>NW_028324145.1:0-10000000 GCF_054372755.1 Phalangium opilio
CTTACCGGCTGAAATCAATACATCACGTTCATCAATCTCTCTGCGTTTACAAGTTTCGCAAGGCATCATTGTTGGTCTCATCCTTTCGACTAATAGTTTCCAATCAATTTTACAGAGGTTTGGCAAAGGAAGAGTGAAGATGCAGCTTTGGATAATGTTTCCAGAACTTTTTTCCAGGTGACAGCTGGGGCATTTGGTAACGTTTTGCGACTTTGTCCATAATAGTTCCCGTAGAGCGTTAGAGTCAGGAGTTTCCATTTCTTCGCAAAGTCTTGGCAAGAGAACCCATAAGAATTCACTAGCATCTTGCTGTTCGTTGTGGGTAAAAGGCAACCCAACAGCCGTTCGCAAATTGAAACCATCGTCGCTGAAACTCTCATTGGAATTTTCAACATGCTCAATAGTGTTACGAAGGCAAGTCAAAATGGGCTTATCGCTCAATGATCCTTTGTGCTCTTTAATAATGTTCCTTAATTCCGGAATCAGTAACAACAATTGCAAAACGCTATTTGCGTAGCACGTTACTCCATCTCCATTTTCAAATCCCTTCAAGGGAAAAATGTCTATACTCTGAAGACCTAGTCTGATCTTTTTATTTGGTCTTTCTTTTGCCGTTTCATCAGATCTCTCTCCTTCAACTTCTAAAATACACCTCGACGTCGGCCTTTTTGTACCTCTCTTTCCTTCCGACCCGACGATTTCTATAAGTGGAAGATCAGGTCTGTGTTTTTGACGCAGCCTGTTATACTCCGCAATGGCTCGTCCATCTGCCGTAATTTTATTCGGGTCTAATTGCAAGAGATGGAGACCGGCCAAGGAAGTCACTCGCGATAAAGCGACGTATGCCATGCCAGTTCCAAATAAATTTGATCCCAAATCCATAATTGCGCATTTTAAACTCATTCCCTGGCTTTTGTGTATAGTAATGGCATATGCCAAGATTACCGGAAATTGCGTTCGTTTGACGTATAAATTGGTCATTAGCAAGAACTTGACGCTCATTTTCTCGACTAAAAAGTCGGGCTTATTGTTCTCGTCGCTTGGTTCCCGATCTACTCTGATACGGATACCAGTGATGTTCCCACTGTCGTTCTTTTGGAATCCCGTTATAATGGCCATGGTGCCGTTAATAACACCTTCTTCAAAATTGATGTTTCTCCTAACCATTATTCGAGATCCAACGCAGAGATACAGCTTGCTCTCTAGACCTCCAGTTTTTGACGGCTCATTGTCTAACATTTTCAATCTCCTGACAATGTTTTTGGTAATTTTTTTGTCGTAATCAACGAGTTTGTCTTCGCATTGAACGCATTCAACTTTCTGTCGGCTTTCCTCTAGCATTTTTATGTTGAATTTATCGCACATGGCCAATTTCGGCATCAAACAGATGGGATGAAATCCTTCTTTAACCAGCTTAAGGTAAAGATTCATAGCCACCTGAATTTTGTTCCCTCCCGTAACTAGTCTACTTTCTAAGGTTGAAACGTCATCTTTCGTAACAGTTCCGACTCTAATTCGGTTAAGAAGGTCGCCATAAACTCGGTCGTCCGCCTGACGAACGTTTTGCGTTAGTTCATCGTATCCGAAATACTTCCAAAGATCAGTGCCTCCAATGCTATTAAATCTTAGTCTAGCTTCCTGGGAAGTGACTTTTAAAAACGCAGGATTACCCTGTACAGGCGGCAATTGGAAGAAATCTCCAAAAACAAGAACGCAAACCACACCGCCGAAAGGCTTGTTCATTTCCCAAAATTCATTTAGCCTCAAATGAACGTAAGTTAGTAGTACCGAAGACACCATAGAAATCTCATCGACAATCAAGAGTTTCAAATTTCCCAGAGTTTGTTTCATAATGGAAATATTTTCGGAATTGAGGGAATGGTATTCCGCGGTACGCCCATGTTCTACTGGCAACATAAGTAATCTGTGCAACGTTACGCCGTTGACATTTAGGGCAGCCAAGCCCGTAGGAGCGGCTATCGCGACGCTACCGGCATTTTTAAAGTGACGTCTAACGGCGTTGGCGATAGTAGCAATAAGAAAGGACTTTCCAGTGCCGCCCGGACCAGATACAAAGTGGCAGAAATTCTCAAATTTTCCTCCCTCTTGAGTGAAGTGATCCATGACTTTGTCATAAACCCTTTTTTGATCATTGTTGAGTAACGCAACTTGGTCTAGTGCCGTGCCCTCGAAATCAATTTCCATAGCGGCTTCGACATCATGCATCGCATTTTCTGTTTCAACGACGATTTCTTTCCCTTGAAGGGCATTTTCATCGTCATAGCTTTCTGCATCCGAAATCGCGGCAATCTCTTTAGCCTTTTCGGAGGCTTTGCGCTTCTTTAGAACTTCTTTGGATACCGAGAATTTCTCGTGGTATTCTCTCATGGGTTTTAGCGTTGATAATGTGCTTTCGAAAGCTTCAGCGAAGGTTGCAAACTCGCCCAATAACTCAGTCTCGTTTCGCCATGGTTTGAACAGAATTAGTAGAGCGTGGCAGTACTTTTCTGGTTCCTCTATTGGGTCGTGAACGTAATGTTCTATTATGTAGGGCTTAATCCTCTTTCTCATCAAACCGAGATTATTTTTCAACTCGATTACATTTTCAGATTTTTTCGCTCCCTCCGAGTACTTTACGTAATCGTAAAACCGTCCGAACTCTCGCAAGCTTAAATCTTCCAAACTATCGGGTCTGTTGGGATACTTGTCGTCCACAAACCCTTTTAGGCAAATGTCTTCGCTGTCAGGATCAATTTCCCTCAAGCGTGCAAGATCCTTGTAACATTTCAAAACTTTGCATCGGTTTTCTTTCACGTTAGTGTTAATAAACTTGGTGCTGTCAGACTTTTGAAACAATTTCTGACCCAACATCATGTCCAAAGCTTCGTAAATTCCGACCGACTTATTTGTGAAAGATTTCAGTCCATAAGCGAACAATCTTTTTGACAAGCTTTCGTGTGCCAACTCAGCGAAACACTGATCCATTTCAGCCCGATCTCCCTTTGTCACGTACGACGTGACGTATATCGCCACTTGTTCCGAGGAATCGGCGACAAACTGCAAATCCATATTGGCTTTCAAAGCCAAAAGTAATGCCGGATTGTAGTCATTGATAAAAACTTCGTTTTCATTTCTGGGCAAATCGTACAAACGTTTTTGGCCTCGTTTCAATTTACGATGACGCGTAACTGATTCAACAGAGTTCAAAGTCGCAACGTTTGTTACGTTTCGAGGAAAACCGTAGCGACACACTTTCAGCTCCTTATTTCCTCTCTTAACCTTTCGGTAGCAACTGCTGCAACATTTATGTGTTTGAAATTTTTTTATTAGCCGGTAAAGTTCTGGACTTTCAGCAGCTTTTGGGATTGAACACGTGACATACTTCTGCACGTACTCCAAAATAGCTATTGCCGAACAGGAACCAATCATGGGAGCTTCCTCAGCCCACAACAAGCAATGATAATGCGCCAAGCCGCGAGATTGGTACTCGACGCGCACAAAATGATGCGCTATCGGTCCAAGAACCGGATTTTCTTTACATAGCACAAAGTTGTTTAGTAGCGACCTCACTTTGTTGTGAAAATGCAAACTGACGCTAAGTGGATCTAAATTTAATAGTTCAGCCACCGACATAGATTCGATCCCTGGCACGTCAGCATTCACCCGTCGTAGGTGGTCGTGAAGTTCAATGTCATCGTATTCGGCCGGATTAAAGGTTAAAAGCCAAGTAGGTGGGCCATACTCTCTAATCATGGCCAAAACACATTTGAGAACTTTATACCAATAATCCTTAGTTCCTCGAATGTGGCCCATGAAAGTCGCTAAATTACTCTCGAGCTCGGAGTCTCGAGATTCAACTTGATTCACGAGATTATTGACAGATACGTTCATGGGTTTTTTCACTCGTAGAACGTAATTCAAACTACTGTTAATGGATTTCATTTCGGCCTCTTGGTATAAATGGAACATGAACGCATAATCTCGTCTAAACATTGGATTCGCGTTCAAAAGACGAGAAAGTCGGTATTCAGTTTCCGTCATTTTCCCAAACGGTCTTTCGTCGTGCTTGCCATAGCGAGCCATTGGGAACAAGTGCACGAATGACATGTATTCTAGATTTTTGTCCCAATTACTGATAGGCTCGGCTTCGACACGCTTCATTTGGTAAGAAGCCAACAAATCTTTTGACGGCTGAACATTCACCGGGTGAATTGTATAGTGATCGTACAGCTCATTCACTTCATCTTTTGAGAGTTTTCGCAACAGTGCCTCAGGTTGAGTTAAAATTTTATAACGGTCGTCTTGCGAAAGATTTGATTCGATCACACCATCGTTGATAACATCGATATCGATTTGGTGCGATTCCGCTTGCGGATTTTTTTCAACTGTAGTGAAGCCGATTTTATTGACCTCGTCGAGGTTGTTTAACAGCGCCAGCGGATCCGTTTTTACCATTAATTCATCGGGAGTTAATGAATTTTCATGTTCAATAGTTCCGTTAATCTCTTCGGTGCCATAAATATAATCCTCATTGATCTGAGTAATATCTATGTCTTTGTACAGGGGATTAATTTTTTTCAGCTCAGTGACGGCCCTTTTCAAAGCATCAAGGCGAACAATTTTTTGCCAAACCTTTTTGTCACTAGTGGGCAGACCATTAACCAAGACGTGCAATTCGTGATCTTTAGGCAGTGCTGTTGGTATCATATCCAAATTTTTTTGGACTGGAATTGGCAAGTATATGATTCTACCTTTCAAAGCTTTCACCGCACCAAACTGCATATTGGAATTAGTTTTGGTACCTAACCGGACCACAGTGTGAAATGCTTTCACAAGCTGAATTAAGGCCTTTTCAAACATGTTCAAACTCGTGACTTCTGTCGGAGGGACGTCAACTCCCAAGCCGTTGAGGAAACATCTAATTGGAATTTTTCCCTTTCGCAACTCTTTAGAACAATAAGGGCATAAAAGCATGTCCATTTCTCTAAAGTCAGGATTTTTCAATAGCAAACCAGCTCTTAAAATGAGAAAGGCGTGGTTGTCAAAAACTGAAGTGCATCCCAGTTTTTCCACTGTCCTCAAATCTGAATTTTTTAATAATCTAGCGCAACAATCGCAAGATGTGTCGTGAAATTCATTAATATCACGCTCAGCTCTAGCAAATTGTTTATTGTAGAAAGCCAAGATTTCACTCTCATCGAGACAAGGCCTTATATCACTTTCATCGCCTTTCGCCGCCTCGTTTTCCGCATTCGACATTTTCAAGCCACGTGCCTCAACAATTTTTCTCATTTTGGGTATAACATTTTGAAGAGATTCGAAATCACCATGATCTATCTCATCAGTCAATGTTGATAAAGCGCTAAGCAACGCTCGAACAGAGTAGAGTTTACTCAAAATTGTTCTGATCCCCGAGTAATGCGAAGCCAATTCTCTGAAGGCTCTCAAGTAACTTTGGCATTCCTCGCTTTCAGAGCAATATAAGAAATGACCAAGATACGGAAGAACTTGCACTTCAAAATCTGAATCGTCCGATGGCAATTTGACAATGGATTTCTGGCAAAACTTATTTTTGTAGGAGCAAACGTCAAAATCAGAACTCAAAAGTTCATTTAAGACGCTATCACTGGCCTTTGCCGCCTGATTAATGAAAGCTATGACTTTAAAAATAGTCCGCTCTCTAACGTTGCAAATGTCACTGCATTCCCAATAAGAAGCTTTTTCTTTGGTTTCAATAAACCCAGATTCGTTAATTACGATATTCGCTTTGGGATTTTTGTCCTTTGAAACGTTTTCTACTGCATTGAATAGATTCGTGACAACACCGAAATCATTAACTTGCAAGCAGCGTTCAATGCCTCTGTTCAGTCTTTTCTGGTCAATAAAATTACCAGTTTCATCAACCCATAATTCATTAACATTTTCGCCGCTACGAGAGCTTTCTCGTAGCACCTTTATTAGAAGACCATTTTCGTCGAACTGCAAAATCTTTTCAAAACGTGTTTCGTGGTCCTCGTTTTTTAAAATTCTGCCATCATTCCCCAAAGTAAAATATGTTGTCTCGTGATAAAAAGCTTCTTCAAGACTATTGTGAAGCCTTTTTCCTCCAATGACTTTGATAAAATTGTCACTATCTACCAATCCAATTTCTTGCACTTTCTTGGCAAAACTTTTGAAATCTTCAATAAGTAACGAACGTCTTGCCTGGAAGGCCGAATATATTTGCCTTTTTAAGTGAAATGTTTTTCCAGATAGCAACTGGCATTGGAGTTTGTGGGATGTAAATTTGGAACTTTGCTTTTTACATGAATTTGCAGAAGTTTTTGTCGTCATCAACCGTTCCGTAAGTCGCGTGATCAAAAACCGCTTGAAACTTTCGGCAATCATCTTTTTATTTTTTGTTTTAAAAATTCCTTTGTTGAAGGAGATTTTTTTAACATAATAATTGGTAGGGTTCGTACCACCTTTTCTTTGTCGCGAAGCGCCACCTATTTTAGGGGCCTGCAAAACCTTTTGTATTTTTGTTGAACTTGTCAATAATGACTTGCGATTGAGGCCATCACTCGATTTTTTACTCTGAGAGAGGTGTTTTTTTTTTAAATAGTACCTTTTACACCTAACTCGGTTTGTTGCAGATTTTTCCAAAATCTTTTTCATCCTAGCCTGAGCTTGGTCTTTCAACGCCATTCGCTTTATATGTTTTAGGCGTTCTTTTTGTTTCTTAGCACGTTGAGAAACCATTTTAGTTCTCTTTCAAAGCCAGAAAAGCTTCTTTTAGAGCAAGAAAGGACCCCCTCTCTGTTGAGCCACGAAAAAAGGTCTCTCTGTTGAGCCACGAAAAAAGGCCTCTCTGTTGAGCCACGAAAAAAGGTCTCTCTGTTGAGCCACGAAAAAAGGTCTCTCTGTTGAGCCACGAAAAAAGGTCTCTCTGTTGAGCCACGAAAAAAGGTCTCTCTGTTGAGCCACGAAAAAAGGTCTCTTTGTTGAGCCACGAAAAAAGGTCTCTCTGTTGAGCCACGAAAAAAGGTCTCATAAAACACAAATTGAAACAATACACAGACAATGAAGTAAGAAAATTTTCCTTACCTTTAAAAAGACGCTAAGAAACAGCAATGTACAGCTTAGTCCGCTTTTAGAAAAGCGTCAAACCCAAGTGAACTGAAATGCTGCTTAGCAAATTCCACAACTGAAAAAATTAAAACTTAAACTCTTGAAAATGTAATTAGGCTTACCTATAACCTTTCACGAGTAAAGTGAATGTCTTTGCCTGAAGCGCTTCAACCAGCAGAACGTGACCGGACGAACTTAATATTCAGTTCAGTTTAGTTCACATGTAGATCAAAAAATCTATTTCTTGCAGTCACTGTCCCACTGGGCCTATTTAGCCAACTCGATCACGCGCTCAACGACGAAACCTGCAGCAGGCTTGGAAATAAGGTTTATTTCTGAACTAGTCATCCGGACCAGTGACCCCTATGTCTTAAATATGAAACTGGTCCCGGGACCAGTGACCCTTCCCCTATTTATTTTTCTACTGGTCCCAGGACTTCTAAAAAAATCTCTCTCGGCTTAGGGTTGTATACACAACTGGACTCATGGAGTCGAAATTTATGTTAAAATGAAAATAATTAAAGAGGTCCCCATATCAATTTTTAATAAAAGTAGGAATTAATAAACTAGTGATTGGGACCAGTGACCCTCACGTTTTGAATAAAAAAAGTGGTCCAAGCTATTAATAAACTGGTTTTTGACTTGTAAACCTGTCTTATTTCCTAGCCTGACCTGCAGAGCCTGCTCCTGTAAGTGTAAGCCCATCATCATTGCTCGATAGAAAGTTTCTACTGAAACTTCTCCAAGCTAGTATTTATACTCTATGGCAGGTCTAGGGAACATTTTGTATGCCATTTACAATGGTTTTTTCTATGGAGTAATTATCTTGGATTGAGATTTGAGAACGAAACCAAATTTCGAATTGCATTAAAGGGAGGGTGAAGAGGAAAATCAAGTGATTTTTTTATCGATTCTTCTACTAATTATAAGACCAGCCTGCATAGTGAAACATTCAGGAAATACTTCCGAATGATTTTAAAATTCAAATTAGGTTCAGATTTTGACTTAAATAAATAAATAAATTATTTCTTTGTTTTTCAATAGTTCTTTTATTGGTAAAAAAATAATAATAATACTTATAATAGTTAAAATGAAAAGAAATAAATTATAAAATTTTTTAACAGAAAAAAAAAGTTTTTGTTACAAAAAAAATAATAATAATAATGGGGAAAAAAATGACAATATGGAAAAAAAGTAATAATGAGAAAATGGTTTGTTTTCTTTAAAAAAAAAATATTATCAAAATTAAAAAAAGTTATCATTAAAAAAAAATTATTTATTGATTCCCACCCTGCAGTAAAATCAATATATATTATTAAAAATTGGCATAGTCTAAAGGAAAATTATCAAACAATTATGCGCAAGTTTCAAAATTAAGAAGACTAGCTGTTAAAAGATTGTTAAAGGGAGTATGAACTGGCCATAGAACAATTTTTTATCAAATTTATATTTTTAAAATAACATGAAAATCATTGATAAAATTTACAGCAAATTCTACTGTCAAATTACTTTTTAATTATTTTTCAAGGTATCAAAAGTCGATTCTCTAAGCCTAAGAATGGTCTAAGTAAATTGCATAATATAATTGTAATTTTCTTAACAAAATTTGAATATCTCTAATCTAACCTCTTATTTTAGAGAAAACATTACTGTATTGTTTTGAAAACCTATTTTCCCACGATTAAAAGTGCACGCTGTTGCTAAGCAAAGGCAAACTCTAAGCACCCCTTTTTGATTACTAATTGCTTTTCATAAAAGTACAGTTAGCGTTTCTCCAAAATTAGAATTATGCTTAGAGAGCACACTTTTGAAATTTTTAAAATGGCAATCAATTAATTGGTATAAGTCTTATCAATGATTTCAAAGTTATTTTTGGTTGTCTGACCATTGTATTCTCCCTTTTAAAGATGTAAAATCAATGTTTTGTCTACTAATGGAAAGCTTTCGTCTTTTAAAATCAGACACAGCAGAAAAAGTATTGATGAAATAAGCTTTTTGGTAAAATTTCCCTGTAGACCATTCCATTAAATATTTGCCGGGAAACCAACTCACAGGGGCGCTTGTGGTGCTTCTTATCGGGAGGGAAACTAGCCTAATATGGCGGGCTTGCCTATGTGCTGTTTACTTTCCTATGGCATTACAGGAATGGTCTATTGGTCATCTATCTCGAACCTTATATTTGTTTTGTGCCCAACACTTAATTTTTTAGGTTAATTTTATAATTTTAGATGTCCTTAGCTAATACTAGTCATAATAGTTTGATAGAATCCCTCTGGTAGAACCTGTAAAGCTACTTACGAATCCATCTGCTCCTTCAATTCCTGAAGGAGCTTTTCCACCGTAGCGGCGTCTTTAGGAGCGGCCGCCTCACCGACAGGCGCCACCTCTGACCCCGCCGCCTCCCCCAACTCCATCCCCACCTGGGACTCCTCCGCCCCCTCAGAATCCATCGGTAGGGGCACCTGGGTGCCCTCCGCCCCCGATGACACGGGCAACTGGGACCCCACTGCCCCCTCCGCCGGCTCCTGCGCCGCCCCCTCCACCGGCCCCTGCGCCGCCCCCTCCGCCGCGACTTGCGTGGCCACTTGTTGGCTTCGTGGGCCTGTTTTATTAATAATAAAATTTTAGAATACGTACAGCATTTTATATCGTTTAGCAATGAATGAATTACTATACCTTGTTGACCCCAGCAATCACGGCCTAGGTGGCCGTAGCGGTGACAATGATTGCATCGGCGTCTTCTACCGATGCCGCCGCTACGGCCAAAATTTTGTGCGCTGCCCGCGCCCGGCTGACCCCTTCCGGTTCCACGCCCTCTTCTGGGCCCACGCCCACGCCCACGCCCCCTTCCTCGCCCCCGCCCCGTATCACTGGCTAAGGCACCGTTAAAATTTACATTAACGGTGGAATGTGCACCACTCACGCTGAAGTATTTATCCATTTGAAACTAAATTTGGAAATAAATAGAGACTCTTGAAATGAGATTTCGTGGCAACTCTGGTGCGGAGGGAACAGAGGTTTTGCGCCAAACTACATGTTATAATTTTAGTGTGAAACACAACAACAGTTTATAAAACCAAGTACCATTTATTATACCATTTTTTGTATAATACCCTTTTCAGACGAGGATTAGAAACCCTGTATAATAAACCAAAGTTTGTTTCATAAATTATATAGTTATAGTGTCATATACCACTTAACCTTTTTCATGGAAAACACTTCTTACTGCGGTTTATGAAACAATCTTCGGTTTATTGTACCCGGTTTCTATTCCTCGTCTGAAGAGGGTATTATATAAAAACCCGGTGTAATAAAAGAAACTTTGTTTGACAATCTTTGATAAGTTCTAAATCACGCTTAATCTTTTCCGTGTGAAACACTGACCACGGTTTCATTATCCCACATTTTTTTTAATTATACCCGCTTCAGACGAAATGTAAAAACCTGGTAAAATAGACCGATGTTTGTTTCATAAACTGAGGTTAGCGCCAAATTAGTGTCAGACGCTAACCACAGTTTATGAAAATATCTTTGGTTGGTAACACACAAGGTTTTTACACATCATCCGACGAGGGCTTCACGTGGCATGATTCATGCACTCTTCAGATAGCTGCAATCGCGCAATTGAAACGAACAAAGTAAACAGCGCTCATTAGCCAAGGCTTAATATCTATATGGTCAAGAAAACGTTTTAAAATATTTATTAAACTATAGATATAAACTATGTGTCGCGGAGAGAGTGTAAAATAAGATATTCTAAGCTTAAAATTATATAATTTGTTACTAAATTTTGAGTTTAAGAACGTAAGGAAATAAAATTAGAAGCTCCGTATTAAAACCACTTACTTGTTTTTTCGCGTCTAAAAAGGAAATGACTGCGTTCAGCAACCAACATCAATGCACCGGTTTACTACGGCATCATTGTTCTCTTTATGGTACGGCTGACCAGCCATTTAACCACTTTTTTCGGTGGTTTAGCTGAACGCACTCAAATAAACCGCGAGAAACCTTTAAATGCTACAGATAATATTGTTTATTCACTATTAAAAGTTAGAGTCTGGTGTTTGAAGCACACACAAGGGAAAAAGTAGGCAACCGATATAATTTTATTGCTTTTCTTGAATTAGAATTTAGAAAAACCCACATAATGGTTTTAAAAGTGGCGGTATAACAGATTTGTCCGGTTTCAAGCGACTTCTCACGGGAAAAGTGATAAACATATATCATAATCTTTCACAGAACAAACAAAAATAAGATTTCTGCTGGATAATGGATTATAGTGTAAATTTTTTAAGTCAATTTTACCCTATGATTTCATTTACTGAATTGCAATTAAACGTTATTCGTGAACATAACTTAAAGGATATTTGGTGTCAGTATTTTCGCCTAAGGGAAATTATCATTTCTCAACAAAACCATATCACCAAGACCAACAGAAGGGGGCAATCCTCAGCTTGTAGATATAGTAAGCAGTATATAAAGCTAAAAACGTATCACCAAAGGTAAAGGTTTCCTAGATTATGTTACATTGACATATATCATAATCTTTCACAGAACAAACAAAAATAAGATTTCTGCTGGATAATGGATTATAGTGTAAATTTTTTAAGTCAATTTTACCCTATGATTTCATTTACTGAATTGCAATTAAACGTTATTCGTGAACATAACTTAAAGGATATTTGGTGTCAGTATTTTCGCCTAAGGGAAATTATCATTTCTCAACAAAACCATATCACCAAGACCAACAGAAGGGGGCAATCCTCAGCTTGTAGATATAGTAAGCAGTATATAAAGCTAAAAACGTATCACCAAAGGTAAAGGTTTCCTAGATTATGTTACATTGACTGGTAGAAGTGTTATCGTCACAAAGGATGCGGGGTTTCAACGGAATTAAGCTCTTTGGGAATTGTTGTCAGAAGCGAATATACTTGAGTCTGATCGGTGACGGACAATCTGAGTTGATGGTGTGACACCTTGGACTAATAATAGAAACTTCGCTTTACTTAGTCCAAGGTAACACGATTGGTGTTGAAGTTTAATCATATTCTGAAGACACTGGAGGGTTGCTGTGTATCGTATGGTCTTAGAAAAATGGAAAACGCTATTAGTGTTTGATAGGTAAGGAAGCTGGTTTTCACAGGGTTATAAGCCAGGGTATATTTGTACTAAATACCCCCAAGACAAAAGACCCTGGCCCCGGTCAAAATCCCTTCTCTCTCGAGACAAAATCTCCCAGTCTTTATTGGCTCATCCTAGGAAAGAATACAAAATCCCCCTACTGCCCTGTCATAATCCCCTGTCATAGTGGAAAAAAAAAGTCTGTAAAAAGTACAAAAACATCAAAATCCTTCACTTTCATTCATTTCTGGGTGAAAAATAGGTTGAGTTGTGAGCGTGAATAATGTCGAAAATTCGCCAATATGTAATCATTTTTGATTTGTAATTGTCAGATATTGGCGTCGCTGACATTCGCCGTTGCCTTACAGTATTTAAATTTTACTCTTGTTTAATTTAGGTTTCATTACGTTCAGTTACAGTTAGGAAAAGTTACAAATATTTGGAAACAGTGTTATGCCTTTTCCAAAATATTGTTTTATATCTTCATTTACAAATTACTTCCCAAAGAATATTATGACCTTTTCCAAAAAACTTATTGTTTACATTTATTAAGTTTGTCTAAAAATTTTATTTGAATAAAATATTACACCTTTTCCAAAATATGGTTCTTTATCTTCATCTACATAATAAATTAATAACATTACGTCTTTTTGCAAAATATTGTTTACTTTTAATCACTCCATAAAATTGGATCATTTTTAAATTATTTTCTATCCTGGTATGAAATTTGGAAATGTTTTAGTGGGTGTTTTTAAGTTTCATAACGTCATTTCCGTCATTGTTGTCAAGGTCCACAATTTCACGTTAATTATGGTTATTAAGTTCATTTACTATAGTTAATTTAGCTTATTAGACTGTGGCACCGGGTGAAAAATCTGGGAAGAAATCCTTCTGCGTAGAGTTCGCAAGTTCTCTCCCCGCTTGTTAAAGGAGTTTTCCTCCGCGGTCTAACCCGGTTTCTCCTTTCCATCAAAACTTGCAGAGGTTAACGGTAATAGTTAGTGTAGGGCGCTGTAGGTTAGCTGTGGCATAGGGGCTAGCCAATAAAAATTAGTGTGAAATAGAAAACATGGGGCTTCACCAATGCCGTAGGTAGTTTTAGTCTGAAGTAGTTTATTTAAAAGTTATGAGTTTTTACCCTACAACGAATAAACAATGTTGCAACCGATGTGTTTACAGCAGCTGTTGAGAGCTTTGGCGGGTCCCACCTAGTTGGCTTCAAGAGTAAAATCATACAGTGGTAACATTGAAGGTTGTTATGTGGTAGCCATTACTGGAGCTAACAACGTAACCCTCCGTTTCCAACGTGGTTACGTTGAGAGAATTTGTGCTGATGTAAACATGGAAATTCCTCTACATTGGTTTAGTTTAAGGAAATGTATCACACACCTTCACTGTTAGTAGCATTTTAGTGAGATTAACAAATAATGAAACCCTGTATACCTCATACGTAACCCTCCATTTCCAACGTGGTTACGTTGAGAGAATCTGTGCTGATGTAAACATGGAAATTCCTCTACATTGGTTGAGTTTCAGGAATTATATCACACACCTTCACAGTTAGTAGCATTTTAGTGAGATTAACAAATAATGAAACCCTGTATACCTCATACGTAACCCTCCGTTTCCAACGTGGTTACGTTGAGAGAATCTGTGCTGATGTAAACATGGAAATTCCTCTACATTGGTTTAGTTTAAGGAAATATATCACACACCTTCACAATTAGTAGCATTTTAGTGAGATTAACTAATAATGAAACCCTGTATACCTCATAGGCTCGTATATTTGTTTGTAGCAGGAAACGAAGCAGACTGCGTATTTTTGTAATAGAGCTGGAAATGAGCTTTTTTATCTTTAAAGGGGAAAGACAATATAAAGACTATATTACATAGACAAACTAAAATACAACTTAAGCCTTGGCCGTAAAGAACGTTCAAAAACTTACTTTAAATGATATAAAAACCTCTGTTAACTGTAATTATTTACCTGAATTACTTTTCTAGACGAAAATTCGACCTGATAACGAAGTATTTGTTATTAAGGGTGCTACAGTTAATTAGAAAAAACATATAAAGGTGTTTAAGCTCGGATGAAATAGTAAAGTAATTTGTCAGCGTCTACTGCTAGATAGTCTGCCAAAAGTAATTTTTTGACGTACTTTCAGAATTAACTAAAATTAACATACTTAGAGTTAATTGATTTAAATTAAACTAGCCGATAGCACACCTTGAATACTTAATTGTTAATTCAAGAGTATTCCGAAAAGTAACTTCGCTGTAGTTTTTCAGTTCGCGGTGGGGGTAAATCACGAAAAACCCCATGTTAATCTCCATAGGAAATGTAGTAAAAGCATGTGAATTTTGCTTTAACGTTACAAAAGGGTGTCAAGTCATATCTACAAGGGCCTACCGGCCCTGTAGAATTCGAATTTAAATTAAGTGAGACAAATTAACCTTCATCTTTTTCAAACAATAACAAAAAGAAAACCTGTTTGCTTTTTACATATCTATTAAAATTTAAAAGAGGAAAAAAAAGTGAAAAAGCCAACGGCACGCAGTGTTCCTAAGTGGTCTCCCTCCCAAGTAATGACTGCGCTCGACGCTGCTTAACTTCGGTTATCGGACGAGAACCGGTGTATTCAGCGTGATATGGCCGTTGCCGAGAGTGCTAGATAATAATTCGAATTTAAATTAAGTGAGACAAATTAACCTTCATCTTTTTCAAACAATAACAAAAAAGAAAATATGTTTGCTTTTTTCATATCTATTGGAATTTAAAAGAGGAAAAAAAAGTGAAAAAGTTAACGGCACGCAGTGTTCCTAAGTGGTCGCCCTCCCAAGTACTGACTGCGCTCGACGCGGCTTAACTTCGGTTATCGGACGAGAACCGGTGTATTCAGCGTGATATGGCCGTTGCCGAGAGTGCTAGTTAATAATTTGAATTTAATTAACTTTCATCTTTATAAAACAATAACAAAAAGAAGATATGTTTGCTTTTTTCATATCTGTTGGAATTTGAAAGAGGAAACAAAAGTGAAAAAGCAAACGGCACGCAGTATTCCCAAGTACTGACTGCGCTCGACGCTGCTAACGTCGGCGATCGGACGAGAACCGGTGTTCTCAGCGTGATATGGCCGTTGCCGAGAGTGCTATTTAATAATTCGGATTTAAATTAAGTGAGACAAATTAACCTTCATCATTTTAAAACAATAACAAAAAGAAAACCTGTTTGCTTTTTACATATCTATTAAAATTTAAAAGAGGAAAAAAAAGTTAAAAAGCCAACGGCACGCAGTGTTCCTAAGTGGTCTCCCTCCCAAGTAATGACTGCGCTGGACGCTTCTTAACTTCGGTTATCGGACGAGAACCGGTGTATTCAGCGTGATATGGCCGTTGCCGAGAGTGCTAGATAATAATTCGAATTTAAATTAAGTGAGACAAATTAACCTTCATCTTTTTCAAACAATAACAAAAAAGAAAATATATTTGCTTTTTTCATATCTATTAAAATTTAAAAGAGGAAAAAAAAGTGAAAAAGCCAACGGCACGCAGTGTTCCTAAGTGGTCTCCCTCCCAAGTAATGACTGCGCTCGACGCTGCTTAACTTCGGTTATCGGACGAGAACCGGTGTATTCAGCGTGATATGGCCGTTGCCGAGAGTGCTAGATAATAATTCGAATTTAAATTAAGTGAGACAAATTAACCTTCATCTTTTTCAAACAATAACAAAAAAGAAAATATGTTTGCTTTTTTCATATCTATTGGAATTTAAAAGAGGAAAAAAAAGTGAAAAAGTTAACGGCACGTAGTGTTCCTAAGTGGTCGCCCTCCCAAGTACTGACTGCGCTCGACGCGGCTTAACTTCGGTTATCGGACGAGAACCGGTGTATTCAGCGTGATATGGCCGTTGCCGAGAGAGCTAGTTAATAATTTGAATTTAATTAACCTTCATCTTTATAAAACAATAACAAAAAGAAGATATGTTTTTTTTTCATATCTGGTGGAATTTAAAAGAGGAAACAAAAGTGAAAAAGCAAACGGCACGCAGTATTCCCAAGTACTGTATGCGCTCGACGCTGCTTTATTTCGGTGATCGGACGTGAACCGGTGTTTTCAGCGTGATATGGCCGTTGCCGAGAGTGCTAGTTAATAATTCGAATTTAAATTAAGTGAGACAAATTAACCTTCATCATTTTAAAACAATAACAAAAAGAAAACGTGTTTGCTTTTTTCATATCTATTAAAATTTAAAAGAGGAAAAAAAGTGAAAAAAGCCAACGGCACGCAGTGTTCCTAAGTGGTCTCCCTCCCAAGTAATAACTGCGCTCGACGCTGCTTAACTTCGGTTATCGGACGAGAATCGGTGTATTCAGCGTGATATGGCCGTTGCCGAGAGTGCTAGTTAATAATTCGAATTTAAATTAAGTGAGACAAATTAACCTTCATCATTTTAAAACAATAACAAAAAGAAAACGTGTTTGCTTTTTTCATATCTATTAAAATTTAAAAGAGGAAAAAAAGTGAAAAAAGCCAACGGCACGCAGTGTTCCTAAGTGGTCTCCCTCCCAAGTAATAACTGCGCTCGACGCTGCTTAACTTCGGTTATCGGACGAGAATCGGTGTATTCAGCGTGATATGGCCGTTGCCGAGAGTGCTAGTTAATAATTGAATTTAATTAACTTTCATCTTTATAAAACAATAACAAAAAGAAGATATGTTTGCTTTTTTCATATCTGGTGGAATTTGAAAGAGGAAACAAAAGTGAAAAAGCAAACGGCACGCAGTATTCCCAAGTACTGACTGCGCTCGACGCTGCTAACGTCGGCGATCGGACGAGAACCGGTGTTCTCAGCGTGATATGGCCGTTGCCAAGAGTGCTAGATAATAATTCGAATTTAAATTAAGTGAGACAAATTAACCTTCATCTTTTTCAAACAATAATAAAAAGAAAATATGTTTGCTTTTTTCATATCTATAGGAATTTAAAAGAGAAAAAAAAAGTGAAAATGCTAACGGCACGCAGTGTTCCTAAATGGTAGCCCTCCCTAGTACTGACTGCGCTCGACGCTGCTTAACTTCGGTTATCGGACGAGAACCGGTGTATTCAGCGTGATATGGCCGTTGCCGAGAGTGCTAGTTAATAATTCGAATTTAAATTAAGTGAGACAAATTAACCTTCATCATTTTAAAACAATAACAAAAAGAAAACATGTTTGCTTTTTTCATATCTATTAAAATTTAAAAGAGGAAAAAAAAGTGAAAAAGCCAGCGGCACGCAGTGTTCCTAAGTGGTCTCCCTCCCAAGTAGTGACTGCGCTCGACGCTGCTTAACTTCGGTTATCTGACGAGAACCGGTGTATTCAGCGTGATATGGCCGTTGCCGAGAGTGCTAGTTAATAATTTGAATTTAATTAACTTTCATCTTTATAAAACAATAACTAAAAGAAGATTTGTTTGCTTTTTTCATATCTGGTGGAATTTGAAAGAGGAAACAAAAGTGAAAAAAGCAAACGGCACGCAGTATTCCCAAGTACTGACTGCGCTCGACGCTGCTAACGTCGGCGATCGGACGAGATCCGGTGTTCTCAGCGTGATATGGCCGTTGCCGAGAGTGCTAGATAATAATTCGAATTTAAATTAAGTGAGACAAATTAACCTTCATCTTTTTCAAACAATAACAAAAAGAAAATATGTTTGCTTTTTTCATATCTATTGGAATTTAAAAGAGGAAAAAAAAGTGAAAAAGCTAACGGCAAGCAGTGTTCCTAAGTGGTCACCCTCCCAAGTACTGACTGCGCTCGACGCTGCTTAACTTCGGTTATCGGACGAGAACCGGTGTATTTAGCGTGATATGGCCGTTGCCGAGAGTGTAAGTTAATAATTTGAATTTAATTAACCTTCATCTTTATAAAACAATAACAAAAAGAAGATAAGTTTGCTTTTTTCATATCTGGTGGAATTTTAAAGAGGAAACAAAAGTGAAAACGCCAACGGCACGCAGTATTCCCAAGTACTGTATGCGCTCGACGCTGCTTAACTTCGGTGATCGGACGTGAACCGGTGTTTTCAGCGTGATATGGCCGTTGCCGAGAGTGCTAGTTAATAATTCGAATTTAAATTAAGTGAGACAAATTAACCTTCATCATTTTAAAACAATAACAAAAAGAAAACCTGTTTGCTTTTTACATATCTATTAAAATTTAAAAGAGGAAAAAAAAGTGACAAAGCCATCGGCACGCAGTGTTCCTAAGTGGTCTCCCTCCCAAGTAATGACTGCGCTCGACGCTGCTTAACTTCGGTTATCGGACGAGAACCGGTGTATTCAACGTGATATGGCCGTTGTCGAGAGTGCTAGATAATAATTCGAATTTAAATTAAGTGAGACAAATTAACCTTCATCTTTTTCAAACAATAACAAAAAAGAAAATATATTTGCTTTTTTCATATCTATTAAAATTTAAAAGAGGAAAAAAAAGTGAAAAAGCCAACGGCACGCAGTGTTCCTAAATGGTCTCCCTCCCAAGTAATGACTGCGCTCGACGCTGCTTAACTTCGGTTATCGGACGAGAACCGGTGTATTCAGCGTGATATGGCCGTTGCCGAGAGTGCTAGATAATAATTCGAATTTAAATTAAGTGAGACAAATTAACCTTCATCTTTTTCAAACAATAACAAAAAAGAAAATATGTTTGCTTTTTTCATATCTATTGGAATTTAAAAGAGGAAAAAAAAGTGAAAAAGCCAACGGCACGCAGTGTTCCTAAGTGGTCGCCCTCCCAAGTACTGACTGCGCTCAACGCTGCTTAACTTCGGTTATCGGACGAGAACCGGTGTATTCAGCGTGATATGGCCGTTGCCGAGAGAGCTAGTTAATAATTTGAATTTAATTAACCTTCATCTTTATAAAACAATAACAAAAAGAAGATATGTTTGCTTTTTTCATATCTGGTGGAATTTAAAAGAGGAAACAAAAGTGAAAAAGCAAACGGCACGCAGTATTCCCAAGTACTGTATGCGCTCGACGCTGCTTTACTTCGGTGATCGGACGTAAACCGGTGTTTTCAGCGTGATATGGCCGTTGCCGAGAGTGCTAGTTAATAATTCGAATTTAAAGTAAGTGAGACAAATTAACCTTCATCATTTTAAAACAATAACAAAAAGAAAACGTGTTTGCTTTTTTCATATCTATTAAAATTTAAAAGAGGAAAAAAAGTGAAAAAGCCAACGGCACGCAATGTTCCTAAGTGGTCTCCCTCCCAAGTAATGACTGCGCTCGACGCTGCTTAACGTCGGTTATCGGACGAGAATCGGTGTATTCAGCGTGATATGGCCGTTGCCGAGAGTGCTAGTTAATAATTGAATTTAATTAACTTTCATCTTTATAAAACAATAACAAAAAGAAGATATGTTTGCTTTATTCATATCTGGTGGAATTTGAAAGAGGAAACAAAAGTGAAAAAGCAAACGGCACGCAGTATTCCCAAGTACTGACTGCGCTCGACGATGCTAACGTCGGCGATCGGACGAGAACCGGTGTTCTCAGCGTGATATGGCCGTTGCCGAGAGTGCTAGATAATAATTCGAATTTAAATTAAGTGAGACAAATTAACCTTCATCTTTTTCAAACAATAACAAAAAGAAAATATGTTTGCTTTTTTCATATCTATTGGAATTTAAAAGAAAAAAAAAGTGAAAAAGCTAACGGCACGCAGTGTTCCTAAGTGGTCGCCCTCCCAAGTACTGACTGCGCTCGACGCTGCTTAACTTCGGTTATCGGACGAGAACCGGTGTATTCAGCGTGATATGGCCGTTGCCGAGAGTGCTAGTTAATAATTCGAATTTAAATTAAGTGAGACAAATTAACCTTCATCATTTTAAAACAATAACAAAAAGAAAACATGTTTGCTTTTTTCATATCTATTAAAATTTAAAAGAGGAAAAAAAAGTGAAAAAGCCAACGGCACGCAGTGTTCCTAAGTGGTCGCCCTCCCAAGTAGTGACTGCGCTCGACGCTGCTTAACTTCGGTTATCTGACGAGAACCGGTGTATTCAGCGTGATATGGCCGTTGCCGAGAGTGCTAGTTAATAATTTGAATTTAATTAACTTTCATCTTTATAAAACAATAACTAAAAGAAGATTTGTTTGCTTTTTTCATATCTGGTGGAATTTGTAAGAGGAAACAAAAGTGAAAAAAGCAAACGGCACGCAGTATTCCCAAGTACTGACTGCGCTCGACGCTGCTAACGTCGGCGATCGGACGAGATCCGGTGTTCTCAGCGTGATATGGCCGTTGCCGAGAGTGCTAGATAATAATTCGAATTTAAATTAAGTGAGACAAATTAACCTTCATCATTTTAAAACAATAACAAAAAGAAAACATGTTTGCTTTTTTCATATCTATTAAAATTTAAAAGAGGAAAAAAAAGTGAAAAAGCCAACGGCACGCAGTGTTCCTAAGTGGTCGCCCTCCCAAGTAGTGACTGCGCTCGACGCTGCTTAACTTCGGTTATCTGACGAGAACCGGTGTATTCAGCGTGATATGGCCGTTGCCGAGAGTGCTAGTTAATAATTTGAATTTAATTAACTTTCATCTTTATAAAACAATAACTAAAAGAAGATTTGTTTGCTTTTTTCATATCTGGTGGAATTTGAAAGAGGAAACAAAAGTGAAAAAGCCAACGGCACGCAGTATTCCCAAGTACTCTATGCGCTCGACGCTGCTTAACTTCGGTGATCGGACGTGAACCGGTCTTTTCAGCGTGATATGGCCGTTGCCGAGAGTGCTAGTTAATAATTCGAATTTAAATTAAGTGAGACAAATTAACCTTCATCTTTTTCAAACAATAACAAAAAGAAAATATGTTTGCTTTTTTCATATCTATTGGAATTTAAAAGAGGAAAAAAAAGTGAAAAAGCTAACGGCAAGCAGTGTTCCTAAATGGTCGCCCTCCCAAGTACTGACTGCGCTCGACGCTGCTTAACTTCGGTTATCGGACGAGAACCGGTGTATTCAGCGTGATATGGCCGTTGCCGAGAGTGCTAGTTAATAATTTGAATTTAATTAACCTTCATCTTTATAAAACAATAACAAAAAGAAGATATGTTTGCTTTTTTCATATCTGGTGGAATTTAAAAGAGGAAACAAAAGTGAAAAAGCAAACGGCACGCAGTATTCCCAAGTACTGTATGCGCTCGACGCTGCTTTACTTCGGTGATCGGACGTGAACCGGTGTTTTCAGCGTTATATGGCCGTTGCCGAGAGTCCTAGTTAATAATTCGAATTTAAATTAAGTGAGACAAATTAACCTTCATCATTTTAAAACAATAACAAAAAGAAAACGTGTTTGCTTTTTTCATATCTATTAAAATTTAAAAGAGGAAAAAAAAGTGAAAAAGCCAACGGCACGCAGTGTTCCTAAGTGGTCTCCCTTCCAAGTAGTGACTGCGCTCGACGCTGCTTAACTTCGGTTTTCTGACGAGAACCGGTGTATTCAGCGTGATATGGCCGTTGCCGAGAGTGCTAGTTAATAATTTGAATTTAATTAACTTTCATCTTTATAAAACAATAAATAAAAGAAGATTTGTTTGCTTTTTTCATATCTGGTGGAATTTGAAAGAGGAAACAAAAGTGAAAAAGCCAACGGCACGCAGTATTCCCAAGTACTCTATGCGCTCGACGCTGCTTAACTTCGGTGATCGGACGTGAACCGGTCTTTTCAGCGTGATATGGCCGTTGCCGAGAGTGCTAGTTAATAATTCGAATTTAAATTAAGTGAGACAAATTAACCTTCATCATTTTAAAACAATAACAAAAAGAAAACGTGTTTGCTTTTTTCATATCTATTAAAATTTAAAAGAGGAAAAAAAAGTGAAAAAGCCAACGGCACGCAGTGTTCCTAAGTGGTCTCCCTTCCAAGTAGTGACTGCGCTCGACGCTGCTTAACTTCGGTTTTCTGACGAGAACCGGTGTATTCAGCATGATATGGCCGTTGCCGAGAGTGCTAGTTAATAATTTGAATTTAATTAACTTTCATCTTTATAAAACAATAACTAAAAGAAGATTTGTTTGCTTTTTTCATATCTGGTGGAATTTGAAAGAGGAAACAAAAGTGAAAAAGCCAACGGCACGCAGTATTCCCAAGTACTCTATGCGCTCGACGCTGCTTAACTTCGGTGATCGGACGTGAACCGGTCTTTTCAGCGTGATATGGCCGTTGCCGAGAGTGCTAGTTAATAATTCGAATTTAAATTAAGTGAGACAAATTAACCTTCATCATTTTAAAACAATAACAAAAAGAAAACATGTTTGCTTTTTTCTTATCTATTAAAATTTAAAAGAGGAAAAAAAAGTGAAAAAGCCAACGGCACGCAGTGTTCCTAAGTGGTCTCCCTCCCAAGTAGTGACTGCGCTCGACGCTGCTTAACTTCGGTATTCGGACGAGAATCGGTGTATACAGCGTGATATGGCCGTTGCCGAGAGTGCTAGTTAATAATTTGAATTTAATTAACTTTCATCTTTATAAAACAATTACAAAAAGAAGATATTTTTGCTCTTTTCATATCTGGTGGAATTTGAAAGAGGAAACAAAAGTGAAGAAGCAATCGGCACGCAGTATTCCCAAGTACTGACTGCGCTCGACGCTGCTAACGTCGGCGATCGTACGAGAACCGGTGTTCTCAGCGTGATATGGCCGTTGCCGAGAGTGCTAGATAATAATTCGAATTTAAATTAAGTGAGACAAAATAACCTTCATCTTTTTCAAACAATAACAAAAAGAAAATATGTTTGCTTTTTTCATATCTATTGGAATTTAAAAGAGGAAAAAAAGTGAAAAAGCTTACGGCACGCAGTGTTCCTAAGTGGTCGCCCTCCCAAGTACTGACTGCGCTCGACGCTGCTTAACTTCGGTTATCGGACGAGAAACGGTGTATTCAGCGTGATATGGCCGTTGCCGAGAGTGCTAGTTAATAATTTGAATTTAATTAACGTTCATCTTTATAAAACAATAACAAAAAGATGATATGTTTGCTTTTTTCATATCTGGTGGAATTTAAAAGAAGAAACAAAAGTGAAAAAACAAACGGCACGCAGTATTTCCAAGTACTGTATGCGCTCGACGCTGCTTATTTTCGGTGATCGGACGTGAACCGGTGTTTTCAGCGTGATATGGCCGTTGCCGAGAGTGCTAGTTAATAATTCGAATTTAAATTAAGTGAGACAAATTAACCTTCATCATTTTAAAACAATAACAAAAAGAAAACATGTTTGCTTTTTTCTTATCTATTAAAATTTAAAAGAGGAAAAAAAAGTGAAAAAGCCAACGGCACGCAGTGTTCCTAAGTGGTCTCCCTCCCAAGTAGTGACTGCGCTCGACGCTGCTTAACTTCGGTTATCGGACGAGAACCGGTGAATTCAGCGTGATATGGCCGTTGCCGAGAGTGCTAGTTAATAATTTGAATTTTATTAACCTTCATCTTTATAAAACAATAACAAAAAGAAGATATGTTTGCTTTTTTCATATCTGGTGGAATTTAAAAGAGGACACAAAAGTGAAAAAACAAACGGCACGCAGTATTCCCAAGTACTGTATGTGCTCGACGCTGCTTAACTTCGGTGATCGGACGTGAACCGGTGTTTTCAGCGTGATATGGCCGTTGCCGAGAGTGCTAGTTAATAATTCGAATTTAAATTAAGTGAGACAAATTAACCCTCATCATTTTAAAACAATATTAAAAAGAAAACATGTTTGCTTTTTTCATATCTATTAAAATTTAAATGGGGAAGAAAAATTGAAAAAGCCAACGGCACGCAGTGTTCCTAAGTGGTCTCCCTCCCAAGTAGTGACTGCGCTCGACGCTGCTTAACTTCGGTTATCGGACGAGAACCGGTGTATTCAGCGTGATATGGCCGTTGCCGAGAGTGCTAGTTAATAATTTGAATTTAATTAACTTTCATCATTATAAAACAATAACAAAAAGAAGATATGTTTGCTTTTTTCATATCTGGTAGAATTTGAAAGAGGAAACAAAAGTGAAAAAGCAAACGGCACGCAGTATTCCCAAGTACTGACTGCGCTCGACGCTGCTAACGTCGGCGATCGGACGAGAACCGGTGTTCTCAGCGTGATATGGCCGTTGCCGAGAGTGCTAGATAATAATTCGAATTTAAATTAAGTGAGACAAATTAACCTTCATCTTTTTCAAACAATAACAAAAAGAAAATATGTTTGCTTTTTTCATATCTATTGGAATTTAAAGGAGGAAAAAAAAGTGAAAAAGCTAACGGCACGCAGTGTTCCTAAGTGGTCGCCCTCCCAAGTACTGACTGCGCTCGACACTGCTTAACTTTGGTTATCGGACGAGAACTGGTGTATTCAGCGTGATATGGCCGTTGCCGAGAGTGCTAGTTAATAAGTTGAATTTAATTAACCTTCATCTTTATAAAACAATGACAAAAAGAAGATATGTTTGCTTTTTTCATATCTGGTGGAATTTAAAAGAGGAAACAAAAGTGAAAAAACAAACGGCACGCAGTATTCCCAAGTACTGTATGCGCTCGACGCTGCTTAACTTCGGTGATCGGACGTGAACCGGTCTTTTCAGCGTGATATGGCCGTTGCCGAGAGTGCTAGTTAATAATTCGAATTTAAATTAAATGAGACAAATTAACCTTCATCATTTTAAAACAATAACAAAAAGAAAACGTGTTTGCTTTTTTCATGTCTATTAAAATTTAAAAGAGGAAAAAAAAGTGAAAAAGCCAACGGCACGCAGTGTTCCTAAGTGGTCTCCCTCCCAAGTAGTGACCGCGCTCGACGCTGCTTAACTTCGGTTATCGGACGAGAACCGGTGAATTCAGCGTGATATGGCCGTTGCCGAGAGTGCTAGTTAATAATTTGAATTTTATTAACCTTCATCTTTATAAAACAATAACAAAAAGAAGATATGTTTGCTTTTTTCATATCTGGTGGAATTTAAAAGAGGACACAAAAGTGAAAAAACAAACGGCACGCAGTATTCCCAAGTACTGCATGTGCTCGACGCTGCTTAACTTCGGTGATCGGACGTGAACCGGTGTTTTCAGCGTGATATGGCCGTTGCCGAGAGTGCTAGTTAATAATTCGAATTTAAATTAAGTGAGACAAATTAACCTTCATCATTTTAAAACAATAACAAAAAGAAAACATGTTTGCTTTTTTCATATCTATTAAAATTTAAATGGGGAAGAAAAATTGAAAAAGCCAACGGCACGCAGTGTTCCTAAGTGGTCTCCCTCCCAAGTAGTGACTGCGCTCGACGCTGCTTAACTTCGGTTATCGGACGAGAACCGGTGTATTCAGCGTGATATGGCCGTTGCCGAGAGTGCTAGTTAATAATTTGAATTTAATTAACTTTCATCATTATAAAACAATAACAAAAAGAAGATATGTTTGCTTTTTTCATATCTGGTAGAATTTGAAAGAGGAAACAAAAGTGAAAAAGCAAACGGCACGCAGTATTCCCAAGTACTGACTGCGCTCGACGCTGCTAACGTCGGCGATCGGACGAGAACCGGTGTTCTCAGCGTGATATGGCCGTTGCCGAGAGTGCTAGATAATAATTCGAATTTAAATTAAGTGAGACAAATTAACCTTCATCTTTTTCAAACAATAACAAAAAGAAAATATGTTTGCTTTTTTCATATCTATTGGAATTTAAAGGAGGAAAAAAAAGTGAAAAAGCTAACGGCACGCAGTGTTCCTAAGTGGTCGCCCTCCCAAGTACTGACTGCGCTCGACGCTGCTTAACTTTGGTTATCGGACGAGAACTGGTGTATTCAGCGTGATATGGCCGTTGCCGAGAGTGCTAGTTAATAAGTTGAATTTAATTAACCTTCATCTTTATAAAACAATGACAAAAAGAAGATATGTTTGCTTTTTTCATATCTGGTGGAATTTAAAAGAGGAAACAAAAGTGAAAAAACAAACGGCACGCAGTATTCCCAAGTACTGACTGCGCTCGACGCTGCTTAACTTCGGTGATCGGACGTGAACCGGTCTTTTCAGCGTGATATGGCCGTTGCCGAGAGTGCTAGTTAATAATTCGAATTTAAATTAAGTGAGACAAATTAACCTTCATCATTTTAAAACAATAACAAAAAGAAAACATGTTTGGTTTTTTCATATCTATTAAAATTTAAAAGAGGAAAAAAAAGAGAAAAAGGCAACGGCACGCAGTGTTCCTAAGTGGTCTCCCTCCCAAGTAGTGACAGCGCTCGACGCTGCTTAACTTCGTTTATCGGACGAGAACCGGTGAATTCAGCGTGATATGGCCGTTGCCGAGAGTGCTAGTTAATAATTTGAATTTAAATTAAGTGAGACAAATTAACCTTCATCATTTTAAAACAATAACAAAAAGAAAACATGTTTGCTTTTTTCTTATCTATTAAAATTTAAATGGGGAAGAAAAATTAAAAAAGCCAACGGCACGCAGTGTTCCTAAGTGGTCTCCCTCCCAAGTAGTGACTGCGCTCGACGCTGCTTAACTTCGGTTATCGGACGAGAACCGGTGTATTCAGCGTGATATGGCCGTTGCCGAGAGTGCTAGTTAATAATTTGAATTTAATTAACTTTCATCATTATAAAACAATAACAAAAAGAAAATATGTTTGCTTTTTTCATATCTATTGGAATTTAAAGGAGGAAAAAAAAGTGAAAAAGCTAACGGCACGCAGTGTTCCTAAGTGGTCGCCCTCCCAAGTACTGACTGCGCTCGACGCTGCTTAACTTTGGTTATCGGACGAGAACTGGTGTATTCAGCGTGATATGGCCGTTGCCGATAGTGCTAGTTAATAATTTGAATTTAATTAACCTTCATCTTTATAAAACAACAAAAAGAAGATATGTTTGCTTTTTTCATATCTGGTGGAATTTAAAAGAGGAAACAAAAGTGAAAAAACAAACGGCACGCAGTATTCCCAAGTACTGTATGCGCTCGACGCTGCTTAACTTCGGTGATCGGACGTGAACCGGTCTTTTCAGCGTGATATGGCCGTTGCCGAGAGTGCTAGTTAATAATTCGAATTTAAATTAAATGAGACAAATTAACCTTCATCATTTTAAAACAATAACAAAAAGAAAACGTGTTTGCTTTTTTCATGTCTATTAAAATTTAAAAGAGGAAAAAAAAGTGAAAAAGCCAACGGCACGCAGTGTTCCTAAGTGGTCTCCCTCCCAAGTAGTGACTGCGCTCGACGCTGCTTAACTTCGGTTATCGGACGAGAACCGGTGTACTCAGCGTGATATGGCCGTTGCCGAGAGTGCTAGTTAATAATTTGAATTTAATTAACCTTCATCTTTATAAAACAATAACAAAAAGAAGATATGTTTGCTTTTTTCATATCTGGTGGAATTTAAAAGAGGAAACAAAAGTGAAAAAACAAACGGCACGCAGTATTCCCAAGTACTGTATGCGCTCGACGCTGCTTAACTTCGGTGATCGGACGTGAACCGGTGTTTTCTGCGTGATATGGCCGTTGTCGAGAGTGCTAGTTAATAATTCGAATTTAAATTAAGTGAGACAAATTAACCTTCATCATTTTAAAACAATAACAAAAAGAAAACATGTTTGCTTTTTTCTTATCTATTAAAATTTAAAAGAGGAAAAAAAAGTGAAAAAGCCAACGGCACGCAGTGTTCCTAAGTGGTCTCCCTCCCAAGTAGTGACTGCGCTCGACGCTGCTTAACTTCGGTTATCGGACGAGAACCGTTGTATTCAGCGTGATATGGCCGTTGCCGAGAGTGCTAGTTAATAATTTGAATTTAATTAACTTTCATCATTATAAAACAATAACAAAAAGAAGATATGTTTGCTTTTTTCATATCTGGTGGAATTTGAAAGAGGAAACAAAAGTGAAAAAGCAAACGGCACGCAGTATTCCCAAGTACTGACTGCGCTCGACGCTGCTAACGTCGGCGATCGGACGAGAACCGGTGTTCTCAGCGTGATATGGCCGTTGCCGAGAGTGCTAGTTAATAATTCGAATTTAAATTAAGTGAGACAAATTAACCTTCATCATTTTAAAACAATAACAAAAAGAAAACATGTTTGCTTTTTTCATATCTATTAAAATTTAAATGGGGAAGAAAAATTGAAAAAGCCAACGGCATGCAGTGTTCCTAAGTGGTCTCCCTCCCAAGTAGTGACTGCGCTCGACGCTGCTTAACTTCGGTTATCGGACGAGAACCGGTGTATTCAGCGTGATATGGCCGTTGCCGAGAGTGCTAGTTAATAATTTGAATTTAATTAACTTTCATCATTATAAAACAACACCGCTACCGAAAGGGCTCAAACCACCAGTCTTTTGAATAACAGCTGAACGCGCTAACCATTGCGCCCCGGAAGCCCAAAAATTAAATGGTCGTCAGGTATTGTGGAAAAACTTTGGCTTTGTACGTTACATTCGATATCCCACAACACCGCTCCCGGGTATGCTTGAAGCACCAACCTATTGGCTAACAGCCGAACGCGCTAACCATTGAGCCACGGAAGCTCAGAAATTAAATGGTTGTCAGGTATTGTGGAAAAACTTTGGCTTTCTACGTTACATTTGAGACCCCACAACCACCAACCTTTCGATTAACAGCTGAACGCGCTAACCATTGAGCCACGGAAGCTCAGAAATTAAATGGTCGTCAGGTATTGTGGAAAAACTTTGGCTTTCTACGTTACATTTGAGATCCCACAACACCGCTCCCGGGTGGGCTCGAACCACCAACCTATGGGTCAACAGCAGAACGCGCTAACCATTGCGCCACGGAAGCCCAAAAATTAAATGCTCGTCAGGTTTTGCGTAAAAACCTAGACTTTTTACGTCACATCTGAGACCTCACAACACCGCTCCCGGATGAGCTCGAACCACCAACCTATTGGTTAACAGCCGAACGCGCTAACCATTGAGCCACGGAAGCTCAGAAATTAAATGTTCGTCAGGTATTGTGAAAAACTCTGACATTTTACGTTACATCTGACACCTCACAACACCGCATCCCGGATGGGCTCGAACCACAAACCTATTGGTTAACAGCCGAACGCGATAACCATTGAGCCACGGAAGCTCGGAAATTAAATGGTTGTCAGGTATTGTGGATAAGTTATGACTTATTACGTTACATCTGATACCCTACAACACCTCTCCCGGTTGGGAACGAACCACCAACCTTTCGGTTAACAGCCGAACGCGCTAACCATTGCCCCAAGGAAGCCCAAAAATTAAATGTTCGTCAGGTATTGTGGAAAAACCTTGAATTTTTACGTTACATTTGAGATCCCACAACACCGCTCCCGGGTGGGCTCGAACCAACAACCTATTGGTTAACAGCCGAACGCGCTAATCATTGAGCCACGGAAGCCCAGAAATAAAATGGTTGTCACGTATTGTGGAAAAGTTTTGACTTTTTACGCTACATCTGAGACCCCACAACACCTCTCCCGGGTGGGCTCGTACCACCAACCTTTCGATTAACAGCTGAACGCGCTAACCATTGCGCCACGGAAGCCCAAAAATTCAATGTTCGACAGGTATTGTGGAAAAACTCTGACATTTTATGTTACATTTGAGACGTCACAACACCGCTCCCGGGAGACCTCAAACCACCAGTCTTTTGAATAGCAGCTGAACGCGCTAACCATTGCGCCACGGAAGCCCAAAAATTAAATGGTCGTCAGGTATTTTGGAAAAACCTTGACTTTTAACGTCACATTTGAGACGTCACAATACCGCTCCCGGATGGGCTCGAACCACCAACCTATTGGTTAACAGCCGAACGGGCTAACCATTGAGCCACGGAAGCCCAAAGTTAAATGCTCGTCAGGTATTGTGTAAAAACCTTGACTTTTTACGTCACATCTGAGACCTCACAACACCGCTCCCGGATGGGCTCGAACCACCAACCTATTGGTTAACAGCCGAACGCGCTAACCATTGAGCCACGGAAGCCCAAAGTTAATTGCTCGTCAGGTATTGTGTAAAAACCTTGACTTTTTACGTCACATCTGAGACCTCACAACACCGCTCCCGGATGGGCTCGAACCACCAACCTATTGGTTAACAGCCAAACGCGCTAACCATTGAGCCACGGAAGCTCAGAAATTAAATGGTTGTCACGTATTGTGGATAAGTTTTGACTTTTTACGCTACATCTGAGACCCCACAACACCTCTTCCGGGTGCGCTTGAACCACCAGCCTTTCGATTAACAGTTGAACGCGCTAATAATTGCGCCAAGGAAGCCCAAAAATTAAATGTTCGTCAGGTATTGTGGAAAAACTCTGACATTTTACGTTACATCTGAGACGTCACAACACCGCTCCCGGATGGGCTCGAACCACACACCTATTGGTTAACAGCCGAACGCGCTAACCTTTGAGCCACGGAAGCTCAGAAATTAAATGGTTGTCAGGTATTGTAGATAAGTTAAGACTTTTTACGTTACATCTGAGACCCTACAACACCTCTCCCGGGTGGGCTCGAACCTTCAACCTTTCGATTAACAGCTGAACGCGCTAATCATTGCGCCACGGAAGCCCAAAAATTAAATGTTCGTCAGGTATTGTGGAAAAACTCTGACATTTTACGTTACATCTGAGACCTCACAACACTGCTCCCGGATGGGCTCGAACCACCTACTTATTGGTTAACAGCCGAACGCGCTAACCATTGCGCCACGGAATCCCAAAATGTAAATGGTCGTCAGGTGTTGTGGAAAAAACCTTGACTTTTTACATCACATCTGAGACGTCACAACACCGCTCCCGGATGGGCTCGAACCACACACCTATTGGTTAACAGCCGAACGCGCTAACCTTTGAGCCACGGAAGCTCACAAATTAAATGGTTGTCAGGTATTGTAGATAAGTTATGACTTTTTACGTTACATCTGAGACCCTACAACACCTCTTCCGGTTGGGCACGAACCACCAACCTTTCGGTTAACAGCCGAACGCACTAATCATTGAGCCACGGAAGCCCAGAAATAAAATGGTTGTCACGTATTGTGGAAAAGTTTTGACTTTTTACGCTACATCTGAGACCCCACAACACCTCTCCCGGGTGGGCTCGTACCACCAACCTTTCGATTAACAGCTGAACGCGCTAACCATTGCGCCACGGAAGCCCAAAAATTCAATGTTCGACAGGTATTGTGGAAAAACTCTGACATTTTATGTTACATTTGAGACGTCACAACACCGCTCCCGGGAGAGCTCAAACCACCAGTCTTTTGAATAGCAGCTGAACGCGCTAACCATTGCGCCACGGAAGCCCAAAAATTAAATGGTCGTCAGGTATTTTGGAAAAACCTTGACTTTTAACGTCACATCTGAGACGTCACAATACCGCTCCCGGATGGGCTCGAACCACCAACCTATTGGTTAACAGCCGAACGCGCTAACCTTTGAGCCACGGAAGCTCACAAATTAAATGGTTGTCAGGTATTGTAGATAAGTTATGACTTTTTACGTTACATCTGAGACCCTACAACACCTCTTCCGGTTGGGCACGAACCACCAACCTTTCGGTTAACAGCCGAACGCACTAACAATTGCGCCAAGGAAGCCCAAAAATTTAATGGTCGTCAGGTATTGTGGCAAAACTTTGGCTTTCTACGTTACATTTGAGATCCCACACCACCGCTCCCGGGTGGGCTCGAACCACCAACCTATTGGTTAACAGCCGAACGCGCTAACCATTGAGCCACGGAATCTCAGAAATCAAATGGTTGTCACGTATTGTGGATAAGTTTTGACTTTTTACGCTACATCTGAGACCCCACAACACCTCTTCCGGGTGGGCTTGAACCACCAGCCTTTCGATTTCCAGTTGAACGCGCTAATAATTGCGCCAAGGAAGCCCAAAAATTAAATGTTCGTCAGGTATTGTGGAAAAACTCTGACATTTTACGTTACATCTGAGACGCCACAACACCGCTCCCGGATGGGCACGAACCACCAACCTTTAGGTTAAGAGCCGAACGCGCTAACCATTGAGCCACGGAAGCCCAAAAATTAAATGCTCGTCAGGTATTGTGTAAAAACCTTGACTTTTTGCGTCACATCTGAGACCTCACAACACCGCTCCCGGATGGGCTCGAACAACCAACCTATTGGTTAACAGCCGAACGCGCTAACCATTGCGCCACGGAAGCCCAAAAGTTAAATGCTCGTCAGGTATTGTGTAAAAACCTTGACTTTTTACGTCACATCTGAGACCTCACAACACCGCTCCCGGATGGGCTCGAACAACCAACCTATTGGTTAACAGCCGAACGCGCTAACCATTGCGCCACGGAAGCCCAAAAATTAAATGTTCGTCAGGTATTGTGGAAAAACTCTGACATTTTACGTTACATCTGAGACCTCACATCACCGCTCCCGGATGGGCTCGAACCACCAACCTATTGGTTAACAGCCGAACGCGCTAACCATTGAGCCACGGAAGCTCAGAGATTAAATTGTTGTCAGGTATTGTGGATAAGTTATGACTTATTACGTTACATCTGAGACCCTACAACACCTCTCACGGTTGGGCTCGAACCACCAACCTTTCGGTTAACAGCCGAACGCGCTAACCATTGCGCCAAGGAAGCCCAAAAAATAAATGGTCGTCAGGTATTGTGGAAAAACTTTGTCTTTCTACGTTACATTTGAGATCCCACAACACCGATCCCGGGTGGGCTCGAACCACCACCCTATTGGTTAAAAGCTGAACGCGCTAACCATTCAGCCACGGAAGCTCAGAAATTAAATGGTTGTCACGTATTGTGGAAAAGTTTTGACTTTTTACGCTACATCTGAGACCCCACAACACCGCTCCCGGATGGGCTCGAACCACCAACCTATTGGTTAACAGCCGAACGCGCTAACCATTGAGCCACGGAAGCTCAGAAATTAAATGGTCGTCACGTATTGTGGAAAAACTTTGGCTTTCTACGTTACATTTGAGATCCCACAACACCGCTCCCGGGTGGGCTCGAACCACAAACCTATTGGTTAACAGCCGAACGCGTTAACCATTGCGCCACGGAAGCCCAAAAATTAAATGGTCGTGAGGTATTGTGGAAAAACTTTGGCTTTCTACGTTACGTTTGAGATCCCACAACGCCGCTCCCGGGTGGGCTCGAACCACCAACCAATTGGTTAACAGCCGAACGCGCTAACCATTGAGCCACGGAAGCTCAGAGATTAAATGGTTGTCAGGTGTTGTGGATAAGTTATGACTTATTACGTTACATCTGAGACCCTACAACACCTCTCTCGGTTGGGCTCGAACCACCAACCTTTCGGTTAACAGCCGAACGCGCTAACCGTGGCGCCAAGGAAGCCCAAAAAATAAATGGTCGTCAGGTATTGTGGAAAAACTTTGTCTTTCTACGTTACATTTGAGATCCCACAACACCGCTCCCGGGTGGGCTCGAACCACCACCCTATTGGTTAAAAGCTGAACGCTCACCATTCAGCCACGGAAGCTCAGAAATTAAATGGTTGTCACGTATTGTGGAAAAACTTTGGCTTTCTACGTTACATTTGAGATCCCACAACACAGCTCCCGGGCGGGCTCGAACCACCAACCTATTTGTTAACACCCGAACGCGTTAACCATTGCGCCACGGAAGCCCAAAAATTAAATGGTCGTCAGGTATTGTGGAAAAACTTTGGCTTTCTACGTTACGTTTGAGATCCCACAACGCCGCTCCCGGGTGGGCTCGAACCACTAACCTATTTGTTAACTGCTGAACGCGCTAACCATTGCGCCACGGAAGCCCAAAAATTAAATGCTCGTCAGGTATTGTGTAAAAACCTTGACTTTTTACGTCACTTCTGAGACCTCACAACACCGCTCCCGGATGGGCTCGAACCACCAACCTATTGGTTAACAGCCGAACGCGCTAACCATTGCGCCACGGAAGCCCGAAAGTTCAATATTCGTCAGGTATTGTGGAAAAACTCTGACATTTTATGTTACATCTGAGACGTCACAACACCGCTCCCGGAAGGGCTCAAACCACCAGTCTTTTGAATAGCAGCTGAACGCGCTAACCATTGCGCCACGGAAGCCCAAAAATTAAATGGTCGTCCGGTATTGTGGAAAAACCTGGACTTTTTACGTAACATCTGAGACCTCATAGCACCGCTCCCGGGTGTGCTCGAACCACCAACCTTTCTGTTAACAGCCGAACGCGCTAACGATTGCGCCACGGAAGCCCCAAAATTAAATGGTCGTCCGGGTTTGGGGAAAAACCTGGACTTTTTACGTCACATCTGAGACGTCACAACACCGCTCCCGGATGGGCTCGAACCACCAACCTATTGGTTAACAGCCGAACGCGCTAACCATTGAGCCACGGAAGCTCAGAAATTAAATGGTTTTCACGTATTGCGGAAAGGTTTTGACTTTTTACGCTACATCTGAGACCCCACAACACCTCTCTCGGGTGGAATCGAACCTTCAACCTTTCGATTAACAGCTGAACGCGCTAATCATTGCGCCACGGAAGCCCAAAAATTAAATGGTCGTCAGGTATTGTGGAAAAACATTGGCTTTCTACGTTACGTTTGAGATCCCACAACACCGCGCCCGGGTGGGCTCGAACCACCAACCTTTTGGTTAACAGCCGAACGCCCTAACCATTGCGCCACGGAAGCCCAAAAATTAAATGATCGTCAGGTATTGTGGAAAAACTTTGGCTTTCTACGTTACATTTGAGATCCCACAACGCCGCTCCCGGGTGGGCTCGAACCACTAACCTATTGGTTAACAGCCGAACGCGCTAACCATTGAGCCACGGAGGCTCAGAAATTAAATGGTTGTCACGTATTGTGGAAACGTTTTGACTTTTAACGCTACATCGGAGACCCCACAACACCTCTCCCGGGTGGGCTCGAACCACCAACCTTTCGGTTAACAGCCGAACGCGCTAACGATTGCGCCACGGAAGCCCAAAAATTAAATGGTCGTCCGGTATTATGGAAAAACCTTGACTTTTTACGTCACATCTGAGACGTCACAACACCGCTCCCGGATGGGCTCGAACCACCAACTTATTGGTTAACAGGCGAACGCGCTAACCATTGAGCCACGGAAGCTCAGAATTTAAATGGTTGTCACGTATTGCGGAAAAGTTTTGACTTTTTACGCTACATCTGAGACCCCACAACACCTCTCTCGGGTGGGCTCGAACCTTCAACCTTTCGATTAACAGCTGAACGCGCTAATCATTGCGCCACGGAAGCCCAAAAATTGAATGGTCGTCAGGTGCTGTGGAAAAAACCTTGACTTTTTACGTCACATCTGAGACGTCACAACACCGCTCCCGGATGGGCTCGAACCACACACCTATTCGTTAACAGCCGAACGCGCTAACCTTTGAGCCAAGGAAGCCCAAAAATTTAATGGTCGTCAGGTATTGTGGCAAAACTTTGTCTTTCTACGTTACATTTGAGATCCCACACCACCGGTCCCGGGTGGGCTCGAACCACCAACCTATTGGTTAACAGCCGAACGCGCTAACCATTGAGCCACGGAAGCTCAGAAATTAAATGGTTGTCACGTATTGTGGATAAGTTTTGACTTTTTACGCTACATCTGAGACCCCACAACACCTCTTCCGGGTGCGCTTGAACCACCAGCCTTTCGATTAACAGTTGAACGCGCTAATAATTGCGCCAAGGAAGCCCAAAAATTAAATGTTCGTCAGGTATTGTGGAAAAACTCTGACATTTTACGTTACATCTGAGACGTCACAACACCGCTCCCGGATGGGCTCGAACCACACACCTATTGGTTAACAGCCGAACGCGCTAACCTTTGAGCCACGGAAGCTCAGAAATTAAATGGTTGTCAGGTATTGTAGATAAGTTAAGACTTTTTACGTTACATCTGAGACCCTACAACACCTCTCCCGGGTGGGCTCGAACCTTCAACCTTTCGATTAACAGCTGAACGCGCTAATCATTGCGCCACGGAAGCCCAAAAATTAAATGTTCGTCAGGTATTGTGGAAAAACTCTGACATTTTACGTTACATCTGAGACCTCACAACACTGCTCCCGGATGGGCTCGAACCACCTACTTATTGGTTAACAGCCGAACGCGCTAACCATTGCGCCACGGAATCCCAAAATTTAAATGGTCGTCAGGTGTTGTGGAAAAAACCTTGACTTTTTACATCACATCTGAGACGTCACAACACCGCTCCCGGATGGGCTCGAACCACACACCTATTGGTTAACAGCCGAACGCGCTAACCTTTGAGCCACGGAAGCTCACAAATTAAATGGTTGTCAGGTATTGTAGATAAGTTATGACTTTTTACGTTACATCTGAGACCCTACAACACCTCTTCCGGTTGGGCACGAACCACCAACCTTTCGGTTAACAGCCGAACGCACTAATCATTGAGCCACGGAAGCCCAGAAATAAAATGGTTGTCACGTATTGTGGAAAAGTTTTGACTTTTTACGCTACATCTGAGACCCCACAACACCTCTCCCGGGTGGGCTCGTACCACCAACCTTTCGATTAACAGCTGAACGCGCTAACCATTGCGCCACGGAAGCCCAAAAATTCACTGTTCGACAGGTATTGTGGAAAAACTCTGACATTTTATGTTACATTTGAGACGTCACAACACCGCTCCCGGGAGAGCTCAAACCACCAGTCTTTTGAATAGCAGCTGAACGCGCTAACCATTGCGCCACGGAAGCCCAAAAATTAAATGGTCGTCAGGTATTTTGGAAAAACCTTGACTTTTAACGTCACATCTGAGACGTCACAATACCGCTCCCGGGTGGGCTCGAACCACCAACCTATTGGTTAACAGCCGAACGCGCTAACCTTTGAGCCACGGAAGCTCACAAATTAAATGGTTGTCAGGTATTGTAGATAAGTTATGACTTTTTACGTTACATCTGAGACCCTACAACACCTCTTCCGGTTGGGCACGAACCACCAACCTTTCGGTTAACAGCCGAACGCACTAACAATTGCGCCAAGGAAGCCCAAAAATTTAATGGTCGTCAGGTATTGTGGCAAAACTTTGGCTTTCTACGTTACATTTGAGATCCCACACCACCGCTCCCGGGTGGGCTCGAACCACCAACCTATTGGTTAACAGCCGAACGCGCTAACCATTGAGCCACGGAATCTCAGAAATTAAATGGTTGTCACGTATTGTGGATAAGTTTTGACTTTTTACGCTACATCTGAGACCCCACAACACCTCTTCCGGGTGGGCTTGAACCACCAGCCTTTCGATTTCCAGTTGAACGCGCTAATAATTGCGCCAAGGAAGCCCAAAAATTAAATGTTCGTCAGGTATTGTGGAAAAACTCTGACATTTTACGTTACATCTGAGACGCCACAACACCGCTCCCGGATGGGCACGAACCACCAACCTTTAGGTTAAGAGCCGAACGCGCTAACCATTGAGCCACGGAAGCCCAAAAATTAAATGCTCGTCAGGTATTGTGTAAAAACCTTGACTTTTTGCGTCACATCTGAGACCTCACAACACCGCTCCCGGATGGGCTCGAACAACCAACCTATTGGTTAACAGCCGAACGCGCTAACCATTGCGCCACGGAAGCCCAAAAGTTAAATGCTCGTCAGGTATTGTGTAAAAACCTTGACTTTTTACGTCACATCTGAGACCTCACAACACCGCTCCCGGATGGGCTCGAACAACCAACCTATTGGTTAACAGCCGAACGCGCTAACCATTGCGCCACGGAAGCCCAAAAATTAAATGTTCGTCAGGTATTGTGGAAAAACTCTGACATTTTACGTTACATCTGAGACCTCACATCACCGCTCCCGGATGGGCTCGAACCACCAACCTATTGGTTAACAGCCGAACGCGCTAACCATTGAGCCACGGAAGCTCAGAGATTAAATTGTTGTCAGGTATTGTGGATAAGTTATGACTTATTACGTTACATCTGAGACCCTACAACACCTCTCACGGTTGGGCTCGAACCACCAACCTTTCGGTTAACAGCCGAACGCGCTAACCATTGCGCCAAGGAAGCCCAAAAAATAAATGGTCGTCAGGTATTGTGGAAAAACTTTGTCTTTCTACGTTACATTTGAGATCCCACAACACCGATCCCGGGTGGGCTCGAACCACCACCCTATTGGTTAAAAGCTGAACGCGCTAACCATTCAGCCACGGAAGCTCAGAAATTAAATGGTTGTCACGTATTGTGGAAAAGTTTTGACTTTTTACGCTACATCTGAGACCCCACAACACCTCTCCCGGTTGGGCTCGAACCACCAACCTTTTGGTTAACAGCCGAACGCGCTAACCATTGCGCCATGGAAGCCCAAAAATTAAATGTTCGTCAGGTATTGTGGAAAAACCTTGACTTTTTACGTCACTTCTGAGACCTCACAACACCGCTCCCGGATGGGCTCGAACCACCAACCTATTGGTTAACAGCCGAACGCGCTAACCATTGAGCCACGGAAGCTCAGAAATTAAATGGTCGTCACGTATTGTGGAAAAACTTTGGCTTTCTACGTTACATTTGAGATCCCACAACACCGCTCCCGGGTGGGCTCGAACCACCAACCTATTGGTTAACAGCCGAACGCGTTAACCATTGCGCCACGGAAGCCCAAAAATTAAATGGTCGTGAGGTATTGTGGAAAAACTTTGGCTTTCTACGTTACGTTTGAGATCCCACAACGCCGCTCCCGGGTGGGCTCGAACCACCAACCTATTGGTTAACAGCCGAACGCGCTAACCATTGAGCCACGGAAGCTCAGAGATTAAATGGTTGTCAGGTGTTGTGGATAAGTTATGACTTATTACGTTACATCTGAGACCCTACAACACCTCTCTCGGTTGGGCTCGAACCACCAACCTTTCGGTTAACAGCCGAACGCGCTAACCATGGCGCCAAGGAAGCCCAAAAAATAAATGGTCGTCAGGTATTGTGGAAAAACTTTGTCTTTCTACGTTACATTTGAGATCCCACAACACCGCTCCCGGGTGGGCTCGAACCACCACCCTATTGGTTAAAAGCTGAACGCTCACCATTCAGCCACGGAAGCTCAGAAATTAAATGGTTGTCACGTATTGTGGAAAAACTTTGGCTTTCTACGTTACATTTGAGATCCCACAACACAGCTCCCGGGCGGGCTCGAACCACCAACCTATTTGTTAACACCCGAACGCGTTAACCATTGCGCCACGGAAGCCCAAAAATTAAATGGTCGTCAGGTATTGTGGAAAAACTTTGGCTTTCTACGTTACGTTTGAGATCCCACAACGCCGCTCCCGGGTGGGCTCGAACCACTAACCTATTTGTTAACTGCTGAACGCGCTAACCATTGCGCCACGGAAGCCCAAAAATTAAATGCTCGTCACGTATTGTGTAAAAACCTTGACTTTTTACGTCACTTCTGAGACCTCACAACACCGCTCCCGGATGGGCTCGAACCACCAACCTATTGGTTAACAGCCGAACGCGCTAACCATTGCGCCACGGAAGCCCGAAAGTTCAATATTCGTCAGGTATTGTGGAAAAACTCTGACATTTTATGTTACATCTGAGACGTCACAACACCGCTCCCGGAAGGGCTCAAACCACCAGTCTTTTGAATAGCAGCTGAACGCGCTAACCATTGCGCCACGGAAGCCCAAAAATTAAATGGTCGTCCGGTATTGTGGAAAAACCTGGACTTTTTACGTAACATCTGAGACCTCATAGCACCGCTCCCGGGTGTGCTCGAACCACCAACCTTTCTGTTAACAGCCGAACGCGCTAACGATTGCGCCACGGAAGCCCCAAAATTAAATGGTCGTCCGGGTTTGGGGAAAAACCTGGACTTTTTACGTCACATCTGAGACGTCACAACACCGCTCCCGGATGGGCTCGAACCACCAACCTATTGGTTAACAGCCGAACGCGCTAACCATTGAGCCACGGAAGCTCAGAAATTAAATGGTTTTCACGTATTGCGGAAAGGTTTTGACTTTTTACGCTACATCTGAGACCCCACAACACCTCTCTCGGGTGGAATCGAACCTTCAACCTTTCGATTAACAGCTGAACGCGCTAATCATTGCGCCACGGAAGCCCAAAAATTAAATGGTCGTCAGGTATTGTGGAAAAACATTGGCTTTCTACGTTACGTTTGAGATCCCACAACACCGCGCCCGGGTGGGCTCGAACCACCAACCTATTGGTTAACAGCCGAACGCCCTAACCATTGCGCCACGGAAGCCCAAAAATTAAATGATCGTCAGGTATTGTGGAAAAACTTTGGCTTTCTACGTTACATTTGAGATCCCACAACGCCGCTCCCGGGTGGGCTCGAACCACTAACCTATTGGTTAACAGCCGAACGCGCTAACCATTGAGCCACGGAGGCTCAGAAATTAAATGGTTGTCACGTATTGTGGAAACGTTTTGACTTTTAACGCTACATCGGAGACCCCACAACACCTCTCCCGGGTGGGCTCGAACCACCAACCTTTCGGTTAACAGCCGAACGCGCTAACCATTGCGCCATGGAAGCCCAAAAATTAAATGGTTGTCAGGTGCTGTGGAAAAAACCTTGACTTTTTACGTCACATCTGAGACGTCACAACACCGCTCCCGGATGGGCTCGAACCACACACCTATTCGTTAACAGCCGAACGCGCTAACCTTTGAGCCAAGGAAGCCCAAAAATTTAATGGTCGTCAGGTATTGTGGCAAAACTTTGTCTTTCTACGTTACATTTGAGATCCCACACCACCGGTCCCGGGTGGGCTCGAACCACCAACCTATTGGTTAACAGCCGAACGCGCTAACCATTGAGCCACGGAAGCTCAGAAATTAAATGGTTGTCACGTATTGTGGATAGGTTTTGACTTTTTACACTACATCTGAGACCCCACAACACCTCTTCCGGGTGGGCTTGAACCACCAACCTTTCGATTAACAGTTGAACGCGCTAATAATTGCGCCACGGAAGCCCAAAAATTAAATGTTCGTCAGGTACTGTGGAAAAACTCTGACATTTTACGTTACATCTGAGACGTCACAACACCGCTCCCGGATGGGCTCGAACCACCAACCTTTCGGTTAACAGCTGAACGCGCTGACCATTGCGCCACGGAGGCCCAAAAATTAAATGGTAACCTCACAACACCGCTCCCGGATGGGCTCGAACCACCAACCTATTTGTTAACAGCCGAACGCGCTAACCATTGAGCCACGGAAGCTCAGAAATTAAATGGTCGTCACGTATTGTGGAAAAACTTTGGCTTTCTACGTTACGTTTGAGATCCCACAACGCCGCTCCCGGGTGGGCTCGAACCACTAACCAATTTGTTAACAGCCGAACGCGCTAACCATTGAGCCACGGAAGCCCAAAAATTAAATGGTCGTCAGGTATTTTGGAAAAACTTTGGCTTTCTACGTCACATCTGAGACGTAGAAAGCCAAAGTTTTTCCAAAATACCTGACGACCATTTAATTTTTGGGCTTCCGTGGCTCAATGGTTAGCGCGTTCGGCTGTTAACAAATTGGTTAGTGGTTCGAGCCCACCCGGGAGCGGCGTTGTGGGATCTCAAACGTAACGTAGAAAGCCAAAGTTTTTCCACAATACGTGACGACCATTTAATTTCTGAGCTTCCGTGGCTCAATGGTTAGCGCGTTCGGCTGTTAACAAATAGGTTGGTGGTTCGAGCCCATCCGGGAGCGGTGTTGTGAGGTCTCAGATGTGACGTAAAAAGTCAAGGTTTTTCCACAATACCTGACGAACATTTAATTTTTGGGCTTCCATGGCGCAATGGTTAGCGCGTTCGGCTGTTAACCGAAAGGTTGGTGGTTCGAGCCCACCCAGGAGAGGTGTTGTGGGGTCTCCGATGTAGCGTTAAAAGTCAAAACGTTTCCACAATAAGTGACAACCATTTAATTTCTGAGCCTCCGTGGCTCAATGGTTAGCGCGTTCGGCTGTTAACCAATAGGTTAGTGGTTCGAGCCCACCCGGGAGCGGCGTTGTGGGATCTCAAATGTAACGTAGAAAGCCAAAGTTTTTCCACAATACCTGACGATCATTTAATTTTTGGGCTTCCGTGGCGCAATGGTTAGGGCGTTCGGCTGTTAACCAATAGGTTGGTGGTTCGAGCCCACCCGGGCGCGGTGTTGTGGGATCTCAAACGTAACGTAGAAAGCCAATCTTTTTCCACAATACCTGACGACCATTTAATTTTTGGGCTTCCGTGGCGCAATGATTAGCGCGTTCAGCTGTTAATCGAAAGGTTGAAGGTTCGATTCCACCCGAGAGAGGTGTTGTGGGGTCTCAGATGTAGCGTAAAAAGTCAAAACCTTTCCGCAATACGTGAAAACCATTTAATTTCTGAGCTTCCGTGGCTCAATGGTTAGCGCGTTCGGCTGTTAACCAATAGGTTGGTGGTTCGAGCCCATCCGGGAGCGGTGTTGTGACGTCTCAGATGTGACGTAAAAAGTCCAGGTTTTTCCCCAAACCCGGACGACCATTTAATTTTGGGGCTTCCGTGGCGCAATCGTTAGCGCGTTCGGCTGTTAACAGAAAGGTTGGTGGTTTGTAATGACTGCGCTCGACGCTGCTTAACTTCGGTTATCGGACGAGAACCGGTGTATTCAGCGTGATATGGCCGTTGCCGAGAGTGCTAGATAATAATTCGAATATAAATTAAGTGAGACAAATTAACCTTCATCTTTTTCAAACAATAACAAAAAAGAAAATATGTTTGCTTTTTTCATATCTATTGGAATTTAAAAGAGGAAAAAAAAGTGAAAAAGTTAACGGCACGTAGTGTTCCTAAGTGGTCGCCCTCCCAAGTACTGACTGCGCTCGACGCGGCTTAACTTCGGTTATCGGACGAGAACCGGTGTATTCAGCGTGATATGGCCGTTGCCGAGAGAGCTAGTTAATAATTTGAATTTAATTAACCTTCATCTTTATAAAACAATAACAAAAAGAAGATATGTTTGCTTTTTTCATATCTGGTGGAATTTAAAAGAGGAAACAAAAGTGAAAAAGCAAACGGCACGCAGTATTCCCAAGTACTGTATGCGCTCGACGCTGCTTTACTTCGGTGATCGGACGTGAACCGGTGTTTTCAGCGTGATATGGCCGTTGCCGAGAGTGCTAGTTAATAATTCGAATTTAAATTAAGTGAGACAAATTAACCTTCATCATTTTAAAACAATAACAAAAAGAAAACGTGTTTGCTTTTTTCATATCTATTAAAATTTAAAAGAGGAAAAAAAGTGAAAAAAGCCAACGGCACGCAGTGTTCCTAAGTGGTCTCCCTCCCAAGTAATGACTGCGCTCGACGCTGCTTAACTTCGGTTATCGGACGAGAATCGGTGTATTCAGCGTGATATGGCCGTTGCCGAGAGTGCTAGTTAATAATTGAATTTAATTAACTTTCATCTTTATAAAACAATAACAAAAAGAAGATATGTTTGCTTTTTTCATATCTGGTGGAATTTGAAAGAGGAAACAAAAGTGAAAAAGCAAACGGCACGCAGTATTCCCAAGTACTGACTGCGCTCGACGCTGCTAACGTCGGCGATCGGACGAGAACCGGTGTTCTCAGCGTGATATGGCCGTTGCCGAGAGTGCTAGATAATAATTCGAATTTAAATTAAGTGAGACAAATTAACCTTCATCTTTTTCAAACAATAACAAAAAGAAAATATGTTTGCTTTTTTCATATCTATAGGAATTTAAAAGAGAAAAAAAAAGTGAAAATGCTAACGGCACGCAGTGTTCCTAAATGGTAGCCCTCCCTAGTACTGACTGCGCTCGACGCTGCTTAACTTCGGTTATCGGACGAGAACCGGTGTATTCAGCGTGATATGGCCGTTGCCGAGAGTGCTAGTTAATAATTCGAATTTAAATTAAGTGAGACAAATTAACCTTCATCATTTTAAAACAATAACAAAAAGAAAACATGTTTGCTTTTTTCATATCTATTAAAATTTAAAAGAGGAAAAAAAAGTGAAAAAGCCAGCGGCACGCAGTGTTCCTAAGTGGTCTCCCTCCCAAGTAGTGACTGCGCTCGACGCTGCTTAACTTCGGTTATCTGACGAGAACCGGTGTATTCAGCGTGATATGGCCGTTGCCGAGAGTGCTAGTTAATAATTTGAATTTAATTAACTTTCATCTTTATAAAACAATAACTAAAAGAAGATTTGTTTGCTTTTTTCATATCTGGTGGAATTTGAAAGAGGAAACAAAAGTGAAAAAAGCAAACGGCACGCAGTATTCCCAAGTACTGACTGCGCTCGACGCTGCTAACGTCGGCGATCGGACGAGATCCGGTGTTCTCAGCGTGATATGGCCGTTGCCGAGAGTGCTAGATAATAATTCGAATTTAAATTAAGTGAGACAAATTAACCTTCATCTTTTTCAAACAATAACAAAAAGAAAATATGTTTGCTTTTTTCATATCTATTGGAATTTAAAAGAGGAAAAAAAAGTGAAAAAGCTAACGGCAAGCAGTGTTCCTAAGTGGTCGCCCTCCCAAGTACTGACTGCGCTCGACGCTGCTTAACTTCGGTTATCGGACGAGAACCGGTGTATTTAGCGTGATATGGCCGTTGCCGAGAGTGTAAGTTAATAATTTGAATTTAATTAACCTTCATCTTTATAAAACAATAACAAAAAGAAGATAAGTTTGCTTTTTTCATATCTGGTGGAATTTGAAAGAGGAAACAAAAGTGAAAACGCCAACGGCACGCAGTATTCCCAAGTACTGTATGCGCTCGACGCTGCTTAACTTCGGTGATCGGACGTGAACCGGTGTTTTCAGCGTGATATGGCCGTTGCCGAGAGTGCTAGTTAATAATTCGAATTTAAATTAAGTGAGACAAATTAACCTTCATCATTTTAAAACAATAACAAAAAGAAAACCTGTTTGCTTTTTACATATCTATTAAAATTTAAAAGAGGAAAAAAAAGTGACAAAGCCATCGGCACGCAGTGTTCCTAAGTGGTCTCCCTCCCAAGTAATGACCGCGCTCGACGCTGCTTAACTTCGGTTATCGGACGAGAACCGGTGTATTCAGCGTGATATGGCCGTTGCCGAGAGTGCTAGTTAATAAATTGAATTTAATTAACTTTCATCTTTATAAAACAATAACAAAAAGAAGATATGTTTGCTTTTTCATATCTGGTGGAATTTGAAAGAGGAAACAAAAGTGAAAAAGCAAACGGCACGCAGTATTCCCAAGTACTGACTGCGCTCGACGCTGCTAACGTCGGCGATTGGACGAGAACCGGTGTTCTCAGCGTGATATGGCCGTTGCCGAGAGTGCTATTTAATAATTCGGATTTAAATTAAGTGAGACAAATTAACCTTCATCATTTTAAAACAATAACAAAAAGAAAACCTGTTTGCTTTTTACATATCTATTAAAATTTAAAAGAGCAAAAAAAAGTGAAAAAGCCAACGGCACGCAGTGTTCCTAAGTGGTCTCCCTCCCAAGTAATGACTGCGCTCGACGCTGCTTAACTTCGGTTATCGGACGAGAACCGGTGTATTCAACGTGATATGGCCGTTGTCGAGAGTGCTAGATAATAATTCGAATTTAAATTAAGTGAGACAAATTAACCTTCATCTTTTTCAAACAATAACAAAAAAGAAAATATATTTGCTTTTTTCATATCTATTAAAATTTAAAAGAGGAAAAAAAAGTGAAAAAGCCAACGGCACGCAGTGTTCCTAAGTGGTCTCCCTCCCAAGTAATGACTGCGCTCGACGCTGCTTAACTTCGGTTATCTGACGAGAACCGGTGTATTCAGCGTGATATGGCCGTTGCCGAGAGTGCTAGTTAATAATTGAATTTAATTAACTTTCATCTTTATAAAACAATAACAAAAAGAAGATATGTTTGCTTTATTCATATCTGGTGGAATTTGAAAGAGGAAACAAAAGTGAAAAAGCAAACGGCACGCAGTATTCCCAAGTACTGACTGCGCTCGACGCTGCTAACGTCGGCGATCGGACGAGAACCGGTGTTCTCAGCGTGATATGGCCGTTGCCGAGAGTGCTAGATAATAATTCGAATTTAAATTAAGTGAGACAAATTAACCTTCATCTTTTTCAAACAATAACAAAAAGAAAATATGTTTGCTTTTTTCATATCTATTGGAATTTAAAAGAAAAAAAAAGTGAAAAAGCTAACGGCACGCAGTGTTCCTAAGTGGTCGCCCTCCCAAGTACTGACTGCGCTCGACGCTGCTTAACTTCGGTTATCGGACGAGAACCGGTGTATTCAGCGTGATATGGCCGTTGCCGAGAGTGCTAGTTAATAATTCGAATTTAAATTAAGTGAGACAAACTAACCTTCATCATTTTAAAACAATAACAAAAAGAAAACATGTTTGCTTTTTTCATATCTATTAAAATTTAAAAGAGGAAAAAAAAGTGAAAAAGCCAACGGCACGCAGTGTTCCTAAGTGGTCGCCCTCCCAAGTAGTGACTGCGCTCGACGCTGCTTAACTTCGGTTATCTGACGAGAACCGGTGTATTCAGCGTGATATGGCCGTTGCCGAGGGTGCTAGTTAATAATTTGAATTTAATTAACTTTCATCTTTATAAAACAATAACTAAAAGAAGATTTGTTTGCTTTTTTCATATCTGGTGGAATTTGTAAGAGGAAACAAAAGTGAAAAAAGCAAACGGCACGCAGTATTCCCAAGTACTGACTGCGCTCGACGCTGCTAACGTCGGCGATCGGACGAGATCCGGTGTTCTCAGCGTGATATGGCCGTTGCCGAGAGTGCTAGATAATAATTCGAATTTAAATTAAGTGAGACAAATTAACCTTCATCATTTTAAAACAATAACAAAAAGAAAACATGTTTGCTTTTTTCATATCTATTAAAATTTAAAAGAGGAAAAAAAAGTGAAAAAGCCAACGGCACGCAGTGTTCCTAAGTGGTCGCCCTCCCAAGTAGTGACTGCGCTCGACGCTGCTTAACTTCGGTTATCTGACGAGAACCGGTGTATTCAGCGTGATATGGCCGTTGCCAAGAGTGCTAGTTAATAATTTGAATTTAATTAACTTTCATCTTTATAAAACAATAACTAAAAGAAGATTTGTTTGCTTTTTTCATATCTGGTGGAATTTGAAAGAGGAAACAAAATGAAAAAGCCAACGGCACGCAGTATTCCCAAGTACTCTATGCGCTCGACGCTGCTTAACTTCGGTGATCGGACGTGAACCGGTCTTTTCAGCGTGATATGGCCGTTGCCGAGAGTGCTAGTTAATAATTCGAATTTAAATTAAGTGAGACAAATTAACCTTCATCTTTTTCAAACAATAACAAAAAGAAAATATGTTTGCTTTTTTCATATCTATTGGAATTTAAAAGAGGAAAAAAAAGTGAAAAAGCTAACGGCAAGCAGTGTTCCTAAGTGGTCGCCCTCCCAAGTACTGACTGCGCTCGACGCTGCTTAACTTCGGTTATCGGACGAGAACCGATGTATTTAGCGTGATATGGCCGTTGCCGAGAGTGCAAGTGAATAATTTGAATTTAATTAACCTTCATCTTTATAAAACAATAACAAAAAGAAGATATGTTTGCTTTTTTCATATCTGGTGGAATTTAAAAAAGGCAACAAAAGTGAAAAAACAAACGGCGCGCAGTATTCCCAAGTACTGTATGCGCTCGACGCTGCTTAACTTCGGTGATCGGACGGGATCCGGTGTTTTCAGCGTGATATGGCCGTTGCCGAGAGTGCTAGTTAATAATTCGAATTTAAATTAAGTGAGACAAATTAACCTTCATCATTTTAAAACAATAACAAAAAGAAAACCAGTTGCTTTTTACATATCTATTAAAATTTAAAAGAGGAAAAAAAAGTGAAAAAGCCAACGGCACGCAGTGTTCCTAAGTGGTCTTCCTCCCAAGTAATGACTGCGCTCGACGCTGCTTAACTTCGGTTATCGGACGAGAATCGGTGTATTCAGCGTGATATGGCCGTTGCCGAGAGTGCTAGTTAATAATTTGAATTTAATTAACTTTCATCTTTATAAAACAATAACTAAAAGAAGATTTGTTTGCTTTTTTCATATCTGGTGGAATTTGAAAGAGGAAACAAAAGTGAAAAAGCCAACGGCACGCAGTATTCCCAAGTACTCTATGCGCTCGACGCTGCTTAACTTCGGTGATCGGACGTGAACCGGTCTTTTCAGCGTGATATGGCCGTTGCCGAGAGTGCTAGTTAATAATTCGAATTTAAATTAAGTGAGACAAATTAACCTTCATCTTTTTCAAACAATAACAAAAAGAAAATATGTTTGCTTTTTTCATATCTATTGGAATTTAAAAGAGGAAAAAAAAGTGAAAAAGCTAACGGCAAGCAGTGTTCCTAAGTGGTCGCCCTCCCAAGTACTGACTGCGCTCGACGCTGCTTAACTTCGGTTATCGGACGAGAACCGGTGTATTTAGCGTGATATGGCCGTTGCCGAGAGTGCAAGTGAATAATTTGAATTTAATTAACCTTCATCTTTATAAAACAATAACAAAAAGAAGATATGTTTGCTTTTTTCATATCTGGTGGAATTTAAAAAAGGCAACAAAAGTGAAAAAACAAACGGCGCGCAGTATTCCCAAGTACTGTATGCGCTCGACGCTGCTTAACTTCGGTGATCGGACGGGATCCGGTGTTTTCAGCGTGATATGGCCGTTGCCGAGAGTGCTAGTTAATAATTCGAATTTAAATTAAGTGAGACAAATTAACCTTCATCATTTTAAAACAATAACAAAAAGAAAACCAGTTGCTTTTTACATATCTATTAAAATTTAAAAGAGGAAAAAAAAGTGAAAAAGCCAACGGCACGCAGTGTTCCTAAGTGGTCTTCCTCCCAAGTAATGACTGCGCTCGACGCTGCTTAACTTCGGTTATCGGACGAGAATCGGTGTATTCAGCGTGATATGGCCGTTGCCGAGAGTGCTAGTTAATAATTTGAATTTAATTAACTTTCATCTTTATAAAACAATAACTAAAAGAAGATTTGTTTGCTTTTTTCATATCTGGTGGAATTTGAAAGAGGAAACTAAAGTGAAAAAAGCAAACGGCACGCAGTATTCCCAAGTACTGACTGCGCTCGACGCTGCTAACGTCGGCGATCGGACGAGAACCGGTGTTCTCAGCGTGATATGGCCGTTGCCGAGAGTGCTAGATAATAATTCGAATTTAAATTAAGTGAGACAAATTAACCTTCATCTTTTTCAAACAATAACAAAAAGAAAATATGTTTGCTTTTTTCATATCTATTGGAATTTAAAAGAGGAAAAAAAGTGAAAAAGCAAACGGCACGCAGTATTCCTAAGTACTGACTGCGCTCGACGCTGCTAACGTCGGCGATCGGACGAGAACCGGTGTTCTCAGCGTGATATGGCCGTTGCCGAGAGTGCTAGATAATAATTCGAATTTAAATTAAGTGAGACAAATTAACCTTCATCTTTTTCAAACAATAACAAAAAGAAAATGTTTGCTTTTTTCATATCTATTGGAATTTAAAAGAGAAAAAAAAAGTGAAAAAGCTAACGGCACGCAGTGTTCCTAAGTGGTCGCCCTCCCAAGTACTGACTGCGCTCGACGCTGCTAACGTCGGCGATCGGACGAGATCCGGTGTTCTCAGCGTGATATGGCCGTTGCCGAGAGTGCTAGATAATAATTCGAATTTAAATTAAGTGAGACAAATTAACCTTCATCTTTTTCAAACAATAACAAAAAGAAAATATGTTTTCTTTTTTCATATCTATTGGAATTTAAAAGAGGAAAAAAAAGTGAAAAAGTTAACGGCAAGCAGTGTTCCTAAGTGGTCGCCCTCCCAAGTACTGACTGCGCTCGACGCTGCTTAACTTCGGTTATCGGACGAGAACCGGTGTATTCAGCGTGATATGGCCGTTGCCGAGAGTGCTAGTTAATAATTTGAATTTAATTAACCTTCATCTTTATAAAACAATAACAAAAAGAAGATATGTTTGCTTTTTTCATATCTGGTGGAATTTAAAAGAGGAAACAAAAGTGAAAAAGCAAACGGCACGCAGTATTCCCAAGTACTGTATGCGCTCGACGCTGCTTTACTTCGGTGATCGGACGTGAACCGGTGTTTTCAGCGTTATATGGCCGTTGCCGAGAGTCCTAGTTAATAATCTGAGACCCCACAACACCTCTCCCGGGTGGGCTCGAACCACCAACCTTTCGATTAACAGAAGAACGCGCTAACCATTGCGCCACGGAAGCTCAAAAATTAAATGGTCGTCAGGTATTGTGGAAAAACCTTGACTTTTTACGTCACATCTGAGACCTCACAACACCGCTCCCGAAAGGGCTCAAACCACCAGTCTTTTGAATAACAGCTGAACGCGCTAACCATTGCGCCCCGGAAGCCCAAAAATTAAATGGTCGTCAGGTATTGTGGAAAAACTTTGGCTTTCTACGTTACATTCGAGATCCCACAACACCGCTCCCGGGTATGCTTGAAGCACCAACCTATTGGCTAACAGCCGAACGCGCTAACCATTGAGCCACGGAAGCTCAGAAATTAAATGGTTGTCAGGTATTGTGGAAAAACTTTGGCTTTCTACGTTACATTTGAGACCCCACAACCACCAACCTTTCGATTAACAGCTGAACGCGCTAACCATTGAGCCACGGAAGCTCAGAAATTAAATGGTCGTCAGGTATTGTGGAAAAACTTTGGCTTTCTACGTTACATTTGAGATCCCACAACACCGCTCCCGGGTGGGCTCGAACCACCAACCTATGGGTCAACAGCAGAACGCGCTAACCATTGCGCCACGGAAGCCCAAAAATTAAATGCTCGTCAGGTTTTGCGTAAAAACCTAGACTTTTTACGTCACATCTGAGACCTCACAACACCGCTCCCGGATGAGCTCGAACCACCAACCTATTGGTTAACAGCCGAACGCGCTAACCATTGAGCCACGGAAGCTCAGAAATTAAATGTTCGTCAGGTATTGTGAAAAACTCTGACATTTTACGTTACATCTGAGACCTCACAACACCGCATCCCGGATGGGCTCGAACCACAAACCTATTGGTTAACAGCCGAACGCGATAACCATTGAGCCACGGAAGCTCGGAAATTAAATGGTTGTCAGGTATTGTGGATAAGTTATGACTTATTACGTTACATCTGATACCCTACAACACCTCTCCCGGTTGGGAACGAACCACCAACCTTTCGGTTAACAGCCGAACGCGCTAACCATTGCCCCAAGGAAGCCCAAAAATTAAATGTTCGTCAGGTATTGTGGAAAAACCTTGAATTTTTACGTTACATTTGAGATCCCACAACACCGCTCCCGGGTGGGCTCGAACCACCAACCTATTGGTTAACAGCCGAACGCGCTAATCATTGAGCCACGGAAGCCCAGAAATAAAATGGTTGTCACGTATTGTGGAAAAGTTTTGACTTTTTACGCTACATCTGAGACCCCACAACACCTCTCCCGGGTGGGCTCGTACCACCAACCTTTCGATTAACAGCTGAACGCGCTAACCATTGCGCCACGGAAGCCCAAAAATTCAATGTTCGACAGGTATTGTGGAAAAACTCTGACATTTTATGTTACATTTGAGACGTCACAACACCGCTCCCGGGAGACCTCAAACCACCAGTCTTTTGAATAGCAGCTGAACGCGCTAACCATTGCGCCACGGAAGCTCAATAATTAAATGGTCGTCAGGTATTGTGGAAAAACCTTGACTTTTTACGTCACATCTGAGACCTCACAACACCGCTCCCGAAAGGGCTCAAACCACCAGTCTTTTGAATAACAGCTGAACGCGCTAACCATTGCGCCCCGGAAGCCCAAAAATTAAATGGTCGTCAGGTATTGTGGAAAAACTTTGGCTTTCTACGTTACATTTGAGATCCCACAACACCGCTCCCGGGTGGGCTCGAACCACCAACCTATTGGCTAACAGCCGAACGCGCTAACCTTTGAGCCACGAAAGCTCAGAAATTAAATGGTTGTCACGTATTGTGGAAAAGTTTTGACTTTTTACGCTACATCTGAGACCCCACAACACCTCTCTCGGGTGGGCTCGAACCACCAACCTATTGGTTAACAGCCGAACGCGCTAACCATTGAGCCACGGAAGCCCAAAAATTAAATGGTCGTCAGGTATTGTGGAAAAACCTTGACTTTTTACGTAACATCTGAGACGTCACAACACCGCTCCCGGATGGGCTTGAACCACCAACCTTTCGGTTAACAGCCGAACGCGCTAACCATTGCGCCACGGAAGCCCAAAAATTAAATGGTCGTCAGGTATTGTGGAAAAATTTGGCTTTCTACGTTACATTCGAGATCCCACAACACCGCTCCCGGGTATGCTTGAAGCACCAACCTATTGGCTAACAGCCGAACGCGCTAATCATTGAGCCACGGAAGCTCAGAAATTAAATGGTTGTCAGGTATTGTGGAAAAACTTTGTCTTTCTACGTTACATTTGAGACCCCACAACCACCAACCTTTCGATTAACAGCTGAACGCGCTAACCATTGAGCCACGGAAGCTCAGAAATTAAATGGTCGTCAGGTATTGTGGAAAAACTTTGGCTTTCTACGTTACATTTGAGATCCCACAACACCGCTCCCGGGTGGGCTCGAACAACCAACCTATGGGTCAACAGCAGAACGCGCTAACCATTGCGCCACGGAAGCCCAAAAATTAAATGCTCGTCAGGTTTTGCGTAAAAACCTAGACTTTTTACGTCACATCTGAGACCTCACAACACCGCTCCAGGATGAGCTCGAACCACCAACCTATTGGTTAACAGCCGAACGCGCTAACCATTGAGCCACGGAAGCTCAGAAATTAAATGATTGTCACGTATTGTGGATAAGTTTTGACTTTCTACGCTACATATGAGACCCCACAACACCTCTCCCGGGTGGGCTCGAACCTTCAACCTTTCGATTAACAGCTGAACGCGCTAATCATTGCGCCACGGAAGCCCAAAAATTAAATGGTCGTCAGGTATTGTGGAAAAACCTTGACTTTTTACGTCACATCTGAGACCTCACAACACCGCTCCCGGATGGGCTCGAACTACCAAACTATTGGTTAACAGCCGAACGCGCTAACCATTGCGCCCCGGAAGCCCAAAAATTAAATGGTCGTCAGGTATTGTGGAAAAACTTTGGCTTTCTACGTTACATTCGAGATCCCACAACACCGCTCCCGGGTATGCTTGAAGCACCAACCTATTGGCTAACAGCCGAACGCGCTAACCATTGAGCCACGGAAGCTCAGAAATTAAATGGTTGTCAGGTATTGTGGAAAAACTTTGGCTTTCTACGTTACATTTGAGACCCCACAACCACCAACCTTTCGATTAACAGCTGAACGCGCTAACCATTGAGCCACGGAAGCTCAGAAATTAAATGGTCGTCAGGTATTGTGGAAAAACTTTGGCTTTCTACGTTACATTTGAGATCCCACAACACCGCTCCCGGGTGGGTTCGAACCACCAACCTATTGGTTAACAGCCGAACGCGCTAACCTTTGAGCCACGGAAGCTCACAAATTAAATGGTTGTCAGGTATTGTAGATAAGTTTTGACTTTTTACGCTACATCTGAGACGCCACAACACCGCTCCCGGATGGGCACGAATCACCAACCTTTAGGTTAAGAGCCGAACGCGCTAACCATTGAGCCACGGAAGCCCAAAAATTAAATGCTCGTCAGGTATTGTGTAAAAACCTTGACTTTTTACGTCACATCTGAGACCTCACAACACCGCTCCCGGATGGGCTCGAACAACCAACCTATTGGTTAACAGCCGAACGCGCTAACCATTGCGCCACGGAAGCCCAAAAGTTAAATGCTCGTCAGGTATTGTGTAAAAACCTTGACTTTTTACGTCACATCTGAGACCTCACAACACCGCTCCCGGATGGGCTCGAACAACCAACCTATTGGTTAACAGCCGAACGCGCTAACCATTGCGCCCCGGAAGCTCAGAAATTAAATGTTCGTCAGGTATTGTGAAAAACTCTGACATTTTACGTTACATCTGAGACCTCACAACACCGCATCCCGGATGGGCTCGAACCACAAACCTATTGGTTAACAGCCGAACGCGATAACCATTGAGCCACGGAAGCTCGGAAATTAAATGGTTGTCAGGTATTGTGGATAAGTTATGACTTATTACGTTACATCTGATACCCTACAACACCTCTCCCGGTTGGGAACGAACCACCAACCTTTCGGTTAACAGCCGAACGCGCTAACCATTGCCCCAAGGAAGCCCAAAAATTAAATGTTCGTCAGGTATTGTGGAAAAACCTTGAATTTTTACGTTACATTTGAGATCCCACAACACCGCTCCCGGGTGGGCTCGAACCACCAACCTATTGGTTAACAGCCGAACGCGCTAATCATTGAGCCACGGAAGCCCAGAAATAAAATGGTTGTCACGTATTGTGGAAAAGTTTTGACTTTTTACGCTACATCTGAGACCCCACAACACCTCTCCCGGGTGGGCTCGTACCACCAACCTTTCGATTAACAGCTGAACGCGCTAACCATTGCGCCACGGAAGCCCAAAAATTCAATGTTCGACAGGTATTGTGGAAAAACTCTGACATTTTATGTTACATTTGAGACGTCACAACACCGCTCCCGGGAGACCTCAAACCACCAGTCTTTTGAATAGCAGCTGAACGCGCTAACCATTGCGCCACGGAAGCTCAATAATTAAATGGTCGTCAGGTATTGTGGAAAAACCTTGACTTTTTACGTCACATCTGAGACCTCACAACACCGCTCCCGAAAGGGCTCAAACCACCAGTCTTTTGAATAACAGCTGAACGCGCTAACCATTGCGCCCCGGAAGCCCAAAAATTAAATGGTCGTCAGGTATTGTGGAAAAACTTTGGCTTTCTACGTTACATTTGAGATCCCACAACACCGCTCCCGGGTGGGCTCGAACCACCAACCTATTGGCTAACAGCCGAACGCGCTAACCTTTGAGCCACGAAAGCTCAGAAATTAAATGGTTGTCACGTATTGTGGAAAAGTTTTGACTTTTTACGCTACATCTGAGACCCCACAACACCTCTCTCGGGTGGGCTCGAACCACCAACCTATTGGTTAACAGCCGAACGCGCTAACCATTGAGCCACGGAAGCCCAAAAATTAAATGGTCGTCAGGTATTGTGGAAAAACCTTGACTTTTTACGTAACATCTGAGACGTCACAACACCGCTCCCGGATGGGCTTGAACCACCAACCTTTCGGTTAACAGCCGAACGCGCTAACCATTGCGCCACGGAAGCCCAAAAATTAAATGGTCGTCAGGTATTGTGGAAAAATTTGGCTTTCTACGTTACATTCGAGATCCCACAACACCGCTCCCGGGTATGCTTGAAGCACCAACCTATTGGCTAACAGCCGAACGCGCTAATCATTGAGCCACGGAAGCTCAGAAATTAAATGGTTGTCAGGTATTGTGGAAAAACTTTGTCTTTCTACGTTACATTTGAGACCCCACAACCACCAACCTTTCGATTAACAGCTGAACGCGCTAACCATTGAGCCACGGAAGCTCAGAAATTAAATGGTCGTCAGGTATTGTGGAAAAACTTTGGCTTTCTACGTTACATTTGAGATCCCACAACACCGCTCCCGGGTGGGCTCGAACAACCAACCTATGGGTCAACAGCAGAACGCGCTAACCATTGCGCCACGGAAGCCCAAAAATTAAATGCTCGTCAGGTTTTGCGTAAAAACCTAGACTTTTTACGTCACATCTGAGACCTCACAACACCGCTCCAGGATGAGCTCGAACCACCAACCTATTGGTTAACAGCCGAACGCGCTAACCATTGAGCCACGGAAGCTCAGAAATTAAATGATTGTCACGTATTGTGGATAAGTTTTGACTTTCTACGCTACATATGAGACCCCACAACACCTCTCCCGGGTGGGCTCGAACCTTCAACCTTTCGATTAACAGCTGAACGCGCTAATCATTGCGCCACGGAAGCCCAAAAATTAAATGGTCGTCAGGTATTGTGGAAAAACCTTGACTTTTTACGTCACATCTGAGACCTCACAACACCGCTCCCGGATGGGCTCGAACTACCAAACTATTGGTTAACAGCCGAACGCGCTAACCATTGCGCCCCGGAAGCCCAAAAATTAAATGGTCGTCAGGTATTGTGGAAAAACTTTGGCTTTCTACGTTACATTCGAGATCCCACAACACCGCTCCCGGGTATGCTTGAAGCACCAACCTATTGGCTAACAGCCGAACGCGCTAACCATTGAGCCACGGAAGCTCAGAAATTAAATGGTTGTCAGGTATTGTGGAAAAACTTTGGCTTTCTACGTTACATTTGAGACCCCACAACCACCAACCTTTCGATTAACAGCTGAACGCGCTAACCATTGAGCCACGGAAGCTCAGAAATTAAATGGTCGTCAGGTATTGTGGAAAAACTTTGGCTTTCTACGTTACATTTGAGATCCCACAACACCGCTCCCGGGTGGGTTCGAACCACCAACCTATTGGTTAACAGCCGAACGCGCTAACCTTTGAGCCACGGAAGCTCACAAATTAAATGGTTGTCAGGTATTGTAGATAAGTTTTGACTTTTTACGCTACATCTGAGACGCCACAACACCGCTCCCGGATGGGCACGAATCACCAACCTTTAGGTTAAGAGCCGAACGCGCTAACCATTGAGCCACGGAAGCCCAAAAATTAAATGCTCGTCAGGTATTGTGTAAAAACCTTGACTTTTTACGTCACATCTGAGACCTCACAACACCGCTCCCGGATGGGCTCGAACAACCAACCTATTGGTTAACAGCCGAACGCGCTAACCATTGCGCCACGGAAGCCCAAAAGTTAAATGCTCGTCAGGTATTGTGTAAAAACCTTGACTTTTTACGTCACATCTGAGACCTCACAACACCGCTCCCGGATGGGCTCGAACAACCAACCTATTGGTTAACAGCCGAACGCGCTAACCATTGCGCCACGGAAGCCCAAAAATTAAATGTTCGTCAGGTATTGTGGAAAAACTCTGACATTTTACGTTACATCTGAGACCTCACATCACCGCTCCCGGATGGGCTCGAACCACCAACCTATTGGTTAACAGCCGAACGCGCTAACCATTGAGCCACGGAAGCTCAGAGATTAAATTGTTGTCAGGTATTGTGGATAAGTTATGACTTATTACGTTACATCTGAGACCCTACAACACCTCTCACGGTTGGGCTCGAACCACCAACCTTTCGGTTAACAGCCGAACGCGCTAACCATTGCGCCAAGGAAGCCCAAAAAATAAATGGTCGTCAGGTATTGTGGAAAAACTTTGTCTTTCTACGTTACATTTGAGATCCCACAACACCGATCCCGGGTGGGCTCGAACCACCACCCTATTGGTTAAAAGCTGAACGCGCTAACCATTGAGCCACGGAAGCTCAGAAATTAAATGGTCGTCACGTATTGTGGAAAAACTTTGGCTTTCTACGTTACATTTGAGATCCCACAACACCGCTCCCGGGTGGGCTCGAACCACCAACCTATTGGTTAACAGCCGAACGCGTTAACCATTGCGCCACGGAAGCCCAAAAATTAAATGGTCGTGAGGTATTGTGGAAAAACTTTGGCTTTCTACGTTACGTTTGAGATCCCACAACGCCGCTCCCGGGTGGGCTCGAACCACCAACCTATTGGTTAACAGCCGAACGCGCTAACCATTGAGCCACGGAAGCTCAGAGATTAAATGGTTGTCAGGTGTTGTGGATAAGTTATGACTTATTACGTTACATCTGAGACCCTACAACACCTCTCTCGGTTGGGCTCGAACCACCAACCTTTCGGTTAACAGCCGAACGCGCTAACCATGGCGCCAAGGAAGCCCAAAAAATAAATGGTCGTCAGGTATTGTGGAAAAACTTTGTCTTTCTACGTTACATTTGAGATCCCACAACACCGCTCCCGGGTGGGCTCGAACCACCACCCTATTGGTTAAAAGCTGAACGCTCACCATTCAGCCACGGAAGCTCAGAAATTAAATGGTTGTCACGTATTGTGGAAAAACTTTGGCTTTCTACGTTACATTTGAGATCCCACAACACAGCTCCCGGGCGGGCTCGAACCACCAACCTATTTGTTAACACCCGAACGCGTTAACCATTGCGCCACGGAAGCCCAAAAATTAAATGGTCGTCAGGTATTGTGGAAAAACTTTGGCTTTCTACGTTACGTTTGAGATCCCACAATGCCGCTCCCGGGTGGGCTCGAACCACTAACCTATTTGTTAACTGCTGAACGCGCTAACCATTGCGCCACGGAAGCCCAAAAATTAAATGCTCGTCAGGTATTGTGTAAAAACCTTGACTTTTTACGTCACTTCTGAGACCTCACAACACCGCTCCCGGATGGGCTCGAACCACCAACCTATTGGTTAACAGCCGAACGCGCTAACCATTGCGCCACGGAAGCCCGAAAGTTCAATATTCGTCAGCTATTGTGGAAAAACTCTGACATTTTATGTTACATCTGAGACGTCACAACACCGCTCCCGGAAGGGCTCAAACCACCAGTCTTTTGAATAGCAGCTGAACGCGCTAACCATTGCGCCACGGAAGCCCAAAAATTAAATGGTCGTCCGGTATTGTGGAAAAACCTGGACTTTTTACGTAACATCTGAGACCTCATAGCACCGCTCCCGGGTGTGCTCGAACCACCAACCTTTCTGTTAACAGCCGAACGCGCTAACGATTGCGCCACGGAAGCCCCAAAATTAAATGGTCGTCCGGGTTTGGGGAAAAACCTGGACTTTTTACGTCACATCTGAGACGTCACAACACCGCTCCCGGATGGGCTCGAACCACCAACCTATTGGTTAACAGCCGAACGCGCTAACCATTGAGCCACGGAAGCTCAGAAATTAAATGGTTTTCACGTATTGCGGAAAGGTTTTGACTTTTTACGCTACATCTGAGACCCCACAACACCTCTCTCGGGTGGAATCGAACCTTCAACCTTTCGATTAACAGCTGAACGCGCTAATCATTGCGCCACGGAAGCCCAAAAATTAAATGGTCGTCAGGTATTGTGGAAAAACATTGGCTTTCTACGTTACGTTTGAGATCCCACAACACCGCGCCCGGGTGGGCTCGAACCACCAACCTATTGGTTAACAGCCGAACGCCCTAACCATTGCGCCACGGAAGCCCAAAAATTAAATGATCGTCAGGTATTGTGGAAAAACTTTGGCTTTCTACGTTACATTTGAGATCCCACAACGCCGCTCCCGGGTGGGCTCGAACCACTAACCTATTGGTTAACAGCCGAACGCGCTAACCATTGAGCCACGGAGGCTCAGAAATTAAATGGTTGTCACGTATTGTGGAAACGTTTTGACTTTTAACGCTACATCGGAGACCCCACAACACCTCTCCCGGGTGGGCTCGAACCACCAACCTTTCGGTTAACAGCCGAACGCGCTAACCATTGCGCCATGGAAGCCCAAAAATTAAATGTTCGTCAGGTATTGTGGAAAAACCTTGACTTTTTACGTCACATCTGAGACCTCACAACACCGCTCCCGGATGGGCTCGAACCACCAACCTATTTGTTAACAGCCGAACGCGCTAACCATTGAGCCACGGAAGCTCAGAAATTAAATGGTCGTCACGTATTGTGGAAAAACTTTGGCTTTCTACGTTACGTTTGAGATCCCACAACGCCGCTCCCGGGTGGGCTCGAACCACTAACCAATTTGTTAACAGCCGAACGCGCTAACCATTGAGCCACGGAAGCCCAAAAATTAAATGGTCGTCAGGTATTTTGGAAAAACTTTGGCTTTCTACGTCACATCTGAGACCTCACAACACCGCTCCCGGATGAGCTCGAACCACCAACCTATTGGTTAACAGCCGAACGCGCTAACCATTGATCCACGGAAGCTCAGAAATTAAATGATTGTCACGTATTGTGGATAAGTTTTGACTTTTTACGCTACATCTGAGACCCCACAACACCTCTCCCGGGTGGGCTCGTACCACCAACCTCTCGATTAACAGCTGAACGCGCTAACCATTGCGCCACGGAAGCCCAAAAATTCAATGTTCGACAGGTATTGTGGAAAAACTTTGGCTTTCTACGTTACGTTTGAGATCCCACAATGCCGCTCCCGGGTGGGCTCGAACCACTAACCTATTTGTTAACTGCTGAACGCGCTAACCATTGCGCCACGGAAGCCCAAAAATTAAATGCTCGTCAGGTATTGTGTAAAAACCTTGACTTTTTACGTCACTTCTGAGACCTCACAACACCGCTCCCGGATGGGCTCGAACCACCAACCTATTGGTTAACAGCCGAACGCGCTAACCATTGCGCCACGGAAGCCCGAAAGTTCAATATTCGTCAGTTATTGTGGAAAAACTCTGACATTTTATGTTACATCTGAGACGTCACAACACCGCTCCCGGAAGGGCTCAAACCACCAGTCTTTTGAATAGCAGCTGAACGCGCTAACCATTGCGCCACGGAAGCCCAAAAATTAAATGGTCGTCCGGTATTGTGGAAAAACCTGGACTTTTTACGTAACATCTGAGACCTCATAGCACCGCTCCCGGGTGTGCTCGAACCACCAACCTTTCTGTTAACAGCCGAACGCGCTAACGATTGCGCCACGGAAGCCCCAAAATTAAATGGTCGTCCGGGTTTGGGGAAAAACCTGGACTTTTTACGTCACATCTGAGACGTCACAACACCGCTCCCGGATGGGCTCGAACCACCAACCTATTGGTTAACAGCCGAACGCGCTAACCATTGAGCCACGGAAGCTCAGAAATTAAATGGTTTTCACGTATTGCGGAAAGGTTTTGACTTTTTACGCTACATCTGAGACCCCACAACACCTCTCTCGGGTGGAATCGAACCTTCAACCTTTCGATTAACAGCTGAACGCGCTAATCATTGCGCCACGGAAGCCCAAAAATTAAATGGTCGTCAGGTATTGTGGAAAAACATTGGCTTTCTACGTTACGTTTGAGATCCCACAACACCGCGCCCGGGTGGGCTCGAACCACCAACCTATTGGTTAACAGCCGAACGCCCTAACCATTGCGCCACGGAAGCCCAAAAATTAAATGATCGTCAGGTATTGTGGAAAAACTTTGGCTTTCTACGTTACATTTGAGATCCCACAACGCCGCTCCCGGGTGGGCTCGAACCACTAACCTATTGGTTAACAGCCGAACGCGCTAACCATTGAGCCACGGAGGCTCAGAAATTAAATGGTTGTCACGTATTGTGGAAACGTTTTGACTTTTAACGCTACATCGGAGACCCCACAACACCTCTCCCGGGTGGGCTCGAACCACCAACCTTTCGGTTAACAGCCGAACGCGCTAACCATTGCGCCATGGAAGCCCAAAAATTAAATGTTCGTCAGGTATTGTGGAAAAACCTTGACTTTTTACGTCACATCTGAGACCTCACAACACCGCTCCCGGATGGGCTCGAACCACCAACCTATTTGTTAACAGCCGAACGCGCTAACCATTGAGCCACGGAAGCTCAGAAATTAAATGGTCGTCACGTATTGTGGAAAAACTTTGGCTTTCTACGTTACGTTTGAGATCCCACAACGCCGCTCCCGGGTGGGCTCGAACCACTAACCAATTTGTTAACAGCCGAACGCGCTAACCATTGAGCCACGGAAGCCCAAAAATTAAATGGTCGTCAGGTATTTTGGAAAAACTTTGGCTTTCTACGTCACATCTGAGACCTCACAACACCGCTCCCGGATGAGCTCGAACCACCAACCTATTGGTTAACAGCCGAACGCGCTAACCATTGATCCACGGAAGCTCAGAAATTAAATGATTGTCACGTATTGTGGATAAGTTTTGACTTTTTACGCTACATCTGAGACCCCACAACACCTCTCCCGGGTGGGCTCGTACCACCAACCTCTCGATTAACAGCTGAACGCGCTAACCATTGCGCCACGGAAGCCCAAAAATTCAATGTTCGACAGGTATTGTGGAAAAACTCTGACATTTTATGTTACATTTGAGACGTCACAACACCGCTCCCGGGAGAGCTCAAACCACCAGTCTTTTGAATAGCAGCTGAACGCGCTAACCATTGCGCCACGGAAGCCCAAAAGTTAAATGCTCGTCAGGTATTATGTAAAAACCTTGACTTTTTACGTCACATCTGAGACCTCACAACACCGCTCCCGGATGGGGTCGAACCACCAACCTATTGGTTAACAGCCGAACGCGCTAACCATTGCGCCACGGAAGCCCAAAAATTAAATGGTCGTCATTTATTGTGCAAAAACTTTGGCTTTCTACGTTACATTTCAGATCCCACAACACCGCTCCCGGGTGGGCTCGAACCACCAACCTTTCGATTAACAGCTGAACGCGCTAATCATTGCGCCACGGAAGCCCAAAAATTAAATGCTCGTCAGGTATTATGTAAAAACCTTGACTTTTTACGTCACATCTGAGACCTCACAACACCGCTCCCGGATGGGGTCGAACCACCAACCTATTGGTTAACAGCCGAACGCGCTAACCATTGCGCCACGGAAGCCCAAAAATTAAATGGTCGTCATTTATTGTGCAAAAACTTTGGCTTTCTACGTTACATTTCAGATCCCACAACACCGCTCCCGGGTGGGCTCGAACCACCAACCTATTGGTTAACAGCCGAACGCGCTAACCATTGAGCCACGGAAGCTCAGAAATTAAATGGTTGTCAGGTATTGTGGAAAACCTTGACTTTTTACGTCACATTTGAGACCTCACAACACCGCTCCCGGATGGGCTCGAACCACCAACCTATTGGTTAACAGCCGAACGTGCTAACCATTGCGCCACGGAAGCCCAAAAATTAAATGGTCGTCAGGTATTGTGGAAAAATTTTGGCTTTCTACGTTACATTTGAGATCACACAACACCGCTCCCGGGTGGGCTCGAACCACCAACCTATTGGTTAACAGCCGAACGCGCTAACCATTGCGCCAAGGAAGCCCAAAATTTAAATGCTCGTCAGGTATTGTGTAAAAACCTTGACTTTTTACGTCACATCTGAGACCTCACAACACCGCTCCCGGATGGGCTCGAACCACCAACCTATTGCATAACAGCCGAACGCGCTAACCATTGCGAAACGGAAGCCCAAAACCTAAATGCTCGTCAGGTATTGTGCAAAAAACTTGACTTTTTACGTCACATCTGAGACCTCACAACACCGCTCCCGGATGGGCTCGAACCACCAACCTATTGGTTAACAGCCGAACGCGCTAACCATTGCGCCACGGAAGCCCAAAAGTTAAATGCTCGACAGGTATTGTGTAAAAACCTTGACTTTTTACGTCACATCTGAGACCTCACAACACCGCTCCCGGATGGGCTCGAACAACCAACCTATTGGTTAACAGCCGAACGCGCTAACCATTGCGCCACGGAAGCCCAAAAGTTAAATGCTCGTCAGGTATTGTGTAAAAACCTTGACTTTTTACGTCACATCTGAGACCTCACAACACCGCTCCCGGATGGACTCGAACCACCAACCTATTGGTTAACAGCCGAACGCGCTAACCATTGAGCCACGGAAGCTCAGAAATTAAATGGTTGTCAGGTGTTGTGGAAAAACTTTGGCTTTCTACGTTACATTTGAGACACCCACAACACCTCTCCCGGGTGGGCTCGAACCACCAACCTTTCGATTAACAGCTGAACGCGCTAACCATTGCGCCACGGAAGCCCAAAAATTCAATGTTCGACAGGTATTGTGGAAAAACTCTGACATTTTATGTTACATTTGAGACGTCACAACACCGCTCCCGGGAGAGCTCAAACCACCAGTCTTTTGAATAGCAGCTGAACGCGCTAACCATTGCGCCACGGAAGCCCAAAAGTTAAATGCTCGTCAGGTATTATGTAAAAACCTTGACTTTTTACGTCACATCTGAGACCTCACAACACCGCTCCCGGATGGGGTCGAACCACCAACCTATTGGTTAACAGCCGAACGCGCTAACCATTGCGCCACGGAAGCCCAAAAATTAAATGGTCGTCATTTATTGTGCAAAAACTTTGGCTTTCTACGTTACATTTCAGATCCCACAACACCGCTCCCGGGTGGGCTCGAACCACCAACCTATTGGTTAACAGCCGAACGCGCTAACCATTGAGCCACGGAAGCTCAGAAATTAAATGGTTGTCAGGTATTGTGGAAAACCTTGACTTTTTACGTCACATCTGAGACCTCACAACACCGCTCCCGGATGGGCTCGAACCACCAACCTATTGGTTAACAGCCGAACGTGCTAACCATTGCGCCACGGAAGCCCAAAAATTAAATGGTCGTCAGGTATTGTGGAAAAATTTTGGCTTTCTACGTTACATTTGAGATCACACAACACCGCTCCCGGGTGGGCTCGAACCACCAACCTATTGGTTAACAGCCGAACGCGCTAACCATTGCGCCAAGGAAGCCCAAAATTTAAATGCTCGTCAGGTATTGTGTAAAAACCTTGACTTTTTACGTCACATCTGAGACCTCACAACACCGCTCCCGGATGGGCTCGAACCACCAACCTATTGCATAACAACCGAACGCGCTAACCATTGCGCCACGGAAGCCCAAAACCTAAATGCTCGTCAGGTATTGTGCAAAAAACTTGACTTTTTACGTCACATCTGAGACCTCACAACACCGCTCCCGGATGGGCTCGAACCACCAACCTATTAATTAACAGCCGAACGCGCTAACCATTGCGCCACGGACGCCCAAAAGTTAAATGCTCGACAGGTATTGTGTAAAAACCTTGACTTTTTACGTCACATCTGAGACCTCACAACACCGCTCCCGGATGGGCTCGAACAACCAACCTATTGGTTAACAGCCGAACGCGCTAACCATTGCGCCACGGAAGCCCAAAAGTTAAATGCTCGTCAGGTATTGTGTAAAAACCTTGACTTTTTACGTCACATCTGAGACCTCACAACACCGCTCCCGGATGGGCTCGAACCACCAACCTATTGGTTAACAGCCGAACGCGCTAACCATTGAGCCACGGAAGCTCAGAAATTAAATGGTTGTCAGGTGTTGTGGAAAAACTTTGGCTTTCTACGTTACATTTGAGACACCCACAACACCTCTCCCGGGTGGGCTCGAACCACCAACCTTTCGATTAACAGCTGAACGCGCTAACCATTGCGCCACGGAATCCCAAAAATTAAATGCTCGTCAGGTACTGTGTAAAAACCTTGACTTTTTACGTCACATCTGAGACCTCACAACACCGCTCCCGGATGGGCTCGAACCACCAACCTATTGGTTAACAGCCGAACGCGCTAACCATTGCGCCACGGAAGCCCAGAAGTTAAATACTCGTCAGGTATTGTGTAAAAACCTTGACTTCTTACGCCACATCTGAGACCTCACAACACCGCTCCCGGATGGGCTCGAACCACCAACCTATTGGTTAACAGCCGAACGCGCTAACCATTGCGCCACGGAAGCCCAAAAATTAAATGGTCGTCATTTATTGTGCAAAAACTTTGGCTTTCTACGTTACATTTCAGATCCCACAACACCGCTCCCGGGTGGGCTCGAACCACCAACCTATTGGTTAACAGCCGAACGCGCTAACCATTGAGCCACGGAAGCTCAGAAATTAAATGGTTGTCAGGTATTGTGGAAAACCTTGACTTTTTACGTCACATCTGAGACCTCACAACACCGCTCCCGGATGGGCTCGAACCACCAACCTATTGGTTAACAGCCGAACGTGCTAACCATTGCGCCACGGAAGCCCAAAAATTAAATGGTCGTCAGGTATTGTGGAAAAATTTTGGCTTTCTACGTTACATTTGAGATCACACAACACCGCTCCCGGGTGGGCTCGAACCACCAACCTATTGGTTAACAGCCGAACGCGCTAACCATTGCGCCAAGGAAGCCCAAAATTTAAATGCTCGTCAGGTATTGTGTAAAAACCTTGACTTTTTACGTCACATCTGAGACCTCACAACACCGCTCCCGGATGGGCTCGAACCACCAACCTATTGCGTAACAGCCGAACGCGCTAACCATTGCGCCACGGAAGCCCAAAAATTAAATGTTCGTCAGGTATTGTGGAAAAACTCCGACATTTTACGTTACATCTGAGACGTCACAACACTTCTCCCGAATGGGCTCGAACCACCAACCTATTGGTTAACAGCCGAACGCGCTAACCATTGAGCCACGGAAGCTCAGAAAATAAATGGTTATCACGTATTATGGAAAAAGTTTGACTTTTCACGCTACATCTGAGACCTCACAATACCGCTCCCGGATGGGCTCGAACCACCAACCTTTCGATTAACAGCCGAACGCGCTAACCATTGAGCCACGGAAGCTCAGAAATTAAATGGTTGTCACGTATTGTGGAAAAGTTTTGACTTTTTACGCTACATCTGAGACCACACAATACCTCTTCCGGGCGGGCTCGAACCACCAACCTTTCGATTAACAGCTGAACGCGCTAACCATTGCGCCACGGAAGCCCAAAAGTTAAATGTTCGTCAGGTGTTTTGGAAAAACTCTGACATTTTACGTTACATCTGAGACGTCACAACACCGCTCCCGGGAGGGCTCGAACCACCAACCTTTCGGTTAACAGCTGAACGCGCTGACCATTGCGCCACTGTATCCCAAAAATTAAATTTTCGTCAGGTATTGAGGTAAAACCTTGACTTTTTACTTACCATCTGAGACCTCACAACACCGCTCCCGGATGGGCTCGAACCACCAACCTTTCGGTTAACAGCCGAACGCGCTAACCATTCGCCACTGAGGCCCAAAAATTAAATGGTCGTCAGGTATTGTGGAAAAACTTTGGCTATTTACGTTACATTTGAGATCCAAAAACACCGCTCCCGGGTGGGCTCGAACCACCAACCTATTGGTTAACAGCCGAACGCGCTAACCATTGAGCCACGGAAGATCAGAAATTAAATGGTTGTCACGCATTGTGGAAAAGTTTTGACTTTTAACGCTACATCTGAGACCCCACAACACCTCTTCCGGGTGGGCTCGAACCACCAACCTTTCGATTAAGAGCTGGACGCGCTAATTACTGCGCCACGGAAGCCCAAAAATTAAATGTTCGTCAGGTATTGTGGAAAAACTCTGACATTTTACGTAACATCTGAGACGTCACAACACCGCTCCCGGATGGGCTCGAACCACCAACCTTTCGGTTAACAGCCGAACGCGCTAGCCATTGCGCCACGGACACCCAAAAATTAAATGGTTGTCAGGTATTGTTGAAACACTGCCTTCTCTAATACTAGGCCTTGAAATGTACATCAGAAGCATTTTTTATGTGACATTTTGAATTTGCGCTTAGTAACCGTTAGATGGCTCTTTTCTGAGGCGAATTTTCGCGATGACGAAAGTAAATTCGTACTGCGCAGTCTCGCATGACGACACGTCTTTCGATTATGGCGGACCAGGAAGGGAAATAAGGATTTTTTTAAACTGGACCTAATAACCTGGTCCATGACCATTGACCAGGGTACATCGTCTGCTAAATTAGAGAAGTGGATGATTAAAATATTGGAGATAACGTCTGTGTCCGAATTCAGCTGCCAAAGAAATCTCCTCCTACCTCTCCTAAGCTCGCTCATTGGGCAATCCAAATCATACTTAAGGCATTTCATTGGCAGTGGCAGTTTTTGGGAAAATTGTAAGGGCTGTGATGGGTTGAAATTTCCATGCAGACGCCATTGACACGAGTCAAAACATACACCAAATTTAAACTAGTATTTTTCAAACTCGGAAACCGTTCAGCATTATGAACCGGTTTATTGACCGGTTTTTTGCTTTCTTTTTCGAGACGAACTTAGCAGATTATACTTCGACGTTGCTAACAATTTCCCATAGTTTTGAATTTGCCGCCAGTTTAAAACCTCAGAAAAGCGACATCTAGCGTCATTTGTGAAATCCTAACTGCCACCCCCCTTTTATTCCTATCGCAAGGCCTAGTATTAGAGAAGGCAGTGGTTGAAAAGTTACGAATTTTCACGCTACATCTGAGACCCCACAAAACCTCTCTCGTTTGGGCTCGAACCACCAACCTTTCGGTTAACAGCTGAACGCGCTGACCATTGCGCCACTGAAGCCCAAAAATTAAATGTTCGTCAGGTATTGTGGAAAAACTCCGACATTTTACGTTACATCTGAGACGTCACAACACTTCTCCCGAATGGGCTCGAACCACCAACCTATTGGTTAATAGCCGAACGCGCTAACCATTGCGCCACTGAAGCCCAAAAATTAAATTTTCGTCAGGTATTGAGGTAAAACTTTGACTTTTTACTTCACATCTGAGGCCTCACAACACCGCTCCCGGATGGGCTCGAACCACCAACCTTTCGGTTAACAGCCGAACGCGCTAACCATTGCGCCACGGACGCCCAAAAAAAATGGTCGTCAGGTATGGCGGAAAAACTTTGGCTATTTACGTTACATTTGAGATCCAAAAACACCGCTCCCGGGTGGGCTCGAACCACCAAGCTATGGGTTAACAGCCGAACGCGCTAACCATTGAGCCACGAAAGATCAGAAAATAAATGGTTATCACGTATTATGGAAAAAGTTTGACTTTTCACGCTACATCTGAGACCTCACAACACCTCTCTCGGGTGGGCTCGAACCACCAACCTTTCGATTAACAGCTGAACGCGCTAACCATTGCGCCACGGAAGCCCAAAAATTAAATGCTCGTCAGGTATTGTGGAAAAACTCTGACATTTTACGTTACATCTGAGACGTCACAACACCGCTCCCGGGAGGGCTCGAACCACCAACCTTTCGGTTAACAGCTGAAAGCGCTGATCATTGCGCCACTGAAGCTCAGAAATTAAATGGTTGTCACGTATTGTGGAAAAGTTTTGACTTTTTACGCTACATCTGAGACCCCACATCACCTCTTCCGGGTGGGCTCGAACCACCAATTAAAAATCGAGGTACATTTTTATTTATTGTTCAATCGAGATGAAATCACTTTCAATGAGTGTTTTATAGGGAATTAAGCTGAATTCGGTCAAAAATTTCTCCAGAAAAAAATGCATTCAAAAAAGTACCGCAAAAAATCGCATGTTTTTCTTCTTCAAGATACAAAATCCGTGACAACGATTTCTTATTGAAAAATTGAATTTTAACAGTTTTTTGAATGAATATCGTTACATTTGCTTGAATTAAAGCAAAAAGTATAAAAATAATGGTTTCAGTGAATATATTTGTAAATAGTGAAGAAATACTCAAAATATGCTTCGTTGGCGGTGAAACGTCGATTTTTAAAATGTTATTAAAAATCGAGGTACATTTTTAATTATTGTTCAATCGAGATGAAATCACTTTTAATGAGTGTTTTATAGGGAATTAAGCTGAATTCGGTCAAACATTTCTCCAGAAAAAAATGCATTTAAAAGTGTACCGAAAAAATCGCATGTTTTTTTTCTTCAAGATACAAAATCCGTGACAACGATTTCTTACTTAAAATTGAATTTTAACAGTTTGTTGAATGAATATCGTTACATTTGCTTGAATTAACGCAAAAATTACAAAAATAATGGTTTCAGTGGTTATATTTGAAAACAGTGAATAAATACTCATAATGTTTTTCTTAGGCCGAGTTACGTCGATTTTGAAAATGTAATTAAAAATCGAGGTACATTTTTATTTATTGTTCAATCGAGATGAAATCACTTTTATTGAGTGTTTTATAGGGAATTAAGCTGAATTCGGTCAAAAATTTCTCCAGAAAAAAATGCATTCAAAAAAGTACCGAAAAAATCGCATGTTTTTCTTCTTCAAGATACAAAATCCGTGACAACGATTTCTTATTGAAAAATTTAATTTTAACAGTTTTTTGATTGAATATCGTTACATTTGCTTGAATTAAAGCAAAAAGTATAAAAATAATGGTTTCAGTGAACATATTTGAAAATAGTGAAGAAATACTCAAAGTAAGCTTCTTTGGCCGTGAAACGTCGATTTTGAAAATGTTATTAAAAATCGAGGTAAATTTTTAATTATTGTTCAATCGAGATGAAATCACTTTCAATGAGTGTTTTATAGGGAATTAAGCTGAATTCGGTCAAACATTTCTCCAGAAAAAAATGCATTCAAAAGTGTACCGAAAAAATCGCATGTTTTTTTTCTTCAAGATTCAAAATCCGTGACAACGATTTCTTATTTAAAATTGAATTTTAACAGTTTGTTGAATGAATATCGTTACATTTGCTTGAATTAACGCAAAAATTACAAGAATAATGGTTTCAGTGGTTATATTTGAAAATAGTGAAAAAATACTCAAAATGTTTTTCTTAGGCCGAGTTACGTCGATTTTGAAAATGTTATTAAAAATCGAGGTAAATTTTTAATTATTGATCAATCAAGATGAAATCACTTTCAAAGAGTGTTTTATAGGGAATTAAGCTGAATTCGGTCAAACATTTCTCCAAAAAAAAATGCATTCTAAAGTGTACCGAAAAAATCGCATGTTTTTTTTCTTCAAGATACAATATCCGTGACAACGATTTCTTATTGAAAATTGAATTTTAACAGTTTTTTGAATGAATATCGTTACATTGCTTGAATTAAAGCAAAAAGTATAAAAATAATGGTTTCAGTGGTTATATTTGAAAATAGTGAAGAAATACTCAAAATATGCTTCTTTGGCCGTGAAACGTCGATTTTGAAAATGTTATTAAAAATCGAGGTACATTTTTATTTATTGTTCAATCGAGATGAAATCACTTTTAATGAGTGTTTTATAGGGAATTAGGCTGAATTCGGTCAAACATTTCTCCAGAAAAAAATGCATTCAAAAGTGTACCGAAAAAATCGCATGTTTTTTTTCTTCAAGATTCAAAATCCGTGACAACGATTTCTTATTTAAAATTGAATTTTAACAGTTTGTTGAATGAATATCGTTACATTTGCTTGAATTAACGCAAAAATTACAAGAATAATGGTTTCAGTGGTTATATTTGAAAATAGTGAAAAAATACTCAAAATGTTTTTCTTAGGCCGAGTTACGTCGATTTTGAAAATGTTATTAAAAATCGAGGTAAATTTTTAATTATTGTTCAATCGAGATGAAATCACTTTTAATGAGTGTTTTATAGGGAATTAAGCTGAATTCGGTCAAACATTTCTCCAGAATAAAATGCATTTAAAAGTGTACCGAAAAAATCGCATGTTTTTTTTCTTCATGATACAAAATCCGTGACAACGATTTCTTATTTAAAATTGAATTTTAACAGTTTGTTGAATGAATATCGTTACATTTGCTTGAATTAAAGCAAAAAGTATAAAAATAATGGTTTCAGTGAATATATTTGAAAACAGTGAACAAATACTCAAAATGTTTTTCTTAGGCCGAGTTACGTCGATTTTGAAAATGTTATTAAAAATCGAGGTAAATTTTTAATTATTGTTCAATCAAGATGAAATCACTTTCAAAGAGTGTTTTATAGGGAATTAAGCTGAATTCGGTCAAACATTTGTCCAAAAAAAAATGCATTCAAAAGTGTACCGAAAAAATCGCATGTTTTTTTTCTTCAAGATACAATATCCGTGACAACGATTTCTTATTTAAAATTGAATTTTAACAGTTTTTTGAATGAATATCGTTACATTGCTTGAATTAAAGCAAAAAGTATAAAAATAATGGTTTCAGTGGTTATATTTGAAAATAGTGAAGAAATACTCAAAATATGCTTCTTTGGCCGTGAAACGTCGATTTTGAAAATGTTATTAAAAATCGAGGTACATTTTTATTTATTGTTCAATCGAGATGAAATCACTTTTAATGAGTGTTTTATAGGGAATTAGGCTGAATTCGGTCAAACATTTCTCCAGAAAAAAATGCATTTAAAAGTGTACCGAAAAAATCGCATGATTTTTTTCTTCAAGATACAAAATCCGTGACAACGATTTCTTATTTAAAATTGAATTTTAAGTTTGTTGAATGAATATCGTTACATTTGCTTGAATTAACGCAAAAATTACAAAAATAATGGTTTCAGTGGTTATATTTGAAAATAGTGAACAAATACTAAAAATGTTTTTCTTAGGCCGAGTTACGTCGATTTTGAAAATGTAATTAAAAATCGAGGTACATTTTTATTTATTGTTCAATCGAGATGAAATCATTTTTATTGAGTGTTTTATAGGGAATTAAGCTGAATTCGGTCAAAAATTTCTCCAGAAAAAAATGCATTCAAAAAAGTACCGAAAAAATCGCATGTTTTTCTTCTTCAAGATACAAAATCCGTGACAACGATTTCTTATTGAAAAATTGAATTTTAACAGTTTTTTGAATGAATATCGTTACATTTGCTTGAATTAAAGCAAAAAGTATAAAAATAATGGTTTCAGTGAATATAATTGTAAATAGTGAAGAAATACTCAAAATATGCTTCGTTGGCGGTGAAACGTCGATTTTGAAAATGTTATTAAAAATCGAGGTAAATTTTTAATTATTGTTCAATCGAGATGAAATCACTTTTAATGAGTGTTTTATAGGGAATTAAGCTGAATTCGGTCAAACATTTCTCCAGAAAAAAATGCATTCAAAAAAGTACCGAAAAAATCGCATGTTTTTCTTCTTCAAGATACAAAATCCGTGACAACGATTTCTTATTTAAAATTGAATTTTAACAGTTTGTTGAATGAATATCGTTACATTTGCTTGAATTAGCGCAAAAATTACAAAAATAATGGTTTCAGTGGTTATATTTGAAAACAGTGAACAAATACTCAAAATGTTTTTCTTAGGCCGAGTTACGTCGATTTTGAAAATGTTATTAAAAATCGAGGTACATTTTTATTTATTGTTCAATCGAGATGAAATCACTTTTATTGAGTGTTTTATAGGGAATTAAGCTGAATTCGGTCAAAAATTTCTCCAGAAAAAAATGCATTCAAAAAAGTACCGAAAAAATCGCATGTTTTCTTCTTCAAGATACAAAATCCGTGACAACGATTTCTTATTGAAAATTGAATTTTAACAGTTTTTTGAATGAATATCGTTGCATTGCTTGAATTAAAGCAAAAAGTATAAAAATAATGGTTTCAATGAATATATTTGAAAATAGTGAAGAAATACTCAAAGTATGCTTCTTTGGCCGTGAAACGTCGATTTTGAAAATGTTATTAAAAATCGAGGTAAATTTTTAATTATTGTTCAATCGAGGTGAAATCACTTTCAATGAGTGTTTTATAGGGAACTAAGCTGAATTCGGTCAAAAATTTCTCCAGAAAAAAATGCATTCAAAAAAGTACCGAAAAAATCGCATGTTTTTCTTCTTCAAGATACAAAATCAGTGACAACGATTTCTTATTGAAAAATTTAATTTTAACAGTTTTTTGATTGAATATCGTTACATTTGCTTGAATTAAAGCAAAAAGTATAAAAATAATGGTTTCAGTGAATATATTTGTAAATAGTGAAGAAATACTCAAAATATGCTTCGTTGGCGGTTAAACGTCGATTTTTAAAATGTTATTAAAAATCGAGGTACATTTATAATTATTGTTCAATCGAGTTGAAATCACTTTTAATGAGTGTTTTGTAGGGAACTAAGCTGAATTCGGTCAAAAATTTCTCCAGAAAAAAATGCATTCAAAAAAGTCCCGAATAAATCGCATGTTTTTTTTCTTCAAGATACAAAATCCGTGACAACGATTTCTTATTTAAAATTGAATTTTAACAGTTTGTTGAATGAATATCGTTACATTTGCTTGAATTAACGCAAAAATTACAAAAATAATGGTTTCAGTGGTTATATTTGAAAATAGTGAACAAATACTCAAAATATTTTTCTTAGGCCGAGTTACGTCGATTTTGAAAATGTAATTAAAAATCGAGGTACATTTTTATTTATTGTTCAATCGAGATGAAATCACTTTTAATGAGTGTTTTATAGGGAATTAAGCTGAATTCGGTCAAAAATTTCTCCAGAAAAAAATTCATTCAAAAAAGTACCGAAAAAATCGCAGGTTTTTCTTCTTCAAGACACAAAATCCGTGAATACGATATCTTATTGAAAATTGAATTTTAACAGTTTTTTGAATGAATATCGTTACATTGCTTGAATTAAAGCAAAAAGTATAAAAATAATGGTTTCAGTGAACATATTTGAAAATAGTGAAGAAATACTCAAAGTATGCTTCTTTGGCCGTGAAACGTCGATTTTGAAAATGTTATTAAAAATCGAGGTAAATTTTTAATTATTGTTCAATCAAGATGAAATCACTTTCAAAGAGTGTTTTATAGGGAAATAAGCTGAATTCGGTCAAACATTTCTCCAAAAAAAAATGCATTCAAAAGTGTACCGAAAAAATCGCATGTTTTTTTTCTTCAAGATACAATATCCGTGACAACGATTTCTTATTGAAAATTGAATTTTAACAGTTTTTTGAATGAATATCGTTACATTGCTTGAATTAAAGCAAAAAGTATAAAAATAATGGTTTCAGTGGTTATATTTGAAAATAGTGAAGAAATACTCAAAATATGCTTCTTTGGCCGTGAAACGTCGATTTTGAAAATGTTATTAAAAATCGAGGTACATTTTTATTTATTGTTCAATCGAGATGAAATCACTTTTAATGAGTGTTTTATAGGGAATTAGGCTGAATTCGGTCAAACATTTCTCCAGAAAAAAATGCATTTAAAAGTGTACCGAAAAAATCGCATGATTTTTTTCTTCAAGATACAAAATCCGTGACAACGATTTCTTATTTAAAATTGAATTTTAACAGTTTGTTGAATGAATATCGTTACATTTGCTTGAATTAGCGCAAAAATTACAAAAATAATGGTTTCAGTGGTTATATTTGAAAACAGTGAACAAATACTCAAAATGTTTTTCTTAGGCCGAGTTACGTCGATTTTGAAAATGTTATTAAAAATCGAGGTACATTTTTATTTATTGTTCAATCGAGATGAAATCACTTTTATTGAGTGTTTTATAGGGAATTAAGCTGAATTCGGTCAAAAATTTCTCCAGAAAAAAATGCATTCAAAAAAGTACCGAAAAAATCGCATGTTTTCTTCTTCAAGATACAAAATCCGTGACAACGATTTCTTATTGAAAATTGAATTTTAACAGTTTTTTGAATGAATATCGTTGCATTGCTTGAATTAAAGCAAAAAGTATAAAAATAATGGTTTCAATGAATATATTTGAAAATAGTGAAGAAATACTCAAAGTATGCTTCTTTGGCCGTGAAACGTCGATTTTGAAAATCGATCGCCGACGATAGCAGCGTCGAGCGCAGTCAGTACTTGGGATGGAGACCACTTAGGAACACTGCGTGCCGTTGGCTTTTTCACTTTTTTTTCCTCTTTTAAATTTTAATAGATATGAAAAAAGCAAACATATCTTCTTTTTTGTTATTGTTTTATAAAGATGAAAGTTAATTAAATTCAAATTATTAACTAGCACTCTCGGCAACGGCCATATCACGCTGAATACACCGGTTCTCGTCCGATCACCGAAGTTAAGCAGCGTCGAGCGCAGTCAGTACTTGGGAGGGCGACCACTTAGGAACACTGCGTGCCGTTAGCTTTTTCACTTTTTTTTCCTCTTTTAAATTCCAATAGATATGAAAAAAGCAAACATATTTTCTTTTTGTTATTGTTTTAAAAAGATGAAGGTTAATTTGTCTCACTTAATTTAAATTCGAATTATTATCTAGCACTCTCGGCAACGGCCATATCACGCTGAGAACACCGGTTCTCGTCCGATCGCCGACGTTAGCAGCGTCGAGCGCAGTCAGTACTTGGGAATACTGCGTGCCGTTGGCTTTTTCACTTTTGTTTCCTCTTTTAAATTCCACCCGATATGAAAAAAGCAAACATATCTTCTTTTTGTTATTGTTTTATAAAGATGAAGGTTAATTTGTCTAACTTAATTTAAATTCGAATTTTTAACTAGCACTCTCGGCAACGGCCATATCACGCTGAGAACACCGGTTCTCGTCCGATCACCGACGTTAGCAGCGTCGAGCGCAGTCAGTACTTGGGAATACTGCGTGCCGTTGGCTTTTTCACTTTTGTTTCCTCTTTTAAATTCCACCCGATATGAAAAAAGCAAACATATCTTCTTTTTGTTATTGTTTTATAAAGATGAAGGTTAATTTGTCTCACTTAATTTAAATTCGAATTTTTAACTAGCACTCTCGGCAACGGCCAAATCACGCTGAGAACACCGGTTCTCGTCCGATCGCCGACGATAGCAGCGTCGAGCGCAGTCAGTACTTGGGAATACTGCGTGCCGTTGGTTTTTCACTTTTGTTTCCTCTTTTAAATTCCACCCGATTTGAAAAAAGCACACATATCTTCTTTTTGTTATTTTTTTATAAAGATGAAAGTTAATTAAATTCAAATTATTAACTAGCACTCTCGGCAACGGCCCTATCACGCTGAATACACCGGGTTTCGTCCGAAAACCGAAGTTAAGCAGCGTCGAGCGCAGTCACTACTTGGGAGGGAGACCACTTAGGTACACTGCGTGCCGTTGGCTTTTTCACTTTTTTTTCCTCTTTTAAATTCCAATAGATTTGAAAAAAGCAAACTTATTTTCTTTTTGTTTTTGTTTTAAAAAGATGATGGTTAATTTGTCTCACTTAATTTAAATTCGAATTATTACCTAGCACTCTTGGCAACGGCCATATCACGCTGAATACACCGGTTCTCGTCCGATAACCGAAGTTAAGCAGCGTCGAGCGCATACAGTACTTGGGAATACTGCGTGCCGTTTGCTTTTTCACTTTTGTTTCCTCTTTCAAATTCCACCAAATATGAAAAAAGCAAACATATCTTCTTTTTGTTATTGTTTTATAAAGATGAAAGTTAATTAAATTAAGATTATTAACTAGCACTCTCGGCAACGGCCATATCACGCTGAATACACCGGTTCTCGTCCGATAACTGAAGTTAAGCAGCGTCGAGCGCAGTCAGTACTTGGGAGGGCGACCACTTAGGAACACTGCGTGCCGTTAGCTTTTTCACTTTTTTTTTCCTCTTTTAAATTCCAATAGATATGAAAAAAGCAAACATATTTTCTTTTTGTTATTGTTTTAAAAAGATGAAGGTTAATTTGTCTCACTTAATTTAAATTCGAATTATTATCTAGCACTCTCGGCAACGGCCATATCACGCTGAGAACACCGGTTCTCGTCCGATCGCCGACGTTAGCAGCGTCGAGCGCAGTCAGTACTTGGGAATACTGCGTGCCGTTGGCTTTTTCACTTTTGTTTCCTCTTTTAAATTCCACCCGATATGAAAAAAGCAAACATATCTTCTTTTTGTTATTGTTTTATAAAGATGAAGGTTAATTTGTCTAACTTAATTTAAATTGGAATTTTTAACTAGCACTCTCGGCAACGGCCATATCACGCTGAGAACACCGGTTCTCGTCCGATCGCCGACGTTAGCAGCGTCGAGCGCAGTCAGTACTTGGGAATACTGCGTGCCGTTGGCTTTTTCACTTTTGTTTCCTCTTTTAAATTCCACCCGATATGAAAAAAGCAAACATATCTTCTTTTTGTTATTGTTTTATAAAGATGAAGGTTAATTTGTCTCACTTAAATTAAATTCGAATTTTTAACTAGCACTCTCGGCAACGGGCAAATCACGCTGAGAACACCGGTTCTCGTCCGATCGCCGACGATAGCAGCGTCGAGCGCAGTCAGTACTTGGGAATACTGCGTGCCGTTGGTTTTTCACTTTTGTTTCCTCTTTTAAATTCCACCCGATTTGAAAAAAGCACACATATCTTCTTTTTGTTATTGTTTTATAAAGATGAAAGTTAATTAAATTCAAATTATTAACTAGCACTCTCGGCAACGGCCATATCACGCTGAATACACCGGTTTTCGTCCGAAAACCGAAGTTAAGCAGCGTCGAGCGCAGTCACTTCTTGGGAGGGAGACCACTTAGGTACACTGCGTGCCGTTGGCTTTTTCACTTTTTTTTCCTCTTTTAAATTCCAATAGATTTGAAAAAGGCAAACTTATTTTCTTTTTGTTTTTGTTTTAAAAAGATGATGGTTAATTTGTCTCACTTAATTTAAATTCGAATTATTACCTAGCACTCTTGGCAACGGCCATATCACGCTGAATACACCGGTTCTCGTCCGATAACCGAAGTTAAGCAGCGTCGAGCGCATACAGTACTTGGGAATACTGCGTGCCGTTTGCTTTTTCACTTTTGTTTCCTCTTTCAAATTCCACCAAATATGAAAAAAGCAAACATATCTTCTTTTTGTTATTGTTTTATAAAGATGAAAGTTAATTAAATTAAGATTATTAACTAGCACTCTCGGCAACGGCCATATCACGCTGAATACACCGGTTCTCGTCCGATAACTGAAGTTAAGCAGCGTCGAGCGCAGTCAGTACTTGGGAGGGCGACCACTTAGGAACACTGCGTGCCGTTAGCTTTTTCACTTTTTTTTTCCTCTTTTAAATTCCAATAGATATGAAAAAAGCAAACATATTTTCTTTTTGTTATTGTTTTAAAAAGATGAAGGTTAATTTGTCTCACTTAATTTAAATTCAAATTATTATCTAGCACTCTCGGCAACGGCCATATCACGCTGAGAACACCGGTTCTCGTCCGATCGCCGACGTTAGCAGCGTCGAGCGCAGTCAGTACTTGGGAATACTGCGTGCCGTTGGCTTTTTCACTTTTGTTTCCTCTTTTAAATTCCACCCGATATGAAAAAAGCAAACATATCTTCTTTTTGTTATTGTTTTATAAAGATGAAGGTTAATTTGTCTAACTTAATTTAAATTGGAATTTTTAACTAGCACTCTCGGCAACGGCCATATCACGCTGAGAACACCGGTTCTCGTCCGATCGCCGACGTTAGCAGCGTCGAGCGCAGTCAGTACTTGGGAATACTGCGTGCCGTTGGCTTTTTCACTTTTGTTTCCTCTTTTAAATTCCACCCGATATGAAAAAAGCAAACATATCTTCTTTTTGTTATTGTTTTATAAAGATGAAGGTTAATTTGTCTCACTTAATTTAAATTCGAATTTTTAACTAGCACTCTCGGCAACGGGCAAATCACGCTGAGAACACCGGTTCTCGTCCGATCGCCGACGATAGCAGCGTCGAGCGCAGTCAGTACTTGGGAATACTGCGTGCCGTTGGTTTTTCACTTTTGTTTCCTCTTTTAAATTCCACCCGATTTGAAAAAAGCACACATATCTTCTTTTTGTTATTGTTTTATAAAGATGAAAGTTAATTAAATTCAAATTATTAACTAGCACTCTCGGCAACGGCCATATCACGCTGAATACACCGGTTTTCGTCCGAAAACCGAAGTTAAGCAGCGTCGAGCGCAGTCACTTCTTGGGAGGGAGACCACTTAGGTACACTGCGTGCCGTTGGCTTTTTCACTTTTTTTTCCTCTTTTAAATTCCAATAGATTTGAAAAAGGCAAACTTATTTTCTTTTTGTTTTTGTTTTAAAAAGATGATGGTTAATTTGTCTCACTTAATTTAAATTCGAATTATTACCTAGCACTCTTGGCAACGGCCATATCACGCTGAATACACCGGTTCTCGTCCGATAACCGAAGTTAAGCAGCGTCGAGCGCATACAGTACTTGGGAATACTGCGTGCCGTTTGCTTTTTCACTTTTGTTTCCTCTTTCAAATTCCACCAAATATGAAAAAAGCAAACATATCTTCTTTTTGTTATTGTTTTATAAAGATGAAAGTTAATTAAATTAAGATTATTAACTAGCACTCTCGGCAACGGCCATATCACGCTGAATACACCGGTTCTCGTCCGATAACTGAAGTTAAGCAGCGTCGAGCGCAGTCACTATATGGGAGGGAGACCACTTAGGAACACTGCGTGCCGTTTTTTCACTTTTTTTCCCTCTTTTAAATTTTAATAGATATGAAAAAAGCAAACATGTTTTCATTTTGTTATTGTTTTAAAATGATGAAGGTTAATTTGTCTCACTTAATTTAAATTCGAATTATTAACTAGCACTCTCGGCAACGACCATATCACGCTGAATACAGCGGTTCTCGTCCGATCACCGAAGTTAAGCAGCGTCGAGCGCAGTCAGTACTTGGGATGGAGACCACTTAGGAACACTGCGTGCCGTTGGCTTTTTCACTTTTTTTTCCTCTTTTAAATTTTAATAGATATGAAAAAAGCAAACATATCTTCTTTTTTGTTATTGTTTTATAAAGATGAAAGTTAATTAAATTCAAATTATTAACTAGCACTCTCCGCAACGGCCATATCACGCTGAATACACCGGTTCTCGTCCGATAACCGAAGTTAAGCAGCGTTGAGCGCAGTCAGTACTTGGGAGGGAGACCACTTAGGAACACTGCGTGCCGTTTTTTCACTTTTTACCTCTCCGAGTGACGTATGTCACGGAGAGGCTCTAATTTCGACGTGTCTGTGTGTGTGTGTGTGGGGGTGTGTGTGTGTGTGTGTCTGTCTGTTGTTATACCCACGTGACCGCGTTCGCAGTTTGCAAATCGGAGCAAACGTGTTCTCAATTTCCGGAAATTTCGAAAATTGTATTACACTTACAGGCTATTACTCCATTGCCTGTCTAACATCACCAGCCTCTGGTCTTTGTCCATCCCACATGGACACCAGTCTGTACACACTGGCTTCTAATCACAATCGTCTGCTGCTCTTTGTCCATCCCACATGGACAACAGTCTGTACACACTGGCTTCTAATCCCCACCCTCTTGTGGTCTTTGTCCATCCCACATGGACACCAGTCTGTACACACTGGCTTCTAATCACCACCGTCATCTGCTCTTTGTCCATCCCACATGGACACCAGTCTGTAAACCTGGCTTCTAACACCACCATCTTCTGGTCTTTGTTTTTGTCCATCCCACATGGACACCAGTCTGTACACTTGGCTTCTAACACCACCATCTTCTGGTCTTTGTTTTTGTCCATCCCACATGGACACCAGTCTGTACACCTGGCTTCTACTCCATCATCATCGTTAAGGTTAAGACATACGCGGCGATCGGCCAGGGCTACGAGAAACGTCCGGCCTTCCTAAGGTGGGGCTTCCACCAAAGGTTCACGCAATTGCGCTGTTCTTATCCATAGCTGCGATTCGACACCCTTATATACTACCTATTTGAGTAAGGCGACGCAACCGGCGTATGCTTCATTTCAAACGCCAATATTAGTCAAGTCTCTCAAGAATGTTTAATTATTCTTTTTCAAAACGATGTAACGCTCAATAAGGCGAACAACTATCGAAGAAAATATTTAATATTAATTATATTTATTTTAATATTTAAGATAATCATGTCTCTAAACTCAAAATTAATACGGAAAGGGTAAAACAGTAGTCTATGTGTTTGTCTATATGTGTCCGTCCGTTGTTACCCTAGTGCGCTGCGTTAGAAGTTCGTTTTTGTTTTGATGTGTAAAGAAATCCTTCAGAACCTTAATATTCCCGTTTTCCATAATATAAAATGAATATGTGGAAATATTTTTCGTAATTATGATGCATTTAGTACTTTTGTAGCTTTAAAGCTCTATTTCATTTTGATATTCCAAAGATTTTTTTTAATATTATTATTTAAAATGGATGTTTATATATTACTTAAGCTATACTACATCTGTTTATAGCATAATCCTTCCTAAAGTGAATAAAGCGCAACGCTACAATGTTGGTCAAATGAACTTATATTTGTTAATAGGCCTAGTGAACCAAAAAGTAAACGCTTGGGTTTGGTTTTCGTTTCTGTAATGCAGAGACAATAACGGTTCAGAGTGAGCCGAAAGTTAAATACACTATTAAATAATTAGGCTTAGATTATATAATCATGGTGGAAATCTGGGCCGCGTTCAGCAGAGCCCAGCGCTGTTAGCAGTGTCCTACATAACGGGATTTTGTTTTTGAATTTTGACGTCACGGTGCTTAGCGCTGAGCTAGCGCGGTCTTCAAAGAAAATAGTCGGCTTTTTGGATAACGTGACGTAAAACGTGTAGTTCTCAGCTTGGCGAAAAAACCATGGATGAATCAATACAAATAGCTCTATGGGACTATAGCTATTTAATTGGCGTGAAACCAGTTGATCACGCGAGAATTTTAAGAGATATGTTAGTTTCTAATTTTAATTATAAAAGTTGTTATCTATCTCTATAAATATGTTATCATACAATTTTTGTTAAGCCTTGGTACCTTGCACGCTTTATTGTGCTAGCGTCATTTATAAAACGCCGATGACCGGAGAAAAGCTATGACGACAGAGCTCACCGGTAAACATTTCCAAAATCCGCTGTCTTTTTTGGTGAGCTCTGCTGAACGCAGCCCAGACCAGTGAAAGGTCTGATCGTAATCGGATAATAGCTTCGTGTTTTCATGCTTTTCATGGTACGCATTTACTTTCAGTGTGTGTAGCCACAAATAAGCTTTGGTGTTATGTAACGTTAACAGTCATGTTGACAAACTAAGAAAATCGTTGAGGTTAAACGAGAGGATAGTGTTTATATGGCAACCCTGTTGTGAATATGGCTTTGAACATAGAGGTAGAGGGTATACAGTTGAGGAGTAGAAAATTGGGCCTTTACAAACACGTAAAGGTAGTATCCCTCCAAAGTTGTATCTCTTCATTTCCCGTTTCTCCCCCATCGGATGATTTTATTGTGTACAAGTATATCATTATTGGATGTAAAATGTCGTCTGATTTACAGTATATTTGCTATGCTTTGTATACTGCTTTAATATTTCATAAATTTTAACTTAAGAAACATTTCCATATCTGGGTAAATAAGTTTGTAAGTAGTCGTCTTGACTCGGAGAATTAATATTTTGGTTTTCCCAACTTGTTTTCCCTCTTATTAATTTTAATAGATATGAAAAAGCAAACATATCTTCTTTTTTGTTATTGTTTTATAAAGATGAAAGTTAATTAAATTCAAATTATTAACTAGCACTCTCGGCAACGGCCATATCACGCTGAATACACCGGTTCTCGTCCGATCACCGAAGTTAAGCAGCGTCGAGCGCAGTCAGTACTTGGGAGGGAGACCACTTAGGAACACTGCGTGCCGTTGGATTTTTCACTTTTTTTCCTCATTTAAATTTTAATAGATATGAAAAAAGCAAACATGTTTTTTTTTGTTATTGTTTTAAAATTATGAAGGTTAATTTGTCTCACTTAATTTAAATTCGAATTATTAACTAGCACTCTCGGCAACGGCCATATCACGCTGAAAACACCGGTTCTCGTCCGATCACCGAAGTTAAGCAGCGTCGAGCGCATACAGTACTTGGGAATACTGCGTGCCGTTGGCTTTTTCACTTTTGTTTCCTCTTTCAAATTCCACCAGATATGAAAAAAAGCAAACATATCTTCTTTCTGTTATTGTTTTATAAAGATGAAAGTTAATTTAAATCAAATTATTAACTAGCACTATCGGCAACGGCCATAACACGCTGAATACACCGGTTCTCGTACGATAACCGTAGTTAAGCAGCGTCGTGCGCAGTCAGTATTTGGGAGGGCGACCACTTAGGAACACTGCGTGCCGTTAGCTTTTTCACTTTTTTTTCCTCTTTTAAATTCCAATAGATATGAAAAAAGCAAACATATTTTCTTTTTGTTATTGTTTTAAAAAGATGAAGGTTAATTTGTCTCACTTAATTTAAATTCGAATTATTATCTAGCACTCTCGGCAACGGCCATATCACGCTGAGAACAACGGTTCTCGTCCGATCGCCGACGTTAGCAGCGTCGAGCGCAGTCAGTACTTGGGAATACTGCGTGCCGTTGGCTTTTTCACTTTTGTTTCCTCTTTTAAATTCCACCCGATATGAAAAAAGCAAACATTTCTTCTTTTTGTTATTGTTTTATAAAGATGAAAGTTAATTAAATTAAAATTATTAACCAGCACTCTCGGCAACGGCCATATCACGCTGAATACACCGGTTCTCGTCCGATAACTGATGTTAAGCAGCGTTGAGCGCAGTCACTACTTGGGAGGGAGACCACTTAGGAACACTGCGTGCCGTTGGCTTTTTCACTTTTTTTTCCTCTTTTAAATTTTAATAGATATGAAAAAAGCAAACATGTTTTCATTTTGTTATTGTTTTAAAATGATGAAGGTTAATTTGTCTCACTTAATTTAAATTCGAATTATTAACTAGCACTCTCGGCAACGACCATATCACGCTGAATACAGCGGTTCTCGTCCGATCACCGAAGTTAAGCAGCGTCGAGCGCAGTCAGTACTTGGGAGGGAGAACACTTAGGAACACTGCGTGCCGTTGGCTTTTTCACTTTTTTTTCCTCTTTTAAATTTTAATAGATATGAAAAAAGCAAACATATCTTCATTTTTGTTATTGTTTTATAAAGATGAAAGTTAATTAAATTCAAATTATTAACTTGCACTCTCGGCAACGGCCATATCACGCTGAATACACCGGTTCTCGTCCGATAACCGAAGTTAAGCAGCGTCGAGCGCAGTCAGTACTTGGGAGGGAGACCACTTAGGAACACTGCGTGCCGTTTTTTCACTTTTTTTCCCTCTTATAAATTTTAATAGATATGAAAAAGCAAACATATCTTCTTTTTTGTTATTGTTTTATAAAGATGAAAGTTAATTAAATTCAAATTATTAACTAGCACTCTCGGCAACGGCCATATCACGCTGAATACACCGGTTCTCGTCCGATAACCGAAGTTAAGCAGCGTCGAGCGCATACAGTACTTGGGAATACTGCGTTCCGTTGGTTTTTCACTTTTGTTTCCTCTTTTAAATTCCACCCGATATGAAAGAAGCAAACATATCTTCTTTTTGTTATTGTTTTATAAAGATGAAAGTTAATTAAATTCAAATTATTAACTTGCACTCTCGGCAACGGCCATATCACGCTGAATACACCGGTTCTCGTCCGATAACCGAAGTTAAGCAGCGTCGAGCGCAGTCAGTACTTGGGAGGGAGACCACTTAGGAACACTGCGTGCCGTTTTTTCACTTTTTTTCCCTCTTATAAATTTTAATAGATATGAATAAGCAAACATATCTACTTTTTTGTTATTGTTTTATAAAGATGAAAGTTAATTAAATTCAAATTATTAACTAGCACTCTCGGCAACGGCCATATCACGCTGAATACACCGGTTCTCGTCCGATAACCGAAGTTAAGCAGCGTCGAGCGCATACAGTACTTGGGAATACTGCGTTCCGTTGGTTTTTCACTTTTGTTTCCTCTTTTAAATTCCACCCGATATGAAAGAAGCAAACATATCTTCTTTTTGTTATTGTTTTATAAAGATGAAAGTTAATTAAATTCAAATTATTAACTAGCACTCTCGGCAACGGCCATATCACGCTGAATACACCGGTTCTCGTCCGATCACCGAAGTTAAGAAGCGTCGAGCGCAGTCAGTACTTGGGAGGGCGACCACTTAGGAACACTGCGTGCCGTTAGCTTTTTCCCTTTTTTTTCCTCTTTTAAATTCCAATAGATATAAAAAAGCAAACATATTTTCTTTTTGTTATTGTTTTAAAAAGATGAAGGTTAATTTGTCTCACTTAATTTAAGTTCGAATTATTATCTAGCACTCTCGGCAACGGTCATATCACGCTGAATACACCGGTTCTCGTCCGATCAGCGAAGTTAAGCAGCGTCGAGCGCAGTCAGTACTTGGGAGGGAGACCACTTAGGAACACTGCGTGCCGTTGGGTTTTTCACTTTTTTTCCTCTTTTAAATTTTAATAGATATGAAAAAAGCAAACATGTTTTTTTTGTTATTGTTTTAAAATTATGAAGGTTAATTTGTCTCACTTAATTTAAATTCGAATTATTAACTAGCACTCTCGGCAACGGCCATATCACGCTGAAAACACCGGTTCTCGTCCGATCACCGAAGTTAAGCAGCGTCGAGCGCAGTCAGTACTTGGGATGGAGACCACTTAGGAACACTGCGTGCCGTTGGCTTTTTCACTTTTTTTTCCTCTTTTAAATTTTAATAGATATGAAAAAAGCAAACACATCTTCTTTTTTGTTATTGTTTTATAAAGATGAAAGTTAATTAAATTCAAATTATTAACTAGCACTCTCGGCAACGGCCATATCACGCTGAATACATCGGTTCTCGTCCGATAACCGAATTAAGCAGCGTTGAGCGCAGTCAGTACTTGGGAGGGAGACCACTTAGGAACACTGCGTGCCGTTTTTCCACTTTTTTCCCTCTTATAAATTTTAATAGATATGAAAAAGCAAACATATCTTCTTTTTTGTTATTGTTTTATAAAGATGAAAGTTAATTAAATTCAAATTATTAACTAGCACTCTCGGCAACGGCCATATCACGCTGAATACACCGGTTCTCGTCCGATCACCGAAGTTAAGCAGCGTCGAGCGCAGTCAGTACTTGGGAGGGAGACCACTTAGGAACACTGCGTGCCGTTGGATTTTTCACTTTTTTTCCTCATTTAAATTTTAATAGATATGAAAAAAGCAAACATGTTTTTTTTTGTTATTGTTTTAAAATTATGAAGGTTAATTTGTCTCACTTAATTGAAATTCGAATTATTAACTAGCACTCTCGGCAACGGCCATATCACGCTGAAAACACCGGTTCTCGTCCGATCACCGAAGTTAAGCAGCGTCGAGCGCATACAGTACTTGGGAATACTGCGTGCCGTTGGCTTTTTCACTTTTGTTTCCTCTTTCAAATTCCACCAGATATGAAAAAAAGCAAACATATCTTCTTTCTGTTATTGTTTTATAAAGATGAAAGTTAATTTAAATCAAATTATTAACTAGCACTATCGGCAACGGCCATAACACGCTGAATACACCGGTTCTCGTACGATAACCGAAGTTAAGCAGCGTCGTGCGCAGTCAGTATTTGCGAGGGCGACCACTTAGGAACACTGCGTGCCGTTAGCTTTTTCACTTTTTTTTCCTCTTTTAAATTCCAATAGATATGAAAAAAGCAAACATATTTTCTTTTTGTTATTGTTTTAAAAAGATGAAGGTTAATTTGTCTCACTTAATTTAAATTCGAATTATTATCTAGCACTCTCGGTAACGGCCATATCACGCTGAGAACAACGGTTCTCGTCCGATCGCCGACGTTAGCAGCGTCGAGCGCAGTCAGTACTTGGGAATACTGCGTGTCGTTGGCTTTTTTACTTTTGTTTCCTCTTTTAAATTCCACCCGATATGAAAAAAGCAAACATATCTTATTTTTGTTATTGTTTTATAAAGATGAAAGTTAATTAAATTAAAATTATTAACCAGCACTCTCAGCAACGGCCATATCACGCTGAATACACCGGTTCTCGTCCGATAACCGATGTTAAGCAGCGTCGAGCGCAGTCACTACTTGGGAGGGAGACCACTTAGGAACACTGCGTGCCGTTGGCTTTTTCACTTTTTTTTCCTCTTTTAAATTTTAATAGATATGAAAAAAGCAAACATGTTTTCATTTTGTTATTGTTTTAAAATGATGAAGGTTAATTTGTCTCACTTAATTTAAATTCGAATTATTAACTAGCACTCTCGGCAACGACCAAATCACGCTGAATACAGCGGTTCTCGTCCGATCACCGAAGTTAAGCAGCGTCGAGCGCAGTCAGTACTTGGGAGGGAGAACACTTAGGAACACTGCGTGCCGTTGGCTTTTTCACTTTTTTTTCATCTTTTAAATTTTAATAGATATGAAAAAAGCAAACATGTTTTTTTGTTATTGTTTTAAAATGATGAAGGTTAATTTGTCTCACTTAATTTAAATTCGAATTATTAACTAGCACTCTCGGCAACGGCCATATCACGCTGAAAACACCGGTTCTCGTCCGATCATCGAAGTTAAGCAGCGTCGAGCGCATACAGTACTTGGGAATACTGCGTGCCGTTGGCTTTTTCACTTTTATTTCCTCTTTCAAATTCCACCAGATATGAAAAAAGCAAACATATCTTCTTTTTGTTATTGTTTTATAAAGATGAAAGTTAATTTAATTCAAATTATTAACTAGCACTCTCGGCAACGGCCATATCACGCTGAGAACACCGGTTCTCGTCCGATCGCCGACGTTAGCAGCGTCGAGCGCAGTCAGTACTTGGGAATACTGCGTGCCGTTGGCTTTTTCACTTTTGTTTCCTCTTTTAAATTCCACCCGAATTGAAAAAAGCACACATATCTTCTTTTTGTTATTGTTTTATAAAGATGAAAGTTAATTTAATTCAAATTATTAACTAGCACTATCGGCAACGGCCATAACACGCTGAATACACCGGTTCTCGTACGATAACCGAAGTTAAGCAGCGTCGAGCGCAGTCAGTATTTGGGAGGGCGACCACTTAGGAACACTGCGTGCCGTTAGCTTTTTCACTTTTTTTCCTCTTTTAAATTCCAATAGATATGAAAAAAACAAACATATTTTCTTTTTGTTATTGTTTTAAAAAGATGAAGGTTAATTTGTCTCACTTAATTTAAATTCGAATTATTATCTAGCACTCTCGGCAACGGCCATATCACGCTGAGAACACCGGTTCTCGTCCGATCGCCGACGTTAGCAGCGTCGAGCGCAGTCAGTACTTGGGAATACTGCGAGCCGTTGGCTTTTTCACTTTTGTTTCCTCTTTTAAATTCCACCCGATATGAAAAAAGCAAACATATCTTCTTTTTGTTATTGTTTTAGAAAGATGAAGGTTAATTTGTCTCACTTAATTTAAATTCGAATTTTTAACTAGCACTCTCGGCAACGGCCATATCACGCTGAGAACACCGGTTCTCGTCCGATCGCCGACGTTAGCAGCGTCGAGCGCAGTCAGTACTTGGGAATATTGCGTGCCGTTGGTTTTTCACTTTTGTTTCCTCTTTTAAATTCCACCCGATTTGAAAAAAGCACACATATCTTCATTTTGTTATTGTTTTATAAAGATGAAAGTTAATTAAATTCAAATTATTAACTAGCACTCTCGGCAACGGCCATATCACTCTGAATACACCGGTTCTCGTCCGATAACCGAAGTTAAGCAGCGTCGAGCGCAGTCACTACTTGGGAGGGAGACCACTTAGGAACACTGCGTGCCGTTGGCTTTTTCACTTTTTTTTCCTCTTTTAAATTCCAATAGATTTGAAAAAAGCAAACTTATTTTCTTTTTGTTATTGTTTTAAAAAGATGATGGTTAATTTGTCTCACTTAATTTAAATTCGAATTATTACCTAGCACTCTCGGCAACGGACATATCACGCTGAATACACCGGTTCTCGTCCGATAACCGAAGTTAAGCAGCGTCGAGCGCATACAGTACTTGGGAATACTGCGTGCCGTCGGTTTTTTCACTTTTGCTTCCTCTTTCAAATTCCACCAAATATGAAAAAAGCAAACATATCTTCTTTTTGTTATTGTTTTATAAAGATGAAAGTTAATTTAATTCAAATTATTAACTAGCACTCTCGAGAAACGGCCATAACACGCTGAATACACCGGTTCTCGTCCGATAACCGAAGTTAAGAAGCGTCGAGCGCAGTCAGTACTTGGGAGGGAGACCACTTTGAGTATTTCTTCACTATTTTCAAATATGATCACTGAAACCACTATTTTTATACTTTTTGCTTTAATTCAAGCAAATGTAACGATATTCAATCAAAAAACTGTTAAAATTAAATTTTTCAATAAGAAATCGTTGTCACGGATTTTGTATCTTGAAGAAGAAAAACATGCGATTTTTTCGGTACTTTTTTGAATGCATTTTTTCTGGAGAAATTTTTGACCGAATTCAGCTTAATTCCCTATGAAACACTCATTTAAAGTGATTTCATCTCGATTGAACAATAAATAAAAACGTACCTCGATTTTTAATAACATTTTCAAAATCGACGTTTCACGGCCAAAGAAGCATATTTTGAGTATTTCTTCACTATTTTCAAATATAACCACTGAAACCATTATTTTTATACTTTTTGCTTTAATTCAAGCAAATGTAACGATATTCATTCAAAAAACTGTTAAAATTCAATTTTTCAATAAGAAATCGTTGTCACGGAATTTGTATCTTGAAGAAGAAAAACAAGCGATTTTTTCGGTACACTTTTGAATGCATTTTTTTCTGGAGAAATGTTTGACCGAATTCAGCTTAATTCCCTATAAAACACTCATTGAAAGTGATTTCATCTCGATTGAACAATAATTTAAAATTTACCTCTATTTTTAATAACATTTTCAAAATCGACGTTTCACGGCCAAAGAAGCATATTTTGAGTATTTCTTCACTATTTTCAAATATGATCACTGAAACCATTATTTTTATACTTTTATAAAAAACTGTTAAAATTCAATTTTTCAATAAGAAATCGTTGTCACGGATTTTGTATCTTGAAGAAGAAAAACAAGCGATTTTTTCGGTACACTTTTGAATGCATTTTTTTCTGGAGAAATGTTTGACCGAATTCAGCTTAATTCCCTATAAAACACTCATTGAAAGTGATTTCATCTCGATTGAACAATAATTAAAAATTTACCTCGATTTTTAATAACATTTTCAAAATCGACGTTTCACGGCCAAAGAAGCATACTTTGAGTATTTCTTCACTATTTTCAAATATAATCACTGAAACCATTATTTTTATACTTTTATAAAAAACTGTTAAAATTCAATTTTTCAATAAGAAATCGTTGTCACGGATTTTGTATCTTGAAGAAGAAAAACATGCGATTTTTTTGGTACGCTTTTGAATGCATTTTTTTCTGGAGAAATGTTTGACCGAATTCAGCTTAATTCCCCATAAAACACTCATTGAAAGTGATTTCATCTCGATTGAACAATAATTAAAAATTTACCTCGATTTTTAATAACATTTTCAAAATCGACGTTTCATGGCCAAAGAAGCATACTTTGAGTATTTCTTCACTATTTTCAAATATGATCACTGAAACCATTATTTTTATACTTTTTGCTTTAATTCAAGCAAATGTAACGATATTCAATCAAAAAACTGTTAAAATTAAATTTTTCAATAAGAAATCGTTGTCACGGATTTTGTATCTTGAAGAAGAAAAACATGCGATTTTTTCGGTACTTTTTTGAATGCATTTTTTTCTGGAGAAATTTTTGACCGAATTCAGCTTAATTCCCAATAAAACACTCATTAAAAGTGATTTCATCTCGATTGAACAATAAATAAAAATGTACCTCGATTTTTAATAACATTTTCAAAATCGACGTTTCACGGCCAAAGAAGCATATTTTGAGTATTTCTTCACTATTTTCAAATATAACCACTGAAACCATTATTTTTATACCTTTTGCTTTAATTCAAGCAAATGTAACGATATTCATTTAAAAAACTGTTAAAATTAAATTTTTCAATAAGAAATCGTTGTCACGGATTTTGTATCTTGAAGATGAAAAACATGCGATTTTTTCGGTACACTTTTGCTAGCATTTTTTTCTGGAGAAATGTTTGACCGAATTCAGCTTAATTCCCTATAAAACACCCATAAAAAGTGATTTCATCTCGATTGAACATAATTAAAAATTTACCTCGATTTTTAGTAACATTTTCAAAATCGGCGTTTCACGGCCAAAGAAGCATATTTTGAGTAGTTCTTCTCTATTTTCAAATATAACCACTGAAACCATTATTTTTGTAATTTTTTGCGTTAATTCAAGCAAATGTAACGATATTCATTCAACAACCTGTTAAAATTCAATTTTAAATAAGAAATCGTTGTCACGGATTTTGTATCTTGAAGAGAAAAAACATGCGATTTTTTCGGTACACTTTTAAATGCATTTTTTTCTGGAGAAATGTTTGACCGAATTCAGCTTAATTCCCTATAAAACACTCATTAAAAGTGATTTCATCTCGATTGAACAATAATTAAAAATGTACCTCGATTTTTAATAACATTTTCAAAATCGACGTTTCACCGCCAACGAAGCACATTTTGAGTATTTCTTCACTATTTACAAATATATTCACTGAAACCATTATTTTTATACTTTTTGCTTTAATTCAAGCAAATGTAACGATATTCAATCAAAAAACTGTTAAAATTAAATTTTTCAATAAGAAATCGTTGTCACGGATTTTGTATCTTGAAGAAGAAAAACATGCGATTTTTTCGGTACTTTTTTGAATGCATTTTTTTCTGGAGAAATTTTTGACCGAATTCTGTTTAATTCCCTATAAAACACTCATTGAAAGTGATTTCATCTCGATTGAACAATAATTAAAAATTTACCTCGATTTTTAATAACATTTTCAAAATCGACGTTTCACGGCCAAAGAAGCATACTTTGAGTATTTCTTCACTATTTTCAAATATGTTCACTGAAACCATTATTTTTATACTTTTTGCTTTAATTCAAGCAAATATAACGATATTCAATCAAAAAACTGTTAAAATTAAATTTTTCAATAAGAAATCGTTGTCACGGATTTTGTATCTTGAAGAAGAAAAACATGCGATTTTTTCGGTACTTTTTTGAATGCATTTTTTTCTGGAGAAATGTTTGACCGAATTCAGCTTAATTCCCTATAAAACACTCATTAAAAGTGATTTCATCTCGATTGAACAATAAATAAAAATGTACCTCGATTTTTAATAACATTTTCAAAATCGACGTTTCACGGCCAAAGAAGCATATTTTGAGTATTTCTTCACTATTTTCAAATATAACCACTGAAACCATTATTTTTATACTTTTTGCTTTAATTCAAGCAAATGTAACGATATTCATTCAAAAAACTGTTAAAATTCAATTTTTCAATAAGAAATCGTTGTCACGGATTTTGTATCTTGAAGAAGAAAACATGCGATTTTTTCGGTACACTTTTGAATGCATTTTTTTCTGGAGCAATGTTTGACCGAATTCAGCTTAATCCCCTATAAAACACTCATTGAAAGTGATTTCATCTCGATTGAACAATAATTAAAAATGTACCTCGATTTTTAATAACATTTTCAAAATCGTTGAGCCCTCCCGGGAGCGGTGTTGTGACGTCTCAGATGTAACGTAAAATATCAGAGTTTTTCCACAATACCTGACGAACATTTAATTTTTGGGCTTCCGTGGCGCAATGGTTAGCGCGTTCAGCTGTTAATCGAAAGATTGGTGGTTCGAGCACACCCGGGAGAGGTGTTGTGTGGTCTCAGATGTAGCGTAAAAAGTCAAAACTTTTCCACAATACGTGACAACCATTTAATTTCTGAGCTTCCGTGGCTCAATGGTTAGCGCGTTCGGCTGTTAACAAATAGGTTGGTGGTTCGAGCCCATCCGGGAGCGGTGTTGTGACGTCTCAAGATGACGTCAAAAGTCAAGGTTTTTCCACAATACCTGACGACCAATTAATTTTTGGGCTTCCGTGGCGCAATGGTTAGCGCGTTCAGCTGCTATTCAAAAGACTGGTGGTTTGAGCCCTCCCGGGAGCGTTGTTGTGACGTCTCAGATGTAACGTAAAATGTCAGAGTTTTTCCACAATCCCTGACGAACATTTAATTTTTTGGCTTCCGGGGCGCAATGGTTAGCGCGTTCAGCTGTTAATCGAAAGGTTGGTGGTTCGAGCCCACCCGGGAGAGGTGTTGTACGGTCTCAGATGTAGCGGAAAAAGCAAAACATTTCCACAATACGTGACAACCATTTAATTTCAGAGCTTCCGTGGCTCAATGGTTAGCGCGTTCGGCTGTTAACAAATAGGTTGGTGGTTCGAGCCCATCCGGGAGCGGTGTTGTGACGTCTCAAGATGACGTCAAAAGTCAAGGTTTTTCCACAATACCTGACGACCAATTAATTTTTGGGCTTCCGTGGCGCAATGGTTAGCGCGTTCAGCTGCTATTCAAAAGACTGGTGGTTTGAGCCCACCCGGGAGCGGTGTTGTGACGTCTCAGATGTAACGTAAAATGTTAGAGTTTTTCCAAAATACCTGACGAACATTTAATTTTTGGGCGTCCGTGGCGCAATTGGTTAGCGCGTTCAGCTGTTAATCGAAAGGTTGGTGGTTCGAGCCCATCCGGGAGAGGTGTTGTGTGGTCTCAGATGTAGCGTAAAAAGTCAAAACTTTTCCACAATACTTGACAACCATTTAATTTCAGAGATTCTGTGGCTCAATGGTTAGCGCGTTCGGCTGTTAACAAATAGGTTGGTGGTTCGAGACCATCCGGGAGCGGTGTTGTGACGTCTCAAGACGACGTCAAAAGTCAAGGTTTTTCCACAATACCTGACGACCATTTAATTTTTGGGCTTCCGTGGCGCAATGGTTAGCAAGTTCAGCTGCTATTCAAAAGACTGGTGGTTTGAGCCCACCCGGGAGCGGTGTTGTGACGTCTCAGATGTAACGTAAAATGTTAGAGTTTTTCCAAAATACCTGACGAACATTTAATTTTTGGGCGTCCGTGGCTCAATGGTTAGCGCGTTCGGCTGTTAACCGAAAGATTGGTGGTTCGAGCCCATCCGGGAGAGGTGTTGTGACGTCTCAAGATGACGTCAAAAGTCAAGGTTTTTCCACAATACCTGACGACCAATTAATTTTTGGGCTTCCGTGGCGCAATGGTTAGCGCGTTCAGCTGCTATCTGGGTGCACGGCAGTGCACCCGCCAAGTTGTCGTGCACTACCAGCAATCCTTTACCCGAAACATTTCAGCCTCATTTTGACCCCCTCTTAACTCGGTACTGGGGAATAGTACACCACTCATATTTGCACCTCAAGGGCACAGTGTTAATCCTAGGAAGTCCTCCAACTTCCAGTTTTCTAACTCATTTGGGTTCTGTGATAATCCTATGTGAAAATGACACATTATGAGACTGACTGACTGACTGACACATCATCAAAACCTCTAGGGCATTTCCGGTGGTGCTAGAATGATGAAATTTGGCATACCTGTACCACTAAGCATACAAGCAAAGGGAAAAGTCCCAAAAGCGGGAGTTTCCCCCTTTTAGCCCCTGAAATGGGGGTTTAAAATTAGATTCATCATCTAAACCTCTAGGGCATTTCCGGTGGTGCTAGAATGATGAAATTTGGCATACTTTTACCACTAAGCATACAAGCAAAGGGAAAAGTCCCAAAAGCGGGAGTTTCCCCCTTTTAGCCCCTGAAATGGGGGTTTAAAATTAGAGTCATCATCTAAACCTCTAGGGCATTTCCGGTGGTGCTAGAATGATGAAATTTGGCATACTTGTACCACTAAGCATACAAGCAAAGGGAAAAGTCCCAAAAGCGGGAGTTTCCCCCTTTTAGCCCCTGAAATGGGGGTTTAAAATTAGAGTCATCATCTAAACCTCTACGGCATTTCCGGTGGTGCTAGAATGATGAAATTTGGCATACTTGTACCACTAAGCATACAAGCAAGGGGAAAAGTCCCAAAAGCGGGAGTTTCCCCCTTTTAGCCCCTGAAATGGGGGTTTAAAATTAGAGTCATCATCTAAACCTCTAGGGCATTTCCGGTGGTGCTAGAATGATGAAATTTGGCATACTTGTACCACTAAGCATACAAGCAAAGGGAAAAGTCCCAAAAGCGGGAGTTTCCCCCTTTTAGCCCCTGAAATGGGGGTTTAAAATTAGAGTCATCATCTAAACCTCTAGGGCATTTCCGGTGGTGCTAGAATGATGAAATTTGGCATACTTGTACCACTAAGCATACAAGCAAAGGGAAAAGTCCCAAAAGCGGGAGTTTCCCCCTTTTAGCCCCTGAAATGGGGGATTAAATTTAGAGTCATCATCTAAACCTCTAGGGCACTTCCGGTGTTGCGGGAATGATAAAATTTGGCATACAAGTAGGACTTAGCATACAAAGAAAGGAAAAAGTCCCAAAAGCGGGAATTTTCCCCTGTTAGCCCCTGAAATGGGGGTTTTATAATTTATATCCCCTCGTAATAGGACATTATAATTTAATTTTTTCGTCTTTTAATATTAATATTTTTTACTAATATGATTCTTTCGTATTATTGCAAAATTTATGTTTTTTACATAATGTTTTAGTAATTAAATTTTTTACTCACTTCCTTTTCATTTCGTCTGAAATGGTTCTAAGCGTGTTTTGATTCATTTAGTTTTTCTTAAATCTATTCTGTTGATTAAAAGTGTTACTTGCCACAATATTGTGTTCTTCGAATAGAAATACGGTTAACAATTATCACAGCTTGAGAAAAAAAAAGAAAGTTGAATGCAAAAAAGTTGAAAAAGGCAAAGCCAAGTAAAACTCTTGGAAAGAACAAATAAAAATCTAAAAGTACAAATGTTTATTTCACTTCATAATCCTACTTCTATAAATCTACAAGAACATGCACGTACAAAAAGGAGTGAAATCTCACCAAAAACATCGTACGAGAACCGGTGTATTCAGCGTGTTATGGCCGTTGCCGAGAGTGCTAGTTAATAATCTTAATTTAATTAACTTTCATCTTTATAAAACAATAACAAAAAGAAGATATGTTTGCTTTTTTCATATTTGGTGGAATTTGAAAGAGGAAACAAAAGTGAAAAAGCAAACGGCACGCAGTATTCCCAAGTACTGTATGCGCTCGACGCTGCTTAACTTCGGTTATCGGACGAGAACCGGTGTTCTCAGCGTGATATGGCCGTTGCCGAGAGTGCTAGATAATAATTCGAACTTAAATTAAGTGAGACAAATTAACCTTCATCTTTTTAAAACAATAACAAAAAGAAAATATGTTTGCTTTTTTATATCTATTGGAATTTAAAAGAGGAAAAAAAAGTGAAAAAGCTAACGGCACGCAGTGTTCCTAAGTGTTCGCCCTCCCAAGTACTGACTGCGCTCGACGCTTCTTAACTTCGGTGATCGGACGAGAACCGGTGTATTCAGCGTGATATGGCCGTTGCCGAGAGTGCTAGTTAATAATTTGAATTTAATTAACTTTCATCTTTATAAAACAATAACAAAAAGAAGATATGTTTGCTTCTTTCATATCGAGTGGAATTTAAAAGAGGAAACAAAAGTGAAAAACCAACGGAACGCACTATTCCCAAGTACTGTATGCGCTCGACGCTGCTTAACTTCGGTTATCGGACGAGAACCGGTGTATTCAGCGTGATATGGCCGTTGCCGAGAGTGCTAGGTAATAATTCGAATTTAAATTAAGTGAGACAAATTAACCATCATCTTTTTAAAACAAAAACAAAAAGAAAATAAGTTTGCCTTTTTCAAATCTATTGGAATTTAAAAGAGGAAAAAAAAGTGAAAAAGCCAACGGCACGCAGTGTACCTAAGTGGTCTCCCTCCCAAGTAGTGACTGCGCTCGACGCTGCTTAACTTCGGTTTTCGGACGAAAACCGGTGTATTCAGCGTGATATGGCCGTTGCCGAGAGTGCTAGTTAATAATTTGAATTTAATTAACTTTCATCTTTATAAAACAATAACAAAAAGAAGATATGTGTGCTTTTTTCAAATCGGGTGGAATTTAAAAGAGGAAACAAAAGTGAAAAACCAACGGCACGCAGTATTCCCAAGTACTGACTGCGCTCGACGCTGCTATCGTCGGCGATCGGACGAGAACCGGTGTTCTCAGCGTGATTTGCCCGTTGCCGAGAGTGCTAGTTAAAAATTCGAATTTAAATTAAGTGAGACAAATTAACCTTCATCTTTATAAAACAATAACAAAAAGAAGATATGTTTGCTTTTTTCATATCGGGTGGAATTTAAAAGAGGAAACAAAAGTGAAAAAGCCAACGGCACGCAGTATTCCCAAGTACTGACTGCGCTCGACGCTGCTAACGTCGGCGATCGGACGAGAACCGGTGTTCTCAGCGTGATATGGCCGTTGCCGAGAGTGCTAGTTAAAAATTCGAATTTAAATTAAGTTAGACAAATTAACCTTCATCTTTATAAAACAATAACAAAAAGAAGATATGTTTGCTTTTTTCATATCGGGTGGAATTTAAAAGAGGAAACAAAAGTGAAAAAGCCAACGGCACGCAGTATTCCCAAGTACTGACTGCGCTCGACGCTGCTAACGTCGGCGATCGGACGAGAACCGGTGTTCTCAGCGTGATATGGCCGTTGCCGAGAGTGCTAGATAATAATTCGAATTTAAATTAAGTGAGACAAATTAACCTTCATCTTTTTAAAACAATAACAAAAAGAAAATATGTTTGCTTTTTTATATCTATTGGAATTTAAAAGAGGAAAAAAAAGTGAAAAAGCTAACGGCACGCAGTGTTCCTAAGTGTTCGCCCTCCCAAGTACTGACTGCGCTCGACGCTTCTTAACTTCGGTGATCGGACGAGAACCGGTGTATTCAGCGTGATATGGCCGTTGCCGAGAGTGCTAGTTAATAATTTGAATTTAATTAACTTTCATCTTTATAAAACAATAACAAAAAGAAGATATGTTTGCTTCTTTCATATCGAGTGGAATTTAAAAGAGGAAACAAAAGTGAAAAACCAACGGAACGCACTATTCCCAAGTACTGTATGCGCTCGACGCTGCTTAACTTCGGTTATCGGACGAGAACCGGTGTATTCAGCGTGATATGGCCGTTGCCGAGAGTGCTAGTTAATAATTTGAATTTAATTAACTTTCATCTTTATAAAACAATAACAAAAAAGAAGATATGTTTGCTTTTTCATATCTATTAAAATTTATAAGAGGGAAAAAAAGTGAAAAAACGGCACGCAGTGTTCCTAAGTGGTCTCCCTCCCAAGTACTGACTGCGCTCGACGCTGCTTAACTTCGGTTATCGGACGAGAACCGGTGTATTCAGCGTGATATGGCCGTTGCCGAGAGTGCAAGTTAATAATTTGAATTTAATTAACTTTCATCTTTATAAAACAATAACAAAAATGAAGATATGTTTGCTTTTTTCATATCTATTAAAATTTAAAAGAGGAAAAAAAAGTGAAAAAGCCAACGGCACGCAGTGTTCCTAAGTGGTCTCCATCCCAAGTACTGACTGCGCTCGACGCTGCTTAACTTCGGTGATCGGACGAGAACCGCTGTATTCAGCGTGATATGGTCGTTGCCGAGAGTGCTAGTTAATAATTCGAATTTAAATTAAGTGAGACAAATTAACCTTCATCATTTTAAAACAATAACAAAATGAAAACATGTTTGCTTTTTTCATATCTATTAAAATTTAAAAGAGGAAAAAAAAGTGAAAAAGCCATCGGCACGCAGTGTTCCTAAGTGGTCTCCCTCCCAAGTAGTGACTGCGCTCGACGCTGCTTAACTTCAGTTATCGGACGAGAACCGGTGTATTCAGCGTGATATGGCCGTTGCCGAGAGTGCTAGTTAATAATCTTAATTTAATTAACTTTCATCTTTATAAAACAATAACAAAAAGAAGATATGTTTGCTTTTTTCATATTTGGTGGAATTTGAAAGAGGAAACAAAAGTGAAAAAGCAAACGGCACGCAGTATTCCCAAGTACTGTATGCGCTCGACGCTGCTTAACTTCGGTTATCGGACGAGAACCGGTGTATTCAGCGTGATATGGCCGTTGCCAAGAGTGCTAGGTAATAATTCGAATTTAAATTAAGTGAGACAAATTAACCATCATCTTTTTAAAACAAAAACAAAAAGAAAATAAGTTTGCTTTTTTCAAATCTATTGGAATTTAAAAGAGGAAAAAAAAGTGAAAAAGCCAACGGCACGCAGTGTACCTAAGTGGTCTCCCTCCCAAGTAGTGACTGCGCTCGACGCTGCTTAACTTCGGTTTTCGGACGAAACCCGGTGTATTCAGCGTGATATGGCCGTTGCCGAGAGTGCTAGTTAATAATTTGAATTTAATTAACTTTCATCTTTATAAAACAATAACAAAAAGAAGATATGTGTGCTTTTTTCAAATCGGGTGGAATTTAAAAGAGGAAACAAAAGTGAAAAACCAACGGCACGCAGTATTCCCAAGTACTGACTGCGCTCGACGCTGCTATCGTCGGCGATCGGACGAGAACCGGTGTTCTCAGCGTGATTTGGCCGTTGCCGAGAGTGCTAGTTAAAAATTCGAATTTAAATTAAGTGAGACAAATTAACCTTCATCTTTATAAAACAATAACAAAAAGAAGATATGTTTGCTTTTTTCATATCGGGTGGAATTTAAAAGAGGAAACAAAAGTGAAAAAGCCAACGGCACGCAGTATTCCCAAGTACTGACTGCGCTCGACGCTGCTAACGTCGGTGATCGGACGAGAACCGGTGTTCTCAGCGTGATATGGCCGTTGCCGAGAGTGCTAGTTAAAAATTCGAATTTAAATTAAGTTAGACAAATTAACCTTCATCTTTATAAAACAATAACAAAAAGAAGATATGTTTGCTTTTTTCATATCGGGTGGAATTTAAAAGAGGAAGCAAAAGTGAAAAAGCCAACGGCACGCAGTATTCCCAAGTACTGACTGCGCTCGACGCTGCTAACGTCGGCGATCGGACGAGAACCGGTGTTCTCAGCGTGATATGGCCGTTGCCGAGAGTGCTAGATAATAATTCGAATTTAAATTAAGTGAGACAAATTAACCTTCATCTTTTTAAAACAATAACAAAAAGAAAATATGTTTGCTTTTTTCATATCTATTGGAATTTAAAAGAGGAAAAAAAAAGTGAAAAAGCTAACGGCACGCAGTGTTCCTAAGTGGTCGCCCTCCCAAGTACTGACTGCGCTCGACGCTGCTTAACTTCGGTGATCGGACGAGAACCGGTGTATTCAGCGTGATATGGCCGTTGCCGAGAGTGCTAGTTAATAATTTGAATTTAATTAACTTTCATCTTTATAAAACAATAACAAAAAAGAAGATATGTTTCCTTTTTTCATATCTATTAAAATTTAAAAGAGGAAAAAAAAGTGAAAAAGCCAACGGCACGCAGTGTTCCTAAGTGGTCTCCATCCCAAGTACTGACTGCGCTCGACGCTGCTTAACTTCGGTGATCGGACGAGAACCGCTGTATTCAGCGTGATATGCTCGTTGCCGAGAGTGCTAGTTAATAATTCGAATTTAAATTAAGTGAGACAATTTAACCTTCATCATTTTAAAACAATAACAAAATGAAAACATGTTTGCTTTTTTCATATCTATTAAAATTTAAAAGAGGAAAAAAAAGTGAAAAAGCCAACGGCACGCAGTGTTCCTAAGTGGTCTCCCTCCCAAGTAGTGACTGCGCTCGACGCTGCTTAACTTCAGTTATCGGACGAGAACCGGTGTATTCAGCGTGATATGGCCGTTGCCGAGAGTGCTAGTTAATAATTTTAATTTAATTAACTTTCATCTTTATAAAACAATAACAAAAAGAAGATATCTGTGCTTTTTCAAATCGGGTGGAATTTAAAAGAGGAAACAAAAGTGAAAAACAAACGGCACGCAGTATTCCCAAGTACTGACTGCGCTCGACGCTGCTAACGTCGGCGATCGGACGAGAACCGGTGTTCTCAGCGTGATATGGCCGTTGCCGAGAGTGCTAGTTAAAAATTCGAATTTAAATTAAGTGAGACAAATTAACCTTCATCTTTATAAAACAATAACAAAAAGAAGATATGTTTGCTTTTTTCATATCGGGTGGAATTTAAAAGAGGAAACAAAAGTGAAAAAGCCAACGGCACGCAGTATTCCCAAGTACTGACTGCGCTCGACGCTGCTAACGTCGGCGATCGGACGAGAACCGGTGTTCTCAGCGTGATATGGCCGTTGCCGAGAGTGCTAGTTAATAATTCGAATTTAAATTAAGTGAGACAAATTAACCTTCATCATTTTAAAACAATAACAAAATGAAAACATGTTTGCTTTTTTCATATATATTAAAATTTAAAAGAGGAAAAAAAAGTGAAAAAGCCAACGGCACGCAGTGTTCCTAAGTGGTCTCCCTCCCAAGTAGTGACTGCGCTCGACGCTGCTTAACTTCGGTGATCGGACGAAAACCGGTGTGTTCAGCGTGATATGGCCGTTGCCGAGAGTGCTAGATAATAATTCGAATTTAAATTAAGTGAGACAAATTAACCTTCATAATTTTAAAACAATAACAAAAAAAAACATGTTTGCTTTTTTCATATCTATTAAAATTTAAATGAGGAAAAAAAGTGAAAAACCCAACGGCACGCAGTGTTCCTAAGTGGTCTCCCTCCCAAGTACTGACTGTGCTCGACGCTGCTTAACTTCGGTGATCGGACGAGAACCGGTGTATTCAGCGTGTTATGGCCGTTGCCGAGAATGCTAGTTAATAATTTGAACTAAATCAACTTTCATCTTTATAAAACAATAACAAAAAGAAGATATGTTTGCTTTTTTCATATCGGGTGGAATTTAAAAGAGGAAACAAAAGTGAAAAAGCCAACGGCACGCAGTATTCCCAAGTACTGACTGCGCTCGACGCTGCCAACTTCGGCGATCGGACGAGAACCGGTGTTCTCAGCGTGATATGGCCGTTGCCGAGAGTGCTAGATAATAATTCGAACTTAAATTAAGTGAGACAAATTAACCTTCATCTTTTTAAAACAATAACAAAAAGAAAATATGTTTGCTTTTTTATATCTATTGGAATTTAAAAGAGGAAAAAAAAGTGAAAAAGCTAACGGCACGCAGTGTTCCTAAGTGGTCGCCCTCATAAGTACTGACTGCGCTCGACGCTTCTTAACTTCGGTGATCGGACGAGAACCGGTGTATTCAGCGTGATATGGCCGTTGCCGAGAGTGCTATTAATAATTTGAATTTAATTAACTTTCATCTTTATAAAACAATAACAAAAAGAAGATATGTTTGCTTCTTTCATATCGGGTGGAATTTAAAAGAGGAAACAAAAGTGAAAAACCAACGGAACGCACTATTCCCAAGTACTGTATGCGCTCGACGCTGCTTAACTTCGGTTATCGGACGAGAACCGGTGTATTCAGCGTGATATGGCCGTTGCCGAGAGTGCTAGTTAATAATTTGAATTTAATTAACTTTCATCTTTATAAAACAATAACAAAAAAGAAGATATGTTTGCTTTTTCATATCTATTAAAACTTATAAGAGGGAAAAAAAGTGAAAAAACGGCACGCAGTGTTCCTAAGTGGTCTCCCTCCCAAGTACTGACTGCGCTCGACGCTGCTTAACTTCGGTGATCGGACGAGAACCGGTGTATTCAGCGTGATATGGCCGTTGCCGAGAGTGCTATTAATAATTTGAATTTAATTAACTTTCATCTTTATAAAACAATAACAAAAAGAAGATATGTTTGCTTCTTTCATATCGGGTGGAATTTAAAAGAGGAAACAAAAGTGAAAAACCAACGGAACGCACTATTCCCAAGTACTGTATGCGCTCGACGCTGCTTAACTTCGGTTATCGGACGAGAACCGGTGTATTCAGCGTGATATGGCCGTTGCCGAGAGTGCAAGTTAATAATTTGAATTTAATTAACTTTCATCTTTATAAAACAATAACAAAAATGAAGATATGTTTGCTTTTTTCATATCTATTAAAATTTAAAAGAGGAAAAAAAAGTGAAAAAGCCAACGGCACGCAGTATTCCCAAGTACTGTATGCGCTCGACGCTGCTTAACTTCGGTGATCGGACGAGAACCGGTGTTTTCAGCGTGATATGGCCGTTGTCGAGAGTGCTAGTTAATAATTCGAATTTAAATTAAGTTAGACAAATTAACCTTCATAATTTTAAAACAATAACAAAAAAAACATGTTTGCTTTTTCATATCTATTAAAATTTAAAAGAGGAAAAAAAGTGAAAAACCCAACGGCACGCAGTGTTCCTAAGTGGTCTCCCTCCCAAGTACTGACTGCGCTCGACGCTGCTTAACTTCGGTGATCGGAAGAGAACCGGTGTATTCAGCGTGTTATGGCCGTTGCCGAGAATGCTAGTTAATAATTTGAACTAAATCAACTTTCATCTTTATAAAACAATAACAAAAAGAAGATATGTTTGCTTTTTTCATATCGGGTGGAATTTAAAAGAGGAAACAAAAGTGAAAAAGCCAACGGCACGCAGTATTCCCAAGTACTGACTGCGCTCGACGCTGCTAACGTCGGCGATCGGACGAGAACCGGTGTTCTCAGCGTGATATGGCCGTTGCCGAGAGTGCTAGATAATAATTCGAACTTAAATTAAGTGAGACTAATTAACCTTCATCTTTTTAAAACAATAACAAAAAGAAAATATGTTTGCTTTTTTATATCTATTGGAATTTAAAAGAGGAAAAAAAAGTGAAAAAGCTAACGGCACGCAGTGTTCCTAAGTGGTCGCCCTCCCAAGTACTGACTGCGCTCGACGCTTCTTAACTTCGGTGATCGGACGAGAACCGGTGTATTCAGCGTGATATGGCCGTTGCCGAGAGTGCTAGTTAATAATTTGAATTTAATTAACTTTCATCTTTATAAAACAATAACAAAAAGAAGATATGTTTGCTTCTTTCATATCGGGTGGAATTTAAAAGAGGAAACAAAAGTGAAAAACCAACGGAACGCAGTATTCCCAAGTACTGTATGCGCTCGACGCTGCTTAACTTCGGTTATCGGACGAGAACCGGTGTATTCAGCGTGATATGGCCGTTGCCGAGAGTGCTAGTTAATAATTTGAATTTAATTAACTTTCATCTTTATAAAACAATAACAAAAAAGAAGATATGTTTGCTTTTTCATATCTATTAAAATTTATAAGAGGGAAAAAAAGTGAAAAAACGGCACGCAGTGTTCCTAATTGGTCTCCCTCCCAAGTACTGACTGCGCTCGACGCTGCTTAACTTCGGTTATCGGACGAGAACCGGTGTATTCAGCGTGATATGGCCGTTGCCGAGAGTGCAAGTTAATAATTTGAATTTAATTAACTTTCATCTTTATAAAACAATAACAAAAATGAAGATATGTTTGCTTTTTTCATATCTATTAAAATTTAAAAGAGGAAAAAAAAGTGAAAAAGCCAACGGCACGCAGTGTTCCTAAGTGGTCTCCATCCCAAGTACTGACTGCGCTCGACGCTGCTTAACTTCGGTGATCGGACGAGAACCGCTGTATTCAGCGTGATATGGTCGTTGCCGAGAGTGCTAGTTAATAATTCGAATTTAAATTAAGTGAGACAAATTAACCTTCATCATTTTAAAACAATAACAAAATGAAAACATGTTTGCTTTTTTCATATCTATTAAAATTTAAAAGAGGAAAAAAAAGTGAAAAATCCAACGGCACGCAGTGTTCCTAAGTGGTCTCCCTCCCAAGTAGTGACTGCGCTCGACGCTGCTTAACTTCAGTTATCGGACGAGAACCGGTGCATTCAGCGTGATATGGCCGTTGCCGAGAGTGCTAGTTAATAATCTTAATTTAATTAACTTTCATCTTTATAAAACAATAACAAAAAGAAGATATGTTTGCTTTTTTCATATTTGGTGGAATTTGAAAGAGGAAACAAAAGTGAAAAAGCAAACGGCACGCAGTATTCCCAAGTACTGTATGCGCTCGACGCTGCTTAACTTCGGTTATCGGACGAGAACCGGTGTATTCAGCGTGATATGGCCGTTGCCAAGAGTGCTAGGTAATAATTCGAATTTAAATTAAGTGAGACAAATTAACCATCATCTTTTTAAAACAAAAACAAAAAGAAAATAAGTTTGCTTTTTTCAAATCTATTGGAATTTAAAAGAGGAAAAAAAGTGAAAAAGCCAACGGCACGCAGTGTACCTAAGTGGTCTCCCTCCCAAGTAGTGACTGCGCTCGACGCTTCTTAACTTCGGTGATCGGACGAGAACCGGTGTATTCAGCGTGATATGGCCGTTGCCGAGAGTGCTAGTTAATAATTTGAATTCAATTAACTTTCATCTTTATAAAACAATAACAAAAAAGAAGATATGTTTGCTTTTTTCATATCTATTAAAATTTAAAAGAGGAAAAAAAAGTGAAAAAGCCAACGGCACGCAGTGTTCCTAAGTGGTCTCCATCCCAAGTACTGACTGCGCTCGACGCTGCTTAACTTCGGTGATCGGACGGAACCGCTGTATTCAGCGTGATATGCTCGTTGCCGAGAGTGCTAGTTAATAATTCGAATTTAAATTAAGTGAGACAAATTAACCTTCATCATTTTAAAACAATAACAAAATGAAAACATGTTTGCTTTTTTCATATCTATTAAAATTTAAAAGAGGAAAAAAAAGTGAAAAATCCAACGGCACGCAGTGTTCCTAAGTGGTCTCCCTCCCAAGTAGTGACTGCGCTCGACGCTGCTTAACTTCAGTTATCGGACGAGAACCGGTGCATTCAGCGTGATATGGCCGTTGCCGAGAGTGCTAGTTAATAATCTTAATTTAATTAACTTTCATCTTTATAAAACAATAACAAAAAGAAGATATGTTTGCTTTTTTCATATTTGGTGGAATTTGAAAGAGGAAACAAAAGTGAAAAAGCAAACGGCACGCAGTATTCCCAAGTACTGTATGCGCTCGACGCTGCTTAACTTCGGTTATCGGACGAGAACCGGTGTATTCAGCGTGATATGGCCGTTGCCAAGAGTGCTAGGTAATAATTCGAATTTAAATTAAGTGAGACAAATTAACCATCATCTTTTTAAAACAAAAACAAAAAGAAAATAAGTTTGCTTTTTTCAAATCTATTGGAATTTAAAAGAGGAAAAAAAGTGAAAAAGCCAACGGCACGCAGTGTACCTAAGTGGTCTCCCTCCCAAGTAGTGACTGCGCTCGACGCTGCTTAACTTCGGTGATCGGACGAGAACCGGTGTATTCAGCGTGATATGGCCGTTGCCGAGAGTGCTAGTTAATAATTTGAATTTAATTAACTTTCATCTTTATAAAACAATAACAAAAAAGAAGATATGTTTGCTTTTTTCATATCTATTAAAATTTAAAAGAGGAAAAAAAAGTGAAAAAGCCAACGGCACGCAGTGTTCCTAAGTGGTCTCCATCCCAAGTACTGACTGCGCTCGACGCTGCTTAACTTCGGTGATCGGACGAGAACCGCTGTATTCAGCGTGATATGCTCGTTGCCGAGAGTGCTAGTTAATAATTCGAATTTAAATTAAGTGAGACAAATTAACCTTCATCATTTTAAAACAATAACAAAATGAAAACATGTTTGCTTTTTTCATATCTATTAAAATTTAAAAGAGGAAAAAAAAGTGAAAAAGCCAACGGCACGCAGTGTTCCTAAGTGGTCTCCCTCCCAAGTAGTGACTGCGCTCGACGCTGCTTAACTTCAGTTATCGGACGAGAACCGGTGTATTCAGCGTGATATGGCCGTTGCCGAGAGTGCTAGTTAATAATTTTAATTTAATTAACTTTCATCTTTATAAAACAATAACAAAAAGAAGATATCTGTGCTTTTTCAAATCGGGTGGAATTTAAAAGAGGAAACAAAAGTGAAAAACCAACGGCACGCAGTATTCCCAAGTACTGACTGCGCTCGACGCTGCTAACGTCGGCGATCGGACGAGAACCGGTGTTCTCAGCGTGATATGGCCGTTGCCGAGAGTGCTAGTTAAAAATTCGAATTTAAATTAAGTGAGACAAATTAACCTTCATCTTTATAAAACAATAACAAAAAGAAGATATGTTTGCTTTTTTCATATCGGGTGGAATTTAAAAGAGGAAACAAAAGTGAAAAAGCCAACGGCACGCAGTATTCCCAAGTACTGACTGCGCTCGACGCTGCTAACGTCGGCGATCGGACGAGAACCGGTGTTCTCAGCGTGATATGGCCGTTGCCGAGAGTGCTAGTTAATAATTCGAATTTAAATTAAGTGAGACAAATTAACCTTCATCATTTTAAAACAATAACAAAATGAAAACATGTTTGCTTTTTTCATATCTATTAAAATTTAAAAGAGGAAAAAAAAGTGAAAAAGCCAACGGCACGCAGTGTTCCTAAGTGGTCTCCCTCCCAAGTAGTGACTGCGCTCGACGCTGCTTAACTTCAGTTATCGGACGAGAACCGGTGTATTCAGCGTGATATGGCCGTTGCCGAGAGTGCTAGTTAATAATTTTAGTTTAATTAACTTTCATCTTTATAAAACAATAACAAAAAGAAGATATCTGTGCTTTTTCAAATCGGGTGGAATTTAAAAGAGGAAACAAAAGTGAAAAACCAACGGCACGCAGTATTCCCAAGTACTGACTGCGCTCGACGCTGCTAACGTCGGCGATCGGACGAGAACCGGTGTTCTCAGCGTGATATGGCCGTTGCCGAGAGTGCTAGTTAAAAATTCGAATTTAAATTAAGTGAGACAAATTAACCTTCATCTTTATAAAACAATAAAAAAAAGAAGATATATTTGCTTTTTTCATATCGGGTGGAATTTAAAAGAGGAAACAAAAGTGAAAAAGCCAACGGCACGCAGTATTCCCAAGTACTGACTGCGCTCGACGCTGCTAACGTCGGCGATCGGACGAGAACCGGTGTTCTCAGCGTGATATGGCCGTTTCCGAGAGTGCTAGATAATAATTCGAATTTAAATTAAGTGAGACAAATTAACCTTCATCTTTTTAAAACAATAAAAACAAGAAAATATGTTTGCTTTTTTCATATCTATTGGAATTTAAAAGAGGAAAAAAAAGTGAAAAAGCTAACGGCACGCAGTGTTCCTAAGTTGTCGCCCTCCCAAGTAGTGACTGCGCTCGACGCTGCTTAACTTCAGTTATCGGACGAGAACCGGTGTATTCAGCGTGATATGGCCGTTGCCGAGAGTGCTAGTTAATAATTTGAACTTAATTAACCTTCATCTTTATAAAAAATAACAATAAGAAGATATGTTTGTTTTTTCATATCTGGTGGAATTTAAGAGGAAACAAAAGTGAAAAAGCCATCGGCATGCAGTGTTCCCAAGTACTGACTGCGCTCGACGCTGCTTAACTTCGGTTATCGGACGAGAACCGGTGTATTCAGCGTGATACGGCCGTTGCCGAGAGTGCTAGTTAATAATTTGAATTTAATTAACTTTCATCTTTATAAAACAATAACAAAAAGAAGATATGTTTGCTTCTTTCATATCGGGTGGAATTTAAAAGAGGAAACAAAAGTGAAAAACCAACGGAACCCAGTATTCCCAAGTACTGTATGCGCTCGACGCTGCTTAACTTCGGTGATCGGACGAAAACCGGTGTTTTCAGCGTGATATGGCCGTTGCCGAGAGTGCTTGTTAATAATTCGAATTTAAATTAAGTGAGACAAATTAACCTTCATCATTTTAAAACAATAACAAAAAAAACATGTTTGCTTTTTTCATATCTATTAAAATTTATAAGAGGAAAAAAAAAGTGAAAAAATCAACGGCACGCAGTGTTCCTAAGTGGTCTCCCTCCCAAGTACTGACTGCGCTCGACGCTGCTTAACTTCGGTTATCGGACGAGAACCGGTGTATTTAGCGTGATGTGGCCGTTGCCGAGAGTGCTAGTTAATAATTTGAATTTAATTAACTTTCATCTTTATAAAACAATAACAAAAAAGAAGATATGTTTGCTTTTTTCATATCTATTAAAATTTAAAAGAGGAAAAAAAAGTGAAAAAGCCAACGGCTCGCAGTGTTCCTAAGTGGTCTCCATCCCAAGTACTGACTGCGCTCGACGCTGCTTAACTTCGGTGATCGGACGAGAACCGCTTTTTTCAGCGTGATATGGTCGTTGCCGAGAGTGCTAGTTAATAATTCGAATTTAAATTAAGTGAGACAAATTAACCATCATCTTTTTAAAACAATAACAAAAAGAAAATAAGTTTGCTCTTTTCAAATCGATTGGAATTTAAAAGAGGAAAAAAAAGTGAAAAACCAACGGAACCCAGTATTCCCAAGTACTGTATGCGCTCGACGCTGCTTAACTTCGGTGATCGGACGAAAACCGGTGTTTTCAGCGTGATATGGCCGTTGCCGAGAGTGCTTGTTAATAATTCGAATTTAAATTAAGTGAGACAAATTAACCTTCATCATTTTAAAACAATAACAAAAAAAACATGTTTGCTTTTTTCATATCTATTAAAATTTATAAGAGGAAAAAAAAAGTGAAAAAATCAACGGCACGCAGTGTTCCTAAGTGGTCTCCCTCCCAAGTACTGACTGCGCTCGACGCTGCTTAACTTCGGTTATCGGACGAGAACCGGTGTATTCAGCGTGATGTGGCCGTTGCCGAGAGTGCTAGTTAATAATTTGAATTTAATTAACTTTCATCTTTATAAAACAATAACAAAAAAGAAGATATGTTTGCTTTTTTCATATCTATTAAAATTTAAAAGAGGAAAAAAAAGTGAAAAAGCCAACGGCTCGCAGTGTTCCTAAGTGGTCTCCATCCCAAGTACTGACTGCGCTCGACGCTGCTTAACTTCGGTGATCGGACGAGAACCGCTTTTTTCAGCGTGATATGGTCGTTGCCGAGAGTGCTAGTTAATAATTCGAATTTAAATTAAGTGAGACAAATTAACCATCATCTTTTTAAAACAATAACAAAAAGAAAATAAGTTTGCTCTTTTCAAATCGATTGGAATTTAAAAGAGGAAAAAAAAGTGAAAAAGCCAACGGCACGCAGTGTACCTAAGTGGTCTCCCTCCCAAGTAGTGACTACGCTCGACGCTGCTTAACTTCGGTTTTCGGACGAACACCGGTGTATTCAGCGTGATATGGCCGTTGCCGAGAGTGCTAGTTAATAATTTGAATTTAATTAACTTTCATCTTTATAAAACAATAACAAAAAGAAGATATGTGTGCTTTTTTCAAATCGGGTGGAATTTAATAGAGGAAACAAAAGTGAAAAGCCAACGGCACGCAGTATTCCCAAGTACTGACTGCGCTCGACGCTGCTAACGTCGGCGATCGGACGAGAACCGGTGTTCTCAGCGTGATATGGCCGTTGCCGAGAGTGCTAGTTAAAAATTCGAATTTAAATTAAGTGAGACAAATTAACCTTCATCTTTATAACCTTGACTTTTTACGTCACATCTAAGACCTCACAACACCGCTCCCGGATGGGGTCGAACCACCAACCTATTGGTTAACAGCCGAACGCGCTAACCATTGCGCCACGGAAGCCCAAAAATTAAATGGTCGTCATTTATTGTGCAAAAACTTTGGCTTTCTACGTTACATTTCAGATCCCACAACACCGCTCCCGGGTGGGCTCGAACCACCAACCTATTGGTTAACAGCCGAACGCGCTAACCATTGCGCCAAGGAAGCCCAAAATTTAAATGCTCGTCAGGTATTGTGTATAAACCTTGACTTTTTACGTCACATCTGAGACCTCACAACATCGCTCCCGGATGGGCTCGAACCACCAACCTATTGCTTAACAGCCGAACGCGCTAACCATTGCGCCACGGAAGCCCAAAAGCTAAATGCTCGTCAGGTATTGTGCAAAAAACTTGACTTTTTACGTCACATCTGAGACCTCACAACACCGCTCCCGGATGGGCTCGAACCACCAACCTAATGGTTAACCGCCGAACGCGCTAACCATTGCGCCACGGAAGCCCAAAAGTTAAATGCTCGTCAGGTATTGTGTAAAAACCTTGACTTTTTACGTCACATCTGAGACCTCACAACACCGCTCCCGGATGGGCTCGAACCACCAACCTATTGGTTAACAGCCGAACGCGCTAACCATTGAGCCACGGAAGCTCAGAAATTAAATGGTTGTCAGGTGTTGTGGAAAAACTTTGGCTTTCTACGTTACATTTGAGACCCCACAACACCTCTCCCGCGTGGGCTCGAACCACTAACCTTTCGATTAACAGCTGAACGCGCTAACCATTGCGCCACGGAATCCAAAAAATTAAATGCTCGTCAGGTATAGTGTAAAAACCTTGACTTTTTACGTCACATCTGAGACCTCACAACACCGCTCCCGGATGGGCTCGAACCACCAACCTATTGATTAACAGCCGAACGCGCTAACCATTGCGCCACGGAAGCCCAAAAGTTAAATACTCGTCAGGTATTGTGTAAAAACCTTGACTTCTTACGTCACATCTGAGACCTCACAACACCGCTCCCGGATGGGCTCGAACCACCAACCTATTGGTTAACAGCCGAACGCGCTTACCATTGCGCCACGGAAGCCCAAAAGTTAAATGCTCGTCAGGTATTGTGTAAAAACCTTGACTTTTTACGTCACATCTGAGACCTCACAACACCGCTCCCGGATGGGCTCGAACCACCAACCTATTGGTTAACAGCCGAACGCGCTAACCATTGCGCCACGGAAGCCCAAAAGTTAAATGCTCGTTAGGTATTGTGTTAAAACCTTGACTTTTTACGTCACATCTGAGATCTCACAACACCGCTCCCGGATGGGCTCGAACCACCAACCTATTGGTTAACAGCCGAACGCGCTAACCATTGCGACACGGAAGCCCAAAAGTTAAATGCTCGTCAGGTATTATGTAAAAACCTTGACTTTTTACGTCACATCTGAGACCTCACAACACCGCTCCCGGATGGGGTCGAACCACCAACCTATTGGTTAACAGCCGAACGCGCTAACAATTGAGCCACGGAAGCTCAGAAATTAAATTGTTGTCAGGTATTGTGGAAAAACTTTGGCTTTCTACGTTACATTTGAGACCCCACAACACCTCTCCCGGGTGGGCTCGAAAAACCAACCTTTCGATTAACAGCTGAACGCGCTAACCATTGTGCCACGGAAGCCCAAAAATCAAATGCTCGTCAGGTATTGTGTAAAAACCTTGACTTTTTACGTCACATCTGAGACCTCACAACACCGCTCCCGGATGGGCTCGAACCACCAACCTATTGGTTAACAGCCGAACGCGCTAACCATTGCGCCACGGAAGCCCAAAAGTTAAATGCTCGTTAGGTATTGTGTAAAAACCTTGACTTTTTACGTCACATCTGAGACCTCACAACACCGCTCCCGGATGGACTCGAACCACCAACCTATTGGTTAACAGCCGAACGCGCTAACCATTGCGACACGGAAGCCCAAAAGTTAAATGCTCGTCAGGTATTATGTAAAAACCTTGACTTTTTACGTCACATCTGAGACCTCACAACACCGCTCTCGGATGGGGTCGAACCACCAACCTATTGGTTAACAGCCGAACGCGCTAACCATTGAGCCACGGAAGCTCAGAAATTAAATTGTTGTCAGGTATTGTGGAAAAACTTTGGCTTTCTACGTTACTATTGAGACCCCACAACACCTCTCCCGGGTGGGCTCGAACCACCAACCTTTCGATTAACAGCTGAACGCGCTAACCATTGTGCCACGGAAGCCCAAAAATTAAATGCTCGTCAGGTATTGTGTAAAAACCTTGACTTTTTACGTCACATCTGAGACCTCACAACACCGCTCCCGGATGGGCTCGAACCACCAAGTTATTGGTTAACAGCCGAACGCGCTAACCATTGCGCCACGGAAGCCCAAAAATTACATGGTCGTCAGGTATTGTGTAAAAACTTTGGCTTTCTACGTTACATTTGAGATCACACAACACCGCTCCCGGGTGGGCTCGAACCACCAACCTATTGGTTAACAGCTGAACGCGCTAACCATTGAGCCACGGAAGCTCAGAAATTAAACGGTTGTCAGGTATTGTGGAAAAACTTTGGCTTTCTACGTTACATTTGAGACCCCACAACACCTCTCCCGGGTGGGCTCGAACCACCAACCTTTCGATTAACAGCTGAACGCGCTAACCATTGCGCCACGGAAGCCCAAAAATTCGATGCTCGTCAGATATTGTGTAAAAACCTTGACTTTTTACGTCACATCTGAGACCTCACAACACCGCTCCCGGATGGGCTCGAACCACCAACCTATTGGTTAACAGCCGAACGCGCAAACCATTGCGCCACGGAAGCCCAAAAGTTAAATGCTCGTTAGGTATTGTGTAAAAACCTTGACTTTTTACGTCACATCCGAGACCTCACAACACCGCTCCCGGATGGGCTCGAACCACCAACCTATTGGTTAACAGCCGAACGCGCTAACCATTGCGACACGGAAGCCCAAAAGTTAAATGCTCGTCAGGTATTATGTAAAAACCTTGACTTTTTACGTCACATCTGAGACCTCACAACACCGCTCCCGGATGGGGTCGAACCACCAACCTATTGGTTAACAGCCGAACGCGCTAACCATTGAGCCACAGAAGCCCAAAAATTAAATGGTCGTCATTTATTGTGCAAAAACTTTGGCTTTCTACGTTACATTTCAGATCCCACAACACCGCTCCCGGGTGGGCTCGAACCACCAGCCTATTGGTTAACAGCCGAACGCGCTAACCATTGAGCCACAGAAGCTCAGAAATTAAATGGTTGTCAGGTATTGTGGAAAACCTTGACTTTTTACGTCACATCTGAGACCTCACAACACCGCTCCCGGATGGGCTCGAACCACCAACCTATTGGTTAACAGCCGAACGCGCTATCCATTGCGCCACGGAAGCCCAAAATTTAAATGGTCGTCAGGTATTGTGGAAAAACTTTGGCTTTCTACGTTACATTTGAGATCACACAACACCGCTCCCGGGTGGGCTCGAACCACCAACCCATTGGTTAACAGCTGAACGCGCTAACCATTGAGCCACGGAAGCTCAGAAATTAAACGGTTGTCAGGTATTGTGGAAAAACTTTGGCTTTCTACGTTACATTTGAGAACCCACAACACCTCTCCCGGGTGGGCTCGAACCACCAACCTTTCGATTAACAGCTGAACGCGCTAACCATTGCGCCACGGAAGCCCAAAAATTAGATGCTCGTCAGATATTGTGTAAAAACCTTGACTTTTTACGTCACATCTGAGACCTCACAACACCGCTCCCGGATGGGCTCGAACCACTAACCTATTGGTTAACAGCCGAACGCGCTAACCATTGCGCCACGGAAGCCCAAAAGTTAAATGCTCGTCAGGTATCGTGTAAAAACCTTGACTTTTTACGTCACATCTGAGACGTCACAACACCGCTCCTGGATGGGCTCGAACCACCAACCTTTCGGTTAACAGCCGAACGCGCTAACCATTGCGCCACGGACGCCCAAAAATTAAATGGTTGTCAGGTATTGTTGAAAAGTTACGACTTTTCACGCTACTTCTGAGACCCCACAAATCCTCTCTCGTTTGGGCTCGAACCACCAACCTTTCGGTTAACAGCTGAACGCGCTAACCATTGCGCCACTGAGGCCCAAAAATTAAATGGTCGTCAGGTATTGTGGAAAAACTTTGGCCATTTACGTTACATTTGAGATCCCAAAACACCGCTCCCGGGTGGGCTCGAACCACCAACCTATTGGATAACAGCCGAACGCGCTAACCATTGAGCCACGGAAGCTCAGAAAATAAATGGTTATCACGTATTATGGAAAAAGTTTGACTTTTCACGCTACATCTGAGACCTCACAACACCGCTCCCGGATGGGCTCGAACCACCAACCTTTCGGTTAACAGCCGAACGCGCTAACCATTGCGCCACGGACGCCCAGAAATTAAATGGTTGTCAGGTATTGTTGAAAAGTTACGACTTTTCTCGCTACATCTGAGACCCCACAAATCCTCTCTCGTTTGGGCTCGAACCACCAACCTTTCGGTTAACAGCTGATTGCACTAACCATTGTGCCACGGAAGCCCAAAAATTAAATGCTCGTCAGGTATTGTGTAAAAACCTTGACTTTTTACGTCACATCTGAGACCTCACAACACCGCTCCCGGATGGGCTCGAACCACCAACCTATTGGTTAACAGCCGAACGCGCTAACCATTGCGCCACGGAAGCCCAAAAATTAAATGGTCGTCAGGTATTGTGTAAAAACTTTGGCTTTCTACGTTACATTTGAGATCACACAACACCGCTCCCGGGTGGGCTCGAACCACCAACCTATTGGTTAACAGCTGAACGCGCTAACCATTGAGAAACGGAAGCTCAGAAATTAAACGGTTGTCAGGTATTGTGGAAAAACTTTGGCTTTCTACGTTACATTTGAGACCCCACAACACCTCTCCCGGGTGGGCTCGAACCACCAACCTTTCGATTAACAGCTGAACGCGCTAACCATTGCACCACGGAAGCCCAAAAATTAGATGCTCGTCAGATATTGTGTAAAAACCTTGACTTTTTACGTCACATCTGAGACCTCACAACACCGCTCCCGGATGGGCTCGAACCACCAACCTATTGGTTAACAGCCGAACGCGCAAACCATTGCGCCACGGAAGCCCAAAAGTTAAATGCTCGTTAGGTATTGTGTAAAAACCCTGACTTTTTACGTCACATCCGAGACCTCACAACACCGCTCCCGGATGGGCTCGAACCACCAACCTATTGGTTAACAGCCGAACGCGCTAACCATTGCGACACGGAAGCCCAAAAGTTAAATGCTCGTCAGGTATTATGTAAAAACCTTGACTTTTTACGTCACATCTGAGACCTCACAACACCGCTCCCGGATGGGGTCGAACCACCAACCTATTGGTTAACAGCCGAACGCGCTAACCATTGCGCCACGGAAGCCCAAAAATTAAATGGTCGTCATTTATTGTGCAAAAACTTTGGCTTTCTACGTTACATTTCAGATCCCACAACACCGCTCCCGGGTGGGCTCGAACCACCAACCTATTGGTTAACAGCCGAACGCGCTAACCATTGAGCCAAGGAAGCTCAGAAATTAAACGGTTGTCAGGTATTGTGGAAAAACTTTGGCTTTTTACGCTACATCTGAGACCTCACAACACCGCTCCCAGATGGGCTCGAACCACCAACCTTTCGATTAACAGCCGAACGCGCTAACCATTGAGCCACGGAAGCTCAGAAATTAAATGGTTGTCACGTATTGTGGAAAAGTTTTGACTTTTTACGCTACATCTGAGACCACACAATACCTCTTCCGGGCGGGCTCGAACCACCATACTTTCGATTAACAGCTGAACGCGCTAACCATTGCGCTACGGAAGCCCAAAAGTTAAATGTTCGTCAGGTGTTGTGGAAAAACTCTGACATTTTACATTACATCTGAGACGTCACAACACCGCTCCCGGGAGGGCTCGAACCACCAACCTTTCGGTTAACAGCTGAACGCGCTGACCATTGCGCCACTGAAGCCCAAAAATTAAATTTTCGTCAGGTATTGTGGAAAAACTTTGGCTATTTACGTTACATTTGAGATCCAAAAACACCGCTCCCGGGTGGGCACGAACCACCAACCTATTGGTTAACAGCCGAACGCGCTAACCATTGAGCCAAGGAAGATCAGAAATTAAATGGTTGTCACGTATTGTGGAAAAGTTTTGACTCTTAACGCAACATCTGAGACCCCACAACACCTCTTCCGGGTGGGCTCGAACCACCAACCTTTCGATTAAGAGCTGGACGCGCTAATTACTGCGCCACGGAAGCCCAAAAATTAAATGTTCGTCAGGTATTGTGGAAAAACTCTGACATTTTACGTAACATCTGAGACGTCACAACACCGCTCCCGGATGGGCTCGAACCACCAACCTTTCGGTTAACAGACGAACGCGCTAGCCATTGCGCCACGGACGCCCAGAAATTAAATGGTTGTCAGGTATTGTTGAAAAGTTACGACTTTTCTCGCTACATCTGAGACCCCACAAATCCTCTCTCGTTTGGGCTCGATCCACCAACCTTTCGGTTAACAGCTGATTGCACTAACCATTGCGCCACGGAAGCCCAAAAATTAAATGGTCGTCAGGTATTGTAGAAAAACTTTGGCTATTTACGTTTTATTTGAGATCCAAAAACACCGCTCCCGGGTGGGCTCGAACCACCAAGCTATTGGTTAACAGCCGAACGCGCTAACCATTGAGCCACGAAAGATAAGAAAATAAAAGGTTATCACGTATTATGGAAAAAGTTTGACTTTTCACGCTACATCTGAGACCTCACAACACCTCTCCCGGGTGGGCTCGAACCACCAACCTTTCGATTAACAGCTGAACGCGCTAACCATTGCGCCACGGAAGCCCAAAAATTAAATGCTCGTCAGGTATTGTGGAAAAACTCTGACATTTTACGTTACATCTGAGACGACACAACACCGCTCCCGGGAGGGCTCGAACCACCAACCTTTCGGTTAACAGCTGAACGCGCTGACCATTGCGCCACTGAAGCCCAAAAATTAAATTTTCGTCAGGTATTGTGGAAAACCTTTGGCTATTTACGTTACATTTGAGATCCAAAAACACCGCTCCCGGGGGGGCACGAACCACCAACCTATTGGTTAACAGCCGAACGTGCTAACCATTGAGCCAAGGAAGATCAGAAATTAAATGGTTGTCACGTATTGTGGAAAAGTTTTGACTTTTAACGCAACATCTGAGACCCCACAACACCTCTTCCGGGTGGGCTCGAACCACCAACCTTTCGATTAAGAGCTGGACGCGCTAATTACTGCGCCACGGAAGCCCAAAAATTACATGTTCGTCAGGTATTGTGGAAAAACTCTGACATTTTACGTAACATCTGAGACGTCACAACACCGCTCCCGGATGGGCTTGAACCACCAACCTTTCGGTTAACAGCCGAACGCGCTAGCCATTGCGCCACGGACGCCCAGAAATTAAATGGTTGTCAGGTATTGTTGAAAAGTTACGACTTTTCTCGCTACATCTGAGACCCCACAAATCCTCTCTCGTTTGGGCTCGATCCACCAACCTTTCGGTTAACAGCTGATTGCACTAACCATTGCGCCACGGAAGCCCAAAAATTAAATGGTCGTCAGGTATTGTAGAAAAACTTTGGCTATTTACGTTTTATTTGAGATCCAAAAACACCGCTCCCGGGTGGGCTCGAACCACCAAGCTATTGGTTAACAGCCGAACGCGCTAACCATTGAGCCACGAAAGATAAGAAAATAAAAGGTTATCACGTATTATGGAAAAAGTTTGACTTTTCACGCTACATCTGAGACCTCACAACACCTCTCCCGGGTGGGCTCGAACCACCAACCTTTCGATTAACAGCTGAACGCGCTAACCATTGCGCCACGGAAGCCCAAAAATTAAATGCTCGTCAGGTATTGTGGAAAAACTCTGACATTTTACGTTACATCTGAGACGACACAACACCGCTCCCGGGAGGGCTCGAACCACCAACCTTTCGGTTAACAGCTGAACGCGCTGACCATTGCGCCACTGAAGCCCAAAAATTAAATTTTCGTCAGGTATTGTGGAAAACCTTTGGCTATTTACGTTACATTTGAGATCCAAAAACACCGCTCCCGGGGGGGCACGAACCACCAACCTATTGGTTAACAGCCGAACGCGCTAACCATTGAGCCAAGGAAGATCAGAAATTAAATGGTTGTCACGTATTGTGGAAAAGTTTTGACTTTTAACGCAACATCTGAGACCCCACAACACCTCTTCCGGGTGGGCTCGAACCACCAACCTTTCGATTAAGAGCTGGACGCGCTAATTACTGCGCCACGGAAGCCCAAAAATTACATGTTCGTCAGGTATTGTGGAAAAACTCTGACATTTTACGTAACATCTGAGACGTCACAACACCGCTCCCGGATGGGCTTGAACCACCAACCTTTCGGTTAACAGCCGAACGCGCTAGCCATTGCGCCACGGACGCCCAGAAATTAAATGGTTGTCAGGTATTGTTGAAAAGTTACGACTTTTCTCGCTACATCTGAGACCCCACAAATCCTCTCTCGTTTGGGCTCGATCCACCAACCTTTCGGTTAACAGCTGATTGCACTAACCATTGCGCCACGGAAGCCCAAAAATTAAATGGTCGTCAGGTATTGTAGAAAAACTTTGGCTATTTACGTTTTATTTGAGATCCAAAAACACCGCTCCCGGGTGGGCTCGAACCACCAAGCTATTGGTTAACAGCCGAACGCGCTAACCATTGAGCCACGAAAGATAAGAAAATAAATGGTTATCACGTATTATGGAAAAAGTATGACTTTTCACGCTACATCTGAGACCTCACAACACCTCTCCCGGGTGGGCTCGAACCACCAACCTTTCGATTAACAGCTGAACGCGCTAACCATTGCGCCACGGAAGCCCAAAAATTAAATGCTCGTCAGGTATTGTGGAAAAACTCTGACATTTTACGTTACATCTGAGACGACACAACACCGCTCCCGGGAGGGCTCGAACCACCAACCTTTCGGTTAACAGCTGAACGCGCTGACCATTGCGCCACTGAAGCCCAAAAATTAAATTTTCGTCAGGTATTGAGGTAAAACTTTGACTTTTTACTTCACATCCGAGACCTCACAACACCGCTCCCGGATGGGCTCGAACCACCAACCTTTCGATTAACAGCCGAACGCGCTAACCATTGAGCCACGGAAGCTCAGAAATTAAATGGTTGTCACGTATTGTGGAAAAGTTTTGACTTTTTACGCTACATCTGAGACCCCACAACACCTCTTCCGGGTGGGCTCGAACCACCAACCTTTCGATTAACAGCTGAACGCGCTAACCATTGCGCCACGGAAGCCCAAAAATTAAATGCTCGTCAGGTATTTTGGAAAAACTCTGACATTTTACGTTACATCTGAGACGTCACAACACCGCTCCCGGGAGGGCTCGAACCACCAACCTTTCGGTTAACAGCTGAACGCGCTGACCATTGCGCCACTGAAGCCCAAAAATTAAATTTTCGTCAGGTATTGAGGTAAAACTTTGACTTTTTACATCACATCTGAGGCCTCACAACACCGCTCACGGATGGGCTCGAACCACCAACCTTTCGGTTAACAGCCGAACGCGCTAACCATTGCGCCACGGACGCCCAAAAAAAATGGTCGTCAGGTATTGCGGAAAAACTTTGGCTATTTACGTTACATTTGAGATCCAAAAACACCGCTCCCGGGTGGGCTCGAACCACCAAGCTATTGGTTAACAGCCGAACGCGCTAACCATTGAGCCACGAAAGATCAGAAAATAAATGGTTATCACGTATTATGGAAAAAGTTTGACTTTTCACGCTACATCTGAGACCTCACAACACCTCTCCCGGGTGGGCTCGAACCACCAACCTTTCGATGAACAGCCGAACGCGCTAACCATTGAGCCACGGAAGCTCAGAAATTAAATGGTTGTCACGTATTGTGGAAACGTTTTGACTTTTTACGCTACATCTGAGACCCCACATCACCTCTTCCGGGTGGGCTCGAACCACCAACCTTTCGATTAACAGCTGAACGCGCTAACCATTGCGCCACGGAAGCCCAAAAATTAAATGCTCGTCAGGTATTTTGGAAAAACTCTGACATTTTACGTTACATCTGAGACGTCACAACACCGCTCCCGGGAGGGCTCGAACCACCAACCTTTCGGTTAACAGCTGAACGCGCTGACCATTGCGCAACTGAAGCCCAAAAATTAAATTTTCGTCAGGTATTGAGGTAAAACTTTGACTTTTTACTTCACATCTGAGGCCTCACAACACCGCTCCCGGATGGGCTCGAACCACCAACCTTTCGGTTAACAGCCGAACGCGCTAACCATTGCGCCACGGACGCCCAAAAAAAATGGTCGTCAGGTATTGCGGAAAAACTTTGGCTATTTACGTTACATTTGAGATCCAAAAACACCGCTCCCGGGTGGGCTCGAACCACCAAGCTATTGGTTAACAGCCGAACGCGCTAACCATTGAGCCACGAAAGATCAGAAAATAAATGGTTATCACGTATTATGGAAAAGGTTTGACTTTTCACGCTACATCTGAGACCTCACAACACCTCTTCCGGGTGGGCTCGAACCACCAACCTTTCGATTAACAGCTGAACGCGCTAACCATTGCGCCACGGAAGCCCAAATATTAAATGCTCGTCAGGTATTGTGGAAAAACTCTGACATTTTACGTTACATCTGAGACGTCACAACACCGCTCCCGGGAGGGCTCGAACCACCAACCTTTCGGTTAACAGCCGAACGCGCTAACCATTCGCCACGGACGCCCAAAATTTAAATGTTCGTCAGGTATTGTGGAAAAACTCTGACATTTTACGTTACATCTGAGACGTCACAACACTTCTCCCGGATGGGCTCGAACCACCAACCTATTGGTTAATAGCTGAACGCGCTAACCATTGCGCCACTGAAGCCCAAAAGTTAAATGCTCGTCAGGTATTATGTAAAAACCTTGACTTTTTACGTCACATCTGAGACCTCACAACACCGCTCCCGGATGGGGTCGAACCACCAACCTATTGGTTAACAGCCGAACGCGCTAACCATTGCGCCACGGAAGCCCAAAAATTAAATGGTCGTCATTTATTGTGCAAAAACTTTGGCTTTCTACGTTACATTTCAGATCCCACAACACCGCTCCCGGGTGGGCTCGAACCACCAACCTATTGGTTAACAGCCGAACGCGCTAACCATTGAGCCAAGGAAGCTCAGAAATTAAACGGTTGTCAGGTATTGTGGAAAAACTTTGGCTTTTTACGCTACATCTGAGACCTCACAACACCGCTCCCAGATGGGCTCGAACCACCAACCTTTCGATTAACAGCCGAACGCGCTAACCATTGAGCCACGGAAGCTCAGAAATTAAATGGTTGTCACGTATTGTGGAAAAGTTTTGACTTTTTACGCTACATCTGAGACCACACAATACCTCTTCCGGGCGGGCTCGAACCACCATACTTTCGATTAACAGCTGAACGCGCTAACCATTGCGCTACGGAAGCCCAAAAGTTAAATGTTCGTCAGGTGTTGTGGAAAAACTCTGACATTTTACGTTACATCTGAGACGTCACAACACCGCTCCCGGGAGGGCTCGAACCACCAACCTTTCGGTTAACAGCTGAACGCGCTGACCATTGCGCCACTGAAGCCCAAAAATTAAATTTTCGTCAGGTATTGTGGAAAAACTTTGGCTATTTACGTTACATTTGAGATCCAAAAACACCGCTCCCGGGTGGGCACGAACCACCAACCTATTGGTTAACAGCCGAACGCGCTAACCATTGAGCCAAGGAAGATCAGAAATTAAATGGTTGTCACGTATTGTGGAAAAGTTTTGACTTTTAACGCAACATCTGAGACCCCACAACACCTCTTCCGGGTGGGCTCGAACCACCAACCTTTCGATTAAGAGCTGGACGCGCTAATTACTGCGCCACGGAAGCCCAAAAATTAAATGTTCGTCAGGTATTGTGGAAAAACTCTGACATTTTACGTAACATCTGAGACGTCACAACACCGCTCCCGGATGGGCTCGAACCACCAACCTTTCGGTTAACAGACGAACGCGCTAGCCATTGCGCCACGGACGCCCAGAAATTAAATGGTTGTCAGGTATTGTTGAAAAGTTACGACTTTTCTCGCTACATCTGAGACCCCACAAATCCTCTCTCGTTTGGGCTCGATCCACCAACCTTTCGGTTAACAGCTGATTGCACTAACCATTGCGCCACGGAAGCCCAAAAATTAAATGGTCGTCAGGTATTGTAGAAAAACTTTGGCTATTTACGTTTTATTTGAGATCCAAAAACACCGCTCCCGGGTGGGCTCGAACCACCAAGCTATTGGTTAACAGCCGAACGCGCTAACCATTGAGCCACGAAAGATAAGAAAATAAATGGTTATCACGTATTATGGAAAAAGTTTGACTTTTCACGCTACATCTGAGACCTCACAACACCTCTCCCGGGTGGGCTCGAACCACCAACCTTTCGATTAACAGCTGAACGCGCTAACCATTGCGCCACGGAAGCCCAAAAATTAAATGCTCGTCAGGTATTGTGGAAAAACTCTGACATTTTACGTTACATCTGAGACGACACAACACCGCTCCCGGGAGGGCTCGAACCACCAACCTTTCGGTTAACAGCTGAACGCGCTGACCATTGCGAAACTGAAGCCCAAAAATTAAATTTTCGTCAGGTATTGTGGAAAAACTTTGGCTATTTACGTTACATTTGAGATCCAAAAACACCGCTCCCGGGTGGGCACGAACCACCAACCTATTGGTTAACAGCCGAACGCGCTAACCATTGAGCCAAGTAAGATCAGAAATTAAATGGTTGTCACGTATTGTGGAAAAGTTTTGACTTTTAACGCAACATCTGAGACCCCACAACACCTCTTCCGGGTGGGCTCGAACCACCAACCTTTCGATTAAGAGCTGGACGCGCTAATTACTGCGCCACGGAAGCCCAAAAATTACATGTTCGTCAGGTATTGTGGAAAAACTCTGACATTTTACGTAACATCTGAGACGTCACAACACCGCTCCCGGATGGGCTTGAACCACCAACCTTTCGGTTAACAGCCGAACGCGCTAGCCATTGCGCCACGGACGCCCAGAAATTAAATGGTTGTCAGGTATTGTTGAAAAGTTACGACTTTTCTCGCTACATCTGAGACCCCACAAATCCTCTCTCGTTTGGGCTCGATCCACCAGCCTTTCGGTTAACAGCTGATTGCACTAACCATTGCGCCACGGAAGCCCAAAAATTAAATGGTCGTCAGGTATTGTAGAAAAACTTTGGCTATTTACGTTTTATTTGAGATCCAAAAACACCGCTCCCGGGTGGGCTCGAACCACCAAGCTATTGGTTAACAGCCGAACGCGCTAACCATTGAGCCACGAAAGATAAGAAAATAAATGGTTATCACGTATTATGGAAAAAGTTTGACTTTTCACGCTACATCTGAGACCTCACAACACCTCTCCCGGATGGGCTCGAACCACCAACCTTTCGATTAACAGCTGAACGCGCTAACCATTGCGCCACGGAAGCCCAAAAATTAAATGCTCGTCAGGTATTGTGGAAAAACTCTGACATTTTACGTTACATCTGAGACGACACAACACCGCTCCCGGGAGGGCTCGAACCACCAACCTTTCGGTTAACAGCTGAACGCGCTGACCATTGCGCCACTGAAGCCCAAAAATTAAATTTTCGTCAGGTATTGAGGTAAAACTTTGACTTTTTACTTCACATCCGAGACCTCACAACACCGCTCCCGGATGGGCTCGAACCACCAACCTTTCGATTAACAGCCGAACGCGCTAACCATTGAGCCACGGAAGCTCAGAAATTAAATGGTTGTCACGTATTGTGGAAAAGTTTTGACTTTTTACGCTACATCTGAGACCCCACAACACCTCTTCCGGGTGGGCTCGAACCACCAACCTTTCGATTAACAGCTGAACGCGCTAACCATTGCGCCACGGAAGCCCAAAAATTAAATGCTCGTCAGGTATTTTGGAAAAACTCTGACATTTTACGTTACATCTGAGACGTCACAACACCGCTCCCGGGAGGGCTCGAACCACCAACCTTTCGGTTAACAGCTGAACGCGCTGACCATTGCGCCACTGAAGCCCAAAAATTAAATTTTCGTCAGGTATTGAGGTAAAACTTTGACTTTTTACATCACATCTGAGGCCTCACAACACCGCTCACGGATGGGCTCGAACCACCAACCTTTCGGTTTTCAGCCGAACGCGCTAACCATTGCGCCACGGACGCCCAAAAAAAATGGTCGTCAGGTATTGCGGAAAAACTTTGGCTATTTACGTTACATTTGAGATCCAAAAACACCGCTCCCGGGTGGGCTCGAACCACCAAGCTATTGGTTAACAGCCGAACGCGCTAACCATTGAGCCACGAAAGATCAGAAAATAAATGGTTATCACGTATTATGGAAAAAGTTTGACTTTTCACGCTACATCTGAGACCTCACAACACCTCTCCCGGGTGGGCTCGAACCACCAACCTTTCGATGAACAGCCGAACGCGCTAACCATTGAGCCACGGAAGCTCAGAAATTAAATGGTTGTCACGTATTGTGGAAACGTTTTGACTTTTTACGCTACATCTGAGACCCCACATCACCTCTTCCGGGTGGGCTCGAACCACCAACCTTTCGATTAACAGCTGAACGCGCTAACCATTGCTCCACGGAAGCCCAAAAATTAAATGCTCGTCAGGTATTTTGGAAAAACTCTGACATTTTACGTTACATCTGAGACGTCACAACACCGCTCCCGGGAGGGCTCGAACCACCAACCTTTCGGTTAACAGCTGAACGCGCTGACCATTGCGCAACTGAAGCCCAAAAATTAAATTTTCGTCAGGTATTGAGGTAAATCTTTGACTTTTTACTTCACATCTGAGGCCTCACAACACCGCTCCCGGATGGGCTCGAACCACCAACCTTTCGGTTAACAGCCGAACGCGCTAACCATTGCGCCACGGACGCCCAAAAAAAATGGTCGTCAGGTATTGCGGAAAAACTTTGGCTATTTACGTTACATTTGAGATCCAAAAACACCGCTCCCGGGTGGGCTCGAACCACCAAGCTATTGGTTAACAGCCGAACGCGCTAACCATTGAGCCACGAAAGATCAGAAAATAAATGGTTATCACGTATTATGGAAAAGGTTTGACTTTTCACGCTACATCTGAGACCTCACAACACCTCTTCCGGGTGGGCTCGAACCACCAACCTTTCGATTAACAGCTGAACGCGCTAACCATTGCGCCACGGAAGCCCAAATATTAAATGCTCGTCAGGTATTGTGGAAAAACTCTGACATTTTACGTTACATCTGAGACGTCACAACACCGCTCCCGGGAGGGCTCGAACCACCAACCTTTCGGTTAACAGCCGAACGCGCTAACCATTCGCCACGGACGCCCAAAATTTAAATGTTCGTCAGGTATTGTGGAAAAACTCTGACATTTTACGTTACATCTGAGACGTCACAACACTTCTCCCGGATGGGCTCGAACCACCAACCTATTGGTTAATAGCCGAACGCGCTAACCATTGCGCCACTGAAGCCCAAAAATTAAATTTTCGTCAGGTATTGAGGTAAAACTTTGACTTTTTACTTCACATCTGAGACGACACAACACCGCTCCCGGGAGGGCTCGAACCACCAACCTTTCGGTTAACAGCTGAACGCGCTGACCATTGCGCCACTGAAGCCCAAAAATTAAATTTTCGTCAGGTATTGTGGAAAAACTTTGGCTATTTACGTTACATTTGAGATCCAAAAACACCGCTCCCGGGTGGGCACGAACCACCAACCTATTGGTTAACAGCCGAACGCGCTAACCATTGAGCCAAGTAAGATCAGAAATTAAATGGTTGTCACGTATTGTGGAAAAGTTTTGACTTTTAACGCAACATCTGAGACCCCACAACACCTCTTCCGGGTGGGTTCGAACCACCAACCTTTCGATTAAGAGCTGGACGCGCTAATTACTGCGCCACGGAAGCCCAAAAATTACATGTTCGTCAGGTATTGTGGAAAAACTCTGACATTTTACGTAACATCTGAGACGTCACAACACCGCTCCCGGATGGGCTTGAACCACCAACCTTTCGGTTAACAGCCGAACGCGCTAGCCATTGCGCCACGGACGCCCAGAAATTAAATGGTTGTCAGGTATTGTTGAAAAGTTACGACTTTTCTCGCTACATCTGAGACCCCACAAATCCTCTCTCGTTTGGGCTCGATCCACCAACCTTTCGGTTAACAGCTGATTGCACTAACCATTGCGCCACGGAAGCCCAAAAATTAAATGGTCGTCAGGTATTGTAGAAAAACTTTGGCTATTTACGTTTTATTTGAGATCCAAAAACACCGCTCCCGGGTGGGCTCGAACCACCAAGCTATTGGTTAACAGCCGAACGCGCTAACCATTGAGCCACGAAAGATAAGAAAATAAATGGTTATCACGTATTATGGAAAAAGTTTGACTTTTCACGCTACATCTGAGACCTCACAACACCTCTCCCGGGTGGGCTCGAACCACCAACCTTTCGATTAACAGCTGAACGCGCTAACCATTGCGCCACGGAAGCCCAAAAATTAAATGCTCGTCAGGTATTGTGGAAAAACTCTGACATTTTACGTTACATCTGAGACGACACAACACCGCTCCCGGGAGGGCTCGAACCACCAACCTTTCGGTTAACAGCTGAACGCGCTGACCATTGCGCCACTGAAGCCCAAAAATTAAATTTTCGTCAGGTATTGAGGTAAAACTTTGACTTTTTACTTCACATCCGAGACCTCACAACACCGCTCCCGGATGGGCTCGAACCACCAACCTTTCGATTAACAGCCGAACGCGCTAACCATTGAGCCACGGAAGCTCAGAAATTAAATGGTTGTCACGTATTGTGGAAAAGTTTTGACTTTTTACGCTACATCTGAGACCCCACAACACCTCTTCCGGGTGGGCTCGAACCACCAACCTTTCGATTAACAGCTGAACGCGCTAACCATTGCGCCACGGAAGCCCAAAAATTAAATGCTCGTCAGGTATTTTGGAAAAACTCTGACATTTTACGTTACATCTGAGACGTCACAACACCGCTCCCGGGAGGGCTCGAACCACCAACCTTTCGGTTAACAGCTGAACGCGCTGACCATTGCGCCACTGAAGCCCAAAAATTAAATTTTCGTCAGGTATTGAGGTAAAACTTTGACTTTTTACATCACATCTGAGGCCTCACAACACCGCTCACGGATGGGCTCGAACCACCAACCTTTCGGTTAACAGCCGAACGCGCTAACCATTGCGCCACGGACGCCCAAAAAAAATGGTCGTCAGGTATTGCGGAAAAACTTTGGCTATTTACGTTACATTTGAGATCCAAAAACACCGCTCCCGGGTGGGCTCGAACCACCAAGCTATTGGTTAACAGCCGAACGCGCTAACCATTGAGCCACGAAAGATCAGAAAATAAATGGTTATCACGTATTATGGAAAAAGTTTGACTTTTCACGCTACATCTGAGACCTCACAACACCTCTCCCGGGTGGGCTCGAACCACCAACCTTTCGATGAACAGCCGAACGCGCTAACCATTGAGCCACGGAAGCTCAGAAATTAAATGGTTGTCACGTATTGTGGAAACGTTTTGACTTTTTACGCTACATCTGAGACCCCACATCACCTCTTCCGGGTGGGCTCGAACCACCAACCTTTCGATTAACAGCTGAACGCGATAACCATTGCTCCACGGAAGCCCAAAAATTAAATGCTCGTCAGGTATTTTGGAAAAACTCTGACATTTTACGTTACATCTGAGACGTCACAACACCGCTCCCGGGAGGGCTCGAACCACCAACCTTTCGGTTAACAGCTGAACGCGCTGACCATTGCGCAACTGAAGCCCAAAAATTAAATTTTCGTCAGGTATTGAGGTAAATCTTTGACTTTTTACTTCACATCTGAGGCCTCACAACACCGCTCCCGGATGGGCTCGAACCACCAACCTTTCGGTTAACAGCCGAACGCGCTAACCATTGCGCCACGGACGCCCAAAAAAAATGGTCGTCAGGTATTGCGGAAAAACTTTGGCTATTTACGTTACATTTGAGATCCAAAAACACCGCTCCCGGGTGGGCTCGAACCACCAAGCTATTGGTTAACAGCCGAACGCGCTAACCATTGAGCCACGAAAGATCAGAAAATAAATGGTTATCACGTATTATGGAAAAGGTTTGACTTTTCACGCTACATCTGAGACCTCACAACACCTCTTCCGGGTGGGCTCGAACCACCAACCTTTCGATTAACAGCTGAACGCGCTAACCATTGCGCCACGGAAGCCAAAATATTAAATGCTCGTCAGGTATTGTGGAAAAACTCTGACATTTTACGTTACATCTGAGACGTCACAACACCGCTCCCGGGAGGGCTCGAACCACCAACCTTTCGGTTAACAGCCGAACGCGCTAACCATTCGCCACGGACGCCCAAAATTTAAATGTTCGTCAGGTATTGTGGAAAAACTCTGACATTTTACGTTACATCTGAGACGTCACAACACTTCTCCCGGATGGGCTCGAACCACCAACCTATTGGTTAATAGCCGAACGCGCTAACCATTGCGCCACTGAAGCCCAAAAATTAAATTTTCGTCAGGTATTGAGGTAAAACTTTGACTTTTTACTTCACATCTGAGGCCTCACAACACCGCTCCCGGATGGGCTCGAACCACCAACCTTTCGGTTAACAGCCGAACGCGCTAACCATTCGCCACGGACGCCCAAAAATTAAATGGTCGTCAGGTATTGTGGAAAAACTTTGGCTATTTATGTTACATTTGAGATCCAAAAACACCGCTCCCGGGTGGGCTCGAACCACCAACCTATTGGTTAACAGCCGAACGCGCTAACCATTGAGCCACGAAAGCTCAGAAAATAAATGGTTGTCACGTATTGTGGAAAAGTTTTGTCTCTTTACGCTACATATGAGACCCAACAACACCTCTCCCGGGTGGGCTCGAACCATCAACCTTTCGATTAACAGCTGATCGCGCTAACCATTGCGCCACGCAAGCCCAAAAATTAAATGTTCGTCAGGTATTGTGGAAAAACTCTGACATTTTACGTTACATCTGAGACGTCACAACACTTCTCCCGGATAGGCTCGAACCACCAACCAATTGGTTAACAGCCGAACGCGCTAACCATTCGCCACGGACGCCCAAAAATTAAATGGTCGTCAGGTATTGTGGAAAAACTTTGGCTATTTACGTTACATTTGAGATCCAAAAACACCGCTCCCGGGTGGGCTCGAACCACCAACCTATTGGTTAACAGCCGAACGCGCTAACCATTGAGCCACGGAAGATCAGAAATTAAATGGTTGTCACGTATTGTGGAAAAGTTTTGACTTTAAACGCTACATCTGAGACCCCACAACACCTCTTCCGGTGGGCTCGAACCACCAACCTTTCGATTAAGTGCTCGACGCGCTAATTATTGCAATGTAACGATATTCATTCAAAAAACTGTTAAAATTCAATTTTCTTAAAGAAATCGTTGTCACGGATTTTGTATCTTGAAGAAGAAAAACATGCGATTTTTTCGGTACTTTTTTGAATTCATTTTTTTCTGGAGAACTTTTTGACCGAATTCAGCTTAATACCTATAAAACACTCATTGAAAGTGATTTCATCTCGATTGAACAATAAATAAAAATGTACCTCGATTTTTAATAACATTTTCAAAATCGACGTAACTCGGCCTAAGAAAAACATTTTGAGTATTTGTTCACTGTTTTCAAATATAACCACTGAAACCATTATTTTTGTAATTTTTGCGTTAATTCAAGCAAATGCAACGATATTCATTCAACAAACTGTTAAAATTCAATTTTAAATAAGAAATCGTTGTCACGGATTTTGTGTCTTGAAGAAGAAAAACCTGCGATTTTTTCGGTACTTTTTTGAATGCATTTTTTTCTGGAGAAATTTTTGACCGAATTCAGCTTAATTCCCTATAAAACACTCATTAAAAGTGATTTCATCTCGATTGAACAATAAATAAAAATGTACCTCGATTTTTAATAACATTTTCAAAATCGACGTAACTCGGCCTAAGAAAAACATTTTGAGTATTTGTTCACTATTTTCAAATATAACCACTGAAACCATTATTTTTGTAATTTTTGCGTTAATTCAAGCAAATGTAACGATATTCATTCAACAAACTGTTAAAATTCAATTTTAAATAAGAAATCGTTGTCACGGATTTTGTATCTTGAAGAAAAAAAACATGCGATTTTTTCGGTACACTTTTGAATGCATTTTTTTCTGGAGAAATGTTTGACCGAATTCAGCTAAATTCCCTATAAAACACTCATTAAAAGTGATTTCATCTCGATTGAACAATAATTAAAAATGTACCTCGATTTTTAATAACATTTTAAAAATCGACGTTTCACCGCCAAAGAAGCATACTTTGAGTATTTCTTCACTGTTTTCAAATATAACCACTGAAACCATTATTTTTGTAATTTTTGCGTTAATTCAAGCAAATGTAACGATATTCATTCAACAAACTGTTAAAATTCAATTTTCAATAAGAAATCGTTGTCACGGATTTTGTATCTTGAAGAAGAAAAACATGCGATTTTTCGGTACTTATTTGAATGCTTTTTTTTCTGGAGAAAATTTTGACCGAATTCAGCTTAATTCCCTATAAAACACTCATTGAAAGTGATTTCATCTCGATTGAACAATAATTAAAAATTTACCTCGATTTTTAATAACATTTTCAAAATCGACGTTTCACGGCCAAAGAAGCATACTTTGAGTATTTCTTCACAATTTTCAAATATGTTCACTGAAACCATTATTTTTATACTTTTTGCTTTAATTCAAGCAAATGTAACGATATTCAATCAAAAAACTGTTAAAATTAAATTTTTCAATAAGAAATCGTTGTCACGGATTTTGTATCTTGAAGAAGAAAAACATGCGATTTTTTCGGTACTTTTTTGAATGCATTTTTTTCTGGAGAAATTTTTGACCGAATTCAGCTTAATTCCCTATAAAACACTCATTAAAAGTGATTTCATCTCGATTGAACAATAAATAAAAATGTACCTCGATTTTTAATAGCATTTCCAAAATCGACGTTTCACGGCCAAAGAAGCATACTTTGAGTATTTCTTCACTATTTTCAAATATGTTCACTGAAACCATTATTTTTATACTTTTTGCTTTAATTCAAGCAAATGTAACGATATTCAATCAAAAAACTGTTAAAATTAAATTTTTCAATAAGAAATCGTTGTCACGGATTTTGTGTCTTGAAGAAGAAAAACCTGCGATTTTTTCGGTACTTTTTTGAATGCATTTTTTTCTGGAGAAATTTTTGACCGAATTCAGCTTAATTCCCTATAAAACACTCATTAAAAGTGATTTCATCTCGATTGAACAATAAATAAAAATGTACCTCGATTTTTAATAACATTTTCAAAATCGACGTAACTCGGCCTAAGAAAAACATTTTGAGTATTTGTTCACTATTTTCAAATATAACCACTGAAACCATTATTTTTGTAATTTTTGCGTTAATTCAAGCAAATGTAACGATATTCATTCAACAAACTGTTAAAATTCAATTTTAAATAAGAAATCGTTGTCACGGATTTTGTATCTTGAAGAAAAAAAACATGCGATTTTTTCGGTACACTTTTGAATGCATTTTTTTCTGGAGAAATGTTTGACCGAATTCAGCTAAATTCCCTATAAAACACTCATTAAAAGTGATTTCATCTCGATTGAACAATAATTAAAAATGTACCTCGATTTTTAATAACATTTTAAAAATCGACGTTTCACCGCCAACGAGGCATATTTTGAGTATTTCTTCACTATTTACAAATATATTCACTGAAACCATTATTTTTATACTTTTTGCTTTAATTCAAGCAAATGTAACGATATTCAATCAAAAAACTGTTAAAATTAAATTTTTCAATAAGAAATCGTTGTCACGGATTTTGTATCTTGAAGAAGAAAAACATGCGATTTTTTCGGTACTTATTTGAATGCTTTTTTTTCTGGAGAAAATTTTGACCGAATTCAGCTTAATTCCCTATAAAACACTCATTGAAAGTGATTTCATCTTGATTGAACAATAATTAAAAATTTACCTCGATTTTTAATAACATTTTCAAAATCGACGTTTCACGGCCAAAGAAGCATACTTTGAGTATTTCTTCACAATTTTCAAATATGTTCACTGAAACCATTATTTTTATACTTTTTGCTTTAATTCAAGCAAATGTAACGATATTCAATCAAAAAACTGTTAAAATTAAATTTTTCAATAAGAAATCGTTGTCACGGATTTTGTATCTTGAAGAAGAAAAACATGCGATTTTTTCGGTACTTTTTTGAATGCATTTTTTTCTGGAGAAATTTTTGACCAAATTCAGCTTAATTCCCTATAAAACACTCATTAAAAGTGATTTCATCTCGATTGAACAATAAATAAAAATGTACCTCGATTTTTAATAACATTTCCAAAATCGACGTTTCACGGCCAAAGAAGCATACTTTGAGTATTTCTTCACTATTTTCAAATATGTTCACTGAAACCATTATTTTTATACTTTTTGCTTTAATTCAAGCAAATGTAACGATATTCAATCAAAAAACTGTTAAAATTAAATTTTTCAATAAGAAATCGTTGTCACGGATTTTGTGTCTTGAAGAAGAAAAACCTGCGATTTTTTCGGTACTTTTTGAATGCATTTTTTTCTGGAAAAATTTTTGACCGAATTCAGCTTAATTCCCTATAAAACACTCATTGAAAGTGATTTCATCTTGATTGAACAATAATTAAAAATTTACCTCGATTTTTAATAACATTTTCAAAATCGACGTTTCACGGCCAAAGAAGCATACTTTGAGTATTTCTTCACTATTTTCAAATATGTTCACTGAAACCATTATTTTTATACATTTTGCTTTAATTCAAGCAATGTAACGATATTCATTCAAAAAACTGTTAAAATTCAATTTTCAATAAGATATCGTATTCACGGATTTTGTGTCTTGAAGAAGAAAAACCTGCGATTTTTTCGGTACTTTTTTGAATGCATTTTTTTCTGGAGAAATTTTTGACCGAATTCAGCTTAATTCCCTATAAAACACTCATTAAAAGTGATTTCATCTCGATTGAACAATAAATAAAAATGTACCTCGATTTTTAATAACATTTTCAAAATCGACGTAACTCGGCCTAAGAAAAACATTTTGAGTATTTGTTCACTATTTTCAAATATAACCACTGAAACCATTATTTTTGTAATTTTTGCGTTAATTCAAGCAAATGTAACGATATTCATTCAACAAACTGTTAAAATTCAATTTTAAATAAGAAATCGTTGTCACGGATTTTGTATCTTGAAGAAAAAAAACATGCGATTTTTTCGGTACACTTTTGAATGCATTTTTTTCTGGAGAAATGTTTGACCGAATTCAGCTAAATTCCCTATAAAACACTCATTAAAAGTGATTTCATCTCGATTGAACAATAATTAAAAATGTACCTCGATTTTTAATAACATTTTAAAAATCGACGTTTCACCGCCAAAGAAGCATACTTTGAGTATTTCTTCACTGTTTTCAAATATAACCACTGAAACCATTATTTTTGTAATTTTTGCGTTAATTCAAGCAAATGTAACGATATTCATTCAACAAACTGTTAAAATTCAATTTTCAATAAGAAATCGTTGTCACGGATTTTGTATCTTGAAGAAGAAAAACATGCGATTTTTCGGTACTTATTTGAATGCTTTTTTTTCTGGAGAAAATTTTGACCGAATTCAGCTTAATTCCCTATAAAACACTCATTGAAAGTGATTTCATCTCGATTGAACAATAATTAAAAATTTACCTCGATTTTTAATAACATTTTCAAAATCGACGTTTCACGGCCAAAGAAGCATACTTTGAGTATTTCTTCACAATTTTCAAATATGTTCACTGAAACCATTATTTTTATACTTTTTGCTTTAATTCAAGCAAATGTAACGATATTCAATCAAAAAACTGTTAAAATTAAATTTTTCAATAAGAAATCGTTGTCACGGATTTTGTATCTTGAAGAAGAAAAACATGCGATTTTTTCGGTACTTTTTTGAATGCATTTTTTTCTGGAGAAATTTTTGACCGAATTCAGCTTAATTCCCTATAAAACACTCATTAAAAGTGATTTCATCTCGATTGAACAATAAATAAAAATGTACCTCGATTTTTAATAGCATTTCCAAAATCGACGTTTCACGGCCAAAGAAGCATACTTTGAGTATTTCTTCACTATTTTCAAATATGTTCACTGAAACCATTATTTTTATACTTTTTGCTTTAATTCAAGCAAATGTAACGATATTCAATCAAAAAACTGTTAAAATTAAATTTTTCAATAAGAAATCGTTGTCACGGATTTTGTGTCTTGAAGAAGAAAAACCTGCGATTTTTTCGGTACTTTTTTGAATGCATTTTTTTCTGGAGAAATTTTTGACCGAATTCAGCTTAATTCCCTATAAAACACTCATTAAAAGTGATTTCATCTCGATTGAACAATAAATAAAAATGTACCTCGATTTTTAATAACATTTTCAAAATCGACGTAACTCGGCCTAAGAAAAACATTTTGAGTATTTGTTCACTATTTTCAAATATAACCACTGAAACCATTATTTTTGTAATTTTTGCGTTAATTCAAGCAAATGTAACGATATTCATTCAACAAACTGTTAAAATTCAATTTTAAATAAGAAATCGTTGTCACGGATTTTGTATCTTGAAGAAAAAAAACATGCGATTTTTTCGGTACACTTTTGAATGCATTTTTTTCTGGAGAAATGTTTGACCGAATTCAGCTAAATTCCCTATAAAACACTCATTAAAAGTGATTTCATCTCGATTGAACAATAATTAAAAATGTACCTCGATTTTTAATAACATTTTAAAAATCGACGTTTCACCGCCAACGAGGCATATTTTGAGTATTTCTTCACTATTTACAAATATATTCACTGAAACCATTATTTTTATACTTTTTGCTTTAATTCAAGCAAATGTAACGATATTCAATCAAAAAACTGTTAAAATTAAATTTTTCAATAAGAAATCGTTGTCACGGATTTTGTATCTTGAAGAAGAAAAACATGCGATTTTTTCGGTACTTATTTGAATGCTTTTTTTTCTGGAGAAAATTTTGACCGAATTCAGCTTAATTCCCTATAAAACACTCATTGAAAGTGATTTCATCTTGATTGAACAATAATTAAAAATTTACCTCGATTTTTAATAACATTTTCAAAATCGACGTTTCACGGCCAAAGAAGCATACTTTGAGTATTTCTTCACAATTTTCAAATATGTTCACTGAAACCATTATTTTTATACTTTTTGCTTTAATTCAAGCAAATGTAACGATATTCAATCAAAAAACTGTTAAAATTAAATTTTTCAATAAGAAATCGTTGTCACGGATTTTGTATCTTGAAGAAGAAAAACATGCGATTTTTTCGGTACTTTTTTGAATGCATTTTTTTCTGGAGAAATTTTTGACCAAATTCAGCTTAATTCCCTATAAAACACTCATTAAAAGTGATTTCATCTCGATTGAACAATAAATAAAAATGTACCTCGATTTTTAATAACATTTCCAAAATCGACGTTTCACGGCCAAAGAAGCATACTTTGAGTATTTCTTCACTATTTTCAAATATGTTCACTGAAACCATTATTTTTATACTTTTTGCTTTAATTCAAGCAAATGTAACGATATTCAATCAAAAAACTGTTAAAATTAAATTTTTCAATAAGAAATCGTTGTCACGGATTTTGTGTCTTGAAGAAGAAAAACCTGCGATTTTTTCGGTACTTTTTGAATGCATTTTTTTCTGGAAAAATTTTTGACCGAATTCAGCTTAATTCCCTATAAAACACTCATTGAAAGTGATTTCATCTTGATTGAACAATAATTAAAAATTTACCTCGATTTTTAATAACATTTTCAAAATCGACGTTTCACGGCCAAAGAAGCATACTTTGAGTATTTCTTCACTATTTTCAAATATGTTCACTGAAACCATTATTTTTATACATTTTGCTTTAATTCAAGCAATGTAACGATATTCATTCAAAAAACTGTTAAAATTCAATTTTCAATAAGATATCGTATTCACGGATTTTGTGTCTTGAAGAAGAAAAACCTGCGATTTTTTCGGTACTTTTTTGAATGCATTTTTTTCTGGAGAAATTTTTGACCGAATTCAGCTTAATTCCCTATAAAACACTCATTAAAAGTGATTTCATCTCGATTGAACAATAAATAAAAATGTACCTCGATTTTTAATAACATTTTCAAAATCGACGTAACTCGGCCTAAGAAAAACATTTCGAGTATTTGTTCACTGTTTTCAAATATAACCACTGAAACCATTATTTTTGTAATTTTTGCGTTAATTCAAGCAAATGTAACGATATTCATTCAACAAACTGTTAAAATTCAATTTTAAATAAGAAATCGTTGTCACGGATTTTGTATCTTGAAGAAAAAAAACATGCGATTTTTTCGGTACACTTTTGAAAGCATTTTTTTCTGGAGAAATGTTTGACCGAATTCAGCTAAATTCCCTATAAAAACACTCATTGAAAGTGATTTCATCTTGATTGAACAATAATTAAAAATTTACCTCGATTTTTAATAACATTTTCAAAATCGACGTTTCACGGCCAAAGAAGCATACTTTGAGTATTTCTTCACTATTTTCAAATATGTTCACTGAAACCATTATTTTTATACTTTTTGCTTTAATTCAAGCAATGTAACGATATTCATTCAAAAAACTGTTAAAATTCAATTTTCAATAAGAAATCGTATTTACGGATTTTGTGTCTTGAAGAAGAAAAACCTGCGATTTTTTCGGTACTTTTTTGAATGCATTTTTTTCTGGAGAAATTTTTGACCGAATTCAGCTTAATTTCCTATAAAACACTCATTAAAAGTGATTTCATCTCGATTGAACAATAAATAAAAATGTACCTCGATTTTTAATAACATTTTCAAAATCGACGTAACTCGGCCTAAGAAAAACATTTTGAGTATTTGTTCTTTGTTTTCAAATATAACCACTGAAACCATTATTTTTGTAATTTTTGCGTTAATTCAAGCAAATGTAACGATATTCATTCAACAAACTGTTAAAATTCAATTTTAAATAAGAAATCGTTGTCACGGATTTTGTATCTTGAAGAAAAAAACATGCGATTTTTTCGGTACACTTTTGAATGCATTTTTTTCTGGAGAAATGTTTGACCGAATTCAGCTTAATTCCCTATAAAACACTCATTGAAAGTGATTTCATCTTGATTGAACAATAATTAAAAATTTACCTCGATTTTTAATAACATTTTCAAAATCGACGTTTCACGGCCAAAGAAGCATACTTTGAGTATTTCTTCACTATTTTCAAATATGTTCACTGAAACCATTATTTTTATACTTTTTGCTTTAACCCCAGTAGCACAAGCCTTCCGCATAACAGTCGGTTAAAGGTCAAATAGTCGGTTTACGGTCCAGTCAGCTGTACCATGCTTATTCCTACACTTTTCCGACTCATGAAGCCGACTACTTCTTTTAGTTGGCAATGCCGACATCTATCTGATAGTTCGAACAGAGATGGTTTAAAGTAGGCTTGCCTACCGTCTAGAAAATTCCAACTTATTTTTTGCCAATTGATTACCGACTCTCTCGCGCTAGTCGGTATTGAGACGTTTAAGAAGAGTAAAATTAAAAGCAAAGTTATGCTTAGGCCGTTTAGTAACCGACATTTATCCGACAGTTGGAACTGTGGTGGTTTGAAGTAGGCTTGCCTACCGTCCAAAACATGTAACCCATTTTTGCCAATTGATTACCAACTCCTTCCCGCTAGTCGGTATGGTTACGTTTTAAAAGAGTAAAATGAAACCATGCACGTCATCACCGAAGAGGGCGCTGCTAGGGCGAAAGCAAGTTAGCCTTTCCAGTATCTCTGACGCGGCTGGGTCGTTAGAATGTTTAAACGAGATTTTTGTGGTCGAAAATGATTAGTTATAGGCTTGCTAACTTTTAATTTCATCGCTAAGGTTCTTTGTCACACTATATAAACTAGAAACGTCTTCGTTTGTCACGTAAGGTTTGAATTCTGTTATTGAATTATCAATTTATCTACCTCTTAGAGCCAGTTTTATGCATAAGCCTTTGCTTTTTTACCTAGCTTCTCATCTGCTGGGAACCACACCCATAGAAAGTGAAACCAAAACTTAAACGTTTATGTATACCTTCAGTTTCTTTGATTGAATATAAAAGAAGCAAGTGTTTTGGGGCGCTTGGAGTTCAAAAACCTTATATATTAAGTATTTTAAAGATTTTTGGTTGTGAAAATAATGCTTAATTCCAAAATAGATCTCAATTTGTTTTAATTTGAGAATTTTTATGCGGTTTCAAACCTTTTAAGAGAAAAATGTGTCAAGTAATACCCTTTAGAATTGTATGTTTTTCTTTTTCCTTAAAAAATCTGTTAGTGTATATTTTTCAGTAAGATTTTTGTAATTTAAGAGATAGTAATTGGCCAAATCGAAGATATTAACAATGAATATTAATAAATGCTTTAATTGATGTAAATATTATACTCGCCCTGAAAAATTTAACTTTTTGTTAAAACCAATTAGCTAGGCAGCTAATATTTTCATTCGACTTGTCGTGTCAAATAGAATACATTGTTTAATATTTGAAATTGTTATAATTGACCTGCATGTTACTTGAAATATAAAAAGTACAAATTCTTAAGTGTTGTTCATTGAAAATGTATTAAAGAAATTTCAATACTAGGTATCAGTATCCTTTACTATAAGCGAATGAAGCCTCGAATTAAGGCTTGATCGTCGCAAAACCATCGGGCCTCGAGTTAAGGTTTGATCGTCGCAAAAGCGTCGGACCTCTTGCTGACAGGCGGTTAAGTCGACTCTCAAACGTGTTGGATGAGGGTCGTATTTCATTCGTGTCGTAACAGTCGGTAAACCAGTGGGCCGTAGTCCCACCGGGCGGACATTTCGATTTTCAAACCCTTACTCTACCAGCCCTTTACCGACGATTTACCGTTCCTATACTAAAAAGCCGCGAAATCGTCGGACTGAGCGCGGCTTTAGGTAGGCATAATGACGCCGACCTGTAGTCGGCCAACAGTCGATTTATAGTCGCCTCATAACAGTCGGAAAACCGGCGGGTCGTCGTCCCGCCGGGCGGACATTTCGACTCTCAAACCCTTACTCTACCAGCCCTTTACCGACGATTTACCGTTCCTATATTAAAAAGCCGTGAAATCGTCGGATTGAGCGCGGCTTTAGGTAGACATAATGACGCCGACATATAGTCGGCCAACAGTCGTTTTATAGTAGCCTCAAAACAGTAGGAAAACCGGCGGGCCATCGTCCCTCCAGGCGGACATTTCGACTTTCAAACCATTAGTCTCCCGACTTATTAGTGACTTTTTACCAACTCGTCGGTAACACACAAAGCCGACCATGTAGGCCCTACGTCGGCAGTGCTACTGGGGAATTCAAGCAAATGTAACGATATTCAATCAAAAAACTGTTAAAATTAAATTTTTCAATAAGAAATCGTTGTCACGGATTTTGTATCTTGAAGAAGAAAAACATGCGATTTTTTCGGTACTTTTTTGAATGCATTTTTTTCAGGAGAAATTTTTGACCGAATTCAGCTTAATTCCCTATAAAACACTCATTAAAAGTGATTTCATCTCGATTGAACAATAAATAAAAATGTACCTCGATTTTTAATAACATTTTCAAAATCGACGTTTCACGGCCAAAGAAGCATATTTTGAGTATTTATTCACTATTTTCAAATATAACCACTGAAACCATTATTTTTATACTTTTTGCTTTAGTTCAAGCAATGTAACGATATTCATTCAAAAAACTGTTAAAATTCAATTTTCAATAAGAAATCGTATTCACGGATTTTGTGTCTTGAAGAAGAAAAACCTGCGATTTTTTCGGTACTTTTTTGAATGCATTTTTTTCTGGAGAAATTTTTGACCGAATTCAGCTTAATTCCCTATAAAACACTCATTAAAAGTGATTTCATCTCGATTGAACAATAAATAAAAATGTACCTCGATTTTTAATAACATTTTCAAAATCGACGTAACTCGGCCTAAGAAAAACATTTTGAGTATTTGTTCACTATTTTCAAATATAACCACTGAAACCATTATTTTTGTAATTTTTGCGTTAATTCAAGCAAATGTAACGATATTCATTCAACAAACTGTTAAAATTCAATTTTAAATAAGAAATCGTTGTCACGGATTTTGTATCTTGAAGAAAAAAAACATGCGATTTTTTCGGTACACTTTTGAATGCATTTTTTTCTGGAGAAATGTTTGACCGAATTCAGCTAAATTCCCTATAAAACACTCATTAAAAGTGATTTCATCTCGATTGAACAATAATTAAAAATGTACCTCGATTTTTAATAACATTTTAAAAATCGACGTTTCACCGCCAACGAGGCATATTTTGAGTATTTCTTCACTATTTACAAATATATTCACTGAAACCATTATTTTTATACTTTTTGCTTTAATTCAAGCAAATGTAACGATATTCAATCAAAAAACTGTTAAAATTAAATTTTTCAATAAGAAATCGTTGTCACGGATTTTGTATCTTGAAGAAGAAAAACATGCGATTTTTTCGGTACTTATTTGAATGCTTTTTTTTCTGGAGAAAATTTTGACCGAATTCAGCTTAATTCCCTATAAAACACTCATTGAAAGTGATTTCATCTTGATTGAACAATAATTAAAAATTTACCTCGATTTTTAATAACATTTTCAAAATCGACGTTTCACGGCCAAAGAAGCATACTTTGAGTATTTCTTCACAATTTTCAAATATGTTCACTGAAACCATTATTTTTATACTTTTTGCTTTAATTCAAGCAAATGTAACGATATTCAATCAAAAAACTGTTAAAATTAAATTTTTCAATAAGAAATCGTTGTCACGGATTTTGTATCTTGAAGAAGAAAAACATGCGATTTTTTCGGTACTTTTTTGAATGCATTTTTTTCTGGAGAAATTTTTGACCAAATTCAGCTTAATTCCCTATAAAACACTCATTAAAAGTGATTTCATCTCGATTGAACAATAAATAAAAATGTACCTCGATTTTTAATAACATTTCCAAAATCGACGTTTCACGGCCAAAGAAGCATACTTTGAGTATTTCTTCACTATTTTCAAATATGTTCACTGAAACCATTATTTTTATACTTTTTGCTTTAATTCAAGCAAATGTAACGATATTCAATCAAAAAACTGTTAAAATTAAATTTTTCAATAAGAAATCGTTGTCACGGATTTTGTGTCTTGAAGAAGAAAAACCTGCGATTTTTTCGGTACTTTTTGAATGCATTTTTTTCTGGAAAAATTTTTGACCGAATTCAGCTTAATTCCCTATAAAACACTCATTGAAAGTGATTTCATCTTGATAGAACAATAATTAAAAATTTACCTCGATTTTTAATAACATTTTCAAAATCGACGTTTCACGGCCAAAGAAGCATACTTTGAGTATTTCTTCACTATTTTCAAATATGTTCACTGAAACCATTATTTTTATACATTTTGCTTTAATTCAAGCAATGTAACGATATTCATTCAAAAAACTGTTAAAATTCAATTTTCAATAAGATATCGTATTCACGGATTTTGTGTCTTGAAGAAGAAAAACCTGCGATTTTTTCGGTACTTTTTTGAATGCATTTTTTTCTGGAGAAATTTTTGACCGAATTCAGCTTAATTCCCTATAAAACACTCATTAAAAGTGATTTCATCTCGATTGAACAATAAATAAAAATGTACCTCGATTTTTAATAACATTTTCAAAATCGACGTAACTCGGCCTAAGAAAAACATTTCGAGTATTTGTTCACTGTTTTCAAATATAACCACTGAAACCATTATTTTTGTAATTTTTGCGTTAATTCAAGCAAATGTAACGATATTCATTCAACAAACTGTTAAAATTCAATTTTAAATAAGAAATCGTTGTCACGGATTTTGTATCTTGAAGAAAAAAAACATGCGATTTTTTCGGTACACTTTTGAAAGCATTTTTTTCTGGAGAAATGTTTGACCGAATTCAGCTAAATTCCCTATAAAAACACTCATTGAAAGTGATTTCATCTTGATTGAACAATAATTAAAAATTTACCTCGATTTTTAATAACATTTTCAAAATCGACGTTTCACGGCCAAAGAAGCATACTTTGAGTATTTCTTCACTATTTTCAAATATGTTCACTGAAACCATTATTTTTATACTTTTTGCTTTAATTCAAGCAATGTAACGATATTCATTCAAAAAACTGTTAAAATTCAATTTTCAATAAGAAATCGTATTTACGGATTTTGTGTCTTGAAGAAGAAAAACCTGCGATTTTTTCGGTACTTTTTTGAATGCATTTTTTTCTGGAGAAATTTTTGACCGAATTCAGCTTAATTTCCTATAAAACACTCATTAAAAGTGATTTCATCTCGATTGAACAATAAATAAAAATGTACCTCGATTTTTAATAACATTTTCAAAATCGACGTAACTCGGCCTAAGAAAAACATTTTGAGTATTTGTTCTTTGTTTTCAAATATAACCACTGAAACCATTATTTTTGTAATTTTTGCGTTAATTCAAGCAAATGTAACGATATTCATTCAACAAACTGTTAAAATTCAATTTTAAATAAGAAATCGTTGTCACGGATTTTGTATCTTGAAGAAAAAAACATGCGATTTTTTCGGTACACTTTTGAATGCATTTTTTTCTGGAGAAATGTTTGACCGAATTCAGCTTAATTCCCTATAAAACACTCATTGAAAGTGATTTCATCTTGATTGAACAATAATTAAAAATTTACCTCGATTTTTAATAACATTTTCAAAATCGACGTTTCACGGCCAAAGAAGCATACTTTGAGTATTTCTTCACTATTTTCAAATATGTTCACTGAAACCATTATTTTTATACTTTTTGCTTTAACCCCAGTAGCACAAGCCTTCCGCATAACAGTCGGTTAAAGGTCAAATAGTCGGTTTACGGTCCAGTCAGCTGTACCATGCTTATTCCTACACTTTTCCGACTCATGAAGCCGACTACTTCTTTTAGTTGGCAATGCCGACATCTATCTGATAGTTCGAACAGAGATGGTTTAAAGTAGGCTTGCCTACCGTCTAGAAAATTCCAACTTATTTTTTGCCAATTGATTACCGACTCTCTCGCGCTAGTCGGTATTGAGACGTTTAAGAAGAGTAAAATTAAAAGCAAAGTTATGCTTAGGCCGTTTAGTAACCGACATTTATCCGACAGTTGGAACTGTGGTGGTTTGAAGTAGGCTTGCCTACCGTCCAAAACATGTAACCCATTTTTGCCAATTGATTACCAACTCCTTCCCGCTAGTCGGTATGGTTACGTTTTAAAAGAGTAAAATGAAACCATGCACGTCATCACCGAAGAGGGCGCTGCTAGGGCGAAAGCAAGTTAGCCTTTCCAGTATCTCTGACGCGGCTGGGTCGTTAGAATGTTTAAACGAGATTTTTGTGGTCGAAAATGATTAGTTATAGGCTTGCTAACTTTTAATTTCATCGCTAAGGTTCTTTGTCACACTATATAAACTAGAAACGTCTTCGTTTGTCACGTAAGGTTTGAATTCTGTTATTGAATTATCAATTTATCTACCTCTTAGAGCCAGTTTTATGCATAAGCCTTTGCTTTTTTACCTAGCTTCTCATCTGCTGGGAACCACACCCATAGAAAGTGAAACCAAAACTTAAACGTTTATGTATACCTTCAGTTTCTTTGATTGAATATAAAAGAAGCAAGTGTTTTGGGGCGCTTGGAGTTCAAAAACCTTATATATTAAGTATTTTAAAGATTTTTGGTTGTGAAAATAATGCTTAATTCCAAAATAGATCTCAATTTGTTTTAATTTGAGAATTTTTATGCGGTTTCAAACCTTTTAAGAGAAAAATGTGTCAAGTAATACCCTTTAGAATTGTATGTTTTTCTTTTTCCTTAAAAAATCTGTTAGTGTATATTTTTCAGTAAGATTTTTGTAATTTAAGAGATAGTAATTGGCCAAATCGAAGATATTAACAATGAATATTAATAAATGCTTTAATTGATGTAAATATTATACTCGCCCTGAAAAATTTAACTTTTTGTTAAAACCAATTAGCTAGGCAGCTAATATTTTCATTCGACTTGTCGTGTCAAATAGAATACATTGTTTAATATTTGAAATTGTTATAATTGACCTGCATGTTACTTGAAATATAAAAAGTACAAATTCTTAAGTGTTGTTCATTGAAAATGTATTAAAGAAATTTCAATACTAGGTATCAGTATCCTTTACTATAAGCGAATGAAGCCTCGAATTAAGGCTTGATCGTCGCAAAACCATCGGGCCTCGAGTTAAGGTTTGATCGTCGCAAAAGCGTCGGACCTCTTGCTGACAGGCGGTTAAGTCGACTCTCAAACGTGTTGGATGAGGGTCGTATTTCATTCGTGTCGTAACAGTCGGTAAACCAGTGGGCCGTAGTCCCACCGGGCGGACATTTCGATTTTCAAACCCTTACTCTACCAGCCCTTTACCGACGATTTACCGTTCCTATACTAAAAAGCCGCGAAATCGTCGGACTGAGCGCGGCTTTAGGTAGGCATAATGACGCCGACCTGTAGTCGGCCAACAGTCGATTTATAGTCGCCTCATAACAGTCGGAAAACCGGCGGGTCGTCGTCCCGCCGGGCGGACATTTCGACTCTCAAACCCTTACTCTACCAGCCCTTTACCGACGATTTACCGTTCCTATATTAAAAAGCCGTGAAATCGTCGGATTGAGCGCGGCTTTAGGTAGACATAATGACGCCGACATATAGTCGGCCAACAGTCGTTTTATAGTAGCCTCAAAACAGTAGGAAAACCGGCGGGCCATCGTCCTCCAGGCGGACATTTCGACTTTCAAACCATTAGTCTCCCGACTTATTAGTGACTTTTTACCAACTCGTCGGTAACACACAAAGCCGACCATGTAGGCCCTACGTCGGCAGTGCTACTGGGGAATTCAAGCAAATGTAACGATATTCAATCAAAAAACTGTTAAAATTAAATTTTTCAATAAGAAATCGTTGTCACGGATTTTGTATCTTGAAGAAGAAAAACATGCGATTTTTTCGGTACTTTTTTGAATGCATTTTTTTCAGGAGAAATTTTTGACCGAATTCAGCTTAATTCCCTATAAAACACTCATTAATAGTGATTTCATCTCGATTGAACAATAAATAAAAATGTACCTCGATTTTTAATAACATTTTCAAAATCGACGTTTCACGGCCAAAGAAGCATATTTTGAGTATTTCTTCACTATTTTCAAATATAACCACTGAAACCATTATTTTTATACTTTTTGCTTTAGTTCAAGCAATGTAACGATATTCATTCAAAAAACTGTTAAAATTCAATTTTCAATAAGAAATCGTATTCACGGATTTTGTGTCTTGAAGAAGAAAAACCTGCGATTTTTTCGGTACTTTTTTGAATGCATTTTTTTCTGGAGAAATTTTTGACCGAATTCAGCTTAATTCCCTATAAAACACTCATTAAAAGTGATTTCATCTCGATTGAACAATAAATGAAAATGTACCTCGATTTTTAATAACATTTTCAAAATCGACGTTTCACGGCCAAAGAAGCATACTTTGAGTATTTCTTCACTATTTTCAAATATGTTCACTGAAACCATTATTTTTATACTTTTTGCTTTAATTCAAGCAAATGTAACGATATTCAATCAAAAAACTGTTAAAGTTAAATTTTTCAATAAGAAATCGTTGTCACGGATTTTGTATCTTGAAGAAGAAAAACATGCGATTTTTTCGGTACTTTTTTGAATGCATTTTTTTCTGGAGAAATTTTTGACCGAATTCAGCTTAATTCCCTATAAAACACTCATTAAAAGTGATTCATCTCGATTGAACAATAAATGAAAATGTACCTCGATTTTTAATAACATTTTCAAAATCGACGTAACTCGGCCTAAGAAAAACATTTTGAGTATTTGTTCACTGTTTTCAAATATAACCACTGAAACCATTATTTTTGTAATTTTTGCGTTAATTCAAGCAAATGTAACGATATTCATTCAAAAAACTGTTAAAATTAAATTTTTCAATAAGAAATCGTTGTCACGGATTTTGTATCTTGAAGAAGAAAAACATGCGATTTTTTCGGTACTTTTTTGAATGCATTTTTTTCAGGAGAAATTTTTGACCGAATTCAGCTTAATTCCCTATAAAACACTCATTAAAAGTGATTTCATCTCGATTGAACAATAAATAAAAATGTACCTCGATTTTTAATAACATTTTCAAAATCGACGTTTCACGGCCAAAGAAGCATATTTTGAGTATTTCTTCACTATTTTCAAATATAACCACTGAAACCATTATTTTTATACTTTTTGGTTTAGTTCAAGCAATGTAACGATATTCATTCAAAAAACTGTTAAAATTCAATTTTCAATAAGAAATCGTATTCACGGATTTTGTGCCTTGAAGAAGAAAAACCTGCGATTTTTACGGTACTTTTTTGAATGCATTTTTTTCTGGAGAAATTTTTGACCGAATTCAGCTTAATTCCCTATAAAACACTCATTAAAAGTGATTTCATCTCGATTGAACAATAAATGAAAATGTACCTCGATTTTTAATAACATTTTCAAAATCGACGTAACTCGGCCTAAGAAAAACATTTTGAGTATTTGTTCACTGTTTTCAAATATAACCACTGAAACCATTATTTTTGTAATTTTTGCGTTAATTCAAGCAAATGTAACGATATTCATTCAAAAAACTGTTAAAATTCAATTTTTCAATAAGAAATCGTTGTCACGGATTTTGTATCTTGAAGAAGAAAAACATGCGATTTTTTCGGTACACTTTTGAATGCCTTTTTTTTCTGGAGAAATGTTTGACCGAATTCAGCTTAATTCCCTATAAAACACTCATTGAAAGTGATTTCATCTCGATTGAACAATAATTAAAAATTTACCTCGATTTTAAATAACATTTTCAAAATCGACGTTTCACGGCCAAAGAAGCATACTTTGAGTATTTCTTCACTATTTTCAAATATGTTCACTGAAACCATTATTTTTATACTTTTTGCTTTAATTCAAGCAAATGTAACGATATTCAATCAAAAAACTGTTAAAGTTAAATTTTTCAATAAGAAATCGTTGTCACGGATTTTGTATCTTGAAGAAGAAAAACATGCGATTTTTTCGGTACTTTTTTGAATGCATTTTTTTCTGGAGAAATTTTTGACCGAATTCAGCTTAATTCCCTATAAAACACTCAATAAAAGTGATTTCATCTCGATTGAACAAAAAATAAAAATGTACCTCGATTTTTAATAACATTTTCAAAATCGACGTTTCACGGCCAAAGAAGCATATTTTGAGTATTTCTTCACTTATTTCAAATATAACCACTGAAACCATTATTTTTATACTTTTTGCTTTAGTTCAAGCAATGTAACGATATTCATTCAAAAAACTGTTAAAATTCAATTTTCAATAAGAAATCGTATTCACGGATTTTGTGTCTTGAAGAAGAAAAACCTGCGATTTTTTCGGTACTTTTTTGAATGCATTTTTTTCTGGAGAAATTTTTGACCGAATTCAGCTTAATTCCCTATAAAACACTCATTAAAAGTGATTCATCTCGATTGAACAATAAATGAAAATGTACCTCGATTTTTAATAACATTTTCAAAATCGACGTAACTCGGCCTAAGAAAAACATTTTGAGTATTTGTTCACTGTTTTCAAATATAACCACTGAAACCATTATTTTTGTAATTTTTGCGTTAATTCAAGCAAATGTAACGATATTCATTCAAAAAACTGTTAAAATTCAATTTTTCAATAAGAAATCGTTGTCACGGATTTTGTATCTTGAAGAAGAAAAACATGCGATTTTTTCGGTACTTTTTTGAATGCATTTTTTTCTGGAGAAATTTTTGACCGAATTCAGCTTAATTCCCTATAAAACACTCAATAAAAGTGATTTCATCTCGATTGAACAAAAAATAAAAATGTACCTCGATTTTTAATAACATTTTCAAAATCGACGTTTCACGGCCAAAGAAGCATATTTTGAGTATTTCTTCACTATTTTCAAATATAACCACTGAAACCATTATTTTTATACTTTTTGGTTTAGTTCAAGCAATGTAACGATATTCATTCAAAAAACTGTTAAAATTCAATTTTCAATAAGAAATCGTATTTACGGATTTTGTGTCTTGAAGAAGAAAAACCTGCGATTTTTTCGGTACTTTTTTGAATGCATTTTTTTCTGGAGAAATTTTTGACCGAATTCAGCTTAATTTCCTATAAAACACTCATTAAAAGTGATTTCATCTCGATTGAACAATAAATAAAAATGTACCTCGATTTTTAATAACATTTTCAAAATCGACGTAACTCGGCCTAAGAAAAACATTTTGAGTATTTGTTCTTTGTTTTCAAATATAACCACTGAAACCATTATTTTTGTAATTTTTGCGTTAATTCAAGCAAATGTAACGATATTCATTCAACAAACTGTTAAAATTCAATTTTAAATAAGAAATCGTTGTCACGGATTTTGTATCTTGAAGAAAAAAACATGCGATTTTTTCGGTACACTTTTGAATGCATTTTTTTCTGGAGAAATGTTTGACCGAATTCAGCTTAATTCCCTATAAAACACTCATTGAAAGTGATTTCATCTTGATTGAACAATAATTAAAAATTTACCTCGATTTTTAATAACATTTTCAAAATCGACGTTTCACGGCCAAAGAAGCATACTTTGAGTATTTCTTCACTATTTTCAAATATGTTCACTGAAACCATTATTTTTATACTTTTTGCTTTAACCCCAGTAGCACAAGCCTTCCGCATAACAGTCGGTTAAAGGTCAAATAGTCGGTTTACGGTCCAGTCAGCTGTACCATGCTTATTCCTACACTTTTCCGACTCATGAAGCCGACTACTTCTTTTAGTTGGCAATGCCGACATCTATCTGATAGTTCGAACAGAGATGGTTTAAAGTAGGCTTGCCTACCGTCTAGAAAATTCCAACTTATTTTTTGCCAATTGATTACCGACTCTCTCGCGCTAGTCGGTATTGAGACGTTTAAGAAGAGTAAAATTAAAAGCAAAGTTATGCTTAGGCCGTTTAGTAACCGACATTTATCCGACAGTTGGAACTGTGGTGGTTTGAAGTAGGCTTGCCTACCGTCCAAAACATGTAACCCATTTTTGCCAATTGATTACCAACTCCTTCCCGCTAGTCGGTATGGTTACGTTTTAAAAGAGTAAAATGAAACCATGCACGTCATCACCGAAGAGGGCGCTGCTAGGGCGAAAGCAAGTTAGCCTTTCCAGTATCTCTGACGCGGCTGGGTCGTTAGAATGTTTAAACGAGATTTTTGTGGTCGAAAATGATTAGTTATAGGCTTGCTAACTTTTAATTTCATCGCTAAGGTTCTTTGTCACACTATATAAACTAGAAACGTCTTCGTTTGTCACGTAAGGTTTGAATTCTGTTATTGAATTATCAATTTATCTACCTCTTAGAGCCAGTTTTATGCATAAGCCTTTGCTTTTTTACCTAGCTTCTCATCTGCTGGGAACCACACCCATAGAAAGTGAAACCAAAACTTAAACGTTTATGTATACCTTCAGTTTCTTTGATTGAATATAAAAGAAGCAAGTGTTTTGGGGCGCTTGGAGTTCAAAAACCTTATATATTAAGTATTTTAAAGATTTTTGGTTGTGAAAATAATGCTTAATTCCAAAATAGATCTCAATTTGTTTTAATTTGAGAATTTTTATGCGGTTTCAAACCTTTTAAGAGAAAAATGTGTCAAGTAATACCCTTTAGAATTGTATGTTTTTCTTTTTCCTTAAAAAATCTGTTAGTGTATATTTTTCAGTAAGATTTTTGTAATTTAAGAGATAGTAATTGGCCAAATCGAAGATATTAACAATGAATATTAATAAATGCTTTAATTGATGTAAATATTATACTCGCCCTGAAAAATTTAACTTTTTGTTAAAACCAATTAGCTAGGCAGCTAATATTTTCATTCGACTTGTCGTGTCAAATAGAATACATTGTTTAATATTTGAAATTGTTATAATTGACCTGCATGTTACTTGAAATATAAAAAGTACAAATTCTTAAGTGTTGTTCATTGAAAATGTATTAAAGAAATTTCAATACTAGGTATCAGTATCCTTTACTATAAGCGAATGAAGCCTCGAATTAAGGCTTGATCGTCGCAAAACCATCGGGCCTCGAGTTAAGGTTTGATCGTCGCAAAAGCGTCGGACCTCTTGCTGACAGGCGGTTAAGTCGACTCTCAAACGTGTTGGATGAGGGTCGTATTTCATTCGTGTCGTAACAGTCGGTAAACCAGTGGGCCGTAGTCCCACCGGGCGGACATTTCGATTTTCAAACCCTTACTCTACCAGCCCTTTACCGACGATTTACCGTTCCTATACTAAAAAGCCGCGAAATCGTCGGACTGAGCGCGGCTTTAGGTAGGCATAATGACGCCGACCTGTAGTCGGCCAACAGTCGATTTATAGTCGCCTCATAACAGTCGGAAAACCGGCGGGTCGTCGTCCCGCCGGGCGGACATTTCGACTCTCAAACCCTTACTCTACCAGCCCTTTACCGACGATTTACCGTTCCTATATTAAAAAGCCGTGAAATCGTCGGATTGAGCGCGGCTTTAGGTAGACATAATGACGCCGACATATAGTCGGCCAACAGTCGTTTTATAGTAGCCTCAAAACAGTAGGAAAACCGGCGGGCCATCGTCCCTCCAGGCGGACATTTCGACTTTCAAACCATTAGTCTCCCGACTTATTAGTGACTTTTTACCAACTCGTCGGTAACACACAAAGCCGACCATGTAGGCCCTACGTCGGCAGTGCTACTGGGGAATTCAAGCAAATGTAACGATATTCAATCAAAAAACTGTTAAAATTAAATTTTTCAATAAGAAATCGTTGTCACGGATTTTGTATCTTGAAGAAGAAAAACATGCGATTTTTTCGGTACTTTTTTGAATGCATTTTTTTCAGGAGAAATTTTTGACCGAATTCAGCTTAATTCCCTATAAAACACTCATTAAAAGTGATTTCATCTCGATTGAACAATAAATAAAAATGTACCTCGATTTTTAATAACATTTTCAAAATCGACGTTTCACGGCCAAAGAAGCATATTTTGAGTATTTCTTCACTATTTTCAAATATAACCACTGAAACCATTATTTTTATACTTTTTGCTTTAGTTCAAGCAATGTAACGATATTCATTCAAAAAACTGTTAAAATTCAATTTTCAATAAGAAATCGTATTCACGGATTTTGTGTCTTGAAGAAGAAAAACCTGCGATTTTTTCGGTACTTTTTTGAATGCATTTTTTTCTGGAGAAATTTTTGACCGAATTCAGCTTAATTCCCTATAAAACACTCATTAAAAGTGATTTCATCTCGATTGAACAATAAATGAAAATGTACCTCGATTTTTAATAACATTTTCAAAATCGACGTTTCACGGCCAAAGAAGCATACTTTGAGTATTTCTTCACTATTTTCAAATATGTTCACTGAAACCATTATTTTTATACTTTTTGCTTTAATTCAAGCAAATGTAACGATATTCAATCAAAAAAATGTTAAAGTTAAATTTTTCAATAAGAAATCGTTGTCACGGATTTTGTATCTTGAAGAAGAAAAACATGCGATTTTTTCGGTACTTTTTTGAATGCATTTTTTTCTGGAGAAATTTTTGACCGAATTCAGCTTAATTCCCTATAAAACACTCATTAAAAGTGATTCATCTCGATTGAACAATAAATGAAAATGTACCTCGATTTTTAATAACATTTTCAAAATCGACGTAACTCGGCCTAAGAAAAACATTTTGAGTATTTGTTCACTGTTTTCAAATATAACCACTGAAACCATTATTTTTGTAATTTTTGCGTTAATTCAAGCAAATGTAACGATATTCATTCAAAAAACTGTTAAAATTAAATTTTTCAATAAGAAATCGTTGTCACGGATTTTGTATCTTGAAGAAGAAAAACATGCGATTTTTTCGGTACTTTTTTGAATGCATTTTTTTCAGGAGAAATTTTTGACCGAATTCAGCTTAATTCCCTATAAAACACTCATTAAAAGTGATTTCATCTCGATTGAACAATAAATAAAAATGTACCTCGATTTTTAATAACATTTTCAAAATCGACGTTTCACGGCCAAAGAAGCATATTTTGAGTATTTCTTCACTATTTTCAAATATAACCACTGAAACCATTATTTTTATACTTTTTGGTTTAGTTCAAGCAATGTAACGATATTCATTCAAAAAACTGTTAAAATTCAATTTTCAATAAGAAATCGTATTCACGGATTTTGTGTCTTGAAGAAGAAAAACCTGCGATTTTTTCGGTACTTTTTTGAATGCATTTTTTTCTGGAGAAATTTTTGACCGAATTCAGCTTAATTCCCTATAAAACACTCATTAAAAGTGATTTCATCTCGATTGAACAATAAATGAAAATGTACCTCGATTTTTAATAACATTTTCAAAATCGACGTAACTCGGCCTAAGAAAAACATTTTGAGTATTTGTTCACTGTTTTCAAATATAACCACTGAAACCATTATTTTTGTAATTTTTGCGTTAATTCAAGCAAATGTAACGATATTCATTCAAAAAACTGTTAAAATTCAATTTTTCAATAAGAAATCGTTGTCACGGATTTTGTATCTTGAAGAAGAAAAACATGCGATTTTTTCGGTACACTTTTGAATGCCTTTTTTTTCTGGAGAAATGTTTGACCGAATTCAGCTTAATTCCCTATAAAACACTCATTGAAAGTGATTTCATCTCGATTGAACAATAATTAAAAATTTACCTCGATTTTAAATAACATTTTCAAAATCGACGTTTCACGGCCAAAGAAGCATACTTTGAGTATTTCTTCACTATTTTCAAATATGTTCACTGAAACCATTATTTTTATACTTTTTGCTTTAATTCAAGCAAATGTAACGATATTCAATCAAAAAACTGTTAAAGTTAAATTTTTCAATAAGAAATCGTTGTCACGGATTTTGTATCTTGAAGAAGAAAAACATGCGATTTTTTCGGTACTTTTTTGAATGCATTTTTTTCTGGAGAAATTTTTGACCGAATTCAGCTTAATTCCCTATAAAACACTCAATAAAAGTGATTTCATCTCGATTGAACAAAAAATAAAAATGTACCTCGATTTTTAATAACATTTTCAAAATCGACGTTTCACGGCCAAAGAAGCATATTTTGAGTATTTCTTCACTTATTTCAAATATAACCACTGAAACCATTATTTTTATACTTTTTGCTTTAGTTCAAGCAATGTAACGATATTCATTCAAAAAACTGTTAAAATTCAATTTTCAATAAGAAATCGTATTCACGGATTTTGTGTCTTGAAGAAGAAAAACCTGCGATTTTTTCGGTACTTTTTTGAATGCATTTTTTTCTGGAGAAATTTTTGACCGAATTCAGCTTAATTCCCTATAAAACACTCATTAAAAGTGATTCATCTCGATTGAACAATAAATGAAAATGTACCTCGATTTTTAATAACATTTTCAAAATCGACGTAACTCGGCCTAAGAAAAACATTTTGAGTATTTGTTCACTGTTTTCAAATATAACCACTGAAACCATTATTTTTGTAATTTTTGCGTTAATTCAAGCAAATGTAACGATATTCATTCAAAAAACTGTTAAAATTCAATTTTTCAATAAGAAATCGTTGTCACGGATTTTGTATCTTGAAGAAGAAAAACATGCGATTTTTTCGGTACTTTTTTGAATGCATTTTTTTCTGGAGAAATTTTTGACCGAATTCAGCTTAATTCCCTATAAAACACTCAATAAAAGTGATTTCATCTCGATTGAACAAAAAATAAAAATGTACCTCGATTTTTAATAACATTTTCAAAATCGACGTTTCACGGCCAAAGAAGCATATTTTGAGTATTTCTTCACTATTTTCAAATATAACCACTGAAACCATTATTTTTATACTTTTTGGTTTAGTTCAAGCAATGTAACGATATTCATTCAAAAAACTGTTAAAATTCAATTTTCAATAAGAAATCGTATTCACGGATTTTGTGTCTTGAAGAAGAAAAACCTGCGATTTTTTCGGTACTTTTTTGAATGCCTTTTTTTCTGGAGAAATTTTTGACCGAATTCAGCTTAATTCCCTATAAAACACTCATTAAAAGTGATTTCATCTCGATTGAACAATAAATGAAAATGTACCTCGATTTTTAATAACATTTTCAAAATCGACGTAACTCGGCCTAAGAAAAACATTTTGAGTATTTGTTCTTTGTTTTCAAATATAACCACTGAAACCATTATTTTTGTAATTTTTGCGTTAATTCAAGCAAATGTAACGATATTCATTCAACAAACTGTTAAAATTCAATTTTAAATAAGAAATCGTTGTCACGGATTTTGTATCTTGAAGAAAAAAAAACATGCGATTCTTTCGGTACACTTTTGAATGCATTTTTTTCTGGAGAAATGTTTGACCGAATTCAGCTTAATTCCCTATAAAACACTCATTGAAAGTGATTTCATCTCGATTGAACAATAATTAAAAATTTACCTCGATTTTTAATAACATTTTCAAAATCGACGTTTCACGGCCAAAGAAGCATACTTTGAGTATTTCTTCACTATTTTCAAATATGTTCACTGAAACCATTATTTTTATACTTTTTGCTTTAATTCAAGCAAATGTAACGATATTCAATCAAAAAACTGTTAAAATTAAATTTTTCAATAAGAAATCGTTGTCACGGATTTTGTATCTTGAAGAAGAAAAACATGCGATTTTTTCGGTACTTTTTTGAATGCATTTGTTTTCAGGAGAAATTTTTGACCGAATTCAGCTTAATTCCCTATAAAACACTCATTAAAAGTGATTTCATCTCGATTGAACAATAAATAAAAATGTACCTCGATTTTTAATAACATTTTCAAAATCGACGTTTCACGGCCAAAGAAGCATATTTTGAGTATTTCTTCACTATTTTCAAATATAACCATTGAAACCATTATTTTTGTAATTTTTGCGTTAATTCAAGCAAATGTAACGATATTCATTCAACAAACTGTTAAAATTCAATTTTAAATAAGAAATCGTTGTCACGGATTTTGTATCTTGAAGAAAAAAAACATGCGATTTTTTCGGTACACTTTTGAATGCATTTTTTCTGGAGAAATGTTTGACCGAATTCAGCTAAATTCCCTATAAAACACTCATTGAAAGTGATTTCATCTCGATTGAACAATAATTAAAAATTTACCTCGATTTTTAATAACATTTTCAAAATCGACGTTTCACGGCCAAAGAAGCATACTTTGAGTATTTCTTCACTATTTTCAAATATAATCACTGAAACCATTATTTTTATACTTTTATAAAAAACTGTTAAAATTCAATTTTTCAATAAGAAATCGTTGTCACGGATTTTGTATCTTGAAGAAGAAAAACATGCGATTTTTTCGGTACTTTTTTGAATGCATTTTTTTTAAATAAATTTTTAATAAATAGGGAATTAAGCTGAATTCGGTCAAACATTTCTCCAGAAAAAAATGCATTCAAAAAAGTACCGAAAAAATCGCAAGTTTTTCTCATCAAGATACAAAATCCGTGACAACGATTTCTTATTGAAAAATTTAATTTTAACAGTTTTTTGATTGAATATCGTTACATTTGCTTGAATTAAAGCAAAAAGTATAAAAATAATGGTTTCAGTGAATATATTTGTAAATAGTGAAGAAATACTCAAAGTATGCTTCGTTGGCGGTGAAACGTCGAATTTGAAAATGTTATTAAAAATCGAGGTAAATTTTTAATTATTGTTCAATTGAGATGAAATCACTTTCAATGAGTGTTTTATAGGGAATTAAGCTGAATTCGGTCAAAACTTTCTCTAGAAAAAAAAGCATTCAAAAAAGTACCGAAAAAAATCGCAGGTTTTTCTTCTTCAAGACACAAAATCCGTGAATACGATTTCTTATTGAAAATTGAATTTTAACAGTTTTTTGAATGAATATCGTTACATTGCTTGAATTAAGCAAAAAGTATAAAAATAATGGTTTCAGTGGTTATATTTGAAAATAGTGAAGAAATACTCAAAATATGCTTCTTTGGCCGTGAAACGTCGATTTTGAAAATGTTATTAAAAATCGAGGTACATTTTTATTTATTGTCCTGACGAACATTTAATTTTTGGGCTTCCGTGGCTCAATGTTAGCGCGTTCGGCTGTTAATCGAAAGGTTGGTGTTTCGAGCCCATCCGGGAGCGGTGTTGTGAGGTCTCAGATGTAGCGTGAAAAGTCAAACTTTTTCCATAATACGTGATAACCATTTATTTTCTGAGCTTCCGTGGCTCAATGGTTAGCGCGATCGGCTGTTAAGCAATAGGGTGGTGGTTCGAGCCCACCCGGGAGCGGTGTTTTGGGATCTCAAATGTAACGTAAATAGCCAAAGTTTTTCCACAATACCTGACGACCATTTCATTATTGGGCTTCCTTGGCGCAATGGTTAGCGCGTTCGGCTGTTAACCGAAAGGATGGTGGTTCGAGCCCACCTGGGAGAGGTGTTGTAGGGTCTCAGATGTAACGTAAAAAGTCATAACTTATCCACAAAACCTAACAACAATTTAATTTCTGAGCTTCTGTGGCTCAATGGTTAGCGCGTTCGGCTGTTAACCAATTGGTTGGTTTTTCGAGCCTATCCGGGAGAAGTGTTGTGACGTCTCAGATGTAACGTAAAATGTCAGAGTTTTTCCACAATATCTGACGAACATTTAATTTTTGGGCTTGCGTGGCGCAATGGTTAGCGCGTTCAGCTGTTAATCGAAAGGTTGGTGGTTCGAGCCCACCCGGGAGAGGTGTTGTTGGGTCTCATATGTAGCGTAAAAAGACAAAACTTTTCCACAATACCTGACGACCATTTAATTTTTGGGCGTCCGTGGCGAATGGTTAGCGCGTTCGGCTGTTAACCGAAAGGTTTTGGTTCGAGCCCATCCGGGAGCGGTGTTGTGAGGCCTCAGATGTGAAGTAAAAAGTCAAAGTTTTACATCAATACCTGACGAAAATTTAATTTTTGGGCTTCAGTGGCGCAATGGTTAGCGCGTTCGGCTATTAACCAATAGGTTGGTGGTTCGAGCCCATCCGGGAGAAGTGTTGTGACGTCTCAGATGTAACGTAAAATGTCAGAGTTTTTCCACAATACCTGACGAACATTTAATTTTTCGGCTTCCGTGGCACAATGGTTAGCGCGTTCAGCTGTTAATCGAAAGGTTGGTGTTTCGAGCCCACCCGAGAGAGGTGTTGTGAGGTCTCAGATGTAGCGTGAAAAGTCAAACTTTTTCCATAATACGTGATAACCATTTATTTTCTGATCTTTCGTGGGTCAATGGTTAGCGCGTTCGGCTGTTAACCGAAAGGTTGGTGGTTCGAGCCCATCCGGGAGCGGTGTTGTGAGGCCTCAGATGTGAAGTAAAAAGTCAAAGTTTTACCTCAATACCTGACGAAAATTTAATTTTTCTGCTTCAGTGGCGCAATGGTTAGCGCGTTCGGCTATTAACCAATAGGTTGGTGGTTCTAGCCCATTCGGGAGCGGTGTTGTGAGGTCTCAGATGTAACGTAAAATGTCAGAGTTTTTCCACAATACCTGACGAACATTTAATTTTTGGGCTTCCGTGGCACAATGGTTAGCGCGTTCAGCTGTTAATCGAAAGGTTGGTGTTTCGAGCCCACCCGAGAGAGGTGTTGTGAGGTCTCAGATGTAGCGTGAAAAGTCAAACTTTTTCCATAATACGTGATAACCATTTATTTTCTGATCTTTCGTGGGTCAATGGTTAGCGCGTTCGGCTGTTAACCGAAAGGTTGGTGGTTCGCGCCCATCCGGGAGCTGTGTTGTGAGGCCTCAGATGTGAAGTAAAAAGTCAAAGTTTTACCTCAATACCTGACAAAAATTTAATTTTTCTGCTTCAGTGGCGCAATGGTTAGCGCGTTCGGCTATTAACCAATAGGTTGGTGGTTCTAGCCCATTCGGGAGAAGTGTTGTGACGTCTCAGATGTAACGTAAAATGTCGGAGTTTTTCCACAATACCTGACGAACATTTAATTTTTGAGCTTCAGTGGCGCAATGGTCAGCGCGTTCAGCTGTTAACCGAAAGGTTGGTGGTTCGAGCCCAAACGAGAGAGGTTTTGTGGGGTCTCAGATGTAGCGTGAAAATTCGTAACTTTTCAACAATACCTGACAACCATTTAATTTTTGGGGGTCCGTGGCGCAATGGCTAGCGCGTTCGGCTGTTAACCGAAAGGTTGGTGGTTCGAGCCCATCCGGGAGCGGTGTTGTGACGTCTCAGATGTTACGTAAAATGTCAGAGTTTTTCCACAATACCTGACGAACATTTAATTTTTGGGCTTCCGTGGCGCAGTAATTAGCGCGTCCAGCTCTTAATCGAAAGGTTGGTGGTTCGAGCCCACCCGGAAGAGGTGTTGTGGGGTCTCAGAGACAGCCTTAAAAGTCAAAACTTTTCCACAATACGTGACAATCATTTAATTTCTGATCTTCCGAGGCTCAATGGTTAGCGCGTTCGGCTGTTAACCAATAGGTTGGTGGTTCGAGCCCACCCGGGAGCGGTGTTTTTGGAACTCAAATGTAACGTAAATAGCCAAAGTTTTTCCACAATACCTGACGACCATTTAATTTTTGGGCCTCAGTGGCGAATGGTTAGCGCGTTCGGCTGTTAACCGAAAGGTTGGTGGTTCGAGCCCATCCGGGAGCGGTGTTGTGAGGTCTCAGATGTGAAGTAAAAAGTCAAGGTTTTACCTCAATACCTGACGAAAATTTAATTCTTGGGCTACAGTGGCGCAATGGTCAGCGCGTTCAGCTGTTAACCGAAAGGTTGGTGGTTTGAGCGCTCCCGGGAACGGTGTTGTGACGTCTCAGATGTAACGTAAATTGTCAGAGTTTTTCCAAAACACCTGACGAACATTTAACTTTCGGGCTTCCGTGGCGCAATGGTTAGCGCGTTCAGCTGTTTATCGAAAGGTTGGTGGTTCGAGCCCGCCCGGAAGAGGTATTGTGTGGTCTCAGATGTAGCGTAAAAAGTCAAAACTTTTCCACAATACGTGACAACCCTTTAATTTCTGAGCTTCCGTGGCTCAATGGTTAGCGCGTTCGGCTGTTAATCGAAAGGTTGGTGGTTCGAGCCCATCCGGGAGCGGTGTTGTGAGGTCTCAGATGTAGCGTGAAAAGTCAAACTTTTTCCATAATACGTGATAACCATTTATTTTCTGAGCTTCCGTGGCTCAATGGTTAGCGCGTTCGGCTGTTAACCAATAGGTTGGTGGTTCGAGCCCACCCGGGAGCGGTGTTTTGGGATCTCAAATGTAACGTAAATAGCCAAAGTTTTTCCACAATACCTGACGACCATTTAATTTTTGGGCCTCAGTTTCGCAATGGTTAGCGCGTTCAGCTGTTAACCGAAAGGTTGGTTGTTCGAGCCCAAACGAGAGAGGATTTGTGGGGTCTCAGAAGTAGCGTGAAAAGTAACTTTTCAACAATACCTGACAACCATTTAATTATTGGGCGTCCGTGGCGCAATGGTTACCGCGTTCGGCTGTTAACCAATAGGTTGGTGGTTCGAGCCCATCCGGGAGCGGTGTTGTGAGGTCTTAGATGTGACGTAAAAAGTCAAGGTTTTTACACAATATCTGACGAGCATCTAATTTTTGGGCTTCCGTGGCGCAATGGTTAGCGCGTTCAGCTGTTAATCGAAAGGTTGGTGGTTCGAGCCCACCCGGGAGAGGTGTTGTGGGGTCTCAAATGTAACGTAGAAAGCCAAAGTTTTTCCACAATACCTGACAACCGTTTAATTTCTGAGCTTCCGTCGCTCAGTGGTTAGCGCGTTCAGCTGTTAACCAATAGGTTGGTGGTTCGAGCCCACCCGGGAGCGGTGTTGTGTGATCTCAAATGTAACGTAGAAAGCCAAAGTTTTTCCACAATACCTGACGACCATTTAATTTTTGGGCTTCCGTGGCGCAATGGTTAGCGCGTTCGGCTGTTAACCGAAAGGTTGGTGGTTCGAGCCCATCCGGGAGCGGTGTTGTGAGGCCTCAGATGTGAAGTAAGAAGTCAAAGTTTTACCTCAATACCTGACGAAAATTTAATTTTTGGGCTTCAGTGGCGCAATGGTTAGCGCGTTCGGCTATTAACCAATAGGTTGGTGGTTCGAGCCCATCCGGGAGAAGTGTTGTGACGTCTCAGATGTAACGTAAAATGTCAGAGTTTTTCCACAATACCTGACGAACATTTAATTTTTGGGCTTCAGTGGCGCAATGGTCAGCGCGTTCAGCTGTTAACCGAAAGGTTGGTGGTTCGAGCCCTCCCGGGAGCGGTGTTGTGACGTCTCAGATGTAACGTAAAATGTCAGAGTTTTTCCACAATACCTGACGAGCATTTAATTTTTGGGCTTCCGTGGCGCAATGGTTAGCGCGTCAGCTGTTAATCGAAAGGTTGGTGGTTCAAGCCCACCCGGGAGAGGTGTTGTGAGGTCTCAGATGTAGCGTGAAAAGTCAAACTTTTTCCATAATACGTGATAACCATTTATTTTCTGATCTTTCGTGGCTCAATGGTTAGCCCGTTCGGCTGTTAACCAATAGCTTGGTGGTTCGAGCCCACCCGGGAGCGGTGTTTTTGGATCTCAAATGTAACGTAAATAGCCAAAGTTTTTCCGCAATACCTGACGACCATTTTTTTTTGGGCGTCCGTGGCTCAATGGTTAGCGCGTTCGGCTGTTAACCAATAGGTTGGTGGTTCGAGCCCATCCGGGAGCGGTGTTGTGAGGTCTCAGATGTGACGTAAAAAGTCAAGGTTTTTACACAATACCTGACGAGCATTTAACTTTTGGGCTTCCGTGGCGCAATGGTTAGCGCGATCGGCTGTTAACCAATAGGTTGGTGGTTCGAGCCCATCCGGGAGCGGTGTTGTGAGGTCTCAGATGTGACGTAAAAAGTCAAGTTTTTTGCACAATACCTGACGAGCATTTAGCTTTTGGGCTTCCGTGGCGCAATGGTTAGCGCGTTCGGCTGTTAACCAATAGGTTGGTGGTTCGAGCCCACCCGGGAGAGGTGTTGTGGGGTCTCAAATGTAACGTAGAAAGCCAAAGTTTTTCCACAATACCTGACAACCGTTTAATTTCTGAGCTTCCGTGGCTCAATGGTTAGCGCGTTCAGCTGTTAACCAATAGGTTGGTGGTTCGAGCCCACCCGGGAGCGGTGTTGTGTGATCTCAAGTGTAACGTAGAAAGCCAAAGTTTTTCCACAATACCTGACGACCATTTAATTTTTGGGCTTCCGTGGCGCAATGGTTATCGCGTTCGGCTGTTAACCAATAGGTTGATGGTTCGAGCCCATCCGGGAGCGGTGTTGTGAGGGCTCAGATGTGACGTAAAAAGTCAAGGTTTTTACACAATACCTGACGAGCATTTAACTTTTGGGCTTCCGTGGCGCAATGGTTAGCGCGATCGGCTGTTAACCAATAGGTTGGTGGTTCGAGCCCATCCTGGAGCGGTGTTGTGAGGTCTCAGATGTGACGTAGAGAGCCAAAGTTTTTCCACAATACCTGACAACCATTTAATTTCTGAGCTTCCGTGGCTCAATGGTTAGCGCGTTCGGCTGTTAACTAATAGGTTGGTGGTTCGAGCCCACCCGGGAGCGGTGTTGTGTGATCTCAAATGTAACGTAGAAAGCCAAAGTTTTTGCACAATAAATGACGACCATTTAATTTTTGGGCTTCCGTGGCGCAATGGTTAGCGCGTTCGGCTGTTAACCAATAGGTTGGTGGTTCGACCCCATCCGGGAGCGGTGTTTTGAGGTCTCAGATTTGACGTAAAAAGTCAAGGTTTTTACACAATACCTGACGAGCATTTAACTTTTGGGCTTCCGTGGCGCAATGGTTAGCGCGTTCGGCTGTTAACCAATAGGTTGGTGGTTCGAGCCCATCCGGGAGCGGTGTTGTGAGGTCTCAGATGTGATGTAAAAAGTCAAGGTTTTTACACAATACCTGACGAGCATTTAACTTTTGGGCTTCCGTGGCGCAATGGTTAGCGCGATCGGCTGTTAACCAATAGGTTGGTGGTTCGAGCCCATCCGGGAGCGGTGTTGTGAGGTCTCAGATGTGACGTAAAAAGTCAAGTTTTTTGCACAATACCTGACGAGCATTTAGCTTTTGGGCTTCCGTGGCGCAATGGTTAGCGCGTTCGGCTGTTAACTAATAGGTTGGTGGTTCGAGCCCACCCGGGAGCGGTGTTGTGTGATCTCAAATGTAACGTAGAAAGCCAAAGTTTTTCCACAATACCTGACAACCATTTAATTTCTGAGCTTCCGTGGCTCAATGGTAAGCGCGTTCGGCTGTTAACCAATAGGTTGGTGGTTCGAGCCCTCCCGGGAGCGGTGTTGTGACGTCTCAGATGTAACGAAAAAAGTCAAGGTTTTTACACAATATCTGACGAGCATCTAATTTTTGGGCTTCCGTGGCGCAATGTTTAGCGCGTTCAGCTGGTAATCGAAAGGTTGGTGGTTCGAGCCCACCCGGGAGAGGTGTTGTGGGGTCTCAAATGTAACGTAGAAAGCCAAAGTTTTTCCACAATACCTGACAACCGTTTAATTTCTGAGCTTCCGTGGCTCAATGGTTAGCGCGTTCAGCTGTTAACCAATAGGTTGGTGGTTCGAGCCCACCCGGGAGCGGTGTTGTGTGATCTCAAGTGTAACGTAGAAAGCCAAAGTTTTTCCACAATACCTGACGACCATTTAATTTTTGGGCTTCCGTGGCGCAATGGTTATCGCGTTCGGCTGTTAACCAATAGGTTGATGGTTCGAGCCCATCCGGGAGCGGTGTTGTGAGGGCTCAGATGTGACGTAAAAAGTCAGAGTTTTTCCACAATACTTGACGAGCATTTAATTTTTGGGCTTCCGTGGCGCAATGGTTAGCGCGTTCAGCTGTTAATCGAAAAGTTGGTGGTTCGAGCCCATCCGGGAGCGGTGTTGTGAGGTCTCAGATGTGAAGTAAAAAGTCAAAGTTTTACCTCAATACCTGACGAAAATTTAATTTTTGGGCTTCAGTGGCGCAATGGTCAGCGCGTTCAGCTGTTAACCGAAAGGTTGGTGGTTCGAGCCCACCCGGGAGCGGTGTTTTTGGATCTCAAATGTAACGTAAATAGCCAAAGTTTTTCCACAATACCTGACGACCATTTAATTTTTGGGCGTCCGTGGCGAATGGTTAGCGCGTTCGGCTGTTAACCGAAAGGTTGGTGGTTCGAGCCCATCCGGGAGAAGTGTTGTGACGTCTCAGATGTAACGTAAAATGTCAGAGTTTTTCCACAATACCTGACGAACATTTAATTTTTGGGCTTCCGTGGCTCAATGGTTAGAGCGTTCGGCTGTTAACCAATAGGTTGGTGGTTCGAGCCCTCCCGGGAGCGGTGTTGTGACGTCTCAGATGTAACGTAAAATGTCAGAGTTTTTCCACAATACTTGACGAGCATTTAATTTTTGGGCTTCAGTGGCGCAATGGTCAGCGCGTTCAGCTGTTAACCGAAAGGTTGGTGGTTCGAGCCCATCCGTGAGCGGTGTTGTGAGGTCTCAGATGTGAAGTAAAAAGTCAAAGATTTACCTCAATACCTGACGAAAATTTAATTTTTGGGCTTCAGTGGCGCAATGGTCAGCGCGTTCAGCTGTTAACCGAAAGGTTGGTGGTTCGAGCCCACCCGGGAGAGGTGTTGTGGGGTCTCAAATGTAACGTAGAAAGCCAAAGTTTTTCCACAATACCAGACAACAATTTTATTTCTGAGCTTCCGTGGCTCAATGGTTAGCGCGTTCGGCTGTTAACCAATAGGTTGGTGGTTCGAGCCCATCCGGGAGCGGTGTTGTGAGGTCTCAGATGTGACGTAGAAAGCCAAAGTTTTTCCACAATACCTGACAACCGTTTAATTTCTGAGCTTCCGTGGCTCAATGGTTAGCGCGTTCAGCTGTTAACCAATAGGTTGGTGGTTCGAGCCCACCCGGGAGCGGTGTTGTGTGATCTCAAATGTAACGTAGAAAGCCAAAGTTTTTGCACAATAAATGACGACCATTTAATTTTTGGGCTTCCGTGGCGCAATGGTTAGCGCGTTCGGCTGTTAACCAATAGGTTGGTGGTTCGACCCCATCCGGGAGCGGTGTTTTGAGGTCTCAGATTTGACGTAAAAAGTCAAGGTTTTTACACAATACCTGACGAGCATTTAACTTTTGGGCTTCCGTGGCGCAATGGTTAGCGCGTTCGGCTGTTAACCAATAGGTTGGTGGTTCGAGCCCATCCGGGAGCGGTGTTGTGAGGTCTCAGATGTGATGTAAAAAGTCAAGGTTTTTACACAATACCTGACGAGCATTTAACTTTTGGGCTTCCGTGGCGCAATGGTTAGCGCGATCGGCTGTTAACCAATAGGTTGGTGGTTCGAGCCCATCCGGGAGCGGTGTTGTGAGGTCTCAGATGTGACGTAAAAAGTCAAGTTTTTTGCACAATACCTGACGAGCATTTAGCTTTTGGGCTTCCGTGGCGCAATGGTTAGCGCGTTCGGCTGTTAACTAATAGGTTGGTGGTTCGAGCCCACCCGGGAGCGGTGTTGTGTGATCTCAAATGTAACGTAGAAAGCCAAAGTTTTTCCACAATACCTGACAACCATTTAATTTCTGAGCTTCCGTGGCTCAATGGTAAGCGCGTTCGGCTGTTAACCAATAGGTTGGTGGTTCGAGCCCTCCCGGGAGCGGTGTTGTGACGTCTCAGATGTAACGAAAAAAGTCAAGGTTTTTACACAATATCTGACGAGCATCTAATTTTTGGGCTTCCGTGGCGCAATGTTTAGCGCGTTCAGCTGGTAATCGAAAGGTTGGTGGTTCGAGCCCACCCGGGAGAGGTGTTGTGGGGTCTCAAATGTAACGTAGAAAGCCAAAGTTTTTCCACAATACCTGACAACCGTTTAATTTCTGAGCTTCCGTGGCTCAATGGTTAGCGCGTTCAGCTGTTAACCAATAGGTTGGTGGTTCGAGCCCACCCGGGAGCGGTGTTGTGTGATCTCAAGTGTAACGTAGAAAGCCAAAGTTTTTCCACAATACCTGACGACCATTTAATTTTTGGGCTTCCGTGGCGCAATGGTTATCGCGTTCGGCTGTTAACCAATAGGTTGGTGGTTCGAGCCCATCCGGGAGCGGTGTTGTGAGGTCTCAGATGTGAAGTAAAAAGTCAAAGTTTTACCTCAATACCTGACGAAAATTTAATTTTTGGGCTTCAGTGGCGCAATGGTCAGCGCGTTCAGCTGTTAACCGAAAGGTTGGTGGTTCGAGCCCACCCGGGAGCGGTGTTTTTGGATCTCAAATGTAACGTAAATAGCCAAAGTTTTTCCACAATACCTGACGACCATTTAATTTTTGGGCGTCCGTGGCGAATGGTTAGCGCGTTCGGCTGTTAACCGAAAGGTTGGTGGTTCGAGCCCATCCGGGAGAAGTGTTGTGACGTCTCAGATGTAACGTAAAATGTCAGAGTTTTTCCACAATACCTGACGAACATTTAATTTTTGGGCTTCCGTGGCTCAATGGTTAGAGCGTTCGGCTGTTAACCAATAGGTTGGTGGTTCGAGCCCTCCCGGGAGCGGTGTTGTGACGTCTCAGATGTAACGTAAAATGTCAGAGTTTTTCCACAATACTTGACGAGCATTTAATTTTTGGGCTTCAGTGGCGCAATGGTCAGCGCGTTCAGCTGTTAACCGAAAGGTTGGTGGTTCGAGCCCATCCGGGAGCGGTGTTGTGAGGTCTCAGATGTGAAGTAAAAAGTCAAAGATTTACCTCAATACCTGACGAAAATTTAATTTTTGGGCTTCAGTGGCGCAATGGTCAGCGCGTTCAGCTGTTAACCGAAAGGTTGGTGGTTCGAGCCCACCCGGGAGAGGTGTTGTGGGGTCTCAAATGTAACGTAGAAAGCCAAAGTTTTTCCACAATACCAGACAACAATTTTATTTCTGAGCTTCCGTGGCTCAATGGTTAGCGCGTTCGGCTGTTAACCAATAGGTTGGTGGTTCGAGCCCATCCGGGAGCGGTGTTGTGAGGTCTCAGATGTGACGTAAAAAGTCAAGGTTTAACAGCTGAACGCGCTAACCATTGCGCCACGGGAGCCCAAAAATTAAATGCTCGTCAGGTATTGTGTAAAAACCTTGACTTTTTACGTCACATCTGAGACCTCACAACACCGCTCCCGGATGGGCTCGAACCACCAACCTATTGGTTAACAGCCGAACGCGCTAAACATAGCGCCACGGAAGCCCAAAAGTTAAATGCTCGTCAGGTATTGTGTAAAAACCTTGACTTTTTACGTCACATCTGAGACCTCACAACACCGCTCCCGGATGGGCTCGAACCACCAACCTATTGGTTAACAGCCGAACGCGCTAACCATTGCGCCACGGAAGCCCAAAAGTTAAATGCTCGTCAGGTATTGTGTAAAAACCTTGACTTTTTACGTCAAATCTGAGACCTCAAAACACCGCTCCCGGATGGGGTCGAACCACCAACCTATTGGTTAACAGCCCAACGCGCTAACCATTGCGCCACGGAAGCCCAAAAATTAAATGGTCGTCATTTATTGTGCAAAAACTTTGGCTTTCTACGTTACATTTGAGATCCCACAACACCGCTCCCGGGTGGGCTCGAACCACCAACCTATTGGTTAACAGCCGAACGCGCTTACCATTGAGCCACGGAAGCTCAGAAATTAAATGGTTGTCAGGTATTGTGGAAAAACTTTGGCTTTCTACGTTACATTTGAGATCACACAACACCGCTCCCGGGTGGGCTCGAACCACCAACCTATTAGTTAACAGCCGAACGCGCTAACCATTGCGCCACGGAAGCCCAAAAGCTAAATGCTCGTCAGGTATTGTGCAAAAAACTTGACTTTTTACGTCACATCTGAGACCTCACAACACCGCTCCCGGATGGGCTCGAACCACCAACCTATTGGTTAACAGCCGATCGCGCTAACCATTGCGCCACGGAAGCCCAAAAGTTAAATGCTCGTCAGGTATTGTGTAAAAACCTTGACTTTTTACATCACATCTGAGACCTCACAACACCGCTCCCGGATGGGCTCGAACCACCAACCTATTGGTTAACAGCCGAACGCGCTAACCATTGCGCCACGGAAGCCCAAAAGTTAAATGCTCGTCAGGTATTGTGTAAAAACCTTGACTTTTTACGTCAAATCTGAGACCTCAAAACACCGCTCCCGGATGGGGTCGAACCACCAACCTATTGGTTAACAGCCGAACGCGCTAACCATTGCGCCACGGAAGCCCAAAAATTAAATGGTCGTCAGGTATTGTGGAAAAACTTTGGCTTTCTACGTTACACTTGAGATCACACAACACCGCTCCCGGGTGGGCTCGAACCACCAACCTATTGGTTAACAGCTGAACGCGCTAACCATTGAGCCACGGAAGCTCAGAAATTAAACGGTTGTCAGGTATTGTGGAAAACCTTGACTTTTTACGTCACATCTGAGACCTCACAACACGGCTCCCGGATGGGCTCGAACCACCAACCTATTGGTTAACAGCCGAACGCGCTAACCATTGCGCCACGGAAGCCCAAAAGTTAAATGCTCGTTAGGTATTGTGTAAAAACCTTGACTTTTTACGTCACATCTGAGACCTAACAACACCGCTCCCGGATGTGCTCGAACCACCAACCTATTGGTTAACAGCCGAACGCGCTAACCATTGCGCCACGGAAGCCCAAAAGTTAAATGCTCGTCAGGTATTATGTAAAAACCTTGACTTTTTACGTCACATCTGAGACCTCACAACACCGCTCCCGGATGGGGTCGAACGACCAACCTATTGGTTAACAGCCGAACGCGCTAACCATTGCGCCACGGAAGCCCAAAAATTAAATGGTCGTCATTTATTGTGCAAAAACTTTGGCTTTCTACGTTACATTTCAGATCCCACAACACCGCTCCCGGATGGGCTCGAACCACCAACCTATTTGTTAACAGCCGAACGCGCTAACCATTGCGCCACGGAAGCCCAAAAGTTAAATGCTCGTTAGGTATTGTGTAAAAACCTTGACTTTTTACGTCACATCTGAGACCTCACAACACCGCTCCCGGATGGGGTCGAACCACCAACCTATTGGTTAACAGCCGAACGCGCTAACCATTGCGCCACGGAAGCCCAAAAATTAAATGGTCGTCATTTATTGTGCAAAAACTTTGGCTTTCTACGTTACATTTCAGATCCCACAACACCGCTCCCGGGTGGGCTCCAACCACCAACCTATTGGTTAACAGCCGAAGCGCTAACCATTGAGCCACGGAAGCTCCGAAATTAAATGGTTGTCAGGTATTGTGGAAAACCTTGACTTTTTACGTCACATCTGAGACCTCACAACACGGCTCCCGGATGGGCTCGAACCACCAACCTATTGGTTAACAGCCGAACGCGCTAACCATTGAGCCAAGGAAGCTCAGAAATTAAATGGTTGTCAGCTATTGTGGAAAAACTTTAGCTTTCTACGTTACATTTGAGACCGCACAACACCTTTCCCGGGTGGGCTCGAACCACCAACCTTTCGATTAACAGCTGAACGCGCTAACCATTGCGCCACGGGAGCCCAAAAATTAAATGCTCGTCAGGTATTGTGTAAAAACCTTGACTTTTTACGTCACATCTGAGACCTCACAACACCGCTCCCGGATGGGCTCGAACCACCAACCTATTGGTTAACAGCCGAACGCGCTAAACATAGCGCCACGGAAGCCCAAAAGTTAAATGCTCGTCAGGTATTGTGTAAAAACCTTGACTTTTTACGTCACATCTGAGACCTCACAACACCGCTCCCGGATGGGCTCGAACCACCAACCTATTGGTTAACAGCCGAACGCGCTAACCATTGCGCCACGGAAGCCCAAAAGTTAAATGCTCGTCAGGTATTGTGTAAAAACCTTGACTTTTTACGTCAAATCTGAGACCTCAAAACACCGCTCCCGGATGGGGTCGAACCACCAACCTATTGGTTAACAGCCCAACGCGCTAACCATTGCGCCACGGAAGCCCAAAAATTAAATGGTCGTCATTTATTGTGCAAAAACTTTGGCTTTCTACGTTACATTTGAGATCCCACAACACCGCTCCCGGGTGGGCTCGAACCACCAACCTATTGGTTAACAGCCGAACGCGCTTACCATTGAGCCACGGAAGCTCAGAAATTAAATGGTTGTCAGGTATTGTGGAAAAAGTTTGGCTTTCTACGTTACATTTGAGATCACACAACACCGCTCCCGGGTGGGCTCGAACCACCAACCTATTAGTTAACAGCCGAACGCGCTAACCATTGCGCCACGGAAGCCCAAAAGCTAAATGCTCGTCAGGTATTGTGCAAAAAACTTGACTTTTTACGTCACATCTGAGACCTCACAACACCGCTCCCGGATGGGCTCGAACCACCAACCTATTGGTTAACAGCCGATCGCGCTAACCATTGCGCCACGGAAGCCCAAAAGTTAAATGCTCGTCAGGTATTGTGTAAAAACCTTGACTTTTTACATCACATCTGAGACCTCACAACACCGCTCCCGGATGGGCTCGAACCACCAACCTATTGGTTAACAGCCGAACGCGCTAACCATTGCGCCACGGAAGCCCAAAAGTTAAATGCTCGTCAGGTATTGTGTAAAAACCTTGACTTTTTACGTCAAATCTGAGACCTCAAAACACCGCTCCCGGATGGGGTCGAACCACCAACCTATTGGTTAACAGCCGAACGCGCTAACCATTGCGCCACGGAAGCCCAAAAATTAAATGGTCGTCATTTATTGTGCAAAAACTTTGGCTTTCTACGTTACATTTGAGATCACACAACACCGCTCCCGGGTGGGCTCGAACCACCAACCTATTAGTTAACAGCCGAACGCGCTAACCATTGAGCCACGGAAGCTCAGAAATTAAATGGTTGTCAGGTATTGTGGAAAAACTTTGGCTTTCTACGTCACATCTGAGACCTCACAACACCGCTCCAGGATGGGCTCGAACCACCAACCTATTGGTTAACAGCCGATCGCGCTAACCATTGCGCCACGGAAGCCCAAAAGTTAAATGCTCGTCAGGTATTGTGTAAAAACCTTGACTTTTTACGTCACATCTGAGCCCTCACAACACCGCTCCCGGATGGGCTCGAACCATCAACCTATTGGTTAACAGCCGAACGCGATAACCATTGCGCCACGGAAGCCCAAAAATTAAATGGTCGTCAGGTATTGTGGAAAAACTTTGGCTTTCTACGTTACACTTGAGATCACACAACACCGCTCCCGGGTGGGCTCGAACCACCAACCTATTGGTTAACAGCTGAACGCGCTAACCATTGAGCCACGGAAGCTCAGAAATTAAACGGTTGTCAGGTATTGTGGAAAACCTTGACTTTTTACGTCACATCTGAGACCTCACAACACGGCTCCCGGATGGGCTCGAACCACCAACCTATTGGTTAACAGCCGAACGCGCTAACCATTGCGCCACGGAAGCCCAAAAGTTAAATGCTCGTTAGGTATTGTGTAAAAACCTTGACTTTTTACGTCACATCTGAGACCTAACAACACCGCTCCCGGATGTGCTCGAACCACCAACCTATTGGTTAACAGCCGAACGCGCTAACCATTGCGCCACGGAAGCCCAAAAGTTAAATGCTCGTCAGGTATTATGTAAAAACCTTGACTTTTTACGTCACATCTGAGACCTCACAACACCGCTCCCGGATGGGGTCGAACGACCAACCTATTGGTTAACAGCCGAACGCGCTAACCATTGCGCCACGGAAGCCCAAAAATTAAATGGTCGTCATTTATTGTGCAAAAACTTTGGCTTTCTACGTTACATTTCAGATCCCACAACACCGCTCCCGGATGGGCTCGAACCACCAACCTATTTGTTAACAGCCGAACGCGCTAACCATTGCGCCACGGAAGCCCAAAAGTTAAATGCTCGTTAGGTATTGTGTAAAAACCTTGACTTTTTACGTCACATCTGAGACCTCACAACACCGCTCCCGGATGGGGTCGAACCACCAACCTATTGGTTAACAGCCGAACGCGCTAACCATTGCGCCACGGAAGCCCAAAAATTAAATGGTCGTCATTTATTGTGCAAAAACTTTGGCTTTCTACGTTACATTTCAGATCCCACAACACCGCTCCCGGGTGGGCTCCAACCACCAACCTATTGGTTAACAGCCGAAGCGCTAACCATTGAGCCACGGAAGCTCCGAAATTAAATGGTTGTCAGGTATTGTGGAAAACCTTGACTTTTTACGTCACATCTGAGACCTCACAACACGGCTCCCGGATGGGCTCGAACCACCAACCTATTGGTTAACAGCCGAACGCGCTAACCATTGAGCCAAGGAAGCTCAGAAATTAAATGGTTGTCAGCTATTGTGGAAAAACTTTAGCTTTCTACGTTACATTTGAGACCGCACAACACCTTTCCCGGGTGGGCTCGAACCACCAACCTTTCGATTAACAGCTGAACGCGCTAACCATTGCGCCACGGGAGCCCAAAAATTAAATGCTCGTCAGGTATTGTGTAAAAACCTTGACTTTTTACGTCACATCTGAGACCTCACAACACCGCTCCCGGATGGGCTCGAACCACCAACCTATTGGTTAACAGCCGAACGCGCTAAACATAGCGCCACGGAAGCCCAAAAGTTAAATGCTCGTCAGGTATTGTGTAAAAACCTTGACTTTTTACGTCACATCTGAGACCTCACAACACCGCTCCCGGATGGGCTCGAACCACCAACCTATTGGTTAACAGCCGAACGCGCTAACCATTGCGCCACGGAAGCCCAAAAGTTAAATGCTCGTCAGGTATTGTGTAAAAACCTTGACTTTTTACGTCAAATCTGAGACCTCAAAACACCGCTCCCGGATGGGGTCGAACCACCAACCTATTGGTTAACAGCCCAACGCGCTAACCATTGCGCCACGGAAGCCCAAAAATTAAATGGTCGTCATTTATTGTGCAAAAACTTTGGCTTTCTACGTTACATTTGAGATCCCACAACACCGCTCCCGGGTGGGCTCGAACCACCAACCTATTGGTTAACAGCCGAACGCGCTTACCATTGAGCCACGGAAGCTCAGAAATTAAATGGTTGTCAGGTATTGTGGAAAAAGTTTGGCTTTCTACGTTACATTTGAGATCACACAACACCGCTCCCGGGTGGGCTCGAACCACCAACCTATTAGTTAACAGCCGAACGCGCTAACCATTGCGCCACGGAAGCCCAAAAGCTAAATGCTCGTCAGGTATTGTGCAAAAAACTTGACTTTTTACGTCACATCTGAGACCTCACAACACCGCTCCCGGATGGGCTCGAACCACCAACCTATTGGTTAACAGCCGATCGCGCTAACCATTGCGCCACGGAAGCCCAAAAGTTAAATGCTCGTCAGGTATTGTGTAAAAACCTTGACTTTTTACATCACATCTGAGACCTCACAACACCGCTCCCGGATGGGCTCGAACCACCAACCTATTGGTTAACAGCCGAACGCGCTAACCATTGCGCCACGGAAGCCCAAAAGTTAAATGCTCGTCAGGTATTGTGTAAAAACCTTGACTTTTTACGTCAAATCTGAGACCTCAAAACACCGCTCCCGGATGGGGTCGAACCACCAACCTATTGGTTAACAGCCGAACGCGCTAACCATTGCGCCACGGAAGCCCAAAAATTAAATGGTCGTCATTTATTGTGCAAAAACTTTGGCTTTCTACGTTACATTTGAGATCACACAACACCGCTCCCGGGTGGGCTCGAACCACCAACCTATTAGTTAACAGCCGAACGCGCTAACCATTGAGCCACGGAAGCTCAGAAATTAAATGGTTGTCAGGTATTGTGGAAAAACTTTGGCTTTCTACGTCACATCTGAGACCTCACAACACCGCTCCAGGATGGGCTCGAACCACCAACCTATTGGTTAACAGCCGATCGCGCTAACCATTGCGCCACGGAAGCCCAAAAGTTAAATGCTCGTCAGGTATTGTGTAAAAACCTTGACTTTTTACGTCACATCTGAGCCCTCACAACACCGCTCCCGGATGGGCTCGAACCATCAACCTATTGGTTAACAGCCGAACGCGATAACCATTGCGCCACGGAAGCCCAAAAATTAAATGGTCGTCAGGTATTGTGGAAAAACTTTGGCTTTCTACGTTACACTTGAGATCACACAACACCGCTCCCGGGTGGGCTCGAACCACCAACCTATTGGTTAACAGCTGAACGCGCTAACCATTGAGCCACGGAAGCTCAGAAATTAAACGGTTGTCAGGTATTGTGGAAAACCTTGACTTTTTACGTCACATCTGAGACCTCACAACACGGCTCCCGGATGGGCTCGAACCACCAACCTATTGGTTAACAGCCGAACGCGCTAACCATTGCGCCACGGAAGCCCAAAAGTTAAATGCTCGTTAGGTATTGTGTAAAAACCTTGACTTTTTACGTCACATCTGAGACCTAACAACACCGCTCCCGGATGTGCTCGAACCACCAACCTATTGGTGAACAGCCGAACGCGCTAACCATTGCGCCACGGAAGCCCAAAAGTTAAATGCTCGTCAGGTATTATGTAAAAACCTTGACTTTTTACGTCACATCTGAGACCTCACAACACCGCTCCCGGATGGGGTCGAACGACCAACCTATTGGTTAACAGCCGAACGCGCTAACCATTGCGCCACGGAAGCCCAAAAATTAAATGGTCGTCATTTATTGTGCAAAAACTTTGGCTTTCTACGTTACATTTCAGATCCCACAACACCGCTCCCGGATGGGCTCGAACCACCAACCTATTTGTTAACAGCCGAACGCGCTAACCATTGCGCCACGGAAGCCCAAAAGTTAAATGCTCGTTAGGTATTGTGTAAAAACCTTGACTTTTTACGTCACATCTGAGACCTCACAACACCGCTCCCGGATGGGGTCGAACCACCAACCTATTGGTTAACAGCCGAACGCGCTAACCATTGCGCCACGGAAGCCCAAAAATTAAATGGTCGTCATTTATTGTGCAAAAACTTTGGCTTTCTACGTTACATTTCAGATCCCACAACACCGCTCCCGGGTGGGCTCCAACCACCAACCTATTGGTTAACAGCCGAAGCGCTAACCATTGAGCCACGGAAGCTCCGAAATTAAATGGTTGTCAGGTATTGTGGAAAACCTTGACTTTTTACGTCACATCTGAGACCTCACAACACGGCTCCCGGATGGGCTCGAACCACCAACCTATTGGTTAACAGCCGAACGCGCTAACCATTGAGCCAAGGAAGCTCAGAAATTAAATGGTTGTCAGCTATTGTGGAAAAACTTTAGCTTTCTACGTTACATTTGAGACCGCACAACACCTTTCCCGGGTGGGCTCGAACCACCAACCTTTCGATTAACAGCTGAACGCGCTAACCATTGCGCCACGGGAGCCCAAAAATTAAATGCTCGTCAGGTATTGTGTAAAAACCTTGACTTTTTACGTCACATCTGAGACCTCACAACACCGCTCCCGGATGGGCTCGAACCACCAACCTATTGGTTAACAGCCGAACGCGCTAAACATAGCGCCACGGAAGCCCAAAAGTTAAATGCTCGTCAGGTATTGTGTAAAAACCTTGACTTTTTACGTCACATCTGAGACCTCACAACACCGCTCCCGGATGGGCTCGAACCACCAACCTATTGGTTAACAGCCGAACGCGCTAACCATTGCGCCACGGAAGCCCAAAAGTTAAATGCTCGTCAGGTATTGTGTAAAAACCTTGACTTTTTACGTCAAATCTGAGACCTCAAAACACCGCTCCCGGATGGGGTCGAACCACCAACCTATTGGTTAACAGCCCAACGCGCTAACCATTGCGCCACGGAAGCCCAAAAATTAAATGGTCGTCATTTATTGTGCAAAAACTTTGGCTTTCTACGTTACATTTGAGATCCCACAACACCGCTCCCGGGTGGGCTCGAACCACCAACCTATTGGTTAACAGCCGAACGCGCTTACCATTGAGCCACGGAAGCTCAGAAATTAAATGGTTGTCAGGTATTGTGGAAAAAGTTTGGCTTTCTACGTTACATTTGAGATCACACAACACCGCTCCCGGGTGGGCTCGAACCACCAACCTATTAGTTAACAGCCGAACGCGCTAACCATTGCGCCACGGAAGCCCAAAAGCTAAATGCTCGTCAGGTATTGTGCAAAAAACTTGACTTTTTACGTCACATCTGAGACCTCACAACACCGCTCCCGGATGGGCTCGAACCACCAACCTATTGGTTAACAGCCGATCGCGCTAACCATTGCGCCACGGAAGCCCAAAAGTTAAATGCTCGTCAGGTATTGTGTAAAAACCTTGACTTTTTACATCACATCTGAGACCTCACAACACCGCTCCCGGATGGGCTCGAACCACCAACCTATTGGTTAACAGCCGAACGCGCTAACCATTGCGCCACGGAAGCCCAAAAGTTAAATGCTCGTCAGGTATTGTGTAAAAACCTTGACTTTTTACGTCAAATCTGAGACCTCAAAACACCGCTCCCGGATGGGGTCGAACCACCAACCTATTGGTTAACAGCCGAACGCGCTAACCATTGCGCCACGGAAGCCCAAAAATTAAATGGTCGTCATTTATTGTGCAAAAACTTTGGCTTTCTACGTTACATTTGAGATCACACAACACCGCTCCCGGGTGGGCTCGAACCACCAACCTATTAGTTAACAGCCGAACGCGCTAACCATTGAGCCACGGAAGCTCAGAAATTAAATGGTTGTCAGGTATTGTGGAAAAACTTTGGCTTTCTACGTCACATCTGAGACCTCACAACACCGCTCCAGGATGGGCTCGAACCACCAACCTATTGGTTAACAGCCGATCGCGCTAACCATTGCGCCACGGAAGCCCAAAAGTTAAATGCTCGTCAGGTATTGTGTAAAAACCTTGACTTTTTACGTCACATCTGAGCCCTCACAACACCGCTCCCGGATGGGCTCGAACCATCAACCTATTGGTTAACAGCCGAACGCGATAACCATTGCGCCACGGAAGCCCAAAAATTAAATGGTCGTCAGGTATTGTGGAAAAACTTTGGCTTTCTACGTTACACTTGAGATCACACAACACCGCTCCCGGGTGGGCTCGAACCACCAACCTATTGGTTAACAGCTGAACGCGCTAACCATTGAGCCACGGAAGCTCAGAAATTAAACGGTTGTCAGGTATTGTGGAAAAACTTTGGCTTTCTACGTTACATTTGAGACCCCACAACACCTCTCCCGGGTGGGCTCGAACCACCAACCTTTCGATTACCAGCTGAACGCGCTAAACATTGCGCCACGGAAGCCCAAAAATTAGATGCTCGTCAGATATTGTGTAAAAACCTTGACTTTTTTCGTTACATCTGAGACGTCACAACACCGCTCCCGGGAGGGCTCGAACCACCAACCTATTGGTTAACAGCCGAACGCGCTTACCATTGAGCCACGGAAGCTCAGAAATTAAATGGTTGTCAGGTATTGTGGAAAAACTTTGGCTTTCTACGTTACATTTGAGATCACACAACACCGCTCCCGGGTGGGCTCGAACCACCAACCTATTAGTTAACAGCCGAACGCGCTAACCATTGCGCCACGGAAGCCCAAAAGCTAAATGCTCGTCAGGTATTGTGCAAAAAACTTGACTTTTTACGTCACATCTGAGACCTCACAACACCGCTCCCGGATGGGCTCGAACCACCAACCTATTGGTTAACAGCCGATCGCGCTAACCATTGCGCCACGGAAGCCCAAAAGTTAAATGCTCGTCAGGTATTGTGTAAAAACCTTGACTTTTTACATCACATCTGAGACCTCACAACACCGCTCCCGGATGGGCTCGAACCACCAACCTATTGGTTAACAGCCGAACGCGCTAACCATTGCGCCACGGAAGCCCAAAAGTTAAATGCTCGTCAGGTATTGTGTAAAAACCTTGACTTTTACGTCAAATCTGAGACCTCAAAACACCGCTCCCGGATGGGGTCGAACCACCAACCTATTGGTTAACAGCCGAACGCGCTAACCATTGCGCCACGGAAGCCCAAAAATTAAATGGTCGTCATTTATTGTGCAAAAACTTTGGCTTTCTACGTTACATTTGAGATCACACAACACCGCTCCCGGGTGGGCTCGAACCACCAACCTATTAGTTAACAGCCGAACGCGCTAACCATTGAGCCACGGAAGCTCAGAAATTAAATGGTTGTCAGGTATTGTGGAAAAACTTTGGCTTTCTACGTCACATCTGAGACCTCACAACACCGCTCCAGGATGGGCTCGAACCACCAACCTATTGGTTAACAGCCGATCGCGCTAACCATTGCGCCACGGAAGCCCAAAAGTTAAATGCTCGTCAGGTATTGTGTAAAAACCTTGACTTTTTACGTCACATCTGAGCCCTCACAACACCGCTCCCGGATGGGCTCGAACCATCAACCTATTGGTTAACAGCCGAACGCGATAACCATTGCGCCACGGAAGCCCAAAAATTAAATGGTCGTCAGGTATTGTGGAAAAACTTTGGCTTTCTACGTTACACTTGAGATCACACAACACCGCTCCCGGGTGGGCTCGAACCACCAACCTATTGGTTAACAGCTGAACGCGCTAACCATTGAGCCACGGAAGCTCAGAAATTAAACGGTTGTCAGGTATTGTGGAAAAACTTTGGCTTTCTACGTTACATTTGAGACCCCACAACACCTCTCCCGGGTGGGCTCGAACCACCAACCTATTGGTTAACAGCCGAACGCGCTAACCATTGCGCCACGGAAGCCCAAAAGCTAAATGCTCGTCAGGTATTGTGCAAAAAACTTGACTTTTTACGTCACATCTGAGACCTCACAACACCGCTCCCGGATGGGCTCGAACCACCAACCTATTGGTTAACAGCCGATCGCGCTAACCATTGCGCCACGGAAGCCCAAAAGTTAAATGCTCGTCAGGTATTGTGTAAAAACCTTGACTTTTTACGTCACATCTGAGACCTCACAACACCGCTCCCGGATGGGCTCGAACCACCAACCTATTGGTTAACAGCCGAACGCGCTAACCATTGAGCCACGGACGCCCAAAAAAAAATGGTCGTCAGGTATTGCGGAAAAACTTTGGCTATTTACGTTACATTTGAGATCCAAAAACACCGCTCCCGGGTGGGCTCGAACCACCAAGCTATTGGTTAACAGCCGAACGGGCTAACCATTGAGCCACGAAAGATCAGAAAATAAATGGTTATCACGTATTATGGAAAAAGTTTGACTTTTCACGCTACATCTGAGACCTCACAACACCTCTCCCGGGTGGGCTTGAACCACCAACCTTTCGATTAACAGCTGAACGCGCTAACCATTGCGCCACGGAAGCCCAAAAATTAAATGCTCGTCAGGTATTGTGGAAAAACTCTGACATTTTACGTTACATCTGAGACGTCACAACACCGCTCCCGGGAGGGCTCGAACCACCAACCTTTCGGTTAACAGCTGAACGCGCTGACCATTGCGCCACTGAAGCCCAAAAATTAAATGTTCGTCAGGTATTGTGGAAAAACTCTGACATTTTACGTTACATCTGAGACGTCACAACACTTCTCCCGGATGGGCTCGAACCACCAACCTATTGGTTAATAGCCGAACGCGCTAACCATTGCGCCACTGAAGCCCAAAAATTAAATTTTCGTCAGGTATTGAGGTAAAACTTTGACTTCTTACTTCACATCTGAGGCCTCACAACACCGCTCCCGGATGGGCTCGAACCACCAACCTTTCGGTTAACAGCCGAACGCGCTAACCATTGCGCCACGGAAGCCCAAAAATTAAATGGTCGTCAGGTATTGTGGAAAAACTTTGGCTTTCTACGTTACATTTGAGATCACACAACACCGCTCCCGGGTGGGCTCGAACCACCAACCTATTGGTTAACAGCTGAACGCGCTAACCACTGAGCCACGGAAGCTCAGAAATTAAACGGTTGTCAGGTATTGTGGAAAAACTTTGGCTTTCTACGTTACATTTGAGACCCCACAACACCTCTCCCGGGTGGGCTCGAACCACCAACCTTTCGATTAACAGCTGAACGCGCTAACCATTGCGCCACGGAAGCCCAAAAATTAGATGCTCGTCAGATATTGTGTAAAAACCTTGACTTTTTACGTCACATCTAAGACCTCACAACACCGCTCCCGGATGGGCTCGAACCACCAACCTATTGGTTAACAGCCGAACGCGGTAACCATTGCGCCACGGACGCCCAATAATTAAATGGTTGTCAGGTATTGTTGAAAAGTTACTTTTCACGCTACTTCTGAGACCCCACAAATCCTCTCTCGTTTGGGCTCGAACAACCAACCTTTCGGTTAACAGCTGAACGCGCTAACCATTGCGAAACTGAGGCCCAAAAATTAAATGGTCGTCAGGTATTGTGGAAAAACTTTGGCTATTTACGTTACATTTGAGATCCCAAAACACCGCTCCCGGGTGGGCTCGAACCACCAACCTATTGGTTAACAGCCGAACGCGCTAACCATTGAGCCACGGAAGCTCAGAAAATAAATGGTTATCACGTATTATGGAAAAAGTTTGACTTTTCACGCTACATCTGAGACCTCACAACACCGCTCCCGGATGGGCTCGAACCACCAACCTTTCGATTAACAGCCGAACGCGCTAACCATTGAGCCACGGAAGCTCAGAAATTAAAGGGTTGTCACGTATTGTGGAAAAGTTTTGACTTTTTACGCTACATCTGAGACCACACAATACCTCTTCCGGGCGGGCTCGAACCACCAACCTTTCGATTAACAGCTGAACGCGCTAACCATTGCGCCACGGAAGCCCGAAAGTTAAATGTTCGTCAGGTGTTTTGGAAAAACTCTGACAATTTACGTTACATCTGAGACGTCACAACACCGTTCCCGGGAGCGCTCAAACCACCAACCTTTCGGTTAACAGCTGAACGCGCTGACCATTGCGCCACTGTAGCCCAAAAATTAAATTTTCGTCAGGTATTGAGGTAAAACCTTGACTTTTTACTTCACATCTGAGACCTCACAACACCGCTCCCGGATGGGCTCGAACCACCAACCTTTCGGTTAACAGCCGAACGCGCTAACCATTCGCCACTGAGGCCCAAAAATTAAATGGTCGTCAGGTATTGTGGAAAAACTTTGGCTATTTACGTTACATTTGAGTTCCAAAAACACCGCTCCCAGGTGGGCTCGAACCACCAACCTATTGGTTAACAGCCGAACGCGCTAACCATTGAGCCTCGGAAGATCAGAAATTAAATGATTGTCACGTATTGTGGAAAAGTTTTGACTTTTAAGGCTGTCTCTGAGACCCCACAACACCTCTTCCGGGTGGGCTCGAACCACCAACCTTTCGATTAAGAGCTGGACGCGCTAATTACTGCGCCACGGAAGCCCAAAAATTAAATGTTCGTCAGGTATTGTGGAAAAACTCTGACATTTTACGTAACATCTGAGACGTCACAACACCGCTCCCGGATGGGCTCGAACCACCAACCTTTCGGTTAACAGCCGAACGCGCTAGCCATTGCGCCACGGACACCCAAAAATTAAATGGTTGTCAGGTATTGTTGAAAAGTTACGAATTTTCACGCTACATCTGAGACCCCACAAAACCTCTCTCGTTTGGGCTCGAACCACCAACCTTTCGGTTAACAGCCGAACGCGCTAACCATTGCGCCACGGAAGCCCAAAAATTAAATGGTCGTCAGGTATTGTGGAAAAACTTTGGCCTTCTACGTTACATTTGAGATCACACAACACCGCTCCCGGGTGGGCTCGAACCACCAACCTATTGGTTAACAGCTGAACGCGCTAACCACTGAGCCACGGAAGCTCAGAAATTAAACGGTTGTCAGGTATTGTGGAAAAACTTTGGCTTTCTACGTTACATTTGAGACCCCACAACACCTCTCCCGGGTGGGCTCGAACCACCAACCTTTCGATTAACAGCTGAACGCGCTAACCATTGCGCCACGGAAGCCCAAAAATTAGATGCTCGTCAGATATTGTGTAAAAACCTTGACTTTTTACGTCACATCTAAGACCTCACAACACCGCTCCCGGATGGGCTCGAACCACCAACCTATTGGTTAACAGCCGAACGCGGTAACCATTGCGCCACGGACGCCCAATAATTAAATGGTTGTCAGGTATTGTTGAAAAGTTACTTTTCACGCTACTTCTGAGACCCCACAAATCCTCTCTCGTTTGGGCTCGAACAACCAACCTTTCGGTTAACAGCTGAACGCGCTAACCATTGCGAAACTGAGGCCCAAAAATTAAATGGTCGTCAGGTATTGTGGAAAAACTTTGGCTATTTACGTTACATTTGAGATCCCAAAACACCGCTCCCGGGTGGGCTCGAACCACCAACCTATTGGTTAACAGCCGAACGCGCTAACCATTGAGCCACGGAAGCTCAGAAAATAAATGGTTATCACGTATTATGGAAAAAGTTTGACTTTTCACGCTACATCTGAGACCTCACAACACCGCTCCCGGATGGGCTCGAACCACCAACCTTTCGATTAACAGCCGAACGCGCTAACCATTGAGCCACGGAAGCTCAGAAATTAAAGGGTTGTCACGTATTGTGGAAAAGTTTTGACTTTTTACGCTACATCTGAGACCACACAATACCTCTTCCGGGCGGGCTCGAACCACCAACCTTTCGATTAACAGCTGAACGCGCTAACCATTGCGCCACGGAAGCCCGAAAGTTAAATGTTCGTCAGGTGTTTTGGAAAAACTCTGACAATTTACGTTACATCTGAGACGTCACAACACCGTTCCCGGGAGCGCTCAAACCACCAACCTTTCGGTTAACAGCTGAACGCGCTGACCATTGCGCCACTGTAGCCCAAAAATTAAATTTTCGTCAGGTATTGAGGTAAAACCTTGACTTTTTACTTCACATCTGAGACCTCACAACACCGCTCCCGGATGGGCTCGAACCACCAACCTTTCGGTTAACAGCCGAACGCGCTAACCATTCGCCACTGAGGCCCAAAAATTAAATGGTCGTCAGGTATTGTGGAAAAACTTTGGCTATTTACGTTACATTTGAGTTCCAAAAACACCGCTCCCAGGTGGGCTCGAACCACCAACCTATTGGTTAACAGCCGAACGCGCTAACCATTGAGCCTCGGAAGATCAGAAATTAAATGATTGTCACGTATTGTGGAAAAGTTTTGACTTTTAAGGCTGTCTCTGAGACCCCACAACACCTCTTCCGGGTGGGCTCGAACCACCAACCTTTCGATTAAGAGCTGGACGCGCTAATTACTGCGCCACGGAAGCCCAAAAATTAAATGTTCGTCAGGTATTGTGGAAAAACTCTGACATTTTACGTAACATCTGAGACGTCACAACACCGCTCCCGGATGGGCTCGAACCACCAACCTTTCGGTTAACAGCCGAACGCGCTAGCCATTGCGCCACGGACACCCAAAAATTAAATGGTTGTCAGGTATTGTTGAAAAGTTACGAATTTTCACGCTACATCTGAGACCCCACAAAACCTCTCTCGTTTGGGCTCGAACCACCAACCTTTCGGTTAACAGCTGAACGCGCTGACCATTGCGCCACTGAAGCTCAAAAATTAAATGTTCGTCAGGTATTGTGGAAAAACTCCGACATTTTACGTTACATCTGAGACGTCACAACACTTCTCCCGAATGGGCTAGAACCACCAACCTATTGGTTAATAGCCGAACGCGCTAACCATTGCGCCACTGAAGCAGAAAAATTAAATTTTCGTCAGGTATTGAGGTAAAACTTTGACTTTTTACTTCACATCTGAGGCCTCACAACACCGCTCCCGGATGGGCGCGAACCACCAACCTTTCGGTTAACAGCCGAACGCGCTAACCATTGACCCACGAAAGATCAGAAAATAAATGGTTATCACGTATTATGGAAAAAGTTTGACTTTTCACGCTACATCTGAGACCTCACAACACCTCTCTCGGGTGGGCTCGAAACACCAACCTTTCGATTAACAGCTGAACGCGCTAACCATTGTGCCACGGAAGCCCAAAAATTAAATGTTCGTCAGGTATTGTGGAAAAACTCTGACATTTTACGTTACATCTGAGACCTCACAACACCGCTCCCGAATGGGCTAGAACCACCAACCTATTGGTTAATAGCCGAACGCGCTAACCATTGCGCCACTGAAGCAGAAAAATTAAATTTTCGTCAGGTATTGAGGTAAAACTTTGACTTTTTACTTCACATCTGAGGCCTCACAACACCGCTCCCGGATGGGCTCGAACCACCAACCTTTCGGTTAACAGCCGAACGCGCTAACCATTGACCCACGAAAGATCAGAAAATAAATGGTTATCACGTATTATGGAAAAAGTTTGTCTTTTCACGCTACATCTGAGACCTCACAACACCTCTCTCGGGTGGGCTCGAAACACCAACCTTTCGATTAACAGCTGAACGCGCTAACCATTGTGCCACGGAAGCCGAAAAATTAAATGTTCGTCAGGTATTGTGGAAAAACTCTGACATTTTACGTTACATCTGAGACGTCACAACACTTCTCCCGGATGGGCTCGAACCACCAACCTATTGGTTAATAGCCGAACGCGCTAACCATTGCGCCACTGAAGCCCAAAAATTAAATTTTCGTCAGGTATTGATGTAAAACTTTGACTTTTTACTTCACATCTGAGGCCTCACAACACCGCTCCCGGATGGGCTCGAACCAAAACCTTTCGGTTAACAGCCGAACGCGCTAACCATTCGCCACGGACGCCCAAAAATTAAATGGTCGTCAGGTATTGTGGAAAAGTTTTGTCTTTTTACGCTACATATGAGACCCAACAACACCTCTCCCGGGTGGGCTCGAACCACCAACCTTTCGATTAACAGCTGAACGCGCTAACCATTGCGCCACGCAAGCCCAAAAATTAAATGTTCGTCAGATATTGTGGAAAAACTCTGACATTTTACGTTACATCTGAGACGTCACAACACTTCTCCCGGATAGGCTCGAAAAACCAACCAATTGGTTAACAGCCGAACGCGCTAACCATTGAGCCACAGAAGCTCAGAAATTAAATGGTTGTTAGGTTTTGTGGATAAGTTATGACTTTTTACGTTACATCTGAGACCCTACAACACCTCTCCCAGGTGGGCTCGAACCACCATCCTTTCGGTTAACAGCCGAACGCGCTAACCATTGCGCCAAGGAAGCCCAAAAATGAAATGGTCGTCAGGTATTGTGGAAAAACTTTGGCTATTTACGTTACATTTGAGATCCCAAAACACCGCTCCCGGGTGGGCTCGAACCACCACCCTATTGCTTAACAGCCGAACGCGCTAACCATTGAGCCACGGAAGCTCAGAAAATAAATGGTTATCACGTATTATGGAAAAAGTTTGACTTTTCACGCTACATCTGAGACCTCACAACACCGCTCCCGGATGGGCTCGAAACACCAACCTTTCGATTAACAGCCGAACGCGCTAACATTGAGCCACGGAAGCCCAAAAATTAAATGTTCGTCAGGACAATAAATAAAAATGTACCTCGATTTTTAATAACATTTTCAAAATCGACGTTTCACGGCCAAAGAAGCATATTTTGAGTATTTCTTCACTATTTTCAAATATAACCACTGAAACCATTATTTTTATACTTTTTGCTTAATTCAAGCAATGTAACGATATTCATTCAAAAAACTGTTAAAATTCAATTTTCAATAAGAAATCGTATTCACGGATTTTGTGTCTTGAAGAAGAAAAACCTGCGATTTTTTTCGGTACTTTTTTGAATGCTTTTTTTTCTAGAGAAAGTTTTGACCGAATTCAGCTTAATTCCCTATAAAACACTCATTGAAAGTGATTTCATCTCAATTGAACAATAATTAAAAATTTACCTCGATTTTTAATAACATTTTCAAATTCGACGTTTCACCGCCAACGAAGCATACTTTGAGTATTTCTTCACTATTTACAAATATATTCACTGAAACCATTATTTTTATACTTTTTGCTTTAATTCAAGCAAATGTAACGATATTCAATCAAAAAACTGTTAAAATTAAATTTTTCAATAAGAAATCGTTGTCACGGATTTTGTATCTTGATGAGAAAAACTTGCGATTTTTTCGGTACTTTTTTGAATGCATTTTTTTCTGGAGAAATGTTTGACCGAATTCAGCTTAATTCCCTATTTATTAAAAATTTATTTAAAAAAAATGCATTCAAAAAAGTACCGAAAAAATCGCATGTTTTTCTTCTTCAAGATACAAAATCCGTGACAACGATTTCTTATTGAAAAATTGAATTTTAACAGTTTTTTATAAAAGTATAAAAATAATGGTTTCAGTGATTATATTTGAAAATAGTGAAGAAATACTCAAAGTATGCTTCTTTGGCCGTGAAACGTCGATTTTGAAAATGTTATTAAAAATCGAGGTAGATTTTTAATTATTGTTCAATCGAGATGAAATCACTTTCAATGAGTGTTTTATAGGGAATTTAGCTGAATTCGGTCAAACATTTCTCCAGAAAAAATGCATTCAAAAGTGTACCGAAAAAATCGCATGTTTTTTTTCTTCAAGATACAAAATCCGTGACAACGATTTCTTATTTAAAATTGAATTTTAACAGTTTGTTGAATGAATATCGTTACATTTGCTTGAATTAACGCAAAAATTACAAAAATAATGGTTTCAATGGTTATATTTGAAAATAGTGAAGAAATACTCAAAATATGCTTCTTTGGCCGTGAAACGTCGATTTTGAAAATGTTATTAAAAATCGAGGTACATTTTTATTTATTGTTCAATCGAGATGAAATCACTTTTAATGAGTGTTTTATAGGGAATTAAGCTGAATTCGGTCAAAAATTTCTCCTGAAAACAAATGCATTCAAAAAAGTACCGAAAAAATCGCATGTTTTTCTTCTTCAAGATACAAAATCCGTGACAACGATTTCTTATTGAAAAATTTAATTTTAACAGTTTTTTGATTGAATATCGTTACATTTGCTTGAATTAAAGCAAAAAGTATAAAAATAATGGTTTCAGTGAACATATTTGAAAATAGTGAAGAAATACTCAAAGTATGCTTCTTTGGCCGTGAAACGTCGATTTTGAAAATGTTATTAAAAATCGAGGTAAATTTTTAATTATTGTTCAATCGAGATGAAATCACTTTCAATGAGTGTTTTATAGGGAATTAAGCTGAATTCGGTCAAACATTTCTCCAGAAAAAAATGCATTCAAAAGTGTACCGAAAGAATCGCATGTTTTTTTTTCTTCAAGATACAAAATCCGTGACAACGATTTCTTATTTAAAATTGAATTTTAACAGTTTGTTGAATGAATATCGTTACATTTGCTTGAATTAACGCAAAAATTACAAAAATAATGGTTTCAGTGGTTATATTTGAAAACAAAGAACAAATACTCAAAATGTTTTTCTTAGGCCGAGTTACGTCGATTTTGAAAATGTTATTAAAAATCGAGGTACATTTTCATTTATTGTTCAATCGAGATGAAATCACTTTTAATCAGTGTTTTATAGGGAATTAAGCTGAATTCGGTCAAAAATTTCTCCAGAAAAAAAGGCATTCAAAAAAGTACCGAAAAAATCGCAGGTTTTTCTTCTTCAAGACACAAAATCCGTGAATACGATTTCTTATTGAAAATTGAATTTTAACAGTTTTTTGAATGAATATCGTTACATTGCTTGAACTAAACCAAAAAGTATAAAAATAATGGTTTCAGTGGTTATATTTGAAAATAGTGAAGAAATACTCAAAATATGCTTCTTTGGCCGTGAAACGTCGATTTTGAAAATGTTATTAAAAATCGAGGTACATTTTTATTTTTTGTTCAATCGAGATGAAATCACTTTTATTGAGTGTTTTATAGGGAATTAAGCTGAATTCGGTCAAAAATTTCTCCAGAAAAAAATGCATTCAAAAAAGTACCGAAAAAATCGCATGTTTTTCTTCTTCAAGATACAAAATCCGTGACAACGATTTCTTATTGAAAAATTGAATTTTAACAGTTTTTTGAATGAATATCGTTACATTTGCTTGAATTAACGCAAAAATTACAAAAATAATGGTTTCAGTGGTTATATTTGAAAACAGTGAACAAATACTCAAAATGTTTTTCTTAGGCCGAGTTACGTCGATTTTGAAAATGTTATTAAAAATCGAGGTACATTTTCATTTATTGTTCAATCGAGATGAATCACTTTTAATGAGTGTTTTATAGGGAATTAAGCTGAATTCGGTCAAAAATTTCTCCAGAAAAAAATGCATTCAAAAAAGTACCGAAAAAATCGCAGGTTTTTCTTCTTCAAGACACAAAATCCGTGAATACGATTTCTTATTGAAAATTGAATTTTAACAGTTTTTTGAATGAATATCGTTACATTGCTTGAACTAAAGCAAAAAGTATAAAAATAATGGTTTCAGTGGTTATATTTGAAATAAGTGAAGAAATACTCAAAATATGCTTCTTTGGCCGTGAAACGTCGATTTTGAAAATGTTATTAAAAATCGAGGTACATTTTTATTTTTTGTTCAATCGAGATGAAATCACTTTTATTGAGTGTTTTATAGGGAATTAAGCTGAATTCGGTCAAAAATTTCTCCAGAAAAAAATGCATTCAAAAAAGTACCGAAAAAATCGCATGTTTTTCTTCTTCAAGATACAAAATCCGTGACAACGATTTCTTATTGAAAAATTTAACTTTAACAGTTTTTTGATTGAATATCGTTACATTTGCTTGAATTAAAGCAAAAAGTATAAAAATAATGGTTTCAGTGAACATATTTGAAAATAGTGAAGAAATACTCAAAGTATGCTTCTTTGGCCGTGAAACGTCGATTTTGAAAATGTTATTTAAAATCGAGGTAAATTTTTAATTATTGTTCAATCGAGATGAAATCACTTTCAATGAGTGTTTTATAGGGAATTAAGCTGAATTCGGTCAAACATTTCTCCAGAAAAAAAAGGCATTCAAAAGTGTACCGAAAAAATCGCATGTTTTTCTTCTTCAAGATACAAAATCCGTGACAACGATTTCTTATTGAAAAATTGAATTTTAACAGTTTTTTGAATGAATATCGTTACATTTGCTTGAATTAACGCAAAAATTACAAAAATAATGGTTTCAGTGGTTATATTTGAAAACAGTGAACAAATACTCAAAATGTTTTTCTTAGGCCGAGTTACGTCGATTTTGAAAATGTTATTAAAAATCGAGGTACATTTTCATTTATTGTTCAATCGAGATGAAATCACTTTTAATGAGTGTTTTATAGGGAATTAAGCTGAATTCGGTCAAAAATTTCTCCAGAAAAAAATGCATTCAAAAAAGTACCGAAAAAATCGCAGGTTTTTCTTCTTCAAGACACAAAATCCGTGAATACGATTTCTTATTGAAAATTGAATTTTAACAGTTTTTTGAATGAATATCGTTACATTGCTTGAACTAAACCAAAAAGTATAAAAATAATGGTTTCAGTGGTTATATTTGAAAATAGTGAAGAAATACTCAAAATATGCTTCTTTGGCCGTGAAACGTCGATTTTGAAAATGTTATTAAAAATCGAGGTACATTTTTATTTATTGTTCAATCGAGATGAAATCACTTTTAATGAGTGTTTTATAGGGAATTAAGCTGAATTCGGTCAAAAATTTCTCCTGAAAAAAATGCATTCAAAAAAGTACCGAAAAAATCGCATGTTTTTCTTCTTCAAGATACAAAATCCGTGACAACGATTTCTTATTGAAAAATTTAATTTTAACAGTTTTTTGAATGAATATCGTTACATTTGCTTGAATTAACGCAAAAATTACAAAAATAATGGTTTCAGTGGTTATATTTGAAAACAGTGAACAAATACTCAAAATGTTTTTCTTAGGCCGAGTTACGTCGATTTTGAAAATGTTATTAAAAATCGAGGTACATTTTCATTTATTGTTCAATCGAGATGAATCACTTTTAATGAGTGTTTTATAGGGAATTAAGCTGAATTCGGTCAAAAATTTCTCCAGAAAAAAATGCATTCAAAAAAGTACCGAAAAAATCGCATGTTTTTCTTCTTCAAGATACAAAATCCGTGACAACGATTTCTTATTGAAAAATTTAACTTTAACAGTTTTTTGATTGAATATCGTTACATTTGCTTGAATTAAAGCAAAAAGTATAAAAATAATGGTTTCAGTGAACATATTTGAAAATAGTGAAGAAATACTCAAAGTATGCTTCTTTGGCCGTGAAACGTCGATTTTGAAAATGTTATTAAAAATCGAGGTACATTTTCATTTATTGTTCAATCGAGATGAAATCACTTTTAATGAGTGTTTTATAGGGAATTAAGCTGAATTCGGTCAAAAATTTCTCCAGAAAAAAATGCATTCAAAAAAGTACCGAAAAAATCGCATGTTTTTCTTCTTCAAGATACAAAATCCGTGACAACGATTTCTTATTGAAAAATTTAATTTTAACAGTTTTTTGATTGAATATCGTTACATTTGCTTGAATTCCCCAGTAGCACTGCCGACGTAGGGCCTACATGGTCGGCTTTGTGTGTTACCGACGAGTTGGTAAAAAGTCACTAATTAGTCGGGAGACTAATGGTTTGAAAGTCGAAATGTCCGCCTGGAGGGACGATGGCCCGCCGGTTTTCCTACTGTTTTGAGGCTACTATAAAACGACTGTTGGCCGACTATATGTCGGCGTCATTATGTCTACCTAAAGCCGCGCTCAATCCGACGATTTCACGGCTTTTTAATATAGGAACGGTAAATCGTCGGTAAAGGGCTGGTAGAGTAAGGGTTTGAGAGTCGAAATGTCCGCCCGGCGGGACGACGACCCGCCGGTTTTCCGACTGTTATGAGGCGACTATAAATCGACTGTTGGCCGACTACAGGTCGGCGTCATTATGCCTACCTAAAGCCGCGCTCAGTCCGACGATTTCGCGGCTTTTTAGTATAGGAACGGTAAATCGTCGGTAAAGGGCTGGTAGAGTAAGGGTTTGAAAATCGAAATGTCCGCCCGGTGGGACTACGGCCCACTGGTTTACCGACTGTTACGACACGAATGAAATACGACCCTCATCCAACACGTTTGAGAGTCGACTTAACCGCCTGTCAGCAAGAGGTCCGACGCTTTTGCGACGATCAAACCTTAACTCGAGGCCCGATGGTTTTGCGACGATCAAGCCTTAATTCGAGGCTTCATTCGCTTATAGTAAAGGATACTGATACCTAGTATTGAAATTTCTTTAATACATTTTCAATGAACAACACTTAAGAATTTGTACTTTTTATATTTCAAGTAACATGCAGGTCAATTATAACAATTTCAAATATTAAACAATGTATTCTATTTGACACGACAAGTCGAATGAAAATATTAGCTGCCTAGCTAATTGGTTTTAACAAAAAGTTAAATTTTTCAGGGCGAGTATAATATTTACATCAATTAAAGCATTTATTAATATTCATTGTTAATATCTTCGATTTGGCCAATTACTATCTCTTAAATTACAAAAATCTTACTGAAAAATATACACTAACAGATTTTTTAAGGAAAAAGAAAAACATACAATTCTAAAGGGTATTACTTGACACATTTTTCTCTTAAAAGGTTTGAAACCGCATAAAAATTCTCAAATTAAAACAAATTGAGATCTATTTTGGAATTAAGCATTATTTTCACAACCAAAAATCTTTAAAATACTTAATATATAAGGTTTTTGAACTCCAAGCGCCCCAAAACACTTGCTTCTTTTATATTCAATCAAAGAAACTGAAGGTATACATAAACGTTTAAGTTTTGGTTTCACTTTCTATGGGTGTGGTTCCCAGCAGATGAGAAGCTAGGTAAAAAAGCAAAGGCTTATGCATAAAACTGGCTCTAAGAGGTAGATAAATTGATAATTCAATAACAGAATTCAAACCTTACGTGACAAACGAAGACGTTTCTAGTTTATATAGTGTGACAAAGAACCTTAGCGATGAAATTAAAAGTTAGCAAGCCTATAACTAATCATTTTCGACCACAAAAATCTCGTTTAAACATTCTAACGACCCAGCCGCGTCAGAGATACTGGAAAGGCTAACTTGCTTTCGCCCTAGCAGCGCCCTCTTCGGTGATGACGTGCATGGTTTCATTTTACTCTTTTAAAACGTAACCATACCGACTAGCGGGAAGGAGTTGGTAATCAATTGGCAAAAATGGGTTACATGTTTTGGACGGTAGGCAAGCCTACTTCAAACCACCACAGTTCCAACTGTCGGATAAATGTCGGTTACTAAACGGCCTAAGCATAACTTTGCTTTTAATTTTACTCTTCTTAAACGTCTCAATACCGACTAGCGCGAGAGAGTCGGTAATCAATTGGCAAAAAATAAGTTGGAATTTTCTAGACGGTAGGCAAGCCTACTTTAAACCATCTCTGTTCGAACTATCAGATAGATGTCGGCATTGCCAACTAAAAGAAGTAGTCGGCTTCATGAGTCGGAAAAGTGTAGGAATAAGCATGGTACAGCTGACTGGACCGTAAACCGACTATTTGACCTTTAACCGACTGTTATGCGGAAGGCTTGTGCTACTGGGGTTAAAGCAAAAAGTATAAAAATAATGGTTTCAGTGAACATATTTGAAAATAGTGAAGAAATACTCAAAGTATGCTTCTTTGGCCGTGAAACGTCGATTTTGAAAATGTTATTAAAAATCGAGGTAAATTTTTAATTATTGTTCAATCAAGATGAAATCACTTTCAATGAGTGTTTTATAGGGAATTAAGCTGAATTCGGTCAAACATTTCTCCAGAAAAAAATGCATTCAAAAGTGTACCGAAAAAATCGCATGTTTTTTTCTTCAAGATACAAAATCCGTGACAACGATTTCTTATTTAAAATTGAATTTTAACAGTTTGTTGAATGAATATCGTTACATTTGCTTGAATTAACGCAAAAATTACAAAAATAATGGTTTCAGTGGTTATATTTGAAAACAAAGAACAAATACTCAAAATGTTTTTCTTAGGCCGAGTTACGTCGATTTTGAAAATGTTATTAAAAATCGAGGTACATTTTTATTTATTGTTCAATCGAGATGAAATCACTTTTAATGAGTGTTTTATAGGAAATTAAGCTGAATTCGGTCAAAAATTTCTCCAGAAAAAAATGCATTCAAAAAAGTACCGAAAAAATCGCAGGTTTTTCTTCTTCAAGACACAAAATCCGTAAATACGATTTCTTATTGAAAATTGAATTTTAACAGTTTTTTGAATGAATATCGTTACATTGCTTGAATTAAAGCAAAAAGTATAAAAATAATGGTTTCAGTGAACATATTTGAAAATAGTGAAGAAATACTCAAAGTATGCTTCTTTGGCCGTGAAACGTCGATTTTGAAAATGTTATTAAAAATCGAGGTAAATTTTTAATTATTGTTCAATCAAGATGAAATCACTTTCAATGAGTGTTTTATAGGGAATTTAGCTGAATTCGGTCAAAAATTTCTCCAGAAAAAAATGCTTTCAAAAGTGTACCGAAAAAATCGCATGTTTTTTTTCTTCAAGATACAAAATCCGTGACAACGATTTCTTATTTAAAATTGAATTTTAACAGTTTGTTGAATGAATATCGTTACATTTGCTTGAATTAACGCAAAAATTACAAAAATAATGGTTTCAGTGGTTATATTTGAAAACAGTGAACAAATACTCGAAATGTTTTTCTTAGGCCGAGTTACGTCGATTTTGAAAATGTTATTAAAAATCGAGGTACATTTTTATTTATTGTTCAATCGAGATGAAATCACTTTTAATGAGTGTTTTATAGGGAATTAAGCTGAATTCGGTCAAAAATTTCTCCAGAAAAAAATGCATTCAAAAAAGTACCGAAAAAATCGCAGGTTTTTCTTCTTCAAGACACAAAATCCGTGAATACGATATCTTATTGAAAATTGAATTTTAACAGTTTTTTGAATGAATATCGTTACATTGCTTGAATTAAAGCAAAATGTATAAAAATAATGGTTTCAGTGAACATATTTGAAAATAGTGAAGAAATACTCAAAGTATGCTTCTTTGGCCGTGAAACGTCGATTTTGAAAATGTTATTAAAAATCGAGGTAAATTTTTAATTATTGTTCAATCAAGATGAAATCACTTTCAATGAGTGTTTTATAGGGAATTAAGCTGAATTCGGTCAAAAATTTTTCCAGAAAAAAATGCATTCAAAAAGTACCGAAAAAATCGCAGGTTTTTCTTCTTCAAGACACAAAATCCGTGACAACGATTTCTTATTGAAAAATTTAATTTTAACAGTTTTTTGATTGAATATCGTTACATTTGCTTGAATTAAAGCAAAAAGTATAAAAATAATGGTTTCAGTGAACATATTTGAAAATAGTGAAGAAATACTCAAAGTATGCTTCTTTGGCCGTGAAACGTCGATTTTGGAAATGTTATTAAAAATCGAGGTACATTTTTATTTATTGTTCAATCGAGATGAAATCACTTTTAATGAGTGTTTTATAGGGAATTAAGCTGAATTTGGTCAAAAATTTCTCCAGAAAAAAATGCATTCAAAAAAGTACCGAAAAAATCGCATGTTTTTCTTCTTCAAGATACAAAATCCGTGACAACGATTTCTTATTGAAAAATTTAATTTTAACAGTTTTTTGATTGAATATCGTTACATTTGCTTGAATTAAAGCAAAAAGTATAAAAATAATGGTTTCAGTGAACATATTTGAAAATTGTGAAGAAATACTCAAAGTATGCTTCTTTGGCCGTGAAACGTCGATTTTGAAAATGTTATTAAAAATCGAGGTAAATTTTTAATTATTGTTCAATCAAGATGAAATCACTTTCAATGAGTGTTTTATAGGGAATTAAGCTGAATTCGGTCAAAATTTTCTCCAGAAAAAAAAGCATTCAAATAAGTACCGAAAAAATCGCATGTTTTTCTTCTTCAAGATACAAAATCCGTGACAACGATTTCTTATTGAAAAATTTAATTTTAACAGTTTTTTGATTGAATATCGTTACATTTGCTTGAATTAAAGCAAAAAGTATAAAAATAATGGTTTCAGTGAATATATTTGTAAATAGTGAAGAAATACTCAAAATATGCCTCGTTGGCGGTGAAACGTCGATTTTTAAAATGTTATTAAAAATCGAGGTACATTTTTAATTATTGTTCAATCGAGATGAAATCACTTTTAATGAGTGTTTTATAGGGAATTTAGCTGAATTCGGTCAAACATTTCTCCAGAAAAAAATGCATTCAAAAGTGTACCGAAAAAATCGCATGTTTTTTTTCTTCAAGATACAAAATCCGTGACAACGATTTCTTATTTAAAATTGAATTTTAACAGTTTGTTGAATGAATATCGTTACATTTGCTTGAATTAACGCAAAAATTACAAAAATAATGGTTTCAGTGGTTATATTTGAAAATAGTGAACAAATACTCAAAATGTTTTTCTTAGGCCGAGTTACGTCGATTTTGAAAATGTTATTAAAAATCGAGGTACATTTTTATTTATTGTTCAATCGAGATGAAATCACTTTTAATGAGTGTTTTATAGGGAATTAAGCTGAATTCGGTCAAAAATTTCTCCAGAAAAAAATGCATTCAAAAAAGTACCGAAAAAATCGCAGGTTTTTCTTCTTCAAGACACAAAATCCGTGACAACGATTTCTTATTGAAAAATTTAATTTTAACAGTTTTTTGATTGAATATCGTTACATTTGCTTGAATTAAAGCAAAAAGTATAAAAATAATGGTTTCAGTGAACATATTTGAAAATAGTGAAGAAATACTCAAAGTATGCTTCTTTGGCCGTGAAACGTCGATTTTGGAAATGTTATTAAAAATCGAGGTACATTTTTATTTATTGTTCAATCGAGATGAAATCACTTTTAATGAGTGTTTTATAGGGAATTAAGCTGAATTCGGTCAAAAATTTCTCCAGAAAAAAATGCATTCAAAAAAGTACCGAAAAAATCGCATGTTTTTCTTCTTCAAGATACAAAATCCGTGACAACGATTTCTTATTGAAAAATTTAATTTTAACAGTTTTTTGATTGAATATCGTTACATTTGCTTGAATTAAAGCAAAAAGTATAAAAATAATGGTTTCAGTGAACATATTTGAAAATAGTGAAGAAATACTCAAAGTATGCTTCTTTGGCCGTGAAACGTCGATTTTGGAAATGTTATTAAAAATCGAGGTACATTTTTATTTATTGTTCAATCGAGATGAAATCACTTTTAATGAGTGTTTTATAGGGAATTAAGCTGAATTTGGTCAAAAATTTCTCCAGAAAAAAATGCATTCAAAAAAGTACCGAAAAAATCGCATGTTTTTCTTCTTCAAGATACAAAATCCGTGACAACGATTTCTTATTGAAAAATTTAATTTTAACAGTTTTTTGATTGAATATCGTTACATTTGCTTGAATTAAAGCAAAAAGTATAAAAATAATGGTTTCAGTGAACATATTTGAAAATTGTGAAGAAATACTCAAAGTATGCTTCTTTGGCCGTGAAACGTCGATTTTGAAAATGTTATTAAAAATCGAGGTAAATTTTTAATTATTGTTCAATCAAGATGAAATCACTTTCAATGAGTGTTTTATAGGGAATTAAGCTGAATTCGGTCAAAATTTTCTCCAGAAAAAAAAGCATTCAAATAAGTACCGAAAAAATCGCATGTTTTTCTTCTTCAAGATACAAAATCCGTGACAACGATTTCTTATTGAAAAATTTAATTTTAACAGTTTTTTGATTGAATATCGTTACATTTGCTTGAATTAAAGCAAAAAGTATAAAAATAATGGTTTCAGTGAATATATTTGTAAATAGTGAAGAAATACTCAAAATATGCCTCGTTGGCGGTGAAACGTCGATTTTTAAAATGTTATTAAAAATCGAGGTACATTTTTAATTATTGTTCAATCGAGATGAAATCACTTTTAATGAGTGTTTTATAGGGAATTTAGCTGAATTCGGTCAAACATTTCTCCAGAAAAAAATGCATTCAAAAGTGTACCGAAAAAATCGCATGTTTTTTTTCTTCAAGATACAAAATCCGTGACAACGATTTCTTATTTAAAATTGAATTTTAACAGTTTGTTGAATGAATATCGTTACATTTGCTTGAATTAACGCAAAAATTACAAAAATAATGGTTTCAGTGGTTATATTTGAAAATAGTGAACAAATACTCAAAATGTTTTTCTTAGGCCGAGTTACGTCGATTTTGAAAACGTTATTAAAAATCGAGGTACATTTTTATTTATTGTTCAATCGAGATGAAATCACTTTTAATGAGTGTTTTATAGGGAATTAAGCTGAATTCGGTCAAAAATTTCTCCAGAAAAAAATGCATTCAAAAAAGTACCGAAAAAATCGCAGGTTTTTCTTCTTCAAGACACAAAATCCGTGACAACGATTTCTTATTGAAAAATTTAATTTTAACAGTTTTTTGATTGAATATCGTTACATTTGCTTGAATTAAAGCAAAAAGTATAAAAATAATGGTTTCAGTGAACATATTTGAAAATAGTGAAGAAATACTCAAAGTATGCTTCTTTGGCCGTGAAACGTCGATTTTGGAAATGTTATTAAAAATCGAGGTACATTTTTATTTATTGTTCAATCGAGATGAAATCACTTTTAATGAGTGTTTTATAGGGAATTAAGCTGAATTCGGTCAAAAATTTCTCCAGAAAAAAATGCATTCAAAAAAGTACCGAAAAAATCGCATGTTTTTCTTCTTCAAGATACAAAATCCGTGACAACGATTTCTTATTGAAAAATTTAATTTTAACAGTTTTTTGATTGAATATCGTTACATTTGCTTGAATTAAAGCAAAAAGTATAAAAATAATGGTTTCAGTGAACATATTTGAAAATTGTGAAGAAATACTCAAAGTATGCTTCTTTGGCCGTGAAACGTCGATTTTGAAAATGTTATTAAAAATCGAGGTAAATTTTTAATTATTGTTCAATCGAGATGAAATCACTTTCAATGAGTGTTTTATAGGGAATTAAGCTGAATTCGGTCAAAATTTTCTTTAGAAAAAAAAGCATTCAAATAAGTACCGAAAAAATCGCATGTTTTTCTTCTTCAAGATACAAAATCCGTGACAACGATTTCTTATTGAAAATTGAATTTTAACAGTTTGTTGAATGAATATCGTTACATTTGCTTGAATTAACGCAAAAATTACAAAAATAATGGTTTCAGTGGTTATATTTGAAAACAGTGAAGAAATACTCAAAGTATGCTTCTTTGGCGGTGAAACGTCGATTTTTAAAATGTTATTAAAAATCGAGGTACATTTTTAATTATTGTTCAATCGAGATGAAATCACTTTTAATGAGTGTTTTATAGGGAATTTAGCTGAATTCGGTCAAACATTTCTCCAGAAAAAAATGCATTCAAAAGTGTACCGAAAAAATCGCATGTTTTTTTTCTTCAAGATACAAAATCCGTGACAACGATTTCTTATTTAAAATTGAATTTTAACAGTTTGTTGAATGAATATCGTTACATTTGCTTGAATTAACGCAAAAATTACAAAAATAATGGTTTCAGTGGTTATATTTGAAAATAGTGAACAAATACTCAAAATGTTTTTCTTAGGCCGAGTTACGTCGATTTTGAAAATGTTATTAAAAATCGAGGTACATTTTTATTTATTGTTCAATCGAGATGAAATCACTTTTAATGAGTGTTTTATAGGGAATTAAGCTGAATTCGGTCAAAAATTTCTCCAGAAAAAAATGCATTCAAAAAAGTACCGAAAAAATCGCAGGTTTTTCTTCTTCAAGACACAAAATCCGTGACAACGATTTCTTATTTAAAATTGAATTTTAACAGTTTGTTGAATGAATATCGTTGCATTTGCTTGAATTAACGCAAAAATTACAAAAATAATGGTTTCAGTGGTTATATTTGAAAACAGTGAACAAATACTCAAAATGTTTTTCTTAGGCCGAGTTACGTCGATTTTGAAAATGTTATTAAAAATCGAGGTACATTTTTATTTATTGTTCAATCGAGATGAAATCACTTTCAATGAGTGTTTTATAGGTATTAAGCTGAATTCGGTCAAAAATTTCTCCAGAAAAAAATGCATTCAAAAAAGTACCGAAAAAATCGCAGGTTTTTCTTCTTCAAGACACAAAATCCGTGAATACGATTTCTTATTGAAAATTGAATTTTAACAGTTTTTTGAATGAATATCGTTACATTGCTTGAATTAAAGCAAAAAGTATAAAAATAATGGTTTCAATGAATATATTTGAAAATAGTGAAGAAATACTCAAAGTATGCTTCTTTGGCCGTGAAACGTCGATTTTGAAAATGTTATTAAAAATCGAGGTAAATTTTTAATTATTGTTCAATCGAGATGAAATCACTTTCAATGAGTGTTTTATAGAGAATTAAGCTGAATTCGGTCAAAAATTTCTCCAGAAAAAAATGCATTCAAAAAAGTACCGAAAAAATCGCAGGTTTTTCTTCTTCAAGACACAAAATCCGTGAATACGATTTCTTATTGAAAATTGAATTTTAACAGTTTGTTGAATGAATATCGTTACATTTGCTTGAATTAACGCAAAAATTACAAAAATAATGGTTTCAGTGGTTATATTTGAAAACAGTGAAGAAATACTCAAAGTATGCTTCTTTGGCCGTGAAACGTCGATTTTGAAAATGTTATTAAAAATCGAGGTAAATTTTTAATTATTGTTCAATCGAGATGAAATCACTTTCAATGAGTGTTTTATAGGGAATTAAGCTGAATTCGGTCAAAATTTTCTCCAGAAAAAAATGCATTCAAAAAAGTACCGAAAAAATCGCATGTTTTTCTTCTTCAAGATACAAAATCCGTGACAACGATTTCTTATTGAAAAATTGAATTTTAACAGTTTTTTGATTGAATATCGTTACATTTGCTTGAATTAAAGCAAAAAGTATAAAAATAATGGTTTCAGTGTGGAAAAACTTTGGGTTTTTACGTTACATTAGAGATCTCACAACACCGCTCCCGGGTGGGCTCCAACCACCAACCTATTGGTTAACAGCCGAAGCGCTAACCATTGAGCCACGGAAGCTCCGAAATTAAATGGTTGTCAGGTATTGTGGAAAACCTTGACTTTTTACGTCACATCTGAGACCTCACAACACGGCTCCCGGATGGGCTCGAACCACCAACCTATTGGTTAACAGCCGAACGCGCTAACCATTGAGCCAAGGAAGCTCAGAAATTAAATGGTTGTCAGCTATTGTGGAAAAACTTTAGCTTTCTACGTTACATTTGAGACCGCACAACTCCTTTCCCGGGTGGGCTCGAACCACCAACCTTTCGATTAACAGCTGAACGCGCTAACCATTGCGCCACGGGAGCCCAAAAATTAAATGCTCGTCAGGTATTGTGTAAAAACCTTGACTTTTTACGTCACATCTGAGACCTCACAACACCGCTCCCGGATGGGCTCGAACCACCAACCTATTGGTTAACAGCCGAACGCGCTAAACATAGCGCCACGGAAGCCCAAAAGTTAAATGCTCGTCAGGTATTGTGTAAAAACCTTGACTTTTTACGTCACATCTGAGACCTCACAACACCGCTCCCGGATGGGCTCGAACCACCAACCTATTGGTTAACAGCCGAACGCGCTAACCATTGCGCCACGGAAGCCCAAAAGTTAAATGCTCGTCAGGTATTGTGTAAAAACCTTGACTTTTTACGTCAAATCTGAGACCTCAAAACACCGCTCCCGGATGGGGTCGAACCACCAACCTATTGGTTAACAGCCCAACGCGCTAACCATTGCGCCACGGAAGCCCAAAAATTAAATGGTCGTCATTTATTGTGCAAAAACTTTGGCTTTCTACGTTACATTTGAGATCCCACAACACCGCTCCCGGGTGGGCTCGAACCACCAACCTATTGGTTAACAGCCGAACGCGCTTACCATTGAGCCACGGAAGCTCAGAAATTAAATGGTTGTCAGGTATTGTGGAAAAACTTTGGCTTTCTACGTTACATTTGAGATCACACAACACCGCTCCCGGGTGGGCTCGAACCACCAACCTATTAGTTAACAGCCGAACGCGCTAACCATTGCGCCACGGAAGCCCAAAAGCTAAATGCTCGTCAGGTATTGTGCAAAAAACTTGACTTTTTACGTCACATCTGAGACCTCACAACACCGCTCCCGGATGGGCTCGAACCACCAACCTATTGGTTAACAGCCGATCGCGCTAACCATTGCGCCACGGAAGCCCAAAAGTTAAATGCTCGTCAGGTATTGTGTAAAAACCTTGACTTTTTACGTCACATCTGAGACCTCACAACACCGCTCCCGGATGGGCTCGAACCACCAACCTATTGGTTAACAGCCGAACGCGCTAACCATTGCGCCACGGAAGCCCAAAAGTTAAATGCTCGTCAGGTATTGTGTAAAAACCTTGACTTTTTACGTCAAATCTGAGACCTCAAAACACCGCTCCCGGATGGGGTCGAACCACCAACCTATTGGTTAACAGCCGAACGCGCTAACCATTGCGCCACGGAAGCCCAAAAATTAAATGGTCGTCATTTATTGTGCAAAAACTTTGGCTTTCTACGTTACATTTGAGATCCCACAACACCGCTCCCGGGTGGGCTCGAACCACCAACCTATTGGTTAACAGCCGAACGCGCTAACCATTGAGCCACGGAAGCTCAGAAATTAAATGGTTGTCAGGTATTGTGGAAAAACTTTGGCTTTCTACGTTACATTTGAGATCACACAACACCGCTCCCGGGTGGGCTCGAACCACCAACCTATTGGTTAACAGCCGAACGCGCTAACCATTGCGCCACGGAAGCCCAAAAGCTAAATGCTCGTCAGGTATTGTGCAAAAAACTTGACTTTTTACGTCACATCTGAGACCTCACAACACCGCTCCCGGATGGGCTCGAACCACCAACCTATTGGTTAACAGCCGATCGCGCTAACCATTGCGCCACGGAAGCCCAAAACTTAAATGCTCGTCAGGTATTGTGTAAAAACCTTGACTTTTTACGTCACATCTGAGACCTCACAACACCGCTCCCGGATGGGCTCGAACCACCAACCTATTGGTTAACAGCCGAACGCGCTAACCATTGAGCCACGGAAGCTCAGAAATAAAATTGTTGTCTGGTATTGTGGAAAAACTTTGGCTTTCTACGTTACATTTGAGACCCCACAACACCTCTCCCGGGTGGGCTCGAACTACCAACCTTTCGATTAACAGCTGAACGCGGTAACCATTGTGCCACGGAAGCCCAAAAATTAAATGCTCGTCAGGTATTGTGTAAAAACCTTGACTTTTTACGTCACATCTGAGACCTCACAACACCGCTCCCGGATGGGCTCGAACCATCAACCTATTGGTTAACAGCCGAACGCGCTAACCATTGCGCCACGGAAGCCCAAAAATTAAATGGTCGTCAGATATTGTGGAAAAACTTTGGCTTTCTACGTTACACTTGAGATCACACAACACCGCTCCCGGGTGGGCTCGAACCACCAACCTATTGGTTAACAGCTGAACGCGCTAACCATTGAGCCACGGAAGCTCAGAAATTAAACGGTTGTCAGGTATTGTGGAAAAAATTTGGCTTTCTACGTTACATTTGAGACCCCACAACACCTCTCCCGGGTGGGCTCGAACCACCAACCTTTCGATTAACAGCTGAACGCGCTAACCATTGCGCCACGGAAGCCCAAAAATTAGATGCTCGTCAGATATTGTGTAAAAACCTTGACTTTTTTCGTTACATCTGAGACGTCACAACACCGCTCCCGGGAGGGCTCGAACCACCAACCTTTCGGTTAACAGCTGAACGCGCTGACCATTGCGCCACTGTAGCCCAAAAATTAAATTTTCGTCAGGTATTGAGGTAAAACCTTGACTTTTTACTTCACATCTGAGACCTCACAACACCACTCCCGGATGGGCTCGAACCACCAACCTTTCGGTTAACAGCCGAACGCGCTAACCATTGCGCCACGGACGCCCAAAAAAAATGGTCGTCAGGTATTGCGGAAAAACTTTGGCTATTTACGTTACATTTGAGATCCAAAAACACCGCTCCCGGGTGGGCTCGAACCACCAAGCTATTGGTTAACAGCCGAACGGGCTAACCATTGAGCCACGAAAGATCAGAAAATAAATGGTTATCACGTATTATGGAAAAAGTTTGACTTTTCACGCTACATCTGAGACCTCACAACACCTCTCCCGGGTGGGCTTGAACCACCAACCTTTCGATTAACAGCTGAACGCGCTAACCATTGCGCCACGGAAGCCCAAAAATTAAATGCTCGTCAGGTATTGTGGAAAAACTCTGACATTTTACGTTACATCTGAGACGTCACAACACCGCTCCCGGGAGGGCTCGAACCACCAACCTTTCGGTTAACAGCTGAACGCGCTGACCATTGCGCCACTGAAGCTCAGAAATTAAATGGTTGTCACGTATTGTGGAAAAGTTTTGACTTTTTACGCTACATCTGTGACCCCACATCACCTCTTCCGGGTGGACTCGAACCACCAACCTTTCGATTAACAGCTGAACGCGCTAACCATTGCGCCACGGAAGCCCAAAAATTAAATGTTCGTCAGGTATTGTGGAAAAACTCTGACATTTTACGTTACATCTGAGACATCACAACACCGCTCCCGGATGGGCTAGAACCACCAACCTATTGGTTAACAGCCGAACGCGCTAACCATTGAGCCACGGAAGCTCAGAAATTAAATGGTTGTCAGGTATTGTTGAAAAGTTTCGACTTTTCACGCTACATCTGAGACCCCACAAAACCTCTCTCGTTTGGGCTCGAACCACCAACCTTTCGGTTAACAGCTGAACGCGCTGACCATTGCGCCACTGAAGCCCAAAAATTAAATGTTCGTCAGGTATTGTGGAAAAACTCTGACAATTTACGTTACATCTGAGACGTCACAACACTTCTCCCGGATGGGCTCGAACCACCAACCTATTGGTTAATAGCCGAACGCGCTAACCATTGCGCCACTGAAGCCCAAAAATTAAATTTTCGTCAGGTATTGAGGTAAAACTTTGACTTCTTACTTCACATCTGAGGCCTCACAACACCGCTCCCGGATGGGCTCGAACCACCAACCTTTCGGATAACAGCCGAACGCGCTAACCATTGCGCCACGGAAGCCCAAAAATTAAATGGTCGTCAGGTATTGTGGAAAAACTTTGGCTTTCTACGTTACATTTGAGATCACACAACACCGCTCCCGGGTGGGCTCGAACCAACAACCTATTGGTTAACAGCTGAACGCGCTAACCATTGAGCCACGGAAGCTCAGAAATTAAACGGTTGTCAGGTATTGTGGAAAAACTTTGGCATTCTACGTTACATTTGAGACCCCACAACGCCTCTCCCGGGTGGGCTCGAACCACCAACCTTTCGATTAACAGCTGAACGCGCTAACCATTGCGCCACGGAAGCCCAAAAATTAGATGCTCGTCAGATATTGTGTAAAAACCTTGACTTTTTACGTCACATCTAAGACCTCACAACACCGCTCCCGGATGGGCTCGAACCATCAACCTATTGGTTAACAGCCGAACGCGCTAACCATTGCGCCACGGACGCCCAATAATTAAATGGTTGTCAGGTATTGTTGAAAAGTTACGACTTTTCACGCTACTTCTGAGACCCCAAAATCCTCTCTCGTTTGGGCTCGAACCACCAACCTATTGGTTAACAGCTGAACGCGCTAACCATTGAACCACGGAAGCTCAGAAATTAAACGGTTTTCAGGTATTGTGGAAAAACTTTGGCTTTCTACGTTACATTTGAGACCCCACAACACCTCTCCCGGGTGGGCTCGAACCACCAACCTTTCGGTTAACAGCTGAACGCGCTAACCATTGCGCCACTGAGGCCCAAAAATTAAATGGTCGTCAGGTATTGTGGAAAAACTTTGGCTATTTACGTTACATTTGAGATCCCAAAACACCGCTCCCGGGTGGGCTCGAACCACCAACCTATTGGTTAACAGCCGAACGCGCTAACCATTGAGCCACGCAAGCTCAGAAAATAAATGGTTATCACGTATTATGGAAAAAGTTTGACTTTTCACGCTACATCTGAGACCTCACAACACCGCTCCCGGATGGGCTCGAACCACCAACCTTTCGATTAACAGCCAAACGCGCTAACCATTGAGCCACGGAAGCTCAGAAATTAAATGGTTGTCAGGTATTGTTGAAAACTTACGACTTTTCACGCTACATCTGAGACCCCACAAAACCTCTCTCGTTTGGGCTCGAACCACCAACCTTTCGGTTAACAGCTGAACGCGCTGACCATTGCGAAACTGAAGCCCAAAAAATAAATGTTCGTCAGGTATTGTGGAAAAACTCTGACATTTTACGTTACATCTGAGAGGTCACAACACTTCTCCCGGATGGGCTCGAACCACCAACCTATTGGTTAATAGCCGAACGCGCTAACCATTGCGCCACTGAAGCCCAAAAATTAAATTTTCGTCAGGTATTGAGGTAAAACTTTGACTTTTTACTTCACATCTGAGGCCTCACAACACCGCTCCCGGATGGGCTCGAACCACCAACCTTTCGGTTAACAGCCGAACGCGCTCACCATTGCGCCACGGAAGCCCAAAAATTAAATGGTCGTCAGGTATTGTGGAAAAACTTTGGCTTTCTACGTTACATTTGAGATCACACAACACCGCTCCCGGGTGGGCTCGAACCACCAACCTATTGGTTAACAGCTGAACGCGCTAACCACTGAGCCACGGAAGCTCAGAAATTAAACGGTTGTCAGGTATTGTGGAAAAACTTTGGCTTTCTACGTTACATTTGAGACCCCACAACACCTCTCCCGGGTGGGTTGAACCACCAACCTTTCGATTAACAGCTGAACGCGCTAACCATTGAGCCACGGAAGCTCAGAAAATAAATGGTTATCACGTATTATGGAAAAAGTTTGACTTTTCACGCTACATCTGAGACCTCACAACACCGCTCCCGGATGGGCTCGAAACACCAACCTTTCGATTAACAGCCGAACGCGCTAACATTGAGCCACGGAAGCCCAAAAATTAAATGTTCGTCAGGACAATAAATAAAAATGTACCTCGATTTTTAATAACATTTTCAAAATCGACGTTTCACGGCCAAAGAAGCATATTTTGAGTATTTCTTCACTATTTTCAAATATAACCACTGAAACCATTATTTTTATACTTTTTGCTTAATTCAAGCAATGTAACGATATTCATTCAAAAAACTGTTAAAATTCAATTTTCAATAAGAAATCGTATTCACGGATTTTGTGTCTTGAAGAAGAAAAACCTGCGATTTTTTTCGGTACTTTTTTGAATGCTTTTTTTCTAGAGAAAGTTTTGACCGAATTCAGCTTAATTCCCTATAAAACACTCATTGAAAGTGATTTCATCTCAATTGAACAATAATTAAAAATTTACCTCGATTTTTAATAACATTTTCAAATTCGACGTTTCACCGCCAACGAAGCATACTTTGAATATTTCTTCACTATTTACAAATATATTCACTGAAACCACTATTTTTATACTTTTTGCTTTAATTCAAGCAAATGTAACGATATTCAATCAAAAAACTGTTAAAATTAAATTTTTCAATAAGAAATCGTTGTCACGGATTTTGTATCTTGATGAGAAAAACTTGCGATTTTTTCGGTACTTTTTTGAATGCATTTTTTTCTGGAGAAATGTTTGACCGAATTCAGCTTAATTCCCTATTTATTAAAAATTTATTTAAAAAAAATGCATTCAAAAAAGTACCGAAAAAATCGCATGTTTTTCTTCTTCAAGATACAAAATCCGTGACAACGATTTCTTATTGAAAAATTTAATTTTAACAGTTTTTTGATTGAATATCGTTACATTTGCTTGAATTAAAGCAAAAAGTATAAAAATAATGGTTTCAGTGAACATATTTGAAAATAGTGAAGAAATACTCAAAGTATACTTCTTTGGCCGTGAAACGTCGATTTTGAAAATGTTATTAAAAATCGAGGTAAATTTTTAATTATTGTTCAATCGAGATGAAATCACTTTCAATGAGTGTTTTATAGGGAATTTAGCTGAATTCGGTCAAACATTTCTCCAGAAAAAAATGCATTCAAAAGTGTACCGAAAAAATCGCATGTTTTTTTTCTTCAAGATACAAAATCCGTGACAACGATTTCTTATTTAAAATTGAATTTTAACAGTTTGTTGAATGAATATCGTTACATTTGCTTGAATTAACGCAAAAATTACAAAAATAATGGTTTCAGTGGTTATATTTGAAAATAGTGAACAAATACTCAAAATGTTTTTCTTAGGCCGAGTTACGTCGATTTTGAAAATGTTATTAAAAATCGAGGTACATTTTTATTTATTGTTCAATCGAGATGAAATCACTTTTAATGAGTGTTTTATAGGGAATTAAGCTGAATTCGGTCAAAAATTTATCCAGAAAAAAATGCATTCAAAAAAGTACCGAAAAAATCGCAGGTTTTTCTTCTTCAAGACACAAAATCCGTGAATACGATTTCTTATTGAAAATTGAATTTTAACAGTTTTTTGAATGAATATCGTTACATTGCTTGAATTAAAGTAAAAAGTATAAAAATAATGGTTTCAATGGTTATATTTGAAAATAGTGAAGAAATACTCAAAATATGCTTCTTTGGCCGTGAAACGTCGATTTTGAAAATGTTATTAAAAATCGAGGTACATTTTTATTTATTGTTCAATCGAGATGAAATCACTTTTAATGAGTGTTTTATAGGGAATTAAGCTGAATTCGGTCAAAAATTTCTCCTGAAAACAAATGCATTCAAAAAAGTACCGAAAAAATCGCATGTTTTTCTTCTTCAAGATACAAAATCCGTGACAACGATTTCTTATTGAAAAATTTAATTTTAACAGTTTTTTGATTGAATATCGTTACATTTGCTTGAATTAAAGCAAAAAGTATAAAAATAATGGTTTCAGTGAACATATTTGAAAATAGTGAAGAAATACTCAAAGTATGCTTCTTTGGCCGTGAAACGTCGATTTTGAAAATGTTATTAAAAATCGAGGTAAATTTTTAATTATTGTTCAATCGAGATGAAATCACTTTCAATGAGTGTTTTATAGGAAATTAAGCTGAATTCGGTCAAACATTTCTCCAGAAAAAAATGCATTCAAAAGTGTACCGAAAGAATCGCATGTTTTTTTTCTTCAAGATACAAAATCCGTGACAACGATTTCTTATTTAAAATTGAATTTTAACAGTTTGTTGAATGAATATCGTTACATTTGCTTGAATTAACGCAAAAATTACAAAAATAATGGTTTCAGTGGTTATATTTGAAAACAAAGAACAAATACTCAAAATGTTTTTCTTAGGCCGAGTTACGTCGATTTTGAAAATGTTATTAAAAATCGAGGTACATTTTCATTTATTGTTCAATCGAGATGAAATCACTTTTAATGAGTGTTTTATAGGGAAGTAAGCTGAATTCGGTCAAAAATTTCTCCAGAAAAAAAGGCATTCAAAAAAGTACCGAAAAAATCGCAGGTTTTTCTTCTTCAAGACACAAAATCCGTGAATACGATTTCTTATTGAAAATTGAATTTTAACAGTTTTTTGAATGAATATCGTTACATTGCTTGAACTAAACCAAAAAGTATAAAAATAATGGTTTCAGTGGTTATATTTGAAAATAGTGAAGAAATACTCAAAATATGCTTCTTTGGCCGTGAAACGTCGATTTTGAAAATGTTATTAAAAATCGAGGTACATTTTTATTTTTTGTTCAATCGAGATGAAATCACTTTTATTGAGTGTTTTATAGGGAATTAAGCTGAATTCGGTCAAAATTTTCTCCAGAAAAAAATGCATTCAAAAAAGTACCGAAAAAATCGCATGTTTTTCTTCTTCAAGATACAAAATCCGTGACAACGATTTCTTATTGAAAAATTTAATTTTAACAGTTTTTTGATTGAATATCGTTACATTTGCTTGAATTAAAGCAAAAAGTATAAAAATAATGGTTTCAGTGAACATATTTGAAAATAGTGAAGAAATACTCAAAGTATACTTCTTTGGCCGTGAAACGTCGATTTTGAAAATGTTATTAAAAATCGAGGTAAATTTTTAATTATTGTTCAATCGAGATGAAATCACTTTCAATGAGTGTTTTATAGGGAATTTAGCTGAATTCGGTCAAACATTTCTCCAGAAAAAAATGCATTCAAAAGTGTACCGAAAAAATCGCATGTTTTTTTTCTTCAAGATACAAAATCCGTGACAACGATTTCTTATTTAAAATTGAATTTTAACAGTTTGTTGAATGAATATCGTTACATTTGCTTGAATTAACGCAAAAATTACAAAAATAATGGTTTCAGTGGTTATATTTGAAAACAAAGAACAAATACTCAAAATGTTTTTCTTAGGCCGAGTTACGTCGATTTTGAAAATGTTATTAAAAATCGAGGTACATTTTCATTTATTGTTCAATCGAGATGAAATCACTTTTAATGAGTGTTTTATAGGGAATTAAGCTGAATTCGGTCGAAAATTTCTCCAGAAAAAAAGGCATTCAAAAAAGTACCGAAAAAATCGCAGGTTTTTCTTCTTCAAGACACAAAATCCGTGAATACGATTTCTTATTGAAAATTGAATTTTAACAGTTTGTTGAATGAATATCGTTACATTTGCTTGAAATAACGCAAAAATTACAAAAATAATGGTTTCAGTGGTTATATTTGAAAACAGTGAAGAAATACTCAAAGTATGCTTCTTTGGCCGTGAAACGTCGATTTTGAAAATGTTATTAAAAATCGAGGTAAATTTTTAATTATTGTTCAATCGAGATGAAATCACTTTCAATGAGTGTTTTATAGGGAATTAAGCTGAATTCGGTCAAAATTTTCTCCAGAAAAAAATGCATTCAAAAAAGTACCGAAAAAATCGCATGTTTTTCTTCTTCAAGATACAAAATCCGTGACAACGATTTCTTATTGAAAAATTGAATTTTAACAGTTTGTTGAATGAATATCGTTACATTTGCTTGAATTAACGCAAAAATTACAAAAATAATGGTTTCAGTGGTTATATTTGAAAATAGTGAACAAATACTCAAAATGTTTTTCTTAGGCCGAGTTACGTCGATTTTGAAAATGTTATTAAAAATCGAGGTACATTTTTATTTATTGTTCAATCGAGATGAAATCACTTTTAATGAGTGTTTTATAGGGAATTAAGCTGAATTCGGTCAAAAATTTATCCAGAAAAAAATGCATTCAAAAAAGTACCGAAAAAATCGCAGGTTTTTCTTCTTCAAGACACAAAATCCGTGAATACGATTTCTTATTGAAAATTGAATTTTAACAGTTTTTTGAATGAATATCGTTACATTGCTTGAATTAAAGTAAAAAGTATAAAAATAATGGTTTCAGTGGTTATATTTGAAAATAGTGAAGAAATACTCAAAATATGCTTCTTTGGCCGTGAAACGTCGATTTTGAAAATGTTATTAAAAATCGAGGTACATTTTTATTTATTGTTCAATCGAGATGAAATCACTTTTAATGAGTGTTTTATAGGGAATTAAGCTGAATTCGGTCAAACATTTCTCCTGAAAACAAATGCATTCAAAAAAGTACCGAAAAAATCGCATGTTTTTCTTCTTCAAGATACAAAATCCGTGACAACGATTTCTTATTGAAAAATTTAATTTTAACAGTTTTTTGATTGAATATCGTTACATTTGCTTGAATTAAACCAAAAAGTATAAAAATAATGGTTTCAGTGAACATATTTGAAAATAGTGAAGAAATACTCAAAGTATGCTTCTTTGGCCGTGAAACGTCGATTTTGAAAATGTTATTAAAAATCGAGGTAAATTTTTAATTATTGTTCAATCGAGATGAAATCACTTTCAATGAGTGTTTTATAGGGAATTAAGCTGAATTCGGTCAAACATTTCTCCAGAAAAAAATGCATTCAAAAGTGTACCGAAAGAATCGCATGTTTTTTTTCTTCAAGATACAAAATCCGTGACAACGATTTCTTATTTAAAATTGAATTTTAACAGTTTGTTGAATGAATATCGTTACATTTGCTTGAATTAACGCAAAAATTACAAAAATAATGGTTTCAGTGGTTATATTTGAAAACAAAGAACAAATACTCAAAATGTTTTTCTTAGGCCGAGTTACGTCGATTTTGAAAATGTTATTAAAAATCGAGGTACATTTTCATTTATTGTTCAATCGAGATGAAATCACTTTTAATGAGTGTTTTATAGGGAATTAAGCTGAATTCGGTCAAAAATTTCTCCAGAAAAAAAGGCATTCAAAAAAGTACCGAAAAAATCGCAGGTTTTTCTTCTTCAAGACACAAAATCCGTGAATACGATTTCTTATTGAAAATTGAATTTTAACAGTTTTTTGAATGAATATCGTTACATTGCTTGAACTAAACCAAAAAGTATAAAAATAATGGTTTCAGTGGTTATATTTGAAAATAGTGAAGAAATACTCAAAATATGCTTCTTTGGCCGTGAAACGTCGATTTTGAAAATGTTATTAAAAATCGAGGTACATTTTTATTTTTTGTTCAATCGAGATGAAATCACTTTTATTGAGTGTTTTATAGGGAATTAAGCTGAATTCGGTCAAAAATTTCTCCAGAAAAAAATGCATTCAAAAAAGTACCGAAAAAATCGCATGTTTTTCTTCTTCAAGATACAAAATCCGTGACAACGATTTCTTATTGAAAAATTGAATTTTAACAGTTTTTTGAATGAATATCGTTACATTTGCTTGAATTAACGCAAAAATTACAAAAATAATGGTTTCAGTGGTTATATTTGAAAACAGTGAACAAATACTCAAAATGTTTTTCTTAGGCCGAGTTACGTCGATTTTGAAAATGTTATTAAAAATCGAGGTACATTTTCATTTATTGTTCAATCGAGATGAATCACTTTTAATGAGTGTTTTATAGGGAATTAAGCTGAATTCGGTCAAAAATTTCTCCAGAAAAAAATGCATTCAAAAAAGTACCGAAAAAATCGCAGGTTTTTCTTCTTCAAGACACAAAATCCGTGAATACGATTTCTTATTGAAAATTGAATTTTAACAGTTTTTTGAATGAATATCGTTACATTGCTTGAACTAAAGCAAAAAGTATAAAAATAATGGTTTCAGTGGTTATATTTGAAAATAGTGAAGAAATACTCAAAATATGCTTCTTTGGCCGTGAAACGTCGATTTTGAAAATGTTATTAAAAATCGAGGTACATTTTTATTTTTTGCTCAATCGAGATGAAATCACTTTTATTGAGTGTTTTATAGGGAATTAAGCTGAATTCGGTCAAAAATTTCTCCAGAAAAAAATGCATTCAAAAAAGTACCGAAAAAATCGCATGTTTTTCTTCTTCAAGATACAAAATCCGTGACAACGATTTCTTATTGAAAAATTTAACTTTAACAGTTTTTTGATTGAATATCGTTACATTTGCTTGAATTAAAGCAAAAAGTATAAAAATAATGGTTTCAGTGAACATATTTGAAAACAGTGAAGAAATACTCAAAGTATGCTTCTTTGGCCGTGAAACGTCGATTTTGAAAATGTTATTTAAAATCGAGGTAAATTTTTAATTATTGTTCAATCGAGATGAAATCACTTTCAATGAGTGTTTTATAGGGAATTAAGCTGAATTCGGTCAAACATTTCTCCAGAAAAAAATGCATTCAAAAGTGTACCGAAAAAATCGCATGTTTTTCTTCTTCAAGATACAAAATCCGTGACAACGATTTCTTATTGAAAAATTGAATTTTAACAGTTTTTTGAATGAATATCGTTACATTTGCTTGAATTAACGCAAAAATTACAAAAATAATGGTTTCAGTGGTTATATTTGAAAACAGTGAACAAATACTCAAAATGTTTTTCTTAGGCCGAGTTACGTCGATTTTGAAAATGTTATTAAAAATCGAGGTACATTTTCATTTATTGTTCAATCGAGATGAAATCACTTTTAATGAGTGTTTTATAGGGAATTAAGCTGAATTCGGTCAAAAATTTCTCCAGAAAAAAATGCATTCAAAAAAGTACCGAAAAAATCGCAGGTTTTTCTTCTTCAAGACACAAAATCCGTGAATACGATTTCTTATTGAAAATTGAATTTTAACAGTTTTTTGAATGAATATCGTTACATTGCTTGAACTAAAGCAAAAAGTATAAAAATAATGGTTTCAGTGGTCATATTTGAAAATAGTGAAGAAATACTCAAAATATGCTTCTTTGGCCGTGAAACGTCGATTTTGAAAATGTTATTAAAAATCGAGGTACATTTTTATTTATTGTTCAATCGAGATGAAATCACTTTTAATGAGTGTTTTATAGGGAATTAAGCTGAATTCGGTCAAAAATTTCTCCTGAAAAAAATGCATTCAAAAAAGTACCGAAAAAATCGCATGTTTTTCTTCTTCAAGATACAAAATCCGTGACAACGATTTCTTATTGAAAAATTTAATTTTAACAGTTTTTTGATTGAATATCGTTACATTTGCTTGAATTCCCCAGTAGCACTGCCGACGTAGGGCCTACATGGTCGGCTTTGTGTGTTACCGACGAGTTGGTAAAAAGTCACTAATAAGTCGGGAGACTAATGGTTTGAAAGTCGAAATGTCCGCCTGGAGGGACGATGGCCCGCCGGTTTTCCTACTGTTTTGAGGCTACTATAAAACGACTGTTGGCCGACTATATGTCGGCGTCATTATGTCTACCTAAAGCCGCGCTCAATCCGACGATTTCACGGCTTTTTAATATAGGAACGGTAAATCGTCGGTAAAGGGCTGGTAGAGTAAGGGTTTGAGAGTCGAAATGTCCGCCCGGCGGGACGACGACCCGCCGGTTTTCCGACTGTTATGAGGCGACTATAAAACGACTGTTGGCCGACTACAGGTCGGCGTCATTATGCCTACCTAAAGCCGCGCTCAGTCCGACGATTTCGCGGCTTTTTAGTATAGGAACGGTAAATCGTCGGTAAAGGGCTGGTAGAGTAAGGGTTTGAAAATCGAAATGTCCGCCCGGTGGGACTACGGCCCACTGGTTTACCGACTGTTACGACACGAATGAAATACGACCCTCATCCAACACGTTTGAGAGTCGACTTAACCGCCTGTCAGCAAGAGGTCCGACGCTTTTGCGACGATCAAACCTTAACTCGAGGCCCGATGGTTTTGCGACGATCAAGCCTTAATTCGAGGCTTCATTCGCTTATAGTAAAGGATACTGATACCTAGTATTGAAATTTCTTTAATACATTTTCAATGAACAACACTTAAGAATTTGTACTTTTTATATTTCAAGTAACATGCAGGTCAATTATAACAATTTCAAATATTAAACAATGTATTCTATTTGACACGACAAGTCGAATGAAAATATTAGCTGCCTAGCTAATTGGTTTTAACAAAAAGTTAAATTTTTCAGGGCGAGTATAATATTTACATCAATTAAAGCATTTATTAATATTCATTGTTAATATCTTCGATTTGGCCAATTACTATCTCTTAAATTACAAAAATCTTACTGAAAAATATACACTAACAGATTTTTTAAGGAAAAAGAAAAACATACAATTCTAAAGGGTATTACTTGACACATTTTTCTCTTAAAAGGTTTGAAACCGCATAAAAATTCTCAAATTAAAACAAAATGAGATCTATTTTGGAATTAAGCATTATTTTCACAACCAAAAATCTTTAAAATACTTAATATATAAGGTTTTTGAACTCCAAGCGCCCCAAAACACTTGCTTCTTTTATATTCAATCAAAGAAACTGAAGGTATACATAAACGTTTAAGTTTTGGTTTCACTTTCTATGGGTGTGGTTCCCAGCAGATGAGAAGCTAGGTAAAAAAGCAAAGGCTTATGCATAAAACTGGCTCTAAGAGGTAGATCAATTGATAATTCAATAACAGAATTCAAACCTTACGTGACAAACGAAGACGTTTCTAGTTTATATAGTGTGACAAAGAACCTTAGCGATGAAATTAAAAGTTAGCAAGCCTATAACTAATCATTTTCGACCACAAAAATCTCGTTTAAACATTCTAACGACCCAGCCGCGTCAGAGATACTGGAAAGGCTAACTTGCTTTCGCACTAGCAGCGCCCTCTTCGGTGATGACGTGCATGGTTTCATTTTACTCTTTTAAAACGTAACCATACCGACTAGCGGGAAGGAGTTGGTAATCAATTGGCAAAAATGGGTTACATGTTTTGGACGGTAGGCAAGCCTACTTCAAACCACCACAGTTCCAACTGTCGGATAAATGTCGGTTACTAAACGGCCTAAGCATAACTTTGCTTTTAATTTTACTCTTCTTAAACGTCTCAATACCGACTAGCGCGAGAGAGTCGGTAATCAATTGGCAAAAAATAAGTTGGAATTTTCTAGACGGTAGGCAAGCCTACTTTAAACCATCTCTGTTCCAACTATCAGATAGATGTCGGCATTGCCAACTAAAAGAAGTAGTCGGCTTCATGAGTCGGAAAAGTGTAGGAATAAGCATGGTACAGCTGACTGGACCGTAAACCGACTATTTGACCATTAACCGACTGTTATGCGGAAGGCTTGTGCTACTGGGGTTAAAGCAAAAATTATAAAAATAATGGTTTCATTGAACATATTTGAAAATAGTGAAGAAATACTCAAAGTATGCTTCTTTGGCCGTGAAACGTCGATTTTGAAAATGTTATTAAAAATCGAGGTAAATTTTTAATTATTGTTCAATCAAGATGAAATCACTTTCAATGAGTGTTTTATAGGGAATTAAGCTGAATTCGGTCAAACATTTCTCCAGAAAAAAATGCATTCAAAAGTGTACCGAAAAAATCGCATGTTTTTTTCTTCAAGATACAAAATCCGTGACAACGATTTCTTATTTAAAATTGAATTTTAACAGTTTGTTGAATGAATATCGTTACATTTGCTTGAATTAACGCAAAAATTACAAAAATAATGGTTTCAGTGGTTATATTTGAAAACAGTGAACAAATACTCAAAATGTTTTTCTTAGGCCGAGTTACGTCGATTTTGAAAATGTTATTAAAAATCGAGGTACATTTTTATTTATTGTTCAATCGAGATGAAATCACTTTTAATGAGTGTTTTATAGGAAATTAAGCTGAATTCGGTCAAAAATTTCTCCAGAAAAAAATGCATTCAAAAAAGTACCGAAAAAATCGCAGGTTTTTCTTCTTCAAGACACAAAATCCGTGAATACGATTTCTTATTGAAAATTGAATTTTAACAGTTTTTTGAATGAATATCGTTACATTGCTTGAATTAAAGCAAAAAGTATAAAAATAATGGTTTCAGTGAACATATTTGAAAATAGTGAAGAAATACTCAAAGTATGCTTCTTTGGCCGTGAAACGTCGATTTTGAAAATGTTATTAAAAATCGAGGTAAATTTTTAATTATTGTTCAATCAAGATGAAATCACTTTCAATGAGTGTTTTATAGGGAATTAAGCTGAATTCGGTCAAACATTTCTCCAGAAAAAAATGCATTCAAAAGTGTACCGAAAAAATCGCATGTTTTTTTCTTCAAGATACAAAATCCGTGACAACGATTTCTTATTTAAAATTGAATTTTAACAGTTTGTTGAATGAATATCGTTACATTTGCTTGAATTAACGCAAAAATTACAAAAATAATGGTTTCAGTGGTTATATTTGAAAACAGTGAACAAATACTCAAAATGTTTTTCTTAGGCCGAGTTACGTCGATTTTGAAAATGTTATTAAAAATCGAGGTACATTTTTATTTATTGTTCAATCGAGATGAAATCACTTTTAATGAGTGTTTTATAGGAAATTAAGCTGAATTCGGTCAAAAATTTCTCCAGAAAAAAATGCATTCAAAAAAGTACCGAAAAAATCGCAGGTTTTTCTTCTTCAAGACACAAAATCCGTGAATACGATTTCTTATTGAAAATTGAATTTTAACAGTTTTTTGAATGAATATCGTTACATTGCTTGAATTAAAGCAAAAAGTATAAAAATAATGGTTTCAGTGAACATATTTGAAAATAGTGAAGAAATACTCAAAGTATGCTTCTTTGGCCGTGAAACGTCGATTTTGAAAATGTTATTAAAAATCGAGGTAAATTTTTAATTATTGTTCAATCAAGATGAAATCACTTTCAATGAGTGTTTTATAGGGAATTAAGCTTAATTCGGTCAAAAATTTCTCCAGAAAAAAATGCATTCAAAAAGTACCGAAAAAATCGCAGGTTTTTCTTCTTCAAGACACAAAATCCGTGACAACGATTTCTTATTGAAAAATTTAATTTTAACAGTTTTTTGATTGAATATCGTTACATTTGCTTGAATTAAAGCAAAAAGTATAAAAATAATGGTTTCAGTGAACATATTTGAAAATAGTGAAGAAATACTCAAAGTATGCTTCTTTGGCCGTGAAACGTCGATTTTGGAAATGTTATTAAAAATCGAGGTACATTTTTATTTATTGTTCAATCGAGATGAAATCACTTTTAATGAGTGTTTTATAGGGAATTAAGCTGAATTCGGTCAAAAATTTCTCCAGAAAAAAATGCATTCAAAAAAGTACCGAAAAAATCGCATGTTTTTCTTCTTCAAGATACAAAATCCGTGACAACGATTTCTTATTGAAAAATTTAATTTTAACAGTTTTTTGATTGAATATCGTTACATTTGCTTGAATTAAAGCAAAAAGTATAAAAATAATGGTTTCAGTGAATATATTTGTAAATAACGAAGAAATACTCAAAATATGCCTCGTTGGCGGTGAAACGTCGATTTTTAAAATGTTATTAAAAATCGAGGTACATTTTTAATTATTGTTCAATCGAGATGAAATCACTTTTAATGAGTGTTTTATAGGGAATTTAGCTGAATTCGGTCAAACATTTCTCCAGAAAAAAATGCATTCAAAAGTGTACCGAAAAAATCGCATGTTTTTTTTCTTCAAGATACAAAATCCGTGACAACGATTTCTTATTTAAAATTGAATTTTAACAGTTTGTTGAATGAATATCGTTACATTTGCTTGAATTAACGCAAAAATTACAAAAATAATGGTTTCAGTGGTTATATTTGAAAACAGTGAACAAATACTCAAAATGTTTTTCTTAGGCCGAGTTACGTCGATTTTGAAAATGTTATTAAAAATCGAGGTACATTTTTATTTATTGTTCAATCGAGATGAAATCACTTTCAATGAGTGTTTTATAGGAAATTAAGCTGAATTCGGTCAAAAATTTCTCCAGAAAAAAATGCATTCAAAAAAGTACCGAAAAAATCGCAGGTTTTTCTTCTTCAAGACACAAAATCCGTGAATACGATTTCTTATTGAAAATTGAATTTTAACAGTTTTTTGAATGAATATCGTTACATTGCTTGAATTAAAGCAAAAAGTATAAAAATAATGGTTTCAATGAATATATTTGAAAATAGTGAAGAAATACTCAAAGTATGCTTCTTTGGCCGTGAAACGTCGATTTTGAAAATGTTATTAAAAATCGAGGTAAATTTTTAATTATTGTTCAATCGAGATGAAATCACTTTCAATGAGTGTTTTATAGAGAATTAAGCTGAATTCGGTCAAAAATTTCTCCAGAAAAAAATGCATTCAAAAAAGTACCGAAAAAATCGCAGGTTTTTCTTCTTCAAGACACAAAATCCGTGACAACGATTTCTTATTTAAAATTGAATTTTAACAGTTTGTTGAATGAATATCGTTGCATTTGCTTGAATTAACGCAAAAATTACAAAAATAATGGTTTCAGTGGTTATATTTGAAAACAGTGAACAAATACTCAAAATGTTTTTCTTAGGCCGAGTTACGTCGATTTTGAAAATGTTATTAAAAATCGAGGTACATTTTTATTTATTGTTCAATCGAGATGAAATCACTTTCAATGAGTGTTTTATAGGGAATTAAGCTGAATTCGGTCAAAAATTTCTCCAGAAAAAAATGCATTCAAAAAAGTACCGAAAAAATCGCAGGTTTTTCTTCTTCAAGACACAAAATCCGTGAATACGATTTCTTATTGAAAATTGAATTTTAACAGTTTTTTGAATGAATATCGTTACATTGCTTGAATTAAAGCAAAAAGTATAAAAATAATGGTTTCAATGAATATATTTGAAAATAGTGAAGAAATACTCAAAGTATGCTTCTTTGGCCGTGAAACGTCGATTTTGAAAATGTTATTAAAAATCGAGGTAAATTTTTAATTATTGTTCAATCGAGATGAAATCACTTTCAATGAGTGTTTTATAGAGAATTAAGCTGAATTCGGTCAAAAATTTCTCCAGAAAAAAATGCATTCAAAAAAGTACCGAAAAAATCGCAGGTTTTTCTTCTTCAAGACACAAAATCCGTGACAACGATTTCTTATTTAAAATTGAATTTTAACAGTTTGTTGAATGAATATCGTTGCATTTGCTTGAATTAACGCAAAAATTACAAAAATAATGGTTTCAGTGGTTATATTTGAAAACAGTGAACAAATACTCAAAATGTTTTTCTTAGGCCGAGTTACGTCGATTTTGAAAATGTTATTAAAAATCGAGGTACATTTTTATTTATTGTTCAATCGAGATGAAATCACTTTCAATGAGTGTTTTATAGGGAATTAAGCTGAATTCGGTCAAAAATTTCTCCAGAAAAAAATGCATTCAAAAAAGTACCGAAAAAATCGCAGGTTTTTCTTCTTCAAGACACAAAATCCGTGAATACGATTTCTTATTGAAAATTGAATTTTAACAGTTTTTTGAATGAATATCGTTACATTGTTTGAATTAAAGCAAAAAGTATAAAACTAATGGTTTCAATGAATATATTTGAAAATAGTGAAGAAATACTCAAAGTATGCTTCTTTGGCCGTGAAACGTCGATTTTGAAAATGTTATTAAAAATCGAGGTAAATTTTTAATTATTGTTCAATCGAGATGAAATCACTTTCAATGAGTGTTTTATAGAGAATTAAGCTGAATTCGGTCAAAAATTTCTCCAGAAAAAAATGCATTCAAAAAAGTACCGAAAAAATCGCAGGTTTTTCTTCTTCAAGACACAAAATCCGTGAATACGATTTCTTATTGAAAATTGAATTTTAACAGTTTGTTGAATGAATATCGTTACATTTGCTTGAAATAACGCAAAAATTACAAAAATAATGGTTTCAGTGGTTATATTTGAAAACAGTGAAGAAATACTCAAAGTATGCTTCTTTGGCCGTGAAACGTCGATTTTGAAAATGTTATTAAAAATCGAGGTAAATTTTTAATTATTGTTCAATCGAGATGAAATCACTTTCAATGAGTGTTTTATAGGGAATTAAGCTGAATTCGGTCAAAATTTTCTCCAGAAAAAAATGCATTCAAAAAAGTACCGAAAAAATCGCATGTTTTTCTTCTTCAAGATACAAAATCCGTGACAACGATTTCTTATTGAAAAATTGAATTTTAACAGTTTTTTGATTGAATATCGTTACATTTGCTTGAATTAAAGCAAAAAGTATAAAAATAATGGTTTCAGTGTGGAAAAACTTTGGGTTTTTACGTTACATTAGAGGTCCCACAACACCGCTCCCGGGTGGGCTCGAACCACCAACCTTTCGGTTAACAGCCGAACGCGCTAACCATTGCGCAACGGAAGCGCAAATATTAAATGGTCGTCAGGTATTGTGGAAAAACTCTGACATTTTACGTAACATCTGAGACGTCACAACACCGCTCCCGGATGGGCTCGAACCACCAACCTTTCGGTTAACAGCCGAACGCGCTAACCATTGCGCCACGGACGCCCAAAAATTAAATGGTCGTCAGGTATTGTGGGAAAATTTGGGTTTTTACGTTACATTAGAGATCCCACAACACCGCTCCCGGGTGGGCTCGAACCACCAACCTTTCGGTTAACAGCCGAACGCGCTAACCATAGCGCAACGGAAGCCCAAATATTAAATGGTCGTCAGGTATTGAGGTAAAACTTTGACTTTTTACTTCACATCTGAGACCTCACAGCACCGCTCCCGGATGGGCTCGAACCACCAACCTTTCGGTTAACAGCCGAACGCGCTAACCACTGAGCCACGGAAGCCCAAAAATTAAATGGTCGTCAGGTATTGTGGAAAAACTTTGGCTATTTACGTTACATTTGAGATCCCAAAACACCGCTCCCGGGTGAGCTCGAACCACCAACCTATTGGTTAACAGCCGAACGCGCTAACAATTGAGCCACGGAAGCTCAGAAAATAAATGGTTATCACGTATTATGGAAAAAGTTTGACTTTTCACGCTACATCTGAGACCTCACAACACCGCTCCCGGATGGGCTCGAACCACCAACCTTTCGATTAACAGCCGAACGCGCTAACCACTGAGCCACGGAAGCCCAAAAATTAAATGTTCGTCAGGTATTGTGGAAAAACTCTGACATTTTACGTTACATCTGAGACGTCACAACACCGCTCCCGGGAGGGCCCGAACCACCAACCTATTGGTTAACAGCCGAACGCGCTAACCAGTGAGCCACAGAAGCTCATAAATTAAATGGTTGTTTGGTATTGTGGATAAGTTATGACTTTTTACGTTACATCTGAGACCCTACAACACCTCTCCCAGGTGGGCTCGAACCACCAACCTTTCGGTTAACAGCCGAACGAGCTAACCATTGCGCCACGGACGCCCAAATATTAAATGGTCGTCAGGTATTGTGGAAAAACTTTGGCTATTTACGTTACATTTGAGATCCCAAAACACCGCTCCCGGGTGGGCTCGAACCACCAACATATTGGTTTACAGCCGAACGCGCTAACAATTGAGCCACGGAAGCTCAGAAAATAAATGGTTATCACGTATTATGGAAAAAGTTTGACTTTTCACGCTACATCTGAGACCTCACAACACCGCTCCCGGATGGGCTCGAACCACAAACCTATTGGTTAACATCCGAACGCGCTAACCATTGCGCCACTGAAGCCCAAAAATTAAATTTTCGTCAGGTATTGAGGTAAAACTTTGACTTTTTACTTCACACCTGAGACCTCACAACACCGCTCCCGGATGGGCTCGAACCACCAACCTTTCGGTTAACAGCCGAACGCGCTAACCATTCGCCACGGACGCCCAAAAATTAAATGGTCGTCAGGTATTGTGGAAAAACTTTGGCTATTTACGTTACATTTGAGATCCAAAAACACCGCTCCCGGGTGGGCTCGAACCACCAACCTTTCGGTTAACAGCTGAACGCGCTGACCATTGCGCCACTGAAGCCCAAAAATTAAATTTTCGTCAGGTATTGAGGTAAAACTTTGACTTTTTACTTCACATCTGAGACCTCACAACACCGCTCCCGGATGGGCTCGAACCACCAACCTTTCGGTTAACAGCCGAACGCGCTAACCATTCGCCACGGACGCCCAAAAATTAAATGCTCGTCAGGTATTGTGGAAAAACTCTGACATTTTACGTTACATCTGAGACGTCACAACACCGCTCCCGGGAGGGCTCGAACCACCAACCTATTGGTTAACAGCCGAACGCTCTAACCATTGAGACACGGAAGCCCAAAAATTAATTTATTTACTTATATGTGATACCAAATCCTTCGCTTTAGTTAAAAAAAAACTTAAAATTCATATACTTAATGGCAGTGTGTAGCCATCTTTGATCTATTTATTTATTTATTTTTTATTTATATATTTATTTATTCCTGATTTTGATTGTTTTATTTAAAGACAAGTTGGGAAAACCAAAATATTACCTCTCCGAGTCAAGTGGTCTACTACTACAAAGTTATTTACCTAGATATGGAATTATTTCACTTTTTTGAAGTAAAAATTTACGAAATATTGAAGCAGTATTCCAAGCATAGCGAATATACAGTAAAGCAGACGACATTTTGCATCCAATAAGGATAAATCTTGGACACATGGAAATCAGTCAATGGCAAAAAGAACAGGAAATGAAGTCTACGCTTCAGCTGACAGCTACATTCACAACTGGTTAGCAGTGTAAACACTACCGTCTCGTCTCACCTCAACAATATTCTTAGTTTGCCAACATGAGCGTCAACGTTAAATAATACCAAAGCTAAATTGTAGCTAGACGCAATGATAGTCTATGCGCACCATAAAGAGAATAAAAACTCTGTAGTTTAGCCCTACTAATCTAATTGCCACCATGATCTTTTCTTCTATTATAAAATCTTAACCTGATTATTTAAGAGTGTATTTAACTTTCGGCTCACTCTGAACCGTTGATGTCTCTTCATTTCAGACAGGAAAATCAAAACCCAAAGTTTACTTCACCTCAGGCCTCAATTATTTACTCTTTATTTCACTAAGCCTATTGCGGTTCATACTAGATATACCCGCCGGAGTTTAGATCTTAGCTTTCTTCATGAAATCACTGAACCAAGGATTATTCTATATACAGATGTAGTATAGCTTAAGTAATATGTAAACAGCCATTTCAAATAATAATATTAAAAAGAATCTTTGGAATATCAAAATGAAACAGAGCTTTAAAGCTACAAAAGTACTAAATGCATCATAATTACGAAATATATTTCCACATATTCACTTTATATTAAGGATAAAGGGAATATTATGGTTCTGTAGGATTTCTTTACACATCAAAACAAAACGAACTTCTAACGCAGCGCACTAGAGTAACAACGGACGGACACACACAGACAAAAACATAGACTGCTTTTTAACTCTTTGCGTATTAATTTTGAATTGAGAAACAAGATTATCTTAAATATTAAAATAAATATAATTAATATTTAATATTTTCTTCGTTAGTTATTCGCCTTATTGAACGTTACATCGTTTTAAAAAAGAACAATTAAATATTCTTCAGTGACTTGACTAATATTGGTGTTTGAAATGAAGCATACGCCGGTTGCTTCGCCCTACTCAAATAGGTAGTATATAAGGGTTTCGAATCGCAGCTATGGATAAGAACATCGCAATTGCGTGAACCTTGGCGGAAGACCCCGTCAATGGAAGGCTAGACGTTTCTCGTAACCCTAGCCGATCGCCGCGTATGTCTTAACCTTAAGGATGATGGTGGTGTTAGAAGCCAGGTGCACAGACTGGTGTCCATGTGGGATGGACAAAGAATAGAAGATGGTGGTGTTTAGAAGCCAGTAAGTACAGACTGGTGTCCATGTGGAATGGACAAAGACGAGAAGGTAGTGGTGTTTAGAAGCCAGTAAGTACAGACTGGTGTCCATGTGGAATGGGCGAAAGACTACAAGATGGTGGTGTTTAGAAGCTAGTAAGTTCAGACTGGTGTCCATGTGGGGTGGACAAATGAACAGAGTTGTTAGACAGGCAATGGAGTAATAGCCTGTAAGTGGAATACAATTTCCGGGACTGTAAATGCGGTCTGGAAATTGAATACACGTTTGCTCCGATTTGCAAACTGCGAACGCGGTCACGTGGGTGTAACAACGGACAGACAGACAGACAGAAACGTCGAAATTAGAACCTCTCCGTGACATACGTCACTCGGAGAGGTAAAAAACATAACTCGTTTATATTTTATATCAAACGAAGTAAAAAAGTCATGCTTTACAAAAGATATTAAACTATATTCATGTATTTGCAAAACTTTATTTAAATTTTAATTTATATTATTTTTTTATGGTTATTCTCTTTTAATATTCTTTATATCATTTTGTTGTACAATTGACGTTAATCTTAAGAAATTTAAGGAGGGCAATAAGTCGCTTGAAGACTTGGTCCCTCCTCATGAGCTTTTGTATTAACTATGCCAAAATAAACTTTGAAACTTTGAATTAAATGCTCGTCAGGTATTGTGGAAAAACTCTGACATTTTACGTTACATCTGAGACGTCACAACACTTCTCCCGGATGGGCTCGAACCACCAACCTATTGGTTAACAGCCGAACGCGCTAACCAGTGAGCCACAGAAGCTCAGAAATTAAATGGTTGTTAGGTATTGTGGATAAGTTATGACTTTTTACGTTACATCTGAGACCCTACAACACCTCTCCCAGGTGGGCTCGAACCACCAACCTTTCGGTCAACAGCCGAACGCGCTAACCATAGCGCCAAGGAAGCCCAAAAATTAAATGGTAGTCAGGTATTGTGGAAAAACTTTGGCTTTCTACGTTACATTTGAGATCCCACAACACCGCTCCCGGGTGGGCTCGAACCACCAACCTTTCGATTAATAGCTGGACGCGCTAATTATTGCGCCACGGAAGCCCAAAAATTAAATGTTCGTCAGGTATTGTAGAAAAACTCTGACATTTTACGTAACATTTGAGACGTCACAACACGGCTCCCGGATGGGCTCGAACCACCAACCTTTCGGTTAACAGCCGAACGCGCTAACCATTGCGCCACGGACGCCCAAAAATTAAATGGTCGTCAGGTATTGTGGAAGAACTTTGGCTTTTTACGTTACATTAGAGATCCAACAACAACGCTCCCGGGTGGGCTCGAACCACCAACCTTTCGGTTAACAGCCGAACGCGCTAACCATTGCGCAACGGAAGCCCAAATATTAAAAGGTCGTCAGTTATTGTGGAAAATCCTTGACTTTTTACGTCACATCTGCGACCTCACAACACCGCTCCCGGGTGGGCTCGAACCATCAACCTCTTGGTTAACAACCGAACGCGCTAACCAATGCGCAACGGAAGCCCAAATATTAAATGGTCGTCAGGTATTGTGGAAAATCCTTGACTTTTTACGTCACATTTGAGATCCCACAACACCGCTCCCGGGTGGGCTCGAACCACCAACCTATTGGTTAACTGCTGAACGCGCTAACCATTGCGCCACGGAAGCCCAAAAATTAAATGTTCGTCAGTTATTGTGGAAAAACTCTGACATTTTACGTTACATCTGAGACCTCACAGCACCGCTCCCGGGAGGGCTCAAACCACCAGTCTTTTGAATAACAGCTGAACGCGCTAACCATTGCGCCACGGAAGCCCAAAATTTAAATGGTCGTCAGGTGCTGTGGAAAAACTATGACATTTTACGATACATCTGAGACCTCACAACACCGCTCCCGGATGGGCTCGAACCACCAACCTATTGGTTAACAGCCGAACGCGCTAACCATTGAGCCACGGAAGCTCAGAAAATAAATGGTTATCACGTATTATGGAAAAAGTTTGACTTTTCACGCTACATCTGAGACCTCACAACACCGCTCCCGGATGGGCTCGAACCACCAACCTTTCGGTAACAGCCGAACGCGCTAACCATTCGCCACGGACGCCCAAAAATTAAATGGTCGTCAGGTATTGTGGAAAAACTTTGGCTATTTACGTTACATTTGAGATCCCAAAACACCGCTCCCGGGTGGGGTCGAACCACCAACCTTTCGATTAACAGCTGGACGCGCTAATTATTGCGCCACGGAAGCCCAAAAATGAAATGTTCGTCAGGTATTGTGGAAAAACTCTGACATTTTACGTAACATCTGAGACGTCACAACACCGCTCCCGGATGGGCTCGAACCACCAACCTCTAGGTTAACAGCCGAACGTGCTAACCATTGCGCCACGGACGCCCAAAAATAAAATGTTCGTCAGGTATTGAGGTAAAACTCTGACATTTTACGTAACATCTGAGACGTCACAACACCGCTCCCGGGTGGGCTCGAACCACCATCCTATTGGTTAAAAGCCGAACGCGCTAACCATTCGCCAAGGACGCCCAAAAATTAAATGGTCGTCAGGTATTGTGGAAAAACTTTGGCTATTTATGTTACATTTGAGATCCCAAAACACCGCTCCCGGGTGGGCTCGAACCACCAACCTTTCGATTAACAGCTGGACGCGCTAATTATTGCGCCACGGAAGCCCAAAAATGAAATGTTCGTCAGGTATTGTGGAAAAACTCTGACATTTTACGTAACGTCTGAGACGTCACAACACCGCTCCCGGATGGGCTCGAACCACCAACCTCTAGGTTAACAGCCGAACGTGCTAACCATTGCGCCACGGACGCCCAAAAATGAAATGTTCGTCAGGTATTGAGGTAAAACTCTGAAATTTTACTTCACATCTGAGACCTCACAACACCGCTCCCGGATGGGCTCGAACCACCAACCTTTCGGTTAACAGCCGAACGCGCTAACCATTCGCCACGGACGCCCAAAAATTAAATGGTCGTCAGGTATTGTGGAAAAACTTTGGCTATTTACGTTACATTTGAGATCCAAAAACACCGCTCCCGGGTGGGCTCGAACCACCAACCTTTCGGTTAACAGCTGAACGCGCTGACCATTGCGCCACTGAAGCCCAAAAATTAAATCTTCGTCAGGTATTGAGGTAAAACTTTGACTTTTTACTTCACATCTGAGACCTCACAACACCGCTCCCGGATGGGCTCGAACCACCAACTTTTCGATTAACAGCTGAACGCGCTAACCATTGCCCCACGGAAGCCCAAAAATTAAATGCTCGTCAAGTATTGTGGAAAAACTCTGACATTTTACGTTACATCTGAGACGTCACAACACCGCTCCCGGGAGGGCTCGAACCACCAACCTATTGGTTAACAGCCGAACGCTCTAACCATTGAGCCACGGAAGCCCAAAAATTTAATGTTCGTCAGGTATTGTGGAAAAACTCTGACATTTTACGTTACATCTGAGACGTCACAACACCGCTCCCGGATGGGCTCGAACCACCAACCTTTCGGTTAACAGCCGAACGCGCTAACCATTCGCCACGGACGCCCAAAAATTAAATGGTCGTCAGGTATTGTGGAAAAACTTTGACTTTTTACTTCACATCTGAGACCTCACAACACCGCTCCCGCATGGGCTCGAACCACCATCCTATTGGTTAAAAGCCGAACGCGCTAACAATTGAGCCACGGAAGCTCAGAAAATAAATGGTTATCACGTATTATGGAAAAAGTTTGACTTTTCACGCTACATCTGAGACGTCACAACACCTCTCCCGGATGGGCTCGAACCACCAACCTATTGGTTAACAGCCGAACGCGCTAACCATTGCGCCACTGAAGCCCAAAAATTAAATTTTCGTCAGGTATTGAGGTAAAACTTTGACTTTTTACTTCACATCTGAGACCTCACAACACCGCTCCCGGATGGGCTCGAACCACCAACCTTTCGGTTAACAGCTGAACGCGCTAACCATTGCGCCACGGAAGCCCAAAAATTAAATGCTCGTCAAGTATTGTGGAAAAACTCTGACATTTTACGTTACATCTGAGACGTCACAACACCGCTCCCGGGAGGGCTCGAACCACCAACCTATTGGTTAACAGCCGAACGCTCTAACCATTGAGCCACGGAAGCCCAAAAATTTAATGTTCGTCAGGTATTGTGGAAAAACTCTGATATTTTACGTTACATCTGAGACGTCACAACACTTCTCCCGGATGGGCTCGAACCACCAACCTATTGGTTAACAGCCGAACGCGCTAACCATTGAGCCACGGAAGCCCAAAAATTAAATGTTCGTCAGGTATTGTGGAAAAACTCTGACATTTTACGTTACATCTGAGACGTCACAACACTTCTCCCGGATGGGCTCGAACCACCAACCTATTGGTTAACAGCCGAACGCGCTAACCATTGAGCCACGGAAGCTCAGAAAATAAATGGTTATCATGTATTATGGAAAAAGTTTGACTTTTCACGCTACATCTGAGACCTCACAACACCGCTCCCGGATGGGCTCGAACCACCAACCTTTCGGTTAACAGCTGAACGCGCTGACCATTGCGCCACTGAAGCCCAAAAATTAAATTTTCGTCAGGTATTGAGGTAAATCTTTGACTTTTTACTTCACATCTGAGACCTCACAACACCGCTCCCGGATGGGCTCGAACCACCAACCTATTGGTTAACAGCCGAACGCGCTAACCAGTGAGCCACAGAAGCTCAGAAATTAAATGGTTGTTAGGTATTGTGGATAAGTTATGACTTTTTACGTTACATCTGAGACCCTACAACACCTCTCCCAGGTGGGCTCGAACCACCAACCTTTCGATTAATAGCTGGACGCGCTAATTATTGCGCCACGGAAGCCCAAAAATTAAATGTTCGTCAGGTATTGTGGAAAAACTCTGACATTTTACGTAACATTTGAGACGTCACAACACGGCTCCCGGATGGGCTCGAACCACCAACCTTTCGGTTAACAGCCGAACGCGCTAACCATTGCGCCACGGACGCCCAAAAATTAAATGGTCGTCAGGTATTGTGGAAGAACTTTGGCTTTTTACGTTACATTAGAGATCCAACAACAACGCTCCCGGGTGGGCTCGAACCTCCAACCTTTCGGTTAACAGCCGAACGCGCTAACCATTGCGCAACGGAAGCCCAAATATTAAAAGGTCGTCAGTTATTGTGGAAAATCCTTGACTTTTTACGTCACATCTGCGACCTCACAACACCGCTCCCGGGTGGGCTCGAACCATCAACCTCTTGGTTAACAACCGAACGCGCTAACCATTGCGCAACGGAAGCCCAAATATTAAATGGTCGTCAGGTATTGTGGAAAATCCTTGACTTTTTACGTCACATTTGAGATCCCACAACACCGCTCCCGGGTGGGCTCGAACCACCAACCTATTGGTTAACTGCTGAACGCGCTAACCATTGCGCCACGGAAGCCCAAAAATTAAATGTTCGTCAGTTATTGTGGAAAAACTCTGACATTTTACGTTACATCTGAGACCTCACAGCACCGCTCCCGGGAGGGCTCAAACCACCAGTCTTTTGAATAACAGCTGAACGCGCTAACCATTGCGCCACGGAAGCCCAAAATTTAAATGGTCGTCAGGTGCTGTGGAAAAACTATGACATTTTACGATACATCTGAGACCTCACAACACCGCTCCCGGATGGGCTCGAACCACCAACCTATTGGTTAACAGCCGAACGCGCTAACCATTGAGCCACGGAAGCTCAGAAAATAAATGGTTATCACGTATTATGGAAAAAGTTTGACTTTTCACGCTACATCTGAGACCTCACAACACCGCTCCCGGATGGGCTCGAACCACCAACCTTTCGATTAACAGCTGGACGCGCTAATTATTGCGCCACGGAAGCCCAAAAATGAAATGTTCGTCAGGTATTGTGGAAAAACTCTGACATTTTACGTAACATCTGAGACGTCACAACACCGCTCCCGGATGGGCTCGAACCACCAACCTCTAGGTTAACAGCCGAACGTGCTAACCATTGCGCCACGGACGCCCAAAAATGAAATGTTCGTCAGGTATTGAGGTAAAACTCTGACATTTTACGTAACATCTGAGACGTCACAACACCGCTCCCGGGTGGGCTCGAACCACCATCCTATTGGTTAAAAGCCGAACGCGCTAACAATTGAGCCACGGAAGCTCAGAAAATAAATGGTTATCACGTATTATGGAAAAAGTTTGACTTTTCACGCTACATCTGAGACGTCACAACACTTCTCCCGGATGGGCTCGAACCACCAACCTATTGGTTAACAGCCGAACGCGCTAACCATTGAGCCACGGAAGCCCAAAAATTAAATGTTCGTCAGGTATTGTGGAAAAACTCTGACATTTTACGTTACATCTGAGACGTCACAACACTTCTCCCGGATGGGCTCGAACCACCAACCTATTGGTTAACAGCCGAACGCGCTAACCATTGAGCCACGGAAGCTCAGAAAATAAATGGTTATCATGTATTATGGAAAAAGTTTGACTTTTCACGCTACATCTGAGACCTCACAACACCGCTCCCGGATGGGCTCGAACCACCAACCTTTCGGTTAACAGCTGAACGCGCTGACCATTGCGCCACTGAAGCCCAAAAATTAAATTTTCGTCAGGTATTGAGGTAAATCTTTGACTTTTTACTTCACATCTGAGACCTCACAACACCGCTCCCGGATGGGCTCGAACCACCAACCTATTGGTTAACAGCCGAACGCGCTAACCAGTGAGCCACAGAAGCTCAGAAATTAAATGGTTGTTAGGTATTGTGGATAAGTTATGACTTTTTACGTTACATCTGAGACCCTACAACACCTCTCCCAGGTGGGCTCGAACCACCAACCTTTCGGTCAACGCGCTAACCATTGCGCCAAGGAAGCCCAAAAATTAAATGGTAGTCAGGTATTGTGGAAAAACTTTGGCTTTCTACGTTACATTTGAGATCCCACAACACCGCTCCCGGGTGGGCTCGAACCACCAACCTTTCGATTAATAGCTGGACGCGCTAATTATTGCGCCACGGAAGCCCAAAAATTAAATGTTCGTCAGGTATTGTGGAAAAACTCTGACATTTTACGTAACATTTGAGACGTCACAACACGGCTCCCGGATGGGCTCGAACCACCAACCTTTCGGTTAACAGCCGAACGCGCTAACCATTGCGCCACGGACGCCCAAAAATTAAATGGTCGTCAGGTATTGTGGAAGAACTTTGGCTTTTTACGTTACATTAGAGATCCAACAACAACGCTCCCGGGTGGGCTCGAACCTCCAACCTTTCGGTTAACAGCCGAACGCGCTAACCATTGCGCAACGGAAGCCCAAATATTAAAAGGTCGTCAGTTATTGTGGAAAATCCTTGACTTTTTACGTCACATCTGCGACCTCACAACACCGCTCCCGGGTGGGCTCGAACCATCAACCTCTTGGTTAACAACCGAACGCGCTAACCATTGCGCAACGGAAGCCCAAATATTAAATGGTCGTCAGGTATTGTGGAAAATCCTTGACTTTTTACGTCACATTTGAGATCCCACAACACCGCTCCCGGGTGGGCTCGAACCACCAACCTATTGGTTAACTGCTGAACGCGCTAACCATTGCGCCACGGAAGCCCAAAAATTAAATGTTCGTCAGTTATTGTGGAAAAACTCTGACATTTTACGTTACATCTGAGACCTCACAGCACCGCTCCCGGGAGGGCTCAAACCACCAGTCTTTTGAATAACAGCTGAACGCGCTAACCATTGCGCCACGGAAGCCCAAAATTTAAATGGTCGTCAGGTGCTGTGGAAAAACTATGACATTTTACGATACATCTGAGACCTCACAACACCGCTCCCGGATGGGCTCGAACCACCAACCTATTGGTTAACAGCCGAACGCGCTAACCATTGAGCCACGGAAGCTCAGAAAATAAATGGTTATCACGTATTATGGAAAAAGTTTGACTTTTCACGCTACATCTGAGACCTCACAACACCGCTCCCGGATGGGCTCGAACCACCAACCTTTCGATTAACAGCTGGACGCGCTAATTATTGCGCCACGGAAGCCCAAAAATGAAATGTTCGTCAGGTATTGTGGAAAAACTCTGACATTTTACGTAACATCTGAGACGTCACAACACCGCTCCCGGATGGGCTCGAACCACCAACCTCTAGGTTAACAGCCGAACGTGCTAACCATTGCGCCACGGACGCCCAAAAATGAAATGTTCGTCAGGTATTGAGGTAAAACTCTGACATTTTACGTAACATCTGAGACGTCACAACACCGCTCCCGGGTGGGCTCGAACCACCATCCTATTGGTTAAAAGCCGAACGCGCTAACAATTGAGCCACGGAAGCTCAGAAAATAAATGGTTTTCACGTATTATGGAAAAAGTTTGACTTTTCACGCTACATCTGAGACGTCACAACACCTCTCCCGGATGGGCTCGAACCACCAACCTATTGGTTAACAGCCGAACGCGCTAACCATTGCGCCACTGAAGCCCAAAAATTAAATTTACGTCAGGTATTGAGGTAAAACTTTGAATTTTACTTCACATCTGAGACCTCACAACACCGCTCCCGGATGGGCTCGAACCACCAACCTTTCGGTTAACAGCCGAACGCGCTAACCATTCGCCACGGACGCCCAAAAATTAAATGGTCGTCAGGTATTGTGGAAAAACTTTGGCTATTTACGTTACATTTGAGATCCAAAAACACCGCTCCCGGGTGGGCTCGAACCACCAACCTTTCGGTTAACAGCTGAACGCGCTGACCATTGCGCCACTGAAGCCCAAAAATTAAATTTTCGTCAGGTATTGAGGTAAAACTTTGACTTTTTACTTCACATCTGAGACCTCACAACACCGCTCCCGGATGGGCTCGAACCACCAACTTTTCGATTAACAGCTGAACGCGCTAACCATTGCGCCACGGAAGCCCAAAAAATGCTCGTCAAGTATTGTGGAAAAACTCTGACATTTTACGTTACATCTGAGACGTCACAACACCGCTCCCGGGAGGGCTCGAACCACCAACCTATTGGTTAACAGCCGAACGCTCTAACCATTGAGCCACGGACGCCCAAAAATTAAATGGTCGTCAGGTATTGTGGAAAAACTTTGACTTTTTACTTCACATCTGAGACCTCACAACACCGCTCCCGGATGGGCTCGAACCACCAACTTTTCGATTAACAGCTGAACGCGCTAACCATTGCGCCACGGAAGCCCAAAAATTAAATGCTCGTCAAGTATTGTGGAAAAACTCTGACATTTTACGTTACATCTGAGACGTCACAACACCGCTCCCGGGAGGGCTCGAACCACCAACCTATTGGTTAACAGCCGAACGCTCTAACCATTGAGCCACGGAAGCCCAAAAATTTAATGTTCGTCAGGTATTGTGGAAAAACTCTGATATTTTACGTTACATCTGAGACGTCACAACACTTCTCCCGGATGGGCTCGAACCACCAACCTATTGGTTAACAGCCGAACGCGCTAACCATTGAGCCACGGAAGCCCAAAAATTAAATGTTCGTCAGGTATTGTGGAAAAACTCTGACATTTTACGTTACATCTGAGACGTCACAACACTTCTCCCGGATGGGCTCGAACCACCAACCTATTGGTTAACAGCCGAACGCGCTAACCATTGAGCCACGGAAGCTCAGAAAATAAATGGTTATCATGTATTATGGAAAAAGTTTGACTTTTCACGCTACATCTGAGACCTCACAACACCGCTCCCGGATGGGCTCGAACCACCAACCTTTCGGTTAACAGCTGAACGCGCTGACCATTGCGCCACTGAAGCCCAAAAATTAAATTTTCGTCAGGTATTGAGGTAAATCTTTGACTTTTTACTTCACATCTGAGACCTCACAACACCGCTCCCGGATGGGCTCGAACCACCAACCTATTGGTTAACAGCCGAACGCGCTAACCAGTGAGCCACAGAAGCTCAGAAATTAAATGGTTGTTAGGTATTGTGGATAAGTTATGACTTTTTACGTTACATCTGAGACCCTACAACACCTCTCCCAGGTGGGCTCGAACCACCAACCTTTCGGTCAACGCGCTAACCATTGCGCCAAGGAAGCCCAAAAATTAAATGGTAGTCAGGTATTGTGGAAAAACTTTGGCTTTCTACGTTACATTTGAGATCCCACAACACCGCTCCCGGGTGGGCTCGAACCACCAACCTTTCGATTAATAGCTGGACGCGCTAATTATTGCGCCACGGAAGCCAAAAATTAAATGTTCGTCAGGTATTGTGGAAAAACTCTGACATTTTACGTAACATTTGAGACGTCACAACACGGCTCCCGGATGGGCTCGAACCACCAACCTTTCGGTTAACAGCCGAACGCGCTAACCATTGCGCCACGGACGCCCAAAAATTAAATGGTCGTCAGGTATTGTGGAAGAACTTTGGCTTTTTACGTTACATTAGAGATCCAACAACAACGCTCCCGGGTGGGCTCGAACCTCCAACCTTTCGGTTAACAGCCGAACGCGCTAACCATTGCGCAACGGAAGCCCAAATATTAAAAGGTCGTCAGTTATTGTGGAAAATCCTTGACTTTTTACGTCACATCTGCGACCTCACAACACCGCTCCCGGGTGGGCTCGAACCATCAACCTCTTGGTTAACAACCGAACGCGCTAACCATTGCGCAACGGAAGCCCAAATATTAAATGGTCGTCAGGTATTGTGGAAAATCCTTGACTTTTTACGTCACATTTGAGATCCCACAACACCGCTCCCGGGTGGGCTCGAACCACCAACCTATTGGTTAACTGCTGAACGCGCTAACCATTGCGCCACGGAAGCCCAAAAATTAAATGTTCGTCAGTTATTGTGGAAAAACTCTGACATTTTACGTTACATCTGAGACCTCACAGCACCGCTCCCGGGAGGGCTCAAACCACCAGTCTTTTGAATAACAGCTGAACGCGCTAACCATTGCGCCACGGAAGCCCAAAATTTAAATGGTCGTCAGGTGCTGTGGAAAAACTATGACATTTTACGATACATCTGAGACCTCACAACACCGCTCCCGGATGGGCTCGAACCACCAACCTATTGGTTAACAGCCGAACGCGCTAACCATTGAGCCACGGAAGCTCAGAAAATAAATGGTTATCACGTATTATGGAAAAAGTTTGACTTTTCACGCTACATCTGAGACCTCACAACACCGCTCCCGGATGGGCTCGAACCACCAACCTTTCGATTAACAGCTGGACGCGCTAATTATTGCGCCACGGAAGCCCAAAAATGAAATGTTCGTCAGGTATTGTGGAAAAACTCTGACATTTTACGTAACATCTGAGACGTCACAACACCGCTCCCGGATGGGCTCGAACCACCAACCTCTAGGTTAACAGCCGAACGTGCTAACCATTGCGCCACGGACGCCCAAAAATGAAATGTTCGTCAGGTATTGAGGTAAAACTCTGACATTTTACGTAACATCTGAGACGTCACAACACCGCTCCCGGGTGGGCTCGAACCACCATCCTATTGGTTAAAAGCCGAACGCGCTAACAATTGAGCCACGGAAGCTCAGAAAATAAATGGTTATCACGTATTATGGAAAAAGTTTGACTTTTCACGCTACATCTGAGACGTCACAACACCTCTCCCGGATGGGCTCGAACCACCAACCTATTGGTTAACAGCCGAACGCGCTAACCATTGCGCCACTGAAGCCCAAAAATTAAATTTTCGTCAGGTATTGAGGTAAAACTTTGAATTTTACTTCACATCTGAGACCTCACAACACCGCTCCCGGATGGGCTCGAACCACCAACCTTTCGGTTAACAGCCGAACGCGCTAACCATTCGCCACGGACGCCCAAAAATTAAATGGTCGTCAGGTATTGTGGAAAAACTTTGGCTATTTACGTTACATTTGAGATCCAAAAACACCGCTCCCGGGTGGGCTCGAACCACCAACCTTTCGGTTAACAGCTGAACGCGCTGACCATTGCGCCACTGAAGCCCAAAAATTAAATTTTCGTCAGGTATTGAGGTAAAACTTTGACTTTTTACTTCACATCTGAGACCTCACAACACCGCTCCCGGATGGGCTAGAACCACCAACTTTTCGATTAACAGCTGAACGCGCTAACCATTGCGCCACGGAAGCCCAAAAAATGCTCGTCAAGTATTGTGGAAAAACTCTGACATTTTACGTTACATCTGAGACGTCACAACACCGCTCCCGGGAGGGCTCGAACCACCAACCTATTGGTTAACAGCCGAACGCTCTAACCATTGAGCCACGGAAGCCCAAAAATTTAATGTTCGTCAGGTATTGTGGAAAAACTCTGACATTTTACGTAACATCTGAGACGTCACAACACCGCTCCCGGATGGGCTCGAACCACCAACCTCTAGGTTAACAGCCGAACGTGCTATCCATTGCGCCACGGACGCCCAAAAATGAAATGTTCGTCAGGTATTGAGGTAAAACTCTGACATTTTACGTAACATCTGAGACGTCACAACACTTCTCCCGGATGGGCTCGAACCACCAACCTATTGGTTAACAGCCGAACGCGCTAACCATTCGCCACGGACGCCCAAAAATTAAATGGTCGTCAGGTATTGTGGAAAAACTTTGGCTATTTACGTTACATTTGAGATCCAAAAACACCGCTCCCGGGTGGGCTCGAACCACCAACCTTTCGGTTAACAGCTGAACGCGCTGACCATTGCGCCACTGAAGCCCAAAAATTTAATGTTCGTCAGGTATTGTGGAAAAACTCTGACATTTTACGTTACATCTGAGACGTCACAACACTTCTCCCGGATGGGCTCGAACCACCAACCTATTGGTTAACAGCCGAACGCGCTAACCATTGAGCCACGGAAGCCCAAAAATTAAATGTTCGTCAGGTATTGTGGAAAAACTCTGACATTTTACGTTACATCTGAGACGTCACAACACTTCTCCCGGATGGGCTCGAACCACCAACCTATTGGTTAACAGCCAAACGCGCTAACCATTGAGCCACGGAAGCTCAGAAAATAAATGGTTATCATGTATTATGGAAAAAGTTTGACTTTTCACGCTACATCTGAGACCTCACAACACCGCTCCCGGATGGGCTCGAACCACCAACCTTTCGGTTAACAGCTGAACGCGCTGACCATTGCGCCACTGAAGCCCAAAAATTAAATTTTCGTCAGGTATTGAGGTAAATCTTTGACTTTTTACTTCACATCTGAGACCTCACAACACCGCTCCCGGATGGGCTCGAACCACCAACCTTTCGGTTAACAGCCGAACGCGCTAACCATTCGCCACGGACGCCCAAAAATTAAATGGTCGTCAGGTATTGTGGAAAAACTCTGACATTTTACGTTACATCTGAGACGTCACAACACCTCTCCCGGATGGGCTCGAACCACCAACCTATTGGTTAACAGCCGAACGCGCTAATCATTGCGCCACTGAAGCCCAAAAATTAAATTTTCGTCAGGTATTGAGGTAAAACTTTGACTTTTTACTTCACATCTAAGACCTCACAACACCGCTCCCGGATGGGCTCGAACCACCAACCTTTCGGTTAACAGCCGAACGCGCTAACCATTCGCCACGGACGCCCAAAAATTAAATGGTCGTCAGGTATTGTGGAAAAACTCTGACATTTTACGTTACATCTGAGACGTCACAACACCTCTCCCGGATGGGCTCGAACCACCAACCTATTGGTTAACAGCCGAACGCGCTAATCATTGCGCCACTGAAGCCCAAAAATTAAATTTTCGTCAGGTATTGAGGTAAAACTTTGACTTTTTACTTCACATCTGAGACCTCACAACACCGCTCCCAGATGGGCTCGAACCACCAACCTTTCGGTTAACAGCCGAACGCGCTAACCATTCGCCACGGACGCCCAAAAATTAAATGGTCGTCAGGTATTGTGGAAAAACTTTGGCTATTTACGTTACATTTGAGATCCAAAAACACCGCTCCCGGGTGGGCTCGAACCACCAACCTTTCGGTTAACAGCTGAACGCGCTGACCATTGCGCCACTGAAGCCCAAAAATTTAATGTTCGTCAGGTATTGTGGAAAAACTCTGACATTTTACGTTACATCTGAGACGTCACAACACTTCTCCCGGATGGGCTCGAACCACCAACCTATTGGTTAACAGCCGAACGCGCTAACCATTGAGCCACGGAGGCCCAAAAATTAAATGTTCGTCAGGTATTGTGGAAAAACTCTGACATTTTACGTTACATCTGAGACGTCACAACACTTCTCCCGGATGGGCTCGAACCACCAACCTATTGGTTAACAGCCGAACGCGCTAACCATTGAGCCACGGAAGCTCAGAAAATAAATGGTTATCATGTATTATGGAAAAAGTTTGACTTTTCACGCTACATCTGGGACCTCACAACACCGCTCCCGGATGGGCTCGAACCACCAACCTTTCGGTTAACAGCTGAACGCGCTGACCATTGCGCCACTGAAGCCCAAAAATTAAATTTTCGTCAGGTATTGAGGTAAATCTTTGACTTTTTACTTCACATCTGAGACCTCACAACACCGCTCCCGGATGGGCTCGAACCACCAACCTTTCGGTTAACAGCCGAACGCGCTAACCATTCGCCACGGACGCCCAAAAATTAAATGGTCGTCAGGTATTGTGGAAAAACTCTGACATTTTACGTTACATCTGAGACGTCACAACACCTCTCCCGGATGGGCTCGAACCACCAACCTATTGGTTAACAGCCGAACGCGCTAACCATTGCGCCACTGAAGCCCAAAAATTAAATTTTCGTCAGGTATTGAGGAAAAACTTTGACTTTTTACTTCACATCTGAGACCTCACAACACCGCTCTCGGATGGGCTCGAACCACCAACCTTTCGGTTAACAGCCGAACGCGCTAACCATTGCGCCACTGAAGCCCAAAAATTAAATTTTCGTCAGGTATTGAGGTAAAACTTTGACTTTTTACTTCACATCTGAGACCTCACAACACCGCTCCCGGATGGGCTCGAACCACCAACCTTCCGGTTAACAGCCGAACGCGCTAACCATTCGCCACGGACGCCCAAAAATTAAATGGTCGTCAGGTATTGTGGAAAAACTTTGGCTATTTACGTTACATTTGAGATCCAAAATCACCGCTCCCGGGTGGGCTCGAACAACCAACCTTTCGGTTAACACCTGAACGCGCTGACCATTGCGCCACTGAAGCCCAAAAATTAAATGCTCGTCAAGTATTGTGGAAAAACTTTGACATTTTACGTTACATCTGAGACGTCACAACACCGCTCTCGGGAGGGCTCGAACCACCAACCTATTGGTTAACAGCCGAACGCTCTAACCATTGAGCCACGGAAGCCCAAAAATTAAATGTTCGTCAGGTATTGTGGAAAAACTCTGACATTTTACGTTACATCTGAGACGTCACAACACTTCTCCCGGATGGGCTCGAACCACCAACCTTTCGGTTAACAGCCGAACGCGCTAACCATTCGCCACGGACGCCCAAAAATTAAATGGTCGTCAGGTATTGTGGAAAAACTTTGGCTATTTACGTTACATTTGAGATCCAAAAACACCGCTCCCGGGTGGGCTCGAACCACCAACCTTTCGGTTAACAGCTGAACGCGCTGACCATTGCGCCACTGAAGCCCAAAAATTAAATTTTCGTCAGGTATTGAGGTAAATCTTTGACTTTTTACTTCACATCTGAGACCTCACAACACCGCTCCCGGATGGGCTCGAACCACCAACCTTTCGGTTAACAGCCGAACGCGCTAACCATTCGCCACGGACGCCCAAAAATTAAATGGTCGTCAGGTATTGTGGAAAAACTCTGACATTTTACGTTACATCTGAGACGTCACAACACCTCTCCCGGATGGGCTCGAACCACCAACCTATTGGTTAACAGCCGAACGCGCTAACCATTGCGCCACTGAAGCCCAAAAATTAAATTTTCGTCAGGTATTGAGGTAAAACTTTGACTTTTTACTTCACATCTGAGACCTCACAACACCGCTCCCGGATGGGCTCGAACCACCAACCTTTCGGTTAACAGCCGAACGCGCTAACCATTCGCCACGGACGCCCAAAAATTAAATGGTCGTCAGGTATTGTGGAAAAACTTTGGCTATTTACATTACATGTGAGATCCAAAAACACCGCTCCCGGGTGGGCTCGAACCACCAACCTTTCGGTTAACAGCTGAACGCGCTGACCATTGCGCCACTGAAGCCCAAAAATTAAATTTTCGTCAGGTATTGAGGTAAAACTTTGAATTTTACTTCACATCTGAGACCTCACAACACCGCTCCCGGATGGGCTCGAACCACCAACCTATTGGTTAACAGCCGAACGCTCTAAACATTGAGCCACGGAAGCCCAAAAATTAAATGTTCGTCAGGTATTGTGGAAAAACTCTGACATTTTACGTTACATCTGAGACGTCACAACACTTCTCCCGGATGGGCTCGAACCACCAACTTATTGGTTAACAGCCGAACGCGCTAACCATTGAGCCACGGAAGCCCAAAAATTAAATATTCGTCAGGTATTGTGGAAAAACTCTGACATTTTACGTTACATCTGAGACGTCACAACACTTCTCCCGGATGGGCTCGAACCACTAACCTATTGGTTAACAGCCGAACGCGCTAACCATTGAGCCACGGAAGCTCAGAAAATAAATGGTTATCATGTATTATGGAAAAAGTTTGACTTTTCACGCTACATCTGAGACCTCACAACACCGCTCCCGGATGGGCTCGAACCACCAACCTTTCGGTTAACAGCTGAACGCGCTGACCATTGCGCCACTGAAGCCCAAAAATTAAATTTTCGTCAGGTATTGAGGTAAATCTTTGACTTTTTACTTCACATCTGAGACCTCACAACACCGCTCCCGGATGGGCTCGAACCACCAACCTTTCGGTTAACAGCCGAACGCGCTAACCATTCGCCACGGACGCCCAAAAATTAAATGGTCGTCAGGTATTGTGGAAAAACTCTGACATTTTATGTTACATCTGAGACGTCACAACACCTCTCCCGGATGGGCTCGAACCACCAACCTATTGGTTAACAGCCGAACGCGCTAACCATTGCGCCACTGAAGCCCAAAAATTAAATTTTCGTCAGGTATTGAGGTAAAACTTTGACTTTTTACTTCACATCTGAGACCTCACAACACCGCTCCCGGATGGGCTCGAACCACCAACCTTTCGGTTAACAGCCGAACGCGCTAACCATTCGCCACGGACGCCCAAAAATTAAATGGTCGTCAGGTATTGTGGAAAAACTTTGGCTATTTACGTTACATTTGAGATCCAAAAACACCGCTCCCGGGTAGGCTCGAACCACCAACCTTTCGGTTAACAGCTGAACGCGCTGACCATTGCACCACTGAAGCCCAAAAATTAAATGCTCGTCAAGTATTGTGGAAAAACTCTGACATTTTACGTTAAATCTGAGACGTCACAACACCGCTCCCGGGAGGGCTCGAACCACCAACCTATTGGTTAACAGCCGAACGCTCTAACCATTGAGCCACGGAAGCCCAAAAATTAAATGTTCGTCAGGTATTGTGGAAAAACTCTGACATTTTACGTTACATCTGAGACGTCACAACACTTCTCCCGGATGGGCTCGAACCACCAACCTTTCGGTTAACAGCCGAACGCGCTAACCATTCGCCACGGACGCCCAAAAATTAAATGGTCGTCAGGTATTGTGGAAAAACTTTGGCTATTTACGTTACATTTGAGATCCAAAAACACCGCTCCCGGGTGGGCTCGAACCACCAACCTTTCGGTTAACAGCTGAACGCGCTGACCATTGCGCCACTGAAGCCCAAAAATTAAATTTTCGTCAGGTATTGAGGTAAAACTTTGACTTTTTACTTCACATCTGAGACCTCACAACACCGCTCCCGGATGGGCTCGAACCACCAACTTTTCGATTAACAGCTGAACGCGCTAACCATTGCGCCACGGAAGCCCAAAAATTAAATGCTCGTCAAGTATTGTGGAAAAACTCTGACATTTTACGTTACATCTGAGACGTCACAACACCGCTCCCGGGATTGCTCGAACCACCAACCTATTGGTTAACAGCCGAACGCTCTAACCATTGAGCCACGGAAGCCCAAAAATTAAATGTTCGTCAGGTATTGTGGAAAAACTCTGACATTTTACGTTACATCTGAGACGTCACAACACTTCTCCCGGATGGGCTCGAACCACCAACCTATTGGTTAACAGCCGAACGCGCAAACCATTGAGCCACGGAAGCCCAAAAATTAAATGTTCGTCAGGTATTGTGGAAAAACTCTGACATTTTACGTTACATCTGAGACGTCACAACACTTCTCCCGGATGGGCTCGAACCACCAACCTATTGGTTAACAGCCGAACGCGCTAACCATTGAGCCACGGAAGCTCAGAAAATAAATGGTTATCATGTATTATGGAAAAAGTTTGACTTTTCACGCTACATCTGAGACCTCACAACACCGCTCCCGGATGGGCTCGAACCACCAACCTTTCGGTTAACAGCTGAACGCGCTGACCATTGCGCCACTGAAGCCCAAAAATTAAATTTTCGTCAGGTATTGAGGTAAATCTTTGACTTTTTACTTCACATCTGAGACCTCACAACACCGCTCCCGGATGGGCTCGAACCACCAACCTTTCGGTTAACAGCCGAACGCGCTAACCATTCGCCACGGACGCCCAAAAATTAAATGGTCGTCAGGTATTGTGGAAAAACTCTGACATTTTACGTTACATCTGAGACGTCACAACACCTCTCCCGGATGGGCTCGAACCACCAACCTATTGGTTAACAGCCGAACGCGCTAACCATTGCGCCACTGAAGCCCAAAAATTAAATTTTCGTCAGGTATTGAGGTAAAACTTTGACTTTTTACTTCACATCTGAGACCTCACAACACCGCTCCCGGATGGGCTCGAACCACCAACCTTTCGGTTAACAGCCGAACGCGCTAACCATTCGCCACGGACGCCCAAAAATTAAATGGTCGTCAGGTATTGTGGAAAAACTTTGGCTATTTACATTACATGTGAGATCCAAAAACACCGCTCCCGGGTGGGCTCGAACCACCAACCTTTCGGTTAACAGCTGAACGCGCTGACCATTGCGCCACTGAAGCCCAAAAATTAAATTTTCGTCAGGTATTGAGGTAAAACTTTGAATTTTACTTCACATCTGAGACCTCACAACACCGCTCCCGGATGGGCTCGAACCACCAACCTATTGGTTAACAGCCGAACGCTCTAAACATTGAGCCACGGAAGCCCAAAAATTAAATGTTCGTCAGGTATTGTGGAAAAACTCTGACATTTTACGTTACATCTGAGACGTCACAACACTTCTCCCGGATGGGCTCGAACCACCAACTTATTGGTTAACAGCCGAACGCGCTAACCATTGAGCCACGGAAGCCCAAAAATTAAATATTCGTCAGGTATTGTGGAAAAACTCTGACATTTTACGTTACATCTGAGACGTCACAACACTTCTCCCGGATGGGCTCGAACCACCAACCTTTCGGTTAACAGCCGAACGCGCTAACCATTCGCCACGGACGCCCAAAAATTAAATGGTCGTCAGGTATTGTGGAAAAACTTTGGCTATTTACGTTACATTTGAGATCCAAAAACACCGCTCCCGGGTGGGCTCGAACCACCAACCTTTCGGTTAACAGCTGAACGCGCTGACCATTGCGCCACTGAAGCCCAAAAATTAAATTTTCGTCAGGTATTGAGGTAAAACTTTGACTTTTTACTTCACATCTGAGACCTCACAACACCGCTCCCGGATGGGCTCGAACCACCAACTTTTCGATTAACAGCTGAACGCGCTAACCATTGCGCCACGGAAGCCCAAAAATTAAATGCTCGTCAAGTATTGTGGAAAAACTCTGACATTTTACGTTACATCTGAGACGTCACAACACCGCTCCCGGGATTGCTCGAACCACCAACCTATTGGTTAACAGCCGAACGCTCTAACCATTGAGCCACGGAAGCCCAAAAATTAAATGTTCGTCAGGTATTGTGGAAAAACTCTGACATTTTACGTTACATCTGAGACGTCACAACACTTCTCCCGGATGGGCTCGAACCACCAACCTATTGGTTAACAGCCGAACGCGCAAACCATTGAGCCACGGAAGCCCAAAAATTAAATGTTCGTCAGGTATTGTGGAAAAACTCTGACATTTTACGTTACATCTGAGACGTCACAACACTTCTCCCGGATGGGCTCGAACCACCAACCTATTGGTTAACAGCCGAACGCGCTAACCATTGAGCCACGGAAGCTCAGAAAATAAATGGTTATCATGTATTATGGAAAAAGTTTGACTTTTTACTTCACATCTGAGACCTCACAACACCGCTCCCGGATGGGCTCGAACCACCAACCTTTCGGTTAACAGCCGAACACGCTAACCATTCGCCACGGACGCCCAAAAATTAAATGGTCGTCAGGTATTGTGGAAAAACTCTGACATTTTACGTTACATCTGAGACGTCACAACACCTCTCCCGGATGGGCTCGGACCACCAACCTATTGGTTAACAGCCGAACGCTCTAACCATTGAGCCACGGAAGCCCAAAAATTAAATGTTCGTCAGGTATTGTGGAAAAACTCTGACATTTTACGTTACATCTGAGACGTCACAACACTTCTCCCGGATGGGCTCGAACCACCAACCTATTGGTTAACAGCCGAACGCGCAAACCATTGAGCCACGGAAGCCCAAAAATTAAATTTTCGTCAGGTATTGAGGTAAATCTTTGACTTTTTACTTCACATCTGAGACCTCACAACACCGCTCCCGGATGGGCTCGAACCACCAACCTTTCGGTTAACAGCCGAACGCGCTAACCATTCGCCACGGACGCCCAAAAATTAAATGGTCGTCAGGTATTGTGGAAAAACTCTGACATTTTATGTTACATCTGAGACGTCACAACACCTCTCCCGGATGGGCTCGAACCACCAACCTATTGGTTAACAGCCGAACGCGCTAACCATTGCGCCACTGAAGCCCAAAAATTAAATTTTCGTCAGGTATTGAGGTAAAACTTTGACTTTTTACTTCACATCTGAGACCTCACAACACCGCTCCCGGATGGGCTCGAACCACCAACCTTTCGGTTAACAGCCGAACGCGCTAACCATTCGCCACGGACGCCCAAAAATTAAATGGTCGTCAGGTATTGTGGAAAAACTTTGGCTATTTACGTTACATTTGAGATCCAAAAACACCGCTCCCGGGTAGGCTCGAACCACCAACCTTTCGGTTAACAGCTGAACGCGCTGACCATTGCACCACTGAAGCCCAAAAATTAAATGCTCGTCAAGTATTGTGGAAAAACTCTGACATTTTACGTTAAATCTGAAACGTCACAACACCGCTCCCGGGAGGGCTCGAACCACCAACCTATTGGTTAACAGCCGAACGCTCTAACCATTGAGCCACGGAAGCCCAAAAATTAAATGTTCGTCAGGTATTGTGGAAAAACTCTGACATTTTACGTTACATCTGAGACGTCACAACACTTCTCCCGGATGGGCTCGAACCACCAACCTTTCGGTTAACAGCCGAACGCGCTAACCATTCGCCACGGACGCCCAAAAATTAAATGGTCGTCAGGTATTGTGGAAAAACTTTGGCTATTTACGTTACATTTGAGATCCAAAAACACCGCTCCCGGGTGGGCTCGAACCACCAACCTTTCGGTTAACAGCTGAACGCGCTGACCATTGCGCCACTGAAGCCCAAAAATTAAATTTTCGTCAGGTATTGAGGTAAAACTTTGACTTTTTACTTCACATCTGAGACCTCACAACACCGCTCCCGGATGGGCTCGAACCACCAACTTTTCGATTAACAGCTGAACGCGCTAACCATTGCGCCACGGAAGCCCAAAAATTAAATGCTCGTCAAGTATTGTGGAAAAACTCTGACATTTTACGTTACATCTGAGACGTCACAACACCGCTCCCGGGATTGCTCGAACCACCAACCTATTGGTTAACAGCCGAACGCTCTAACCATTGAGCCACGGAAGCCCAAAAATTAAATGTTCGTCAGGTATTGTGGAAAAACTCTGACATTTTACGTTACATCTGAGACGTCACAACACTTCTCCCGGATGGGCTCGAACCACCAACCTATTGGTTAACAGCCGAACGCGCAAACCATTGAGCCACGGAAGCCCAAAAATTAAATGTTCGTCAGGTATTGTGGAAAAACTCTGACATTTTACGTTACATCTGAGACGTCACAACACTTCTCCCGGATGGGCTCGAACCACCACCCTATTGGTTAACAGCCGAACGCGCTAACCATTGAGCCACGGAAGCTCAGAAAATAAATGGTTATCATGTATTATGGAAAAAGTTTGACTTTTCACGCTACATCTGAGACCTCACAACACCGCTCCCGGATGGGCTCGAACCACCAACCTTTCGGTTAACAGCTGAACGCGCTGACCATTGCGCCACTGAAGCCCAAAAATTAAATTTTCGTCAGGTATTGAGGTAAATCTTTGACTTTTTACTTCACATCTGAGACCTCACAACACCGCTCCCGGATGGGCTCGAACCACCAACCTTTCGGTTAACAGCCGAACGCGCTAACCATTCGCCACGGACGCCCAAAAATTAAATGGTCGTCAGGTATTGTGGAAAAACTCTGACATTTTACGTTACATCTGAGACGTCACAACACCTCTCCCGGATGGGCTCGAACCACCAACCTATTGGTTAACAGCCGAACGCGCTAACCATTGCGCCACTGAAGCCCAAAAATTAAATTTTCGTCAGGTATTGAGGTAAAACTTTGACTTTTTACTTCACATCTGAGACCTCACAACACCGCTCCCGGATGGGCTCGAACCACCAACCTTTCGGTTAACAGCCGAACGCGCTAACCATTCGCCACGGACGCCCAAAAATTAAATGGTCGTCAGGTATTGTGGAAAAACTTTGGCTATTTACATTACATGTGAGATCCAAAAACACCGCTCCCGGGTGGGCTCGAACCACCAACCTTTCGGTTAACAGCTGAACGCGCTGACCATTGCGCCACTGAAGCCCAAAAATTAAATTTTCGTCAGGTATTGAGGTAAAACTTTGAATTTTACTTCACATCTGAGACCTCACAACACCGCTCCCGGATGGGCTCGAACCACCAACCTATTGGTTAACAGCCGAACGCTCTAAACATTGAGCCACGGAAGCCCAAAAATTAAATGTTCGTCAGGTATTGTGGAAAAACTCTGACATTTTACGTTACATCTGAGACGTCACAACACTTCTCCCGGATGGGCTCGAACCACCAACTTATTGGTTAACAGCCGAACGCGCTAACCATTGAGCCACGGAAGCCCAAAAATTAAATATTCGTCAGGTATTGTGGAAAAACTCTGACATTTTACGTTACATCTGAGACGTCACAACACTTCTCCCGGATGGGCTCGAACCACCAACCTTTCGGTTAACAGCCGAACGCGCTAACCATTCGCCACGGACGCCCAAAAATTAAATGGTCGTCAGGTATTGTGGAAAAACTTTGGCTATTTACGTTACATTTGAGATCCAAAAACACCGCTCCCGGGTGGGCTCGAACCACCAACCTTTCGGTTAACAGCTGAACGCGCTGACCATTGCGCCACTGAAGCCCAAAAATTAAATTTTCGTCAGGTATTGAGGTAAAACTTTGACTTTTTACTTCACATCTGAGACCTCACAACACCGCTCCCGGATGGGCTCGAACCACCAACTTTTCGATTAACAGCTGAACGCGCTAACCATTGCGCCACGGAAGCCCAAAAATTAAATGCTCGTCAAGTATTGTGGAAAAACTCTGACATTTTACGTTACATCTGAGACGTCACAACACCGCTCCCGGGATTGCTCGAACCACCAACCTATTGGTTAACAGCCGAACGCTCTAACCATTGAGCCACGGAAGCCCAAAAATTAAATGTTCGTCAGGTATTGTGGAAAAACTCTGACATTTTACGTTACATCTGAGACGTCACAACACTTCTCCCGGATGGGCTCGAACCACCAACCTATTGGTTAACAGCCGAACGCGCAAACCATTGAGCCACGGAAGCCCAAAAATTAAATGTTCGTCAGGTATTGTGGAAAAACTCTGACATTTTACGTTACATCTGAGACGTCACAACACTTCTCCCGGATGGGCTCGAACCACCAACCTATTGGTTAACAGCCGAACGCGCTAACCATTGAGCCACGGAAGCTCAGAAAATAAATGGTTATCATGTATTATGGAAAAAGTTTGACTTTTTACTTCACATCTGAGACCTCACAACACCGCTCCCGGATGGGCTCGAACCACCAACCTTTCGGTTAACAGCCGAACACGCTAACCATTCGCCACGGACGCCCAAAAATTAAATGGTCGTCAGGTATTGTGGAAAAACTCTGACATTTTACGTTACATCTGAGACGTCACAACACCTCTCCCGGATGGGCTCGGACCACCAACCTATTGGTTAACAGCCGAACGCGCTAACCATTGCGCCACTGAAGCCCAAAAATTAAATTTTCGTCAGGTATTGAGGTAAAACTTTGACTTTTTACTTCACATCTGAGACCTCACAACACCGCTCCCGGATGGGCTCGAACCACCAACCTTTCGGTTAACAGCCGACCGCGCTAACCATTCGCCACGGACGCCCAAAAATTAAATGGTCGTCAGGTATTGTGGAAAAACTTTGGCTATTTACATTACATGTGAGATCCAAAAACACCGCTCCCGGGTGGGCTCGAACCACCAACCTTTCGGTTAACAGCTGAACGCGCTGACCATTGCGCCACTGAAGCCCAAAAATTAAATTTTCGTCAGGTATTGAGGTAAAACTTTGACTTTTTACTTCACATCTGAGACCTCACAACACCGCTCCCGGATGGGCTCGAACCACCAACCTATTGGTTAACAGAAAACGCTCTAAACATTGAGCCACGGAAGCCCAAAAATTAAATGTTCGTCAGGTATTGTGGAAAAACTCTGACATTTTACGTTACATCTGAGACGTCACAACACTTCTCCCGGATGGGCTCGAACCACCAACTTATTGGTTAACAGCCGAACGCGCTAACCATTGAGCCACGGAAGCCCAAAAATTAAATGTTCGTCAGGTATTGTGGAAAAACTCTGACATTTTACGTTACATCTGAGACGTCACAACACTTCTCCCGGATGGGCTCGAACCACCAACCTTTCGGTTAACAGCCGAACGCGCTAACCATTGCGCCACGGAAGCCCAAAAATTAAATGCTCGTCAGGTATTGTGGAAAACTCTGACATTTTACGTTACATCTGAGACGTCACAACTCTTCTCCCGGATGGGCTCGAACCACCAACCTATTGGTTAACAGCCGAACGCGCTAACCAGTGAGCCACAGAAGCTCAGAAATTAAATGGTTGTTAGGTATTGTGGATAAGTTATGACTTATTACGTTACATCTGAGACCCAACAACACCTCTCCCAGGTGGGCTCGAACCACCAACCTTTCGGTCAACAGCCGATCGTGCTAACCATTGCGCCAAGGAAGCCCAAAAATTAAATGGTAGTCAGGTATTGTGGAAAAACTTTGGCTTTCTACGTTACATTTGAGATCCTACAACACCGCTCCCGGGTGGGCTCGAACCACCAACCTTAGGGTTAACAGCCGAACGCGCTAACCATTGCGCAACGGAAGCCCAAATATTAAAAGGTCGTCAGTTATTGTGGAAAATCCTTGACTTTTTACGTCACATCTGCGACCTCACAACACCGCTCCCGGATGGGCTCGAACCATCAACCTATTGGTTAACAGCCGAACGCGCTAACCATTGCGCAACGGAAGCCCAAATATTAAATGGTCGTCAGGTATTGTGGAAAATCCTTTACTTTTTACGTCACATCTGAGACCTCACAACACCGCTCCCGGGTGGGCTCGAACCCCCAACCTATTGGTTAACAGCCGAACGCGCTAACCATTGCGCAGCGGAAGCCCAAATATTAAATGGTCGTCAGGTATTGTGGAAAATCCTTGACTTTTTACGTCACATCTGCGACCTCACAACACCGCTCCCGGGTGGGCTCGAACCACCAACCTATTGGTTAACAGCCGAACGCGCTAACCATTGCGCAACGGAAGCCCAAGAATTAAATGGTCGTCAGGTATTGTGGAAAAACTTTGGCTTTTTACGTTACATTTGAGATCCCACAACACCGCTCCCGGGTGGGCTCGAACCACCAACCTTTCGGTTAACAGCTGAACGCGCTGACCATTGCGCCACTGAAGCCCAAAAATTAAATTTTCGTCAGGTATTGAGGTAAAACTTTGACTTTTTACTTCACATCTGAGACCTCACAACACCGCTCCCGGATGGGCTCGAACCACCAACCTTTCGATTAACAGCTGAACGCGCTAACCATTGCGCCACGGAAGCCCAAAAATTAAATGCTCGTCAGGTATTGTGGAAAACTCTGACATTTTACGTTACATCTGAGACGTCACAACTCTTCTCCCGGATGGGCTCGAACCACCAACCTATTGGTTAACAGCCGAACGCGCTAACCAGTGAGCCACAGAAGCTCAGAAATTAAATGGTTGTTAGGTATTGTGGATAAGTTATGACTTTTTACGTTACATCTGAGACCCAACAACACCTCTCCCAGGTGGGCTCGAACCACCAACCTTTCGGTCAACAGCCGAACGCGCTAACCATTGCGCCAAGGAAGCCCAAAAATTAAATGGTAGTCAGGTATTGTGGAAAAACTTTGGCTTTCTACGTTACATTTGAGATCCCACAACACCGCTCCCGGGTGGGCTCGAACCACCAACCTTTCGGTTAACAGCCGAACGCGCTAACCATTGCGCAACGGAAGCCCAAATATTAAAAGGTCGTCAGTTATTGTGGAAAATCCTTGACTTTTTAGTCACATCTGCGACCTCACAACACCGCTCCCGGATGGGCTCGAACCATCAACCTATTGGTTAACAGCCGAACGCGCTAACCATTGCGCAACGGAAGCCCAAATATTAAATGGTCGTCAGGTATTGTGGAAAATCCTTTACTTTTTACGTCACATCTGAGACCTCACAACACCGCTCCCGGGTGGGCTCGAACCCCCAACCTATTGGTTAACAGCCGAACGCGCTAACCATTGCGCAGCGGAAGCCCAAATATTAAATGGTCGTCAGGTATTGTGGAAAATCCTTGACTTTTTACGTCACATCTGCGACCTCACAACACCGCTCCCGGATGGGCTCGAACCATCAACCTATTGGTTAACAGCCGAACGCGCTAACCATTGCGCAACGGAAGCCCAAATATTAAATGGTCGTCAGGTATTGTGGAAAACTCTGACATTTTACGTTACATCTGAGACGTCACAACTCTTCTCCCGGATGGGCTCGAACCACCAACCTATTGGTTAACAGCCGAACGCGCTAACCAGTGAGCCACAGAAGCTCAGAAATTAAATGGTTGTTAGGTATTGTGGATAAGTTATGACTTTTTACGTTACATCTGAGACCCAACAACACCTCTCCCAGGTGGGCTCGAACCACCAACCTTTCGGTCAACAGCCGATCGCGCTAACCATTGCGCCAAGGAAGCCCAAAAATTAAATGGTAGTCAGGTATTGTGGAAAAACTTTGGCTTTCTACGTTACATTTGAGATCCCACAACACCGCTCCCGGGTGGGCTCGAACCACCAACCTTAGGGTTAACAGCCGAACGCGCTAACCATTGCGCAACGGAAGCCCAAATATTAAAAGGTCGTCAGTTATTGTGGAAAATCCTTGACTTTTTACGTCACATCTGCGACCTCACAACACCGCTCCCGGATGGGCTCGAACCATCAACCTATTGGTTAACAGCCGAACGCGCTAACCATTGCGCAACGGAAGCCCAAATATTAAATGGTCGTCAGGTATTGTGGAAAATCCTTTACTTTTTACGTCACATCTGAGACCTCACAACACCGCTCCCGGGTGGGCTCGAACCCCCAGCCTATTGGTTAACAGCCGAACGCGCTAACCATTGCGCAGCGGAAGCCCAAATATTAAATGGTCGTCAGGTATTGTGGAAAATCCTTGACTTTTTACGTCACATCTGCGACCTCACAACACCGCTCCCGGATGGGCTCGAACCATCAACCTATTGGTTAACAGCCGAACGCGCTAACCATTGCGCAACGGAAGCCCAAATATTAAATGGTCGTCAGGTATTGTGGAAAACTCTGACATTTTACGTTACATCTGAGACGTCACAACTCTTCTCCCGGATGGGCTCGAACCACCAACCTATTGGTTAACAGCCGAACGCGCTAACCAGTGAGCCACAGAAGCTCAGAAATTAAATGGTTGTTAGGTATTGTGGATAAGTTATGACTTTTTACGTTACATCTGAGACCCAACAACACCTCTCCCAGGTGGGCTCGAACCACCAACCTTTCGGTCAACAGCCGATCGCGCTAACCATTGCGCCAAGGAAGCCCAAAAATTAAATGGTAGTCAGGTATTGTGGAAAAACTTTGGCTTTCTACGTTACATTTGAGATCCCACAACACCGCTCCCGGGTGGGCTCGAACCACCAACCTTAGGGTTAACAGCCGAACGCGCTAACCATTGCGCAACGGAAGCCCAAATATTAAAAGGTCGTCAGTTATTGTGGAAAATCCTTGACTTTTTACGTCACATCTGCGACCTCACAACACCGCTCCCGGATGGGCTCGAACCATCAACCTATTGGTTAACAGCCGAACGCGCTAACCATTGCGCAACGGAAGCCCAAATATTAAATGGTCGTCAGGTATTGTGGAAAATCCTTTACTTTTTACGTCACATCTGAGACCTCACAACACCGCTCCCGGGTGGGCTCGAACCCCCAGCCTATTGGTTAACAGCCGAACGCGCTAACCATTGCGCAGCGGAAGCCCAAATATTAAATGGTCGTCAGGTATTGTGGAAAATCCTTGACTTTTTACGTCACATCTGCGACCTCACAACACCGCTCCCGGATGGGCTCGAACCATCAACCTATTGGTTAACAGCCGAACGCGCTAACCATTGCGCAACGGAAGCCCAAATATTAAATGGTCGTCAGGTATTGTGGAAAACTCTGACATTTTACGTTACATCTGAGACGTCACAACTCTTCTCCCGGATGGGCTCGAACCACCAACCTATTGGTTAACAGCCGAACGCGCTAACCAGTGAGCCACAGAAGCTCAGAAATTAAATGGTTGTTAGGTATTGTGGATAAGTTATGACTTTTTACGTTACATCTGAGACCCAACAACACCTCTCCCAGGTGGGCTCGAACCACCAACCTTTCGGTCAACAGCCGATCGCGCTAACCATTGCGCCAAGGAAGCCCAAAAATTAAATGGTAGTCAGGTATTGTGGAAAAACTTTGGCTTTCTACGTTACATTTGAGATCCCACAACACCGCTCCCGGGTGGGCTCGAACCACCAACCTTAGGGTTAACAGCCGAACGCGCTAACCATTGCGCAACGGAAGCCCAAATATTAAAAGGTCGTCAGTTATTGTGGAAAATCCTTGACTTTTTACGTCACATCTGCGACCTCACAACACCGCTCCCGGATGGGCTCGAACCATCAACCTATTGGTTAACAGCCGAACGCGCTAACCATTGCGCAACGGAAGCCCAAATATTAAATGGTCGTCAGGTATTGTGGAAAATCCTTTACTTTTTACGTCACATCTGAGACCTCACAACACCGCTCCCGGGTGGGCTCGAACCCCCAGCCTATTGGTTAACAGCCGAACGCGCTAACCATTGCTCAGCGGAAGCCCAAATATTAAATGGTCGTCAGGTATTGTGGAAAATCCTTGACTTTTTACGTCACATCTGCGACCTCACAACACCGCTCCCGGATGGGCTCGAACCATCAACCTATTGGTTAACAGCCGAACGCGCTAACCATTGCGCAACGGAAGCCCAAATATTAAATGGTCGTCAGGTATTGTGGAAAACTCTGACATTTTACGTTACATCTGAGACGTCACAACTCTTCTCCCGGATGGGCTCGAACCACCAACCTATTGGTTAACAGCCGAACGCGCTAACCAGTGAGCCACAGAAGCTCAGAAATTAAATGGTTGTTAGGTATTGTGGATAAGTTATGACTTTTTACGTTACATCTGAGACCCAACAACACCTCTCCCAGGTGGGCTCGAACCACCAACCTTTCGGTCAACAGCCGATCGCGCTAACCATTGCGCCAAGGAAGCCCAAAAATTAAATGGTAGTCAGGTATTGTGGAAAAACTTTGGCTTTCTACGTTACATTTGAGATCCCACAACACCGCTCCCGGGTGGGCTCGAACCACCAACCTTAGGGTTAACAGCCGAACGCGCTAACCATTGCGCAACGGAAGCCCAAATATTAAAAGGTCGTCAGTTATTGTGGAAAATCCTTGACTTTTTACGTCACATCTGCGACCTCACAACACCGCTCCCGGATGGGCTCGAACCATCAACCTATTGGTTAACAGCCGAACGCGCTAACCATTGCGCAACGGAAGCCCAAATATTAAATGGTCGTCAGGTATTGTGGAAAATCCTTTACTTTTTACGTCACATCTGAGACCTCACAACACCGCTCCCGGGTGGGCTCGAACCCCCAACCTATTGGTTAACAGCCGAACGCGCTAACCATTTCGCAGCGGAAGCCCAAATATTAAATGGTCGTCAGGTATTGTGGAAAATCCTTGACTTTTTACGTCACATCTGCGACCTCACAACACCGCTCCCGGATGGGCTCGAACCACCAACCTATTGGTTAACAGCCGAACGCGCTAACCATTGCGCAACGGAAGCCCAAGAATTAAATGGTCGTCAGGTATTGTGGAAAAACTTTGGCTTTTTACGTTACATTTGAGATCCCACAACACCGCTCCCGGGTGGGCTCGAACCACCAACCTTTCGGTTAACAGCTGAACGCGCTGACCATTGCGCCACTGAAGCCCAAAAATTAAATTTTCGTCAGGTATTGAGGTAAAACTTTGACTTTTTACTTCACATCTGAGACCTCACAACACCGCTCCCGGATGGGCTCGAACCACCAACCTTTCGATTAACAGCTGAACGCGCTAACCATTGCGCCACTTAAGCCCAAAAATTAAATGCTCGTCAGGTATTGTGGAAAACTCTGACATTTTACGTTACATCTGAGACGTCACAACTCTTCTCCCGGATGGGCTCGAACCACCAACCTATTGGTTAACAGCCGAACGCGCTAACCAGTGAGCCACAGAAGCTCAGAAATTAAATGGTTGTTAGGTATTGTGGATAAGTTATGACTTTTTACGTTACATCTGAGACCCAACAACACCTCTCCCAGGTGGGCTCGAACCACCAACCTTTCGGTCAACAGCCGAACGCGCTAACCATTGCGCCAAGGAAGCCCAAAAATTAAATGGTAGTCAGGTATTGTGGAAAAACTTTGGCTTTCTACGTTACATTTGAGATCCCACAACACCGCTCCCGGGTGGGCTCGAACCACCAACATTTCGGTTAACAGCCGAACGCGCTAACCATTGCGCAACGGAAGCCCAAATATTAAAAGGTCGTCAGTTATTGTGGAAAATCCTTGACTTTTTACGTCACATCTGCGACCTCACAACACCGCTCCCGGATGGGCTCGAACCATCAACCTATTGGTTAACAGCCGAACGCGCTAACCATTGCGCAACGGAAGCCCAAATATTAAATGGTCGTCAGGTATTGTGGAAAATCCTTTACTTTTTACGTCACATCTGAGACCTCACAACACCGCTCCCGGGTGGGCTCGAACCCCCAACCTATTGGTTAACAGCCGAACGCGCTAACCATTGCGCAGCGGAAGCCCAAATATTAAATGGTCGTCAGGTATTGTGGAAAATCCTTGACTTTTTACGTCACATCTGCGACCTCACAACACCGCTCCCGGATGGGCTCGAACCATCAACCTATTGGTTAACAGCCGAACGCGCTAACCATTGCGCAACGGAAGCCCAAATTTTAAATGGTCGTCAGGTATTGTGGAAAATCCTTGACTTTTTACGTCACATCTGAGACCTCACAACACCGCTCCCGGGTGGGCTCGAACCACCAACCTATTGGTTAACAGCCGAACGCGCTAACCATTGCGCAACGGAAGCCCAAGAATTAAATGGTCGTCAGGTATTGTGGAAAAACTTTGGCTTTTTACGTTACATTAGAGATCCCACAACAACGCTCCCGGGTGGGCTCGAACCACCAACCTTTCGGTTAACAGCCGAACGCGCTAAACATTGCGCAACGGAAGCCCAAATATTAAAAGGTCGTCAGTTATTGTGGAAAATCCTTGACTTTTTACGTCACATCTGCGACCTCACAACACCGCTCCCGGGTGGGCTCGAACCATCAACCTATTGGTTAACAGCCGAACGCGCTAACCATTGCGCAGCGGAAGCCCAAATATTAAATGGTCATCAGGTATTGTGGAAGAACTTTGGCTTTTTACGTTACATTAGAGATCCCACAACAACGCTCCCGGGTGGGCTCGAACCACCAACCTTTCGGTTAACAGCCGAACGCGCTAACCATTGCGCAACGGAAGCCCAAATATTAAATGGTCGTCAGGTATTGTGGAAAATCCTTGACTTTTTACATCACATCTGAGACCTCACAACACCGCTCCCGGGTGGGCTCGAACCATCAACCTATTGGTTAACAGCCGAACGCGCTAACCATTTCGCAGCGGAAGCCCAAATATTAAATGGTCGTCAGGTATTGCGGAAAATCATTGACTTTTTACGTCACATCTGAGACCTCACAACACCGTTCCCGGGTGGGCTCGAACCACCAACCTATTGGTTAACAGCCGAACGCGCTAACCATTGCGCAGCGGAAGCCCAAATATTAAATGGTCGTCAGGTATTGTGGAAGAACTTTGGCTTTTTACGTTACATTAGAGATCCCACAACAACGCTCCCGGGTGGGCTCGAACCACCAACCTTTCGGTTAACAGCCGAACGCGCTAACCATTGCGCAACGGAAGCCCAAATATTAAAAGGTCGTCAGTTATTGTGGAAAATCCTTGACTTTTTACGTCACATCTGCGACCTCACAACACCGCTCCCGGGTGGGCTCGAACCATCAACCTATTGGTTAACAGCCGAACGCGCTAACCATTGCGCAGCGGATGCCCAAATATTAAATGGTCGTCAGGTATTGTGGAAAATCCTTGACTTTTTACGTCACATCTGCGACCTCACAACACCGCTCCCGGATAGGCTCGAACCATCAACCTATTGGTTAACAGCCGAACGCGCTAACCATTGCGCAACGGAAGCCCAAATATTAAATGGTCGTCAGGTATTGTGGAAAATCCTTGACTTTTTACGTCACATCTGAGACCTCACTACACCGCTCCCGGGTGGGCTCGAACCACCAACCTATTGGTTAACAGCCGAACGCGCTAACCATTGCGCAACGGAAGCCCAAGAATTAAATGGTCGTCAGGTATTGTGGAAAAACTTTGGCTTTTTACGTTACATTTGAGATCCCACAACACCGCTCCCGGGTGGGCTCGAACCACCAACCTCTTGGTTAACAGCCGAACGCGCTAACCATTGCGCCACTGAAGCCCAAAAATTAAATTTTCGTCAGGTATTGAGGTAAAACTTTGACTTTTTACTTCACATCTGAAACCTCACAACACCGCTCCCGGATGGGCTCGAACCACCAACCTTTCGGTTAACAGCCGAACGCGCTAACCATTCGCCACGGAAGGTTGGTGGTTCGAGCGTACCCGGGAGCGGTGTTGTGAGGTCTCAGATGTGAAGTAAAAAGTCAAAGTTTTACCTCAATACCTGACGACCATTTAATATTTGGGCTTCCGTTGCGCTATGGTTAGCGCGTTCGGCTGTTAACCGAAAGGTTGGTGGTTCGAGCCCACCCGGGAGCGGTGTTGTGGGATCTCTAATGTAACGTAAAAACCCAAAGTTTTTCCACAATACCTGACGACCATTTAATTTTTGGGCGTCCGTCGCGCAATGGTTAGCGCGTTCGGCTGTTAACCGAGAGGTTGGTGGTTCGAGCCCATCCGGGAGCGGTGTTTTGGGATCTCAAATGTAACGTAAATAGCCAAAGTTTTTCCACAATACCTGACGACCATTTAATTTTTGGGCGTCCGTGGCGAATGGTTAGCGCGTTCGGCTGTTAACCGAAAGGTTGGTGGTTCGAGCCCATCCGGGAGCAGTGTTGTGAGGTCTCAGATTTGACGTAAAAATTCAAACGTTTTCCACAATAACTGACGAACCGACAGTTTGGTGGTTCGAGCCCATCCGGGAGCGTTTCGTGGTGCCTCAGATTTAACGTGAAAAGTCAGAGTTTTTCCACAATACCTGACGAACATCTAATTTTTGGGCTTCCGTGGCGCAATGGTTAGTGCGCTCAGCTGTTATTCAAAAGGTTGGTGGTTCGAGCCCCTCCGGCAGCGTTTTGTGGGGTCTCAGATGTAACGTAAAAAGTCAGAGTTTCTCCACGATACCTGACAACCGTTTAATTACTGAGCTTCCGTGGCTCAATGGCTAGCGCGTTCGGCTGTTAACCAATAGGTTGGTGGTTCGAGCCCATGCGGGAGCGGTGTTGTGAGGTCTCAGATGTAACGTAAAATGTCATAGTTCTTCCTCAGCACCTGACGACCATTTAAATTTTGGGCTTCCGTGGCGCAATGGTTAGCGCGTTCAGCTGTTATTCAAAAGACTGGTGGTTTGAGCCCTCCCGGGAGCGGTACTGTGAGGTCTCAGATGTAACGTAAAATGTCAGAGTTTTTCCACAATAACTGACGAACATTTAATTTTTGGGCTTCCGTGGCGCAATGGTTAGCGCGTTCAGCAGTTAACCAATAGGTTGGTGGGTCGAGCCCACCCGGGAGCGGTGTTGTGGGATCTCAAATGTAACGTAAAAAGCCAAAGTTTTTCCACAATACCTGACGACCATTTAATTCTTGGGCTTCCGTTGCGCAATGGTTAGCGCGTTCGGCTGTTAACCAATAGGTTGGTGGTTCGAGCCCACCCGGGAGCGGTGTAGTGAGGTCTCAGATGTGACGTAAAAAGTCAAGGATTTTCCACAATACCTGACGACCATTTAATATTTGGGCTTCCGTTGCGCAATGGTTAGCGCGTTCGGCTGTTAACCAATAGGTTGATGGTTCGAGCCTATCCGGGAGCGGTGTTGTGAGGTCGCAGATGTGACGTAAAAAGTCAAGGATTTTCCACAATACCTGACAACCATTTAATATTTGGGCATCCGCTGCGCAATGGTTAGCGCGTTCGGCTGTTAACCAATAGGTTGATGGTTCGAGCCCACCCGGGAGCGGTGTTGTGAGGTCGCAGATGTGACGTAAAAAGTCAAGGATTTTCCACAATAACTGACGACCTTTTAATATTTGGGCTTCCGTTGCGCAATGGTTAGCGCGTTCGGCTGTTAACCGAAAGGTTGGTGGTTCGAGCCCACCCGGGAGCGTTGTTGTGGGATCTCTAATGTAACGTAAAAAGCCAAAGTTCTTCCACAATACCTGACGACCATTTAATAACTCTTTTTCTACAAGAGATACTGGGATCTCCTTTGGATATGTTATAGTACTCTTTGCTCCCCATACAAGGATACTTTAAACTTGAGGCTACCGCAATATCGTCGTCACCTTATTTTTTGTCTCACTTATTGTTAGAAGGTTACTTTTGATTTTTGAAAATAAACTTTGCAGGCTCGTAACTCTGTTTCTACTGGAGATACGGGGATGTCCTTTGAGTATGTTATAGACCAATTTGTCCTTCATCTAGCCATACCAAGAATTAGGGCTACGACAAACAGTAGTCGAGTAATTAAGCTAATCGTAAACAAACAAACCCCCTCCATAGGAAATACATTAGACTAAATTCTGGAGGCTCGTAACTCTGGTTCTACCAGAGATACGGGGATGTAAATAATGTGACCTTGACACAAATGTTCGGATAATTATAAAAAAAAACTTCGCGGTTTCGAACCTGTGGAATCCCGGGAGTGAGGCGGATGCGATAACCGCTACACTAAAGATATGTTATTATTTTTAATCGAAAGAACAGGGTCAAGTAATTAAGCAATACGTGAAAAAACAAACCCCTCCATAGAAAATGCATTAGACTATACTTTGCAGGCTCCTAACTCTGTTTCTACTGGAGATACGGGGATGTCCTTTGAGTATGTTATAGTCCAATTTGTCCCCCATCTAACCATACTAAAAACATTGAGCTACGACCAACAGGGGCCGAGTAATTAAGCTAAACGTAAACAAACAACCCGTCCATAGGAAATGCAGTAGACTATATTTTGTAGGCCCATAACTCTGTGTCTACTAGAGATACGGGGATGTCCTTAGGATATGTTATAGTCCAAATTGTCCCCCATCTAACCATACTAAAAACTTTGGGCTACGACAAACAGGGGCCGAGTACTTAAGCAAAACGTAACGAAACAAACCCCCTCCATAGGAAATGCATTAGACTATAGTTTGCAGGCTCGTAACTCTGTTTCTATTGGAGATACGGGGATGTCCTTTGAGTATGTTATAGTCCAATTTGTTCCCCATCTAACCATACTAAAAACATTGAGCTACGACAAACAGGGGCCGAGTAATTAAGCTAAACGTAAACAAACAACCCGTCCATAGCAAATGCATTAGACTATACTTTGCAGGCCCATAACTCTGTGTCTACTAGAGATACGGGGATGTCCTTAGGATATGTTATAGACCAAATTGTCCCCCATCTAACCATACTAAAAACATTGAGCTAGGACAAACAGGGTCCGAGATATTAAGCAAAATGTTCGTCAACTTTTGTATCGTCTCACTTATTTTTATTATGTTACTTATGATTTTTGCACTAAACTTTGGAGGCTCATAACTCTTGTTCTACAAGAGATACTGGGATCTCCTTTGGATATGTTATAGTACTCTTTGCTCCCCATACAAGGATACTTTAAACTTGAGGCTACCGCAATATCGTCGTCAACTTATTTTTTGTCTCACTTATTGTTAGAAGGTTACTTTTGATTTTTGAAAATAAACTTTGCAGGCTCGTAACTCTGTTTCTACTGGAGATACGGGGATGTCCTTTGAGTATGTTATAGACCAATTTGTCCTTCATCTAGCCATACCAAGAATTAGGGCTACGACAAACAGTAGTCGAGTAATTAAGCTAATCGTAAACAAACAAACCCCCTCCATAGGAAATACATTAGACTAAATTCTGGAGGCTCGTAACTCTGGTTCTACCAGAGATACGGGGATGTAAATAATGTGACCTTGACACAAATGTTCGGATAATTATAAAAAAAAACTTCGCGGTTTCGAACCTGTGGCCTTCCGGGAGTGAGGCGGATGCGATAACCGCTACACTAAAGATATGTTATTATTTTTAATCGAAAGAACAGGGTCAAGTAATTAAGCAATACGTGAAAAAACAAACCCCTCCATAGAAAATGCATTAGACTATACTTTGCAGGCTCCTAACTCTGTTTCTACTGGAGATACGGGGATGTCCTTTGAGTATGTTATAGTCCAATTTGTCCCCCATCTAACCATACTAAAAACATTGAGCTACGACCAACAGGGGCCGAGTAATTAAGCTAAACGTAAACAAACAACCCGTCCATAGGAAATGCAGTAGACTATATTTTGCAGGCCCATAACTCTGTGTCTACTAGAGATACGGGGATGTCCTTAGGATATGTTATAGTCCAAATTGTCCCCCATCTAACCATACTAAAAACTTTGGGCTACGACAAACAGGGGCCGAGTACTTAAGCAAAACGTAACGAAACAAACCCCCTCCATAGGAAATGCATTAGACTATAGTTTGCAGGCTCGTAACTCTGTTTCTATTGGAGATACGGGGATGTCCTTTGAGTATGTTATAGTCCAATTTGTTCCCCATCTAACCATACTAAAAACATTGAGCTACGACAAACAGGGGCCGAGTAATTAAGCTAAACGTAAACAAACAACCCGTCCATAGCAAATGCATTAGACTATACTTTGCAGGCCCATAACTCTGTGTCTACTAGAGATACGGGGATGTCCTTAGGATATGTTATAGACCAAATTGTCCCCCATCTAACCATACTAAAAACATTGAGCTAGGACAAACAGGGTCCGAGATATTAAGCAAAATGTTCGTCAACTTTTGTATCGTCTCACTTATTTTTATTATGTTACTTATGATTTTTGCACTAAACTTTGGAGGCTCATAACTCTTGTTCTACAAGAGATACTGGGATCTCCTTTGGATATGTTATAGTACTCTTTGCTCCCCATACAAGGATACTTTAAACTTGAGGCTACCGCAATATCGTCGTCAACTTATTTTTTGTCTCACTTATTGTTAGAAGGTTACTTTTGATTTTTGAAAATAAACTTTGCAGGCTCGTAACTCTGTTTCTACTGGAGATACGGGGATGTCCTTTGAGTATGTTATAGACCAATTTGTCCTTCATCTAGCCATACCAAGAATTAGGGCTACGACAAACAGTAGTCGAGTAATTAAGCTAATCGTAAACAAACAAACCCCCTCCATAGGAAATACATTAGACTAAATTCTGGAGGCTCGTAACTCTGGTTCTACCAGAGATACGGGGATGTAAATAATGTGACCTTGACACAAATGTTCGGATAATTATACAAAAAAACTTCGCGGTTTCGAACCTGTGGCCTTCCGGGAGTGAGGCGGATGCGATAACCGCTACACTAAAGATATGTTATTATTTTTAATCGAAAGAACAGGGTCAAGTAATTAAGCAATACGTGAAAAAACAAACCCCTCCATAGAAAATGCATTAGACTATACTTTGCAGGCTCCTAACTCTGTTTCTACTGGAGATACGGGGATGGCCTTTGAGTATGTTATAGTCCAATTTGTCCCCCATCTAACCATACTAAAAACATTGAGCTACGACCAACAGGGGCCGAGTAATTAAGCTAAACGTAAACAAACAACCCGTCCATAGCAAATGCATTAGACTATACTTTGCAGGCCCATAACTCTGTGTCTACTAGAGGTACGGGGATGTCCTTAGGATATGTTATAGACCAAATTGTCCCCCATCTAACCATACTAAAAACATTGAGCTAGGACAAACAGGGTCCGAGATATTAAGCAAAATGTTCGTCAACTTTTGTATCGTCTCACTTATTTTTATTATGTTACTTATGATTTTTGCACTAAACTTTGGAGGCTCATAACTCTTGTTCTACAAGAGATACTGGGATCTCCTTTGGATATGTTATAGTACTCTTTGCTCCCCATACAAGGATACTTTAAACTTGAGGCTACCTCAATATCGTCGTCAACTTATTTTTTGTCTCACTTATTGTTAGAAGGTTACTTTTGGATTTGAAAATAAACTTTGCAGGCTCGTAACTCTGGTTCTACCAGAGATACGGGGATGTAAATAATGTGACCTTGACACAAATGTTCGGATAATTATAAAGGTCTTTGCTCACTCCCGGAAGGCCACAGGTTCGAAACCGCGAAGTTTTTTTTTATAATTATCCGAACATTTGTGTCAAGGTCACATTATTTACATCCCCGTATCTCTGGTAGAACCAGAGTTACGAGCCTCCAGAATTTAGTCTAATGTATTTCCTATGGAGGGGGTTTGTTTGTTTACGATTAGCTTAATTACTCGACTACTGTTTGTCGTAGCCCTAATTCTTGGTATGGCTAGATGAAGGACAAATTGGTCTATAACATACTCAAAGGACATCCCCGTATCTCCAGTAGAAACAGAGTTACGAGCCTGCAAAGTTTATTTTCAAAAATCAAAAGTAACCTTCTAACAATAAGTGAGACAAAAAATAAGGTGACGACGATATTGCGGTAGCCTCAAGTTTAAAGTATCCTTGTATGGGGAGCAAAGAGTACTATAACATATCCAAAGGAGATCCCAGTATCTCTTGTAGAACAAGAGTTATGAGCCTCCAAAGTTTAAAGCAAAAATCATAAGTAACATAATAAAAATAAGTGAGACGATACAAAAGTTGACGAACATTTTGCTTAATATCTCGGACCCTGTTTGTCCTAGCTCAATGTTTTTAGTATGGTTAGATGGGGGACAATTTGGTCTATAACATATCCTAAGGACATCCCCGTATCTCTAGTAGACACAGAGTTATGGGCCTGCAAAGTATAGTCTAATGCATTTGCTATGGACGGGTTGTTTGTTTACGTTTAGCTTAATTACTCGGCCCCTGTTTGTCGTAGCTCAATGTTTTTAGTATGGTTAGATGGGGAACAAATTGGACTATAACATACTCAAAGGACATCCCCGTATCTCCAATAGAAACAGAGTTACGAGCCTGCAAACTATAGTCTAATGCATTTCCTATGGAGGGGGTTTGTTTCGTTACGTTTTGCTTAAGTACTCGGCCCCTGTTTGTCGTAGCTCAATGTTTTTAGTATGGTTAGATGGGGGACAATTTGGACTATAACATATCCTAAGGACATCCCCGTATCTCTAGTAGACACAGAGTTATGGGCCTGCAAAATATAGTCTACTGCATTTCCTATGGACGGGTTGTTTGTTTACGTTTAGCTTAATTACTCGGCCCCTGTTAGTCGTAGCTCAATGTTTTTAGTATGGTTAGATGGGGGACAAATTGAACTATAACATACTCAAAGGCCATCCCCGTATCTCCAGTAGAAACAGAGTTAGGAGCCTGCAAAGTATAGTCTAATGCATTTTCTATGGAGGGGTTTGTTTTTTCACGTATTGCTTAATTACTTGACCCTGTTCTTTCGATTAAAAATAATAACATATCTTTAGTGTAGCGGTTATCGCATCCGCCTCACTCCCGGAAGGCCACAGGTTCGAAACCGCGAAGTTTTTTTTTATAATTATCCGAACATTTGTGTCAAGGTCACATTATTTACATCCCCGTATCTCTGGTAGAACCAGAGTTACGAGCCTCCAGAATTTAGTCTAATGTATTTCCTATGGAGGGGGTTTGTTTGTTTACGATTAGCTTAATTACTCGACTACTGTTTGTCGTAGCCCTAATTCTTGGTATGGCTAGATGAAGGACAAATTGGTCTATAACATACTCAAAGGACATCCCCGTATCTCCAGTAGAAACAGAGTTACGAGCCTGCAAAGTTTATTTTCAAAAATCAAAAGTAACCTTCTAACAATAAGTGAGACAAAAAATAAGGTGACGACGATATTGCGGTAGCCTCAAGTTTAAAGTATCCTTGTATGGGGAGCAAAGAGTACTATAACATATCCAAAGGAGATCCCAGTATCTCTTGTAGAACAAGAGTTATGAGCCTCCAAAGTTTAGTGCAAAAATCATAAGTAACATAATAAAAATAAGTGAGACGATACAAAAGTTGACGAACATTTTGCTTAATATCTCGGACCCTGTTTGTCCTAGCTCAATGTTTTTAGTATGGTTAGATGGGGGACAATTTGGTCTATAACATATCCTAAGGACATCCCCGTATCTCTAGTAGACACAGAGTTATGGGCCTGCAAAGTATAGTCTAATGCATTTGCTATGGACGGGTTGTTTGTTTACGTTTAGCTTAATTACTCGGCCCCTGTTTGTCGTAGCTCAATGTTTTTAGTATGGTTAGATGGGGAACAAATTGGACTATAACATACTCAAAGGACATCCCCGTATCTCCAATAGAAACAGAGTTACGAGCCTGCAAACTATAGTCTAATGCATTTCCTATGGAGGGGGTTTGTTTCGTTACGTTTTGCTTAAGTACTCGGCCCCTGTTTGTCGTAGCCCAAAGTTTTTAGTATGGTTAGATGGGGGACAATTTGGACTATAACATATCCTAAGGACATCCCCGTATCTCTAGTAGACACAGAGTTATGGGCCTGCAAAATATAGTCTACTGCATTTCCTATGGACGGGTTGTTTGTTTACGTTTAGCTTAATTACTCGGCCCCTGTTGGTCGTAGCTCAATGTTTTTAGTATGGTTAGATGGGGGACAAATTGGACTATAACATACTCAAAGGCCATCCCCGTATCTCCAGTAGAAACAGAGTTAGGAGCCTGCAAAGTATAGTCTAATGCATTTTCTATGGAGGGGTTTGTTTTTTCACGTATTGCTTAATAACTTGACCCTGTTCTTTCGATTAAAAATAATAACATATCTTTAGTGTAGCGGTTATCGCATCCGCCTCACTCCCGGAAGGCCACAGGTTCGAAACCGCGAAGTTTTTTTTTATAATTATCCGAACATTTGTGTCAAGGTCACATTATTTACATCCCCGTATCTCTGGTAGAACCAGAGTTACGAGCCTCCAGAATTTAGTCTAATGTATTTCCAATGGAGGGGGTTTGTTTGTTTACGATTAGCTTAATTACTCGACTACTGTTTGTCGTAGCCCTAATTCTTGGTATGGCTAGATGAAGGACAAATTGGTCTATAACATACTCAAAGGACATCCCCGTATCTCCAGTAGAAACAGAGTTACGAGCCTGCAAAGTTTATTTTCAAAAATCAAAAGTAACCTTCTAACAATAAGTGAGACAAAAAATAAGGTGACGACGATATTGCGGTAGCCTCAAGTTTAAAGTATCCTTGTATGGGGAGCAAAGAGTACTATAACATATCCAAAGGAGATCCCAGTATCTCTTGTAGAACAAGAGTTATGAGCCTCCAAAGTTTAGTGCAAAAATCATAAGTAACATAATAAAAATAAGTGAGACGATACAAAAGTTGACGAACATTTTGCTTAATATCTCGGACCCTGTTTGTCCTAGCTCAATGTTTTTAGTATGGTTAGATGGGGGACAATTTGGTCTATAACATATCCTAAGGACATCCCCGTATCTCTAGTAGACACAGAGTTATGGGCCTGCAAAGTATAGTCTAATGCATTTGCTATGGACGGGTTGTTTGTTTACGTTTAGCTTAATTACTCGGCCCCTGTTTGTCGTAGCTCAATGTTTTTAGTATGGTTAGATGGGGAACAAATTGGACTATAACATACTCAAAGGACATCCCCGTATCTCCAATAGAAACAGAGTTACGAGCCTGCAAACTATAGTCTAATGCATTTCCTATGGAGGGGGTTTGTTTCGTTACGTTTTGCTTAAGTACTCGGCCCCTGTTTGTCGTAGCCCAAAGTTTTTAGTATGGTTAGATGGGGGACAATTTGGACTATAACATATCCTAAGGACATCCCCGTATCTCTAGTAGACACAGAGTTATGGGCCTGCAAAATATAGTCTACTGCATTTCCTATGGACGGGTTGTTTGTTTACGTTTAGCTTAATTACTCGGCCCCTGTTGGTCGTAGCTCAATGTTTTTAGTATGGTTAGATGGGGGACAAATTGGACTATAACATACTCAAAGGCCATCCCCGTATCTCCAGTAGAAACAGAGTTAGGAGCCTGCAAAGTATAGTCTAATGCATTTTCTATGGAGGGGTTTGTTTTTTCACGTATTGCTTAATTACTTGACCCTGTTCTTTCGATTAAAAATAATAACATATCTTTAGTGTAGCGGTTATCGCATCCGCCTCACTCCCGGAAGGCCACAGGTTCGAAACCGCGAAGTTTTTTTTTATAATTATCCGAACATTTGTGTCAAGGTCACATTATTTACATCCCCGTATCTCTGGTAGAACCAGAGTTACGAGCCTCCAGAATTTAGTCTAATGTATTTCCAATGGAGGGTGTTTGTTTGTTTACGATTAGCTTAATTACTCGACTACTGTTTGTCGTAGCCCTAATTCTTGGTATGGCTAGATGAAGGACAAATTGGTCTATAACATACTCAAAGGACATCCCCGTATCTCCAGTAGAAACAGAGTTACGAGCCTGCAAAGTTTATTTTCAAAAATCAAAAGTAACCTTCTAACAATAAGTGAGACAAAAAATAAGGTGACGACGATATTGCGGTAGCCTCAAGTTTAAAGTATCCTTGTATGGGGAGCAAAGAGTACTATAACATATCCAAAGGAGATCCCAGTATCTCTTGTAGAACAAGAGTTATGAGCCTCCAAAGTTTAGTGCAAAAATCATAAGTAACATAATAAAAATAAGTGAGACGATACAAAAGTTGACGAACATTTTGCTTAATATCTCGGACCCTGTTTGTCCTAGCTCAATGTTTTTAGTATGGTTAGATGGGGGACAATTTGGTCTATAACATATCCTAAGGACATCCCCGTATCTCTAGTAGACACAGAGTTATGGGCCTGCAAAGTATAGTCTAATGCATTTGCTATGGACGGGTTGTTTGTTTACGTTTAGCTTAATTACTCGGCCCCTGTTTGTCGTAGCTCAATGTTTTTAGTATGGTTAGATGGGGAACAAATTGGACTATAACATACTCAAAGGACATCCCCGTATCTCCAATAGAAACAGAGTTACGAGCCTGCAAACTATAGTCTAATGCATTTCCTATGGAGGGGGTTTGTTTCGTTACGTTTTGCTTAAGTACTCGGCCCCTGTTTGTCGTAGCCCAAAGTTTTTAGTATGGTTAGATGGGGGACAATTTGGACTATAACATATCCTAAGGACATCCCCGTATCTCTAGTAGACACAGAGTTATGGGCCTGCAAAATATAGTCTACTGCATTTCCTATGGACGGGTTGTTTGTTTACGTTTAGCTTAATTACTCGGCCCCTGTTGGTCGTAGCTCAATGTTTTTAGTATGGTTAGATGGGGGACAAATTGGACTATAACATACTCAAAGGCCATCCCCGTATCTCCAGTAGAAACAGAGTTAGGAGCCTGCAAAGTATAGTCTAATGCATTTTCTATGGAGGGGTTTGTTTTTTCACGTATTGCTTAATTACTTGACCCTGTTCTTTCGATTAAAAGTAATAACATATCTTTAGTGTAGCGGTTATCGCATCCGCCTCACTCCCGGAAGGCCACAGGTTCGAAACCGCGAAGTTTTTTTTTATAATTATCCGAACATTTGTGTCAAGGTCACATTATTTACATCCCCGTATCTCTGGTAGAACCAGAGTTACGAGCCTCCAGAATTTAGTCTAATGTATTTCCTATGGAGGGGGTTTGTTTGTTTACGATTAGCTTAATTACTCGACTACTGTTTGTCGTAGCCCTAATTCTTGGTATGGCTAGATGAAGGACAAATTGGTCTATAACATACTCAAAGGACATCCCCGTATCTCCAGTAGAAACAGAGTTACGAGCCTGCAAAGTTTATTTTCAAAAATCAAAAGTAACCTTCTAACAATAAGTGAGACAAAAAATAAGGTGACGACGATATTGCGGTAGCCTCAAGTTTAAAGTATCCTTGTATGGGGAGCAAAGAGTACTATAACATATCCAAAGGAGATCCCAGTATCTCTTGTAGAACAAGAGTTATGAGCCTCCAAAGTTTAGTGCAAAAATCATAAGTAACATAATAAAAATAAGTGAGACGATACAAAAGTTGACGAACATTTTGCTTAATATCTCGGACCCTGTTTGTCCTAGCTCAATGTTTTTAGTATGGTTAGATGGGGGACAATTTGGTCTATAACATATCCTAAGGACATCCCCGTATCTCTAGTAGACACAGAGTTATGGGCCTGCAAAGTATAGTCTAATGCATTTGCTATGGACGGGTTGTTTGTTTACGTTTAGCTTAATTACTCGGCCCCTGTTTGTCGTAGCTCAATGTTTTTAGTATGGTTAGATGGGGAACAAATTGGACTATAACATACTCAAAGGACATCCCCGTATCTCCAATAGAAACAGAGTTACGAGCCTGCAAACTATAGTCTAATGCATTTCCTATGGAGGGGGTTTGTTTCGTTACGTTTTGCTTAAGTACTCGGCCCCTGTTTGTCGTAGCTCAATGTTTTTAGTATGGTTAGATGGGGGACAATTTGGACTATAACATATCCTAAGGACATCCCCGTATCTCTAGTAGACACAGAGTTATGGGCCTGCAAAATATAGTCTACTGCATTTCCTATGGACGGGTTGTTTGTTTACGTTTAGCTTAATTACTCGGCCCCTGTTAGTCGTAGCTCAATGTTTTTAGTATGGTTAGATGGGGGACAAATTGAACTATAACATACTCAAAGGCCATCCCCGTATCTCCAGTAGAAACAGAGTTAGGAGCCTGCAAAGTATAGTCTAATGCATTTTCTATGGAGGGGTTTGTTTTTTCACGTATTGCTTAATTACTTGACCCTGTTCTTTCGATTAAAAATAATAACATATCTTTAGTGTAGCGGTTATCGCATCCGCCTCACTCCCGGAAGGCCACAGGTTCGAAACCGCGAAGTTTTTTTTTATAATTATCCGAACATTTGTGTCAAGGTCACATTATTTACATCCCCGTATCTCTGGTAGAACCAGAGTTACGAGCCTCCAGAATTTAGTCTAATGTATTTCCTATGGAGGGGGTTTGTTTGTTTACGATTAGCTTAATTACTCGACTACTGTTTGTCGTAGCCCTAATTCTTGGTATGGCTAGATGAAGGACAAATTGGTCTATAACATACTCAAAGGACATCCCCGTATCTCCAGTAGAAACAGAGTTACGAGCCTGCAAAGTTTATTTTCAAAAATCAAAAGTAACCTTCTAACAATAAGTGAGACAAAAAATAAGGTGACGACGATATTGCGGTAGCCTCAAGTTTAAAGTATCCTTGTATGGGGAGCAAAGAGTACTATAACATATCCAAAGGAGATCCCAGTATCTCTTGTAGAACAAGAGTTATGAGCCTCCAAAGTTTAGTGCAAAAATCATAAGTAACATAATAAAAATAAGTGAGACGATACAAAAGTTGACGAACATTTTGCTTAATATCTCGGACCCTGTTTGTCCTAGCTCAATGTTTTTAGTATGGTTAGATGGGGGACAATTTGGTCTATAACATATCCTAAGGACATCCCCGTATCTCTAGTAGACACAGAGTTATGGGCCTGCAAAGTATAGTCTAATGCATTTGCTATGGACGGGTTGTTTGTTTACGTTTAGCTTAATTACTCGGCCCCTGTTTGTCGTAGCTCAATGTTTTTAGTATGGTTAGATGGGGAACAAATTGGACTATAACATACTCAAAGGACATCCCCGTATCTCCAATAGAAACAGAGTTACGAGCCTGCAAACTATAGTCTAATGCATTTTCTATGGAGGGGTTTGTTTGTTCACGTATTGCTTAATTACTTGACCACAAACCTATTGGTTAACAGCCGAACGCGATAACCATTGAGCCACGGAAGCTCGGAAATTAAATGGTTGTCAGGTATTGTGTTTAATTTATGACTTATTACGTTACATTTGAGATCCCACACCACCGCTCCCGGGTGGGCTCGAACCACCAGCCTTTCGATTAACAGTTGAACGCGCTAATAATTGCGCCACGGAAGCCCAAAAATTAAATGTTCGTCAGGTATTGTGGAAAAACTCTGACATTTTACGTTCCATCTGAGACCTCACAACACCGCTCCCGGATGTGCTCTAACCACCAACCTATTGGTTAACAGCCGAACGCGCTAACCATTCAGCCACGGAAGCTCAGAAATTAAATGGTTGTCACGTATTGTGGAAAAGTTTTGACTTTTTACGCTACATCTGAGACCCCACAACACCTCTCCCGGTTGGGCTCGAACCACCAACCTTTCGATTAACAGCTGAACGCGCTAACCATTGCGCCACGGAAGCCCAAAAATTCAATGTTCGTCAGGAATTGTGGAAAAACCTTGACTTTTTACGTCACATCTGAGACGTCACAACACCTATTCCGGTTGGGCTCGAACCACCAACCTTTCGGTTAACAGCCGAACGCGCTAACCATTGCGCCAAGGAAGCCCAAAAATTTAATGGTCGTCAGGTATTGTGGATAAGTTATGACTTATTACGTTACATCTGAGACCCTACAACACCTCTCTCGGTTGGGCTCGAACCACCAACCTTTCGGTTAACAGCCGAACGCGCTAACCATTGCGCCAAGGAAGCCCAAAAAATAAATGGTCGTCAGATATTGTGGAAAAACTTTGGCTTTCTACGTTACATTTGAGATCCCACAACATTGCTCCCGGGTGGGCTCGAACCACCAACCTATTGGCTAACAGCCGAACGCGCTAAGCATTGAGCCACGGAAGCTCAGAAATTAAATGGTTGTTACGTATTGTGGAAAAGTTTTGACATTTTACGCTACATCTGAGACCCGACAAAACCTCTCCCGGGTGGGTTCGAACCACCAACCTTTCGATTAACAGCTGAACGCGCTAATCATTGCGCCACGGAAGCCCAAAAATTAAATGGTCGTCAGGTATTGTGGAAAAACTTTGGCTTTCCGCGTTACGTTTGAGATCCCACAACACCGCGCCCGGGTGGGCTCGAACCACCAACCTATTGGTTAACAGCCGAACGCCCTAACCATTGCGCCACGGAAGCCCAAAAATTAAATGATCGTCAGGTATTGTGGAAAAACTTTGGCTTTCTACGTTACATTTGAGATCCCACAACGCCGCTCCCGGGTGGGCTCGAACCACTAACCTATTAGTTAACAGCCGAACGCGCTAACCATTGAGCCACGGAAGCTCAGAAATAAAATGGTTGTCACGAATTGTGGAAAAGTTTTGACTTTTTACGCTACATCTGAGACCCCACAACACCTCTCCCGGGTGGGCTCGAGCCACCAACCTTTCGATTAACAGCTGAACGCGCTAGTCATTGCGGCACGGAAGCCCAAAAATTAAATGTTCGTCAGGTATTGTGGAAAAACTCTGACATTTTACGTTACATCTGAGACCTCACTACACCGCTCCCGGATGGGCTCGAACCACCAACCTATTGGTTAAAAGCCGAACGCGCTAACCATTGCGCCACGGAAGCCCAAAAATTAAATGGTCGTCAGGTGTTGTGGAAAAAACCTTGGCTTTTTACGTCACATCTGAGACGTCACAACACCTATTCCGGTTGGGCTCGAACCACCAACCTATTGGTTAACAGCCGAACACGCTAAACATTGAGCCACGGAAGCTCAAAAATTAAATCGTTGTCACGTATTGTGGAAAAACTTTGACTTTTTACGTAACATCTGAGACCTCATAGCACCGCTCCCGGGTGTGCTCGAACCACCAACCTTTCTGTTAACAGCCAAACGCGCTAACCATTCCGCCAAGGAAGCCCAAATATTAAATATTCGTCAGGTATTGTGGAAAAACCTAGACTTTTTACGTCACATCTGAGACCTCACAACACCGCTCCCGAAAGGGCTCAAACCACCAGTCTTTTCAATAACAGCTGAACGCGCTAACCATTGCGCCCCGGAAGCCCAAAAATTAAATGGTCGTCAGGTATTGTGGAAAAACTTTGGCTTTCTACGTTACATTTGAGATCCCACAACACCGCTCCCGGGTGGGCTCGAACCACCAACCTATTGGCTAACAGCCGAACGCGCTAACCATTGAGCCACGAAAGCTCAGAAATTAAATGGTTGTCACGTATTGTGGAAAAGTTTTGACTTTTTACGCTACATCTGAGACCCCACAACACCTCTCTCGGGTGGGCTCGAACCACCAACCTTAGGATTAACAGCTGAACGCGCTAATTATTGCGCCACGGAAGCCCAAAAATTAAATGGTCGTCAGGTATTCTGGAAAAACTTTGGCTTTCTACGTTACATTCGTGATCCCACAACACCGCTCACGGGTGGGCTTGAACCACCAACCTTTCGGTTACCAGCCGAACGCGCTAACCATTGCGCCACGGAAGCCCAAAAATTAAATGGTCGTCAGGTATTGTGGAAAAACTTTGGCTTTCTACGTTACATGTGAGATCCCACAACACCGCTCCCGGGTGGCCTCGAACCACCAACCTATTGGTTAACAGCCGAACGCGCTAACCATTGCGCCACGGAAGCCCAAAAATTAAATGGTCGTCAGGTATTGTGGAAAAACTTTGGCTTTCTACGTTACATTCGAGATCCCACAACACCGCTCCCGGGTATGCTTGAAGCACCAACCTATTGGCTAACAGCCGAACGCGCTAACCATTGAGCCACGGAAGCTCAGAAATTAAATGGTTGTCAGGTATTGTGGAAAAACTTTGGCTTTCTACGTTACATTTGAGACCCCACAACCACCAACCTTTCGATTAACAGCTGAACGCGCTAACCATTGACCCACGGAAGCTCAGAAATTAAATGGTCGTCAGGTATTGTGGAAAAACTTTGGCTTTCTACGTTACATTTGAGATCCCACAACACCGCTCCCGGGTGGGCTCGAACCACCAACCTATGGGTCAACAGCAGAACGCGCTAACCATTGCGCCACGGAAGCCCAAAAATTAAATGCTCGTCAGGTTTTGCGTAAAAACCTAGACTTTTTACGTCACATCTGAGACCTCACAACACCGCTCCCGGATGAGCTCGAACCACCAACCTATTGGTTAACAGCCGAACGCGCTAACCATTGAGCCACGGAAGCTCAGAAATTAAATGATTGTCACGTATTGTGGATAAGTTTTGACTTTTTACGCTACATATGAGACCCCACAACACCTCTCCCGGGTGGGCTCGAACCTTCAACCTTTCGATTAACAGCTGAACGCGCTAATCATTGCGCCACGGAAGCCCAAAAATTAAATGGTCGTCAGGTATTGTGGAAAAACCTTGACTTTTTACGTCACATCTGAGACCTCACAACACCGCTCCCGGATGGGCTCGAACTACCAAACTATTGGTTAACAGCCGAACGCGCTAAACATTGAGCCACGGAAGCTCAGAAATTAAATGGTCGTCAGGTATTGTGGAAAAACTTTGGCTTTCTACGTTACATTTGAGATCCCACAACACCGCTCCCGGGTGGGCTCGAACCACCAACCTATTGGCTAACAGCCGAACGCGCTAAACATTGAGCCACGGAAGCTCAGAAATTAAATCGTTGTCACGTATTGTGGATAAGTTTTGACTTTTTACGCTACATCTGAGACCCCACAATACCTCTCCCGGGTGGGCTCGAACCACCAACCTTTCGATTAACAGAAGAACGCGCTAACCATTGCGCCACGGAAGCTCAAAAATTAAATGGTCGTCAGGTATTGTGGAAAAACCTTGACTTTTTACGTCACATCTGAGACCTCACAACACCGCTCCCGAAAGGGCTCAAACCACCAGTCTTTTGAATAACAGCTGAACGCGCTAACCATTGCGCCCCGGAAGCCCAAAAATTAAATGGTCGTCAGGTATTGTGGAAAAACTTTGGCTTTCTACGTTACATTTGAGATCCCACAACACCGCTCCCGGGTGGGCTCGAACCACCAACCTATTGGCTAACAGCCGAACGCGCTAACCATTGAGCCACGAAAGCTCAGAAATTAAATGGTTGTAACGTATTGTGGAAAAGTTTTGACTTTTTACGCTACATCTGAGACCCCACAACACCTCTCTCGGGTGGGCTCGAACCACCAACCTTTCGATTAACAGCTGAACGCGCTAATTATTGCGCCACGGAAGCCTAAAAATTAAATGGTCGTCAGGTATTCTGGAAAAACTTTGGCTTTCTACGTTACATTCGTGATCCCACAACACCGCTCTCGGGTGGGCTTGAACCACCAACCTTTCGGTTAACAGCCGAACGCGCTAACCATTGCGCCACGGAAGCCCAAAAATTAAATGGTCGTCAGGTATTGTGGAAAAACTTTGGCTTTCTACGTTACATGTGAGATCCCACAACACCGCTCCCGGGTGGCCTCGAACCACCAACCTATTGGTTAACAGCCGAACGTGCTAACCATTGAGCCACGGAAGCCCAAAAATTAAATGGTCGTCTGGTATTGTGGAAAAACCTTGACTTTTTACGTAACATCTGAGACGTCACAACACCGCTCCCGGATGGGCTTGAACCACCAACCTTTCGGTTAACAGCCGAACGCGCTAACCATTGCGCCACGGAAGCCCAAAAATTAAATGGTCGTCAGGTATTGTGGAAAAACTTTGGCTTTCTACGTTACATTCGAGATCCCACAACACCGCTCCCGGGTATGCTTGAAGCACCAACCTATTGGCTAACAGCCGAACGCGCTAACCATTGAGCCACGGAAGCTCAGAAATTAAATGGTTGTCAGGTATTGTGGAAAAACTTTGGCTTTCTACGTTACATTTGAGACCCCACAACCACCAACCTTTCGATTAACAGCTGAACGCGCTAACCATTGAGCCACGGAAGCTCAGAAATTAAATGGTCGTCAGGTATTGTGGAAAAACTTTGGCTTTCTACGTTACATTTGAGATCCCACAACACCGCTCCCGGATGGGCTCGAACTACCAAACTATTGGTTAACAGCCGAACGCGCTAAACATTGAGCCACGGAAGCTCAGAAATTAAATGGTCGTCAGGTATTGTGGAAAAACTTTGGCTTTCTACGTTACATTTGAGATCCCACAACACCGCTCCCGGGTGGGCTCGAACCACCAACCTATTGGCTAACAGCCGAACGCGCTAAACATTGAGCCACGGAAGCTCAGAAATTAAATCGTTGTCACGTATTGTGGATAAGTTTTGACTTTTTACGCTACATCTGAGACCCCACAATACCTCTCCCGGGTGGGCTCGAACCACCAACCTTTCGATTAACAGAAGAACGCGCTAACCATTGCGCCACGGAAGCTCAAAAATTAAATGGTCGTCAGGTATTGTGGAAAAACCTTGACTTTTTACGTCACATCTGAGACCTCACAACACCGCTCCCGAAAGGGCTCAAACCACCAGTCTTTTGAATAACAGCTGAACGCGCTAACCATTGCGCCCCGGAAGCCCAAAAATTAAATGGTCGTCAGGTATTGTGGAAAAACTTTGGCTTTCTACGTTACATTTGAGATCCCACAACACCGCTCCCGGGTGGGCTCGAACCACCAACCTATTGGCTAACAGCCGAACGCGCTAACCATTGAGCCACGAAAGCTCAGAAATTAAATGGTTGTAACGTATTGTGGAAAAGTTTTGACTTTTTACGCTACATCTGAGACCCCACAACACCTCTCTCGGGTGGGCTCGAACCACCAACCTTTCGATTAACAGCTGAACGCGCTAATTATTGCGCCACGGAAGCCTAAAAATTAAATGGTCGTCAGGTATTCTGGAAAAACTTTGGCTTTCTACGTTACATTCGTGATCCCACAACACCGCTCTCGGGTGGGCTTGAACCACCAACCTTTCGGTTAACAGCCGAACGCGCTAACCATTGCGCCACGGAAGCCCAAAAATTAAATGGTCGTCAGGTATTGTGGAAAAACTTTGGCTTTCTACGTTACATGTGAGATCCCACAACACCGCTCCCGGGTGGCCTCGAACCACCAACCTATTGGTTAACAGCCGAACGTGCTAACCATTGAGCCACGGAAGCCCAAAAATTAAATGGTCGTCTGGTATTGTGGAAAAACCTTGACTTTTTACGTAACATCTGAGACGTCACAACACCGCTCCCGGATGGGCTTGAACCACCAACCTTTCGGTTAACAGCCGAACGCGCTAACCATTGCGCCACGGAAGCCCAAAAATTAAATGGTCGTCAGGTATTGTGGAAAAACTTTGGCTTTCTACGTTACATTCGAGATCCCACAACACCGCTCCCGGGTATGCTTGAAGCACCAACCTATTGGCTAACAGCCGAACGCGCTAACCATTGAGCCACGGAAGCTCAGAAATTAAATGGTTGTCAGGTATTGTGGAAAAACTTTGGCTTTCTACGTTACATTTGAGACCCCACAACCACCAACCTTTCGATTAACAGCTGAACGCGCTAACCATTGAGCCACGGAAGCTCAGAAATTAAATGGTCGTCAGGTATTGTGGAAAAACTTTGGCTTTCTACGTTACATTTGAGATCCCACAACACCGCTCCCGGGTGGGCTCGAACCACCAACCTATGGGTCAACAGCAGAACGCGCTAACCATTGCGTCACGGAAGCCCAAAAATTAAATGCTCGTCAGGTTTTGCGTAAAAACCTTGACTTTTTACGTCACATCTGAGACTTCACAACACCGCTCCCGGATGAGCTCGAACCACCAACCTATTGGTTAACAGCCGAACGCGCTAACCATTGAGCCACGGAAGCTCAGAAATTAAATGGTTGTCAGGTATTGTGGATAAGTTGTGACTTATTACGTTACATCTGATACCCTACAACACCTCTCCCGGTTGGGATCGAACCACCAACCTTTCGGTTAACAGCCAAACGCGCTAACCATTGCCCCAAGGAAGCCCAAAAATTAAATGTTCGTCAGGTATTGTGGAAAAACCTTGAATTTTTACGTTACATTTGAGATCCCACAACACCGCTCCCGGGTGGGCTCGAACCACCAACCTATTGGTTAACAGCCGAACGCGCTAATCATTGAGCCACGGAAGCCCAGAAATTAAACGGTTGTCACGTATTGTGGAAAAGTTTTGACTTTTTACGCTACATCTGAGACCCCACAACACCTCTCCCGGGTGGGCTCGTACCATCAACCTTTCGATTAACAGCTGAACGCGCTAACCATTGCGCCACGGAAGCCCAAAAATTCAATGTTCGACAGGTATTGTGGAAAAACTCTGACATTTTATGTTACATTTGAGAAGTCACAACACCGCTCCCGGGAGAGCTCAAACCACCAGTCTTTTGAATAGCAGCTGAACGCGCTAACCATTGCGCCACGGAAGCCCAAAAATTAAATGGTCGTCAGGTATTTTGGAAAAACCTTGACTTTTAACGTCACATCTGAGACGTCACAATACCGCTCCCGGATGGGCTCGAACCACCAACCTATTGGTTAACAGCCGAACGCGCTAACCATTGAGCCACGGAAGCCCAAAGTTATTGCTCGTCAGGTATTGTGTAAAAACCTTGACTTTTTACGTCACATCTGAGACCTCACAACACCGCTCCCGGATGGGCTCGAACCACCAACCTATTGGTTAACAGCCGAACGCGCTAACCATTGAGCCACGGAAGCCCAAAGTTAAATGCTCGTCAGGTATTGTGTAAAAACCTTGACTTTTTACGTCACATCTGAGACCTCACAACACCGCTCCCGGATGGGCTCGAACCACCAACCTATTGGTTAACAGCCAAACGCGCTAACCATTGAGCCACGGAAGCTCAGAAATTAAATGGTTGTCACGTATTGTGGAAATGTTTTGACTTTTTACGCTACATCTGAGACCCCACAACAGCTCTCCCGGGTGGGCTCGAACCTTCCACCTTTCGATTAACAGCTGAACGCGCTAATCATTGCGCCACGGAAGCCCAAAAATTAAATGTTCGTCAGGTATTGTGAAAAACTCTGACATTTTACGTTACATCTGAGACCTCACAACACCGCATCCCGGATGGGCTCGAACCACAAACCTATTGGTTAACAGCCGAACGCGATAACCATTGAGCCACGGAAGCTCGGAACTTAAATGGTTGTCAGGTATTGTGGATAAGTTATGACTTATTACGTTACATCTGATACCCTCAAACACCTCTCCCGGTTGGGATCGAACCACCAACCTTTCGGTTAACAGCCGAACGCGCTAACCATTGCCCCAAGGAAGCCCAAAAATTAAATGTTCGTCAGGTATTGTGGAAAAACCTTGAATTTTTACGTTACATTTGAGATCCCACAACACCGCTCCCGGGTGGGCTCGAACCACCAACCTATTGGTTAACAGCCGAACGCGCTAATCATTGAGCCACGGAAGCCCAGAAATTAAATGGTTGTCACGTATTGTGGAAAAGTTTTGACTTTTTACGCTACATCTGAGACCCCACAACACCTCTCCCGGGTGGGCTCGTACCACCAACCTTTCGATTAACAGCTGAACGCGCTAACCATTGCGCCACGGAAGCCCAAAAATTCAATGTTCGACAGGTATTGTGGAAAAACTCTGACATTTTATGTTACATTTGAGAAGTCACAACACCGCTCCCGGGAGAGCTCAAACCACCAGTCTTTTGAATAGCAGCTGAACGCGCTAACCATTGCGCCACGGAAGCCCAAAAATTAAATGGTCGTCAGGTATTTTGGAAAAACCTTGACTTTTAACGTCACATCTGAGACGTCACAATACCGCTCCCGGATGGGCTCGAACCACCAACCTATTGGTTAACAGCCGAACGCGCTAACCATTGAGCCACGGAAGCCCAAAGTTACATGCTCGTCAGGTATTGTGTAAAAACCTTGACTTTTTACGTCACATCTGTGACCTCACAACACCGCTTCCGGATGGGCTCGAACCACCAACCTATGGGTTAACAGCCGAACGCGCTAACCATTGAGCCACGGAAGCCCAAAGTTAAATGCTCGTCAGGTATTGTGTAAAAACCTTGACTTTTTACGTTACATCTGAGACGTCACAACACCGCTCCCGGATGGGCTCGAACATTAACCTTTCGGTTAACAGCTGAACGCGCTGACCATTGCGCCACGGAAGCCCAAAAATTAAATGGTCGTCAGGTATTGTGGAAAAATTTTGGCTTTCAACGTTACATTTGAGATCCCAAAACACCGCTCCCGGGTGGGCTCGAACCACCAACCTATTTGTTAACAGCCGAATTCGCTAACCATTGAGCCACGGAAGTTCAGAATTTAAATGGTCGTCAGGTGTTGTGGAAAAAACCTTGACTTTTTACTTCACATCTGATACGTCACAAAACCGCTCCCGGATGGGCTCGAACTACACACCTATTGGTTAACAGCCGAACGCGCTAACCTTTGAGCCACGGAAGCTCAGAAATTAAATGGTTGTCAGGTATTGTAGATAAGTTAAGACTTTTTACGTTACATCTGAGACCCTACAACACCTCTCCCGGGTGGGCTCGAACCTTCAACCTTTCGATTAACAGCTGAACGCGCTAATCATTGCGCCACGGAAGCCCAAAAATTAAATGTTCGTCAGGTATTGTGGAAAAACTCTGACATTTTACGTTACATCTGAGACCTCACAACACCTCTTCCGGTTGGGCACGAACCACCAACCTTATACCATTTTCAAAATCGACGTTTCTCGACCAAAGATGCACATTTTGAGAATTTTTTCACTATTTTCAAATATAACCACTGAAACCATTATTTTTGTATTTTTTGCTTTAATTCAAGCAAATGTAACGATATTCATTCAAAAAACTGTTCAAATTCAATTTTCAGTAAGAAATCGTGTTCACGGATTTTGTATCTAGAAAAAAAACATGCGATTTTTTCGGTACACTTTTGAGTGCATTTTTTTCTGGACAAATTTTTGACCGAATTCAGCTTAATAACCTATAAAATACTCCTTAAAAGTGATTTCATCTTGATTGATCAATAAATAAAAATATACCTCGATTTTTAATACCATTTTCAAAATCGACGTTTCTCGACCAGAGAAGCTTATTTTGAGAATTTTTTCATTATTTTCAAATATAACCACTGAAACCATTATTTTTGTATTTTTTGCTTTAATTCAAGCAAATGTAACGATATTCATTCAAAAAACTGTTCAAATTCAATTTTCAGTAAGAAATCGTGTTCACGGATTTTGTATCTAGAAGAAAAAAAACATGCGATTTTTTCGGTACACTTTTGAATGCATTTTTTTCCGGACAAATTTTTGACCGAATTCAGCTTAATAACCTATAAAATACTCCTTAAAAGTGATTTCATCTTGATTGATCAATAAATAAACATATACCTCGATTTTTAATACCATTTTCAAAATCGACGTTTCTCGACCAGAATAGCTTATTTTGAGAATTTTTTCATTATTTTCAAATATAACCACTGAAACCATTATTTTTGTATTTTTTGCTTTAATTCAAGCAAATGTAACGATATTCATTCAAAAAACTATTCAAATTCAATTTTCAGTAAGAAATCGTGTTCACGGATTTTGTATCTAGAAGAAAAAAAACATGCGATTTTTTCGGTACACTTTTGAATGCATTTTTTCTGGACAAATTTTTGACCGAATTCAGCTTAATAACCTATAAAATACTCCTTAAAAGTGATTTCATCTTGATTGATCAACAAATAAAAATATACCTCGACTTTTAATACCATTTTCAAAATCGACGTTTCTCGACCAGAGAAGCTTATTTTGAGAATTTTTTCATTATTTTCAAATATAACCACTGAAACCATTATTTTTGTATTTTTTGCTTTAATTCAAGCAAATGTAACTATATTCATTCAAAAAACTGTTCAAATTCAATCTTCAGTAAGAAATCGTGTTCACGGATTTTTTATCTAGAAGAAAAAAAACATGCGATTTTTTCGGTACACTTTTGAATGCATTTTTTCCTGACAAATTTTTGAACGAATTCAGCTTAATTACCTATAAAATACTCCTTAAAGTGATTTCATCTTGATTGATCAATAAATAAAATTATACCTCGATTTGTAATACCATTTTCAAAATCGACGTTTCTCGACCAGAGAAGCTTATTTTGAGAATTTTATCATTATTTTCAAATATACCCACTGAAACCATTATTTTTGTATTTTTTGCTTTAATTCAAGCAAATGTAACGATATTCATTCAAAAAACTGTTCAAATTCAATTTTCAGTAAGAAATCGTGTTCACGGATTTTGTATCTAGAAAAAAAAAAACATGCGATTTTTTCGGTACACTTTTGAATGCATTTTTTTCTGGACAAATTTTAGACCGAATTCAGCTTAATTACCTATAAAATACTCCTTTAAAGTGATTTCATCTTGATTGATCAATAAATAAAAATATACCTCAATTTTTAATACCATTTTCAAAATCGACGTTTCTCGACCAGAGAAGCTTATTTTGAGAATTTTTTCATTATTTTCAAATATAACCACTGAAACCATTATTTTTGTATTTTTTGCTTTAATTCAAGCAAATGTAACGATATTCATTCAAAAAACTGTTCAAATTCAATTTTCAGTAAGAAATCGTGTTCACGGATTTTGTATCTAGAAGAAAAAAAACATGCGATTTTTTCGGTACACTTTTGAATGCATTTTTTTCCGGACAAATTTTTGACCGAATTCAGCTTAATAACCTATAAAATACTCCTTAAAAGTGATTTCATCTTGATTGATCAATAAATAAAAATATACCTCGATTTTTAATACCAACTTCAAAATCGACGTTTCTCGACCAGAAAAGCTTATTTTGAGAATTTTTTCATTATTTTCAAATATAACCACTGAAACCATTATTTTTGTATTTTTTGCTTTAATTCAAGCAAATGTAACGATATTCATTCAAAAAACTGTTCAAATTCAATTTTCAGTAAGAAATCGTGTTCACGGATTTTGTATCTAGAAGAAAAAAAACATGCGATTTTTTCGGTACACTTTTGAATGCATTTTTTTCCGGAAAAATTTTTGACCGAATTCAGCTTAATAACCTATAAAATACTCCTTAAAAGTGATTTCATCTTGATTGATCAACAAATAAAAATATACCTCGACTTTTAATACCATTTTCAAAATCGACGTTTCTCGACCAGGGAAGCTTATTTTGAGAATTTTTTCATTATTTTCAAATATAACCACTGAAACCATTATTTTTGTATTTTTTGCTTTAATTCAAGCAAATGTAACTATATTCATTCAAAAAACTGTTCAAATTCAATCTTCAGTAAGAAATCGTGTTCACGGATTTTTTATCTAGAAGAAAAAAAACATGCGATTTTTTCGGTACACTTTTGAATGCATTTTTTCCTGACAAATTTTTGAACGAATTCAGCTTAATTATCTATAAAATACTCTTTAAAGTGATTTCATCTTGATTGATCAATAAATAAAATTATACCTCGATTCGTAATACCATTTTCAAAATCGACGTTTCTCGACCAGAGAAGCTTATTTTGAGAATTTTATCATTATTTTCAAATATACCCACTGAAACCATTATTTTTGTATTTTTTGCTTTAATTCAAGCAAATGTAACGATATTCATTCAAAAAACTGTTCAAATTCAATTTTCAGTAAGAAATCGTGTTCACGGATTTTGTATCTAGAAGAAAAAAAAACATGCGATTTTTTCGGTACACTTTTGAATGCATTTTTTTCTGAACAAATTTTTGACCGAATTCAGCTTAATTACCTATAAAATACTCATTAAAAGTTATTTCATCTCGATTGATCAATAAATAAAAATGTACCTCGATTTTAAATACCATTTTCAAAATCGACGTTTCTCGACCAAAGAAGCACATTTTGAGAATTTTTTCACTATTTTCAAATATAACCACTGAAACCATTATTTTTGTATTTTTTGCTTTAATTCAAGCAAATGTAACGATATTCATTCAAAAAACTGTTCAAATTCAATTTTCAGTAAGAAATCGTGTTCACGGATTTTGTATCTAGAAGAAAAAAAACATGCGATTTTTTCGGTACACTTTTGAATGCATTTTTTTCTGAACAAATTTTTGACCGAATTCAGCTTAATTACCTATAAAATACTCATTAAAAGTTATTTCATCTCGATTGATCAATAAATAAAAATGTACCTCGATTTTAAATACCATTTTCAAAATCGACGTTTCTCGACCAAAGAAGCACATTTTGAGAATTTTTTCACTATTTTCAAATATAACCACTGAAACCATTATTTTTGTATTTTTTGCTTTAATTCAAGCAAATTTAACGATATTCATTCAAAAAACTGTTCAAATTCAATTTTCAGTAAGAAATCGTGTTCACGGATTTTGTATCTAGAAGAAAAAAAACATGCGATTTTTTCGGTACACTTTTGAAGGCATTTTTTCAGGACAAATTTTTGACCGAATTCAGCTTAATAATCTATAAAATACTCCTTAAAAGTGATTTCATCTTGATTGATCAATAAATAAAAATATACCTCGACTTTTAATACCATTTTCAAAATCGACGTTTCTCGACCAGAGAAGCTTATTTTGAGAATTTTTTCATTATTTTCAAATATAACCACTGAAACCATTATTTTTGTATTTTTTGCTTTAATTCAAGCAAATGTAACGATATTCATTCAAAAAACTGTTCAAATTCAATTTTCAGTAAGAAATCGTGTTCACGGATTTTGTATCTAGAAGAAAAAAAACATGCGATTTTTTCGGTACACTTTTGAATGCATTTTTTTCTGAACAAATTTTTGACCGAATTCAGCTTAATTACCTATAAAATACTCATTAAAAGTTATTTCATCTCGATTGATCAATAAATAAAAATGTACCTCGATTTTAAATACCATTTTCAAAATCGACGTTTCTCGACCAAAGAAGCACATTTTGAGAATTTTTTCACTATTTTCAAATATAACCACTGAAACCATTATTTTTGTATTTTTTGCTTTAATTCAAGCAAATGTAACGATATTCATTCAAAAAACTATTCAAATTCAATTTTCAGTAAGAAATCGTGTTCACGGATTTTGTATCTAGAAGAAAAAAACCATGCGATTTTTTCGGTACACTTTTGAATGCATTTTTTCTGGACAAATTTTTGACCGAATTCAGCTTAATAACCTATAAAATACTCCTTAAAAGTGATTTCATCTTGATTGATCAATAAATAAAAATATACCTCGACTTTTAATACCATTTTCAAAATCGACGTTTCTCGACCAGAGAAGCTTATTTTGAGAATTTTTTCATTATTTTCAAATATAACCACTGAAACCATTATTTTTGTATTTTTTGCTTTAATTCAAGCAAATGTAACTATATTCATTCAAAAAACTGTTCAAATTCAATCTTCAGTAAGAAATCGTGTTCACGGATTTTTTATCTAGAAGAAAAAAAACATGCGATTTTTTCGGTACACTTTTGAATGCATTTTTTCCTGATAAATTTTTGAACGAATTCAGCTTAATTACCTATAAAATACTCCTTAAAAGTGATTTCATCTTGATTGATCAATAAATAAAATTATACCTCGATTTGTAATACCATTTTCAAAATCGACGTTTCTCGACCAGAGAAGCTTATTTTGAGAATTTTATCATTATTTTCAAATATACCCACTGAAACCATTATTTTTGTATTTTTTGCTTTAATTCAAGCAAATGTAACGATATTCATTCAAAAAACTGTTCAAATTCAATTTTCAGTAAGAAATCGTGTTCACGGATTTTTTATCTAGAAGAAAAAAAACATGCGATTTTTTCGGTACACTTTTGAATGCATTTTTTTCTGAACAAATTTTTGACCGAATTCAGCTTAATTACCTATAAAATACTCATTAAAAGTTATTTCATCTCGATTGATCAATAAATAAAAATGTACCTCGATTTTAAATACCATTTTCAAAATCGACGTTTCTCGACCAAAGAAGCACATTTTGAGAATTTTTTCACTATTTTCAAATATAACCACTGAAACCATTATTTTTGTATTTTTTGCTTTAATTCAAGCAAATGTAACGATATTCATTCAAAAAACTGTTCAAATTCAATTTTCAGTAAGAAATCGTGTTCACGGATTTTGTATCTAGAAGAAAAAAAACATGCGATTTTTTCGGTACACTTTTGAATGCATTTTTTTCTGAACAAATTTTTGACCGAATTCAGCTTAATTACCTATAAAATACTCATTAAAAGTTATTTCATCTCGATTGATCAATAAATAAAAATGTACCTCGATTTTAAATACCATTTTCAAAATCGACGTTTCTCGACCAAAGAAGCACATTTTGAGAATTTTTTCACTATTTTCAAATATAACCACTGAAACCATTATTTTTGTATTTTTTGCTTTAATTCAAGCAAATTTAACGATATTCATTCAAAAAACTGTTCAAATTCAATTTTCAGTAAGAAATCGTGTTCACGGATTTTGTATCTAGAAGAAAAAAAACATGCGATTTTTTCGGTACACTTTTGAAGGCATTTTTTCTGGACAAATTTTTGACCGAATTCAGCTTAATAATCTATAAAATACTCCTTAAAAGTGATTTCATCTTGATTGATCAATAAATAAAAATATACCTCGACTTTTAATACCATTTTCAAAATCGACGTTTCTCGACCAGAGAAGCTTATTTTGAGAATTTTTTCATTATTTTCAAATATAACCACTGAAACCATTATTTTTGTATTTTTTGCTTTAATTCAAGCAAATGTAACGATATTCATTCAAAAAACTGTTCAAATTCAATTTTCAGTAAGAAATCGTGTTCACGGATTTTGTATCTAGAAGAAAAAAAACATGCGATTTTTTCGGTACACTTTTGAATGCATTTTTTTCTGAACAAATTTTTGACCGAATTCAGCTTAATTACCTATAAAATACTCATTAAAAGTTATTTCATCTCGATTGATCAATAAATAAAAATGTACCTCGATTTTAAATACCATTTTCAAAATCGACGTTTCTCGACCAAAGAAGCACATTTTGAGAATTTTTTCACTATTTTCAAATATAACCACTGAAACCATTATTTTTGTATTTTTTGCTTTAATTCAAGCAAATGTAACGATATTCATTCAAAAAACTATTCAAATTCAATTTTCAGTAAGAAATCGTGTTCACGGATTTTGTATCTAGAAGAAAAAAACCATGCGATTTTTTCGGTACACTTTTGAATGCATTTTTTCTGGACAAATTTTTGACCGAATTCAGCTTAATAACCTATAAAATACTCCTTAAAAGTGATTTCATCTTGATTGATCAATAAATAAAAATATACCTCGACTTTTAATACCATTTTCAAAATCGACGTTTCTCGACCAGAGAAGCTTATTTTGAGAATTTTTTCATTATTTTCAAATATAACCACTGAAACCATTATTTTTGTATTTTTTGCTTTAATTCAAGCAAATGTAACTATATTCATTCAAAAAACTGTTCAAATTCAATCTTCAGTAAGAAATCGTGTTCACGGATTTTTTATCTAGAAGAAAAAAAACATGCGATTTTTTCGGTACACTTTTGAATGCATTTTTTCCTGACAAATTTTTGAACGAATTCAGCTTAATTACCTATAAAATACTCCTTAAAAGTGATTTCATCTTGATTGATCAATAAATAAAATTATACCTCGATTTGTAATACCATTTTCAAAATCGACGTTTCTCGACCAGAGAAGCTTATTTTGAGAATTTTATCATTATTTTCAAATATACCCACTGAAACCATTATTTTTGTATTTTTTGCTTTAATTCAAGCAAATGTAACGATATTCATTCAAAAAACTGTTCAAATTCAATTTTCAGTAAGAAATCGTGTTCACGGATTTTTTATCTAGAAGAAAAAAAACATGCGATTTTTTCGGTACACTTTTGAATGCATTTTTTTCTGAACAAATTTTTGACCGAATTCAGCTTAATTACCTATAAAATACTCATTAAAAGTTATTTCATCTCGATTGATCAATAAATAAAAATGTACCTCGATTTTAAATACCATTTTCAAAATCGACGTTTCTCGACCAAAGAAGCACATTTTGAGAATTTTTTCACTATTTTCAAATATAACCACTGAAACCATTATTTTTGTATTTTTTGCTTTAATTCAAGCAAATGTAACGATATTCATTCAAAAAACTGTTCAAATTCAATTTTCAGTAAGAAATCGTGTTCACGGATTTTGTATCTAGAAGAAAAAAAACATGCGATTTTTTCGGTACACTTTTGAATGCATTTTTTTCTGAACAAATTTTTGACCGAATTCAGCTTAATTACCTATAAAATACTCATTAAAAGTTATTTCATCTCGATTGATCAATAAATAAAAATGTACCTCGATTTTAAATACCATTTTCAAAATCGACGTTTCTCGACCAAAGAAGCACATTTTGAGAATTTTTTCACTATTTTCAAATATAACCACTGAAACCATTATTTTTGTATTTTTTGCTTTAATTCAAGCAAATGTAACGATATTCATTCAAAAAACTGTTCAAATTCAATTTTCAGTAAGAAATCGTGTTCACGGATTTTGTATCTAGAAGAAAAAAAACATGCGATTTTTTCGGTACACTTTTGAATGCATTTTTTTCTGAACAAATTTTTGACCGAATTCAGCTTAATTACCTATAAAATACTCATTAAAAGTTATTTCATCTCGATTGATCAATAAATAAAAATGTACCTCGATTTTAAATACCATTTTCAAAATCGACGTTTCTCGACCAAAGAAGCACATTTTGAGAATTTTTTCACTATTTTCAAATATAACCACTGAAACCATTATTTTTGTATTTTTTGCTTTAATTCAAGCAAATTTAACGATATTCATTCAAAAAACTGTTCAAATTCAATTTTCAGTAAGAAATCGTGTTCACGGATTTTGTATCTAGAAGAAAAAAAACATGCGATTTTTTCGGTACACTTTTGAAGGCATTTTTTCTGGACAAATTTTTGACCGAATTCAGCTTAATAACCTATAAAATACTCCTTAAAAGTGATTTCATCTTGATTGATCAATAAATAAAAATATACCTCGACTTTTAATACCATTTTCAAAATCGACGTTTCTCGACCAGAGAAGCTTATTTTGAGAATTTTTTCATTATTTTCAAATATAACCACTGAAACCATTATTTTTGTATTTTTTGCTTTAATTCAAGCAAATGTAACGATATTCATTCAAAAAACTGTTCAAATTCAATTTTCAGTAAGAAATCGTGTTCACGGATTTTGTATCTAGAAGAAAAAAAACATGCGATTTTTTCGGTACACTTTTGAATGCATTTTTTTCTGAACAAATTTTTGACCGAATTCAGCTTAATTACCTAAAAAATACTCATTAAAAGTTATTTCATCTCGATTGATCAATAAATAAAAATGTACCTCGATTTTAAATACCATTTTCAAAATCGACGTTTCTCGACCAAAGAAGCACATTTTGAGAATTTTTTCACTATTTTCAAATATAACCACTGAAACCATTATTTTTGTATTTTTTGCTTTAATTCAAGCAAATTTAACGATATTCATTCAAAAAACTGTTCAAATTCAATTTTCAGTAAGAAATCGTGTTCACGGATTTTGTATCTAGAAGATAAAAAACATGCGATTTTTTCGGTACACTTTTGAAGGCATTTTTTCTGGACAAATTTTTGACCGAATTCAGCTTAATAACCTATAAAATACTCCTTAAAAGTGATTTCATCTTGATTGATCAATAAATAAAAATATACCTCGACTTTTAATACCATTTTCAAAATCGACGTTTCTCGACCAGAGAAGCTTATTTTGAGAATTTTTTCATTATTTTCAAATATAACCACTGAAACCATTATTTTTGTATTTTTTGCTTTAATTCAAGCAAATGTAACGATATTCATTCAAAAAACTGTTCAAATTCAATTTTCAGTAAGAAATCGTGTTCACGGATTTTGTATCTAGAAGAAAAAAAACATGCGATTTTTTCGGTACACTTTTGAATGCATTTTTTTCTGAACAAATTTTTGACCGAATTCAGCTTAATTACCTATAAAATACTCATTAAAAGTTATTTCATCTCGATTGATCAATAAATAAAAATGTACCTCGATTTTAAATACCATTTTCAAAATCGACGTTTCTCGACCAAAGAAGCACATTTTGAGAATTTTTTCACTATTTTCAAATATAACCACTGAAACCATTATTTTTGTATTTTTTGCTTTAATTCAAGCAAATGTAACGATATTCATTCAAAAAACTATTCAAATTCAATTTTCAGTAAGAAATCGTGTTCACGGATTTTGTATCTAGAAGAAAAAAAACATGCGATTTTTTCGGTACACTTTTGAATGCATTTTTTCTGGACAAATTTTTGACCGAATTCAGCTTAATAACCTATAAAATACTCCTTAAAAGTGATTTCATCTTGATTGATCAATAAATAAAAATATACCTCGACTTTTAATACCATTTTCAAAATCGACGTTTCTCGACCAGAGAAGCTTATTTTGAGAATTTTATCATTATTTTCAAATATACCCACTGAAACCATTATTTTTGTATTTTTTGCTTTAATTCAAGCAAATGTAACGATATTCATTCAAAAAACTGTTCAAATTCAATTTTCAGTAAGAAATCGTGTTCACGGATTTTGTATCTAGAAGAAAAAAAACATGCGAGTTTTTCGGTACACTTTTGAATGCATTTTTTTCTGAACAAATTTTTGACCGAATTCAGCTTAATTACCTATAAAATACTCATTAAAAGTTATTTCATCTCGATTGATCAATAAATAAAAATGTACCTCGATTTTAAATACCATTTTCAAAATCGACGTTTCTCGACCAAAGAAGCACATTTTGAGAATTTTTTCACTATTTTCAAATATAACCACTGAAACCATTATTTTTGTATTTTTTGCTTTAATTCAAGCAAATGTAACGATATTCATTCAAAAAACTGTTCAAATTCAATTTTCAGTAAGAAATCGTGTTCACGGATTTTGTATCTAGAAGAAAAAAAACATGCGATTTTTTCGGTACACTTTTGAATGCATTTTTTTCTGAACAAATTTTTGACCGAATTCAGCTTAATTACCTATAAAATACTCATTAAAAGTTATTTCATCTCGATTGATCAATAAATAAAAATGTACCTCGATTTTAAATACCATTTTCAAAATCGACGTTTCTCGACCAAAGAAGCACATTTTGAGAATTTTTTCACTATTTTCAAATATAACCACTGAAACCATTATTTTTGTATTTTTTGCTTTAATTCAAGCAAATTTAACGATATTCATTCAAAAAACTGTTCAAATTCAATTTTCAGTAAGAAATCGTGTTCACGGATTTTGTATCTAGAAGAAAAAAAACATGCGATTTTTTCGGTACACTTTTGAAGGCATTTTTTCTGGACAAATTTTTGACCGAATTCAGCTTAATAACCTATAAAATACTCCTTAAAAGTGATTTCATCTTGATTGATCAATAAATAAAAATATACCTCGACTTTTAATACCATTTTCAAAATCGACGTTTCTCGACCAGAGAAGCTTATTTTGAGAATTTTTTCATTATTTTCAAATATAACCACTGAAACCATTATTTTTGTATTTTTTGCTTTAATTCAAGCAAATGTAACGATATTCATTCAAAAAACTGTTCAAATTCAATTTTCAGTAAGAAATCGTGTTCACGGATTTTGTATCTAGAAGAAAAAAAACATGCGATTTTTTCGGTACACTTTTGAATGCATTTTTTCCTGACAAATTTTTGAACGAATTCAGCTTAATTACCTATAAAATACTCCTTAAAGTGATTTCATCTTGATTGATCAATAAATAAAATTATACCTCGATTTGTAATACCATTTTCAAAATCGACGTTTCTCGACCAGAGAAGCTTATTTTGAGAATTTTATCATTATTTTCAAATATACCCACTGAAACCATTATTTTTGTATTTTTTGCTTTAATTCAAGCAAATGTAACGATATTCATTCAAAAAACTGTTCAAATTCAATTTTCAGTAAGAAATCGTGTTCACGGATTTTGTATCTAGAAGAAAAAAAACATGCGATTTTTTCGGTACACTTTTGAATGCATTTTTTTCTGGACAAATTTTTGACCGAATTCAGCTTAATAACCTATAAAATACTCCTTAAATGTGATTTCATCTTGATTGATCAATAAATAAAAATATACCTCGATTTTTAATACCATTTTCAAAATCGACGTTTCTCGACCAGAGAAGCTTATTTTGAGAATTTTTTCATTATTTTCAAATATAACCACTGAAACCATTATTTTTGTATTTTTTGCTTTAATTCAAGCAAATGTAACGATATTCATTCAAAAAACTGTTCAAATTCAATTTTCAGTAAGAAATCGTGTTCACGGATTTTGTATCTAGAAGAAAAAAAACATGCGATTTTTTCGGTACACTTTTGAATGCATTTTTTTCTGGACAAATTTTTGACCGAATTCAGCTTAATAATCTATAAAATACTCCTTAAATGTGATTTCATCTTGATTGATCAATAAATAAAAATATACCTCGATTTTTAATACCATTTTCAAAATCGACGTTTCTCGACCAGAGAAGCTTATTTTGAGAATTTTTTCATTATTTTCAAATATAACCACTGAAACCATTATTTTTGTATTTTTTGCTTTAATTCAAGCAAATGTAACGATATTCATTCAAAAAACTGTTCAAATTCAATTTTCAGTAAGAAATCGTGTTCACGGATTTTGTATCTAGAAGAAAAAAAACATGCGAGTTTTTCGGTACACTTTTGAATGCATTTTTTTCTGAACAAATTTTTGACCGAATTCAGCTTAATTACCTATAAAATACTCATTAAAAGTTATTTCATCTCGATTGATCAATAAATAAAAATGTACCTCGATTTTAAATACCATTTTCAAAATCGACGTTTCTCGACCAAAGAAGCACATTTTGAGAATTTTTTCACTATTTTCAAATATAACCACTGAAACCATTATTTTTGTATTTTTTGCTTTAATTCAAGCAAATGTAACGATATTCATTCAAAAAACTGTTCAAATTCAATTTTCAGTAAGAAATCGTGTTCACGGATTTTGTATCTAGAAAAAAAAAAACATGCGATTTTTTCGGTACACTTTTGAGTGCATTTTTTTCTGGACAAATTTTTGACCGAATTCAGCTTAATAACCTATAAAATACTCATTAAAAGTGATTTCATCTTGATTGATCAATAAATAAAAATATACCTCGATTTTTAATACCATTTTCAAAATCGACGTTTCTCGACCAGAGAAGCTTATTTTGAGAATTTTTTCATTATTTTCAAATATAACCACTGAAACCATTATTTTTGTATTTTTTGCTTTAATTCAAGCAAATGTAACGATATTCATTCAAAAAACTGTTCAAATTCAATTTTCAGTAAGAAATCGTGTTCACGGATTTTGTATCTAGAAGAAAAAAAACATGCGATTTTTTCGGTACACTTTTGAATGCATTTTTTTCTGAACAAATTTTTGACCGAATTCAGCTTAATTACCTATAAAATACTCATTAAAAGTTATTTCATCTCGATTGATCAATAAATAAAAATGTACCTCGATTTTAAATACCATTTTCAAAATCGACGTTTCTCGACCAAAGAAGCACATTTTGAGAATTTTTTCACTATTTTCAAATATAACCACTGAAACCATTATTTTTGTATTTTTTGCTTTAATTCAAGCAAATTTAACGATATTCATTCAAAAAACTGTTCAAATTCAATTTTCAGTAAGAAATCGTGTTCACGGATTTTGTATCTAGAAGAAAAAAAACATGCGATTTTTTCGGTACACTTTTGAAGGCATTTTTTCTGGACAAATTTTTGACCGAATTCAGCTTAATAACCTATAAAATACTCCTTAAAAGTGATTTCATCTTGATTGATCAATAAATAAAAATATACCTCGACTTTTAATACCATTTTCAAAATCGACGTTTCTCGACCAGAGAAGCTTATTTTGAGAATTTTTTCATTATTTTCAAATATAACCACTGAAACCATTATTTTTGTATTTTTTGCTTTAATTCAAGCAAATGTAACGATATTCATTCAAAAAACTGTTCAAATTCAATTTTCAGTAAGAAATCGTGTTCACGGATTTTGTATCTAGAAGAAAAAAAACATGCGATTTTTTCGGTACACTTTTGAATGAATTTTTTTCTGAACAAATTTTTGACCGAATTCAGCTTAATTACCTATAAAATACTCATTAAAAGTTATTTCATCTCGATTGATCAATAAATAAAAATGTACCTCGATTTTAAATACCATTTTCAAAATCGACGTTTCTCGACCAAAGAAGCACATTTTGAGAATTTTTTCACTATTTTCAAATATAACCACTGAAACCATTATTTTTGTATTTTTTGCTTTAATTCAAGCAAATTTAACGATATTCATTCAAAAAACTGTTCAAATTCAATTTTCAGTAAGAAATCGTGTTCACGGATTTTGTATCTAGAAGAAAAAAAACATGCGATTTTTTCGGTACACTTTTGAAGGCATTTTTTCTGGACAAATTTTTGACCGAATTCAGCTTAATAACCTATAAAATACTCCTTAAAAGTGATTTCATCTTGATTGATCAATAAATAAAAATATACCTCGACTTTTAATACCATTTTCAAAATCGACGTTTCTCGACCAGAGAAGCTTATTTTGAGAATTTTTTCATTATTTTCAAATATAACCACTGAAACCATTATTTTTGTATTTTTTGCTTTAATTCAAGCAAATGTAACGATATTCATTCAAAAAACTGTTCAAATTCAATTTTCAGTAAGAAATCGTGTTCACGGATTTTGTATCTAGAAGAAAAAAAACATGCGATTTTTTCGGTACACTTTTGAATGCATTTTTTTCTGAACAAATTTTTGACCGAATTCAGCTTAATTACCTATAAAATACTCATTAAAAGTTATTTCATCTCGATTGATCAATAAATAAAAATGTACCTCGATTTTAAATACCATTTTCAAAATCGACGTTTCTCGACCAAAGAAGCACATTTTGAGAATTTTTTCACTATTTTCAAATATAACCACTGAAACCATTATTTTTGTATTTTTTGCTTTAATTCAAGCAAATGTAACGATATTCATTCAAAAAACTATTCAAATTCAATTTTCAGTAAGAAATCGTGTTCACGGATTTTGTATCTAGAAGAAAAAAAACATGCGATTTTTTCGGTACACTTTTGAATGCATTTTTTCTGGACAAATTTTTGACCGAATTCAGCTTAATAACCTATAAAATACTCCTTAAAAGTGATTTCATCTTGATTGATCAATAAATAAAAATATACCTCGACTTTTAATATTATTTTCAAAATCGACGTTTCTCGACCAGAGAAGCTTATTTTGAGAATTTTTTCATTATTTTCAAATATAACCACTGAAACCATTATTTTTGTATTTTTTGCTTTAATTCAAGCAAATGTAACGATATTCATTCAAAAAACTGTTCAAATTCAATTTTCAGTAAGAAATCGTGTTCACGGATTTTGTATCTAGAAGAAAAAAAACATGCGATTTTTTCGGTACACTTTTGAATGCATTTTTTTCTGAACAAATTTTTGACCGAATTCAGCTTAATTACCTATAAAATACTCATTAAAAGTTATTTCATCTCGATTGATCAATAAATAAAAATGTACCTCGATTTTAAATACCATTTTCAAAATCGACGTTTCTCGACCAAAGAAGCACATTTTGAGAATTTTTTCACTATTTTCAAATATAACCACTGAAACCATTATTTTTGTATTTTTTGCTTTAATTCAAGCAAATTTAACGATATTCATTCAAAAAACTGTTCAAATTCAATTTTCAGTAAGAAATCGTGTTCACGGATTTTGTATCTAGAAGAAAAAAAACATGCGATTTTTTCGGTACACTTTTGAAGGCATTTTTTCTGGACAAATTTTTGACCGAATTCAGCTTAATAATCTATAAAATACTCCTTAAAAGTGATTTCATCTTGATTGATCAATAAATAAAAATATACCTCGACTTTTAATACCATTTTCAAAATCGACGTTTCTCGACCAGAGAAGCTTATTTTGAGAATTTTTTCATTATTTTCAAATATAACCACTGAAACCATTATTTTTGTATTTTTTGCTTTAATTCAAGCAAATGTAACGATATTCATTCAAAAAACTGTTCAAATTCAATTTTCAGTAAGAAATCGTGTTCACGGATTTTGTATCTAGAAGAAAAAAAACATGCGATTTTTTCGGTACACTTTTGAATGCATTTTTTTCTGAACAAATTTTTGACCGAATTCAGCTTAATTACCTATAAAATACTCATTAAAAGTTATTTCATCTCGATTGATCAATAAATAAAAATGTACCTCGATTTTAAATACCATTTTCAAAATCGACGTTTCTCGACCAAAGAAGCACATTTTGAGAATTTTTTCACTATTTTCAAATATAACCACTGAAACCATTATTTTTGTATTTTTTGCTTTAATTCAAGCAAATGTAACGATATTCATTCAAAAAACTGTTCAAATTCAATTTTCAGTAAGAAATCGTGTTCACGGATTTTGTATCTAGAAAAAAAAAACATGCGATTTTTTCGGTACACTTTTGAGTGCATTTTTTTCCGGACAAATTTTTGACCGAATTCAGCTTAATAACCTATAAAATACTCATTAAAAGTGATTTCATCTTGATTGATCAATAAATAAAAATATACCTCGATTTTTAATACCATTTTCAAAATCGACGTTTCTCGACCAGAGAAGCTTATTTTGAGAATTTTTTCATTATTTTCAAATATAACCACTGAAACCATTATTTTTGTATTTTTTGCTTTAATTCAAGCAAATGTAACGATATTCATTCAAAAAACTGTTCAAATTCAATTTTCAGTAAGAAATCGTGTTCACGGATTTTGTATCTAGAAGAAAAAAAACATGCGATTTTTTCGGTACACTTTTGAATGCATTTTTTTCTGAACAAATTTTTGACCGAATTCAGCTTAATTACCTATAAAATACTCATTAAAAGTTATTTCATCTCGATTGATCAATAAATAAAAATGTACCTCGATTTTAAATACCATTTTCAAAATCGACGTTTCTCGACCAAAGAAGCACATTTTGAGAATTTTTTCACTATTTTCAAATATAACCACTGAAACCATTATTTTTGTATTTTTTGCTTTAATTCAAGCAAATTTAACGATATTCATTCAAAAAACTGTTCAAATTCAATTTTCAGTAAGAAATCGTGTTCACGGATTTTGTATCTAGAAGAAAAAAAACATGCGATTTTTTCGGTACACTTTTGAAGGCATTTTTTCTGGACAAATTTTTGACCGAATTCAGCTTAATAACCTATAAAATACTCCTTAAAAGTGATTTCATCTTGATTGATCAATAAATAAAAATATACCTCGACTTTTAATACCATTTTCAAAATCGACGTTTCTCGACCAGAGAAGCTTATTTTGAGAATTTTTTCATTATTTTCAAATATAACCACTGAAACCATTATTTTTGTATTTTTTGCTTTAATTCAAGCAAATGTAACGATATTCATTCAAAAAACTGTTCAAATTCAATTTTCAGTAAGAAATCGTGTTCACGGATTTTGTATCTAGAAGAAAAAAAACATGCGATTTTTTCGGTACACTTTTGAATGAATTTTTTTCTGAACAAATTTTTGACCGAATTCAGCTTAATTACCTATAAAATACTCATTAAAAGTTATTTCATCTCGATTGATCAATAAATAAAAATGTACCTCGATTTTAAATACCATTTTCAAAATCGACGTTTCTCGACCAAAGAAGCACATTTTGAGAATTTTTTCACTATTTTCAAATATAACCACTGAAACCATTATTTTTGTATTTTTTGCTTTAATTCAAGCAAATTTAACGATATTCATTCAAAAAACTGTTCAAATTCAATTTTCAGTAAGAAATCGTGTTCACGGATTTTGTATCTAGAAGAAAAAAAACATGCGATTTTTTCGGTACACTTTTGAAGGCATTTTTTCTGGACAAATTTTTGACCGAATTCAGCTTAATAACCTATAAAATTCTCCTTAAAAGTGATTTCATCTTGATTGATCAATAAATAAAAATATACCTCGACTTTTAATACCATTTTCAAAATCGACGTTTCTCGACCAGAGAAGCTTATTTTGAGAATTTTTTCATTATTTTCAAATATAACCACTGAAACCATTATTTTTGTATTTTTTGCTTTAATTCAAGCAAATGTAACGATATTCATTCAAAAAACTGTTCAAATTCAATTTTCAGTAAGAAATCGTGTTCACGGATTTTGTATCTAGAAGAAAAAAAACATGCGATTTTTTCGGTACACTTTTGAATGCATTTTTTTCTGAACAAATTTTTGACCGAATTCAGCTTAATTACCTATAAAATACTCATTAAAAGTTATTTCATCTCGATTGATCAATAAATAAAAATGTACCTCGATTTTAAATACCATTTTCAAAATCGACGTTTCTCGACCAAAGAAGCACATTTTGAGAATTTTTTCACTATTTTCAAATATAACCACTGAAACCATTATTTTTGTATTTTTTGCTTTAATTCAAGCAAATGTAACGATATTCATTCAAAAAACTATTCAAATTCAATTTTCAGTAAGAAATCGTGTTCACGGATTTTGTATCTAGAAGAAAAAAAACATGCGATTTTTTCGGTACACTTTTGAATGCATTTTTTCTGGACAAATTTTTGACCGAATTCAGCTTAATAACCTATAAAATACTCCTTAAAAGTGATTTCATCTTGATTGATCAATAAATAAAAATATACCTCGACTTTTAATATTATTTTCAAAATCGACGTTTCTCGACCAGAGAAGCTTATTTTGAGAATTTTTTCATTATTTTCAAATATACCCACTGAAACCATTATTTTTGTATTTTTTGCTTTAATTCAAGCAAATGTAACGATATTCATTCAAAAAACTGTTCAAATTCAATTTTCAGTAAGAAATCGTGTTCACGGATTTTGTATTAAAAATCGAGGTATATTTTTATTTATTGATCAATCAAGATGAAATCACATTTAAGGAGTATTTTATAGATTATTAAGCTGAATTCGGTCAAAAATTTGTCCAGAAAAAAATGCATTCAAAAGTGTACAGAAAAAATCGCATGTTTTTTTCTTCTAGATACAAAATCCGTGAACACGATTTCTTACTGAAAATTGAATTTGAACAGTTTTTTGAATGAATATCGTTACATTTGCTTGAATTAAAGCAAAAAATACAAAAATAATGGTTTCAGTGGTTATATTTGAAAATAGTGAAAAAATTCTCAAAATGTGCTTCTTTGGTCGAGAAACGATTTTGAAAATGGTATTTAAAATCGAGGTACATTTTTATTTATTGATCAATCGAGATGAAATAACTTTTAATGAGTATTTTATAGGTAATTAGGCTGAATTCGGTCAAAAATTTGTTCAGAAAAAAATGCATTCAAAAGTGTACCGAAAAAATCGCATGTTTTTTTTCTTCTAGATACAAAATCCGTGAACACGATTTCTTACTGAAAATTGAATTTGAACAGTTTTTTGAATGAATATCGTTACATTTGCTTGAATTAAAGCAAAAAATACAAAAATAATGGTTTCAGTGGTTATATTTGAAAATAATGAAAAAATTCTCAAAATAAGCTTCTCTGGTCGAGAAACGTCGATTTTGAAAATGGTATTAAAAGTCGAGGTATATTTTTATTTATTGATCAATCAAGATGAAATCACTTTTAAGGAGTATTTTATAGGTTATTAAGCTGAATTCGGTCAAAAATTTGTCCAGAAAAAATGCCTTCAAAAGTGTACCGAAAAAATCGCATGTTTTTTTTCTTCTAGATACAAAATCCGTGAACACGATTTCTTACTGAAAATTGAATTTGAACAGTTTTTTGAATGAATATCGTTAAATTTGCTTGAATTAAAGCAAAAAATACAAAAATAATGGTTTCAGTGGTTATATTTGAAAATAGTGAAAAAATTCTCAAAATGTGCTTCTTTGGTCGAGAAACGTCGATTTTGAAAATGGTATTTAAAATCGAGGTACATTTTTATTTATTGATCAATCGAGATGAAATAACTTTTAATGAGTATTTTATAGGTAATTAAGCTGAATTCGGTCAAAAATTTGTTCAGAAAAAAATGCATTCAAAAGTGTACCGAAAAAATCGCATGTTTTTTTTCTTCTAGATACAAAATCCGTGAACACGATTTCTTACTGAAAATTGAATTTGAACAGTTTTTTGAATGAATATCGTTACATTTGCTTGAATTAAAGCAAAAAATACAAAAATAATGGTTTCAGTGGTTATATTTGAAAATAATGAAAAAATTCTCAAAATAAGCTTCTCTGGTCGAGAAACGTCGATTTTGAAAATAATATTAAAAGTCGAGGTATATTTTTATTTATTGATCAATCAAGATGAAATCACTTTTAAGGAGTATTTTATAGGTTATTAAGCTGAATTCGGTCAAAAATTTGTCCAGAAAAAATGCATTCAAAAGTGTACCGAAAAAATCGCATGTTTTTTTTCTTCTAGATACAAAATCCGTGAACACGATTTCTTACTGAAAATTGAATTTGAACAGTTTTTTGAATGAATATCGTTACATTTGCTTGAATTAAAGCAAAAAATACAAAAATAATGGTTTCAGTGGGTATATTTGAAAATAATGATAAAATTCTCAAAATAAGCTTCTCTGGTCGAGAAACGTCGATTTTGAAAATGGTATTACAAATCGAGGTATAATTTTATTTATTGATCAATCAAGATGAAATCACTTTTAAGGAGTATTTTATAGATAATTAAGCTGAATTCGGTCAAAAATTTGTTCAGAAAAAAATGCATTCAAAAGTGTACCGAAAAAATCGCATGTTTTTTTTCTTCTAGATACAAAATCCGTGAACACGATTTCTTTCTGAAAATTGAATTTGAATAGTTTTTTGAATGAATATCGTTACATTTGCTTGAATTAAAGCAAAAAATACAAATATAATGGTTTCAGTGGTTATATTTGAAAATAATGAAAAAATTCTCAGAATAAGCTTTTCTGGTCGAGAAACGTCGATTTTGAAAATGGTATTAAAAATCGAGGTATATTTTTATTTATTGATCAATCAAGATGCAATCACTTTTAAGGAGTATTTTATAGGTAATTAAGCTGAATTCGGTCAAAAATTTGTCCAGAAAAAAATGCATTCATAAGTGTACCGAAAAAATCGCATGTTTTTTTCTTCTAGATACAAAATCCGTGAACACGATTTCTTACTGAAAATTGAATTTGAACAGTTTTTTGAATGAATATCGTTACATTTGCTTGAATTAAGGCAAAAAATACAAAAATAATGGTTTCAGTGGTTATATTTGAAAATAGTGAAAAAATTCTCAAAATGTGCTTCTTTGGTCGAGAAACGTCGATTTTGAAAATGGTATTTAAAATCGAGGTACATTTTTATTTATTGATCAATCGAGATGAAATAACTTTTAATGAGTATTTTATAGGTAATTAAGCTGAATTCGGTCAAAAATTTGTTCAGAAAAAAATGCATTCAAAAGTGTACCGAAAAAATCGCATGTTTTTTTCTTCTAGATACAAAATCCGTGAACACGATTTCTTACTGAAAATTGAATTTGAACAGTTTTTTGAATGAATATCGTTACATTTGCTTGAATTAAAGCAAAAAATACAAAAATAATGGTTTCAGTGGTTATATTTGAAAATAATGAAAAAATTCTCAAAATAAGCTTTTCTGGTCGAGAAACGTCGATTTTGAAAATGGTATTAAAAATCGAGGTATATTTTTATTTATTGATCAATCAAGATGAAATCACTTTTAAGGAGTATTTTATAGGTAATTAAGCTGAATTCGGTCAAAAATTTGTCCTGACAAAAATGCATTCAAAAGTGTACCGAAAAAATCGCATGTTTTTTTTCTTCTAGATACAAAATCCGTGAACACGATTTCTTACTGAAAATTGAATTTGAACAGTTTTTTGAATGAATATCGTTACATTTGCTTGAATTAAAGCAAAAAATACAAAAATAATGGTTTCAGTGGTTATATTTGAAAATAGTGAAAAAATTCTCAAAATGTGCTTCTTTGGTCGAGAAACGTCGATTTTGAAAATGGTATTTAAAATCGAGGTACATTTTTATTTATTGATCAATCGAGATGAAATAACTTTTAATGAGTATTTTATAGGTATTTAAGCTGAATTCGGTCAAAAATTTGTTCAGAAAAAAATGCATTCAAAAGTGTACCGAAAAAATCGCATGTTTTTTTTCTTCTAGATACAAAATCCGTGAACACGATTTCTTACTGAAAATTGAATTTGAACAGTTTTTTGAATGAATATCGTTACATTTGCTTGCATTAAAGCAAAAAATACAAAAATAATGGTTTCAGTGGTTATATTTGAAAATAATGAAAAAATTCTCAAAATAAGCTTCTCTGGTCGAGAAACGTCGATTTTGAAAATGGTATTAAAAGTCGAGGTATATTTTTATTTATTGATCAATCAAGATGAAATCACTTTTAAGGAGTATTTTATAGGTTATTAAGCTGAATTCAGTCAAAAATTTGTCCAGAAAAAGATGCATTCACATGTGTACCGAAAAAATCGCATGTTTTTTTTCTTCTAGATACAAAATCCGTGAACACGATTTCTTACTGAAAATTGAATTTGAACAGTTTTTTGAATGAATATCGTTACATTTGCTTGAATTAAAGCAAAAAATACAAAAATAATGGTTTCAGTGGGTATATTTGAAAATAATGATAAAATTCTCAAAATAAGCTTCTCTGGTCGAGAAACGTCGATTTTGAAAATGGTATTACAAATCGAGGTATAATTTTATTTATTGATCAATCAAGATGAAATCACTTTTAAGGAGTATTTTATAGGTTATTAAGCTGAATTCGGTCAAAAATTTTTCCGGAAAAAAATGCATTCCAAAGTGTACCGAAAAAATCGCATGTTTTTTTTCTTCTAGATACAAAATCCGTGAACACGATTTCTTACTGAAAATTGAATTTGAACAGTTTTTTGAATGAATATCGTTACATTTGCTTGAATTAAAGCAAAAAATACAAAAATAATGGTTTCAGTGGTTATATTTGAAAATAGTGAAAAAATTCTCAAAATGTGCTTCTTTGGTCGAGAAACGTCGATTTTGAAAATGGTATTTAAAATCGAGGTACATTTTTATTTATTGATCAATCGAGATGAAATAACTTTTAATGAGTATTTTATAGGTAATTAAGCTGAATTCGGTCAAAAATTTGTTCAGAAAAAAATGCATTCAAAAGTGTACCGAAAAAATCGCATGTTTTTTTTCTTCTAGATACAAAATCCGTGAACACGATTTCTTACTGAAAATTGAATTTGAACAGTTTTTTGAATGAATATCGTTACATTTGCTTGAATTAAAGCAAAAAATACAAAAATAATGGTTTCAGTGGTTATATTTGAAAATAGTGAAAAAATTCTCAAAATGTGCTTCTTTGGTCGAGAAACGTCGATTTTGAAAATGGTATTTAAAATCGAGGTACATTTTTATTTATTGATCAATCGAGATGAAATAACTTTTAATGAGTATTTTATAGGTAATTAAGCTGAATTCGGTCAAAAATTTGTTCAGAAAAAAATGCATTCAAAAGTGTACCGAAAAAATCGCATGTTTTTTTTCTTCTAGATACAAAATCCGTGAACACGATTTCTTACTGAAAATTGAATTTGAACAGTTTTTTGAATGAATATCGTTACATTTGCTTGAATTAAAGCAAAAAATACAAAAATAATGGTTTCAGTGGTTATATTTGAAAATAATGAAAAAATTCTCAAAATAAGCTTCTCTGGTCGAGAAACGTCGATTTTGAAAATGGTATTAAAAATCGAGGTATATTTTTATTTATTGATCAATCAAGATGAAATCACTTTTAAGGAGTATTTTATAGGTAATTAAGCTGAATTCGTTCAAAAATTTGTCAGGAAAAAATGCATTCAAAAGTGTACCGAAAAAATCGCATGTTTTTTTTCTTCTAGATACAAAATCCGTGAACACGATTTCTTACTGAAAATTGAATTTGAACAGTTTTTTGAATGAATATCGTTACATTTGCTTGAATTAAAGCAAAAAATACAAAAATAATGGTTTCAGTGGTTATATTTGAAAATAATGAAAAAATTCTCAAAATAAGCTTCTCTGGTCGAGAAACGTCGATTTTGAAAATGGTATTAAAAATCGAGGTATATTTTTATTTATTGATCAATCAAGATGAAATCACATTTAAGGAGTATTTTATAGATTATTAAGCTGAATTCGGTCAAAAATTTGTCCAGAAAAAAATGCATTCAAAAGTGTACCGAAAAAATCGCATGTTTTTTTCTTCTAGATACAAAATCCGTGAACACGATTTCTTACTGAAAATTGAATTTGAACAGTTTTTTGAATGAATATCGTTACATTTGCTTGAATTAAAGCAAAAAATACAAAAATAATGGTTTCAGTGGTTATATTTGAAAATAATGAAAAAATTCTCAAAATAAGCTTCTCTGGTCGAGAAACGTCGATTTTGAAAATGGTATTAAAAATCGAGGTATATTTTTATTTATTGATCAATCAAGATGAAATCACTTTTAAGGAGTATTTTATAGGTAATTAAGCTGAATTCGTTCAAAAATTTGTCAGGAAAAAATGCATTCAAAAGTGTACCGAAAAAATCGCATGTTTTTTTTCTTCTAGATACAAAATCCGTGAACACGATTTCTTACTGAAAATTGAATTTGAACAGTTTTTTGAATGAATATCGTTACATTTGCTTGAACTAAAGCAAAAAATACAAAAATAATGGTTTCAGTGGTTATATTTGAAAATAGTGAAAAAATTCTCAAAATGTGCTTCTTTGGTCGAGAAACGTCGATTTTGAAAATGGTATTTAAAATCGAGGTACATTTTTATTTATTGATCAATCGAGATGAAATAACTTTTAATGAGTATTTTATAGGTAATTAAGCTGAATTCGGTCAAAAATTTGTTCAGAAAAAAATGCATTCAAAAGTGTACCGAAAAAATCGCATGTTTTTTTTCTTCTAGATACAAAATCCGTGAACACGATTTCTTACTGAAAATTGAATTTGAACAGTTTTTTGAATGAATATCGTTACATTTGCTTGAATTAAAGCAAAAAATACAAAAATAATGGTTTCAGTGGTTATATTTGAAAATAATGAAAACATTCTCAAAATAAGCTTCTCTGGTCGAGAAACGTCGATTTTGAAAATGGTATTAAAAATCGAGGTATATTTTTATTTATTGATCAATCAAGATGAAATCACATTTAAGGAGTATTTTATAGGTTATTAAGCTGAATTCGGTCAAAAATTTGTCCAGAAAAAAATGCATTCAAAAGTGTACCGAAAAAATCGCATGTTTTTTTCTTCTAGATACAAAATCCGTGAACACGATTTCTTACTGAAAATTGAATTTGAACAGTTTTTTGAATGAATATCGTTACATTTGCTTGAATTAAAGCAAAAAATACAAAAATAATGGTTTCAGTGGTTATATTTGAAAATAGTGAAAAAATTCTCAAAATGTGCTTCTTTGGTCGAGAAACGTCGATTTTGAAAATGGTATTTAAAATCGAGGTACATTTTTATTTATTGATCAATCGAGATGAAATAACTTTTAATGAGTATTTTATAGGTAATTAAGCTGAATTCGGTCAAAAATTTGTTCAGAAAAAAATGCATTCAAAAGTGTACCGAAAAAATCGCATGTTTTTTTTCTTCTAGATACAAAATCCGTGAACACGATTTCTTACTGAAAATTGAATTTGAACAGTTTTTTGAATGAATATCGTTACATTTGCTTGAATTAAAGCAAAAAATACAAAAATAATGGTTTCAGTGGTTATATTTGAAAATAATGAAAAAATTCTCAAAATAAGCTTTTCTGGTCGAGAAACGTCGATTTTGAAAATGGTATTAAAAATCGAGGTATATTTTTATTTATTGATCAATCAAGATGAAATCACTTTTAAGGAGTATTTTATAGGTAATTAAGCTGAATTCGGTCAAAAATTTGTCCTGACAAAAATGCATTCAAAAGTGTACCGAAAAAATCGCATGTTTTTTTTCTTCTAGATACAAAATCCGTGAACACGATTTCTTACTGAAAATTGAATTTGAACAGTTTTTTGAATGAATATCGTTACATTTGCTTGAATTAAAGCAAAAAATACAAAATTAATGGTTTCAGTGGTTATATTTGAAAATAGTGAAAAAATTCTCAAAATGTGCTTCTCTGGTCGAGAAACGTCGATTTTGAAAATGGTATTAAAAATCGAGGTAAATTTTTATTTATTGATCAATCAAAATGAAATGACTTTTAAGGAGTATTTTATAGGTAACTAAGCTGAATTCGTTCAAAAATTTGTCCAGAAAAAAATGCATTCAAAAGTGTCCCGAAAAAATCGCATGTTTTTTTTCTTCTAGATACAAAATCCGTGAACACGATTTCTTACTGAAAATTGAATTTGAACAGTTTTTTGAATGAATATCGTTACATTTGCTTGAATTAAAGCAAAAAATACAAAATTAATGGTTTCAGTGGTTATATTTGAAAATAGTGAAAAAATTCTCAAAATGTGCTTCTCTGGTCGAGAAACGTCGATTTTGAAAATGGTATTAAAAATCGAGGTATATTTTTATTTATTGATCAATCGAGATGAAATAACTTTTAATGAGTATTTTATAGGTAATTAAGCTGAATTCGGTCAAAAATTTGTCCAGAAAAAAATGCATTCAAAAGTGTACCGAAAAAATCGCATATTTTTTTCTTCTAGATACAAAATCCGTGAACACGATTTCTTACTGAAAATTGAATTTGAACAGTTTTTTGAATGAATATCGTTACATTTGCTTGAATTAAAGCAAAAAATACAAAAATAATGGTTTCAGTGGTTATATTTGAAAATAGTGAAAAAATTCTCAAAATGTGCTTCTTTGGTCGAGAAACGTCGATTTTGAAAATGGTATTTAAAATCGAGGTACATTTTTATTTATTGATCAATCGAGATGAAATAACTTTTAATGAGTATTTTATAGGTAATTAGGCTGAATTCGGTCAAAAATTTGTTCAGAAAAAAATGCATTCAAAAGTGTACCGAAAAAATCGCATATTTTTTTCTTCTAGATACAAAATCCGTGAACACGATTTCTTACTGAAAATTGAATTTGAACAGTTTTTTGAATGAATATCGTTACATTTGCTTGAATTAAAGCAAAAAATACAAAAATAATGGTTTCAGTGGTTATATTTGAAAATAGTGAAAAAATTCTCAAAATGTGCTTCTTTGGTCGAGAAACGTCGATTTTGAAAATGGTATTTAAAATCGAGGTACATTTTTATTTATTGATCAATCGAGATGAAATAACTTTTAATGAGTATTTTATAGGTAATTACGCTGAATTCGGTCAAAAATTTGTTCAGAAAAAAATGCATTCAAAAGTGTACCGAAAAAATCGCATGTTTTTTTTCTTCTAGATACAAAATCCGTGAACACGATTTCTTACTGAAAATTGAATTTGAACAGTTTTTTGAATGAATATCGTTACATTTGCTTGAATTAAAGCAAAAAATACAAAAATAATGGTTTCAGTGGTTATATTTGAAAATAATGAAAAAATTCTCAAAATAAGCTTCTCTGGTCGAGAAACGTCGATTTTGAAAATGGTATTAAAAATCGAGGTATATTTTTATTTATTGATCAATCAAGATGAAATCACTTTTAAGGAGTATTTTATAGGTAATTAAGCTGAATTCGTTCAAAAATTTGTCAGGAAAAAATGCATTCAAAAGTGTACCGAAAAAATCGCATGTTTTTTTTCTTCTAGATACAAAATCCGTGAACACGATTTCTTACTGAAAATTGAATTTGAACAGTTTTTTGAATGAATATCGTTACATTTGCTTGAATTAAAGCAAAAAATACAAAAATAATGGTTTCAGTGGTTATATTTGAAAATAATGAAAAAATTCTCAAAATAAGCTTCTCTGGTCGAGAAACGTCGATTTTGAAAATGGTATTAAAAATCGAGGTATATTTTTATTTATTGATCAATCAAGATGAAATCACATTTAAGGAGTATTTTATAGATTATTAAGCTGAATTCGGTCAAAAATTTGTCCAGAAAAAAATGCATTCAAAAGTGTACCGAAAAAATCGCATGTTTTTTTCTTCTAGATACAAAATCCGTGAACACGATTTCTTACTGAAAATTGAATTTGAACAGTTTTTTGAATGAATATCGTTACATTTGCTTGAATTAAAGCAAAAAATACAAAAATAATGGTTTCAGTGGTTATATTTGAAAATAGTGAAAAAATTCTCAAAATGTGCTTCTTTGGTCGAGAAACGTCGATTTTGAAAATGGTATTTAAAATCGAGGTACATTTTTATTTATTGATCAATCGAGATGAAATAACTTTTAATGAGTATTTTATAGGTAATTAAGCTGAATTCGGTCAAAAATTTGTTCAGAAAAAAATGCATTCAAAAGTGTACCGAAAAAATCGCATGTTTTTTTTCTTCTAGATACAAAATCCGTGAACACGATTTCTTACTGAAAATTGAATTTGAACAGTTTTTTGAATGAATATCGTTACATTTGCTTGAACTAAAGCAAAAAATACAAAAATAATGGTTTCAGTGGTTATATTTGAAAATAGTGAAAAAATTCTCAAAATGTGCTTCTTTGGTCGAGAAACGTCGATTTTGAAAATGGTATTTAAAATCGAGGTACATTTTTATTTATTGATCAATCGAGATGAAATAACTTTTAATGAGTATTTTATAGGTAATTAAGCTGAATTCGGTCAAAAATTTGTTCAGAAAAAAATGCATTCAAAAGTGTACCGAAAAAATCGCATGTTTTTTTTCTTCTAGATACAAAATCCGTGAACACGATTTCTTACTGAAAATTGAATTTGAACAGTTTTTTGAATGAATATCGTTACATTTGCTTGAATTAAAGCAAAAAATACAAAAATAATGGTTTCAGTGGTTATATTTGAAAATAATGAAAACATTCTCAAAATAAGCTTCTCTGGTCGAGAAACGTCGATTTTGAAAATGGTATTAAAAATCGAGGTATATTTTTATTTATTGATCAATCAAGATGAAATCACATTTAAGGAGTATTTTATAGGTTATTAAGCTGAATTCGGTCAAAAATTTGTCCAGAAAAAAATGCATTCAAAAGTGTACCGAAAAAATCGCATGTTTTTTTCTTCTAGATACAAAATCCGTGAACACGATTTCTTACTGAAAATTGAATTTGAACAGTTTTTTGAATGAATATCGTTACATTTGCTTGAATTAAAGCAAAAAATACAAAAATAATGGTTTCAGTGGTTATATTTGAAAATAGTGAAAAAATTCTCAAAATGTGCTTCTTTGGTCGAGAAACGTCGATTTTGAAAATGGTATTTAAAATCGAGGTACATTTTTATTTATTGATCAATCGAGATGAAATAACTTTTAATGAGTATTTTATAGGTAATTAAGCTGAATTCGGTCAAAAATTTGTTCAGAAAAAAATGCATTCAAAAGTGTACCGAAAAAATCGCATGTTTTTTTTCTTCTAGATACAAAATCCGTGAACACGATTTCTTACTGAAAATTGAATTTGAACAGTTTTTTGAATGAATATCGTTACATTTGCTTGAATTAAAGCAAAAAATACAAAAATAATGGTTTCAGTGGTTATATTTGAAAATAATGAAAAAATTCTCAAAATAAGCTTTTCTGGTCGAGAAACGTCGATTTTGAAAATGGTATTAAAAATCGAGGTATATTTTTATTTATTGATCAATCAAGATGAAATCACTTTTAAGGAGTATTTTATAGGTAATTAAGCTGAATTCGGTCAAAAATTTGTCCTGACAAAAATGCATTCAAAAGTGTACCGAAAAAATCGCATGTTTTTTTTCTTCTAGATACAAAATCCGTGAACACGATTTCTTACTGAAAATTGAATTTGAACAGTTTTTTGAATGAATATCGTTACATTTGCTTGAATTAAAGCAAAAAATACAAAATTAATGGTTTCAGTGGTTATATTTGAAAATAGTGAAAAAATTCTCAAAATGTGCTTCTCTGGTCGAGAAACGTCGATTTTGAAAATGGTATTAAAAATCGAGGTAAATTTTTATTTATTGATCAATCAAAATGAAATGACTTTTAAGGAGTATTTTATAGGTAACTAAGCTGAATTCGTTCAAAAATTTGTCCAGAAAAAAATGCATTCAAAAGTGTCCCGAAAAAATCGCATGTTTTTTTTCTTCTAGATACAAAATCCGTGAACACGATTTCTTACTGAAAATTGAATTTGAACAGTTTTTTGAATGAATATCGTTACATTTGCTTGAATTAAAGCAAAAAATACAAAATTAATGGTTTCAGTGGTTATATTTGAAAATAGTGAAAAAATTCTCAAAATGTGCTTCTCTGGTCGAGAAACGTCGATTTTGAAAATGGTATTAAAAATCGAGGTATATTTTTATTTATTGATCAATCGAGATGAAATAACTTTTAATGAGTATTTTATAGGTAATTAAGCTGAATTCGGTCAAAAATTTGTCCAGAAAAAAATGCATTCAAAAGTGTACCGAAAAAATCGCATATTTTTTTCTTCTAGATACAAAATCCGTGAACACGATTTCTTACTGAAAATTGAATTTGAACAGTTTTTTGAATGAATATCGTTACATTTGCTTGAATTAAAGCAAAAAATACAAAAATAATGGTTTCAGTGGTTATATTTGAAAATAGTGAAAAAATTCTCAAAATGTGCTTCTTTGGTCGAGAAACGTCGATTTTGAAAATGGTATTTAAAATCGAGGTACATTTTTATTTATTGATCAATCGAGATGAAATAACTTTTAATGAGTATTTTATAGGTAATTAGGCTGAATTCGGTCAAAAATTTGTTCAGAAAAAAATGCATTCAAAAGTGTACCGAAAAAATCGCATATTTTTTTCTTCTAGATACAAAATCCGTGAACACGATTTCTTACTGAAAATTGAATTTGAACAGTTTTTTGAATGAATATCGTTACATTTGCTTGAATTAAAGCAAAAAATACAAAAATAATGGTTTCAGTGGTTATATTTGAAAATAGTGAAAAAATTCTCAAAATGTGCTTCTTTGGTCGAGAAACGTCGATTTTGAAAATGGTATTTAAAATCGAGGTACATTTTTATTTATTGATCAATCGAGATGAAATAACTTTTAATGAGTATTTTATAGGTAATTAGGCTGAATTCGGTCAAAAATTTGTTCAGAAAAAAATGCATTCAAAAGTGTACCGAAAAAATCGCATGTTTTTTTTCTTCTAGATACAAAATCCGTGAACACGATTTCTTACTGAAAATTGAATTTGAACAGTTTTTTGAATGAATATCGTTACATTTGCTTGAATTAAAGCAAAAAATACAAAAATAATGGTTTCAGTGGTTATATTTGAAAATAATGAAAAAATTCTCAAAATAAGCTTCTCTGGTCGAGAAACGTCGATTTTGAAAATGGTATTAAAAATCGAGGTATATTTTTATTTATTGATCAATCAAGATGAAATCACTTTTAAGGAGTATTTTATAGGTAATTAAGCTGAATTCGTTCAAAAATTTGTCAGGAAAAAATGCATTCAAAAGTGTACCGAAAAAATCGCATGTTTTTTTTCTTCTAGATACAAAATCCGTGAACACGATTTCTTACTGAAAATTGAATTTGAACAGTTTTTTGAATGAATATCGTTACATTTGCTTGAATTAAAGCAAAAAATACAAAAATAATGGTTTCAGTGGTTATATTTGAAAATAATGAAAAAATTCTCAAAATAAGCTTCTCTGGTCGAGAAACGTCGATTTTGAAAATGGTATTAAAAATCGAGGTATATTTTTATTTATTGATCAATCAAGATGAAATCACATTTAAGGAGTATTTTATAGATTATTAAGCTGAATTCGGTCAAAAATTTGTCCAGAAAAAAATGCATTCAAAAGTGTACCGAAAAAATCGCATGTTTTTTTCTTCTAGATACAAAATCCGTGAACACGATTTCTTACTGAAAATTGAATTTGAACAGTTTTTTGAATGAATATCGTTACATTTGCTTGAATTAAAGCAAAAAATACAAAAATAATGGTTTCAGTGGTTATATTTGAAAATAGTGAAAAAATTCTCAAAATGTGCTTCTTTGGTCGAGAAACGTCGATTTTGAAAATGGTATTTAAAATCGAGGTACATTTTTATTTATTGATCAATCGAGATGAAATAACTTTTAATGAGTATTTTATAGATAATTAAGCTGAATTCGGTCAAAAATTTGTTCAGAAAAAAATGCATTCAAAAGTGTACCGAAAAAATCGCATGTTTTTTTTCTTCTAGATACAAAATCCGTGAACACGATTTCTTACTGAAAATTGAATTTGAACAGTTTTTTGAATGAATATCGTTACATTTGCTTGAATTAAAGCAAAAAATACAAAAATAATGGTTTCAGTGGTTATATTTGAAAATAATGAAAAAATTCTCAAAATAAGCTTTTCTGGTCGAGAAACGTCGATTTTGAAAATGGTATTAAAAATCGAGGTATATTTTTATTTATTGATCAATCAAGATGAAATCACTTTTAAGGAGTATTTTATAGGTAATTAAGCTGAATTCGGTCAAAAATTTGTCCTGACAAAAATGCATTCAAAAGTGTACCGAAAAAATCGCATGTTTTTTTTCTTCTAGATACAAAATCCGTGAACACGATTTCTTACTGAAAATTGAATTTGAACAGTTTTTTGAATGAATATCGTTACATTTGCTTGAATTAAAGCAAAAAATACAAAAATAATGGTTTCAGTGGTTATATTTGAAAATAGTGAAAAAATTCTCAAAATGTGCTTCTTTGGTCGAGAAACGTCGATTTTGAAAATGGTATTTAAAATCGAGGTACATTTTTATTTATTGATCAATCGAGATGAAATAACTTTTAATGAGTATTTTATAGGTAATTAAGCTGAATTCGGTCAAAAATTTGTTCAGAAAAAAATGCATTCAAAAGTGTACCGAAAAAATCGCATGTTTTTTTTCTTCTAGATACAAAATCCGTGAACACGATTTCTTACTGAAAATTAAATTTGAACAGTTTTTTGAATGAATATCGTTACATTTGCTTGAATTAAAGCAAAAAATACAAAAATAATGGTTTCAGTGGTTATATTTGAAAATAATGAAAAAATTCTCAAAATAAGCTTTTCTGGTCGAGAAACGTCGATTTTGAAAATGGTATTAAAAATCGAGGTATATTTTTATTTATTGATCAATCAAGATGAAATCACTTTTAAGGAGTATTTTATAGGTAATTAAGCTGAATTCGGTCAAAAATTTGTCCTGACAAAAATGCATTCAAAAGTGTACCGAAAAAATCGCATGTTTTTTTTCTTCTAGATACAAAATCCGTGAACACGATTTCTTACTGAAAATTGAATTTGAACAGTTTTTTGAATGAATATCGTTACATTTGCTTGAATTAAAGCAAAAAATACAAAATTAATGGATTCAGTGGTTATATTTGAAAATAGTGAAAAAATTCTCAAAATGTGCTTCTCTGGTCGAGAAACGTCGATTTTGAAAATGGTATTAAAAATCGAGGTAAATTTTTATTTATTGATCAATCAAAATGAAATGACTTTTAAGGAGTATTTTATAGGTAACTAAGCTGAATTCGTTCAAAAATTTGTCCAGAAAAAAATGCATTCAAAAGTGTCCCGAAAAAATCGCATGTTTTTTTTCTTCTAGATACAAAATCCGTGAACACGATTTCTTACTGAAAATTGAATTTGAACAGTTTTTTGAATGAATATCGTTACATTTGCTTGAATTAAAGCAAAAAATACAAAAATAATGGTTTCAGTGGTTATATTTGAAAATAATGAAAAAATTCTCAAAATAAGCTTCTCTGGTCGAGAAACGTCGATTTTGAAAATGGTATTAAAAATCGAGGTATATTTTTATTTATTGATCAATCAAGATGAAATCACTTTTAAGGAGTATTTTATAGGTAATTAAGCTGAATTCGTTCAAAAATTTGTCAGGAAAAAATGCATTCAAAAGTGTACCGAAAAAATCGCATGTTTTTTTTCTTCTAGATACAAAATCCGTGAACACGATTTCTTACTGAAAATTGAATTTGAACAGTTTTTTGAATGAATATCGTTACATTTGCTTGAATTAAAGCAAAAAATACAAAAATAATGGTTTCAGTGGTTATATTTGAAAATAATGAAAAAATTCTCAAAATAAGCTTCTCTGGTCGAGAAACGTCGATTTTGAAAATGGTATTAAAAATCGAGGTATATTTTTATTTATTGATCAATCAAGATGAAATCACATTTAAGGAGTATTTTATAGATTATTAAGCTGAATTCGGTCAAAAATTTGTCCAGAAAAAAATGCATTCAAAAGTGTACCGAAAAAATCGCATGTTTTTTTCTTCTAGATACAAAATCCGTGAACACGATTTCTTACTGAAAATTGAATTTGAACAGTTTTTTGAATGAATATCGTTACATTTGCTTGAATTAAAGCAAAAAATACAAAAATAATGGTTTCAGTGGTTATATTTGAAAATAGTGAAAAAATTCTCAAAATGTGCTTCTTTGGTCGAGAAACGTCGATTTTGAAAATGGTATTTAAAATCGAGGTACATTTTTATTTATTGATCAATCGAGATGAAATAACTTTTAATGAGTATTTTATAGATAATTAAGCTGAATTCGGTCAAAAATTTGTTCAGAAAAAAATGCATTCAAAAGTGTACCGAAAAAATCGCATGTTTTTTTTCTTCTAGATACAAAATCCGTGAACACGATTTCTTACTGAAAATTGAATTTGAACAGTTTTTTGAATGAATATCGTTACATTTGCTTGAATTAAAGCAAAAAATACAAAAATAATGGTTTCAGTGGTTATATTTGAAAATAATGAAAAAATTCTCAAAATAAGCTTTTCTGGTCGAGAAACGTCGATTTTGAAAATGGTATTAAAAATCGAGGTATATTTTTATTTATTGATCAATCAAGATGAAATCACTTTTAAGGAGTATTTTATAGGTAATTAAGCTGAATTCGGTCAAAAATTTGTCCTGACAAAAATGCATTCAAAAGTGTACCGAAAAAATCGCATGTTTTTTTTCTTCTAGATACAAAATCCGTGAACACGATTTCTTACTGAAAATTGAATTTGAACAGTTTTTTGAATGAATATCGTTACATTTGCTTGAATTAAAGCAAAAAATACAAAAATAATGGTTTCAGTGGTTATATTTGAAAATAGTGAAAAAATTCTCAAAATGTGCTTCTTTGGTCGAGAAACGTCGATTTTGAAAATGGTATTTAAAATCGAGGTACATTTTTATTTATTGATCAATCGAGATGAAATAACTTTTAATGAGTATTTTATAGGTAATTAAGCTGAATTCGGTCAAAAATTTGTTCAGAAAAAAATGCAATCAAAAGTGTACCGAAAAAATCGCATGTTTTTTTTCTTCTAGATACAAAATCCGTGAACACGATTTCTTACTGAAAATTAAATTTGAACAGTTTTTTGAATGAATATCGTTACATTTGCTTGAATTAAAGCAAAAAATACAAAAATAATGGTTTCAGTGGTTATATTTGAAAATAATGAAAAAATTCTCAAAATAAGCTTTTCTGGTCGAGAAACGTCGATTTTGAAAATGGTATTAAAAATCGAGGTATATTTTTATTTATTGATCAATCAAGATGAAATCACTTTTAAGGAGTATTTTATAGGTAATTAAGCTGAATTCGGTCAAAAATTTGTCCTGACAAAAATGCATTCAAAAGTGTACCGAAAAAATCGCATGTTTTTTTTCTTCTAGATACAAAATCCGTGAACACGATTTCTTACTGAAAATTGAATTTGAACAGTTTTTTGAATGAATATCGTTACATTTGCTTGAATTAAAGCAAAAAATACAAAATTAATGGATTCAGTGGTTATATTTGAAAATAGTGAAAAAATTCTCAAAATGTGCTTCTCTGGTCGAGAAACGTCGATTTTGAAAATGGTATTAAAAATCGAGGTAAATTTTTATTTATTGATCAATCAAAATGAAATGACTTTTAAGGAGTATTTTATAGGTAACTAAGCTGAATTCGTTCAAAAATTTGTCCAGAAAAAAATGCATTCAAAAGTGTCCCGAAAAAATCGCATGTTTTTTTTCTTCTAGATACAAAATCCGTGAACACGATTTCTTACTGAAAATTGAATTTGAACAGTTTTTTGAATGAATATCGTTACATTTGCTTGAATTAAAGCAAAAAATACAAAAATAATGGTTTCAGTGGTTATATTTGAAAATAATGAAAAAATTCTCAAAATAAGCTTCTCTGGTCGAGAAACGTCGATTTTGAAAATGGTATTAAAAATCGAGGTATATTTTTATTTATTGATCAATCAAGATGAAATCACTTTTAAGGAGTATTTTATAGGTAATTAAGCTGAATTCGTTCAAAAATTTGTCAGGAAAAAATGCATTCAAAAGTGTACCGAAAAAATCGCATGTTTTTTTTCTTCTAGATACAAAATCCGTGAACACGATTTCTTACTGAAAATTGAATTTGAACAGTTTTTTGAATGAATATCGTTACATTTGCTTGAACTAAAGCAAAAAATACAAAAATAATGGTTTCAGTGGTTATATTTGAAAATAGTGAAAAAATTCTCAAAATGTGCTTCTTTGGTCGAGAAACGTCGATTTTGAAAATGGTATTTAAAATCGAGGTACATTTTTATTTATTGATCAATCGAGATGAAATAACTTTTAATGAGTATTTTATAGGTAATTAAGCTGAATTCGGTCAAAAATTTGTTCAGAAAAAAATGCATTCAAAAGTGTACCGAAAAAATCGCATGTTTTTTTTCTTCTAGATACAAAATCCGTGAACACGATTTCTTACTGAAAATTGAATTTGAACAGTTTTTTGAATGAATATCGTTACATTTGCTTGAATTAAAGCAAAAAATACAAAAATAATGGTTTCAGTGGTTATATTTGAAAATAATGAAAACATTCTCAAAATAAGCTTCTCTGGTCGAGAAACGTCGATTTTGAAAATGGTATTAAAAATCGAGGTATATTTTTATTTATTGATCAATCAAGATGAAATCACATTTAAGGAGTATTTTATAGGTTATTAAGCTGAATTCGGTCAAAAATTTGTCCAGAAAAAAATGCATTCAAAAGTGTACCGAAAAAATCGCATGTTTTTTTCTTCTAGATACAAAATCCGTGAACACGATTTCTTACTGAAAATTGAATTTGAACAGTTTTTTGAATGAATATCGTTACATTTGCTTGAATTAAAGCAAAAAATACAAAAATAATGGTTTCAGTGGTTATATTTGAAAATAGTGAAAAAATTCTCAAAATGTGCTTCTTTGGTCGAGAAACGTCGATTTTGAAAATGGTATTTAAAATCGAGGTACATTTTTATTTATTGATCAATCGAGATGAAATAACTTTTAATGAGTATTTTATAGGTAATTAAGCTGAATTCGGTCAAAAATTTGTTCAGAAAAAAATGCATTCAAAAGTGTACCGAAAAAATCGCATGTTTTTTTTCTTCTAGATACAAAATCCGTGAACACGATTTCTTACTGAAAATTGAATTTGAACAGTTTTTTGAATGAATATCGTTACATTTGCTTGAATTAAAGCAAAAAATACAAAAATAATGGTTTCAGTGGTTATATTTGAAAATAATGAAAAAATTCTCAAAATAAGCTTTTCTGGTCGAGAAACGTCGATTTTGAAAATGGTATTAAAAATCGAGGTATATTTTTATTTATTGATCAATCAAGATGAAATCACTTTTAAGGAGTATTTTATAGGTAATTAAGCTGAATTCGGTCAAAAATTTGTCCTGACAAAAATGCATTCAAAAGTGTACCGAAAAAATCGCATGTTTTTTTTCTTCTAGATACAAAATCCGTGAACACGATTTCTTACTGAAAATTGAATTTGAACAGTTTTTTGAATGAATATCGTTACATTTGCTTGAATTAAAGCAAAAAATACAAAATTAATGGTTTCAGTGGTTATATTTGAAAATAGTGAAAAAATTCTCAAAATGTGCTTCTCTGGTCGAGAAACGTCGATTTTGAAAATGGTATTAAAAATCGAGGTAAATTTTTATTTATTGATCAATCAAAATGAAATGACTTTTAAGGAGTATTTTATAGGTAACTAAGCTGAATTCGTTCAAAAATTTGTCCAGAAAAAAATGCATTCAAAAGTGTCCCGAAAAAATCGCATGTTTTTTTTCTTCTAGATACAAAATCCGTGAACACGATTTCTTACTGAAAATTGAATTTGAACAGTTTTTTGAATGAATATCGTTACATTTGCTTGAATTAAAGCAAAAAATACAAAATTAATGGTTTCAGTGGTTATATTTGAAAATAGTGAAAAAATTCTCAAAATGTGCTTCTCTGGTCGAGAAACGTCGATTTTGAAAATGGTATTAAAAATCGAGGTATATTTTTATTTATTGATCAATCAAGATGAAATCACTTTTAAGGAGTATTTTATAGGTAATTAAGCTGAATTCGGTCAAAAATTTGTCCTGACAAAAATGCATTCAAAAGTGTACCGAAAAAATCGCATGTTTTTTTTCTTCTAGATACAAAATCCGTGAACACGATTTCTTACTGAAAATTGAATTTGAACAGTTTTTTGAATGAATATCGTTACATTTGCTTGAATTAAAGCAAAAAATACAAAAATAATGGTTTCAGTGGTTATATTTGAAAATAATGAAAAAATTCTCAAAATAAGCTTCTCTGGTCGAGAAACGTCGATTTTGAAAATGGTATTAAAAATCGAGGTATATTTTTATTTATTGATCAATCAAGATGAAATCACATTTAAGGAGTATTTTATAGATTATTAAGCTGAATTCGGTCAAAAATTTGTCCAGAAAAAAATGCATTCAAAAGTGTACCGAAAAAATCGCATGTTTTTTTCTTCTAGATACAAAATCCGTGAACACGATTTCTTACTGAAAATTGAATTTGAACAGTTTTTTGAATGAATATCGTTACATTTGCTTGAATTAAAGCAAAAAATACAAAAATAATGGTTTCAGTGGTTATATTTGAAAATAGTGAAAAAATTCTCAAAATGTGCTTCTTTGGTCGAGAAACGTCGATTTTGAAAATGGTATTTAAAATCGAGGTACATTTTTATTTATTGATCAATCGAGATGAAATAACTTTTAATGAGTATTTTATAGATAATTAAGCTGAATTCGGTCAAAAATTTGTTCAGAAAAAAATGCATTCAAAAGTGTACCGAAAAAATCGCATGTTTTTTTTCTTCTAGATACAAAATCCGTGAACACGATTTCTTACTGAAAATTGAATTTGAACAGTTTTTTGAATGAATATCGTTACATTTGCTTGAATTAAAGCAAAAAATACAAAAATAATGGTTTCAGTGGTTATATTTGAAAATAATGAAAAAATTCTCAAAATAAGCTTTTCTGGTCGAGAAACGTCGATTTTGAAAATGGTATTAAAAATCGAGGTATATTTTTATTTATTGATCAATCAAGATGAAATCACTTTTAAGGAGTATTTTATAGGTAATTAAGCTGAATTCGGTCAAAAATTTGTCCTGACAAAAATGCATTCAAAAGTGTACCGAAAAAATCGCATGTTTTTTTTCTTCTAGATACAAAATCCGTGAACACGATTTCTTACTGAAAATTGAATTTGAACAGTTTTTTGAATGAATATCGTTACATTTGCTTGAATTAAAGCAAAAAATACAAAAATAATGGTTTCAGTGGTTATATTTGAAAATAGTGAAAAAATTCTCAAAATGTGCTTCTTTGGTCGAGAAACGTCGATTTTGAAAATGGTATTTAAAATCGAGGTACATTTTTATTTATTGATCAATCGAGATGAAATAACTTTTAATGAGTATTTTATAGGTAATTAAGCTGAATTCGGTCAAAAATTTGTTCAGAAAAAAATGCATTCAAAAGTGTACCGAAAAAATCGCATGTTTTTTTTCTTCTAGATACAAAATCCGTGAACACGATTTCTTACTGAAAATTAAATTTGAACAGTTTTTTGAATGAATATCGTTACATTTGCTTGAATTAAAGCAAAAAATACAAAAATAATGGTTTCAGTGGTTATATTTGAAAATAATGAAAAAATTCTCAAAATAAGCTTTTCTGGTCGAGAAACGTCGATTTTGAAAATGGTATTAAAAATCGAGGTATATTTTTATTTATTGATCAATCAAGATGAAATCACTTTTAAGGAGTATTTTATAGGTAATTAAGCTGAATTCGGTCAAAAATTTGTCCTGACAAAAATGCATTCAAAAGTGTACCGAAAAAATCGCATGTTTTTTTTCTTCTAGATACAAAATCCGTGAACACGATTTCTTACTGAAAATTGAATTTGAACAGTTTTTTGAATGAATATCGTTACATTTGCTTGAATTAAAGCAAAAAATACAAAATTAATGGATTCAGTGGTTATATTTGAAAATAGTGAAAAAATTCTCAAAATGTGCTTCTCTGGTCGAGAAACGTCGATTTTGAAAATGGTATTAAAAATCGAGGTAAATTTTTATTTATTGATCAATCAAAATGAAATGACTTTTAAGGAGTATTTTATAGGTAACTAAGCTGAATTCGTTCAAAAATTTGTCCAGAAAAAAATGCATTCAAAAGTGTCCCGAAAAAATCGCATGTTTTTTTTCTTCTAGATACAAAATCCGTGAACACGATTTCTTACTGAAAATTGAATTTGAACAGTTTTTTGAATGAATATCGTTACATTTGCTTGAATTAAAGCAAAAAATACAAAAATAATGGTTTCAGTGGTTATATTTGAAAATAATGAAAAAATTCTCAAAATAAGCTTCTCTGGTCGAGAAACGTCGATTTTGAAAATGGTATTAAAAATCGAGGTATATTTTTATTTATTGATCAATCAAGATGAAATCACTTTTAAGGAGTATTTTATAGGTAATTAAGCTGAATTCGTTCAAAAATTTGTCAGGAAAAAATGCATTCAAAAGTGTACCGAAAAAATCGCATGTTTTTTTTCTTCTAGATACAAAATCCGTGAACACGATTTCTTACTGAAAATTGAATTTGAACAGTTTTTTGAATGAATATCGTTACATTTGCTTGAACTAAAGCAAAAAATACAAAAATAATGGTTTCAGTGGTTATATTTGAAAATAGTGAAAAAATTCTCAAAATGTGCTTCTTTGGTCGAGAAACGTCGATTTTGAAAATGGTATTTAAAATCGAGGTACATTTTTATTTATTGATCAATCGAGATGAAATAACTTTTAATGAGTATTTTATAGGTAATTAAGCTGAATTCGGTCAAAAATTTGTTCAGAAAAAAATGCATTCAAAAGTGTACCGAAAAAATCGCATGTTTTTTTTCTTCTAGATACAAAATCCGTGAACACGATTTCTTACTGAAAATTGAATTTGAACAGTTTTTTGAATGAATATCGTTACATTTGCTTGAATTAAAGCAAAAAATACAAAAATAATGGTTTCAGTGGTTATATTTGAAAATAATGAAAACATTCTCAAAATAAGCTTCTCTGGTCGAGAAACGTCGATTTTGAAAATGGTATTAAAAATCGAGGTATATTTTTATTTATTGATCAATCAAGATGAAATCACATTTAAGGAGTATTTTATAGGTTATTAAGCTGAATTCGGTCAAAAATTTGTCCAGAAAAAAATGCATTCAAAAGTGTACCGAAAAAATCGCATGTTTTTTTCTTCTAGATACAAAATCCGTGAACACGATTTCTTACTGAAAATTGAATTTGAACAGTTTTTTGAATGAATATCGTTACATTTGCTTGAATTAAAGCAAAAAATACAAAAATAATGGTTTCAGTGGTTATATTTGAAAATAGTGAAAAAATTCTCAAAATGTGCTTCTTTGGTCGAGAAACGTCGATTTTGAAAATGGTATTTAAAATCGAGGTACATTTTTATTTATTGATCAATCGAGATGAAATAACTTTTAATGAGTATTTTATAGGTAATTAAGCTGAATTCGGTCAAAAATTTGTTCAGAAAAAAATGCATTCAAAAGTGTACCGAAAAAATCGCATGTTTTTTTTCTTCTAGATACAAAATCCGTGAACACGATTTCTTACTGAAAATTGAATTTGAACAGTTTTTTGAATGAATATCGTTACATTTGCTTGAATTAAAGCAAAAAATACAAAAATAATGGTTTCAGTGGTTATATTTGAAAATAATGAAAAAATTCTCAAAATAAGCTTTTCTGGTCGAGAAACGTCGATTTTGAAAATGGTATTAAAAATCGAGGTATATTTTTATTTATTGATCAATCAAGATGAAATCACTTTTAAGGAGTATTTTATAGGTAATTAAGCTGAATTCGGTCAAAAATTTGTCCTGACAAAAATGCATTCAAAAGTGTACCGAAAAAATCGCATGTTTTTTTTCTTCTAGATACAAAATCCGTGAACACGATTTCTTACTGAAAATTGAATTTGAACAGTTTTTTGAATGAATATCGTTACATTTGCTTGAATTAAAGCAAAAAATACAAAATTAATGGTTTCAGTGGTTATATTTGAAAATAGTGAAAAAATTCTCAAAATGTGCTTCTCTGGTCGAGAAACGTCGATTTTGAAAATGGTATTAAAAATCGAGGTAAATTTTTATTTATTGATCAATCAAAATGAAATGACTTTTAAGGAGTATTTTATAGGTAACTAAGCTGAATTCGTTCAAAAATTTGTCCAGAAAAAAATGCATTCAAAAGTGTCCCGAAAAAATCGCATGTTTTTTTTCTTCTAGATACAAAATCCGTGAACACGATTTCTTACTGAAAATTGAATTTGAACAGTTTTTTGAATGAATATCGTTACATTTGCTTGAATTAAAGCAAAAAATACAAAATTAATGGTTTCAGTGGTTATATTTGAAAATAGTGAAAAAATTCTCAAAATGTGCTTCTCTGGTCGAGAAACGTCGATTTTGAAAATGGTATTAAAAATCGAGGTATATTTTTATTTATTGATCAATCAAGATGAAATCACTTTTAAGGAGTATTTTATAGGTAATTAAGCTGAATTCGGTCAAAAATTTGTCCTGACAAAAATGCATTCAAAAGTGTACCGAAAAAATCGCATGTTTTTTTTCTTCTAGATACAAAATCCGTGAACACGATTTCTTACTGAAAATTGAATTTGAACAGTTTTTTGAATGAATATCGTTACATTTGCTTGAATTAAAGCAAAAAATACAAAATTAATGGTTTCAGTGGTTATATTTGAAAATAGTGAAAAAATTCTCAAAATGTGCTTCTCTGGTCGAGAAACGTCGATTTTGAAAATGGTATTAAAAATCGAGGTATATTTTTATTTATTGATCAATCAAGATGAAATCACTTTTAAGGAGTATTTTATAGGTAATTAAGCTGAATTCGGTCAAAAATTTGTCCTGACAAAAATGCATTCAAAAGTGTACCGAAAAAATCGCATGTTTTTTTTCTTCTAGATACAAAATCCGTGAACACGATTTCTTACTGAAAATTGAATTTGAACAGTTTTTTGAATGAATATCGTTACATTTGCTTGAATTAAAGCAAAAAATACAAAAATAATGGTTTCAGTGGTTATATTTGAAAATAGTGAAAAAATTCTCAAAATGTGCTTCTTTGGTCGAGAAACGTCGATTTTGAAAATGGTATTTAAAATCGAGGTACATTTTTATTTATTGATCAATCGAGATGAAATAACTTTCAATGAGTATTTTATAGGTAATTAAGCTGAATTCGTTCAAAAATTTGTCCAGAAAAAAATGCATTCAAAAGTGTCCCGAAAAAATCGCATGTTTTTTTTCTTCTAGATACAAAATCCGTGAATACGATTTCTTACTGAAAATTGAATTTGAACAGTTTTTTGAATGAATATCGTTACATTTGCTTGAATTAAAGCAAAAAATACAAAAATAATGGTTTCAGTGGTTATATTTGAAAATAATGAAAAAATTCTCAAAATAAGCTTCTCTGGTCGAGAAACGTCGATTTTGAAAATGGTATTAAAAATCGAGGTATATTTTTATTTATTGATCAATCAAGATGAAATCACTTTTAAGGAGTATTTTATAGGTTATTAAGCTGAATTCAGTCAAAAATTTGTCCAGAAAAAGATGCATTCACATGTGTACCGAAAAAATCGCATGTTTTTTTTCTTCTAGATACAAAATCCGTGAACACGATTTCTTACTGAAAATTGAATTTGAACAGTTTTTTGAATGAATATCGTTACATTTGCTTGAATTAAAGCAAAAAATACAAAAATAATGGTTTCAGTGGTTATATTTGAAAATAGTGAAAAAATTCTCAAAATGTGCATCTTTGGTCGAGAAACGTCGATTTTGAAAATGGTATTTAAAATCGAGGTACATTTTTATTTATCGATCAATCGAGATGAAATAACTTTTAATGAGTATTTTATAGGTAATTAAGCTGAATTCGGTCAAAAATTTGTTCAGAAAAAAATGCATTCAAAAGTGTACCGAAAAAATCGCATGTTTTTTTTCTTCTAGATACAAAATCCGTGAACACGATTTCTTACTGAAAATTGAATTTGAACAGTTTTTTGAATGAATATCGTTACATTTGCTTGAATTAAAGCAAAAAATACAAAATTAATGGTTTCAGTGGTTATATTTGAAAATAGTGAAAAAATTCTCAAAATGTGCTTCTCTGGTCGAGAAACGTCGATTTTGAAAATGTTATTAAAAATCGAGGTATATTTTTATTTATTGATCAATCAAGATGAAATCACTTTTAAGGAGTATTTTATAGGTAATTAAGCTGAATTCGGTCAAAAATTTGTCCTGACAAAAATGCATTCAAAAGTGTACCGAAAAAATCGCATGTTTTTTTTCTTCTAGATACAAAATCCGTGAACACGATTTCTTATGAAAATTGAATTTGAACAGTTTTTTGAATGAATATCGTTACATTTGCTTGAATTAAAGCAAAAAATACAAAAATAATGGTTTCAGTGGTTATATTTGAAAATAGTGAAAAAATTCTCAAAATGTGCTTCTTTGGTCGAGAAACGTCGATTTTGAAAATGGTATTTAAAATCGAGGTACATTTTTATTTATTGATCAATCGAGATGAAATAACTTTTAATGAGTATTTTATAGGTAATTAAGCTGAATTCGTTCAAAAATTTGTCCAGAAAAAAATGCATTCAAAAGTGTCCCGAAAAAATCGCATGTTTTTTTTCTTCTAGATACAAAATCCGTGAACACGATTACTTACTGAAAATTGAATTTGAACAGTTTTTTGAATGAATATCGTTACATTTGCTTGAATTAAAGCAAAAAATACAAAAATAATGGTTTCAGTGGTTATATTTGAAAATAATGAAAAAATTCTCAAAATAAGCTTTTCTGGTCGAGAAACGTCGATTTTGAAAATGGTATTAAAAATCGAGGTATATTTTTATTTATTGATCAATCAAGATGAAATCACTTTTAAGGAGTATTTTATAGGTAATTAAGCTGAATTCGGTCAAAAATTTGTCCTGACAAAAATGCATTCAAAAGTGTACCGAAAAAATCGCATGTTTTTTTTCTTCTAGATACAAAATCCGTGAACACGATTTCTTACTGAAAATTGAATTTGAACAGTTTTTTGAATGAATATCGTTACATTTGCTTGAATTAAAGCAAAAAATACAAAAATAATGGTTTCAGTGGTTATATTTGAAAATAATGAAAAAATTCTCAAAATAAGCTACTCTGGTCGAGAAACGTCGATTTTGAAAATGGTATTAAAAATCGAGGTATATTTTTATTTATTGATCAATCAAGATGAAATCACTTTTAAGGAGTATTTTATAGGTAATTAAGCTGAATTCGTTCAAAAATTTGTCAGGAAAAAATGCATTCAAAAGTGTACCGAAAAAATCGCATGTTTTTTTTCTTCTAGATACAAAATCCGTGAACACGATTTCTTACTGAAAATTGAATTTGAACAGTTTTTTGAATGAATATCGTTACATTTGCTTGAATTAAAGCAAAAAATACAAAAATAATGGTTTCAGTGGTTATATTTGAAAATAATGAAAAAATTCTCAAAATAAGCTTTTCTGGTCGAGAAACGTCGATTTTGAAAATGGTATTAAAAATCGAGGTATATTTTTATTTATTGATCAATCAAGATGAAATCACATTTAAGGAGTATTTTATAGATTATTAAGCTGAATTCGGTCAAAAATTTGTCCAGAAAAAAATGCATTCAAAAGTGTACCGAAAAAATCGCATGTTTTTTTCTTCTAGATACAAAATCCGTGAACACGATTTCTTACTGAAAATTGAATTTGAACAGTTTTTTGAATGAATATCGTTACATTTGCTTGAATTAAAGCAAAAAATACAAAAATAATGGTTTCAGTGGTTATATTTGAAAATAGTGAAAAAATTCTCAAAATGTGCTTCTTTGGTCGAGAAACGTCGATTTTGAAAATGGTATTTAAAATCGAGGTACATTTTTATTTATTGATCAATCGAGATGAAATAACTTTTAATGAGTATTTTATAGATAATTAAGCTGAATTCGGTCAAAAATTTGTTCAGAAAAAAATGCATTCAAAAGTGTACCGAAAAAATCGCATGTTTTTTTTCTTCTAGATACAAAATCCGTGAACACGATTTCTTACTGAAAATTGAATTTGAACAGTTTTTTGAATGAATATCGTTACATTTGCTTGAATTAAAGCAAAAAATACAAAAATAATGGTTTCAGTGGTTATATTTGAAAATAATGAAAAAATTCTCAAAATAAGCTTTTCTGGTCGAGAAACGTCGATTTTGAAAATGGTATTAAAAATCGAGGTATATTTTTATTTATTGATCAATCAAGATGAAATCACATTTAAGGAGTATTTTATAGATTATTAAGCTGAATTCGGTCAAAAATTTGTCCAGAAAAAAATGCATTCAAAAGTGTACCGAAAAAATCGCATGTTTTTTTCTTCTAGATACAAAATCCGTGAACACGATTTCTTACTGAAAATTGAATTTGAACAGTTTTTTGAATGAATATCGTTACATTTGCTTGAATTAAAGCAAAAAATACAAAAATAATGGTTTCAGTGGTTATATTTGAAAATAGTGAAAAAATTCTCAAAATGTGCTTCTTTGGTCGAGAAACGTCGATTTTGAAAATGGTATTTAAAATCGAGGTACATTTTTATTTATTGATCAATCGAGATGAAATAACTTTTAATGAGTATTTTATAGATAATTAAGCTGAATTCGGTCAAAAATTTGTTCAGAAAAAAATGCATTCAAAAGTGTACCGAAAAAATCGCATGTTTTTTTTCTTCTAGATACAAAATCCGTGAACACGATTTCTTACTGAAAATTGAATTTGAACAGTTTTTGAATGAATATCGTTACATTTGCTTGAATTAAAGCAAAAAATACAAAAATAATGGTTTCAGTGGTTATATTTGAAAATAATGAAAAAATTCTCAAAATAAGCTTTTCTGGTCGAGAAACGTCGATTTTGAAAATGGTATTAAAAATCGAGGTATATTTTTATTTATTGATCAATCAAGATGAAATCACTTTTAAGGAGTATTTTATAGGTAATTAAGCTGAATTCGGTCAAAAATTTGTCCTGACAAAAATGCATTCAAAAGTGTACCGAAAAAATCGCATGTTTTTTTTCTTCTAGATACAAAATCCGTGAACACGATTTCTTACTGAAAATTGAATTTGAACAGTTTTTTGAATGAATATCGTTACATTTGCTTGAATTAAAGCAAAAAATACAAAAATAATGGTTTCAGTGGTTATATTTGAAAATAGTGAAAAAATTCTCAAAATGTGCTTCTTTGGTCGAGAAACGTCGATTTTGAAAATGGTATTTAAAATCGAGGTACATTTTTATTTATTGATCAATCGAGATGAAATAACTTTTAATGAGTATTTTATAGGTAATTAAGCTGAATTCGGTCAAAAATTTGTTCAGAAAAAAATGCATTCAAAAGTGTACCGAAAAAATCGCATGTTTTTTTTCTTCTAGATACAAAATCCGTGAACACGATTTCTTACTGAAAATTAAATTTGAACAGTTTTTTGAATGAATATCGTTACATTTGCTTGAATTAAAGCAAAAAATACAAAAATAATGGTTTCAGTGGTTATATTTGAAAATAATGAAAAAATTCTCAAAATAAGCTTTTCTGGTCGAGAAACGTCGATTTTGAAAATGGTATTAAAAATCGAGGTATATTTTTATTTATTGATCAATCAAGATGAAATCACTTTTAAGGAGTATTTTATAGGTAATTAAGCTGAATTCGGTCAAAAATTTGTCCTGACAAAAATGCATTCAAAAGTGTACCGAAAAAATCGCATGTTTTTTTTCTTCTAGATACAAAATCCGTGAACACGATTTCTTACTGAAAATTGAATTTGAACAGTTTTTTGAATGAATATCGTTACATTTGCTTGAATTAAAGCAAAAAATACAAAATTAATGGTTTCAGTGGTTATATTTGAAAATAGTGAAAAAATTCTCAAAATGTGCTTCTCTGGTCGAGAAACGTCGATTTTGAAAATGGTATTAAAAATCGAGGTAAATTTTTATTTATTGATCAATCAAAATGAAATGACTTTTAAGGAGTATTTTATAGGTAACTAAGCTGAATTCGTTCAAAAATTTGTCCAGAAAAAAATGCATTCAAAAGTGTCCCGAAAAAATCGCATGTTTTTTTTCTTCTAGATACAAAATCCGTGAACACGATTTCTTACTGAAAATTGAATTTGAACAGTTTTTTGAATGAATATCGTTACATTTGCTTGAATTAAAGCAAAAAATACAAAAATAATGGTTTCAGTGGTTATATTTGAAAATAATGAAAAAATTCTCAAAATAAGCTTCTCTGGTCGAGAAACGTCGATTTTGAAAATGGTATTAAAAATCGAGGTATATTTTTATTTATTGATCAATCAAGATGAAATCACTTTTAAGGAGTATTTTATAGGTAATTAAGCTGAATTCGTTCAAAAATTTGTCAGGAAAAAATGCATTCAAAAGTGTACCGAAAAAATCGCATGTTTTTTTTCTTCTAGATACAAAATCCGTGAACACGATTTCTTACTGAAAATTGAATTTGAACAGTTTTTTGAATGAATATCGTTACATTTGCTTGAACTAAAGCAAAAAATACAAAAATAATGGTTTCAGTGGTTATATTTGAAAATAGTGAAAAAATTCTCAAAATGTGCTTCTTTGGTCGAGAAACGTCGATTTTGAAAATGGTATTTAAAATCGAGGTACATTTTTATTTATTGATCAATCGAGATGAAATAACTTTTAATGAGTATTTTATAGGTAATTAAGCTGAATTCGGTCAAAAATTTGTTCAGAAAAAAATGCATTCAAAAGTGTACCGAAAAAATCGCATGTTTTTTTTCTTCTAGATACAAAATCCGTGAACACGATTTCTTACTGAAAATTGAATTTGAACAGTTTTTTGAATGAATATCGTTACATTTGCTTGAATTAAAGCAAAAAATACAAAAATAATGGTTTCAGTGGTTATATTTGAAAATAATGAAAACATTCTCAAAATAAGCTTCTCTGGTCGAGAAACGTCGATTTTGAAAATGGTATTAAAAATCGAGGTATATTTTTATTTATTGATCAATCAAGATGAAATCACATTTAAGGAGTATTTTATAGATTATTAAGCTGAATTCGGTCAAAAATTTGTCCAGAAAAAAATGCATTCAAAAGTGTACCGAAAAAATCGCATGTTTTTTTCTTCTAGATACAAAATCCGTGAACACGATTTCTTACTGAAAATTGAATTTGAACAGTTTTTTGAATGAATATCGTTACATTTGCTTGAATTAAAGCAAAAAATACAAAAATAATGGTTTCAGTGGTTATATTTGAAAATAGTGAAAAAATTCTCAAAATGTGCTTCTTTGGTCGAGAAACGTCGATTTTGAAAATGGTATTTAAAATCGAGGTACATTTTTATTTATTGATCAATCGAGATGAAATAACTTTTAATGAGTATTTTATAGATAATTAAGCTGAATTCGGTCAAAAATTTGTTCAGAAAAAAATGCATTCAAAAGTGTACCGAAAAAATCGCATGTTTTTTTTCTTCTAGATACAAAATCCGTGAACACGATTTCTTACTGAAAATTGAATTTGAACAGTTTTTTGAATGAATATCGTTACATTTGCTTGAATTAAAGCAAAAAATACAAAAATAATGGTTTCAGTGGTTATATTTGAAAATAATGAAAAAATTCTCAAAATAAGCTTTTCTGGTCGAGAAACGTCGATTTTGAAAATGGTATTAAAAATCGAGGTATATTTTTATTTATTGATCAATCAAGATGAAATCACTTTTAAGGAGTATTTTATAGGTAATTAAGCTGAATTCGGTCAAAAATTTGTCCTGACAAAAATGCATTCAAAAGTGTACCGAAAAAATCGCATGTTTTTTTTCTTCTAGATACAAAATCCGTGAACACGATTTCTTACTGAAAATTGAATTTGAACAGTTTTTTGAATGAATATCGTTACATTTGCTTGAATTAAAGCAAAAAATACAAAATTAATGGTTTCAGTGGTAATATTTGAAAATAGTGAAAAAATTCTCAAAATGTGCTTCTCTGGTCGAGAAACGTCGATTTTGAAAATGGTATTAAAAATCGAGGTAAATTTTTATTTATTGATCAATCAAAATGAAATGACTTTTAAGGAGTATTTTATAGGTAACTAAGCTGAATTCGTTCAAAAATTTGTCCAGAAAAAAATGCATTCAAAAGTGTCCCGAAAAAATCGCATGTTTTTTTTCTTCTAGATACAAAATCCGTGAACACGATTTCTTACTGAAAATTGAATTTGAACAGTTTTTTGAATGAATATCGTTACATTTGCTTGAATTAAAGCAAAAAATACAAAAATAATGGTTTCAGTGGTTATATTTGAAAATAATGAAAAAATTCTCAAAATAAGCTTCTCTGGTCGAGAAACGTCGATTTTGAAAATGGTATTAAAAATCGAGGTATATTTTTATTTATTGATCAATCAAGATGAAATCACTTTTAAGGAGTATTTTATAGGTAATTAAGCTGAATTCGTTCAAAAATTTGTCAGGAAAAAATGCATTCAAAAGTGTACCGAAAAAATCGCATGTTTTTTTTCTTCTAGATACAAAATCCGTGAACACGATTTCTTACTGAAAATTGAATTTGAACAGTTTTTTGAATGAATATCGTTACATTTGCTTGAACTAAAGCAAAAAATACAAAAATAATGGTTTCAGTGGTTATATTTGAAAATAGTGAAAAAATTCTCAAAATGTGCTTCTTTGGTCGAGAAACGTCGATTTTGAAAATGGTATTTAAAATCGAGGTACATTTTTATTTATTGATCAATCGAGATGAAATAACTTTTAATGAGTATTTTATAGGTAATTAAGCTGAATTCGGTCAAAAATTTGTTCAGAAAAAAATGCATTCAAAAGTGTACCGAAAAAATCGCATGTTTTTTTTTCTTCTAGATACAAAATCCGTGAACACGATTTCTTACTGAAAATTGAATTTGAACAGTTTTTTGAATGAATATCGTTACATTTGCTTGAATTAAAGCAAAAAATACAAAAATAATGGTTTCAGTGGTTATATTTGAAAATAATGAAAACATTCTCAAAATAAGCTTCTCTGGTCGAGAAACGTCGATTTTGAAAATGGTATTAAAAATCGAGGTATATTTTTATTTATTGATCAATCAAGATGAAATCACATTTAAGGAGTATTTTATAGATTATTAAGCTGAATTCGGTCAAAAATTTGTCCAGAAAAAAATGCATTCAAAAGTGTACCGAAAAAATCGCATGTTTTTTTCTTCTAGATACAAAATCCGTGAACACGATTTCTTACTGAAAATTGAATTTGAACAGTTTTTTGAATGAATATCGTTACATTTGCTTGAATTAAAGCAAAAAATACAAAAATAATGGTTTCAGTGGTTATATTTGAAAATAGTGAAAAAATTCTCAAAATGTGCTTCTTTGGTCGAGAAACGTCGATTTTGAAAATGGTATTTAAAATCGAGGTACATTTTTATTTATTGATCAATCGAGATGAAATAACTTTTAATGAGTATTTTATAGATAATTAAGCTGAATTCGGTCAAAAATTTGTTCAGAAAAAAATGCATTCAAAAGTGTACCGAAAAAATCGCATGTTTTTTTTCTTCTAGATACAAAATCCGTGAACACGATTTCTTACTGAAAATTGAATTTGAACAGTTTTTTGAATGAATATCGTTACATTTGCTTGAATTAAAGCAAAAAATACAAAAATAATGGTTTCAGTGGTTATATTTGAAAATAATGAAAAAATTCTCAAAATAAGCTTTTCTGGTCGAGAAACGTCGATTTTGAAAATGGTATTAAAAATCGAGGTATATTTTTATTTATTGATCAATCAAGATGAAATCACTTTTAAGGAGTATTTTATAGGTAATTAAGCTGAATTCGGTCAAAAATTTGTCCTGACAAAAATGCATTCAAAAGTGTACCGAAAAAATCGCATGTTTTTTTTCTTCTAGATACAAAATCCGTGAACACGATTTCTTACTGAAAATTGAATTTGAACAGTTTTTTGAATGAATATCGTTACATTTGCTTGAATTAAAGCAAAAAATACAAAAATAATGGTTTCAGTGGTTATATTTGAAAATAGTGAAAAAATTCTCAAAATGTGCTTCTTTGGTCGAGAAACGTCGATTTTGAAAATGGTATTTAAAATCGAGGTACATTTTTATTTATTGATCAATCGAGATGAAATAACTTTTAATGAGTATTTTATAGGTAATTAAGCTGAATTCGGTCAAAAATTTGTTCAGAAAAAAATGCATTCAAAAGTGTACCGAAAAAATCGCATGTTTTTTTTCTTCTAGATACAAAATCCGTGAACACGATTTCTTACTGAAAATTAAATTTGAACAGTTTTTTGAATGAATATCGTTACATTTGCTTGAATTAAAGCAAAAAATACAAAAATAATGGTTTCAGTGGTTATATTTGAAAATAATGAAAAAATTCTCAAAATAAGCTTTTCTGGTCGAGAAACGTCGATTTTGAAAATGGTATTAAAAATCGAGGTATATTTTTATTTATTGATCAATCAAGATGAAATCACTTTTAAGGAGTATTTTATAGGTAATTAAGCTGAATTCGGTCAAAAATTTGTCCTGACAAAAATGCATTCAAAAGTGTACCGAAAAAATCGCATGTTTTTTTTCTTCTAGATACAAAATCCGTGAACACGATTTCTTACTGAAAATTGAATTTGAACAGTTTTTTGAATGAATATCGTTACATTTGCTTGAATTAAAGCAAAAAATACAAAATTAATGGTTTCAGTGGTTATATTTGAAAATAGTGAAAAAATTCTCAAAATGTGCTTCTCTGGTCGAGAAACGTCGATTTTGAAAGTGGTATTAAAAATCGAGGTAAATTTTTATTTATTGATCAATCAAAATGAAATGACTTTTAAGGAGTATTTTATAGGTAACTAAGCTGAATTCGTCAAAAATTTGTCCAGAAAAAAATGCATTCAAAAGTGTCCCGAAAAAATCGCATGTTTATTTTCTTCTAGATACAAAATCCGTGAACACGATTTCTTACTGAAAATTGAATTTGAACAGTTTTTTGAATGAATATCGTTACATTTGCTTGAATTAAAGCAAAAAATACAAAAATAATGGTTTCAGTGGTTATATTTGAAAATAATGAAAAAATTCTCAAAATAAGCTTCTCTGGTCGAGAAACGTCGATTTTGAAAATGGTATTAAAAATCGAGGTATATTTTTATTTATTGATCAATCAAGATGAAATCACTTTTAAGGAGTATTTTATAGGTAATTAAGCTGAATTCGTTCAAAAATTTGTCAGGAAAAAATGCATTCAAAAGTGTACCGAAAAAATCGCATGTTTTTTTTCTTCTAGATACAAAATCCGTGAACACGATTTCTTACTGAAAATTGAATTTGAACAGTTTTTTGAATGAATATCGTTACATTTGCTTGAACTAAAGCAAAAAATACAAAAATAATGGTTTCAGTGGTTATATTTGAAAATAGTGAAAAAATTCTCAAAATGTGCTTCTTTGGTCGAGAAACGTCGATTTTGAAAATGGTATTTAAAATCGAGGTACATTTTTATTTATTGATCAATCGAGATGAAATAACTTTTAATGAGTATTTTATAGGTAATTAAGCTGAATTCGGTCAAAAATTTGTTCAGAAAAAAATGCATTCAAAAGTGTACCGAAAAAATCGCATGTTTTTTTTCTTCTAGATACAAAATCCGTGAACACGATTTCTTACTGAAAATTGAATTTGAACAGTTTTTTGAATGAATATCGTTACATTTGCTTGAATTAAAGCAAAAAATACAAAAATAATGGTTTCAGTGGTTATATTTGAAAATAATGAAAACATTCTCAAAATAAGCTTCTCTGGTCGAGAAACGTCGATTTTGAAAATGGTATTAAAAATCGAGGTATATTTTTATTTATTGATCAATCAAGATGAAATCACATTTAAGGAGTATTTTATAGGTTATTAAGCTGAATTCGGTCAAAAATTTGTCCAGAAAAAAATGCATTCAAAAGTGTACCGAAAAAATCGCATGTTTTTTTCTTCTAGATACAAAATCCGTGAACACGATTTCTTACTGAAAATTGAATTTGAACAGTTTTTTGAATGAATATCGTTACATTTGCTTGAATTAAAGCAAAAATACAAAAATAATGGTTTCAGTGGTTATATTTGAAAATAGTGAAAAAATTCTCAAAATGTGCTTCTTTGGTCGAGAAACGTCGATTTTGAAAATGGTATTTAAAATCGAGGTACATTTTTATTTATTGATCAATCGAGATGAAATAACTTTTAATGAGTATTTTATAGGTAATTAAGCTGAATTCGGTCAAAAATTTGTTCAGAAAAAAATGCATTCAAAAGTGTACCGAAAAAATCGCATGTTTTTTTTCTTCTAGATACAAAATCCGTGAACACGATTTCTTACTGAAAATTGAATTTGAACAGTTTTTTGAATGAATATCGTTACATTTGCTTGAATTAAAGCAAAAAATACAAAAATAATGGTTTCAGTGGTTATATTTGAAAATAATGAAAAAATTCTCAAAATAAGCTTTTCTGGTCGAGAAACGTCGATTTTGAAAATGGTATTAAAAATCGAGGTATATTTTTATTTATTGATCAATCAAGATGAAATCACTTTTAAGGAGTATTTTATAGGTAATTAAGCTGAATTCGGTCAAAAATTTGTCCTGACAAAAATGCATTCAAAAGTGTACCGAAAAAATCGCATGTTTTTTTTCTTCTAGATACAAAATCCGTGAACACGATTTCTTACTGAAAATTGAATTTGAACAGTTTTTTGAATGAATATCGTTACATTTGCTTGAATTAAAGCAAAAAATACAAAAATAATGGTTTCAGTGGTTATATTTGAAAAAAGTGAAAAAATTCTCAAAATGTGCTTCTTTGGTCGAGAAACGTCGATTTTGAAAATGGTATTTAAAATCGAGGTACATTTTTATTTATTGATCAATCGAGATGAAATAACTTTTAATGAGTATTTTATAGGTAATTAAGCTGAATTCGGTCAAAAATTTGTTCAGAAAAAAATGCATTCAAAAGTGTACCGAAAAAATCGCATGTTTTTTTTCTTCTAGATACAAAATCCGTGAACACGATTTCTTACTGAAAATTGAATTTGAACAGTTTTTTGAATGAATATCGTTACATTTGCTTGAATTAAAGCAAAAAATACAAAAATAATGGTTTCAGTGGTTATATTTGAAAATAATGAAAAAATTCTCATAATAAGCTTTTCTGGTCGAGAAACGTCGATTTTGAAAATGGTATTAAAAATCGAGGTATATTTTTATTTATTGATCAATCAAGATGAAATCACTTTTAAGGAGTATTTTATAGGTAATTAAGCTGAATTCGGTCAAAAATTTGTCCTGACAAAAATGCATTCAAAAGTGTACCGAAAAAATCGCATGTTTTTTTTCTTCTAGATACAAAATCCGTGAACACGATTTCTTACTGAAAATTGAATTTGAACAGTTTTTTGAATGAATATCGTTACATTTGCTTGAATTAAAGCAAAAAATACAAAATTAATGGTTTCAGTGGTTATATTTGAAAATAGTGAAAAAATTCTCAAAATGTGCTTCTCTGGTCGAGAAACGTCGATTTTGAAAATGGTATTAAAAATCGAGGTAAATTTTTATTTATTGATCAATCAAAATGAAATGACTTTTAAGGAGTATTTTATAGGTAACTAAGCTGAATTCGTTCAAAAATTTGTCCAGAAAAAAATGCATTCAAAAGTGTCCCGAAAAAATCGCATGTTTTTTTTCTTCTAGATACAAAATCCGTGAACACGATTTCTTACTAAAAATTGAATTTGAACAGTTTTTTGAATGAATATCGTTACATTTGCTTGAATTAAAGCAAAAAATACAAAATTAATGGTTTCAGTGGTTATATTTGAAAATAGTGAAAAAATTCTCAAAATGTGCTTCTCTGGTCGAGAAACGTCGATTTTGAAAATGGTATTAAAAATCGAGGTATATTTTTATTTATTGATCAATCAAGATGAAATCACTTTTAAGGAGTATTTTATAGGTAATTAAGCTGAATTCGGTCAAAAATTTGTCCTGACAAAAATGCATTCAAAAGTGTACCGAAAAAATCGCATGTTTTTTTTCTTCTAGATACAAAATCCGTGAACACGATTTCTTACTGAAAATTGAATTTGAACAGTTTTTTGAATGAATATCGTTACATTTGCTTGAATTAAAGCAAAAAATACAAAATTAATGGTTTCAGTGGTTATATTTGAAAATAGTGAAAAAATTCTCAAAATGTGCTTCTCTGGTCGAGAAACGTCGATTTTGAAAATGGTATTAAAAATCGAGGTAAATTTTTATTTATTGATCAATCAAAATGAAATGACTTTTAAGGAGTATTTTATAGGTAACTAAGCTGAATTCGTTCAAAAATTTGTCCAGAAAAAAATGCATTCAAAAGTGTCCCGAAAAAATCGCATGTTTTTTTTCTTCTAGATACAAAATCCGTGAACACGATTTCTTACTGAAAATTGAATTTGAACAGTTTTTTGAATGAATATCGTTACATTTGCTTGAATTAAAGCAAAAAATACAAAATTAATGGTTTCAGTGGTTATATTTGAAAATAGTGAAAAAATTCTCAAAATGTGCTTCTCTGGTCGAGAAACGTCGATTTTGAAAATGGTATTAAAAATCGAGGTATATTTTTATTTATTGATCAATCAAGATGAAATCACTTTTAAGGAGTATTTTATAGGTAATTAAGCTGAATTCGGTCAAAAATTTGTCCTGACAAAAATGCATTCAAAAGTGTACCGAAAAAATCGCATGTTTTTTTTCTTCTAGATACAAAATCCGTGAACACGATTTCTTACTGAAAATTGAATTTGAACAGTTTTTTGAATGAATATCGTTACATTTGCTTGAATTAAAGCAAAAAATACAAAAATAATGGTTTCAGTGGTTATATTTGAAAATAGTGAAAAAATTCTCAAAATGTGCTTCTTTGGTCGAGAAACGTCGATTTTGAAAATGGTATTAAAAATCGAGGTATATTTTTATTTATTGATCAATCAAGATGAAATCACTTTTAAGGAGTATTTTATAGGTAATTAAGCTGAATTCGGTCAAAAATTTGTCCTGACAAAAATGCATTCAAAAGTGTACCGAAAAAATCGCATGTTTTTTTTCTTCTAGATACAAAATCCGTGAACACGATTTCTTACTGAAAATTGAATTTGAACAGTTTTTTGAATGAATATCGTTACATTTGCTTGAATTAAAGCAAAAAATACAAAAATAATGGTTTCAGTGGTTATATTTGAAAATAGTGAAAAAATTCTCAAAATGTGCTTCTTTGGTCGAGAAACGTCGATTTTGAAAATGGTATTTAAAATCGAGGTACATTTTTATTTATTGATCAATCGAGATGAAATAACTTTCAATGAGTATTTTATAGGTAATTAAGCTGAATTCGTTCAAAAATTTGTCCAGAAAAAAATGCATTCAAAAGTGTCCCGAAAAAATCGCATGTTTTTTTTCTTCTAGATACAAAATCCGTGAATACGATTTCTTACTGAAAATTGAATTTGAACAGTTTTTTGAATGAATATCGTTACATTTGCTTGAATTAAAGCAAAAAATACAAAAATAATGGTTTCAGTGGTTATATTTGAAAATAATGAAAAAATTCTCAAAATAAGCTTCTCTGGTCGAGAAACGTCGATTTTGAAAATGGTATTAAAAATCGAGGTATATTTTTATTTATTGATCAATCAAGATGAAATCACTTTTAAGGAGTATTTTATAGGTAATTAAGCTGAATTCGGTCAAAAATTTGTCCTGACAAAAATGCATTCAAAAGTGTACCGAAAAAATCGCATGTTTTTTTTCTTCTAGATACAAAATCCGTGAACACGATTTCTTATGAAAATTGAATTTGAACAGTTTTTTGAATGAATATCGTTACATTTGCTTGAATTAAAGCAAAAAATACAAAAATAATGGTTTCAGTGGTTATATTTGAAAATAGTGAAAAAATTCTCAAAATGTGCTTCTTTGGTCGAGAAACGTCGATTTTGAAAATGGTATTTAAAATCGAGGTACATTTTTATTTATTGATCAATCGAGATGAAATAACTTTTAATGAGTATTTTATAGGTAATTAAGCTGAATTCGTTCAAAAATTTGTCCAGAAAAAAATGCATTCAAAAGTGTCCCGAAAAAATCGCATGTTTTTTTTCTTCTAGATACAAAATCCGTGAACACGATTTCTTACTGAAAATTGAATTTGAACAGTTTTTTGAATGAATATCGTTACATTTGCTTGAATTAAAGCAAAAAATACAAAAATAATGGTTTCAGTGGTTATATTTGAAAATAATGAAAAAATTCTCAAAATAAGCTTTTCTGGTCGAGAAACGTCGATTTTGAAAATGGTATTAAAAATCGAGGTATATTTTTATTTATTGATCAATCAAGATGAAATCACTTTTAATGAGTATTTTATAGGTAATTAAGCTGAATTCGGTCAAAAATTTGTTCAGAAAAAAATGCATTCAAAAGTGTACCGAAAAAATCGCATGTTTTTTTTCTTCTAGATACAAAATCCGTGAACACGATTTCTTACTGAAAATTGAATTTGAACAGTTTTTTGAATGAATATCGTTACATTTGCTTGAATTAAAGCAAAAAATACAAAAATAATGGTTTCAGTGGTTATATTTGAAAATAATGAAAAAATTCTCAAAATAAGCTTCTCTGGTCGAGAAACGTCGATTTTGAAAATGGTATTAAAAATCAAGGTATATTTTTATTTATTGATCAATCAAGATGAAATCACTTTTAAGGAGTATTTTATAGGTTATTAAGCTGAATTCAGTCAAAAATTTGTCCAGAAAAAGATGCATTCACAAAAATCGACGTTTCTCGACCAGAGAAGCTTATTTTGAGAATTTTATCTTTATTTTCAAATATACCCACTGAAACCATTATTTTTGTATTTTTTGCTTTAATTCAAGCAAATGTAACGATATTCATTCAAAAAACTGTTCAAATTCAATTTTCAGTAAGAAATCGTGTTCACGGATTTTGTATCTAGAAGAAAAAAAACATGCGATTTTTTCGGTACACATGTGAATGCATCTTTTTCTGGACAAATTTTTGACTGAATTCAGCTTAATAACCTATAAAATACTCCTTAAAAGTGATTTCATCTTGATTGATCAATAAATAAAAATATACCTCGATTTTTAATACCATTTTCAAAATCGACGTTTCTCGACCAGAGAAGCTTATTTTGAGAATTTTATCATTATTTTCAAATATAACCACTGAAACCATTATTTTTGTATTTTTTGCTTTAATTCAAGCAAATGTAACGATATTCATTCAAAAAACTGCTCAAATTCAATTTTCAGTAAGAAATCGTGTTCACGGATTTTGTATCTAGAAGAAAAAAAACATGCGATTTTTTCGGGACACTTTTGAATGCATTTTTTTCTGGACAAATTTTTGAACGAATTCAGCTTAGTTACCTATAAAATACTCATTAAAAGTTATTTCATCTCGATTGATCAATAAATAAAAATGTACCTCGATTTTAAATACCATTTTCAAAATCGACGTTTCTCGACCAAAGAAGCTTATTTTGAGAATTTTTTCATTATTTTCAAATATAACCACTGAAACCATTATTTTTGTATTTTTTGCTTTAATTCAAGCAAATGTAACGATATTCATTCAAAAAACTGTTCAAATTCAATTTTCAGTAAGAAATCGTGTTCACGGATTTTGTATCTAGAAGAAAAAAAACATGCGATTTTTTCGGTACACTTTTGAATGCATTTTTTTCTGGACAAATTTTTGACCGAATTCAGCTTAATAACCTATAAAATACTCCTTAAAAGTCATTTCATTTTGATTGATCAATAAATAAAAATATACCTCGGTTTTTAATACCATTTTCAAAATCGACGTTTCTCGACCAGAGAAGCACATTTTGAGAATTTTTTCACTATTTTCAAATATAACCACTGAAACCATTATTTTTGTATTTTTTGCTTTAATTCAAGCAAATGTAACGATATTCATTCAAAAAACTGTTCAAATTCAATTTTCAGTAAGAAATCGTGTTCACGGATTTTGTATCTAGAAGAAAAAAAACATGCGATTTTTTCGGTACACTTTTGAATGCATTTTTTTCTGAACAAATTTTTGACCGAATTCAGCTTAATTACCTATAAAATACTCATTAAAAGTTATTTCATCTCGATTGATCAATAAATAAAAATGTACCTCGATTTTAAATACCATTTTCAAAATCGACGTTTCTCGACCAAAGAAGCACATTTTGAGAATTTTTTCATTATTTTCAAATATAACCACTGAAACCATTATTTTTGTATTTTTCGCTTTAATTCAAGCAAATGTAACGATATTCATTCAAAAAACTATTCAAATTCAATTTTCAGTAAGAAATCGTGTTCACGGATTTTGTATCTAGAAGAAAAAAAACATGTGATTTTTTCGGTACACTTTTGAATGCATTTTTTCCTGACAAATTTTTGAACGAATTCAGCTTAATTACCTATAAAATACTCCTTAAAAGTGATTTCATCTTGATTGATCAATAAATAAAATTATACCTCGATTTGTAATACCATTTTCAAAATCGACGTTTCTCGACCAGAGAAGCTTATTTTGAGAATTTTATCATTATTTTCAAATATACCCACTGAAACCATTATTTTTGTATTTTTTGCTTTAATTCAAGCAAATGTAACGATATTCATTCAAAAAACTGTTCAAATTCAATTTTCAGTAAGAAATCGTGTTCACGGATTTTGTATCTAGAAGAAAAAAAACATGCGATTTTTTCGGTACACATGTGAATGCATCTTTTTCTGGACAAATTTTTGACTGAATTCAGCTTAATAACCTATAAAATACTCCTTAAAAGTGATTTCATCTTGATTGATCAATAAATAAAAATATACCTCGATTTTTAATACCATTTTCAAAATCGACGTTTCTCGACCAGAGAAGCTTATTTTGAGAATTTTTTCATTATTTTCAAATATACCCACTGAAACCATTATTTTTGTATTTTTTGCTTTAATTCAAGCAAATGTAACGATATTCATTCAAAAAACTGTTCAAATTCAATTTTCAGTAAGAAATCGTGTTCACGGATTTTGTATCTAGAAGAAAAAAAACATGCGATTTTTTCGGTACACTTTTGAATGCATTTTTTTCTGGACAAATTTTTGACCGAATTCAGCTTAATAACCTATAAAATACTCCTTAAAAGTCATTTCATTTTGATTGATCAATAAATAAAAATATACCTCGATTTTTAATACCATTTTCAAAATCGACGTTTCTCGACCAGAAAAGCTTATTTTGAGAATTTTTTCATTATTTTCAAATATAACCACTGAAACCATTATTTTTGTATTTTTTGCTTTAATTCAAGCAAATGTAACGATATTCATTCAAAAAACTATTCAAATTCAATTTTCAGTAAGAAATCGTGTTCACGGATTTTGTATCTAGAAGAAAAAAAACATGTGATTTTTTCGGTACACTTTTGAATGCATTTTTTCCTGACAAATTTTTGAACGAATTCAGCTTAATTACCTATAAAATACTCCTTAAAAGTGATTTCATCTTGATTGATCAATAAATAAAATTATACCTCGATTTGTAATACCATTTTCAAAATCGACGTTTCTCGACCAGAGAAGCTTATTTTGAGAATTTTATCATTATTTTCAAATATACCCACTGAAACCATTATTTTTGTATTTTTTGCTTTAATTCAAGCAAATGTAACGATATTCATTCAAAAAACTGTTCAAATTCAATTTTCAGTAAGAAATCGTGTTCACGGATTTTGTATCTAGAAGAAAAAAAACATGCGATTTTTTCGGTACACATGTGAATGCATCTTTTTCTGGACAAATTTTTGACTGAATTCAGCTTAATAACCTATAAAATACTCCTTAAAAGTGATTTCATCTTGATTGATCAATAAATAAAAATATACCTCGATTTTTAATACCATTTTCAAAATCGACGTTTCTCGACCAGAGAAGCTTATTTTGAGAATTTTTTCATTATTTTCAAATATACCCACTGAAACCATTATTTTTGTATTTTTTGCTTTAATTCAAGCAAATGTAACGATATTCATTCAAAAAACTGTTCAAATTCAATTTTCAGTAAGAAATCGTGTTCACGGATTTTGTATCTAGAAGAAAAAAAACATGCGATTTTTTCGGTACACTTTTGAATGCATTTTTTTCTGGACAAATTTTTGACCGAATTCAGCTTAATAACCTATAAAATACTCCTTAAAAGTCATTTCATTTTGATTGATCAATAAATAAAAATATACCTCGATTTTTAATACCATTTTCAAAATCGACGTTTCTCGACCAGAGAAGCACATTTTGAGAATTTTTTCACTATTTTCAAATATAACCACTGAAACCATTAATTTTGTATTTTTTGCTTTAATTCAAGCAAATGTAACGATATTCATTCAAAAAACTGTTCAAATTCAATTTTCAGTAAGAAATCGTGTTCACGGATTTTGTATCTAGAAGAAAAAAAACATGCGATTTTTTCGGTACACTTTTGAATGCATTTTTTTCTGGACAAATTTTTGACCGAATTCAGCTTAATAACCTATAAAATACTCCTTAAAAGTCATTTCATTTTGATTGATCAATAAATAAAAATATACCTCGATTTTTAATACCATTTTCAAAATCGACGTTTCTCGACCAGAAAAGCTTATTTTGAGAATTTTTTCATTATTTTCAAATATAACCACTGAAACCATTATTTTTGTATTTTTTGCTTTAATTCAAGCAAATGTAACGATATTCATTCAAAAAACTATTCAAATTCAATTTTCAGTAAGAAATCGTGTTCACGGATTTTGTATCTAGAAGAAAAAAAACATGTGATTTTTTCGGTACACTTTTGAATGCATTTTTTCCTGACAAATTTTTGAACGAATTCAGCTTAATTACCTATAAAATACTCCTTAAAAGTGATTTCATCTTGATTGATCAATAAATAAAATTATACCTCGATTTGTAATACCATTTTCAAAATCGACGTTTCTCGACCAGAGAAGCTTATTTTGAGAATTTTATCATTATTTTCAAATATACCCACTGAAACCATTATTTTTGTATTTTTTGCTTTAATTCAAGCAAATGTAACGATATTCATTCAAAAAACTGTTCAAATTCAATTTTCAGTAAGAAATCGTGTTCACGGATTTTGTATCTAGAAGAAAAAAAACATGCGATTTTTTCGGTACACATGTGAATGCATCTTTTTCTGGACAAATTTTTGACTGAATTCAGCTTAATAACCTATAAAATACTCCTTAAAAGTGATTTCATCTTGATTGATCAATAAATAAAAATATACCTCGATTTTTAATACCATTTTCAAAATCGACGTTTCTCGACCAGAGAAGCTTATTTTGAGAATTTTTTCATTATTTTCAAATATACCCACTGAAACCATTATTTTTGTATTTTTTGCTTTAATTCAAGCAAATGTAACGATATTCATTCAAAAAACTGTTCAAATTCAATTTTCAGTAAGAAATCGTGTTCACGGATTTTGTATCTAGAAGAAAAAAAACATGCGATTTTTTCGGTACACTTTTGAATGCATTTTTTTCTGGACAAATTTTTGACCGAATTCAGCTTAATAACCTATAAAATACTCCTTAAAAGTCATTTCATTTTGATTGATCAATAAATAAAAATATACCTCGATTTTTAATACCATTTTCAAAATCGACGTTTCTCGACCAGAAAAGCTTATTTTGAGAATTTTTTCATTATTTTCAAATATAACCACTGAAACCATTATTTTTGTATTTTTTGCTTTAATTCAAGCAAATGTAACGATATTCATTCAAAAAACTATTCAAATTCAATTTTCAGTAAGAAATCGTGTTCACGGATTTTGTATCTAGAAGAAAAAAAACATGTGATTTTTTCGGTACACTTTTGAATGCATTTTTTCCTGACAAATTTTTGAACGAATTCAGCTTAATTACCTATAAAATACTCCTTAAAAGTGATTTCATCTTGATTGATCAATAAATAAAATTATACCTCGATTTGTAATACCATTTTCAAAATCGACGTTTCTCGACCAGAGAAGCTTATTTTGAGAATTTTATCATTATTTTCAAATATACCCACTGAAACCATTATTTTTGTATTTTTTGCTTTAATTCAAGCAAATGTAACGATATTCATTCAAAAAACTGTTCAAATTCAATTTTCAGTAAGAAATCGTGTTCACGGATTTTGTATCTAGAAGAAAAAAAACATGCGATTTTTTCGGTACACATGTGAATGCATCTTTTTCTGGACAAATTTTTGACTGAATTCAGCTTAATAACCTATAAAATACTCCTTAAAAGTGATTTCATCTTGATTGATCAATAAATAAAAATATACCTCGATTTTTAATACCATTTTCAAAATCGACGTTTCTCGACCAGAGAAGCTTATTTTGAGAATTTTTTCATTATTTTCAAATATACCCACTGAAACCATTATTTTTGTATTTTTTGCTTTAATTCAAGCAAATGTAACGATATTCATTCAAAAAACTGTTCAAATTCAATTTTCAGTAAGAAATCGTGTTCACGGATTTTGTATCTAGAAGAAAAAAAACATGCGATTTTTTCGGTACACTTTTGAATGCATTTTTTTCTGGACAAATTTTTGACCGAATTCAGCTTAATAACCTATAAAATACTCCTTAAAAGTCATTTCATTTTGATTGATCAATAAATAAAAATATACCTCGATTTTTAATACCATTTTCAAAATCGACGTTTCTCGACCAGAGAAGCACATTTTGAGAATTTTTTCACTATTTTCAAATATAACCACTGAAACCATTAATTTTGTATTTTTTGCTTTAATTCAAGCAAATGTAACGATATTCATTCAAAAAACTGTTCAAATTCAATTTTCAGTAAGAAATCGTGTTCACGGATTTTGTATCTAGAAGAAAAAAAACATGCGATTTTTTCGGTACACTTTTGAATGCATTTTTTTCTGGACAAATTTTTGACCGAATTCAGCTTAATAACCTATAAAATACTCCTTAAAAGTCATTTCATTTTGATTGATCAATAAATAAAAATATACCTCGATTTTTAATACCATTTTCAAAATCGACGTTTCTCGACCAGAGAAGCACATTTTGAGAATTTTTTCACTATTTTCAAATATAACCACTGAAACCATTATTTTTGTATTTTTTGCTTTAATTCAAGCAAATGTAACGATATTCATTCAAAAAACTGTTCAAATTCAATTTTCAGTAAGAAATCGTGTTCACGGATTTTGTATCTAGAAGAAAAAAAACATGCGATTTTTTCGGTACACTTTTGAATGCATTTTTTTCTGAACAAATTTTTGACCGAATTCAGCTTAATTACCTATAAAATACTCATTAAAAGTTATTTCATCTCGATTGATCAATAAATAAAAATGTACCTCGATTTTAAATACCATTTTCAAAATCGACGTTTCTCGACCAAAGAAGCACATTTTGAGAATTTTTTCATTATTTTCAAATATAACCACTGAAACCATTATTTTTGTATTTTTCGCTTTAATTCAAGCAAATGTAACGATATTCATTCAAAAAACTATTCAAATTCAATTTTCAGTAAGAAATCGTGTTCACGGATTTTGTATCTAGAAGAAAAAAAACATGTGATTTTTTCGGTACACTTTTGAATGCATTTTTTCCTGACAAATTTTTGAACGAATTCAGCTTAATTACCTATAAAATACTCCTTAAAAGTGATTTCATCTTGATTGATCAATAAATAAAATTATACCTCGATTTGTAATACCATTTTCAAAATCGACGTTTCTCGACCAGAGAAGCTTATTTTGAGAATTTTATCATTATTTTCAAATATACCCACTGAAACCATTATTTTTGTATTTTTTGCTTTAATTCAAGCAAATGTAACGATATTCATTCAAAAAACTGTTCAAATTCAATTTTCAGTAAGAAATCGTGTTCACGGATTTTGTATCTAGAAGAAAAAAAACATGCGATTTTTTCGGTACACATGTGAATGCATCTTTTTCTGGACAAATTTTTGACTGAATTCAGCTTAATAACCTATAAAATACTCCTTAAAAGTGATTTCATCTTGATTGATCAATAAATAAAAATATACCTCGATTTTTAATACCATTTTCAAAATCGACGTTTCTCGACCAGAGAAGCTTATTTTGAGAATTTTTTCATTATTTTCAAATATACCCACTGAAACCATTATTTTTGTATTTTTTGCTTTAATTCAAGCAAATGTAACGATATTCATTCAAAAAACTGTTCAAATTCAATTTTCAGTAAGAAATCGTGTTCACGGATTTTGTATCTAGAAGAAAAAAAACATGCGATTTTTTCGGTACACTTTTGAATGCATTTTTTTCTGGACAAATTTTTGACCGAATTCAGCTTAATAACCTATAAAATACTCCTTAAAAGTCATTTCATTTTGATTGATCAATAAATAAAAATATACCTCGATTTTTAATACCATTTTCAAAATCGACGTTTCTCGACCAGAAAAGCTTATTTTGAGAATTTTTTCATTATTTTCAAATATAACCACTGAAACCATTATTTTTGTATTTTTTGCTTTAATTCAAGCAAATGTAACGATATTCATTCAAAAAACTATTCAAATTCAATTTTCAGTAAGAAATCGTGTTCACGGATTTTGTATCTAGAAGAAAAAAAACATGTGATTTTTTCGGTACACTTTTGAATGCATTTTTTCCTGACAAATTTTTGAACGAATTCAGCTTAATTACCTATAAAATACTCCTTAAAAGTGATTTCATCTTGATTGATCAATAAATAAAATTATACCTCGATTTGTAATACCATTTTCAAAATCGACGTTTCTCGACCAGAGAAGCTTATTTTGAGAATTTTATCATTATTTTCAAATATACCCACTGAAACCATTATTTTTGTATTTTTTGCTTTAATTCAAGCAAATGTAACGATATTCATTCAAAAAACTGTTCAAATTCAATTTTCAGTAAGAAATCGTGTTCACGGATTTTGTATCTAGAAGAAAAAAAACATGCGATTTTTTCGGTACACATGTGAATGCATCTTTTTCTGGACAAATTTTTGACTGAATTCAGCTTAATAACCTATAAAATACTCCTTAAAAGTGATTTCATCTTGATTGATCAATAAATAAAAATATACCTCGATTTTTAATACCATTTTCAAAATCGACGTTTCTCGACCAGAGAAGCTTATTTTGAGAATTTTTTCATTATTTTCAAATATACCCACTGAAACCATTATTTTTGTATTTTTTGCTTTAATTCAAGCAAATGTAACGATATTCATTCAAAAAACTGTTCAAATTCAATTTTCAGTAAGAAATCGTGTTCACGGATTTTGTATCTAGAAGAAAAAAAACATGCGATTTTTTCGGTACACTTTTGAATGCATTTTTTTCTGGACAAATTTTTGACCGAATTCAGCTTAATAACCTATAAAATACTCCTTAAAAGTCATTTCATTTTGATTGATCAATAAATAAAAATATACCTCGATTTTTAATACCATTTTCAAAATCGACGTTTCTCGACCAGAGAAGCACATTTTGAGAATTTTTTCACTATTTTCAAATATAACCACTGAAACCATTAATTTTGTATTTTTTGCTTTAATTCAAGCAAATGTAACGATATTCATTCAAAAAACTGTTCAAATTCAATTTTCAGTAAGAAATCGTGTTCACGGATTTTGTATCTAGAAGAAAAAAAACATGCGATTTTTTCGGTACACTTTTGAATGCATTTTTTTCTGGACAAATTTTTGACCGAATTCAGCTTAATAACCTATAAAATACTCCTTAAAAGTCATTTCATTTTGATTGATCAATAAATAAAAATATACCTCGATTTTTAATACCATTTTCAAAATCGACGTTTCTCGACCAGAAAAGCTTATTTTGAGAATTTTTTCATTATTTTCAAATATAACCACTGAAACCATTATTTTTGTATTTTTTGCTTTAATTCAAGCAAATGTAACGATATTCATTCAAAAAACTATTCAAATTCAATTTTCAGTAAGAAATCGTGTTCACGGATTTTGTATCTAGAAGAAAAAAAACATGTGATTTTTTCGGTACACTTTTGAATGCATTTTTTCCTGACAAATTTTTGAACGAATTCAGCTTAATTACCTATAAAATACTCCTTAAAAGTGATTTCATCTTGATTGATCAATAAATAAAATTATACCTCGATTTGTAATACCATTTTCAAAATCGACGTTTCTCGACCAGAGAAGCTTATTTTGAGAATTTTATCATTATTTTCAAATATACCCACTGAAACCATTATTTTTGTATTTTTTGCTTTAATTCAAGCAAATGTAACGATATTCATTCAAAAAACTGTTCAAATTCAATTTTCAGTAAGAAATCGTGTTCACGGATTTTGTATCTAGAAGAAAAAAAACATGCGATTTTTTCGGTACACATGTGAATGCATCTTTTTCTGGACAAATTTTAGACTGAATTCAGCTTAATAACCTATAAAATACTCCTTAAAAGTGATTTCATCTTGATTGATCAATAAATAAAAATATACCTCGATTTTTAATACCATTTTCAAAATCGACGTTTCTCGACCAGAGAAGCTTATTTTGAGAATTTTTTCATTATTTTCAAATATACCCACTGAAACCATTATTTTTGTATTTTTTGCTTTAATTCAAGCAAATGTAACGATATTCATTCAAAAAACTGTTCAAATTCAATTTTCAGTAAGAAATCGTGTTCACGGATTTTGTATCTAGAAGAAAAAAAACATGCGATTTTTTCGGTACACTTTTGAATGCATTTTTTTCTGGACAAATTTTTGACCGAATTCAGCTTAATAACCTATAAAATACTCCTTAAAAGTCATTTCATTTTGATTGATCAATAAATAAAAATATACCTCGATTTTTAATACCATTTTCAAAATCGACGTTTCTCGACCAGAGAAGCACATTTTGAGAATTTTTTCACTATTTTCAAATATAACCACTGAAACCATTAATTTTGTATTTTTTGCTTTAATTCAAGCAAATGTAACGATATTCATTCAAAAAACTGTTCAAATTCAATTTTCAGTAAGAAATCGTGTTCACGGATTTTGTATCTAGAAGAAAAAAAACATGCGATTTTTTCGGTACACTTTTGAATGCATTTTTGTCAGGACAAATTTTTGACCGAATTCAGCTTAATTATCTATAAAATACTCCTTAAAAGTGATTTCATCTTGATTGATCAATAAATAAAAATATACCTCGATTTTTAATACCATTTTCAAAATCGACGTTTCTCGACCAGAAAAGCTTATTTTGAGAATTTTTTCATTATTTTCAAATATAACCACTGAAACCATTATTTTTGTATTTTTTGCTTTAATTCAAGCAAATGTAACGATATTCATTCAAAAAACGATTCAAATTCAATTTTCAGTAAGAAATCGTGTTCACGGATTTTGTATCTAGAAGAAAAAAAACATGCGATTTTTTCGGTACACTTTTGGATGCATTTTTTCTGGACAAATTTTTGACCGAATTCAGCTTAATAACCTATAAAATACTCCTTAAAAGTGATTTCATCTTGATTGATCAATAAATAAAAATATACCTCGACTTTTAATACCATTTTCAAAATCGAAGTTTCTCGACCAGAGAAGCTTATTTTGAGAATTTTTTCATTATTTTCAAATATAACCACTGAAACCATTATTTTTGTATTTTTTGCTTTAATTCAAGCAAATGTAACGATATTCATTCAAAAAACTGTTCAAATTCAATTTTCAGTAAGAAATCGTGTTCACGGATTTTGTATCTAGAAGAAAAAAAACATGCGATTTTTTCGGTACACTTTTGAAAGCATTTTTTCTGGACAAATTTTTGACCGAATTCAGCTTAATAACCTATAAAATACTCCTTAAAAGTGATTTCATCTTGATTGATCAATAAATAAAAATATACCTCGACTTTTAATACCATTTTCAAAATCGACGTTTCTCGACCAGAGAAGCTTATTTTGAGAATTTTTTCATTATTTTCAAATATAACCACTGAAACCATTATTTTTGTATTTTTTGCTTTAATTCAAGCAAATGTAACGATATTCATTCAAAAAACGATTCAAATTCAATTTTCAGTAAGAAATCGTGTTCACGGATTTTGTATCTAGAAGAAAAAAAACATGCGATTTTTTCGGTACACTTTTGAATGCATTTTTTCTGGACAAATTTTTGACCGAATTCAGCTTAATAACCTATAAAATACTCCTTAAAAGTGATTTCATCTTGATTGATCAATAAATAAAAATATACCTCGACTTTTAATACCATTTTCAAAATCGACGTTTCTCGACCAGAGAAGCTTATTTTGAGAATTTTTTCATTATTTTCAAATATAACCACTGAAACCATTATTTTTGTATTTTTTGCTTTAATTCAAGCAAATGTAACGATATTCATTCAAAAAACTGTTCAAATTCAATCTTCAGTAAGAAATCGTGTTCACGGATTTTGTATCTAGAAGAAAAAAAACATGCGATTTTTTCGGTACACTTGTGAATGCATCTTTTTCTGGACAAATTTTTGACTGAATTCAGCTTAATAACCTATAAAATACTCCTTAAAAGTGATTTCATCTTGATTGATCAATAAATAAAATTATACCTCGATTTGTAATACCATTTTCAAAATCGACGTTTCTCGACCAGAGAAGCTTATTTTGAGAATTTTTTCACTATTTTCAAATATAACCACTGAAACCATTATTTTTGTATTTTTTGCTTTAATTCAAGCAAATGTAACGATATTCATTCAAAAAACGATTCAAATTCAATTTTCAGTAAGAAATCGTGTTCACGGATTTTGTATCTAGAAGAAAAAAAACATGCGATTTTTTCGGTACACTTGTGAATGCATCTTTTTCTGGACAAATTTTTGACTGAATTCAGCTTAATAACCTATAAAATACTCCTTAAAAGTGATTTCATCTTGATTGATCAATAAATAAAATTATACCTCGATTTGTAATACCATTTTCAAAATCGACGTTTCTCGACCAGAGAAGCTTATTTTGAGAATTTTTTCACTATTTTCAAATATAACCACTGAAACCATTAATTTTGTATTTTTTGCTTTAATTCAAGCAAATGTAACGATATTCATTCAAAAAACTGTTCAAATTCAATTTTCAGTAAGAAATCGTGTTCACGGATTTTGTATCTAGAAGAAAAAAAACATGCGATTTTTTCGGTACACTTTTGAATGCATTTTTGTCAGGACAAATTTTTGACCGAATTCAGCTTAATTACCTATAAAATACTCCTTAAAAGTGATTTCATCTTGATTGATCAATAAATAAAAATATACCTCGATTTTTAATACCATTTTCAAAATCGACGTTTCTCGACCAGAAAAGCTTATTTTGAGAATTTTTTCATTATTTTCAAATATAACCACTGAAACCATTATTTTTGTATTTTTTGCTTTAATTCAAGCAAATGTAACGATATTCATTCAAAAAACGATTCAAATTCAAGTTTCAGTAAGAAACCGTGTTCACGGATTTTGTATCTAGAAGAAAAAAACATGCGATTTTTTCGGTACACTTTTGAATGCATTTTTTCTGGACAAATTTTTGACCGAATTCAGCTTAATAACCTATAAAATACTCCTTAAAAGTGATTTCATCTTGATTGATCAATAAATAAAAATATACCTCGACTTTTAATACCATTTTCAAAATCGACGTTTCTCGACCAGAGAAGCTTATTTTGAGAATTTTTTCATTATTTTCAAATATAACCACTGAAACCATTATTTTTGTATTTTTTGCTTTAATTCAAGCAAATGTAACGATATTCATTCAAAAAACGATTCAAATTCAATTTTCAGTAAGAAATCGTGTTCACGGATTTTGTATCTAGAAGAAAAAAAACATGCGATTTTTTCGGTACACTTGTGAATGCATCTTTTTCTGGACAAATTTTTGACTGAATTCAGCTTAATAACCTATAAAATACTCCTTAAAAGTGATTTCATCTTGATTGATCAATAAATAAAATTATACCTCGATTTGTAATACCATTTTCAAAATCGACGTTTCTCGACCAGAGAAGCTTATTTTGAGAATTTTTTCACTATTTTCAAATATAACCACTGAAACCATTATTTTTGTATTTTTTGCTTTAATTCAAGCAAATGTAACGATATTCATTCAAAAAACTGTTCAAATTCAATTTTCAGTAAGAAATCGTGTTCACGGATTTTGTATCTAGAAGAAAAAAAACATGCGATTTTTTCGGTACACTTTTGAATGCATTTTTTCTGGACAAATTTTTGACCGAATTCAGCTTAATAACCTATAAAATACTCCTTAAAAGTGATTTCATCTTGATTGATCAATAAATAAAAATATACCTCGACTTTTAATACCATTTTCAAAATCGACGTTTCTCGACCAGAGAAGCTTATTTTGAGAATTTTTTCATTATTTTCAAATATAACCACTGAAACCATTATTTTTGTATTTTTTGCTTTAATTCAAGCAAATGTAACGATATTCATTCAAAAAACTGTTCAAATTCAATTTTCAGTAAGAAATCGTGTTCACGGATTTTGTATCTAGAAGAAAAAAACATGCGATTTTTTCGGTACACTTTTGAATGCATTTTTGTCAGGACAAATTTTTGACCGAATTCAGCTTAATTACCTATAAAATACTCCTTAAAAGTGATTTCATCTTGATTGATCAATAAATAAAAATATACCTCGATTTTTAATACCATTTTCAAAATCGACGTTTCTCGACCAGAAAAGCTTATTTTGAGAATTTTTTCATTATTTTCAAATATAACCACTGAAACCATTATTTTTGTATTTTTTGCTTTAATTCAAGCAAATGTAACGATATTCATTCAAAAAACTGTTCAAATTCAATCTTCAGTAAGAAATCGTGTTCACGGATTTTGTATCTAGAAGAAAAAAAACATGCGATTTTTTCGGTACACTTGTGAATGCATCTTTTTCTGGACAAATTTTTGACTGAATTCAGCTTAATAACCTATAAAATACTCCTTAAAAGTGATTTCATCTTGATTGATCAATAAATAAAATTATACCTCGATTTGTAATACCATTTTCAAAATCGACGTTTCTCGACCAGAGAAGCTTATTTTGAGAATTTTTTCACTATTTTCAAATATAACCACTGAAACCATTATTTTTGTATTTTTTGCTTTAATTCAAGCAAATGTAACGATATTCATTCAAAAAACTGTTCAAATTCAATTTTCAGTAAGAAATCGTGTTCACGGATTTTGTATCTAGAAGAAAAAAAACATGCGATTTTTTCGGTACACTTTTGAATGCATTTTTGTCAGGACAAATTTTTGACCGAATTCAGCTTAATTACCTATAAAATACTCCTTAAAAGTGATTTCATCTTGATTGATCAATAAATAAAAATATACCTCGATTTTTAATACCATTTTCAAAATCGACGTTTCTCGACCAGAGAAGCACATTTTGAGAATTTTTTCACTATTTTCAAATATAACCACTGAAACCATTAATTTTGTATTTTTTGCTTTAATTCAAGCAAATGTAACGATATTCATTCAAAAAACTGTTCAAATTCAATTTTCAGTAAGAAATCGTGTTCACGGATTTTGTATCTAGAAGAAAAAAAACATGCGATTTTTTCGGTACACTTTTGAATGCATTTTTGTCAGGACAAATTTTTGACCGAATTCAGCTTAATTACCTATAAAATACTCCTTAAAAGTGATTTCATCTTGATTGATCAATAAATAAAAATATACCTCGATTTTTAATACCATTTTCAAAATCGACGTTTCTCGACCAGAAAAGCTTATTTTGAGAATTTTTTCATTATTTTCAAATATAACCACTGAAACCATTATTTTTGTATTTTTTGCTTTAATTCAAGCAAATGTAACGATATTCATTCAAAAAACGATTCAAATTCAAGTTTCAGTAAGAAATCGTGTTCACGGATTTTGTATCTAGAAGAAAAAAAACATGCGATTTTTTCGGTACACTTGTGAATGCATCTTTTTCTGGACAAATTTTTGACTGAATTCAGCTTAATAACCTATAAAATACTCCTTAAAAGTGATTTCATCTTGATTGATCAATAAATAAAATTATACCTCGATTTGTAATACCATTTTCAAAATCGACGTTTCTCGACCAGAGAAGCTTATTTTGAGAATTTTTTCACTATTTTCAAATATAACCACTGATACCATTAATTATGTATTTTTGGCTTTAATTCAAGCAAATGTAACGATATTCATTCAAAAAACTGTTCAAATTCAATTTTCAGTAAGAAATGGTGTTCACGGATTTTGTATCTAGAAGAAAAAAAACATGCGATTTTTTCGGTACACTTTTGAATGCATTTTTTCTGGACAAATTTTTGACCGAATTCAGCTTAATAACCTATAAAATACTCCTTAAAAGTGATTTCATCTTGATTGATCAATAAATAAAAATATACCTCGACTTTTAATACCATTTTCAAAATCGACGTTTCTCGACCAGAGAAGCTTATTTTGAGAATTTTTTCATTATTTTCAAATATAACCACTGAAACCATTATTTTTGTATTTTTTGCTTTAATTCAAGCAAATGTAACGATATTCATTCAAAAAACTGTTCAAATTCAATTTTCAGTAAGAAATCGTGTTCACGGATTTTGTATCTAGAAGAAAAAAACATGCGATTTTTTCGGTACACTTTTGAATGCATTTTTGTCAGGACAAATTTTTGACCGAATTCAGCTTAATTACCTATAAAATACTCCTTAAAAGTGATTTCATCTTGATTGATCAATAAATAAAAATATACCTCGATTTTTAATACCATTTTCAAAATCGACGTTTCTCGACCAGAAAAGCTTATTTTGAGAATTTTTTCATTATTTTCAAATATAACCACTGAAACCATTATTTTTGTATTTTTTGCTTTAATTCAAGCAAATGTAACGATATTCATTCAAAAAACTGTTCAAATTCAATCTTCAGTAAGAAATCGTGTTCACGGATTTTGTATCTAGAAGAAAAAAAACATGCGATTTTTTCGGTACACTTGTGAATGCATCTTTTTCTGGACAAATTTTTGACTGAATTCAGCTTAATAACCTATAAAATACTCCTTAAAAGTGATTTCATCTTGATTGATCAATAAATAAAATTATACCTCGATTTGTAATACCATTTTCAAAATCGACGTTTCTCGACCAGAGAAGCTTATTTTGAGAATTTTTTCACTATTTTCAAATATAACCACTGAAACCATTATTTTTGTATTTTTTGCTTTAATTCAAGCAAATGTAACGATATTCATTCAAAAAACTGTTCAAATTCAATTTTCAGTAAGAAATCGTGTTCACGGATTTTGTATCTAGAAGAAAAAAAACATGCGATTTTTTCGGTACACTTTTGAATGCATTTTTGTCAGGACAAATTTTTGACCGAATTCAGCTTAATTACCTATAAAATACTCCTTAAAAGTGATTTCATCTTGATTGATCAATAAATAAAAATATACCTCGATTTTTAATACCATTTTCAAAATCGACGTTTCTCGACCAGAGAAGCACATTTTGAGAATTTTTTCACTATTTTCAAATATAACCACTGAAACCATTAATTTTGTATTTTTTGCTTTAATTCAAGCAAATGTAACGATATTCATTCAAAAAACTGTTCAAATTCAATTTTCAGTAAGAAATCGTGTTCACGGATTTTGTATCTAGAAGAAAAAAAACATGCGATTTTTTCGGTACACTTTTGAATGCATTTTTGTCAGGACAAATTTTTGACCGAATTCAGCTTAATTACCTATAAAATACTCCTTAAAAGTGATTTCATCTTGATTGATCAATAAATAAAAATATACCTCGATTTTTAATACCATTTTCAAAATCGACGTTTCTCGACCAGAAAAGCTTATTTTGAGAATTTTTTCATTATTTTCAAATATAACCACTGAAACCATTATTTTTGTATTTTTTGCTTTAATTCAAGCAAATGTAACGATATTCATTCAAAAAACGATTCAAATTCAAGTTTCAGTAAGAAATCGTGTTCACGGATTTTGTATCTAGAAGAAAAAAAACATGCGATTTTTTCGGTACACTTGTGAATGCATCTTTTTCTGGACAAATTTTTGACTGAATTCAGCTTAATAACCTATAAAATACTCCTTAAAAGTGATTTCATCTTGATTGATCAATAAATAAAATTATACCTCGATTTGTAATACCATTTTCAAAATCGACGTTTCTCGACCAGAGAAGCTTATTTTGAGAATTTTTTCACTATTTTCAAATATAACCACTGATACCATTAATTATGTATTTTTGGCTTTAATTCAAGCAAATGTAACGATATTCATTCAAAAAACTGTTCAAATTCAATTTTCAGTAAGAAATCGTGTTCACGGATTTTGTATCTAGAAGAAAAAAAACATGCGATTTTTTCGGTACACTTTTGAATGCATTTTTGTCAGGACAAATTTTTGACCGAATTCAGCTTAATTACCTATAAAATACTCCTTAAAAGTGATTTCATCTTGATTGATCAATAAATAAAAATATACCTCGATTTTTAATACCATTTTCAAAATCGACGTTTCTCGACCAGAAAAGCTTATTTTGAGAATTTTTTCATTATTTTCAAATATAACCACTGAAACCATTATTTTTGTATTTTTTGCTTTAATTCAAGCAAATGTAACGATATTCATTCAAAAAACGATTCAAATTCAAGTTTCAGTAAGAAATCGTGTTCACGGATTTTGTATCTAGAAGAAAAAAACATGCGATTTTTTCGGTACACTTTTGAATGCATTTTTTCTGGACAAATTTTTGACCGAATTCAGCTTAATAACCTATAAAATACTCCTTAAAAGTGATTTCATCTTGATTGATCAATAAATAAAATTATACCTCGATTTGTAATACCATTTTCAAAATCGACGTTTCTCGACCAGAGAAGCTTATTTTGAGAATTTTTTCACTATTTTCAAATATAACCACTGAAACCATTATTTTTGTATTTTTTGCTTTAATTCAAGCAAATGTAACGATATTCATTCAAAAAACTGTTCAAATTCAATTTTCAGTAAGAAATCGTGTTCACGGATTTTGTATCTAGAAGAAAAAAAACATGCGATTTTTTCGGTACACTTTTGAATGCATTTTTGTCAGGACAAATTTTTGACCGAATTCAGCTTAATTACCTATAAAATACTCCTTAAAAGTGATTTCATCTTGATTGATCAATAAATAAAAATATACCTCGATTTTCAAAATCGACGTTTCTCGACCAGAGAAGCACATTTTGAGAATTTTTTCACTATTTTCAAATATAACCACTGAAACCATTAATTTTGTATTTTTTGCTTTAATTCAAGCAAATGTAACGATATTCATTCAAAAAACTGTTCAAATTCAATTTTCAGTAAGAAATCGTGTTCACGGATTTTGTATCTAGAAGAAAAAAAACATGCGATTTTTTCGGTACACTTTTGAATGCATTTTTGTCAGGACAAATTTTTGACCGAATTCAGCTTAATTACCTATAAAATACTCCTTAAAAGTGATTTCATCTTGATTGATCAATAAATAAAAATATACCTCGATTTTTAATACCATTTTCAAAATCGACGTTTCTCGACCAGAAAAGCTTATTTTGAGAATTTTTTCATTATTTTCAAATATAACCACTGAAACCATTATTTTTGTATTTTTTGCTTTAATTCAAGCAAATGTAACGATATTCATTCAAAAAACGATTCAAATTCAAGTTTCAGTAAGAAATCGTGTTCACGGATTTTGTATCTAGAAGAAAAAAAACATGCGATTTTTTCGGTACACTTGTGAATGCATCTTTTTCTGGACAAATTTTTGACTGAATTCAGCTTAATAACCTATAAAATACTCCTTAAAAGTGATTTCATCTTGATTGATCAATAAATAAAATTATACCTCGATTTGTAATACCATTTTCAAAATCGACGTTTCTCGACCAGAGAAGCTTATTTTGAGAATTTTTTCACTATTTTCAAATATAACCACTGATACCATTAATTATGTATTTTTGGCTTTAATTCAAGCAAATGTAACGATATTCATTCAAAAAACTGTTCAAATTCAATTTTCAGTAAGAAATGGTGTTCACGGATTTTGTATCTAGAAGAAAAAAAACATGCGATTTTTTCGGTACACTTTTGAATGCATTTTTTCTGGACAAATTTTTGACCGAATTCAGCTTAATAACCTATAAAATACTCCTTAAAAGTGATTTCATCTTGATTGATCAATAAATAAAAATATACCTCGACTTTTAATACCATTTTCAAAATCGACGTTTCTCGACCAGAGAAGCTTATTTTGAGAATTTTTTCATTATTTTCAAATATAACCACTGAAACCATTATTTTTGTATTTTTTGCTTTAATTCAAGCAAATGTAACGATATTCATTCAAAAAACTGTTCAAATTCAATTTTCAGTAAGAAATCGTGTTCACGGATTTTGTATCTAGAAGAAAAAAACATGCGATTTTTTCGGTACACTTTTGAATGCATTTTTGTCAGGACAAATTTTTGACCGAATTCAGCTTAATTACCTATAAAATACTCCTTAAAAGTGATTTCATCTTGATTGATCAATAAATAAAAATATACCTCGATTTTTAATACCATTTTCAAAATCGACGTTTCTCGACCAGAAAAGCTTATTTTGAGAATTTTTTCATTATTTTCAAATATAACCACTGAAACCATTATTTTTGTATTTTTTGCTTTAATTCAAGCAAATGTAACGATATTCATTCAAAAAACTGTTCAAATTCAATCTTCAGTAAGAAATCGTGTTCACGGATTTTGTATCTAGAAGAAAAAAAACATGCGATTTTTTCGGTACACTTGTGAATGCATCTTTTTCTGGACAAATTTTTGACTGAATTCAGCTTAATAACCTATAAAATACTCCTTAAAAGTGATTTCATCTTGATTGATCAATAAATAAAATTATACCTCGATTTGTAATACCATTTTCAAAATCGACGTTTCTCGACCAGAGAAGCTTATTTTGAGAATTTTTTCACTATTTTCAAATATAACCACTGAAACCATTATTTTTGTATTTTTTGCTTTAATTCAAGCAAATGTAACGATATTCATTCAAAAAACTGTTCAAATTCAATTTTCAGTAAGAAATCGTGTTCACGGATTTTGTATCTAGAAGAAAAAAAACATGCGATTTTTTCGGTACACTTTTGAATGCATTTTTGTCAGGACAAATTTTTGACCGAATTCAGCTTAATTACCTATAAAATACTCCTTAAAAGTGATTTCATCTTGATTGATCAATAAATAAAAATATACCTCGATTTTTAATACCATTTTCAAAATCGACGTTTCTCGACCAGAGAAGCACATTTTGAGAATTTTTTCACTATTTTCAAATATAACCACTGAAACCATTAATTTTGTATTTTTTGCTTTAATTCAAGCAAATGTAACGATATTCATTCAAAAAACTGTTCAAATTCAATTTTCAGTAAGAAATCGTGTTCACGGATTTTGTATCTAGAAGAAAAAAAACATGCGATTTTTTCGGTACACTTTTGAATGCATTTTTGTCAGGACAAATTTTTGACCGAATTCAGCTTAATTACCTATAAAATACTCCTTAAAAGTGATTTCATCTTGATTGATCAATAAATAAAAATATACCTCGATTTTTAATACCATTTTCAAAATCGACGTTTCTCGACCAGAAAAGCTTATTTTGAGAATTTTTTCATTATTTTCAAATATAACCACTGAAACCATTATTTTTGTATTTTTTGCTTTAATTCAAGCAAATGTAACGATATTCATTCAAAAAACGATTCAAATTCAAGTTTCAGTAAGAAATCGTGTTCACGGATTTTGTATCTAGAAGAAAAAAAACATGCGATTTTTTCGGTACACTTGTGAATGCATCTTTTTCTGGACAAATTTTTGACTGAATTCAGCTTAATAACCTATAAAATACTCCTTAAAAGTGATTTCATCTTGATTGATCAATAAATAAAATTATACCTCGATTTGTAATACCATTTTCAAAATCGACGTTTCTCGACCAGAGAAGCTTATTTTGAGAATTTTTTCACTATTTTCAAATATAACCACTGATACCATTAATTATGTATTTTTGGCTTTAATTCAAGCAAATGTAACGATATTCATTCAAAAAACTGTTCAAATTCAATTTTCAGTAAGAAATCGTGTTCACGGATTTTGTATCTAGAAGAAAAAAAACATGCGATTTTTTCGGTACACTTTTGAATGCATTTTTGTCAGGACAAATTTTTGACCGAATTCAGCTTAATTACCTATAAAATACTCCTTAAAAGTGATTTCATCTTGATTGATCAATAAATAAAAATATACCTCGATTTTTAATACCATTTTCAAAATCGACGTTTCTCGACCAGAAAAGCTTATTTTGAGAATTTTTTCATTATTTTCAAATATAACCACTGAAACCATTATTTTTGTATTTTTTGCTTTAATTCAAGCAAATGTAACGATATTCATTCAAAAAACGATTCAAATTCAAGTTTCAGTAAGAAATCGTGTTCACGGATTTTGTATCTAGAAGAAAAAAACATGCGATTTTTTCGGTACACTTTTGAATGCATTTTTTCTGGACAAATTTTTGACCGAATTCAGCTTAATAACCTATAAAATACTCCTTAAAAGTGATTTCATCTTGATTGATCAATAAATAAAATTATACCTCGATTTGTAATACCATTTTCAAAATCGACGTTTCTCGACCAGAGAAGCTTATTTTGAGAATTTTTTCACTATTTTCAAATATAACCACTGAAACCATTATTTTTGTATTTTTTGCTTTAATTCAAGCAAATGTAACGATATTCATTCAAAAAACTGTTCAAATTCAATTTTCAGTAAGAAATCGTGTTCACGGATTTTGTATCTAGAAGAAAAAAAACATGCGATTTTTTCGGTACACTTTTGAATGCATTTTTTCTGGACAAATTTTTGACCGAATTCAGCTTAATAACCTATAAAATACTCCTTAAAAGTGATTTCATCTTGATTGATCAATAAATAAAAATATACCTCGACTTTTAATACCATTTTCAAAATCGACGTTTCTCGACCAGAGAAGCTTATTTTGAGAATTTTTTCATTATTTTCAAATATAACCACTGAAACCATTATTTTTGTATTTTTTGCTTTAATTCAAGCAAATGTAACGATATTCATTCAAAAAACTGTTCAAATTCAATTTTCAGTAAGAAATCGTGTTCACGGATTTTGTATCTAGAAGAAAAAAACATGCGATTTTTTCGGTACACTTTTGAATGCATTTTTGTCAGGACAAATTTTTGACCGAATTCAGCTTAATTACCTATAAAATACTCCTTAAAAGTGATTTCATCTTGATTGATCAATAAATAAAAATATACCTCGATTTTTAATACCATTTTCAAAATCGACGTTTCTCGACCAGAAAAGCTTATTTTGAGAATTTTTTCATTATTTTCAAATATAACCACTGAAACCATTATTTTTGTATTTTTTGCTTTAATTCAAGCAAATGTAACGATATTCATTCAAAAAACGATTCAAATTCATTTTTCAGTAAGAAATCGTGTTCACGGATTTTGTATCTAGAAGAAAAAAAACATGCGATTTTTTCGGTACACTTTTGAATGCATTTTTTCTGGACAAATTTTTGACCGAATTCAGCTTAATAACCTATAAAATACTCCTTAAAAGTGATTTCATCTTGATTGATCAATAAATAAAAATATACCTCGACTTTTAATACCATTTTCAAAATCGACGTTTCTCGGCCAGAGAAGCTTATTTTGAGAATTTTTTCATTATTTTCAAATATAACCACTGAAACCATTATTTTTGTATTTTTTGCTTTAATTCAAGCAAATGTAACGATATTCATTCAAAAAACGATTCAAATTCAATTTTCAGTAAGAAATCGTGTTCACGGATTTTGTATCTAGAAGAAAAAAAACATGCGATTTTTTCGGTACACTTTTGAATGCATTTTTTCTGGACAAATTTTTGACCGAATTCAGCTTAATAACCTATAAAATACTCCTTAAAAGTGATTTCATCTTGATTGATCAATAAATTAAAATATACCTCGATTTTTAATACCATTTTCAAAATCGACGTTTCTCGACCAGAGAAGCTTATTTTGAGAATTTTTTCATTATTTTCAAATATAACCACTGAAACCATTATTTTTGAATTTTTTGCTTTAATTCAAGCAAATGTAACGATATTCATTCAAAAAACTGTTCAAATTCAATTTTCAGTAAGAAATCGTGTTCACGGATTTTGTATCTAGAAGAAAAAAAACATGCGATTTTTTCGGTACACTTTTGAATGCATTTTTTTCTGAACAAATTTTTGACCGAATTCAGCTTAATTACCTATAAAATACTCATTAAATGTTATTTCATCTCGATTGATCAATAAATAAAAATGTACCTCGATTTTAAATACCATTTTCAAAATCGACGTTTCTCGACCAAAGAAGCTTATTTTGAGAATTTTTTCACTATTTTCAAATATAACCACTGAAACCATTATTTTTGTATTTTTTGCTTTAATTCAAGCAAATGTAACGATATTCATTCAAAAAACTGTTCAAATTCAATTTTCAGTAAGAAATCGTGTTCACGGATTTTGTATCTAGAAGAAAAAAAACATGCGATTTTTTCGGTACACTTTTGAATGCATTTTTTTCTGGACAAATTTTTGACCGAATTCAGCTTAATAACCTATAAAATACTCCTTAAAAGTGATTTCATCTTGATTGATCAATAAATAAAAATATACCTCGATTTTTAATACCATTTTCAAAATCGACGTTTCTCGACCAGAGAAGCTTATTTTGAGAATTTTTTCATTATTTTCAAATATAACCACTGAAACCATTATTTTTGTATTTTTTGCTTTAATTCAAGCAAATGTAACGATATTCATTCAAAAAACTGTTCAAATTCAATTTTCAGTAAGAAATCGTGTTCACGGATTTTGTATCTAGAAGAAAAAAAACATGCGATTTTTTCGGTACACTTTTGAATGCATTTTTTTCTGGACAAATTTTTGACCGAATTCAGCTTAATTATCTATAAAATACTCCTTTAAAGTGATTTCATCTTGATTGATCAATAAATAAAAATATACCTCGATTTTTAATACCATTTTCAAAATCGACGTTTCTCGACCAGAGAAGCTTATTTTGAGAATTTTATCATTATTTTCAAATATACCCACTGAAACCATTATTTTTGTATTTTTTGCTTTAATTCAAGCAAATGTAACGATATTCATTCAAAAAACTGTTCAAATTCAATTTTCAGTAAGAAATCGTGTTCACGGATTTTGTATCTAGAAGAAAAAAACATGCGATTTTTTCGGTACACTTGTGAATGCATCTTTTTCTGGACAAATTTTTGAATGAATTCAGCTTAATAACCTATAAAATACTCCTTAAAAGTGATTTCATCTTGATTGATCAATAAATTAAAATATACCTCGATTTTTAATACCATTTTCAAAATCGACGTTTCTCGACCAGAGAAGCTTATTTTGAGAATTTTTTCATTATTTTCAAATATAACCACTGAAACCATTATTTTTGAATTTTTTGCTTTAATTCAAGCAAATGTAACGATATTCATTCAAAAAACTGTTCAAATTCAATTTTCAGTAAGAAATCGTGTTCACGGATTTTGTATCTAGAAGAAAAAAAACATGCGATTTTTTCGGTACACTTTTGAATGCATTTTTTTCTGAACAAATTTTTGACCGAATTCAGCTTAATTACCTATAAAATACTCATTAAAAGTTATTTCATCTCGATTGATCAATAAATAAAAATGTACCTCGATTTTAAATACCATTTTCAAAATCGACGTATCTCGACCAAAGAAGCTTATTTTGAGAATTTTTTCACTATTTTCAAATATAACCACTGAAACCATTATTTTTGTATTTTTTGCTTTAATTCAAGCAAATGTAACGATATTCATTCAAAAAACTGTTCAAATTCAATTTTCAGTAAGAAATCGTGTTCACGGATTTTGTATCTAGAAGAAAAAAAACATGCGATTTTTTCGGTACACTTTTGAATGCATTTTTTTCTGGACAAATTTTTGACCGAATTCAGCTTAATAACCTATAAAATACTCCTTAAAAGTGATTTCATCTTGATTGATCAATAAATAAAAATATACCTCGATTTTTAATACCATTTTCAAAATCGACGTTTCTCGTCCAGAAAAGCTTATTTTGAGAATTTTTTCATTATTTTCAAATATAACCACTTAAACCATTATTTTTGTATTTTTTGCTTTAATTCAAGCAAATGTAACGATATTCATTCAAAAAACTGTTCAAATTCAATCTTCAGTAAGAAATCGTGTTCACGGATTTTGTATCTAGAAGAAAAAAAACATGCGATTTTTTCGGTACACTTGTGAATGCATCTTTTTCTGGACAAATTTTTGACTGAATTCAGCTTAATAACCTATAAAATACTCCTTAAAAGTGATTTCATCTTGATTGATCAATAAATAAAAATATACCTCGATTTTTAATACCATTTTCAAAATCGACGTTTCTCGACCAGAGAAGCTTATTTTGAGAATTTTTTCATTATTTTCAAATATAACCACTGAAACCATTATTTTTGTATTTTTTGCTTTAATTCAAGCAAATGTAACGATATTCATTCAAAAAACTGTTCAAATTCAATTTTCAGTAAGAAATCGTGTTCACGGATTTTGTATCTAGAAGAAAAAAAACATGCGATTTTTTCGGTACACTTTTGAATGCATTTTTTTCTGGACAAATTTTTGACCGAATTCAGCTTAATTATCTATAAAATACTCCTTTAAAGTGATTTCATCTTGATTGATCAATAAATAAAAATATACCTCGATTTTTAATACCATTTTAAAAATCGACGTTTCTCGACCAGAGAAGCTTATTTTGAGAATTTTTTCATTATTTTCAAATATAACCACTGAAACCATTATTTTTGAATTTTTTGCTTTAATTCAAGCAAATGTAACGATATTCATTCAAAAAACTGTTCAAATTCAATTTTCAGTAAGAAATCGTGTTCACGGATTTTGTATCTAGAAGAAAAAAACATGCGATTTTTTCGGTACACTTTTGAATGCATTTTTTTCTGAACAAATTTTTGACCGAATTCAGCTTAATTACCTATAAAATACTCATTAAAAGTTATTTCATCTCGATTGATCAATAAATAAAAATGTACCTCGATTTTAAATACCATTTTCAAAATCGACGTTTCTCGACCAAAGAAGCTTATTTTGAGAATTTTTTCATTATTTTCAAATATAACCACTGAAACCATTATTTTTGTATTTTTTGCTTTAATTCAAGCAAATGTAACGATATTCATTCAAAAAACTGTTCAAATTCAATTTTCAGTAAGAAATCGTGTTCACGGATTTTGTATCTAGAAGAAAAAAAACATGCGATTTTTTCGGTACACTTTTGAATGCATTTTTTTCTGGACAAATTTTTGACCGAATTCAGCTTAATAATCTATAAAATACTCCTTAAAAGTGATTTCATCTTGATTGATCAATAAATAAAAATATACCTCGATTTTTAATACCATTTTCAAAATCGACGTTTCTCGACCAGAGAAGCTTATTTTGAGAATTTTTTCATTATTTTCAAATATACCCACTGAAACCATTATTTTTGTATTTTTTGCTTTAATTCAAGCAAATGTAACGATATTCATTCAAAAAACTGTTCAAATTCAATTTTCAGTAAGAAATCGTGTTCACGGATTTTGTATCTAGAAGAAAAAAACATGCGATTTTTTCGGTACACTTGTGAATGCATCTTTTTCTGGACAAATTTTTGACTGAATTCAGCTTAATAACCTATAAAATACTCCTTAAAAGTGATTTCATCTTGATTGATCAATAAATTAAAATATACCTCGATTTTTAATACCATTTTCAAAATCGACGTTTCTCGACCAGAGAAGCTTATTTTGAGAATTTTTTCATTATTTTCAAATATAACCACTGAAACCATTATTTTTGTATTTTTTGCTTTAATTCAAGCAAATGTAACGATATTCATTCAAAAAACTGTTCAAATTCAATTTTCAGTAAGAAATCGTGTTCACGGATTTTGTATCTAGAAGAAAAAAAACATGCGATTTTTTCGGTACACTTTGAACCTTTCAATGGTATTAATATGAACCATTTTTAAAGGTTCAATATTGAACCGTTTTTAAAGGTTCAATATTGAACCATTTTTAGAGGTTCAATATTGAACCATTTTAAAGGGTTCGTATTCAAACCATAAATGGTTGGCCCTGGGTTGCATGACTTTGAACCTCAAATGGTTAAATAATGTCCCTTTTTTATTAACAGTGTAACTGACGACCGAGAAAATTTTGAACACCTGATTTCAGATTTCAAATGACTTCAATTGAACTATCAATTCATTTGACTTCAAAGACTTCACTAACTGTATTTGATTTCAAATGACTTCATTAAAATTTAAAAAGACTTCAAGTGACTTCAATACAATTTATAAAGACTTCAAGTGACTTCAATACAATTTTTAAAGACTTCAAGTGAATTCAATATAATTTATAGACTTCAATATGACTTCAACATATTTTATAGGTTTCAATGTGACTTCAATTTAGTTTGTAAAGATTTCAAGTGACTTCAACATAATTTAAAGACTTCAAGTGACTTCAATATAATATGTGAAGACTTCTAGTGACTTCAACATAAGTTAGTGACTTCAATAGAATTTATAGACTAGAGCCGATTTCTATTTTAGCTCAAGACTTCATTAAATTGCAATAATTGAAAAGTATCTATGTACTTTGCTATCAAGTACTAAGGTGCAGAGCAACCAAAAGCAAGTATCGATGCTGAATTATATGGCGCAGATACAAGCCCGAATAGTATTAGTCCATTTGATCGCCGCTTATCTCACTCTAAAGAAATCTGCGGCGTTATACGCGGGAAAAATAGGATCACGTGATCGGCCGCCATTTACGGAAAGAACATTTTATATGGCATAGCTAACTCGATCACGTTCGTGGGCGCGTGGGCTGTGTTTTTGAAAGTGATTATCGTCTGATTCATACTCGGATTCATGGTTCAGAGAACTAGATGGCGCAATTTTTAAATAGGCAGCTTTTATGTCGTATTCTCTGACTTTTTATTATTTTCTTACACGTTTCGAAATTAAGGTTCCCAATTTATATTATTAAGCCAATAGGTGACTATATTAAGTATTTGGTCTTGCTGAACTTGTTGAAAATAAGAAATCGTCATCACGCCGCAATTTTATACGTGACTTGACACGTGATTTATAGTAGAATGCGCGAGATGAAATTTGTTTTCAAACTATCCTTCAACATGAAAACAAATTTCCTCACGCGCATTCTTTATCCATGATCTTATGATTCTGAGCGCGAGCGCCATTTCTCCAGACTAGATACGTCACTCGACAGTGACGATTTGTTATAATTTTCAATTAACTAATCCTTCTTTTATATATTTACCTAACAAAAATATATCGTTTACGAATATTCTTTGAAAACGGAATGATTAGCCGCCGACAATAAGTCCAAAAAGGCAAAAAATACTGGGGGAAAGTGTCTGGCACGAGGGAAAGATTGCATTGCACCTCCAAAAACGGCCGAAAATTGAGTGCCCTCTGTAGAGGAGGCGTTACTCCAAAACGGACCAAGACTCTTGAAAATAATAATTGTAGAAGAGGAAATTTCCTGCTACGATTTTCCAAAAAAAAACCCTGTAAACCTTAAACAATACTGTCGTATTTTTTGACTAACATAAGCTTTGAAGCTTGACCGCAAACATTAGAAGTGAAGTGCGAAAGAACCTCAAAATTTCTCAAAGTAAGCTTATCACTAGTGTATGTATTGTCCCAATCAGGTGGAATATCGTTCCATTCCAAACCTAGCGACCCTGTTGATGAGGAATTATTACTCCCATTCTTTGTGAATATTAATAATCGCCTTCAAAAATACTATCATCTATTATTATAATCAGGTTTTGGAAACCATTCTGTTTTGGATTTTGTACTATACTCTGTAGATAGTCTCTTTTTATCCGAGCTGAGCCTCCAAAAACACGTTTAGATACACCAAACTCAGGTTCAAACGGTTGGTTTTTCCACGCTAAACCCTTTTTCGTGACTTCACTCTAAAAACTTGTATGAGAAAGTAGGGATGTCAACTTCCCTGAAAAAAACCGGTTTTCGGTTAACCGATTAATAAAATGGCCGGTTTAACCGATTCAAAAAACTGGACAAAAAACCGGTTTTTCAAAAAACCGATTTTTATCCGGTCGTTCATGATAAATGTTGAAAAATGCGATACTCCAACGTAAACTCAAAGACCAAATATTAGTACCGAGTAGTTAGTACCAATAGGTGTTAAGTAATGCAGTTTGTCATTGGCATTCTAGAATAGGCCAATGAGAAATTATTCGACAGATGGAGTAATTTTCTTGGAGTGAGAACGAAAGTTCCATTAAAATTGCATTATACGCATCTATGTCTCCTTTGATATTGCTCCAAGGTGGTAGATTGTTAGCAGCCGCGTTAGCAGCCAACCGAAGCTAAGTAACATTAAGTGACGAAAATGGAAAACTTTTAAATGTGTGAATTAAAAAACACAGATTCGGTTTTCATTTTAAAAAACCGATTAAAACCGAACATTTTAAAAACCGGTTTTTGACATCCCTATGAGAAAGACCTGGCTACCCTAGCAGGCAATGGAATAAATTTAGTTGTTTTTGTTATTAAACTCTGGACTTTTACTTTAGTTGTTAAAACTCGGACTTTCATCCTCGAACCAACTCTTGGTTTAGTGATTTTTAATCTATCTTAGAAACCTTGTCTATCAGTCGGCGAGGTTTTTAGTGCCTAATTATCTCTCCCCCCTTCAAATGAACTATTTCACCCCCACAGACCCAATCTTTAAGAAACGAAAAGAGAGAAAAAAATTCATATGCAAGGAACTTCATGAGACTTGAATAGATTTGAAACGGAATTTCAATAGACTTCAAGATATTTTAAATGGATTTCCTTGGGCTTCAAGAGATTTTTCAAGAACTTCATATGACTTCAAGAGATTTCCAACGGACTTCATCAACTTCGAGAGATTTCAAGGGCACTTCGTATGACTTCAAGAGGACTTCGTATGACTTCAAGAGATTTCCAAGAGACTTTCGAGAGACTTCGAGAGATTTCCAAGAGACTTCGCGGGACTTCAAGAGATTTCCAAGAGACTTTCGAGAGACTTCGAGAGATTTCCAAGAGACTTCGCGGGACTTCAAGCGATTTCCAAGGGACTTTCGAGAGACTTCGAGAGATTTCCAAGAGACTTCGCGGGACTTCAAGAGATTTCCAAGAGACTTTCGAGAGACTTCGAGAGATTTCCAAGAGACTTCGCGGGACTTCAAGCGATTTCCAAGGGACTTCCCGTGACTTCAAGGGATTCTCTAGGGACTTCCTAAGACTTCCGCGATTTCAACCAAATTTTGCGATTTATAGAGAATTCAAAAATAATTTATGGACTTCAATCGTGATTTCAAAAATTTTGTACACCTGATTTCACAAGTGGTTTCCCCCTCGCTGACGACCATTTAATTTGTGGGCTTCCGTGGCGCAATGGTTAGCGCGCTCGGCTGCTAACCGAAAGATTGGTGGTTCGAGCCCACCCGGGAGCGGTGTTGTGAGATCTCAAATGTAACGTAAAAAGCCAAAGTTTTTCCACATTACCTGACAGCATTTTATATTCTAAGCTTCCGTGGCGCAATGCTTAGTGTGTTTGGCTGTTAACCGAAAGGTTGGTGGTTCGAGCCCATCCGGGAGCGGTGTTCTGAGGCCTCAGATAAAACGTAAAAAGTTCCACAATACCTGACGAACATTTAATTTTTGGGCTTCCGTGAATCAATGAAATTCGCGTTCGGCTTTTAACCGATAGTTTGGTGGTTCAAGCACATCCGGGACCGTGTTGTGTGATCTCAAATGTAACGTAAAAAGCTAAAGTTTTTCCAAAAGACCTGACGAACATTTCATTTTTGGGCCTCCGTGGCTGAATGGTTAGCACGTTCGGCTTTAACCGAAAGGTTGGTGGTTAGAGCCCATCCGGGAGCGGTGTTGTGAGGTTTCGGATGTAACGTAAAAAGTCAGAGTTTTTCCACTATACCTGACGAACATTTAATTTTGGGCTTCCGTGGCTCAATGAAATTCGCGTTCGGCTTTTAACCGATAGTTTGGTGGTTCAAGCACATCCGGGAGCGGTGTTGTGAGATCTCAAATGTAACGTAAAAAGCTAAAGTTTTTCCACAATACCTGACGACCATTTAATTTTTGGGCTTCCGTGGCTCATTGAAATTCGCGTTCGGCTTTTAACCGATAGTTTGGTGGTTCAAGCCCATCCAAGAGCGGAATTGTGAGGTCTCAGATGTAATGTATAAAGTCAGAGTTTTTCCAAAGTACCTGACGAACATTTCATATTTGGGCTTCCGTGGCTGAATGGTTAGCACGTTCGGCTGCTAACCGAATGGTTCGTGGTTCGAGCCCATCCGGGAGCGGTGTTCTGAGGCCTCAGATAAAACGTAAAAAGTCAGAGTTTTTCCACAATACCTGACGAACATTTAATTTTTGGGCTTCCGTGAATCAATGAAATTCGCGTTCGGCTTTTAACCGATAGTTTGGTGGTTCAAGCACATCCGGGACCGTGTTGTGTGATCTCAAATGTAACGTAAAAACCTAAAGTTTTTCCAAAAGACCTGACGAACATTTCATTTTTGGGCCTCCGTGGCTGAATGGTTAGCACGTTCGGCTTTAACCGAAAGGTTGGTGGTTAGAGCCCATCTGGGTCAGAGTTTTTCCACAATACCTGACGACCATTTAATATTTGGGCTTCCGTGGCTCAATGAAATTCGCGTTCGGCTTTTAACCGATAGTTTGTTGGTTCAAGCCCATCCGGGAGCGGTATTGTGAGGTCTCAGATGTAACGTAAAAAGCTAAAGTTTTTCCAAAAGACCTGACGAACATTTCATTTTAGGGCTTCCGTGGCTGAATGGTTATCGCGTTCATCTGTTAACCGAAAGGTTGTTGGTTCGAGCCCACCCGGGAGCGGTGTTGTGAGATCTCAAATGTAACGTAAAAAGCTAAAGTTTTTCCACAATACCTGACGATCATTTAATATTTGGGTTTTCGTGGCTCAATGAAATTCGCGTTCGGCTTTTAACCGATAGTTTGGTGGTTCAAGCCCATCCGGGAGCGGTATTGTGAGGTCTCAGATGTAACGTAAAAAGTCACAGTTTTTCCACAACACCTGACGAACATTTAATTTTTGGGCTTCCGTGGCTCAATGAAATTCGCGTTCGGCTTTTAAACGATAGTTTGGTGGTTCAAGCACATCCGAGAGCGTGTTGTGAGATCTCAAATGCAACGTAAAAAGCTAAAGTTTTTCCAAAAGACCTGACGAACATTTCATTTTTGGGCCTCCGTGGCTGAATGGTTAGCACGTTCGGCTTTAACCGAAAGGTTGGTGGTTAGAGCCCATCCGGGAGCGGTGTTGTGAGGTTTCGGATGTAACGTAAAAAGTCAGAGTTTTTCCACTATACCTGACGAACATCTAATTTTGGGCTTCCGTGGCTCAATGAAATTCGCGTTCGGCTTTTAACCGATAGTTTGGTGGTTCAAGCACATCCGGGAGCGGTGTTGTGAGATCTCAAATGTAACGTAAAAAGCTAAAGTTTTTCCACAATACCTGACGACCATTTAATTTTTGGGCTTCCGTGGCTCATTGAAATTCGCGTTCGGCTTTTAACCGATAGTTTGGTGGTTCAAGCCCATCCGGGAGCGGTATTGTGAGGTCTCAGATGTAATGTAAAAAGTCAGAGTTTTTCCAAAATACCTGACGAACATTTCATTTTTGGGCTTCCGTGGCTGAATGGTTAGCACGTTCGGCTGCTAACCGAATGGTTCGTGGTTCGAGCCCACCCGGGAGCGGTGTTGTGAGATCTCAAATGTAACGTAAAAAGCCAAAGTTTTTCCAAAAGACCTGACGAACATTTCATTTTGGGCCTCCGTGGCTGAATGGTTAGCACGTTCGGCTGTTATCCGAAAGGTGTTATTTTATATCGTTTGGGTATTATTTGTGCGCTTTTTAATGAATGAGGCTTTTTCAACTCTTTTTCACACCGTTTATTTAAGCGAATGGTGTATAAAAAATATCGCACTAATTCTATGCCATTTGAGCACCATTTAATGGGGTATTCAATGGGGTTATTTTATATAATTAATAATAATAATCGCACTCGTTTAGCTAACCCACCCTGTCGCACTCGTTTAGCTAACCCACCCTGTCGCACTCGTTTAGCTAACCCACCCTGTCGCACTCGTTTAGCTAACCCACCCTGTCGCACTCGTTTAGCTAACCCACCCTGTCGCACTCGTTTAGCTAATCCGCCCTGTCGCACTCGTTTAGCTAACCCACCCTGTCGCACTCGTTTAGCTATCCCGCCCTGTCGCACTCGTTTAGCTAACCCGCCCTGTCGCACTCGTTTAGCTAACCCACCCTGTCGCACTCGTTTAGCTAACCCACCCTGTCGCACTCGTTTAGCTAACCCACCCTGTCGCACTCGTTTAGCTAACCCACTTTGTCGCACTCGTTTAGCTAACCCACCCTGTCGCACTCGTTTAGCTAACCCACCCTGTCGCACTCGTTTAGCTAACCCACCCTTTCGCACTCGTTTAGCTAACCCACCCTGTCGCACTCGTTTACCTAACCCACCCTGTCGCACTTGTTTAGCTAACCCAACCTGTCGCACTCGTTTAGCTAACCCACCCTGTCGCACTCGTTTAGCTAACCCACCCTGTCGCACTCGTTTAGCTAACCCACCCTGTCGCACTCGTTTAGCTAACCCACCCTGTCGCACTCGTTTAGCTAACCCACCCTGTTGCACTCGTTTACCCTCTGGTTCTACAAGAGATACAGGGATGAACTTTGAGTGTGTTATAGTCCAATTTGTCCGCCCATCCAACCATACTATTTACACCACAAGCATGGGCCGAGTAATTAAGCGAAATGTTCAAAAACATGCCATAACTCAGGTTCTTCTAGAGATACGGTGATGTCCTTTGAGTATGTTATAGTCCAATTTGTTCCCGTCCAATGATACTAAAAACTTAGGGCGACGAAAAATTGGAGCCAAGTAATTAAGGTGCTTACCATGTTAGTTTTGGCTATTTTTGAAAGTGGCTGCGAGTCAGAGCAATCATCATCATCATCTTCATTAAGTGTAGTATCCTGCTCCACACTGTAAAAAGTTGTGGTGTCTAAATTATGCCATAATGGTGTTAAAACAATGTGCACTATTTGTGCACCTTGACAAGGTGCGGAAATAGTACGAAAATGGTTCGATATTTTAAAAACACCATTAGCTTAAACGAATGGTGAAGAAATGGGTTTATAAAGCATAATTCTTTAAAAGGTTTGCAAATGATACCTTAATTATTTAAAATAACCCCATTGAATACCCCATTAAATGGTGCTCAAATGGCATAGAATTAGTGCGATATTTTTTATACACCATTCGCTTAAATAAACGGTGTGAAAAAGGGTTGAAAAAGCCTCATTCATTAAAAGGCGCACAAATAATACCCAAACGATATAAAATAACATCTTTCGGATAACAGCCGAACAAGCTAAGCATTGCGCCAAGGAAGCCCAAAAATTAAATGGTCGTCAGGTACTGTGGAAAAACTTTATATTTTGGGTTACAGCTGACACTTCACAACACCGCTCCCGGATGGGCTCGAACCACCAACCTTTCGGTTAGCAGCCGAACGTGCTAACCATTGAGCCACGGAAGCCCAAAAATTAAATGGTCGTCAGGTATTGTGGAAAAACTTTGGCTTTTTACGTTACATCTGAGACCTAACAATACCGCTCCCGGATGGGCTTGAACCACCAAACTATCGGTTAAAAGCCGAACGCGAATTTCATTGAGACACGGAAGCCCAAAAATTAAATGGTCGTCAGGTATTGTGGAAAAACTTTAGCTTTTTACGTTACATTTGAGATCTCACAACACCGCTCCCGGATGGGCTTGAACCACCATACTATCGGTTAAAAGCCGAACGCGAATTTCATTGAGCCACGGAAGCCCAAAAATTAAGTGTTCGTCAGGTATTGTGGAAAAACTCTGACTTTTTACGTTACATCTTAGACCTCGCAACACCGCTCCCGGATGGGCTCGAACCACCAACCTTTCGGTTAACAGCCGAACGCGCTAACCATTGTGCCACGGAAGCCCTAAAATTAAATGGTCGTCAGGTATTGTGGAAACACTTTGGCTTTTTACGTTACATTTGAGATCTCACAACACCGCTAACGGGTGGGCTCGAACCACCAACCATTCGGTAAAAAGCCGAACGTGATAACCATTGAGCCACGGAAGCCCAAAAAATAAATGTTCGTCAGGTATTGTGGAAAAACTCTGACATTTTACGTTACATCTGAGACCTCACAGCACCGCTCCCGGATGGGCTCGAAACACCAACCTTTCGGTTAACAGCCGAACGCGCTAAGCATTGCGCCATGGAAGCTTAGAATATAAAATGTTGTCAGGAATTGTGGAAAAACTCTGACATTTTACGTTACATCTGAGACCTCACAGCACCGCTCCCGGATGGGCTCGAAACACCAACCTTTCGGTTAACAGCCGAACGCGCTAAGCATTGCGCCATGGAAGCTTAGAATATAAAATGTTGTCAAGAATTGTGGAAAAACTTTGACTTTTTACGTTACTTATAAAACTTAACACCAACGTTCCCGGGTGGGCTTGAGCCACCAACCTTTCGGATAACAGCCGAACGCGCTAACCATTGCGCCACGGAAGCCCACAAATTAAATGGTCGTCAGGTATTGTGGAAAAACTTTGGCTTTTTACGTTACATTTGAGATCTCACAACACTGCTCCCGGGTGGGCTTGAGCCACCAACCTTTCGTTAAACAGCCGAACGTGCTAACCATTGAGCCACGGAAGCCCAAAAATTAAATGTTCGTCAGGTATTTTGGAAAAATTCTGACTTTTTACGATACATCAGAGACCTCACAATACCGCTCCCGGATGGCCTTGAACCACCAAACTATCGGTTAAAAGCCGAACGCGAATTTCATTGAGACACGGAAGCCCAAAAATTAAATGGTCGTCAGGTATTGTGGAAAAACTTTAGCTTTTTACGTTACATTTGAGATCTCACAACACCGCTCCCGGATGGGCTTGAACCACCATACTATCGGTTAAAAGCCGAACGCGAATTTCATTGAGCAACGGAAGCCCAAAAATTAAGTGTTCGTCAGGTATTGTGGAAAAACTCTGACTTTTTACGTCACATCTTAGACCTCGCAACACCGCTCCCGGATGGGCTCGAACCACCAACCTTTCGGTTAACAGCCGAACGCGCTAACCATTGTGCCACGGAAGCCCTAAAATTAAATGGTCGTCAGGTATTGTGGAAACACTTTGGCTTTTTACGTTACATTTGAGATCTCACAACACCGCTAACGGGTGGGCTCGAACCAGCAACCATTCGGTAAAAAGCCGAACGTGATAACCATTGAGCCACGGAAGCCCAAAAAATAAATGTTCGTCAGGTATTGTGGAAAAACTCTGACATTTTACGTTACATCTGAGACCTCACAGCACCGGTCCCGGATGGGCTCGAAACACCAACCTTTCGGTTAACATTCGAACGCGCTAAGCATTGCGCCATGGAAGCTTAGAATATAAAATGTTGTCAGGAATTGTGGAAAAACTCTGACATTTTACGTTACATCTGAGACCTCACAGCACCGCTCCCGGATGGGCTCGAAACACCAACTTTTCGGTTAACAGCCGAACGCACTAAGCATTGCGCCATGGAAGCTTAGAATATAAAATGTTGTCAGGAATTGTGGAAAAACTTTGACTTTTTACGTTACTTATAAAACTTAACACCAACGTTCCCGGGTGGGCTTGAGCCACCAACCTTTCGTTAAACAGCCGAACGTGCTAACCATTGAGCCACGGAAGCCCAAAAATTAAATGTTCGTCAGGTATTTTGGAAAAATTCTGACTTTTTACGATACATCAGAGACCTCACAATACCGCTCCCGGATGGCCTTGAACCACCAAACTATCGGTGAAAAGCCGAACGCGAATTTCATTGAGCCACGGAAGCCCAAAAATTTAATGTTCGTCAAGTATTGTGGAAGAACTTTGACTTTTTACGTCACATCTGAAACCTCACAACACCGCTACCGGATGGGCTCGAACCACCAACCTTTCGGTTAACAGCCGAACACACTAAGCATTGCGCCACGGAAGCTTAGAAATTCGAGCCCATCCGGTAGCGGTGTTGTGAGGTCCCAGATGTGATGTAAAAAGTCAAAGTTTTTCCACAATACCTGACGAACATTTAATTTTTGGGCTTCTGTTGCGCAATGGTTAGCGCAATGGTAAGCGCATTCGGCTGTTAACCGAATGGTTGGTGGTTCGAGCCCACCCGGGAGCGGTGTTAAGAGATATCAAATGCAACGTAAAAAGCCAAAGTTTTTCCACAATACCTGACAACATTTTATATTCTAAGCTTCCGTGGCGCAATGCTTAGTTTGTTCGGCTGTTAACCGAAAGGTTGGTGGTTCGAGCCCATCCGGTAGCGGTGTTGTGAGGTCTCAGATGTGACGTAAAAATTCAAAGTTTTTCCACAATACCTGAAGACCATTTAATTTGTGGGCTTCCGTTTTGCAATGGTTATCGCGTTCATCTGTTAACCGAAAGGTTGGTGGTTCGAGCCCACCCGGGAGCGGTGATGTGAGATCTAAAATGTAACGTAAAAAGCCAAAGTGTTTCCACAATACCTGACGACCATTTAATTTTTGGGCTTCCGTGGCGAAATGGTTAGCGCGTTCGGCTGTTAACCGAAAGGTTGGTGGTTCGAGCCCATCTGGGTCAGAGTTTTTCCACAATACCTGACGACCATTTCATATTTGGGCTTCCGTGGCTCAATGAAATTCGCGTTCGGCTTTTAACCGATAGTTTGTTGGTTCAAGCCCATCCGGGAGCGGTATTGTGAGGTCTCAGATGTAACGTAAAAAGCTAAAGTTTTTCCAAAAGACCTGACGAACATTTCATTTTAGGGCTTCCGTGGCTGAATGGTTATCGCGTTCATCTGTTAACCGAAAGGTTGGTGGTTCGAGCCCACCCGGGAGCGGTATTGTGAGGTCTCAGATGTAACGTAAAAAGTCACAGTTTTTCCACAACACCTGACGAACACTTAATTTTTGGGCTTCCGTGGCTCAATGAAATTCGCGTTCGGCTTTTAAGCGATAGTTTGGTGGTTCAAGCACATCCGGGAGCTCGTTGTGAGATCTCAAATGCAACGTAAAAAGCTTAAGTTTTTCCAAAAGTCCTGACGAACATTTCATTTTTGGGCTTCCGTGGCTGAATGGTTATTACGTTCGGCTGTTAACCGAATGGTTGGTGGTTCGAGCCCACCCGGGAGCGGTGTTGTGAGATATCAAATGTAACGAAAAAAGCCAAAGTGTTTCCACAATACCTGACGACCATTTAATTTTCGGGCTTCCGTGGCGCAATGGTTAGCGCGTTCAGCTGTTAACCGAAAGGCTGGTGGTTCGAGCCCATCCGGGAGCGGTGTTCTGAGGCCTCAGATAAAACGTAAAAAGTCAGAGTTTTTCCACAATACCTGACGAACATTTAATTTTTGGGCTTCCGTGAATCAATGAAATTCCCGTTCGGCTTTTAACCGATAGTTTGGTGGTTCAAGCACATCCGGGACCGTGTTGTGTGATCTCAAATGTAACGTAAAAAGCTAAAGTTTTTCCAAAAGACCTGACGAACATTTCATTTTTGGGCCTCCGTGGCTGAATGGTTAGCACGTTCGGCTTTAACCGAAAGGTTGGTGGTTAGAGCCCATCCGGGAGCGGTGTTGTGAGGTTTCGGATGTAACGTAAAAAGTCAGAGTTTTTCCACTATACCTGACGAACATTTAATTTTGGGCTTCCGTTGCTCAATGAAATTCGCGTTCGGCTTTTAACCGATAGTTTGGTGGTTCAAGCACATCCGGGAGCGGTGTTGTGAGATCTCAAATGTAACGTAAAAAGCTAAAGTTTTTCCACAATACCTGACGACCATTTAATTTTTGGGCTTCCGTGGCTCAATGAAATTCGCGTTCGGCTTTTAAGCGATAGTTTGGTGGTTCAAGCACATCCGGGAGCGTGTTGTGAGATCTCAAATGCAACGTAAAAAGCTAAAGTTTTTCCAAAAGTCCTGACGAACATTTCATTTTTGGGCTTCCGTGGCTGAATGGTTATCACGTTCGGCTGTTAAGCGAATGGTTGGTGGTTAACTGTAATGTAATGAAAAGTAAAAAATAAACATTTTTGAATTTGATTTGAATTTGATTCGAGCCCACCCGGGAGCGGTGTTGTGAGATATCAAATGTAACGTAAAAAGCCAAATTGTTTCCACAATACCTGACGACCATTTAATTTTCGGGCTTCCGTGGCGCAATGGTTAGCGCGTTCAGCTGTTAACCGAAAGGCTGGTGGTTCGAGCCCATCCGGGAGCGGTGTTCTGAGGCCTCAGATAAAACGTAAAAAGTCAGAGTTTTTCCACAATACCTGACGAACATTTAATTTTTGGGCTTCCGTGAATCAATGAAATTCGCGTTCGGCTTTTAACCGATAGTTTGGTGGTTCAAGCACATCCGGGACCGTGTTGTGTGATCTCAAATGTAACGTAAAAAGCTAAAGTTTTTCCAAAAGACCTGACGAACATTTCATTTTTGGGCCTCCGTGGCTGAATGGTTAGCACGTTCGGCTTTAACCGAAAGGTTGGTGGTTAGAGCCCATCCGGGAGCGGTGTTGTGAGGTTTCGGATGTAACGTAAAAAGTCAGAGTTTTTCCACTATACCTGACGAACATTTAATTTTGGGCTTCCGTTGCTCAATGAAATTCGCGTTCGGCTTTTAACCGATAGTTTGGTGGTTCAAGCACATCCGGGAGCGGTGTTGTGAGATCTCAAATGTAACGTAAAAAGCTAAAGTTTTTCCACAATACCTGACGACCATTTAATTTTTGGGCTTCCGTGGCTCAATGAAATTCGCGTTCGGCTTTTAAGCGATAGTTTGGTGGTTCAAGCACATCCGGGAGCGTGTTGTGAGATCTCAAATGCAACGTAAAAAGCTAAAGTTTTTCCAAAAGTCCTGACGAACATTTCATTTTTGGGCTTCCGTGGCTGAATGGTTATCACGTTCGGCTGTTAAGCGAATGGTTGGTGGTTAACTGTAATGTAATGAAAAGTAAAAAATAAACATTTTTGAATTTGATTTGAATTTGATTCGAGCCCACCCGGGAGCGGTGTTGTGAGATATCAAATGTAACGTAAAAAGCCAAATTGTTTCCACAATACCTGACGACCATTTAATTTTCGGGCTTCCGTGGCGCAATGGTTAGCGCGTTCAGCTGTTAACCGAAAGGCTGGTGGTTCGAGCCCATCCGGGAGCGGTGTTCTGAGGCCTCAGATAAAACGTAAAAAGTCAGAGTTTTTCCACAATACCTGACGAACATTTAATTTTTGGGCTTCCGTGAATCAATGAAATTCGCGTTCGGCTTTTAACCGATAGTTTGGTGGTTCAAGCACATCCGGGACCGTGTTGTGTGATCTCAAATGTAACGTAAAAAGCTAAAGTTTTTCCAAAAGACCTGACGAACATTTCATTTTTGGGCCTCCGTGGCTGAATGGTTAGCACGTTCGGCTTTAACCGAAAGGTTGGTGGTTAGAGCCCATCCGGGAGCGGTGTTGTGAGGTTTCGGATGTAACGTAAAAAGTCAGAGTTTTTCCACTATACCTGACGAACATTTAATTTTGGGCTTCCGTTGCTCAATGAAATTCGCGTTCGGCTTTTAACCGATAGTTTGGTGGTTCAAGCACATCCGGGAGCGGTGTTGTGAGATCTCAAATGTAACGTAAAAAGCTAAAGTTTTTCCACAATACCTGACGACCATTTAATTTTTGGGCTTCCGTGGCTCAATGAAATTCGCGTTCGGCTTTTAAGCGATAGTTTGGTGGTTCAAGCACATCCGGGAGCGTGTTGTGAGATCTCAAATGCAACGTAAAAAGCTAAAGTTTTTCCAAAAGTCCTGACGAACATTTCATTTTTGGGCTTCCGTGGCTGAATGGTTATCACGTTCGGCTGTTAAGCGAATGGTTGGTGGTTAACTGTAATGTAATGAAAAGTAAAAAATAAACATTTTTGAATTTGATTTGAATTTGATTCGAGCCCACCCGGGAGCGGTGTTGTGAGATATCAAATGTAACGTAAAAAGCCAAATTGTTTCCACAATACCTGACGACCATTTAATTTTCGGGCTTCCGTGGCGCAATGGTTAGCGCGTTCAGCTGTTAACCGAAAGGCTGGTGGTTCGAGCCCATCCGGGAGCGGTGTTCTGAGGCCTCAGATAAAACGTAAAAAGTCAGAGTTTTTCCACAATACCTGACGAACATTTAATTTTTGGGCTTCCGTGAATCAATGAAATTCGCGTTCGGCTTTTAACCGATAGTTTGGTGGTTCAAGCACATCCGGGACCGTGTTGTGTGATCTCAAATGTAACGTAAAAAGCTAAAGTTTTTCCAAAAGACCTGACGAACATTTCATTTTTGGGCCTCCGTGGCTGAATGGTTAGCACGTTCGGCTTTAACCGAAAGGTTGGTGGTTAGAGCCCATCCGGGAGCGGTGTTGTGAGGTTTCGGATGTAACGTAAAAAGTCAGAGTTTTTCCACTATACCTGACGAACATTTAATTTTGGGCTTCCGTTGCTCAATGAAATTCGCGTTCGGCTTTTAACCGATAGTTTGGTGGTTCAAGCACATCCGGGAGCGGTGTTGTGAGATCTCAAATGTAACGTAAAAAGCTAAAGTTTTTCCACAATACCTGACGACCATTTAATTTTTGGGCTTCCGTGGCTCATTGAAATTCGCGTTCGGCTTTTAACCGATAGTTTGGTGGTTCAAGCCCATCCGGGAGCGGTATTGTGAGGTCTCAGATGTAACGTAAAAAGTCACAGTTTTTCCACAACACCTGACGAACATTTAATTTTTGGGCTTCCGTGGCTCAATGAAATTCGCGTTCGGCTTTTAAGCGATAGTTTGGTGGTTCAAGCACATCCGGGAGCGTGTTGTGAGATCTCAAATGCAACGTAAAAAGCTAAAGTTTTTCCAAAAGTCCTGACGAACATTTCATTTTTGGGCTTCCGTGGCTGAATGGTTATCACGTTCGGCTGTTAAGCGAATGGTTGGTGGTTAACTGTAATGTAATGAAAAGTAAAAAATAAACATTTTTGAATTTGATTTGAATTTGATTCGAGCCCACCCGGGAGCGGTGTTGTGAGATATCAAATGTAACGTAAAAAGCCAAATTGTTTCCACAATACCTGACGACCATTTAATTTTCGGGCTTCCGTGGCGCAATGGTTAGCGCGTTCAGCTGTTAACCGAAAGGCTGGTGGTTCGAGCCCATCCGGGAGCGGTGTTCTGAGGCCTCAGATAAAACGTAAAAAGTCAGAGTTTTTCCACAATACCTGACGAACATTTAATTTTTGGGCTTCCGTGAATCAATGAAATTCGCGTTCGGCTTTTAACCGATAGTTTGGTGGTTCAAGCACATCCGGGACCGTGTTGTGTGATCTCAAATGTAACGTAAAAAGCTAAAGTTTTTCCAAAAGACCTGACGAACATTTCATTTTTGGGCCTCCGTGGCTGAATGGTTAGCACGTTCGGCTTTAACCGAAAGGTTGGTGGTTAGAGCCCATCCGGGAGCGGTGTTGTGAGGTTTCGGATGTAACGTAAAAAGTCAGAGTTTTTCCACTATACCTGACGAACATTTAATTTTGGGCTTCCGTTGCTCAATGAAATTCGCGTTCGGCTTTTAACCGATAGTTTGGTGGTTCAAGCACATCCGGGAGCGGTGTTGTGAGATCTCAAATGTAACGTAAAAAGCTAAAGTTTTTCCACAATACCTGACGACCATTTAATTTTTGGGCTTCCGTGGCTCATTGAAATTCGCGTTCGGCTTTTAACCGATAGTTTGGTGGTTCAAGCCCATCCGGGAGCGGTATTGTGAGGTCTCAGATGTAATGTATAAAGTCAGAGTTTTTCCAAAATACCTGAAGAACATTTCATATTTGGGCTTCCGTGGATGAATGGTTAGCACGTTCGGCTGCTAACCGAATGGTTCGTGGTTCGAGCCCACCCGGGAGCGGTGTTGTGAGATCTCAAATGTAACGTAAAAAGCCAAAGTTTTTCCACAATACCTGACGAACATTTAATTTTTGGGCTTCCGTGGCTCAATGAAATTCGCGTTCGGCTTTTAAGCGATAGTTTGGTGGTTCAAGCACATCCGGGAGCGTGTTGTGAGATCTCAAATGCAACGTAAAAAGCTAAAGTTTTTCCAAATGTCCTGACGAACATTTCATTTTTGGGCTTCCGTGTCTGAATGGTTATCACGTTCGGCTGTTAACCGAATGGTTGGTGGTTCGAGCCCACCCGGGAGCGGAGTTGTGAGATATCAAATGTAACGTAAAAAGCCAAAGTGTTTCCACAATACCTGACGACCATTTAATTTTCGGGCTTCCGTGGCGCAATGGTTAGCGCATTCAGCTGTTAACCGAAAGGCTGGTGGTTCGAGCCCATCCGGGAGCGGTGTTCTAAGGCCTCAGATAAAACGTAAAAAGTCAGAGTTTTTCCACAATACCTGACGAACATTTAATTTTTGGGCTTCCGTGAATCAATGAAATTCGCGTTCGGCTTTTAACCGATAGTTTGGTGGTTCAAGCACATCCGGGACCGTGTTGTGTGATCTCAAATGTAACGTAAAAACCTAAAGTTTTTCCAAAAGACCTGACGAACATTTCATTTTTGGGCCTCCGTGGCTGAATGGTTAGCACGTTCGGCTTTAACCGAAAGGTTGGTGGTTAGAGCCCATCTGGGTCAGAGTTTTTCCACAATACCTGACGACCATTTAATATTTGGGCTTCCGTGGCTCAATGAAATTCGCGTTCGGCTTTTAACGATAGTTTGTTGGTTCAAGCCCATCCGGGAGCGGTATTGTGAGGTCTCAGATGTAACGTAAAAAGCTAAAGTTTTTCCAAAAGACCTGACGAACATTTCATTTTAGGGCTTCCGTGGCTGAATGGTTATCGCGTTCATCTGTTAACCGAAAGGTTGGTGGTTCGAGCCCACCCGGGAGCGGTGTTGTGAGATCTCAAATGTAACGTAAAAAGCTAAAGTTTTTCCACAATAAATGACGATCATTTAATATTTGGGCTTTCGTGGCTCAATGAAATTCGCGTTCGGCTTTTAACCGATAGTTTGGTGGTTCAAGCCCATCCGGGAGCGGTATTGTGAGGTCTCAGATGTAACGTAAAAAGTCACAGTTTTTCCACAACACCTGACGAACATTTAATTTTTGGGCTTCCGTGGCTCAATGAAATTCGCGTTCGGCTTTTAAGCGATAGTTTGGTGGTTCAAGCACATCCGGGACCGTGTTGTGTGATCTCAAATGTAACGTAAAAACCTAAAGTTTTTCCAAAAGACCTGACGAACATTTCATTTTTGGGCCTCCGTGGCTGAATGGTTAGCACGTTCGGCTTTAACCGAAAGGTTGGTGGTTAGAGCCCATCCGGGAGCGGTGTTGTGAGGTTTCGGATGTAACGTAAAAAGTCAGAGTTTTTCCACTATACCTGACGAACATTTAATTTTGGGCTTCCGTGGCTCAATGAAATTCGCGTTCGGCTTTTAACCGATAGTTTGGTGGTTCAAGCCCATCCGGGAACGTTGGTGTTAATTTTTATAAGTAACGTAAAAAGTCAAAGTTTTTCCACATTACCTGAAGACCATTTAATTTGTGGGCTTCCGTTGCGCAATGGTTATCGCGTTCATCTGTTAACCGAAAGGTTGGTGGTTCGAGCCCACCCGGGAGCGGTGTTGTGAGATCTCAAATGTAGCGTAAAAAGCCAAAGTTTTTCCACAATACCTGACGACCATTTAATTTTTGGGCTTCCGTGGCTCAATGGTTAGCACGTTCGGCTGCTAACCGAAAGGTTGGTGGTTCGAGCCCATCCGGGAGCGGTGTTGTGAGGTGTCAGCTGTAACCCAAAATATAAAAGATTTTCCACAGTACCTGACGACCATTTAATTTTTGGGCTTCCGTGGTGCAATGCTTAGCGCGTTCGGCTGTTATCCGAAAGGTGTTATTTTATATCGTTTGGGTATCATTTGTGCGCCTTTTAATGAATGAGGCTTTTTCAACCCTTTTTCACACCGATTATTTAAGCGAATGGTGTATAAAAAATATCGCACTAATTCTATGCCATTTGAGCACCATTTAATGGGGTATTCAATGGGGTAATTTTATATAATTAAGGTATCATTTGCAAACCTTTTAAAGAATTATGCTTTATAAACCCATTTCTTCACCATTCGTTTAAGCTAATGGTGTTTTTAAAATATCGAACCATTTTCGTACTATTTCCGCACCTTGTCAAGGTGCACAAATAGTGAACATTGTTTTAACACCATTATGGCACTATTTAGACACCACAATTTTTTACAGTGTGGAGCAGGATACTACACTTAATGAAGATGATGATGATGATTGCTCTGACTCGCAGCCACTTTCAAAAATAGCCAAAACTAACATGGTTATTTAATGTGTAAATTAATTTAAAAAATATTTATTGCAAAAGCAACTCTAAATTCATTTAGGAAAAGGATGACATATATTTTCAGACCTACTGGACGAACCTAGTTGTAACGTAAACGAGGATGAAGTGTCGACTTATCAGTCACTTGTGCCATTACCTACAACGTCAAATTCACTTGAAGATTGGTGGAAAGTCCAAAATTTGCCAAATCGCAAGTCCTTGTTTAAGCGAATTATGTCAATTACCGCTTCAAGTTCAACCAGTGAACGTTGTTTCAGCAAACAGGGTAGGATTTTAGAGGAAAGAAGCACGCAGTTGAAGCCAAATAAAGTGGACATCATTCCTTTTTTGAACGAAAACCTTAAAGAAAACCACTAGTGTTTTTGTTAAAGTTAAAACATTCGACAGGGCTCATACAACTTTTGGAAAACATATTTCCCTGACATTTCCAGGTTTCCCCCCACATACTTCCCTGACATTTCCAGGTTTCCCCCCACATACTTCCTTGAATTTTCCAGAGTTACGAGCCTTTAAAATTTAGGGTAACGCTATTCCTATGAAGGGAGTTTGCTTGTTTATGTTTTGCTAAATTACTCCGCCCCTGTTTGTCGTAGCCCTAAGTTTTTAGTATGGTTGGATGGGGGACAAGTTGGACTATAACATACTCAAAGGACATCCCCGTATCTCTAGTAAAACTAGAGTTACGAGCCTCCAAATTTTTTGTTAAAAATGAAAAGTAACCTAATAACAATAAGTGAGACACTAACATAAGTTGACGAAGACATTGACGTAGCCTCAAGTTTAAAGTACCATTGTAAGGGGAGCGAAAAGGGCTATAACATATTCAAAGGAGATGCCCGTATCTTTAATAGAACAAGAGTTATGGGCCTTCAAAAGGCAGTGTTAAAAATCATAAGTAAAATAATAACAATAAGTGAGACGATACCATAAAAGTTGAACGTTTACCTTAATTACTTGGCTCCAGTTTTTCGTCGCCCTAAGTTTTTAGTATCATTGGATGGGGAACAAATGGGACTATAACATACTCAAAGGACATCCCCGTATCTCTAGTACAACCTGAGTTATGGCATGTTTTTGAACATTTCGCTTAATTACTCGGCCCATGCTTGTGGTAGCCCTAAGTTTATAGTATGGTTGGATGGGCGGACAAATTGAACTATAACACACTCAAAGGTCATCCCTGTATCTCTTGTAGAACCAGAGGGTAAACGAGTGCAACAGGGTGGGTTAGCTAAATGAGTGCGACAGGGTGGGTTAGCTAAACGAGTGCGACAGGGTGGGTTAGCTAAACGAGTGCGACAAGGTGGGTTAGCTAAACGAGTGCGACAGGGTGGGTTAGCTAAACGAGTGCGACAGGGTGGGTTAGCTAAACGAGTGCGACAGGGTGGGTTAGCTAAACGAGTGCGACAGGGTGGGTTAACTAAACGAGTGCGACAGGGTGGGTTAGCTAAACGAGTGCGACAGGGTGGGTTAGCTAAACGAGTGCGACAGGGTGGGTTAGCTAAACGAGTGCGACAGGGTGGGTTTAGCCAAATGAGAGAGCCATGTTTGTCGTAGCCCTTAGCTTTTAGTATGGTTGGATGGGGGACATACTCAAATGACATCCCCGTATCTCTAGTAAAACCAGAATTACGAGCCTCCAAAGTATAGTGTAATGTTATTCCTTTGGAGTGTATGTTCACGAACATTTTGCTTAATTGCTTGGCCCTGATTTCCCTGAATTTTCCCTGAGGTTTTTGTCAACTATTTATTTCCCTGATTTTTCCAGATTTTCCCGGTTTTCCAGGTTTGTATGAACCCTGATTCGAAACAAATTTATATTTTTGTTGTGGCTCATTTTGTGAAGGAAAAATAGGGCAGATTTCAGAAGAATGCTTCGACTAGTGTAGAAGTTGCAGGTGAGTTCTCCTTGTTTGTCATTCAATGGTAGTAATTACGTTGTTCATTTATAATATTGAATATCGGTAATGGTATGGAAATGGTTCTCTGCTATATTTGATTTCGGTAATGGTTGGAAATGAGATAACGTTTTTTAATCGGGAATGGGAATGGTTGGTATTTGGAAACCACGGATCGGTAACGTATGGGGAGATTGATGAAATCTATGGGTGGAATTGGTAAACAAAAATTTGAAAAAGAGTGGTATGGAAATGGTAACGTTTGAAACAGAAATGCAGCTCTCTATACCCTTACAAAAATCTTCTTAACAACTCTTAAGAAAATTCCTTGGGAAATTTCTTTGGAAATCCTTAAAGCGTTCTTTAGGAAATTGGGGAATATTGGCCTCTTTTTCTTTGGAAATTACTTTGGAAATATCTTTGGAATTTTCTTGGGAAATATCTTTGGAATTTTCTTGGGAAATATCTTTGGAATTTTCTTGGGAAATATCTTTGGAATTTTCTTGGGAAATATCTTTGGAATTTTCTTGGGAAATATCTTTGGAATTTTCTTGGGAAATATCTTTGGAATTTTCTTGGGAAATATCTTTGGAATTTTCTTGGGAAATATCTTTGGAATTTTCTTGGGAAATATCTTTGGAATTTTCTTGGGAAATATCTTTGGAATTTTCTTGGGAAATATCTTTGGAATTTTCTTGGGAAATATCTTTGGAATTTTCTTGGGAAATATCTTTGGAATTTTCTAGGGAAATATCTTTGGAATTTTCTTGGGAAATATCTTTGGAATTTTCTTGGGAAATATCTTGGGAAATATCTTTGGAATTTACTTGGGAAATGTCTTTCGAATTTTCTTGGGAAATATTTTAGGAATTTTCGTGGGAAATATATAGAGAAAGCTGTGGGGTAAATTAATTTAGCCACTTGAAACGAGGATAGTTCTCATATGCAGAACTATATCCTAATACAGGGAGTGTAGTTCTTATATGCTGAACTACACCCCTTATAGCGAGGGAAGTTCTCGCATGCAGTGTTAAATTTCTTATAAAGTCAGACATTTAATCGACTTAAAAACATCCGTAAACGGCAGAAAGTTTTAACCTTGTGCAATTGTATGGGGTACTAAATGGGTTTTGGAGGCTTTAATGACCAAGCAGTAGATACAGACGTTGTTGTTAAATTTAATAATGTATATTCACCGAGAGTTTTTCGAGTATCAGAAACGCGTTGAACCTAATTTTCTCTACAATGTTTTTTAAAAAATATTTATTTTGGACTCAAATTACGCTCGAAATAAAGATAAAACATGCCATAAGAGAATTAAGCAAAAATTTCGACTGACAGCTTAGATTCCCTGTAAATCTAAACTCAACGATTTTAATTACTCTTATTTTACTTTTAATCTATTTTATCCTTTACATAAACGGATGATTAAAGGCAAAAAAAAACTAAAAAAAAAATAAAAAAATAGGTAAATATAACATTCCATTTCAGCGCTTGCTGAGCCTTAGCTACGGGACAAGCCTTCGTGAAACGTTTTTAATTTTATTAACCATCAAGTTAATGTCTATCTAGGAAAACTTTAGCTAAACAATTTGGGTAAAAATATTTTGATAGGTATGTAAAGCATAATTTCAATATATCTGGCCATTTGAAATTCATCTCTAAAATTCTTAACTAATTTCTTTGGGAAATTAACCCTAGACTTTCTTTGGAAATTTATCTCAAGAATGCCTTACTTTGGAAAATAAACCTTAAACCTTCTTTGGAAATTGATCTCAAGAATTCCTAAAGAATTTCGTAAAATATTCCCTAGACGTTCTTTGGAAATTTATCTGAAGAATTCCTAAAGAATTTCTTTAGAAAATAATCCCAAGATATTCTTAGGAAATTTATCTCTAGAATTCCTAAAGAATTTCTTTAGAAATTAATTCCAAGACATTCTTTGGAAATTTATGTCTAGAATTCCTAAAGAATTTCTTTAGAAATTAATCCCAAGACATTCTTAGGAAATTTGTCTCTAGAATTCCTAAAGAATTTCTTTAGAAAATAATCCCAAGATATTCTTAGGAAATTTATCTCTAGAATTCCTAAAGAATTTCTTTAGAAATTAATTCCAAGACATTCTTTGGAAATTTATGTCTAGAATTCCTAAAGAATTTCTTTAGAAATTAATCCCAAGACATTCTTTGGAAATTTATCTCTAGAATTCCTAAAGAATTTCTTTAGAAAATAGTCCCTAGACCTTCTTAGGAAATTTATCTTTAGAATTCCTAAAGAAAATAGTCCCAAGACATTCTTTGGAAATTTATCTCTAGAATTCCTAAAGAATTTCTTTAGAAAATAATCCCTAGACCTTCTTAGGAAATTTATCTTTAGAATTCCTAAAGAATTTCTTTAGAAAATAGTCCCAAGACATTCTTTGGAAATTTATCTCTAGAATACCTAAAGAATTTCTTTAGAAAATAATCCCAAGACATTCTTTGGAAATTTATCTCAAGAATTCTTTAGGAAATTCCAAGGAAGTCTTTGGAAATAGTTTCTTTAGAAAATGATCCCAAGGGCTCCGTAGGGTTCCAAAGAAATTCCTTTAGAACTCTTAAGAAGACCTTACAGTATATCGTAGTGGTATCTCTGCTCCTTGGTTTTCCGTTCCAAAACTTCCGTTGGCTGGGATCTCCGTCGAAAAGAAAAATGGCGATATGGTGGACGTAGAAACACGTTGCAATTCTTATATTAAAGATACTGGGAATGAATTTGTCCAAACTGTTTTAATTTAACCACGGAATTCTCACTCACACTTATCACAACAAAACATCATTGACGATCGTTTAAATGTTTAGTAGAAACAAGGCTTAATTTACACCATTCCGGCAGAATCAGACGTGAGCCATTTTCGCTCCCAAAATCACAAGATAAAAATAGTTCTAAACCGGATGTGTGTAAGTTAATGCGCGTGGGCGCAAAAAATGGGGTAACTATTTCTTTGGGAGCTAAGCGGTGTATGAATCCGGTGAGCTTTACGATGAAACTTTGTTGTTACGGGCTTTTTAACAGTTTCGTACTTCGGGTTATTATGAACTCCTGGTGGGACTAAGTTCAACTAAACGCTAGTTCAGCATAACCAAAAACTAAACAGAAATTCGTTTACTGATCATAAACAAAACTACTAAAACATAGCACCAGCGATAGCGATTAAATTGAAATCCAAAACTTATTTACTTGAAAAGTATTAATGTTCATCAAAATAATATCAAAAATAAACATAAGCATATTATCATCTTAAAAACAGATCAAGAGCAGCTCTATCCAGTTAACTGTAACCTAAACAAAAGTCCACACGAATAATCAATCATTATATGGACTAACAAGATTATGATACTTTACGAAATCATTTAAAAAAAAAAATAGACTCTAGTCTTTAAACATATTAACCACAATACATAATAAGAATAAAACAAAACACAAAATTTACAGAGCGCTCTAAATTAACTTCGAAGTGAATCACATTAATCTATTTACTTTTTAATAACCCTACGCGTAACTAGATCTCTAGGTCGTAGTACTCATAGATCACTAAGATTATCGAATGGTTTAATTTCATTGTTTCCTATTAAATCTTTTGCTGGTAGGGTGACTATCATTTTTCCGTTTAGTCGGTACCGAAATTTTATCACCATTACCCGAATTCGTACTGTCAGCCTCGTAACCCTGCGCAAGGTCTGAAGCTGATACTGCCAGCCTTTGTCTTTCGACGTACGGTTTTAGCTCTGAAACATGATATGTTCCAGGCAATTCTTTGCCATTTGGGTGAGCCAACCTGTACGTTAGTTTTGATAACTTTTTCGAAATTTTAAAGGGATCTTCGTACTTATCCGCTAATTTCTTACTAAAGTCATCCGCAGCGCTGGATAAAAAATGTGTTTTACGTAACACTAAATTTCCATCCTGGAACTCGAAATCACGATGACTTCGGTCATAGTACGCTTTTTGCTTTTGTTGAGCAATTTTAATGCGGTCTTTAGCCTTTACAACAGCTTCCTCCACTACCGAAGCTACTCTGAGACCCTAAAAACTCTCAGTCTCAGGCACTAAATATTCTCCCGCTTTTTTATCTTTCAGAACGCTACTGGCCGTTCTCAGTTCGCGACCAAACATCAAGAACGCAGGGGTGTATCCTGTCGTCTCTTGACGAGCGGTCCTAATAGCCATGGCGAACTGAGAAATGCCTTTGTCCCAATCTTTGTGATTATCCTCTACATAGGATGCTACCATAGTTCCTATGGTTCTATTAAACCTTTCTGTTAGGTTACCCTGAGGAGAATATAAGGACGTATGGCGTTGTTTGACCTGCAACGTCTCGAAAACCTTTTTGAAAATACGAGAAACAAACTGTCTGCCATTGTCGCTTACTACGCAGGTGGGCAATCCAAATCGCGTGAAAATGTCATCGATAAGATGACGCACAATAGGCTTAGTAGTAGCGGTCCTTAACGGGAATATCTCCACCCATTTGGTTAAGGTGTCTGACACCACTAGCAAATATCGGAAACCTCTTTTGCTTCTCGGATACGGTCCTTTTAGATCTAAAGAAATAACCTCCCAGGGGTTAACTATTTCGCTTGATTTCATCAAGCCTGCTGGAGATACTGGAGGGACTTTATTCTTCTGGCATAGTGTACAAGAACGACAGTAATCTATGGTGCCTCGAGTGAGTCCATCCCAAACGAATTGACTTTGAACGCGGTGAAGGGCTTTCTTTACCCCGAAATGTCCTGCTGTGGGGATGTCATGGCTGATATAAAGAACTCGTGGTCGGAGGGCTAGGGGAACCCACACTCTAAGGTTATCGTGACTAACCATCTTTTTCATTTCTCGGTATAGATTACCATCCCTAACCTCACATTGTGGACCATATTTTTCAACAAAATCTCTTAACTTTTTGTCAACCGGGGTCTTATCATTTTCTAAATACTAAAAAATCGCGCCCATTTCTTTGTCGTTACGCTGTGCTTGTATAATGTCGTCGCGGTCAAACTTGACTAATACCGGGCTAGAATTAGGGGTGCTAGATGTTATTGCACTAAGAATACCTATATCACAGTCGGAGTTACGCGTTAATTGTTCATCCCTAGTTAGGATCCACGATTGTTCAACTACCGCTGATATTTCGGTATGCTCGTCTTGTTCCGGTATCTGCGAGAGGGCGTCAGCTACAACCTTATCTTTGCCGGGTATATGGTTTACGGTGAAATCAAAAGCTTGTAGCCTTGCGTTCCACCTGGCAAATTTGCCGGTGGGGTCTCGCGCGCGGTAAAGCCAGCGTATTGCACTGTGATAGGTAAAAACTTCAAATTTTGACCCTTCTATGCATGGGCTGAACTTCTCTACTGCCCAGACGACAGCTAAACATTCCCGCTCAGTCGTGGAATATTTTCATTCCGTGTCGCTAAGTGAGCGGCTAGCGAATTGGACGACGTGTCGCTTTCCCTTTATTTTCTGCGACAGCACTGCTTCCAATCCAAGGTTGGAAGCGTCCGTGTGTAGTATGAAGGGCTTTGTATAGTCCGGTGAACTTAACACTGGGGCCGACGACAATTCTTTCTTCAAGGTATTAAAGGATTGGTCTTGCTCGTCGCCCCACCTCCAATCAGTTTCGTTTTTCAAGAGGTGATGAAGTGGACTGGCGATTTTAGCGAAATCTTGTATAAATCGCCTGTAATAGCTCGCCATGCCGAGAAAACGTCTAAGTTGACGGACGTTCCTTGGTGTAGGGAATTCGACCATAGCTTCTGTCTTTTCTGGGTCGACCTTCACACCAAGCTCCGAAACAATATGTCCCAAAATTTTGCATTCCTTTTTGCAAATTTGCGTTTTCGCTGCGCTCAATGTCAACCCTGCTTCCAATAACCGATTGAATACGTTTTCCAACGTTTCTATATGTGAATCGAAATCTGCGGAGGCGATAATCAAATCGTCCCAATAAGCGCAGACGAGACCCCACAACACCTCTCCCGGGTGGGTTGGAGCCACCAAACTTTCGATTAACAGCTGAACGCGCTAACCATTGCGCCACAGAAGCCCAAAAATTAAATGTTCGTCAGGTATTGTGGAAAAACACTGACTTTTTACGTTACAGCTAACACGTCATAACACCGCTCCCGGACGGGCTCGAACCACCAATTTTTCGGGTAACAGCCGAACGCGCTAACCATTGCCCCACGGAAGAACAAAAATTAAGTGGTCGTCAGGTATTATGGAAAAACTTTGACTTTTTACGTCACATCTGAGACCTCATAACACCGCTCCCGGATGGACTCGAACCACCAACCACTCGGTTAACAGCCGAACGCGCTAACCATTGCGCCACGGAAGCCCAAAAATTAGATGTTCGTCAGGTATTGTGGAAAAACACTGACTTTTTACGTTACACCTGAGACCCCACAACACCGCTCCCGGATGGGCTCGAACCACCAACCTTTCGGTTAACAGATGAACACGCTAACCATTGCGCCACGGAAGCGCGAAATTTAAATGGTCGTCAGGTATTGTTGAAAAATACTGCCTTTTTACTTTACATCTGAGACCTCACAACACCAATCCCGGATGGGCTCGAACCACCAAACTATCCGTTAAAAGCCGAACGCGAATTTCATTGAGCCACGGAAGCTCTGCTATGAAAAAGTCGTCAGGTATTGTGGAAAAGATTTGACTTTTTTCGTAACATCTGAAACCTCACAGCACCGCTCCCGGGTGTGCTCGAACCACCAACCTTTCGGTTTACAGCCGAACGCGCTATCCATAGCGCTACGGAAGCCCAAAAATTAAATGGTCTTCAGTTATTGTGGAGAAACTATGATATTTTACATTACTTACAAAACTTAACACCAACGTTCCCGGGTGGGCTTGAGCCACCAACCTTTCCGAGAACAGACGAACGAGCTGAAAATGCGCCACAGAAGCCCGGAAATCGAATGGTCGTCAGGTATTGTGGAAAAACATTGACTTTTTACGTCACATCTGAGACCTCACAACACCGCTCCCGGATGGGCTCGAACCACCAACCTTTCGGTTAACAGATGAACGCGATAACCATTGCGCAACGGAAGACCAAAAATTAAATGGTCTTCAGGTATTGTGGATAAACTTTGACTTTTTACATTACTTATAAAACTTACCCCCAACGTTCCCGGGTCGGCTTGAGCCACCAACCATTCGGATAACAGCCGAAAGGGTTAACCATTGCGCCACGGAAGCCCAAAATTTAAAAGATCGTCAGGTATTGTTGAAAAACTTTGGCTTTTTACGTTACATTTGAGATCTCACAGCACCGCTCCCGGGTGTGCTCGAACCACATACCTTTCGGTTAACAGCCGAACGCGCTATCCATAGCGCTACGGAAGCCCAAAAATTAAATGGTCTTCAGGTTTTGTGGAGAAACTATGAATTCTTAAATTACTTATAAAACTTACCACCAACGTTCCCGGGTGGGCTTGAGCCACCAACCTTTCCGATAACAGACGAACGAGCTGAAAATGTGCCACAGAAGCCCGGAAATTGAATGGTCGTCAGGTATTGTTGAAAAACTTTGGCTTTTTACGTTACATATGAGATCTCACAACACAGCTCCAGGGTGGGCTCGAACGACCAACCTTTCGGTTAACAGCCGAACGTGCTAACCATTGCGCCACGGAAGCCCAAAAATTAAATGGTCGTCAAGGTATTGTTGAAAACTTTGGCTTTTTACGTTACTTATAAAACTTAACACCAACGTTCCCGGGTGGGCTTGAGCCACCAACCTTTCGGATAACAGCCGAACGCGCTAACCATTGCGCCACTGAAGACCAAAAATTAAATGGTCGTCAGGTATTGTGGAAAAACTTTGACTTTTTACGTCACATCTGAGACCTCACAACACCACTCCCGGATGGGCTCGAACCACCAACCGTTCGGTTAACAGCCGAACGCGATAACCATTGCGCAACGGAATCCCAAGAACTAAATGTTCGTCAGGTATTTTGGAAAAACTCTGACATTTTACGTTATATCTGAGACCTCACAACACCGCTCCCGGATGGGCTCGAACCACCAAACTATCGGATAAAAGTCGAACGTGGTATTGATTGAGCCATGGAAGCTCTGAAATTAAATCGTCGTCAGGTATTGAGGAAAAACACTGACTTTTTACGTTACTTATAAAACTTAACACCAACGTTCCCGGGTGGGCTTGAGCCACCAACCTTTCGGATACCCGCAGAACGCGCTAACCATTGCGCCATGGAAGCCCAAAAATTAAACGGTCGTCAGGTATTGTGGAAAAACTTTTATATTTTGGGTTACATCTGACACCCCACAACACCTCTCCCGGGTGGGCTGGAACCACCAACATTTCGTTTAACAGCTAAACGCGCTAACCATTGCGCCACGGAAGCTCAAAAATTAAATGTTCGTCAGGTATTGTGGAAAAATTTTGGCTTTTTACGTTACATTTGAGATCTCACAACACTGCTCCCGGGTGGGCTTGAGCCACCAACCTTTCGGATAACAGCCGAACGCGCTAACCATTGCGCCAAGGAAGCCCAAAAATTAAATGGTTGTCAGGTATTGTGGAAAACTGATGACATTTTACGCTACATCTGAGACCCCACAACACCTCTCCCGGGTGGGCTGGAACCACCAACCTTTCGGTTAACAGATGAACGCGCTAATTATTGCGCCACGGAAGCCCAGAAACTAAATGGTTGACAGGTATTGTGGAAAACTTATGAATTTTACGCTACATCTGAGACCCAACAACACCTCTCCCGGGTGGAGTGGAACCACCAACATTTCGTTTAACAGCTGAACGCGCTAACCATTGCGCCACGGAAGCCCAAAAATTAAATGTTCGTCAGGTACTGTGTAAAAACTTTGACTTTTACGTAACATCTGAAACCTCACAGCACCGCTCACGGGTGTGCTCGAACCACCAACCTTTCGGTTAACAGCCGAACACGCTAACCATTGCGAAACGGAAGCCCAAAACTCAAATTGTCTTCAGGTATTGTGGAAAAACTTTGACTATTTACGTTACTTATAAAACTTAACACCAACGTTCCCGGGTGGGCTTGAGCCACCAACCTTTCGGATAACAGCCGAACGCGCTAACCATTGCGCCACGGAAGCCCAAAAACTGAACGGTCGTCAGGTATTGTGGAAAAACTTTGGGTTACATCTGACACCTCACAACACCGCTCCCGGATGGGCTTGAACCACCAACCTTTCGGTTAACAGATGAACGCGCTAACTATTGCGCCACGGAAGGCCAAAAACTAAATGTTCGTCAGGTATTGAGGAAAAACACTGCCTTTTTACTTTACATCTGAGACCTCACAACACCACTCCCGGATAGGCTCGAACCACCAACATTTCGGTTAACAGCCGAACACGCTAACCATTGCGCAACGTAAGCCCAAAAATCAAATGGTCTTCAGGTATTGTGGAAAAACTTTGACTATTTACGTTACTTATAAAACTTAACACCAACGTTCCCGGGTGGGCTTGAGCCTCCAACCTTTCGGATAACAGCCGAACGCGCTAACCATTGCGCCACGGAAGCCCAAAAATTAAACGGTCGTCAGGTATTGTGGAAAAACTTTTATATTTTGGGTTACATCTGACACCTCACAACACCGCTCCCGGATGGGCTTGAACCACCAACCTTTCGGTTAACAGATGAACGCGCTAACCATTGCGCAACGGAAGCCCAAAAATTAGATGTTCGTCAGGTATTGAGGAAAAACACTGCCTTTTTACTTTACATCTGAGACCTCTCAACACCACTCCCGGATGGGCTCGAACCACCAACCTTTCGGTTAACAGCCGAACACGCTAACCATTGCGCAACGGAAGCCCAAAAATAAAATGGTCTTCAGGTATTGTGGAAAACTTTTGACTATTTACGTTACTTATAAAACTTAACACCAACGTTCCCGGGTGGGCTTAAGCCACCAACCTTTCCGATAACAGGCGAACGAGCTGAAAATGCGCTACATAAGCCCGTAAATTGAATGGTCGTCAGCTAATGTGGAAAAACACTGACTTTTTACGTTACATCTGAGATCTCACAACACTGCTTCCGGATGGGCTAGAACCACCAAACTTTCGGTTAACAGCCGAACACGCTAACCATTGAGCCACGGAAGCTCAGAAATAAAATGGTTGTCAGGTATTGTGGAAAACTGATGACTTTTTACGCTACATCTGAGACCCCACAACACCTCTCCCGGGTGGGCTGGATCCACCAACCTTTCGGTTAACAGCTGAACGCGTTAATTATTGCGCCACGGAAGCCCAAAAATTAAATGGTCGTCAGGTATTGTTGAAAACTTTGGCTTTTTACGTTACTTATAAAACTTAACACCAACGTTCCCGGGTGGGCTTGAGCCACCAACCTTTCGGATAACAGCCGAACGCGCTAACCATTGCGCCACTGAAGACCAAAAATTAAATGGTCGTCAGGTATTGTGGAAAAACTTTTACTTTTTACGTCACATCTGAGACCTAACAACACCACTCCCGGATGGGCTCGAACCACCAACCTTTCGGTTAACAGCTGAACGCGCTAACCATTGCGACACGGAAGCCCAAAAATTAAACGGTCGTCAGGTATTGTGGAAAAACTTTTATATTTTGTGTTACATCTGACACCTCACAACACCGCTCCCGGATGGGCTTGAACCACCAACCTTTCGGTTAACAGATGAACGCGCTAACCATTGCGCAACGGAAGCCCAAAAATTAAATGGTCGTCAGGTATTGTGGAAAAACTTTGACTTTTTACGTCACATCTGAGACCTCACAACACCACTCCCGGATGGGCTTGAACCACCAACCTTTCGGTTAACAGCTGAACACGTTAACCATTGCGCAACGGAAGCCCAAAAATCAAATGGTCTTCAGGTATTGTGGAAAAACTTTGACTATTTACGTTACTTATAAAACTTAACACCACTCCCGGATGGGCTCGAACCACCAACCTTTCGGTTAACAGCCGAACACGTTAACCATTGCGCAACGGAAGCCCAAAAATCAAATGGTCTTCAGGTACTGTGGAAAAACTTTGACTATTTACGCTACTTATAAAACTTAACACCAACGTTCCCGTGTGGGCTTGAGCCACCAACCTTTCGGATAACAGCCGAACGCGCTAACCTTTGCGCCATGGAAACCCAAAAATTAAACGGTCGTCAGGTATTGTGGAAAGACTTTTATATTTTGGGTTACATCTGACACCCCACAACACCTCTCCCGGGTGGGCTGGAACCACCAACATTTCGTTTACAAGCTGAACGCGCTAACCCTTGCGCCACGGAAGCCCAAAAATTAAATGTTCGTCAGGTATTGTGGAAAAACTTTGACTTTTTACGTAACATCTGAAACCTCACAGCACCGCTCCCGGATGGGCTCGAGCCACCAACCTTTCGGTTAACAGCCGAACACGCTAACCATTGAGCCACGGAAGCTCAGAAATAAAATGGTTGTCAGGTATTGTGGAAAACTGATGTTTTTTTACGCTACATCTGAGACCCCACAACACCTCTCCCGGGTGGGCTGGAACCACCAACCTTTCGGTTAACAGATGAACGCGCTAATTATTGCGCCACGGAAGCCCAGAAATTAAATGGTTGTCAGGTATTGTGGAAAACTTATGAATTTTACGCTACATCTGAGACCCAACAACACCTCTCCCGGGTGGGCTGGAACCACCAACATATCGTTTAACAGCTGAACGCGCTAACCATTGCGCCACGGAAGCCCAAAAATTAAATGTTCGTCAGGTACTGTGGAAAAACTTTGACTTTTACGTAACATCTGAAAACTCACAGCACCGCTCACGGGTGTGCTCGGACCACCAACCTTTCGGTTAACAGCCGAACGCGCTATCCATAGCGCAACGGAAGCCCAAATATAAAATGGTCTTCAGGTATTGTGGAGAAACTATGACTTTTTACGTTACTTATAAAACTTAACACCAACGTTCCCGGGTGGGCTTGAGCCACCAACCTTTCGGATAACAGCCGAACGCGCTAACCATTGCGCCACTTAAGCCCAAAAACTAAACGGTCGTCAGATATTGTGGAAAAACTTTTATATTTTGGGTTACATCTGACACCTCACAACACTGCTCCCGGATGGGCTTGAGATGCCAACCTTTCCGATAACAGGCGAACGAGCTGAAAATGCGCTACAGAAGCCCGTAAATTGAATGTTCGTCAGGTATTGTGGAAAAACATTGACTTTTTACGTCACATCTGAGACCTCACAACACCACTTCCGGATGGGCTCGAACCACCAACCTTTCGGTTAACAGCTGAACGCGCTAACCATTGCGCCACGGAAGCCCAATAATTTAATGTTCGTCAGGTACTGTGTAAAAACTTTGACTTTTACGTAAAATCTGAAACCTCACAGCACCGCTCACGGGTGTGCTCGAACCACCAACCTTTCGGTTAACAGCCGAACACGCTAACCATTGCGAAACGGAAGCCCAAAACTCAAATTGTCTTCAGGTATTGTGGAAAAACTTTGACTATTTACGTTACTTATAAAACTTAACACCAACGTTCCCGGGTGGGCTTGAGCCACCAACCTTTCGGATAACAGCCGAACGCGCAAACCATTGCGCCACTTAAGCCCAAAAACTAAACGGTCGTCAGGTATTGTGGAAAAACTTTTATATTTTGGGTTACATCTGACACTTCACAACACCGCTCCCGGATGGGCTTGAACCACCAACCTTTCGGTTAACAGATGAACGCGCTAACTATTGCGCCACGGAAGGCCAAAAATTAAATGTTCGTCAGGTATTGAGGAAAAACACTGCCTTTTTATTTTACATCTGAGACCTCACAACACCGCTCCCGGATGGGCTTGAGCCGCCAACCTTTCCGATAACTGGCGAACGAGCTGAAAATGCGCTACAGAAGCCCGTAAATTGAATGGTCGTCAGCTATTGTGGAAAAACACTGACTTTTTACGTTACATCTGAGATCTCACAACACCGCTTCCGGATGGGCTAGAACCACCAACCTTTCGGTTAACAGCCGAACACGTTAACCATTGAGCCACGGAAGCTCAGAAATAAAATGGTTGTCAGGTATTGTGGAAAACTGATGACTTTTTACGCTACATCTGAGACCCCACAACACCTCTCCCGGGTGGGCTGGAACCACCAACCTTTCGGTTAACAGCTGAACGCGTTAATTATTGCGCCACGGAAGCCCAAAAATTAAATGGTCGTCAGGTATTGTTGAAAACTTTGGCTTTTTACGTTACTTATAAAACTTAACACCAACGTTCCCGGGTGGGCTTGAGCCACGAACCTTTCGGATAACAGCCGAACGCGCTAACCATTGCGCCACTGAAGACCAAAAATTAAATGGTCGTCAGGTATTGTGGAAAAACTTTGACTTTTTACGTCACATCTGAGACCTCACAACACCATTCCCGGATGGGCTCGAACCACCAACTGTTCGGTTAACAGCCGAACGCGCTAACCATTGCGCAACGGAATCCCAAAAACTAAATGTTCGTCAGGTATTTTGGAAAAACTCTGACATTTTACGTTATATCTGAGACCTCACAACACCGCTCCCGGATGGGCTCGAACCACCAAACTGTCGGATAAAAGTCGAACGTGGTATTGATTGAGCCATGGAAGCTCTGAAATTAAATCGTCGTCAGGTATTGAGGAAAAACACTGACTTTTTACTTTACATCTGAGACCTCACAACACCACTCCCGGTGGGGCTGGAACCACCAATCTTTCGGTTATCCGCCGAATGCGCTAACCATTGAGCCACGGAAGCTCAGAAATTAAATGGTTGTCAGGTATTGTGGAAAACTGATGACTTTTTACGCTACATCTGAGACCCCACAACACCTCTCCCGGGTGGGCTGGAACCACCAACCTTTCGGTTAACAGCTGAACGCGCTAATTATTGCGCCACTGAAGCACAAAAATTAAATGGTCGTCAGGTATTGTTGAAAAACTTTGGCTTTTTACGTTACTTATAAAACTTAACACCAACGTTCCCGGGTGGGCTTGAGCCACCATCCTTTCGGATAACAGCCGAACGCGCTAACCATTGCGCCACTGAAGACCAAAAATTAAATGGTCGTCAGGTATTGTGGAAAAACTTTGACTTTTTACGTCACATCTGAGACCTCACAACACCATTCCCGGATGGGCTCGAACCACCAACTGTTCGGTTAACAGCCGAACGCGCTAACCATTGCGCAACGGAATCCCAAAAACTAAATGTTCGTCAGGTATTTTGGAAAAACTCTGACATTTTACGTTATATCTGAGACCTCACAACACCGCTCCCGGATGGGCTCGAACCACCAAACTATCGGTTAAAAGCCGAATGCGAATTTCATTGAGCCACGGAAGCCCAAAAATTAAATGTTCGTCAGGTATTGTGGAAAAACTCTGACTTTTTACGTTACATCTGAGACCTCACAACACCACTCCCGGTGGGGCTGGAACCACCAATCTTTCGGTTATCCGCCGAATGCGCTAACCATTGAGCCACGGAAGCTCAGAAATTAAATGGTTGTCAGGTATTGTGGAAAACTGATGACTTTTTACGCTACATCTGAGACCCCACAACACCTCTCCCGGGTGGGCTCGAACCACCAACCTTTCGGTTAACAGCTGAACGCGCTAATTATTGCGCCACTGAAGCCCAAAAATTAAATGCTCTTCAGGTATTGTGGAAAAACTTTGACTATTTACGTCAAACCTGAGACCTCACAACACCGCTACCGGATGGGCTCGAACCACCAACCTTTCGGTTAACAGCCGAACACACTAAGCATTGCGCCACGGAAGCTAAGAATATAAAATGTTGTCTGGTATTGTGGAAAAACTTTGGCTTTTTACGTTACATTTGAGATCTCACAACACCGCTCCCGGGTGGGCTCGAACCACCAACCATTCGGTTAACAGCCGAACGTGCCACGGAAGCCCAAAAATGAAATGTTCGTCAGGTATTTTGGAAAAACTCTGACTTTTTACATTACATCTGAGACCTCACAATACCGCACCCAGATGGGCTTGAACCACCAAACTATCGGTTGAAAGCCGAACGCGAATTTCATTGAGCCACGGAAGCCCAAAAATTAAATGGTCGTCAGGTATTGTGGAAAAACTTTAGCTTTTTACGTTACATTTGAAATCTCACAACACCGCTCCCGCTATCGGTTAAAAGCCGAACGCAATTTCATTGAGCCACGGAAGCCCAAAAATTAAATGTACGTCAGGTATTTTAAAAAAGTCTGACTTTTTACGTTACATCTGAGACCTCACAACACCGCTCCCGGATGGGCTCGAACCACCAACCTTTCGGTTAACAGCCGAACGCGCTAACCATTGTGCCACGGAAGCCCGAAAATTAAATGGTCGTCAGGTATTGTGGAAACACTTTGGTTTTTACCTCTCCGAGTGACGTATGTCACGTGAGAGGTATTACACCGGCCGTGTCTGTCTGTCTGTCTGTGTGTCTGTCTGTCTGTCAGACCCCACGTGACCGCGTTCGCAGTTTACAAATCGGAGCAAACAAATACCCGATTTCCGGAACGCGTTCGCGGAAATTTGGTCATTCATCTACCAACACCAGTCTTTACTAACTGGCTTCTAAGGACCACAATCTGCTAGTCTTTGTCCATCCCACATGGACACTAGTCTGTACGTGCTTGCTTCCAAGCACCACCAACTTCTGTTCTTCGTCAATTTCACCTTGACTCCAGCTTCTATGCACCACCATCTTCTGTTCTTTGTCAATTCCACATTGACACCAGCTTCTATACACTACCATCTTCTGTTCTTCGTCAATTCCACATTGACACCAGCTTCTATGCACCACCATCTTCTGTTCTTCGTCAATTCCACATTGACACCAGCTTCAATGCACCACCATCTTCAGGTCTTTTGTCCATTCCACATGGACGCCAGTCAGTACATTCTGGCTTCTTTTCCTCCGTCATCATTTGGTTTCAAGATATACGCGGCGATCGGCTAGGGTTACGAGAAACGTCTAGCCTCCCAATGGCAGAGCTTCCACCATCGGTTCACGCAAATGCGTTTTTATCTATTATTTGGTTTTAAGATATACACCCAGAAAAATAATTGTTGTATTTACAAAAAAGATTCAGTTTATATTTACAAATTACCCAGTAATAAGTCTTTCACTGCGAATTCACGTTTTATAAGCAGGCCCTGTTTTGGTTAATAAAAAAGGATCATTCGTATTTTCTCAGTATTGGCTACCACTTGTAATTTCAACGCTATTCCTTGTAGTTTCGACAAACTATACCGAGTCGTTTTAACAGGGAGCTTGTTATTAAAGAAATACAACCGCTTATTTGTAAAGTTTACAGGATGATAGTGAATTTACGTGATTATTGTTAAAGTCATTACACGTGGAACTGTTGTGTATTTTACGAGTGCGTGGTCGTATACACAACATGACTTAAGGATTTGTTTATTATCAGTTCGAAACTGTAATTTCAACGCTCTGCTTTGTAGTTTTGACGAATTATTCATACTCATTTTAACATGAGGCTTGTTTTTAACGAATGTCAAGCACACATTTGTATTATATACAGGTTGATATTGAATTTACGTGATCGCTGTAAAAGTCAATAAACGTGAAAATTTTGCGTTTGTTTACGATTGCATGCTCGTTTACACAACAGTTATAGTGGTTTTATTTAGTACAAATCAAACCTGCAGTAACAAGGCACTGCTTTGTAGTTTCAACATTTTAACTAGAATTTACACTAAAGAGCTGATTTAACTTTTACACGTAGTTTGCCTATAATGTTTGCTATTAAACACACATGGCCCTTTTGTCAGTTCCGCATGAACAGCATAAAGTAGAGGCGCTCGGAAGTGGTTTAGCTTTTAACTCCACCCTATAGGTATATATACTTTCATCATGGACTTAACACCTACGTCAATTTGCGCCCAGAGCTCTTCCATTGGCTTGACCTTTCAGCATAATGAGACGCCTCTATAGACTATAAAAGCTGTACGGAGGTAACAGGACTGACCTTGAAACGTCACACCCTTCTATCTCTTACTGGAATTTCATCCCCTCTAACGGTTGGAAACAGTATTCTACGTGCAAAAATGCCAGCCAGAAGGGGGCTGCGTGACGTCAGACTATCTCTTCCCCGTAGCCAGTTGTTAGCTCCCTAATCAATACACAGGATCTCACGAGAAAAACTATATATCAATACGTTTGTTTCCTTTTATGGAATTTTCAGTCTCCCTTTATTTATTTCCTGATTATTCATTTCATCTGAATATTTTATCAGTTTCAAAGTATTTATTATTAAAAATTGATATGGATTTTAATAAGTAAGAAATAAAAAAATTATGAAATGTTCCTATTAACTTTGGTTAATTATCACTACCTCGAGACGTGACTTGAAATAATCAGTATATATCAAACTTGGAACATCTTAAGATTGTCAATAGACAAATTCGGAAATTACAAAAAGAAAAAGCAACACACAGGGGGGAGACCGCTATTGAGAGGCAGTGAGAGTTCACTACACGCTTGAGACTAATGAACTTGCAATGCCTCTGGCGGAGCTTCTTGGCGAAGTGGATAATACCCCAATGGCTATCTCGCCCCTGTGTGTGTAGGTTTCTCTGTTTGTAATTTGCGAATTTGTCTATATTGACATCTTTTTAAAGCGGCCTAACCAAAATCTTCAAAATACATTTCAAGTTCCCTAACGCCCTATTAAATGTACAACCAATTCTCGCCTTTCATAAAGGGGCACGTCACATTTTTTGAATGCCCCCACAAAGTTTATTAATTTAGCTAAATCTTTGATGTAAAATAAAATTAAAATTTTAGTTTATATTTAATAATTGGTTTGGATTTTTAATTTTGATTTTATGGATGAAAGTGCAGATTTAAAAACTACTTTGAGGGCAGTGACCCTTTATATATTTTTTCTTGCTTCTGCACCTCGCCGCCTGGGCAGTCAATCTTTGACATACCTTAAGGATTAAAAAGAGTGGAAAGTTTTCAGAATAGGCCAAGCCGTAAAAAGGGTGGAGTATGAGGGGGAGGGGGTAAGATAAGAGAGTTTTTTTTTTATTTTGCACAAAACCGATTTTTTTCCGCGAATTGGCTGGGTTTTTGCTGTTCTAAAATTTCGGGCTGACGAGGACGAAGAAAGGAAATTGTAAAGTGGAATTTTTTTCATTCACGAATCGCGATCCCAAATACAAGTTAGAACGGTAGCACGGTTACCGGTCTTAATAGTACGGATACATTGGCAGAAGACTCAACGTCTTAATTTTTAAGGTAAGATATAAACGTTTTGGTATATTTTTCTTTAGCCCCGGAAAATTAGGAACAGTGTTTAATAGGGATAAACCTTTTCCTAACCATTCAGGGCTGGAGAATCGTTTGCGTTCATTTAGTTTATTTTCAATTAAATGAATTCGAGTAATTAGAAGCATTTTTATCAAATAAATGCCGCTAAATAACATGGATCTGATATAAAAAAGAAATGGGCTTTGTAACCGATATCTTTTTCTGATCTTCCGACATCTTCCTCGGATATTTCTCAAGTTTGAAAGATTTTCTGTTTTTGATTGGACGGATTTAACGGTTTTGTTTTTAAAAAAGAAACTGGGCCCGTATTTTCTGCAAACTTCGGTCAATAACAAACGCGTCATTAGTTTGGAATAATTTTTAACAATCTTATAATCCGTCTTAATTCAACTTGATCTTCCTGGATTCCAAAAGTTCAAGCAAACATGTTCTGTGAACATTCAAAATATAATTGTAACAGATAACTTGCAGACATATATTTATAAGGTGATCTCGGTATTACTTGGATGTTAAATGATTAAAAAAATAATTAGCTTTTAAAACTAAATTAATGTTTGAAATTCCAAAAACCAGTTTCTCAAAGCGTGCTAATTTTAGTTACGTAATATCACAATGAATTTTAATTGTTCACTGAATGCCTGTAATTTCTCTACGGATAATTTTCAAAAATACTTTAAACATTGTGCTCTTCATAAAAACTTACCCTTCCAAAACTTTTCGTGCGGTTGGGTAACGTGTGGCAAAGTGTTCACCACATTTGGTACCTTTAAAAGTCATGTACGAAGAAAACACAAGTTTGAGTTAAAAATAACTGATAATGAAATAGGGTCAAATGTTCAGAACTTTATAGAGCCTTTATCGTGCCCAGTTGCAAATTGTAACTTTACTTTCCCGAATTTGAAAAATTTCTGCTCTCATTCAAAAGAACATTTTTCGTTGGGTTTATTTGTATCTTGTCCTTTTAAAGGATGTGCCGCGTTAAAATATAAGAAATTATTGTCCCTTAAATGTCATTTAAATAGAAAGTATAAGCTCTATTACAGGCGGGTCATACCATCCCCAATATCGGTAGTGGAAAACCCAAAAGTAGACTTAAATCAGCCATCCACTTCGGGTCTAGTTCAATTAAATCAAAATGCATCCCAAAACGTATCTAGTGGCAATCTATTGCATGAAGTAGAATCATCGATTTCGAAAGGAGAAACAAGCAATGCTTTAGTTCAAAATTTTGCGTTATTTTACTTGAAACTCTAAGCAGAAAAATTTTTGTCAAGTTCAGTCATACAATTTATTTCTGAACAAATGAGCTCCTTAAAATATCTAGAAAATTCATTTCTTTACGAAAACGTAAGGGCTACCCTAGAGGAAAATTCAGTTAGTGCAGAAGTTGTCGAAAAGGTTTTTAATGTTTTCTCAGAGAATAACGTAATGGAAGAAGCGAAGGAGACTTTAAAATCTACCTATTTAAGGCAAAAGTATTACAAAGAACACTTTAGATACGTGGAGCCCCTTCAGATTTTAGTTGGATATTCACGTGGGAAAAAATGCTTTTACCATTATGTTCCTCTGAAAATATCTCTAGCGAAGTTATTGACAAACAAAGAAGTCGAGAAACTACTTCATTATCCAAAATCTACTTATGTGTTTGGTAGAAATCAGATTTTAGAGGATGTAAACGATGGAAGAATCTTTCTCCAAGAACATATTTTAAAGGTTAATGGTAAATGCATCCACGTTCTAATTTTTCAAGACGCATTTGAAATAGTGAATCCTTTGGGTTCTGCTAAGTCTATGCACAAAATAGTTGGTGTGTTATACACTTTTAAATATTCCAAAAGAATATAGGTCAACAGTCAATCATATGCAATTAATATTCCTTTGCAAAGAATCACATTTAAAAAGATTTGGTTTGAGAAAGTGTTTTGAAAAATTGATTTACGAACTTAAAGACCTCGAAGAGAATGGACTTACACTACCCGATGGTTATAACTACAAAGTTTTTCTAACTAATCTTATTGGTGACAATCTGGGAAGCCACGAAATCGGTGGCTTTCAAACGAGTTTCTCACACGGATTTATATGCCGTTTTTGCCACGTCAAGAGTGACCAAATTCACTTATGCCAATCGTTTCCCAGAAGAACCATAGAGACTTACAAGAAAAACATTGATTCTCTAAAAGCAAACCCAATATTAGGTTCCATTAATGGTGTAAAACATGATTCCCCTTTTAATGACCTGAACTACTTCCACGTTTGTACCCCCACACTCGCGCCATGCTTAGCTCACGATTTGTTTGAGGGAGTCGTTGCCTACGACCTTAACCAATTTCTATTATACTTTATTCGAACAAAAAAGTGGTTCTCATGGAATTATTTAAATTGGATAATATTAGAATTTCCATATCAAAAACAAGATGTTGGAAGCAAGCCATGTCCCGCGAAAGTTGCTTCAAACAAATTGACCGGAAACGCTTCTCAAATTTGGTGCTTTTTAAGAGTGTTAGCCTTTATGTTAAAAGATAAAATTAGAGATTTAAGCGATAAAGTGTGGAAGCTCTATTTGCAGTTGAAAGAGCTAGTAGAAATTATAACGGCTCCAAAAATATCGAAGAAAGAAGTAGCTTTCTTAGCTAGCATGCTTTCCGATTATAAAGAGGAACTAATTGAAGCTTTTCCAAATTACAAATTGAAGGCCAAGCACCATTACCTATTTGAGCATTACCCTGAACTAATTTTACATTTTGGTCCTCTTATACGTCTTTGGTCGCTTAGGTTTGAAAGCAAACACTCAGTTTACAAAACATACTCAAGAAACACCAACAATTTTAAAAACATAACAAAAACATTGGCAGAAAAACATCAGCTGCAGCAATTCTATTATATGTGCGGTTCACCTTTCCCCCCTTTAATTAAATACCGTGATTCAAAAGCTGTAGTTGAAAATGTTGAAAGTTGCTTCAAACAAATTGACCGGAAACGCTTCTCAAATTTGGTGCTTTTTAAGAGTGTTAGCCTTTATGTTAAAAGATAAAATTAGAGATTTAAGCGATAAAGTGTGGAAGCTCTATTTGCAGTTGAAAGAGCTAGTAGAAATTATAACGGCTCCAAAAATATCGAAGAAAGAAGTAGCTTTCTTAGCTAGCATGCTTTCCGATTATAAAGAGGAACTAATTGAAGCTTTTCCAAATTACAAATTGAAGGCCAAGCACCATTACCTATTTGAGCATTACCCTGAACTAATTTTACATTTTGGTCCTCTTATACGTCTTTGGTCGCTTAGGTTTGAAAGCAAACACTCAGTTTACAAAACATACTCAAGAAACACCAACAATTTTAAAAACATAACAAAAACATTGGCAGAAAAACATCAGCTGCAGCAATTCTATTATATGTGCGGTTCACCTTTCCCCCCTTTAATTAAATACCGTGATTCAAAAGCTGTAGTTGAAAATGTTTTCGGTCGGGATCTATTTAATGATATTCGAAAGATGACCAAGTCTAATAGAAGTCCTTACCACACGGACAAGTTTGAATTTAAAGGCACACTGTATGAAAGGGGACTATTTGTTGTTTGTGAGGTCACTGGAGACACCTTAAATTTTGGACGCATTGACACTCTCGTGATTTCAGAATCAGAGACCGAAAATTTAGCTTGTGCAACGTTATTTGCTTCTAAATATTGCCCAGATCTGCACGCTTACGAGGTAACAAAATTAAGGAAGTCAAAAGTAGTAAAAATTATGGAACTTAATGATTATTACCCTTTATCCTCATACAAAATTTTTGGAAAAGAGTATATCACTCTAAAACATAGTGTGTATCATCCGTAGCTAACAAATTGCAAATGCAAAATTCCTATATTATTTGTGGATGAGTGATTTACTCTGAATTTAAAATGAATTGTTTTATATTATTGTATTTTTTATTTGACGCGTGATAATTAGTTTTATACTATGGAAGGAATTATTTGTCGTTTGCTTTCATTCTCCCTTTAAAATAAAAGTGCGTTTCTCAGTTTGTGGTCACACATGTAGTAACATTACTTATTGAAACTTGAGATTGATCCGTTATTTATTGGTATTCAAAGACGTGAATATATATATATATTATCTATACCATTCATGACTTGTATTATAATTCTGAACTATAAGCATTTGAATATTATTCAAATTGAAAATACAGAATGGAACCTTTTAAATTGTATAAGCTGAGAGAATAAATGTTTTCGTTTGAACTAAACTTTAGGACGAAATGGATAATGCTGGAGACAGCGAATCTAATGCTGAAAATGGCCTTAGTGCGGTCATTAAGGGGGCATTATCAACCTTATCAACGGAGAAAATTGAAAACGTTTTAAAAACCCTAACTGAAGTTGGGGTTGAAACACCGGGTGACATAAATTATGTTTCATTTTCTGACCTTCAAAAGTCAAGCCTGAATGCAATTCAAATAAGAAAACTACTTGAATTCGCAAAAGAGAAGTTTTCAAACAACAATGTTACAAAAGGTAAGAGAATTTATTTCAATCACTTGTACGTCAAGGACACAGATAGCCATGCACGTCTTCATTGCTAGCTAAATATTCTATTTCAGCTGTTAATATAGGGTATGGTAATACACGCAGAACTCTGACTAATTATGGTTGTTAATTGTATTTAATAGGGAATGTTATGAACGAGAAAGGAAATCCATCCTTATTCAGTAAACCACCGGCTCCTGATTCTAGTAATGATATTAATGAGGTGTGTAACGAGCAGATTTTGCTGTTATTATTCTACAGTTAAGAAAAAAAAATTATTTTCGAAATGCTTACTGGAAGTTATTTAAAGGGACCATGAAGTGATCAAACAAGTAACTTTTACTCGATAGAGAATGATAAGCGAAGCAATCTTACCTCAACCACCTGGGTAATTGTTATGTTTTTTGAAGATCGCTGTTTTAGACTTAAAAGAGCCTCTTGTGAATAGGTAAATATATAAAGTAGGTGGAGCTAATTGAAAAATATAACAAATCGTCACGAGTGACGTTTCTAGTGTGGAAAAATGACGCTCGCGCTCAAATTCGTAAGATCATGGAAAGAATGCATGTGAGGAAATTTGTTTTAGTTTAGAAAAAAAAATCCTCACGAGCATTCTACATCTAGACTTACGTCTCGTGCAAAATCGCGCGCAACTGTGATGACGTTTTCTTATTTTTTGACAAGTTGAGCAAGACCAAATACTTTATATATTCACCTATTCCCAATTTTTTAAATTAACTTCACCGCAGTTTCCCGCACGCGCCGTGATTGGTTTCAAAGCACGGAAAAACATTTAATGTGCATGCGTAATGAAACCATTGAAGGCGCGTGTAGAAAACTGCCGTGAAATTTGGTTTAAAAATAAGGAATGCGCAAGAGGCTCTTTTAAGACTATAGTAGAGATCTTCAAAAATTCATTTAAAATTAATTAATGAAATTAATTAAGCAATAGATAATTATTTTTTTAGGTTGGAAATTTTAAGACTAAAAGAGCATGTTCTAAATTCTTAACTTTATATGAAATCTCGCCGGTTGCATTTCAAGTACCTAGACTTCTCTTATCATACTTTATCAAAAAAAAATAACAGGTTTCAATCTTACAATCTCCCATTAAGATTGGCATCATTCCTTAAAATACTAGATATATTTTATTATAGTGGCGTGGTGTTTTATGTACGAGTTATAGGCCGGAAAGAGTGTTATGGTGTTTAAGGCATTATTTCAGTTTTTGTTGGTCGGTTATACGAAGGACAGACGTAAAAATCCTTATAGATTTGATATTTAAATAATGGGAAGAAGTATTGAAACGCCCTACTTTGATTCAGGATTGGACACTGCAAAACTTTACTATTAATGGAGATAATGTTTTTATATTTATTTAACAAACTTGAATCGATAAAAAGAGGGTTCTTTATATATTTATTATTATCACTAAATTTAGTCTCTTTAAGAATCTATAAGAAAACTTTAATCCTTCAAACCGCATTAATCTCCTAGCTTGTTCAATAAGTTTGACGCATATATTAAGTAAATAATTTAAAAATATTTTTAATATTTTTTACGCCAGGGGTTTGAAATGATGGAGCGACAAAATTGGTTGAATAACTATGAAGTTCCTGTAAAAATATTTACTAAACAAAGCCAAGAGGCTCTTAAGTCAGGGAAGAAACTTAATTGCAAGACTAGAAATAGCATCATACGAGACCTCGTAAACGATGCGATTAAAAGAAGCCCTAGACCAACAAGACAGGACATGAGGACGATTGCCCGCTGCTTTGTCGGTAAATTTCCAAATGCTTCAATGACTGAAGTGAATGGAGAAGTAATTGATACTGGAGAGTGCTTTCTGGGATCAAGACTGATTCAAAGATTGGAAAACCTCTCTCGCGAAACTGAAAACATCATGCCTAAAGTTAGGGAGCTTTCGAAGGCTAAAAAACGTTTAAGCGAAGAACACTCGGACCAGTACAAATACAATCCAGAAATAAGAAATGCCGACGTAAAAGACAGCGAGAAATTAAGAGCTGAACTAAAAGATATGTCAACGGAAACAAATCCTAATGTACAATTGGTTCAAGAAAAAATGAGGAAAACATTTGCGCTCCAAAGACTACATATAAACAACGGAACGAATATACAAGAATTACTTCAGAAATGGCCATTTCTATTCGAAATTGTTGGCGTAAAAGAACATTTGCTGGAACTCTTGCAAACAGACGTATTTGGTGCCTTCACTGACTTCTTTTCAGCGAGGAGTCAGCTAATTTGCCAATTTTTTTCAAGAAGTAAAAAACCTTTTTGTCAAGAAACCTTGAATAAATTGAAAGAAGATATTCCCCAAGATGAACAGCGGGTGGTAGGAACAGTCATTCTACTAATCATGAACCATTTTAAAGAGCCTTCCGATGACCTTTTCCCCAAATTCGAAGTAAGAAAAATTTGTCATTCTTAAAGGGTCACTGTTTCAAAACGCCTATCAATTTTTACTTTTCACAGCTTGGAACCCCACATGAAGAGATCATTGCCAAAGTACCCATCCACCCATGCTTAGTCATTTTAGGTTTGTTTTAATTATAATATAATTGACGCTAAATAGAGGTTATTAGAGTAAAAGGTTAAGCCAAAGTACGTTTGAGCCTTGCTTAGTTCCTATTAGCAAAGTGTAAATCAGCATATGATTAAACCAGGTAATTAGATTCGTCAATTTGTGGATGAGAGAACTCCTTAAATATGGAAGAATAGAATGCCGAACGTTATATTTCGCTTAACCTAAATTAAAGCATATATATTGTCAAATGTTGATCTTTTATTAATTTATTAGGAGAAAGTATTGGTAGCGCGTCCCAATTTCTACTTTGCGTGGATCGTGTTGTTGTCAATGATCATCTTTTTGGAAAAGACATAGTAGCTGCAATGGCATTTATGTTCAATCTCTACTATATATTGAACATCAAATACCCGAAAGCATGTGCTTCTACTCTTGAATTTCTACAACGGTAAGGGCAAAAGCCAAAATATTAGCGATTCATCTAATTTCGGTAACAGCCATTCTACAATTAATGCTTATTTTTAAACGCAGGTACGCTGCTACGGTATTTGCAACACAAGGGAAGGTTTCCCCAAAAGTAATGGGTCTATTAAATAAACTTTCGGAAATGGACTGGACGTCCTCAGTTAAGAAACGCAGACTAGCCGAGTAAAATAGTTCTGTATAGAGCAAAGGAAATAAATTTCAATTTTGGAGAAAAGTCTATTCGTAAATTTAATTATTTTTCGCACCATAATAAGTCCGATTTAATAGCTTAATTTTTGTTATCAAATTGGATGTTAACAGAACTGAATCTGGAATTATTCTATCAAACCTGTTATAAGCCTAGCCTCTCTGGTTGATTTAACTAAGGTATTTAAGGATGTTCTACACGAGGGAAGGTACTGTAACTACAATGGACATGCAATAATTACCGAAACTTGACTGTTACGCAAATAATTTTCAATAGATCAATTTTGAGCATAGCAATTTTTGCAGGAATTCAAAGAATAAAAAATTACACCTTTTACATTTATCTGAAATATGAGAGGCCTATTTTAAGCAAATAGTAGTATCAGACAGTTACATTTGGTACATAAGTAATATTGACGGGGAAATGGGTTAGAAATACACTTATGGTATTGTTGATTTTACATAGTGTGGCTCTAAGTTTTACGAGTAGTGGTTAAAAAAACGATTTCCATCTGGTTTATTTAGCGAACTTATAGTAGTTATTTTCAACACGAGGACAATAACATTGATGGGTAAAGGTCCTGCTTTATGTACAATATTGTTTTGTTCATTTTACACTACGTCTTTGAGTAACGTTTACAGTAAAACTGTTTATTAAAACAATTTTAGGTTTAGTAAAATTAACTTGCATATTAGTATAATTAACACGTTAAAGAAAGTTATAATCACAAAACTACCTGTAAAAATTAATTTGCATATAAGTATAATTAACACGTTGAAGAAAGTTATAATCACAAAACTACCTGTAAAAATTAACTTGCACATTAGTCTAATTAACACGTTAAAGAAAGTTATAATCACAAAATTACCTGTAGAAACTAACTTCCATATTAGTATAATTATCACTTTAAATAAAGTTATAATCACAAAACTACCTGTAAAAATTACTTAAAGATCAGTTATAATTGACAGAATAATCCTAGTAAGCTTTACAACAGACCCGTATATTTTAGGTGAGTCTAACTGTAAATTTTACGAGCTATGTATGTAAAACTACAATTTTTTCCATGTCAAATCCACAAATGCTACACCTGCAAAAAATACTCTGGTGGCTTTGTATTGAAAATTTATATCGCGACCAGTAAAAAATACGGGAATCTCATGGCTTCACCTGATTCCATGACATTCCTGTAATTTTAACAAAACATTTTTTTCTGGGTGTACGCGGCGATCGGCTAGGGTTACGAGAAACGTCTAGCCTCCCAATGGCAGGGATTCCACCAAAGGTTCACGCGAATGCGTTTTTATCTATTATTATAATGGAAACGAAACGTATATATACCCCAAAATTTGAAAAAAGCGGGCAAGAGGGGTACCCTTCACTTTAAACGTCAATATTAGCAAAGTTTCAAAAGATAATAGGAACAACTTTATTTTAAACGATTTAACTATTTTTAAAGTTATTTACTGGCGATTAAAATAATTAAAAATAATTATATTTATTTAAATATTAAAGATAAACCCAAGTACCGAAGTCGTTAAATCATTGCCTCCTATATCTATCAAGGCCCGTGCATTGCGTTATATTTCGTACATTGTCTCTTATATCTTTTTAGGCCCGTGCATTGCGTTATATTTCCTACATTGCCTCCTGTATCTATCAAGGCCCACGCATTGTGATATATTTCCTTCATTGCCTCCAATATCTATCGAGGCCCGTGCATTGCGATATATTTTTGAGAACAACAACCAAAATGGGAAGCTCCTCTCAGAACCATAATAATTTGTTTTCTCAGTTATATGAAATGAAAATATGGATAATATTTTCGGCAATTCGATTTGAATGGCTCTTTCTGATGTATCATTCTCTCAGCACTGTTCATAATGGACAGGAACGTAGAGATTCGAGACACTAGGAATTACGATAGTGTTTCAAATCCTCCGTATTGAGGGCTTAAAGGCTTGGAGTGAGTCGAAAGATAAATACACATCCTATTTTTTAGTTGTACCATGCGTACCACAATGTTGCCAGGCGTTTATTGAAGGATGCTTGGGTACTTGGTACAGACTGTTACGTCTACCAAGTTTCCTAGCATCCAAGAATAAATAGGATTCATAGAAGCCAGTGTTATGGGCATGTCATGGGTCAAGTCGTTAAATATATCGACGCAGTTAAATAGCTGATGGCATTATTTTATCCACTTTCCCATTGCCTTTCGAGTGGAAGTTCAACTTTGGCACGGACGACAGATGGCGCTCTTAAATTTCTACCGCCAAAAATCGTTGTTGTCTGCTCGTTTTCCCCTTCCGCGTTTTTTCGTTATAAACTTATGATTTAACGAACTGTTAAGATAAAATTTCATATTTCCTAAGACAGATAAGCTTCTACTCCTTTCATCTTACTCCCAGTTAGATTACAAGCTGGTGTTAAAAAAAATTCAACGGCGAAAAAAGTATTTGACAATCTTATCTAAGAATATTTTTTAAATATAAAAAAAAATGTTTACATTATACGCCCCCTATTTGTGAAAGACCTTATTTTCGCACTTTTATCATTCTTTATTTGAATTTGAAAGGTAGTGCTTCATAATTCAATCTTCTGTAATAACTTTCTTCGGAAAATAATATTTCAAACGTTACAGAGTCTTGCAAGGGGATTGCTTTTGCGGATTTTTGTGAGTATTTAACTGAATAATAAAATGGAGGAGGATAATAATTTAAGTAAAGAGGAAATCAGGAAACGTAAAGCAAGGGAAAGAATGAGGGCAAAAAGGTTAGATCCTGAATTTAGGAAACGAGAAAATGAAAGGAGAAGAGTGTTAGCAGCTGAAAAAAAGGCTGTTTCGGGAACAGGTTCTAGCACACCCAATGTTGGTCCTACCGCGAGGCCAGTTGGCCATGATTCTGCGAAAGATGACGCATTAAATAAAAGCTCTATTGAAAGTACCGTAAGCGTAGGCATATCTATTAATGAGGAACCCAATAATGTACAAAATGATAATGCTAATATTAGTGAAATAATCGAAGGCGATGAACAAGTACGAGCCTAGCTTATGTGTGATTGGGTTGTGGCTTCCATGTTTTGGGGACATTTGCTTTTTGTGTGGCGAGGTATGATTCAGCTTTGATATGGACAAATGTTACAAATCATACTGGTAGACTAAGAATACGGTTGAGGTATAGCGAGAGAGTAGAGTTTCCACAGCAATTGAGAGATATTGAAAAGGCTTGAACAATTGACTATTTTAAAATTGAATTCCTGCACTTGCAAAGAATTAAAAAACGCGATAGATGCATATATTTAGGTTGTTTAAGGGGTAGTGATAGTCATCTCCACTCGGAGAGGTAATATTTTGGCTTTCCCAACTTGTTTACGTTACATTTGAGATCTCACAACACCGCTCCCGGGTGTGCTCGAACCACCAACCTTTCGGTTCACAGATGAACGCGATAACCATTGCGCAACGGAAGCCCAAAAATTAAGTGGTCTTCACGTATTGTGGAAAAACATTGACTTTTTACGTCACATCTGAGACCTCACAACACAGCTACCGGATGGGCTCGAACCACCAACCTCTCGGTTAACAGCCGAACACACTGAGCATTGCGCCACGGAGGCTTAGAATATAAAATGTTGTCAGGTATTGTGGAAAAACTTTGGCTTTTTACGTTACATTTGAGATCTCACAACACCGCTCCTGGGTGGGCTCGAAACACCAACCTTTCGGTTAACAGATGAACGCGATAACTATTGCGCAACGGAAGCCCAAAAATTATATGGTCTTCAGGTATTGTGGAAACACTTGGGCTTTTTACGTTACATTTGAGACCTCACAACACCGCTCCCGGATGGGCTCGAACCACCAACCTTTCGGTTAACTGCCGAACGCGCTAACCATTGCGCCATGGAAGCCCAAAAATTAAATAGTCTTCAGGTATTGTGGAAACACTTTGGCTTTTTACGTTACACTTGAGATCTCACAACACCGCTCCCGGGTGGGCTCGAACCACCAACCTTTCGGTTAACAGATGAACGCGATAACCATTGCGCCACGGAATCCCAAAAATGAAATGTTCGTCAGGTATTTTGGAAAAACTCTGACTTTTTACATTACATCTGAGACCTCACAATACCGCTCCCGGATGGGCTTGAACCACCAAACTATCGGTTAAAAGCCGAACGCGAATTTCATTGAGCCACGGAAGCCCAAAAATTAAGTGTTCGTCAGGTATTGTGGAAAAACTCTGACTTTTTACGTTACATCTGAGACCTCACAACACCGCTCCCGGATGGGCTCGAACCGCCAACCTTTCGGTTAACAGCCGAACGCGCTAACCATTGCGCCACGGAAGCCCAAAAATTAAATGGTCGTCAGGTATTGTGGAAACACTTTGGCTTGTTACGTCACATTTGAGACCTCACAACACCGCTCCCGGATGGGCTCGAACCACCAACCTTTCGGTTAACAGCCGAACGCGCTAACCATTGCGCCATGGAAGCCCAAAAATTAAATGGTCGTCAGGTATTGTGGAAACACTTTGGCTTTTTACGTTACATTTGAGACCTCACAACACCGCTCCCGGATGGGCTCGAACCACCAACCTTTCGGTTAACAGCCGAACGCGCTAACCATTGCGCCATGGAAGCCCAAAAATTAAATGGTCGTCAGGTATTGTGGAAACACTTTGGCTTTTTACGTTACATTTGAGACCTCACAACACCGCTCCCGGATGGGCTCGAACCACCAACCTTTCGGTTAACAGCCGAACACACTAAGCATTGCGCCACGGAAGCTTAGAATATAAAATGTTGTCTGGTATTATGGAAAAACTTTGGCTTTTTACGTTACATTTGAGATCTCACAACACCGCTCCCGGGTGGGCTCGAACCACCAACCATTCGGTTAACAGCCGAACGTGCCACGGAAGCCCAAAAATGAAATGTTCGTCAGGTATTTTGGAAAAACTCTGACTTTTTACATTACATCTGAGACCTCACAATACCGCACCCAGAAGGGCTTGAACCACCAAACTATCGGTTGAAAGCCGAACGCGAATTTCATTGAGCCACGGAAGCCCAAAAATTAAATGGTCGTCAGGTATTGTGGAAAAACTTTAGCTTTTTGCGTCACATTTGAGATCTCACAACACCGCTCCCGCTATCGGTTAAAAGCCGAAAGCAATTTCATTGAGCCACGGAAGCCCAAAAAATAAATGTTCGTCAGGTATTGTAAAAAACTCTGACTTTTTACGTTACATCTGAGACCTCACAACACCGCTCCCGGATGGGCTCGAACCACCAACCTTTCGGTTAACAGCCGAACGCGCTAACCATTGTGCCACGGAAGCCCAAAAATTAAGTGGTCTTCAGGTATTGTGGAAAAACGTTGACTTTTTACGTCACATCTGAGACCTCACAACACAGCTACCGGATGGGCTCGAACCACCAACCTCTCGGTTAACAGCCGAACACACTGAGCATTGCGCCACGGAGGCTTAGAATATAAAATGTTGTCAGGTATTGTGGAAAAACTTTGGCTTTTTACGTTACATTTGAGATCTCACAACACCGCTCCTGGGTGGGCTCGAAACACCAACCTTTCGGTTAACAGATGAACGCGATAACCATTGCGCAACGGAAGCCCAAAAAATATATGGTCTTCAGGTATTGTGGAAACACTTTGGCTTTTTACGTTACACTTGAGATCTCACAACACCGCTCCCGAGTGGGCTCGAACCACCAACCTTTCGGTTAACAAATGAACGCCATAACCATTGCGCAACGGAAGCCCAAAAATTAAATGGTCTTCAGGTGGAAAAAATTTTATATTTTGGGTTACAGCTGAGACCTCACAACACCGTTCCCGGATGGGCTGAACCACCAACCTTTCGGGTAACAGCCGAACGCGCTAACCATTGCGCCACGGAAGCCCAAAAATTAAATGGTCGTCAGGTATTGTGGAAACACTTTGGCTTTTTACGTTACATTTGAGACCTCACAACACCGCTCCCGGATGGGCTCGAACCACCAACCTTTCGGTTAACAGCCGAACGCGCTAACCATTGCGCCATTTAAGCCCAAAGATTAAACGGTCGTCAGGTATTGTGGAAACACTTTGGCTTTTTACGTTACATTTGAGACCTCACAACACCGCTCCCGGATGGGCTCGAACCACCAACCATTCGGTTAACAGCCGAACGTGCTAACCATTCAGCCACGGAAGCCCAAAAATGAAACGTTCGTCAGGACTTTTGGAAAAACTTTAGCTTTTTACGTTACATTTGAGATCTCACAACACGCTCCCGGATGTGCTTGAACCACCAAACTATCGCTTTAAAGCCGAACGCGAATTTCATTGAGCCACGGAAGCCCAAAAATTAAATGTTCGTCAGGTATTGTGGAAAAACTCTGACTTTTTACGTTACATCTGAGACCTAACAACACCGCTCCCGGATGGGCTCGAACCACCAGCCTTTCGGTTAACAGCCGAACGCGCCAACAATTGCGCCACGGAAGCCCGAAAATTAAATGGTCGTCAGGTATTGTGGAAACACTTTGGCTTTTTACGTTACGTTTGATATCTCACAACACCGCTCCCGGGTGGGCTCGAACCACCAACCTTTCGGTTAAAAGATGAACGCGATAACCATTCAGCCACGGAAGCCCAAAAATGAAATGGTCTTCAGGTATTGTGGAAAAACTTTGACTTTTTACGTTGCTTATAAAAATTAACACCAACGTTCCCGGGTGGGCTTGAGCCACCAACCTTTCGGATAACAGCCGAACGCGCTAACCATTGCGCAACGGAAGCCCAAAAATTAAATGGGCGTCAGGTGGAAAAAAATTTATATTTTGGGTTACATTTGAGATCTCACAACACAGCTCCCGGGTGGGCTCGAACCACCAACCATTCGGTTAACAGATGAACGCGATAACCATTGCGCAACGGAAGCCCAAAAATTAAATGGTCTTCAGGTATTGTGGAAAAACTCTGATTTTTACGTTACATCTGAGACCTCACAATACCGCTCCCGGATGGGCTTGAACCAACAATCTATCGGTTAAAAGCCGAACGCGAATTTCATTGAGCCACGGTAGCCCAAAACTTAAATGTTCGTCAGGTATTTTAAAAAAGTCTGACTTTTTCGTTACATCTGAGACCTCACAACACCGCTCCCGGATGGGCTCGAACCACCAACCTTTCGGTTAACAGCCGAACGCGCTAACCATTGTGCCACGGAAGCCCGAAAATTAAATGGTCGTCAGGTATTGTGGAAACACTTTGGTTTTTTACGTTACATTTGAGATCTCACAACACCGCTCCCGGGTGTGCTTGAACCACCAAACTTTCGGTTCACAGATGAACGCGATAACCATTGCGCAACGGAAGCCCAAAAATTAAGTGGTCTTCAGGTATTGTGGAAAAACGTTGACTTTTTACGTCACATCTGAGACCTCACAACACAGCTACCGGATGGGCTCGAACCACCAACCTCTCGGTTAACAGCCGAACACACTGAGCATTGCGCCACGGAGGCTTAGATTATAAAATGTTGTCAGGTATTGTGGAAAAACTTTGGCTTTTTACGTTACATTTGAGATCTCACAACACCGCTCCCGGATGGGCTCGAACCACCAACCTTTCGGTTAACAGCCGAACGCGCTAACCATTGCGCCATGGAAGCCCAAAAATTAAATGGTCTTCAGGTATTGTGGAAACACTTTGGCTTTTTACGTTACACTTGAGATCTCACAACACCGCTCCCGGGTGGGCTCGAACCACCAACCTTTCGGTTAACAGATGAACGCGATAACCATTGCGCCACGGAAGCCCAAAAATGAAATGTTCGTCAGGTATTTTGGAAAAACTCTGACTTTTTACATTACATCTGAGACCTCACAACACCGCTCCCGGATGGGCTCGAACCACCAACCTTTCGGTTAACAGCCGAACGCGCTAACCATTGCGCCACGGAAGCCCAAAAATTAAATGGTCGTCAGGTATTGTGGAAACACTTTGGCTTTTTACGTCACATTTGAGACCTCACAACACCGCTCCCGGATGGGCTCGAACCACCAACCTTTCGGTTAACAGCCGAACGCGCTTACCATTGCGCCATGGAAGCCCAAAAATTAAATGGTCGTCAGGTATTGTAGAAACACTTTGGCTTTTTACGTTACATTTGAGACCTCACAACACCGCTCCCGGATGGGCTCGAACCACCAACCTTTCGGTTAACAGCCGAACACACTAAGCATTGCGCCACGGAAGCTTAGAACTTAAAATGTTGTCTGGTATTGTGGAAAAACTTTGGCTTTTTACGTTACATTTGAGATCTCACAACACCGCTCCCGGGTGGGCTCGAACCACCAACCATTCGGTTAACAGCCGAACGTGCCACGAAAGCCCAAAAATGAAATGTTCGTCAGGTATTTTGGAAAAACTCTGACTTTTTACATTACATCTGAGACCTCACAATACCGCACCCAGACGGGCTTGAACCACCAAACTATCGGTTGAAAGCCGAATGCGAATTTCATTGAGCCACGGAAGCCCAAAAATTAAATGGTCGTCAGGTATTGTGGAAAAACTTTAGCTTTTTACGTTACATTTGAGATCTCACAACACCGCTCCCGCTATCGGTTAAAAGCCGAACGCAATTTCATTGAGCCACGGAAGCCCAAAAATTAAATGTTCGTCAGGTATTTTGGAAAAACTCTGATTTTTACGTTACATCTGAGACCTCACAACACCGCTCCCGGATGTGCTCGAACCACCAACCTTTCGGTTAACAGCCGAACGCGCTAACCATTGTGCCACGGAAGCCCGAAAATTAAATGGTCGTCAGGTATTGTGGAAACACTTTGGTTTTTTACGTTACATTTGAGATCTCACAACACCGCTCCCGGGTGTGCTCGAACCACCAACCTTTCGGTTCACAGATGAACGCGATAACCATTGCGCAACGGAAGCCCAAAAATTAAGTGGTCTTCAGGTATTGTGGAAAAACGTTGACTTTTTACGTCACATCTGAGACCTCACAACACAGCTACCGGATGGGCTCGAACCACCAACCTGTCGGTTAACAGCCGAACACACTGAGCATTGCGCCACGGAGGCTTAGAATATAAAATGTTGTCAGGTATTGTGGAAAAACTTTGGCTTTTTACGTTACATTTGAGATCTCACAACACCGCTCCTGGGTGGGCTCGAAACACCAACCTTTCGGTTAACAGATGAACGCGATAACCATTGCGCAACGGAAGCCCAAAAATTATATGGTCTTCAGGTATTGTGGAAACACTTTGGCTTTTTACGTTACACTTGAGATCTCACAACACCGCTCCCGGGTGGGCTCGAACCACCAACCTTTCGGTTAACAGATGAACGCCATAACCATTGCGCAACGGAAGCCCAAAAATTAAATGGTCTTCAGGTGGAAAAAATTTTATATTTTGGGTTACAGCTGAGACCTCACAACACCGTTCCCGGATGGGCTGAACCACCAACCTTTCGGGTAACAGCCGAACGCGCTAACCATTGCGCCACGGAAGCCCAAAAATTAAATGGTCGTCAGGTATTGTGGAAACACTTTGGCTTTTTACGTTACATTTGAGACCTCACAACACTGCTCCCGGATGGGCTCGAACCACCAACCTTTCGGGTAACAGCCGAACGCGCTAACCATTGCGCCATGGAAGCCCAAAGATTAAACGGTCGTCAGGTATTGTGGAAACACTTTGGCTTTTTACGTTACATTTGAGACCTCACAACACCGCTCCCGGATGGGCTCGAACCACCAACCATTCGGTTAACAGCCGAACGTGCTAACCATTCAGCCACGGAAGCCCAAAAATGAAATGTTCGTCAGGACTTTTGGAAAAACTTTAGCTTTTTACGTTACATTTGAGATCTCACAACACGCTCCCGGATGTGCTTGAACCACCAAACTATCGCTTTAAAGCCGAACGCGAATTTCATTGAGCCACGGAAGCCCAAAAATTAAATGTTCGTCAGGTATTGTGGAAAAACTCTGACTTTTTACGATACATCTGAGACCTAACAACACCGCTCCCGGATGGGCTCGAACCACCAGCCTTTCGGTTAACAGCCGAACGCGCTAACAATTGCGCCACGGAAGCCCGAAAGTTAAATGGTCGTCAGGTATTGTGGAAACACTTTGGCTTTTTACGTTTGATATCTCACAACACCGCTCCCGGGTGGGCTCGAACCACCAACCTTTCGGTTAACAGATGAACGCGATAACCATTCAGCCACGGAAGCCCAAAAATTAAATGGTCTTCAGGTATTGTGGAAAAACTTTGACTTTTTACGTTGCTTATAAAAATTAACACCAACGTTCCCGGGTGGGCTTGAGCCACCAACCTTTCGGATAACAGCCGAACGCGCTAACCATTGCGCAACGGAAGCCCAAAAATTAAATGGTCGCCAGGTGGAAAAAATTTTATATTTTGGGTTACATTTGAGATCTCACAACACAGCTCCCGGGTGGGCTCGAACCACCAACCATTCGGTTAACAGATGAACGCGATAACCATTGCGCAACGAAAGCCCAAAAATTAAATGGTCTTCAGGTATTGTGGAAAAACTCTGATTTTTACGTTACATCTGAGACCTCACAATACCGCTCCCGGATGGGCTTGAACCAACAAACTATCGGTTAAAAGCCGAACGCGAATTTCATTGAGCCACGGTAGCCCAAAACTTAAATGGTCCACAGGTATTGTGGAAAAACTTTAGCTTTTTACGTTACATTTGAGATCTCACAACACGCTCCCGGATGTGCTTGAACCACCAAACTATCGCTTTAAAGCCGAACGCGAATTTCATTGAGCCACGGAAGCCCAAAAATTAAATGTTCGTCAGGTATTGTGGAAAAACTCTGACTTTTTACGTTACATCTGAGACCTAACAACACCGCTCCCGGATGGGCTCGAACCACCAGCCTTTCGGTTAACAGCCGAACGCGCTAACAATTGCGCCACGGAAGCCCGAAAGTTAAATGGTCGTCAGGTATTGTGGAAACACTTTGGCTTTTTACGTTTGATATCTCACAACACCGCTCCCGGGTGGGCTCGAACCACCAACCTTTCGGTTAACAGATGAACGCGATAACCATTCAGCCACGGAAGCCCAAAAATTAAATGGTCTTCAGGTATTGTGGAAAAACTTTGACTTTTTACGTTGCTTATAAAAATTAACACCAACGTTCCCGGGTGGGCTTGAGCCACCAACCTTTCGGATAACAGCCGAACGCGCTAACCATTGCGCAACGGAAGCCCAAAAATTAAATGGTCGCCAGGTGGAAAAAATTTTATATTTTGGGTTACATTTGAGATCTCACAACACAGCTCCCGGGTGGGCTCGAACCACCAACCATTCGGTTAACAGATGAACGCGATAACCATTGCGCAACGAAAGCCCAAAAATTAAATGGTCTTCAGGTATTGTGGAAAAACTCTGATTTTTACGTTACATCTGAGACCTCACAATACCGCTCCCGGATGGGCTTGAACCAACAAACTATCGGTTAAAAGCCGAACGCGAATTTCATTGAGCCACGGTAGCCCAAAACTTAAATGGTCCACAGGTATTGTGGAAAAACTTTAGCTTTTTACGTTACATTTGAGATCTCACAACACCGCTCCCGGATGGGCTTGAACCACGAAGCTATCGGTTGAAAGCCGAACGCGAATTTCATTGAGCCACGGAAGCCCAAAAATTAAATGTTCGTCAGGTATTGTGGAAAAACTCTGACTTTTACGTTACATCTGAGACCTCACAACACCGCTCCCGGATGGGCTCGAACCACCAGCCTTTCGGTTAACAGCCGAACGCGCTAACAATGGCGCCACGGAAGCCCGAAAATTAAATGGTCGTCAGGTATTGTGGAAACACTTTTGGCTTTTTACGTTACATTTGATATCTCACACCACCGCTCCCGGGTGGGCTCGAACCACCAACCTTTCGGTTAACAGATGAACGCGATAACCATTGCAAAACGGAAGCCCAAAAATTAAATGGTCTTCAGGTATTGTGGAAAAATTTTGACTTTTTACGTTGCTTATAAAAATTAACACCAACGTTCCCGGGTGGGCTTGAGCCACCAACCTTTCGTTTAACAGCTGAACGCGCTAACCATTGCGCCACTGAAGCCCAAAAATTAAATGTTCGTCAGGTACTGTGGAAACACTTTGGCTTTTTACGTTACACTTGAGATCACACAACACCGCTCCCGGGTGTGCTCGAACCACCAACCTTTCGGTTAACAGCCGAACGCGCTAACCATTGTGCCACGGAAGCCCGAAAATTAAATGGTCGTCAGGTATTGTGGAAACACTTTGGTTTTTTACGTTACATTTGAGATCTCACAACACCGCTCCCGGGTGTGCTTGAACCACCAAACTTTCGGTTCACAGATGAACGCGATAACCATTGCGCAACGGAAGCCCAAAAATTAAGTGGTCTTCAGGTATTGTGGAAAAACGTTGACTTTTTACGTCACATCTGAGACCTCACAACACAGCTACCGGATGGGCTCGAACCACCAACCTCTCGGTTAACAGCCGAACACACTGAGCATTGCGCCACGGAAGCTTAGATTATAAAATGTTGTCAGGTATTGTGGAAAAACTTTGGCTTTTTACGTTACATTTGAGATCTCACAACACCGCTCCCGGATGGGCTCGAACCACCAACCTTTCGGTTAACAGCCGAACGCGCTAACCATTGCGCCATGGAAGCCCAAAAATTAAATGGTCTTCAGGTATTGTGGAAACACTTTGGCTTTTTACGTTACACTTGAGATCTCACAACACCGCTCCCGGGTGGGCTCGAACCACCAACCTTTCGGTTAACAGATGAACGCGATAACCATTGCGCCACGGAAGCCCAAAAATGAAATGTTCGTCAGGTATTTTGGAAAAACTCTGACTTTTTACATTACATCTGAGACCTCACAACACCGCTCCCGGATGGGCTCGAACCACCAACCTTTCGGTTAACAGCCGAACGCGCTAACCATTGCGCCACGGAAGCCCAAAAATTAAATGGTCGTCAGGTATTGTGGAAACACTTTGGCTTTTTACGTCACATTTGAGACCTCACAACACCGCTCCCGGATGGGCTCGAACCACCAACCTTTCGGTTAACAGCCGAACGCGCTTACCATTGCGCCATGGAAGCCCAAAAATTAAATGGTCGTCAGTTATTGTAGAAACACTTTGGCTTTTTACGTTACATTTGAGACCTCACAACACCGCTCCCGGATGGGCTCGAACCACCAACCTTTCGGTTAACAGCCGAACACACTAAGCATTGCGCCACGGAAGCTTAGAACTTAAAATGTTGTCTGGTATTGTGGAAAAACTTTGGCTTTTTACGTTACATTTGAGATCTCACAACACCGCTCCCGGGTGGGCTCGAACCACCAACCATTCGGTTAACAGCCGAACGTGCCACGAAAGCCCAAAAATGAAATGTTCGTCAGGTATTTTGGAAAAACTCTGACTTTTTACATTACATCTGAGACCTCACAATACCGCACCCAGACGGGCTTGAACCACCAAACTATCGGTTGAAAGCCGAATGCGAATTTCATTGAGCCACGGAAGCCCAAAAATTAAATGGTCGTCAGGTATTGTGGAAAAACTTTAGCTTTTTACGTTACATTTGAGATCTCACAACACCGCTCCCGCTATCGGTTAAAAGCCGAACGCAATTTCATTGAGCCACGGAAGCCCAAAAATTAAATGTTCGTCAGGTATTTTGGAAAAACTCTGATTTTTACGTTACATCTGAGACCTCACAACACCGCTCCCGGATGTGCTCGAACCACCAACCTTTCGGTTAACAGCCGAACGCGCTAACCATTGTGCCACGGAAGCCCGAAAATTAAATGGTCGTCAGGTATTGTGGAAACACTTTGGTTTTTTACGTTACATTTGAGATCTCACAACACCGCTCCCGGGTGTGCTCGAACCACCAACCTTTCGGTTCACAGATGAACGCGATAACCATTGCGCAACGGAAGCCCAAAAATTAAGTGGTCTTCAGGTATTGTGGAAAAACGTTGACTTTTTACGTCACATCTGAGACCTCACAACACAGCTACCGGATGGGCTCGAACCACCAACCTGTCGGTTAACAGCCGAACACACTGAGCATTGCGCCACGGAGGCTTAGAATATAAAATGTTGTCAGGTATTGTGGAAAAACTTTGGCTTTTTACGTTACATTTGAGATCTCACAACACCGCTCCTGGGTGGGCTCGAAACACCAACCTTTCGGTTAACAGATGAACGCGATAACCATTGCGCAACGGAAGCCCAAAAATTATATGGTCTTCAGGTATTGTGGAAACACTTTGGCTTTTTACGTTACACTTGAGATCTCACAACACCGCTCCCGGGTGGGCTCGAACCACCAACCTTTCGGTTAACAGATGAACGCCATAACCATTGCGCAACGGAAGCCCAAAAATTAAATGGTCTTCAGGTGGAAAAAATTTTATATTTTGGGTTACAGCTGAGACCTCACAACACCGTTCCCGGATGGGCTGAACCACCAACCTTTCGGGTAACAGCCGAACGCGCTAACCATTGCGCCACGGAAGCCCAAAAATTAAATGGTCGTCAGGTATTGTGGAAACACTTTGGCTTTTTACGTTACATTTGAGACCTCACAACACTGCTCCCGGATGGGCTCGAACCACCAACCTTTCGGGTAACAGCCGAACGCGCTAACCATTGCGCCATGGAAGCCCAAAGATTAAACGGTCGTCAGGTATTGTGGAAACACTTTGGCTTTTTACGTTACATTTGAGACCTCACAACACCGCTCCCGGATGGGCTCGAACCACCAACCATTCGGTTAACAGCCGAACGTGCTAACCATTCAGCCACGGAAGCCCAAAAATGAAATGTTCGTCAGGACTTTTGGAAAAACTTTAGCTTTTTACGTTACATTTGAGATCTCACAACACGCTCCCGGATGTGCTTGAACCACCAAACTATCGCTTTAAAGCCGAACGCGAATTTCATTGAGCCACGGAAGCCCAAAAATTAAATGTTCGTCAGGTATTGTGGAAAAACTCTGACTTTTTACGTTACATCTGAGACCTAACAACACCGCTCCCGGATGGGCTCGAACCACCAGCCTTTCGGTTAACAGCCGAACGCGCTAACAATTGCGCCACGGAAGCCCGAAAGTTAAATGGTCGTCAGGTATTGTGGAAACACTTTGGCTTTTTACGTTTGATATCTCACAACACCGCTCCCGGGTGGGCTCGAACCACCAACCTTTCGGTTAACTGATGAACGCGATAACCATTCAGCCACGGAAGCCCAAAAATTAAATGGTCTTCAGGTATTGTGGAAAAACTTTGACTTTTTACGTTGCTTATAAAAATTAACACCAACGTTCCCGGGTGGGCTTGAGCCACCAACCTTTCGGATAACAGCCGAACGCGCTAACCATTGCGCAACGGAAGCCCAAAAATTAAATGGTCGCCAGGTGGAAAAAATTTTATATTTTGGGTTACATTTGAGATCTCACAACACAGCTCCCGGGTGGGCTCGAACCACCAACCATTCGGTTAACAGATGAACGCGATAACCATTGCGCAACGAAAGCCCAAAAATTAAATGGTCTTCAGGTATTGTGGAAAAACTCTGATTTTTACGTTACATCTGAGACCTCACAATACCGCTCCCGGATGGGCTTGAACCAACAAACTATCGGTTAAAAGCCGAACGCGAATTTCATTGAGCCACGGTAGCCCAAAACTTAAATGGTCCACAGGTATTGTGGAAAAACTTTAGCTTTTTACGTTACATTTGAGATCTCACAACACCGCTCCCGGATGGGCTTGAACCACGAAGCTATCGGTTGAAAGCCGAACGCGAATTTCATTGAGCCACGGAAGCCCAAAAATTAAATGTTCGTCAGGTATTGTGGAAAAACTCTGACTTTTACGTTACATCTGAGACCTCACAACACCGCTCCCGGATGGGCTCGAACCACCAGCCTTTCGGTTAACAGCCGAACGCGCTAACAATGGCGCCACGGAAGCCCGAAAATTAAATGGTCGTCAGGTATTGTGGAAACACTTTTGGCTTTTTACGTTACATTTGATATCTCACAACACCGCTCCCGGGTGGGCTCGAACCACCAACCTTTCGGTTAACAGATGAACGCGATAACCATTCAGCCACGGAAGCCCAAAAATGAAATGTTCGTCAGGTCTTTTGGAAAAACTTTAGCTTTTAACGTTACATTTGAGATCTCACAACACAGCTCCCGGGTGGGCTCGAACCACCAACCTTTCGGTTAACAGATGAACGCGATAACCATTGCAAAACGGAAGCCCAAAAATTAAATGGTCTTCAGGTATTGTGGAAAAATTTTGACTTTTTACGTTGCTTATAAAAATTAACACCAACGTTCCCGGGTGGGCTTGAGCCACCAACCTTTCGGATAACAGCCGAACGCGCTAACCAATGCGCAACGGAAGCCCAAAAATTAAATGGTCGTCAGGTGGAAAAAATTTTATATTTTGGGTTACAGCTGAGACCTCACAACACCGTTCCCGGATGGGCTGAACCACCAACCTTTCGGGTAACAGCCGAACGCGCTAACTATTGCGCCACGGAAGCCCAAAAATTTTATATTTTGGGTTACAGCTGAGACCTCACAACACCGTTCCCGGATGGGCTGAACCACCAACCTTTCGGGTAACAGCCGAACGCGCTAACTATTGCGCCACGGAAGCCCAAAAATTAAATAGTCGTCAGGTATTGAGGAAAAACACTGCCTTTTTACTTTACATCTGAGACCTCACAACACCACTCCCGGGTGGGCTGGAACCACCAACATTTCGTTTAACAGCTGAACGCGCTAACCATTGCGCCACTGAAGCCCAAAAATTAAATGTTCGTCAGGTACTGTGGAAACACTTTGGCTTTTTACGTTACACTTGAGATCACACAACACCGCTCCCGGGTGGGCTCGAACCACCAACCTTTCGGTTAACAGATGAACACGATAACCATTGCGCCACGGAAGCCCGAAAATTAAATGGTCGTCAGGTATTGTGGAAACACTTTTGGCTTTTTACGTTACATTTGATATCTCACAACACCGCTCCCGGGTGGGCTCGAACCACCAACCTTTCGGTTAACAGATGAACGCGATAACCATTCAGCCACGGAAGCCCAAAAATGAAATGTTCGTCAGGTCTTTTGGAAAAACTTTAGCTTTTAACGTTACATTTGAGATCTCACAACACAGCTCCCGGGTGGGCTCGAACCACCAACCTTTCGGTTAACAGATGAACGCGATAACCATTGCAAAACGGAAGCCCAAAAATTAAATGGTCTTCAGGTATTGTGGAAAAATTTTGACTTTTTACGTTGCTTATAAAAATTAACACCAACGTTCCCGGGTGGGCTTGAGCCACCAACCTTTCGGATAACAGCCGAACGCGCTAACCAATGCGCAACGGAAGCCCAAAAATTAAATGGTCGTCAGGTGGAAAAAATTTTATATTTTGGGTTACAGCTGAGACCTCACAACACCGTTCCCGGATGGGCTGAACCACCAACCTTTCGGGTAACAGCCGAACGCGCTAACCATTGCGCCACGGAAGCCCAAAAATTAAATGGTCGTCAGGTATTGTGGAAAAACTTTGGCTTTTTACGTTACATTTGAGATCTCACAACACAGCTCCCGGGTGGGCTCGAACCACCAACCATTCGGTTAACAGATGAACGCGATAACCATTGCAAAACGGAAGCCCAAAAATTAAATGGTCTTCAGGTATTGTGGAAAAACTTTGACTTTTTACGTTAAATCTGAGACCTCACAAGTCACAACACCGCTCCCGGATCGGCTCGAACCACCAGCCTTTCGGTTAACAGCCGAACGCGCTAGCCATTGCGCCACGGAAGCACGAAAATTAAATGGTCGTCAGGTATTGTGGAAACACTTTGGCTTTTTACGTTACATTTGATATCTCACAACACGGCTCCCGGGTGGGCTCGAACCACCAACCTTTCGGTTAACAGATGAACGCGATAACCATTGCGCAACGGAAGCCCAAAAATTATATGGTCCTCAGGTATTGTGGAAACACTTTGGCTTTTTACGTTACACTTGAGATCACACAACACCGCTCCCGGGTGGGCTCGAACCACCAACCTTTCGGTTAACAGATGAACGCGATAACCATTGCGCAACGGAAGCCCAAAAATTAAATGGTCTTCAGGTATGGTGGAAAAACTTTGACTTTTTACGTTACTTATAAAAATTAACACCAACGTTCCCGGGTGGGCTTGAGCCACCAACCTTTCGGATAACAACCGAACGCGCTAACCATTGCGCCACGGAAGCCCAAAAATTAAATGGTCGTCAGGTGAAAAAAATTTTATATTTTGGGTTACAGCTCAGACCTCACAACACCGTTCCCGGATGGGCTGAACCACCAACCTTTCGGGTAACAGTTGAACGGGCTAACCATTGCGCCACCGAAGCCCAAAACTTAAATGGTCGTCAGGTATTGTGGAAAAACTTTGGCTTTTTACGTTACATTAGAGATCTCACAACACAGCTCCCGGGTGGGCTCGAACCACCAACCACTCGGTCAACAGCCGAACGTGCTAACCATTCAGCCACGGAAGCCCAAAAATGAAATATTCGTCAAATATTTTGGAAAAACTCTGACTTTTTACATTACATCTGAGACCACACAGTACCGCTCCCGGATGGGCTTGAACCACCAAACTATCGGTTAAAAGCCGAACGCGAATTTCATTGAGCCACGGAAGCCCAAAAATTAAATTGTCGTCAGGTATTGTGGAAAAACTTTAGCTTTTTACGTTACATTTGAGATCTCACAACACCGCTCCCGCTATCGGTTAAAAGCCGAACGCGAATTTCATTGAGCCAAGGAAGCCCAAAAATTAAATGTTCGTCAGGTATTGTGGAAAAACTCTGACTTTTTACGTTACATCTCAGACCTCACAATACCGCTCCCGGATGGGCTTGAACCACCAAACTATCGGTTAAAAGCCGAACGCGAATTTTATTGAGCCACGGAAGCCCAAATATTAAATGATCGTCAGGTATTGTGGAAAAACTTTAGCTTTTTACGTTACATTTGAGATCTCACAACACCGCTCCCGGGTGGGCTCGAACCACCAACCTTTCGGTTAACAGATGAACGCAATAACCATTGCGCAACGGAGGCCCAAAAATTAAATGGTCTTCAGGTATTGTGGAAAAACTTTGACCTTTTACGGTACTTATAAAAATTAACACCAACGTTCCCGGGTGGGCTTGAGCCACCAACATTTCGGATAACAGCCGAACGCGCTAACCATTGCGCCACGGAAGCCCAAAAATTAAATGGTCGTCAGGTGGAAAAACCATTATATTTTGGGTTACAGCTGAGACCTCACAACATCGTTCCCGGATGGGCTGAACCACCAACCTTTCGGGTAACAGCCGAACGCGCTAACTATTGCGCCACGGAAGCCCAAAAATTAAATGGTCGTCAGGTATTGTGGAAAAACTTTGGCTTTTTACGTTATATTTGAGATCTCACATCACCGCTCCCGGGTGGGCTCGAAGCACCAACCATTCGGTTAACAGATGAACGCGATAACCATTGCGCAACGGAAGCCCAAAAATTAAATGTTCTTCAGGTATTGTGGAAAAACTTTGACTTTTTACGTCACATCTGAGACATCACAACACCGCTACCGGTTGGGCTCGAACCAACAACCTTTCGGTTAACAGCCGAATGCGCTAACCATTGCGCCACGGAAGCCCACAAATTAAATGGTCGTCAGGAATTGTGGAAAAACTTTAGCTTTTTCGTTACATTAGAGATCTCACAACACGCTCCCGGATGTGCTTGAACCACCAAACTATCGGTTAAAAGCCGAACGCGAATTTCATTGAGCCACGGAAGCCCAAAAATTAAATGTTCGTTAGGTATTTTGGAAAAACTCTGATTTTTACGTTACATCTGAGACCTCACAATACCGCTCCCGGATGGGCTTGAACCAAACTATCGGTTAAAAGCCGAACGCGAATTTCATTGAGCCACGGAAGCCCAAATATTAAATGGTCGTCAGGTATTGTGGAAAAACTCTGACTTTATACGTTACATCTGAGATCCCACAACACCGCTCCCGGGTGGGCTCGAACCACCAATCTTTCGGTTAGCAGCCGAGCGCGCTAACCATTGCGCCACTGAAGCCCACAAATTAATTGGTCGTCAGCGAGGGGGAAACCACTTGTGAAATCAGGTGTACAAAATTTTTGAAATCACGATTGAAGTCCATAAATTATTTTTGAATTCTCTATAAATTAATGTGATTCACTTCGAAGTTAATTTAGAGCGCTCTGTAAATTTTGTGTTTTGTTTTATTCTTATTATGTATTGTGGTTAATATGTTTAAAGACTAGAGTCTATTTTTTTTTAAAATGATTTCGTAAAGTATCATAATGTTGTTAGTCCATATAATGATTGATCATTCGTGTGGACTTTTGTTTAGGTTACAGTTAACTGGATAGCGCTGCTCTTGATCTGTTTTTAAGATGATAATTTGCTTATGTTTATTTTTGATGTTATTTTGATGAACATTAATACTTTTCAAGTAAATATGTTTTGGATTTCATTTAATCGCTATCGCTGGTGCTATGTTTTAGTAGTTTTGTTTATGATCAGTGAACGAATTTCTGTTTAGTTTTTGGTTATGCTGAACTAGCGTTTAGTTTTTGCGTTTGCTAGTACCGGAGTCGAACTTAGTCCCACCAGGAGTTCATAATAACCCGAAATACGAAACTGGTTAAAAAGCCCGTAACAACAAAGTTTCAGCGGATTCATACACCGCTTAGCTCCCAAAGAAATAGTTACCACATTTTTTTGCGCCCACGCGCATTAACTTACACACATCCGGTTTAGAACTATTTTTATCTTGTGATTTTGGGAGCGAAAACGGCTCACGTCTGATTCTGCCGGAATGGTGTAAATTAAGCCTTGTTTCTACTAAACATTTAAACGATCGTCAATGATGTTTTGTTGTGATATGTGTGAGTGAGAATTCCGTGGTTAAATTAAAACAGTTTGGACAAATTTATTCCCAGTATCTTTAATATAAGAATTGCAACGTGTTTCTACGTCCACCATATCGCCATTTTTCTTTTCGACGGAGATCCCAGCCAACGGAAGTTTTGGAACGGAAAACCAAGGAGCAGAGATACCACTACGATATACTGTAAGGTTTAGAGAGCTGCATTTCTGTTCCAAACGTTACCATTTCCATACCACTCTTTTTCAAATTTTTGTTTACCAATTCCACCCATAGATTTCATCAACCTCCCCATACGTTACCGATCCGTGGTTTCCAAATACCAACCCTTCCCATTCCCGATTAAGAAACGTTATCTCATTTCGAACCATTACCGAAATCAAATATAGCAGAGAACCATTTCCATACCATTACCGATATTCAATATTATAAATGAACAACGTAATTTGTACCATTGAATGACAAACAAGGAGAACTCACCTGCAACTTCTACACTAGTCGAAGCATTCTTTTGAAATCTGCCCTATTTTTCCTTCACAAAATGAGCCACAACAAAAATATAAATTTGTTTCGAATCAGGGTTCATACAAACCTGGAAAACTGGGAAAATCTGGAAAAATCAGGGAAATAAATAGTTGACAAAAACCTCAGGGAAACTTCATGGACATAAGGGCCTAGCAATTAAGCAAAATGTTCGTGAACATACACTCCAAAGGATTAACATTACACTATACTTTGGAGGCTCGTAACTCTGGTTTTACTAGACATACGGGGATGTCATTTGAGTATGTTATAGTCCAATTTGTCCCCCATCCACCCATACTAAAAGCTTAGGGCTACGACAAACATGGCTCTCTCATTTGGCTAAACTCATCCTGTCGCCCTCGTTTAGCTAACCCACCCTGTCGCACTCGTTTAGCTAATCCACCCTGTCGCACTCGTTTATCTAACCCACCCTGTCGCACTCGTTTAGCTAACCCACCCTGTCGCACTCGTTTAGCTAACCCACCCTGTCGCACTCGTTTAGCTAACCCATCCTGTAGCACTCGTTTAGCTAACCCACCCTGTCGCACTCGTTTAGTTAACCCACCCTGTCGCACTCGTTTAGCTAACCCACCCTGTCGCACTCGTTTAGCTAACCCACCCTGTCGCACTCGTTTAGCTAACCCACCCTGTCGCACTCGTTTAGCTAACCCACCCTGTCGCACTCGTTTAGCTAACCCACCCTGTCGCACTCGTTTAGCTAACCCACCCTGTCGCACTCGTTAAGCTAACCCACCCTGTCGCACTCGTTTAGCTAACCCACCCTGTCGCACTCGTTTAGCTAACCCACCCTGTCGCACTCGTTTAGCTAACCCACCCTGTCGCACTCGTTTAGCTAACCCACCCTGTCGCTTTCGTTTAGCTAACCCACCCTGTTGCACTCGTTTACCCTCTGGTTCTACAAGAGATACAGGGATGAACTTTGAGTGTGTTATAGTCCAATTTGTCCGCCCATCCTACCATACTATTTACACCACAAGCATGGGCCGAGTAATTAAGCGAAAAGTTCAAAAACATGCCATAACTCAGGTTCTACTAGAGATACGGGGATGTTATAGTCCAATTTGTTCCCCATCCAATGATACTAAAAACTTAGGGCGACGAAAAACTGGAGCCAAGTAATTAAGGTGCTAACCATGTTAGTTTTGGCTATTTTTGAAAGTGGCTGCGAGACAGAGCAATCATCATCATCATCTTCATTAAGTGTAGTTACCTGCTCCACACTGTAAAAAGTTGTGGTGTCTAAATAGCGCCATAATGGTGTTAAAACAATGTGCACTATTTGAGCACCTTGACATGGTGCGGAAATAGTACGAAAATGGTTCGATATTTTAAAAACACCATTAGCTTAAACGAATGGTGAAGAAATGGGTTTATAAAGAAAAGGTTTGCAAATGATAACTTAATTATATAAAATAACCCCATGGAATACCCCATTAAATGGTGCTCAAATGGCATAGAATTAGTGCGATATTTTTTATACACCATTCGCTTAAATAAACGGTGAGAAAGAGGGTTGAAAAAGCCTCATTCATTAAAAGGCGCACAAATGATACCCAAACGATATAAAATAACACCTTTCGGATAACAGCCGAACGCGCTAAGCATTGCGCCAAGGAAGCCCAAAAATTAAATGGTCGTCAGGTACTGTGGAAAATCTTTTATATTTTGGGTTACAGCTGACACCTCACAACACCGCTCCCGGATGGGCTCGAACCACCAACCTTTCGGTTAGCAGCCGAACGTGCTAACCATTGAGCCACGGAAGCCCAAAAATTAAATGGTCGTCAGGTATTGTGGAAAAACTTTGGCTTTTTACGCTACATTTGAGATCTCACAACACCACTCCCAGGTGGGCTCGAGCCACCAACCTTTCGGTTAACAGATGAACGCGATAACATTGCGCAACGGAAGCCCAAAAATTAAATGGTCTTCAGGTATTGTGGAAAAACTTTGACTTTTTACGTCACGTCTGACACCTCACAACACCGCTACCGGATGGGCACGAACCACCAACATTTCGGTTAACAGCCGAACACACTAAGCATTGCGCCACGGAAGCTTAGAATATAAAATGTTGTCAGGTATTGTGGAAAAACTTTGGCTTTTTACGTTACATTTGATATTTCACAACACCGCTCCCGGGTGGGCTCGAACCACCAACCTTTCGGTTAACAGATGCACGCGATAACCATTGCGCAACGGAAGCCCAAAAATTAAATGGTCTACAGGTATTGTGGAAAAACTTTGACTTTTTGCGTTACTTATAAAACTTAACACCAACGTTCCCGGGTGGGCTCGAACCACCAACCTTTCGGTTAACAGCCGAACGCGCTAACCATTGCGCAACGGAAGCCCACAAATTAAATGGTCGTCAGGTATTGTGGAAAAACTTTGGCTTTTACGTTACAATTGAGATCTCACATCACCGTTCCCGGGTGGGCTCGAACCACCAACCATTCGGTTAACAGCCGAACGTGCTAACCATTGAGCCACGGAAGCCCAAAAATTAAATGTTCGTCAGGTATATTGGAAAAACTCGGATTTTTACGTTACATCTGAGACCTCACAATACCGCTCCCGGATGGGCTTGAACCAACAAACTATCGGTTAAAAGCCGAACGCGAGTTTCATTGAGCCACGGAAGCCCAAGAATTAAATGGTCGTCAGGTACTGTGGAAAAACTTTAGCTTTTACGTTACATTTGAGATCTCACAACACCGCTCCCGGATGGGCTTGAACCACCAAACTATCGGTTCATAGCCGAACGCGAATTTCATTGAGCCACGGAAGCCCAAAAATTAAATGTTCGTCAGGTATTGTGGAAAAACTCTGACTTTTTACGTTACATCTGAGACCTCAAAACACCGCTCCCGGATGGGCTCGAACCACCAACCTTTCGGTTAACAGCTGAACGCGCTAACCATTGCGCCACGGAAGGCCATAAATTAAATGGTCGTTAGGTATTGTGGAAACACTTTGGCTTTTTACGTTACAATTTAGATCTCACAACACCGCTCCCGGGTGGTCTCGAACCACCAACCTTTCGGTTAACAGATGAACGCGATAACATTGCGCAACGGAAGCCCAAAAATTAAATGGTCTTCAGGTATTGTGGAAAAACTTTGACTTTTTACGTCACGTCTGAGACCTCACAACACCGCTACCGGATGGGCGCGAACCAACAAACTATCGGTTAAAAGCCGAACGCGAATTTCATTGAGCCACGGAAGCCCAAAAATTAGATGGTCGTCAGGTACTGTGGAAAAACTTTAGCTTTTTACGTTACATTTGAGATCTCACAACACCGCTCCCGGATGGGCTTGAACCACCAAACTATCGGCTAAAAGCCGAACGCGAATTTCATTGAGCCACGGAAGCCCAAAAATTAAATGTTCGTCAGGTATTGTGGAAAAACTCTGACTTTTTACGTTACATCCGAGACCTTAAAACACCGCTCCCGGATGGGCTCGAACCACCAACCTTTCGGTTAACAGCCGAACGCGCTAACCATTGCGCCACGCAAGGCCAAAAATTAAACGGTCGTCAGGTATTGTGGAAACACTTTGGCTTTTTACGTTACATTTTAGATCTCACAACACCGCTCCCGGGTGGGCTCGAACCACCAACCTTTCGGTTAACAGATGAACGCGATAACATTGCGCAACGGAAGCCCAAAAATTAAATGGTCTTCAGGTATTGTGGAAAAACTTTGACTTTTTACGTCACGTCTGACACCTCACAACACCGCTACCGGATGGGCTCGAACCACCAACCTTTCGGTTAACAGCCGAACACACTAAGCATTGCGGCACGGAAGCTTAGAATATAAAATGTTGTCAGGTATTGCTGAAAAACTTTGGCTTTTTACGTTACATTTGATATTTCACAACACCGCTCCCGGGTGGGCTCGAACCACCAACCTTTCGGTTAACAGATGAACGCGATAACCATTGCGCAACGGAAGCCCAAAAATTAAATGGTCTTCAGGAATTGTGGAAAAACTTTGACCTTTTACGTTACTTATAAAACTTAACACCAACGTTCCCGGGTGGGCTCGAACCACCAACCTTTCGGTTAACAGCCGAACGCGCTAACCATTGCGCAACGGAAGCCCACAAATTAAATGGTCGTCAGGTATTGTGGAAAAACTTTGGCTTTTACGTTACATTTGAGATCTCACAACACCGTTCCCGGGTGGGCTCGAACCACCAACCATTCGGTTAACAGCCGAACGTGCTAACCATTGAGCCACGGAAGCCCAAAAATTAAATGTTCGTCAGGTATTTTGGAAAAACTCTGATTTTTACGTTACATCTGAGACCTCAAAACACCGCTCCCAGATGGGCTCGAACCACCAACCTTTCGGTTAACAGCTGAACGCGCTAACCATTGCGCCACGGAAGGCCATAAATTAAATGGTCGTTAGGTATTGTGGAAACACTTTGGCTTTTTACGTTACATTTTAGATCTCACAACACCGCTCCCGGGTGGTCTCGAACCACCAACCTTTCGGTTAACAGATGAACGCGATAACATTGCGCAACGGAAGCCCAAAAATTAAATGGTCTTCAGGTGTTGTGGAAAAACTTTGACTTTTTACGTCACGTCTGAGACCTCACAACACCGCTACCGGATGGGCGCGAACCAACAAACTATCGGTTAAAAGCCGAACGCGAATTTCATTGAGCCACGGAAGCCCAAAAATTAGATGGTCGTCAGGTACTGTGGAAAAACTTTAGCTTTTTACGTTACATTTGCGATCTCACAGCACCGCTCCCGGATGGGCTTGAACCACCAAACTATCGGCTAAAAGCCGAACGCGAATTTCATTGAGCCACGGAAGCCCAAAAATTAAATGTTCGTCAGGTATTGTGGAAAAACTCTGACTTTTTACGTTACATCTGAGACCTTAAAACACCGCTCCCGGATGGGCTCGAACCACCAACCTTTCGGTTAACAGCCGAACGCGCTAACCATTGCGCCACTCAAGGCCAAAAATTAAACGGTCGTCAGGTATTGTGGAAACACTTTGGCTTTTTACGTTACATTTTAGATCTCACAACACCGCTCCCGGGTGGGCTCGAACCACCAACCTTTCGGTTAACAGATGAACGCGATAACATTGCGCAACGGAAGCCCAAAAATTAAATGGTCTTCAGGTATTGTGGAAAAACTTTGACTTTTTACGTCACGTCTGACACCTCACAACACCGCTACCGGATGGGCTCGAACCACCAACCTTTCGGTTAACAGCCGAACACACTAAGCATTGCGGCACGGAAGCTTAGAATATAAAATATATATTAAATTAATATATTAAACGATTTAACTATTTTTAAAGTTATTTACTGGCGATTAAAATAATTAAAAATAATTATATTTATTTAAATATTAAAGATAAACCCAAGTACCGAAGTCGTTAAATCATTGCCTCCTATATCTATCAAGGCCCGTGCATTGCGTTATATTTCGTACATTGTCTCTTATATCTTTTTAGGCCCGTGCATTGCGTTATATTTCCTACATTGTCTCCTGTATCTATCAAGGCCCACGCATTGTGATATATTTCCTTCATTGCCTCCAATATCTATCGAGGCCCGTGCATTGCGATATATTTTTGAGAACAACAACCAAAATGGGAAGCTCCTCTCAGAACCATAATAATTTGTTTTCTCAGTTATATGAAATGAAAATATGGATAATATTTTCGGCAATTCGATTTGAATGGCTCTTTCTGATGTATCATTCTCTCAGCACTGTTCATAATGGACAGGAACGTAGAGATTCGAGACACTAGGAATTACGATAGTGTTTCAAATCCTCTGTATTGAGGGCTTAAAGGCTTGGAGTGAGTCGAAAGATAAATACACATCCTATTTTTTAGTTGTACCATGCGTACCACAATGTTGCCAGGCGTTTATTGAAGGATGCTTGGGTACTTGGTACAGACTGTTACGTCTACCAAGTTTCCTAGCATTCAAGAATAAATAGGATTCATAGAAGCCAGTGTTATGGGCATGTCATGGGTCAAGTCGTTAAATATATCGACGCAGTTAAATAGCTGATGGCATTATTTTATCCACATTCCCATTGCCTTTCGAGTGGAAGTTCAACTTTGGCACGGACGACAGATGGCGCTCTTAAATTTCTACCGCCAAAAATCGTTGTTGTCTGCTCGTTTTCCCCTTCCGCGTTTTTTCGTTATAAACTTATGATTTAACGAACTGTTAAGATAAAATTTCATATTTCCTAAGACAGATAAGCTTCTACTCCTTTCATCTTACTCCCAGTTAGATTACCTCAACCGTATTCTTAGTCTACCAGTATGATTTGTAACATTTGTCCATATCAAAGCTGAATCATACCTCGCCACACAAAAAGCAAATGTCCCCAAAACATGGAAGCCACAACCCAATCACACATAAGCTAGGCTCGTACTTGTTCATCGCCTTCGATTATTTCACTAATATTAGCATTATCATTTTGTACATTATTGGGTTCCTCATTAATAGATATGCCTACGCTTACGGTACTTTCAATAGAGCTTTTATTTAATGCGTCATCTTTCGCAGAATCATGGCCAACTGGCCTCGCGGTAGGACCAACATTGGGTGTGCTAGAACCTGTTCCCGAAACAGCCTTTTTTTCAGCTGCTAACACTCTTCTCCTTTCATTTTCTCGTTTCCTAAATTCAGGATCTAACCTTTTTGCCCTCATTCTTTCCCTTGCTTTACGTTTCCTGATTTCCTCTTTACTTAAATTATTATCCTCCTCCATTTTATTATTCAGTTAAATACTCACAAAAATCCGCAAAAGCAATCCCCTTGCAAGACTCTGTAACGTTTGAAATATTATTTTCCGAAGAAAGTTATTACAGAAGATTGAATTATGAAGCACTACCTTTCAAATTCAAATAAAGAATGATAAAAGTGCGAAAATAAGGTCTTTCACAAATAGGGGGCGTATAATGTAAACATTTTTTTTTATATTTAAAAAATATTCTTAGATAAGATTGTCAAATACTTTTTTCGCCGTTGAATTTTTTTTAACACCAGCTTGTAATCTAACTGGGAGTAAGATGAAAGGAGTAGAAGCTTATCTGTCTTAGGAAATATGAAATTTTATCTTAACAGTTCGTTAAATCATAAGTTTATAACGAAAAAACGCGGAAGGGGAAAACGAGCAGACAACAACGATTTTTGGCGGTAGAAATTTAAGAGCGCCATCTGTCGTCCGTGCCAAAGTTGAACTTCCACTCGAAAGGCAATGGGAAAGTGGATAAAATAATGCCATCAGCTATTTAACTGCGTCGATATATTTAACGACTTGACCCATGACATGCCCATAACACTGGCTTCTATGAATCCTATTTATTCTTGGATGCTAGGAAACTTGGTAGACGTAACAGTCTGTACCAAGTACCCAAGCATCCTTCAATAAACGCCTGGCAACATTGTGGTACGCATGGTACAACTAAAAAATAGGATGTGTATTTATCTTTCGACTCACTCCAAGCCTTTAAGCCCTCAATACAGAGGATTTGAAACACTATCGTAATTCCTAGTGTCTCGAATCTCTACGTTCCTGTCCATAAAAAAGTGACATAAAAAAAACCAATTGCCAATATTTATTTATTTTTTATGTTATATTCTTTATGAAAATACTTTAAGCCAGCAGTATTACTTTACTTGAAGTGTATAACCGCCCCAATGAGGAAGAGACGTACTTCTTACCAAGCCAAACCAAACCTAACCGAACAGTAACGTTTTGGAATAGGAATATTATTTGAGAAGTCAATGAAGATAAACATCAATATTTTGGAAAAGGCGTAACAATGTTAAATGATTTATAAAATATTACTAACCTAACCCGGTTTTGAACGAAAACGTTTTTTTTGGAAGAAATTGTTTTTGTTAAATGCTTAACCCGAGTCCAATTTTCGCTTTTTCTGTATACTATTATATTATATATTTTGAAAACACGGTGTTGAAAACTTCCTGAGGTCGTTTTTTATTATCATCTTGTTACATAGTTGTCAAATATAGTGGCGCTTCCTAGGCAGTACGAATGTATTGAAAACGTTAGGACTTTTGAGGTCGCTTAATTCGATAAATAGCTTCGTTTGAATTGTAAATACGAAACCCGCGGTTGGGCTAAATTCATTAGAAACTTTGGCGGGATTCGGTCTAACGGAATTCTACGCAATGGAAATATACCTATTTAAACAAATCTAGCCGACCTGTTGGAAATGTTCTATTATTAAAGCCAAGAGAGCTTATTTATTTTTCATGTCGTACCATCACTTTAAACATATATTTTGCTCAAAATTTGAGTAAAGAAGTCCTTTTCTCAATATAAAATGAAAACCATTATGGGTTTCATTATGAATAAACCACCTTGTGGTAAAATATACCTCCACTTTTTAATTGTTTTTCTAAAATATAATTCTTCATAAAATAATGATTTAAAAAATTGAAACCTCATACCAAAGTATTAAAAACATGTTACATTAAATAACACCCGGCAAACGTTGATGTTTAGCTTAGTGTTAAGATTATTCTGTGTTTACCTCTTAAACGTGATAAAATAAGAAGTGTTTCTATTTGCAACACATTTTAAGGATCCTTATAGAGAAACAGAGATGTAATTAGACATCTACATTGAAGCAATAAACATTACCTCACACCAATGTTTAACTTTATAACATGTTCATATGTTGCAAACTTAAACACTTTTTTTCTGTGTAAGAAAGAAATTCTTTCTAATTATGTTTAAGTGATAAAATAATGACTACTTCATAATAATAACCATGTGAAATGCTTTAAGATTACAAATTTTCTGAGTCATGGACAATCGTCAATAAGCTCAAGAACCAAAAAACGAGTACTATCAGATTGCTCTAAAATGGTTACAATGGACATTCGACCCTTCAGATCAATCCAAGGTGAAGGTTTTCGCATATTAGCAAATTCACTAATATCTGTTGGTGCTCAGCATGGAAATATCGACGCGTCGTTAGTACTTCCAAACCTACCTACAGTTAGCAGAAACTGCGAGGATCTCTACCGTAAAGTGAAGAAGAAACTAATTATGGATTTGGATTCAGTTAAATCTATAGCACTCACAACAGACGGCTGGACAGACAGTTTCAGAATGGTGTAGTACATTTCTGTAACGGTTCATTTTTACCAGGAAGACTTTAGACTTTAGTGCAAAGTTTTAGGTACAAGAGAAATTGATAAAAAAAATCAGGCGATAATATCCGTGAGCTTGTTTTATTAGAGGTATTGAAAGAATTTGAATTAGAGAACAAGGATATTTATTTTGTTTCCGACGGTGCTGCCAATATGGTGTCAGATTTGAGAAAGTATCCATGGTTTTGGTGCGCCGCACACCAATTAAACCTGATTTTGGACCACGTAACCTACTTCAAAAAGTCTGGATTGCAAAGAAAGTTGGTGAAAACTCTGAAACAAGAAGTGTGTACTCGATGGAATTCGCGGTTGGAAATGATTGAGTCCGTGTACGAGGCGAAAGACCAAATTAGAAAATTATTGTCAGAACGAGGAGAGGAGAGACTTTTTTTCCAAATAGACATGGAAATGTTAAAATCCACCATCAAGATACTGGAATGTTACAGATCTTGCAGTAATGATCTTTGTCAGGAAAAAAAACCTACTTTGCACCTTGTTATTCCATGGCTGGACAGACTCAAAAAAGAAGATGATCATCCAGAAATTAAAAAGGTATAGTTCTTTTCCAAAAATTGGTGTTTTAAGAACTTCACGTACAGTAAAACGAAACACTTGTTATAATTGTATTTCGTAGTGCAAAGAGCTACTCTTTGCAGAGCTTCAAAAGTTCACGATCAACAAGTACCATAAAATGGCAGTTTTCTTAAACCCTAAAATGAAACTAATGAAATCAATTCCTGAAGAGCAGCGATCTAGTGTGATCAGTTATATTCGTGGTGAACTGGAGCAGGATACTACACTTAATGAAGATGATGATGATGATTGCTCTGACTCGCAGCCACTTTCAAAAATAGCAACTAACAATCATTTAATTTCTGAGCTTCCGTGGCTCAGTGGATAGTGCGTTCGGCTGTTAACCGAAAGGTTGGTGGTTCGAGTCCACCCGGGAGCGGTGTTGTGAGATCTCAAATGTAACGTAAAAAGCCAAAGTTTTTCCACAATACCTGAAGACCATTTAATTTTTGGGTTTCCGTTGCGCAATGGTTTTCGCGTTCACCTGTTAACCGAAAGGTTGGTGGTTCGAGCCCATCCGGGAGCGGTGTTGTGAGATCTCAAATGTAACGTAAAAAGCCGAAGTGTTTCCACAATACCTGACGACCATTTAATTTTTGGGCTTCCGTGGCGCAATGGTTAGCGCGTTCGGCTGTTAACCGAAAGGTTGGTGGTTGAGCCCATCCGGGAGCGGTGTTGTGAGGTGTCAGATGTAACGTAAAAAGCTTAAGTTTTTCCACAACACCTGACGTCCATTTAATTTCTGGGCTTCCGTGGCTCAATGAAATTCGCGTTCGGCTTTTAACCGATAGTTTGGTGGTTCAAGCCCATCCGGGAGCGGTGTTGTGAGATCTCAAATGTAACGTTAAAAGCCAATGTTTTTCCACAATACCTGACGACCATTTAATTTGTGGGCTTCTGTGGCGCAAGGTTTAGCACGTTCGGCTTTTAACCGAAAGGTTGGTGGTGCGAGCCCATCCGGGAGCGGTGTTGTGAGGTCTCATATGTGACGTAAAAAGTCAAAGTTTTTCCAAAATACATGTAGACCATTTAATTTTTGGGCTTCCGTGGCGCAATGTTTAGCGCGATCGGCTGTTACCCGAAAGGTTGGTGGTTCGAGCCCATCCGGGAGCGGTGTTGTGAGGTGTCAGCTGTAACCCAAAATATAAAAGTTTTTCCACAGTATATGACGACCATTTAATTTTTGGGATTCTGTGGTGCAATGGTTAGCGCGTTCGGCTGTTATCCGAAAGGCTGGTGGTTCGAGCCCATCCGGGAGCGGTGTTGTGAGGTGTTGTGAGGTGTCAGCTGTAACCCAAAATATAAAAGTTTTTCCACAGTATATGACGACATTTAATTTTTGGGCTTCCGTGGCGCAATGGTTAGCGCGTTCGGCTGTTACCCGAAAGGTTGGTGGTTCGAGCCCATCCGGGAGCGGTGTTGTGAGGTGTCAGCTGTAACCCAAAATATAAAAGTTTTTCCACAGTACCTGACGACCATTTAATTTTTGGGCTTCCGTGGCTCAATGAAATTCGCGTTCGGCTTTTAACCGATAGTTTGGTGGTTCAAACCCATCCGGGAGCGGTGTTGTGAGATCTCAAATGTAACGTAAAAAGCCAATGTTTTTCCACAATACCTGACGACCATTTAATTTGTGGGCTTCTGTGGCGCAAGGTTTAGCACGTTCGGCTGTTAACCGAAAGGTTGGTGGTGCGAGCCCATCCGGGAGCGGTGTTGTGAGGTCTCATATGTGACGTAAAAAGTCAAAGTTTTTCCAAAATACCTGACGACCATTTAATTTTTGGGCTTCCGTGGCGCAATGGTTAGCGCGATCGGCTGTTACCCGAAAGGTTGGTGGTTCGAGCCCATCCGGGAGCGGTGTTGTGAGGTGTTGTGAGGTGTCAGCTGTAACCCAAAATATAAAATTTTTTCCACAGTATATGACGACATTTAATTTTTGGGCTTCCGTGGCGCAATGGTTAGCGCGTTCGGCTGTTACCCGAAAGGTTGGTGGTTCGAGCCCATCCGGGAGCGGTGTTGTGAGGTGTCAGCTGTAACCCAAAATATAAAAGTTTTTCCACAGTACCTGACGACCATTTAATTTTTGGGCTTCCGTGGCTCAATGAAATTCGCCTTCGGCTTTTAACCGATAGTTTGGTGGTTCAAGCCCATCCGGGAGCGGTGTTGTGAGATCTCCAATGTAACGTAAAAAGCTAAAGTTTTTCCACAATACCTGACGACCATTTAAGTTGTGGGCTTCTGTGGCGCAATGCTTAGTGCGTTCGGCTTTTAACCGAAAGGTTGGTGGTTCGAGCCCATCCGGGAGCGGTGTTGTGAGGTGTCAGCTGTAACCTAGAATATAAAAGTTTTTCCACAAAACCTGAAGACCATTTAGTTTCTGGGATTCCGTGGTGCAATGGTTAGCGCGTTCGGCTGTTATCCGAAAGGTTGGTGGCTCAAGCCCACCCGGGAACGTTGGTGTTAAGTTTTATAAGTAACGTAAAAAGTGAAAGTTTTTCCACAATACCTGAAGACCATTTAATTTTTGGGCTTCCGTTGCGCAATGGTTATTGCGTTCATCTGTTAACCGAAAGGTTGGTGGTTCGAGCCCATCCGGGAGTGGTGTTGTGATGTCTCAGATGTTACGTAAAAAGTCAGAGTTTTTCCACAATACGTGACGAACATTTAAATTTTGGGCTTCCGTTGCGCAATGGTTAGCGCGTTCGGCTGTTAACCGAAAGGTTGGTGTTTGCAGCCCACCCGGGAGAGGTGTTGTGGGGTCTCAGATGTAGCGTAAAAAGTTATAAGTTTTCCACAATACCTGACAACCATTTAATTTCTGAGCTTCAATGGCTCAATGGTTAGCGCGTTCGGCTGTTAACCGAAAGTTTAATGGTTTGAGCCCATCCGGGAGCGGTGTTGGGAGGTCTCAAATGTAACGTAAATAGACAAAGTTTTTCAACAATACCTGACGACAGTTTAATTTTTGGGCTTCCGTGGTGCAATGGTTAGCGCGTTCGGCTGTTATCTTAAAGGTTGGTGGCTCAAGCCCACCCGGGAACGTTGGTGTTAAGTTTTATAAGTAACGTAAAAAGTCAAAGTTTTCCACAATACCTGACAACATTTTAAATTCTAAGCTTCCGTGGCGCAATGCTTAGTGCGTTCGGCTTTTAACCGAAAGGTTGGTGGTTCGAGCCCATCCGGGAGCGGTGTTGTGAGGTGTCAGCTGTAACCCAGAATAAAAAAGTTTTTTCACAATACCTGAAGACCATTTAATTTTTGTGCTTCCTTTGCGCAATGGTTATCGCGTTCATCTGTTAACCGAAACGTTGGTGGTTCGAGCCAATCCGGGAGCGGTGTTGTGAGGCCTCAAATGTAACGTAAAAAGCCAAAGTTTTTCCAATCTACCTGACAACATTTTAAATTCTAAGCTTCCGTGGCGCAATGCTTAGTGCGTTCGGCTTTTAACCGAAAGGTTGGTGGTTCGAGCCCATGCGGGAGCGCTGTTGTGAGGTGTCAGCTGTAACCTAGAATATAAAAGTTTTTCCACCATACCTGAAGACCATTTAATTTTTGGGATTCCATGGTGCAATGGTTAGCGCGTTCGGCTGTTATCCGAAAGGTTGGTGGCTCAAGCCCACCCGGGAACGTTGGTGTTAAGTTTTATAAGTAACGTAAAAAGTCAAAGTTTTTCCATAATACCTGAAGACCACTTAATTTTTGGGCTTCCGTTGCGCAATGGTTATTGCGTTCATCTGTTAACCGAAAGGTTGGTGGTTCGAGCGCACCCGGGAGCGGTGCTGTGAGGTTTCAGATGTTACGTAAAAAGTCAAAGTTTTTCCACAATACCTGACGAACATTTAATTTCAGAGCTTCCGTGGCTCAATGAAATTCGCATTCGGCTTTTAACCGATAGTTTGGTGGTTCGAGCCCATCCGGGAGTGGTCTTGTGATGTCTCAGATGTTACGTAAAAAGTCAGAGTTTTTCCACAATACTTGACGAACATTTAAATTTTGGGCTTCCGTTGCGCAATGGTTAGCGCGTTCGGCTGTTATCCGAAAGGTTGTTGGCTCAAGCCCACCCGGGAACGTTGGTGTTTAGTTTTATAAGTAACGTAAAAAGTCAAAGTTTTTCCACAATACCTGAAGACTATTTAATTTTTGGGCTTCCGTGGCGCAATGGTTTGCGCGTTCATCTGTTAACTGAAAGGTTGGTGGTTCGAGCCGAACCGGAAGCGGTGTTGTGAGGTGTCAGATGTAACCCAAAATATAAAAGTTTTTCCACAATACCTGACGACAATTTAATTTTTGGGCTTTTGTGGTGCAATGGTTAGCGCATTCGGCTGTTATCTTAAAGGTTGGTGGCTCAAGCCCACGCGGGAACGTTGGTGTTAAGTTTTATAAGTAATGTAAAAAGTCAAAGTTTTTCCACAATACCTGACAACATTTTAAATTCTAAGCCTCCGTGGCGCAATGCTTAGTGCGTTCGGCTTTTAACCGAAAGGTTGGTGGTTCGAGCCCATCCGGGAGCGTTGTTGTGAGGTCGTAGATGTGACGTAAAAATTCAGAGTTTTTCCACAATACCTGACGACCATTTAATTTTTGGGCGTCCGTGGCGCAATGGTTAGCGCGTTCGGCTGTTAACCGAAAGGTTGGTGGTTCGAGCCCATCCGGGAGCGGTGTTGTGAGGTCGCAGATGTAACGTAAAAATTCAGAGTTTTTCCACAATACCTGACGATAATTTAATTGTTGGGCTTCCGTGGCGCAATGGTTAGCGCGTTCGGCTGTTAACCGAAAGGTTGGTGGTTCGAGCCCACCCGGTAGCGGTGTTGTGTGATATCAAATGTAACGTAAAAAGCTAAAGTTTTTCCACAATACCTGACAACATTTTATATTCTAAGCTTCCGTGGCGCAATGCTTAGTGTGTTCGGCTGTTAACCGAAAGGTTGATGGTTCGAGCCCATCCGGTGGCGGTGTTGTGAGGTCTCAGATGTGACGTAAAAAGTCAAAGTTTTTGCACAATACCTGACGACCATTTAATTTTTGGGCTTCCGTTGCGCAATGGTTAGCGCGTTCGGCTGTTAACCGAAAGGTTGGTGGTTCGAGCCCACCCAGGAACGGTGTTGTGTGATATCAAATGTAACGTAAAAAGCTAAAGTTTTTCCACAATACCTGACAACATTTTATATTCTAAGCTTCCGTGGCGCAATGCTTAGTGTGTTCGGCTGTTAACCGAAAGGTTGGTGGTTCGAGCCCATCCGGTGGCGGTGTTGTGAGGTCTCAGATGTGACGTAAAAAGCCAAAGTTTTTCCACAATACCTGACGACCATTTAATTTTTGGGCTTCCGTGGCGCAATGGTTAGCGTGTTCGGCTGTTATCCGAAAGGTTGGTGGTTCAAGCCCATCCGGGAGAGGTATTGTGAGGTCTCAGATGTAACGTAAAAAGTTAGAGTTTTTCCACAATACCTGACGAATCTTTTAATTTTTGGGCTTCCGTGGCTCAATGAAATTCGCGTTCGGCTTTTAACCGATAGTTTGGTGGTTCAAGCCCACCCGGGAGCGGTGTCGTGAGATCTCAAATGTAACGTAAAAAGCTAAAGTTTTTCCACAATACCTGACGACCATTTAATTTGTGGGCTTTCGTGGTTCAATGAAATTCGCGTTCGGCTTTTAACCGATAGTTTGTTGGTTCAAGCCCATCCGGGAGCGGTATTGTGAGGTCTCAGATGTAACGTAAAAATCAGAGTTTTTCCAAAATACCTGACGACCATTTAATTTTCGGGCTTCCGTGGCGCAATGGTTAGCGCGTTCGGCTGTTACCCGAAAGGTTGGTGGTTCGAGCCCACCCGGGAACGTTGGTGTTAAGTTTTATAAGTAACGTAAAAAGTCAAAAATTTTCCAGAATACCTGAAGACCATTGAATTTTTGGGCTTCCGTGGCTCAATGGTTATCGCGTTCATCTGTTAACCGAAAGGTTGGTGGTTCGAGCCCACCCGGGAGCGGTGTTGTGAGATCTCAAATGTAACGTAAAAAGCCAAAGTGTTTCCACAATACCTGACGCCCATTTAATTTTTGGGCTTCCATGGCGTAATGGTTAGCGCGTTCGGCTGTTAACCGAAAGGTTGCTGGTTAGGGCCCATCCGGGAGCGGTGTTGTGAGGTCTCAGATGTAACGTAAAAAGTCAGAGTTTTTCCACAATAGCTGACGAACATTTAAATTTTGGGCTTCCGTGGCTCAATGAAATTCGCGTTCGGCTTTAAACCGATAGTTTGGTGGTTCAAGCCCATCCGGGAGCGGTATTCTGAGGTCTCAGATGTAACGTGAAAAGTCAGAGTTTTTCCACAATAGCTGACGAACATTTAATTTTTGGGCTTCCGTGGCTCAAAGAAATTCGCGTTCGGCTTTTAACCGGTAGTTTGGTGGTTCAAGCCCATCCGGGAGCGGTGTTGTGAGATCTCAAATGTAAAGTAAAAAGCTAAAGTTTTTCCACAATACCTGACAACATTTTATATTCTAAGCTTTCGTGGCGCAATGCTTAGTGTGTTCGGCTGTTAACCGAAAGGTTGATGGTTCGAGCCCATCCGGTAGCGGTGTTGTGAGGTCTCAGATGTGACGTAAAAAGTCAAAGTTTTTCCACAATACCTGACGAACATTTAATTTTTGGGCTACCGTGGCTCAAAGAAATTCGCGTTCGGCTTTTAACCGGTAGTTTGGTGGTTCAAGCCCATCCGGGAGCGGTGTTGTGAGATCTCAAATGTAAAGTAAAAAGCTAAAGTTTTTCCACAATACCTGACGACCATTTAATTTTTGGGCTTCCGTGGCTCAATGAAATTCGCGTTCAGCTTTCAACCGATAGTTTTAGGGTTCAAGCCCATCCGGGAGCGGTATTGTGAGTTCTCAGATGTAATGTAAAAAGTCAGAGTTTTTCCAAAATACCTGACGAACATTTCATTTTTGGGCTTCCGTGGCTCAATGGTTAGCACGTTCGGCTCTTAACCGAATGGTTGGTGGTTCGAGCCCACCCGGGAGCGGTGTTGTGAGATCTCAAATGTAACGTAAAAAGCCAAAGTTTTTCCACAATACCTGACGACCATTTAGTTTTTGGCCTTCCGTGGCGCAATGGTTAGCGCGTTCGGCTGTTACTCGAAAGGTTGGTGGTTCAGCCCATCCGGGAACGGTGTTGTGAGGTCTCAGCTGTAACCCAAATATAAAAGTTTTTCCACCTGACGACCATTTAATTTTTGGGCTTCCGTGGCGCAATGGTTAGCGCCTTCCGCTGTTAACCGAAATGTTGGTGGTTCGAGCCCACCCGGGAGCAGTGTTGTGAGATATCAAATGTAACGTAAAAAACAGAGTTTTTCCAAAATATCTGACGAACATTTAATTTTTGGGCTTCCGTGGCTGAATGGTTAGCGCGTTCGGCTGTTATTCGAAAGGTTGGTGGCTCATGCCCACCAGGGAACGTTGGTGTTAATTTTTATAAGTAACGTAAAAAGTCAAAGTTTTTCCACAATACCTGAAGACCATTTAATTTTTGGGCTTCCGTTGCGCAATGGTTATCGCGTTCATCTGTTAACCGAAAGGTTGGTGGTTCGAGCCCACACGGGAGCGGTGTTGTGTGATATCAAATGTAACGTAAAAAGCCAAAGTTTTTCCACAATACATGACAATATTTTATATTCTAATCTTCCGTGGCGCAGTGCTTAGTGTGTTTGGCTGTTAATGAAAGGTTGGTGGTTCGAGCCCATCCGGTGGCGGTGTTGTGAGGTCTCAGATGTGACGTAAAAAGTCAAAGTTTTTGCACAATACCTGAAGACCATTTAATTTTTGGGCTTCCGTTGCGCAATGTTATCGCGTTCATGTGTTAACCGAAAGGTTGGTGGTTCGAGCCCACCCGGGAGCGGTGTTGTGAGGTCGCAGATGTAACGTAAAAATTCAGAGTTTTTCCACAATACCTGACGACCATTTAATTTTTGGGCGTCCGTGGCGCAATGGTTAGCGCGTTCGGCTGTTAACCGAAAGGTTGGTGGTTCGAGCCCATCCGGGAGCGGTGTTGTGAGATCGCAGATGTAACGTAAAAACTCAGAGTTTTTCCACAATACATGACGACCATTTAATTTTTGGGCTTCCGTGGGGCAATGGTTAGCGCGTTCGGCTGTTAACCGAAAGGTTGGTGGTTCGAGCCCACCCGGGAGCGGTGTTGTGTGATATCAAATGTAACGTAAAAAGCTAAAGTTTTTCCACAATACCTGACAACATTTTATATTCTAAGCTTCCGTGGCGCAATGCTTAGTGTGTTCGGCTGTTAACCGAAAGGTTGGTGGTTCGAGCCCATCCGGTGGCGGTGTTGTGAGGTCTCAGATGTGACGTAAAAAGTCAAAGTTTTTCCACAATACCTGAAGACCATTTAATTTTTGGGCTTCCGTTGCGCAATGGTTATCGCGTTCATCTTTTAACCGAAAGGTTGGTGGTTCGAGCCCACCCGGGAGCGGTGTTGTGTGATATCAAATGTAATTTAAAAAGCCAAAGTTTTTCCACAATACATGACAATATTTTATATTCTAAGCTTCCGTGGCGCAATGCTTAGTGTGTTCGGCTGTTAACCGAAAGGTTGGTGGTTCGAGCCCATCCGGTGGCGGTGTTGTGAGGTCGCAGATGTAACGTAAAAATTCAGAGTTTTTCCACAATACCTGACGAACATTTAATTTTTGGGCTTCCGTGGCTCAGTGAAATTCGCGTTCGGATTTAACCGATAGTTTGGTGGTTCAAGCCCATCCGTGAGCGGTGTTGTGAGATCTCAAATGTAACTTAAAAAGTTAGAGTTTTTCCACAATACCTGACGAATCTTTTAATTTTTGGGCTTCCGTGGCTCAAAGAAATTCGCGTTCGGCTTTTAACCGATAGTTTGGTGGTTCAAGCCCATCCGGGAGCGGTGTCGTGAGATCTCAAATGTAACGTAAAAAGCTAAAGTTTTTCCACAATACCTGACGACCATTTAATTTTTGGGCTTTCGTGGTTCAATGAAATTCGCGTTCGGCTTTTAACCGATAGTTTGTTGGTTCAAGCCCATCCGGGAGCGGTATTGTGAGGTCTCAGATGTAACGTTAAAATCAGAGTTTTTCCAAAATACCTGACGAACATTTAATTTTTGGGCATCCGTGGCTCAATGGTTAGCACGTTCGGCTGTTAACCGAATGGTTGGTGGTTCGAGCCAACCCGGGAGCGGTGTTTTGAAATCTCAAATGTAACGTAAAAAGCCAAAGTTTTTCCAACATACCTGACGACCATTTAATTTTCGGGCTTCCGTGGCGCAATGGTTAGCGCGTTCGGCTGTTACCCGAAAGGTTGGTGGTTCGAGCCCACCCGGGAACTTTGGTGTTAAGTTTTATAAGTAACGTAAAAAGTCAAAAATTTTCCAGAATACCTGAAGACCATTTAATTTTTGGGCTTCCGTGGCTCAATGGTTATCGCGTTCATCTGTTAACCGAAAGGTTGGTGGTTCGAGCCCACCCGGGAGCGGTGTTGTGAGATCTCAAATGTAACGTAAAAAGCCAAAGTGTTTCCACAATACCTGACGCCCATTTAATTTTTGGGCTTCCGTGGCGCAATGGTTAGCGCGTTCGGCTGTTAACCGAAAGGTTGGTGGTTCGAGCCCACCCGGGAGCGGTGTTGTGTGATATCAAATGTAACGTAAAAAGCTAAAGTTTTTCCACAATACCTGACAACATTTTATATTCTAAGCTTCCGTGGCGCAATGCTTAGTGTGTTCGGCTGTTAACCGAAAGGTTGGTGGTTCGAGCCCATCCGGTGGCGGTGTTGTGAGGTCTCAGATGTGACGTAAAAAGTCAAAGTTTTTCCACAATACCTGAAGACCATTTAATTTTTGGGCTTCCGTTGCGCAATGGTTATCGCGTTCATCTTTTAACCGAAAGGTTGGTGGTTCGAGCCCACCCGGGAGCGGTGTCGTGAGATCTCAAATGTAACGTAAAAAGCTAAAGTTTTTCCACAATACCTGACGACCATTTAATTTGTGGGCTTTCGTGGTTCAATGAAATTCGCGTTCGGCTTTTAACCGATAGTTTGTTGGTTCAAGCCCATCCGGGAGCGGTATTGTGAGGTCTCAGATGTAACGTAAAAATCAGAGTTTTTCCAAAATACCTGACGACCATTTAATTTTCGGGCTTCCGTGGCGCAATGGTTAGCGCGTTCGGCTGTTACCCGAAAGGTTGGTGGTTCGAGCCCACCCGGGAACGTTGGTGTTAAGTTTTATAAGTAACGTAAAAAGTCAAAAATTTTCCAGAATACCTGAAGACCATTGAATTTTTGGGCTTCCGTGGCTCAATGGTTATCGCGTTCATCTGTTAACCGAAAGGTTGGTGGTTCGAGCCCACCCGGGAGCGGTGTTGTGAGATCTCAAATGTAACGTAAAAAGCCAAAGTGTTTCCACAATACCTGACGCCCATTTAATTTTTGGGCTTCCATGGCGTAATGGTTAGCGCGTTCGGCTGTTAACCGAAAGGTTGCTGGTTAGGGCCCATCCGGGAGCGGTGTTGTGAGGTCTCAGATGTAACGTAAAAAGTCAGAGTTTTTCCACAATAGCTGACGAACATTTAAATTTTGGGCTTCCGTGGCTCAATGAAATTCGCGTTCGGCTTTAAACCGATAGTTTGGTGGTTCAAGCCCATCCGGGAGCGGTATTCTGAGGTCTCAGATGTAACGTGAAAAGTCAGAGTTTTTCCACAATAGCTGACGAACATTTAATTTTTGGGCTTCCGTGGCTCAAAGAAATTCGCGTTCGGCTTTTAACCGGTAGTTTGGTGGTTCAAGCCCATCCGGGAGCGGTGTTGTGAGATCTCAAATGTAAAGTAAAAAGCTAAAGTTTTTCCACAATACCTGACAACATTTTATATTCTAAGCTTTCGTGGCGCAATGCTTAGTGTGTTCGGCTGTTAACCGAAAGGTTGATGGTTCGAGCCCATCCGGTAGCGGTGTTGTGAGGTCTCAGATGTGACGTAAAAAGTCAAAGTTTTTCCACAATACCTGACGAACATTTAATTTTTGGGCTACCGTGGCTCAAAGAAATTCGCGTTCGGCTTTTAACCGGTAGTTTGGTGGTTCAAGCCCATCCGGGAGCGGTGTTGTGAGATCTCAAATGTAAAGTAAAAAGCTAAAGTTTTTCCACAATACCTGACGACCATTTAGTTTTTGGGCTTCCGTGGCTCAATGAAATTCGCGTTCAGCTTTCAACCGATAGTTTTAGGGTTCAAGCCCATCCGGGAGCGGTATTGTGAGTTCTCAGATGTAATGTAAAAAGTCAGAGTTTTTCCAAAATACCTGACGAACATTTCATTTTTGGGCTTCCGTGGCTCAATGGTTAGCACGTTCGGCTCTTAACCGAATGGTTGGTGGTTCGAGCCCACCCGGGAGCGGTGTTGTGAGATCTCAAATGTAACGTAAAAAGCCAAAGTTTTTCCACAATACCTGACGACCATTTAGTTTTTGGCCTTCCGTGGCGCAATGGTTAGCGCGTTCGGCTGTTACTCGAAAGGTTGGTGGTTCAGCCCATCCGGGAACGGTGTTGTGAGGTCTCAGCTGTAACCCAAATATAAAAGTTTTTCCACCTGACGACCATTTAATTTTTGGGCTTCCGTGGCGCAATGGTTAGCGCCTTCCGCTGTTAACCGAAATGTTGGTGGTTCGAGCCCACCCGGGAGCAGTGTTGTGAGATATCAAATGTAACGTAAAAAACAGAGTTTTTCCAAAATATCTGACGAACATTTAATTTTTGGGCTTCCGTGGCTGAATGGTTAGCGCGTTCGGCTGTTATTCGAAAGGTTGGTGGCTCATGCCCACCAGGGAACGTTGGTGTTAATTTTTATAAGTAACGTAAAAAGTCAAAGTTTTTCCACAATACCTGAAGACCATTTAATTTTTGGGCTTCCGTTGCGCAATGGTTATCGCGTTCATCTGTTAACCGAAAGGTTGGTGGTTCGAGCCCACACGGGAGCGGTGTTGTGTGATATCAAATGTAACGTAAAAAGCCAAAGTTTTTCCACAATACATGACAATATTTTATATTCTAATCTTCCGTGGCGCAGTGCTTAGTGTGTTTGGCTGTTAATGAAAGGTTGGTGGTTCGAGCCCATCCGGTGGCGGTGTTGTGAGGTCTCAGATGTGACGTAAAAAGTCAAAGTTTTTGCACAATACCTGAAGACCATTTAATTTTTGGGCTTCCGTTGCGCAATGTTATCGCGTTCATGTGTTAACCGAAAGGTTGGTGGTTCGAGCCCACCCGGGAGCGGTGTTGTGAGGTCGCAGATGTAACGTAAAAATTCAGAGTTTTTCCACAATACCTGACGACCATTTAATTTTTGGGCGTCCGTGGCGCAATGGTTAGCGCGTTCGGCTGTTAACCGAAAGGTTGGTGGTTCGAGCCCATCCGGGAGCGGTGTTGTGAGATCGCAGATGTAACGTAAAAACTCAGAGTTTTTCCACAATACCTGACGACCATTTAATTTTTGGGCTTCCGTGGGGCAATGGTTAGCGCGTTCGGCTGTTAACCGAAAGGTTGGTGGTTCGAGCCCACCCGGGAGCGGTGTTGTGTGATATCAAATGTAACGTAAAAAGCTAAAGTTTTTCCACAATACCTGACAACATTTTATATTCTAAGCTTCCGTGGCGCAATGCTTAGTGTGTTCGGCTGTTAACCGAAAGGTTGGTGGTTCGAGCCCATCCGGTGGCGGTGTTGTGAGGTCTCAGATGTGACGTAAAAAGTCAAAGTTTTTCCACAATACCTGAAGACCATTTAATTTTTGGGCTTCCGTTGCGCAATGGTTATCGCGTTCATCTTTTAACCGAAAGGTTGGTGGTTCGAGCCCACCCGGGAGCGGTGTTGTGTGATATCAAATGTAATTTAAAAAGCCAAAGTTTTTCCACAATACATGACAATATTTTATATTCTAAGCTTCCGTGGCGCAATGCTTAGTGTGTTCGGCTGTTAACCGAAAGGTTGGTGGTTCGAGCCCATCCGGTGGCGGTGTTGTGAGGTCGCAGATGTAACGTAAAAATTCAGAGTTTTTCCACAATACCTGACGAACATTTAATTTTTGGGCTTCCGTGGCTCAGTGAAATTCGCGTTCGGATTTAACCGATAGTTTGGTGGTTCAAGCCCATCCGTGAGCGGTGTTGTGAGATCTCAAATGTAACTTAAAAAGTTAGAGTTTTTCCACAATACCTGACGAATCTTTTAATTTTTGGGCTTCCGTGGCTCAAAGAAATTCGCGTTCGGCTTTTAACCGATAGTTTGGTGGTTCAAGCCCATCCGGGAGCGGTGTCGTGAGATCTCAAATGTAACGTAAAAAGCTAAAGTTTTTCCACAATACCTGACGACCATTTAATTTTTGGGCTTTCGTGGTTCAATGAAATTCGCGTTCGGCTTTTAACCGATAGTTTGTTGGTTCAAGCCCATCCGGGAGCGGTATTGTGAGGTCTCAGATGTAACGTTAAAATCAGAGTTTTTCCAAAATACCTGACGAACATTTAATTTTTGGGCATCCGTGGCTCAATGGTTAGCACGTTCGGCTGTTAACCGAATGGTTGGTGGTTCGAGCCAACCCGGGAGCGGTGTTTTGAAATCTCAAATGTAACGTAAAAAGCCAAAGTTTTTCCAACATACCTGACGACCATTTAATTTTCGGGCTTCCGTGGCGCAATGGTTAGCGCGTTCGGCTGTTACCCGAAAGGTTGGTGGTTCGAGCCCACCCGGGAACTTTGGTGTTAAGTTTTATAAGTAACGTAAAAAGTCAAAAATTTTCCAGAATACCTGAAGACCATTTAATTTTTGGGCTTCCGTGGCTCAATGGTTATCGCGTTCATCTGTTAACCGAAAGGTTGGTGGTTCGAGCCCACCCGGGAGCGGTGTTGTGAGATCTCAAATGTAACGTAAAAAGCCAAAGTGTTTCCACAATACCTGACGCCCATTTAATTTTTGGGCTTCCGTGGCGCAATGGTTAGCGCGTTCGGCTGTTAACCGAAAGGTTGGTGGTTCGAGCCCACCCGGGAGCGGTGTTGTGTGATATCAAATGTAACGTAAAAAGCTAAAGTTTTTCCACAATACCTGACAACATTTTATATTCTAAGCTTCCGTGGCGCAATGCTTAGTGTGTTCGGCTGTTAACCGAAAGGTTGGTGGTTCGAGCCCATCCGGTGGCGGTGTTGTGAGGTCTCAGATGTGACGTAAAAAGTCAAAGTTTTTCCACAATACCTGAAGACCATTTAATTTTTGGGCTTCCGTTGCGCAATGGTTATCGCGTTCATCTTTTAACCGAAAGGTTGGTGGTTCGAGCCCACCCGGGAGCGGTGTTGTGTGATATCAAATGTTATTTAAAAAGCCAAAGTTTTTCCACAATACATGACAATATTTTATATTCTAAGCTTCCGTGGCGCAATGCTTAGTGTGTTCGGCTGTTAACCGAAAGGTTGTTGGTTCGAGCCCATCCGGGAGCGGTGTTGTGAGGTCGCAGATGTAACGTAAAAATTCAGAGTTTTTCCACAATACCTGACGAACATTTAATTTTTGGGCTTCCGTGGCTCAGTGAAATTCGCGTTCGGATTTAACCGATAGTTTGGTGGTTCAAGCCCATCCGTGAGCGGTGTTGTGAGATCTCAAATGTAACGTAAAAAGTTAGAGTTTTTCCACAATACCTGACGAATCTTTTAATTTTTGGGCTTCCGTGGCTCAAAGAAATTCGCGTTCGGCTTTTAACCGATAGTTTGGTGGTTCAAGCCCATCCGGGAGCGGTGTCGTGAGATCTCAAATGTAACGTAAAAAGCTAAAGTTTTTCCACAATACCTGACGACCATTTAATTTTTGGGCTTTCGTGGTTCAATGAAATTCGCGTTCGGCTTTTAACCGATAGTTTGTTGGTTCAAGCCCATCCGGGAGCGGTATTGTGAGGTCTCAGATGTAACGTTAAAATCAGAGTTTTTCCAAAATACCTGACGAACATTTAATTTTTGGGCATCCGTGGCTCAATGGTTAGCACGTTCGGCTGTTAACCGAATGGTTGGTGGTTCGAGCCAACCCGGGAGCGGTGTTTTGAAATCTCAAATGTAACGTAAAAAGCCAAAGTTTTCCTACATACCTGACGACCATTTAATTTTCGGGCTTCCGTGGCGCAATGGTTAGCGCGTTCGGCTGTTACCCGAAAGGTTGGTGGTTCGAGCCCACCCGGGAACTTTGGTGTTAAGTTTTATAAGTAACGTAAAAAGTCAAAAATTTTCCAGAATACCTGAAGACCATTTAATTTTTGGGCTTCCGTGGCTCAATGGTTATCGCGTTCATCTGTTAACCGAAAGGTTGGTGGTTCGAGCCCACCCGGGAGCGGTGTTGTGAGATCTCAAATGTAACGTAAAAAGCCAAAGTTTTTCCACAATACATGACAATATTTTATATTCTAAGCTTCCGTGGCGCAATGCTTAGTGTGTTCGGCTGTTAACCGAAAGGTTGGTGGTTCGAGCCCATCCGGTAGCGGTGTTGTGAGGTCTCAGATGTGACGAAAAAAGTCAAAGTTTTTGCACAATACCTGAAGACCATTTAATTTTTGGGCTTCCGTTGCGCAATGTTATCGCGTTCATCTGTTAACCGAAAGGTTGGTGGTTCGAGCCCACCCGGGAGCGGTGTTGTGAGGTCGCAGATGTAACGTAAAAATTCAGAGTTTTTCCACAATACCTGACGACCATTTAATTTTTGGGCGTCCGTGGCGCAATGGTTAGCGCGTTCGGCTGTTAACCGAAAGGTTGGTGGTTCGAGCCCATCCGGGAGCGGTGTTGTGAGGTCGCAGATGTAACGTAAAAATTCAGAGTTTTTCCACAATACCTGACGATAATTTAATTGTTGGGCTTCCGTGGCGCAATGGTTAGCGCGTTCGGCTGTTAACCGAAAGGTTGGTGGTTCGAGCCCACCCGGGAGCGGTGTTGTGTGATATCAAATGTAACGTAAAAAGCTAAAGTTTTTCCACAATACCTGACAACATTTTATATTCTAAGCTTCCGTGGCGCAATGCTTAGTGTGTTCGGCTGTTAACCGAAAGGTTGGTGGTTCGAGCCCATCCGGTGGCGGTGTTGTGAGGTCTCAGATGTGACGTAAAAAGTCAAAGTTTTTGCACAATACCTGAAGACCATTTAATTTTTGGGCTTCCGTTGCGCAATGTTATCGCGTTCATCTATTAACCGAAAGGTTGGTGGTTCGAGCCCACCCGGGAGCGGTGTTGTGAGATCTCAAATGTAACGTAAAAAGCCATAGTTTTTCCAGAATACCTGACGACCATTTAATTTTTGGGCTTCCGTGGCGCAATGGTTAGCGCGTTCGGCTGTTAACCGAAAGGTTGGTGGTTCGAGCCCATCCGGGAGCGGTGTTGTGAGGTCGCAGATGTAACGTAAAAATTCAGAGTTTTTCCACAATACCTGACGAACATTTAATTTTTGGGCTTCCGTGGCTCAGTGAAATTCGCGTTCGGATTTAACCGATAGTTTGGTGGTTCAAGCCCATCCGTGAGCGGTGTTGTGAGATCTCAAATGTAACGTAAAAAGTTAGAGTTTTTCCACAATACCTGACGAATCTTTTAATTTTTGGGCTTCCGTGGCTCAAAGAAATTCGCGTTCGGCTTTTAACCGATGGTTTGGTGGTTCAAGCCCATCCGGAAGAGGTGTTGTAAGATCTCAAATGTAACGTAAAAAGGTAAAGTTTTTCCACAATACGTGACGACCATTTAATTTTTGGGCTTCCGTGGTTCAATGAAATTCGCGTTCGGCTTTTAACCGATAGTTTGTTGGTTCAAGCCCATCCGGGAGCGGTATTGTGAGGTCTCAGATGTAACCTAAAAATCAGAGTTTTTCCAAAATACCTGACGAACATTTAATTTTTGGGCTTCCGTGGCTCAATGGTTAGCACGTCCGGCTGTTAACCGAATAGTTGGTGGTTCGAGCCAACCCGGGAGCGGTGTTTTGAGGTCTCAGATGTGACGTAAAAAGTCAAAGTTTTTCCAACATACCTGACGACCATTAAAACTTAACATCAACGTTCCCGGATGGGCTCGAACCACCAACCTTTCGGTTAAAAGCCGAACGCACTAAGCATTGCGCCACGGAGGCTTAGAATTTAAAATGTTGTCAGGTATTGTGGAAAAACTTTGACTTTTTACATTACTTATAAAACTTAACACCAACGTTCCCGCGTGGGCTTGAGCCACCAACCTTTAAGATAACAGCCGAATGCGCTAACCATTGCACCACAAAAGCCCAAAAATTAAATTGTCGTCAGGTATTGTGGAAAAACTTTTATATTTTGGGTTACATCTGACACCTCACAACACCGCTTCCGGTTCGGCTCGAACCACCAACCTTTCAGTTAACAGATGAACGCGCAAACCATTGCGCCACGGAAGCCCAAAAATTAAATAGTCTTCAGGTATTGTGGAAAAACTCTGACTTTTTACGTAACATCTGAAACCTCACAGCACCACTCCCGGGTGCGCTCGAACAAACAACCTTTCGGTTAACAGATGAACGCGCTAACCATTGCGCAACGGAAGCCCAAAATTTAAATGTTCGTCAAGTATTGTGGAAAAACTCTGACTTTTTACGTAACATCTGAGACATCACAAGACCACTCCCGGATGGGCTCGAACCACCAAACTATCGGTTAAAAGCCGAATGCGAATTTCATTGAGCCACGGAAGCTCTGAAATTAAATGTTCGTCAGGTATTGTGGAAAAACTTTGACTTTTTACGTAACATCTGAAACCTCACAGCACCGCTCCCGGGTGCGCTCGAACCACCAACCTTTCGGTTAACAGATGAACGCAATAACCATTGCGCAACGGAAGCCCAAAAATTAAATAGTCTTCAGGTATGGTGGAAAAACTTTTATATTCTAGGTTACAGCTGACACCTCACAACAGCGCTCCCGCATGGGCTCGAACCACCAACCTTTCGGTTAAAAGCCGAACGCACTAAGCATTGCGCCACGGAAGCTTAGAATTTAAAATGTTGTCAGGTAGATTGGAAAAACTTTGGCTTTTTACGTTACATTTGAGGCCTCACAACACCGCTCCCGGATTGGCTCGAACCACCAACGTTTCGGTTAACAGATGAACGCGATAACCATTGCGCAAAGGAAGCACAAAAATTAAATGGTCTTCAGGTATTGTGAAAAAACTTTTTTATTCTGGGTTACAGCTGACACCTCACAACACCGCTCCCGGATGGGCTCGAACCACCAACCTTTCGGTTAAAAGCCGAACGCACTAAGCATTGCGCCACGGAAGCTTAGAATTTAAAATGTTGTCAGGTATTGTGGAAAACTTTGACTTTTTACGTTACTTATAAAACTTAACACCAACGTTCCCGGGTGGGCTTGAGCCACCAACCTTTAAGATAACAGCCGAACGCGCTAACCATTGCACCACGGAAGCCCAAAAATTAAACTGTCGTCAGGTATTGTTGAAAAACTTTGTCTATTTACGTTACATTTGAGACCTCCCAACACCGCTCCCGGATGGGCTCAAACCATTAACCTTTCGGTTAACAGCCGAACGCGCTAACCATTGAGCCATTGAAGCTCAGAAATTAAATGGTTGTCAGGTATTGTGGAAAACTTATAACTTTTTACGCTACATCTGAGACCCCACAACACCTCTCCCGGGTGGGCTGCAAACACCAACCTTTCGGTTAACAGCCGAACGCGCTAACCATTGCGCAACGGAAGCCCAAAATTTAAATGTTCGTCACGTATTGTGGAAAAACTCTGACTTTTTACGTAACATCTGAGACATCACAACACCACTCCCGGATGGGCTCGAACCACCAACCTTTCGGTTAACAGATGAACGCAATAACCATTGCGCAACGGAAGCCCAAAAATTAAATGGTCTTCAGGTATTGTGGAAAAACTTTCACTTTTTACGTTACTTATAAAACTTAACACCAACGTTCCCGGGTGGGCTTGAGCCACCAACCTTTCGGATAACAGCCGAACGCGCTAACCATTGCACCACGGAATCCCAGAAATTAAATGGTCTTCAGGTTTTGTGGAAAAACTTTTATATTCTAGGTTACAGCTGACACCTCACAACACCGCTCCCGGATGGGCTCGAACCACCAACCTTTCGGTTAAAAGCCGAACGCACTAAGCATTGCGCCACAGAAGCCCACAACTTAAATGGTCGTCAGGTATTGTGGAAAAACTTTAGCTTTTTACGTTACATTTGAGATCTCACAACACCGCTCCCGGATGGGCTTGAACCACCAAACTATCGGTTAAAAGCCGAAGGCGAATTTCATTGAGCCACGGAAGCCCAAAAATTAAATGGTCGTCAGGTACTGTGGTAAAACTTTTATATTTTGGGTTACAGCTGACACCTCACAACACCGCTCCCGGATGGGCTCGAACCACCAACCTTTCGGGTAACAGCCGAACGCGCTAACCATTGCGCCACGGAAGCCCAAAAATTAAATGTCGTCATATACTGTGGAAAAAATTTTATATTTTGGGTTACAGCTGACACCTCACAACACCTCACAACACCGCTCCCGGATGGGCTCGAACCACCAACCTTTCGGGTAACAGCCGATCGCGCTAACCATTGCGCCACGGAAGCCCAAAAATTAAATGGTCGTCAGGTATTTTGGAAAAACTTTGACTTTTTACGTCACATATGAGACCTCACAACACCGCTCCCGGATGGGCTCGCACCACCAACCTTTCGGTTAACAGCCGATTGTGCTAAACCTTGCGCCACAGAAGCCCACAAATTAAATGGTCGTCAGGTATTGTGGAAAAACATTGGCTTTTTACGTTACATTTGAGATCTCACAACACCGCTCCCGGATGGGTTTGAACCACCAAACTATCGGTTAAAAGCCGAACGCGAATTTCATTGAGCCACGGAAGCCCAAAAATTAAATGGTCGTCAGGTACTGTGGAAAAACTTTTATATTTTGGGTTACAGCTGACACCTCACAACACCGCTCCCGGATGGGCTCGAACCACCAACCTTTCGGGTAACAGCCGAACGCGCTAACCAATGCGCCACGGAAGCCCAAAAATTAAATGTCGTCATATACTGTGGAAAAACTTTTATATTTTGGGTTACAGCTGACACCTCACAACACCTCACAACACCGCTCCCGGATGGGCTCGAACCACCAGCCTTTCGGATAACAGCCGAACGCGCTAACCATTGCACCACAGAATCCCAAAAATTAAATGGTCGTCATATACTGTGGAAAAACTTTTATATTTTGGGTTACAGCTGACACCTCACAACACCTCACAACACCGCTCCCGGATGGGCTCGAACCACCAACCTTTCGGGTAACAGCCGATCGCGCTAAACATTGCGCCACGGAAGCCCAAAAATTAAATGGTCTAATTGTATTTTGGAAAAACTTTGACTTTTTACGTCACATATGAGACCTCACAACACCGCTCCCGGATGGGCTCGCACCACCAACCTTTCGGTTAAAAGCCGAACGTGCTAAACCTTGCGCCACAGAAGCCCACAAATTAAATGGTCGTCAGGTATTGTGGAAAAACATTGGCTTTTAACGTTACATTTGAGATCTCACAACACCGCTCCCGGATGGGCTTGAACCACCAAACTATCGGTTAAAAGCCGAACGCGAATTTCATTGAGCCACGGAAGCCCAGAAATTAAATGGACGTCAGGTATTGTGGAAAAACTTTAGCTTTTTACGTTACATCTGACACCTCACAACACCGCTCCCGGATGGGCTCGAACCACCAACCTTTCGGTTAACAGCCGAACGCGCTAACCATTGCGCCACGGAAGCCCAAAAATTAAATGGTCGTCAGGTATTGTGGAAACACTTCGGCTTTTTACGTTACATTTGAGATCTCACAACACCGCTCCCGGATGGGCTCGAACCACCAACCTTTCGGTTAACAGGTGAACGCGAAAACCATTGCGCAACGGAAACCCAAAAATTAAATGGTCTTCAGGTATTGTGGAAAAACTTTGGCTTTTTACGTTACATTTGAGATCTCACAACACCGCTCCCGGGTGGACTCGAACCACCAACCTTTCGGTTAACAGCCGAACGCACTATCCACTGAGCCACGGAAGCTCAGAAATTAAATGATTGTTAGTTGCTATTTTTGAAAGTGGCTGCGAGTCAGAGCAATCATCATCATCATCTTCATTAAGTGTAGTATCCTGCTCCAGTTCACCACGAATATAACTGATCACACTAGATCGCTGCTCTTCAGGAATTGATTTCATTAGTTTCATTTTAGGGTTTAAGAAAACTGCCATTTTATGGTACTTGTTGATCGTGAACTTTTGAAGCTCTGCAAAGAGTAGCTCTTTGCACTACGAAATACAATTATAACAAGTGTTTCGTTTTACTGTACGTGAAGTTCTTAAAACACCAATTTTTGGAAAAGAACTATACCTTTTTAATTTCTGGATGATCATCTTCTTTTTTGAGTCTGTCCAGCCATGGAATAACAAGGTGCAAAGTAGGTTTTTTTTCCTGACAAAGATCATTACTGCAAGATCTGTAACATTCCAGTATCTTGATGGTGGATTTTAACATTTCCATGTCTATTTGGAAAAAAAGTCTCTCCTCTCCTCGTTCTGACAATAATTTTCTAATTTGGTCTTTTGCCTCGTACACGGACTCAATCATTTCCAACCGCGAATTCCATCGAGTACACACTTCTTGTTTCAGAGTTTTCACCAACTTTCTTTGCAATCCAGACTTTTTGAAGTAGGTTACGTGGTCCAAAATCAGGTTTAATTGGTGTGCGGCGCACCAAAACCATGGATACTTTCTCAAATCTGACACCATATTGGCAGCACCGTCGGAAACAAAATAAATATCTTTGTTCTCTAATTCAAATTCTTTCAATACCTCTAATAAAACAAGCTCACGGATATTATCGCCTGATTTTTTTTATCAATTTCTCTTGTACCTAAAACTTTGCACTAAAGTCTAAAGTCTTCCTGGTAAAAATGAACCGTTACAGAAATGTACTACACCATTCTGAAACTGTCTGTCCAGCCGTCTGTTGTGAGTGCTATAGATTTAACTGAATCCAAATCCATAATTAGTTTCTTCTTCACTTTACGGTAGAGATCCTCGCAGTTTCTGCTAACTGTAGGTAGGTTTGGAAGTACTAACGACGCGTCGATATTTCCATGCTGAGCACCAACAGATATTAGTGAATTTGCTAATATGCGAAAACCTTCACCTTGGATTGATCTGAAGGGTCGAATGTCCATTGTAACCATTTTAGAGCAATCTGATAGTACTCGTTTTTTGGTTCTTGAGCTTATTGACGATTGTCCATGACTCAGAAAATTTGTAATCTTAAAGCATTTCACATGGTTATTATTATGAAGTAGTCATTATTTTATCACTTAAACATAATTAGAAAGAATTTCTTTCTTACACAGAAAAAAAGTGTTTAAGTTTGCAACATATGAACATGTTATAAAGTTAAACATTGGTGTGAGGTAATGTTTATTGCTTCAATGTAGATGTCTAATTACATCTCTGTTTCTCTATAAGGATCCTTAAAATGTGTTGCAAATAGAAACACTTCTTATTTTATCACGTTTAAGAGGTAAACACAGAATAATCTTAACACTAAGCTAAACATCAACGTTTGCCGGGTGTTATTTAATGTAACATGTTTTTAATACTTTGGTATGAGGTTTCAATTTTTTAAATCATTATTTTATGAAGAATTATATTTTAGAAAAACAATTAAAAAGTGGAGGTATATTTTACCACAAGGTGGTTTATTCATAATGAAACCCATAATGGTTTTCATTTTATATTGAGAAAAGGACTTCTTTACTCAAATTTTGAGCAAAATATATGTTTAAAGTGATGGTACGACATGAAAAATAAATAAGCTTTCTTGGCTTTAATAATAGAACATTTCCAACAGGTCGGCTAGATTTGTTTAAATAGGTATATTTCCATTGCGTAGAATTCCGTTAGACCGAATCCCGCCAAAGTTTCTAATGAATTTAGCCCAACCGCGGGTTTCGTATTTACAATTCAAACGAAGCTATTTATCGAATTAAGCGACCTCAAAAGTCCTAACGTTTTCAATACATTCGTACTGCCTAGGAAGCGCCACTATATTTGACAACTATGTAACAAGATGATAATAAAAAACGACCTCAGGAAGTTTTCAACACCGTGTTTTCAAAATATATAATATAATAGTATACAGAAAAAGCGAAAATTGGACTCGGGTTAAGCATTTAACAAAAACAATTTCTTCCAAAAAAAAACGTTTTCGTTCAAAACCGGGTTAGGTTAGTAATATTTTATAAATCATTTAACATTGTTACGCCTTTTCCAAAATATTGATGTTTATCTTCATTGACTTCTCAAATAATATTCCTATTCCAAAACGTTACTGTTCGGTTAGGTTTGGTTTGGCTTGGTAAGAAGTACGTCTCTTCCTCATTGGGGCGGTTATACACTTCAAGTAAAGTAATACTGCTGGCTTAAAGTATTTTCATAAAGAATATAACATAAAAAATAAATAAATATTGGCAATTGGTTTTTTTTATGTCACTTTTTTATGGACAGGAACGTAGAGATTCGAGACACTAGGAATTACGATAGTGTTTCAAATCCTCTGTATTGAGGGCTTAAAGGCTTGGAGTGAGTCGAAAGATAAATACACATCCTATTTTTTAGTTGTACCATGCGTACCACAATGTTGCCAGGCGTTTATTGAAGGATGCTTGGGTACTTGGTACAGACTGTTACGTCTACCAAGTTTCCTAGCATCCAAGAATAAATAGGATTCATAGAAGCCAGTGTTATGGGCATGTCATGGGTCAAGTCGTTAAATATATCGACGCAGTTAAATAGCTGATGGCATTATTTTATCCACTTTCCCATTGCCTTTCGAGTGGAAGTTCAACTTTGGCACGGACGACAGATGGCGCTCTTAAATTTCTACCGCCAAAAATCGTTGTTGTCTGCTCGTTTTCCCCTTCCGCGTTTTTTCGTTATAAACTTATGATTTAACGAACTGTTAAGATAAAATTTCATATTTCCTAAGACAGATAAGCTTCTACTCCTTTCATCTTACTCCCAGTTAGATTACAAGCTGGTGTTAAAAAAAATTCAACGGCGAAAAAAGTATTTGACAATCTTATCTAAGAATATTTTTTAAATATAAAAAAAAATGTTTACATTATACGCCCCCTATTTGTGAAAGACCTTATTTTCGCACTTTTATCATTCTTTATTTGAATTTGAAAGGTAGTGCTTCATAATTCAATCTTCTGTAATAACTTTCTTCGGAAAATAATATTTCAAACGTTACAGAGTCTTGCAAGGGGATTGCTTTTGCGGATTTTTGTGAGTATTTAACTGAATAATAAAATGGAGGAGGATAATAATTTAAGTAAAGAGGAAATCAGGAAACGTAAAGCAAGGGAAAGAATGAGGGCAAAAAGGTTAGATCCTGAATTTAGGAAACGAGAAAATGAAAGGAGAAGAGTGTTAGCAGCTGAAAAAAAGGCTGTTTCGGGAACAGGTTCTAGCACACCCAATGTTGGTCCTACCGCGAGGCCAGTTGGCCATGATTCTGCGAAAGATGACGCATTAAATAAAAGCTCTAATGAAAGTACCGTAAGCGTAGGCATATCTATTAATGAGGAACCCAATAATGTACAAAATGATAATGCTAATATTAGTGAAATAATCGAAGGCGATGAACAAGTACGAGCCTAGCTTATGTGTGATTGGGTTGTGGCTTCCATGTTTTGGGGACATTTGCTTTTTGTGTGGCGAGGTATGATTCAGCTTTGATATGGACAAATGTTACAAATCATACTGGTAGACTAAGAATACGGTTGAGGTAATCTAACTGGGAGTAAGATGAAAGGAGTAGAAGCTTATCTGTCTTAGGAAATATGAAATTTTATCTTAACAGTTCGTTAAATCATAAGTTTATAACGAAAAAACGCGGAAGGGGAAAACGAGCAGACAACAACGATTTTTGGCGGTAGAAATTTAAGAGCGCCATCTGTCGTCCGTGCCAAAGTTGAACTTCCACTCGAAAGGCAATGGGAAAGTGGATAAAATAATGCCATCAGCTATTTAACTGCGTCGATATATTTAACGACTTGACCCATGACATGCCCATAACACTGGCTTCTATGAATCCTATTTATTCTTGGATGCTAGGAAACTTGGTAGACGTAACAGTCTGTACCAAGTACCCAAGCATCCTTCAATAAACGCCTGGCAACATTGTGGTACGCATGGTACAACTAAAAAATAGGATGTGTATTTATCTTTCGACTCACTCCAAGCCTTTAAGCCCTCAATACAGAGGATTTGAAACACTATCGTAATTCCTAGTGTCTCGAATCTCTACGTTCCTGTCCATTATGAACAGTGCTGAGAGAATGATACATCAGAAAGAGCCATTCAAATCGAATTGCCGAAAATATTATCCATATTTTCATTTCATATAACTGAGAAAACAAATTATTATGGTTCTGAGAGGAGCTTCCCATTTTGGTTGTTGTTCTCAAAAATATATCGCAATGCACGGGCCTCGATAGATATTGGAGGCAATGAAGGAAATATATCACAATGCGTGGGCCTTGATAGATACAGGAGACAATGTAGGAAATATAACGCAATGCACGGGCCTAAAAAGATATAAGAGACAATGTACGAAATATAACGCAATGCACGGGCCTTGATAGATATAGGAGGCAATGATTTAACGACTTCAGTACTTGGGTTTATCTTTAATATTTAAATAAATATAATTATTTTTAATTATTTTAATCGCCAGTAAATAACTTTAAAAATAGTTAAATCGTTTAATATATTAATTTAATATATATTTTATATTCTAAGCTTCCGTGCCGCAATGCTTAGTGTGTTCGGCTGTTAACCGAAAGGTTGGTGGTTCGAGCCCATCCGGTAGCGGTGTTGTGAGGTGTCAGACGTGACGTAAAAAGTCAAAGTTTTTCCACAATACCTGAAGACCATTTAATTTTTGGGCTTCCGTTGCGCAATGTTATCGCGTTCATCTGTTAACCGAAAGGTTGGTGGTTCGAGCCCACCCGGGAGCGGTGTTGTGAGATCTAAAATGTAACGTAAAAAGCCAAAGTGTTTCCACAATACCTGACGACCGTTTAATTTTTGGCCTTGAGTGGCGCAATGGTTAGCGCGTTCGGCTGTTAACCGAAAGGTTGGTGGTTCGAGCCCATCCGGGAGCGGTGTTTTAAGGTCTCAGATGTAACGTAAAAAGTCAGAGTTTTTCCACAATACCTGACGAACATTTAAATTTTGGGCTTCCGTTGCGCAATGGTTAGCGCGTTCGGCTGTTAACCGAAAGGTTGGTGTTTGCAGCCCACCCGGGAGAGGTGTTGTGGGGTCTCAGATGTAGCGTAAAAAGTTATAAGTTTTCCACAATACCTGACAACCATTTAATTTCTGAGCTTCAATGGCTCAATGGTTAGCGCGTTCGGCTGTTAACCGAAAGGTTAATGGTTTGAGCCCATCCGGGAGCGGTGTTGGGAGGTCTCAAATGTAACGTAAATAGACAAAGTTTTTCAACAATACCTGACGACAGTTTAATTTTTGGGCTTCCGTGGTGCAATGGTTAGCGCGTTCGGCTGTTATCTTAAAGGTTGGTGGCTCAAGCCCACCCGGGAACGTTGGTGTTAAGTTTTATAAGTAACGTAAAAAGTCAAAGTTTTCCACAATACCTGACAACATTTTAAATTCTAAGCTTCCGTGGCGCAATGCTTAGTGCGTTCGGCTTTTAACCGAAAGGTTGGTGGTTCGAGCCCATCCGGGAGCGGTGTTGTGAGGTGTCAGCTGTAACCCAGAATAAAAAAGTTTTTTCACAATACCTGAAGACCATTTAATTTTTGTGCTTCCTTTGCGCAATGGTTATCGCGTTCATCTGTTAACCGAAACGTTGGTGGTTCGAGCCAATCCGGGAGCGGTGTTGTGAGGCCTCAAATGTAACGTAAAAAGCCAAAGTTTTTCCAATCTAACCGACAACATTTTAAATTCTAAGCTTCCGTGGCGCAATGCTTAGTGCGTTCGGCTTTTAACCGAAAGGTTGGTGGTTCGAGCCCATGCGGGAGCGCTGTTGTGAGGTGTCAGCTGTAACCTAGAATATAAAAGTTTTTCCACCATACCTGAAGACCATTTAATTTTTGGGATTCCATGGTGCAATGGTTAGCGCGTTCGGCTGTTATCCGAAAGGTTGGTGGCTCAAGCCCACCCGGGAACGTTGGTGTTAAGTTTTATAAGTAACGTAAAAAGTCAAAGTTTTTCCATAATACCTGAAGACCACTTAATTTTTGGGCTTCCGTTGCGCAATGGTTATTGCGTTCATCTGTTAACCGAAAGGTTGGTGGTTCGAGCGCACCCGGGAGCGGTGCTGTGAGGTTTCAGATGTTACGTAAAAAGTCAAAGTTTTTCCACAATACCTGACGAACATTTAATTTCAGAGCTTCCGTGGCTCAATGAAATTCGCATTCGGCTTTTAACCGATAGTTTGGTGGTTCGAGCCCATCCGGGAGTGGTCTTGTGATGTCTCAGATGTTACGTAAAAAGTCAGAGTTTTTCCACAATACTTGACGAACATTTAAATTTTGGGCTTCCGTTGCGCAATGGTTAGCGCGTTCGGCTGTTATCCGAAAGGTTGTTGGCTCAAGCCCACCCGGGAACGTTGGTGTTTAGTTTTATAAGTAACGTAAAAAGTCAAAGTTTTTCCACAATACCTGAAGACCATTTAATTTTTGGGCTTCCGTTGCGCAATGGTTATCGCGTTCATCTGTTAACCGAAAGGTTGTTTGTTCGAGCGCACCCGGGAGTGGTGCTGCGAGGTTTCAGATGTTACGTAAAAAGTCAGAGTTTTTCCACAATACCTGAAGACTATTTAATTTTTGGGCTTCCGTGGCGCAATGGTTTGCGCGTTCATCTGTTAACTGAAAGGTTGGTGGTTCGAGCCGAACCGGAAGCGGTGTTGTGAGGTGTCAGATGTAACCCAAAATATAAAAGTTTTTCCACAATACCTGACGACAATTTAATTTTTGGGCTTTTGTGGTGCAATGGTTAGCGCATTCGGCTGTTATCTTAAAGGTTGGTGGCTCAAGCCCACGCGGGAACGTTGGTGTTAAGTTTTATAAGTAATGTAAAAAGTCAAAGTTTTTCCACAATACCTGACAACATTTTAAATTCTAAGCCTCCGTGGCGCAATGCTTAGTGCGTTCGGCTTTTAACCGAAAGGTTGGTGGTTCGAGCCCATCCGCGAGCGTTGTTGTGAGGTCGCAGATGTGACGTAAAAAGTCAAAGTTTTTCCAAAATACCTGACAACAATTAGGTTTCTGAGCTTCCGTGGCTCAATGGTTAGCGCAATCGGCTTTTATCCGAAAGGTTGGTGGCTCAAGCCCACCCGGGAACGTTGATGTTAAGTTTTAATGGTCGTCAGGTATGTTGGAAAAACTTTACTTTTTACGTCACATCTGAGACCTCAAAACACCGCTCCCGGGTTGGCTCGAACCACCAACTATTCGGTTAACAGCCGGACGTGCTAACCATTGAGCCACGGAAGCCCAAAAATTAAATGTTCGTCAGGTATTTTGGAAAAACTCTGATTTTTACGTTACATCTGAGACCTCACAATACCGCTCCCGGATGGGCTTGAACCAACAAACTATCGGTTAAAAGCCGAACGCGAATTTCATTGAACCACGGAAGCCCAAAAATTAAATGGTCGTCACGTATTGTGGAAAAACTTTACCTTTTTACGTTACATTTGAGATCTTACAACACCTCTCCCGGATGGGCTTGAACCACCAAACTATCGGTTAAAAGCTGAACGCGATTTTCACTGAGCCTAGGAAGCCCAAAAATTAAATGTTCGTCAGGTATTGTGGAAAAACTCTGACTTTTTACGTTACATCTGAGACCTCACAATACCGCTCCCGGATGGGCTTGAACCACCAAACTATCGGTTTAAAGCCGAACGCGAATTTCATTGAGCCACGGAAGCCCAAAAATTAAATGTTCGTCAGCTATTGTGGAAAAACTCTGACTTTTTACGTTACATCTGAGACCTCACAACACCGCTCCCGGATTGGCCCTAACCACCAACCTTTCGGTTAACAGCCGAACGCGCTAACCATTACGCCATGGAAGCCCAAAAATTAAATGGGCGTCAGGTATTGTGGAAACACTTTGGCTTTTTACGTTACATTTGAGATCTCACAACACCGCTCCCGGGTGGGCTCGAACCACCAACCTTTCGGTTAACAGATGAACGCGATAACCATTGAGCCACGGAAGCCCAAAAATTAAATGGTCTTCAGGTATTCTGGAAAATTTTTGACTTTTTACGTTACTTATAAAACTTAACACCAACGTTCCCGGGTGGGCTCGAACCACCAACCTTTCGGGTAACAGCCGAACGCGCTAACCATTGCGCCACGGAAGCCCGAAAATTAAATGGTCGTCAGTCATGTTGGAAAAACTTTGGCTTTTTACGTTACATTTGAGATTTCAAAACACCGCTCCCGGGTTGGCTCGAACCACCAACCATTCGGTTAACAGCCGAACGTGCTAACCATTGAGCCACGGATGCCCAAAAATTAAATGTTCGTCAGGTATTTTGGAAAAACTCTGATTTTAACGTTACATCTGAGACCTCACAATACCGCTCCCGGATGGGCTTGAACCAACAAACTATCGGTTGAAAGCCGAACGCGAATTTCATTGAACCACGAAAGCCCAAAAATTAAATGGTCGTCAGGTATTGTGGAAAAACTTTAGCTTTTTACGTTACATTTGAGATCTCACGACACCGCTCCCGGATTGGCTTGAACCACCAAACTATCGGTTAAAAGCCGAACGCGAATTTCTTTGAGCCACGGAAGCCCAAAAATTAAAAGATTCGTCAGGTATTGTGGAAAAACTCTAACTTTTTACGTTACATTTGAGATCTCACAACACCGCTCACGGATGGGCTTGAACCACCAAACTATCGGTTAAATCCGAACGCGAATTTCACTGAGCCACGGAAGCCCAAAAATTAAATGTTCGTCAGGTATTGTGGAAAAACTCTGAATTTTTACGTTACATCTGCGACCTCACAACACCGCTCCCGGATGGGCTCGAACCACCAACCTTTCGGTTAACAGCCGAACGCGCTAACCATTGCGCCACGGAAGCCCAAAAATTAAATGGTCGTCAGGTATTCTGGAAAAACTATGGCTTTTTACGTTACATTTGAGATCTCACAACACCGCTCCCGGGTGGGCTCGAACCACCAACCTTTCGGTTAATAGATGAACGCGATAACATTGCGCAACGGAAGCCCAAAAATTAAATGGTCTTCAGGTATTGTGCAAAAACTTTGACTTTTTACGTCACATCTGAGACCTCACAACACCGCCACCGGATGGGCTCGAACCACCAACCTTTCGGTTAACAGCCGAACACACTAAGCATTGCGCCACGGAAGCTTAGAATATAAAATGTTGTCAGGTATTGTGGAAAAACTTTAGCTTTTTACGTTACATTTGATATCACACAACACCGCTCCCGGGTGGGCTCGAACCACCAACCTTTCGGTTAACAGCCGAACGCGCTAACCATTGCGCCACGGAAGCCCAACAATTAAATTATCGTCAGGTATTGTGGAAAAACTCTGAATTTTTACGTTACATCTGCGACCTCACAACACCGCTCCCGGATGGGCTCGAACCACCAACCTTTCGGTTAACAGCCGAACGCGCTAACCATTGCGCCACGGACGCCCAAAAATTAAATGGTCGTGAGGTATTGTGGAAAAACTCTGAATTTTTACGTTACATCTGCGACCTCACAACACCGCTCCCGGGTTGGCCCTAACCACCAACCTTTCGGTTAACAGCCGAACGCGCTAACCATTACGCCATGGAAGCCCAAAAATTAAATGGGCGTCAGGTATTGTGGAAACACTTTGGCTTTTTACGTTACATTTGAGATCTCACAACACCGCTCCCGGGTGGGCTCGAACCACCAACCTTTCGGTTAACAGATGAACGCGATAACCATTGAGCCACGGAAGCCCAAAAATTAAATGGTCTTCAGGTATTCTGGAAAATTTTTGACTTTTTACGTCACTTATAAAACTTAACACCAACGTTCCCGGGTGGGCTCGAACCACCAACCTTTCGGGTAACAGCCGAACGCGCTAACCATTGCGCCACGGAAGCCCGAAAATTAAATGGTCGTCAGTCATGTTGGAAAAACTTTGGCTTTTTACGTTACATTTGAGATTTCAAAACACCGCTCCCGGGTTGGCTCGAACCACCAACCATTCGGTTAACAGCCGAACGTGCTAACCATTGAGCCACGGATGCCCAAAAATTAAATGTTCGTCAGGTATTTTGGAAAAACTCTGATTTTAACGTTACATCTGAGACCTCACAATATCGCTCCCGGATGGGCTTGAACCAACAAACTATCGGTTGAAAGCCGAACGCGAATTTCATTGAACCACGAAAGCCCAAAAATTAAATGGTCGTCAGGTATTGTGGAAAAACTTTAGCTTTTTACGTTACATTTGAGATCTCACGACACCGCTCCCGGATTGGCTTGAACCACCAAACTATCGGTTAAAAGCCGAACGCGAATTTCTTTGAGCCACGGAAGCCCAAAAATTAAAAGATTCGTCAGGTATTGTGGAAAAACTCTAACTTTTTACGTTACATTTGAGATCTCACAACACCGCTCACGGATGGGCTTGAACCACCAAACTATCGGTTAAATCCGAACGCGAATTTCACTGAGCCACGGAAGCCCAAAAATTAAATGTTCGTCAGGTATTGTGGAAAAACTCTGAATTTTTACGTTACATCTGCCACCTCACAACACCGCTCCCGGATGGGCTCGAACCACCAACCTTTCGGTTAACAGCCGAACGCGCTAACCATTGCGCCACGGAAGCCCAAAAATTAAATGGTCGTCAGGTATTCTGGAAAAACTATGGCTTTTTACGTTACATTTGAGATCTCACAACACCGCTCCCGGGTGGGCTCGAACCACCAACCTTACGGTTAATAGATGAACGCGATAACATTGCGCAACGGAAGCCCAAAAATTAAATGGTCTTCAGGTATTGTGCAAAAACTTTGACTTTTTACGTCACATCTGAGACCTCACAACACCGCCACCGGATGGGCTCGAACCACCAACCTTTCGGTTAACAGCCGAACACACTAAGCATTGCGCCACGGAAGCTTAGAATATAAAATGTTGTCAGGTATTGTGGAAAAACTTTAGCTTTTTACGTTACATTTGATATCACACAACACCGCTCCCGGGTGGGCTCGAACCACCAACCTTTCGGTTAACAGCCGAACGCGCTAACCATTGCGCCACGGAAGCCCAACAATTAAATTATCGTCAGGTATTATGGAAAAACTCTGAATTTTTACGTTACATCTGCCACCTCACAACACCGCTCCCGGATGGGCTCGAACCACCAACCTTTCGGTTAACAGCCGAACGCGCTAACCATTGCGCCACGGAAGCCCAAAAATTAAATGGTCGTCAGGTATTCTGGAAAAACTATGGCTTTTTACGTTACATTTGAGATCTCACAACACCGCTCCCGGGTGGGCTCGAACCACCAACCTTACGGTTAATAGATGAACGCGATAACATTGCGCAACGGAAGCCCAAAAATTAAATGGTCTTCAGGTATTGTGCAAAAACTTTGACTTTTTACGTCACATCTGAGACCTCACAACACCGCCACCGGATGGGCTCGAACCACCAACCTTTCGGTTAACAGCCGAACACACTAAGCATTGCGCCACGGAAGCTTAGAATATAAAATGTTGTCAGGTATTGTGGAAAAACTTTAGCTTTTTACGTTACATTTGATATCACACAACACCGCTCCCGGGTGGGCTCGAACCACCAACCTTTCGGTTAACAGCCGAACGCGCTAACCATTGCGCCACGGAAGCCCAACAATTAAATTATCGTCAGGTATTATGGAAAAACTCTGAATTTTTACGTTACATCTGCGACCTCACAACACCGCTCCCGGGTGGGCTCGAACCACCAACCTTTCGGTTAACAGATGAACGCGATAACATTGCGCAACGGAAGCCCAAAAATTAAATGGTCTTCAGGTATTGTGCAAAAACTTTGACTTTTTTCGTCACATCTGAGACCTCACAACACCGCTACCGGATGGGCTCGAACCACCAACCTTTCGGTTAACAGCCGAACACACTAAGCATTGCGCCACGGAAGCTTAGAATATAAAATATTGTCATGTATTGTGGAAAAACTTTGGCTTTTTACGTTACATTTGAGATCTCACAACACCGCTCCCGGGTGGGCTCGAACCACCAACCTTTCGGTTAATCTGCTCTTTGTCCATCCCACATGGACACCAGTCTGTACACCTGGCTTCTAACACCACCATCTTCTGGTCTTTGTTTTTGTCCATCCCACATGGACACCAGTCTGTACACTTGGCTTCTAACACCACCATCTTCTGGTCTTTGTTTTTGTCCATCCCACATGGACACCAGTCTGTACACCTGGCTTCTACTCCATCATCATCGTTAAGGTTAAGACATACGCGGCGATCGGCCAGGGCTACGAGAAACGTCCGGCCTTCCTAAGGTGGGGCTTCCACCAAAGGTTCACGCAATTGCGCTGTTCTTATCCATAGCTGCGATTCGACACCCTTATATACTACCTATTTGAGTAAGGCGACGCAACCGGCGTATGCTTCATTTCAAACGCCAATATTAGTCAAGTCTCTCAAGAATGTTTAATTATTCTTTTTCAAAACGATGTAACGCTCAATAAGGCGAACAACTATCGAAGAAAATATTTAATATTAATTATATTTATTTTAATATTTAAGATAATCATGTCTCTAAACTCAAAATTAATACGGAAAGGGTAAAACAGTAGTCTATGTGTTTGTCTATATGTGTCCGTCCGTTGTTACCCTAGTGCGCTGCGTTAGAAGTTCGTTTTTGTTTTGATGTGTAAAGAAATCCTTCAGAACCTTAATATTCCCGTTTTCCATAATATAAAATGAATATGTGGAAATATTTTTCGTAATTATGATGCATTTAGTACTTTTGTAGCTTTAAAGCTCTATTTCATTTTGATATTCCAAAGATTTTTTTTAATATTATTATTTAAAATGGATGTTTATATATTACTTAAGCTATACTACATCTGTTTATAGCATAATCCTTCCTAAAGTGAATAAAGCGCAACGCTACAATGTTGGTCAAATGAACTTATATTTGTTAATAGGCCTAGTGAACCAAAAAGTAAACGCTTGGGTTTGGTTTTCGTTTCTGTAATGCAGAGACAATAACGGTTCAGAGTGAGCCGAAAGTTAAATACACTATTAAATAATTAGGCTTAGATTATATAATCATGGTGGAAATCTGGGCCGCGTTCAGCAGAGCCCAGCGCTGTTAGCAGTGTCCTACATAACGGGATTTTGTTTTTGAATTTTGACGTCACGGTGCTTAGCGCTGAGCTAGCGCGGTCTTCAAAGAAAATAGTCGGCTTTTTGGATAACGTGACGTAAAACGTGTAGTTCTCAGCTTGGCGAAAAAACCATGGATGAATCAATACAAATAGCTCTATGGGACTATAGCTATTTAATTGGCGTGAAACCAGTTGATCACGCGAGAATTTTAAGAGATATGTTAGTTTCTAATTTTAATTATAAAAGTTGTTATCTATCTCTATAAATATGTTATCATACAATTTTTGTTAAGCCTTGGTACCTTGCACGCTTTATTGCGCTAGCGTCATTTATAAAACGCCGATGACCGGAGAAAAGCTATGACGACAGAGCTCACCGGTAAACATTTCCAAAATCCGCTGTCTTTTTTGGTGAGCTCTGCTGAACGCAGCCCAGACCAGTGAAAGGTCTGATCGTAATCGGATAATAGCTTCGTGTTTTCATGCTTTTCATGGTACGCATTTACTTTCAGTGTGTGTAGCCACAAATAAGCTTTGGTGTTATGTAACGTTAACAGTCATGTTGACAAACTAAGAAAATCGTTGAGGTTAAACGAGAGGATAGTGTTTATATGGCAACCCTGTTGTGAATATGGCTTTGAACATAGAGGTAGAGGGTATACAGTTGAGGAGTAGAAAATTGGGCCTTTACAAACACGTAAAGGTAGTATCCCTCCAAAGTTGTATCTCTTCATTTCCCGTTTCTCCCCCATCGGATGATTTTAATGTGTACAAGTATATCATTATTGGATGTAAAATGTCGTCTGATTTACAGTATATTTGCTATGCTTTGTATACTGCTTTAATATTTCATAAATTTTAACTTAAGAAACATTTCCATACCTGGGTAAATAAGTTTGTAAGTAGTCGTCTTGACTCGGAGAGGTAATATTTTGGTTTTCCCAACTTGTTTTCCCTCTTATTAATTTTAATAGATATGAAAAAGCAAACATATCTTCTTTTTTGTTATTGTTTTATAAAGATGAAAGTTAATTAAATTCAAATTATTAACTAGCACTCTCGGCAACGGCCATATCACGCTGAATACACCGGTTCTCGTCCGATCACCGAAGTTAAGCAGCGTCGAGCGCATACAGTACTTGGGAATACTGCGTGCCGTTGGCTTTTTCACTTTTGTTTCCTCTTTCAAATTCCACCAGATATGAAAAAAAGCAAACATATCTTCTTTCTGTTATTGTTTTATAAAGATGAAAGTTAATTTAAATCAAATTATTAACTAGCACTATCGGCAACGGCCATAACACGCTGAATACACCGGTTCTCGTACGATGTTTTTGGTGAGATTTCACTCCTTTTTGTACGTGCATGTTCTTGTAGATTTATAGAAGTAGGATTATGAAGTGAAATAAACATTTGTACTTTTAGATTTTTATTTGTTCTTTCCAAGAGTTTTACTTGGCTTTGCCTTTTTCAACTTTTTTGCATTCAACTTTCTTTTTTTTTCTCAAGCTGTGATAATTGTTAACCGTATTTCTATTCGAAGAACACAATATTGTGGCAAGTAACACTTTTAATCAACAGAATAGATTTAAGAAAAACTAAATGAATCAAAACACGCTTAGAACCATTTCAGACGAAATGAAAAGGAAGTGAGTAAAAAATTTAATTACTAAAACATTATGTAAAAAACATAAATTTTGCAATAATACGAAAGAATCATATTAGTAAAAAATATTAATATTAAAAGACGAAAAAATTAAATTATAATGTCCTATTACGAGGGGATATAAATTATAAAACCCCCATTTCAGGGGCTAACAGGGGAAAATTCCCGCTTTTGGGACTTTTTCCTTTCTTTGTATGCTAAGTCCTACTTGTATGCCAAATTTTATCATTCCCGCAACACCGGAAGTGCCCTAGAGGTTTAGATGATGACTCTAAATTTAATCCCCCATTTCAGGGGCTAAAAGGGGGAAACTCCCGCTTTTGGGACTTTTCCCTTTGCTTGTATGCTTAGTGGTACAAGTATGCCAAATTTCATCATTCTAGCACCACCGGAAATGCCCTAGAGGTTTAGATGATGACTCTAATTTTAAACCCCCATTTCAGGGGCTAAAAGGGGGAAACTCCCGCTTTTGGGACTTTTCCCTTTGCTTGTATGCTTAGTGGTACAAGTATGCCAAATTTCATCATTCTAGCACCACCGGAAATGCCCTAGAGGTTTAGATGATGACTCTAATTTTAAACCCCCATTTCAGGGGCTAAAAGGGGGAAACTCCCGCTTTTGGGACTTTTCCCCTTGCTTGTATGCTTAGTGGTACAAGTATGCCAAATTTCATCATTCTAGCACCACCGGAAATGCCGTAGAGGTTTAGATGATGACTCTAATTTTAAACCCCCATTTCAGGGGCTAAAAGGGGGAAACTCCCGCTTTTGGGACTTTTCCCTTTGCTTGTATGCTTAGTGGTACAAGTATGCCAAATTTCATCATTCTAGCACCACCGGAAATGCCCTAGAGGTTTAGATGATGACTCTAATTTTAAACCCCCATTTCAGGGGCTAAAAGGGGGAAACTCCCGCTTTTGGGACTTTTCCCTTTGCTTGTATGCTTAGTGGTAAAAGTATGCCAAATTTCATCATTCTAGCACCACCGGAAATGCCCTAGAGGTTTAGATGATGAATCTAATTTTAAACCCCCATTTCAGGGGCTAAAAGGGGGAAACTCCCGCTTTTGGGACTTTTCCCTTTGCTTGTATGCTTAGTGGTACAGGTATGCCAAATTTCATCATTCTAGCACCACCGGAAATGCCCTAGAGGTTTTGATGATGTGTCAGTCAGTCAGTCAGTCAGTCAGTCTCATAATGTGTCATTTTCACATAGGATTATCACAGAACCCAAATGAGTTAGAAAACTGGAAGTTGGAGGACTTCCTAGGATTAACACTGTGCCCTTGAGGTGCAAATATGAGTGGTGTACTATTCCCCAGTACCGAGTTAAGAGGGGGTCAAAATGAGGCTGAAATGTTTCGGGTAAAGGATTGCTGGTAGTGCACGACAACTTGGCGGGTGCACTGCCGTGCACCCAGATAGCAGCTGAACGCGCTAACCATTGCGCCACGGAAGCCCAAAAATTAATTGGTCGTCAGGTATTGTGGAAAAACCTTGACTTTTGACGTCATCTTGAGACGTCACAACACCTCTCCCGGATGGGCTCGAACCACCAATCTTTCGGTTAACAGCCGAACGCGCTAACCATTGAGCCACGGACGCCCAAAAATTAAATGTTCGTCAGGTATTTTGGAAAAACTCTAACATTTTACGTTACATCTGAGACGTCACAACACCGCTCCCGGGTGGGCTCAAACCACCAGTCTTTTGAATAGCAGCTGAACTTGCTAACCATTGCGCCACGGAAGCCCAAAAATTAAATGGTCGTCAGGTATTGTGGAAAAACCTTGACTTTTGACGTCGTCTTGAGACGTCACAACACCGCTCCCGGATGGTCTCGAACCACCAACCTATTTGTTAACAGCCGAACGCGCTAACCATTGAGCCACGGAATCTCTGAAATTAAATGGTTGTCAAGTATTGTGGAAAAGTTTTGACTTTTTACGCTACATCTGAGACCACACAACACCTCTCCCGGATGGGCTCGAACCACCAACCTTTCGATTAACAGCTGAACGCGCTAACCAATTGCGCCACGGACGCCCAAAAATTAAATGTTCGTCAGGTATTTTGGAAAAACTCTAACATTTTACGTTACATCTGAGACGTCACAACACCGCTCCCGGGTGGGCTCAAACCACCAGTCTTTTGAATAGCAGCTGAACGCGCTAACCATTGCGCCACGGAAGCCCAAAAATTAATTGGTCGTCAGGTATTGTGGAAAAACCTTGACTTTTGACGTCATCTTGAGACGTCACAACACCGCTCCCGGATGGGCTCGAACCACCAACCTATTTGTTTACAGCCGAACGCGCTAACCATTGAGCCACGGAAGCTCTGAAATTAAATGGTTGTCACGTATTGTGGAAATGTTTTGACTTTTTCCGCTACATCTGAGACCGTACAACACCTCTCCCGGGTGGGCTCGAACCACCAACCTTTCGATTAACAGCTGAACGCGCTAACCATTGCGCCCCGGAAGCCAAAAAATTAAATGTTCGTCAGGGATTGTGGAAAAACTCTGACATTTTACGTTACATCTGAGACGTCACAACAACGCTCCCGGGAGGGCTCAAACCACCAGTCTTTTGAATAGCAGCTGAACGCGCTAACCATTGCGCCACGGAAGCCCAAAAATTAATTGGTCGTCAGGTATTGTGGAAAAACCTTGACTTTTGACGTCATCTTGAGACGTCACAACACCGCTCCCGGATGGGCTCGAACCACCAACCTATTTGTTAACAGCCGAACGCGCTAACCATTGAGCCACGGAAGCTCAGAAATTAAATGGTTGTCACGTATTGTGGAAAAGTTTTGACTTTTTACGCTACATCTGAGACCACACAACACCTCTCCCGGGTGTGCTCGAACCACCAATCTTTCGATTAACAACTGAACGCGCTAACCATTGCGCCACGGAAGCCCAAAAATTAAATGTTCGTCAGGTATTGTGGAAAAACTCTGATATTTTACGTTACATCTGAGACGTCACAACACCGCTCCCGGGAGGGCTCAACGATTTTGAAAATGTTATTAAAAATCGAGGTACATTTTTAATTATTGTTCAATCGAGATGAAATCACTTTCAATGAGTGTTTTATAGGGGATTAAGCTGAATTCGGTCAAACATTGCTCCAGAAAAAAATGCATTCAAAAGTGTACCGAAAAAATCGCATGTTTTCTTCTTCAAGATACAAAATCCGTGACAACGATTTCTTATTGAAAAATTGAATTTTAACAGTTTTTTGAATGAATATCGTTACATTTGCTTGAATTAAAGCAAAAAGTATAAAAATAATGGTTTCAGTGGTTATATTTGAAAATAGTGAAGAAATACTCAAAATATGCTTCTTTGGCCGTGAAACGTCGATTTTGAAAATGTTATTAAAAATCGAGGTACATTTTTATTTATTGTTCAATCGAGATGAAATCACTTTTAATGAGTGTTTTATAGGGAATTAAGCTGAATTCGGTCAAACATTTCTCCAGAAAAAAATGCATTCAAAAAAGTACCGAAAAAATCGCATGTTTTTCTTCTTCAAGATACAAAATCCGTGACAACGATTTCTTATTGAAAAATTTAATTTTAACAGTTTTTTGATTGAATATCGTTACATTTGCTTGAATTAAAGCAAAAAGTATAAAAATAATGGTTTCAGTGAACATATTTGAAAATAGTGAAGAAATACTCAAAGTATGCTTCTTTGGCCGTGAAACGTCGATTTTGAAAATGTTATTAAAAATCGAGGTAAATTTTTAATTATTGTTCAATCGAGATGAAATCACTTTCAATGAGTGTTTTATAGGGAATTAAACAGAATTCGGTCAAAAATTTCTCCAGAAAAAAATGCATTCAAAAAAGTACCGAAAAAATCGCATGTTTTTCTTCTTCAAGATACAAAATCCGTGACAACGATTTCTTATTGAAAAATTTAATTTTAACAGTTTTTTGATTGAATATCGTTACATTTGCTTGAATTAAAGCAAAAAGTATAAAAATAATGGTTTCAGTGAATATATTTGTAAATAGTGAAGAAATACTCAAAATATGCTTCGTTGGCGGTGAAACGTCGATTTTGAAAATGTTATTAAAAATCGAGGTACATTTTTAATTATTGTTCAATCGAGATGAAATCACTTTTAATGAGTGTTTTATAGGGAATTAAGCTGAATTCGGTCAAACATTTCTCCAGAAAAAAATGCATTTAAAAGTGTACCGAAAAAATCGCATGTTTTTTCTCTTCAAGATACAAAATCCGTGACAACGATTTCTTATTTAAAATTGAATTTTAACAGGTTGTTGAATGAATATCGTTACATTTGCTTGAATTAACGCAAAAAATTACAAAAATAATGGTTTCAGTGGTTATATTTGAAAATAGAGAAGAACTACTCAAAATATGCTTCTTTGGCCGTGAAACGCCGATTTTGAAAATGTTACTAAAAATCGAGGTAAATTTTTAATTATGTTCAATCGAGATGAAATCACTTTTTATGGGTGTTTTATAGGGAATTAAGCTGAATTCGGTCAAACATTTCTCCAGAAAAAAATGCTAGCAAAAGTGTACCGAAAAAATCGCATGTTTTTCATCTTCAAGATACAAAATCCGTGACAACGATTTCTTATTGAAAAATTTAATTTTAACAGTTTTTTAAATGAATATCGTTACATTTGCTTGAATTAAAGCAAAAGGTATAAAAATAATGGTTTCAGTGGTTATATTTGAAAATAGTGAAGAAATACTCAAAATATGCTTCTTTGGCCGTGAAACGTCGATTTTGAAAATGTTATTAAAAATCGAGGTACATTTTTATTTATTGTTCAATCGAGATGAAATCACTTTTAATGAGTGTTTTATTGGGAATTAAGCTGAATTCGGTCAAAAATTTCTCCAGAAAAAAATGCATTCAAAAAAGTACCGAAAAAATCGCATGTTTTTCTTCTTCAAGATACAAAATCCGTGACAACGATTTCTTATTGAAAAATTTAATTTTAACAGTTCTTTGATTGAATATCGTTACATTTGCTTGAATTAAAGCAAAAAGTATAAAAATAATGGTTTCAGTGATCATATTTGAAAATAGTGAAGAAATACTCAAAGTATGCTTCTTTGGCCATGAAACGTCGATTTTGAAAATGTTATTAAAAATCGAGGTAAATTTTTAATTATTGTTCAATCGAGATGAAATCACTTTCAATGAGTGTTTTATGGGGAATTAAGCTGAATTCGGTCAAACATTTCTCCAGAAAAAAATGCATTCAAAAGCGTACCAAAAAAATCGCATGTTTTTCTTCTTCAAGATACAAAATCCGTGACAACGATTTCTTATTGAAAAATTGAATTTTAACAGTTTTTTTATAAAAGTATAAAAATAATGGTTTCAGTGATTATATTTGAAAATAGTGAAGAAATACTCAAAGTATGCTTCTTTGGCCGTGAAACGTCGATTTTGAAAATGTTATTAAAAATCGAGGTAAATTTTTAATTATTGTTCAATCGAGATGAAATCACTTTCAATGAGTGTTTTATAGGGAATTAAGCTGAATTCGGTCAAACATTTCTCCAGAAAAAAATGCATTCAAAAGTGTACCGAAAAAATCGCTTGTTTTTCTTCTTCAAGATACAAAATCCGTGACAACGATTTCTTATTGAAAAATTGAATTTTAACAGTTTTTTATAAAAGTATAAAAATAATGGTTTCAGTGATCATATTTGAAAATAGTGAAGAAATACTCAAAATATGCTTCTTTGGCCGTGAAACGTCGATTTTGAAAATGTTATTAAAAATCGAGGTAAATTTTAAATTATTGTTCAATCGAGATGAAATCACTTTCAATGAGTGTTTTATAGGGAATTAAGCTGAATTCGGTCAAACATTTCTCCAGAAAAAAATGCATTCAAAAGTGTACCGAAAAAATCGCTTGTTTTTCTTCTTCAAGATACAAATTCCGTGACAACGATTTCTTATTGAAAAATTGAATTTTAACAGTTTTTTGAATGAATATCGTTACATTTGCTTGAATTAAAGCAAAAAGTATAAAAATAATGGTTTCAGTGGTTATATTTGAAAATAGTGAAGAAATACTCAAAATATGCTTCTTTGGCCGTGAAACGTCGATTTTGAAAATGTTATTAAAAATCGAGGTACGTTTTTATTTATTGTTCAATCGAGATGAAATCACTTTAAATGAGTGTTTCATAGGGAATTAAGCTGAATTCGGTCAAAAATTTCTCCAGAAAAAAATGCATTCAAAAAAGTACCGAAAAAATCGCATGTTTTTCTTCTTCAAGATACAAAATCCGTGACAACGATTTCTTATTGAAAAATTTAATTTTAACAGTTTTTTGATTGAATATCGTTACATTTGCTTGAATTAAAGCAAAAAGTATAAAAATAGTGGTTTCAGTGATCATATTTGAAAATAGTGAAGAAATACTCAAAGTGGTCTCCCTCCCAAGTACTGACTGCGCTCGACGCTTCTTAACTTCGGTTATCGGACGAGAACCGGTGTATTCAGCCTGTTATGGCCGTTTCTCGAGAGTGCTAGTTAATAATTTGAATTAAATTAACTTTCATCTTTATAAAACAATAACAAAAAGAAGATATGTTTGCTTTTTTCATATTTGGTGGAATTTGAAAGAGGAAACAAAAGTGAAAAAACCGACGGCACGCAGTATTCCCAAGTACTGTATGCGCTCGACGCTGCTTAACTTCGGTTATCGGACGAGAACCGGTGTATTCAGCGTGATATGTCCGTTGCCGAGAGTGCTAGGTAATAATTCGAATTTAAATTAAGTGAGACAAATTAACCATCATCTTTTTAAAACAATAACAAAAAGAAAATAAGTTTGCTTTTTTCAAATCTATTGGAATTTAAAAGAGGAAAAAAAAGTGAAAAAGCCAACGGCACGCAGTGTTCCTAAGTGGTCTCCCTCCCAAGTAGTGACTGCGCTCGACGCTGCTTAACTTCGGTTATCGGACGAGAACCGGTGTATTCAGAGTGATATGGCCGTTGCCGAGAGTGCTAGTTAATAATTTGAATTTAATTAACTTTCATCTTTATAAAACAATAACAAAATGAAGATATGTGTGCTTTTTTCAAATCGGGTGGAATTTAAAAGAGGAAACAAAAGTGAAAAACCAACGGCACGCAATATTCCCAAGTACTGACTGCGCTCGACGCTGCTAACGTCGGCGATCGGACGAGAACCGGTGTTCTCAGCGTGATATGGCCGTTGCCGAGAGTGCTAGTTAAAAATTCGAATTTAAATTAAGTGAGACAAATTAACCTTCATCTTTCTAAAACAATAACAAAAAGAAGATATGTTTGCTTTTTTCATATCGGGTGGAATTTAAAAGAGGAAACAAAAGTGAAAAAGCCAACGGCTCGCAGTATTCCCAAGTACTGACTGCGCTCGACGCTGCTAACGTCGGCGATCGGACGAGAACCGGTGTTCTCAGCGTGATATGGCCGTTGCCGAGAGTGCTAGATAATAATTCGAATTTAAATTAAGTGAGACAAATTAACCTTCATCTTTTTAAAACAATAACAAAAAGAAAATATGTTTGTTTTTTTCATATCTATTGGAATTTAAAAGAGGAAAAAAAAGTGAAAAAGCTAACGGCACGCAGTGTTCCTAAGTGGTCGCCCTCCCAAATACTGACTGCGCTCGACGCTGCTTAACTTCGGTTATCGTACGAGAACCGGTGTATTCAGCGTGTTATGGCCGTTGCCGATAGTGCTAGTTAATAATTTGAATTAAATTAACTTTCATCTTTATAAAACAATAACAAAAAGAAGATATGTGTGCTTTTTTCAATTCGGGTGGAATTTGAAAGAGGAAATAAAAGTGAAAAAGCCAACGGCACGCAGTATTCCCAAGTACTGTATGCGCTCGACGCTGCTTAACTTCGATGATCGGACGAGAACCGGTGTTTTCAGCGTGATATGGCCGTTGCCGAGAGTGCTAGTTAATAATTCGAATTTAAATTAAGTGAGACAAATTAACCTTCATCATTTTAAAACAATAACAAAAAAACATGTTTGCTTTTTTCATATCTATTAAAATTTAAAAGATGAAAAAAAAGTGAAAAAGCCAACGGCACGCAGTGTTCCTAAGTGTTCTCCCTCCCAAGTACTGACTGCGCTCGACGCTGCTTAACTTCGGTGATCGGACGAGAACCGCTGTATTCAGCGTGATATGGTCGTTGCCGAGAGTGCTAGTTAATAATTCGAATTTAAATTAAGTGAGACAAATTAACCTTCATCATTTTAAAACAATAACAAAATGAAAACATGTTTGCTTTTTTCATATCTATTAAAATTTAAAAGAGGAAAAAAAAGTGAAAAAGCAAACGGCACGCAGTGTTCCTAAGTGGTCTCCCTCCCAAGTAGTGACTGCGCTCGACGCTGCTTAACATCGGTTATCGGACGAGAACCGGTGTATTCAGCGTGATATGGCCGTTGCTGAGAGTGCTGGTTAATAATTTTAATTTAATTAACTTTCATCTTTATAAAACAATAACAAAAAGAAGATATGTTTGCTTTTTTCATATCGGGTGGAATTTAAAAGAGGAAACAAAAGTGAAAAAGCCAACGACACGCAGTATTCCCAAGTACTGACTGCGCTCGACGCTGCTAACGTCGGCGATCGGACGAGAACCGTTGTTCTCAGCGTGATATGGCCGTTACCGAGAGTGCTAGATAATAATTCGAATTTAAATTAAGTGAGACAAATTAACCTTCATCTTTTTAAAACAATAACAAAAAGAAAATATGTTTGCTTTTTTCATATCTATTGGAATTTAAAAGAGGAAAAAAAAGTGAAAAAGCTAACGGCACGCAGTGTTCCTAAGTGGTCGCCCTCCCAAATACTGACTGCGCACGACGCTGCTTAACTTCGGTTATCGTACGAGAACCGGTGTATTCAGCGTGTTATGGCCGTTGCCGATAGTGCTAGTTAATAATTTGATTTAAATTAACTTTCATCTTTATAAAACAATAACAGAAAGAAGATATGTTTGCTTTTTTTCATATCTGGTGGAATTTGAAAGAGGAAACAAAAGTGAAAAAGCCAACGGCACGCAGTATTCCCAAGTACTGTATGCGCTCGACGCTGCTTAACTTCGGTGATCGGACGAGAACCGGTGTTTTCAGCGTGATATGGCCGTTGCCGAGAGTGCTAGTTAATAATTCGAATTTCAATTAAGTGAGACAAATTAACCTTCATAATTTTAAAACAATAACAAAAAAAAACATGTTTGCTTTTTTCATATCTATTAAAATTTAAATGAGGAAAAAAAGTGAAAAATCCAACGGCACGCAGTGTTCCTAAGTGGTCTCCCTCCCAAGTACTGACTGCGCTCGACGCTGCTTAACTTCGGTGATCGGACGAGAACCGGTGTATTCAGCGTGATATGGCCGTTGCCGAGAGTGCTAGTTAATAATTTGAATTTAATTAACTTTCATCTTTATAAAACAATAACAAAAAAGAAGATATGTTTGCTTTTTCATATCTATTAAAATTTATAAGAGGGAAAAAAAGTGAAAAAACGGCACGCAGTGTTCCTAAGTGGTCTCCCTCCCAAGTACTGACTGCGCTCAACGCTGCTTAATTCGGTTATCGGACGAGAACCGATGTATTCAGCGTGATATGGCCGTTGCCGAGAGTGCTAGTTAATAATTTGAATTTAATTAACTTTCATCTTTATAAAACAATAACAAAAAAGAAGATATGTTTGCTTTTTTCATATCTATTAAAATTTAAAAGAGGAAAAAAAAGTGAAAAAGCCAACGGCACGCAGTGTTCCTAAGTGGTCTCCCTCCCAAGTACTGACTGCGCTCGACGCTGCTTAACTTCGCTGATCGGACGAGAACCGGTGTATTCAGCGTGATATGGCCGTTGCCGAGAGTGCTAGATAATAATTCGAACTTAAATTAAGTGAGACAAATTAACCTTCATCTTTTTAAAACAATAACAAAAAGAAAATATGTTTGCTTTTTTATATCTATTGGAATTTAAAAGAGGAAAAAAAAGGGAAAAAGCTAACGGCACGCAGTGTTCCTAAGTGGTCGCCCTCCCAAGTACTGACTGCGCTCGACGCTTCTTAACTTCGGTGATCGGACGAGAACCGGTGTATTCAGCGTGATATGGCCGTTGCCGAGAGTGCTAGTTAATAATTTGAATTTAATTAACTTTCATCTTTATAAAACAATAACAAAAAGAAGATATGTTTGCTTCTTTCATATCGGGTGGAATTTAAAAGAGGAAACAAAAGTGAAAAACCAACGGAACGCAGTATTCCCAAGTACTGTATGCGCTCGACGCTGCTTAACTTCGGTTATCGGACGAGAACCGGTGTATTCAGCGTGATATGGCCGTTGCCGAGAGTGCTAGTTAATAATTTGAATTTAATTAACTTTCATCTTTATAAAACAATAACAAAAAAGTAGATATGTTTGCTTTTTCATATCTATTAAAATTTATAAGAGGGAAAAAAAGTGAAAAAACGGCACGCAGTGTTCCTAAGTGGTCTCCCTCCCAAGTACTGACTGCGCTCGACGCTGCTTAACTTCGGTTATCGGACGAGAACCGGTGTATTCAGCGTGATATGGCCGTTGCCGAGAGTGCAAGTTAATAATTTGAATTTAATTAACTTTCATCTTTATAAAACAATAACAAAAAGAAGATATGTTTGCTTCTTTCATATCGGGTGGAATTTAAAAGAGGAAACAAAAGTGAAAAACCAACGGAACGCAGTATTCCCAAGTACTGTATGCGCTCGACGCTGCTTAACTTCGGTTATCGGACGAGAACCGGTGTATTCAGCGTGATATGGCCGTTGCCGAGAGTGCTAGTTAATAATTTGAATTTAATTAACTTTCATCTTTATAAAACAATAACAAAAAAGAAGATATGTTTGCTTTTTCATATCTATTAAAATTTATAAGAGGGAAAAAAAGTGAAAAAACGGCACGCAGTGTTCCTAAGTGGTCTCCCTCCCAAGTACTGACTGCGCTCGACGCTGCTTAACTTCGGTTATCGGACGAGAACCGGTGTATTCAGCGTGATATGGCCGTTGCCGAGAGTGCAAGTTAATAATTTGAATTTAATTAACTTTCATCTTTATAAAACAATAACAAAAATGAAGATATGTTTGCTTTTTTCATATCTATTAAAATTTAAAAGAGGAAAAAAAAGTGAAAAAGCCAACGGCACGCAGTGTTCCTAAGTGTTCTCCCTCCCAAGTACTGACTGCGCTCGACGCTGCTTAACTTCGGTGATCGGACGAGAACCGCTGTATTCAGCGTGATATGGTCGTTGCCGAGAGTGCTAGTTAATAATTCGAATTTAAATTAAGTGAGACAAATTAACCTTCATCATTTTAAAACAATAACAAAATGAAAACATGTTTGCTTTTTTAATATCTATTAAAATTTAAAAGAGGAAAAAAAAGTGAAAAAGCCAACGGCACGCAGTGTTCCTAAGTGGTCTCCCTCCCAAGTAGTGACTGCGCTCAACGCTGCTTAACATCAGTTATCGGACGAGAACCGGTGTATTCAGCGTGATATGGCCGTTGCCGAGAGTGCTGGTTAATAATTTTAATTTAATTAACTTTCATCTTTATAAAACAATAACAAAAAGAAGAAATGTTTGCTTTTTTCATATCGGGTGGAATTTAAAAGAGGAAACAAAAGTGAAAAAGCCAACGGCACGCAGTATTCCCAAGTACTGACTGCGCTCGACGCTGCTAACGTCGGCGATCGGACGAGAACCGTTGTTCTCAGCGTGATATGGCCGTTGCCGAGAGTGCTAGATAATAATTCGAATTTAAATTAAGTGAGACAAATTAACCTTCATCTTTTTAAAACAATAACAAAAAGAAAATATGTTTGCTTTTTTCATATCTATTAAAATTTAAAAGAGGAAAAAAAGTGAAAAACCCAACGGCACGCAGTGTTCCTAAGTGGTCTCCCTCCCAAGTACTGACTGCGCTCGACGCTGCTTAACTTCGCTGATCGGACGAGAACCGGTGTATTCAGCGTGATATGGCCGTTGCCGAGAGTGCTAGATAATAATTCGAACTTAAATTAAGTGAGACAAATTAACCTTCATCTTTTTAAAACAATAACAAAAAGAAAATATGTTTGCTTTTTTATATCTATTGGAATTTAAAAGAGGAAAAAAAAGGGAAAAAGCTAACGGCACGCAGTGTTCCTAAGTGGTCGCCCTCCCAAGTACTGACCGCGCTCGACGCTTCTTAACTTCGGTGATCGGACGAGAACCGGTGTATTCAGCGTGATATGGCCGTTGCCGAGAGTGCTAGTTAATAATTTGAATTTAATTAACTTTCATCTTTATAAAACAATAACAAAAAGAAGATATGTTTGCTTCTTTCATATCGGGTGGAATTTAAAAGAGGAAACAAAAGTGAAAAACCAACGGAACGCAGTATTCCCAAGTACTGTATGCGCTCGACGCTGCTTAACTTCGGTTATCGGACGAGAACCGGTGTATTCAGCGTGATATGGCCGTTGCCGAGAGTGCTAGTTAATAATTTGAATTTAATTAACTTTCATCTTTATAAAACAATAACAAAAAAGTAGATATGTTTGCTTTTTCATATCTATTAAAATTTATAAGAGGGAAAAAAAGTGAAAAAACGGCACGCAGTGTTCCTAAGTGGTCTCCCTCCCAAGTACTGACTGCGCTCGACGCTGCTTAACTTCGGTTATCGGACGAGAACCGGTGTATTCAGCGTGATATGGTCGTTGCCGAGAGTGCTAGTTAATAATTCGAATTTAAATTAAGTGAGACAAATTAACCTTCATCATTTTAAAACAATAACAAAATGAAAACATGTTTGCTTTTTTCATATCTATTAAAATTTAAAAGAGGAAAAAAAAGTGAAAAAGCCAACGGCACGCAGTGTTCCTAAGTGGTCTCCCTCCCAAGTAGTGACTGCGCTCAACGCTGCTTAACATCAGTTATCGGACGAGAACCGGTGTATTCAGCGTGATATGGCCGTTGCCGAGAGTGCTGGTTAATAATTTTAATTTAATTAACTTTCATCTTTATAAAACAATAACAAAAAGAAGAAATGTTTGCTTTTTTCATATCGGGTGGAATTTAAAAGAGGAAACAAAAGTGAAAAAGCCAACGGCACGCAGTATTCCCAAGTACTGACTGCGCTCGACGCTGCTAACGTCGGCGATCGGACGAGAACCGTTGTTCTCAGCGTGATATGGCCGTTGCCGAGAGTGCTAGATAATAATTCGAATTTAAATTAAGTGAGACAAATTAACCTTCATCTTTTTAAAACAATAACAAAAAGAAAATATGTTTGCTTTTTTCATATCTATTGGAATTTAAAAGAGGAAAAAAAAGTGAAAAAGCTAACGGCACGCAGTGTTCCTAAGTGGTCGCCCTCCCAAATACTGACTGCGCACGACGCTGCTTAACTACGGTTATCGTACGAGAACCGGTGTATTCAGCGTGTTATGGCCGTTGCCGATAGTGCTAGTTAATAATTTGATTTAAATTAACTTTCATCTTTATAAAACAATAACAGAAAGAAGATATGTTTGCTTTTTTTCATATCTGGTGGAATTTAAAAGAGGAAACAAAAGTGAAAAACCAACGGAACGCAGTATTCCCAAGTACTGTATGCGCTCGACGCTGCTTAACTTCGGTTATCGGACGAGAACCGGTGTATTCAGCGTGATATGGCCGTTGCCGAGAGTGCTAGTTAATAATTTGAATTTAATTAACTTTCATCTTTATAAAACAATAACAAAAAAGAAGATATGTTTGCTTTTTCATATCTATTAAAATTTATAAGAGGGAAAAAAAGTGAAAAAACGGCACGCAGTGTTCCTAAGTGGTCTCCCTCCCAAGTACTGACTGCGCTCGACGCTGCTTAACTTCGGTTATCGGACGAGAACCGGTGTATTCAGCGTGATATGGCCGTTGCCGAGAGTGCAAGTTAATAATTTGAATTTAATTAACTTTCATCTTTATAAAACAATAACAAAAATGAAGATATGTTTGCTTTTTTCATATCTATTAAAATTTAAAAGAGGAAAAAAAAGTGAAAAAGCCAACGGCACGCAGTGTTCCTAAGTGTTCTCCCTCCCAAGTACTGACTGCGCTCGACGCTGCTTAACTTCGGTGATCGGACGAGAACCGCTGTATTCAGCGTGATATGGTCGTTGCCGAGAGTGCTAGTTAATAATTCGAATTTAAATTAAGTGAGACAAATTAACCTTCATCATTTTAAAACAATAACAAAATGAAAACATGTTTGCTTTTTTCATATCTATTAAAATTTAAAAGAGGAAAAAAAAGTGAAAAAGCCAACGGCACGCAGTGTTCCTAAGTGGTCTCCCTCCCAAGTAGTGACTGCGCTCAACGCTGCTTAACATCAGTTATCGGACGAGAACCGGTGTATTCAGCGTGATATGGCCGTTGCCGAGAGTGCTGGTTAATAATTTTAATTTAATTAACTTTCATCTTTATAAAACAATAACAAAAAGAAGAAATGTTTGCTTTTTTCATATCGGGTGGAATTTAAAAGAGGAAACAAAAGTGAAAAAGCCAACGGCACGCAGTATTCCCAAGTACTGACTGCGCTCGACGCTGCTAACGTCGGCGATCGGACGAGAACCGTTGTTCTCAGCGTGATATGGCCGTTGCCGAGAGTGCTAGATAATAATTCGAATTTAAATTAAGTGAGACAAATTAACCTTCATCTTTTTAAAACAATAACAAAAAGAAAATATGTTTGCTTTTTTCATATCTATTAAAATTTAAAAGAGGAAAAAAAGTGAAAAACCCAACGGCACGCAGTGTTCCTAAGTGGTCTCCCTCCCAAGTACTGACTGCGCTCGACGCTGCTTAACTTCGCTGATCGGACGAGAACCGGTGTATTCAGCGTGATATGGCCGTTGCCGAGAGTGCTAGATAATAATTCGAACTTAAATTAAGTGAGACAAATTAACCTTCATCTTTTTAAAACAATAACAAAAAGAAAATATGTTTGCTTTTTTATATCTATTGGAATTTAAAAGAGGAAAAAAAAGGGAAAAAGCTAACGGCACGCAGTGTTCCTAAGTGGTCGCCCTCCCAAGTACTGACCGCGCTCGACGCTTCTTAACTTCGGTGATCGGACGAGAACCGGTGTATTCAGCGTGATATGGCCGTTGCCGAGAGTGCTAGTTAATAATTTGAATTTAATTAACTTTCATCTTTATAAAACAATAACAAAAAGAAGATATGTTTGCTTCTTTCATATCGGGTGGAATTTAAAAGAGGAAACAAAAGTGAAAAACCAACGGAACGCAGTATTCCCAAGTACTGTATGCGCTCGACGCTGCTTAACTTCGGTTATCGGACGAGAACCGGTGTATTCAGCGTGATATGGCCGTTGCCGAGAGTGCTAGTTAATAATTTGAATTTAATTAACTTTCATCTTTATAAAACAATAACAAAAAAGTAGATATGTTTGCTTTTTCATATCTATTAAAATTTATAAGAGGGAAAAAAAGTGAAAAAACGGCACGCAGTGTTCCTAAGTGGTCTCCCTCCCAAGTACTGACTGCGCTCGACGCTGCTTAACTTCGGTTATCGGACGAGAACCGGTGTATTCAGCGTGATATGGCCGTTGCCGAGAGTGCAAGTTAATAATTTGAATTTAATTAACTTTCATCTTTATAAAACAATAACAAAAAGAAGATATGTTTGCTTCTTTCATATCGGGTGGAATTTAAAAGAGGAAACAAAAGTGAAAAACCAACGGAACGCAGTATTCCCAAGTACTGTATGCGCTCGACGCTGCTTAACTTCGGTTATCGGACGAGAACCGGTGTATTCAGCGTGATATGGCCGTTGCCGAGAGTGCTAGTTAATAATTTGAATTTAATTAACTTTCATCTTTATAAAACAATAACAAAAAAGAAGATATGTTTGCTTTTTCATATCTATTAAAATTTATAAGAGGGAAAAAAAGTGAAAAAACGGCACGCAGTGTTCCTAAGTGGTCTCCCTCCCAAGTACTGACTGCGCTCGACGCTGCTTAACTTCGGTTATCGGACGAGAACCGGTGTATTCAGCGTGATATGGCCGTTGCCGAGAGTGCAAGTTAATAATTTGAATTTAATTAACTTTCATCTTTATAAAACAATAACAAAAATGAAGATATGTTTGCTTTTTTCATATCTATTAAAATTTAAAAGAGGAAAAAAAAGTGAAAAAGCCAACGGCACGCAGTGTTCCTAAGTGTTCTCCCTCCCAAGTACTGACTGCGCTCGACGCTGCTTAACTTCGGTGATCGGACGAGAACCGCTGTATTCAGCGTGATATGGTCGTTGCCGAGAGTGCTAGTTAATAATTCGAATTTAAATTAAGTGAGACAAATTAACCTTCATCATTTTAAAACAATAACAAAATGAAAACATGTTTGCTTTTTTCATATCTATTAAAATTTAAAAGAGGAAAAAAAAGTGAAAAAGCCAACGGCACGCAGTGTTCCTAAGTGGTCTCCCTCCCAAGTAGTGACTGCGCTCAACGCTGCTTAACATCAGTTATCGGACGAGAACCGGTGTATTCAGCGTGATATGGCCGTTGCCGAGAGTGCTGGTTAATAATTTTAATTTAATTAACTTTCATCTTTATAAAACAATAACAAAAAGAAGAAATGTTTGCTTTTTTCATATCGGGTGGAATTTAAAAGAGGAAACAAAAGTGAAAAAGCCAACGGCACGCAGTATTCCCAAGTACTGACTGCGCTCGACGCTGCTAACGTCGGCGATCGGACGAGAACCGTTGTTCTCAGCGTGATATGGCCGTTGCCGAGAGTGCTAGATAATAATTCGAATTTAAATTAAGTGAGACAAATTAACCTTCATCTTTTTAAAACAATAACAAAAAGAAAATATGTTTGCTTTTTTCATATCTATTGGAATTTAAAAGAGGAAAAAAAAGTGAAAAAGCTAACGGCACGCAGTGTTCCTAAGTGGTCGCCCTCCCAAATACTGACTGCGCACGACGCTGCTTAACTACGGTTATCGTACGAGAACCGGTGTATTCAGCGTGTTATGGCCGTTGCCGATAGTGCTAGTTAATAATTTGATTTAAATTAACTTTCATCTTTATAAAACAATAACAGAAAGAAGATATGTTTGCTTTTTTTCATATCTGGTGGAATTTGAAAGAGGAAACAAAAGTGAAAAAGCCAACGGCACGCAGTATTCCCAAGTACTGTATGCGCTCGACGCTGCTTAACTTCGGTGATCGGACGAGAACCGGTGTTTTCAGCGTGATATGGCCGTTGCCGAGAGTGCTAGTTAATAATTCGAATTTAAATTAAGTGAGACAAATTAACCTTCATAATTTTAAAACAATAACAAAAAAAAACATGTTTGCTTTTTTCATATCTATTAAAATTTAAATGAGGAAAAAAAGTGAAAAATCCAACGGCACGCAGTGTTCCTAAGTGGTCTCCCTCCCAAGTACTGACTGCGCTCGACGCTGCTTAACTTCGGTGATCGGACGAGAACCGGTGTATTCAGCGTGATATGGCCGTTGCCGAGAGTGCTAGTTAATAATTTGAATTTAATTAACTTTCATCTTTATAAAACAATAACAAAAAGAAGATATGTTTGCTTCTTTCATATCGGGTGGAATTTAAAAGAGGAAACAAAAGTGAAAAACCAACGGAACGCAGTATTCCCAAGTACTGTATGCGCTCGACGCTGCTTAACTTCGGTTATCGGACGAGAACCGGTGTATTCAGCGTGATATGGCCGTTGCCGAGAGTGCTAGTTAATAATTTGAATTTAATTAACTTTCATCTTTATAAAACAATAACAAAAAAGTAGATATGTTTGCTTTTTCATATCTATTAAAATTTATAAGAGGGAAAAAAAGTGAAAAAACGGCACGCAGTGTTCCTAAGTGGTCTCCCTCCCAAGTACTGACTGCGCTCGACGCTGCTTAACTTCGGTTATCGGACGAGAACCGGTGTATTCAGCGTGATATGGCCGTTGCCGAGAGTGCAAGTTAATAATTTGAATTTAATTAACTTTCATCTTTATAAAACAATAACAAAAAGAAGATATGTTTGCTTCTTTCATATCGGGTGGAATTTAAAAGAGGAAACAAAAGTGAAAAACCAACGGAACGCAGTATTCCCAAGTACTGTATGCGCTCGACGCTGCTTAACTTCGGTTATCGGACGAGAACCGGTGTATTCAGCGTGATATGGCCGTTGCCGAGAGTGCTAGTTAATAATTTGAATTTAATTAACTTTCATCTTTATAAAACAATAACAAAAAAGAAGATATGTTTGCTTTTTCATATCTATTAAAATTTATAAGAGGGAAAAAAAGTGAAAAAACGGCACGCAGTGTTCCTAAGTGGTCTCCCTCCCAAGTACTGACTGCGCTCGACGCTGCTTAACTTCGGTTATCGGACGAGATCCGGTGTATTCAGCGTGATATGGCCGTTGCCGAGAGTGCAAGTTAATAATTTGAATTTAATTAACTTTCATCTTTATAAAACAATAACAAAAATGAAGATATGTTTGCTTTTTTCATATCTATTAAAATTTAAAAGAGGAAAAAAAAATGAAAAAGCCAACGGCACGCAGTGTTCCTAAGTGTTCTCCCTCCCAAGTACTGACTGCGCTCGACGCTGCTTAACTTCGGTGATCGGACGAGAACCGCTGTATTCAGCGTGATATGGTCGTTGCCGAGAGTGCTAGTTAATAATTCGAATTTAAATTAAGTGAGACAAATTAACCTTCATCATTTTAAAACAATAACAAAATGAAAACATGTTTGCTTTTTTCATATCTATTAAAATTTAAAAGAGGAAAAAAAAGTGAAAAAGCCAACGGCACGCAGTGTTCCTAAGTGGTCTCCCTCCCAAGTAGTGACTGCGCTCAACGCTGCTTAACATCAGTTATCGGACGAGAACCGGTGTATTCAGCGTGATATGGCCGTTGCCGAGAGTGCTGGTTAATAATTTTAATTTAATTAAATTTCATCTTTATAAAACAATAACAAAAAGAAGAAATGTTTGCTTTTTTCATATCGGGTGGAATTTAAAAGAGGAAACAAAAGTGAAAAAGCCAACGGCACGCAGTATTCCCAAGTACTGACTGCGCTCGACGCTGCTAACGTCGGCGATCGGACGAGAACCGTTGTTCTCAGCGTGATATGGCCGTTGCCGAGAGTGCTAGATAATAATTCGAATTTAAATTAAGTGAGACAAATTAACCTTCATCTTTTTAAAACAATAACAAAAAGAAAATATGTTTGCTTTTTTCATATCTATTGGAATTTAAAAGAGGAAAAAAAAGTGAAAAAGCTAACGGCACGCAGTGTTCCTAAGTGGTCGCCCTCCCAAATACTGACTGCGCACGACGCTGCTTAACTACGGTTATCGTCCGAGAACCGGTGTATTCAGCGTGTTATGGCCGTTGCCGATAGTGCTAGTTAATAATTTGATTTAAATTAACTTTCATCTTTATAAAACAATAACAGAAAGAAGATATGTTTGCTTTTTTTCATATCTGGTGGAATTTGAAAGAGGAAACAAAAGTGAAAAAGCCAACGGCACGCAGTATTCCCAAGTACTGTATGCGCTCGACGCTGCTTAACTTCGGTGATCGGACGAGAACCGGTGTTTTCAGCGTGATATGGCCGTTGCCGAGAGTGCTAGTTAATAATTCGAATTTAAATTAAGTGAGACAAATTAACCTTCATAATTTTAAAACAATAACAAAAAAAAACATGTTTGCTTTTTTCATATCTATTAAAATTTAAATGAGGAAAAAAAGTGAAAAATCCAACGGCACGCAGTGTTCCTAAGTGGTCTCCCTCCCAAGTACTGACTGCGCTCGACGCTGCTTAACTTCGGTGATCGGACGAGAACCGGTGTATTCAGCGTGATATGGCCGTTGCCGAGAGTGCTAGTTAATAATTTGAATTTAATTAACTTTCATCTTTATAAAACAATAACAAAAAAGAAGATATGTTTGCTTTTTCATATCTATTAAAATTAATAAGAGGGAAAACAAGTTGGGAAAACCAAAATATTACCTCTCCGAGTCAAGACGACTACTTACAAACTTATTTACCCAGATATGGAAATGTTTCTTAAGTTAAAATTTATGAAATATTAAAGCAGTATACAAAGCATAGCAAATATACTGTAAATCAGACGACATTTTACATCCAATAATGATATACTTGTACACATTAAAATCATCCGATGGGGGAGAAACGGGAAATGAAGAGATACAACTTTGGAGGGATACTACCTTTACGTGTTTGTAAAGGCCCAATTTTCTACTCCTCAACTGTATACCCTCTACCTCTATGTTCAAAGCCATATTCACAACAGGGTTGCCATATAAACACTATCCTCTCGTTTAACCTCAACGATTTTCTTAGTTTGTCAACATGACTGTTAGCGTTACATAACACCAAAGCTTATTTGTGGCTACACACACTGAAAGTAAATGCGTACCATGAAAAGCATGAAAACACGAAGCTATTATCCGATTACGATCAGACCTTTCACTGGTCTGGGCTGCGTTCAGCAGAGCTCACCAAAAAAGACAGCGGATTTTGGAAATGTTTACCGGTGAGCTCTGTCGTCATAGCTTTTCTCCGGTCATCGGCGTTTTATAAATGACGCTAGCACAATAAAGCGTGCAAGGTACCAAGGCTTAACAAAAATTGTATGATAACATATTTATAGAGATAGATAACAACTTTTATAATTAAAATTAGAAACTAACATATCTCTTAAAATTCTCGCGTGATCAACTGGTTTCACGCCAATTAAATAGCTATAGTCCCATAGAGCTATTTGTATTGATTCATCCATGGTTTTTTCGCCAAGCTGAGAACTACACGTTTTACGTCACGTTATCCAAAAAGCCGACTATTTTCTTTGAAGACCGCGCTAGCTCAGCGCTAAGCACCGTGACGTCAAAATTCAAAAACAAAATCCCGTTATGTAGGACACTGCTAACAGCGCTGGGCTCTGCTGAACGCGGCCCAGATTTCCACCATGATTATATAATCTAAGCCTAATTATTTAATAGTGTATTTAACTTTCGGCTCACTCTGAACCGTTATTGTCTCTGCATTACAGAAACGAAAACCAAACCCAAGCGTTTACTTTTTGGTTCACTAGGCCTATTAACAAATATAAGTTCATTTGACCAACATTGTAGCGTTGCGCTTTATTCACTTTAGGAAGGATTATGCTATAAACAGATGTAGTATAGCTTAAGTAATATATAAACATCCATTTTAAATAATAATATTAAAAAAAATCTTTGGAATATCAAAATGAAATAGAGCTTTAAAGCTACAAAAGTACTAAATGCATCATAATTACGAAAAATATTTCCACATATTCATTTTATATTATGGAAAACGGGAATATTAAGGTTCTGAAGGATTTCTTTACACATCAAAACAAAAACGAACTTCTAACGCAGCGCACTAGGGTAACAACGGACGGACACATATAGACAAACACATAGACTACTGTTTTACCCTTTCCGTATTAATTTTGAGTTTAGAGACATGATTATCTTAAATATTAAAATAAATATAATTAATATTAAATATTTTCTTCGATAGTTGTTCGCCTTATTGAGCGTTACATCGTTTTGAAAAAGAATAATTAAACATTCTTGAGAGACTTGACTAATATTGGCGTTTGAAATGAAGCATACGCCGGTTGCGTCGCCTTACTCAAATAGGTAGTATATAAGGGTGTCGAATCGCAGCTATGGATAAGAACAGCGCAATTGCGTGAACCTTTGGTGGAAGCCCCACCTTAGGAAGGCCGGACGTTTCTCGTAGCCCTGGCCGATCGCCGCGTATGTCTTAACCTTAACGATGATGATGGAGTAGAAGCCAGGTGTACAGACTGGTGTCCATGTGGGATGGACAAAAACAAAGACCAGAAGATGGTGGTGTTAGAAGCCAAGTGTACAGACTGGTGTCCATGTGGGATGGACAAAAACAAAGACCAGAAGATGGTGGTGTTAGAAGCCAGGTTTACAGACTGGTGTCCATGTGGGATGGACAAAGAGCAGATGACGGTGGTGATTAGAAGCCAGTGTGTACAGACTGGTGTCCATGTGGGATGGACAAAGACCACAAGAGGGTGGGGATTAGAAGCCAGTGTGTACAGACTGTTGTCCATGTGGGATGGACAAAGAGCAGCAGACGATTGTGATTAGAAGCCAGTGTGTACAGACTGGTGTCCATGTGGGATGGACAAAGACCAGAGGCTGGTGATGTTAGACAGGCAATGGAGTAATAGCCTGTAAGTGTAATACAATTTTCGAAATTTCCGGAAATTGAGAACACGTTTGCTCCGATTTGCAAACTGCGAACGCGGTCACGTGGGTATAACAACAGACAGACACACACACACACACCCACACACACACACACACACACACACACAGACACGTCGAAATTAGAACCTCTCCGTGACATACGTCACTCGGAGAGGTAAAAAGTGAAAAAACGGCACGCAGTGTTCCTAAGTGGTCTCCCTCCCAAGTACTGACTGCGCTCAACGCTGCTTAACTTCGGTTATCGGACGAGAACCGGTGTATTCAGCGTGATATGGCCGTTGCGGAGAGTGCTAGTTAATAATTTGAATTTAATTAACTTTCATCTTTATAAAACAATAACAAAAAAGAAGATATGTTTGCTTTTTTCATATCTATTAAAATTTAAAAGAGGAAAAAAAAGTGAAAAAGCCAACGGCACGCAGTGTTCCTAAGTGGTCTCCATCCCAAGTACTGACTGCGCTCGACGCTGCTTAACTTCGGTGATCGGACGAGAACCGCTGTATTCAGCGTGATATGGTCGTTGCCGAGAGTGCTAGTTAATAATTTGAATTTAATTAACTTTCATCTTTATAAAACAATAACAAAAAGAAGATATGTGTGCTTTTTTCAAATCGGGTGGAATTTAAAAGAGGAAACAAAAGTGAAAAACCAACGGCACGCAGTATTCCCAAGTACTGACTGCGCTCGACGCTGCTATCGTCGGCGATCGGACGAGAACCGGTGTTCTCAGCGTGATTTGCCCGTTGCCGAGAGTGCTAGTTAAAAATTCGAATTTAAATTAAGTGAGACAAATTAACCTTCATCTTTATAAAACAATAACAAAAAGAAGATATGTTTGCTTTTTTCATATCGGGTGGAATTTAAAAGAGGAAACAAAAGTGAAAAAGCCAACGGCACGCAGTATTCCCAAGTACTGACTGCGCTCGACGCTGCTAACGTCGGCGATCGGACGAGAACCGGTGTTCTCAGCGTGATATGGCCGTTGCCGAGAGTGCTAGTTAAAAATTCGAATTTAAATTAAGTTAGACAAATTAACCTTCATCTTTATAAAACAATAACAAAAAGAAGATATGTTTGCTTTTTTCATATCGGGTGGAATTTAAAAGAGGAAACAAAAGTGAAAAAGCCAACGGCACGCAGTATTCCCAAGTACTGACAGCGCTCGACGCTGCTAACGTCGGCGATCGGACGAGAACCGGTGTTCTCAGCGTGATATGGCCGTTGCCGAGAGTGCTAGATAATAATTCGAATTTAAATTAAGTGAGACAAATTAACCTTCATCTTTTTAAAACAATAACAAAAAGAAAATATGTTTGCTTTTTTCATATCTATTGGAATTTAAAAGAGGAAAAAAAAAGTGAAAAAGCTAACGGCACGCAGTGTTCCTAAGTGGTCGCCCTCCCAAGTACTGACTGCGCTCGACGCTGCTTAACTTCAGTTATCGGACGAGAACCGGTGTATTCAGCGTGATATGGCCGTTGCCGAGAGTGCTAGTTAATAATCTTAATTTAATTAACTTTCATCTTTATAAAACAATAACAAAAAGCAGATATGTTTGCTTTTTTCATATTTGGTGGAATTTGAAAGAGGAAACAAAAGTGAAAAAGCAAACGGCACGCAGTATTCCCAAGTACTGTATGCGCTCGACGCTGCTTAACTTCGGTTATCGGACGAGAACCGGTGTATTCAGCGTGATATGGCCGTTGCCAAGAGTGCTAGGTAATAATTCGAATTTAAATTAAGTGAGACAAATTAACCATCATCTTTTTAAAACAAAAACAAAAAGAAAATAAGTTTGCTTTTTTCAAATCTATTGGAATTTAAAAGAGGAAAAAAAAGTGAAAAAGCCAACGGCACGCAGTGTACCTAAGTGGTCTCCCTCCCAAGTAGTGACTGCGCTCGACGCTGCTTAACTTCGGTTTTCGGACGAAACCCGGTGTATTCAGCGTGATATGGCCGTTGCCGAGAGTGCTAGTTAATAATTTGAATTTAATTAACTTTCATCTTTATAAAACAATAACAAAAAGAAGATATGTGTGCTTTTTTCAAATCGGGTGGAATTTAAAAGAGGAAACAAAAGTGAAAAACCAACGGCACGCAGTATTCCCAAGTACTGACTGCGCTCGACGCTGCTATCGTCGGCGATCGGACGAGAACCGGTGTTCTCAGCGTGATTTGGCCGTTGCCGAGAGTGCTAGTTAAAAATTCGAATTTAAATTAAGTGAGACAAATTAACCTTCATCTTTATAAAACAATAACAAAAAGAAGATATGTTTGCTTTTTTCATATCGGGTGGAATTTAAAAGAGGAAACAAAAGTGAAAAAGCCAACGGCACGCAGTATTCCCAAGTACTGACTGCGCTCGACGCTGCTAACGTCGGTGATCGGACGAGAACCGGTGTTCTCAGCGTGATATGGCCGTTGCCGAGAGTGCTAGTTAAAAATTCGAATTTAAATTAAGTTAGACAAATTAACCTTCATCTTTATAAAACAATAACAAAAAGAAGATATGTTTGCTTTTTTCATATCGGGTGGAATTTAAAAGAGGAAACAAAAGTGAAAAAGCCAACGGCACGCAGTATTCCCAAGTACTGACTGCGCTCGACGCTGCTAACGTCGGCGATCGGACGAGAACCGGTGTTCTCAGCGTGATATGGCCGTTGCCGAGAGTGCTAGATAATAATTCGAATTTAAATTAAGTGAGACAAATTAACCTTCATCTTTTTAAAACAATAACAAAAAGAAAATATGTTTGCTTTTTTCATATCTATTGGAATTTAAAAGAGGAAAAAAAAGTGAAAAAGCTAACGGCACGCAGTGTTCCTAAGTGGTCGCCCTCCCAAGTACTGACTGCGCTCGACGCTGCTTAACTTCGGTGATCGGACGAGAACCGGTGTATTCAGCGTGATATGGCCGTTGCCGAGAGTGCTATTTAATAATTTGAATTTAATTAACTTTCATCTTTATAAAACAATAACAAAAAAGAAGATATGTTTCCTTTTTTCATATCTATTAAAATTTAAAAGAGGAAAAAAAAGTGAAAAAGCCAACGGCACGCAGTGTTCCTAAGTGGTCTCCATCCCAAGTACTGACTGCGCTCGACGCTGCTTAACTTCGGTGATCGGACGAGAACCGCTGTATTCAGCGTGATATGCTCGTTGCCGAGAGTGCTAGTTAATAATTCGAATTTAAATTAAGTGAGACAAATTAACCTTCATCATTTTAAAACAATAACAAAATGAAAACATGTTTGCTTTTTTCATATCTATTAAAATTTAAAAGAGGAAAAAAAAGTGAAAAAGCCAACGGCACGCAGTGTTCCTAAGTGGTCTCCCTCCCAAGTAGTGACTGCGCTCGACGCTGCTTAACTTCAGTTATCGGACGAGAACCGGTGTATTCAGCGTGATATGGCCGTTGCCGAGAGTGCTAGTTAATAATTTGAATTTAATTAACTTTCATCTTTATAAAACAATAACAAAAAAGAAGATATGTTTGCTTTTTTCATATCTATTAAAATTTAAAAGAGGAAAAAAAAGTGAAAAAGCCAACGGCACGCAGTGTTCCTAAGTGGTCTCCATCCCAAGTACTGACTGCGCTCGACGCTGCTATCGTCGGCGATCGGACGAGAAGCGGTGTTCTCAGCGTGATTTGGCCGTTGCCGAGAGTGCTAGTTAAAAATTCGAATTTAAATTAAGTGAGACAAATTAACCTTCATCTTTATAAAACAATAACAAAAAGAAGATATGTTTGCTTTTTTCATATCGGGTGGAATTTAAAAGAGGAAACAAAAGTGAAAAAGCCAACGGCACGCAGTATTCCCAAGTACTGACTGCGCTCGACGCTGCTAACGTCGGCGATCGGACGAGAACCGGTGTTCTCAGCGTGATATGGCCGTTGCCGAGAGTGCTAGTTAAAAATTCGAATTTAAATTAAGTTAGACAAATTAACCTTCATCTTTATAAAACAATAACAAAAAGAAGATATGTTTGCTTTTTTCATATCGGGTGGAATTTAAAAGAGGAAAAAAAAAGTGAAAAAGCTAACGGCACGCAGTGTTCCTAAGTGGTCGCCCTCCCAAGTACTGACTGCGCTCGACGCTGCTTAACTTCGGTGATCGGACGAGAACCGGTGTATTCAGCGTGATATGGCCGTTGCCGAGAGTGCTATTTAATAATTTGAATTTAATTAACTTTCATCTTTATAAAACAATAACAAAAAAGAAGATATGTTTCCTTTTTTCATATCTATTAAAATTTAAAAGAGGAAAAAAAAGTGAAAAAGCCAACGGCACGCAGTGTTCCTAAGTGGTCTCCATCCCAAGTACTGACTGCGCTCGACGCTGCTTAACTTCGGTGATCGGACGAGAACCGGTGTATTCAGCGTGATATGTCCGTTGCCGAGAGTGCTAGGTAATAATTCGAATTTAAATTAAGTGAGACAAATTAACCTTCATCATTTTAAAACAATAACAAAATGAAAACATGTTTGCTTTTTTCATATCTATTAAAATTTAAAAGAGGAAAAAAAAGTGAAAAAGCCAACGGCACGCAGTGTTCCTAAGTGGTCTCCCTCCCAAGTAGTGACTGCGCTCGACGCTGCTTAACTTCAGTTATCGGACGAGAACCGGTGTATTCAGAGTGATATGGCCGTTGCCGAGAGTGCTAGTTAATAATTTGAATTTAATTAACTTTCATCTTTATAAAACAATAACAAAATGAAGATATGTGTGCTTTTTTCAAATCGGGTGGAATTTAAAAGAGGAAACAAAAGTGAAAAACCAACGGCACGCAATATTCCCAAGTACTGACTGCGCTCGACGCTGCTAACGTCGGCGATCGGACGAGAACCGGTGTTCTCAGCGTGATATGGCCGTTGCCGAGAGTGCTAGTTAAAAATTCGAATTTAAATTAAGTGAGACAAATTAACCTTCATCTTTCTAAAACAATAACAAAAAGAAGATATGTTTGCTTTTTTCATATCGGGTGGAATTTAAAAGAGGAAACAAAAGTGAAAAAGCCAACGGCTCGCAGTATTCCCAAGTACTGACTGCGCTCGACGCTGCTAACGTCGGCGATCGGACGAGAACCGGTGTTCTCAGCGTGATATGGCCGTTGCCGAGAGTGCTAGATAATAATTCGAATTTAAATTAAGTGAGACAAATTAACCTTCATCTTTTTAAAACAATAACAAAAAGAAAATATGTTTGTTTTTTTCATATCTATTGGAATTTAAAAGAGGAAAAAAAAGTGAAAAAGCTAACGGCACGCAGTGTTCCTAAGTGGTCGCCCTCCCAAATACTGACTGCGCTCGACGCTGCTTAACTTCGGTTATCGTACGAGAACCGGTGTATTCAGCGTGTTATGGCCGTTGCCGATAGTGCTAGTTAATAATTTGAATTAAATTAACTTTCATCTTTATAAAACAATAACAAAAAGAAGATATGTGTGCTTTTTTCAATTCGGGTGGAATTTGAAAGAGGAAATAAAAGTGAAAAAGCCAACGGCACGCAGTATTCCCAAGTACTGTATGCGCTCGACGCTGCTTAACTTCGATGATCGGACGAGAACCGGTGTTTTCAGCGTGATATGGCCGTTGCCGAGAGTGCTAGTTAATAATTCGAATTTAAATTAAGTGAGACAAATTAACCTTCATCATTTTAAAACAATAACAAAAAAACATGTTTGCTTTTTTCATATCTATTAAAATTTAAAAGATGAAAAAAAAGTGAAAAAGCCAACGGCACGCAGTGTTCCTAAGTGTTCTCCCTCCCAAGTACTGACTGCGCTCGACGCTGCTTAACTTCGGTGATCGGACGAGAACCGCTGTATTCAGCGTGATATGGTCGTTGCCGAGAGTGCTAGTTAATAATTCGAATTTAAATTAAGTGAGACAAATTAACCTTCATCATTTTAAAACAATAACAAAATGAAAACATGTTTGCTTTTTTCATATCTATTAAAATTTAAAAGAGGAAAAAAAAGTGAAAAAGCAAACGGCACGCAGTGTTCCTAAGTGGTCTCCCTCCCAAGTAGTGACTGCGCTCGACGCTGCTTAACATCGGTTATCGGACGAGAACCGGTGTATTCAGCGTGATATGGCCGTTGCTGAGAGTGCTGGTTAATAATTTTAATTTAATTAACTTTCATCTTTATAAAACAATAACAAAAAGAAGATATGTTTGCTTTTTTCATATCGGGTGGAATTTAAAAGAGGAAACAAAAGTGAAAAAGCCAACGACACGCAGTATTCCCAAGTACTGACTGCGCTCGACGCTGCTAACGTCGGCGATCGGACGAGAACCGTTGTTCTCAGCGTGATATGGCCGTTACCGAGAGTGCTAGATAATAATTCGAATTTAAATTAAGTGAGACAAATTAACCTTCATCTTTTTAAAACAATAACAAAAAGAAAATATGTTTGCTTTTTTCATATCTATTGGAATTTAAAAGAGGAAAAAAAAGTGAAAAAGCTAACGGCACGCAGTGTTCCTAAGTGGTCGCCCTCCCAAATACTGACTGCGCACGACGCTGCTTAACTTCGGTTATCGTACGAGAACCGGTGTATTCAGCGTGTTATGGCCGTTGCCGATAGTGCTAGTTAATAATTTGATTTAAATTAACTTTCATCTTTATAAAACAATAACAGAAAGAAGATATGTTTGCTTTTTTTCATATCTGGTGGAATTTGAAAGAGGAAACAAAAGTGAAAAAGCCAACGGCACGCAGTATTCCCAAGTACTGTATGCGCTCGACGCTGCTTAACTTCGGTGATCGGACGAGAACCGGTGTTTTCAGCGTGATATGGCCGTTGCCGAGAGTGCTAGTTAATAATTCGAATTTCAATTAAGTGAGACAAATTAACCTTCATAATTTTAAAACAATAACAAAAAAAAACATGTTTGCTTTTTTCATATCTATTAAAATTTAAATGAGGAAAAAAAGTGAAAAATCCAACGGCACGCAGTGTTCCTAAGTGGTCTCCCTCCCAAGTACTGACTGCGCTCGACGCTGCTTAACTTCGGTGATCGGACGAGAACCGGTGTATTCAGCGTGATATGGCCGTTGCCGAGAGTGCTAGTTAATAATTTGAATTTAATTAACTTTCATCTTTATAAAACAATAACAAAAAAGAAGATATGTTTGCTTTTTCATATCTATTAAAATTTATAAGAGGGAAAAAAAGTGAAAAAACGGCACGCAGTGTTCCTAAGTGGTCTCCCTCCCAAGTACTGACTGCGCTCAACGCTGCTTAATTCGGTTATCGGACGAGAACCGATGTATTCAGCGTGATATGGCCGTTGCCGAGAGTGCTAGTTAATAATTTGAATTTAATTAACTTTCATCTTTATAAAACAATAACAAAAAAGAAGATATGTTTGCTTTTTTCATATCTATTAAAATTTAAAAGAGGAAAAAAAAGTGAAAAAGCCAACGGCACGCAGTGTTCCTAAGTGGTCTCCCTCCCAAGTACTGACTGCGCTCGACGCTGCTTAACTTCGCTGATCGGACGAGAACCGGTGTATTCAGCGTGATATGGCCGTTGCCGAGAGTGCTAGATAATAATTCGAACTTAAATTAAGTGAGACAAATTAACCTTCATCTTTTTAAAACAATAACAAAAAGAAAATATGTTTGCTTTTTTATATCTATTGGAATTTAAAAGAGGAAAAAAAAGGGAAAAAGCTAACGGCACGCAGTGTTCCTAAGTGGTCGCCCTCCCAAGTACTGACTGCGCTCGACGCTTCTTAACTTCGGTGATCGGACGAGAACCGGTGTATTCAGCGTGATATGGCCGTTGCCGAGAGTGCTAGTTAATAATTTGAATTTAATTAACTTTCATCTTTATAAAACAATAACAAAAAGAAGATATGTTTGCTTCTTTCATATCGGGTGGAATTTAAAAGAGGAAACAAAAGTGAAAAACCAACGGAACGCAGTATTCCCAAGTACTGTATGCGCTCGACGCTGCTTAACTTCGGTTATCGGACGAGAACCGGTGTATTCAGCGTGATATGGCCGTTGCCGAGAGTGCTAGTTAATAATTTGAATTTAATTAACTTTCATCTTTATAAAACAATAACAAAAAAGTAGATATGTTTGCTTTTTCATATCTATTAAAATTTATAAGAGGGAAAAAAAGTGAAAAAACGGCACGCAGTGTTCCTAAGTGGTCTCCCTCCCAAGTACTGACTGCGCTCGACGCTGCTTAACTTCGGTTATCGGACGAGAACCGGTGTATTCAGCGTGATATGGCCGTTGCCGAGAGTGCAAGTTAATAATTTGAATTTAATTAACTTTCATCTTTATAAAACAATAACAAAAAGAAGATATGTTTGCTTCTTTCATATCGGGTGGAATTTAAAAGAGGAAACAAAAGTGAAAAACCAACGGAACGCAGTATTCCCAAGTACTGTATGCGCTCGACGCTGCTTAACTTCGGTTATCGGACGAGAACCGGTGTATTCAGCGTGATATGGCCGTTGCCGAGAGTGCTAGTTAATAATTTGAATTTAATTAACTTTCATCTTTATAAAACAATAACAAAAAAGAAGATATGTTTGCTTTTTCATATCTATTAAAATTTATAAGAGGGAAAAAAAGTGAAAAAACGGCACGCAGTGTTCCTAAGTGGTCTCCCTCCCAAGTACTGACTGCGCTCGACGCTGCTTAACTTCGGTTATCGGACGAGAACCGGTGTATTCAGCGTGATATGGCCGTTGCCGAGAGTGCAAGTTAATAATTTGAATTTAATTAACTTTCATCTTTATAAAACAATAACAAAAATGAAGATATGTTTGCTTTTTTCATATCTATTAAAATTTAAAAGAGGAAAAAAAAGTGAAAAAGCCAACGGCACGCAGTGTTCCTAAGTGTTCTCCCTCCCAAGTACTGACTGCGCTCGACGCTGCTTAACTTCGGTGATCGGACGAGAACCGCTGTATTCAGCGTGATATGGTCGTTGCCGAGAGTGCTAGTTAATAATTCGAATTTAAATTAAGTGAGACAAATTAACCTTCATCATTTTAAAACAATAACAAAATGAAAACATGTTTGCTTTTTTAATATCTATTAAAATTTAAAAGAGGAAAAAAAAGTGAAAAAGCCAACGGCACGCAGTGTTCCTAAGTGGTCTCCCTCCCAAGTAGTGACTGCGCTCAACGCTGCTTAACATCAGTTATCGGACGAGAACCGGTGTATTCAGCGTGATATGGCCGTTGCCGAGAGTGCTGGTTAATAATTTTAATTTAATTAACTTTCATCTTTATAAAACAATAACAAAAAGAAGAAATGTTTGCTTTTTTCATATCGGGTGGAATTTAAAAGAGGAAACAAAAGTGAAAAAGCCAACGGCACGCAGTATTCCCAAGTACTGACTGCGCTCGACGCTGCTAACGTCGGCGATCGGACGAGAACCGTTGTTCTCAGCGTGATATGGCCGTTGCCGAGAGTGCTAGATAATAATTCGAATTTAAATTAAGTGAGACAAATTAACCTTCATCTTTTTAAAACAATAACAAAAAGAAAATATGTTTGCTTTTTTCATATCTATTAAAATTTAAAAGAGGAAAAAAAGTGAAAAACCCAACGGCACGCAGTGTTCCTAAGTGGTCTCCCTCCCAAGTACTGACTGCGCTCGACGCTGCTTAACTTCGCTGATCGGACGAGAACCGGTGTATTCAGCGTGATATGGCCGTTGCCGAGAGTGCTAGATAATAATTCGAACTTAAATTAAGTGAGACAAATTAACCTTCATCTTTTTAAAACAATAACAAAAAGAAAATATGTTTGCTTTTTTATATCTATTGGAATTTAAAAGAGGAAAAAAAAGGGAAAAAGCTAACGGCACGCAGTGTTCCTAAGTGGTCGCCCTCCCAAGTACTGACCGCGCTCGACGCTTCTTAACTTCGGTGATCGGACGAGAACCGGTGTATTCAGCGTGATATGGCCGTTGCCGAGAGTGCTAGTTAATAATTTGAATTTAATTAACTTTCATCTTTATAAAACAATAACAAAAAGAAGATATGTTTGCTTCTTTCATATCGGGTGGAATTTAAAAGAGGAAACAAAAGTGAAAAACCAACGGAACGCAGTATTCCCAAGTACTGTATGCGCTCGACGCTGCTTAACTTCGGTTATCGGACGAGAACCGGTGTATTCAGCGTGATATGGCCGTTGCCGAGAGTGCTAGTTAATAATTTGAATTTAATTAACTTTCATCTTTATAAAACAATAACAAAAAAGTAGATATGTTTGCTTTTTCATATCTATTAAAATTTATAAGAGGGAAAAAAAGTGAAAAAACGGCACGCAGTGTTCCTAAGTGGTCTCCCTCCCAAGTACTGACTGCGCTCGACGCTGCTTAACTTCGGTTATCGGACGAGAACCGGTGTATTCAGCGTGATATGGCCGTTGCCGAGAGTGCAAGTTAATAATTTGAATTTAATTAACTTTCATCTTTATAAAACAATAACAAAAAGAAGATATGTTTGCTTCTTTCATATCGGGTGGAATTTAAAAGAGGAAACAAAAGTGAAAAACCAACGGAACGCAGTATTCCCAAGTACTGTATGCGCTCGACGCTGCTTAACTTCGGTTATCGGACGAGAACCGGTGTATTCAGCGTGATATGGCCGTTGCCGAGAGTGCTAGTTAATAATTTGAATTTAATTAACTTTCATCTTTATAAAACAATAACAAAAAAGAAGATATGTTTGCTTTTTCATATCTATTAAAATTTATAAGAGGGAAAAAAAGTGAAAAAACGGCACGCAGTGTTCCTAAGTGGTCTCCCTCCCAAGTACTGACTGCGCTCGACGCTGCTTAACTTCGGTTATCGGACGAGAACCGGTGTATTCAGCGTGATATGGCCGTTGCCGAGAGTGCAAGTTAATAATTTGAATTTAATTAACTTTCATCTTTATAAAACAATAACAAAAATGAAGATATGTTTGCTTTTTTCATATCTATTAAAATTTAAAAGAGGAAAAAAAAGTGAAAAAGCCAACGGCACGCAGTGTTCCTAAGTGTTCTCCCTCCCAAGTACTGACTGCGCTCGACGCTGCTTAACTTCGGTGATCGGACGAGAACCGCTGTATTCAGCGTGATATGGTCGTTGCCGAGAGTGCTAGTTAATAATTCGAATTTAAATTAAGTGAGACAAATTAACCTTCATCATTTTAAAACAATAACAAAATGAAAACATGTTTGCTTTTTTCATATCTATTAAAATTTAAAAGAGGAAAAAAAAGTGAAAAAGCCAACGGCACGCAGTGTTCCTAAGTGGTCTCCCTCCCAAGTAGTGACTGCGCTCAACGCTGCTTAACATCAGTTATCGGACGAGAACCGGTGTATTCAGCGTGATATGGCCGTTGCCGAGAGTGCTGGTTAATAATTTTAATTTAATTAACTTTCATCTTTATAAAACAATAACAAAAAGAAGAAATGTTTGCTTTTTTCATATCGGGTGGAATTTAAAAGAGGAAACAAAAGTGAAAAAGCCAACGGCACGCAGTATTCCCAAGTACTGACTGCGCTCGACGCTGCTAACGTCGGCGATCGGACGAGAACCGTTGTTCTCAGCGTGATATGGCCGTTGCCGAGAGTGCTAGATAATAATTCGAATTTAAATTAAGTGAGACAAATTAACCTTCATCTTTTTAAAACAATAACAAAAAGAAAATATGTTTGCTTTTTTCATATCTATTGGAATTTAAAAGAGGAAAAAAAAGTGAAAAAGCTAACGGCACGCAGTGTTCCTAAGTGGTCGCCCTCCCAAATACTGACTGCGCACGACGCTGCTTAACTACGGTTATCGTACGAGAACCGGTGTATTCAGCGTGTTATGGCCGTTGCCGATAGTGCTAGTTAATAATTTGATTTAAATTAACTTTCATCTTTATAAAACAATAACAGAAAGAAGATATGTTTGCTTTTTTTCATATCTGGTGGAATTTGAAAGAGGAAACAAAAGTGAAAAAGCCAACGGCACGCAGTATTCCCAAGTACTGTATGCGCTCGACGCTGCTTAACTTCGGTGATCGGACGAGAACCGGTGTTTTCAGCGTGATATGGCCGTTGCCGAGAGTGCTAGTTAATAATTCGAATTTAAATTAAGTGAGACAAATTAACCTTCATAATTTTAAAACAATAACAAAAAAAAACATGTTTGCTTTTTTCATATCTATTAAAATTTAAATGAGGAAAAAAAGTGAAAAATCCAACGGCACGCAGTGTTCCTAAGTGGTCTCCCTCCCAAGTACTGACTGCGCTCGACGCTGCTTAACTTCGGTGATCGGACGAGAACCGGTGTATTCAGCGTGATATGGCCGTTGCCGAGAGTGCTAGTTAATAATTTGAATTTAATTAACTTTCATCTTTATAAAACAATAACAAAAAGAAGATATGTTTGCTTCTTTCATATCGGGTGGAATTTAAAAGAGGAAACAAAAGTGAAAAACCAACGGAACGCAGTATTCCCAAGTACTGTATGCGCTCGACGCTGCTTAACTTCGGTTATCGGACGAGAACCGGTGTATTCAGCGTGATATGGCCGTTGCCGAGAGTGCTAGTTAATAATTTGAATTTAATTAACTTTCATCTTTATAAAACAATAACAAAAAAGTAGATATGTTTGCTTTTTCATATCTATTAAAATTTATAAGAGGGAAAAAAAGTGAAAAAACGGCACGCAGTGTTCCTAAGTGGTCTCCCTCCCAAGTACTGACTGCGCTCGACGCTGCTTAACTTCGGTTATCGGACGAGAACCGGTGTATTCAGCGTGATATGGCCGTTGCCGAGAGTGCAAGTTAATAATTTGAATTTAATTAACTTTCATCTTTATAAAACAATAACAAAAAGAAGATATGTTTGCTTCTTTCATATCGGGTGGAATTTAAAAGAGGAAACAAAAGTGAAAAACCAACGGAACGCAGTATTCCCAAGTACTGTATGCGCTCGACGCTGCTTAACTTCGGTTATCGGACGAGAACCGGTGTATTCAGCGTGATATGGCCGTTGCCGAGAGTGCTAGTTAATAATTTGAATTTAATTAACTTTCATCTTTATAAAACAATAACAAAAAAGAAGATATGTTTGCTTTTTCATATCTATTAAAATTTATAAGAGGGAAAAAAAGTGAAAAAACGGCACGCAGTGTTCCTAAGTGGTCTCCCTCCCAAGTACTGACTGCGCTCGACGCTGCTTAACTTCGGTTATCGGACGAGATCCGGTGTATTCAGCGTGATATGGCCGTTGCCGAGAGTGCAAGTTAATAATTTGAATTTAATTAACTTTCATCTTTATAAAACAATAACAAAAATGAAGATATGTTTGCTTTTTTCATATCTATTAAAATTTAAAAGAGGAAAAAAAAATGAAAAAGCCAACGGCACGCAGTGTTCCTAAGTGTTCTCCCTCCCAAGTACTGACTGCGCTCGACGCTGCTTAACTTCGGTGATCGGACGAGAACCGCTGTATTCAGCGTGATATGGTCGTTGCCGAGAGTGCTAGTTAATAATTCGAATTTAAATTAAGTGAGACAAATTAACCTTCATCATTTTAAAACAATAACAAAATGAAAACATGTTTGCTTTTTTCATATCTATTAAAATTTAAAAGAGGAAAAAAAAGTGAAAAAGCCAACGGCACGCAGTGTTCCTAAGTGGTCTCCCTCCCAAGTAGTGACTGCGCTCAACGCTGCTTAACATCAGTTATCGGACGAGAACCGGTGTATTCAGCGTGATATGGCCGTTGCCGAGAGTGCTGGTTAATAATTTTAATTTAATTAAATTTCATCTTTATAAAACAATAACAAAAAGAAGAAATGTTTGCTTTTTTCATATCGGGTGGAATTTAAAAGAGGAAACAAAAGTGAAAAAGCCAACGGCACGCAGTATTCCCAAGTACTGACTGCGCTCGACGCTGCTAACGTCGGCGATCGGACGAGAACCGTTGTTCTCAGCGTGATATGGCCGTTGCCGAGAGTGCTAGATAATAATTCGAATTTAAATTAAGTGAGACAAATTAACCTTCATCTTTTTAAAACAATAACAAAAAGAAAATATGTTTGCTTTTTTCATATCTATTGGAATTTAAAAGAGGAAAAAAAAGTGAAAAAGCTAACGGCACGCAGTGTTCCTAAGTGGTCGCCCTCCCAAATACTGACTGCGCACGACGCTGCTTAACTACGGTTATCGTCCGAGAACCGGTGTATTCAGCGTGTTATGGCCGTTGCCGATAGTGCTAGTTAATAATTTGATTTAAATTAACTTTCATCTTTATAAAACAATAACAGAAAGAAGATATGTTTGCTTTTTTTCATATCTGGTGGAATTTGAAAGAGGAAACAAAAGTGAAAAAGCCAACGGCACGCAGTATTCCCAAGTACTGTATGCGCTCGACGCTGCTTAACTTCGGTGATCGGACGAGAACCGGTGTTTTCAGCGTGATATGGCCGTTGCCGAGAGTGCTAGTTAATAATTCGAATTTAAATTAAGTGAGACAAATTAACCTTCATAATTTTAAAACAATAACAAAAAAAAACATGTTTGCTTTTTTCATATCTATTAAAATTTAAATGAGGAAAAAAAGTGAAAAATCCAACGGCACGCAGTGTTCCTAAGTGGTCTCCCTCCCAAGTACTGACTGCGCTCGACGCTGCTTAACTTCGGTGATCGGACGAGAACCGGTGTATTCAGCGTGATATGGCCGTTGCCGAGAGTGCTAGTTAATAATTTGAATTTAATTAACTTTCATCTTTATAAAACAATAACAAAAAAGAAGATATGTTTGCTTTTTCATATCTATTAAAATTAATAAGAGGGAAAACAAGTTGGGAAAACCAAAATATTACCTCTCCGAGTCAAGACGACTACTTACAAACTTATTTACCCAGATATGGAAATGTTTCTTAAGTTAAAATTTATGAAATATTAAAGCAGTATACAAAGCATAGCAAATATACTGTAAATCAGACGACATTTTACATCCAATAATGATATACTTGTACACATTAAAATCATCCGATGGGGGAGAAACGGGAAATGAAGAGATACAACTTTGGAGGGATACTACCTTTACGTGTTTGTAAAGGCCCAATTTTCTACTCCTCAACTGTATACCCTCTACCTCTATGTTCAAAGCCATATTCACAACAGGGTTGCCATATAAACACTATCCTCTCGTTTAACCTCAACGATTTTCTTAGTTTGTCAACATGACTGTTAGCGTTACATAACACCAAAGCTTATTTGTGGCTACACACACTGAAAGTAAATGCGTACCATGAAAAGCATGAAAACACGAAGCTATTATCCGATTACGATCAGACCTTTCACTGGTCTGGGCTGCGTTCAGCAGAGCTCACCAAAAAAGACAGCGGATTTTGGAAATGTTTACCGGTGAGCTCTGTCGTCATAGCTTTTCTCCGGTCATCGGCGTTTTATAAATGACGCTAGCACAATAAAGCGTGCAAGGTACCAAGGCTTAACAAAAATTGTATGATAACATATTTATAGAGATAGATAACAACTTTTATAATTAAAATTAGAAACTAACATATCTCTTAAAATTCTCGCGTGATCAACTGGTTTCACGCCAATTAAATAGCTATAGTCCCATAGAGCTATTTGTATTGATTCATCCATGGTTTTTTCGCCAAGCTGAGAACTACACGTTTTACGTCACGTTATCCAAAAAGCCGACTATTTTCTTTGAAGACCGCGCTAGCTCAGCGCTAAGCACCGTGACGTCAAAATTCAAAAACAAAATCCCGTTATGTAGGACACTGCTAACAGCGCTGGGCTCTGCTGAACGCGGCCCAGATTTCCACCATGATTATATAATCTAAGCCTAATTATTTAATAGTGTATTTAACTTTCGGCTCACTCTGAACCGTTATTGTCTCTGCATTACAGAAACGAAAACCAAACCCAAGCGTTTACTTTTTGGTTCACTAGGCCTATTAACAAATATAAGTTCATTTGACCAACATTGTAGCGTTGCGCTTTATTCACTTTAGGAAGGATTATGCTATAAACAGATGTAGTATAGCTTAAGTAATATATAAACATCCATTTTAAATAATAATATTAAAAAAAATCTTTGGAATATCAAAATGAAATAGAGCTTTAAAGCTACAAAAGTACTAAATGCATCATAATTACGAAAAATATTTCCACATATTCATTTTATATTATGGAAAACGGGAATATTAAGGTTCTGAAGGATTTCTTTACACATCAAAACAAAAACGAACTTCTAACGCAGCGCACTAGGGTAACAACGGACGGACACATATAGACAAACACATAGACTACTGTTTTACCCTTTCCGTATTAATTTTGAGTTTAGAGACATGATTATCTTAAATATTAAAATAAATATAATTAATATTAAATATTTTCTTCGATAGTTGTTCGCCTTATTGAGCGTTACATCGTTTTGAAAAAGAATAATTAAACATTCTTGAGAGACTTGACTAATATTGGCGTTTGAAATGAAGCATACGCCGGTTGCGTCGCCTTACTCAAATAGGTAGTATATAAGGGTGTCGAATCGCAGCTATGGATAAGAACAGCGCAATTGCGTGAACCTTTGGTGGAAGCCCCACCTTAGGAAGGCCGGACGTTTCTCGTAGCCCTGGCCGATCGCCGCGTATGTCTTAACCTTAACGATGATGATGGAGTAGAAGCCAGGTGTACAGACTGGTGTCCATGTGGGATGGACAAAAACAAAGACCAGAAGATGGTGGTGTTAGAAGCCAAGTGTACAGACTGGTGTCCATGTGGGATGGACAAAAACAAAGACCAGAAGATGGTGGTGTTAGAAGCCAGGTTTACAGACTGGTGTCCATGTGGGATGGACAAAGAGCAGATGACGGTGGTGATTAGAAGCCAGTGTGTACAGACTGGTGTCCATGTGGGATGGACAAAGACCACAAGAGGGTGGGGATTAGAAGCCAGTGTGTACAGACTGTTGTCCATGTGGGATGGACAAAGAGCAGCAGACGATTGTGATTAGAAGCCAGTGTGTACAGACTGGTGTCCATGTGGGATGGACAAAGACCAGAGGCTGGTGATGTTAGACAGGCAATGGAGTAATAGCCTGTAAGTGTAATACAATTTTCGAAATTTCCGGAAATTGAGAACACGTTTGCTCCGATTTGCAAACTGCGAACGCGGTCACGTGGGTATAACAACAGACAGACACACACACACACACCCACACACACACACACACACACACACACAGACACGTCGAAATTAGAACCTCTCCGTGACATACGTCACTCGGAGAGGTAAAAAGTGAAAAAACGGCACGCAGTGTTCCTAAGTGGTCTCCCTCCCAAGTACTGACTGCGCTCAACGCTGCTTAACTTCGGTTATCGGACGAGAACCGGTGTATTCAGCGTGATATGGCCGTTGCGGAGAGTGCTAGTTAATAATTTGAATTTAATTAACTTTCATCTTTATAAAACAATAACAAAAAAGAAGATATGTTTGCTTTTTTCATATCTATTAAAATTTAAAAGAGGAAAAAAAAGTGAAAAAGCCAACGGCACGCAGTGTTCCTAAGTGGTCTCCATCCCAAGTACTGACTGCGCTCGACGCTGCTTAACTTCGGTGATCGGACGAGAACCGCTGTATTCAGCGTGATATGGTCGTTGCCGAGAGTGCTAGTTAATAATTTGAATTTAATTAACTTTCATCTTTATAAAACAATAACAAAAAGAAGATATGTGTGCTTTTTTCAAATCGGGTGGAATTTAAAAGAGGAAACAAAAGTGAAAAACCAACGGCACGCAGTATTCCCAAGTACTGACTGCGCTCGACGCTGCTATCGTCGGCGATCGGACGAGAACCGGTGTTCTCAGCGTGATTTGCCCGTTGCCGAGAGTGCTAGTTAAAAATTCGAATTTAAATTAAGTGAGACAAATTAACCTTCATCTTTATAAAACAATAACAAAAAGAAGATATGTTTGCTTTTTTCATATCGGGTGGAATTTAAAAGAGGAAACAAAAGTGAAAAAGCCAACGGCACGCAGTATTCCCAAGTACTGACTGCGCTCGACGCTGCTAACGTCGGCGATCGGACGAGAACCGGTGTTCTCAGCGTGATATGGCCGTTGCCGAGAGTGCTAGTTAAAAATTCGAATTTAAATTAAGTTAGACAAATTAACCTTCATCTTTATAAAACAATAACAAAAAGAAGATATGTTTGCTTTTTTCATATCGGGTGGAATTTAAAAGAGGAAACAAAAGTGAAAAAGCCAACGGCACGCAGTATTCCCAAGTACTGACAGCGCTCGACGCTGCTAACGTCGGCGATCGGACGAGAACCGGTGTTCTCAGCGTGATATGGCCGTTGCCGAGAGTGCTAGATAATAATTCGAATTTAAATTAAGTGAGACAAATTAACCTTCATCTTTTTAAAACAATAACAAAAAGAAAATATGTTTGCTTTTTTCATATCTATTGGAATTTAAAAGAGGAAAAAAAAAGTGAAAAAGCTAACGGCACGCAGTGTTCCTAAGTGGTCGCCCTCCCAAGTACTGACTGCGCTCGACGCTGCTTAACTTCAGTTATCGGACGAGAACCGGTGTATTCAGCGTGATATGGCCGTTGCCGAGAGTGCTAGTTAATAATCTTAATTTAATTAACTTTCATCTTTATAAAACAATAACAAAAAGCAGATATGTTTGCTTTTTTCATATTTGGTGGAATTTGAAAGAGGAAACAAAAGTGAAAAAGCAAACGGCACGCAGTATTCCCAAGTACTGTATGCGCTCGACGCTGCTTAACTTCGGTTATCGGACGAGAACCGGTGTATTCAGCGTGATATGGCCGTTGCCAAGAGTGCTAGGTAATAATTCGAATTTAAATTAAGTGAGACAAATTAACCATCATCTTTTTAAAACAAAAACAAAAAGAAAATAAGTTTGCTTTTTTCAAATCTATTGGAATTTAAAAGAGGAAAAAAAAGTGAAAAAGCCAACGGCACGCAGTGTACCTAAGTGGTCTCCCTCCCAAGTAGTGTCTGCGCTCGACGCTGCTTAACTTCGGTTTTCGGACGAAACCCGGTGTATTCAGCGTGATATGGCCGTTGCCGAGAGTGCTAGTTAATAATTTGAATTTAATTAACTTTCATCTTTATAAAACAATAACAAAAAGAAGATATGTGTGCTTTTTTCAAATCGGGTGGAATTTAAAAGAGGAAACAAAAGTGAAAAACCAACGGCACGCAGTATTCCCAAGTACTGACTGCGCTCGACGCTGCTATCGTCGGCGATCGGACGAGAACCGGTGTTCTCAGCGTGATTTGGCCGTTGCCGAGAGTGCTAGTTAAAAATTCGAATTTAAATTAAGTGAGACAAATTAACCTTCATCTTTATAAAACAATAACAAAAAGAAGATATGTTTGCTTTTTTCATATCGGGTGGAATTTAAAAGAGGAAACAAAAGTGAAAAAGCCAACGGCACGCAGTATTCCCAAGTACTGACTGCGCTCGACGCTGCTAACGTCGGTGATCGGACGAGAACCGGTGTTCTCAGCGTGATATGGCCGTTGCCGAGAGTGCTAGTTAAAAATTCGAATTTAAATTAAGTTAGACAAATTAACCTTCATCTTTATAAAACAATAACAAAAAGAAGATATGTTTGCTTTTTTCATATCGGGTGGAATTTAAAAGAGGAAACAAAAGTGAAAAAGCCAACGGCACGCAGTATTCCCAAGTACTGACTGCGCTCGACGCTGCTAACGTCGGCGATCGGACGAGAACCGGTGTTCTCAGCGTGATATGGCCGTTGCCGAGAGTGCTAGATAATAATTCGAATTTAAATTAAGTGAGACAAATTAACCTTCATCTTTTTAAAACAATAACAAAAAGAAAATATGTTTGCTTTTTTCATATCTATTGGAATTTAAAAGAGGAAAAAAAAGTGAAAAAGCTAACGGCACGCAGTGTTCCTAAGTGGTCGCCCTCCCAAGTACTGACTGCGCTCGACGCTGCTTAACTTCGGTGATCGGACGAGAACCGGTGTATTCAGCGTGATATGGCCGTTGCCGAGAGTGCTATTTAATAATTTGAATTTAATTAACTTTCATCTTTATAAAACAATAACAAAAAAGAAGATATGTTTCCTTTTTTCATATCTATTAAAATTTAAAAGAGGAAAAAAAAGTGAAAAAGCCAACGGCACGCAGTGTTCCTAAGTGGTCTCCATCCCAAGTACTGACTGCGCTCGACGCTGCTTAACTTCGGTGATCGGACGAGAACCGCTGTATTCAGCGTGATATGCTCGTTGCCGAGAGTGCTAGTTAATAATTCGAATTTAAATTAAGTGAGACAAATTAACCTTCATCATTTTAAAACAATAACAAAATGAAAACATGTTTGCTTTTTTCATATCTATTAAAATTTAAAAGAGGAAAAAAAAGTGAAAAAGCCAACGGCACGCAGTGTTCCTAAGTGGTCTCCCTCCCAAGTAGTGACTGCGCTCGACGCTGCTTAACTTCAGTTATCGGACGAGAACCGGTGTATTCAGCGTGATATGGCCGTTGCCGAGAGTGCTAGTTAATAATTTGAATTTAATTAACTTTCATCTTTATAAAACAATAACAAAAAAGAAGATATGTTTGCTTTTTTCATATCTATTAAAATTTAAAAGAGGAAAAAAAAGTGAAAAAGCCAACGGCACGCAGTGTTCCTAAGTGGTCTCCATCCCAAGTACTGACTGCGCTCGACGCTGCTATCGTCGGCGATCGGACGAGAAGCGGTGTTCTCAGCGTGATTTGGCCGTTGCCGAGAGTGCTAGTTAAAAATTCGAATTTAAATTAAGTGAGACAAATTAACCTTCATCTTTATAAAACAATAACAAAAAGAAGATATGTTTGCTTTTTTCATATCGGGTGGAATTTAAAAGAGGAAACAAAAGTGAAAAAGCCAACGGCACGCAGTATTCCCAAGTACTGACTGCGCTCGACGCTGCTAACGTCGGCGATCGGACGAGAACCGGTGTTCTCAGCGTGATATGGCCGTTGCCGAGAGTGCTAGTTAAAAATTCGAATTTAAATTAAGTTAGACAAATTAACCTTCATCTTTATAAAACAATAACAAAAAGAAGATATGTTTGCTTTTTTCATATCGGGTGGAATTTAAAAGAGGAAAAAAAAAGTGAAAAAGCTAACGGCACGCAGTGTTCCTAAGTGGTCGCCCTCCCAAGTACTGACTGCGCTCGACGCTGCTTAACTTCGGTGATCGGACGAGAACCGGTGTATTCAGCGTGATATGGCCGTTGCCGAGAGTGCTATTTAATAATTTGAATTTAATTAACTTTCATCTTTATAAAACAATAACAAAAAAGAAGATATGTTTCCTTTTTTCATATCTATTAAAATTTAAAAGAGGAAAAAAAAGTGAAAAAGCCAACGGCACGCAGTGTTCCTAAGTGGTCTCCATCCCAAGTACTGACTGCGCTCGACGCTGCTTAACTTCGGTGATCGGACGAGAACCGCTGTATTCAGCGTGATATGCTCATTGCCGAGAGTGCTAGTTAATAATTCGAATTTAAATTAAGTGAGACAAATTAACCTTCATCATTTTAAAACAATAACAAAATGAAAACATGTTTGCTTTTTTCATATCTATTAAAATTTAAAAGAGGAAAAAAAAGTGAAAAAGCCAACGGCACGCAGTGTTCCTAAGTGGTCTCCCTCCCAAGTAGTGACTGCGCTCGACGCTGCTTAACTTCAGTTATCGGACGAGAACCGGTGTATTCAGCGTGATATGGCCGTTGCCGAGAGTGCTAGTTAATAATTTGAATTTAATTAACTTTCATCTTTATAAAACAATAACAAAAAAGAAGATATGTTTGCTTTTTTCATATCTATTAAAATTTAAAAGAGGAAAAAAAAGTGAAAAAGCCAACGGCACGCAGTGTTCCTAAGTGGTCTCCATCCCAAGTACTGACTGCGCTCGACGCTGCTATCGTCGGCGATCGGACGAGAAGCGGTGTTCTCAGCGTGATTTGGCCGTTGCCGAGAGTGCTAGTTAAAAATTCGAATTTAAATTAAGTGAGACAAATTAACCTTCATCTTTATAAAACAATAACAAAAAGAAGATATGTTTGCTTTTTTCATATCGGGTGGAATTTAAAAGAGGAAACAAAAGTGAAAAAGCCAACGGCACGCAGTATTCCCAAGTACTGACTGCGCTCGACGCTGCTAACGTCGGCGATCGGACGAGAACCGGTGTTCTCAGCGTGATATGGCCGTTGCCGAGAGTGCTAGTTAAAAATTCGAATTTAAATTAAGTTAGACAAATTAACCTTCATCTTTATAAAACAATAACAAAAAGAAGATATGTTTGCTTTTTTCATATCGGGTGGAATTTAAAAGAGGAAAAAAAAAGTGAAAAAGCTAACGGCACGCAGTGTTCCTAAGTGGTCGCCCTCCCAAGTACTGACTGCGCTCGACGCTGCTTAACTTCGGTGATCGGACGAGAACCGGTGTATTCAGCGTGATATGGCCGTTGCCGAGAGTGCTATTTAATAATTTGAATTTAATTAACTTTCATCTTTATAAAACAATAACAAAAAAGAAGATATGTTTCCTTTTTTCATATCTATTAAAATTTAAAAGAGGAAAAAAAAGTGAAAAAGCCAACGGCACGCAGTGTTCCTAAGTGGTCTCCATCCCAAGTACTGACTGCGCTCGACGCTGCTTAACTTCGGTGATCGGACGAGAACCGCTGTATTCAGCGTGATATGCTCATTGCCGAGAGTGCTAGTTAATAATTCGAATTTAAATTAAGTGAGACAAATTAACCTTCATCATTTTAAAACAATAACAAAATGAAAACATGTTTGCTTTTTTCATATCTATTAAAATTTAAAAGAGGAAAAAAAAGTGAAAAAGCCAACGGCACGCAGTGTTCCTAAGTGGTCTCCCTCCCAAGTAGTGACTGCGCTCGACGCTGCTTAACTTCAGTTATCGGACGAGAACCGGTGTATTCAGCGTGATATGGCCGTTGCCGAGAGTGCTAGTTAATAATTTTAATTTAATTAACTTTCATCTTTATAAAACAATAACAAAAAGAAGATATCTGTGCTTTTTCAAATCGGGTGGAATTTAAAAGAGGAAACAAAAGTGAAAAACAAACGGCACGCAGTATTCCCAAGTACTGACTGCGCTCGACGCTGCTAACGTCGGCGATCGGACGAGAACCGGTGTTCTCAGCGTGATATGGCCGTTGCCGAGAGTGCTAGTTAAAAATTCGAATTTAAATTAAGTGAGACAAATTAACCTTCATCTTTATAAAACAATAACAAAAAGAAGATATGTTTGCTTTTTTCATATCGGGTGGAATTTAAAAGAGGAAACAAAAGTGAAAAAGCCAACGGCACGCAGTATTCCCAAGTACTGACTGCGCTCGACGCTGCTAACGTCGGCGATCGGACGAGAACCGGTGTTCTCAGCGTGATATGGCCGTTGCCGAGAGTGCTAGTTAATAATTCGAATTTAAATTAAGTGAGACAAATTAACCTTCATCATTTTAAAACAATAACAAAATGAAAACATGTTTGCTTTTATCATATCTATTAAAATTTAAAAGAGGAAAAAAAAGTGAAAAAGCCAACGGCACGCAGTGTTCCTAAGTGGTCTCCCTCCCAAGTAGTGACTGCGCTCGACGCTGCTTAACTTCGGTGATCGGACGAAAACCGGTGTGTTCAGCGTGATATGGCCGTTGCCGAGAGTGCTAGATAATAATTCGAATTTAAATTAAGTGAGACAAATTAACCTTCATAATTTTAAAACAATAACAAAAAAAACATGTTTGCTTTTTTCATATCTATTAAAATTTATATGAGGAAAAAAAGTGAAAAACCCAACGGCACGCAGTGTACCTAAGTGGTCTCCCTCCCAAGTAGTGACTGCGCTCGACGCTGCTTAACTTCGGTTTTCGGACGAAACCCGGTGTATTCAGCGTGATATGGCCGTTGCCGAGAGTGCTAGTTAATAATTTGAATTTAATTAACTTTCATCTTTATAAAACAATAACAAAAAGAAGATATGTGTGCTTTTTTCAAATCGGGTGGAATTTAAAAGAGGAAACAAAAGTGAAAAACCAACGGCACGCAGTATTCCCAAGTACTGACTGCGCTCGACGCTGCTATCGTCGGCGATCGGACGAGAACCGGTGTTCTCAGCGTGATTTGGCCGTTGCCGAGAGTGCTAGTTAAAAATTCGAATTTAAATTAAGTGAGACAAATTAACCTTCATCTTTATAAAACAATAACAAAAAGAAGATATGTTTGCTTTTTTCATATCGGGTGGAATTTAAAAGAGGAAACAAAAGTGAAAAAGCCAACGGCACGCAGTATTCCCAAGTACTGACTGCGCTCGACGCTGCTAACGTCGGTGATCGGACGAGAACCGGTGTTCTCAGCGTGATATGGCCGTTGCCGAGAGTGCTAGTTAAAAATTCGAATTTAAATTAAGTTAGACAAATTAACCTTCATCTTTATAAAACAATAACAAAAAGAAGATATGTTTGCTTTTTTCATATCGGGTGGAATTTAAAAGAGGAAACAAAAGTGAAAAAGCCTACGGCACGCAGTATTCCCAAGTACTGACTGCGCTCGACGCTGCTAACGTCGGCGATCGGACGAGAACCGGTGTTCTCAGCGTGATATGGCCGTTGCCGAGAGTGCTAGATAATAATTCGAATTTAAATTAAGTGAGACAAATTAACCTTCATCTTTTTAAAACAATAACAAAAAGAAAATATGTTTGCTTTTTTCATATCTATTGGAATTTAAAAGAGGAAAAAAAAGTGAAAAAGCTAACGGCACGCAGTGTTCCTAAGTGGTCGCCCTCCCAAGTACTGACTGCGCTCGACGCTGCTTAACTTCGGTGATCGGACGAGAACCGGTGTATTCAGCGTGATATGGCCGTTGCCGAGAGTGCTATTTAATAATTTGAATTTAATTAACTTTCATCTTTATAAAACAATAACAAAAAAGAAGATATGTTTCCTTTTTTCATATCTATTAAAATTTAAAAGAGGAAAAAAAAGTGAAAAAGCCAACGGCACGCAGTGTTCCTAAGTGGTCTCCATCCCAAGTACTGACTGCGCTCGACGCTGCTTAACTTCGGTGATCGGACGAGAACCGCTGTATTCAGCGTGATATGCTCGTTGCCGAGAGTGCTAGTTAATAATTCGAATTTAAATTAAGTGAGACAAATTAACCTTCATCATTTTAAAACAATAACAAAATGAAAACATGTTTGCTTTTTTCATATCTATTAAAATTTAAAAGAGGAAAAAAAAGTGAAAAAGCCAACGGCACGCAGTGTTCCTATGTGGTCTCCCTCCCAAGTAGTGACTGCGCTCGACGCTGCTTAACTTCAGTTATCGGACGAGAACCGGTGTATTCAGCGTGATATGGCCGTTGCCGAGAGTGCTAGTTAATAATTTTAATTTAATTAACTTTCATCTTTATAAAACAATAACAAAAAGAAGATATCTGTGCTTTTTCAAATCGGGTGGAATTTAAAAGAGGAAACAAAAGTGGAAAACAAACGGCACGCAGTATTCCCAAGTACTGACTGCGCTCGACGCTGCTAACGTCGGCGATCGGACGAGAACCGGTGTTCTCAGCGTGATATGGCCGTTGCCGAGAGTGCTAGTTAAAAATTCGAATTTAAATTAAGTGAGACAAATTAACCTTCATCTTTATAAAACAATAACAAAAAGAAGATATGTTTGCTTTTTTCATATCGGGTGGAATTTAAAAGAGGAAACAAAAGTGAAAAAGCCAACGGCACGCAGTATTCCCAAGTACTGACTGCGCTCGACGCTGCTAACGTCGGCGATCGGACGAGAACCGGTGTTCTCAGCGTGATATGGCCGTTGCCGAGAGTGCTAGTTAATAATTCGAATTTAAATTAAGTGAGACAAATTAACCTTCATCATTTTAAAACAATAACAAAATGAAAACATGTTTGCTTTTTTCATATCTATTAAAATTTAAAAGAGGAAAAAAAAGTGATAAAGCCAACGGCACGCAGTGTTCCTAAGTGGTCTCCCTCCCAAGTAGTGACTGCGCTCGACGCTGCTTAACTTCGGTGATCGGACGAAAACCGGTGTGTTCAGCGTGATATGGCCGTTGCCGAGAGTGCTAGATAATAATTCGAATTTAAATTAAGTGAGACAAATTAACCTTCATAATTTTAAAACAATAACAAAAAAAACATGTTTGCTTTTTTCATATCTATTAAAATTTATATGAGGAAAAAAAGTGAAAAACCCAACGGCACGCAGTGTTCCTAAGTGGTCTCCCTCCCAAGTACTGACTGCGCTCGACGCTGCTTAACTTCGGTGATCGGACGAGAACCGGTGTATTCAGCGTGTTATGGCCGTTGCCGAGAATGCTAGTTAATAATTTGAACTAAATCAACTTTCATCTTTATAAAACAATAACAAAAAGAAGATATGTTTGCTTTTTTCATATCGGGTGGAATTTAAAAGAGGAAACAAAAGTGAAAAAGCCAACGGCACGCAGTATTCCCAAGTACTGACTGCGCTCGACGCTGCTATCGTCGGCGATCGGACGAGAACCGGTGTTCTCAGCGTGATTTGGCCGTTGCCGAGAGTGCTAGTTAAAAATTCGAATTTAAATTAAGTGAGACAAATTAACCTTCATCTTTATAAAACAATAACAAAAAGAAGATATGTTTGCTTTTTTCATATCGGGTGGAATTTAAAAGAGGAAACAAAAGTGAAAAAGCCAACGGCACGCAGTATTCCCAAGTACTGACTGCGCTCGACGCTGCTAACGTCGGTGATCGGACGAGAACCGGTGTTCTCAGCGTGATATGGCCGTTGCCGAGAGTGCTAGTTAAAAATTCGAATTTAAATTAAGTTAGACAAATTAACCTTCATCTTTATAAAACAATAACAAAAAGAAGATATGTTTGCTTTTTTCATATCGGGTGGAATTTAAAAGAGGAAACAAAAGTGAAAAAGCCTACGGCACGCAGTATTCCCAAGTACTGACTGCGCTCGACGCTGCTAACGTCGGCGATCGGACGAGAACCGGTGTTCTCAGCGTGATATGGCCGTTGCCGAGAGTGCTAGATAATAATTCGAATTTAAATTAAGTGAGACAAATTAACCTTCATCTTTTTAAAACAATAACAAAAAGAAAATATGTTTGCTTTTTTCATATCTATTGGAATTTAAAAGAGGAAAAAAAAGTGAAAAAGCTAACGGCACGCAGTGTTCCTAAGTGGTCGCCCTCCCAAGTACTGACTGCGCTCGACGCTGCTTAACTTCGGTGATCGGACGAGAACCGGTGTATTCAGCGTGATATGGCCGTTGCCGAGAGTGCTATTTAATAATTTGAATTTAATTAACTTTCATCTTTATAAAACAATAACAAAAAAGAAGATATGTTTCCTTTTTTCATATCTATTAAAATTTAAAAGAGGAAAAAAAAGTGAAAAAGCCAACGGCACGCAGTGTTCCTAAGTGGTCTCCATCCCAAGTACTGACTGCGCTCGACGCTGCTTAACTTCGGTGATCGGACGAGAACCGCTGTATTCAGCGTGATATGCTCGTTGCCGAGAGTGCTAGTTAATAATTCGAATTTAAATTAAGTGAGACAAATTAACCTTCATCATTTTAAAACAATAACAAAATGAAAACATGTTTGCTTTTTTCATATCTATTAAAATTTAAAAGAGGAAAAAAAAGTGAAAAAGCCAACGGCACGCAGTGTTCCTATGTGGTCTCCCTCCCAAGTAGTGACTGCGCTCGACGCTGCTTAACTTCAGTTATCGGACGAGAACCGGTGTATTCAGCGTGATATGGCCGTTGCCGAGAGTGCTAGTTAATAATTTTAATTTAATTAACTTTCATCTTTATAAAACAATAACAAAAAGAAGATATCTGTGCTTTTTCAAATCGGGTGGAATTTAAAAGAGGAAACAAAAGTGGAAAACAAACGGCACGCAGTATTCCCAAGTACTGACTGCGCTCGACGCTGCTAACGTCGGCGATCGGACGAGAACCGGTGTTCTCAGCGTGATATGGCCGTTGCCGAGAGTGCTAGTTAAAAATTCGAATTTAAATTAAGTGAGACAAATTAACCTTCATCTTTATAAAACAATAACAAAAAGAAGATATGTTTGCTTTTTTCATATCGGGTGGAATTTAAAAGAGGAAACAAAAGTGAAAAAGCCAACGGCACGCAGTATTCCCAAGTACTGACTGCGCTCGACGCTGCTAACGTCGGCGATCGGACGAGAACCGGTGTTCTCAGCGTGATATGGCCGTTGCCGAGAGTGCTAGTTAATAATTCGAATTTAAATTAAGTGAGACAAATTAACCTTCATCATTTTAAAACAATAACAAAATGAAAACATGTTTGCTTTTTTCATATCTATTAAAATTTAAAAGAGGAAAAAAAAGTGATAAAGCCAACGGCACGCAGTGTTCCTAAGTGGTCTCCCTCCCAAGTAGTGACTGCGCTCGACGCTGCTTAACTTCGGTGATCGGACGAAAACCGGTGTGTTCAGCGTGATATGGCCGTTGCCGAGAGTGCTAGATAATAATTCGAATTTAAATTAAGTGAGACAAATTAACCTTCATAATTTTAAAACAATAACAAAAAAAACATGTTTGCTTTTTTCATATCTATTAAAATTTATATGAGGAAAAAAAGTGAAAAACCCAACGGCACGCAGTGTTCCTAAGTGGTCTCCCTCCCAAGTACTGACTGCGCTCGACGCTGCTTAACTTCGGTGATCGGACGAGAACCGGTGTATTCAGCGTGTTATGGCCGTTGCCGAGAATGCTAGTTAATAATTTGAACTAAATCAACTTTCATCTTTATAAAACAATAACAAAAAGAAGATATGTTTGCTTTTTTCATATCGGGTGGAATTTAAAAGAGGAAACAAAAGTGAAAAAGCCAACGGCACGCAGTATTCCCAAGTACTGACTGCGCTCGACGCTGCTAACGTCGGCGATCGGACGAGAACCGGTGTTCTCAGCGTGATATGGCCGTTGCCGAGAGTGCTAGATAATAATTCGAACTTAAATTAAGTGAGACAAATTAACCTTCATCTTTTTAAAACAATAACAAAAAGAAAATATGTTTGCTTTTTTATATCTATTGGAATTTAAAAGAGGAAAAAAAAGTGAAAAAGCTAACGGCACGCAGTGTTCCTAAGTGGTCGCCCTCATAAGTACTGACTGCGCTCGACGCTTCTTAACTTCGGTGATCGGACGAGAACCGGTGTATTCAGCGTGATATGGCCGTTGCCGAGAGTGCTATTAATAATTTGAATTTAATTAACTTTCATCTTTATAAAACAATAACAAAAAGAAGATATGTTTGCTTCTTTCATATCGGGTGGAATTTAAAAGAGGAAACAAAAGTGAAAAACCAACGGAACGCACTATTCCCAAGTACTGTATGCGCTCGACGCTGCTTAACTTCGGTTATCGGACGAGAACCGGTGTATTCAGCGTGATATGGCCGTTGCCGAGAGTGCTAGTTAATAATTTGAATTTAATTAACTTTCATCTTTATAAAACAATAACAAAAAAGAAGATATGTTTGCTTTTTCATATCTATTAAAATTTATAAGAGGGAAAAAAAGTGAAAAAACGGCACGCAGTGTTCCTAAGTGGTCTCCCTCCCAAGTACTGACTGCGCTCGACGCTGCTTAACTTCGGTTATCGGACGAGAACCGGTGTATTCAGCGTGATATGGCCGTTGCCGAGAGTGCAAGTTAATAATTTGAATTTAATTAACTTTCATCTTTATAAAACAATAACAAAAATGAAGATATGTTTGCTTTTTTCATATCTATTAAAATTTAAAAGAGGAAAAAAAAGTGAAAAAGCCAACGGCACGCAGTATTCCCAAGTACTGTATGCGCTCGACGCTGCTTAACTTCGGTGATCGGACGAGAACCGGTGTTTTCAGCGTGATATGGCCGTTGCCGAGAGTGCTAGTTAATAATTCGAATTTAAATTAAGTGAGACAAATTAACCTTCATAATTTTAAAACAATAACAAAAAAAACATGTTTGCTTTTTTCATATCTATTAAAATTTAAAAGAGGAAAAAAAGTGAAAAACCCAACGGCACGCAGTGTTCCTAAGTGGTCTCCCTCCCAAGTACTGACTGCGCTCGACGCTGCTTAACTTCGGTGATCGGACGAGAACCGGTGTATTCAGCGTGTTATGGCCGTTGCCGAGAATGCTAGTTAATAATTTGAACTAAATCAACTTTCATCTTTATAAAACAATAACAAAAAGAAGATATGTTTGCTTTTTTCATATCGGGTGGAATTTAAAAGAGGAAACAAAAGTGAAAAAGCCAACGGCACGCAGTATTCCCAAGTACTGACTGCGCTCGACGCTGCTAACGTCGGCGATCGGACGAGAACCGGTGTTCTCAGCGTGATATGGCCGTTGCCGAGAGTGCTAGATAATAATTCGAACTTAAATTAAGTGAGACTAATTAACCTTCATCTTTTTAAAACAATAACAAAAAGAAAATATGTTTGCTTTTTTATATCTATTGGAATTTAAAAGAGGAAAACAAAGTGAAAAAGCTAACGGCACGCAGTGTTCCTAAGTGGTCGCCCTCCCAAGTACTGACTGCGCTCGACGCTTCTTAACTTCGGTGATCGGACGAGAACCGGTGTATTCAGCGTGATATGGCCGTTGCCGAGTGTGCTAGTTAATAATTTGAATTTAATTAACTTTCATCTTTATAAAACAATAACAAAAAGAAGATATGTTTGCTTCTTTCATATTGGGTGGAATTTAAAAGAGGAAACAAATGTGAAAAACCAACGGAACGCAGTATTCCCAAGTACTGTATGCGCTCGACGCTGCTTAACTTCGGTTATCGGACGAGAACCGGTGTATTCAGCGTGATATGGCCGTTGCCGAGAGTGCTAGTTAATAATTTGAATTTAATTAACTTTCATCTTTATAAAACAATAACAAAAAAGAAGATATGTTTGCTTTTTCATATCTATTAAAATTTATAAGAGGGAAAAAAAGTGAAAAAACGGCACGCAGTGTTCCTAAGTGGTCTCCCTCCCAAGTACTGACTGCGCTCGACGCTGCTTAACTTCGGTTATCGGACGAGAACCGGTGTATTCAGCGTGATATGGCCGTTGCCGAGAGTGCAAGTTAATAATTTGAATTTAATTAACTTTCATCTTTATAAAACAATAACAAAAATGAAGATATGTTTGCTTTTTTCATAGTCTAATGCATTTCCTATGGAGGGGTTGTTTGTATACGTTTAACTTAATTACTCGGCCCCTGTTTGTCGTAACCCAAATATTTTAGTATGGTTTGATGGGGGACAAATTGGACAATACCATACTCAAAGGACATCCCCGTATCTCCAGTAGAAACAGAGTTACGAGCCGGAAAAGTATAGTCTAATGCATTTCCTATGGAGGGGGTTTGTTTCATTACGTTTTGCTTAATATCTCGGCCCCTGTTTGTCGTAGATCAATGTTTTTAGTATGGTTAGATGGGAGACAAATTGGACTAAAACATACTCAAAGGACATCCCCGTATCTCCAGTAGAAACAGAGTTACGAGCCTGCAAAGTATAGTATAATGCATTTTCTATGGAGGGGTTTGTTTGTTCATTTATTGCTTAATTACTTGACCCTGTTCTTTCGATTAAAAATAATACATATCTTTAGTGTAGCGGTTATCGCATCCGCCTCACTCCCGGAAGGCCACAGGTTCGAAACCGCGAAGTTTTTTTTTATAATTATCCGAACATTTGTGTCAAGGTCACATTATTTACATCCCCGTATCTCTGGTAGAACCAGAGTTACGAGCCTCCAGAATTTAGTCTAATGGATTTCCTATGGAGGGGTTTGTTTGTTTACGATTAGCTTAATTACTCGACCATTGTTTGTCGTAGCTCAATGTTTTTAGTATGGTTAGATGGGGGACAAATTGGACTATAACATACTCAAAGGACATCCCCGTATTTACAGTAGAAACAGAGTTACGAGCCTGAAAAGTATAGTCTAATGCATTTTCTATAGAGGGGTTTGTTTGTTCACGTATTGCTTAATTACTTGACCCTGTTCTTTCGATTAAAAATAATAACATATCTTTAGTGTAGCGGTTATCGCATCCGCCTCACTCCCGGAAGGCCACAGGTTCGAAACCGCGAAGTTTTTTTTTATAATTATCCGAACATTTGTGTCAAGGTCACATTATTTACATCCCCGTATCTCTGGTAGAACCAGAGTTACCAGCCTCCAGAATTTAGTCTAATGTATTTCCTATGGAGGGGTTTGTTTTTTTACGATTAGCTTAATTACTCGACTACTGTTTGTCGTAGCCCTAATTCTTAGTATGGCTAGATGGGGGACAAATTGGTCTATAACATACTCAAAGGACATCCCCGTATCTCCAGTAGATACAGAGTTACGAGCCTGTAAAGTATAGTCTAATGCATTTTCTATGGAGGGGTTTGTTTGTTCACGTATTGCTTAATTACTTGACCCTGTTCTTTCGATTAAAAATAATAACATATCTTTAGTGTAGCGGTTATCGCATCCGCCTCACTCTCGGAAGGCCACAGGTTCGAAACCGCAAAGTTTTTTTTTTTTGCTTGGAACATGCAAAGACCTTTATAATTATCCGAACATTTGTGTCAAGGTCACATTATTTACATCCCCGTATCTCTGGTAGAACCAGAGTTACGAGCCTCCAGAATTTAGTCTAATGTATTTCCTATGGAGGGGTTTGTTTGTTTACGATTAGCTTAATTACTCGACTACTGTTTGTCGTAGCCCAAATTCTTAGTATGGCTAGATGGGGGACAAATTGGTCTATAACATACTCAAAAGACATCCCCGTATCTCCAGTAGAAACAGAGTTACGAGCCTGCAAAGTATATTTTCAAAAATCAAAAGTAACCTTCTAACAATAAGTGAGACAAAAAGTAAGTTGACGACGATATTGAGGTAGCCTCAAGTTTAAAGTATCCTTGTATGGGGAGCAAAGAGTACTATAACATATCCAACGGATATCCCAGTATCTCTTGTAGAACAAGAGTTATGAGCCTCCAAAGTTTAGTGCAAAAATCATAAGTAACATAATAAAAATAAGTGAGACGATACCAAAGTTGACGAACATTTTGCTTAATATCTCGGCCCCTGTTTGTCGTAGCTCAATGTTTTTAGTATGGTAAGATGGGGGACAATTTGGACTATATCATATCGTAAGGACATCCCCGTATCTCTAGTAGACACAGAGTTATGGTGGTTCGAGCCCATCCGGGAGCGGTGTTGTGTGGTCTCAGATGTGAAGTAAAAAGTCAAAGTTTTACCTCAGTACCTGACGAAAATTTAATTTTTGGGCTTCAGTGGCGCAATGGTCAGCGCGTTCAGCTGTTAACCGAAAGGTTGGTGGTTCGAGCCCTCCCGGGAGCGGTGTTGTGACGTCTCAGATGTAACGTAAAATGTCAGAGTTTTTCTACAATACCTGACGAACATTTAATTTTTGGGCTTCCGTGGCTCAATGGTTAGAGCGTTCGGCTGTTAACCAATAGGTTGGTGGTTCGGGCCCTCCCGGGAGCGGTGTTGTGACGTCTCAGATGTAACGTAAAATGTCAGAGTTTTTCTACAATACCTGACGAACATTTAATTTTTGGGCTTCCGTGGCTCAATGGTTAGAGCGTTCGGCTGTTAACCAATAGGTTGGTGGTTCGGGCCCTCCCGGGAGCGGTGTTGTGACGTCTCAGATGTAACGTAAAATGTCAGAGTTTTTCCACAATACCTGACGAACATTTAATTTTTGGGCTTCCGTGGCTCAATGGTTAGAGCGTTCGGCTGTTAACCAATAGGTTGGTGGTTCGAGCCCATCCTGGAGCGGTGTTGTGAGGTCTCAGGTGTGAAGTAAAAAGTCAAAGTTTTACCTCAATACCGGACGACCATTTAATATTTGGGCTTCCGTTGCGCTATGGTTAGCGCGTTCGGCTGTTGACCGAAAGGTTGGTGGTTCGAGCCCACCTGGGAGAGGTGTTGTAGGGTCTCAGATGTAACTTAAAAAGTCATAACTTATCCACAATACCTAACAACCATTTAATTTCTGAGCTTCTTTGGCTCACTGGTTAGCGCGTTCGGCTGTTAACCAATAGGTTGGTGGTTCGGGCCCTCCCGGGAGCGGTGTTGTGACGTCTCAGATGTAACGTAAAATGTCAGAGTTTTTCTACAATACCTGACGAACATTTAATTTTTGGGCTTCCGTGGCTCAATGGTTAGAGCGTTCGGCTGTTAAACAATAGGTTGGTGGTTCGGGCCCTCCCGGGAGCGGTGTTGTGACGTCTCAGATGTAACGTAAAATGTCAGAGTTTTTCCACAATACCTGACGAACATTTAATTTTTGGGCTTCCGTGGCTCAATGGTTAGAGCGTTCGGCTGTTAACCAATAGGTTGGTGGTTCGGGCCCTCCCGGGAGCGGTGTTGTGACGTCTCAGATGTAACGTAAAATGTCAGAGTTTTTCCACAATACCTGACGAACATTTAATTTTTGGGCTTCCGTGGCTCAATGGTTAGCGCGTTCGGCTGTTAATCGAAAGGTTGGTGGTTCGAGGCCATCCGGGAGCGGTGTTGTGAGGTCTCAGATGTAGCGTGAAAAGTCAAACTTTTTCCATAATACGTGATAACCATTTATTTTCTGAGCTTCCGTGGCTCAATTGTTAGCGCGTTCGGCTGTTAACCGAAAGGTTGGTGGTTCGAGCCCATCCGGGAGCGGTGTTGTGTGGTCTCAGATGTGAAGTAAAAAGTCAAAGTTTTACCTCAGTACCTGACGAAAATTTAATTTTTGGGCTTCAGTGGCGCAATGGTCAACGCGTTCAGCTGTTAACCGAAAGGTTGGTGGTTCGAGCCCACCCGGGAGCGGTGTTTTTGGATCTCAAATGTAACGTAAATAGGCAAAGTTTTTCCACAATACCTGACGACCATTTAATTTTTGGGTGTCCGTGGCGAATGGTTAGCGCGTTCGGCTGTTAACCGAAAGGTTGGTGGTTCGAGCCCATCCGGGAGCGGTGTTGTGAGGTCTCAGATGTGAAGTAAAAAGTCAAAGTTTTTCCTCAATACCTGACGAAAATTTAATTTTTGGGCTTCAGTGGCGCAATGGTTAGCGCGTTCGGCTGTTAACCAATAGGTTGGTGGTTCGAGCCCATCCGGGAGAGGTGTTGTGACGTCTCAGATGTAACGTAAAATGTCAGAGTTTTTCCACAATACCTGACGAACATTTAATTTTTGGGCTTCCGTGGCTAAATGGTTAGCGCGTTCGGCTATTAATCGAAAGGTTGGTGGTTCGAACCCGTCCGGGAGCGGTGTTGTGAGGTCTCAGATGTAGCGTGAAAAGTCAAACTTTTTCCATAATACGTGATAACCATTTATTTTCTGAGCTTCCGTGGCTCAATTGTTAGCGCGTTCGGCTGTTAAACATGCGATTTTTTCGGTACTTTTTTGAATGCATTTTTTTCTGGAGAAATTTTTGACCGAATTCAGCTTAGTTCCCTATAAAACACTCATTAAAAGTGATTTCATCTCGATTGAACAGTAATTAAAAATGTACCTCGATTTTTAATCACATTTTAAAAATCGACGTTTCACCGCCAACGAAGCATATTTTGAGTATTTCTTCACTATTTACAAATATATTCACTGAAACCACTATTTTTATACTTTTTGCTTTAATTCAAGCAAATGTAACGATATTCATTCAAAAAACTGTTAAAATTCAATTTTTCAATAAGAAATCGTTGTCACTGATTTTGTATCTTAAAGAAGAAAAACATGCGATTTTTTCGGTACTTTTTTGAATGCATTTTTTTCTGGAGAAATTTTTGACCGAATTCAGCTTAATTCCCTATAAAACACTCATTGAAAGTGATTTCATCTCGATTGAACAATAATTAAAAATTTACCTCGATTTTTAATAACATTTTCAAAATCGACGTTTCACGGCCAAAGAAGCATACTTTGAGTATTTCTTCACTATTTTCAAATATATTCATTGAAACCATTATTTTTATACTTTTTGCTTTAATTCAAGCAATGTAACGATATTCATTCAAAAAACTGTTAAAATTCAATTTTCAATAAGAAATCGTTGTCACGGATTTTGTATCTTGAAGAAGAAAAACATGCGATTTTTTCGGTACTTTTTTGAATTCATTTTTTTCTGGAGAAATTTTTGACCGAATTCAGCTTAATTCCCTATAAAACACTCAATAAAAGTGATTTCATCTCGATTGAACAATAAATAAAAATGTACCTCGATTTTTAATAACATTTTCAAAATCGACGTAACTCGACCTAAGAAAAACATTTTGAGTATTTGTTCACTGTTTTCAAATATAACCAATGAAACCATTATTTTTGTAATTTTTGCGTTAATTCAAGCAAATGTAACGATATTCATTCAACAAACTGTTAAAATTCAATTTTAAATAAGAAATCGTTGTCACGGATTTTGTATCTTGAAGAAAAAAAACATGCGATTTTTTCGGTACACTTTTGAATGCATTTTTTTCTGGAGAAATGTTTGACCGAATTCAGCTTAATTCACTATTTTCAAATATATTCATTGAAACCATTATTTTTATACTTTTTGCTTTAATTCAAGCAATGTAACGATATTCATTCAAAAACTGTTAAAATTCAATTTTCAATAAGAAATCGTATTCACGGATTTTGTGTCTTGAAGAAGAAAAACCTGCGATTTTTTCGGTACTTTTTTGAATGAATTTTATTCTGGAGAAATTTTTGACCGAATTCAGCTTAATTCCCTATAAAACACTCATTAAAAGTGATTTCATCTCGATTGAACAATAAATAAAAATGTACCTCGATTTTTAATAACATTTTCAAAATCGACGTAACTCGGCCTAAGAAAAACATTTTGAGTATTTGTTCACTATTTTCAAATATAACCACTGAAACCATTATTTTTGTAATTTTTGCGTTAATTCAAGCAAATGTAACGATATTCATTCAACAAACTGTTAAAATTCAATTTTAAATAAGAAATCGTTGTCACGGATTTTGTATCTTGAAGAAAAAAACATGCGATTTTTTCGGTACACTTTTAAATGCATTTTTTTCTGGAGAAATGTTTGACCGAATTCAGCTTAATTCCCTATAAAACACTCATTAAAAGTGATTTCATCTCGATTGAACAATAATTAAAAATGTACCTCGATTTTTAATAACATTTTAAAAATCGACGTTTCACCGCCAACGAAGCATATTTTGAGTATTTCTTCACTATTTACAAATATATTCACTGAAACCATTATTTTTATACTTTTAGCTTTAATTCAAGCAAATGTAACGATATTCAAATCAAAAAACTGTTAAAATGAAATTTTTCAATAAGAAATCGTTGTCACGGATTTTGTGTCTTGAAGAAGAAAAACATGCGATTTTTTCGGTACTTTTTTGAATGCATTTTTTTCTGGAGAAATTTTTGACCGAATTCAGCTTAATTCGCAATAAAACACTCAATAAAAGTGATTTCATCTCGATTGAACAATAAATAAAAATGTACCTCGATTTTTAATAACATTTTCAAAATCGACGTAACTCGACCTAAGAAAAACATTTTGAGTATTTGTTCACTGTTTTCAAATATAACCAATGAAACCATTATTTTTGTAATTTTTGCGTTAATTCAAGCAAATGTAACGATATTCATTCAACAAACTGTTAAAATTCAATTTTAAATAAGAAATCGTTGTCACGGATTTTGTATCTTGAAGAAAAAAAACATGCGATTTTTTCGGTACACTTTTGAATGCATTTTTTTCTGGAGAAATGTTTGACCGAATTCAGCTTAATTCCCTATAAAACACTCATTAAAAGTGATTTCATCTCGATTCAACAATAAATAAAAATGTACCTCGATTTTTAATAACATTTTCAAAATCGACGTTTCACGGCCAAAGAAGCATATTTTGAGTATTTCTTCACTATTTTCAAATATAACCACTGAAACCATTATTTTTATACTTTTTGCTTTAATTCAAGCAAATGTAACGATATTCATTCAAAAAACTGTTAAAATTCAATTTTTCAATAAGAAATCGTTGTCACTGATTTTGTATCTTGAAGAAGAAAAACATGCGATTTTTTCGGTACTTTTTTGAATGCATTTTTTTCTGGAGAAATTTTTGACCGAATTCAGCTTAATTCCCTATAAAACACTCATTGAAAGTGATTTCATCTCGATTGAACAATAATTAAAAATTTACCTCGATTTTTAATAACATTTTCAAAATCGACGTTTCACGGCCAAAGAAGCATACTTTGAGTATTTCTTCACTATTTTCAAATATATTCATTGAAACCATTATTTTTATACTTTTTGCTTTAATTCAAGCAATGTAACGATATTCATTCAAAAAACTGTTAAAATTCAATTTTCAATAAGAAATCGTTGTCACGGATTTTGTATCTTGAAGAAGAAAAACATGCGATTTTTTCGGTACTTTTTTGAACTCATTTTTTTCTGGAGAAATTTTTGACCGAATTCAGCTTAATTCCCTATAAAACACTCAATAAAAGTGATTTCATCTCGATTGAACATTAAATAAAAATGTACCTCGATTTTTAATAACATTTTCAAAATCGACGTTTCACCGCCAACGAAGCATATTTTGAGTATTTCTTCACTATTTACAAATATATTCACTGAAACCATTATTTTTATACTTTTTGCTTTAATTCAAGCAAATGTAACGATATTCAATCAAAAAACTGTTAAAATTAAATTTTTCAATAAGAAATCGTTGTCACGGATTTTGTGTCTTGAAGAAGAAAAACATGCGATTTTTTCGGTACTTTTTTGAATGCATTTTTTTCTGGAGAAATTTTTGACCGAATTCAGCTTAATTCCCTATTCGTACCGTAAAGTTTCACTAGCGCCACTTAGCGGGCGATTTTGGAAGCTCAAACTCAAGGAAACAAATCAAACTTTCAGCCAGAGTCTGTCGTCGGTCTCGCGGCTGATTCTTGAGAAAATTAGTTTTTAGAATTGAAATTTATGATGAACGATATTCATGAGTGAACAGATGTTAATGGTAAGTGATTTATTCTTCGCTGTTTAAAATAAATTTAGCCTAGATCATTAATTTGTTATTAAAAACGCGATAAAGTTAAGCCTTGTCTGTTGACAAAGTTGCTTGGATTCTGTTATGCTAATGCAAATGGCTCAATGTTTTTTACTACCTGTTGCACTCTCCTTGGTTAAAATCATGGACTATATTGGAGAAAGAAAGAACTGTTTGCAGCAGGATGAACAAAAATTGAAGAAAAACCACATTATAAAATGTGCCGTGCTTCGGGAAGCTACATCGAAGCTTTAGTTTTGCAAACATCAGGACTTTCTAACGAACCTCATAAGTTTAAGATGGATCTGAGTGACAATAGTGACTTCATTATAACTTGCTCTTGCCCCGCTGGAGGTGGAGGTTACTGCAAGCATTGCATTGCCATATTACTAGAAGAAAAGTTGCCTAGGTTAGATGAAACGTGTACTGATGTGAAACAATCTTGGGGAAAGCTCAAAAAATCTATTCTAGAGATGCATAAGGGAGTACCAATAGATACATTATGCTGTATTTCTGCTCCCAAGTTCAATGTTGTTCACTTTGAAGAATCAAAACAAAAGACAATTTTGGAATCCTCTTAACAAGTTCTAGTCACGAGACAGCTCTTCAAAAGCATATCAAACCCAGCGAAAACTTCAAAAATATTGTCAAAAAAAGACAGTGTAATGAGAGACCCGAGGAAAGTGAATTAGTGGAAAGCCAGACCAAGAATAGAAACATTATGAACAATAAAAGAGCAACAATGACGCAGTTTTTTTCAATAATGACCGACCGTGTGGATTTCTCTCATTTAAATTTAGAAGAAAATAAATCATCTAGTCTTCTGTTATTGACAGATGAGGAGAAGTTATTTTATGATAAAGAAGTAGCATTATCTTTTGAAAAAGCTGTAGCCATAGCCATCAAAACATAGGGTCAAAATGATTCTTTTAGGCGTCAATAATTGCCATTTTACCATTTATTCCAAATTCGAAAACGACTGTTCCATCATTGAGGTTCTTCGTGATCAAAAATTTATTGACACACTTTTAACTAGACTGCAAATCACATATTTCAAGTATTATTTACCATCATTTTTGAAATGGAGTAAAGAAAGCAAGGTGTAATTAATTTATTTCCTATTTACCAAGTGTGATTTTAAGATCTTTTATTAAGTACAAAATTAATTAAAAAATAGCTGTAATTAGGTTTCTTAAAACTGTGATAAGATCTTTATTCAATGAAATTTAAAATATTCTGATGTTTTTTAAGCTCAAAAAAGAGTAGTGATAAAAAATAAAGTTCAAAATGTTGTGATTTTTACAAGCTCAATGTCTTATCTAGTTCTTCGTTCGCCTATTTACATTGATCTTAGAACTTATCATTGGCCAAAACTGGTGTTGACAAATTAATGATAGCGGATATCACTGTCTCTTCTTCAATCTTTCTAACCTTCCATTAACTTTAATAGCTTTCTTTTCAAATTTCCTCAAAGGAAGGTTAGCCGATGGAACGGCCAACGGGCGTAACCTTAGTAGATACGTTGACTGATCTATAATTATAGCATAAAATTAATTAACAGACTATCACAATACAACTTGAGTACAAAATCTTACCTTTATTTGGAAAAATTGGCTTAGGGCGGTAATCTTTTCCCTCGAAATGATGGGAGCAGACTACCATAGTTTTACTGTTTGGTTTGCCCATTTTTAATGCTATATCCCACTGTTTTGCTAATTTCGCGTCACGCGGAAATCTATGGAAATGAATATTCTCCATTGTTCCATTATTTTTACATCCATAAACGCAGCAGTAAGTAACCATAGTTTAATTTCGCTTGTATAATCTATGAATCACTATTAAAACACACCCGAAAGATCGAGTTCTTAGTACACGACAGATGGTTTGTTTCCTTTAGTTTGCGCCATATTGGAATTTTCAGTGGCGCCCCCTATAGTAACTTTACGTTGCGAATAAAACACTCAATAAAAGTGATTTCATCTCGATTGAACAATAAATAAAAATGTACCTCGATTTTTAATAACATTTTCAAAATCGACGTAACTCGACCTAAGAAAAACATTTTGAGTATTTGTTCACTGTTTTCAAATATAACCAATGAAACCATTATTTTTGTAATTTTTGCGTTAATTCAAGCAAATGTAACGATATTCATTCAACAAACTGTTAAAATTTAATTTTAAATAAGAAATCGTTGTCACGGATTTTGTATCTTGAAGAAAAAACATGCGATTTTTTCGGTACACTTTTGAATGCATTTTTTTCTGGAGAAATGTTTGACCGAATTCAGCTTAATTCCCTATAAAACACTCATTGAAAGTGATTTCATCTCGATTGAACAATAATTAAAAATTTACCTCGATTTTTAATAACATTTTCAAAATCGACGTTTCACGGCCAAAGATGCATACTTTGAGTATTTCTTCACTATTTTCAAATATGTTCACTGAAACCATTATTTTTATACTTTTTGCTTTAATTCAAGCAAATGTAACGATATTCATTCAAAAAACTGTTAAAATTCAATTTTTCAATAAGAAATCGTTGTCACTGATTTTGTATCTTGAAGAAGAAAAACATGCGATTTTTTCGGTACTTTTTTGAATGCATTTTTTTCTGGAGAAATTTTTGACCGAATTCAGCTTAATTCCCTATAAAACACTCATTGAAAGTGATTTCATCTCGATTGAACAATAATTAAAAATTTACCTCGATTTTTAATAACATTTTCAAAATCGACGTTTCACGGCCAAAGAAGCATACTTTGAGTATTTCTTCACTATTTTCAAATATATTCATTGAAACCATTATTTTTATACTTTTTGCTTTAATTCAAGCAATGTAACGATATTCATTCAAAAAACTGTTAAAATTCAATTTTCAATAAGAAATCGTTGCCACGGATTTTGTATCTTGAAGAAGAAAAACATGCGATTTTTTCGGTACTTTTTTGAACTCATTTTTTTCTGGAGAAATTTTTGACCGAATTCAGCTTAATTCCCTATAAAACACTCAATAAAAGTGATTTCATCTCGATTGAACATTAAATAAAAATGTACCTCGATTTTTAATAACATTTTCAAAATCGACGTTTCACCGCCAACGAAGCATATTTTGAGTATTTCTTCACTATTTACAAATATATTCACTGAAACCATTATTTTTATACTTTTTGCTTTAATTCAAGCAAATGTAACGATATTCAATCAAAAAACTGTTAAAATTAAATTTTTCAATAAGAAATCGTTGTCACGGATTTTGTGTCTTGAAGAAGAAAAACATGCGATTTTTTCGGTACTTTTTTGAATGCATTTTTTTCTGGAGAAATTTTTGACCGAATTCAGCTTAATTCCCTATTCGTACCGTAAAGTTTCACTAGCGCCACTTAGCGGGCGATTTTGGAAGCTCAAACTCAAGGAAACAAATCAAACTTTCAGCCAGAGTCTGTCGTCGGTCTCGCGGCTGATTCTTGAGAAAATTAGTTTTTAGAATTGAAATTTATGATGAACGATATTCATGAGTGAACAGATGTTAATGGTAAGTGATTTATTCTTCGCTGTTTAAAATAAATTTAGCCTAGATCATTAATTTGTTATTAAAAACGCGATAAAGTTAAGCCTTGTCTGTTGACAAAGTTGCTTGGATTCTGTTATGCTAATGCAAATGGCTCAATGTTTTTTACTACCTGTTGCACTCTCCTTGGTTAAAATCATGGACTATATTGGAGAAAGAAAGAACTGTTTGCAGCAGGATGAACAAAAATTGAAGAAAAACCACATTATAAAATGTGCCGTGCTTCGGGAAGCTACATCGAAGCTTTAGTTTTGCAAACATCAGGACTTTCTAACGAACCTCATAAGTTTAAGATGGATCTGAGTGACAATAGTGACTTCATTATAACTTGCTCTTGCCCCGCTGGAGGTGGAGGTTACTGCAAGCATTGCATTGCCATATTACTAGAAGAAAAGTTGCCTAGGTTAGATGAAACGTGTACTGATGTGAAACAATCTTGGGGAAAGCTCAAAAAATCTATTCTAGAGATGCATAAGGGAGTACCAATAGATACATTATGCTGTATTTCTGCTCCCAAGTTCAATGTTGTTCACTTTGAAGAATCAAAACAAAAGACAATTTTGGAATCCTCTTAACAAGTTCTAGTCACGAGACAGCTCTTCAAAAGCATATCAAACCCAGCGAAAACTTCAAAAATATTGTCAAAAAAAGACAGTGTAATGAGAGACCCGAGGAAAGTGAATTAGTGGAAAGCCAGACCAAGAATAGAAACATTATGAACAATAAAAGAGCAACAATGACGCAGTTTTTTTCAATAATGACCGACCGTGTGGATTTCTCTCATTTAAATTTAGAAGAAAATAAATCATCTAGTCTTCTGTTATTGACAGATGAGGAGAAGTTATTTTATGATAAAGAAGTAGCATTATCTTTTGAAAAAGCTGTAGCCATAGCCATCAAAACATAGGGTCAAAATGATTCTTTTAGGCGTCAATAATTGCCATTTTACCATTTATTCCAAATTCGAAAACGACTGTTCCATCATTGAGGTTCTTCGTGATCAAAAATTTATTGACACACTTTTAACTAGACTGCAAATCACATATTTCAAGTATTATTTACCATCATTTTTGAAATGGAGTAAAGAAAGCAAGGTGTAATTAATTTATTTCCTATTTACCAAGTGTGATTTTAAGATCTTTTATTAAGTACAAAATTAATTAAAAAATAGCTGTAATTAGGTTTCTTAAAACTGTGATAAGATCTTTATTCAATGAAATTTAAAATATTCTGATGTTTTTTAAGCTCAAAAAAGAGTAGTGATAAAAAATAAAGTTCAAAATGTTGTGATTTTTACAAGCTCAATGTCTTATCTAGTTCTTCGTTCGCCTATTTACATTGATCTTAGAACTTATCATTGGCCAAAACTGGTGTTGACAAATTAATGATAGCGGATATCACTGTCTCTTCTTCAATCTTTCTAACCTTCCATTAACTTTAATAGCTTTCTTTTCAAATTTCCTCAAAGGAAGGTTAGCCGATGGAACGGCCAACGGGCGTAACCTTAGTAGATACGTTGACTGATCTATAATTATAGCATAAAATTAATTAACAGACTATCACAATACAACTTGAGTACAAAATCTTACCTTTATTTGGAAAAATTGGCTTAGGGCGGTAATCTTTTCCCTCGAAATGATGGGAGCAGACTACCATAGTTTTACTGTTTGGTTTGCCCATTTTTAATGCTATATCCCACTGTTTTGCTAATTTCGCGTCACGCGGAAATCTATGGAAATGAATATTCTCCATTGTTCCATTATTTTTACATCCATAAACGCAGCAGTAAGTAACCATAGTTTAATTTCGCTTGTATAATCTATGAATCACTATTAAAACACACCCGAAAGATCGAGTTCTTAGTACACGACAGATGGTTTGTTTCCGTTAGTTTGCGCCATATTGGAATTTTCAGTGGCGCCCCCTATAGTAACTTTACGTTGCGAATAAAACACTCAATAAAAGTGATTTCATCTCGATTGAACAATAAATAAAAATGTACCTCGATTTTTAATAACATTTTCAAAATCGACGTAACTCGACCTAAGAAAAACATTTTGAGTATTTGTTCACTGTTTTCAAATATAACCAATGAAACCATTATTTTTGTAATTTTTGCGTTAATTCAAGCAAATGTAACGATATTCATTCAACAAACTGTTAAAATTTAATTTTAAATAAGAAATCGTTGTCACGGATTTTGTATCTTGAAGAAAAAACATGCGATTTTTTCGGTACACTTTTGAATGCATTTTTTTCTGGAGAAATGTTTGACCGAATTCAGCTTAATTCCCTATAAAACACTCATTGAAAGTGATTTCATCTCGATTGAACAATAATTAAAAATTTACCTCGATTTTTAATAACATTTTCAAAATCGACGTTTCACGGCCAAAGATGCATACTTTGAGTATTTCTTCACTATTTTCAAATATGTTCACTGAAACCATTATTTTTATACTTTTTGCGTTAATTCAAGCAAATGTAACGATATTCATTCAACAAACTGTTAAAATTCAATTTTAAATAAGAAATCGTTGTCACGGATTTTGTATCTTGAAGAAAAAAAACATGCGATTTATTCGGGACTTTTTTGAATGCATTTTTTTCTGGAGAAATTTTTGACCGAATTCAGCTTAGTTCCCTACAAAACACTCATTAAAAGTGATTTCAAATCGATTGAACAATAATTATAAATGTACCTCGATTTTTAATAACATTTTAAAAATCGACGTTTCACCGCCAACGAAGCATATTTTGAGTATTTCTTCACTATTTACAAATATATTCACTGAAACCATTATTTTTATACTTTTTGTTTAATTCAAGCAAATGTAACGATATTCATTCAACAAACTGTTAAAATTCAATTTTAAATAAGAAATCGTTGTCACGGATTTTGTATCTTGAAGAAAAAAAACATGCGATTTTTTCGGTACACTTTTGAATGCATTTTTTTCTGGAGAAATGTTTGACCGAATTCAGCTTAATTCCCTATAAAACACTCATTGAAAGTGATTTCATCTTGATTGAACAATAATTAAAAATTTACCTCGATTTTTAATAACATTTTAAAAATCGACGTTTCACGGCCAAAGATGCATACTTTGAGTATTTCTTCACTATTTTCAAATATGTTCACTGAAACCATTATTTTTATACTTTTTGCTTTAATTCAAGCAAATGTAACGATATTCAATCAAAAAACTGTTAAAATTAAATTTTTCAATAAGAAATCGTTGTCACTGATTTTGTATCTTGAAGAAGAAAAACATGCGATTTTTTCGGTACTTTTTTGAATGCATTTTTTTCTGGAGAAATTTTTGACCGAATTCAGCTTAGTTCCCTATAAAACACTCATTGAAAGTGATTTCACCTCGATTGAACAATAATTAAAAATTTACCTCGATTTTTAATAACATTTTCAAAATCGACGTTTCACGGCCAAAGAAGCATACTTTGAGTATTTCTTCACTATTTTCAAATATATTCATTGAAACCATTATTTTTATACTTTTTGCTTTAATTCAAGCAATGTAACGATATTCATTCAAAAAACTGTTAAAATTCAATTTTCTTAAAGAAATCGTTGTCACGGATTTTGTATCTTGAAGAAGAAAAACATGCGATTTTTTCGGTACTTTTTTGAACTCATTTTTTTCTGGAGAAATTTTTGACCGAATTCAGCTTAATTCCCTATAAAACACTCAATAAAAGTGATTTCATCTCGATTGAACAATAAATATAAATTTACCTCGATTTTTAATAACATTTTCAAAATCGACGTTTCACGGCCAAAGAAGCATACTTTGAGTATTTCTTCACTATTTTCAAATATATTCATTGAAACCATTATTTTTATACTTTTTGCTTTAATTCAAGCAATGTAACGATATTCATTCAAAAAACTGTTAAAATTCAATTTTCTTAAAGAAATCGTTGTCACGGATTTTGTATCTTGAAGAAGAAAAACATGCGATTTTTTCGGTACTTTTTTGAACTCATTTTTTTCTGGAGAAATTTTTGACCGAATTCAGCTTAATTCCCTATAAAACACTCAATAAAAGTGATTTCATCTCGATTGAACAATAAATATAAATGTACCTCGATTTTTAATAACATTTTCAAAATCGACGTTTCACGGTCAAAGAAGCATATTTTGAGTATTTCTTCACTATTTTCAAATATAACCACTGAAACCATTATTTTTATACTTTTTGCTTTAATTCAAGCAAATGTAACGATATTCATTCAAAAAACTGTTAAAATTCAATTTTTCAATAAGAAATCGTTGTCACGGATTTTGTATCTTGAAGAAGAAAAACAAGCGATTTTTTTCGGTACTTTTTTGAATGCATTTTTTTCTGGAGAAATGTTTGACCGAATTCAGCTTAATTCCCTATAAAACACTCATTGAAAGTGATTTCATCTCGATTGACCAATAATTAAAAATTTACCTCGATTTTTAATAACATTTTCAAAATCGACGTTTTACGGCCAAAGAAGCATACTTTGAGTATTTCTTCACTATTTTCAAATATATTCATTGAAACCATTATTTTTATACTTTTTGCTTTAATTCAAGCAATGTAACGATATTCATTCAAAAAACTGTTAAAATTCAATTTTCAATAAGAAATCGTATTCACGGATTTTGTGTCTTGAAGAAGAAAAACCTGGGATTTTTTCGGTACTTTTTTGAATGCATTTTTTTCTGGAGAAAGTTTTGACCGAATTCAGCTTAATTCCCAATAAAACACTCATTGAAAGTGATTTCATCTCGATTGAACAATAAATAAAGTGTACCTCGATTTTTAATAACATTTTCAAAATCGACGTTTCACGGCCAAAGAAGCATATTTTGAGTATTTCTTCACTATTTTCAAAAATAACCACTGAAACCATTATTTTTATACTTTTTGCTTTAATTCAAGCAAGTGTAACGATATTCATTCAAAAAACTGTTAAAATTCAAATTTCAATAAGAAATCGTATTCACGGATTTTGTGTCTTGAAGAAGAAAAACATGCGATTTTTTGGTACTTTTTTGAATGCATTTTTTTCTGGAGTAATTTTTGACCCAATTCAGCTTAATTCCCTATAAAACACTCATTAAAAGTGATTTCATCTCGATTGAACAATAAATAAAAATGTACCTCGATTTTTAATAACATTTTCAAAATCGACGTTTCACGGCCAAAGAAGAATACTTTGAGTATTTCTTCACTATTTTCAAATATATTCATTGAAACCATTATTTTTATACTTTTTGCTTTAATTCAAGCAATGTAACGATATTCATTCAAAAAACTGTTAAAATTCAATTTTCTTAAAGAAATCGTTGTCACGGATTTTGTATCTTGAAGAAGAAAAACATGCGATTTTTTCGGTACTTTTTTGAACTCATTTTTTTCTGGAGAAATTTTTGACCGAATTCAGCTTAATTCCCTATAAAACACTCAATAAAAGTGATTTCATCTCGATTGAACAATAAATAAAAATGTACCTCGATTTTTAATAACATTTTCAAAATCGACGTTTCACGGTCAAAGAAGCATATTTTGAGTATTTCTTCACTATTTTCAAATATAACCACTGAAACCATTATTTTTATACTTTTTGCTTTAATTCAAGCAAATGTAACGATATTCATTCAAAAAACTGTTAAAATTCAATTTTTCAATAAGAAATCGTTGTCACGGATTTTGTATCTTGAAGAAGAAAAACATGCGATTTTTTCGGTACACTTTTGAATGCATTTTTTTCTGGAGAAATGTTTGACCGAATTCAGCTTAATTCCCTATAAAACACTCAATAAAAGTGATTTCATCTCGATTGAACAATAATTAAAAATTTACCTCGATTTTTAATAACATTTTCAAAATCGACGTAACTCGGCCTAAGAAAAACATTTTGAGTATTTTTTCACTGTTTTCAAATATAACTCTGAAACCATTATTTTTGTAATTTTTGCGTTAATTCAAGCAAATGTAACGATATTCATTCAACAAACTGTTAAAATTAAATTTTCAACAAGAAATCGTTGTCACGGATTTTGTATCTTGAAGAAAAAAAACATGCGATTTTTTCGGTACACTTTTGAATGCATTTTTTTCTGGAGAAATGTTTGACCGAGTTCAGCTTAATTCCCTATAAAACACTCATTGAAAGTGATTTCATCTCGATTGAACAATAATTAAAAATTTACCTCGATTTTTAATAACATTTTCAAAATCGACGTTTCACGGCCAAAGAAGCTTACTTTGAGTATTTCTTCACTATTTTCAAATATGTTCACTGAAACCATTATTTTTATACTTTTTGCTTTAATTCAAGCAAATGTAACGATATTCAATCAAAAAACTGTTAAAATTAAATTTTTCAATAAGAAATCGTTGTCACGGATTTTGTATCTTGAAGAAGAAAAACATGCGATTTTTTCGGTACTTTTTTGAATGCATTTTTTTCAGGAGAAATTTTGGACCGAATTCAGCTTAATTCCCTATAAAACACTCATTTAAAGTGATTTCATCTCGATTGAACAATAAATAAAAATGTACCTCGATTTTTAATAACATTTTCAAAATCGACGTTTCACGGCCAAAGAAGCATACTTTGAGTATTTGTTCACTATTTTCAAATATGTTCACTGAAAGCATTATTTTTATACTTTTTGCTTTAATTCAAGCAAATGTAACGATATTCAATCAAAAAACTGTTAAAATTAAATTTTTCAATCAGAAATCGTTGTCACGGATTTTGTATCTTGAAGAAGAAAAACATGCGATTTTTTGGTACTTTTTTGAATGCATTTTTTTCTGGAGTAATTTTTGACCCAATTCAGCTTAATTCCCTATAAAACACTCATTAAAAGTGATTTCATCTCGATTGAACAATAAATAAAAATGTACCTCGATTTTTAATAACATTTTCAAAATCGACGTTTCACGGCCAAAGAAGCATATTTTGAGTATTTCTTCACTATTTTCAAATATAACCACTGAAACCATTATTTTTATACTTTTTGCTTTAATTCAAGCAAATATAACGATATTCATTCAAAAAACTGTTAAAATTCAATTTTTCAATAAGAAATCGTTGTCACGGATTTTGTATCTTGAAGAAGAAAAACATGCGATTTTTTCGGTACACTTTTGAATGCATTTTTTTCTGGAGAAATGTTTGACCGAATTCAGCTTAATTCCCTATAAAACACTCAATAAAAGTGATTTCATCTCGATTGAACAATAAACAAAAATGTACCTCGATTTTTAATAACATTTTCAAAATCGACGTTTCACGGCCAAAGAATCATACTTTGAGTATTTCTTCACTATTTTCAAATATATTCATTGAAACCATTATTTTTATACTTTTTGCTTTAATTCAAGCAATGTAACGATATTCATTCAAAAAACTTAAAATTCAATTTTCAATAAGAAATCGTATTCACGGATTTTGAGTCTTGAAGAAGAAAAACCTGCGATTTTTTCGGTACTTTTTTGAATGCATTTTTTTTTTGGAGAAATTTTTGACCGAATTCAGCTTAATTCCCTATAAAACACTCATTGAAAGTGGTGGTTCGAGCCCACCCGGGACCGGTGTTGTGGGATCTCAAATGTAACGTAAAAACCAAAGTTTTTCCACAATACCTGACAACCATTTAATTTTTGGGTTTCCGTGCCGCATTGGTTAGCGCTATGAACCGAAAGGTTGGTGGTTCGTGCCCATCCGGGAGCGGTGTTGTGAGGTCTCAGATGTGACGTAAAAAGTCAGAGTTTTTCCACAATACCTGACAAACATTTAATATTTGGCTTCCGTGGCGCAATGGTTAGCGCGCTCAACTGTTATTCAAAAGGTTGGTGGTTCGAGCGTACCCGGGAGTGGTGTCGTGATGTCTCAGATGTGACGTAAAAAGTCGAGGTTTTTCCACAATACCTGACGACCATTTAATATTTGGGCTTCCGTGGCGCAATGGTTAGCGCGTTCGGCTGTTAACCGAAAGGTTAGTGGTTCGAGACCACCCGAAACCGGTGTTGTGAGGTCTCAGATGTAACGTAAAATGTCATAGTTTTTCCACAATAACTGACGAACATTTAATATTTGGGCTTCCGTGGAGCAATGGTTAGCGCGTTCAGCAGTTAACCGAAAGGTTGGTGTTTCGAGCCCACCCAGGAGAGGCGTTGTGGGGTCTCAGATGTAGCGTAAAAAGTCAAAACTTTTCCACAATACGGGACAAACATTTAATTTCTGAATTTCTGTGGCTCAATGGTTAGCTCGTACAGCTGTTAACCGAAAGTTTGGTGGTTCGAGCCCACCCGGGAGAGGTGTTGTGAGGTCTCAGATGTGACGTAAAAAGTCAAAGTTTTTCCACAATACCTGACGACCATATAAGTTTCTAGCTCCATGGCGCAATGGTTAGCGCGTTCGGCTGTTAACCAGTAAGTTGGTGGTTCTAGCCCACCCGAAACCGGTGTTGTGAGGTCTCAGATGTGGCGTAAAAAGTCAAGGTTTTCCACAATACCTGACGACCATTCAATTTTTGGGCTTCCGTGTGGCAATGGTTAGCGCGTTCAGCTGTTATTCAAAAGAGTGGTGGTTTGAGCCCTCCCGGGAGCGGTGCTGTGAGGTCTCAGATGTAACGTAAAATGTCAGAGTTTTTCCACAATAACTGACGAACATTTAATTTTTGGGCTTCCGTGGAGCAATGGTTAGTGCGTTCAGCAGTTAACCGAAAGGTTGGTGGTTCGAGCCCACCCGGGAGAGGTGTTGTGGGGTCTCAGATGTAGCGTAAAAAGTCAAAACCTTTCCACAATACGGAACAACCATTTAATTCCTGAGCTTCCGTGGCTCAATGGTTAGCGCGTTCGGCTGTTAACCAATAGGTTGGTGGTTCGAGCCCACCCGGGAGCGGAACCACCAACCTTTCGGTTAACAGCTAAACGCGCTAACCATTGCGCCACTGAGGCCCAAAAATTAAATGGTCGTCAGGTATTGTGGAAAAACTTTGGCTATTTACGTTACATTTGAGATCCCAAAACACCGCTCCCGGGTGGGCTCGAACCACCAACCTATTGGTTAACAGCCGAACGCGCTAACCATTGAGCCACGGAAGCTCAGAAAATAAATGGTTATCACGTATTATGGAAAAAGTTTGACTTTTCACGCTACATATGAGACCTCACAATACCTCTTCCGGGCGGGCTCGAACCACCAACCTTTCGATTAACAGCTGAACGCGCTAACCATTGCGCCACGGAAGCCCAAAAGTTAAATGTTCGTCAGGTGTTTTGGAAAAAATCTGACATTTTACGTTACATCTGAGACGTCACAACACCGCTCCCGGGAGGGCTCAACCACCAACCTTTCGGTTAACAGCTGAACGCGCTGACCATTGCGCCACTGTAGCCCAAAAATTAAATTTTCGTCAGGTATTGAGGTAAAACCTTGACTTTTTACTTACCATCTGAGACCTCACAACACCGCTCCCGGATGGGCTCGAACCACCAACCTTTCGGTTAACAGCCGAACGCGCTAACCATTCGCCACTGAGGCCCAAAAATTAAATGGTCGTCAGGTATTGTGGAAAAACTTTGGCTATTTACGTTACATTTGAGATCCAAAAACACCGCTCCCGGGTGGGCTCGAACCACCAACCTATTGGTTAACAGCCGAACGCGCTAACCATTGAGCCACGGAAGATCAGAAATTAAATGGTTGTCACGTATTGTGGAAAAGTTTTGACTTTTAACGCTACATATGAGACCCAACAACACCTCTCCCGGGTGGGCTCGAACCACCAACCTTTCGATTAACAGCTGAACGCGCTAACCATTGCGCCACGCAAGCCCAAAAATTAAATGTTCGTCAGATATTGTGGAAAAACTCTGACATTTTACGTTACATCTGAGACGTCACAACACTTCTCCCGGATAGGCTCGAAAAACCAACCAATTGGTTAACAGCCGAACGCGCTAACCATTGAGCCACAGAAGCTCAGAAATTAAATGGTTGTTAGGTTTTGTGGATAAGTTATGACTTTTTACGTTACATCTGAGACCCTACAACACCTCTCCCAGGTGGGCTCGAACCACCATCCTTTCGGTTAACAGCCGAACGCGCTAACCATTGCGCCAAGGAAGCCCAAAAATGAAATGGTCGTCAGGTATTGTGGAAAAACTTTGGCTATTTACGTTACATTTGAGATCCAAAAACACCGCTCCCGGGTGGGCTCGAACCACCAACCTTCTTTTTTTTCTGGAGAAATTTTTTTTTCTGGAGATGAAATCACTTTTAATTCGTGTTTTATAGGGAATTAAGCTGAATTCGGTCAAAAATTTCTCCAGAAAAAAATGCATTCAAAAAAGTACCGAAAAATCGCAGGTTTTTCTTCTTCAAGACACAAAATCCGTGAATACGATTTCTTATTGAAAATTGAATTTTAACAGTTTTTTGAATGAATATCGTTACATTGCTTGAATTAAAGCAAAAAGTATAAAAATAATGGTTTCAGTGGTTATATTTGAAAATAGTGAAGAAATACTCAAAATATGCTTCTTTGGCCGTGAAACGTCGATTTTGAAAATGTTATTAAAAATCGAGGTACATTTTTATTTATTGTCCTGACGAACATTTAATTTTTGGGCTTCCGTGGCTCAATGTTAGCGCGTTCGGCTGTTAATCGAAAGGTTGGTGGTTCGAGCCCATCCGGGAGCGGTGTTGTGAGGTCTCAGATGTAGCGTGAAAAGTCAAACTTTTTCCATAATACGTGATAACCATTTATTTTCTGAGCTTCCGTGGCTCAATGGTTAGCGCGTTCGGCTGTTAAGCAATAGGTTGGTGGTTCGAGCCCACCCGGGAGCGGTGTTTTGGGATCTCAAATGTAACGTAAATGGCCAAAGTTTTTCCACAATACCTGACGACCATTTCATTTTTGGGCTTCCTTGGCGCAATGGTTAGCGCGTTCGGCTGTTAACCGAAAGGATGGTGGTTCGAGCCCACCTGGGAGAGGTGTTGTAGGGTCTCAGATGTAACGTAAAAAGTCATAACTTATCCACAAAACCTAACAACCATTTAATTTCTGAGCTTCTGTGGCTCAATGGTTAGCGCGTTCGGCTGTTAACCAATTGGTTGGTTTTTCGAGCCTATCCGGGAGAAGTGTTGTGACGTCTCAGATGTAACGTAAAATGTCAGAGTTTTTCCACAATATCTGACGAACATTTAATTTTTGGGCTTGCGTGGCGCAATGGTTAGCGCGTTCAGCTGTTAATCGAAAGGTTGGTGGTTCGAGCCCACCCGGGAGAGGTGTTGTTGGGTCTCATATGTAGCGTTAAAAGTCAAAACTTTTCCACAATACGTGACAACCATTTAATTTCTGATCTTCCGTGGCTCAATGGTTAGCGCGTTCGGCTGTTAACCAATAGGTTGGTGGTTCGACCCCACCCGGGAGAGGTGTTTTTGGATCTCAAATGTAACGTAAATAGCCAAAGTTTTTCCACAATACCTGACGACCATTTAATTTTTGGGCCTCAGTGGCGAATGGTTAGCGCGTTCGGCTGTTAACCGAAAGGTTGGTGGTTCGAGCCCATCCGGGAGCGGTGTTGTGAGGTCTCAGATGGTAAGTAAAAAGTCAAGGTTTTACCTCAATACCTGACGAAAATTTAATTTTTGGGCTACAGTGGCGCAATGGTCAGCGCGTTCAGCTGTTAACCGAAAGGTTGGTGGTTGAGCCCTCCCGGGAGCGGTGTTGTGACGTCTCAGATGTAACGTAAAATGTCAGAGTTTTTCCAAAACACCTGACGAACATTTAACTTTTGGGCTTCCGTGGCGCAATGGTTAGCGCGTTCAGCTGTTAATCGAAAGGTTGGTGGTTCGAGCCCGCCCGGAAGCTCAGTAATTAAATGGTTGTCAGGTATTGTGGAGAAACTCTGACTTTTTACGTTACATCTGAGACCCCACAAAACGCTCCCGGAGGGGCTCGAACCACCAACCTTTTGAATAACAGCTGAGCGCACTAACCATTGCGCCACGTAAGCCCAAATATTAAATGGTCGTCAGGTATTGTGGAAAAACTATGACATTTTACGTTACATCTGAGACCTCACAACACCGCTTTCGGGTGGGCTCGAACCACCAACCTTTCGGTTGACAGCCGAACGCGCTAACCATTGCGCCACGGAAGCCCAAATATTAAATGGTCGTCAGGTATTGTGGAAAAACCTCGACTTTTTACGTCACATCTGAGACCCCACAAAACGCTCCCGGAGGGGCTCGAACCACCAACCTTTTGAATAACAGCTGAGCGCACTAACCATTGCGCCACGTAAGCCCAAATATTAAATGGTCGTCAGGTATTGTGGAAAAACTATGACATTTTACGTTACATCTGAGACCTCACAACACCGCTTTCGGGTGGGCTCGAACCACCAACCTTTCGGTTAACAGCCGAACGCGCTAACCATTGCGCCACGGAAGCCCAAATATTAAATGGTCGTCAGGTATTGTGGAAAAACCTCGACTTTTTACGTCACATCTGAGACCTCACAACACCGCTCCCGGATGGGCACGAACCACCAACCTTTCGCTTCATAGCCAAACGCGCTAACCAATGCGCCACGGAAACCCAAAAATTCAATGGTCGTCAGGTATTGTGGAAAAACTTTGGTTTTTACGTTACATTTGAGATCCCACAACACCGGTCCCGGGTGGGCTCGAACCACCAACCTATTGGTTAACAGCCGAACGCGCTAACAATTAAGCCACGGAAGCTCAGAAATTAAATGGTTATCACGTATTGTGGAAAAGTTTTGAATTTTTATGCTACATCTGAGACCCCACAACACCGCTCCCGGGTGGGCTCGAACCACCAACCTATTGGTTAACAGCCGAACGCGCTAACCATTGAGCCACGGAAGCTCAGGAATTAAATGGTTGTCCCGTATTGTGGAAAAGTTTTGACTTTTTACGCTACATCTGAGACCCCACAACACCTCTCCCGGTTGGGCTCGAACCACCCACCTTTCGGTTAACTGCTGAACGCACTAACCATTGCGCCACGGAAGCCCAAAAATTAAATGTTCGTCAGTTATTGTGGAAAACTCTGACATTTTACGTTACATCTGAGACCTCACAGCACCGCTCCCGGGAGGGCTCAAACCACCACTCTTTTGAATAACAGCTGAACGCGCTAACCATTGCGCCACGGAAGCCCAAAAATTGAATGGTCGTCAGGTATTGTGGACAAACCTTGACTTTTTACGCCACATCTGAGACCTCACAACACCGCTCCCGGATGGGCTCGAACCACCAACCTTTCGGTTAACAGCCGAACGCGCCAACCATTGAGCCACGGAAGCTCAGTAATTAAATGGTTGTCAGGTATTGTGGAGAAACCTTGACTTTTAACGCCACATCTGAGACCTCACAACACCGGTTTCGGGTGGGCTCGAACCACCAACTTACTGGTTAACAGCCGAACGCGCTAACCATTGAGCCACGGAAGTTCAGAAATTATATGGTTGTCTCGTATTGTGGAAAAACTCTGACTTTTTATGTTACATCTGAGACCCCACAAAACGCTCCCGGAGGGGCTCGAACCACCAACCTTTTGAATAACAGCTGAGCGCACTAACCATTGCGCCACGGAAGCCCAAAAATTAAATGTTCGTCAGGTATTGTGGAAAAACTCTGACTTTTCACGTTACATCTGAGACACCACAAAACGCTCCCGGATGGGCTCGAACCACCAAACTTTCGGTTCGTCAGTTATTGTGGAAAACGTTTGACTTTTTACGTTACATCTGAGACCTCACAACACCGCTCCCAGATGGGCTCGAACCACCAACCTATTGGTTAACAGCCGAACGCGCTAACCATTGAGCCACGGAAGTTCAGAAATTAAATGTTCGTCAGTTATTGTGGAAAAACTATGACATTTTAAGTTACATCTGAGACCTCACAACACCGCTTTCGGGTGGGCTCGAACCACCAACCTGTTGAATAACAGTTGAGCGCGCTAACCATTGCGCCACGGAAGCCCAAAAATTAAATGTTCGTCAGGAATTGTGGAAAAACTCTGACTTTTTACGTCACATCTGAGACCTCACAACACCGCTCCCGGATGGGCACGAACCACCAACCTTTCGCTTCATAGCCGAACGCGCTAACCAATGCGCCACGGAAACCCAAAAATTGAATGGTCGTCAGGTATTGTGGAAAAACTTTGGTTTTTACGTTACATTTGAGATCCCACAACACCGGTCCCGGGTGGGCTCGAACCACCAACCTATTGGTTAACAGCCGAACGCGCTAACAATTAAGCCACGGAAGCTCAGAAATTAAATGGTTATCACGTATTGTGGAAAAGTTTTGAATTTTTATGCTACATCTGAGACCCCACAACACCGCTCCCGGGTGGGCTCGAACCACCAACCTATTGGTTAACAGCCGAACGCGCTAACCATTGAGCCACGGAAGCTCAGGAATTAAATGGTTGTTCCGTATTGTGGAAAGGTTTTGACTTTTTACGCTACATCTGAGACCCCACAACACCTCTCCCGGGTGGGCTCGAACCACCAACCTTTCGGTTAACTGCTGAACGCACTAACCATTGCTCCACGGAAGCCCAAAAATTAAATGTTCGTCAGTTATTGTGGAAAAACTCTGACATTTTACGTTACATCTGAGACCTCACAGCACCGCTCCCGGGAGGGCTCAAACCACCACTCTTTTGAATAACAGCTGAACGCGCTAACCATTGCCACACGGAAGCCCAAAAATTGAATGGTCGTCAGGTATTGTGGAAAACCTTGACTTTTTACGCCACATCTGAGACCTCACAACACCGGTTTCGGGTGGGCTAGAACCACCAACTTACTGGTTAACAGCCGAACGCGCTAACCATTGAGCCACGGAAGTTCAGAAATTATATGGTTGTCTCGTATTGTGGAAAAACTCTGACTTTTTACGTCACATCTGAGACCTCACAACACCGCTCCCGGGAGGGCTTAAACCACCAGCTTTTGAATAACATCTGAACGCGCTAACCATTGCGCCACGGAAGCCCAAATATTATATGGTCGTCAGGTATTGTGGAAAACTCTTGACTTTTTACGCCACATCTGAGACCTCACAACACCGCTCCCGGAAGGGCTCGAACCACCAAACTTTCGGTTAACAGCTGTACGAGCTAACCATTGAGCCACAGAAATTCAGAAATTAAATGTTTGTCCCGTATTGTGGAAAAGTTTTGACTTTTTACGCTACATCTGAGACCCCACAACGCCTCTCCTGGGTGGGCTCGAAACACCAACCTTTCGGTTAACTGCTGAACGCGCTAACCATTGCTCCACGGAAGCCCAAATATTAAATGTTCGTCAGTTATTGTGGAAAAACTATGACATTTTACGTTACATCTGAGACCTCACAACACCGCTTTCGGGTGGGCTCGAACCACTAACCTTTCGGTTAACAGCCGAACGCGCTAACCATTGCGCCACGGAAGCCCAAATATTAAATGGTCGTCAGGTATTGTGGAAAAACCTCGACTTTTTACGTCACATCTGAGACATCACAACACCACTCCCGGGTACGCTCGAACCACCAACCTTTTGAATAACAGTTGAGCGCGCTAACCATTGCGCCACGGAAGCCAAATATTAAATGTTTGTCAGGTATTGTGGAAAAACTCTGACTTTTTACGTCACATCTGAGACCTCACAACACCGCTCCCGGATGGGCACGAACCACCAACCTTTCGGTTCATAGCCGAAAGCGCTAACCAATGCGGCACGGAAACCCAAAAATTAAATGGTTGTCAGGTATTGTGGAAAAACTTTGGTTTTTACGTTACATTTGAGATCCCACAACACCGGTCCCGGGTGGGCTCGAACCACCACTTTCAATGAGTGTTTTATAGGGAATTAAGCTGAATTCGGTCAAAAATTTCTCCAAAAAAAAAATGCATTCAAAAAAGTACCGAAAAAATCGCAGGTTTTTCTTCTTCAAGACACAAAATCCGTGAATACGATTTCTTATTGAAAATTGAATTTTAAGTTTTTTGAATGAATATCGTTACATTGCTTGAATTAAAGCAAAAAGTATAAAAATAATGGTTTCAATGAATATATTTGAAAATAGTGAAGAAATACTCAAAGTATGATTCTTTGGCCGTGAAACGTCGATTTTGAAAATGTTATTAAAAATCGAGGTACATTTTTGTTTATTGTTCAATCGAGATGAAATCACTTTTATTGAGTGTTTTATAGGGAATTAAGCTGAATTCGGTCAAACATTTCTCCAGAAAAAAATGCATTCAAAAGTGTACCGAAAAAATCGCATGTTTTTCTTCTTCAAGATACAAAATCCGTGACAACGATTTCTTATTGAAAAATTGAATTTTAACAGTTTTTTGAATGAATATCGTTATATTTGCTTGAATTAAAGCAAAAAGTATAAAAATAATGGTTTCAGTGGTTATATTTGAAAATAGTGAAGAAATACTCAAAATATGCTTCTTTGGCCGTGAAACGTCGATTTTGAAAATGTTATTAAAAATCGAGGTACATTTTTATTTATTGTTCAATCGAGATGAAATCACTTTTAATGAGTGTTTTATAGGGAATTAAGCTGAATTGGGTCAAAAATTTCTCCAGAAAAAAATGCATTCAAAAAAGTACCGAAAAAATCGCATGTTTTTCTTCTTCAAGATACAAAATCCGTGACAACGATTTCTGATTGAAAAATTTAATTTTAACAGTTTTTTGATTGAATATCGTTACATTTGCTTGAATTAAAGCAAAAAGTATAAAAATAATGGTTTCAGTGAACATATTTGAAAATAGTGAAGAAATACTACAGTCACTGGTAACAAGATCTAACTGCATTCTCGACGCTCCCACTACCGTGATTATTGCTATCTTTCTGTTGTGCCCTACTTGTGAGAAGTCAGTTCGCTTTCGCTCGTGATCGATTAGTTTTGTTGCCAAATCCGGCCCCATCAAAAACGAGTAACTAGCAAACCGTGTTAAAAAATCTTCTGTTATTGCGTCGCAACCCAAAAAAAATGGCGTGTAAATTCAAGACCAACGTACTTTCGTGAAACATTCAACGCCCGCTATATAAAAAATAAAATCGAATATCTCTTATTTTATCAGCAACCGACGAAAAATTTGGAATCTCAATTTTTCACTCTTCAGAGCACCAGCCACTGTGAACAAGTACTAACTGTATTCTATCTTTCAGGTATGAATGATCACCTTTAACGTATTCAACGTCTCGCCTTCCACTGTGATCGCTACCGTCGGCTTAGCTACTTGCAAATCGTCGTAAGTCATCCCGCTTTTGCTGGTGGACAGCTTTCTCCAAGACCCGTATTTGCCTCGTGATAAGTACCATTAACGCATAACTTACAATCCGTGCTGAAACAAAAAACATCCGTTCTTGCGTCACTTAAAAAAGACCTGGCGTGCAAAGCCAAGAGCATCGGTCTTCTTAAAAAAATCAACGCCCGCTTCTAAAAAAAAAGAAAGGAACTACTCTCGCTTATCTCATCTACAACCGAGGATTTAAATTGTGACCTCAACGCTTTGGAGCTTCAGTCACTGGTAACAAGATCTAACTGCATTCTCGACGCTCCCACTACCGTGATTATTGCTATCTTTCTGTTGTGCCCTACTTGTGAGAAGTCAGTTCGCTTTCGCTCGTGATCGATTAGTTTTGTTGCCAAATCCGGCCCCATCAAAAAAGAGTAACTAGCAAACCGTGTTAAAAAATCTTCTGTTATTGCGTCGCAACCTAAAAAAACTGGCGTGTAAATTCAAGACCAACGTACTTTCGTGAAACATTCAACGCCCGCTATATAAAAAATAAAATCGAATATCTCTTATTTTATCAGCAACCGACGAAAAATTTGGAATATCAATTTTTCACACTTCAGAGCACCAGCCACTGTGAACAAGGAGGGGTTTGTTTGTTCATGTATTGCTTAATTACTTGAACCTGTTCTTTCAATTAAAAATAATAACATATCTTTAGTGTAGCGGTTATCGCATCCGCCTCACTCCCGGAAGGCCACAGGTTTGAAACCGCGAAGTTTTTTTTTTGCTTGGAACATGCAAAGACCTTTATAATTATCCGAACATTTGTGTCAAGGTCACATTATTTACATCCCCGTATCTCTGGTAGAACCAGAGTTACGAGCCTGCAAAGTTTATTTTCAAAAATCAAAAGTAACCTTCTAACAATAAGTGAGACAAAAAATAAGTTGACGACGATATTGAGGTAGCCTCAAGTTTAAAGTATCCTTGTATGGGGAGCAAAGAGTACTATAACATATCCTAAGGAGATCCCACTATCTCTTGTAGAACAAGAGTTATGAGCCTCCAAAGTTTAGTGCAAAAATCATAAGTAACATAATAAAAATAAGTGAGACGATACCAAAGTTGACGAACATTTTGCTTAATATCTCGGCCCTTGTTTGTTGTAGCTCAATGTTTTTAATATGGTTAGATGGGGGACAATTTGGACTATAACATATCCTAAGGACATCCCCGTATCTCTAGTAGACACAGAGTTATGGGCCTGCAAAATATAGTCTAATGCATTTCCTATGGACGGGTTGTTTGTTTACGTTTAGCTTAATTACTCGGCCCCTGTTGGTCGTAGCTCAATATTTTTAGTATGGTTAGATGGGGGACAAATTGGACTATAACATACTCAAAGGACATCCCCGTATCTCCAGTGGAATCAGAGTTACGAGCCTGCAAAGTATAGTCTAACTCATTTCCTATGGAGGGGGTTTGTTTCTTTACGTTTTGCTTAAGAACTCGGCCCCTGTTTGTCGTAGCCCAAAGTTTTTAGTATGGTTAGATGGGGGACAATTTGGAGTATAACATATCCTAAGGACATTCCCCTATCTCTAGTAGACACAGAGTTATGGGCCTGCAAAGTATAGTCTAATGCATTTCCTATGGAGGGGTTTGTTTGTTTACGATTAGCTTAATTACTCGACTACTGTTTGTCGTAGCTCAATGTTTTTAATATGGTTAGATGGGGGACAAATTGGACTATAACATACTCAAAGGACATCCCCGTATCTCCAGTAGAAACAGAGTTACGAGCCTGCAAAGTATAGTCTAATGCATTTTCTATGGAGGGGTTTGTTTGTTCACGTATTGCTTAATTACTTGACCCTGTTCTTTCGATTAAAAATAATAACATATCTTTAGTGTAGCGGTTATCGCATCCGCCTCACTCTCGGAAGGCCACACGTTCGAAACCGCGAAGTTTTTTTTTTGCTTGGAACATGCAAAGACCTTTATAATTATCCGAACATTTGTGTCAAGGTCACATTATTTACATCCCCGTATCTCTGGTAGAACCATAGTTACGAGCCTCCAGAATTTAGTCTAATGTATTTCCTATGGAGGGGTTTGTTTGATTACGATTAGCTTAATTACTCGACTACTGTTTGTCGTAGCCCTAATTCTTAGTATGGCTAGATGGGGGACAAATTGGTCTATAACATACTCAAAGGACATCCCCGTATCTCCAGTAGAAACAGAGTTACGAGCCTGCAAAGTATATTTTCAAAAATCAAAAGTAACCTTCTAACAATAAGTGAGACAAAAAGTAAGTTGACGACGATATTGAGGTAGCCTCAAGTTTAAAGTATCCTTGTATGGGGAGCAAAGAGTACTATAACATATCCAAAGGAGATCCCAGTACCTCTTGTAGAACAAGAGTTATGAGCCTCCAAAGTTTAGTGCAAAAATCATAAGTAACATAATAAAAATAAGTGAGACGATACCAAAGTTGACGAACATTTTGCTTAATATCTCGGCCCCTGTTTGTCGTAGCTCTATGTTTTTATTATGGTTAGATGGGGGACAATTTGGATTATATCACATCCTAAGGACATCCCCGTATCTCTAGTAGACACAGAGTTATGGGCCTGCAAAGTATAGTCTAATGCATTTCCTATGGACAGGTTGTTTGTTTACGTTTAGCTTAATTACTCGGCCCCTGTTTGTCGTAGCTCAATGTTTTTAGTATGGTTAGATGAAGGACAAATTGGACTAAAACATATCCTAAGGACATCCCGGTATCTCTAGTAGACACAGAGTTATGGGCCTGCAAAGTATAGTCTAATGCATTTCCTATGGACGGGTTGTTTGTTTACGTTTAGCTTAATTACTCGGCCCCTGTTTGTCGTAGCTCAATGTTCTTAGTATGGTTAGATGGGGGACAAATTGGACTATAACATACTCAAAGGACATCCCCGTATCTCCAGTGGAAAAAAGTTACGAGCCTGCAAAATATAGTCTAACTCATTTCCTATGGAGGGGGTTTGTTTCTTTACGTTTTGCTTAAGTACTCGGCCCCTGTTTGTCGTAGCCCAAAGTTTTTAGTATATTTAGATGAAGGACAAATTGGACTATAACATATCCTAAGGACATCCCGGTATCTCTAGTAGACACAGAGTTATGGGCCTGCAAAGTATAGTCTAATGCATTTCCTATGGACGGGTTGTTTGTTTACGTTTAGCTTAATTACTCGGCCCCTGTTTGTCGTAGCTCAATGTTCTTAGTATGGTTAGATGGGGGACAAATTGGACTATAACATACTCAAAGGACATCCCCGTATCTCCAGTGGAAAAAAGTTACGAGCCTGCAAAATATAGTCTAACTCATTTCCTATGGAGGGGGTTTGTTTCTTTACGTTTTGCTTAAGTACTCGGCCCCTGTTTGTCGTAGCCCAAAGTTTTTAGTATATTTAGATGAAGGACAAATTGGACTATAACATATCCTAAGGACATCCCGGTATCTCTAGTAGACACAGAGTTATGGGCCTGCAAAGTATAGTCTAATGCATTTCCTATGGACGGGTTGTTTGTTTACGTTTAGCTTAATTACTCGGCCCCTGTTTGTCGTAGCTCAATGTTTTTAGTATGGTTAGATGAAGGACAAATTGGACTAAAACATATCCTAAGGACATCCCGGTATCTCTAGTAGACACAGAGTTATGGGCCTGCAAAGTATAGTCTAATGCATTTCCTATGGACGGGTTGTTTGTTTACGTTTAGCTTAATTACTCGGCCCCTGTTTGTCGTAGCTCAATGTTCTTAGTATGGTTAGATGGGGGACAAATTGGACTATAACATACTCAAAGGACATCCCCGTATCTCCAGTGGAAAAAAGTTACGAGCCTGCAAAATATAGTCTAACTCATTTCCTATGGAGGGGGTTTGTTTCTTTACGTTTTGCTTAAGTACTCGGCCCCTGTTTGTCGTAGCCCAAAGTTTTTAGTATATTTAGATGAAGGACAAATTGGACTATAACATATCCTAAGGACATCCCGGTATCTCTAGTAGACACAGAGTTATGGGCCTGCAAAGTATAGTCTAATGCATTTCCTATGGACGGGTTGTTTGTTTACGTTTAGCTTAATTACTCGGCCCCTGTTTGTCGTAGCTCAATGTTCTTAGTATGGTTAGATGGGGGACAAATTGGACTATAACATACTCAAAGGACATCCCCGTATCTCCAGTGGAAAAAAGTTACGAGCCTGCAAAATATAGTCTAACTCATTTCCTATGGAGGGGGTTTGTTTCTTTACGTTTTGCTTAAGTACTCGGCCCCTGTTTGTCGTAGCCCAAAGTTTTTAGTATATTTAGATGAAGGACAATTTGGACTATAACATATCCTAAGGACATCCCCGTATCTCTAGTAAACACAGAGTTATGGGCCTGCAAAGCATAGTCTAATGCATTTCGTTTGGACGAGTTGTTTGTTTACGTTTACCTTAATTACTCGGCCCCTGTTTTTCGTAGCTCAATGTTTTTAGTATGGTTAGATGGAGGACAAATTGGAATATAACATACTCAAAGGACCTCGCCGTATCTACAGTAGAAACAGAGTTACGAGCCTGCAAAGTATAGTCTAATGCATTTTCTATGGAGGGGTTTGTTTGTTCACGTATTGCTTAATTACTTGACCCTGTTCTTTCGATTAAAAATAATAACATATCTTTAGTGTAACGGTTATCGCATCCGCCTCACTCCCGGAAGGCCACAGGTTCGAAACCGCGAAGTTTTTTTTTTGCTTGGAACATGCAAAGACCTTTATAATTATCCGAACATTTGTGTCAAGGTCACATTATTTACATCCCCGTATCTCTGGTAGAACCAGAGTTACGAGCCTGCAAACTTTATTTTCAAAAATCAAAAGTAACCTTCTAACAATAAGTGAGACAAAAAATAAGTTGACGACGATATTGAGGTAGCCTCAAGTTTAAAGTATCCTTGTATGGGGAGCAAAGAGTGCTATAACATATCCAAAGGAGATCCCAGTATCTCTTGTAGAACAAGAGTTATGAGCCTCCAAAGTTTAGTGCAAAAATCATAAGTAACATAATAAAAATAAGTGAGACGATACCAAAGTTGACGAACATTTGGCTTAATATCTCGGCCCCTGTTTGTTGTAGCTCAATGTTTTTAGTATGGTTAGATGGGGGACAATTTGGACTATAACATATCCTAAGGACATCCCCGTATCTCTAGTAAACACAGAGTTATGGGCCTGCAAAGCATAGTCTAATGCATTTCGTTTGGACGAGTTGTTTGTTTACGTTTAGCTTAATTACTCGGCCCCTGTTTTTCGTAGCTCAATGTTTTTAGTATGGTTAGATGGGGGACAAATTGGAATATAACATACTCAAAGGACCTCGCCGTATCTACAGTAGAAACAGAGTTACGAGCCTGCAAAGTATAGTCTAATGCATTTTCTATGGAGGGGTTTGTTTGTTCATGTATTGCTTAATTACTTGAACCTGTTCTTTCGATTAAAAATAATAACATATCTTTAGTGTAGCGGTTATCGCATCCGCCTCACTCCCGGAAGGCCACAGGTTCGAAACCGCGACGTTTTTTTTTTGCTTGGAACATGCAAAGACCTTTATAATTATCCGAACATTTGTGTCAAGGTCACATTATTTACATCCCCGTATCTCTGGTAGAACCAGAGTTACGAGCCTGCAAACTTTATTTTCAAAAATCAAAAGTAACCTTCTAACAATAAGTGAGACAAAAAATAAGTTGACGACGATATTGAGGTAGCCTCAAGTTTAAAGTATCCTTGTATGGGGAGCAAAGAGTACTATAACATATCCAAAGGAGATCCCAGTATCTCTTGTAGAACAAGAGTTATGAGCCTCCAAAGTTTAGTGCAAAAATCATAAGTAACATAATAAAAATAAGTGAGACGATACGAAAGTTGACGAACATTTTGCTTAATATCTCGGCCCCTGTTTGTCGTAGCTCAATGTTTTTAGTATGGTTAGATGGGGGACAATTTGGACTATAACATATCCTAAGGACATCCCCGTATCTCTAGTAAACAAAGAGTTATGGGCCTGCAAAGCATAGTCTAATGCATTTCGTTTGGACGGGTTGTTTGTTTACGTTTAGCTTAATTACTCGGCCCCTGTTTTTCGTAGCTCAATGTTTTTAGTATGGTTAGATGGGGGACAAATTGGAATATAACATACTCAAAGGACCTCGCCGTATCTACAGTAGAAACAGAGTTACGAGCCTGCAAAGTATAGTCTAATGCATTTTCTATGGAGGGGTTTGTTTGTTCATGTATTGCTTAATTACTTGAACCTGTTCTTTCGATTAAAAATAATAACATATCTTTAGTGTAGCGGTTATCGCATCCGCCTCACTCCCGGAAGGCCACAGGTTCGAAACCGCGAAGTTTTTTTTTTGCTTGGAACATGCAAAGACCTTTATAATTATCCGAACATTTGTGTCAAGGTCACATTATTTACATCCCCGTATCTCTGGTAGAACCAGAGTTACGAGCCTGCAAACTTTATTTTCAAAAATCAAAAGTAACCTTCTAACAATAAGTGAGACAAAAAATAAGTTGACGACGATATTGAGGTAGCCTCAAGTTTAAAGTATCCTTGTATGGGGAGCAAAGAGTACTATAACATATCCAAAGGAGATCCCAGTATCTCTTGTAGAACAAGAGTTATGAGCCTCCAAAGTTTAGTGCAAAAATCATAAGTAACATAATAAAAATAAGTGAGACGATACGAAAGTTGACGAACATTTTGCTTAATATCTCGGCCCCTGTTTGTCGTAGCTCAATGTTTTTAGTATGGTTAGATGGGGGACAATTTGGACTATAACATATCCTAAGGACATCCCCGTATCTCTAGTAAACAAAGAGTTATGGGCCTTCAAAGCATAGTCTAATGCATTTCGTTTGGACGGGTTGTTTGTTTACGTTTAGCTTAATTACTCGGCCCCTGTTTTTCGTAGCTCAATGTTTTTAGTATGGTTAGATGGGGGACAAATTGGAATATAACATACTCAAAGGACATCCCCGTATCTCCAGTAGAAACAGAGTTACGAGCCTGCAAAGTATAGTCTAATGCATTTTCTATGGAGGGGTTTGTTTGTTCACGTATTGCTTAATTACTTGACCCTGTTCTTTCGATTAAAAATAATAACATATCTTTAGTGTAACGGTTATCGCATCCGCCTCACTCCCGGAAGGCCACAGGTTCGAAACCGCGAAGTTTTTTTTTTGCTTGGAACATGCAAAGACCTTTATAATTATCCGAACATTTGTGTCAAGGTCACATTATTTACATCCCCGTATCTCTGGTAGAACCAGAGTTACGAGCCTGCAAACTTTATTTTCAAAAATCAAAAGTAACCTTCTAACAATAAGTGAGACAAAAAATAAGTTGACGACGATATTGAGGTAGCCTCAAGTTTAAAGTACCCTTGTATGGGGAGCAAAGAGTGCTATAACATATCCAAAGGAGATCCCAGTATCTCTTGTAGAACAAGAGTTATGAGCCTCCAAAGTTTAGTGCAAAAATCATAAGTAACATAATAAAAATAAGTGAGACGATACCAAAGTTGACGAACATTTGGCTTAATATCTCGGCCCCTGTTTGTCGTAGCTCAATGTTTTTAGTATGGTTAGATGGGGGACAATTTGGACTATAACATATCCTAAGGACATCCCCGTATCTCTAGTAAACACAGAGTTATGGGCCTGCAAAGCATAGTCTAATGCATTTCGTTTGGACGAGTTGTTTGTTTACGTTTAGCTTAATTACTCGGCCCCTGTTTTTCGTAGCTCAATGTTTTTAGTATGGTTAGATGGGGGACAAATTGGAATATAACATACTCAAAGGACCTCGCCGTATCTACAGTAGAAACAGAGTTACGAGCCTGCAAAGTATAGTCTAATGCATTTTCTATGGAGGGGTTTGTTTGTTCATGTATTGCTTAATTACTTGAACCTGTTCTTTCGATTAAAAATAATAACATATCTTTAGTGTAGCGGTTATCGCATCCGCCTCACTCCCGGAAGGCCACAGGTTCGAAACCGCGAAGTTTTTTTTTTGCTTGGAACATGCAAAGACCTTTATAATTATCCGAACATTTGTGTCAAGGTCACATTATTTACATCCCCGTATCTCTGGTAGAACCAGAGTTACGAGCCTGCAAACTTTATTTTCAAAAATCAAAAGTAACCTTCTATTAATAAGTGAGACAAAAAATAAGTTGACGACGATATTGAGGTAGCCTCAAGTTTAAAGTATCCTTGTATGGGGAGCAAAGAGTACTATAACATATCCAAAGGAGATCCCAGTATCTCTTGTAGAACAAGAGTTATGAGCCTCCAAAGTTTAGTGCAAAAATCATAAGTAACATAATAAAAATAAGTGAGACGATACGAAAGTTGACGAACATTTTGCTTAATATCTCGGCCCCTGTTTGTCGTAGCTCAATGTTTTTAGTATGGTTAGATGGGGGACAATTTGGACTATAACATATCCTAAGGACATCCCCGTATCTCTAGTAAACAAAGAGTTATGGGCCTGCAAAGCATAGTCTAATGCATTTCGTTTGGACGGGTTGTTTGTTTACGTTTAGCTTAATTACTCGGCCCCTGTTTTTCGTAGCTCAATGTTTTTAGTATGGTTAGATGGGGGACAAATTGGAATATAACATACTCAAAGGACATCCCCGTATCTCCAGTAGAAACAGAGTTACGAGCCTGCAAAGTATAGTCTAATGCATTTTCTATGGAGGGGTTTGTTTGTTCACGTATTGCTTAATTACTTGACCCTGTTCTTTCGATTAAAAATAATAACATATCTTTAGTGTAGCGGTTATCGCATCCGCCTCACTCTCGGAAGGCCACACGTTCGAAACCGCGAAGTTTTTTTTTGCTTGGAACATGCAAAGACCTTTATAATTATCCGAACATTTGTGTCAAGGTCACATTATTTACATCCCCGTATCTCTGGTAGAACCATAGTTACGAGCCTCCAGAATTTAGTCTAATGTATTTCCTATGGAGGGGTTTGTTTGATTACGATTAGCTTAATTACTCGACTACTGTTTGTCGTAGCCCTAATTCTTAGTATGGCTAGATGGGGGACAAATTGTTCTATAACATACTCAAAGGACATCCCCGTATCTCCAGTAGAAACAGAGTTACGAGCCTGCAAAGTATATTTTCAAAAATCAAAAGTAACCTTCTAACAATAAGTGAGACAAAAAATAAGTTGACGACGATATTGAGGTAGCCTCAAGTTTAAAGTATCCTTGTATGGGGAGCAAAGAGTACTATAACATATCCAAAGGAGATCCCAGTACCTCTTGTAGAACAAGAGTTATGAGCCTCCAAAGTTTAGTGCAAAAATCATAAGTAACATAATAAAAATAAGTGAGACGATACCAAAGTTGACGAACATTTTGCTTAATATCTCGGCCCCTGTTTGTCGTAGCTCTATGTTTTTAGTATGGTTAGATGGGGGACAATTTGGATTATATCACATCCTAAGGACATCCCCGTATCTCTAGTAGACACAGAGTTATGGGCCTGCAAAGTATAGTCTAATGCATTTCCTATGGACGGGTTGTTTGTTTACGTTTAGCTTAATTACTCGGCCCCTGTTTGTCGTAGCTCAATGTTTTTAGTATGGTTAGATGAAGGACAAATTGGACTAAAACATATCCTAAGGACATCCCGGTATCTCTAGTAGACACAGAGTTATGGGCCTGCAAAGTATAGTCTAATGCATTTCCTATGGACGGGTTGTTTGTTTACGTTTAGCTTAATTACTCGGCCCCTGTTTGTCGTAGCTCAATGTTCTTAGTATGGTTAGATGGGGGACAAATTGGACTATAACATACTCAAAGGACATCCCCGTATCTCCAGTGGAAAAAACTTACGAGCCTGCAAAATATAGTCTAACTCATTTCCTATGGAGGGGGTTTGTTTCTTTACGTTTTGCTTAAGTACTCGGCCCCTGTTTGTCGTAGCCCAAAGTTTTTAGTATATTTAGATGAAGGACAAATTGGACTATAACATATCCTATGGACATCCCGGTATCTATAGTAGACACAGAGTTATGGGCCTGCAAAGTATAGTCTAATGCATTTTCTATGGAGGGGTTTGTTTGTTCACGTATTGCTTAATTACTTGACCCTGTTCTTTCGATTAAAAATAATAACATATCTTTAGTGTAACGGTTATCGCATCCGCCTCACTTCCGGAAGGCCACAGGTTCGAAACCGCGAAGTTTTTTTTTTGCTTGGAACATGCAAAGACCTTTATAATTATCCGAACAATTGTGTCAAGGTCACATTATTTACATCCCCGTATCTCTGGTAGAACCAGAGTTACGAGCCTGCAAACTTTATTTTCAAAAATCAAAAGTAACCTTCTAACAATAAGTGAGACAAAAAATAAGTTGACGACGATATTGAGGTAGCCTCAAGTTTAAAGTATCCTTGTATGGGGAGCAAAGAGTGCTATAACATATCCAAAGGAGATCCCAGTATCTCTTGTAGAACAAGAGTTATGAGCCTCCAAAGTTTAGTGCAAAAATCATAAGTAACATAATAAAAATAAGTGAGACGATACCAAAGTTGACGAACATTTGGCTTAATATCTCGGCCCCTGTTTGTCGTAGCTCAATGTTTTTAGTATGGTTAGATGGGGGACAATTTGGACTATAACATATCCTAAGGACATCCCCGTATCTCTAGTAAACACAGAGTTATGGGCCTGCAAAGCATAGTCTAATGCATTTCGTTTGGACGAGTTGTTTGTTTACGTTTAGCTTAATTACTCGGCCCCTGTTTTTCGTAGCTCAATGTTTTTAGTATGGTTAGATGGGGGACAAATTGGAATATAACATACTCAAAGGACCTCTCCGTATCTACAGTAGAAACAGAGTTACGAGCCTGCAAAGTATAGTCTAATGCATTTTCTATGGAGGGGTTTGTTTGTTCACGTATTGCTTAATTACTTGACCCTGTTCTTTCGATTAAAAATAATAACATATCTTTAGTGTAACGGTTATCGCATCCGCCTCACTCCCGGAAGGCCACAGGTTCGAAACCGCGAAGTTTTTTTTTTTGCTTGGAACATGCAAAGACCTTTATAATTATCCGAACATTTGTGTCAAGGTCACATTATTTACATCCCCGTATCTCTGGTAGAACCAGAGTTACGAGCCTGCAAACTTTATTTTCAAAAATCAAAAGTAACCTTCTAACAATAAGTGAGGCAAAAAATAAGTTGACGACGATATTGAGGTAGCCTCAAGTTTAAAGTATCCTTGTATGGGGAGCAAAGAGTGCTATAACATATCCAAAGGAGATCCCAGTATCTCTTGTAGAACAAGAGTTATGAGCCTCCAAAGTTTAGTGCAAAAATCATAAGTAACATAATAAAAATAAGTGAGACGATACCAAAGTTGACGAACATTTGGCTTAATATCTCGGCCCCTGTTTGTCGTAGCTCAATGTTTTTAGTATGGTTAGATGGGGGACAATTTGGACTATAACATATCCTAAGGACATCCCCGTATCTCTAGTAAACACAGAGTTATGGGCCTGCAAAGCATAGTCTAATGCATTTCGTTTGGACGAGTTGTTTGTTTACGTTTAGCTTAATTACTCGGCCCCTGTTTTTCGTAGCTCAATGTTTTTAGTATGGTTAGATGGGGGACAAATTGGAATATAACATACTCAAAGGACCTCGCCGTATCTACAGTAGAAACAGAGTTACGAGCCTGCAAAGTATAGTCTAATGCATTTTCTATGGAGGGGTTTGTTTGTTCATGTATTGCTTAATTACTTGAACCTGTTCTTTCGATTAAAAATAATAACATATCTTTAGTGTAGCGGTTATCGCATCCGCCTCACTCCCGGAAGGCCACAGGTTCGAAACCGCGAAGTTTTTTTTTTGCTTGGAACATGCAAAGACCTTTATAATTATCCGAACATTTGTGTCAAGGTCACATTATTTACATCCCCGTATCTCTGGTAGAACCAGAGTTACGAGCCTGCAAACTTTATTTTCAAAAATCAAAAGTAACCTTCTAACAATAAGTGAGACAAAAAATAAGTTGACGACGATATTGAGGTAGCCTCAAGTTTAAAGTATCCTTGTATGGGGAGCAAAGAGTACTATAACATATCCAAAGGAGATCCCAGTATCTCTTGTAGAACAAGAGTTATGAGCCTCCAAAGTTTAGTGCAAAAATCATAAGTAACATAATAAAAATAAGTGAGACGATACGAAAGTTGACGAACATTTTGCTTAATATCTCGGCCCCTGTTTGTCGTAGCTCAATGTTTTTAGTATGGTTGATGGGGGACAATTTGGACTATAACATATCCTAAGGACATCCCCGTATCTCTAGTAAACAAAGAGTTATGGGCCTGCAAAGCATAGTCTAATGCATTTCGTTTGGACGGGTTGTTTGTTTACGTTTAGCTTAATTACTCGGCCCCTGTTTTTCGTAGCTCAATGTTTTTAGTATGGTTAGATGGGGGACAAATTGGAATATAACATACTCAAAGGACATCCCCGTATCTCCAGTAGAAACAGAGTTACGAGCCTGCAAAGTATAGTCTAATGCATTTTCTATGGAGGGGTTTGTTTGTTCACGTATTGCTTAATTACTTGACCCTGTTCTTTCGATTAAAAATAATAACATATCTTTAGTGTAGCGGTTATCGCATCCGCCTCACTCTCGGAAGGCCACACGTTCGAAACCGCGAAGTTTTTTTTTGCTTGGAACATGCAAAGACCTTTATAATTATCCGAACATTTGTGTCAAGGTCACATTATTTACATCCCCGTATCTCTGGTAGAACCATAGTTACGAGCCTCCAGAATTTAGTCTAATGTATTTCCTATGGAGGGGTTTGTTTGATTACGATTAGCTTAATTACTCGACTACTGTTTGTCGTAGCCCTAATTCTTAGTATGGCTAGATGGGGGACAAATTGTTCTATAACATACTCAAAGGACATCCCCGTATCTCCAGTAGAAACAGAGTTACGAGCCTGCAAAGTATATTTTCAAAAATCAAAAGTAACCTTCTAACAATAAGTGAGACAAAAAATAAGTTGACGACGATATTGAGGTAGCCTCAAGTTTAAAGTATCCTTGTATGGGGAGCAAAGAGTACTATAACATATCCAAAGGAGATCCCAGTACCTCTTGTAGAACAAGAGTTATGAGCCTCCAAAGTTTAGTGCAAAAATCATAAGTAACATAATAAAAATAAGTGAGACGATACCAAAGTTGACGAACATTTTGCTTAATATCTCGGCCCCTGTTTGTCGTAGCTCTATGTTTTTAGTATGGTTAGATGGGGGACAATTTGGATTATATCACATCCTAAGGACATCCCCGTATCTCTAGTAGACACAGAGTTATGGGCCTGCAAAGTATAGTCTAATGCATTTCCTATGGACGGGTTGTTTGTTTACGTTTAGCTTAATTACTCGGCCCCTGTTTGTCGTAGCTCAATGTTTTTAGTATGGTTAGATGAAGGACAAATTGGACTAAAACATATCCTAAGGACATCCCGGTATCTCTAGTAGACACAGAGTTATGGGCCTGCAAAGTATAGTCTAATGCATTTCCTATGGACGGGTTGTTTGTTTACGTTTAGCTTAATTACTCGGCCCCTGTTTGTCGTAGCTCAATGTTCTTAGTATGGTTAGATGGGGGACAAATTGGACTATAACATACTCAAAGGACATCCCCGTATCTCCAGTGGAAAAAACTTACGAGCCTGCAAAATATAGTCTAACTCATTTCCTATGGAGGGGGTTTGTTTCTTTACGTTTTGCTTAAGTACTCGGCCCCTGTTTGTCGTAGCCCAAAGTTTTTAGTATATTTAGATGAAGGACAAATTGGACTATAACATATCCTATGGACATCCCGGTATCTATAGTAGACACAGAGTTATGGGCCTGCAAAGTATAGTCTAATGCATTTTCTATGGAGGGGTTTGTTTGTTCACGTATTGCTTAATTACTTGACCCTGTTCTTTCGATTAAAAATAATAACATATCTTTAGTGTAACGGTTATCGCATCCGCCTCACTTCCGGAAGGCCACAGGTTCGAAACCGCGAAGTTTTTTTTTTGCTTGGAACATGCAAAGACCTTTATAATTATCCGAACAATTGTGTCAAGGTCACATTATTTACATCCCCGTATCTCTGGTAGAACCAGAGTTACGAGCCTGCAAACTTTATTTTCAAAAATCAAAAGTAACCTTCTAACAATAAGTGAGACAAAAAATAAGTTGACGACGATATTGAGGTAGCCTCAAGTTTAAAGTATCCTTGTATGGGGAGCAAAGAGTGCTATAACATATCCAAAGGAGATCCCAGTATCTCTTGTAGAACAAGAGTTATGAGCCTCCAAAGTTTAGTGCAAAAATCATAAGTAACATAATAAAAATAAGTGAGACGATACCAAAGTTGACGAACATTTGGCTTAATATCTCGGCCCCTGTTTGTCGTAGCTCAATGTTTTTAGTATGGTTAGATGGGGGACAATTTGGACTATAACATATCCTAAGGACATCCCCGTATCTCTAGTAAACACAGAGTTATGGGCCTGCAAAGCATAGTCTAATGCATTTCGTTTGGACGAGTTGTTTGTTTACGTTTAGCTTAATTACTCGGCCCCTGTTTTTCGTAGCTCAATGTTTTTAGTATGGTTAGATGGGGGACAAATTGGAATATAACATACTCAAAGGACCTCTCCGTATCTACAGTAGAAACAGAGTTACGAGCCTGCAAAGTATAGTCTAATGCATTTTCTATGGAGGGGTTTGTTTGTTCACGTATTGCTTAATTACTTGACCCTGTTCTTTCGATTAAAAATAATAACATATCTTTAGTGTAACGGTTATCGCATCCGCCTCACTCCCGGAAGGCCACAGGTTCGAAACCGCGAAGTTTTTTTTTTTGCTTGGAACATGCAAAGACCTTTATAATTATCCGAACATTTGTGTCAAGGTCACATTATTTACATCCCCGTATCTCTGGTAGAACCAGAGTTACGAGCCTGCAAACTTTATTTTCAAAAATCAAAAGTAACCTTCTAACAATAAGTGAGGCAAAAAATAAGTTGACGACGATATTGAGGTAGCCTCAAGTTTAAAGTATCCTTGTATGGGGAGCAAAGAGTGCTATAACATATCCAAAGGAGATCCCAGTATCTCTTGTAGAACAAGAGTTATGAGCCTCCAAAGTTTAGTGCAAAAATCATAAGTAACATAATAAAAATAAGTGAGACGATACCAAAGTTGACGAACATTTGGCTTAATATCTCGGCCCCTGTTTGTCGTAGCTCAATGTTTTTAGTATGGTTAGATGGGGGACAATTTGGACTATAACATATCCTAAGGACATCCCCGTATCTCTAGTAAACACAGAGTTATGGGCCTGCAAAGCATAGTCTAATGCATTTCGTTTGGACGAGTTGTTTGTTTACGTTTAGCTTAATTACTCGGCCCCTGTTTTTCGTAGCTCAATGTTTTTAGTATGGTTAGATGGGGGACAAATTGGAATATAACATACTCAAAGGACCTCGCCGTATCTACAGTAGAAACAGAGTTACGAGTCTACAAAGTATAGTCTAATGCATTTTCTATGGAGGGGTTTGTTTGTTCATGTATTGCTTAATTACTTGAACCTGTTCTTTCGATTAAAAATAATAACATATCTTTAGTGTAGCGGTTATCGCATCCGCCTCACTCCCGGAAGGCCACAGGTTCGAAACCGCGAAGTTTTTTTTTTGCTTGGAACATGCAAAGACCTTTATAATTATCCGAACATTTGTGTCAAGGTCACATTATTTACATCTACGTATCTCTGGTAGAACCAGAGTTACGAGCCTGCAAACTTTATTTTCAAAAATCAAAAGTAACCTTCTAACAATAAGTGAGACAAAAAATAAGTTGACGACGATATTGAGGTAGCCTCAAGTTTAAAGTATCCTTGTATGGGGAGCAAAGAGTACTATAACATATCCAAAGGAGATCCCAGTATCTCTTGTAGAACAAGAGTTATGAGCCTCCAAAGTTTAGTGCAAAAATCATAAGTAACATAATAAAAATAAGTGAGACGATACCAAAGTTGACGAACATCTTGCTTAATATCTCGGCCCCTGTTTGTCGTAGCTCAATGTTTTTAGTATGGTTAGATGGGGGACAATTTGGACTATAACATATCCTAAGGACATCCCCGTATCTCTAGTAAACAAAGAGTTATGGGCCTGCAAAGCATAGTCTAATGCATTTCGTTTGGACGGGTTGTTTGTTTACGTTTAGCTTAATTACTCGGCCCCTGTTTTTCGTAGCTCAATGTTTTTAGTATGGTTAGATGGGGGACAAATTGGAATATAACATACTCAAAGGACATCCCCGTATCTCCAGTAGAAACAGAGTTACGAGCCTGCAAAGTATAGTCTAATGCATTTTCTATGGAGGGGTTTGTTTGTTCACGTATTGCTTAATTACTTGACCCTGTTCTTTCGATTAAAAATAATAACATATCTTTAGTGTAGCGGTTATCGCATCCGCCTCACTCTCGGAAGGCCACACGTTCGAAACCGCGAAGTTTTTTTTTGCTTGGAACATGCAAAGACCTTTATAATTATCCGAACATTTGTGTCAAGGTCACATTATTTACATCCCCGTATCTCTGGTAGAACCATAGTTACGAGCCTCCAGAATTTAGTCTAATGTATTTCCTATGGAGGGGTTTGTTTGATTACGATTAGCTTAATTACTCGACTACTGTTTGTCGTAGCCCTAATTCTTAGTATGGCTAGATGGGGGACAAATTGGTCTATAACATACTCAAAGGACATCCCCGTATCTCCAGTAGAAACAGAGTTACGAGCCTGCAAAGTATATTTTCAAAAATCAAAAGTAACCTTCTAACAATAAGTGAGACAAAAAGTAAGTTGACGACGATATTGAGGTAGCCTCAAGTTTAAAGTATCCTTGTATGGGGAGCAAAGAGTACTATAACATATCCAAAGGAGATCCCAGTACCTCTTGTAGAACAAGAGTTATGAGCCTCCAAAGTTTAGTGCAAAAATCATAAGTAACATAATAAAAATAAGTGAGACGATACCAAAGTTGACGAACATTTTGCTTAATATCTCGGCCCCTGTTTGTCGTAGCTCTATGTTTTTAGTATGGTTAGATGGAGGACAAATTGGACTAAAACATATCCTAAGGACATCCCGGTATCTCTAGTAGACACAGAGTTATGGGCCTGCAAAGTATAGTCTAATGCATTTCCTATGGACGGGTTGTTTGTTTACGTTTAGCTTAATTACTCGGCCCCTGTTTTTCGTAGCTCAATGTTCTTAGTATGGTTAGATGGGGGACAAATTGGACTATAACATACTCAAAGGACATCCCCGTATCTCCAGTGGAAAAAACTTACGAGCCTGCAAAATATAGTCTAACTCATTTCCTATGGAGGGGGTTTGTTTCTTTACGTTTTGCTTAAGTACTCGGCCCCTGTTTGTCGTAGCCCAAAGTTTTTAGTATATTTAGATGAAGGACAAATTGGACTATAACATATCCTAAGGACATCCCGGTATCTCTAGTAGACACAGAGTTATGGGCCTGCAAAGTATAGTCTAATGCATTTTCTATGGAGGGGTTTGTTTGTTCACGTATTGCTTAATTACTTGACCCTGTTCTTTCGATTAAAAATAATAACATATCTTTAGTGTAACGGTTATCGCATCCGCCTCACTTCCGGAAGGCCACAGGTTCGAAACCGCGAAGTTTTTTTTTGCTTGGAACATGCAAAGACCTTTATAATTATCCGAACATTTGTGTCAAGGTCACATTATTTACATCCCCGTATCTCTGGTAGAACCAGAGTTACGAGCCTGCAAACTTTATTTTCAAAAATCAAAAGTAACCTTCTAACAATAAGTGAGACAAAAAATAAGTTGACGACGATATTGAGGTAGCCTCAAGTTTAAAGTATCCTTGTATGGGGAGCAAAGAGTGCTATAACATATCCAAAGGAGATCCCAGTATCTCTTGTAGAACAAGAGTTATGAGCCTCCAAAGTTTAGTGCAAAAATCATAAGTAACATAATAAAAATAAGTGAGACGATACCAAAGTTGACGAACATTTGGCTTAATATCTCGGCCCCTGTTTGTCGTAGCTCAATGTTTTTAGTATGGTTAGATGGGGGACAATTTGGACTATAACATATCCTAAGGACATCCCCGTATCTCTAGTAAACACAGAGTTATGGGCCTGCAAAGCATAGTCTAATGCATTTCGTTTGGACGAGTTGTTTGTTTACGTTTAGCTTAATTACTCGGCCCCTGTTTTTCGTAGCTCAATGTTTTTAGTATGGTTAGATGGGGGACAAATTGGAATATAACATACTCAAAGGACCTCGCCGTATCTACAGTAGAAACAGAGTTACGAGCCTGCAAAGTATAGTCTAATGCATTTTCTATGGAGGGGTTTGTTTGTTCACGTATTGCTTAATTACTTGACCCTGTTCTTTCGATTAAAAATAATAACATATCTTTAGTGTAACGGTTATCGCATCCGCCTCACTCCCGGAAGGCCACAGGTTCGAAACCGCGAAGTTTTTTTTTTGCTTGGAACATGCAAAGACCTTTATAATTATCCGAACATTTGTGTCAAGGTCACATTATTTACATCCCCGTATCTCTGGTAGAACCAGAGTTACGAGCCTGCAAACTTTATTTTCAAAAATCAAAAGTAGCCTTCTAACAATAAGTGAGACAAAAAATAAGTTGACGACGATATTGAGGTAGCCTCAAGTTTAAAGTATCCTTGTATGGGGAGCAAAGAGTGCTATAACATATCCAAAGGAGATCCCAGTATCTCTTGTAGAACAAGAGTTATGAGCCTCCAAAGGTTAGTGCAAAAATCATAAGTAAAATAATAAAAATAAGTGAGACGATACCAAAGTTGACGAACATTTGGCTTAATATCTCGGCCCCTGTTTGTCGTAGCTCAATGTTTTTAGTATGGTTAGATGGAAGACAATTTGGACTATAACATATCCTAAGGACATCCCCGTATCTCTAGTAAACACAGAGTTATGGGCCTGCAAAGCATAGTCTAATGCATTTCGTTTGGACGAGTTGTTTGTTTACGTTTAGCTTAATTACTCGGCCCCTGTTTTTCGTAGCTCAATGTTTTTAGTATGGTTAGATGGGGGACAAATTGGAATATAACATACTCAAAGGACCTCGCCGTATCTACAGTAGAAACAGAGTTACGAGCCTGCAAAGTATAGTCTAATGCATTTTCTATGGAGGGGTTTGTTTGTTCATGTATTGCTTAATTACTTGAACCTGTTCTTTCGATTAAAAATAATAACATATCTTTAGTGTAGCGGTTATCGCATCCGCCTCACTCCCGGAAGGCCACAGGTTCGAAACCGCGAAGTTTTTTTTTTGCTTGGAACATGCAAAGACCTTTATAATTATCCGAACATTTGTGTCAAGGTCACATTATTTACATCCCCGTATCTCTGGTAGAACCAGAGTTACGAGCCTGCAAACTTTATTTTCAAAAATCAAAAGTAACCTTCTAACAATAAGTGAGACAAAAAATAAGTTGACGACGATATTGAGGTAGCCTCAAGTTTAAAGTATCCTTGTATGGGGAGCAAAGAGTACTATAACATATCCAAAGGAGATCCCAGTATCTCTTGTAGAACAAGAGTTATGAGCCTCCAAAGTTTAGTGCAAAAATCATAAGTAACGTAATAAAAATAAGTGAGACGATACCAAAGTTGACGAACATTTTGCTTAATATCTCGGCCCCTGTTTGTCGTAGCTCAATGTTTTTAGTATGGTTAGATGGGGGACAATTTGGACTATAACATATCCTAAGGACATCCCCGTATCTCTAGTAAACAAAGAGTTATGGGCCTGCAAAGCATAGTCTAATGCATTTCGTTTGGACGGGTTGTTTGTTTACGTTTAGCTTAATTACTCGGCCCCTGTTTTTCGTAGCTCAATGTTTTTAGTATGGTTAGATGGGGGACAAATTGGAATATAACATACTCAAAGGACATCCCCGTATCTCCAGTAGAAACAGAGTTACGAGCCTGCAAAGTATAGTCTAATGCATTTTCTATGGAGGGGTTTGTTTGTTCACGTATTGCTTAATTACTTGACCCTGTTCTTTCGATTAAAAATAATAACATATCTTTAGTGTAGCGGTTATCGCATCCGCCTCACTCTCGGAAGGCCACACGTTCGAAACCGCGAAGTTTTTTTTTGCTTGGAACATGCAAAGACCTTTATAATTATCCGAACATTTGTGTCAAGGTCACATTATTTACATCCCCGTATCTCTGGTAGAACCATAGTTACGAGCCTCCAGAATTTAGTCTAATGTATTTCCTATGGAGGGGTTTGTTTGATTACGATTAGCTTAATTACTCGACTACTGTTTGTCGTAGCCCTAATTCTTAGTATGGCTAGATGGGGGACAAATTGGTCTATAACATACTCAAAGGACATCCCCGTATCTCCAGTAGAAACAGAGTTACGAGCCTGCAAAGTATATTTTCAAAAATCAAAAGTAACCTTCTAACAATAAGTGAGACAAAAAGTAAGTTGACGACGATATTGAGGTAGCCTCAAGTTTAAAGTATCCTTGTATGGGGAGCAAAGAGTACTATAACATATCCAAAGGAGATCCCAGTACCTCTTGTAGAACAAGAGTTATGAGCCTCCAAAGTTTAGTGCAAAAATCATAAGTAACATAATAAAAATAAGTGAGACGATACCAAAGTTGACGAACATTTTGCTTAATATCTCGGCCCCTGTTTGTCGTAGCTCTATGTTTTTAGTATGGTTAGATGGGGGACAATTTTGATTATATCACATCCTAAGGACATCCCCGTATCTCTAGTAGACACAGAGTTATGGGCCTGCAAAGTATAGTCTAATGCATTTCCTATGGACGGGTTGTTTGTTTACGTTTAGCTTAATTACTCGGCCCCTGTTTGTCGTAGCTCAATGTTCTTAGTATGGTTAGATGGGGGACAAATTGGACTATAACATACTCAAAGGACATCCCCGTATCTCCAGTGGAAACAGAGTTACGAGCCTGCAAAATATAGTCTAACTCATTTCCTATGGAGGGGGTTTGTTTCTTTACGTTTTGCTTAAGTACTCGGCCCCTGTTTGTCGTAGCCCAAAGTTTTTAGTATGGTTAGCTGAAGGACAATTTGGACTATAACATATCCTAAGGACATCCCCATATCTCTAGTAGACACAGAGTTATGGGCCTGCAAAGCATAGTCTAATGCATTTCCTTTGGACGGGTTGTTTGTTTTAGTGTAGCGGTTATCGCATCCGCCTCACTCCCGGAAGGCCACAGGTTCGAAACCGCAAAGTTTTTTTTTTGCTTGGAACATGCAAAGACCTTTATAATTATCCGAACATTTGTGTCAAGGTCACATTATTTACATCCCCGTATCTCTGGTAGAACCAGAGTTACGAGCCTGCAAAGTTTATTTTCAAAAATCAAAAGTAACCTTCTAACAATAAGTGAGACAAAAATAAGTTGACGACGATATTGAGGTAGCCTCAAGTTTAAAGTATCCTTGTATGGGGAGCAAAGAGTACTATAACATATCCAAAGGAGATCCCAGTATCTCTTGTAGAACAAGAGTTATGAGCTTCCAAAGTTTAGAACAAAAAACAAAACTAACATAATAAAAATAAGTGAGACGATACCAAAGTTGACGAACATTTTGCTTCATATCTCGGCCCTTGTTTGTCGTAGCTCAATGTTTTTAGTATGGTTAGATGGGGGACAATTTGGACTATAACATATCCTAAGGACATCCCCGTATCTCTAGTAAACACAGAGTTATGGGCCTGCAAAGCATAGTCTAATGCATTTCCTTTGGACGGGTTGTTTGTTTACGTTTAGCTTAATTACTCGGCCCCTGTTTGTCGTAGCTCAATGTTTTTAGTATGGTTAGATGGGGGACAAATTGGACTATAAAATACTCAAAGTACATCTCCGTATCTCCAGTAGAAACAGAGTTACGAGCCTGCAAATATAGTCTAACTCATTTCCTATGGAGGGGGATTGTTTCTTTACGTTTTGCTTAAGTACTCGGCCCCTGTTTGTCGTAGCCCAAAGTTTTTAGTATATTTAGATGAAGGACAAATTGGACTATAACATATCCTAAGGACATCCCGGTATCTCTAGTAGACACAGAGTTATGGGCCTGCAAAGTATAGTCTAATGCATTTTCTATGGAGGGGTTTGTTTGTTCACGTATTGCTTAATTACTTGACCCTGTTCTTTCGATTAAAAATAATAACATATCTTTAGTGTAACGGTTATCGCATCCGCCTCACTCCCGGAAGGCCACAGGTTCGAAACCGCGAAGTTTTTTTTTTGCTTGGAACATGCAAAGACCTTTATAATTATCCGAACATTTGTGTCAAGGTCACATTATTTACATCCCCGTATCTCTGGTAGAACCAGAGTTACGAGCCTGCAAACTTTATTTTCAAAAATCAAAAGTAACCTTCTAACAATAAGTGAGACAAAAAATAAGTTGACGACGATATTGAGGTAGCCTCAAGTTTAAAGTATCCTTGTATGGGGAGCAAAGAGTGCTGTAACATATCCAAAGGAGATCCCAGTATCTCTTGTAGAACAAGAGTTATGAGCCTCCAAAGTTTAGTGCAAAAATCACAAGTAACATAATAAAAATAAGTGAGACGATACCGAAGTTGACGAACATTTTGCTTAATATCTCGGCCCCTGTTTGTCGTAGCTCAATGTTTTTAGTATGGTTAGATGGGGGACAATTTGGACTATAACATATCCTAAGGACATCCCCGTATCTCTAGTAAACACAGAGTTATGGGCCTGCAAAGCATAATCTTATGCATTTCGTTTGGACGGGTTGTTTGTTTACGTTTAGCTTAATTACTCGGCCCCTGTTTTCGTAGCTCAATGTTTTTAGTATGGTTAGATGGGGGACAAATTGGAATATAACATACTCAAAGGACCTCGCCGTATCTACAGTAGAAACAGAGTTATGGGCCTGCAAAGTATAGTCTAATGCATTTTCTATGGCGGGGTTTGTTTGTTCACGTATTGCTTAATTACTTGACCCTGTTCTTTCGATTAAAAATAATAACATATCTTTAGTGTAGCGGTTATCGCATCCGCCTCACTCCCGGAAGGCCACAGGTTCGAAACCGCGAAGTTTTTTTTTGCTTGGAACATGCAAAGACCTTTATAATTATCCGAACATTTGTGTCAAGGTCACATTATTTACATCCCCGTATCTCTGGTAGAACCAGAGTTACGAGCCTGCAAACTTTATTTTCAAAAATCAAAAGTAACCTTCTAACAATAAGTGAGACAAAAAATAAGTTGACGACGATATTGAGGTAGCCTCAAGTTTAAAGTATCCTTGTATGGGGAGCAAAGAGTGCTGTAACATATCCAAAGGAGATCCCAGTATCTCTTGTAGAACAAGAGTTATGAGCCTCCAAAGTTTAGTGCAAAAATCATAAGTAACATAATAAAAATAAGTGAGACGATACCGAAGTTGACGAACATTTTGCTTAATATCTCGGCCCCTGTTTGTCGTAGCTCAATGTTTTTAGTATGGTTAGATGGGGGACAATTTGGACTATAACATATCCTAAGGACATCCCCGTATCTCTAGTAAACACAGAGTTATGGGCCTGCAAAGCATAATCTTATGCATTTCGTTTGGACGGGTTGTTTGTTTACGTTTAGCTTAATTACTCGGCCCCTGTTTTCGTAGCTCAATGTTTTTAGTATGGTTAGATGGGGGACAAATTGGAATATAACATACTCAAAGGACCTCGCCGTATCTACAGTAGAAACAGAGTTACGAGCCTGCAAAGTATAGTCTAATGCATTTTCTATGGCGGGGTTTGTTTGTTCATGTATTGCTTAATTACTTGAACCTGTTCTTTCGATTAAAAATAATAACATATCTTTAGTGTAGCGGTTATCGCATCCGCCTCACTCCCGGAAGGCCACAGGTTCGAAACCGCGAAGTTTTTTTTTTGCTTGGAACATGCAAAGACGTTTATAATTATCCGAACATTTGTGTCAAGGTCACATTATTTACATCCCCGTATCTCTGGTAGAACCAGAGTTACGAGCCTGCAAACTTTATTTTCAAAAATCAAAAGTAACCTTCTAACAATAAGTGAGACAAAAAATAAGTTGACGACGATATTGAGGTAGCCTCAAGTTTAAAGTATCCTTGTATGGGGAGCAAAGAGTACTATAACATATCCAAAGGAGATCCCAGTATCTCTTGTAGAACAAGAGTTATGAGCCTCCAAAGTTTAGTGCAAAAATCATAAGTAACATAATAAAAATAAGTGAGACGATACCAAAGTTGACGAACATTTTGCTTAATATCTCGGCCCCTGTTTGTCGTAGCTCAATGTTTTTAGTATGGTTAGATGGACGACAATTTGGACTATAACATATCTTAAGGACATCCCCGTATCTCTAGTAAACACAGAGTTATGGGCCTGCAAAGCATAGTCTAATGCATTTCCTTTGGACGGGTTGTTTGTTTACGTTTAGCTTAATTACTCGGCCCCTGTTTGTCGTAGCTCAATGTTTTTAGTATGGTTAGATGGGGGACAAATTGGACTATAAAATACTCAAAGGACATCCCTGTATCTCCAGTAGAAACAGAGTTACGAGCCTGCAAAGTATAGTCTAACTCATTTCCTATGGAGGGGGTTTGTTTCTTTACGTTTTGCTTAAGTACTCGGCCCCTGTTTGTCGTAGCCCAAAGTTTTTAGTATATTTAGATGAAGGACAAATTGGACTATAACATATCCTAAGGACATCCCGGTATCTCTAGTAGACACAGAGTTATGGGCCTGCAAAGTATAGTCTAATGCATTTTCTATGGAGGGGTTTCTTTGTTCACGTATTGCTTAATTACTTGACCCTGTTCTTTCGATTAAAAATAATAACATATCTTTAGTGTAACGGTTATCGCATCCGCCTCACTCCCGGAAGGCCACAGGTTCGAAACCGCGAAGTTTTTTTTTTGCTTGGAACATGCAAAGACCTTTATATTTATCCGAACATTTGTGTCAAGGTCACATTATTTACATCCCCGTATCTCTGGTAGAACCAGAGTTACGAGCCTGCAAACTTTATTTTCAAAAATCAAAAGTAACCTTCTAACAATAAGTGAGACAAAAAATAAGTTGACGACGATATTGAGGTAGCCTCAAGTTTAAAGTATCCTTGTATGGGGAGCAAAGAGTACTATAACATTTCCAAAGGAGATCCCAGTATCTCTTGTAGAACAAGAGTTATGAGCCTCCAAAGTTTAGTGCAAAAATCATAAGTAACATAATAAAAATAAGTGAGACGATACCAAAGTTGACGAACATTTTGCTTAACATCTCGGCCCTTGTTTGTCGTAGCTCAATGTTTTTAGTATGGTTAGATGGGGGACAATTTGGACTATAACATATCCTAAGGACATCCCCGTATCTCTAGTAAACACAGAGTTATGGGCCTGCAAAGCATAGTCTAATGCATTTCCTTTATACGGGTTGTTTGTTTACGTTTAGCTTAATTACTCGGCCCCTGTTTGTCGTAGCTCAATGTTTTTAGTATGGTTAGATGGGGACAAATTGGACTATAACATACTCAAAGGACTTCCCCGTATCTCCAGTAGAAACAGAGTTACGAGCCTGCAAAGTATAGTCTAATGCATTTCCTATGGAGGGGGTTTGTTTCGTTACGTTTTGCTTAAGTACTCGGCCCCTGTTTGTCGTAGCCCAAAGTTTTTAGTATGGTTAGATGGGGGACAATTTGGACTATAATATATCCTAAGGACATCCCCATATCTCTAGTAGACACAGAGTTATGGGCCTGCAAAGCATAGTCTAATGCATTTCCTTTGGACGGGTTGTTTGTTTTAGTGTAGCGGTTATCGCATCCGCCTCACTCCCGGAAGGCCACAGGTTCGAAACCGCGAAGTTTTTTTTTTGCTTGGAACATGCAAAGACGTTTATAATTATCCGAACATTTGTGTCAAGGTCACATTATTTACATCCCCGTATCTCTGGTAGAACCAGAGTTACGAGCCTGCAAACTTTATTTTCAAAAATCAAAAGTAACCTTCTAACAATAAGTGAGACAAAAAATAAGTTGACGACGATATTGAGGTAGCCTCAAGTTTAAAGTATCCTTGTATGGGGAGCAAAGAGTACTATAACATATCCAAAGGAGATCCCAGTATCTCTTGTAGAACAAGAGTTATGAGCCTCCAAAGTTTAGTGCAAAAATCATAAGTAACATAATAAAAATAAGTGAGACGATACCAAAGTTGACGAACATTTTGCTTAATATCTCGGCCCCTGTTTGTCGTAGCTCAATGTTTTTAGTATGGTTAGATGGACGACAATTTGGACTATAACATATCTTAAGGACATCCCCGTATCTCTAGTAAACACAGAGTTATGGGCCTGCAAAGCATAGTCTAATGCATTTCCTTTGGACGGGTTGTTTGTTTACGTTTAGCTTAATTACTCGGCCCCTGTTTGTCGTAGCTCAATGTTTTTAGTATGGTTAGATGGGGGACAAATTGGACTATAAAATACTCAAAGGACATCCCTGTATCTCCAGTAGAAACAGAGTTACGAGCCTGCAAAGTATAGTCTAACTCATTTCCTATGGAGGGGGTTTGTTTCTTTACGTTTTGCTTAAGTACTCGGCCCCTGTTTGTCGTAGCCCAAAGTTTTTAGTATATTTAGATGAAGGACAAATTGGACTATAACATATCCTAAGGACATCCCGGTATCTCTAGTAGACACAGAGTTATGGGCCTGCAAAGTATAGTCTAATGCATTTTCTATGGAGGGGTTTCTTTGTTCACGTATTGCTTAATTACTTGACACTGTTCTTTCGATTAAAAATAATAACATATCTTTAGTGTAACGGTTATCGCATCCGCCTCACTCCCGGAAGGCCACAGGTTCGAAACCGCGAAGTTTTTTTTTTTGCTTGGAACATGCAAAGACCTTTATATTTATCCGAACATTTGTGTCAAGGTCACATTATTTACATCCCCGTATCTCTGGTAGAAACAGAGTTACGAGCCTGCAAAGTATAGTCTAATGCATTTCCTATGGAGGGGGTTTGTTTCGTTACGTTTTGCTTAAGTACTCGGCCCCTGTTTGTCGTAGCCCAAAGTTTTTAGTATGGTTAGATGGGGGACAATTTGGACTATAACATATCCTAAGGACATCCCCGTATCTCTAGTAGACACAGAGTTATGGGCCTGCAAAGTATAGTCTAATGCATTTCCTATGGAGGGGTTTGTTTGTTTACGATTAGCTTAATTACTCGACTACTGTTTGTCGTAGCTCAATGTTTTTAGTATGGTTAGATGGGGGACAAATTGGACTATAACATACTCAAAGGACATCCCCGTATCTCCAGTAGAGACAGAGTTACGAGCCTGCAAATTATAGTCTAATGCATTTCCTATGGAGGGGTTGTTTGTTTACGTTTAGCTTAATTACTCGGCCCCTGTTTGTCGTAGCCCAAAGTTTTTAGTATGGTTAGATGGGGGACAATTTGGACTAAATCATATCCTAAGGACATCCCCGTATCTCTAATAGACACAGAGTTATGGGCCTGCAAAGTATAGTCTAATGCATTTCCTATGGACGGGTTATTTGTTTACGTTTAGCTTAATTACTCGGCCCCTGTTTGTCGTAGCTCAATGTTTTTAGTATGGTTAGATGGGGGACAAATTGGTCTATAACATACTCAAAGGACATCCCCGTATCTCCAGTAGAAACAGAGTTACGAGCCTGCAAAGTATATTTTCAAAAATCAAAAGTAACCTTCTAACAATAAGTGAGACAAAAAGTAAGTTGACGACGATATTGAGGTAGCCTCAAGTTTAAAGTATCCTTGTATGGGGATCAAAGAGTACTATAACATATCCAAAGGAGATCCCAGTATCTCTTGTAGAACAAAAGTTATGAGCCTCCAAAGTTTAGTGCAAAAATCATAAGTAACATAATAAAAATAAGTGAGACGATACCAAAGTTGACGAACATTTTGCTTAATATCTCGGCCCCTGTTTGTCGTAGCTCAATGTTTTTAGTATGGTTAGATGGGGGACAATTTGGACTATATCATATCCTAAGGACATCCCCGTATCTCTTGTAGACACAGAGTTATGGGCCTGCAAAGTATAGTCTAATGCATTTCCTATGGACGGGTTGTTTGTTTACGTTTAGCTTAATTACTCGGCCCCTGTTTGTCGTAGCTCAATGTTTTTAGTATGGTTAGATGGGGGACAAATTGGACTATAAAATACTCAAAGGACATCCCCGTATCTCCAGTAGAAACAGAGTTACGAGCCTGCAAACTATAGTCTTATGCATTTTCTATGGAGGGATTTGTTTGTTCACGTATTGCTTAATTACTTGACCCTGTTCTTTCGATTAAAAATAATAACATATCTTTAGTGTAGCGGTTATCGCATCCGCCTCACTCCCGGAAGGCCACACGTTCGAAACCGCGAGGTTTTTTTTTTGCTTGGAACATGCAAAGACCTTTATAATTATCCGAACATTTGTTTCAAGGTCACATTATTTACATCCCCGTATCTCTGGTAGAACCAGAGTTACGAGCCTGCAAAGTTTATTTTCAAAAATCAAAAGTAACCTTCTAACAATAAGTGAGACAAAAAATAAGTTGACGACGATATTGAGGTAGCCTCAAGTTTAAAGTATCCTTGTATGGGGATCAAAGAGTACTATAACATATCCAAAGGAGATCCCAGTATCTCTTGTAGAACAAAAGTTATGAGCCTCCAAAGTTTAGTGCAAAAATCATAAGTAACATAATAAAAATAAGTGAGACGATACCAAAGTTGACGAACATTTTGCTTAATATCTCGGCCCCTGTTTGTCGTAGCTCAATGTTTTTAGTATGGTTAGATGGGGGACAATTTGGACTATATCATATCCTAAGGACATCCCCGTATCTCTTGTAGACACAGAGTTATGGGCCTGCAAAGTATAGTCTAATGCATTTCCTATGGACGGGTTGTTTGTTTACGTTTAGCTTAATTACTCGGCCCCTGTTTGTCGTAGCTCAATGTTTTTAGTATGGTTAGATGGGGGACAAATTGGACTATAAAATACTCAAAGGACATCCCCGTATCTCCAGTAGAAACAGAGTTACGAGCCTGCAAACTATAGTCTTATGCATTTTCTATGGAGGGATTTGTTTGTTCACGTATTGCTTAATTACTTGACCCTGTTCTTTCGATTAAAAATAATAACATATCTTTAGTGTAGCGGTTATCGCATCCGCCTCACTCCCGGAAGGCCACACGTTCGAAACCGCGAGGTTTTTTTTTTTGCTTTGAACATGCAAAGACCTTTATAATTATCCGAACATTTGTGTCAAGGTCACATTATTTACATCCCCGTATCTCTGGTAGAACCAGAGTTACGAGCCTGCAAAGTTTATTTTCAAAAATCAAAAGTAACCTTCTAACAATAAGTGAGACAAAAAATAAGTTGACGACGATATTGAGGTAGCCTCAAGTTTAAAGTATCCTTGTATGGGGAGCAAAGAGTACTATAACATTTCCAAAGGAGATCCCAGTATCTCTTGTAGAACAAGAGTTATGAGCCTCCAAAGTTTAGTGCAAAAATCATAAGTAACATAACTAAAATAAGTGAGACGATACCAAAGTTGACGAACATTTTGCTTAATATCTCGGCCCTTGTTTGTCGTAGCTCAATGTTTTTAGTATGGTTAGATGGGGGACAATTTGGACTATAACATATCCTAAGGACATCCCCGTATCTCTAGTAGACACAGAGTTATGGGCCTGCAAAATATAGTCTAATGCATTTCCTATGGACGGGTTGTTTGTTTACGTTTAGCTTAATTACTCGGCCCCTGTTTGTCGTAGCTCAATATTTTTAGTATGGTTAGATGGGGGACAAATTGGACTATAACATACTCAAAGGACTTCCCCGTATCTCCAGTAGAAACAGAGTTACGAGCCTGCAAAGTATAGTCTAATGCATTTCCTATGGAGGGGGTTTGTTTCGTTACGTTTTGCTTAAGTACTCGGCCCCTGTTTGTCGTAGCCCAAAGTTTTTAGTATGGTTAGATGGGGGACAATTTGGACTAAATCATACCCTAAGGACATCCCCGTATCTCTAATAGACACAGAGTTATGGGCCTGCAAAGTATAGTCTAATGCATTTCCTATGGACGGGTTATTTGTTTACGTTTAGCTTAATTACTCGGCCCCTGTTTGTCGTAGCTCAATGTTTTTAGTATGGTTAGATGGGGGACAAATTGGTCTATAACATACTCAAAGGACATCCCCGTATCTCCAGTAGAAACAGAGTTACGAGCCTGCAAAGTATATTTTCAAAAATCAAAAGTAACCTTCTAACAATAAGTGAGACAAAAAGTAAGTTGACGACGATATTGAGGTAGCCTCAAGTTTAAAGTATCCTTGTATGAGGATCAAAGAGTACTATAACATATCCAAAGGAGATCCCAGTATCTCTTGTAGAACAAAAGTTATGAGCCTCCAAAGTTTAGTGCAAAAATCATAAGTAACATAATAAAAATAAGTGAGACGATACCAAAGTTGACGAACATTTTGCTTAATATCTCGGCCCCTGTTTGTCGTAGCTCAATGTTTTTAGTATGGTTAGATGGGGGACAATTTGGACTATATCATATCCTAAGGACATCCCCGTATCTCTTGTAGACACAGAGTTATGGGCCTGCAAAGTATAGTCTAATGCATTTCCTATGGACGGGTTGTTTGTTTACGTTTAGCTTAATTACTCGGCCCCTGTTTGTCGTAGCTCAATGTTTTTAGTATGGTTAGATGGGGGACAAATTGGACTATAAAATACTCAAAGGACATCCCCGTATCTCCAGTAGAAACAGAGTTACGAGCCTGCAAACTATAGTCTTATGCATTTTCTATGGAGGGATTTGTTTGTTCACGTATTGCTTAATTACTTGACCCTGTTCTTTCGATTAAAAATAATAACATATCTTTAGTGTAGCGGTTATCGCATCCGCCTCACTCCCGGAAGGCCACACGTTCGAAACCGCGAGGTTTTTTTTTTGCTTGGAACATGCAAAGACCTTTATAATTATCCGAACATTTGTTTCAAGGTCACATTATTTACATCCCCGTATCTCTGGTAGAACCAGAGTTACGAGCCTGCAAAGTTTATTTTCAAAAATCAAAAGTAACCTTCTAACAATAAGTGAGACAAAAAATAAGTTGACGACGATATTGAGGTAGCCTCAAGTTTAAAGTATCCTTGTATGGGGATCAAAGAGTACTATAACATATCCAAAGGAGATCCCAGTATCTCTTGTAGAACAAAAGTTATGAGCCTCCAAAGTTTAGTGCAAAAATCATAAGTAACATAATAAAAATAAGTGAGACGATACCAAAGTTGACGAACATTTTGCTTAATATCTCGGCCCCTGTTTGTCGTAGCTCAATGTTTTTAGTATGGTTAGATGGGGGACAATTTGGACTATATCATATCCTAAGGACATCCCCGTATCTCTTGTAGACACAGAGTTATGGGCCTGCAAAGTATAGTCTAATGCATTTCCTATGGACGGGTTGTTTGTTTACGTTTAGCTTAATTACTCGGCCCCTGTTTGTCGTAGCTCAATGTTTTTAGTATGGTTAGATGGGGGACAAATTGGACTATAAAATACTCAAAGGACATCCCCGTATCTCCAGTAGAAACAGAGTTACGAGCCTGCAAACTATAGTCTTATGCATTTTCTATGGAGGGATTTGTTTGTTCACGTATTGCTTAATTACTTGACCCTGTTCTTTCGATTAAAAATAATAACATATCTTTAGTGTAGCGGTTATCGCATCCGCCTCACTCCCGGAAGGCCACACGTTCGAAACCGCGAGGTTTTTTTTTTTGCTTTGAACATGCAAAGACCTTTATAATTATCCGAACATTTGTGTCAAGGTCACATTATTTACATCCCCGTATCTCTGGTAGAACCAGAGTTACGAGCCTGCAAAGTTTATTTTCAAAAATCAAAAGTAACCTTCTAACAATAAGTGAGACAAAAAATAAGTTGACGACGATATTGAGGTAGCCTCAAGTTTAAAGTATCCTTGTATGGGGAGCAAAGAGTACTATAACATTTCCAAAGGAGATCCCAGTATCTCTTGTAGAACAAGAGTTATGAGCCTCCAAAGTTTAGTGCAAAAATCATAAGTAACATAACTAAAATAAGTGAGACGATACCAAAGTTGACGAACATTTTGCTTAATATCTCGGCCCTTGTTTGTCGTAGCTCAATGTTTTTAGTATGGTTAGATGGGGGACAATTTGGACTATAACATATCCTAAGGACATCCCCGTATCTCTAGTAGACACAGAGTTATGGGCCTGCAAAATATAGTCTAATGCATTTCCTATGGACGGGTTGTTTGTTTACGTTTAGCTTAATTACTCGGCCCCTGTTTGTCGTAGCTCAATATTTTTAGTATGGTTAGATGGGGGACAAATTGGACTATAACATACTCAAAGGACTTCCCCGTATCTCCAGTAGAAACAGAGTTACGAGCCTGCAAAGTATAGTCTAATGCATTTCCTATGGAGGGGGTTTGTTTCGTTACGTTTTGCTTAAGTACTCGGCCCCTGTTTGTCGTAGCCCAAAGTTTTTAGTATGGTTAGATGGGGGACAATTTGGACTATAACATATCCTAAGGACATCCCCGTATCTCTAGTAGACACAGAGTTATGGGCCTGCAAAGTATAGTCTAATGCATTTCCTATGGAGGGGTTTGTTTGTTTACGATTAGCTTAATTACTCGACTACTGTTTGTCGTAGCTCAATGTTTTTAGTATGGTTAGATGGGGGACAAATTGGACTATAACATACTCAAAGGACATCCCCGTATCTCCAGTAGAAACAGAGTTACGAGCCTGCAAAGTATAGTCTAATGCATTTCCTATGGAGGGGTTGTTTGTTTACGTTTAGCTTAATTACTCGGCCCCTGTTTGTCGTAGCCCAAAGTTTTTAGTATGGTTAGATGGACGACAATTTGGACTATAACATATCTTAAGGACATCCCCGTATCTCTAGTAAACACAGAGTTATGGGCCTGCAAAGCATAGTCTAATGCATTTCCTTTGGACGGGTTGTTTGTTTACGTTTAGCTTAATTACTCGGCCCCTGTTTGTCGTAGCTAAATGTTTTTAATATGGTTAGATGGGGGACAAATTGGACTATAAAATACTCAAAGGACATTCCTGTATCTCCAGTAGAAACAGAGTTACGAGCCTGCAAAGTATAGTCTAACTCATTTCCTATGGAGGGGGTTTGTTTCTTTACGTTTCGCTTAAGTACTCGGCCCCTGTTTGTCGTAGCCCAAAGTTTTTAGTATGGTTAGATGAATGACAAATTGGACTATAACATATCCCAAGGACATCCCGGTATCTCTAGTAGACACAGAGTTATGGGCCTTGCAAAGTATAGTCTAATGCATTTTCTATGGAGGGGTTTGTATGTTCACGTATTGCTTAATTACTTGACCCTGTTCTTTCGATTAAAAATAATAACATATCTTTAGTGTAGCGGTTATCGCATCCGCCTCACTCCCGGAAGGCCACAGGTTCGAAACCGCGAAGCTTTTTTTTTTTGCTTGGAACATGCAAAGACCTTTATAATTATCCGAACATTTGTGTCAAGGTCACATTATTTACATCCCCGTATCTCTGGTAGAACCAGAGTTACGAGCCTCCAGAATTTAGTCTAATGTATTTCCTATGGAGGGGTTTGTTTGTTTACGATTAGCTTAATTACTCGACTACTGTTTGTCGTAGCCCTAATTCTTAGTGTGGCTAGATGGGGGACAAATTGGTCTATAACATACTCTAAGGACATCCCCGTATCTCCAGTAGAAACAGAGTTACGAGCCTGCAAAGTATATTTTCAAAAGTCAAAAGTAACCTTCTAACAATAAGTGAGACAAAAAGTAAGTTGACGACGATATTGAGGTAGCCTCAAGTTTAAAGTATCCTTGTATGGGGAGCAAAGAGTACTATAACATATCCAAAGGAGATCCCAGTACCTCTTGTAGAACAAGAGTTATGAGCCTCCAAAGTTTAGTGCAAAAATCATAAGTAACATAATAAAAATATGTGAGACGATACCAAAGTTGACGAACATTTTGCTTAATATCTCGGCCCCTGTTTGTCGTAGCTCAATGTTTTTAAAATGGTTAGATGGGGGACAATTTGGACTATATCATATCCTAAGGACATCCCCGTATCTCTAGTAGACACAGAGTTATGGGCCTGCAAAATATAGTCTAATGCATTTCCTATGGACGGGTTGTTTGTTTACGTTTAGCTTAATTACTCGGCCCCTGTTTGTCGTAGCTCAATATTTTTAGTATGGTTAGATGGGGGACAAATTGGACTATAACATACTCAAAGGACATCCCCGTATCTCCAGTAGAAACAGAGTTACGAGCCTGCAAAGTATAGTCTAATGCATTTCCTATGGAGGGGGTTTGTTTCGTTACGTTTTGCTTAAGTACTCGGCCCCTGTTTGTCGTAGCCCAAAGTTTTTAGTATGGTTAGATGGGGGACAATTTGGACTATAACATATCCTAAGGACATCCCCGTATCTCTAGTAGACACAGAGTTATGGGCCTGCAAAGTATAGTCTAATGCATTTCCTATGGAGGGGTTTGTTTGTTTACGATTAGCTAAATTACTCGACTACTGTTTGTCGTAGCTCAATGTTTTTAGTATGGTTAGATGGGGGACAAATTGGACTATAACATACTCAAAGGACATCCCCGTATCTCCAGTAGAGACAGAGTTACGAGCCTGCAAAGTATAGTCTAATGCATTTCCTATGGAGGGGTTGTTTGTTTACGTTTAGCTTAATTACTCGGCCCCTGTTTGTCGTAGCCCTAATTCTTAGTGTGGCTAGATGGGGGACAAATTGGTCTATAACATACTCTAAGGACATCCCCGTATCTCCAGTAGAAACAGAGTTACGAGCCTGCAAAGTATATTTTCAAAAGTCAAAAGTAACCTTCTAACAATAAGTGAGACAAAAAGTAAGTTGACGACGATATTGAGGTAGCCTCAAGTTTAAAGTATCCTTGTATGGGGAGCAAAGAGTACTATAACATATCCAAAGGAGATCCCAGTACCTCTTGTAGAACAAGAGTTATGAGCCTCCAAAGTTTAGTGCAAAAATCATAAGTAACATAATAAAAATATGTGAGACGATACCAAAGTTGACGAACATTTTGCTTAATATCTCGGCCCCTGTTTGTCGTAGCTCAATGTTTTTAAAATGGTTAGATGGGGGACAATTTGGACTATATCATATCCTAAGGACATCCCCGTATCTCTAGTAGACACAGAGTTATGGGCCTGCAAAATATAGTCTAATGCATTTCCTATGGACGGGTTGTTTGTTTACGTTTAGCTTAATTACTCGGCCCCTGTTTGTCGTAGCTCAATATTTTTAGTATGGTTAGATGGGGGACAAATTGGACTATAACATACTCAAAGGACATCCCCGTATCTCCAGTAGAAACAGAGTTACGAGCCTGCAAAGTATAGTCTAATGCATTTCCTATGGAGGGGGTTTGTTTCGTTACGTTTTGCTTAAGTACTCGGCCCCTGTTTGTCGTAGCCCAAAGTTTTTAGTATGGTTAGATGGGGGACAATTTGGACTATAACATATCCTAAGGACATCCCCGTATCTCTAGTAGACACAGAGTTATGGGCCTGCAAAGTATAGTCTAATGCATTTCCTATGGAGGGGTTTGTTTGTTTACGATTAGCTTAATTACTCGACTACTGTTTGTCGTAGCTCAATGTTTTTAGTATGGTTAGATGGGGGACAAATTGGACTATAACATACTCAAAGGACATCCCCGTATCTCCAGTAGAGACAGAGTTACGAGCCTGCAAAGTATAGTCTAATGCATTTCCTATGGAGGGGTTGTTTGTTTACGTTTAGCTTAATTACTCGGCCCCTGTTTGTCGTAGCTCAATGTTTTTAGTATGGTTAGATGGGGGACAATTTGGACTATATCATATCCTAAGGACATCCCCGTATCTCTTGTAGACACAGAGTTATGGGCCTGCAAAGTATAGTCTAATGCATTTCCTATGGACGGGTTGTTTGTTTACGTTTAGCTTAATTACTCGGCCCCTGTTTGTCGTAGCTCAATGTTTTTAGTATGGTTAGATGGGGGACAAATTGGACTATAAAATACTCAAAGGACATCCCCGTATCTCCAGTAGAAACAGAGTTACGAGCCTGCAAACTATAGTCTTATGCATTTTCTATGGAGGGATTTGTTTGTTCACGTATTGCTTAATTACTTGACCCTGTTCTTTCGATTAAAAATAATAACATATCTTTAGTGTAGCGGTTATCGCATCCGCCTCACTCCCGGAAGGCCACACGTTCGAAACCGCGAGGTTTTTTTTTTTGCTTGGAACATGCAAAGACCTTTATAATTATCCGAACATTTGTGTCAAGGTCACATTATTTACATCCCCGTATCTCTGGTAGAACCAGAGTTACGAGCCTGCAAAGTTTATTTTCAAAAATCAAAAGTAACCTTCTAACAATAAGTGAGACAAAAAATAAGTTGACGACGATATTGAGGTAGCCTCAAGTTTAAAGTATCCTTGTATGGGGAGCAAAGAGTACTATAACATTTCCAAAGGAGATCCCAGTATCTCTTGTAGAACAAGAGTTATGAGCCTCCAAAGTTTAGTGCAAAAATCATAAGTAACATAACTAAAATAAGTGAGACGATACCAAAGTTGACGAACATTTTGCTTAATATCTCGGCCCTTGTTTGTCGTAGCTCAATGTTTTTAGTATGGTTAGATGGGGGACAATTTGGACTATAACATATCCTAAGGACATCCCCGTATCTCTAGTAGACACAGAGTTATGGGCCTGCAAAATATAGTCTAATGCATTTCCTATGGACGGGTTGTTTGTTTACGTTTAGCTTAATTACTCCGCCCCTGTTTGTCGTAGCTCAATATTTTTAGTATGGTTAGATGGGGGACAAATTGGACTATAACATACTCAAAGGACATCCCCGTATCTCCAGTAGAAACAGAGTTACGAGCCTGCAAAGTATAGTCTAATGCATTTCCTATGGAGGGGTTGTTTGTTTACGTTTAGCTTAATTACTCGGCCCCTGTTTGTCGTAGCCCAAAGTTTTTAGTATGGTTAGATGGGGGACAATTTGGACTATATCATATCCTAAGGACATCCCCGTATCTCTAATAGACACGGAGTTATGGGCCTGCAAAGTATAGTCTAATGCATTTCCTATGAACGGGTTGTTTGTTTACGTTTAGCTTAATTACTCGGCCCCTGTTTGTCGTAGCTCAATGTTTTTAGTATGGTTAGATGGGGGACAAATTGGAATATAACATACTCAAAGGACATCCCCGTATCTCCAGTAGAAACAGAGTTACGAGCCTGCAAAGTATAGTCTAACTCATTTCCTATGGAGGGGGTTTGTTTCTTTACGTTTTGCGTAAGTACTCGGCCCCTGTTTGTCGTAGCCCAAAGTTTTTAGCATGGTTAGATGAAGGACAAATTGGACTATAACATATCCTAAGGACATCCCGGTATCTCCAGTAGAAACAGAGTTACGAGCCTGCAAACTTTATTTTCAAAAATCAAAAGTAACCTTCTAACAATAAGTGAGACAAAAAATAAGTTGACGACGATATTGAGGTAGCCTCAAGTTTAAAGTATCCTTGTATGGGGAGCAAAGAGTACTATAACATATCCAAAGGAGATCCCAGTATCTCTTGTAGAACAAGAGTTATGAGCCTCCAAAGTTTAGTGCAAAAATCATAAGTAACATAATAAAAATAAGTGAGACGATACCAAAGTTGACGAACATTTTGCTTAATATCTCGGCCCCTGTTTGTCGTAGCTCAATGTTTTTAGTATGGTTAGATGGACGACAATTTGGACTATAACATATCTTAAGGACATCCCCGTATCTCTAGTAAACACAGAGTTATGGGCCTGCAAAGTATAGTCTAATGCATTTTCTATGGAGGGGTTTGTTTGTTCACGTATTGCTTAATTACTTGACCCTGTTCTTTCGATTAAAAATAATAACATATCTTTAGTGTAACGGTTATCGCATCCGCCTCACTCCCGGAAGGCCACAGGTTCGAAACCGCGAAGTTTTTTTTTTGCTTGGAACATGCAAAGACCTTTATAATTATCCGAACATTTGTGTCAAGGTCACATTATTTACATCCCCGTATCTCTGGTAGAACCAGAGTTACGAGCCTCCAGAATTTAGTCTAATGTATTTCCTATGGAGGGGTTTGTTTGTTTACGATTAGCTTAATTACTCGACTACTGTTTGTCGTAGCCCTAATTCTTAGTGTGGCTAGATGGGGGACAAATTGGTCTATAACATACTCTAAGGACATCCCCGTATCTCCAGTAGACACAGAGTTATGGGCCTGCAAAGTATAGTCTAATGCATTTCCTATGGAGGGGTTTGTTTGTTTACGATTAGCTTAATTACTCGACTACTGTTTGTCGTAGCTCAATGTTTTTAGAATGGTTAGATGGGGGACAAATTGGACTATAACATACTCAAAGGACATCCCCGTATCTCCAGTAGAGACAGAGTTACGAGCCTGCAAAGTATAGTCTAATGCATTTCCTATGGAGGGGTTGTTTGTTTACGTTTAGCTTAATTACTCGGCCCCTGTTTGTCGTAGCCCAAAGTATTTAGTATGGTTAGATGGGGGACAATTTGGACTATATCATATCCTAAGGACATCCCCGTATCTCTAATAGACACAGAGTTATGGGCCTGCAAAGTATAGTCTAATGCATTTCCTATGGACGGGTTGTTTGTTTACGTTTAGCTTAATTACTCGGCCCCTGTTTGTCGTAGCTCAATGTTTTTAGTATGGTTAGATGGGGGACAAATTGGTCTATAACATACTCAAAGGACATCCCCGTATCTCCAGTAGAAACAGAGTTACGAGCCTGCAAAGTTTAGTGCAAAAATCATAAGTAACATAATAAAAATAAGTGAGACGATACCAAAGTTGACGAACATTTTGCTTAATATCTCGGCCCTTGTTTGTCGTACCTCAATGTTTTTAGTATGGTTAGATGGGGGACAATTTGGACTATAACATATCCTAAGGACATCCCCGTATCTCTAGTAAACACAGAGTTATGGACCTGCAAAGCATAGTCTAATGCATTTCCTTTGGACGGGTTGTTTGTTTACGTTTAGCTTAATTACTCGGCCCCTGTTTGTCGTAGCTCAATGTTTTTAGTATGGTTAGATGGGGACAAATTGGACTATAACATACTCAAAGGACATCCCCGTTTCTCCAGTGGAAACAGAGTTACGAGCCTGCAAAGTATAGTCTAACTCATTTCCTATGGAGGGGGTTTGTTTGTTCACGTATTGCTTAATTACTTGACCCTGTTCTTTCTATTAAAAATAATAACATATCTTTAGTGTAGCGGTTATCGCATCCGCCTCACTCTCGGAAGGCCACAGGTTCGAAACCACGAAGTTTTTTTTTTCTTTGCTTGGAACATGCAAAGACCTTTATAATTATCCGAACATTTGTGTCAAGGTCACATTATTTACATCCCCGTATCTCTGGTAGAACCAGAGTTACGAGCCTCCAGAATTTAGTCTAATGTATTTCCTATGGAGGGGTTTGTTTGTATACGATTAGCTTAATTACTCGACTACTGTTTGTCGTAGCCCTAATTCTTAGTATGGCTAGATGGGGGACAAATTGGTCTATAACATACTCAAAGGACATCCCCGTATCTCCAGTAGAAACAGAGTTACGAGCCTGCAAAGTATATTTTCAAAAATCAAAAGTAACCTTCTAACAATAAGTGAGACAAAAAGTAAGTTGACGACGATATTGAGGTAGCCTCAAGTTTAAAGTATCCTTGTATGGGGAGCAAAGAGTACTATAACATATCCAAAGGAGATCCCAGTATCTCTTGTAGAACAAGAGTTATGAGCCTCCAAAGTTTAGTGCAAAAATCATAAGTAACATAATAAAAATAAGTGAGACGATACCAAAGTTGACGAACATTTTGCTTAATATCTCGGCCCTTGTTTGTCGTAGCTCAATGTTTTTAGTATGGTTAGATGGGGGACAATTTGGACTATAACATATCCTAAGGACATCCCCGTATCTCTAGTAAACACAGAGTTATGGACCTGCAAAGCATAGTCTAATGCATTTCCTTTGGACGGGTTGTTTGTTTACGTTTAGCTTAATTACTCGGCCCCTGTTTGTCGTAGCTCAATGTTTTTAGTATGGTTAGATGGGGACAAATTGGACTATAACATACTCAAAGGACATCCCCGTTTCTCCAGTGGAAACAGAGTTACGAGCCTGCAAAGTATAGTCTAACTCATTTCCTATGGAGGGGGTTTGTTTGTTCACGTATTGCTTAATTACTTGACCCTGTTCTTTCTATTAAAAATAATAACATATCTTTAGTGTAACGGTTATCGCATCCGCCTCACTCTCGGAAGGCCACAGGTTCGAAACCACGAAGTTTTTTTTTTTTTTGCTTGGAACCTGCAAAGACCTTTATAATTATCCGAACATTTGTGTCAAGGTCACATTATTTACATCCCCGTATCTCTGGTAGAACCAGAGTTACGAGCCTCCAGAATTTAGTCTAATGTATTTCCTATGGAGGGGTTTGTTTGTATACGATTAGCTTAATTACTCGACTACTGTTTGTCGTAGCCCTAATTCTTAGTATGGCTAGATGGGGGACAAATTGGTCTATAACATACTCAAAGGACATCCCCGTATCTCCAGTAGAAACAGAGTTACGAGCCTGCAAAGTATATTTTCAAAAATCAAAAGTAACCTTCTAACAATAAGTGAGACAAAAAGTAAGTTGACGACGATATTGAGGTAGCCTCAAGTTTAAAGTATCCTTGTATGGGGAGCAAAGAGTACTATAACATATCCAAAGGAGATCCCAGTATCTCTTGTAGAACAAGAGTTATGAGCCTCCAAAGTTTAGTGCAAAAATCATAAGTAACATAATAAAAATAAGTGAGACGATACCAAAGTTGACGAACATTTTGCTTAATATCTCGGCCCTTGTTTGTCGTAGCTCAATGTTTTTAGTATGGTTAGATGGGGGACAATTTGGACTATAACATATCCTAAGGACATCCCCGTATCTCTAGTAAACACAGAGTTATGGACCTGCAAAGCATAGTCTAATGCATTTCCTTTGGACGGGTTGTTTGTTTACGTTTAGCTTAATTACTCGGCCCCTGTTTGTCGTAGCTCAATGTTTTTAGTATGGTTAGATGGGGACAAATTGGACTATAACATACTCAAAGGACATCCCCGTTTCTCCAGTGGAAACAGAGTTACGAGCCTGCAAAGTATAGTCTAACTCATTTCCTATGGAGGGGGTTTGTTTGTTCACGTATTGCTTAATTACTTGACCCTGTTCTTTCTATTAAAAATAATAACATATCTTTAGTGTAGCGGTTATCGCATCCGCCTCACTCTCGGAAGGCCACAGGTTCGAAACCACGAAGTTTTTTTTTTTTTTGCTTGGAACATGCAAAGACCTTTATAATTATCCGAACATTTGTGTCAAGGTCACATTATTTACATCCCCGTATCTCTGGTAGAACCAGAGTTACGAGCCTCCAGAATTTAGTCTAATGTATTTCCTATGGAGGGGTTTGTTTGTATACGATTAGCTTAATTACGCGACTACTGTTTGTCGTAGCCCTAATTCTTAGTATGGCTAGATGTTGGACAAATTGGTCTATAACATACTCAAAGGACATCCCCGTATCTCCAGTAGACACAGAGTTATGGGCCTGCAAAGTATAGTCTAATGCATTTCCTATGGAGGGGTTTGTTTGTTTACGATTAGCTTAATTACTCGACTACTGTTTGTCGTAGCTCAATGTTTTTAGAATGGTTAGATGGGGGACAAATTGGACTATAACATACTCAAAGGACATCCCCGTATCTCCAGTAGAGACAGAGTTACGAGCCTGCAAAGTATAGTCTAATGCATTTCCTATGGAGGGGTTGTTTGTTTACGTTTAGCTTAATTACTCGGCCCCTGTTTGTCGTAGCCCAAAGTATTTAGTATGGTTAGATGGGGGACAATTTGGACTATATCATATCCTAAGGACATCCCCGTATCTCTAATAGACACAGAGTTATGGGCCTGCAAAGTATAGTCTAATGCATTTCCTATGGACGGGTTGTTTGTTTACGTTTAGCTTAATTACTCGGCCCCTGTTTGTCGTAGCTCAATGTTTTTAGTATGGTTAGATGGGGGACAAATTGGTCTATAACATACTCAAAGGACATCCCCGTATCTCCAGTAGAAACAGAGTTACGAGCCTGCAAAGTTTAGTGCAAAAATCATAAGTAACATAATAAAAATAAGTGAGACGATACCAAAGTTGACGAACATTTTGCTTAATATCTCGGCCCTTGTTTGTCGTACCTCAATGTTTTTAGTATGGTTAGATGGGGGACAATTTGGACTATAACATATCCTAAGGACATCCCCGTATCTCTAGTAAACACAGAGTTATGGACCTGCAAAGCATAGTCTAATGCATTTCCTTTGGACGGGTTGTTTGTTTACGTTTAGCTTAATTACTCGGCCCCTGTTTGTCGTAGCTCAATGTTTTTAGTATGGTTAGATGGGGACAAATTGGACTATAACATACTCAAAGGACATCCCCGTTTCTCCAGTGGAAACAGAGTTACGAGCCTGCAAAGTATAGTCTAACTCATTTCCTATGGAGGGGGTTTGTTTGTTCACGTATTGCTTAATTACTTGACCCTGTTCTTTCTATTAAAAATAATAACATATCTTTAGTGTAGCGGTTATCGCATCCGCCTCACTCTCGGAAGGCCACAGGTTCGAAACCACGAAGTTTTTTTTTTTCTTTGCTTGGAACATGCAAAGACCTTTATAATTATCCGAACATTTGTGTCAAGGTCACATTATTTACATCCCCGTATCTCTGGTAGAACCAGAGTTACGAGCCTCCAGAATTTAGTCTAATGTATTTCCTATGGAGGGGTTTGTTTGTATACGATTAGCTTAATTACTCGACTACTGTTTGTCGTAGCCCTAATTCTTAGTATGGCTAGATGGGGGACAAATTGGTCTATAACATACTCAAAGGACATCCCCGTATCTCCAGTAGAAACAGAGTTACGAGCCTGCAAAGTATATTTTCAAAAATCAAAAGTAACCTTCTAACAATAAGTGAGACAAAAAGTAAGTTGACGACGATATTGAGGTAGCCTCAAGTTTAAAGTATCCTTGTATGGGGAGCAAAGAGTACTATAACATATCCAAAGGAGATCCCAGTATCTCTTGTAGAACAAGAGTTATGAGCCTCCAAAGTTTAGTGCAAAAATCATAAGTAACATAATAAAAATAAGTGAGACGATACCAAAGTTGACGAACATTTTGCTTAATATCTCGGCCCTTGTTTGTCGTAGCTCAATGTTTTTAGTATGGTTAGATGGGGGACAATTTGGACTATAACATATCCTAAGGACATCCCCGTATCTCTAGTAAACACAGAGTTATGGACCTGCAAAGCATAGTCTAATGCATTTCCTTTGGACGGGTTGTTTGTTTACGTTTAGCTTAATTACTCGGCCCCTGTTTGTCGTAGCTCAATGTTTTTAGTATGGTTAGATGGGGACAAATTGGACTATAACATACTCAAAGGACATCCCCGTTTCTCCAGTGGAAACAGAGTTACGAGCCTGCAAAGTATAGTCTAACTCATTTCCTATGGAGGGGGTTTGTTTGTTCACGTATTGCTTAATTACTTGACCCTGTTCTTTCTATTAAAAATAATAACATATCTTTAGTGTAACGGTTATCGCATCCGCCTCACTCTCGGAAGGCCACAGGTTCGAAACCACGAAGTTTTTTTTTTTTTTGCTTGGAACCTGCAAAGACCTTTATAATTATCCGAACATTTGTGTCAAGGTCACATTATTTACATCCCCGTATCTCTGGTAGAACCAGAGTTACGAGCCTCCAGAATTTAGTCTAATGTATTTCCTATGGAGGGGTTTGTTTGTATACGATTAGCTTAATTACTCGACTACTGTTTGTCGTAGCCCTAATTCTTAGTATGGCTAGATGGGGGACAAATTGGTCTATAACATACTCAAAGGACATCCCCGTATCTCCAGTAGAAACAGAGTTACGAGCCTGCAAAGTATATTTTCAAAAATCAAAAGTAACCTTCTAACAATAAGTGAGACAAAAAGTAAGTTGACGACGATATTGAGGTAGCCTCAAGTTTAAAGTATCCTTGTATGGGGAGCAAAGAGTACTATAACATATCCAAAGGAGATCCCAGTATCTCTTGTAGAACAAGAGTTATGAGCCTCCAAAGTTTAGTGCAAAAATCATAAGTAACATAATAAAAATAAGTGAGACGATACCAAAGTTGACGAACATTTTGCTTAATATCTCGGCCCTTGTTTGTCGTAGCTCAATGTTTTTAGTATGGTTAGATGGGGGACAATTTGGACTATAACATATCCTAAGGACATCCCCGTATCTCTAGTAAACACAGAGTTATGGACCTGCAAAGCATAGTCTAATGCATTTCCTTTGGACGGGTTGTTTGTTTACGTTTAGCTTAATTACTCGGCCCCTGTTTGTCGTAGCTCAATGTTTTTAGTATGGTTAGATGGGGACAAATTGGACTATAACATACTCAAAGGACATCCCCGTTTCTCCAGTGGAAACAGAGTTACGAGCCTGCAAAGTATAGTCTAACTCATTTCCTATGGAGGGGGTTTGTTTGTTCACGTATTGCTTAATTACTTGACCCTGTTCTTTCTATTAAAAATAATAACATATCTTTAGTGTAGCGGTTATCGCATCCGCCTCACTCTCGGAAGGCCACAGGTTCGAAACCACGAAGTTTTTTTTTTTTTGCTTGGAACATGCAAAGACCTTTATAATTATCCGAACATTTGTGTCAAGGTCACATTATTTACATCCCCGTATCTCTGGTAGAACCAGAGTTACGAGCCTCCAGAATTTAGTCTAATGTATTTCCTATGGAGGGGTTTGTTTGTATACGATTAGCTTAATTACTCGACTACTGTTTGTCGTAGCCCTAATTCTTAGTATGGCTAGATGGGGGACAAATTGGTCTATAACATACTCAAAGGACATCCCCGTATCTCCAGTAGAAACAGAGTTACGAGCCTGCAAAGTATATTTTCAAAAATCAAAAGTAACCTTCTAACAATAAGTGAGACAAAAAGTAAGTTGACGACGATATTGAGGTAGCCTCAAGTTTAAAGTATCCTTGTATGGGGAGCAAAGAGTACTATAACATATCCAAAGGAGATCCCAGTATCTCTTGTAGAACAAGAGTTATGAGCCTCCAAAGTTTAGTGCAAAAATCATAAGTAACATAATAAAAATAAGTGAGACGATACCAAAGTTGACGAACATTTTGCTTAATATCTCGGCCCTTGTTTGTCGTAGCTCAATGTTTTTAGTATGGTTAGATGGGGGACAATTTGGACTATAACATATCCTAAGGACATCCCCGTATCTCTAGTAAACACAGAGTTATGGACCTGCAAAGCATAGTCTAATGCATTTCCTTTGGACGGGTTGTTTGTTTACGTTTAGCTTAATTACTCGGCCCCTGTTTGTCGTAGCTCAATGTTTTTAGTATGGTTAGATGGGGACAAATTGGACTATAACATACTCAAAGGACATCCCCGTTTCTCCAGTGGAAACAGAGTTACGAGCCTGCAAAGTATAGTCTAACTCATTTCCTATGGAGGGGGTTTGTTTGTTCACGTATTGCTTAATTACTTGACCCTGTTCTTTCTATTAAAAATAATAACATATCTTTAGTGTAGCGGTTATCACATCCGCCTCACTCTCGGAAGGCCACAGGTTCGAAACCACGAAGTTTTTTTTTTTTTGCTTGGAACCTGCAAAGACCTTTATAATTATCCGAACATTTGTGTCAAGGTCACATTATTTACATCCCCGTATCTCTGGTAGAACCAGAGTTACGAGCCTCCAGAATTTAGTCTAATGTATTTCCTATGGAGGGGTTTGTTTGTATACGATTAGCTTAATTACTCGACTACTGTTTGTCGTAGCCCTAATTCTTAGTATGGCTAGATGGGGGACAAATTGGTCTATAACATACTCAAAGGACATCCCCGTATCTCCAGTAGAAACAGAGTTACGAGCCTGCAAAGTATATTTTCAAAAATCAAAAGTAACCTTCTAACAATAAGTGAGACAAAAAGTAAGTTGACGACGATATTGAGGTAGCCTCAAGTTTAAAGTATCCTTGTATGGGGAGCAAAGAGTACTATAACATATCCAAAGGAGATCCCAGTATCTCTTGTAGAACAAGAGTTATGAGCCTCCAAAGTTTAGTGCAAAAATCATAAGTAACATAATAAAAATAAGTGAGACGATACCAAAGTTGACGAACATTTTGCTTAATATCTCGGCCCCTGTTTGTCGTAGCTCAATGTTTTTAGTATGGTTAGATGGGGGACAATTTGGACTATATTCTATCCCAAGGACATCCCCGTATCTCTTGTAGACACAGAGTTATGGGCCTGCAAAGTATAGTCTAATGCATTTCCTATGGACGGGTTGTTTGTTTACGTTTAGCTTAATTACTCGGCCCCTGTTTGTCGTAGCTCAATGTTTTTAGTATGGTTAGATGGGGGACAAATTGGACTATAAAATACTCAAAGGACATCCCCGTATCTCCAGTAGAAACAGAGTTACGAGCCTGCAAAGTATAGTCTAACTCATTTCCTATGGAGGGGGTTTGTTTCTTTACGTTTTGCTTAAGTACTCGGCCCCTGTTTGTCGTAGCCCAAAGTTTTTAGTATGGTTAGATGAAGGACAAATTGGACTATAACATATCCTAAGGACATCCCGGTATCTCCAGTAGAAACAGAGTTACGAGCCTGCAAAGTTTATTTTCAAAAATCAAAAGTAACCTTCTAACAATAAGTGAGACAAAAAATAAGTGTACGACGATATTGAGGTAGCCTCAAGTTTAAAGTATCCTTGTATGGGGAGCAAAGAGTACTATAACATATCCAAAGGAGATCCCAGTATCTCTTGTAGAACAAGAGTTATGAGCCTCCAAAGTTTAGTGCAAAAATCATAAGTAACATAATAAAAATAAGTGAGACGATACCAAAGTTGACGAACATTTTGCTTAATATCTCGGCCCTTGTTTGTCGTAGCTCAATGTTTTTAGTATGGTTAGATGGGGGACAAATTGGACTATAACATACTCAAAGGACATCCCCGTATCTCCAATAGAAACAGAGTTACGAGCCTGCAAAGTATAGTCTAATGCATTTTCTATGGAGGGGTTTGTTTGTTCACGTATTGCTTAATTACTTGACCCTGTTCTTTCGATTATAAATAATAACATATCTTTGGTGTAGCGGTTATCGCATCCGCCTCACTCCCGGAAGGCCACAGGTTCGAAACCGCGAAGTTTTTTTTTTATTGGAACATGCAAAGATCTTTATAATTATCCGAATATTTGTGTCAAGGTCACATTATTTACATCCCCGTATCTCTGGTAGAACCAGAGTTACGAGCCTCCAGAATTTAGTCTAATGTATTTCCTATGAAGGGGTTTGTTTGTTTACGATTAGCTTAATTACTCGACTACTGTTTGTCGTAGCCCTAATTCTTAGTATGGCTAGATGTTGGACAAATTGGTCTATAACATACTCAAAGGACATCCTCGTATCTCCAGTAGAAACAGAGTTACGAACCTGCAAATTATAGTCTAACTCATTTCCTATGGAGGGGGTTTGTTTCTTTACGTTTTGCTTAAGTACTCGGCCCCTGTTTGTCGTAGCCCAAAGTTTTTAGTATGGTTAGATGAAGGACAAATTGGACTATAACATACTCAAAGGACATCCCCGTATCTCCAGTAGAAACAGAGTTACGAGCCTGCAAATTATAGTCTAATGCATTTTCTATGGAGGGGTTTGTTTGTTCACGTATTGCTTAATTACTTGACCCTGTTCTTTCGATTAAAAATAATAACATATCTTTAGTGTAGCGGTTATCGCATCCGCCTCACTCCCGGAAGCCCACAAGTTCGAAACCGCGAAGTTTCTTTTTTTTGCTTGGAACATGCAAAGACCTTTATAATTAATCGAACATTTGTGTCAAGGTCACATTATTTACATCCCCGTATCTCTGGTAGAACCAGAGTTACGAGCCTCCAGAATTTAGTCTAATGTATTTCCTATGGAGGGGTTTGTTTGTTTACGATTAGCTTAATTACTCGACTACTGTTTGTCGTAGCCCTAATTCTTAGTATGGCTAGATGTTGGACAAATTGGTCTATAACATACTCAAAGGACATCCCCGTATCTCCAGTAGAAACAGAGTTACGAGCCTGCAAAGTATAGTCTAATGCATTTTCTATGGAGGGGTTTGTTTGTTCACGTATTGCTTAATTACTTGACCCTGTTCCTTCGATTAAAAATAATAACATATCTTTAGTGTAGCGGTTATCGCATCCGCCTCACTCCCGGAAGGCCACAGGTTCGAAACCGCGAAGTTTTTTTTTTTTGCTTGGAACATGCAAAGACCTTTATAATTATTCGAACATTTGTGTCAAGGTCACATTATTTACATCCCCTTATCTCTGGTAGAACCAGAGTTACGAGCCTCCAGAATTTAGTCTAATGTATTTCCTATGGAGGAGTTTGTTTGTTTACGATTAGCTTAATTACTCGACTACTGTTTGTCGTAGCCCTAATACTTAGTATGGCTAGATGGGGGACAAATTGGACTATAACATACTCAAAGGACATCCCCGTATCTCCAGTAGAAACAGAGTTACGAGCCTGCAAAGTAGAGTCTAACTCATTTCCTATGGAGGGGGTTTGTTTCTTTACGTTTCGCTTAAGTACTCGGCCCCTGTTTGTCGTAGCCCAAAGTTTTTAGTATGGTTAGATGAATGAAAAATTGGACTATAACATATCCTAAGGACATCCCGGTATCTCTAGTAGACACAGAGTTATGGGCCTTGCAAAGTATAGTCTAATGCATTTTCTATGGAGGGGTTTGTTTGTTCACGTATTGCTTAATTACTTGACCCTGTTATTTCGATTAAAAATAATAACATATCTTTAGTGTAGCGGTTATCGCATCCGCCTCACTCCCGGAAGGCCACAGGTTCGAAACCGCGAAGTTTTTTTTTTTTGCTTGGAACATGCAAAGACCTTTATAATAATCCGAACATTTGTGTCAAGGTCACATTATTTACATCCCCGTATCTCTGGTAGAACCAGAGTTACGAGCCTCCAGAATTTAGTCTAATGTATTTCCTATGGAGGGGTTTGTTTGTTTACGATTAGCTTAATTACTCGACTACTGTTTGTCGTAGCCCTTATTCTTAGTATGGCTAGATGTTGGACAAATTGGTCTATAACATACTCAAAGGACATCCCCGTATCTCCAGTAGAAACAGAGTTACGAGCCAGCAAAGTATAGTCTAATGCATTTTCTATGGAGGGGTTTGTTTGTTCACGTATTGCTTAATTACTTGACCCTGTTCCTTCGATTAAAAATAATAACATATCTTTAGTGTAGCGGTTATCGCATCCGCCTCACTCCCGGAAGGCCACAGGTTTGAAACCGCGAAGTTTTTTTTTTTGCTTGGAACATGCAAAGACCTTTATAATTATCCGAACATTTGTGTCAAGGTCACATTATTTACATCCCCGTATCTCTGGTAGAACCAGAGTTACAAGCCTCCAGAATTTAGTCTAATGTGTTTCCTATGGAGGGGTTTGTTTGTTTACGATTAGCTTAATTACTCGACTACTGTTTGTCGTAGCCCTAATTCTTAGTATGGCTAGATGGGGGACAAATTGGTCTATAACATACTCAAAGGACATCCCCGTATCTCCAGTAGAAACAGAGTTACGAGCCTGCAAAGTTTATTTTCAAAAATCAAAAGTAACCTTCTAACAATAAGTGAGACAAAAAGTAAGTTGACGACGATATTGCGGTAGCCTCAAGTTTAAAGTATCCTTGTATGGGGAGCAAAGAGTACTATAACATATCCAAAGGAGATCCCAGTATCTCTTGTAGAACAAGAGTTATGAGCCTCCAAAGTTTAGTGCAAAAATCATAAGTAACATAATAAAAATAAGTGAGACGATACCAAAGTTGACGAACATTTTGCTTAATATCTCGGCCCCTGTTTGTCGTGGCTCAATGTTTTTAGTATGGTTAGATGGGGGACAAATTGGAATAAAACATACTCAAAGGACATCCCCGTATCTCCAGTAGAAACAGAGTTACGAGCCTGCAAAGTATAGTCTAATGCATTTCCTATAGAGGGGTTGTTTGTTTACGTTTAGCTTAATTACTCGGCCCCTGTTTGTCGTAGCCCAAAGTTTTTAGTATGGTTAGATGGGAAACAAATTGGACTATAACATACTCAAAGGACATCCCCAAATCTCCTGTAGAAACAGAGTTACGAGCCTGCAAAGTATAGTCTAATGCATTTTCTATGGAGGGGTTTCTTTGTTCACGATTTGCTTAATTACTTGACCCTGTTCCTTCGATTAAAAATAATAACATATCTTTAGTGTAGCGGTTATCGCATCCGCCTCACTCCCGGAAGGCCACAGGTTTGAAACCGCGAAGTTTTTTTTTTTTTGCTTGGAAAATGCAAAGACCTTTATAATTATCCGAACATTTGTGTCAAGGTCACATTATTTACATCCCGTATCTCTGGTAGAACCAGAGTTACGAGCCTCCAGAATTTAGTCTAATGTGTTTCCTATGGAGGGGTTTGTTTGTTTACGATTAGCTTAATTACTCGACTACTGTTTGTCGTAGCCCTAATTCTTAGTATGGCTAGATGGGGGACAAATTGGTCTATAACATACTCAAAGGACATCCCCGTATCTCCAGTAGAAACAGAGTTACGAGCCTGCAAAGTTTATTTTCAAAAATCAAAAGTAACCTTCTAACAATAAGTGAGACAAAAAGTAAGTTGACGACGATATTGCGGTAGCCTCAAGTTTAAAGTATCCTTGTATGGGGAGCAAAGAGTACTATAACATATCCAAAGGAGATCCCAGTATCTCTTGTAGAACAAGAGTTATGAGCCTCCAAAGTTTAGTGCAAAAATCATAAGTAACATAATAAAAATAAGTGAGACGATACCAAAGTTGACGAACATTTTGCTTAATATCTCGGCCCCTGTTTGTCGTGGCTCAATGTTTTTAGTATGGTTAGATGGGGGACAAATTGGAATAAAACATACTCAAAGGACATCCCCGTATCTCCAGTAGAAACAGAGTTACGAGCCTGCAAAGTATAGTCTAATGCATTTCCTATAGAGGGGTTGTTTGTTTACGTTTAGCTTAATTACTCGGCCCCTGTTTGTCGTAGCCCAAAGTTTTTAGTATGGTTAGATGGGAAACAAATTGGACTATAACATACTCAAAGGACATCCCCAAATCTCCTGTAGAAACAGAGTTACGAGCCTGCAAAGTATAGTCTAATGCATTTTCTATGGAGGGGTTTCTTTGTTCACGATTTGCTTAATTACTTGACCCTGTTCCTTCGATTAAAAATAATAACATATCTTTAGTGTAGCGGTTATCGCATCCGCCTCACTCCCGGAAGGCCACAGGTTTGAAACCGCGAAGTTTTTTTTTTTTGCTTGGAAAATGCAAAGACCTTTATAATTATCCGAACATTTGTGTCAAGGTCACATTATTTACATCCCGTATCTCTGGTAGAACCAGAGTTACGAGCCTCCAGAATTTAGTCTAATGTATTTCCTATGGAGGGGTTTGTTTGTTTACGATTAGCTTAATTACTCGACTACTGTTTGTCGTAGCCCTAATTCTTAGTATGGCTAGATGGGGGACAAATTGGTCTCTAACATACTCGAAGGACATCCCCGTATCTCCAGTAGAAACAGAGTTACGAGCCTGCAAAGTTTATTTTCAAAAATCAAAAGTAACCTTCTAACAATAAGTGAGACAAAAAATAAGTTGACGACGATATTTAGGTAGCCTCAAGTTTAAAGTATCCTTGTATGGGGAGCGAAGAGTACTATAACATATCCAAAGGAGATCCCAGTATCTCTTGTAGAACAAGAGTTATGAGCCTCCAAAGTTTAGTGCAAAAATCATAAGTACATGATAAAAATAAGTGAGACGATACCAAAGTTGACGAACATTTTGCTTAATATCTCGGCCCCTGTTTGTCGTAGCTCAATGTTTTTAGTATGGTTAGATGAGGGACAATTTGGACTATAACATATCCTAAGGACATCCCCGTATCTCTAGTAAACACAGAGTTATGGACCTGCAAAGCATAGTCTAATGCATTTCCTTTGGACGGGTTGTTTGTTTACGTTTAGCTTAATTACTCGGCCCCTGTTTGTCGTAGCTCAATGTTTTTAGTATGGTTAGATGGGGACAAATTGGACTATAACATACTCAAAGGACATCCCCGTATCTCCAGTGGAAACAGAGTTACGAGCCTGCAAAGTATAGTCTAACTCATTTCCTATGGAGGGGGTTTGTTTGTTCACGTATTGCTTAATTACTTGACCCTGTTCTTTCTATTAAAAATAATAACATATCTTTAGTGTAGCGGTTATCGCATCCGCCTCACTCTCGGAAGGCCACAGGTTCGAAACCACGAAGTTTTTTTTTTTTTTTGCTTGGAACATGCAAAGACCTTTATAATTATCCGAACATTTGTGTCAAGGTCACATTATTTACATCCCCGTATCTCTGGTAGAACCAGAGTTACGAGCCTCCAGAATTTAGTCTAATGTATTTCCTATGGAGGGGTTTGTTTGTATACGATTAGCTTAATTACTCGACTACTGTTTGTCGTAGCCCTAATTCTTAGTATGGCTAGATGGGGGACAAATTGGTCTATAACATACTCAAAGGACATCCCCGTATCTCCAGTAGAAACAGAGTTACGAGCCTGCAAAGTATATTTTCAAAAATCAAAAGTAACCTTCTAACAATAAGTGAGACAAAAAGTAAGTTGACGACGATATTGAGGTAGCCTCAAGTTTAAAGTATCCTTGTATGGGGAGCAAAGAGTACTATAACATATCCAAAGGAGATCCCAGTATCTCTTGTAGAACAAGAGTTATGAGCCTCCAAAGTTTAGTGCAAAAATCATAAGTAACATAATAAAAATAAGTGAGACGATACCAAAGTTGACGAACATTTTGCTTAATATCTCGGCCCCTGTTTGTCGTAGCTCAATGTTTTTAGTATGGTTAGATGGGGGACAATTTGGACTATATCATATCCTAAGGACATCCCCGTATCTCTTGTAGACACAGAGTTATGGGCCTGCAAAGTATAGTCTAATGCATTTCCTATGGACGGGTTGTTTGTTTACGTTTAGCTTAATTACTCGGCCCCTGTTTGTCGTAGCTCAATGTTTTTAGTATGGTTAGATGGGGGACAAATTGGACTATAAAATACTCAAAGGACATCCCCGTATCTCCAGTAGAAACAGAGTTACGAGCCTGCAAAGTATAGTCTAACTCATTTCCTATGGAGGGGGTTTGTTTCTTTACGTTTTGCTTAAGTACTCGGCCTCTGTTTGTCGTAGCCCAAAGTTTTTAGTATGGTTAGATGAAGGACAAATTGGACTATAACATATCCTAAGGACATCCCGGTATCTCCAGTAGAAACAGAGTTACGAGCCTGCAAAGTTTATTTTCAAAAATCAAAAGTAACCTTCTAACAATAAGTGAGACAAAAAATAAGTGTACGACGATATTGAGGTAGCCTCAAGTTTAAAGTATCCTTGTATGGGGAGCAAAGAGTACTATAACATATCCAAAGGAGATCCCAGTATCTCTTGTAGAACAAGAGTTATGAGCCTCCAAAAATTAGTGCAAAAATCATAAGTAACATAATAAAAATAAGTGAGACGATACCAAAGTTGACGAACATTTTGCTTAATATCTCGGCCCTTGTTTGTCGTCGCTCAATGTTTTTAGTATGGTTAGATGGGGGACAAATTGGACTATAACATACTCAAAGGACATCCCCGTATCTCCAATAGAAACAGAGTTACGAGCCTGCAAAGTATAGTCTAATGCATTTTCTATGGAGGGGTTTGTTTGTTCACGTATTGCTTAATTACTTGACCCTGTTCTTTCGATTATAAATAATAACATATCTTTGGTGTAGCGGTTATCGTACCCGCCTCACTCCCGGAAGGCCACAGGTTCGAAACCGCGAAGTTTTTTTTTATTGGAACATGCAAAGATCTTTATAATTATCCGAATATTTGTGTCAAGGTCACATTATTTACATCCCCGTATCTCTGGTAGAACCAGAGTTACGAGCCTCCAGAATTTAGTCTAATGTATTTCCTATGAAGGGGTTTGTTTGTTTACGATTAGCTTAATTACTCGACTACTGTTTGTCGTAGCCCTAATTCTTAGTATGGCTAGATGTTGGACAAATTGGTCTATAACATACTCAAAGGACATCCTCGTATCTCCAGTAGAAACAGAGTTACGAGCCTCCAGAATTTAGTCTAATGTATTTCCTATGAAGGGGTTTGTTTGTTTACGATTAGCTTAATTACTCGACTACTGTTTGTCGTAGCCCAAAGTTTTTAGTATGGTTAGATGAAGGACAAATTGGACTATAACATACTCAAAGGACATCCCCGTATCTCCAGTAGAAACAGAGTTACGAGCCTGCAAATTATAGTCTAATGCATTTTCTATGGAGGGGTTTGTTTGTTCACGTATTGCTTAATTACTTGACCCTGTTCTTTCGATTAAAAATAATAACATATCTTTAGTGTAGCGGTTATCGCATCCGCCTCACTCCCGGAAGCCCACAGGTTCGAAACCGCGAAGTTTCTTTTTTTGCTTGGAACATGCAAAGACCTTTATAATTAATCGAACATTTGTGTCAAGGTCACATTATTTACATCCCCGTATCTCTGGTAGAACCAGAGTTACGAGCCTCCAGAATTTAGTCTAATGTTTTTCCTATGGAGGGGTTTGTTTGTTTACGATTAGCTTAATTACTCGACTACTGTTTGTCGTAGCCCTAATTCTTAGTATGGCTAGATGTTGGACAAATTGGTCTATAACATACTCAAAGGACATCCCCGTATCTCTAGTAGAAACAGAGTTACGAGCCTGCAAAGTATAGTCTAATGCATTTTCTATGGAGGGGTTTGTTTGTTCACGTATTGCTTAATTACTTGACCCTGTTCCTTCGATTAAAAATAATAACATTTCTTTAGTGTAGCGGTTATCGCATCCGCCTCACTCCCGGAAGGCCACAGGTTCGAAACCGCGAAGTTTTTTTTTTTTTGCTTGGAACATGCAAAGACCTTTATAATTATTCGAACATTTGTGTCAAGGTCACATTATTTACATCCCCTTATCTCTGGTAGAACCAGAGTTACGAGCCTCCAGAATTTAGTCTAATGTATTTCCTATGGAGGGGTTTGTTTGTTTACGATTAGCTTAATTACTCGACTACTGTTTGTCGTAGCCCTAATACTTAGTATGGCTAGATGGGGGACAAATTGGACTATAACATACTCAAAGGACATCCCCGTATCTCCAGTAGAAACAGAGTTACGAGCCTGCAAAGTAGAGTCTAATGCATTTTCTATGGAGGGGTTTGTTTGTTCACGTATTGCTTAATTACTTGACCCTGTTCTTTCGATTAAAAATAATAACATATCTTTAGTGTAGAGGTTATCGCATCCGCCTCACTCCCGGAAGGCCACAGGTTCGAAACCGCGAAGTTTTTTTTTTTTTGCTTGGAACATGCAAAGACCTTTATAATTATTCGAACATTTGTGTCAAGGTCACATTATTTACATCCCCTTATCTCTGGTAGAACCAGAGTTACGAGCCTCCAGAATTTAGTCTAATGTATTTCCTATGGAGGGGTTTGTTTGTTTACGATTAGCTTAATTACTCGACTACTGTTTGTCGTAGCCCTAATTCTTAGTATGGCTAGATGGGGGACAAATTGGTCTATAACATACTCAAAGGACATCCCCGTATCTCCAGTAGAACCAGAGTTACGAGCCTGCAAAGTATATTTTCAAAAATCAAAAGTAACCTTCTAACAATAAGTGAGACAAAAAGTAAGTTGACGACGATATTGAGGTAGCCTCAAGTTTAAAGTATCCTTGTATGGGGAGCAAAGAGTACTATAACATATCCAAAGGAGATCCCAGTATCTCTTGTAGAACAAGAGTTATGAGCCTCCAAAGTTTAGTGCAAAAATCATAAATAACATAATAAAAATAAGTGAGACGATAGCAAAGTTGACGAACATTTTGCTTAATATCTCGGCCCCTGTTTGTCGTAGATCAATGTTTTTAGTATGGTTAGATGGGAGACAAATTGGACTAAAACATACTCAAAGGACATCCCCGTATCTCCAGTAGAAACAGATTTACGAGCCTGCAAAGTATAGTCTAATGCATTTTCTATGGAGGGGTTTGTTTGTTCACGTATTGCTTAATTACTTGACCCTGTTCTTTCGATTAAAAATAATAACATTTCTTTAGTGTAGCGGTTATCGCATCCGCCTCACTCCCGGAAGGCCACAGGTTCGAAACCGCGAAGTTTTTTTTTATAATTATCCGAACATTTGTGTCAAGGTCACATTATTTACATCCCCGTATCTCTGGTAGAACCAGAGTTACGAGCCTCCAGAATTTAGTCTAATGTATTTCCTATGGAGGGGTTTGTTTGTTTACGATTAGCTTAATTACTCGACTACTGTTTGTCGTAGCCCTAATTCTTAGTATGGCTAGATGGGGGACAAATTGGTCTATAACATACTCTAAGGACATCCCCGTATCTCCAGTAGAAACAGTTACGAGCCTGCAAAGTATATTTTCAAAAATCAAAAGTAACCTTCTAACAATAAGTGAGACAAAAAGTAAGTTGACGACGATATTGAGGTAGCCTCAAGTTTAAAGTATCCTTGTATGGGGAGCAAAGAGTACTATAACATATCCAACGGATATCCCAGTATCTCTTGTAGAACAAGAGTTATGAGCCTCCAAAGTTTAGTGCAAAAATCATAAGTAACATAATAAAAATAAGTGAGACGATACCAAAGTTGACGAACATTTTGCTTAATATCTCGGCCCCTGTTTGTCGTAGCTCAATGTTTTTAGTATGGTAGGATGGGGGACAATTTGGACTATATCATATCGTAAGGACATCCCCGTATCTCTAGTAGACACAGAGTTATGGGCCTGCAAAGTATAGTCTAACTCATTTCCTAAGGAGGGGGTTTGTTTCTTTACGTTTTGCTTAAGTACTCGGCCCCTGTTTGTCGTAGCCCAAAGTTTTTAGAATGGTTAGATGGGGGACAATTTGGACTATAACATATCCTAAGGACATCCCCGTATCTCTAGTAGACACAGAGTTACGAGCCTCCAGAATTTAGTCTAATGTATTTCCTATGGAGGGGTTTGTTTGTTTACGATTAGCTTAATTACTCGACTACTGTTTGTCGTAGCCCTAATTCTTAGTATGGCTAGATGGGGGACAAATTGGTCCATAACCTACTCTAAGGACATCCCCGTATCTCCAGTAGAAACAGAGTTACGAGCCTGCAAAGTATAGTCTAATGCATTTTCTATGGAGGGGTTTGTTTGTTCATGTATTGCTTAATTACTTGACCTTGTTCTTTCGATTAAAAATAATAACATATCTTTAGTGTAGCGGTTATCGCATCCGCCTCACTCTCGGAAGGCCACAGGTTCGAAACCGCGAAGTTTTTTTTTGCTTGGAACATGCAAAAACCTTTATAATTATCCGAACATTTGTGTCAAGGTCACATTATTTACATCCCCGTATCTCTGGTAGAACCAGAGTTACGAGCCTCCAGAATTTAGTCTAATGTATTTCCTATGGAGGGGTTTGTTTGTTTACGATTAGCTTAATTACTCGACTACTGTTTGTCGTAGCCCTTATTCTTAGTATGGCTAGATGTTGGACAAATTGGTCTATAACATACTCAAAGGACATCCCCGTATCTCCAGTAGAAACAGAGTTACGAGCCTGCAAAGTATAGTCTAATGCATTTTCTATGGAGGGGTTTGTTTGTGCACGTATTGCTTAATTACTTGACCCTGTTCCTTCGATTAAAAATAATAACATATCTTTGGTGTAGCGGTTATCGCTTCCGCCTCACTCCCGGAAGGCCACAGGTTTGAAACCGCGAAGTTTTTTTTTTTGCTTGGAACATGCAAAGACCTTTATAATTATCCGAACATTTGTGTCAAGGTCACATTATTTACATCCCCGTATCTCTGGTAGAACCAGAGTTACAAGCCTCCAGAATTTAGTCTAATGTATTTCCTATGGAGGGGTTTGTTTGTTTACGATTAGCTTAATTACTCGACTACTGTTTGTCGTAGCCCTAATTCTTAGTATGGCTAGATGGGGGACAAATTGGTCTATAACATACTCAAAGGACATCCCCGTATCTCCAGTAGAAACAGAGTTACGAGCCTGCAAAGTTTATTTTCAAAAATCAAAAGTAACCTTCTAACAATAAGTGAGACAAAAAGTAAGTTGACGACGATATTGCGGTAGCCTCAAGTTTAAAGTATCCTTGTATGGGGAGCAAAGAGTACTATAACATATCCAAAGGAGATCCCAGTATCTCTTGTAGAACAAGAGTTATGAGCCTCCAAAGTTTAGTGCAAAAATCATAAGTAACATAATAAAAATAAGTGAGACGATACCAAAGTTGACGAACATTTTGCTTAATATCTCGGCCCCTGTTTGTCGTGGCTCAATGTTTTTAGTATGGTTAGATGGGGGACAAATTGGAATAAAACATACTCAAAGGACATCCCCGTATCTCCAGTAGAAACAGAGTTACGAGCCTGCAAAGTATAGTCTAATGCATTTCCTATAGAGGGGTTGTTTGTTTACGTTTAGCTTAATTACTCGGCCCCAGTTTGTCGTAGCCCAAAGTTTTTAGTATGGTTAGATGGGAAACAAATTGGACTATAACATACTCAAAGGACATCCCCAAATCTCCTGTAGAAACAGAGTTACGAGCCTGCAAAGTATAGTCTAATGCATTTTCTATGGAGGGGTTTGTTTGTTCACGATTTGCTTAATTACTTGACCCTGTTCGTTCGATTAAAAATAATAACATATCTTTAGTGTAGCGGTTATCGCATCCGCCTCACTCCCGGAAGGCCACAGGTTTGAAACCGCGAAGTTTTTTTTTTTGCTTGGAAAATGCAAAGACCTTTATAATTATCCGAACATTTGTGTCAAGGTCACATTATTTACATCCCGTATCTCTGGTAGAACCAGAGTTACGAGCCTCCAGAATTTAGTCTAATGTATTTCCTATGGAGGGGTTTGTTTGTTTACGATTAGCTTAATTACTCGACTACTGTTTGTCGTAGCCCTAATTCTTAGTATGGCTAGATGGGGGACAAATTGGTCTATAACATACTCGAAGGACATCCCCGTATCTCCAGTAGAAACAGAGTTACGAGCCTGCAAAGTTTATTTTCAAAAATCAAAAGTAACCTTCTAACAATAAGTGAGACAAAAAATAAGTTGACGACGATATTGAGGTAGCCTCAAGTTTAAAGTATCCTTGTATGGGGAGCGAAGAGTACTATAACATATCCAAAGGAGATCCCAGTATCTCTTGTAGAACAAGAGTTATGAGCCTCCAAAGTTTAGTGCAAAAATCATAAGTACATGATAAAAATAAGTGAGACGATACCAAAGTTGACGAACATTTTGCTTAATATCTCGGCCCCTGTTTGTCGTAGCTCAATGTTTTTAGTATGGTTAGATGAGGGACAATTTGGACTATAACATATCCTAAGGACATCCCCGTATCTCTAGTAGACACAGAGTTATGGGCCTACAAAGTATAGTCTAATGCATTTCCTATGGACGGGCTGTTTGTTTACGTTTAGCTTAATTACTCGGCCCCTGTTTGTCATAGCTCATTGTTTTTAGTATGATTAGATGGGGGACAAATTGGACTATAACATACTCAAAGGACATCGCCGTATCTCCAGTAAAAACAGAGTTACGAGCCTGCAAAGTATAGTCTAAGACATTTTCTATGGAGGGGTTTGTTTGTTCACGTTTTGCTTAACTTCGGTGATCGGACGTGAACCGGTGTATTCAGCGTGATATGGCCGTTGCCGAGAGTGCTAGTTAATAATTTGAATTTAATTAACTTTCATCTTTATAAAACAATAACAAAAAGAAGATATGTTTGCTTTTTTCATATCTGGTGGAATTTGAAAGAGCAAACAAAAGTGAAAAAACAAACGGCACGCAGTATTCCCAAGTACTGTATGCGCTCGACGCTACTTAACTTCGGTGATCGGACGTGAACCGGTGTTTTCAGCGTGATATGGCCGTTGCCGAGAGTGCTAGTTAATAATTCGAATTTAAATTAAGTGAGACAAATTAACCTTCATCATTTTAAAACAATAACAAAAAGAAAACCTGTTTGCTTATTACATATCTATTAAAATTTAAAAGAGGAAAAAAAAGTGAAAAAGCCATCGGCACGCAGTGTTCCTAAGTGGTCTCCCTCCCAAGTAATGACCGCGCTCGACGCTGCTTAACTTCGGTTATCGGACGAGAACCGGTGTATTCAGCGTGATATGGCCGTTGCCGAGAGTGCTAGTTAATAATTTGAATTTAATTAACTTTCATCTTTATAAAACAATAACAAAAAGAAGATATGTTTGCTTTTTTCATATCTGGTGGAATTTGAAAGAGGAAACAAAAGTGAAAAAGCAAACGGCACGCAGTATTCCCAAGTACTGACTGCGCTCGACGCTGCTAACGTCGGCGATCGGACGAGAACCGGTGTTCTCAGCGTGATATGGCCGTTGCCGAGAGTGCTATTTAATAATTCGGATTTAAATTAAGTGAGACAAATTAACCTTCATCATTTTAAAACAATAACAAAAAGAAAACCTGTTTGCTTTTTACATATCTATTAAAATTTAAAAGAGGAAAAAAAAGTGAAAAAGCCAACGGCACGCAGTGTTCCTAAGTGGTCTCCCTCCCAAGTAATGACTGCGCTGGACGCTGCTTAACTTCGGTTATCGGACGAGAACCGGTGTATTCAGCGTGATATGGCCGTTGCCGAGAGTGCTAGATAATAATTCGAATTTAAATTAAGTGAGACAAATTAACCTTCATCTTTTTCAAACAATAACAAAAAAGAAAATATATTTGCTTTTTTCATATCTATTAAAATTTAAAAGAGGAAAAAAAAGTGAAAAAGCCAACGGCACGCAGTGTTCCTAAGTGGTCTCCCTCCCAAGTACTGACTGCGCTCGACGCTGCTTAACTTCGGTTATCGGACGAGAACCGGTGTATTCAGCGTGATATGGCCGTTGCCGAGAGTGCTAGATAATAATTCGAATTTAAATTAAGTGAGACAAATTAACCTTCATCTTTTTCAAACAATAACAAAAAAGAAAATATGTTTGCTTTTTTCATATCTATTGGAATTTAAAAGAGGAAAAAAAAGTGAAAAAGTTAACGGCACGCAGTGTTCCTAAGTGGTCGCCCTCCCAATAACTGACTGCGCTCGACGCGGCTTAACTTCGGTTATCGGACGAGAACCGGTGTATTCAGCGTGATATGGCCGTTGCCGAGAGTGCTAGTTAATAATTTGAATTTAATTAACTTTCATCTTTATAAAACAATAACAAAAAGAAGATATGTTTGCTTTTTTCATATCTGGTGGAATTTGAAAGAGGAAACAAAAGTGAAAAAGCAAACGGCACGCAGTATTCCCAAGTACTGACTGCGCTCGACGCTGCTAACGTCGGCGATCGGACGAGAACCGGTGTTCTCAGCGTGATATGGCCGTTGCCGAGAGTGCTATTTAATAATTCGGATTTAAATTAAGTGAGACAAATTAACCTTCATCATTTTAAAACAATAACAAAAAGAAAACCTGTTTGCTTTTTACATATCTATTAAAATTTAAAAGAGGAAAAAAAAGTGAAAAAGCCAACGGCACGCAGCGTTCCTAAGTGGTCTCCCTCCCAAGTAATGACTGCGCTGGACGCTGCTTAACTTCGGTTATCGGACGAGAACCGGTGTATTCAGCGTGATATGGCCGTTGCCGAGAGTGCTAGATAATAATTCGAATTTAAATTAAGTGAGACAAATTAACCTTCATCTTTTTCAAACAATAACAAAAAGAAAATATATTTGCTTTTTTCATATCTATTAAAATTTAAAAGAGGAAAAAAAAGTGAAAAAGCCAACGGCACGCAGTGTTCCTAAGTGGTCTCCCTCCCAAGTAGTGACTGCGCTCGACGCTGCTTAACTTCGGTTATCGAACGAGAAACGGTGTATTCAGCGTGATATGGCCGTTGCCGAGAGTGCTAGTTAATAATTTGAATTTAATTAACTTTCATCACTATAAAACAATAACAAAAAAGAAGATATGTTTGCTTTTTTCATATCTGGTGGAATTTGAAAGAGGAAACAAAAGTGAAAATCCAACGGCACGCAGTATTCCCAAGTACTGTATGCGCTCGACGCTGCTTAACTTCGGTATTCGGACGTGAACAGGTGTTTTCAGCGTGATATGGCCGTTGCCGAGAGTGCTAGTTAATAATTCGGATTTAAATTAAGTGAGACAAATTAACCTTCATCATTTTAAAACAATAACAAAAAGAAAACCTGTTTGCTTTTTACATATCTATTAAAATTTAAAAGAGGAAAAAAAAGTGAAAAAGCCAACGGCACGCAGTGTTCCTAAGTGGTCTCCCTCCCAAGTAATGACTGCGCTCGACGCTGCTTAACTTCGGTTATCGGACGAGAACCGGTGTATTCAGCGTGATATGGCCGTTGCCGAGAATGCTAGTTAATAATTTGAATTTAATTAACTTTTTTCTTTGTAAAACAATAACAAAAAGAAGATAAGTTTGCTTTTTTCATATCTGGTGGAATTTGAAAGAGTAAACAAAAGTGAAAACGCCAACGGCACGCAGTATTCCCAAGTACTGTATGCGCTCGACGCTGCTTAACTTCGGTGATCGGACGTGAACCGGTGTTTTCAGCGTGATATGGCCGTTGCCGAGAGTGCTAGTTAATAATTCGAATTTAAATTAAGTGAGACAAATTAACCTTCATCATTTTAAAACAATAACAAAAAGAAAACCTGTTTGCTTTTTACATATCTATTAAAATTTAAAAGAGGAAAAAAAAGTGAAAAAGCCATCGGCACGCAGTGTTCCTAAGTGGTCTCCCTCCCAAGTAATGACCGCGCTCGACGCTGCTTAACTTCGGTTATCGGACGAGAACCGGTGTATTCAGCGTGATATGGCCGTTGCCGAGAGTGCTAGTTAATAATTTGAATTTAATTAACTTTCATCTTTATAAAACAATAACAAAAAGAAGATATGTTTGCTTTTTTCATATCTGGTGGAATTTGAAAGAGGAAACAAAAGTGAAAAAGCAAACGGCACGCAGTATTCCCAAGTACTGACTGCGCTCGACGCTGCTAACGTCGGCGATCGGACGAGAACCGGTGTTCTCAGCGTGATATGGCCGTTGCCGAGAGTGCTATTTAATAATTCGGATTTAAATTAAGTGAGACAAATTAACCTTCATCATTTTAAAACAATAACAAAAAGAAAACCTGTTTGCTTTTTACATATCTATTAAAATTTAAAAGAGGAAAAAAAAGTGAAAAAGCCAACGGCACGCAGTGTTCCTAAGTGGTCTCCCTCCCAAGTAATGACTGCGCTGGACGCTGCTTAACTTCGGTTATCGGACGAGAACCGGTGTATTCAGCGTGATATGGCCGTTGCCGAGAGTGCTAGATAATAATTCGAATTTAAATTAAGTGAGACAAATTAACCTTCATCTTTTTCAAACAATAACAAAAAAGAAAATATATTTGCTTTTTTCATATCTATTAAAATTTAAAAGAGGAAAAAAAAGTGAAAAAGCCAACGGCACGCAGTGTTCCTAAGTGGTCTCCCTCCCAAGTACTGACTGCGCTCGACGCTGCTTAACTTCGGTTATCGGACGAGAACCGGTGTATTCAGCGTGATATGGCCGTTGCCGAGAGTGCTAGATAATAATTCGAACTTAAATTAAGTGAGACAAATTAACCTTCATCTTTTTCAAACAATAACAAAAAAGAAAATATGTTTGCTTTTTTCATATCTATTGGAATTTAAAAGAGGAAAAAAAAGTGAAAAAGTTAACGGCACGCAGTGTTCCTAAGTGGTCGCCCTCCCAAGTACTGACTGCGCTCGACGCGGCTTAACTTCGGTTATCGGACGAGAACCGGTGTATTCAGGGTGATATGGCCGTTGCCGAGAGTGCTAGTTAATAATTTGAATTTAATTAACTTTCATCTTTATAAAACAATAACAAAAAGAAGATATGTTTGCTTTTTTCATATCTGTTGGAATTTGAAAGAGGAAACAAAAGTGAAAAAGCAAACGGCACGCAGTATTCCCAAGTACTGACTGCGCTCGACGCTGCTAACGTCGGCGATCGGACGAGAACCGGTGTTCTCAGCGTGATATGGCCGTTGCCGAGAGTGCTATTTAATAATTCGGATTTAAATTAAGTGAGACAAATTAACCTTCATCATTTTAAAACAATAACAAAAAGAAAACCTGTTTGCTTTTTACATATCTATTAAAATTTAAAAGAGGAAAAAAAAGTGAAAAAGCCAACGGCATGCAGTGTTCCTAAGTGGTCTCCCTCCCAAGTAATGACTGCGCTGGACGCTGCTTAACTTCGGTTATCGGACGAGAACCGGTGTATTCAGCGTGATATGGCCGTTGCCGAGAGTGCTAGATAATAATTCGAATTTAAATTAAGTGAGACAAATTAACCTTCATCTTTTTCAAACAATAACAAAAAAGAAAATATATTTGCTTTTTTCATATCTATTAAAATTTAAAAGAGGAAAAAAAAGTGAAAAAGCCAACGGCACGCAGTGTTCCTAAGTGGTCTCCCTCCCAAGTAATGACTGCGCTCGACGCTGCTTAACTTCGGTTATCGGACGAGAACCGGTGTATTCAGCGTGATATGGCCGTTGCCGAGAGTGCTAGATAAGTTATCGGACGAGAACCGGTGTATTCAGCGTGATATGGCCGTTGCCGAGAGAGCTAGTTAATAATTTGAATTTAATTAACCTTCATCTTTATAAAACAATAACAAAAAGAAGATATGTTTGCTTTTTTCATATCTGGTGGAATTTAAAAGAGGAAACAAAAGTGAAAAAGCAAACGGCACGCAGTATTCCCAAGTACTGTATGCGCTCGACGCTGCTTTACTTCGGTGATCGGACGTGAACCGGTCTTTTCAGCGTGATATGGCCGTTGCCGAGAGTGCTAGTTAATAATTCGAATTTAAATTAAGTGAGACAAATTAACCTTCATCATTTTAAAACAATAACAAAAAGAAAACGTGTTTGCTTTTTACATATCTATTAAAATTTAAAAGAGGAAAAAAAAGTGAAAAAGCCAACGGCACGCAGTGTTCCTAAGTGGTCTCCCTCCCAAGTAATGACTGCGCTGGACGCTGCTTAACTTCGGTTATCGGACGAGAACCGGTGTATTCAGCGTGATATGGCCGTTGCCGAGAGTGCTAGATAATAATTCGAACTTAAATTAAGTGAGACAAATTAACCTTCATCTTTTTCAAACAATAACAAAAAAGAAAATATGTTTGCTTTTTTCATATCTATTGGAATTTAAAAGAGGAAAAAAAAGTGAAAAAGTTAACGGCACGCAGTGTTCCTAAGTGGTCGCCCTCCCAAGTACTGACTGCGCTCGACGCGGCTTAACTTCGGTTATCGGACGAGAACCGGTGTATTCAGGGTGATATGGCCGTTGCCGAGAGTGCTAGTTAATAATTTGAATTTAATTAACTTTCATCTTTATAAAACAATAACAAAAAGAAGATATGTTTGCTTTTTTCATATCTGTTGGAATTTGAAAGAGGAAACAAAAGTGAAAAAGCAAACGGCACGCAGTATTCCCAAGTACTGACTGCGCTCGACGCTGCTAACGTCGGCGATCGGACGAGAACCGGTGTTCTCAGCGTGATATGGCCGTTGCCGAGAGTGCTATTTAATAATTCGGATTTAAATTAAGTGAGACAAATTAACCTTCATCATTTTAAAACAATAACAAAAAGAAAACCTGTTTGCTTTTTACATATCTATTAAAATTTAAAAGAGGAAAAAAAAGTGAGAAAGCCAACGGCATGCAGTGTTCCTAAGTGGTCTCCCTCCCAAGTAATGACTGCGCTGGACGCTGCTTAACTTCGGTTATCGGACGAGAACCGGTGTATTCAGCGTGATATGGCCGTTGCCGAGAGTGCTAGATAATAATTCGAATTTAAATTAAGTGAGACAAATTAACCTTCATCTTTTTCAAACAATAACAAAAAAGAAAATATATTTGCTTTTTTCATATCTATTAAAATTTAAAAGAGGAAAAAAAAGTGAAAAAGCCAACGGCACGCAGTGTTCCTAAGTGGTCTCCCTCCCAAGTAATGACTGCGCTCGACGCTGCTTAACTTCGGTTATCGGACGAGAACCGGTGTATTCAGCGTGATATGGCCGTTGCCGAGAGTGCTAGATAAGTTATCGGACGAGAACCGGTGTATTCAGCGTGATATGGCCGTTGCCGAGAGAGCTAGTTAATAATTTGAATTTAATTAACCTTCATCTTTATAAAACAATAACAAAAAGAAGATATGTTTGCTTTTTTCATATCTGGTGGAATTTAAAAGAGGAAACAAAAGTGAAAAAGCAAACGGCACGCAGTATTCCCAAGTACTGTATGCGCTCGACGCTGCTTTACTTCGGTGATCGGACGTGAACCGGTCTTTTCAGCGTGATATGGCCGTTGCCGAGAGTGCTAGTTAATAATTCGAATTTAAATTAAGTGAGACAAATTAACCTTCATCATTTTAAAACAATAACAAAAAGAAAACGTGTTTGCTTTTTTCATATCTATTAAAATTTAAAAGAGGAAAAAAAGTGAAAAAGCCAACGGCACGCAGTGTTCCTAAGTGGTCTCCCTCCCAAGTAATGACTGCGCTCGACGCTGCTTAACTTCGGTTATCGGACGAGAATCGGTGTATTCAGCGTGATATGGCCGTTGCCGAGAGTGCTAGTTAATAATTGAATTTAATTAACTTTCATCTTTATAAAACAATAACAAAAAGAAGATATGTTTGCTTTATTCATATCTGGTGGAATTTGAAAGAGGAAACAAAAGTGAAAAAGCAAACGGCACGCAGTATTCCCAAGTACTGACTGCGCTCGACGCTGCTAACGTCGGCGATCGGACGAGAACCGGTGTTCTCAGCGTGATATGGCCGTTGCCGAGAGTGCTAGATAATAATTCGAATTTAAATTAAGTGAGACAAATTAACCTTCATCTTTTTCAAACAATAACAAAAAGAAAATATGTTTGCTTTTTTCATATCTATTGGAATTTAAAAGAAAAAAAAAAGAGAAAAAGCTAACGGCACGCAGTGTTCCTAAGTGGTCGCCCTCCCAAGTACTGACTGCGCTCGACGCTGCTTAACTTCGGTTATCGGACGAGAACCGGTGTATTCAGCGTGATATGGCCGTTGCCGAGAGTGCTAGTTAATAATTCGAATTTAAATTAAGTGAGACAAATTAACCTTCATCATTTTAAAACAATAACAAAAAGAAAACATGTTTGCTTTTTTCATATCTATTAAAATTTAAAAGAGGAAAAAAAAGTGAAAAAGCCAACGGCACGCAGTGTTCCAAAGTGGTCGCCCTCCCAAGTAGTGACTGCGCTCGACGCTGCTTAACTTCGGTTATCTGACGAGAACCGGTGTATTCAGCGTGATATGGCCGTTGCCGAGAGTGCTAGTTAATAATTTGAATTTAATTAACTTTCATCTTTATAAAACAATAACTAAAAGAAGATTTGTTTGCTTTTTTCATATCTGGTGGAATTTGAAAGAGGAAACAAAAGTGAAAAAGCCAACGGCACGCAGTATTCCCAAGTACTCTATGCGCTCGACGCTGCTTAACTTCGGTGATCGGACGTGAACCGGTCTTTTCAGCGTGATATGGCCGTTGCCGAGAGTGCTAGTTAATAATTCGAATTTAAATTAAGTGAGACAAATTAACCTTCATCTTTTTCAAACAATAACAAAAAGAAAACATGTTTGCTTTTTTCTTATCTATTAAAATTTAAAAGAGGAAAAAAAAGTGAAAAAGCCAACGGCACGCAGTGTTCCTAAGTGGTCTCCCTCCCAAGTGCTGACTGCGCTCGACGCTGCTTAACTTCGGTTATCGGACGAGAACCGGTGTATTTAGCGTGATATGGCCGTTGCCGAGAGTGCAAGTGAATAATTTGAATTTAATTAACCTTCATCTTTATAAAACAATAACAAAAAGAAGATATGTTTGCTTTTTTCATATCTGGTGGAATTTAAAAGAGGAAACAAAAGTGAAAAAACAAACGGCGCGCAGTATTCCCAAGTACTGTATGCGCTCGACGCTGCTTAACTTCGGTGATCGGACGGGATCCGGTGTTTTCAGCGTGATATGGCCGTTGCCGAGAGTGCTAGTTAATAATTCGAATTTAAATTAAGTGAGACAAATTAACCTTCATCATTTTAAAACAATAACAAAAAGAAAACCAGTTGCTTTTTACATATCTATTAAAATTTAAAAGAGGAAAAAAAAGTGAAAAAGCCAACGGCACGCAGTGTTCCTAAGTGGTCTTCCTCCCAAGTAATGACTGCGCTCGACGCTGCTTAACTTCGGTTATCGGACGAGAATCGGTGTATTCAGCGTGATATGGCCGTTGCCGAGAGTGCTAGTTAATAATTTGAATTTAATTAACTTTCATCTTTATAAAACAATAACTAAAAGAAGATTTGTTTGCTTTTTTCATATCTGGTGGAATTTGAAAGAGGAAACTAAAGTGAAAAAAGCAAACGGCACGCAGTATTCCCAAGTACTGACTGCGCTCGACGCTGCTAACGTCGGCGATCGGACGAGAACCGGTGTTCTCAGCGTGATATGGCCGTTGCCGAGAGTGCTAGATAATAATTCGAATTTAAATTAAGTGAGACAAATTAACCTTCATCTTTTTCAAACAATAACAAAAAGAAAATATGTTTGCTTTTTTCATATCTATTGGAATTTAAAAGAGGAAAAAAAGTGAAAAAGCAAACGGCACGCAGTATTCCTAAGTACTGACTGCGCTCGACGCTGCTAACGTCGGCGATCGGACGAGAACCGGTGTTCTCAGCGTGATATGGCCGTTGCCGAGAGTGCTAGATAATAATTCGAATTTAAATTAAGTGAGACAAATTAACCTTCATCTTTTTCAAACAATAACAAAAAGAAAATATGTTTGCTTTTTTCATATCTATTGGAATTTAAAAGAGAAAAAAAAAAGTGAAAAAGCTAACGGCACGCAGTGTTCCTAAGTGGTCGCCCTCCCAAGTACTGACTGCGCTCGAAGCTGCGTAACTTCGGTTATCGGACGAGAACCGGTGTGTTCAGCGTGATATGGCCGTTGCCGAGAGTGCTAGTTAATAATTCGAATTTTAATTAAGTGAGACAAATTAACCTTCATCATTTTAAAACAATAACAAAAAGAAAACATGTTTGCTTTTTTCATATCTATTAAAATTTAAAAGAGGAAAAAAAAGTGAAAAAGCCAACGGCACGCAGTGTTCCTAAGTGGTCTCCCTCCCAAGTAGTGACTGCGCTCGACGCTGCTTAACTTCGGTTATCTGACGAGAACCGGTGTATTCAGCGTGATATGGCCGTTGCCGAGAGTGCTAGTTAATAATTTGAATTTAATTAACTTTCATCTTTATAAAACAATAACAAAAAGAAGATTTGTTTGCTTTTTTCATATCTGGTGGAATTTGAAAGAGGAAACAAAAGTGAAAAAAGCAAACGGCACGCAGTATTCCCAAGTACTGACTGCGCTCGACGCTGCTAACGTCGGCGATCGGACGAGATCCGGTGTTCTCAGCGTGATATGGCCGTTGCCGAGAGTGCTAGATAATAATTCGAATTTAAATTAAGTGAGACAAATTAACCTTCATCTTTCTCAAACAATAACAAAAAGAAAATATGTTTGCTTTTTTCATATCTATTGGAATTTAAAAGAGGAAAAAAAAGTAAAAAGTTAACGGCAAGCAGTGTTCCTAAGTGGTCGCCCTCCCAAGTACTGACTGCGCTCGACGCTGCTTAACTTCGGTTATCGGACGAGAACCGGTGTATTCAGCGTGATATGGCCGTTGCCGAGAGTGCTAGTTAATAATTTGAATTTAATTAACCTTCATCTTTATAAAACAATAACAAAAAGAAGATATGTTTGCTTTTTTCATATCTGGTGGAATTTAAAAGAGGAAACAAAAGTGAAAAAGCAAACGGCACGCAGTATTCCCAAGTACTGTATGCGCTCGACGCTGCTTTACTTCGGTGATCGGACGTGAACCGGTGTTTTCAGCGTTATATGGCCGTTGCCGAGAGTCCTAGTTAATAATTCGAATTTAAATTAAGTGAGACAAATTAACCTTCATCATTTTAAAACAATAACAAAAAGAAAACGTGTTTGCTTTTTTCATATCTATTAAAATTTAAAAGAGGAAAAAAAAGTGAAAAAGCCAACGGCACGCAGTGTTCCTAAGTGGTCTCCCTTCCAAGTAGTGACTGCGCTCGACGCTGCTTAACTTCGGTTTTCTGACGAGAACCGGTGTATTCAGCGTGATATGGCCGTTGCCGAGTGTGCTAGTTAATAATTTGAATTTAATTAACTTTCATCTTTATAAAACAATAACTAAAAGAAGATTTGTTTGCTTTTTTCATATCTGGTGGAATTTGAAAGAGGAAACAAAAGTGAAAAAGCCAACGGCACGCAGTATTCCCAAGTACTCTATGCGCTCGACGCTGCTTAACTTCGGTGATCGGACGTGAACCGGTCTTTTCAGCGTGATATGGCCGTTGCCGAGAGTGCTAGTTAATAATTCGAATTTAAATTAAGTGAGACAAATTAACCTTCATCATTTTAAAACAATAACAAAAAGAAAACATGTTTGCTTTTTTCTTATCTATTAAAATTTAAAAGAGGAAAAAAAAGTGAAAAAGCCAACGGCACGCAGTGTTCCTAAGTGGTCTCCCTCCCAAGTAGTGACTGCGCTCGACGCTGCTTAACTTCGGTATTCGGACGAGAATCGGTGTATACAGCGTGATATGGCCGTTGCCGAGAGTGCTAGTTAATAATTTGAATTTAATTAACTTTCATCTTTATAAAACAATTACAAAAAGAAGATATGTTTGCTCTTTTCATATCTGGTGGAATTTGAAAGAGGAAACAAAAGTGAAGAAGCAATCGGCACGCAGTATTCCCAAGTACTGACTGCGCTCGACGCTGCTAACGTCGGCGATCGGACGAGAACCGGTGTTCTCAGCGTGATATGGCCGTTGCCGAGAGTGCTAGATAATAATTCGAATTTAAATTAAGTGAGACAAATTAACCTTCATCTTTTTCAAACAATAACAAAAAGAAAATATGTTTGCTTTTTTCATATCTATTGGAATTTAAAAGAGGAAAAAAAGTGAAAAAGCTTACGGCACGCAGTGTTCCTAAGTGGTCGCCCTCCCTAGTACTGACTGCGCTCGACGCTGCTTAACTTCGGTTATCGGACAAGAAACGGTGTATTCAGCGTGATATGGCCGTTGCCGAGAGTGCTAGTTAATAATTTGAATTTAATTAACGTTCATCTTTATAAAACAATAACAAAAAGATGATATGTTTGCTTTTTTCATATCTGGTGGAATTTAAAAGAAGAAACAAAAGTGAAAAAACAAACGGCACGCAGTATTTCCAAGTACTGTATGCGCTCGACGCTGCTTATTTTCGGTGATCGGACGTGAACCGGTGTTTTCAGCGTGATATGGCTGTTGCCGAGAGTGCTAGTTAATAATTCGAATTTAAATTAAGTGAGACAAATTAACCTTCATCATTTTAAAACAATAACAAAAAAGAAAATATGTTTGTTTTTTCATATCTATTGGAATTTAAAAGAGGAAAAAAAAGTGAAAAAGTTAACGGCACGCAGTGTTCCTAAGTGGTCGCCCTCCCAAGTACTGACTGCGCTCGACGCGGCTTAACTTCGGTTATCGGACGAGAACCGGTGTATTCAGCGTGATATGGCCGTTGCCGAGAGTGCTAGTTAATAATTTGAATTTAATTAACTTTCATCTTTATAAAACAATAACTAAAAGAAGATTTGTTTGCTTTTTTCATATCTGGTGGAATTTGAAAGAGGAAACAAAAGTGAAAAAAGCAAACGGCACGCAGTATTCCCAAGTACTGACTGCGCTCGACGCTGCTAACGTCGGCGATCGGACGAGATCCGGTGTTCTCAGCGTGATATGGCCGTTGCCGAGAGTGCTAGATAATAATTCGAATTTAAATTAAGTGAGACAAATTAACCTTCATCTTTTTCAAACAATAACAAAAAGAAAATATGTTTGCTTTTTTCATATCTATTGGAATTTAAAAGAGGAAAAAAAGTGAAAAAGCAAACGGCACGCAGTATTCCTAAGTACTGACTGCGCTCGACGCTGCTAACGTCGGCGATCGGACGAGAACCGGTGTTCTCAGCGTGATATGGCCGTTGCCGAGAGTGCTAGATAATAATTCGAATTTAAATTAAGTGAGACAAATTAACCTTCATCTTTTTCAAACAATAACAAAAAGAAAATATGTTTGCTTTTTTCATATCTAGTGGAATTTAAAAGAGAAAAAAAAAGTGAAAAAGCTAACGGCACGCAGTGTTCCTAAGTGGTCGCCCTCCCAAGTACTGACTGCGCTCTAAGCTGCTTAACTTCGGTTATCGGACGAGAACCGGTGTGTTCAGCGTGATATGGCCGTTGCCGAGAGTGCTAGTTAATAATTCGAATTTTAATTAAGTGAGACAAATTAACCTTCATCATTTTAAAACAATAACAAAAAGAAAACATGTTTGCTTTTTTCATATCTATTAAAATTTAAAAGAGGAAAAAAAAGTGAAAAAGCCAACGGCACGCAGTGTTCCTAAGTGGTCACCCTCCCAAGTAGTGACTGCCCTCGACGCTGCTTAACTTCGGTTATCTGACGAGAACCGGTGTATTCAGCGTGATATGGCCGTTGCCGAGAGTGCTAGTTAATAATTTGAATTTAATTAACTTTCATCTTTATAAAACAATAACTAAAAGAAGATTTGTTTGCTTTTTTCATATCTGGTGGAATTTAAAAGAAGAAACAAAAGTGAAAAAACAAACGGCACGCAGTATTTCCAAGTACTGTATGCGCTCGACGCTGCTTATTTTCGGTGATCGGACGTGAACCGGTGTTTTCAGCGTGATATGGCCGTTGCCGAGAGTGCTAGTTAATAATTCGAATTTAAATTAAGTGAGACAAATTAACCTTCATCATTTTAAAACAATAACAAAAAGAAAATATGTTTGCTTTTTTCATATCTATTGGAATTTAAAAGAGGAAAAAAAAGTGAAAAAGCCAACGGCACGCAGTGTTCCTAAGTGGTCTCCCTCCCAAGTAGTGACTGCGCTCGACGCTGCTTAACTTCGGTTATCGGACGAGAACCGGTGTCTTCAGCGTAATATGGCCGTTGCCGAGAGTGCTAGTTAATAATTTGAATTTAATTAACTTTCATCAATATAAAACAATAACAAAAAAGAAGATATGTTTGCTTTTTTCATATCTGGTGGAATTTGAAAGAGGAAACAAAAGTGAAAAAGCCAACGGCACGCAGTATTCCCAAGTACTGTATGCGCTCGACGCTGCTTAACTTCGGTGATCGGACGTGAACCGGTGTTTTCAGCGTGATATGGCCGTTGCCGAGAGTGCTAGTTAATAATTCGAATTTAAATTGAGTGAGACAAATTAACCTTCATCATTTTAAAACAATAACAAAAAGAAAACATGTTTGCTTTTTTCATATCTATTAAAATTTAAAAGAGGAAAAAAAAGTGAAAAAGCCAACGGCACGCAGTGTTCCTAAGTGGTCTCCCTCCCAAGTAGTGACTGCGCTCGACGCTGCTTAACTTCGGTTATCGGACGAGAACCGGTGAATTCAGCGTGATATGGCCGTTGCCGAGAGTGCTAGTTAATAATTTGAATTTTATTAACCTTCATCTTTATAAAACAATAACAAAAAGAAGATATGTTTGCTTTTTTCATATCTGGTGGAATTTAAAAGAGGACACAAAAGTGAAAAAACAAACGGCACGCAGTATTCCCAAGTACTGTATGTGCTCGACGCTGCTTAACTTCGGTGATCGGACGTGAACCGGTGTTTTCAGCGTGATATGGCCGTTGCCGAGAGTGCTAGTTAATAATTCGAATTTAAATTAAGTGAGACAAATTAACCTTCATCATTTTAAAACAATAACAAAAAGAAAACATGTTTGCTTTTTTCATATCTATTAAAATTTAAATGGGGAAGAAAAATTGAAAAAGCCAACGGCACGCAGTGTTCCTAAGTGGTCTCCCTCCCAAGTAGTGACTGCGCTCGACGCTGCTTAACTTCGGTTATCGGACGAGAACCGGTGTATTCAGCGTGATATGGCCGTTGCCGAGAGTGCTAGTTAATAATTTGAATTTAATTAACTTTCATCATTATAAAACAATAACAAAAAGAAGATATGTTTGCTTTTTTCATATCTGGTAGAATTTGAAAGAGGAAACAAAAGTGAAAAAGCAAACGGCACGCAGTATTCCCAAGTACTGACTGCGCTCGACGCTGCTAACGTCGGCGATCGGACGAGAACCGGTGTTCTCAGCATGATATGGCCGTTGCCGAGAGTGCTAGATAATAATTCGAATTTAAATTAAGTGAGACAAATTAACCTTCATCTTTTTCAAACAATAACAAAAAGAAAATATGTTTGCTTTTTTCATATCTATTGGAATTTAAAGGAGGAAAAAAAAGTGAAAAAGCTAACGGCACGCAGTGTTCCTAAGTGGTCGCCCTCCCAAGTACTGACTGCGCTCGACGCTGCTTAACTTTGGTTATCGGACGAGAACTGGTGTATTCAGCGTGATATGGCCGTTGCCGAGAGTGCTAGTTAATAAGTTGAATTTAATTAACCTTCATCTATATAAAACAATGACAAAAAGAAGATATGTTTGCTTTTTTCATATCTGGTGGAATTTAAAAGAGGAAACAAAAGTGAAAAAACAAACGGCACGCAGTATTCCCAAGTACTGTATGTGCTCGACGCTGCTTAACTTCGGTGATCGGACGTGAACCGGTGTTTTCAGCGTGATATGGCCGTTGCCGAGAGTGCTAGTTAATAATTCGAATTTAAATTAAGTGAGACAAATTAACCTTCATCATTTTAAAACAATAACAAAAAGAAAACATGTTTGCTTTTTTCATATCTATTAAAATTTAAATGGGGAAGAAAAATTGAAAAAGCCAACGGCACGCAGTGTTCCTAAGTGGTCTCCCTCCCAAGTAGTGACTGCGCTCGACGCTGCTTAATTTCGGTTATCGGACGAGAACCGGTGTATTCAGCGTGATATGGCCGTTGCCGAGAGTGCTAGTTAATAATTTGAATTTAATTAACTTTCATCATTATAAAACAATAACAAAAAGAAGATATGTTTGCTTTTTTCATATCTGGTAGAATTTGAAAGAGGAAACAAAAGTGAAAAAGCAAACGGCACGCAGTATTCCCAAGTACTGACTGCGCTCGACGCTGCTAACGTCGGCGATCGGACGAGAACCGGTGTTCTCAGCGTGATATGGCCGTTGCCGAGAGTGCTAGATAATAATTCGAATTTAAATTAAGTGAGACAAATTAACCTTCATCTTTTTCAAACAATAACAAAAAGAAAATATGTTTGCTTTTTTCATATCTATTGGAATTTAAAGGAGGAAAAAAAAGTGAAAAAGCTAACGGCACGCAGTGTTCCTAAGTGGTCGCCCTCCCAAGTACTGACTGCGCTCGACGCTGCTTAACTTTGGTTATCGGACGAGAACTGGTGTATTCAGCGTGATATGGCCGTTGCCGAGAGTGCTAGTTAATAAGTTGAATTTAATTAACCTTCATCTATATAAAACAATGACAAAAAGAAGATATGTTTGCTTTTTTCATATCTGGTGGAATTTAAAAGAGGAAACAAAAGTGAAAAAACAAACGGCACGCAGTATTCCCAAGTACTGTATGTGCTCGACGCTGCTTAACTTCGGTGATCGGACGTGAACCGGTGTTTTCAGCGTGATATGGCCGTTGCCGAGAGTGCTAGTTAATAATTTGAATTTAAATTAAGTGAGACAAATTAACCTTCATCATTTTAAAACAATAACAAAAAGAAAACATGTTTGCTTTTTTCATATCTATTAAAATTTAAATGGGGAAGAAAAATTAAAAAAGCCAACGGCACGCAGTGTTCCTAAGTGGTCTCCCTCCCAAGTAGTGACTGCGCTCGACGCTGCTTAACTTCGGTTATCGGACGAGAACCGGTGTATTCAGCGTGATATGGCCGTTGCCGAGAGTGCTAGTTAATAATTTGAATTTAATTAACTTTCATCATTATAAAACAATAACAAAAAGAAGATATGTTTGCTTTTTTCATATCTGGTAGAATTTGAAAGAGGAAACAAAAGTGAAAAAGCAAACGGCACGCAGTATTCCCAAGTACTGACTGCGCTCGACGCTGCTAACGTCGGCGATCGGACGAGAACCGGTGTTCTCAGCGTGATATGGCCGTTGCCGAGAGTGCTAGATAATAATTCGAATTTAAATTAAGTGAGACAAATTAACCTTCATCTTTCTCAAACAATAACAAAAAGAAAATATGTTTGCTTTTTTCATATCTATTGGAATTTAAAAGAGGAAAAAAAAGTGAAAAAGTTAACGGCACGCAGTGTTCCTAAGTGGTCGCCCTCCCAAGTACTGACTGCGCTCGACGCTGCTTAACTTTGGTTATCGGACGAGAACTGGTGTATTCAGCGTGATATGGCCGTTGCCGAGAGTGCTAGTTAATAATTTGAATTTAATTAACCTTCATCTTTATAAAACAATAACAAAAAGAAGATATGTTTGCTTTTTTCATATCTGGTGGAATTTAAAAGAGGAAACAAAAGTGAAAAAACAAACGGCACGCAGTATTCCCAAGTACTGTATGCGCTCGACGCTGCTTAACTTCGGTGATCGGACGTGAACCGGTCTTTTCAGCGTGATATGGCCGTTGCCGAGAGTGCTAGTTAATAATTTGAATTTAATTAACTTTCATCAATATAAAACAATAACAAAAAAGAAGATATGTTTGCTTTTTTCATATCTGGTGGAATTTGAAAGAGGAAACAAAAGTGAAAAAGCCAACGGCACGCAGTATTCCCAAGTACTGTATGCGCTCGACGCTGCTTAACTTCGGTGATCGGACGTGAACCGGTGTTTTCAGCGTGATATGGCCGTTGCCGAGAGTGCTAGTTAATAATTCGAATTTAAATTGAGTGAGACAAATTAACCTTCATCATTTTAAAACAATAACAAAAAGAAAACATGTTTGCTTTTTTCATATCTATTAAAATTTAAAAGAGGAAAAAAAAGTGAAAAAGCCAACGGCACGCAGTGTTCCTAAGTGGTCTCCCTCCCAAGTAGTGACTGCGCTCGACGCTGCTTAACTTCGGTTATCGGACGAGAACCGGTGAATTCAGCGTGATATGGCCGTTGCCGAGAGTGCTAGTTAATAATTTGAATTTTATTAACCTTCATCTTTATAAAACAATAACAAAAAGAAGATATGTTTGCTTTTTTCATATCTGGTGGAATTTAAAAGAGGACACAAAAGTGAAAAAACAAACGGCACGCAGTATTCCCAAGTACTGTATGTGCTCGACGCTGCTTAACTTCGGTGATCGGACGTGAACCGGTGTTTTCAGCGTGATATGGCCGTTGCCGAGAGTGCTAGTTAATAATTCGAATTTAAATTAAGTGAGACAAATTAACCTTCATCATTTTAAAACAATAACAAAAAGAAAACATGTTTGCTTTTTTCATATCTATTAAAATTTAAATGGGGAAGAAAAATTGAAAAAGCCAACGGCACGCAGTGTTCCTAAGTGGTCTCCCTCCCAAGTAGTGACTGCGCTCGACGCTGCTTAACTTCGGTTATCGGACGAGAACCGGTGTATTCAGCGTGATATGGCCGTTGCCGAGAGTGCTAGTTAATAATTTGAATTTAATTAACTTTCATCATTATAAAACAATAACAAAAAGAAGATATGTTTGCTTTTTTCATATCTGGTAGAATTTGAAAGAGGAAACAAAAGTGAAAAAGCAAACGGCACGCAGTATTCCCAAGTACTGACTGCGCTCGACGCTGCTAACGTCGGCGATCGGACGAGAACCGGTGTTCTCAGCATGATATGGCCGTTGCCGAGAGTGCTAGATAATAATTCGAATTTAAATTAAGTGAGACAAATTAACCTTCATCTTTTTCAAACAATAACAAAAAGAAAATATGTTTGCTTTTTTCATATCTATTGGAATTTAAAGGAGGAAAAAAAAGTGAAAAAGCTAACGGCACGCAGTGTTCCTAAGTGGTCGCCCTCCCAAGTACTGACTGCGCTCGACGCTGCTTAACTTTGGTTATCGGACGAGAACTGGTGTATTCAGCGTGATATGGCCGTTGCCGAGAGTGCTAGTTAATAAGTTGAATTTAATTAACCTTCATCTATATAAAACAATGACAAAAAGAAGATATGTTTGCTTTTTTCATATCTGGTGGAATTTAAAAGAGGAAACAAAAGTGAAAAAACAAACGGCACGCAGTATTCCCAAGTACTGTATGTGCTCGACGCTGCTTAACTTCGGTGATCGGACGTGAACCGGTGTTTTCAGCGTGATATGGCCGTTGCCGAGAGTGCTAGTTAATAATTTGAATTTAAATTAAGTGAGACAAATTAACCTTCATCATTTTAAAACAATAACAAAAAGAAAACATGTTTGCTTTTTTCATATCTATTAAAATTTAAATGGGGAAGAAAAATTAAAAAAGCCAACGGCACGCAGTGTTCCTAAGTGGTCTCCCTCCCAAGTAGTGACTGCGCTCGACGCTGCTTAACTTCGGTTATCGGACGAGAACCGGTGTATTCAGCGTGATATGGCCGTTGCCGAGAGTGCTAGTTAATAATTTGAATTTAATTAACTTTCATCATTATAAAACAATAACAAAAAGAAGATTTGTTTGCTTTTTTCATATCTGGTAGAATTTGAAAGAGGAAACAAAAGTGAAAAAGCAAACGGCACGCAGTATTCCCAAGTACTGACTGCGCTCGACGCTGCTAACGTCGGCGATCGGACGAGAACCGGTGTTCTCAGCGTGATATGGCCGTTGCCGAGAGTGCTAGATAATAATTCGAATTTAAATTAAGTGAGACAAATTAACCTTCATCTTTCTCAAACAATAACAAAAAGAAAATATGTTTGCTTTTTTCATATCTATTGGAATTTAAAAGAGGAAAAAAAAGTGAAAAAGTTAACGGCACGCAGTGTTCCTAAGTGGTCGCCCTCCCAAGTACTGACTGCGCTCGACGCTGCTTAACTTTGGTTATCGGACGAGAACTGGTGTATTCAGCGTGATATGGCCGTTGCCGAGAGTGCTAGTTAATAATTTGAATTTAATTAACCTTCATCTTTATAAAACAATAACAAAAAGAAGATATGTTTGCTTTTTTCATATCTGGTGGAATTTAAAAGAGGAAACAAAAGTGAAAAAACAAACGGCACGCAGTATTCCCAAGTACTGTATGCGCTCGACGCTGCTTAACTTCGGTGATCGGACGTGAACCGGTCTTTTCAGCGTGATATGGCCGTTGCCGAGAGTGCTAGTTAATAATTCGAATTTAAATTAAATGAGACAAATTAACCTTCATCATTTTAAAACAATAACAAAAAGAAAACGTGTTTGCTTTTTTCATGTCTATTAAAATTTAAAAGAGGAAAAAAAAGTGAAAAAGCCAACGGCACGCAGTGTTCCTAAGTGGTCTCCCTCCCAAGTAGTGACTGCGCTCGACGCTGCTTAACTTCGGTTATCGGACGAGAACCGGTGAATTCAGCGTGATATGGCCGTTGCCGAGAGTGCTAGTTAATAATTTGAATTTTATTAACCTTCATCTTTATAAAACAATAACAAAAAGAAGATATGTTTGCTTTTTTCATATCTGGTGGAATTTAAAAGAGGACACAAAAGTGAAAAAACAAACGGCACGCAGTATTCCCAAGTACTGTATGTGCTCGACGCTGCTTAACTTCGGTGATCGGACGTGAACCGGTGTTTTCAGCGTGATATGGCCGTTGCCGAGAGTGCTAGTTAATAATTCGAATTTAAATTAAGTGAGACAAATTAACCTTCATCATTTTAAAACAATAACAAAAAGAAAACATGTTTGCTTTTTTCATATCTATTAAAATTTAAATGGGGAAGAAAAATTGAAAAAGCCGACGGCACGCAGTGTTCCTAAGTGGTCTCCCTCCCAAGTAGTGACTGCGCTCGACGCTGCTTAATTTCGGTTATCGGACGAGAACCGGTGTATTCAGCGTGATATGGCCGTTGCCGAGAGTGCTAGTTAATAATTTGAATTTAATTAACTTTCATCATTATAAAACAATAACAAAAAGAAGATATGTTTGCTTTTTTCATATCTGGTAGAATTTGAAAGAGGAAACAAAAGTGAAAAAGCAAACGGCACGCAGTATTCCCAAGTACTGACTGCGCTCGACGCTGCTAACGTCGGCGATCGGACGAGAACCGGTGTTCTCAGCGTGATATGGCCGTTGCCGAGAGTGCTAGATAATAATTCGAATTTAAATTAAGTGAGACAAATTAACCTTCATCTTTTTCAAACAATAACAAAAAGAAAATATGTTTGCTTTTTTCATATCTATTGGAATTTAAAGGAGGAAAAAAAAGTGAAAAAGCTAACGGCACGCAGTGTTCCTAAGTGGTCGCCCTCCCAAGTACTGACTGCGCTCGACGCTGCTTAACTTTGGTTATCGGACGAGAACTGGTGTATTCAGCGTGATATGGCCGTTGCCGAGAGTGCTAGTTAATAAGTTGAATTTAATTAACCTTCATCTATATAAAACAATGACAAAAAGAAGATATGTTTGCTTTTTTCATATCTGGTGGAATTTAAAAGAGGAAACAAAAGTGAAAAAACAAACGGCACGCAGTATTCCCAAGTACTGTATGTGCTCGACGCTGCTTAACTTCGGTGATCGGACGTGAACCGGTGTTTTCAGCGTGATATGGCCGTTGCCGAGAGTGCTAGTTAATAATTTGAATTTAAATTAAGTGAGACAAATTAACCTTCATCATTTTAAAACAATAACAAAAAGAAAACATGTTTGCTTTTTTCATATCTATTAAAATTTAAATGGGGAAGAAAAATTAAAAAAGCCAACGGCACGCAGTGTTCCTAAGTGGTCTCCCTCCCAAGTAGTGACTGCGCTCGACGCTGCTTAACTTCGGTTATCGGACGAGAACCGGTGTATTCAGCGTGATATGGCCGTTGCCGAGAGTGCTAGTTAATAATTTGAATTTAATTAACTTTCATCATTATAAAACAATAACAAAAAGAAGATATGTTTGCTTTTTTCATATCTGGTAGAATTTGAAAGAGGAAACAAAAGTGAAAAAGCAAACGGCACGCAGTATTCCCAAGTACTGACTGCGCTCGACGCTGCTAACGTCGGCGATCGGACGAGAACCGGTGTTCTCAGCGTGATATGGCCGTTGCCGAGAGTGCTAGATAATAATTCGAATTTAAATTAAGTGAGACAAATTAACCTTCATCTTTCTCAAACAATAACAAAAAGAAAATATGTTTGCTTTTTTCATATCTATTGGAATTTAAAAGAGGAAAAAAAAGTGAAAAAGTTAACGGCACGCAGTGTTCCTAAGTGGTCGCCCTCCCAAGTACTGACTGCGCTCGACGCTGCTTAACTTTGGTTATCGGACGAGAACTGGTGTATTCAGCGTGATATGGCCGTTGCCGAGAGTGCTAGTTAATAATTTGAATTTAATTAACCTTCATCTTTATAAAACAATAACAAAAAGAAGATATGTTTGCTTTTTTCATATCTGGTGGAATTTAAAAGAGGAAACAAAAGTGAAAAAACAAACGGCACGCAGTATTCCCAAGTACTGTATGCGCTCGACGCTGCTTAACTTCGGTGATCGGACGTGAACCGGTCTTTTCAGCGTGATATGGCCGTTGCCGAGAGTGCTAGTTAATAATTCGAATTTAAATTAAATGAGACAAATTAACCTTCATCATTTTAAAACAATAACAAAAAGAAAACGTGTTTGCTTTTTTCATGTCTATTAAAATTTAAAAGAGGAAAAAAAAGTGAAAAAGCCAACGGCACGCAGTGTTCCTAAGTGGTCTCCCTCCCAAGTAGTGACTGCGCTCGACGCTGCTTAACTTCGGTTATCGGACGAGAACCGGTGAATTCAGCGTGATATGGCCGTTGCCGAGAGTGCTAGTTAATAATTTGAATTTTATTAACCTTCATCTTTATAAAACAATAACAAAAAGAAGATATGTTTGCTTTTTTCATATCTGGTGGAATTTAAAAGAGGACACAAAAGTGAAAAAACAAACGGCACGCAGTATTCCCAAGTACTGTATGTGCTCGACGCTGCTTAACTTCGGTGATCGGACGTGAACCGGTGTTTTCAGCGTGATATGGCCGTTGCCGAGTGTGCTAGTTAATAATTCGAATTTAAATTAAGTGAGACAAATTAACCTTCATCATTTTAAAACAATAACAAAAAGAAAACATGTTTGCTTTTTTCATATCTATTAAAATTTAAATGGGGAAGAAAAATTGAAAAAGCCAACGGCACGCAGTGTTCCTAAGTGGTCTCCCTCCCAAGTAGTGACTGCGCTCGACGCTGCTTAATTTCGGTTATCGGACGAGAACCGGTGTATTCAGCGTGATATGGCCGTTGCCGAGAGTGCTAGTTAATAATTTGAATTTAATTAACTTTCATCATTATAAAACAATAACAAAAAGAAGATATGTTTGCTTTTTTCATATCTGGTAGAATTTGAAAGAGGAAACAAAAGTGAAAAAGCAAACGGCACGCAGTATTCCCAAGTACTGACTGCGCTCGACGCTGCTAACGTCGGCGATCGGACGAGAACCGGTGTTCTCAGCGTGATATGGCCGTTGCCGAGAGTGCTAGATAATAATTCGAATTTAAATTAAGTGAGACAAATTAACCTTCATCTTTTTCAAACAATAACAAAAAGAAAATATGTTTGCTTTTTTCATATCTATTGGAATTTAAAGGAGGAAAAAAAAGTGAAAAAGCTAACGGCACGCAGTGTTCCTAAGTGGTCGCCCTCCCAAGTACTGACTGCGCTCGACGCTGCTTAACTTTGGTTATCGGACGAGAACTGGTGTATTCAGCGTGATATGGCCGTTGCCGAGAGTGCTAGTTAATAAGTTGAATTTAATTAACCTTCATTTTTATAAAACAATGACAAAAAGAAGATATGTTTACTTTTTTCATATCTGGTGGAATTTAAAAGAGGAAACAAAAGTGAAAAAACAAACGGCACGCAGTATTCCCAAGTACTGTATGCGCTCGACGCTGCTTAACTTCGGTGATCGGACGTGAACCGGTCTTTTCAGCGTGATATGGCCGTTGCCGAGAGTGCTAGTTAATAATTCGAATTTAAATTAAGTGAGACAAATTAACCTTCATCATTTTAAAACAATAACAAAAAGAAAACATGTTTGCTTTTTTCATATCTATTAAAATTTAAAAGAGGAAAAAAAAGAGAAAAAGGCAACGGCACGCAGTGTTCCTAAGTGGTCTCCCTCCCAAGTAGTGACAGCGCTCGACGCTGCTTAACTTCGTTTATCGGACGAGAACCGGTGAATTCAGCGTGATATGGCCGTTGCCGAGAGTGCTAGTTAATAATTTGAATTTAGATTAAGTGAGACAAATTAACCTTCATCATTTTAAAACAATAACAAAAAGAAAACATGTTTGCTTTTTTCATATCTATTAAAATTTAAATGGGGAAGAAAAATTAAAAAAGCCAACGGCACGCAGTGTTCCTAAGTGGTCTCCCTCCCAAGTAGTGACTGCGCTCGACGCTGCTTAACTTCGGTTATCGGACGAGAACCGGTGTATTCAGCGTGATATGGCCGTTGCCGAGAGTGCTAGTTAATAATTTGAATTTAATTAACTTTCATCATTATAAAACAATAACAAAAAGAAGATATGTTTGCTTTTTTCATATCTGGTAGAATTTGAAAGAGGAAACAAAAGTGAAAAAGCAAACGGCACGCAGTATTCCCAAGTACTGACTGCGCTCGACGCTGCTAACGTCGGCGATCGGACGAGAACCGGTGTTCTCAGCGTGATATGGCCGTTGCCGAGAGTGCTAGATAATAATTCGAATTTAAATTAAGTGAGACAAATTAACCTTCATCTTTCTCAAACAATAACAAAAAGAAAATATGTTTGCTTTTTTCATATCTATTGGAATTTAAAAGAGGAAAAAAAAGTGAAAAAGTTAACGGCACGCAGTGTTCCTAAGTGGTCGCCCTCCCAAGTACTGACTGCGCTCGACGCTGCTTAACTTTGGTTATCGGACGAGAACTGGTGTATTCAGCGTGATATGGCCGTTGCCGAGAGTGCTAGTTAATAATTTGAATTTAATTAACCATCATCTTTATAAAACAATAACAAAAAGAAGATATGTTTGCTTTTTTCATATCTGGTGGAATTTAAAAGAGGAAACAAAAGTGAAAAAACAAACGGCACGCAGTATTCCCAAGTACTGTATGCGCTCGACGCTGCTTAACTTCGGTGATCGGACGTGAACCGGTCTTTTCAGCGTGATATGGCCGTTGCCGAGAGTGCTAGTTAATAATTCGAATTTAAATTAAATGAGACAAATTAACCTTCATCATTTTAAAACAATAACAAAAAGAAAACGTGTTTGCTTTTTTCATGTCTATTAAAATTTAAAAGAGGAAAAAAAAGTGAAAAAGCCAACGGCACGCAGTGTTCCTAAGTGGTCTCCCTCCCAAGTAGTGACTGCGCTCGACGCTGCTTAACTTCGGTTATCGGACGAGAACCGGTGTACTCAGCGTGATATGGCCGTTGCCGAGAGTGCTAGTTAATAATTTGAATTTAATTAACCTTCATCTTTATAAAACAATAACAAAAAGAAGATATGTTTGCTTTTTTCATATCTGGTGGAATTTAAAAGAGGAAACAAAAGTGAAAAAACAAACGGCACGCAGTATTTCCAAGTACTGTATGCGCTCGACGCTGCTTAACTTCGGTGATCGGACGTGAACCGGTCTTTTCAGCGTGATATGGCCGTTGCCGAGAGTGCTAGTTAATAATTCGAATTTAAATTAAATGAGACAAATTAACCTTCATCATTTTAAAACAATAACAAAAAGAAAACGTGTTTGCTTTTTTCATGTCTATTAAAATTTAAAAGAGGAAAAAAAAGTGAAAAAGCCAACGGCACGCAGTGTTCCTAAGTGGTCTCCCTCCCAAGTAGTGACTGCGCTCGACGCTGCTTAACTTCGGTTATCGGACGAGAACCGGTGAATTCAGCGTGATATGGCCGTTGCCGAGAGTGCTAGTTAATAATTTGAATTTTATTAACCTTCATCTTTATAAAACAATAACAAAAAGAAGATATGTTTGCTTTTTTCATATCTGGTGGAATTTAAAAGAGGACACAAAAGTGAAAAAACAAACGGCACGCAGTATTCCCAAGTACTGTATGTGCTCGACGCTGCTTAACTTCGGTGATCGGACGTGAACCGGTGTTTTCAGCGTGATATGGCCGTTGCCGAGAGTGCTAGTTAATAATTTGAATTTAGATTAAGTGAGACAAATTAACCTTCATCATTTTAAAACAATAACAAAAAGAAAACATGTTTGCTTTTTTCATATCTATTAAAATTTAAATGGGGAAGAAAAATTAAAAAAGCCAACGGCACGCAGTGTTCCTAAGTGGTCTCCCTCCCAAGTAGTGACTGCGCTCGACGCTGCTTAACTTCGGTTATCGGACGAGAACCGGTGTATTCAGCGTGATATGGCCGTTGCCGAGAGTGCTAGTTAATAATTTGAATTTAATTAACTTTCATCATTATAAAACAATAACAAAAAGAAGATATGTTTGCTTTTTTCATATCTGGTAGAATTTGAAAGAGGAAACAAAAGTGAAAAAGCAAACGGCACGCAGTATTCCCAAGTACTGACTGCGCTCGACGCTGCTAACGTCGGCGATCGGACGAGAACCGGTGTTCTCAGCGTGATATGGCCGTTGCCGAGAGTGCTAGATAATAATTCGAATTTAAATTAAGTGAGACAAATTAACCTTCATCTTTCTCAAACAATAACAAAAAGAAAATATGTTTGCTTTTTTCATATCTATTGGAATTTAAAAGAGGAAAAAAAAGTGAAAAAGTTAACGGCACGCAGTGTTCCTAAGTGGTCGCCCTCCCAAGTACTGACTGCGCTCGACGCTGCTTAACTTTGGTTATCGGACGAGAACTGGTGTATTCAGCGTGATATGGCCGTTGCCGAGAGTGCTAGTTAATAATTTGAATTTAATTAACCATCATCTTTATAAAACAATAACAAAAAGAAGATATGTTTGCTTTTTTCATATCTGGTGGAATTTAAAAGAGGAAACAAAAGTGAAAAACAAACGGCACGCAGTATTCCCAAGTACTGTATGCGCTCGACGCTGCTTAACTTCGGTGATCGGACGTGAACCGGTCTTTTCAGCGTGATATGGCCGTTGCCGAGAGTGCTAGTTAATAATTCGAATTTAAATTAAATGAGACAAATTAACCTTCATCATTTTAAAACAATAACAAAAAGAAAACGTGTTTGCTTTTTTCATGTCTATTAAAATTTAAAAGAGGAAAAAAAAGTGAAAAAGCCAACGGCACGCAGTGTTCCTAAGTGGTCTCCCTCCCAAGTAGTGACTGCGCTCGACGCTGCTTAACTTCGGTTATCGGACGAGAACCGGTGTACTCAGCGTGATATGGCCGTTGCCGAGAGTGCTAGTTAATAATTTGAATTTAATTAACCTTCATCTTTATAAAACAATAACAAAAAGAAGATATGTTTGCTTTTTTCATATCTGGTGGAATTTAAAAGAGGAAACAAAAGTGAAAAAACAAACGGCACGCAGTATTTCCAAGTACTGTATGCGCTCGACGCTGCTTAACTTCGGTGATCGGACGTGAACCGGTCTTTTCAGCGTGATATGGCCGTTGCCGAGAGTGCTAGTTAATAATTCGAATTTAAATTAAATGAGACAAATTAACCTTCATCATTTTAAAACAATAACAAAAAGAAAACGTGTTTGCTTTTTTCATGTCTATTAAAATTTAAAAGAGGAAAAAAAAGTGAAAAAGCCAACGGCACGCAGTGTTCCTAAGTGGTCTCCCTCCCAAGTAGTGACTGCGCTCGACGCTGCTTAACTTCGGTTATCGGACGAGAACCGGTGAATTCAGCGTGATATGGCCGTTGCCGAGAGTGCTAGTTAATAATTTGAATTTTATTAACCTTCATCTTTATAAAACAATAACAAAAAGAAGATATGTTTGCTTTTTTCATATCTGGTGGAATTTAAAAGAGGACACAAAAGTGAAAAAACAAACGGCACGCAGTATTCCCAAGTACTGTATGTGCTCGACGCTGCTTAACTTCGGTGATCGGACGTGAACCGGTGTTTTCAGCGTGATATGGCCGTTGCCGAGAGTGCTAGTTAATAATTTGAATTTAGATTAAGTGAGACAAATTAACCTTCATCATTTTAAAACAATAACAAAAAGAAAACATGTTTGCTTTTTTCATATCTATTAAAATTTAAATGGGGAAGAAAAATTAAAAAAGCCAACGGCACGCAGTGTTCCTAAGTGGTCTCCCTCCCAAGTAGTGACTGCGCTCGACGCTGCTTAACTTCGGTTATCGGACGAGAACCGGTGTATTCAGCGTGATATGGCCGTTGCCGAGAGTGCTAGTTAATAATTTGAATTTAATTAACTTTCATCATTATAAAACAATAACAAAAAGAAGATATGTTTGCTTTTTTCATATCTGGTAGAATTTGAAAGAGGAAACAAAAGTGAAAAAGCAAACGGCACGCAGTATTCCCAAGTACTGACTGCGCTCGACGCTGCTAACGTCGGCGATCGGACGAGAACCGGTGTTCTCAGCGTGATATGGCCGTTGCCGAGAGTGCTAGATAATAATTCGAATTTAAATTAAGTGAGACAAATTAACCTTCATCTTTCTCAAACAATAACAAAAAGAAAATATGTTTGCTTTTTTCATATCTATTGGAATTTAAAAGAGGAAAAAAAAGTGAAAAAGTTAACGGCACGCAGTGTTCCTAAGTGGTCGCCCTCCCAAGTACTGACTGCGCTCGACGCTGCTTAACTTTGGTTATCGGACGAGAACTGGTGTATTCAGCGTGATATGGCCGTTGCCGAGAGTGCTAGTTAATAATTTGAATTTAATTAACCATCATCTTTATAAAACAATAACAAAAAGAAGATATGTTTGCTTTTTTCATATCTGGTGGAATTTAAAAGAGGAAACAAAAGTGAAAAAACAAACGGCACGCAGTATTCCCAAGTACTGTATGCGCTCGACGCTGCTTAACTTCGGTGATCGGACGTGAACCGGTCTTTTCAGCGTGATATGGCCGTTGCCGAGAGTGCTAGTTAATAATTCGAATTTAAATTAAATGAGACAAATTAACCTTCATCATTTTAAAACAATAACAAAAAGAAAACGTGTTTGCTTTTTTCATGTCTATTAAAATTTAAAAGAGGAAAAAAAAGTGAAAAAGCCAACGGCACGCAGTGTTCCTAAGTGGTCTCCCTCCCAAGTAGTGACTGCGCTCGACGCTGCTTAACTTCGGTTATCGGACGAGAACCGGTGTACTCAGCGTGATATGGCCGTTGCCGAGAGTGCTAGTTAATAATTTGAATTTAATTAACCTTCATCTTTATAAAACAATAACAAAAAGAAGATATGTTTGCTTTTTTCATATCTGGTGGAATTTAAAAGAGGAAACAAAAGTGAAAAAACAAACGGCACGCAGTATTCCCAAGTACTGTATGCGCTCGACGCTGCTTAACTTCGGTGATCGGACGTGAACCGGTCTTTTCAGCGTGATATGGCCGTTGCCGAGAGTGCTAGTTAATAATTCGAATTTAAATTAAATGAGACAAATTAACCTTCATCATTTTAAAACAATAACAAAAAGAAAACGTGTTTGCTTTTTTCATGTCTATTAAAATTTAAAAGAGGAAAAAAAAGTGAAAAAGCCAACGGCACGCAGTGTTCCTAAGTGGTCTCCCTCCCAAGTAGTGACTGCGCTCGACGCTGCTTAACTTCGGTTATCGGACGAGAACCGGTGAATTCAGCGTGATATGGCCGTTGCCGAGAGTGCTAGTTAATAATTTGAATGTTATTAACCTTCATCTTTATAAAACAATAACAAAAAGAAGATATGTTTGCTTTTTTCATATCTGGTGGAAATTAAAAGAGGACACAAAAGTGAAAAAACAAACGGCACGCAGTATTCCCAAGTACTGTATGTGCTCGACGCTGCTTAACTTCGGTGATCGGACGTGAACCGGTGTTTTCAGCGTGATATGGCCGTTGCCGAGAGTGCTAGTTAATAATTCGAATTTAAATTAAGTGAGACAAATTAACCTTCATCATTTTAAAACAATAACAAAAAGAAAACATGTTTGCTTTTTTCATATCTATTAAAATTTAAATGGGGAAGAAAAATTGAAAAAGCCAACGGCACGCAGTGTTCCTAAGTGGTCTCCCTCCCAAGTAGTGACTGCGCTCGACGCTGCTTAATTTCGGTTATCGGACGAGAACCGGTGTATTCAGCGTGATATGGCCGTTGCCGAGAGTGCTAGTTAATAATTTGAATTTAATTAACTTTCATCATTATAAAACAATAACAAAAAGAAGATATGTTTGCTTTTTTCATATCTGGTAGAATTTGAAAGAGGAAACAAAAGTGAAAAAGCAAACGGCACGCAGTATTCCCAAGTACTGACTGCGCTCGACGCTGCTAACGTCGGCGATCGGACGAGAACCGGTGTTCTCAGCGTGATATGGCCGTTGCCGAGAGTGCTAGATAATAATTCGAATTTAAATTAAGTGAGACAAATTAACCTTCATCTTTTTCAAACAATAACAAAAAGAAAATATGTTTGCTTTTTTCATATCTATTGGAATTTAAAGGAGGAAAAAAAAGTGAAAAAGCTAACGGCACGCAGTGTTCCTAAGTGGTCGCCCTCCCAAGTACTGACTGCGCTCGACGCTGCTTAACTTTGGTTATCGGACGAGAACTGGTGTATTCAGCGTGATATGGCCGTTGCCGAGAGTGCTAGTTAATAAGTTGAATTTAATTAACCTTCATCTTTATAAAACAATGACAAAAAGAAGATATGTTTGCTTTTTTCATATCTGGTGGAATTTAAAAGAGGAAACAAAAGTGAAAAACAAACGGCACGCAGTATTCCCAAGTACTGTATGCGCTCGACGCTGCTTAACTTCGGTGATCGGACGTGAACCGGTCTTTTCAGCGTGATATGGCCGTTGCCGAGAGTGCTAGTTAATAATTCGAATTTAAATTAAGTGAGACAAATTAACCTTCATCATTTTAAAACAATAACAAAAAGAAAACATGTTTGCTTTTTTCATATCTATTAAAATTTGAAAGAGGAAAAAAAAGAGAAAAAGGCAACGGCACGCAGTGTTCCTAAGTGGTCTCCCTCCCAAGTAGTGACAGCGCTCGACGCTGCTTAACTTCGTTTATCGGACGAGAACCGGTGAATTCAGCGTGATATGGCCGTTGCCGAGAGTGCTAGTTAATAATTTGAATTTAAATTAAGTGAGACAAATTAACCTTCATCATTTTAAAACAATAACAAAAAGAAAACATGTTTGCTTTTTTCATATCTATTAAAATTTAAATGGGGAAGAAAAATTAAAAAAGCCAACGGCACGCAGTGTTCCTAAGTGGTCTCCCTCCCAAGTAGTGACTGCGCTCGACGCTGCTTAACTTCGGTTATCGGACGAGAACCGGTGTATTCAGCGTGATATGGCCGTTGCCGAGAGTGCTAGTTAATAATTTGAATTTAATTAACTTTCATCATTATAAAACAATAACAAAAAGAAGATATGTTTGCTTTTTTCATATCTGGTAGAATTTGAAAGAGGAAACAAAAGTGAAAAAGCAAACGGCACGCAGTATTCCCAAGTACTGACTGCGCTCGACGCTGCTAACGTCGGCGATCGGACGAGAACCGGTGTTCTCAGCGTGATATGGCCGTTGCCGAGAGTGCTAGATAATAATTCGAATTTAAATTAAGTGAGACAAATTAACCTTCATCTTTCTCAAACAATAACAAAAAGAAAATATGTTTGCTTTTTTCATATCTATTGGAATTTAAAAGAGGAAAAAAAAGTGAAAAAGTTAACGGCACGCAGTGTTCCTAAGTGGTCGCCCTCCCAAGTACTGACTGCGCTCGACGCTGCTTAACTTTGGTTATCGGACGAGAACTGGTGTATTCAGCGTGATATGGCCGTTGCCGAGAGTGCTAGTTAATAATTTGAATTTAATTAACCTTCATCTTTATAAAACAATAACAAAAAGAAGATATGTTTGCTTTTTTCATATCTGGTGGAATTTAAAAGAGGAAACAAAAGTGAAAAAGCAAACGGCACGCAGTATTCCCAAGTGCTGTATGCGCTCGACGCTGCTTAACTTCGGTGATCGGACGTGAACCGGTGCTTTCTGCGTGATATGGCCGTTGTCGAGAGTGCTAGTTAATAATTCGAATTTAAATTAAGTGAGACAAATTAACCTTCATCATTTTAAAACAATAACAAAAAGAAAACATGTTTGCTTTTTTCATATCTATTAAAATTTAAATGTGGAAAAAAAGTGAAAAAGCCAACGGCAGGCAGTGCTCCTAAGTGGTCTCCCTCCCAAGTAGTGACTGCGCTCGACGCTGCTTAACTTCGGTTATCGGACGAGAACCGGTGTATTCAGCGTGATATGGCCGTTGCCGAGAGTGCTAGTTAATAATTTGAATTTAATTAACTTTCATCATTATAAAACAATAACAAAAAGAAGATATGTTTGCTTTTTTCATATCTGGTGGAATTTGAAAGAGGAAACAAAAGTGAAAAAGCAAACGGCACGCAGTATTCCCAAGTACTGACTGCGCTCGACGCTGCTAACGTCGGCGATCGGACGAGAAGCGGTGTTTTCAGCGTGATATGGCCGTTGCCGAGAGTGCTAGTTAATAATTCGAATTTAAATTAAGTGAGACAAATTAACCTTCATCATTTTAAAACAATAACAAAAAGAAAACATGTTTGCTTCTTTCTTATCTATTAAAATTTAAAAGAGGAAAAAAAAGTGAAAAAGCCAACGGCACGCAGTGTTCCTAAGTGGTCTCCCTCCCAAGAAGTGACTGCGCTCAACGCTGCTTAACTTCGGTTATCGGACGAGAACCGTTGTATTCAGCGTGATATGGCCGTTGCCGAGAGTGCTAGTTAATAATTTGAATTTAATTAACTTTCATCATTATAAAACAATAACAAAAAGAAGATATGTTTGCTTTTTTCATATCTGGTGGAATTTGAAAGAGGAAACAAAAGTGAAAAAGCAAACGGCACGCAGTATTCCCAAGTACTGACTGCGCTCGACGCTGCTAACGTCGGCGATCGGACGAGAACCGGTGTTCTCAGCGTGATATGGCCGTTGCCGAGAGTGCTAGATAATAATTCGAATTTAAATTAAGTGAGACAAATTAACCTTCATCTTTTTCAAACAATAACAAAAAGAAAATATGTTTGCTTTTTTCATATCTATTGGAATTTAAAAGAGGAAAAAAAGTGAAAAAGCTAACGGCACGCAGTGTTCCTAAGTGGTCGCCCTCCCAAGTACTGACTGCGCTCGACGCTGCTTAACTTTGGTTATCGGACGAGAACCGGTGAATTCAGCGTGATATGGCCGTTGCCGAGAGCTACGACATTGAGCTACGACAAACAAGGGCCGAGATATTAAGCAAAATGTTCGTCAACTTTGGTATCGTCTCACTTATTTTTATTATGTTACTTATGATTTTTGCACTAAACTTTGGAGGCTCATAACTCTTGTTCTACAAGAGATACTGGGATCTCCTTTGGATATGTTATAGTACTCTTTGCTCCCCATACAAGGATACTTTAAACTTGAGGCTACCACAATATCGTCGTCAACTTATTTTTTGTCTCACTTATTGTTAGAAGGTTACTTTTGATTTTTGAAAATAAACTTTGCAGGCTCGTAACTCTGGTTCTACCAAAGATACGGGGATGTAAATAATGTGACCTTGACACAAATGTTCGGATAATTATAAAGGTCTTTGCATGTTCCAAGCAAAAAAAAAAACTTCGCGGTTTCGAACCTGTGGCCTTCCGGGAGTGAGGCGGATGCGATAACCGCTACACTAAAGATATGTTATTATTTTTAATCGAAAGAACAGGGTCAAGTAATTAAGCAATACATGAACAAACAAACCCCTCCATAGAAAATGCATTAGACTATACTTTGCAAGGCCCATAACTCTGTGTCTACTAGAGATACCGGGATGTCCTTAGGATATGTTATAGTCCAATTTGTCATTCATCTAACCATACTAAAAACTTTGGGCTACGACAAACAGGGGCCGAGTACTTAAGCGAAACGTAAAGAAACAAACCCCCTCCATAGGAAATGAGTTAGACTATACTTTGCAGGCTCGTAACTCTGTTTCCACTGGAGATACGGGGATGTCCTTTGAGTATGTTATAGTCCAAATTGTCCTTCATCTAACCATACTAAAAATATTGAGCTACGACAAACAAGGGCCGAGATATTAAGCAAAATGTTCGTCAACTTTGGTATCGTCTCACTTATTTTTATTATGTTACTTATGATTTTTGCACTAAACTTTGGAGGCTCATAACTCTTATTCTACAAGAGATACTGGGATCTCCTTTGGAAATGTTATAGTACTCTTTGCTCCCCATACAAGGATACTTTAAACTTGAGGCTACCTCAATATCGTCGTCAACTTATTTTTTGTCTCACTTATTGTTAGAAGGTTACTTTTGATTTTTGAAAATAAACTTTGCAGGCTCGTAACTCTGTTTCTACTGGAGATACGGGGATGTCCTTAGAGTATGTTATAGACCAATTTGTCCCCCATCTAGCCACACTAAGAATTAGGGCTACGACAAACAGTAGTCGAGTAATTAAGCTAATCGTAAACAAACAAACCCCTCCATAGGAAATACATTAGACTAAATTCTGGAGGCTCGTAACTCTGGTTCTACCAGAGATACGGGGATGTAAATAATGTGACCTTGATACAAATTTTCGGATAATTATAAAGGTCTTTGCATGTTCCAAGCAAAAAAAAACTTCGCGGTTTCGAACCTGTGGCCTTCCGAGAGTGAGGCGGATGCGATAACCGCTACACTAAAGATTTGTTATTATTTTTAATCGAAAGAACAGGGTCAAGTAATTAAGCAATACGTGAACAAACAAACCCCTCCATAGAAAATGCATTAGACTATACTTTGCAGGCTCGTAACTCTGTTTCTACTGGAGATACGGGGATGTCCTTTGAGTATGTTATAGTCCAATTTGTCCCCCATCTAACCATACTAAAAACATTGAGCTACGACAAACAGTAGTCGAGTAATTAAGCTAATGGTAAACAAACAAACCCCTCCATAGGAAATCCATTAGACTAAATTCTGGAGGCTCGTAACTCTGGTTCTACCAGAGATACGGGGATGTAAATAATGTGACCTTGACACAAATGTTCGGATAATTATAAAAAAAAACTTCGCGGTTTCGAACCTGTGGCCTTCCGGGAGTGAGGCGGATGCGATAACCGCTACACTAAAGATATGTTATTATTTTTAATCGAAAGAACAGGGTCAAGTAATTAAGCAATACGTGAACAAACAAACCCCTCCATAGAAAATGCATTATACTATATTTTGCAGGCTCGTAACTCTGTTTCTACTGGAGATACGGGGATGTCCTTTGAGTATGTTTTAGTCCAATTTGTCTCCCATCTAACCATACTAAAAACATTGATCTACGACAAACAGGGGCCGAGATATTAAGCAAAATGTTCGTCAACTTTGGTATCGTCTCACTTATTTTTATTATGTTACTTATGATTTTTGCACTAAACTTTGGAGGCTCATAACTCTTGTTCTACAAGAGATACTGGGATCTCCTACACTAAAGATATGTTATTATTTTTAATCGAAAGAACAGGGTCAAGTAATTAAGCAATACGTGAACAAACAAACCCCTCCATAGGAAATGAGTTAGACTATAATTTGCAGGTTCGTAACTCTGTTTCTACTGGAGATACGAGGATGTCCTTTGAGTATGTTATAGACCAATTTGTCCAACATCTAGCCATACTAAGAATTAGGGCTACGACAAACAGTAGTCGAGTAATTAAGCTAATCGTAAACAAACAAACCCCTCCATAGGAAATACATTAGACTAAATTCTGGAGGCTCGTAACTCTGGTTCTACCAGAGATACGGGGATGTAAATAATGTGACCTTGACACAAATGTTCGAATAATTATAAAGGTCTTTGCATGTTCCAAGCAAAAAAAAAAAAAAAACTTCGCGGTTTCGAACCTGTGGCCTTCCGGGAGTGAGGCGGATGCAATAACCGCTACACTAAAGATATGTTAATATTTTTAATCGAAAGAACAGGGTCAAGTAATTAAGCAATACGTGAACAAACAAACCCCTCCATAGAAAATGCATTAGACTATACTTTGCAGGCTCGTAACTCTGTTTCTACTGGAGATACGGGGATGTCCTTTGAGTATGTTATAGTCCAATTTGTCCCCCATCTAACCATACTAAAAACATTGAGCTACGACAAACAAGGGCCGAGATATTAAGCAAAATGTTCGTCAACTTTGGTATCGTCTCACTTATTTTTATTATGTTACTTATGAGTTTTGCACTAAACTTTGGAGGCTCATAACTCTTGTTCTACAAGAGATACTGGGATCTCCTACACTAAAGATATGTTATTATTTTTAATCGAAAGAACAGGGTCAAGTAATTAAGCAATACGTAAACAAACAAACCCCTCCATAGAAAATGCATTAGACTATACTTTGCAGGCTCGTAACGCTGTTTCTACTGGAGATACGGGGATGTCCTTTGAGTATGTTATAGTCCAATTTGTCCCCCATCTAACCATACTAAAAACATTGAGCTACGACAAACAAGGGCCGAGATATTAAGCAAAATGTTCGTCAACTTTGGTATCGTCTCACTTATTTTTATTATGTTACTTATGATTTTTGCACTAAACTTTGGAGGCTCATAACTCTTGTTCTACAAGAGATACTGGGATCTCCTTTGGATATGTTATAGTACTCTTTGCTCCCCATACAAGGATACTTTAAACTTGAGGCTACCTCAATATCGTCGTCAACTTATTTTTTGTCTCACTTATTGTTAGAAGGTTATTTTTGATTTTTGAAAATAAACTTTGCAGGCTCGTAACTCTGTTTCTACTGGAGATACCGGGATGTCCTTAGGATATGTTATAGTCCCATTTGTCCTTCATCTAACCATACTAAAAACTTTGGGCTACGACAAACAGGGGCCGAGTACTTAAGCAAAACGTAAAGAAACAAACCCCCTCCATAGGAAATGAGTTAGACTATACTTTGCAGGCTCGTAACTCTGTTTCTACTGGAGATACGGGGATTTCCTTTGAGTATTTTATAGTCCAATTTGTCCCCCATCTAACCATACTAAAAACATTGAGCTACGACAAACAGGGGCCGAGTAATTAAGCTAAACGTAAACAAACAACCCGTCCATAGGAAATGCATTAGACTATAATTTGCAGGCCCATAACTCTGTGTCTACTAGAGATACCGGGATGTCCTTAGGATATGTTATAGTCCAATTTGTCCTTCATCTAACCATACTAAAAACATTGAGCTACGACAAACAGGGGCCGAGATATTAAGCAAAATGTTCGTCAACTTTGGTATCGTCTCACTTATTTTTATTATGTTATTTATGATTTTTGCACTAAACTTTGGAGGCTCATAACTCTTGTTCTACAAGAGATACTGGGATCTCCTTTGGATATGTTATAGTACTCTTTGCTCCCCATACAAGGATACTTTAAACTTGAGGCTACCTCAATATCGTCGTCAACTTACTTTTTGTCTCACTTATTTGTCCGTTTTTTATCTTAGAACAGTAGAGGTTTTTTAAGCTGTTATCTTATTTGCCTATATTCTTTTTTTACATTGATCTATTTTGTTAATTTTAGACTATACATTATTAATTTTTATGATTATTTGATTTTTAATTTACACAAGATAAAATCACTAAAAACAGCTGCTTAACTTCGTTTATCGGACGAGAACCGGTGAATTCAGCGTGATATGGCCGTTGCCGAGAGTGCTAGTTAATAATTTGAATTTAAATTAAGTGAGACAAATTAACCTTCATCATTTTAAAACAATAACAAAAAGAAAACATGTTTGCTTTTTTCATATCTATTAAAATTTAAATGGGGAAGAAAAATTAAAAAAGCCAACGGCACGCAGTGTTCCTAAGTGGTCTCCCTCCCAAGTAGTGACTGCGCTCGACGCTGCTTAACTTCGGTTATCGGACGAGAACCGGTGTATTCAGCGTAATATGGCCGTTGCCGAGAGTGCTAGTTAATAATTTGAATTTAATTAACTTTCATCATTATAAAACAATAACAAAAAGAAGATATGTTTGCTTTTTTCATATCTGGTAGAATTTGAAAGAGGAAACAAAAGTGAAAAAGCAAACGGCACGCAGTATTCCCAAGTACTGACTGCGCTCGACGCTGCTAACGTCGGCGATCGGACGAGAACCGGTGTTCTCAGCGTGATATGGCCGTTGCCGAGAGTGCTAGATAATAATTCGAATTTAAATTAAGTGAGACAAATTAACCTTCATCTTTCTCAAACAATAACAAAAAGAAAATATGTTTGCTTTTTTCATATCTATTGGAATTTAAAAGAGGAAAAAAAAGTGAAAAAGTTAACGGCACGCAGTGTTCCTAAGTGGTCGCCCTCCCAAGTACTGACTGCGCTCGACGCTGCTTAACTTTGGTTATCGGACGAGAACTGGTGTATTCAGCGTGATATGGCCGTTGCCGAGAGTGCTAGTTAATAATTTGAATTTAATTAACCTTCATCTTTATAAAACAATAACAAAAAGAAGATATGTTTGCTTTTTTCATATCTGGTGGAATTTAAAAGAGGAAACAAAAGTGAAAAAACAAACGGCACGCAGTATTCCCAAGTACTGTATGCGCTCGACGCTGCTTAACTTCGGTGATCGGACGTGAACCGGTCTTTTCAGCGTGATATGGCCGTTGCCGAGAGTGCTAGTTAATAATTCGAATTTAAATTAAATGAGACAAATTAACCTTCATCATTTTAAAACAATAACAAAAAGAAAACGTGTTTGCTTTTTTCATGTCTATTAAAATTTAAAAGAGGAAAAAAAAGTGAAAAAGCCAACGGCACGCAGTGTTCCTAAGTGGTCTCCCTCCCAAGTAGTGACTGCGCTCGACGCTGCTTAACTTCGGTTATCGGACGAGAACCGGTGTACTCAGCGTGATATGGCCGTTGCCGAGAGTGCTAGTTAATAATTTGAATTTAATTAACCTTCATCTTTATAAAACAATAACAAAAAGAAGATATGTTTGCTTTTTTCATATCTGGTGGAATTTAAAAGAGGAAACAAAAGTGAAAAAACAAACGGCACGCAGTATTCCCAAGTACTGTATGCGCTCGACGCTGCTTAACTTCGGTGATCGGACGTGAACCGGTGTTTTCTGCGTGATATGGCCGTTGTCGAGAGTGCTAGTTAATAATTCGAATTTAAATTAAGTGAGACAAATTAACCTTCATCATTTTAAAACAATAACAAAAAGAAAACATGTTTGCTTTTTTCATATCTATTAAAATTTAAATGTGGAAAAAAAGTGAAAAAGCCAACGGCAGGCAGTGCTCCTAAGTGGTCTCCCTCCCAAGTAGTGACTGCGCTCGACGCTGCTTAACTTCGGTTATCGTACGAGAACCGGTGTATTCAGCGTGATATGGCCGTTGCCGAGAGTGCTAGTTAATAATTTGAATTTAATTAACTTTCATCATTATAAAACAATAACAAAAAGAAGATATGTTTGCTTTTTTCATATCTGGTGGAATTTGAAAGAGGAAACAAAAGTGAAAAAGCAAACGGCACGCAGTATTCCCAAGTACTGACTGCGCTCGACGCTGCTAACGTCGGCGATCGGACGAGAACCGGTGTTTTCAGCGTGATATGGCCGTTGCCGAGAGTGCTAGTTAATAATTCGAATTTAAATTAAGTGAGACAAATTAACCTTCATCATTTTAAAACAATAACAAAAAGAAAACATGTTTGCTTCTTTCTTATCTATTAAAATTTAAAAGAGGAAAAAAAAGTGAAAAAGCCAACGGCACGCAGTGTTCCTAAGTGGTCTCCCTCCCAAGAAGTGACTGCGCTCAACGCTGCTTAACTTCGGTTATCGGACGAGAACCGTTGTATTCAGCGTGATATGGCCGTTGCCGAGAGTGCTAGTTAATAATTTGAATTTAATTAACTTTCATCATTATAAAACAATAACAAAAAGAAGATATGTTTGCTTTTTTCATATCTGGTGGAATTTGAAAGAGGAAACAAAAGTGAAAAAGCAAACGGCACGCAGTATTCCCAAGTACTGACTGCGCTCGACGCTGCTAACGTCGGCGATCGGACGAGAACCGGTGTTCTCAGCGTGATATGGCCGTTGCCGAGAGTGCTAGATAATAATTCGAATTTAAATTAAGTGAGACAAATTAACCTTCATCTTTTTCAAACAATAACAAAAAGAAAATATGTTTGCTTTTTTCATATCTATTGGAATTTAAAAGAGGAAAAAAAAGTGAAAAAGCTAACGGCACGCAGTGTTCCTAAGTGGTCGCCCTCCCAAGTACTGACTGCGCTCGACGCTGCTTAACTTTGGTTATCGGACGAGAACCGGTGAATTCAGCGTGATATGGCCGTTGCCGAGAGCTACGACATTGAGCTACGACAAACAAGGGCCGAGATATTAAGCAAAATGTTCGTCAACTTTGGTATCGTCTCACTTATTTTTATTATGTTACTTATGATTTTTGCACTAAACTTTGGAGGCTCATAACTCTTGTTCTACAAGAGATACTGGGATCTCCTTTGGAAATGTTATAGTACTCTTTGCTCCCCATACAAGGATACTATAAACTTGAGGCTACCACAATATCGTCGTCAACTTATTTTTTGTCTCACTTATTGTTAGAAGGTTACTTTTGATTTTTGAAAATAAACTTTGCAGGCTCGTAACTCTGGTTCTACCAAAGATACGGGGATGTAAATAATGTGACCTTGACACAAATGTTCGGATAATTATAAAGGTCTTTGCATGTTCCAAGCAAAAAAAAAACTTCGCGGTTTCGAACCTGTGGCCTTCCGGGAGTGAGGCGGATGCGATAACCGCTACACTAAAGATATGTTATTATTTTTAATCGAAAGAACAGGGTCAAGTAATTAAGCAATACATGAACAAACAAACCCCTCCATAGAAAATGCATTAGACTATACTTTGCAAGGCCCATAACTCTGTGTCTACTAGAGATACCGGGATGTCCTTAGGATATGTTATAGTCCAATTTGTCATTCATCTAACCATACTAAAAACTTTGGGCTACGACAAACAGGGGCCGAGTACTTAAGCGAAACGTAAAGAAACAAACCCCCTCCATAGGAAATGAGTTAGACTATACTTTGCAGGCTCGTAACTCTGTTTCCACTGGAGATACGGGGATGTCCTTTGAGTATGTTATAGTCCAAATTGTCCCCCATCTAACCATACTAAAAATATTGAGCTACGACAAACAAGGGCCGAGATATTAAGCAAAATGTTCGTCAACTTTGGTATCGTCTCACTTATTTTTATAATGTTACTTATGATTTTTGCACTAAACTTTGGAGGCTCATAACTCTTATTCTACAAGAGATACTGGGATCTCCTTTGGAAATGTTATAGTACTCTTTGCTCCCCATACAAGGATACTTTAAACTTGAGGCTACCTCAATATCGTCGTCAACTTATTTTTTGTCTCACTTATTGTTAGAAGGTTACTTTTGATTTTTGAAAATAAACTTTGCAGGCTCGTAACTCTGTTTCTACTGGAGATACGGGGATGTCCTTAGAGTATGTTATAGACCAATTTGTCCCCCATCTAGCCACACTAAGAATTAGGGCTACGACAAACAGTAGTCGAGTAATTAAGCTAATCGTAAACAAACAAACCCCTCCATAGGAAATACATTAGACTAAATTCTGGAGGCTCGTAACTCTGGTTCTACCAGAGATACGGGGATGTAAATAATGTGACCTTGATACAAATTTTCGGATAATTATAAAGGTCTTTGCATGTTCCAAGCAAAAAAAAACTTCGCGGTTTCGAACCTGTGGCCTTCCGAGAGTGAGGCGGATGCGATAACCGCTACACTAAAGATTTGTTATTATTTTTAATCGAAAGAACAGGGTCAAGTAATTAAGCAATACGTGAACAAACAAACCCCTCCATAGAAAATGCATTAGACTATACTTTGCAGGCTCGTAACTCTGTTTCTACTGGAGATACGGGGATGTCCTTTGAGTATGTTATAGTCCAATTTGTCCCCCATCTAACCATACTAAAAACATTGAGCTACGACAAACAGTAGTCGAGTAATTAAGCTAATGGTAAACAAACAAACCCCTCCATAGGAAATCCATTAGACTAAATTCTGGAGGCTCGTAACTCTGGTTCTACCAGAGATACGGGGATGTAAATAATGTGACCTTGACACAAATGTTCGGATAATTATAAAAAAAAACTTCGCGGTTTCGAACCTGTGGCCTTCCGGGAGTGAGGCGGATGCGATAACCGCTACACTAAAGATATGTTATTATTTTTAATCGAAAGAACAGGGTCAAGTAATTAAGCAATACGTGAACAAACAAACCCCTCCATAGAAAATGCATTATACTATATTTTGCAGGCTCGTAACTCTGTTTCTACTGGAGATACGGGGATGTCCTTTGAGTATGTTTTAGTCCAATTTGTCCCCCATCTAACCATACTAAAAACATTGAGCTACGACAAACAGTAGTCGAGTAATTAAGCTAATGGTAAACAAACAAACCCCTCCATAGGAAATCCATTAGACTAAATTCTGGAGGCTCGTAACTCTGGTTCTACCAGAGATACGGGGATGTAAATAATGTGACCTTGACACAAATGTTCGAATAATTATAAAGGTCTTTGCATGTTCCAAGCAAAAAAAAAAAAAACTTCGCGGTTTCGAACCTGTGGCCTTCCGGGAGTGAGGCGGATGCAATAACCGCTACACTAAAGATATGTTATTATTTTTAATCGAAAGAACAGGGTCAAGTAATTAAGCAATACGTGAACAAACAAACCCCTCCATAGAAAATGCATTATACTATATTTTGCAGGCTCGTAACTCTGTTTCTACTGGAGATACGGGGATGTCCTTTGAGTATGTTTTAGTCCAATTTGTCTCCCATCTAACCATACTAAAAACATTGATCTACGACAAACAGGGGCCGAGATATTAAGCAAAATGTTCGTCAACTTTGGTATCGTCTCACTTATTTTTATTATGTTACTTATGATTTTTGCACTAAACTTTGGAGGCTCATAACTCTTGTTCTACAAGAGATACTGGGATCTCCTACACTAAAGATATGTTATTATTTTTAATCGAAAGAACAGGGTCAAGTAATTAAGCAATACGTGAACAAACAAACCCCTCCATAGAAAATGCATTAGACTATACTTTGCAGGCTCGTAACTCTGTTTCTACTGGAGATACGGGGATGTCCTTTGAGTATGTTATAGTCCAATTTGTCCCCCATCTAACCATACTAAAAACATTGAGCTACGACAAACAGTAGTCGAGTAATTAAGCTAATGGTAAACAAACAAACCCCTCCATAGGAAATCCATTAGACTAAATTCTGGAGGCTCGTAACTCTGGTTCTACCAGAGATACGGGGATGTAAATAATGTGACCTTGACACAAATGTTCGGATAATTATAAAAAAAAACTTCGCGGTTTCGAACCTGTGGCCTTCCGGGAGTGAGGCGGATGCGATAACCGCTACACTAAAGATATGTTATTATTTTTAATCGAAAGAACAGGGTCAAGTAATTAAGCAATACGTGAACAAACAAACCCCTCCATAGAAAATGCATTATACTATATTTTGCAGGCTCGTAACTCTGTTTCTACTGGAGATACGGGGATGTCCTTTGAGTATGTTTTAGTCCAATTTGTCCCCCATCTAACCATACTAAAAACATTGAGCTACGACAAACAGTAGTCGAGTAATTAAGCTAATGGTAAACAAACAAACCCCTCCATAGGAAATCCATTAGACTAAATTCTGGAGGCTCGTAACTCTGGTTCTACCAGAGATACGGGGATGTAAATAATGTGACCTTGACACAAATGTTCGAATAATTATAAAGGTCTTTGCATGTTCCAAGCAAAAAAAAAAAAAACTTCGCGGTTTCGAACCTGTGGCCTTCCGGGAGTGAGGCGGATGCATTAACCGCTACACTAAAGATATGTTATTATTTTTAATCGAAAGAACAGGGTCAAGTAATTAAGCAATACGTGAACAAACAAACCCCTCCATAGAAAATGCATTATACTATATTTTGCAGGCTCGTAACTCTGTTTCTACTGGAGATACGGGGATGTCCTTTGAGTATGTTTTAGTCCAATTTGTCTCCCATCTAACCATACTAAAAACATTGATCTACGACAAACAGGGGCCGAGATATTAAGCAAAATGTTCGTCAACTTTGGTATCGTCTCACTTATTTTTATTATGTTACTTATGATTTTTGCACTAAACTTTGGAGGCTCATAACTCTTGTTCTACAAGAGATACTGGGATCTCCTACACTAAAGATATGTTATTATTTTTAATCGAAAGAACAGGGTCAAGTAATTAAGCAATACGTGAACAAACAAACCCCTCCATAGGAAATGAGTTAGACTATAATTTGCAGGTTCGTAACTCTGTTTCTACTGGAGATACGAGGATGTCCTTTGAGTATGTTATAGACCAATTTGTCCAACATCTAGCCATACTAAGAATTAGGGCTACGACAAACAGTAGTCGAGTAATTAAGCTAATCGTAAACAAACAAACCCCTCCATAGGAAATACATTAGACTAAATTCTGGAGGCTCGTAACTCTGGTTCTACCAGAGATACGGGGATGTAAATAATGTGACCTTGACACAAATGTTCGAATAATTATAAAGGTCTTTGCATGTTCCAAGCAAAAAAAAAAAAAAACTTCGCGGTTTCGAACCTGTGGCCTTCCGGGAGTGAGGCGGATGCAATAACCGCTACACTAAAGATATGTTATTATTTTTAATCGAAAGAACAGGGTCAAGTAATTAAGCAATACGTGAACAAACAAACCCCTCCATAGAAAATGCATTAGACTATACTTTGCAGGCTCGTAACTCTGTTTCTACTGGAGATACGGGGATGTCCTTTGAGTATGTTATAGTCCAATTTGTCCCCCATCTAACCATACTAAAAACATTGAGCTACGACAAACAAGGGCCGAGATATTAAGCAAAATGTTCGTCAACTTTGGTATCGTCTCACTTATTTTTATTATGTTACTTATGATTTTTGCACTAAACTTTGGAGGCTCATAACTCTTGTTCTACAAGAGATACTGGGATCTCCTACACTAAAGATATGTTATTATTTTTAATCGAAAGAACAGGGTCAAGTAATTAAGCAATACGTGAACAAACAAACCCCTCCATAGAAAATGCATTAGACTATACTTTGCAGGCTCGTAACGCTGTTTCTACTGGAGATACGGGGATGTCCTTTGAGTATGTTATAGTCCAATTTGTCCCCCATCTAACCATACTAAAAACATTGAGCTACGACAAACAAGGGCCGAGATATTAAGCAAAATGTTCGTCAACTTTGGTATCGTCTCACTTATTTTTATTATGTTACTTATGATTTTTGCACTAAACTTTGGAGGCTCATAACTCTTGTTCTACAAGAGATACTGGGATCTCCTTTGGATATGTTATAGTACTCTTTGCTCCCCATACAAGGATACTTTAAACTTGAGGCTACCTCAATATCGTCGTCAACTTATTTTTTGTCTCACTTATTGTTAGAAGGTTATTTTTGATTTTTGAAAATAAACTTTGCAGGCTCGTAACTCTGTTTCTACTGGAGATACCGGGATGTCCTTAGGATATGTTATAGTCCAATTTGTCCTTCATCTAACCATACTAAAAACTTTGGGCTACGACAAACAGGGGCCGAGTACTTATGCAAAACGTAAAGAAACAAACCCCCTCCATAGGAAATGAGTTAGACTATACTTTGCAGGCTCGTAACTCTGTTTCTACTGGAGATACGGGGATTTCCTTTGAGTATTTTATAGTCCAATTTGTCCCCCATCTAACCATACTAAAAACATTGAGCTACGACAAACAGGGGCCGAGTAATTAAGCTAAACGTAAACAAACAACCCGTCCATAGGAAATGCATTAGACTATACTTTGCAGGCCCATAACTCTGTGTCTACTAGAGATACCGGGATGTCCTTAGGATATGTTATAGTCCAATTTGTCCTTCATCTAACCATACTAAAAACATTGAGCTACGACAAACAGGGGCCGAGATATTAAGCAAAATGTTCGTCAACTTTGGTATCGTCTCACTTATTTTTATTATGTTATTTATGATTTTTGCACTAAACTTTGGAGGCTCATAACTTTTGTTCTACAAGAGATACTGGGATCTCCTTTGGATATGTTATAGTACTCTTTGCTCCCCATACAAGGATACTTTAAACTTGAGGCTACCTCAATATCGTCGTCAACTTACTTTTTGTCTCACTTATTGTTAGAAGGTTACTTTTGATTTTTGAAAATAAAGTTTGCAGGGTCGTAACTCTGGTTCTACCAGAGATACGGGGATGTAAATAATGTGACCTTGACACGAATGTTCGGATAATTATAAAGGTCTTTGCATGTTCCAAGCAAAAAAAAACTTCGCGGTTTCGAACCTGTGGCCTTCCGGGAGTGAGGCGGATGCGATAACCGCTACACTAAAGATATGTTATTATTCTAATCGAAAGAACAGGGTCAAGTAATTAAGCAATACGTGAACAAACAAACCCCTCCATAGAAAATGCATTAGACTATACTTTGCAGGCCCATAACTCTGTGTCTACAAGAGATACGGGGATGTCCTTAGGATATGATATAGTCCAAATTGTCCCCCATCTAACCATACTAAAAACATTGAGCTATGACAAACAGGAGCCGAGATATTAAGCAAAATGTTCGTCAACTTTGGTATCGTCTCACTTATTTTTATTATGTTTCTTATGATTTTTGCACTAAACTTTGGAGGCTCATAATTAACTCTTGTTCTACAAGAGATACTGGGATCTCCTTTGGATATGTTATAGTACTCTTTGCTCCCCATACAAGGATACTTTAAACTTGAGGCTACCTCAATATCGTCGTCAACTTACTTTTTGTCTCACTTATTGTTAGAAGGTTACTTTTGATTTTTGAAAATATACTTTGCAGGCTCGTAACTCTGTTTCTACTGGAGATACGGGGATGTCCTTTGAGTATGTTATAGACCAATTTGTCCTTCATCTAGCCATACTAAGAATTAGGGCTACGACAAACAGTAGTCGAGTAATTAAGCTAATCGTATACAAACAAACCCCTCCATAGGAAATACATTAGACTAAATTCTGGAGGCTCGTAACTCTGGTTCTACCAGAGATACGGGGATGTAAATAATGTGACCTTGACACAAATGTTCGGATAATTATAAAGGTCTTTGCATGTTCCAAGAAAAAAAAACTTCGTGGTTTCGAACCTGTGGCCTTCCGAGAGTGAGGCGGATGCGATAACCGCTACACTAAAGATATGTTATTATTTTTAATCGAAAGAACAGGGTCAAGTAATTAAGCAATTCGTGAACAAACAAATCCCTCCATAGAAAATGCATAAGACTATAGTTTGCAGGCTCGTAACTCTGTTTCTACTGTAGATACGGGGATGTCCTTTGAGTATGTTACAGTCCAATTTGTCCCCCATCTAACCATACTAAAAACTTTGGGCTACGACAAACAGGGGCCGAGTAATTAAGCTAAACGTAAACAAACAACCCCTCCATAGGAAATGCATTAGACTATACTTTGCAGGCTCGTAACTCTGTTTCTACTGGAGATACGGGGATGTCCTTTGAATATGTTTTAGTCCAATTTGTCCCCCATCTAACCATACTAAAAACATTGAGCTACGACAAGAGTTATGAGCCGCCAAAGTTTAGTGCAAAAATCATAAGTAACATAATAAAAATAAGTGAGACGATACCAAAGTTGACGAACAATTGGCTTAATATCTCGGCCCCTGTTTGTCGTAGCTCAATGTTTTTGTATGGTTAGATGGGGGACAAATTGCACTAAAACATACTCAAAGGACATACCCGTATCTCCAGTAGAAACAGAGTTACGAGCCTGCAAAGTATAGTCTAATGCATTTCCTATGGAGGGGTTGTTTGTTTACGTTTAGCTTAATTACTCGGCCCCTGTTTGTCGTAGCCCAAAGTTTTTAGTATGGTTAGATGGGGGACAATTTGGACTATATCATATCCTAAGGACATCCCCGTATCTCTAGTAGACACAGAGTTATGGGCCTGCAAAGTATAGTCTAATGCATTTCCTATGGACGGGTTGTTTGTTTACGTTTAGCTTAATTACTCGGCCCCTGTTTGTCGTAGCTCAACGTTTTTGTATGGTTAGATGGGGGACAAATTGGACTGTAACATACTCAAAGGACATCCCCGTATCTACAGTAGAAACAGAGTTACGAGCCTGCAAAGTATAGTCTAATGCATTTTCTATGGAAGGGTTTGTTTGTTCACGTATTGCTTAATTACTTGACCCTGTTCTTTCGATTAAAAATAATAACATATCTTTAGTGTAGCGGTTATCGCATCCGCCTCACTCCCAGAAGGCCACAGCTTCGAAACCGCGAAGTTTTCTTTTTGCTTGGAACATGCAAAGACCTTTATAATTATCCGAACATTTGTGTCAAGGTCACATTATTTACATCCCCGTATCTCTGGTAGAACCAGAGTTACGAGCCTGCAAAGTTTATTTTCAAAAATCAAAAGTAACCTTCTAACAATAAGTGAGACAAAAAATAAGTTGACGACGATATTGAGGTAACCTCAAGTTTAAAGTATCCTTGTATGGGGAGCAAAGAGTACTATAACATATCCAAAGGAGATCCCAGTATCTCTTGTAGAACAAGAGTTATGAGCCTCCAAAGTTTAGTGCAAAAATCATAAGTAACATAATAAAAATAAGTGAGACGATACCAAAGTTGACGAACATTTTGCTTAATATCTCGGCCCTTGTTTGTCGTAGCTCAATGTTTTTAGTATGGTTAGATGGGGGACAAATTGGACTATAACATACTCAAAGGACATCCCCGTATCTCCAGTAGAAACAGAGTTACGAGCCTGCAAAGTATAGTCTAATGCATTTTCTATGGAGGGGTTTGTTTGTTCACGTATTGCTTAATTACTTGACCCTGTTCTTTCGATTAAAAATGATAACATATCTTTAGTGTAGCGGTTATCGCATCCGCCTCACTCCCGGAAGGCCACAGGTTCGAAACCGCGAAGTTTTTTTTATAATTATCCGAACATTTGTGTCAAGGTCACATTATTTACATTCCCGTATCTCTGGTAGAACCAGAGTTACCAGCCTCCAGAATTTAGTCTAATGTATTTCCTATGGAGGGGTTTGTTTGTTTACGATTAGCTTAATTACTCGACTACTGTTTGTCGAAGCCCTAATTCTTAGTATGGCTAGATGGGGGACAAATTGGTCTATAACATACTCAAAGGACATCCCCGTATCTCCAGTAGAAACAGAGTTACGAGTCTGCAAAGTTTATTTTCAAAAATCAAAAGTAACCTTCTAACAATAAGTGAGACAAAAAATAAGTTGACGACGATATTGAGGTAGCCTCAAGTTTAAAGTATCCTTGTATGGGGAGCAAAGAGTACTATAACATATCCAAAGGAGATCCCAGTATCTCTTGTAGAACAAGAGTTATGAGCCTCCAAAGTTTAGTGCAAAAATCATAAGTAACATAATAAAAATAAGTGAGACGATACCAAAAATGACGAACATTTTGCTTAATATCTCGGCCCTTGTTTGTCGTAGCTCAATGTTTTTAGTATGGTTAGATGGGGGACAATTTGGACTATAACATATCCTAAGTACATCCCCGTATCTCTAGTAGACACAGAGTTATGGGCCTTGCAATGTATAGTCTAATGCATTTTCTATGGAGGGGTTTGTTTATTCACGTATTGCATAATTACTTGACCCTGTTCTTTCGATTAAAAATAATAACATATCTTTAGTGTAGCGGTTATCGCATCCGCCTCACTCCCGGAAGGCCACAGGTTCGAAACCGCGAAGTTTTTTTTTTTTGCTTGGAACATGCAAAGACCTTTATAATTATCCGAACATTTGTGTCAAGGTCACATTATTTACATCCCCGTATCTCTGGTAGAACCAGAGTTACGAGCCTGCAAAGTTTATTTTCAAAAATCAAAAGTAACCTTCTAACAATAAGTGAGACAAAAAATAAGTTGACGACGATATTGAGGTAGCCTCAAGTTTAAAGTATCCTTGTATGGGGAGCAAAGAGTACTATAACATATCCAAAGGAGATCCCAGTATCTCTTGTAGAACAAGAGTTATGAGCCTCCAAAGTTTAGTGCAAAAATCATAAGTAACATAATAAAAATAAGTGAGACGATACCAAAAATGACGAACATTTTGCTTAATATCTCGGCCCTTGTTTGTCGTAGCTCAATGTTTTTAGTATGGTTAGATGGGGGACAATTTGGAATATAACATATCCTAAGTACATCCCCGTATCTCTAGTAGACACAGAGTTATGGGCCTGCAAAGTATAGTCTAATGCATTTCCTAAGGACGGGTTGTTTGTTTACGTTTGGCTTAATTACTCGGCCCCTGTTTGTCGTAGCTCAATGTTTTTAGTATGGTTAGATGGGGGACAAATTGGACTATAACATACTCAAAGGACATCCCCGTATCTCGAGTGGAAACAGAGTTACGAGCCTGCAAAGTATAGTCTAACTCATTTCCTATGGAGGGGGTTTGTTTCTTTACGTTTTGCTTAAGTACTCGGCCCCTGTTTGTCGTAGCCCAAAGTTTTTAGTATGGTTAGATGAAGGACAAATTGGACCATAACATATCCTAAGTACATCCCCGTATCTCTAGTAGACACAGAGTTATGGGCCTTGCAATGTATAGTCTAATGCATTTTCTATGGAGGGGTTTGTTTATTCACGTATTGCATAATTACTTGACCCTGTTCTTTCGATTAAAAATAATAACATATCTTTAGTGTAGCGGTTATCGCATCCGCCTCACTCCCGGAAGGCCACAGGTTCGAAACCGCGAAGTTTTTTTTTTTTGCTTGGAACATGCAAAGACCTTTATAATTATCCGAACATTTGTGTCAAGGTCACATTATTTACATCCCCGTATCTCTGGTAGAACCAGAGTTACGAGCCTGCAAAGTTTATTTTCAAAAATCAAAAGTAACCTTCTAACAATAAGTGAGACAAAAAATAAGTTGACGACGATATTGAGGTAGCCTCAAGTTTAAAGTATCCTTGTATGGGGAGCAAAGAGTACTATAACATATCCAAAGGAGATCCCAGTATCTCTTGTAGAACAAGAGTTATGAGCCTCCAAAGTTTAGTGCAAAAATCATAAGTAACATAATAAAAATAAGTGAGACGATACCAAAAATGACGAACATTTTGCTTAATATCTCGGCCCTTGTTTGTCGTAGCTCAATGTTTTTAGTATGGTTAGATGGGGGACAATTTGGAATATAACATATCCTAAGTACATCCCCGTATCTCTAGTAGACACAGAGTTATGGGCCTGCAAAGTATAGTCTAATGCATTTCCTAAGGACGGGTTGTTTGTTTACGTTTGGCTTAATTACTCGGCCCCTGTTTGTCGTAGCTCAATGTTTTTAGTATGGTTAGATGGGGGACAAATTGGACTATAACATACTCAAAGGACATCCCCGTATCTCGAGTGGAAACAGAGTTACGAGCCTGCAAAGTATAGTCTAACTCATTTCCTATGGAGGGGGTTTGTTTCTTTACGTTTTGCTTAAGTACTCGGCCCCTGTTTGTCGTAGCCCAAAGTTTTTAGTATGGTTAGATGAAGGACAAATTGGACCATAACATATCCTAAGGACATCCCGGTATCTCTAGTAGACACAGAGTTATGGGCCTTGCAATGTATAGTCTAATGCATTTTCTATGGAGGGGTTTGTTTATTCACGTATTGCATAATTACTTGACCCTGTTCTTTCGATTAAAAATAATAACATATCTTTAGTGTAGCGGTTATCGCATCCGCCTCACTCCCGGAAGGCCACAGGTTCGAAACCGCGAAGTTTTTTTTTTGCTTGGAACATGCAAAGACCTTTATAATTATCCGAACATTTGTGTCAAGGTCACATTATTTACATCCCCGTATCTCTGGTAGAACCAGAGTTACGAGCCTGCAAAGTTTATTTTCAAAAATCAAAAGTAACCTTCTAACAATATGTGAGACAAAAAATAAGTTGACGACGATATTGAGGTAGCCTCAAGTTTAAAGTATCCTTGTATGGGGAGCAAAGAGTACTATAACATATCCAAAGGAGATCCCAGTATCTCTTGTAGAACAAGAGTTATGAGCCTCCAAAGTTTAGTGCAAAAATCATAAGTAACATAATAAAAATAAGTGAGACGATACCAAAAATGACGAACATTTTGCTTAATATCTCGGCCCTTGTTTGTCGTAGCTCAATGTTTTTAGTATGGTTAGATGGGGGACAATTTGGAATATAACATATCCTAAGTACATCCCCGTATCTCTAGTAGACACAGAGTTATGGGCCTGCAAAGTATAGTCTAATGCATTTCCTAAGGACGGGTTGTTTGTTTACGTTTGGCTTAATTACTCGGCCCCTGTTTGTCGTAGCTCAATGTTTTTAGTATGGTTAGATGGGGGACAAATTGGACTATAACATACTCAAAGGACATCCCCGTATCTCCAGTGGAAACAGAGTTACGAGCCTGCAAAGTATAGTCTAACTCATTTCCTATGGAGGGGGTTTGTTTCTTTACGTTTTGCTTAAGTACTCGGCCCCTGTTTGTCGTAGCCCAAAGTTTTTAGTATGGTTAGATGAAGGACAAATTGGACCATAACATATCCTAAGGACATCCCGGTATCTCTAGTAGACACAGAGTTATGGGCCTTGCAATGTATAGTCTAATGCATTTTCTATGGAGGGGTTTGTTTATTCACGTATTGCATAATTACTTGACCCTGTTCTTTCGATTAAAAATAATAACATATCTTTAGTGTAGCGGTTATCGCATCCGCCTCACTCCCGGAAGGCCACAGGTTCGAAACCGCGAAGTTTTTTTTTTTGCTTGGAACATGCAAAGACCTTTATAATTATCCGAACATTTGTGTCAAGGTCACATTATTTACATCCCCGTATCTCTGGTAGAACCAGAGTTACGAGCCTGCAAAGTTTATTTTCAAAAATCAAAAGTAACCTTCTAACAATAAGTGAGACAAAAAATAAGTTGACGACGATATTGAGGTAGCCTCAAGTTTAAAGTATCCTTGTATGGGGAGCAAAGAGTACTATAACATATCCAAAGGAGATCCCAGTATCTCTTGTAGAACAAGAGTTATGAGCCTCCAAAGTTTAGTGCAAAAATCATAAGTAACATAATAAAAATAAGTGAGACGATACCAAAAATGACGAACATTTTGCTTAATATCTCGGCCCTTGTTTGTCGTAGCTCAATGTTTTTAGTATGGTTAGATGGGGGACAATTTGGAATATAACATATCCTAAGTACATCCCCGTATCTCTAGTAGACACAGAGTTATGGGCCTGCAAAGTATAGTCTAATGCATTTCCTAAGGACGGGTTGTTTGTTTACGTTTGGCTTAATTACTCGGCCCCTGTTTGTCGTAGCTCAATGTTTTTAGTATGGTTAGATGGGGGACAAATTGGACTATAACATACTCAAAGGACATCCCCGTATCTCGAGTGGAAACAGAGTTACGAGCCTGCAAAGTATAGTCTAACTCATTTCCTATGGAGGGGGTTTGTTTCTTTACGTTTTGCTTAAGTACTCGGCCCCTGTTTGTCGTAGCCCAAAGTTTTTAGTATGGTTAGATGAAGGACAAATTGGACCATAACATATCCTAAGGACATCCCGGTATCTCTAGTAGACACAGAGTTATGGGCCTTGCAATGTATAGTCTAATGCATTTTCTATGGAGGGGTTTGTTTATTCACGTATTGCATAATTACTTGACCCTGTTCTTTCGATTAAAAATAATAACATATCTTTAGTGTAGCGGTTATCGCATCCGCCTCACTCCCGGAAGGCCACAGGTTCGAAACCGCGAAGTTTTTTTTTTTGCTTGGAACATGCAAAGACCTTTATAATTATCCGAACATTTGTGTCAAGATCACATTATTTACATCCCCGTATCTCTGGTAGAACCAGAGTTACGAGCCTGCAAAGTTTATTTTCAAAAATCAAAAGTAACCTTCTAACAATAAGTGAGACAAAAAATAAGTTGACGACGATATTGAGGTAGCCTCAAGTTTAAAGTATCCTTGTATGGGGAGCAAAGAGTACTATAACATATCCAAAGGAGATCCCAGTATCTCTTGTAGAACAAGAGTTATGAGCCTCCAAAGTTTAGTGCAAAAATCATAAGTAACATAATAAAAATAAGTGAGACGATACCAAAAATGACGAACATTTTGCTTAATATCTCGGCCCTTGTTTGTCGTAGCTCAATGTTTTTAGTATGGTTAGATGGGGGACAATTTGGAATATAACATATCCTAAGTACATCCCCGTATCTCTAGTAGACACAGAGTTATGGGCCTGCAAAGTATAGTCTAATGCATTTCCTAAGGACGGGTTGTTTGTTTACGTTTGGCTTAATTACTCGGCCCCTGTTTGTCGTAGCTCAATGTTTTTAGTATGGTTAGATGGGGGACAAATTGGACTATAACATACTCAAAGGACATCCCCGTATCTCGAGTGGAAACAGAGTTACGAGCCTGCAAAGTATAGTCTAACTCATTTCCTATGGAGGGGGTTTGTTTCTTTACGTTTTGCTTAAGTACTCGGCCCCTGTTTGTCGTAGCCCAAAGTTTTTAGTATGGTTAGATGAAGGACAAATTGGACCATAACATATCCTAAGGACATCCCGGTATCTCTAGTAGACACAGAGTTATGGGCCTTGCAATGTATAGTCTAATGCATTTTCTATGGAGGGGTTTGTTTATTCACGTATTGCATAATTACTTGACCCTGTTCTTTCGATTAAAAATAATAACATATCTTTAGTGTAGCGGTTATCGCATCCGCCTCACTCCCGGAAGGCCACAGGTTCGAAACCGCGAAGTTTTTTTTTTTGCTTGGAACATGCAAAGACCTTTATAATTATCCGAACATTTGTGTCAAGGTCACATTATTTACATCCCCGTATCTCTGGTAGAACCAGAGTTACGAGCCTGCAAAGTTTATTTTCAAAAATCAAAAGTAACCTTCTAACAATAAGTGAGACAAAAAATAAGTTGACGACGATATTGAGGTAGCCTCAAGTTTAAAGTATCCTTGTATGGGGAGCAAAGAGTACTATAACATATCCAAAGGAGATCCCAGTATCTCTTGTAGAACAAGAGTTATGAGCCTCCAAAGTTTAGTGCAAAAATCATAAGTAACATAATAAAAATAAGTGAGACGATACCAAAAATGACGAACATTTTGCTTAATATCTCGGCCCTTGTTTGTCGTAGCTCAATGTTTTTAGTATGGTTAGATGGGGGACAATTTGGAATATAACATATCCTAAGTACATCCCCGTATCTCTAGTAGACACAGAGTTATGGGCCTGCAAAGTATAGTCTAATGCATTTCCTAAGGACGGGTTGTTTGTTTACGTTTGGCTTAATTACTCGGCCCCTGTTTGTTGTAGCTCAATGTTTTTAGTATGGTTAGATGGGGGACAAATTGGACTATAACATACTCAAAGGACATCCCCGTATCTCCAGTGGAAACAGAGTTACGAGCCTGCAAAGTATAGTCTAACTCATTTCCTATGGAGGGGGTTTGTTTCTTTACGTTTTGCTTAAGTACTCGGCCCCTGTTTGTCGTAGCCCAAAGTTTTTAGTATGGTTAGATGAAGGACAAATTGGACCATAACATATCCTAAGGACATCCCGGTATCTCTAGTAGACACAGAGTTATGGGCCTTGCAATGTATAGTCTAATGCATTTTCTATGGAGGGGTTTGTTTATTCACGTATTGCATAATTACTTGACCCTGTTCTTTCGATTAAAAATAATAACATATCTTTAGTGTAGCGGTTATCGCATCCGCCTCACTCCCGGAAGGCCACAGGTTCGAAACCGCGAAGTTTTTTTTTTTGCTTGGAACATGCAAAGACCTTTATAATTATCCGAACATTTGTGTCAAGATCACATTATTTACATCCCCGTATCTCTGGTAGAACCAGAGTTACGAGCCTGCAAAGTTTATTTTCAAAAATCAAAAGTAACCTTCTAACAATAAGTGAGACAAAAAATAAGTTGACGACGATATTGAGGTAGCCTCAAGTTTAAAGTATCCTTGTATGGGGAGCAAAGAGTACTATAACATATCCAAAGGAGATCCCAGTATCTCTTGTAGAACAAGAGTTATGAGCCTCCAAAGTTTAGTGCAAAAATCATAAGTAACATAATAAAAATAAGTGAGACGATACCAAAGTTGACGAACATTTTGCTTAATATCTCGGCCCCTGTTTGTCGTAGCGCAATGTTTTTAGTATGGTTAGATGGGGGACAATTTGGACTATAACATATCCTAAGGACATCCCCGTATCTCTAGTAGACACAGAGTTATGGGCCTGCAAAATATAGTCTAATGCATTTCCTATGGACGGGTTGTTTGTTTACGTTTAGCTTAATTACTCGGCCTTTGTTTGTCGTAGCTCATTATTTGTAGTATGGTTAGATGGGGAACAAATTGGACTATAACATACTCAAAGGACATCCCCGTATCTCCAGTAGAAACAGATTTACGAGCCTGCAAAGTATAGTCTAATGCATTTCCTATGGAGGGGGTTTGTTTCGTTACGTTTTGCTTAAGTACTCGGCCCCTGTTTGTCGTAGCCCAAAGATTTTAGTATGGTTAGATGGGGGACAATTTGGACTATAACATATCCTAAGGACATCCCCGTATCTCTAGTAGACACAGAGTTATGGGCCTGAGTCTAATGCATTTCCTATGGAGGGGTTTGTTTGTTTACGATTAGCTTAATTACTCGACTGCTTTTTGTCGTAGCTCAATGTTTTTATTATGGTTAGATGGGGGACAAATTGGACTATAACGTACTCAAAGGACATCCCCGTATCTCCAGTAGAAACAGAGTTACGAGCCTGTAAAGTATAGTCTAATGCATTTTCTATGGAGGGGTTTGTTTGTTCACGTATTGCTTAATTACTTGACCCTGTTCTTTCGATTAAAAATAATAACATATCTTTAGTGTAGCGGTTATCGCATCCGCCTCACTCCCGGAAGGCCACAGGTTCGAAACCGCGAAGTTTTTTTTTTGCTTGGAACATGCAAAGACCTTTATAATTATCCGAACATTTGTGTCAAGGTCACATTATTTACATCCCCGTATCTCTGGTAGAACCAGAGTTACGAGCCTGCAAAGTTTATTTTCAAAAATCAAAAGTAACCTTCTAACAATAAGTGAGACAAAAAATAAGTTGACGACGATATTGAGGTAGCCTCAAGTTTAAAGTATCCTTGTATGGGGAGCAAAGAGTACTATAACATATCCAAAGGAGATACCAGTATCTCTTGTAGAACAAGAGTTATGAGCCTCCAAAGTTTAGTGCAAAAATCATAAGTAACATAATAAAAATAAGTGAGACGATACCAAAGTTGACGAACATTTTGCTTAATATCTCGGCCAATGTTTGTCGTAGCTCAATGCTTTTAGTATGGTTAGATGGGGGACAAATTGGACTATAACAAACTCAAAGGACATCCCGGTATCTCTAGTAGACACAGAGTTATGGGCCTTGCAATGTATAGTCTAATGCATTTTCTATGGAGGGGTTTGTTTATTCACGTATTGCATAATTACTTGACCCTGTTCTTTCGATTAAAAATAATAACATATCTTTAGTGTAGCGGTTATCGCATCCGCCTCACTCCCGGAAGGCCACAGGTTCGAAACCGCGAAGTTTTTTTTTTTGCTTGGAACATGCAAAGACCTTTATAATTATCCGAACATTTGTGTCAAGATCACATTATTTACATCCCCGTATCTCTGGTAGAACCAGAGTTACGAGCCTGCAAAGTTTATTTTCAAAAATCAAAAGTAACCTTCTAACAATAAGTGAGACAAAAAATAAGTTGACGACGATATTGAGGTAGCCTCAAGTTTAAAGTATCCTTGTATGGGGAGCAAAGAGTACTATAACATATCCAAAGGAGATCCCAGTATCTCTTGTAGAACAAGAGTTATGAGCCTCCAAAGTTTAGTGCAAAAATCATAAGTAACATAATAAAAATAAGTGAGACGATACCAAAGTTGACGAACATTTTGCTTAATATCTCGGCCCCTGTTTGTCGTAGCGCAATGTTTTTAGTATGGTTAGATGGGGGACAATTTGGACTATAACCTATCCTAAGGACATCCCCGTATCTCTAGTAGACACAGAGTTATGGGCCTGCAAAATATAGTCTAATGCATTTCCTATGGACGGGTTGTTTGTTTACGTTTAGCTTAATTACTCGGCCTTTGTTTGTCGTAGCTCATTATTTGTAGTATGGTTAGATGGGGAACAAATTGGACTATAACATACTCAAAGGACATCCCCGTATCTCCAGTAGAAACAGATTTACGAGCCTGCAAAGTATAGTCTAATGCATTTCCTATGGAGGGGGTTTGTTTCGTTACGTTTTGCTTAAGTACTCGGCCCCTGTTTGTCGTAGCCCAAAGATTTTAGTATGGTTAGATGGGGGACAATTTGGACTATAACATATCCTAAGGACATCCCCGTATCTCTAGTAGACACAGAGTTATGGGCCTGAGTCTAATGCATTTCCTATGGAGGGGTTTGTTTGTTTACGATTAGCTTAATTACTCGACTGCTTTTTGTCGTAGCTCAATGTTTTTATTATGGTTAGATGGGGGACAAATTGGACTATAACGTACTCAAAGGACATCCCCGTATCTCCAGTAGAAACAGAGTTACGAGCCTGTAAAGTATAGTCTAATGCATTTTCTATGGAGGGGTTTGTTTGTTCACGTATTGCTTAATTACTTGACCCTGTTCTTTCGATTAAAAATAATAACATATCTTTAGTGTAGCGGTTATCGCATCCGCCTCACTCCCGGAAGGCCACAGGTTCGAAACCGCGAAGTTTTTTTTTTGCTTGGAACATGCAAAGACCTTTATAATTATCCGAACATTTGTGTCAAGGTCACATTATTTACATCCCCGTATCTCTGGTAGAACCAGAGTTACGAGCCTGCAAAGTTTATTTTCAAAAATCAAAAGTAACCTTCTAACAATAAGTGAGACAAAAAATAAGTTGACGACGATATTGAGGTAGCCTCAAGTTTAAAGTATCCTTGTATGGGGAGCAAAGAGTACTATAACATATCCAAAGGAGATACCAGTATCTCTTGTAGAACAAGAGTTATGAGCCTCCAAAGTTTAGTGCAAAAATCATAAGTAACATAATAAAAATAAGTGAGACGATACCAAAGTTGACGAACATTTTGCTTAATATCTCGGCCAATGTTTGTCGTAGCTCAATGCTTTTAGTATGGTTAGATGGGGGACAAATTGGACTATAACAAACTCAAAGGACATCCCCGTATCTCCAGTAGAAACAGAGTTAGGAGCCTGCAAAGTATAGTCTAATGCATTTTCTATGGAGGGGTTTGTTTTTTTCACGTATTGCTTAATTACTTGACCCTGTTCTTTCGATTAAAAATAATAACATATCTTTAGTGTAGCGGTTATCGCATCCGCCTCACTCCCGGAAGGCCACAGGTTCGAAACCGCGAAGTTTTTTTTTTGCTTGGAACATGCAAAGACCTTTATAATTATCCGAACATTTGTGTCAAGGTCACATTATTTACATCCCCGTATCTCTGGTAGAACCAGAGTTACGAGCCTGCAAAGTTTATTTTCAAAAATCAAAAGTAACCTTCTAACAATAAGTGAGACAAAAAATAAGTTGACGACGATATTGAGGTAGCCTCAAGTTTAAAGTATCCTTGTATGGGGAGCAAAGAGTACTATAACATATCCAAAGGAGATACCAGTATCTCTTGTAGAACAAGAGTTATGAGCCTCCAAAGTTTAGTGCAAAAATCATAAGTAACATAATAAAAATAAGTGAGACGATACCAAAGTTGACGAACATTTTGCTTAATATCTCGGCCAATGTTTGTCGTAGCTCAATGTTTTTAGTATGGTTAGATGGGGCACAAATTGGACTATAACATATCCTAAGGACATCCCCGTATCTCTAGTAGACACAGAGTTATGGGCCTGCATAGTATAGTCTAATGCATTTGCTATGGACGGGTTGTTTGTTTACGTTTAGCTTAATTACTCGGCCCCTGTTTGTCGTAGCTCAATGTTTTTAGTATGGTTAGATGGGGGACAAATTGGACTATAACATACTCAAAGGACATCCCCGTATCTCCAATAGAAACAGAGTTACGAGCCTGCAAACTATAGTCTAATGCATTTCCTATGGAGGGGGTTTGTTTCGTTACGTTTTGCTTAAGTACTCGGCCCCTGTTTGTCGTAGCCCAAAGTTTTTAGTATGGTTAGATGGGGGACAATTTGGACTATAACATATCCTAAGGACATCCCCGTATCTCTAGTAGACACAGAGTTATGGGCCTGCAAAGTATAGTCTAATGCATTTCCTATGGAGGGGTTTGTTTGTTTACGATTAGCTTAATTACTCGACTGCTTTTTGTCGTAGCTCAATGTTTTTATTATGGTTAGATGGGGGACAAATTGGACTATAACGTACTCAAAGGACATCCCCGTATCTCCAGTAGAAACAGAGTTACGAGCCTGTAAAGTATAGTCTAATGCATTTTCTATGGAGGGGTTTGTTTGTTCACGTATTGCTTAATTACTTGACCCTGTTCTTTCGATTAAAAATAATAACATATCTTTAGTGTAGCGGTTATCGCATCCGCCTCACTCCCGGAAGGCCACAGGTTCGAAACCGCGAAGTTTTTTTTTTGCTTGGAACATGCAAAGACCTTTATAATTATCCGAACATTTGTGTCAAGGTCACATTATTTACATCCCCGTATCTCTGGTAGAACCAGAGTTACGAGCCTGCAAAGTTTATTTTCAAAAATCAAAAGTAACCTTCTAACAATAAGTGAGACAAAAAATAAGTTGACGACGATATTGAGGTAGCCTCAAGTTTAAAGTATCCTTGTATGGGGAGCAAAGAGTACTATAACATATCCAAAGGAGATACCAGTATCTCTTGTAGAACAAGAGTTATGAGCCTCCAAAGTTTAGTGCAAAAATCATAAGTAACATAATAAAAATAAGTGAGACGATACCAAAGTTGACGAACATTTTGCTTAATATCTCGGCCAATGTTTGTCGTAGCTCAATGCTTTTAGTATGGTTAGATGGGGGACAAATTGGACTATAACAAACTCAAAGGACATCCCCGTATCTCCAGTAGAAACAGAGTTAGGAGCCTGCAAAGTATAGTCTAATGCATTTTCTATGGAGGGGTTTGTTTTTTTCACGTATTGCTTAATTACTTGACCCTGTTCTTTCGATTAAAAATAATAACATATCTTTAGTGTAGCGGTTATCGCATCCGCCTCACTCCCGGAAGGCCACAGGTTCGAAACCGCGAAGTTTTTTTTTTGCTTGGAACATGCAAAGACCTTTATAATTATCCGAACATTTGTGTCAAGGTCACATTATTTACATCCCCGTATCTCTGGTAGAACCAGAGTTACGAGCCTGCAAAGTTTATTTTCAAAAATCAAAAGTAACCTTCTAACAATAAGTGAGACAAAAAATAAGTTGACGACGATATTGAGGTAGCCTCAAGTTTAAAGTATCCTTGTATGGGGAGCAAAGAGTACTATAACATATCCAAAGGAGATACCAGTATCTCTTGTAGAACAAGAGTTATGAGCCTCCAAAGTTTAGTGCAAAAATCATAAGTAACATAATAAAAATAAGTGAGACGATACCAAAGTTGACGAACATTTTGCTTAATATCTCGGCCAATGTTTGTCGTAGCTCAATGTTTTTAGTATGGTTAGATGGGGGACAAATTGGACTATAACATATCCTAAGGACAACCCCGTATCTCTAGTAGACACAGAGTTATGGGCCTGCATAGTATAGTCTAATGCATTTGCTATGGACGGGTTGTTTGTTTACGATTAGCTTAATTACTCGACTACTGTTTGTCGTAGCTCAATGTTTTTAGTACGGTTAGATGGGGGACAAATTGGTCTATAACATACTCAAAGGACATCCCCGTATCTCCAGTAGAAACAGAGTTACGAGCCTGCAAAATATAGTCTAATGCATTTTCTATGGAGGGGTTTGTTTTTTCACGTATTGCTTAATTACTTGACCCTGTTCTTTCGATTAAAAATAATAACATATCTTTAGTGTAGCGGTTATCGCATCCGCCTCACTCCCGGAAGGCCAAAGGTTCGAAACCGCGAAGTTTTTTTTTATAATTATCCGAACATTTGGGTCAAGGTCACGTTATTTACATACCCGTATCTCTGGTAGAACCAGAGTTACGAGCCTCCAGAATTTAGTCTAATGTATTTCCTATGGAAGGGGTTTGTTTGTTTACGATTAGCTTAATTACTCGACTACTGTTTGTCGTAGCCCTAATTCTTGGTATGGCTAGATGAAGGACAAATTGGTCTATAACATACTCAAAGGACATCCCCATATCTCCAGTAGAAACAGAGTTACGAGCCTGCAAAATTTATTTTCAAAAATCAAAAGTAACCTTCTAACAATAAGTGAGACAAAAAATAAGTTGACGACGATATTGCGGTAGCCTCAAGTTTAAAGTATCCTTGTATGGGGAGCAAAGAGTACTATAACATATCCAAAGGAGATCCCAGTATCTCTTGTAGAACAAGAGTTATGAGCCTCCAAAGTTTAGTGCAAAAATCATAAGTAACATAATAAAAATAAGTGAGACGATACAAAAGTTGACGAACATTTTGCTTAATATCTCGGACCCTGTTTGTCCTAGCTCAATGTTTTTAGTATGGTTAGATGGGGGACAATTTGGACTATAACATATCCTAAGGACATCCCCGTATCTCTAGTAGACACAGAGTTATGGGCCTGCAAAATATAGTCTACTGCATTTCCTATGGACGGGTTGTTTGTTTACGTTTAGCTTAATTACTCGGCCCCTGTTGGTCGTAGCTCAATGTTTTTAAAATGGTTAGATGGGCGACAAATTGGACTATAACATACTCAAAGGACATCCCCGTATCTCCAGTAGAAACAGAGTTAAGAGCCTGCAAAGTATAGTCTAATGCATTTTCTATGGAGGGGTTTGTTTTTTCACGTATTGCTTAATTACTTGACCCTGTTCTTTCGATTAAAAATAATAACATATCTTTAGTGTAGCGGTTATCGCATCCGCCTCACTCCCGGAAGGCCACAGGTTCGAAACCGCGAAGTTTTTTTTTATAATTATCCGAACATTTGTGTCAAGGTCACATTATTTACATCCCCGTATCTCTGGTAGAACCAGAGTTACCAGCCTCCAGAATTTAGTCTAATGTATTTCCTATGGAGGGGTTTGTTTGTTTACGATTAGCTTAATTACTCGACTACTGTTTGTCGAAGCCCTAATTCTTAGTATGGCTAGATGGGGGACAAATTGGTCTATAACATACTCAAAGGACATCCCCGTATCTCCAGTAGAAACAGAGTTACGAGCCTCCAGAATTTAGTCTAATGTATTTCCTATGGAAGGGGTTTGTTTGTTTACGATTAGCTTAATTACTCGACTACTGTTTGTCGTAGCCCTAATTCTTGGTATGGCTAGATGAAGGACAAATTGGTCTATAACATACTCAAAGGACATCCCCATATCTCCAGTAGAAACAGAGTTACGAGCCTGCAAAATTTATTTTCAAAAATCAAAAGTAACCTTCTAACAATAAGTGAGACAAAAAATAAGTTGACGACGATATTGCGGTAGCCTCAAGTTTAAAGTATCCTTGTATGGGGAGCAAAGAGTACTATAACATATCCAAAGGAGATCCCAGTATCTCTTGTAGAACAAGAGTTATGAGCCTCCAAAGTTTAGTGCAAAAATCATAAGTAACATAATAAAAATAAGTGAGACGATACAAAAGTTGACGAACATTTTGCTTAATATCTCGGACCCTGTTTGTCCTAGCTCAATGTTTTTAGTATGGTTAGATGGGGGACAATTTGGACTATAACATATCCTAAGGACATCCCCGTATCTCTAGTAGACACAGAGTTATGGGCCTGCAAAATATAGTCTACTGCATTTCCTATGGACGGGTTGTTTGTTTACGTTTAGCTTAATTACTCGGCCCCTGTTGGTCGTAGCTCAATGTTTTTAAAATGGTTAGATGGGCGACAAATTGGACTATAACATACTCAAAGGACATCCCCGTATCTCCAGTAGAAACAGAGTTAAGAGCCTGCAAAGTATAGTCTAATGCATTTTCTATGGAGGGGTTTGTTTTTTCACGTATTGCTTAATTACTTGACCCTGTTCTTTCGATTAAAAATAATAACATATCTTTAGTGTAGCGGTTATCGCATCCGCCTCACTCCCGGAAGGCCACAGGTTCGAAACCGCGAAGTTTTTTTTTTATAATTATCCGAACATTTGTGTCAAGGTCACATTATTTACATCCCCGTATCTCTGGTAGAACCAGAGTTACCAGCCTCCAGAATTTAGTCTAATGTATTTCCTATGGAGGGGTTTGTTTGTTTACGATTAGCTTAATTACTCGACTACTGTTTGTCGAAGCCCTAATTCTTAGTATGGCTAGATGGGGGACAAATTGGTCTATAACATACTCAAAGGACATCCCCGTATCTCCAGTAGAAACAGAGTTACGAGCCTGCAAAGTTTATTTTCAAAAATCAAAAGTAACCTTCTAACAATAAGTGAGACAAAAAATAAGTTGACGACGATATTGAGGTAGCCTCAAGTTTAAAGTATCCTTGTATGGGGAGCAAAGAGTACTATAACATATCCAAAGGAGATCCCAGTATCTCTTGTAGAACAAGAGTTAATTATGAGCCTCCAAAGTTTAGTGCAAAAATCATAAGTAACATAATAAAAATAAGTGAGACGATACCAAAGTTGACGAACATTTTGCTTAATATCTCGGCTCCTGTTTGTCATAGCTCAATGTTTTAGTATGGTTAGATGGGGGACAATTTGGACTATATCATATCTTAAGGACATCCCCGTATCTCTTGTAGACACAGAGTTATGGGCCTGCAAAGTATAGTCTAATGCATTTCCTATGGACGGGTTGTTTGTTTACGTTTAGCTTAATTACTCGGCCCCTGTTTGTCGTAGCTCAATGTTTTTAGTATGGTTAGATGGGGGACAAATTGGACTATAAAATACTCAAAGGACATCCCCGTATCTCCAGTAGAAACAGAGTTACGAGCCTGCAAAGTATAGTCTAACTCATTTCCTATGGAGGGGGTTTGTTTCTTTACGTTTTGCTTAAGTACTCGGCCCCTGTTTGTCGTAGCTCAATGTTTTTAGTATGGTTTGATGGGGGACAAATTGGACTATAACATACTCAAAGGACATCCCCGTATCTCCAGTAGAAACAGAGTTACGAGCCTGCAAAGTATAGTCTAATGCATTTTCTATGGAGGGGTTTGTTTGTTCACGTATTGCTTAATTACTTGACACTGTTCTTTCGATTAAAAATAATAACATATCTTTGGTGTAGCGGTTATCGCATCCGCCTCACTCCCGGAAGGCCACAGGTTCGAAACCGCGAAGTTTTTTTTTTTTTTTGCTTGGAACATGCAAAGACCTTTATAGTTATCCGAACATTTGTGTCAAGGTCACATTATTTACATCCCCGTATCTCTGGTAGAACCAGAGTTACGAGCCTCCAGAATTTAGACTAATGTATTTCCTATGGAGGGGTTTGTTTGTTTACGATTAGCTTAATTACTCGACTACTGTTTGTCGTAGCCCTAATTTTTAGTATGGCTAGATGTTGGACAAATTGGTCTATAACATACTCAAAGGACATCCCCGTATCTCCAGTAGAAACAGAGTTACGAGCCTGCAAAGTATAGTCTAATGCATTTTTTATGGAGGGGTTTGTTTGTTCACGTATTGCTTAATTACTTGACCCTGTTCCTTCGAATAAAAATAATAACATATCTTTGGTGTAGCGGTTATCGCATCCGCCTCACTCCCGGAAGGCCACAGGTTCGAAACCGCGAAGTTTTTTTTTTTTTGCTTGGAACATGCAAAGACCTTTATAATTATCCGAACATTTGTGTCAAGGTCACATTATTTACATCCCCGTATCTCTGGTTGAACCAGAGTTACGAGCCTCCAGAATTTAGTCTAATGTATTTCCTATGGAGGGGTTTGTTTGTTTACGATTAGCTTAATTACTCGACTACTGTTTGTCGTAGCCCTAATTCTTAATATGGCTAGATGAGGGACAAATTGGTCTATAGCATACTCAAAGGACATCCCCGTATCTCCAGTAGAAACAGAGTTACGAGCCTGCAAAGTTTTTTTTCAAAAATCAAAAGTAACCTTCTAACAATAAGTGAGACAAAAAATAAGTTGACGACGATATTGAGGTAGCCTCAAGTTTAAAGTATCCTTGTATGGGGAGCAAAGAGTACTATAACATATCCAAAGGAGATCCCAGTATCTCTTGTAGAACAAGAGTTATGAGCCTCCAAAGTTTAGTGCAAAAATCATAAGTAACATAATAAAAATAAGTGAGACGATACCAAAGTTGACGAACATTTTGCTTAATATCTCGGCCCTTGTTTGTCGTAGCTCAATGTTTTTAGTATGGTTTGATGGGGGACAAATTGGACTATAACATACTCAAAGGACATCCCCGTATCTCCAGTAGAAACAGAGTTACGAGCCTGCAAAGTATAGTCTAATGCATTTTCTATGGAGGGGTTTGTTTGTTCACGTATTGCTTAATTACTTGACACTGTTCTTTCGATTAAAAATAATAACATATCTTTGGTGTAGCGGTTATCGCATCCGCCTCACTCCCGGAAGGCCACAGGTTCGAAACCGCGAAGTTTTTATTTTTTTGCTTGGAACATGCAAAGACCTTTATAGTTATCCGAACATTTGTGTCAAGGTCACATTATTTACATCCCCGTATCTCTGGTAGAACCAGAGTTACGAGCCTCCAGAATTTAGACTAATGTATTTCCTATGGAGGGGTTTGTTTGTTTACGATTAGCTTAATTACTCGACTACTGTTTGTCGTAGCCCTAATTCTTAGTATGGCTAGATGTTGGACAAATTGGTCTATAACATACTCAAAGGACATCCCCGTATCTCCAGTAGAAACAGAGTTACGAGCCTGCAAAGTATAGTCTAATGCATTTTTTATGGAGGGGTTTGTTTGTTCACGTATTGCTTAATTACTTGACCCTGTTCCTTCGAATAAAAATAATAACATATCTTTGGTGTAGCGGTTATCGCATCCGCCTCACTCCCGGAAGGCCACAGGTTCGAAACCGCGAAGTTTTTTTTTTTTGCTTGGAACATGCAAAGACCTTTATAATTATCCGAACATTTGTGTCAAGGTCACATTATTTACATCCCCGTATCTCTGGTTGAACCAGAGTTACGAGCCTCCAGAATTTAGTCTAATGTATTTCTTATGGAGGGGTTTGTTTGTTTACGATTAGCTTAATTACTCGACTACTGTTTGTCGTAGCCCTAATTCTTAATATGGCTAGATGGGGGACAAATTGGTCTATAGCATACTCAAAGGACATCCCCGTATCTCCAGTAGAAACAGAGTTACGAGCCTGCAAAGTTTTTTTTCAAAAATCAAAAGTAACCTTCTAACAATAAGTGAGACAAAAAATAAGTTGACGACGATATTGAGGTAGCCTCAAGTTTAAAGTATCCTTGTATGGGGAGCAAAGAGTACTATAACATATCCAAAGGAGATCCCAGTATCTCTTGTAGAACAAGAGTTATGAGCCTCCAAAGTTTAGTGCAAAAATCATAAGTAACATAATAAAAATAAGTGAGACGATACCAAAGTTGACGAACATTTTGCTTAATTACTCGACTACTGTTTGTCGTAGCTCAATGTTTTTAGTATGGTTGCGTAACTCTGTTTCTACTGGAGATACGGCGATGTCCTTTGAGTATGTTATAGTCCAATTTGTCCCCCATCTAACCATACTAAAAACATTGAGCTACGACAAACAGGAGCCGAGATATTAAGCAAAATGTTCGTCAACTTTGGTATCGTCTCACTTATTTTTATTATGTTACTTATGATTTTTGCACTAAACTTTGGAGGCTCATAACTCTTGCTCTACAAGAGATACTGGGATCTCCTTTGGATATGTTATAGTACTCTTTGCTCCCCATACAAGGATACTTTAAACTTGATGCTACCTCAATATCGTCGTCAACTTACTTTTTGTCTCACTTATTGTTAGAAGGTTACTTTTGATTTTTGAAAATATACTTTGCAGGCTCGTAACTCTGTTTCTACTGGAGATACGGGGATGTCCTTTGAGTATGTTATTAACCAATTTGTCCCCCATCTAGCCATACTAAGAATTAGGGCTACGACAAACAGTAGTCGAGTAATTAAGCTAATCGTATACAAACAAACCCCTCCATAGGAAATACATTAGACTAAATTCTGGAGGCTCGTAACTCTGGTTCTACCAGAGATACGGGGATGTAAATAATGTGACCTTGACACAAATGTTCGGATAATTATAAAGGTCTTTGCATGTTCCAAACAAAAAAAAACTTCGTGGTTTCGAACCTGTGGCCTTCCGAGAGTGAGGCGGATGCGATAACCGCTACACTAAAGATATGTTATTATTTTTAATCGAAAGAACAGGGTCAAGTAATTAAGCAATACGTGAACAAACAAACCCCTCCATAGAAAATGCATTAGACTATACTTTGCAGGCTCGTAACTCTGTTTCTACTGGAGATACGGGGATGTCCTTTGAGTATGTTATAGTCCAATTTGTCCCCCATCTAACCATACTAAAAACATTGAGCTACGAAAAACAGTAGTCGAGTAATTAAGCTAATCGTAAACAAACAAACCCCTCCATAGGAAATGCATTAGACTATACTTTGCAGGCCCATAACTCTGTGTCTACTAGAGATACGGGGATGTCCGTAGGATATGTTATAGTCCAAATTGTCCCCCATCTAACCATACTAAAAACTTTGGGCTACGACAAACAGGGGCCGAGTACTTAAGCAAAACGTAACGAAACAAACCCCCTCCATAGGAAATGCATTAGACTATAGTTTGCAGGCTCGTAACTCTGTTTCTATTGGAGATACGGGGATGTTCTTTGAGTATGTTATAGTCCAATTTGTCCCCCATCTAACCATACTAAAAACATTGAGCTACGACAAACAGGGGCCGAGTAATTAAGCTAAACGTAAACAAACAACGCGTCCATAGCAAATGCATTAGACTATACTTTGCAGGCCCATAACTCTGTGTCTACTAGAGATACGGGGATGTCTTTAGGATATGTTATAGTCCAAATTGTCCCCCATCTAACCATACTAAAAACATTGAGCTAGGACAAACAGGGTCCGAGATATTAAGCAAAATGTTCGTCAACTTTTGTATCGTCTCACTTATTTTTATTATGTTACTTATGATTTTTGCACTAAACTTTGGAGGCTCATAACTCTTGTTCTACAAGAGATACTGGGATCTCCTTTGGATATGTTATAGTACTCTTTGCTCCCCATACAAGGATACTTTAAACTTGAGGCTACCGCAATATCGTCGTCAACTTATTTTTTGTCTCACTTATTGTTAGAAGGTTACTTTTGATTTTTGAAAATAAATTTTGCAGGCTCGTAACTCTGTTTCTACTGGAGATATGGGGATGTCCTTTGAGTATGTTATAGACCAATTTGTCCTTCATCTAGCCATACCAAGAATTAGGGCTACGACAAACAGTAGTCGAGTAATTAAGCTAATCGTAAACAAACAAACCCCTTCCATAGGAAATACATTAGACTAAATTCTGGAGGCTCGTAACTCTGGTTCTACCAGAGATACGGGTATGTAAATAACGTGACCTTGACCCAAATGTTCGGATAATTATAAAAAAAAACTTCGCGGTTTCGAACCTGTGGCCTTCCGGGAGTGAGGCGGATGCGATAACCGCTACACTAAAGATATGTTATTATTTTTAATCGAAAGAACAGGGTCAAGTAATTAAGCAATACGTGAAAAAACAAACCCCTCCATAGAAAATGCATTAGACTATACTTTGCAGGCTCGTAACTCTGTTTCTACTGGAGATACGGGGATGTCCTTTGAGTATGTTATAGTCCAATTTGTCCCCCATCTAACCATACTAAAAACATTGAGCTACGACAAACAGTAGTCGAGTAATTAAGCTAATCGTAAACAAACAAACCCCTCCATAGGAAATGCATTAGACTATACTTTGCAGGCCCATAACTCTGTGTCTACTAGAGATACGGGGATGTCCGTAGGATATGTTATAGTCCAAATTGTCCCCCATCTAACCATACTAAAAACTTTGGGCTACGACAAACAGGGGCCGAGTACTTAAGCAAAACGTAACGAAACAAACCCCCTCCATAGGAAATGCATTAGACTATAGTTTGCAGGCTCGTAACTCTGTTTCTATTGGAGATACGGGGATGTCCTTTGAGTATGTTATAGTCCAATTTGTCCCCCATCTAACCATACTAAAAACATTGAGCTACGACAAACAGGGGCCGAGTAATTAAGCTAAACGTAAACAAACAACCCGTCCATAGCAAATGCATTAGACTATACTTTGCAGGCCCATAACTCTGTGTCTACTAGAGATACGGGGATGTCCTTAGGATATGTTATAGTTCAAATTGTCCCCCATCTAACCATACTAAAAACATTGAGCTAGGACAAACAGGGTCCGAGATATTAAGCAAAATGTTCGTCAACTTTTGTATCGTCTCACTTATTTTTATTATGTTACTTATGATTTTTGCACTAAACTTTGGAGGCTCATAACTCTTGTTCTACAAGAGATACTGGGATCTCCTTTGGATATGTTATAGTACTCTTTGCTCCCCATACAAGGATACTTTAAACTTGAGGCTACCGCAATATCGTCGTCAACTTATTTTTTGTCTCACTTATTGTTAGAAGGTTACTTTTGATTTTTGAAAATAAATTTTGCAGGCTCGTAACTCTGTTTCTACTGGAGATATGGGGATGTCCTTTGAGTATGTTATAGACCAATTTGTCCTTCATCTAGCCATACCAAGAATTAGGGCTACGACAAACAGTAGTCGAGTAATTAAGCTAATCGTAAACAAACAAACCCCTTCCATAGGAAATACATTAGACTAAATTCTGGAGGCTCGTAACTCTGGTTCTACCAGAGATACGGGTATGTAAATAACGTGACCTTGACCCAAATGTTCGGATAATTATAAAAAAAAACTTCGCGGTTTCGAACCTGTGGCCTTCCGGGAGTGAGGCGGATGCGATAACCGCTACACTAAAGATATGTTATTATTTTTAATCGAAAGAACAGGGTCAAGTAATTAAGCAATACGTGAAAAAACAAACCCCTCCATAGAAAATGCATTAGACTATACTTTGCAGGCTCGTAACTCTGTTTCTACTGGAGATACGGGGATGTCCTTTGAGTATGTTATAGTCCAATTTGTCCCCCATCTAACCATACTAAAAACATTGAGCTACGACAAACAGTAGTCGAGTAATTAAGCTAATCGTAAACAAACAAACCCCTCCATAGGAAATGCATTAGACTATACTTTGCAGGCCCATAACTCTGTGTCTACTAGAGATACGGGGATGTCCGTAGGATATGTTATAGTCCAAATTGTCCCCCATCTAACCATACTAAAAACTTTGGGCTACGACAAACAGGGGCCGAGTACTTAAGCAAAACGTAACGAAACAAACCCCCTCCATAGGAAATGCATTAGACTATAGTTTGCAGGCTCGTAACTCTGTTTCTATTGGAGATACGGGGATGTCCTTTGAGTATGTTATAGTCCAATTTGTCCCCCATCTAACCATACTAAAAACATTGAGCTACGACAAACAGGGGCCGAGTAATTAAGCTAAACGTAAACAAACAACCCGTCCATAGCAAATGCATTAGACTATACTTTGCAGGCCCATAACTCTGTGTCTACTAGAGATACGGGGATGTCCTTAGGATATGTTATAGTCCAAATTGTCCCCCATCTAACCATACTAAAAACATTGAGCTAGGACAAACAGGGTCCGAGATATTAAGCAAAATGTTCGTCAACTTTTGTATCGTCTCACTTATTTTTATTATGTTACTTATGATTTTTGCACTAAACTTTGGAGGCTCATAACTCTTGTTCTACAAGAGATACTGGGATCTCCTTTGGATATGTTATAGTACTCTTTGCTCCCCATACAAGGATACTTTAAACTTGAGGCTACCGCAATATCGTCGTCAACTTATTTTTTGTCTCACTTATTGTTAGAAGGTTACTTTTGATATTTGAAAATAAATTTTGCAGGCCCGTAACTCTGTTTCTACTGGAGATATGGGGATGTCCTTTGAGTATGTTATAGACCAATTTGTCCTTCATCTAGCCATACCAAGAATTAGGGCTACGACAAACAGTAGTCGAGTAATTAAGCTAATCGTAAACAAACAAACCCCTTCCATAGGAAATACATTAGACAAAATTCTGGAGGCTCGTAACTCTGGTTCTACCAGAGATACGGGTATGTAAATAACGTGACCTTGACCCAAATGTTCGGATAATTATAAAAAAAAACTTCGCGGTTTCGAACCTTTGGCCTTCCGGGAGTGAGGCGGATGCGATAACCGCTACACTAAAGATATGTTATTATTTTTAATCGAAAGAACAGGGTCAAGTAATTAAGCAATACGTGAAAAAACAAACCCCTCCATAGAAAATGCATTAGACTATACTTTGCAGGCTCGTAACTCTGTTTCTACTGGAGATACGGGGATGTCCTTTGAGTATGTTATAGACCAATTTGTCCCCCATCTAACCATACTAAAAACATTGAGCTACGACAAACAGTAGTCGAGTAATTAAGCTAATCGTAAACAAACAAACCCCTCCATAGGAAATGCATTAGACTATACTTTGCAGGCCCATAACTCTGTGTCTACTAGAGATACGGGGATGTCCGTAGGATATGTTATAGTCCAAATTGTCCCCCATCTAACCATACTAAAAACTTTGGGCTACGACAAACAGGGGCCGAGTACTTAAGCAAAACGTAACGAAACAAACCCCCTCCATAGGAAATGCATTAGACTATAGTTTGCAGGCTCGTAACTCTGTTTCTATTGGAGATAAGGGGATGTCCTTTGAGTATGTTATAGTCCAATTTGTCCCCCATCTAACCATACTAAAAACATTGAGCTACGACAAACAGGGGCCGAGTAATTAAGCTAAACGTAAACAAACAACCCGTCCATAGCAAATGCATTAGACTATACTATGCAGGCCCATAACTCTGTGTCTACTAGAGATACGGGGATGTCCTTAGGATATGTTATAGTCCAAATTGTCCCCCATCTAACCATACTAAAAACATTGAGCTAGGACAAACAGGGTCCGAGATATTAAGCAAAATGTTCGTCAACTTTTGTATCGTCTCACTTATTTTTATTATGTTACTTATGATTTTTGCACTAAACTTTGGAGGCTCATAACTCTTGTTCTACAAGAGATACTGGGATCTCCTTTGGATATGTTATAGTACTCTTTGCTCCCCATACAAGGATACTTTAAACTTGAGGCTACCTCAATATCGTCGTCAACTTATTTTTTGTCTCACTTATTGTTAGAAGGTTACTTTTGATTTTTGAAAATAAACTTTGCAGGCTCGTAACTCTGGTTCTACCAGAGATACGGGGATGTAAATAATGTGACCTTGACACAAATGTTCGGATAATTATAAAGGTCTTTGCATGTTCCAAGCAAAAAAAAAAACTTCGCGGTTTCGAACCTGTGGCCTTCCGGGAGTGAGGCGGATGCGATAACCGCTACACTAAAGATATGTTATTATTTTTAATCGAAAGAACAGGGTCAAGTAATTAAGCAATACGTGAAAAAAACAAACCCCTCCATAGAAAATGCATTAGACTATATTTTGCAGGCTCCTAACTCTGTTTCTACTGGAGATACGGGGATGTCCTTTGAGTTTGTTATAGTCCAATTTGTCCCCCATCTAACCATACTAAAAACATTGAGCTACGACAAACATTGGCCGAGATATTAAGCAAAATGTTCGTCAACTTTGGTATCGTCTCACTTATTTTTATTATGTTACTTATGATTTTTGCACTAAACTTTGGAGGCTCATAACTCTTGTTCTACAAGAGATACTGGTATCTCCTTTGGATATGTTATAGTACTCTTTGCTCCCCATACAAGGATACTTTAAACTTGAGGCTACCTCAATATCGTCGTCAACTTATTTTTTGTCTCACTTATTGTTAGAAGGTTACTTTTGATTTTTGAAAATAAACTTTGCAGGCTCGTAACTCTGGTTCTACCAGAGATACGGGGATGTAAATAATGTGACCTTGACACAAATGTTCGGATAATTATAAAGGTCTTTGCATGTTCCAAGCAAAAAAAAAACTTCGCGGTTTCGAACCTGTGGCCTTCCGGGAGTGAGGCGGATGCGATAACCGCTACACTAAAGATATGTTATTATTTTTAATCGAAAGAACAGGGTCAAGTAATTAAGCAATACGTGAAAAAAAAAAACCCCTCCATAGAAAATGCATTAGACTATACTTTGCAGGCTCCTAACTCTGTTTCTACTGGAGATACGGGGATGTCCTTTGAGTTTGTTATAGTCCAATTTGTCCCCCATCTAACCATACTAAAAGCATTGAGCTACGACAAACATTGGCCGAGATATTAAGCAAAATGTTCGTCAACTTTGGTATCGTCTCACTTATTTTTATTATGTTACTTATGATTTTTGCACTAAATTTTGGAGGCTCATAACTCTTGTTCTACAAGAGATACTGGTATCTCCTTTGGATATGTTATAGTACTCTTTGCTCCCCATACAAGGATACTTTAAACTTGAGGCTACCTCAATATCGTCGTCAACTTATTTTTTGTCTCACTTATTGTTAGAAGGTTACTTTTGATTTTTGAAAATAAACTTTGCAGGCTCGTAACTCTGGTTCTACCAGAGATACGGGGATGTAAATAATGTGACCTTGACACAAATGTTCGGATAATTATAAAGGTCTTTGCATGTTCCAAGCAAAAAAAAAACTTCGCGGTTTCGAACCTGTGGCCTTCCGGGAGTGAGGCGGATGCGATAACCGCTACACTAAAGATATGTTATTATTTTTAATCGAAAGAACAGGGTCAAGTAATTAAGCAATACGTGAAAAAAACAAACCCCTCCATAGAAAATGCATTAGACTATACTTTGCAGGCTCCTAACTCTGTTTCTACTGGAGATACGGGGATGTCCTTTGAGTTTGTTATAGTCCAATTTGTCCCCCATCTAACCATACTAAAAGCATTGAGCTACGACAAACATTGGCCGAGATATTAAGCAAAATGTTCGTCAACTTTGGTATCGTCTCACTTATTTTTATTATGTTACTTATGATTTTTGCACTAAATTTTGGAGGCTCATAACTCTTGTTCTACAAGAGATACTGGTATCTCCTTTGGATATGTTATAGTACTCTTTGCTCCCCATACAAGGATACTTTAAACTTGAGGCTACCTCAATATCGTCGTCAACTTATTTTTTGTCTCACTTATTGTTAGAAGGTTACTTTTGATTTTTGAAAATAAACTTTGCAGGCTCGTAACTCTGGTTCTACCAGAGATACGGGGATGTAAATAATGTGACCTTGACACAAATGTTCGGATAATTATAAAGGTCTTTGCATGTTCCAAGCAAAAAAAAACTTCGCGGTTTCGAACCTGTGGCCTTCCGGGAGTGAGGCGGATGCGATAACCGCTACACTAAAGATATGTTATTATTTTTAATCGAAAGAACAGGGTCAAGTAATTAAGCAATACGTGAACAAACAAACCCCTCCATAGAAAATGCATTAGACTATACTTTGCAGGCTCGTAACTCTGTTTCTACTGGAGATACGGGGATGTCCTTTGAGTACGTTATAGTCCAATTTGTCCCCCATCTAACCATAATAAAAACATTGAGCTACGACAAAAAGCAGTCGAGTAATTAAGCTAATCGTAAACAAACAAACCCCTCCATAGGAAATGCATTAGACTATACTTTGCAGGCCCATAACTCTGTGTCTACTAGAGATACGGGGATGTCCTTAGGATATGTTATAGTCCAAATTGTCCCCCATCTAACCATACTAAAAACTTCGGGCTACGACAAACAGGGGCCGAGTACTTAAGCAAAACGTAACGAAACAAACCCCCTCCATAGGAAATGCATTAGACTATACTTTGCAGGCTCGTAAATCTGTTTCTACTGGAGATACGGGGATGTCCTTTGAGTATGTTATAGTCCAATTTGTTCCCCATCTAACCATACTACAAATAATGAGCTACGACAAACAAAGGCCGAGTAATTAAGCTAAACGTAAACAAACTACCCGTCCATAGGAAATGCATTAGACTATATTTTGCAGGCCCATAACTCTGTGTCTACTAGAGATACGGGGATGTCCTTAGGATATGTTATAGTCCAAATTGTCCCCCATCTAACCATACTAAAAACATTGCGCTACGACAAACAGGGGCCGAGATATTAAGCAAAATGTTCGTCAACTTTGGTATCGTCTCACTTATTTTTATTATGTTACTTATGATTTTTGCACTAAACTTTGGAGGCTCATAACTCTTGTTCTACAAGAGATACTGGGATCTCCTTTGGATATGTTATAGTACTCTTTGCTCCCCATACAAGGATACTTTAAACTTGAGGCTACCTCAATATCGTCGTCAACTTATTTTTTGTCTCACTTATTGTTAGAAGGTTACTTTTGATTTTTGAAAATAAACTTTGCAGGCTCGTAACTCTGGTTCTACCAGAGATACGGGGATGTAAATAATGTGACCTTGACACAAATGTTCGGATAATTATAAAGGTCTTTGCATGTTCCAAGCAAAAAAAAAAACTTCGCGGTTTCGAACCTGTGGCCTTCCGGGAGTGAGGCGGATGCGATAACCGCTACACTAAAGATATGTTATTATTTTTAATCGAAAGAACAGGGTCAAGTAATTATGCAATACGTGAATAAACAAACCCCTCCATAGAAAATGCATTAGACTATACATTGCAAGGCCCATAACTCTGTGTCTACTAGAGATACCGGGATGTCCTTAGGATATGTTATGGTCCAATTTGTCCTACATCTAACCATACTAAAAACTTTGGGCTACGACAAACAGGGGCCGAGTACTTAAGCAAAACGTAAAGAAACAAACCCCCTCCATAGGAAATGAGTTAGACTATACTTTGCAGGCTCGTAACTCTGTTTCCACTGGAGATACGGGGATGTCCTTTGAGTATGTTATAGTCCAATTTGTCCCCCATCTAACCATACTAAAAACATTGAGCTACGACAAACAGGGGCCGAGTAATTAAGCCAAACGTAAACAAACAACCCGTCCTTAGGAAATGCATTAGACTATACTTTGCAGGCCCATAACTCTGTGTCTACTAGAGATACGGGGTGGTACTTAGGATATGTTATATTCCAAATTGTCCCCCATCTAACCATACTAAAAACATTGAGCTACGACAAACAAGGGCCGAGATATTAAGCAAAATGTTCGTCATTTTTGGTATCGTCTCACTTATTTTTATTATGTTACTTATGATTTTTGCACTAAACTTTGGAGGCTCATAACTCTTGTTCTACAAGAGATACTGGTATCTCCTTTGGATATGTTATAGTACTCTTTGCTCCCCATACAAGGATACTTTAAACTTGAGGCTACCTCAATATCGTCGTCAACTTATTTTTTGTCTCACTTATTGTTAGAAGGTTACTTTTGATTTTTGAAAATAAACTTTGCAGGCTCGTAACTCTGGTTCTACCAGAGATACGGGGATGTAAATAATGTGACCTTGACACAAATGTTCGGATAATTATAAAGGTCTTTGCATGTTCCAAGCAAAAAAAAAACTTCGCGGTTTCGAACCTGTGGCCTTCCGGGAGTGAGGCGGATGCGATAACCGCTACACTAAAGATATGTTATTATTTTTAATCGAAAGAACAGGGTCAAGTAATTAAGCAATACGTGAAAAAAACAAACCCCTCCATAGAAAATGCATTAGACTATACTTTGCAGGCTCCTAACTCTGTTTCTACTGGAGATACGGGGATGTCCTTTGAGTTTGTTATAGTCCAATTTGTCCCCCATCTAACCATACTAAAAGCATTGAGCTACGACAAACATTGGCCGAGATATTAAGCAAAATGTTCGTCAACTTTGGTATCGTCTCACTTATTTTTATTATGTTACTTATGATTTTTGCACTAAACTTTGGAGGCTCATAACTCTTGTTCTACAAGAGATACTGGTATCTCCTTTGGATATGTTATAGTACTCTTTGCTCCCCATACAAGGATACTTTAAACTTGAGGCTACCTCAATATCGTCGTCAACTTATTTTTTGTCTCACTTATTGTTAGAAGGCTACTTTTGATTTTTGAAAATAAACTTTGCAGGCTCGTAACTCTGGTTCTACCAGAGATACGGGGATGTAAATAATGTGACCTTGACACAAATGTTCGGATAATTATAAAGGTCTTTGCATGTTCCAAGCAAAAAAAAAACTTCGCGGTTTCGAACCTGTGGCCTTCCGGGAGTGAGGCGGATGCGATAACCGCTACACTAAAGATATGTTATTATTTTTAATCGAAAGAACAGGGTCAAGTAATTAAGCAATACGTGAACAAACAAACCCCTCCATAGAAAATGCATTAGACTATACTTTGCAGGCTCGTAACTCTGTTTCTACTGGAGATACGGGGATGTCCTTTGAGTACGTTATAGTCCAATTTGTCCCCCATCTAACCATAATAAAAACATTGAGCTACGACAAAAAGCAGTCGAGTAATTAAGCTAATCGTAAACAAACAAACCCCTCCATAGGAAATGCATTAGACTATACTTTGCAGGCCCATAACTCTGTGTCTACTAGAGATACGGGGATGTCCTTAGGATATTATAGTCCAAATTGTCCCCCATCTAACCATACTAAAAACTTTGGGCTACGACAAACAGGGGCCGAGTACTTAAGCAAAACGTAACGAAACAAACCCCCTCCATAGGAAATGCATTAGACTATACTTTGCAGGCTCGTAAATCTGTTTCTACTGGAGATACGGGGATGTCCTTTGAGTATGTTATAGTCCAATTTGTTCCCCATCTAACCATACTACAAATAATGAGCTACGACAAACAAAGGCCGAGTAATTAAGCTAAACGTAAACAAACAACCCGTCCATAGGAAATGCATTAGACTATATTTTGCAGGCCCATAACTCTGTGTCTACTAGAGATACCGGGATGTCCTTAGGATATGTTATGGTCCAATTTGTCCTTCATCTAACCATACTAAAAACTTTGGGCTACGACAAACAGGGGCCGAGTACTTAAGCAAAACGTAAAGAAACAAACCCCCTCCATAGGAAATGAGTTAGACTATACTTTGCAGGCTCGTAACTCTGTTTCCACTGGAGATACGGGGATGTCCTTTGAGTATGTTATAGTCCAATTTGTCCCCCATCTAACCATACTAAAAACATTGAGCTACGACAAACAGGGGCCGAGTAATTAAGCCAAACGTAAACAAACAACCCGTCCTTAGGAAATGCATTAGACTATACTTTGCAGGCCCATAACTCTGTGTCTACTAGAGATACGGGGATGTACTTAGGATATGTTATATTCCAAATTGTCCCCCATCTAACCATACTAAAAACATTGAACTACGACAAACAAGGGCCGAGATATTAAGCAAAATGTTCGTCATTTTTGGTATCGTCTCACTTATTTTTATTATGTTACTTATGATTTTTGCACTAAACTTTGGAGGCTCATAACTCTTGTTCTACAAGAGATACTGGTATCTCCTTTGGATATGTTATAGTACTCTTTGCTCCCCATACAAGGATACTTTAAACTTGAGGCTACCTCAATATCGTCGTCAACTTATTTTTTGTCTCACTTATTGTTAGAAGGTTACTTTTGATTTTTGAAAATAAACTTTGCAGGCTCGTAACTCTGGTTCTACCAGAGATACGGGGATGTAAATAATGTGACCTTGACACAAATGTTCGGATAATTATAAAGGTCTTTGCATGTTCCAAGCAAAAAAAAAACTTCGCGGTTTCGAACCTGTGGCCTTCCGGGAGTGAGGCGGATGCGATAACCGCTACACTAAAGATATGTTATTATTTTTAATCGAAAGAACAGGGTCAAGTAATTAAGCAATACGTGAAAAAAACAAACCCCTCCATAGAAAATGCATTAGACTATACTTTGCAGGCTCCTAACTCTGTTTCTACTGGAGATACGGGGATGTCCTTTGAGTTTGTTATAGTCCAATTTGTCCCCCATCTAACCATACTAAAAGCATTGAGCTACGACAAACATTGGCCGAGATATTAAGCAAAATGTTCGTCAACTTTGGTATCGTCTCACTTATTTTTATTATGTTACTTATGATTTTTGCACTAAACTTTGGAGGCTCATAACTCTTGTTCTACAAGAGATACTGGTATCTCCTTTGGATATGTTATAGTACTCTTTGCTCCCCATACAAGGATACTTTAAACTTGAGGCTACCTCAATATCGTCGTCAACTTATTTTTTGTCTCACTTATTGTTAGAAGGTTACTTTTGATTTTTGAAAATAAACTTTGCAGGCTCGTAACTCTGGTTCTACCAGAGATACGGGGATGTAAATAATGTGACCTTGACACAAATGTTCGGATAATTATAAAGGTCTTTGCATGTTCCAAGCAAAAAAAAAACTTCGCGGTTTCGAACCTGTGGCCTTCCGGGAGTGAGGCGGATGCGATAACCGCTACACTAAAGATATGTTATTATTTTTAATCGAAAGAACAGGGTCAAGTAATTAAGCAATACGTGAACAAACAAACCCCTCCATAGAAAATGCATTAGACTATACTTTGCAGGCTCGTAACTCTGTTTCTACTGGAGATACGGGGATGTCCTTTGAGTACGTTATAGTCCAATTTGTCCCCCATCTAACCATAATAAAAACATTGAGCTACGACAAAAAGCAGTCGAGTAATTAAGCTAATCGTAAACAAACAAACCCCTCCATAGGAAATGCATTAGACTATACTTTGCAGGCCCATAACTCTGTGTCTACTAGAGATACGGGGATGTCCTTAGGATATGTTATAGTCCAAATTGTCCCCCATCTAACCATACTAAAAACTTTGGGCTACGACAAACAGGGGCCGAGTACTTAAGCAAAACGTAACGAAACAAACCCCCTCCATAGGAAATGCATTAGACTATAATTTGCAGGCTCGTAAATCTGTTTCTACTGGAGATACGGGGATGTCCTTTGAGTATGTTATAGTCCAATTTGTTCCCCATCTAACCATACTACAAATAATGAGCTACGACAAACAAAGGCCGAGTAATTAAGCTAAACGTAAACAAACAACCCGTCCATAGGAAATGCATTAGACTATATTTTGCAGGCCCATAACTCTGTGTCTACTAGAGATACGGGGATGTCCTTAGGATATGTTATAGTCCAAATTGTCCCCCATCTAACCATACTAAAAACATTGCGCTACGACAAACAGGGGCCGAGATATTAAGCAAAATGTTCGTCAACTTTGGTATCGTCTCACTTATTTTTATTATGTTACTTATGATTTTTGCACTAAACTTTGGAGGCTCATAACTCTTGTTCTACAAGAGATACTGGGATCTCCTTTGGATATGTTATAGTACTCTTTGCTCCCCATACAAGGATACTTTAAACTTGAGGCTACCTCAATATCGTCGTCAACTTATTTTTTGTCTCACTTATTGTTAGAAGGTTACTTTTGATTTTTGAAAATAAACTTTGCAGGCTCGTAACTCTGGTTCTACCAGAGATACGGGGATGTAAATAATGTGACCTTGACACAAATGTTCGGATAATTATAAAGGTCTTTGCATGTTCCAAGCAAAAAAAAAAACTTCGCGGTTTCGAACCTGTGGCCTTCCGGGAGTGAGGCGGATGCGATAACCGCTACACTAAAGATATGTTATTATTTTTAATCGAAAGAACAGGGTCAAGTAATTATGCAATACGTGAATAAACAAACCCCTCCATAGAAAATGCATTAGACTATACATTGCAAGGCCCATAACTCTGTGTCTACTAGAGATACGGGGATGTACTTAGGATATGTTATAGTCCAAATTGTCCCCCATCTAACCATACTAAAAACATTGAGCTACGACAAACAAGGGCCGAGATATTAAGCAAAATGTTCGTCATTTTTGGTATCGTCTCACTTATTTTTATTATGTTACTTATGATTTTTGCACTAAACTTTGGAGGCTCATAACTCTTGTTCTACAAGAGATACTGGGATCTCCTTTGGATATGTTATAGTACTATTTGCTCCCCATACAAGGATACTTTAAACTTGAGGCTACCTCAATATCGTCGTCAACTTATTTTTTGTCTCACTTATTGTTAGAAGGTTACTTTTGATTTTTGAAAATAAACTTTGCAGACTCGTAACTCTGTTTCTACTGGAGATACGGGGATGTCCTTTGAGTATGTTATAGACCAATTTGTCCCCCATCTAGCCATACTAAGAATTAGGGCTTCGACAAACAGTAGTCGAGTAATTAAGCTAATCGTAAACAAACAAACCCCTCCATAGGAAATACATTAGACTAAATTCTGGAGGCTGGTAACTCTGGTTCTACCAGAGATACGGGAATGTAAATAATGTGACCTTGACACAAATGTTCGGATAATTATAAAAAAAACTTCGCGGTTTCGAACCTGTGGCCTTCCGGGAGTGAGGCGGATGCGATAACCGCTACACTAAAGATATGTTATCATTTTTAATCGAAAGAACAGGGTCAAGTAATTAAGCAATACGTGAACAAACAAACCCCTCCATAGAAAATGCATTAGACTATACTTTGCAGGCTCGTAACTCTGTTTCTACTGGAGATACGGGGATGTCCTTTGAGTATGTTATAGTCCAATTTGTCCCCCATCTAACCATACTAAAAACATTGAGCTACGACAAACAAGGGCCGAGATATTAAGCAAAATGTTCGTCAACTTTGGTATCGTCTCACTTATTTTTATTATGTTACTTATGATTTTTGCTCTAAACTTTGGAGGCTCATAACTCTTGTTGTACAAGAGATACTGGGATCTCCTTTGGATATGTTATAGTACTCTTTGCTCCCCATACAAGGATACTTTAAACTTGAGGTTACCTCAATATCGTCGTCAACTTATTTTTTGTCTCACTTATTGTTAGAAGGTTACTTTTGATTTTTGAAAATAAACTTTGCAGGCTCGTAACTCTGGTTCTACCAGAGATACGGGGATGTAAATAATGTGACCTTGACACAAATGTTCGGATAATTATAAAGGTCTTTGCATGTTCCAAGCAAAAAGAAAACTTCGCGGTTTCGAACCTGTGGCCTTCTGGGAGTGAGGCGGATGCGATAACCGCTACACTAAAGATATGTTATTATTTTTAATCGAAAGAACAGGGTCAAGTAATTAAGCAATACGTGAACAAACAAACCCCTCCATAGAGAATGCATTAGACTTAACTTTGCAGGCTCGTAACTCTGTTTCTACTGTAGATACGGGGATGTCCTTTGAGTATGTTACAGTCCAATTTGGCCCCCATCTAACCATACTAAAAACGTTGAGCTACGACAAACAGGGGCCGAGTAATTAAGCTAAACGTAAACAAACAACCCGTCCATAGGAAATGCATTAGACTATACTTTGCAGGCCCATAACTCTGTGTCTACTAGAGATACGGGGATGTCCTTAGGATATGATATAGTCCAAATTGTCCCCCATCTAACCATACTAAAAACTTTGGGCTACGACAAACAGGGGCCGAGTAATTAAGCTAAAAGTAAACAAACAACCCCTCCATAGGAAATGCATTAGACTATACTTTGCAGGCTCGTAACTCTGTTTCTACTGGAGATACGGGTATGTCCTTTGAGTATGTTTTAGTGCAATTTGTCCCCCATCTAACCATACAAAAACATTGAGTTACGACAAACAGGGGCCGAGATATTAAGCCAATTGTTCGTCAACTTTGGTATCGTCTCACTTATTTTTATTATGTTACTTATGATTTTTGCACTAAACTTTGGCGGCTCATAACTCTTGTCGTAGCTCAATGTTTTTAGTATGGTTAGATGGGGGACAAATTGGACTAAAACATATTCAAAGGACATCCCCGTATCTCCAGTAGAAACAGAGTTACGAGCCTGCAAAGTATAGTCTAATGCATTTCCTATGGAGGGGTTGTTTGTTTCGTTACGTTTTGCTTAAGTACTCGGCCCCTGTTTGTCGTAGCCCAAAGTTTTTAGTATGGTTAGATGAGGTACAATTTGGACTATAACATATCTTAAGGACATCCCCGTATCTCTAGTAGACACAGAGTTATGGGCCTGCAAAATATAGTCTAATGCATTTCCTATGGAGGGGTTTGTTTGTTTACGATTAGCTTAATTACTCGACTACTGTTTGTCGTAGCTCAATGTGTTTAGTATGGTTAGATGGGGGACAAATTGGACTATAACATACTCAAAGGACATCCCCGTATCTCCAGTAGAAACAGAGTTACGAGCCTGCAAAGTATAGTCTAATGCATTTTCTATGGAGGGGTTTGTTTGTTCACGTATTGCCTAATTACTTGACCCTGTTCTTTCGATTATAAATGATAACATATCTTTAGTGTAGCAGTTATCGCATCCGCCTCACTCTCGGAAGGCCACAGGTTCGAAACCACGAAGTTTTTTTTTTGTTTGGAACATGCAAAGACCTTTATAATTATCCGAACATTTGTGTCAAGGTCACATTATTTACATCCCCGTATCTCTGGTAGAACCAGAGTTACGAGCCTCCAGAATTTAGTCTAATGTATTTCCTATGGAGGGGTTTGTTTGTATACGATTAGCTTAATTACTCGACTACTGTTTGTCGTAGCCCTAATTCTTAGTATGGCTAGATGGGGGACAAATTGGTCTATAACATACTCAAAGGACATCCCCGTATCTCCAGTAGAAACAGAGTTACGAGCCTGCAAAGTATATTTTCAAAAATCAAAAGTAACCTTCTAACAATAAGTGAGACAAAAAGTAAGTTGACGACGATATTGAGGTAGCCTCAAGTTTAAAGTATCCTTGTATGGGGAGCAAAGAGTACTATAACATATCCAAAGGAGATCCCAGTATCTCTTGTAGAACAAGAGTTATGAGCCTCCAAAGTTTAGTGCAAAAATCATAAGTAACATAATAAAAATAAGTGAGACGATACCAAAGTTGACGAACATTTTGCTTAATATCTCGGACCCTGTTTGTCCTAGCTCAATGTTTTTAGTATGGTTAGATGGGGGACAATTTGGACTATAACATATCCTAAGGACATCCCCGTATCTCTAGTAGACACAGAGTTATGGGCCTGCAAAGTATAGTCTAATGCATTTGCTATGGACGGGTTGTTTGTTTATGTTTAGCTTAATTACTCGGCCCCTGTTTGTCGTAGCTCAATGTTTTTAGTATGGTTAGATGGGGGACAAATTGGACTATAACATACTCAAAGGACATCCCCGTATCTCCAATAGAAACAGAGTTACGAGCCTGCAAACTATAGTCTAATGCATTTTCTATGGAGGGGGTTTGTTTCGTTACGTTTTGCTTAAGTACTCGGCCCCTGTTTGTCGTAGCCCAAAGTTTTTAGTATGGTTAGATGAAGGACAAATTGGACCATAACATATCCTAAGGACATCCCGGTATCTCTAGTAGACACAGAGTTATGGGCCTTGCAATGTATAGTCTAATGCATTTTCTATGGAGGGGTTTGTTTATTCACGTATTGCATAATTACTTGACCCTGTTCTGTCGATTAAAAATAATAACATATCTTTAGTGTAGCGGTTATCGCATCCGCCTCACTCCCGGAAGGCCACAGGTTCGAAACCGCGAAGTTTTTTTTGCTTGGAACATGCAAAGACCTTTATAATTATCCGAACATTTGTGTCAAGGTCACATTATTTACATCCCCGTATCTCTGGTAGAACCAGAGTTACGAGCCTGCAAAGTTTATTTTCAAAAATCAAAAGTAACCTTCTTACAATAAGTGAGACAAAAAATAAGTTGACGACGATATTGAGGTAGCCTCAAGTTTAAAGTATCCTTGTATGGGGAGCAAAGAGTACTATAACATATCCAAAGGAGATCCCAGTATCTCTTGTAGAACAAGAGTTATGAGCCTCCAAAGTTTAGTGCAAAAATCATAAGTAACATAATAAAAATAAGTGAGACGATACCAAAGTTGACGAACATTTTGCTTAATATCTCGGCCCCTGTTTGTCGTAGCTCAATGTTTTTAGTATGGTTAGATGGGGGACAATTTGGACTATAACATATCCTAAGGACATCCCCGTATCTCTAGTAGACACAGAGTTATGGGCCTGCAAAGTATAGTCTAATGCATTTGCTATGGACGGGTTGTTTGTTTATGTTTAGCTTAATTACTCGGCCCCTGTTTGTCGTAGCTCAATGTTTTTAGTATGGTTAGATGGGGGACAAATTGGACTATAACATACTCAAAGGACATCCCCGTATCTCCAATAGAAACAGAGTTACGAGCCTGCAAACTATAGTCTAATGCATTTTCTATGGAGGGGGTTTGTTTCGTTACGTTTTGCTTAAGTACTCGGCCCCTGTTTGTCGTAGCCCAAAGTTTTTAGTATGGTTAGATGGGGGACAATTTGGACTATAACATATCCTAAGGACATCCCCGTATCTCTAGTAGACACAGAGTTATGGGCCTGCAAAATATAGTCTAATGCATTTCCTATGGAGGGGTTTGTTTGTTTACGATTAGCTTAATTACTCGACTACTGTTTGTCGTAGCTCAATGTGTTTAGTATGGTTAGATGGGGGACAAATTGGACTATAACATACTCAAAGGACATCCCCGTATCTCCAGTAGAAACAGAGTTACGAGCCTGCAAAGTATAGTCTAATGCATTTTCTATGGAGGGGTTTGTTTGTTCACGTATTGCCTAATTACTTGACCCTGTTCTTTCGATTATAAATGATAACATATCTTTAGTGTAGCAGTTATCGCATCCGCCTCACTCTCGGAAGGCCACAGGTTCGAAACCACGAAGTTTTTTTTTTTGTTTGGAACATGCAAAGACCTTTATAATTATCCGAACATTTGTGTCAAGGTCACATTATTTACATCCCCGTATCTCTGGTAGAACCAGAGTTACGAGCCTCCAGAATTTAGTCTAATGTATTTCCTATGGAGGGGTTTGTTTGTATACGATTAGCTTAATTACTCGACTACTGTTTGTCGTAGCCCTAATTCTTAGTATGGCTAGATGGGGGACAAATTGGTCTATAACATACTCAAAGGACATCCCCGTATCTCCAGTAGAAACAGAGTTACGAGCCTGCAAAGTATATTTTCAAAAATCAAAAGTAACCTTCTAACAATAAGTGAGACAAAAAGTAAGTTGACGACGATATTGAGGTAGCCTCAAGTTTAAAGTATCCTTGTATGGGGAGCAAAGAGTACTATAACATATCCAAAGGAGATCCCAGTATCTCTTGTAGAACAAGAGTTATGAGCCTCCAAAGTTTAGTGCAAAAATCATAAGTAACATAATAAAAATAAGTGAGACGATACCAAAGTTGACGAACATTTTGCTTAATATCTCGGCTCTACGACAAACAGGGGCCGAACCACCAACCTATTGGTTAACAGCCGAACGCGCTAACCATTGCGCCACGGAAGCCCAAAAATTAAATGCTCGTCAGGTATTGTGTAAAAACCTTGACTTTTTACGTCACATCTGAGACCTCACAACACCGTTCCCGGATGGGCTCGAACCACTAACCTATTGGTTAACAGCCGAACGCGCTAACAATTGAGCCATGGAAGCTCAGAAATTAAATGGTTGTCACGTATTGTGGAAAAACTCTGACATTTTATGTTACATTTGAGACGTCACAACACCGCTCCCGGGAGGGCTCAAACCACCAGTCTTTTGAATAGCAGCTGAACGCGCTAACCATTGCGCCACGGAAGCCCAAAAATTAAATGGTCGTCAGGTATTTTGGAAAAACCTTGATTTTAACGTCACATCTGAGACGTCACAATACCGCTCCCGGATGGGCTCGAACCACCAACCTATTGGTTAACAGCCGAACGCGCTAACCATTGAGCCACGGAAGTTCAGAAATTAAATGGTTGTCACGTATTGTGGAAAAGTTTTGACTTTTTACGCTACATCTGAGACCCCACAACACCTCTCCCGGGTGGGCTCGAACCTTCAACCTTTCGATTAACAGCTGAACGCGCTAATCATTGCGTCACGGAAACCCAAAAATTAAATGTTCGTCAGGTATTGTGGAAAAACTCTGACATTTTACGTTACATCTGAGACCTCACAACACCGCTCCCGGATGGGCTCGAACCACCAACCTATTGGTTAAGAGCCGAACGCGCTAACGATTGAGCCACGGAAGCCCAAACTTAAATGCTCGTCAGGTATTGTGTAAAAACCTTGACTTTTTACGTCACATCTGAGACCTCACAACACCGCTCCCGGATGGGCTCGAACCACCAACCTATTGGTTAACAGCCGAACGCGCTAACCATTGAGCCACGGAAGCTCAGAAATTAAATGGTTGTCACGTATTGTGGAAAAACTTTGGCTTTCAACGTTACATTTGAGACCCCACAACACCTCTCCCGGGTGGGCTCGAACCACCAACCTTTCGATTAACAGCTGAACGCGCTAACCATTGTGCCACGGAAGCCCAAAAGTTAAATGCTCGTTAGGTATTGTGTAAAAACCTTGACTTTTTACGTCACATCTGAGACCTCACAACACCGCTCCCGGATGGGCTCGAACCACCAACCTATTGGTTAACAGCCGAACGCGCTAACCATTGAGCCACAGAAGCTCAGAAATTAAATGGTTGTCACGTATTGTGGAAAAGTTTTGACTTTTTACGCTACATCTGAGACCCCACAACACCTCTCCCGGGTGGGCTCGAACCTTCAACCTTTCGATTAACAGCTGAACGCGCTAATCATTGCGCCACGGAAGCCCAAAAATTAAATGTTCGTCAGGTATTGTGGAAAAACTCTGACATTTTACGTTACATCTGAGACCTCACAACACCGCTCCCGGATGGGCTCGAACCACCAACCCATTGGTTAACAGCCGAACGCGCTAACCATTGCGCCACGGAAGCCCAAAAATTAAATGGTCGTCAGGTGTTGTGGAAAAAACCTTGACTTTTTACGTCACATCTGAGACCTCACAACACCGCTCCCGGATGGGGTCGAACCACCAACCTATTGGTTAACAGCCGAACGCGCTAACCATTGAGCCACGGAAGCTCAGAAATTAAATTGTTGTCAGGTATTGTGGAAAAACTTTGGCTTTCTACGTTACATTTGAGACCCCACAACACCTCTCCCGGGTGGGCGCGAACCACCAACCTTTCGATTAACAGCTGAACGCGCTAACCATTGTGCCACGGAAGCCCAAAAGTTAAATGCTCGTTAGGTATTGTGTAAAAACCTTGACTTTTTACGTCACATCTGAGACCTCACAACACCGCTCCCGGATGGGCTCGAACCACCAACCTATTGGTTAACAGCCGAACGCGCTAACCATTGCGACACGGAAGCCCAAAAGTTAAATGCTCGTCAGGTATTATGTAAAAACCTTGACTATTTCCGTCACATCTGAGACCTCACAACACCGCTCCCGGATGGGGTCGAACCACCAACCTATTGGTTAACAGCCGAACGCGCTAACCATTGAGCCACGGAAGCTCAGAAATTAAATTGTTGTCAGGTATTGTGGAAAAACTTTGGCTTTCTACGTTACATTTGAGACCCCACAACACCTCTCCCGGGTGGGCTCGAACCACCAACCTTTCGATTAACAGCTGAACGCGCTAACCATTGTGCCACGGAAGCCCAAAAATTAAATGCTCGTCAGGTATTGTGTAAAAACCTTGACTTTTTACGTCACATCTGAGACCTCACAACACCGCTCCCGGATGGGCTCGAACCACCAACCTATTGGTTAACAGCCGAACGCGCTAACCATTGCGCCACGGAAGCCCAAAAGTTAAATGCTCGTCAGGTATTGTGTAAAAACCTTGACTTTTTACGTCACATCTGAGACCTCACGACGCCGCTCCCGGATGGGCTCGAACCACCAACCTATTGGTTAACAGCCGAACGCGCTAACCATTGAGCCACGGAAGCTCAGAAATTAAATTGTTGTCAGGTATTGTGGAAAAACTTTGGCTTTCTACGTTACATTTGAGACCCCACAACACCTCTCCCGGGTGGGCTCGAACCACCAACCTTTCGATTAACAGCTGAACGCGCTAACCATTGTGCCACGGAAGCCCAAAAGTTAAATGCTCGTTAGGTATTGTGTAAAAACCTTGACTTTTTACGTCACATCTGAGACCTCACAACACCGCTCCCGGATGGGCTCGAACCACCAACCTATTGGTTAACAGCCGAACGCGCTAACCATTGCGACACGGAAGCCCAAAAGTTAAATGCTCGTCAGGTATTATGTAAAAACCTTGACTTTTTACGTCACATCTGAGACCTCACAACACCGCTCCCGGATGGGGTCGAACCACCAACCTATTGGTTAACAGCCGAACGCGCTAACCATTGAGCCACAGAAGCTCAGAAATTAAATTGTTGTCAGGTATTGTGGAAAAACTTTGGCTTTCTACGTTACATTTGAGACCCCACAACACCTCTCCCGGGTGGGCTCGAACCAGCAACCTTTCGATTAACAGCTGAACGCGCTAACCATTGTGCCACGGAAGCCCAAAAATTAAATGCTCGTCAGGTATTGTGTAAAAACCTTGACTTTTTACGTCACATCTGAGACCTCACAACACCGCTCCCGGATGGGCTCGAACCACCAACCTATTGGTTAACAGCCGAACGCGCTAACCATTGCGCCACGGAAGCCCAAAAATTAAATGGTCGTCAGGTATTGTGGAAAAACTTTGGCTTTCTACGTTACATTTGAGATCACACACCGCTCCCGGGTGGGCTTGAACCACTAACCTATTGGTTAACAGCTGAACGCGCTACCCATTGAGCCTAGGAAGCTCAGAAATTAAACGGTTGTCAGGTATTGTGGAAAAACTTTGGCTTTCTACGTTACATTTGAGACCCCACAACACCTCTCCCGGGTGGGCTCGAACCACCAACCTTTCGATTAACAGCTGAACGCGCTAACCATTGTGCCACGGAAGCCCAAAAATTAGATGCTCGTCAGATATTGTGTAAAAACCTTGACTTTTTACGTCACATCTGAGACCTCACAACACCGCTCCCGGATGGGCTCGAACCACCAACCTATTGGTTAACAGCCGAACGCGCTAACCATTGCGCCACGGAAGCCCAAAAGTTAAATGCTTGTTAGGTATTGTGTAAAAACCTTGACTTTTTACGTCACATCCGAGACCTCACAACACCGCTCCCGGATGGGCTCGAACCACCAACCTATTGGTTAACAGCCGAACGCGCTAACCATTGCGCCACGGAAGCCCAAAAGTTAAATGCTCGTCAGGTATTATGCAAAAACCTTGACTTTTTACGTCACATCTGAGACCTCACAACACCGCTCCCGGATGGGGTCGAACCACCAACCTATTGGTTAACAGCCGAACGCGCTAACCATTGCGCCACGGAAGCCCAAAAATTAAATGGTCGTCATTTATTGTGCAAAAACTTTGGCTTTCTACGTTACATTTCAGATCCCACAACACCGCTCCCGAGTGGGCTCGAACCACCAACCTATTGGTTAACAGCCTAACGCGCTAACCATTGAGCCACGGAAGCTCAGAAATTAAATGGTTGTCAGGTATTGTGGAAAACCTTGACTTTTTACGTCACATCTGAGACCTCACAACACCGCTCCCGGATGGGCTCGAACCACCAACCTATTGGTTAACAGCCGAACGCGCTAACCATTGAGCCACGGAAGCTCAGAAATTAAATTGTTGTCAGGTATTGTGGAAAAACTTTGGCTTTCTACGTTACATTTGAGACCCCACAACACCTCTCCCGGGTGGGCGCGAACCACCAACCTTTCGATTAACAGCTGAACGCGCTAACCATTGTGCCACGGAAGCCCAAAAATTAAATGCTCGTCAGGTATTGTGTAAAAACCTTGACTTTTTACGTCACATCTGAGACCTCACAACACCGCTCCCGGATGGGCTCAAACCACCAACCTATTGGTTAACAGCCGAACGCGCTAACCATTGCGCCACGGAAGCCCAAAAGTTAAATGCTCGTCAGGTATTGTGTAAAAACCTTGACTTTTTACGTCACATCTGAGACCTCACGACGCCGCTCCCGGATGGGCTCGAACCACCAACCTATTGGTTAACAGCCGAACGCGCTAACCATTGAACCACGGAAGCTCAGAAATTAAATTGTTGTCAGGTATTGTGGAAAAACTTTGGCTTTCTACGTTACATTTGAGACCCCACAACACCTCTCCCGGGTGGGCTCGAACCACCAACCTTTCGATTAACAGCTGAACGCGCTAACCATTGTGCCACGGAAGCCCAAAAGTTAAATGCTCGTTAGGTATTGTGTAAAAACCTTGACTTTTTACGTCACATCTGAGACCTCACAACACCGCTCCCGGATGGGCTCGAACCACCAACCTATTGGTTAACAGCCGAACGCGCTAACCATAGCGACACGGAAGCCCAAAAGTTATATGCTCGTCAGGTATTATGTAAAAACCTTGACTTTTTACGTCACATCTGAGACCTCACAACACCGCTCCCGGATGGGGTCGAACCACCAACCTATTGGTTAACAGCCGAACGCGCTAACCATTGCGCCACGGAAGCCCAAAAATTAAATGGTCGTCAGGTATTGTGGAAAAACTTTGGCTTTCAACGTTACATTTGAGATCACACAACACCGCTCCCGGGTGGGCTCGAACCACCAACGTATTGGTTAACAGCTGAACGCGCTAACCATTGAGCCTAGGAAGCTCAGAAATTAAACGGTTGTCAGGTATTGTGGAAAAACTTTGGCTTTCTACGTTACATTTGAGACCCCACAACACCTCTCCCGGGTGGGCTCGAACCACCAACCTTTCGATTAACAGCTGAACGCGCTAACCATTGTGCCACGGAAGCCCAAAAATTAGATGCTCGTCAGATATTGTGTAAAAACCTTGACTTTTTACGTCACATCTGAGACCTCACAACACCGCTCCCGGATGGGCTCGAAACACCAACCTATTGGTTAACAGCCGAACGCGCAAACCATTGCGCCACGGAAGCCCAAAAGTTAAATGCTCGTCAGGTATTGTGTAAAAACCTTGACTTTTTACGTCACATCTGAGACCTCACAACACCGCTCCCGAGTGGGCTCGAACCACCAACCTATTGGTTAACAGCCGAACGCGCTAACCATTGAGCCACGGAAGCTCAGAAATTAAATGGTTGTCAGGTATTGTGGAAAACCTTGACTTTTTACGTCACATCTGAGACCTCACAACACCGCTCCCGGATGGGCTCGAACCACCAACCTATTGGTTAACAGCCGAACGCGCTAACCATTGCGCCACGGAAGCCCAAAAGTTAAATGCTCGTCAGGTATTGTGTAAAAACCTTGACTTTTTACGTCACATCTGAGACCTCACGACACCGCTCCCGGATGGGCTCGAACCACCAACCTATTGGTTAACAGCCGAACGCGCTAACCATTGAGCCACGGAAGCTCAGAAATTAAATTGTTGTCAGGTATTGTGGAAAAACTTTGGCTTTCTACGTTACATTTGAGACCCCACAACACCTCTCCCGGGTGGGCTCGAACCACCAACCTTTCGATTAACAGCTGAACGCGCTAACCATTGTGCCACGGAAGCCCAAAAATTAAATGCTCGTCAGGTATTGTGTAAAAACCTTGACTTTTTACGTCACGTCTGAGACCTCACAACACCGCTCCCGGACGGGCTCGAACCACCAACCTATTGGTTAACAGCCGAAGGCGCTAACCATTGCGCCACGGAAGCCCAAAAATTAAATGGTCGTCAGGTATTGTGGAAAAACTTTGGCTTTCTACGTTACATTTGAGATCACACAACACCGCTCCCGATTGGGCTCAAACCACCAACCTATTGGTTAACAGCTGAACGCGCTAAACATTGAGCCACGAAAGATTAGAAAATAAATGGTTATCACGTATTATGGAAAAAGTTTGACTTTTCACGCTACATCTGAGACCTCACAACACCTCTCCCGGGTGGGCTCGAACCACCAACCTTTCGATTAACAGCTGAACGCGCTAACCATTGCGCCACGGAAGCCCAAAAATTAAATGCTCGTCAGGTATTGTGGAAAAACTCTGACATTTTACGTTACATCAGAGACGACACAACACCGCTCCCGGGAGGGCTCGAACCACCAACCTTTCGGTTAACAGCTGAACGCGCTGACCATTGCGCCACTGAAGCCCAAAAATTAAATTTTCGTCAGGTATTGAGGTAAAACTTTGACTTTTTACTTCACATCCGAGACCTCACAACAGCGCTCCCGGATGGGCTCGAACCACCAACCTTTCGATTAACAGCCGAACGCGCTAACCATTGAGCCACGGAAGCTCAGAAATTAAATGGTTGTCACGTATTCTGGAAAAGTTTTGACTTTTTACGCTACATCTGAGACCCCACAACACCTCTTCCGGGTGGGCTCGAACCACCAACCTTTCGATTAAAAGCTGAACGCGCTAACCATTGCGCCACGGAAGCCCAAAAATTAAATGCTCGTCAGGTATTTTGGAAAAACTCTGACATTTTACGTTACATCTGAGACGTCACAACACCGCTCCCGGGAGGGCTCGAACCACCAACCTTTCGGTTAACAGCTGAACGCGCTGACCATTGCGCCACTGAAGCCCAAAAATTAAATTTTCGTCAGGTATTGAGGTAAAACTTTGACTTTTTACTTCACATCTGAGGCCTCACAACACCGCTCCCGGATGGGCTCGAACCACCAACCTTTCGGTTAACAGCCGAACGCGCTAACCATTGCGCCACGGACGCCCAAAAGAAACGGTCGTCAGGTATTGCGGAAAAACTTTGGCTATTTACGTTACATTTGAGATCCAAAAACACCGCTCCCGGGTGGGCTCGAAACACCAAGCTATTGGTTAACAGCCGAACGCGCTAACCATTGAGCCACGAAAGACCAGAAAATAAATGGTTATCACGTATTATGGAAAAAGTTTGACTTTTCACGCTATATCTGAGACCTCACAACACGTCTCCCGGGTGGGCTCGAACCACCAACCTTTCGATTAACAGCTGAACGCGCTAACCATTGCGCCACGGAAGCCCAAATATTAAATGCTCGTCAGGTATTGTGGAAAAACTCTGACATTTTACGTTACATCTGAGACGTCACAACACCGCTCCCGGGAGGGCTCGAACCACCAACCTTTCGGTTAACAGCTGAACGCGCTGACCATTGCGCCACTGAAGCCCAAAAATTAAATTTTCGTCAGGTATTGAGGTAAAACTTTGACTTTTTACTTCACATCCGAGACCTCACAACAGCGCTCCCGGATGGGCTCGAACCACCAACCTTTCGATTAACAGCCGAACGCGCTAACCATTGAGCCACGGAAGCTCCGAAATTAAATGGTTGTCACGTATTCTGGAAAAGTTTTGACTTTTTACGCTACATCTGAGACCCCACAACACCTCTTCCGGGTGGGCTCGAACCACCAACCTTTCGATTAAAAGCTGAACGCGCTAACCATTGCGCCACGGAAGCCCAAAAATTAAATGCTCGTCAGGTATTTTGGAAAAACTCTGACATTTTACGTTACATCTGAGACGTCACAACACCGCTCCCGGGAGGGCTCGAACCACCAACCTTTCGGTTAACAGCTGAACGCGCTGACCATTGCGCCACTGAAGCCCAAAAATTAAATTTTCGTCAGGTATTGAGGTAAAACTTTGACTTTTTACTTCACATCTGAGGCCTCACAACACCGCTCCCGGATGGGCTCGAACCACCAACCTTTCGGTTAACAGCCGAACGCGCTAACCATTGCGCCACGGACGCCCAAAAGAAACGGTCGTCAGGTATTGCGGAAAAACTTTGGCTATTTACGTTACATTTGAGATCCAAAAACACCGCTCCCGGGTGGGCTCGAAACACCAAGCTATTGGTTAACAGCCGAACGCGCTAACCATTGAGCCACGAAAGACCAGAAAATAAATGGTTATCACGTATTATGGAAAAAGTTTGACTTTTCACGCTATATCTGAGACCTCACAACACGTCTCCCGGGTGGGCTCGAACCACCAACCTTTCGATTAACAGCTGAACGCGCTAACCATTGCGCCACGGAAGCCCAAATATTAAATGCTCGTCAGGTATTGTGGAAAAACTCTGACATTTTACGTTACATCTGAGACGTCACAACACCGCTCCCGGGAGGGCTCGAACCACCAACCTTTCGGTTAACAGCCGAACGCGCTAACCATTCGCCACGGACGCCCAAAAATTAAATGTTCGTCAGGTATTGTGGAAAAACTCTGACATTTTACGTTATATCTGAGACGACACAACACCGCTCCCGGGAGGGCTCGAACCACCAACCTTTCGGTTAACAGTTGAACGCGCTGACCATTGCGCCACTGAAGCCCAAAAATTAAATTTTCGTCAGGTATTGAGGTAAAACTTTGACTTTTTACTTCACATCCGAGACCTCACAACACCGCTCCCGGATGGGCTCGAACCACCAACCTTTCGATTAACAGCCGAACGCGCTAACCATTGAGCCACGGAAGCTCAGAAATTAAATGGTTGTCACGTATTCTGGAAAAGTTTTGACTTTTTACGCTACATCTGAGACCCCACAACACCTCTTCCGGGTGGGCTCGAACCACCAACCTTTCGATTAAAAGCTGAACGCGCTAACCATTGCGCCACGGAAGCCCAAAAATTAAATGCTCGTCAGGTATTTTGGAAAAACTCTGACATTTTACGTTACATCTGAGACGTCACAACACCGCTCCCGGGAGGGCTCGAACCACCAACCTTTCGGTTAACAGCTGAACGCGCTGACCATTGCGCCACTGAAGCCCAAAAATTAAATTTTCGTCAGGTATTGAGGTAAAACTTTGACTTTTTACTTCACATCTGAGGCCTCACAACACCGCTCCCGGATGGGCTCGAACCACCAACCTTTCGGTTAACAGCCGAACGCGCTAACCATTGCGCCACGGACGCCCAAAAGAAATGGTCGTCAGGTATTGCGGAAAAACTTTGGCTATTTACGTTACATTTGAGATCCAAAAACACCGCTCCCGGGTGGGCTCGAAACACCAAGCTATTGGTTAACAGCCGAACGCGCTAACCATTGAGCCACGAAAGACCAGAAAATAAATGGTTATCACGTATTATGGAAAAAGTTTGACTTTTCACGCTATATCTGAGACCTCACAACACGTCTCCCGGGTGGGCTCGAACCACCAACCTTTCGATTAACAGCTGAACGCGCTAACCATTGCGCCACGGAAGCCCAAATATTAAATGCTCGTCAGGTATTGTGGAAAAACTCTGACATTTTACGTTACATCTGAGACGTCACAACACCGCTCCCGGGAGGGCTCGAACCACCAACCTTTCGGTTAACAGCTGAACGCGCTGACCATTGCGCCACTGAAGCCCAAAAATTAAATTTTCGTCAGGTATTGAGGTAAAACTTTGACTTTTTACTTCACATCTGAGGCCTCACAACACCGCTCCCGGATGGGCTCGAACCACCAACCTTTCGGTTAACAGCCGAACGCGCTAACCATTGCGCCACGGACGCCCAAAAGAAATGGTCGTCAGGTATTGCGGAAAAACTTTGGCTATTTACGTTACATTTGAGATCCAAAAACACCGCTCCCGGGTGGGCTCGAAACACCAAGCTATTGGTTAACAGCCGAACGCGCTAACCATTGAGCCACGGAAGCTCAGAAATTAAATGGTTGTCACGTATTCTGGAAAAGTTTTGACTTTTTACGCTACATCTGAGACCCCACAACACCTCTTCCGGGTGGGCTCGAACCACCAACCTTTCGATTAAAAGCTGAACGCGCTAACCATTGCGCCACGGAAGCCCAAATATTAAATGCTCGTCAGGTATTGTGGAAAAACTCTGACATTTTACGTTACATCTGAGACGTCACAACACCGCTCCCGGGAGGGCTCGAACCACCAACCTTTCGGTTAACAGCCGAACGCGCTAACCATTCGCCACGGACGCCCAAAAATTAAATGTTCGTCAGGTATTGTGGAAAAACTCTGACATTTTACGTTATATCTGAGACGACACAACACCGCTCCCGGGAGGGCTCGAACCACCAACCTTTCGGTTAACAGTTGAACGCGCTGACCATTGCGCCACTGAAGCCCAAAAATTAAATTTTCGTCAGGTATTGAGGTAAAACTTTGACTTTTTACTTCACATCCGAGACCTCACAACACCGCTCCCGGATGGGCTCGAACCACCAACCTTTCGATTAACAGCCGAACGCGCTAACCATTGAGCCACGGAAGCTCAGAAATTAAATGGTTGTCACGTATTCTGGAAAAGTTTTGACTTTTTACGCTACATCTGAGACCCCACAACACCTCTTCCGGGTGGGCTCGAACCACCAACCTTTCGATTAAAAGCTGAACGCGCTAACCATTGCGCCACGGAAGCCCAAAAATTAAATGCTCGTCAGGTATTTTGGAAAAACTCTGACATTTTACGTTACATCTGAGACGTCACAACACCGCTCCCGGGAGGGCTCGAACCACCAACCTTTCGGTTAACAGCTGAACGCGCTGACCATTGCGCCACTGAAGCCCAAAAATTAAATTTTCGTCAGGTATTGAGGTAAAACTTTGACTTTTTACTTCACATCTGAGGCCTCACAACACCGCTCCCGGATGGGCTCGAACCACCAACCTTTCGGTTAACAGCCGAACGCGCTAACCATTGCGCCACGGACGCCCAAAAGAAATGGTCGTCAGGTATTGCGGAAAAACTTTGGCTATTTACGTTACATTTGAGATCCAAAAACACCGCTCCCGGGTGGGCTCGAAACACCAAGCTATTGGTTAACAGCCGAACGCGCTAACCATTGAGCCACGAAAGACCAGAAAATAAATGGTTATCACGTATTATGGAAAAAGTTTGACTTTTCACGCTATATCTGAGACCTCACAACACGTCTCCCGGGTGGGCTCGAACCACCAACCTTTCGATTAACAGCTGAACGCGCTAACCATTGCGCCACGGAAGCCCAAATATTAAATGCTCGTCAGGTATTGTGGAAAAACTCTGACATTTTACGTTACATCTGAGACGTCACAACACCGCTCCCGGGAGGGCTCGAACCACCAACCTTTCGGTTAACAGCTGAACGCGCTGACCATTGCGCCACTGAAGCCCAAAAATTAAATTTTCGTCAGGTATTGAGGTAAAACTTTGACTTTTTACTTCACATCTGAGGCCTCACAACACCGCTCCCGGATGGGCTCGAACCACCAACCTTTCGGTTAACAGCCGAACGCGCTAACCATTGCGCCACGGACGCCCAAAAGAAATGGTCGTCAGGTATTGCGGAAAAACTTTGGCTATTTACGTTACATTTGAGATCCAAAAACACCGCTCCCGGGTGGGCTCGAAACACCAAGCTATTGGTTAACAGCCGAACGCGCTAACCATTGAGCCACGGAAGCTCAGAAATTAAATGGTTGTCACGTATTCTGGAAAAGTTTTGACTTTTTACGCTACATCTGAGACCCCACAACACCTCTTCCGGGTGGGCTCGAACCACCAACCTTTCGATTAAAAGCTGAACGCGCTAACCATTGCGCCACGGAAGCCCAAAAATTAAATGCTCGTCAGGTATTTTGGAAAAACTCTGACATTTTACGTTACATCTGAGACGTCACAACACCGCTCCCGGGAGGGCTCGAACCACCAACCTTTCGGTTAACAGCTGAACGCGCTGACCATTGCGCCACTGAAGCCCAAAAATTAAATTTTCGTCAGGTATTGAAGTAAAACTTTGACTTTTTACTTCACATCTGAGGCCTCACAACACCGCTCCCGGATGGGCTCGAACCACCAACCTTTCGGTTAACAGCCGAACGCGCTAACCATTGCGCCACGGACGCCCAAAAGAAATGGTCGTCAGGTATTGCGGAAAAACTTTGGCTATTTACGTTACATTTGAGATCCAAAAACACCGCTCCCGGGTGGGCTCGAAACACCAAGCTATTGGTTAACAGCCGAACGCGCTAACCATTGAGCCACGAAAGACCAGAAAATAAATGGTTATCACGTATTATGGAAAAAGTTTGACTTTTCACGCTATATCTGAGACCTCACAACACGTCTCCCGGGTGGGCTCGAACCACCAACCTTTCGATTAACAGCTGAACGCGCTAACCATTGCGCCACGGAAGCCCAAATATTAAATGCTCGTCAGGTATTGTGGAAAAACTCTGACATTTTACGTTACATCTGAGACGTCACAACACCGCTCCCGGGAGGGCTCGAACCACCAACCTTTCGGTTAACAGCCGAACGCGCTAACCATTCGCCACGGACGCCCAAAAATTAAATGTTCGTCAGGTATTGTGGAAAAACTCTGACATTTTACGTTATATCTGAGACGACACAACACCGCTCCCGGGAGGGCTCGAACCACCAACCTTTCGGTTAACAGTTGAACGCGCTGACCATTGCGCCACTGAAGCCCAAAAATTAAATTTTCGTCAGGTATTGAGGTAAAACTTTGACTTTTTACTTCACATCCGAGACCTCACAACACCGCTCCCGGATGGGCTCGAACCACCAACCTTTCGATTAACAGCCGAACGCGCTAACCATTGAGCCACGGAAGCTCAGAAATTAAATGGTTGTCACGTATTCTGGAAAAGTTTTGACTTTTTACGCTACATCTGAGACCCCACAACACCTCTTCCGGGTGGGCTCGAACCACCAACCTTTCGATTAAAAGCTGAACGCGCTAACCATTGCGCCACGGAAGCCCAAAAATTAAATGCTCGTCAGGTATTTTGGAAAAACTCTGACATTTTACGTTACATCTGAGACGTCACAACACCGCTCCCGGGAGGGCTCGAACCACCAACCTTTCGGTTAACAGCTGAACGCGCTGACCATTGCGCCACTGAAGCCCAAAAATTAAATTTTCGTCAGGTATTGAGGTAAAACTTTGACTTTTTACTTCACATCTGAGGCCTCACAACACCGCTCCCGGATGGGCTCGAACCACCAACCTTTCGGTTAACAGCCGAACGCGCTAACCATTGCGCCACGGACGCCCAAAAGAAATGGTCGTCAGGTATTGCGGAAAAACTTTGGCTATTTACGTTACATTTGAGATCCAAAAACACCGCTCCCGGGTGGGCTCGAAACACCAAGCTATTGGTTAACAGCCGAACGCGCTAACCATTGAGCCACGAAAGACCAGAAAATAAATGGTTATCACGTATTATGGAAAAAGTTTGACTTTTCACGCTATATCTGAGACCTCACAACACGTCTCCCGGGTGGGCTCGAACCACCAACCTTTCGATTAACAGCTGAACGCGCTAACCATTGCGCCACGGAAGCCCAAATATTAAATGCTCGTCAGGTATTGTGGAAAAACTCTGACATTTTACGTTACATCTGAGACGTCACAACACCGCTCCCGGGAGGGCTCGAACCACCAACCTTTCGGTTAACAGCTGAACGCGCTGACCATTGCGCCACTGAAGCCCAAAAATTAAATTTTCGTCAGGTATTGAGGTAAAACTTTGACTTTTTACTTCACATCTGAGGCCTCACAACACCGCTCCCGGATGGGCTCGAACCACCAACCTTTCGGTTAACAGCCGAACGCGCTAACCATTGCGCCACGGACGCCCAAAAGAAATGGTCGTCAGGTATTGCGGAAAAACTTTGGCTATTTACGTTACATTTGAGATCCAAAAACACCGCTCCCGGGTGGGCTCGAAACACCAAGCTATTGGTTAACAGCCGAACGCGCTAACCATTGAGCCACGGAAGCTCAGAAATTAAATGGTTGTCACGTATTCTGGAAAAGTTTTGACTTTTTACGCTACATCTGAGACCCCACAACACCTCTTCCGGGTGGGCTCGAACCACCAACCTTTCGATTAAAAGCTGAACGCGCTAACCATTGCGCCACGGAAGCCCAAAAATTAAATGCTCGTCAGGTATTTTGGAAAAACTCTGACATTTTACGTTACATCTGAGACGTCACAACACCGCTCCCGGGAGGGCTCGAACCACCAACCTTTCGGTTAACAGCTGAACGCGCTGACCATTGCGCCACTGAAGCCCAAAAATTAAATTTTCGTCAGGTATTGAAGTAAAACTTTGACTTTTTACTTCACATCTGAGGCCTCACAACACCGCTCCCGGATGGGCTCGAACCACCAACCTTTCGGTTAACAGCCGAACGCGCTAACCATTGCGCCACGGACGCCCAAAAGAAATGGTCGTCAGGTATTGCGGAAAAACTTTGGCTATTTACGTTACATTTGAGATCCAAAAACACCGCTCCCGGGTGGGCTCGAAACACCAAGCTATTGGTTAACAGCCGAACGCGCTAACCATTGAGCCACGAAAGACCAGAAAATAAATGGTTATCACGTATTATGGAAAAAGTTTGACTTTTCACGCTATATCTGAGACCTCACAACACGTCTCCCGGGTGGGCTCGAACCACCAACCTTTCGATTAACAGCTGAACGCGCTAACCATTGCGCCACGGAAGCCCAAATATTAAATGCTCGTCAGGTATTGTGGAAAAACTCTGACATTTTACGTTACATCTGAGACGTCACAACACCGCTCCCGGGAGGGCTCGAACCACCAACCTTTCGGTTAACAGCCGAACGCGCTAACCATTCGCCACGGACGCCCAAAAATTAAATGTTCGTCAGGTATTGTGGAAAAACTCTGACATTTTACGTTATATCTGAGACGACACAACACCGCTCCCGGGAGGGCTCGAACCACCAACCTTTCGGTTAACAGTTGAACGCGCTGACCATTGCGCCACTGAAGCCCAAAAATTAAATTTTCGTCAGGTATTGAGGTAAAACTTTGACTTTTTACTTCACATCCGAGACCTCACAACACCGCTCCCGGATGGGCTCGAACCACCAACCTTTCGATTAACAGCCGAACGCGCTAACCATTGAGCCACGGAAGCTCAGAAATTAAATGGTTGTCACGTATTGTGGAAAAGTTTTGACTTTTTACGCTACATCTGAGACCCCACAACACCTCTTCCGGGTGGGCTCGAACCACCATCTGTCGATTAACAGCTGAACGCGCTAACCATTGCGCCACGGAAGCCCAAATATTAAATGCTCGTCAGGTATTGTGGAAAAACTCTGACATTTTACGTTACATCTGAGACGTCACAACACCGCTCCCGGGAGGGCTCGAACCACCAACCTATTGGTTAACAGCCGAACGCGCTAACCATTGCGCCACGGAAGCCCAAAAATTAAATGGTCGTCAGGTGTTGTGGAAAAAACCTTGACTTTTTACGTCACATCTGAGACCTCACAACACCGCTCCCGGATGGGCTCGAACCACCAACCTATATGTTATCAGCCGAACGCGCTAACCTTTGAGCCACGGAAGCTCAGAAATCAAATGGTTGTCAGGTATTGTGGATAAGTTATGACTTTTTACGTTACATCTGAGACCCTACAACATCTCTTCCGGTTGGGCTCGAACCACCAACCTTTCGGTTAACAGCCGAACGCGCTAACCATTGCGCAACGGAGGCCAAATATTAAATGGTCGTCAGGTATTGAGGTAAAACTTTGACTTTTTACTTCACATCTGAGACCTCACAACACCGCTCCCGGATGGGCTCGAACCACCAACCTATTGGTTAACAGCCGAACGCGCTAACCATTGCGCCACGGAAGCCCAAAAATTAAATGGTCGTCAGGTGTTGTGGAAAAAACCTTGACTTTTTACGTCTCATCTGAGACCTCACAACACCGCTCCCGGATGGGCTCGAACCACCAACCTATTTGTTATCAGCCGAACGCGCTAACCTTTGAGCCACGGAAGCTCAGAAATCAAATGGTTGTCGGGTATTGTGGATAAGTTATGACTTTTTACGTTACATCTGAGACCCTACAACACCTCTTCCGGTTGGGCTCGAACCACCAACCTTTCGGTTAACAGCCGAACGCGCTAACCATTGCGCCAAGGAAGCCCAAAAATTTAATGGTCGTCAGGTATTGTGGCAAAACTTTGGCTTTCTACGTTACACTTGAGATCCCACACCACCGCTCCCGGGTGGGCTCGAACCACCAACCTATTGGTTAACAGCCGAACGCGCTAACCATTGAGCCACGGAAGCTCAGAAATTAAATGGTTGTCACGTATTGTGGATAAGTTTTGACTTTTTACGCTACATCTGAGACCCCACAACACCTCTTCCGGGTGCGCTTGAACCACCAGCCTTTCGATTAACAGTTGAACGCGCTAATAATTGCGCCACGGAAGCCCAAAAATTAAATGTTCGTCAGGTATTGTGGAAAAACTCTGACATTTTACGTAACATCTGAAACGTCACAACACCGCTCCCGGATGGGCTCGAACCACCAACCTTTCGGTTAACAGCCGAACGCGCTAACCATTGCGCCACGGACGCCCAAAAAAAAAATGGTCGTCAGGTATTGTGGAAAAACTTCGGCTTTTTACGTTACATTAGAGATCCCACAACACCGCTCCCGGGTGGGCTCGAACCACCAACCTATTTGTTAACAGCCGAATTCGCTAACCATTGAGCCACGGAAGCTCAGAATTTAAATGGTCGTCAGGTGTTGTGGAAAAAACCTTGACTTTTTACGTCACATCTGAGACGTTTCAACACCGCTCCCGGATGGGCTCGAACCACACACCTATTGGTTAACAGCCGAACGCGCTAACCTTTGAGCCACGGAAGCTCAGAAATTAAATGGTTGTCAGGTATTGTAGATAAGTTAAGACATTTTACGTTACATCTGAGACCCTACAACACCTCTCCCGGGTGGGCTCGAACCTTCAACCTTTCGATTAACCGCTGAATGCGCTAATCATTGCGCCACGGAAGCCCAAAAATTAAATGTTCGTTAGGTATTGTGGAAAAACTCTGACATTTTACGTTACATCTGAGACCTCACTTCACCGCTACCGGATGGGCTCGAACCACCAACCTATTGGTTAACAGCCGAACGCGCTAACCATTGCGCCACGGAAGCCCAAAATTTAAATGGTCGTCAGGTGTTGTGGAAAACCCCTTGACTTTTTACGTCACATCTGAGACGTCACAACACCGCTCCCGGATGGGCTCGAACCACACACCTATTGGTTAACAGCCGAACGCGCTAACCTTTGAGCCACGGAAGCTCAGAAATTAAATGGTTGTCAGGTATTGTAGATAAGTTATGACTTTTTACGTTACATCTGAGACCCTACAACACCTCTTCCGGTTGGGCTCGAACCACCAACCTTTCGGTTAACAGCCGAACGCACTAACAATTGCGCCAAGAAGGCCCAAAAATTTAATGGTCGTCAGGTATTGTGGCAAAACTTTGGCTTTCTACGTTACATATGAGATCCCACACCACCGCTCCCGGGTGGGCTCGAACCACCAACTTATTGGTTAACAGCCGAACGCGCTAACCATTGAGCCACGGAAGCTCAGAAATTAAATGTTTGTCACGTATTGTGGATAAGTTTTGACTTTTTACGCTACATCTGAGACCCCACAACACCTCTTCCGGGTGGGCTTGAACCACCAGCCTTTCGATTAACAGTTGAACGCGCTAATAATTGCGCCAAGGAAGCCCAAAAATTAAATGTTCGTCAGGTATTGTGGAAAAACTCTGACATTTTACGTTACATCTGAGACGTCACAACGCCGCTCCCGGGTGGGCTCGAACCACTAACCTATTTGTTAACTGCTGAACGCGCTAACCATTGCGCCACGGAAGCCCAAAAATTAAATGCTCGTCAGGTATTGTGTAAAAACCTTGACTTTTTACGTCACATCTGAGACCTCACAACACCGCTCCCGGATGGGCTCGAACCACCAACCTATTTGTTAACAGCCGAAAGCGCTAACCATTGAGCCACGGAAGCTCAGAAATTAAATGGTTGTCACGTATTGTGGAAAAGTTTTGAATTTTTACGCTACATCTGAGACCCCACAACACCTCTCCCGGGTGGGCTCGAACCTTCAACCTTTCGATTAACAGCTGAACGCGCTAATCATTGCGCCACGGAAGCCCAAAAATTAAATGGTCGTCAGGTATTGTGGAAAAACTTTGGCTTTCTACGTTACGTTTGAGATCCCACAACACCGCGCCCGGGAGGGCTCGAACCACCAACCTATTGGTTAACAGCCGAACGCCCTAACCATTGCGCCACGGAAGCCCAAAAATTAAATGATCGTCAGGTATTGTGGAAAAACTTTGACTTTTTACGTAACATCTGAGACCTCATAGCACCGCTCCCGGGTGTGCTCGAACCACCAACCTTTCTGTTAACAGCCGAACGCGCTAACGATTGCGCCACGGAAGCCCAAAAATTGAATGGTCGTCAGGTGCTGTGGAAAAAACCTTGACTTTTTACGTCACATCTGAGACGTAACAACACCGCTCCCGGATGGGCTCGAACCACACACCTATTCGTTAACAGCCGAACGCGCTAACCTTTGAGCCAAGGAAGCCCAAAAATTTAATGGTCGTCAGGTATTGTGGCAAAACTTTGTCTTTCTACGTTACATTTGAGATCCCACACCACCGGTCCCGGGTGGGCTCGAACCACCAACCTATTGGTTAACAGCCGAACGCGCTAACCATTGAGCCACGGAAGCTCAGAAATTAAATGGTTGTCACGTATTGTGGATAGGTTTTGACTTTTTACACTACATCTGAGACCCCACAACACCTCTTCCGGGTGGGCTTGAACCGCCAGCCTTTCGATTAACAGTTGAACGCGCTAATAATTGCGCCACGGAAGCCCAAAAATTAAATGTTCGTCAGGTACTGTGGAAAAACTCTGACATTTTACGTTACATCTGAGACGTCACAACACCGCTCCCGGATGGGCTCGAACCACCAACCTTTCGGTTAACAGCTGAACGCGCTGACCATTGCGCCACGGAGGCCCAAAAATTAAATGGTCGTCAGGTATTGTGGAAAAATTTTGACTTTCAACGTTACATTTGAGATCCCAAAATACCGCTCCCGGGTGGGCTCGAACCACCAACCTATTGGTTAACAGCCGAATTCGCTAACCATTGAGCCACGGAAGCTCAGAATTTAAGTGGTTGTCACATATTGTGGAAAAGTTTTGACATTTTACGTTACATCTGAGACGTCACAACACCGCTCCCGGATGGGCTCGAACCACCAACCTTTCGGTTAAGAGCTGAACGCGCTAATCATTGCGCCACGGAAGCCCAAAAATTAAATGTTCGTCAGGTATTGTGGAAAAACTCTGACATTTTACGTTACATCTGAGACCTCACAACACCGCTCCCGGATGGGCTCGAACCACCAACCTATTGGTTAACAGCCGAACGCGCTAACCATTGCGCCACGGAAGACCAAAAATTAAATGGTCATCAGGTGTTGTGGAAAAAACCTTGCCTTTTTACGTCACATCTGAGACGTCACAAAACCGCTCCCGGATGGGCTCGAACCACAAACCTATTGGTTAACAGCCGAACGCGCTAACCTTTGAGCCACAGAAGCTCAGAATTTAAATGGTTGTCAGGTATTGTGGATAAGTTATGACTTTTTACGTTACATGTGTGACCCTACAAAACCTCTTCCGGTTGGGCTCGAACCACCAACCTTTCGGTTAACAGCCGAACGCGCTAACCATTGCGCCAAGGAAGCCCAAAAATTTAATGGTCGTCAGGTATTGTGGCAAAACTTTGGCTTTCTACGTTACATTTGAGATCCCACACCATCGCTCCCGGGTGGGCTCGAACCACCAACCTATTGGTTAACAGCCGAACGCGCTAACCATTGAGCCACGGAAGCTCAGAAATTAAATGGTTGTCACGTATTGTGGATAGGTTTTGACTTTTTACGCTACATCTGAGACCCCACAACACCTCTTCCGGGTGGGCCTGAACCACCAGCCTTTCGATTAACAGTTGAACGCGCTAATAATTGCGCCACGGAAGCCCAAAAATTAAATCTTCGTCAGGTATTGTGGAAAAACTCTGACATTTTACGTTACATCTGAGACCTCACAACACCGCTCCCGGATGGGCTCGAACCACCAACCTATTGGTTAACAGCCGAATTCGCTAACCATTGAGCCACGGAAGCTCAGAATTTAAGTGGTTGTCACATATTGTGGAAAAATTTTGACATTTTACGTTACATCTGAGACGTCACAACACCGCTCCCGGATGGGCTCGAACCACCAACCTTTCGGTTAACAGCTGAACGCGCTAATCATTGCGCCACGGAAGCCCAAAAACTAAATGTTCGTCAGGTATTGTGGAAAAACTCTGACATTTTACGTTACATCTGAGACCTCACAACACCGCTCCCGGATGGGCTCGAACCACCAACCTATTGGTTAACAGCCGAACGCGCTAACCATTGAGCCACGGAAGCTCAGAAATTAAATGTTTGTCACGTATTGTGGATAAGTTTTGACTTTTTACGCTACATCTGAGACCCCACAACACCTCTTCCGGGTGGGCTTGAACCACCAGCCTTTCGATTAACAGTTGAACGCGCTAATAATTGCGCCAAGGAAGCCCAAAAATTAAATGTTCGTCAGGTATTGTGGAAAAACTCTGACATTTTACGTTACATCTGAGACGTCACAACGCCGCTCCCGGGTGGGCTCGAACCACTAACCTATTTGTTAACTGCTGAACGCGCTAACCATTGCGCCACGGAAGCCCAAAAATTAAATGCTCGTCAGGTATTGTGTAAAAACCTTGACTTTTTACGTCACATCTGAGACCTCACAACACCGCTCCCGGATGGGCTCGAACCACCAACCTATTTGTTAACAGCCGAAAGCGCTAACCATTGAGCCACGGAAGCTCAGAAATTAAATGGTTGTCACGTATTGTGGAAAAGTTTTGAATTTTTACGCTACATCTGAGACCCCACAACACCTCTCCCGGGTGGGCTCGAACCTTCAACCTTTCGATTAACAGCTGAACGCGCTAATCATTGCGCCACGGAAGCCCAAAAATTAAATGGTCGTCAGGTATTGTGGAAAAACTTTGGCTTTCTACGTTACGTTTGAGATCCCACAACACCGCGCCCGGGAGGGCTCGAACCACCAACCTATTGGTTAACAGCCGAACGCCCTAACCATTGCGCCACGGAAGCCCAAAAATTAAATGATCGTCAGGTATTGTGGAAAAACTTTGACTTTTTACGTAACATCTGAGACCTCATAGCACCGCTCCCGGGTGTGCTCGAACCACCAACCTTTCTGTTAACAGCCGAACGCGCTAACGATTGCGCCACGGAAGCCCAAAAATTGAATGGTCGTCAGGTGCTGTGGAAAAAACCTTGACTTTTTACGTCACATCTGAGACGTAACAACACCGCTCCCGGATGGGCTCGAACCACACACCTATTCGTTAACAGCCGAACGCGCTAACCTTTGAGCCAAGGAAGCCCAAAAATTTAATGGTCGTCAGGTATTGTGGCAAAACTTTGTCTTTCTACGTTACATTTGAGATCCCACACCACCGGTCCCGGGTGGGCTCGAACCACCAACCTATTGGTTAACAGCCGAACGCGCTAACCATTGAGCCACGGAAGCTCAGAAATTAAATGGTTGTCACGTATTGTGGATAGGTTTTGACTTTTTACACTACATCTGAGACCCCACAACACCTCTTCCGGGTGGGCTTGAACCGCCAGCCTTTCGATTAACAGTTGAACGCGCTAATAATTGCGCCACGGAAGCCCAAAAATTAAATGTTCGTCAGGTACTGTGGAAAAACTCTGACATTTTACGTTACATCTGAGACGTCACAACACCGCTCCCGGATGGGCTCGAACCACCAACCTTTCGGTTAACAGCTGAACGCGCTGACCATTGCGCCACGGAGGCCCAAAAATTAAATGGTCGTCAGGTATTGTGGAAAAATTTTGACTTTCAACGTTACATTTGAGATCCCAAAATACCGCTCCCGGGTGGGCTCGAACCACCAACCTATTGGTTAACAGCCGAATTCGCTAACCATTGAGCCACGGAAGCTCAGAATTTAAGTGGTTGTCACATATTGTGGAAAAGTTTTGACATTTTACGTTACATCTGAGACGTCACAACACCGCTCCCGGATGGGCTCGAACCACCAACCTTTCGGTTAAGAGCTGAACGCGCTAATCATTGCGCCACGGAAGCCCAAAAATTAAATGTTCGTCAGGTATTGTGGAAAAACTCTGACATTTTACGTTACATCTGAGACCTCACAACACCGCTCCCGGATGGGCTCGAACCACCAACCTATTGGTTAACAGCCGAACGCGCTAACCATTGCGCCACGGAAGACCAAAAATTAAATGGTCATCAGGTGTTGTGGAAAAAACCTTGCCTTTTTACGTCACATCTGAGACGTCACAAAACCGCTCCCGGATGGGCTCGAACCACAAACCTATTGGTTAACAGCCGAACGCGCTAACCTTTGAGCCACAGAAGCTCAGAATTTAAATGGTTGTCAGGTATTGTGGATAAGTTATGACTTTTTACGTTACATGTGTGACCCTACAAAACCTCTTCCGGTTGGGCTCGAACCACCAACCTTTCGGTTAACAGCCGAACGCGCTAACCATTGCGCCAAGGAAGCCCAAAAATTTAATGGTCGTCAGGTATTGTGGCAAAACTTTGGCTTTCTACGTTACATTTGAGATCCCACACCATCGCTCCCGGGTGGGCTCGAACCACCAACCTATTGGTTAACAGCCGAACGCGCTAACCATTGAGCCACGGAAGCTCAGAAATTAAATGGTTGTCACGTATTGTGGATAGGTTTTGACTTTTTACGCTACATCTGAGACCCCACAACACCTCTTCCGGGTGGGCCTGAACCACCAGCCTTTCGATTAACAGTTGAACGCGCTAATAATTGCGCCACGGAAGCCCAAAAATTAAATCTTCGTCAGGTATTGTGGAAAAACTCTGACATTTTACGTTACATCTGAGACCTCACAACACCGCTCCCGGATGGGCTCGAACCACCAACCTATTGGTTAACAGCCGAATTCGCTAACCATTGAGCCACGGAAGCTCAGAATTTAAGTGGTTGTCACATATTGTGGAAAAATTTTGACATTTTACGTTACATCTGAGACGTCACAACACCGCTCCCGGATGGGCTCGAACCACCAACCTTTCGGTTAACAGCTGAACGCGCTAATCATTGCGCCACGGAAGCCCAAAAACTAAATGTTCGTCAGGTATTGTGGAAAAACTCTGACATTTTACGTTACATCTGAGACCTCACAACACCGCTCCCGGATGGGCTCGAACCACCAACCTATTGGTTAACAGCCGAACGCGCTAACCATTGCGCCACGGAAGACCAAAAATTAAACGGTCGTCAGGTGTTGTGGAAAAAACCTTGCCTTTTTACGTCACATCTGAGACGTCACAAAACCGCTCCCGGATGGGCTCGAACCACAAACCTATTGGTTAACAGCCGAACGCGCTAACCTTTGAGCCACGGAAGCTCAGAAATTAAATGGTTGTCAGGTATTGTGGATAAGTTATGACTTTTTACGTTACATGTGTGACCCTACAACACCTCTTCCGGTTGGGCTCGAACCACCAACCTTTCGGTTAACAGCCGAACGCGCTAACCATTGCGCCAAGGAAGCCCAAAAATTTAATGGTCGTCAGGTATTGTGGCAAAACTTTGGCTTTCTACGTTACATTTGAGATCCCACACCATCGCTCCCGGGTGGGCTCGAACCACCAACCTATTGGTTAACAGCCGAACGCGCTAACCATTGAGCCACGGAAGCTCAGAAATTAAATGGTTGTCACGTATTGTGGATAGGTTTTGACTTTTTACGCTACATCTGAGACCCCACAACACCTCTTCCGGGTGGGCCTGAACCACCAGCCTTTCGATTAACAGTTGAACGCGCTAATAATTGCGCCACGGAAGCCCAAAAATTAAATGTTCGTCAGGTATTGTGGAAAAACCTTGACTTTTTACGTCACATCTGAGACCTCACAACACCGCTCCCGGATGGGCTCTAACCACCAACCTATTGGTTAACAGCCGAACGCGTTAACCATTGCGCCACGGAAGCCCAAAAATTAAATGGTCGTCAGGTATTGTGGAAAAACTTTGGCTTTCTACGTTACGTTTGAGATCCCACAACGCCGCTCCCGGGTGGGCTCGAACCACTAAATTATTTGTTAACTGCTGAACGCGCGTTGTGGAAAAGTTTTGACTTTTTACGCTACATCTGAGACCCCACAACACCTCTCCCGGGTGGGCTCGAACCTTCAACCTTTCGATTAACAGCTGAACGCGCTAATCATTGCGCCACGTAAGCCCAAAAATTAAATGGTCGTCAGGTATTGTGGAAAAACTTTGGCTTTCCACGTTACGTTTGAGATCCCACAACACCGCGCCCGGGTGGGCTCGAACCACCAACCTATTGGTTAACAGCCGAACGCCCTAACCATTGCGCCACGGAAGCCCAAAAATTAAATGATCGTCAGGTATTGTGGAAAAACTTTGGCTTTCTACGTTACATTTGAGATCCCACAACGCCGCTCCCGGGTGGGCTCGAACCACTAACCTATTAGTTAACAGCCGAACGCGCTAACCATTGAGCCACGGAAGCTCAGAAATTAAATGGTTGTCACGTATTGTGGAAAAGTTTTGACTTTTTACGCTACATCTGAGACCCCACAACACCTCTCCCGGGTGGGCTCGAACCACCAACCTTTCTGTTAACAGCCGAACGCGCTAACGATTGCGCCACGGAAGCCCAAAATTTAAATGGTCGTCCGGTATTGTGGAAAAACCTTGACTTTTTACGTCACATCCGAGACGTCACAACACCGCTCCCGGATGGGCTTGAACCACCAACCTATTGGTTAACAGCCGAACGCGCTAACCATTGAGCCACGGAAGCTCAGAAATTAAATGGTTCTCACGTATTGTGGAAAAGTTTTGACTTTTTACGCTACATCTGAGACCCCACAACACCTCTCCCGGGTGGGCTCGAACCTTCAACCTTTCGATTAACAGCTGAACGCGCTAGTCATTGCGGCACGGAAGCCCAAAAATTAAATGTTCGTCAGGTATTGTGGAAAAACTCTGACATTTTACGTTACATCTGAGACCTCACTACACCGCTCCCGGATGGGCTCGAACCACCAACCTATTGGTTAAAAGCCGAACGCGCTAACCATTGCGCCACGGAAGCCCAAAAATTAAATGGTCGTCAGGTGTTGTGGAAAAAACCTTGGCTTTTTACGTCACATCTGAGACGTCACAACACCTATTCCGGTTGGGCTCGAACCACCAACCTTTCGGTTAACAGCCGAACGCGCTAACCATTGCGCCAAGGAAGCCCAAAAATTTAATGGTCGTCAGGTATTGTGGCAAAATTTGGCTTTCTACGTTACATTTGAGATCCCACACCATCGCTCCTGGGTGGGCTCGAAGCACCAACCTATTGGTTAACAGCCGAACGCGCTAACCATTGAGCCACGGAAGCTCAGAAATTAAATGGGTGTCACGTATTGTGGATAAGTTATGACTTATTACTTTACATCTGAGACCCTACAACACCTCTCTCGGTTGGGCTCGAACCACCAACCTTTCGGTTAACAGCCGAACGCGCTAACCATTGCGCCAAGGAAGCCCAAAAAATAAATGGTCGTCAGGTATTGTGGAAAAACTTTGGCTTTCTACGTTACATTTGAGATCCCACAACACCGCTCCCGGGTGGGCTCGAACCACCAACCTATTGGCTAACAGCCGAACGCGCTAAGCATTGAGCCACGGAAGCTCAGAAATTAAATGGTTGTTACGTATTGTGGAAAAGTTTTGACATTTTACGCTACATCTGAGACCCCACAAAACCTCTCCCGGGTGGGCTCGAACCACCACCCTTTCGATTAACGGCTGAACGCGCTAATTATTGCGCCACGGAAGCCCAAAAATTAAATGTTCGTCAGGTATTGTGGAAAAACTCTGACATTTTACGTTACATTCGAGACGTCACAACACCGCTCCCGGGAGGGCTCAAACCACAACTCTTTTGTATAGCAGCTGAACGCGCTAACCATTGCGCCACGGAAGCCTAAATATTAAATGGTCGTCATGTATTGTGGAAAAACTCTGACTTTTTACGTTACATCTGAGACCTCACAAAACGCTCCCGGATGGGCTCGAAAAACCAAAATTTCGGTTAAAAGCCGAAAGCGCTAGCCATTGAGCCACGGAAGCTCTGAAATTAAATGGTCGTCCGGTATTGTGGAAAAACTTTGACTTTTTACGTAACATCTGAGACCTCATAGCACCGCTCCCGGGTGTGCTCGAACCACCAACCTTTCTGTTAACAGCCAAACGCGCTAACCATTGCGCCAAGGAAGCCCAAATATTAAATATTCGTCAGGTATTGTGGAAAAACTCTGACATTTTACGTCACATCTGAGAACTCACAACACCGCTCCCGGGTGGGCCCGAACCACCAACCTATTGGTTAACAGCCGAACACGCTAAACATTGAGCCACGGAAGCTCAGAAATTAAATCGTTGTCACGTATTGTGGAAAAGTTTTGACTTTTTACGCTACATCTGAGACCCCACAACACCTCTCCCGGGTGGGCTCGAACCACCAACCTTTCGATTAACAGAAGAACGCGCTAACCATTGCGCCACGGAAGCTCAAAAATTAAATGGTCGTCAGGTATTGTGGAAAAACCTTGACTTTTTACGTCACATCTGAGACCTCACAACACCGCTCCCGGATGGGCTCGAACTACCAAACTATTGGTTAACAGCCGAACGCGCTAACCATTGAGCCACGGAAGCTCAGAAATTAAATGGTCGTCAGGTATTGTGGAAAAACTTTGGCTTTCTACGTTACATTTGAGATCCCACAACACCGCTCCCGGGTTTGCTCGAACCACCAACCTATTGGCTAACAGCCGAACGCGCTAAACATTGAGCCACGGAAGCTCAGAAATTAAATCGTTGTCACGTATTGTGGAAAAGTTTTGACTTTTTACGCTACATCTGAGACCCCACAACACCTCTCCCGGGTGGGCTCGAACCACCAACCTTTCGATTAACAGAAGAACGCGCTAACCATTGCGCCACGGAAGCTCAATAATTAAATGGTCGTCAGGTATTGTGGAAAAACCTTGACTTTTTACGTCACATCTGAGACCTCACAACACCGCTCCCGAAAGGGCTCAAACCACCAGTCTTTTGAATAACAGCTGAACGCGCTAACCATTGCGCCCCGGAAGCCCAAAAATTAAATGGTCGTCAGGTATTGTGGAAAAACTTTGGCTTTCTACGTTACATTTGAGATCCCACAACACCGCTCCCGGGTGGGCTCGAACCACCAACCTATTGGTTAACAGCCGAACGCGCTAACCTTTGAGCCACGAAAGCTCAGAAATTAAATGGTTGTCACGTATTGTGGAAAAGTTTTGACTTTTTACGCTACATCTGAGACCCCACAACACCTCTCTCGGGTGGGCTCGAACCACCAACCTATTGGTTAACAGCCGAACGCGCTAACCATTGAGCCACGGAAGCCCAAAAATTAAATGGTCGTCAGGTATTGTGGAAAAACCTTGACTTTTTACGTAACATCTGAGACGTCACAACACCGCTCCCGGGTATGCTTGAAGCACCAACCTATTGGCTAACAGCCGAACGCGCTAACCATTGAGCCACGGAAGCTCAGAAATTAAATGGTTGTCAGGTATTGTGGAAAAACTTTGTCTTTCTACGTTACATTTGAGACCCCACAACCACCAACCTTTCGATTAACAGCTGAACGCGCTAACCATTGAGCCACGGAAGCTCAGAAATTAAATGGTCGTCAGGTATTGTGGAAAAACTTTGGCTTTCTACGTTACATTTGAGATCCCACAACACCGCTCCCGGGTGGGCTCGAACCACCAACCTATGGGTCAACAGCAGAACGCGCTAACCATTGCGCCACGGAAGCCCAAAAATTAAATGCTCGTCAGGTTTTGCGTAAAAACCTAGACTTTTTACGTCACATCTGAGACCTCACAACACCGCTCCAGGATGATCTCGAACCACCAACCTATTGGTTAACAGCCGAACGCGCTAACCATTGAGCCACGGAAGCTCAGAAATTAAATGATTGTCACGTATTGTGGATAAGTTTTGACTTTCTACGCTACATATGAGACCCCACAACACCTCTCCCGGGTGGGCTCGAACCTTCAACCTTTCGATTAACAGCTGAACGCGCTAATCATTGCGCCACGGAAGCCCAAAAATTAAATGGTCGTCAGGTATTGTGGAAAAACCTTGACTTTTTACGTCACATCTGAGACCTCACAACACCGCTCCCGGATGGGCTCGAACTACCAAACTATTGGTTAACAGCCGAACGCGCTAACCATTGAGCCACGGAAGCTCAGAAATTAAATGGTCGTCAGGTATTGTGGAAAAACTTTGGCTTTCTACGTTACATTTGAGATCCCACAACACCGCTCCCGGGTGGGCTCGAACCACCAACCTATTGGCTAACAGCCGAACGCGCTAAACATTGAGCCACGGAAGCTCAGAAATTAAATCGTTGTCACGTATTGTGGAAAAGTTTTGACTTTTTACGCTACATCTGAGACCCCACAACACCTCTCTCGGGTGGGCTCGAACCACCAACCTATTGGTTAACAGCCGAACGCGCTAACCATTGAGCCACGGAAGCCCAAAAATTAAATGGTCGTCAGGTATTGTGGAAAAACCTTGACTTTTTACGTAACATCTGAGACGTCACAACACCGCTCCCGGGTATGCTTGAAGCACCAACCTATTGGCTAACAGCCGAACGCGCTAACCATTGAGCCACGGAAGCTCAGAAATTAAATGGTTGTCAGGTATTGTGGAAAAACTTTGTCTTTCTACGTTACATTTGAGACCCCACAACCACCAACCTTTCGATTAACAGCTGAACGCGCTAACCATTGAGCCACGGAAGCTCAGAAATTAAATGGTCGTCAGGTATTGTGGAAAAACTTTGGCTTTCTACGTTACATTTGAGATCCCACAACACCGCTCCCGGGTGGGCTCGAACCACCAACCTATGGGTCAACAGCAGAACGCGCTAACCATTGCGCCACGGAAGCCCAAAAATTAAATGCTCGTCAGGTTTTGCGTAAAAACCTAGACTTTTTACGTCACATCTGAGACCTCACAACACCGCTCCAGGATGATCTCGAACCACCAACCTATTGGTTAACAGCCGAACGCGCTAACCATTGAGCCACGGAAGCTCAGAAATTAAATGATTGTCACGTATTGTGGATAAGTTTTGACTTTCTACGCTACATATGAGACCCCACAACACCTCTCCCGGGTGGGCTCGAACCTTCAACCTTTCGATTAACAGCTGAACGCGCTAATCATTGCGCCACGGAAGCCCAAAAATTAAATGGTCGTCAGGTATTGTGGAAAAACCTTGACTTTTTACGTCACATCTGAGACCTCACAACACCGCTCCCGGATGGGCTCGAACTACCAAACTATTGGTTAACAGCCGAACGCGCTAACCATTGAGCCACGGAAGCTCAGAAATTAAATGGTCGTCAGGTATTGTGGAAAAACTTTGGCTTTCTACGTTACATTTGAGATCCCACAACACCGCTCCCGGGTGGGCTCGAACCACCAACCTATTGGCTAACAGCCGAACGCGCTAAACATTGAGCCACGGAAGCTCAGAAATTAAATCGTTGTCACGTATTGTGGAAAAGTTTTGACTTTTTACGCTACATCTGAGACCCCACAACACCTCTCCCGGGTGGGCTCGAACCACCAACCTTTCGATTAACAGAAGAACGCGCTAACCATTGCGCCACGGAAGCTCAAAAATTAAATGGTCGTCAGGTATTGTGGAAAAACCTAGACTTTTTACGTCACATCTGAGACCTCACAACACCGCTCCAGGATGAGCTCGAACCACCAACCTATTGGTTAACAGCCGAACGCGCTAACCATTGAGCCACGGAAGCTCAGAAATTAAATGATTGTCACGTATTGTGGATAAGTTTTGACTTTCTACGCTACATATGAGACCCCACAACACCTCTCCCGGGTGGGCTCGAACCTTCAACCTTTCGATTAACAGCTGAACGCGCTAATCATTGCGCCACGGAAGCCCAAAAATTAAATGGTCGTCAGGTATTGTGGAAAAACCTTTACTTTTTACGTCACATCTGAGACCTCACAACACCGCTCCCGGATGGGCTCGAACTACCAAACTATTGGTTAACAGCCGAACGCGCTAACCATTGAGCCACGGAAGCTCAGAAATTAAATGGTCGTCAGGTATTGTGGAAAAACTTTGGCTTTCTACGTTACATTTGAGATCCCACAACACCGCTCCCGGGTGGGCTCGAACCACCAACCTATTGGCTAACAGCCGAACGCGCTAAACATTGAGCCACGGAAGCTCAGAAATTAAATCGTTGTCACGTATTGTGGAAAAGTTTTGACTTTTTACGCTACATCTGAGACCCCACAACACCTCTCCCGGGTGGGCTCGAACCACCAACCTTTCGATTAACAGAAGAACGCGCTAACCATTGCGCCACGGAAGCTCAAAAATTAAATGGTCGTCAGGTATTGTGGAAAAACCTTGACTTTTTACGTCACATCTGAGACCTCACAACACCGCTCCCGAAAGGGCTCAAACCACCAGTCTTTTGAATAACAGCTGAACGCGCTAACCATTGCGCCCCGGAAGCCCAAAAATTAAATGGTCGTCAGGTATTGTGGAAAAACTTTGGCTTTCTACGTTACATTCGAGATCCCACAACACCGCTCCCGGGCATGCTTGAAGCACCAACCTATTGGCTAACAGCCGAACGCGCTAACCATTGAGCCACGGAAGCTCAGAAATTAAATGGTTGTCAGGTATTGTGGAAAAACTTTGGGTTTCTACGTTACATTTGAGACCCCACAACCACCAACCTTTCGATTAACAGCTGAACGCGCTAACCATTGAGCCACGGAAGCTCAGAAATTAAATGGTCGTCAGGTATTGTGGAAAAACTTTGGCTTTCTACGTTACATTTGAGATCCCACAACACCGCTCCCGGGTGGGCTCGAACCACCAACCTATGGGTCAACAGCAGAACGCGCTAACCATTGCGCCACGGAAGCCCAAAAATTAAATGCTCGTCAGGTTTTGCGTAAAAACCTAGACTTTTTACGTCACATCTGAGACCTCACAACACCGCTCCCGGATGAGCTCGAACCACCAACCTATTGGTTAACAGCCGAACGCGCTAACCATTGAGCCACGGAAGCTCAGAAATTAGATGTTCTTCAGGTATTGTGAAAAACTCTGACATTTTACGTTACATCTGAGACCTCACAACACCGCATCCCGGATGGGCTCGAACCACAAACCTATTGGTTAACATCCGAACGCGATAACCATTGAGCCACGGAAGCTCGGAAATTAAATGGTTGTCAGGTATTGTGGATAAGTTATGACTTATTACGTTACATCTGATACCCTACAACTCCTCTCCCGGTTGGGAACGAACCACCAACCTTTCGGTTAACAGCCGAACGCGCTAACCATTGCCCCAAGGAAGCCCAAAAATTAAATGTTCGTCAGGTATTGTGGAAAAACCTTGAATTTTTACGTTACATTTGAGATCCCACAACACCGCTCCCGGGTGGGCTCGAACCACCAACCTATTGGTTAACAGCCGAACGCGCTAATCATTGAGCCACGGAAGCCCAGAAATAAAATGGTTGTCACGTATTGTGGAAAAGTTTTGACTTTTTACGCTACATCTGAGACCCCACAACACCTCTCCCGGGTGGGCTCGTAAAACCAACCTTTCGATTAACAGCTGAACGCGCTAACCATTGCGCCACGGAAGCCCAAAAATTCAATGTTCGACAGGTATTGTGGAAAAACTCTGACATTTTATGTTACATTTGAGACGTCACAACACCGCTCCCGGGAGACCTCAAACCACCAGTCTTTTGAATAGCAGCTGAACGCGCTAACCATTGCGCCACGGAAGCCCAAAAATTAAATGGTCGTCAGGTATTTTGGAAAAACCTTGACTTTTAACGTCACAATACCGCTCCCGGATGGGCTCGAACCACCAACCTATTGGTTAACAGCCGAACGGGCTAACCATTGAGCCACGGAAGCCCAAAGTTAAATGCTCGTCAGGTATTGTGTAAAAACCTTGACTTTTTACGTTACATCTGAGACCTCACAACACCGCTCCCGGATGGGCTCGAACCACCAACCTATTGGTTAACAGCCGAACGCGCTAACCATTGAGCCACGGAAGCCCAAAGTTAATTGCTCGTCAGGTATTGTGTAAAAACCTTGACTTTTTACGTCACATCTGAGACCTCACAACACCGCTCCCGGATGGGCTCGAACCACCAACCTATTGGTTAACAGCCAAACGCCCTAACCATTGAGCCACGGAAGCTCAGAAATTAAATGGTTGTCACGTATTGTGGATAAGTTTTGACTTTTTACGCTACATCTGAGACCCCACAACACCTCTTCCGGGTGCGCTTGAACCACCAGCCTTTCGATTAACAGTTGAACGCGCTAATAATTGCGCCAAGGAAGCCCAAAAATTAAATGTTCGTCAGGTATTGTGGAAAAACTCTGACATTTTACGTTACATCTGAGACGTCACAACACCGCTCCCGGATGGGCTCGAACCACACACCTATTGGTTAACAGCCGAACGCGCTAACCTTTGAGCCACGGAAGCTCAGAAATTAAATGGTTGTCAGGTATTGTAGATAAGTTAAGACTTTTTACGTTACATCTGAGACCCTACAACACCTCTCCCGGGTGGGCTCGAACCTTCAACCTTTCGATTAACAGCTGAACGCGCTAATCATTGCGCCACGGAAGCCCAAAAATTAAATGTTCGTCAGGTATTGTGGAAAAACTCTGACATTTTACGTTACATCTGAGACCTCACAACACTGCTCCCGGATGGGCTCGAACCACCTACTTATTGGTTAACAGCCGAACGCGCTAACCATTGCGCCACGGAATCCCAAAATTTAAATGGTCGTCAGGTGTTGTGGAAAAAACCTTGACTTTTTACATCACATCTGAGACGTCACAACACCGCTCCCGGATGGGCTCGAACCACACACCTATTGGTTAACAGCCGAACGCGCTAACCTTTGAGCCACGGAAGCTCACAAATTAAATGGTTGTCAGGTATTGTAGATAAGTTATGACTTTTTACGTTACATCTGAGACCCTACAACACCTCTTCCGGTTGGGCGCGAACCACCAACCTTTCGGTTAACAGCCGAACGCACTAATCATTGAGCCACGGAAGCCCAGAAATAAAATGGTTGTCAGGTGTTGTGGATAAGTTATGACTTATTACGTTACATCTGAGACCCTACAACACCTCTCTCGGTTGGGCTCGAACCACCAACCTTTCGATTAACAGCTGAACGCGCTAACCATTGCGCCACGGAAGCCCAAAAATTCAATGTTCGACAGGTATTGTGGAAAAACTCTGACATTTTATGTTACATTTGAGACGTCACAACACCGCTCCCGGGAGACCTCAAACCACCAGTCTTTTGAATAGCAGCTGAACGCGCTAACCATTGCGCCACGGAAGCCCAAAAATTAAATGGTCGTCAGGTATTTTGGAAAAACCTTGACTTTTAACGTCACATCTGAGACGTCACAATACCGCTCCCGGATGGGCTCGAACCACCAACCTATTGGTTAACAGCCGAACGGGCTAACCATTGAGCCACGGAAGCCCAAAGTTAAATGCTCGTCAGGTATTGTGTAAAAACCTTGACTTTTTACGTCACATCTGAGACCTCACAACACCGCTCCCGGATGGGCTCGAACCACCAACCTATTGGTTAACAGCCGAACGCGCTAACCATTGAGCCACGGAAGCCCAAAGTTAATTGCTCGTCAGGTATTGTGTAAAAACCTTGACTTTTTACGTCACATCTGAGACCTCACAACACCGCTCCCGGATGGGCTCGAACCACCAACCTATTGGTTAACAGCCAAACGCGCTAACCATTGAGCCACGGAAGCTCAGAAATTAAATGGTTGTCACGTATTGTGGATAAGTTTTGACTTTTTACGCTACATCTGAGACCCCACAACACCTCTTCCGGGTGCGCTTGAACCACCAGCCTTTCGATTAACAGTTGAACGCGCTAATAATTGCGCCAAGGAAGCCCAAAAATTAAATGTTCGTCAGGTATTGTGGAAAAACTCTGACATTTTACGTTACATCTGAGACGTCACAACACCGCTCCCGGATGGGCTCGAACCACACACCTATTGGTTAACAGCCGAACGCGCTAACCTTTGAGCCACGGAAGCTCAGAAATTAAATGGTTGTCAGGTATTGTAGATAAGTTAAGACTTTTTACGTTACATCTGAGCCCCTACAACACCTCTCCCGGGTGGGCTCGAACCTTCAACCTTTCGATTAACAGCTGAACGCGCTAATCATTGCGCCACGGAAGCCCAAAAATTAAATGTTCGTCAGGTATTGTGGAAAAACTCTGACATTTTACGTTACATCTGAGACCTCACAACACTGCTCCCGGATGGGCTCGAACCACCTACTTATTGGTTAACAGCCGAACGCGCTAACCATTGCGCCACGGAATCCCAAAATTTAAATGGTCGTCAGGTGTTGTGGAAAAAACCTTGACTTTTTACATCACATCTGAGACGTCACAACACCGCTCCCGGATGGGCTCGAACCACACACCTATTGGTTAACAGCCGAACGCGCTAACCTTTGAGCCACGGAAGCTCACAAATTAAATGGTTGTCAGGTATTGTAGATAAGTTATGACTTTTTACGTTACATCTGAGACCCTACAACACCTCTTCCGGTTGGGCACGAACCACCAACCTTTCGGTTAACAGCCGAACGCACTAATCATTGAGCCACGGAAGCCCAGAAATAAAATGGTTGTCACGTATTGTGGAAAAGTTTTGACTTTTTACGCTACATCTAAGACCCCACAACACCTCTCCCGGGTGGGCTCGTACCACCAACCTTTCGATTAACAGCTGAACGCGCTAACCATTGCGCCACGGAAGCCCAAAAATTCAATGTTCGACAGGTATTGTGGAAAAACTCTGACATTTTATGTTACATTTGAGACGTCACAACACCGCTCCCGGGAGAGCTCAAACCACCAGTCTTTTGAATAGCAGCTGAACGCGCTAACCATTGCGCCACGGAAGCCCAAAAATTAAATGGTCGTCAGGTATTTTGGAAAAACCTTGACTTTTAACGTCACATCTGAGACGTCACAATACCGCTCCCGGATGGGCTCGAACCACCAACCTATTGGTTAACAGCCGAACGCGCTAACCTTTGAGCCACGGAAGCTCACAAATTAAATGGTTGTCAGGTATTGTAGATAAGTTATGACTTTTTACGTTACATCTGAGACCCTACAACACCTCTTCCGGTTGGGCACGAACCACCAACCTTTCGGTTAACAGCCGAACGCACTAACAATTGCGCCAAGGAAGCCCAAAAATTTAATGGTCGTCAGGTATTGTGGCAAAACTTTGGCTTTCTACGTTACATTTGGGATCCCACACCACCGCTCCCGGGTGGGCTCGAACCACCAACCTATTGGTTAACAGCCGAACGCGCTAACCATTGAGCCACGGAATCTCAGAAATTAAATGGTTGTCACGTATTGTGGATAAGTTTTGACTTTTTACGCTACATCTGAGACCCCACAACACCTCTTCCGGGTGGGCTTGAACCACCAGCCTTTCGATTTACAGTTGAACGCGCTAATAATTGCGCCAAGGAAGCCCAAAAATTAAATGTTCGTCAGGTATTGTGGAAAAACTCTGACATTTTACGTTACATCTGAGACGCCACAACACCGCTCCCGGATGGGCACGAACCACCAACCTTTAGGTTAAGAGCCGAACGCGCTAACCATTGAGCCACGGAAGCCCAAATATTAAATGCTCGTCAGGTATTGTGTAAAAACCTTGACTTTTTGCGTCACATCTGAGACCTCACAACACCGCTCCCGGATGGGCTCGAACAACCAACCTATTGGTTAACAGCCAAACGCGCTAACCATTGCGCCACGGAAGCCCAAAAGTTAAATGCTCGTCAGGTATTGTGTAAAAACCTTGACTTTTTACGTTACATTTGAGATCCCACAACACCGATCCCGGGTGGGCTCGAACCACCACCCTATTGGTTAAAAGCTGAACGCGCTAACCATTCAGCCACGGAAGCTCAGAAATTAAATGGTTGTCACGTATTGTGGAAAAGTTTTGACTTTTTACGCTACATCTGAGACCCCACAACACCTCTCCCGGTTGGGCTCGAACCACCAACCTTTTGGTTAACAGCCGAACGCGCTAACCATTGCGCCATTGAAGCCCAAAAATTAAATGTTCGTCAGGTATTGTGGAAAAACCTTGACTTTTTACGTCACTTCTGAGACCTCACAACACCGCTCCCGGATGGGCTCGAACCACCAACCTATTGGTTAACAGCCGAACGCGCTAACCATTGAGCCACGGAAGCTCAGAAATTAAATGGTCGTCACGTATTGTGGAAAAACTTTGGCTTTCTACGTTACATTTGAGATCCCACAACGCCGCTCCCGGGTGGGCTCGAACCACCAACCTATTGGTTAACAGCCGAACGCGTTAACCATTGCGCCACGGAAGCCCAAAAATTAAATGGTCGTGAGGTATTGTGGAAAAACTTTGGCTTTCTACGTTACGTTTGAGATCCCACAACGCCGCTCCCGGGTGGGCTCGAACCACCAACCTATTGGTTAACAGCCGAACGCGCTAACCATTGAGCCACGGAAGCTCAGAGATTAAATGGTTGTCAGGTGTTGTGGATAAGTTATGACTTATTACGTTACATCTGAGACCCTACAACACCTCTCTCGGTTGGGCTCGAACCACCAACCTTTCGGTTAACAGCCGAACGCGCTAACCATGGCGCCAAGGAAGCCCAAAAAATAAATGGTCGTCAGGTATTGTGGAAAAACTTTGTCTTTCTACGTTACATTTGAGATCCCACAACACCGCTCCCGGGTGGGCTCGAACCACCACCCTATTGGTTAAAAGCTGAACGCTCACCATTCAGCCACGGAAGCTCAGAAATTAAATGGTTGTCACGTATTGTGGAAAAACTTTGGCTTTCTACGTTACATTTGAGATCCCACAACACAGCTCCCGGGCGGGCTCGAACCACCAACCTATTTGTTAACACCCGAACGCGTTAACCATTGCGCCACGGAAGCCCAAAAATTAAATGGTCGTCAGGTATTGTGGAAAAACTTTGGCTTTCTACGTTACGTTTGAGATCCCACAACGCCGCTCCCGGGTGGGCTCGAACCACTAACCTATTTGTTAACTGCTGAACGCGCTAACCATTGCGCCACGGAAGCCCAAAAATTAAATGCTCGTCAGGTATTGTGTAAAAACCTTGACTTTTTACGTCACTTCTGAGACCTCACAACACCGCTCCCGGATGGGCTCGAACCATCAACCTATTGGTTAACAGCCGAACGCGCTAACCATTGCGCCACGGAAGCCCGAAAGTTCAATATTCGTCAGGTATTGTGGAAAAACTCTGACATTTTATGTTACATCTGAGACGTCACAACACCGCTCCCGGAAGGGCTCAAACCACCAGTCTTTTGAATAGCAGCTGAACGCGCTAACCATTGCGCCACGGAAGCCCAAAAATTAAATGGTCGTCCGGTATTGTGGAAAAACCTGGACTTTTTACGTAACATCTGAGACCTCATAGCACCGCTCCCGGGTGTGCTCGAACCACCAACCTTTCTGTTAACAGCCGAACGCGCTAACGATTGCGCCACGGAAGCCCCAAAATTAAATGGTCGTCCGGGTTTGGGGAAAAACCTGGACTTTTTACGTCACATCTGAGACGTCACAACACCGCTCCCGGATGGGCTCGAACCACCAACCTATTGGTTAACAGCCGAACGCGCTAACCATTGAGCCACGGAAGCTCAGAAATTAAATGGTTTTCACGTATTGCGGAAAGGTTTTGACTTTTTACGCTACATCTGAGACCCCACAACACCTCTCTCGGGTGGAATCGAACCTTCAACCTTTCGATTAACAGCTGAACGCGCTAATCATTGCGCCACGGAAGCCCAAAAATTAAATGGTCGTCAGGTATTGTGGAAAAACATTGGCTTTCTACGTTACGTTTGAGATCCCACAACACCGCGCCCGGGTGGGCTCGAACCACCAACCTATTGGTTAACAGCCGAACGCCCTAACCATTGCGCCACGGAAGCCCAAAAATTAAATGATCGTCAGGTATTGTGGAAAAACTTTGGCTTTCTACGTTACATTTGAGATCCCACAACGCCGCTCCCGGGTGGGCTCTAACCACTAACCTATTGGTTAACAGCCGAACGCGCTAACCATTGAGCCACGGAGGCTCAGAAATTAAATGGTTGTCACGTATTGTGGAAACGTTTTGACTTTTAACGCTACATCGGAGACCCCACAACACCTCTCCCGGGTGGGCTCGAACCACCAACCTTTCGGTTAACAGCCGAACGCGCTAACCATTGCGCCATGGAAGCCCAAAAGTTAAATGTTCGTCAGGTATTGTGGAAAAACCTTGACTTTTTACGTCACATCTGAGACCTCACAACACCGCTCCCGGATGGGCTCGAACCACCAACCTATTTGTTAACAGCCGAACGCGCTAACCATTGAGCCACGGAAGCTCAGAAATTAAATGGTCGTCACGTATTGTGGAAAAACTTTGGCTTTCTACGTTACGTTTGAGATCCCACAACGCCGCTCCCGGGTGGGCTCGAACCACTAACCAATTTGTTAACAGCCGAACGCGCTAACCATTGAGCCACGGAAGCCCAAAAATTAAATGGTCGTCAGGTATTTTGGAAAAACTTTGGCTTTCTACGTCACATCTGAGATCTCACAACACCGCTCCCGGATGAGCTCGAACCACCAACCTATTGGTTAACAGCCGAACGCGCTAACCATTGATCCACGGAAGCTCAGAAATTAAATGATTGTTACGTATTGTGGATAAGTTTTGACTTTTTACGCTACATCTGAGACCCCACAACACCTCTCCCGGGTGGGCTCGTACCACCAACCTCTCGATTAACAGCTGAACGCGCTAACCATTGCGCCACGGAAGCCCAAAAATTCAATGTTCGACAGGTATTGTGGAAAAACTCTGACATTTTATGTTACATTTGAGACGTCACAACACCGCTCCCGGGAGAGCTCAAACCACCAGTCTTTTGAATAGCAGCTGAACGCGCTAACCATTGCGCCACGGAAGCCCAAAAGTTAAATGCTCGTCAGGTATTATGTAAAAACCTTGACTTTTTACGTCACATCTGAGACCTCACAACACCGCTCCCGGATGGGGTCGAACCACCAACCTATTGGTTAACAGCCGAACGCGCTAACCATTGCGCCACGGAAGCCCAAAAATTAAATGGTCGTCATTTATTGTGCAAAAACTTTGGCTTTCTACGTTACATTTCAGATCCCACAACACCGCTCCCGGGTGGGCTCGAACCACCAACCTTTCGATTAACAGCTGAACGCGCTAATCATTGCGCCACGGAAGCCCAAAAATTAAATGTTCGTCAGGTATTGTAAAAAACTCTGACATTTTACGTTACATCTGAGACCTCACAACACCGCATCCCGGATGGGCTCGAACCACAAACCTATTGGTTAACAGCCGAACGCGCTAATCATTGAGCCACGGAAGCCCAGAAATTAAATGCTCGTCAGGTATTGTGCAAAAAACTTGACTTTTTACGTCACATCTGAGACCTCACAACACCGCTCCCGGATGGTCTCGAACCACCAACCTATTGGTTAACAGCCGAACGCGCTAACCATTGCGCCACGGAAGCCCAAAAGTTAAATGCTCGACAGGTATTGTGTACAAACCTTGATTTTTTACGTCACATCTGAGACCTCACAACACCGCTCCCGGATGGGCTCGAACAACCAACCTATTGGTTAACAGCCGAACGCGCTAACCATTGCGCCACGGAAGCCCAAAAGTTAAATGCTCGTCAGGTATTGTGTAAAAACCTTGACTTTTTACGTCACATCTGAGACCTCACAACACCGCTCCCGGATGGGCTCGAACCACCAACCTATTGGTTAACAGCCGAACGCGCTAACCATTGAGCCACGGAAGCTCAGAAATTAAATGGTTGTCAGGTGTTGTGGAAAAACTTTGGCTTTCTACGTTACATTTGAGACACCCACAACACCTCTCCCGGGTGGGCTCGAACCACCAACCTTTCGATTAACAGCTGAACGCGCTAACCATTGCGCCACGGAAGCCCAAAAATTCAATGTTCGACAGGTATTGTGGAAAAACTCTGACATTTTATGTTACATTTGAGACGTCACAACACCGCTCCCGGGAGAGCTCAAACCACCAGTCTTTTGAATAGCAGCTGAACGCGCTAACCATTGCGCCACGGAAGCCCAAAAGTTAAATGCTCGTCAGGTATTATGTAAAAACCTTGACTTTTTACGTCACATCTGAGACCTCACAACACCGCTCCCGGATGGGGTCGAACCACCAACCTATTGGTTAACAGCCGAACGCGCTAACCGTTGCGCCACGGAAGCCCAAAAATTAAATGGTCGTCATTTATTGTGCAAAAACTTTGGCTTTCTACGTTACATTTCAGATCCCACAACACCGCTCCCGGGTGGGCTCGAACCACCAACCTATTGGTTAACAGCCGAACGCGCTAACCATTGAGCCACGGAAGCTCAGAAATTAAATGGTTGTCAGGTATTGTGGAAAAGCTTGACTTTTTACGTCACATCTGAGACCTCACAACACCGCTCCCGGATGGGCTCGAACCACCAACCTATTGGTTAACAGCCGAACGTGCTAACCATTGCGCCACGGAAGCCCAAAAATTAAATGGTCGTCAGGTATTGTGGAAAAATTTTGGCTTTCTACGTTACATTTGAGATCACACAACACCGCTCCCGGGTGGGCTCGAACCACCAACCTATTGGTTAACAGCCGAACGCGCTAACCATTGCGCCAAGGAAGCCCAAAATTTAAATGCTCGTCAGGTATTGTGTAAAAACCTTGACTTTTTACGTCACATCTGAGACCTCACAACACCGCTCCCGGATGGGCTCGAACCACCAACCTATTGCATAACAGCCGAACGCGCTAACCATTGCGCCACGGAAGCCCAAAACCTAAATGCTCGTCAGGTATTGTGCAAAAAACTTGACTTTTTACGTCACATCTGAGACCTCACAACACCGCTCCCGGATGGGCTCGAACCACCAACCTATTGGTTAACAGCCGAACGCGCTAACCATTGCGCCACGGAAGCCCAAAAGTTAAATGCTCGACAGGTATTGTGTAAAAACCTTGACTTTTTACGTCACATCTGAGACCTCACAACACCGCTCCCGGATGGGCTCGAACAACCAACCTATTGGTTAACAGCCGAACGCGCTAACCATTGCGCCACGGAAGCCCAAAAGTTAAATGCTCGTCAGGTATTGTGTAAAAACCTTGACTTTTTACGTCACATCTGAGACCTCACAACACCGCTCCCGGATGGGCTCGAACCACCAACCTATTGGTTAACAGCCGAACGCGCTAACCATTGAGCCACGGAAGCTCAGAAATTAAATGGTTGTCAGGTGTTGTGGAAATACTTTGGCTTTCTACGTTATATTTGAGACACCCACAACACCTCTCCCGGGTGGGCTCGAACCACCAACCTTTCGATTAACAGCTGAACGCGCTAACCATTGCGCCACGGAATCCCAAAAATTAAATGCTCGTCAGGTACTGTGTAAAAACCTTGACTTTTTACGTCACATCTGAGACCTCACAACACCGCTCCCGGATGGGCTCGAACCACCAACCTATTGGTTAACAGCCGAACGCGCTAACCATTGCGCCACGGAAGCCCAGAAGTTAAATACTCGTCAGGTATTGTGTAAAAACCTTGACTTCTTATGCCACATCTGAGACCTCACAACACCGCTCCCGGATGGGCTCGAACCACCAACCTATTGGTTAACAGCCGAACGCGCTAACCATTGCGCCACGGAAGCCCAAAAGTTTAATGCTCGTCAGGTATTGTGTAAAAACCTTGACTTTTTACGTCACATCTGAGACCTCACAACACCGCTCCCGGATGGGCTCGAACCACCAACCTATTGGTTAACAGCCGAACGCGCTAAACATTGCGCCACGGAAGCCCAAAAGTTTAATGCTCGTCAGGTATTGTGTAAAAACCTTGACTTTTTACGTCACATCTGAGACCTCACAACACCGCTCCCGGATGGGCTCGAACCACCAACCTATTGGTTAACAGCCGAACGCGCTAACCATTGCGCCACGGAAGCCCAAAAATTCAATGTTCGACAGGTATTGTGGAAAAACTCTGACATTTTATGTTACATTTGAGACGTCACAACACCGCTAACGGGAGAGCTCAAACCACCAGTCTTTTGAATAGCAGCTGAACGCGCTAACCATTGCGCCACGGAAGCCCAAAAGTTAAATGCTCGTCAGGTATTATGTAAAAACCTTGACTTTTTACGTCACATCTGAGACCTCGCAACACCGCTCCCGGATGGGGTCGAACCACCAACCTATTGGTTAACAGCCGAACGCGCTAACCATTGCGCCACGGAAGCCCAAAAATTAAATGGTCGTCATTTATTGTGCAAAAACTTTGGCTTTCTACGTTACATTTCAGATCCCACAACACCGCTCCCGGGTGGGCTCGAACCACCAACCTATTGGTTAACAGCCGAACGCGCTAACCATTGAGCCACGGAAGCTCAGAAATTAAATGGTTGTCAGGTATTGTGGAAAACCTTGACTTTTTACGTCACATCTGAGACCTCACAACACCGCTCCCGGATGGGCTCGAACCACCAACCTATTGGTTAACAGCCGAACGTGCTAACCATTGCGCCACGGAAGCCCAAAAATTAAACGGTCGTCAGGTATTGTGGAAAAATTTTGGCTTTCTACGTTACATTTGAGATCACACAACACCGCTCCCGGGTGGGCTCGAACCACCAACCTATTGGTTAACAGCCGAACGCGCTAACCATTGCGCCAAGGAAGCCCAAAATTTAAATGCTCGTCAGGTATTGTGTAAAAACCTTGACTTTTTACGTCACATCTGAGACCTCACAACACCGCTCCCGGATGGGCTCGAACCACCAACCTATTGCATAACAGCCGAACGCGCTAACCATTGCGCCACGGAAGCCCAAAACCTAAATGCTCGTCAGGTATTGTGCAAAAAACTTGACTTTTTACGTCACATCTGAGAACTCACAACACCGCTCCCGGATGGGCTCGAACCACCAACCTATTGGTTAACAGCCGAACGCGCTAACCATTGCGCCACGGAAGCCCAAAAGTTAAATGCTCGACAGGTATTGTGTAAAAACCTTGACTTTTTACGTCACATCTGAGACCTCACAACACCGCTCCCGGATGGGCTCGAACCACCAACCTATTGGTTAACAGCCGAACGCGCTAACCACTGAGCCACGGAAGCTCAGAAATTAAATGGTTGTCAGGTGTTGTGGAAAAACTTTGGCTTTCTACGTTACATTTGAGACACCCACAACACTTCTCCCGGGTGGGCTCGAACCACCAACCTTTCGATTAACAGCTGAACGCGCTAACCATTGCGCCACGGAATCCCAAAAATTAAATGCTCGTCAGGTACTGTGTAAAAACCTTGACTTTTTACGTCACATCTGAGACCTCACAACACCGCTCCCGGATGGGCTCGAACCACCAACCTATTGGTTAACAGCCGAACGCGCTAACCATTGCGCCACGGAAGCCCAGAAGTTAAATACTCGTCAGGTATTGTGTAAAAACCTTGACTTCTTACGCCACATCTGAGACCTCACAACACCGCTCCCGGATGGGCTCGAACCACCAACCTATTGGTTAACAGCCGAACGCGCTAACCATTGCGCCACGGAAGCCCAAAAGTTTAATGCTCGTCAGGTATTGTGTAAAAACCTTGACTTTTTACGTCACATCTGAGACCTCACAACACCGCTCCCGGATGGGCTCGAACCACCAACCTATTGGTTAACAGCCGAACGCGCTAAACATTGCGCCACGGAAGCCCAAAAGTTTAATGCTCGTCAGGTATTGTGTAAAAACCTTGACTTTTTACGTCACATCTGAGACCTCACAACACCGCTCCCGGATGGGCTCGAACCACCAACCTATTGGTTAACAGCCGAACGCGCTAACCATTGCGCCACGGAAGCCCAAAAATTCAATGTTCGACAGGTATTGTGGAAAAACTCTGACATTTTATGTTACATTTGAGACGTCACAACACCGCTAACGGGAGAGCTCAAACCACCAGTCTTTTGAATAGCAGCTGAACGCGCTAACCATTGCGCCACGGAAGCCCAAAAGTTAAATGCTCGTCAGGGATTATGTAAAAACCTTGACTTTTTACGTCACATCTGAGACCTCACAACACCGCTCCCGGATGGGGTCGAACCACCAACCTATTGGTTAACAGCCGAACGCGCTAACCATTGCGCCACGGAAGCCCAAAAATTAAATGGTCGTCATTTATTGTGCAAAAACTTTGGCTTTCTACGTTACATTTCAGATCCCACAACACCGCTCCCGGGTGGGCTCGAACCACCAACCTATTGGTTAACAGCCGAACGCGCTAACCATTGAGCCACGGAAGCTCAGAAATTAAATGGTTGTCAGGTATTGTGGAAAACCTTGACTTTTTACGTCACATCTGAGACCTCACAACACCGCTCCCGGATGGGCTCGAACCACCAACCTATTGGTTAACAGCCGAACATGCTAACCATTGCGCCACGGAAGCCCAAAAATTAAATGGTCGTCAGGTATTGTGGAAAAATTTTGGCTTTCTACGTTGCATTTGAGATCACACAACACCGCTCCCGGGTGGGCTCGAACCACCAACCTATTGGTTAACAGCCGAACGCGCTAACCATTGCGCCAAGGAAGCCCAAAATTTAAATGCTCGTCAGGTATTGTGTAAAAACCTTGACTTTTTACGTCACATCTGAGACCTCACAACACCGCTCCCGGATGGGCTCGAACCACCAACCTATTGCATAACAGCCGAACGCGCTAACCATTGCGCCACGGAAGCCCAAAACCTAAATGCTCGTCAGGTATTGTGCAAAAAACTTGACTTTTTACGTCACATCTGAGACCTCACAACACCGCTCCCGGATGGGCTCGAACCACCAACCTATTGGTTAACAGCCGAACGCGCTAACCATTGCGCCACGGAAGCCCAAAAGTTAAATGCTCGACAGGTATTGTGTAAAAACCTTGACTTTTTACGTCACATCTGAGACCTCACAACACCGCTCCCGGATGGGCTCGAACAACCAACCTATTGGTTAACAGCCGAACGCGCTAACCATTGCGCCACGGAAGCCCAAAAGTTAAATGCTCGTCAGGTATTGTGTAAAAACCTTGACTTTTTACGTCACATCTGAGACCTCACAACACCGCTCCCGGATGGGCTCGAACCACCAACCTATTGGTTAACAGCCGAACGCGCTAACCATTGAGCCACGGAAGCTCAGAAATTAAATGGTTGTCAGGTGTTGTGGAAAAACTTTGGATTTCTACGTTACATTTGAGACACCCACAACACCTCTCCCGGGTGGGCTCGAACCACCAACCTTTCGATTAACAGCTGAACGCGCTAACCATTGCGCCACGGAATCCCAAAAATTAAATGCTCGTCAGGTACTGTGTAAAAACCTTGACTTTTTACGTCACATCTGAGACCTCACAACACCGCTCCCGGATGGGCTCGAACCACCAACCTATTGGTTAACAGCCGAACGCGCTAACCATTGCGCCACGGAAGCCCAGAAGTTAAATACTCGTCAGGTATTGTGTAAAAACCTTGACTTCTTACGCCACATCTGAGACCTCACAACACCGCTCCCGGATGGGCTCGAACCACCAACCTATTGGTTAACAGCCGAACGCGCTAACCATTGCGCCACGGAAGCCCAAAAGTTTAATGCTCGTCAGGTATTGTGTAAAAACCTTGACTTTTTACGTCACATCTGAGACCTCACAACACCGCTCCCGGATGGGCTCGAACCACCAACCTATTGGTTAACAGCCGAACGCGCTAAACATTGCGCCACGGAAGCCCAAAAGTTTAATGCTCGTCAGGTATTGTGTAAAAACCTTGACTTTTTACGTCACATCTGAGACCTCACAACACCGCTCCCGGATGGGCTCGAACCACCAACCTATTGGTTAACAGCCGAACGCGCTAACCATTGCGCCACGGAAGCCCAAAAATTCAATGTTCGTCAGGTATTGTGGAAAAACCTTGACTTTTTACGTCACATCTGAGACCTCACAACACCGCTCCCGGATGGGGTCGAACCACCAACCTATTGGTTAACAGCCGAACGCGCTAACCATTGCGCCACGGAAGCCCAAAAATTAAATGGTCGTCATTTATTGTGCAAAAACTTTGGCTTTCTACGTTACATTTCAGATCCCACAACACCGCTCCCGGGTGGGCTCGAACCACCAACCTATTGGTTAACAGCCGAACGCGCTAACCATTGAGCCACGGAAGCTCAGAAATTAAATGGTTGTCAGGTATTGTGGAAAACCTTGACTTTTTACGTCACATCTGAGACCTCACAACACCGCTCCCGGATGGGCTCGAACCACCAACCTATTGGTTAACAGCCGAACGTGCTAACCATTGCGCCACGGAAGCCCAAAAATTAAGTGGTCGTCAGGTATTGTGGAAAAATTTTGGCTTTCTACGTTACATTTGAGATCACACAACACCGCTCCCGGGTGGGCTCGAACCACCAACCTATTGGTTAACAGCCGAACGCGCTAACCATTGCGCCAAGGAAGCCCAAAATTTAAATGCTCGTCAGGTATTGTGTAAAAACCTTGACTTTTTACGTCACATCTGAGACCTCACAACACCGCTCCCGGATGGGCTCGAACCACCAACCTATTGCATAACAGCCGAACGCGCTAACCATTGCGCCACGGAAGCCCAAAACCTAAATGCTCGTCAGGTATTGTGCAAAAAACTTGACTTTTTACGTCACATCTGAGACCTCACAACACCGCTCCCGGATGGGCTCGAACCACCAACCTATTGGTTAAAAGCCGAACGCGCTAACCATTGCGCCACGGAAGCCCAAAAGTTAAATGCTCGACAGGTATTGTGTAAAAACCTTGACTTTTTACGTCACATCTGAGACCTCACAACACCGCTCCCGGATGGGCTCGAACCACCAACCTATTGGTTAACAGCCGAACGCGCTAACCATTGCGCCACGGAAGCCCAAAAATTCAATGTTCGTCAGGTATTGTGGAAAAACCTTGACTTTTTACGTCACATCTGAGACCTCACAACACCGCTCCCGGATGGGGTCGAACCACCAACCTATTGGTTAACAGCCGAACGCGCTAACCATTGCGCCACGGAAGCCCAAAAATTAAATGGTCGTCATTTATTGTGCAAAAACTTTGGCTTTCTACGTTACATTTCAGATCCCACAACACCGCTCCCGGGTGGGCTCGAACCACCAACCTATTGGTTAACAGCCGAACGCGCTAACCATTGAGCCACGGAAGCTCAGAAATTAAATGGTTGTCAGGTATTGTGGAAAACCTTGACTTTTTACGTCACATCTGAGACCTCACAACACCGCTCCCGGATGGGCTCGAACCACCAACCTATTGGTTAACAGCCGAACATGCTAACCATTGCGCCACGGAAGCCCAAAAATTAAATGGTCGTCAGGTATTGTGGAAAAATTTTGGCTTTCTACGTTGCATTTGAGATCACACAACACCGCTCCCGGGTGGGCTCGAACCACCAACCTATTGGTTAACAGCCGAACGCGCTAACCATTGCGCCAAGGAAGCCCAAAATTTAAATGCTCGTCAGGTATTGTGTAAAAACCTTGACTTTTTACGTCACATCTGAGACCTCACAACACCGCTCCCGGATGGGCTCGAACCACCAACCTATTGCATAACAGCCGAACGCGCTAACCATTGCGCCACGGAAGCCCAAAACCTAAATGCTCGTCAGGTATTGTGCAAAAAACTTGACTTTTTACGTCACATCTGAGACCTCACAACACCGCTCCCGGATGGGCTCGAACCACCAACCTATTGGTTAACAGCCGAACGCGCTAACCATTGCGCCACGGAAGCCCAAAAGTTAAATGCTCGACAGGTATTGTGTAAAAACCTTGACTTTTTACGTCACATCTGAGACCTCACAACACCGCTCCCGGATGGGCTCGAACAACCAACCTATTGGTTAACAGCCGAACGCGCTAACCATTGCGCCACGGAAGCCCAAAAGTTAAATGCTCGTCAGGTATTGTGTAAAAACCTTGACTTTTTACGTCACATCTGAGACCTCACAACACCGCTCCCGGATGGGCTCGAACCACCAACCTATTGGTTAACAGCCGAACGCGCTAACCATTGAGCCACGGAAGCTCAGAAATTAAATGGTTGTCAGGTGTTGTGGAAAAACTTTGGATTTCTACGTTACATTTGAGACACCCACAACACCTCTCCCGGGTGGGCTCGAACCACCAACCTTTCGATTAACAGCTGAACGCGCTAACCATTGCGCCACGGAATCCCAAAAATTAAATGCTCGTCAGGTACTGTGTAAAAACCTTGACTTTTTACGTCACATCTGAGACCTCACAACACCGCTCCCGGATGGGCTCGAACCACCAACCTATTGGTTAACAGCCGAACGCGCTAACCATTGCGCCACGGAAGCCCAGAAGTTAAATACTCGTCAGGTATTGTGTAAAAACCTTGACTTCTTACGCCACATCTGAGACCTCACAACACCGCTCCCGGATGGGCTCGAACCACCAACCTATTGGTTAACAGCCGAACGCGCTAACCATTGCGCCACGGAAGCCCAAAAGTTTAATGCTCGTCAGGTATTGTGTAAAAACCTTGACTTTTTACGTCACATCTGAGACCTCACAACACCGCTCCCGGATGGGCTCGAACCACCAACCTATTGGTTAACAGCCGAACGCGCTAAACATTGCGCCACGGAAGCCCAAAAGTTTAATGCTCGTCAGGTATTGTGTAAAAACCTTGACTTTTTACGTCACATCTGAGACCTCACAACACCGCTCCCGGATGGGCTCGAACCACCAACCTATTGGTTAACAGCCGAACGCGCTAACCATTGCGCCACGGAAGCCCAAAAATTCAATGTTCGTCAGGTATTGTGGAAAAACCTTGACTTTTTACGTCACATCTGAGACCTCACAACACCGCTCCCGGATGGGGTCGAACCACCAACCTATTGGTTAACAGCCGAACGCGCTAACCATTGCGCCACGGAAGCCCAAAAATTAAATGGTCGTCATTTATTGTGCAAAAACTTTGGCTTTCTACGTTACATTTCAGATCCCACAACACCGCTCCCGGGTGGGCTCGAACCACCAACCTATTGGTTAACAGCCGAACGCGCTAACCATTGAGCCACGGAAGCTCAGAAATTAAATGGTTGTCAGGTATTGTGGAAAACCTTGACTTTTTACGTCACATCTGAGACCTCACAACACCGCTCCCGGATGGGCTCGAACCACCAACCTATTGGTTAACAGCCGAACGTGCTAACCATTGCGCCACGGAAGCCCAAAAATTAAGTGGTCGTCAGGTATTGTGGAAAAATTTTGGCTTTCTACGTTACATTTGAGATCACACAACACCGCTCCCGGGTGGGCTCGAACCACCAACCTATTGGTTAACAGCCGAACGCGCTAACCATTGCGCCAAGGAAGCCCAAAATTTAAATGCTCGTCAGGTATTGTGTAAAAACCTTGACTTTTTACGTCACATCTGAGACCTCACAACACCGCTCCCGGATGGGCTCGAACCACCAACCTATTGCATAACAGCCGAACGCGCTAACCATTGCGCCACGGAAGCCCAAAACCTAAATGCTCGTCAGGTATTGTGCAAAAAACTTGACTTTTTACGTCACATCTGAGACCTCACAACACCGCTCCCGGATGGGCTCGAACCACCAACCTATTGGTTAAAAGCCGAACGCGCTAACCATTGCGCCACGGAAGCCCAAAAGTTAAATGCTCGACAGGTATTGTGTAAAAACCTTGACTTTTTACGTCACATCTGAGACCTCACAACACCGCTCCCGGATGGGCTCGAACCACCAACCTATTGGTTAACAGCCGAACGCGCTAACCATTGAGCCACGGAAGCTCAGAAATTAAATGGTTGTCAGGTGTTGTGGAAAAACTTTGGCTTTCTACGTTACATTTGAGACACCCACAACACCTCTCCCGGGTGGGCTCGAACCACCAACCTTTCGATTAACAGCTGAACGCGCTAACCATTGCGCCACGGAATCCCAAAAATTAAATGCTCGTCAGGTACTGTGTAAAAACCTTGACTTTTTACGTCACATCTGAGACCTCACAACACCGCTCCCGGATGGGCTCGAACCACCAACCTATTGGTTAACAGCCGAACGCGCTAACCATTGCGCCACGGAAGCCCAGAAGTTAAATACTCGTCAGGTATTGTGTAAAAACCTTGACTTCTTACGCCACATCTGAGACCTCACAACACCGCTCCCGGATGGGCTCGAACCACCAACCTATTGGTTAACAGCCGAACGCGCTAACCATTGCGCCACGGAAGCCCAAAAGTTTAATGCTCGTCAGGTATTGTGTAAAAACCTTGACTTTTTACGTCACATCTGAGACCTCACAACACCGCTCCCGGATGGGCTCGAACCACCAACCTATTGGTTAACAGCCGAACGCGCTAAACATTGCGCCACGGAAGCCCAAAAGTTTAATGCTCGTCAGGTATTGTGTAAAAACCTTGACTTTTTACGTCACATCTGAGACCTCACAACACCGCTCCCGGATGGGCTCGAACCACCAACCTATTGGTTAACAGCCGAACGCGCTAACCATTGCGCCACGGAAGCCCAAAAATTCAATGTTCGACAGGTATTGTGGAAAAACTCTGACATTTTATGTTACATTTGAGACGTCACAACACCGCTAACGGGAGAGCTCAAACCACCAGTCTTTTGAATAGCAGCTGAACGCGCTAACCATTGAGCCACGGAAGCTCAGAAATTAAATGGTTGTCAGGTATTGTGGAAAACCTTGACTTTTTACGTCACATCTGAGACCTCACAACACCGCTCCCGGATGGGCTCGAACCACCAACCTATTGGTTAACAGCCGAACGTGCTAACCATTGCGCCACGGAAGCCCAAAAATTAAATGGTCGTCAGGTATTGTGGAAAAATTTTGGCTTTCTACGTTACATTTGAGATCACACAACACCGCTCCCGGGTGGGCTCGAACCACCAACCTATTGGTTAACAGCCGAACGCGCTAACCATTGCGCCAAGGAAGCCCAAAATTTAAATGCTCGTCAGGTATTGTGTAAAAACCTTGACTTTTTACGTCACATCTGAGACCTCACAACACCGCTCCCGGATGGGCTCGAACCACCAACCTATTGCATAACAGCCGAACGCGCTAACCATTGCGCCACGGAAGCCCAAAACCTAAATGCTCGTCAGGTATTGTGCAAAAAACTTGACTTTTTACGTCACATCTGAGACCTCACAACACCGCTCCCGGATGGGCTCGAACCACCAACCTATTGGTTAACAGCCGAACGCGCTAACCATTGCGCCACGGAAGCCCAAAAGTTAAATGCTCGACAGGTATTGTGTAAAAACCTTGACTTTTTACGTCACATCTGAGACCTCACAACACCGCTCCCGGATGGGCTCGAACCACCAACCTATTGGTTAACAGCCGAACACGCTAACCATTGAGCCACGGAAGCTCAGAAATTAAATGGTTGTCAGGTGTTGTGGAAAAACTTTGGCTTTCTACGTTACATTTGAGACACCCACAACACCTCTCCCGGGTGGGCTCGAACCACCAACCTTTCGATTATTAGCTGAACGCGCTAACCATTGCGCCACGGAATCCCAAAAATTAAATGCTCGTCAGGTACTGTGTAAAAACCTTGACTTTTTACGTCACATCTGAGACCTCACAACACCGCTCCCGGATGGGCTCGAACCACCAACCTATTGGTTAACAGCCGTACGCGCTAACCATTGCGCCAAGGAAGCCCAGAAGTTAAATACTCGTCAGGTATTGTGTAAAAACCTTGACTTCCTACGCCACATCTGAGACCTCACAACACCGCTCCCGGATGGGCTCGAACCACCAACCTATTGGTTAACAGCCGAACGCGCTAAACATTGCGCCACGGAAGCCCAAAAGTTAAATGCTCGTCAGGTATTGTGTAAACACCTTGACTTTTTACGTCACATCTGAGACCTCACAACACCGCTCCCGGATGGGCTCGAACCACCAACCTATTGGTTAACAGCCGAACGCGCTAACCATTGAGCCACGGAAGCTCAGAAATTAAATGGTTGTCAGGTGTTGTGGAAAAACTTTGGCTTTCTACGTTACATTTGAGACACCCACAACACCTCTCCCGGGTGGGCTCGAACCACCAACCTTTCGATTAACAGCTGAACGCGCTAACCATTGCGCCACGGAATCCCAAAAATTAAATGCTCGTCAGGTACTGTGTAAAAACCTTGACTTTTTACGTCACATCTGAGACCTCACAACACCGCTCCCGGATGGGCTCGAACCACCAACCTATTGGTTAACAGCCGAACGCGCTAACCATTGCGCCAAGGAAGCCCAGAAGTTAAATACTCGTCAGGTATTGTGTAAAAACCTTGACTTCCTACGCCACATCTGAGACCTCACAACACCGCTCCCGGATGGGCTCGAACCACCAACCTATTGGTTAACAGCCGAACGCGCTAAACATTGCGCCACGGAAGCCCAAAAGTTAAATGCTCGTCAGGTATTGTGTAAACACCTTGACTTTTTACGTCACATCTGAGACCTCACAACACCGCTCCCGGATGGGCTCGAACCACCAACCTATTGGTTAACAGCCGAACGCGCTAAACATTGCGCCACGGAAGCCCAAATGTTAAATGCTCGTCAGGTATTGTGTAAAAACCTTGACTTTTTACGTCACATCTGAGACCTCACAACACCGCTCCCGGATGGGCTCGAACCACCAACCTATTGGTTAACAGCCGAACGCGCTAACCATTGCGCCACGGAAGCCCAAAAGTTTAATGCTCGTCAGGTATTGTGTAAAAAACTTGACTTTTTACGTCACATCTGAGACCTCACAACACCGCTCCCGGATGGGCTCGAACCACCAACCTATTGGTTAACAGCCGAACGCGCTAACCATTGCGCCACGGAAGCCCAAAAGTTTAATGCTCGTCAGGTATTGTGTAAAAAACTTGACTTTTTACGTCACATCTGAGACCTCACAACACCGCTCCCGGATGGGCTCGAACCACCAACCTATTGGTTAACAGCCGAACGCGCTAAACATTGCGCCACGGAAGCCCAAAAGTTAAATGCTCGTCAGGTATTGTGTAAACACCTTGACTTTTTACGTCACATCTGAGACCTCACAACACCGCTCCCGGATGGGCTCGAACCACCAACCTATTGGTTAACAGCCGAACGCGCTAACCATTGAGCCACGGAAGCTCAGAAATTAAATGGTTGTCAGGTGTTGTGGAAAAACTTTGGCTTTCTACGTTACATTTGAGACACCCACAACACCTCTCCCGGGTGGGCTCGAACCACCAACCTTTCGATTAACAGCTGAACGCGCTAACCATTGCGCCACGGAATCCCAAAAATTAAATGCTCGTCAGGTACTGTGTAAAAACCTTGACTTTTTACGTCACATCTGAGACCTCACAACACCGCTCCCGGATGGGCTCGAACCACCAACCTATTGGTTAACAGCCGAACGCGCTAACCATTGCGCCAAGGAAGCCCAGAAGTTAAATACTCGTCAGGTATTGTGTAAAAACCTTGACTTCCTACGCCACATCTGAGACCTCACAACACCGCTCCCGGATGGGCTCGAACCACCAACCTATTGGTTAACAGCCGAACGCGCTAAACATTGCGCCACGGAAGCCCAAAAGTTAAATGCTCGTCAGGTATTGTGTAAACACCTTGACTTTTTACGTCACATCTGAGACCTCACAACACCGCTCCCGGATGGGCTCGAACCACCAACCTATTGGTTAACAGCCGAACGCGCTAAACATTGCGCCACGGAAGCCCAAATGTTAAATGCTCGTCAGGTATTGTGTAAAAACCTTGACTTTTTACGTCACATCTGAGACCTCACAACACCGCTCCCGGATGGGCTCGAACCACCAACCTATTGGTTAACAGCCGAACGCGCTAACCATTGCGCCACGGAAGCCCAAAATTTAATGCTCGTCAGGTATTGTGTAAAAAACTTGACTTTTTACGTCACATCTGAGACCTCACAACACCGCTCCCGGATGGGCTCGAACCACCAACCTATTGGTTAACACCCGAACGCGCTAACCATTGCGCCACGGAAGCCCAAAAGTTTAATGCTCGTCAGGTATTGTGTAAAAAACTTGACTTTTTACGTCACATCTGAGACCTCACAACACCGCTCCCGGATGGGCTCGAACCACCAACCTATTGGTTAACAGCCGAACGCGCTAACCATTGCGCCACGGAAGCCCAAAAGTTTAATGCTCGTCAGGTATTGTGTAAAAAACTTGACTTTTTACGTCACATCTGAGACCTCACAACACCGCTCCCGGATGGGCTCGAACCACCAACCTATTGGTTAACAGCCGAACGCGCTAACCATTGCGCCACGGAAGCTCAGAAATTAAATGGTTGTCAGGTGTTGTGGAAAAACTTTGGCTTTCTACGTTACATTTGAGACACCCACAACACCTCTCCCGGGTGGGCTCGAACCACCAACCTTTCGATTAACAGCTGAACGCGCTAACCATTGCGCCACGGAATCCCAAAAATTAAATGCTCGTCAGGTACTGTGTAAAAACCTTGACTTTTTACGTCACATCTGAGACCTCACAACACCGCTCCCGGATGGGCTCGAACCACCAACCTATTGGTTAACAGCCGAACGCGCTAACCATTGCGCCAAGGAAGCCCAGAAGTTAAATACTCGTCAGGTATTGTGTAAAAACCTTGACTTCCTACGCCACATCTGAGACCTCACAACACCGCTCCCGGATGGGCTCGAACCACCAACCTATTGGTTAACAGCCGAACGCGCTAAACATTGCGCCACGGAAGCCCAAAAGTTAAATGCTCGTCAGGTATTGTGTAAACACCTTGACTTTTTACGTCACATCTGAGACCTCACAACACCGCTCCCGGATGGGCTCGAACCACCAACCTATTGGTTAACAGCCGAACGCGCTAAACATTGCGCCACGGAAGCCCAAATGTTAAATGCTCGTCAGGTATTGTGTAAAAACCTTGACTTTTTACGTCACATCTGAGACCTCACAACACCGCTCCCGGATGGGCTCGAACCACCAACCTATTGGTTAACAGCCGAACGCGCTAACCATTGCGCCACGGAAGCCCAAAATTTAATGCTCGTCAGGTATTGTGTAAAAAACTTGACTTTTTACGTCACATCTGAGACCTCACAACACCGCTCCCGGATGGGCTCGAACCACCAACCTATTGGTTAACAGCCGAACGCGCTAACCATTGCGCCACGGAAGCTCAGAAATTAAATGGTTGTCAGGTGTTGTGGAAAAACTTTGGCTTTCTACGTTACATTTGAGACACCCACAACACCTCTCCCGGGTGGGCTCGAACCACCAACCTTTCGATTAACAGCTGAACGCGCTAACCATTGCGCCACGGAATCCCAAAAATTAAATGCTCGTCAGGTACTGTGTAAAAACCTTGACTTTTTACGTCACATCTGAGACCTCACAACACCGCTCCCGGATGGGCTCGAACCACCAACCTATTGGTTAACAGCCGAACGCGCTAACCATTGCGCCAAGGAAGCCCAGAAGTTAAATACTCGTCAGGTATTGTGTAAAAACCTTGACTTCCTACGCCACATCTGAGACCTCACAACACCGCTCCCGGATGGGCTCGAACCACCAACCTATTGGTTAACAGCCGAACGCGCTAAACATTGCGCCACGGAAGCCCAAAAGTTAAATGCTCGTCAGGTATTGTGTAAACACCTTGACTTTTTACGTCACATCTGAGACCTCACAACACCGCTCCCGGATGGGCTCGAACCACCAACCTATTGGTTAACAGCCGAACGCGCTAAACATTGCGCCACGGAAGCCCAAATGTTAAATGCTCGTCAGGTATTGTGTAAAAACCTTGACTTTTTACGTCACATCTGAGACCTCACAACACCGCTCCCGGATGGGCTCGAACCACCAACCTATTGGTTAACAGCCGAACGCGCTAACCATTGCGCCACGGAAGCCCAAAATTTAATGCTCGTCAGGTATTGTGTAAAAAACTTGACTTTTTACGTCACATCTGAGACCTCACAACACCGCTCCCGGATGGGCTCGAACCACCAACCTATTGGTTAACAGCCGAACGCGCTAACCATTGCGCCACGGAAGCCCAAAAGTTTAATGCTCGTCAGGTATTGTGTAAAAAACTTGACTTTTTACGTCACATCTGAGACCTCACAACACCGCTCCCGGATGGGCTCGAACCACCAACCTATTGGTTAACAGCCGAACGCGCTAACCATTGCGCCACGGAAGCCCAAAAGTTTAATGCTCGTCAGGTATTGTGTAAAAAACTTGACTTTTTACGTCACATCTGAGACCTCACAACACCGCTCCCGGATGGGCTCGAACCACCAACCTATTGGTTAACAGCCGAACGCGCTAACCATTGCGCCACGGAAGCCCAAAAGTTAAATGCTCGACAGGTATTGTGTAAAAACCTTGACTTTTTACGTCACATCTGAGACCTCACAACACCGCTCCCGGATGGGCTCGAACCACCAACCTATTGGTTAACAGCCGAACGCGCTAACTATTGAGCCACGGAAGCTCAGAAATTAAATGGTTGTCAGGTATTGTGGAAAACCTTGACTTTTTACGTCACATCTGAGACCTCACAACACCGCTCCCGGATGGGCTCGAACCACCAACCTATTGGTTAACAGCCGAACGTGCTAACCATTGCGCCACGGAAGCCCAAAAATTAAATGGTCGTCAGGTATTGTGGAAAAATTTTGGCTTTCTACGTTACATTTGAGATCACACAACACCGCTCCCGGGTGGGCTCGAACCACCAACCTATTGGTTAACAGCCGAACGCGCTAACCATTGCGCCAAGGAAGCCCAAAATTTAAATGCTCGTCAGGTATTGTGTAAAAACCTTGACTTTTTACGTCACATCTGAGACCTCACAACACCGCTCCCGGATGGGCTCGAACCACCAACCTATTGCTTAACAGCCGAACGCGCTAACCATTGCGCCACGGAAGCCCAAAACCTAAATGCTCGTCAGGTATTGTGCAAAAAACTTGACTTTTTACGTCACATCTGAGACCTCACAACACCGCTCCCGGATGGGCTCGAACCACCAACCTATTGGTTAACAGCCGAACGCGCTAACCATTGCGCCACGGAAGCCCAAAAGTTGAATGCTCGTCAGGTATTGTGTAAAAACCTTGACTTTTTACGTCACATCTGAGACCTCACAACACCGCTCCCGGATGGGCTCGAACCACCAACCTATTGGTTAACAGCCGAACGCGCTAACCATTGAGCCACGGAAGCTCAGAAATTAAATGGTTGTCAGGTGTTGTGGAAAAACTTTGGCTTTCTACGTTACATTTGAGACCCCACAACACCTCTCCCGGGTGGGCTCGAACCACCAACCTTTCGATTAACAGCTGAACGCGCTAACCATTGCGCCAAGGAATCCCAAAAATTAAATGCTCGTCAGGTATTGTGTAAAAACCTTGACTTTTTACGTCACATCTGAGACCTCACAACACCGCTCCCGGATGGGCTCGAACCACCAACCTATTGGTTAACAGCCGAACGCGCTAAACATTGCGCCACGGAAGCCCAAATGTTAAATGCTCGTCAGGTATTGTGTAAAAACCTTGACTTTTTACGTCACATCTGAGACCTCACAACACCGCTCCCGGATGGGCTCGAACCACCAACCTATTGGTTAACAGCCGAACGCGCTAACCATTGCGCCACGGAAGCCCAAAAGTTAAATGCTCGACAGGTATTGTGTAAAAACCTTGACTTTTTACGTCACATCTGAGACCTCACAACACCGCTCCCGGATGGGCTCGAACAACCAACCTATTGGTTAACAGCCGAACGCGCTAACCATTGCGCCACGGAAGCCCAAAAGTTAAATGCTCGTCAGGTATTGTGTAAAAACCTTGACTTTTTACGTCACATCTGAGACCTCACAACACCGCTCCCGGATGGGCTCGAACCACCAACCTATTGGTTAACAGCCGAACGCGCTAACCATTGAGCCACGGAAGCTCAGAAATTAAATGGTTGTCAGGTGTTGTGGAAAAACTTTGGCTTTCTACGTTACATTTGAGACACCCACAACACCTCTCCCGGGTGGGCTCGAACCACCAACCTTTCGATTAACAGCTGAACGCGCTAACCATTGCGCCACGGAATCCCAAAAATTAAATGCTCGTCAGGTACTGTGTAAAAACCTTGACTTTTTACGTCACATCTGAGACCTCAAAACACCGCTCCCGGATGGGCTCGAACCACCAACCTATTGGTTAACAGCCGAACGCGCTAACCATTGCGCCACGGAAGCCCAGAAGTTAAATACTCGTCAGGTATTGTGTAAAAACCTTGACTTCCTACGCCACATCTGAGACCTCACAACACCGCTCCCGGATGGGCTCGAACCACCAACCTATTGGTTAACAGCCGAACGCGCTAAACATTGCGCCACGGAAGCCCAAAAGTTAAATGCTCGTCAGGTATTGTGTAAACACCTTGACTTTTTACGTCACATCTGAGACCTCACAACACCGCTCCCGGATGGGCTCGAACCACCAACCTATTGGTTAACAGCCAAACGCGCTAAACATTGCGCCACGGAAGCCCAAATGTTAAATGCTCGTCAGGTATTGTGTAAAAACCTTGACTTTTTACGTCACATCTGAGACCTCACAACACCGCTCCCGGATGGGCTCGAACCACCAACCTATTGGTTAACAGCCGAACGCGCTAACCATTGCGCCACGGAAGCCCAAAAGTTTAATGCTCGTCAGGTATTGTGTAAAAAACTTGACTTTTTACGTCACATCTGAGACCTCACAACACCGCTCCCGGATGGGCTCGAACCACCAACCTATTGGTTAACAGCCGAACGCGCTAACCATTGCGCCACGGAAGCCCAAAAGTTAAATGCTCGACAGGTATTGTGTAAAAACCTTGACTTTTTACGTCACATCTGAGACCTCACAACACCGCTCCCGGATGGGCTCGAACCACCAACCTATTGGTTAACAGCCGAACGCGCTAACTATTGAGCCACGGAAGCTCAGAAATTAAATGGTTGTCAGGTATTGTGGAAAACCTTGACTTTTTACGTCACATCTGAGACCTCACAACACCGCTCCCGGATGGGCTCGAACCACCAACCTATTGGTTAACAGCCGAACGTGCTAACCATTGCGCCACGGAAGCCCAAAAATTAAATGGTCGTCAGGTATTGTGGAAAAATTTTGGCTTTCTACGTTACATTTGAGATCACACAACACCGCTCCCGGGTGGGCTCGAACCACCAACCTATTGGTTAACAGCCGAACGCGCTAACCATTGCGCCAAGGAAGCCCAAAATTTAAATGCTCGTCAGGTATTGTGTAAAAACCTTGACTTTTTACGTCACATCTGAGACCTCACAACACCGCTCCCGGATGGGCTCGAACCACCAACCTATTGCTTAACAGCCGAACGCGCTAACCATTGCGCCACGGAAGCCCAAAACCTAAATGCTCGTCAGGTATTGTGCAAAAAACTTGACTTTTTACGTCACATCTGAGACCTCACAACACCGCTCCCGGATGGGCTCGAACCACCAACCTATTGGTTAACAGCCGAACGCGCTAACCATTGCGCCACGGAAGCCCAAAAGTTAAATGCTCGTCAGGTATTGTGTAAAAACCTTGACTTTTTACGTCACATCTGTGACCTCACAACACCGCTCCCGGATGGGCTCGAACCACCAACCTATTGGTTAACAGCCGAACGCGCTAACAATTGAGCCACGGAAGCTCAGAAATTAAATGGTTGTCAGGTGTTGTGGAAAAACTTTGGCTTTCTACGTTACATTTGAGACCCCACAACACCTCTCCCGGGTGGGCTCGAACCACCAACCTTTCGATTAACAGCTGAACGCGCTAATCATTGCGCCACGGAATCCCAAAAATTAAATGCTCGTCAGGTATTGTGTAAAAACCTTGACTTTTTACGTCACATCTGAGAACTCACAACACCGCTCCCGGATGGGCTCGAACCACCAACCTATTGGTTAACAGCCGAACGCGCTAAACATTGCGCCACGGAAGCCCAAATGTTAAATGCTCGTCAGGTATTGTGTAAAAACCTTGACTTTTTACGTCACATCTGAGACCTCACAACACCGCTCCCGGATGGGCTCGAACCACCAACCTATTGCTTAACAGCCGAACGCGCTAACCATTGCGCCACGGAAGCCCAAAACCTAAATGCTCGTCAGGTATTGTGCAAAAAACTTGACTTTTTACGTCACATCTGAGACCTCACAACACCGCTCCCGGATGGGCTCGAACCACCAACCTATTGGTTAACAGCCGAACGCGCTAACCATTGCGCCACGGAAGCCCAAAAGTTAAATGCTCGTCAGGTATTGTGTAAAAACCTTGACTTTTTACGTCACATCTGTGACCTCACAACACCGCTCCCGGATGGGCTCGAACCACCAACCTATTGGTTAACAGCCGAACGCGCTAACAATTGAGCCACGGAAGCTCAGAAATTAAATGGTTGTCAGGTGTTGTGGAAAAACTTTGGCTTTCTACGTTACATTTGAGACCCCACAACACCTCTCCCGGGTGGGCTCGAACCACCAACCTTTCGATTAACAGCTGAACGCGCTAATCATTGCGCCACGGAATCCCAAAAATTAAATGCTCGTCAGGTATTGTGTAAAAACCTTGACTTTTTACGTCACATCTGAGAACTCACAACACCGCTCCCGGATGGGCTCGAACCACCAACCTATTGGTTAACAGCCGAACGCGCTAAACATTGCGCCACGGAAGCCCAAATGTTAAATGCTCGTCAGGTATTGTGTAAAAACCTTGACTTTTTACGTCACATCTGAGACCTCACAACACCGCTCCCGGATGGGCTCGAACCACCAACCTATTGGTTAACAGCCGAACGCGCTAACCATTGCGCCACGGAAGCCCAAAAGTTTAATGCTCGTCAGTTATTGTGTAAAAAACTTGACTTTTTACGTCACATCTGAGACCTCACAACACCGCTCCCGGATGGGCTCGAACCACCAACCTATTGGTTAACAGCCGAACGCGCTAACCATTGCGCCACGGAAGCCCAAAAGTTAAATGCTCGACAGGTGTTGTGTAAAAACCTTGACTTTTTACGTCACATCTGAGACCTCACAACACCGCTCCCGGATGGGCTCGAACCACCAACCTATTGGTTAACAGCCGAACGCGCTAACCATTGAGCCACGGAAGCCCAAAAGTTTAATGCTCGTCAGTTATTGTGTAAAAAACTTGACTTTTTACGTCACATCTGAGACCTCACAACACCGCTCCCGGATGGGGTCGAACCACCAACCTATTGGTTAACAGCCGAACGCGCTAACCATTGCGCCACGGAAGCCCGAAAATTAAATGGTCGTCATTTATTGTGCAAAAACTTTGGCTTTCTACGTTACATTTCAGATCCCACAACACCGCTCCCGGGTGGGCTCGAACCACCAACCTTTCGATTAACAGCTGAACGCGCTAATCATTGCGCCACGGAAGCCCAAAAATTAAATGTTCGTCAGGTATTGTAAAAAACTCTGACATTTTACGTTACATCTGAGACCTCACAACACCGCATCCCGGATGGGCTCGAACCACAAACCTATTGGTTAACAGCCGAACGCGCTAATCATTGAGCCACGGAAGCCCAGAAATTAAATGGTTGTCACGTATTGTGGAAAAGTTTTGACTTTTTACGCTACATCTGAGACCCCACAACACCTCTCCCGGGTGGGCTCGTACCACCAACCTCTCGATTAACAGCTGAACGCGCTAACCATTGCGCCACGGAAGCCCAAAAATTCAATGTTCGACAGGTATTGTGGAAAAACTCTGACATTTTATGTTACATTTGAGACGTCACAACACCGCTCCCGGGAGAGCTCAAACCACCAGTCTTTTGAATAGCAGCTGAACGCGCTAACCATTGCGCCACGGAAGCCCAAAAGTTAAATGCTCGTCAGGTATTATGTAAAAACCTTGACTTTTTACGTCACATCTGAGACCTCACAACACCGCTCCCGGATGGGGTCGAACCACCAACCTATTGGTTAACAGCCGAACGCGCTAACCATTGCGCCACGGAAGCCCAAAAATTAAATGGTCGTCATTTATTGTGCAAAAACTTTGGCTTTCTACGTTACATTTCAGATCCCACAACACCGCTCCCAGGTGGGCTCGAACCACCAACCTATTGGTTAACAGCCGAACGCGCTAACCATTGAGCCACGGAAGCTCAGAAATTAAAGGGTTGTCAGGTATTGTGGAAAACCTTGACTTTTTACGTCACATCTGAGACCTCACAACACCGCTCCCGGATGGGCTCGAACCACCAACCTATTGGTTAACAGCCGAACGCGCTAACCATTGCGCCACGGAAGCCCAAAAGTTAAATGCTCGACAGGTATTGTGTAAAAACCTTGACTTTTTACGTCACATCTGAGACCTCACAACACCGCTCCCGGATGGGCTCGAACAACCAACCTATTGGTTAACAGCCGAACGCGCTAACCATTGCGCCACGGAAGCCCAAAAGTTAAATGCTCGTCAGGTATTGTGTAAAAACCTTGACTTTTTACGTCACATCTGAGACCTCACAACACCGCTCCCGGATGGGCTCGAACCACCAACCTATTGGTTAACAGCCGAACGCGCTAACCATTGCGCCAAGGAAGCCCAAAATTTAAATGCTCGTCAGGTATTGTGTAAAAACCTTGACTTTTTACGTCACATCTGAGACCTCACAACACCGCTCCCGGATGGGCTCGAACCACCAACCTATTGCTTAACAGCCGAACGCGCTAACCATTGCGCCACGGAAGCCCAAAACCTAAATGCTCGTCAGGTATTGTGCAAAAAACTTGACTTTTTACGTCACATCTGAGACCTCACAACACCGCTCCCGGATGGGCTCGAACCACCAACCTATTGGTTAACAGCCGAACGCGCTAACCATTGCGCCACGGAAGCCCAAAAGTTAAATGCTCGTCAGGTATTGTGTAAAAACCTTGACTTTTTACGTCACATCTGAGACCTCACAACACCGCTCCCGGATGGGCTCGAACCACCAACCTATTGGTTAACAGCCGAACGCGCTAAGCATTGCGCCACGGAAGCCCAAAAGTTAAATGCTCGACAGGTATTGTGTAAAAACCTTGACTTTTTACGTCACATCTGAGACCTCACAACACCGCTCCCGGATGGGCTCGAACCACCAACCTATTGGTTAACAGCCGAACGCGCTAACCATTGAGCCACGGAAGCCCAAATGTTAAATGCTCGTCAGGTATTGTGTAAAAACCTTGACTTTTTACGTCACATCTGAGACCTCACAACACCGCTCCCGGATGGGCTCGAACCACCAACCTATTGGTTAACAGCCGAACGCGCTAACCATTGCGCCACGGAAGCCCAAAAGATTAATGCTCGTCAGGTATTGTGTAAAAAACTTGACTTTTTACGTCACATCTGAGATCTCACAACACCGCTCCCGGATGGGCTCGAACCACCAACCTATTGGTTAACAGCCGAACGCGCTAACCATTGCGCCACGGAAGCCCAAAAATTAAATGGTCGTCATTTATTGTGCAAAAACTTTGGCTTTCTACGTTACATTTCAGATCCCACAACACCCCTCCCGGGTGGGCTCGAACCACCAACCTATTGGTTAACAGCCGAACGCGCTAACCATTGAGCCACGGAAGCTCAGAAATTAAATGGTTGTCAGGTATTGTGGAAAACCTTGACTTTTAACGTCACATCTGAGACCTCACAACACCGCTCCCGGATGGGCTCGAACCACCAACCTATTGGTTAACAGCCGAACGTGCTAACCATTGCGCCACGGAAGCCCAAAAATTAAATGGTCGTCAGGTATTGTGGAAAAATTTTGGCTTTCTACGTTACATTTGAGATCACACAACACCGCTCCCGGGTGGGCTCGAACCACCAACCTATTGGTTAACAGCCGAACGCGCTAACCATTGCGCCACGGAAGCCCAAAAGTTAAATGCTCGTCAGGTATTATGTAAAAACCTTGACTTTTTACGTCACATCTGAGACCTCACAACACCGCTCCCGGATGGGGTCGAACCACCAACCTATTGGTTAACAGCCGAACGCGCTAACCATTGCGCCACGGAAGCCCAAAAATTAAATGGTCGTCATTTATTGTGCAAAAACTTTGGCTTTCTACGTTACATTTCAGATCCCACAACACCGCTCCCAGGTGGGCTCGAACCACCAACCTATTGGTTAACAGCCGAACGCGCTAACCATTGAGCCACGGAAGCTCAGAAATTAAAGGGTTGTCAGGTATTGTGGAAAACCTTGACTTTTTACGTCACATCTGAGACCTCACAACACCGCTCCCGGATGGGCTCGAACCACCAACCTATTGGTTAACAGCCGAACGCGCTAACCATTGCGCCACGGAAGCCCAAAAGTTAAATGCTCGACAGGTATTGTGTAAAAACCTTGACTTTTTACGTCACATCTGAGACCTCACAACACCGCTCCCGGATGGGCTCGAACAACCAACCTATTGGTTAACAGCCGAACGCGCTAACCATTGCGCCACGGAAGCCCAAAAGTTAAATGCTCGTCAGGTATTGTGTAAAAACCTTGACTTTTTACGTCACATCTGAGACCTCACAACACCGCTCCCGGATGGGCTCGAACCACCAACCTATTGGTTAACAGCCGAACGCGCTAACCATTGCGCCAAGGAAGCCCAAAATTTAAATGCTCGTCAGGTATTGTGTAAAAACCTTGACTTTTTACGTCACATCTGAGACCTCACAACACCGCTCCCGGATGGGCTCGAACCACCAACCTATTGCTTAACAGCCGAACGCGCTAACCATTGCGCCACGGAAGCCCAAAACCTAAATGCTCGTCAGGTATTGTGCAAAAAACTTGACTTTTTACGTCACATCTGAGACCTCACAACACCGCTCCCGGATGGGCTCGAACCACCAACCTATTGGTTAACAGCCGAACGCGCTAACCATTGCGCCACGGAAGCCCAAAAGTTAAATGCTCGTCAGGTATTGTGTAAAAACCTTGACTTTTTACGTCACATCTGAGACCTCACAACACCGCTCCCGGATGGGCTCGAACCACCAACCTATTGGTTAACAGCCGAACGCGCTAAGCATTGCGCCACGGAAGCCCAAAAGTTAAATGCTCGACAGGTATTGTGTAAAAACCTTGACTTTTTACGTCACATCTGAGACCTCACAACACCGCTCCCGGATGGGCTCGAACCACCAACCTATTGGTTAACAGCCGAACGCGCTAACCATTGAGCCACGGAAGCCCAAATGTTAAATGCTCGTCAGGTATTGTGTAAAAACCTTGACTTTTTACGTCACATCTGAGACCTCACAACACCGCTCCCGGATGGGCTCGAACCACCAACCTATTGGTTAACAGCCGAACGCGCTAACCATTGCGCCACGGAAGCCCAAAAGATTAATGCTCGTCAGGTATTGTGTAAAAAACTTGACTTTTTACGTCACATCTGAGATCTCACAACACCGCTCCCGGATGGGCTCGAACCACCAACCTATTGGTTAACAGCCGAACGCGCTAACCATTGCGCCACGGAAGCCCAAAAATTAAATGGTCGTCATTTATTGTGCAAAAACTTTGGCTTTCTACGTTACATTTCAGATCCCACAACACCCCTCCCGGGTGGGCTCGAACCACCAACCTATTGGTTAACAGCCGAACGCGCTAACCATTGAGCCACGGAAGCTCAGAAATTAAATGGTTGTCAGGTATTGTGGAAAACCTTGACTTTTAACGTCACATCTGAGACCTCACAACACCGCTCCCGGATGGGCTCGAACCACCAACCTATTGGTTAACAGCCGAACGTGCTAACCATTGCGCCACGGAAGCCCAAAAATTAAATGGTCGTCAGGTATTGTGGAAAAATTTTGGCTTTCTACGTTACATTTGAGATCACACAACACCGCTCCCGGGTGGGCTCGAACCACCAACCTATTGGTTAACAGCCGAACGCGCTAACCATTGCGCCACGGAAGCCCAAAAGTTAAATACTCGTCAGGTATTGTGTAAAAACCTTGACTTCTTACGTCACATCAGAGACCTCACAACACCGCTCCCGGATGGGCTCGAACCACCAACCTATTGGTTAACAGCCGAACGCGCTAACCATTGAGCCACGGAAGCTCAGAAATTAAATGGTTGTCAGGTGTTGTGGAAAAACTTTGGCTTTCTACGTTACATTTGAGACCCCACAACACCTCTCCCGGGTGGGCTCGAACCACCAACCTTTCGATTAACAGCTGAACGCGCTAACCATTGCGCCACGGAATCCCAAAAATTAAATGCTCGTCAGGTATTGTGTAAAAACCTTGACTTTTTACGTCACATCTGAGACCTCACAACACCGCTCCCGGATGGGCTCGAACCACCAACCTATTGGTTAACAGCCGAACGCGCTAACCATTGCGCCACGGAAGCCCAAAAGTTTAATGCTCGTCAGGTATTGTGTAAAAAACTTGACGTTTTACGTCACATCTGAGACCTCACAACACCGCTCCCGGATGGGCTCGAACCACCAACCTATTGGTTAACAGCCGAACGCGCTAAGCATTGCGCCACGGAAGCCCAAAAGTTAAATGCTCGACAGGTATTGTGTAAAAACCTTGACTTTTTACGTCACATCTGAGACCTCACAACACCGCTCCCGGATGGGCTCGAACCACCAACCTATTGGTTAACAGCCGAACGCGCTAACCTTTGAGCCACGGAAGCCCAAATGTTAAATGCTCGTCAGGTATTGTGTAAAAACCTTGACTTTTTACGTCACATCTGAGACCTCACAACACCGCTCCCGGATGGGCTCGAACCACCAACCTATTGGTTAACAGCCGAACGCGCTAACCATTGCGCCACGGAAGCCCAAAAGATTAATGCTCGTCAGGTATTGTGTAAAAAACTTGACTTTTTACGTCACATCTGAGATCTCACAACACCGCTCCCGGATGGGCTCGAACCACCAACCTATTGGTTAACAGCCGAACGCGCTAACCATTGCGCCACGGAAGCCCAAAAATTAAATGGTCGTCATTTATTGTGCAAAAACTTTGGCTTTCTACGTTACATTTCAGATCCCACAACACCGCTCCCGGGTGGGCTCGAACCACCAACCTATTGGTTAACAGCCGAACGCGCTAACCATTGAGCCACGGAAGCTCAGAAATTAAATGGTTGTCAGGTATTGTGGAAAACCTTGACTTTTAACGTCACATCTGAGACCTCACAACACCGCTCCCGGATGGGCTCGAACCACCAACCTATTGGTTAACAGCCGAACGTGCTAACCATTGCGCCACGGAAGCCCAAAAATTAAATGGTCGTCAGGTATTGTGGAAAAATTTTGGCTTTCTACGTTACATTTGAGATCACACAACACCGCTCCCGGGTGGGCTCGAACCACCAACCTATTGGTTAACAGCCGAACGCGCTAACCATTGCGCCACGGAAGCCCAAAAGTTAAATACTCGTCAGGTATTGTGTAAAAACCTTGACTTCTTACGTCACATCAGAGACCTCACAACACCGCTCCCGGATGGGCTCGAACCACCAACCTATTGGTTAACAGCCGAACGCGCTAACCATTGAGCCACGGAAGCTCAGAAATTAAATGGTTGTCAGGTGTTGTGGAAAAACTTTGGCTTTCTACGTTACATTTGAGACCCCACAACACCTCTCCCGGGTGGGCTCGAACCACCAACCTTTCGATTAACAGCTGAACGCGCTAACCATTGCGCCACGGAATCCCAAAAATTAAATGCTCGTCAGGTATTGTGTAAAAACCTTGACTTTTTACGTCACATCTAAGACCTCACAACACCGCTCCCGGATGGGCTCGAACCACCAACCTATTGGTTAACAGCCGAACGCGCTAACCATTGCGCCACGGAAGCCCAAAAGTTAAATGTTCGTCTGGTGTTGTGGAAAAACTCTGACATTTTACGTTACATCTGAGACGTCACAACACCACTCCTGGGAGGGCTCGAACCACCAACCTTTCGGTTAACAGCTGAACGCGCTGACCATTGCGCCACTGAAGCCCAAAAATTAGATTTTCGTCAGGTATTGAGGTAAAACCTTGACTTTTTACTTCTCATCTGAGACCTCACAACACCGCTCCCGGATGGGCTCGAACCACCAACCTTTCGGTTAACAGCCGAACGCGCTAACCATTCGCCACGGACGCCCAAAAATTAAATGGTCGTCAGGTATTGTGGAAAAACTTTGGCTATTTACGTTACATTTGAGATCCAAAAACACCGCTCCCGGGTGGGCTCGAACCACCAACCTATTGGTTATCAGCCGAACGCGCTAACCATTGAGCCACGGAAGATCAGAAATTAAATGGTTGTCACGTATTGTGGAAAAGTTTTGACTTTTAACGCTACATCTGAGACCCCACAACACCTCTTCCGGGTGGGCTCAAACCACCAACCTTTCGATTAAGAGCTGGACGCGCTAATTACTGCGCCAAGGAAGCCCAAAAATTAAATGTTCGTCAGGTATTGTGAAAAAACTCTGACATTTTACGTAACATCTGAGACGTCACAACACCGCTCCCGGATGGGCTCGAACCACCAACCTTTCGGTTAACAGCCGAACGCGCTAGCCATTGCGCCACGGACGCCCAAAAATTAAATGGTTGTCAGGTATTGTTGAAAAGTTACGACTTTTCACGCTACATCTGAGACCCCACAAATCCTCTCTCGTTTGGGCTCGAACCACCAACCTTTCGGTTAACAGCTGAACGCACTAACCATTGCGCCACGGAAGCCCAAAAAATAAATGGTCGTCAGATATTGTAGAAAAACTTTGGCTATTTACGTTACATTTGAGATCCAAAAACACCGCTCCCGGGTGGGCTCGAACCACCAAGCTATTGGTTAACAGCCGAACGCGCTAACCATTGAGCCACGGAAGCTCAGAAATTAAATGGTTGTCACGTATTGTGGAAAAGTTTTGACTTTTTACGCTACATCTGAGACCCCACAACACCTCTTCCGGGTGGGCTCGAACCACCAACCTTTCGATTAACAGCTGAACGCGCTAACCATTGCGCCACGGAAGCCCAAAAATTAAATTTTCGTCAGGTATTGTGGAAAAACTCTGACATTTTACGTTACATCTGAGACATCACAGCACCGCTCCCGGATGGGCTAGAACCTCCAACCTATTGGTCAACAGCCGAACGCGCTAACCATTGAGCCACGGAAGCTCAGAAATTAAATGGTTGTCAGGTATTGTTGAAAAGTTACGACTTTTCAACCTACATCTGAGACCCCACAAAACCTCCCTCGTTTGGGCTCGAACCACCAACCTTTCGGTTAACAGCTGAACGCGCTGACCATTGCGCCACTGAAGCCCAAAAATTAAATGTTCGTCAGGTATTGTGGAAAAACTCTGACATTTTACGTTACATCTGAGGCGTCACAACACTTCTCCCGGATGTGCTCGAACCACCAACCTATTGGTTAATAGCCGAACGCGCTAACCATTGCGCCACTGAAGCCCAAAAATTAAATTTTCGTCAGGTATTGAGGTAAAACTTTGACTTTTTACTTCACATCTGAGGCCTCACAACACCGCTCCCGGATGGGCTCGAACCACCAACCTTTCGGTTAACAGCCGAACGCGCTAACCATTCGCCACGGACGCCCAAAAATTAAATGGTCGTCAGGTATTGTGGAAAAACTTTGGCTATTTACGTTACATTTGAGATCCAAAAACACCGCTCCCGGGTGGGCTCGAACCACCAACCTATTGGTTAACAGCCGAACGCGCTAACCATTGAGCCACGAAAGCTCAGAAAATAAATGGTTGTCACGTATTGTGGAAACGTTTTGACTTTTAACGCTACATCTGAGACCCCACAACACCTCTTCCGGGTGGGCTCGAACCACCAACCTTTCGATTAAGAGCTGGACGCGCTAATTACTGCGCCACGGAAGCCCAAAAATTAAATGTTCGTCAGGTATTGTGGAAAAACTCTGACATTTTACGTAACATCTGAGACGTCACAACACCGCTCCCGGATGGGCTCGAACCACCAACCTTTCGGTTAACAGCCGAACGCGCTAGCCATTGTGCCACGGACGCCCAAAAATTAAATGGTTGTCAGGTATTGTTGAAAAGTTACGACTTTTCACGCTACATCTGAGACCCCACAAATCCTCTCTCGTTTGGGCTCGAACCACCAACCTTTCGGTTAACAGCTGAACGCTCTAACCATTGCGCCACGGAAGCCCAAAAATTAAATGGTCGTCAGGTATTGTAGAAAAACTTTGGCTATTTACGTTACATTTGAGATCCAAAAACACCGCTCCCGGGTGTGCTCGAACCACCAACCTATTGGTTAACAGCCGAACGCGCTAACCATTGAGCCACGAAAGTTCAGAAAATAAATGGTTGTCACGTATTGTGGAAAAGTTTTGACTTTTTACGCTACATATGAGACCCAATAACACCTCTCCCGGGTGGGCTCGAACCACCAACCTTTCGATTAACAGCTGAACGCGCTAACCATTGCGCCACGCAAGCCCAAAAATTAAATGTTCGTCAGGTATTGTGGAAAAACTCTGACATTTTACGTTACATCTGAGACGTCACAACACTTCTCCCGAATAGGCTCGAACCACCAACCAATTGGTTAACAGCCGAACGCGCTAACCATTGAGCCACAGAAGCTCAGAAATTAAATGGTTGTTAGGTTTTGTGGTTAAGTTATGACTTTTTACGTTACATCTGAGACCCTACAACACCTCTCCCAGGTGGGCTCGAACCACCATCCTTTCGGTTAACAGCCGAACGCGCTAACCATTGCGCCAAGGAAGCCCAAAAATTAAATGGTTGTCACGTATTGTGGAAAAGTTTTGACTTTTAACGCTACATCTGAGACCCCACAACACCTCTTCCGGGTGGGCTCGAACCACCAACCTTTCGATTAACAGCTGAACGCGCTAACCATTGCGCCACGGAAGCCCAAAAATTAAATGTTCGTCAGGTATTGTGGAAAAACTCTCACATTTTACGTTACATCTGAGACGTCACAACACCGCTCCCGGGAGGGCTCGAACCACCAACCTTTCGGTTAACAGCTGAACGCGCTGACCATTGCGCCACTGAAGCCCAAAAATTAAATTTTCGTCAGGTATTGAGGTAAAACTTTGACTTTTTACTTCACATCCGAGACCTCACAACACCGCTCCCGGATGGGATCGAACCACCAACCTTTCGATTGACAGCCGAACGCGCTAACCATTGAGCCACGGAAGCTCAGAAATTAAATGGTTGTCACGTATTGTGGAAAAGTTTTGACTTTTTACGCTACATCTGAGACCCCACAACACCTCTTCCGGGTGGGCTCGAACCACCAACCTTTCGATTAACAGCTGAACGCGCTAACCATTGCGCCACGGAAGCCCAAAAATTAAATGTTCGTCAGGTATTGTGGAAAAACTCTGACATTTTACGTTACATCTGAGACATCACAACACCGCTCCCGGATGGGCTAGAACCTCCAACCTATAGGTTAACAGCCGAACGCGCTAACCATTGAGCCACGGAAGCTCAGAAATTAAATGGTTGTCAGGTATTGTTGAAAAGTTACGACTTTTCAAGCTACATCTGAGACCCCACAAAACCTCTCTCGTTTGGGCTCGAACCACCAACCTTTCGGTTAACAGCTGAACGCGCTGACCATTGCGCCACTGAAGCCCAAAAATTAAATGGTCGTCAGGTATTGTAGAAAAACTTTGGCTATTTACGTTACATTTGAGATCCAAAAACACCGCTCCCGGATGGGCTCGAACCACCAAGCTATTGGTTAACAGCCTAACGCGCTAACCATTGAGCCACGAAAGATCAGAAAATAAATGGTTATCACGTATTATGGAATAATTTTAACTTTTCCCGCTACATCTGAGACCTCACAACACCTCTCCCGGGTGTGCTCGAACTACCAACCTTTCGATTAACAGCTGAACGCGCTAACCATTGCGCCACGGAAGCCCAAAAATTAAATGCTCGTCAGGTATTGTGGAAAAACTCTGACATTTTACGTTACATCTGAGACGTCACAACACCGCTCCCGGGAGGGCTCGAACCACCAACCTTTCGGTTAACAGCTGAACGCGCTGACCATTGCGCCACTGAAGCCCAAAAATTTAATTTTCGTCAGGTATTGAGGTAAAACTTTGACTTTTTACTTCACATCCGAGACCTCACAACACCGCTCCCGGAAGGGCTCGAACCACCAACCTTTCGATTGACAGCCGAACGCGCTAACCATTGAGCCACGGAAGCTCAGAAATTAAATGGTTGTCACGTATTGTGGAAAAGTTTTGACTTTTTACGCTACATCTGAGACCCCACAACACCTCTTCCGGGCGGGCTCGAACCACCAACCCTTCGATTAACAGCTGAACGCGCTAACCATTGCGCCACGGAAGCCCAAAAGTTAAATGTTCGTCAGGTGTTGTGGAAAAACTCTGACATTTTACGTTACATCTGAGACGTCACAACACCGCTCCCGGGAGGGTTCGAACCACCAACCTTTCGGTTAACAGCTGAACGCGCTGACCATTGCGCCACTGAAGCCCAAAAATTAAATTTTCGTCAGGTATTGAGGTAAAACCTTGACTTTTTACTTCTCATCTGAGACCTCACAACACCGCTCCCGGATGGGCTCGAACCACCAACCTTTCGGTTAACAGCCGAACGCGCTAACCATTCGCCACGGACGCCCAAAAATTAAATGGTCGTCAGGTATTGTGGAAAAACTTTGGCTATTTACGTTACATTTGAGATCCAAAAACACCGCTCCCGTGTGGGCTCGAACCACCAACCTATTGGTTAACAGCCGAACGCGCTAACCATTGAGCCACGGAAGATCAGAAATTAAATGGTTGCCACGTATTGTGGAAAAGTTTTGACTTTTAACGCTACATCTGAGATCCCACAACACCTCTTCCGGGTGGGCTCAAACCACCAACCTTTCGATTAAGAGCTGGACGCGCTAATTACTGCGCCACGGAAGCCCAAAAATTAAATGTTCGTCAGGTATTGTGGAAAAACTCTGACATTTTACGTAACATCTGAGACGTCACAACACCGCTCCCGGATGGGCTCGAACCACCAACCTTTCGGTTAACAGCCGAACGCGCTAGCCATTGCGCCACGGACGCCCAAAAATTAAATGGTTGTCAGGTATTGTTGAAAAGTTACGACTTTTCACGCTACATCTGAGACCCCACAAATCCTCTCTCGTTTGGGCTCGAACCACCAACCTTTCGGTTAACAGCTGAACGCACTAACCATTGCGCCACGGAAGCCCAAAAATTAAATGGTCGTCAGGTATTGTAGAAAAACTTTGGCTATTTACGTTACATTTGAGATCCAAAAACACCGCTCCCGGGTGGGCTCGAACCACTAAGCTATTGGTTAACAGCCGAACGCGCTAACCATTGAGCCACGAAAGATCAGAAAATAAATGGTTATCACGTATTATGGAAAAAGTTTGACTTTTCACGCTACATCTGAGACCTCACAACACCTCTCCCGGGTGGGCTCGAACCACCAACCTTTCGATTAACAGCTGAACGCGCTAACCATTGCGCCACGGAAGCCCAAAAATTAAATGCTCGTCAGGTATTGTGGAAAAACTCTCACATTTTACGTTACATCTGAGACGTCACAACACCGCTCCCGGGAGGGCTCGAACCACCAACCTTTCGGTTAACAGCTGAACGAGCTGACCATTGCGCCACTGAAGCCCTAAAATTAAATTTTCGTCAGGTATTGAGGTAAAATTTTGACTTTTTACTTCACATCCGAGACCTCACAACACCGCTCCCGGATGGGCTCGAACCACCAACCTTTCGATTGACAGCCGAACGCGCTAACCATTGAGCCAGGGAAGCTCAGAAATTAAATGGTTGTCACGTATTGTGGAAAAGTTTTCACTTTTTACGCTACATCTGAGACCCCACAACACCTCTTCCGGGTGGGCTCGAACCACCAACCTTTCGATTAACAGCTGAACGCGCTAACCATTGCGCCACGGAAGCCCAAAAATTATATGTTCGTCAGGTATTGTGGAAAAACTCTGACATTTTACGTTACATCTGAGACATCACAACACCGCTCCCGGATGGGCTAGAACCTCCAACCTATAGGTTAACAGCCGAACGCGCTAACCATTGAGCCACGGAAGCTCAGAAATTAAATGGTTGTCAGGTATTGTTGAAAAGTTACGACTTTTCAAGCTACATCTGAGACCCCACAAAACCTCTCTCGTTTGGGCTCGAACCACCAACCTTTCGGTTAACAGCTGAACGCGCTGACCATTGCGCCACTGAAGCCCAAAAATTAAATGTTCGTCAGGTATTGTGGAAAAACTCCGACATTTTACGTTACATCTGAGACGTCACAACACTTCTCCCGGATGGGCTCGAACCACCAACCTATTGGTTAATAGCCGAACGCGCTAACCATTGCGCCACGGAAGCTCAGAAATTACATGGTTGTCACGTATTGTGGAAAAGTTTTCACTTTTTACGCTACATCTGAGACCCCACAACACCTCTTCCGGGTGGGCTCGAACCACCAACCTTTCGATTAACAGCTGAACGCACTAACCATTGCGCCACGGAAGCCCAAAAATTAAATGGTCGTCAGGTATTGTAGAAAAACTTTGGCTATTTACGTTACATTTGAGATCCAAAAACACCGCTCCCGGGTGGGCTCGAACCACTAAGCTATTGGTTAACAGCCGAACGCGCTAACCATTGAGCCACGAAAGATCAGAAAATAAATGGTTATCACGTATTATGGAAAAAGTTTGACTTTTCACGCTACATCTGAGACCTCACAACACCTCTCCCGGGTGGGCTCGAACCACCAACCTTTCGATTAACAGCTGAACGCGCTGACCATTGCGCCACTGAAGCCCAAAAATTAAATGTTCGTCAGGTATTGTGGAATAACTCTGACATTTTACGTTACATCTGAGACGTCACAACACTTCTCCCGGATGGGCTCGAACCACCAACCTATTGGTTAATAGCCGAACGCGCTAACCATTGCGCCACTGAAGCCCAAAAATTAAATTTTCGTCAGGTATTGAGGTAAAACTTTGACTTTTTACTTCACATCTGAGGCCTCACAACACCGCTCCCGGATGGGCTCGAACCACCAACCTTTCGGTTAACAGCCGAACGCGCTAACCATTGCGCCACGGACGCCCAAAAAAAATGGTCGTCAGGTATTGCGGAAAAACTCTGACATTTTACGTTACTTTTGAGATCCAAAAACACCGCTCCCGGGTGGGCTCGAACCACCAAGCTATTGGTTAACAGCCGAACGCGCTAACCATTGAGCCACGAAAGATCAGAAAATAAATGGTTATCACGTATTTTGGAAAAGTTTGACTTTTCACGCTTCATCTGAGACATCACAACACCTCTCCCGGGTGGGCTCGAATACCAACCTTTCGAATAACAGCTGAACGCGCTAACCATTGCGCCACGGAAGCCCAAAAATTAAATGCTCGTCAGGTATTGTGGAAAAACTCTGACATTTTACGTTACATCTGAGACGTCACAACACCGCTCCCGGATGGGCTCGAACCACCAACCTTTCGGTTAACAGCCGAACGCGCTAGCCATTGCGCCACGGACGCCCAAAAATTAAATGGTTGTCAGGTTTTGTTGAAAAGTTACGACTTTTCACGCTACATCTGAGACCCCACAAAACCTCTCTTTTGGGCTCGAACCACCAACCTTTCGGTTAACAGCTGAACGCGCTAACCATTTCGCCACGGAAGCCCAAAAATTTAATTTTCGTCAGGTATTGAGGTAAAACTTTGACTTTTTACTTCACATCCGAGACCTCACAACACCGTTCCCGGGAGGGCTCGAACCACCAACCTTTCGATTGACAGCCGAACGCGCTAACCATTGAGCCACGGAAGCCCAGAAATTAAATGGTTGTCACGTATTGTGGAAAAGTTTTGACTTTTTACGCTACATCTGAGACCACACAACACCTCTTCCGGGCGGGCTCGAACCACCAACCCTTCGATTAACAGCTGAACGCGCTAACCATTGCGCCACGGAAGCCCAAAAGTTAAATGTTCGTCAGGTGTTGTGGAAAAACTCTGACATTTTACGTTACATCTGAGACGTCACAACACCGCTCCCGGGAGGGCTCGAACCACCAACCTTTCGGTTAACAGCTGAACGCGCTGACCATTGCGCCACTGAAGCCCAAAAATTAAATTTTCGTCAGGTATTGAGGTAAAACCTTGACTTTTTACTTCTCATCTGAGACCTCACAACACCGCTCCCGGATGGGCTCGAACCACCAACCTTTCGGTTAACAGCCGAACGCGCTAACCATTCGCCACGGACGCCCAAAAATTAAATGGTCGTCAGGTATTGTGGAAAAACTTTGACTTTTTACTTCACATCCGAGACCTCACAACACCGCTCCCGGATGGGCTCGAACCACCAACCTTTCGATTAACAGCCGAACGCACTAACCATTGAGCCACGGAAGCTCAGAAATTAAATGGTTGTCACGTATTGTGGAAAAGTTTTGACTTTTTACGCTACATCTGAGACCCCACATCACCTTTTCCGGGTGGGCTCGAACCACCAACCTTTCGATTAACAGCTGAACGCGCTAACCATTGCGCCACGGAAGCCCAAAAAATAAATGTTCGTCAGGTATTGTGGAAAAACTCTGACATTTTACGTTACATCTGAGACATCACAACACCGCTCCCGGATGGGCTAGAACCACCAACCTATTGGTTAACAGCCGAACGCGCTAACCATTGAGCCACGGAAGCTCAGAAATTAAATGGTTGTCAGGTATTGTTGAAAAGTTACGACTTTTCACGCTACATCTGAGACCCCACAAAACCTCTCTCGTTTGGGCTCGAACCACCAACCTTTCGGTTAACAGCTGAACGCGCTGACCATTGCGCCACTGAAGCCCAAAAATTAAATGTTCGTCAGGTATTGTGGAAAAACTCTGACATTTTACGTTACATCTGAGACGTCACAACACTTCTCCCGGATGGGCTCGAACCACCAACCTATTGGTTAATAGCCGAACGCGCTAACCATTGCGCCACTGAAGCCCAAAAATTAAATTTTCGTCAGGTATTGAGGTAAAACTTTGACTTTTTACTTCACATCTGAGGCCTCACAACACCGCTCCCGGATGGGCTCGAACCACCAACCTTTCGGTTAACAGCCGAATGCGCTAACCATTCGCCACGGACGCCCAAAAATTAAATGGTCGTCAGGTATTGTGGATAAACTTTGGCTATTTACGTTACATTTGAGATCCAAAAACACCGCTCCCGGGTGGGCTCGAACCACCAACCTATTGGTTAACAGCCGAACGCGCTAACCATTGAGCCACGAAAGCTCAGAAAATAAATGGTTGTCACGTATTGTGGAAAAGTTTTGACTTTTTACGCTACATATGAGACCCAACAACACATCTCCCGGGTGGGCTCGAACCACCAACCTTTCGATTAACAGCTGAACGCGCTAACCATTGCGCCACGCAAGCCCAAAAATTAAATGTTCGTCAGGTATTGTGGAAAAACTCTGACATTTTACGTTACATCTGAGACGTCACAACACTTCTCCCGGATAGGCTCGAACCACCAACCAATTGGTTAACAGCCGAACGCGCTAACCATTGAGCCACAGAAGCTCAGAAATTAAATGGTTGTTAGGTTTTGTGGATAAGTGTGACATTATGCTTTGTATTATTAGTAGGCCAGTTTATGAACAGCCCCATATTAGCTTAATGTCTATTATTTATCTAATCTCTCGTGTATAAAAAGGCCCCCTCTCTGTGTTAAAAATTCAGTCTATCTCGGACCTCGATCATGTATAAATCATTGTAAATAAAACCATAGTTTTAAAGTATCAACTCCTGTGTAGTCGTACAAACACACAACATGGTGTCAGAAGTTCGTTAATGTGGTATTTAGTCGCGCGATATCACGGTTAGCTTTAATTCGTTAATCAGTAATCGACTAGATTTGCGGTCTACCTCGACACGGAAAATGCAGAACGCCGCAGCCTTTCAAGTGCAACCGCCTTGCCAATTCAACTTTTCGAATTCCAATGAGTGGCCCCGATGGAGGAGGAGGTTTGAGAGATTCAGATCCGCGTCCGGTCTTAGTTCCAAGACAGGAGAGGAACAAGTCAACGCGTTAATATACATGATGGGCGACAAAGCTGATGACGTATTCTTGTCATTTACGTTTGCCACCGATGCAGAGAAGTCTGACTTCAATGTCGTTATGAATAAATTCGAAGGACATTTCATTCTCCGGAGGAACGTTATCTACGAGCGAGCAACCTTCAACTCACGAGTTCAGCAAGATGGCGAACCGGTAGAAGAGTTTATCACCGCGTGTCGAGCCCAGATTGAGAAATGTGCCTACGGAACTCTCCAAGACGAATTGCTGAGAGACCGAATAGTAGTCGGGGTGCGAGACAAAGCCCTGTCGGAAAAAATGCAATTAGACGGAAACCTTACACTGGAGAAAGCGATCTCAACCGCCCGCCGTGCCGAAGAAGTTCGCCGACAACAACAAGAATTAAACGCAGGAAGTTATAAAAACGGAACTCCGGCTGTTGTCGAAAAGCTTGGCTCTCGAAACACCTCTCAGACGAAGGAGAACTGGCGACCAAGAGCAACTCATCCTTCAAGACCAATTCAACGCGATCAAAAGGTTACTTCAGATACCTGCAAGAAATGCGGAATGTTCGAGAAACACAATCGAGAGCGATACCCAGCATATAGAGCAGTTTGCAGGAAGTGTAAGAAGATTGGCCACTACGAGCGTGTGTGTCAAAGGTCAACCACCAACTACAATCGTGAGGTCACATCGCAAATGATCTCTGTGGATGATGATGACTCAACGCCAATGGATACGTTCTTGGGAAAAGTCAGCAGCGACGAGATACAAGATCGTTGGATGGTAAACATTAGGATTAATGCAAAACAAGTTCAATTCAAGATAGATACCGGCGCGGACGTTTGCGTATTACCAGACTCGCTGTACAAGGCGAAATTTCAAGACTTAGCACTGAATAAATCTGACCGACGTCTGTTTGGACCAGGGAAGACCTTGATTAACTGCAAAGGTTTCATTGAAGCCTACCTGTCAAGTAGAGATACCACCATCCATGACAAGGTCTATGTCATCGACCAATTGCAAGTTCCACTTCTAAGCCTCAGAGCAAGTGAAGACCTGAAAATAGTTCAAAGAATCGATGAGCTGCAACTCACGGAGACGAGTATAAGACCAAAGGACCATTATCCTCAACTATTTACCGGCTTAGGACGAGTCAAACGAAGCTACAAACTGAAGCTGAAACCGAACGCAGTACCGTATGCAGTGACGACTCCACGTCGAGTTGCGATTCCTTTGATGTCACAAGTCGAAGATGAATTGAAACGAATGGTGGACTTGGGAGTAATCCGGAGAGTCGAGGACCCCACAGACTGGTGCGCTCCCATGGTGGTCGTGAGAAAGGATTCTGGTGAATTAAGGATATGCGTGGATTATACGCAACTGAATAACTACGTACAACGTGAACGGTACCAGATACCGGCTGTAGACCATACGCTTGGACGACTGGCTGGAGCCGAGATCTTCTCAAAACTTGATTGTAATTCCGGTTATTGGCAGATACCGCTACATCCGGACTCCATATTACTAACGACTTTCATGACGCCATTTGGAAGATATTGCTGCAATTGCCTGCCCTTTGGTTTAACATCTGCATCCGAGCACTACCAAAGCCAAATGTCTTCGTATATTGAAGGCGTCAAGAACACAGTTTGTCATCAGGACGACATTCTAGTATGGGGCAAGGACATGGCCGAACATGATGAAAACCTAAAGGAAGTTCTCGAAAGATTGAAAGACCAAGGAGTCACGCTCAATGAAAGGAAATGCCTCATTGGAGTCAAAAGGATCAAGTTTTTGGGGCACGTAATAGACAGTGCCGGGATCAGTCCAGACGAGGAGAAGGTTCGAGCCATAGTCGCGATGAAATCACCATCTGATGTCGCAGAGCTACGTCGTCTATTAGGAATGGTAAATTATCTTGGAAAGTTCATTCCCCGAATGGCCGAGCAGCTTAAACCACTAAGTAGTCTATTGAGCACCAAGAACAGCTGGATTTGGGGCCCAAGTCAAGAAATGGCCTTCAAATACCTCAAGACGACGCTCACAAGCAAGCCTGTTTTGGGTATCTTCGATCCGAGGAAGCCAACAGTAGTATCCGCCGATGCGTCAAGCTATGGGATTGGAGCAATACTTCGACAAGAACAAGCCAATGGAACTTACAAAGTCATTGCCTATGCCTCGAAGACGTTATCCTCGACAGAACAACGCTATGCGCAGATCGAGAAGGAGGCGTATGCATTAACGTGGGCATGCCAGCGATTTGAGGATTTCATAACGGGTATAACAATAAAGCTAGAAACTGATCATCAGCCCCTTGTTTCCATATTGCATTCGAAACAACTGGACGATTTATCTCCGAGACTGCAAAGGCTACGTCTACGCATGATGAGATACTCGTACAAGGTCTCCTACGTGCCTGGAAAATCCTTAGTTGCCGCTGATACATTGTCTAGAGCTCCGTTGATAGACGTTGACGACAACGAGCTACAACAAGAAATTTCTGCTCACGTACAGTTAGTAATGATGAACCTACCCACTACAGATCCAAAGCTTGCGGAAATTCTTCATAAACAACAGGAAGATGCTACATGCAGAACATTACCACGTTACCTCGAACATGGATGGCCGGAGAAAAAACGCGTACACAGTAGTTGTAATGACTACTTCAGCTACAGGCATGAAATCACCATCCAAGACGGAATCATCATGAAAGGCAGCAGACTGCTCATTCCAAGTTCCATGCGTCCAGAAATAATGGATCGAATTCATCAAGGTCACATGGGAATCGTCACATGTCGAGAAAGAGCCAAACAATCCGTCTGGTGGCCTGGAATTTCACGGGAAATCGAAGATAAGGTGAAAAGATGCGAACGATGTCTCAAAGAATCAGTCAACTTTCATGAGCCCTTAAAGCCAACAAGCTTACCCGAACGAAGATGGCAAGCAGTTGCCATAGATATGCTACATCATGGGGGAAAATGGTACCTGGTCATGATGGACTACTACTCAAAATATCTGGAATTGGCTCGAATGAAAGATCAAACTACAAAAACTGTCATCGAGATCATCGAAGATATATTTGCACGACACGGAATTCCAGAGGTGGTCCGCAGCGATAATGGCACTAATTTATCAGCGACAAGAACCTTGGAATTCATCGCATTCTCCAAGAAATATGGATTTCGATCTATCACGAGCAGCCCAAGATATCCTCAAAGTAATGGGTTCGCAGAAGCAGCAGTAAAGACAGCGAAATCCATTTTAAAGAAATCTGACAACATCCCTTTGGCACTCTTGGCGTACCGATCTACACCGACGTCCAATGGTTTCAGTCCAGCACAAATGCTTATGAGTCGCCATCTCCGAACAACGCTCCCATTACCGTCAAACATGCTTGTCCCGACGATCTTATCAGCAGAACGTATCAAAGAAACATCACTAACGCAGAAAAAAACTCAGAAACGAAATTACGACCAACGCCATAGAGTCAGAGAGCTACACAAATTAGATCTTGGGAAAAGGGTATGGAAAACCGATTTACGCAAAGAAGGAACCGTTGTCGAGAAAGCAGAGGAGCCCCGATCATATATAATCGAGACGTCTAAAGGAAGGATTCGAAGAAACCGGTTCCATCTAGTTCCCCTACCGGACAGTCATCAAAATCACGGAATCAAGTCTTTCACTCCGGAATCAAGTATTGGCCCAGAGGACGTCATAGATCCACCAAACATCATTGATCGAGAGGAACCTGTCTCTGAGCCAGCCCACGACAATCATCCATGCAATGCTGAAACCATTCAAAATACCGACAGAGAGAACTTGCGAGCTTATCCATCTGAGTCCAATACCACGAGGTCACCGGAAAGTACGAATAAGAGAAAGACAAGAAGCAAATTGCCAAAAGACGACAAAGGGACAGTAACACGATCCGGAAGAATCTCAAAGCCATCGACTAAGTTAAATTTATAAAACGCATTCTTATTTGTATAAAAAAAGGGGATGTGACATTATGCTTTGTATTATTAGTAGGCCAGTTTATGAACAGCCCCGTATTAGCTTAATGTCTATTATTTATCTAATCTCTCGTGTATAAAAAGGCCCCCTCTCTGTGTTAAAAATTCAGTCTATCTCGGACCTCGATCATGTATAAATCATTGTAAATAAAACCATAGTTTTAAAGTATCAACTCCTGTGTAGTCGTACAAACACACAACAATAAGTTATGACTTTTTACGTTACATCTGAGACCCTACAACACCTCTCCCAGGTGGGCTCGAACCACCATCCTTTCGGTTAACAGCCGAACGCGCTAACCATTGCGCCATGGAAGCCCAAAAATTAAATGGTAGTCAGGTATTGTGGAAAAACTTTGGCTTTCTACGTTACATTTGAGATCCCACAACACCGCTCCCGGGTGGGCTCGAACCATCAACCTTTCGATTGACAGCTGGACGCGCTAATTATTGCGCCACGGAAGCCCAAAAATTAAATGTTCGTCAGGTATTGTGGAAAAACTCTGACATTTTACGTAACATCTGAGACGTCACAACACCGCTCCCGGATGGGCTCGAACCACCAACCTTTCGGTTAACAGCCGAACGCGCTAACCATTGCGCCACGGACGCCCAAAAAAAAATGGTCGTCAGGTATTGTGGAAAAACTTTGGCTTTTTACGTTACATTAGAGATCCCACAACACCGCTCCCGGGTGGGCTCGAACCACCAACCTTTCGGTTAACAGCCGAACGCGCTAACCATTGCGCAACGGAAGCCCAAATATTAAATGGTCGTCAGGTATTGAGGTAAAACTTTGTCTTTTTACTTCACATCTGAGACCTCACAACACCAATCCCGGCTGGGCTCGAACCACCACCTTTCGGTTAACAGCCGAACGCGCTAACCATTGCGCCACGGACGCCCAAAAATTAAATGGTCGTCAGGTATTGTGGAAAAACTTTGGCTATTTACGTTACATTTAAGATCCCAAAACACCGCTCCCGGATGGGCTCGAACCACCAACCTTTCGATTAACAGCCGAACGCGCTAACATTGAGCCACGGAAGCCCAAAAATTAAATGTTCGTCAGGACAATAAATAAAAATGTACCTCGATTTTTAATAACATTTTCAAAATCGACGTTTCACGGCCAAAGAAGCATATTTTGAGTATTTCTACACTATTTTCAAATATAACCACTGAAACCATTATTTTTATACTTTTTGCTTTAATTCAAGCAATGTAACGATATTCATTCAAAAAACTGTTAAAATTCAATTTTCAATAAGAAATCGTATTCACGGATTTTGTGTCTTGAAGAAGAAAAACCTGCGATTTTTTCGGTACTTTTTTGAATGCATTTTTTTCTGGAGAAATTTTTGACCGAATTCAGCTTAATTCCCTATAAAACACTCATTAAAAGTGATTGAACAATAAATAAAAATGTACCTCGATTTTTAATAACATTTTCAAAATCGACGTAACTCGGCCTAAGATATGGCCGTTGCCGAGAGTGCTAGTTAAAAATTCGAATTTAAATTAAGTGAGACAAATTAACCTTCATCTTTATAACCTTGACTTTTTACGTCACATCTGAGACCTCACAACACCGCTCCGGGATGGGGTCGAACCACCAACCTACTGGTTAACAGCCGAACGCGCTAACCATTGCGCCACGGAAGCCCAAAAGTTAAATGCTCGTTAGGTATTGTGTATAAACCTTGACTTTTTACGTCACATCTGAGACCTCACAGCACCGCTCCCGGATGGGGTCGAACCACCAACCTATTGGTTAACAGCCGAACGCGCTAACCATTGCGCCACGGAAGCCCAAAAATTAAATGGTCGTCATTTATTGTGCAAAAACTTTGGCTTTCTACGTTACATTTCAGATCCCACAACACCGCTCCCGGGTGGGCTCGAACCACCAACCTATTGGTTAACAGCCGAACGCGCTAACCATTGAGCCACGGAAGCTCCGAAATTAAATGGTTGTCAGGTATTGTGGAAAACCTTGACTTTTTACGTCACATCTGAGACCTCACAACACGGCTCCCGGATGGGCTCGAACCACAAACCTATTGGTTAACAGCCGAACGTGCTAACCATTGCGCCACGGAAGCCCAAAAATTAAATGGTCGTCAGGTATTGTGGAAAAACTTTGGCTTTCTACGTTACATTTGAGATCACACAACACCGCTCCCGGATGGGCTCGAACCACCAACCTATTGGTTAACAGCCGAACGCGCTAACCATTGAGCCACGGAAGCTCAGAAATTAAATGGTTGTCAGCTATTGTGGAAAAACTTTAGCTTTCTACGTTACATTTGAGACCCCACAACACCTTTCCCGGGTGGGCTCGAACCACCAACCTTTCGATTAACAGCTGAACGCGCTAACCATTGCGCCACGGGAGCCGAAAAATTAAATGCTCGTCAGGTATTGTGTAAAAACCTTGACTTTTTACGTCACATCTGAGACCTCACAACACCGCTCCCGGATGGGCTCGAACCACCACCTTTCGGTTAACAGCCGAACGCGCTAACCATTGCGCCACGGACGCCCAAAAATTAAATGGTCGTCAGGTATTGTGGAAAAACTTTGGCTATTTACGTTACTATTAAGATCCCAAAACACCGCTCCCGGATGGGCTCGAACCACCAACCTTTCGATTAACAGCCGAACGCGCTAACATTGAGCCACGGAAGCCCAAAAATTAAATGTTCGTCAGGACAATAAATAAAAATGTACCTCGATTTTTAATAACATTTTCAAAATCGACGTTTCACGGCCAAAGAAGCATATTTTGAGTATTTCTACACTATTTTCAAATATAACCACTGAAACCATTATTTTTATACTTTTTGCTTTAATTCAAGCAATGTAACGATATTCATTCAAAAAACTGTTAAAATTCAATTTTCAATAAGAAATCGTATTCACGGATTTTGTGTCTTGAAGAAGAAAAACCTGCGATTTTTTCGGTACTTTTTTGAATGCATTTTTTTCTGGAGAAATTTTTGACCGAATTCAGCTTAATTCCCTATAAAACACTCATTAAAAGTGATTGAACAATAAATAAAAATGTACCTCGATTTTTAATAACATTTTCAAAATCGACGTAACTCGGCCTAAGATATGGCCGTTGCCGAGAGTGCTAGTTAAAAATTCGAATTTAAATTAAGTGAGACAAATTAACCTTCATCTTTATAACCTTGACTTTTTACGTCACATCTGAGACCTCACAACACCGCTCCGGGATGGGGTCGAACCACCAACCTACTGGTTAACAGCCGAACGCGCTAACCATTGCGCCACGGAAGCCCAAAAGTTAAATGCTCGTTAGGTATTGTGTAAAAACCTTGACTTTTTACGTCACATCTGAGACCTCACAGCACCGCTCCCGGATGGGGTCGAACCACCAACCTATTGGTTAACAGCCGAACGCGCTAACCATTGCGCCACGGAAGCCCAAAAATTAAATGGTCGTCATTTATTGTGCAAAAACTTTGGCTTTCTACGTTACATTTCAGATCCCACAACACCGCTCCCGGGTGGGCTCGAACCACCAACCTATTGGTTAACAGCCGAACGCGCTAACCATTGAGCCACGGAAGCTCCGAAATTAAATGGTTGTCAGGTATTGTGGAAAAACTTTGGCTTTCTACGTTACATTTGAGATCACACAACACCGCTCCCGGATGGGCTCGAACCACCAACCTATTGGTTAACAGCCGAACGCGCTAACCATTGAGCCACGGAAGCTCAGAAATAAAATGGTTGTCAGCTATTGTGGAAAAACTTTAGCTTTCTACGTTACATTTGAGACCCCACAACACCTTTCCCGGGTGGGCTCGAACCACCAACCTTTCGATTAACAGCTGAACGCGCTAACCATTGCGCCACGGGAGCCCAAAAATTAGATGCTCGTCAGGTATTGTGTAAAAACCTTGACTTTTTACGTCACATCTGAGACCTCACAACACCGCTCCCGGATGGGCTCGAACCACCAACCTATTGGTTAACAGCCGAACGCGCTAACCATTGCGCCACGGAAGCCCAAAGGTTAAATGCTCGTCAGGTATTATGTAAAAACCTTGACTTTTTACGTCACATCTGAGACCTCACAACACCGCTCCCGGATGGGCTCGAACCACCAACCTATTGGTTAACAGCCGAACGCGCTAACCATTGCGCCACGGAAGCCCAAAAATTAAATGGTCGTCATTTATTGTGCAAAAACTTTGGCGTTCTACGTTACATTTCAGATCCCACAACACCGCTCCCGGGTGGGCTCGAACCACCAACCTATTGGTTAACAGCCGAACGCGCTAACCATTGAGCCACGGAAGCTCCGAAATTAAATGGTTGTCAGGTATTGTGGAAAACCTTGACTTTTTACGTCACATCTGAGACCTCACAACACGGCTCCCGGATGGGCTCGAACCACAAACCTATTGGTTAACAGCCGAACGTGCTAACCATTGCGCCACGGAAGCCCAAAAATTAAATGGTCGTCAGGTATTGTGGAAAAACTTTGGCTTTCTACGTTACATTTGAGATCACACAACACCGCTCCCGGATGGGCTCGAACCACCAACCTATTGGTTAACAGCCGAACGCGCTAACCATTGAGCCACGGAAGCTCAGAAATTAAATGGTTGTCAGCTATTGTGGAAAAACTTTAGCTTTCTACGTTACATTTGAGACCCCACAACACCTTTCCCGGGTGGGCTCGAACCACCAACCTTTCGATTAACAGCTGAACGCGCTAACCATTGCGCCACGGGAGCCGAAAAATTAAATGCTCGTCAGGTATTGTGTAAAAACCTTGACTTTTTACGTCACATCTGAGACCTCACAACACCGCTCCCGGATGGGCTCGAACCACCACCTTTCGGTTAACAGCCGAACGCGCTAACCATTGCGCCACGGACGCCCAAAAATTAAATGGTCGTCAGGTATTGTGGAAAAACTTTGGCTATTTACGTTACTATTAAGATCCCAAAACACCGCTCCCGGATGGGCTCGAACCACCAACCTTTCGATTAACAGCCGAACGCGCTAACATTGAGCCACGGAAGCCCAAAAATTAAATGTTCGTCAGGACAATAAATAAAAATGTACCTCGATTTTTAATAACATTTTCAAAATCGACGTTTCACGGCCAAAGAAGCATATTTTGAGTATTTCTACACTATTTTCAAATATAACCACTGAAACCATTATTTTTATACTTTTTGCTTTAATTCAAGCAATGTAACGATATTCATTCAAAAAACTGTTAAAATTCAATTTTCAATAAGAAATCGTATTCACGGATTTTGTGTCTTGAAGAAGAAAAACCTGCGATTTTTTCGGTACTTTTTTGAATGCATTTTTTTCTGGAGAAATTTTTGACCGAATTCAGCTTAATTCCCTATAAAACACTCATTAAAAGTGATTGAACAATAAATAAAAATGTACCTCGATTTTTAATAACATTTTCAAAATCGACGTAACTCGGCCTAAATATATGGCCGTTGCCGAGAGTGCTAGTTAAAAATTCGAATTTAAATTAAGTGAGACAAATTAACCTTCATCTTTATAACCTTGACTTTTTACGTCACATCTGAGACCTCACAACACCGCTCCGGGATGGGGTCGAACCACCAACCTACTGGTTAACAGCCGAACGCGCTAACCATTGCGCCACGGAAGCCCAAAAGTTAAATGCTCGTTAGGTATTGTGTAAAAACCTTGACTTTTTACGTCACATCTGAGACCTCACAGCACCGCTCCCGGATGGGGTCGAACCACCAACCTATTGGTTAACAGCCGAACGCGCTAACCATTGCGCCACGGAAGCCCAAAAATTAAATGGTCGTCATTTATTGTGCAAAAACTTTGGCTTTCTACGTTACATTTCAGATCCCACAACACCGCTCCCGGGTGGGCTCGAACCACCAACCTATTGGTTAACAGCCGAACGCGCTAACCATTGTGCCACGGAAGCTCCGAAATTAAATGGTTGTCAGGTATTGTGGAAAAACTTTGGCTTTCTACGTTACATTTGAGATCACACAACACCGCTCCCGGATGGGCTCGAACCACCAACCTATTGGTTAACAGCCGAACGCGCTAACCATTGAGCCACGGAAGCTCAGAAATTAAATGGTTGTCAGCTATTGTGGAAAAACTTTAGCTTTCTACGTTACATTTGAGACCCCACAACACCTTTCCCGGGTGGGCTCGAACCACCAACCTTTCGATTAACAGCTGAACGCGCTAACCATTGCGCCACGGGAGCCCAAAAATTAGATGCTCGTCAGGTATTGTGTAAAAACCTTGACTTTTTACGTCACATCTGAGACCTCACAACACCGCTCCCGGATGGGCTCGAACCACCAACCTATTGGTTAACAGCCGAACGCGCTAACCATTGCGCCACGGAAGCCCAAAGGTTAAATGCTCGTCAGGTATTATGTAAAAACCTTGACTTTTTACGTCACATCTGAGACCTCACAACACCGCTCCCGGATGGGCTCGAACCACCAACCTATTGGTTAACAGCCGAACGTGCTAACCATTGCGCCACGGAAGCCCAAAAATTATATGGTCGTCACGTATTGTGGAAAAACTTTGGCTTTCTACGTTACATTTGAGATCACACAACACCGCTCCCGGATGGGCTCGAACCAACAACCTTTCGATTAACAGCTGAACGCGCTAACCATTGCGCCACGGGAGCCCAAAAATTAAATGCTCGTCAGGTATTGTGTAAAAACCTTGACTTTTTACGTCACATCTGAGACCTCACAACACCGCTCCCGGATGGGCTCGAACCACCAACCTATTGGTTAACAGCCGAACGCGCTAAACATAGCGCCACGGAAGCCCAAAAGTTAAATGCTCGTCAGGTATTGTGTAAAAACCTTGACTTTTTACGTCACATCTGAGACCTCACAACACGGCTCCCGGATGGGCTCGAACCACCAACCTATTGGTTAACAGCCGAACGTGCTAACCATTGCGCCACGGAAGCCCAAAAATTATATGGTCGTCACGTATTGTGGAAAAACTTTGGCTTTCTACGTTACATTTGAGATCACACAACACCGCTCCCGGATGGGCTCGAACCAACAACCTATTGGTTAACAGCCGAACGCGCTAATCATTGAGCCACGGAAGCTCAGAAATTAAATGGTTGTCAGCTATTGTGGAAAAACTTTAGTTTTCTACGTTACATTTGAGACCCCACAACACCTTTCCCGGGTGGGCTCGAACCACCAACCTTTCGATTAACAGCTGAACGCGCTAACCATTGCGCCACGGGAGCCCAAAAATTAAATGCTCGTCAGGTATTGTGTAAAAACCTTGACTTTTTACGTCACATCTGAGACCTCACAACACCGCTCCCGGATGGGCTCGAACCACCAACCTATTGGTTAACAGCCGAACGCGCTAAACATAGCGCCACGGAAGCCCAAAAGTTAAATGCTCGTCAGGTATTGTGTAAAAACCTTGACTTTTTACGTCACATCTGAGACCTCACAACACGGCTCCCGGATGGGCTCGAACCACCAACCTATTGGTTAACAGCCGAACGTGCTAACCATTGCGCCACGGAAGCCCAAAAATTAAATGGTCGTCACGTATTGTGGAAAAACTTTGGCTTTCTACGTTACATTTGAGATCACACAACACCGCTCCCGGATGGGCTCGAACCACCAACCTATTGGTTAACAGCCGAACGCGCTAACCATTGAGCCACGGAAGCTCAGAAATTAAATGGTTGTCAGCTATTGTGGAAAAACTTTAGCTTTCTACGTTACATTTGAGACCCCACAACACCTTTCCCGGGTGGGCTCGAACCACCAACCTTTCGATTAACAGCTGAACGCGCTAACCATTGCGCCACGGGAGCCCAAAAATTAAATGCTCGTCAGGTATTGTGTAAAAACCTTGACTTTTTACGTCACATCTGAGACCTCACAACACCGCTCCCGGATGGGCTCGAACCACCAACCTATTGGTTAACAGCCGAACGCGCTAAACATAGCGCCACGGAAGCCCAAAAGTTAAATGCTCGTCAGGTATTGTGTAAAAACCTTGACTTTTTACGTCACATCTGAGACCTCACAACACCGCTCCCGTATGGGCTCGAACCACCAACCTATTGGTTAACAGCCGAACGCGCTAACCATTGCGCCACGGTAGCCCAAAAGTTAAAAGCTCGTCAGGTATTGTGTAAAAACCTTGACTTTTTACGTCAAATCTGAGACCTCAAAACACCGCTCCCGGATGGGGTCGAACCACCAACCTATGGGTTAACAGCCGAACGCGCTAACCATTGCGCCACGGAAGCCCAAAAATTAAATGGTTGTCATTTATTGTGCAAAAACTTTGGCTTTCTACGTTACATTTGAGATCCCACAACACCGCTCCCGGGTGGGCTCGAACCACCAACCTATTCGTTAACAGCCGAACGCGCTAACCATTGAGCCACGGAAGCTCAGAAATTAAATGGTTGTCAGGTATTGTGGAAAAACTTTGGCTTTCTACATTACATTTGAGATCACACAACACCGCTCCCGGGTGGGCTCGAACCACCAACCTATTGGTTAACAGCCGAACGCGCTAACCATTGCGCCACGGAAGCCCAAAAGCTAAATGCTCGTCAGGTATTGTGCAAAAAACTTGACTTTTTACGTCACATCTGAGACCTCACAACACCGCTCCCGGATGGGTTCGAACCACCAACCTATTGGTTAACCGCCGAACGCGCTAACCATTGCGCCACGGAAGCCCAAAAGTTAAATGCTCGTCAGGTATTGTGTAAAAACCTTGACTTTTTACGTCACATCTGAGACCTCACAACACCGCTCCCGGATGGGCTCGAACCGCCAACCTATTGGTTAACAGCCGAACGCGCTAACCATTGAGCCACGGAAGCTCAGAAATAAATTGTTGTCAGGTATTGTGGAAAAACTTTGGCTTTCTACGTTACATTTGAGACCCCACAACACCTCTCCCGGGTGGGCTCGAACCACCAGCCTTTCGATTAACAGCTGAACGCGGTAACCATTGTGCCACGGAAGCCCAAAAATTAAATGCTCGTCAGGTATTGTGTAAAAACCTTGACTTTTTACGTCACATCTGAGACCTCACAACACCGCTCCCGGATGGGCTCGAACCACCAACCTATTGGTTAACAGCCGAACGCGCTAACCATTGCGCCACGGAAGCCCAAAAATTAAATGGTCGTCAGGTATTGTGGAAAAACTTTGGCTTTCTACGTTACACTTGAGATCACACAACACCGCTCCCGGGTGGGCTCGAACCACCAACCTATTGGTTAACAGCTGAACGCGCTAACCATTGAGCCACGGAAGCTCAGAAATTAAACGGTTGTCAGGTATTGTGGAAAAACTTTGGCTTTTTACTTCACATCTGAGACCTCACAACACCGCTCCCGGATGGGCTCGAACCACCAACCTTTCGGTTAACAGCCGAACGCGCTAACCAAAGCGCCACGGACGCCCAAAAAAAATGGTCGTCAGGTATTGCGGAAAAACTTTGGCTATTTACGTTACATTTGAGATCCAAAAACACCGCTCCCGGGTGGGCTCGAACCACCAAGCTATTGGTTAACAGCCGAACGCGCTAACCATTGAGCCACGGAAGCTCAGAAATTAAATGGTTGTCAGGTATTGTGGAAAAACTTTGGCTTTCTACATTACATTTGAGATCACACAACACCGCTCCCGGGTGGGCTCGAACCACCAACCTATTGGTTAACAGCCGAACGCGCTAACCATTGCGCCACGGAAGCCCAAAAGCTAAATGCTCGTCAGGTATTGTGCAAAAAACTTGACTTTTTACGTCACATCTGAGACCTCACAACACCGCTCCCGGATGGGCTCGAACCACCAACCTATTGGTTAACCGCCGAACGCGCTAACCATTGCGCCACGGAAGCCCAAAAGTTAAATGCTCGTCAGGTATTGTGTAAAAAACTTGACTTTTTACGTCACATCTGAGACCTCACAACACCGCTCCCGGATGGGCTCGAACCACCAACCTATTGGTTAACCGCCGAACGCGCTAACCATTGCGCCACGGAAGCCCAAAAGTTAAATGCTCGTCAGGTATTGTGTAAAAACCTTGACTTTTTACGTCACATCTGAGACCTCACAACACCGCTCCCGGATGGGCTCGAACCGCCAACCTATTGGTTAACAGCCGAACGCGCTAACCATTGAGCCACGGAAGCTCAGAAATTAAATTGTTGTCAGGTATTGTGGAAAAACTTTGGCTTTCTACGTTACATTTGAGACCCCACAACACCTCTCCCGGGTGGGCTCGAACCACCAACCTTTCGATTAACAGCTGAACGCGGTAACCGTTGTGCCACGGAAGCCCAAAAATTAAATGCTCGTCAGGTATTGTGTAAAAACCTTGACTTTTTACGTCACATCTGAGACCTCACAACACCGCTCCCGGATGGGCTCGAACCACCAACCTATTGGTTAACAGCCGAACGCGCTAACCATTGCGCCACGGAAGCCCAAAAATTAAATGGTCGTCAGGTATTGTGGAAAAACTTTGGCTTTCTACGTTACACTTGAGATCACACAACACCGCTCCCGGGTGGGCTCGAACCACCAACCTATTGGTTAACAGCTGAACGCGCTAACCATTGAGCCACGGAAGCTCAGAAATTAAACGGTTGTCAGGTATTGTGGAAAAACTTTGGCTTTTTACTTCACATCTGAGACCTCACAACACCGCTCCCGGATGGGCTCGAACCACCAACCTTTCGGTTAACAGCCGAACGCGCTAACCATAGCGCCACGGACGCCCAAAAAAAATGGTCGTCAGGTATTGCGGAAAAACTTTGGCTATTTACGTTACATTTGAGATCCAAAAACACCGCTGCCGGGTGGGCTCGAACCACCAAGCTATTGGTTAACAGCCGAACGCGCTAACCATTGAGCCACGAAAGATCAGAAAATAAATGGTTATCACGTATTATGGAAAAAGTTTGACTTTTCACGCTACATCTGAGACCTCACAACACCTCTCCCGGGTGGGCTTGAACCACCAAACTTTCGATTAACAGCTGAACGCGCTAACCATTGCGCCACGGAAGCCCAAAAGTTAAATGCTCGTCAGGTATTGTGGAAAAACTCTGACATTTTACGTTACATCTGAGACATCACAACACCGCTCCCGGAGGGGCTAGAACCACCAACCTATTGGTTAACAGCCGAACGCGCTAACCATTGAGCCACGGAAGCTCAGAAATTAAATGGTTGTCAGGTATTGTTGAAAAGTTACGACTTTTCACGCTACATCTGAGACCCCACAAAACCTCTCTCGTTTGGGCTCGAACCACCAACCTTTCGGTTAACAGCTGAACGCGCTGACCATTGCGCCACTGAAGCCCAAAAATTAAATGTTCGTCAGGTATTGTGGAAAAACTCTGACATTTTACGTTACATCTGAGTCGTCACAACACTTCTCCCGGATGGGCTCGAACCACCAACCTATTGGTTAATAGCCGAACGCGCTAACCATTGCGCCACTGAAGCCCAAAAATTAAATTTTCGTCAGGTATTGAGGTAAAACTTTGACTTTTTACTTCACATCTGAGGCCTCACAACACCGCTCCCGGATGGGCTCGAACCACCAACCTTTCGGTTAACAGCCGAACGCGCTAACCATTGCGCCACGGAAGCCCAAAAATTAAATGGTCGTCAGGTATTGTGGAAAAACTTTGGCTTTCTACGTTACATTTGAGATCACACAACACCGCTCCCGGGTGGGCTCGAACCACCAACCTTTTGGTTAACAGCTGAACGCGCTAACCATTGAGCCACGGAAGCTCAGAAATTAAACGGTTGTCAGGTATTGTGGAAAAACTTTGGCTTTCTACGTTACATTTGAGACCCCACAACACCTCTCCCGGGTGGGCTCGAAGTACCAACCTTTCGATTAACAGCTGAACGCGCTAACCATTGCGCCACGGAAGCCCAAAAATTAGATGCTCGTCAGATATTGTGTAAAAACCTTGACTTTTTACGTCACATCTAAGACCTCACAACACCGCTCCCGGATGGGCTCGAACCACCAACCTATTGGTTAACAGCCGAACGCGCTAACCATTGCGCCACGGACGCCCAATAATTAAATGGTTGTCAGGTATTGTTGAAAAGTTACGACTTTTCACGCTACTTCTGAGACCCCACAAATCCTCTCTCGTTTGGGCTCGAACCACCAACCTATTGCTTAACAGCTGAACGCGCTAACCATTGAGCCACGGAAGCTCAGAAATTAAACGGTTGTCAGGTATTGTGGAAAGACTTTGGCTTTCTACGTTACATTTGAGACCCCACAACACCTCTCCCGGGTGGGCTCGAACCACCAACCTTTCGGTTAACAGCTGAACGCGCTAACCATTGCGCCACTGAGGCCCAAAAATTAAATGGTCGTCAGGTATTGTGGAAAAACTTTGGCTATTTACGTTACATTTGTGATCCCAAAACACAGCTCCCGGGTGGGCTCGAACCACCAACCTATTGGTTAACAGCCGAACGCGCTAACCATTGAGCCACGGAAGCTCAGAAAATAAATGGTTATCACGTATTATGGAAAAAGTTTGACTTTTCACGCTACATCTGAGACCTCACAACACCGCTCCCGGATGGGCTCGAACCACCAACCTTTCGATTAACAGCCGAACGCGCTAACCATTGAGCCACGGAAGCTGAGAAATTAAATGGTTGTCACGTATTGTGGAAAAGTTTTGACTTTTTACGCTACATCTGAGACCACACAATACCTCTTCCGGGCGGGCTCGAACCACCAACCTTTCGATTAACAGCTGAACGCGCTAACCATTGCGCCACGGAAGCCCAAAAGTTAAATGTTCGTCAGGTGTTTTGGAAAAACTCTGACATTTTACGTTACATCTGAGACGTCACAACACCGCTCCCGGGAGGGCTCGAACCACCAACCTTTCGGTTAACAGCTGAACGCGCTGACCATTGCGCCACTGTAGCCCAAAAATTAAATTTTCGTCAGGTATTGAGGTAAAACCTTGACTTTTTACTTCACATCTGAGACCTCACAACACCGCTCCCGGATGGGCTCGAACCACCAACCTTTCGGTTAACAGCCGAACGCGCTAACCATTCGCCACTGAGGCCCAAAAATTAAATGGTCGTCAGGTATTGTGGAAAAACTTTGGCTATTTACGTTACATTTGAGATCCAAAAACACCGCTCCCGGGTGGGCTCGAACCACCAACCTATTGGTTAACAGCCGAACGCGCTAACCATTGAGCCACGGAAGATCAGAAATTAAATGGTTGTCACGTATTCTGGAAAAGTTTTGACTTTTAACGCTACATCTGAGACCCCACAACACCTCTTCCGGGTGGGCTCGAACCACCAACCTTTCGATTAAGAGCTGGACGCGCTAATTACTGCGCCACGGAAGCTCCGAAATTAAATGGTTGTCAGGTATTGTGGAAAAACTCTGACATTTTACGTAACATCTGAGACGTCACAACACCGCTCCCGGGTGGGCTCGAACCACCAACCTATTGGTTAACAGCCGAACGCGCTAACCATTGCGCCACGGAAGCCCAAAAGCTAAATGCTCGTCAGGTATTGTGCAAAAAACTTGACTTTTTACGTCACATCTGAGACCTCACAACACCGCTCCCGGATGGGCTCGAACCACCAACCTATTGGTTAACCGCCGAACGCGCTAACCATTGCGCCACGGAAGCCCAAAAGTTAAATGCTCGTCAGGTATTGTGTAAAAAACTTGACTTTTTACGTCACATCTGAGACCTCACAACACCGCTCCCGGATGGGCTCGAACCACCAACCTATTGGTTAACCGCCGAACGCGCTAACCATTGCGCCACGGAAGCCCAAAAGTTAAATGCTCGTCAGGTATTGTGTAAAAACCTTGACTTTTTACGTCACATCTGAGACCTCACAACACCGCTCCCGGATGGGCTCGAACCGCCAACCTATTGGTTAACAGCCGAACGCGCTAACCATTGAGCCACGGAAGCTCAGAAATTAAATTGTTGTCAGGTATTGTGGAAAAACTTTGGCTTTCTACGTTACATTTGAGACCCCACAACACCTCTCCCGGGTGGGCTCGAACCACCAACCTTTCGATTAACAGCTGAACGCGGTAACCATTGTGCCACGGAAGCCCAAAAATTAAATGCTCGTCAGGTATTGTGTAAAAACCTTGACTTTTTACGTCACATCTGAGACCTCACAACACCGCTCCCGGATGGGCTCGAACCACCAACCTATTGGTTAACAGCCGAACGCGCTAACCATTGCGCCACGGAAGCCCAAAAATTAAATGGTCGTCAGGTATTGTGGAAAAACTTTGGCTTTCTACGTTACACTTGAGATCACACAACACCGCTCCCGGGTGGGCTCGAACCACCAACCTATTGGTTAACAGCTGAACGCGCTAACCATTGAGCCACGGAAGCTCAGAAATTAAACGGTTGTCAGGTATTGTGGAAAAACTTTGGCTTTTTACTTCACATCTGAGACCTCACAACACCGCTCCCGGATGGGCTCGAACCACCAACCTTTCGGTTAACAGCCGAACGCGCTAACCATAGCGCCACGGACGCCCAAAAAAAATGGTCGTCAGGTATTGCGGAAAAACTTTGGCTATTTACGTTACATTTGAGATCCAAAAACACCGCTGCCGGGTGGGCTCGAACCACCAAGCTATTGGTTAACAGCCGAACGCGCTAACCATTGAGCCACGAAAGATCAGAAAGTAAATGGTTATCACGTATTATGGAAAAAGTTTGACTTTTCACGCTACATCTGAGACCTCACAACACCTCTCCCGGGTGGGCTTGAACCACCAAACTTTCGATTAACAGCTGAACGCGCTAACCATTGCGCCACGGAAGCCCAAAAGTTAAATGCTCGTCAGGTATTGTGGAAAAACTCTGACATTTTACGTTACATCTGAGACATCACAACACCGCTCCCGGAGGGGCTAGAACCACCAACCTATTGGTTAACAGCCGAACGCGCTAACCATTGAGCCAAGGAAGCTCAGAAATTAAATGGTTGTCAGGTATTGTTGAAAAGTTACGACTTTTCACGCTACATCTGAGACCCCACAAAACCTCTCTCGTTTGGGCTCGAACCACCAACCTTTCGGTTAACAGCTGAACGCGCTGACCATTGCGCCACTGAAGCCCAAAAATTAAATGTTCGTCAGGTATTGTGGAAAAACTCTGACATTTTACGTTACATCTGAGTCGTCACAACACTTCTCCCGGATGGGCTCGAACCACCAACCTATTGGTTAATAGCCGAACGCGCTAACCATTGCGCCACTGAAGCCCAAAAATTAAATTTTCGTCAGGTATTGAGGTAAAACTTTGACTTTTTACTTCACATCTGAGGCCTCACAACACCGCTCCCGGATGGGCTCGAACCACCAACCTTTCGGTTAACAGCCGAACGCGCTAACCATTGCGCCACGGAAGCCCAAAAATTAAATGGTCGTCAGGTATTGTGGAAAAACTTTGGCTTTCTACGTTACATTTGAGATCACACAACACCGCTCCCGGGTGGGCTCGAACCACCAACCTTTTGGTTAACAGCTGAACGCGCTAACCATTGAGCCACGGAAGCTCAGAAATTAAACGGTTGTCAGGTATTGTGGAAAAACTTTGGCTTTCTACGTTACATTTGAGACCCCACAACACCTCTCCCGGGTGGGCTCGAAGTACCAACCTTTCGATTAACAGCTGAACGCGCTAACCATTGCGCCACGGAAGCCCAAAAATTAGATGCTCGTCAGATATTGTGTAAAAACCTTGACTTTTTACGTCACATCTAAGACCTCACAACACCGCTCCCGGATGGGCTCGAACCACCAACCTATTGGTTAACAGCCGAACGCGCTAACCATTGCGCCACGGACGCCCAATAATTAAATGGTTGTCAGGTATTGTTGAAAAGTTACGACTTTTCACGCTACTTCTGAGACCCCACAAATCCTCTCTCGTTTGGGCTCGAACCACCAACCTATTGCTTAACAGCTGAACGCGCTAACCATTGAGCCACGGAAGCTCAGAAATTAAACGGTTGTCAGGTATTGTGGAAAGACTTTGGCTTTCTACGTTACATTTGAGACCCCACAACACCTCTCCCGGGTGGGCTCGAACCACCAACCTTTCGGTTAACAGCTGAACGCGCTAACCATTGCGCCACTGAGGCCCAAAAATTAAATGGTCGTCAGGTATTGTGGAAAAACTTTGGCTATTTACGTTACATTTGTGATCCCAAAACACAGCTCCCGGGTGGGCTCGAACCACCAACCTATTGGTTAACAGCCGAACGCGCTAACCATTGAGCCACGGAAGCTCAGAAAATAAATGGTTATCACGTATTATGGAAAAAGTTTGACTTTTCACGCTACATCTGAGACCTCACAACACCGCTCCCGGATGGGCTCGAACCACCAACCTTTCGATTAACAGCCGAACGCGCTAACCATTGAGCCACGGAAGCTGAGAAATTAAATGGTTGTCACGTATTGTGGAAAAGTTTTGACTTTTTACGCTACATCTGAGACCACACAATACCTCTTCCGGGCGGGCTCGAACCACCAACCTTTCGATTAACAGCTGAACGCGCTAACCATTGCGCCACGGAAGCCCAAAAGTTAAATGTTCGTCAGGTGTTTTGGAAAAACTCTGACATTTTACGTTACATCTGAGACGTCACAACACCGCTCCCGGGAGGGCTCGAACCACCAACCTTTCGGTTAACAGCTGAACGCGCTGACCATTGCGCCACTGTAGCCCAAAAATTAAATTTTCGTCAGGTATTGAGGTAAAACCTTGACTTTTTACTTCACATCTGAGACCTCACAACACCGCTCCCGGATGGGCTCGAACCACCAACCTTTCGGTTAACAGCCGAACGCGCTAACCATTCGCCACTGAGGCCCAAAAATTAAATGGTCGTCAGGTATTGTGGAAAAACTTTGGCTATTTACGTTACATTTGAGATCCAAAAACACCGCTCCCGGGTGGGCTCGAACCACCAACCTATTGGTTAACAGCCGAACGCGCTAACCATTGAGCCACGGAAGCTCCGAAATTAAATGGTTGTCAGGTATTGTGGAAAAACTCTGACATTTTACGTAACATCTGAGACGTCACAACACCGCTCCCGGATGGGCTCGAACCACCAGCCTTTCGGTTAACAGCCGAACGCGCTAGCCATTGCGCCACGGACGCCCAAAAATTAAATGGTTGTCAGGTATTGTTGAAAAGTTACGACTTTTCACGCTACATCTGAGACCCCACAAAACCTCTCTCGTTTGGGCTCGAACCTCCAACCTTTCGGTTAACAGCTGAACGCGCTGACCATTGCGCCACTGAAGCCCAAAAATTAAATGTTCGTCAGGTATTGTGGAAAAACTCCGACATTTTACGTTACATCTGAGACGTCACAACACTTCTCCCGAATGGGCTCGAACCACCAACCTATTGGTTAATAGCCGAACGCGCCAACCATTGCGCCACTGAAGCAGAAAAATTAAATTTTCGTCAGGTATTGAGGTAAAACTTTGACTTTTTACTTCACATCTGAGGCCTCACAACACCGCTCCCGGATGGGCTCGAACCACCAACCTTTCGGTTAACAGCCGAACGCGCTAACCATTGCGCCACGGAAGCCCAAAAATTAAATGGTCGTCAGGTATTGTGGAAAAACTTTGGCTTTCTACGTTACATTTGAGAACACACAACACCGCTCCCGGGTGGGCTCGAACCACCAACCTATTGGTTAACAGCTGAACGCGCTAACCACTGAGCCACGGAAGCTCAGAAATTAAACGGTTGTCAGGTATTGTGGAAAAACTTTGGCTTTCTACGTTACATTTGAGACCCCACAACACCTCTCCCGGGTGGGCTCGAACCACCAACCTTTCGATTAACAGCTGAACGCGCTAACCATTGCGCCACGAAAGCCCAAAAATTAGATGCTCGTCAGATATTGTGTAAAAACCTTGACTTTTTACGTCACATCTAAGACCTCACAACACCGCTCCCGGATGGGCTCGAACCACCAACCTATTGGTTAACAGCCGAACGCGCTAACTATTGCGCCACGGACGCCCTATAATTAATTGGTTGTCAGGTATTGTTGAAAAGTTACTTTTCACGCTACTTCTGAGACCCCACAAATCCTCTCTCGTTTGGGCTCGAACCACCAACCTTTCGGTTAACAGCTGAACGCGCTAACCATTGCGCCACTGAGGCCCAAAAATTAAATGGTCGTCAGGTATTGTGGAAAAACTTTGGCTATTTACGTTACATTTGAGATCCCAAAACACCGCTCCCGGGTGGGCTCGAACCACCAACCTATTGGTTAACAGCCGAACGCGCTAACCATTGAGCCACGGAAGCTCAGAAATTAAATGGTTGTCACGTATTGTGGAAAAGTTTTGACTTTTAACGCTACATCTGAGACCCCACAACACCTCTTCCGGGTGGGCTCGAACCACCAACCTTTCGATTAAGAGCTGGACGCGCTAATTACTGCGCCACGGAAGCCCAAAAATTAAATGTTCGTCAGGTATTGTGGAAAAACTCTGACATTTTACGTAACATCTGAGACGTCACAACACCGCTCCCGGATGGGCTCGAACCACCAACCTTTCGGTTAACAGCCGAACGCGCTAGCCATTGCGCCACGGACACCCAAAAATTAAATGGTTGTCAGGTATTGTTGAAAAGTTACGAATTTTCACGCTACATCTGAGACCCCACAAAACCTCTCTCGTTTGGGCTCGAACCACCAACCTTTCGGTTAACAGCTGAACGCGCTGACCATTGCGCCACTGAAGCCCAAAAATTAAATGTTCGTCAGGTATTGTGGAAAACCTCCGACATTTTACGTTACATCTGAGACGTCACAACACTTCTCCCGAATGGGCTCGAACCACCAACCTATTGGTTAACAGCCGAACGCGCTAACCATTGAGCCACGGAAGCTCAGAAAATAAATGGTTATCACGTATTATGGAAAAAGTTTGACTTTTCACGCTACATCTGAGACCTCACAATACCGCTCCCGGATGGGCTCGAACCACCAACCTTTCGATTAACAGCCGAACGCGCTAACCATTGAGCCACGGAAGCTCAGAAATTAAATGGTTGTCACGTATTGTGGAAAAGTTTTGACTTTTTACGCTACATCTGAGACCACACAATACCTCTTCCGGGCGGGCTCGAACCACCAACCTTTCGATTAACAGCTGAACGCGCTAACCATTGCGCCACGGAAGCCCAAAAGTTAAATGTTCGTCAGGTGTTTTGGAAAAACTCTGACATTTTACGTTACATCTGAGACGTCACAACACCGCTCCCGGGAGGGCTCGAACCACCAACCTTTCGGTTAACAGCTGAACGCGCTGACCATTGCGCCACTGTATCCCAAAAATTAAATTTTCGTCAGGTATTGAGGTAAAACCTTGACTTTTTACTTACCATCTGAGACCTCACAACACCGCTCCCGGATGGGCTCGAACCACCAACCTTTCGGTTAACAGCCGAACGCGCTAACCATTCGCCACTGAGGCCCAAAAATTAAATGGTCGTCAGGTATTGTGGAAACACTTTGGCTATTTACGTTACATTTGAGATCCAAAAACACCGCTCCCGGGTGGGCTCGAACCACCAACCTATTGGTTAACAGCCGAACGCGCTAACCATTGAGCCACGGAAGATCAGAAATTAAATGGTTGTCACGTATTGTGGAAAAGTTTTGACTTTTAACGCTACATCTGAGACCCCACAACACCTCTTCCGGGTGGGTTCGAACCACCAACCTTTCGATTAAGAGCTGGACGCGCTAATTACTGCGCCACGGAAGCCCAAAAATTAAATGTTCGTCAGGTATTGTGGAAAAACTCTGACATTTTACGTAACATCTGAGACGTCACAACACCGCTCCCGGATGGGCTCGAACCACCAACCTTTCGGTTAACAGCCGAACGCGCTAGCCATTGCGCCACGGACACCCAAAAATTAAATGGTTGTCAGGTATTGTTGAAAAGTTACGAATTTTCACGCTACATCTGAGACCCCACAAAACCTCTCTCGTTTGGGCTCGAACCACCAACCTTTCGGTTAACAGCTGAACGCGCTGACCATTGCGCCACTGAAGCCCAAAAATTAAATGTTCGTCAGGTATTGTGGAAAAACTCCGACACTTTACGTTACATCTGAGACGTCACAACACTTCTCCCGAATGGGCTCGAACCACCAACCTATTGGTTAATAGCCGAACGCGCTAACCATTGCGCCACTGAAGCCCAAAAATTAAATTTTCGTCAGGTATTGAGGTAAAACTTTGACTTTTTACTACACATCTGAGGCCTCACAACACCGCTCCCGGATGGGCTCGAACCACCAACCTTTCGGTTAACAGCCGAACGCGCTAACCATTGCGCCACGGACGCCCAAAAAAAATGGTCGTCAGGTATGGCGGAAAAACTTTGGCTATTTACGTTACATTTGAGATCCAAAAACACCGCTCCCGGGTGGGCTCGAACCACCAAGCTATGGGTTAACAGCCGAACGCGCTAACCATTGAGCCACGAAAGATCAGAAAATAAATGGTTATCACGTATTATGGAAAAAGTTTGACTTTTCACGTTACATCTGAGACCTCACAACACCTCTCTCGGGTGGGCTCGAACCACCAACCTTTCGATTAACAGCTGAACGCGCTAACCATTGCGCCACGGAAGCCCAAAAATTAAATGCTCGTCAGGTATTGTGGAAAAACTCTGACATTTTACGTTACATCTGAGACGTCACAACACCGCTCCTGGGAGGGCTCGAACCACCAACCTTTCGGTTAACAGCTGAAAGCGCTGACCATTGCGCCACTGAAGCTCAGAAATTAAATGGTTGTCACGTATTGTGGAAAAGTTTTGACTTTTTACGCTGAGACCCCACATCACCTCTTCCGGGTGGGCTCGAACCACCAATTAAAAATCGAGGTACATTTTTATTTATTGTTCAATCGAGATGAAATCACTTTCAATGAGTGTTTTATAGGGAATTAAGCTGAATTCGGTCAAAAATTTCTCCAGAAAAAAATGCATTCAAAAAAGTACCGCAAAAAATCGCATGTTTTTCTTCTTCAAGATACAAAATCCGTGACAACGATTTCTTATTGAAAAATTGAATTTTAACAGTTTTTTGAATGAATATCGTTACATTTGCTTGAATTAAAGCAAAAAGTATAAAAATAATGGTTTCAGTGAATATATTTGTAAATAGTGAAGAAATACTCAAAATATGCTTCGTTGGCGGTGAAACGTCGATTTTTAAAATGTTATTAAAAATCGAGGTACATTTTTAATTATTGTTCAATCGAGATGAAATCACTTTTAATGAGTGTTTTATAGGGAATTAAGCTGAATTCGGTCAAACATTTCTCCAGAAAAAAATGCATTTAAAAGTGTACCGAAAAAATCGCATGTTTTTTTTCTTCAAGATACAAAATCCGTGACAACGATTTCTTACTTAAAATTGAATTTTAACAGTTTGTTGAATGAATATCGTTACATTTGCTTGAATTAACGCAAAAATTACAAAAATAATGGTTTCAGTGGTTATATTTGAAAACAGTGAATAAATACTCATAATGTTTTTCTTAGGCCGAGTTACGTCGATTTTGAAAATGTTATTAAAAATCGAGGTACTTTTTTATTTATTGTTCAATCGAGATGAAATCACTTTTATTGAGTGTTTTATAGGGAATTAAGCTGAATTCGGTCAAAAATTTCTCCAGAAAAAAATGCATTCAAAAGTGTACCGAAAAAATCGCATGTTTTTTTTCTTCAAGATACAAAATCCGTGACAACGATTTCTTATTAAAATTGAATTTTAACAGTTTGTTGAATGAATATCGTTACATTTGCTTGAATTAAAGCAAAAAGTATAAAAATAATGGTTTCAGTGGTTATTTTTGAAAATAGTGAAGAAATACTCAAAGTATGCTTCTTTGGCCGTGAAACGTCGATTTTGAAAATGTTATTAAAAATCGAGGTAAATTTTTAATTATTGTTCAATCAAGATGAAATCACTTTCAAAGAGTGTTTTATAGGGAATTAAGCTGAATTCGGTCAAACATTTCTCCAGAAAAAAATGCATTTAAAAGTGTACCGAAAAAATCGCATGTTTTTTTTCTTCAAGATACAAAATCCGTGACAACGATTTCTTATTTAAAATTGAATTTTAACAGTTTGTTGAATGAATATCGTTACATTTGCTTGAATTAACGCAAAAATTACAAAAATAATGGTTTCAGTGGTTATATTTGAAAACAGTGAACAAATACTCATAATGGTTTTCTTAGGCCGAGTTACGTCGATTTTGAAAATGTTATTAAAAATTGAGGTACATTTTTATTTATTGTTCAATCGAGATGTAATCACTTTTATTGAGTGTTTTATAGGGAATTAAGCTGAATTCGGTCAAAAATTTCTCCAGAAAAAAATGCATTCAAAAGTGTACCGAAAAAATCGCATGTTTTTTTTCTTCAAGATACAAAATCCGTGACAACGATTTCTTATTTAAAATTGAATTTTAACAGTTTGTTGAATGAATATCGTTACATTTGCTTGAATTAAAGCAAAAAGTATAAAAATAATGGTTTCAGTGGTTATTTTTGAAAATAGTGAAGAAATACTCAAAATATGCTTCTTTGGCCGTGAAACGTCGATTTTGAAAATGTTATTAAAAATCGAGGTACATTTTTATTTATTGTTCAATCGAGATGAAATCACTTTTAATGAGTGTTTTATAGGGAATTAAGCTGAATTCGGTCAAAAATTTCTCCAGAAAAAAATTCATTCAAAAAAGTACCGAAAAAATCGCAGGTTTTTCTTCTTCAAGACACAAAATCCGTGATTACGATTTCTTACTGAAAATTGAATTTTAACAGTTTTTTGAATGAATATCGTTACATTGCTTGAATTAAAGCAAAAAGTATAAAAATAATGGTTTCAGTGAACATATTTGAAAATAGTGAAGAAATACTCAAAGTATGCTTCTTTGGCCGTGAAACGTCGATTTTGAAAATGTTATTAAAAATCGAGGTAAATTTTTAATTATTGTTCAATCAAGATGAAATCACTTTCAAAGAGTGTTTTATAGGGAATTAAGCTGAATTCGGTCAAACATTTCTCCAAAAAAAAATGCATTCAAAAGTGTACCGAAAAAATCGCATGTTTTTTTTCTTCAAGATACAATATCCGTGACAACGATTTCTTATTGAAAATTGAATTTTAACAGTTTTTTGAATGAATATCGTTACATTGCTTGAATAAGAAGCAAAAAGTATAAAAATAATGGTTTCAGTGGTTATATTTGAAAATAGTGAAGAAATACTCAAAATAAGCTTCTTTGGCCGTGAAACGTCGATTTTGAAAATGTTATTAAAAATCGAGGTACATTTTTATTTATTGTTCAATCGAGATGAAATCACTTTTAATGAGTGTTTTATAGGGAATTAGGCTGAATTCGGTCAAACATTTCTCCAGAAAAAAATGCATTCAAAAGTGTACCGAAAAAATCGCATGTTTTTTTTCTTCAAGATACAAAATCCGTGACAACGATTTCTTATTTAAAATTGAATTTTAACAGTTTGTTGAATGAATATCGTTACATTTGCTTGAATTAACGCAAAAATTACAAAAATAATGGTTTCAGTGGTTATATTTGAAAATAGTGAACAAATACTAAAAATGTTTTTCTTAGGCCGAGTTACGTCGATTTTGAAAATGTAATTAAAAATCGAGGTACATTTTTATTTATTGTTCAATCGAGATGAAATCACTTTTATTGAGTGTTTTATAGGGAATTAAGCTGAATTCGGTCAAAAATTTCTCCAGAAAAAAATGCATTCAAAAAAGTACCGAAAAAATCGCATGTTTTTCTTCTTCAAGATACAAAATCCGTGACAACGATTTCTTATTGAAAAATTTAATTTTAACAGTTTTTTGATTGAATATCGTTACATTTGCTTGAATTAAAGCAAAAAGTATAAAAATAATGGTTTCACTGAACATATTTGAAAATAGTGAAGAAATACTCAAAGTAAGCTTCTTTGGCCGTGAAACGTCGATTTTGAAAATGTTATTAAAAATCGAGGTAAATTTTTAATTATTGTTCAATCGAGATGAAATCACTTTCAATGAGTGTTTTATAGGGAATTAAGCTGAATTCGGTCAAACATTTCTCCAGAAAAAAATGCATTCAAAAGTGTACCGAAAAAATCGCATGTTTTTTTTTTCAAGATTCAAAATCCGTGACAACGATTTCTTATTTAAAATTGAATTTTAACAGTTTGTTGAATGAATATCGTTACATTTGCTTGAATTAACGCAAAAATTACAAGAATAATGGTTTCAGTGGTTATATTTGAAAATAGTGAACAAATACTCAAAATGTTTTTCTTAGGCCGAGTTACGTCGATTTTGAAAATGTTATTAAAAATCGAGGTAAATTTTTAATTATTGTTCAATCAAGATGAAATCACTTTCAAAGAGTGTTTTATAGGGAATTAAGCTGAATTCGGTCAAACATTTCTCCAAAAAAAAATGCATTCAAAAGTGTACCGAAAAAATCGCATGTTTTTTTTCTTCAAGATACAATATCCGTGACAACGATTTCTTATTGAAAATTGAATTTTAACAGTTTTTTGAATGAATATCGTTACATTGCTTGAATTAAAGCAAAAAGTATAAAAATAATGGTTTCAGTGAACATATTTGAAAATAGTGAAGAAATACTCAAAGTATGCATCTTTGGCCGTGAAACGTCGATTTTGAAAATGTTATTAAAAATCGAGGTAAATTTTTAATTATTGTTCAATCGAGATGAAATCACTTTCAATGAGTGTTTTATAGGGAATTAAGCTGAATTCGGTCAAACATTTCTCCAGAAAAAAATGCATTCAAAAGTGTACCGAAAAAATCGCATGTTTTTTTTCTTCAAGATTCAAAATCCGTGACAACGATTTCTTATTTAAAATTGAATTTTAACAGTTTGTTGAATGAATATCGTTACATTTGCTTGAATTAACGCAAAAATTACAAGAATAATGGTTTCAGTGGTTATATTTGAAAATAGTGAACAAATACTCAAAATGTTTTTCTTAGGCCGAGTTACGTCGATTTTGAAAATGTTATTAAAAATCGAGGTAAATTTTTAATTATTGTTCAATCGAGATGAAATCACTTTTAATGAGTGCTTTATAGGGAATTAAGCTGAATTCGGTCAAACATTTCTCCAGAATAAAATGCATTTAAAACTGTACCGAAAAAATCGCATGTTTTTTTTCTTCAAGATACAAAATCCGTGACAACGATTTCTTATTTAAAATTGAATTTTAACAGTTTGTTGAATGAATATAGTTACATTTGCTTGAATTAACGCAAAAATTACAAAAATAATGGTTTCAGTGGTTATATTTGAAAACAGTGAACAAATACTCAAAATGTTTTTCTTAGGCCGAGTTACGTCGATTTTGAAAATGTAATTAAAAATCGAGGTACATTTTTATTTATTGTTCAATCGAGATGAAATCACTTTTAATGAGTGTTTTATAGGGAATTAGGCTGAATTCGGTCAAACATTTCTCCAGAAAAAAATGCATTTAAAAGTGTACCGAAAAAATCGCATGATTTTTTTCTTCAAGATACAAAATCCGTGACAACGATTTCTTATTTAAAATTGAATTTTAACAGTTTGTTGAATGAATATAGTTACATTTGCTTGAATTAACGCAAAAATTACAAAAATAATGGTTTCAGTGGTTATATTTGAAAACAGTGAACAAATACTCAAAATGTTTTTCTTAGGCCGAGTTACGTCGATTTTGAAAATGTAATTAAAAATCGAGGTACATTTTTATTTATTGTTCAATCGAGATGAAATCACTTTTAATGAGTGTTTTATAGGGAATTAGGCTGAATTCGGTCAAACATTTCTCCAGAAAAAAATGCATTTAAAAGTGTACCGAAAAAATCGCATGATTTTTTTCTTCAAGATACAAAATCCGTGACAACGATTTCTTATTTAAAATTGAATTTTAACAGTTTGTTGAATGAATATAGTTACATTTGCTTGAATTAACGCAAAAATTACAAAAATAATGGTTTCAGTGGTTATATTTGAAAACAGTGAACAAATACTCAAAATGTTTTTCTTAGGCCGAGTTACGTCGATTTTGAAAATGTTATTAAAAATCGAGGTAAATTTTTAATTATTGTTCAATCAAGATGAAATCACTTTCAAAGAGTGTTTTATAGGGAATTAAGCTGAATTCGGTCAAACATTTCTCCAAAAAAAAATGCATTCAAAAGTGTACCGAAAAAATCGCATGTTTTTTTTCTTCAAGATACAATATCCGTGACAACGATTTCTTATTGAAAATTGAATTTTAACAGTTTTTTGAATGAATATCGTTACATTGCTTGAATTAAAGCAAAAAGTATAAAAATAATGGTTTCAGTGAACATATTTGAAAATAGTGAAGAAATACTCAAAGTATGCATCTTTGGCCGTGAAACGTCGATTTTGAAAATGTTATTAAAAATCGAGGTAAATTTTTAATTATTGTTCAATCGAGATGAAATCACTTTCAATGAGTGTTTTATAGGGAATTAAGCTGAATTCGGTCAAACATTTCTCCAGAAAAAAATGCATTCAAAAGTGTACCGAAAAAATCGCATGTTTTTTTTCTTCAAGATTCAAAATCCGTGACAACGATTTCTTATTTAAAATTGAATTTTAACAGTTTGTTGAATGAATATCGTTACATTTGCTTGAATTAACGCAAAAATTACAAGAATAATGGTTTCAGTGGTTATATTTGAAAATAGTGAACAAATACTCAAAATGTTTTTCTTAGGCCGAGTTACGTCGATTTTGAAAATGTTATTAAAAATCGAGGTAAATTTTTAATTATTGTTCAATCGAGATGAAATCACTTTTAATGAGTGCTTTATAGGGAATTAAGCTGAATTCGGTCAAACATTTCTCCAGAATAAAATGCATTTAAAACTGTACCGAAAAAATCGCATGTTTTTTTTCTTCAAGATACAAAATCCGTGACAACGATTTCTTATTTAAAATTGAATTTTAACAGTTTGTTGAATGAATATAGTTACATTTGCTTGAATTAACGCAAAAATTACAAAAATAATGGTTTCAGTGGTTATATTTGAAAACAGTGAACAAATACTCAAAATGTTTTTCTTAGGCCGAGTTACGTCGATTTTGAAAATGTAATTAAAAATCGAGGTACATTTTTATTTATTGTTCAATCGAGATGAAATCACTTTTAATGAGTGTTTTATAGGGAATTAGGCTGAATTCGGTCAAACATTTCTCCAGAAAAAAATGCATTTAAAAGTGTACCGAAAAAATCGCATGATTTTTTTCTTCAAGATACAAAATCCGTGACAACGATTTCTTATTTAAAATTGAATTTTAACAGTTTGTTGAATGAATATAGTTACATTTGCTTGAATTAACGCAAAAATTACAAAAATAATGGTTTCAGTGGTTATATTTGAAAACAGTGAACAAATACTCAAAATGTTTTTCTTAGGCCGAGTTACGTCGATTTTGTAAATGTTATTAAAAATCGAGGTAAATTTTTAATTATTGTTCAATCAAGATGAAATCACTTTCAAAGAGTGTTTTATAGGGAATTAAGCTGAATTCGGTCAAACATTTCTCCAAAAAAAAATGCATTCAAAAGTGTACCGAAAAAATCGCATGTTTTTTTTCTTCAAGATACAATATCCGTGACAACGATTTCTTATTGAAAATTGAATTTTAACAGTTTTTTGAATGAATATCGTTACATTGCTTGAATTAAAGCAAAAAGTATAAAAATAATGGTTTCAGTGAACATATTTGAAAATAGTGAAGAAATACTCAAAATATGCTTCTTTGGCCGTGAAACGTCGATTTTGAAAATGTTATTAAAAATCGAGGTAAATTTTTAATTATTGTTCAATCGAGATGAAATCACTTTCAATGAGTGTTTTATAGGGAATTAAGCTGAATTCGGTCAAACATTTCTCCAGAAAAAAATGCATTCAAAAGTGTACCGAAAAAATCGCATGTTTTTTTTCTTCAAGATTCAAAATCCGTGACAACGATTTCTTATTTAAAATTGAATTTTAACAGTTTGTTGAATGAATATCGTTACATTTGCTTGAATTAACGCAAAAATTACAAGAATAATGGTTTCAGTGGTTATATTTGAAAATAGTGAACAAATACTCAAAATGTTTTTCTTAGGCCGAGTTACGTCGATTTTGAAAATGTTATTAAAAATCGAGGTAAATTTTTAATTATTGTTCAATCGAGATGAAATCACTTTTAATGAGTGCTTTATAGGGAATTAAGCTGAATTCGGTCAAACATTTCTCCAGAATAAAATGCATTTAAAAGTGTACCGAAAAAATCGCATGTTTTTTTTCTTCAAGATACAAAATCCGTGACAACGATTTCTTATTTAAAATTGAATTTTAACAGTTTGTTGAATGAATATAGTTACATTTGCTTGAATTAACGCAAAAATTACAAAAATAATGGTTTCAGTGGTTATATTTGAAAACAGTGAACAAATACTCAAAATGTTTTTCTTAGGCCGAGTTACGTCGATTTTGAAAATGTTATTAAAAATCGAGGTAAATTTTTAATTATTGTTCAATCAAGATGAAATCACTTTCAAAGAGTGTTTTATAGGAAATTAAGCTGAATTCGGTCAAACATTTCTCCAAAAAAAAATGCATTCAAAAGTGTACCGAAAAAATCGCATGTTTTTTTTCTTCAAGATACAATATCCGTGACAACGATTTCTTATTGAAAATTGAATTTTAACAGTTTTTTGAATGAATATCGTTACATTGCTTGAATTAAAGCAAAAAGTATAAAAATAATGGTTTCAGTGGTTATATTTGAAAATAGTGAAGAAATACTCAAAATATGCTTCTTTGGCCGTGAAACGTCGATTTTGAAAATGTTATTAAAAATCGAGGTACATTTTTATTTATTGTTCAATCGAGATGAAATCACTTTTAATGAGTGTTTTATAGGGAATTAGGCTGAATTCGGTCAAACATTTCTCCAGAAAAAAATGCATTTAAAAGTGTACCGAAAAAATCGCATGATTTTTTTCTTCAAGATACAAAATCCGTGACAACGATTTCTTATTTAAAATTGAATTTTAACAGTTTGTTGAATGAATATCGTTACATTTGCTTGAATTAACGCAAAAATTACAAAAATAATGGTTTCAGTGGTTATATTTGAAAATAGTGAACAAATACTAAAAAAGTTTTTCTTAGGCCGAGTTACGTCGATTTTGAAAATGTAATTAAAAATCGAGGTACATTTTTATTTATTGTTCAATCGAGATAAAATCACTTTTAATGAGTGTTTTATAGGGAATTAGGCTGAATTCGGTCAAACATTTCTTAAGAAAAAAATGCATTTAAAAGTGTACCGAAAAAATCGCATGATTTTTTTCTTCAAGATACAAAATCCGTGACAACGATTTCTTATTTAAAATTGAATTTTAACAGTTTGTTGAATGAATATCGTTACATTTGCTTGAATTAACGCAAAAATTACAAAAATAATGGTTTCAGTGGTTATATTTGAAAATAGTGAACAAATACTAAAAATGTTTTTCTTAGGCCGAGTTACGTCGATTTTGAAAATGTAATTAAAAATCGAGGTACATTTTTATTTATTGTTCAATCGAGATGAAATCACTTTTATTGAGTGCTTTATAGGGAATTAAGCTGAATTCGGTCAAACATTTCTCCAGAATAAAATGCATTTAAAAGTGTACCGAAAAAATCGCATGTTTTTTTTCTTCAAGATACAAAATCCGTGACAACGATTTCTTATTTAAAATTGAATTTTAACAGTTTGTTGAATGAATATAGTTACATTTGCTTGAATTAACGCAAAAATTACAAAAATAATGGTTTCAGTGGTTATATTTGAAAACAGTGAACAAATACTCAAAATGTTTTTCTTAGGCCGAGTTACGTCGATTTTGAAAATGTTATTAAAAATCGAGGTAAATTTTTAATTATTGTTCAATCAAGATGAAATCACTTTCAAAGAGTGTTTTATAGGAAATTAAGCTGAATTCGGTCAAACATTTCTCCAAAAAAAAATGCATTCAAAAGTGTACCGAAAAAATCGCATGTTTTTTTTCTTCAAGATACAATATCCGTGACAACGATTTCTTATTGAAAATTGAATTTTAACAGTTTTTTGAATGAATATCGTTACATTGCTTGAATTAAAGCAAAAAGTATAAAAATAATGGTTTCAGTGGTTATATTTGAAAATAGTGAAGAAATACTCAAAATATGCTTCTTTGGCCGTGAAACGTCGATTTTGAAAATGTTATTAAAAATCGAGGTACATTTTTATTTATTGTTCAATCGAGATGAAATCACTTTTAATGAGTGTTTTATAGGGAATTAGGCTGAATTCGGTCAAACATTTCTCCAGAAAAAAATGCATTTAAAAGTGTACCGAAAAAATCGCATGATTTTTTTCTTCAAGATACAAAATCCGTGACAACGATTTCTTATTTAAAATTGAATTTTAACAGTTTGTTGAATGAATATCGTTACATTTGCTTGAATTAACGCAAAAATTACAAAAATAATGGTTTCAGTGGTTATATTTGAAAATAGTGAACAAATACTAAAAAAGTTTTTCTTAGGCCGAGTTACGTCGATTTTGAAAATGTAATTAAAAATCGAGGTACATTTTTATTTATTGTTCAATCGAGATAAAATCACTTTTAATGAGTGTTTTATAGGGAATTAGGCTGAATTCGGTCAAACATTTCTCCAGAAAAAAATGCATTTAAAAGTGTACCGAAAAAATCGCATGATTTTTTTCTTCAAGATACAAAATCCGTGACAACGATTTCTTATTTAAAATTGAATTTTAACAGTTTGTTGAATGAATATCGTTACATTTGCTTGAATTAACGCAAAAATTACAAAAATAATGGTTTCAGTGGTTATATTTGAAAATAGTGAACAAATACTAAAAATGTTTTTCTTAGGCCGAGTTACGTCGATTTTGAAAATGTAATTAAAAATCGAGGTACATTTTTATTTATTGTTCAATCGAGATGAAATCACTTTTATTGAGTGTTTTATAGGGAATTAAGCTGAATTCGGTCAAAAATTTCTCCAGAAAAAAATGCATTCAAAAAAGTACCGAAAAAATCGCATGTTTTTCTTCTTCAAGATACAAAATCCGTGACAACGATTTCTTATTGAAAAATTTAATTTTAACAGTTTTTTGATTGAATATCGTTACATTTGCTTGAATTAAAGCAAAAAGTATAAACATAATGGTTTCAGTGAACATATTTGAAAATAGTGAAGAAATACTCAAAGTAAGCTTCTTTGGCCGTGAAACGTCGATTTTGAAAATGTTATTAAAAATCGAGGTAAATTTTTAATTATTGTTCAATCGAGATGAAATCACTTTCAATGAGTGTTTTATAGGGAATTAAGCTGAATTCGGTCAAACATTTCTCCAGAAAAAAATGCATTCAAAAGTGTACCGAAAAAATCGCATGTTTTTTTTCTTCAAGATTCAAAATCCGTGACAACGATTTCTTATTTAAAATTGAATTTTAACAGTTTGTTGAATGAATATCGTTACATTTGCTTGAATTAACGCAAAAATTACAAGAATAATGGTTTCAGTGGTTATATTTGAAAATAGTGAACAAATACTCAAAATGTTTTTCTTAGGCCGAGTTACGTCGATTTTGAAAATGTTATTAAAAATCGAGGTAAATTTTTAATTATTGTTCAATCGAGATGAAATCACTTTTAATGAGTGTTTTATAGGGAATTAAGCTGAATTCGGTCAAACATTTCTCCAGAATAAAATGCATTTAAAAGTGTACCGAAAAAATCGCATGTTTTTTTTCTTCAAGATACAAAATCCGTGACAACGATTTCTTATTTAAAATTGAATTTTAACAGTTTGTTGAATGAATATAGTTACATTTGCTTGAATTAACGCAAAAATTACAAAAATAATGGTTTCAGTGGTTATATTTGAAAACAGTGAACAAATACTCAAAATGTTTTTCTTAGGCCGAGTTACGTCGATTTTGAAAATGTTATTAAAAATCGAGGTAAATTTTTAATTATTGTTCAATCGAGATGAAATCACTTTCAATGAGTGTTTTATAGGGAATTAAGCTGAATTCGGTCAAAAATTTCTCCAGAAAAAAATGCATTCAAAAAAGCACCGAAAAAATCGCATGTTTTTCTTCTTCAAGATACAAAATCCGTGACAACGATTTCTTATTGAAAAATTGAATTTTAACAGTTTTTTGAATGAATATCGTTACATTTGCTTGAATTAAAGCAAAAAGTATAAAAATAATGGTTTCAGTGAATATAATTGTAAATAGTGAAGAAATACTCAAAATATGCTTCGTTGGCGGTGAAACGTCGATTTTGAAAATGTTATTAAAAATCGAGGTAAATTTTTAATTATTGTTCAATCGAGATGAAATCACTTTTAATGAGTGTTTTATAGGGAATTAAGCTGAATTCGGTCAAACATTTCTCCAGAAAAAAATGCATTCAAAAAAGTACCGAAAAAATCGCATGTTTTTCTTCTTCAAGATACAAAATCCGTGACAACGATTTCTTATTTAAAATTGAATTTTAACAGTTTGTTGAATGAATATCGTTACATTTGCTTGAATTAGCGCAAAAATTACAAAAATAATGGTTTCAGTGGTTATATTTGAAAACAGTGAACAAATACTCAAAATGTTTTTCTTAGGCCGAGTTACGTCGATTTTGAAAATGTTATTAAAAATCGAGGTACATTTTTATTTATTGTTCAATCGAGATGAAATCACTTTTATTGAGTGTTTTATAGGGAATTAAGCTGAATTCGGTCAAAAATTTCTCCAGAAAAAAATGCATTCAAAAAAGTACCGAAAAAATCGCATGTTTTCTTCTTCAAGATACAAAATCCGTGACAACGATTTCTTATTGAAAATTGAATTTTAACAGTTTTTTGAATGAATATCGTTACATTGCTTGAATTAAAGCAAAAAGTATAAAAATAATGGTTTCAATGAATATATTTGAAAATAGTGAAGAAATACTCAAAGTATGCTTCTTTGGCCGTGAAACGTCGATTTTGAAAATGTTATTAAAAATCGAGGTAAATTTTTAATTATTGTTCAATCGAGGTGAAATCACTTTCAATGAGTGTTTTATAGGGAACTAAGCTGAATTCGGTCAAAAATTTCTCCAGAAAAAAATGCATTCAAAAAAGTACCGAAAAAATCGCATGTTTTTCTTCTTCAAGATACAAAATCAGTGACAACGATTTCTTATTGAAAAATTTAATTTTAACAGTTTTTTGATTGAATATCGTTACATTTGCTTGAATTAAAGCAAAAAGTATAAAAATAATGGTTTCAGTGAATATATTTGTAAATAGTGAAGAAATACTCAAAATATGCTTCGTTGGCGGTGAAACGTCGATTTTTAAAATGTTATTAAAAATCGAGGTACATTTATAATTATTGTTCAATCGAGTTGAAATCACTTTTAATGAGTGTTTTGTAGGGAACTAAGCTGAATTCGGTCAAAAATTTCTCCAGAAAAAAATGCATTCAAAAAAGTCCCGAATAAATCGCATGTTTTTTTTCTTCAAGATACAAAATCCGTGACAACGATTTCTTATTTAAAATTGAATTTTAACAGTTTGTTGAATGAATATCGTTACATTTGCTTGAATTAAAGCAAAAAGTATAAAAATAATGGTTTCAATGATAATATATTTGAATATAGTGAAGAAATACTCAAAGTATGCTTCTTTGGCCGTGAAACGTCGATTTTGAAAATGTTATTAAAAATCGAGGTAAATTTTTAATTATTGTTCAATCGAGATGAAATCACTTTCAATGAGTGTTTTATAGGGAATTAAGCTGAATTCGGTCAAAAATTTCTCCAGAAAAAAATGCATTCAAAAAAGTACCGAAAAAATCGCATGTTTTTCTTCTTCAAGATACAAAATCCGTGACAACGATTTCTTATTGAAAAATTGAATTTTAACAGTTTTTTGAATGAATATCGTTACATTTGCTTGAATTAAAGCAAAAAGTATAAAAATAATGGTTTCAGTGAATATATTTGTAAATAGTGAAGAAATACTCAAAATATGCTTCGTTGGCGGTGAAACGTCGATTTTTAAAATGTTATTAAAAATCGAGGTACATTTTTAAAAATTGTTCAATCGAGATGAAATCACTTTTAATGAGTGTTTTATAGGGAACTAAGCTGAATTCGGTCAAATATTTCTCCAGAAAAAAATGCATTCAAAAAAGTACCGAAAAAATCGCATGTTTTTCTTCTTCAAGATACAAAATCCGTGACAACGATTTCTTATTTAAAATTGAATTTTAACAGTTTGTTGAATGAATATCGTTACATTTGCTTGAATTAACGCAAAAATTACAAAAATAATGGTTTCAGTGGTTATATTTGAAAACAGTGAACAAATACTCAAAATGTTTTTCTTAGGCCGAGTTACGTCGATTTTGAAAATGTTATTAAAAATCGAGGTACATTTTTATTTAATGTTCAATCGAGATGAAATCACTTTTATTGAGTGTTTTATAGGGAATTAAGCTGAATTCGGTCAAAAATTTCTCCAGAAAAAAATGAATTCAAAAAAGTACCGAAAAAATCGCATGTTTTTCTTCTTCAAGATACAAAATCCGTGACAACGATTTCTTATTGAAAATTAAATTTTAACAGTTTTTTGAATGAATATCGTTACATTGCTTGAATTAAAGCAAAAAGTATAAAAATAATGGTTTCAATGAATATATTTGAAAATAGTGAAGAAATACTCAAAGTATGCTTCTTTGGCCGTGAAACGTCGATTTTGAAAATGTTATTAAAAATCGAGGTAAATTTTTAATTATTGTTCAATCGAGATGAAATCACTTTCAATGAGTGTTTTATAGGGAATTAAGCTGAATTCGCTCAAAAATTTCTCCAGAAAAAAATGCATTCAAAAAAGTACCGAAAAAATCGCATGTTTTTCTTCTTCAAGATACAAAATCAGTGACAACGATTTCTTATTGAAAAATTGAATTTTAACAGTTTTTTGAATGAATATCGTTACATTAGCTTGAATTAAAGCAAAAAGTATAAAAATAATGGTTTCAGTGGTTATATTTGAAAATAGTGAAGAAATACTCAAAATATGCTTCTTTGGCCGTGAAACGTCGATTTTGAAAATGTTATTAAAAATCGAGGTAAATTTTTAATTATTGTTCAATCGAGATGAAATCACTTTTATTGAGTGTTTTATAGGGAATTAAGCTGAATTCGGTCAAAAAGTTCTCCAGAAAAAAATGAATTCAAAAAAGTACCGAAAAAATCGCATGTTTTTCTTCTTCAAGATACAAAATCCGTGACAACGATTTCTTATTGAAAATTAAATTTTAACAGTTTTTTGAATGAATATCGTTACATTGCTTGAATTAAAGCAAAAAGTATAAAAATAATGGTTTCAATGAATATATTTGAAAATAGTGAAGAAATACTCAAAGTATGCTTCTTTGGCCGTGAAACGTCGATTTTGAAAATGTTATTAAAAATCGAGGTAAATTTTTAATTATTGTTCAATCGAGATGAAATCACTTTCAATGAGTGTTTTATAGGGAATTAAGCTGAATTCGCTCAAAAATTTCTCCAGAAAAAAATGCATTCAAAAAAGTACCGAAAAAATCGCATGTTTTTCTTCTTCAAGATACAAAATCAGTGACAACGATTTCTTATTGAAAAATTGAATTTTAACAGTTTTTTGAATGAATATCGTTACATTAGCTTGAATTAAAGCAAAAAGTATAAAAATAATGATTTCAGTGGTTATATTTGAAAATAGTGAAGAAATACTCAAAATAAGCTTCTTTGGCCGTGAAACGTCGATTTTGAAAATGTTATTAAAAATCGAGGTAAATTTTTAATTATTGTTCAATCGAGATGAAATCACTTTCAATGAGTGTTTTATAGGGAATTAAGCTGAATTCGGTCAAACATTTCTCCAGAAAAAAATACATTCAAAAGTGTACCGAAAAAATCGCATGTTTTTTTTCTTCAAGATACAAAATCCGTGACAACGATTTCTTATTTAAAATTGAATTTTAACAGTTTGTTGAATGAATATCGTTACATTTGCTTGAATTAACGCAAAAATTACAAAAATAATGGTTTCATTGGTTATATTTGAAAACAGTGAACAAATACTCAAAATGTTTTTCTTAGGTCGAGTTACGTCGATTTTGAAAATGTTATAAAAAATCGAGGTACATTTTTATTTATTGTTCAATCGAGATGAAATCACTTTTATTGAGTGTTTTATAGGGAATTAAGCTGAATTCGGTCAAAAAGTTCTCCAGAAAAAAATGAATTCAAAAAAGTACCAAAAAAATCGCATGTTTTTCTTCTTCAAGATACAAAATCCGTGACAACGATTTCTTTAAGAAAATTGAATTTTAACAGTTTTTTGAATGAATATCGTTACATTGCTTGAATTAAAGCAAAAAGTATAAAAATAATGGTTTCAATGAATATATTTGAAAATAGTGAAGAAATACTCAAAGTATGCTTCTTTGGCCGTGAAACGTCGATTTTGAAAATGTTATTAAAAATCGAGGTAAATTTTTAATTATTGTTCAATCGAGATGAAATCACTTTCAATGAGTGTTTTATAGGGAATTAAGCTGAACTCGGTCAAAATTTCTCCAGAAAAAAATGCATTCAAAAAAGTACCGAAAAAATCGCATGTTTTTCCTCTTCAAGATACAAAATCAGTGGCAACGATTTCTTATTGAAAAATTGAATTTTAACAGTTTTTTGAATGAATATCGTTACATTTGCTTGAATTAAAGCAAAAAGTATAAAAATAATGGTTTCAGTGGTTATATTTGAAAATAGTGAAGAAATACTCAAAATATGCTTCTTTGACCGTGAAACGTCGATTTTGAAAATGTTATTAAAAATCGAGGTACATTTTTATTTATTGTTCAATCGAGATGAAATCACTTTTATTGAGTGTTTTATAGGGAATTAAGCTGAATTCGGTCAAAAAGTTCTCCAGAAAAAAATGAATTCAAAAAAGTACCGAAAAAATCGCATGTTTTTCTTCTTCAAGATACAAAATCCGTGACAACGATTTCTTATTGAAAATTAAATTTTAACAGTTTTTTGAATGAATATCGTTACATTGCTTGAATTAAAGCAAAAAGTATAAAAATAATGGTTTCAATGAATATATTTGAAAATAGTGAAGAAATACTCAAAGTATGCTTCTTTGGCCGTGAAACGTCGATTTTGAAAATGTTATTAAAAATCGAGGTAAATTTTTAATTATTGTTCAATCGAGATGAAATCACTTTCAATGAGTGTTTTATAGGGAATTAAGCTGAATTCGCTCAAAAATTTCTCCAGAAAAAAATGCATTCAAAAAAGTACCGAAAAAATCGCATGTTTTTCTTCTTCAAGATACAAAATCAGTGACAACGATTTCTTATTGAAAAATTGAATTTTAACAGTTTTTTGAATGAATATCGTTACATTTGCTTGAATTAACGCAAAAATTACAAAAATAATGGTTTCATTGGTTATATTTGAAAACAGTGAACAAATACTCAAAATGTTTTTCTTAGGTCGAGTTACGTCGATTTTGAAAATGTTATAAAAAATCGAGGTACATTTTTATTTATTGTTCAATCGAGATGAAATCACTTTTATTGAGTGTTTTATAGGGAATTAAGCTGAATTCGGTCAAAAAGATCTCCAGAAAAAAATGAATTCAAAAAAGTACCGAAAAAATCGCATGTTTTTCTTCTTCAAGATACAAAATCCGTGACAACGATTTCTTTAAGAAAATTGAATTTTAACAGTTTTTTGAATGAATATCGTTACATTGCTTGAATTAAAGCAAAAAGTATAAAAATAATGGTTTCAATGAATATATTTGAAAATAGTGAAGAAATACTCAAAGTATGCTTCTTTGGCCGTGAAACGTCGATTTTGAAAATGTTATTAAAAATCGAGGTAAATTTTTAGTTATTGTTCAATCGAGATGAAATCACTTTCAATGAGTGTTTTATAGGGAATTAAGCTGAATTCGGTCAAAAATTTCTCCAGAAAAAAATGCATTCAAAAAAGTACCGAAAAAATCGCATGTTTTTCTTCTTCAAGATAGAAAATCAGTGACAACGATTTCTTATTGAAAAATTGAATTTTAACAGTTTTTTGAATGAATATCGTTACATTTGCTTGAATTAAAGCAAAAAGTATAAAAATAATGGTTTCAGTGGTTATATTTGAAAATAGTGAAGAAATACTCAAAATATGCTTCTTTGACCGTGAAACGTCGATTTTGAAAATGTTATTAAAAATCGAGGTACATTTTTATTTATTGTTCAATCGAGATGAAATCACTTTTAATGAGTGTTTTATAGGGAATTAAGCTGAATTCGGTCAAAAATTTCTCCTGAAAAAAATGCATTCAAAAAAGTACCGAAAAAATCGCATGTTTTTCTTCCTCAAGATACAAAATCCGTGACAACGATTTCATATTGAAAAATTTAATTTTAACAGTTTTTTGATTGAATATCGTTACATTTGCTTGAATTAAAGCATAAAGTATAAAAATAATGGTTTCAGTGAACATATTTGAAAATAGTGAAGAAATACTCAAAGTATGCATCTTTGGCCGTGAAACGTCGATTTTGAAAATGTTATTAAAAATCGAGGTAAATTTTTAATTATTGTTCAATCGAGATGAAATCACTTTCAATGAGTGTTTTATAGGGAATTAAGCTGAATTCGGTCAAAAATTTCTCCAGAAAAAAATGCATTCAAAAAAGTACCGAAAAAATCGCATGTTTTTCTTCTTCAAGATACAAAATCAGTGACAACGATTTCTTATTGAAAAATGAATTTTAAGAGTTTTTTGAATGAATATCGTTACATTTGCTTGAATTAAAGCAAAAAGTATAAAAATAATGGTTTCAGTGGTTATATTTGAAAATAGTGAAGTAATACTCAAAATATGCTTCTTTGGCCGTGAAACGTCGATTTTGAAAATGTTATTAAAAATCGAGGTACATTTTTATTTATTGTTCAATCGAGATGAAATCACTTTTAATGAGTGTTTTATAGGGAATTAAGCTGAATTCGGTCAAAAATTTCTCCTAAAAAAATGCATTCAAAAAAGTACCGAAAAAATCGCATGTTTTTCTTCTTCAAGATACAAAATCCGTGACAACGATTTCATATTGAAAAATTTAATTTTAACAGTTTTTTGATTGAATATCGTTACATTTGCTTGAATTAAAGCAAAAAGTATAAAAATAATGGTTTCAGTGAACATATTTGAAAATAGTGAAGAAATACTCAAAGTATGCATCTTTGGCCGTGAAACGTCGATTTTGAAAATGTTATTAAAAATCGAGGTAAATTTTTAATTATTGTTCAATCGAGATGAAATCACTTTCAATGAGTGTTTTATAGGGAATTAAGCTGAATTCGGTCAAACATTTCTCCAGAAAAAAATGCATTCAAAAGTGTACCGAAAAAATCGCATGTTTTTTTTCTTCAAGATACAAAATCCGTGACAACGATTTCTTATTTAAAATTGAATTTTAACAGTTTGTTGAATGAATATCGTTACATTTGCTTGAATTAACGCAAAAATTACAAAAATAATGGTTTCATTGGTTATATTTGAAAACAGTGAACAAATACTCAAAATGTTTTTCTTAGGTCGAGTTACGTCGATTTTGAAAATGTTATAAAAAATCGAGGTACATTTTTATTTATTGTTCAATCGAGATGAAATCACTTTTATTGAGTGTTTTATAGGGAATTAAGCTGAATTCGGTCAAAAAGTTCTCCAGAAAAAAATGAATTCAAAAAAGTACCGAAAAAATCGCATGTTTTTCTTCTTCAAGATACAAAATCCGTGACAACGATTTCTTTAAGAAAATTGAATTTTAACAGTTTTTTGAATGAATATCGTTACATTGCTTGAATTAAAGCAAAAAGTATAAAAATAATGGTTTCAATGAATATATTTGAAAATAGTGAAGAAATACTCAAAGTATGCTTCTTTGGCCGTGAAACGTCGATTTTGAAAATGTTATTAAAAATCGAGGTAAATTTTTAATTATTGTTCAATCGAGATGAAATCACTTTCAATGAGTGTTTTATAGGGAATTAAGCTGAATTCGGTCAAAAATTTCTCCAGAAAAAAATGCATTCAAAAAAGTACCGAAAAAATCGCATGTTTTTCTTCTTCAAGATACAAAATCAGTGACAACGATTTCTTATTGAAAAATTGAATTTTAACAGTTTTTTGAATGAATATCGTTACATTTGCTTGAATTAAAGCAAAAAGTATAAAAATAATGGTTTCAGTGGTTATATTTGAAAATAGTGAAGAAATACTCAAAATATGCTTCTTTGACCGTGAAACGTCGATTTTGAAAATGTTATTAAAAATCGAGGTACATTTTTATTTATTGTTCAATCGAGATGAAATCACTTTTAATGAGTGTTTTATAGGGAATTAAGCTGAATTCGGTCAAAAATTTCTCCTGAAAAAAATGCATTCAAAAAAGTACCGAAAAAATCGCATGTTTTTCTTCCTCAAGATACAAAATCCGTGACAACGATTTCATATTGAAAAATTTAATTTTAACAGTTTTTTGATTGAATATCGTTACATTTGCTTGAATTAAAGCAAAAAGTATAAAAATAATGGCTTCAGTGAACATATTTGAAAATAGTGAAGAAATACTCAAAGTATGCCTCTTTGGCCGTGAAACGTCGATTTTGAAAATGTTATTAAAAATCGAGGTAAATTTTTAATTATTGTTCAATCGAGATGAAATCACTTTCAATGAGTGTTTTATAGGGAATTAAGCTGAATTCGGTCAAACATTTCTCCAGAAAAAAATGCATTCAAAAGTGTACCGAAAAAATCGCATGTTTTTTTTCTTCAAGATACAAAATCCGTGACAACGATTTCTTATTTAAAATTGAATTTTAACAGTTTGTTGAATGAATATCGTTACATTTGCTTGAATTAACGCAAAAATTACAAAAATAATGGTTTCATTGGTTATATTTGAAAACAGTGAACAAATACTCAAAATGTTTTTCTTAGGTCGAGTTACGTCGATTTTGAAAATGTTATTAAAAATCGAGGTACATTTTTATTTATTGTTCAATCGAGATGAAATCACTTTTATTGAGTGTTTTATAGGGAATTAAGCTGAATTCGGTCAAAAATTTCTCCAGAAAAAAATGAGTTCAAAAAAGTACCGAAAAAATCGCATGTTTTTCTTCTTCAAGATACAAAATCCGTGACAACGATTTCTTTAAGAAAATTGAATTTTAACAGTTTTTTGAATGAATATCGTTACATTGCTTGAATTAAAGCAAAAAGTATAAAAATAATGGTTTCAATGAATATATTTGAAAATAGTGAAGAAATACTCAAAGTATGCTTCTTTGGCCGTGAAACGTCGATTTTGAAAATGTTATTAAAAATCGAGGTAAATTTTTAATTATATTTCAATCGAGGTGAAATCACTTTCAATGAGTGTTTTATAGGGAACTAAGCTGAATTCGGTCAAAAATTTCTCCAGAAAAAAATGCATTCAAAAAAGTACCGAAAAAATCGCATGTTTTTCTTCTTCAAGATACAAAATCAGTGACAACGATTTCTTATTGAAAAATGAATTTTAACAGTTTTTTGAATGAATATCGTTACATTTGCTTGAATTAAAGCAAAAAGTATAAAAATAATGGTTTCAGTGGTTATATTTGAAAATAGTGAAGTAATACTCAAAATATGCTTCTTTGGCCGTGAAACGTCGATTTTGAAAATGTTATTAAAAATCGAGGTACATTTTTATTTATTGTTCAATCGAGATGAAATCACTTTTAATGAGTGTTTTATAGGGAATTAAGCTGAATTCGGTCAAAAATTTCTCCTGAAAAAAATGCATTCAAAAAAGTACCGAAAAAATCGCATGTTTTTCTTCTTCAAGATACAAAATCCGTGACAACGATTTCATATTGAAAAATTTAATTTTAACAGTTTTTTGATTGAATATCGTTACATTTGCTTGAATTAAAGCAAAAAGTATAAAAATAATGGTTTCAGTGAACATATTTGAAAATAGTGAAGAAATACTCAAAGTATGCTTCGTTGGCGGTGAAACGTCGATTTTTAAAATGTTATTAAAAATCGAGGTACATTTATAATTATTGTTCAATCGAGTTGAAATCACTTTTAATGAGTGTTTTGTAGGGAATTAAGCTGAATTCGGTCAAAAATTTCTCCAGAAAAAAATGCATTCAAAAAAGTCCCGAATAAATCGCATGTTTTTTTTCTTCAAGATACAAAATCCGTGACAACGATTTCTTATTTAAAATTGAATTTTAACAGTTTGTTGAATGAATATCGTTACATTTGCTTGAATTAACGCAAAAATTACAAAAATAATGGTTTCAGTGGTTATATTTGAAAATAGTGAACAAATACTCAAAATGTTTTTCTTAGGCCGAGTTACGTCGATTTTGAAAATGTTATTAAAAATCGAGGTACATTTTTATTTATTGTTCAATCGAGATGAAATCACTTTTAATGAGTGTTTTATAGGGAATTAAGCTGAATTCGGTCAAAAATTTCTCCAGAATAAAATTCATTCAAAAAAGTACCGAAAAAATCGCAGGTTTTTCTACTTCAAGACACAAAATCCGTGAATACGATTTCTTATTGAAAATTGAATTTTAACAGTTTTTGAATGAATATCGTTACATTGCTTGAATTAAAGCAAAAAGTATAAAAATAATGGTTTCAATGAATATATTTGAATATAGTGAAGAAATACTCAAAGTATGCTTCTTTGGCCGTGAAACGTCGATTTTGAAAATGTTATTAAAAATCGAGGTAAATTTTTAATTATTGTTCAATCGAGATGAAATCACTTTCAATGAGTGTTTTATAGGGAATTAAGCTGAATTCGGTCAAAAATTTCTCCAGAAAAAAATGCATTCAAAAAAGTACCGAAAAAATCGCATGTTTTTCTTCTTCAAGATACAAAATCCGTGACAACGATTTCTTATTGAAAAATTGAATTTTAACTGTTTTTTGAATGAATATCGTTACATTTGCTTGAATTAAAGCAAAAAGTATAAAAATAATGGTTTCAGTGAATATATTTGTAAATAGTGAAGAAATACTCAAAATATGCTTCGTTGGCGGTGAAACGTCGATTTTTAAAATGTTATTAAAAATCGAGGTACATTTTTAATTATTGTTCAATCGAGATGAAATCACTTTTAATGAGTGTTTTATAGGGAACTAAGCTGAGTTCGGTCAAATATTTCTCCAGAAAAAAATGCATTCAAAAAAGTACCGAAAAAATCGCATGTTTTTCTTCTTCAAGATACAAAATCCGTGACAACGATTTCTTATTTAAAATTGAATTTTAACAGTTTGTTGAATGAATATCGTTACATTTGCTTGAATTAACGCAAAAATTACAAAAATAATGGTTTCAGTGAATATATTTGTAAATAGTGAAGAAATACTCAAAATATGCTTCGTTGGCGGTGAAACGTCGATTTTTAAAATGTTATTAAAAATCGAGGTACATTTTTAATTATTGTTCAATCGAGATGAAATCACTTTCAATGAGTGTTTTATAGGGAACTAAGCTGAATTCGGTCAAACATTTCTCCAGAAAAAAAGGCATTCAAAAGTGTACCGAAAAAATCGCATGTTTTTTTTCTTCAAGATACAAAATCCGTGACAACGATTTCTTATTTAAAATTGAATTATAACAGTTTGTTGAATGAATATCGTTACATTTGCTTGAATTAACGCAAAAATTACAAAAATAATGGTTTCATTGGTTATATTTGAAAACAGTGAACAAATACTCAAAATGTTTTTCTTAGGTCGAGTTACGTCGATTTTGAAAATGTTATTAAAAATCGAGGTACATTTTTATTTATTGTTCAATCGAGATGAAATCACTTTTATTGAGTGTTTTATATGGAATTAAGCTGAATTCGGTCAAAAATTTCTCCAGAAAAAAATGAATTCAAAAAAGTACCGAAAAAATCGCATGTTTTTCTTCTTCAAGATACAAAATCCGTGACAACGATTTCTTTAAGAAAATTGAATTTTAACAGTTTTTTGAATGAATATCGTTACATTGCTTGAATTAAAGCAAAAAGTATAAAAATAATGGTTTCAATGAATATATTTGAAAATAGTGAAGAAATACTCAAAGTATGCTTCTTTGGCCGTGAAACGTCGATTTTGAAAATGTTATTAAAAATCGAGGTAAATTTTTAATTATTGTTCAATCGAGATGAAATCACTTTCAATGAGTGTTTTATAGGGAATTAAGCTGAATTCGGTCAAAAATTTCTCCAGAAAAAAATGCATTCAAAAAAGTACCGAAAAAATCGCATGTTTTTCTTCTTCAAGATACAAAATCAGTGACAACGATTTCTTATTGAAAAATTGAATTTTAACAGTTTTTTGAATGAATATCGTTACATTTGCTTGAATTAAAGCAAAAAGTATAAAAATAATGGTTTCAGTGGTTATATTTGAAAATAGTGAAGAAATACTCAAAATATGCTTCTTTGGCCGTGAAACGTCGATTTTGAAAATGTTATTAAAAATCGAGGTACATTTTTATTTATTGTTCAATCGAGATGAAATCACTTTTAATGAGTGTTTTATAGGGAATTAAGCTGAATTCGGTCAAAACTTTCTCCTGAAAAAAATGCATTCAAAAAAGTACCGAAAAAATCGCATGTTTTTCTTCTTCAAGATACAAAATCCGTGAAAACGATTTCATATTGAAAAATTTAATTTTAACAGTTTTTTGATTGAATATCGTTACATTTGCTTGAATTAAAGCAAAAAGTATAAAAATAATGGTTTCAGTGAACATATTTGAAAATAGTGAAGAAATACTCAAAGTAAGCATCTTTGGCCGTGAAACGTCGATTTTGAAAATGTTATTAAAAATCGAGGTAAATTTTTAATTATTGTTCAATCGAGATGAAATCACTTTCAATGAGTGTTTTATAGGGTCAAACATTTCTCCAGAAAAAAATGCATTCAAAAGTGTACCGAAAAAATCGCATGTTTTTTTTCTTCAAGATACAAAATCCGTGACAACGATTTCTTATTTAAAATTGAATTTTAACAGTTTGTTGAATGAATATCGTTACATTTGCTTGAATTAACGCAAAAATTACAAAAATAATGGTTTCATTGGTTATATTTGAAAACAGTGAACAAATACTCAAAATGTTTTTCTTAGGTCGAGTTACGTCGATTTTGAAAATGTTATTAAAAATCGAGGTACATTTTTATTTATTGTTCAATCGAGATGAAATCACTTTTATTGAGTGTTTTATAGGGAATTAAGCTGAATTCGGTCAAAAATTTCTCCAGAAAAAAATGAATTCAAAAAAGTACCGAAAAAATCGCATGTTTTTCTTCTTCAAGATACAAAATCCGTGACAACGATTTCTTTAAGAAAATTGAATTTTAACAGTTTTTTGAATGAATATCGTTACATTGCTTGAATTAAAGCAAAAAGTATAAAAATAATGGTTTCAATGAATATATTTGAAAATAGTGAAGAAATACTCAAAATATGCTTCTTTGGCCATGAAACGTCGATTTTGAAAATGTTATTAAAAATCGAGGTACATTTTTATTTATTGTTCAATCGAGATGAAATCACTTTTAATGAGTGTTTTATAGGGAATTAAGCTGAATTCGGTCAAAAATTTCTCCTGAAAAAAATGCATTCAAAAAAGTACCGAAAAAATCGCATGTTTTTTTTCTTCAAGATACAAAATCCGTGACAACGATTTCATATTGAAAAATTTAATTTTAACTGTTTTTTGATTGAATATCGTTACATTTGCTTGAATTAAAGCAAAAAGTATAAAAATAATGGTTTCAGTGAATATATTTGTAAATAGTGAAGAAATACTCAAAATATGCTTCGTTGGCGGTGAAACGTCGATTTTTAAAATGTTATTAAAAATCGAGGTACATTTTTAATTATTGTTCAATCGAGATGAAATCACTTTTAATGAGTGTTTTATAGGGAACTAAGCTGAATTCGGTCAAACATTTCTCCAGAAAAAAATGCATTTAAAAGTGTACCGAAAAAATCGCATGTTTTTTTCTTCAAGATACAAAATCCGTGACAACGATTTCATATTGAAAAATTTAATTTTAACAGTTTTTTGATTGAATATCGTTACATTTGCTTGAATTAAAGCAAAAAGTATAAAAATAATGGTTTCAGTGAACATATTTGAAAATAGTGAAGAAATACTCAAAGTATGCATCTTTGGCCGTGAAACGTCGATTTTGAAAATGTTATTAAAAATCGAGGTAAATTTTTAATTATTGTTCAATCGAGATGAAATCACTTTCAATGAGTGTTTTATAGGGAATTAAGCTGAATTCGGTCAAACATTTCTCCAGAAAAAAATGCATTCAAAAGTGTACCGAAAAAATCGCATGTTTTTTTTCTTCAAGATACAAAAACCGTGACAACGATTTCTTATTTAAAATTGAATTTTAACAGTTTGTTGAATGAATATCGTTACATTTGCTTGAATTAACGCAAAAATTACAAAAATAATGGTTTCATTGGTTATATTTGAAAACAGTGAACAAATACTCAAAATGTTTTTCTTAGGTCGAGTTACGTCGATTTTGAAAATGTTATTAAAAATCGAGGTACATTTTTATTTATTGTTCAATCGAGATGAAATCACTTTTATTGAGTGATTTATAGGGAATTAAGCTGAATTCGGTCAAAAATTTCTCCAGAAAAAAATGCATTCAAAAAAGTACCGAAAAAATCGCATGTTTTTCTTCTTCAAGACACAAAATCCGTGACAACGATTTCTTATTGAAAAATTTAATTTAAACAGTTTTTTGATTGAATATCGTTACATTTGCTTGAATTAAAGCAAAAAGTATAAAAATAATGGTTTCAGTGAATATATTTGTAAATAGTGAAGAAATACTCAAAATATGCTTCGTTGGCGGTGAAACGTCGATTTTGAAAATGTTATTAAAAATCGAGGTACATTTTTATTTAATGTTCAATCGAGATGAAATCACTTTTATTGAGTGTTTTATAGGGAATTAAGCTGAATTCGGTCAAAAATGTCTCCAGAAAAAAATGAATTCAAAAAAGTACCGAAAAAATCGCATGTTTTTCTTCTTCAAGATACAAAATCCGTGACAACGATTTCTTATTGAAAATTGAATTTTAACAGTTTTTTGAATGAATATCGTTACATTTGCTTGAATTAACGCAAAAATTACAAAAATAATGGTTTCAGTGAATATATTTGTAAATAGTGAAGAAATACTCAAAATATGCTTCGTTGGCGGTGAAACGTCGATTTTTAAAATGTTATTAAAAATCGAGGTACATTTTTAATTATTGTTCAATCGAGATGAAATCACTTTCAATGAGTGTTTTATAGGGAACTAAGCTGAATTCGGTCAAACATTTCTCCAGAAAAAAAGGCATTCAAAAGTGTACCGAAAAAATCGCATGTTTTTTTTCTTCAAGATACAAAATCCGTGACAACGATTTCTTATTTAAAATTGAATTATAACAGTTTGTTGAATGAATATCGTTACATTTGCTTGAATTAACGCAAAAATTACAAAAATAATGGTTTCATTGGTTATATTTGAAAACAGTGAACAAATACTCAAAATGTTTTTCTTAGGTCGAGTTACGTCGATTTTGAAAATGTTATTAAAAATCGAGGTACATTTTTATTTATTGTTCAATCGAGATGAAATCACTTTTATTGAGTGTTTTATATGGAATTAAGCTGAATTCGGTCAAAAATTTCTCCAGAAAAAAATGAATTCAAAAAAGTACCGAAAAAATCGCATGTTTTTCTTCTTCAAGATACAAAATCCGTGACAACGATTTCTTTAAGAAAATTGAATTTTAACAGTTTTTTGAATGAATATCGTTACATTGCTTGAATTAAAGCAAAAAGTATAAAAATAATGGTTTCAATGAATATATTTGAAAATAGTGAAGAAATACTCAAAGTATGCTTCTTTGGCCGTGAAACGTCGATTTTGAAAATGTTATTAAAAATCGAGGTAAATTTTTAATTATTGTTCAATCGAGATGAAATCACTTTCAATGAGTGTTTTATAGGGAATTAAGCTGAATTCGGTCAAAAATTTCTCCAGAAAAAAATGCATTCAAAAAAGTACCGAAAAAATCGCATGTTTTTCTTCTTCAAGATACAAAATCAGTGACAACGATTTCTTATTGAAAAATTGAATTTTAACAGTTTTTTGAATGAATATCGTTACATTTGCTTGAATTAAAGCAAAAAGTATAAAAATAATGGTTTCAGTGGTTATATTTGAAAATAGTGAAGAAATACTCAAAATATGCTTCTTTGGCCGTGAAACGTCGATTTTGAAAATGTTATTAAAAATCGAGGTACATTTTTATTTATTGTTCAATCGAGATGAAATCACTTTTAATGAGTGTTTTATAGGGAATTAAGCTGAATTCGGTCAAAACTTTCTCCTGAAAAAAATGCATTCAAAAAAGTACCGAAAAAATCGCATGTTTTTCTTCTTCAAGATACAAAATCCGTGAAAACGATTTCATATTGAAAAATTTAATTTTAACAGTTTTTTGATTGAATATCGTTACATTTGCTTGAATTAAAGCAAAAAGTATAAAAATAATGGTTTCAGTGAACATATTTGAAAATAGTGAAGAAATACTCAAAGTAAGCATCTTTGGCCGTGAAACGTCGATTTTGAAAATGTTATTAAAAATCGAGGTAAATTTTTAATTATTGTTCAATCGAGATGAAATCACTTTCAATGAGTGTTTTATAGGGTCAAACATTTCTCCAGAAAAAAATGCATTCAAAAGTGTACCGAAAAAATCGCATGTTTTTTTTCTTCAAGATACAAAATCCGTGACAACGATTTCTTATTTAAAATTGAATTTTAACAGTTTGTTGAATGAATATCGTTACATTTGCTTGAATTAACGCAAAAATTACAAAAATAATGGTTTCATTGGTTATATTTGAAAACAGTGAACAAATACTCAAAATGTTTTTCTTAGGTCGAGTTACGTCGATTTTGAAAATGTTATTAAAAATCGAGGTACATTTTTATTTATTGTTCAATCGAGATGAAATCACTTTTATTGAGTGTTTTATAGGGAATTAAGCTGAATTCGGTCAAAAATTTCTCCAGAAAAAAATGAATTCAAAAAAGTACCGAAAAAATCGCATGTTTTTCTTCTTCAAGATACAAAATCCGTGACAACGATTTCTTTAAGAAAATTGAATTTTAACAGTTTTTTGAATGAATATCGTTACATTGCTTGAATTAAAGCAAAAAGTATAAAAATAATGGTTTCAATGAATATATTTGAAAATAGTGAAGAAATACTCAAAATATGCTTCTTTGGCCATGAAACGTCGATTTTGAAAATGTTATTAAAAATCGAGGTACATTTTTATTTATTGTTCAATCGAGATGAAATCACTTTTAATGAGTGTTTTATAGGGAATTAAGCTGAATTCGGTCAAAAATTTCTCCTGAAAAAAATGCATTCAAAAAAGTACCGAAAAAATCGCATGTTTTTTTTCTTCAAGATACAAAATCCGTGACAACGATTTCATATTGAAAAATTTAATTTTAACTGTTTTTTGATTGAATATCGTTACATTTGCTTGAATTAAAGCAAAAAGTATAAAAATAATGGTTTCAGTGAATATATTTGTAAATAGTGAAGAAATACTCAAAATATGCTTCGTTGGCGGTGAAACGTCGATTTTTAAAATGTTATTAAAAATCGAGGTACATTTTTAATTATTGTTCAATCGAGATGAAATCACTTTTAATGAGTGTTTTATAGGGAACTAAGCTGAATTCGGTCAAACATTTCTCCAGAAAAAAATGCATTTAAAAGTGTACCGAAAAAATCGCATGTTTTTTTCTTCAAGATACAAAATCCGTGACAACGATTTCATATTGAAAAATTTAATTTTAACAGTTTTTTGATTGAATATCGTTACATTTGCTTGAATTAAAGCAAAAAGTATAAAAATAATGGTTTCAGTGAACATATTTGAAAATAGTGAAGAAATACTCAAAGTATGCATCTTTGGCCGTGAAACGTCGATTTTGAAAATGTTATTAAAAATCGAGGTAAATTTTTAATTATTGTTCAATCGAGATGAAATCACTTTCAATGAGTGTTTTATAGGGAATTAAGCTGAATTCGGTCAAACATTTCTCCAGAAAAAAATGCATTCAAAAGTGTACCGAAAAAATCGCATGTTTTTTTTCTTCAAGATACAAAAACCGTGACAACGATTTCTTATTTAAAATTGAATTTTAACAGTTTGTTGAATGAATATCGTTACATTTGCTTGAATTAACGCAAAAATTACAAAAATAATGGTTTCATTGGTTATATTTGAAAACAGTGAACAAATACTCAAAATGTTTTTCTTAGGTCGAGTTACGTCGATTTTGAAAATGTTATTAAAAATCGAGGTACATTTTTATTTATTGTTCAATCGAGATGAAATCACTTTTATTGAGTGATTTATAGGGAATTAAGCTGAATTCGGTCAAAAATTTCTCCAGAAAAAAATGCATTCAAAAAAGTACCGAAAAAATCGCATGTTTTTCTTCTTCAAGACACAAAATCCGTGACAACGATTTCTTATTGAAAAATTTAAATTAAACAGTTTTTTGATTGAATATCGTTACATTTGCTTGAATTAAAGCAAAAAGTATAAAAATAATGGTTTCAGTGAATATATTTGTAAATAGTGAAGAAATACTCAAAATATGCTTCGTTGGCGGTGAAACGTCGATTTTGAAAATGTTATTAAAAATCGAGGTACATTTTTATTTAATGTTCAATCGAGATGAAATCACTTTTATTGAGTGTTTTATAGGGAATTAAGCTGAATTCGGTCAAAAATGTCTCCAGAAAAAAATGAATTCAAAAAAGTACCGAAAAAATCGCATGTTTTTCTTCTTCAAGATACAAAATCCGTGACAACGATTTCTTATTGAAAATTGAATTTTAACAGTTTTTTGAATGAATATCGTTACATTTGCTTGAATTAACGCAAAAATTACAAAAATAATGGTTTCAGTGAATATATTTGTAAATAGTGAAGAAATACTCAAAATATGCTTCGTTGGCGGTGAAACGTCGATTTTTAAAATGTTATTAAAAATCGAGGTACATTTTTAATTATTGTTCAATCGAGATGAAATCACTTTCAATGAGTGTTTTATAGGGAACTAAGCTGAATTCGGTCAAACATTTCTCCAGAAAAAAAGGCATTCAAAAGTGTACCGAAAAAATCGCATGTTTTTTTTCTTCAAGATACAAAATCCGTGACAACGATTTCTTATTTAAAATTGAATTATAACAGTTTGTTGAATGAATATCGTTACATTTGCTTGAATTAACGCAAAAATTACAAAAATAATGGTTTCATTGGTTATATTTGAAAACAGTGAACAAATACTCAAAATGTTTTTCTTAGGTCGAGTTACGTCGATTTTGAAAATGTTATTAAAAATCGAGGTACATTTTTATTTATTGTTCAATCGAGATGAAATCACTTTTATTGAGTGTTTTATATGGAATTAAGCTGAATTCGGTCAAAAATTTCTCCAGAAAAAAATGAATTCAAAAAAGTACCGAAAAAATCGCATGTTTTTCTTCTTCAAGATACAAAATCCGTGACAACGATTTCTTTAAGAAAATTGAATTTTAACAGTTTTTTGAATGAATATCGTTACATTGCTTGAATTAAAGCAAAAAGTATAAAAATAATGGTTTCAATGAATATATTTGAAAATAGTGAAGAAATACTCAAAGTATGCTTCTTTGGCCGTGAAACGTCGATTTTGAAAATGTTATTAAAAATCGAGGTAAATTTTTAATTATTGTTCAATCGAGATGAAATCACTTTCAATGAGTGTTTTATAGGGAATTAAGCTGAATTCGGTCAAAAATTTCTCCAGAAAAAAATGCATTCAAAAAAGTACCGAAAAAATCGCATGTTTTTCTTCTTCAAGATACAAAATCAGTGACAACGATTTCTTATTGAAAAATTGAATTTTAACAGTTTTTTGAATGAATATCGTTACATTTGCTTGAATTAAAGCAAAAAGTATAAAAATAATGGTTTCAGTGGTTATATTTGAAAATAGTGAAGAAATACTCAAAATATGCTTCTTTGGCCGTGAAACGTCGATTTTGAAAATGTTATTAAAAATCGAGGTACATTTTTATTTATTGTTCAATCGAGATGAAATCACTTTTAATGAGTGTTTTATAGGGAATTAAGCTGAATTCGGTCAAAACTTTCTCCTGAAAAAAATGCATTCAAAAAAGTACCGAAAAAATCGCATGTTTTTTTTCTTCAAGATACAAAATCCGTGAAAACGATTTCATATTGAAAAATTTAATTTTAACAGTTTTTTGATTGAATATCGTTACATTTGCTTGAATTAAAGCAAAAAGTATAAAAATAATGGTTTCAGTGAACATATTTGAAAATAGTGAAGAAATACTCAAAGTAAGCATCTTTGGCCGTGAAACGTCGATTTTGAAAATGTTATTAAAAATCGAGGTAAATTTTTAATTATTGTTCAATCGAGATGAAATCACTTTCAATGAGTGTTTTATAGGGTCAAACATTTCTCCAGAAAAAAATGCATTCAAAAGTGTACCGAAAAAATCGCATGTTTTTTTTCTTCAAGATACAAAATCCGTGACAACGATTTCTTATTTAAAATTGAATTTTAACAGTTTGTTGAATGAATATCGTTACATTTGCTTGAATTAACGCAAAAATTACAAAAATAATGGTTTCATTGGTTATATTTGAAAACAGTGAACAAATACTCAAAATGTTTTTCTTAGGTCGAGTTACGTCGATTTTGAAAATGTTATTAAAAATCGAGGTACATTTTTATTTATTGTTCAATCGAGATGAAATCACTTTTATTGAGTGTTTTATAGGGAATTAAGCTGAATTCGGTCAAAAATTTCTCCAGAAAAAAATGAATTCAAAAAAGTACCGAAAAAATCGCATGTTTTTTTCTTCAAGATACAAAATCCGTGACAACGATTTCATATTGAAAAATTTAATTTTAACAGTTTTTTGATTGAATATCGTTACATTTGCTTGAATTAAAGCAAAAAGTATAAAAATAATGGTTTCAGTGAACATATTTGAAAATAGTGAAGAAATACTCAAAGTATGCATCTTTGGCCGTGAAACGTCGATTTTGAAAATGTTATTAAAAATCGAGGTAAATTTTTAATTATTGTTCAATCGAGATGAAATCACTTTCAATGAGTGTTTTATAGGGAATTAAGCTGAATTCGGTCAAACATTTCTCCAGAAAAAAATGCATTCAAAAGTGTACCGAAAAAATCGCATGTTTTTTTTCTTCAAGATACAAAAACCGTGACAACGATTTCTTATTTAAAATTGAATTTTAACAGTTTGTTGAATGAATATCGTTACATTTGCTTGAATTAACGCAAAAATTACAAAAATAATGGTTTCATTGGTTATATTTGAAAACAGTGAACAAATACTCAAAATGTTTTTCTTAGGTCGAGTTACGTCGATTTTGAAAATGTTATTAAAAATCGAGGTACATTTTTATTTATTGTTCAATCGAGATGAAATCACTTTTATTGAGTGATTTATAGGGAATTAAGCTGAATTCGGTCAAAAATTTCTCCAGAAAAAAATGCATTCAAAAAAGTACCGAAAAAATCGCATGTTTTTCTTCTTCAAGACACAAAATCCGTGACAACGATTTCTTATTGAAAAATTTAATTTAAACAGTTTTTTGATTGAATATCGTTACATTTGCTTGAATTAAAGCAAAAAGTATAAAAATAATGGTTTCAGTGAATATATTTGTAAATAGTGAAGAAATACTCAAAATATGCTTCGTTGGCGGTGAAACGTCGATTTTGAAAATGTTATTAAAAATCGAGGTACATTTTTATTTAATGTTCAATCGAGATGAAATCACTTTTATTGAGTGTTTTATAGGGAATTAAGCTGAATTCGGTCAAAAATGTCTCCAGAAAAAAATGAATTCAAAAAAGTACCGAAAAAATCGCATGTTTTTCTTCTTCAAGATACAAAATCCGTGACAACGATTTCTTATTGAAAATTGAATTTTAACAGTTTTTTGAATGAATATCGTTACATTGCTTGAATTAAAGCAAAAAGTATAAAAATAATGGTTTCAATGAATATATTTGAAAATAGTGAAGAAATACTCAAAGTATGCTTCTTTGGCCGTGAAACGTCGATTTTGAAAATGTTATTAAAAATCGAGGTAAATTTTTAATTATTGTTCAATCTAGATGAAATCACTTTCAATGAGTGTTTTATAGGGAATTAAGCTGAATTCGGTCAAACATTTCTCCAGAAAAAAATGCATTCAAAAGTGTACCGAAAAAATCGCATGTTTTTTTCTTCAAGATACAAAATCCGTGACAACGATTTCTTATTTAAAATTAAATTTTAACAGTTTGTTGAATGAATATCGTTACATTTGCTTGAATTAACGCAAAAATTACAAAAATGATGGTTTCATTGGTTATATTTGAAAACAGTGAACAAATACTCAAAATGTTTTTCTTAGGTCGAGTTACGTCGATTTTGAAAATGTTATTAAAAATCGAGGTACATTTTTATTTAATGTTCAATCGAGATGAAATCACTTTTATTGAGTGTTTTATAGGGAATTAAGCTGAATTCGGTCAAAAATTTCTCCAGAAAAAAATGAGTTCAAAAAAGTACCGAAAAAATCGCATGTTTTTCTTCTTCAAGATACAAAATCCGTGACAACGATTTCTTATTGAAAATTGAATTTTAACAGTTTTTTGAATGAATATCGTTACATTGCTTGAATTAAAGCAAATAGTATAAAAATAATGGTTTCAATGAATATATTTGAAAATAGTGAAGAAATACTCAAAGTATGCTTCTTTGGCCGTGAAACGTCGATTTTGAAAATGTTATTAAAAATCGAGGTAAATTTTTAATTATTGTTCAATCGAGATGAAATCACTTTCAATGAGTGTTTTATAGGGAATTAAGCTGAATTCGGTCAAAAATTTCTCCAGAAAAAAATGCATTCAAAAAAGTACCGAAAAAATCGCATGTTTTTCTTCTTCAAGATACAAAATCAGTGACAACGATTTCTTATTGAAAAATTGAATTTTAACAGTTTTTTGAATGAATATCGTTACATTTGCTTGAATTAAAGCAAAAAGTATAAAAATAATGGTTTCAGTGGTTATATTTGAAAATAGTGAAGAAATACTCAAAATATGCTTCTTTGGCCGTGAAACGTCGATTTTGAAAATGTTATTAAAAATCGAGGTACATTTTTATTTATTGTTCAATCGAGATGAAATCACTTTTAATGAGTGTTTTATAGGGAATTAAGCTGAATTCGGTCAAAAATTTCTCCTGAAAAAAATGCATTCAAAAAAGTACCGAAAAAATCGCATGTTTTTCCTCTTCAAGATACAAAATCCGTGACAACGATTTCATATTGAAAAATTTAATTTTAACAGTTTTTTGATTGAATATCGTTACATTTGCTTGAATTAAAGCAAAAAGTATAAAAATAATGGTTTCAATGAATATATTTGAAAATAGTGAAGAAATACTCAAAGTATGCTTCTTTGGCCGTGAAACGTCGATTTTGAAAATGTTATTAAAAATCGAGGTAAATTTTTAATTATTGTTCAATCGAGATGAAATCACTTTCAATGAGTGTTTTATAGGGAATTAAGCTGAATTCGGTCAAACATTTCTCCAGAAAAAAATGCATTCAAAAGTGTACCGAAAAAATCGCATGTTTTTTTCTTCAAGATACAAAATCCGTGACAACGATTTCTTATTTAAAATTAAATTTTAACAGTTTGTTGAATGAATATCGTTACATTTGCTTGAATTAACGCAAAAATTACAAAAATGATGGTTTCATTGGTTATATTTGAAAACAGTGATCAAATACTCAAAATGTTTTTCTTAGGTCGAGTTACGTCGATTTTGAAAATGTTATTAAAAATCGAGGTACATTTTTATTTAATGTTCAATCGAGATGAAATCACTTTTATTGAGTGTTTTATAGGGAATTAAGCTGAATTCGGTCAAAAATTTCTCCAGAAAAAAATGAGTTCAAAAAAGTACCGAAAAAATCGCATGTTTTTCTTCTTCAAGATACAAAATCCGTGACAACGATTTCTTATTGAAAATTGAATTTTAACAGTTTTTTGAATGAATATCGTTACATTGCTTGAATTAAAGCAAAAAGTATAAAAATAATGGTTTCAATGAATATATTTGAAAATAGTGAAGAAATACTCAAAGTATGCTTCTTTGGCCGTGAAACGTCGATTTTGAAAATGTTATTAAAAATCGAGGTAAATTTTTAATTATTGTTCAATCGAGATGAAATCACTTTCAATGAGTGTTTTATAGGGAATTAAGCTGAATTCGGTCAAAAATTTCTCCAGAAAAAAATGCATTCAAAAAAGTACCGAAAAAATCGCATGTTTTTCTTCTTCAAGATACAAAATCAGTGACAACGATTTCTTATTGAAAAATTGAATTTTAACAGTTTTTTGAATGAATATCGTTACATTTGCTTGAATTAAAGCAAAAAGTATAAAAATAATGGTTTCAGTGGTTATATTTGAAAATAGTGAAGAAATACTCAAAATATGCTTCTTTGGCCGTGAAACGTCGATTTTGAAAATGTTATTAAAAATCGAGGTACATTTTTATTTATTGTTCAATCGAGATGAAATCACTTTTAATGAGTGTTTTATAGGGAATTAAGCTGAATTCGGTCAAAAATTTCTCCTGAAAAAAATGCATTCAAAAAAGTACCGAAAAAATCGCATGTTTTTCTTCTTCAAGACACAAAATCCGTGACAACGATTTCTTATTGAAAAATTTAATTTAAACAGTTTTTTGATTGAATATCGTTACATTTGCTTGAATTAAAGCAAAAAGTATAAAAATAATGGTTTCAGTGAATATATTTGTAAATAGTGAAGAAATACTCAAAATATGCTTCGTTGGCGGTGAAACGTCGATTTTGAAAATGTTATTAAAAATCGAGGTACATTTTTATTTAATGTTCAATCGAGATGAAATCACTTTTATTGAGTGTTTTATAGGGAATTAAGCTGAATTCGGTCAAAAATGTCTCCAGAAAAAAATGAATTCAAAAAAGTACCGAAAAAATCGCATGTTTTTCTTCTTCAAGATACAAAATCCGTGACAACGATTTCTTATTGAAAATTGAATTTTAACAGTTTTTTGAATGAATATCGTTACATTGCTTGAATTAAAGCAAAAAGTATAAAAATAATGGTTTCAATGAATATATTTGAAAATAGTGAAGAAATACTCAAAGTATGCTTCTTTGGCCGTGAAACGTCGATTTTGAAAATGTTATTAAAAATCGAGGTAAATTTTTAATTATTGTTCAATCGAGATGAAATCACTTTCAATGAGTGTTTTATAGGGAATTAAGCTGAATTCGGTCAAACATTTCTCCAGAAAAAAATGCATTCAAAAGTGTACCGAAAAAATCGCATGTTTTTTTCTTCAAGATACAAAATCCGTGACAACGATTTCTTATTTAAAATTAAATTTTAACAGTTTGTTGAATGAATATCGTTACATTTGCTTGAATTAACGCAAAAATTACAAAAATGATGGTTTCATTGGTTATATTTGAAAACAGTGAACAAATACTCAAAATGTTTTTCTTAGGTCGAGTTACGTCGATTTTGAAAATGTTATTAAAAATCGAGGTACATTTTTATTTAATGTTCAATCGAGATGAAATCACTTTTATTGAGTGTTTTATAGGGAATTAAGCTGAATTCGGTCAAAAATTTCTCCAGAAAAAAATGAGTTCAAAAAAGTACCGAAAAAATCGCATGTTTTTCTTCTTCAAGATACAAAATCCGTGACAACGATTTCTTATTGAAAATTGAATTTTAACAGTTTTTTGAATGAATATCGTTACATTGCTTGAATTAAAGCAAATAGTATAAAAATAATGGTTTCAATGAATATATTTGAAAATAGTGAAGAAATACTCAAAGTATGCTTCTTTGGCCGTGAAACGTCGATTTTGAAAATGTTATTAAAAATCGAGGTAAATTTTTAATTATTGTTCAATCGACATGAAATCACTTTCAATGAGTGTTTTATAGGGAATTAAGCTGAATTCGGTCAAAAATTTCTCCAGAAAAAAATGCATTCAAAAAAGTACCGAAAAAATCGCATGTTTTTCTTCTTCAAGATACAAAATCAGTGACAACGATTTCTTATTGAAAAATTGAATTTTAACAGTTTTTTGAATGAATATCGTTACATTTGCTTGAATTAAAGCAAAAAGTATAAAAATAATGGTTTCAGTGGTTATATTTGAAAATAGTGAACAAATACTCAAAATATGCTTCTTTGGCCGTGAAACGTCGATTTTGAAAATATTATTAAAAATCGAGGTACATTTTTATTTATTGTTCAATCGAGATGAAATCACTTTTAATGAGTGTTTTATAGGGAATTAAGCTGAATTCGGTCAAAAATTTCTCCTGAAAAAAATGCATTCAAAAAAGTACCGAAAAAATCGCATGTTTTTCCTCTTCAAGATACAAAATCCGTGACAACGATTTCATATTGAAAAATTTAATTTTAACAGTTTTTTGATTGAATATCGTTACATTTGCTTGAATTAAAGCAAAAAGTATAAAAATAATGGTTTCAATGAATATATTTGAAAATAGTGAAGAAATACTCAAAGTATGCTTCTTTGGCCGTGAAACGTCGATTTTGAAAATGTTATTAAAAATCGAGGTAAATTTTTAATTATTGTTCAATCGAGATGAAATCACTTTCAATGAGTGTTTTATAGGGAATTAAGCTGAATTCGGTCAAACATTTCTCCAGAAAAAAATGCATTCAAAAGTGTACCGAAAAAATCGCATGTTTTTTTCTTCAAGATACAAAATCCGTGACAACGATTTCTTATTTAAAATTAAATTTTAACAGTTTGTTGAATGAATATCGTTACATTTGCTTGAATTAACGCAAAAATTACAAAAATAATGGTTTCATTGGTTATATTTGAAAACAGTGAACAAATACTCAAAATGTTTTTCTTAGGTCGAGTTACGTCGATTTTGAAAATGTTATTAAAAATCGAGGTACATTTTTATTTATTGTTCAATCGAGATGAAATCACTTTTATTGAGTGTTTTATAGGGAACTAAGCTGAATTCGGTCAAACATTTCTCCAGAAAAAAATGCATTCAAAAAAGTACCGAAAAAATCGCATGTTTTTCTTCTTCAAGACACAAAATCCGTGACAACGATTTCTTATTGAAAAATTTAATTTTAACAGTTTTTTGATTGAATATCGTTACATTTGCTTGAATTAAAGCAAAAAGTATAAAAATAATGGTTTCAGTGAATATATTTGTAAATAGTGAAGAAATACTCAAAATATGCTTCGTTGGCGGTGAAACGTCGATTTTGAAAATGTTATTAAAAATCGAGGTACATTTTTATTTAATGTTCAATCGAGATGAAATCACTTTTATTGAGTGTTTTATAGGGAATTAAGCTGAATTCGGTCAAAAATTTCTCCAGAAAAAAATGAATTCAAAAAAGTACCGAAAAAATCGCATGTTTTTCTTCTTCAAGATACAAAATCCGTGACAACGATTTCTTATTGAAAATTGAATTTTAACAGTTTTTTGAATGAATATCGTTACATTGCTTGAATTAAAGCAAAAAGTATAAAAATAATGGTTTCAATGAATATATTTGAAAATAGTGAAGAAATACTCAAAGTATGCTTCTTTGGCCGTGAAACGTCGATTTTGAAAATGTTATTAAAAATCGAGGTAAATTTTTAATTATTGTTCAATCGAGATGAAATCACTTTCAATGAGTGTTTTATAGGGAATTAAGCTGAATTCGGTCAAAAATTTCTCCAGAAAAAAATGCATTCAAAAAAGTACCGAAAAAATCGCATGTTTTTCTTCTTCAAGATACAAAATCAGTGACAACGATTTCTTATTGAAAAATTGAATTTTAACAGTTTTTTGAATGAATATCGTTACATTTGCTTGAATTAAAGCAAAAAGTATAAAAATAATGGTTTCAGTGGTTATATTTGAAAATAGTGAAGAAATACTCAAAATATGCTTCTTTGGCCGTGAAACGTCGATTTTGAAAATGTTATTAAAAATCGAGGTACATTTTTATTTATTGTTCAATCGAGATGAAATCACTTTTAATGAGTGTTTTATAGGGAATTAAGCTGAATTCGGTCAAAAATTTCTCCTGAAAAAAATGCATTCAAAAAAGTACCGAAAAAATCGCATGTTTTTCTTCTTCAAGATACAAAATCCGTGACAACGATTTCATATTGAAAAATTTAATTTTAACAGTTTTTTGATTGAATATCGTTACATTTGCTTGAATTAAAGCAAAAAGTATAAAAATAATGGTTTCAGTGAACATATTTGAAAATAGTGAAGAAATACTCAAAGTATGCATCTTTGGCCGTGAAACGTCGATTTTGAAAATGTTATTAAAAATCGAGGTAAATTTTTAATTATTGTTCAATCGAGATGAAATCACTTTCAATGAGTGTTTTATAGGGTCAAACATTTCTCCAGAAAAAAATGCATTCAAAAGTGTACCGAAAAAATCGCATGTTTTTTTTCTTCAAGATACAAAATCCGTGACAACGATTTCTTATTTAAAATTGAATTTTAACAGTTTGTTGAATGAATATCGTTACATTTGCTTGAATTAACGCAAAAATTACAAAAATAATGGTTTCATTGGTTATATTTGAAAACAGTGAACAAATACTCAAAATGTTTTTCTTAGGTCGAGTTACGTCGATTTTGAAAATGTTATTAAAAATCGAGGTACATTTTTATTTATTGTTCAATCGAGATGAAATCACTTTTATTGAGTGTTTTATAGGGAATTAAGCTGAATTCGGTCAAAAATTTCTCCAGAAAAAAATGAATTCAAAAAAGTACCGAAAAAATCGCATGTTTTTCTTCTTCAAGATACAAAATCCGTGACAACGATTTCTTTAAGAAAATTGAATTTTAACAGTTTTTTGAATGAATATCGTTACATTGCTTGAATTAAAGCAAAAAGTATAAAAATAATGGTTTCAATGAATATATTTGAAAATAGTGAAGAAATACTCAAAATATGCTTCTTTGGCCATGAAACGTCGATTTTGAAAATGTTATTAAAAATCGAGGTACATTTTTATTTATTGTTCAATCGAGATGAAATCACTTTTAATGAGTGTTTTATAGGGAATTAAGCTGAATTCGGTCAAAAATTTCTCCTGAAAAAAATGCATTCAAAAAAGTACCGAAAAAATCGCATGTTTTTTTTCTTCAAGATACAAAATCCGTGACAACGATTTCATATTGAAAAATTTAATTTTAACTGTTTTTTGATTGAATATCGTTACATTTGCTTGAATTAAAGCAAAAAGTATAAAAATAATGGTTTCAGTGAATATATTTGTAAATAGTGAAGAAATACTCAAAATATGCTTCGTTGGCGGTGAAACGTCGATTTTTAAAATGTTATTAAAAATCGAGGTACATTTTTAATTATTGTTCAATCGAGATGAAATCACTTTTAATGAGTGTTTTATAGGGAACTAAGCTGAATTCGGTCAAACATTTCTCCAGAAAAAAATGCATTTAAAAGTGTACCGAAAAAATCGCATGTTTTTTTCTTCAAGATACAAAATCCGTGACAACGATTTCATATTGAAAAATTTAATTTTAACAGTTTTTTGATTGAATATCGTTACATTTGCTTGAATTAAAGCAAAAAGTATAAAAATAATGGTTTCAGTGAACATATTTGAAAATAGTGAAGAAATACTCAAAGTATGCATCTTTGGCCGTGAAACGTCGATTTTGAAAATGTTATTAAAAATCGAGGTAAATTTTTAATTATTGTTCAATCGAGATGAAATCACTTTCAATGAGTGTTTTATAGGGAATTAAGCTGAATTCGGTCAAACATTTCTCCAGAAAAAAATGCATTCAAAAGTGTACCGAAAAAATCGCATGTTTTTTTTCTTCAAGATACAAAAACCGTGACAACGATTTCTTATTTAAAATTGAATTTTAACAGTTTGTTGAATGAATATCGTTACATTTGCTTGAATTAACGCAAAAATTACAAAAATAATGGTTTCATTGGTTATATTTGAAAACAGTGAACAAATACTCAAAATGTTTTTCTTAGGTCGAGTTACGTCGATTTTGAAAATGTTATTAAAAATCGAGGTACATTTTTATTTATTGTTCAATCGAGATGAAATCACTTTTATTGAGTGATTTATAGGGAATTAAGCTGAATTCGGTCAAAAATTTCTCCAGAAAAAAATGCATTCAAAAAAGTACCGAAAAAATCGCATGTTTTTCTTCTTCAAGACACAAAATCCGTGACAACGATTTCTTATTGAAAAATTTAATTTAAACAGTTTTTTGATTGAATATCGTTACATTTGCTTGAATTAAAGCAAAAAGTATAAAAATAATGGTTTCAGTGAATATATTTGTAAATAGTGAAGAAATACTCAAAATATGCTTCGTTGGCGGTGAAACGTCGATTTTGAAAATGTTATTAAAAATCGAGGTACATTTTTATTTAATGTTCAATCGAGATGAAATCACTTTTATTGAGTGTTTTATAGGGAATTAAGCTGAATTCGGTCAAAAATGTCTCCAGAAAAAAATGAATTCAAAAAAGTACCGAAAAAATCGCATGTTTTTCTTCTTCAAGATACAAAATCCGTGACAACGATTTCTTATTGAAAATTGAATTTTAACAGTTTTTTGAATGAATATCGTTACATTGCTTGAATTAAAGCAAAAAGTATAAAAATAATGGTTTCAATGAATATATTTGAAAATAGTGAAGAAATACTCAAAGTATGCTTCTTTGGCCGTGAAACGTCGATTTTGAAAATGTTATTAAAAATCGAGGTAAATTTTTAATTATTGTTCAATCGAGATGAAATCACTTTCAATGAGTGTTTTATAGGGAATTAAGCTGAATTCGGTCAAACATTTCTCCAGAAAAAAATGCATTCAAAAGTGTACCGAAAAAATCGCATGTTTTTTTCTTCAAGATACAAAATCCGTGACAACGATTTCTTATTTAAAATTAAATTTTAACAGTTTGTTGAATGAATATCGTTACATTTGCTTGAATTAACGCAAAAATTACAAAAATGATGGTTTCATTGGTTATATTTGAAAACAGTGAACAAATACTCAAAATGTTTTTCTTAGGTCGAGTTACGTCGATTTTGAAAATGTTATTAAAAATCGAGGTACATTTTTATTTAATGTTCAATCGAGATGAAATCACTTTTATTGAGTGTTTTATAGGGAATTAAGCTGAATTCGGTCAAAAATTTCTCCAGAAAAAAATGAGTTCAAAAAAGTACCGAAAAAATCGCATGTTTTTCTTCTTCAAGATACAAAATCCGTGACAACGATTTCTTATTGAAAATTGAATTTTAACAGTTTTTTGAATGAATATCGTTACATTGCTTGAATTAAAGCAAATAGTATAAAAATAATGGTTTCAATGAATATATTTGAAAATAGTGAAGAAATACTCAAAGTATGCTTCTTTGGCCGTGAAACGTCGATTTTGAAAATGTTATTAAAAATCGAGGTAAATTTTTAATTATTGTTCAATCGAGATGAAATCACTTTCAATGAGTGTTTTATAGGGAATTAAGCTGAATTCGGTCAAAAATTTCTCCAGAAAAAAATGCATTCAAAAAAGTACCGAAAAAATCGCATGTTTTTCTTCTTCAAGATACAAAATCAGTGACAACGATTTCTTATTGAAAAATTGAATTTTAACAGTTTTTTGAATGAATATCGTTACATTTGCTTGAATTAAAGCAAAAAGTATAAAAATAATGGTTTCAGTGGTTATATTTGAAAATAGTGAAGAAATACTCAAAATATGCTTCTTTGGCCGTGAAACGTCGATTTTGAAAATGTTATTAAAAATCGAGGTACATTTTTATTTATTGTTCAATCGAGATGAAATCACTTTTAATGAGTGTTTTATAGGGAATTAAGCTGAATTCGGTCAAAAATTTCTCCTGAAAAAAATGCATTCAAAAAAGTACCGAAAAAATCGCATGTTTTTCCTCTTCAAGATACAAAATCCGTGACAACGATTTCATATTGAAAAATTTAATTTTAACAGTTTTTTGATTGAATATCGTTACATTTGCTTGAATTAAAGCAAAAAGTATAAAAATAATGGTTTCAATGAATATATTTGAAAATAGTGAAGAAATACTCAAAGTATGCTTCTTTGGCCGTGAAACGTCGATTTTGAAAATGTTATTAAAAATCGAGGTAAATTTTTAATTATTGTTCAATCGAGATGAAATCACTTTCAATGAGTGTTTTATAGGGAATTAAGCTGAATTCGGTCAAACATTTCTCCAGAAAAAAATGCATTCAAAAGTGTACCGAAAAAATCGCATGTTTTTTTCTTCAAGATACAAAATCCGTGACAACGATTTCTTATTTAAAATTAAATTTTAACAGTTTGTTGAATGAATATCGTTACATTTGCTTGAATTAACGCAAAAATTACAAAAATGATGGTTTCATTGGTTATATTTGAAAACAGTGAACAAATACTCAAAATGTTTTTCTTAGGTCGAGTTACGTCGATTTTGAAAATGTTATTAAAAATCGAGGTACATTTTTATTTAATGTTCAATCGAGATGAAATCACTTTTATTGAGTGTTTTATAGGGAATTAAGCTGAATTCGGTCAAAAATTTCTCCAGAAAAAAATGAGTTCAAAAAAGTACCGAAAAAATCGCATGTTTTTCTTCTTCAAGATACAAAATCCGTGACAACGATTTCTTATTGAAAATTGAATTTTAACAGTTTTTTGAATGAATATCGTTACATTGCTTGAATTAAAGCAAAAAGTATAAAAATAATGGTTTCAATGAATATATTTGAAAATAGTGAAGAAATACTCAAAGTATGCTTCTTTGGCCGTGAAACGTCGATTTTGAAAATGTTATTAAAAATCGAGGTAAATTTTTAATTATTGTTCAATCGAGATGAAATCACTTTCAATGAGTGTTTTATAGGGAATTAAGCTGAATTCGGTCAAAAATTTCTCCAGAAAAAAATGCATTCAAAAAAGTACCGAAAAAATCGCATGTTTTTCTTCTTCAAGATACAAAATCAGTGACAACGATTTCTTATTGAAAAATTGAATTTTAACAGTTTTTTGAATGAATATCGTTACATTTGCTTGAATTAAAGCAAAAAGTATAAAAATAATGGTTTCAGTGGTTATATTTGAAAATAGTGAAGAAATACTCAAAATATGCTTCTTTGGCCGTGAAACGTCGATTTTGAAAATGTTATTAAAAATCGAGGTACATTTTTATTTATTGTTCAATCGAGATGAAATCACTTTTAATGAGTGTTTTATAGGGAATTAAGCTGAATTCGGTCAAAAATTTCTCCTGAAAAAAATGCATTCAAAAAAGTACCGAAAAAATCGCATGTTTTTCTTCTTCAAGACACAAAATCCGTGACAACGATTTCTTATTGAAAAATTTAATTTAAACAGTTTTTTGATTGAATATCGTTACATTTGCTTGAATTAAAGCAAAAAGTATAAAAATAATGGTTTCAGTGAATATATTTGTAAATAGTGAAGAAATACTCAAAATATGCTTCGTTGGCGGTGAAACGTCGATTTTGAAAATGTTATTAAAAATCGAGGTACATTTTTATTTAATGTTCAATCGAGATGAAATCACTTTTATTGAGTGTTTTATAGGGAATTAAGCTGAATTCGGTCAAAAATGTCTCCAGAAAAAAATGAATTCAAAAAAGTACCGAAAAAATCGCATGTTTTTCTTCTTCAAGATACAAAATCCGTGACAACGATTTCTTATTGAAAATTGAATTTTAACAGTTTTTTGAATGAATATCGTTACATTGCTTGAATTAAAGCAAAAAGTATAAAAATAATGGTTTCAATGAATATATTTGAAAATAGTGAAGAAATACTCAAAGTATGCTTCTTTGGCCGTGAAACGTCGATTTTGAAAATGTTATTAAAAATCGAGGTAAATTTTTAATTATTGTTCAATCGAGATGAAATCACTTTCAATGAGTGTTTTATAGGGAATTAAGCTGAATTCGGTCAAACATTTCTCCAGAAAAAAATGCATTCAAAAGTGTACCGAAAAAATCGCATGTTTTTTTCTTCAAGATACAAAATCCGTGACAACGATTTCTTATTTAAAATTAAATTTTAACAGTTTGTTGAATGAATATCGTTACATTTGCTTGAATTAACGCAAAAATTACAAAAATGATGGTTTCATTGGTTATATTTGAAAACAGTGAACAAATACTCAAAATGTTTTTCTTAGGTCGAGTTACGTCGATTTTGAAAATGTTATTAAAAATCGAGGTACATTTTTATTTAATGTTCAATCGAGATGAAATCACTTTTATTGAGTGTTTTATAGGGAATTAAGCTGAATTCGGTCAAAAATTTCTCCAGAAAAAAATGAGTTCAAAAAAGTACCGAAAAAATCGCATGTTTTTCTTCTTCAAGATACAAAATCCGTGACAACGATTTCTTATTGAAAATTGAATTTTAACAGTTTTTTGAATGAATATCGTTACATTGCTTGAATTAAAGCAAATAGTATAAAAATAATGGTTTCAATGAATATATTTGAAAATAGTGAAGAAATACTCAAAGTATGCTTCTTTGGCCGTGAAACGTCGATTTTGAAAATGTTATTAAAAATCGAGGTAAATTTTTAATTATTGTTCAATCGACATGAAATCACTTTCAATGAGTGTTTTATAGGGAATTAAGCTGAATTCGGTCAAAAATTTCTCCAGAAAAAAATGCATTCAAAAAAGTACCGAAAAAATCGCATGTTTTTCTTCTTCAAGATACAAAATCAGTGACAACGATTTCTTATTGAAAAATTGAATTTTAACAGTTTTTTGAATGAATATCGTTACATTTGCTTGAATTAAAGCAAAAAGTATAAAAATAATGGTTTCAGTGGTTATATTTGAAAATAGTGAACAAATACTCAAAATATGCTTCTTTGGCCGTGAAACGTCGATTTTGAAAATGTTATTAAAAATCGAGGTACATTTTTATTTATTGTTCAATCGAGATGAAATCACTTTTAATGAGTGTTTTATAGGGAATTAAGCTGAATTCGGTCAAAAATTTCTCCTGAAAAAAATGCATTCAAAAAAGTACCGAAAAAATCGCATGTTTTTCCTCTTCAAGATACAAAATCCGTGACAACGATTTCATATTGAAAAATTTAATTTTAACAGTTTTTTGATTGAATATCGTTACATTTGCTTGAATTAAAGCAAAAAGTATAAAAATAATGGTTTCAATGAATATATTTGAAAATAGTGAAGAAATACTCAAAGTATGCTTCTTTGGCCGTGAAACGTCGATTTTGAAAATGTTATTAAAAATCGAGGTAAATTTTTAATTATTGTTCAATCGAGATGAAATCACTTTCAATGAGTGTTTTATAGGGAATTAAGCTGAATTCGGTCAAACATTTCTCCAGAAAAAAATGCATTCAAAAGTGTACCGAAAAAATCGCATGTTTTTTTCTTCAAGATACAAAATCCGTGACAACGATTTCTTATTTAAAATTAAATTTTAACAGTTTGTTGAATGAATATCGTTACATTTGCTTGAATTAACGCAAAAATTACAAAAATAATGGTTTCATTGGTTATATTTGAAAACAGTGAACAAATACTCAAAATGTTTTTCTTAGGTCGAGTTACGTCGATTTTGAAAATGTTATTAAAAATCGAGGTACATTTTTATTTATTGTTCAATCGAGATGAAATCACTTTTATTGAGTGTTTTATAGGGAACTAAGCTGAATTCGGTCAAACATTTCTCCAGAAAAAAATGCATTCAAAAAAGTACCGAAAAAATCGCATGTTTTTCTTCTTCAAGACACAAAATCCGTGACAACGATTTCTTATTGAAAAATTTAATTTTAACAGTTTTTTGATTGAATATCGTTACATTTGCTTGAATTAAAGCAAAAAGTATAAAAATAATGGTTTCAGTGAATATATTTGTAAATAGTGAAGAAATACTCAAAATATGCTTCGTTGGCGGTGAAACGTCGATTTTGAAAATGTTATTAAAAATCGAGGTACATTTTTATTTAATGTTCAATCGAGATGAAATCACTTTTATTGAGTGTTTTATAGGGAATTAAGCTGAATTCGGTCAAAAATTTCTCCAGAAAAAAATGAATTCAAAAAAGTACCGAAAAAATCGCATGTTTTTCTTCTTCAAGATACAAAATCCGTGACAACGATTTCTTATTGAAAATTGAATTTTAACAGTTTTTTGAATGAATATCGTTACATTGCTTGAATTAAAGCAAAAAGTATAAAAATAATGGTTTCAATGAATATATTTGAAAATAGTGAAGAAATACTCAAAGTATGCTTCTTTGGCCGTGAAACGTCGATTTTGAAAATGTTATTAAAAATCGAGGTAAATTTTTAATTATTGTTCAATCGAGATGAAATCACTTTCAATGAGTGTTTTATAGGGAATTAAGCTGAATTCGGTCAAAAATTTCTCCAGAAAAAAATGCATTCAAAAAAGTACCGAAAAAATCGCATGTTTTTCTTCTTCAAGATACAAAATCAGTGACAACGATTTCTTATTGAAAAATTGAATTTTAACAGTTTTTTGAATGAATATCGTTACATTTGCTTGAATTAAAGCAAAAAGTATAAAAATAATGGTTTCAGTGGTTATATTTGAAAATAGTGAAGAAATACTCAAAATATGCTTCTTTGGCCGTGAAACGTCGATTTTGAAAATGTTATTAAAAATCGAGGTACATTTTTATTTATTGTTCAATCGAGATGAAATCACTTTTAATGAGTGTTTTATAGGGAATTAAGCTGAATTCGGTCAAAAATTTCTCCTGAAAAAAATGCATTCAAAAAAGTACCGAAAAAATCGCATGTTTTTCTTCTTCAAGATACAAAATCCGTGACAACGATTTCATATTGAAAAATTTAATTTTAACAGTTTTTTGATTGAATATCGTTACATTTGCTTGAATTAAAGCAAAAAGTATAAAAATAATGGTTTCAGTGAACATATTTGAAAATAGTGAAGAAATACTCAAAGTATGCATCTTTGGCCGTGAAACGTCGATTTTGAAAATGTTATTAAAAATCGAGGTAAATTTTTAATTATTGTTCAATCGAGATGAAATCACTTTCAATGAGTGTTTTATAGGGAATTAAGCTGAATTCGGTCAAACATTTCTCCAGAAAAAAATGCATTCAAAAGTGTACCGAAAAAATCGCATGTTTTTTTCTTCAAGATACAAAATCCGTGACAACGATTTCTTATTTAAAATTAAATTTTAACAGTTTGTTGAATGAATATCGTTACATTTGCTTGAATTAACGCAAAAATTACAAAAATAATGGTTTCATTGGTTATATTTGAAAACAGTGAACAAATACTCAAAATGTTTTTCTTAGGTCGAGTTACGTCGATTTTGAAAATGTTATTAAAAATCGAGGTACATTTTTATTTATTGTTCAATCGAGATGAAATCACTTTTATTGAGTGTTTTATAGGGAACTAAGCTGAATTAGGTCAAAAATTTCTCCAGAAAAAAATGCATTCAAAAAAGTACGGAAAAAATCGCATGTTTTTCTTCTTCAAGACACAAAATCCGTGACAACGATTTCTTATTGAAAAATTTAATTTTAACAGTTTTTTGATTGAATATCGTTACATTTGCTTGAATTAAAGCAAAAAGTATAAAAATAATGGTTTCAGTGAATATATTTGTAAATAGTGAAGAAATACTCAAAATATGCTTCGTTGGCGGTGAAACGTCGATTTTGAAAATGTTATTAAAAATCGAGGTACATTTTTATTTAATGTTCAATCGAGATGAAATCACTTTTATTGAGTGTTTTATAGGGAATTAAGCTGAATTCGGTCAAAAATTTCTCCAGAAAAAATGCATTCAAAAAAGTACCGAAAAAATCGCATGTTTTTCTTCTTCAAGACACAAAATCCGTGACAACGATTTCTTATTGAAAAATTTAATTTTAACAGTTTTTTGATTGAATATCGTTACATTTGCTTGAATTAAAGCAAAAAGTATAAAAATAATGGTTTCAGTGAATATATTTGTAAATAGTGAAGAAATACTCAAAATATGCTTCGTTGGCGGTGAAACGTCGATTTTTAAAATGTTATTAAAAATCGAGGTACATTTTTAATTATTGTTCAATCGAGATGAAATCACTTTTAATGAGTGTTTTATAGGGAATTAAGCTGAATTCGGTCAAACATTTCTCCAGAAAAAAATGCATTTAAAAGTGTACCGAAAAAATCGCATGTTTTTTTCTTCAAGATACAAAATCCGTGACAACGATTTCTTATTTAAAATTGAATTTTAACAGTTTGTTGAATGAATATCGTTACATTTGCTTGAATTAACGCAAAAATTACAAAAATAATGGTTTCATTGGTTATATTTGAAAACAGTGAACAAATACTCAAAATGTTTTTCTTAGGTCGAGTTACGTCGATTTTGAAAATGTTATTAAAAATCGAGGTACATTTTTATTTATTGTTCAATCGAGATGAAATCACTTTTATTGAGTGTTTTATTGCGAATTAAGCTGAATTCGGTCAAAAATTTCTCCAGAAAAAAATGCATTCAAAAAAGTACCGAAAAAATCGCATGTTTTTCTTCTTCAAGACACAAAATCCGTGACAACGATTTCTTATTGAAAAATTTAATTTTAACAGTTTTTTGATTGAATATCGTTATATTTGCTTGAATTAAAGCAAAAAGTATAAAAATAATGGTTTCAGTGAATATATTTGTAAATAGTGAAGAAATACTCAAAATATGCTTCGTTGGCGGTGAAACGTCGATTTTTAAAATGTTATTAAAAATCGAGGTACATTTTTAATTATTGTTCAATCGAGATGAAATCACTTTTAATGAGTGTTTTATAGGGAATTAAGCTGAATTCGGTCAAACATTTCTCCAGAAAAAAATGCATTTAAAAGTGTACCGAAAAAATCGCATGTTTTTTTCTTCAAGATACAAAATCCGTGACAACGATTTCTTATTTAAAATTGAATTTTAACAGTTTGTTGAATGAATATCGTTACATTTGCTTGAATTAACGCAAAAATTACAAAAATGATGGTTTCATTGGTTATATTTGAAAACAGTGAACAAATACTCAAAATGTTTTTCTTAGGTCGAGTTACGTCGATTTTGAAAATGTTATTAAAAATCGAGGTACATTTTTATTTATTGTTCAATCGAGATGAAATCACTTTTAATGAGTGTTTTATAGGGAATTAAGCTGAATTCGGTCAAAAATTTCTCCTGAAAAAAATGCATTCAAAAAAGTACCGAAAAAATCGCATGTTTTTCTTCTTCAAGATACAAAATCCGTGACAACGATTTCTTATTGAAAATTGAATTTTAACAGTTTTTTGAATGAATATCGTTACATTGCTTGAATTAAAGCAAATAGTATAAAAATAATGGTTTCAATGAATATATTTGAAAATAGTGAAGAAATACTCAAAGTATGCTTCTTTGGCCGTGAAACGTCGATTTTGAAAATGTTATTAAAAATCGAGGTAAATTTTTAATTATTGTTCAATCGACATGAAATCACTTTCAATGAGTGTTTTATAGGGAATTAAGCTGAATTCGGTCAAAAATTTCTCCAGAAAAAAATGCATTCAAAAAAGTACCGAAAAAATCGCATGTTTTTCTTCTTCAAGATACAAAATCAGTGACAACGATTTCTTATTGAAAAATTGAATTTTAACAGTTTTTTGAATGAATATCGTTACATTTGCTTGAATTAAAGCAAAAAGTATAAAAATAATGGTTTCAGTGGTTATATTTGAAAATAGTGAACAAATACTCAAAATATGCTTCTTTGGCCGTGAAACGTCGATTTTGAAAATGTTATTAAAAATCGAGGTACATTTTTATTTATTGTTCAATCGAGATGAAATCACTTTTAATGAGTGTTTTATAGGGAATTAAGCTGAATTCGGTCAAAAATTTCTCCTGAAAAAAATGCATTCAAAAAAGTACCGAAAAAATCGCATGTTTTTCCTCTTCAAGATACAAAATCCGTGACAACGATTTCATATTGAAAAATTTAATTTTAACAGTTTTTTGATTGAATATCGTTACATTTGCTTGAATTAAAGCAAAAAGTATAAAAATAATGGTTTCAATGAATATATTTGAAAATAGTGAAGAAATACTCAAAGTATGCTTCTTTGGCCGTGAAACGTCGATTTTGAAAATGTTATTAAAAATCGAGGTAAATTTTTAATTATTGTTCAATCGAGATGAAATCACTTTCAATGAGTGTTTTATAGGGAATTAAGCTGAATTCGGTCAAACATTTCTCCAGAAAAAAATGCATTCAAAAGTGTACCGAAAAAATCGCATGTTTTTTTCTTCAAGATACAAAATCCGTGACAACGATTTCTTATTTAAAATTAAATTTTAACAGTTTGTTGAATGAATATCGTTACATTTGCTTGAATTAACGCAAAAATTACAAAAATAATGGTTTCATTGGTTATATTTGAAAACAGTGAACAAATACTCAAAATGTTTTTCTTAGGTCGAGTTACGTCGATTTTGAAAATGTTATTAAAAATCGAGGTACATTTTTATTTATTGTTCAATCGAGATGAAATCACTTTTATTGAGTGTTTTATAGGGAACTAAGCTGAATTCGGTCAAACATTTCTCCAGAAAAAAATGCATTCAAAAAAGTACCGAAAAAATCGCATGTTTTTCTTCTTCAAGACACAAAATCCGTGACAACGATTTCTTATTGAAAAATTTAATTTTAACAGTTTTTTGATTGAATATCGTTACATTTGCTTGAATTAAAGCAAAAAGTATAAAAATAATGGTTTCAGTGAATATATTTGTAAATAGTGAAGAAATACTCAAAATATGCTTCGTTGGCGGTGAAACGTCGATTTTGAAAATGTTATTAAAAATCGAGGTACATTTTTATTTAATGTTCAATCGAGATGAAATCACTTTTATTGAGTGTTTTATAGGGAATTAAGCTGAATTCGGTCAAAAATTTCTCCAGAAAAAAATGAATTCAAAAAAGTACCGAAAAAATCGCATGTTTTTCTTCTTCAAGATACAAAATCCGTGACAACGATTTCTTATTGAAAATTGAATTTTAACAGTTTTTTGAATGAATATCGTTACATTGCTTGAATTAAAGCAAAAAGTATAAAAATAATGGTTTCAATGAATATATTTGAAAATAGTGAAGAAATACTCAAAGTATGCTTCTTTGGCCGTGAAACGTCGATTTTGAAAATGTTATTAAAAATCGAGGTAAATTTTTAATTATTGTTCAATCGAGATGAAATCACTTTCAATGAGTGTTTTATAGGGAATTAAGCTGAATTCGGTCAAAAATTTCTCCAGAAAAAAATGCATTCAAAAAAGTACCGAAAAAATCGCATGTTTTTCTTCTTCAAGATACAAAATCAGTGACAACGATTTCTTATTGAAAAATTGAATTTTAACAGTTTTTTGAATGAATATCGTTACATTTGCTTGAATTAAAGCAAAAAGTATAAAAATAATGGTTTCAGTGGTTATATTTGAAAATAGTGAAGAAATACTCAAAATATGCTTCTTTGGCCGTGAAACGTCGATTTTGAAAATGTTATTAAAAATCGAGGTACATTTTTATTTATTGTTCAATCGAGATGAAATCACTTTTAATGAGTGTTTTATAGGGAATTAAGCTGAATTCGGTCAAAAATTTCTCCTGAAAAAAATGCATTCAAAAAAGTACCGAAAAAATCGCATGTTTTTCTTCTTCAAGATACAAAATCCGTGACAACGATTTCATATTGAAAAATTTAATTTTAACAGTTTTTTGATTGAATATCGTTACATTTGCTTGAATTAAAGCAAAAAGTATAAAAATAATGGTTTCAGTGAACATATTTGAAAATAGTGAAGAAATACTCAAAGTATGCATCTTTGGCCGTGAAACGTCGATTTTGAAAATGTTATTAAAAATCGAGGTAAATTTTTAATTATTGTTCAATCGAGATGAAATCACTTTCAATGAGTGTTTTATAGGGAATTAAGCTGAATTCGGTCAAACATTTCTCCAGAAAAAAATGCATTCAAAAGTGTACCGAAAAAATCGCATGTTTTTTTCTTCAAGATACAAAATCCGTGACAACGATTTCTTATTTAAAATTAAATTTTAACAGTTTGTTGAATGAATATCGTTACATTTGCTTGAATTAACGCAAAAATTACAAAAATAATGGTTTCATTGGTTATATTTGAAAACAGTGAACAAATACTCAAAATGTTTTTCTTAGGTCGAGTTACGTCGATTTTGAAAATGTTATTAAAAATCGAGGTACATTTTTATTTATTGTTCAATCGAGATGAAATCACTTTTATTGAGTGTTTTATAGGGAACTAAGCTGAATTAGGTCAAAAATTTCTCCAGAAAAAAATGCATTCAAAAAAGTACGGAAAAAATCGCATGTTTTTCTTCTTCAAGACACAAAATCCGTGACAACGATTTCTTATTGAAAAATTTAATTTTAACAGTTTTTTGATTGAATATCGTTACATTTGCTTGAATTAAAGCAAAAAGTATAAAAATAATGGTTTCAGTGAATATATTTGTAAATAGTGAAGAAATACTCAAAATATGCTTCGTTGGCGGTGAAACGTCGATTTTGAAAATGTTATTAAAAATCGAGGTACATTTTTATTTAATGTTCAATCGAGATGAAATCACTTTTATTGAGTGTTTTATAGGGAATTAAGCTGAATTCGGTCAAAAATTTCTCCAGAAAAAATGCATTCAAAAAAGTACCGAAAAAATCGCATGTTTTTCTTCTTCAAGACACAAAATCCGTGACAACGATTTCTTATTGAAAAATTTAATTTTAACAGTTTTTTGATTGAATATCGTTACATTTGCTTGAATTAAAGCAAAAAGTATAAAAATAATGGTTTCAGTGAATATATTTGTAAATAGTGAAGAAATACTCAAAATATGCTTCGTTGGCGGTGAAACGTCGATTTTTAAAATGTTATTAAAAATCGAGGTACATTTTTAATTATTGTTCAATCGAGATGAAATCACTTTTAATGAGTGTTTTATAGGGAATTAAGCTGAATTCGGTCAAACATTTCTCCAGAAAAAAATGCATTTAAAAGTGTACCGAAAAAATCGCATGTTTTTTTCTTCAAGATACAAAATCCGTGACAACGATTTCTTATTTAAAATTGAATTTTAACAGTTTGTTGAATGAATATCGTTACATTTGCTTGAATTAACGCAAAAATTACAAAAATAATGGTTTCATTGGTTATATTTGAAAACAGTGAACAAATACTCAAAATGTTTTTCTTAGGTCGAGTTACGTCGATTTTGAAAATGTTATTAAAAATCGAGGTACATTTTTATTTATTGTTCAATCGAGATGAAATCACTTTTATTGAGTGTTTTATTGCGAATTAAGCTGAATTCGGTCAAAAATTTCTCCAGAAAAAAATGCATTCAAAAAAGTACCGAAAAAATCGCATGTTTTTCTTCTTCAAGACACAAAATCCGTGACAACGATTTCTTATTGAAAAATTTAATTTTAACAGTTTTTTGATTGAATATCGTTATATTTGCTTGAATTAAAGCAAAAAGTATAAAAATAATGGTTTCAGTGAATATATTTGTAAATAGTGAAGAAATACTCAAAATATGCTTCGTTGGCGGTGAAACGTCGATTTTTAAAATGTTATTAAAAATCGAGGTACATTTTTAATTATTGTTCAATCGAGATGAAATCACTTTTAATGAGTGTTTTATAGGGAATTAAGCTGAATTCGGTCAAACATTTCTCCAGAAAAAAATGCATTTAAAAGTGTACCGAAAAAATCGCATGTTTTTTTCTTCAAGATACAAAATCCGTGACAACGATTTCTTATTTAAAATTGAATTTTAACAGTTTGTTGAATGAATATCGTTACATTTGCTTGAATTAACGCAAAAATTACAAAAATAATGGTTTCATTGGTTATATTTGAAAACAGTGAACAAATACTCAAAATGTTTTTCTTAGGTCGAGTTACGTCGATTTTGAAAATGTTATTAAAAATCGAGGTACATTTTTATTTATTGTTCAATCGAGATGAAATCACTTTTAATGAGTGTTTTATAGGGAATTAAGCTGAATTCGGTCAAAAATTTCTCCTGAAAAAAATGCATTCAAAAAAGTACCGAAAAAATCGCATGTTTTTCTTCTTCAAGATACAAAATCCGTGACAACGATTTCATATTGAAAATTGAATTTTAACAGTTTTTTGAATGAATATCGTTACATTGCTTGAATTAAAGCAAAAAGTATAAAAATAATGGTTTCAATGAACATATTTGAAAATAGTGAAGAAATACTCAAAGTATGCATCTTTGGCCGTGAAACGTCGATTTTGAAAATGTTATTAAAAATCGAGGTAAATTTTTAATTATTGTTCAATCGAGATGAAATCACTTTCAATGAGTGTTTTATAGGGAATTAAGCTGAATTCGGTCAAACATTTCTCCAGAAAAAAATGCATTCAAAAGTGTACCGAAAAAATCGCATGTTTTTTTCTTCAAGATACAAAATCCGTGACAACGATTTCTTATTTAAAATTAAATTTTAACAGTTTGTTGAATGAATATCGTTACATTTGCTTGAATTAACGCAAAAATTACAAAAATAATGGTTTCATTGGTTATATTTGAAAACAGTGAACAAATACTCAAAATGTTTTTCTTAGGTCGAGTTACGTCGATTTTGAAAATGTTATTAAAAATCGAGGTACATTTTTATTTATTGTTCAATCGAGATGAAATCACTTTTATTGAGTGTTTTATTCGCAACGTAAAGTTACTATAGGGGGCGCCACTGAAAATTCCAATATGGCGCAAACTAAAGGAAACAAACCATCTGTCGTGTACTAAGAACTCGATCTTTCGGGTGTGTTTTAATAGTGATTCATAGATTATACAAGCGAAATTAAACTATGGTTACTTACTGCTGCGTTTATGGATGTAAAAATAATGGAACAATGGAGAATATTCATTTCCATAGATTTCCGCGTGACGCGAAATTAGCAAAACAGTGGGATATAGCATTAAAAATGGGCAAACCAAACAGTAAAACTATGGTAGTCTGCTCCCATCATTTCGAGGGAAAAGATTACCGCCCTAAGCCAATTTTTCCAAATAAAGGTAAGATTTTGTACTCAAGTTGTATTGTGATAGTCTGTTAATTAATTTTATGCTATAATTATAGATCAGTCAACGTATCTACTAAGGTTACGCCCGTTGGCCGTTCCATCGGCTAACCTTCCTTTGAGGAAATTTGAAAAGAAAGCTATTAAAGTTAATGGAAGGTTAGAAAGATTGAAGAAGAGACAGTGATATCCGCTATCATTAATTTGTCAACACCAATTTTGGCCAATGATAAGTTCTAAGATCAATGTAAATAGGCGAACGAAGAACTAGATAAGACATTGAGCTTGTAAAAATCACAACATTTTGAACTTTATTTTTTATCACTACTCTTTTTTGAGCTTAAAAAACATCAGAATATTTTAAATTTCATTGAATAAAGATCTTATCACAGTTTTAAGAAACCTAATTACAGCTATTTTTTAATTAATTTTGTACTTAATAAAAGATCTTAAAATCACACTTGGTAAATAGGAAATAAATTAATTACACCTTGCTTTCTTTACTCCATTTCAAAAATGATGGTAAATAATACTTGAAATATGTGATTTGCAGTCTAGTTAAAAGTGTGTCAATAAATTTTTGATCACGAAGAACCTCAATGATGGAACAGTCGTTTTCGAATTTGGAATAAATGGTAAAATGGCAATTATTGACGCCTAAAAGAATCATTTTGACCCTCTGTTTTGATGGCTATGGCTACAGCTTTTTCAAAAGATAATGCTACTTCTTTATCATAAAATAACTTCTCCTCATCTGTCAATAACAGAAGACTAGATGATTTATTTTCTTCTAAATTTAAATGAGAGAAATCCACACGGTCGGTCATTATTGAAAAAAACTGCGTCATTGTTGCTCTTTTATTGTTCATAATGTTTCTATTCTTAGTCTGGCTTTCCACTAATTCACTTTCCTCGGGTCTCTCATTACACTGTCTTTTTTTGACAATATTTTTGAAGTTTTCGCTGGGTTTGATATGCTTTTGAAGAGCTGTCTCGTGACTAGAACTTGTTAAGAGGATTCCAAAATTGTCTTTTGTTTTGATTCTTCAAAGTGAACAACATTGAACTTGGGAGCAGAAATACAGCATAATGTATCTATTGGTACTCCCTTATGCATCTCTAGAATAGATTTTTTGAGCTTTCCCCAAGATTGTTTCACATCAGTACACGTTTCATCTAACCTAGGCAACTTTTCTTCTAGTAATATGGCAATGCAATGCTTGCAGTAACCTCCACCTCCAGCGGGGCAAGAGCAAGTTATAATGAAGTCACTATTGTCACTCAGATCCATCTTAAACTTATGAGGTTCGTTAGAAAGTCCTGATGTTTGCAAAACTAAAGCTTCGATGTAGCTTCCCGAAGCACGGCACATTTTATAATGTGGTTTTTCTTCAATTTTTGTTCATCCTGCTGCAAACAGTTCTTTCTTTCTCCAATATAGTCCATGATTTTAACCAAGGAGAGTGCAACAGGTAGTAAAAAACATTGAGCCATTTGCATTAGCATAACAGAATCCAAGCAACTTTGTCAACAGACAAGGCTTAACTTTATCGCGTTTTTAATAACAAATTAATGATCTAGGCTAAATTTATTTTAAACAGCGAAGAATAAATCACTTACCATTAACATCTGTTCACTCATGAATATCGTTCATCATAAATTTCAATTCTAAAAACTAATTTTCTCAAGAATCAGCCGCGAGACCGACGACAGACTCTGGCTGAAAGTTTGATTTGTTTCCTTGAGTTTGAGCTTCCAAAATCGCCCGCTAAGTGGCGCTAGTGAAACTTTACGGTACGAATAGGGAACTAAGCTGAATTCGGTCAAAAATTTCTCCAGAAAAAAATGCATTCAAAAAAGTACCGAAAAAATCGCATGTTTTTCTTCTTCAAGACACAAAATCCGTGACAACGATTTCTTATTGAAAAATTTAATTTTAACAGTTTTTTGATTGAATATCGTTACATTTGCTTGAATTAAAGCAAAAAGTATAAAAATAATGGTTTCAGTGAATATATTTGTAAATAGTGAAGAAATACTCAAAATATGCTTCGTTGGCGGTGAAACGTCGATTTTGAAAATGTTATTAAAAATCGAGGTACATTTTTATTTAATGTTCAATCGAGATGAAATCACTTTTATTGAATGTTTTATAGGGAATTAAGCTGAATTCGGTCAAAAATTTCTCCAGAAAAAAATGAGTTCAAAAAAGTACCGAAAAAATCGCATGTTTTTCTTCTTCAAGATACAAAATCCGTGACAACGATTTCTTATTGAAAATTGAATTTTAACAGTTTTTTGAATGAATATCGTTACATTGCTTGAAATAAAGCAAAAAGTATAAAAATAATGGTTTCAATGAATATATTTGAAAATAGTGAAGAAATACTCAAAGTATGCTTCTTTGGCCGTGAAACGTCGATTTTGAAAATGTTATTAAAAATCGAGGTAAATTTTTAATTATTGTTCAATCGAGATGAAATCACTTTCAATGAGTGTTTTATAGGGAATTAAGCTGAATTCGGTCAAAAATTTCTCCAGAAAAAAATGCATTCAAAAAAGTACCGAAAAAATCGCATGTTTTTCTTCTTCAAGATACAAAATCAGTGACAACGATTTCTTATTGAAAAATTGAATTTTAACAGTTTTTTGAATGAATATCGTTACATTTGCTTGAATTAAAGCAAAAAGTATAAAAATAGTGGTTTCAGTGAATATATTTGTAAATAGTGAAGAAATACTCAAAATATGCTTCGTTGGCGGTGAAACGTCGATTTTTAAAATGTTATTAAAAATCGAGGTACATTTTTAATTACTGTTCAATCGAGATGAAATCACTTTTAATGAGTGTTTTATAGGGAACTAAGCTGAATTCGGTCAAAAATTTCTCCAGAAAAAAATGCATTCAAAAAAGTACCGAAAAAATCGCATGTTTAACAGCCGAACGCGCTAACAATTGAGCCACGGAAGCTCAGAAAATAAATGGTTATCACGTATTATGGAAAAAGTTTGACTTTTCACGCTACATCTGAGACCTCACAACACCGCTCCCGGACGGGTTCGAACCACCAACCTTTCGATTAATAGCCGAACGCGCTAACCATTTAGCCACGGAAGCCCAAAAATTAAATGTTCGTCAGGTATTGTGGAAAAACTCTGACATTTTACGTTACATCTGAGACGTCACAACACCTCTCCCGGATGGGCTCGAACCACCAACCTATTGGTTAACAGCCGAACGCGCTAACCATTGCGCCACTGAAGCCCAAAAATTAAATTTTCGTCAGGTATTGAGGAAAAACTTTGACTTTTTACTTCACATCTGAGACCTCACAACACCGCTCCCGGATGGGCTCGAACCACCAACCTTTCGGTTAACAGCCGAACGCGCTAACCATTCGCCATGGACGCCCAAAAATTAAATGGTCGTCAGGTATTGTGGAAAAACTTTGCCTATTTACGTTACATTTGAGATCCAAAAACACCGCTCCCGGGTGGGCTCGAACCACCAACCTTTCGGTTAACAGCTGAACACGTTGACCATTGCGCCACTGAAGCCCAAAAATTAAATTTTCGTCAGGTACTGAGGTAAAACTTTGACTTTTTACTTCACATCTGAGACCACACAACACCGCTCCCGGATGGGCTCGAACCACCAACCTTTCGGTTAACAGCCGAACGCGCTAACAATTGAGCCACGGAAGCTCAGAAAATAAATGGTTATCACGTATTATGGAAAAAGTTTGACTTTTCACGCTACATCTAAGACCTCACAACACCGCTCCCGGATGGCCTCGAACCACCAACCTTTCGATTAACAGCCGAACGCGCTAACCATTGAGCCACGGAAGCCCAAAAATTAAATGTTCGTCAGGTATTGTGGAAAAACTCTGACATTTTACGTTACATCTGAGACGTCACATCACCGCTCCCGGGAGGGCCCGAACCACCAACCTATTGGTTAACAGCCGAACGCTCTAACCATTGAGCCACGGAAGCCCAAAAATTAAATGTTCGTCAGGTATTGTAGAAAAACTCTGACATTTTACGTTACATCTGAGACGTCACAACACCGCTCCCGGGAGGGCCCGAACCACCAACCTATTGGTTAACAGCCGAACGCGCTAACCAGTGAGCCACAGAAGCTCAGAAATTAAATGGTTGTTAGGTATTGTGGATAAGTTATGACTTTTTAAGTTACATCTGAGACCCTACAACACCTCTCCCAGGTGGGCTCGAACCACCAACCTTTCGGTCAACAGCCGAACGCGCTAACCATAGCGCAACGGAAGCCCAAATATTAAATGGTCGTCCGGTATTGAGGTAAAACTTTGACTTTTTACTTCACACCTGAGACCTCACAACACCGCTCCAGGATGGGCTCGAACCACCAACCTATTGGTTAACAGCCAAACGCGCTAACAATTGAGCCACGGAAGCTCAGAAAATAAATGGTTATCACGTATTATGGAAAAAGTTTGACTTTTCACGCTACATCTGAGACCTCACAACACCGCTCCCGGATGGGCTCGAACCACCAACCTTTCGATTAACAGCCGAACGCGCTAACCATTTAGCCACGGAAGCCCAAAAATTAAATGTTCGTCAGGTATTGTGGAAAAACTCTGACATTTTACGTTACATCTGAGGCGTCACAACACCTCTCCCGGATGGGCTCGAACCACCAACCTATTGGTTAACAGCCGAACGCGCTAACCATTGCGCCACTGAAGCCCAAAAATTAAATTTTCGTCAGGTATTGAGGAAAAACTTTGACTTTTTACTTCACATCTGAGACCTCACAACACCGCTCCCGGATGGGCTCGAACCACCAACCTTTCGGTTAACAGCCGAACGCGCTAACTATTCGCCACGGACGCCCAAAAATTAAATGGTCGTCAGGTATTGTGGAAAAACTTTGCCTATTTACGTTACATTTGAGATCCAAAAACACCGCTCCCGGGTGGGCTCGAACCACCAACCTTTCGGTTAACAGCTGAACGCGCTGACCATTGCGCCACTGAAGCCCAAAAATTAAATTTTCGTCAGGTACTGAGGTAAAACTTTGACTTTTTACTTCACATCTGAGACCACACAACACCGCTCCCGGATGGGCTCGAACCACCAACCTTTCGGTTAACAGCCGAACGCGCTAACAATTGAGCCACGGAAGCTCAGAAAATAAATGGTTATCACGTATTATGGAAAAAGTTTGACTTTTCACGCTACATCTGAGACCTCACAACACCGCTCCCGGATGGCCTCGAACCACCAATCTTTCGATTAACAGCCGACCGCGCTAACCATTGAGCCACGGAAGCCCAAAAATAAAATGTTCGTCAGGTATTGTGGAAAAACTCTGACATTTTACGTTACATCTGAGACGTCACAACACCGCTCCCGGGAGGGCTCGAACCACCAACCTTTCGGTTTACAGCTGAACGCGCTGACCATTGCGCCACTGAAGCCCAAAAATTAAATTTTCGTCAGGTACTGAGGTAAAACTTTGACTTTTTACTTCACATCTGAGACCACACAACACCGCTCCCGGATGGGCTCGAACCACCATAACTCTGTGTCTACTAGAGATACGGGGATGTCCTTACGATATGATATAGTCCAAATTGTCCCCCATCTTACCATACTAAAAACATTGAGCTACGACAAACAGGGGCCGAGATATTAAGCAAAATGTTCGTCAACTTTGGTATCGTCTCACTTATTTTTATTATGTTACTTATGATTTTTGCACTAAACTTTGGAGGCTCATAACTCTTGTTCTACAAGAGATACTGGGATATCCGTTGGATATGTTATAGTACTCTTTGCTCCCCATACAAGGATACTTTAAACTTGAGGCTACCTCAATATCGTCGTCAACTTACTTTTTGTCTCACTTATTGTTAGAAGGTTACTTTTGATTTTTGAAAATATACTTTGCAGGCTCGTAACTCTGTTTCTACTGGAGATACGGGGATGTCCTTTGAGTATGTTATAGACCAATTTGTCCCCCATCTAGCCATACTAAGAATTTGGGCTACGACAAACAGTAGTCGAGTAATTAAGCTAATCGTAAACAAACAAACCCCTCCATAGGAAATACATTAGACTAAATTCTGGAGGCTCGTAACTCTGGTTCTACCAGAGATACGGGGATGTAAATAATGTGACCTTGACACAAATGTTCGGATAATTATAAAGGTCTTTGCATGTTCCAAGCAAAAAAAAAAAACTTCGCGGTTTCGAACCTGTGGCCTCCCGAGAGTGAGGCGGATGCGATAACCGCTACACTAAAGATATGTTATTATTTTTAATCGAAAGAACAGGGTCAAATAATTAAGCAATACATGAACAAACAAACCCCTCCATAGAAAATGCATTAGACTATACTTTACAGGCTCGTAACTCTGTATCTACTGGAGATACGGGGATGTCCTTTGAGTATGTTATAGACCAATTTGTCCCCCATCTAGCCATACTAAGAATTAGGGCTACGACAAACAGTAGTCGAGTAATTAAGCTAATCGTAAAAAAACAAACCCCTCCATAGGAAATACATTAGACTAAATTCTGGAGGCTGGTAACTCTGGTTCTACCAGAGATACGGGGATGTAAATAATGTGACCTTGACACAAATGTTCGGATAATTATAAAAAAAAACTTCGCGGTTTCGAACCTGTGGCCTTCCGGGAGTGAGGCGGATGCGATAACCGCTACGCTAAAGATATGTTATTATTTTTAATCGAAAGAACAGGGTCAAGTAATTAAGCAATACGTGAACAAACAAACCCCTCTATAGAAAATGCATTAGACTATACTTTTCAGGCTCGTAACTCTGTTTCTACTGTAAATACGGGGATGTCCTTTGAGTATGTTATAGTCCAATTTGTCCCCCATCTAACCATACTAAAAACATTGAGCTACGACAAACAATAGTCGAGTAATTAAGCTAATCGTAAACAAACAAACCCCTCCATAGGAAATCCATTAGACTAAATTCTGGAGGCTCGTAACTCTGGTTCTACCAGAGATACGGGGATGTAAATAATGTGACCTTGACACAAATGTTCGGATAATTATAAAAAAAAACTTCGCGGTTTCGAATCTGTGGCCTTCCGGGATTGAGGCGGATGCGATAACCGCTACACTAAAGATATGTTATTATTTTTAATCGAAAGAACAGGATCAAGTAATTAAGCAATACGTGAACAAACAAACCCCTCTATAGAAAATGCATTAGACTATACTTTTCAGGCTCGTAACTCTGTTTCTACTGTAAATACGGGGATGTCCTTTGAGTATGTTATAGTCCAATTTGTCCTTCATCTAACCATACTAAAAACATTGAGCTACGACAAACAATAGTCGAGTAATTAAGCTAATCGTAAACAAACAAACCCCTCCATAGGAAATCCATTAGACTAAATTCTGGAGGCTCGTAACTCTGGTTCTACCAGAGATACGGGGATGTAAATAATGTGACCTTGACACAAATGTTCGGATAATTATAAAAAAAAACTTCGCGGTTTCGAACCTGTGGCCTTCCGGGAGTGAGGCGGATGCGATAACCGCTACACTAAAGATATGTTATTATTTTTAATCGAAAGAACAGGGTCAAGTAATTAAGCAATAAATGAACAAACAAACCCCTCCATAGAAAATGCATTATCCTATACTTTGCAGGCTCGTAACTCTGTTTCTACTGGAGATACGGGGATGTCCTTTGAGTATGTTTTAGTCCAATTTGTCTCCCATCTAACCATACTAAAAACATTGATCTACGACAAACAGGGGCCGAGATATTAAGCAAAACGTAATGAAACAAACCCCCTCCATAGGAAATGCATTAGACTATACTTTGCAGGCTCGTAACTCTGTTTCTACTGGAGATACGGGGATGTCCTTTGAGTATGTTATAGTCCAATTTGTCCCCCATCTAACCATACTAAAAACATTGAGCTACAACAAACAGGGGCCGAGTAATTAAGCTAAACGTAAACAAACAGCCCCTCCATAGGAAATGCATTAGACTATACTTTTCCGGCTCGTAACTCTGTTTCTACTGGAGATACGGGGATGTCCTTTGAGTATGGTATTGTCCAATTTGTCCCCCATCAAACCATACTAAAATATTTGGGTTACGACAAACAGGGGCCGAGTAATTAAGTTAAACGTATACAAACAACCCCTCCATAGGAAATGCATTAGACTATACTTTGCAGGCTCGTAACTCTGTTTCTACTGGAGGTACGGGGATGTCCTTTGAGTATGTTTTAGTCCAAATTGTCCTCCATCTAACCATACTAAAAACATTGAGCTACGACAAACAGGGGCCGAGATATTAAGCAAAATGTTCGTCAACTTTGGTATCGTCTCACTTATTTTTATTATGTTACTTATGATTTTTGCACTAAACTTTGGAGGCTCATAACTCTTGTTCTACAAGAGATACTGGGATCTCCTTTGGATATGTTATAGTACTCTTTGCTCCCCATACAAGGATACTTTAAACTTGAGGCCACCTCAATATCGTCGTCAACTTATTTTTTGTCTCACTTATTGTTAGAAGGTTACTTTTGATTTTTGAAAATAAACTTTGCAGGCTCGTAACTCTGTTTTTACTGGAGATATGGGGATGTCCTTTGAGTATGTTATAGACCAATTTGTCCAACATCTAGCCATACTAAGAATTAGGGCTACGACAAACAGTAGTCGCGTAATTAAGCTAATCGTAAACAAACAAACCCCTCCATAGGAAATACATTAGACTATATTCTGGAGGCTCGTAACTCTGGTTCTACCAGAGATACGGGGATGTAAATAATGTGACCTTGACACAAATGTTCGGATAATTATAAAAAAAACTTCGCGGTTTCGAACCTGTGGCCTTCCGGGAGTGAGGCGGATGCGATAACCGCTACACTAAAGATATGTTATTATTTTTAATCGAAAGAACAGGGTCAAGTAATTAAGCAATACGTGAACAATCAAACCCCTCCATAGAAAATGCATTAGACTATACTTTGCAGGCTCGTAACGCTGTTTCTACTGGAGATACGGGGATGTCCTTTGAGTATGTTATAGTCCAATTTGTCCCCCATCTAACCATACTAAAAACATTGAGCTACGACAAACAAGGGCCGAGATATTAAGCAAAATGTTCGTCAACTTTGGTATCGTCTCACTTATTTTTATTATGTTACTTATGATTTTTGCACTAAACTTTGGAGGCTCATAACTCTTGTTCTACAAGAGATACTGGGATCTCCTTTGGATATGTTATAGTACTCTTTGCTCCCCATACAAGGATACTTTAAACTTGAGGCTACCTCAATATCGTCGTCAACTTATTTTTTGTCTCACTTATTGTTAGAAGGTTACTTTTGATTTTTGAAAATAAACTTTGCAGGCTCGTAACTCTGTTTCTACTGGAGATACCGGGATGTCCTTAGGATATGTTATAGTCCAATTTGTCCTTCATCTAACCATACTAAAAACTTTGGGCTACGACAAACAGGGGCCGAGTACTTAAGCAAAACGTAACGAAACAAACCCCCTCCATAGGAAATGCATTAGACTATAGTTTGCAGGCTCGTAACTCTGTTTCTATTGGAGATACGGGGATGTCCTTTGAGTATGTTATAGTCCAATTTGTCCCCCATCTAACCATACTAAAAACATTGAGCTACGACAAACAGGGGCCGAGTAATTAAGCTAAACGTAAACAAACAACCCGTCCATAGGAAATGCATTAGACTATACTTTGCAGGCCCATAACTCTGTGTCTACAAGAGATACGGGGATGTCCTTAGGATATGATATAGTCCAAATAGTCCCCCATCTAACCATACTAAAAATATTGAGCTACGACAAACAGGGGCCGAGTAATTAAGCTAATCGTATACAAACAAACCCCTCCATAGGAAATACATTAGACTAAATTCTGGAGGCTCGTAACTCTGGTTCTACCAGAGATACGGGGATGTAAATAATGTGACCTTGACACAAATGTTCGGATAATTATAAAGGTCTTTGCATGTTCCAAGCAAAAAAAAAAAAAAACTTCGTGGTTTCGAACCTGTGGCCTTCCGAGAGTGAGGCGGATGCGATAACCGCTACACTAAAGATATGTTATTATTTTTAATAGAAAGAACAGGGTCAAGTAATTAAGCAATACGTGAACAAACAAACCCCTCCATAGAAAATGCATTAGACTATACTTTGCAGGCTCGTAACTCTGTTTCTACTGGAGATACGGGGATGTCCTTTGAGTATGTTATAGTCCAATTTGTCCCCCATCTAACCATACTAAAAACATTGAGCTACGACAAACAGTAGTTGAGTACTTAAGCAAAACGTAAAGAAACAAACCCCCTCCATAGGAAATGAGTTAGACTATACTTTGCAGGCTCGTAACTCTGTTTCTACTGGAGATACGAGGATGTCCTTAGGATATGTTATAGTCAAAATTATCCCCCATCTAACCATACTAAAAACGTTGGGCTACGACAAACAGGGGCCGAGTAATTAAGTTAAACGTGAACAAACAAACCCCTCCATAGAAAATGCATTAGACTATACTTTGCAGGCTCGTAACTCTGTTTCTACTGGAGATACGGGGATGTCCTTAGGATATGATATAGTCCAAATTGTCCCCCATCTAACCATACTAAAAACATTGAGCTATGACAAACAGGAGCCGAGATATTAAGCAAAATGTTCGTCAACTTTGGTATCGTCTCACTTATTTTTATTATGTTACTTATGATTTTTGCACTAAACTTTGGAGGCTCATAATTAACTCTTGTTCTACAAGAGATACTGGGATCTCCTTTGGATATGTTATAGTACTCTTTGCTCCCCATACAAGGATACTTTAAACTTGAGGCTACCTCAATATCGTCGTCAACTTATTTTTTGTCTCACTTATTGTTAGAAGGGTACTTTTGATTTTTGAAAATAAACTTTGCAGGCTCGTAACTCTGGTTCTACCAGAGATACGGGGATGTAAATAATGTGACCTTGACACAAATGTTCGGATAATTATAAAGGTCTTTGCATGTTAAAAGCAAAAAAAAAATACTTCGCGGTTTCGAACCTGTGGCCTTCCGGGAGTGAGGCGGATGCGATAACCGCTACACTAAAGATATGTTATTATTTTTAATCGAAAGAACAGGGTCAAGTAATTAAGCAATACGTGAACAAACAAACCCCTCCATAGGAAATGCATTAGACTATGCTTTGCAGGCCCATAACTCTGTATCTACTAAAGATACCAAGATGTCCTTAGGATATGTTATAGTCCAATTTGTCCTTCATCTAACCATACTAAAAACATTGAGCTACGACAAACAGGGGCCGAGATATTAAGCAAAATGTTCGTCAACTTTGGTATCGTCTCACTTATTTTTATTATGTTACTTATGATTTTTGCACTAAACTTTGGCGGCTCATAACTCTTGTTCTACAAGAGATACTGGGATCTCCTTTGCATATGTTATAGTACTCTTTGCTCCCCATACAAGGATACTTTAAACTTGAGGCTACCTCAATATCGTCGTCAACTTACTTTTTGTCTCACTTATAGTTAGAAGGTTACTTTTGATTTTTGAAAATAAACTTTGCAGGCTCGTAACTCTGGTTCTACCAGAGATACGGGGATGTAAATAATGTGACCTTGACACAAATGTTCGGATAATTATAAAGGTCTTTGCATGTTCCAAGCAAAAAAAAAAAAAACTTCGCGGTTTCGAACCTTAGGCCTTCCGGGAGTGAGGCGGATGCGATAACCGCTACACTAAAGATATGTTATTATTTTTAATCGAAAGAACAGGGTCAAGTAATTAAGCAATACGTGAACAAACAAACCCCTCCATAGGAAATGCATTAGACTATGCTTTGAGGGCCCATAACTCTGTGTCTACTAAAGATACCAAGATGTCCTTAGGATATGTTACAGTCCAATTTGTCCTTCATCTAACCATACTAAAAACATTGAGCTACGACAAACAGGGGCCGAGATATTAAGCAAAATGTTCGTCAACTTTGGTATCGTCTCACTTATTTTTATTATGTTACTTATGATTTTTGCACTAAACTTTGGCGGCTCATAACTCTTGTTCTACAAGAGATACTGGGATCTCCTTTGCATATGTTATAGTACTCTTTGCTCCCCATACAAGGATACTTTAAACTTGAGGCTACCTCAATATCGTCGTCAACTTACTTTTTGTCTCACTTATAGTTAGAAGGTTACTTTTGATTTTTGAAAATAAACTTTGCAGGCTCGTAACTCTGTTTCTACTGGAGATACGGGGATGTCCTTTGAGAATGTTATAGACCAATTTGTCCCCCATCTAGCCATACTAAGAATTAGGGCTACGACAAACAGTAGTCGAGTAATTAAGCTAATCGTAAACAAACAAACCCCTCCATCGGAAATACATTAGACTAAATTCTGGAGGCTCGTAACTCTGGTTCTACCAGAGATACGGGGATGTAAATAATGTGACCTTGACACAAATGTTCGGATAATTATAAAGGTCTTTGCATGTTCCAAGCAAAAAAAACTTCGCGGTTTCGAACCTGTGGCCTTCCGGGAGTGAGGCGGATGCGATAACCGCTACACTAAAGATATGTTACTGTTTTTAATCGAAAGAACAGGGTCAAGTAATTAAGCAATACGTGAACAAACAAACCCCTCCATAGAAAATGCATTAGACTATATTTTGCAGGCTCGTAACTCTGTTTCTACTGTAGATACGGGGATGTCCTTTGAGTATGTTATAGTCCAATTTGTCCCCCATCTAACCATACTAAAAACATTGAGCTACGACAAACAGGGGCCGAGTATTTAAGCTAAACGTAAACAAACAACCCGTCCATAGGAAATGCATTAGACTATATTTTGCAGGCCCATAACTCTGCGTCTACTAGAGATACGGGGATGTCTTTAGGATATGTTATAGTCCAAATTGTCCCCCATCTAACCATACTAAAAACATTGAGCTACGACAAACAGGGGCCGAGTAATTAAGCTAAACGTAAACAAACAACCCGTCCATAGCAAATGCATTAGACTATACTTTGCAGGCCCATAACTCTGTGTCTACTAGAGATACGGGGATGTCCTTAGGATATGTTATAGTCCAAATTGTCCCCCATCTAATTCTACTAAAAACATTGAGCTACGACAAACAGTAGTCGAGTAATTAAGCTAATCGTAAACAAACAAACCCCTCCATAGGAAATGCATTAGACTATACTTTGCAGGCCCATAACTCTGTGTCTACTAGAGATACGGGGATGTCCTTAGGATATGTTATAGTCCAAATTGTCCCCCATCTAACCATACTAAAAACATTGAGCTACGACAAACAGTAGTCGAGTAATTAAGCTAATCGTAAACAAACAAACCCCTCCATAGGAAATGCATTAGACTATACTTTGCAGGCCCATAACTCTGTGTCTACTAGAGATACGGGGATGTCCTTAGGATATGTTATAGTCCAAATTGTCCCCCATCTAACCATACTAAAAACTTTGGGCTACGACAAACAGGGGCCGAGTACTTAAGCAAAACGTAACGAAACAAACCCCCTCCATAGGAAATGCATTAGACTATAGTTTGCAGGCTCGTAACTCTGTTTCTATTAGAGATACGGGGATGTCCTTTGAGTATGTTATAGTCCAATTTGTCCCCCATCTAACCATACTAAAAACATTGAGCTACGACAAACAGGGGCCGAGTAATTAAGCTAAACGTAAACAAACAACCCGTCCATAGCAAATGCATTAGACTATACTTTGCAGGCCCATAACTCTGTGTCTACTAGAGATACGGGGATGTCCTTAGGATATGTTATAGTCCAAATTGTCCCCCATCTAATTCTACTAAAAACATTGAGCTAGGACAAACACGGTCCGAGATATTAAGCAAAATGTTCGTCAACTTTTGTATCGTCTCACTTATTTTTATTATGTTACTTATGATTTTTGCACTAAACTTTGGAGGCTCATAACTCTTGTTCTACAAGAGATACTGGGATCTCCTTTGGATATGTTATAGTACTCTTTGCTCTTCATACAAGGATACTTTAAACTTGAGGCTACCGCAATATCGTCGTCAACTTATTTTTTGTCTCACTAATTGTTAGAAGGTTACTTTTGATTTTTGAAAATAAATTTTGCAGGCTCGTAACTCTGTTTCTACTGGAGATACGGGGATGTCCTTTGAGTATGTTATAGACCAATTTGTCCTTCATCTAGCCATACCAAGAATTAGGGCTACGACAAACAGTAGTCGAGTAATTAAGCTAATCGTAAACAAACAAACCCCCTCCATAGGAAATACATTAGACTAAATTCTGGAGGCTCGTAACTCTGGTTCTACCAGAGATACGGGGATGTAAATAATGTGACCTTGACACAAATGTTCGGATAATTATAAAAAAAAACTTCGCGGTTTCGAACCTGTGGCCTTCCGGGAGTGAGGCGGATGCGATAACCGCTACACTAAAGATATGTTATTATTTTTAATCGAAAGAACAGGGTCAAGTAATTAAGCAATACGTGAAAAAACAAACCCCTCCATAGAAAATGCATTAGACTATACTTTGCAGGCTCCTAACTCTGTTTCTACTGGAGATACGGGGATGTCCTTTGAGTATGTTATAGTCCAATTTGTCCCCCATCTAACCATACTAAACATATTGAGCTACGACCAACAGGGGCCGAGTAATTAAGCTAAACGTAAACAAACAACCCGTCCATAGGAAATGCAGTAGACTATATTTTGCAGGCTCATAACTCTGTGTCTACTAGAGATACGGGGATGTCCTTAGGATATATTATAGTCCAAATTGTCCCCCATCTAACCATACTAAAAACATTGAGCTACGACAAACATTGGCCGAGATATTAAGCAAAATGTTCGTCAACTTTGGTATCGTCTCACTTATTTTTATTATGTTACTTATGATTTTTGCACTAAACTTTGGAGGCTCATAACTCTTGTTCTACAAGAGATACTGGGATCTCCTTTGGATATGTTATAGTACTCTTTGCTCCCCATACAAGGATACTTTAAACTTGAGGCTACCTCAATATCGTCGTCAACTTATTTTTTGTCTCACTTATTGTTAGAAGGTTACTTTTGATTTTTGAAAATAAACTTTGCAGGCTCGTAACTCTGGTTCTACCAGAGATACGGGGACGTAAATAATGTGACCTTGACACAAATGTTCGGATAATTATAAAAAAAAACTTCGCGGTTTCGAACCTGTGGCCTTCCGGGAGTGAGGCAGATGCGATAACCGCTACACTAAAGATATGTTATTATTTTTAATCGAAAGAACAGGGTCAAGTAATTAAGCAATACGTGAACAAACAAACCCCTCCATAGAAAATGCATTAGACTATATTTTGCAGGCTCATAACTCTTGTTCTACAAGAGATACTGGGATCTCCTTTGGATATGTTATAGTACTCTTTGCTCCCCATACAAGGATACTTTAAACTTGAGGCTACCTCAATATCGTCGTCAACTTATTTTTTGTCTCACTTATTGTTAGAAGGTTACTTTTGATTTTTGAAAATAAACTTTGCAGGCTCGTAACTCTGTTTCTACTGGAGATACCGGGATGTCCTTAGGATATGTTATAGTCCAATTTGTCCTTCATCTAACCATACTAAAAACTTTGGGCTACGACAAACAGGGGCCGAGTACTTAAGCAAAACGTAACGAAACAAACCCCCTCCATAGGAAATGCATTAGACTATAGTTTGCAGGCTCGTAACTCTGTTTCTATTGGAGATACGGGGATGTCCTTTGAGTATGTTATAGTCCAATTTGTCCCCCATCTAACCATACTAAAAACATTGAGCTACGACAAACAGGGGCCGAGTAATTAAGCTAAACGTAAACAAACAACCCGTCCATAGGAAATGCATTAGACTATACTTTGCAGGCCCATAACTCTGTGTCTACAAGAGATACGGGGATGTCCTTAGGATATGATATAGTCCAAATAGTCCCCCATCTAACCATACTAAAAATATTGAGCTACGACAAACAGGGGCCGAGTAATTAAGCTAATCGTATACAAACAAACCCCTCCATAGGAAATACATTAGACTAAATTCTGGAGGCTCGTAACTCTGGTTCTACCAGAGATACGGGGATGTAAATAATGTGACCTTGACACAAATGTTCGGATAATTATAAAGGTCTTTGCATGTTCCAAGCAAAAAAAAAAAAACTTCGTGGTTTCGAACCTGTGGCCTTCCGAGAGTGAGGCGGATGCGATAACCGCTACACTAAAGATATGTTATTATTTTTAATAGAAAGAACAGGGTCAAGTAATTAAGCAATACGTGAACAAACAAACCCCTCCATAGAAAATGCATTAGACTATACTTTGCAGGCTCGTAACTCTGTTTCTACTGGAGATACGGGGATGTCCTTTGAGTATGTTATAGTCCAATTTGTCCCCCATCTAACCATACTAAAAACATTGAGCTACGACAAACAGTAGTTGAGTACTTAAGCAAAACGTAAAGAAACAAACCCCCTCCATAGGAAATGAGTTAGACTATACTTTGCAGGCTCGTAACTCTGTTTCTACTGGAGATACGAGGATGTCCTTAGGATATGTTATAGTCAAAATTATCCCCCATCTAACCATACTAAAAACGTTGGGCTACGACAAACAGGGGCCGAGTAATTAAGTTAAACGTGAACAAACAAACCCCTCCATAGAAAATGCATTAGACTATACTTTGCAGGCTCGTAACTCTGTTTCTACTGGAGATACGGGGATGTCCTTAGGATATGATATAGTCCAAATTGTCCCCCATCTAACCATACTAAAAACATTGAGCTATGACAAACAGGAGCCGAGATATTAAGCAAAATGTTCGTCAACTTTGGTATCGTCTCACTTATTTTTATTATGTTACTTATGATTTTTGCACTAAACTTTGGAGGCTCATAATTAACTCTTGTTCTACAAGAGATACTGGGATCTCCTTTGGATATGTTATAGTACTCTTTGCTCCCCATACAAGGATACTTTAAACTTGAGGCTACCTCAATATCGTCGTCAACTTATTTTTTGTCTCACTTATTGTTAGAAGGGTACTTTTGATTTTTGAAAATAAACTTTGCAGGCTCGTAACTCTGGTTCTACCAGAGATACGGGGATGTAAATAATGTGACCTTGACACAAATGTTCGGATAATTATAAAGGTCTTTGCATGTTAAAAGCAAAAAAAAAATACTTCGCGGTTTCGAACCTGTGGCCTTCCGGGAGTGAGGCGGATGCGATAACCGCTACACTAAAGATATGTTATTATTTTTAATCGAAAGAACAGGGTCAAGTAATTAAGCAATACGTGAACAAACAAACCCCTCCATAGGAAATGCATTAGACTATGCTTTGCAGGCCCATAACTCTGTATCTACTAAAGATACCAAGATGTCCTTAGGATATGTTATAGTCCAATTTGTCCTTCATCTAACCATACTAAAAACATTGAGCTACGACAAACAGGGGCCGAGATATTAAGCAAAATGTTCGTCAACTTTGGTATCGTCTCACTTATTTTTATTATGTTACTTATGATTTTTGCACTAAACTTTGGCGGCTCATAACTCTTGTTCTACAAGAGATACTGGGATCTCCTTTGCATATGTTATAGTACTCTTTGCTCCCCATACAAGGATACTTTAAACTTGAGGCTACCTCAATATCGTCGTCAACTTACTTTTTGTCTCACTTATAGTTAGAAGGTTACTTTTGATTTTTGAAAATAAACTTTGCAGGCTCGTAACTCTGGTTCTACCAGAGATACGGGGATGTAAATAATGTGACCTTGACACAAATGTTCGGATAATTATAAAGGTCTTTGCATGTTCCAAGCAAAAAAAAAAAACTTCGCGGTTTCGAACCTTAGGCCTTCCGGGAGTGAGGCGGATGCGATAACCGCTACACTAAAGATATGTTATTATTTTTAATCGAAAGAACAGGGTCAAGTAATTAAGCAATACGTGAACAAACAAACCCCTCCATAGGAAATGCATTAGACTATGCTTTGAGGGCCCATAACTCTGTGTCTACTAAAGATACCAAGATGTCCTTAGGATATGTTACAGTCCAATTTGTCCTTCATCTAACCATACTAAAAACATTGAGCTACGACAAACAGGGGCCGAGATATTAAGCAAAATGTTCGTCAACTTTGGTATCGTCTCACTTATTTTTATTATGTTACTTATGATTTTTGCACTAAACTTTGGCGGCTCATAACTCTTGTTCTACAAGAGATACTGGGATCTCCTTTGCATATGTTATAGTACTCTTTGCTCCCCATACAAGGATACTTTAAACTTGAGGCTACCTCAATATCGTCGTCAACTTACTTTTTGTCTCACTTATAGTTAGAAGGTTACTTTTGATTTTTGAAAATAAACTTTGCAGGCTCGTAACTCTGTTTCTACTGGAGATACGGGGATGTCCTTTGAGAATGTTATAGACCAATTTGTCCCCCATCTAGCCATACTAAGAATTAGGGCTACGACAAACAGTAGTCGAGTAATTAAGCTAATCGTAAACAAACAAACCCCTCCATAGGAAATACATTAGACTAAATTCTGGAGGCTCGTAACTCTGGTTCTACCAGAGATACGGGGATGTAAATAATGTGACCTTGACACAAATGTTCGGATAATTATAAAGGTCTTTGCATGTTCCAAGCAAAAAAAACTTCGCGGTTTCGAACCTGTGGCCTTCCGGGAGTGAGGCGGATGCGATAACCGCTACACTAAAGATATGTTACTGTTTTTAATCGAAAGAACAGGGTCAAGTAATTAAGCAATACGTGAACAAACAAACCCCTCCATAGAAAATGCATTAGACTATATTTTGCAGGCTCGTAACTCTGTTTCTACTGTAGATACGGGGATGTCCTTTGAGTATGTTATAGTCCAATTTGTCCCCCATCTAACCATACTAAAAACATTGAGCTACGACAAACAGGGGCCGAGTATTTAAGCTAAACGTAAACAAACAACCCGTCCATAGGAAATGCATTAGACTATATTTTGCAGGCCCATAACTCTGCGTCTACTAGAGATACGGGGATGTCTTTAGGATATGTTATAGTCCAAATTGTCCCCCATCTAACCATACTAAAAACATTAAGCTACGACAAACAGGGGCCGAGATATTAAGCAAAATGTTCGTCAACTTTGGTATCGTCTCACTTATTTTTATTATGTTACTTACTTATGATTTTTGCACTAAACTTTGGAGGCTCATAACTCTTGTTCTACAAGAGATACTGGGATCTCCTTTCGATATGTTATAGTACTCTTTGCTCCCCATACAAGGATACTTTAAACTTGAGGCTACCTCAATATCGTCGTCAACTTACTTTTTGTCTCACTTATTGTTAGAAGGTTACTTTTGATTTTTGAAAATATACTTTGCAGGCTCGTAACTCTGTTTCTACTGGAGATACGGGGATGTCCTTTGAGTATGTTATAGACCAATTTGTCCCCCATCTAGCCATACTAAGAATTAGGGCTACGACAAACAGTAGTCGAGTAATTAAGCTAATCGTATACAAACAAACCCCTCCATAGGAAATACATTAGACTAAATTCTGGAGGCTCGTAACTCTGGTTCTACCAGAGATACGGGGATGTAAATAATGTGACCTTGACACAAATGTTCGGATAATTATAAAGGTCTTTGCATGTTCCAAACAAAAAAAAAAAACTTCGTGGTTTCGAACCTGTGGCCTTCCGAGAGTGAGGCGGATGCGATAACCGCTACACTAAAGATATGTTATTATTTTTAATCGAAAGAACAGGGTCAAGTAATTAAGCAATACGTGAACAAACAAACCCCTCCATAGAAAATGCATTAGACTATACTTTGCAGGCTCGTAACTCTGTTTCTACTGGAGATACGGGGATGTCCTTTGAGTATGTTATAGTCCAATTTGTCCCCCATCTAACCATACTAAAAACATTGAGCTACGACAAACAGTAGTCGAGTAATTAAGCTAATCGTAAACAAACAAACCCCTCCATAGGAAATGCATTAGACTATACTTTGCAGGCCCATAACTCTGTGTCTACTAGAGATACGGGGATGTCCTTAGGATATGTTATAGTCCAAATTGTCCCCCATCTAACCATACTAAAAACTTTGGGCTACGACAAACAGGGGCCGAGTACTTAAGCAAAACGTAACGAAACAAACCCCCTCCATAGGAAATGCATTAGACTATAGTTTGCAGGCTCGTAACTCTGTTTCTATTAGAGATACGGGGATGTCCTTTGAGTATGTTATAGTCCAATTTGTCCCCCATCTAACCATACTAAAAACATTGAGCTACGACAAACAGGGGCCGAGTAATTAAGCTAAACGTAAACAAACAACCCGTCCATAGCAAATGCATTAGACTATACTTTGCAGGCCCATAACTCTGTGTCTACTAGAGATACGGGGATGTCCTTAGGATATATTATAGTCCAAATTGTCCCCCATCTAACCATACTAAAAACATTGAGCTACGACAAACATTGGCCGAGATATTAAGCAAAATGTTCGTCAACTTTGGTATCGTCTCACTTATTTTTATTATGTTACTTATGATTTTTGCACTAAACTTTGGAGGCTCATAACTCTTGTTCTACAAGAGATACTGGGATCTCCTTTGGATATGTTATAGTACTCTTTGCTCCCCATACAAGGATACTTTAAACTTGAGGCTACCTCAATATCGTCGTCAACTTATTTTTTGTCTCACTTATTGTTAGAAGGTTACTTTTGATTTTTGAAAATAAACTTTGCAGGCTCGTAACTCTGGTTCTACCAGAGATACGGGGACGTAAATAATGTGACCTTGACACAAATGTTCGGATAATTATAAAAAAAAACTTCGCGGTTTCGAACCTGTGGCCTTCCGGGAGTGAGGCAGATGCGATAACCGCTACACTAAAGATATGTTATTATTTTTAATCGAAAGAACAGGGTCAAGTAATTAAGCAATACGTGAACAAACAAACCCCTCCATAGAAAATGCATTAGACTATACTTTGCAGGCTCGTAACTCTGTTTCTACTGGAGATACGGGGATGTCGTTTGAGTATGTTATAGTCCAATTTGTCCCCCATCTAACCATACTAAAAACATTGAGCTACGACAAACAGCAGTCGAGTAATTAAGCTAATCGTAAACAAACAAACCCCTCCATAGGAAATGCATTAGACTATACTTTGCAGGCCCATAACTCTGTGTCTACTAGAGATACGGGGATGTCCTTAGGATATGTTATAGTCCAAATTGTCCCCCATCTAACCATACTAAAAACTTTGGGCTACGACAAACAGGGGCCGAGTACTTAAGCAAAACGTAACGAAACAAACCCCCTCCATAGGAAATGCATTAGACTATACTTTGCAGGCTCGTAAATCTGTTTCAACTGGAGATACGGGGATGTCCTTTGAGTATGTTATAGTCCAATTTGTCCCCCATCTAACCATACTACAAATAATGAGCTACGACAAACAAGGGCCGAGTAATTAAGCTAAACGTAAACAATCAACCCGTCCATAGGAAATGCATTAGACTATATTTTGCAGGCCCATAACTCTGTGTCTACTAGAGATACGGGGATGTCCTTAGGATATGTTATAGTCCAAATTGTCCCCCATCTAACCATACTAAAAACATTGAGCTAGGACAAACAGGGTCCGAGATATTAAGCAAAATGTTCGTCAACTTTTGAATCGTCTCACTTATTTTTATTATGTTACTTATGATTTTTGCACTAAACTTTGGAGGCTCATAACTCTTGTTCTACAAGAGATACTGGGATCTCCTTTGGATATGTTATAGTACTCTTTGCTCCCCATACAAGGATACTTTAAACTTGAGGCTACCGCAATATCGTCGTCAACTTATTTTTTGTCTCACTTATTGTTAGAAGGTTACTTTTGATTTTTGAAAATAAATTTTGCAGGCTCGTAACTCTGTTTCTACTGGAGATACGGGGATGTCCTTTGAATATGTTATAGACCAATTTGTCCTTCATCTAGCCATACCAAGAATTAGGGCTACGACAAACAGTAGTCGAGTAATTAAGCTAATCGTAAACAAACAAACCCCCTCCATAGGAAATACATTAGACTAAATTCTGGAGGCTCGTAACTCTGGTTCTACCAGAGATACGGGGATGTAAATAATGTGACCTTGACACAAATGTTCGGATAATTATAAAAAAAAACTTCGCGGTTTCGAACCTGTGGCCTTCCGGGAGTGAGGCGGATGCGATAACCGCTACACTAAAGATATGTTATTATTTTTAATCGAAAGAACAGGGTCAAGTAATTAAGCAATACGTGAAAAAACAAACCCCTCCATAGAAAATGCATTAGACTATACTTTGCAGGCTCGTAACTCTGTTTCTACTGGAGATACGGGGATGTCCTTTGAGTATGTTATAGTCCAATTTGTCCCCCATCTAACCATACTAAAAACATTGAGCTACGACAAACAGTAGTCGAGTAATTAAGCTAATCGTAAACAAACAAACCCCTCCATAGGAAATGCATTAGACTATACTTTGCAGGCCCATAACTCTGTGTCTACTAGAGATACGGGGATGTCCTTAGGATATGTTATAGTCCAAATTGTCCCCATCTAACCATACTAAAAACTTTGGGCTACGACAAACAGGGGCCGAGTACTTAAGCAAAACGTAACGAAACAAACCCCCTCCATAGGAAATGCATTAGACTATAGTTTGCAGGCTCGTAACTCTGTTTCTATTGGAGATACGGGGATGTCCTTTGAGTATGTTATAGTCCAATTTGTCCCCCATCTAACCATACTAAAAACATTGGGCTACGACAAACAGGGGCCGAGTAATTAAGCTGAACGTAAACAAACAACCCGTCCATAGCAAATGCATTAGACGATACTTTGCAGGCCCATAACTCTGTGTCTACTAGAGATACGGAGATGTCCTTAGGATATGTTATAGTCCAAATTGTCCCCCATCTAACCATACTAAAAACATTGAGCTAGGACAAACAGGGTCCGAGATATTAAGCAAAATGTTCGTCAACTTTTGAATCGTCTCACTTATTTTTATTATGTTACTTATGATTTTTGCACTAAACTTTGGAGGCTCATAACTCTTGTTCTACAAGAGATAACCCCCTCCATAGGAAATACATTAGACTAAATTCTGGAGGCTCGTAACTCTGGTTCTACCTTGAGATACGGGGATGTAAATAATGTGACCTTGACACAAATGTTCGGATAATTATAAAAAAAAACGTAAACAAACAACCCGTCCATAGCAAATGCATTAGACGATACTTTGCAGGCCCATAACTCTGTGTCTACTAGAGATACGGGGATGTCCTTAGGATATGTTATAGTCCAAATTGTCCCCCATCTAACCATACTAAAAACATTGAGCTAGGACAAACAGGGTCCGAGATATTAAGCAAAATGTTCGTCAACTTTTGAATCGTCTCACTTATTTTTATTATGTTACTTATGATTTTTGCACTAAACTTTGGAGGCTCATAACTCTTGTTCTACAAGAGATACTGGGATTTCCTTTGGATATGTTATAGTACTCTTTGCTCCCCATACAAGGATACTTTAAACTTGAGGCTACCGCAATATCGTCGTCAACTTATTTTTTGTCTCACTTATTGTTAGAAGGTTACTTTTGATTTTTGAAAATAAATTTTGCAGGCTCGTAACTCTGTTTCTACTGGAGATACGGGGATGTCCTTTGAATATGTTATAGACCAATTTGTCCTTCATCTACCCATACCAAGAATTAGGGCTACGACAAACAGTAGTCGAGTAATTAAGCTAATCGTAAACAAACAAACCCCCTCCATAGGAAATACATTAGACTAAATTCTGGAGGCTCGTAACTCTGGTTCTACCAGAGATACGGGGATGTAAATAATGTGACCTTGACACAAATGTTCGGATAATTATAAAAAAAAACTTCGCGGTTTCGAACCTGTGGCCTTCCGGGAGTGAGGCGGATGCGATAACCGCTACACAAAAGATATGTTATTATTTTTAATCGAAAGAACAGGGTCAAGTAATTAAGCAATACGTGAAAAAACAAACCCCTCCATAGAAAATGCATTAGACTATACTTTGCAGGCTCGTAACTCTGTTTCTACTGGAGATACGGGGATGTCCTTTGAGTATGTTATAGTCCAATTTGTCCCCCATCTAACCATACTAAAAACATTGAGCTACGACAAACAGTAGTCGAGTAATTCTGAGAGAGCGGTTGCTCTCTTAGATAAGACCTCATACTGCGTTTAATGTATAAGGGTGGTTTTTTGATTCGATGTAACTTTTTTCCTAGCATGGTTACTGCTTTGAAAAAATTCCACTGAACTAAAATTCGGACCCTTAATATGTGGTTAAAATTTCAAAGAGATCCCTCTATTAGTTTTCTTCATAGAAAATAAAGTTGCTAAGGGTGGTTTTCATTTCCATAAAAAAATTAAGACATTTTGGCAAAAAAAGGGAAATTTTCCCATAGGAATAACATGGGAAATGTTTGCTGTGATAGCCAAATGGTCTCGACCATTTTTTGAAGACTATTTATTCGATAGGTCTGAAAATGGTTTTAAATGAAAGGTTGAACACTTTTCTGGTGCCTTTCGAAGTTTTATTGAAAACAATTAATATTTAGTATTACTTTTTGTACTTTTAAGCACATACTTAAACTTACGACCTTTTATTCTGTTGGACTTACGTGGTATAGTCCTAGCTAAAATCATAGAGAAACGTACTGTTGGACTTACGCTGTTTTACCGCTAATAGAGCGAAGTTTTTTGTTTACTAAATGCGTCGTCCGCTCTGTTTATGGACGAGCTTAAGGCAAATGTTTCCACTTTTCATCTAAAAGAAGGGGTTAATTAGTCCCAATTTTATTTTATTCTCGTAAGTTAAACTTCATTATAATTTAATACAAAAGAATTTAAAGTTAAGATTTAGCCGATAATTTTTAAATTCACTTATTTCACTAAGCCTCGGTCAAAAGTTCAAGACAGGCTGATTGTACTATTGTAGACTAGAGACCAATTGGCCGTGTTGCGTTCGTTTAAGGTGTTTCACCTGGTGCCATCGGTCAACGATAGCCGCTAATTAGGTAATTTGTTTAAATTAAATCATTTTTTGTTGTTTAAAGTAGATCAATGCAAACTACGCACAAGGGTTCGTTCCCTGGTTTCTCGACTGCTGCCGTCAGGCAACGGTTACCGCTACGAAGATACGTTTTTACTGGTAAAATAAATGATAGATTCAATCACACTGTCACTAAACCCTGTCACCAAATCAACCAATATTTTTAATTCAGGTCCTTCCAATCATTTGTACTAGGTAACAATTGAATTATTAATTATTTTGCGCTCATTCTAACGTTACCTAAGAAAACAATAAACAATGGCCAGATTGCCAACGATAAACGCTACAGAGATTATATCTGGTGCATGCGGTCAACGGTAACCACTGCGCAGATCATTTTGTTTGTTTAAATTAGTGGTAAAATAATTGATAGATTAAATCACACGATCACTAAACCCTGCTGACAAACCAGTTTTTTATCCCGGCTCTTGCAATCATTTTTATTAGGTAACAGTTACGTTTTTAATTACTATTTATAACCGCTATAATTTAGAATAAAGGTTTATGTTTAAATTAGATACATTTTTGATGTGTACAGTAGATTAATTCAAACTACGCAGAAGGGTTCATTCCCTGGTTTCTAGACAAGGGTTACCGCTACGAAGATACGTTTTTTGCTGCCAAAATAAATGATAGATTCAATCACACTATCCTGTCATCAAATCAATATTTTTAATTCAGCCTCTTCCAAGCGCGAAATTACAAATTAAAGGGATGTACGGTGTGTTAATTAATTAATATAAATTTTGGATAAATATGTAACACACTATCATTGGTAATTTCTGAAGAGAGGAAAAACGGTTGAAGTTAATTTTTTTTTAAATTTAAAAAGCAAATTTGGCTCAGAAAAAACCCAGCGCCAGAAGCCTGGCTTATAAAATTTTCACAAGATGATTCGTTCAAGAATGTCTAGAATTAAGTCGCATAGAAGTAATAAATATTTCACCTAAGTCAGCTGACTTGGCCAGACAGGGCATAGCCCACTCGATCCGTGCTCACGGACGCTGCTCTGCATCTTGCGTAGTGTTACGCGTTATCTAGTGGGCTATGGGCAGGGTAAACAAATACGGGGCTGCCAGGCTGTCTCTTACACAATAATGATACAGGGCAAATTACCAGTTTAAAAATAAAACCACGGGACCACTAAGAAAATGCAAGGGTAACCAGAGTCCAGACATTAACTCAAAAAGTTTAATTGTCCAATTCCTAAGTTTAGCAGACGACGTGGTCAAATATTATTATATAGCGCGAGCAGCTTGTGTCCATGAGCGCGGATCGAGTGGGCTATGCTTGCAGGAAGAAACTTTGTCTCAGTTACACCAAAGAGAATATAGGGGAGGAGTTGAAGATCCCCGCTCCACAAGGCTAAATTACATTGTTGCCCCTAAATTATACTAGTGGTACGAGGGAGTGTCCGGCTCAGTCGCGTCACCTACGATACCGTTAAATGTCTCAAACGGAAATGCCTCGATACTGCGCATTGAAGATGCGCGGTAGAAAAGAGCAACAAGATTTTCCCCTCTTTCCACTCCTCCCCTATATTCTCTTTGGTTATACCTTGTATTGGAAACCCCCATACCTATAGCGTTGCCTGTGTACCCCCACCTACGGCACCGTAGTCCTCCCAGCATCCTCAGCGGTTAGGTAGGGTCGTACACTCGTACTGGATGAAATTGTAAAGGGCGCCCCCTCTATCTTAAAATTAGAAGCTAGCTCTCATACAAATAAAATGGCGCTACGCGGCAGCACTTAGCGATCGCCTACCGAAGGGTAGGGGCGTGCGCGAGGTACATTGGGAGAGATACGGTGCCGTAGGCAGACTTGTAAATAGGGGGTACCAGGGAGCCTGTGACTGTGACACCCAAGAAAATTCACAGGACACCCTGATAAAATATTTTTATAGGGGGTCGGGTACCACCCGGGTACCCTGAAAAATTCGGGGCGATGAGAACTCTCACAAGAGTTCAAGACTCAAAAGTGAAAGTAAAAGTTAAAAATACGCGGCTTTCCTCGACACCAAAATAGTTCTATGCCTCAGTATGAAATTCGAGTTTTTTATGTAATTACCCTTGTCCACTAGGGAGCCCCGGGTACCCAAGAAAATTGGGCTTTGGGTGGGTCGGGAGCCCTGCTGGCTCTCGATGAAATTATCACTATTTACAAGTCTGGCCGTAGGTCGCCCATCATTATTTGCAATCCATCTCAATTCCCTTATCCCTGGTTACACTGCTAGAACCAAAGAGAATATACCAATTCTCTTTGCTACAACGAAAACCAAATACCAGCAACATAAGTCCAAGCCAGTCATCTGAAAGACTCAAAACGATGACTCTGATTCTTCTGAATTTGAAATATCAGTAGAAATGATTCTAGATAATCCTCAGTGTTATTTTAAATATTTTAATGCTCAAAGCCAGGGGATAAGGAAAGGCCAAAATAATTTTATTATGAAAATTTGATGTTTTCAGTGATAAATTAATCTCATTGTTGATAACTGATTAACTGGTACCTGAAAGCATTAGTAACTAACTAGCAATATTAGGTCCCTTATGCTTACGCTCCCCTATATTTATGTTTGTGCTTAGTGCAGATTTTAAAAATGCCACAGTTTCTTAACAATCTTAATTAAAATGAAGACTGAAGGAACAGATATTAATAAAAAATGTCTTCGTGGACAAAGACTTGAAAAAGTAAATGATAAGAAAACAAAATGGAATGACCGAAGTAGCAGATATTAAACTTTTTCTTTAAAGACATGATTATAAAACATCAATTATTTAAAAAAAAAATACTTATCTTCGTTTTTTTCACCAAAATTACATTTGCCCAAAAATTTTGTATCATTAAATTTTCCATTCTTTTCAAAATGGTTCGTGTCAAAGATTTACTATATAACAGAAACATGCGACATCGTTTATATTTACAGCTAGATTTCCAGTGTAGACCATGATAGAAACACAATGTGTTCCTCATAGCGAGTTGAAGTCATACCAAACTAATTCAATCACAACTTTTAAAACAGTTCTCACGCACTCAATAATATACCAAAGGTTTTTTGTTAATAATGTCTTTTATCCAGATTTTAATGATTCATTTATAAAACATTTCAAATCATCGACCCAAAAAATGGGACCCAAATTGAATCGTGGTCGTATAAATGCAGGCGCAAAACCAAAGCACCCTAAAGCGACGTTTAAAATGTCAATCATGATGAAAGATAAAATTTCTTCCTTCGGTTGAATTTAGTCGTTTTAAACAACGTTTTGCCTTATAGTTCGAAAAGAGAAACCTTTAAAAATAACCCATATCCATCCTCGGATATTTATTCTAATCCTTTTCATTCGAAAACTGTTATTACCACAAAGGATATATAGAATGAATAATCTGTCTTTCGAAAACAATGCAAATGTAATTTTGGTGAAAAAAACGAAGATAAGTTTTTTTTTTCAAATAATTGATGTTTTATAATCATGTCTTTAAAGAAAAAGTTTAATATCTGCTACTTCGGTCATTCCATTTTGTTTTCTTATCATTTACTTTTTCAAGTCTTTGTCCACGAAGACATTTTTTATTAATTGTTAGAAGGTTACTTTTGATTTTTGAAAATAAACTTTGCAGGCTCGTAACTCTGTTTCTACTGGAGATACGGGGATGTCCTTTGAGTATGTTATAGACCAATTTGTCCCCCATCTAGCCATACTAAGAATTAGGGCTACGACAAACAGTAGTCGAGTAATTAAGCTAATCGTAAACAAACAAACCCCTCCATAGGAAATACATTAGACTAAATTCTGGAGGCTCGTAACTCTGGTTCTACCAGAGATACGGGGATGTAAATAATGTGACCTTGACACAAATGTTCGGATAATTATAAAGGTCTTTGCATGTTCCAAGCAAAAAAAAAACCTCGCGGTTTCGAACCTGTGGCCTTCCGGGAGTGAGGCGGATGCGATAACCGCTACGCTAAAGATATGTTATTATTTTTAATCGAAAGAACAGGGTCAAGTAATTAAGCAATACATGAACAAACAAACCCCTCCATAGAAAATGCATTAGACTATACTTTGCAGGCTCGTAACTCTGTTTCTACTGTAGATACGGCGATGTCCTTTGAGTATGTTATAGTCCAATTTGTCCCCCATCTAACCATACTAAAAACATTGAGCTACGACAAACAGGGGCCGAGTATTTAAGCTAAACGTAAACAAACAACCCGTCCATAGGAAATGCATTAGACTATATTTTGCAGGCCCATAACTCTGCGTCTACTAGAGATACGGGGATGTGTTTAGGATATGTTATAGTCCAAATTGTCCCCCATCTAACCATACTAAAAACATTAAGCTACGAAAAACAGGGGCCGAGATATTAAGCAAAATGTTCGTCAATTTTGGTATCGTCTCACTTATTTTTATTATGTTACTTATGATTTTTGCACTAAACTTTGGAGGCTCATAACTCTTGTTCTACAAGAGATACTGGGATCTCCTTTGGATATGTTATAGTACTCTTTGCTCCCCATACAAGGATACTTTAAACTTGAGGCTACCTCAATATCGTCGTCAACTTACTTTTTGTCTCACTTATTGTTAGAAGGTTACTATTGATTTTTGAAAATAAACTTTGCAGGCTCGTAACTCTGTTTCTACTGGAGATACGGGGATGTCCTTTGAGAATGTTATAGACCAATTTGTCCCCCATCTAGCCATTCTAAGAATTAGGGCTACGACAAACAGTAGTCGAGTAATTAAGCTAATCGTAAACAAACAAACCCCTCCATAGGAAATACATTAGACTAAATTCTGGAGGCTCGTAACTCTGGTTCTACCAGAGATACGGGGATGTAAATAATATGACCTTGACACAAATGTTCGGATAATTATAAAGGTCTTTGCATGTTCCAAGCAAAAAAAAAAAACTTCGCGGTTTCGAACCTGTGGCCTTCCGGGAGTGAGGCGGATGCGATAACCGCTACACTAAAGATATGTTATTATTTTTAATCGAAAGAACAGGGTCAAGTAATTAAGCAATACGTGAACAAACAAACCCCTGCATAGGAAATGCATTAGACTATGCTTTGCAGGCCCATAACTCTGTGTCTACTAAAGATACCAAGATGTCCTTAGGATATGTTATAGTCCAATTTGTCCTTCATCTAACCATACTGAAAACATTGAGCTACGACAAACAGGGGCCGAGATATTAAGCAAAATGTTCGTCAACTTTGGTATCGTCTCTCTTATTTTTATTATGTTAGTTATGATTTTTGCACTAAACTTTGGCGGCTCATAACTCTTGTTCTACAAGAGATACTGGGATCTCCTTTGCATATGTTATAGTACTCTTTGCTCCCCATACAAGGATACTTTAAACTTGAGGCTACCTCAATATCGTCGTCAACTTACTTTTTGTCTCACTTATTGTTAGAAGGTTACTTTTGATTTTTGAAAATAAACTTTGCAGGCTCGTAACACTGTTTCTACTGGAGATACGGGGATGTCCTTTGAGTATGTTATAGACCAATTTGTCCCCCATCTAGCCATACTAAGAATTAGGGCTACGACAAACAGTAGTCGAGTAATTAAGCTAATCGTAAACAAACAAACCCCTCCATAGGAAATACATTAGACTAAATTCTGGAGGCTCGTAACTCTGGTTCTACCAGAGATACGGGGATGTAAATAATGTGACCTTGACACAAATGTTCGGATAATTATAAAGGTCTTTGCATGTTCCAAGCAAAAAAAAAAACCTCGCGGTTTCGAACCTGTGGCCTTCCGGGAGTGAGGCGGATGCGATAACCGCTACACTAAAGATATGTTACTGTTTTTAATCGAAAGAACAGGGTCAAGTAATTAAGCAATACGTGAACAAACAAACCCCTCCATAGAAAATGCATTAGACTATACTTTGCAGGCTCGTAAATCTGTTTCTACTGTAGATACGGGGATGTCCTTTGAGTATGTTATAGTCCAATTTGTCCCCCATCTAACCATACTAAAAACATTGAGCTACGACAAACAGTAGTCGAGTAATTAAGCTAATCGTAAACAAACAAACCCCTCCATAGGAAATCCATTAGACTAAATTCTGGAGGCTCGTAACTCTGGTTCTACCAGAGATACGGGGATGTAAATAATGTGACCTTGACACAAATGTTCGGATAATTATAAAAAAAAACTTCGCGGTTTCGAACCTGTGGCCTTCCGGGAGTGAGGCGGATGCGATAACCGCTACGCTAAAGATATGTTATTATTTTTAATCGAAAGAACAGGGTCAAGTAATTAAGCAATACATGAACAAACAAACCCCTCCACAGAAAATGCATTAGACTATAATTTGCAGGCTCGTAACTCTGTTTCTACTGTAGATACGGCGATGTCCTTTGAGTATGTTATATTCCAATTTGTCCCCCATCTAACCATACTAAAAACATTGAGCTACGAAAAACAGGGGCCGAGTAATTAAGCAAAATATTCGTCAATTTTGGTATCGTCTCACTTATTTTTATTATGTTACTTATGATTTTTGCACTAAACTTTGGAGGCTCATAACTCTTGTTCTACAAGAGATACTGGGATCTCCTTTGGATATGTTATAGTACTCTTTGCTTTGGAGGCTCATAACTCTTGTTCTACAAGAGATACTGGGATCTCCTTTGGATATGTTATAGTACTCTTTGCTCCCCATACAAGGATACTTTAAACTTGAGGCTACCTCAATATCGTCGTCAACTTACTTTTTGTCTCACTTATTGTTAGAAGGTTACTTTTGATTTTTGAAAATAAACTTTGCAGGCTCGTAACTCTGTTTCTACTGGAGATACGGGGATGTCCTTTGAGTATGTTATAGACCAATTTGTCCCCCATCTAGCCATACTAAGAATTAGGGCTACGACAAACAGTAGTCGAGTAATTAAGCTAATCGTAAACAAACAAACCCCTCCATAGGAAATACATTAGACTAAATTCTGGAGGCTCGTAACTCTGGTTCTACCAGAGATACGGGGATGTAAATAATGTGACCTTGACACAAATGTTCGGATAATTATAAAGGTCTTTGCATGTTCCAAGCAACAAAAAAAACCTCGCGGTTTCGAACCTGTGGCCTTCCGGGAGTGAGGCGGATGCGATAACCGCTACGCTAAAGATATGTTATTATTTTTAATCGAAAGAACAGGGTCAAGTAATTAAGCAATACATGAACAAACAAACCCCTCCATAGAAAATGCATTAGACTATACTTTGCAGGCTCGTAACTCTGTTTCTACTGTAGATACGGCGATGTCCTTTGAGTATGTTATAGTCCAATTTGTCCCCCATCTAACCATACTAAAAACATTGAGCTACGACAAACAGGGGCCGAGTATTTAAGCTAAACGTAAACAAACAACCCGTCCATAGGAAATGCATTAGACTATATTTTGCAGGCCCATAACTCTGCGTCTACTAGAGATACGGGGATGTCTTTAGGATATGTTATAGTCCAAATTGTCCCCCATCTAACCATACTAAAAACATTAAGCTACGACAAACAGGGGCCGAGATATTAAGCAAAATGTTCGTCAATTTTGGTATCGTCTCACTTATTTTTATTATGTTACTTATGATTTTTGCACTAAACTTTGGAGGCTCATAACTCTTGTTCTACAAGAGATACTGGGATCTCCTTTGGATATGTTATAGTACTCTTTGCTCCCCATACAAGGATACTTTAAATTTGAGGCTACCTCAATATCGTCGTCAACTTACTTTTTGTCTCACTTATTGTTAGAAGGTTACTATTGATTTTTGAAAATAAACTTTGCAGGCTCGTAACTCTGTTTCTACTGGAGATACGGGGATGTCCTTTGAGAATGTTATAGACCAATTTGTCCCCCATCTAGCCATTCTAAGAATTAGGGCTACGACAAACAGTAGTCGAGTAATTAAGCTAATCGTAAACAAACAAACCCCTCCATAGGAAATACATTAGACTAAATTCTGGAGGCTCGTAACTCTGGTTCTACCAGAGATACGGGGATGTAAATAATATGACCTTGACACAAATGTTCGGATAATTATAAAGGTCTTTGCATGTTCCAAGCAAAAAAAAAAAACTTCGCGGTTTCGAACCTGTGGCCTTCCGGGAGTGAGGCGGATGCGATAACCGCTACACTAAAGATATGTTATTATTTTTAATCGAAAGAACAGGGTCAAGTAATTAAGCAATACGTGAACAAACAAACCCCTGCATAGGAAATGCATTAGACTATGCTTTGCAGGCCCATAACTCTGTGTCTACTAAAGATACCAAGATGTCCTTAGGATATGTTATAGTCCAATTTGTCCTTCATCTAACCATACTGAAAACATTGAGCTACGACAAACAGGGGCCGAGATATTAAGCAAAATGTTCGTCAACTTTGGTATCGTCTCTCTTATTTTTATTATGTTAGTTATGATTTTTGCACTAAACTTTGGCGGCTCATAACTCTTGTTCTACAAGAGATACTGGGATCTCCTTTGCATATGTTATAGTACTCTTTGCTCCCCATACAAGGATACTTTAAACTTGAGGCTACCTCAATATCGTCGTCAACTTACTTTTTGTCTCACTTATTGTTAGAAGGTTACTTTTGATTTTTGAAAATAAACTTTGCAGGCTCGTAACACTGTTTCTACTGGAGATACGGGGATGTCCTTTGAGTATGTTATAGACCAATTTGTCCCCCATCTAGCCATACTAAGAATTAGGGCTACGACAAACAGTAGTCGAGTAATTAAGCTAATCGTAAACAAACAAACCCCTCCATAGGAAATACATTAGACTAAATTCTGGAGGCTCGTAACTCTGGTTCTACCAGAGATACGGGGATGTAAATAATGTGACCTTGACACAAATGTTCGGATAATTATAAAGGTCTTTGCATGTTCCAAGCAAAAAAAAAAACCTCGCGGTTTCGAACCTGTGGCCTTCCGGGAGTGAGGCGGATGCGATAACCGCTACACTAAAGATATGTTATTATTTTTAATCGAAAGAACAGGGTCAAGTAATTAAGCAATACGTGAACAAACAAACCCCTCCATAGAAAATGCATTAGACTATATTTTGCAGGCTCGTAAATCTGTTTCTACTGTAGATACGGGGATGTCCTTTGAGTATGTTATAGTCCAATTTGTCCCCCATCTAACCATACTAAAAACATTGAGCTACGACAAACAGTAGTCGAGTAATTAAGCTAATCGTAAACAAACAAACCCCTCCTTAGGAAATCCATTAGACTAAATTCTGGAGGCTCGTAACTCTGGTTCTACCAGAGATACGGGGATGTAAATAATGTGACCTTGACACAAATGTTCGGATAATTATAAAAAAAAAACTTCGCGGTTTCGAACCTGTGGCCTTCCGGGAGTGAGGCGGATGCGATAACCGCTACGCTAAAGATATGTTATTATTTTTAATCGAAAGAACAGGGTCAAGTAATTAAGCAATACATGAACAAACAAACCCCTCCATAGAAAATGCATTAGACTATACTTTGCAGGCTCGTAACTCTGTTTCTACTGTAGATACGGCGATGTCCTTTGAGTATGTTATATTCCAATTTGTCCCCCATCTAACCATACTAAAAACATTGAGCTACGAAAAACAGGGGCCGAGTAATTAAGCTAAACGTAAACAAACAACCCGTCCAAAGGAAATGCATTAGACTATGCTTTGCAGGCCCATAACTCTGTGTTTACTAGAGATACGGGGATGTCCTTAGGATATGTTATAGTTCAAATTGTCCCCCATCTAATCATACTAAAAACATTGAGCTACGACAAACAGGGGCCGACATATTAAGCAAAATGTTCGTCAACTTTGGTATCGTCTCACTTATTTTTATTATGTTACTTATGATTTTTGCACTAAACTTTGGAGGCTCATAACTCTTGTTCTACAAGAGATACTGGGATCTCCTTTCGATATGTTATAGTACTCTTTGCTCCCCATACAAGGATACTTTAAACTTGAGGATACCTCAATATCGTCGTCAACTTACTTTTTGTCTCACTTATTGTTAGAAGGTTACTTTTGATTTTTGAAAATAAACTTTGCAGGCTCGTAACTCTGTTTCTACTGGAGATACGGGGATGTCCTTTGAGTATGTTATAGACCAATTTGTCCCCCATCTAGCCATACTAAGAATTAGGGCTACGACAAACAGTAGTCGAGTAATTAAGCTAATCGTAAACAAACAAACCCCTCCATAGGAAATACATTAGACTAAATTCTGGAGGCTCGTAACTCTGGTTCTACCAGAGATACGGGGATGTAAATAATGTGACCTTGACACAAATGTTCGGATAATTATAAAGGTCTTTGCATGTTCCAAGCAAAAAAAAACCTCGCGGTTTCGAACCTGTGGCCTTCCGGGAGTGAGGCGGATGCGATAACCGCTACACTAAAGATATGTTATTATTTTTAATCGAAAGAACAGGGTCAAGTAATTAAGCAATACGTGAACAAACAAACCCCTCCATAGAAAATGCATTAGACTATATTTTGCAGGCTCGTAAATCTGTTTCTACTGTAGATACGGGGATGTCCTTTGAGTATGTTATAGTCCAATTTGTCCCCCATCTAACCATACTAAAAACATTGAGCTACGACAAACAGTAGTCGAGTAATTAAGCTAATCGTAAACAAACAAACCCCTCCATAGGAAATCCATTAGACTAAATTCTGGAGGCTCGTAACTCTGGTTCTACCAGAGATACGGGGATGTAAATAATGTGACCTTGACACAAATGTTCGGATAATTATAAAAAAAAACTTCGCGGTTTCGAACCTGTGGCCTTCCGGGAGTGAGGCGGTTGCGATAACCGCTACGCTAAAGATATGTTATTATTTTTAATCGAAAGAACAGGGTCAAGTAATTAAGCAATACATAAACAAACAAACCCCTCCATAGAAAATGCATTAGACTATACTTTGCAGGCTCGTAACTCTGTTTCTACTGTAGATACGGCGATGTCCTTTGAGTATGTTATATTCCAATTTGTCCCCCATCTAACCATACTAAAAACATTGAGCTACGAAAAACAGGGGCCGAGTAATTAAGCTAAACGTAAACAAACAACCCGTCCAAAGGAAATGCATTAGACTATGCTTTGCAGGCCCATAACTCTGTGTTTACTAGAGATACGGGGATGTCCTTAGGATATGTTATAGTTCAAATTGTCCCCCATCTAATCATACTAAAAACATTGAGCTACGACAAACAGGGGCCGACATATTAAGCAAAATGTTCGTCAACTTTGGTATCGTCTCACTTATTTTTATTATGTTACTTATGATTTTTGCACTAAACTTTGGAGGCTCATAACTCTTGTTCTACAAGAGATACTGGGATCTCCTTTGGATATGTTATAGTACTCTTTGCTCCCCATACAAGGATACTTTAAACTTGAGGATACCTCAATATCGTCGTCAACTTAATTTTTGTCTCACTTATTGTTAGAAGGTTACTTTTGATTTTTGAAAATAAACTTTGCAGGCTCGTAACTCTGTTTCTACTGGAGATACGGGGATGTCCTTTGAGTATGTTATAGACCAATTTGTCCCCCATCTAGCCATACTAAGAATTAGGGCTCCGACAAACAGTAGTCGAGTAATTAAGCTAATCGTAAACAAACAAACCCCTCCATAGGAAATACATTAGACTAAATTCTGGAGGCTCGTAACTCTGGTTCTACCAGAGATACGGGGATGTAAATAATATGACCTTGACACAAATGTTCGGATAATTATAAAGGTCTTTGCATGTTCCAAGCAAAAAAAAAAAAACTTCGCGGTTTCGAACCTGTGGCCTTCCGGGAGTGAGGCGGATGCGATAACCGCTACACTAAAGATATGTTATTATTTTTAATCGAAAGAACAGGGTCAAGTAATTAAGCAATACGTGAACAAACAAACCCCTGCATAGGAAATGCATTAGACTATGCTTTGCAGGCCCATAACTCTGTGTCTACTAAAGATACCAAGATGTCCTTAGGATATGTTATAGTCCAATTTGTCCTTCATCTAACCATACTGAAAACATTGAGCTACGACAAACAGGGGCCGAGATATTAAGCAAAATGTTCGTCAACTTTGGTATCGTCTCTCTTATTTTTATTATGTTAGTTATGATTTTTGCACTAAACTTTGGCGGCTCATAACTCTTGTTCTACAAGAGATACTGGGATCTCCTTTGCATATGTTATAGTACTCTTTGCTCCCCATACAAGGATACTTTAAACTTGAGGCTACCTCAATATCGTCGTCAACTTACTTTTTGTCTCACTTATTGTTAGAAGGTTACTTTTGATTTTTGAAAATAAACTTTGCAGGCTCGTAACACTGTTTCTACTGGAGATACGGGGATGTCCTTTGAGTATGTTATAGACCAATTTGTCCCCCATCTAGCCATACTAAGAATTAGGGCTACGACAAACAGTAGTCGAGTAATTAAGCTAATCGTAAACAAACAAACCCCTCCATAGGAAATACATTAGACTAAATTCTGGAGGCTCGTAACTCTGGTTCTACCAGAGATACGGGGATGTAAATAATGTGACCTTGACACAAATGTTCGGATAATTATAAAGGTCTTTGCATGTTCCAAGCAAAAAAAAAAACCTCGCGGTTTCGAACCTGTGGCCTTCCGGGAGTGAGGCGGATGCGATAACCGCTACACTAAAGATATGTTATTATTTTTAATCGAAAGAACAGGGTCAAGTAATTAAGCAATACGTGAACAAACAAACCCCTCCATAGAAAATGCATTAGACTATATTTTGCAGGCTCGTAAATCTGTTTCTACTGTAGATACGGGGATGTCCTTTGAGTATGTTATAGTCCAATTTGTCCCCCATCTAACCATACTAAAAACATTGAGCTACGACAAACAGTAGTCGAGTAATTAAGCTAATCGTAAACAAACAAACCCCTCCTTAGGAAATCCATTAGACTAAATTCTGGAGGCTCGTAACTCTGGTTCTACCAGAGATACGGGGATGTAAATAATGTGACCTTGACACAAATGTTCGGATAATTATAAAAAAAAAACTTCGCGGTTTCGAACCTGTGGCCTTCCGGGAGTGAGGCGGATGCGATAACCGCTACGCTAAAGATATGTTATTATTTTTAATCGAAAGAACAGGGTCAAGTAATTAAGCAATACATGAACAAACAAACCCCTCCATAGAAAATGCATTAGACTATACTTTGCAGGCTCGTAACTCTGTTTCTACTGTAGATACGGCGATGTCCTTTGAGTATGTTATATTCCAATTTGTCCCCCATCTAACCATACTAAAAACATTGAGCTACGAAAAACAGGGGCCGAGTAATTAAGCAAAATATTCGTCAATTTTGGTATCGTCTCACTTATTTTTATTATGTTACTTATGATTTTTGCACTAAACTTTGGAGGCTCATAACTCTTGTTCTACAAGAGATACTGGGATCTCCTTTGGATATGTTATAGTACTCTTTGCTTTGGAGGCTCATAACTCTTGTTCTACAAGAGATACTGGGATCTCCTTTGGATATGTTATAGTACTCTTTGCTCCCCATACAAGGATACTTTAAACTTGAGGCTACCTCAATATCGTCGTCAACTTACTTTTTGTCTCACTTATTGTTAGAAGGTTACTTTTGATTTTTGAAAATAAACTTTGCAGGCTCGTAACTCTGTTTCTACTGGAGATACGGGGATGTCCTTTGAGTATGTTATAGACCAATTTGTCCCCCATCTAGCCATACTAAGAATTAGGGCTACGACAAACAGTAGTCGAGTAATTAAGCTAATCGTAAACAAACAAACCCCTCCATAGGAAATACATTAGACTAAATTCTGGAGGCTCGTAACTCTGGTTCTACCAGAGATACGGGGATGTAAATAATGTGACCTTGACACAAATGTTCGGATAATTATAAAGGTCTTTGCATGTTCCAAGCAACAAAAAAAACCTCGCGGTTTCGAACCTGTGGCCTTCCGGGAGTGAGGCGGATGCGATAACCGCTACGCTAAAGATATGTTATTATTTTTAATCGAAAGAACAGGGTCAAGTAATTAAGCAATACATGAACAAACAAACCCCTCCATAGAAAATGCATTAGACTATACTTTGCAGGCTCGTAACTCTGTTTCTACTGTAGATACGGCGATGTCCTTTGAGTATGTTATAGTCCAATTTGTCCCCCATCTAACCATACTAAAAACATTGAGCTACGACAAACAGGGGCCGAGTATTTAAGCTAAACGTAAACAAACAACCCGTCCATAGGAAATGCATTAGACTATATTTTGCAGGCCCATAACTCTGCGTCTACTAGAGATACGGGGATGTCTTTAGGATATGTTATAGTCCAAATTGTCCCCCATCTAACCATACTAAAAACATTAAGCTACGACAAACAGGGGCCGAGATATTAAGCAAAATGTTCGTCAATTTTGGTATCGTCTCACTTATTTTTATTATGTTACTTATGATTTTTGCACTAAACTTTGGAGGCTCATAACTCTTGTTCTACAAGAGATACTGGGATCTCCTTTGGATATGTTATAGTACTCTTTGCTCCCCATACAAGGATACTTTAAATTTGAGGCTACCTCAATATCGTCGTCAACTTACTTTTTGTCTCACTTATTGTTAGAAGGTTACTATTGATTTTTGAAAATAAACTTTGCAGGCTCGTAACTCTGTTTCTACTGGAGATACGGGGATGTCCTTTGAGAATGTTATAGACCAATTTGTCCCCCATCTAGCCATTCTAAGAATTAGGGCTACGACAAACAGTAGTCGAGTAATTAAGCTAATCGTAAACAAACAAACCCCTCCATAGGAAATACATTAGACTAAATTCTGGAGGCTCGTAACTCTGGTTCTACCAGAGATACGGGGATGTAAATAATATGACCTTGACACAAATGTTCGGATAATTATAAAGGTCTTTGCATGTTCCAAGCAAAAAAAAAAAACTTCGCGGTTTCGAACCTGTGGCCTTCCGGGAGTGAGGCGGATGCGATAACCGCTACACTAAAGATATGTTATTATTTTTAATCGAAAGAACAGGGTCAAGTAATTAAGCAATACGTGAACAAACAAACCCCTGCATAGGAAATGCATTAGACTATGCTTTGCAGGCCCATAACTCTGTGTCTACTAAAGATACCAAGATGTCCTTAGGATATGTTATAGTCCAATTTGTCCTTCATCTAACCATACTGAAAACATTGAGCTACGACAAACAGGGGCCGAGATATTAAGCAAAATGTTCGTCAACTTTGGTATCGTCTCTCTTATTTTTATTATGTTAGTTATGATTTTTGCACTAAACTTTGGCGGCTCATAACTCTTGTTCTACAAGAGATACTGGGATCTCCTTTGCATATGTTATAGTACTCTTTGCTCCCCATACAAGGATACTTTAAACTTGAGGCTACCTCAATATCGTCGTCAACTTACTTTTTGTCTCACTTATTGTTAGAAGGTTACTTTTGATTTTTGAAAATAAACTTTGCAGGCTCGTAACACTGTTTCTACTGGAGATACGGGGATGTCCTTTGAGTATGTTATAGACCAATTTGTCCCCCATCTAGCCATACTAAGAATTAGGGCTACGACAAACAGTAGTCGAGTAATTAAGCTAATCGTAAACAAACAAACCCCTCCATAGGAAATACATTAGACTAAATTCTGGAGGCTCGTAACTCTGGTTCTACCAGAGATACGGGGATGTAAATAATGTGACCTTGACACAAATGTTCGGATAATTATAAAGGTCTTTGCATGTTCCAAGCAAAAAAAAAAACCTCGCGGTTTCGAACCTGTGGCCTTCCGGGAGTGAGGCGGATGCGATAACCGCTACACTAAAGATATGTTATTATTTTTAATCGAAAGAACAGGGTCAAGTAATTAAGCAATACGTGAACAAACAAACCCCTCCATAGAAAATGCATTAGACTATATTTTGCAGGCTCGTAAATCTGTTTCTACTGTAGATACGGGGATGTCCTTTGAGTATGTTATAGTCCAATTTGTCCCCCATCTAACCATACTAAAAACATTGAGCTACGACAAACAGTAGTCGAGTAATTAAGCTAATCGTAAACAAACAAACCCCTCCTTAGGAAATCCATTAGACTAAATTCTGGAGGCTCGTAACTCTGGTTCTACCAGAGATACGGGGATGTAAATAATGTGACCTTGACACAAATGTTCGGATAATTATAAAAAAAAAACTTCGCGGTTTCGAACCTGTGGCCTTCCGGGAGTGAGGCGGATGCGATAACCGCTACGCTAAAGATATGTTATTATTTTTAATCGAAAGAACAGGGTCAAGTAATTAAGCAATACATGAACAAACAAACCCCTCCATAGAAAATGCATTAGACTATACTTTGCAGGCTCGTAACTCTGTTTCTACTGTAGATACGGCGATGTCCTTTGAGTATGTTATATTCCAATTTGTCCCCCATCTAACCATACTAAAAACATTGAGCTACGAAAAACAGGGGCCGAGTAATTAAGCTAAACGTAAACAAACAACCCGTCCAAAGGAAATGCATTAGACTATGCTTTGCAGGCCCATAACTCTGTGTTTACTAGAGATACGGGGATGTCCTTAGGATATGTTATAGTTCAAATTGTCCCCCATCTAATCATACTAAAAACATTGAGCTACGACAAACAGGGGCCGACATATTAAGCAAAATGTTCGTCAACTTTGGTATCGTCTCACTTATTTTTATTATGTTACTTATGATTTTTGCACTAAACTTTGGAGGCTCATAACTCTTGTTCTACAAGAGATACTGGGATCTCCTTTCGATATGTTATAGTACTCTTTGCTCCCCATACAAGGATACTTTAAACTTGAGGATACCTCAATATCGTCGTCAACTTACTTTTTGTCTCACTTATTGTTAGAAGGTTACTTTTGATTTTTGAAAATAAACTTTGCAGGCTCGTAACTCTGTTTCTACTGGAGATACGGGGATGTCCTTTGAGTATGTTATAGACCAATTTGTCCCCCATCTAGCCATACTAAGAATTAGGGCTACGACAAACAGTAGTCGAGTAATTAAGCTAATCGTAAACAAACAAACCCCTCCATAGGAAATACATTAGACTAAATTCTGGAGGCTCGTAACTCTGGTTCTACCAGAGATACGGGGATGTAAATAATGTGACCTTGACACAAATGTTCGGATAATTATAAAGGTCTTTGCATGTTCCAAGCAAAAAAAAACCTCGCGGTTTCGAACCTGTGGCCTTCCGGGAGTGAGGCGGATGCGATAACCGCTACACTAAAGATATGTTATTATTTTTAATCGAAAGAACAGGGTCAAGTAATTAAGCAATACGTGAACAAACAAACCCCTCCATAGAAAATGCATTAGACTATATTTTGCAGGCTCGTAAATCTGTTTCTACTGTAGATACGGGGATGTCCTTTGAGTATGTTATAGTCCAATTTGTCCCCCATCTAACCATACTAAAAACATTGAGCTACGACAAACAGTAGTCGAGTAATTAAGCTAATCGTAAACAAACAAACCCCTCCATAGGAAATCCATTAGACTAAATTCTGGAGGCTCGTAACTCTGGTTCTACCAGAGATACGGGGATGTAAATAATGTGACCTTGACACAAATGTTCGGATAATTATAAAAAAAAACTTCGCGGTTTCGAACCTGTGGCCTTCCGGGAGTGAGGCGGTTGCGATAACCGCTACGCTAAAGATATGTTATTATTTTTAATCGAAAGAACAGGGTCAAGTAATTAAGCAATACATAAACAAACAAACCCCTCCATAGAAAATGCATTAGACTATACTTTGCAGGCTCGTAACTCTGTTTCTACTGTAGATACGGCGATGTCCTTTGAGTATGTTATATTCCAATTTGTCCCCCATCTAACCATACTAAAAACATTGAGCTACGAAAAACAGGGGCCGAGTAATTAAGCTAAACGTAAACAAACAACCCGTCCAAAGGAAATGCATTAGACTATGCTTTGCAGGCCCATAACTCTGTGTTTACTAGAGATACGGGGATGTCCTTAGGATATGTTATAGTTCAAATTGTCCCCCATCTAATCATACTAAAAACATTGAGCTACGACAAACAGGGGCCGACATATTAAGCAAAATGTTCGTCAACTTTGGTATCGTCTCACTTATTTTTATTATGTTACTTATGATTTTTGCACTAAACTTTGGAGGCTCATAACTCTTGTTCTACAAGAGATACTGGGATCTCCTTTGGATATGTTATAGTACTCTTTGCTCCCCATACAAGGATACTTTAAACTTGAGGATACCTCAATATCGTCGTCAACTTAATTTTTGTCTCACTTATTGTTAGAAGGTTACTTTTGATTTTTGAAAATAAACTTTGCAGGCTCGTAACTCTGTTTCTACTGGAGATACGGGGATGTCCTTTGAGTATGTTATAGACCAATTTGTCCCCCATCTAGCCATACTAAGAATTAGGGCTCCGACAAACAGTAGTCGAGTAATTAAGCTAATCGTAAACAAACAAACCCCTCCATAGGAAATACATTAGACTAAATTCTGGAGGCTCGTAACTCTGGTTCTACCAGAGATACGGGGATGTAAATAATATGACCTTGACACAAATGTTCGGATAATTATAAAGGTCTTTGCATGTTCCAAGCAAAAAAAAAAAAACTTCGCGGTTTCGAACCTGTGGCCTTCCGGGAGTGAGGCGGATGCGATAACCGCTACACTAAAGATATGTTATTATTTTTAATCGAAAGAACAGGGTCAAGTAATTAAGCAATACGTGAACAAACAAACCCCTGCATAGGAAATGCATTAGACTATGCTTTGCAGGCCCATAACTCTGTGTCTACTAAAGATACCAAGATGTCCTTAGGATATGTTATAGTCCAATTTGTCCTTCATCTAACCATACTGAAAACATTGAGCTACGACAAACAGGGGCCGAGATATTAAGCAAAATGTTCGTCAACTTTGGTATCGTCTCTCTTATTTTTATTATGTTAGTTATGATTTTTGCACTAAACTTTGGCGGCTCATAACTCTTGTTCTACAAGAGATACTGGGATCTCCTTTGCATATGTTATAGTACTCTTTGCTCCCCATACAAGGATACTTTAAACTTGAGGCTACCTCAATATCGTCGTCAACTTACTTTTTGTCTCACTTATTGTTAGAAGGTTACTTTTGATTTTTGAAAATAAACTTTGCAGGCTCGTAACACTGTTTCTACTGGAGATACGGGGATGTCCTTTGAGTATGTTATAGACCAATTTGTCCCCCATCTAGCCATACTAAGAATTAGGGCTACGACAAACAGTAGTCGAGTAATTAAGCTAATCGTAAACAAACAAACCCCTCCATAGGAAATACATTAGACTAAATTCTGGAGGCTCGTAACTCTGGTTCTACCAGAGATACGGGGATGTAAATAATGTGACCTTGACACAAATGTTCGGATAATTATAAAGGTCTTTGCATGTTCCAAGCAAAAAAAAAAACCTCGCGGTTTCGAACCTGTGGCCTTCCGGGAGTGAGGCGGATGCGATAACCGCTACACTAAAGATATGTTATTATTTTTAATCGAAAGAACAGGGTCAAGTAATTAAGCAATACGTGAACAAACAAACCCCTCCATAGAAAATGCATTAGACTATATTTTGCAGGCTCGTAAATCTGTTTCTACTGTAGATACGGGGATGTCCTTTGAGTATGTTATAGTCCAATTTGTCCCCCATCTAACCATACTAAAAACATTGAGCTACGACAAACAGTAGTCGAGTAATTAAGCTAATCGTAAACAAACAAACCCCTCCTTAGGAAATCCATTAGACTAAATTCTGGAGGCTCGTAACTCTGGTTCTACCAGAGATACGGGGATGTAAATAATGTGACCTTGACACAAATGTTCGGATAATTATAAAAAAAAAACTTCGCGGTTTCGAACCTGTGGCCTTCCGGGAGTGAGGCGGATGCGATAACCGCTACGCTAAAGATATGTTATTATTTTTAATCGAAAGAACAGGGTCAAGTAATTAAGCAATACATGAACAAACAAACCCCTCCATAGAAAATGCATTAGACTATACTTTGCAGGCTCGTAACTCTGTTTCTACTGTAGATACGGCGATGTCCTTTGAGTATGTTATATTCCAATTTGTCCCCCATCTAACCATACTAAAAACATTGAGCTACGAAAAACAGGGGCCGAGTAATTAAGCTAAACGTAAACAAACAACCCGTCCAAAGGAAATGCATTAGACTATGCTTTGCAGGCCCATAACTCTGTGTTTACTAGAGATACGGGGATGTCCTTAGGATATGTTATAGTTCAAATTGTCCTTCATCTAACCATACTGAAAACATTGAGCTACGACAAACAGGGGCCGAGATATTAAGCAAAATGTTCGTCAACTTTGGTATCGTCTCTCTTATTTTTATTATGTTAGTTATGATTTTTGCACTAAACTTTGGCGGCTCATAACTCTTGTTCTACAAGAGATACTGGGATCTCCTTTGCATATGTTATAGTACTCTTTGCTCCCCATACAAGGATACTTTAAACTTGAGGCTACCTCAATATCGTCGTCAACTTACTTTTTGTCTCACTTATTGTTAGAAGGTTACTTTTGATTTTTGAAAATAAACTTTGCAGGCTCGTAACACTGTTTCTACTGGAGATACGGGGATGTCCTTTGAGTATGTTATAGACCAATTTGTCCCCCATCTAGCCATACTAAGAATTAGGGCTACGACAAACAGTAGTCGAGTAATTAAGCTAATCGTAAACAAACAAACCCCTCCATAGGAAATACATTAGACTAAATTCTGGAGGCTCGTAACTCTGGTTCTACCAGAGATACGGGGATGTAAATAATGTGACCTTGACACAAATGTTCGGATAATTATAAAGGTCTTAGCATGTTCCAAGCAAAAAAAAAAACCTCGCGGTTTCGAACCTGTGGCCTTCCGGGAGTGAGGCGGATGCGATAACCGCTACACTAAAGATATGTTATTATTTTTAATCGAAAGAACAGGGTCAAGTAATTAAGCAATACGTGAACAAACAAACCCCTCCATAGAAAATGCATTAGACTATATTTTGCAGGCTCGTAAATCTGTTTCTACTGTAGATACGGGGATGTCCTTTGAGTATGTTATAGTCCAATTTGTCCCCCATCTAACCATACTAAAAACATTGAGCTACGACAAACAGTAGTCGAGTAATTAAGCTAATCGTAAACAAACAAACCCCTCCTTAGGAAATCCATTAGACTAAATTCTGGAGGCTCGTAACTCTGGTTCTACCAGAGATACGGGGATGTAAATAATGTGACCTTGACACAAATGTTCGGATAATTATAAAAAAAAAACTTCGCGGTTTCGAACCTGTGGCCTTCCGGGAGTGAGGCGGATGCGATAACCGCTACGCTAAAGATATGTTATTATTTTTAATCGAAAGAACAGGGTCAAGTAATTAAGCAATACATGAACAAACAAACCCCTCCATAGAAAATGCATTAGACTATACTTTGCAGGCTCGTAACTCTGTTTCTACTGTAGATACGGCGATGTCCTTTGAGTATGTTATATTCCAATTTGTCCCCCATCTAACCATACTAAAAACATTGAGCTACGAAAAACAGGGGCCGAGTAATTAAGCTAAACGTAAACAAACAGCCCGTCCAAAGGAAATGCATTAGACTATGCTTTGCAGGCCCATAACTCTGTGTTTACTAGAGATACGGGGATGTCCTTAGGATATGTTATAGTTCAAATTGTCCCCCATCTAATCATACTAAAAACATTGAGCTACGACAAACAGGGGCCGACATATTAAGCAAAATGTTCGTCAACTTTGGTATCGTCTCACTTATTTTTATTATGTTACTTATGATTTTTGCACTAAACTTTGGAGGCTCATAACTCTTGTTCTACAAGAGATACTGGGATCTCCTTTGGATATGTTATAGTACTCTTTGCTCCCCATACAAGGATACTTTAAACTTGAGGATACCTCAATATCGTCGTCAACTTACTTTTTGTCTCACTTATTGTTAGAAGGTTACTTTCGATTTTTGAAAATAAACTTTGCAGGCTCGTAACTCTGTTTCTACTGGAGATACGGGGATGTCCTTTGAGTATGTTATAGACCAATTTGTCCCCCATCTAGCCATACTAAGAATTAGGGCTACGACAAACAGTAGTCGAGTAATTAAGCTAATCGTAAACAAACAAACCCCTCCATAGGAAATACATTAGACTAAATTCTGGAGGCTCGTAACTCTGGTTCTACCAGAGATACGGGGATGTAAATAATGTGACCTTGACACAAATGTTCGGATAATTATAAAGGTCTTTGCATGTTCCAAGCAAAAAAAAACCTCGCGGTTTCGAACCTGTGGCCTTCCGGGAGTGAGGCGGATGCGATAACCGCTACACTAAAGATATGTTATTATTTTTAATCGAAAGAACAGGGTCAAGTAATTAAGCAATACGTGAACAAACAAACCCCTCCATAGAAAATGCATTAGACTATATTTTGCAGGCTCGTAAATCTGTTTCTACTGTAGATACGGGGATGTCCTTTGAGTATGTTATAGTCCAATTTGTCCCCCATCTAACCATACTAAAAACATTGAGCTACGACAAACAGTAGTCGAGTAATTAAGCTAATCGTAAACAAACAAACCCCTCCATAGGAAATCCATTAGACTAAATTCTGGAGGCTCGTAACTCTGGTTCTACCAGAGATACGGGGATGTAAATAATGTGACCTTGACACAAATGTTCGGATAATTATAAAGGTCTTGGCATGTTCCAAGCAAAAAAAAAAAAACTTCGCGGTTTCGAACCTGTGGCCTTCCGGGAGTGAGGCGGATGCGATAACCGCTACACTAAAGATATGTTATTATTTTTAATCGAAAGAACAGGGTCAAGTAATTAAGCAATACGTGAACAAACAAACCCCTCCATAGAAAATGCATTAGACTATACTTTGCAGGCCCATAACTCTGTGTCTACTAGAGATACCGGGATGTCCTTAGGATATGTTATAGTCCAATTTGTCCTTAATCTAACCATACTAAAAACTTTGGGCTACGACAAACAGGGGCCGAGTACTTAAGCAAAACGTAAAGAAACAAACCCCCTCCATAGGAAATGAGTTAGACTATACTTTGCAGGCTCGTAACTCTGTTTCTACTGGAGATACGGGGATGTCCTTTGAGTATTTTATAGTCCAATTTGTCCCCCATCTAACCATACTAAAAACATTGAGCTACGACAAACAAGGGCTGAGATATTAAGCAAAATGTTCGTCAACTTTGGTATCGTCTCACTTATTTTTATTATGTTACTTATGATTTTTGCACTAAATTTTGGAGGCTCATAACTCTTGTTCTACAAGAGATACTGGGATCTCCTTTGGATATGTTTTAGTACTCTTTGCTCCCCATACAAGGATACTTTAAACTTGAGGCTACCTCAATATCGTCGTCAACTTTTTTTTGTCTCACTTATTGTTAGAAGGTTACTTTTGATTTTTGAAAATAAACTTTGCAGGCTCGTAACTCTGTTTCTACTGGAGATACGGGGATGTCCTTTGAGTATGTTATAGACCAATTTGTCCCCCATCTAGCCATACTAAGAATTAGGGCTACGACAAACAGTAGTCGAGTAATTAAGCTAATCGTAAACAAACAAACCCCTTCATAGGAAATACATTAGACTAAATTCTGGAGGCTCGTAACTCTGGTTCTACCAGAGATACGGGGATGTAAATAATGTGACCTTGACACAAATGTTCGGATAATTATAAAGGTCTTTGCATGTTCCAAGCAAAAAAAAAAAACTTCGCGGTTTCGAACCTGTGGCCTTCCGGGAGTGAGGCGGATGCGATAACCGCTACACTAAAGATATGTTATTATTTTTAATCGAAAGAACAGGGTCAAGTAATTAAGCAATACGTGAACAAACAAACCACTCCATAGAAAATGCATTAGACTATACTTTGCAGGCCCATAACTCTGTGTCTACTAGAGATACCGAGATGTCCTTAGGATATGTTATAGTCCAATTTGTCCTTCATCTAACCATTTTAAAAACTTTGGGCTACGACAAACAGGGGCCGAGTACTTAACCAAAACGTAATGAAACAAACCCCCTCCATAGGAAATGAGTTAGACTATAATTTGCAGGCTCATAACTCTGTTTCTACTAGAGATACGGGGATGTCCTTTGAGTATGTTATAGTCCAATTTGTCCCCCATCGAACCATACTAAAAACATTGAGCTACAACAAACAGGGGCCGAGTAATTAAGCTAAACGTAAACAAACAACCCCTCCATAGGAAATGCATTAGACTATAATTTTCCGGCTCGTAACTCTGTTTCTACTGGAGATACGGGGATGTCCTTTGAGTATGGTATTGTCCAATTTGTCCCCCATCTAACCATACTAAAATATTTGGGTTACGACAAACAGGGGCCGAGTACTTAAGCAAAACGTAAAGAAACAAACCCCCTCCATAGGAAATGAGTTAGACTATACTTTGCAGGCTCGTAACTCTGTTTCTACTGGAGATACGAGGATGTCCTTAGGATATGTTATAGTCCAAATTATCCCCCATCTAACCATACTAAAAACGTTGGGCTACGACAAACAGGGGCCGAGTAGTTAAGTTAAACGTGAACAAACAAACCCCTCCATAGAAAATGCATTAGACTATAATTTGCAGGCTCGTAACTCTGTTTCTACTGGAGATACGGGGATGTCCTTTGAGTATTTTATAGTCCAATTTGTCCCCCATCTAACCATACTAAAAACATTGAGCTACGACAAACAAGGGCTGAGATATTAAGCAAAATGTTCGTCAACTTTGGTATCGTCTCACTTATTTTTATTATGTTACTTATGATTTTTGCACTAAATTTTGGAGGCTCATAACTCTTGTTCTACAAGAGATACTGGGATCTCCTTTGGATATGTTTTAGTACTCTTTGCTCCCCATACAAGGATACTTTAAACTTGAGGCTACCTCAATATCGTCGTCAACTTTTTTTTGTCTCACTTATTGTTAGAAGGTTACTTTTGATTTTTGAAAATAAACTTTGCAGGCTCGTAACTCTGTTTCTACTGGAGATACGGGGATGTCCTTTGAGTATGTTATAGACCAATTTGTCCCCCATCTAGCCATACTAAGAATTAGGGCTACGACAAACAGTAGTCGAGTAATTAAGCTAATCGTAAACAAACAAACCCCTTCATAGGAAATACATTAGACTAAATTCTGGAGGCTCGTAACTCTGCACAGTAAAAACTAATGGTCTTAGAATAAACCCTTGAGGGTTTTTGCACTTTTGTCAGAAAACCAGTACCAAAGTATTTTGTTTGGAAACCATTATGGGATTTTTCCTATCCAAATAACACCATTGTTCAAACCATTTTACATCTCTAATTGTTATTCATTTCTACCGTTTTAAACCCTTACAGGTGGTATATTCGACCTAATGTGGTACATTTCTTTTCCATTAGTGGGTAGCTTCTCAACCTTTCTCAAACCACTTACGGCGTTATTCTAAGCCATTTTTTGATTTTAGAACAGCCATGTTTAAAACCGAAATGGTGGTATATTCTACCATTAACTATAGTTTAAAGAACCTTTTTTAAACCTAGAAAACTGTTGGAAAAAAGGGTTTCACTTGAAACCTTTTGGGGACACTTCAAAATTTCCCCGTTTGAAAACTCCGCTAAACCCCACGACTCCTTATTCAAACCCCTAGGGTTTTCATTCAAACCGCCGCGTGTGCTTATACTAACCCCCCGCGTGTTCTTATTCTACCCCCCGGGTGTTCTTATTGTACCCCCCCGCGTGTGCTTATTCTAATCCCCCCGCGTGTGCTTATTCTAATCCCCCCGCGTGTGCTTATTCTAATCCCCCCGCGTGTTCTTATTCTAACCCCCCCGCGTGTTCTTATTCTAACCCCCCCGCGTGTTCTTATTCTAACCCCACCGCGTGTTCTTATTCTAACCCCACCGCGTGTTCTTATTCTAACCCCCCAAGTATTCTTATTCTAACACCCTAAGTGTTCTTATTCTAACCCCCCCTCCACGTGTTCTTATTCAGACCTCGCGGGCGTTTAATCAAACCACGCTCTAAATTGGACTCATATCCAGCCTTCAGTTTTAACATTCCGGCGTACTCCGAACAGATTTATCGTAAATGGTAGACACGCCATTGAATAATACTTTCTTATTTACTTAGAACTGCATAAATTAGCGTTTTGGATATATATAAAAGTAGTATGGTTTAACTAAAATGTAAACACCCATTTCAAATATTAATATCAAAAGATGTTCTTGAAATAACGTAATGAAACGGAGCTTTAGTGCTACAAAACTAGTAAAGGCATCGCATTTCCGAGAAATATTTGCCAAATTTTCGTTTTATATTGTGAAAAAAAGGTAATTATAATTTTGTTGTATTTCTTTACACACCAACTCAAGGGAAACTGCTAAAGTGGTGTACTAATGTAACAACGGACGCTTACAGACACACATATAGACGACTTTATTACTCTTTCTGTATTAAAATTGAGCTTAGATATAAGAGTATCTTAAAATATCAAAATAAATGTAATTAATATTATATATTTTCTTCGTTAATATTTCATCTTATTGCGCATTACATCGTTTTGAGAAAGAACAATTAAACATACGCCGGTTGTTTCGCCATACTGAAATCGGTAGTATATAAAGGTTTCGAATTCCAATGATGTAAATGACAGCGCAATTGCATAAAGCTTTGGAGGAAGTACTGAGTTACAATCTCTTCGGTATTTTAAGTCAATCACACAATAAAACTTGTATTTAAGAAAATTGCGTCATCTTTTGGATAAAATTGAGCTTGTATAACCCAGAAGCTGCATATGGGCATCTTTCACATATAACCTAATTTTGAATACTAAGACCTTGAATTTTAATATTAAATTTTTAATTGGTTTCTGGATTTTTTACCTCTCCGAGTGAAGATGACGGTACGGAGAGGTATTACATCGGACTTGCCTGTCAGCGCGTTCGCACATGAGCAAACGCGTTCACAGAAAGCAATTTTTGGCTTCTACTCCCATCATTTCACCAAAGATGCACGCAGTAACGATTTTTCTTATAATTTATGTTTCATTGTGAATCAAGCGCCTTATATACCCCAAATTTCCAAAAATTGTTAAAGAGGCATACACTTGAATTCAAACGTCAACAATAGCAATGTTTTAAATGATTTTAGGAATGAAGTTTCTTTAAACGATTTAATTAATATTAAGGTAAGTTAATTACGATTAATATAATAATTATCAATTACATTTATTTGATATTAAGAAAAACCTCTTAATTTCGTCTCGACTTTTAGTAGTCCATTTTAGTTTATCATAAGAAAATAGCTCATAGCTCCCTGTAAGTATGAAACTCTTCATTTAAGCTATGTTAACAGCATTTTCTTCCGTATTTTCCCAGCGCATCGTGCTTTTCGCGAACCCCTTAGGTGGCGGTGGTGGTTTTGTGCCCCCCTATTGTAGTACCAAAACGTCTCCAACAGGTTGCAAAAGTGTAAGCGCGCTAAATCTGAAAGCAAATGTTGTAGTATGAAAATATTCTACGTTTCATAATTATAGGGTGCTATATATTATTTTCTTATGAATTTATTATTAGTATTTTTAATTGGATAGCTAAATTGTGAAAAGTTTCGGGAACTCAAAGGTTTTTGAAATTCTAGCATTACCATCTTTCAAGGTTCTTTTTTCAAAAGTAAAAGAGTTTGAATTCAGCACATACGTATTATATGTTTTTTTAAATCGAAAGAAGACCCTCTTGCTTCTTTTTTAACTCAAAGAGGTTTCCGCGGTTTTTTCAACCTATGTAAACCATGTTTTCTAACAGTGAACCCTCAATGGTTTGCAGTTTTTTGTAGGTACCACTTTTAAACCAGTAATGGTTTGCTGTTTTATATGAACCACTTTTAAACCCTTAATGGTTTGCTGTTTTTAGCATTACCATTTTTAAACCATCAAGGAGTTATCTTGAAAGGGACTACATTAAAACCAATTTTTTCACAGATCCTGGCATTTCTTATTATAAACCAGAAACGGTTTATCAAAGCTGTTTTAAACCAGTAATGGTGTGCTGTTTTTGAAGGCGACCCTTTTAAACCATTTAGTTGGTGCTGTAAAACCCTTAGTGGTTGCCGAGAAAATCATAAACCCTATATAAACCCTTTGAACACCATTATTTTTAACTGTGTAGGAAATACATTAGACTAAATTCTGGAGGCTGGTAACTCTGGTTCTACCAGAGATACGGGGATGTAAATCATGTGACCTTGACACAAATGTTCGGATAATTATAAAAAAAACTTCGCGGTTTCGAACCAGTGGCCTTCCGGGAGTGAGGCGGATGCGATAACTGCTACACTAAAGATATGTTATTACTTTTAATCGAAAGAACAGGGTCAAGTAATTAAGCAATACGTGAACAAACAAACCCCTCCATAGAAAATGCATTAGACTATACTTTGCAGGCTCGTAACTCTGTTTCTACTGTAGATACGGAGATGTCCTTTGAGTATGTTACAGTCCAATTTGTCCCCCATCTAACCATACTAAAAACATAGAGCTACGACAAACAGGGGCCGAGTAATTAAGCTAAACGTAAACAAACAACCCCTCCATAGGAAATGCATTAGACTATACTTTGCAGGCTCGTAGCTCTGTTTCTACTGGAGATACGGGGATGTCCTTTGAATATGTTTTAGTCCAATTTGTCCCCCATCTAACCATACGAAAAACATTGAGCTACGACAAGAGTTATGAGCCGCCAAAGTTTAGTGCAAAAATCATAAGTAACATAATAAAAATAAGTGAGACGATACCAAAGTTGACGAACATTTTGCTTAATATCTCGGCCCCTGTTTGTCGTAGCTCAATGTTTTTGTATGGTTAGATGGGGGACAAAATGGACTAAAACATACTCAAAGGACATACCCGTATCTCCAGTAGAAACAGAGTTACGAGCCTGCAAAGTATAGTCTAATGCACTTCCTATGGAGGGGTTGTTTGTTTATGTTTAGCTTAATTACTCGGCCCCTGTTTGTCGTAGCCCAAAGTTTTTAGTATGGTTAGATGGGGGACAATTTGGACTATAACATATCCTAAGGACATCCCCGTATCTCTAGTAGACACAGAGTTATGGGCCTGCAAAATATAGTCTAATGCATTTCCTATGGACGGGTTGTTTGTTTACGTTTAGCTTAATTACTCGGCCCTTGTTTGTCGTAGCTCATTATTTGTAGTATGGTTAGATGGGGGACAAATTGGACTATAACATACTCAAAGGACATCCCCGTATCTCCAGTAGAAACAGAGTTACGAGCCTGCAAAGTATAGTCTAATGCATTTCCTATGGAGGGGGTTTGTTTCGTTACGTTTTGCTTAAGTACTCGGCCCCTGTTTGTCGTAGCCCAAAGTTTTTAGTATGGTTAGATGGGGGACAATTTGGACTATAACATATCCTAAGGACATCCCCGTATCTCTAGTAGACACAGAGTTATGGGCCTGCAAAGTATAGTCTAATGCATTTCCTATGGAGGAGTTTGTTTGTTTACGATTAGCTTAATTACTCGACTACTGTTTGTCGTAGCTCAATGTTTCTAGTATGGTTAGATGGGGGACAAATTGGGCTATAACATACTCAAAGGACATCCCCGTATCTCCAGTAGAAACAGAGTTACGAGCCTGCAAAGTATAGTCTAATGCATTTTCCATGGAGGGGTTTGTTTGTTCACGTATTGCTTAATTACTTGACCCTGTTCTTTCGATTAAAAATAATAACATATCTTTAGTGTAGCGGTTATCGCATCCGCCTCACTCTCGGAAGGCCACAGGTTCGAAACCGCGAAGTTTTTTTTTTGCTTGGAACATGCAAAGACCTTTATAATTATCCGAACATTTGTGTCAAGGTCACATTATTTACATCCCCGTATCTCTGGTAGAACCAGAGTTACGAGCCTGCAAAGTTTATTTTCAAAAATCAAAAGTAACCTTCTAACAATAAGTGAGACAAAAAATAAGTTGACGACGATATTGAGGTAGCCTCAAGTTTAAAGTATCCTTGTATGGGGAGCAAAGAGTACTATAACATATCCAAAGGAGATCCCAGTATCTCTTGTAGAACAAGAGTTATGAGCCTCCAAAGTTTAGTGCAAAAATCATAAGTAAAATAATAAAAATAAGTGAGACGATACCAAAGTTGACGAACATTTTGCTTAATATCTCGGCCAATGTTTGTCGTAGCTCAATGTTTTTAGTATGGTTAGATGGGGGACAATTTGGACTATAACATATCCTAAGGACATCCCCGTATCTCTAGTAGACACAGAGTTATGGGCCTGCAAAATATAGTCTAATGCATTTCCTATGGACGGGTTGTTTGTTTACGTTTAGCTTAATTACTCGGCCCTTGTTTGTCGTAGCTCATTATTTGTAGTATGGTTAGATGGGGGACAAATTGGACTATAACATACTCAAAGGACATCCCCGTATCTCCAGTAGAAACAGATTTACGAGCCTGCAAAGTATAGTCTAATGCATTTCCTATGGAGGGGGTTTGTTTCGTTACGTTTTGCTTAAGTACTCGGCCCCTGTATGTCGTAGCCCAAAGTTTTTAGTATGGTTAGATGGGGGACAATTTGGACTATAACATATCCTAAGGACATCCCCGTATCTCTAGTAGACACAGAGTTATGGGCCTGCAAAGTATAGTCTAATGCATTTCCTATGGAGGGGTTTGTTTGTTTACGATTAGCTTAATTACTCGACTGCTGTTTGTCGTAGCTCAATGTTTTTAGTATGGTTAGATGGTGGACAAATTGGACTATAACATACTCAAAGGACATCCCCGTATCTCCAGTAGAAACAGAGTTACGAGCCTGCAAAGTATAGTCTAATGCATTTTCTATGGAGGGGTTTGTTTATTCACGTATTGCTTAATTACTTGACCCTGTTCTTTCGATTAAAAATAATAACATATCTTTAGTGTAGCTGTTATCGCATCCGCCTCACTCTCGGAAGGCCACAGGTTCGAAACCGCGAAGTTTTTTTTTTGCTTGGAACATGCAAAGACCTTTATAATTATCCGAACATTTGTGTCAAGGTCACATTATTTACATCCCCGTATCTCTGGTGGAACCAGAGTTACGAGCCTGCAAAGTTTATTTTCAAAAATCAAAAGTAACCTTCTAACAATAAGTGAGACAAAAAATAAGTTGACGACGATATTGAGGTAGCCTCAAGTTTAAAGTATCCTTGTATGGGGAGCAAAGAGTACTATAACATATCCAAAGGAGATCCCAGTATCTCTTGTAGAACAAGAGTTATGAGCCTCCAAAGTTTAGTGCAAAAATCATAAGTAACATAATAAAAATAAGTGAGACGATACCAAAGTTGACGAACATTTTGCTTAATATCTCGGCCACTGTTTGTCGTAGCTCAATGTTTTTAGTATGGTTAGATGGGGGACAATTTGGACTATAACATATCCTAAGGACATCCCCGTATCTCTAGTAGACACAGAGTTATGGGCCTGCAAAATATAGTCTACTGCATTTCCTATGGACGGGTTGTTTGTTTACGTTTAGCTTAATTACTCGGCCCCTGTTGGTCGTAGCTCAATATGTTTAGTATGGTTAGATGGGGGACAAATTGGACTATAACATACTCAAAGGACATCCCCGTATCTCCAGTAGAAACAGAGTTAGGAGCCTGCAAAGTATAGTCTAATGCATTTTCTATGGAGGGGTTTGTTTTTTCACGTATTGCTTAATTACTTGACCCTGTTCTTTCGATTAAAAATAATAACATATCTTTAGTGTAGCGGTTATCGCATCCGCCTCACTCCCGGAAGGCCACAGGTTCGAAACCGCGAAGTTTTTTTTATAATTATCCGAACATTTGTGTCAAGGTCACATTATTTACATCCCCGTATCTCTGGTAGAACCAGAGTTACGAGCCTCCAGAATTTAGTCTAATGTATTTCCTATGGAGGGGGTTTGTTTGTTTACGATTAGCTTAATTACTCGACTACTGTTTGTCGTAGCCCTAATTCTTGGTATGGCTAGATGAAGGACAAATTGGTCTATAACATACTCAAAGGACATCCCCGTATCTCCAGTAGAAACAGAGTTACGAGCCTGCAAAATTTATTTTCAAAAATCAAAAGTAACCTTCTAACAATAAGTGAGCCAAAAAATAAGTTGACGACGATATTGCGGTAGCCTCAAGTTTAAAGTATCCTTGTATGGGGAGCAAAGAGTACTATAACATATCCAAAGGAGATCCCAGTATCTATTGTAGAACAAGAGTTATGAGCCTCCAAAATTTAGTGCAAAAATCATAAGTAACATAATAAAAATAAGTGAGACGATTCAAAAGTTGACGAACATTTTGCTTAATATCTCGGACCCTGTTTGTCCTAGCTCAATGTTTTTAGTATGGTTAGATGGGGGACAATTTGGACTATAACATATCCTAAGGACATCCCCGTATCTCTAGTAGACACAGAGTTATGGGCCTGCAAAGTATAGTCTAATGCATTTGCTATGGACGGGTTGTTTGTTTACGTTTAGCTTAATTACTCGGCCCCTGTTTGTCGTAGCTCAATGTCTTTAGTATGGTTAGATGGGGGACAAATTGGCCTATAACATACTCAAAGGACATCCCCGTATCTCCAATAGAAACAGAGTTACGAGCCTGCAAACTATAGTCTAATGCATTTCCTATGGAGGGGGTTTGTTTCGTTACGTTTTGCTTAAGTACTCGGCCCCTGTTTGTCGTAGCCCAAAGTTTTTAGTATGGTTAGATGGGGGACAATTTGGACTATAACATATCCTAAGGACATCCCCGTATCTCTAGTAGACACAGAGTTATGGGCCTGCAAAGTATAGTCTAATGCATTACCTATGGAGGGGTTTGTTTGTTTACGATTAGCTTAATTACTCGACTACTGTTTGTCGTAGCTCAATGTTTTTAGTATGGTTAGATGGGGGACAAATTGGACTATAACATACAAATTCAAATTCAAATTCAAAAATGTTTATTTTTTACTTTTCATTACATTACAGTTTGCTACGGGGCTAAGTCACATTGTGACTTGTAAGCCCCGTGCCTATCTGCTTAATTTAATATAACAATTTAATTTAATCAAATAAAAAATAGATTTAACAATGGTGTCTTATAATAATTCGTGTTAAAGATTCATGAAAAAAGATTTAATGAATATATGTTATATCCACTTAAAATTGAACAGTGGCATGGTATATTATAAAATATTTAACAATTGGTTATGCCAAAGGTGGCTTTATAAAAACAAATTAAATAAAAAAGTAAAGGTTTTATTATTTTTTTCTAATATTAGTGATTTTATAGTCTTTTTAAATCTAGTTAAAGTCGGTTTTGCTTGAATTTCAGGTGATATTGTGTTATATAATTTTATTCCCGTATAAAAGATAGACGTGAATTTTTTTGAGGTGTTACATTTAGGTAAATCTAATAGCTCTAGTGATCTAGTATGTCTATTTTTCTGCTTCTGTTTTAGTAGGCTATTTTCCCGCCTAATGTTTGTGTATATGAAACATAAGCTATTATACTGTATACTCTCTTGTATGTTTAAAATTTTTGCCCTAGTAAAATACTCTTGGGTATGGTCTCTAAATGACAAATTATAAATTGATCTAATTGCCCTTTTTTGTAGGATATGTATCCTATTTTTATTAGCTTTTGTTGTGTTGCCCCAGAATTGTATTCCATAAGAGAACACCGAATTAAATAATGCGTGGTATATTTCAATTAGAATATTTCTGGGTACCATTTTTCTACAATGGTAAAGCAATCCATTCACTCGGGCTAATTTTGAGCTGGTTATATTAACTCAAAGGACATCCCCGTATCTCCAGTAGAAACAGAGTTACGAGCCTGCAAAGTATAGTCTAATGCATTTTCTATGGAGGGGTTTGTTTGTTCACGTATTGCTTAATTACTTGACCCTGTTCTTTCGATTAAAAATAATAACATATCTTTAGTGTAGCGGTTATCGCATCCGCCTCACTCTCGGAAGGCCACAGATTCGAAACCACGAAGTTTTTTTTTTTGCTTGGAACATGCAAAGACCTTTATAATTATCCGAACATTTGTGTCAAGGTCACATTATTTACATCCCCGTATCTCTGGTAGAACCAGAGTTACGAGCCTCCAGAATTTAGTCTAATGTATTTCCTATGAAGGGGTTTGTTTGTTTACGATTAGCTTAATTACTCGACTACTGTTTGTCGTAGCCCTAATTCTTAGTATGGCTAGATGGGGGACAAATTGGTCTATAACATACTCAAAGGACATCCCCTTATCTCCAGTAGAAACAGAGTTACGAGCCTGCAAAGTTTATTTTCAAAAATCAAAAGTAACCTTCTAACAATAAGTGAGACAAAAAGTAAGTTGACAACGATATTGAGGTAGCCTCAAGTTTAAAGTATCCTTGTATGGGGAGCAAAGAGTACTATAACATATGCAAAGGAGATCCCAGTATCTCTTGTAGAACAAGAGTTATGAGCCTCCAAAAGTTTAGTGCAAAAATCATAAGTAACATAATAAAAATAAGTGAGACGATACCAAAGTTGACGAACATTTTGCTTAATATCTCGGCCCCTGTTTGTCGTAGCTCAATGTTTTCAGTATGGTTAGATGAAGGACAAATTGGACTATAACATATCCTAAGGACATCCCGGTATCTCTAGTAGACACAGAGTTATGGGCCTGCAAAGTATAGTCTAATGCATTTTCTATGGAGGGGTTTGTTTTTTCACGTATTGCTTAATTACTTGACCCTGTTCTTTCGATTAAAAATAATAACATATCTTTAGTGTAGCGGTTATCGCATCCGCCTAACTCCCGGAAGGCCACAGGTTCGAAACCGCGAAGTTTTTTTTTATAATTATCCGAACATTTGTGTCAAGGTCAAATTATTTACATCCCCGTATCTCTGGTAGAACCAGAGTTACCAGCCTCCAGAATTTAGTCTAATGTATTTCCTATGGAGGGGTTTGTTTGTTTACGATTAGCTTAATTACTCGACTACTGTTTGTCGAAGCCCTAATTCTTAGTATGGCTAGATGGGGGACAAATTGGTCTATAACATACTCAAAGGACATCCCCGTATCTCCAGTAGAAACAGAGTTAGGAGCCTGCAAAGTATAGTCTAATGCATTTTCTATGGAGGGGTTTGTTTTTTCACGTATTGCTTAATTACTTGACCCTGTTCTTTCGATTAAAAATAATAACATATCTTTAGTGTAGCGGTTATCGCATCCGCCTCACTCCCGGAAGGCCACAGGTTCGAAACCGCGAAGTTTTTTTTTATAATTATCCGAACATTTGTGTCAAGGTCACATTATTTACATCCCCGTATCTCTGGTAGAACCAGAGTTACGAGCCTCCAGAATTTAGTCTAATGTATTTCCTATGGAGGGGGTTTGTTTGTTTACGATTAGCTTAATTACTCGACTACTGTTTGTCGTAGCCCTAATTCTTGGTATGGCTAGATGAAGGACAAATTGGTCTATAACATATTCAAAGGACATCCCCGTATCTCCAGTAGAAACAGAGTTACGAGCCTGCAAAATTTATTTTCAAAAATCAAAAGGAACCTTCTAACAATAAGTGAGACAAAAAATAAGTTGACGACGATATTGCGGTAGCCTCAAGTTTAAAGTATCCTTGTATGGGGAGCAAAGAGTACTATAACATATCCAAAGGAAATCCCAGTATCTCTTGTAGAACAAGAGTTATGAGCCTCCAAAGTTTAGTGCAAAAATCATAAGTAACATAATAAAAATAAGTGAGACGATTCAAAAGTTGACGAACATTTTGCTTAATATCTCGGACCCTGTTTGTCCTAGCTCAATGTTTTTAGTATGGTTAGATGGGGGACAATTTGGACTATAACATATCCTAAGGACATCCCCGTATCTCTAGTAGACACAGAGTTATGGGCCTGCAAAGTATCGTCTAATGCATTTGCTATGGACGGGTTGTTTGTTTACGTTCAGCTTAATTACTCGGCCCCTGTTTGTCGTAGCCCAATGTTTTTAGTATGGTTAGATGGGGGACAAATTGGACTATAACATACTCAAAGGACATCCCCGTATCTCCAATAGAAACAGAGTTACGAGCCTGCAAACTATAGTCTAATGCATTTCCTATGGAGGGGGTTTGTTTCGTTACGTTTTGCTTAAGTACTCGGCCCCTGTTTGTCGTAGCCCAAAGTTTTTAGTATGGTTAGATGGGGACAATTTGGACTATAACATATCCTAAGGACATCCCCGTATCTCTAGTAGACACAGAGTTATGGGCCTGCAAAGTATAGTCTAATGCATTTCCTATGGAGGGGTTTGTTTGTTTACGATTAGCTTAATTACTCGACTACTGTTTGTCGTAGCTCAATGTTTTTAGTATGGTTAGATGGGGGACAAATTGGACTATAACATACTCAAAGGACATCCCCGTATCTCCAGTAGAAACAGAGTTACGAGCCTGCAAAGTATAGTCTAATGCATTTTCTATGGAGGGGTTTGTTTTTTCACGTATTGCTTAATTACTTGACCCTGTTCTTTCGATTAAAAATAATAACATATCTTTTGTGTAGCGGTTATCGCATCCGCCTCACTCCCGGAAGGCCACAGGTTCGAAACCGCGAAGTTTTTTTTTATAATTATCCGAACATTTGTGTCAAGGTCACATTATTTACATCCCCGTATCTCTGGTAGAACCAGAGTTACGAGCCTCCAGAATTTAGTCTAATGTATTTCCTATGGAGGGGGTTTGTTTGTTTACGATTAGCTTAATTACTCGACTACTGTTTGTCGTAGCCCTAATTCTTGGTATGGCTAGATGAAGGACAAATTGGTCTATAACATATTCAAAGGACATCCCCGTATCTCCAGTAGAAACAGAGTTACGAGCCTGCAAAATTTATTTTCAAAAATCAAAAGTAACCTTCTAACAATAAGTGAGACAAAAAATAAGTTGACGACGATATTGCGGTAGCCTCAAGTTTAAAGTATCCTTGTATGGGGAGCAAAGAGTACTATAACATATCCAAAGGAAATCCCAGTATCTCTTGTAGAACAAGAGTTATGAGCCTCCAAAGTTTAGTGCAAAAATCATAAGTAACATAATAAAAATAAGTGAGACGATTCAAAAGTTGACGAACATTTTGCTTAATATCTCGGACCCTGTTTGTCCTAGCTCAATGTTTTTAGTATGGTTAGATGGGGGACAATTTGGACTATAACATATCCTAAGGACATCCCCGTATCTCTAGTAGACACAGAGTTATGGGCCTGCAAAGTATCGTCTAATGCATTTGCTATGGACGGGTTGTTTGTTTACGTTTTTTTTTATAATTATCCGAACATTTGTGTCAAGGTCACATTATTTACATCCCCGTATCTCAAGGTAGAACCAGAGTTACGAGCCTCCAGAATTTAGTCTAATGTATTTCCTATGGAGGGGGTTATCTCTTGTAGAACAAGAGTTATGAGCCTCCAAAGTTTAGTGCAAAAATCATAAGTAACATAATAAAAATAAGTGAGACGATTCAAAAGTTGACGAACATTTTGCTTAATATCTCGGACCCTGTTTGTCCTAGCTCAATGTTTTTAGTATGGTTAGATGGGGGACAATTTGGACTATAACATATCCTAAGGACATCTCCGTATCTCTAGTAGACACAGAGTTATGGGCCTGCAAAGTATCGTCTAATGCATTTGCTATGGACGGGTTGTTTGTTTACGTTCAGCTTAATTACTCAGCCCCTGTTTGTCGTAGCCCAATGTTTTTAGTATGGTTAGATGGGGGACAAATTGGACTATAACATACTCAAAGGACATCCCCGTATCTCCAATAGAAACAGAGTTACGAGCCTGCAAACTATAGTCTAATGCATTTCCTATGGAGGGGGTTTGTTTCGTTACGTTTTGCTTAAGTACTCGGCCCCTGTTTGTCGTAGCCCAAAGTTTTTAGTATGGTTAGATGGGGACAATTTGGACTATAACATATCCTAAGGACATCCCCGTATCTCTAGTAGACACAGAGTTATGGGCCTGCAAAGTATAGTCTAATGCATTTCCTATGGAGGGGTTTGTTTGTTTACGATTAGCTTAATTACTCGACTACTGTTTGTCGTAGCTCAATGTTTTTAGTATGGTTAGATGGGGGACAAATTGGACTATAACATACTCAAAGGACATCCCCGTATCTCCAGTAGAAACAGAGTTACGAGCCTGCAAAGTATAGTCTAATGCATTTTCTATGGAGGGGTTTGTTTTTTCACGTATTGCTTAATTACTTGACCCTGTTCTTTCGATTAAAAATAATAACATATCTTTAGTGTAGCGGTTATCGCATCCGCCTCACTCCCGGAAGGCCACAGGTTCGAAACCGCGAAGTTTTTTTTTTTTGCTTGGAACATGCAAAGACCTTTATAATTATCCGAACATTTGTGTCAAGGTCATATTATTTACATCCCCGTATCTCTGGTAGAACCAGAGTTACGAGCCTCCAGAATTTAGTCTAATGTATTTCCTATGGAGGGGTTTGTTTGTTTACGATTAGCTTAATTACTCGACTACTGTTTGTCGTAGCCCTAATTCTTAGAATGGCTAGATGGGGGACAAATTGGTCTATAACATTCTCAAAGGACATCCCCGTATCTCCAGTAGAAACAGAGTTACGAGCCTGCAAAGTTTATTTTCAAAAATCAATAGTAACCTTCTAACAATAAGTGAGACAAAAAGTAAGTTGACGACGATATTGAGGTAGCCTCAAGTTTAAAGTATCCTTGTATGGGGAGCAAAGAGTACTATAACATATCCAAAGGAGATCCCAGTATCTCTTGTAGAACAAGAGTTATGAGCCTCCAAAGTTTAGTGCAAAAATCATAAGTAACATAATAAAAATAAGTGAGACGATACCAAAATTGACGAACATTTTGCTTAATATCTCGGCCCCTGTTTGTCGTAGCTTAATGTTTTTAGTATGGTTAGATGGGGGACAATTTGGACTATAACATATCCTAAAGACATCCCCGTATCTCTAGTAGACGCAGAGTTATGGGCCTGCAAAATATAGTCTAATGCATTTCCTATGGACGGGTTGTTTGTTTACGTTTAGCTTAAATACTCGGCCCCTGTTTGTCGTAGCTCAATGTTTTTAGTATGGTTAGATGGGGGACAAATTGGACTATAACATACTCAAAGGACATCGCCGTATCTACAGTAGAAACAGAGTTACGAGCCTGAAAAGTATAGTCTAATGCATTTTCTATGGAGGGGTTTGTTTGTTCATGTATTGCTTAATTACTTGACCCTGTTCTTTCGATTAAAAATAATAACATATCTTTAGCGTAGCGGTTATCGCATCCGCCTCACTCCCGGAAGGCCACAGGTTCGAAACCGCGAGGTTTTTTTTGTTGCTTGGAACATGCAAAGACCTTTATAATTATCCGAACATTTGTGTCAAGGTCACATTATTTACATCCCCGTATCTCTGGTAGAACCAGAGTTACGAGCCTCCAGAATTTAGTCTAATGTATTTCCTATGGAGGGGTTTGTTTGTTTACGATTAGCTTAATTACTCGACTACTGTTTGTCGTAGCCCTAATTCTTAGTATGGCTAGATGGGGGACAAATTGGTCTATAACATACTCAAAGGACATCCCCGTATCTCCAGTAGAAACAGAGTTACGAGCCTGCAAAGTTTATTTTCAAAAATCAAAAGTAACCTTCTAACAATAAGTGAGACAAAAAGTAAGTTGACGACGATATTGAGGTAGCCTCAAGTTTAAAGTATCCTTGTATGGGGAGCAAAGAGTACTATAACATATCCAAAGGAGATCCCAGTATCTCTTGTAGAACAAGAGTTATGAGCCTCCAAAGCAAAGAGTACTATAACATATCCAAAGGAGATCCCAGTATCTCTTGTAGAACAAGAGTTATGAGCCTCCAAAGTTTAGTGCAAAAATCATAAGTAACATAATAAAAATAAGTGAGACGATACCAAAATTGACGAATATTTTGCTTAATTACTCGGCCCCTGTTTTTCGTAGCTCAATGTTTTTAGTATGGTTAGATGGGGGACAAATTGGAATATAACATACTCAAAGGACATCGCCGTATCTACAGTAGAAACAGAGTTACGAGCCTGCAAAGTATAGTCTAATGCATTTTCTGTGGAGGGGTTTGTTTGTTCATGTATTGCTTAATTACTTGACCCTGTTCTTTCGATTAAAAATAATAACATATCTTTAGCGTAGCGGTTATCGCATCCGCCTCACTCCCGGAAGGCCACAGGTTCGAAACCGCGAAGTTTTTTTTTATAATTATCCGAACATTTGTGTCAAGGTCACATTATTTACATCCCCGTATCTCTGGTAGAACCAGAGTTACGAGCCTCCAGAATTTAGTCTAATGGATTTCCTATGGAGGGGTTTGTTTGTTTACGATTAGCTTAATTACTCGACTACTGTTTGTCGTAGCTCAATGTTTTTAGTATGGTTAGATGGGGGACAAATTGGACTATAACATACTCAAAGGACATCCCCGTATCTACAGTAGAAACAGATTTACGAGCCTGCAAAGTATAGTCTAATGCATTTTCTATGGAGGGGTTTGTTTGTTCACGTATTGCTTAATTACTTGACCCTGTTCTTTCGATTAAAAACAGTAACATATCTTTAGTGTAGCGGTTATCGCATCCGCCTCACTCCCGGAAGGCCACAGGTTCGAAACCGCGAAGTTTTTTTTGCTTGGAACATGCAAAGACCTTTATAATTATCCGAACATTTGTGTCAAGGTCACATTATTTACATCCCCGTATCTCTGGTAGAACCAGAGTTACGAGCCTCCAGAATTTAGTCTAATGTATTTCCTATGGAGGGGTTTGTTTGTTTACGATTAGCTTAATTACTCGACTACTGTTTGTCGTAGCCCTAATTCTTAGTATGGCTAGATGGGGGACAAATTGGTCTATAACATACTCAAAGGACATCCCCGTATCTCCAGTAGAAACAGTGTTACGAGCCTGCAAAGTTTATTTTCAAAAATCAAAAGTAACCTTCTAACAATAAGTGAGACAAAAAGTAAGTTGACGACGATATTGAGGTAGCCTCAAGTTTAAAGTATCCTTGTATGGGGAGCAAAGAGTACTATAACATATGCAAAGGAGATCCCAGTATCTCTTGTAGAACAAGAGTTATGAGCCGCCAAAGTTTAGTGCAAAAATCATAACTAACATAATAAAAATAAGAGAGACGATACCAAAGTTGACGAACATTTTGCTTAATATCTCGGCCCCTGTTTGTCGTAGCTCAATGTTTTCAGTATGGTTAGATGAAGGACAAATTGGACTATAACATATCCTAAGGACATCTTGGTATCTTTAGTAGACACAGAGTTATGGGCCTGCAAAGCATAGTCTAATGCATTTCCTATGCAGGGGTTTGTTTGTTCACGTATTGCTTAATTACTTGACCCTGTTCTTTCGATTAAAAATAATAACATATCTTTAGTGTAGCGGTTATCGCATCCGCCTCACTCCCGGAAGGCCACAGGTTCGAAACCGCGAAGTTTTTTTTTTTGCTTGGAACATGCAAAGACCTTTATAATTATCCGAACATTTGTGTCAAGGTCATATTATTTACATCCCCGTATCTCTGGTAGAACCAGAGTTACGAGCCTCCAGAATTTAGTCTAATGTATTTCCTATGGAGGGGTTTGTTTGTTTACGATTAGCTTAATTACTCGACTACTGTTTGTCGTAGCCCTAATTCTTAGAATGGCTAGATGGGGGACAAATTGGTCTATAACATTCTCAAAGGACATCCCCGTATCTCCAGTAGAAACAGAGTTACGAGCCTGCAAAGTTTATTTTCAAAAATCAATAGTAACCTTCTAACAATAAGTGAGACAAAAAGTAAGTTGACGACGATATTGAGGTAGCCTCAAGTTTAAAGTATCCTTGTATGGGGAGCAAAGAGTACTATAACATATCCAAAGGAGATCCCAGTATCTCTTGTAGAACAAGAGTTATGAGCCTCCAAAGTTTAGTGCAAAAATCATAAGTAACATAATAAAAATAAGTGAGACGATACCAAAATTGACGAACATTTTGCTTAATATCTCGGCCCCTGTTTGTCGTAGCTTAATGTTTTTAGTATGGTTAGATGGGGGACAATTTGGACTATAACATATCCTAAACACATCCCCGTATCTCTAGTAGACGCAGAGTTATGGGCCTGCAAAATATAGTCTAATGCATTTCCTATGGACGGGTTGTTTGTTTACGTTTAGCTTAAATACTCGGCCCCTGTTTGTCGTAGCTCAATGTTTTTAGTATGGTTAGATGGGGGACAAATTGGACTATAACATACTCAAAGGACATCGCCGTATCTACAGTAGAAACAGAGTTACGAGCCTGCAAAGTATAGTCTAATGCATTTTCTATGGAGGGGTTTGTTTGTTCATGTATTGCTTAATTACTTGACCCTGTTCTTTCGATTAAAAATAATAACATATCTTTAGCGTAGCGGTTATCGCATCCGCCTCACTCCCGGAAGGCCACAGGTTCGAAACCGCGAGGTTTTTTTTTTGCTTGGAACATGCAAAGACCTTTATAATTATCCGAACATTTGTGTCAAGGTCACATTATTTACATCCCCGTATCTCTGGTAGAACCAGAGTTACGAGCCTCCAGAATTTAGTCTAATGTATTTCCTATGGAGGGGTTTGTTTGTTTACGATTAGCTTAATTACTCGACTACTGTTTGTCGTAGCCCTAATTCTTAGTATGGCTAGATGGGGGACAAATTGGTCTATAACATACTCAAAGGACATCCCCGTATCTCCAGTAGAAACAGAGTTACGAGCCTGCAAAGTTTATTTTCAAAAATCAAAAGTAACCTTCTAACAATTAATAAAAAATGTCTTCGTGGACAAAGACTTGAAAAAGTAAATGATAAGAAAACAAAATGGAATGACCGAAGTAGCAGATATTAAACTTTTTCTTTAAAGACATGATTATAAAACATCAATTATTTGAAAAAAAAAACTTATCTTCGTTTTTTTCACCAAAATTACATTTGCATTGTTTTCGAAAGACAGATTATTCATTCTATATATCCTTTGTGGTAATAACAGTTTTCGAATGAAAAGGATTAGAATAAATATCCGAGGATGGATATGGGTTATTTTTAAAGGTTTCTCTTTTCGAACTATAAGGCAAAACGTTGTTTAAAACGACTAAATTCAACCGAAGGAAGAAATTTTATCTTTCATCATGATTGACATTTTAAACGTCGCTTTAGGGTGCTTTGGTTTTGCGCCTGCATTTATACGACCACGATTCAATTTGGGTCCCATTTTTTGGGTCGATGATTTGAAATGTTTTATAAATGAATCATTAAAATCTGGATAAAAGACATTATTAACAAAAAACCTTTGGTATATTATTGAGTGCGTGAGAACTGTTTTAAAAGTTGTGATTGAATTAGTTTGGTATGACTTCAACTCGCTATGAGGAACACATTGTGTTTCTATCATGGTCTACACTGGAAATCTAGCTGTAAATATAAACGATGTCGCATGTTTCTGTTATATAGTAAATCTTTGACACGAACCATTTTGAAAAGAATGGAAAATTTAATGATACAAAATTTTTGGGCAAATGTAATTTTGGTGAAAAAAACGAAGATAAGTATTTTTTTTTTAAATAATTGATGTTTTATAATCATGTCTTTAAAGAAAAAGTTTAATATCTGCTACTTCGGTCATTCCATTTTGTTTTCTTATCATTTACTTTTTCAAGTCTTTGTCCACGAAGACATTTTTTATTAATATCTGTTCCTTCAGTCTTCATTTTAATTAAGATTGTTAAGAAACTGTGGCATTTTTAAAATCTGCACTAAGCACAAACATAAATATAGGGGAGCGTAAGCATAAGGGACCTAATATTGCTAGTTAGTTACTAATGCTTTCAGGTACCAGTTAATCAGTTATCAACAATGAGATTAATTTATCACTGAAAACATCAAATTTTCATAATAAAATTATTTTGGCCTTTCCTTATCCCCTGGCTTTGAGCATTAAAATATTTAAAATAACACTGAGGATTATCTAGAATCATTTCTACTGATATTTCAAATTCAGAAGAATCAGAGTCATCGTTTTGAGTCTTTCAGATGACTGGCTTGGACTTATGTTGCTGGTATTTGGTTTTCGTTGTAGCAAAGAGAATTGGTATATTCTCTTTGGTTCTAGCAGTGTAACCAGGGATAAGGGAATTGAGATGGATTGCAAATAATGATGGGCGACCTACGGCCAGACTTGTAAATAGTGATAATTTCATCGAGAGCCAGCAGGGCTCCCGACCCACCCAAAGCCCAATTTTCTTGGGTACCCGGGGCTCCCTAGTGGACAAGGGTAATTACATAAAAAACTCGAATTTCATACTGAGGCATAGAACTATTTTGGTGTCGAGGAAAGCCGCGTATTTTTAACTTTTACTTTCACTTTTGAGTCTTGAACTCTTGTGAGAGTTCTCATCGCCCCGAATTTTTCAGGGTACCCGGGTGGTACCCGACCCCCTATAAAAATATTTTATCAGGGTGTCCTGTGAATTTTCTTGGGTGTCACAGTCACAGGCTCCCTGGTACCCCCTATTTACAAGTCTGCCTACGGCACCGTATCTCTCCCAATGTACCTCGCGCACGCCCCTACCCTTCGGTAGGCGATCGCTAAGTGCTGCCGCGTAGCGCCATTTTATTTGTATGAGAGCTAGCTTCTAATTTTAAGATAGAGGGGGCGCCCTTTACAATTTCATCCAGTACGAGTGTACGACCCTACCTAACCGCTGAGGATGCTGGGAGGACTACGGTGCCGTAGGTGGGGGTACACAGGCAACGCTATAGGTATGGGGGTTTCCAATACAAGGTATAACCAAAGAGAATATAGGGGAGGAGTGGAAAGAGGGGAAAATCTTGTTGCTCTTTTCTACCGCGCATCTTCAATGCGCAGTATCGAGGCATTTCCGTTTGAGACATTTAACGGTATCGTAGGTGACGCGACTGAGCCGGAAACTCCCTCGTACCACTAGTATAATTTAGGGGCAACAATGTAATTTAGCCTTGTGGAGCGGGGATCTTCAACTCCTCCCCTATATTCTCTTTGGTGTAACTGAGACAAAGTTTCTTCCTGCAAGCATAGCCCACTCGATCCGCGCTCATGGACACAAGCTGCTCGCGCTATATAATAATATTTGACCACGTCGTCTGCTAAACTTAGGAATTGGACAATTAAACTTTTTGAGTTAATGTCTGGACTCTGGTTACCCTTGCATTTTCTTAGTGGTCCCGTGGTTTTATTTTTAAACTGGTAATTTGCCCTGTATCATTATTGTGTAAGAGACAGCCTGGCAGCCCCGTATTTGTTTACCCTGCCCATAGCCCACTAGATAACGCGTAACACTACGCAAGATGCAGAGCAGCGTCCGTGAGCACGGATCGAGTGGGCTATGCCCTGTCTGGCCAAGTCAGCTGACTTAGGTGAAATATTTATTACTTCTATGCGACTTAATTCTAGACATTCTTGAACGAATCATCTTGTGAAAATTTTATAAGCCAGGCTTCTGGCGCTGGGTTTTTTCTGAGCCAAATTTGCTTTTTAAATTTAAAAAAAAATTAACTTCAACCGTTTTTCCTCTCTTCAGAAATTACCAATGATAGTGTGTTACATATTTATCCAAAATTTATATTAATTAATTAACACACCGTACATCCCTTTAATTTGTAATTTCGCGCTTGGAAGAGGCTGAATTAAAAATATTGATTTGATGACAGGATAGTGTGATTGAATCTATCATTTATTTTGGCAGCAAAAAACGTATCTTCGTAGCGGTAACCCTTGTCTAGAAACCAGGGAATGAACCCTTCTGCGTAGTTTGAATTAATCTACTGTACACATCAAAAATGTATCTAATTTAAACATAAACCTTTATTCTAAATTATAGCGGTTATAAATAGTAATTAAAAACGTAACTGTTACCTAATAAAAATGATTGCAAGAGCCGGGATAAAAAACTGGTTTGTCAGCAGGGTTTAGTGATCGTGTGATTTAATCTATCAATTATTTTACCACTAATTTAAACAAACAAAATGATCTGCGCAGTGGTTACCGTTGACCGCATGCACCAGATATAATCTCTGTAGCGTTTATCGTTGGCAATCTGGCCATTGTTTATTGTTTTCTTAGGTAACGTTAGAATGAGCGCAAAATAATTAATAATTCAATTGTTACCTAGTACAAATGATTGGAAGGACCTGAATTAAAAATATTGGTTGATTTGGTGACAGGGTTTAGTGACAGTGTGATTGAATCTATCATTTATTTTACCAGTAAAAACGTATCTTCGTAGCGGTAACCGTTGCCTGACGGCAGCAGTCGAGAAACCAGGGAACGAACCCTTGTGCGTAGTTTGCATTGATCTACTTTAAACAACAAAAAATGATTTAATTTAAACAAATTACCTAATTAGCGGCTATCGTTGACCGATGGCACCAGGTGAAACACCTTAAACGAACGCAACACGGCCAATTGGTCTCTAGTCTACAATAGTACAATCAGCCTGTCTTGAACTTTTGACCGAGGCTTAGTGAAATAAGTGAATTTAAAAATTATCGGCTAAATCTTAACTTTAAATTCTTTTGTATTAAATTATAATGAAGTTTAACTTACGAGAATAAAATAAAATTGGGACTAATTAACCCCTTCTTTTAGATGAAAAGTGGAAACATTTGCCTTAAGCTCGTCCATAAACAGAGCGGACGACGCATTTAGTAAACAAAAAACTTCGCTCTATTAGCGGTAAAACAGCGTAAGTCCAACAGTACGTTTCTCTATGATTTTAGCTAGGACTATACCACGTAAGTCCAACAGAATAAAAGGTCGTAAGTTTAAGTATGTGCTTAAAAGTACAAAAAGTAATACTAAATATTAATTGTTTTCAATAAAACTTCGAAAGGCACCAGAAAAGTGTTCAACCTTTCATTTAAAACCATTTTCAGACCTATCGAATAAATAGTCTTCAAAAAATGGTCGAGACCATTTGGCTATCACAGCAAACATTTCCCATGTTATTCCTATGGGAAAATTTCCCTTTTTTTGCCAAAATGTCTTAATTTTTTTATGGAAATGAAAACCACCCTTAGCAACTTTATTTTCTATGAAGAAAACTAATAGAGGGATCTCTTTGAAATTTTAACCACATATTAAGGGTCCGAATTTTAGTTCAGTGGAATTTTTTCAAAGCAGTAACCATGCTAGGAAAAAAGTTACATCGAATCAAAAAACCACCCTTATACATTAAACGCAGTATGAGGTCTTATCTAAGAGAGCAACCGCTCTCTCAGAATTACTCGACTACTGTTTGTCGTAGCTCAATGTTTTTAGTATGGTTAGATGGGGGACAAATTGGACTATAACATACTCAAAGGACATCCCCGTATCTCCAGTAGAAACAGAGTTACGAGCCTGCAAAGTATAGTCTAATGCATTTTCTATGGAGGGGTTTGTTTTTTCACGTATTGCTTAATTACTTGACCCTGTTCTTTCGATTAAAAATAATAACATATCTTTTGTGTAGCGGTTATCGCATCCGCCTCACTCCCGGAAGGCCACAGGTTCGAAACCGCGAAGTTTTTTTTTATAATTATCCGAACATTTGTGTCAAGGTCACATTATTTACATCCCCGTATCTCTGGTAGAACCAGAGTTACGAGCCTCCAGAATTTAGTCTAATGTATTTCCTATGGAGGGGGTTTGTTTGTTTACGATTAGCTTAATTACTCGACTACTGTTTGTCGTAGCCCTAATTCTTGGTATGGCTAGATGAAGGACAAATTGGTCTATAACATATTCAAAGGACATCCCCGTATCTCCAGTAGAAACAGAGTTACGAGCCTGCAAAATTTATTTTCAAAAATCAAAAGTAACCTTCTAACAATAAGTGAGACAAAAAATAAGTTGACGACGATATTGCGGTAGCCTCAAGTTTAAAGTATCCTTGTATGGGGAGCAAAGAGTACTATAACATATCCAAAGGAAATCCCAGTATCTCTTGTAGAACAAGAGTTATGAGCCTCCAAAGTTTAGTGCAAAAATCGTAAGTAACATAATAAAAATAAGTGAGACGATTCAAAAGTTGACGAACATTTTGCTTAATATCTCGGACCCTGTTTGTCCTAGCTCAATGTTTTTAGTATGGTTAGATGGGGGACAATTTGGACTATAACATATCCTAAGGACATCCCCGTATCTCTAGTAGACACAGAGTTATGGGCCTGCAAAGTATCGTCTAATGCATTTGCTATGGACGGGTTGTTTGTTTACGTTTTTTTTTATAATTATCCGAACATTTGTGTCAAGGTCACATTATTTACATCCCCGTATCTCAAGGTAGAACCAGAGTTACGAGCCTCCAGAATTTAGTCTAATGTATTTCCTATGGAGGGGGTTATCTCTTGTAGAACAAGAGTTATGAGCCTCCAAAGTTTAGTGCAAAAATCATAAGTAACATAATAAAAATAAGTGAGACGATTCAAAAGTTGACGAACATTTTGCTTAATATCTCGGACCCTGTTTGTCCTAGCTCAATGTTTTTAGTATGGTTAGATGGGGGACAATTTGGACTATAACATATCCTAAGGACATCTCCGTATCTCTAGTAGACACAGAGTTATGGGCCTGCAAAGTATCGTCTAATGCATTTGCTATGGACGGGTTGTTTGTTTACGTTCAGCTTAATTACTCGGCCCCTGTTTGTCGTAGCCCAATGTTTTTAGTATGGTTAGATGGGGGACAAATTGGACTATAACATACTCAAAGGACATCCCCGTATCTCCAATAGAAACAGAGTTACGAGCCTGCAAACTATAGTCTAATGCATTTCCTATGGAGGGGGTTTGTTTCGTTACGTTTTGCTTAAGTACTCGGCCCCTGTTTGTCGTAGCCCAAAGTTTTTAGTATGGTTAGATGGGGACAATTTGGACTATAACATATCCTAAGGACATCCCCGTATCTCTAGTAGACACAGAGTTATGGGCCTGCAAAGTATAGTCTAATGCATTTCCTATGGAGGGGTTTGTTTGTTTACGATTAGCTTAATTACTCGACTACTGTTTGTCGTAGCTCAATGTTTTTAGTATGGTTAGATGGGGGACAAATTGGACTATAACATACTCAAAGGACATCCCCGTATCTCCAGTAGAAACAGAGTTACGAGCCTGCAAAGTATAGTCTAATGCATTTTCTATGGAGGGGTTTGTTTTTTCACGTATTGCTTAATTACTTGACCCTGTTCTTTCGATTAAAAATAATAACATATCTTTAGTGTAGCGGTTATCGCATCCGCCTCACTCCCGGAAGGCCACAGGTTCGAAACCGCGAAGTTTTTTTTTATAATTATCCGAACATTTGTGTCAAGGTCACATTATTTACATCCCCGTATCTCTGGTAGAACCAGAGTTACGAGCCTCCAGAATTTAGTCTAATGTATTTCCTATGGAGGGGGTTTGTTTGTTTACGATTAGCTTAATTACTCGACTACTGTTTGTCGTAGCCCTAATTCTTGGTATGGCTAGATGAAGGACAAATTGGTCTATAACATATTCAAAGGACATCCCCGTATCTCCAGTAGAAACAGAGTTACGAGCCTGCAAAATTTATTTTCAAAAATCAAAAGTAACCTTCTAACAATAAGTGAGACAAAAAATAAGTTGACGACGATATTGCGGTAGCCTCAAGTTTAAAGTATCCTTGTATGGGGAGCAAAGAGTACTATAACATATCCAAAGGAGATCCCAGTATCTCTTGTAGAACAAGAGTTATGAGCCTCCAAAGTTTAGTGCAAAAATCATAAGTAACATAATAAAAATAAGTGAGACGATTCAAAAGTTGACGAACATTTTGCTTAATATCTCGGACCCTGTTTGTCCTAGCTCAATGTTTTTAGTATGGTTAGATGGGGGACAATTTGGACTATAACATATCCTAAGGACATCCCCGTATCTCTAGTAGACACAGAGTTATGGGCCTGCAAAATATAGTCTAATGCATTTCCTATGGACGGGTTGATTGTTTACGTTTAGCTTAATTACTCGGCCCTTGTTTGTCGTAGCTCATTATTTGTAGTATGGTTAGATGGGGGACAAATTGGACTATAACATACTCAAAGGACATCCCCGTATCTCCAGTAGAAACAGATTTACGAGCCTGCAAAGTATAGTCTAATGCATTTCCTATGGAGGGGGTTTGTTTCGTTACGTTTTGCTTAAGTACTCGGCCCCTGTTTGTCGTAGCCCAAAGTTTTTAGTATGGTTAGATGGGGGACAATTTGGACTATAACATATCCTAAGGACATCCCCGTATCTCTAGTAGAAACAGAGTTATGGGCCTGCAAAGTATAGTCTAATGCATTTCCTATGGAGGGGTTTGTTTGTTTACGATTAGCTTAATTACTCGACTGCTGTTTGTCGTAGCTCAATGTTTTTAGTATGGTTAGATGGGGGACAAATTGGACTATAACATACTCAAACGACATCCCCGTATCTCCAGTAGAAACAGAGTTACGAGCCTGCAAAGTATAGTCTAATGCATTTTCTATGGAGGGGTTTGTTTGTTCACGTATTGCTTAATTACTTGACCCTGTTCTTTCGATTAAAAATAATAACATATCTTTAGTGTAGCGGTTATCGCATCTGCCTCACTCCCGGAAGGCCACAGGTTCGAAACCGCGAAGTTTTTTTTTATAATTATCCGAACATTTGTGTCAAGGTCACATTATTTACGTCCCCGTATCTCTGGTAGAACCAGAGTTACGAGCCTGCAAAGTTTATTTTCAAAAATCAAAAGTAACCTTCTAACAATAAGTGAGACAAAAAATAAGTTGACGACGATATTGAGGTAGCCTCAAGTTTAAAGTATCCTTGTATGGGGAGCAAAGAGTACTATAACATATCCAAAGGAGATCCCAGTATCTCTTGTAGAACAAGAGTTATGAGCCTCCAAAGTTTAGTGCAAAAATCATAAGTAACATAATAAAAATAAGTGAGACGATACCAAAGTTGACGAACATTTTGCTTAATATCTCGGCCAATGTTTGTCGTAGCTCAATGTTTTTAGTATGGTTAGATGGGGGACAATTTGGACTATAATATATCCTAAGGACATCCCCGTATCTCTAGTAGACACAGAGTTATGAGCCTGCAAAATATAGTCTACTGCATTTCCTATGGACGGGTTGTTTGTTTACGTTTAGCTTAATTACTCGGCCCCTGTTGGTCGTAGCTCAATATGTTTAGTATGGTTAGATGGGGGACAAATTGGACTATAACATACTCAAAGGACATCCCCGTATCTCCAGTAGAAACAGAGTTAGGAGCCTGCAAAGTATAGTCTAATGCATTTTCTATGGAGGGGTTTGTTTTTTCACGTATTGCTTAATTACTTGACCCTGTTCTTTCGATTAAAAATAATAACATATCTTTAGTGTAGCGGTTATCGCATCCGCCTCACTCCCGGAAGGCCACAGGTTCGAAACCGCGAAGTTTTTTTTTATAATTATCCGAACATTTGTGTCAAGGTCACATTATTTACATCCCCGTATCTCTGGTAGAACCAGAGTTACGAGCCTCCAGAATTTAGTCTAATGTATTTCCTATGGAGGGGGTTTGTTTGTTTACGATTAGCTTAATTACTCGACTACTGTTTGTCGTAGCCCTAATTCTTGGTATGGCTAGATGAAGGACAAATTGGTCTATAACATACTCAAAGGACATCCCCGTATCTCCAGTAGAAACAGAGTTACGAGCCTGCAAAATTTATTTTCAAAAATCAAAAGTAACCTTCTAACAATTAGTGAGACAAAAAATAAGTTGACGACGATATTGCGGTAGCCTCAAGTTTAAAGTATCCTTGTATGAAGAGCAAAGAGTACTATAACATATCCAAAGGAGATCCCAGTATCTCTTGTAGAACAAGAGTTATGAGCCTCCAAAGTTTAGTGCAAAAATCATAAGTAACATAATAAAAATAAGTGAGACGATACAAAAGTTGACGAACATTTTGCTTAATATCTCGGACCGTGTTTGTCCTAGCTCAATGTTTTTAGTAGAATTAGATGGGGGACAATTTGGACTATAACATATCCTAAGGACATCCCCGTATCTCTAGTAGACACAGAGTTATGGGCCTGCAAAGTATAGTCTAATGCATTTGCTATGGACGGGTTGTTTGTATACGTTTAGCTTAATTACTCGGCCCCTGTTTGTCGTAGCTCAATGTTTTTAGTATGGTTAGATGGGGGACAAATTGGACTATAACATACTCAAAGGACATCCCCGTATCTCTAATAGAAACAGAGTTACGAGCCTGCAAACTATAGTCTAATGCATTTCCTATGGAGGGGGTTTGTTTCGTTACGTTTTGCTTAAGTACTCGGCCCCTGTTTGTCGTAGCCCAAAGTTTTTAGTATGGTTAGATGGGGGACAATTTGGACTATAACATATCCTAAGGACATCCCCGTATCTCTAGTAGACACAGAGTTATGGGCCTGCAAAGTATAGTCTAATGCATTTCCTATGGAGGGGTTTGTTTGTTTACGATTAGCTTAATTACTCGACTACTGTTTGTCGTAGCTCAATGTTTTTAGTATGGTTAGATGGGGGACAAATTGGACTATAACATACTCAAAGGACATCCCCGTATCTCCAGTAGAAACAGAGTTACGAGCCTGCAAAGTATAGTCTAATGCATTTTCTATGGAGGGGTTTGTTTGTTCACGTATTGCTTAATTACTTGACCCTGTTCTTTCGATTAAAAATAATAACATATCTTTAGTGTAGCGGTTATCGCATCCGCCTCACTCTCGGAAGGCCACAGGTTCGAAACCACGAAGTTTTTTTTTTTGTTTGGAACATGCAAAGACCTTTATAATTATCCGAACATTTGTGTCAAGGTCACATTATTTACATCCCCGTATCTCTGGTAGAACCAGAGTTACGAGCCTCCAGAATTTAGTCTAATGTATTTCCTATGGAGGGGTTTGTTTGTATACGATTAGCTTAATTACTCGACTACTGTTTGTCGTAGCCCTAATTCTTAGTATGGCTAGATGGGGGACAAATTGGTCTATAACATACTCAAAGGACATCCCCGTATCTCCAGTAGAAACAGAGTTACGAGCCTGCAAAGTATATTTTCAAAAATCAAAAGTAACCTTCTAACAATAAGTGAGACAAAAAGTAAGTTGACGACGATATTGAGGTAGCCTCAAGTTTAAAGTATCCTTGTATGGGGAGCAAAGAGTACTATAACATATCGAAAGGAGATCCCAGTATCTCTTGTAGAACAAGAGTTATGAGCCTCCAAAGTTTAGTGCAAAAATCATAAGTAAGTAACATAATAAAAATAAGTGAGACGATACCAAAGTTGACGAACATTTTGCTTAATATCTCGGCTCTACGACAAACAGGGGCCGAACCACCAACCTATTGGTTAACAGCCGAACGCGCTAACCATTGCGCCACGGAAGCCCAAAAATTAAATGCTCGTCAGGTATTGTGTAAAAACCTTGACTTTTCACGTCACATGTGAGACCTCACAACACTGTTCTCGGATGGGCTCGAACCACTAACCTATTGGTTAACAGCCGAACGCGCTAACCATTGAGCCACGGAAGCTCAGAAATTAAATGGTTGTCACGTATTGTGGAAAAGTTATGACCTTTAACGCTACATCTGAGACCCAACAACACCTCTCCCGGGTGGACTCGTACCACCAACCTTTCGATTAACAGCTGATCGCGCTAACCATTGCGCCACGGAAGCCCAAAAATTCAATGTTCGACAGGTATTGTGGAAAAACTCTGACATTTTATGTTACATTTGAGACGTCACAACACCGCTCCCGGGAGGGCTCAAACCACCAGTCTTTTGAATAGCAGCTGAACGCGCAAACCATTGCGCCACGGAAGCCCAAAAATTAAATGGTCGTCAGGTATTTTGGAAAAACCTTGACTTTTAACGTCACATCTGAGACGTCACAATACCGCTCCCGGATGGGCTCGAACCACAAACCTATTGGTTAACAGCCGAACGCGCTAACCTTTGAGCCACGGAAGCTCAGAATTTAAATGGTTGTCAGGTATTGTGGATAAGTTATGACTTTTTACGTTACATGTGTGACCCTACAACACCTCTTCCGGTTGGGCTCGAACCACCAACCTTTCGGTTAACAGCCGAACGCGCTAACCATTGCGCCAAGGAAGCCCAAAAATTTAATGGTCGTCAGGTATTGTGGCAAAACTTTGGCTTTCTACGTTACATTTGAGATCCCACACCATCGCTCCCGGGTGGGCTCGAACCACCAACCTATTGGTTAACAGCCGAACGCGCTAACCATTGAGCCACGGAAGCTCAGAAATTAAATGGTTGTCACGTATTGTGGATAGGTTTTGACTTTTTACGCTACATCTGAGACCCCACAACACCTCTTCCGGGTGGGCCTGAACCACCAGCCTTTCGATTAACAGTTGAACGCGCTAATAATTGCGCCACGGAAGCCCAAAAATTAAATCTTCGTCAGGTATTGTGGAAAAACTCTGACATTTTACGTTACATCTGAGACCTCACAACACCGCTCCCGGATGGGCTCGAACCACCAACCTATTGGTTAACAGCCGAATTCGCTAACCATTGAGCCACGGAAGCTCAGAATTTAAGTGGTTGTCACATATTGTGGAAAAATTTTGACATTTTACGTTACATCTGAGACGTCACAACACCGCTCCCGGATGGGCTCGAACCACCAACCTTTCGGTTAACAGCTGAACGCGCTAATCATTGCGCCACGGAAGCCCAAAAACTAAATGTTCGTCAGGTATTGTGGAAAAACTCTGACATTTTACGTTACATCTGAGACCTCACAACACCGCTCCCGGATGGGCTCGAACCACCAACCTATTGGTTAACAGCCGAACGCGCTAACCATTGCGCCACGGAAGACCAAAAATTAAATGGTCGTCAGGTGTTGTGGAAAAAACCTTGCCTTTTTACGTCACATCTGAGACGTCACAAAACCGCTCCCGGATGGGCTCGAACCACAAACCTATTGGTTAACAGCCGAACGCGCTAACCTTTGAGCCACGGAAGCACAGAAATTAAATGGTTGTCAGGTATTGTGGATAAGTTATGACTTTTTACGTTACATGTGTGACCCTACAACACCTCTTCCGGTTGGGCTCGAACCACCAACCTTTCGGTTAACAGCCGAACGCGCTAACCATTGCGCCAAGGAAGCCCAAAAATTTAATGGTCGTCAGGTATTGTGGCAAAACTTTGGCTTTCTACGTTACATTTGAGATCCCACACCATCGCTCCCGGGTGGGCTCGAACCACCAACCTATTGGTTAACAGCCGAACGCGCTAACCATTGAGCCACGGAAGCTCAGAAATTAAATGGTTGTCACGTATTGTGGATAGGTTTTGACTTTTTACGCTACATCTGAGACCCCACAACACCTCTTCCGGGTGGGCCTGAACCACCAGCCTTTCGATTAACAGTTGAACGCGCTAATAATTGCGCCACGGAAGCCCAAAAATTAAATGTTCGTCAGGTATTGTGGAAAAACCTTGACTTTTTACGTCACATCTGAGACCTCACAACACCGCTCCCGGATGGGCTCTAACCACCAACCTATTGGTTAACAGCCGAACGCGTTAACCATTGCGCCACGGAAGCCCAAAAATTAAATGGTCGTCAGGTATTGTGGAAAAACTTTGGCTTTCTACGTTACGTTTGAGATCCCACAACGCCGCTCCCGGGTGGGCTCGAACCACTAAATTATTTGTTAACTGCTGAACGCGCGTTGTGGAAAAGTTTTGACTTTTTACGCTACATCTGAGACCCCACAACACCTCTCCCGGGTGGGCTCGAACCTTCAACCTTTCGATTAACAGCTGAACGCGCTAATCATTGCGCCACGTAAGCCCAAAAATTAAATGGTCGTCAGGTATTGTGGAAAAACTTTGGCTTTCCACGTTACGTTTGAGATCCCACAACACCGCGCCCGGGTGGGCTCGAACCACCAACCTATTGGTTAACAGCCGAACGCCCTAACCATTGCGCCACGGAAGCCCAAAAATTAAATGATCGTCAGGTATTGTGGAAAAGTTTTGACTTTTTACGCTACATCTGAGACCCCACAACACCTCTCCCGGGTGGGCTCGAACCACCAACCTTTCGATTAACAGCTGAACGCGCTAACGATTGCGCCACGGAAGCCCAAAATTTCAATGTTCGTCAGGTATTGTGGAAAAATTCTGACATTTTATGTTACATCTGAGACGTCACAACACCGCTCCCGGGAGGGCTCAAACCACCAGGCTTTTGAATAGCAGCTGAACGCGCTAACCATTGCGCCACGGAAGCCCAAAAATTAAATGGTCGTCCGGTATTGTGGAAAAACTTTGACTTTTTACGTAACATCTGAGACCTCATAGCACCGCTCCCGGGTGTGCTCGAACCACCAACCTTTCTGTTAACAGCCGAACGCGCTAACGATTGCGCCACGGAAGCCCAAAATTTAAATGGTCGTCCGGTATTGTGGAAAAACCTTGACTTTTTACGTCACATCCGAGACGTCACAACACCGCTCCCGGATGGGCTCGAACCACCAACCTATTGGTTAACAGCCGAACGCGCTAACCATTGAGCCACGGAAGCTCAGAAATTAAATGGTTGTCACGTATTGTGGATAGGTTTTGACTTTTTACGCTACATCTGAGACCCCACAACACCTCTTCCGGGTGGGCCTGAACCACCAGCCTTTCGATTAACAGTTGAACGCGCTAATAATTGCGCCACGGAAGCCCAAAAATTAAATGTTCGTCAGGTATTGTGGAAAAACCTTGACTTTTTACGTCACATCTGAGACCTCACAACACCGCTCGCGGATGGGCTCTAACCACCAACCTATTGGTTAACAGCCGAACGCGTTAACCATTGCGCCACGGAAGCCCAAAAATTAAATGGTCGTCAGGTATTGTGGAAAAACTTTGGCTTTCTACGTTACGTTTGAGATCCCACAACGCCGCTCCCGGGTGGGCTCGAACCACTAAATTATTTGTTAACTGCTGAACGCGCGTTGTGGAAAAGTTTTGACTTTTTACGCTACATCTGAGACCCCACAACACCTCTCCCGGGTGGGCTCGAACCTTCAACCTTTCGATTAACAGCTGAACGCGCTAATCATTGCGCCACGTAAGCCCAAAAATTAAATGGTCGTCAGGTATTGTGGAAAAACTTTGGCTTTCCACGTTACGTTTGAGATCCCACAACACCGCGCCCGGGTGGGCTCGAACCACCAACCTATTGGTTAACAGCCGAACGCCCTAACCATTGCGCCACGGAAGCCCAAAAATTAAATGATCGTCAGGTATTGTGGAAAAACTTTGGCTTTCTACGTTACATTTGAGATCCCACAACGCCGCTCCCGGGTGGGCTCGAACCACTAACCTATTAGTTAACAGCCGAACGCGCTAACCATTGAGCCACGGAAGCTCAGAAATTAAATGGTTGTCACGTATTGTGGAAAAGTTTTGACTTTTTACGCTACATCTGAGACCCCACAACACCTCTCCCGGGTGGGCTCGAACCACCAACCTTTCGATTAACAGCTGAACGCGCTAACGATTGCGCCACGGAAGCCCAAAATTTCAATGTTCGTCAGGTATTGTGGAAAAATTCTGACATTTTATGTTACATCTGAGACGTCACAACACCGCTCCCGGGAGGGCTCAAACCACCAGGCTTTTGAATAGCAGCTGAACGCGCTAACCATTGCGCCACGGAAGCCCAAAAATTAAATGGTCGTCCGGTATTGTGGAAAAACTTTGACTTTTTACGTAACATCTGAGACCTCATAGCACCGCTCCCGGGTGTGCTCGAACCACCAACCTTTCTGTTAACAGCCGAACGCGCTAACGATTGCGCCACGGAAGCCCAAAATTTAAATGGTCGTCCGGTATTGTGGAAAAACCTTGACTTTTTACGTCACATCCGAGACGTCACAACACCGCTCCCGGATGGGCTTGAACCACCAACCTATTGGTTAACAGCCGAACGCGCTAACCATTGAGCCACGGAAGCTCAGAAATTAAATGGTTCTCACGTATTGTGGAAAAGTTTTGACTTTTTACGCTACATCTGAGACCCCACAACACCTCTCCCGGGTGGGCTCGAACCTTCAACCTTTCGATTAACAGCTGAACGCGCTAGTCATTGCGGCACGGAAGCCCAAAAATTAAATGTTCGTCAGGTATTGTGGAAAAACTCTGACATTTTACGTTACATCTGAGACCTCACTACACCGCTCCCGGATGGGCTCGAACCACCAACCTATTGGTTAAAAGCCGAACGCGCTAACCATTGCGCCACGGAAGCCCAAAAATTAAATGGTCGTCAGGTGTTGTGGAAAAAACCTTGGCTTTTTACGTCACATCTGAGACGTCACAACACCTATTCCGGTTGGGCTCGAACCACCAACCTTTCGGTTAACAGCCGAACGCGCTAACCATTGCGCCAAGGAAGCCCAAAAATTTAATGGTCGTCAGGTATTGTGGCAAAATTTGGCTTTCTACGTTACATTTGAGATCCCACACCATCGCTCCCGGGTGGGCTCGAAGCACCAACCTATTGGTTAACAGCCGAACGCGCTAACCATTGAGCCACGGAAGCTCAGAAATTAAATGGGTGTCACGTATTGTGGATAAGTTATGACTTATTACTTTACATCTGAGACCCTACAACACCTCTCTCGGTTGGGCTCGAACCACCAACCTTTCGGTTAACAGCCGAACGCGCTAACCATTGCGCCAAGGAAGCCCAAAAAATAAATGGTCGTCAGGTATTGTGGAAAAACTTTGGCTTTCTACGTTACATTTGAGATCCCACAACACCGCTCCCGGGTGGGCTCGAACCACCAACCTATTGGCTAACAGCCGAACGCGCTAAGCATTGAGCCACGGAAGCTCAGAAATTAAATGGTTGTTACGTATTGTGGAAAAGTTTTGACATTTTACGCTACATCTGAGAACCCACAAAACCTCTCCCGGGTGGGCTCGAACCACCACCCTTTCGATTAACGGCTGAACGCGCTAATTATTGCGCCACGGAAGCCCAAAAATTAAATGTTCGTCAGGTATTGTGGAAAAACTCTGACATTTTACGTTACATTCGAGACGTCACAACACCGCTCCCGGGAGGGCTCAAACCACAACTCTTTTGAATAGCAGCTGAACGCGCTAACCATTGCGCCACGGAAGCCTAAATATTAAATGGTCGTCATGTATTGTGGAAAAACTCTGACTTTTTACGTTACATCTGAGACCTCACAAAACGCTCCCGGATGGGCTCGAAAAACCAAAATTTCGGTTAAAAGCCGAAAGCGCTAGCCATTGAGCCACGGAAGCTCTGAAATTAAATGGTCGTCCGGTATTGTGGAAAAACTTTGACTTTTTACGTAACATCTGAGACCTCATAGCACCGCTCCCGGGTGTGCTCGAACCACCAACCTTTCTGTTAACAGCCAAACGCGCTAACCATTGCGCCAAGGAAGCCCAAATATTAAATATTCGTCAGGTATTGTGGAAAAACTCTGACATTTTACGTCACATCTGAGAACTCACAACACCGCTCCCGGGTGGGCCCGAACCACCAACCTATTGGTTAACAGCCGAACACGCTAAACATTGAGCCACGGAAGCTCAGAAATTAAATCGTTGTCACGTATTGTGGAAAAGTTTTGACTTTTTACGCTACATCTGAGACCCCACAACACCTCTCCCGGGTGGGCTCGAACCACCAACCTTTCGATTAACAGAAGAACGCGCTAACCATTGCGCCACGGAAGCTCAAAAATTAAATGGTCGTCAGGTATTGTGGAAAAACCTTGACTTTTTACGTCACATCTGAGACCTCACAACACCGCTCCCGGATGGGCTCGAACTACCAAACTATTGGTTAACAGCCGAACGCGCTAACCATTGAGCCACGGAAGCTCAGAAATTAAATGGTCGTCAGGTATTGTGGAAAAACTTTGGCTTTCTACGTTACATTTGAGATCCCACAACACCGCTCCCGGGTTTGCTCGAACCACCAACCTATTGGCTAACAGCCGAACGCGCTAAACATTGAGCCACGGAAGCTCAGAAATTAAATCGTTGTCACGTATTGTGGAAAAGTTTTGACTTTTTACGCTACATCTGAGACCCCACAACACCTCTCCCGGGTGGGCTCGAACCACCAACCTTTCGATTAACAGAAGAACGCGCTAACCATTGCGCCACGGAAGCTCAATAATTAAATGGTCGTCAGGTATTGTGGAAAAACCTTGACTTTTTACGTCACATCTGAGACCTCACAACACCGCTCCCGAAAGGGCTCAAACCACCAGTCTTTTGAATAACAGCTGAACGCGCTAACCATTGCGCCCCGGAAGCCCAAAAATTAAATGGTCGTCAGGTATTGTGGAAAAACTTTGGCTTTCTACGTTACATTTGAGATCCCACAACACCGCTCCCGGGTGGGCTCGAACCACCAACCTATTGGTTAACAGCCGAACGCGCTAACCTTTGAGCCACGAAAGCTCAGAAATTTAATGGTTGTCACGTATTGTGGAAAAGTTTTGACTTTTTACGCTACATCTGAGACCCCACAACACCTCTCTCGGGTGGGCTCGAACCACCAACCTATTGGTTAACAGCCGAACGCGCTAACCATTGAGCCACGGAAGCCCAAAAATTAAATGGTCGTCAGGTATTGTGGAAAAACCTTGACTTTTTACGTAACATCTGAGACGTCACAACACCGCTCCCGGATGGGCTTGAACCACCAACCTTTCGGTTAACAGCCGAACGCGCTAACCATTGAGCCACGGAAGCTCAGAAATTAAATGGTTGTCACGTATTGTGGAAAAGTTTTGACTTTTTACGCTACATCTGAGACCCCACAACACCTCTCCCGGGTGGGCTCGAACCTTCAACCTTTCGATTAACAGCTGAACGCGCTAATCATTGCGTCACGGAAACCCAAAAATTAAATGTTCGTCAGGTATTGTGGAAAAACTCTGACATTTTACGTTACATCTGAGACCTCACAACACCGCTCCCGGATGGGCTCGAACCACCAACCTATTGGTTAACAGCCGAACGCGCTAACCAATGAGCCACGGAAGCTCAGAAATTAAATGGTTGTCACGTATTGTGGAAAAGTTTTGACTTTTTACGCTACATCTGAGACCAAACAACACCTCTCCCGGGTGGGCTCGAACCTTCAACCTTTCGATTAACAGCTGAACGCGCTAATCATTGCGCCACGGAAGCCCACAAATTAAATGTTCGTCAGGTATTGTGGAAAAACTCTGACATTTTACGTTACATCTGAGACCTCACAACACCGCTCCCGGATGGGCTCGAACCACCAACCCATTGGTTAACAGCCGAACGCGCTAACCATTGCGCCACGGAAGCCCAAAAATTAAATGGTCGTCAGGTGTTGTGGAAAAAGCCTTGACATTTTACGTCACATCTGAGACCTCACAACACCGCTCCCGGATGAGCTCGAACCACCAACCTATTGGTTAACAGCCGAACGCGCTAACCATTGAGCCACGGAAGCTCAGAAATTAAATGATTTTCACGTATTGTGGATAAGTTTTGACTTTTTACGCTACATATGAGACCCCACAACACCTCTCCCGGGTGGGCTCGAACCTTCAACCTTTCGATTAACAGCTGAACGCGCTAATCATTGCGCCACGGAAGCCCAAAAATTAAATGTTCGTCAGGTATTGTGGAAAAACTCTGACATTTTACGTTACATCTGAGACCTCACAACACCGCTCCCGGATGGGCTCGAACCACCAACCTATTGGTTAACAGCCGAACGCGCTAACCATTGCGCCACGGAAGCCCAAAATTTAAATGGTCGTCAGATGTTGTGGAAAAAACCTTGACTTTTTACGTCACATCTGAGACGTCACAACACCGCTCCCGGATGGGCTCGAACCACACACCTATTGGTTAACAGCCGAACGCCGCTAACCTTTGAGCCACGGAAGCTCAGAAATTAAATGGTTGTCAGGTATTGTAGATAAGTTATGACTTTTTACGTTACATCTGAGACCCTACAACACCTCTTCCGGTTGGGCTCGAACCACCAACCTTTCGGTTAACAGCCGAACGCACTAACAATTGCGCCAAGGAAGCCCAAAAACTAAATGTTCGTCAGGTATTGTGGAAAAACTCTGACATTTTACGTTACATCTGAGACGTCACAACACCGCTCCCGGATGGGCTCGAACCACCAACCTATTGGTTAACAGCCGAACGCGCTAACCATTGAGCCACGGAAGCTCAGAAATTAAATTTTTGTCAGGTATTGTGGATAGGTTATGACTTATTACGTTAAATCAGAGACCCTACAACACCTCTCCCGGTTGGGCTCGAACCACCAACCTTTCGGTTAACAGCCGAACGCGCTAACCATTGCGCCAAGGAAGCCCAAAAATTAAATGTTCGTCAGGTATTGTGGAAAAACCTTGACTTTTTACGTCACTTCTGAGACCTGACAACACCGCTCCCGGATGGGCTCGAACCACCAACCTATTGGTTAACAGCCGAACGCGCTAATCATTGAGCCACGGAAGCTCAGAAATTAAATGGTCGTCACGTATTGTGGAAAAACTTTGGCTTTCTGCGTTACATTTGAGATCCCACAACACCGCTCCCGGATGGGCTCGAACCACCAACCTATTGGTTAACAGCCGAATGCGCTAACCATTGCGCCACGGAAGCACAAAAGCTAAATGCCCGTCAGGTGTTGTGCAAAAACCATGACTTTTTACGTCACATCTGAGACCTCACAACACCGCTCTCGGATGGGCTCGAACCACCAACCTATTGGTTAACAGCCGAACGCGCTAACCATTGCGCCACGGAAGCCCAAAAGTTAAATGCTCGTCAGGTATTGTGTAAAAACCTTGACTTTTTACGTCACATCTGAGACCTCACAACACCGCTCCCGGATGGGCTCGAACCACCAACCTATTGGTTAACAGCCGAACGCGCTAACCATTGCGCCACGGAAGCCCAAAAGTTAAATGCTCGTCAGGTATTGTGTAAAAACCTTGACTTTTTACGTCACATCTGAGACCTCACAACACCGCTCCCGGATGGGGTCGAACCACCAACCTACTGGTTAACAGCCGAACGCGCTAACCATTGCGCCACGGAAGCCCAAAAATTAAATGGTCGTCATTTATTGTGCAAAAACTTTGGCTTTCTACGTTACATTTGAGATCCCACAACACCGCTCCCTGATGGGCTCGAACCACCAACCTATTGGTTAACAGCCGAACGCGCTAACCATTGCGCCACGGAAGCCCAAAAGTTAAATGCTCGTCAGGTATTGTGTAAAAACCTTGACTTTTTACGTCACATCTGAGACCTTACAACACCGCTCCCGGATGGGCTCGAACCACCAACCTATTGGTTAACAGCCGAACGCGCTAACCATTGCGCCACGGAAGCCCAAAAGTTAAATGCTCGTCAGGTATTGTGTAAAAACCTTGACTTTTTACGTCACATCTGAGACCTCACAACACCGCTCCCGGATGGGGTCGAACCACCAACCTATTGGTTAACAGCCGAACGCGCTAACCATTGCGCCACGGAAGCCCAAAAGTTAAATGCTCGTCAGGTATTGTGTAAAAACCTTGACTTTTTACGTCACATCTGAGACCTCACAACACCGCTCCCGGATGGGGTCGAACCACCAACCTACTGGTTAACAGCCGAACGCGCTAACCATTGCGCCACGGAAGCCCAAAAATTAAATGGTCGTCATTTATTGTGCAAAAACTTTGGCTTTCTACGTTACATTTGAGATCCCACAACACCGCTCCCGGATGAGCTCGAACCACCAACCTATTGGTTAACAGCCGAACGCGCTAACCATTGCGCCACGGAAGCCCAAAAGTTAAATGCTCGTCAGGTATTGTGTAAAAACATTGGCTTTCTACGTTACATTTGAGATCACACAACACCGCTCCCGGGTGGGCTCGAACCACCAACCTATTGGTTAACAGCCGAACGCGCTAACCATTGCGCCAAGGAAGCCCAAAAGCTAAATGCTCGTCAGGTATTGTGCAAAAAACTTGACTTTTTACGTCACATCTGAGACCTCACAACACCGCTCCCGGATGGGCTCGAACCACCAACCTATTGGTTAACAGCCGAACGCGCTAACCATTGCGCCAAGGAAGCCCAAAAGCTAAATGCTCGTCAGGTATTGTGCAAAAAACTTGACTTTTTACGTCACATCTGAGACCCCACAACACCTCTCCCGGGTGGGCTCGAACCACCAACCTTTCGATTAACAGAAGAACGCGCTAACCATTGCGCCACGGAAGCTCAATAATTAAATGGTCGTCAGGTATTGTGGAAAAACCTTGACTTTTTACGTCACATCTGAGACCTCACAACACCGCTCCCGAAAGGGCTCAAACCACCAGTCTTTTGAATAACAGCTGAACGCGCTAACCATTGCGCCCCGGAAGCCCAAAAATTAAATGGTCGTCAGGTATTGTGGAAAAACTTTGGCTTTCTACGTTACATTTGAGATCCCACAACACCGCTCCCGGGTGGGCTCGAACCACCAACCTATTGGTTAACAGCCGAACGCGCTAACCTTTGAGCCACGAAAGCTCAGAAATTTAATGGTTGTCACGTATTGTGGAAAAGTTTTGACTTTTTACGCTACATCTGAGACCCCACAACACCTCTCTCGGGTGGGCTCGAACCACCAACCTATTGGTTAACAGCCGAACGCGCTAACCATTGAGCCACGGAAGCCCAAAAATTAAATGGTCGTCAGGTATTGTGGAAAAACCTTGACTTTTTACGTAACATCTGAGACGTCACAACACCGCTCCCGGATGGGCTTGAACCACCAACCTTTCGGTTAACAGCCGAACGCGCTAACCATTGAGCCACGGAAGCTCAGAAATTAAATGGTTGTCACGTATTGTGGAAAAGTTTTGACTTTTTACGCTACATCTGAGACCCCACAACACCTCTCCCGGGTGGGCTCGAACCTTCAACCTTTCGATTAACAGCTGAACGCGCTAATCATTGCGTCACGGAAACCCAAAAATTAAATGTTCGTCAGGTATTGTGGAAAAACTCTGACATTTTACGTTACATCTGAGACCTCACAACACCGCTCCCGGATGGGCTCGAACCACCAACCTATTGGTTAACAGCCGAACGCGCTAACCAATGAGCCACGGAAGCTCAGAAATTAAATGGTTGTCACGTATTGTGGAAAAGTTTTGACTTTTTACGCTACATCTGAGACCAAACAACACCTCTCCCGGGTGGGCTCGAACCTTCAACCTTTCGATTAACAGCTGAACGCGCTAATCATTGCGCCACGGAAGCCCACAAATTAAATGTTCGTCAGGTATTGTGGAAAAACTCTGACATTTTACGTTACATCTGAGACCTCACAACACCGCTCCCGGATGGGCTCGAACCACCAACCCATTGGTTAACAGCCGAACGCGCTAACCATTGCGCCACGGAAGCCCAAAAATTAAATGGTCGTCAGGTGTTGTGGAAAAAGCCTTGACATTTTACGTCACATCTGAGACCTCACAACACCGCTCCCGGATGAGCTCGAACCACCAACCTATTGGTTAACAGCCGAACGCGCTAACCATTGAGCCACGGAAGCTCAGAAATTAAATGATTTTCACGTATTGTGGATAAGTTTTGACTTTTTACGCTACATATGAGACCCCACAACACCTCTCCCGGGTGGGCTCGAACCTTCAACCTTTCGATTAACAGCTGAACGCGCTAATCATTGCGCCACGGAAGCCCAAAAATTAAATGTTCGTCAGGTATTGTGGAAAAACTCTGACATTTTACGTTACATCTGAGACCTCACAACACCGCTCCCGGATGGGCTCGAACCACCAACCTATTGGTTAACAGCCGAACGCGCTAACCATTGCGCCACGGAAGCCCAAAATTTAAATGGTCGTCAGATGTTGTGGAAAAAACCTTGACTTTTTACGTCACATCTGAGACGTCACAACACCGCTCCCGGATGGGCTCGAACCACACACCTATTGGTTAACAGCCGAACGCCGCTAACCTTTGAGCCACGGAAGCTCAGAAATTAAATGGTTGTCAGGTATTGTAGATAAGTTATGACTTTTTACGTTACATCTGAGACCCTACAACACCTCTTCCGGTTGGGCTCGAACCACCAACCTTTCGGTTAACAGCCGAACGCACTAACAATTGCGCCAAGGAAGCCCAAAAACTAAATGTTCGTCAGGTATTGTGGAAAAACTCTGACATTTTACGTTACATCTGAGACGTCACAACACCGCTCCCGGATGGGCTCGAACCACCAACCTATTGGTTAACAGCCGAACGCGCTAACCATTGAGCCACGGAAGCTCAGAAATTAAATTTTTGTCAGGTATTGTGGATAGGTTATGACTTATTACGTTAAATCAGAGACCCTACAACACCTCTCCCGGTTGGGCTCGAACCACCAACCTTTCGGTTAACAGCCGAACGCGCTAACCATTGCGCCAAGGAAGCCCAAAAATTAAATGTTCGTCAGGTATTGTGGAAAAACCTTGACTTTTTACGTCACTTCTGAGACCTGACAACACCGCTCCCGGATGGGCTCGAACCACCAACCTATTGGTTAACAGCCGAACGCGCTAATCATTGAGCCACGGAAGCTCAGAAATTAAATGGTCGTCACGTATTGTGGAAAAACTTTGGCTTTCTGCGTTACATTTGAGATCCCACAACACCGCTCCCGGATGGGCTCGAACCACCAACCTATTGGTTAACAGCCGAATGCGCTAACCATTGCGCCACGGAAGCACAAAAGCTAAATGCCCGTCAGGTGTTGTGCAAAAACCATGACTTTTTACGTCACATCTGAGACCTCACAACACCGCTCTCGGATGGGCTCGAACCACCAACCTATTGGTTAACAGCCGAACGCGCTAACCATTGCGCCACGGAAGCCCAAAAGTTAAATGCTCGTCAGGTATTGTGTAAAAACCTTGACTTTTTACGTCACATCTGAGACCTCACAACACCGCTCCCGGATGGGGTCGAACCACCAACCTACTGGTTAACAGCCGAACGCGCTAACCATTGCGCCACGGAAGCCCAAAAATTAAATGGTCGTCATTTATTGTGCAAAAACTTTGGCTTTCTACGTTACATTTGAGATCCCACAACACCGCTCCCTGATGGGCTCGAACCACCAACCTATTGGTTAACAGCCGAACGCGCTAACCATTGCGCCACGGAAGCCCAAAAGTTAAATGCTCGTCAGGTATTGTGTAAAAACCTTGACTTTTTACGTCACATCTGAGACCTTACAACACCGCTCCCGGATGGGCTCGAACCACCAACCTATTGGTTAACAGCCGAACGCGCTAACCATTGCGCCACGGAAGCCCAAAAGTTAAATGCTCGTCAGGTATTGTGTAAAAACCTTGACTTTTTACGTCACATCTGAGACCTCACAACACCGCTCCCGGATGGGGTCGAACCACCAACCTATTGGTTAACAGCCGAACGCGCTAACCATTGCGCCACGGAAGCCCAAAAGTTAAATGCTCGTCAGGTATTGTGTAAAAACCTTGACTTTTTACGTCACATCTGAGACCTCACAACACCGCTCCCGGATGGGGTCGAACCACCAACCTACTGGTTAACAGCCGAACGCGCTAACCATTGCGCCACGGAAGCCCAAAAATTAAATGGTCGTCATTTATTGTGCAAAAACTTTGGCTTTCTACGTTACATTTGAGATCCCTCAACACCGCTCCCGGATGAGCTCGAACCACCAACCTATTGGTTAACAGCCGAACGCGCTAACCATTGCGCCACGGAAGCCCAAAAGTTAAATGCTCGTCAGGTATTGTGTAAAAACATTGGCTTTCTACGTTACATTTGAGATCACACAACACCGCTCCCGGGTGGGCTCGAACCACCAACCTATTGGTTAACAGCCGAACGCGCTAACCATTGCGCCAAGGAAGCCCAAAAGCTAAATGCTCGTCAGGTATTGTGCAAAAAACTTGACTTTTTACGTCACATCTGAGACCTCACAACACCGCTCCCGGATGGGCTCGAACCACCAACCTATTGGTTAACAGCCGAACGCGCTAACCATTGCGCCACGGAAGCCCAAAAGCTAAATGCTCGTCAGGTATTGTGCAAAAAACTTGACTTTCTAAGTTACATTTCAGATCCCACAACACCGCTCCCGGGTGGGCTCGAACCACCAACCTATTGGTTAACAGCCGAACGCGCTAACCATTGCGCCACGGAAGCCCAAAAGTAAAATGCTCGTCAGGTATTGTGTAAAAACCTTGACTTTTTACGTCACATCTGAGACCTCACAACACCGCTCCCGGATGAGCTCGAACCACCAACCTATTGGTTAACAGCCGAACGTGCTAACCATTGCGCCACGGAAGCCCAAAAATTAAATGGTCGTCAGGTATTGTGGAAAAACATTGGCTTTCTACGTTACATTTGAGATCACACAACACCGCTCCCGGGTGGGCTCGAACCACCAACCTATTGGTTAACAGCCGAACGCGCTAACCATTGCGCCACGGAAGCCCAAAAGTTAAATGCTCGTCAGGTATTGTGTAAAAACCTTGACTTTTCACGTCACATCTGAGACCTCACAACACCGCTCCCGGATGGGGTCGAACCACCAACCTATTGGTTAACAGCCGAACGCGCTAACCATTGCGCCACGGAAGCCCAAAAGCTAAATGCTCGTCATTTATTGTGCAAAAACTTTGGCTTTCTACGTTACATTTCAGATCCCACAACACCGCTCCCGGGTGGGCTCGAACCACCAACCTTTTGGTTAACAGCCGAACGCGCTAACCATTGAGCAACGGAAGCTCAGAAATTAAATGGTTGTCAGGTATTGTGGAAAACCTTGACTTTTTACGTCACATCTGAGACCTCACAACACCGCTCCCGGATGAGCTCGAACCACCAACCTATTGGTTAACAGCCGAACGCGCTAACCATTGCGCCACGGAAGCCCAAAAGCTAAATGCTCGTCAGGTATTGTGCAAAAAACTTGACTTTTTACGTCACATCTGAGACCTCACAACACCGCTCCCGGATGGGCTCGAACCACCAACCTATTGGTTAACAGCCGAACGCGCTAACCATTGCGCCACGGAAGCCCAAAAGTTAAATGCTCGTCAGGTATTGTGTAAAAACCTTGACTTTTTACGTCACATCTGAGACCTCACAACACCGCTCCCGGATGGGCTCGAACCACCAACCTATTGGTTAACAGCCGAACGCGCTAACCGTTGCGCCAAGGAAGCCCAAAAGTTAAATGCTCGTCAGGTATTGTGTAAAAACCTTGACTTTTTACGTCACATCTGAGACCTCACAACACCGCTCCCAGATGGGCTCGAACCACCAACCTATTGGTTAACAGCCGAACGCGCTAACCATTGCGCCACGGAAGCCCAAAAGTTAAACGCTCGTCAGGTATTATGTAAAAACCTTGATTTTTTACGTCACATCTGAGACCTCACAACACCGCTCCCGGATGGGGTCGAACCACCACCCTATGGGTTAACAGCCGAACGCGCTAACCATTGCGCCACGGAAGCCCAAAAATTAAATGGTCGTCATTTATTGTGCAAAAACTTTGGCTTTCTACGTTACATTTCAGATCCCACAACACCGCTCCCGGGTGGGCTCGAACCACCAACCTTTTGGTTAACAGCCGAACGCGCTAACCATTGAGCCACGGAAGCTCAGAAATTAAATGGTTGTCAGGTATTGTGGAAAACCTTGACTTTTTACGTCACATCTGAGACCTCACAACACCGCTCCCGGATGGGCTCGAACCACCAACCTATTGGTTAACAGCCGAACGCGCTAACCATTGCGCCACGGAAGCCCAAAAGCTAAATGCTCGTCAGGTATTGTGCAAAAAACTTGACTTTCTACGTTACATTTCAGATCCCACAACACCGCTCCCGGGTGGGCTCGAACCACCAACCTATTGGTTAACAGCCGAACGCGCTAACCATTGCGCCACGGAAGCCCAAAAGTTAAATGCTCGTCAGGTATTGTGTAAAAACCTTGACTTTTTACGTCACATCTGAGACCTCACAACACCGCTCCCGGATGAGCTCGAACCACCAACCTATTGGTTAACAGCCGAACGTGCTAACCATTGCGCCACGGAAGCCCAAAAATTAAATGGTCGTCAGGTATTGTGCAAAAACCTTGACTTTTCACGTCACATCTGAGACCTCACAACACCGCTCCCGGATGGGGTCGAACCACCAACCTATTGGTTAACAGCCGAACGCGCTAACCATTGCGCCACGGAAGCCCAAAAGCTAAATGCTCGTCATTTATTGTGCAAAAACTTTGGCTTTCTACGTTACATTTCAGATCCCACAACACCGCTCCCGGGTGGGCTCGAACCACCAACCTTTTGTTTAACAGCCGAACGCGCTAACCATTGAGCAACGGAAGCTCAGAAATTAAATGGTTGTCAGGTATTGTGGAAAACCTTGACTTTTTACGTCACATCTGAGACCTCACAACACCGCTCCCGGATGAGCTCGAACCACCAACCTATTGGTTAACAGCCGAACGCGCTAACCATTGCGCCACGGAAGCCCAAAAGCTAAATGCTCGTCAGGTATTGTGCAAAAAACTTGACTTTTTACGTCACATCTGAGACCTCACAACACCGCTCCCGGATGGGCTCGAACCACCAACCTATTGGTTAACAGCCGAACGCGCTAACCATTGCGCCAAGGAAGCCCAAAAGTTAAATGCTCGTCAGGTATTGTGTAAAAACCTTGACTTTTTACGTCACATCTGAGACCTCACAACACCGCTCCCGGATGGGCTCGAACCACCAACCTATTGGTTAACAGCCGAACGCGCTAACCATTGCGCCAAGGAAGCCCAAAAGTTAAATGCTCGTCAGGTATTGTGTAAAAACCTTGACTTTTTACGTCACATCTGAGACCTCACAACACCGCTCCCAGATGGGCTCGAACCACCAACCTATTGGTTAACAGCCGAACGCGCTAACCATTGCGCCACGGAAGCCCAAAAGTTAAACGCTCGTCAGGTATTATGTAAAAACCTTGATTTTTTACGTCACATCTGAGACCTCACAACACCGCTCCCGGATGGGGTCGAACCACCACCCTATGGGTTAACAGCCGAACGCGCTAACCATTGCGCCACGGAAGCCCAAAAATTAAATGGTCGTCATTTATTGTGCAAAAACTTTGGCTTTCTACGTTACATTTCAGATCCCACAACACCGCTCCCGGGTGGGCTCGAACCACCAACCTTTTGGTTAACAGCCGAACGTGCTAACCATTGAGCCACGGAAGCTCAGAAATTAAATGGTTGTCAGGTATTGTGGAAAACCTTGACTTTTTACGTCACATCTGAGACCTCACAACACCGCTCCCGGATGGGCTCGAACCACCAACCTATTGGTTAACAGCCGAACGCGCTAACCATTGCGCCACGGAAGCCCAAAAGCTAAATGCTCGTCAGGTATTGTGCAAAAAACTTGACTTTCTACGTTACATTTCAGATCCCACAACACCGCTCCCAGGTGGGCTCGAACCACCAACCTATTGGTTAACAGCCGAACGCGCTAACCATTGCGCCACGGAAGCCCAAAAGTTAAATGCTCGTCAGGTATTGTGTAAAAACCTTGACTTTTTACGTCACATCTGAGACCTCACAACACCGCTTCCGGATGAGCTCGAACCACCAACCTATTGGTTAACAGCCGAACGTGCTAACCATTGCGCCACGGAAGCCCAAAAATTAAATGGTCGTCAGGTATTGTGCAAAAACTTTGGCTTTCTACGTTACATTTGAGATCCCACAACACCGCTCCCGGATGGGCTCGAACCACCAACCTATTGGTTAACAGCCGAACGCGCTAACCATTGCGCCACGGAAGCCCAAAAGTTAAATGCTCGTCAGGTATTGTGTAAAAACCTTGACTTTTTACGTCACATCTGAGACCTCACAACACCGCTCCCGGATGGGGTCGAACCACCAACCTATTGGTTAACAGCCGAACGCGCTAACCATTGCGCCACGGAAGCCCAAAAGCTAAATGCTCGTCATTTATTGTGCAAAAACTTTGGCTTTCTACGTTACATTTCAGATCCCACAACACCGCCCCCGGGTGGGCTCGAACCACCAACCTTTTGGTTAACAGCCGAACGCGCTAACCATTGAGCCACGGAAGCTCAGAAATTAAATGGTTGTCAGGTATTGTGGAAAACCTTGACTTTTTACCTCACATCTGAGACCTCACAACACCGCTCCCGGATGAGCTCGAACCACCAACCTATTGGTTAACAGCCGAACGCGCTAACCATTGCGCCACGGAAGCCCAAAAGCTAAATGCTCGTCAGGTATTGTGCAAAAAACTTGACTTTTTACGTCACATCTGAGACCTCACAACACCGCTCCCGGATGGGCTCGAACCACCAACCTATTGGTTAACAGCCGAACGCGCTAACCATTGCGCCACGGAAGCCCAAAAGCTAAATGCTCGTCAGGTATTGTGGAAAAACATTGGCTTTCTACGTTACATTTGAGATCACACAACACCGCTCCCGGGTGGGCTCGAACCACCAACCTATTGGTTAACAGCCGAACGCGCTAACCATTGCGCCAAGGAAGCCCAAAATTTAAATGCTCGTCAGGTATTGTGTAAAAACCTTGACTTTTTACGTCACATCTGAGACCTCACAACACCGCTCCCGGATGGGGTCGAACCACCAACCTACTGGTTAACAGCCGAACGCGCTAACCATTGCGCCACGGAAGCCCAAAAGTTAAATGCTCGTCAGGTATTGTGCAAGAACTTTGGCTTTCTACGTTACATTTGAGATACCACAACACCGCTCCCGGATGGGCTCGAACCACCAACCTATTGGTTAACAGCCGAACGCGCTAACCATTGCGCCACGGAAGCCCAAAAGTTAAATGCTCGTCAGGTATTGTGTAAAAACCTTGACTTTTTACGTCACATCTGAGACCTCACAACACCGCTCCCGGATGGGGTCGAACCACCAACCTATTGGTTAACAGCCGAACGCGCTAACCATTGCGCCACGGAAGCCCAAAAGCTAAATGCTCGTCATTTATTGTGCAAAAACTTTGGCTTTCTACGTTACATTTCAGATCCCACAACACCGCCCCCGGGTGGGCTCGAACCACCAACCTTTTGGTTAACAGCCGAACGCGCTAACCATTGAGCCACGGAAGCTCAGAAATTAAATGGTTGTCAGGTATTGTGGAAAACCTTGACTTTTTACGTCACATCTGAGACCTCACAACACCGCTCCCGGATGAGCTCGAACCACCAACCTATTGGTTAACAGCCGAACGCGCTAACCATTGCGCCACGGAAGCCCAAAACTTAAATGCTCGTCAGGTATTGTGTAAAAACCTTGACTTTTTACGTCACATCTGAGACCTCACAACACCGCTCCCGGATGGGCTCGAACCACCAACCTATTGGTTAACAGCCGAACGCGCTAACCGTTGCGCCAAGGAAGCCCAAAAGTTAAATGCTCGTCAGGTATTGTGTAAAAACCTTGACTTTTTACGTCACATCTGAGACCTCACAACACCGCTCCCAGATGGGCTCGAACCACCAACCTATTGGTTAACAGCCGAACGCGCTAACCATTGCGCCACGGAAGCCCAAAAGTTAAACGCTCGTCAGGTATTATGTAAAAACCTTGATTTTTTACGTCACATCTGAGACCTCACAACACCGCTCCCGGATGGGGTCGAACCACCACCCTATGGGTTAACAGCCGAACGCGCTAACCATTGCGCCACGGAAGCCCAAAAATTAAATGGTCGTCATTTATTGTGCAAAAACTTTGCCTTTCTACGTTACATTTCAGATCCCACAACACCGCTCCCGCGTGGGCTCGAACCACCAACCTTTTGGTTAACAGCCGAACGCGCTAACCATTGAGCCACGGAAGCTCAGAAATTAAATGGTTGTCAGGTATTGTGGAAAACCTTGACTTTTTACGTCACATCTGAGACCTCACAACACCGCTCCCGGATGGGCTCGAACCACCAACCTATTGGTTAACAGCCGAACGCGCTAACCATTGCGCCACGGAAGCCCAAAAGCTAAATGCTCGTCAGGTATTGTGGAAAAACATTGGCTTTCTACGTTACATTTGAGATCACACAACACCGCTCCCGGGTGGGCTCGAACCACCAACCTATTGGTTAACAGCCGAACGCGCTAACCATTGCGCCAAGGAAGCCCAAAATTTAAATGCTCGTCAGGTATTGTGTAAAAGCCTTGACTTTTTACGTCACATCTGAGACCTCACAACACCGCTCCCGGATGGGGTCGAACCACCAACCTACTGGTTAACAGCCGAACGCGCTAACCATTGCGCCACGGAAGCCCAAAAGTTAAATGCTCGTCAGGTATTGTGCAAGAACTTTGGCTTTCTACGTTACATTTGAGATACCACAACACCGCTCCCGGATGGGCTCGAACCACCAACCTATTGGTTAACAGCCGAACGCGCTAACCATTGCGCCACGGAAGCCCAAAAGTTAAATGCTCGTCAGGTATTGTGTAAAAACCTTGACTTTTTACGTCACATCTGAGACCTCACAACACCGCTCCCGGATGGGGTCGAACCACCAACCTATTGGTTAACAGCCGAACGCGCTAACCATTGCGCCACGGAAGCCCAAAAGCTAAATGCTCGTCATTTATTGTGCAAAAACTTTGGCTTTCTACGTTACATTTCAGATCCCACAACACCGCCCCCGGGTGGGCTCGAACCACCAACCTTTTGGTTAACAGCCGAACGCGCTAACCATTGAGCCACGGAAGCTCAGAAATTAAATGGTTGTCAGGTATTGTGGAAAACCTTGACTTTTTACGTCACATCTGAGACCTCACAACACCGCTCCCGGATGAGCTCGAACCACCAACCTATTGGTTAACAGCCGAACGCGCTAACCATTGCGCCACGGAAGCCCAAAACTTAAATGCTCGTCAGGTATTGTGTAAAAACCTTGACTTTTTACGTCACATCTGAGACCTCACAACACCGCTCCCGGATGGGCTCGAACCACCAACCTATTGGTTAACAGCCGAACGCGCTAACCGTTGCGCCAAGGAAGCCCAAAAGTTAAATGCTCGTCAGGTATCGTGTAAAAACCTTGACTTTTTACGTCACATCTGAGACCTCACAACACCGCTCCCAGATGGGCTCGAACCACCAACCTATTGGTTAACAGCCGAACGCGCTAACCATTGCGCCACGGAAGCCCAAAAGTTAAACGCTCGTCAGGTATTATGTAAAAACCTTGATTTTTTACGTCACATCTGAGACCTCACAACACCGCTCCCGGATGGGGTCGAACCACCACCCTATGGGTTAACAGCCGAACGCGCTAACCATTGCGCCACGGAAGCCCAAAAATTAAATGGTCGTCATTTATTGTGCAAAAACTTTGCCTTTCTACGTTACATTTCAGATCCCACAACACCGCTCCCGCGTGGGCTCGAACCACCAACCTTTTGGTTAACAGCCGAACGCGCTAACCATTGAGCCACGGAAGCTCAGAAATTAAATGGTTGTCAGGTATTGTGGAAAACCTTGACTTTTTACGTCACATCTGAGACCTCACAACACCGCTCCCGGATGGGCTCGAACCACCAACCTATTGGTTAACAGCCGAACGCGCTAACCATTGCGCCACGGAAGCCCAAAAGCTAAATGCTCGTCAGGTATTGTGGAAAAACATTGGCTTTCTACGTTACATTTGAGATCACACAACACCGCTCCCGGGTGGGCTCGAACCACCAACCTATTGGTTAACAGCCGAACGCGCTAACCATTGCGCCAAGGAAGCCCAAAATTTAAATGCTCGTCAGGTATTGTGTAAAAACCTTGACTTTTTACGTCACATCTGAGACCTCACAACACCGCTCCCGGATGGGGTCGAACCACCAACCTACTGGTTAACAGCCGAACGCGCTAACCATTGCGCCACGGAAGCCCAAAAGTTAAATGCTCGTCAGGTATTGTGCAAAAACTTTGGCTTTCTACGTTACATTTGAGATCCCACAACACCGCTTCCGGATGGGCTCGAACCACCAACCTATTGGTTAACAGCCGAACGCGCTAACCATTGCGCCACGGAAGCCCAAAAGCTAAATGCTCGTCATTTATTGTGCAAAAACTTTGGCTTTCTACGTTACATTTCAGATCCCACAACACTGCTCCCGGGTGGGCTCGAACCACCAACCTATTGGTTAACAGCCGAACGCGCTAACCATTGCGCCACGGAAGCCCAAAAGTTAAATGCTCGTCAGGTATTGTGTAAAAACCTTGACTTTTTACGTCACATCTGAGACCTCACAACACCGCTCCCGGATGGGCTCGAACCACCACCCTATTGGTTAACAGCCGAACGCGCTAACCGTTGCGCCAAGGAAGCCCAAAAGTTAAATGCTCGTCAGGTATTGTGTAAAAACCTTGACTTTTTACGTCACATCTGAGACCTCACAACACCGCTCCCAGATGGGCTCGAACCACCAACCTATTGGTTAACAGCCGAACGCGCTAACCATTGCGCCACGGAAGCCCAAAAGTTAAACGCTCGTCAGGTATTATGTAAAAACCTTGATTTTTTACGTCACATCTGAGACCTCACAACACCGCTCCCGGATGGGGTCGAACCACCACCCTATGGGTTAACAGCCGAACGAGCTAACCATTGCGCCACGGAAGCCCAAAAATTAAATGGTCGTCATTTATTGTGCAAAAACTTTGGCTTTCTACGTTACATTTCAGATCCCACAACACCGCTCCCGGGTGGGCTCGAAACACCAACCTTTTGGTTAACAGCCGAACGCGCTAACCATTGAGCCACGGAAGCTCAGAAATTAAATGGTTGTCAGGTATTGTGGAAAACCTTGACTTTTTACGTCACATCTGAGACCTCACAACACCGCTCCCGGATGAGCTCGAACCACCAACCTATTGGTTAACAGCCGAACGTGCTAACCATTGCGCCACGGAAGCCCAAAAATTAAATGGTCGTCAGGTATTGTGGAAAAACATTGGCTTTCTACGTTACATTTGAGATCACACAACACCGCTCCCGGGTGGGCTCGAACCACCAACCTATTGGTTAACAGCCGAACGCGCTAACCATTGCGCCAAGGAAGCCTAAATTTAAATGCTCGTCAGGTATTGTGTAAAAACCTTGACTTTTTACGTCACATCTGAGACCTCACAACACCGCTCCCGGATGGGCTCGAACCACCAACCTATTGCTTAACAGCCGAACGCGCTAACCATTGCGCCACGGAAGCCCAAAACCTAAATGCTCGTCAGGTATTGTGCAAAAAACTTGACTTTTTACGTCACATCTGAGACCTCACAACACCGCTCCCGGATGGGGTCGAACCACCAACCTATTGGTTAACAGCCGAACGCGCTAACCATTGCGCCACGGAAGCCCAAAACCTAAATACTCGTCAGGTATTGTGCAAAAAACTTGACTTTTTACGTCACATCTGAGACCTCACAACACCGCTCCCGGATGGGCTCGAACCACCAACCTATTGGTTAACAGCCGAACGCGCTAACCGTTGCGCCAAGGAAGCCCAAAAGTTAAATGCTCGTCAGGTATTGTGTAAAAACCTTGGCTTTTTACGTCACATCTGAGACCTCACAACACCGCTCCCAGATGGGCTCGAACCACCAACCTATTGGTTAACAGCCGAACGCGCTAACCATTGCGCCACGGAAGCCCAAAAGTTAAACGCTCGTCAGGTATTATGTAAAAACCTTGATTTTTTACGTCACATCTGAGACCTCACAACACCGCTCCCGGATGGGGTCGAACCACCACCCTATGGGTTAACAGCCGAACGCGCTAACCATTGCGCCACGGAAGCCCAAAAATTAAATGGTCGTCATTTATTGTGCAAAAACTTTGGCTTTCTACGTTACATTTCAGATCCCACAACACCGCTCCCGGGTGGGCTCGAACCACCAACCTTTTGGTTAACAGCCGAACGCGCTAACCATTGAGCCACGGAAGCTCAGAAATTAAATGGTTGTCAGGTATTGTGGAAAACCTTGACTTTTTACGTCACATCTGAGACCTCACAACACCGCTCCCGGATGAGCTCGAACCACCAACCTATTGGTTAACAGCCGAACGTGCTAACCATTGCGCCACGGAAGCCCAAAATTTAAATGCTCGTCAGGTATTGTGTAAAAACCTTGACTTTTTACGTCACATCTGAGACCTCACAACACCGCTCCCGGATGGGCTCGAACCACCAACCTATTGCTTAACAGCCGAACGCGCTAACCATTGCGCCACGGAAGCCCAAAATATAAATGCTCGTCAGGTATTGTGCAAAAAACTTGACTTTTTACGTCACATCTGAGACCTCACAACACCGCTCCCGGATGGGGTCGAACCACCAACCTATTGGTTAACAGCCGAACGCGCTAACCATTGCGCCACGGAAGCCCAAAAGTTAAATACTCGTCAGGTATTGTGTAAAAACCTTGACTTCTTACGTCACATCTGAGACCTCACAACACCGCTCCCGGATGGGCTCGATACACCAACCTATTGGTTAACAGCCGAACGCGCTAACCATTGCGCCACGGAAGCCCAAAAGTTAAGTGCTCGTCAGGTATTGTGTAAAAACCTTGACTTTTTACGTCACATCTGAGACCTCACAACACCGCTCCCGGATGGGCTCGAACCACCAACCTATTGGTTAAAAGCCGAACGTGCTAACCATTGCGCCACGGAAGCCCATAAGTTATAACTCGTCAGGTATTATGTAAAAACCTTGACTTTTTACGTCACATCTGAGACCTCACAACACCGCTCCCGGATGGGGTCGAACCACCAACCTATTGGTTAACAGCCGAACGCGCTAACCATTGAGCCACGGAAGCTCAGAAATTAAATGGTCGTCAGGTATTGTGGAAAAACTTTGGCTTTCTACGTTACATTAGAGATCACACAACACCGCTCCCGGATGGGCTCGAACCACCAACCTATTGGTTAACAGCCGAACGCGCTAACCATTGATCCACGGAAGCTCAGAAATTAAATGGTTGTCAGGTATTGTGGAAAAACTTTGGCTTTGTACGTTACATTTGAGACCCCACAACACCTTTCCCGGATGGGCTCGAACCACCAACCTATTGGTTAACAGCCGAACGCGCTAACCATTGCGCCACGGAAGCCCAAAAGTTATAACTCGTCAGGTATTGTGTAAAAACCTTGACTTCTTACGTCACATCTGAGACCTCACAACACCGCTCCCGGATGGGCTCGAACCACCAACCTATTGGTTAACAGCCGAACGCGCTAACCATTGCGCCACGGAAGCCCAAAAGTTATAACTCGTCAGGTATTGTGTAAAAATCTTGACTTCTTACGTCACATCTGAGACCTCACAACACCGCTCCCGGATGGGCTCGAACCACCAACCTATTGGTTAACAGCCGAACGCGCTAACCATTGAGCCACGGAAGCTCAGAAATTAAATGGTTGTCAGGTGTTGTGGAAAAACTTTGGCTTTCTACGTTACATTTGAGACCCCACAACACCTCTCCCGGATGGGCTCGAACCACCAACCTTTCGATTAACAGCTGAACGCGCTAACCATTGCGCCACGGAAGCCCAAAACCTAAATGCTCGTCAGGTATTGTGCAAAAAACTTGACTTTTTACGTCACATCTGAGACCTCACAACACCGCTCCCGGATGGGCTCGAACCACCAACCTATTGGTTAACAGCCGAACGCGCTATCCATTGCCCCAAGGAACCCCAAAAATTAAATGTTCGTCAGGTATTGTGGAAAAACCTTGAATTTTTACGTTACATTTGAGATCCCACAACACCGCTCCCGGGTGGGCTCGAACCACCAACCTATTGGTTAACAGCCGAACGCGCTAATCATTGAGCCACGGAAGCTCAGAAATTAAATGGTTGTCACGTATTGTGGAAAAGTTTTGACTTTTTACGCTACATCTGAGACCCCACAACACCTCTCCCGGGTGGGCTCGTACCACCAACCTTTCGATTAACAGCTGAACGCGCTAACCATTGCGCCACGGAAGCCCAAAAATTCAATGTTCGACAGGTATTGTGGAAAAACTCTGACATTTTATGTTACATTTGAGACGTCACAACACCGCTCCCGGGAGGGCTCAAACCACCAGTCTTTTGAATAGCAGCTGAACGCGATAACCATTGCGCCACGGAAGCCCAAAAATTAATTGGTCGTCAGGTATTTTGGAAAAACCTTGACTTTTAACGTCACATCTGAGACGTCACAATACCGCTCCCGGATGGGCTCGAACCACCAACCAATTGGTTAACAGCCGAACGCGCTAACCATTGAGCCACGGAAGCTCAGAAATTAAATGGTTGTCACGTATTGTGGAAAAGTTTTGACTTTTTACGCTACATCTGAGACGTCACAACACCGCTCCCGGATGGGCTCGAACCACCAACCTATTGGTTAACAGCCGAACGCGCTAACCATTGAGCCACGGAAGCCCAAAGTTAAATGCTCGTCAGGTATTGTGTAAAAACCTTGACTTTTTACGTCACATCTGAGACCTCACAACACCGCTCCCGGATGGGCTCGAACCACCAACCTATTGGTTAACAGCCGAACGCGCTAACCATTGAGCCACGGAAGCTCAGAAATTAAATGGTTGTCACGTATTGTGGAAAGGTTTTGACTTTTCACGCTACATCTGAGACCCCACAACACCTCTCCCGGGTGGGCTCGAACCTTCAACCTTTCGATTAACAGCTGAACGCGCTAATCATTGCGCCACGGAAGCCCAAAAATTAAATGTTCGTCAGGTATTGTGGAAAAACTCTGACATTTTACGTTACATCTGAGACCTCACAACACCGCTCCCGGATGGGCTCGAACCACCAACCTATTGGATAACAGCCGAACGCGCTAACCATTGCGCCACGGAAGCCCAAAAATTAAACGGTCGTCAGGTGTTGTGGAAAAAATCTTGACTTTTTACGTCACATCTGAGACGTCACAACACCGCTCCTGGATGGGCTCGAGCCACACACCTATTGGTTAACAGCCGAACGCGCTAACCTTTGAGCCACGGAAGCTCAGAAATTAAATGGTCGTCATTTATTGTGCAAAAACTTTGGCTTTCTACGTTACATTTCAGATCCCACAACACCGCTCCCGGGTGGGCTCAAACCACCAACCTATTGGTTAACAGCCGAACGCGCTAACCATTGAGCCACGGAAGCTCAGAAATTAAATGGTTGTCACGTATTGTGGAAAAGTTTTGACTTTTTACGCTACATCTGAGACGTCACAACACCGCTCCCGGATGGGCTCGAACCACCAACCTATTAGTTAACAGCCGAACGCGCTAACCATTGAGCCACGGAAGCCCAAAGTTAAATGCTCGTCAGGTATTGTGTAAAAACCTTGACTTTTTACGTTACATCTGAGACCCTACAACACCTCTTCCGGTTGGGCTCGAACCACAAACCTTTCGGTTAACAGCTGAACGCGCTGACCATTGCGCCACGGAAGCCCAAAAATTAAATGGTCGTCAGGTGTTGTGGAAAAAACCTTGACTTTTTACGTCACATCTGAGACGTCACAACACCGCTCCCGGATGGGCTCGAGCCACACACCTATTGGTTAACAGCCGAACGCGCTAACCATTGCGCCACGGAAGCCCAAAAGCTAAATGCTCGTCAGGTATTGTGCAAAAAACGTGACTTTTTACGTCACATCTGAGACCTCACAACACCGCTCCCGGATGGGCTCGAACCACCAACCTATTGGTTAACAGCCGAACGCTCTAACCATTGCGCCACGGAAGCCCAAAAGTTAAATGCTCGTCAGGTATTGTGTAAAAATCTTGACTTTTTACGTCACATCTGAGACCTCACAACACCGCTCCCGGATGGGCTCGAACCACCAACCTATTGGTTAACAGCCGATCGCGCTAACCATTGCGCCACGGAAGCCCAAAAGTTAAACGCTCGTCAGGTATTATGTAAAAACCTTGATTTTTTACGTCACATCTGAGACCTCACAACACCGCTCCCGGATGGGGTCGAACCACCACCCTATGGGTTAACAGCCGAACGCGCTAACCATTGCGCCACGGAAGCCCAAAAATTAAATGGTCGTCATTTATTGTGCAAAAACTTTGGCTTACTACGTTACATTTCAGATCCCACAACACCGCTCCCGGGTGGGCTCGAACCACCAACCTATTGGTTAACAGCCGAACGCGCTAACCATTGAGCCACGGAAGCTCAGAAATTAAATGGTTCTCAGGTATTGTGGAAAACCTTGACTTTTTACGTCACATCTGAGACCTCACAACACCGCTCCCGGATGAGCTCGAACCACCAACCTATTGGTTAACAGCCGAACGCGCTAACCATTGCGCCACGGAAGCCCAAAAATTAAATGGTCGTCATTTATTGTGCAAAAACTTTGGCTTTCTACGTCACATCTGAGACCTCACAACACCGCTCCCGGATGGGCTCGAACCACCAACCTATTGGTTAACAGCCGAACGCGCTAACCATTGAGCCACGGAAGCTCAGAAATTAAATGGTTGTCACGTATTGTGGAAAGGTTTTGACTTTTCACGCTACATCTGAGACCCCACAACACCTCTCCCGGGTGGGCTCGAACCTTCAACCTTTCGATTAACAGCTGAACGCGCTAATCATTGCGCCACGGAAGCCCAAAAATTAAATGTTCGTCAGGTATTGTGGAAAAACTCTGACATTTTACGTTACATCTGAGACCTCACAACACCGCTCCCGGATGGGCTCGAACCACCAACCTATTGGATAACAGCCGAACGCGCTAACCATTGCGCCACGGAAGCCCAAAAATTAAACGGTCGTCAGGTGTTGTGGAAAAAATCTTGACTTTTTACGTCACATCTGAGACGTCACAACACCGCTCCTGGATGGGCTCGAGCCACACACCTATTGGTTAACAGCCGAACGCGCTAACCTTTGAGCCACGGAAGCTCAGAAATTAAATGGTCGTCATTTATTGTGCAAAAACTTTGGCTTTCTACGTTACATTTCAGATCCCACAACACCGCTCCCGGGTGGGCTCAAACCACCAACCTATTGGTTAACAGCCGAACGCGCTAACCATTGAGCCACGGAAGCTCAGAAATTAAATGGTTGTCACGTATTGTGGAAAAGTTTTGACTTTTTACGCTACATCTGAGACGTCACAACACCGCTCCCGGATGGGCTCGAACCACCAACCTATTGGTTAACAGCCGAACGCGCTAACCATTGAGCCACGGAAGCCCAAAGTTAAATGCTCGTCAGGTATTGTGTAAAAACCTTGACTTTTTACGTTACATCTGAGACCCTACAACACCTCTTCCGGTTGGGCTCGAACCACAAACCTTTCGGTTAACAGCTGAACGCGCTGACCATTGCGCCACGGAAGCCCAAAAATTAAATGGTGTTCAGGTGTTGTGGAAAAAACCTTGACTTTTTACGTCACATCTGAGACGTCACAACACCGCTCCCGGATGGGCTCGAGCCACACACCTATTGGTTAACAGCCGAACGCGCTAACCATTGCGCCACGGAAGCCCAAAAGCTAAATGCTCGTCAGGTATTGTGCAAAAAACGTGACTTTTTACGTCACATCTGAGACCTCACAACACCGCTCCCGGATGGGCTCGAACCACCAACCTATTGGTTAACAGCCGAACGCGCTAACCATTGCGCCACGGAAGCCCAAAAGTTAAATGCTCGTCAGGTATTGTGTAAAAATCTTGACTTTTTACGTCACATCTGAGACCTCACAACACCGCTCCCGGATGGGCTCGAACCACCAACCTATTGGTTAACAGCCGATCGCGCTAACCATTGCGCCACGGAAGCCCAAAAGTTAAACGCTCGTCAGGTATTATGTAAAAACCTTGATTTTTTACGTCACATCTGAGACCTCACAACACCGCTCCCGGATGGGGTCGAACCACCACCCTATGGGTTAACAGCCGAACGCGCTAACCATTGCGCCACGGAAGCCCAAAAATTAAATGGTCGTCATTTATTGTGCAAAAACTTTGGCTTACTACGTTACATTTCAGATCCCACAACACCGCTCCCGGGTGGTCTCGAACCACCAACCTATTGGTTAACAGCCGAACGCGCTAACCATTGAGCCACGGAAGCTCAGAAATTAAATGGTTCTCAGGTATTGTGGAAAACCTTGACTTTTTACGTCACATCTGAGACCTCACAACACCGCTCCCGGATGAGCTCGAACCACCAACCTATTGGTTAACAGCCGAACGCGCTAACCATTGCGCCACGGAAGCCCAAAAATTAAATGGTCGTCATTTATTGTGCAAAAACTTTGGCTTTCTACGTTACATTTGAGATCCCACAACACCGCTCCCGGATGGGCTCGAACCACCAACCTATTGGTTAACAGCCGAACGCGCTAACCATTGCGCCACCCAAGCCCAAAAGTTAAATGCTCGTCAGGTATTGTGTAAAAACCTTGACTTTTTACGTCACATCTGAGACCTCACAACACCGCTCCCGGATGGGCTCGAACCACCAACCTATTGGTGAACAGCCGAACGCGCTAACCATTGCGCCACGGAAGCCCAAAAGCTAAATGCTCGTCAGGTATTGTGCAAAAAACTTGACTTTTTACATCACATCTGAGACCTCACAACACCGCTCCCGGATGGGCTCGAACCACCAACCTATTGGTTAACAGCCGAACGCGCTAACCATTGCGCCACGGAAGCCCAAAAGTTAAATGCTCGTCAGGTATTGTGTAAAAACCTTGACTTTTTACGTCACATCTGAGACCTCACAACACCGCTCCCGGATGGGCTCGAACCACCAACCTATTGGTTAACAGCCGAACGCGCTAACCGTTGCGCCAAAAAGCCCAAAAATTAAATGCTCGTCAGGTATTGTGTAAAAACCTTGACTTTTTACGTCACATCTGAGACATCACAACACCGCTCCCAGATGGGCTCGAACCACCAACCTATTGGTTAACAGCCGAACGCGCTAACCATTGCGCCACGGAAGCCCAAAAGTTAAACGCTCGTCAGGTATTATGTAAAAACCTTGATTTTTTACGTCACATCTGAGACCTCACAACACCGCTCCCGGATGGGGTCGAACCACCACCCTATGGGTTAACAGCCGAACGCGCTAACCATTGCGCCACGGAAGCCCAAAAATTAAATGGTCGTCATTTATTGTGCAAAAACTTTGGCTTTCTACGTTACATTTCAGATCCCACAACACCGCTCCCGGGTGGGCTCGAACCACCAACCTTTTGGTTAACAGCCGAACGCGCTAACCATTGAGCCACGGAAGCTCAGAAATTAAATGGTTGTCAGGTATTGTGGAAAACCTTGACTTTTTACGTCACATCTGAGACCTCACAACACCGCTCCCGGATGAGCTCGAACCACCAACCTATTGGTTAACAGCCGAACGTGCTAACCATTGCGCCACGGAAGCCCAAAAATTAAATGGTCGTCAGGTATTGTGGAAAAACATTGGCTTTCTACGTTACATTTGAGATCACACAACACCGCTCCCGGGTGGGCTCGAACCACCAACCTTTTGGTTAACAGCCGAACGCGCTAACCATTGCGCCAAAGAAGCCCAAAATTTAAATGCTCGTCAGGTATTGTGTAAAAACCTTGACTTTTTACGTCACATCTGAGACCTCACAACACCGCTCCCGGATGGGCTCGAACCACCAACCTATTGCTTAACAGCCGAACGCGCTAACCATTGCGCCACGGAAGCCCAAAACCTAAATGCTCGTCAGGTATTGTGCAAAAAACTTGACTTTTTACGTCACATCTGAGACCTCACAACACCGCTCCCGGATGGGGTCGAACCACCAACCTATTGGTTAACAGCCGAACGCGCTAACCATTGCGCCACGGAAGCCCAAAAGTTAAATACTCGTCAGGTATTGTGTAAAAACCTTGACTTCTTACGTCACATCTGAGACCTCACAACACCGCTCCCGGATGGGCTCGATACACCAACCTATTGGTTAACAGCCGAACGCGCTAACCATTGCGCCACGGAAGCCCAAAAGTTAAGTGCTCGTCAGGTATTGTGTAAAAACCTTGACTTTATACGTCACATCTGAGACCTCACAACACCGCTCCCGGATGGGCTCGAACCACCAACCTATTGGTTAACAGCCGAACGCGCTAACCATTGAGCCACGGAAGCTCAGAAATTTAATGGTTGTCAGGTGTTGTGGAAAAACTTTGGCTTTCTACGTTACATTTGAGACCTCACAACACCGCTCCTGGATGGGCTCGAACCACCAACCTATTGGTTAACAGCCGAACGCGCTAACCATTGCGCCACGGAAGCCCAAAAGTAAAATGCTCGTCAGGTATTGTGTAAAAACCTTGACTTTTTACGTCACATCTGAGACCTCACAACACCGCTCCCGGATGGGCTCGAACCACCAACCTATTGGTTAACAGCCGAACGCGCTAACCATTGCGCCACGGAAGCCCAAAAGCTAAATGCTCGTCAGGTATTGTGCAAAAAACTTGACTTTTTACGTCACATCTGAGACCTCACAACACCGCTCCCGGATGGGCTCGAACCACCAACCTATTGGTTAACAGCCGAACGCGCTAACCGTTGCGCCACGGAAGCCCAAAAGTTAAATGCTCGTCAGGTATTGTGTAAAAACCTTGACTTTTTACGTCACATCTGAGACCTCACAACACCGCTCCCGGATGGGCTCGAACCACCAACCTATTGGTTAACAGCCGAACGCGCTAACCGTTGCGCCAAAAAGCCCAAAAATTAAATGCTCGTCAGGTATTGTGTAAAAACCTTGACTTTTTACGTCACATCTGAGACATCACAACACCGCTCCCAAATGGGCTCGAACCACCAACCTATTGGTTAACAGCCGAACGCGCTAACCATTGCGCCACGGAAGCCCAAAAGTTAAACGCTCGTCAGGTATTATGTAAAAACCTTGATTTTTTACGTCACATCTGAGACCTCACAACACCGCTCCCGGATGGGGTCGAACCACCACCCTATGGGTTAACAGCCGAACGCGCTAACCATTGCGCCACGGAAGCCCAAAAATTAAATGGTCGTCATTTATTGTGCAAAAACTTTGGCTTTCTACGTTACATTTCAGATCCCACAACACCGCTCCCGGGTGGGCTCGAACCACCAACCTTTTGGTTAACAGCCGAACGCGCTAACCATTGAGCCACGGAAGCTCAGAAATTAAATGGTTGTCAGGTATTGTGGAAAACCTTGACTTTTTACGTCACATCTGAGACCTCACAACACCGCTCCCGGATGAGCTCGAACCACCAACCTATTGGTTAACAGCCGAACGTGCTAACCATTGCGCCACGGAAGCCCAAAAATTAAATGGTCGTCAGGTATTGTGGAAAAACATTGGCTTTCTACGTTACATTTGAGATCACACAACACCGCTCCCGGGTGGGCTCGAACCACCAACCTTTTGGTTAACAGCCGAACGCGCTAACCATTGCGCCAAGGAAGCCCAAAATTTAAATGCTCGTCAGGTATTGTGTAAAAACCTTGACTTTTTACGTCACATCTGAGACCTCACAACACCGCTCCCGGATGGGCTCGAACCACCAACCTATTGCTTAACAGCCGAACGCGCTAACCATTGCGCCACGGAAGCCCAAAACCTAAATGCTCGTCAGGTATTGTGCAAAAAACTTGACTTTTTACGTCACATCTGAGACCTCACAACACCGCTCCCGGATGGGGTCGAACCACCAACCTATTGGTTAACAGCCGAACGCGCTAACCATTGCGCCACGGAAGCCCAAAAGTTAAATACTCGTCAGGTATTGTGTAAAAACCTTGACTTCTTACGTCACATCTGAGACCTCACAACACCGCTCCCGGATGGGCTCGATACACCAACCTATTGGTTAACAGCCGAACGCGCTAACCATTGCGCCACGGAAGCCCAAAAGTTAAGTGCTCGTCAGGTATTGTGTAAAAACCTTGACTTTATACGTCACATCTGAGACCTCACAACACCGCTCCCGGATGGGCTCGAACCACCAACCTATTGGTTAACAGCCGAACGCGCTAACCATTGAGCCACGGAAGCTCAGAAATTTAATGGTTGTCAGGTGTTGTGGAAAAACTTTGGCTTTCTACGTTACATTTGAGACCTCACAACACCGCTCCCGGATGGGCTCGAACCACCAACCTATTGGTTAACAGCCGAACGCGCTAACCATTGCGCCACGGAAGCCCAAAAGTAAAATGCTCGTCAGGTATTGTGTAAAAACCTTGACTTTTTACGTCACATCTGAGACCTCACAACACCGCTCCCGGATGGGCTCGAACCACCAACCTATTGGTTAACAGCCGAACGCGCTAACCATTGCGCCACGGAAGCCCAAAAGCTAAATGCTCGTCAGGTATTGTGCAAAAAACTTGACTTTTTACGTCACATCTGAGACCTCACAACACCGCTCCCGGATGGGCTCGAACCACCAACCTATTGGTTAACAGCCGAACGCGCTAACCGTTGCGCCACGGAAGCCCAAAAGTTAAATGCTCGTCAGGTATTGTGTAAAAACCTTGACTTTTTACGTCACATCTGAGACCTCACAACACCGCTCCCGGATGGGCTCGAACCACCAACCTATTGGTTAACAGCCGAACGCGCTAACCGTTGCGCCAAAAAGCCCAAAAATTAAATGCTCGTCAGGTATTGTGTAAAAACCTTGACTTTTTACGTCACATCTGAGACATCACAACACCGCTCCCAAATGGGCTCGAACCACCAACCTATTGGTTAACAGCCGAACGCGCTAACCATTGCGCCACGGAAGCCCAAAAGTTAAACGCTCGTCAGGTATTATGTAAAAACCTTGATTTTTTACGTCACATCTGAGACCTCACAACACCGCTCCCGGATGGGGTCGAACCACCACCCTATGGGTTAACAGCCGAACGCGCTAACCATTGCGCCACGGAAGCCCAAAAATTAAATGGTCGTCATTTATTGTGCAAAAACTTTGGCTTTCTACGTTACATTTCAGATCCCACAACACCGCTCCCGGGTGGGCTCGAACCACCAACCTTTTGGTTAACAGCCGAACGCGCTAACCATTGAGCCACGGAAGCTCAGAAATTAAATGGTTGTCAGGTATTGTGGAAAACCTTGACTTTTTACGTCACATCTGAGACCTCACAACACCGCTCCCGGATGAGCTCGAACCACCAACCTATTGGTTAACAGCCGAACGTGCTAACCATTGCGCCACGGAAGCCCAAAAATTAAATGGTCGTCAGGTATTGTGGAAAAACATTGGCTTTCTACGTTACATTTGAGATCACACAACACCGCTCCCGGGTGGGCTCGAACCACCAACCTTTTGGTTAACAGCCGAACGCGCTAACCATTGCGCCAAGGAAGCCCAAAATTTAAATGCTCGTCAGGTATTGTGTAAAAACCTTGACTTTTTACGTCACATCTGAGACCTCACAACACCGCTCCCGGATGGGCTCGAACCACCAACCTATTGCTTAACAGCCGAACGCGCTAACCATTGCGCCACGGAAGCCCAAAACCTAAATGCTCGTCAGGTATTGTGCAAAAAACTTGACTTTTTACGTCACATCTGAGACCTCACAACACCGCTCCCGGATGGGGTCGAACCACCAACCTATTGGTTAACAGCCGAACCCGCTAACCATTGCGCCACGGAAGCCCAAAAGTTAAATACTCGTCAGGTATTGTGTAAAAACCTTGACTTCTTACGTCACATCTGAGACCTCACAACACCGCTCCCGGATGGGCTCGATACACCAACCTATTGGTTAACAGCCGAACGCGCTAACCATTGCGCCACGGAAGCCCAAAAGTTAAGTGCTCGTCAGGTATTGTGTAAAAACCTTGACTTTATACGTCACATCTGAGACCTCACAACACCGCTCCCGGATGGGCTCGAACCACCAACCTATTGGTTAACAGCCGAACGCGCTAACCATTGAGCCACGGAAGCTCAGAAATTTAATGGTTGTCAGGTGTTGTGGAAAAACTTTGGCTTTCTACGTTACATTTGAGACCTCACAACACCGCTCCCGGATGGGCTCGAACCACCAACCTATTGGTTAACAGCCGAACGCGCTAACCATTGCGCCACGGAAGCCCAAAAGTAAAATGCTCGTCAGGTATTGTGTAAAAACCTTGACTTTTTACGTCACATCTGAGACCTCACAACACCGCTCCCGGATGGGCTCGAACCACCAACCTATTGGTTAACAGCCGAACGCGCTAACCATTGCGCCACGGAAGCCCAAAAGCTAAATGCTCGTCAGGTATTGTGCAAAAAACTTGACTTTTTACGTCACATCTGAGACCTCACAACACCGCTCCCGGATGGGCTCGAACCACCAACCTATTGGTTAACAGCCGAACGCGCTAACCGTTGCGCCACGGAAGCCCAAAAGTTAAATGCTCGTCAGGTATTGTGTAAAAACCTTGACTTTTTACGTCACATCTGAGACCTCACAACACCGCTCCCGGATGGGCTCGAACCACCAACCTATTGGTTAACAGCCGAACGCGCTAACCGTTGCGCCAAAAAGCCCAAAAATTAAATGCTCGTCAGGTATTGTGTAAAAACCTTGACTTTTTACGTCACATCTGAGACATCACAACACCGCTCCCAAATGGGCTCGAACCACCAACCTATTGGTTAACAGCCGAACGCGCTAACCATTGCGCCACGGAAGCCCAAAAGTTAAACGCTCGTCAGGTATTATGTAAAAACCTTGATTTTTACGTCACATCTGAGACCTCACAACACCGCTCCCGGATGGGGTCGAACCACCACCCTATGGGTTAACAGCCGAACGCGCTAACCATTGCGCCACGGAAGCCCAAAAATTAAATGGTCGTCATTTATTGTGCAAAAACTTTGGCTTTCTACGTTACATTTCAGATCCCACAACACCGCTCCCGGGTGGGCTCGAACCACCAACCTTTTGGTTAACAGCCGAACGCGCTAACCATTGAGCCACGGAAGCTCAGAAATTAAATGGTTGTCAGGTATTGTGGAAAACCTTGACTTTTTACGTCACATCTGAGACCTCACAACACCGCTCCCGGATGAGCTCGAACCACCAACCTATTGGTTAACAGCCGAACGTGCTAACCATTGCGCCACGGAAGCCCAAAAATTAAATGGTCGTCAGGTATTGTGGAAAAACATTGGCTTTCTACGTTACATTTGAGATCACACAACACCGCTCCCGGGTGGGCTCGAACCACCAACCTTTTGGTTAACAGCCGAACGCGCTAACCATTGCGCCAAGGAAGCCCAAAATTTAAATGCTCGTCAGGTATTGTGTAAAAACCCTGACTTTTTACGTCACATCTGAGACCTCACAACACCGCTCCCGGATGGGCTCGAACCACCAACCTATTGCTTAACAGCCGAACGCGCTAACCATTGCGCCACGGAAGCCCAAAACCTAAATGCTCGTCAGGTATTGTGCAAAAAACTTGACTTTTTACGTCACATCTGAGACCTCACAACACCGCTCCCGGATGGGGTCGAACCACCAACCTATTGGTTAACAGCCGAACGCGCTAACCATTGCGCCACGGAAGCCCAAAAGTTAAATACTCGTCAGGTATTGTGTAAAAACCTTGACTTCTTACGTCACATCTGAGACCTCACAACACCGCTCCCGGATGGGCTCGATACACCAACCTATTGGTTAACAGCCGAACGCGCTGACCATTGCGCCATGGAAGCCCAAAAGTTAAGTGCTCGTCAGGTATTGTGTAAAAACCTTGACTTTATACGTCACATCTGAGACCTCACAACACCGCTCCCGGATGGGCTCGAACCACCAACCTATTGGTTAACAGCCGAACGCGCTAACCATTGAGCCACGGAAGCTCAGAAATCTAATGGTTGTCAGGTGTTGTGGAAAAACTTTGGCTTTCTACGTTACATTTGAGACCTCACAACACCGCTCCCGGATGGGCTCGAACCACCAACCTATTGGTTAACAGCCGAACGCGCTAACCATTGCGCCACGGAAGCCCAAAAGTAAAATGCTCGTCAGGTATTGTGTAAAAACCTTGACTTTTTACGTCACATCTGAGACCTCACAACACCGCTCCCGGATGGGCTCGAACCACCAACCTATTGGTTAACAGCCGAACGCGCTAACCATTGCGCCACGGAAGCCCAAAAGTTAAATGCTCGTCAGGTATTATGTAAAAACCTTGACTTTTTACGTCACATCTGAGACCTCACAACACCGCTCCCGGATGGGGTCGAACCACCAACCTATTGGTTAACAGCCGAACGCGCTAACCATTGAGCCACGGAAGCTCAGAAATTAAATGGTTGTCAGGTATTGTGGAAAACCTTGACTTTTTACGTCACATCTGAGACCTCACAACACCGCTCCCGGAAGGGCTCGAACCACCAACCTATTGGTTAAAAGCCGAACGTGCTAACCATTGCGCCACGGAAGCCCAAAAATTAAATGGTCGTCAGGTATTGTGGAAAAACTTTGGCTTTCTACGTTACATTAGAGATCACACAACACCGCTCCCGGATGGGCTCGAACCACCAACCTATTGTTTAACAGCCGAACGCGCTAACCATTGATCCACGGAAGCTCAGAAATTAAATGGTTGTCAGGTATTGTGGAAAAACTTTGGCTTTGTACGTCACATTTGAGACCCCACAACACCTTTCCCGGATGGGCTCGAACCACCAACCTATTGGTTAACAGCCGAACGCGCTAACCATTGCGCCACGGAAGCCCAAAAGTTATAACTCGTCAGGTATTGTGTAAAAACCTTGACTTCTTACGTCACATCTGAGACCTCACAACACCGCTCCCGGATGTGCTCGAACCACCAACCTATTGGTTAACAGCCGAACGCGCTAACCATTGCGCCACGGAAGCCCAAAAGTTATAACTCGTCAGGTATTGAGTAAAAATCTTGACTTCTTACGTCACATCTGAGACCTCACAACACCGCTCCCGGATGGGCTCGAACCACCAACCTATTGGTTAACAGCCGAACGCGCTAACCATTGAGCCACGGAAGCTCAGAAATTAAATGGTTGTCAGGTGTTGTGGAAAAACTTTGGCTTTCTACGTTACATTTGAGACCCCAGAACACCTCTCCCGGATGGGCTCGAACCACCAACCTTTCGATTAACAGCTGAACGCGCTAACCATTGCGCCACAGAATCCCAAAAATTAAATGCTCGTCAGGTATTGTGTAAAAACCTTGACTTTTTATGTCACATCTGAGACCTCACAACACCGCTCCCGGATGGGCTCGAACCACCAACCTATTGGTTATCAGCCGAACGCGCTAACCATTGCGCCACGGAAGCCCAAAAGTTAAATACTCGTCAGGTATTGTGTAAAAACCTTGACTTCTTACGTCACATCTGAGACCTCACAACACCGCTCCCGGATGGGCTCGAACCACCAACCTATTGGTTAACAGCCGAACGTGCTAACCATTGCGCCACGGAAGCCCAAAAATTAAATGGTCGTCAGGTATTGTGGAAAAACTTTGGCTTTCTACGTTACATTTGAGATCACACAACACCGCTCCCGGGTGGGCTCGAACCACCAACCTATTGGTTAACAGCCGAACGCGCTAACCATTGCGCCAAGGAAGCCCAAAATTTAAATGCTCGTCAGGTATTGTGTAAAAACCTTGACGTTTTACGTCACATCTGAGACCTCACAACACCGCTCCCGGATGGGCTCGAACCACCAACCTATTGCTTAACAGCCGAACGCGCTAACCATTGCGCCACGGAAGCCCAAAACCTAAATGCTCGTCAGGTATTGTGCAAAAAACTTGACTTTTTACGTCACATCTGAGACCTCACAACACCGCTCCCAGATGGGCTCGAACCACCAACCTATTGCTTAACAGCCGAACGCGCTAACCATTGCGCCACGGAAGCCCGAAAGTTAAATACTCGTCAGGTATTGTGTAAAAACCTTGACTTCTTACGTCATATCTGAGACCTCACAACACCGCTCCCGGATGGGCTCGAACCACCAACCTATTGGTTAACAGCCGAACGCGCTAACCATTGCGCCACGGAAGCCCAAAAGTTAAATGCTCGTCAGGTATTGTGTAAAAACCTTGACTTTTTACGTCACATCTGAGACCTCACAACACCGCTCCCGGATGGGCTCGAACCACCAACCTATTGGTTAACAGCCGAACGCGCTAACCATTGCGCCACGGAAGCCCAAAAGTTAAATGCTGGTTAGGTATTGTGTAAAAACCTTGACTTTTTACGTCACATCTGAGACCTCACAACACCGCTCCCGGATGGGCTCGAACCACCAACCTATTGGTTAACAGCCGAACGCGCTAACCATTGCGCCACGGAAGCCCACAACTTAAATGCTCGTCAGGTATTATGTAAAAACCTTGACTTTTTACGTCACATCTGAGACCTCACAACACCGCTCCCGGATGGGGTCGAACCACCAACCTATTGGTTAACAGCCGAACGCGCTAACTATTGCGCCACGGAAGCCCAAAAATTAAATGGTCGTCATTTATTGTGCAAAAACTTTGGCTTTCTACGTTACATTTCAGATCCCACAACACCGCTCCCGGGTGGGCTCGAACCACCAACCTATTGGTTAACAGCCGAACGCGCTAACCATTGCGCCAGGGAAGCCCAAAATTTAAATGCTCGTCAGGTATTGTGTAAAAACCTTGACTTTTTACGTCACATCTGAGACCTCACAACACCGCTCCCGGATGGGCTCGAACCACCAACCTATTGCTTAACAGCCGAACGCGCTAACCATTGCGCCACGGAAGCCCAAAACCTAAATGCTCGTCAGGTATTGTGCAAAAAACTTGACTTTTTACGTCACATCTGAGACCTCACAACACCGCTCCCAGATGGGCTCGAACTACCAACCTATTGGTTAACAGCCGAACGCGCTAACCATTGCGCCACGGAAGCCCAAAAGTTAAATACTCGTCAAGTATTGTGTAAAAACCTTGACTTCTTACGTCACATCTGAGACCTCACAACACCGCTCCCGGATGGGCTCGAACCACCAACCTATTGGTTAACAGCCGAACGCGCTAACCATTGCGCCACGGAAGCCCAAAAGTTAAATGCTCGTTAGGTATTGTGTAAAAACCTTGACTTTTTACGTCACATCTGAGACCTCACAACACCGCTCCCGGATGGGCTCGAACCACCAACCTATTGGTTAACAGCCGAACGCGCTAACCATTGCGCCACGGAAGCCCACAACTTAAATGCTCGTCAGGTATTATGTAAAAACCTTGACTTTTTACGTCACATCTGAGACCTCACAACCCCGCTCCCGGATGGGGTCGAACCACCAACCTATTGGTTAACAGCCGAACGCGCTAACTATTGCGCCACGGAAGCCCAAAAATTAAATGGTCGTCATTTATTGTGCAAAAACTTTGGCTTTCTACGTTACATTTCAGATCCCACAACACCGCTCCCGGGTGGGCTCGAACCACCAACCTATTGGTTAACAGCCGAACGCGCTAACCATTGAGCCACGGAAGCTCAGAAATTAAATGGTTGTCAGGTGTTGTGGAAAAACTTTGGCTTTCTACGTTACATTTGAGACCCCACAACACCTTTCCCGGGTGGGTTCGATCCACCAACCTTTCGATTAACAGCTGAACGCGCTAACCATTGCGCCATGGAAGCACAAAAGTTAAATGCTCGTCAGGTATTGTGTAAAAACCTTGACTTTTTACGTCACATCTGAGACCTCACAACACCGCTCCCGGATGGGCTCGAACCACCAACCTATTGGTTAACAGCCGAACGCGCTAACCATTGCGCCACGGAAGCCCAAAAGTTAAATGCTCGTTAGGTATTGTGTAAAAACCTTGACTTTTTACGTCACATCTGAGACCTCACAACACCGCTCCCGGATGGGCTCGAACCACCAACCTATTGGTTAACAGCCGAACGCGCTAACCATTGCGCCACGGAAGCCCAAAACTTAAATGCTCGTCAGGTATTATGTAAAAACCTTGACTTTTTACGTCACATCTGAGACCTCACAACACCGCTCCCGGATGGGGTCGAACCACCAACCTATTGGTTAACAGCCGAACTAGCTAACTATTGCGCCACGGAAGCCCAAAAATTAAATGGTCGTCATTTATTGTGCAAAAACTTTGGCTTTCTACGTTACATTTCAGATCCCACAACACCGCTCCCGGGTGGGCTCGAACCACCAACCTATTGGTTAACAGCCGAACGCGCTAACCATTGAGCCACGGAAGCTCAGAAATTAAATGGTTGTCAGGTATTGTGGAAAACCTTGACTTTTTACGTCACATCTGAGACCTCACAACACCGCTCCCGGATGGGCTCGAACCACCAACCTATTGGTTAACAGCCGAACGTGCTAACCATTGCGCCACGGAAGCCCAAAAATTAAATGGTCGTCAGGTATTGTGGAAAAACTTTGGCTTTCTACGTTACATTTGAGATCACACAACACCGCTCCCGGAAGGGCTCGAACCACCAACCTATTGGTTAACAGCCGAACGCGCTAACCATTGATCCACGGAAGCTCAGAAATTAAATGGTTGTCAGGTATTGTGGAAAAACTTTGGCTTTCTACGTTACATTTGAGACCCCACAACACCTTTCCCGGGTGGGCTCGAACCACCAACCTTTCGATTAATAGCTGAACGCGCTAACCATTGCGCCACGGAAGCCCAAAAATTAAATGCTCGTCAGGTATTGTGTAAAAACCTTGACTTTTTACGTCACATCTGAGACCTCACAACACCGCTCCCGGATGGGCTCGAACCACCAACCTATTGGTTAACAGCCGAACGCGCTAACCATTGCGCCACGGAAGCCCAAAATTTAAATGCTCGTCAGGTATTGTGTAAAAACTTTGGCTTTCTACGTTACATTTGAGATCCCACAACACCGCTCCCGGATGGGCTCGAACCACCAACCTATTGGTTAACAGCCGAACGTGCTAACCATTGCGCCACGGAAGCCCAAAAATTAAATGGTCGTCAGGTATTGTGGAAAAACTTTGACTTTTTACGTCACATCTGAGACCTCACAACACCGCTCCCGGATGGGGTCGAACCACCAACCTATTGGTTAACAGCCGAACGCGCTAACTATTGCGCCACGGAAGCCCAAAAATTAAATGGTCGTCATTTATTGTGCAAAAACTTTGGCTTTCTACGTTACATTTCAGATCCCACAACACCGCTCCCGGGTGGGCTCGAACCACCAACCTGTTGGTTAACAGCCGAACGCGCTAACCATTGAGCCACGGAAGCTCAGAAATTAAATGGTTGTCAGGTATTGTGGAAAACCTTGACTTTTTACGTCACATCTGAGACCTCACAACACCGCTCCCGGATGGGCTCGAACCACCAACCTATTGGTTAACGGCCGAACGTGCTAACCATTGCGCCACGGAAGCCCAAAAATTAAATGTTCGTCAGGTATTGTGGAAAAACTTTGGCTTTCTACGTTACATTTGAGATCACACAACACCGCTCCCGGATGGGCTCGAACCACCAACCTATTGGTTAACAGCCGAACGCGCTAACCATTGATCCACGGAAGCTCAGAAATTAAATGGTTGTCAGGTATTGTGGAAAAACTTTGGCTTTCTACGTTACATTTGAGACCCCACAACACCTTTCCCGGGTGGGCTCGAACCACCAACCTTTCGATTAACAGCTGAACGCGCTAACCATTGCGCCACGGAAGCCCAAAAATTAAATGCTCGTCAGGTATTGTGTAAAAACCTTGACTTTTTACGTCAAATCTGAGACCTCACAACACCGCTCCTGGATGGGCTCGAACCACCAACCTATTGGTTAACAGCCGAACGCGCTAACCATTGCGCCACGGAAGCCCAAAAGTTAAATGCTCGTCAGGTATTGTGTAAAAACCTTGACTTTTTACGTCCAATCTGAGACCTCACAACACCGCTCCTGGATGGGGTCGAACCACCAACCTATTGGTTCACAGCCGAACGCGCTAACCATTGCGCCACGGAAGCCCAAAAATTAAATGGTCGTCATTTATTGTGCAAAAACTTTGGCTTTCTACGTTACATTTGAGATCCCACAACACCGCTCCCGGATGGGCTCGAACCACCAACCTATTGGTTAACAGCCGAACGTGCTAACCATTGCGCCACGGAAGCCCAAAAATTAAATGGTCGTCAGGTATTGTGGAAAAACTTTGGCTTTCTACGTTACATTTGAGATCACACAACACCGCTCCTGGGTGGGCTTGAACCACCAACCTATTTGTTAACAGCCAAACGCGCTAACCATTGAGCCACGGAAGCTCAGAAATTAAATGTTTGTCAGGTATTGTGGAAATGTTATGACTTTTTACGTTACATCTGAGACCCTACAACATCTCTCCCGGGTGGGCTCGAACCACCAACCTTTCGGTTAACAGCCGAACGTGCTAACCATTGAGCCACGGAAGCTCAGAAATTAAATGGTTGTCACGTAATGTGTAAAAGTTTTGACTTTTTGCGCTACATCTGAGACCACACAACACCTCTCCCGGTTGGGCTCGAACCAACAATCTTTCGATTAACAGCTGAACGCGCTAACCATTGCGCCACGGAAGCCCAAAAATGAAATGGTCGTCAGGTATTGTGGAAAAACTTTGGCTTTCTACGTTACATTTGAGACCCCACAACACCGCTCCTGGGTAGGCCGAACGCGCTAACCATTGAGCCACTGAAGCTCAGAAATTAAATGGTTGTCACGTATTGTGGAAATGTTTTGACTTTTTACGCTACATCTGAGACCCCACAACACCTCTCCTGGGTGGGCTCGAACCACCAAATTTTCGATTAACAGCTGAACGCGCTAACCAATTGCACCACGGACGCCCAAAAATTAAATGTTCGTCAGGTATTTTGGAAAAACTAACATTTTACGTTACATCTGAGACGTCACAACACCGCTCCTGGGTGGGCTTGAACCACCAACCTATTTGTTAACAGCCAAACGCGCTAACCATTGAGCCACGGAAGCTCAGAAATTAAATGTTTGTCAGGTATTGTGGAAATGTTATGACTTTTTACGTTACATCTGAGACCCTACAACATCTCTCCCGGGTGGGCTCGAACCACCAACCTTTCGGTTAACAGCCGAACGTGCTAACCATTGAGCCACGGAAGCTCAGAAATTAAATGGTTGTCACGTAATGTGTAAAAGTTTTGACTTTTTGCGCTACATCTGAGACCACACAACACCTCTCCCGGTTGGGCTCGAACCAACAATCTTACGATTAACAGCTGAACGCGCTAACCATTGCGCCACGGAAGCCCAAAAATGAAATGGTCGTCAGGTATTGTGGAAAAACTTTGGCTTTCTACGTTACATTTGAGACCCCACAACACCGCTCCTGGGTAGGCCGAACGCGCTAACCATTGAGCCACTGAAGCTCAGAAATTAAATGGTTGTCACGTATTGTGGAAATGTTTTGACTTTTTACGCTACATCTGAGACCCCACAACACCTCTCCTGGGTGGGCTCGAACCACCAAATTTTCGATTAACAGCTGAACGCGCTAACCAATTGCACCACGGACGCCCAAAAATTAAATGTTCGTCAGGTATTTTGGAAAAACTAACATTTTACGTTACATCTGAGACGTCACAACACCGCTCCCGGGTGGGCGCAAACCACCAGTCTTTTGAATCTCACCAAAAACATCTCTGTAAAAATATGCCAAGTTGTTTGGCCGTAAAAAGAAGTGAGATCTAAAATACGGCCAAGTTATTATCTCCAGGTGAACCAACATTTTATTCGACTTAAGTTAAAACTTCTCAAGAATGTTTTTCTGACTTTGCCATTTGCATATCAAGGATTCGTTTAAATCCAGATATGGATCGAAATTAAAATATTAAATCAAATTGGTTAAATATTCTTGATAAGCCTTTGTGGTTAAACTTGTAATTTCCGTTATTAACCTTCACGGGTGCAAAGAAGAAGGATGCAAGTTTGGAATGCTAATGGCCAAGTCAGAAAAACATTCTTGAGAAGTTTTAACTTAAGTCGAATAAAATGTTGGTTCACCTGGAGATAATAACTTGGCCGTATTTTAGATCTCACTTCTTTTTACGGCCAAACAACTTGGCATATTTTTACAGAGATGTTTTTGGTGAGATTTCACTCCTTTTTGTACGTGCATGTTCTTGTAGATTTATAGAAGTAGGATTATGAAGTGAAATAAACATTTGTACTTTTAGATTTTTATTTGTTCTTTCCAAGAGTTTTACTTGGCTTTGCCTTTTTCAACTTTTTTGCATTCAACTTTCTTTTTTTTTCTCAAGCTGTGATAATTGTTAACCGTATTTCTATTCGAAGAACACAATATTGTGGCAAGTAACACTTTTAATCAACAGAATAGATTTAAGAAAAACTAAATGAATCAAAACACGCTTAGAACCATTTCAGACGAAATGAAAAGGAAGTGAGTAAAAAATTTAATTACTAAAACATTATGTAAAAAACATAAATTTTGCAATAATACGAAAGAATCATATTAGTAAAAAATATTAATATTAAAAGACGAAAAAATTAAATTATAATGTCCTATTACGAGGGGATATAAATTATAAAACCCCCATTTCAGGGGCTAACAGGGGAAAATTCCCGCTTTTGGGACTTTTTCCTTTCTTTGTATGCTAAGTCCTACTTGTATGTCAAATTTTATCATTCCCGCAACACCGGAAGTGCCCTAGAGGTTTAGATGATGACTCTAAATTTAATCCCCCATTTCAGGGGCTAAAAGGGGGAAACTCCCGCTTTTGGGACTTTTCCCTTTGCTTGTATGCTTAGTGGTACAAGTATGCCAAATTTCATCATTCTAGCACCACCGGAAATGCCCTAGAGGTTTAGATGATGACTCTAATTTTAAACCCCCATTTCAGGGGCTAAAAGGGGGAAACTCCCGCTTTTGGGACTTTTCCCTTTGCTTGTATGCTTAGTGGTACAAGTATGCCAAATTTCATCATTCTAGCACCACCGGAAATGCCGTAGAGGTTTAGATGATGACTCTAATTTTAAACCCCCATTTCAGGGGCTAAAAGGGGGAAACTCCCGCTTTTGGGACTTTTCCCTTTGCTTGTATGCTTAGTGGTACAAGTATGCCAAATTTCATCATTCTAGCACCACCGGAAATGCCCTAGAGGTTTAGATGATGACTCTAATTTTAAACCCCCATTTCAGGGGCTAAAAGGGGGAAACTCCCGCTTTTGGGACTTTTCCCTTTGCTTGTATGCTTAGTGGTAAAAGTATGCCAAATTTCATCATTCTAGCACCACCGGAAATGCCCTAGAGGTTTAGATGATGAATCTAATTTTAAACCCCCATTTCAGGGGCTAAAAGGGGGAAACTCCCGCTTTTGGGACTTTTCCCTTTGCTTGTATGCTTAGTGGTACAGGTATGCCAAATTTCATCATTCTAGCACCACCGGAAATGCCCTAGAGGTTTTGATGATGTGTCAGTCAGTCAGTCAGTCAGTCAGTCTCATAATGTGTCATTTTCACATAGGATTATCACAGAACCCAAATGAGTTAGAAAACTGGAAGTTGGAGGACTTCCTAGGATTAACACTGTGCCCTTGAGGTGCAAATATGAGTGGTGTACTATTCCCCAGTACCGAGTTAAGAGGGGGTGAAAATGAGGCTGAAATGTTTCGGGTAAAGGATTGCTGGTAGTGCACGACAACTTGGCGGGTGCACTGCCGTGCACCCAGATAGCAGCTGAACGCGATAACCATTGCGCCACGGAAGCCCAAAAATTAATTGGTCGTCAGGTATTGTGGAAAAACCTTGACTTTTGACGTCATCTTGAGACGTCACAACACCTCTCCCGGATGGGCTCGAACCACCAATCTTTCGGTTAACAGCCGAACGCGCTAACCATTGAGCCACGGACGCCCAAAAATTAAATGTTCGTCAGGTATTTTGGAAAAACTCTAACATTTTACGTTACATCTGAGACGTCACAACACCGCTCCCGGGTGGGCTCAAACCACCAGTCTTTTGAATAGCAGCTGAACTTGCTAACCATTGCGCCACGGAAGCCCAAAAATTAAATGGTCGTCAGGTATTGTGGAAAAACCTTGACTTTTGACGTCGTCTTGAGACGTCACAACACCGCTCCCGGATGGTCTCGAACCACCAACCTATTTGTTAACAGCCGAACGCGCTAACCATTGAGCCACGGAAGCTCTGAAATTAAATGGTTGTCAAGTATTGTGGAAAAGTTTTGACTTTTTACGCTACATCTGAGACCACACAACACCTCTCCCGGATGGGCTCGAACCACCAACCTTTCGATTAACAGCTGAACGCGCTAACCAATTGCGCCACGGACGCCCAAAAATTAAATGTTCGTCATGTATTTTGGAAAAACTCTAACATTTTACGTTACATCTGAGACGTCACAACACCGCTCCCGGGTGGGCTCAAACCACCAGTCTTTTGAATAGCAGCTGAACGCGCTAACCATTGCGCCACGGAAGCCCAAAAATTAATTGGTCGTCAGGTATTGTGGAAAAACCTTGACTTTTGACGTCATCTTGAGACGTCACAACACCGCTCCCGGATGGGCTCGAACCACCAACCTATTTGTTAACAGCCGAACGCGCTAACCATTGAGCCACGGAAGCTCAGAAATTAAATGGTTGTCACGTATTGTGGAAAAGTTTTGACTTTTTACGCTACATCTGAGACCACACAACACCTCTCCCGGGTGTGCTCGAACCACCAATCTTTCGATTAACAGCTGAACGCGCTAACCATTGCGCCACGGAAGCCCAAAAATTAAATGTTCGTCAGGTATTGTGGAAAAACTCTGATATTTTACGTTACATCTCAGACGTCACAACACCGCTCCCGGGAGGGCTCAACGATTTTGAAAATGTTATTAAAAATCGAGGTACATTTTTAATTATTGTTCAATCGAGATGAAATCACTTTCAATGAGTGTTTTATAGGGAATTAAGCTGAATTCGGTCAAACATTGCTCCAGAAAAAAATGCATTCAAAAGTGTACCGAAAAAATCGCATGTTTTTCTTCTTCAAGATACAAAATCCGTGACAACGATTTCTTATTGAAAAATTGAATTTTAACAGTTTTTTGAATGAATATCGTTACATTTGCTTGAATTAAAGCAAAAAGTATAAAAATAATGGTTTCAGTGGTTATATTTGAAAATAGTGAAGAAATACTCAAAATATGCTTCTTTGGCCGTGAAACGTCGATTTTGAAAATGTTATTAAAAATCGAGGTACATTTTTATTTATTGTTCAATCGAGATGAAATCACTTTTAATGAGTGTTTTATAGGGAATTAAGCTGAATTCGGTCAAAAATTTCTCCAGAAAAAAATGCATTCAAAAAAGTACCGAAAAAATCGCATGTTTTTCTTCTTCAAGATACAAAATCCGTGACAACGATTTCTTATTGAAAAATTTAATTTTAACAGTTTTTTGATTGAATATCGTTACATTTGCTTGAATTAAAGCAAAAAGTATAAAAATAATGGTTTCAGTGAACATATTTGAAAATAGTGAAGAAATACTCAAAGTATGCTTCTTTGGCCGTGAAACGTCGATTTTGAAAATGTTATTAAAAATCGAGGTAAATTTTTAATTATTGTTCAATCGAGATGAAATCACTTTCAATGAGTGTTTTATAGGGAATTAAACAGAATTCGGTCAAATATTTCTCCAGAAAAAAATGCATTCAAAAAAGTACCGAAAAAATCGCATGTTTTTCTTCTTCAAGATACAAAATCCGTGACAACGATTTCTTATTGAAAAATTTAATTTTAACAGTTTTTTGATTGAATATCGTTACATTTGCTTGAATTAAAGCAAAAAGTATAAAAATAATGGTTTCAGTGAATATATTTGTAAATAGTGAAGAAATACTCAAAATATGCTTCGTTGGCGGTGAAACGTCGATTTTGAAAATGTTATTAAAAATCGAGGTACATTTTTAATTATTGTTCAATCGAGATGAAATCACTTTTAATGAGTGTTTTATAGGGAATTAAGCTGAATTCGGTCAAACATTTCTCCAGAAAAAAATGCATTTAAAAGTGTACCGAAAAAATCGCATGTTTTTTCTCTTCAAGATACAAAATCCGTGACAACGATTTCTTATTTAAAATTGAATTTTAACAGGTTGTTGAATGAATATCGTTACATTTGCTTGAATTAACGCAAAAAATTACAAAAATAATGGTTTCAGTGGTTATATTTGAAAATAGAGAAGAACTACTCAAAATATGCTTCTTTGGCCGTGAAACGCCGATTTTGAAAATGTTATTAAAAATCGAGGTAAATTTTTAATTATGTTCAATCGAGATGAAATCACTTTTTATGGGTGTTTTATAGGGAATTAAGCTGAATTCGGTCAAACATTTCTCCAGAAAAAAATGCTAGCAAAAGTGTAATGAAAAAATCGCATGTTTTTCATCTTCAAGATACAAAATCCGTGACAACGATTTCTTATTGAAAAATTTAATTTTAACAGTTTTTTAAATGAATATCGTTACATTTGCTTGAATTAAAGCAAAAGGTATAAAAATAATGGTTTCAGTGGTTATATTTGAAAATAGTGAAGAAATACTCAAAATATGCTTCTTTGGCCGTGAAACGTCGATTTTGAAAATGTTATTAAAAATCGAGGTACATTTTTATTTATTGTTCAATCGAGATGAAATCACTTTTAATGAGTGTTTTATTGGGAATTAAGCTGAATTCGGTCAAAAATTTCTCCAGAAAAAAATGCATTCAAAAAAGTACCGAAAAAATCGCATGTTTTTCTTCTTCAAGATACAAAATCCGTGACAACGATTTCTTATTGAAAAATTTAATTTTAACAGTTTTTTGATTGAATATCGTTACATTTGCTTGAATTAAAGCAAAAAGTATAAAAATAATGGTTTCAGTGATCATATTTGAAAATAGTGAAGAAATACTCAAAGTATGCTTCTTTGGCCGTGAAACGTCGATTTTGAAAATGTTATTAAAAATCGAGGTAAATTTTTAATTATTGTTCAATCGAGATGAAATCACTTTCAATGAGTGTTTTATGGGGAATTAAGCTGAATTCGGTCAAACATTTCTCCAGAAAAAAATGCATTCAAAAGCGTACCGAAAAAATCGCATGTTTTTCTTCTTCAAGATACAAAATCCGTGACAACGATTTCATATTGAAAAATTGAATTTTAACAGTTTTTTATAAAAGTATAAAAATAATGGTTTCAGTGATCATATTTGAAAATAGTGAAGAAATACTCAAAATATGCTTCTTTGGCCGTGAAACGTCGATTTTGAAAATGTTATTAAAAATCGAGGTAAATTTTAAATTATTGTTCAATCGAGATGAAATCACTTTCAATGAGTGTTTTATAGGGAATTAAGCTGAATTCGGTCAAACATTTCTCCAGAAAAAAATGCATTCAAAAGTGTACCGAAAAAATCGCTTGTTTTTCTTCTTCAAGATACAAATTCCGTGACAACGATTTCTTATTGAAAAATTGAATTTTAACAGTTTTTTGAATGAATATCGTTACATTTGCTTGAATTAAAGCAAAAAGTATAAAAATAATGGTTTCAGTGGTTATATTTGAAAATAGTGAAGAAATACTCAAAATATGCTTCTTTGGCCGTGAAACGTCGATTTTGAAAATGTTATTAAAAATCGAGGTACGTTTTTATTTATTGTTCAATCGAGATGAAATCACTTTAAATGAGTGTTTTATAGGGAATTAAGCTGAATTCGGTCAAAAATTTCTCCAGAAAAAAATGCATTCAAAAAAGTACCGAAAAAATCGCATGTTTTTCTTCTTCAAGATACAAAATCCGTGACAACGATTTCTTATTGAAAAATTTAATTTTAACAGTTTTTTGATTGAATATCGTTACATTTGCTTGAATTAAAGCAAAAAGTATAAAAATAGTGGTTTCAGTGATCATATTTGAAAATAGTGAAGAAATACTCAAAGTGGTCTCCCTCCCAAGTACTGACTGCGCTCGACGCTTCTTAACTTCGGTTATCGGACGAGAACCGGTGTATTCAGCGTGTTATGGCCGTTTCTCGAGAGTGCTAGTTAATAATTTGAATTAAATTAACTTTCATCTTTATAAAACAATAACAAAAAGAAGATATGTTTGCTTTTTTCATATCGGGTGGAATTTAAAAGAGGAAACAAAAGTGAAAAAGCCAACGGCTCGCAGTATTCCCAAGTACTGACTGCGCTCGACGCTGCTAACGTCGGCGATCGGACGAGAACCGGTGTTCTCAGCGTGATATGGCCGTTGCCGAGAGTGCTAGATAATAATTCGAATTTAAATTAAGTGAGACAAATTAACCTTCATCTTTTTAAAACAATAACAAAAAGAAAATATGTTTGCTTTTTTCATATCTATTGGAATTTAAAAGAGGAAAAAAAAGTGAAAAAGCTAACGGCACGCAGTGTTCCTAAGTGGTCGCCCTCCCAAATACTGACTGCGCTCGACGCTGCTTAACTTCGGTTATCGTACGAGAACCGGTGTATTCAGCGTGTTATGGCCGTTGCCGATAGTGCTAGTTAATAATTTGAATTAAATTAACTTTCATCTTTATAAAACAATAACAAAAAGAAGATATGTGTGCTTTTTTCAATTCGGGTGGAATTTAAAAGAGGAAACAAAAGTGAAAAAGCCAACGGCACGCAGTATTCCCAAGTACTGACTGCGCTCGACGCTGCTAACGTCGGCGATCGGACGAGAACCGGTGTTCTCAGCGTGATATGGCCGTTGCCGAGAGTGCTAGTTAATAATTTGAATTAAATTAACTTTCATCTTTATAAAACAATAACAAAAAGAAGATATGTTTGCTTTTTTCATATCTGGTGGAATTTGAAAGAGGAAATAAAAGTGAAAAAGCCAACGGCACGCAGTATTCCCAAGTACTGTATGCGCTCGACGCTGCTTAACTTCGATGATCGGACGAGAACCGGTGTTTTCAGCGTGATATGGCCGTTGCCGAGAGTGCTAGTTAATAATTCGAATTTAAATTAAGTGAGACAAATTAACCTTCATCATTTTAAAACAATAACAAAAAAACATGTTTGCTTTTTTCATATCTATTAAAATTTAAAAGATGAAAAAAAAGTGAAAAAGCCAACGGCACGCAGTGTTCCTAAGTGTTCTCCCTCCCAAGTACTGACTGCGCTCGACGCTGCTTAACTTCGGTGATCGGACGAGAACCGCTGTATTCAGCGTGATATGGTCGTTGCCGAGAGTGCTAGTTAATAATTCGAATTTAAATTAAGTGAGACAAATTAACCTTCATCATTTTAAAACAATAACAAAATGAAAACATGTTTGCTTTTTTCATATCTATTAAAATTTAAAAGAGGAAAAAAAAGTGAAAAAGCCAACGGCACGCAGTGTTCCTAAGTGGTCTCCCTCCCAAGTAGTGACTGCGCTCGACGCTGCTTAACATCGGTTATCGGACGAGAACCGGTGTATTCAGCGTGATATGGCCGTTGCTGAGAGTGCTGGTTAATAATTTTAATTTAATTAACTTTCATCTTTATAAAACAATAACAAAAAGAAGATATGTTTGCTTTTTTCATATCGGGTGGAATTTAAAAGAGGAAACAAAAGTGAAAAAGCCAACGACACGCAGTATTCCCAAGTACTGACTGCGCTCGACGCTGCTAACGTTGCGATCGGACGAGAACCGTTGTTCTCAGCGTGATATGGCCGTTGCCGAGAGTGCTAGATAATAATTCGAATTTAAATTAAGTGAGACAAATTAACCTTCATCTTTTTAAAACAATAACAAAAAGAAAATATGTTTGCATTTTTCATATCTATTGGAATTTAAAAGAGGAAAAAAAAGTGAAAAAGCTAACGGCACGCAGTGTTCCTAAGTGGTCGCCCTCCCAAATACTGACTGCGCACGACGCTGCTTAACTTCGGTTATCGTACGAGAACCGGTGTATTCAGCGTGTTATGGCCGTTGCCGATAGTGCTAGTTAATAATTTGATTTAAATTAACTTTCATCTTTATAAAACAATAACAGAAAGAAGATATGTTTGCTTTTTTTCATATCTGGTGGAATTTGAAAGAGGAAACAAAAGTGAAAAAGCCAACGGCACGCAGTATTCCCAAGTACTGTATGCGCTCGACGCTGCTTAACTTCGGTGATCGGACGAGAACCGGTGTTTTCAGCGTGATATGGCCGTTGCCGAGAGTGCTAGTTAATAATTCGAATTTCAATTAAGTGAGACAAATTAACCTTCATAATTTTAAAACAATAACAAAAAAAACATGTTTGCTTTTTTCATATCTATTAAAATTTAAATGAGGAAAAAAAGTGAAAAATCCAACGGCACGCAGTGTTCCTAAGTGGTCTCCCTCCCAAGTACTGACTGCGCTCGACGCTGCTTAACTTCGCTGATCGGACGAGAACCGGTATATTCAGCGTGTTATGGCCGTTGCCGAGAATGCTAGTTAATAATTTGAACTAAATCAACTTTCATCTTTATAAAACAATAACAAAAAGAAGATATGTTTGCTTTTTTCATATCGGGTTAAATTTAAAAGAGGAAACAAAAGTGAAAAAGCCAACGGCACGCAGTATTCCCAAGTACTGACTGCGCTCGACGCTGCTAACGTCGGCGATCGGACGAGAACCGGTGTTCTCAGCGTGATATGGCCGTTGCCGAGAGTGCTAGATAATAATTCGAACTTAAATTAAGTGAGACAAATTAACCTTCATCTTTTTAAAACAATAACAAAAAGAAAATATGTTTGCTTTTTTATATCTATTGGAATTTAAAAGAGGAAAAAAAAGGGAAAAAGCTAACGGCACGCAGTGTTCCTAAGTGGTCGCCCTCCCAAGTACTGACTGCGCTCGACGCTTCTTAACTTCGGTGATCGGACGAGAACCGGTGTATTCAGCGTGATATGGCCGTTGCCGAGAGTGCTAGTTAATAATTTGAATTTAATTAACTTTCATCTTTATAAAACACTAACAAAAAGAAGATATGTTTGCTTCTTTCATATCCGGTGGAATTTAAAAGAGGAAACAAAAGTGAAAAACCAACGGAACGCAGTATTCCAAAGTACTGTATGCGCTCGACGCTGCTTAACTTCGGTTATCGGACGAGAACCGGTGTATTCAGCGTGTTATGGCCGTTGCCGAGTGTGCTAGTTAATAATTTGATTTAAATTAACTTTCATCTTTATAAAACAATAACAGAAAGAAGATATGTTTGCTTTTTTTCATATCTGGTGGAATTTGAAAGAGGAAACAAAAGTGAAAAAGCCAACGGCACGCAGTATTCCCAAGTACTGTATGCGCTCGACGCTGCTTAACTTCGGTGATCGGACGAGAACCGGTGTTTTCAGCGTGATATGGCCGTTGCCGAGAGTGCTAGTTAATAATTCGAATTTAAATTAAGTGAGACAAATTAACCTTCATAATTTTAAAACAATAACAAAAAAAAACATGTTTGCTTTTTTCATATCTATTAAAATTTAAAAGAGGAAAAAAAGTGAAAAACCCAACGGCACGCAGTGTTCCTAAGTGGTCTCCCTCCCAAGTACTGACTGCGCTCGACGCTGCTTAACTTCGCTGATCGGACGAGAACCGGTGTATTCAGCGTGTTATGGCCGTTGCCGAGAATGCTAGTTAATAATTTGAACTAAATCAACTTTCATCTTTATAAAACAATAACAAAAAGAAGATATGTTTGCTTTTTTCATATCGGGTTAAATTTAAAAGAGGAAACAAAAGTGAAAAAGCCAACGGCACGCAGTATTCCCAAGTACTGACTGCGCTCGACGCTGCTAACGTCGGCGATCGGACGAGAACCGGTGTTCTCAGCGTGATATGGCCGTTGCCGAGAGTGCTAGATAATAATTCGAACTTAAATTAAGTGAGACAAATTAACCTTCATCTTTTTAAAACAATAACAAAAAGAAAATATGTTTGCTTTTTTATATCTATTGGAATTTAAAAGAGGAAAAAAAAGGAAAAAGCTAACGGCACGCAGTGTTCCTAAGTGGTCGCCCTCCCAAGTACTGACTGCGCTCGACGCTTCTTAACTTCGGTGATCGGACGAGAACCGGTGTATTCAGCGTGATATGGCCGTTGCCGAGAGTGCTAGTTAATAATTTGAATTTAATTAACTTTCATCTTTATAAAACACTAACAAAAAGAAGATATGTTTGCTTCTTTCATATCGGGTGGAATTTAAAAGAGGAAACAAAAGTGAAAAACCAACGGAACGCAGTATTCACAAGTACTGTATGCGCTCGACGCTGCTTAACTTCGGTTATCTGACGAGAACCGGTGTATTCAGCGTGATATGGCCGTTGCCGAGAGTGCTAGTTAATAATTTGAATTTAATTAACTTTCATCTTTATAAAACAATAACAAAAAAGTAGATATGTTTGCTTTTTCATATCTATTAAAATTTATAAGAGGGAAAAAAAGTGAAACAACGGCACGCAGTGTTCCTAAGTGGTCTCCCTCCCAAATACTGACTGCGCTCGACGCTGCTTAACTTCGGTTATCGGACGAGAACCGGTGTATTCAGCGTGATATGGCCGTTGCCGAGAGTGCAAGTTAATAATTTGAATTTAATTAACTTTCATCTTTATAAAACAATAACAAAAAGAAGATATGTTTGCTTCTTTCATATCGGGTGGAATTTAAAAGAGGAAACAAAAGTGAAAAACCAACGGAACGCAGTATTCCCAAGTACTGTATGCGCTCGACGCTGCTTAACTTCGGTTATCGGACGAGAACCGGTGTATTCAGCGTGATATGGCCGTTGCCGAGAGTGCTAGTTAATAATTTGAATTTAATTAACTTTCATCTTTATAAAACAATAACAAAAATGAAGATATGTTTGCTTTTTTCATATCTATTAAAATTTAAAAGAGGAAAAAAAAGTGAAAAAGCCAACGGCACGCAGTGTTCCTAAGTGTTCTCCCTCCCAAGTACTGACTGCGCTCGACGCTGCTTAACTTCGGTGATCGGACGAGAACCGCTGTATTCAGCGTGATATGGTCGTTGCCGAGAGTGCTAGTTAATAATTCGAATTTAAATTAAGTGAGACAAATTAACCTTCATCATTTTAAAACAATAACAAAATGAAAACATGTTTGCTTTTTTCATATCTATTAAAATTTAAAAGAGGAAAAAAAAGTGAAAAAGCCAACGGCACGCAGTGTTCCTAAGTGGTCTCTTTCCCAAGTAGTGACTGCGCTCGACGCTGCTTAACATCAGTTATCGGACGAGAACCGGTGTATTCAGCGTGATATGGCCGTTGCCGAGAGTGCTGGTTAATAATTTTAATTTAATTAACTTTCATCTTTATAAAACAATAACAAAAAGAAGATATGTTTGCTTTTTTCATATCGGGTGGAATTTAAAAGAGGAAACAAAAGTGAAAAAGCCAACGGCACGCAGTATTCCCAAGTACTGACTGCGCTCGACGCTGCTAACGTCGGCGATCGGACGAGAACCGTTGTTCTCAGCGTGATATGGCCGTTGCCGAGAGTGCTAGATAATAATTCGAATTTAAATTAAGTGAGACAAATTAACCTTCATCTTTTTAAAACAATAACAAAAAGAAAATATGTTTGCTTTTTTCATATCTATTGGAATTTAAAAGAGGAAAAAAAAGTGAAAAAGCTAACGGCACGCAGTGTTCCTAAGTGGTCGCCCTCCAAAATACTGACTGCGCACGACGCTGCTTAACTACGGTTATCGTACGAGAACCGGTGTATTCAGCGTGTTATGGCCGTTGCCGATAGTGCTAGTTAATAATTTGATTTAAATTAACTTTCATCTTTATAAAACAATAACAGAAAGAAGATATGTTTGCTTTTTTTCATATCTGTGGAATTTGAAAGAGGAAACAAAAGTGAAAAAGCCAACGGCACGCAGTATTCCCAAGTACTGTATGCGCTCGACGCTGCTTAACTTCGGTGATCGGACGAGAACCGGTGTTTTCAGCGTGATATGGCCGTTGCCGAGAGTGCTAGTTAATAATTCGAATTTAAATTAAGTGAGACAAATTAACCTTCATAATTTTAAAACAATAACAAAAAAAAACATGTTTGCTTTTTTCATATCTATTAAAATTTAAATGAGGAAAAAAAGTGAAAAATCCAACGGCACGCAGTGTTCCTAAGTGGTCTCCCTCCCAAGTACTGACTGCGCTCGACGCTGCTTAACTTCGGTGATCGGACGAGAACCGGTGTATTCAGCGTGATATGGCCGTTGCCGAGAGTGCTAGTTAATAATTTGAATTTAATTAACTTTCATCTTTATAAAACAATAACAAAAAAGAAGATATGTTTGCTTTTTCATATCTATTAAAATTAATAAGAGGGAAAACAAGTTGGGAAAACCAAAATATTACCTCTCCGAGTCAAGACGACTACTTACAAACTTATTTACCCAGATATGGAAATGTTTCTTAAGTTAAAATTTATGAAATATTAAAGCAGTATACAAAGCATAGCAAATATACTGTAAATCAGACGACATTTTACATCCAATAATGATATACTTGTACACATTAAAATCATCCGATGGGGGAGAAACGGGAAATGAAGAGATACAACTTTGGAGGGATACTACCTTTACGTGTTTGTAAAGGCCCAATTTTCTACTCCTCAACTGTATACCCTCTACCTCTATGTTCAAAGCCATATTCACAACAGGGTTGCCATATAAACACTATCCTCTCGTTTAACCTCAACGATTTTCTTAGTTTGTCAACATGACTGTTAACGTTACATAACACCAAAGCTTATTTGTGGCTACACACACTGAAAGTAAATGCGTACCATGAAAAGCATGAAAACACGAAGCTATTATCCGATTACGATCAGACCTTTCACTGGTCTGGGCTGCGTTCAGCAGAGCTCACCAAAAAAGACAGCGGATTTTGGAAATGTTTACCGGTGAGCTCTGTCGTCATAGCTTTTCTCCGGTCATCGGCGTTTTATAAATGACGCTAGCGCAATAAAGCGTGCAAGGTACCAAGGCTTAACAAAAATTGTATGATAACATATTTATAGAGATAGATAACAACTTTTATAATTAAAATTAGAAACTAACATATCTCTTAAAATTCTCGCGTGATCAACTGGTTTCACGCCAATTAAATAGCTATAGTCCCATAGAGCTATTTGTATTGATTCATCCATGGTTTTTTCGCCAAGCTGAGAACTACACGTTTTACGTCACGTTATCCAAAAAGCCGACTATTTTCTTTGAAGACCGCGCTAGCTCAGCGCTAAGCACCGTGACGTCAAAATTCAAAAACAAAATCCCGTTATGTAGGACACTGCTAACAGCGCTGGGCTCTGCTGAACGCGGCCCAGATTTCCACCATGATAATATAATCTAAGCCTAATTATTTAATAGTGTATTTAACTTTCGGCTCACTCTGAACCGTTATTGTCTCTGCATTACAGAAACGAAAACCAAACCCAAGCGTTTACTTTTTGGTTCACTAGGCCTATTAACAAATATAAGTTCATTTGACCAACATTGTAGCGTTGCGCTTTATTCACTTTAGGAAGGATTATGCTATAAACAGATGTAGTGTAGCTTAAGTAATATATAAACATCCATTTTAAATAATAATATTAAAAAAAATCTTTGGAATATCAAAATGAAATAGAGCTTTAAAGCTACAAAAGTACTAAATGCATCATAATTACGAAAAATATTTCCACATATTCATTTTATATTATGGAAAACGGGAATATTAAGGTTCTGAAGGATTTCTTTACACATCAAAACAAAAACGAACTTCTAACGCAGCGCACTAGGGTAACAACGGACGGACACATATAGACAAACACATAGACTACTGTTTTACCCTTTCCGTATTAATTTTGAGTTTAGAGACATGATTATCTTAAATATTAAAATAAATATAATTAATATTAAATATTTTCTTCGATAGTTGTTCGCCTTATTGAGCGTTACATCGTTTTGAAAAAGAATAATTAAACATTCTTGAGAGACTTGACTAATATTGGCGTTTGAAATGAAGCATACGCCGGTTGCGTCGCCTTACTCAAATAGGTAGTATATAAGGGTGTCGAATCGCAGCTATGGATAAGAACAGCGCAATTGCGTGAACCTTTGGCGGAAGCCCCACCTTAGGAAGGCCGGACGTTTCTCGTAGCCCTGGCCGATCGCCGCGTATGTCTTAACCTTAACGATGATGATGGAGTAGAAGCCAGGTGTACAGACTGGTGTCCATGTGGGATGGACAAAAACAAAGACCAGAAGATGGTGGTGTTAGAAGCCAAGTGTACAGACTGGTGTCCATGTGGGATGGACAAAAACAAAGACCAGAAGATGGTGGTGTTAGAAGCCAGGTGTACAGACTGGTGTCCATGTGGGATGGACAAAGAGCAGATGACGGTGGTGATTAGAAGCCAGTGTGTACAGACTGGTGTCCATGTGGGATGGACAAAGACCACAAGAGGGTGGGGATTAGAAGCCAGTGTGTACAGACTGGTGTCCATGTGGGATGGACAAAGAGCAGCAGACGATTGTGATTAGAAGCCAGTGTGTACAGACTGGTGTCCATGTGGGATGGACAAAGACCAGAGGCTGGTGATGTTAGACAGGCAATGGAGTAATAGCCTGTAAGTGTAATACAATTTTCGAAATTTCCGGAAATTGAGAACACGTTTGCTCCGATTTGCAAACTGCGAACGCGGTCACGTGGGTATAACAACAGACAGACACACACACACACACACACACACACACACAGACACGTCGAAATTAGAACCTCTCCGTGACATACGTCACTCGGAGAGGTAAAAAGTGAAAAAACGGCACGCAGTGTTCCTAAGTGGTCTCCCTCCCAAGTACTGACTGCGCTCAACGCTGCTTAACTTCGGTTATCGGACGAGAACCGGTGTATTCAGCGTGATATGGCCGTTGCGGAGAGTGCTAGTTAATAATTTGAATTTAATTAACTTTCATCTTTATAAAACAATAACAAAAAAGAAGATATGTTTGCTTTTTTCATATCTGGTGGAATTTGAAAGAGGAAACAAAAGTGAAAAAGCCAACGGCACGCAGTATTCCCAAGTACTGTATGCGCTCGACGCTGCTTAACTTCGGTGATCGGACGAGAACCGGTGTTTTCAGCGTGATATGGCCGTTGCCGAGAGTGCTAGTTAATAATTCGAATTTAAATTAAGTGAGACAAATTAACCTTCATAATTTTAAAACAATAACAAAAAAAAACATGTTTGCTTTTTTCATATCTATTAAAATTTAAAAGAGGAAAAAAAGTGAAAAACCCAACGGCACGCAGTGTTCCTAAGTGGTCTCCCTCCCAAGTACTGACTGCGCTCGACGCTGCTTAACTTCGGTGATCGGACGAAAACCGGTGTATTCAGCGTGTTATGGCCATTGCCGAGAATGCTAGTTAATAATTTGAACTAAATCAACTTTCATCTTTATAAAACAATAACAAAAAGAAGATATGTTTGCTTTTTTCATATCGGGTGGAATTTAAAAGAGGAAACAAAAGTGAAAAAGCCAACGGCACGCAGTATTCCCAAGTACTGACTGCGCTCGACGCTGCTAACATCGGCGATCGGACGAGAACCGGTGTTCTCAGCGTGATATGGCCGTTGCCGAGAGTGCTAGATAATAATTCGAACTTAAATTAAGTGAGACAAATTAACCTTCATCTTTTTAAAACAATAACAAAAAGAAAATATGTTTGCTTTTTTATATCTATTGGAATTTAAAAGAGGAAAAAAAAGTGAAAAAGCTAACGGCACGCAGTGTTCCTAAGTGGTCGCCCTCCCAAGTACTGACTGCGCTCGACGCTTCTTAACTTCGGTGATCGGACGAGAACCGGTGTATTCAGCGCGATATGGCCGTTGCCGAGAGTGCTAGTTAATAATTTGAATTTAATTAACTTTCATCTTTATAAAACAATAACAAAAAGAAGATATGTTTGCTTCTTTCATATCGAGTGGAATTTAAAAGAGGAAACAAAAGTGAAAAACCAACGGAACGCACTATTCCCAAGTACTGTATGCGCTCGACGCTGCTTAACTTCGGTTATCGGACGAGAACCGGTGTATTCAGCGTGATATGGCCGTTGCCGAGAGTGCTAGTTAATAATTTGAATTTAATTAACTTTCATCTTTATAAAACAATAACAAAAAAGAAGATATGTTTGCTTTTTCATATCTATTAAAATTTATAAGAGGGAAAAAAAGTGAAAAAACGGCACGCAGTGTTCCTAAGTGGTCTCCCTCCCAAGTACTGACTGCGCTCGACGCTGCTTAACTTCGGTTATCGGACGAGAACCGGTGTATTCAGCGTGATATGGCCGTTGCCGAGAGTGCAAGTTAATAATTTGAATTTAATTAACTTTCATCTTTATAAAACAATAACAAAAATGAAGATATGTTTGCTTTTTTCATATCTATTAAAATTTAAAAGAGGAAAAAAAAGTGAAAAAGCCAACGGCACGCAGTGTTCCTAAGTGGTCTCCATCCCAAGTACTGACTGCGCTCGACGCTGCTTAACTTCGGTGATCGGACGAGAACCGCTGTATTCAGCGTGATATGGTCGTTGCCGAGAGTGCTAGTTAATAATTCGAATTTAAATTAAGTGAGACAAATTAACCTTCATCATTTTAAAACAATAACAAAATGAAAACATGTTTGCTTTTTTCATATCTATTAAAATTTAAAAGAGGAAAAAAAAGTGAAAAAGCCAACGGCACGCAGTGTTCCTAAGTGGTCTCCCTCCCAAGTAGTGACTGCGCTCGACGCTGCTTAACTTCAGTTATCGGACGAGAACCGGTGCATTCAGCGTGATATGGCCGTTGCCGAGAGTGCTAGTTAATAATCTTAATTTAATTAACTTTCATCTTTATAAAACAATAACAAAAAGAAGATATGTTTGCTTTTTTCATATTTGGTGGAATTTGAAAGAGGAAACAAAAGTGAAAAAGCAAACGGCACGCAGTATTCCCAAGTACTGTATGCGCTCGACGCTGCTTAACTTCGGTTATCGGACGAGAACCGGTGTATTCAGCGTGATATGGCCGTTGCCAAGAGTGCTAGGTAATAATTCGAATTTAAATTAAGTGAGACAAATTAACCATCATCTTTTTAAAACAAAAACAAAAAGAAAATAAGTTTGCTTTTTTCAAATCTATTGGAATTTAAAAGAGGAAAAAAAAGTGAAAAAGCCAACGGCACGCAGTGTACCTAAGTGGTCTCCCTCCCAAGTAGTGACTGCGCTCGACGCTGCTTAACTTCGGTTTTCGGACGAAACCCGGTGTATTCAGCGTGATATGGCCGTTGCCGAGATTGCTAGTTAATAATTTGAATTTAATTAACTTTCATCTTTATAAAACAATAACAAAAAGAAGATATGTGTGCTTTTTTCAAATCGGGTGGAATTTAAAAGAGGAAACAAAAGTGAAAAACCAACCACACGCAGTATTCCCAAGTACTGACTGCGCTCGACGCTGCTATCGTCGGCGATCGGACGAGAACCGGTGTTCTCAGCGTGATTTGGCCGTTGCCGAGAGTGCTAGTTAAAAATTCGAATTTAAATTAAGTGAGACAAATTAACCTTCATCTTTATAAAACAATAACAAAAAGAAGATATGTTTGCTTTTTTCATATCGGGTGGAATTTAAAAGAGGAAACAAAAGTGAAAAACCAACCACACGCAGTATTCCCAAGTACTGACTGCGCTCGACGCTGCTATCGTCGGCGATCGGACGAGAACCGGTGTTCTCAGCGTGATATGGCCGTTGCCGAGAGTGCTAGATAATAATTCGAACTTAAATTAAGTGAGACAAATTAACCTTCATCTTTTTAAAACAATAACAAAAAGAAAATATGTTTGCTTTTTTATATCTATTGGAATTTAAAAGAGGAAAAAAAAGTGAAAAAGCTAACGGCACGCAGTGTTCCTAAGTGGTCGCCCTCCCAAGTACTGACTGCGCTCGACGCTTCTTAACTTCGGTGATCGGACGAGAACCGGTGTATTCAGCGCGATATGGCCGTTGCCGAGAGTGCTAGTTAATAATTTGAATTTAATTAACTTTCATCTTTATAAAACAATAACAAAAAGAAGATATGTTTGCTTCTTTCATATCGAGTGGAATTTAAAAGAGGAAACAAAAGTGAAAAACCAACGGAACGCACTATTCCCAAGTACTGTATGCGCTCGACGCTGCTTAACTTCGGTTATCGGACGAGAACCGGTGTATTCAGCGTGATATGGCCGTTGCCGAGAGTGCTAGTTAATAATTTGAATTTAATTAACTTTCATCTTTATAAAACAATAACAAAAAAGAAGATATGTTTGCTTTTTCATATCTATTAAAATTTATAAGAGGGAAAAAAAGTGAAAAAACGGCACGCAGTGTTCCTAAGTGGTCTCCCTCCCAAGTACTGACTGCGCTCGACGCTGCTTAACTTCGGTTATCGGACGAGAACCGGTGTATTCAGCGTGATATGGCCGTTGCCGAGAGTGCAAGTTAATAATTTGAATTTAATTAACTTTCATCTTTATAAAACAATAACAAAAATGAAGATATGTTTGCTTTTTTCATATCTATTAAAATTTAAAAGAGGAAAAAAAAGTGAAAAAGCCAACGGCACGCAGTGTTCCTAAGTGGTCTCCATCCCAAGTACTGACTGCGCTCGACGCTGCTTAACTTCGGTGATCGGACGAGAACCGCTGTATTCAGCGTGATATGGTCGTTGCCGAGAGTGCTAGTTAATAATTCGAATTTAAATTAAGTGAGACAAATTAACCTTCATCATTTTAAAACAATAACAAAATGAAAACATGTTTGCTTTTTTCATATCTATTAAAATTTAAAAGAGGAAAAAAAAGTGAAAAAGCCAACGGCACGCAGTGTTCCTAAGTGGTCTCCCTCCCAAGTAGTGACTGCGCTCGACGCTGCTTAACTTCAGTTATCGGACGAGAACCGGTGCATTCAGCGTGATATGGCCGTTGCCGAGAGTGCTAGTTAATAATCTTAATTTAATTAACTTTCATCTTTATAAAACAATAACAAAAAGAAGATATGTTTGCTTTTTTCATATTTGGTGGAATTTGAAAGAGGAAACAAAAGTGAAAAAGCAAACGGCACGCAGTATTCCCAAGTACTGTATGCGCTCGACGCTGCTTAACTTCGGTTATCGGACGAGAACCGGTGTATTCAGCGTGATATGGCCGTTGCCAAGAGTGCTAGGTAATAATTCGAATTTAAATTAAGTGAGACAAATTAACCATCATCTTTTTAAAACAAAAACAAAAAGAAAATAAGTTTGCTTTTTTCAAATCTATTGGAATTTAAAAGAGGAAAAAAAAGTGAAAAAGCCAACGGCACGCAGTGTACCTAAGTGGTCTCCCTCCCAAGTAGTGACTGCGCTCGACGCTGCTTAACTTCGGTTTTCGGACGAAACCCGGTGTATTCAGCGTGATATGGCCGTTGCCGAGATTGCTAGTTAATAATTTGAATTTAATTAACTTTCATCTTTATAAAACAATAACAAAAAGAAGATATGTGTGCTTTTTTCAAATCGGGTGGAATTTAAAAGAGGAAACAAAAGTGAAAAACCAACCACACGCAGTATTCCCAAGTACTGACTGCGCTCGACGCTGCTATCGTCGGCGATCGGACGAGAACCGGTGTTCTCAGCGTGATTTGGCCGTTGCCGAGAGTGCTAGTTAAAAATTCGAATTTAAATTAAGTGAGACAAATTAACCTTCATCTTTATAAAACAATAACAAAAAGAAGATATGTTTGCTTTTTTCATATCGGGTGGAATTTAAAAGAGGAAACAAAAGTGAAAAAGCCAACGGCACGCAGTATTCCCAAGTACTGACTGCGCTCGACGCTGCTAACGTCGGCGATCGGACGAGAACCGGTGTTCTCAGCGTGATATGGCCGTTGCCGAGAGTGCTAGATAATAATTCGAATTTAAATTAAGTGAGACAAATTAACCTTCATCTTTTTAAAACAATAACAAAAAGAAAATATGTTTGCTTTTTTCATATCTATTGGAATTTAAAAGAGGAAAAAAAAAGTGAAAAAGCTAACGGCACGCAGTGTTCCTAAGTGGTCGCCCTCCCAAGTACTGACTGCGCTAGACGCTGCTTAACTTCGGTGATCGGACGAGAACCGGTGTATTCAGCGTGATATGGCCGTTGCCGAGAGTGCTAGTTAATAATTTGAATTTAATTAACTTTCATCTTTATAAAACAATAACAAAAAAGAAGATATGTTTGCTTTTTTCATATCTATTAAAATTTAAAAGAGGAAAAAAAAGTGAAAAAGCCAACGGCACGCAGTGTTCCTAAGTGGTCTCCATCCCAAGTACTGACTGCGCTCGACGCTGCTATCGTCGGCGATCGGACGAGAACCGGTGTTCTCAGCGTGATTTGGCCGTTGCCGAGTGTGCTAGTTAAAAATTCGAATTTAAATTAAGTGAGACAAATTAACCTTCATCTTTATAAAACAATAACAAAAAGAAGATATGTTTGCTTTTTTCATATCGGGTGGAATTTAAAAGAGGAAACAAAAGTGAAAAAGCCAACGGCACGCAGTATTCCCAAGTACTGACTGCGCTCGACGCTGCTAACGTCGGCGATCGGACGAGAACCGGTGTTCTCAGCGTGATATGGCCCTTGCCGAGAGTGCTAGTTAAAAATTCGAATTTAAATTAAGTTAGACAAATTAACCTTCATCTTTATAAAACAATAACAAAAAGAAGATATGTTTGCTTTTTTCATATCGGGTGGAATTTAAAAGAGGAAAAAAAAAGTGAAAAAGCTAACGGCACGCAGTGTTCCTAAGTGGTCGCCCTCCCAAGTACTGACTGCGCTCGACGCTGCTTAACTTCGGTGATCGGACGAGAACCGGTGTATTCAGCGTGATATGGCCGTTGCCGAGAGTGCTAGTTAATAATTTGAATTTAATTAACTTTCATCTTTATAAAACAATAACAAAAAAGAAGATATGTTTCCTTTTTTCATATCTATTAAAATTTAAAAGAGGAAAAAAAAGTGAAAAAGCCAACGGCACGCAGTGTTCCTAAGTGGTCTCCATCCCAAGTACTGACTGCGCTCGACGCTGCTTAACTTCGGTGATCGGACGAGAACCGCTGTATTCAGCGTGATATGCTCGTTGCCGAGAGTGCTAGTTAATAATTCGAATTTAAATTAAGTGAGACAAATTAACCTTCATCATTTTAAAACAATAACAAAATGAAAACATGTTTGCTTTTTTCATATCTATTAAAATTTAAAAGAGGAAACAAAAGTGAAAAAGCCAACGGCACGCAGTATTCCCAAGTACTGACTGCGCTCGACGCTGCTAACGTCGGCGATCGGACGAGAACCGTTGTTCTCAGCGTGATATGGCCGTTGCCGAGAGTGCTAGATAATAATTCGAATTTAAATTAAGTGAGACAAATTAACCTTCATCTTTTTAAAACAATAACAAAAAGAAAATATGTTTGCTTTTTTCATATCTATTGGAATTTAAAAGAGGAAAAAAAAGTGAAAAAGCTAACGGCACGCAGTGTTCCTAAGTGGTCGCCCTCCCAAATACTGACTGCGCACGACGCTGCTTAACTTTGGTTATCGTACGAGAACCGGTGTATTCAGCGTGTTATGGCCGTTGCCGATAGTGCTAGTTAATAATTTGATTTAAATTAACTTTCATCTTTATAAAACAATAACAGAAAGAAGATATGTTTGCTTTTTTTCATATCTGGTGGAATTTGAAAGAGGAAACAAAAGTGAAAAAGCCAACGGCACGCAGTATTCCCACGTACTGTATGCGCTCGACGCTGCTTAACTTCGGTGATCGGACGAGAACCGGTGTTTTCAGCGTGATATGGCCGTTGCCGAGAGTGCTAGTTAATAATTCGAATTTAAATTAAGTGAGACAAATTAACCTTCATAATTTTAAAACAATAACAAAAAAAACATGTTTGCTTTTTTCATATCTATTAAAATTTAAAAGAGGAAAAAAAGTGAAAAACCCAACGGCACGCAGTGTTCCTAAGTGGTCTCCCTCCCAAGTACTGACTGCGCTCGACGCTGCTTAACTTCGGTGATCGGACGAGAACCGGTGTATTCAGCGTGTTATGGCCGTTGCCGAGAATGCTAGTTAATAATTTGAACTAAATCAACTTTCATCTTTATAAAACAATAACAAAAAGAAGATATGTTTGCTTTTTTCATATCGGGTGGAATTTAAAAGAGGAAACAAAAGTGAAAAAGCCAACGGCACGCAGTATTCCCAAGTACTGACTGCGCTCGACGCTGCTAACGTCGGCGATCGGACGAGAACCGGTGTTCTCAGCGTGATATGGCCGTTGCCGAGAGTGCTAGATAATAATTCGAACTTAAATTAAGTGAGACTAATTAACCTTCATCTTTTTAAAACAATAACAAAAAGAAAATATGTTTGCTTTTTTATATCTATTGGAATTTAAAAGAGGAAAAAAAAGTGAAAAAGCTAACGGCACGCAGTGTTCCTAAGTGGTCGCCCTCCCAAGTACTGACTGCGCTCGACGCTTCTTAACTTCGGTGATCGGACGAGAACCGGTGTATTCAGCGTGATATGGCCGTTGCCGAGAGTGCTAGTTAATAATTTGAATTTAATTAACTTTCATCTTTATAAAACAATAACAAAAATAAGATATGTTTGCTTCTTTCATATCGGGTGGAATTTAAAAGAGGAAACAAAAGTGAAAAACCAACGGAACGCAGTATTCCCAAGTACTGTATGCGCTCGACGCTGCTTAACTTCGGTTATCGGACGAGAACCGGTGTATTCAGCGTGATATGGCCGTTGCCGAGAGTGCTAGTTAATAATTTGAATTTAATTAACTTTCATCTTTATAAAACAATAACAAAAAAGAAGATATGTTTGCTTTTTCATATCTATTAAAATTTATAAGAGGGAAAAAAAGTGAAAAAACGGCACGCAGTGTTCCTAAGTGGTCTCCCTCCCAAGTACTGACTGCGCTCGACGCTGCTTAACTTCGGTTATCGGACGAGAACCGGTGTATTCAGCGTGATATGGCCGTTGCCGAGAGTGCAAGTTAATAATTTGAATTTAATTAACTTTCATCTTTATAAAACAATAACAAAAATGAAGATATGTTTGCTTTTTTCATATCTATTAAAATTTAAAAGAGGAAAAAAAAGTGAAAAAGCCAACGGCACGCAGTGTTCCTAAGTGGTCTCCATCCCAAGTACTGACTGCGCTCGACGCTGCTTAACTTCGGTGATCGGACGAGAACCGCTGTATTCAGCGTGATATGGTCGTTGCCGAGAGTGCTAGTTAATAATTCGAATTTAAATTAAGTGAGACAAATTAACCTTCATCATTTTAAAACAATAACAAAATGAAAACATGTTTGCTTTTTTCATATCTATTAAAATTTAAAAGAGGAAAAAAAAGTGAAAAAGCCAACGGCACGCAGTGTTCCTAAGTGGTCTCCCTCCCAAGTAGTGACTGCGCTCGACGCTGCTTAACTTCAGTTATCGGACGAGAACCGGTGCATTCAGCGTGATATGGCCGTTGCCGTGAGTGCTAGTTAATAATCTTAATTTAATTAACTTTCATCTTTATAAAACAATAACAAAAAGAAGATATGTTTGCTTTTTACCTCTCCGTGTGACGTAGTCCAGGAGAGGTTCTGTAACGGCCGTGTCTGTGTGTGTGTCTGTGTGTGTGTCTGTGTGTCTGTGTGTCTGTGTGTCTGTCTGTGTGTCTGTCTGTCTGTTGTTACACCCACGTGACCGCGTTCGCAGTTTGCGTATCGGAGCAAACGTGTTCGCCATTTCCGAACTGCTTTCACAGTCACGGAAATGGCTCCTCTACTCGAGTTCTCACACCACCATCTTCTGGTCTTTGTCCATCCCACACGGACACCAGTCTGTTCTTACTGGCTTCTAATCACCACCATCTTCTGTTCTTTGTCAATCCCAACATTGACACCAGTCTGCACTTACACTGGCTTCTAACACCACCATCCACTGGTCTTCCGTCTATTCCACATAGACACCAATCTGTATCATTGGCTTCTACTCTATTATCATCGTTTGGTTTTAGGATATACGCGGCGATCAGCTAGGGTTACGAGAAACGTCTAGCCTCCCTAAGGTGGGATCGCCACCAAAGGTTTTCGCAATTGCGCTTTTTCCTTACTATTATAATGGAAACGAATCGTATATATACCCCAAATTTGAAAAAAGCGGGCAAGAGGGGTACCCTTCACCTTAAACGTCAATATTAGCAAAGTTTGAGAAGATAATAGGTATAACTTTATTTTAAACGATTTAACTATTATTAATGTTAATTATTGAAGATTAAAATAATTAAAAATAATTATATTTATTTAAATATTAAAGATAAACCTCTCGTGCAAAGAGTGAGATTATCATTGCCTCCTATATCTACCAAGGCCCGTGCATGCGATATATTTCTTTCATTGCCTCCTATATCTATCAAGGCCCGTGCATTGCGATATATTTTTCAAAACAACAACAAAAATGGGAAACCCCAACTCAGAAACATAATAACGTTTTTATTAGATACTTAAGTTTATATAATCTTCTTGACACGGAGAGGTAATATTTTGGTTTTCCCAACTTGTTTCATATTTGGTGGAATTTGAAAGAGGAAACAAAAGTGAAAAAGCAAACGGCACGCAGTATTCCCAAGTACTGTATGCGCTCGACGCTGCTTAACTTCGGTTATCGGACGAGAACCGGTGTATTCAGCGTGATATGGCCGTTGCCAAGAGTGCTAGGTAATAATTCGAATTTAAATTAAGTGAGACAAATTAACCATCATCTTTTTAAAACAAAAACAAAAAGAAAATAAGTTTGCTTTTTTCAAATCTATTGGAATTTAAAAGAGGAAAAAAAGTGAAAAAGCCAACGGCACGCAGTGTACCTAAGTGGTCTCCCTCCCAAGTAGTGACTGCGCTCGACGCTGCTTAACTTCGGTGATCGGACGAGAACCGGTGTATTCAGCGTGATATGGCCGTTGCCGAGAGTGCTAGTTAATAATTTGAATTTAATTAACTTTCATCTTTATAAAACAATAACAAAAAAGAAGATATGTTTGCTTTATTCATATCTATTAAAATTTAAAAGAGGAAAAAAAAAGTGAAAAAGCCAACGGCACGCAGTGTTCCTAAGTGGTCTCCATCCCAAGTACTGACTGCGCTCGACGCTGCTTAACTTCGGTGATCGGACGAGAACCGCTGTATTCAGCGTGATATGCTCGTTGCCGAGAGTGCTAGTTAATAATTCGAATTTAAATTAAGTGAGACAAATTAACCTTCATCATTTTAAAACAATAACAAAATGAAAACATGTTTGCTTTTTTCATATCTATTAAAATTTAAAAGAGGAAAAAAAAGTGAAAAATCCAACGGCACGCAGTGTTCCTGAGTGGTCTCCCTCCCAAGTAGTGACTGCGCTCGACGCTGCTTAACTTCAGTTATCGGACGAGAACCGGTGTATTCAGCGTGATATGGCCGTTGCCGAGAGTGCTATTTAATAATTTTAATTTAATTAACTTTCATCTTTATAAAAAAATAACAAAAAGAAGATATCTGTGCTTTTTCAAATCGGGTGGAATTTAAAAGAGGAAACAAAAGTGAAAAACCAACGGCACGCAGTATTCCCAAGTACTGACTGCGCTCGACGCTGCTAACGTCGGCGATCGGACGAGAACCGGTGTTCTCAGCGTGATATGGCCGTTGCCGAGAGTGCTAGTTAAAAATTCGAATTTAAATTAAGTGAGACAAATTAACCTTCATCTTTATAAAACAATAACAAAAAGAAGATATGTTTGCTTTTTTCATATCGGGTGGAATTTAAAAGAGGAAACAAAAGTGAAAAAGCCAACGGCACGCAGTATTCCCAAGTACTGACTGCGCTTGACGCTGCTAACGTCGGCGATCGGACGAGAACCGGTGTTCTCAGCGTGATATGGCCGTTGCCGAGAGTGCTAGTTAATAATTCGAATTTAAATTAAGTGAGACAAATTAACCTTCTAGGTATTTATAAATAATTCAACTTTATTTACGCAATAAAATTTTAAAACTCGGAAAAACAATAAATTTTACCGAGCTCCGACGACTAGTTTCGCATCTTACAGATGCATCATCAGGTCTAAATTAAGGGGCGAGATTTTGTATCACAAATTAACAATCATCACGTGGTTCCATAAAGGTCGGGGATTTTTCTATTCCAAAGTTCAATAATATAGCTACCCGGACCGTCGTCTCGGTTTAGAGCTAGTAGTTTTTTACGTTTTTTATAAATTTCAAATGATTCGCGTACATTAAGTTTAATGTAGTTGTCAAACATCGCAATGTTTTTTATATTAATAAAATCAATTGTATGGTCAGGGTGTTTGGTGATGTGTTCTGCCAATGCTGAAGAGTAATCCTTATTATTTTTGACGTCATTTTTGTGTTCGTTAACTCTAAATTTTAAATTGCGTTTGGTTTGACCTATATATGCATGGTCACAGGAACATGTTATTTGGTAGATGCCAAATTTGTTCGAGATTGGGATCGGGTCTTTCAAAGAACCTATCAAATTTTGAATTTTTCCTACTGGTTTGAATATAGGTTTTATACCGCTTTGGCTGAACACATTACCAATCAATTCAGAAGTATGTTTATAATATGGGAGTACAATCATTTGTTTAGGCTTAATTTCTCTAGGAAGTTTTGTTTTACTGTAAATCTTGTTACGGATGGATATCCGGTCGATGCTTCTAATTAAGGTGTCTTCGTTGAAACCTCGATCTTTTGCAATGGCTTTGATCATGCGGATTTCTTTATTGAGACATTCTTGGTCAGAGCAAATCAATGTCGCTCTATTGATGTAGGAATGAAACGCTGTAAGTTTTTGGGACAGAGGATGGTTGGAATCCTTGTGGGGGGGCATTGCAACGGAGAATGGTTTTCTGAAGACAGAGGTGCTAATTACGTTGTCAGATTTATTAATTAGTATGTCAAGGAAGGGTAATTCGTTGTTATGTTCCTTTTCCACCGTGAATTGGATACACTGATCAATGTTGTTCAGATAATTTAGGAATTTTTCGATGTCTGACGTTTGATGTTGCCAAATTGCTAGGATGTCATCGACATAGCGTTTCCAGAAGTTGATTTTAAATGGGGAATTGAGTAACGCAATTTTTTCCAATTTGTTGATGTAACAACATCAACAAATTGGAAAAAATTGCGTTACTCAATTCCCCATTTAAAATCAACTTCTGGAAACGCTATGTCGATGACATCCTAGCAATTTGGCAACATCAAACGTCAGACATCGAAAAATTCCTAAATTATCTGAACAACATTGATCAGTGTATCCAATTCACGGTGGAAAAGGAACATAACAACGAATTACCCTTCCTTGACATACTAATTAATAAATCTGACAACGTAATTAGCACCTCTGTCTTCAGAAAACCATTCTCCGTTGCAATGCCCCCCCACAAGGATTCCAACCATCCTCTGTCCCAAAAACTTACAGCGTTTCATTCCTACATCAATAGAGCGACATTGATTTGCTCTGACCAAGAATGTCTCAATAAAGAAATCCGCATGATCAAAGCCATTGCAAAAGATCGAGGTTTCAACGAAGACACCTTAATTAGAAGCATCGACCGGATATCCATCCGTAACAAGATTTACAGTAAAACAAAACTTCCTAGAGAAATTAAGCCTAAACAAATGATTGTACTCCCATATTATAAACATACTTCTGAATTGATTGGTAATGTGTTCAGCCAAAGCGGTATAAAACCTATATTCAAACCAGTAGGAAAAATTCAAAATTTGATAGGTTCTTTGAAAGACCCGATCCCAATCTCGAACAAATTTGGCATCTACCAAATAACATGTTCCTGTGACCATGCATATATAGGTCAAACCAAACGCAATTTAAAATTTAGAGTTAACGAACACAAAAATGACGTCAAAAATAATAAGGATTACTCTTCAGCATTGGCAGAACACATCACCAAACACCCTGACCATACAATTGATTTTATTAATATAAAAAACATTGCGATGTTTGACAACTACATTAAACTTAATGTACGCGAATCATTTGAAATTTATAAAAAACATAAAAAACTACTAGCTCTAAACCGAGACGACGGTCCGGGTAGCTATATTATTGAACTTTGGAATAGAAAAATCCCCGACCTTTATGGAACCACGTGATGATTGTTAATTTGTGATACAAAATCTCGCCCCTTAATTTAGACCTGATGATGCATCTGTAAGATGCGAAACTAGTCGTCGGAGCTCGGTAAAATTTATTGTTTTTCCGAGTTTTAAAATTTTATTGCGTAAATAAAGTTGAATTATTTATAAATACCTAGTATTTTATACGCAAGTAGTCCGGTAATTAATTTTTTATTAATTATAAAATTAACCTTCATCATTTTAAAACAATAACAAAATGAAAACATGTTTGCTTTTTTCATATCTATTAAAATTTAAAAGAGGAAAAAAAAGTGAAAAAGCCAACGGCACGCAGTGTTCCTAAGTGGTCTCCATCCCAAGTACTGACTGCGCTCGACGCTGCTTAACTTCGGTGATCGGACGAGAACCGCTGTATTTAGCGTGATATGCTCGTTGCCGAGAGTGCTAGTTAATAATTCGAATTTAAATTAAGTGAGACAAATTAACCTTCATCATTTTAAAACAATAACAAAATGAAAACATGTTTGCTTTTTTCATATCTATTAAAATTTAAAAGAGGAAAAAAAAGTGAAACAGCCAACGGCACGCAGTGTTCCTAAGTGGTCTCCCTCCCAAGTAGTGACTGCGCTCGACGCTGCTTAACTTCAGTTATCGGACGAGAACCGGTGTATTCAGCGTGATATGGCCGTTGCCGAGAGTGCTAGTTAATAATTTTAGTTTAATTAACTTTCATCTTTATAAAACAATAACAAAAAGAAGATATCTGTTCTTTTTCAAATCGGGTGGAATTTAAAAGAGGAAACAAAAGTGAAAAACCAACGGCACGCAGTATTCCCAAGTACTGACTGCGCTCGACGCTGCTAACGTCGGCGATCGGACGAGAACCGGTGTTCTCAGCGTGATATGGCCGTTTCCGAGAGTGCTAGATAATAATTCGAATTTAAATTAAGTGAGACAAATTAACCTTCATCTTTTTAAAACAATAAAAACAAGAAAATATGTTTGCTTTTTTCATATCTATTGGAATTTAAAAGAGGAAAAAAAAAGTGAAAAAGCTAACGGCACGCAGTGTTCCTAAGTTGTCGCCCTCCCAAGTAGTGACTGCGCTCGACGCTGCTTAACTTCAGTTATCGGACGAGAACCGGTGTATTCAGCGTGATATGGCCGTTGCCGAGAGTGCTAGTTAAGAATTTGAACTTAATTAACCTTCATCTTTATAAAAAATAACAATAAGAAGATATGTTTGTTTTTTCATATCTGGTGGAATTTAAGAGGAAACAAAAGTGAAAAAGCCATCGGCATGCAGTGTTCCCAAGTACTGACTGCGCTCGACGCTGCTTAACTTCGGTTATCGGACGAGAACCGGTGTATTCAGCGTGATACGGCCGTTGCCGAGAGTGCTAGTTAATAATTTGAATTTAATTAACTTTCATCTTTATAAAACAATAACAAAAAGAAGGTATGTTTGCTTCTTTCATATCGGGTGGAATTTAAAAGAGGAAACAAAAGTGAAAAACCAACGGAACCCAGTATTCCCAAGTACTGTATGCGCTCGACGCTGCTTAACTTCGGTGATCGGACGAAAACCGGTGTTTTCAGCGTGATATGGCCGTTGCCGAGAGTGCTTGTTAATAATTCGAATTTAAATTAAGTGAGACAAATTAACCTTCATCATTTTAAAACAATAACAAAAAAAACATGTTTGCTTTTTTCATATCTATTAAAATTTATAAGAGGAAAAAAAAAGTGAAAAAATCAACGGCACGCAGTGTTCCTAAGTGGTCTCCCTCCCAAGTACTGACTGCGCTCGACGCTGCTTAACTTCGGTTATCGGACGAGAACCGGTGTATTCAGCGTGATGTGACCGTTGCCGAGAGTGCTAGTTAATAATTTGAATTTAATTAACTTTCATCTTTATAAAACAATAACAAAAAAGAAGATATGTTTGCTTTTTTCATATCTATTAAAATTTAAAAGAGGAAAAAAAAGTGAAAAAGCCAACGGCTCGCAGTGTTCCTAAGTGGTCTCCATCCCAAGTACTGACTGCGCTCGACGCTGCTTAACTTCGGTGATCGGACGAGAACCGCTTTTTTCAGCGTGATATGGTCGTTGCCGAGAGTGCTAGTTAATAATTCGAATTTAAATTAAGTGAGACAAATTAACCATCATCTTTTTAAAACAATAACAAAAAGAAAATAAGTTTGCTCTTTTCAAATCGATTGGAATTTAAAAGAGGAAAAAAAAGTGAAAAAGCCAACGGCACGCAGTGTACCTAAGTGGTCTCCCTCCCAAGTAGTGACTACGCTCGACGCTGCTTAACTTCGGTTTTCGGACGAACACCGGTGTATTCAGCGTGATATGGCCGTTGCCGAGAGAGCTAGTTAATAATTTGAATTTAATTAACTTTCATCTTTATAAAACAATAACAAAAAGAAGATATGTGTGCTTTTTTCAAATCGGGTGGAATTTAATAGAGGAAACAAAAGTGAAAAGCCAACGGCACGCAGTATTCCCAAGTACTGACTGCGCTCGACGCTGCTAACGTCGGCGATCGGACGAGAACCGGTGTTCTCAGCGTGATATGGCCGTTGCCGAGAGTGCTAGTTAAAAATTCGAATTTAAATTAAGTGAGACAAATTAACCTTCATCTTTATAACCTTGACTTTTTACGTCACATCTAAGACCTCACAACACCGCTCCCGGATGGGGTCGAACCACCAACCTATTGGTTAACAGCCGAACGCGCTAACCATTGCGCCACGGAAGCCCAAAAATTAAATGGTCGTCATTTATTGTGCAAAAACTTTGGCTTTCTACGTTACATTTCAGATCCCACAACACCGCTCCCGGGTGGGCTCGAACCACCAACCTATTGGTTAACAGCCGAACGCGCTAACCATTGCGCCAAGGAAGCCCAAAATTTAAATGCTCGTCAGGTATTGTGTAAAAACCTTGACTTTTTACGTCACATCTGAGACCTCACAACATCGCTCCCGGATGGGCTCGAACCACCAACCTATTGCTTAACAGCCGAACGCGCTAACCATTGCGCCACGGAAGCCCAAAAGCTAAATGCTCGTCAGGTATTGTGCAAAAAACTTGACTTTTTACGTCACATCTGAGACCTCACAACACCGCTCCCGGATGGGCTCGAACCACCAACCTAATGGTTAACCGCCGAACGCGCTAACCATTGCGCCACGGAAGCCCAAAAGTTAAATGCTCGTCAGGTATTGTGTAAAAACCTTGACTTTTTACGTCACATCTGAGACCTCACAACACCGCTCCCGGATGGGCTCGAACCACCAACCTATTGGTTAACAGCCGAACGCGCTAACCATTGAGCCACGGAAGCTCAGAAATTAAATGGTTGTCAGGTGTTGTGGAAAAACTTTGGCTTTCTACGTTACATTTGAGACCCCACAACACCTCTCCCGCGTGGGCTCGAACCACTAACCTTTCGATTAACAGCTGAACGCGCTAACCATTGCGCCACGGAATCCAAAAAATTAAATGCTCGTCAGGTATTGTGTAAAAACCTTGACTTTTTACGTCACATCTGAGACCTCACAACACCGCTCCCGGATGGGCTCGAACCACCAACCTATTGGTTAACAGCCGAACGCGCTTACCATTGCGCCACGGAAGCCCAAAAGTTAAATGCTCGTCAGGTATTGTGTAAAAACCTTGACTTTTTACGTCACATCTGAGACCTCACAACACCGCTCCCGGATGGGCTCGAACCACCAACCTATTGGTTAACAGCCGAACGCGCTAACCATTGCGCCACGGAAGCCCAAAAGTTAAATGCTCGTTAGGTATTGTGTTAAAACCTTGACTTTTTACGTCACATCTGAGACCTCACAACACCGCTCCCGGATGGGCTCGAACCACCAACCTATTGGTTAACAGCCGAACGCGCTAACCATTGCGACACGGAAGCCCAAAAGTTAAATGCTCGTCAGGTATTATGTAAAAACCTTGACTTTTTACGTCACATCTGAGACCTCACAACACCGCTCCCGGATGGGGTCGAACCACCAACCTATTGGTTAACAGCCGAACGCGCTAACAATTGAGCCACGGAAGCTCAGAAATTAAATTGTTGTCAGGTATTGTGGAAAAACTTTGGCTTTCTACGTTACATTTGAGACCCCACAACACCTCTCCCGGGTGGGCTCGAACCACCAACCTTTCGATTAACAGCTGAACGCGCTAACCATTGTGCCACGGAAGCCCAAAAATTAAATGCTCGTCAGGTATTGTGTAAAAACCTTGACTTTTTACGTCACATCTGAGACCTCACAACACCGCTCCCGGATGGGCTCGAACCACCAACCTATTGGTTAACAGCCGAACGCGCTAACCATTGCGCCACGGAAGCCCAAAAGCTAAATGCTCGTCAGGTATTGTGCAAAAAACTTGACTTTTTACGTCACATCTGAGACCTCACAACACCGCTCCCGGATGGGCTCGAACCACCAACTTATTGGTTAACCGCCGAACGCGCTAACCATTGCGCCACGGAAGCCCAAAAGTTAAATGCTCGTCAGGTATTGTGTAAAAACCTTGACTTTTTACGTCACATCTGAGACCTCACAACACCTCTCCCGGATGGGCTCGAACCACCAACCTATTGGTTAACAGCCGAACGCGCTAACCATTGAGCTACGGAAGCTCAGAAATTAAATGGTTGTCAGGTGTTGTGGAAAAACTTTGGCTTTCTACGTTACATTTGAGACCCCACAACACCTCTCCAGCGTGGGCTCGAACCACTAACCTTTCGATTAACAGCTGAACGCGCTAACCATTGCGCCACGGAATCCCAAAAATTAAATGCTCGACAGGTATTGTGTAAAAACCTTGACTTCTTACGTCACATCTGAGACCTCACAACACCGCTCCCGGATGGGCTCGAACCACCAACCTATTGGTTAACAGCCGAACGCGCTAACCATTGCGCCACGGAAGCCCAAAAGTTAAATGCTCGTCAGGTATTGTGTAAAAACCTTGACTTTTTACGTCACATCTGAGACCTCACAACACCGCTCCCGGATGGGCTCGAACCACCAACCTATTGGTTAACAGCCGAACGCGCTAACCATTGCGCCACGGAAGCCCAAAAGTTAAATGCTCGTTAGGTATTGTGTAAAAACCTTGACTTTTTACGTCACATCTGAGACCTCACAACACCGCTCCCGGATGGACTCGAACCACCAACCTATTGGTTAAAGCCGAACGCGCTAACCATTGCGACACGGAAGCCCAAAAGTTAAATGCTCGTTAGGTATTGTGTAAAAACCTTGACTTTTTACGTCACATCTGAGACCTCACAACACCGCTCTCGGATGGGGTCGAACCACCAACCTATTGGTTAACAGCCGAACGCGCTAACCATTGAGCCACGGAAGCTCAGAAATTAAATTGTTGTCAGGTATTGTGGAAAAACTTTGGCTTTCTACGTTACATTTGAGACCCCACAACACCTCTCCCGGGTGGGCTCGAACCACCAACCTTTCGATTAACAGCTGAACGCGCTAACCATTGTGCCACGGAAGCCCAAAAATTAAATGCTCGTCAGGTATTGTGTAAAAACCTTGACTTTTTACGTCACATCTGAGACCTCACACCACCGCTCCCGGATGGGCTCGAACCACCAACTTATTGGTTAACAGCCGAACGCGCTAACCATTGCGCCACGGAAGCCCAAAAATTAAATGGTCGTCAGGTATTGTGTAAAAACTTTGGCTTTCTACGTTACATTTGAGATCACAAAACACCGCTCCCGGGTGGGCTCGAACCACCAACCTATTGGTTAACAGCTGAACGCGCTAACCATTGAGCCACGGAAGCTCAGAAATTAAACGGTTGTCAGGTATTGTGGAAAAACTTTGGCTTTCTACGTTACATTTGAGACCCCACAACACCTCTCCCGGGTGGGCTCGAACCACCAACCTTTCGATTAACAGCTGAACGCGCTAACCATTGCGCCACGGAAGCCCAAAAATTCGATGCTCGTCAGATATTGTGTAAAAACCTTGACTTTTTACGTCACATCTGAGACCTCACAACACCGCTCCCGGATGGGCTCGAACCACCAACCTATTGGTTAACAGCCGAACGCGCAAACCATTGCGCCACGGAAGCCCAAAAGTTAAATGCTCGTTAGGTATTGTGTAAAAACCTTGACTTTTTACGTCACATCCGAGACCTCACAACACCGCTCCCGGATGGGCTCGAACCACCAACCTATTGGTTAACAGCCGAACGCGCTAACCATTGCGACACGGAAGCCCAAAAGTTAAATGCTCGTCAGGTATTATGTAAAAACCTTGACTTTTTACGTCACATCTGAGACCTCACAACACCGCTCCCGGATGGGGTCGAACCACCAACCTATTGGTTAACAGCCGAACGCGCTAACCATTGCGCCACAGAAGCTCAGAAATTAAATGGTTGTCAGGTATTGTGGAAAACCTTGACTTTTTACGTCACATCTGAGACCTCACAACACCGCTCCCGGATGGGCTCGAACCACCAACCTATTGGTTAACAGCCGAACGCGCTAACCATTGCGCCACGGAAGCCCAAAAGCTAAATGCTCGTCAGGTATTGTGCAAAAAACTTGACTTTTTACGTCACATCTGAGACCTCACAACACCGCTCCCGGATGGGCTCGAACCACCAACTTATTGGTTAACCGCCGAACGCGCTAACCATTGCGCCACGGAAGCCCAAAAGTTAAATGCTCGTCAGGTATTGTGTAAAAACCTTGACTTTTTACGTCACATCTGAGACCTCACAACACCTCTCCCGGATGGTCTCGAACCACCAACCTATTGGTTAACAGCCGAACGCGCTAACCATTGAGCCACGGAAGCTCAGAAATTAAATGGTTGTCAGGTGTTGTGGAAAAACTTTGGCTTTCTACGTTACATTTGAGACCCCACAACACCTCTCCAGCGTGGGCTCGAACCACTAACCTTTCGATTAACAGCTGAACGCGCTAACCATTGCGCCACGGAATCCCAAAAATTAAATGCTCGACAGGTATTGTGTAAAAACCTTGACTTCTTACGTCACATCTGAGACCTCACAACACCGCTCCCGGATGGGCTCGAACCACCAACCTATTGGTTAACAGCCGAACGCGCTAACCATTGCGCCACGGAAGCCCAAAAGTTAAATGCTCGTCAGGTATTGTGTAAAAACCTTGACTTTTTACGTCACATCTGAGACCTCACAACACCGCTCCCGGATGGGCTCGAACCACCAACCTATTGGTTAACAGCCGAACGCGCTAACCATTGCGCCACGGAAGCCCAAAAGTTAAATGCTCGTTAGGTATTGTGTAAAAACCTTGACTTTTTACGTCACATCTGAGACCTCACAACACCGCTCCCGGATGGACTCGAACCACCAACCTATTGGTTAACAGCCGAACGCGCTAACCATTGCGACACGGAAGCCCAAAAGTTAAATGCTCGTTAGGTATTGTGTAAAAACCTTGACTTTTTACGTCACATCTGAGACCTCACAACACCGCTCTCGGATGGGGTCGAACCACCAACCTATTGGTTAACAGCCGAACGCGCTAACCATTGAGCCACGGAAGCTCAGAAATTAAATTGTTGTCAGGTATTGTGGAAAAACTTTGGCTTTCTACGTTACATTTGAGACCCCACAACACCTCTCCCGGGTGGGCTCGAACCACCAACCTTTCGATTAACAGCTGAACGCGCTAACCATTGTGCCACGGAAGCCCAAAAATTAAATGCTCGTCAGGTATTGTGTAAAAACCTTGACTTTTTACGTCACATCTGAGACCTCACAACACCGCTCCCGGATGGGCTCGAACCACCAACTTATTGGTTAACAGCCGAACGCGCTAACCATTGCGCCACGGAAGCCCAAAAATTAAATGGTCGTCAGGTATTGTGTAAAAACTTTGGCTTTCTACGTTACATTTGAGATCACACAACACCGCTCCCGGGTGGGCTCGAACCACCAACCTATTGGTTAACAGCTGAACGCGCTAACCATTGAGCCACGGAAGCTCAGAAATTAAACGGTTGTCAGGTATTGTGGAAAAACTTTGGCTTTCTACGTTACATTTGAGACCCCACAACACCTCTCCCGGGTGGGCTCGAACCACCAACCTTTCGATTAACAGCTGAACGCGCTAACCATTGCGCCACGGAAGCCCAAAAATTCGATGCTCGTCAGATATTGTGTAAAAACCTTGACTTTTTACGTCACATCTGAGACCTCACAACACCGCTCCCGGATGGGCTCGAACCACCAACCTATTGGTTAACAGCCGAACGCGCAAACCATTGCGCCACGGAAGCCCAAAAGTTAAATGCTCGTTAGGTATTGTGTAAAAACCTTGACTTTTTACGTCACATCCGAGACCTCACAACACCGCTCCCGGATGGGCTCGAACCACCAACCTATTGGTTAACAGCCGAACGCGCTAACCATTGCGACACGGAAGCCCAAAAGTTAAATGCTCGTCAGGTATTATGTAAAAACCTTGACTTTTTACGTCACATCTGAGACCTCACAACACCGCTCCCGGATGGGGTCGAACCACCAACCTATTGGTTAACAGCCGAACGCGCTAACCATTGCGCCACAGAAGCTCAGAAATTAAATGGTTGTCAGGTATTGTGGAAAACCTTTACTTTTTACGTCACATCTGAGACCTCACAACACCGCTCCCGGATGGGCTCGAACCACCAAAGTATTGGTTAACAGCCGAACGCGCTATCCATTGCGCCACGGAAGCCCAAAATTTAAATGGTTGTCAGGTATTGTGGAAAAACTTTGGCTTTCTACGTTACATTTGAGATCACACAACACCGCTCCCGGGTGGGCTCGAACCACCAACCCATTGGTTAACAGCTGAACGCGCTAACCATTGAGCCACGGAAGCTCAGAAATTAAACGGTTGTCAGGTATTGTGGAAAAACTTTGGCTTTCTACGTTACATTTGAGAACCCACAACACCTCTCCCGGGTGGGCTCGAACCACCAACCTTTCGATTAACAGCTGAACGCGCTAACCATTGCGCCACGGAAGCCCAAAAATTAGATGCTCGTCAGATATTGTGTAAAAACCTTGACTTTTTACTACACATCTGAGATCTCACAACACCGCTCCCGGATGGGCTCGAACCACTAACCTATTGGTTAACAGCCGAACGCGCTAACCATTGCGCCACGGAAGCCCAAAAGTTAAATGCTCGTCAGGTATCGTGTAAAAACCTTGACTTTTTACGTCACATCTGAGACGTCACAACACCGCTCCTGGATGGGCTCGAACCACCAACCTTTCGGTTAACAGCCGAACGCGCTAACCATTGCGCCACGGACGCCCAAAAATTAAATGGTTGTCAGGTATTGTTGAAAAGTTACGACTTTTCACGCTACTTCTGAGACCCCACAAATCCTCTCTCGTTTGGGCTCGAACCACCAACCTTTCGGTTAACAGCTGAACGCGCTAACCATTGCGCCACTGAGGCCCAAAAATTAAATGGTCGTCAGGTATTGTGGAAAAACTTTGGCTATTTACGTTACATTTGAGATCCCAAAACACCGCTCCCGGGTGGGCTCGAACCACCAACCTATTGGATAACAGCCGAACGCGCTAACCATTGAGCCACGGAAGCTCAGAAAATAAATGGTTATCACGTATTATGGAAAAAGTTTGACTTTTCACGCTACATCTGAGACCTCACAACACCGCTCCCGGATGGGCTCGAACCACCAACCTTTCGATTAACAGCCGAACGCGCTAACCATTGAGCCACGGAAGCTCAGAAATTAAATGGTTGTCACGTATTGTGGAAAAGTTTTGACTTTTTACGCTACATCTGAGACCACACAATACCTCTTCCGGGCGGGCTCGAACCACCAACCTTTCGATTAACAGCTGAACGCGCTAACCACTGCGCCACGGAAGCCCAAAAATTAAATGTTCGTCAGGTGTTGTGGAAAAACTCTGACATTTTACGTTACATCTGAGACGTCACAACACCGCTCCCGGGAGGGCTCGAACCACCAACCTTTCGGTTAACAGCTGAACGCGCTGACCATTGCGCCACTGAAGCCCAAAAATTAAATTTTCGTCAGGTATTGTGGAAAAACTTTGGCTATTTACGTTACATTTGAGATCCAAAAACACCGCTCCCGGGTGGGCACGAACCACCAACCTATTGGTTAACAGCCGAACGCGCTAACCATTGAGCCAAGGAAGATCAGAAATTAAATGGTTGTCACGTATTGTGGAAAAGTTTTGACTTTTAACGCAACATCTGAGACCCCACAACACCTCTTCTGGGTGGGCTCGAACCACCAACCTTTCGATTAACAGCTGAACGCGCTAACCATTGCGCCACGGAAGCCCAAAAATTAGATGCTCGTCAGATATTGTGTAAAAACCTTGACTTTTTACGTCACATCTGAGACCTCACAACACCGCTCCCGGATGGGCTCGAACCACCAACCTATTGGTTAACAGCCGAACGCGCAAACCATTGCGCCACGGAAGCCCAAAAGTTAAATGCTCGTTAGGTATTGTGTAAAAACCTTGACTTTTTACGTCACATCCGAGACCTCACAACACCGCTCCCGGATGGGCTCGAACCACCAACCTATTGGTTAACAGCCGAACGCGCTAACCATTGCGACACGGAAGCCCAAAAGTTAAATGCTCGTCAGGTATCGTGTAAAAACCTTGACTTTTTACGTCACATCTGAGACGTCACAACACCGCTCCTGGATGGGCTCGAACCACCAACCTTTCGGTTAACAGCCGAACGCGCTAACCATTGCGCCACGGACGCCCAAAAATTAAATGGTTGTCAGGTATTGTTGAAAAGTTACGACTTTTCACGCTACTTCTGAGACCCCACAAATCCTCTCTCGTTTGGGCTCGAACCACCAACCTTTCGGTTAACAGCTGAACGCGCTAACCATTGCGCCACTGAGGCCCAAAAATTAAATGGTCGTCAGGTATTGTGGAAAAACTTTGGCTATTTACGTTACATTTGAGATCCCAAAACACCGCTCCCGGATGGGCTCGAACCACCAACCTATTGGATAACAGCCGAACGCGCTAACCATTGAGCCACGGAAGCTCAGAAAATAAATGGTTATCACGTATTATGGAAAAAGTTTGACTTTTCACGCTACATCTGAGACCTCACAACACCGCTCCCGGATGGGCTCGAACCACCAACCTTTCGATTAACAGCCGAACGCGCTAACCATTGAGCCACGGAAGCTCAGAAATTAAATGGTTGTCACGTATTGTGGAAAAGTTTTGACTTTTTACGCTACATCTGAGACCACACAATACCTCTTCCGGGCGGGCTCGAACCACCAGCCTTTCGATTAACAGCTGAACGCGCTAACCATTGCGCCACGGAAGCCCAAAAGTTAAATGTTCGTCAGGTGTTGTGGAAAAACTCTGACATTTTACGTTACATCTGAGACGTCACAACACCGCTCCCGGGAGGGCTCGAACCACCAACCTTTCGGTTAACAGCTGAACGCGCTGACCATTGCGCCACTGAAGCCCAAAAATTAAATTTTCGTCAGGTATTGTGGAAAAACTTTGGCTATTTACGTTACATTTGAGATCCAAAAACACCGCTCCCGGGTGGGCACGAACCACCAACCTATTGGTTAACAGCCGAACGCGCTAACCATTGAGCCAAGGAAGATCAGAAATTAAATGGTTGTCACGTATTGTGGAAAAGTTTTGACTTTTAACGCAACATCTGAGACCCCACAACACCTCTTCTGGGTGGGCTCGAACCACCAACCTTTCGATTAAGATCTGGACGCGCTAATTACTGCGCCACGGAAGCCCAAAAATTAAATGTTCGTCAGGTATTGTGGAAAAACTCTGACATTTTACGTAACATCTGAGACGTCACAACACCGCTCCCGGATGGGCTCGAACCACCAACCTTTCGGTTAACAGCCGAACGCGCTAACCATTGCGCCACGGACGCCCAGAAATTAAATGGTTGTCAGGTATTGTTGAAAAGTTACGACTTTTCTCGCTACATCTGAGACCCCACAAATCCTCTCTCGTTTGGGCTCGAACCACCAACCTTTCGGTTAACAGCTGATTGCACTAACCATTGTGCCACGGAAGCCCAAAAATTAAATGGTCGTCAGGTATTGTGTAAAAACTTTGGCTTTCTACGTTACATTTGAGATCACACAACACCGCTCCCGGGTGGGCTCGAACCACCAACCTATTGGTTAACAGCTGAACGCGCTAACCATTGAGAAACGGAAGCTCAGAAATTAAACGGTTGTCAGGTATTGTGGAAAAACTTTGGCTTTCTACGTTACATTTGAGACCCCACAACACCTCTCCCGGGTGGGCTCGAACCACCAACCTTTCGATTAACAGCTGAACGCGCTAACCATTGCGCCACGGAAGCCCAAAAATTAGATGCTCGTCAGATATTGTGTAAAAACCTTGACTTTTTACGTCACATCTGAGACCTCACAACACCGCTCCCGGATGGGCTCGAACCACCAACCTATTGGTTAACAGCCGAACGCGCTAACCATTGCGCCACGGAAGCCCATAAATTAAATGGTCGTCAGGTATTGTGTAAAAACTTTGGCTTTCTACGTTACATTTGAGATCACACAACACCGCTCCCGGGTGGGCTCGAACCACCAACCTATTGGTTAACAGCTGAACGCGCTAACCATTGAGAAACGGAAGCTCAGAAATTAAACGGTTGTCAGGTATTGTGGAAAAACTTTGGCTTTCTACGTTACATTTGAGACCCCACAACACCTCTCCCGGGTGGGCTCGAACCACCAACCTTTCGATTAACAGCTGAACGCGCTAACCATTGCGCCACGGAAGCCCAAAAATTAGATGCTCGTCAGATATTGTGTAAAAACCTTGACTTTTTACGTCACATCTGAGACCTCACAACACCGCTCCCGGATGGGCTCGAACCACCAACCTATTGGTTAACAGCCGAACGCGCTATCCATTGCGCCACGGAAGCCCAAAATTTAAATGGTCGTCAGGTATTGTGGAAAAACTTTGGCTTTCTACGTTACATTTGAGATCACACAACACCGCTCCCGGGTGGGCTCGAACCACCAACCTATTGGTTAACAGCTGAACGCGCTAACCATTGAGCCACGGAAGCTCAGAAATTAAACGGTTGTCAGGTATTGTGGAAAAACTTTGGCTTTCTACGTTACATTTGAGACCCCACAACACCTCTCCCGGGTGGGCTCGAACCACCAACCTTTCGATTAACAGCTGAACGCGCTAACCATTGCGCCACGGAAGCCCAAAAATTAGATGCTCGTCAGATATTGTGTAAAAACCTTGACTTTTTACGTCACATCTGAGACGTCACAACACCGCTCCTGGATGGGCTCGAACCACCAACCTTTCGGTTAACAGCCGAACGCGCTAACCATTGCGCCACGGACGCCCAAAAATTAAATGGTTGTCAGGTATTGTTGAAAAGTTACGACTTTTCACGCTACTTCTGAGACCCCACAAATCCTCTCTCGTTTGGGCTCGAACCACCAACCTTTCGGTTAACAGCTGAACGCGCTAACCATTGCGCCACTGAGGCCCGAAAATTAAATGGTCGTCAGGTATTGTGGAAAAACTTTGGCTATTTACGTTACATTTGAGATCCCAAAACACCGCTCCCGGGTGGGCTCGAACCACCAACCTATTGGATAACAGCCGAACGCGCTAACCATTGAGCCACGGAAGCTCAGAAAATAAATGGTTATCACGTATTATGGAAAAAGTTTGACTTTTCACGCTACATCTGAGACCTCACAACACCGCTCCCGGATGGGCTCGAACCACCAACCTTTCGGTTAACAGCCGAACGCGCTAACCATTGCGCCACGGACGCCCAGAAATTAAATGGTTGTCAGGTATTGTTGAAAAGTTACGACTTTTCTCGCTACATCTGAGACCCCACAAATCCTCTCTCGTTTGGGCTCGAACCACCAACCTTTCGGTTAACAGCTGATTGCACTAACCATTGTGCCACGGAAGCCCAAAAATTAAATGCTCGTCAGGTATTGTGTAAAAACCTTGACTTTTTACGTCACATCTGAGACCTCACAACACCGCTCCCGGATGGGCTCGAACCACCAACCTATTGGTTAACAGCCGAACGCGCTAACCATTGCGCCACGGAAGCCCAAAAATTAAATGGTCGTCAGGTATTGTGTAAAAACTTTGGCTTTCTACGTTACATTTGAGATCACACAACACCGCTCCCGGGTGGGCTCGAACCACCAACCTATTGGTTAACAGCTGAACGCGCTAACCATTGAGAAACGGAAGCTCAGAAATTAAACGGTTGTCAGGTATTGTGGAAAAACTTTGGCTTTCTACGTTACATTTGAGACCCCACAACACCTCTCCCGGGTGGGCTCGAACCACCAACCTTTCGATTAACAGCTGAACGCGCTAACCATTGCGCCACGGAAGCCCAAAAATTAGATGCTCGTCAGATATTGTGTAAAAACCTTGACTTTTTACGTCACATCTGAGACCTCACAACACCGCTCCCGGAAGGGCTCGAACCACCAACCTATTGGTTAACAGCCGAACGCGCAAACCATTGCGCCACGGAAGCCCAAAAGTTAATTGCTCGTTAGGTATTGTGTAAAAACCTTGACTTTTTACGTCACATCCGAGACCTCACAACACCGCTCCCGGATGGGGTCGAACCACCAACTTATTGGTTAACAGCCCAACGCGCTAACCATTGCGCCACGGAAGCCCAAAAATTAAATGGTCGTCATTTATTGTGCAAAAACTTTGGCTTTCTACGTTACATTTCAGATCCCACAACACCGCTCCCGGGTGGGCTCGAACCACCAACCTATTGGTTAACAGCCGAACGCGCTAACCATTGAGCTACGGAAGCTCAGAAATTAAACGGTTGTCAGGTATTGTGGAAAAACTTTGGCTTTCTACGTTACATTTGAGACCCCACAACACCTCTCCCGGGTGGGCTCGAACCACCAACCTTTCGATTAACAGCTGAACGCGCTAACCATTGCGCCACGGAAGCCCAAAAATTAGATGCTCGTCAGATATTGTGTAAAAACCTTGACTTTTTACGTCACATCTGAGACCTCACAACACCGCTCCCGGATGGGCTCGAACCACCAACCTATTGGTTAACAGCCGAACGCGCTAACCATTGCGCCACGGAAGCCCAAAAGTTAAATGCTCGTCAGGTATCGTGTAAAAACCTTGACTTTTTACGTCACATCTGAGACGTCACAACACCGCTCCTGGATGGGCTCGAACCACCAACCTTTCGGTTAACAGCCGAACGCGCTAACCATTGCGCCACGGACGCCCAAAAATTAAATGGTTGTCAGGTATTGTTGAAAAGTTACGACTTTTCACGCTACTTCTGAGACCCCACAAATCCTCTCTCGTTTGGGCTCGAACCACCAACCTTTCGGTTAACAGCTGAACGCGCTAACCATTGCGCCACTGAGGCCCAAAAATTAAATGGTCGTCAGGTATTGTGGAAAAATTTTGGCTATTTACGTTACATTTGAGATCCCAAAACACCGCTCCCGGGTGGGCTCGAACCACCAACCTATTGGATAACAGCCGAACGCGCTAACCATTGAGCCACGGAAGCTCAGAAAATAAATGGTTATCACGTATTATGGAAAAAGTTTGACTTTTCACGCTACATCTGAGACCTCACAACACCGCTCCCGGATGGGCTCGAACCACCAACCTTTCGGTTAACAGCCGAACGCGCTAACCATTGCGCCACGGACGCCCAGAAATTAAATGGTTGTCAGGTATTGTTGAAAAGTTACGACTTTTCTCGCTACATCTGAGACCCCACAAATCCTCTCTCGTTTGGGCTCGAACCACCAACCTTTCGGTTAACAGCTGACTGCACTAACCATTGTGCCACGGAAGCCCAAAAATTAAATGCTCGTCAGGTATTGTGTAAAAACCTTGACTTTTTACGTCACATCTGAGACCTCACAACACCGCTCCCGGATGGGCTCGAACCACCAACCTATTGGTTAACAGCCGAACGCGCAAACCATTGCGCCACGGAAGCCCAAAAGTTAAATGCTCGTTAGGTATTGTGTAAAAACCTTGACTTTTTACGTCACATCCGAGACCTCACAACACCGCTCCCGGATGGGGTCGAACCACCAACCTATTGGTTAACAGCCGAACGCGCTAACCATTGCGCCACGGAAGCCCAAAAATTAAATGGTCGTCATTTATTGTGCAAAAACTTTGGCTTTCTACGTTACATTTCAGATCCCACAACACCGCTCCCGGGTGGGCTCGAACCACCAACCTATTGGTTAACAGCCGAACGCGCTAACCATTGAGCCACGGAAGCTCAGAAATTAAACGGTTGTCAGGTATTGTGGAAAAACTTTGGCTTTCTACGTTACATTTGAGACCCCACAACACCTCTCCCGGGTGGGCTCGAACCACCAACCTTTCGATTAACAGCTGAACGCGCTAACCATTGCGCCACGGAAGCCCAAAAATTAGATGCTCGTCAGATATTGTGTAAAAACCTTGACTTTTTACGTCACATCTGAGACCTCACAACACCGCTCCCGGAAGGGCTCGAACCACCAACCTATTGGTTAACAGCCGAACGCGCAAACCATTGCGCCACGGAAGCCCAAAAGTTAATTGCTCGTTAGGTATTGTGTAAAAACCTTGACTTTTTACGTCACATCCGAGACCTCACAACACCGCTCCCGGATGGGGTCGAACCACCAACTTATTGGTTAACAGCCGAACGCGCTAACCATTGCGCCACGGAAGCCCAAAAATTAAATGGTCGTCATTTATTGTGCAAAAACTTTGGCTTTCTACGTTACATTTCAGATCCCACAACACCGCTCCCGGGTGGGCTCGAACCACCAACCTATTGGTTAACAGCCGAACGCGCTAACCATTGAGCCACGGAAGCTCAGAAATTAAACGGTTGTCAGGTATTGTGGAAAAACTTTGGCTTTCTACGTTACATTTGAGACCCCACAACACCTCTCCCGGGTGGGCTCGAACCACCAACCTTTCGATTAACAGCTGAACGCGCTAACCATTGCGCCACGGAAGCCCAAAAATTAGATGCTCGTCAGATATTGTGTAAAAACCTTGACTTTTTACGTCACATCTGAGACCTCACAACACCGCTCCCGGATGGGCTCGAACCACCAACCTATTGGTTAACAGCCGAACGCGCTAACCATTGCGCCACGGAAGCCCAAAAGTTAAATGCTCGTCAGGTATCGTGTAAAAACCTTGACTTTTTACGTCACATCTGAGACGTCACAACACCGCTCCTGGATGGGCTCGAACCACCAACCTTTCGGTTAACAGCCGAACGCGCTAACCATTGCGCCACGGACGCCCAAAAATTAAATGGTTGTCAGGTATTGTTGAAAAGTTACGACTTTTCACGCTACTTCTGAGACCCCACAAATCCTCTCTCGTTTGGGCTCGAACCACCAACCTTTCGGTTAACAGCTGAACGCGCTAACCATTGCGCCACTGAGGCCCAAAAATTAAATGGTCGTCAGGTATTGTGGAAAAATTTTGGCTATTTACGTTACATTTGAGATCCCAAAACACCGCTCCCGGGTGGGCTCGAACCACCAACCTATTGGATAACAGCCGAACGCGCTAACCATTGAGCCACGGAAGCTCAGAAAATAAATGGTTATCACGTATTATGGAAAAAGTTTGACTTTTCACGCTACATCTGAGACCTCACAACACCGCTCCCGGATGGGCTCGAACCACCAACCTTTCGGTTAACAGCCGAACGCGCTAACCATTGCGCCACGGACGCCCAGAAATTAAATGGTTGTCAGGTATTGTTGAAAAGTTACGACTTTTCTCGCTACATCTGAGACCCCACAAATCCTCTCTCGTTTGGGCTCGAACCACCAACCTTTCGGTTAACAGCTGACTGCACTAACCATTGTGCCACGGAAGCCCAAAAATTAAATGCTCGTCAGGTATTGTGTAAAAACCTTGACTTTTTACGTCACATCTGAGACCTCACAACACCGCTCCCGGATGGGCTCGAACCACCAACCTATTGGTTAACAGCCGAACGCGCAAACCATTGCGCCACGGAAGCCCAAAAGTTAAATGCTCGTTAGGTATTGTGTAAAAACCTTGACTTTTTACGTCACATCCGAGACCTCACAACACCGCTCCCGGATGGGGTCGAACCACCAACCTATTGGTTAACAGCCGAACGCGCTAACCATTGCGCCACGGAAGCCCAAAAATTAAATGGTCGTCATTTATTGTGCAAAAACTTTGGCTTTCTACGTTACATTTCAGATCCCACAACACCGCTCCCGGGTGGGCTCGAACCACCAACCTATTGGTTAACAGCCGAACGCGCTAACCATTGAGCCACGGAAGCTCAGAAATTAAACGGTTGTCAGGTATTGTGGAAAAACTTTGGCTTTCTACGTTACATTTGAGACCCCACAACACCTCTCCCGGGTGGGCTCGAACCACCAACCTTTCGATTAACAGCTGAACGCGCTAACCATTGCGCCACGGAAGCCCAAAAATTAGATGCTCGTCAGATATTGTGTAAAAACCTTGACTTTTTACGTCACATCTGAGACCTCACAACACCGCTCCCGGATGGGCTCGAACCACCAACCTATTGGTTAACAGCCGAACGCGCTAACCATTGCGCCACGGAAGCCCAAAAGTTAAATGCTCGTCAGGTATCGTGTAAAAACCTTGACTTTTTACGTCACATCTGAGACGTCACAACACCGCTCCTGGATGGGCTCGAACCACCAACCTTTCGGTTAACAGCCGAACGCGCTAACCATTGCGCCACGGACGCCCAAAAATTAAATGGTTGTCAGGTATTGTTGAAAAGTTACGACTTTTCACGCTACTTCTGAGACCCCACAAATCCTCTCTCGTTTGGGCTCGAACCACCAACCTTTCGGTTAACAGCTGAACGCGCTAACCATTGCGCCACTGAGGCCCAAAAATTAAATGGTCGTCAGGTATTGTGGAAAAATTTTGGCTATTTACGTTACATTTGAGATCCCAAAACACCGCTCCCGGGTGGGCTCGAACCACCAACCTATTGGATAACAGCCGAACGCGCTAACCATTGAGCCACGGAAGCTCAGAAAATAAATGGTTATCACGTATTATGGAAAAAGTTTGACTTTTCACGCTACATCTGAGACCTCACAACACCGCTCCCGGATGGGCTCGAACCACCAACCTTTCGGTTAACAGCCGAACGCGCTAACCATTGCGCCACGGACGCCCAGAAATTAAATGGTTGTCAGGTATTGTTGAAAAGTTACGACTTTTCTCGCTACATCTGAGACCCCACAAATCCTCTCTCGTTTGGGCTCGAACCACCAACCTTTCGGTTAACAGCTGATTGCACTAACCATTGTGCCACGGAAGCCCAAAAATTAAATGCTCGTCAGGTATTGTGTAAAAACCTTGACTTTTTACGTCACATCTGAGACCTCACAACACCGCTCCCGGATGGGCTCGAACCACCAACCTATTGGTTAACAGCCGAACGCGCTAACCATTGCGCCACGGAAGCCCAAAAATTAAATGGTCGTCAGGTATCGTGTAAAAACTTTGGCTTTCTACGTTACATTTGAGATCACACAACACCGCTCCCGGGTGGGCTCGAACCACCAACCTATTGGTTAACAGCTGAACGCGCTAACCATTGAGAAACGGAAGCTCAGAAATTAAACGGTTGTCAGGTATTGTGGAAAAACTTTGGCTTTCTACGTTACATTTGAGACCCCACAACACCTCTCCCGGGTGGGCTCGAACCACCAACCTTTCGATTAACAGCTGAACGCGCTAACCATTGCGCCACGGAAGCCCAAAAATTAGATGCTCGTCAGATATTGTGTAAAAACCTTGACTTTTTACGTCACATCTGAGACCTCACAACACCGCTCCCGGATGGGCTCGAACCACCAACCTATTGGTTAACAGCCGAACGCGCAAACCATTGCGCCACGGAAGCCCAAAAGTTAAATGCTCGTTAGGCATTGTGTAAAAACCTTGACTTTTTACGTCACATCCGAGACCTCACAACACCGCTCCCGGATGGGCTCGAACCACCAACCTATTGGTTAACAGCCGAACGCGCTAACCATTGCGACACGGAAGCCCAAAAGTTAAATGCTCGTCAGGTATTATGTAAAAACCTTGACTTTTTACGTCACATCTGAGACCTCACAACACCGCTCCCGGATGGGGTCGAACCACCAACCTATTGGTTAACAGCCGAACGCGCTAACCATTGCGCCACGGAAGCCCAAAAATTAAATGGTCGTCATTTATTGTGCAAAAACTTTGGCTTTCTACGTTACATTTCAGATCCCACAACACCGCTCCCGGGTGGGCTCGAACCACCAACCTATTGGTTAACAGCCGAACGCGCTAACCATTTTGCCACGGAAGCTCAGAAATTAAACGGTTGTCAGGTATTGTGGAAAATCTTTGGCTTTCTACGTTACATTTGAGACCCCACAACACCTCTCCCGGGTGGGCTCGAACCACCAACCTTTCGATTAACAGCTGAACGCGCTAACCATTGCGCCACGGAAGCCCAAAAATTAGATGCTCGTCAGATATTGTGTAAAAACCTTGACTTTTTACGTCACATCTGAGACCTCACAACACCGCTCCCGGATGGGCTCGAACCACCAACCTATTGGTTAACAGCCGAACGCGCTAACCATTGCGCCACGGAAGCCCAAAAGTTAAATGCTCGTCAGGTATCGTGTAAAAACCTTGACTTTTTACGTCACATCTGAGACGTCACAACACCGCTCCTGGATGGGCTCGAACCACCAACCTTTCGGTTAACAGCCGAACGCGCTAACCATTGCGCCACGGACGCCCAAAAATTAAATGGTTGTCAGGTATTGTTGAAAAGTTACGACTTTTCACGCTACTTCGGAGACCCCACAAATCCTCTCTCGTTTGGGCTCGAACCACCAACCTTTCGGTTAACAGCTGAACGCGCTAACCATTGCGCCACTGAGGCCCAAAAATTAAATGGTCGTCAGGTATTGTGGAAAAACTTTGGCTATTTACGTTACATTTGAGATCCCAAAACACCGCTCCCGGGTGAACTCGAACCACCAACCTATTGGATAACAGCCGAACGCGCTAACCATTGAGCCACGGAAGCTCAGAAAATAAATGGTTATCACGTATTATGGAAAAAGTTTGACTTTTCACGCTACATCTGAGACCTCACAACACCGCTCCCGGATGGGCTCGAACCACCAACCTTTCGATTAACAGCCGAACGCGCTAACCATTGAGCCACGGAAGCTCAGAAATTAAATGGTTGTCACGTATTGTGGAAAAGTTTTGACTTTTTACGCTACATCTGAGACCACACAATACCTCTTCCGGGCGGGCTCGAACCACCAACCTTTCGATTAACAGCTGAACGCGCTAACCATTGCGCTACGGAAGCCCAAAAGTTAAATGTTCGTCAGGTGTTGTGGAAAAACTCTGATATTTTACGTTACATCTGAGACGTCACAACACCGCTCCCGGGAGGGCTCGAACCACCAACCTTTCGGTTAACAGCTGAACGCGCTGACCATTGCGCCACTGAAGCCCAAAAATTAAATTTTCGTCAGGTATTGTGGAAAAACTTTGGCTATTTACGTTACATTTGAGATCCAAAAACACCGCTCCCGGGTGGGCACGAACCACCAACCTATTGGTTAACAGCCGAACGCGCTAACCATTGAGCCAAGGAAGATCAGAAATTAAATGGTTGTCACGTATTGTGGAAAAGTTTTGACTTTTAACGCAACATCTGAGACCCCACAACACCTCTTCCGGGTGGGCTCGAACCACCAACCTTTCGATTAAGAGCTGGACGCGCTAATTACTGCGCCACGGAAGCCCAAAAATTAAATGTTCGTCAGGTATTGTGGAAAAACTCTGACATTTTACGTAACATCTGAGACGTCACAACACACTCCCGGATGGGCTCGAACCACCAACCTTTCGGTTAACAGCCGAACGCGCTAGCCATTGCGCCACGGACGCCCAGAAATTAAATGGTTGTCAGGTATTGTTGAAAAGTTACGACTTTTCTCGCTACATCTGAGACCCCACAAATCCTCTTTCGTTTGGGCTCGATCCACCAACCTTTCGGTTAACAGCTGATTGCACTAACCATTGCGCCACGGAAGCCCAAAAATTAAATGGTCGTCAGGTATTGTAGAAAAACTTTGGCTATTTACGTTTTATTTGAGATCCAAAAACACCGCTCCCGGGTGGGCTCGAACCACCAAGCTATTGGTTAACAGCCGAACGCGCTAACCATTGAGCCACGAAAGATAAGAAAATAAATGGTTATCACGTATTATGGAAAAAGTTTGACTTTTCACGCTACATCTGAGACCTCACAACACCTCTCCCGGGTGGGCTCGAACCACCAACCTTTCGATTAACAGCTGAACGCGCTAACCATTGCGCCACGGAAGCCCAAAAATTAAATGCTCGTCAGGTATTGTGGAAAAACTCTGACATTTTACGTTACATCTGAGACGACACAACACCGCTCCCGGGAGGGCTCGAACCACCAACCTTTCGGTTAACAGCTGAACGCGCTGACCATTGCGCCACTGAAGCCCAAAAATTAAATTTTCGTCAGGTATTGTGGAAAAACTTTGGCTATTTACGTTACATTTGAGATCCAAAAACACCGCTCCCGGGTGGGCACGAACCACCAACCTATTGGTTAACAGCCGAACGCGCTAACCATTGAGCCAAGGAAGATCAGAAATTAAATGGTTGTCACGTATTGTGGAAAAGTTTTGACTTTTAACGCAACATCTGAGACCCCACAACACCTCTTCCGGGTGGGCTCGAACCACCAACCTTTCGATTAAGAGCTGGACGCGCTAATTACTGCGCCACGGAAGCCCAAAAATTAAATGTTCGTCAGGTATTGTGGAAAAACTCTGACATTTTACGTAACATCTGAGACGTCACAACACACTCCCGGATGGGCTCGAACCACCAACCTATTGGTTAACAGCCGAAGCGCTAACCATTGAGCCACGGAAGCTCCGAAATTAAATGGTTGTCAGGTATTGTGGAAAACCTTGACTTTTTACGTCACATCTGAGACCTCACAACACGGCTCCCGGATGGGCTCGAACCACCAACCTATTGGTTAACAGCCGAACGCGCTAACCATTGAGCCAAGGAAGCTCAGAAATTAAATGGTTGTCAGGTATTGTGGAAAAACTTTGGCTTTCTACGTTACATTTGAGATCACACAACACCGCTCCCGGGTGGGCTCGAACCACCAACCTATTAGTTAACAGCCGAACGCGCTAACCATTGCGCCACGGAAGCCCAAAAGCTAAATGCTCGTCAGGTATTGTGCAAAAAACTTAACTTTTTACGTCACATCTGAGACCTCACAACACCGCTCCCGGATGGGCTCGAACCACCAACCTATTGGTTAACAGCCGATCGCGCTAACCATTGCGCCACGGAAGCCCAAAAGTTAAATGCTCGTCAGGTATTGTGTAAAAACCTTGACTTTTTACGTCACATCTGAGACCTCACAACACCGCTCCCGGATGGGGTCGAACCACCAACCTATTGGTTAACAGCCGAACGCGCTAACCATTGCGCCACGGAAGCCCAAAAATTAAATGGTCGTCATTTATTGTGCAAAAACTTTGGCTTTCTACGTTACATTTCAGATCCCACAACACCACTCCCGGGTGGGCTCCAACCACCAACCTATTGGTTAACAGCCGAACGCGCTAACCATTGAGCCACGGAAGCTCCGAAATTAAATGGTTGTCAGGTATTGTGGAAAACCTTGACTTTTTACGTCACATCTGAGACCTCACAACACGGCTCCCGGATGGGCTCGAACCACCAACCTATTGGTTAACAGCCGAACGTGCTAACCATTGAGCCAAGGAAGCTCAGAAATTAAATGGTTGTCAGCTATTGTGGAAAAACTTTAGCTTTCTACGTTACATTTGAGACCGCACAACACCTTTCCCGGGTGGGCTCGAACCACCAACCTTTCGATTAACAGCTGAACGCGCTAACCATTGCGCCACGGGAGCCCAAAAATTAAATGCTCGTCAGGTATTGTGTAAAAACCTTGACTTTTTACGTCACATCTGAGACCTCACAACACCGCTCCCGGATGGGCTCGAACCACCAACCTATTGGTTAACAGCCGATCGCGCTAACCATTGCGCCACGGAAGCCCAAAAGTTAAATGCTCGTCAGGTATTGTGTAAAAACCTTGACTTTTTACGTCACATCTGAGACCTCACAACACCGCTCCCGGATGGGGTCGAACCACCAACCTATTGGTTAACAGCCGAACGCGCTAACCATTGCGCCACGGAAGCCCAAAAATTAAATGGTCGTCATTTATTGTGCAAAAACTTTGGCTTTCTACGTTACATTTCAGATCCCACAACACCGCTCCCGGGTGGGCTCCAACCACCAACCTATTGGTTAACAGCCGAACGCGCTAACCATTGAGCCACGGAAGCTCCGAAATTAAATGGTTGTCAGGTATTGTGGAAAACCTTGACTTTTTACGTCACATCTGAGACCTCACAACACGGCTCCCGGATGGGCTCGAACCACCAACCTATTGGTTAACAGCCGAACGTGCTAATCATTGCGCCACGGAAGCCCAAAAATTAAATGGTCGTCAGGTATTGTGGAAAAACTTTGGCTTTCTACGTTACATTTGAGATCACACAACACCGCTCCCGGATGGGCTCGAACCACCAACCTATTGGTTAACAGCCGAACGCGCTAACCATTGCGCCACGGAAGCCCAAAAGTTAAATGCTCGTTAGGTATTGTGTAAAAACCTTGACTTTTTACGTCACATCTGAGACCTCACAACACCGCTCCCGGATGGGCTCGAACCACCAACCTATTGGTTAACAGCCGAACGCGCTAACCATTGCGCCACGGAAGCCCAAAAATTAAATGGTCGTCATTTATTGTGCAAAAACTTTGGCTTTCTACGTTACATTTCTGATCCCACAACACCGCTCCCGGGTGGGCTCCAACCACCAACCTATTGGTTAACAGCCGAAGCGCTAACCATTGAGCCACGGAAGCTCCGAAATTAAATGGTTGTCAGGTATTGTGGAAAACCTTGACTTTTTACGTCACATCTGAGACCTCACAACACGGCTCCCGGATGGGCTCGAACCACCAACCTATTGGTTAACAGCCGAACGCGCTAACCATTGAGCCAAGGAAGCTCAGAAATTAAATGGTTGTCAGCTATTGTGGAAAAACTTTAGCTTTCTACGTTACATTTGAGACCGCACAACACCTTTCCCGGGTGGGCTCGAACCACCAACCTTTCGATTAACAGCTGAACGCGCTAACCATTGCGCCACGGGAGCCCAAAAATTAAATGCTCGTCAGGTATTGTGTAAAAACCTTGACTTTTTACGTCACATCTGAGACCTCACAACACCGCTCCCGGATGGGCTCGAACCACCAACCTATTGGTTAACAGCCGAACGCACTAAACATAGCGCCACGGAAGCCCAAAAGTTAAATGCTCGTCAGGTATTGTGTAAAAACCTTGACTTTTTACGTCACATCTGAGACCTCACAACACCGCTCCCGGATGGGCTCGAACCACCAACCTATTGGTTAACAGCCGAACGCGCTAACCATTGCGCCACGGAAGCCCAAAAGTTAAATGCTCGTCAGGTATTGTGTAAAAACCTTGACTTTTTACGTCAAATCTGAGACCTCAAAACACCGCTCCCGGATGGGGTCGAACCACCAACCTATTGGTTAACAGCCCAACGCGCTAACCATTGCGCCACGGAAGCCCAAAAATTAAATGGTCGTCATTTATTGTGCAAAAACTTTGGCTTTCTACGTTACATTTGAGATCCCACAACACCGCTCCCGGGTGGGCTCGAACCACCAACCTATTGGTTAACAGCCGAACGCGCTTACCATTGAGCCACGGAAGCTCAGAAATTAAATGGTTGTCAGGTATTGTGGAAAAACTTTGGCTTTCTACGTTACATTTGAGATCACACAACACCGCTCCCGGGTGGGCTCGAACCACCAACCTATTAGTTAACAGCCGAACGCGCTAACCATTGCGCCACGGAAGCCCAAAAGCTAAATGCTCGTCAGGTATTGTGCAAAAAACTTAACTTTTTACGTCACATCTGAGACCTCACAACACCGCTCCCGGATGGGCTCGAACCACCAACCTATTGGTTAACAGCCGATCGCGCTAACCATTGCGCCACGGAAGCCCAAAAGTTAAATGCTCGTCAGGTATTGTGTAAAAACCTTGACTTTTTACGTCACATCTGAGACCTCACAACACCGCTCCCGGATGGGGTCGAACCACCAACCTATTGGTTAACAGCCGAACGCGCTAACCATTGCGCCACGGAAGCCCAAAAATTAAATGGTCGTCATTTATTGTGCAAAAACTTTGGCTTTCTACGTTACATTTCAGATCCCACAACACCGCTCCCGGGTGGGCTCCAACCACCAACCTATTGGTTAACAGCCGAACGCGCTAACCATTGAGCCACGGAAGCTCCGAAATTAAATGGTTGTCCGGTATTGTGGAAAACCTTGACTTTTTACGTCACATCTGAGACCTCACAACACGGCTCCCGGATGGGCTCGAACCACCAACCTATTGGTTAACAGCCGAACGTGCTAACCATTGCGCCACGGAAGCCCAAAAATTAAATGGTCGTCAGGTATTGTGGAAAAACTTTGGCTTTCTACGTTACATTTGAGATCACACAACACCGCTCCCGGATGGGCTCGAACCACCAACCTATTGGTTAACAGCCGAACGCGCTAACCATTGCGCCACGGAAGCCCAAAAGTTAAATGCTCGTTAGGTATTGTGTAAAAACCTTGACTTTTTACGTCACATCTGAGACCTCACAACACCGCTCCCGGATGGGCTCGAACCACCAACCTATTGGTTAACAGCCGAACGCGCTAACCATTGCGCCACGGAAGCCCAAAAGTTAAATGCTCGTCAGGTATTATGTAAAAACCTTGACTTTTTACGTCACATCTGAGACCTCACGACACCGCTCCCGGATGGGGTCGAACGACCAACCTATTGGTTAACAGCCGAACGCGCTAACCATTGCGCCACGGAAGCCCAAAAATTAAATGGTCGTCATTTATTGTGCAAAAACTTTGGCTTTCTACGTTACATTTGAGATCCCACAACACCGCTCCCGGGTGGGCTCGAACCACCAACCTATTGGTTAACAGCCGAACGCGCTTACCATTGAGCCACGGAAGCTCAGAAATTAAATGGTTGTCAGGTATTGTGGAAAAACTTTGGCTTTCTACGTTACATTTGAGATCACACAACACCGCTCCCGGGTGGGCTCGAACCACCAACCTATTAGTTAACAGCCGAACGCGCTAACCATTGCGCCACGGAAGCCCAAAAGCTAAATGCTCGTCAGGTATTGTGCAAAAAACTTGACTTTTTACGTCACATCTGAGACCTACAACACCGCTCCCGGATGGGCTCGAACCACCAACCTATTGGTTAACAGCCGATCGCGCTAACCATTGCGCCACGGAAGCCCAAAAGTTAAATGCTCGTCAGGTATTGTGTAAAAACCTTGACTTTTTACGTCACATCTGAGACCTCACAACACCGCTCCCGGATGGGCTCGAACCACCAACCTATTTGTTAACAGCCGAACGCGCTAACCATTGCGCCACGGAAGCCCAAAAGTTAAATGCTCGTTAGGTATTGTGTAAAAACCTTGACTTTTTACGTCACATCTGAGACCTCACAACACCGCTCCCGGATGGGGTCGAACCACCAACCTATTGGTTAACAGCCGAACGCGCTAACCATTGCGCCACGGAAGCCCAAAAATTAAATGGTCGTCATTTATTGTGCAAAAACTTTGGCTTTCTACGTTACATTTCAGATCCCACAACACCGCTCCCGGGTGGGCTCCAACCACCAACCTATTGGTTAACAGCCGAACGCGCTAACCATTGAGCCACGGAAGCTCCGAAATTAAATGGTTGTCAGGTATTGTGGAAAACCTTGACTTTTTACGTCACATCTGAGACCTCACAACACGGCTCCCGGATGGGCTCGAACCACCAACCTATTGGTTAACAGCCGAACGTGCTAACCATTGCGCCACGGAAGCCCAAAAATTAAATGGTCGTCAGGTATTGTGGAAAAACTTTGGCTTTCTACGTTACATTTGAGATCACACAACACCGCTCCCGGATGGGCTCGAACCACCAACCTATTGGTTAACAGCCGAACGCGCTAACCATTGCGCCACGGAAGCCCAAAAGTTAAATGCTCGTCAGGTATTATGTAAAAACCTTGACTTTTTACGTCAAATCTGAGACCTCAAAACACCGCTCCCGGATGGGGTCGAACCACCAACCTATTGGTTAACAGCCGAACGCGCTAACCATTGCGCCACGGAAGCCCAAAAATTAAATGGTCGTCATTTATTGTGCAAAAACTTTGGCTTTCTACGTTACATTTGAGATCCCACAACACCGCTCCCGGGTGGGCTCGAACCACCAACCTATTGGTTAACAGCCGAACGCGCTTACCATTGAGCCACGGAAGCTCAGAAATTAAATGGTTGTCAGGTATTGTGGAAAAACTTTGGCTTTCTACGTTACATTTGAGATCACACAACACCGCTCCCGGGTGGGCTCGAACCACCAACCTATTAGTTAACAGCCGAACGCGCTAACCATTGCGCCACGGAAGCCCAAAAGCTAAATGCTCGTCAGGTATTGTGCAAAAAACTTGACTTTTTACGTCACATCTGAGACCTCACAACACCGCTCCCGGATGGGCTCGAACCACCAACCTATTATATAAAAAGACTTGGTTTGCCCAAGCCTTAAAAACAAAACGATAAGAGTTTTTCCAGTTGTCTGAAGCGCGGATATTATTTTTTTTCTATTGAATTTTAAAGACAATCCGTATTTTACTACTCTTTAGAATTTAATTCAATCACCTGATTTTACTGCTAATGGATTAGTTTCCTATAAATTAATTGAAATAAAAAATTACTTATCTCAGATTTTTCAACAACAATTCCATTTTCCTGAAACATTTTATCATGAATTTTTTTCTTTTCTATGGAGAACGTACTTTAATTTTCAAATAATACTCTCATTAATAATGTATTATATGCGGTCTTTTCGAATACAAAAAGGGGCTGTTATCACCTTTCTTATATTTGATAAAGGTGTTCGATTCTTCTTTAAGCACAGTCACAATTATTGAACTGTGTATATCAGTACTTGTTGGGAAGATTTTAGAAGTGTTGGTTGAGTTGCTATTTAGTTGACAACATTATGAAAACTTGATGTGTTTAAAACCTTTTGAAAGGAAAATTCTCGGAAATTAAAAAAGGAAGAGTCAATTTGATTAAATTTACACGATATCCCTCAAAATAATAAATGCATGATTCAGGAAAATGGAATTGTTGTTGAAAAATCTGAGATAAGTAATTTTTTATTTCAATTAATTTATAGGAAACTAATCCATTAGCAGTGAAATCAGGTGATTGAATTAAATTCTAAAGAGTAGTAAAATACGGATTGTCTTTAAAATTCAATAGAAAAAAAATAATATCCGCGCTTCAGACAACTGGAAAAACTCTTATCGTTTTGTTTTTAAGGCTTGGGCAAACCAAGTCTTTTTATATAATATCTGTTCCTTCAGCCTTAATTTGTATTAATCTATTATAAAAATAATAATAGACTTGTCAAACTTCTAATGAAGAAGTATTGTTCGATGTTCCAGTAAGATGTTCCTGAGCATATTGGCTCCCTCCAAGTGCCTCTCATTATTTTCGGAACAGGAAAATTTGGTCTCGCCGAATTGGTCTCGCCATTTTGGTCTTGCCGATTTGGTCGCGGGACTAATTGGTCTCACCGATTTGGTCTCGGTACTATATGGTCTCGGGACTCTTTGGTCTCGGGACTATTTGGTATCGTGATTATTTGGTCTCGGGACTATTTGGTATCGTGATTATTTGGTCTCGGGACTATTTGGTATCGTGATTATTTGGTCTCGTGATTATTTGGTCTCGGGACTATTTGGTATCGTGATTATTTGGTCTCGTGATTATTTGGTTACCTACTTAGTTACCTCCTTTTCCAAAGCAATCGTCCAAATAATTCGTTGCTACCTTTTCCAAAGCAATGGTCCAAATAATTCGTTGCTACCTTTTCCAAAACAATGGTTCCAATAATTCGTTGCCACCTTTTCCAAAACATTCTCCTACCAATTAGCTGCCACCTTTTCCAAAATATTCTCCTATTAATTAGCTGCCACCTTTTCCAAAATATTCTCCTATTAATTAGCTGCCACCTTTTCCAAAATATTCTCCTATTAATTAGCTGCCACCTTTTCCAAAATATTCTCCAATTAATTAGCTGCCACCTTTTCCAAAACATTCTCCTACTAATTAGCTACCACCTTTTCCAAAATACTCTCCAATTGATTAGCTGCCACCTTTTCCAAAACATTCTCCTTCTAATTAGCTACCACCTTTTCCAAAATATTTTCCTATTAATTAGCTGCCACCTTTTCCAAAACATTCTCCTACTAATTAGTTGCCACCTTTTCCAAAATATTCTCCTAATAGTTAGCTGGCACCTTTTCCAAAATATTCTATAATTAATTGGCTGCCACCATTTCCAAAATATTCTCCTATTAATTATCTGATACCTTTTCCAAAATGTTCTCCTATTAATTAGCTGCCACCTTTTCCAAAATATTCTCCTATTAATTAGCTGCCACCTTTTCCAAAATATTCTCCAATTAATTAGCTGCCACCTTTTCCAAAACATTCTCCTACTAATTAGCTACCACCTTTTCCAAAATACTCTCCAATTAATTAGCTGCCACCTTTTCCAAAACATTCTCCTTCTAATTAGCTACCACCTTTTCCAAAATATTTTCCTATTAATTAGCTGCCACCTTTTCCAAAACATTCTCCTACTAATTAGTTGCCACCTTTTCCAAAATATTCTCCTAATAGTTAGCTGCCACCTTTTCCAAAATATTCTATAATTAATTGGCTGCCACCATTTCCAAAATATTCTCCTATTAATTATCTGATACCTTTTCCAAAACATTCTCCTATTAATTATCTGACACCTTTTCCAAAACATTCTCCTACTAATTAGCTGCCACCTTTTCCAAAATGTTCTCCTAATAGTTAGCTGCCACCTTTTCCAAAACATTCTCCAATTAATTAGCTGCCACCTTTTCCAAAATATTCTCCAATTAATTAGCTGCCACCTTTTCCAAAATATTCTCCTATTAATTGTCTGACACCTTCCAAAATATTTCTATTATTGCTAATAAATTGTTCGTTGTAAGAGGCGGGCTTTTAATACTCATATAAATAATCTTCTTACCTTCAAACAAGGTTGGGTTGGGTTAGGTCCCGAGACCCATTTGTCCCGAGACCCAATTGTCCCGAGACCCAATTGTCCCGAGACCCAATTGTCCCGAGACCCATTTGTCCCGAGACCCATTTGTCCCGAGACCCAATAGTCCCGAGACCCAATTGTCCCGAGACCCATTTGTCCCGAAACCAAAACGGCGAGACCAAATCAGCGAGACCAAATCGGCAAGACCATAACGGCGAGACCAAATTGTCGCGTACCGCATTATTTTATGGGAAAGATTAAAATTTTAAATTATTTGGCAGGGGAGTGGTAAATTAATTCACAATTGGTAGGCAGGTTGTAAATTAATTTACCATAGATAGGCGGGCGGTAACCTATTTTATATAAAAAGGCGGTTGGTGACTCAATTAAGTTTAGTTGACCTTTTTGCATAGATTTAAAAAAGTTATTTCTAAACCACGCGCCACACGCGCAAATTTCATTGAAAGTTTGTTATTTAAGAATTTTCCCTTATATATACTAAGATTCTTCAGCAAAAATAGACAACGAGCTTTCCACGACTCGAATCTGCAATGTTTTGCCTCGAATGCAAACGCGTTATCCATTACGCCACAAGATCGTACTTCGTAACAAAAAAATTATCCAAACATTGTATTTGTAGGATTATTTCATTTATGTTGAATAGAAGATCTGTAAAAATAAACACCGACCTTGCCAGGACTCGAACCTGCAATCTTCTGCTCCGTAGGCAGACGCGTTATCCTATGCGCCACAAAGCCGATGGAGGCTGAACAAAATGCTATGAAAACAGTGTAATTTATGTAACGGTTTTACCATGATTTATAAATTAATTAAAATAAAATACTTAGAATTAATTGTTCTTAATCAAACTTCAGAAGTTCAACATTCAATAGTTCCTTGATAATTGAAAAGTGTTCCGAACCTTAACTTCGCAGTAGTTTCTGAGTTATTCGATGGAGTGGACCACCAAAAATCCCATGCTTTTTCTATGGGACGCTAAGCCTAAAATCTGTGAATTATTTCTTTAACATTACGGGAGGGTGTGGGTTCTTATCTAGAAGGGCCTACCGGCCCTCTAGAATTGGTTAACAGCCGATCGCGCTAACCATTGCGCCACGGAAGCCCAAAAGTTAAATGCTCGTCAGGTATTGTGTAAAAACCTTGACTTTTTACGTCACATCTGAGACCTCACAACACCGCTCCCGGATGGGCTCGAACCACCAACCTATTTGTTAACAGCCGAACGCGCTAACCATTGCGCCACGGAAGCCCAAAAGTTAAATGCTCGTTAGGTATTGTGTAAAAACCTTGACTTTTTACGTCACATCTGAGACCTCACAACACCGCTCCCGGATGGGGTCGAACCACCAACCTATTGGTTAACAGCCGAACGCGCTAACCATTGCGCCACGGAAGCCCAAAAATTAAATGGTCGTCATTTATTGTGCAAAAACTTTGGCTTTCTACGTTACATTTCAGATCCCACAACACCGCTCCCGGGTGGGCTCCAACCACCAACCTATTGGTTAACAGCCGAACGCGCTAACCATTGAGCCACGGAAGCTCCGAAATTAAATGGTTGTCAGGTATTGTGGAAAACCTTGACTTTTTACGTCACATCTGAGACCTCACAACACGGCTCCCGGATGGGCTCGAACCACCAACCTATTGGTTAACAGCCGAACGTGCTAACCATTGCGCCACGGAAGCCCAAAAATTAAATGGTCGTCAGGTATTGTGGAAAAACTTTGGCTTTCTACGTTACATTTGAGATCACACAACACCGCTCCCGGATGGGCTCGAACCACCAACCTATTGGCTAACAGCCGAACGCGCTAACCATTGCGCCACGGAAGCCCAAAAGTTAAATGCTCGTCAGGTATTATGTAAAAACCTTGACTTTTTACGTCACATCTGAGACCTCACAACACCGCTCCCGGATGGGGTCGAACGACCAACCTATTGGTTAACAGCCGAACGCGCTAACCATTGCGCCACGGAAGCCCAAAAATTAAATGGTCGTCATTTATTGTGCAAAAACTTTGGCTTTCTACGTTACATTTCAGATCCCACAACACCGCTCCCGGGTGGGCTCGAACCACCAACCTATTGGTTAACAGCCGAACGCGCTTACCATTGAGCCACGGAAGCTCAGAAATTAAATGGTTGTCAGGTATTGTGGAAAAACTTTGGCTTTCTACGTTACATTTGAGATCACACAACACCGCTCCCGGGTGGGCTCGAACCACCAACCTATTAGATAACAGCCGAACGCGCTAACCATTGCGCCACGGAAGCCCAAAAGCTAAATGCTCGTCAGGTATTGTGCAAAAAACTTGACTTTTTACGTCACATCTGAGACCTCACAACACCGCTCCCGGATGGGCTCGAACCACCAACCTATTGGTTAACAGCCGATCGCGCTAACCATTGCGCCACGGAAGCCCAAAAGTTAAATGCTCGTCAGGTATTGTGTAAAAACCTTGACTTTTTACGTCACATCTGAGACCTCACAACACCGCTCCCGGATGGGCTCGAACCACCAACCTATTTGATAACAGCCGAACGCGCTAACCATTGCGCCACGGAAGCCCAAAAGTTAAATGCTCGTTAGGTATTGTGTAAAAACCTTGACTTTTTACGTCACATCTGAGACCTCACAACACCGCTCCCGGATGGGGTCGAACCACCAACCTATTGGTTAACAGCCGAACGCGCTAACCATTGCGCCACGGAAGCCCAAAAATTAAATGGTCGTCATTTATTGTGCAAAAACTTTGGCTTTCTACGTTACATTTCAGATCCCACAACACCGCTCCCGGGTGGGCTCCAACCACCAACCTATTGGTTAACAGCCGAACGCGCTAACCATTGAGCCACGGAAGCTCCGAAATTAAATGGTTGTCAGGTATTGTGGAAAACCTTGACTTTTTACGTCACATCTGAGACCTCACAACACGGCTCCCGGATGGGCTCGAACCACCAACCTATTGGTTAACAGCCGAACGTGCTAACCATTGCGCCACGGAAGCCCAAAAATTAAATGGTCGTCAGGTATTGTGGAAAAACTTTGGCTTTCTACGTTACATTTGAGATCACACAACACCGCTCCCGGATGGGCTCGAACCACCAACCTATTGGTTAACAGCCGAACGCGCTAACCATTGCGCCACGGAAGCCCAAAAGTTAAATGCTCGTTAGGTATTGTGTAAAAACCTTGACTTTTTACGTCACATCTGAGACCTCACAACACCGCTCCCGGATGGGCTCGAACCACCAACCTATTTGTTAACAGCCGAACGCGCTAACCATTGCGCCACGGAAGCCCAAAAGTTAAATGCTCGTTAGGTATTGTGTAAAAACCTTGACTTTTTACGTCACATCTGAGACCTCACAACACCGCTCCCTGATGGGGTCGAACCACCAACCTATTGGTTAACAGCCGAACGCGCTAACCATTGCGCCACGGAAGCCCAAAAATTAAATGGTCGTCATTTATTGTGCAAAAACTTTGGCTTTCTACGTTACATTTCAGATCCCACAACACCGCTCCCGGGTGGGCTCCAACCACCAACCTATTGGTTAACAGCCGAACGCGCTAACCATTGAGCCACGGAAGCTCCGAAATTAAATGGTTGTCAGGTATTGTGGAAAACCTTGACTTTTTACGTCACATCTGAGACCTCGCAACACGGCTCCCGGATGGGCTCGAACCACCAACCTATTGGTTAACAGCCGAACGTGCTAACCATTGCGCCACGGAAGCCCAAAAATTAAATGGTCGTCAGGTATTGTGGAAAAACTTTGGCTTTCTACGTTACATTTGAGATCACACAACACCGCTCCCGGATGGGCTCGAACCACCAACCTATTGGTTAACAGCCGAACGCGCTAACCATTGCGCCACGGAAGCCCAAAAGTTAAATGCTCGTTAGGTATTGTGTAAAAACCTTGACTTTTTACGTCACATCTGAGACCTCACAACACCGCTCCCGGATGGGCTCGAACCACCAACCTATTGGTTAACAGCCGAACGCGCTAACCATTGCGCCACGGAAGCCCAAAAGTTAAATGCTCGTCAGGTATTATGTAAAAACCTTGACTTTTTACGTCACATCTGAGACCTCACAACACCGCTCCCGGATGGGGTCGAACGACCAACCTATTGGTTAACAGCCGAACGCGCTAACCATTGCGCCACGGAAGCCCAAAAATTAAATGGTCGTCATTTATTGTGCAAAAACTTTGGCTTTCTACGTTACATTTCAGATCCCACAACACCGCTCCCGGGTGGGCTCGAACCACCAACCTATTGGTTAACAGCCGAACGCGCTTACCATTGAGCCACGGAAGCTCAGAAATTAAATGGTTGTCAGGTATTGTGGAAAAACTTTGGCTTTCTACGTTACATTTGAGATCACACAACACCGCTCCCGGGTGGGCTCGAACCACCAACCTATTAGATAACAGCCGAACGCGCTAACCATTGCGCCACGGAAGCCCAAAAGCTAAATGCTCGTCAGGTATTGTGCAAAAAACTTGACTTTTTACGTCACATCTGAGACCTCACAACACCGCTCCCGGATGGGCTCGAACCACCAACCTATTGGTTAACAGCCGATCGCGCTAACCATTGCGCCACGGAAGCCCAAAAGTTAAATGCTCGTCAGGTATTGTGTAAAAACCTTGACTTTTTACGTCACATCTGAGACCTCACAACACCGCTCCCGGATGGGCTCGAACCACCAACCTATTTGATAACAGCCGAACGCGCTAACCATTGCGCCACGGAAGCCCAAAAGTTAAATGCTCGTTAGGTATTGTGTAAAAACTTTGGCTTTCTACGTTACATTTCAGATCCCACAACACCGCTCCCGGGTGGGCTCCAACCACCAACCTATTGGTTAACAGCCGAACGCGCTAACCATTGAGCCACGGAAGCTCCGAAATTAAATGGTTGTCAGGTATTGTGGAAAACCTTGACTTTTTACGTCACATCTGAGACCTCACAACACGGCTCCCGGATGGGCTCGAACCACCAACCTATTGGTTAACAGCCGAGCGTGCTAACCATTGCGCCACGGAAGCCCAAAAATTAAATGGTCGTCAGGTATTGTGGAAAAACTTTGGCTTTCTACGTTACATTTGAGATCACACAACACCGCTCCCGGATGGGCTCGAACCACCAACCTATTGGTTAACAGCCGAACGCGCTAACCATTGCGCCACGGAAGCCCAAAAGTTAAATGCTCGTTAGGTATTGTGTAAAAACCTTGACTTTTTACGTCACATCTGAGACCTCACAACACCGCTCCCGGATGGGCTCGAACCACCAACCTATTGGTTAACAGCCGAACGCGCTAACCATTGCGCCACGGAAGCCCAAAAGTTAAATGCTCGTCAGGTATTATGTAAAAACCTTGACTTTTTACGTCACATCTGAGACCTCACAACACCGCTCCCGGATGGGGTCGAACGACCAACCTATTGGTTAACAGCCGAACGCGCTAACCATTGCGCCACGGAAGCCCAAAAATTAAATGGTCGTCATTTATTGTGCAAAAACTTTGTCTTTCTACGTTACATTTCAGATCCCACAACACCGCTCCCGGGTGGGCTCGAACCACCAACCTATTGGTTAACAGCCGAACGCGCTTACCATTGAGCCACGGAAGCTCAGAAATTAAATGGTTGTCAGGTATTGTGGAAAAACTTTGGCTTTCTACGTTACATTTGAGATCACACAACACCGCTCCCGGGTGGGCTCGAACCACCAACCTATTAGATAACAGCCGAACGCGCTAACCATTGCGCCACGGAAGCCCAAAAGCTAAATGCTCGTCAGGTATTGTGCAAAAAACTTGACTTTTTACGTCACATCTGAGACCTCACAACACCGCTCCCGGATGGGCTCGAACCACCAACCTATTTGATAACAGCCGAACGCGCTAACCATTGCGCCACGGAAGCCCAAAAGTTAAATGCTCGTTAGGTATTGTGTAAAAACCTTGACTTTTTACGTCACATCTGAGACCTCACAACACCGCTCCCGGATGGGGTCGAACCACCAACCTATTGGTTAACAGCCGAACGCGCTAACCATTGCGCCACGGAAGCCCAAAAATTAAATGGTCGTCATTTATTGTGCAAAAACTTTGGCTTTCTACGTTACATTTCAGATCCCACAACACCGCTCCCGGGTGGGCTCCAACCACCAACCTATTGGTTAACAGCCGAACGCGCTAACCATTGAGCCACGGAAGCTCCGAAATTAAATGGTTGTCAGGTATTGTGGAAAACCTTGACTTTTTACGTCACATCTGAGACCTCACAACACGGCTCCCGGATGGGCTCGAACCACCAACCTATTGGTTAACAGCCGAACGTGCTAACCATTGCGCCACGGAAGCCCAAAAATTAAATGGTCGTCAGGTATTGTGGAAAAACTTTGGCTTTCTACGTTACATTTGAGATCACACAACACCGCTCCCGGATGGGCTCGAACCACCAACCTATTGGTTAACAGCCGAACGCGCTAACCATTGCGCCACGGAAGCCCAAAAGTTAAATGCTCGTTAGGTATTGTGTAAAAACCTTGACTTTTTACGTCACATCTGAGACCTCACAACACCGCTCCCGGATGGGCTCGAACCACCAACCTATTGGTTAACAGCCGAACGCGCTAACCATTGCGCCACGGAAGCCCAAAAGTTAAATGCTCGTCAGGTATTATGTAAAAACCTTGACTTTTTACGTCACATCTGAGACCTCACAACACCGCTCCCGGATGGGGTCGAACGACCAACCTATTGGTTAACAGCCGAACGCGCTAACCATTGCGCCACGGAAGCCCAAAAATTAAATGGTCGTCATTTATTGTGCAAAAACTTTGGCTTTCTACGTTACATTTCAGATCCCACAACACCGCTCCCGGATGGGCTCGAACCACCAACCTATTTGTTAACAGCCGAACGCGCTAACCATTGCGCCACGGAAGCCCAAAAGTTAAATGCTCGTTAGGTATTGTGTAAAAACCTTGACTTTTTACGTCACATCTGAGACCTCACAACACCGCTCCCGGATGGGGTCGAACCACCAACCTATTGGTTAACAGCCGAACGCGCTAACCATTGCGCCACGGAAGCCCAAAAATTAAATGGTCGTCATTTATTGTGCAAAAACTTTGGCTTTCTACGTTACATTTCAGATCCCACAACACCGCTCCCGGGTGGGCTCCAACCACCAACCTATTGGTTAACAGCCGAAGCGCTAACCATTGAGCCACGGAAGCTCCGAAATTAAATGGTTGTCAGGTATTGTGGAAAACCTTGACTTTTTACGTCACATCTGAGACCTCACAACACGGCTCCCGGATGGGCTCGAACCACCAACCTATTGGTTAACAGCCGAACGCGCTAACCATTGAGCCAAGGAAGCTCAGAAATTAAATGGTTGTCAGCTATTGTGGAAAAACTTTAGCTTTCTACGTTACATTTGAGACCGCACAACACCTTTCCCGGGTGGGCTCGAACCACCAACCTTTCGATTAACAGCTGAACGCGCTAACCATTGCGCCACGGGAGCCCAAAAATTAAATGCTCGTCAGGTATTGTGTAAAAACCTTGACTTTTTACGTCACATCTGAGACCTCACAACACCGCTCCCGGATGGGCTCGAACCACAAACCTATTGGTTAACAGCCGAACGCGCTAAACATAGCGCCACGGAAGCCCAAAAGTTAAATGCTCGTCAGGTATTGTGTAAAAACCTTGACTTTTTACGTCACATCTGAGACCTCACAACACCGCTCCCGGATGGGGTCGAACCACCAACCTATTGGTTAACAGCCGAACGCGCTAACCATTGCGCCACGGAAGCCCAAAAATTAAATGGTCGTCATTTATTGTGCAAAAACTTTGGCTTTCTACGTTACATTTCAGATCCCACAACACCGCTCCCGGGTGGGCTCCAACCACCAACCTATTGGTTAACAGCCGAAGCGCTAACCATTGAGCCACGGAAGCTCCGAAATTAAATGGTTGTCAGGTATTGTGGAAAACCTTGACTTTTTACGTCACATCTGAGACCTCACAACACGGCTCCCGGATGGGCTCGAACCACCAACCTATTGGTTAACAGCCGAACGCGCTAACCATTGAGCCAAGGAAGCTCAGAAATTAAATGGTTGTCAGCTATTGTGGAAAAATTTTAGCTTTCTACGTTACATTTGAGACCGCACAACACCTTTCCCGGGTGGGCTCGAACCACCAACCTTTCGATTAACAGCTGAACGCGCTAACCATTGCGCCACGGGAGCCCAAAAATTAAATGCTCGTCAGGTATTGTGTAAAAACCTTGACTTTTTACGTCACATCTGAGACCTCACAACACCGCTCCCGGATGGGCTCGAACCACCAACCTATTGGTTAACAGCCGAACGCGCTAAACATAGCGCCACGGAAGCCCAAAAGTTAAATGCTCGTCAGGTATTGTGTAAAAACCTTGACTTTTTACGTCACATCTGAGACCTCACAACACCGCTCCCGGATGGGGTCGAACCACCAACCTATTGGTTAACAGCCGAACGCGCTAACCATTGCGCCACGGAAGCCCAAAAATTAAATGGTCGTCATTTATTGTGCAAAAACTTTGGCTTTCTACGTTACATTTCAGATCCCACAACACCGCTCCCGGGTGGGCTCCAACCACCAACCTATTGGTTAACAGCCGAAGCGCTAACCATTGAGCCACGGAAGCTCCGAAATTAAATGGTTGTCAGGTATTGTGGAAAACCTTGACTTTTTACGTCACATCTGAGACCTCACAACACGGCTCCCGGATGGGCTCGAACCACCAACCTATTGGTTAACAGCCGAACGCGCTAACCATTGAGCCAAGGAAGCTCAGAAATTAAATGGTTGTCAGCTATTGTGGAAAAACTTTAGCTTTCTACGTTACATTTGAGACCGCACAACACCTTTCCCGAGTGGGCTCGAACAACCAACCTTTCGATTAACAGCTGAACGCGCTAACCATTGCGCCACGGGAGCCCAAAAATTAAATGCTCGTCAGGTATTGTGTAAAAACCTTGACTTTTTACGTCACATCTGAGACCTCACAACACCGCTCCCGGATGGGCTCGAACCACCAACCTATTGGTTAACAGCCGAACGCGCTAAACATAGCGCCACGGAAGCCCAAAAGTTAAATGCTCGTCAGGTATTGTGTAAAAACCTTGACTTTTTACGTCACATCTGAGACCTCACAACACCGCTCCCGGATGGGCTCGAACCACCAACCTATTGGTTAACAGCCGAACGCGCTAACCATTGCGCCACGGAAGCCCAAAAGTTAAATGCTCGTCAGGTATTGTGTAAAAACCTTGACTTTTTACGTCAAATCTGAGACCTCAAAACACCGCTCCCGGATGGGGTCGAACCACCAACCTATTGGTTAACAGCCCAACGCGCTAACCATTGCGCCACGGAAGCCCAAAAATTAAATGGTCGTCATTTATTGTGCTAAAACTTTGGCTTTCTACGTTACATTTGAGATCCCACAACACCGCTCCCGGGTGGGCTCGAACCACCAACCTATTGGTTAACAGCCGAACGCGCTTACCATTGAGCCACGGAAGCTCAGAAATTAAATGGTTGTCTGGTATTGTGGAAAAACTTTGGCTTTCTACGTTACATTTGAGATCACACAACACCGCTCCCGGGTGGGCTCGAACCACCAACCTATTAGTTAACAGCCGAACGCGCTAACCATTGCGCCACGGAAGCCCAAAAGCTAAATGCTCGTCAGGTATTGTGCAAAAAACTTGACTTTTTACGTCACATCTGAGACCTCACAACACCGCTCCCGGATGGGCTCGAACCACCAACCTATTGGTTAACAGCCGATCGCGCTAACCATTGCGCCACGGAAGCCCAAAAGTTAAATGCTCGTCAGGTATTGTGTAAAAACCTTGACTTTTTACGTCACATCTGAGACCTCACAACACCGCTCCCGGATGGGCTCGAACCACCAACCTATTGGTTAACAGCCGAACGCGCTAACCATTGCGCCACGGAAGCCCAAAAGTTAAATGCTCGTCAGGTATTGTGTAAAAACCTTGACTTTTTACGTCAAATCTGAGACCTCAAAACACCGCTCCCGGATGGGCTCGAACCACCAACCTATTGGTTAACAGCCGATCGCGCTAACCATTGCGCCACGGAAGCCCAAAAGTTAAATGCTCGTCAGGTATTGTGTAAAAACCTTGACTTTTTACGTCACATCTGAGACCTCACAACACCGCTCCCGGATGGGCTCGAACCACCAACCTATTGGTTAACAGCCGAACGCGCTAACCATTGAGCCACGGAAGCTCAGAAATAAAATTGTTGTCTGGTATTGTGGAAAAACTTTGGCTTTCTACGTTACATTTGAGACCCCACAACACCTCTCCCGGGTGGGCTCGAACCACCAACCTTTCGATTAACAGCTGAACGCGGTAACCATTGTGCCACGGAAGCCCAAAAATTAAATGCTCGTCAGGTATTGTGTAAAAACCTTGACTTTTTACGTCACATCTGAGCCCTCACAACACCGCTCCCGGATGGGCTCGAACCATCAACCTATTGGTTAACAGCCGAACGCGATAACCATTGCGCCACGGAAGCCCAAAAATTAAATGGTCGTCAGGTATTGTGGAAATACTTTGGCTTTCTACGTTACACTTGAGATCACACAACACCGCTCCCGGGTGGGCTCGAACCACCAACCTATTGGTTAACAGCTGAACGCGCTAACCATTGAGCCACGGAAGCTCAGAAATTAAACGGTTGTCAGGTATTGTGGAAAAACTTTGGCTTTCTACGTTACATTTGAGACCCCACAACACCTCTCCCGGGTGGGCTCGAACCACCAACCTTTCGATTAACAGCTGAACGCGCTAAACATTGCGCCACGGAACTCAAAAATTAGATGCTCGTCAGATATTGTGTAAAAACCTTGACTTTTTTCGTTACATCTGAGACGTCACAACACCGCTCCCGGGAGGGCTCGAACCACCAACCTTTCGGTTAACAGCTGAACGCGCTGACCATTGCGCCACTGTAGCCCAAAAATTAAATTTTCGTCAGGTATTGAGGTAAAACCTTGACTTTTTACTTCACATCTGAGACCTCACAACACCGCTCCCGGATGGGCTCGAACCACCAACCTTTCGGTTAACAGCCGAACGCGCTAACCATTGCGCCACGGACGCCCAAAAAAAAATGGTCGTCAGGTATTGCGGAAAAACTTTGGCTATTTACGTTACATTTGAGATCCAAAAACACCGCTCCCGGGTGGGGTCGAACCACCAACCTATTGGTTAACAGCCGAACGCGCTAACCATTGCGCCACGGAAGCCCAAAAATTAAATGGTCGTCATTTATTGTGCAAAATCTTTGGCTTTCGACGTTACATTTGAAATCCCACAACACCGCTCCCGGGTGGGCTCGAACCACCAACCTATTTGTTAACAGCCGAACGCGCTAACCATTGAGCCACGGAAGCTCAGAAATTAAATGGTTGTCAGGTATTGTGGAAAAACTTTGGCTTTCTACGTTACATTTGAGATCACACAACACCGCTCCCGGGTGGGCTCGAACCACCAACCTTTCGATTAACAGCTGAACGCGCTAACCATTGCGCCACGGGAGCCCAAAAATTAAATGCTCGTCAGGTATTGTGTAAAAACCTTGACTTTTTACGTCACATCTGAGACCTCACAACACCGCTCCCGGATGGGCTCGAACCACCAACCTATTGGTTAACAGCCGAACGCGCTAAACATAGCGCCACGGAAGCCCAAAAGTTAAATGCTCGTCAGGTATTGTGTAAAAACCTTGACTTTTTACGTCACATCTGAGACCTCACAACACCGCTCCCGGATGGGCTCGAACCACCAACCTATTGGTTAACAGCCGAACGCGCTAACCATTGCGCCACGGAAGCCCAAAAGTTAAATGCTCGTCAGGTATTGTGTAAAAACCTTGACTTTTTACGTCAATTCTGAGACCTCAAAACACCGCTCCCGGATGGGGTCGAACCACCAACCTATTGGTTAACAGCCCAACGCGCTAACCATTGCGCCACGGAAGCCCAAAAATTAAATGGTCGTCATTTATTGTGCAAAAACTTTGGCTTTCTACGTTACATTTGAGATCCCACAACACCGCTCCCGGGTGGGCTCGAACCACCAACCTATTGGTTAACAGCCGAACGCGCTTACCATTGAGCCACGGAAGCTCAGAAATTAAATGGTTGTCAGGTATTGTGGAAAAACTTTGGCTTTCTACGTTACATTTGAGATCACACAACACCGCTCCCGGGTGGGCTCGAACCACCAACCTATTAGTTAACAGCCGAACGCGCTAACCATTGCGCCACGGAAGCCCAAAAGCTAAATGCTCGTCAGGTATTGTGCAAAAAACTTAACTTTTTACGTCACATCTGAGACCTCACAACACCGCTCCCGGATGGGCTCGAACCACCAACCTATTGGTTAACAGCCGATCGCGCTAACCATTGCGCCACGGAAGCCCAAAAGTTAAATGCTCGTCAGGTATTGTGTAAAAACCTTGACTTTTTACGTCACATCTGAGACCTCACAACACCGCTCCCGGATGGGGTCGAACCACCAACCTATTGGTTAACAGCCGAACGCGCTAACCATTGCGCCACGGAAGCCCAAAAATTAAATGGTCGTCATTTATTGTGCAAAAACTTTGGCTTTCTACGTTACATTTCAGATCCCACAACACCGCTCCCGGGTGGGCTCCAACCACCAACCTATTGGTTAACAGCCGAACGCGCTAACCATTGAGCCACGGAAGCTCCGAAATTAAATGGTTGTCAGGTATTGTGGAAAACCTTGACTTTTTACGTCACATCTGAGACCTCACAACACGGCTCCCGGATGGGCTCGAACCACCAACCTATTGGTTAACAGCCGAACGTGCTAACCATTGAGCCAAGGAAGCTCAGAAATTAAATGGTTGTCAGCTATTGTGGAAAAACTTTAGCTTTCTACGTTACATTTGAGACCGCACAACACCTTTCCCGGGTGGGCTCGAACCACCAACCTTTCGATTAACAGCTGAACGCGCTAACCATTGCGCCACGGGAGCCCAAAAATTAAATGCTCGTCAGGTATTGTGTAAAAACCTTGACTTTTTACGTCACATCTGAGACCTCACAACACCGCTCCCGGATGGGCTCGAACCACCAACCTATTGGTTAACAGCCGATCGCGCTAACCATTGCGCCACGGAAGCCCAAAAGTTAAATGCTCGTCAGGTATTGTGTAAAAACCTTGACTTTTTACGTCACATCTGAGACCTCACAACACCGCTCCCGGATGGGGTCGAACCACCAACCTATTGGTTAACAGCCGAACGCGCTAACCATTGCGCCACGGAAGCCCAAAAATTAAATGGTCGTCATTTATTGTGCAAAAACTTTGGCTTTCTACGTTACATTTCAGATCCCACAACACCGCTCCCGGGTGGGCTCCAACCACCAACCTATTGGTTAACAGCCGAACGCGCTAACCATTGAGCCACGGAAGCTCCGAAATTAAATGGTTGTCAGGTATTGTGGAAAACCTTGACTTTTTACGTCACATCTGAGACCTCACAACACGGCTCCCGGATGGGCTCGAACCACCAACCTATTGGTTAACAGCCGAACGTGCTAATCATTGCGCCACGGAAGCCCAAAAATTAAATGGTCGTCAGGTATTGTGGAAAAACTTTGGCTTTCTACGTTACATTTGAGATCACACAACACCGCTCCCGGATGGGCTCGAACCACCAACCTATTGGTTAACAGCCGAACGCGCTAACCATTGCGCCACGGAAGCCCAAAAGTTAAATGCTCGTTAGGTATTGTGTAAAAACCTTGACTTTTTACGTCACATCTGAGACCTCACAACACCGCTCCCGGATGGGCTCGAACCACCAACCTATTGGTTAACAGCCGAACGCGCTAACCATTGCGCCACGGAAGCCCAAAAATTAAATGGTCGTCATTTATTGTGCAAAAACTTTGGCTTTCTACGTTACATTTCTGATCCCACAACACCGCTCCCGGGTGGGCTCCAACCACCAACCTATTGGTTAACAGCCGAAGCGCTAACCATTGAGCCACGGAAGCTCCGAAATTAAATGGTTGTCAGGTATTGTGGAAAACCTTGACTTTTTACGTCACATCTGAGACCTCACAACACGGCTCCCGGATGGGCTCGAACCACCAACCTATTGGTTAACAGCCGAACGCGCTAACCATTGAGCCAAGGAAGCTCAGAAATTAAATGGTTGTCAGCTATTGTGGAAAAACTTTAGCTTTCTACGTTACATTTGAGACCGCACAACACCTTTCCCGGGTGGGCTCGAACCACCAACCTTTCGATTAACAGCTGAACGCGCTAACCATTGCGCCACGGGAGCCCAAAAATTAAATGCTCGTCAGGTATTGTGTAAAAACCTTGACTTTTTACGTCACATCTGAGACCTCACAACACCGCTCCCGGATGGGCTCGAACCACCAACCTATTGGTTAACAGCCGAACGCGCTAAACATAGCGCCACGGAAGCCCAAAAGTTAAATGCTCGTCAGGTATTGTGTAAAAACCTTGACTTTTTACGTCACATCTGAGACCTCACAACACCGCTCCCGGATGGGCTCGAACCACCAACCTATTGGTTAACAGCCGAACGCGCTAACCATTGCGCCACGGAAGCCCAAAAGTTAAATGCTCGTCAGGTATTGTGTAAAAACCTTGACTTTTTACGTCAAATCTGAGACCTCAAAACACCGCTCCCGGATGGGGTCGAACCACCAACCTATTGGTTAACAGCCCAACGCGCTAACCATTGCGCCACGGAAGCCCAAAAATTAAATGGTCGTCATTTATTGTGCAAAAACTTTGGCTTTCTACGTTACATTTGAGATCCCACAACACCGCTCCCGGGTGGGCTCGAACCACCAACCTATTGGTTAACAGCCGAACGCGCTTACCATTGAGCCACGGAAGCTCAGAAATTAAATGGTTGTCAGGTATTGTGGAAAAACTTTGGCTTTCTACGTTACATTTGAGATCACACAACACCGCTCCCGGGTGGGCTCGAACCACCAACCTATTAGTTAACAGCCGAACGCGCTAACCATTGCGCCACGGAAGCCCAAAAGCTAAATGCTCGTCAGGTATTGTGCAAAAACTTAACTTTTTACGTCACATCTGAGACCTCACAACACCGCTCCCGGATGGGCTCGAACCACCAACCTATTGGTTAACAGCCGATCGCGCTAACCATTGCGCCACGGAAGCCCAAAAGTTAAATGCTCGTCAGGTATTGTGTAAAAACCTTGACTTTTTACGTCACATCTGAGACCTCACAACACCGCTCCCGGATGGGGTCGAACCACCAACCTATTGGTTAACAGCCGAACGCGCTAACCATTGCGCCACGGAAGCCCAAAAATTAAATGGTCGTCATTTATTGTGCAAAAACTTTGGCTTTCTACGTTACATTTCAGATCCCACAACACCGCTCCCGGGTGGGCTCCAACCACCAACCTATTGGTTAACAGCCGAACGCGCTAACCATTGAGCCACGGAAGCTCCGAAATTAAATGGTTGTCCGGTATTGTGGAAAACCTTGACTTTTTACGTCACATCTGAGACCTCACAACACGGCTCCCGGATGGGCTCGAACCACCAACCTATTGGTTAACAGCCGAACGTGCTAACCATTGCGCCACGGAAGCCCAAAAATTAAATGGTCGTCAGGTATTGTGGAAAAACTTTGGCTTTCTACGTTACATTTGAGATCACACAACACCGCTCCCGGATGGGCTCGAACCACCAACCTATTGGTTAACAGCCGAACGCGCTAACCATTGCGCCACGGAAGCCCAAAAGTTAAATGCTCGTTAGGTATTGTGTAAAAACCTTGACTTTTTACGTCACATCTGAGACCTCACAACACCGCTCCCGGATGGGCTCGAACCACCAACCTATTGGTTAACAGCCGAACGCGCTAACCATTGCGCCACGGAAGCCCAAAAGTTAAATGCTCGTCAGGTATTATGTAAAAACCTTGACTTTTTACGTCACATCTGAGACCTCACAACACCGCTCCCGGATGGGGTCGAACGACCAACCTATTGGTTAACAGCCGAACGCGCTAACCATTGCGCCACGGAAGCCCAAAAATTAAATGGTCGTCATTTATTGTGCAAAAACTTTGGCTTTCTACGTTACATTTGAGATCCCACAACACCGCTCCCGGGTGGGCTCGAACCACCAACCTATTGGTTAACAGCCGAACGCGCTTACCATTGAGCCACGGAAGCTCAGAAATTAAATGGTTGTCAGGTATTGTGGAAAAACTTTGGCTTTCTACGTTACATTTGAGATCACACAACACCGCTCCCGGGTGGGCTCGAACCACCAACCTATTAGTTAACAGCCGAACGCGCTAACCATTGCGCCACGGAAGCCCAAAAGCTAAATGCTCGTCAGGTATTGTGCAAAAAACTTGACTTTTTACGTCACATCTGAGACCTACAACACCGCTCCCGGATGGGCTCGAACCACCAACCTATTGGTTAACAGCCGATCGCGCTAACCATTGCGCCACGGAAGCCCAAAAGTTAAATGCTCGTCAGGTATTGTGTAAAAACCTTGACTTTTTACGTCACATCTGAGACCTCACAACACCGCTCCCGGATGGGCTCGAACCACCAACCTATTTGTTAACAGCCGAACGCGCTAACCATTGCGCCACGGAAGCCCAAAAGTTAAATGCTCGTTAGGTATTGTGTAAAAACCTTGACTTTTTACGTCACATCTGAGACCTCACAACACCGCTCCCGGATGGGGTCGAACCACCAACCTATTGGTTAACAGCCGAACGCGCTAACCATTGCGCCACGGAAGCCCAAAAATTAAATGGTCGTCATTTATTGTGCAAAAACTTTGGCTTTCTACGTTACATTTCAGATCCCACAACACCGCTCCCGGGTGGGCTCCAACCACCAACCTATTGGTTAACAGCCGAACGCGCTAACCATTGAGCCACGGAAGCTCCGAAATTAAATGGTTGTCAGGTATTGTGGAAAACCTTGACTTTTTACGTCACATCTGAGACCTCACAACACGGCTCCCGGATGGGCTCGAACCACCAACCTATTGGTTAACAGCCGAACGTGCTAACCATTGCGCCACGGAAGCCCAAAAATTAAATGGTCGTCAGGTATTGTGGAAAAACTTTGGCTTTCTACGTTACATTTGAGATCACACAACACCGCTCCCGGATGGGCTCGAACCACCAACCTATTGGTTAACAGCCGAACGCGCTAACCATTGCGCCACGGAAGCCCAAAAGTTAAATGCTCGTCAGGTATTATGTAAAAACCTTGACTTTTTACGTCAAATCTGAGACCTCAAAACACCGCTCCCGGATGGGGTCGAACCACCAACCTATTGGTTAACAGCCGAACGCGCTAACCATTGCGCCACGGAAGCCCAAAAATTAAATGGTCGTCATTTATTGTGCAAAAACTTTGGCTTTCTACGTTACATTTGAGATCCCACAACACCGCTCCCGGGTGGGCTCGAACCACCAACCTATTGGTTAACAGCCGAACGCGCTTACCATTGAGCCACGGAAGCTCAGAAATTAAATGGTTGTCAGGTATTGTGGAAAAACTTTGGCTTTCTACGTTACATTTGAGATCACACAACACCGCTCCCGGGTGGGCTCGAACCACCAACCTATTAGTTAACAGCCCAACGCGCTAACCATTGCGCCACGGAAGCCCAAAAGCTAAATGCTCGTCAGGTATTGTGCAAAAAACTTGACTTTTTACGTCACATCTGAGACCTCACAACACCGCTCCCGGATGGGCTCGAACCACCAACCTATTATATAAAAAGACTTGGTTTGCCCAAGCCTTAAAAACAAAACGATAAGAGTTTTTCCAGTTGTCTGAAGCGCGGATATTATTTTTTTTCTATTGAATTTTAAAGACAATCCGTATTTTACTACTCTTTAGAATTTAATTCAATCACCTGATTTTACTGCTAATGGATTAGTTTCCTATAAATTAATTGAAATAAAAAATTACTTATCTCAGATTTTTCAACAACAATTCCATTTTCCTGAAACATTTTATCATGAATTTTTTTCTTTTCTATGGAGAACGTACTTTAATTTTCAAATAATACTCTCATTAATAATGTATTATATGCGGTCTTTTCGAATACAAAAAGGGGCTGTTATCACCTTTCTTATATTTGATAAAGGTGTTCGATTCTTCTTTAAGCACAGTCACAATTATTGAACTGTGTATATCAGTACTTGTTGGGAAGATTTTAGAAGTGTTGGTTGAGTTGCTATTTAGTTGACAACATTATGAAAACTTGATGTGTTTAAAACCTTTTGAAAGGAAAATTCTCGGAAATTAAAAAAGGAAGAGTCAATTTGATTAAATTTACACGATATCCCTCAAAATAATAAATGCATGATTCAGGAAAATGGAATTGTTGTTGAAAAATCTGAGATAAGTAATTTTTTATTTCAATTAATTTATAGGAAACTAATCCATTAGCAATGAAATCAGGTGATTGAATTAAATTCTAAAGAGTAGTAAAATACGGATTGTCTTTAAAATTCAATAGAAAAAAAATAATATCCGCGCTTCAGACAACTGGAAAAACTCTTATCGTTTTGTTTTTAAGGCTTGGGCAAACCAAGTCTTTTTATATAATATCTGTTCCTTCAGCCTTAATTTGTATTAATCTATTATAAAAATAATAATAGACTTGTCAAACTTCTAATGAAGAAGTATTGTTCGATGTTCCAGTAAGATGTTCCTGAGCATATTGGCTCCCTCCAAGTGCCTCTCATTATTTTCGGAACAGGAAAATTTGGTCTCGCCGAATTGGTCTCGCCATTTTGGTCTTGCCGATTTGGTCGCGGGACTAATTGGTCTCACCGATTTGGTCTCGGTACTATATGGTCTCGGGACTCTTTGGTCTCGGGACTATTTGGTATCGTGATTATTTGGTCTCGGGACTATTTGGTATCGTGATTATTTGGTCTCGGGACTATTTGGTATCGTGATTATTTGGTCTCGTGATTATTTGGTCTCGGGACTATTTGGTATCGTGATTATTTGGTCTCGTGATTATTTGGTTACCTACTTAGTTACCTCCTTTTCCAAAGCAATCGTCCAAATAATTCGTTGCTACCTTTTCCAAAGCAATGGTCCAAATAATTCGTTGCTACCTTTTCCAAAACAATGGTTCCAATAATTCGTTGCCACCTTTTCCAAAACATTCTCCTACCAATTAGCTGCCACCTTTTCCAAAATATTCTCCTATTAATTAGCTGCCACCTTTTCCAAAATATTCTCCTATTAATTAGCTGCCACCTTTTCCAAAATATTCTCCTATTAATTAGCTGCCACCTTTTCCAAAATATTCTCCAATTAATTAGCTGCCACCTTTTCCAAAACATTCTCCTACTAATTAGCTACCACCTTTTCCAAAATACTCTCCAATTGATTAGCTGCCACCTTTTCCAAAACATTCTCCTTCTAATTAGCTACCACCTTTTCCAAAATATTTTCCTATTAATTAGCTGCCACCTTTTCCAAAACATTCTCCTACTAATTAGTTGCCACCTTTTCCAAAATATTCTCCTAATAGTTAGCTGGCACCTTTTCCAAAATATTCTATAATTAATTGGCTGCCACCATTTCCAAAATATTCTCCTATTAATTATCTGATACCTTTTCCAAAATGTTCTCCTATTAATTAGCTGCCACCTTTTCCAAAATATTCTCCTATTAATTAGCTGCCACCTTTTCCAAAATATTCTCCAATTAATTAGCTGCCACCTTTTCCAAAACATTCTCCTACTAATTAGCTACCACCTTTTCCAAAATACTCTCCAATTAATTAGCTGCCACCTTTTCCAAAACATTCTCCTTCTAATTAGCTACCACCTTTTCCAAAATATTTTCCTATTAATTAGCTGCCACCTTTTCCAAAACATTCTCCTACTAATTAGTTGCCACCTTTTCCAAAATATTCTCCTAATAGTTAGCTGCCACCTTTTCCAAAATATTCTATAATTAATTGGCTGCCACCATTTCCAAAATATTCTCCTATTAATTATCTGATACCTTTTCCAAAACATTCTCCTATTAATTATCTGACACCTTTTCCAAAACATTCTCCTACTAATTAGCTGCCACCTTTTCCAAAATGTTCTCCTAATAGTTAGCTGCCACCTTTTCCAAAACATTCTCCAATTAATTAGCTGCCACCTTTTCCAAAATATTCTCCAATTAATTAGCTGCCACCTTTTCCAAAATATTCTCCTATTAATTGTCTGACACCTTCCAAAATATTTCTATTATTGCTAATAAATTGTTCGTTGTAAGAGGCGGGCTTTTAATACTCATATAAATAATCTTCTTACCTTCAAACAAGGTTGGGTTGGGTTAGGTCCCGAGACCCATTTGTCCCGAGACCCAATTGTCCCGAGACCCAATTGTCCCGAGACCCAATTGTCCCGAGACCCATTTGTCCCGAGACCCATTTGTCCCGAGACCCAATAGTCCCGAGACCCAATTGTCCCGAGACCCATTTGTCCCGAAACCAAAACGGCGAGACCAAATCAGCGAGACCAAATCGGCAAGACCATAACGGCGAGACCAAATTGTCGCGTACCGCATTATTTTATGGGAAAGATTAAAATTTTAAATTATTTGGCAGGGGAGTGGTAAATTAATTCACAATTGGTAGGCAGGTTGTAAATTAATTTACCATAGATAGGCGGGCGGTAACCTATTTTATATAAAAAGGCGGTTGGTGACTCAATTAAGTTTAGTTGACCTTTTTGCATAGATTTAAAAAAGTTATTTCTAAACCACGCGCCACACGCGCAAATTTCATTGAAAGTTTGTTATTTAAGAATTTTCCCTTATATATACTAAGATTCTTCAGCAAAAATAGACAACGAGCTTTCCACGACTCGAATCTGCAATGTTTTGCCTCGAATGCAAACGCGTTATCCATTACGCCACAAGATCGTACTTCGTAACAAAAAAATTATCCAAACATTGTATTTGTAGGATTATTTCATTTATGTTGAATAGAAGATCTGTAAAAATAAACACCGACCTTGCCAGGACTCGAACCTGCAATCTTCTGCTCCGTAGGCAGACGCGTTATCCTATGCGCCACAAAGCCGATGGAGGCTGAACAAAATGCTATGAAAACAGTGTAATTTATGTAACGGTTTTACCATGATTTATAAATTAATTAAAATAAAATACTTAGAATTAATTGTTCTTAATCAAACTTCAGAAGTTCAACATTCAATAGTTCCTTGATAATTGAAAAGTGTTCCGAACCTTAACTTCGCAGTAGTTTCTGAGTTATTCGATGGAGTGGACCACCAAAAATCCCATGCTTTTTCTATGGGACGCTAAGCCTAAAATCTGTGAATTATTTCTTTAACATTACGGGAGGGTGTGGGTTCTTATCTAGAAGGGCCTACCGGCCCTCTAGAATTGGTTAACAGCCGATCGCGCTAACCATTGCGCCACGGAAGCCCAAAAGTTAAATGCTCGTCAGGTATTGTGTAAAAACCTTGACTTTTTACGTCACATCTGAGACCTCACAACACCGCTCCCGGATGGGCTCGAACCACCAACCTATTTGTTAACAGCCGAACGCGCTAACCATTGCGCCACGGAAGCCCAAAAGTTAAATGCTCGTTAGGTATTGTGTAAAAACCTTGACTTTTTACGTCACATCTGAGACCTCACAACACCGCTCCCGGATGGGGTCGAACCACCAACCTATTGGTTAACAGCCGAACGCGCTAACCATTGCGCCACGGAAGCCCAAAAATTAAATGGTCGTCATTTATTGTGCAAAAACTTTGGCTTTCTACGTTACATTTCAGATCCCACAACACCGCTCCCGGGTGGGCTCCAACCACCAACCTATTGGTTAACAGCCGAACGCGCTAACCATTGAGCCACGGAAGCTCCGAAATTAAATGGTTGTCAGGTATTGTGGAAAACCTTGACTTTTTACGTCACATCTGAGACCTCACAACACGGCTCCCGGATGGGCTCGAACCACCAACCTATTGGTTAACAGCCGAACGTGCTAACCATTGCGCCACGGAAGCCCAAAAATTAAATGGTCGTCAGGTATTGTGGAAAAACTTTGGCTTTCTACGTTACATTTGAGATCACACAACACCGCTCCCGGATGGGCTCGAACCACCAACCTATTGGTTAACAGCCGAACGCGCTAACCATTGCGCCACGGAAGCCCAAAAGTTAAATGCTCGTCAGGTATTATGTAAAAACCTTGACTTTTTACGTCACATCTGAGACCTCACAACACCGCTCCCGGATGGGGTCGAACGACCAACCTATTGGTTAACAGCCGAACGCGCTAACCATTGCGCCACGGAAGCCCAAAAATTAAATGGTCGTCATTTATTGTGCAAAAATTTTGGCTTTCTACGTTACATTTCAGATCCCACAACACCGCTCCCGGGTGGGCTCGAACCACCAACCTATTGGTTAACAGCCGAACGCGCTTACCATTGAGCCACGGAAGCTCAGAAATTAAATGGTTGTCAGGTATTGTGGAAAAACTTTGGCTTTCTACGTTACATTTGAGATCACACAACACCGCTCCCGGGTGGGCTCGAACCACCAACCTATTAGATAACAGCCGAACGCGCTAACCATTGCGCCACGGAAGCCCAAAAGCTAAATGCTCGTCAGGTATTGTGCAAAAAACTTGACTTTTTACGTCACATCTGAGACCTCACAACACCGCTCCCGGATGGGCTCGAACCACCAACCTATTGGTTAACAGCCGATCGCGCTAACCATTGCGCCACGGAAGCCCAAAAGTTAAATGCTCGTCAGGTATTGTGTAAAAACCTTGACTTTTTTACGTCACATCTGAGACCTCACAACACCGCTCCCGGATGGGCTCGAACCACCAACCTATTTGATAACAGCCGAACGCGCTAACCATTGCGCCACGGAAGCCCAAAAGTTAAATGCTCGTTAGGTATTGTGTAAAAACCTTGACTTTTTACGTCACATCTGAGACCTCACAACACCGCTCCCGGATGGGGTCGAACCACCAACCTATTGGTTAACAGCCGAACGCGCTAACCATTGCGCCACGGAAGCCCAAAAATTAAATGGTCGTCATTTATTGTGCAAAAACTTTGGCTTTCTACGTTACATTTCAGATCCCACAACACCGCTCCCGGGTGGGCTCCAACCACCAACCTATTGGTTAACAGCCGAACGCGCTAACCATTGAGCCACGGAAGCTCCGAAATTAAATGGTTGTCAGGTATTGTGGAAAACCTTGACTTTTTACGTCACATCTGAGACCTCACAACACGGCTCCCGGATGGGCTCGAACCACCAACCTATTGGTTAACAGCCGAACGTGCTAACCATTGCGCCACGGAAGCCCAAAAATTAAATGGTCGTCAGGTATTGTGGAAAAAGTTTGGCTTTCTACGTTACATTTGAGATCACACAACACCGCTCCCGGATGGGCTCGAACCACCAACCTATTGGTTAACAGCCGAACGCGCTAACCATTGCGCCACGGAAGCCCAAAAGTTAAATGCTCGTTAGGTATTGTGTAAAAACCTTGACTTTTTACGTCACATCTGAGACCTCACAACACCGCTCCCGGATGGGCTCGAACCACCAACCTATTTGTTAACAGCCGAACGCGCTAACCATTGCGCCACGGAAGCCCAAAAGTTAAATGCTCGTTAGGTATTGTGTAAAAACCTTGACTTTTTACGTCACATCTGAGACCTCACAACACCGCTCCCTGATGGGGTCGAACCACCAACCTATTGGTTAACAGCCGAACGCGCTAACCATTGCGCCACGGAAGCCCAAAAATTAAATGGTCGTCATTTATTGTGCAAAAACTTTGGCTTTCTACGTTACATTTCAGATCCCACAACACCGCTCCCGGGTGGGCTCCAACCACCAACCTATTGGTTAACAGCCGAACGCGCTAACCATTGAGCCACGGAAGCTCCGAAATTAAATGGTTGTCAGGTATTGTGGAAAACCTTGACTTTTTACGTCACATCTGAGACCTCACAACACGGCTCCCGGATGGGCTCGAACCACCAACCTATTGGTTAACAGCCGAACGTGCTAACCATTGCGCCACGGAAGCCCAAAAATTAAATGGTCGTCAGGTATTGTGGAAAAACTTTGCCTTTCTACGTTACATTTGAGATCACACAACACCGCTCCCGGATGGGCTCGAACCACCAACCTATTGGTTAACAGCCGAACGCGCTAACCATTGCGCCACGGAAGCCCAAAAGTTAAATGCTCGTTAGGTATTGTGTAAAAACCTTGACTTTTTACGTCACATCTGAGACCTCACAACACCGCTCCCGGATGGGCTCGAACCACCAACCTATTGGTTAACAGCCGAACGCGCTAACCATTGCGCCACGGAAGCCCAAAAGTTAAATGCTCGTCAGGTATTATGTAAAAACCTTGACTTTTTACGTCACATCTGAGACCTCACAACACCGCTCCCGGATGGGGTCGAACGACCAACCTATTGGTTAACAGCCGAACGCGCTAACCATTGCGCCACGGAAGCCCAAAAATTAAATGGTCGTCATTTATTGTGCAAAAACTTTGGCTTTCTACGTTACATTTCAGATCCCACAACACCGCTCCCGGGTGGGCTCGAACCACCAACCTATTGGTTAACAGCCGAACGCGCTTACCATTGAGCCACGGAAGCTCAGAAATTAAATGGTTGTCAGGTATTGTGGAAAAACTTTGGCTTTCTACGTTACATTTGAGATCACACAACACCGCTCCCGGGTGGGCTCGAACCACCAACCTATTAGATAACAGCCGAACGCGCTAACCATTGCGCCACGGAAGCCCAAAAGCTAAATGCTCGTCAGGTATTGTGCAAAAAACTTGACTTTTTACGTCACATCTGAGACCTCACAACACCGCTCCCGGATGGGCTCGAACCACCAACCTATTGGTTAACAGCCGATCGCGCTAACCATTGCGCCACGGAAGCCCAAAAGTTAAATGCTCGTCAGGTATTGTGTAAAAACCTTGACTTTTTACGTCACATCTGAGACCTCACAACACCGCTCCCGGATGGGCTCGAACCACCAACCTATTTGATAACAGCCGAACGCGCTAACCATTGCGCCACGGAAGCCCAAAAGTTAAATGCTCGTTAGGTATTGTGTAAAAACTTTGGCTTTCTACGTTACATTTCAGATCCCACAACACCGCTCCCGGGTGGGCTCCAACCACCAACCTATTGGTTAACAGCCGAACGCGCTAACCATTGAGCCACGGAAGCTCCGAAATTAAATGGTTGTCAGGTATTGTGGAAAACCTTGACTTTTTACGTCACATCTGAGACCTCACAACACGGCTCCCGGATGGGCTCGAACCACCAACCTATTGGTTAACAGCCGAGCGTGCTAACCATTGCGCCACGGAAGCCCAAAAATTAAATGGTCGTCAGGTATTGTGGAAAAACTTTGGCTTTCTACGTTACATTTGAGATCACACAACACCGCTCCCGGATGGGCTCGAACCACCAACCTATTGGTTAACAGCCGAACGCGCTAACCATTGCGCCACGGAAGCCCAAAAGTTAAATGCTCGTTAGGTATTGTGTAAAAACCTTGACTTTTTACGTCACATCTGAGACCTCACAACACCGCTCCCGGATGGGCTCGAACCACCAACCTATTGGTTAACAGCCGAACGCGCTAACCATTGCGCCACGGAAGCCCAAAAGTTAAATGCTCGTCAGGTATTATGTAAAAACCTTGACTTTTTACGTCACATCTGAGACCTCACAACACCGCTCCCGGATGGGGTCGAACGACCAACCTATTGGTTAACAGCCGAACGCGCTAACCATTGCGCCACGGAAGCCCAAAAATTAAATGGTCGTCATTTATTGTGCAAAAACTTTGTCTTTCTACGTTACATTTCAGATCCCACAACACCGCTCCCGGGTTGGCTCGAACCACCAACCTATTGGTTAACAGCCGAACGCGCTTACCATTGAGCCACGGAAGCTCAGAAATTAAATGGTTGTCAGGTATTGTGGAAAAACTTTGGCTTTCTACGTTACATTTGAGATCACACAACACCGCTCCCGGGTGGGCTCGAACCACCAACCTATTAGATAACAGCCGAACGCGCTAACCATTGCGCCACGGAAGCCCAAAAGCTAAATGCTCGTCAGGTATTGTGCAAAAAACTTGACTTTTTACGTCACATCTGAGACCTCACAACACCGCTCCCGGATGGGCTCGAACCACCAACCTATTTGATAACAGCCGAACGCGCTAACCATTGCGCCACGGAAGCCCAAAAGTTAAATGCTCGTTAGGTATTGTGTAAAAACCTTGACTTTTTACGTCACATCTGAGACCTCACAACACCGCTCCCGGATGGGGTCGAACCACCAACCTATTGGTTAACAGCCGAACGCGCTAACCATTGCGCCACGGAAGCCCAAAAATTAAATGGTCGTCATTTATTGTGCAAAAACTTTGGCTTTCTACGTTACATTTCAGATCCCACAACACCGCTCCCGGGTGGGCTCCAACCACCAACCTATTGGTTAACAGCCGAACGCGCTAACCATTGAGCCACGGAAGCTCCGAAATTAAATGGTTGTCAGGTATTGTGGAAAACCTTGACTTTTTACGTCACATCTGAGACCTCACAACACGGCTCCCGGATGGGCTCGAACCACCAACCTATTGGTTAACAGCCGAACGTGCTAACCATTGCGCCACGGAAGCCCAAAAATTAAATGGTCGTCAGGTATTGTGGAAAAACTTTGGCTTTCTACGTTACATTTGAGATCACACAACACCGCTCCCGGATGGGCTCGAACCACCAACCTATTGGTTAACAGCCGAACGCGCTAACCATTGCGCCACGGAAGCCCAAAAGTTAAATGCTCGTTAGGTATTGTGTAAAAACCTTGACTTTTTACGTCACATCTGAGACCTCACAACACCGCTCCCGGATGGGCTCGAACCACCAACCTATTGGTTAACAGCCGAACGCGCTAACCATTGCGCCACGGAAGCCCAAAAGTTAAATGCTCGTCAGGTATTATGTAAAAACCTTGACTTTTTACGTCACATCTGAGACCTCACAACACCGCTCCCGGATGGGGTCGAACGACCAACCTATTGGTTAACAGCCGAACGCGCTAACCATTGCGCCACGGAAGCCCAAAAATTAAATGGTCGTCATTTATTGTGCAAAAACTTTGGCTTTCTACGTTACATTTCAGATCCCACAACACCGCTCCCGGATGGGCTCGAACCACCAACCTATTTGTTAACAGCCGAACGCGCTAACCATTGCGCCACGGAAGCCCAAAAGTTAAATGCTCGTTAGGTATTGTGTAAAAACCTTGACTTTTTACGTCACATCTGAGACCTCACAACACCGCTCCCGGATGGGGTCGAACCACCAACCTATTGGTTAACAGCCGAACGCGCTAACCATTGCGCCACGGAAGCCCAAAAATTAAATGGTCGTCATTTATTGTGCAAAAACTTTGGCTTTCTACGTTACATTTCAGATCCCACAACACCGCTCCCGGGTGGGCTCCAACCACCAACCTATTGGTTAACAGCCGAAGCGCTAACCATTGAGCCACGGAAGCTCCGAAATTAAATGGTTGTCAGGTATTGTGGAAAACCTTGACTTTTTACGTCACATCTGAGACCTCACAACACGGCTCCCGGATGGGCTCGAACCACCAACCTATTGGTTAACAGCCGAACGCGCTAACCATTGAGCCAAGGAAGCTCAGAAATTAAATGGTTGTCAGCTATTGTGGAAAAACTTTAGCTTTCTACGTTACATTTGAGACCGCACAACACCTTTCCCGGGTGGGCTCGAACCACCAACCTTTCGATTAACAGCTGAACGCGCTAACCATTGCGCCACGGGAGCCCAAAAATTAAATGCTCGTCAGGTATTGTGTAAAAACCTTGACTTTTTACGTCACATCTGAGACCTCACAACACCGCTCCCGGATGGGCTCGAACCACCAACCTATTGGTTAACAGCCGAACGCGCTAAACATAGCGCCACGGAAGCCCAAAAGTTAAATGCTCGTCAGGTATTGTGTAAAAACCTTGACTTTTTACGTCACATCTGAGACCTCACAACACCGCTCCCGGATGGGGTCGAACCACCAACCTATTGGTTAACAGCCGAACGCGCTAACCATTGCGCCACGGAAGCCCAAAAATTAAATGGTCGTCATTTATTGTGCAAAAACTTTGGCTTTCTACGTTACATTTCAGATCCCACAACACCGCTCCCGGGTGGGCTCCAACCACCAACCTATTGGTTAACAGCCGAAGCGCTAACCATTGAGCCACGGAAGCTCCGAAATTAAATGGTTGTCAGGTATTGTGGAAAACCTTGACTTTTTACGTCACATCTGAGACCTCACAACACGGCTCCCGGATGGGCTCGAACCACCAACCTATTGGTTAACAGCCGAACGCGCTAACCATTGAGCCAAGGAAGCTCTGAAATTAAATGGTTGTCAGCTATTGTGGAAAAACTTTAGCTTTCTACGTTACATTTGAGACCGCACAACACCTTTCCCGGGTGGGCTCGAACCACCAACCTTTCGATTAACAGCTGAACGCGCTAACCATTGCGCCACGGGAGCCCAAAAATTAAATGCTCGTCAGGTATTGTGTAAAAACCTTGACTTTTTACGTCACATCTGAGACCTCACAACACCGCTCCCGGATGGGCTCGAACCACCAACCTATTGGTTAACAGCCGAACGCGCTAAACATAGCGCCACGGAAGCCCAAAAGTTAAATGCTCGTCAGGTATTGTGTAAAAACCTTGACTTTTTACGTCACATCTGAGACCTCACAACACCGCTCCCGGATGGGGTCGAACCACCAACCTATTGGTTAACAGCCGAACGCGCTAACCATTGCGCCACGGAAGCCCAAAAATTAAATGGTCGTCATTTATTGTGCAAAAACTTTGGCTTTCTACGTTACATTTCAGATCCCACAACACCGCTCCCGGGTGGGCTCCAACCACCAACCTATTGGTTAACAGCCGAAGCGCTAACCATTGAGCCACGGAAGCTCCGAAATTAAATGGTTGTCAGGTATTGTGGAAAACCTTGACTTTTTACGTCACATCTGAGACCTCACAACACGGCTCCCGGATGGGCTCGAACCACCAACCTATTGGTTAACAGCCGAACGCGCTAACCATTGAGCCAAGGAAGCTCAGAAATTAAATGGTTGTCAGCTATTGTGGAAAAACTTTAGCTTTCTACGTTACATTTGAGACCGCACAACACCTTTCCCGGGTGGGCTCGAACCACCAACCTTTCGATTAACAGCTGAACGCGCTAACCATTGCGCCACGGGAGCCCAAAAATTAAATGCTCGTCAGGTATTGTGTAAAAACCTTGACTTTTTACGTCACATCTGAGACCTCACAACACCGCTCCCGGATGGGCTCGAACCACCAACCTATTGGTTAACAGCCGAACGCGCTAAACATAGCGCCACGGAAGCCCAAAAGTTAAATGCTCGTCAGGTATTGTGTAAAAACCTTGACTTTTTACGTCACATCTGAGACCTCACAACACCGCTCCCGGATGGGCTCGAACCACCAACCTATTGGTTAACAGCCGAACGCGCTAACCATTGCGCCACGGAAGCCCAAAAGTTAAATGCTCGTCAGGTATTGTGTAAAAACCTTGACTTTTTACGTCAAATCTGAGACCTCAAAACACCGCTCCCGGATGGGGTCGAACCACCAACCTATTGGTTAACAGCCCAACGCGCTAACCATTGCGCCACGGAAGCCCAAAAATTAAATGGTCGTCATTTATTGTGCTAAAACTTTGGCTTTCTACGTTACATTTGAGATCCCACAACACCGCTCCCGGGTGGGCTCGAACCACCAACCTATTGGTTAACAGCCGAACGCGCTTACCATTGAGCCACGGAAGCTCAGAAATTAAATGGTTGTCTGGTATTGTGGAAAAACTTTGGCTTTCTACGTTACATTTGAGATCACACAACACCGCTCCCGGGTGGGCTCGAACCACCAACCTATTAGTTAACAGCCGAACGCGCTAACCATTGCGCCACGGAAGCCCAAAAGCTAAATGCTCGTCAGGTATTGTGCAAAAAACTTGACTTTTTACGTCACATCTGAGACCTCACAACACCGCTCCCGGATGGGCTCGAACCACCAACCTATTGGTTAACAGCCGATCGCGCTAACCATTGCGCCACGGAAGCCCAAAAGTTAAATGCTCGTCAGGTATTGTGTAAAAACCTTGACTTTTTACGTCACATCTGAGACCTCACAACACCGCTCCCGGATGGGCTCGAACCACCAACCTATTGGTTAACAGCCGAACGCGCTAACCATTGCGCCACGGAAGCCCAAAAGTTAAATGCTCGTCAGGTATTGTGTAAAAACCTTGACTTTTTACGTCAAATCTGAGACCTCAAAACACCGCTCCCGGATGGGCTCGAACCACCAACCTATTGGTTAACAGCCGATCGCGCTAACCATTGCGCCACGGAAGCCCAAAAGTTAAATGCTCGTCAGGTATTGTGTAAAAACCTTGACTTTTTACGTCACATCTGAGACCTCACAACACCGCTCCCGGATGGGCTCGAACCACCAACCTATTGGTTAACAGCCGAACGCGCTAACCATTGAGCCACGGAAGCTCAGAAATAAAATTGTTGTCTGGTATTGTGGAAAAACTTTGGCTTTCTACGTTACATTTGAGACCCCACAACACCTCTCCCGGGTGGGCTCGAACCACCAACCTTTCGATTAACAGCTGAACGCGGTAACCATTGTGCCACGGAAGCCCAAAAATTAAATGCTCGTCAGGTATTGTGTAAAAACCTTGACTTTTTACGTCACATCTGAGCCCTCACAACACCGCTCCCGGATGGGCTCGAACCATCAACCTATTGGTTAACAGCCGAACGCGATAACCATTGCGCCACGGAAGCCCAAAAATTAAATGGTCGTCAGGTATTGTGGAAATACTTTGGCTTTCTACGTTACACTTGAGATCACACAACACCGCTCCCGGGTGGGCTCGAACCACCAACCTATTGGTTAACAGCTGAACGCGCTAACCATTGAGCCACGGAAGCTCAGAAATTAAACGGTTGTCAGGTATTGTGGAAAAACTTTGGCTTTCTACGTTACATTTGAGACCCCACAACACCTCTCCCGGGTGGGCTCGAACCACCAACCTTTCGATTAACAGCTGAACGCGCTAAACATTGCGCCACGGAACTCAAAAATTAGATGCTCGTCAGATATTGTGTAAAAACCTTGACTTTTTTCGTTACATCTGAGACGTCACAACACCGCTCCCGGGAGGGCACGAACCACCAACCTTTCGGTTAACAGCTGAACGCGCTGACCATTGCGCCACTGTAGCCCAAAAATTAAATTTTCGTCAGGTATTGAGGTAAAACCTTGACTTTTTACTTCACATCTGAGACCTCACAACACCGCTCCCGGATGGGCTCGAACCACCAACCTTTCGGTTAACAGCCGAACGCGCTAACCATTGCGCCACGGACGCCCAAAAAAAAATGGTCGTCAGGTATTGCGGAAAAACTTTGGCTATTTACGTTACATTTGAGATCCAAAAACACCGCTCCCGGGTGGGGTCGAACCACCAACCTATTGGTTAACAGCCGAACGCGCTAACCATTGCGCCACGGAAGCCCAAAAATTAAATGGTCGTCATTTATTGTGCAAAAACTTTGGCTTTCGACGTTACATTTGAAATCCCACAACACCGCTCCCGGGTGGGCTCGAACCACCAACCTATTTGTTAACAGCCGAACGCGCTAACCATTGAGCCACGGAAGCTCAGAAATTAAATGGTTGTCAGGTATTGTGGAAAAACTTTGGCTTTCTACGTTACATTTGAGATCACACAACACCGCTCCCGGGTGGGCTCGAACCACCAACCTATTGGTTAACAGCCGAACGCGCTAATCATTGCGCCACGGAAGCCCAAAAGCTAAATGCTCGTCAGGTATTGTGCAAAAAACTTGACTTTTTACGTCACATCTGAGACCTCACAACACCGCTCCCGGATGGGCTCGAACCACCAACCTATTGGTTAACAGCCGATCGCGCTAACCATTGCGCCACGGAAGCCCAAAAGTTAAATGCTCGTCAGGTATTGTGTAAAAACCTTGACTTTTTACGTCACATCTGAGACCTCACAACACCGCTCCCGGATGGGCTCGAACCACCAACCTATTGGTTAACAGCCGAACGCGCTAACCATTGCGCCACGGACGCCCAATAATTAAATGGTTGTCAGGTATTGTTGAAAAGTTACTTTTCACGCTACTTCTGAGACCCCACAAATCCTCTCTCGTTTGGGCTCGAACCACCAACCTTTCGGTTAACAGCTGAACGCGCTAACCATTGCGCCACTGAGGCCCAAAAATTAAATGGTCGTCAGGTATTGTGGAAAAACTTTGGCTATTTACGTTACATTTGAGATCCCAAAACACCGCTCCCGGGTGGGCTCGAACCACCAACCTATTGGTTAACAGCCGAACGCGCTAACCATTGAGCCACGGAAGCTCAGAAAATAAATGGTTATCACGTATTATGGAAAAAGTTTGACTTTTCACGCTACATCTGAGACCTCACAACACCGCTCCCGGATGGGCTCGAACCACCAACCTTTCGATTAACAGCCGAACGCGCTAACCATTGAGCCACGGAAGCTCAGAAATTAAATGGTTGTCACGTATTGTGGAAAAGTTTTGACTTTTTACGCTACATCTGAGACCACACAATACCTCTTCCGGGCGGGCTCGAACCACCAACCTTTCGATTAACAGCTGAACGCGCTAACCATTGCGCCACGGAAGCCCAAAAGTTAAATGTTCGTCAGGTGTTTTGGAAAAACTCTGACAATTTACGTTACATCGAAGACGTCACAACACCGTTCCCGGGAGCGCTCAAACCACCAACCTTTCGGTTAACAGCTGAACGCGCTGACCATTGCGCCACTGTAGCCCAAAAACTAAATTTTCGTCAGGTATTGAGGTAAAACCTTGACTTTTTACTTCACATCTGAGACCTCACAACAAAGCTCCCGGATGGGCTCGAACCACCAACCTTTCGGTTAACAGCCGAACGCGCTAACCATTCGCCACTGAGGCCCAAAAATTAAATGGTCGTCAGGTATTGTGGAAAAACTTTGGCTATTTACGTTACATTTGAGTTCCAAAAACACCGCTCCCGGGTGGGCTCGAACCACCAACCTATTGGTTAACAGCCGAACGCGCTAACCATTGAGCCTCGGAAGATCAGAAATTAAATGATTGTCACGTATTGTGGAAAAGTTTTGACTTTTAAGGCTACATCTGAGACCCCACAACACCTCTTCCGGGTGGGCTCGAACCACCAACCTTTCGATTAAGAGCTGGACGCGCTAATTACTGCGCCACGGAAGCCCAAAAATTAAATGTTCGTCAGGTATTGTGGAAAAACTCTGATATTTTACGTAACATCTGAGACGTCACAACACCGCTCCCGGATGGGCTCGAACCACCAACCTTTCGGTTAACAGCCGAACGCGCTAGCCATTGCGCCACGGACACCCAAAAATTAAATGGTTGTCAGGTATTGTTGAAAAGTTACGAATTTTCACGCTACATCTGAGACCCCACAAAACCTCTCTCGTTTGGGCTCGAACCACCAACCTTTCGGTTAACAGCTGAACGCGCTGACCATTGCGCCACTGAAGCTCAAAAATTAAATGTTCGTCAGGTATTGTGGAAAAACTCCGACATTTTACGTTACATCTGAGACGTCACAACACTTCTCCCGAATGGGCTAGAACCACCAACCTATTGGTTAATAGCCGAACGCGCTAACCATTGCGCCACTGAAGCAGAAAAATTAAATTTTCGTCAGGTATTGAGGTAAAACTTTGACTTTTTACTTCACATTTGAGGCCTCACAACACCGCTCCCGGATGGGCTCGAACCACCAACCTTTCGGTTAACAGCCGAACGCGCTAACCATTGACCCACGAAAGATCAGAAAATAAATGGTTATCACGTATTATGGAAAAAGTTTGACTTTTCACGCTACATCTGAGACCTCACAACACCTCTCTCGGGTGGGCTCGAAACACCAACCTTTCGATTAACAGCTGAACGCGCTAACCATTGTGCCACGGAAGCCCAAAAATTAAATGTTCGTCAGGTATTGTGGAAAAACTCTGACATTTTACGTTACATCTGAGACCTCACAACACCGCTCCCGAATGGGCTAGAACCACCAACCTATTGGTTAATAGCCGAACGCGCTAACCATTGCGCCACTGAAGCAGAAAAATTAAATTTTCGTCAGGTATTGAGGTAAAACTTTGACTTTTTACTTCACATCTGAGGCCTCACAACACCGCTCCCGGATGGGCTCGAACCACCAACCTTTCGGTTAACAGCCGAACGCGCTAACCATTGACCCACGAAAGATCAGAAAATAAATGGTTATCACGTATTATGGAAAAAGTTTGACTTTTCACGCTACATCTGAGACCTCACAACACCTCTCTCGGGTGGGCTCGAAACACCAACCTTTCGATTAACAGCTGAACGCGCTAACCATTGTGCCACGGAAGCCCAAAAATTAAATGTTCGTCAGGTATTGTGGAAAAACTCTGACATTTTACGTTACATCTGAGACGTCACAACACTTCTCCCGGATGGGCTCGAACCACCAACCTATTGGTTAATAGCCGAACGCGCTAACCATTGCGCCACTGAAGCCCAAAAATTAAATTTTCGTCAGGTATTGATGTAAAACTTTGACTTTTTACTTCACATCTGAGGCCTCACAACACCGCTCCCGGATGGGCTCGAACCAAAACCTTTCGGTTAACAGCCGAACGCGCTAACCATTCGCCACGGACGCCCAAAAATTAAATGGTCGTCAGGTATTGTGGAAAAGTTTTGTCTTTTTACGCTACATATGAGACCCAACAACACCTCTCCCGGGTGGGCTCGAACCACCAACCTTTCGATTAACAGCTGAACGCGCTAACCATTGCACCACGCAAGCCCAAAAATTAAATGTTCGTCAGATATTGTGGAAAAACTCTGACATTTTACGTTACATCTGAGACGTCACAACACTTCTCCCGGATAGGCTCGAAAAACCAACCAATTGGTTAACAGCCGAACGCGCTAACCATTGAGCCACAGAAGCTCAGAAATTAAATGGTTGTTAGGTTTTGTGGATAAGTTATGACTTTTTACGTTACATCTGAGACCTTACAACACCTCTCCCAGGTGGGCTCGAACCACCATCCTTTCGGTTAACAGCCGAACGCGCTAACCATTGCGCCAAGGAAGCCCAAAAATGAAATGGTCGTCAGGTATTGTGGAAAAACTTTGGCTATTTACGTTACATTTGAGATCCCAAAACACCGCTCCCGGGTGGGCTCGAACCACCACCCTATTGCTTAACAGCCGAACGCGCTAACCATTGAGCCACGGAAGCTCAAAAATAAAATGGTCGTCAGGTATTGTGGAAAAACTTTGGCTATTTACGTTACATTTGAGATCCAAAAACACCGCTCCCGGGTGGGCTCGAACCACCAACCTTTCGGTTAACAGCTGAACGCGCTGACCATTGCGCCACTGAAGCACAAAAATTTAATGTTCGTCAGGTATTGTGGAAAAACTCTGACATTTTACGTTACATCTGAGACGTCACAACACTTCTCCCGGATGGGCTCGAACCACCAACCTATTGGTTAACAGCCGAACGCGCTAACCATTGAGCCACGGAAGCCCAAAAATTAAATGTTCGTCAGGTATTGTGGAAAAACTCTGACATTTTACGTTACATCTGAGACGTCACAACACTTCTCCCGGATGGGCTCGAACCACCAACCTATTGGTTAACAGCCGAACGCGCTAACCATTGAGCCACGGAAGCTCAGAAAATAAATGGTTATCATGTATTATGGAAAAAGTTTGACTTTTCACGCTACATCTGAGACCTCACAACACCGCTCCCGGATGGGCTCGAACCACCAACCTTTCGGTTAACAGCTGAACGCGCTGACCATTGCGCCAGTGAAGCCCAAAAATTAAATTTTCGTCAGGTATTGAGGTAAATCTTTGACTTTTTACTTCACATCTGAGACCTCACAACACCGCTCCCGGATGGGCTCGAACCACCAACCTTTCGGTTAACAGCCGAACGCGCTAACCATTCGCCACGGACGCCCAAAAATTAAATTTTCGTCAGGTATTGAGGTAAAACTTTGACTTTTTACTTCACATCTGAGACCTCACAACACCGCTCCCGGATGGGCTCGAACCACCAACCTTTCGGTTATCAGCCGAACGCGCTAACCATTCGCCACGGACGCCCAAAAATTAAATGGTCGTCAGGTATTGTGGAAAAACTCTGACATTTTACGTTACATCTGAGACGTCACAACACCTCTCCCGGATGGGCTCGAACCACCAACCTATTGGTTAACAGCCGAACGCGCTAATCATAATAATAATAATAATAATAAATTTATTTCCCATTTGAACATGGTGGCAGCCAAGTAAAGGAGAAACTCCCAATACGAGCTTGGCTACCGGTACAAAAACAAAAGACAAACAGATTATATTAAGTTATAAATTGAATTAAACAGTAATCAATGAAATTAGATCATTCGTCGCGTGAAACAAATATACATATATATATACAGGTAAAAAGAAATAATTTTGCAAACATAGATATAATAGATTATAGATATAATCAACAATTAGAAACCTAACTGATAAAACAACTATAATTTAAAAATTTAAAGGGGTAGATCTAAAATACCGCAAGAGCTCATCTTTAAAACTGGAAACCGACACAGACGTCTTAACACTCTCCGGCATACTATTCCACAGACGAGCTACACGGTAAAAAAAAGAGTTGTGCAAGGCGTCACATCGTGCACCCATAATCATAAAGGTCAAGACTTCATGCCGTTCATTAATTGTCATATAATTTAGCAACGGTAAATTGTACGCACAATTGATAGTTCTATAAAGGAATAGTAAACTCGAAATATCTCTAAGTTGATACATAGGTAGCAACTGCAAAGTGTTAAGACGGTCTGAGTAAGAAACCCTAGTCCTAGTATTGTACATTGGAATATCATAGTAACTCTGGCCAACTATAAAAGATGTAAAATGTCTTAAAACTCTTTCAATACATGCAATGTCCTTTTTCAAATACGGCGCCCAAACCTCGCATGCGTACTGCAAGACTGGCGTGACTAAAGCTTTGAAAGCTATAATAGACGCCTTGGATTTACCAAAAGTTCTCATAATTAGTCCTGAGAGACGGCGAGATTTGGCGCAAATGGTGTTTATATGATAGTTAAACTTCAAGTCACTAGAAATGAACACGCCTAAGATTTTAGTGACTTGTACACGAGCTAAGATGTCATTACTTATTTTATAGTCATAACTAAATGGATTTTTGCGCCTGCTTATTACCATATGAGAACATTTCTGAGCATTCAGACGTAGGTGATTGACAGTACCCCATTCAATTATTGCATCTACATCCTTCTGTAATTCTAAGGCTTGTGGTAAATCATTCACAGGACGGGATAAATACGAATCATCCGCATATTGCCACATCACTGTCCCCGAGCTAATTTTCGCCGAAAGGTCATAAACATATAAATTAAAGAGTAAGGGTCCCAGCACCGATCCTTGAGGAACACCAGACGTGACTGGTAGGTAACCAGAGGGCTGTCCCTGAAACAAGACTCTTTGCTTGCGACCAGAAAGAAAATTTGATAACCAGCGCAAAATGTCTCCCCTTATACCAATGCTGCTAAGCTTGCATATAAGAGGCCCATGAGGTACTGAATCGAAAGCCTTTCGCCAATCAAAAACAACGACATGAATGTCTGAGGGGCGTCGTTGATCAAGTATTGTGGCCCAGTCGTGAAAAGCCTGAACTAATTGAGTCACGCAACTAAACCCCGAACGAAAGCCAAATTGACTGTCTGGTAGAATGTTTGATACCGCACAAAAAGATTTAATATGATTAGATATTAGGATTTCCATTATCTTACAAAATATAGAAGTTAACGATATGGGTCTATAATTTGACATATCAGATCTGTCCGAACCTCCCTTAAATAGTGGTAACACGTTAGCTTTTTTCCAGTCTGAGGGTAACTGACCGCAACGGAGGGAATAGTTAAAAAATTCCGCAAGTGGTACAGATACCGAAGCACTACAGAGTTTTAAAATTTGTAGCGTGGTCCCATCTGGACCCGCAGCATTTGACTTTAAATTTTTAATGGCTCGGACCACTTCCGAAGGGGAAAAGATAATTTCATTTTCGTTTATGGTATTATACATAGGATCATCAGCACTAGGGCAAAGGGTAGAAGGAGCAAAACACGATTGAAAATATTCATTAAACTTGGTAGCTATTTCCGATGGGCTGTTTATGGGGACATTGTCAATATTCAAGAATTTCGGGACCGGAAGTTTGGTTTTACTTCCAACAAATCTCCAAAACTCTTTAGGTTTAGTTGGAATATTAGCAGTCAAATTATCAATGTACTTCCGATATTGTTTCCTCACAAGTTCTCTCACCTTATTGCAAACTCGCCTAAATTTGGTTCTATTGGTATCAGAAGGATTAGCTTTAAATTTCCTAAATAAAGATCTCTTAATATGCGACAAGTGAATAATTGCACCAGATATCCAAGGTTTTGTCACACATTTGCGTTTTACAAGAGCTACTGGAACAGAGTCCTTAAGACAAGCCATAAATATAGCTGACCAATTCAGCCAGATATCGTCAACATTACAGTCTAGGGCATAGCAAAGATCCCAGGGTGCAATGGAAATTAGTTCGTTGCGCCACTGAAGCCCAAAAATTAAATTTTCGTCAGGTATTGAGGTAAAACTTTGACTTTTTACTTCACATCTGAGACCTCACAACACCGCTCCCGGATGGGCTCGAACCACCAACCTTTCGGTTAACAGCCGAACGCGCTAACCATTCGCCACGGACGCCCAAAAATTAAATGGTCGTCAGGTATTGTGGAAAAACTTTGGCTATTTACGTTACATTTGAGATCCAAAAACACCGCTCCCGGGTGGGCTCAAACCACCAACCTTTCGGTTAACAGCTGAACGCGCTGACCATTGCGCCACTGAAGCCCAAAAATTTAATGTTCGTCAGGTATTGTGGAAAAACTCTGACATTTTACGTTACATCTGAGACGTCACAACACTTCTCCCGGATGGGCTCGAACCACCAACCTATTGGTTAACAGCCGAACGCGCTAACCATTGAGCCACGGAAGCCCAAAAATTCAATGTTCGTCAGGTATTGTGGAAAAACTCTGACATTTTACGTTACATCTGAGACGTCACAACACTTCTCCCGGATGGGCTCGAACCACCAACCTATTGGTTAACAGCCGAACGCGCTAACCATTGAGCCACGGAAGCTCAGAAAATAAATGGTTATCATGTATTATGGAAAAAGTTTGACTTTTCACGCTACATCTGAGACATCACAACACCGCTCCCGGATGGGCTCGTACCACCAACCTTTCGGTTAACAGCTGAACGCGCTGACCATTGCGCCACTGAAGCCCAAAAATTAAATTTTCGTCAGGTATTGAGGTAAATCTTTGACTTTTTACTTCACATCTGAGACCTCACAACACCGCTCCCGGATGGGCTCGAACCACCAACCTTTCGGTTAACAGCCGAACGCGCTAACCATTCGCCACGGACGCCCAAAAATTAAATGGTCGTCAGGTATTGTGGAAAAACTCTGACATTTTACGTTACATCTGAGACGTCACAACACCTCTCCCGGATGGGCTCGAACCACCAACCTATTGGTTAACAGCCGAACGCGCTAACCATTGCGCCACTGAAGCCCAAAAATTAAATTTTCGTCAGGTATTGAGGAAAAACTTTGACTTTTTACTTCACATCTGAGACCTCACAACACCGCTCTCGGATGGGCTCGAACCACCAACCTTTCGGTTAACAGCCGAACGCGCTAACCATTGCGCCACTGAAGCCCAAAAATTAAATTTTCGTCAGGTATTGAGGTAAAACTTTGACTTTTTACTTCACATCTGAGACCTCACAACACCGCTCCCGGATGGGCTCGAACCACCAACCTTTCGGTTAACAGCCGAACGCGCTAACCATTCGCCACGGACGCCCAAAAATTAAATGGTCGTCAGGTATTGTGGAAAAACTTTGGCTATTTACGTTACATTTGAGATCCAAAATCACCGCTCCCGGGTGGGCTCGAACCACCAACCTTTCGGTTAACAGCTGAACGCGCTGACCATTGCGCCACTGAAGCCCAAAAATTAAATGCTCGTCAAGTATTGTGGAAAAACTTTGACATTTTACGTTACATCTGAGACGTCACAACACCGCTCTCGGGAGTGCTCGAACCACCAACCTATTGGTTAACAGCCGAACGCTCTAACCATTGAGCCACGGAAGCCCAAAAATTAAATGTTCGTCAGGTATTGTGGAAAAACTCTGACATTTTACGTTACATCTGAGACGTCACAACACTTCTCCCGGATGGGCTCGAACCACCAACCTTTCGGTTTACAGCCGAACGCGCTAACCATTCGCCACGGACGCCCAAAAATTAAATGTTCGTCAGGTATTGTGGAAAAACTCTGACATTTTACGTTACATCTGAGACGTCACAACACTTCTCCCGGATGGGCTCGAACCACCAACCTATTGGTTAACAGCCGAACGCGCTAACCATTGAGCCACGGAAGCTCAGAAAATAAATGGTTATCATGTATTATGGAAAAAGTTTGACTTTTCACGCTACATCTGAGACCTCACAACACCGCTCCCGGATGGGCTCGAACCACCAACCTTTCGGTTAACAGCTGAACGCGCTGACCATTGCGCCACTGAAGCCCAAAAATTAAATTTTCGTCAGGTATTGAGGTAAATCTTTGACTTTTTACTTCACATCTGAGACCTCACAACACCGCTCCCGGATGGGCTCGAACCACCAACCTTTCGGTTAACAGCCGAACGCGCTAACCATTCGCCACGGACGCCCAAAAATTAAATGTTCGTCAGGTATTGTGGAAAAACTTTGGCTATTTACGTTACATTTGAGATCCAAAAACACCGCTCCCGGGTGGGCTCGAACCACCAACCTTTCGGTTAACGGCTGAACGCGCTGACCATTGCGCCACTGAAGCCCAAAAATTAAATTTTCGTCAGGTATTGAGGTAAAACTTTGACTTTTTACATCACATCTGAGACCTCACAACACCGCTCCCGGATGGGCTCGAACCACCAACTTTCGATTAACAGCTGAACGCGCTAACCATTGCGCCACGGAAGCCCAAAAATTAAATGCTCGTCAAGTATTGTGGAAAAACTCTGACATTTTACGTTACATCTGAGACGTCACAACACCGCTCCCGGGAGGGCTCGAACCACCAACCTATTGGTTAACAGCCGAACGCTCTAACCATTGAGCCACGGAAGCCCAAAAATTAAATGTTCGTCAGGTATTGTGGAAAAACTCTGACATTTTACGTTACATCTGAGACGTCACAACACTTCTCCCGGATGGGCTCGAACCACCAACCTATTGGTTAACAGCCGAACGCGCTAACCATTGAGCCACGGAAGCCCAAAAATTAAATGTTCGCCAGGTATTGTGGAAAAACTCTGACATTTTACGTTACATCTGAGACGTCACAACACTTCTCCCGGATGGGCTCGAACCACCAACCTATTGGTTAACAGCCGAACGCGCTAACCATTGAGCCACGGAAGCTCAGAAAATAAATGGTTATCATGTATTATGGAAAAAGTTTGACTTTTCACGCTACATCTGAGACCTCACAACACCGCTCCCGGATGGGCTCGAACCACCAACCTTTCGGTTAACAGCTGAACGCGCTGACCATTGCGCCACTGAAGCCCAAAAATTAAATTTTCGTCAGGTATTGAGGTAAATCTTTTACTTTTTACTTCACATCTGAGACCTCACAACACCGCTCCCGGATGGGCTCGAACCACCAACCTTTCGGTTAACAGCCGAACGCGCTAACCATTCGCCACGGACGCCCAAAAATTAAATGTTCGTCAGGTATTGTGGAAAAACTCTGACATTTTACGTTACATCTGAGACGTCACAACACCGCTCCCGGGAGGGCTCGAACCACCAACCTATTGGTTAACAGCCGAACGCTCTAACCATTGAGCCACGGAAGCCCAAAAATTAAATGTTCGTCAGGTATTGTGGAAAAACTCTGACATTTTACGTTACATCTGAGACGTCACAACACTTCTCCCGGATGGGCTCGAACCACCAACCTATTGGTTAACAGCCGAACGCGCTAACCATTGAGCCACGGAAGCCCATAAATTAAATGTTCGTCAGGTATTGTGGAAAAACTCTGACATTTTACGTTACATCTGAGACGTCACAACACTTCTCCCGGATGGGCTCGAACCACCAACCTATTGGTTAACAGCCGAACGCGCTAACCATTGAGCCACGGAAGCTCAGAAAATAAATGGTTATCATGTATTATGGAAAAAGTTTGACTTTTCACGCTACATCTGAGACCTCACAACACCGCTCCCGGATGGGCTCGAACCACCAACCTTTCGGTTAACAGCTGAACGCGCTGACCATTGCGCCACTGAAGCCCAAAAATTAAATTTTCGTCAGGTATTGAGGTAAATCTTTGACTTTTTACTTCACATCTGAGACCTCACAACACCGCTCCCGGATGGGCTCGAACCACCAACCTTTCGGTTAACAGCCGAACGCGCTAACCATTCGCCACGGACGCCCAAAAATTAAATGTTCGTCAGGTATTGTGGAAAAACTCTGACATTTTACGTTACATCTGAGACGTCACAACACCTCTCCCGGATGGGCTCGAACCACCAACTTATTGGTTAACAGCCGAACGCGCTAACCATTGCGCCACTGAAGCCCAAAAATTAAATTTTCGTCAGGTATTGAGGTAAAACTTTGACTTTTTACTTCACATCTGAGACCTCACAACACCGCTCCCGGATGGGCTCGAACCACCAACCTTTCGGTTACCAGCCGAACGCGCTAACCATTCGCCACGGACGCCCAAAAATTAAATGGTCGTCAGGTATTGTGGAAAAACTTTGGCTATTTACGTTACATTTGAGATCCAAAAACACCGCTCCCGGGTGGGCTCGAACCACCAACCTTTCGGTTAACAGCTGAACGCGCTGACCATTGCGCCACTGAAGCCCAAAAATTAAATGCTCGTCAAGTATTGTGGAAAAACTTTGACATTTTACGTTACATCTGAGACGTCACAACACCGCTCCCGGGAGGGCTCGAACCACCAACCTATTGGTTAACAGCCGAATGCTCTAACCATTGAGCCACGGAAGCCCAAAAATTAAATGTTCGTCAGGTATTGTGGAAAAACTCTGACATTTTACGTTACATCTGAGACGTCACAACACTTCTCCCGGATGGGCTCGAACCACCAACCTTTCGGTTAACAGCCGAACGCGCTAACCATTCGCCACGGACGCCCAAAAATTAAATGGTCGTCAGGTATTGTGGAAAAACTTTGGCTATTTACGTTACATTTGAGATCCAAAAACACCGCTCCCGGGTGGGCTCGAACCACCAACCTTTCGATTAACGGCTGAACGCGCTGACCATTGCGCCACTGAAGCCCAAAAATTAAATTTTCGTCAGGTATTGAGGTAAAACTTTGACTTTTTACTTCACATCTGAGACCTCACAACACCGCTCCCGGATGGGCTCGAACCAACAACTTTTCGATTAACAGCTGAACGCGCTAACCATTGCACCACGGAAGCCCAAAAATTAAATGCTCGTCAAGTATAGTGGAAAAACTCTGACATTTTACGTTACATCTGAGACGTCACAACACCGCTCCCGGGAGGGCTCGAACCACCAACCTATTGGTTAACAGCCGAACGCTCTAACCATTGAGCCACGGAAGCCCAAAAATTAAATGTTCGTCAGGTATTGTGGAAAAACTCTGACATTTTACGTTACATCTGAGACGTCACAACACTTCTCCCGGATGGGCTCGAACCACCAACCTATTGGTTAACAGCCGAACGCGCTAACCATTGAGCCACGGAAGCCCAAAAATTAAATGTTCGTCAGGTACTGTGGAAAAACTCTGACATTTTACGTTACATCTGAGACGTCACAACACTTCTCCCGGATGGGCTCGAACCACCAACCTATTGGTTAACAGCCGAACGCGCTAACCATTGAGCCACGGAAGCTCAGAAAATAATTGGTTATCATGTATTATGGAAAAAGTTTGACTTTTCACGCTACATCTGAGACCTCACAACACCGCTCCCGGATGGGCTCGAACCACCAACCTTTCGGTTAACAGCTGAACGCGCTGACCATTGCGCCACTGAAGCCCAAAAATTAAATTTTCGTCAGGTATTGAGGTAAATCTTTGACTTTTTACTTCACATCTGAGACCTCACAACACCGCTCCCGGATGGGCTCGAACAACCAACCTTTCGGTTAACAGCCGAACGCGCTAACCATTCGCCACGCACGCCCAAAAATTAAATGTTCGTCAGGTATTGTGGAAAAACTCTGACATTTTACGTTACATCTGAGACGTCACAACACCTCTCCCGGATGGGCTCGAACCACCAACCTATTGGTTAACAGCCGAACGCGCTAACCATTGCGCCACTGAAGCCCAAAAATTAGATTTTCGTCAGGTATTGAGGTAAAACTTTGACTTTTTTACTTCACATCTGAGACCTCACAACACCGCTCCCGGATGGGCTCGAACCACCAACCTTTCGGTTATCAGCCGAACGCGCTAACCATTCGCCACGGACGCCCAAAAATTAAATGGTCGTCAGGTATTGTGGAAAAACTTTGGCTATTTACGTTACATTTGAGATCCAAAAACACCGCTCCCGGGTGGGCTCGAACCACCAACCTTTCGGTTAACAGCTGAACGCGCTGACCATTGCGCCACTGAAGCCCAAAAATTAAATGCTCGTCAAGTATTGTGGAAAAACTCTGACATTTTACGTTACATCTGAGACGTCACAACACCGCTCCCGGGAGGGCTCGAACCACCAACCTATTGGTTAACAGCCGAACGCTCTAACCATTGAGCCACGGAAGCCCAAAAATTAAATGTTCGTCAGGTATTGTGGAAAAACTCTGACATTTTACGTTACATCTGAGACGTCACAACACTTCTCCCGGATGGGCTCGAACCACCAACCTTTCGGTTATCAGCCGAACGCGCTAACCATTCGCCACGGACGCCCAAAAATTAAATGGTCGTCAGGTATTGTGGAAAAACTTTGGCTATTTACGTTACATTTGAGATCCAAAAACACCGCTCCCGGGTGGGCTCGAACCACCAACCTTTCGGTTAACAGCTGAACGCGCTGACCATTGCGCCACTGAAGCCCAAAAATTAAATTTTCGTCAGGTATTGAGGTAAAACTTTGACTTTTTACTTCACATCTGAGACCTCACAACACCGCTCCCGGATGGGCTCGAACCACCAACTTTTCGATTAACAGCTGAACGCGCTAACCATTGCGCCACGGAAGCCCAAAAATTAAATGCTCGTCAAGTATTGTGGAAAAACTCTGACATTTTACGTTACATCTGAGACGTCACAACACCGCTCCCGGGAGGGCTCGAACCACCAACCTATTGGTTAACAGCCGAACGCTCTAACCATTGAGCCACGGAAGCCCAAAAATTAAATGTTCGTCAGCAGAAGAAAATAGGGGAAGTGGGTAGCCGTAGCCTTGAGCCATACAAGTCGTCCAGTGATTCTCACTTACAATGGTCGATTCCCCTACCACCCTTAAAATTTGAATCTGGCCAATCGGCTCGAAGCATAAAATAGTACCAGATTTCATTGCGAACGCCACCTTGTAGCGAACTGTGGAACTAACTTGTGTAGTCTGCTTATATTTCTGCTGTGCTTCATTTTGAGTTAGGGTTACGTCAGGCAACGGGTTAATGCGGATATTGGTTTAATTAAGGACGAAAATTCGGTTATTTAATAAAATGAATGTCGTTAAGAGTACGCAGTGTGATTTAACGTACAAGGAAACTACCCATAAGAAAACTCAGGCTGTGTTGAAAGGAAAAGTAAGATCTACCCAAACCAATCCCAATATTAAAAATCAAACTACAACAACTTGGATACAACTTTATTACTTTTAACTCTTCCCTATCACAGTTTAAAACTTCGGACAAGTTAATTTTTTCCCTGGAACTTAGAAATACCATTGTATTTAAAAATAAAGACATATTTTAAAATAAGTTATGAATTTAGTACTTACCACTCGATTCCAGCCTCTGCCATTCTGCCTGAGTGCCTCACTGCCTCTAGCAGACGCCTCCAGTCAGTTGGAAGGCGTAGGACCGTACTGTCCACAGAATCACGTCAATCGTGTGTTAATGCGCGTAAAAACCCTATCTCTCTTCACCCCCACGGGGAGGGAAATGGCGCGAAAAATCCGTAAACGGGACGCCTCGCGAAGTTGCCCAAGCTACCCACTTCCCCTATTTTCTTCTGTCGTCAGGTATTGTGGAAAAACTCTGACATTTTACGTTAAATCTGAGACGTCACAACACTTCTCCCGGATGGGCTCGAACCACCAACCTATTGGTTAACAGCCGAACGCGCTAACCATTGAGCCACCGAAGCCCAAAAATTAAATGTTCGTCAGGTATTGTGGAAAAACTCTGACATTTTACGTTACATCTGAGACGTCACAACACTTCTCCCGGATGGGCTCGAACCACCTGTCACAGAATAGTTTTAAAACCTTTAAATCTCGTAGGCGAAATAATGGTTCAGTCCAAGGGTTAGCGAAAAACACAAAATTATCATGAACTTTAATACAAAAAAACGGTCACTCCGACCAACACGTCTTTACATCCCGAAAAATATATGGAGAGTGGTCTTTTCTTATTGAAAAAGTACCCAAAAAACTCAAAATGAAACCCCCCTTTTTTCACTCCCAACCTCGCTCGGTATCTTATAATCCCCCGAATCGAGGAATCGTCAACAGAGGGGGCGAACCTCCAAAAATAGGAGCGGTCCATGCCGGTGGTCTTAACCCTTAACCAAGAAAACTTATCCCCTTAGGAATAAGTTCTCCCTATCCATGAATATTGGCATTTTAAAGCTAAGTATCTCAGTTCAATTTACGATTTACGTCACGCTCCCCCCATGAACTTTTAGAAGTTCATCTTTAAATTCAAATTAATCCCTTAATACCAATACAAGTAAATTCAAACAATCCAATAAAATGATACAGAATAAAACACAACATGCAATACAAATGGATTCTAATTTAAAACTTCTAATTTGTAGAGCAACTGTATAGGGCGTTTCAAAAATGTTCCGTTAGGTAATCTAACCCTACACGATCTTGTAATTCCGTCGCGTCCTTTAAATAATTCGGCTATCAGTCCAGTTTTCCACAACATACGCGGGGTACGGTCCTCCTGAACCATCACCAGGTCGTCGATCTGGTATTCGGTCCCCTTAGAAGCTGGCTTCCTCTCGTTACTAGTGCGAAGCTCCAGAAGGTACTCCTTGTTCCATCTTTGCCAGATTCTTTCCAGAAGCGCCTGTTGATACTTTAAGCGATTAGTCAACTCTTTCTTAGTTGACGGGACGACTACGCTGGTCGGGAATTTTCTCGACGGTAGTGACGTCAGTCGATCTCCGATTAGAAAATGTCCTGGGGTTAAAGGAGAGGGCTCGTCCTTCTCGTTGTAGGTGAACGTGAGAGGCCTCGAATTCAGAATCGCCTCCACTTCTGCCAGTAGAGTCCTCATCTCCTCCTTGTCCAGTTTGGCTTTACCTAAAACCTTCCTTAGAGCTATCTTTGTTAGCCCCACCATCCTCTCGTACCATCCTCCCCACCACGCTCCTCGTTCAACGATAAACTTCCACGTTATCCTGGCTTCCGAAAAGTAGTTCATTACATCCCGATCTCGGATGGTTTTCCAAATTATCTTTAAGTCTTCGGAGGCTTTCTTAAACGTGAGCGCGTTGTCGCTATAGATCGTTGATGGTATTCCCCGTCGGGCGGCAAACTGCCGAAAAGCCTGGAGAAACCTTTCCGTGGTCAAGCTTGGTACCAATTCTAAATGCGTCGCTCTCGTGACGGCGCAGGTGAAGAGAGCTATATAAGATTTTTCAGTTGTGGTTTTGCCGGTTTTAGTATGTAGTGGTCCAGCAAAATCCACCCCGGTTATTTCAAACGGTTTGGCTTTTCTAATCCGGTCCGCCGGAAGCGGTGCTTCAATCTGTTTCCCTGGCTTGGCCGATAATCTTCGACAGATTAAACAAGAATTGATTCTTGATTTTATCAATTGGCGTGCTCTGGGGATCCAAAATCTTTCCCTCAGATGCGTCATTGTCATTCCTTGACCTCCGTGCATTGTTTTTAGGTGGCAGGAATCTGCGACTAAACGAGATAGTTGATTTGTCGGGTCCAATATCCAGGGGTGCTTTTCTCTATACGTGAATTCCGACTTTTCTAATCTACCTCCAACGCTGAGTAGTCCATTTTCATCTAGGAACGGGTCTAGTAGATATAGTTTCGATTCCTTCGAAATTTCTTGTCTATTCTTAATTTTTGAGATTTCGTTTCCATAATCTCTTTTCTGTTCTTGCTGGATGACTATCCTCTCGGCTTTGTTTATTTCCTCAGCATCCAAGGGTCCCCCTTTCCACTCCTCTTTCTTCTTTGACACTCTCGCTCTGACGTTTCCAACGAATCTGTGTACCCAGGCCACTACCCGTAGTACTTTCTTTAGAGTGCTGAACTTTTCTAGGTCGAGGAGGGGTTCAGGTTCCTTTCCGCTTATACAGGCTCCTTGGTATGTATCCTTAAACGCCGGTCTAAGTTCTTCATCGCAAGCCTTTGGGTAAATTCCCGGGCTTGGATTCTCTTTAATCCAATCTTTTTCCTCCATTCTTAAAAATGGTGGCCCTTCCCACCATAACTTGAGAGTGAGAAGCTCTTCTGCTTTTCTTCCCCTCGTAGGTAAATCAGCGGGGTTGTTAACCCCTCGACAGTAGTGCCAAGTAGTCGGGTCCGTTAGACTCTGGATTTCGCTTACTCTGTTGCTGACGTAGGGTAAATACTTGTTTGGTGAATGTTTGATCCATCCCAGAGCTATGGTGCTGTCCGTCCACATTGACAATTTGGGATTTTCCCTTGTAAAATCTTTCTCTAGCAAGTATTTTACTAGCCGTGCTCCTAGTAGGGCTGCCGTTAATTCTAGTTTCGGCAGTGTGATCTTCGTGGTCGTGATTTTCTTATTTTTTGAACTGGTTTTCTTCAGAGGCGCTACTCGGCTTTTAGCTGCCACTAGAGTAGGTCCGATCTTCCCTTCCGATGTCTTGTACCGTAAATACACCACAGCAGCGTATCCCTTTTCGCTTGCGTCACAAAAACAAACGAGTTCCTTGTACGGTATGGTAGAACCTTCGCTCCTTTCTTGGAAATAGTGCCTTGGGATTTCAATCTTTCCAAGGTGCGGTACTTCTTGACACCAGTTTTCAAAGATTTTTACCAATTCATCGTCTAATTGATCGTCCCAATCAACACCTCTCTGCCAAAGTTCTTGGAATAGAAATTTTCCTCGAACCGTGAAGGGTGCTAGTAGGCCCAGAGGATCGAATATCCTGGCTACTGCTTGTAAAATGAATCTTTTGGTGCATTTTTTCTCGACCAGAAATTCCAACAGACCTGTCATGTCAAATGCCAAACAATCCATTTCTGGTTTCCATTTTATGCCTAAGATGGTTGAATCCGGATTTCTGGGGTCTGTTAGTAGGAAATCCTCTGACTTTCCCATTTTTTCATTCCATTTTTCTCTTAGTTCTCTTGAATTTGTTTTCCATTTTCGCAAATTCATTCCCGCTCTGCTCATGACTTCTTTGCATCCTATTGATAAATCAAAAGCTTCTTTTACGTCATCGGCTCCAGACGCTAGATCATCTATGTACAGTCCCTCTCGAATAGCTTCGCAGATGACATGATTTTCCTTTTGATTCTGATCTAGGTGATGCCTGATTGTCGCGGTTAAAAGGAATGGACTCGAAGTGACTCCAAAAGCAACTCGAGTTATCCGATATTCGTCGAAGGGCTGTGAAATATCTTCCGGTGATCCGTCCCTCCACAGAAAACGCAGAGCGTCTCGATCATTAGTATTCAAGGATATTTGCAGAAACGCCTTCGCTATGTCTGCAGTAAACGCTATTCGAGGCTTTCTGAACCTGACCAGAAGGTCCAAAAGCTCTGGATTCATGTTTTTCCCAGCGTAGAGACAGTCATTTAATGAGAAGGCTCCTTTGACTTTCGATGACGCGTCAAATACGACTCTGATACGCGTCGTCTCGCTAGTTCTTCTAATCACTTCTCTGTGAGGCAGGTAATAGACTGGGTTTCCCGCGCTCGGATCTTCCACCACTGGTTCTATGATTCCAGATTCCAGCTGCTCTTTAATTACTTGACTGTAATCATGATGTAGAACTGGGTCGGATCGAAACTTCTTAAATAGATTTTGGGTTCTTCGGATCGCCACACTCTTGTTATCTTTCAGAGCCTCCTTGTTATTTTTCCATGGAAGACTCACTCCGTAGCGACCATTCTCAAAGTAAATCGTCTCTTCGAATTTCTTGACAATTTCCTCTTCAATTGTTTTCTCGGTTGCATTCATCCCTTGCTCGCTGATGCCGATTGAATCCAATTCCCAAAACGCCTTTATTTGATTCGATATCTTTTCTTCCATTGTGATTACATTCAGGGATACAGCTTGATTTGAGACTACTACATTCGAGTTAACTGTAGTAGCGAGACCCTGAATGGTCCATCCCAGTATTGTTTCTATGGCCGCCAACCTTCCAGATAATCGCTCAACCTTGGTTGTCGCTAGAGCCCAAAACCAATCGCTTCCGATCAATACTCCGACCTTGGCTTCCTGCCCATTGGGTAACTTCGTTCCTAGGTCCGCCAATTTGATTCCTTTTGTATCCAATTCCTTCAACGTTTCCTCCTTTGGTACGCTAATTGAGGCGTTGCAAATGTCAGGCACAACTAACGCTTCGATCTCTATCCGTTGGTCTAAATCATTGACGTTTTTCAGAATGAATTTGACTCTGTCGAACCTTTTCTCGATTCCTTCGGTGTCTTGGAACTTGTACTCCGTTAGGGTTTCTTGACCAGTCGGTTTCAGTTTTAGTTTCTGAACGATGTCTTCCCGGATGTAGGTTCTTGAACTTCCTCCATCGAAGAAACATTTCACTTGATAAGTGGGTTGGTTCGGTGCAATTTCGGATGGTGTTATTATCGCGCTCGCTGTCTGTAAAACGATAGTATTCGGTCGACCATCTTGTTTCAATACGGAAGAGCATTGAATCGCTTCTCCTGGGGTTGCCTTTTCGGTTCGCCCCGATTCTTCTTCGGTCCCGCCTTCTTGATCGCACACCGATACGTGGTGCAACCTGTCACAACGTGGACATTCCTTCTTGTTTGGGCAATACCTGGCCATGTGCTGCTTTTCGGTACAGATAAAGCATCTACCTTTCCTTTTCAGTTGCGCCCGTCTTTCCGGTACTGTACTGACTTTGGTACAGTTTTCTGACAGGTGTTTAAACATCCCACAATAACAACATTCGGGCTTTTTCTCCGAATATACCGCGAGCGAAGCAGCAGTTACTAATCCTTTGGGTTTTTCATAGCGCGGGCGAAAGTTTCGCGAGATTCCCTCTTGCCTGTCCCTTGTGTGGTCCCGAAAATTACCCCGTGGGGGTTCCGCAGCCGGTGCTAGGGAGAACGCTCTCTCTCTGCATTCCACTTCTTTCCTTAGAAATTTTAAAATGCGTTCTACGGTGGGCGTTTCACTGTCCATCACTCGGCTAAATTCTACTCTCAATTCCGAAGGTAAACCTTTCATCATTAGGCGCCAAAGTATAGATTGGTATGTTTCCGGGCCTTGGCCTAATCCCTCTAAACTTCTAACTTGAATTTCTACGTCATCGTAGAACCTTCTCAACCCGGCTACGTCCGATATTCTTGTAACCGGCGTTAATTCCATTAAGTTATTCATGTGCTGTGTTTTTATTTCTTCTACCTGACCGAACCGGTTTTCCAAAATTGTGACCGCTTTCGGGTAGTTTTCTTCCGTTAACGATAGTCCCTTGATAGATTTTAACGCTAAACCTTCTAAACACCCTTTTAGATAGTTGAATTTTTCCACAGCGTTTATCTGTTCGTTTCCGTGGACCGCGGCTTCGAATCGACTCCAAAATCCCCTCCAATTTTCAATGTCTCCATTGAATGTACCCATTGATAATTTTGGTAGCTTCACAGTACCTGTACTTTGGCGAAGACTCAAACTTGCTGTCGACCCGACCGCCGCATTCGATATTGTATCCATTGTTCTGATAGTTCTTATTGCGCGCGTCTTCGCGGAAATTATTTCGGCGCTAATCGCTAGATTATCTCCTTCTTCCTTATCCAGATCCGCAATTGGTAGACAATCCTCTATACACGCATTCTGTTTTTCTAACGACTCTTCCAACTTCCGGAGGATATCTAAATTTACCTCTAAATCGGTCACGTTGATGTGCGTCTCGCGAAGAATGTTCTCAATGTCCAACAAGGTATTCGAAACTTGTTTTCTGGTCCTCTCCCTCTTACGCGTTAGCCGATCTAATGCATTTTGTTCCTCACTCATGATGATTATTTTCACTAACTTTTCATAAACTAACTATAACAATTTAATCTAAACTCCCGTCCCGGGTTACGGCACCATAAAATGTCACAGAATAGTTTTAAAACCTTTAAATCTCGTAGGCGAAATAATGGTTCAGTCCAAGGGTTAGCGAAAAACACAAAATTATCATGAACTTTAATACAAAAAAACGGTCACTCCGACCAACACGTCTTTACATCCCGAAAAATATATGGAGAGTGGTCTTTTCTTATTGAAAAAGTACCCAAAAAACTCAAAATGAAACCCCCCTTTTTTCACTCCCAACCTCGCTCGGTATCTTATAATCCCCCGAATCGAGGAATCGTCAACAGAGGGGGCGAACCTCCAAAAATAGGAGCGGTCCATGCCGGTGGTCTTAACCCTTAACCAAGAAAACTTATCCCCTTAGGAATAAGTTCTCCCTATCCATGAATATTGGCATTTTAAAGCTAAGTATCTCAGTTCAATTTACGATTTACGTCACCACCAACCTATTGGTTAACAGCCGAACGCGCTAACCATTGAGCCACGGAAGCTCAGAAAATAAATGGTTATCATGTATTATGGAAAAAGTTTGACTTTTCACGCTACATCTGAGACCTCACAACACCGCTCCCGGATGGGCTCGAACCACCAACCTTTCGGTTAACAGCTGAACGCGCTGACCATTGCGCCACTGAAGCCCAAAAATTAAATTTTCGTCAGGTATTGAGGTAAATCTTTGACTTTTTACTTCACATCTGAGACCTCACAACACCGCTCCCGGATGGGCTCGAACCACCAACCTTTCGGTTAACAGCTGAACGCGCTGACCATTGCGCCACTGAAGCCCAAAAATTAAATGCTCGTCAAGTATTGTGGAAAAACTCTGACATTTTACGTTACATCTGAGACGTCACAACACCGCTCCCGGGAGGGCTCGAACCACCAACCTATTGGTTAACAGCCGAACGCTCTAACCATTGAGCCACGGAAGCCCAAAAATTAAATGTTCGTCAGGTATTGTGGAAAAACTCTGACATTTTACGTTACATCTGAGACGTCACAACACTTCTCCCGGATGGGCTCGAACCACCAACCTTTCGGTTAACAGCCGAACGCGCTAACCATTCGCCACGGACGCCCAAAAATTAAATGGTCGTCAGGTATTGTGGAAAACTTTGGCTATTTACGTTACATTTGAGATCCAAAAACACCGCTCCCGGGTGGGCTCGAACCACCAACCTTTCGGTTAACAGCTGAACGCGCTGACCATTGCGCCACTGAAGCCCAAAAATTAAATTTTCGTCAGGTATTGAGGTAAAACTTTGACTTTTTACTTCACATCTGAGACCTCACAACACCGCTCCCGGATGGGCTCGAACCACCAACCTTTCGGTTAACAGCTGAACGCGCTAACCATTGCGCCACGGAAGCCCAAAAATTAAATGCTCGTCAAGTATTGTGGAAAAACTCTGACATTTTACGTTACATCTGAGACGTCACAACACCGCTCCCGGGAGGGCTCGAACCACCAACCTATTGGTTAACAGCCGAACGCTCTAACCATTGAGCCACGGAAGCCCAAAAATTAAATGTTCGTCAGGTATTGTGGAAAAACTCTGACATTTTACGTTACATCTGAGACGTCACAACACTTCTCCCGGATGGGCTCGAACCACCAACCTATTGGTTAACAGCCGAACGCGCTAACCATTGAGCCACGGAAGCCCAAAAATTAAATGCTCGTCAAGTATTGTGGAAAAACTCTGACATTTTACGTTACATCTGAGACGTCACAACACCGCTCCCGGGATTGCTCGAACCACCAACCTATTGGTTAACAGCCGAACGCTCTAACCATTGAGCCACGGAAGCCCAAAAATTAAATGTTCGTCAGGTATTGTGGAAAAACTCTGACATTTTACGTTACATCTGAGACGTCACAACACTTCTCCCGGATGGGCTCGAACCACCAACCTATTGGTTAACAGCCGAACGCGCTAACCATTGAGCCACGGAAGCTCAGAAAATAAATGGTTATCATGTATTATGGAAAAAGTTTGACTTTTCACGCTACATCTGAGACCTCACAACACCGCTCCCGGATGGGCTCGAACCACCAACCTTTCGGTTAACAGCTGAACGCGCTGACCATTGCGCCACTGAAGCCCAAAAATTAAATTTTCGTCAGGTATTGAGGTAAATCTTTGACTTTTTACTTCACATCTGAGACCTCACAACACCGCTCCCGGATGGGCTCGAACCACCAACCTTTCGGTTAACAGCCGAACGCGCTAACCATTCGCCACGGACGCCCAAAAATTAAATGGTCGTCAGGTATTGTGGAAAAACTCTGTCATTTTACGTTACATCTGAGACGTCACAACACCTCTCCCGGATGGGCTCGAACCACCAACCTATTGGTTAACAGCCGAACGCGCTAACCATTGCGCCACTGAAGCCCAAAAATTAAATTTTCGTCAGGTATTGAGGTAAAACTTTGACTTTTTACTTCACATCTGAGACCTCACAACACCGCTCCCGGATGGGCTCGAACCACCAACCTTTCGGTTAACAGCCGAACGCGCTAACCATTCGCCACGGACGCCCAAAAATTAAATGGTCGTCAGGTATTGTGGAAAAACTTTGGCTATTTACATTACATGTGAGATCCAAAAACACCGCTCCCGGGTGGGCTCGAACCACCAACCTTTCGGTTAACAGCTGAACGCGCTGACCATTGCGCCACTGAAGCCCAAAAATTAAATTTTCGTCAGGTATTGAGGTAAAACTTTGACTTTTTACTTCACATCTGAGACCTCACAACACCGCTCCCGGATGGGCTCGAACCACCAACTTTTCGATTAACAGCTGAACGCGCTAACCATTGCGCCACGGAAGCCCAAAAATTAAATGCTCGTCAAGTATTGTGGAAAAACTCTGACATTTTACGTTACATCTGAGACGTCACAACACCGCTCCCGAGAGGGCTCGAACCACCAACCTATTGGTTAACAGCCGAACGCTCTAAACATTGAGCCACGGAAGCCCAAAAATTAAATGTTCGTCAGGTATTGTGGAAAAACTCTGACATTTTACGTTACATCTGAGACGTCACAACACTTCTCCCGGATGGGCTCGAACCACCAACTTATTGGTTAACAGCCGAACGCGCTAACCATTGAGCCACGGAAGCCCAAAAATTAAATGTTCGTCAGGTATTGTGGAAAAACTCTGACATTTTACGTTACATCTGAGACGTCACAACACTTCTCCCGGATGGGCTCGAACCACCAACCTATTGGTTAACAGCCGAACGCGCTTACCATTGAGCCACGGAAGCTCAGAAAATAAGTGGTTATCATGTATTATGGAAAAAGTTTGACTTTTCACGCTACATCTGAGACCTCACAACACCGCTCCCAGATGGGCTCGAACCACCAACCTTTCGGTTAACAGCCGAACGCGCTAACCATTCGCAACGGACGCCCAAAAATTAAATGGTCGTCAGGTATTGTGGAAAAACTTTGGCTATTTACGTTACATTTGAGATCCAAAAACACCGCTCCCGGGTGGGCTCGAACCACCAACCTTTCGGTTAACAGCTGAACGCGCTGACCATTTCGCCACTGAAGCCCAAAAATTAAATTTTCGTCAGGTATTGAGGTAAAACTTTCACTTTTTACTTCACATCTGAGATCTCACAACACCGCTCCCGGATGGGCTCGAACCACCAACCTTTCGATTAACAGCTGAACGCTCTAACCATTGCGCCACGGAAGCCCAAAAATTAAATGCTCGTCAAGTATTGTGGAAAAACTCTGACATTTTACGTTACATCTGAGACGTCACAACACCGCTCCCGGGAGGGCTCGAACCACCAACCTATTGGTTAACAGCCGAACGCTCTAACCATTGAGCCACGGAAGCCCGAAAATTAAATGTTCGTCAGGTATTGTGGAAAAACTCTGACATTTTACGTTACATCTGAGACGTCACAACACTTCTCCCGGATGGGCTCGAACAACCAACCTATTGGTTAACAGCCGAACGCGCTAACCATTGAGCCACGGAAGCCCAAAAATTTAATGTTCGTCAGGTATTGTGGAAAAACTCTGACATTTTACGTTACATCTGAGACGTCACAACACTTCTCCCGGATGGGCTCGAACCACCAACCTTTCGGTTAACAGCCGAACGCGCTAACCATTCGCCACGGACTATCAAAAATTAAATGGTCGTCAGGTATTGTGGAAAAACTTTGGCTATTTACGTTACATTTGAGATCCCAAAACACCGTACCCGGGTGGGCTCGAACCACCAACCTTTCGATTAACAGCTGGACGCGCTAATTATTGCGCCACGGAAGCCCAAAAATGAAATGTTCGTCAGGTATTGTGGAAAAACTCTGACATTTTACGTAACATCTTAGACGTCACAACACCGCTCCCGGATGGGCTCGAACCACCAACCTTTCGGTTAACAGCCGAACGCGCTAACCATAGCGCAACGGAAGCCCAAATATTAAATGGTCGTCAGGAATCGTGGAAATCCTTGACTTTTTACGTCACATCTGCGACCTCACTACACCGCTCCCGGGTGGGCTCGAACCATCAACCTATTGGTTAACAGCCGAACGCGCTAACCATTGCGCAACGGAAGCCCAAATATTAAATGGTCGTCAGGTATTGTGGAAAAACTTTGGCTTTTTACGTTACATTTGAGATCCCACAACACCGCTCCCGGGTGGGCTCGAACCACCAACCTCTTGGTTAACAGCCGAACGCGCTAACCATTGCGCCACTGAAGCCCAAAAATTAAATTTTCGTCAGGTATTGAGGTAAAACTTTGACTTTTTACTTCACGTCTGAGACCTCACAACACCGCTCCCGGATGGGCTCGAACCACCAACCTTTCGGTTAACAGCCGAACGCGCTAACCATTCGCCACGGACGCCCAAAAATTAAATGGTCGTCAGGTATTGTGGAAAAACTTTGGCTATTTACGTTACATTTGAGATCCAAAAACACCGCTCCCGGGTGGGCTCGAACCACCAACCTTTCGGTTAACAGCTGAACGCGCTGACCATTGCGCCACTGAAGCCCAAAAATTTAATTTTCGTCAGGTATTGAGGTAAAACTTTGACTTTTTACTTCACATCTGAGACCTCACAACACCGCTCCCGGATGGGCTCGAACCACCAACCTTTCGATTAACAGCTGAACGCGCTAACCATTGCGCCACGGAAGCCCAAAAATTAAATGCTCGTCAGGTATTGTGGAAAACTCTGACATTTTACGTTACATCTGAGACGTCACAACTCTTCTCCCGGATGGGCTCGAACCACCAACCTATTGGTTAACAGCCGAACGCGCTAACCAGTGAGCCACAGAAGCTCAGAAATTAAATGGTTGTTAGGTATTGTGGATAAGTTATGACTTTTTACGTTACATCTGAGACCCAACAACACCTCTCCCAGGTGGGCTCGAACCACCAACCTTTCGGTCAACAGCCGAACGCGCTAACCATTGCGCCAAGGAAGCCCAAAAATTAAATGGTAGTCAGGTATTGTGGAAAAACTTTGGCTTTCTACGTTACATTTGAGATCCCACAACACCGCTCCCGGGTGGGCTCGAACCACCAACCTTTCGGTTAACAGCCGAACGCGCTAACCATTGCGCAACGGAAGCCCAAATATTAAAAGGTCGTCAGTTATTGTGGAAAATCCTTGACTTTTTACGTCACATCTGCGACCTCACAACACCGCTCCCGGATGGGCTCGAACCATCAACCTATTGGTTAACAGCCGAACGCGCTAACCATTGCGCAACGGAAGCCCAAATATTAAATGGTCGTCAGGTATTGTGGAAAATCCTTTACTTTTTACGTCACATCTGAGACCTCACAACACCGCTCCCGGGTGGGCTCGAACCCCCAACCTATTGGTTAACAGCCGAACGCGCTAACCATTGCGCAGCGGAAGCCCAAATATTAAATGGTCGTCAGGTATTGTGGAAAATCCTTGACTTTTTACGTCACATCTGCGACCTCACAACACCGCTCCCGGATGGGCTCGAACCATCAACCTATTGGTTAACAGCCGAACGCGCTAACCATGGCGCAACGGAAGCCCAAATATTAAATGGTCGTCAGGTATTGTGGAAAACTCTGACATTTTACGTTACATCTGAGACGTCACAACTCTTCTCCCGGATGGGTTCGAACCACCAACCTATTGGTTAACAGCCGAACGCGCTAACCAGTGAGCCACAGAAGCTCAGAAATTAAATGGTTGTTAGGTATTGTGGATAAGTTATGACTTTTTACGTTACATCTGAGACCCAACAACACCTCTCCCAGGTGGGCTCGAACCACCAACCTTTCGGTCAACAGCCGATCGCGCTAACCATTGCGCCAAGGAAGCCCAAAAATTAAATGGTAGTCAGGTATTGTGGAAAAACTTTGGCTTTCTACGTTACATTTGAGATCCCACAACACCGCTCCCGGGTGGGCTCGAACCCCCAACCTATTGGTTAACAGCCGAACGCGCTAACCATTGCGCAGCGGAAGCCCAAATATTAAATGGTCGTCAGGTATTGTGGAAAATCCTTGACTTTTTACGTCACATCTGCGACCTCACAACACCGCTCCCGGATGGGCTCGAACCACCAACCTATTGGTTAACAGCCGAACGCGCTAACCATTGCGCAACGGAAGCCCAAGAATTAAATGGTCGTCAGGTATTGTGGAAAAACTTTGGCTTTTTACGTTACATTTGAGATCCCACAACACCGCTCCCGGGTGGGCTCGAACCACCAACCTTTCGGTTAACAGCTGAACGCGCTGACCATTGCGCCACTGAAGCCCAAAAATTAAATTTTCGTCAGGTATTGAGGTAAAATTTTGACTTTTTACTTCACATCTGAGACCTCACAACACCGCTCCCGGATGTGCTCGAACCACCAACCTTTCGATTTACAGCTGAACGCGCTAACCATTGCGCCACGGAAGCCCAAAAATTAAATGCTCGTCAGGTATTGTGGAAAACTCTGACATTTTACGTTACATCTGAGACGTCACAACTCTTCTCCCGGATGGGCTCGAACCACCAACCTATTGGTTAACAGCCGAACGCGCTAACCAGTGAGCCACAGAAGCTCAGAAATTAAATGGTTGTTAGGTATTGTGGATAAGTTATGACTTTTTACGTTACATCTGAGACCCAACAACACCTCTCCCAGGTGGGCTCGAACCACCAACCTTTCGGTCAACAGCCGAACGCGCTAACCATTGCGCCAAGGAAGCCCAAAAATTAAATGGTAGTAAGGTATTGTGGAAAAACTTTGGCTTTCTACGTTACATTTGAGATCCCACAACACCGCTCCCGGGTGGGCTCGAACCACCAACCTTTCGGTTAACAGCCGAACGCGCTAACCATTGCGCAACGGAAGCCCAAATATTAAAAGGTCGTCAGTTATTGTGGAAAATCCTTGACTTTTTACGTCACATCTGCGACCTCACAACACCGCTCCCGGATGGGCTCGAACCACCAACCTATTGGTTAACAGCCGAACGCGCTAACCATTGAGCCACGGAAGCTCAGAAATTAAATGGTTGTCACGTATTGTGGAAAAGTTTTGACTTTTTACGCTACATCTGAGACCCCACAACACCTCTCCCGGGTGGGCTCGAACCTTCAACCTTTCGATTAACAGCTGAACGCGCTAGTCATTGCGGCACGGAAGCCCAAAAATTAAATGTTCGTCAGGTATTGTGGAAAAACTCTGACATTTTACGTTACATCTGAGACCTCACTACACCGCTCCCGGATGGGCTCGAACCACCAACGTTAAAAGCCGAACGCGCTAACCATTGCGCCACGGAAGCCCAAAAATTAAATGGTCGTCAGGTGTTGTGGAAAAAACCTTGGCTTTTTACGTCACATCTGAGACGTCACAACACCTATTCCGGTTGGGCTCGAACCACCAACCTTTCGGTTAACAGCCGAACGCGCTAACCATTGCGCCAAGGAAGCCCAAAAATTTAATGGTCGTCAGGTATTGTGGATAAGTTATGACTTATTACGTTACATCTGAGACCCTACAACACCTCTCTCGGTTGGGCTCGAACCACCAACCTTTCGGTTAACAGCCGAACGCGCTAACCATTGCGCCAAGGAAGCCCAAAAAATAAATGGTCGTCAGATATTGTGGAAAAACTTTGGCTTTCTACGTTACATTTGAGATCCCACAACATTGCTCCCGGGTGGGCTCGAACCACCAACCTATTGGCTAACAGCCGAACGCGCTAAGCATTGAGCCACGGAAGCTCAGAAATTAAATGGTTGTTACGTATTGTGGAAAAGTTTTGACATTTTACGCTACATCTGAGACCCCACAAAACCTCTCCCGAGTGGGCTCGAACCACCAACCTTTCGATTAACAGCTGAACGCGCTAATTATTGCGCCACGGAAGCCCAAAAATTAAATGTTCGTCAGGTATTGTGGAAAAACTCTGACATTCTACGTTACATTCGAGACGTCACAACACCGCTCCCGGGAGGGCTCAAACCACCAGTCTTTTGAATAGCAGCTGAACGCGCCAACCATTGCGCCACGGAAGCCTAAATATTAAATGGTCGTCATGTATTGTGGAAAAACTCTGACTTTTTACGTTACATCTGAGACCTCACAAAACGCTCCCGGATGGGCTCGAAAAACCAAAATTTCGGTTAAAAGCCGAAAGCGCTAGCCATTGAGCCACGGAAGCTCTGAAATTAAATGGTCGTCCGGTATTGTGGAAAAACTTTGACTTTTTACGTAACATCTGAGACCTCATAGCACCGCTCCCGGGTGTGCTCGAACCACCAACCTTTCTGTTAACAGCCAAACGCGCTAACCATTCCGCCAAGGAAGCCCAAATATTAAATATTCGTCAGGTATTGTGGAAAAACTCTGACATTTTACGTCACATCTGAGAACTCACAACACCGCTCCCGGGTGTGCCCGAACCACCAACCTATTGGTTAACAGCCGAACACGCTAAACATTGAGCCACGGAAGCTCAGAAATTAAATCGTTGTCACGTATTGTGGAAAAGTTTTGACTTTTTACGCTACATCTGAGACCCCACAACACCTCTCCCGGGTGAGCTCGAACCACCAACCTTTCGATTAACAGAAGAACGCGCTAACCATTGCGCCACGGAAGCTCAAAAATTAAATGGTCGTCAGGTATTGTGGAAAAACCTTGACTTTTTACGTCACATCTGAGACCTCACAACACCGCTCCCGAAAGGGCTCAAACCACCAGTCTTTTGAATAACAGCTGAACGCGCTAACCATTGCGCCCCGTAAGCCCAAAAATTAAATGGTCGTCAGGTATTGTGGAAAAACTTTGGCTTTCTACGTTACATTTGAGATCCCACAACACCGCTCCCGGGTGGGCTCGAACCACCAACCTATTGGCTAACAGCCGAACGCGCTAACCATTGAGCCACGAAAGCTCAGAAATTAAATGGTTGTCACGTATTGTGGAAAAGTTTTGACTTTTTACGCTACATCTGAGACCCCACAACACCTCTCTCGGGTGGGCTCGAACCACCAACCTTAGGATTAACAGCTGAACGCGCTAATTATTGCGCCACGGAAGCCCAAAAATTAAATGGTCGTCAGGTATTCTGGAAAAACTTTGGCTTTCTACGTTACATTCGTGATCCCACAACACCGCTCACGGGTGGGCTTGAACCACCAACCTTTCGGTTACCAGCCGAACGCGCTAACCATTGCGCCACGGAAGCCCAAAAATTAAATGGTCGTCAGGTATTGTGGAAAAACTTTGGCTTTCTACGTTACATGTGAGATCCCACAACACCGCTCCCGGGTGGCCTCGAACCACCAACCTATTGGTTAACAGCCGAACGCGCTAACCATTGCGCCACGGAAGCCCAAAAATTAAATGGTCGTCAGGTATTGTGGAAAAACTTTGGCTTTCTACGTTACATTCGAGATCCCACAACACCGCTCCCGGGTATGCTTGAAGCACCAACCTATTGGCTAACAGCCGAACGCGCTAACCATTGAGCCACGGAAGCTCAGAAATTAAATGGTTGTCAGGTATTGTGGAAAAACTTTGGCTTTCTACGTTACATTTGAGACCCCACAACCACCAACCTTTCGATTAACAGCTGAACGCGCTAACCATTGAGCCACGGAAGCTCAGAAATTAAATGCTCGTCAGGTTTTGCGTAAAAACCTAGACTTTTTACGTCACATCTGAGACCTCACAACACCGCTCCCGGATGAGCTCGAACCACCAACCTATTGGTTAACAGCCGAACGCGCTAACCATTGAGCCACGGAAGCTCAGAAATTAAATGATTGTCACGTATTGTGGATAAGTTTTGACTTTTTACGCTACATATGAGACCCCACAACACCTCTCCCGGGTGGGCTCGAACCTTCAACCTTTCGATTAACAGCTGAACGCGCTAATCATTGCGCCACGGAAGCCCAAAAATTAAATGGTCGTCAGGTATTGTGGAAAAACCTTGACTTTTTACGTCACATCTGAGACCTCACAACACCGCTCCCGGATGGGCTCGAACTACCAAACTATTGGTTAACAGCCGAACGCGCTAAACATTGAGCCACGGAAGCTCAGAAATTAAATGGTCGTCAGGTATTGTGGAAAAACTTTGGCTTTCTACGTTACATTTGAGATCCCACAACACCGCTCCCGGGTGGGCTCGAACCACCAACCTATTGGCTAACAGCCGAACGCGCTAAACATTGAGCCACGGAAGCTCAGAAATTAAATCGTTGTCACGTATTGTGGAAAAGTTTTGACTTTTTACGCTACATCTGAGACCCCACAACACCTCTCCCGGGTGGGCTCGAACCACCAACCTTGCGATTAACAGAAGAACGCGCTAACCATTGCGCCACGGAAGCTCAAAAATTAAATGGTCGTCAGGTATTGTGGAAAAACCTTGACTTTTTACGTCACATCTGAGACCTCACAACACCGCTCCCGAAAGGGCTCAAACCACCAGTCTTTTGAATAACAGCTGAACGCGCTAACCATTGCGCCCCGGAAGCCCAAAAATTAAAAGGTCGTCAGGTATTGTGGAAAAACTTTGGCTTTCTACGTTACATTTGAGATCCCACAACACCGCTCCCGGGTGGGCTCGAACCACCAACCTATTGGCTAACAGCCGAACGCGCTAACCATTGAGCCACGAAAGCTCAGAAATTAAATGGTTGTAACGTATTGTGGAAAAGTTTTGACTTTTTACGCTACATCTGAGACCCCACAACACCTCTCTCGGGTGGGCTCGAACCACCAACCTTTCGATTAACAGCTGAACGCGCTAATTATTGCGCCACGGAAGCCTAAAAATTAAATGGTCGTCAGGTATTCTGGAAAAACTTTGGCTTTCTACGTTACATTCGTGATCCCACAACACCGCTCTCGGGTGGGCTTGAACCACCAACCTTTCGGTTAACAGCCGAACGCGCTAACCATTGCGCCACGGAAGCCCAAAAATTAAATGGTCGTCAGGTATTGTGGAAAAACTTTGGCTTTCTACGTTACATGTGAGATCCACAACACCGCTCCCGGGTGGCCTCGAACCACCAACCTATTGGTTAACAGCCGAACGTGCTAACCATTGAGCCACGGAAGCCAAAAATTAAATGGTCGTCTGGTATTATGGAAAAACCTTGACTTTTTACGTAACATCTGAGACGTCACAACACCGCTCCCGGATGGGCTTGAACCACCAACCTTTCGGTTAACAGCCGAACGCGCTAACCATTGCGCCACGGAAGCCCAAAAATTAAATGGTCGTCAGGTATTGTGGAAAAACTTTGGCTTTCTACGTTACATTCGAGATCCCACAACACCGCTCCCGGGTATGCTTGAAGCACCAACCTATTGGCTAACAGCCGAACGCGCTAACCATTGAGCCACGGAAGCTCAGAAATTAAATGGTTGTCAGGTATTGTGGAAATACTTTGGCTTTCTACGTTACATTAGAGACCCCACAACCACCAACCTTTCGATTAACAGCTGAACGCGCTAACCATTGAGCCACGGAAGCTCAGAAATTAAATGGTCGTCAGGTATTCTGGAAAAACTTTGGCTTTCTACGTTACATTCGTGATCCCACAACACCGCTCTCGGGTGGGCTTGAACCACCAACCTTTCGGTTAACAGCCGAACGCGCTAACCATTGCGCCACGGAAGCCCAAAAATTAAATGGTCGTCAGGTATTGTGGAAAAACTTTGGCTTTCTACGTTACATGTGAGATCCACAACACCGCTCCCGGGTGGCCTCGAACCACCAACCTATTGGTTAACAGCCGAACGTGCTAACCATTGAGCCACGGAAGCCCAAAAATTAAATGGTCGTCTGGTATTATGGAAAAACCTTGACTTTTTACGTAACATCTGAGACGTCACAACACCGCTCCCGGATGGGCTTGAACCACCAACCTTTCGGTTAACAGCCGAACGCGCTAACCATTGCGCCACGGAAGCCCAAAAATTAAATGGTCGTCAGGTATTGTGGAAAAACTTTGGCTTTCTACGTTACATTCGAGATCCCACAACACCGCTCCCGGGTATGCTTGAAGCACCAACCTATTGGCTAACAGCCGAACGCGCTAACCATTGAGCCACGGAAGCTCAGAAATTAAATGGTTGTCAGGTATTGTGGAAAAACTTTGGCTTTCTACGTTACATTAGAGACCCCACAACCACCAACCTTTCGATTAACAGCTGAACGCGCTAACCATTGAGCCACGGAAGCTCAGAAATTAAATGGTCGTCAGGTATTGTGGAAAAACTTTGGCTTTCTACGTTACATTTGAGATCCCACAACACCGCTCCCGGGTGGGCTCGAACCACCAACCTATGGGTCAACAGCAGAACGCGCTAACCATTGCGTCACGGAAGCCCAAAAATTAAATGCTCGTCAGGTTTTGCGTAAAAACCTTGACTTTTTACGTCACATCTGAGACCTCACAACACCGCTCCCGGATGAGCTCGAACCACCAACCTATTGGTTAACAGCCGAACGCGCTAACCATTGAGCCACGGAAGCTCAGAAATTAAATGATTGTCACGTATTGTGGATAAGTTTTGACTTTTTACGCTACATATGAGACCCCACAACACCTCTCCCGGGTGGGCTCGAACCTTCAACCTTTCGATTAACAGCTGAACGCGCTAATCATTGCGCCACGGAAGCCCAAAAATTAAATGTTCGTCAGGTATTGTGAAAAACTCTGACATTTACGTTACATCTGAGACCTCACAACACCGCATCCCGGAGGGGCTCGAACCACAAACCTATTGGTTAACAGCCGAACGCGATAACCATTGAGCCACGGAAGCTCGGAAATTAAATGGTTGTCAGGTATTGTGGATAAGTTGTGACTTATTACGTTACATCTGATACCCTACAACACCTCTCCCGGTTGGGATCGAACCACCAACCTTTCGGTTAACAGCCGAACGCGCTAACCATTGCCCCAAGGAAGCCCAAAAATTAAATGTTCGTCAGGTATTGTGGAAAAACCTTGAATTTTTACGTTACATTTGAGATCCCACAACACCGCTCCCGGGTGGGCTCGAACCACCAACCTATTGGTTAACAGCCGAACGCGCTAATCATTGAGCCACGGAAGCCCAGAAATTAAATGGTTGTCACGTATTGTGGAAAAGTTTTGACTTTTTACGCTACATCTGAGACCCCACAACACCTCTCCCGGGTGGGCTCGTACCATCAACCTTTCGATTAACAGCTGAACGCGCTAACCATTGCGCCACGGAAGCCCAAAAATTCAATGTTCGACAGGTATTGTGGAAAAACTCTGACATTTTATGTTACATTTGAGAAGTCACAACACCGCTCCCGGGAGAGCTCAAACCACCAGTCTTTTGAATAGCAGCTGAACGCGCTAACCATTGCGCCACGGAAGCCCAAAAATTAAATGGTCGTCAGGTATTTTGGAAAAACCTTGACTTTTAACGTCACATCTGAGACGTCACAATACCGCTCCCGGATGGGCTCGAACCACCAACCTATTGGTTAACAGCCGAACGCGCTAACCATTGAGCCACGGAAGCCCAAAGTTAAATGCTCGTCAGGTATTGTGTAAAAACCTTGACTTTTTACGTCACATCTGAGACCTCACAACACCGCTCCCGGATGGGCTCGAACCACCAACCTATTGGTTAACAGCCGAACGCGCTAACCATTGAGCCACGGAAGCCCAAAGTTAAATGCTCGTCAGGTATTGTGTAAAAACCTTGACTTTTTACGTCACATCTGAGACCTCACAACACCGCTCCCGGATGGGCTCGAACCACCAACCTATTGGTTAACAGCCAAACGCGCTAACCATTGAGCCACGGAAGCTCAGAAATTAAATGGTTGTCACGTATTGTGGAAATGTTTTGACTTTTTACGCTACATCTGAGACCCCACAACACCTCTCCCGGGTGGGCTCGAACCTTCAACCTTTCGATTAACAGCTGAACGCGCTAATCATTGCGCCACGGAAGCCCAAAAATTAAATGTTCGTCAGGTATTGTGAAAAACTCTGACATTTTACGTTACATCTGAGACGTCACAACACCGCTCCCGGATGGGCTCGAACATTAACCTTTCGGTTAACAGCTGAACGCGCTGACCATTGCGCCACGGTAGCCCAAAAATTAAATGCTCGTCAGGTTTTGCGTAAAAACCTTGACTTTTTACGTCACATCTGAGACCTCACAACACCGCATCCCGGATGGGCTCGAACCACAAAACTATTGGTTAACAGCCGAACGCGATAACCATTGAGCCACGGAAGCTCGGAACTTAAATGGTTGTCAGGTATTGTGGATAAGTTATGACTTATTGCGTTACATCTGATACCCTACAACACCTCTCCCGGTTGGGATCGAACCACCAACCTTTCGGTTAACAGCCGAACGCGCTAACCATTGCCCCAAGGAAGCCCAAAAATTAAATGTTCGTCAGGTATTGTGGAAAAACCTTGAATTTTTACGTTACATTTGAGATCCCACAACACCGCTCCCGGGTGGGCTCGAACCACCAACCTATTGGTTAACAGCCGAACGCGCTAATCATTGAGCCACGGAAGCCCAGAAATTAAATGGTTGTCACGTATTGTGGAAAAGTTTTGACTTTTTACGCTACATCTGAGACCCCACAACACCTCTCCCGGGTGGGCTCGTACCATCAACCTTTCGATTAACAGCTGAACGCGCTAACCATTGCGCCACGGAAGCCCAAAAATTCAATGTTCAACAGGTATTGTGGAAAAACTCTGACATTTTATGTTACATTTGAGAAGTCACAACACCGCTCCCGGGAGAGCTCAAACCACCAGTCTTTTGAATAGCAGCTGAACGCGCTAAACTAGCGCCACGGAAGCCCAAAAATTAAATGGTCGTCAGGTATTTTGGAAAAACCTTGACTTTTAACGTCACATCTGAGACGTCACAATACCGCTCCCGGATGGGCTCGAACCACCAACCTATTGGTTAACAGCCGAACGCGCTAACCATTGAGCCACGGAAGCCCAAAGTTACATGCTCGTCAGGTATTGTGTAAAAACCTTGACTTTTTACGTCACATCTGTGACCTCACAACACCGCTTCCGGATGGGCTCGAACCACCAACCTATTGGTTAACAGCCGAACGCGCTAACCATTGAGCCACGGAAGCCCAAAGTTAAATGCTCGTCAGGTATTGTGTAAAAACCTTGACTTTTTACGTCACATCTGAGGCCTCACAACACCGCTCCCGGATGGGCTCGAACCACCAACCTATTGGTTAACAGCCAAACGCGCTAACCATTGAGCCACGGAAGCTCAGAAATTAAATGGTTGTCACGTATTGTGGAAATGTTTTGACTTTTTACGCTACATCTGAGACCCCACAACACCTCTCCCGGGTGGGCTCGAACCTTCAACCTTTCGATTAACAGCTGAACGCGCTAATCATTGCGCCACGGAAGCCCAAAAATTAAATGTTCGTCAGGTATTGTGGAAAAACTCTGACATTTTACGTTACATCTGAGACGTCACAACACCGCTCCCGGATGGGCTCGAACCACACACCTATTGGTTAACAGCCGAACGCGCTAACCTTTGAGCCACGGAAGCTCAGAAATTAAATGGCTGTCACGTATTGTGGATACGTTTTGACTTTTTACGCTACATCTGAGACCCCACAACACCTCTTCCGGGTGCGCTTGAACCACCAACCTTTCGATTAACAGTTGAACGCGCTAATAATTGCGCCAAGGAAGCCCAAAAATTAAATGTTCGTCAGGTATTGTGGAAAAACTCTGACATTTTACGTTACATCTGAGACGTCACAACACCGCTCCCGGATGGGCTCGAACATTAACCTTTCGGTTAACAGCTGAACGCGCTGACCATTGCGCCACGGAAGCCCAAAAATTAAATGGTCGTCAGGTATTGTGGAAAAATTTTGGCTTTCAACGTTACATTTGAGATCCCAAAACACCGCTCCCGGGTGGGCTCGAACCACCAACCTATTTGTTAACAGCCGAATTCGCTAACCATTGAGCCACGGAAGTTCAGAATTTAAATGGTCGTCAGGTGTTGTGGAAAAAACCTTGACTTTTTACTTCACATCTGATACGTCACAAAACCGCTCCCGGATGGGCTCGAACCACACACCTATTGGTTAACAGCCGAACGCGCTAACCTTTGAGCCACGGAAGCTCAGAAATTAAATGGTTGTCAGGTATTGTAGATAAGTTAAGACTTTTTACGTTACATCTGAGACCCTACAACACCTCTCCCGGGTGGGCTCGAACCTTCAACCTTTCGATTAACAGCTGAACGCGCTAATCATTGAGCCACGGAAGCCCAAAAATTAAATGTTCGTCAGGTATTGTGGAAAAACTCTGACATTTTACGTTACATCTGAGACCTCACAACACCGCTCCCGGATGGGCTCGAAGCACCAACCTATTGGTTAACAGCCGAACGCGCTAACCATTGCGCCACGGAAGCCCAAAATTTAAATGGTCGTCAGGTGTTGTGGAAAAAACCTTGACTTCTTACATCACATCTGAGACGTCACAACACCGCTCCCGGATGGGCTCGAACCACACACCTATTAATTAACAGCCGAACGCGCTAACCTTTGAGCCACGGAAGCTCACAAATTAAATGGTTGTCAGGTATTGTAGATAAGTTATGACTGTTTACGTTACATCTGAAACCCTACAACACCTCTTCCGGTTGGGCACGAACCACCAACCTTTCGGTTGACAGCCAAACGCACTAACAATTGCGCCAAGGAAGCCCAAAAATTTAATGGTCGTCAGGTATTGTGGCAAAACTTTGGCTTTCTACGTTACATTTGAGATCCCACACCACCGCTCCCGGGTGGGCTCGAACCACCAACCTATTGGTTAACAGCCGAACGCGCTAACCATTGAGCCACGATGCGATAACCGTTACACTAAAGATATGTTATTATTTTTAATCGAAAGAACAGGGTCAAGTAATTAAGCAATAAGTGAACAAACAAACCCCTCCATAGAAAATGCATTAGACTATACTTTGCAGGCTCGTAACTCTGTTTCTACTGTAGATACGGGGATGTCCTTTGAGTATGTTATAGTCCAATTTGTCCCCCATCTAACCATACTAAAAACATTGAGCTACGACAAACAGTAGTCGAGTAATTAAGCTAATCGTAAACAAACAAACCCCTCCATAGGAAATCCATTAGACTAAATTCTGGAGGCTCGTAACTCTGGTTCTACCAGAGATACGGGGATGTAAATAAAGTGACCTTGACACAAATGTTCGGATAATTATAAAAAAAAACTTCGCGGTTTCGAACCTGTGGCCTTCCGGGAGTGAGGCGGATGCGATAACCGCTACACTAAAGATATGTTATTATTTTTAATCGAAAGAACAGGGTCAAGTAATTAAGCAATACGTGAACAAACAAACCCCTCCATAGAAAATGCATTAGACTATGCTTTGCAGGCTCGTAACTCTGTTTCTACTGGAGATACGGGGATGTCCTTTGAGTATGTTATAGTCCAATTTGTCCCCCATCTAACCATACTAAAAACATTGAGCTACGACAAACAAGGGCCGAGATATTAAGCAAAATGTTCGTCAACTTTGGTATCGTCTCACTTATTTTTATTACGTTACTTATGATTTTTGCACTAAACTTTGGAGGCTCATAACTCTTGTTCTACAAGAGATACTGGGATCTCCTTTGGATATGTTATAGTACTCTTTGCTCCCCATACAAGGATACTTTAAACTTGAGGCTACCTCAATATCGTCGTCAACTTATTTTTTGTCTCACTTATTGTTAGAAGGTTACATTTGATTTTTGAAAATAAAGTTTGCAGGGTCGTAACTCTGGTTCTACCAGAGATACGGGGATGTAAATAATGTGACCTTGACACAAATGTTCGGATAATTATAAAGGTCTTTGCATGTTCCAAGCAAAAAAAAAAAACTTCGCGGTTTCGAACCTGTGGCCTTCTGGGAGTGAGGCGGATGCGATAACCGCTACACTAAAGATATGTTATTATTTTTAATCGAAAGAACAGGGTCAAGTAATTAAGCAATACGTGAACAAACAAACCCCTCCATAGAAAATGCATTAGACTATACTTTGCAGGCCCATAACTCTGTGTCTACTAGAGATACCGGGATTTCCTTAGGATATGTTATAGTCCAAATATTTTCCCATCTAACCATACTAAAAACATTGAGCTACGACAAACAGGGGCCGGGATATTAAGCAAAATGTTCGTCAACTTTGGTATCGTCTCACTTATTTTTATTATGTTAGTTTTGATTTTTGCACTAAACTTTGGAGGCTCATAACTCTTGTTCTACAAGAGATACTGGGATCTCCTTTGGATATGTTATAGTACTCTTTGCTCCCCATACAAGGATACTTTAAACTTGAGGCTACCTCAATATCGTCGTCAACTTATTTTTTGTCTCACTTATTGTTAGAAGGTTACTTTTGATTTTTGAAAATAAACTTTGCAGGCTCGTAACTCTGGTTCTACCAGAGATACGGGGATGTAAATAATGTGACCTTGACACAAATGTTCGGATAATTATAAAGGTCTTTGCATGTTCCAAGCAAAAAAAAACTTCGCGGTTTCGAACCTGTGGCCTTCCGGGAGTGAGGCGGATGCGATAACCGCTACACTAAAGATATGTAATTATTTCTAATCGAAAGAACAGGGTCAAGTAATTAAGCAATACGTGAATAGACAAACCCCTCCATAGAAAATGCATTAGACTATACTTTGCAAGGCCCATAACTCTGTGTCTACTAGAGATACCGGGATGTCCTTAGGATATGTTATGGTCCAATTTGTCCTTCATCTAACCATACTAAAAACTTTGGGCTACGACAAACAGGGGCCGAGTACTTAAGCAAAACGTAAAGAAACAAACCCCCTCCATAGGAAATGAGTTAGACTATAATTTGCAGGCTCGTAACTCTGTTTCCACTGAAGATACTGGGATGTCCTTTGAGTATGTTATAGTGCAATTTGTCACACATCTAACCATACTAAAAACATTGAGCTACGACAAACTGGGGCCGAATAATTAAGCCAAACGTAAACAAACACCCGTCCTTAGGAAATGCATTAGACTATACTTTGCAGGCCCATAACTCTGTGTCTACTAGAGATACGGGGATGTCCTTAGGATATGTTATAGTCCAAATTGTCCCCCATCTAACCATATTAAAAACATTGAGCTACGACAAACAAGGGCCGAGATATTAAGCAAAATGTTCGTCAACTTTGGTATCGTCTCACTTATTTTTATTATGTTACTTATGATTTTTGCACTAAACTTTGGAGGCTCATAACTCTTGTTCTACAAGAGATACTGGGATCTCCTTTGGATATGTTATAGTACTCTTTGCTCCCCATACAAGGATACTTTAAACTTGAGGCTACCTCAATATCGTCGTCAACTTATTTTTTGTCTCACTTATTGTTAGATGGTTACTTTTGATTTTTGAAAATAAACTTTGCAGGCTCGTAACTCTGTTTCTACTGGAGATACGGGGATGTCCTTTGAGTATGTTATAGACCAATTTGTCCCCCATCTAGCCATACTAAGAATTAGGGCTTCGACAAACAGTAGTCGAGTAATTAAGCTAATCGTAAACAAACAAACCCCTCCATAGGAAATACATTAGACTAAATTCTGGAGGCTGGTAACTCTGGTTCTACCAGAGATACGGGGATGTAAATAATGTGACCTTGACACAAATGTTCGGATAATTATAAAAAAAACTTCGCGGTTTCGAACCTGTGGCCTTCCGGGAGTGAGGCGGATGCGATAACCGCTACACTAAAGATATGTTATTATTTTTAATCGAAAGAACAGGGTCAAGTAATTAAGCAATACGTGAACAAACAAACCCCTCCATAGAAAATGCATTAGACTATACTTTGCAGGCTCGTAACTCTGTTTCTACTGGAGATACGGGATGTCCTTTGAGTATGATATAGTCCAATTTGTCCCCCATCTAACCATACTAAAAACATTGAGCTACGACAAACAGTAGTCGAGTAATTAAGCTAATCGTAAACAAACAAACCCCTCCATAGGAAATGCATTAGACTATACTTTGCAGGCCCATAACTCTGTGTCTACTAGAGATACGGGGATGTCCTTAGGATATGTTATAGTCCAAATTGTCCCCCATCTAACCATACTAAAAACTTTGGGCTACGACAAACAGGGGCCGAGTACTTAAGAAAAACGTAACGAAACAAACCCCCTCCATAGGAAATGCATTAGACTATACTTTGCAGGCTCGTAACTCGTTTTCCACTGGAGATACGGGGATGTCCTTTGAGTATGTTATAGTCCAATTTGTCCCCCATCTAACCATACTAAAAACATTGAGCTACGACAAACAGGGGCCGAGTAATTAAGCTAAACGTAAACAAACAACCCGTCCAAAGGAAATGCATTAGACTATGATTTGCAGGCCCATAACTCTGTGTTTACTAGAGATACGGGCATGTCCTTAGGATATGTTATAGTCCAAATTGTCCCCCATCTAACCATACTAAAAACATTGAGCTACGACAAACAAGGGCCGAGATATTAAGCAAAATGTTCGTCAACTTTGGTATCGTCTCACTTATTTTTATTATGTTACTTATGATTTTTGCACTAAACTTTGGAGGCTCATAACTCTTGTTCTACAAGAGATACTGGGATCTCCTTTGGAAATGTTATAGTACTCTTTGCTCCCCATACAAGGATACTTTAAACTTGAGGCTACCTCAATATCGTCGTCAACTTATTTTTTGTCTCACTTATTGTTAGAAGGTTACTTTTGATTTTTGAAAATAAAGTTTGCAGGCTCGTAACTCTGGTTCTACCAGAGATACGGGGATGTAAATAATGTGACCTTGACACAAATGTTCGGATAATTATAAAGTTCTTTGCATGTTCCAAGCAAAAAAAAAAACTTCGCGGTTTCGAACCTGTGGCCTTCCGGGAGTGAGGCGGATGCGATAACCGTTACACTAAAGATATGTTATTATTTTTAATCGAAAGAACAGGGTCAAGTAATTAAGCAATACGTGAACAAACAAACCCCTCCATAGAAAATGCATTAGACTATACTTTGCAGGCCCATAACTCTGTGTCTACTAGAGATACCGGGATGTCCTTAGGATTTGTTATAGTCCAAATTGTCCTTCAGCTAACCATACTAAAAACTTTGGGCTACGACAAACAGGGGCCGAGTACTTAAGCAAAACGTAAAGAAACAAACCCCCTCCATAGGAAATGAGTTAGACTATTTTTGCAGGCTCGTAACTCTGTTTCCACTGGAGATACGGGGATATCCTTTGAGTATGTTATAGTCCAATTTGTCCCCCATCTAACCATACTAAAAACATTGAGCTACGACAAACAGGGGCCGAGTAATTAAGCTAAACGTAAACAAACAACCCGTCCATAGGAAATGCATTAGACTATACTTTGCAGGCCCATAACTCTGTGTCTACTAGAGATACCGGGATGTCCTTAGGATATGTTTTAGTCCAATTTGTCCTTCATCTAACCATACTAAAAACATTGAGCTACGACAAACAGGGGCCGAGTAATTAAGCTAAACGTAAACAAACAACCTGTCCATAGGAAATGCATTAGACTATACTTTGCAGGCCCATAACTCTGTGTCTACTAGAGATACGGGGATGTCCTTAGGATGTGATATAGTCCAAATTGTCCCCCATCTAACCATACTAAAAACATAGAGCTACAACAAACAGGGGCCGAGATATTAAGCAAAATGTTCGTCAACTTTGGTATCGTCTCACTTATTTTCATTATGTTACTTATGATTTTTGCACTAAACTTTGGAGGCTCATAACTCTTGTTCTACAAGAGGTACTGGGATCTCCTTTGGATATGTTATAGTACTCTTTGCTCCCCATAGAAAGATACTTTAAACTTGAGGCTACCTCAATATCGTCGTCAACTTACTTTTTGTCTCACTTATTGTTAGAAGGTTACTTTTGATTTTTGAAAATATACTTTGCAGGCTCGTAACTCGGTTTCTACTGGAGATATGGGGATGTCCTTTGAGTATGTTGTAGACCAATTTGTCCCCCATCTAGCCATACTAAGAATTAGGGCTACGACAAACAGTAGTCGAGTAATTAAGCTAATCGTAAACAAACAAACCCCTCCATAGGAAATACATTAGACTAAATTCTGGAGGCTCGTAACTCTGGTTCTACCAGAGATACGGGGATGTAAATAATGTGACCTTGACACAAATGTTCGGATAATTATAAAGGTCTTTGCATGTTCCAAGCAAAAAAAAACTTCGCGGTTTCGAACCTGTGGCCTTCCGGGAGTGAGGCGGATGCGATAACCGTTACACTAAGGATATGTTATTATTTTTAATCGAAAGAACAGGGTCAAGTAATTAAGCAATACGTGAACAAACAAACCCCTCCATAGAAAATGCATTAGACTATACTTTGCAGGCCCATAACTCTGTGTCTACTAGAGATACCGGGATGTCCTTAGGATATGTTATAGTCCAATTTGTCCTTCATCTAAATATACTAAAAACTTTGGGCTACGACAAACAGGGGCCGAGTACTTAAGCAAAACGTAAAGAAACAAACCCCCTCCATAGGAAATGAGTTAGACTATACTTTGCAGGCTCGTAACTCTGTTTCTACTGGAGATACGGGGATGTCCTTTGAGTATTTTATAGTCCAATTTGTCCCCCATCTAACCATACTAAAAACATTCAGCTACGACAAACAGGGGCCAAGTAATTAAGCTAAACGTAAACAAACAACCCGTCCAAAGGAAATGCATTAGACTATGCTTTGCAGGCCCATAACTCTGTGTTTACTAGAGATACGGGGATGTCCTTAGGATATGTTATAGTCCAAATTGCGAGGGGGAAACCACTTGTGAAATCAGGTGTACAAAATTTTTGAAATCACAATTGAAGTCCATAAATTGTTTTTGAAGTCTCTATAAATCGCAAAGTTTAGTTGAAATCTCGGAAGTCTTAGGAAGTCCCTAGAGAATCCCTTGAAGTCATGCGAAGTCCCTTGGAAATCGCTTGAAGTCATGCGAAGTCCCTTGAAAATCGCTTGAAGTCAGTCGAAGTCTCTCGGAAGTCTCTTGAAGTCATACGAAATCCCTTTGAAATCTCTTGAAGTCTCTCTGAAGTGAAGAGAAGTCATACGAAGTCCCTTTGAAATCTCTTGAAGTCTCTTGGAAATCTCTTGAAGTCTCTTGGAAATCTCTTGAAGTCTCTTGGAAATCTCTTGAAGTCTCTCGGAAATCTCTTGAAGTCTCTTAGAAGTCATACGAAGTCCGTTGGAAATCTCTTGAAGTCAAATGAAGTGGTAGAAAAATCCCTTGAAGTCTATTGAAATTCCGTCTTTCATAAGTGGAAATTTCCTTTTCTTCAAACTTTATTTTCAATAGTCTTGATCAGGGCCGGAAATAAGCACAGGACAATAAATTTTGGAAGTTTTGATAGCTTGACTATGGAGATGTGATACTATTTCTGCACACTACAGTGGACAATGCCCTATAAATTTTCCAGTCAAACAGGGGGGGGGGGCTGGTCTTGATCCCTCAATTTTCGGCCGTCTTCGGAGGTGCAATGCTACCACACTCTTGTGCCAGACACTCTTCCCCAGAATTTTTTCCTTTTTGGACTTATTGTCGGCTGCTAATCATTCCGTTTTCAAAGAATATTCGTAAAAACGATATATTTTTGTTTGTGGCGAAGTTTAATTGGCTTAATTTAAACTACTATTTAACTAAATTGGGAACCTTCGAAATACAGCATACAAGCAGCCAATTTAAAAATTGTGTCTTCTAGTTCTCTGAACTATGAATTCGAGTATGAATCAGACGATAATCAGTTTCAAAAACCTGAGGGGTCGGACGTTTTAGAAAAAGTGTACGCGATTTCGAAATCCAATTTGATTTCTTCGGATTTCGTTTGATTTCGTCGGAATTCAATTGATTTCGTCGGATTTTGTTTGATTTCAAAATTCGATAAAATCCAACGGATTTTGCAATTTTTCCCGTGATTTCCTCGGATTTTTTCCATGATTTCGGCAGATTTTGGGATATTTCAATTGATTTCGTTGGATTTTGTGATTTCTTTTGAGTTTGGATTTCGTGAATTTTGTAATGGATTTCGCGATTTCGTTACTGATTTTGTGATTTCTTTGTTGATTTTGTGGTATCTTTACTGATTTTGTGATTTCTCTACTGATTTTGTGATTTCTTTACTGTTTTGTTATTTCTTTATTGATTTCGGATTTTTTATGAGATTTTTTAAGTTGGATTTCGCGGGTAGCGTACGGGATTTCATGAATGACCGACCCCTTGCAAAAACTACTGGCCAAGCGCTCACTGGCGTGATTGAGTTAGCTATGCCACGACAAAAACTTCTTTCCGTAAATAGCGGCCGATCCGTGATCATATTTTCCCGCGTGAAACGTCGCAGAATTCTTGAGACATAAGCGACGATCAAATGGATCTGTATACTATCCGGGCTTGTATCTGCGCCATATAATCAAGAAGGAATTTACTATAAGAAGGCCTAAAAAGGCGTCCGGTGCGCGCTTGATAGTCGACAATCCCCCCTCATGGGTGGGGGGAGGCTGGAAAAGAAGGCGGGACTTAATATTTTATCTTACTCTATGTTTTCCACCATCTATCTCTTTCACCTTCTCGTTAAGCCTTGGTTTGGTTTTTGGAACTCACGAAATCATAAGTATAGTACACTTGATTCGATTTAGAAACAATTATAGAACGAACGATTTTCACGTAGAGACAAGTATTCAAAATCCATTAAGTTAGGTTCAAAACCTTTAACTAACTTGTTAATGGCAATTAAAAACCATTCCCTAACCGTTTCAGCACCGCTGACAGCCTCCATTTTCTGCTTACTTTGCTAGACGTTTTCTTTCTCTATTCGGAATACGTCAATCGCGTCTGTATGACCTATCCCCGCGGGATCCAATAGGAAAGCGCAGAGCAATGAGGGACATGAAAGGGGTGGGGCTTACTTGTCCACTAACACCGGCGTAAGAGTAGAAGCGTAAAATCTAGTGACTTAGGCATTCTTATAGTAAATTAATTCTTGATATAATTCTGCATAGATAATTGCTTTCGGTTGCTCTGCACCTTAGTACTTAATAGCGAAGTACATATATATATATTTTAATTATTACAATTTAATGAAGTCTTGAGAAAAAAATAGAAATCGGCTTTAGTCTATAAATTCTATTGAAGTCACTTGAAGTCTTTAAATTATGTTGACGTCACTAGAAGTCTTTAAATTATGTTGAAGTCACTAGAAGTCTTTAAATTATGTTGAAGTCACTAGAAGTCTTTACAAATTCTATTGAAGTCACTTGAAGTCTATAAAATGTAATGAAGTCACTTGAAGTCTATAAAATGTAATGAAGTCACTTGAAGTCTCTAAATTATATTGAAGTCACTTGAAGTCTTCATAAATTGTATTGAAGTCACTTGAAGTCTTTATAAATTGTATTGAAGTCACTTGAAGTCTTTATAAATTATATTGAAGTCCCTTGAAATCTTTATAAATTTTATTGAAGTCATCTGAAATCAAATACAGTTAGTGAAGTCTTTGAAGTCGAATGAAGTCTTTGATAGTTCAATTGAAGTCATTTGAAATCTGAAATCAGGTGTACAAAAATTTTCTTAGTGGTTTCCCCCTCGCCAAATTGTCCCCCATCTAACCATACTAAAAACATTGAGCTAAGACAAACAGGGGCCGAGATATTAAGCAAAATGTTCGTCAACTTTGGTATCGTCTCACTTATTTTTATTATGTTACTTATGATTTTTGCACTAAACTTTGGAGGCTCATAACTCTTGTTCTACAAGAGATACTGGGATCTCCTTTGGAAATGTTATAGTACTCTTTGCTCCCCATACAAGGATACTTTAAACTTGAGGCTACCTCAATATCGTCGTCAACTTATTTTTTGTCTCACTTATTGTTAGAAGGTTACTTTTGATTTTTGAAAATAAAGTTTGCAGGCTCGTAACTCTGGTTCTACCAGAGATACGGGGATGTAAATAATGTGACCTTGACACAAATGTTCGGATAATTATAAAGGTCTTTGCATGTTCCAAGCAAAAAAAACTTCGCGGTTTCGAACCTGTGGCCTTCCGGGAGTGAGGCGGATGCGATAACCGCTACACTAAAGATATGTTATTATTTTTAATCGAAAGAACAGGGTCAAGTAATTAAGCAATACGTGAACAAACAAACCCCTCCAAAGAAAATGCATTAGACTATACTTTGCAAGGCCCATAACTCTGTGTCTACTAGAGATACGGGGATGTCCTTTGAGTATGTTATAGTCCAATTTGTCCCCCATCTAACCATACTAAAAACATTGAGCTACGACAAACAGGGGCCGAGTAATTAAGCTAAACGTAAACAAACAACCCGTCCAAATGAAATGCATTAGACTATACTTTGCAGGCCCATAACTCTGTGTCTACTAGAGATACCGGGATGTCCTTAGGATATGTTATAGTCCAATTTGTCCTTCATCTAAATATACTAAAAACTTTGGGCTACGACAAACAGGGGCCGAGTACTTAAGCAAAACGTAAAGAAACAAACCCCCTCCATAGGAAATGAGTTAGACTATACTTTGCAGGCTCGTAACTCTGTTTCTACTGGAGATACGGGGATGTCCTTTGAGTATTTTATAGTCCAATTTGTCCCCCATCTAACCATACTAAAAACATTCAGCTACGACAAACAGGGGCCGAGTAATTAAGCTAAACGTAAACAAACAACCCGTCCAAAGGAAATGCATTAGACTATGCTTTGCAGGCCCATAACTCTGTGTTTACTAGAGATACGGGGATGTCCTTAGGATATGTTATAGTCCAAATTGTCCCCCATCTAACCATACTAAAAACATTGAGCTAAGACAAACAGGGGCCGAGATATTAAGCAAAATGTTCGTCAACTTTGGTATCGTCTCACTTATTTTTATTATGTTACTTATGATTTTTGCACTAAACTTTGGAGGCTCATAACTCTTGTTCTACAAGAGATACTGGGATCTCCTTTGGAAATGTTATAGTACTCTTTGCTCCCCATACAAGGATACTTTAAACTTGAGGCTACCTCAATATCGTCGTCAACTTATTTTTTGTCTCACTTATTGTTAGAAGGTTACTTTTGATTTTTGAAAATAAAGTTTGCAGGCTCGTAACTCTGGTTCTACCAGAGATACGGGGATGTAAATAATGTGACCTTGACACAAATGTTCGGATAATTATAAAGGTCTTTGCATGTTCCAAGCAAAAAAAAAACTTCGCGGTTTCGAACCTGTGGCCTTCCGGGAGTGAGGCGGATGCGATAACCGTTACACTAAAGATATGTTATTATGTTTAATCGAAAGAACAGGGTCAAGTAATTAAGCAATACGTGAACAAACAAACCCCTCCATAGAAAATGCATTAGACCATACTTTGCAGGCCCATAACTCTGTGTCTACTAGAGATACCGGGATGTCCTTAGGATATGTTATAGTCCAATTTGTCCTTCATCTAAATATACTAAAAACTTTGGGCTACGACAAACAGGGGCCGAGTACTTAAGCAAAACGTAAAGAAACAAACCCCCTCCATAGGAAATGAGTTAGACTATACTTTGCAGGCTCGTAACTCTTTTTCAACTGGAGATACAGGGATGTCCTTTGAGTATTTTATAGTCCAATTTGTCTTCCATCTAACCATACTAAAAACATTGAGCTACGACAAACAGGGGCCGAGTAATTAAGCTAAACGTAAACAAACAACCCGTCCAAAGGAAATGCATTAGACTATGCTTTGCAGGCCCATAACTCTGTGTTTACTAGAGATACGGGGATGTCCTTAAGATATGTTATAGTCCAAATTGTCGTCCATCTAAGCATACTAAAAACATTGAGCTACGACAAACAGGGGCCGAGATATTAAGCAAAATGTTCGTCAACTTTGGTATCGTCTCACTTATTTTTATTATGTTACTTATGATTTTTGCACTAAACTTTGGAGGCTCATAACTCTTGTTCTACAAGAGGTACTGGGATCTCCTTTGGATATGTTATAGTACTCTTTGCTCCCCATACAAGGATACTTTAAACTTGAGGCTACCTCAATATCGTCGTCAACTTACTTTTTGTCTCACTTATTGTTAGAAGGTTACTTTTGATTTTTGAAAATATACTTTGCAGGCTCGTAACTCTGTTTCTACTGGAGATACGGGGATGTCCTTTGAGTATGTTATAGACCAATTTGTCCCCCATCTAGCCATACTAAGAATTAGGGCTACGACAAACAGTAGTCGAGTAATTAAGCTAATCGTAAACAAACAAACCCCTCCATAGGAAATACATTAGACTAAATTCTGGAGGCTCGTAACTCTGGTTCTACCAGAGATACGGGGATGTAAATAATGTGACCTTGACACAAATGTTCGGATAATTATAAAGGTCTTTGCATGTTCCAAGCAAAAAAAAACTTCGCGGTTTCGAACCTGTGGCCTTCCGGGAGTGAGGCGGATGCGATAACCGTTACACTAAGGATATGTTATTATTTTTAATCGAAAGAACAGGGTCAAGTAATTAAGCAATACGTGAACAAACAAACCCCTCCATAGAAAATGCATTAGACTATACTTTGCAGGCCCATAACTCTGTGTCTACTAGAGATACCGGGATGTCCTTAGGATATGTTATAGTCCAATTTGTCCTTCATCTAAATATACTAAAAACTTTGGGCTACGACAAACAGGGGCCGAGTACTTAAGCAAAACGTAAAGAAACAAACCCCCTCCATAGGAAATGAGTTAGACTATACTTTGCAGGCTCGTAACTCTGTTTCTACTGGAGATACGGGGATGTCCTTTGAGTATTTTATAGTCCAATTTGTCCCCCATCTAACCATACTAAAAACATTCAGCTACGACAAACAGGGGCCGAGTAATTAAGCTAAACGTAAACAAACAACCCGTCCAAAGGAAATGCATTAGACTATGCTTTGCAGGCCCATAACTCTGTGTTTACTAGAGATACGGGGATGTCCTTAGGATATGTTATAGTCCAAATTGTCCCCCATCTAACCATACTAAAAACATTGAGCTAAGACAAACACGGGCCGAGATATTAAGCAAAATGTTCGTCAACTTTGGTATCGTCTCACTTATTTTTATTATGTTACTTATGATTTTTGCACTAAACTTTGGAGGCTCATTACTCTTGTTCTACAAGAGATACTGGGATCTCCTTTGGAAATGTTATAGTACTCTTTGCTCCCCATACAAGGATACTTTAAACTTGAGGCTACCTCAATATCGTCGTCAACTTATTTTTTGTCTCACTTATTGTTAGAAGGTTACTTTTGATTTTTGAAAATAAAGTTTGCAGGCTCGTAACTCTGGTTCTACCAGAGATACGGGGATGTAAATAATGTGACCTTGACACAAATGTTCGGATAATTATAAAGGTCTTTGCATGTTCCAAGCAAAAAAAAAACTTCGCGGTTTCGAACCTGTGGCCTTCCGGGAGTGAGGCGGATGCGATAACCGTTACACTAAAGATATGTTATTATGTTTAATCGAAAGAACAGGGTCAAGTAATTAAGCAATACGTGAACAAACAAACCCCTCCATAGAAAATGCATTAGACTATACTTTGCAGGCCCATAACTCTGTGTCTACTAGAGATACCGGGATGTCCTTAGGATATGTTATAGTCCAATTTGTCCTTCATCTAAATTTACTAAAAACTTTGGGCTACGACAAACAGGGGCCGAGTACTTAAGCAAAACGTAAAGAAACAAACCCCCTCCATAGGAAATGAGTTAGACTATACTTTGCAGGCTCGTAACTCTTTTTCTACTGGAGATACAGGGATGTCCTTTGAGTATTTTATAGTCCAATTTGTCCCCCATCTAACCATACTAAAAACATTGAGCTACGACAAACAGGGGCCGAGTAATTAAGCTAAACGTAAACAAACAACCCGTCCAAAGGAAATGCATTAGACTATGCTTTGCAGGCCCATAACTCTGTGTTTACTAGAGATACGGGGATGTCCTTAAGATATGTTATAGTCCAAATTGTCGTCCATCTAAGCATACTAAAAACATTGAGCTACGACAAACAGGGGCCGAGATATTAAGCAAAATGTTCGTCAACTTTGGTATCGTCTCACTTATTTTTATTATGTTACTTATGATTTTTGCACTAAACTTTGGAGGCTCATAACTCTTGTTCTACAAGAGATACTGGGATCTCCTTTGGAAATGTTATAGTACTCTTTGCTCCCCATACAAGGATACTTTAAACTTGAGGCTACCTCAATATCGTCGTCAACTTATTTTTTGTCTCACTTATTGTTAGAAGGTTACTTTTGATTTTTGAAAATAAACTTTGCAGGCTCGTAACTCTGGTTCTACCAGAGATACGGGGATGTAAATAATGTGACCTTGACACAAATGTTCGGATAATTATAAAGGTCTTTGCATGTTCCAAGCAAAAAAAAAACTTCGCGGTTTCGAACCTGTGGCCTTCCGGGAGTGAGGCGGATGCGATAACCGCTACACTAAAGATATGTTATTATTTTTAATCGAAAGAACAGGGTCAAGTAATTAAGCAATACGTGAACAAACAAACCCCTCCAAAGAAAATGCATTAGACTATACTTTGCAAGGCCCATAACTCTGTGTCTACTAGAGATACGGGGATGTCCTTTGAGTATGTTATAGTCCAATTTGTCCCCCATCTAACCATACTAAAAACATTGAGCTACGACAAACAGGGGCCGAGTAATTAAGCTAAACGTAAACAAACAACCCGTCCAAAGGAAATGCATTAGACTATGATTTGCAGGCCCATAACTCTGTGTTTACTAGAGATACGGGCATGTCCTTAGGATATGTTATAGTCCAAATTGTCCCCCATCTAACCATACTAAAAACATTGAGCTACGACAAACAAGGGCCGAGATATTAAGCAAAATGTTCGTCAACTTTGGTATCGTCTCACTTATTTTTATTATGTTACTTATGATTTTTGCACTAAACTTTGGAGGCTCATAACTCTTGTTCTACAAGAGATACTGGGATCTCCTTTGGAAATGTTATAGTACTCTTTGCTCCCCATACAAGGATACTTTAAACTTGAGGCTACCTCAATATCGTCGTCAACTTATTTTTTGTCTCACTTATTGTTAGAAGGTTACTTTTGATTTTTGAAAATAAAGTTTGCAGGCTCGTAACTCTGGTTCTACCAGAGATACGGGGATGTAAATAATGTGACCTTGACACAAATGTTCGGATAATTATAAAGGTCTTTGCATGTTCCAAGCAAAAAAAACTTCGCGGTTTCGAACCTGTGGCCTTCCGGGAGTGAGGCGGATGCGATAACCGCTACACTAAAGATATGTTATTATTTTTAATCGAAAGAACAGGGTCAAGTAATTAAGCAATACGTGAACAAACAAACCCCTCCAAAGAAAATGCATTAGACTATACTTTGCAAGGCCCATAACTCTGTGTCTACTAGAGATACGGGGATGTCCTTTGAGTATGTTATAGTCCAATTTGTCCCCCATCTAACCATACTAAAAACATTGAGCTACGACAAACAGGGGCCGAGTAATTAAGCTAAACGTAAACAAACAACCCGTCCAAATGAAATGCATTAGACTATACTTTGCAGGCCCATAACTCTGTGTCTACTAGAGATACCGGGATGTCCTTAGGATATGTTATAGTCCAATTTGTCCTTCATCTAAATATACTAAAAACTTTGGGCTACGACAAACAGGGGCCGAGTACTTAAGCAAAACGTAAAGAAACAAACCCCCTCCATAGGAAATGAGTTAGACTATACTTTGCAGGCTCGTAACTCTGTTTCTACTGGAGATACGGGGATGTCCTTTGAGTATTTTATAGTCCAATTTGTCCCCCATCTAACCATACTAAAAACATTCAGCTACGACAAACAGGGGCCGAGTAATTAAGCTAAACGTAAACAAACAACCCGTCCAAAGGAAATGCATTAGACTATGCTTTGCAGGCCCATAACTCTGTGTTTACTAGAGATACGGGGATGTCCTTAGGATATGTTATAGTCCAAATTGTCCCCCATCTAACCATACTAAAAACATTGAGCTAAGACAAACAGGGGCCGAGATATTAAGCAAAATGTTCGTCAACTTTGGTATCGTCTCACTTATTTTTATTATGTTACTTATGATTTTTGCACTAAACTTTGGAGGCTCATAACTCTTGTTCTACAAGAGATACTGGGATCTCCTTTGGAAATGTTATAGTACTCTTTGCTCCCCATACAAGGATACTTTAAACTTGAGGCTACCTCAATATCGTCGTCAACTTATTTTTTGTCTCACTTATTGTTAGAAGGTTACTTTTGATTTTTGAAAATAAAGTTTGCAGGCTCGTAACTCTGGTTCTACCAGAGATACGGGGATGTAAATAATGTGACCTTGACACAAATGTTCGGATAATTATAAAGGTCTTTGCATGTTCCAAGCAAAAAAAAAACTTCGCGGTTTCGAACCTGTGGCCTTCCGGGAGTGAGGCGGATGCGATAACCGTTACACTAAAGATATGTTATTATGTTTAATCGAAAGAACAGGGTCAAGTAATTAAGCAATACGTGAACAAACAAACCCCTCCATAGAAAATGCATTAGACCATACTTTGCAGGCCCATAACTCTGTGTCTACTAGAGATACCGGGATGTCCTTAGGATATGTTATAGTCCAATTTGTCCTTCATCTAAATATACTAAAAACTTTGGGCTACGACAAACAGGGGCCGAGTACTTAAGCAAAACGTAAAGAAACAAACCCCCTCCATAGGAAATGAGTTAGACTATACTTTGCAGGCTCGTAACTCTTTTTCAACTGGAGATACAGGGATGTCCTTTGAGTATTTTATAGTCCAATTTGTCTTCCATCTAACCATACTAAAAACATTGAGCTACGACAAACAGGGGCCGAGTAATTAAGCTAAACGTAAACAAACAACCCGTCCAAAGGAAATGCATTAGACTATGCTTTGCAGGCCCATAACTCTGTGTTTACTAGAGATACGGGGATGTCCTTAAGATATGTTATAGTCCAAATTGTCGTCCATCTAAGCATACTAAAAACATTGAGCTACGACAAACAGGGGCCGAGATATTAAGCAAAATGTTCGTCAACTTTGGTATCGTCTCACTTATTTTTATTATGTTACTTATGATTTTTGCACTAAACTTTGGAGGCTCATAACTCTTGTTCTACAAGAGGTACTGGGATCTCCTTTGGATATGTTATAGTACTCTTTGCTCCCCATACAAGGATACTTTAAACTTGAGGCTACCTCAATATCGTCGTCAACTTACTTTTTGTCTCACTTATTGTTAGAAGGTTACTTTTGATTTTTGAAAATATACTTTGCAGGCTCGTAACTCTGTTTCTACTGGAGATACGGGGATGTCCTTTGAGTATGTTATAGACCAATTTGTCCCCCATCTAGCCATACTAAGAATTAGGGCTACGACAAACAGTAGTCGAGTAATTAAGCTAATCGTAAACAAACAAACCCCTCCATAGGAAATACATTAGACTAAATTCTGGAGGCTCGTAACTCTGGTTCTACCAGAGATACGGGGATGTAAATAATGTGACCTTGACACAAATGTTCGGATAATTATAAAGGTCTTTGCATGTTCCAAGCAAAAAAAAACTTCGCGGTTTCGAACCTGTGGCCTTCCGGGAGTGAGGCGGATGCGATAACCGTTACACTAAGGATATGTTATTATTTTTAATCGAAAGAACAGGGTCAAGTAATTAAGCAATACGTGAACAAACAAACCCCTCCATAGAAAATGCATTAGACTATACTTTGCAGGCCCATAACTCTGTGTCTACTAGAGATACCGGGATGTCCTTAGGATATGTTATAGTCCAATTTGTCCTTCATCTAAATATACTAAAAACTTTGGGCTACGACAAACAGGGGCCGAGTACTTAAGCAAAACGTAAAGAAACAAACCCCCTCCATAGGAAATGAGTTAGACTATACTTTGCAGGCTCGTAACTCTGTTTCTACTGGAGATACGGGGATGTCCTTTGAGTATTTTATAGTCCAATTTGTCCCCCATCTAACCATACTAAAAACATTCAGCTACGACAAACAGGGGCCGAGTAATTAAGCTAAACGTAAACAAACAACCCGTCCAAAGGAAATGCATTAGACTATGCTTTGCAGGCCCATAACTCTGTGTTTACTAGAGATACGGGGATGTCCTTAGGATATGTTATAGTCCAAATTGTCCCCCATCTAACCATACTAAAAACATTGAGCTAAGACAAACACGGGCCGAGATATTAAGCAAAATGTTCGTCAACTTTGGTATCGTCTCACTTATTTTTATTATGTTACTTATGATTTTTGCACTAAACTTTGGAGGCTCATTACTCTTGTTCTACAAGAGATACTGGGATCTCCTTTGGAAATGTTATAGTACTCTTTGCTCCCCATACAAGGATACTTTAAACTTGAGGCTACCTCAATATCGTCGTCAACTTATTTTTTGTCTCACTTATTGTTAGAAGGTTACTTTTGATTTTTGAAAATAAAGTTTGCAGGCTCGTAACTCTGGTTCTACCAGAGATACGGGGATGTAAATAATGTGACCTTGACACAAATGTTCGGATAATTATAAAGGTCTTTGCATGTTCCAAGCAAAAAAAAAACTTCGCGGTTTCGAACCTGTGGCCTTCCGGGAGTGAGGCGGATGCGATAACCGTTACACTAAAGATATGTTATTATGTTTAATCGAAAGAACAGGGTCAAGTAATTAAGCAATACGTGAACAAACAAACCCCTCCATAGAAAATGCATTAGACTATACTTTGCAGGCCCATAACTCTGTGTCTACTAGAGATACCGGGATGTCCTTAGGATATGTTATAGTCCAATTTGTCCTTCATCTAAATTTACTAAAAACTTTGGGCTACGACAAACAGGGGCCGAGTACTTAAGCAAAACGTAAAGAAACAAACCCCCTCCATAGGAAATGAGTTAGACTATACTTTGCAGGCTCGTAACTCTTTTTCTACTGGAGATACAGGGATGTCCTTTGAGTATTTTATAGTCCAATTTGTCCCCCATCTAACCATACTAAAAACATTGAGCTACGACAAACAGGGGCCGAGTAATTAAGCTAAACGTAAACAAACAACCCGTCCAAAGGAAATGCATTAGACTATGCTTTGCAGGCCCATAACTCTGTGTTTACTAGAGATACGGGGATGTCCTTAAGATATGTTATAGTCCAAATTGTCGTCCATCTAAGCATACTAAAAACATTGAGCTACGACAAACAGGGGCCGAGATATTAAGCAAAATGTTCGTCAACTTTGGTATCGTCTCACTTATTTTTATTATGTTACTTATGATTTTTGCACTAAACTTTGGAGGCTCATAACTCTTGTTCTACAAGAGATACTGGGATCTCCTTTGGAAATGTTATAGTACTCTTTGCTCCCCATACAAGGATACTTTAAACTTGAGGCTACCTCAATATCGTCGTCAACTTATTTTTTGTCTCACTTATTGTTAGAAGGTTACTTTTGATTTTTGAAAATAAACTTTGCAGGCTCGTAACTCTGGTTCTACCAGAGATACGGGGATGTAAATAATGTGACCTTGACACAAATGTTCGGATAATTATAAAGGTCTTTGCATGTTCCAAGCAAAAAAAAAACTTCGCGGTTTCGAACCTGTGGCCTTCCGGGAGTGAGGCGGATGCGATAACCGCTACACTAAAGATATGTTATTATTTTTAATCGAAAGAACAGGGTCAAGTAATTAAGCAATACGTGAACAAACAAACCCCTCCAAAGAAAATGCATTAGACTATACTTTGCAAGGCCCATAACTCTGTGTCTACTAGAGATACGGGGATGTCCTTTGAGTATGTTATAGTCCAATTTGTCCCCCATCTAACCATACTAAAAACATTGAGCTACGACAAACAGGGGCCGAGTAATTAAGCTAAACGTAAACAAACAACCCGTCCAAAGGAAATGCATTAGACTATGATTTGCAGGCCCATAACTCTGTGTTTACTAGAGATACGGGCATGTCCTTAGGATATGTTATAGTCCAAATTGTCCCCCATCTAACCATACTAAAAACATTGAGCTACGACAAACAAGGGCCGAGATATTAAGCAAAATGTTCGTCAACTTTGGTATCGTCTCACTTATTTTTATTATGTTACTTATGATTTTTGCACTAAACTTTGGAGGCTCATAACTCTTGTTCTACAAGAGATACTGGGATCTCCTTTGGAAATGTTATAGTACTCTTTGCTCCCCATACAAGGATACTTTAAACTTGAGGCTACCTCAATATCGTCGTCAACTTATTTTTTGTCTCACTTATTGTTAGAAGGTTACTTTTGATTTTTGAAAATAAAGTTTGCAGGCTCGTAACTCTGGTTCTACCAGAGATACGGGGATGTAAATAATGTGACCTTGACACAAATGTTCGGATAATTATAAAGTTCTTTGCATGTTCCAAGCAAAAAAAAAACTTCGCGGTTTCGAACCTGTGGCCTTCCGGGAGTGAGGCGGATGCGATAACCGTTACACTAAAGATATGTTATTATTTTTAATCGAAAGAACAGGGTCAAGTAATTAAGCAATACGTGAACAAACAAACCCCTCCATAGAAAATGCATTAGACTATACTTTGCAGGCCCATAACTCTGTGTCTACTAGAGATACCGGGATGTCCTTAGGATTTGTTATAGTCCAAATTGTCCTTCAGCTAACCATACTAAAAACTTTGGGCTACGACAAACAGGGGCCGAGTACTTAAGCAAAACGTAAAGAAACAAACCCCCTCCATAGGAAATGAGTTAGACTATTTTTGCAGGCTCGTAACTCTGTTTCCACTGGAGATACGGGGATGTCCTTTGAGTATGTTATAGTCCAATTTGTCCCCCATCTAACCATACTAAAAACATTGAGCTACGACAAACAGGAGCCGAGTAATTAAGCTAAACGTAAACAAACAACCCGTCCAAAGGAAATGCATTAGACTATGCTTTGCAGGCCCATAACTCTGTGTTTACTAGAGATACGGGGATGTCCTTAGGATATGTTATAGTCCAAATTGTCCCCCATCTAACCATACTAAAAACATTGAGCTACGACAAACAGGGGCCGAGATATTAAGCAAAATGTTCGTCAACTTTGGTATCGTCTCACTTATTTTTATTATGTTACTTATGATTTTTGCACTAAACTTTGGAGGCTCATAACTCTTGTTCTACAAGAGATACTGGGATCTCCTTTGGAAATGTTATAGTACTCTTTGCTCCCCATACAAGGATACTTTAAACTTGAGGCTACCTCAATATCGTCGTCAACTTATTTTTTGTCTCACTTATTGTTAGAAGGTTACTTTTGATTTTTGAAAATAAAGTTTGCAGGCTCGTAACTCTGGTTCTACCAGAGATACGGGGATGTAAATAATGTGACCTTGACACAAATGTTCGGATAATTATAAAGGTCTTTGCATGTTCCAAGCAAAAAAAAAAACTTCGCGGTTTCGAACCTGTGGCCTTCCGGGAGTGAGGCGGATGCGATAACCGTTACACTAAAGATATGTTATTATGTTTAATCGAAAGAACAGGGTCAAGTAATTAAGCAATACGTGAACAAACAAACCCCTCCATAGAAAATGCATTAGACTATACTTTGCAGGCCCATAACTCTGTGTCTACTAGAGATACCGGGATGTCCTTAGGATATGTTATAGTCCAATTTGTCCTTCATCTAAATATACTAAAAACTTTGGGCTACGACAAACAGGGGCCGAGTACTTAAGCAAAACGTAAAGAAACAAACCCCCTCCATAGGAAATGAGTTAGACTATACTTTGCAGGCTCGTAACTCTTTTTCTACTGGAGATACAGGGATGTCCTTTGAGTATTTTATAGTCCAATTTGTCCCCCATCTAACCATACTAAAAACATTGAGCTACGACAAACAGGGGCCGAGTAATTAAGCTAAACGTAAACAAACAACCCGTCCAAAGGAAATGCATTAGACTATGCTTTGCAGGCCCATAACTCTGTGTTTACTAGAGATACGGGGATGTCCTTAAGATATGTTATAGTCCAAATTGTCCCCCATCTAACCATACTAAAAACATTGAGCTACGACAAACAAGGGCCGAGATATTAAGCAAAATGTTCGTCAACTTTGGTATCGTCTCACTTATTTTTATTATGTTACTTATGATTTTTGCACTAAACTTTGGAGGCTCATAACTCTTGTTCTACAAGAGATACTGGGATCTCCTTTGGATATGTTATAGTACTCTTTGCTCCCCATACAAGGATACTTTAAACTTGAGGCTACCTCAATATCGTCGTCAACTTACTTTTTGTCTCACTTATTGTTAGAAGGTTACTTTTGATTTTTGAAAATAAAGTTTGCAGGCTCGTAACTCTGGTTCTACCAGAGATACGGGGATGTAAATAATGTGACCTTGACACAAATGTTCGGATAATTATAAAGTTCTTTGCATGTTCCAAGCAAAAAAAAAACTTCGCGGTTTCGAACCTGTGGCCTTCCGGGAGTGAGGCGGATGCGATAACCGTTACACTAAAGATATGTTATTATTTTTAATCGAAAGAACAGGGTCAAGTAATTAAGCAATACGTGAACAAACAAACCCCTCCATAGAAAATGCATTAGACTATACTTTGCAGGCCCATAACTCTGTGTCTACTAGAGATACCGGGATGTCCTTAGGATTTGTTATAGTCCAAATTGTCCTTCAGCTAACCATACTAAAAACTTTGGGCTACGACAAACAGGGGCCGAGTACTTAAGCAAAACGTAAAGAAACAAACCCCCTCCATAGGAAATGAGTTAGACTATTTTTGCAGGCTCGTAACTCTGTTTCCACTGGAGATACGGGGATGTCCTTTGAGTATGTTATAGTCCAATTTGTCCCCCATCTAACCATACTAAAAACATTGAGCTACGACAAACAGGAGCCGAGTAATTAAGCTAAACGTAAACAAACAACCCGTCCAAAGGAAATGCATTAGACTATGCTTTGCAGGCCCATAACTCTGTGTTTACTAGAGATACGGGGATGTCCTTAGGATATGTTATAGTCCAAATTGTCCCCCATCTAACCATACTAAAAACATTGAGCTACGACAAACAGGGGCCGAGATATTAAGCAAAATGTTCGTCAACTTTGGTATCGTCTCACTTATTTTTATTATGTTACTTATGATTTTTGCACTAAACTTTGGAGGCTCATAACTCTTGTTCTACAAGAGATACTGGGATCTCCTTTGGAAATGTTATAGTACTCTTTGCTCCCCATACAAGGATACTTTAAACTTGAGGCTACCTCAATATCGTCGTCAACTTATTTTTTGTCTCACTTATTGTTAGAAGGTTACTTTTGATTTTTGAAAATAAAGTTTGCAGGCTCGTAACTCTGGTTCTACCAGAGATACGGGGATGTAAATAATGTGACCTTGACACAAATGTTCGGATAATTATAAAGGTCTTTGCATGTTCCAAGCAAAAAAAAAAACTTCGCGGTTTCGAACCTGTGGCCTTCCGGGAGTGAGGCGGATGCGATAACCGTTACACTAAAGATATGTTATTATGTTTAATCGAAAGAACAGGGTCAAGTAATTAAGCAATACGTGAACAAACAAACCCCTCCATAGAAAATGCATTAGACTATACTTTGCAGGCCCATAACTCTGTGTCTACTAGAGATACCGGGATGTCCTTAGGATATGTTATAGTCCAATTTGTCCTTCATCTAAAAATACTAAAAACTTTGGGCTACGACAAACAGGGGCCGAGTACTTAAGCAAAACGTAAAGAAACAAACCCCTCCATAGGAAATGAGTTAGACTATACTTTGCAGGCTCGTAACTCTTTTTCTACTGGAGATACAGGGATGTCCTTTGAGTATTTTATAGTCCAATTTGTCCCCCATCTAACCATACTAAAAACATTGAGCTACGACAAACAGGGGCCGAGTAATTAAGCTAAACGTAAACAAACAACCCGTCCAAAGGAAATGCATTAGACTATGCTTTGCAGGCCCATAACTCTGTGTTTACTAGAGATACGGGGATGTCCTCAAGATATGTTATAGTCCAAATTGTCCCCCATCTAACCATACTAAAAACATTGAGCTACGACAAACAAGGGCCGAGATATTAAGCAAAATGTTCGTCAACTTTGGTATCGTCTCACTTATTTTTATTATGTTACTTATGATTTTTGCACTAAACTTTGGAGGCTCATAACTCTTGTTCTACAAGAGATACTGGGATCTCCTTTGGATATGTTATAGTACTCTTTGCTCCCCATACAAGGATACTTTAAACTTGAGGCTACCTCAATATCGTCGTCAACTTACTTTTTGTCTCACTTATTGTTAGAAGGTTACTTTTGATTTTTGAAAATATACTTTGCAGGCTCGTAACTCTGTTTCTACTGGAGATACGGGGATGTCCTTTGAGTATGTTATAGACCAATTTGTCCCCAATCTAGCCATACTAAGAATTAGGGCTACGACAAACAGTAGTCGAGTAATTAAGCTAATCGTAAACAAACAAACCCCTCCATAGGAAATACATTAGACTAAATTCTGGAGGCTCGAAACTCTGGTTCTACCAGAGATACGGGGATGTAAATAATGTGACCTTGACACAAATGTTCGGATAATTATAAAGGTCTTTGCATGTTCCAAGCAAAAAAAAACTTCGCGGTTTCGAACGTGTGGCCTTCCGAGAGTGAGGCGGATGCGATAACCGCTACACTAAAGATATGTTATTATTTTTAATCGAAAGAACAGGGTCAAGTAATTAAGCAATACGTGAACAAACAAACCCCTCCATAGAAAATGCATTAGACTATAGTTTGCAGGCTCGTAACTCTGTTTCTACTGGAGATACGGGGATGTCCTTTGAGTATGTTATAGTCCAATTTGTCCTTCATCTAACCATACTAAAAACATTGAGCTACGACAAACAGTAGTCGAGTAATTAAGCTAATCGTAAACAAACAAACCCCTCCATAGGAAATGCATTAGACTATACTTTGCAGGCCCATAACTCTGTGTCTACTAGAGATACGGGAATGTCCTTAGGATATGTTATACTCCAAATTGTCCCCCATCTAACCATACTAAAAACTTTGGGCTACGACAAACAGGGGCCGAGTACTTAAGCAAAACGTAAAGAAACAAACCCCCTCCATAGGAAATGAGTTAGACTATATTTTGCAGGCTCGTAACTCTGTTTCTACTAGAGATACGGGGATGTCCGTTGAGTATTTTATAGTTCAATTTGTCCCCCATCTAACCATACTAAAAACATTGAGCTACGACAAACAGGGGCCGAAAAATTAAGCTAAACGTAAACAAACAACCCCTCCATAGAAAATGCATTAGACTATACTTTGCAAGGCCCATAACTCTGTGTCTACTAGAGATACCGGGATGTCCTTAGGATATGTTATGGTCCAATTTGTCCTTCATCTAACCATACTAAACACTTTGGGCTACGACAAACAGGGGCCGAGTACTTAAGCAAAACGTAAAGAAACAAACCCCCTCCATAGGAAATGAGTTAGACTATACTTTGCAGGCTCGTAACTCTGTTTCCACTGGAGATACGGGGATGTCCTTTGAGTATGTTATAGTCCAATTTGTCCCCCATCTAACCATACTAAAAACATTGAGCTACGACAAACAGGGGCCGAGTAATTAAGCTAAACGTAAACAAACAACCCGTCCATAGGAAATGCATTAGACTATACTTTGCAGGCCCATAACTCTGTGTCTACTAGAGATACCGGGATGTCCTTAGGATTTGTTTTAGTCCAATTTGTCCTTCATCTAACCATACTAAAAACATTGAGCTACGACAAACAGGGGCCGAGTAATTAAGCTAAACGTAAACAAACAACCTGTCCATAGGAAATGCATTAGACTATACTTTGCAGGCCCATAACTCTGTGTCTACTAGAGATACGGGGATGTCCTTAGGATGTGACATAGTCCAAATTGTCCCCCATCTAACCATACTAAAAACATAGAGCTACAACAAACAGGGGCCGAGATATTAAGCAAAATGTTCGTCAACTTTGGTATCGTCTCACTTATTTTTATTATGTTACTTATGATTTTTGCACTAAACTTTGGAGGCTCATAACTCTTGTTCTACAAGAGGTACTGGGATCTCCTTTGGATATGTTATAGTACTCTTTGCTCCCCATACAAGGATACTTTAAACTTGAGGCTACCTCAATATCGTCGTCAACTTACTTTTTGTCTCACTTATTGTTAGAAGGTTACTTTTGATTTTTGAAAATATACTTTGCAGGCTCGTAACTCTGTTTCTACTGGAGATACGGGGATGTCCTTTGAGTATGTTATAGACCAATTTGTCCCCCATCTAGCCATACTAAGAATTAGGGCTACGACAAACAGTAGTCGAGTAATTAAGCTAATCGAAAACAAACAAACCCCTCCATAGGAAATACATTAGACTAAATTCTGGAGGCTCGTAACTCTGGTTCTACCAGAGATACGGGGATGTAAATAATGTGACCTTGACACAAATGTTCGGATAATTATAAAGGTCTTTGCATGTTCCAAGCAAAAAAAACTTCGCGGTTTCGAACGTGTGGCCTTCCGAGAGTGAGGCGGATGCGATAACCGCTACACTAAAGATATGTTATTATTTTTAATCGAAAGAACAGGGTCAAGTAATTAAGCAATACGTGAACAAACAAACCCCTCCATAGAAAATGCATTAGACTATAGTTTGCAGGCTCGTAACTCTGTTTCTACTGGAGATACGGGGATGTCCTTTGAGTATGTTATAGTCCAATTTGTCCCCCATCTAACCATACTAAAAACATTGAGCTACGACAAACAGTAGTCGAGTAATTAAGCTAATCGTAAACAAACAAACCCCTCCATAGGAAATGCATTAGACTATACTTTGCAGGCCCATAACTCTGTGTCTACTAGAGATACGGGAATGTCCTTAGGATATGTTATACTCCAAATTGTCCCCCATCTAACCATACTAAAAACTTTGGGCTACGACAAACAGGGGCCGAGTACTTAAGCAAAACGTAAAGAAACAAACCCCCTCCATAGGAAATGAGTTAGACTATATTTTGCAGGCTCGTAACTCTGTTTCTACTAGAGATACGGGGATGTCCGTTGAGTATTTTATAGTTCAATTTGTCCCCCATCTAACCATACTAAAAACATTGAGCTACGACAAACAGGGGCCGAAAAATTAAGCTAAACGTAAACAAACAACCCCTCCATAGAAAATGCATTAGACTATACTTTGCAAGGCCCATAACTCTGTGTCTACTAGAGATACCGGGATGTCCTTAGGATATGTTATGGTCCAATTTGTCCTTCATCTAACCATACTAAAAACTTTGGGCTACGACAAACAGGGGCCGAGTACTTAAGCAAAACGTAAAGAAACAAACCCCCTCCATAGGAAATGAGTTAGACTATACTTTGCAGGCTCGTAACTCTGTTTCCACTGGAGATACGGTGATGTCCTTTGAGTACGTTATAGTCCAATTTGTCACCCATCTAACCATACTAACAATATTGAGCTACGACAAACAGGGGCCGAGTAATTAAGCTAAACGTAAACAAACAACCCGTCCATAGGAAATGCATTAGACTATATTTTGCAGGCCCATAACTCTGTGTCTACTGGAGATACGGGGATGTCCTTTGAGTATGTTATAGACCAATTTGTCCCCCATCTAGCCATACTAAGAATTAGGGCTACGACAAACAGTAGCCGAGTAATTAAGCTAATCGTAAACAAACAAACCCCTCCATAGGAAATACATTAGACTAAATTCTGGAGGCTCGTAACTCTGGTTCTACCAGAGATACGGGGATGTAAATAATGTGACCTTGACACAAATGTTCGGATAATTATAAAGGTCTTTGCATGTTCCAAGCAAAAAAAAACTTCGCGGTTTCGAACGTGTGGCCTTCCGAGAGTGAGGCGGATGCGATAACCGCTACACTAAAGATATGTTATTATTTTTAATCGAAAGAACAGGGTCAAGTAATTAAGCAATACGTGAACAAACAAACCCCTTCATAGAAAATGCATTAGACTATAGTTTGCAGGCTCGTAACTCTGTTTCTACTGGAGATACGGGGATGTCCTTTGAGTATGTTATAGTACAATTTATCCCCCATCTAACCATACTAAAAACATTGAGCTACGACAAACAGTAGTCGAGTAATTAAGCTAATCGTAAACAAACAAACCCCTCCATAGGAAATGCATTAGACTATACTTTGCAGGCCCATAACTCTGTGTCTACTAGAGATACGGGAATGTCCTTAGGATATGTTATACCCCAAATTGTCCCCAATCTAACCATACTAAAAACTTTGGGCTACGACAAACAGGGGCCGAGTACTTAAGCAAAACGTAAAGAAACAAACCCCCTCCATAGGAAATGAGTTAGACTATATTTTGCAGGCTCGTAACTCTGTTTCTACTAGAGATACGGGGATGTCCGTTGAGCATTTTATAGTTCAATTTGTCCCCCATCTAACCATACTAAAAACATAGAGCTACAACAAACAGGGGCCGAGATATTAAGCAAAATGTTCGTCAACTTTGGTATCGTCTCACTTATTTTTATTATGTTACTTATGATTTTTGCACTAAACTTTGGAGGCTCATAACTCTTGTTCTACAAGAGGTACTGGGATCTCCTTTGGATATGTTATAGTACTCTTTGCTCCCCATACAAGGATACTTTAAACTTGAGGCTACCTCAATATCGTCGTCAACTTACTTTTTGTCTCACTTATTGTTAGAAGGTTACTGTAAAATTTTTGAAAATATACTTTGCAGGCTCGTAACTCTGTTTCTACAGGAGATACGGGGATGTCCTTTGAGTATGTTATAGACCAATTTGTCCCCCATCTAGCCATACTAAGAATTAGGGCTACGACAAACAGTAGTCGAGTAATTAAGCTAATCGTAAACAAACAAACCCCTCCATAGGAAATACATTAGACTAAATTCTGGAGGCTCGTAACTCTGGTTCTACCAGAGATACGGGGATGTAAATAATGTGACCTTGACACAAATGTTCGGATAATTATAAAGGTCTTTGCATGTTCCAAGCAAAAAAAAACTTCGCGGTTTCGAACGTGTGGCCTTCCGAGAGTGAGGCGGATGCGATAACCGCTACACTAAAGATATGTTATTATTTTTAATCGAAAGAACAGGGTCAAGTAATTAAGCAATACGTGAACAAACAAACCCCTCCATAGAAAATGCATTAGACTATAGTTTGCAGGCTCGTAACTCTGTTTCTACTGGAGATACGGGGATGTCCTTTGAGTATGTTATAGTCCAATTTTTCCCCCATCTAACCATACTAAAAACATTGAGCTACGACAAACAGTAGTCGAGTAATTAAGCTAATCGTAAACAAACAAACCCCTCCATAGAAAATGCATTAGACTATACTTTGCAAGGCCCATAACTCTGTGTCTACTAGAGATACCGGGATGTCCTTAGGATATGTTATGGTCCAATTTGTCCTTCATCTAACCATACTAAAAACTTTGGGCTACGACAAACAGGGGCCGAGTACTTAAGCAAAACGTAAAGAAACAAACCCCCTCCATAGGAAATGAGTTAGACTATACTTTGCAGGCTCGTAACTCTGTTTCCACTGGAGATACGGGGATGTCCTTTGAGTATGTTATAGTCCAATTTGTCCCCCATCTAACCATACTAACAATATTGAGCTACGACAAACAGGGGCCGAGTAATTAAGCTAAACGTAAACAAACAACCCGTCCATAGGAAATGCATTAGACTATATTTTGCAGGCCCATAACTCTGTGTCTACTAGAGATACGGGGATGTCCTTAGGATATGTTATAGTCCAAATTGTCCCCCATCTAACCATATTAAAAACATTGAGCTACGACAAACAAGGGCCGAGATATTAAGCAAAATGTTCGTCAACTTTGGTATCGTCTCACTTATTTTTATTATGTTACTTATGATTTTTGCACTAAACTTTGGAGGCTCATAACTCTTGTTCTACAAGAGATAGTGGGATCTCCTTTGGATATGTTATAGTACTCTTTGCTCCCCATACAAGGATACTTTAAACTTGAGGCTACCTCAATATCGTCGTCAACTTACTTTTTGTCTCACTTATTGTTAGAAGGTTACTTTTGATTTTTGAAAATAAACTTTGCAGGCTCGTAACTCTGGTTCTACCAGAGATACGGGGATGTAAATAATGTGACCTTGACACAAATGTTCGGATAATTATAAAGGTCTTTGCATGTTCCAAGCAAAAAAAAAACTTCGCGGTTTCGAACCTGTGGCCTTCCGGGAGTGAGGCGGATGCGATAACCGCTACACTAAAGATACGTTATTATTTTTAATTGAAAGAACAGGTTCAAGTAATTAAGCAATACATGAACAAACAAACCCCCTCCTTGTTCACAGTGGCTGGTGCTCTGAAGTGTGAAAAATTGAGATTCCAAATTTTTCGTCGGTTGCTGATAAAATAAGAGATATTCGATTTTATTTTTTATATAGCGGGCGTTGAATGTTTCACGAAAGTACGTTGGTCTTGAATTTACACGCCAGTTTTTTTAGGTTGCGACGCAATAACAGAAGATTTTTTAACACGGTTTGCTAGTTACTCGTTTTTGATGGGGCCGGATTTGGCAACAAAACTAATCGATCACGAGCGAAAGCGAACTGACTTCTCACAAGTAGGGCACAACAGAAAGATAGCAATAATCACGGTAGTGGGAGCGTCGAGAATGCAGTTAGATCTTGTTACCAGTGACTGAAGCTCCAAAGCGTTGAGATCACAATTTAAATCCTCGGTTGTAGATGAGATAAGCGAGAGTAGTTCCTTTCTTTTTTTTTAGAAGCGGGCGTTGATTTTTTTAAGAAGACCGATGCTCTTGGCTTTGCACGCCAGGTCTTTTTTAAGCGACGCAAGAACGGATGTTTTTTGTTTCAGCACGGATTGTAAGTTATGCGTTAATGGTACTTATCACGAGGCAAATACGGGTCTTGGAGAAAGCTGTCCACCAGCAAAAGCGGGATGACTTACGACGATTTGCAAGTAGCTAAGCCGACTATTTTCAAATATAACCACTGAAACCATTATTTTTATACTTTTTGCTTTAATTCAAGCAAATATAACGATATTCATTCAAAAAACTGTTAAAATTCAATTTTCAATCAGAAATCGTTGTCACGGATTTTGTATCTTGAAGAAGAAAAACATGCGATTTTTTCGGTACATTTTTGAATTCATTTTTTTCTGGAGAACTTTTTGACCGAATTCAGCTTAATTCCCTATAAAACACTCATTGAAAGTGATTTCATCTCGATTGAACAATAATTAAAAATTTACCTCGATTTTTAATAACATTTTCAAAATCGACGTTTCACGGCCAAAGATGCATACTTTGAGTATTTCTTCACTATTTTCAAATATGTTCACTGAAACCATTATTTTTAAACTTTTTGCTTTAATTCAAGCAAATGTAACGATATTCAATCAAAAAACTGTTAAAATTTTTCAATATGAAATCGTTGTCACGGATTTTGTATCTTGAAGAAGAAAAACATGCGATTTTTTCGGTACTTTTTTGAATGCATTTTTTTCAGGAGAAATTTTGGACCGAATTCAGCTTAATTCCCTATAAAACACTCATTAAAAGTGATTTCATCTCGATTGAACAATAAATAAAAATGTACCTCGATTTTTAATAACATTTTCAAAATCGACGTTTCACGGCCAAAGAAGCATACTTTGAGTATTTCTTCACTATTTTCAAATATGTTCACTGAAAGCGTGATTTTTATACTTTTTGCTTTAATTCAAGCAAATGTAACGATATTCAATCAAAAAACTGTTAAAATTAAATTTTTCAATAAGAAATCGTTGTCACGGATATTGTATCTTGAAGAAAAAAAACATGCGATTTTTTCGGTATGTTGAATCCGGCGATCCAAAACAAGCCTGGTCATTTATACTTAAATAATAATTGAATTAATGGTTTTCCCCACTGGGGTTTTCCCAGGACCTTTTTTCCCATAAGCAGAAGTTATGGGTTTTTATGGTCCGAATTTAGCTTAGTTAAGGTTAAGTAAAGGTTTACTTATAGTGAATACTTATGTTTGATATGTTTTATATGTAAAGACTTTAAAGAATAACATTGTACTCTAAACCAAAATAAGAACTGTCGTAGAGCACGGCTTGTAATTGCTAAGAAATACTGTACTATTGTAAAGGCTATAGTAATGCATTTGAAAGGTTCGACGGATGGTTTTTGTTACTAGTGTGTTAAAAGGCCCTCTGGCTCTGTAAAGTCATAAAACTTAGGAGTGACGAATTTTGGGGAGCGCTCGCTTGGTAACAACAATAAGGGTAAAAACTTGAACTTTGTGTTAAAACTAGCAGAAGCAAAGCATGAGTAGAACCTATTGGACTCTTGATGGAGAAAGAGCGCTTGTTACCATCGGGCAATATAGATCGCAAACCGACTCTGCCGAGAGAGGTTGTAAAAGAAAGACTTAGAAACTTTAGTTAAACGGACGTGTTTTCAAGGAAAATTATTGTAATGATATCTTGATTTAAGTATGATTTGATAAGACAATACAGTAATTAAAGAAAATATTGATGATTGCATTTGGAGATTCTTCGTTATTGAAATAAAGACACACAAATAAGTTAGGGATTTAGATCGGTGTTTCAGTCCGCCGATGTGATATCAGGAATTATCACAAACTCTTATGTTGGGATGGAAGTCGCAACATAAAATGGTGCCGAAACCCGGGACTAATTACGTGCTCGGGACTAATTACGTACCCGGGACTCATTACGTGCTCGGGAAAAATTACGTTAATTGGACAATTTTGTGAAAATTGGACTTGGTTCGAGAACTTCGAAAATTGTGGTCCCAAGTCAACTCCACGTTGGATGCTTTTTTTGCCGATACCAGACCGAAAGGGAACGTGAACGTGCCGCAAGAAGTCCAGCGGCGGGGAGCGATATGGAGCGGGATGAAGGAGTCCCAGCCCAAAGACATCAGAGTCTACAGAAGCTAAAGGAGTGGTCCTTCTCAAGGTTGGATGCAACTATATGCAGTCGAAGCAACGAACAACCGTTAACTTCAGGTTGATAAAATTGATTCGCACTTCGCAATGAAGTTGGGTTCGTAGAAAAATACTTATTAAGAGAAAATAAAGGTTTGACACTAAGTTGTCGTAAGATAAAAAGGTGCTCTGGGTTTTTGAGCTAAGATAAAAAAAAGTGCTCTGGTTGAGCTTGGTTAAAAAAGTGCTCTGGTTGAGCTTGGTTAAAAAAGTGCTCTGGTTGAGCTTGGTTAAAAAAGTGCTCTGGTTGAGCTTGGTTAAAAAAGTGCTCTGGTTGAGCTTGGTTAAAAAAGTGCTCTGGTTGAGCTTGGTTAAAAAAGTGCTCTGGTTGAGCTTGGTTAAAAAAGTGCTCTGGTTGAGCTTGGTTAAAAAAGTGCTCTGGTTGAGCTTGGTTAAAAAAGTGCTCTGGTTGAGCTTGGTTAAAAAAGTGCTCTGGTTGAGCTTGGTTAAAGTAGTGCTCTGGTTGAGCTTGGTATAAGGGTTTATTACCGATAGGTCGGTCTTGGCTTGTTGTGAAAGAGAGAGTGTATGATGGCGTGGCCACGGTAAAAAATTAGATGCCCCAGAATGGGCGAATTTAGTATCGTTCCAGAAAGAGCGACAAAAAGTAAATACCCTAGCCGGGTATCCCCTCCCACGTCCCAGAACGGGCGTTAAACAAAGTCCATGAAAGGACATAGACAAAGTCCATGAAAGGACATAAAAAAAGCTCTTAATTGAGCACGAACCTTTTCCTAAATGGATAAAAGGGTTAGCCAAGATAAAAGAGTTGCACATGGGCATTCTTAAGACCTGATCGGGGCGTACCTAAGAAAAAGGCGACGCTTATTAGTTGGCGATTTCGATAGACTTAGTAGTGCATTCACGACACGAGCGGCGCTGTAAGATTTATTTCGAACGGCGTCGACGAGTGATTAACAGGTGTACAGACCGAAGTTTGGATATTCCCTTGTGGTGGTCCCTTCGCGAGTCCCTGGCTGACTTTGTCCAATCGTTATTGCCGTTAAGTAGGTTGTTTGGTAAAAGGTAAATTACTATTTGTAAAAGGTAATGTTGGTATTTGTAAAAAGTGTAAAAGATATATTTGTGTTGGTTAAAAAGTAACACTTATAAGGTGATTCCATAACATGAGTATTTGGTGAAAAATGGTTAAGTAAATTTGGTACAATAACATTGATACTGGTAAAAGTCGTTGCACTTTAAGTGCTACTAAAATGGTGGTTTAAAGGGAATATTATAAGTTAGTGTCCCTGGTGTGAAGGGATGAACGACGTGGATGGTGGCATTCCTACTTTCTCTTTGGTGCCTCTTTTTTCATGGCGCTTCCTTTTCCCACTTCCTTGACCACCTGACATGGCTCGTTGTAGTAGTTTATTGGGAAATATGCATAAAGGTTCATATAAAGTTGTATCTCCCTGAGAAAGGAGAAGAGTTGTATCTCCCTGAGAAAGGAGAAGAGTTGTATCTCCCTGAGAAAGGAGAAGAGTTGTATCTCCCTGAGAAAGGAGAAGAGTTGTATCTCCCTGAGAAAGGAGAAGAGTTGTATCTCCCTGAGAAAGGAGAAGAGTTGTATCTCCCTGAGAAAGGAGAAGAGTTGTATCTCCCTGAGAAAGGAGAAGAGTTGTATCTCCCTGAGAAAGGAGAAGAGTTGTATCTCCCTGAGAAAGGAGAAGAGTTGTATCTCCCTGAGAAAGGAGAAGAGTTGTATCTCCCTGAGAAAGGAGAAGAGTTGTATCTCCCTGAGAAAGGAGAAGAGTTGTATCTCCCTGAGAAAGGAGAAGAGTTGTATCTCCCTGACGAAGGAGAAAATTCAATGGTTTATAAATAGAGTTCAAATTAAGGGTTATTTGATTCAAATTAAGAGTTATTTCATTGAAAAGTAACAATTTGGTTCATTAGTATAACTTGTTTCAAATAAGAAAAAGGTTGATACGTTCTGAGACAAAGGTTGATGATTAGTTGGTCTTATGAACGAAACACTGTAAAAAAGTATTAATTTTTGGAAAGATATTTAAGAGTTCTTGCAGTAATGCAGTAGTCAGCTCATAACATTCTTGAGTAAAAGAAAAAGGTGCATCGCCGCCTCAAACAAAGGGGAAGAACACTGCTCACAGAAGCAACGTTTCAATTATACCTCTGGTACTACAAGTGCTACCACCTAAAAACTGCTAAAAGACTAAAATTTGCATGATGTATAAACTGTAGTTTGAAAATATGTTAATTATGTTGAAAACTGTATAAATAGTTTTAAGTTTGGATATTTTGTAAGAAAATAACTTTAACTGCTTTAAAAATAATCTTTGACCAAAGGGATCGGTTCCCATGAAAAACAAAGTAATAAAACTAGTTAGCTTGGATAGGACAGTTGAAAGATTCAGCTGGGTATAATGACTTGCACGTGCACTGTTAAAAGTTAAAAGTAAAGCAAAATAAAAGAAAAAATAAGAGGGCAATCTTATATTGTCAAAAGACTAAAATAACACAATAAGTTTCTCTTTACACATCCATGTTAAAATATTTATGGTTGAACTTTGTAACTTAAGGGTAGCGATCGGAGCGTGGGATACTTAGTTCTCCTAACTAAAAACTCCTACTAAAAATTTGAGGAAGTTTGTCCCCACGCTACCGAGAGGCTTTGCCCCAGCATAGGGTGAAGGTTGGTTTCTTCTCATTGTAAAAGAAGGGGAACCAATCTTTGAACAGATGTAGAATAACCTATAAAAGCTGTTTCGCTAAACAAAATGAGTCGAGTTACTTCAAATTCAGTAACAGAAATCAATTAAAATTAAATGATAAACTTAAATGAAGAAATGTAAATTTAAATGTAGTCTTTTCAAGAAATTTAAAATAAGTTAAGAAATAAGTAAATTAAATAGAAAAACATGAGAAATTCAAATGAAGGCATGTTGAGTCAATTAAAACTAAGTTGTTGGATCGCTTAATTGTAGGAAATACAGAGATGTATTTCGGCGGGGAGTGTTGAATCCGGCGATCCAAAACAAGCCTGGTCATTTATACTTAAATAATAATTGAATTAATGGTTTTCCCCACTGGGGTTTTCCCAGGACCTTTTTTCCCATAAGCAGAAGTTATGGGTTTTTATGGTCCGAATTTAGCTTAGTTAAGGTTAAGTAAAGGTTTACTTATAGTGAATACTTATGTTTGATATGTTTTATATGTAAAGACTTTAAAGAATAACATTGTACTCTAAACCAAAATAAGAACTGTCGTAGAGCACGGCTTGTAATTGCTAAGAAATACTGTACTATTGTAAAGGCTATAGTAATGCATTTGAAAGGTTCGACGGATGGTTTTTGTTACTAGTGTGTTAAAAGGCCCTCTGGCTCTGTAAAGTCATAAAACTTAGGAGTGACGAATTTTGGGGAGCGCTCGCTTGGTAACAACAATAAGGGTAAAAACTTGAACTTTGTGTTAAAACTAGCAGAAGCAAAGCATGAGTAGAACCTATTGGACTCTTGATGGAGAAAGAGCGCTTGTTACCATCGGGCAATATAGATCGCAAACCGACTCTGCCGAGAGAGGTTGTAAAAGAAAGACTTAGAAACTTTAGTTAAACGGACGTGTTTTCAAGGAAAATTATTGTAATGATATCTTGATTTAAGTATGATTTGATAAGACAATACAGTAATTAAAGAAAATATTGATGATTGCATTTGGAGATTCTTCGTTATTGAAATAAAGACACACAAATAAGTTAGGGATTTAGATCGGTGTTTCAGTCCGCCGATGTGATATCAGGAATTATCACAAACTCTTATGTTGAATGCATTTTTTTTTGGAGAAATGTTTGACCGAATTCAGCTTAATTCCCTATAAAACACTCATTAAAAGTGATTTCATCTCGATTGAATAATAATTAAAAATTTACCTCGATTTTTAATAACATTTTCAAAATCGACGTTTCACGGCCAAAGAAGCATACTTTGAGTATTTCTTCACTATTTTCAAATATGTTCACTGAAACCATTATTTTTATACTTTTTGCTTTAATTCAAGCAATGTAACGATATTCATTCAAAAAACTGTTAAAATTCAATTTTCAGTAAGAAATCGTATTCACGGATTTTGTGTCTTGAAGAAGAAAAACATGCGATTTTTTCGGTACTTTTTTGAATGCATTTTTTTCTGGAGAAATGTTTGACCGAATTCAGCTTAATTCCCTATAAAACACTCATTGAAAGTGATTTCATCTCGATTGAACAATAATTAAAAATTTACCTCGATTTTTAATAACATTTTCAAAATCGACGTTTCACGGCCAAAGAAGCTTACTTTGAGTATTTCTTCACTATTTTCAAATATGTTCACTGAAACCATTATTTTTATACTTTTTGCTTTAATTCATGCAAATGTAACGATATTCAATCAAAAAACTGTTAAAATTAAATTTTTCAATAAGAAATCGTTGTCACGGATTTTGTATCTTGAAGAAGAAAAACATGCGATTTTTTTCGGTACTTTTTTGAATGCATTTTTTTCTGGAGAAATTTTTGACCGAATTCAGCTTAATTCCCTATAAAACACTCATTGAAAGTGATTTCATCTCGATTGACCAATAATTAAAAATTTACCTCGATTTTTAATAACATTTTCAAAATCGACGTTTCACGGCCAAAGAAGCTTACTTTGAGTATTTCTTCACTATTTTCAAATATGTTCACTGAAACCATTATTTTTATACTTTTTGCTTTAATTCATGCAAATGTAACGATATTCAATCAAAAAACTGTTAAAATTAAATTTTTCAATAAGAAATCGTTGTCACGGATATTGTATCTTGAAGAAAAAAAACATGCGATTTTTTCGGTACACTTTTGAATGCATTTTTTTTTGGAGAAATGTTTGACCGAATTCAGCTTAATTCCCTATAAAACACTCATTAAAAGTGATTTCATCTCGATTGAATAATAATTAAAAATTTACCTCGATTTTTAATAACATTTTCAAAATCGACGTTTCACGGCCAAAGAAGCATACTTTGAGTATTTCTTCACTATTTTCAAATATGTTCACTGAAACCATTATTTTTATACTTTTTGCTTTAATTCAAGCAATGTAACGATATTCATTCAAAAAACTGTTAAAATTCAATTTTCAGTAAGAAATCGTATTCACGGATTTTGTGTCTTGAAGAAGAAAAACATGCGATTTTTTCGGTACTTTTTTGAATGCATTTTTTTGTGGAGAAATGTTTGACCGAATTCAGCTTAATTCCCTATAAAACACTCATTGAAAGTGATTTCATCTCGATTGAACAATAATTAAAAATTTACCTCGATTTTTAATAACATTTTCAAAATCGACGTTTCACGGCCAAAGAAGCTTACTTTGAGTATTTCTTCACTATTTTCAAATATGTTCACTGAAACCATTATTTTTATACTTTTTGCTTTAATTCATGCAAATGTAACGATATTCAATCAAAAAACTGTTAAAATTAAATTTTTCAATAAGAAATCGTTGTCACGGATTTTGTATCTTGAAGAAGAAAAACATGCGATTTTTTTCGGTACTTTTTTGAATGCATTTTTTTCTGGAGAAATTTTTGACCGAATTCAGCTTAATTCCCTATAAAACACTCATTGAAAGTGATTTCATCTCGATTGAACAATAATTAAAAATTTACCTCGATTTTTAATAACATTTTCAAAATCGACGTTTCACGGCCAAAGAAGCTTACTTTGAGTATTTCTTCACTATTTTCAAATATGTTCACTGAAACCATTATTTTTTTACTTTTTGCTTTAATTCATGCAAATGTAACGATATTCAATCAAAAAACTGTTAAAATTAAATTTTTCAATAAGAAATCGTTGTCACGGATTTTGTATCTTGAAGAAGAAAAACATGCGATTTTTTCGGTACTTTTTTGAATGCATTTTTTTCTGGAGAAATTTTTGACCGAATTCAGCTTAATTCCCTATAAAACACTCATTAAAAGTGATTTCATCTCGATTGAACAATAAATAAAAATGTACCTCGATTTTTAATAACATTTTCAAAATCGACGTTTCACGGCCAAAGAAGCATATTTTGAATATTTCTTCACTATTTTCAAATATGTTCACTGAAACCATTATTTTTTTACTTTTTGCTTTAATTCATGCAAATGTAACGATATTCAATCAAAAAACTGTTAAAATTAAATTTTTCAATAAGAAATCGTTGTCACGGATTTTGTATCTTGAAGAAGAAAAACATGCGATTTTTTCGGTACTTTTTTGAATGCATTTTTTTCTGGAGAAATTTTTGACCGAATTCAGCTTAATTCCCTATAAAACACTCATTAAAAGTGATTTCATCTCGATTGAACAATAAATAAAAATGTACCTCGATTTTTAATAACATTTTCAAAATCGACGTTTCACGGCCAAAGAAGCATATTTTGAATATTTCTTCACTATTTTCAAAAATAACCACTGAAACCATTATTTTTATAATTTTTGCTTTAATTCAAGCAAATGTAACGATATTCATTCAAAAAACTGTTAAAATTCAATTTTTCAATAAGAAATCGTTGTCACGGATTTTGTATCTTGAAGAAGAAAAACATGCGATTTTTTTCGGTACTTTTTTGAATGCATTTTTTTCTGGAGAAATTTTTGACCGAGTTCAGCTTAATTCCCTATAAAACACTCATTGAAAGTGATTTCATCTCGATTGACCAATAATTAAAAATTTACCTCGATTTTTAATAACATTTTCAAAATCGACGTTTTACGGCCAAAGAAGCATACTTTGAGTATTTCTTCACTATTTTCAAATATAACCACTGAAACCATTATTTTTATACTTTTTGCTTTAATTCAAGCAATGTAACGATATTCATTCAAAAAACTGTTAAAATTCAGTTTTCAATAAGAAATCGTTGTCACGGATATTGTATCTTGAAGAAAAAAACATGCGATTTTTTCGGTACACTTTTGAATGCATTTTTTTTTGGAGAAATGTTTGACCGAATTCAGCTTAATTCCCTATAAAACACTCTTTGAAAGTGATTTCATCTTGATTGAACAATAATTAAAAATTTACCTCGATTTTTAATAACATTTTCAAAATCGACGTAACTCGGCCTAAGGAAAACATTTTGAGTATTTGTTCACTGTTTTCAAATATAACCACTGAAACCATTATTTTTGTAATTTTTGCGTTAATTCAAGCAAATGTAACGATATTCATTCAACAAACTGTTAAAATTCAATTTTAAATAAGAAATCGTTGTCACGGATTTTGTATCTTGAAGAAGAAAAACATGCGATTTTTTCGGTACTTTTTTGAATGCATTTTTTTCTGGAGAAATTTTTGACCGAATTCAGCTTAATTCCCTATAAAACACTCATTAAAAGTGATTTCATCTCGATTGAACAATAAATAAAAATGTACCTCGATTTTTAATAACATTTTCAAAATCGACGTTTCACGGCCAAAGAAGCATATTTTGAATATTTTTTAACTATTTTCAAAAATAACCACTGAAACCATTATTTTTATAATTTTTGCTTTAATTCAAGCAAATGTAACGATATTCATTCAAAAAACTGTTAAAATTCAATTTTTCAATAAGAAATCGTTGTCACGGATTTTGTATCTTGAAGAAGAAAAACATGCGATTTTTTTCGGTACTTTTTTGAATGCATTTTTTTCTGGAGAAATTTTTGACCGAATTCAGCTTAATTCCCTATAAAACACTCATTGAAAGTGATTTCATCTCGATTGACCAATAATTAAAAATTTACCTCGATTTTTAATAACATTTTCAAAATCGACGTTTTACGGCCAAAGAAGCATACTTTGAGTATTTCTTCACTATTTTCAAATATAACCACTGAAACCATTATTTTTTTACTTTTTGCTTTAATTCATGCAAATGTAACGATATTCAATCAAAAAACTGTTAAAATTAAATTTTTCAATAAGAAATCGTTGTCACGGATTTTGTATCTTGAAGAAGAAAAACATGCGATTTTTTCGGTACTTTTTTGAATGCATTTTTTTCTGGAGAAATTTTTGACCGAATTCAGCTTAATTCCCTATAAAACACTCACTAAAAGTGATTTCATCTCGATTGAACAATAAATAAAAATGTACCTCGATTTTTAATAACATTTTCAAAATCGACGTTTCACGGCCAAAGAAGCATATTTTGAATATTTCTTCACTATTTTCAAAAATAACCACTGAAACCATTATTTTTATAATTTTTGCTTTAATTCAAGCAAATGTAACGATATTCATTCAAAAAACTGTTAAAATTCAATTTTTCAATAAGAAATCGTTGTCACGGATTTTGTATCTTGAAGAAGAAAAACATGCGATTTTTTTCGGTACTTTTTTGAATGCATTTTTTTCTGGAGAAATTTTTGACCGAGTTCAGCTTAATTCCCTATAAAACACTCATTGAAAGTGATTTCATCTCGATTGACCAATAATTAAAAATTTACCTCGATTTTTAATAACATTTTCAAAATCGACGTTTTACGGCCAAAGAAGCATACTTTGAGTATTTCTTCACTATTTTCAAATATAACCACTGAAACCATTATTTTTATACTTTTTGCTTTAATTCAAGCAATGTAACGATATTCATTCAAAAAACTGTTAAAATTCAGTTTTCAATAAGAAATCGTTGTCACGGATATTGTATCTTGAAGAAAAAAACATGCGATTTTTTCGGTACACTTTTGAATGCATTTTTTTCTGGAGAAATTTTTGACCGAATTCAGCTTAATTCCCTATAAAACACTCATTAAAAGTGATTTCATCTCGATTGAACAATAAATAAAAATGTACCTCGATTTTTAATAACATTTTCAAAATCGACGTTTCACGGCCAAAGAAGCATATTTTGAATATTTCTTCACTATTTTCAAATATGTTCACTGAAACCATTATTTTTTTACTTTTTGCTTTAATTCATGCAAATGTAACGATATTCAATCAAAAAACTGTTAAAATTAAATTTTTCAATAAGAAATCGTTGTCACGGATTTTGTATCTTGAAGAAGAAAAACATGCGATTTTTTCGGTACTTTTTTGAATGCATTTTTTTCTGGAGAAATTTTTGACCGAATTCAGCTTAATTCCCTATAAAACACTCATTAAAAGTGATTTCATCTCGATTGAACAATAAATAAAAATGTACCTCGATTTTTAATAACATTTTCAAAATCGACGTTTCACGGCCAAAGAAGCATATTTTGAATATTTCTTCACTATTTTCAAAAATAACCACTGAAACCATTATTTTTATAATTTTTGCTTTAATTCAAGCAAATGTAACGATATTCATTCAAAAAACTGTTAAAATTCAATTTTTCAATAAGAAATCGTTGTCACGGATTTTGTATCTTGAAGAAGAAAAACATGCGATTTTTTTCGGTACTTTTTTGAATGCATTTTTTTCTGGAGAAATTTTTGACCGAGTTCAGCTTAATTCCCTATAAAACACTCATTGAAAGTGATTTCATCTCGATTGACCAATAATTAAAAATTTACCTCGATTTTTAATAACATTTTCAAAATCGACGTTTTACGGCCAAAGAAGCATACTTTGAGTATTTCTTCACTATTTTCAAATATAACCACTGAAACCATTATTTTTATACTTTTTGCTTTAATTCAAGCAATGTAACGATATTCATTCAAAAAACTGTTAAAATTCAGTTTTCAATAAGAAATCGTTGTCACGGATATTGTATCTTGAAGAAAAAAACATGCGATTTTTTCGGTACACTTTTGAATGCATTTTTTTTTGGAGAAATGTTTGACCGAATTCAGCTTAATTCCCTATAAAACACTCTTTGAAAGTGATTTCATCTTGATTGAACAATAATTAAAAATTTACCTCGATTTTTAATAACATTTTCAAAATCGACGTAACTCGGCCTAAGGAAAACATTTTGAGTATTTGTTCACTGTTTTCAAATATAACCACTGAAACCATTATTTTTGTAATTTTTGCGTTAATTCAAGCAAATGTAACGATATTCATTCAACAAACTGTTAAAATTCAATTTTAAATAAGAAATCGTTGTCACGGATTTTGTATCTTGAAGAAGAAAAACATGCGATTTTTTCGGTACTTTTTTGAATGCATTTTTTTCTGGAGAAATTTTTGACCGAATTCAGCTTAATTCCCTATAAAACACTCATTAAAAGTGATTTCATCTCGATTGAACAATAAATAAAAATGTACCTCGATTTTTAATAACATTTTCAAAATCGACGTTTCACGGCCAAAGAAGCATATTTTGAATATTTTTTAACTATTTTCAAAAATAACCACTGAAACCATTATTTTTATAATTTTTGCTTTAATTCAAGCAAATGTAACGATATTCATTCAAAAAACTGTTAAAATTCAATTTTTCAATAAGAAATCGTTGTCACGGATTTTGTATCTTGAAGAAGAAAAACATGCGATTTTTTTCGGTACTTTTTTGAATGCATTTTTTTCTGGAGAAATTTTTGACCGAATTCAGCTTAATTCCCTATAAAACACTCATTGAAAGTGATTTCATCTCGATTGACCAATAATTAAAAATTTACCTCGATTTTTAATAACATTTTCAAAATCGACGTTTTACGGCCAAAGAAGCATACTTTGAGTATTTCTTCACTATTTTCAAATATAACCACTGAAACCATTATTTTTTTACTTTTTGCTTTAATTCATGCAAATGTAACGATATTCAATCAAAAAACTGTTAAAATTAAATTTTTCAATAAGAAATCGTTGTCACGGATTTTGTATCTTGAAGAAGAAAAACATGCGATTTTTTCGGTACTTTTTTGAATGCATTTTTTTCTGGAGAAATTTTTGACCGAATTCAGCTTAATTCCCTATAAAACACTCATTAAAAGTGATTTCATCTCGATTGAACAATAAATAAAAATGTACCTCGATTTTTAATAACATTTTCAAAATCGACGTTTCACGGCCAAAGAAGCATATTTTGAATATTTCTTCACTATTTTCAAAAATAACCACTGAAACCATTATTTTTATAATTTTTGCTTTAATTCAAGCAAATGTAACGATATTCATTCAAAAAACTGTTAAAATTCAATTTTTCAATAAGAAATCGTTGTCACGGATTTTGTATCTTGAAGAAGAAAAACATGCGATTTTTTTCGGTACTTTTTTGAATGCATTTTTTTCTGGAGAAATTTTTGACCGAGTTCAGCTTAATTCCCTATAAAACACTCATTGAAAGTGATTTCATCTCGATTGACCAATAATTAAAAATTTACCTCGATTTTTAATAACATTTTCAAAATCGACGTTTTACGGCCAAAGAAGCATACTTTGAGTATTTCTTCACTATTTTCAAATATAACCACTGAAACCATTATTTTTATACTTTTTGCTTTAATTCAAGCAATGTAACGATATTCATTCAAAAAACTGTTAAAATTCAGTTTTCAATAAGAAATCGTTGTCACGGATATTGTATCTTGAAGAAAAAAACATGCGATTTTTTCGGTACACTTTTGAATGCATTTTTTTTTTGGAGAAATGTTTGACCGAATTCAGCTTAATTCCCTATAAAACACTCTTTGAAAGTGATTTCATCTTGATTGAACAATAATTAAAAATTTACCTCGATTTTTAATAACATTTTCAAAATCGACGTAACTCGGCCTAAGGAAAACATTTTGAGTATTTGTTCACTGTTTTCAAATATAACCACTGAAACCATTATTTTTGTAATTTTTGCGTTAATTCAAGCAAATGTAACGATATTCATTCAACAAACTGTTAAAATTCAATTTTAAATAAGAAATCGTTGTCACGGATTTTGTATCTTGAAGAAGAAAAACATGCGATTTTTTCGGTACTTTTTTGAATGCATTTTTTTCTGGAGAAATTTTTGACCGAATTCAGCTTAATTCCCTATAAAACACTCATTAAAAGTGATTTCATCTCGATTGAACAATAAATAAAAATGTACCTCGATTTTTAATAACATTTTCAAAATCGACGTTTCACGGCCAAAGAAGCATATTTTGAATATTTCTTCACTATTTTCAAAAATAACCACTGAAACCATTATTTTTATAATTTTTGCTTTAATTCAAGCAAATGTAACGATATTCATTCAAAAAACTGTTAAAATTCAATTTTTCAATAAGAAATCGTTGTCACGGATTTTGTATCTTGAAGAAGAAAAACATGCGATTTTTCGGTACTTTTTTGAATGCATTTTTTTCTGGAGAAATGTTTGACCGAATTCAGCTTAATTCCCTATAAAACACTCATTGAAAGTGATTTCATCTCGATTGACCAATAATTAAAAATTTACCTCGATTTTTAATAACATTTTCAAAATCGACGTTTTACGGCCAAAGAAGCATACTTTGAGTATTTCTTCACTATTTTCAAATATAACCACTGAAACCATTATTTTTATACTTTTTGCTTTAATTCAAGCAATGTAACGATATTCATTCAAAAAACTGTTAAAATTCAGTTTTCAATAAGAAATCGTTGTCACGGATATTGTATCTTGAAGAAAAAAATCATGCGATTTTTTCGGTACACTTTTGAATGCATTTTTTTCAGGAGAAATTTTTGACCGAATTCAGCTTAATTCCCTATAAAACCCTCTTTGAAAGTGATTTCATCTTGATTGAACAATAATTAAAAATTTACCTCGATTTTTAATAACATTTTCAAAATCGACGTAACTCGGCCTAAGGAAAACATTTTGAGTATTTGTTCACTGTTTTCAAATATAACCACTGAAACCATTATTTTTGTAATTTTTGCGTTAATTCAAGCAAATGTAACGATATTCATTCAACAAACTGTTAAAATTCAATTTTAAATAAGAAATCGTTGTCACGGATTTTGTATCTTGAAGAAAAAAAACATGCGATTTTTTCGGTACACTTTTGAATGCATTTTTTTCTGGAGAAATGTTTGACCGAATTCAGCTTAATTCCCTATAAAACACTCATTGAAAGTGATTTCATCTCGATTGAACAATAATTAAAAATTTACCTCGATTTTTAATAACATTTTCAAAATCGACGTTTCACGGCCAAAGAAGCTTACTTTGAGTATTTCTTCACTATTTTCAAATATGTTCACTGAAACCATTATTTTTATACTTTTTGCTTTAATTCATGCAAATGTAACGATATTCAATCAAAAAACTGTTAAAATTAAATTTTTCAATAAGAAATCGTTGTCACGGATTTTGTATCTTGAAGAAGAAAAACATGCGATTTTTTCGGTACTTTTTTGAATGCATTTTTTTCTGGAGAAATTTTTGACCGAATTCAGCTTAATTCCCTATAAAACACTCATTAAAAGTGATTTCATCTCGATTGAACAATAAATAAAAATGTACCTCGATTTTTAATAACATTTTCAAAATCGACGTTTCACGGCCAAAGAAGCATATTTTGAATATTTCTTCACTATTTTAAAAAATAACCACTGAAACCATTATTTTTATAATTTTTGCTTTAATTCAAGCAAATGTAACGATATTCATTCAAAAAACTGTTAAAATTCAATTTTTCAATAAGAAATCGTTGTCACGGATTTTGTATCTTGAAGAAGAAAAACATGCGATTTTTTTCGGTACTTTTTTGAATGCATTTTTTTCTGGAGACATTTTTGACCGAATTCAGCTTAATTCCCTATAAAACACTCATTGAAAGTGATTTCATCTCGATTGACCAATAATTAAAAATTTACCTCGATTTTTAATAACATTTTCAAAATCGACGTTTTACGGCCAAAGAAGCATACTTTGAGTATTTCTTCACTATTTTCAAATATATTCATTGAAACCATTATTTTTATACTTTTTGCTTTAATTCAAGCAATGTAACGATATTCATTCAAAAAACTGTTAAAATTCAATTTTCAATAAGAAATCGTATTCACGGATTTTGTGTCTTGAAGAAGAAAAACCTGCGATTTTTTCGGTACTTTTTTGAATGCATTTTTTTCTGGAGAAATTTTTGACCGAATTCAGCTTAATTCCCTATAAAACACTCATTAAAAGTGATTTCATCTCGATTGAACAATAAATAAAAATGTACCTCGATTTTTAATAACATTTTCAAAATCGACGTAACTCGGCCTAAGAAAAACATTTTGAGTATTTGTTCACTGTTTTCAAATATAACCACTGAAACCATTATTTTTGTAATTTTTGCGTTAATTCAAGCAAATGTAACGATATTCATTCAACAAACTGTTAAAATTAAATTTTCAATAAGAAATCGTTGTCACGGATTTTGTATCTTGAAGAAAAAAAACATGCGATTTTTTCGGTACACTTTTGAATGCATTTTTTTCTGGAGAAATGTTTGACCGAATTCAGCTTAATTCCCTATAAAACACTCATTGAAAGTGATTTCATCTCGATTGAACAATAATTAAAAATTTACCTCGATTTTTAATAACATTTTCAAAATCGACGTTTCACGGCCAAAGAAGCTTACTTTGAGTATTTCTTCACTATTTTCAAATATGTTCACTGAAACCATTATTTTTATACTTTTTGCTTTAATTCATGCAAATGTAACGATATTCAATCAAAAAACTGTTAAAATTAAATTTTTCAATAAGAAATCGTTGTCACGGATTTTGTATCTTGAAGAAGAAAAACATGCGATTTTTTCGGTACTTTTTTGAATGCATTTTTTTCTGGAGAAATTTTTGACCGAATTCAGCTTAATTCCCTATAAAACACTCATTAAAAGTGATTTCATCTCGATTGAACAATAAATAAAAATGTACCTCGATTTTTAATAACATTTTCAAAATCGACGTTTCACGGCCAAAGAAGCATATTTTGAATATTTCTTCACTATTTTAAAAAATAACCACTGAAACCATTATTTTTATAATTTTTGCTTTAATTCAAGCAAATGTAACGATATTCATTCAAAAAACTGTTAAAATTCAATTTTTCAATAAGAAATCGTTGTCACGGATTTTGTATCTTGAAGAAGAAAAACATGCGATTTTTTTCGGTACTTTTTTGAATGCATTTTTTTCTGGAGACATTTTTGACCGAATTCAGCTTAATTCCCTATAAAACACTCATTGAAAGTGATTTCATCTCGATTGACCAATAATTAAAAATTTACCTCGATTTTTAATAACATTTTCAAAATCGACGTTTTACGGCCAAAGAAGCATACTTTGAGTATTTCTTCACTATTTTCAAATATATTCATTGAAACCATTATTTTTATACTTTTTGCTTTAATTCAAGCAATGTAACGATATTCATTCAAAAAACTGTTAAAATTCAATTTTCAATAAGAAATCGTATTCACGGATTTTGTGTCTTGAAGAAGAAAAACCTGCGATTTTTTCGGTACTTTTTTGAATGCATTTTTTTCTGGAGAAATTTTTGACCGAATTCAGCTTAATTCCCTATAAAACACTCATTAAAAGTGATTTCATCTCGATTGAACAATAAATAAAAATGTACCTCGATTTTTAATAACATTTTCAAAATCGACGTAACTCGGCCTAAGAAAAACATTTTGAGTATTTGTTCACTGTTTTCAAATATAACCACTGAAACCATTATTTTTGTAATTTTTGCGTTAATTCAAGCAAATGTAACGATATTCATTCAACAAACTGTTAAAATTAAATTTTCAATAAGAAATCGTTGTCACGGATTTTGTATCTTGAAGAAAAAAAACATGCGATTTTTTCGGTACACTTTTGAATGCATTTTTTTCTGGAGAAATGTTTGACCGAATTCAGCTTAATTCCCTATAAAACACTCATTGAAAGTGATTTCATCTCGATTGAACAATAATTAAAAATTTACCTCGATTTTTAATAACATTTTCAAAATCGACGTTTCACGGCCAAAGAAGCTTACTTTGAGTATTTCTTCACTATTTTCAAATATGTTCACTGAAACCATTATTTTTATACTTTTTGCTTAAATTCATGCAAATGTAACGATATTCAATCAAAAAACTGTTAAAATTAAATTTTTCAATAAGAAATCGTTGTCACGGATTTTGTATCTTGAAGAAGAAAAACATGCGATTTTTTCGGTACTTTTTTGAATGCATTTTTTTCTGGAGAAATTTTTGACCGAATTCAGCTTAATTCCCTATAAAACACTCATTAAAAGTGATTTCATCTCGATTGAACAATAAATAAAAATGTACCTCGATTTTTAATAACATTTTCAAAATCGACGTTTCACGGCCAAAGAAGCATATTTTGAATATTTCTTCACTATTTTAAAAAATAACCACTGAAACCATTATTTTTATAATTTTTGCTTTAATTCAAGCAAATGTAACGATATTCATTCAAAAAACTGTTAAAATTCAATTTTTCAATAAGAAATCGTTGTCACGGATTTTGTATCTTGAAGAAGAAAAACATGCGATTTTTTTCGGTACTTTTTTGAATGCATTTTTTTCTGGAGACATTTTTGACCGAATTCAGCTTAATTCCCTATAAAACACTCATTGAAAGTGATTTCATCTCGATTGACCAATAATTAAAAATTTACCTCGATTTTTAATAGCATTTTCAAAATCGACGTTTTACGGCCAAAGAAGCATACTTTGAGTATTTCTTCACTATTTTCAAATATATTCATTGAAACCATTATTTTTATACTTTTTGCTTTAATTCAAGCAATGTAACGATATTCATTCAAAAAACTGTTAAAATTCAATTTTCAATAAGAAATCGTATTCACGGATTTTGTGTCTTGATGAAGAAAAACCTGCGATTTTTTCGGTACTTTCTTGAATGCATTTTTTTCTGGAGAAATTTTTGACCGAATTCAGCTTAATTCCCTATAAAACACTCATTAAAAGTGATTTCATCTCGATTGAACAATAAATAAAAATGTACCTCGATTTTTAATAACATTTTCAAAATCGACGTAACTCGGCCTAAGAAAAACATTTTGAGTATTTGTTCACTGTTTTCAAATATAACCACTGAAACCATTATTTTTGTAATTTTTGCGTTAATTCAAGCAAATGTAACGATATTCATTCAACAAACTGTTAAAATTAAATTTTCAATAAGAAATCGTTGTCACGGATTTTGTATCTTGAAGAAAAAAAACATGCGATTTTTTCGGTACACTTTTGAATGCATTTTTTTCTGGAGAAATGTTTGACCGAGTTCAGCTTAATTCCCTATAAAACACTCATTGAAAGTGATTTCATCTCGATTGAACAATAATTAAAAATTTACCTCGATTTTTAATAACACTTTCAAAATCGACGTTTCACGGCCAAAGAAGCTTACTTTGAGTATTTCTTCACTATTTTCAAATATGTTCACTGAAACCATTATTTTTATACTTTTTGCTTTAATTCAAGCAAATGTAACGATATTCAATCAAAAAACTGTTAAAATTAAATTTTTCAATAAGAAATCGTTGTCACGGATTTTGTATCTTGAAGAAGAAAAACATGCGATTTTTTCGGTACTTTTTTGAATGCATTTTTTTCAGGAGAAATTTTGGACCGAACTCAGCTTAATTCCCTATAAAACACTCATTAAAAGTGATTTCATCTCGATTGAACAATAAATAAAAATGTACCTCGATTTTTAATAACATTTTCAAAATCGACGTTTCACGGCCAAAGAAGCATATTTTGAATATTTCTTCACTATTTTCAAAAATAACCACTGAAACCATTATTTTTATAATTTTTGATTTAATTCAAGCAAATGTAACGATATTCATTCAAAAAACTGTTAAAATTCAATTTTTCAATAAGAAATCGTTGTCACGGATTTTGTATCTTGAAGAAGAAAAACATGCGATTTTTTTCGGTACTTTTTTGAATGCATTTTTTTCTGGAGAAATTTTTGACCGAATTCAGCTTAATTCCCTATAAAACACTCATTGAAAGTGATTTCATCTCGATTGACCAATAATTAAAAATTTACCTCGATTTTTAATAACATTTTCAAAATCGACGTTTTACGGCCAAAGAAGCATACTTTGAGTATTTCTTCACTATTTTCAAATATATTCATTGAAACCATTATTTTTATACTTTTTGCTTTAATTCAAGCAATGTAACGATATTCATTCAAAAAACTGTTAAAATTCAATTTTCAATAAGAAATCGTATTCACGGATTTTGTGTCTTGAAGAAGAAAAACCTGCGATTTTTTCGGTACTTTTTTGAATGCATTTTTTTCTGGAGAAATTTTTGACCGAATTCAGCTTAATTCCCTATAAAACACTCATTAAAAGTGATTTCATCTCGATTGAACAATAAATAAAAATGTACCTCGATTTTTAATAACATTTTCAAAATCGACGTAACTCGGCCTAAGAAAAACATTTTGAGTATTTGTTCACTGTTTTCAAATATAACCAATGAAACCATTATTTTTGTAATTTTTGCGTTAATTCAAGCAAATGTAACGATATTCATTCAACAAACTGTTAAAATTCAATTTTAAATAAGAAATCGTTGTCACGGATATTGTATCTTGAAGAAAAAAAACATGCGATTTTTTCGGTACACTTTTGAATGCATTTTTTTTTGGAGAAATGTTTGACCGAATTCAGCTTAATTCCCTATAAAACACTCTTTGAAAGTGATTTCATCTCGATTGAATAATAATTAAAAATTTACCTCGATTTTTAATAACATTTTCAAAATCGACGTTTCACGGCCAAAGAAGCATACTTTGAGTATTTCTTCACTATTTTCAAATATGTTCACTGAAACCATTATTTTTATACTTTTTGCTTTAATTCAAGCAATGTAACGATATTCATTCAAAAAACTGTTAAAATTCAATTTTCAGTAAGAAATCGTATTCACGGATTTTGTGTCTTGAAGAAGAAAAACCTGCGATTTTTTCGGTACTTTTTTGAATGAATTTTTTTCTGGAGAAATTTTTGACCGAATTCAGCTTAATTCCCTATAAAACACTCATTAAAAGTGATTTCATCTCAAAAATGTACCTCGATTTTTAATAACATTTTCAAAATCGACGTAACTCGGCCTAAGAAAAACATTTTGAGTATTTGTTCACTATTTTCTAATATAACCACTGAAACCATTATTTTTGTAATTTTTGCGTTAATTCAAGCAAATGTAACGATATTCATTCAACAAACTGTTAAAATTAAATTTTTCAATAAGAAATCGTTGTCACGGATTTTGTATCTTGAAGAAGAAAAACATGCGATTTTTTCGGTACTTTTTTGAATGCATTTTTTTCTGGAGAAATGTTTGACCGAATTCAGCTTAATTCCCTATAAAACACTCATTGAAAGTGATTTCATCTCGATTGAACAATAATTAAAAATTTACCTCGATTTTTAATAACATTTTCAAAATCGACGTTTCACGGCCAAAGAAGCTTACTTTGAGTATTTCTTCACTATTTTCAAATATGTTCACTGAAACCATTATTTTTATACTTTTTGCTTTAATTCATGCAAATGTAACGATATTCAATCAAAAAACTGTTAAAATTAAATTTTTCAATAAGAAATCGTTGTCACGGATTTTGTATCTTGAAGAAGAAAAACATGCGATTTTTTTCGGTACTTTTTTGAATGCATTTTTTTCTGGAGAAATTTTTGACCGAATTCAGCTTAATTCCCTATAAAACACTCATTGAAAGTGATTTCATCTCGATTGACCAATAATTAAAAATTTACCTCGATTTTTAATAACATTTTCAAAATCGACGTTTTACGGCCAAAGAAGCATATTTTGAGTATTTCTTCACTATTTTCAAATATAACCACTGAAACCATTATTTTTATACTTTTTGCTTTAATTCAAGCAATGTAACGATATTCATTCAAAAAACTGTTAAAATTCAGTTTTCAATAAGAAATCGTTGTCACGGATATTGTATCTTGAAGAAAAAAACATGCGATTTTTTCGGTACACTTTTGAATGCATTTTTTTTTGGAGAAATGTTTGACCGAATTCAGCTTAATTCCCTATAAAACACTCTTTGAAAGTGATTTCTTCTTGATTGAACAATAATTAAAAATTTACCTCGATTTTTAATAACATTTTCAAAATCGACGTAACTCGGCCTAAGGAAAACATTTTGAGTATTTGTTCACTGTTTTCAAATATAACCACTGAAACCATTATTTTTGTAATTTTTGCGTTAATTCAAGCAAATGTAACGATATTCATTCAACAAACTGTTAAAATTCAATTTTAAATAAGAAATCGTTGTCACGGATTTTGTATCTTGAAGAAAAAAAACATGCGATTTTTCCGGTACACTTTTGAATGCATTTTTTTCTGGAGAAATGTTTGACCGAATTCAGCTTAATTCCCTATAAAACACTCATTGAAAGTGATTTCATCTCGATTGAACAATAATTAAAAATTTACCTCGATTTTTAATAACATTTTCAAAATCGACGTTTCACGGCCAAAGAAGCTTACTTTGAGTATTTCTTCACTATTTTCAAATATGTTCACTGAAACCATTATTTTTTTACTTTTTGCTTTAATTCATGCAAATGTAACGATATACAATCAAAAAACTGTTAAAATTAAATTTTTCAATAAGAAATCGTTGTCACGGATTTTGTATCTTGAAGAAGAAAAACATGCGATTTTTTCGGTACTTTTTTGAATGCATTTTTTTCTGGAGAAATTTTTGACCGAATTCAGCTTAATTCCCTATAAAACACTCATTAAAAGTGATTTCATCTCGATTGAACAATAAATAAAAATGTACCTCGATTTTTAATAACATTTTCAAAATCGACGTTTCACGGCCGAAGAAGCATATTTTGAATATTTCTTCACTATTTTCAAAAATAACCACTGAAACCATTATTTTTATAATTTTTGCTTTAATTCAAGCAAATGTAACGATATTCATTCAAAAAACTGTTAAAATTCAATTTTTCAATAAGAAATCGTTGTCACGGATTTTGTATCTTGAAGAAGAAAAACATGCGATTTTTTTCGGTACTTTTTTGAATGCATTTTTTTCTGGAGAAATTTTTGACCGAGTTCAGCTTAATTCCCTATAAAACACTCATTGAAAGTGATTTCATCTCGATTGACCAATAATTAAAAATTTACCTCGATTTTTAATAACATTTTCAAAATCGACGTTTTACGGCCAAAGAAGCATACTTTGAGTATTTCTTCACTATTTTCAAATATAACCACTGAAACCATTATTTTTATACTTTTTGCTTTAATTCAAGCAATGTAACGATATTCATTCAAAAACTGTTAAAATTCAGTTTTCAATAAGAAATCGTAGTCACGGATATTGTATCTTGAAGAAAAAAACATGCGATTTTTTCGGTACACTTTTGAATGCATTTTTTTTTGGAGAAATGTTTGACCGAATTCAGCTTAATTCCCTATAAAACACTCTTTGAAAGTGATTTCATCTTGATTGAACAATAATTAAAAATTTACCTCGATTTTTAATAACATTTTCAAAATCGACGTAACTCGGCCTAAGGAAAACATTTTGAGTATTTGTTCACTGTTTTCAAATATAACCACTGAAACCATTATTTTTGTAATTTTTGCGTTAATTCAAGCAAATGTAACGATATTCATTCAACAAACTGTTAAAATTCAATTTTAAATAAGAAATCGTTGTCACGGATTTTGTATCTTGAAGAAGAAAAACATGCGATTTTTTCGGTACTTTTTTGAATGCATTTTTTTCTGGAGAAATTTTTGACCGAATTCAGCTTAATTCCCTATAAAACACTCATTAAAAGTGATTTCATCTCGATTGAACAATAAATAAAAATGTACCTCGATTTTTAATAACATTTTCAAAATCGACGTTTCACGGCCAAAGAAGCATATTTTGAATATTTCTTCACTATTTTCAAAAATAACCACTGAAACCATTATTTTTATAATTTTTGCTTTAATTCAAGCAAATGTAACGATATTCATTCAAAAAACTGTTAAAATTCAGTTTTCAATAAGAAATCGTTGTCACGGATATTGTATCTTGAAGAAAAAAATCATGCGATTTTTTCGGTACACTTTTGAATGCATTTTTTTTTGGAGAAATGTTTGACCGAATTCAGCTTAATTCCCTATAAAACCCTCTTTGAAAGTGATTTCATCTTGATTGAACAATAATTAAAAATTTACCTCGATTTTTAATAACATTTTCAAAATCGACGTAACTCGGCCTAAGGAAAACATTTTGAGTATTTGTTCACTGTTTTGAAATATAACCACTGAAACCATTATTTTTGTAATTTTTGCGTTAATTCAAGCAAATGTAACGATATTCATTCAACAAACTGTTAAAATTCAATTTTAAATAAGAAATCGTTGTCACGGATTTTGTATCTTGAAGAAAAAAAACATGCGATTTTTTCGGTACACTTTTGAATGCATTTTTTTCTGGAGAAATGTTTGACCGAATTCAGCTTAATTCCCTATAAAACACTCATTGAAAGTGATTTCATCTCGATTGAACAATAATTAAAAATTTACCTCGATTTTTAATAACATTTTCAAAATCGACGTTTCACGGCCAAAGAAGCTTACTTTGAGTATTTCTTCACTATTTTCAAATATGTTCACTGAAACCATTATTTTTATACTTTTTGCTTTAATTCATGCAAATGTAACGATATTCAATCAAAAAACTGTTAAAATTAAATTTTTCAATAAGAAATCGTTGTCACGGATTTTGTATCTTGAAGAAGAAAAACATGCGATTTTTTCGGTACTTTTTTGAATGCATTTTTTTCTGGAGAAATTTTTGACCGAATTCAGCTTAATTCCCTATAAAACACTCATTAAAAGTGATTTCATCTCGATTGAACAATAAATAAAAATGTACCTCGATTTTTAATAACATTTTCAAAATCGACGTTTCACGGCCAAAGAAGCATATTTTGAATATTTCTTCACTATTTTCAAAAATAACCACTGAAACCATTATTTTTATAATTTTTGCTTTAATTCAAGCAAATGTAACGATATTCATTCAAAAAACTGTTAAAATTCAATTTTCAATAAGAAATCGTATTCACGGATTTTGTGTCTTGAAGAAGAAAAACCTGCGATTTTTTCGGTACTTTTTTGAATGCATTTTTTTCTGGAGAAATTTTTGACCGAATTCAGCTTAATTCCCTATAAAACACTCATTAAAAGTGATTTCATCTCGATTGAACAATAAATAAAAATGTACCTCGATTTTTAATAACATTTTCAAAATCGACGTAACTCGGCCTAAGAAAAACATTTTGAGTATTTGTTCACTGTTTTCAAATATAACCACTGAAACCATTATTTTTGTAATTTTTGCGTTAATTCAAGCAAATGTAACGATATTCATTCAACAAACTGTTAAAATTAAATTTTCAATAAGAAATCGTTGTCACGGATTTTGTATCTTGAAGAAAAAAAACATGCGATTTTTTCGGTACACTTTTGAATGCATTTTTTTCTGGAGAAATGTTTGACCGAGTTCAGCTTAATTCCCTATAAAACACTCATTGAAAGTGATTTCATCTCGATTGAACAATAATTAAAAATTTACCTCGATTTTTAATAACATTTTCAAAATCGACGTTTCACGACCAAAGAAGCTTACTTTGAGTATTTCTTCACTATTTTCAAATATGTTCACTGAAAGCATTATTTTTATACTTTTTGCTTTAGTTCAAGCAAATGTAACGATATTCAATCAAAAAACTGTTAAAATTAAATTTTTCAATCAGAAATCGTTGTCACGGATTTTGTATCTTGAAGAAGAAAAACATGCGATTTTTTCGGTACTTTTTTGAATGCATTTTTTTCTGGAGAAATATTTGACCCAATTCAGCTTAATTCCCTATAAAACACTCATTAAAAGTGATTTCATCTCGATTGAACAATAAATAAAAATGTACCTCGATTTTTAATAACATTTTCAAAATCGACGTTTCACGGCCAAAGAAGCATATTTTGAATATTTCTTCACTATTTTCAAAAATAACCACTGAAACCATTATTTTATAATTTTTGCTTTAATTCAAGCAAATGTAACGATATTCATTCAAAAAACTGTTAAAATTCAATTTTTCAATAAGAAATCGTTGTCACGGATTTTGTATCTTGAAGAAGAAAAACATGCGATTTTTTTCGGTACTTTTTTGAATGCATTTTTTTCTGGAGAAATTTTTGACCGATTTCAGCTTAATTCCCTATAAAACACTCATTGAAAGTGATTTCATCTCGATTTACCAATAATTAAAAATTTACCTTGATTTTTGATAACATTTTCAAAATCGACGTTTTACGGCCAAAGAAGCATACTTTGAGTATTTCTTCACTATTTTCAAATATAACCACTGAAACCATTATTTTTGTAATTTTTGCGTTAATTCAAGCAAATGTAACGATATTCATTCAACAAACTGTTAAAATTCAATTTTAAATAAGAAATCGTTGTCACGGATTTTGTATCTTGAAGAAAAAAAACATGCGATTTTTTCGGTACACTTTTGAATGCATTTTTTTCTGGAGAAATGTTTGACCGAATTCAGCTTAATTCCCTATAAAACACTCATTGAAAGTGATTTCATCTCGATTGAACAATAATTAAAAATTTACCTCGATTTTTAATAACATTTTCAAAATCGACGTTTCACGGCCAAAGAAGCTTACTTTGAGTATTTCTTCACTATTTTCAAATATGTTCACTGAAACCATTATTTTTATACTTTTTGCTTTAATTCAAGCAAATGTAACGATATTCAATCAAAAAACTGTTAAAATTAAATTTTTCAATAAGAAATCGTTGTCACGGATTTTGTATCTTGAAGAAGAAAAACATGCGATTTTTTCGGTACTTTTTTGAATGCATTTTTTTCTGGAGAAATTTTTGACCGAATTCAGCTTAATTCCCTATAAAACACTCATTGAAAGTGATTTCATCTCGATTGACCAATAATTAAAAATTTACCTCGATTTTTAATAACATTTTCAAAATCGACGTTTTACGGCCAAAGAAGCATACTTTGAGTATTTCTTCACTATTTTCAAATATATTCATTGAAACCATTATTTTTATACTTTTTGCTTTAATTCAAGCAATGTAACGATATTCATTCAAAAAACTGTTAAAATTCAATTTTCAATAAGAAATCGTATTCACGGATTTTGTGTCTTGAAGAAGAAAAACCTGCGATTTTTTCGGTACTTTTTTGAATGCATTTTTTTCTGGAGAAATTTTTGACCGAATTCAGCTTAATTCCCTATAAAACACTCATTAAAAGTGATTTCATCTCGATTGAACAATAAATAAAAATGTACCTCGATTTTTAATAACATTTTCAAAATCGACGTAACTCGGCCTAAGGAAAACATTTTGAGTATTTGTTCACTGTTTTGAAATATAACCACTGAAACCATTATTTTTGTAATTTTTGCGTTAATTCAAGCAAATGTAACGATATTCATTCAACAAACTGTTAAAATTCAATTTTAAATAAGAAATCGTTGTCACGGATTTTGTATCTTGAAGAAAAAAAACATGCGATTTTTTCGGTACACTTTTGAATGCATTTTTTTCTGGAGAAATGTTTGACCGAATTCAGCTTAATTTCCTATAAAACACTCATTGAAAGTGATTTCATCTCGATTGAACAATAATTAAAAATTTACCTCGATTTTTAATAACATTTTCAAAATCGACGTTTCACGGCCAAAGAAGCTTACTTTGAGTATTTCTTCACTATTTTCAAATATGTTCACTGAAACCATTATTTTTATACTTTTTGCTTTAATTCATGCAAATGTAACGATATTCAATCAAAAAACTGTTAAAATTAAATTTTTCAATAAGAAATCGTTGTCACGGATTTTGTATCTTGAAGAAGAAAAACATGCGATTTTTTCGGTACTTTTTTGAATGCATTTTTTTCTGGAGAAATTTTTGACCGAATTCAGCTTAATTCCCTATAAAACACTCATTGAAAGTGATTTCATCTCGATTGACCAATAATTAAAAATTTACCTCGATTTTTAATAACATTTTCAAAATCGACGTTTTACGGCCAAAGAAGCATACTTTGAGTATTTCTTCACTATTTTCAAATATATTCATTGAAACCATTATTTTTATACTTTTTGCTTTAATTCAAGCAATGTAACGATATTCATTCAAAAAACTGTTAAAATTCAATTTTCAATAAGAAATCGTATTCACGGATTTTGTGTCTTGAAGAAGAAAAACCTGCGATTTTTTCGGTACTTTTTTGAATGCATTTTTTTCTGGAGAAATTTTTGACCGAATTCAGCTTAATTCCCTATAAAACACTCATTAAAAGTGATTTCATCTCGATTGAACAATAAATAAAAATGTACCTCGATTTTTAATAACATTTTCAAAATCGACGTAACTCGGCCTAAGGAAAACATTTTGAGTATTTGTTCACTGTTTTGAAATATAACCACTGAAACCATTATTTTTGTAATTTTTGCGTTAATTCAAGCAAATGTAACGATATTCATTCAACAAACTGTTAAAATTAAATTTTCAATAAGAAATCGTTGTCACGGATTTTGTATCTTGAAGAAAAAAAACATGCGATTTTTTCGGTACACTTTTGAATGCATTTTTTTCTGGAGAAATGTTTGACCGAGTTCAGCTTAATTCCCTATAAAACACTCATTAAAAGTGATTTCATCTCGATTGAACAATAAATAAAAATGTACCTCGATTTTTAATAACATTTTCAAAATCGACGTTTCACGGCCAAAGAAGCATATTTTGAATATTTCTTCACTATTTTCAAAAATAACCACTGAAACCATTATTTTATAATTTTTGCTTTAATTCAAGCAAATGTAACGATATTCATTCAAAAAACTGTTAAAATTCAATTTTTCGATAAGAAATCGTTGTCACGGATTTTGTATCTTGAAGAAGAAAAACATGCGATTTTTTTCGGTACTTTTTTGAATGCATTTTTTTCTGGAGAAATTTTTGACCGATTTCAGCTTAATTCCCTATAAAACACTCATTGAAAGTGATTTCATCTCGATTTACCAATAATTAAAAATTTACCTCGATTTTTGATAACATTTTCAAAATCGACGTTTTACGGCCAAAGAAGCATACTTTGAGTATTTCTTCACTATTTTCAAATATAACCACTGAAACCATTATTTTTGTAATTTTTGCGTTAATTCAAGCAAATGTAACGATATTCATTCAACAAACTGTTAAAATTCAATTTTAAATAAGAAATCGTTGTCACGGATTTTGTATCTTGAAGAAAAAAAACATGCGATTTTTTCGGTACACTTTTGAATGCATTTTTTTCTGGAGAAATGTTTGACCGAATTCAGCTTAATTCCCTATAAAACACTCATTGAAAGTGATTTCATCTCGATTGAACAATAATTAAAAATTTACCTCGATTTTTAATAACATTTTCAAAATCGACGTTTCACGGCCAAAGAAGCTTACTTTGAGTATTTCTTCACTATTTTCAAATATGTTCACTGAAACCATTATTTTTATACTTTTTGCTTTAATTCAAGCAAATGTAACGATATTCAATCAAAAAACTGTTAAAATTAAATTTTTCAATAAGAAATCGTTGTCACGGATTTTGTATCTTGAAGAAGAAAAACATGCGATTTTTTCGGTACTTTTTTGAATGCATTTTTTTCTGGAGAAATTTTTGACCGATTTCAGCTTAATTCCCTATAAAACACTCATTGAAAGTGATTTCATCTCGATTTACCAATAATTAAAAATTTACCTCGATTTTTGATAACATTTTCAAAATCGACGTTTTACGGCCAAAGAAGCATACTTTGAGTATTTCTTCACTATTTTCAAATATAACCACTGAAACCATTATTTTTGTAATTTTTGCGTTAATTCAAGCAAATGTAACGATATTCATTCAACAAACTGTTAAAATTCAATTTTAAATAAGAAATCGTTGTCACGGATTTTGTATCTTGAAGAAAAAAAACATGCGATTTTTTCGGTACACTTTTGAATGCATTTTTTTCTGGAGAAATGTTTGACCGAATTCAGCTTAATTCCCTATAAAACACTCATTGAAAGTGATTTCATCTCGATTGAACAATAATTAAAAATTTACCTCGATTTTTAATAACATTTTCAAAATCGACGTTTCACGGCCAAAGAAGCTTACTTTGAGTATTTCTTCACTATTTTCAAATATGTTCACTGAAACCATTATTTTTATACTTTTTGCTTTAATTCAAGCAAATGTAACGATATTCAATCAAAAAACTGTTAAAATTAAATTTTTCAATAAGAAATCGTTGTCACGGATTTTGTATCTTGAAGAAGAAAAACATGCGATTTTTTCGGTACTTTTTTGAATGCATTTTTTTCTGGAGAAATTTTTGACCGAATTCAGCTTAATTCCCTATAAAACACTCATTGAAAGTGATTTCATCTCGATTGACCAATAATTAAAAATTTACCTCGATTTTTAATAACATTTTCAAAATCGACGTTTTACGGCCAAAGAAGCATACTTTGAGTATTTCTTCACTATTTTCAAATATATTCATTGAAACCATTATTTTTATACTTTTTGCTTTAATTCAAGCAATGTAACGATATTCATTCAAAAAACTGTTAAAATTCAATTTTCAATAAGAAATCGTATTCACGGATTTTGTGTCTTGAAGAAGAAAAACCTGCGATTTTTTCGGTACTTTTTTGAATGCATTTTTTTCTGGAGAAATTTTTGACCGAATTCAGCTTAATTCCCTATAAAACACTCATTAAAAGTGATTTCATCTCGATTGAACAATAAATAAAAATGTACCTCGATTTTTAATAACATTTTCAAAATCGACGTAACTCGGCCTAAGAAAAACATTTTGAGTATTTGTTCACTGTTTTCAAATATAACCACTGAAACCATTATTTTTGTAATTTTTGCGTTAATTCAAGCAAATGTAACGATATTCATTCAACAAACTGTTAAAATTAAATTTTCAATAAGAAATCGTTGTCACGGATTTTGTATCTTGAAGAAAAAAACATGCGATTTTTTCGGTACACTTTTGAATGCATTTTTTTCTGGAGAAATGTTTGACCGAGTTCAGCTTAATTCCCTATAAAACACTCATTGAAAGTGATTTCATCTCGATTGAACAATAATTAAAAATTTACCTCGATTTTTAATAACATTTTCAAAATCGACGTTTCACGGCCAAAGAAGCTTACTTTGAGTATTTCTTCACTATTTTCAAATATGTTCACTGAAACCATTATTTTTATACTTTTTGCTTTAATTCAAGCAAATGTAACGATATTCAATCAAAAAACTGTTAAAATTAAATTTTTCAATAAGAAATCGTTGTCACGGATTTTGTATCTTGAAGAAGAAAAACATGCGATTTTTTCGGTACTTTTTTGAATGCATTTTTTTCAGGAGAAATTTTGGACCGAATTCAGCTTAATTCCCTATAAAACACTCATTAAAAGTGATTTCATCTCGATTGAACAATAAATAAAAATGTACCTCGATTTTTAATAACATTTTCAAAATCGACGTTTCACGGCCAAAGAAGCATACTTTGAGTATTTCTTCACTATTTTCAAATATGTTCACTGAAAGCATTATTTTTATACTTTTTGCTTTAATTCAAGCAAATGTAACGATATTCAATCAAAAAACTGTTAAAATTAAATTTTTCAATCAGAAATCGTTGTCACGGATTTTGTATCTTGAAGAAGAAAAACATGCGATTTTTTCGGTACTTTTTTGAATGCATTTTTTTCTGGAGAAATTTTTGACCCAATTCAGCTTAATTCCCTATAAAACACTCATTAAAAGTGATTTCATCTCGATTGAACAATAAATAAAAATGTACCTCGATTTTTAATAACATTTTCAAAATCGACGTTTCACGGCCAAAGAAGCATATTTTGAGTATTTCTTCACTATTTTCAAATATAACCACTGAAACCATTATTTTTATACTTTTTGCTTTAATTCAAGCAAGTGTAACGATATTCATTCAAAAAACTGTTAAAATTCAAATTTCTATAAGAAATCGTATTCACGGATTTTGTGTCTTGAAGAAGAAAAACCTGCGACTTTTTCGGTACTTTTTTGAATGAATTTTTTTCTGGAGAAATTTTTGACCGAATTCAGCTTAATTCCCTACAAAACACTCATTAAAAGTGATTTCATCTCGATTGAACAATAAATAAAAATGTACCTCGATTTTTAATAACATTTTCAAAATCGACGTAACTCGGCCTAAGAAAAACATTTTGAGTATTTGTTCACTGTTTTCAAATATAACCACTGAAACCATTATTTTTGTAATTTTTGCGTTAATTCAAGCAAATGTAACGATATTCATTCAACAAACTGTTAAAATTAAATTTTCAATAAGAAATCGTTGTCACGGATTTTGTATCTTGAAGAAAAAAAACATGCGATTTTTTCGGTACACTTTTGAATGCATTTTTTTCTGGAGAAATGTTTGACCGAGTTCAGCTTAATTCCCTATAAAACACTCATTGAAAGTGATTTCATCTCGATTGAACAATAATTAAAAATTTACCTCGATTTTTAATAACACTTTCAAAATCGACGTTTCACGGCCAAAGAAGCTTACTTTGAGTATTTCTTCACTATTTTCAAATATGTTCACTGAAACCATTATTTTTATACTTTTTGCTTTAATTCAAGCAAATGTAACGATATTCAATCAAAAAACTGTTAAAATTAAATTTTTCAATAAGAAATCGTTGTCACGGATTTTGTATCTTGAAGAAGAAAAACATGCTATTTTTTCGGTACTTTTTTGAATGCATTTTTTTCAGGAGAAATTTTGGACCGAATTCAGCTTAATTCCCTATAAAACACTCATTAAAAGTGATTTCATCTCGATTGAACAATAAATAAAAATGTACCTCGATTTTTAATAACATTTTCAAAATCAACGTTTCACGGCCAAAGAAGCATACTTTGAGTATTTCTTCACTATTTTCAAACATGTTCACTGAAAGCATTATTTTTATACTTTTTGCTTTAATTCAAGCAAATGTAACGATATTCAATCAAAAAACTGTTAAAATTAAATTTTTCAATCAGAAATCGTTGTCACGGATTTTGTATCTTGAAGAAGAAAAACATGCGATTTTTTCGGTACTTTTTGAATGCATTTTTTTCTGGAGAAATTTTTGACCCAATTCAGCTTAATTCCCTATAAAACACTCATTAAAAGTGATTTCATCTCGATTGAACAATAAATAAAAATGTACCTCGATTTTTAATAACATTTTCAAAATCGACGTTTCACGGCCAAAGAAGCATATTTTGAGTATTTCTTCACTATTTTCAAATATAACCACTGAAACCATTATTTTTATACTTTTTGCTTTAATTCAAGCAAATATAACGATATTCATTCAAAAATCTGTTAAAATTCAATTTTTCAATAAGAAATCGTTGTCACGGATTTTGTATCTTGAAGAAGAAAAACATGCGATTTTTTCGGTACACTTTTGAATGCATTTTTTCTGGAGAAATGTTTGACCGAATTCAGCTTAATTCCCTATAAAACACTCAATAAAAGTGATTTCATCTCGATTGAACAATAATTAAAAATTTACCTCGATTTTTAATAACATTTTCAAAATCGACGTTTCACGGCCAAAGAAGCTTACTTTGAGTATTTCTTCACTATTTTCAAATATGTTCACTGAAACCATTATTTTTATACTTTTTGCTTTAATTGAAGCAAATGTAACGATATTCAATCAAAAAACTGTTAAAATTAAATTTTTCAATAAGAAATCGTTGTCACGGATTTTGTATCTTGAAGAAGAAAAACATGCGATTTTTTCGGTACTTTTTTGAATGCATTTTTTTCAGGAGAAATTTTGGACCGAATTCAGCTTAATTCCCTATAAAACACTCATTAAAAGTGATTTCATCTCGATTGAACAATAAATAAAAATGTACCTCGATTTTTAATAACATTTTCAAAATCGACGTTTCACGGCCAAAGAAGCATACTTTGAGTATTTCTTCACTATTTTCAAATATGTTCACTGAAAGCATTATTTTTATACTTTTTGCTTTAATTCAAGCAAATGTAACGATATTCAATCAAAAAACTGTTAAAATTAAATTTTTCAATCAGAAATCGTTGTCACGGATTTTGTATCTTGAAGAAGTAAAACATGCGATTTTTTCGGTACTTTTTTGAATGCATTTTTTTCTGGAGAAATTTTTGACCCAATTCAGCTTAATTCCCTATAAAACACTCATTAAAAGTGATTTCATCTCGATTGAACAATAAATAAAAATGTACCTCGATTTTTAATAACATTTTCAAAATCGACGTTTCACGGCCAAAGAAGCATATTTTGAGTATTTCTTCACTATTTTCAAATATAACCACTGAAACCATTATTTTTATACTTTTTGCTTTAATTCAAGCAAGTGTAACGATATTCATTCAAAAAACTGTTAAAATTCAAATTTCAATAAGAAATCGTATTCACGGATTTTGTGTCTTGAAGAAGAAAAACCTGCGACTTTTTCGGTACTTTTTTGAATGAATTTTTTTCTGGAGAAATTTTTGACCGAATTCAGCTTAATTCCCTACAAAACACTCATTAAAAGTGATTTCATCTCGATTGAACAATAAATAAAAATGTACCTCGATTTTTAATAACATTTTCAAAATCGACGTAACTCGGCCTAAGAAAAACATTTTGAGTATTTGTTCACTGTTTTCAAATATAACCACTGAAACCATTATTTTTGTAATTTTTGCGTTAATTCAAGCAAATGTAACGATATTCATTCAACAAACTGTTAAAATTAAATTTTCAATAAGAAATCGTTGTCACGGATTTTGTATCTTGAAGAAAAAAAACATGCGATTTTTTCGGTACACTTTTGAATGCATTTTTTTCTGGAGAAATGTTTGACCGAGTTCAGCTTAATTCCCTATAAAACACTCATTGAAAGTGATTTCATCTCGATTGAACAATAATTGAAAATTTACCTCGATTTTTAATAACACTTTCAAAATCGACGTTTCACGGCCAAAGAAGCTTACTTTGAGTATTTCTTCACTATTTTCAAATATGTTCACTGAAACCATTATTTTTATACTTTTTGCTTTAATTCAAGCAAATGTAACGATATTCAATCAAAAAACTGTTAAAATTAAATTTTTCAATAAGAAATCGTTGTCACGGATTTTGTATCTTGAAGAAGAAAAACATGCGATTTTTTCGGTACTTTTTTGAATGCATTTTTTTCAGGAGAAATTTTGGACCGAATTCAGCGTAATTCCCTATAAAACACTCATTAAAAGTGATTTCATCTCGATTGAACAATAAATAAAAATGTACCTCGATTTTTAATAACATTTTCAAAATCGCCGTAACTCGGCCTAAGAAAAACATTTTGAGTATTTGTTCACTGTTTTCAAATATAACCACTGAAACCATTATTTTTGTAATTTTTGCGTTAATTCAAGCAAATGTAACGATATTCATTCAACAAACTGTTAAAATTAAATTTTCAATAAGAAATCGTTGTCACGGATTTTGTATCTTGAAGAAAAAAAACATGCGATTTTTTCGGTACACTTTTGAATGCATTTTTTTCTGGAGAAATTTTTGACCCAATTCAGCTTAATTCCCTATAAAACACTCATTAAAAGTGATTTCATCTCGATTGAACAATAAATAAAAATGTACCTCGATTTTTAATAACATTTTCAAAATCGACGTTTCACGGCCAAAGAAGCATATTTTGAGTATTTCTTCACTATTTTCAAATATAACCACTGAAACCATTATTTTTATACTTTTTGCTTTAATTCAAGCAAATATAACGATATTCATTCAAAAAACTGTTAAAATTCAATTTTTCAATAAGAAATCGTTGTCACGGATTTTGTATCTTGAAGAAGAAAAACATGCGATTTTTTCGGTACACTTTTGAATGCATTTTTTCTGGAGAAATGTTTGACCGAATTCAGCTTAATTCCCTATAAAACACTCAATAAAAGTGATTTCATCTCGATTGAACAATAAACAAAAATGTACCTCGATTTTTAATAACATTTTCAAAATCGACGTTTCACGGCCAAAGAATCATACTTTGAGTATTTCTTCACTATTTTCAAATATATTCATTGAAACCATTAATTTTATACTTTTTGCTTTAATTCAAGCAATGTAACGATATTCATTCAAAAAACTTAAAATTCAATTTTCAATAAGAAATCGTATTCACGGATTTTGTGTCTTGAAGAAGAAAAACCTGCGATTTTTTCGGTACTTTTTTGAATGCATTTTTTTTTGGAGAAATTTTTGACCGAATTCAGCTTAATTCCCTATAAAACACTCATTGAAAGTGGTGGTTCGAGCCCACCCGGGACCGGTGTTGTGGGATCTCAAATGTAACGTAAAAACCAAAGTTTTTCCACAATACCTGACAACCATTTAATTTTTGGGTTTCCGTGCCGCATTGGTTAGCGCTTTCGGCTATGAACCGAAAGGTTGGTGGTTCGTGCCCATCCGGGAGCGGTGTTGTGAGGTCTCAGATGTGACGTAAAAAGTCAGAGTTTTTCCACAATACCTGACAAACATTTAATATTTGGCTTCCGTGGCGCAATGGTTAGCGCGCTCAACTGTTATTCAAAAGGTTGGTGGTTCGAGCGTACCCGGAAGTGGTGTTGTGATGTCTCAGATGTGACGTAAAAAGTCGAGGTTTTTCCACAATAACTGACGACCTTTTAATATTTGGGCTTCCGTTGCGCAATGGTTAGCGCGTTCGGCTGTTAACCGAAAGGTTGGTGGTTCGAGCCCTCCCGGGAGCGTTTTTGTTTGATCTCTAATGTAACGTAAAAAGCCAAAGTTTTTCCACAATACCTGACGAACATTTAATTTTTGGGCTTCCGTGGCGCAATAATTAGCGCGTCCAGCTATTAATCGAAAGGTTGGTGGTTCGAGCCCACCCGGGAGCGGTGTTGTGGGATCTCAAATGTAACGTAGAAAGCCAAAGTTTTTCCACAAAACCTGACTACCATTTAATTTTTGGGCTTCCTTGGCGCAATGGTTAGCGCGTTCGGCTGTTGACCGAAAGGTTGGTGGTTCGAGCCCACCTTGGAGAGGTGCTGTAGGGTCTCAGATGTAACGTAAAAAGTCTTACCTTATCCACAATACCTAACAACCATTTAATTTCTGAGCTTCTGTGGCTCACTGGTTAGCGCGTTCGGCTGTTAACCAATAGGTTGGTGGTTCGAGCCCATCCGGGAGAAGTGTTGTGACGTCTCAGATGTAACGTAAAATGTCAGGGTTTTTCCACAATACCTGACGAGCATTTAATTTTTGGGCTTCCGTGGCTCAATGGTTAGAGCGTTCGGCTGTTAACCAATAGGTTGGTAGTTCGAGTCCTCCCGGGAGCGGTGTTGTGACGTCTCAGATGTAACGTAAAATGTCAGGGTTTTTCCACAATACCTGACGAGCATTTAATTTTTGGGCTTCCGTGGCGCAATGGTTAGCGCGTTCAGCTGTTAATCGAAAGGTTGGTGGTTCGAGCCCATCCGGGAGCAGTGTTGTGTGGTCTCAGATGTGAAGTAAAAAGTCAAAGTTTTACCTCAATACCTGACGACCATTTAATATTTGGGCTTCCGTTGCGCTATGGTTAGCGCGTTCGGCTGTTAACCGAAAGGTTGGTGTTTCGAGCCCACCCAGGAGAGGTGTTGTGGGGTCTCAGATGTAGCGTAAAAAGTCAAAACTTTTTCACAATACGGGACAAACATTAATTTCTGAACTTCCGTGGCTCAATGGTTAGCGCGTTCGGCTGTTAACCAATAGGTTGGTGGTTCGAGCCCATCCGGAATTAGTGTTGTGACGTCTCAGATGTAATGTAAAAAGTCAAACGTTTTCCACAATAACTGACGAACCGAAAGTTTGGTGGTTCGAGCCCATCCGGGAGCGTTTTGTGGTGTCTCAGATGTAACGTGAAAAGTCAGAGTTTTTCCACAATACCTGACGAACATTTAATTTTTGGGCTTCCGTGGCGCAATGGTTAGTGCGCTCAGCTGTTATTCAAAAGGTTGGTGGTTCGAGCCCCTCCGGGAGCGTTTTGTGGGGTCTCAGATATAACGTAAAAAGTCAGAGTTTCTCCACAATACCTGACAACCAATTAATTACTGAGCTTCCGTGGCTCAATGGTTAGCGCGTTCGGCTGATAACCAATAGGTTGGTGGTTCGAGCCCATCCGGGAGCGGTGTTGTGAGGTCTCAGATGTAACGTAAAATGTCATAGTTTTTCCACAGCACCTGACGACCATTTAAATTTTGGGCTTCCGTGGCGCAATGGTTAGCGCGTTCAGCTGTTATTCAAAAGACTGGTGGTTTGAGCCCTCCCGGGAGCGGTGTTGTGAGGTCGCAAATGTGACGTAAAAAGTCAAGGATTTTCCACAATACCTGACTACCATTTAATTTTTGGGCTTCCTTGGCGCAATGGTTAGCGCGTTCGGCTGTTGACCGAAAGGTTGGTGGTTCGAGCCCACCTGGGAGAGGTGCTGTAGGGTCTCAGATGTAACGTAAAAAGTCATAACTTACCCACAATACCTAACAACCATTTAATTTTTGGGCTTCTGTGGCTCAATGGTTAGAGCGTTCGGCTGTTAATCAATAGGTTGGTGGTTCGAGCCCTCCCGGGAGCGGTGTTGTGACGTCTCAGATGTAACGTAAAATGTCAGAGTTTTTCCACAATACCTGACGAGCATTTAATTTTTGGGCTTCCGTGGCGCAATGGTTAGCGCGTTCAGCTGTTATTCGAAAGATTGGTGGTTCGAGCCCATCCGGGAGCGGTGTTGTGTGGTCTCAGAAGTGAAGTAAAAAGTCAAAGTTTTACCTCAATACCTGACGAAAATTTAATTTTTGGGCTTCAGTGGCGCAATGGTCAGCGCGTTCAGCTGTTAACCAATAGGTTGGTGGTTCGAGCCCACCCGGGAGCGGTGTTTTGGGATCTCAAATGTAACGTAAATAGCCAAAGTTTTTCCACAATACCTGACGACCATTTAATTTTCGGGCGTCCGTGGCGCAATGGTTAGCGCGTTCGGCTGTTAACCGAAAGGTTGGTGGTTCGAGCCCATCCGGGAGCGGTGCTGTGAGGTCTCAGATGTGAAGTAAAAAGTCAAAGTTTTACCTCAATACCTGACGACCATTTAATATTTGGGCTTCCGTTGCGCTATGGTTAGCGCGTTCGGCTGTTAACCGAAAGGTTGGTGGTTCGAGCCCACCCGGGAGCGGTGTTTTTGGATCTCAAATGTAACGTAAATAGCCAAAGTTTTTCCACAATACCTGACGACCATTTATTTTTGGGCGTCCGTGGCGAATGGTTAGCGCGTTCGGCTGTTAACCGAAAGGTTGGTGGTTCGAGCCCATCCGGGAGCGGTGTTGTGAGGTCTCAGATGTGAAGTAAAAAGTCAAAGTTTTACCTCAATACCTGACGAAAATTTAATTTTTGGGCTTCAGTGGGGCAATGGTTAGCGCGTTCGGCTGTTAACCAATAGGTTGGTGGTTCGAGCCCATCCGGGAGAGGTGTTGTGACGTCTCAGATGTAACGTAAAATGTCAGAGTTTTTCCACGATACCTGACGAACATTTATTTTTTGGGCTTCCGTGGCTCAATGGTTAGCGCGTTCGGCTGTTAATCGAAAGGTTGGTGGTTCGAGCCCATCCGGGAGCGGTGTTGTGAGGTCTCAGATGTAGCGTGAACAGTCAAACTTTTTCCACAATACCTGACGACCATTTAATTTTTGATCGTCCGTGGCGCAATGGTTAGCTCGTTCGGCTGTTAACCGAAAGGTTGGTGGTTCGAGCCCATCCGGGAGCGGTGCTGTGAGGTCCCAGATGTGAAGTAAAAAGTCAAAGTTTTACCTCAATACCGGACGACCATTTAATATTTGGGCTTCCGTTGCGCTATGGTTAGCGCGTTCGGCTGTTGACCGAAAGGTTGGTGGTTCGAGCCCACCTGGGAGAGGTGTTGTGACGTCTCAGATGTAACGTAAAATGTCAGAGTTTTTCCACAATTCCTGACGAACATTTAATTTTTGGGCTTCCGTGGCTCAATGGTGAGAGCGTTCGGCTGTTAACCAATAGGTTGGTGGTTCGGGCCCTCCCGGGAGCGGTGTTGTGACGTCTCAGATGTAACGTAAAATGTCAGAGTTTTTCCACAATACCTGACGAACATTTAATTTTTGGGCTTCCGTGGCTCAATGGTTAGAGCGTTCGGCTGTTAACCAATAGGTTGGTGGTTCGGGCCCTCCCGGGAGCGGTGTTGTGACGTCTCAGATGTAACGTAAAATGTCAGAGTTTTTCCACAATACCTGACGAACCTTTAATTTTTGGGCTTCCGTGGCTCAATGGTTAGCGCGTTCGGCTGTTAATCGAAAGGTTGGTGGTTCGAGGCCATCCGGGAGCGGTGTTGTGAGGTCTCAGATGTGAAGTAAAAAGTCAAAGTTTTACCTCAGTACCTGACGAAAATTTAATTTTTGGGCTTCAGTGGCGCAATGGTCAGCGCGTTCAGCTGTTAACCGAAAGGTTGGTGGTTCGAGCCCACCCGGGAGCGGTGTTTTTGGATCTCAAATGTAACGTAAATAGCCAAAGTTTTTCCACAATACCTGACGACCATTTAATTTTTGGGCGTCCGTGGCGAATGGTTAGCGAGTTCGGCTGTTAACCGAAAGGTTGGTGGTTCGAGCCCATCCGGGAGCGGTGTTGTGAGGTCTCAGATGTGAAGTAAAAAGTCAAAGTTTTTCCTCAATACCTGACGAAAATTTAATTTTTGGGCTTCAGTGGCGCAATGGTTAGCGCGTTCGGCTGTTAACCAATAGGTTGGTGGTTCGAGCCCATCCGGGAGAGGTGTTGTGACGTCTCAGATGTAACCTAAAATGTCAGAGTTTTTCCACAATACCTGACGAACCTTTAATTTTTGGGCTTCCGTGGCTAAATGGTTAGCGCGTTCGGCTGTTAATCGAAAGGTTGGTGGTTCGAGCCCATCCGGGAGCGGTGTTGTGAGGTCTCAGATGTAGCGTGAAAAGTCAAACTTTTTCCATAATACGTGATAACCATTTATTTTCTGAGCTTCCGTGGCTCAATTGTTAGCGCGTTCGGCTGTTAACCAATAGGTTGGTGGTTCGAGCCCATCCTGGAGCGGTGTTGTGAGGTCTCAGGTGTGAAGTAAAAAGTCAAAGTTTTACCTCAATACCGGACGACCATTTAATATTTGGGCTTCCGTTGCGCTATGGTTAGCGCGTTCGGCTGTTGACCGAAAGGCTGGTGGTTCGAGCCCACCTGGGAGAGGTGTTGTAGGGTCTCAGATGTAACTTAAAAAGTCATAACTTATCCACAATACCTAACAACCATTTAATTTCTGAGCTTCTGTGGCTCACTGGTTAGCGCGTTCGGCTGTTAACCAATAGGTTGGTGGTTCGAGCCCATCCGGGAGAAGTGTTGTGACGTCTCAGATGTAACATAAAATGTCAGAGTTTTTCCACAATACCTGACGAACATTTAATTTTTGGGCTTCCGTGGCTAAATGGTTAGCGCGTTCGGCTGTTAATCGAAAGGTTGGTGGTTCGAGCCCATCCGGGAGCGGTGTTGTAAGGTCTCAGATGTAGCGTGAAAAGTCAAACTTTTTCCATAATACGTGATAACCATTTATTTTCTGAGCTTCCGTGGCTCAATTGTTAGCGCGTTCGGCTGTTAACCAATAGGTTGGTGGTTCGAGCCCATCCGGGAGCGGTGCTGTGAGGTCTCAGATGTGAAGTAAAAAGTCAAAGTTTTACCTCAATACCTGACGACCATTTAATATTTGGGCTTCCGTTGCGCTATGGTTAGCGCGTTCGGCTGTTAACCGAAAGGTTGGTGGTTCGAGCCCACCCGGGAGCGGTGTTGTGGGATCTCTAATGTAACGTAAAAACCCAAATTTTCCCACAATACCTGACGACCATTTAATTTTTGGGCGTCCGTGGCGCAATGGTTAGCGCGTTCGGCTGTTAACCGAAAGGTTGGTGGTTCGAGCCCATCCGGGAGCGGTGTTGTGACGTCTCAGATGTTACGTAAAATGTCAGAGTTTTTCCACAATACCTGACGACCATTTAATATTTGGGCTTCCGTTGCGCAATGGTTAGCGCGTTCGTCTGTTAACCGAAAGGTTGGTGGTTCGAGCCCACCCGGGAGCGGTGTTGTGGGATCTCTAATGTAACGTAAAAACCCAAAGTTTATCCACACTGAAACCATTATTTTTATACTTTTTGCTTTAATTCAAGCAAATGTAACGATATTCAATCAAAAAACTGTTAAAATTAAAATTTTCAATAAGAAATCGTTGTCACGGATTTTGTATCTTGAAGATGAAAAACATGCGATTTTTTCGGTACTTTTTTGAATGCATTTTTTTCTGGAGAAATTTTTGACCGAATTCACTATAATTCCCTATAAAACACTCATTAAAAGTGATTTCATCTCGATTGAACAATAAATAAAAATGTACCTCGATTTTTAATAACATTTTCAAAATCGACGTAACTCGGCCTAAGAAAAACATTTTGAGTATTTGTTCACTATTTTCAAATATAACCACTGAAACCATTATTTTTGTAATTTTTGCGTTAATTCAAGCAAATGTAACGATATTCATTCAACAAACTGTTAAAATTCAATTTTAAATAAGAAATCGTTGTCACGGATTTTGTATCTTGAAGAAAAAAAACATGCGATTTTTTCGGTACACTTTTAAATGCATTTTTTTCTGGAGAAATGTTTGAACGAATTCAGCTTAATTCCCTATAAAACACTCATTAAAAGTGATTTCATCTCGATTGAATAATAATTAAAAATGTACCTCGATTTTTAATAACATTTTAAAAATCGACGTTTCACCGCCAACGAAGCATATTTTGAGTATTTCTTCACTATTTTCAAATATAACCACTGAAACCATTATTTTTATACTTTTTTCTTTAATTCAAGCAAATATAACGATATTCAATCAAAAAACTGTTAAAATTAAATTTTTCAATAAGAAATCGTTGTCACAGATTTTGTATCTTGAAGAAGAAAAACATGCGATTTTTTCGGAACTTTTTTGAATGCATTTTTTTCTGGATAAATGTTTGACCGAATTCAGCTTAATTGCCTATAAAACACTCAATAAAAGTGATTTCATCTCGATTGAACAATAAATAAAAATGTACCTCGATTTTTAATAACATTTTCAAAATCGACGTAACTCGACCTATGAAAAACATTTTGAGTATTTGTTCACTGTTTTCAAATATAACCAATGAAACCATTATTTTTGTAATTTTTGCGTTAATTCAAGCAAATGTGACGATATTCATTCAACAAACTGTTAAAATTCAATTTTAAATAAGAAATCGTTGTCACGGATTTTGTATCTTGAAGAAGAAAAACATGCGATTTTTTCGGTACTTTTTTGAATTCATTTTTTTCTGGAGAACTTTTTGACCGAATTCAGCTTAATTCCCTATAAAACACTCATTGAAAGTGATTTCATCTCGATTGAACAATAAATAAAAATGTACCTCGATTTTTAATAACATTTTCAAAATCGACGTAACTCGGCCTAAGAAAAACATTTTGAGTATTTGTTCACTATTTTCAAATATAACCACTGAAACCATTATTTTTGTAATTTTTGCGTTAATTCAAGCAAATGTAACGATATTCATTCAACAAACTGTTAAAATTCAATTTTAAATAAGAAATCGTTGTCACGGATTTTGTATCTTGAAGAAAAAAAACATGCGATTTTTTCGGTACACTTTTAAATGCATTTTTTTCTGGAGAAATGTTTGAACGAATTCAGCTTAATTCCCTATAAAACACTCATTAAAAGTGATTTCATCTCGATTGAATAATAATTAAAAATGTACCTCGATTTTTAATAACATTTTAAAAATCGACGTTTCACCGCCAACGAAGCATATTTTGAGTATTTCTTCATTATTTTCAAATATAACCACTGAAACCATTATTTTTATACTTTTTTCTTTAATTCAAGCAAATATAACGATATTCAATCAAAAAACTGTTAAAATTAAATTTTTCAATAAGAAATCGTTGTCACAGATTTTGTATCTTGAAGAAGAAAAACATGCGATTTTTTCGGAACTTTTTTGAATGCATTTTTTTCTGGATAAATGTTTGACCGAATTCAGCTTAATTGCCTATAAAACACTCAATAAAAGTGATTTCATCTCGATTGAACAATAAATAAAAATGTACCTCGATTTTTAATAACATTTTCAAAATCGACGTAACTCGACCTATGAAAAACATTCAAATTTCAAAATTCAAATTCAAATTCAAAAATGTTTATTTTTTACTTTTCATTACATTACAGTTTGCTACGGGGCTAAGTCACATTGTGACTTGTAAGCCCCGTGCCTATCTGCTTAATTTAATATAACAATTTAATTTAAAAAATAGATTTAACAATGGTGTCTTATAATAATTCGTGTTAAAGATTCATGAAAAAAGATTTAATGAATATATGTTATATCCACTTAAAATTGAACAGTGGCATGGTATATTATAAAATATTTAACAATTGGTTATGCCAAAGGTGGCTTTATAAAAACAAATTAAATAAAAAAGTAAAGGTTTTATTATTTTTTTCTAATATTAGTGATTTTATAGTCTTTTTAAATCTAGTTAAAGTCGGTTTTGCTTGAATTTCAGGTGATATTGTGTTATATAATTTTATTCCCGTATAAAAGATAGACGTGAATTTTTTTGAGGTGTTACATTTAGGTAAATCTAATAGCTCTAGTGATCTAGTATGTCTATTTTTCTGCTTCTGTTTTAGTAGGCTATTTTCTCGCCTAATGTTTGTGTATATGAAACATAAGCTATTATACTGTATACTCTCTTGTATGTTTAAAATTTTTGCCCTAGTAAAATACTCTTGGGTATGGTCTCTAAATGATAAATTATAAATTGATCTAATTGCCCTTTTTTGTAGGATATGTATCCTATTTTTATTAGCTTTTGTTGTGTTGCCCCAGAATTGTATTCCATAAGAGAACACCGAATTAAATAATGCGTGGTATATTTCAATTAGAATATTTCTGGGTACCATTTTTCTACAATGGTAAAGCAATCCATTCACTCGGGCTAATTTTGAGCTGGTTATATTAACATGACTGTCCCAGGTTAGGTGTTTATCAAAGTATAGGCCTAGATATTTGTATTTATCTACTATTTTAATTTTTTCCTTATTAAGTTCAATACCATTTAGTACCCTACTGACATCTCTACCCCTATTATGGAATATAATGCCTTCCGTCTTTTTTATATTAAGGAGAAGCCCATTATCTGTGATCCACTTAAATATCTTATCTAGGTAGTGGTTTGATTGATCTATTGCATTTATTGGGTTTGCGGATTTATATAAAAGGAGCGCGTCATCTGCGTACATGAACATGTTACCAGACGGTGCCTGTTTAATCAGGTCATTTATGAATAGATTAAATAAGAGTGGTGATATTATAGAGCCCTGCGGGACTCCCGATATTAATTGACTTGGCGCAGATAAATCCCTTCCCACTCTAGTGTAGCATTGTCTATTTTCTAGGTAGCTTTTTAGCCACGCACTTGCAGTTCCTCTGATCCCTTGTTTGTATAGTTTGTTTAGTAGATGTTCGTGATCTACACTATCGAAAGCTTTTCGTAGATCCAGAAAAACGCCCACACAGATTTCACTTTGATCAAGTGCCTCTAGTATATACTTGTATGCTCCCCCTAATGCTTCCATTGTACCATTCCCACTACGGAAACCAAATTGAAATTCCGATAATATGTTAAATTTCTCCACAAAGGAGTTGAGTCGCACGTGAAAGGCTTTATCAAATATTTTTGCTATAATAGATAGCAGTGAAATAGGGCGATAATTAGACGGAGTTTTTGGGTCGTCTTTTTTAAAAATTGGAACTATTATGTTTTTTTTTAGATTTTCTGGATAGATACCTAGATTGAAGGATAAGTTAATTAGGTATTTAAGAGGGGTTATTATGCTTTCGATCACTATTTTCAGCGGTTTAGCTTTTATGCCGTCAAAGCCAGGTGATGAGTTATTTTGTAGAGAGTTAATTATGGTTACAAGTTCTGCTTCGTCGGTTTCGTACAGAGCCATTGTGTTGGGGTTTAGTTCGAGAAAGTTTAATGATTTAACGTTAACTGGTTTAGATTCGTTGCTAGTAAAATATTCATTTAATTTATTAGGGTGTAATGTAATTTGTTCTGGGGTCATTTGACCTTTTCCCAATAGTTGATTTACAATTTGCCATTTTTCTTTATTTGTTTTTGAACCGTATAGCTTACTCCTGAAAAACTCATTACGGCTATTTCTAATAATATTGTTTGCTCGGTTTCTAAGATGTAGGTATTGATCTTTGTTCATCTGTGAGGGCGATCTTCTAAACCTTTTTTGTGCTTTATGTTTATTCCTCAAAATTTCTTTTATATCGTCTGTTATCCACGAGTTTTTTCCTAATTTTATTGTCTTGTATGCAAAACTCATATTATATTCGGCACTGATTTTTTCTTCGAAGAAATCGTAAGCAGTATTGATATCAGAGTTATTGTAAAGTTGTTCCCAATTTATATTGTTGATTCTTGATTTAAATTTTTGTAAATTGGTTTTACTGTAATCTCTTAATCTAACTGTATTGTCTTTTTTCAGAATTGTTGTAGAGGTAAGGTATAAGGGCATATGATCAGTTATATCCACGCTGGCTAGTACTTTGGTAATGCCCTCAAAATTTATAAAGATATTATCAATACAGGTGGCAGTGCTTATCGTTGTTCTAGTGGGAGTTTGGACAGTTTGTTTGAGACCATAGCTCAAACATAGTTCTATTAAGGCATTCGAGCATGGAGTGGATTCTAGTAGGTTTATATTAAAATCACCTGCTAATATTTTCCTATTTTTATTAGTTCCCAGTCCCTCCAATATGAATTCCAGGGCATTTAAAAAATTTTGAAAGTTTGAGGAGTGGGGTCTATATATTGTCGCATAGATTTCGTCAGTTTCTAAAACCTTTATAACATAACTCTCCACGTCTTGCGTACACATGCATAGGTTTGAAATTCTGATTATTTTTATATCTTGTTTACAGTAGAATCCCACCCCCCCACCTAGTCTATTCCCTATTCCAAAAAAATTATAATTTTGCAAGTATAAAAATGTATTTTCTCTAAACCATGTTTCTGTTAAGGCTATTATATCCGGATCTATCTCTTTTGTCGCTAGCGTTGCAATCAGATTTGGTAAATTACATCTTGCGCTTCTGATGTTCGAGTAGATAAATTTCATTTTGGGTTATTATGGATAACAAATATAGAGTATTTTATTGGTATTTAATTTTAGTTCTTTACAAGAACTTTTTGTTCAAGTTCATTGTAATAATATTTTTCATCACCTTTTTGTAGCATGAAGTGGGAAATAAATTTAGTTTTCTCGTTTCCAGGGATTTTACAGAACTGTCTTAAGTGGAATCGAGCAAATTCTTGTTTCGGCGTGAAATCATGTGATATGAAAATATTTGATCCTTTTAATTGGTAAGCCTTTTTTAAGATCTCTCTTTTAGTATCAGCGTCTCCTACACTTAAAACTATCCTACGGATTTCACCACGTCTATATACTTGTGTGGGTCGTATTCTAGTTGGTATGCCCATTAATCCCTTAAAGATATCGTTCACGATATCTGCTAGCTGCTCTCTGGTTTCACCTGGTTTTTCAGGTATACCGGTTATAACTAAATTATTTCTTCGTTTGTCCAGTTCTATAAGTTCCTGCTTATGTTTTAGCTCATTAATCTCTTAGTTTTTTAATTCTAGCTTGTTGTTAATTTCAATTACAAAACTATCATAATCAAATCTTATATCATCTACCATTTCGCTTTGCTTTTCAAGTTTCTCTATTCTAGTTTCATGTTCATTAACTTTTCTACATATCTTATCAATTTTTCGATTTGTCTCTTTCATCGCCGTTTTTATGTCATCAACCTTCAACGCTATAGTTTGTACTTCTGACCTAATCTTAGTCCCCATCTTATCTACATCAGTTTTTATCGTTGCCCTCATATCCTTCATTTCTCTAAGTATATCACTTAGTGAGGCTTCCATTTTAGTGTTTATTGTCAGTGAGCGCGGTCGTTTGGGTGGATATTGTTTGGTAGTACCAATACGAATAGAAATTAAGAAGAAATAAATCGTTATAACTACCTATGAATAGAAGAGAGCAGTTTGATTAGTTCGGTTCCTGTTTCCTTGGCTATCTGGCGATCTTCGGATTTCGTTAATCACAGTTTAAGTTCAAGATAAGCAATTTTTTGTTCGACGATAGTTTAGATGATGTTTTTTGTCCGTTTATTTTTTACCGGTTTCGAAAGCGTTTTTATACGGTAGGCTAATTGTACGTTTCAATGTAATTTTTTATCTCGTTTCCACCGCTTGAGAGAACCATACGCGTTATGTTCATAAAAAATGAGAATCGAGAGTCATTGAGTCTATAATGCCGTAAAAAAACCGAACACGTTCCGCAGTTCTGTAGATAATTACGTCTTTCTGTGTTACTTGAAATGATGGTGGCGTTTATTTCCGGCGGTGTTGCGGTACCTTTGTTGGGGTAGTCAGAGGAGACACATCCGATCCGTTTGATTATCCCTTTTGATCCGAAGTCCTGGCGTATAGTCGTGTCCGTAGCTGGTTTAAGCCGACATTCTTGATAGTAGCACGCCGCAAATTACTGTTGACTCTCCGCACTTAACGATATTTTAAGGAAGACTGTCTACTTGATTACGTTTGCCGGAAGTCGTGTCACCTTCTATCCACCTGATTTCCCACTTTTGCCAGTCAGTAGAGATATATCTATGAATAGAAAAAAGCAGTTTGATTAGTTCGGTTCCTGTTTCCTTGGCATTTTGAGTATTTGTTCACTGTTTTCAAATATAACCAATGAAACCATTATTTTTGTAATTTTTGCGTTAATTCAAGCAAATGTGACGATATTCATTCAACAAACTGTTAAAATTCAATTTTAAATAAGAAATCGTTGTCACGGATTTTGTATCTTGAAGAAGAAAAACATGCGATTTTTTCGGTACTTTTTTGAATTCATTTTTTTCTGGAGAACTTTTTGACCGAATTCAGCTTAATTCCATATAAAACACTCATTGAAAGTGATTTCATCTCGATTGAACAATAATTAAAAATTTACCTCGATTTTTAATAACATTTTCAAAATCGACGTTTCACGGCCAAAGATGCATATTTTGAGTATTTCTTCACTATTTTCAAATATAACCACTGAAACCATTATTTTTATACTTTTTTCTTTAATTCAAGCAAATATAACGATATTCAATCAAAAACTGTTAAAATTAAATTTTTCAATAAGAAATCGTTGTCACAGATTTTGTATCTTGAAGAAGAAAAACATGCGATTTTTTCGGAACTTTTTTGAATGCATTTTTTTCTGGATAAATGTTTGACCGAATTCAGCTTAATTGCCTATAAAACACTCAATAAAAGTGATTTCATCTCGATTGAACAATAAATAAAAATGTACCTCGATTTTTAATAACATTTTCAAAATCGACGTAACTCGACCTATGAAAAACATTTTGAGTGTTTGTTCACTGTTTTCAAATATAACCAATGAAACCATTATTTTTGTAATTTTTGCGTTAATTCAAGCAAATGTGACGATATTCATTCAACAAACTGTTAAAATTCAATTTTAAATAAGAAATCGTTGTCACGGATTTTGTATCTTGAAGAAGAAAAACATGCGATTTTTTCGGTACTTTTTTGAATTCATTTTTTTCTGGAGAACTTTTTGACCGAATTCAGCTTAATTCCCTATAAAACACTCATTGAAAGTGATTTCATCTCGATTGAACAATAATTAAAAATTTACCTCGATTTTTAATAACATTTTCAAAATCGACGTTTCACGGCCAAAGATGCATACTTTGAGTATTTCTTCACTATTTTCAAATATGTTCACTGAAACCATTATTTTTATACTTTTTGCTTTAATTCAAGCAAATGTAACGATATTCAATCAAAAAACTGTTAAAATTAAATTTTTCAATATGAAATCGTTGTCACGGATTTTGTATCTTGAAGAAGAAAAACATGCGATTTTTTCGGTACTTTTTTGAATTCATTTTTTTCTGGAGAACTTTTTGACCGAATTCAGCTTAATTCCCTATAAAACACTCATTGAAAGTGATTTCATCTCGATTGAACAATAATTAAAAATTTACCTCGATTTTTAATAACATTTTCAAAATCGACGTTTCACGGCCAAAGATGCATACTTTGAGTATTTCTTCACTATTTTCAAATATGTTCACTGAAAGCATTATTTTTATACTTTTTGCTTTAATTCAAGCAAATTTAACGATATTCAATCAAAAAACTGTTAAAATTAAATTTTTCAATATGAAATCGTTGTCACGGATTTTGTATCTTGAAGAAGAAAAACATGCGATTTTTTCGGTACTTTTTTGAATTCATTTTTTTCTGGAGAACTTTTTGACCGAATTCAGCTTAATTCCCTATAAAACACTCATTGAAAGTGATTTCATCTCGATTGAACAATAATTAAAAATTTACCTCGATTTTTAATAACATTTTCAAAATCGACGTTTCACGGCCAAAGATGCATACTTTGAGTATTTCTTCACTATTTTCAAATATGTTCACTGAAACCATTATTTTTATAGTTTTTGCTTTAATTCAAGCAAATGTAACGATATTCAATCAAAAAACTGTTAAAATTAAATTTTTCAATATGAAATCGTTGTCACGGATTTTGTATCTTGAAGAAGAAAAACATGCGATTTTTTCGGTACTTTTTTGAATTCATTTTTTTCTGGAGAACTTTTTGACCGAATTCAGCTTAATTCCCTATAAAACACTCATTGAAAGTGATTTCATCTCGATTGAACAATAATTAAAAATTTACCTCGATTTTTAATAACATTTTCAAAATCGACGTTTCACGGCCAAAGATGCATACTTTGAGTATTTCTTCACTATTTTCAAATATGTTCACTGAAACCATTATTTTTATACTTTTTGCTTTAATTCAAGCAAATGTAACGATATTCAATCAAAAAACTGTTAAAATTAAATTTTTCAATATGAAATCGTTGTCACGGATTTTGTATCTTGAAGAAGAAAAACATGCGATTTTTTCGGTACTTTTTTGAATTCATTTTTTTCTGGAGAACCTTTTGACCGAATTCAGCTTAATTCCCTATAAAACACTCATTGAAAGTGATTTCATCTCGATTGAACAATAATTAAAAATTTACCTCGATTTTTAATAACATTTTCAAAATCGACGTTTCACGGCCAAAGATGCATACTTTGAATATTTCTTCACTATTTTCAAATATGTTCACTGAAACCATTATTTTTATACTTTTTGCTTTAATTCAAGCAAATGTAACGATATTCAATCAAAAAACTGTTAAAATTAAATTTTTCAGTAAGAAATCGTTGTCACGGATTTTGTATCTTGAAGATGAAAAACATGCGATTTTTTCGGTACTTTTTTGAATGCATTTTTTTCTGGAGAAATTTTTGACCGAATTCAGCTTAATTCCCTATAAAACACTCATTAACAGTGATTTCATCTCGATTGAACAATAAATAAAAATGTACCTCGATTTTTAATAACATTTTCAAAATCGACGTTTCACGGCCAAAGAAGCATATTTTGAGTATTTCTTCACTATTTTCAAATATAACCACTGAAACCATTATTTTTATACTTTTTGCTTTAACTCAAGCAAAGGTAACGATAATCATTCAAAAAACTGTTAAAATTCAATTTTTCAATAAGAAATCGTTGTCACGGATTTTGTATCTTGAAGAAGAAAAACATGCGATTTTTTCGGTACTTTTTTGAATGCATTTTTTTCTGGAGAAATTTTTGACCGAATTCAGCTTAATTCCCTATAAAACACTCATTAAAAGTGTTTTCATCTCGATTGAACAATAAATAAAAATGTACCTCGATTTTTAATAACATTTTCAAAATCGACGTAACTCGGCCTAAGAAAAACATTTTGAGTATTTGTTCACTATTTTCAAATATAACCAATGAAACCATTATTTTTGTAATTTTTGCGTTAATTCAAGCAAATGTAACGATATTCATTCAACAAACTGTTAAAATTCAATTTTAAATAAGAAATCGTTGTCACGGATTTTGTATCTTGAAGAAAAAAAACATGCGATTTTTTCGGTACACTTTTAAATGCATTTTTTTCTGGAGAAATGTTTGAACGAATTCAGCTTAATTCCCTATAAAACACTCATTAAAAGTGATTTCATCTCGATTGAATAATAATTCAAAATGTACCTCGATTTTTAATAACATTTTCAAAATCGACGTTTCACCGCCAACGAAGCATATTTTGAGTATTTCTTCACTATTTTCAAATATAACCACTGAAACCATTATTTTTATACTTTTTTCTTTAATTCAAGCAAATATAACGATATTCAATCAAAAAACTGTTAAAATTAAATTTTTCAATAAGAAATCGTTGTCACAGATTTTGTATCTTGAAGAAGAAAAACATGGGATTTTTTCGGAACTTTTTTGAATGCATTTTTTTCTGGATAGATTTTTGACCGAATTCAGCTTAATTGCCTATAAAACACTCAATAAAAGTGATTTCATCTCGATTGAACAATAAATAAAAATGTACCTCGATTTTTAATAACATTTTCAAAATCGACGTAACTCGACCTAAGAAAAACATTTTGAGTATTTGTTCACTGTTTTCAAATATAACCAATGAAACCATTATTTTTATACTTTTTGCTTTAATTCAAGCAAATGTAACGATATTCAATCAAAAAACTGTTAAAATTATATTTTTCAATATGAAATCGTTGTCACGGATTTTGTATCTTGAAGAAGAAAAACATGCGATTTTTTCGGTACTTTTTTGAATTCATTTTTTTCTGGAGAACCTTTTGACCGAATTCAGCTTAATTCCCTATAAAACACTCATTGAAAGTGATTTCATCTCGATTGAACAATAATTAAAAATTTACCTCGATTTTTAATAACATTTTCAAAATCGACGTTTCACGGCCAAAGATGCATACTTTGAATATTTCTTCACTATTTTCAAATATGTTCACTGAAACCATTATTTTTATACTTTTTGCTTTAATTCAAGCAAATGTAACGATATTCAATCAAAAAACTGTTAAAATTAAATTTTTCAGTAAGAAATCGTTGTCACGGATTTTGTATCTTGAAGATGAAAAACATGCGATTTTTTCGGTACTTTTTTGAATGCATTTTTTTCTGGAGAAATTTTTGACCGAATTCAGCTTAATTCCCTATAAAACACTCATTAACAGTGATTTCATCTCGATTGAACAATAAATAAAAATGTACCTCGATTTTTAATAACATTTTCAAAATCGACGTTTCACGGCCAAAGAAGCATATTTTGAGTATTTCTTCACTATTTTCAAATATAACCACTGAAACCATTATTTTTATACTTTTTGCTTTAACTCAAGCAAAGGTAACGATAATCATTCAAAAAACTGTTAAAATTCAATTTTTCAATAAGAAATCGTTGTCACGGATTTTGTATCTTGAAGAAGAAAAACATGCGATTTTTTCGGTACTTTTTTGAATGCATTTTTTTCTGGAGAAATTTTTGACCGAATTCAGCTTAATTAAACACTCATTAAAAGTGTTTTCATCTCGATTGAACAATAAATAAAAATGTACCTCGATTTTTAATAACATTTTCAAAATCGACGTAACTCGGCCTAAGAAAAACATTTTGAGTATTTGTTCACTATTTTCAAATATAACCAATGAAACCATTATTTTTGTAATTTTTGCGTTAATTCAAGCAAATGTAACGATATTCATTCAACAAACTGTTAAAATTCAATTTTAAATAAGAAATCGTTGTCACGGATTTTGTATCTTGAAGAAAAAAAACATGCGATTTTTTCGGTACACTTTTAAATGCATTTTTTTCTGGAGAAATGTTTGAACGAATTCAGCTTAATTCCCTATAAAACACTCATTAAAAGTGATTTCATCTCGATTGAATAATAATTCAAAATGTACCTCGATTTTTAATAACATTTTCAAAATCGACGTTTCACCGCCAACGAAGCATATTTTGAGTATTTCTTCACTATTTTCAAATATAACCACTGAAACCATTATTTTTATACTTTTTTCTTTAATTCAAGCAAATATAACGATATTCAATCAAAAAACTGTTAAAATTAAATTTTTCAATAAGAAATCGTTGTCACAGATTTTGTATCTTGAAGAAGAAAAACATGGGATTTTTTCGGAACTTTTTTGAATGCATTTTTTTCTGGATAAATTTTTGACCGAATTCAGCTTAATTGCCTATAAAACACTCAATAAAAGTGATTTCATCTCGATTGAACAATAAATAAAAATGTACCTCGATTTTTAATAACATTTTCAAAATCGACGTAACTCGACCTAAGAAAAACATTTTGAGTATTTGTTCACTGTTTTCAAATATAACCAATGAAACCATTATTTTTGTAATTTTTGCGTTAATTCAAGCAAATGTGACGATATTCATTCAACAAACTGTTAAAATTCAATTTTAAATAAGAAATCGTTGTCACGGATTTTGTATCTTGAAGAAGAAAAACATGCGATTTTTTCGGTACTTTTTTGAATTCATTTTTTTCTGGAGAACTTTTTGACCGAATTCAGCTTAATTCCCTATAAAACACTCATTGAAAGTGATTTCATCTCGATTGAACAATAATTAAAAATTTACCTCGATTTTTAATAACATTTTCAAAATCGACGTTTCACGGCCAAAGATGCATACTTTGAGTATTTCTTCACTATTTTCAAATATGTTCACTGAAACCATTATTTTTATACTTTTTGCTTTAATTCAAGCAAATGTAACGATATTCAATCAAAAAACTGTTAAAATTAAATTTTTCAATATGAAATCGTTGTCACGGATTTTGTATCTTGAAGAAGAAAAACATGCGATTTTTTCGGTACTTTTTTGAATTCATTTTTTTCTGGAGAACCTTTTGACCGAATTCAGCTTAATTCCCTATAAAACACTCATTGAAAGTGATTTCATCTCGATTGAACAATAATTAAAAATTTACCTCGATTTTTAATAACATTTTCAAAATCGACGTTTCACGGCCAAAGATGCATACTTTGAATATTTCTTCACTATTTTCAAATATGTTCACTGAAACCATTATTTTTATACTTTTTGCTTTAATTCAAGCAAATGTAACGATATTCAATCAAAAAACTGTTAAAATTAAATTTTTCAGTAAGAAATCGTTGTCACGGATTTTGTATCTTGAAGATGAAAAACATGCGATTTTTTCGGTACTTTTTTCAATGCATTTTTTTCTGGAGAAATTTTTGACCGAATTCAGCTTAATTCCCTATAAAACACTCATTAACAGTGATTTCATCTCGATTGAACAATAAATAAAAATGTACCTCGATTTTTAATAACATTTTCAAAATCGACGTTTCACGGCCAAAGAAGCATATTTTGAGTATTTCTTCACTATTTTCAAATATAACCACTGAAACCATTATTTTTATACTTTTTGCTTTAACTCAAGCAAATGTAACGATAATCATTCAAAAAACTGTTAAAATTCAATTTTTCAATAAGAAATCGTTGTCACGGATTTTGTATCTTGAAGAAGAAAAACATGCGATTTTTTCGGTACTTTTTTGAATGCATTTTTTTCTGGAGAAATTTTTGACCGAATTCAGCTTAATTCCCTATAAAACACTCATTAAAAGTGTTTTCATCTCGATTGAACAATAAATAAAAATGTACCTCGATTTTTAATAACATTTTCAAAATCGACGTAACTCGGCCTAAGAAAAACATTTTGAGTATTTGTTCACTATTTTCAAATATAACCACTGAAACCATTATTTTTGTAATTTTTGCGTTAATTCAAGCAAATGTAACGATATTCATTCAACAAACTGTTAAAATTCAATTTTAAATAAGAAATCGTTGTCACGGATTTTGTATCTTGAAGAAAAAAAACATGCGATTTTTTCGGTACACTTTTAAATGCATTTTTTTCTGGAGAAATGTTTGAACGAATTCAGCTTAATTCCCTATAAAACACTCATTAAAAGTGATTTCATCTCGATTGAATAATAATTCAAAATGTACCTCGATTTTTAATAACATTTTCAAAATCGACGTTTCACCGCCAACGAAGCATATTTTGAGTATTTCTTCACTATTTTCAAATATAACCACTGAAACCATTATTTTTATACTTTTTTCTTTAATTCAAGCAAATATAACGATATTCAATCAAAAAACTGTTAAAATTAAATTTTTCAATAAGAAATCGTTGTCACAGATTTTGTATCTTGAAGAAGAAAAACATGGGATTTTTTCGGAACTTTTTTGAATGCATTTTTTTCTGGATAAATTTTTGACCGAATTCAGCTTAATTGCCTATAAAACACTCAATAAAAGTGATTTCATCTCGATTGAACAATAAATAAAAATGTACCTCGATTTTTAATAACATTTTCAAAATCGACGTAACTCGACCTAAGAAAAACATTTTGAGTATTTGTTCACTGTTTTCAAATATAACCAATGAAACCATTATTTTTGTAATTTTTGCGTTAATTCAAGCAAATGTGACGATATTCATTCAACAAACTGTTAAAATTCAATTTTAAATAAGAAATCGTTGTCACGGATTTTGTATCTTGAAGAAGAAAAACATGCGATTTTTTCGGAACTTTTTTGAATGCATTTTTTTCTGGATAAATTTTTGACCGAATTCAGCTTAATTCCCTATAAAACACTCATTGAAAGTGATTTCATCTCGATTGAACAATAATTAAAAATTTACCTCGATTTTTAATAACATTTTCAAAATCGACGTTTCACGGCCAAAGATGCATACTTTGAGTATTTCTTCACTATTTTCAAATATGTTCACTGAAACCATTATTTTTATACTTTTTGCTTTAATTCAAGCAAATGTAACGATATTCAATCAAAAAACTGTTAAAATTAAATTTTTCAATATGAAATCGTTGTCACGGATTTTGTATCTTGAAGAAGAAAAACATGCGATTTTTTCGGTACTTTTTTGAATGCATTTTTTTCAGGAGAAATTTTGGACCGAATTCAGCTTAATTCCCTATAAAACACTCATTAAAAGTGATTTCATCTCGATTGAACAATAAATAAAAATGTACCTCGATTTTTAATAACATTTTCAAAATCGACGTTTCACGGCCAAAGAAGCATACTTTGAGTATTTCTTCACTATTTTCAAATATGTTCACTGAAAGCATTATTTTTATACTTTTTGCTTTAATTCAAGCAAATGTAACGATATTCAATCAAAAAACTGTTAAAATTAAATTTTTCAATAAGAAATCGTTGTCACGGATTTTGTATCTTGAAGAAGAAAAACATGCGATTTTTTCGGTACTTTTTTGAATGCATTTTTTTCAGGAGAAATTTTTGACCGAATTCAGCTTAATTCCCTATAAAACACTCATTAAAAGTGATTTCATCTCGATTGAACAATAAATAAAAATGTACCTCGATTTTTAATAACATTTTCAAAATCGACGTTTCACGGCCAAAGAAGCATATTTTGAGTATTTCTTCACTATTTTCAAAAATAACCACTGAAACCATTATTTTTATACTTTTTGCTTTAATTCAAGCAAGTGTAACGATATTCATTCAAAAAACTGTTAAAATTCAAATTTCAATAAGAAATCGTATTCACGGATTTTGTGTCTTGAAGAAGAAAAACCTGCGATTTTTTCGGTACTTTTTTGAATGAATTTTTTTCTGGAGAAATTTTTGACCGAATTCAGCTTAATTCCCTATAAAACACTCATTAAAAGTGATTTCATCTCGATTGAACAATAAATAAAAATGTACCTCGATTTTTAATAACATTTTCAAAATCGACGTAACTCGGCCTAAGAAAAACATTTTGAGTATTTGTTCACTGTTTTCAAATATAACCACTGAAACCATTATTTTTGTAATTTTTGCGTTAATTCAAGCAAATGTAACGATATTCATTCAACAAACTGTTAAAATTAAATTTTCAATAAGAAATCGTTGTCACGGATTTTGTATCTTGAAGAAAAAAACATGCGATTTTTTCGGTACACTTTTGAATGCATTTTTTTCTGGAGAAATGTTTGACCGAGTTCAGCTTAATTCCCTATAAAACACTCATTAAAAGTGATTTCATCTCGATTGAACAATAAATAAAAATGTACCTCGATTTTTAATAACATTTTCAAAATCGACGTTTCACGGCCAAAGAAGCATATTTTGAATATTTCTTCACTATTTTCAAAAATAACCACTGAAACCATTATTTTTATACTTTTTGCTTTAATTCAAGCAAATGTAACGATATTCATTCAAAAAACTGTTAAAATTCAATTTTTCAATAAGAAATCGTTGTCACGGATTTTGTATCTTGAAGAAGAAAAACATGCGATTTTTTTCGGTACTTTTTTGAATGCATTTTTTTCTGGAGAAATGTTTGACCGAATTCAGCTTAATTCCCTATAAAACACTCATTGAAAGTGATTTCATCTCGATTGACCAATAAACAAAAATGTACCTCGATTTTTAATAACATTTTCAAAATCGACGTTTCACGGCCAAAGAAGCATATTTTGAGTATTTCTTCACTATTTTCAAAAATAACCACTGAAACCATTATTTTTATACTTTTTGCTTTAATTCAAGCAAGTGTAACGATATTCATTCAAAAAACTGTTAAAATTCAAATTTCAATAAGAAATCGTATTCACGGATTTTGTGTCTTGAAGAAGAAAAACCTGCGATTTTTTCGGTACTTTTTTGAATGAATTTTTTTCTGGAGAAATTTTTGACCGAATTCAGCTTAATTCCCTATAAAACACTCATTAAAAGTGATTTCATCTCGATTGAACAATAAATAAAAATGTACCTCGATTTTTAATAACATTTTCAAAATCGACGTAACTCGGCCTAAGAAAAACATTTTGAGTATTTGTTCACTGTTTTCAAATATAACCACTGAAACCATTATTTTTGTAATTTTTGCGTTAATTCAAGCAAATGTAACGATATTCATTCAACAAACTGTTAAAATTAAATTTTCAATAAGAAATCGTTGTCACGGATTTTGTATCTTGAAGAAAAAAAACATGCGATTTTTTCGGTACACTTTTGAATGCATTTTTTTCTGGAGAAATGTTTGACCGAGTTCAGCTTAATTCCCTATAAAACACTCATTAAAAGTGATTTCATCTCGATTGAACAATAAATAAAAATGTACCTCGATTTTTAATAACATTTTCAAAATCGACGTTTCACGGCCAAAGAAGCATATTTTGAATATTTCTTCACTATTTTCAAAAATAACCACTGAAACCATTATTTTTATACTTTTTGCTTTAATTCAAGCAAATGTAACGATATTCATTCAAAAAACTGTTAAAATTCAATTTTTCAATAAGAAATCGTTGTCACGGATTTTGTATCTTGAAGAAGAAAAACATGCGATTTTTTTCGGTACTTTTTTGAATGCATTTTTTTCTGGAGAAATGTTTGACCGAATTCAGCTTAATTCCCTATAAAACACTCATTGAAAGTGATTTCATCTCGATTGACCAATAAACAAAAATGTACCTCGATTTTTAATAACATTTTCAAAATCGACGTTTCACGGCCAAAGAAGCATATTTTGAGTATTTCTTCACTATTTTCAAAAATAACCACTGAAACCATTATTTTTATACTTTTTGCTTTAATTCAAGCAAGTGTAACGATATTCATTCAAAAAACTGTTAAAATTCAAATTTCAATAAGAAATCGTATTCACGGATTTTGTGTCTTGAAGAAGAAAAACCTGCGATTTTTTCGGTACTTTTTTGAATGAATTTTTTTCTGGAGAAATTTTTGACCGAATTCAGCTTAATTCCCTATAAAACACTCATTAAAAGTGATTTCATCTCGATTGAACAATAAATAAAAATGTACCTCGATTTTTAATAACATTTTCAAAATCGACGTAACTCGGCCTAAGAAAAACATTTTGAGTATTTGTTCACTGTTTTCAAATATAACCACTGAAACCATTATTTTTGTAATTTTTGCGTTAATTCAAGCAAATGTAACGATATTCATTCAACAAACTGTTAAAATTAAATTTTCAATAAGAAATCGTTGTCACGGATTTTGTATCTTGAAGAAAAAAAACATGCGATTTTTTCGGTACTTTTTTGAATGTATTTTTTTCTGGAGAAATGTTTGACCGAGTTCAGCTTAATTCCCTATAAAACACTCATTGAAAGTGATTTCAACTCGATTGAACAATAATTAAAAATGTACCTCGATTTTTAATAACATTTTCAAAATCGACGTTTCACGGCCAAAGAAGCATACTTTGAGTATTTCTTCACTATTTTAAAATATGTTCACTGAAAGCATTATTTTTATACTTTTTGCTTTAATTCAAGCAAATGTAACGATATTCAATCAAAAAACTGTTAAAATTAAATTTTTCAATCAGAAATCGTTGTCACGGATTTTGTATCTTGAAGAAGAAAAACATGCGATTTTTTCGGTACTTTTTTGAATGCATTTTTTTCTGGAGAAATTTTTGACCCAATTCAGCTTAATTCCCTATAAAACACTCATTAAAAGTGATTTCATCTCGATTGAACAATAAAAAAAAATGTACCTCGATTTTTAATAACATTTTCAAAATCGACGTTTCACGGCCAAAGAAGCATATTTTGAGTATTTCTTCACTATTTTCAAATATAACCACTGAAACCATTATTTTTATACTTTTTGCTTTAATTCAAGCAAATATAACGATATTCATTCAAAAAACTGTTAAAATTCAATTTTTCAATAAGAAATCGTTGTCACGGATTTTGTATCTTGAAGAAGAAAAACATGCGATTTTTTCGGTACACTTTTGAATGCATTTTTTTCTGGAGAAATGTTTGACCGAATTCAGCTTAATTCCCTATAAAACACTCAATAAATGTGATTTCATCTCGATTGAACAATAAACAAAAATGTACCTCGATTTTTAATAACATTTTCAAAATCGACGTTTCACGGCCAAAGAATCATACTTTGAGTATTTCTTCACTATTTTCAAATATATTCATTGAAACCATTAATTTTATACTTTTTGCTTTAATTCAAGCAATGTAACGATATTCATTCAAAAAACTTAAAATTCAATTTTCAATAAGAAATCGTATTCACGGATTTTGTGTCTTGAAGAAGAAAAACCAGCGATTTTTTCGGTACTTTTTTGAATGCATTTTTTTTTTGGAGAAATTTTTGACCGAATTCAGCTTAATTCCCTATAAAACACTCATTGAAAGTGGTGGTTCGAGCCCACCCGGGACCGGTGTTGTGGGATCTCAAATGTAACGTAAAAACCAAAGTTTTTCCACAATACCTGACAACCATTTAATTTTTGGGTTTCCGTGCCGCATTGGTTAGCGCTTTCGGCTATGAACCGAAAGGTTGGTGGTTCGTGCCCATCCGGGAGCGGTGTTGTGAGGTCTCAGATGTGACGTAAAAAGTCAGAGTTTTTCCACAATACCTGACAAACATTTAATATTTGGCTTCCGTGGCGCAATGGTTAGCGCGCTCAACTGTTATTCAAAAGGTTGGTGGTTCGAGCGTACCCGGGAGTGGTGTTGTGATGTCTCAGATGTGACGTAAAAAGTCGAGGTTTTTCCACAATACCTGACGACCATTTAATATTTGGGCTTCCGTGGCGCAATGGTTAGCGCGTTCGGCTGTTAACCGAAAGGTTAGTGGTTCGAGCCCACCCGAAAGCGGTGTTGTGAGGTCTCAGATGTAACGTAAAATGTCATAGTTTTTCCACAATAACTGACGAACATTTAATATTTGGGCTTCCGTGGAGCAATGGTTAGCGCGTTCAGCAGTTAACCGAAAGGTTGGTGTTTCGAGCCCACCCAGGAGAGGCGTTGTGGGGTCTCAGATGTAGCGTAAAAAGTCAAAACTTTTCCACAATACGGGACAAATATTTAATTTCTGAATTTCTGTGGCTCAATGGTTAGCTCGTACAGCTGTTAACCGAAAGTTTGGTGGTTCGAGCCCACCCGGGAGAGGTGTTGTGAGGTCTCAGATGTGACGTAAAAAGTCAAAGTTTTTCCACAATACCTGACGACCATATAAGTTTCTAGCTTCCATGGCGCAATGGTTAGCGCGTTCGGCTGTTAACCAGTAAGTTGGTGGTTCTAGCCCACCCGAAACCGGTGTTGTGAGGTCTCAGATGTGGCGTAAAAAGTCAAGGTTTTCCACAATACCTGACGACCATTCAATTTTTGGGCTTCCGTGTGGCAATGGTTAGCGCGTTCAGCTGTTATTCAAAAGAGTGGTGGTTTGAGCCCTCCCGGGAGCGGTGCTGTGAGGTCTCAGATGTAACGTAAAATGTCAGAGTTTTTCCACAATAACTGACGAACATTTAATTTTTGGGCTTCCGTGGAGCAATGGTTAGTGCGTTCAGCAGTTAACCGAAAGGTTGGTGGTTCGAGCCCACCCGGGAGAGGTGTTGTGGGGTCTCAGATGTAGCGTAAAAAGTCAAAACCTTTCCACAATACGGAACAACCATTTAATTCCTGAGCTTCCGTGGCTCAATGGTTAGCGCGTTCGGCTGTTAACCAATAGGTTGGTGGTTCGAGCCCACCCGGGAGCGGAACCACCAACCTTTCGGTTAACAGCTAAACGCGCTAACCATTGCGCCACTGAGGCCCAAAAATTAAATGGTCGTCAGGTATTGTGGAAAAACTTTGGCTATTTACGTTACATTTGATATCCCAAAACACCGCTCCCGGGTGGGCTCGAACCACCAACCTATTGGTTAACAGCCGAACGCGCTAACCATTGCGCCACGGAAGCCCAAAAGTTAAATGTTCGTCAGGTGTTTTGGAAAAACTCTGACATTTTACGTTACATCTGAGACGTCACAACACCGCTCCCGGGAGGGCTCAACCACCAACCTTTCGGTTAACAGCTGAACGCGCTGAACATTGCGCCACTGTAGCCCAAAAATTAAATTTTCGTCAGGTATTGAGGTAAAACCTTGACTTTTTACTTACCATCTGAGACCTCACAACACGGCTCCCGGATGGGCTCGAACCACCAACCTTTCGGTTAACAGCCGAACGCGCTAACCATTCGCCACTGAGGCCCAAAAATTACATGTTCGTCAGGTATTGTGGAAAAACTTTGGCTATTTACGTTACATTTGAGATCCAAAAACACCGCTCCCGGGTGGGCTCGAACCACCAACCTATTGGTTAACAGCCGAACGCGCTAACCATTGAGGCACGGAAGATCAGAAATTAAATGGTTGTCACGTATTGTGGAAAAGTTTTGACTTTTAACGCTACATATGAGACCCAACAACACCTCTCCCGGGTGGGCTCGAACCACCAACCTTTCGATTAACAGCTGAACGCGCTAACCATTGCGCCAAGCAAGCCCAAAAATTAAATGTTCGTCAGATATTGTGGAAAAACTCTGACATTTTACGTTACATCTGAGACGTCACAACACTTCTCCCGGATAGGCTCGAAAAACCAACCAATTGGTTAACAGCCGAACGCGCTAACCATTGAGCCACAGAAGCTCAGAAATTAAATGGTTGTTAGGTTTTGTGGATAAGTTATGACTTTTTACGTTACATCTGAGACCCTACAACACCTCTCCCAGGTGGGCTCGAACCACCATCCTTTCGGTTAACAGCCGAACGCGCTAACCATTGCGCCAAGGAAGCCCAAAAATGAAATGGTCGTCAGGTATTGTGGAAAAACTTTGGCTATTTACGTTACATTTGAGATCCCAAAACACCGCTCCCGGGTGGGCTCGAACCACCAACCTTCTTTTTTCTCTGGAGAAATTTTTTTTTTCTGGAGATGAAATCACTTTTAATTCGTGTTTTATAGAGAATTAAGCTGAATTCGGTCAAAAATTTCTCCAGAAAAAAATGCATTCAAAAAAGTACCGAAAAAATCGCAGGTTTTTCTTCTTCAAGACACAAAATCCGTGAATACGATTTCTTATTGAAAATTGAATTTTAACAGTTTTTTGAATGAATATCGTTACATAGCTTGAATTAAAGCAAAAAGTATAAAAATAATGGTTTCAGTGGTTATATTTGAAAATAGTGAAGAAATACTCAAAATATGCTTCTTTGGCCGTGAAACGTCGATTTTGAAAATGTTATTAAAAATCGAGGTACATTTTTATTTATTGTCCTGACGAACATTTAATTTTTGGGCTTCCGTGGCTCAATGTTAGCGCGTTCGGCTGTTAATCGAAAGGTTGGTGGTTCGAGCCCATCCGGGAGCGGTGTTGTGAGGTCTCAGATGTAGCGTGAAAAGTCAAACTTTTTCCATAATACGTGATAACCATTTATTTTCTGAGCTTCCGTGGCTCAATGGTTAGCGCGTTCGGCTGTTAAGCAATAGGTTGGTGGTTCGAGCCCACCCGGGAGCGGTGTTTTGGGATCTCAAATGTAACGTAAATAGCCAAAGTTTTTCCACAATACCTGACGACCATTTCATTTTTGGGCTTCCTTGGCGCAATGGTTAGCGCGTTCGGCTGTTAACCGAAAGGATGGTGGTTCGAGCCAACTGGGAGAGGTGTTGTAGGGTCTCAGATGTAACGTAAAAAGTCATAACTTATCCACAAAACCTAACAACCATTTAATTTCTGAGCTTCTGTGGCTCAATGGTTAGCGCGTTCGGCTGTTAACCAATTGGTTGGTTTTTCGAGCCTATCCGGGAGAAGTGTTGTGACGTCTCAGATGTAACGTAAAATGTCAGAGTTTTTCCACAATATCTGACGAACATTTAATTTTTGGGCTTGCGTGGCGCAATGGTTAGCGCGTTCAGCTGTTAATCGAAAGGTTGGTGGTTCGAGCCCACCCGGGAGAGGTGTTGTTGGGTCTCATATGTAGCGTTAAAAGTCAAAACTTTTCCACAATACGTGACAACCATTTAATTTCTGATCTTCCGTGGCTCAATGGTTAGCGCGTTCGGCTGTTAACCAATAGGTTGGTGGTTCGAGCCCACCCGGGAGCGGTGTTTTTGGATCTCAAATGTAACGTAAATAGCCAAACTTTTTCCACAATACCTGACGACCATTTAATTTTTGGGCCTCAGTGGCGAATGGTTAGCGCGTTCGGCTGTTAACCGAAAGGTTGGTGGTTCGAGCCCATCCGGGAGCGGTGTTGTGAGGTCTCAGATGGTAAGTAAAAAGTCAAGGTTTTACCTCAATACCTGACGAAAATTTAATTTTTGGGCTACAGTGGCGCAATGGTCAGCGCGTTCAGCTGTTAACCGAAAGGTTGGTGGTTGAGCCCTCCCGGGAGCGGTGTTGTGACGTCTCAGATGTAACGTAAAATGTCAGAGTTTTTCCAAAACACCTGACGAACATTTAACTTTTGGGCTTCCGTGGCGCAATGGTTAGCGCGTTCAGCTGTTAATCGAAAGGTTGGTGGTTCGAGCCCGCCCGGAAGCTCAGTAATTAAATGGTCGTCAGGTATTGTGGAAAAACTATGACATTTTACGTTACATCTGAGACCTCACAACACCGCTTTCGGGTGGGCTCGAACCACCAACCTTTCGGTTGACAGCCGAACGCGCTAACCATTGCGCCACGGAAGCCCAAATATTAAATGGTCGTCAGGTATTGTGGAAAAACCTCGACTTTTTACGTCACATCTGAGACCCCACAAAACGCTCCCGGAGGCGCTCGAACCACCAACCTTTTGAATAACAGCTGAGCGCACTAACCATTGCGCCACGTAAGCCCAAATATTAAATGGTCGTCAGGTATTGTGGAAAAACTATGACATTTTACGTTACATCTGAGACCTCACAACACCGCTTTCGGGTGGGCTCGAACCACCAACCTTTCGGTTAACAGCCGAACGCGCTAACCATTGCGCCACGGAAGCCCAAATATTAAATGGTCGTCAGGTATTGTGGAAAAACCTCGACTTTTTACGTCACATCTGAGACATCACAACACCGCTCCCGGGTACGCTCGAACCACCAACCTGTTGAATAACAGTTGAGCGCGCTAACCATTGCGCCACGGAAGCCCAAAAATTAAATGTTCGTCACTAATTGTGGAAAAACTCTGACTTTTTACGTCACATCTGAGACCTCACAACACCGCTCCCGGATGGGCACGAACCACCAACCTTTCGCTTCATAGCCGAACGCGCTAACCAATGCGCCACGGAAACCCAAAAATTCAATGGTCGTCAGGTATTGTGGAAAAACTTTGGTTTTTACGTTACATTTGAGATCCCACAACACCGGTCCCGGGTGGGCTCGAACCACCAACCTATTGGTTAACAGCCGAACGCGCTAACAATTAAGCCACGGAAGCTCAGAAATTAAATGGTTATCACGTATTGTGGAAAAGTTTTGAATTTTTATGCTACATCTGAGACCCCACAACACCGCTCCCGGGTGGGCTCGAACCACCAACCTATTGGTTAACAGCCGAACGCGCTAACCATTGAGCCACGGAAGCTCAGGAATTAAATGGTTGTTCCGTATTGTGGAAAGGTTTTGACTTTTTACGCTACATCTGAGACCCCACAACACCTCTCCCGGGTGGGCTCGAACCACCAACCTTTCGGTTAACTGCTGAACGCACTAACCATTGCTCCACGGAAGCCCAAAAATTAAATGTTCGTCAGTTAATGTGGAAAAACTCTGACATTTTACGTTACATCTGAGACCTCACAGCACCGCTCCCGGGAGGGCTCAAACCACCACTCTTTTGAATAACAGCTGAACGCGCTAACCATTGCCACACGGAAGCCCAAAAATTGAATGGTCGTCAGGTATTGTGGAAAACCTTGACTTTTTACGCCACATCTGAGACCTCACAACACCGGTTTCGGGTGGGCTAGAACCACCAACTTACTGGTTAACAGCCGAACGCGCTAACCATTGAGCCACGGAAGTTCAGAAATTATATGGTTGTCTCGTATTGTGGAAAAACTCTGACTTTTTACGTCACATCTGAGACCTCACAACACCGCTCCCGGGAGGGCTTAAACCACCAGCTTTTGAATAACAGCTGAACGCGCTAACCATTGCGCCACGGAAGCCCAAATATTAAATGGTCGTCAGGTATTGTGGAAAACTCTTGACTTTTTACGCCACATCTGAGACCTCACAACACCGCTCCCGGATGGGCTCGAACCACCAAACTTTCGGTTAACAGCTGTACGAGCTAACCATTGAGCCACAGAAATTCAGAAATTAAATGTTTGTCCCGTATTGTGGAAACGTTTTGACTTTTTACGCTACATCTGAGACCCCACAACGCCTCTCCTGGGTGGGCTCGAAACACCAACCTTTCGGTTAACTGCTGAACGCGCTAACCATTGCTCCACGGAAGCCCAAATATTAAATGTTCGTCAGTTATTGTGGAAAAACTATGACATTTTACGTTACATCTGAGACCTCACAACACCGCTTTCGGGTGGGCTCGAACCACTAACCTTTCGGTTAACAGCCGAACGCGCTAACCATTGCGCCACGGAAGCCCAAATATTAAATGGTCGTCAGGTATTGTGGAAAAACCTCGACTTTTTACGTCACATCTGAGACATCACAACACCACTCCCGGGTACGCTCGAACCACCAACCTTTTGAATAACAGTTGAGCGCGCTAACCATTGCGCCACGGAAGCCAAATATTAAATGTTTGTCAGGTATTGTGGAAAAACTCTGACTTTTTACGTCACATCGGAGACCTCACAACACCGCTCCCGGATGGGCACGAACCACCAACCTTTCGGTTCATAGCCGAAAGCGATAACCAATGCGGCACGGAAACCCAAAAATTAAATGGTTGTCAGGTATTGTGGAAAAACTTTGGTTTTTACGTTACATTTGAGATCCCACAACACCGGTCCCGGGTGGGCTCGAACCACCACTTTCAATGAGTGTTTTATAGGGAATTAAGCTGAATTCGGTCAAAAATTTCTCCAAAAAAAAATGCATTCAAAAAAGGACCGAAAAAATCGCAGGTTTTTCTTCTTCAAGACACAAAATCCGTGAATACGATTTCTTATTGAAAATTGAATTTTAAGTTTTTTGAATGAATATCGTTACATTGCTTGAATTAAAGCAAAAAGTATAAAAATAATGTTTTCAATGAATATATTTGAAAATAGTGAAGAAATACTCAAAGTATTATTCTTTGGCCGTGAAACGTCGATTTTGAAAATGTTATTAAAAATCGAGGTACATTTTTGTTTATTGTTCAATCGAGATGAAATCACTTTTATTGAGTGTTTTATAAGGAATTAAGCTGAATTCGGTCAAACATTTCTCCAGAAAAAAATGCATTCAAAAGTGTACCGAAAAAATCGCATGTTTTTCTTCTTCAAGATACAAAATCCGTGACAACGATTTCTTATTGAAAAATTGAATTTTAACAGTTTTTTGAATGAACATCGTTATATTTGCTTGAATTAAAGCAAAAAGTATAAAAATAATGGTTTCAGTGGTTATATTTGAAAATAGTGAAGAAATACTCAAAATATGCTTCTTTGGCCGTGAAACGTCGATTTTGAAAATGTTATTAAAAATCGAGGTACATTTTTATTTATTGTTCAATCGAGATGAAATCACTTTTAATGAGTGTTTTATAGGGAATTAAGCTGAATTGGGTCAAAAATTTCTCCAGAAAAAAATGCATTCAAAAAAGTACCGAAAAAATCGCATGTTTTTCTTCTTCAAGATACAAAATCCGTGACAACGATTTCTGATTGAAAAATTTAATTTTAACAGTTTTTTGATTGAATATCGTTACATTTGCATGAATTAAAGCAAAAAGTATAAAAATAATGGTTTCAGTGAACATATTTGAAAATAGTGAAGAAATACTACAGTCACTGGTAACAAGATCTAACTGCATTCTCGACGCTCCCACTACCGTGATTATTGCTATCTTTCTGTTGTGCCCTACTTGTGAGAAGTCAGTTCGCTTTCGCTCGTGATCGATTAGTTTTGTTGCCAAATCCGGCCCCATCAAAAACGAGTAACTAGCAAACCGTGTTAAAAAATCTTCTGTTATTGCGTCGCAACCCAAAAAAAATGGCGTGTAAATTCAAGACCAACGTACTTTCGTGAAACATTCAACGCCCGCTATATAAAAAATAAAATCGAATATCTCTTATTTTATCAGCAACCGACGAAAAATTTGGAATCTCAATTTTTCACTCTTCAGAGCACCAGCCACTGTGAACAAGTACTAACTGTATTCTATCTTTCAGGTATGAATGATCACCTTTAACGTATTCAACGTCTCGCCTTCCACTGTGATCGCTACCGTCGGCTTAGCTACTTGCAAATCGTCGTAAGTCATCCCGCTTTTGCTGGTGGACAGCTTTCTCCAAGACCCGTATTTGCCTCGTGATAAGTACCATTAACGCATAACTTACAATCCGTGCTGAAACAAAAAACATCCGTTCTTGCTTCGCTTAAAAAAGACCTGGCGTGCAAAGCCAAGAGCATCGGTCTTCTTAAAAAAATCAACGCCCGCTTCTAAAAAAAAAGAAAGGAACTACTCTCGCTTATCTCATCTACAACCGAGGATTTAAATTGTGATCTCAACGCTTTGGAGCTTCAGTCACTGGTAACAAGATCTAACTGCATTCTCGACGCTCCCACTACCGTGATTATTGCTATCTTTCTGTTGTGCCCTACTTGTGAGAAGTCAGTTCGCTTTCGCTCGTGATCGATTAGTTTTGTTGCCAAATCCGGCCCCATCAAAAAAGAGTAACTAGCAAACCGTGTTAAAAAATCTTCTGTTATTGCGTCGCAACCTAAAAAAACTGGCGTGTAAATTCAAGACCAACGTACTTTCGTGAAACATTCAACGCCCGCTATATAAAAAATAAAATCGAATATCTCTTATTTTATCAGCAACCGACGAAAAATTTGGAATCTCAATTTTTCACACTTCAGAGCACCAGCCACTGTGAACAAGGAGGGGTTTGTTTGTTCATGTATTGCTTAATTACTTGAACCTGTTCTTTCAATTAAAAATAATAACATATCTTTAGTGTAGCGGTTATCGCATCCGCCTCACTCCCGGAATTCCACAGGTTCGAAACCGCGAAGTTTTTTTTTTTGCTTGGAACATGCAAAGACCTTTATAATTATCCGAACATTTGTGTCAAGGTCACATTATTTACATCCCCGTATCTCTGGTAGAACCAGAGTTACGAGCCTGCAAAGTTTATTTTCAAAAATCAAAAGTAACCTTCTAACAATAAGTGAGACAAAAAATAAGTTGACGATATTGAGGTAGCCTCAAGTTTAAAGTATCCTTGTATGGGGAGCAAAGAGTACTATAACATATCCTAAGGAGATCCCACTATCTCTTGTAGAACAAGAGTTATGAGCCTCCAAAGTTTAGTGCAAAAATCATAAGTAACATAATAAAAATAAGTGAGACGATACCAAAGTTGACGAACATTTTGCTTAATATCTCGGCCCTTGTTTGTTGTAGCTCAATGTTTTTAATATGGTTAGATGGGGGACAATTTGGACTATAACATATCCTAAGGACATCCCCGTATCTCTAGTAAACACAGAGTTAGGGGCCTGCAAAATATAGTCTAATGCATTTCCTATGGACGGGTTGTTTGTTTACGTTTAGCTTAATTACTCGGCCCCTGTTTGTCGTAGCTCAATGTTCTTAGTATGGTTAGATGGGGGACAAATTGGACTATAACATACTCAAAGGACATCCCCGTATCTCCAGTGGAAAAAAGTTACGAGCCTGCAAAATATAGTCTAACTCATTTCCTATGGAGGGGGTTTGTTTCTTTACGTTTTGCTTAAGTACTCGGCCCCTGTTTGTCGTAGCCCAAAGTTTTTAGTATATTTAGATGAAGGACAAATTGGACTATAACATATCCTAAGGACATCCCGGTATCTCTAGTAGACACAGAGTTATGGGCCTGCAAAGTATAGTCTAATGCATTTTCTATGGAGGGGTTTGTTTGTTCACATATTGCTTAATTACTTGACCCTGTTCTTTCGATTAAAAATAATAACATATCTTTAGTGTAACGGTTATCGCATCCGCCTCACTCCCGGAAGGCCACAGGTTCGAAACCGCGAAGTTTTTTTTTGCTTGGAACATGCAAAGACCTTTATAATTATCCGAACATTTGTGTCAAGGTCACATTATTTACATCCCCGTATCTCTGGTAGAACCAGAGTTACGAGCCTGCAAACTTTATTTTCAAAAATCAAAAGTAACCTTCTAACAATAAGTGAGACAAAAAATAAGTTGACGACGATATTGAGGTAGCCTCAAGTTTAAAGTATCCTTGTATGGGGAGCAAAGAGTGCTATAACATATCCAAAAGAGATCCCAGTATCTCTTGTAGAACAAGAGTTATGAGCCTCCAAAGTTTAGTGCAAAAATCATAAGTAACATAATAAAAATAAGTGAGACGATACCAAAGTTGACGAACATTTGGCTTAATATCTCGGCCCCTGTTTGTCGTAGCTCAATGTTTTTAGTATGGTTAGATGGGGGACAATTTGGACTATAACATATCCTAAGGACATCCCCGTATCTCTAGTAAACACAGAGTTATGGGCCTGCAAAGCATAGTCTAATGCATTTCGTTTGGACGGGTTGTTTGTTTACGTTTAGCTTAATTACTCGGCCCCTGTTTTTCGTAGCTCAATGTTTTTAGTATGGTTAGATGGGGGACAAATTGGAATATAACATACTCAAAGGACCTCGCCGTATCTACAGTAGAAACAGAGTTACGAGCCTGCAAAGTATAGTCTAATGCATTTTCTATGGAGGGGTTTGTTTGTTCATGTATTGCTTAATTACTTGAACCTGTTCTTTCGATTAAAAATAATAACATATCTTTAGTGTAGCGGTTATCGCATCCGCCTCACTCCCGGAAGGCCACAGGTTCGAAACCGCGAAGTTTTTTTTTTGCTTGGAACATGCAAAGACCTTTATAATTATCCGAACATTTGTGTCAAGGTCACATTATTTACATCCCCGTATCTCTGGTAGAACCAGAGTTACGAGCCTGCAAACTTTATTTTCAAAAATCAAAAGTAACCTTCTAACAATAAGTGAGACAAAAAATAAGTTGACGACGATATTGAGGTAGCCTCAAGTTTAAAGTATCCTTGTATGGGGAGCAAAGAGTACTATAACATATCCAAAGGAGATCCCAGTATCTCTTGTAGAACAAAAGTTATGAGCCTCCCAAGTTTAGTGCAAAAATCATAAGTAACATAATAAAAATAAGTGAGACGATACCAAAGTTGACGAACAGTTTGCTTAATATCTCGGCCCCTGTTTGTCGTAGCTCAATGTTTTTAGTATGGTTAGATGGACGACAATTTGGACTATAACATATCTTAAGGACATACCCGTATCTCTAGTAAACACAGAGTTATGGGCCTGCAAAGCATAGTCTAATGCATTTCCTTTGGACGGGTTGTTTGTTTACGTTTAGCTTAATTACTCGGCCCCTGTTTGTCGTAGCTCAATATTTTTAGTATGGTTAGATGGGGAACAAATTGGACTATAACATACTCAAAGGACTTCCCCGTATCTCCAGTAGAAACAGAGTTACGAGCCTGCAAAGTATAGTCTAATGCATTTCCTATGGAGGGGGTTTGTTTCGTTACGTTTTGCTTAAGTACTCGGCCCCTGTTTGTCGTAGCCCAAAGTTTTTAGTATGGTTAGATGGGGGACAATTTGGACTATAACATATCCTAAGGACATCCCCGTATCTCTAGTAGACACAGAGTTATGGGCCTGCAAAGTATAGTCTAATGCATTTCCTATGGAGGGGTTTGTTTGTTTACGATTAGCTTAATTACTCGACTACTGTTTGTCGTAGCTCAATGTTTTTAGTATGGTTAGATGGGGGACAAATTGGACTATAACATACTCAAAGGACATCCCCGTATCTCCAGTAGAAACAGAGTTACGAGCCTGCAAAGTATAGTCTAATGCATTTCCTATGGAGGGGTTGTTTGTTTATGTTTAGCTTAATTACTCGGCCCCTGTTTGTCGTAGCCCAAAGTTTTTAGTATGGTTAGATGGGGGACAATTTGGACTATATCATATCCTAAGGACATCCCGGTATCTCTAGTAGACACAGAGTTATGGGCCTGCAAAGTATAGTCTAATGCATTTCCTATGGACGGGTTGTTTGTTTACGTTTAGCTTAATTACTCGGCCCCTGTTTGTCGTAGCTCAATGTTCTTAGTATGGTTAGATGGGGGACAAATTGGACTATAACATACTCAAAGGACATCCCCGTATCTCCAGTGGAAAAAAGTTACGAGCCTGCAAAATATAGTCTAATGCATTTTCTATGGAGGGGTTTGTTTGTTCATGTATTGCTTAATTACTTGAACCTGTTCTTTCGATTAAAAATAATAACATATCTTTAGTGTAGCGGTTATCGCATCCGCCTCACTCCCGGAAGGCCACAGGTTCGAAACCGCGAAGTTTTTTTTTTGCTTGGAACATGCAAAGACCTTTATAATTATCCGAACATTTGTGTCAAGGTCACATTATTTACATCCCCGTATCTCTGGTAGAACCAGAGTTACGAGCCTGCAAACTTTATTTTCAAAAATCAAAAGTAACCTTCTAACAATAAGTGAGACAAAAAATAAGTTGACGACGATATTGAGGTAGCCTCAAGTTTAAAGTATCCTTGTATGGGGAGCAAAGAGTACTATAACATATCCAAAGGAGATCCCAGTATCTCTTGTAGAACAAAAGTTATGAGCCTCCAAAGTTTAGTGCAAAAATCATAAGTAACATAATAAAAATAAGTGAGACGATACCAAAGTTGACGAACATTTTGCTTAATATCTCGGCCCCTGTTTGTCGTAGCTCAATGTTTTTAGTATGGTTAGATAAGGGACAATTTGGACTATATCATATCCTAAGGACATCCCCGTATCTCTTGTAGACACAGAGTTATGGGCCTGCAAAGTATAGTCTAATGCATTTCCTATGGACGGGTTGTTTGTTTACGTTTAGCTTAATTACTCGGCCCCTGTTTGTCGTAGCTCAATGTTTTTAGTATGGTTAGATGGGGGACAAATTGGACTATAAAATACTCAAAGGACATCCCCGTATCTCCAGTAGAAACAGAGTTACGAGCCTGCAAACTATAGTCTTATGCATTTTCTATGGAGGGATTTGTTTGTTCACGTATTGCTTAATTACTTGACCCTGTCCTTTCGATTAAAAATAATAACATATCTTTAGTGTAGCGGTTATCGCATCCGCCTCACTCCCGGAAGGCCACACGTTCGAAACCGCGAGGTTTTTTTTTGCTTGGAACATGCAAAGACCTTTATAATTATCCGAACATTTGTGTCAAGGTCACATTATTTACATCCCCGTATCTCTGGTAGAACCATAGTTACGAGCCTGCAAAGTTTATTTTCAAAAATCAAAAGTAACCTTCTAACAATAAGTGAGACAAAAAATAAGTTGACGACGATATTGAGGTAGCCTCAAGTTTAAAGTATCCTTGTATGGGGAGCAAAGAGTACTATAACATATCCAAAGGAGATCCCAGTATCTCTTGTAGAACAAGAGTTATGAGCCTCCAAAGTTTAGTGCAAAAATCATAAGTAACATAATAAAAATAAGTGAGACGATACCAAAGTTGACGAACATTTTGCTTAATATCTCGGCCCCTGTTTGTCGTAGCTCAATGTTTTTAGTATGGTTAGATGGACGACAATTTGGACTATAACATATCTTAAGGACATCCCCGTATCTCTAGTAAACACAGAGTTATGGGCCTGCAAAGCATAGTCTAATGCATTTCCTTTGGACGGGTTGTTTGTTTACGTTTAGCTTAATTACTCGGCCCCTGTTTGTCGTAGCTCAATATTTTTAGTATGGTTAGATGGGGGACAAATTGGACTATAACATACTCAAAGGACTTCCCCGTATCTCCAGTAGAAACAGAGTTACGAGCCTGCAAATTATAGTCTAATGCATTTCCTATGGAGGGGGTTTGTTTCGTTACGTTTTGCTTAAGTACTCGGCCCCTGTTTGTCGTAGCCCAAAGTTTTTAGTATGGTTAGATGGGGGACAATTTGGACTATAACATATCCTAAGGACATCCCCGTATCTCTAGTAGACACAGAGTTATGGGCCTGCAAAGCATAGTCTAATGCATTTCCTTTGGACGGGTTGTTTGTTTACGTTTAGCTTAATTACTCGGCCCCTGTTTGTCGTAGCTCAATGTTTTTAGTATGGTTAGATGGGGGACAAATTGGACTATAACATACTCAAAGGACATCCCCGTATCTCCAGTAGAAACAGAGTTACGAGCCTGCAAAGTATAGTCTAATGCATTTCCTATGGAGGGGTTGTTTGTTTATGTTTAGCTTAATTACTCGGCCCCTGTTTGTCGTAGCCCAAAGTTTTTAGTATGGTTAGATGGGGGACAATTTGGACTATATCATATCCTAAGGACATCCCGGTATCTCTAGTAGACACAGAGTTATGGGCCTGCAAAGTATAGTCTAATGCATTTCCTATGGACGGGTTGTTTGTTTACGTTTAGCTTAATTACTCGGCCCCTGTTTGTCGTAGCTCAATGTTCTTAGTATGGTTAGATGGGGGACAAATTGGACTATAACATACTCAAAGGACATCCCCGTATCTCCAGTGGAAAAAAGTTACGAGCCTGCAAAATATAGTCTAATGCATTTTCTATGGAGGGGTTTGTTTGTTCATGTATTGCTTAATTACTTGAACCTGTTCTTTCGATTAAAAATAATAACATATCTTTAGTGTAGCGGTTATCGCATCCGCCTCACTCCCGGAAGGCCACAGGTTCGAAACCGCGAAGTTTTTTTTTTGCTTGGAACATGCAAAGACCTTTATAATTATCCGAACATTTGTGTCAAGGTCACATTATTTACATCCCCGTATCTCTGGTAGAACCAGAGTTACGAGCCTGCAAACTTTATTTTCAAAAATCAAAAGTAACCTTCTAACAATAAGTGAGACAAAAAATAAGTTGACGACGATATTGAGGTAGCCTCAAGTTTAAAGTATCCTTGTATGGGGAGCAAAGAGTACTATAACATATCCAAAGGAGATCCCAGTATCTCTTGTAGAACAAAAGTTATGAGCCTCCAAAGTTTAGTGCAAAAATCATAAGTAACATAATAAAAATAAGTGAGACGATACCAAAGTTGACGAACATTTTGCTTAATATCTCGGCCCCTGTTTGTCGTAGCTCAATGTTTTTAGTATGGTTAGATAAGGGACAATTTGGACTATATCATATCCTAAGGACATCCCCGTATCTCTTGTAGACACAGAGTTATGGGCCTGCAAAGTATAGTCTAATGCATTTCCTATGGACGGGTTGTTTGTTTACGTTTAGCTTAATTACTCGGCCCCTGTTTGTCGTAGCTCAATGTTTTTAGTATGGTTAGATGGGGGACAAATTGGACTATAAAATACTCAAAGGACATCCCCGTATCTCCAGTAGAAACAGAGTTACGAGCCTGCAAACTATAGTCTTATGCATTTTCTATGGAGGGATTTGTTTGTTCACGTATTGCTTAATTACTTGACCCTGTCCTCTCGATTAAAAATAATAACATATCTTTAGTGTAGCGGTTATCGCATCCGCCTCACTCCCGGAAGGCCACACGTTCGAAACCGCGAGGTTTTTTTTTTGCTTGGAACATGCAAAGACCTTTATAATTATCCGAACATTTGTGTCAAGGTCACATTATTTACATCCCCGTATCTCTGGTAGAACCATAGTTACGAGCCTGCAAAGTTTATTTTCAAAAATCAAAAGTAACCTTCTAACAATAAGTGAGACAAAAAATAAGTTGACGACGATATTGAGGTAGCCTCAAGTTTAAAGTATCCTTGTATGGGGAGCAAAGAGTACTATAACATATCCAAAGGAGATCGCAGTATCTCTTGTAGAACAAGAGTTATGAGCCTCCAAAGTTTAGTGCAAAAATCATAAGTAACATAATAAAAATAAGTGAGACGATACCAAAGTTGACGAACATTTTGCTTAATATCTCGGCCCCTGTTTGTCGTAGCTCAATGTTTTTAGTATGGTTAGATGGACGACAATTTGGACTATAACATATCTTAAGGACATCCCCGTATCTCTAGTAAACACAGAGTTATGGGCCTGCAAAGCATAGTCTAATGCATTTCCTTTGGACGGGTTGTTTGTTTACGTTTAGCTTAATTACTCGGCCCCTGTTTGTCGTAGCTCAATATTTTTAGTATGGTTAGATGGGGGACAAATTGGACTATAACATACTCAAAGGACTTCCCCGTATCTCCAGTAGAAACAGAGTTACGAGCCTGCAAAGTATAGTCTAATGCATTTCCTATGGAGGGGGTTTGTTTCGTTACGTTTTGCTTAAGTACTCGGCCCCTGTTTGTCGTAGCCCAAAGTTTTTAGTATGGTTAGATGGGGGACAATTTGGACTATAACATATCCTAAGGACATCCCCGTATCTCTAGTAGACACAGAGTTATGGGCCTGCAAAGTATAGTCTAATGCATTTCCTATGGAGGGGTTTGTTTGTTTACGATTAGCTTAATTACTCGACTACTGTTTGTCGTAGCTCAATGTTTTTAGTATGGTTAGATGGGGGACAAATTGGACTATAACATACTCAAAGGACATCCCCGTATCTCCAGTAGAAACAGAGTTACGAGCCTGCAAAGTATAGTCTAATGCATTTCCTATGGAGGGGTTGTTTGTTTATGTTTAGCTTAATTACTCGGCCCCTGTTTGTCGTAGCCCAAAGTTTTTAGTATGGTTAGATGGGGGACAATTTGGACTATATCATATCCTAAGGACATCCCGGTATCTCTAGTAGACACAGAGTTATGGGCCTGCAAAGTATAGTCTAATGCATTTCCTATGGACGGGTTGTTTGTTTACGTTTAGCTTAATTACTCGGCCCCTGTTTGTCGTAGCTCAATGTTCTTAGTATGGTTAGATGGGGGACAAATTGGACTATAACATACTCAAAGGACATCCCCGTATCTCCAGTGGAAAAAAGTTACGAGCCTGCAAAATATAGTCTAATGCATTTTCTATGGAGGGGTTTGTTTGTTCATGTATTGCTTAATTACTTGAACCTGTTCTTTCGATTAAAAATAATAACATATCTTTAGTGTAGCGGTTATCGCATCCGCCTCACTCCCGGAAGGCCACAGGTTCGAAACCGCGAAGTTTTTTTTTTGCTTGGAACATGCAAAGACCTTTATAATTATCCGAACATTTGTGTCAAGGTCACATTATTTACATCCCCGTATCTCTGGTAGAACCAGAGTTACGAGCCTGCAAACTTTATTTTCAAAAATCAAAAGTAACCTTCTAACAATAAGTGAGACAAAAAATAAGTTCACGACGATATTGAGGTAGCCTCAAGTTTAAAGTATCCTTGTATGGGGAGCAAAGAGTACTATAACATATCCAAAGGAGATCCCAGTATCTCTTGTAGAACAAAAGTTATGAGCCTCCAAAGTTTAGTGCAAAAATCATAAGTAACATAATAAAAATAAGTGAGACGATACCAAAGTTGACGAACATTTTGCTTAATATCTCGGCCCCTGTTTGTCGTAGCTCAATGTTTTTAGTATGGTTAGATAAGGGACAATTTGGACTATATCATATCCTAAGGACATCCCCGTATCTCTTGTAGACACAGAGTTATGGGCCTGCAAAGTATAGTCTAATGCATTTCCTATGGACGGGTTGTTTGTTTACGTTTAGCTTAATTACTCGGCCCCTGTTTGTCGTAGCTCAATGTTTTTAGTATGGTTAGATGGGGGACAAATTGGACTATAAAATACTCAAAGGACATCCCCGTATCTCCAGTAGAAACAGAGTTACGAGCCTGCAAACTATAGTCTTATGCATTTTCTATGGAGGGATTTGTTTGTTCACGTATTGCTTAATTACTTGACCCTGTCCTTTCGATTAAAAATAATAACATATCTTTAGTGTAGCGGTTATCGCATCCGCCTCACTCCCGGAAGGCCACACGTTCGAAACCGCGAGGTTTTTTTTTTGCTTGGAACATGCAAAGACCTTTATAATTATCCGAACATTTGTGTCAAGGTCACATTATTTACATCCCCGTATCTCTGGTAGAACCATAGTTACGAGCCTGCAAAGTTTATTTTCAAAAATCAAAAGTAACCTTCTAACAATAAGTGAGACAAAAAATAAGTTGACGACGATATTGAGGTAGCCTCAAGTTTAAAGTATCCTTGTATGGGGAGCAAAGAGTACTATAACATATCCAAAGGAGATCCCAGTATCTCTTGTAGAACAAGAGTTATGAGCCTCCAAAGTTTAGTGCAAAAATCATAAGTAACATAATAAAAATAAGTGAGACGATACCAAAGTTGACGAACATTTTGCTTAATATCTCGGCCCCTGTTTGTCGTAGCTCAATGTTTTTAGTATGGTTAGATGGACGACAATTTGGACTATAACATATCTTAAGGACATCCCCGTATCTCTAGTAAACACAGAGTTATGGGCCTGCAAAGCATAGTCTAATGCATTTCCTTTGGACGGGTTGTTTGTTTACGTTTAGCTTAATTACTCGGCCCCTGTTTGTCGTAGCTCAAAGTTTTTAGTATGGATAGATGGGGGACAATTTGGACTATAACATATCCTCAGGACATCCCCGTATCTCTAGTAGACACAGAGTTATGGGCCTGCAAAGTATAGTTTAATGCATTTCCTATGGAGGGGTTTGTTTGTTTACGATTAGCTTAATTACTCGACTACTGTTTGTCGTAGCTCAATGTTTTTAGTATGGTTAGATGGGGGACAAATTGGACTATAACATACTCAAAGGACATCCCCGTATCTCCAGTAGAAACAGAGTTACGAGCCTGCAAAGTATAGTCTAATGCATTTCCTATGGAGGGGTTGTTTGTTTACGTTTAGCTTAATTACTCGGCCCCTGTTTGTCGTAGCCCAAAGTTTTTAGTATGGTTAGATGGGGGACAATTTGGACTATATCATATCCTAAGGACATCCCCGTATCTCTAATAGACACAGAGTTATGGGCCTGCAAAGTATAGTCTAATGCATTTCCTATGAACGGGTTGTTTGTTTACGTTTAGCTTAATTACTCGGCCCCTGTTTGTCGTAGCTCAATGTTTTTAGTATGGTTAGATGGGGGACAAATTGGAATATAACATACTCAAAGGACCTCGCCGTATCTACAGTAGAAACAGAGTTACGAGCCTGCAAAGTATAGTCTAATGCATTTTCTATGGAGGGGTTTGTTTGTTCATGTATTGCTTAATTACTTGAACCTGTTCTTTCGATTAAAAATAATAACATATCTTTAGTGTAGCGGTTATCGCATCTGCCTCACTCCCGGAAGGCCACAGGTTCGAAACCGCGAAGTTTTTTTTTTGCTTGGAACATGCAAAGACCTTTATAATTATCCGAACATTTGTGTCAAGGTCACATTATTTACATCCCCGTATCTCTCGTAGAACCAGAGTTACGAGCCTGCAAACTTTATTTTCAAAAATCAAAAGTAACCTTCTAACAATAAGTGAGACAAAAAATAAGTTGACGACGATATTGAGGTAGCCTCAAGTTTAAAGTATCCTTGTATGGGGAGCAAAGAGTACTATAACATATCCAAAGGAGATCCCAGTATCTCTTGTAGAACAAGAGTTATGAGCCTCCAAAGTTTAGTGCAAAAATCATAAGTAACATAATAAAAATAAGTGAGACGATACCAAAGTTGACGAACATTTTGCTTAATATCTCGGCCCCTGTTTGTCGTAGCTCAATGTTTTTAGTATGGTTAGATGGACGACAATTTGGACTATAACATATCTTAAGGACATCCCCGTATCTCTAGTAAACACAGAGTTATGGGCCTGCAAAGCATAGTCTAATGCATTTCCTTTGGACGGGTTGTTTGTTTACGTTTAGCTTAATTACTCGGCCCCTGTTTGTCGTAGCTCAAAGTTTTTAGTATGGATAGATGGGGGACAATTTGGACTATAACATATCCTCAGGACATCCCCGTATCTCTAGTAGACACAGAGTTATGGGCCTGCAAAGTATAGTTTAATGCATTTCCTATGGAGGGGTTTGTTTGTTTACGATTAGCTTAATTACTCGACTACTGTTTGTCGTAGCTCAATGTTTTTAGTATGGTTAGATGGGGGACAAATTGGACTATAACATACTCAAAGGACATCCCCGTATCTCCAGTAGAAACAGAGTTACGAGCCTGCAAAGTATAGTCTAATGCATTTCCTATGGAGGGGTTGTTTGTTTACGTTTAGCTTAATTACTCGGCCCCTGTTTGTCGTAGCCCAAAGTTTTTAGTATGGTTAGATGGGGGACAATTTGGACTATATCATATCCTAAGGACATCCCCGTATCTCTAATAGACACAGAGTTATGGGCCTGCAAAGTATAGTCTAATGCATTTCCTATGAACGGGTTGTTTGTTTACGTTTAGCTTAATTACTCGGCCCCTGTTTGTCGTAGCTCAATGTTTTTAGTATGGTTAGATGGGGGACAAATTGGACTATAACATACTCAAAGGACATCCCCGTATCTCCAGTGGAAAAAAGTTACGAGCCTGCAAAATATAGTCTAATGCATTTTCTATGGAGGGGTTTGTTTGTTCATGTATTGCTTAATTACTTGAACCTGTTCTTTCGATTAAAAATAATAACATATCTTTAGTGTAGCGGTTATCGCATCCGCCTCACTCCCGGAAGGCCACAGGTTCGAAACCGCGAAGTTTTTTTTTTGCTTGGAACATGCAAAGACCTTTATAATTATCCGAACATTTGTGTCAAGGTCACATTATTTACATCCCCGTATCTCTGGTAGAACCAGAGTTACGAGCCTGCAAACTTTATTTTCAAAAATCAAAAGTAACCTTCTAACAATAAGTGAGACAAAAAATAAGTTGACGACGATATTGAGGTAGCCTCAAGTTTAAAGTATCCTTGTATGGGGAGCAAAGAGTACTATAACATATCCAAAGGAGATCCCAGTATCTCTTGTAGAACAAAAGTTATGAGCCTCCAAAGTTTAGTGCAAAAATCATAAGTAACATAATAAAAATAAGTGAGACGATACCAAAGTTGACGAACATTTTGCTTAATATCTCGGCCCCTGTTTGTCGTAGCTCAATGTTTTTAGTATGGTTAGATAAGGGACAATTTGGACTATATCATATCCTAAGGACATCCCCGTATCTCTTGTAGACACAGAGTTATGGGCCTGCAAAGTATAGTCTAATGCATTTCCTATGGACGGGTTGTTTGTTTACGTTTAGCTTAATTACTCGGCCCCTGTTTGTCGTAGCTCAATGTTTTTAGTATGGTTAGATGGGGGACAAATTGGACTATAAAATACTCAAAGGACATCCCCGTATCTCCAGTAGAAACAGAGTTACGAGCCTGCAAACTATAGTCTTATGCATTTTCTATGGAGGGATTTGTTTGTTCACGTATTGCTTAATTACTTGACCCTGTCCTTTCGATTAAAAATAATAACATATCTTTAGTGTAGCGGTTATCGCATCCGCCTCACTCCCGGAAGGCCACACGTTCGAAACCGCGAGGTTTTTTTTTTGCTTGGAACATGCAAAGACCTTTATAATTATCCGAACATTTGTGTCAAGGTCACATTATTTACATCCCCGTATCTCTGGTAGAACCATAGTTACGAGCCTGCAAAGTTTATTTTCAAAAATCAAAAGTAACCTTCTAACAATAAGTGAGACAAAAAATAAGTTGACGACGATATTGAGGTAGCCTCAAGTTTAAAGTATCCTTGTATGGGGAGCAAAGAGTACTATAACATATCCAAAGGAGATCCCAGTATCTCTTGTAGAACAAGAGTTATGAGCCTCCAAAGTTTAGTGCAAAAATCATAAGTAACATAATAAAAATAAGTGAGACGATACCAAAGTTGACGAACATTTTGCTTAATATCTCGGCCCCTGTTTGTCGTAGCTCAATGTTTTTAGTATGGTTAGATGGACGACAATTTGGACTATAACATATCTTAAGGACATCCCCGTATCTCTAGTAAACACAGAGTTATGGGCCTGCAAAGCATAGTCTAATGCATTTCCTTTGGACGGGTTGTTTGTTTACGTTTAGCTTAATTACTCGGCCCCTGTTTGTCGTAGCTCAAAGTTTTTAGTATGGATAGATGGGGGACAATTTGGACTATAACATATCCTCAGGACATCCCCGTATCTCTAGTAGACACAGAGTTATGGGCCTGCAAAGTATAGTTTAATGCATTTCCTATGGAGGGGTTTGTTTGTTTACGATTAGCTTAATTACTCGACTACTGTTTGTCGTAGCTCAATGTTTTTAGTATGGTTAGATGGGGGACAAATTGGACTATAACATACTCAAAGGACATCCCCGTATCTCCAGTAGAAACAGAGTTACGAGCCTGCAAAGTATAGTCTAATGCATTTCCTATGGAGGGGTTGTTTGTTTACGTTTAGCTTAATTACTCGGCCCCTGTTTGTCGTAGCCCAAAGTTTTTAGTATGGTTAGATGGGGGACAATTTGGACTATATCATATCCTAAGGACATCCCCGTATCTCTAATAGACACAGAGTTATGGGCCTGCAAAGTATAGTCTAATGCATTTCCTATGAACGGGTTGTTTGTTTACGTTTAGCTTAATTACTCGGCCCCTGTTTGTCGTAGCTCAATGTTTTTAGTATGGTTAGATGGGGGACAAATTGGAATATAACATACTCAAAGGACCTCGCCGTATCTACAGTAGAAACAGAGTTACGAGCCTGCAAAGTATAGTCTAATGCATTTTCTATGGAGGGGTTTGTTTGTTCATGTATTGCTTAATTACTTGAACCTGTTCTTTCGATTAAAAATAATAACATATCTTTAGTGTAGCGGTTATCGCATCTGCCTCACTCCCGGAAGGCCACAGGTTCGAAACCGCGAAGTTTTTTTTTTGCTTGGAACATGCAAAGACCTTTATAATTATCCGAACATTTGTGTCAAGGTCACATTATTTACATCCCCGTATCTCTCGTAGAACCAGAGTTACGAGCCTGCAAACTTTATTTTCAAAAATCAAAAGTAACCTTCTAACAATAAGTGAGACAAAAAATAAGTTGACGACGATATTGAGGTAGCCTCAAGTTTAAAGTATCCTTGTATGGGGAGCAAAGAGTACTATAACATATCCAAAGGAGATCCCAGTATCTCTTGTAGAACAAGAGTTATGAGCCTCCAAAGTTTAGTGCAAAAATCATAAGTAACATAATAAAAATAAGTGAGACGATACCAAAGTTGACGAACATTTTGCTTAATATCTCGGCCCCTGTTTGTCGTAGCTCAATGTTTTTAGTATGGTTAGATGGACGACAATTTGGACTATAACATATCTTAAGGACATCCCCGTATCTCTAGTAAACACAGAGTTATGGGCCTGCAAAGCATAGTCTAATGCATTTCCTTTGGACGGGTTGTTTGTTTACGTTTAGCTTAATTACTCGGCCCCTGTTTGTCGTAGCTCAATGTTTTTAATATGGTTAGATGGGGGACAAATTGGACTATAAAATACTCAAAGGACATTCCTGTATCTCCAGTAGAAACAGAGTTACGAGCCTGCAAAGTATAGTCTAATGCATTTCCTATGGACGGGTTGTTTGTTTACGATTAGCTTAATTACTCGACTACTGTTTGTCGTAGCTCAATGTTTTTAGTATGGTTAGATGGGGGACAAATTGGACTATAACATACTCAAAGGACATCCCCGTATCTCCAGTAGAAACAGAGTTACGAGCCTGCAAAGTATAGTCTAATGCATTTCCTATGGAGGGGTTGTTTGTTTACGTTTAGCTTAATTACTCGGCCCCTGTTTGTCGTAGCCCAAAGTTTTTAGTATGGTTAGATGGGGGACAATTTGGACTATATCATATCCTAAGGACATCCCCGTATCTCTAATAGACACAGAGTTATGGGCCTGCAAAGTATAGTCTAATGCATTTCCTATGAACGGGTTGTTTGTTTACGTTTAGCTTAATTACTCGGCCCCTGTTTGTCGTAGCTCATTGTTTTTAGTATGGTTAGATGGGGGACAAATTGGAATATAACATACTCAAAGGACCTCGCCGTATCTACAGTAGAAACAGAGTTACGAGCCTGCAAAGTATAGTCTAATGCATTTTCTATGGAGGGGTTTGTTTGTTCATGTATTGCTTAATTACTTGAACCTGTTCTTTCGATTAAAAATAATAACATATCTTTAGTGTAGCGGTTATCGCATCCGCCTCACTCCCGGAAGGCCACACGTTCGAAACCGCGAGGTTTTTTTTCTTGCTTGGAACATGCAAAGACCTTTATAATTATCCGAACATTTGTGTCAAGGTCACATTATTTACATCCCCGTATCTCTGGTAGAACCAGAGTTACGAGCCTGCAAAGTATATTTTCAAAAATCAAAAGTAACCTTCTAACAATAAGTGAGACAAAAAGTAAGTTGACGACGATATTGAGGTAGCCTCAAGTTTAAAGTATCCTTGTATGGGGAGCAAAGAGTACTATAACATTTCCAAAGGAGATCCCAGTATCTCTTGTAGAACAAGAGTTATGAGCCTCCAAAGTTTAGTGCAAAAATCATAAGTAACATAATAAAAATAAGTGAGACGATACCAAAGTTGACGAACATTTTGCTTAATATCTCGGCCCTTGTTTGTCGTAGCTCAATGTTTTTAGTATGGTTAGATGGGGGACAATTTGGACTATAACATATCCTAAGGACATCCCCGTATCTCTAGTAAACACAGAGTTATGGACCTGCAAAGCATAGTCTAATGCATTTCCTTTGGACGGGTTGTTTGTTTACGTTTAGCTTAATTACTCGGCCCCTGTTTGTCGTAGCTCAATGTTTTTAGTATGGTTAGATGGGGACAAATTGGACTATAACATACTCAAAGGACATCCCCGTATCTCCAGTGGAAACAGAGTTACGAGCCTGCAAAGTATAGTCTAACTCATTTCCTATGGAGGGGGTTTGTTTCTTTACGTTTCGCTTAAGTACTCGGCCCCTGTTTGTCGTAGCCCAAAGTTTTTAGTATGGTTAGATGAATGACAAATTGGACTATAACATATCCCAAGGACATCCCGGTATCTCTAGTAGACACAGAGTTATGGGCCTTGCAAAGTATAGTCTAATGCATTTTCTATGGAGGGGTTTGTTTGTTCACGTATTGCTTAATTACTTGACCCTGTTCTTTCGATTAAAAATAATAACATATCTTTAGTGTAGCGGTTATCGCATCCGCCTCACTCCCGGAAGGCCACAGGTTCGAAACCGCGAAGTTTTTTTTTTGCTTGGAACATGCAAAGACCTTTATAATTATCCGAACATTTGTGTCAAGGTCACATTATTTACATCCCCGTATCTCTGGTAGAACCAGAGTTACGAGCCTGCAAAGTATATTTTCAAAAATCAAAAGTAACCTTCTAACAATAAGTGAGACAAAAAATAAGTTGACGACGATATTGAGGTAGCCTCAAGTTTAAAGTATCCTTGTATGGGGAGCAAAGAGTACTATAACATTTCCAAAGGAGATCCCAGTATCTCTTGTAGAACAAGAGTTATGAGCCTCCAAAGTTTAGTGCAAAAATCATAAGTAACATAATAAAAATAAGTGAGACGATACCAAAGTTGACGAACATTTTGCCTAATATCTCGGCCCTTGTTTGTCGTAGCTCAATGTTTTTAGTATGGTTAGATGGGGGACAATTTGGACTATAACATATCCTAAGGACATCCCCGTATCTCTAGTAAACACAGAGTTATGGACCTGCAAAGCATAGTCTAATGCATTTCCTTTGGACGGGTTGTTTGTTTACGTTTAGCTTAATTACTCGGCCCCTGTTTGTCGTAGCTCAATGTTTTTAGTATGGTTAGATGGGGACAAATTGGACTATAGCATACTCAAAGGACATCCCCGTATCTCCAGTGGAAACAGAGTAACGAGCCTGCAAAGTATAGTCTAACTCATTTCCTATGGAGGGGGTTTGTTTCTTTACGTTTCGCTTAAGTACTCGGCCCCTGTTTGTCGTAGCCCAAAGTTTTTAGTATGGTTAGATGAATGACAAATTGGACTATAACATATCCCAAGGACATCCCGGTATCTCTAGTAGACACAGAGTTATGGGCCTTGCAAAGTATAGTCTAATGCATTTTCTATGGAGGGGTTTGTTTGTTCACGTATTGCTTAATTACTTGACCCTGTTCTTTCGATTAAAAATAATAACATATCTTTAGTGTAGCGGTTATCGCATCCGCCTCACTCCCGGAAGGCCACAGGTTCGAAACCGCGAAGCTTTTTTTTTGCTTGGAACATGCAAAGACCTTTATAATTATCCGAACATTTGTGTCAAGGTCACATTATTTACATCCCCGTATCTCTGGTAGAACCAGAGTTACGAGCCTCCAGAATTTAGTCTAATGTATTTCCTATGGAGGGGTTTGTTTGTTTACGATTAGCTTAATTACTCGACTACTGTTTGTCGTAGCCCTAATTCTTAGTGTGGCTAGATGTGGGACAAATTGGTCTATAACATACTCTAAGGACATCCCCGTATCTCCAGTAGAAACAGAGTTACGAGCCTGCAAAGTATATTTTCAAAAGTCAAAAGTAACCTTCTAACAATAAGTGAGACAAAAAGTAAGTTGACGACGATATCGAGGTAGCCTCAAGTTTAAAGTATCCTTGTATGGGGAGCAAAGAGTACTATAACATATCCAAAGGAGATCCCAGTATCTCTTGTAGAACAAGAGTTATGAGCCTCCAAAGTTTAGTGCAAAAATCATAAGTAACATAATAAAAATAAGTGAGACGATACCAAAGTTGACGAACATTTTGCTTAATATCTCAGCCCCTGTTTGTCGTAGCTCAATGTTTTTAGTATGGTTAGATGGGGGACAATTTGGACTATATCATATCCTAAGGACATCCCCGTATCTCTTGTAGACACAGAGTTATGGGCCTGCAAAGTATAGCCTAATGCATTTCCTATGGAGGGGTTTGTTTGTTTACGATTAGCTTAATTACTCGACTACTGTTTGTCGTAGCTCAATGTTTTTAGTATGGTTAGATGGGGGACAAATTGGACTAAAACATACTCAAAGGACATCCCCGTATCTCCAGTAGAAACAGAGTTACGAGCCTGCAAAGTATAGTCTAATGCATTTTCTATGGAGGGGTTTGTTTGTTCACGTTTTGCTTAACTTCGGTGATCGGACGTGAATCGGTGTATTCAGCGTGATATGCCCGTTGCCGAGAGTGCTAGTTAATAATTTGAATTTAATTAACTTTCATCTTTATAAAACAATAACAAAAAGAAGATATGTTTGCTTTTTTCATATCTGGTGGAATTTGAAAGAGCAAACAAAAGTGAAAAAACAAACGGCACGCAGTATTCCCAAGTACTGTATGCGCTCGACGCTACTTAACTTCGGTGATCGGACGTGAACCGGTGTTTTCAGCGTGATATGGCCGTTGCCGAGAGTGCTAGTTAATAATTCGAATTTAAATTAAGTGAGACAAATTAACCTTCATCATTTTAAAACTATAACAAAAAGAAAACATGTTTGCTTTTTTCATATCTATTAAAATTTAAAAGAGGAAAAAAAAGTGAAAAAGCCAACGGCACGCAGTGTTCCTAAGTGGTCTCTCTCCCAAGTAGTGACTGCGCTCGACGCTGCTTAACTTCGGTTATCGGACGGGAATCGGTGTATTCAGCGTGATATGGCCGTTGCCGAGAGTGCTAGTTAATAATTTGAATTTAATTAACTTTCATCTTTATAAAACAATAACAAAAAGAAGATATGTTTGCTTTTTTCATATCTGGTGGAATTTGAAAGAGCAAACAAAAGTGAAAAAACAAACGGCACGCAGTATTCCCAAGTACTGTATGCGCTCGACGCTACTTAATTTCGGTGATCGGACGTGAACCGGTGTTTTCAGCGTGATATGGCCGTTGCCGAGAGTGCTAGATAATAATTCGAATTTAAATTAAGTGAGACAAATTAACCTTCATATTTTTCAAACAATAACAAAAAGAAAATATGTTTGCTTTTTTCATATCTATTGGAATTTAAAAGAGGAAAAAAAAGTGAAAAAGCCAACGGCACGCAGTCTTCCTAAGTGGTCGCCCTCCCAAGTACTGACTGCGCTCGACGCTGCTTAACTTCGGTTATCGGACGAGAACCGGTGTATTCAGCGTGATATGGCCGTTACCGAGAGTGCTAGTTAATAATAAGAATTTAAATTAAGTGAGACAAATTAACCTTCATCATTTTAAAACAATAACAAAAAGAAAACATGTTTGCTTTTTTCATATCTATTAAAATTTAAAAGAGGAAAAAAAAGTGAAAAAGCCAACGGCACGCAGTGTTCCTAAGTGGTCTCCTTCCCAAGTAGTGACTGCGCTCGACGCTGCTTAACTTCGGTTATCGAACGAGAAACGGTGTATTCAGCGTGATATGGCCGTTGCCGAGAGTGCTAGTTAATAATTTGAATTTAATTAACTTTCATCACTATAAAACAATAACAAAAAAGAAGATATGTTTGCTTTTTTCATATCTGGTGGAATTTGAAAGAGGAAACAAAAGTGAAAAGCCAACGGCACGCAGTATTCCCAAGTACTGTATGCGCTCGACGCTGCTTAACTTCGGTATTCGGACGTGAACAGGTGTTTTCAGCGTGATATGGCCGTTGCCGAGAGTGCTAGTTAATAATTCGAATTTAAATTAAGTGAGACAAATTAACCTTCATCATTTTAAAACAATAACAAAAAGAAAACCTGTTTGCTTTTTACATATCTATTAAAATTTAAAAGAGGAAAAAAAAGTGAAAAAGCCATCGGCACGCAGTGTTCCTAAGTGGTCTCCCTCCCAAGTAATGACCGCGCTCGACGCTGCTTAACTTCGGTTATCGGACGAGAACCGGTGTATTCAGCGTGATATGGCCGTTGCCGAGAGTGCTAGTTAATAATTTGAATTTAATTAACTTTCATCTTTATAAAACAATAACAAAAAGAAGATATGTTTGCTTTTTTCATATCTGGTGGAATTTGAAAGAGGAAACAAAAGTGAAAAAGCAAACGGCACGCAGTATTCCCAAGTACTGACTGCGCTCGACGCTGCTAACGTCGGCGATCGGACGAGAACCGGTGTTCTCAGCGTGATATGGCCGTTGCCGAGAGTGCTATTTAATAATTCGGATTTAAATTAAGTGAGACAAATTAACCTTCATCATTTTAAAACAATAACAAAAAGACAACCTGTTTGCTTTTTACATATCTATTAAAATTTAAAAGAGGAAAAAAAAGTGAAAAAGCCAACGGCACGCAGTGTTCCTAAGTGGTCTCCCTCCCAAGTAATGACTGCGCTGGACGCTGCTTAACTTCGGTTATCGGACGAGAACCGGTGTATTCAGCGTGATATGGCCGTTGCCGAGAGTGCTAGATAATAATTCGAATTTAAATTAAGTGAGACAAATTAATCTTCATCTTTTTCAAACAATAACAAAAAAGAAAATATATTTGCTTTTTTCATATCTATTAAAATTTAAAAGAGGAAAAAAAAGTGAAAGAGCCAACGGCACGCAGTGTTCCTAAGTGGTCTCCCTCCCAAGTACTGACTGCGCTCGACGCTGCTTAACTTCGGTTATCGGACGAGAACCGGTGTATTCAGCGTGATATGGCCGTTGCCGAGAGTGCTAGATAATAATTCGAATTTAAATTAAGTGAGACAAATTAACCTTCATCTTTTTCAAACAATAACAAAAAAGAAAATATGTTTGCTTTTTTCATATCTATTGGAATTTAAAAGAGGAAAAAAAAGTGAAAAAGTTAACGGCACGCAGTGTTCCTAAGTGGTCGCCCTCCCAAGTACTGACTGCGCTCGACGCGGCTTAACTTCGGTTATCGGACGAGAACCGGTGTATTCAGCGTGATATGGCCGTTGCCGAGAGTGCTAGTTAATAATTTGAATTTAATTAACTTTCATCTTTATAAAACAATAACAAAAAGAAGATATGTTTGCTTTTTTCATATCTGGTGGAATTTGAAAGAGGAAACAAAAGTGAAAAAGCAAACGGCACGCAGTATTCCCAAGTACTGACTGCGCTCGACGCTGCTAACGTCGGCGATCGGACGAGAACCGGTGTTCTCAGCGTGATATGGCCGTTGCCGAGAGTGCTATTTAATAATTCGGATTTCAATTAAGTGAGACAAATTAACCTTCATCATTTTAAAACAATAACAAAAAGAAAACCTGTTGGCTTTTTACATATCTATTAAAATTTAAAAGAGGAAAAAAAAGTGAAAAAGCCAACGGCACGCAGCGTTCCTAAGTGGTCTCCCTCCCAAGTAATGACTGCGCTGGACGCTGCTTAACTTCGGTTATCGGACGAGAACCGGTGTATTCAGCGTGATATGGCCGTTGCCGAGAGTGCTAGATAATAATTCGAATTTAAATTAAGTGAGACAAATTAACCTTCATCTTTTTCAAACAATAACAAAAAAGAAAATATATTTGCTTTTTTCATATCTATTAAAATTTAAAAGAGGAAAAAAAAGTGAAAAAGCCAACGGCACGCAGTGTTCCTAAGTGGTCTCCCTCCCAAGTAATGACTGCGCTCGACGCTGCTTAACTTCGGTTATCGGACGAGAACCGGTGTATTCAGCGTGATATGGCCGTTGCCGAGAGTGCTAGATAATAATTCGAATTTAAATTAAGTGAGACAAATTAACCTTCATCTTTTTCAAACAATAACAAAAAAGAAAATATGTTTGCTTTTTTCATATCTATTGGAATTTAAAAGAGGAAAAAAAAGTGAAAAAGTTAACGGCACGCAGTGTTCCTAAGTGGTCGCCCTCCCAAGTACTGACTGCGCTCGACGCGGCTTAACTTCGGTTATCGGACGAGAACCGGTGTATTCAGCGTGATATGGCCGTTGCCGAGAGTGCTAGTTAATAATTTGAATTTAATTAACTTTCATCTTTATAAAACAATAACAAAAAGAAGATATGTTTGCTTTTTTCATATCTGGTGGAATTTGAAAGAGGAAACAAAAGTGAAAAAGCAAACGGCACGCAGTATTCCCAAGTACTGACTGCCCTCGACGCTGCTAACGTCGGCGATCGGACGAGAACCGGTGTTCTCAGCGTGATATGGCCGTTGCCGAGAGTGCTATTTAATAATTCGGATTTAAATTAAGTGAGACAAATTAACCTTCATCATTTTAAAACAATAACAAAAAGAAAACCTGTTTGCTTTTTACATATCTATTAAAATTTAAAAGAGGAAAAAAAGTGAAAAAAGCCAACGGCACGCAGTGTTCCTAAGTGGTCTCCCTCCCAAGTAATGACTGCGCTGGACGCTGCTTAACTTCGGTTATCGGACGAGAACCGGTGTATTCAGCGTGATATGGCCGTTGCCGAGAGTGCTAGATAATAATTCGAATTTAAATTAAGTGAGACAAATTAACCTTCATCTTTTTCAAACAATAACAAAAAAGAAAATATGTTTGCTTTTTTCATATCTATTGGAATTTAAAAGAGGAAAAAAAAGTGAAAAAGTTAACGGCACGTAGTGTTCCTAAGTGGTCGCCCTCCCAAGTACTGACTGCGCTCGACGCGGCTTAACTTCGGTTATCGGACGAGAACCGGTGTATTCAGCGTGATATGGCCGTTGCCGAGAGAGCTAGTTAATAATTTGAATTTAATTAACCTTCATCTTTATAAAACAATAACAAAAAGAAGATATGTTTGCTTTTTTCATATCTGGTGGAATTTAAAAGAGGAAACAAAAGTGAAAAAGCAAACGGCACGCAGTATTCCCAAGTACTGTATGCGCTCGACGCTGCTTAACTTCGGTTATCGGACGAGAACCGGTGTATTCTGCGTGATATGGCCGTTGCCGAGAGTGCTAGTTAATAATTCGAATTTAAATTAAGTGAGACAAATTAACCTTCATCATTTTAAAACAATAACAAAAAGAAAACATGTTTGCTTTTTTCATATCTATTAAAATTTAAAAGAGGAAAAAAAAGTGAAAAAGCCAACGGCACGCAGTGTTCCTAAGTGGTCTCCCTCCCAAGTAGTGACTGCGCTCGACGCTGCTTAACTTCGGTTATCTGACGAGAACCGGTGTATTCAGCGTGATATGGCCGTTGCCGAGAGTGCTAGTTAATAATTTGAATTTAATTAACTTTCATCTTTATAAAACAATAACTAAAAGAAGATTTGTTTGCTTTTTTCATATCTGGTGGAATTTGAAAGAGGAAACAAAAGTGAAAAAAGCAAACGGCACGCAGTATTCCCAAGTACTGACTGCGCTCGACGCTGCTAACGTCGGCGATCGGACGAGATCCGGTGTTCTCAGCGTGATATGGCCGTTGCCGAGAGTGCTAGATAATAATTCGAATTTAAATTAAGTGAGACAAATTAACCTTCATCTTTTTCAAACAATAACAAAAGAAAATATGTTTGCTTTTTTCATATCTATTGGAATTTAAAAGAGGAAAAAAAAGTGAAAAAGCTAACGGCAAGCAGTGTTCCTAAGTGGTCGCCCTCCCAAGTACTGACTGCGCTCGACGCTGCTTAACTTCGGTTATCGGACGAGAACCGGTGTATTTAGCGTGATATGGCCGTTGCCGAGAGTGTAAGTTAATAATTTGAATTTAATTAACCTTCATCTTTATAAAACAATAACAAAAAGAAGATATGTTTGCTTTTTTCATATCTGGTGGAATTTAAAAGAGGAAACAAAAGTGAAAAAACAAACGGCACGCAGTATTCCCAAGTACTGTATGCGCTCGACGCTGCTTAACTTCGGTTATCGGACGAGAACCGGTGTATTCAGCGTGATATGGCCGTTGCCGAGAATGCTAGTTAATAATTTGAATTTAATTAACTTTCTTCTTTGTAAAACAATAACAAAAAGAAGATAAGTTTGCTTTTTTCATATCTGGTGGAATTTGAAAGAGGAAACAAAAGTGAAAACGCCAACGGCACGCAGTATTCCCAAGTACTGTATGCGCTCGACGCTTCTTAACTTCGGTGATCGGACGTGAACCGGTGTTTTCAGCGTGATATGGCCGTTGCCGAGAGTGCTAGTTAATAATTCGAATTTAAATTAAGTGAGACAAATTAACCTTCATCATTTTAAAACAATAACAAAAAGAAAACCTGTTTGCTTTTTACATATCTATTAAAATTTAAAAGAGGAAAAAAAAGTGAAAAAGCCATCGGCACGCAGTGTTCCTAAGTGGTCTCCCTCCCAAGTAATGACCGCGCTCGACGCTGCTTAACTTCGGTTATCGGACGAGAACCGGTGTATTCAGCGTGATATGGCCGTTGCCGAGAGTGCTAGATAATAATTCGAATTTAAATTAAGTGAGACAAATTAACCTTCATCTTTTTCAAACAATAACAAAAAAGAAAATATATTTGCTTTTTTCATATCTATTAAAATTTAAAAGAGGAAAAAAAGTGAAAAAGCCAACGGCACGCAGTGTTCCTAAGTGGTCTCCCTCCCAAGTAATGACTGCGCTCGACGCTGCTTAACTTCGGTTATCGGACGAGAACCGGTGTATTCAGCGTGATATGGCCGTTGCCGAGAGTGCTAGATAATAATTCGAATTTAAATTAAGTGAGACAAATTAACCCTCATCTTTTTCAAACAATAACAAAAAAGAAAATATGTTTGCTTTTTTCATATCTATTGGAATTTAAAAGAGGAAAAAAAAGTGAAAAAGTTAACGGCACGCAGTGTTCCTAAGTGGTCGCCCTCCCAAGTACTGACTGCGCTCGACGCTGCTTAACTTCGGTTATCGGACGAGAACCGGTGTATTCAGCGTGATATGGCCGTTGCCGAGAGAGCTAGTTAATAATTTGAATTTAATTAACCTTCATCTTTATAAAACAATAACAAAAAGAAGATATGTTTGCTTTTTTCATATCTGGGGGAATTTAAAAGAGGAAACAAAAGTGAAAAAGCAAACGGCACGCAGTATTCCCAAGTACTGTATGCGCTCGACGCTGCTTTACTTCGGTGATCGGACGTGAACCGGTGTTTTCAGCGTGATATGGCCGTTGCCGAGAGTGCTAGTTAATAATTCGAATTTAAATTAAGTGAGACAAATTAACCTTCATCATTTTAAAACAATAACAAAAAGAAAACGTGTTTGCTTTTTTCATATCTATTAAAATTTAAAAGAGGAAAAAAAGTGAAAAAGCCAACGGCACGCAGTGTTCCTAAGTGGTCTCCCTCCCAAGTAATGACTGCGCTCGACGCTGCTTAACTTCGGTTATCGGACGAGAATCGGTGTATTCAGCGTGATATGGCCGTTGCCGAGAGTGCTAGTTAATAATTGAATTTAATTAACTTTCATCTTTATAAAACAATAACAAAAAGAAGATATGTTTGCTTTATTCATATCTGGTGGAATTTGAAAGAGGAAACAAAAGTGAAAAAGCAAACGGCACGCAGTATTCCCAAGTACTGACTGCGCTCGACGCTGCTAACGTCGGCGATCGGACGAGAACCGGTGTTCTCAGCGTGATATGGCCGTTGCCGAGAGTGCTAGATAATAATTCGAATTTAAATTAAGTGAGACAAATTAACCTTCATCTTTTTCAAACAATAACAAAAAGAAAATATGTTTGCTTTTTTCATATCTATTGGAATTTAAAAGAAAAAAAAAAGTGAAAAAGCTAACGGCACGCAGTGTTCCTAAGTGGTCGCCCTCCCAAGTACTGACTGCGCTCGACGCTGCTTAACTTCGGTTATCGGACGAGAACCGGTGTATTCAGCGTGATATGGCCGTTGCCGAGAGTGCTAGTTAATAATTCGAATTTAAATTAAGTGAGACAAATTAACCTTCATCATTTTAAAACAATAACAAAAAGAAAACATGTTTGCTTTTTTCATATCTATTAATATTTAAAAGAGGAAAAAAAAGTGAAAAAGCCAACGGCACGCAGTGTTCCTAAGTGGTCGCCCTCCCAAGTAGTGACTGCGCTCGACGCTGCTTAACTTCGGTTATCTGACGAGAACCGGTGTATTCAGCGTGATATGGCCGTTGCCGAGAGTGCTAGTTAATAATTGAATTTAATTAACTTTCATCTTTATAAAACAATAACAAAAAGAAGATATGTTTGCTTTTTTCATATCTGGTGGAATTTGAAAGAGGAAACAAAAGTGAAAAAAGCAAATGGCACGCAGTATTCCCAAGTACTGTATGCGCTCGACGCTGCTTAACTTCGGTGATCGGACGGGATCCGGTGTTTTCAGCGTGATATGGCCGTTGCCGAGAGTGCTAGTTAATAATTCGAATTTAAATTAAGTGAGACAAATTAACCTTCATCATTTTAAAACAATAACAAAAAGAAAACCAGTTGCTTTTTACATATCTATTAAAATTTAAAAGAGGAAAAAAAAGTGAAAAAGCCAACGGCACGCAGTGTTCCTAAGTGGTCTTCCTCCCAAGTAATGACTGCGCTCGACGCTGCTTAACCTCGGTTATCGGACGAGAATCGGTGTATTCAGCGTGATATGGCCGTTGCCGAGAGTGCTAGTTAATAATTTGAATTTAATTAACTTTCATCTTTATAAAACAATAACTAAAAGAAGATTTGTTTGCTTTTTTCATATCTGGTGGAATTTGAAAGAGGAAACTAAAGTGAAAAAAGCAAACGGCACGCAGTATTCCCAAGTACTGACTGCGCTCGACGCTGCTAACGTCGGCGATCGGACGAGAACCAGTGTTCTCAGCGTGATATGGCCGTTGCCGAGAGTGCTAGATAATAATTCGAATTTAAATTAAGTGAGACAAATTAACCTTCATCTTTTTCAAACAATAACAAAAAGAAAATATGTTTGCTTTTTTCATATCTATTGGAATTTAAAAGAGGAAAAAAAGTGAAAAAGCAAACGGCACGCAGTATTCCCAAGTACTGACTGCGCTCGACGCTGCTAACGTCGGCGATCGGACGAGAACCGGTGTTCTCAGCGTGATATGGCCGTTGCCGAGAGTGCTAGATAATAATTCGAATTTAAATTAAGTGAGACAAATTAACCTTCATCTTTTTCAAACAATAACAAAAAGAAAATATGTTTGCTTTTTTCATATCTATTGGAATTTAAAAGAGAAAAAAAAAGTGAAAAAGCTAACGGCACGCAGTGTTCCTAAGTGGTCGCCCTCCCAAGTAGTGACTGCGCTCGACGCTGCTTAACTTCGGTTATCTGACGAGAACCGGTGTATTCAGCGTGATATGGCCGTTGCCGAGAGTGCTAGTTAATAATTTGAATTTAATTAACTTTCATCTTTATAAAACAATAACTAAAAGAAGATTTGTTTGCTTTTTTCATATCTGGTGGAATTTGAAAGAGGAAACAAAAGTGAAAAAGCCAACGGCACGCAGTATTCCCAAGTACTCTATGCGCTCGACGCTGCTTAACTTCGGTGATCGGACGTGAACCGGTCTTTTCAGCGTGATATGGCCGTTGCCGAGAGTGCTAGTTAATAATTCGAATTTAAATTAAGTGAGACAAATTAACCTTAATCTTTTTCAAACAATAACAAAAAGAAAATATGTTTGCTTTTTTCATATCTATTGGAATTTAAAAGAGGAAAAAAAAGTGAAAAAGCTAACGGCAAGCAGTGTTCCTAAGTGGTCGCCCTCCCAAGTACTGACTGCGCTCGACGCTGCTTAACTTCGGTTATCGGACGAGAACCGGTGTATTTAGCGTGATATGGCCGTTGCCGAGAGTGCAAGTGAATAATTTGAATTTAATTAACCTTCATCTTTATAAAACAATAACAAAAAGAAGATATGTTTGCTTTTTTCATATCTGGTGGAATTTAAAAGAGGAAACAAAAGTGAAAAAACAAACGGCGCGCAGTATTCCCAAGTACTGTATGCGCTCGACGCTGCTTAACTTCGGTGATCGGACGGGATCCGGTGTTTTCAGCGTGATATGGCCGTTGCCGAGAGTGCTAGTTAATAATTCGAATTTAAATTAAGTGAGACAAATTAACCTTCATCATTTTAAAACAATAACAAAAAGAAAACCAGTTGCTTTTTACATATCTATTAAAATTTAAAAGAGGAAAAAAAAGTGAAAAAGCCAACGGCACGCAGTGTTCCTAAGTGGTCTTCCTCCCAAGTAATGACTGCGCTCGACGCTGCTTAACTTCGGTTATCGGACGAGAATCGGTGTATTCAGCGTGATATGGCCGTTGCCGAGAGTGCTAGTTAATAATTTGAATTTAATTAACTTTCATCTTTATAAAACAATAACTAAAAGAAGATTTGTTTGCTTTTTTCATATCTGGTGGAATTTGAAAGAGGAAACTAAAGTGAAAAAAGCAAACGGCACGCAGTATTCCCAAGTACTGACTGCGCTCGACGCTGCTAACGTCGGCGATCGGACGAGAACCGGTGTTCTCAGCGTGATATGGCCGTTGCCGAGAGTGCTAGATAATAATTCGAATTTAAATTAAGTGAGACAAATTAACCTTCATCTTTTTCAAACAATAACAAAAAGAAAATATGTTTGCTTTTTTCATATCTATTGGAATTTAAAAGAGGAAAAAAAAGTGAAAAAGTTAACGGCAAGCAGTGTTCCTAAGTGGTCGCCCTCCCAAGTACTGACTGCGCTCGACGCTGCTTAACTTCGGTTATCGGACGAGAACCGGTGTATTCAGCGTGATATGGCCGTTGCAGAGAGTGCTAGTTAATAATTTGAATTTAATTAACCTTCATCTTTATAAAACAATAACAAAAAGAAGATATGTTTGCTTTTTTCATATCTGGTGGAATTTAAAAGAGGAAACAAAAGTGAAAAAGCAAACGGCACGCAGTATTCCCAAGTACTGTATGCGCTCGACGCTGCTTTACTTCGGTGATCGGACGTGAACCGGTGTTTTCAGCGTTATATGGCCGTTGCCGAGAGTCCTAGTTAATAATTCGAATTTAAATTAAGTGAGACAAATTAACCTTAATCTTTTTCAAACAATAACAAAAAGAAAATATGTTTGCTTTTTTCATATCTATTGGAATTTAAAAGAGGAAAAAAAAGTGAAAAAGCTAACGGCAAGCAGTGTTCCTAAGTGGTCGCCCTCCCAAGTACTGACTGCGCTCGACGCTGCTTAACTTCGGTTATCGGACGAGAACCGGTGTATTTAGCGTGATATGGCCGTTGCCGAGAGTGCAAGTGAATAATTTGAATTTAATTAACCTTCATCTTTATAAAACAATAACAAAAAGAAGATATGTTTGCTTTTTTCATATCTGGTGGAATTTAAAAGAGGAAACAAAAGTGAAAAAACAAACGGCGCGCAGTATTCCCAAGTACTGTATGCGCTCGACGCTGCTTAACTTCGGTGATCGGACGGGATCCGGTGTTTTCAGCGTGATATGGCCGTTGCCGAGAGTGCTAGTTAATAATTCGAATTTAAATTAAGTGAGACAAATTAACCTTCATCATTTTAAAACAATAACAAAAAGAAAACCAGTTGCTTTTTACATATCTATTAAAATTTAAAAGAGGAAAAAAAAGTGAAAAAGCCAACGGCACGCAGTGTTCCTAAGTGGTCTTCCTCCCAAGAAATGACTGCGCTCGACGCTGCTTAACTTCGGTTATCGGACGAGAATCGGTGTATTCAGCGTGATATGGCCGTTGCCGAGAGTGCTAGTTAATAATTTGAATTTAATTAACTTTCATCTTTATAAAACAATAACTAAAAGAAGATTTGTTTGCTTTTTTCATATCTGGTGGAATTTGAAAGAGGAAACTAAAGTGAAAAAAGCAAACGGCACGCAGTATTCCCAAGTACTGACTGCGCTCGACGCTGCTAACGTCGGCGATCGGACGAGAACCGGTGTTCTCAGCGTGATATGGCCGTTGCCGAGAGTGCTAGATAATAATTCGAATTTAAATTAAGTGAGACAAATTAACCTTCATCTTTTTCAAACAATAACAAAAAGAAAATATGTTTGCTTTTTTCATATCTATTGGAATTTAAAAGAGGAAAAAAAAAGTGAAAAAGCTAACGGCAAGCAGTGTTCCTAAGTGGTCGCCCTCCCAAGTACTGACTGCGCTCGACGCTGCTTAACTTCGGTTATCGGACGAGAACCGGTGTATTTAGCGTGATATGGCCGTTGCCGAGAGTGCAAGTGAATAATTTGAATTTAATTAACCTTCATCTTTATAAAACAATAACAAAAAGAAGATATGTTTGCTTTTTTCATATCTGGTGGAATTTAAAAGAGGAAACAAAAGTGAAAAAACAAACGGCGCGCAGTATTCCCAAGTACTGTATGCGCTCGACGCTGCTTAACTTCGGTGATCGGACGGGATCCGGTGTTTTCAGCGTGATATGGCCGTTGCCGAGAGTGCTAGTTAATAATTCGAATTTAAATTAAGTGAGACAAATTAACCTTCATCATTTTAAAACAATAACAAAAAGAAAACCAGTTGCTTTTTACATATCTATTAAAATTTAAAAGAGGAAAAAAAAGTGAAAAAGCCAACGGCACGCAGTGTTCCTAAGTGGTCTTCCTCCCAAGAAATGACTGCGCTCGACGCTGCTTAACTTCGGTTATCGGACGAGAATCGGTGTATTCAGCGTGATATGGCCGTTGCCGAGAGTGCTAGTTAATAATTTGAATTTAATTAACTTTCATCTTTATAAAACAATAACTAAAAGAAGATTTGTTTGCTTTTTTCATATCTGGTGGAATTTGAAAGAGGAAACTAAAGTGAAAAAAGCAAACGGCACGCAGTATTCCCAAGTACTGACTGCGCTCGACGCTGCTAACGTCGGCGATCGGACGAGAACCGGTGTTCTCAGCGTGATATGGCCGTTGCCGAGAGTGCTAGATAATAATTCGAATTTAAATTAAGTGAGACAAATTAACCTTCATCTTTTTCAAACAATAACAAAAAGAAAATATGTTTGCTTTTTTCATATCTATTGGAATTTAAAAGAGGAAAAAAAAAGTGAAAAAGCTAACGGCAAGCAGTGTTCCTAAGTGGTCGCCCTCCCAAGTACTGACTGCGCTCGACGCTGCTTAACTTCGGTTATCGGACGAGAACCGGTGTATTTAGCGTGATATGGCCGTTGCCGAGAGTGCAAGTGAATAATTTGAATTTAATTAACCTTCATCTTTATAAAACAATAACAAAAAGAAGATATGTTTGCTTTTTTCATATCTGGTGGAATTTAAAAGAGGAAACAAAAGTGAAAAAACAAACGGCGCGCAGTATTCCCAAGTACTGTATGCGCTCGACGCTGCTTAACTTCGGTGATCGGACGGGATCCGGTGTTTTCAGCGTGATATGGCCGTTGCCGAGAGTGCTAGTTAATAATTCGAATTTAAATTAAGTGAGACAAATTAACCTTCATCATTTTAAAACAATAACAAAAAGAAAACCAGTTGCTTTTTACATATCTATTAAAATTTAAAAGAGGAAAAAAAAGTGAAAAAGCCAACGGCACGCAGTGTTCCTAAGTGGTCTTCCTCCCAAGAAATGACTGCGCTCGACGCTGCTTAACTTCGGTTATCGGACGAGAATCGGTGTATTCAGCGTGATATGGCCGTTGCCGAGAGTGCTAGTTAATAATTTGAATTTAATTAACTTTCATCTTTATAAAACAATAACTAAAAGAAGATTTGTTTGCTTTTTTCATATCTGGTGGAATTTGAAAGAGGAAACTAAAGTGAAAAAAGCAAACGGCACGCAGTATTCCCAAGTACTGACTGCGCTCGACGCTGCTAACGTCGGCGATCGGACGAGAACCGGTGTTCTCAGCGTGATATGGCCGTTGCCGAGAGTGCTAGATAATAATTCGAATTTAAATTAAGTGAGACAAATTAACCTTCATCTTTTTCAAACAATAACAAAAAGAAAATATGTTTGCTTTTTTCATATCTATTGGAATTTAAAAGAGGAAAAAAAGTGAAAAAGCAAACGGCACGCAGTATTCCCAAGTACTGACTGCGCTCGACGCTGCTAACGTCGGCGATCGGACGAGAACCGGTGTTCTCAGCGTGATATGGCCGTTGCCGAGAGTGCTAGATACTAATTCGAATTTAAATTAAGTGAGACAAATTAACCTTCATCTTTTTCAAACAATAACAAAAAGAAAATATGTTTGCTTTTTTCATATCTATTGGATTTTAAAAGAGAAAAAAAAAGTGTAAAAGCTAACGGCACGCAGTGTTCCTAAGTGGTCGCCCTCCCAAGTACTGACTGCGCTCGAAGCTGCTTAACTTCGGTTATCGGACGAGAACCGGTGTGTTCAGCGTGATCTGGTCGTTGCCGAGAGTGCTAGTTAATAATTCGAATTTTAGTTAAGTGAGACAAATTAACCTTCATCATTTTAAAACAATAACAAAAAGAAAACATGTTTGCTTTTTTCATATCTATTAAAATTTAAAAGAGGAAAAAAAAGTGAAAAAGCCAACGGCACGCAGTGTTCCTAAGTGGTCTCCCTCCCAAGTAGTGACTGCGCTCGACGCTGCTTAACTTCGGTTATCTGACGAGAACCGGTGTATTCAGCGTGATATGGCCGTTGCCGAGAGTGCTAGTTAATAATTTGAATTTAATTAACTTTCATCTTTATAAAACAATAACTAAAAGAAGATTTGTTTGCTTTTTTCATATCTGGTGGAATTTGAAAGAGGAAACAAAAGTGAAAAAAGCAAACGGCACGCAGTATTCCCAAGTACTGACTGCGCTCGACGCTGCTAACGTCGGCGATCGGACGAGATCCGGTGTTCTCAGCGTGATATGGCCGTTGCCGAGAGTGCTAGATAATAATTCGAATTTAAATTAAGTGAGACAAATTAACCTTCATCTTTTTCAAACAATAACAAAAAGAAAATATGTTTGCTTTTTTCATATCTATTGGAATTTAAAAGAGGAAAAAAAAGTGAAAAAGTTAACGGCAAGAAGTGTTCCTAAGTGGTCGCCCTCCCAAGTACTGACTGCGCTCGACGCTGCTTAACTTCGGTTATCGGACGAGAACCAGTGTATTCAGCGTGATATGGCCGTTGCAGAGAGTGCTAGTTAATAATTTGAATTTAATTAACCTTCATCTTTATAAAACAATAACAAAAAGAAGATATGTTTGCTTTTTTCATATCTGGTGGAATTTAAAAAGAGGAAACAAAAGTGAAAAAGCAAACGGCACGCAGTATTCCCAAGTACTGTATGCGCTCGACGCTGCTTTACTTCGGTGATCGGACGTGAACCGGTGTTTTCAGCGTTATATGGCCGTTGCCGAGAGTCCTAGTTAATAATTCGAATTTAAATTAAGTGAGACAAATTAACCTTAATCTTTTTCAAACAATAACAAAAAGAAAATATGTTTGCTTTTTTCATATCTATTGGAATTTAAAAGAGGAAAAAAAAGTGAAAAAGCTAACGGCAAGCAGTGTTCCTAAGTGGTCGCCCTCCCAAGTACTGACTGCGCTCGACGCTGCTTAACTTCGGTTATCGGACGAGAACCGGTGTATTTAGCGTGATATGGCCGTTGCCGAGAGTGCAAGTGAATAATTTGAATTTAATTAACCTTCATCTTTATAAAACAATAACAAAAAGAAGATATGTTTGCTTTTTTCATATCTGGTGGAATTTAAAAGAGGAAACAAAAGTGAAAAAACAAACGGCGCGCAGTATTCCCAAGTACTGTATGCGCTCGACGCTGCTTAACTTCGGTGATCGGACGGGATCCGGTGTTTTCAGCGTGATATGGCCGTTGCCGAGAGTGCTAGTTAATAATTCGAATTTAAATTAAGTGAGACAAATTAACCTTCATCATTTTAAAACAATAACAAAAAGAAAACCAGTTGCTTTTTACATATCTATTAAAATTTAAAAGAGGAAAAAAAAGTGAAAAAGCCAACGGCACGCAGTGTTCCTAAGTGGTCTTCCTCCCAAGTAATGACTGCGCTCGACGCTGCTTAACTTCGGTTATCGGACGAGAATCGGTGTATTCAGCGTGATATGGCCGTTGCCGAGAGTGCTAGTTAATAATTTGAATTTAATTAACTTTCATCTTTATAAAACAATAACTAAAAGAAGATTTGTTTGCTTTTTTCATATCTGGTGGAATTTGAAAGAGGAAACTAAAGTGAAAAAAGCAAACGGCACGCAGTATTCCCAAGTACTGACTGCGCTCGACGCTGCTAACGTCGGCGATCGGACGAGAACCGGTGTTCTCAGCGTGATATGGCCGTTGCCGAGAGTGCTAGATAATAATTCGAATTTAAATTAAGTGAGGCAAATTAACCTTCATCTTTTTCAAACAATAACAAAAAGAAAATATGTTTGCTTTTTTCATATCTATTGGAATTTAAAAGAGGAAAAAAAGTGAAAAAGCAAACGGCACGCAGTATTCCCAAGTACTGACTGCGCTCGACGCTGCTAACGTCGGCGATCGGACGAGAACCGGTGTTCTCAGCGTGATATGGCCGTTGCCGAGAGTGCTAGATAATAATTCGAATTTAAATTAAGTGAGACAAATTAACCTTCATCTTTTTCAAACAATAACAAAAAGAAAATATGTTTGCTTTTTTCATATCTATTGGAATTTAAAAGAGAAAAAAAAAGTGAAAAAGCTAACGGCACGCAGTGTTCCTAAGTGGTCGCCCTCCCAAGTACTGACTGCGCTCGAAGCTGCTTAACTTCGGTTATCGGACGAGAACCGGTGTGTTCAGCGTGATATGGCCGTTGCCGAGAGTGCTAGTTAATAATTCGAATTTTAATTAAGTGAGACAAATTAACCTTCATCATTTTAAAACAATAACAAAAAGAAAACATGTTTGCTTTTTTCATATCTATTAAAATTTAAAAGAGGAAAAAAAAGTGAAAAAGCCAACAGCACGCAGTGTTCCTAAGTGGTCTCCCTCCCAAGTAGTGACTGCGCTCGACGCTGCTTAACTTCGGTTATCTGACGAGATCCGGTGTATTCAGCGTGATATGGCCGTTGCCGAGAGTGCTAGTTAATAATTTGAATTTAATTAACTTTCATCTTTATAAAACAATAACTAAAAGAAGATTTGTTTGCTTTTTTCATATCTGGTGGAATTTGAAAGAGGAAACAAAAGTGAAAAAAGCAAACGGCACGCAGTATTCCCAAGTACTGACTGCGCTCGACGCTGCTAACGTCGGCGATCGGACGAGAACCGGTGTTCTCAGCGTGATATGGCCGTTGCCGAGAGTGCTAGATACTAATTCGAATTTAAATTAAGTGAGACAAATTAACCTTCATCTTTTTCAAACAATAACAAAAAGAAAATATGTTTGCTTTTTTCATATCTATTGGATTTTAAAAGAGAAAAAAAAAGTGTAAAAGCTAACGGCACGCAGTGTTCCTAAGTGGTCGCCCTCCCAAGTACTGACTGCGCTCGAAGCTGCTTAACTTCGGTTATCGGACGAGAACCGGTGTGTTCAGCGTGATCTGGTCGTTGCCGAGAGTGCTAGTTAATAATTCGAATTTTAGTTAAGTGAGACAAATTAACCTTCATCATTTTAAAACAATAACAAAAAGAAAACATGTTTGCTTTTTTCATATCTATTAAAATTTAAAAGAGGAAAAAAAAGTGAAAAAGCCAACGGCACGCAGTGTTCCTAAGTGGTCTCCCTCCCAAGTAGTGACTGCGCTCGACGCTGCTTAACTTCGGTTATCTGACGAGAACCGGTGTATTCAGCGTGATATGGCCGTTGCCGAGAGTGCTAGTTAATAATTTGAATTTAATTAACTTTCATCTTTATAAAACAATAACTAAAAGAAGATTTGTTTGCTTTTTTCATATCTGGTGGAATTTGAAAGAGGAAACAAAAGTGAAAAAAGCAAACGGCACGCAGTATTCCCAAGTACTGACTGCGCTCGACGCTGCTAACGTCGGCGATCGGACGAGATCCGGTGTTCTCAGCGTGATATGGCCGTTGCCGAGAGTGCTAGATAATAATTCGAATTTAAATTAAGTGAGACAAATTAACCTTCATCTTTTTCAAACAATAACAAAAAGAAAATATGTTTGCTTTTTTCATATCTATTGGAATTTAAAAGAGGAAAAAAAAGTGAAAAAGTTAACGGCAAGAAGTGTTCCTAAGTGGTCGCCCTCCCAAGTACTGACTGCGCTCGACGCTGCTTAACTTCGGTTATCGGACGAGAACCAGTGTATTCAGCGTGATATGGCCGTTGCAGAGAGTGCTAGTTAATAATTTGAATTTAATTAACCTTCATCTTTATAAAACAATAACAAAAAGAAGATATGTTTGCTTTTTTCATATCTGGTGGAATTTAAAAAGAGGAAACAAAAGTGAAAAAGCAAACGGCACGCAGTATTCCCAAGTACTGTATGCGCTCGACGCTGCTTTACTTCGGTGATCGGACGTGAACCGGTGTTTTCAGCGTTATATGGCCGTTGCCGAGAGTCCTAGTTAATAATTCGAATTTAAATTAAGTGAGACAAATTAACCTTAATCTTTTTCAAACAATAACAAAAAGAAAATATGTTTGCTTTTTTCATATCTATTGGAATTTAAAAGAGGAAAAAAAAGTGAAAAAGCTAACGGCAAGCAGTGTTCCTAAGTGGTCGCCCTCCCAAGTACTGACTGCGCTCGACGCTGCTTAACTTCGGTTATCGGACGAGAACCGGTGTATTTAGCGTGATATGGCCGTTGCCGAGAGTGCAAGTGAATAATTTGAATTTAATTAACCTTCATCTTTATAAAACAATAACAAAAAGAAGATATGTTTGCTTTTTTCATATCTGGTGGAATTTAAAAGAGGAAACAAAAGTGAAAAAACAAACGGCGCGCAGTATTCCCAAGTACTGTATGCGCTCGACGCTGCTTAACTTCGGTGATCGGACGGGATCCGGTGTTTTCAGCGTGATATGGCCGTTGCCGAGAGTGCTAGTTAATAATTCGAATTTAAATTAAGTGAGACAAATTAACCTTCATCATTTTAAAACAATAACAAAAAGAAAACCAGTTGCTTTTTACATATCTATTAAAATTTAAAAGAGGAAAAAAAAGTGAAAAAGCCAACGGCACGCAGTGTTCCTAAGTGGTCTTCCTCCCAAGTAATGACTGCGCTCGACGCTGCTTAACTTCGGTTATCGGACGAGAATCGGTGTATTCAGCGTGATATGGCCGTTGCCGAGAGTGCTAGTTAATAATTTGAATTTAATTAACTTTCATCTTTATAAAACAATAACTAAAAGAAGATTTGTTTGCTTTTTTCATATCTGGTGGAATTTGAAAGAGGAAACTAAAGTGAAAAAAGCAAACGGCACGCAGTATTCCCAAGTACTGACTGCGCTCGACGCTGCTAACGTCGGCGATCGGACGAGAACCGGTGTTCTCAGCGTGATATGGCCGTTGCCGAGAGTGCTAGATAATAATTCGAATTTAAATTAAGTGAGGCAAATTAACCTTCATCTTTTTCAAACAATAACAAAAAGAAAATATGTTTGCTTTTTTCATATCTATTGGAATTTAAAAGAGGAAAAAAAGTGAAAAAGCAAACGGCACGCAGTATTCCCAAGTACTGACTGCGCTCGACGCTGCTAACGTCGGCGATCGGACGAGAACCGGTGTTCTCAGCGTGATATGGCCGTTGCCGAGAGTGCTAGATAATAATTCGAATTTAAATTAAGTGAGACAAATTAACCTTCATCTTTTTCAAACAATAACAAAAAGAAAATATGTTTGCTTTTTTCATATCTATTGGAATTTAAAAGAGAAAAAAAAAGTGAAAAAGCTAACGGCACGCAGTGTTCCTAAGTGGTCGCCCTCCCAAGTACTGACTGCGCTCGAAGCTGCTTAACTTCGGTTATCGGACGAGAACCGGTGTGTTCAGCGTGATATGGCCGTTGCCGAGAGTGCTAGTTAATAATTCGAATTTTAATTAAGTGAGACAAATTAACCTTCATCATTTTAAAACAATAACAAAAAGAAAACATGTTTGCTTTTTTCATATCTATTAAAATTTAAAAGAGGAAAAAAAAGTGAAAAAGCCAACAGCACGCAGTGTTCCTAAGTGGTCTCCCTCCCAAGTAGTGACTGCGCTCGACGCTGCTTAACTTCGGTTATCTGACGAGATCCGGTGTATTCAGCGTGATATGGCCGTTGCCGAGAGTGCTAGTTAATAATTTGAATTTAATTAACTTTCATCTTTATAAAACAATAACTAAAAGAAGATTTGTTTGCTTTTTTCATATCTGGTGGAATTTGAAAGAGGAAACAAAAGTGAAAAAAGCAAACGGCACGCAGTATTCCCAAGTACTGACTGCGCTCGACGCTGCTAACGTCGGCGATCGGACGAGAACCGGTGTTCTCAGCGTGATATGGCCGTTGCCGAGAGTGCTAGATACTAATTCGAATTTAAATTAAGTGAGACAAATTAACCTTCATCTTTTTCAAACAATAACAAAAAGAAAATATGTTTGCTTTTTTCATATCTATTGGATTTTAAAAGAGAAAAAAAAAGTGTAAAAGCTAACGGCACGCAGTGTTCCTAAGTGGTCGCCCTCCCAAGTACTGACTGCGCTCGAAGCTGCTTAACTTCGGTTATCGGACGAGAACCGGTGTGTTCAGCGTGATCTGGTCGTTGCCGAGAGTGCTAGTTAATAATTCGAATTTTAGTTAAGTGAGACAAATTAACCTTCATCATTTTAAAACAATAACAAAAAGAAAACATGTTTGCTTTTTTCATATCTATTAAAATTTAAAAGAGGAAAAAAAAGTGAAAAAGCCAACGGCACGCAGTGTTCCTAAGTGGTCTCCCTCCCAAGTAGTGACTGCGCTCGACGCTGCTTAACTTCGGTTATCTGACGAGAACCGATGTATTCAGCGTGATATGGCCGTTGCCGAGAGTGCTAGTTAATAATTTGAATTTAATTAACTTTCATCTTTATAAAACAATAACTAAAAGAAGATTTGTTTGCTTTTTTCATATCTGGTGGAATTTGAAAGAGGAAACAAAAGTGAAAAAAGCAAACGGCACGCAGTATTCCCAAGTACTGACTGCGCTCGACGCTGCTAACGTCGGCGATCGGACGAGATCCGGTGTTCTCAGCGTGATATGGCCGTTGCCGAGAGTGCTAGATAATAATTCGAATTTAAATTAAGTGAGACAAATTAACCTTCATCTTTTTCAAACAATAACAAAAAGAAAATATGTTTGCTTTTTTCATATCTATTGGAATTTAAAAGAGGAAAAAAAAGTGAAAAAGTTAACGGCAAGAAGTGTTCCTAAGTGGTCGCCCTCCCAAGTACTGACTGCGCTCGACGCTGCTTAACTTCGGTTATCGGACGAGAACCAGTGTATTCAGCGTGATATGGCCGTTGCAGAGAGTGCTAGTTAATAATTTGAATTTAATTAACCTTCATCTTTATAAAACAATAACAAAAAGAAGATATGTTTGCTTTTTTCATATCTGGTGGAATTTAAAAAGAGGAAACAAAAGTGAAAAAGCAAACGGCACGCAGTATTCCCAAGTACTGTATGCGCTCGACGCTGCTTTACTTCGGTGATCGGACGTGAACCGGTGTTTTCAGCGTTATATGGCCGTTGCCGAGAGTCCTAGTTAATAATTCGAATTTAAATTAAGTGAGACAAATTAACCTTAATCTTTTTCAAACAATAACAAAAAGAAAATATGTTTGCTTTTTTCATATCTATTGGAATTTAAAAGAGGAAAAAAAAGTGAAAAAGCTAACGGCAAGCAGTGTTCCTAAGTGGTCGCCCTCCCAAGTACTGACTGCGCTCGACGCTGCTTAACTTCGGTTATCGGACGAGAACCGGTGTATTTAGCGTGATATGGCCGTTGCCGAGAGTGCAAGTGAATAATTTGAATTTAATTAACCTTCATCTTTATAAAACAATAACAAAAAGAAGATATGTTTGCTTTTTTCATATCTGGTGGAATTTAAAAGAGGAAACAAAAGTGAAAAAACAAACGGCGCGCAGTATTCCCAAGTACTGTATGCGCTCGACGCTGCTTAACTTCGGTGATCGGACGGGATCCGGTGTTTTCAGCGTGATATGGCCGTTGCCGAGAGTGCTAGTTAATAATTCGAATTTAAATTAAGTGAGACAAATTAACCTTCATCATTTTAAAACAATAACAAAAAGAAAACCAGTTGCTTTTTACATATCTATTAAAATTTAAAAGAGGAAAAAAAAGTGAAAAAGCCAACGGCACGCAGTGTTCCTAAGTGGTCTTCCTCCCAAGTAATGACTGCGCTCGACGCTGCTTAACTTCGGTTATCGGACGAGAATCGGTGTATTCAGCGTGATATGGCCGTTGCCGAGAGTGCTAGTTAATAATTTGAATTTAATTAACTTTCATCTTTATAAAACAATAACTAAAAGAAGATTTGTTTGCTTTTTTCATATCTGGTGGAATTTGAAAGAGGAAACTAAAGTGAAAAAAGCAAACGGCACGCAGTATTCCCAAGTACTGACTGCGCTCGACGCTGCTAACGTCGGCGATCGGACGAGAACCGGTGTTCTCAGCGTGATATGGCCGTTGCCGAGAGTGCTAGATAATAATTCGAATTTAAATTAAGTGAGGCAAATTAACCTTCATCTTTTTCAAACAATAACAAAAAGAAAATATGTTTGCTTTTTTCATATCTATTGGAATTTAAAAGAGGAAAAAAAGTGAAAAAGCAAACGGCACGCAGTATTCCCAAGTACTGACTGCGCTCGACGCTGCTAACGTCGGCGATCGGACGAGAACCGGTGTTCTCAGCGTGATATGGCCGTTGCCGAGAGTGCTAGATAATAATTCGAATTTAAATTAAGTGAGACAAATTAACCTTCATCTTTTTCAAACAATAACAAAAAGAAAATATGTTTGCTTTTTTCATATCTATTGGAATTTAAAAGAGAAAAAAAAAGTGAAAAAGCTAACGGCACGCAGTGTTCCTAAGTGGTCGCCCTCCCAAGTACTGACTGCGCTCGAAGCTGCTTAACTTCGGTTATCGGACGAGAACCGGTGTGTTCAGCGTGATATGGCCGTTGCCGAGAGTGCTAGTTAATAATTCGAATTTTAATTAAGTGAGACAAATTAACCTTCATCATTTTAAAACAATAACAAAAAGAAAACATGTTTGCTTTTTTCATATCTATTAAAATTTAAAAGAGGAAAAAAAAGTGAAAAAGCCAACAGCACGCAGTGTTCCTAAGTGGTCTCCCTCCCAAGTAGTGACTGCGCTCGACGCTGCTTAACTTCGGTTATCTGACGAGATCCGGTGTATTCAGCGTGATATGGCCGTTGCCGAGAGTGCTAGTTAATAATTTGAATTTAATTAACTTTCATCTTTATAAAACAATAACTAAAAGAAGATTTGTTTGCTTTTTTCATATCTGGTGGAATTTGAAAGAGGAAACAAAAGTGAAAAAAGCAAACGGCACGCAGTATTCCCAAGTACTGACTGCGCTCGACGCTGCTAACGTCGGCGATCGGACGAGATCCGGTGTTCTCAGCGTGATATGGCCGTTGCCGAGAGTGCTAGATAATAATTCGAATTTAAATTAAGTGAGACAAATTAACCTTCATCTTTTTCAAACAATAACAAAAAGAAAATATGTTTGCTTTTTTCATATCTATTGGAATTTAAAAGAGGAAAAAAAAGTGAAAAAGTTAACGGCAAGCAGTGTTCCTAAGTGGTCGCCCTCCCAAGTACTGACTGCGCTCGACGCTGCTTAACTTCGGTTATCGGACGAGAACCGGTGTATTCAGCGTGATATGGCCGTTGCAGAGAGTGCTAGTTAATAATTTGAATTTAATTAACCTTCATCTTTATAAAACAATAACAAAAAGAAGATATGTTTGCTTTTTTCATATCTGGTGGAATTTAAAAGAGGAAACAAAAGTGAAAAAGCAAACGGCACGCAGTATTCCCAAGTACTGTATGCGCTCGACGCTGCTTTACTTCGGTGATCGGACGTGAACCGGTGTTTTCAGCGTTATATGGCCGTTGCCGAGAGTCCTAGTTAATAATTCGAATTTAAATTAAGTGAGACAAATTAACCTTCATCATTTTAAAACAATAACAAAAAGAAAACATGTTTGCTTTTTTCATATCTATTAAAATTTAAAAGAGGAAAAAAAAGAGAAAAAGGCAACGGCACGCAGTGTTCCTAAGTGGTCTCCCTCCCAAGTAGTGACAGCGCTCGACGCTGCTTAACTTCGGTTATCGGACGAGAACCGGTGTACTCAGCGTGATATGGCCGTTGCCGAGAGTGCTAGTTAATAATTTGAATTTAATTAACCTTCATCTTTATAAAACAATAACAAAAAGAAGATATGTTTGCTTTTTTCATATCTGGTGGAATTTAAAAGAGGAAACAAAAGTGAAAAAACAAACGGCACGCAGTATTCCCAAGTACTGTATGCGCTCGACGCTGCTTAACTTCGGTGATCGGACGTGAACCGGTGTTTTCTGCGTGATATGGCCGTTGTCGAGAGTGCTAGTTAATAATTCGAATTTAAATTAAGTGAGACAAATTAACCTTCATCATTTTAAAACAATAACAAAAAGAAAACATGTTTGCTTTTTTCATATCTATTAAAATTTAAATGGGGAAAAAAAGTGAAAAAGCCAACGGCAGGCAGTGCTCCTAAGTGGTCTCCCTCCCAAGTAGTGACTGCGCTCGACGCTGCTTAACTTCGGTTATCGGACGAGAACCGGTGTATTCAGCGTGATATGGCCGTTGCCGAGAGTGCTAGTTAATAATTTGAATTTAATTAACTTTCATCATTATAAAACAATAACAAAAAGAAGATATGTTTGCTTTTTTCATATCTGGTGGAATTTGAAAGAGGAAACAAAAGTGAAAAAGCAAACGGCACGCAGTATTCCCAAGTACTGACTGCGCTCGACGCTGCTAACGTCGGCGATCGGACGAGAACCGGTGTTTTCAGCGTGATATGGCCGTTGCCGAGAGTGCTAGTTAATAATTCGAATTTAAATTAAGTGAGACAAATTAACCTTCATCATTTTAAAACAATAACAAAAAGAAAACATGTTTGCTTTTTTCTTATCTATTAAAATTTAAAAGAGGAAAAAAAAGTGAAAAAGCCAACGGCACGCAGTGTTCCTAAGTGGTCTCCCTCCCAAGTAGTGACTGCGCGCGACGCTGCTTAACTTCGGTTATCGGACGAGAACCGGTGTATTCAGCGTGATATGCCCGTTGCCGAGAGTGCTAGTTAATAATTTGAATTTAATTAACTTTCATCATTATAAAACAATAACAAAAAGAAGATATGTTTGCTTTTTTCATATCTGGTGGAATTTGAAAGAGGAAACAAAAGTGAAAAAGCAAACGGCACGCAGTATTCCCAAGTACTGACTGCGCTCGACGCTGCTAACGTCGGCGATCGGACGAGAACCGGTGTTCTCAGCGTGATATGGCCGTTGCCGAGAGTGCTAGATAATAATTCGAATTTAAATTAAGTGAGACAAATTAACCTTCATCTTTTTCAAACAATAACAAAAAGAAAATATGTTTGCTTTTTTCATATCTATTGGAATTTAAAAGAGGAAAAAAAAGTGAAAAAGCTAACGGCACGCAGTGTTCCTAAGTGGTCGCCCTCCCAAGTACTGACTGCGCTCGACGCTGCTTAACTTTGGTTATCGGACGAGAACCGGTGAATTCAGCGTGATATGGCCGTTGCCGAGAGCTACGACATTGAGCTACGACAAACAAGGGCCGAGATATTAAGCAAAATGTTCGTCAACTTTGGTATCGTCTCACTTATTTTTATTATGTTATTTATGATTTTTGCACTAAACTTTGGAGGCTCATAACTCTACAAGAGATACTGGGATCTCCTTTGGAAATGTTATAGTACTCTTTGCTCCCCATACAAGGATACTTTAAACTTGAGGCTACCACAATATCGTCGTCAACTTATTTTTTGTCTCACTTATTGTTAGAAGGTTACTTTTGATTTTTGAAAATAAACTTTGCAGGCTCGTAACTCTGGTTCTACCAGAGATACGGGGATGTAAATAATGTGACCTTGACACAAATGTTCGGATAATTATAAAGGTCTTTGCATGTTCCAAGCAAAAAAAAACTTCGCGGTTTCGAACCTGTGGCCTTCCGGGAGTGAGGCGGATGCGATAACCGCTACACTAAAGATATGTTATTATTTTTAATCGAAAGAACAGGGTCAAGTAATTAAGCAATACGTGAACAAACAAACCCCTCCATAGAAAATGCATTAGACTATACTTTGCAAGGCCCATAACTCTGCGTCTACTAGAGATACCGGGATGTCCTTAGGATATGTTATAGTCCAATTTGTCATTCATCTAACCATACTAAAAACTTTGGGCTACGACAAACAGGGGCCGAGTACTTAAGCGAAACGTAAAGAAACAAACCCCCTCCATAGGAAATGAGTTAGACTATACTTTGCAGGCTCGTAACTCTGTTTCCACTGGAGATACGGGGATGTCCTTTGAGTATGTTATAGTCCAAATTGTCCCCCATCTAACCATACTAAAAATATTGAGCTACGACAAACAAGGGCCGAGATATTAAGCAAAATGTTCGTCAACTTTGGTATCGTCTCACTTATTTTTATTATGTTACTTATGATTTTTGCACTAAACTTTGGAGGCTCATAACTCTTATTCTACAAGAGATACTGGGATCTCCTTTGGAAATGTTATAGTACTCTTTGCTCCCCATACAAGGATACTTTAAACTTGAGGCTACCTCAATATCGTCGTCAACTTATTTTTTGTCTCACTTATTGTTAGAAGGTTACTTTTGATTTTTGAAAATAAACTTTGCAGGCTCGTAACTCTGTTTCTACTGGAGATACGGGGATGTCCTTAGAGTATGTTATAGACCAATTTGTCCCCCATCTAGCCACACTAAGAATTAGGGCTACGACAAACAGTAGTCGAGTAATTAAGCTAATCGAAAACAAACAAACCCCTCCATGGGAAATACATTAGACTAAATTCTGGAGGCTCGTAACTCTGGTTCTACCAGAGATACGGGGATGTAAATAATGTGACCTTGACACAAATGTTCGGATAATTATAAAGGTCTTTGCATGTTCCAAGCAAAAAAAAACTTCGCGGTTTCGAACCTGTGGCCTTCCGGGAGTGAGGCGGATGCGATAACCGCTACACTAAAGATTTGTTATTATTTTTAATCGAAAGAACAGGGTCAAGTAATTAAGCAATACGTGAACAAACAAACCCCTCCATAGGAAATGAGTTAGACTATACTTTGCAGGCTCGTAACTCTGTTTCTACTGGAGATACGGGGATGTCCTTTGAGTATGATATAGTCCAATTTGTCCCCCATCTAACCATACTAAAAACATTGAGCTACGACAAACAGTAGTCGAGTAATTAAGCTAATCGTAAACAAACAAACCCCTCCATAGGAAATACATTAGACTAAATTCTGGAGGCTCGTAACTCTGGTTCTACCAGAGATACGGGGATCTAAATAATGTGACCTTGACACAAATGTTCGGATAATTATAAAAAAAACTTCGCGGTTTCGAACCTGTGGCCTTCCGGGAGTGAGGCGGATGCGATAACCGCTACACTAAAGATATGTTATTATTTTTAATCGAAAGAACAGGGTCAAGTAATTAAGCAAAACGTAACGAAACAAACCCCCTCCATAGGAAATGCATTAGACTATAATTTGCAGGCTCGTAACTCTGTTTCTACTGGAGATACGGGGATGTCCTTTGAGTATGTTATTGTACAATTTGTCCCCCATCTAACCATACTAAAAACATTGAGCTACGACAAACAGGGGCCGAGATATTAAGCAAAATGTTCGTCAACTTTGGTATCGTCTCACTTATTTTTATTATGTTACTTATGATTTTTGCACTAAACTTTGGAGGCTCATAACTCTTATTCTACAAGAGATACTGGGATCTCCTTTGGAAATGTTATAGTACTCTTTGCTCCCCATACAAGGATACTTTAAACTTGAGGCTACCTCAATATCGTCGTCAACTTATTTTTTGTCTCACTTATTGTTAGAAGGTTACTTTTGATTTTTGAAAATAAACTTTGCAGGCTCGTAACTCTGTTTCTACTGGAGATACGGGGATGTCCTTAGAGTATGTTATAGACCAATTTGTCCCCCATCTAGCCACACTAAGAATTAGGGCTACGACAAACAGTAGTCGAGTAATTAAGCTAATCGAAAACAAACAAACCCCTCCATGGGAAATACATTAGACTAAATTCTGGAGGCTCGTAACTCTGGTTCTACCAGAGATACGGGGATGTAAATAATGTGACCTTGACACAAATGTTCGGATAATTATAAAGGTCTTTGCATGTTCCAAGCAAAAAAAAACTTCGCGGTTTCGAACCTGTGGCCTTCCGGGAGTGAGGCGGATGCGATAACCGCTACACTAAAGATTTGTTATTATTTTTAATCGAAAGAACAGGGTCAAGTAATTAAGCAATACGTGAACAAACAAACCCCTCCATAGGAAATGAGTTAGACTATACTTTGCAGGCTCGTAACTCTGTTTCCACTGGAGATACGGGGATGTCCTTTGAGTATGTTATAGATCAATTTGTCCCCCATCTAACCATACTAAAAACATTGAGCTACGACAAACAGGGGCCGAAAAATTAAGCCAAACGTAAACAAACAACCCCTCCATAGAAAATGCATTAGACTATACTTTGCAAGGCCCATAACTCTGTGTCTACTAGAGATACCGGGATGTCCTTAGGATATGTTATAGACCAATTTGTCCCCCATCTAGCCATACTAAGAATTAGGGCTACGACAAACAGTAGTCGAGTAATTAAGCTAATCGTAAACAAACAAACCCCTCCATAGGAAATACATTAGACTAAATTCTGGAGGCTCGTAAATCTGGTTCTACCAGAGATACGGGGATGTAAATAATGTGACCTTGACACAAATTTTCGGATTATTATAAAGGTCTTTGCATGTTCCAAGGAAAAAAAAAACTTCGCGGTTTCGAACCTGTGGCCTTCCGGGAGTGAGGCGGATGCGATAACCGCTACACTAAAGATATGTTATTATTTTTAATCGAAAGAACAGGGTCAAGTAATTAAGCAAAACGTAACGAAACAAACCCCCTCCATAGGAAATGCATTAGACTATAATTTGCAGGCTCGTAACTCTGTTTCTACTGGAGATACGGGGATGTCCTTTGAGTATGTTATTGTACAATTTGTCCCCCATCTAACCATACTAAAAACATTGAGCTACGACAAACAGGGGCCGAGATATTAAGCAAAATGTTCGTCAACTTTGGTATCGTCTCACTTATTTTTATTATGTTATTTATGATTTTTGCACTAAACTTTGGAGGCTCATAACTCTTGTTCTACAAGAGATACTGGGATCTCCTTTGGATATGTTATAGTACTCTTTGCTCCCCATACAAGGATACTTTAAACTTGAGGCTACCTCAATATCGTCGTCAACTTACTTTTTGTCTCACTTATTGTTAGAAGGTTACTTTTGATTTTTGAAAATATACTTTGCAGGCTAGTACCTCTGGTTCTACCAGAGATACGGGGATGTAAATAATGTGACCTTGACACAAATGTTCGGATAATTATAAAGGTCTTTGCATGTTCCAAGCAAAAAAAAAAACTTCGCGGTTTCGAACCTGTGGCCTTCCGGGAGTGAGGCGGATGCGATAACCGCTACACTAAAGATATGTTATTATTTTTAATCGAAGGAACAGGGTCAAGTAATTAAGCAATACGTGAACAAACAAACCCCTCCATAGAAAATGCATTAGACTATACTTTGCAGGCTCGTAACTCTGTTTCTACTGGAGATACGGGGATGTCCTTTGAGTATGTTATAGACCAATTTGTCCCCCATCTAGCCATACTAAGAATTAGGGCTACGACAAACAGTAGTCGAGTAATTAAGCTAATCGTAAACAAACAAACCCCTCCATAGGAAATACATTAGACTAAATTCTGGAGGCTCGTAAATCTGGTTCTACCAGAGATACGGGGATGTAAATAATGTGACCTTGACACAAATTTTCGGATAATTATAAAGGTCTTTGCATGTTCCAAGCAAAAAAAAAACTTCGCGGTTTCGAACCTGTGGCCTTCCGGGAGTGAGGCGGATGCGATAACCGCTACACTAAAGATATGTTATTATTTTTAATCGAAAGAACAGGGTCAAGTAATTAAGCAATACGTGAACAAACAAACCCCTCCATAGAAAATGCATTAGACTATACTTTGCAGGCTCGTAACTCTGTTTCTACTGGAGATACGGGGATGTCCTTTGAGTATGATATAGTCCAATTTGTCCCCCATCTAACCATACTAAAAACATTGAGCTACGACAAACAGTAGTCGAGTAATTAAGCTAATCGTAAACAAACAAACCCCTCCATAGGAAATACATTAGACTAAATTCTGGAGGCTCGTAACTCTGGTTCTACCAGAGATACGGGGATCTAAATAATGTGACCTTGACACAAATGTTCGGATAATTATAAAAAAAACTTCGCGGTTTCGAACCTGTGGCCTTCCGGGAGTGAGGCGGATGCGATAACCGCTACACTAAAGAGATGTTATTATTTTTAATCGAAAGAACAGGGTCAAGTAATTAAGCAAAACGTAACGAAACAAACCCCCTCCATAGGAAATGCATTAGACTATACTTTGCAGGCTCGTAACTCTGTTTCTACTGGAGATACAGGGATGTCCTTTGAGTATGTTATTGTCCAATTTGTCCCCCATCTAACCATACTAAAAACATTGAGCTACGACAAACAGGGGCCGAGATATTAAGCAAAATGTTCGTCAACTTTGGTATCGTCTCACTTATTTTTATTATGTTATTTATGATTTTTGCACTAAACTTTGGAGGCTCATAACTCTTGTTCTACAAGAAATACTGGGATCTCCTTTGGAAATGTTATAGTACTCTTTGCTCCCCATACAAGGATACTTTAAACTTGAGGCTACCTCAATATCGTCGTCAACTTACTTTTTGTCTCACTTATTGTTAGAAGGTTACTTTTGATTTTTGAAAATAAACTTTGCAGGCTCGTAACTCTGGTTCTACCAGAGATACGGGGATGTAAATAATGTGACCTTGACACAAATGTTCGGATAATTATAAAGGTCTTTGCATGTTCCAAGCAAAAAAAAAACTTCGCGGTTTCGAACCTGTGGCCTTCCGGGAGTGAGGCGGATGCGATAACCGCTACACTAAAGATATGTTATTATTTTTAGTCGAAAGAACAGGGTCAAGTAATTAAGCAATACGTGAACAAACAAACCCCTCCATAGAAAATGCATTAGACTATACTTTGCAAGGCCCATAACTCTGCGTCTACTAGAGATACCGGGATGTCCTTAGGATATGTTATAGTCCAATTTGTCATTCATCTAACCATACTAAAAACTTTGGGCTACGACAAACAGGGGCCGAGTACTTAAGCGAAACGTAAAGAAACAAACCCCCTCCATAGGAAATGAGTTAGACTATACTTTGCAGGCTCGTAACTCTGTTTCCACTGGAGATACGGGGATGTCCTTTGAGTATGTTATAGTCCAAATTGTCCCCCATCTAACCATACTAAAAATATTGAGCTACGACAAACAAGGGCCGAGATATTAAGCAAAATGTTCGTCAACTTTGGTATCGTCTCACTTATTTTTATTATGTTACTTATGATTTTTGCACTAAACTTTGGAGGCTCATAACTCTTATTCTACAAGAGATACTGGGATCTCCTTTGGAAATGTTATAGTACTCTTTGCTCCCCATACAAGGATACTTTAAACTTGAGGCTACCTCAATATCGTCGTCAACTTATTTTTTGTCTCACTTATTGTTAGAAGGTTACTTTTGATTTTTGAAAATAAACTTTGCAGGCTCGTAACTCTGTTTCTACTGGAGATACGGGGATGTCCTTAGAGTATGTTATAGACCAATTTGTCCCCCATCTAGCCACACTAAGAATTAGGGCTACGACAAAGAGTAGTCGAGTAATTAAGCTAATCGAAAACAAACAAACCCCTCCATGGGAAATACATTAGACTAAATTCTGGAGGCTCGTAACTCTGGTTCTACCAGAGATACGGGGATGTAAATAATGTGACCTTGACACAAATGTTCGGATAATTATAAAGGTCTTTGCATGTTCCAAGCAAAAAAAAACTTCGCGGTTTCGAACCTGTGGCCTTCCGAGAGTGAGGCGGATGCGATAACCGCTACACTAAAGATTTGTTATTATTTTTAATCGAAAGAACAGGGTCAAGTAATTAAGCAATACGTGAACAAACAAACCCCTCCATAGGAAATGAGTTAGACTATACTTTGCAGGCTCGTAACTCTGTTTCCACTGGAGATACGGGGATGTCCTTTGAGTATGTTATAGATCGATTTGTCCCCCATCTAACCATACTAAAAACATTGAGCTACGACAAACAGGGGCCGAAAAATTAAGCTAAACGTAAACAAACAACCCCTCCATAGAAAATGCATTAGACTATACTTTGCAAGGCCCATAACTCTGTGTCTACTAGAGATACCGGGATGTCCTTAGGATATGTTATAGACCAATTTGTCCCCCATCTAGCCATACTAAGAATTAGGGCTACGACAAACAGTAGTCGAGTAATTAAGCTAATCGTAAACAAACAAACCCCTCCATAGGAAATACATTAGACTAAATTCTGGAGGCTCGTAAATCTGGTTCTACCAGAGATACGGGGATGTAAATAATGTGACCTTGACACAAATTTTCGGATTATTATAAAGGTCTTTGCATGTTCCAAGGAAAAAAAAAACTTCGCGGTTTCGAACCTGTGGCCTTCCGGGAGTGAGGCGGATGCGATAACCGCTAAACTAAAGATATGTTATTATTTTTAATCGAAAGAACAGGGTCAAGTAATTAAGCAATACGTGAACAAACAAACCCCTCCATAGAAAATGCATTAGACTATACTTTGCAGGCTCGTAACTCTGTTTCTACTGGAGATACGGGGATGTCCTTTGAGTATGATATAGTCCAATTTGTCCCCCATCTAACCATACTAAAAACATTGAGCTACGACAAACAGTAGTCGAGTAATTAAGCTAATCGTAAACAAACAAACCCCTCCATAGGAAATACATTAGACTAAATTCTGGAGGCTCGTAACTCTGGTTCTACAGAGATACGGGGATCTAAATAATGTGACCTTGACACAAATGTTCGGATAATTATAAAAAAAAACTTCGCAGTTTCGAACCTGTGGCCTTCCGGGAGTGAGGCGGATGCGATAACCGCTACACTAAAGAGATGTTATTATTTTTAATCGAAAGAACAGGGTCAAGTAATTAAGCAAAACGTAACGAAACAAACCCCCTCCATAGGAAATGCATTAGACTATAATTTGCAGGCTCGTAACTCTGTTTCTACTGGAGATACGGGGATGTCCTTTGAGTATGTTATTGTACAATTTGTCCCCCATCTAACCATACTAAAAACATTGAGCTACGACAAACAGGGGCCGAGATATTAAGCAAAATGTTCGTCAACTTTGGTATCGTCTCACTTATTTTTATTATGTTATTTATGATTTTTGCACTAAACTTTGGAGGCTCATAACTCTTGTTCTACAAGAGATACTGGGATCTCCTTTGGATATGTTATAGTACTCTTTGCTCCCCATACAAGGATACTTTAAACTTGAGGCTACCTCAATATCGTCGTCAACTTACTTTTTGTCTCACTTATTGTTAGAAGGTTACTTTTGATTTTTGAAAATATACTTTGCAGGCTAGTACCTCTGGTTCTACCAGAGATACGGGGATGTAAATAATGTGACCTTGACACAAATGTTCGGATAATTATAAAGGTCTTTGCATGTTCCAAGCAAAAAAAAAAACTTCGCGGTTTCGAACCTGTGGCCTTCCGGGAGTGAGGCGGATGCGATAACCGCTACACTAAAGATATGTTATTATTTTTAATCGAAGGAACAGGGTCAAGTAATTAAGCAATACGTGAACAAACAAACCCCTCCATAGAAAATGCATTAGACTATACTTTGCAGGCTCGTAACTCTGTTTCTACTGGAGATACGGGGATGTCCTTTGAGTATGTTATAGACCAATTTGTCCCCCATCTAGCCATACTAAGAATTAGGGCTACGACAAACAGTAGTCGAGTAATTAAGCTAATCGTAAACAAACAAACCCCTCCATAGGAAATACATTAGACTAAATTCTGGAGGCTCGTAAATCTGGTTCTACCAGAGATACGGGGATGTAAATAATGTGACCTTGACACAAATTTTCGGATAATTATAAAGGTCTTTGCATGTTCCAAGCAAAAAAAAAAACTTCGCGGTTTCGAACTTGTGGCCTTCCGGGAGTGAGGCGGATGCGATAACCGCTACACTAAAGATATGTTATTATTTTTAATCGAAAGAACAGGGTCAAGTAATTAAGCAATACGTGAACAAACAAACCCCTCCATAGAAAATGCATTAGACTATACTTTGCAGGCTCGTAACTCTGTTTCTACTGGAGATACGGGGATGTCCTTTGAGTATGATATAGTCCAATTTGTCCCCCATCTAACCATACTAAAAACATTGAGCTACGACAAACAGTAGTCGAGTAATTAAGCTAATCGTAAACAAACAAACCCCTCCATAGGAAATACATTAGACTAAATTCTGGAGGCTCGTAACTCTGGTTCTACCAGAGATACGGGGATCTAAATAATGTGACCTTGACACAAATGTTCGGATAATTATAAAAACAAGTTGGGAAAGCCAAAATATTACCTCTCCGAGTGGAGATGACTATCACTACCCCTTAAACAACCTAAATATATGCATCTATCGCTTTTTTTAATTCTTTGCAAGTGCAGGAATTGAATTTTAAAATAGTCACTTAATTACCCCTATATTATAAAACTTATCGACTTCATACTTGTATATTATCATCATTACTTGTCTTAAATTACCTTCGACGGCCGAACGAGGTTCATCTTACATAATATAGGGACGATGTCATATATTTTAACGTTCACTTTATTTACTTTTCATTTAATTCAAGACCATAACATTCTGAAAGTACATTAGGCTCAGAAGACAGTATTTATAATATTACATTAGGCTCAGAAGACAGTATTTATAACACTTCAACAATACTTCAATATATACAAAGAAATAAATAACATAATACATTAAACTGTACAGTAAAAGTTAAATATAACCTAATTAAAACCATAAAACCCACAATACATATGGGAACAAAAGGTTCTTGAAAAACCATTAACAGAACAGTATTTATAATACTTCAACGTTTCTATCTATATAAAACAATGAATAGTTATTTAACATTATATATTGGAACCTTCAGTATAATTTAACATTAAGCAAATTCGAACCATAAAAACCCACAGCGCATATGGGAAAAAAGGTTCTGGGAAAACCCATTTGGGAAAAAACCATAATCACAGTTGAATTATTAATATTGAAACACTTATTTTTAAATTATTGATTTTCCACTCTGACGTCTGAGCTATCCACGAATAAATTGATTAATAGCATTAACAAACGATGCAATGGATGTCAAATATTCATGTCATAATACAAGCTAATTCGAACCATAAAAACCCAGAGCGCATATGGGAAAAAAGGTTCTGGGAAAACCCATTTGGGAAAAAACCATAATCACAGTTGAATTATTAATATTAAAACACTTATTTTTAAATTATTGATTTTCCACTCTGACGTCTGAGCTATCCACGAATAAATTGATTAATAGCATTAACAAACGATGCAATGGATGTCAAATATTCATGTCATAATACAAGCTAATTCGAACCATAAAACCCCAGAGCGCATATGGGGAAAAAAGGTTCCGGGAAAACCCATTTGGGAAAAAACCATAATCACAGTTGAATTATTAATATTGAAACACTTATTTTTAAATTATTGATTTTCCACTCTGACGTCTGAGCTATCCACGAATAAATTGATAAATAGCATTAACAAACGATGCAATGGATGTCAAATATTCATGTCATAATACAAGCTAATTCGAACCATAAAAACCCAGAGCGCATATGGGAAAAAAGGTTCTGGGAAAACCCATTTGGGAAAAAACCATAATCACAGTTGAATTATTAATATTAAAACACTTATTTTTAAATTATTGATTTTCCACTCTGACGTCTGAGCTATCCACGAATAAATTGATTAATAGCATTAACAAACGATGCAATGGATGTCAAATATTCATGTCATAATACAAGCTAATTCGAACCATAAAAACCCACAGCGCATGTGGGAAAAAAGGCTCTGGGAAAACCCATTTGGGAAAAAACCACAATCAAATTAGGACTATTAATATTAAAAACTTCTTCAGACTGTTTAAGGATGAATGTTTGGTGGATAGCGTCCGAAAGAAAGCAATAACCTAGTAGATGAGGCGTAGTTCATAAAGTTTCGTTTTTTCGAAACTATTACATAGGTGTATTGGTGCTGTACGTTTCAGATAACAAAGACCAAGACGACTCCAGTTCCACAAAATAGGAAAACTCTGCCTCTTGGCGTTAAGTTTTTCTCCTTTCTGTATTTCCACTGCTAGACCGCTATGCAGCCCGCCCTTGTATTGCTCTACTTGCTGCTCCCATAACATTGAACGTGCTAGAACTATAGTTCTAGTCGATCAATTGCGGCGAAGTCCAACTTCCGCTTTGAGCGTTGGCCAACTTTTGAGGACGCTGCAGTGTTACCAACGGCAGAAAACGCAGCCAGGAACATTTTCAAAATCACCTCGGCCGCGTTTTGCCGAAAAAAGGGGATTTTCGACTAGGACTATTGAATTGTCGCCGATTATTCAGCCATTTCCGCTTCGCCATACCTAAAACATTTTTAAAGTACGCTATACAAAATTGCTCCATTCTTCACCAAACCTATGAAACTTGGTGCAACACTTACACTTTGTTCAGTGGTTCGCCTTTACATGAACCCACAGTTGCCGCTCCAGATCTCAGTCATCTGACGCAACCATTTTAACGTTTTGAGAGTTGTATTTCACCTTTATTAAGCCTAAGGATAAGCCTTGAGATATATTTCCCGACGTATTTTCTGAAGAACCACAATAAATCACCTCAACGATTATCCCCATTAACTAATTATCACTATTACATACCTTGTTTACAATTTCGTTGGCCTTGTCCTCCATGGTTACCCATGAACTAAACCAATGCTGTAGGGTATTCATGAACTACGCATATCCTATAGGGTATTCATGAACTACGCATAACCTCTAGGGTATTCATGAACTACGCATAACCTCTAGGGTATTCATGAACTACGCATAACCTCTAGGTTATTCATGAACTACGCAAATCCTCTAGGCTACTCATGAACTACGCCAATCCTCCAGGTTACTCATAAAATATACCATATTTTTAAATGGATTAATACCAAACTTATATGACCGTCAATTCCAATAATGATACTTACCCTTTTTTTTCAAATCTTGAAGTCAGATGTGGGTTCTTTAGTCAAGGATCCCAAGCCTTGTGTGGGTCTCTTAGTCAAGGATCCCAAGCCTTAAGTGGGTCTCTTAGTACAGGATCCCAAGCCTAATTTTAGGTTTCTTAGTACAGGATCCCAAGCCTAATTTTAGGTTTCTTAGTACAGGATCCCAAGCCTAATTTTAGGTTTCTTAGTACAGGATCCCAAGCCATATGTGGGTTTCTTAGCCAAGGATCCCAAGCCTATTTCTCGTAGTTTAGACCCTTAAAGCAACATGCGGCTCCATTGGCGCCCCTACCATGATGCCTAACCTTGTATAAACATAATAATTTTACCTTGCCGTAGGTAGGTAACAATGAAACTTAATGCATTAGGGAGGATCTGAAAATTATCCTAACAAGTTAAACCCAATGTACAATAGAAAGGTCGTCAATAAGGGGCGCACTGGAGCTCCACCTTGCTTTAAATAAATTTTTCCATTTCAAACTATGTTCTTTTAAAAATGCAAATACCCTTGTGGTAAGAATAATAAGACTCTCTATAACATGCATCGTATCGGTCTCGAAAAAGTTTGTTACCAAACGCCAAATCTAATTGACAATGATAGTCAGTCGAATACTTTTGTTCTAGACCCGGCAAAAGAGATATTCCATGTGAATCAAAGAACATTCTCAGTGCCGTTTGGCTCTTTAAAAAGTTAATATTGAAATCTCCAACCACAACTGTTGGAATAGACGAATCATATTTCATGTCAAACAAAGGGTTAAAGTCCTCAAACACAGTTCTCAAACTTCCTAAGGGAGATTTGTACAACAATACCACAGATATAAGTTCTCCTTCTATGTAAACATCTAACCAGCAACGTTCCACGTGAGAATTTCTAACAGGAATGTCGCTTCGTAAAACTCTAGTATCTATCTCTTTAACTTCGTTTTTAGGCGTGTCTCTTAAATATATGGACGAACCAAAAGCAACTCTGCGTGCCGTACTTGGCAAGTAAATACCACCTACTTCCTTAAAAGATGGCACTCTAAAATCGTCCGTCTCTTTTTTCCACGTTTCAACAAAACATAACATTTGACTTTTCATTATTACATTGTCTGCTAAAACATCTTCTAAATGAGCATTTAAAGACTGCACGTTATGTACATAAATGTAAAGGGGATCATGCAAGAAAGGTAGTTCGATGCTTTTTGTGTCTCGCAACCTCTTAAGTTCCAATTCTACTAGGTTGTTTTTGGGTGAATTAGGAACTTTAAATTTTCCATCAATATATAAACCGGAAGCGGTTTTCGCTCTACTACAAGCCACATATAAATGCGCTCTTTCAATTTTTTTTGTAGCCTTACAATGAACCACTACCGAGGAGTAAGTATCACCCTGACTTTTATGTATCGTAATGGCCTCAGAAACAACCAAAGGCAATTGTTTCCTAGAAACTGAGGCATTATTTTGTCTCCATTTTCTATTAAACGACTTTATGACCTTTTCAACAGGCGTCCACGAAGCGTTAATATCACTATTCAAATATAAACCATGACATTTTTGCCTCAACATTTTCCCAACTTTGGGATCGTCAAACTCCATCCATACCCTGAACGGGATTTTATCCCCGACCCTATTTGTGCCGTACTCTATCTTTCTTAACCAACCTGTCGCGCCATTAGTTAGTCCGTCAGAGGTGTCAACATTGTTGGTCATCATATATCTCGCGCCACACGCAAGAGTCAATTGTTTGGGCAGACCATACGTATCAGACGTTGCTAACTTTTCAACTTGGGAAAGTATGTTATTTTTAACTTCACTACTAAGATCACCATTGACAACATCTACTGAAACCGAAACAGCCTTTTCCGTATTCATGTTTAAAAGCTTATTTTGATTAAATTGGTTTACTTCCGCGTTAGTGGCGAAAAGATGTATCGCTTCTTTTGGGGGTACACGCTCAGGCGTTACCTCCAGACTACTAAAGAAATCAATATCATTTTGAGTCATACTTCCCACAGCCATTCTATTTAAAGCTTCAGCAAATATTTTATCATCCCTCTGTCTCATAATTTCCTCAAGTTCGGCAAATTCAAATTGCTCCCATATTGGGTTACCAATTAACGACGCGTAAGGATTATCTTTCTCACTTTGACCTTGAAATGCGAAATAATCGCAAACTGGTCTCAATTGGTTAAAGTCTCCAACTAGAACGACAGACACACCACCAAAATAATCAGGACAACCCATAATCTCTTGTAACCTAGCGTTTACCCGATTAAACACCTTCGCTCCAACCATTGAAATTTCGTCAATTATTACTAGTTTTACTTGACCATAGAGTAACCTGCATTTATGAAGTGTTTCACTTTCCAATCTCGATATATTTCCACCAAATTGGCTAACGGGTAAACTAAAAGTACTGTGCAAAGTTGCCCCACCTATGTTAAAGGCAGCCTTGCCAGTAGGTGCGCAACGGATTACTTTCGCTTCCGATGGATTACTCCCAGGTTGTTTGTTGTAAAACCTTGACACAGATTCAAATATAGCACTAATCAAAAGACTTTTCCCCACACCAGCGCCCCCTGTAACAAAGAGACGCAACGGAGTTTCTTTGCTTTTTACATGATACAAAACATGGTAATATATCTCTCTTTGTTTGGAATTCAATTTTCTAAGAAGGGCGTTGTACTCAGAGTCATTAATTAAGGTAATTGACGGAGCAACAGTATTTTCGGCATTGCCATCAATAATATCTCTATTAATATTTCCTACAGGTTCTTGAACCGTATTAATTAAAAAATCGGAATCATCCATAGCTAAAGATCTATCAACTTCATTTCTATGTTCTAATTCAGGCTGGATATTAGTAACATCCACTTGAATTTCTCCATTTTCAAAATCTGCTACAGCCTGTTCTACGGCTTCTTCGTCAATTTCATTGTGAAATTCTTTCCTAACTTCATTAATAGTTTCGCGACAAAGCTCATATTCTGATTTCATATCCTTTGTCAAAATATCATTACTTTCATCGCGCCAAGGCTTAAACAACATTAATTGTTCACGATAAAAGTTATCGGGATCTTTTTCTAAATTGAATCTTCTGTACCTAATAATTTTAGCACGGCCACGTTTCCTAATAAACCCTGATTCATCTTTAAGTTTCAGCCATTTACCACAAGTTTCAACTTCATTGCTCTCTCCCTCATCAACATGATCGTGGGCGGCTTTAGTCACTCTACGGGCTTTGGAATATTCGTACCAGGCACCAAATTGAGCTAACGTTATTGCCTCTAGTTCCTCTGGCCTTTGAACATAATGTTCTAGCATCCCAGAGGCAAAAACGTCATTACTGTCTGCTGGTAGTTCTTCAAGTTCAGATTGACTCTTAAGAATGTGTACACGATTTTCAGGGGCATTGGTGTTTATAAAAACACAGGCGCGACTGCACCTGGACACAGGAATTTGTAAACCACAGTAAGCCGCTTCCTGAGCGCTTACCTCGTGGGCATTCAAGAACTGATTAGCAATTAGTTTCAACTTCTGTTTTACTGAACATTTATCATTTTTTGCCTGTTTAGAAGCTTCGCGCAGAAGCAAAGACATCCCTCTTTGAGACTTTCCTATATATGATACAATATACATAACCAGTGCGTAAGCATCAAGAACGAATTGAATGTCCATATTCGCCTGCCAAAGACGCAAAGCGCACGGATTGTAAGGATTAACTCTAGTATCTTTGGGGTGTCTTTTCAACAAAACTGTTTTCCTTTTGAGGTCATAAGTAACGGCAGAAATATACTCGTCTTCAGTTATACGCAACTTAGCTAGCAACTCCTCAAAACTATCTACCCAAAACTCTTTTTCTTTCGATTGCAACATCTCATACAATTTCTTTGACCTTTCCTTAGATCTGAGTTCTTCCTGTACGCTACCAGGCTCTCTTAAACTAGGGTCGTAAATTATGGTTCTGGGCATAGGTGGAAACGGGATTCCAAAACGACAAACGGAATTATTATCGACCTTCTTTCTACAAGTCGTTGTGTGTTTGTGAATTTGTAATCGTGTTAACAAATCTAAATGTTCGTCATTGTGCTCAGCAGCACAAGAAATAACATTATCAATAAATTCCTCTACTTCCTTAACATTTGAGAGATCATTTTTAAGTTTTGGAGCATCTTTTATCCAAATCAAACCATGTTGGTGGGGCGAACCTCTTTGCTGTATTTCAACTCTAAAATAATAGTCTTCTATAACGCCAAGAGGACCTAATTTCTGTAAAGCCTTAAGCAAAGCCCGAAAACGGTGGTCAAAATATCTAGCGCAAGTAACAGGATCATCCTGAATCAGTTTTGCCCTTTCCGAAAAACTTAAATTATTAATATCATCGTTAGGTAAACTCTCCTGCCCAGAGGTTAGTCTCAAAATATTCAGTAGCTCAGGCCATTTACTTTCGGCAGCCGAAAACGTTATGAAAAAGGTAGCCGTACCAAGCTGTCTAATCATACCCATCAATTCCTTTTGTCTGTGTTGCCAATAAGAAGGCGAGCTCTGTAGTCTTTCTAAAACCCTAAAACCATCATCCTGCTTAATTAAAGCATCAAGAGAACCTGCAGAAGCTAAAAGTCCAGCAGTATAATTCGACCCATTTGTTCTTTTAGTTTTCCTCATGCAAACCTGTATAGATTGACTAACTTTCAAGGTTTCTAATTTGACAAAAGAGTAAAACAATTTCGAAGGATTTTTAGCACAGCGCCTATCAATATTACGAAGCTCCCATTTAAAAATATCACCAAAACTTCCCTTAACCTTAAGATTCATTTTTTGACCTACGTAAATGCTCGGGAATGACAATTCTTCCGCATCCTCGTCAAAGAGTAAAGACATTGGGGTTTGACCTTCACCGGGAGCAAACTTAACATGCATGGTATTACTTGGCAAGAAATTACTTAAAGAAACTAATAATGTGTCTTGATTCCCAACTGTTAACGAACTACTTTCGTTGGGTTCATTCCACATATCATCGCTATCATTCTCTGCGTTTATTTTCGCTACTGGATTATCTCCTGATACATCAACTTGATTTACCTGACGGTCATTTTCGTCAACAATAAATTCAAGTTCTTCAGGAATGGGGTCTAATATGTCACTCTTAACGGTAATTCCATGTTTAACATACAAAGGCGTTTTTACCAGAACGTTAAGGGCCTCTAAAATGACTTTGGGTCTCACAGTTTCGTACAAATAGGGTGTGTTATACTGCATTCTTCTCATAAACTCAATTTGAATAGTATCCGTGTCTCGAGGTAACCTGGGTAAAACCGAGGCGGTGGACTCTACATTTATAGGGACGTTAACCACATTTCCTTTAATACCACGTTGTTGGTCACACCCTAACCTTCGTATTTGCATGAATGGTATTCGTGGTGATATCATTCTTTCTTCTAAATTACTTATGTTACTTAATTGCGCAGGTATTTCAGGAAACACAAATCCATTTTCCCTTGAAAATTTTGGAATTTGCTTTCTCTTAACGCTTTTATTACAAGTACTACACAAAAATATTTCATCATTCAACTCTCTTTGTTCAATACCAGGGACTGACAAGAAATCTATGGACTTTACAATGGTGCCAGATGACTTAAAAAAAAGATTTGAACATCCTTCACACGGCCACGTTGGGCCATCTTTTATGCTATCAAAATAGGTCTGCTCTATAAGCGAGGGGTTTGCTCGCCTATCTGCGGCTGAAGATCTTTGTCTAGCACGTTCAACATCTCTATACTCGGGATCTTGGCGTTTAGCCGCCATACCTGTCTGGTTTCTAGCACGTTCAACATCTCTAAACTCGGGATCTTGGCGTTTAGCAGCCTTACAAGCCTGGTTTCTATCACGTTCAACATCTCTATACTCGGGATCTTGGCGTTTAGCCGCCTTACCCGTCTGGTTTCTAGCACGTTCAACATCTCTAAACTCGGGATCTTGGCGTTTAGCAGCCTTACAAGCCTGGTTTCTATCACGTTCAACATCTCTGTACTCGGGATCTTGGCGTTTAGCCGCCATACCTGTCTGGTTTCTAGCACGTTCAACATCTCTAAACTCGGGATCTTGGCGTTTAGCAGCCTTACAAGCCTGGTTTCTATCACGTTCAACATCTCTATACTCGGGATCTTGGCGTTTAGCCGCCTTACCCGTCTGATTTCTAGCACGTTCAACATCTCTATACTCGGGATCTTGGCGTTTAGCAGCCTTACAAGCCTGGTTTCTATCACGTTCAACATCTCTAAACTCGGTATCTTGGCGTTTAGCCGACTTATACAATTGGTTTCTGACACGTTCTCTTTCCCTATAATTTGGATCTTGGCGTTCAGTAGCCTTACTTATCTGATTTCTTACACGTTCGCTTGCTTTATACCATTCATCAACCCTTTTTAATTTCTTGGTAAATATTCCACCCTGATTTTCAATTTCACAATTTGACTCATTCTCTCGCTTTTTCCCCTTACCTAGCGACTCCCTCTTACTGCATTCTTCATTTTGTCTCAAGATTCTTAATCTTTCTAAGGGATAGACATTACCATGGGACGTACAAGGTACTTGTTCATAGCCTTCGATTATTTCACTAATATTAGCATTATCATTTTGTACATTATTGGGTTCCTCATTAATAGATATGCCTACGCTTACGGTACTTTCAATAGAGCTTTTATTTAATGCGTCATCTTTCGCAGAATCATGGCCAACTGGCCTCGCGGTAGGACCAACATTGGGTGTGCTAGAACCTGTTCCCGAAACAGCCTTTTTTTCAGCTGCTAACACTCTTCTCCTTTCATTTTCTCGTTTCCTAAATTCAGGATCTGACCTTTTTGCCCTCATTCTTTCCCTTGCCTTTCGTTTTCTGATTTCCTCTTTACTTAAATTATTATCTTCCTCCATTTACTTATTAATCAGTTAAATACTCACAAACGTTGGCAAAATCAATCTCCTTAAATACTCACACAGGTTGGCAAAATCAATCTCCTTCAGTAATACGTAAGGCTTAATTATATTATTTGCCGAACAAAATTAATCGAGCAAATCTAACACTTAACTTCTGCCTTCGAAATTCTATCAAAGAATGAATCAACTGTTTAAAAAAAGGTTTTTTTCGCAAATTGGGCGCTATCATACCAACAGCAATTCCGTCATATTTAAAAAATATACATTGCCAACACTTTTTTCAAATAAAGAATGATAAAAGTGCGTAAAAAAGGTCTTTCACAAATAGGCCTAGGGGGCGTATGAACTAAACAGCAACAACGCTCTACAGCTACACTAATCTTACACAAACAAGGAGTACTATAAACCCACTACTGGAAGCGGTATTTTTATTCAAACGTAAAACAATTTCGCTTAAGCTTAACATCTCTAGACATCGGTAAAAATGTCTCTATCACTCCTAGGTAACTGTAGGCACAGGATTTTACGACATTGTAACTCAAATTCATCTGATTATATTTTAACAAGGTTAAATCTAACTGGGAGTAAGATGAAAGGAGTAGAAGCTTATCTGTCTTAGGAAATATGAAATTTTATCTTAACAGTTCGTTAAATCATAAGTTTATAACGAAAAAACGCGGAAGGGGAAAACGAGCAGACAACAGCGATTTTTGGGGGTAGAAGGTTAAGAGCGCCATCTGTCGTCCGTGCCAAAGTTGAACTTCCACTCGAAACGCAATGAGAAAGTGGATAAAATAATGACATCAGCTATTTAACTGCGTCGATATATTTAACGACTTGACCCATGACATGCCCATAACACTGGCTTCTATGAATCCTATATATTCTTGGATGCTAGGAAACTTGGTAGACGTAACAGTCTGTACCAAGTACCCAAGCATCCTTCAATAAACGCCTGGCAACATTGTGGTACGCATGGTGCAACTAAAAAAAAGGATGTGTATCTATCTTTCCAGTCACTCCAAGTCGTTAAGCCCTCATTACAGAGGATTTGAAACACTATCGTAATTCCAAGTGTCTCGAATCTCTACGTTCCTGTCCATTATGAACAGTGCTGAGAGAATGATACATCAGAAAGAGCCATTCAAATCGAATTGCCGAAAATATTATCCATATTTTCATTTCATATAACAAAGAAAATAAATTATTATGGATACAGGAGGCAATGTAGGAAATATAACGCAATGCACGGGCCTAAAAAGATATAAGAGACAATGTACGAAATATAACGCAATGCACGGGCCTTGATAGATATAGGAGGCAATGATTTAACGACTTCGGTACTTGGGTTTATCTTTAATATTTAAATAAATATAATTATTTTTAATTATTTTAATCGCCAGTAAATAACTTTAAAAATAGTTAAATCGTTTAAAATAAAGTTGTTCCTATTATCTTTCGAAACTTTGCTAATATTGACGTTTAAAGTGAAGGGTACCCCTCTTGCCCGCTTTTTTCAAATTTTGGGGTATATATACGTTTCGTTTCCATTATAATAATAGATAAAAACGCATTCGCGTGAACCTTTGGTGGAAGCCCTGCCATTGGGAGGCTAGACGTTTCTCGTAACCCTAGCCGATCGCCGCGTATATCTTAAAACCAAATAATAGATAAAAACGCATTTGCGTGAACCGATGGTGGAAGCCCTGCCATTGGGAGGCTAGACGTTTCTCGTAACCCTAGCCGATCGCCGCGTATATCTTGGAACCAAACGATGACGGAGGAGAAGAAGCCAGAATGTACTGACTGGCGTCCATGTGGAATGGACAAAAGACCTGAAGATGGTGGTGCATTGAAGCTGGTGTCAATGTGGAATTGACGAAGAACAGAAGATGGTGGTGCATAGAACCTGGTGTCAATGTGGAATTGAAGAAGAACAGAAGATGGTGGTGCATAGAAGCTGGTGTCAAGGTGAAATTGACGAAGAACAGAAGATGGTGGTGCTTAGAAGCTAGCAAGTACAGACTAGTGTCCATGTGGGATGGACAAAGACTAGCAGATTGTGGTCCTTAGAAGCCAGTTAGTAAAGACTTGTGTTGGTAGATGAATGGCCAAATTTCCGTGAACCGCGAACGCGTTCCGGAAATCGGGTATTTGTTTGCTCCAATACGCAAACTGCGAACGCGGTCACGTGGGGTCTGACAGACAGACAGACAGACACACAGACAGACAGACACACAGACACGGCCGGTGTAATACCTCTCCGTGACATACGTCACTCGGAGAGGTAAAAACTTCGCGGTTTCGAACCTGTGGCCTTCCGGGAGTGAGGCGGATGCGATAACCGCTACACTAAAGAGATGTTATTATTTTTAATCGAAAGAACAGGGTCAAGTAATTAAGCAAAACGTAACGAAACAAACCCCCTCCATAGGAAATGCATTAGACTATAATTTGCAGGCTCGTAACTCTGTTTCTACTGGAGATACGGGGATGTCCTTTGAGTATGTTATTGTACAATTTGTCCCCCATCTAACCATACTAAAAACATTGAGCTACGACAAACAGGGGCCGAGATATTAAGCAAAATGTTCGTCAACTTTGGTATCGTCTCACTTATTTTTATTATGTTATTTATGATTTTTGCACTAAACTTTGGAGGCTCATAACTCTTGTTCTACAAGAGATACTGGGATCTCCTTTGGATATGTTATAGTACTCTTTGCTCCCCATACAAGGATACTTTAAACTTGAGGCTACCTCAATATCGTCGTCAACTTACTTTTTGTCTCACTTATTGTTAGAAGGTTACTTTTGATTTTTGAAAATATACTTTGCAGGCTAGTACCTCTGGTTCTACCAGAGATACGGGGATGTAAATAATGTGACCTTGACACAAATGTTCGGATAATTATAAAGGTCTTTGCATGTTCCAAGCAAAAAAAAAACTTCGCGGTTTCGAACCTGTGGCCTTCCGGGAGTGAGGCGGATGCGATAACCGCTACACTAAAGATATGTTATTATTTTTAATCGAAGGAACAGGGTCAAGTAATTAAGCAATACGTGAACAAACAAACCCCTCCATAGAAAATGCATTAGACTATACTTTGCAGGCTCGTAACTCTGTTTCTACTGGAGATACGGGGATGTCCTTTGAGTATGTTATAGACCAATTTGTCCCCCATCTAGCCATACTAAGAATTAGGGCTACGACAAACAGTAGTCGAGTAATTAAGCTAATCGTAAACAAACAAACCCCTCCATAGGAAATACATTAGACTAAATTCTGGAGGCTCGTAAATCTGGTTCTACCAGAGATACGGGGATGTAAATAATGTGACCTTGACACAAATTTTCGGATAATTATAAAGGTCTTTGCATGTTCCAAGCAAAAAAAAAAACTTCGTGGTTTCGAACCTGTGGCCTTCCGGGAGTGAGGCGGATGCGATAACCGCTACACTAAAGATATGTTATTATTTTTAATCGAAAGAACAGGGTCAAGTAATTAAGCAATACGTGAACAAACAAACCCCTCCATAGAAAATGCATTAGACTATACTTTGCAGGCTCGTAACTCTGTTTCTACTGGAGATACGGGGATGTCCTTTGAGTATGATATAGTCCAATTTGTCCCCCATCTAACCATACTAAAAACATTGAGCTACGACAAACAGTAGTCGAGTAATTAAGCTAATCGTAAACAAACAAACCCCTCCATAGGAAATACATTAGACTAAATTCTGGAGGCTCGTAACTCTGGTTCTACCAGAGATACGGGGATCTAAATAATGTGACCTTGACACAAATGTTCGGATAATTATAAAAAAAACTTCGCGGTTTCGAACCTGTGGCCTTCCGGGAGTGAGGCGGATGCGATAACCGCTACACTAAAGATATGTTATTATTTTTAATCGAAAGAACAGGGTCAAGTAATTAAGCAATACGTGAACAAACAAACCCCTCCATAGAAAATGCATTAGACTATACTTTGCAAGGCCCATAACTCTGCGTCTACTAGAGATACCGGGATGTCCTTAGGATATGTTATAGTCCAATTTGTCATTCATCTAACCATACTAAAAACTTTGGGCTACGACAAACAGGGGCCGAGTACTTAAGCGAAACGTAAAGAAACAAACCCCCTCCATAGGAAATGAGTTAGACTATACTTTGCAGGCTCGTAACTCTGTTTCCACTGGAGATACGGGGATGTCCTTTGAGTATGTTATAGTCCAAATTGTCCCCCATCTAACCATACTAAAAATATTGAGCTACGACAAACAAGGGCCGAGATATTAAGCAAAATGTTCGTCAACTTTGGTATCGTCTCACTTATTTTTATTATGTTACTTATGATTTTTGCACTAAACTTTCGAGGCTCATAACTCTTATTCTACAAGAGATACTGGGATCTCCTTTGGAAATGTTATAGTACTCTTTGCTCCCCATACAAGGATACTTTAAACTTGAGGCTACCTCAATATCGTCGTCAACTTATTTTTTGTCTCACTTATTGTTAGAAGGTTACTTTTGATTTTTGAAAATAAACTTTGCAGGCTCGTAACTCTGTTTCTACTGGAGATACGGGGATGTCCTTAGAGTATGTTATAGACCAATTTGTCCCCCATCTAGCCACACTAAGAATTAGGGCTACGACAAACAGTAGTCGAGTAATTAAGCTAATCGAAAACAAACAAACCCCTCCATGGGAAATACATTAGACTAAATTCTGGAGGCTCGTAACTCTGGTTCTACCAGAGATACGGGGATGTAAATAATGTGACCTTGACACAAATGTTCGGATAATTATAAAGGTCTTTGCATGTTCCAAGCAAAAAAAACTTCGCGGTTTCGAACCTGTGGCCTTCCGAGAGTGAGGCGGATGCGATAACCGCTACACTAAAGATTTGTTATTATTTTTAATCGAAAGAACAGGGTCAAGTAATTAAGCAATACGTGAACAAACAAACCCCTCCATAGGAAATGAGTTAGACTATACTTTGCAGGCTCGTAACTCTGTTTCCACTGGAGATACGGGGATGTCCTTTGAGTATGTTATAGATCAATTTGTCCCCCATCTAACCATACTAAAAACATTGAGCTACGACAAACAGGGGCCGAAAAATTAAGCTAATCGTAAACAAACAACCCCTCCATAGAAAATGCATTAGACTATACTTTGCAAGGCCCATAACTCTGTGTCTACTAGAGATACCGGGATGTCCTTAGGATATGTTATAGACCAATTTGTCCCCCATCTAGCCATACTAAGAATTAGGGCTACGACAAACAGTAGTCGAGTAATTAAGCTAATCGTAAACAAACAAACCCCTCCATAGGAAATACATTAGACTAAATTCTGGAGGCTCGTAAATCTGGTTCTACCAGAGATACGGGGATGTAAATAATGTGACCTTGACACAAATTTTCGGATAATTATAAAGGTCTTTGCATGTTCCAAGCAAAAAAAAAACTTCGCGGTTTCGAACCTGTGGCCTTCCGGGAGTGAGGCGGATGCGATAACCGCTACACTAAAGATATGTTCTTATTTTTAATCGAAAGAACAGGGTCAAGTAATTAAGCAATACGTGAACAAACAAACCCCTCCATAGAAAATGCATTAGACTATGCTTTGCAGGCTCGTAACTCTGTTTCTACTGGAGATACGGGGATGTCCTTTGAGTATGATATAGTCCAATTTGTCCCCCATCTAACCATACTAAAAACATTGAGCTACGACAAACAGTAGTCGAGTAATTAAGCTAATCGTAAACAAACAAACCCCTCCATAGGAAATACATTAGACTAAATTCTGGAGGCTCGTAACTCTGGTTCTACCAGAGATACGGGGATCTAAATAATGTGACCTTGACACAAATGTTCGGATAATTATAAAAAAAACTTCGCGGTTTCGAACCTGTGGCCTTCCGGGAGTGAGGCGGATGCGATAACCGCTACACTAAAGAGATGTTATTATTTTTAATCGAAAGAACAGGGTCAAGTAATTAAGCAAAACGTAACGAAACAAACCCCCTCCATAGGAAATGCATTAGACTATACTTTGCAGGCTCGTAACTCTGTTTCTACTGGAGATACAGGGATGTCCTTTGAGTATGTTATTGTCCAATTTGTCCCCCATCTAACCATACTAAAAACATTGAGCTACGACAAACAGGGGCCGAGATATTAAGCAAAATGTTCGTCAACTTTGGTATCGTCTCACTTATTTTTATTATGTTATTTATGATTTTTGCACTAAACTTTGGAGGCTCATAACTCTTGTTCTACAAGAAATACTGGGATCTCCTTTGGAAATGTTATAGTACTCTTTGCTCCCCATACAAGGATACTTTAAACTTGAGGCTACCTCAATATCGTCGTCAACTTACTTTTTGTCTCACTTATTGTTAGAAGGTTACTTTTGATTTTTGAAAATATACTTTGCAGGCTCGTAACTCTGGTTCTACCAGAGATACGGGGATGTAAATAATGTGACCTTTACACAAATGTTCGGATAATTATAAAGGTCTTTGCATGTTCCAAGCAAAAAAAAAACTTCGCGGTTTCGAACCTGTGGCCTTCCGGGAGTGAGGCGGATGTGATAACCGCTACACTAAAGATATGTTATTATTTTTAATCGAAAGAACAGGGTCAAGTAATTAAGCAATACGTGAACAAACAAACCCCTCCATAGAAAATGCATTAGACTATACTTTGCAGGCTCGTAACTCTGTTTCTACTGGAGATACGGGGATGTCCTTTGAGTATGATATAGTCCAATTTGTCCCCCATCTAACCATACTAAAAACATTGAGCTACGACAAACAGTAGTCGAGTAATTAAGCTAATCGTAAACAAACAAACCCCTCCATAGGAAATACATTAGACTAAATTCTGGAGGCTCGTAACTCTGGTTCTACCAGAGATACGGGGATCTAAATAATGTGACCTTGACACAAATGTTCGGATAATTATAAAAAAAAACTTCGCAGTTTCGAACCTGTGGCCTTCCGGGAGTGAGGCGGATGCGATAACCGCTACACTAACGATATGTTATTATTTTTAATCGAAAGAACAGGGTCAAGTAATTAAGCAAAACGTAACGAAACAAACCCCCTCCATAGGAAATGCATTAGACTATACTTTGCAGGCTCGTAACTCTGTTTCTACTGGAGATACGGGGATGTCCTTTGAGTATGTTATAGTCCAATTTGTCCCCCATCTAACCATACTAAAAACATTGAGCTACGACCAACAGGGGCCGAGTAATTAAGCTAAACGTAAACAAACATGCCGTCCATAGGAAATGCATTAGACTATACTTTGCAGGCCCATAACTCTGTATCTACTAGAGATACGGGGATGTCCCTAGGATATGTTATAGTCCAAATTGTCCCCCATCTAACCATACTAAAACATTGAGCTACGACAAACAGGGGCCGAGATATTAAGCAAAATGTTCGTCAACTTTGGTATCGTCTCACTTATTTTATTATGTTACTTATGATTTTTGCACTAAACTTTGGAGGCTCATAACTCTTGTTCTACAAGAGATACTGGGATCTCCTTTGGATATGTTATAGTACTCTTTGCTCCCCATACAAGGATACTTTAAACTTGAGGCTACCTAAATATCGTCGTCATTTTATTTTTTGTCTCACTTATTGTTAGAAGGTTACTTTTGATTTTTGAAAAAAAACTTTGCAGGCTCGTAACTCTGTTTCTACTGGAGATAAGGGGATGTCCTTTGAGTATGTTATAGACCAATTTGTCCCCCATCTAGCCATACTAAGAATTAAGGCTACGACAAACAGTAGTCGAGTAATTAAGCTAATCGTAAACAAACAAACCCTCCATAGGAAATACATTAGACTAAATTCTGGAGGCTCGTAACTCTGGTTCTACCAGAGATACGGGGATGTAAATAATGTGACCTTGACACAAATGTTCGGATAATTATAAAGGTCTTTGCATGTTCCAAGCAAAAAAAAAAAAACTTCGCGGTTTCGAACCTGTGGCCTTCCGGGAGTGAGGCGGATGCGATAACCGCTACACCAAAGACATGTTATTATTTTTAATCGAAGGAACAGGGTCAAGTAATTAAGCAATACGTGAACAAACAAACCCCTCCATAGAAAATGCATTAGACTATACTTTGCAGGCTCGTAACTCTGTTTCTACTGGAGATACGGGGATGTCCTTTGAGTATGTTATAGACCAATTTGTCCAACATCTAGCCATACTAAGAATTAGGGCTACGACAAACAGTAGTCGAGTAATTAAGCTAATCGTAAACAAACAAACCCCTCCATAGGAAATACATTAGACTAAATTCTGGAGGCTCGTAACTCTGGTTCTACCAGAGATACGGGGATGTAAATAATGTGACCTTGACACAAATGTTCGGATAATTATAAAGGTCTTTGCATGTTCCAAGCAAAAAAAAAACTTCGCGGTTTCGAACCTGTGGCCTTCCGTGAGTGAGGCGGATGCGATAACCGCTACACTAAAGATATGTTATTATATTTAATCGAAAGAACAGGGTCAAGTAATTAAGCAATACGTGAACAAACAAACCCCTCCATAGAAAATGCATTAGACTATAATTTGCAGGCTCGTAACTCTGTTTCCACTGGAGATACGGGGACGTCCTTTGAGTATGTTATAGTCCAATTTGTCCCCCATCTAACCATACTAAAAACATTGAGCTACGACAAACAGGTGCCGAGTAATTAAGCTAAACGTAAACAAACAACCCGTCCATAGGAAATGCATAAGACTATACTTTGCAGGCCCATAACTCTGTGTCTACTAGAGATACGGGGATTTCCTTAGGATATGGTATTGTCCAATTTGTCCCCCATCTAACCATACTAAAATATTTGGGTTACGACAAACAGGGGCCGAGTACTTAAGCAAAACGTAATGAAACAAACCCCCTCCAAAGGAAATGAGTTAGACTATACTTTGCAGGCTCGTAACTCTGTTTCTACTGGAGATACGAGGATGTCCTTAGGATATGTTATAGTCCAAATTGTCCCCCATCTAACCATAGTAAAAACGTTGGGCTACGACAAACAGGGGCCGAGTAATTAAGTTAAACGTAAAAAAACAACCCCTCCATAGGAAATGCATTAGACTATACTTTGCAGGCTCGTAACTCTGTTTCTACTGGAGATACGGCGATGTCCTTTGAGTATGTTTTAGTCCAATTTGTCTGTCATCTAACCATACTAAAAACATTGAGCTACGACAAACAGGGGCCGAGATATTAAGCAAAATGTTCGTCAACTTTGGTATCGTCTCACTTATTTTTATTATGTTACTTATGATTTTTGCACTAAACTTTGGAGGCTCATAACTCTTGTTCTACAAGAGGTACTGGGATCTCCTTTGGATATGTTATAGTACTCTTTGCTCCCATACTAGGATACTTTAAACTTGAGGCTACCTCAATATCGTCGTCAACTTACTTTTTGTCTCACTTATTGTTAGAAGGTTACTTTTGATTTTTGAAAATATACTTTGCAGGCTCGTAACTCTGTTTCTGATGGAGATACGGGGATGTCCTTTGAGTATGTCATAGACCAATTTGTCCCCCATCTAGCCATACTAAGAATTAGGGCTTCGACAAACAGTATTCGAGTAATTAAGCTAATCGTAAACAAACAAACCCCTCCATAGGAAATACATTAGACTAAATTCTGGAGGCTGGTAACTCTGGTTCTACCAGAGATACGGGGATGTAAATAATGTGACCTTGACACAAATGTTCGGATAATTATAAAAAAAACTTCGCGGTTTCTAACCTGTGGCCTTCCGGGAGTGAGGCGGATGCGATAACTGCTACACTAAAGATATGTTATTATTTTTAATCGAAAGAACAGGGTCAAGTAATTAAGCAATACGTGAACAAACAAACCCCTCCATAGAAAATGCATTAGACTATATTTTGCAGGCTCGTAACTCTGTTTCTACTGTAGATACGGGGATGTCCTTTGAGTATGTTACAGTCCAATTTGTCCCCCATCTAACCATACTAAAAACTTTGGGCTACGACAAAAAGGGGCCGAGTAATTAAGCTAAACGTAAACAAACAACCACTCCATAGGAAATGCATTAGACTATACTTTGCAGGCTCGTAACTCTGTTTCTACTGGAGATACGGGGATGTCCTTTGAATATGTTTTAGTCCAATTTGTCCCCCATCTAACCATACTAAAAACATTGAGCTACGACAAGAGTTATGAGCCGCCAAAGTTTAGTGCAAAAATCATAAGTAACATAATAAAAATAAGTGAGACGATACCAAAGTTGACGAACATTTTGCTTAATATCTCGGCCCCTGCTTGTCGTAGCTCAATGTTTTTGTATGGTTAGATGGGGGACAAATTGGACTAAAACATACTCAAAGGACATACCCGTATCTCCAGTAGAAACAGAGTTACGAGCCTGCAAAGTATAGTCTAATGCATTTCCTATGGAGGGGTTGTTTGTTTACGTTTAGCTTAATTACTTGACCCTGTTCTTTCGATTAAAAATAATAACATATCTTTAGTGTAGCGGTTATCGCATCCGCCTCACTCCCGGAAGGCCACAGGTTCGAAACCGCGAAGTTTTTTTTTGCTTGGAACATGCAAAGACCTTTATAATTATCCGAACATTTGTGTCAAGGTCACATTATTTACATCCCCGTATCTCTGGTAGAACCAGAGTTACGAGCCTGCAAAGTTTATTTTCAAAAATCAAAAGTAACCTTCTAACAATAAGTGAGACAAAAAATAAGTTGACGACGATATTGAGGTAGCCTCAAGTTTAAAGTATCCTTGTATGGGGAGCAAAGAGTACTATAACATATCCAAAGGAGATACCAGTATCTCTTGTAGAACAAGAGTTATGAGCCTCCAAAGTTTAGTGCAAAAATCATAAGTAACATAATAAAAATAAGTGAGACGATACCAAAGTTGACGAACATTTTGCTTAATATCTCGGCCAATGTTTGTCGTAGCTCAATGTTTTTAGTATGGTTAGATGGGGGACAAATTGGACTATAACATACTCAAAGGACATCCCCGTATCTCCAGTAGAAACAGAGTTAGGAGCCTGCAAAGTATAGTCTAATGCATTTTCTATGGAGGGGTTTGTTTTTTCACGTATTGCTTAATTACTTGACCCTGTTCTTTCGATTAAAAATAATAACATATCTTTAGTGTAGCGGTTATCGCATCCGCCTCACTCCCGGAAGGCCACAGGTTCGAAACCGCGAAGTTTTTTTTTATAATTATCCGAACATTTGTGTCAAGGTCACATTATTTACATCCCCGTATCTCTGGTAGAACCAGAGTTACGAGCCTCCAGAATTTAGTCTAATGTATTTCCTATGGAGGGGGTTTGTTTGTTTACGATTAGCTTAATTACTCGACTACTGTTTGTCGTAGCCCTAATTCTTGGTATGGCTAGATGAAGGACAAATTGGTCTATAACATACTCAAAGGACATCCCCGTATCTCCAGTAGAAACAGAGTTACGAGCCTGCAAAATTTATTTTCAAAAATCAAAAGTAACCTTCTAACAATAAGTGAGACAAAAAATAAGTTGACGACGATATTGCGGTAGCCTCAAGTTTAAAGTATCCTTGTATGGGGAGCAAAGAGTACTATAACATATCCAAAGGAGATCCCAGTATCTCTTGTAGAACAAGAGTTATGAGCCTCCAAAGTTTAGTGCAAAAATCATAAGTAACATAATAAAAATAAGTGAGACGATACCAAAGTTGACGAACATTTTGCTTAATATCTCGGTCCCTGTTTGTCGTAGCTCAATGTTTTTAGTATGGTTAGATGGGGGACAATTTGGACTATAACATATCCTAAGGACATCCCCGTATCTCTAGTAGACACAGAGTTATGGGCCTGCAAAATATAGTCTAATGCATTTCCTATGGACGGGTTGTTTGTTTACGTTTAGCTTAATTACTCGGCCCTTGTTTGTCGTAGCTCATTATTTGTAGTATGGTTAGATGGGGGACAAATTGGACTATAACATACTCAAAGGACATCCCCGTATCTCCAGTAGAAACAGATTTACGAGCCTGCAAAGTATAGTCTAATGCATTTCCTATGGAGGGGGTTTGTTTCGTTACGTTTTGCTTAAGTACTCGGCCCCTGTTTGTCGTAGCCCAAAGTTTATAGTATGGTTAGATGGGGGACAATTTGGACTATAACATATCCTAAGGACATCCCCGTATCTCTAGTAGACACAGAGTTATGGGCCTGCAAAGTATAGTCTAATGCATTTCCTATGGAGGGGTTTGTTTGTTTACGATTAGCTTAATTACTCGACTGCTGTTTGTCGTAGCTCAATGTTTTTAGTATGGTTAGATGGGGGACAAATTGGACTATAACATACTCAAAGGACATCCCCGTATCTCCAGTAGAAACAGAGTTACGAGCCTGCAAAGTATAGTCTAATGCATTTTCTATGGAGGGGTTTGTTTGTTCACGTATTGCTTAATTACTTGACCCTGTTCTTTCGATTAAAAATAATAACATATCTTTAGTGTAGCGGTTATCGCATCCGCCTCACTCCCGGAAGGCCACAGGTTCGAAACCGCGAAGTTTTTTTTTGCTTGGAACATGCAAAGACCTTTATAATTATCCGAACATTTGTGTCAAGGTCACATTATTTACATCCCCGTATCTCTGGTAGAACCAGAGTTACGAGCCTGCAAAGTTTATTTTCAAAAATCAAAAGTAACCTTCTAACAATAAGTGAGACAAAAAATAAGTTGACGACGATATTGAGGTACCCTCAAGTTTAAAGTATCCTTGTATGGGGAGCAAAGAGTACTATAACATATCCAAAGGAGATACCAGTATCCCTTGTAGAACAAGAGTTATGAGCCTCCAAAGTTTAGTGCAAAAATCATAAGTAACATAATAAAAATAAGTGAGACGATACCAAAGTTGACGAACATTTTGCTTAATATCTCGGCCAATGTTTGTCGTAGCTCAATGTTTTTAGTATGGTTAGATGGGGGACAAATTGGACTATAACATACTCAAAGGACATCCCCGAATCTCCAGTAGAAACAGAGTTAGGAGCCTGCAAAGTATAGTCTAATGCATTTTCTATGGAGGGGTTTGTTTTTTCACGTATTGCTTAATTACTTGACCCTGTTCTTTCGATTAAAAATAATAACATATCTTTAGTGTAGCGGTTATCGCATCCGCCTCACTCCCGGAAGGCCACAGGTTCGAAACCGCGAAGTTTTTTTTTATAATTATCCGAACATTTGTGTCAAGGTCACATTATTTACATCCCCGTATCTCTGGTAGAACCAGAGTTACGAGCCTCCAGAATTTAGTCTAATGTATTTCCTATGGAGGGGTTTGTTTGTATACGATTAGCTTAATTACTCGACTACTGTTTGTCGTAGCCCTAATTCTTAGTATGGCTAGATGGGGGACAAATTGGTCTATAACATACTCAAAGGACATCCCCGTATCTCCAGTAGAAACAGAGTTACGAGCCTGCAAAGTATATTTTCAAAAATCAAAAGTAACCTTCTAACAATAAGTGAGACAAAAAGTAAGTTGACGACGATATTGAGGTAGCCTCAAGTTTAAAGTATCCTGTATGGGGAGCAAAGAGTACTATAACATATCCAAAGGAGATCCCAGTATCTCTTGTAGAACAAGAGTTATGAGCCTCCAAAGTTTAGTGCAAAAATCATAAGTAACATAATAAAAATAAGTGAGACGATACCAAAGTTGACGAACATTTTGCTTAATATCTCGGCCAATGTTTGTCGTAGCTCAATGTTTTTAGTATGGTTAGATGGGGGACAATTTGGACTATAACATATCCTAAGGACATCGCCGTATCTCTAGTAGACACAGAGTTATGGGCCTGCAAAATATAGTCTACTGCATTTCCTATGGACGGGTTGTTTGTTTACGTTTAGCTTAATTACTCGGCCCCTGTTGGTCGTAGCTCAATATTTTTAGTATGGTTAGATGGGGGACAAATTGGACTATAACATACTCAAAGGACATCCCCGTATCTCCAGTAGAAACAGAGTTAGGAGCCTGCAAAGTATAGTCTAATGCATTTTCTATGGAGGGGTTTGTTTTTTCACGTATTGCTTAATAACTTGACCCTGTTCTTTCGATTAAAAATAATAACATATCTTTAGTGTAGCGGTTATCGCATCCGCCTCACTCCCGGAAGGCCACAGGTTCGAAACCGCGAAGTTTTTTTTTATAATTATCCGAACATTTGTGTCAAGGTCACATTATTTACATCCCCGTATCTCTGGTAGAACCAGAGTTACGAGCCTCCAGAATTTAGTCTAATGTATTTCCTATTGAGGGGGTTTGTTTGTTTACGATTAGCTTAATTACTCGACTACTGTTTGTCGTTGCCCTAATTCTTGGTATGGCTAGATGAAGGACAAATTGGTCTATAACATACTCAAAGGACATCCCCGTATCTCCAGTAGAAACAGAGTTACGAGCCTGCAAAATTTATTTTCAAAAATCAAAAGTAACCTTCTAACAATAAGTGAGACAAAAAATAAGTTGACGACGATATTGCGGTAGCCTCAAGTTTAAAGTATCCTTGTATGGAGAGCAAAGAGTACTATAACATATCCAAAGGAGATCCCAGTATCTCTTGTAGAACAAGAGTTATAATTATAAAGGTCTTTGCATGTTCCAAGCAAAAAAAAAAACTTCGTGGTTTCGAATCTGTGGCCTTCCGAGAGTGAGGCGGATGCAATAACCGCTACACTAAAGATATGTTATTATTTTTAATCGAAAGAACAGGGTCAAGTAATTAAGCAATACGTGAACAAACAAACCCCTCCATAGAAAATGCATTAGACTATACTTTGCAGGCTCGTAACTCTGTTTCTACTGGAGATACGGGGATGTCCCTAGGATATGTTATAGTCCAAATCGTCCCCCATCTAACCATAGTAAAAACGTTGGGCTACGACAAACAGGGGCCGAGTAATTAAGTTAAACGTAAAAAAACAACCCCTCCATAGGAAATGCATTAGACTATATTTTGCAGGCTCGTAACTCTGTTTCTACTGGAGATACGGGGATGTCCTTTGAGTATGTTTTAGTCCAATTTGTCTGTCATCTAACCATACTAAAAACATTGAGCTACGACAAACAGGGGCCGAGATATTAAGCAAAATGTTCGTCAACTTTGGTATCGTCTCACTTATTTTTATTATGTTACTTATGATTTTTGCACTAAACTTTGGAGGCTCATAACTCTTGTTCTACAAGAGATACTGGGATCTCCTTTGGATATGTTATAGTACTCTTTGCTCCCCATACAAGGATACTTTAAACTTGAGGCTACCTCAATATCGTCGTCAACTTATTTTTTGTCTCACTTATTGTTAGAAGGTTACTTTTGATTTTTGAAAATAAACTTTGCTGGCTCGTAACTCTGTTTCTACTGGAGATACGGGGATGTCCTTTGAGTATGTTATAGACCAATTTGTCCCCCATCTAGCCATACTAAGAATTAGGGCTACGACAAACAGTAGTCGAGTAATTAAGCTAATCGTAAACAAACAAACCCCTTCATAGGAAATACATTAGACTAAATTTTGGAGGCTCGTAACTCTGGTTCTACTAGAGATACGGGGATGTAAATAATGTGACCTTGACACAAATGTTCGGATAATTATAAAGAAATTTGCATGTTCCAATAAAAAAAAAACTTCGCGGTTTCGAACCTGTGGCCTTCCGGGAGTGAGGCGGATGCGATAACCGCTACACCAAAGATATGTTATTATTTTTAATCGAAAGAACAGGGTCAAGTAATTAAGCAATACGTGAACAAACAAACCCCTCCATAGAAAATGCATTAGACTATACTTTGCAGGCTCGTAACTCTGTTTCTACTGGAGATACGGGGATGTCCTTTGAGTATGTTATAGTCCAATTTGTCCCCATCTAACCATACTAAAAACATTGAGCTACGACAAACAAGGGCCGAGATATTAAGCAAAATGTTCGTCAACTTTGGTATCGTCTCACTTATTTTTATTATGTTACTTATGATTTTTGCACTAAATTTTGGAGGCTCATAACTCTTGTTCTACAAGAGATACTGGGATCTCCTTTGGATATGTTTTAGTACTCTTTGCTCCCCATACAAGGATACTTTAAACTTGAGGCTACCTCAATATCGTCGTCAACTTTTTTTTTGTCTCACTTATTGTTAGAAGGTTACTTTTGATTTTTGAAAATAAACTTTGCAGGCTCGTAACTCAGTTTCAACTGGAGATACGGGGATGTCATTTGAGTATGTTATAGACCAATTTGTCCCCCATCTAGCCATACTAAGAATTAGGGCTACGACAAACAGTAGTCGAGTAATTATGCTAATCGTAAACAAACAAACCCCTTCATAGGAAATACATTAGACTAAATTCTGGAGGCTCGTAACTCTGGTTCTACCAGAGATACGGGGATGTAAATAATGTGACCTTGACACAAATGTTCGGATAATTATAAAGGTCTTTGCATGTTCCAAGCAAAAAAAAACTTCGCGGTTTCGAATCTGTGGCCTTCCGAGAGTGAGGCGGATGCAATAACCGCTACACTAAAGATATGTTATTATTTTTAATCGAAAGAACAGGGTCAAGTAATTAAGCAATACGTGAACAAACAAACCCCTCCATAGAAAATGCATTAGACTATACTTTGCAGGCTCGTAACTCTGTTTCTACTGGAGATACGGGGATGTCCCTAGGATATGTTATAGTCCAAATCGTCCCCCATCTAACCATAGTAAAAACGTTGGGCTACGACAAACAGGGGCCGAGTAATTAAGTTAAACGTAAAAAAACAACCCCTCCATAGGAAATGCATTAGACTATATTTTGCAGGCTCGTAACTCTGTTTCTACTGGAGATACGGGGATGTCCTTTGAGTATGTTTTAGTCCAATTTGTCTGTCATCTAACCATACTAAAAACATTGAGCTACGACAAACAGGGGCCGAGATATTAAGCAAAATGTTCGTCAACTTTGGTATCGTCTCACTTATTTTTATTATGTTACTTATGATTTTTGCACTAAACTTTGGAGGCTCATAACTCTTGTTCTACAAGAGATACTGGGATCTCCTTTGGATATGTTATAGTACTCTTTGCTCCCCATACAAGGATACTTTAAACTTGAGGCTACCTCAATATCGTCGTCAACTTATTTTTTGTCTCACTTATTGTTAGAAGGTTACTTTTGATTTTTGAAAATAAACTTTGCTGGCTCGTAACTCTGTTTCTACTGGAGATACGGGGATGTCCTTTGAGTATGTTATAGACCAATTTGTCCCCCATCTAGCCATACTAAGAATTAGGGCTACGACAAACAGTAGTCGAGTAATTAAGCTAATCGTAAACAAACAAACCCCTTCATAGGAAATACATTAGACTAAATTTTGGAGGCTCGTAACTCTGGTTCTACTAGAGATACGGGGATGTAAATAATGTGACCTTGACACAAATGTTCGGATAATTATAAAGAAATTTGCATGTTCCAATAAAAAAAAAACTTCGCGGTTTCGAACCTGTGGCCTTCCGGGAGTGAGGCGGATGCGATAACCGCTACACCAAAGATATGTTATTATTTTTAATCGAAAGAACAGGGTCAAGTAATTAAGCAATACGTGAACAAACAAACCCCTCCATAGAAAATGCATTAGACTATACTTTGCAGGCTCGTAACTCTGTTTCTACTGGAGATACGGGGATGTCCTTTGAGTATGTTATAGTCCAATTTGTCCCCATCTAACCATACTAAAAACATTGAGCTACGACAAACAAGGGCCGAGATATTAAGCAAAATGTTCGTCAACTTTGGTATCGTCTCACTTATTTTTATTATGTTACTTATGATTTTTGCACTAAATTTTGGAGGCTCATAACTCTTGTTCTACAAGAGATACTGGGATCTCCTTTGGATATGTTTTAGTACTCTTTGCTCCCCATACAAGGATACTTTAAACTTGAGGCTACCTCAATATCGTCGTCAACTTTTTTTTGTCTCACTTATTGTTAGAAGGTTACTTTTGATTTTTGAAAATAAACTTTGCAGGCTCGTAACTCTGTTTCAACTGGAGATACGGGGATGTCATTTGAGTATGTTATAGACCAATTTGTCCCCCATCTAGCCATACTAAGAATTAGGGCTACGACAAACAGTAGTCGAGTAATTATGCTAATCGTAAACAAACAAACCCCTTCATAGGAAATACATTAGACTAAATTCTGGAGGCTCGTAACTCTGGTTCTACCAGAGATACGGGGATGTAAATAATGTGACCTTGACACAAATGTTCGGATAATTATAAAGGTCTTTGCATGTTCCAAGCAAAAAAAAAAAACTTCGCGGTTTCGAACCTGTGGCCTTCCGGGAGTGAGGCGGATGCGATAACCGCTACACTAAAGATATGTTATTATTTTTAATCGAAAGAACAGGGTCAAGTAATTAAGCAATACGTGAACAAACAAACCCCTCCATAGAAAATGCATTAGACTATACTTTGCAGGCTCGTAACTCTGTTTCTACTGGAGATACGGGGATGTCCTTTGAGTATGTTATAGTCCAATTTGTCCCCATCTAACCATACTAAAAACATTGAGCTACGACAAACAAGGGCCGAGATATTAAGCAAAATGTTCGTCAACTTTGGTATCGTCTCACTTATTTTTATTATGTTACTTATGATTTTTGCACTAAATTTTGGAGGCTCATAACTCTTGTTCTACAAGAGATACTGGGATCTCCTTTGGATATGTTTTAGTACTCTTTGCTCCCCATACAAGGATACTTTAAACTTGAGGCTACCTCAATATCGTCGTCAACTTTTTTTTGTCTCACTTATTGTTAGAAGGTTACTTTTGATTTTTGAAAATAAACTTTGCAGGCTCGTAACTCTGTTTCAACTGGAGATACGGGGATGTCATTTGAGTATGTTATAGACCAATTTGTCCCCCATCTAGCCATACTAAGAATTAGGGCTACGACAAACAGTAGTCGAGTAATTATGCTAATCGTAAACAAACAAACCCCTTCATAGGAAATACATTAGACTAAATTCTGGAGGCTCGTAACTCTGGTTCTACCAGAGATACGGGGATGTAAATAATGTGACCTTGACACAAATGTTCGGATAATTATAAAGGTCTTTGCATGTTCCAAGCAAAAAAAAAAAACTTCGCGGTTTCGAACCTGTGGCCTTCCGGGAGTGAGGCGGATGCGATAACCGCTACACTAAAGATATGTTATTATTTTTAATCGAAAGAACAGGGTCAAGTAATTAAGCAATACGTGAACAAACAAACCCCTCCATAGAAAATGCATTAGACTATATTTTGCAGGCTCGTAAATCTGTTTCTACTGTAGATACGGGGATGTCCTTTGAGTATGTTATAGTCCAATTTGTCCCCCATCTAACCATACTAAAAACATTGAGCTACGACAAACAGTAGTCGAGTAATTAAGCTAATCGTAAACAAACAAACCCCTCCATAGGAAATGCATTAGACTATACTTTGCAGGCCCATAACTCTGTTTCTACTAGAGATACGGGGATGTCCTTAGGATATGTTATAGTCCAAATTGTCCCCCATCTAACCATACTAAAAACTTTGGGCTACGACAAACAGGGGCCGAGTACTTAAGCAAAACGTAACGAAACAAACCACCTCCATAGGAAATGCATTAGACTATACTTTGCAGGCTCGTAACTCTGTTTCTACTGGAGATACGGGGATGTCCTTTGAATATGTTATAGTCCAATTTGTCCCCCATCTAACCATACTAAAAACATTGAGCTACGACAAACTGGGGCCGAGTAATTAAGCTAAACGTAAACAAACAACCCGTCCATAGGAAATGCATTAGACTATAATTTGCAGGCCCATAACTCTGTGTCTACTAGAGATACCGGGATGTCCTTAGGATATGTTATAGTCCAATTTGTCCTTCATCTAACCATACTAAAAACATTGAGCTACGACAAACAGGGGCCGAGTAATTAAGCTAAACGTAAACAAACAACCCGTCCATAGGAAATGCATTAGACTATATTTTGCAGGCCCATAACTCTGTGTCTACTAGAGATAAGGGGATGTCCTTAGGATGTGATATAGTCCATATTGTCCCCCATCTAAACATACTAAAAACAGTGAGCTACGACAAACAGGGGCCGAGATATTAAGCAAAATGTTCGTCAACTTTGGTATCGTCTCACTTATTTTTATTATGTTACTTATGATTTTTGCACTAAACTTTGGAGGCTCATAACTCTTGTTCTACAAGAGGTACTGGGGTCTCCTTTGGATATAATATAGTACTCTTTGCTCCCCATACAAGGATACTTTAAACTTGAGGCTACCTCAATATCGTCGTCCACTTACTTTTTGTCTCACTTATTGTTAGAAGGTTACTTTTGATTTTTGAAAATATACTTTGCAGGCTCGTAACTCTGTTTCTACTGGAAATACGGGGATGTCCTTTGAGTATGTTATAGACCAATTTGTCCCCCATCTAGCCATACTAAGAATTAGGGCTTCGACAAACAGTAGTCGAGTAATTAAGCTAATCGTAAACAAACAAACCCCTCCATAGGAAATACATTAGACTAAATTCTGGAGGCTGGTAACTCTGGTTCTACCAGAGATACGGGGATGTAAATAATGTGACCTTGACACAAATGTTCGGATAATTATAAAAAAACTTCGCGGTTTCGAACCTGTGGCCTTCCGGGAGTGAGGCGGATGCGATAACTGCTACACTAAAGATATGTTATTATTTTTAATCGAAAGAACAGGGTCAAGTAATTAAGCAATACATGAACAAACAAACCCCTCCATAGAAAATGCATTAGACTATACTTTGCAGGCTCGTAACTCTGTTTCTACTGTAGATACGGGGATGTCCTTTGAGTATGTTACAGTCCAATTTGTCCCCCATCTAACCATACTAAAAACATTGAGGTACGACAAACAGGGGCCGAGTAATTAAGCTAAACGTAAACAAACAACCCGTCCATAGGAAATGCATTAGACTATACTTTGCAGGCCCATAACTCTGTGTCTACTAGAGATACGGGGATGTCCTTAGGGTATGATATAGTCCAAATTGTCCTCCATCTAACCATACTAAAAACTTTGGGCTTCGACAAACAGGGGCCGAGTAATTAAGCTAAACGTAAACAAACAACCCCTCCATAGGAAATGCATTAGACTATACTTTGCAGGCTCGTAACTCTGTTTCTACTGGAGATACGGGGATGTCCTTTGAATATGTTATAGTCCAATTTGTCCTTCATCTAACCATACTAAAAACATTGAGCTACGACAAACAGGGGCCGAGTAATTAAGCTAAACGTAAACAAACAACCCGTCCATAGGAAATGCATTAGACTATATTTTGCAGGCCCATAACTCTGTGTCTACTAGAGATAAGGGGATGTCCTTAGGATGTGATATAGTCCATATTGTCCCCCATCTAAACATACTAAAAACAGTGAGCTACGACAAACAGGGGCCGAGATATTAAGCAAAATGTTCGTCAACTTTGGTATCGTCTCACTTATTTTTATTATGTTACTTATGATTTTTGCACTAAACTTTGGAGGCTCATAACTCTTGTTCTACAAGAGGTACTGGGGTCTCCTTTGGATATAATATAGTACTCTTTGCTCCCCATACAAGGATACTTTAAACTTGAGGCTACCTCAATATCGTCGTCCACTTACTTTTTGTCTCACTTATTGTTAGAAGGTTACTTTTGATTTTTGAAAATATACTTTGCAGGCTCGTAACTCTGTTTCTACTGGAAATACGGGGATGTCCTTTGAGTATGTTATAGACCAATTTGTCCCCCATCTAGCCATACTAAGAATTAGGGCTTCGACAAACAGTAGTCGAGTAATTAAGCTAATCGTAAACAAACAAACCCCTCCATAGGAAATACATTAGACTAAATTCTGGAGGCTGGTAACTCTGGTTCTACCAGAGATACGGGGATGTAAATAATGTGACCTTGACACAAATGTTCGGATAATTATAAAAAAACTTCGCGGTTTCGAACCTGTGGCCTTCCGGGAGTGAGGCGGATGCGATAACTGCTACACTAAAGATATGTTATTATTTTTAATCGAAAGAACAGGGTCAAGTAATTAAGCAATACATGAACAAACAAACCCCTCCATAGAAAATGCGTTAGACTATACTTTGCAGGCTCGTAACTCTGTTTCTACTGTAGATACGGGGATGTCCTTTGAGTATGTTACAGTCCAATTTGTCCCCCATCTAACCATACTAAAAACATTGAGCTACGACAAACAGGGGCCGAGTAATTAAGCTAAACGTAAACAAACAACCCGTCCATAGGAAATGCATTAGACTATACTTTGCAGGCCCATAACTCTGTGTCTACTAGAGATACGGGGATGTCCTTAGGGTATGATATAGTCCAAATTGTCCTCCATCTAACCATACTAAAAACTTTGGGCTTCGACAAACAGGGGCCGAGTAATTAAGCTAAACGTAAACAAACAACCCCTCCATAGGAAATGCATTAGACTATACTTTGCAGGCTCGTAACTCTGTTTCTACTGGAGATACGGGGATGACCTTTGAATATGTTTTAGTCCAATTTGTCCCCCATCTAACCATACGAAAAACATTGAGCTACGACAAGAGTTATGAGCCGTTAAAGTTTAGTGCAAAAATCATAAGTAACATAATAAAAATAAATGAGACGATACCAAAGTTGACGAACATTTTGCTTAATATCTCGGCCCCTGTTTGTCGTAGCTCAATGTTTTTGTATGGTTAGATGGGGGACAAATTGGACTAAAACATACTCAAAGGACATACCCGTATCTCCAGTAGAAACAGAGTTACGAGCCTGCAAAGTATAGTCTAATGCATTTCCTATGGAGGGGTTGTTTGTTTACGTTTAGCTTAATTATTCGGCCCCTGTTTGTCGTAGCCCAAAGTTTTTAGTATGGTTAGATGGGGGTCAATTTGGACTATATCATATCCTAAGGACATCCCCGTATTTCTAGTAAACACAGAGTTATGGGCCTGCAAAGTATAGTCTAATGCATTTCCTATGGACGGGTTGTTTGTTTACGTTTAGCTTAATTACTCGGCCCCTGTTTGTCGTAGCTCAAAGTTTTTAGTATGGTTAGATGGGGGACAAATTGGACTGTAACATACTCAAAGGACATCCCCGTATCTACAGTAGAAACAGAGTTACGAGCCTGCAAAGTATAGTCTAATGCATTTTCTATGGAGGGGTTTGTTTGTTCAAGTATTGCTTAATTACTTGACCCTGTTCTTTCGATTAAAAATAATAACATATCTTTAGTGTAGCGGTTATCGCATCCGCCTCACTCCCGGAAGGCCACAGGTTCGAAACCGCGAAGTTTTTTTTATAATTATCCGAACATTTGTGTCAAGGTCACATTATTTACATCCCCGTATCTCTGGTAGAACCACAGTTACGAGCCTCCAGAATTTAGTCTAATGTATTTCCTATGGAGGGGGTTTGTTTGTTTACGATTAGCTTAATTACTCGACTACTGTTTGTCGTAGCCCTAATTCTTGGTATGGCTAGATGAAGGACAAATTGGTCTATAACATACTCAAAGGACATCCCCGTATCTCCAGTAGAAACAGAGTTACGAGCCTGCAAAATTTATTTTCAAAAATCAAAAGTAACCTTCTAACAATAAGTGAGACAAAATATAAGTTGACGACGATATTGCGGTAGCCTCAAGTTTAAAGTATCCTTGTATGGGGAGCAAAGAGTACTATAACATATCCAAAGGAGATCCCAGTATCTCTTGTAGAACAAGAGTTATGAGCCTCCAAAGTTTAGTGCAAAAATCATAAGTAACATAATAAAAATAAGTGAGACGATACAAAAGTTGACGAACATTTTGCTTAATATCTCGGACCCTGTTTGTCCTAGCTCAATGTTTTTAGTATGGTTAGATGGGGGACAATTTGGACTATAACATATCCTAAGGACATCCCCGTATCTCTAGTAGACACAGAGTTATGGGCCTGCAAATTATAGTCTAATGCATTTGCTATGGACGGGTTGTTTGTTTATGTTTAGCTTAATTACTCGGCCCCTGTTTGTCGTAGCTCAATGTTTTTAGTATGGTTAGATGGGGGACAAATTGGACTATAACATACTCAAAGGACATCCCCGTATCTCCAATAGAAACAGAGTTACGAGCCTGCAAACTATAGTCTAATGCATTTCCTATGGAGGGGGTTTGTTTCGTTACGTTTTGCTTAAGTACTCGGCCCCTGTTTGTCGTAGCCCAAAGTTTTTAGTATGGTTAGATGGGGGACAATTTGGACTATAACATATCCTAAGGACATCCCCGTATCTCTAGTAGACACAGAGTTATGGGCCTGCAAAATATAGTCTAATGCATTTCCTATGGACGGGTTGTTTGTTTACGTTTAGCTTAATTACTCGGCCCTTGTTTGTCGTAGCTCATTATTTGTAGTATGGTTAGATGGGGGACAAATTGGACTATAACATACTCGAAGGACATCCCCGTATCTCCAGTAGAAACAGATTTACGAGCCTGCAAAGTATAGTCTAATGCATTTCCTATGGAGGGGTTTGTTTTTTCACGTATTGCTTAATTACTTGACCCTGTTCTTTCGATTAAAAATAATAACATATCTTTAGTGTAGCGGTTATCGCATCCGCCGCACTCCCGGAAGGCCACAGGTTCGAAACCGCGAAGTTTTTTTTATAATTATCCGAACATTTGTGTCAAGGTCACATTATTAACATCCCCGTATCTCTGGTAGAACCAGAGTTACGAGCCTCCAGAATTTAGTCTAATGTATTTCCTATGGAGGGGTTTGTTTGTATACGATTAGCTTAATTACTCGACTACTGTTTGTCGTAGCCCTAATTCTTAGTATGGCTAGATGGGGGACAAATTGGTCTATAACATACTCAAAGGACATCCCCGTATCTCCAGTAGAAACAGAGTTACGAGCCTGCAAAGTATATTTTCAAAAATCAAAAGTAACCTTCTAACAATAAGTGAGACAAAAAGTAAGTTGACGACGATATTGAGGTAGCCTCAAGTTTAAAGTATCCTTGTATGGGGAGCAAAGAGTACTATAACATATCCAAAGGAGATCCCAGTATCTCTTGTAGAACAAGAGTTATGAGCCTCCAAAGTTTAGTGCAAAAATCATAAGTAACATAATAAAAATAAGTGAGACGATACCAAAGTTGACGAACATTTTGCTTAATATCTCGGCTCTACGACAAACAGGGGCCGAACCACCAACCTATTGGTTAACAGCCGAACGCGCTAACCATTGCGCCACGGAAGCCCAAAAATTAAATGCTCGTCAGGTATTGTGTAAAAACCTTGACTTTTTACGTCACATCTGAGGCCTCACAACACCGTTCCCGGATGTGCTCGAACCACTAACCTATTGGTTAACAGCCGAACGCGCTAACCATTGAGCCACGGAAGCTCAGAAATTAAATGGTTGTCACGTATTGTGGAAAAGTTATGACCTTTTACGCTACATCTGAGACCCCACAACACCTCTCCCGGGTGGGCTCGTACCACCAACCTTTCGATTAACAGCTGATCGCGCTAACCATTGCGCCACGGAAGCCCAAAAATTCAATGTTCGACAGGTATTGTGGAAAAACTCTGACATTTTATGTTACATTTGAGACGTCACAACACCGCTCCCGGGAGGGCTCAAACCACCAGTCTTTTGAATAGCAGCTGAACGCGCTAACCATTGCGCCACGGAAGCCCAAAAATTAAATGGTCGTCAGGTATTTTGGAAAAACCTTGACTTTTAACGTCACATCTGAGACGTCACAATACCGCTCCCGGATGGGCTCGAACCACCAACCTATTGGTTAACAGCCGAACGCGCTAACCATTGAGCCACGGAAGCTCAGAAATTAAATGGTTGTCACGTATTGTGGAAAAGTTTTGACTTTTTACGCTACATCTGAGACCCCACATCACCTCTCCCGGGTGGGCTCGAACCTTCAACCTTTCGATTAACAGCTGAACGCGCTAATCATTGCGTCACGGAAACCCAAAAATTAAATGTTCGTCAGGTATTGTGGAAAAACTCTGACATTTTACGTTACATCTGAGACCTCACAACACCGCTCCCGGATGGGCTCGAACCACCAACCTATTGGTTAACAGCCGAACGCGCTAACGATTGAGCCACGGAAGCCCAAAGTTAAATGCTCGTCAGGTATTGTGTAAAAACCTTGACTTTTTACGTCACATCTGAGACCTCACAACACCGCTCCCGGATGGGCTCGAACCACCAACCTATTGGTTAACAGCCGAACGCGCTAACCATTGAGCCACGGAAGCTCAGAAATTAAATGGTTGTCACGTATTGTGGAAAAACTTTGGCTTTCTACGTTACATTTGAGACCCCACAACACCTCTCCCGGGTGGGCTCGAACCACCAACCTTTCGATTAACAGCTGAACGCGCTAACCATTGTGCCACGGAAGCCCAAAAGTTAAATGCTCGTTAGGTATTGTGTAAAAACCTTGACTTTTTACGTCACATCTGAGACCTCACAACACTGCTCCCGGATGGGCTCGAACCACCAACCTATTGGTTAACAGCCGAACGCGCTAACCATTGAGCCACAGAAGCTCAGAAATTAAATTGTTGTCAGGTATTGTGGAAAAACTTTGGCTTTCTACGTTACATTTGAGACTCCACAACAGCTCTCCCGGGTGGGCTCGAACCACCAACCTTTCGATTAACAGCTGAACGCGCTAACCATTGTGCCACGGAAGCCCAAAAATTAAATGCTCGTCAGGTATTGTGTAAAAACCTTGACTTTTTACGTCACATCTGAGACCTCACAACACCGCTCCCGGATGGGCTCGAACCACCAACCTATTGGTTAACAGCCGAACGCGCTAACCATTGCGCCACGGAAGCCCAAAAATTAAATGGTCGTCAGGTATTGTGGAAAAACTTTGGCTTTCTACGTTACATTTGAGACCCCACAACAGCTCTCCCGGGTGGGCTCGATCCACCAACCTTTCGATTAACAGCTGAACGCGCTAACCATTGTGCCACGGAAGCCCAAAAATTAAATGCTCGTCAGGTATTGTGTAAAAACCTTGACTTTTTACGTCACATCTGAGACCTCACAACACCGCTCCCGGATGGGCTCGAACCACCAACCTATTGGTTAACAGCCGAACGCGCTAACCATTGCGCCACGGAAGCCCAAAAATTAAATGGTCGTCAGGTATTGTGGAAAAACTTTGGCTTTCTACGTTACATTTGAGATCACACAACACCGCTCCCGGGTGGGCTCGAACCACCAACCTATTGGTTAACAGCTGAACGCGCTAACCATTGAGCCACGGAAGCTCAGAAATTAAACGGTTGTCAGGTATTGTGGAAAAACTTTGGCTTTCTACGTTACAATTGAGACCCCACAACACCTCTCCCGGGTGGGCTCGAACCACCAACCTTTCGATTAACAGCTGAACGCGCTAACCATTGCGCCACGGAAGCCCAAAAGTTAGATGCTCGTCAGATATTGTGTAAAAACCTTGACTTTTTACGTCACATCTGAGACCTCACAACACCGCTCCCGGATGGGCTCGAACCACCAACCTATTGGTTAACAGCCGAACGCGCAAACCATTGCGCCACGGAAGCCCAAAAGTTAAATGCTCGTCAGGTATTGTGTAAAAACCTTGACTTTTTACGTCACATCTGAGACCTCACAACACCGCTCCCGGATGGGCTCGAACCACCAACCTATTGGTTAACAGCCGAACGCGCTAACCATTGCGCCACGGAAGCCCAAAAGTTAAATGCTTGTTAGGTATTGTGTAAAAACCTTGACTTTTTATGTCACATCCGAGACCTCACAACACCGCTCCCGGATGGGCTCGAACCACCAACCTATTGGTTAACAGCCGAACGCGCTAACCATTGCGCCACGGAAGCCCAAAAGTTAAATGCTTGTTAGGTATTGTGTAAAAACCTTGACTTTTTATGTCACATCCGAGACCTCACAACACCGCTCCCGGATGGGCTCGAACCACCAACCTATTGGTTAACAGCCGAACGCGCAAACCATTGCGCCACGGAAGCCCAAAAGTTAAATGCTCGTCAGGTATTGTGTAAAAACCTTGACTTTTTACGTCACATCTGAGACCTCACAACACCGCTCCCGGATGGGCTCGAACCACCAACCTATTGGTTAACAGCCGAACGCGCTAACCATTGCGCCACGGAAGCCCAAAAGTTAAATGCTTGTTAGGTATTGTGTAAAAACCTTGACTTTTTATGTCACATCCGAGACCTCACAACACCGCTCCCGGATGGGCTCGAACCACCAACCTATTGGTTAACAGCCGAACGCGCTAACCATTGCGCCACGGAAGCCCAAAAGTTAAATGCTCGTCAGGTATTGTGTAAAAACCTTGACTTTTTACGTCACATCTGAGACCTCACGACGCCGCTCCCGGATGGGCTCGAACCACCAACCTATTGGTTAACAGCCGAACGCGCTAACCATTGAGCCACGGAAGCTCAGAAATTAAATTGTTGTCAGGTATTGTGGAAAAACTTTGGCTTTCTACGTTACATTTGAGACCCCACAACACCTCTCCCGGGTGGGCTCGAACCACCAACCTTTCGATTAACAGCTGAACGCGCTAACCATTGTGCCACGGAAGCCCAAAAGTTAAATGCTCGTTAGGTATTGTGTAAAAACCTTGACTTTTTACGTCACATCTGAGACCTCACAACACCGCTCCCGGATGGGCTCGAACCACCAACCTATTGGTTAACAGCCGAACGCGCTAACAATTGCGACACGGAAGCCCAAAAGTTAAATGCTCGTCAGGTATTATGTAAAAACCTTGACTTTTTACGTCACATCTGAGACCTCACAACACCGCTCCCGGATGGGGTCGAACCACCAACCTATTGGTTAACAGCCGAACGCGCTAACCATTGAGCCACAGAAGCTCAGAAATTAAATTGTTGTCAGGTATTGTGGAAAAACTTTGGCTTTCTACGTTACATTTGAGACCCCACAACACCTCTCCCGGGTGGGCTCGAACCACCAACCTTTCGATCAACAGCTGAACGCGCTAACCATTGTGCCACGGAAGCCCAAAAATTAAATGCTCGTCAGGTATTGTGTAAAAACCTTGACTTTTTACGTCACATCTGAGACCTCACAACACCGCTCCCGGATGGGCTCGAACCACCAACCTATTGGTTAACAGCCGAACGCGCAAACCATTGCGCCACGGAAGCCCAAAAGTTAAATGCTCGTCAGGTATTGTGTAAAAACCTTGACTTTTTACGTCACATCTGAGACCTCACAACACCGCTCCCGGATGGGCTCGAACCACCAACCTATTGGTTAACAGCCGAACGCGCTAACCATTGCGCCACGGAAGCCCAAACGTTAAATGCTTGTTAGGTATTGTGTAAAAACCTTGACTTTTTACGTCACATCCGAGACCTCACAACACCGCTCCCGGATGGGCTCGAACCACCAACCTATTGGTTAACAGCCGAACGCGCTAACCATTGCGCCACGGAAGCCCAAAAGTTAAATGCTCGTCAGGTATTATGCAAAAACCTTGACTTTTTACGTCACATCTGAGACCTCACAACACCGCTCCCGGATGGGGTCGAACCACCAACCTATTGGTTAACAGCCGAACGCGCTAACCATTGCGCCACGGAAGCCCAAAAATTAAATGGTCGTCATTTATTGTGCAAAAACTTTGGCTTTCTACGTTACATTTCAGATCCCACAACACCGCTCCCGAGTGGGCTCGAACCACCAACCTATTGGTTAACAGCCGAACGCGCTAACCATTGAGCCACGGAAGCTCAGAAATTAAATGGTTGTCAGGTATTGTGGAAAACCTTGACTTTTTACGTCACATCTGAGACCTCACAACACCGCTCCCGGATGGGCTCGAACCACCAACCTATTGGTTAACAGCCGAACGCGCTAACCATTGCGCCACGGAAGCCCAAAAGTTAAATGCTCGTCAGGTATTGTGTAAAAACCTTGACTTTTTACGTCACATCTGAGACCTCACGACACCGCTCCCGGATGGGCTCGAACCACCAACCTATTGGTTAACAGCCGAACGCGCTAACCATTGAGCCACGGAAGCTCAGAAATTAAATTGTTGTCAGGTATTGTGGAAAAACTTTGGCTTTCTACGTTACATTTGAGACCCCACAACACCTCTCCCGGGTGGGCTCGAACCACCAACCTTTCGATTAACAGCCGAACGCGCTAACCATTGCGACACGGAAGCCCAAAAGTTAAATGCTCGTCAGGTATTATGTAAAAACCTTGACTTTTTACGTCACATCTGAGACCTCACAACACCGCTCCCGGATGGGGTCGAACCACCAACCTATTGGTTAACAGCCGAACGCGCTAACCATTGAGCCACAGAAGCTCAGAAATTAAATTGTTGTCAGGTATTGTGGAAAAACTTTGGCTTTCTACGTTACATTTGAGACCCCACAACACCTCTCCCGGGTGGGCTCGAACCACCAACCTTTCGATTAACAGCTGAACGCGCTAACCATTGTGCCACGGAAGCCCAAAAATTAAATGCTCGTCAGGTATTGTGTAAAAACCTTGACTTTTTACGTCACATCTGAGACCTCACAACACCGCTCCCGGATGGGCTCGAACCACCAACCTATTGGTTAACAGCCGAACGCGCTAACCATTGCGCCACGGAAGCCCAAAAGTTAAATGCTCGTCAGGTATTGTGTAAAAACCTTGACTTTTTACGTCACATCTGAGACCTCACGACGCCGCTCCCGGATGGGCTCGAACCACCAACCTATTGGTTAACAGCCGAACGCGCAAACCATTGAGCCACGGAAGCTCAGAAATTAAATTGTTGTCAGGTATTGTGGAAAAACTTTGGCTTTCTACGTTACATTTGAGACCCCACAACACCTCTCCCGGGTGGGCTCGAACCACCAACCTTTCGATTAACAGCTGAACGCGCTAACCATTGTGCCACGGAAGCCCAAAAGTTAAATGCTCGTTAGGTATTGTGTAAAAACCTTGACTTTTTACGTCACATCTGAGACCTCACAACACCGCTCCCGGATGGGGTCGAACCACCAACCTATTGGTTAACAGCCGAACGCGCTAACCATTGAGCCACAGAAGCTCAGAAATTAAATTGTTGTCAGGTATTGTGGAAAAACTTTGGCTTTCTACGTTACATTTGAGACCCCACAACACTTCTCCCGGGTGGGCTCGAACCACCAACCTTTCGATTAACAGCTGAACGCGCTAACCATTGTGCCACGGAAGCCCAAAAATTAAATGCTCGTCAGGTATTGTGTAAAAACCTTGACTTTTTACGTCACATCTGAGACCTCACAACACCGCTCCCGGATGGGCTCGAACCACCAACCTATTGGTTAACAGCCGAACGCGCTAACCATTGAGCCACAGAAGCTCAGAAATTAAATTGTTGTCAGGTATTGTGGAAAAACTTTGGCTTTCTACGTTACATTTGAGACCCCACAACACCTCTCCCGGGTGGGCTCGAACCACCAACCTTTCGATCAACAGCTGAACGCGCTAACCATTGTGCCACGGAAGCCCAAAAATTAAATGCTCGTCAGGTATTGTGTAAAAACCTTGACTTTTTACGTCACATCTGAGACCTCACAACACCGCTCCCGGATGGGGTCGAACCACCAACCTATTGGTTAACAGCCGAACGCGCTAACCATTGCGCCACGGAAGCCCAAAAGTTAAATGCTCGTCAGGTATTGTGTAAAAACCTTGACTTTTTACGTCACATCTGAGACCTCACGACGCCGCTCCCGGATGGGCTCGAACCACCAACCTATTGGTTAACAGCCGAACGCGCAAACCATTGAGCCACGGAAGCTCAGAAATTAAATTGTTGTCAGGTATTGTGGAAAAACTTTGGCTTTCTACGTTACATTTGAGACCCCACAACACCTCTCCCGGGTGGGCTCGAACCACCAACCTTTCGATTAACAGCTGAACGCGCTAACCATTGTGCCACGGAAGCCCAAAAGTTAAATGCTCGTTAGGTATTGTGTAAAAACCTTGACTTTTTACGTCACATCTGAGACCTCACAACACCGCTCCCGGATGGGGTCGAACCACCAACCTATTGGTTAACAGCCGAACGCGCTAACCATTGAGCCACAGAAGCTCAGAAATTAAATTGTTGTCAGGTATTGTGGAAAAACTTTGGCTTTCTACGTTACATTTGAGACCCCACAACACTTCTCCCGGGTGGGCTCGAACCACCAACCTTTCGATTAACAGCTGAACGCGCTAACCATTGTGCCACGGAAGCCCAAAAATTAAATGCTCGTCAGGTATTGTGTAAAAACCTTGACTTTTTACGTCACATCTGAGACCTCACAACACCGCTCCCGGATGGGCTCGAACCACCAACCTATTGGTTAACAGCCGAACGCGCTAACCATTGAGCCACAGAAGCTCAGAAATTAAATTGTTGTCAGGTATTGTGGAAAAACTTTGGCTTTCTACGTTACATTTGAGACCCCACAACACCTCTCCCGGGTGGGCTCGAACCACCAACCTTTCGATCAACAGCTGAACGCGCTAACCATTGTGCCACGGAAGCCCAAAAATTAAATGCTCGTCAGGTATTGTGTAAAAACCTTGACTTTTTACGTCACATCTGAGACCTCACAACACCGCTCCCGGATGGGCTCGAACCACCAACCTATTGGTTAACAGCCGAACGCGCTAACCATTGCGCCACGGAAGCCCAAAAATTAAATGGTCGTCAGGTATTGTGGAAAAACTTTGGCTTTCTACGTTACATTTGAGATCACACAACACCGCTCCCGGGTGGGCTCGAACCACCAACCTATTGGTTAACAGCTGAACGCGCTAACCATTGAGCCACGGAAGCTCAGAAATTAAACGGTTGTCAGGTATTGTGGAAAAGCTTTGGCTTTCTACGTTACATTTGAGACCCCACAACACCTCTCCCGGGTGGGCTCGAACCACCAACCTTTCGATTAACAGCTGAACGCGCTAACCATTGTGCCACGGAAGCCCAAAAATTAGATGCTCGTCAGATATTGTGTAAAAACCTTGACTTTTTACGTCACATCTGAGACCTCACAACACCGCTCCCGGATGGGCTCGAACCACCAACCTATTGGTTAACAGCCGAACGCGCAAACCATTGCGCCACGGAAGCCCAAAAGTTAAATGCTCGTCAGGTATTGTGTAAAAACCTTGACTTTTTACGTCACATCTGAGACCTCACAACACCGCTCCCGGATGGGCTCGAACCACCAACCTATTGGTTAACAGCCGAACGCGCTAACCATTGCGACACGGAAGCCCAAAAGTTAAATGCTCGTCAGGTATTATGTAAAAACCTTGACTTTTTACGTCACATCTGAGACCTCACGACGCCGCTCCCGGATGGGGTCGAACCACCAACCTATTGGTTAACAGCCGAACGCGCTAACCATTGAGCCACAGAAGCTCAGAAATTAAAATGTTGTCAGGTATTGTGGAAAAACTTTGGCTTTCTACGTTACATTTGAGACCCCACAACACCTCTCCCGGGTGGGCTCGAACCACCAACCTTTCGATTAACAGCTGAACGCGCTAACCATTGTGCCACGGAAGCCCAAAAATTAAATGCTCGTCAGGTATTGTGTAAAAACCTTGACTTTTTACGTCACATCTGAGACCTCACAACACCGCTCCCGGATGGGCTCGAACCACCAACCTATTGGTTAACAGCCGAACGCGCTAACCATTGCGCCACGGAAGCCCAAAAGTTAAATGCTCGTCAGGTATTGTGTAAAAACCTTGACTTTTTACGTCACATCTGAGACCTCACGACGCCGCTCCCGGATGGGCTCGAACCACCAACCTATTGGTTAACAGCCGAACGCGCAAACCATTGAGCCACGGAAGCTCAGAAATTAAATTGTTGTCAGGTATTGTGGAAAAACATTGGCTTTCTACGTTACATTTGAGACCCCACAACACCTCTCCCGGGTGGGCTCGAACCACCAACCTTTCGATTAACAGCTGAACGCGCTAACCATTGTGCCACGGAAGCCCAAAAGTTAAATGCTCGTTAGGTATTGTGTAAAAACCTTGACTTTTTACGTCACATCTGAGACCTCACAACACCGCTCCCGGATGGGGTCGAACCACCAACCTATTGGTTAACAGCCGAACGCGCTAACCATTGAGCCACAGAAGCTCAGAAATTAAATTGTTGTCAGGTATTGTGGAAAAACTTTGGCTTTCTACGTTACATTTGAGACCCCACAACACCTCTCCCGGGTGGGCTCGAACCACCAACCTTTCGATTAACAGCTGAACGCGCTAACCATTGTGCCACGGAAGCCCAAAAATTAAATGCTCGTCAGGTATTGTGTAAAAACGTTGACTTTTTACGTCACATCTGAGACCTCACAACACCGCTCCCGGATGGGCTCGAACCACCAACCTATTGGTTAACAGCCGAACGCGCTAACCATTGCGCCACGGAAGCCCAAAAGTTAAATGCTCGTCAGGTATTGTGTAAAAACCTTGACTTTTTACGTCACATCTGAGACCTCACGACGCCGCTCCCGGATGGGCTCGAACCACCAACCTATTGGTTAACAGCCGAACGCGCTAACCATTGAGCCACGGAAGCTCAGAAATTAAATTGTTGTCAGGTATTGTGGAAAAACTTTGGCTTTCTACGTTACATTTGAGACCCCACAACACCTCTCCCGGGTGGGCTCGAACCACCAACCTTTCGATTAACAGCTGAACGCGCTAACCATTGTGCCACGGAAGCCCAAAAGTTAAATGCTCGTTAGGTATTGTGTAAAAACCTTGACTTTTTACGTCACATCTGAGACCTCACAACACCGCTCCCGGATGGGCTCGAACCACCAACCTATTGGTTAACAGCCGAACGCGCTAACCATTGCGACACGGAAGCCCAAAAGTTAAATGCTCGTCAGGTATTATGTAAAAACCTTGACTTTTTACGTCACATCTGAGACCTCACAACACCGCTCCCGTATGGGGTCGAACCACCAACCTATTGGTTAACAGCCGAACGCGCTAACCATTGAGCCACAGAAGCTCAGAAATTAAATTGTTGTCAGGTATTGTGGAAAACCTTTGGCTTTCTACGTTACATTTGAGACCCCACAACACCTCTCCCGGGTGGGCTCGAACCACCAACCTTTCGATTAACAGCTGAACGCGCTTATTATTGTGCCACGGAAGCCCAAAAATTAAATGCTCGTCAGGTATTGTGTAAAAACCTTGACTTTTTACGTCACATCTGAGACCTCACGACGCCGCTCCCGGATGGGCTCGAACCACCAACCTATTGGTTAACAGCCGAACGCGCAAACCATTGAGCCACGGAAGCTCAGAAATTAAATTGTTGTCAGGTATTGTGGAAAAACATTGGCTTTCTACGTTACATTTGAGACCCCACAACACCTCTCCCGGGTGGGCTCGAACCACCAACCTTTCGATTAACAGCTGAACGCGCTAACCATTGTGCCACGGAAGCCCAAAAGTTAAATGCTCGTTAGGTATTGTGTAAAAACCTTGACTTTTTACGTCACATCTGAGACCTCACAACACCGCTCCCGGATGGGGTCGAACCACCAACCTATTGGTTAACAGCCGAACGCGCTAACCATTGAGCCACAGAAGCTCAGAAATTAAATTGTTGTCAGGTATTGTGGAAAAACTTTGGCTTTCTACGTTACATTTGAGACCCCACAACACCTCTCCCGGGTGGGCTCGAACCACCAACCTTTCGATTAACAGCTGAACGCGCTAACCATTGTGCCACGGAAGCCCAAAAATTAAATGCTCGTCAGGTATTGTGTAAAAACGTTGACTTTTTACGTCACATCTGAGACCTCACAACACCGCTCCCGGATGGGCTCGAACCACCAACCTATTGGTTAACAGCCGAACGCGCTAACCATTGCGCCACGGAAGCCCAAAAGTTAAATGCTCGTCAGGTATTGTGTAAAAACCTTGACTTTTTACGTCACATCTGAGACCTCACGACGCCGCTCCCGGATGGGCTCGAACCACCAACCTATTGGTTAACAGCCGAACGCGCTAACCATTGAGCCACGGAAGCTCAGAAATTAAATTGTTGTCAGGTATTGTGGAAAAACTTTGGCTTTCTACGTTACATTTGAGACCCCACAACACCTCTCCCGGGTGGGCTCGAACCACCAACCTTTCGATTAACAGCTGAACGCGCTAACCATTGTGCCACGGAAGCCCAAAAGTTAAATGCTCGTTAGGTATTGTGTAAAAACCTTGACTTTTTACGTCACATCTGAGACCTCACAACACCGCTCCCGGATGGGCTCGAACCACCAACCTATTGGTTAACAGCCGAACGCGCTAACCATTGCGACACGGAAGCCCAAAAGTTAAATGCTCGTCAGGTATTATGTAAAAACCTTGACTTTTTACGTCACATCTGAGACCTCACAACACCGCTCCCGTATGGGGTCGAACCACCAACCTATTGGTTAACAGCCGAACGCGCTAACCATTGAGCCACAGAAGCTCAGAAATTAAATTGTTGTCAGGTATTGTGGAAAACCTTTGGCTTTCTACGTTACATTTGAGACCCCACAACACCTCTCCCGGGTGGGCTCGAACCACCAACCTTTCGATTAACAGCTGAACGCGCTTATTATTGTGCCACGGAAGCCCAAAAATTAAATGCTCGTCAGGTATTGTGTAAAAACCTTGACTTTTTACGTCACATCTGAGACCTCACAACACCGCTCCCGGATGGGCTCGAACCACCAACCTATTGGTTAACAGCCGAACGCGCTAACCATTGCGCCACGGAAGCCCAAAAATTAAATGGTCGTCAGGTATTGTGGAAAAACTTTGGCTTTCTACGTTACATTTGAGATCACACAACACCGCTCCCGGATGGGCTCGAACCACCAACCTATTGGTTAACAGCCGAACGCGCAAACCATTGCGCCACGGAAGCCCAAAAGTTAAATGCTCGTCAGGTATTGTGTAAAAACCTTGACTTTTTACGTCACATCTGAGACCTCACAACACCGCTCCCGGATGGGCTCGAACCACCAACCTATTGGTTAACAGCCGAACGCGCTAACCATTGCGCCACGGAAGCCCAAACGTTAAATGCTTGTTAGGTATTGTGTAAAAACCTTGACTTTTTACGTCACATCCGAGACCTCACAACACCGCTCCCGGATGGGCTCGAACCACCAACCTATTGGTTAACAGCCGAACGCGCTAACCATTGCGCCACGGAAGCCCAAAAGTTAAATGCTCGTCAGGTATTATGCAAAAACCTTGACTTTTTACGTCACATCTGAGACCTCACAACACCGCTCCCGGATGGGGTCGAACCACCAAACTATTGGTTAACAGCCGAACGCGCTAACCATTGCGCCACGGAAGCCCAGAAATTAAATGGTCGTCATTTATTGTGCAAAAACTTTGGCTTTCTACGTTACATTTCAGATCCCACAACACCGCTCCCGAGTGGGCTCGAACCACCAACCTATTGGTTAACAGCCGAACGCGCTATCCATTGAGCCACGGAAGCTCAGAAATTAAATGGTTGTCAGGTATTGTGGAAAACCTTGACTTTTTACGTCACATCTGAGACCTCACAACACCGCTCCCGGATGGGCTCGAACCACCAACCTATTGGTTAACAGCCGAACGCGCTAACCATTGCGCCACGGAAGCCCAAAAGTTAAATGCTCGTCAGGTATTGTGTAAAAACCTTGACTTTTTACGTCACATCTGAGACCTCACGACACCGCTCCCGGATGGGCTCGAACCACCAACCTATTGGTTAACAGCCGAACGCGCTAACCATTGAGCCACGGAAGCTCAGAAATTAAATTGTTGTCAGGTATTGTGGAAAAACTTTGGCTTTCTACGTTACATTTGAGACCCCACAACACCTCTCCCGGGTGGGCTCGAACCACCAACCTTTCGATTAACAGCTGAACGCGCTAACCATTGTGCCATGGAAGCCCAAAAATTAAATGCTCGTCAGGTATTGTGTAAAAACCTTGACTTTTTACGTCACGTCTGAGACCTCACAACACCGCTCCCGGATGGGCTCGAACCACCAACCTATTGGTTAACAGCCGAACGTGCTAACCATTGCGCCACGGAAGCCCAAAAATTAAATGGTCGTCAGGTATTGTGGAAAAACTTTGGCTTTCTACGTTACATTTGAGATCACACAACACCGCTCCCGGGTGGGCTCAAACCACCAACCTATTGGTTAACAGCTGAACGCGCTAACCATTGAGCCACGAAAGATTAGAAAATAAATGGTTATCACGTATTATGGAAAAAGTTTGACTTTTCACGCTACATCTGAGACCTCACAACACCTCTCCCGGGTGGGCTCGAACCACCAACCTTTCGATTAACAGCTGAACGCGCTAACCATTGCGCCACGGAAGCCCAAAAATTAAATGCTCGTCAGGTATTGTGGAAAAACTCTGACATTTTACGTTACATCTGAGACGACACAACACCGCTCCCGGGAGGGCTCGAACCACCAACCTTTCGGTTAACAGCTGAACGCGCTGACCATTGCGCCACTGAAGCCCAAAAATTAAATTTTCGTCAGGTATTGAGGTAAAACTTTGACTTTTTACTTCACATCCGAGACCTCACAACAGCGCTCCCGGATGGGCTCGAACCACCAACCTTTCGATTAACAGCCGAACGCGCTAACCATTGAGCCACGGAAGCTCAGAAATTAAATGGTTGTCACGTATTCTGGAAAAGTTTTGACTTTTTACGCTACATCTGAGACCCCACAACACCTCTTCCGGGTGGGCTCGAACCACCAACCTTTCGATTAAAAGCTGAACGCGCTAACCATTGCGCCACGGAAGCCCAAAAATTAAATGCTCGTCAGGTATTTTGGAAAAACTCTGACATTTTACGTTACATCTGAGACGTCACAACACCGCTCCCGGGAGGGCTCGAACCACCAACCTTTCGGTTAACAGCTGAACGCGCTGACCATTGCGCCACTGAAGCCCAAAAATTAAATTTTCGTCAGGTATTGAGGTAAAACTTCGACTTTTTACTTCACATCTGAGGCCTCACAACACCGCTCCCGGATGGGCTCGAACCACCAACCTTTCGGTTAACAGCCGAACGCGCTAACCATTGCGCCACGGACGCCCAAAAGAAATGGTCGTCAGGTATTGCGGAAAAACTTTGGCTATTTACGTTACATTTGAGATCCAAAAACACCGCTCCCGGGTGGGCTCGAAACACCAAGCTGTTGGTTAACAGCCGAACGCGCTAACCATTGAGCCACGGAAGCTCAGAAATTAAATGGTTGTCACGTATTCTGGAAAAGTTTTGACTTTTTACGCTACATCTGAGACCCCACAACACCTCTTCCGGGTGGGCTCGAACCACCAACCTTTCGATTAAAAGCTGAACGCGCTAACCATTGCGCCACGGAAGCCCAAAAATTAAATGCTCGTCAGGTATTTTGGAAAAACTCTGACATTTTACGTTACATCTGAGACGTCACAACACCGCTCCCGGGAGGGCTCGAACCACCAACCTTTCGGTTAACAGCCGAACGCGCTAACCATTGCGCCACGGACGCCCAAAAGAAATGGTCGTCAGGTATTGCGGAAAAACTTTGGCTATTTACGTTACATTTGAGATCCAACAAGTTGGGAAAACCAAAATATTACCTCTCCGTGTCAAGAAGATTATATAAACTTAAGTATCCAATGAAAACGTTATGTTTCTGAGTTGGGGTTTCCCATTTTTGTTGTTGTTTTGAAAAATATATCGCAATGCACGGGCCTTGATAGATATAGGAGGCAATGAATGAAATATATCACAATGCACGGGCCTTGATAGATATAGGAGGCAATGAATGAAATATATCACAATGCACGGGCCTTGATAGATATAGGAGGCAATGAAGGAAATATATCGCATGCACGGGCCTTGGTAGATATAGGAGGCAATGATAATCTCTCTCTTTGCACGAGAGGTTTATCTTTAATATTTAAATAAATATAATTATTTTTAATTATTTTAATCTTCAATAATTAACATTAATAATAGTTAAATCGTTTAAAATAAAGTTATACCTATTATCTTCTCAAACTTTGCTAATATTGACGTTTAAAGTGAAGGGTACCCCTCTTGCCCGCTTTTTTCAAATTTGGGGTATATATACGATTCGTTTCCATTATAATAGTAAGGAAAAAGCGCAATTGCGAAAACCTTTGGTGGCGATCCCACCTTAGGGGGGCTAGACGTTTCTCGTAACCCTAGCTGATCGCCGCGTATATCCTAAAACCAAACGATGATAATGGAGTAGAAGCCAATGATACAGATTGGTGTCTATGTGGAATAGACGGAAGACCAGTGGATGGTGGTGTTAGAAGCCAGTGTAAGTGCAGACTGGTGTAAATGTGTGATTGACAAAGAACAGAAGATGGTGGTGATTAGAAGCCAGTAAGAACAGACTGGTGTCCGTGTGGGATGGACAAAGACCAGAAGATGGTGGTGATTAGAAGCCAGTAAGAACAGACTGGTGTCCGTGTGGGATGGACAAAGACCAGAAGATGGTGGTGTGAGAACTCAAGTAGAGGAGCCATTTCCGTGACTGTGAAAGCAGTTCGGAAATGGCCAACACGTTTGCTCCGATACGCAAACTGCGAACGCGGTCACGTGGGTGTAACAACGGACAGACAGACACACACACAGACAGACAGACACACACACAGACAGACAGACAGACACACAGACAGACACGGCCGTTACAGAACCTCTCCTGGACTACGTCACACGGAGAGGTAAAAACACCGTTCCCGGGTGGGCTCGAAACACCAAGCTATTGGTTAACAGCCGAACGCGCTAACCATTGAGCCACGAAAGACCAGAAAATAAATGGTTATCACGTATTATGGAAAAAGTTTGACTTTTCACGCTATATCTGAGACCTCACAACACGTCTCCCGGGTGGGCTCGAACCACCAACCTTTCGATTAACAGCTGAACGCGCTAACCATTGCGCCACGGAAGCCCAAATATTAAATGCTCGTCAGGTATTGTGGAAAAACTCTGACATTTTACGTTACATCTGAGACGTCACAACACCGCTCCCGGGAGGGCTCGAACCACCAACCTTTCGGTTAACAGCCGAACGCGCTAACCATTCGCCACGGACGCCCAAAAATTAAATGTTCGTCAGGTATTGTGGAAAAACTCTGACATTTTACGTTATATCTGAGACGACACAACACCGCTCCCGGGAGGGCTCGAACCACCAACCTTTCGGTTAACAGTTGAACGCGCTGACCATTGCGCCACTGAAGCCCAAAAATTAAATTTTCGTCAGGTATTGAGGTAAAACTTTGACTTTTTACTTCACATCCGAGACCTCACAACACCGCTCCCGGATGGGCTCGAACCACCAACCTTTCGATTAACAGCTGAACGCGCTAACCATTGCGCCACGGAAGCCCAAATATTAAATGCTCGTCAGGTATTGTGGAAAAACTCTGACATTTTACGTTACATCTGAGACGTCACAACACCGCTCCCGGGAGGGCTCGAACCACCAACCTTTCGGTTAACAGCCGAACGCGCTAACCATTGCGCCAAGGAAGCCCAAAAATTAAATGGTAGTCAGGTATTGTGGAAAAACTTTGGTTTTCTACGTTACATTTGAGATTGCACAACACCGCTCCCGGGTGGGCTCGAACCACCAACCTTTCGATTAACAGCTGGACGCGCTAATTATTGCGCCACGGAAGCCCAAAAATTAAATGTTCGTCAGGTATTGTGGAAAAACTCTGACATTTTACGTAACATCTGAAACGTCACAACACCGCTCCCGGATGGGCTCGAACCACCAACCTTTCGGTTAACAGCCGAACGCGCTAACCATTGCGCCACGGACGCCCAAAAAAAAATGGTCGTCAGGTATTGTGGAAAAACTTTGGCTTTTTACGTTACATTAGAGATCCCACAACACCGCTCCCGGGTGGGCTCGAACCACCAACCTTTCGGTTAACAGCCGAACGCGCTAACCATTGCGCAACGGAGGCCAAATATTAATTGGTCGTCAGGTATTGAGGTAAAACTTTGACTTTTTACTTCACATCTGAGACCTCACAACACCGCTCCCGGATGGGCTCGAACCACCAACCTATTGGTTAACAGCCGAACGCGCTAACCATTGAGCCACGGAAGCTCAGAAATTAAATGGTTGTCACGTATTGTGGAAAAGTTTTGACTTTTTACGCTACATCTGAGACCCCACAACACCTCTCCCGAGTGGGCTCGAACCTTCAAAATTTCGATTAACAGCTGAACGCGCTAATCATTGCGCCACGGAAGCTAAAAAATTAAATGTTCGTCAGGTATTGTGGAAAAACTCTGACATTTTACGTTACATCTGAGACCTCACAACACCGCTCCCGGATGGGCTCGAACCACCAACCTATAGGTTAACAGCCGAACGCGCTAACCATTGCGCCACGGAAGCCCAAAAATTAAATGGTCGTCAGGTGTTGTGGAAAAAACCTTGACTTTTTACGTCACATCTGAGACCTCACAACACCGCTCCCGGATGGGCTCGAACCACCAACCTATTTGTTATCAGCCGAACGCGCTAACCTTTGAGCCACGGAAGCTCAGAAATCAAATGGTTGTCAGGTATTGTGGATAAGTTATGACTTTTTACGTTACATCTGAGACCCTACAACACCTCTTCCGGTTGGGCTCGAACCACCAACCTTTCGGTTAACAGCCGAACGCGCTAACCATTGCGCCACGGAAGCCCAAAAATTAAATGTTCGTCAGGTATTGTGGAAAAACTCTGACATTTTACGTTACATCTGAGACGTCACAACACCGCTCCCGGATGGGCTCGAACCACCAACCTTTCGGTTAACAGCTGAACGCGCTGACCATTGCGCCACGGAAGCCCAAAAATTAAATGCTCGTCAGGTATTGTGGAAAAATTTTGGCTTTCAACGTTACATTTGAGATCCCAAAACACCGCTCCCGGGTGGGCTCGAACCACCAACCTATTTGTTAACAGCCGAATTCGCTAACCATTGAGCCACGGAAGCTCAGAATTTAAATGGTCGTCAGGTGTTGTGGAAAAAACCTTGACTTTTTACGTCACATCTGAGACGTCACAACACCGCTCCCGGATGGGCTCGAACCACACACCTATTGGTTAACAGCCGAACGCGCTAACCTTTGAGCCACGGAAGCTCAGAAATTAAATGGTTGTCAGGTATTGTAGATAAGTTAAGACATTTTACGTTACATCTGAGACCCTACAACACCTCTCCCGGGTGGGCTCGAACCTTCAACCTTTCGATTAACCGCTGAACGCGCTAATCATTGCGCCACGGAAGCCCAAAAATTAAATGTTCGTCAGGTATTGTGGAAAAACTCTGACATTTTACGTTACATCTGAGACCTCACAACACCGCTACCGGATGGGCTCGAACCACCAACCTATTGGTTAACAGCCGAACGCGCTAACCATTGCGCCACGGAAGCCCAAAATTTAAATGGTCGTCTGGTGTTGTGGAAAAAACCTTGACTTTTTACGTCACATCTGAGACGTCACAACACCGCTCCCGGTAGGCTCGAACCACACACCTATTGGTTAACAGCCGAACGCGATAACCTTTGAGCCACGGAAGCTCAGAAATTAAATGGTTGTCAGGTATTGTAGATAAGTTATGACTTTTTACGTTACATCTGAGACCCTACAACACCTCTTCCGGTTGGGCTCGAACCACCAACCTTTCGGTTAACAGCCGAACGCACTAACAATCGCGCCAAGAAGGCCCAAAAATTTAATGGTCGTCAGGTATTGTGGCAAAACTTTGGCTTTCTACGTTACATATGAGATCCCACACCACCGCTCCCGGGTGGGCTCGAACCACCAACTTATTGGTTAACAGCCGAACGCGCTAACCATTGAGCCACGGAAGCTCAGAAATTAAATGTTTGTCACGTATTGTGGATAAGTTTTGACTTTTTACGCTACATCTAAGACCCCACAACACCTCTTCCGGGTGGGCTTGAACCACCAGCCTTTCGATTAACAGTTGAACGCGCTAATAATTGCGCCAAGGAAGCCCAAAAATTAAATGTTCGTCAGGTATTGTGGAAAAACTCTGACATTTTACGTTACATCTGAGACGTCACAACACCGCTCCCGGATGGGCTCGTAGCACCAACCTTTAGGTTAACAGCCGAACGCGCTAACCATTGAGCCACGGAAGCCCAAAAATTAAATGCTCGTCAGGTATTGTGTAAAAACCTTGACTTTTTACTTCACATCTGAGACCCTACAACACCTCTCCCGGTTGGGCTCGAACCACCAACCTTTCGGTTAACAGCCGAACGCGCTAACCGTTGCGCCAAGGAAGCCCAAGAATTAAATGTTCGTCAGGTATTGTGGAAAAACCTTGACTTTTTACGTCACTTCTGAGACCTCACACCACCGCTCCCGGATGGGCTCGAACCACCAACCTATTGGTTAACAGCCGAACGCGCTAACCATTGAGCCACGGAAGCTCAGAAATTAAATGGTCGTCACGTATTGTGGAAAAACTTTGGCTTTCTACGTTACATTTGAGATCCCACAACACCGCTCCCGGGTGGGCTCGAAAAACCAACCTATTGGTTAACAGCCGAACGCGTTAACCATTGCGCCACGGAAGCCCAAAAATTAAATGGTCGTCAGGTATTGTGGAAAAACTTTGGCTTTCTACGTTACGTTTGAGATCCCACAACGCCGCTCCCGGGTGGGCTCGAACCACTAACCTATTTGTTAACTGCTGAACGCGCTAACCATTGCGCCACGGAAGCCCAAAAATTAAATGCTCGTCAGGTATTGTGTAAAAACCTTGACTTTTTACGTCACATCTGAGACCTCACAACACCGCTCCCGGATGGGCTCGAACCACCAACCTATTGGTTAACAGCCGAAAGCGCTAACCATTGAGCCACGGAAGCTCAGAAATTAAATGGTTGTCACGTATTGTGGAAAAGTTTTGAATTTTTACGCTACATCTGAGACCCCACAACACCTCTCCCGGGTGGGCTCGAACCTTCAACCTTTCGATTAACAGCTGAACGCGCTAATCATTGCGCCACGGAAGCCCAAAAATTAAATGGTCATCAGGTATTGTGGAAAAACTTTGGCTTTCTACGTTACGTTTGAGATCCCACAACACCGCGCCCGGGAGGGCTCGAACCACCAACCTATTGGTTAACAGCCGAACGCCCTAACCATTGCGCCACGGAAGCCCAAAAATTAAATGATCGTCAGGTATTGTGGAAAAACTTTGGCTTTCTACGTTACATTTGAGATCCCACAACGCCGCTCCCGGGTGGGCTCGAACCACTAACCTATTGGTTAACAGCCGAACGCGCTAACCATTGAGCCACGAAAGACCAGAAAATAAATGGTTATCACGTATTATGGAAAAAGTTTGACTTTTCACGCTATATCTGAGACCTCACAACACGTCTCCCGGGTGGGCTCGAACCACCAACCTTTCGATTAACAGCTGAACGCCCTAACCATTGCGCCACGGAAGCCCAAATATTAAATGCTCGTCAGGTATTGTGGAAAAACTCTGACATTTTACGTTACATCTGAGACGTCACAACACCGCTCCCGGGAGGGCTCGAACCACCAACCTTTCGGTTAACAGCCGAACGCGCTAACCATTCGCCACGGACGCCCAAAAATTAAATGTTCGTCAGGTATTGTGGAAAAACTCTGACATTTTACGTTATATCTGAGACGACACAACACCGCTCCCGGGAGGGCTCGAACCACCAACCTTTCGGTTAACAGTTGAACGCGCTGACCATTGCGCCACTGAAGCCCAAAAATTAAATTTTCGTCAGGTATTGAGGTAAAACTTTGACTTTTTACTTCACATCCGAGACCTCACAACACCGCTCCCGGATGGGCTCGAACCACCAACCTTTCGATTAACAGCTGAACGCGCTAACCATTGCGCCACGGAAGCCCAAAAATTAAATGTTCGTCAGGTATTGTGGAAAAACTCTGACATTTTACGTAACATCTGAAACGTCACAACACCGCTCCCGGATGGGCTCGAACCACCAACCTTTCGGTTAACAGCCGAACGCGCTAACCATTGCGCCACGGACGCCCAAAAAAAAAATGGTCGTCAGGTATTGTGGAAAAACTTTGGCTTTTTACGTTACATTAGAGATCCCACAACACCGCTCCCGGGTGGGCTCGAACCACCAACCTTTCGGTTAACAGCCGAACGCGCTAACCATTGCGCAACGGAGGCCAAATATTAATTGGTCGTCAGGTATTGAGGTAAAACTTTGACTTTTTACTTCACATCTGAGACCTCACAACACCGCTCCCGGATGGGCTCGAACCACCAACCAATTGGTTAACAGCCGAACGCGCTAACCATTGAGCCACGGAAGCTCAGAAATTAAATGGTTGTCACGTATTGTGGAAAAGTTTTGACTTTTTACGCTACATCTGAGACCCCACAACACCTCTCCCGAGTGGGCTCGAACCTTCAAAATTTCGATTAACAGCTGAACGCGCTAATCATTGCGCCACGGAAGCCCAAAAATTAAATGTTCGTCAGGTATTGTGGAAAAACTCTGACATTTTACGTTACATCTGAGACCTCACAACACCGCTCCCGGATGGGCTCGAACCACCAACCTATAGGTTAACAGCCGAACGCGCTAACCATTGCGCCACGGAAGCCCAAAAATTAAATGGTCGTCAGGTGTTGTGGAAAAAACCTTGACTTTTTACGTCACATCTGAGACCTCACAACACCGCTCCCGGATGGGCTCGAACCACCAACCTATTTGTTATCAGCCGAACGCGCTAACCTTTGAGCCACGGAAGCTCAGAAATCAAATGGTTGTCAGGTATTGTGGATAAGTTATGACTTTTTACGTTACATCTGAGACCCTACAACACCTCTTCCGGTTGGGCTCGAACCACCAACCTTTCGGTTAACAGCCGAACGCGCTAACCATTGCGCCACGGAAGCCCAAAAATTAAATGTTCGTCAGGTATTGTGGAAAAACTCTGACATTTTACGTTACATCTGAGACGTCACAACACCGCTCCCGGATGGGCTCGAACCACCAACCTTTCGGTTAACAGCTGAACGCGCTGACCATTGCGCCACGGAAGCCCAAAAATTAAATGCTCGTCAGGTATTGTGGAAAAATTTTGGCTTTCAACGTTACATTTGAGATACCAAAACACCGCTCCCGGGTGGGCTCGAACCACCAACCTATTTGTTAACAGCCGAATTCGCTAACCATTGAGCCACGGAAGCTCAGAATTTAAATGGTCGTCAGGTGTTGTGGAAAAAACCTTGACTTTTTACGTCACATCTGAGACGTCACAACACCGCTCCCGGATGGGCTCGAACCACACACCTATTGGTTAACAGCCGAACGCGCTAACCTTTGAGCCACGGAAGCTCAGAAATTAAATGGTTGTCAGGTATTGTAGATAAGTTAAGACATTTTACGTTACATCTGAGACCCTACAACACCTCTCCCGGGTGGGCTCGAACCTTCAACCTTTCGATTAACCGCTGAACGCGCTAATCATTGCGCCACGGAAGCCCAAAAATTAAATGTTCGTCAGGTATTGTGGAAAAACTCTGACATTTTACGTTACATCTGAGACCTCACAACACCGCTACCGGATGGGCTCGAACCACCAACCTATTGGTTAACAGCCGAACGCGCTAACCATTGCGCCACGGAAGCCCAAAATTTAAATGGTCGTCTGGTGTTGTGGAAAAAACCTTGACTTTTTACGTCACATCTGAGACGTCACAACACCGCTCCCGGTAGGCTCGAACCACACACCTATTGGTTAACAGCCGAACGCGCTAACCTTTGAGCCACGGAAGCTCAGTAATTAAATGGTTGTCAGGTATTGTAGATAAGTTATGACTTTTTACGTTACATCTGAGACCCTACAACACCTCTTCCGGTTGGGCTCGAACCACCAACCTTTCGGTTAACAGCCGAACGCACTAACAATCGCGCCAAGAAGGCCCAAAAATTTAATGGTCGTCAGGTATTGTGGCAAAACTTTGGCTTTCTACGTTACATATGAGATCCCACACCACCGCTCCCGGGTGGGCTCGAACCACCAACTTATTGGTTAACAGCCGAACGCGCTAACCATTGAGCCACGGAAGCTCAGAAATTAAATGTTTGTCACGTATTGTGGATAAGTTTTGACTTTTTACGCTACATCTGAGACCCCACAACACCTCTTCCGGGTGGGCTTGAACCACCAGCCTTTCGATTAACAGTTGAACGCGCTAATAATTGCGCCAAGGAAGCCCAAAAATTAAATGTTCGTCAGGTATTGTGGAAAAACTCTGACATTTTACGTTACATCTGAGACGTCACAACACCGCTCCCGGATGGGCTCGTAGCACCAACCTTTAGGTTAACAGCCGAACGCGCTAACCATTGAGCCACGGAAGCCCAAAAATTAAATGCTCGTCAGGTATTGTGTAAAAACCTTGACTTTTTACTTCACATCTGAGACCCTACAACACCTCTCCCGGTTGGGCTCGAACCACCAACCTTTCGGTTAACAGCCGAACGCGCTAACCGTTGCGCCAAGGAAGCCCAAGAATTAAATGTTCGTCAGGTATTGTGGAAAAACCTTGACTTTTTACGTCACTTCTGAGACCTCACACCACCGCTCCCGGATGGGCTCGAACCACCAACCTATTGGTTAACAGCCGAACGCGCTAACCATTGAGCCACGGAAGCTCAGAAATTAAATGGTCGTCACGTATTGTGGAAAAACTTTGGCTTTCTACGTTACATTTGAGATCCCACAACACCGCTCCCGGGTGGGCTCGAAAAACCAACCTATTGGTTAACAGCCGAACGCGTTAACCATTGCGCCACGGAAGCCCAAAAATTAAATGTTCGTCAGGTATTGTGGAAAAACTTTGGCTTTCTACGTTACGTTTGAGATCCCACAACGCCGCTCCCGGGTGGGCTCGAACCACTAACCTATTTGTTAACTGCTGAACGCGCTAACCATTGCGCCACGGAAGCCCAAAAATTAAATTCTCGTCAGGTATTGTGTAAAAACCTTGACTTTTTACGTCACATCTGAGACCTCACAACACCGCTCCCGGATGGGCTCGAACCACCAATCTATTGGTTAACAGCCGAAAGCGCTAACCATTGAGCCACGGAAGCTCAGAAATTAAATGGTTGTCACGTATTGTGGAAAAGTTTTGAATTTTTACGCTACATCTGAGACCCCACAACACCTCTCCCGGGTGGGCTCGAACCTTCAACCTTTCGATTAACAGCTGAACGCGCTAATCATTGCGCCACGGAAGCCCAAAAATTAAATGGTCATCAGGTATTGTGGAAAAACTTTGGCTTTCTACGTTACGTTTGAGATCCCACAACACCGCGCCCGGGAGGGCTCGAACCACCAACCTATTGGTTAACAGCCGAACGCCCTAACCATTGCGCCACGGAAGCCCAAAAATTAAATGATCGTCAGGTATTGTGGAAAAACTTTGGCTTTCTACGTTACATTTGAGATCCCACAACGCCGCTCCCGGGTGGGCTCGAACCACTAACCTATTGGTTAACAGCCGAACGCGCTAACCATTGAGCCACGGAGGCTCAGAAATTAAATGGTTGTCACGTATTGCGGAAACGTTTTGACTTTTTACGCTACATCTGAGACCCCCCAACACCTCTCCCGGGTGGGCTCGAACCACCAACCTTTCGATTAACAGCTGAACGCGCTAACCATTGCGCCACGGAAGCCCAAAAATTCAATGTTCGTCAGGTATTGTGGAAAAACTCTGACATTTTATGTTACATCTGAGACGTCACAACACCGCTCCCGGGAGGGCTCAAACCACCAGTCTTTTGAACAGCAGCTGAACGCGCTAACCTTTGCGCAACGGAAGCCCAAAAATTAAATGGTCGTCCGGTATTGTGGAAAAACTTTGACTTTTTACGTAACATCTGAGACCTCATAGCACCGCTCCCGGGTGTGCTCGAACCACCAACCTTTCTGTTAACAGCCGAACGCGCTAACGATTGCGCCACGGAAGCCCAAAAATTAAATGGTCGTCCGGTATTGTGGAAAAACCTTGACTTTTTACGTCACATCTGAGACGTCACAACACCGCTCCCGGATGGGCTCGAACCACCAACCTATTGGTTAACAGGCGAACGCGCTAACCATTGAGCCACGGAAGCTCAGAATTTAAATGGTTGTCACGTATTGCGGAAAAGTTTTGACTTTTTACGCTACATCTGAGACCCCACAACACCTCTCTCGGGTGGGCTCGAACCTTCAACCTTTCGATTAACAGCTGAACGCGCTAATCATTGCGCCACGGAAGCCCAAAAATTGAATGGTCGTCAGGTGCTGTGGAAAAAACCTTGACTTTTTACGTCACATCTGAGACGTCACAACACCGCTCCCGGATGGGCTCGAACCACACACCTATTCGTTAACAGCCGAACGCGCTAACCTTTGAGCCAAGGAAGCCCAAAAATTTAATGGTCGTCAGGTATTGTGGCAAAACTTTGTCTTTCTACGTTACATTTGAGATCCCACACCACCGGTCCCGGGTGGGCTCGAACCACCAACCTATTGGTTAACAGCCGAACGCGCTAACCATTGAGCCACGGAAGCTCAGAAATTAAATGGTTGTCACGTATTGTGGATAGGTTTTGACTTTTTACACTACATCTGAGACCCCACAACACCTCTTCCGGGTGGGCTTGAACCGCCAGCCTTTCGATTAACAGTTGAACGCGCTAATAATTGCGCCACGGAAGCCCAAAAATTAAATGTTCGTCAGGTATTGTGGAAAAACTCTGACATTTTACGTTACATCTGAGACGTCACAACACCGCTCCCGGATGGGCTCGAACCACCAACCTTTCGGTTAACAGCTGAACGCGCTGACCATTGCGCCACGGAGGCCCAAAAATTAAATGGTCGTCAGGTATTGTGGAAAAATTTTGGCTTTCAACGTTACATTTGAGATCCCAAAATACGGCTCCCGGGTGGGCTCGAACCACCAACCTATTGGTTAACAGCCGAATTCGCTAACCATTGAGCCACGGAAGCTCAGAATTTAAGTGGTTGTCACATATTGTGGAAAAGTTTTGACATTTTACGTTACATCTGAGACGTCACAACACCGCTCCCGGATGGGCTCGAACCACCAACCTTTCGGTTAACAGCTGAACGCGCTAATCATTGCGCCACGGAAGCCCAAAAATTAAATGTTCGTCAGGTATTGTGGAAAAACTCTGACATTTTACGTTACATCTGAGACCTCACAACACCGCTCCCGGATGGGCTCGAACCACCAACCTATTGGTTAACAGCCGAACGCGCTAACCATTGCGCCACGGAAGACCAAAAATTAAATGGTCGTCAGGTGTTGTGGAAAAAACCTTGTCTTTCTACGTTACATTTGAGACGTCACAAAACCGCTCCCGGGTGAGCTCGAACCACACACCTATTGGTTAACAGCCGAACGCGCTAACCATTGAGCCACGGAAGCTCAGAAATTCAATGGTTGTCACGTATTGTGGATAGGTTTTGACTTTTTACACTACATCTGAGACCCCACAACACCTCTTCCGGGTGGGCTTGAACCGCCAGCCTTTCGATTAACAGTTGAACGCGCTAATAATTGCGCCACGGAAGCCCAAAAATTAAATGTTCGTCAGGTATTGTGGAAAAACTCTGACATTTTACGTTACATCTGAGACGTCACAACACCGCTCCCGGATGGGCTCGAACCACCAACCTTTCGGTTAACAGCTGAACGCGCTGACCATTGCGCCACGGAGGCCCAAAAATTAAATGGTCGTCAGGTATTGTGGAAAAATTTTGGCTTTCAACGTTACATTTGAGATCCCAAAATACCGCTCCCGGGTGGGCTCGAACCACCAACCTATTGGTTAACAGCCGAATTCGCTAACCATTGAGCCACGGAAGCTCAGAATTTAAGTGGTTGTCACATATTGTGGAAAAGTTTTGACATTTTACGTTACATCTGAGACGTCACAACACCGCTCCCGGATGGGCTCGAACCACCAACCTTTCGGTTAACAGCTGAACGCGCTAATCATTGCGCCACGGAAGCCCAAAAATTAAATGTTCGTCAGGTATTGTGGAAAAACTCTGACATTTTACGTTACATCTGAGACCTCACAACACCGCTCCCGGATGGGCTCGAACCACCAACCTATTGGTTAACAGCCGAACGCGCTAACCATTGCGCCACGGAAGACCAAAAATTAAATGGTCGTCAGGTGTTGTGGAAAAAACCTTGCCTTTTTACGTCACATCTGAGACGTCACAAAACCGCTCCCGGGAGGGCTCGAACCACACACCTATTGGTTAACAGCCGAACGCGCTAACCTTTGAGCCACGGAAGCTCAGAAATTAAATGGTTGTCAGGTATTGTGGATAAGTTATGACTTTTTACGTTACATGTGTGACCCTACAACACCTCTTCCGGTTGGGCTCGAACCACCAACCTTTCGGTTAACAGCCGAACGCGCTAACCATTGCGCCAAGGAAGCCCAAAAATTTAATGGTCGTCAGGTATTGTGGCAAAACTTTGGCTTTCTACGTTACATTTGAGATCCCACACCATCGCTCCCGGGTGGGCTCGAACCACCAACCTATTGGTTAACAGCCGAACGCGCTAACCATTGAGCCACGGAAGCTCAGAAATTAAATGGTTGTCACGTATTGTGGATAGGTTTTGACTTTTTACGCTACATCTGAGACCCCACAACACCTCTTCCGGGTGGGCCTGAACCACCAGCCTTTCGATTAACAGTTGAACGCGCTAATAATTGCGCCACGGAAGCCCAAAAATTAAATGTTCGTCAGGTATTGTGGAAAAACTCTGACATTTTACGTTACATCTGAGACCTCACAACACCGCTCCCGGATGGGCTCTAACCAACAACCTATTGGTTAACAGCCGAACGCGCTAACCATTCAGCAACGGAAGCTCAGAAATTAAATGGTTGTCACGTATTGTGGAAAAGTTTTGACTTTTTACGCTACATCTGAGACCCCACAACACCTCTCCCGGTTGGGCTCGAACCACCAACCTTTCGATTAACGGCTGAACGCGCTAACCATTGCGCCACGGAAGCCCAAAAATTCAATGTTCGTCAGGTATTGTGGAAAAACCTTGACTTTTTACGTCACATCTGAGACCTCACAACACCGCTCCCGGATGGGCTCTAACCAACAACCTATTGGTTAACAGCCGAACGCGCTAACCATTCAGCCACGGAAGCTCAGAAATTAAAAGGTTGTCACGTATTGTGGAAAAGTTTTGACTTTTTACGCTACATCTGAGACCCCACAACACCTCTCCCGGTTGGGCTCGAACCACCAACCTTTCGATTAACGGCTGAACGCGCTAACCATTGCGCCACGGATGCCCAAAAATTCAATGTTCGTCAGGTATTGTGGAAAAACCTTGACATTTTACGTCACATCTGAGACCTCACAACACCGCTCCCGGATGGGCTCTAACCACCAACCTATTGGTTAACAGCCGAACGCGCTAACCATTGAGCCACGAAAGCTCAGAAATTAAATGGTCGTCACGTATTGTGGAAAAACTTTGGCTTTCTACGTTACATTTGAGATCCCAAAACACCGCTCCCGGGTGGGCTCGAACCACCAACCTATTGGTTAACAGCCGAACGCGTTAACCATTGCGCCACGGAAGCCCAAAAATTAAATGGTCGTCAGGTATTGTGGAAAAACTTTGGCTTTCTACGTTACGTTTGAGATCCCACAACGCCGCTCCCGGGTGGGCTCGAACCACTAAATTATTTGTTAACTGCTGAACGCGCGTTGTGGAAAAGTTTTGACTTTTTACGCTACATCTGAGACCCCACAACACCTCTCCCGGGTGGGCTCGAACCTTCAACCTTTCGATTAACAGCTGAACGCGCTAATCATTGCGCCACGTAAGCCCAAAAATTAAATGGTCGTCAGGTATTGTGGAAAAACTTTGGCTTTCCACGTTACGTTTGAGATCCCACAACACCGCGCCCGGGTGGGCTCGAACCACCAACCTATTGGTTAACAGCCGAACGCCCTAACCATTGCGCCACGGAAGCCCAAAAATTAAATGATCGTCAGGTATTGTGGAAAAACTTTGGCTTTCTACGTTACATATGAGATCCCACAACGCCGCTCCCGGGTGGGCTCGAACCACTAACCTATTAGTTAACAGCCGAACGCGCTAACCATTGAGCCACGGAAGCTCAGAAATTAAATGGTTGTCACGTATTGTGGAAAAGTTTTGACTTTTTACGCTACATCTGAGACCCCACAACACCTCTCCCGGTTGGGCTCGAACCACCAACCTTTCGATTAACGGCTGAACGCGCTAACCATTGCGCCACGGATGCCCAAAAATTCAATGTTCGTCAGGTATTGTGGAAAAACCTTGACATTTTACGTCACATCTGAGACCTCACAACACCGCTCCCGGATGGGCTCTAACCACCAACCTATTGGTTAACAGCCGAACGCGCTAACCATTGAGCCACGAAAGCTCAGAAATTAAATGGTCGTCACGTATTGTGGAAAAACTTTGGCTTTCTACGTTACATTTGAGATCCCAAAACACCGCTTCCGGGTGGGCTCGAACCACCAACCTATAGGTTAACAGCCGAACGCGTTAACCATTGCGCCACGGAAGCCCAAAAATTAAATGGTCGTCAGGTATTGTGGAAAAACTTTGGCTTTCTACGTTACGTTTGAGATCCCACAACGCCGCTCCCGGGTGGGCTCGAACCACTAAATTATTTGTTAACTGCTGAACGCGCGTTGTGGAAAAGTTTTGACTTTTTACGCTACATCTGAGACCCCACAACACCTCTCCCGGGTGGGCTCGAACCTTCAACCTTTCGATTAACAGCTGAACGCGCTAATCATTGCGCCACGTAAGCCCAAAAATTAAATGGTCGTCAGGTATTGTGGAAAAACTTTGGCTTTCCACGTTACGTTTGAGATCCCACAACACCGCGCCCGGGTGGGCTCGAACCACCAACCTATTGGTTAACAGCCGAACGCCCTAACCATTGCGCCACGGAAGCCCAAAAATTAAATGATCGTCAGGTATTGTGGAAAAACTTTGGCTTTCTACGTTACATATGAGATCCCACAACGCCGCTCCCGGGTGGGCTCGAACCACTAACCTATTAGTTAACAGCCGAACGCGCTAACCATTGAGCCACGGAGGCTCAGAAATAAAATGGTTGTCACGTATTGTGGAAAAGTTTTGACTTTTTACGCTACATCTGAGACCCCACAACACCTCTCCCGGGTGGGCTCGAACCACCAACCTTTCGATTAACAGCTGAACGCGCTAACCATTGCGCCACGGAAGCCCAAAATTTCAATGTTCGTCAGGTATTGTGGAAAAACTCTGACATTTTATGTTACATCTGAGACGTCACAACACCGCTCCCGGGAGGGCTCAAACCACCAGGCTTTTGAATAGCAGCTGAACGCGCTAACCATTGCGCCACGGAAGCCCAAAAATTAAATGGGCGTCCGGTATTGTGGAAAAACTTTGACTTTTTACGTAACATCTGAGACCTCATAGCACCGCTCCCGGGTGTGCTCGAACCACCAACCTTTCTGTTAACAGCCGAACGCGCTAACGATTGCGCCACGGAAGCCCAAAAATTAAATGTTCGTCAGGTATTGTGGAAAAACTCTGACATTTTACGTTACATCTGAGACCTCACTACACCGCTCCCGGATGGGCTCGAACCACCAACCTATTGGTTAAAAGACGAACGCGCTAACCATTGCGCCACGGAAGCCCAAAAATTAAATGGTCGTCAGGTGTTGTGGAAAAAACCTTGGCTTTTTACGTCACATCTGAGACGTCACAACACCTATTCCGGTTGGGCTCGAACCACCAACCTTTCGGTTAACAGCCGAACGCGCTAACCATTGCGCCAAGAAAGCCCAAAAATTTAATGGTCGTCAGGTATTGTGGCAAAACTTTGGCTTTCTACGTTACATTTGAGATCCCACACCATCGCTCCCGGGTGGGCTCGAACCACCAACCTATTGGTTAACAGCCGAACGCGCTAACCATTGAGCCACGGAAGCTCAGAAATTAAATGGTTGTCACGTATTGTGGATAAGTTATGACTTATTACTTTACATCTGAGACCCTACAACACCTCTCTCGGTTGGGCTCGAACCACCAACCTTTCGGTTAACAGCCGAACGCGCTAACCATTGCGCCAAGGAAGCCCAAAAAATAAATGGTCGTCAGGTATTGTGGAAAAACTTTGGCTTTCTACGTTACATTTGAGATCCCACAACACCGCTCCCGGGTGGGCTCGAACCACCAACCTATTGGCTAACAGCCGAACGCGCTAAGCATTGAGCCACGGAAGCTCAGAAATTAAATGGTTGTTACGTATTGTGGAAAAGTTTTGACATTTTACGCTACATCTGAGACCCCACAAAACCTCTCCCGGGTGGGCTCGAACCACCAACCTTTCGATTAACAGCTGAACGCGCTAATTATTGCGCCACGGAAGCCCAAAAATTAAATGTTCGTCAGGTATTGTGGAAAAACTCTGACATTTTACGTTACATTCGAGACGTCACAACACCGCTCCCGGGAGGGCTCAAACCACCAGTCTTTTGAATAGCAGCTGAACGCGCTAACCATTGCGCCACGGAAGCCTAAATATTAAATGGTCGTCATGTATTGTGGAAAAACTCTGACTTTTTACGTTACATCTGAGACCTCACAAAACGCTCCCGGATGGGCTCGAAAAACCAAAATTTCGGTTAAAAGCCGAAAGCGCTAGCCATTGAGCCACGGAAGTTCTGAAATTAAATGGTCGTCCGGTATTGTGGAAAAACTTTGACTTTTTACGTAACATCTGAGACCTCATAGCACCGCTCCCGGGTGTGCTCGAACCACCAACCTTTCTGTTAACAGCCAAACGCGCTAACCATTGCGCCAAGGAAGCCCAAATATTAAATATTCGTCAGGTATTGTGGAAAAACTCTGACATATTACGTCACATCTGAGAACTCACAACACCGCTCCCGGGTGGGCCCGAACCACCAACCTATTGGTTAACAGCCGAACACGCTAAACATTGAGCCACGGAAGCTCAGAAATTAAATCGTTGTCACGTATTGTGGAAAAGTTTTGACTTTTTACGCTACATCTGAGACCCCACAACACCTCTCCCGGGTGGGCTCGAACCACCAACCTTTCGATTAACAGAAGAACGCGCTAACCATTGCGCCACGGAAGCTCAAAAATTAATTGGTCGTCAGGTATTGTGGAAAAACCTTGACTTTTTACGTCACATCTGAGACCTCACAACACCGCTCCCGGATGGGCTCGAACTACCAAACTATTGGTTAACAGCCGAACGCGCTAACCATTGAGCCACGGAAGCTCAGAAATTAAATGGTCGTCAGGTATTGTGGAAAAACTTTGGCTTTCTACGTTACATTTGAGATCCCACAACACCGCTCCCGGGTTTGCTCGAACCACCAACCTATTGGCTAACAGCCGAACGCGCTAAACATTGAGCCACGGAAGCTCAGAAATTAAATCGTTGTCACGTATTGTGGAAAAGTTTTGACTTTTTACGCTACATCTGAGACCCCACAACACCTCTCCCGGGTGGGCTCGAACCACCAACCTTTCGATTAACAGAAGAACGCGCTAACCATTGCGCCACGGAAGCTCAAAAATTAAATGGTCGTCAGGTATTGTGGAAAAACCTTGACTTTTTACGTCACATCTGAGACCTCACAACACCGCTCCCGAAAGGGCTCAAACCACCAGTCTTTTGAATAACAGCTGAACGCGCTAACCATTGCGCCCCGGAAGCCCAAAAATTAAATGGTCGTCAGGTATTGTGGAAAAACTTTGGCTTTCTACGTTACATTTGAGATCCCACAACACCGCTCCCGGGTGGGCTCGAACCACCAACCTATTGGCTAACAGCCGAACGCGCTAACCTTTGAGCCACGAAAGCTCAGAAATTAAATGGTTGTCACGTATTGTGGAAAAGTTTTGACTTTTTACGCTACATCTGAGACCCCACAACACCTCTCTCGGGTGGGCTCGAACCACCAACCTTTCGATTAACAGCTGAATGCGCTAATTATTGCGCCACGGAAGCCCAAAAATTAAATGGTCGTCAGGTATTCTGGAAAAACTTTGGCTTTCTACGTTACATTCGTGATCCCACAACGCCACTCCCGGGTGGGCTTGAACCACCAACCTTTCGGTTACCAGCCGAACGCGCTAACCATTGCGCCACGGAAGCCCAAAAATTAAATGGTCGTCAGGTATTGTGGAAAAACTTTGGCTTTCTACGTTACATGTGAGATCCCACAACACCGCTTCCGGGTGGCCTTGAACCACCAACCTATTGGTTAACAGCCGAACGCGCTAACCATTGAGCCACGGAAGCCCAAAAATTAAATGGTCGTCAGGTATTGTGGAAAAACCTTGACTTTTTACGTAACATCTGAGACGTCACAACACCGCTCCCGGATGGGCTTGAACCACCAACCTTTCGGTTAACAGCCGAACGCGCTAACCATTGCGCCACGGAAGCCCAAAAATTAAATGGTCGTCAGGTATTGTGGAAAAATTTGGCTTTCTACGTTACATTCGAGATCCCACAACACCGCTCCCGGGTATGCTTGAAGCACCAACCTATTGGCTAACAGCCGAACGCGCTAACCATTGAGCCACGGAAGCTCAGAAATTAAATGGTTGTCAGGTATTGTGGAAAAACTTTGTCTTTCTACGTTACATTTGAGACCCCACAACCACCAACCTTTCGATTAACAGCTGAACGCGCTAACCATTGAGCCACGGAAGCTCAGAAATTAAATGGTCGTCAGGTATTGTGGAAAAACTTTGGCTTTCTACGTTACATTTGAGATCCCACAACACCGCTCCCGGCTGGGCTCGAACCACCAACCTATGGGTCAACAGCAGAACGCGCTAACCATTGCGCCACGGAAGCCCAAAAATTAAATGCTCGTCAGGTTTTGCGTAAAAACCTAGACTTTTTACGTCACATCTGAGACCTCACAACACCGCTCTAGGATGAGCTCGAACCACCAACCTATTGGTTAACAGCCGAACGCGCTAACCATTGAGCCACGGAAGCTCAGAAATTAAATGATTGTCACGTATTGTGGATAAGTTTTGACTTTCTACGCTACATATGAGACCCCACAACACCTCTCCCGGGTGGGCTCGAACCTTCAACCTTTCGATTAACAGCTGAACGCGCTAATCATTGCGCCACGGAAGCCCAAAAATTAAATGGTCGTCAGGTATTGTGGAAAAACCTTGACTTTTTACGTCACATCTGAGACCTCACAACACCGCTCCCGGATGGGCTCGAACTACCAAACTATTGGTTAACAGCCGAACGCGCTAACCATTGAGCCACGGAAGCTCAGAAATTAAATGGTCGTCAGGTATTGTGGAAAAACTTTGGCTTTCTACGTTACATTTGAGATCCCACAACACCGCTCCCGGGTGGGCTCGAACCACCAACCTATTGGCTAACAGCCGAACGCGCTAAACATTGAGCCACGGAAGCTCAGAAACTAAATCGTTGTCACGTATTGTGGAAAAGTTTTGACTTTTTACGCTACATCTGAGACCCCACAACACCTCTCCCGGGTGGGCTCGAACCACCAACCTTTCGATTAACAGAAGAACGCGCTAACCATTGCGCCACGGAAGCTCAAAAATTAAATGGTCGTCAGGTATTGTGGAAAAACCTTGACTTTTTACGTCACATCTGAGACCTCACAACACCGCTCCCGAAAGGGCTCAAACCACCAGTCTTTTGAATAACAGCTGAACGCGCTAACCATTGCGCCCCGGAAGCCCAAAAATTAAATGGTCGTCAGGTATTGTGGAAAAACTTTGGCTTTCTACGTTACATTTGAGATCCCACAACACCGCTCCCGGGTGGGCTCGAACCACCAACCTATTGGCTAACAGCCGAACGCGCTAACCTTTGAGCCACGAAAGCTCAGAAATTAAATGGTTGTCACGTATTGTGGAAAAGTTTTGACTTTTTACGCTACATCTGAGACCCCACAACACCTCTCTCGGGTGGGCTCGAACCACCAACCTTTCGATTAACAGCTGAATGCGCTAATTATTGCGCCACGGAAGCCCAAAAATTAAATGGTCGTCAGGTATTCTGGAAAAACTTTGGCTTTCTACGTTACATTCGTGATCCCACAACGCCACTCCCGGGTGGGCTTGAACCACCAACCTTTCGGTTACCAGCCGAACGCGCTAACCATTGCGCCACGGAAGCCCAAAAATTAAATGGTCGTCAGGTATTGTGGAAAAACTTTGGCTTTCTACGTTACATGTGAGATCCCACAACACCGCTTCCGGGTGGCCTTGAACCACCAACCTATTGGTTAACAGCCGAACGCGCTAACCATTGAGCCACGGAAGCCCAAAAATTAAATGGTCGTCAGGTATTGTGGAAAAACCTTGACTTTTTACGTAACATCTGAGACGTCACAACACCGCTCCCGGATGGGCTTGAACCACCAACCTTTCGGTTAACAGCCGAACGCGCTAACCATTGCGCCACGGAAGCCCAAAAATTAAATGGTCGTCAGGTATTGTGGAAAAATTTGGCTTTCTACGTTACATTCGAGATCCCACAACACCGCTCCCGGGTATGCTTGAAGCACCAACCTATTGGCTAACAGCCGAACGCGCTAACCATTGAGCCACGGAAGCTCAGAAATTAAATGGTTGTCAGGTATTGTGGAAAAACTTTGTCTTTCTACGTTACATTTGAGACCCCACAACCACCAACCTTTCGATTAACAGCTGAACGCGCTAACCATTGAGCCACGGAAGCTCAGAAATTAAATGGTCGTCAGGTATTGTGGAAAAACTTTGGCTTTCTACGTTACATTTGAGATCCCACAACACCGCTCCCGGCTGGGCTCGAACCACCAACCTATGGGTCAACAGCAGAACGCGCTAACCATTGCGCCACGGAAGCCCAAAAATTAAATGCTCGTCAGGTTTTGCGTAAAAACCTAGACTTTTTACGTCACATCTGAGACCTCACAACACCGCTCTAGGATGAGCTCGAACCACCAACCTATTGGTTAACAGCCGAACGCGCTAACCATTGAGCCACGGAAGCTCAGAAATTAAATGATTGTCACGTATTGTGGATAAGTTTTGACTTTCTACGCTACATATGAGACCCCACAACACCTCTCCCGGGTGGGCTCGAACCTTCAACCTTTCGATTAACAGCTGAACGCGCTAATCATTGCGCCACGGAAGCCCAAAAATTAAATGGTCGTCAGGTATTGTGGAAAAACCTTGACTTTTTACGTCACATCTGAGACCTCACAACACCGCTCCCGGATGGGCTCGAACTACCAAACTATTGGTTAACAGCCGAACGCGCTAACCATTGAGCCACGGAAGCTCAGAAATTAAATGGTCGTCAGGTATTGTGGAAAAACTTTGGCTTTCTACGTTACATTTGAGATCCCACAACACCGCTCCCGGGTGGGCTCGAACCACCAACCTATTGGCTAACAGCCGAACGCGCTAAACATTGAGCCACGGAAGCTCAGAAACTAAATCGTTGTCACGTATTGTGGAAAAGTTTTGACTTTTTACGCTACATCTGAGACCCCACAACACCTCTCCCGGGTGGGCTCGAACCACCAACCTTTCGATTAACAGAAGAACGCGCTAACCATTGCGCCACGGAAGCTCAAAAATTAAATGGTCGTCAGGTATTGTGGAAAAACCTTGACTTTTTACGTCACATCTGAGACCTCACAACACCGCTCCCGAAAGGGCTCAAACCACCAGTCTTTTGAATAACAGCTGAACGCGCTAACCATTGCGCCCCGGAAGCCCAAAAATTAAATGGTCGTCAGGTATTGTGGAAAAACTTTGGCTTTCTACGTTACATTTGAGATCCCACAACACCGCTCCCGGGTGGGCTCGAACCACCAACCTATTGGCTAACAGCCGAACGCGCTAACCTTTGAGCCACGAAAGCTCAGAAATTAAATGGTTGTCACGTATTGTGGAAAAGTTTTGACTTTTTACGCTACATCTGAGACCCCACAACACCTCTCTCGGGTGGGCTCGAACCACCAACCTTTCGATTAACAGCTGAATGCGCTAATTATTGCGCCACGGAAGCCCAAAAATTAAATGGTCGTCAGGTATTCTGGAAAAACTTTGGCTTTCTACGTTACATTCGTGATCCCACAACGCCACTCCCGGGTGGGCTTGAACCACCAACCTTTCGGTTACCAGCCGAACGCGCTAACCATTGCGCCACGGAAGCCCAAAAATTAAATGGTCGTCAGGTATTGTGGAAAAACTTTGGCTTTCTACGTTACATGTGAGATCCCACAACACCGCTTCCGGGTGGCCTTGAACCACCAACCTATTGGTTAACAGCCGAACGCGCTAACCATTGAGCCACGGAAGCCCAAAAATTAAATGGTCGTCAGGTATTGTGGAAAAACCTTGACTTTTTACGTAACATCTGAGACGTCACAACACCGCTCCCGGATGGGCTTGAACCACCAACCTTTCGGTTAACAGCCGAACGCGCTAACCATTGCGCCACGGAAGCCCAAAAATTAAATGGTCGTCAGGTATTGTGGAAAAATTTGGCTTTCTACGTTACATTCGAGATCCCACAACACCGCTCCCGGGTATGCTTGAAGCACCAACCTATTGGCTAACAGCCGAACGCGCTAACCATTGAGCCACGGAAGCTCAGAAATTAAATGGTTGTCAGGTATTGTGGAAAAACTTTGTCTTTCTACGTTACATTTGAGACCCCACAACCACCAACCTTTCGATTAACAGCTGAACGCGCTAACCATTGAGCCACGGAAGCTCAGAAATTAAATGGTCGTCAGGTATTGTGGAAAAACTTTGGCTTTCTACGTTACATTTGAGATCCCACAACACCGCTCCCGGCTGGGCTCGAACCACCAACCTATGGGTCAACAGCAGAACGCGCTAACCATTGCGCCACGGAAGCCCAAAAATTAAATGCTCGTCAGGTTTTGCGTAAAAACCTAGACTTTTTACGTCACATCTGAGACCTCACAACACCGCTCTAGGATGAGCTCGAACCACCAACCTATTGGTTAACAGCCGAACGCGCTAACCATTGAGCCACGGAAGCTCAGAAATTAAATGATTGTCACGTATTGTGGATAAGTTTTGACTTTCTACGCTACATATGAGACCCCACAACACCTCTCCCGGGTGGGCTCGAACCTTCAACCTTTCGATTAACAGCTGAACGCGCTAATCATTGCGCCACGGAAGCCCAAAAATTAAATGGTCGTCAGGTATTGTGGAAAAACCTTGACTTTTTACGTCACATCTGAGACCTCACAACACCGCTCCCGGATGGGCTCGAACTACCAAACTATTGGTTAACAGCCGAACGCGCTAACCATTGAGCCACGGAAGCTCAGAAATTAAATGGTCGTCAGGTATTGTGGAAAAACTTTGGCTTTCTACGTTACATTTGAGATCCCACAACACCGCTCCCGGGTGGGCTCGAACCACCAACCTATTGGCTAACAGCCGAACGCGCTAAACATTGAGCCACGGAAGCTCAGAAACTAAATCGTTGTCACGTATTGTGGAAAAGTTTTGACTTTTTACGCTACATCTGAGACCCCACAACACCTCTCCCGGGTGGGCTCGAACCACCAACCTTTCGATTAACAGAAGAACGCGCTAACCATTGCGCCACGGAAGCTCAAAAATTAAATGGTCGTCAGGTATTGTGGAAAAACCTTGACTTTTTACGTCACATCTGAGACCTCACAACACCGCTCTCGAAAGGGCTCAAACCACCAGTCTTTTGAATAACAGCTGAACGCGCTAACCATTGCGCCCCGGAAGCCCAAAAATTAAATGGTCGTCAGGTATTGTGGAAAAACTTTGGCTTTCTACGTTACATTCGAGATCCCACAACACCGCTCCCGGGTATGCTTGAAGCACCAACCTATTGGCTAACAGCCGAACGCCCTAACCATTGAGCCACGGAAGCTCAGAAATTAAATGGTTGTCAGGTTTTGCGTAAAAACCTAGACTTTTTACGTCACATCTGAGACCTCACAACACCGCTCCCGGATGAGCTCGAACCACCAAACTATTGGTTTACAGCCGAACGCGCTAACCATTGAGCCACGGAAGCTCAGAAATTAAATGGTTGTCACGTATTGTGGATAAGTTATGACTTATTACTTTACATCTGAGACCCTACAACACCTCTCTCGGTTGGGCTCGAACCACCAACCTTTCGGTTAACAGCCGAACGCGCTAACCATTGCGCCAAGGAAGCCCAAAAAATAAATGGTCGTCAGGTATTGTGGAAAAACTTTGGCTTTCTACGTTACATTTGAGATCCCACAACACCGCTCCCGGGTGGGCTCGAACCACCAACCTATTGGCTAACAGCCGAACGCGCTAAGCATTGAGCCACGGAAGCTCAGAAATTAAATGGTTGTTACGTATTGTGGAAAAGTTTTGACATTTTACGCTACATCTGAGACCCCACAAAACCTCTCCCGGGTGGGCTCGAACCACCAACCTTTCGATTAACAGCTGAACGCGCTAATTATTGCGCCACGGATGCCCAAAAATTAAATGTTCGTCAGGTATTGTGGAAAAACTCTGACATTTTACGTTACATTCGAGACGTCACAACACCGCTCCCGGGAGGGCTCAAACCACCAGTCTTTTGAATAGCAGCTGAACGCGCTAACCATTGCGCCACGGAAGCCTAAATATTAAATGGTCGTCATGTATTGTGGAAAAACTCTGACTTTTTACGTTACATCTGAGACCTCACAAAACGCTCCCGGATGGGCTCGAAAAACCAAAATTTCGGTTAAAAGCCGAAAGCGCTAGCCATTGAGCCACGGAAGCTCTGAAATTAAATGGTCGTCCGGTATTGTGGAAAAACTTTGACTTTTTACGTAACATCTGAGACCTCATAGCACCGCTCCCGGGTGTGCTCGAACCACCAACCTTTCTGTTAACAGCCAAACGCGCTAACCATTGCGCCAAGGAAGCCCAAATATTAAATATTCGTCAGGTATTGTGGAAAAACTCTGACATATTACGTCACATCTGAGAACTCACAACACCGCTCCCGGGTGGGCCCGAACCACCAACCTATTGGTTAACAGCCGAACACGCTAAACATTGAGCCACGGAAGCTCAGAAATTAAATCGTTGTCACGTATTGTGGAAAAGTTTTGACTTTTTACGCTACATCTGAGACCCCACAACACCTCTCCCGGGTGGGCTCGAACCACCAACCTTTCGATTAACAGAAGAACGCGCTAACCATTGCGCCACGGAAGCTCAAAAATTAATTGGTCGTCAGGTATTGTGGAAAAACCTTGACTTTTTACGTCACATCTGAGACCTCACAACACCGCTCCCGGATGGGCTCGAACTACCAAACTATTGGTTAACAGCCGAACGCGCTAACCATTGAGCCACGGAAGCTCAGAAATTAAATGGTCGTCAGGTATTGTGGAAAAACTTTGGCTTTCTACGTTACATTTGAGATCCCACAACACCGCTCCCGGGTTTGCTCGAACCACCAACCTATTGGCTAACAGCCGAACGCGCTAAACATTGAGCCACGGAAGCTCAGAAATTAAATCGTTGTCACGTATTGTGGAAAAGTTTTGACTTTTTACGCTACATCTGAGACCCCACAACACCTCTCCCGGGTGGGCTCGAACCACCAACCTTTCGATTAACAGAAGAACGCGTTAACCATTGCGCCACGGAAGCTCAAAAATTAAATGGTCGTCAGGTATTGTGGAAAAACCTTGACTTTTTACGTCACATCTGAGACCTCACAACACCGCTCCCGAAAGGGCTCAAACCACCAGTCTTTTGAATAACAGCTGAACGCGCTAACCATTGCGCCCCGGAAGCCCAAAAATTAAATGGTCGTCAGGTATTGTGGAAAAACCTTGACTTTTTACGTCACATCTGAGACCTCACAACACCGCTCCCGGATGGGCTCGAACTACCAAACTATTGGTTAACAGCCGAACGCGCTAACCATTGAGCCACGGAAGCTCAGAAATTAAATGGTCGTCAGGTATTGTGGAAAAACTTTGGCTTTCTACGTTACATTTGAGATCCCACAACACCGCTCCCGGGTTTGCTCGAACCACCAACCTATTGGCTAACAGCCGAACGCGCTAAACATTGAGCCACGGAAGCTCAGAAATTAAATCGTTGTCACGTATTGTGGAAAAGTTTTGACTTTTTACGCTACATCTGAGACCCCACAACACCTCTCCCGGGTGGGCTCGAACCACCAACCTTTCGATTAACAGAAGAACGCGCTAACCATTGCGCCACGGAAGCTCAAAAATTAAATGGTCGTCAGGTATTGTGGAAAAACCTTGACTTTTTACGTCACATCTGAGACCTCACAACACCGCTCCCGAAAGGGCTCAAACCACCAGTCTTTTGAATAACAGCTGAACGCGCTAACCATTGCGCCCCGGAAGCCCAAAAATTAAATGGTCGTCAGGTATTGTGGAAAAACTTTGGCTTTCTACGTTACATTTGAGATCCCACAACACCGCTCCCGGGTGGGCTCGAACCACCAACCTATTGGCTAACAGCCGAATGCGCTAACCATTGCGCCCCGGAAGCCCAAAAATTAAATGGTCGTCAGGTATTGTGGAAAAACTTTGGCTTTCTACGTTACATTTGAGATCCCACAACACCGCTCCCGGCTGGGCTCGAACCACCAACCTATGGGTCAACAGCAGAACGCGCTAACCATTGCGCCACGGAAGCCCAAAAATTAAATGCTCGTCAGGTTTTGCGTAAAAACCTAGACTTTTTACGTCACATCTGAGACCTCACAACACCGCTCTAGGATGAGCTCGAACCACCAACCTATTGGTTAACAGCCGAACGCGCTAACCATTGAGCCACGGAAGCTCAGAAATTAAATGATTGTCACGTATTGTGGATAAGTTTTGACTTTCTACGCTACATATGAGACCCCACAACACCTCTCCCGGGTGGGCTCGAACCTTCAACCTTTCGATTAACAGCTGAACGTGCTAATCATTGCGCCACGGAAGCCCAAAAATTAAATGGTCGTCAGGTATTGTGGAAAAACCTTGACTTTTTACGTCACATCTGAGACCTCACAACACCGCTCCCGGATGGGCTCGAACTACCAAACTATTGGTTAACAGCCGAACGCGCTAACCATTGAGCCACGGAAGCTCAGAAATTAAATGGTCGTCAGGTATTGTGGAAAAACTTTGGCTTTCTACGTTACATTTGAGATCCCACAACACCGCTCCCGGGTGGGCTCGAACCACCAACCTATTGGCTAACAGCCGAACGCGCTAAACATTGAGCCACGGAAGCTCAGAAATTAAATCGTTGTCACGTATTGTGGAAAAGTTTTGACTTTTTACGCTACATCTGAGACCCCACAACACCTCTCCCGGGTGGGCTCGAACCACCAACCTTTCGATTAACAGAAGAACGCGCTAACCATTGCGCCACGGAAGCTCAAAAATTAAATGGTCGTCAGGTATTGTGGAAAAACCTTGACTTTTTACGTCACATCTGAGACCTCACAACACCGCTCTCGAAAGGGCTCAAACCACCAGTCTTTTGAATAACAGCTGAACGCGCTAACCATTGCGCCCCGAAAACCCAAAAATTAAATGGTCGTCAGGTATTGTGGAAAAACTTTGGCTTTCTACGTTACATTCGAGATCCCACAACACCGCTCCCGGGTATGCTTGAAGCACCAACCTATTGGCTAACAGCCGAACGCCCTAACCATTGAGCCACGGAAGCTCAGAAATTAAATGGTTGTCAGGTATTGTGGAAAAACTTTGGCTTTCTACGTTACATTTGAGACCCCACAACCACCAACCTTTCGATTAACAGCTGAACGCGCTAACCATTGAGCCACGGAAGCTCAGAAATTAAATGGTCGTCAGGTATTGTGGAAAAACTTTGGCTTTCTACGTTACATTTGAGATCCCACAACACCGCTCCCGGGTGGGCTCGAACCACCAACCTATGGGTCAACAGCAGAACGCGCTAACTATTGCGCCACGGAAGCCCAAAAATTAAATGCTCGTCAGGTTTTGCGTAAAAACCTAGACTTTTTACGTCACATCTGAGACCTCACAACACCGCTCCCGGATGAGCTCGAACCACCAAACTATTGGTTAACAGCCGAACGCGCTAACCATTGAGCCAAGGAAGCTCAGAAATTAAATGTTCGTCAGGTATTGTGAAAAACTCTGACATTTTACGTTACATCTGAGACCTCACAACACCGCATCCCGGATGGGCTCGAACCACAAACCTATTGGTTAACAGCCGAACGCGATAACCATTGAGCCACGGAAGCTCGGAAATTAAATGGTTGTCAGGTATTGTGGATAAGTTATGACTTATTACGTTACATCTGATACCCTACAACACCTCTCCCGGTTGGGATCGAACCACCAACCTTTCGGTTAACAGCCGAACGCGCTAACCATTGCCCCAAGGAAGCCCAAACATTAAATGTTCGTCAGGTATTGTGGAAAAACCTTGAATTTTTACGTTACATTTGAGATCCCACAACACCGCTCCCGGGTGGGCTCGAACCACCAACCTATTGGTTAACAGCCGAACGCGCTAATCATTGAGCCACGGAAGCCCAGAAATTAAATGGTTGTCACGTATTGTGGAAAAGTTTTGACTTTTTACGCTACATCTGAGACCCCACAACACCTCTCCCGGGTGGGCTCGTACCACCAACCTTTCGATTAACAGCTGAACGCGCTAACCATTGCGCCACGGAAGCCCAAAAATTCAATGTTCGACAGGTATTGTGGAAAAACTCTGACATTTTATGTTACATTTGAGACGTCACAACACCGCTCCCGGGAGAGCTCAAACCACCAGTCTTTTGAATAGCAGCTGAACGCGCTAACCATTGCGCCACGGAAGCCCAAAAATTAAATGGTCGTCAGGTATTTTGGAAAAACCTTGACTTTTAACGTCACATCTGAGACGTCACAATACCGCTCCCGGATGGGCTCGAACCACCAACCTATTGGTTAACAGCCGAACGCGCTAACCATTGAGCCACGGAAGCCCAAAGTTAAATGCTCGTCAGGTATTGTGTAAAAACCTTGACTTTTTACGTCACATCTGAGACCTCACAACACCGCTCCCGGATGGGCTCGAACCACCAACCTATTGGTTAACAGCCGAACGCGCTAACCATTGAGCCACGGAAGCCCAAAGTTAAATGCTCGTCAGGTATTGTGTAAAAACCTTGACTTTTTACGTCACATCTGAGACCTCACAACACCGCTCCCGGATGGGCTCGAACCACCAACCTATTGGTTAACAGCCAAACGCGCTAACCATTGAGCCACGGAAGCTCAGAAATTAAATGGTTGTCACGTATTGTGGATAAGTTTTGACATTTTACGTTACATCTGAGACGTCACAACACCGCTCCCGGATGGGCTCGAACATTAACCTTTCGGTTAACAGCTGAACGCGCTGACCATTGCGCCACGGAAGCCCAAAAATTAAATGGTCGTCAGGTATTGTGGAAAAATTTTGGCTTTCAACGTTACATTTGAGATCCCAAAACACAGCTCCCGGGTGGGCTCGAACCACCAACCTATTTGTTAACAGCCGAATTCGCTAACCATTGAGCCAAGGAAGCTCAGAATTTAAATGGTCGTCAGGTGTTGTGGAAAAACCTTGACTTTTTACTTCACATTTGATACGTCACAACACCGCTCCCGGATGGGCTCGAACCACACACCTATTGGTTAACAGCCGAACGCGCTAACCTTTGAGCCACGGAAGCTCAGAAATTAAATGGTTGTCAGGTATTGTAGATAAGTTAAGACTTTTTACGTTACATCTGAGACCCTACAACACCTCTCCCGGGTGGGCTCGAACCTTCAACCTTTCGATTAACAGCTGAACGCGCTAATCATTGCGCCACGGAAGCCCAAAAATTAAATGTTCGTCAGGTATTGTGGAAAAACTCTGACATTTTACGTTACATCTGAGACCTCACAACACTGCTCCCGGATGGGCTCGAACCACCAACTTATTGGTTAACAGCCGAACGCGCTAACCATTGCGCCACGGAATCCCAAAATTTAAATGGTCGTCAGGTGTTGTGGAAAAAACCTTGACTTTTTACATCACATCTGAGACGTCACAACACCGCTCCCGGATGGGCTCGAACCACACACCTATTAGTTAACAGCCGAACGCGCTAACCTTTGAGCCACGGAAGCTCACAAATTAAATGGTTGTCAGGTATTGTAGATAAGTTATGACTTTTTACGTTACATCTGAGACCCTACAACACCTCTTCCGGTTGGGTACGAACCACCAACCTTTCGGTTAACAGCCGAACGCACTAACAATTGCACCAAGGAAGCCCAAAAATTTAATGGTCGTCAGGTATTGTGGCAAAACTTTGGCTTTCTACGTTACATTTGAGATCCCACACCACCGCTCCCGGGTGGGCTCGAACCACCAACCTATTGGTTAACAGCCGAACGCGCTAACCATTGAGCCACGGAATCTCAGAAATTAAATGGTTTTCACGTATTGTGGATAAGTTTTGACTTTTTACGCTACATCTGAGACCCCACAACACCTCTTCCGGGTGGGCTTGAACCACCAGCCTTTCGATTTACAGTTGAACGCGCTAATAATTGCGCCATGGAAGCCCAAAAATTAAATGTTCGTCAGGTATTGTGGAAAAACTCTAACATTTTACGTTACATCTGAGACGCCACAACACCGCTCCCGGATGGGCACGAACCACCAACCTTTAGGTTAAGAGCCGAACGCGCTAACCATTGAGCCACGGAAGCCCAAAAATTAAATGCTCGTCAGGTATTGTGTAAAAACCTTGACTTTTTGCGTCACATCTGAGACCTCACAACACCGCACCCGGATGGGCTCGAACAACCAACCTATTGGTTAACAGCCGAACGCGCTAACCATTGCGCCACGGAAGCCCAAAAGTTAAATGCTCGTCAGGTATTGTGTAAAAACCTTGACTTTTTACGTCACATCTGAGACCTCACAACACCGCTCCCGGATGGGCTCGAACAACCAACCTATTGGTTAACAGCCGAACGCGCTAACCATTGCGCCACGGAAGCCCAAAAATTAAATGTTCGTCAGGTATTGTGGAAAAACTCTGACATTTTACGTTACATCTGAGACCTCACAACACCGCTCCCGGATGGGCTCGAACCACCAACCTATTGGTTAACAGCCGAACGCGCTAACCATTGAGCCACGGAAGCTCAGAGATTAAATTGTTGTCAGGTATTGTGGATAAGTTATGACTTATTACGTTACATCTGAGACCCTACAACACCTCTCACGGTTGGGCTCGAACCACCATCCTTTCGGTTAACAGCCGAACGCGCTAACCATTGCACCAAGGAAGCCCAAAAAATAAATGGTCGTCAGGTATTGTGGAAAAACTTTGTCTTTCTACGTTACATTTAAGATCCCACAACACCGCTCCCGGGTGGGCTCGAACCTCCACCCTATTGGTTAAAAGCTGAACGCGCTAACCATTCAGCCACGGAAGCTCAGAAATTAAATGGTTGTCACGTATTGTGGAAAAGTTTTGACTTTTTACGCTACATCTGAGACCCCACAACACCTCTCCCGGTTGGGCTCGAACCACCAACCTTTTGGTTAACAGCCGAACGCGCTAACCATTGCGCCATGGAAGCCCAAAAATTAAATGTTCGTCAGGTATTGTGGAAAAACCTTGACTTTTTACGTCACTTCTGAGACCTCACAACACCGCTCCCGGATGGGCTCGAACCACCAACCTATTGGTTAACAGCCGAACGCGCTAACCATTGAGCCACGGAAGCTCAGAAATTAAATGGTCGTCACGTATTGTGGAAAAACTTTGGCTTTCTACGTTACATTTGAGATCCCACAACACCGCTCCCGGGTGGGCTCGAACCACCAACCTATTGGTTAACAGCCGAACGCGTTACCATTGCGCCACGGAAGCCCAAAAATTAAATGGTCGTCAGGTATTGTGGAAAAACTTTGGCTTTCTACGTTACGTTTGAGATCCCACAACGCCGCTCCCGGGTGGGCTCGAACCACTAACCTATTTGTTAACTGCTGAACGCGCTAACCATTGCGCCACGGAAGCTAAAAATTAAATGCTCGTCAGGTATTGTGTAAAAACCTTGACTTTTTACGTCACATCTGAGACCTCACAACACCGCTCCCGGATGGGCTCGAACCACCAACCTATTGGTTAACAGCCGAACGCGCTAACCATTGCGCCACGGAAGCCCAAAAATTAAATGTTCGTCAGGTATTAAAGTTTTCAGAGATAAATAATACTAGGTTTAATAATAAACAGTTTTAATTCAAAAAAACGAAAAGATAATTTTAACGCGGTTACAAAAAAAGGGTAGCATCCTTCTTCTACTGAATTTCTTCTTCGACTAAAAAAAAGTCCCCGTTCCCGCGTTTTCCGTATTCAATACAACAAAGCCCAAAAAAAAGAGAGAGGACCCTCTGTAGAGGTAATGTTACTATGGAATGAAAAAAACCGAACTGCGCTTATAATAGGAGAGGAGTTCGAAACTTTCAAAAAACAAGCTGGGTTTTTCTGCACTCCCGGGCCATGAGCTTGCTCATAACCAATTTAATTCATTCTTAAACTTAATCGTTAGCTTCTAATAAACACAACATCTTAATAGCTCTTCTAATAATCATTCCCGAGGGTAATTTCAAGGAGCACGATCGAATACGTCCGTCGCGACCAACATGAACTTCAAGGACCCGCGCGAGCCTCCACTGTTGCCTAGCTAACTTCTCGTCTGAGATGAGAACTACATCTCCCGACCGAATTTCACGACCCGTTTTCACGCGATGAACTTCATGAGCTGTCTTCAACTCGAGCAGGTACTCATGATTCCACCTCTGCCATAAGCGATTCAGGATCGTCTGTTGGTACTTCCATCGTTTACGCAAGTCACTGGATCTGTTGTCTAAGATCGTAGAAGGTTGAGGAATAGAGGTCAATCGTCTTCCAATAAGGAAATTCCCAGGTGTGAGAGGTTCCGGATCAGTAGAATCGTCATTCAAATAGGTGATTGGTCTACTATTGATAGTGGCCTCGGTTTCTGTCAACACCGTTACCATTTCTTCAAAGTTGAGGAAAGCATTCCCCAAAGTCTTCTTCAAAGCCATTTTTACAGATTTAACAAGACGCTCGTAAAATCCCCCATACCAGGGCGCTCGTTCAATGATAAATTTCCACTGGACACCCCGTGACCCTAGAAATTCTCCAATCTTCTTTTTGTTTAAATGCTTCCAAACGGCTATTAGCTCTCGGTTTGCCTTCTGGAATGTTTTGGCATTGTCCGAATATATCGTGTGGATCAGACCTCTTCTGGACACAAACCGTCTAAATGCCAGCAGGAAACATTCCGTGGATAAATTGGAAACCAACTCTAAATGTATGGCTCTCGTGGTTCCACAGGTGAACAAGGCTATGTACGCCTTCTCTCCCTTTCCTTCTAATCCTTTAATGTAAATAGGACCCGCGAAATCGACCCCGGTTATCATAAAGGGCGAGGATTCTTTAACTCTGTCTTTGGGGAGGGGAGCCCATTCTACGTCCATCGGTTTTACTCCCCACTTCTTGCAAATGAGACAATCACGTAGGACCCTTTTTGTGGTCTGTCTGGCCTTCGGTACCCAATACATTTCCCTCAGCTGCGTGAGGGTGGCGGCTGTACCCGTATGCATGACTTCTTGGTGGGCATGCATAATAATCATGTGGGTAAATCGGTGGTCGTTCGGGAGAAGAATAGGATGTTTGGTCTCGAAGGAGAATTCGGACTCTTGCAGTCTTCCACCTATTCGTATGACGTCATCCTCATCTAGGAAGGGTTTCCATTGCGCGATTTTTGATTTCAGTGGTAGTTCTTCCTTATTTTTAATTGCAAGATACTCTTCTTCAAAGTTTTCCCTCTGGACTAATTTGATCCAATAGAGTTTGGCTTGCCACAATTCTTCTGTGGTCAAAAAATCGCTTTTTGTTTTGTTCTTCATAGCGGTAGGAGTGTAACGCTTTACCCATGCCGTTACTCTGACCAATTTTCTTACTTCTTCGTATTTATTTAGGTTGAGTAGGGGTTCTGATTTCGTTTTGACTCCTACATAGTTTTCGGCTATTGTTTGCCGTGTAACTCTTCTTTCTTCATCTATTTTCTCTTGATCGGGTTCTATAGATTCCTTTAACCAGAATTCTCTTGCTTGACTTAACCAAGAAGGTCCGTGCCACCAGGTGGTGTTATCTTGAAGTCTTCCTATTCCTTGTCCCATACTTAACACATCAGCGGGGTTTTCCTTCCCTGTACAGTGGTTCCAAGAGTGGGGTTCCGTCAACGTTTGAATCTCTGAGACTCGGTTGGAAACGAATGGTTTCCAGTCTTCAGGAGAACCCCGTATCCAACTGATGGTTATGGTGGAATCGCTCCAGTAGTAGATATCGGCTTCTTGTATAGTAAACATCTTCCTCAACCGAGTAGTCAATCGCGCGCCGATTAATGCCCCAAGCAATTCTAATCGGGGTAGAGTCACCTTCTTAATTGGCGCTACTCGTGTCTTCGAGGCCACCATAGAGACGTGTATCTTCCCTGTCTCGGTTACGTATCGAACATACAAGACAGCCCCGTAGGCCCTCTCGCTGGCGTCCGAAAAACAATGTAATTGGCATTGTACTACTTCCTCGTCTCTATTGGGCCCGTAAAATCTAGGAATAGTTATTTTCCCCATATTCTCCAAGTCTGCGCACCATTCATGCCATTCCTGGGCTAATTCTTCCGGTAAAGGATCATCCCAATCGACTCCCCTTTGCCAGATTCTTTGTAAAAGCATCTTGATTTTCACGACAAAGGGCGAAATCAGACCCAAGGGATCAAATAACTTGGCTGATATTTTCAGTACGCTGCGCTTCGTATCTTCGAGGGTGGATAATGATTGGATTATACCAAAAACTTCATAACTAAAGTCGTCTGTTGCTGGATTCCACGGAAGTCCCAGTACTTTTCTGATAGGGCTATCTTCTAGTGACGAAACGTCAAATTCTTCCATCCTTAAGCGTTCGCGTAATCTCGAGGAGTTAGTCTGAAATTTCCTTAAATTCATTTTCGCCGCTTGGAAAATTTCTCTTGCTTCTTTGGCTATTGTATAAGCCTTCTCCTCGCTTTCTTCTCCCGATAATAAATCATCCGCAAACGTATCTCGGCCAATTACCTGGCTGGTTTCAGGGTACTGATTGGAGTACTTTCCTGCATGGTATCGTATAGTCTTCGCCAGTAAAAATGGGCTGGCTGAGACTCCAAAAAGCACGCGCGTGAATCGCAATTCTATAATCTTCCATGGTCCCTCCAACTCAACGGGTTCTTGGAACCACAGGAATCTGACAGCATTCCTATCTTCGTTGTGAATCTTGATTTGAAGGAAGGCCTTCTCGATGTCCGCTGTGATTACAACACGATGTAACCGGAACTTAACCAGTACGTCCAAGAGGTCTGGGTTAAGGTGAGGGCCTGTGAGGACACATTCATTTAGGGAAGCTTTTCCCCTTTCACGGGCTGAGCCGTCAAAGACAATCCTGACCTTCGTAGTTTCTCTTTCCATGTCAACTACCGGCCTATGAGGTAGGTAGCTAATCGGCCCTTCTTCTGACTTCTCAAAAACTGGCTCCACAATGCCTTCCTCTAAATAATAGTTGAAGGTTTTCCGGTATTCGAAGAAAAGCTCTGGGTTATTCTTGAATTGTGGTATCAGGTTGAGAAGTCTGCGCTTAGAGGCCAAATAATTGAGAGATAATTCTTCTTGGGGTTTTGACCACGGAAGCTTTACGCAGTAACGCCCGTCTTCTATCTGGACAGATTCATTGAAAACCTTGATCGCTTCTTCATCCATGGGTTTTGCTTCTGTACTCGGGTCTCGGATTCCCATTGATTCTAATTCCCAGAATCTTCTTAATTCTCTGGAAATTTCTTCTTGTTCCGGAATTTCAATACCGATGGAGTTAACACAAACTGTGCCAATTCCAACTTGGTTATCTTGATTGGAGATTTCCATCGGTCCTTGTACAATCCAACCGAAAGTACTCTCTAAAGCGGCTAATCCGTTTCCGTTTAATTTCTCGATTCGTCCAGTTATGACTCTCCAATAGAAATCAGATCCAATTAGAACTGATAGTCCTTCTTCTCTAGTCTTGTTGTAATTGGGACTATCGGCCATGGGTAGATTTTTATTCTCAAGCGCCTTCTTTATTTCTTCCCCAGGAACGTTGAACACTGCTGTGTTAATCGTGGGGGTTTCCAGGGCTACAACCTTTATCCATTTGTTTGCGTCCCTTAAGCTGCGTAAGACCACTTCCACCTTTTTGCATCTAACTCTTTTTGCCTCCTTCCCTCCGAAAGTGTGTAACTCTAGGTCAATTTCTCCCACTACCGGAAGATCCAATTTTCTTGATAACGTTTCTAGAATGAACGTCCGGTGACTTCCGCTGTCAATCAAGAGTCTTACTTCTTGAGGTTGTGATCCCCCCTCCGCTTTCGCCTTAGCCGTTTGCAAGAGAACGGAGGAGGACCATTCTCCCTCGTTCGAACCGACGGCATTGTTAGCCGTTTCGTTGCCTACGGAATTGGGGGTGGTTTCCCCTTTTTTCTCTCCTTCTGAATCTTCACATACAGCCGTGTGATGCCTTCTTTCGCATTTCTCGCATTTTAATTTTACCTTGCAAGTTCTCGCTAGGTGGCGTCCGCTGACGCATACGTAGCAACGGCCCAATTTTCTCAAGATTCCCTTCCTTTCTTCGACTTCTGTTACCTTCGGACAGGCTTCGCTCTTGTGATTTCTTTGACAAAAGAGACACGCGGACTCCGTGCTTGTAGTTAAGCTAGCGGCTGAGAACCGGTTTGGTTGTTTATTTCCATACTCGGTTCGTGGTGGCTCCGAACGTTTCCAATTTGAATTTCCCGCGCTGCTAAATTTTTGCCTTTGGGGCTGCGGGTCGCCTTTCTTGGTTCCTCCTTCATTAGCTTTAGCTAAGGCGTCCGGGCTTTTAAACGATCGCGCTCGTTCCCTACTCTGTACCTCTTTCCTTAAGAATTCCAGTAAACAAAGCAAATCTAGGCTACTGTCGTTGTCGTATCTTCGTGTGTATTCCAAACTAATGTCCTCTGGTAATTTATCCAAAAGCATTGGACATAAAATAGTTCCGTAATTCTTTGAGGCGGCTACTCCTAACGATTGCAAGCTTTTCACCTCCACTTCACACTTATCAAAAAATCTTCTCAGCCCCGTCACATCTCTCGGATTTTCAATCGACTCCAAATGCCTTAAATTATTGATATGAGTTCTCACTCTAGATTCCTTGCTTCCGAAACGGCCCTTTAATAAGTCAATAGCGTGATAGTAATTTTCTTCACCTAAATCTAGGCCTCTAATGACGTTTGCCGCGATTCCCTCCAGATACGATCTGAGGTAGCAAAACTTGTTAACTGGATGCAGTCCTTCATTGTTGTGAATTGCTACCTCATATAAGAACCAAAAATTTGTCCATTTATCTTCGTCACCATCAAATTTAGGTATTTCGAGTTTCGGAAGGTTTGTGACTTGGTTCAAATTTACTAGGCTATTTGTGCCGTGACGGCTCTCTTCTTGTGGGGGTATTGGTTGATTTTGATTTGATACGAAAGGTGGTGTATTTACCGTCAATGGGAAAGTAGTTTGGATGGGATTTGATATCACGTTCCTTTGTCCTGTTTGGATGATTGTTGAATCTGACTGAGCAGCTGATAAGGAGTCTTGGGTCGGTTTAAGGAATTCTTCTATCTTGTATGTAGCAATTAAAATTGCTTCTTGAACTTCTTCGGATTTATAGATGTCTTCTTCCATGTCTTCAACATCTATCGAGTTTTGGATATATTCGTCCATTTCTACGAGGGCTTTTCCTTTCTCCTTTATTTGTTGAAGCCATGCTCGTAATTTTTCCTTGTCCGGCCCGTTTGGTTGATCCCTTTCGTCCTTGAATTTATTTAAAATTCTTGTAACTTGCCCCCTGGCCGCGGCTCTCTTCTTTGCTAATCGTTTGAGTCCTTCATCTTCATAAAATTGTTCTTCGTTATTTTGTTTATCCGCCATAGTACCTTCTTGTGTTTATTCTCGTTGAAAAGGTATCCTAATTAAGTCGCGCCTTCGTTCGTGTTAAATATATTTAATTACGCAATTTAATTCCGCCTAATCTAAAGGATATCCCCGAGTTTTCGGCACCATAAAGTTTTCAGAGATAAATAATACTAGGTTTAATAATAAACAGTTTTAATTCAAAAAAACGAAAAGATAATTTTAACGCGGTTACAAAAAAAGGGTAGCATCCTTCTTCTACTGAATTTCTTCTTCGACTAAAAAAAAGTCCCCGTTCCCGCGTTTTCCGTATTCAATCCAACAAAGCCCAAAAAAAAAGAGAGAGGACCCTCTGTAGAGGTAATGTTACTATGGATGGAAAAAAACCGAACTGCGCTTATAATAGGAGAGGAGTTCGAAACTTTCAAAAAACAAGCTGGGTTTTTCTGCAGGTATTGTGGAAGAACTCTGACATTTTACGTTACATCTGAGACCTCACAACACCGCTCCCGGATGGGCTCGAACCACCAACCTATTGGTTAACAGCCGAACGCGCTAACCATTGAGCCACGGAAGCTCAGAGATTAAATGGTTGTCAGGTGTTGTGGATAAGTTATGACTTATTACGTTACATCTGAGACCCTACAACACCTCTCTCGGTTGGGCTCGAACCACCAACCTTTCGGTTAACAGCCGAACGCGCTAACCATGGCGCCAAGGAAGCCCAAAAAATAAATGGTCGTCAGGTATTGTGGAAAAACTTTGTCTTTCTACGTTACATTTGAGATCCCACAACACCGCTCCCGGGTGGGCTCGAACCACCACCCTATTGGTTAAAAGCTGAACGCTCACCATTCAGCCACGGAAGCTCAGAAATTAAATGGTTGTCACGTATTGTGGAAAAACTTTGGCTTTCTACGTTACATTTGAGATCCCACAACACAGCTCCCGGGTGGGCTCGAACCACCAACCTATTTGTTAACAGCCGAACGCGTTAACCATTGCGCCACGGAAGCCCAAAAATTAAATGGTCGTCAGGTATTGTGGAAAAACTTTGGCTTTCTACGTTACGTTTGAGATCCCACAACGCCGCTCCCGGGTGGGCTCGAACCACTAACCTATTTGTTAACTGCTGAACGCGCTAACCATTGCGCCACGGAAGCCCAAAAATTAAATGCTCGTCAGGTATTGTGTAAAAACCTTGACTTTTTACGTCACTTCTGAGACCTCACAACACCGCTCCCGGATGGGCTCGAACCACCAACCTATTGGTTAACAGCCGAACGCGCTAACCATTGCGCCACGGAAGCCCGAAAGTTCAATATTCGTCAGGTATTGTGGAAAAACTCTGACATTTTATGTTACATCTGAGACGTCACAACACCGCTCCCGGAAGGGCTCAAACCACCAGTCTTTTGAATAGCAGCTGAACGCGCTAACCATTGCGCCACGGAAGCCCAAAAATTAAATGGTCGTCCGGTATTGTGGAAAAACCTGGACTTTTTACGTAACATCTGAGACCTCATAGCACCGCTCCCGGGTGTGCTCGAACCACCAACCTTTCTGTTAACAGCCGAACGCGCTAACGATTGCGCCACGGAAGCCCCAAAATTAAATGGTCGTCCGGGTTTGGGGAAAAACCTGGACTTTTTACGTCACATCTGAGACTTCACAACACCGCTCCTGGATGGGCTCGAACCACCAACCTATTGGTTAACAGCCGAACGCGCTAACCATTGAGCCACGGAAGCTCAGAAATTAAATGGTTTTCACGTATTGCGGAAAAGTTTTGACTTTTTACGCTACATCTGAGACCCCACAACACCTCTCTCGGGTGGGCTCGAACCTTCAACCTTTCGATTAACAGCTGAACGCGCTAATCATTGCGCCACGGAAGCCCAAAAATTAAATGGTCATCAGGTATTGTGGAAAAACATTGGCTTTCTACGTTACGTTTGAGATCCCACAACACCGCGCCCGGGTGGGCTCGAACCACCAACCTATTGGTTAACAGCCGAACGCCCTAACCATTGCGCCACGGAAGCCCAAAAATTAAATGATCGTCAGGTATTGTGGAAAAACTTTGGCTTTCTACGTTACATTTGAGATCCCACAACGCCGCTCCCGGGTGGGCTCGAACCACTAACCTATTGGTTAACAGCCGCACGCGCTAACCATTGAGCCACGGAGGCTCAGAAATACCATTTTCAAAATCGACGTTTCTCGACCAGAGAAGCACATTTTGAGAATTTTTTCACTATTTTAAAATATATAACCACTGAAACCATTATTTTTGAATTTTTTGCTTTAATTCAAGCAAATGTAATGATATTCATTCAAAAAACTGTTCAAATTCAATTTTCAGTAAGAAATCGTTGTCACGGATTTTGTATCTTGAAGAAAAAAATCATGCGATTTTTTCGGTACACTTTTGAATGCATTTTTTTCTGCACAAATTTTTGACCGAATTCAGCTTAATTACCTATAAAATATTCCTTAAAAGTGATTTCATCTTGATTGATCAATAAATGAAAATATACCTCGATTTTTAATTCCATTTTCAAAATCGACCTTTCTCGACCAGAGAAGCACATTTTGAGTATTTTTTGAAACTTTGAAACTTTGAAAGTTTTTGAAACATTTTCATTATTTTCAAATATAACCACTGAAACCCTTATTTTTGTACTTTTTGCTTTAATTCAAGCAAATGTAACGATATTTATTCAAAAAACTGTTCAAATTCAATTTTCAGTAAGAAATCGTTGTCACGGATATTGTATCTTGAAGAAAAAAAACATGCGATTTTTTCGGTACACTTTTGACTGCATTTTTTTCTGGACAAATTTTTGACCGAATTCAGCTTAATTACCTATAAAATACTCATTAAAAGTGACTTCATCTTGATTGATCAATAAATAAAAATGTACCTCGATTTTTAATACCATTTTCAAAATCGACGTTTCTCGACCAGAGAAGCACATTTTGAGAATATTTTCACTATTTTCAAATATAACCACTGAAACCATTATTTTTGTATTTTTTGCTTTAATTCAAGCAAATGTAACGATATTCATTCAAAAAACTGTTTGAATTCAATTTTCAATAAGAAATCGTTGTCACGGATTTTGCATCTTGAAGAAAAAAAACATGCGATTTTTTCGGTACACTCTTGAATGCATTTTTTTCTGGACAAATTTTTGACCGAATTCAGCTTAATTACCTATAAAATACTCATTAAAAGTGATTTCATCTCGATTGATCAATAAATAAAAATGTACCTCGATTTTTAATACCATTTTCAAAATCGACGTTCTCGACCAGAGAAGCACATTTTGAGAATATTTTCACTATTTTCAAATATAACCACTGAAACCATTATTTTTGTACTTTTTGCTTTAATTCAAGCAAATGTAACGATATTCATTCAAAAAACTGTTTGAATTCAATTTTCAATAAGAAATCGTTGTCACGGATTTTGCATCTTGAAGAAAAAAAACATCCGATTTTTTCAGTACACTCTAGAATGCATTTTTTTCTGGACAAATTTTTGACCGAATTCAGCTTAATTACCTATAAAATACTCATAAAAGTGATTTCATCTCGATTTTCAATAAATAAAAATGTACCTCGATTTTTAATACCATTTTCAAAATCGACGTTTCTCGACCAGAGAAGCACATTTTGAGAATTTTTTCACTATTTTCAAATATAACCACTGAAACCATTATTTTTGTACTTTTTGCTTTAATTCAAGCAAATGTAACGATATTCATTCAAAAAACTGTTCAAATTTAATTTTCAGTAAGAAATCGTTGTCACGGATTTTGTATCTTGAAGAAAAAAAACATGCGATTTTTTAGGTACACTTTTGAATGCATTTTTTTCTGCACAAATTTTTGACCGAATTCAGCTTAATTACCTGCAAAATACTCATTAAAAGTGATTTCATCTTGATTGATCAATAAATGAAAATATACCTCGATTTTTAATTCCATTTTCAAAATCGACCTTTCTCGACCAGAGAAGCACATTTTGAGTATTTTTTGAAACTTTGAAACGTTGAAAGTTTTTGAAACATTTTCATTATTTTCAAATATAACCACTGAAACCCTTATTTTTGTACTTTTTGCTTTAATTCAAGCAAATGTAACGATATTTATTCAAAAAACTGTTCAAATTCAATTTTAAGTAAGAAATCGTTGTCACGGATTTTGTATCTTGAAGAAAAAAAACATGCGATTTTTTCAGTACACTCTAGAATGCATTTTTTTATGGACAAATTTTTGACCGAATTCAGCTTAATTATCTATAAAATACTCATAAAAGTGATTTCATCTCGATTATCAATAAATAAAAATGTACCTCGATTTTTAATACCATTTTCAAAATCGACGTTTCTCGACCAGAGAAGCACATTTTGAGAATTTTTTCACTATTTTCAAATATAACCACTGAAACCATTATTTTTGTACTTTTTGCTTCAATTGAAGCAAATGTAACGATATTCATTCAAAAAACTGTTCAAATTCAATTTTCAGTAAGAAATCGTTGTCACGGATTTTGTATCTTGAAGGAAAAAAACATGCGATTTTTTCGGTACACTTTTGAATGCATTTTTTTCTGCACAAATTTTTGACCGAATTCAGCTTAATTACCTATAAAATATTCCTTAAAAGTGATTTCATCTTGATTGATCAATAAATGAAAATATACCTCGATTTTTAATTCCATTTTCAAAATTGACCTTTCTCGACCAGAGAAGCACATTTTGAGTATTTTTTGAAACTTTGAAACTTTGAAAGTTTTTGAAACATTTTCATTATTTTCAAATATAACCACTGAAACCCTTATTTTTGTACTTTTTGCTTTAATTCAAGCAAATGTAACGATATTTATTCAAAAAACTGTTCAAATTCAATTTTAAGTAAGTAATCGTTGTAACGGATTTTGTATCTTGAAGAAATAAAACATGCGATTTTTTCGGTACACTTTTGATTGCATTTTTTTCTGGACAAATTTTTGACCGAATTCAGCTAAATTACCTATAAAATACTCATTAAAAGTGATTTCATCTCGATTGATCAATAAATAAAAATGTACCTCGATTTTTAATACCATTTTCAAAATCGACGTTTCTCGATCAGAGAAGCACATTTTGAGAATTTTTTCACTATTTTCAAATATAACCACTGAAACCATTATTTTTGTATTTTTTGCTTTAATTCAAGCAAATGTTACGATATTCATTCAAAAAACTGTTCAAATTCAATTTTCAGTAAGAAATCGTTGTCACGGATTTTGCATCTTGAAGAAAAAAAACATGCGATTTTTTCGGTACACTTTTGACTGCATTTTTTTCTGGACAAATGTTTGACCGAATTCAGCTTAATTACCTATAAAATACTCATTAAAAGTGATTTCATCTCGATTGATCTATAAATAAAAATGTATCTCGATTTTTAATACCATTTTCAAAATCGACGTTTCTCGACCAGAAAAGCACATTTTGAGAATATTTTCACTATTTTCAAATATAACCACTGAAACCATTATTTTTGTACTTTTTGCTTTAATTCAAGCAAATGGAACGATATTCATACAAAAAACTGTTTGAATTCAATTTTCAATAAGTAATCGTTGTCACGGATTTTGCATCTTGAAGAAAAAAACATGCGATTTTTTCGGTACACTCTTGAATGCATTTTTTTCTGGACAAATTTTTGACCGAATTCAGCTTAATTATCTATAAAATACTCATTAAAAGTTATTTCATCTCGATTGATCAATAAATAAAAATGTACCTCGATTTTTAATACCATTTTCAAAATCGACGTTTCTCGACCAGAGAAGCACATTTTGAGAATTTTTTCACTATTTTCAAATATAACCACTGAAACCATTATTTTTGTATTTTTTGCTTTAATTCAAGCAAATGTAACGATATTCATTCAAAAAACTGTTCAAATTCAATTTTCAGTAAGAAATCGTTGTCACGGATATTGTATCTTGAAGAAATAAAACATGCGATTTTTTCGGTACACTTTTGATTGCATTTTTTTCTGGACAAATTTTTGACCGAATTCAGCTTAATTATATATAAAATACTCATTAAAAGTGACTTCATCTCGATTGATCAATAAATAAAAGTGTACCTCGATTTTTAATACCATTTTCAAAATCGACGTTTCTCGACCAGAGAAGCACATTTTGAGAATTTTTTCACTATTTTCAAATATAACCACTGAAACCATTATTTTTGTATTTTTTGCTTTAATTCAAGCAAATGTAACGATATTCATTCAAAAAACTGTTCAAATTCAATTTTCAGTAATAAATCGTTGTCACGGATTTTGTATCTTGAAGAAAAAAAACATGCGATTTTTTCAGTACACTCTAGAATGCATTTTTTTCTGGACAAATTTTTGACCGAATTCAGCTTAATTACCTATAAAATACTCATAAAAGTGATTTCATCTCGATTATCAATAAATAAAAATGTACCTCGATTTTTAATACCATTTTCAAAATCGACGTTTCTCGACCAGAGAAGCACATTTTGAGAATTTTTTCACTATTTTCAAATATAACCACTGAAACCATTATTTTTGTACTTTTTGCTTCAATTGAAGCAAATGTAACGATATTCATTCAAAAAACTGTTCAAATTCAATTTTCAGTAAGAAATCGTTGTCACGGATTTTGTATCTTGAAGAAAAAAACATGCGATTTTTTCGGTACACTTTTGAATGCATTTTTTTCTGCACAGTTTTTTGACCGAATTCAGCTTAATTACCTATAAAATACTCCTTAAAAGTGATTTCATCTTGATTGATCAATAAATGAAAATATACCTCGATTTTTAATTCCATTTTCAAAATCGACTTTTCTCGACCAGAGAAGCACATTTTGAGTATTTTTTGAAACTTTGAAACTTTTTGAAACATTTTCATTATTTTCAAATATAACCACTGAAACCATTATTTTTGTATTTTTTGCTTTAATTCAAGCAAATGTAACGATATTCATTCAAAAAACTGTTCAAATTCAATTTTCAGTAAGAAATCGTTGTTTCGGATTTTGTATCTTGAAGGAAAAAAACAAGCGATTTTTTCGGTACACTCTTGAATGCATTTTTTTCTGGACAAATTTTTGACCGAATTCAGCTTAATTACCTATAAAATACTCATTAAAAGTGATTTCATCTCGATTGATCAATAAATAAAAATGTACCTCGATTTTTAATACCGTTTTCAAAATCGACGTTTCTCGACCAGAGAAGCACATTTTGAGAATTTTTTCACTATTTTCAAATATAACCACTGAAACCATTATTTTTGTATTTTTTGCTTTAATTCAAGCAAATGTAACGATATTCATTCAAAAAACTGTTCAAATTCAATTTTCAGTAGGAAATCGTTGTCACGGATTTTGTATCTTGAAGGAAAAAAACAAGCGATTTTTTCGGTACACTCTTGAATGCATTTTTTTCTGGACAAATTTTTGACCGAATTCAGCTTAATTACCTATAAAATACTCATTAAAAGTGATTTCATCTCGATTGATCAATAAATAAAAATGTACCTCGATTTTTAATACCGTTTTCAAAATCGACGTTTCTCGACCAGAGAAGCACATTTTGAGAATTTTTTCACTATTTTCAAATATAACCACTGAAACCATTATTTACAAATATCTAGGCCTATACTTTGATAAACACCTAACCTGGGACAGTCATGTTAATATAACCAGCTCAAAATTAGCCCGAGTGAATGGATTGCTTTACCATTGTAGAAAAATGGTACCCAGAAATATTCTAATTGAAATATACCACGCATTATTTAATTCGGTGTTCTCTTATGGAATACAATTCTGGGGTAACACAACAAAAGCTAATAAAAATAGGATACATATCCTACAAAAAAGGGCAATTAGATCAATTTATAATTTATCATTTAGAGACCATACCCAAGAGTATTTTACTAGGGCAAAAATTTTAAACATACAAGAGAGTATACAGTATAATAGCTTATGTTTCATATACACAAACATTAGGCGGGAAAATAGCCTACTAAAACAGAAGCAGAAAAATAGACATACTAGATCACTAGAGCTATTAGATTTACCTAAATGTAACACCTCAAAAAAATTCACATCTATCTTTTATACGGGAATAAAATTTTATAACACAATATCACCTGAAACTCAAGCAAAACCGACTTTAACTAGATTTAAAAAGACTATAAAATCACTAATATTAGAAAAAAATAATAAAACCTTTACTTTTTTATTTAAATTGTTTTTATAAAGCCACCTTTGGCATAACCAATTGTTAAATATTTTATAATATACCATGCCACTGTTCAATTTTAAGTGGATATAACATATATTCATTAAATCTTTTTTCATGAATCTTTAACACGAATTATTATAAGACACCATTGTTAAATCTATTTTTTATTTGATTAAATTAAATTGTTATATTAAATTAAGCAGATAGGCACGGGGCTTACAAGTCACAATGTGACTTAGCCCCGTAGCAAACTGTAATGTAATGAAAAGTAAAAAATAAACATTTTTGAATTTGAATTTGAATTTTGAATTTTTGAATTTTTGTACTTTTTGCTTTAATTCAAGCAAATGTAACGATATTCATTCAAAAAACTGTTCAAATTCAATTTTCAGTAAGAAATCGTTGTCACGGATTTTGTATCTTGAGGAAAAAAAACATGCGATTTTTTCCTTACACTTTTGATTGCATTTTTTTCTGGACAGATTTTTGACCGAATTCAGCTTAATTATCTATAAAATACTCATTAAAAGTGACTTCATCTCGATTGATCAATAAATAAAAATGTACCTCGATTTTTAATACCATTTTCAAAATCTCCGTTTCTCGACCAGAGAAGCACATTTTGAGAATTTTTTCACTATTTTCAAATATAACCACTGAAACCATTATTTTTGTATTTTTTGCTTTAATTCAAGCAAATGTAACGATATTCATTCAAAAAACTGTTTGAATTCAATTTTCAATAAGAAATCGTTGTCACGGATTTTGCATCTTGAAGAAAAAAAACATGCGATTTTTTCGGTACACTCTTGAATGCATTTTTTTCTGGACAAATTTTTGACCGAATTCAGCTTAATTACCTATAAAATACTCATTAAAAGTGATTTCATCTCGATTGATCAATAAATAAAAATGTACCTCGATTTTTAATACCATTTTCAAAATCGACGTTTCTCGACCAGAGAAGCACATTTTGAGAATTTTTTCACTATTTTCAAATATAACCACTGAAACCATTATTTTTGTATTTTTTGCTTTAATTCAAGCAAATGTAACGATATTCATTCAAAAAACTGTTTAAATTCAATTTTCAATAAGAAATCGTTGTCACGGATTTTGCATCTTGAAGAAAAAAACATGCGATTTTTTCGGTACACTCTTGAATGCATTTTTTTCTGGACAAATTTTTGACCGAATTCAGCTTAATTACCTATAAAATACTCATTAAAAGTGATTTCATCTCGATTGATCAATAAATAAAAATGTACCTCGATTTTTAATACCATTTTCAAAATCGACGTTTCTCGACCAGAGAAGCACATTTTGAGAATTTTTTCACTATTTTCAAATATAACCACTGAAACCATTATTTTTGTATTTTTTGCTTTAATTCAAGCAAATGTAACGATATTCATTCAAAAAACTGTTCAAATTCAATTTTCAGTAAGAAATCGTTGTCACGGATTTTGTATCTTGAGGAAAAAAAACATGCGATTTTTTCGGTACACTTTTGATTGCATTTTTTTCTGGACAAATTTTTGACCGAATTCAGCTTAATTATCTATAAAATACTCATTAAAAGTGACTTCATCTCGATTGATCAATAAATAAAAATGTACCTCGATTTTTAATACCATTTTCAAAATCTCCGTTTCTCGACCAGAGAAGCACATTTTGAGAATTTTTTCACTATTTTCAAATATAACCACTGAAACCATTATTTTTGTATTTTTTGCTTTAATTCAAGCAAATGTAACGATATTCATTCAAAAAACTGTTTAAATTCAATTTTCAATAAGAAATCGTTGTCACGGATTTTGCATCTTGAAGAAAAAAACATGCGATTTTTTCGGTACACTCTTGAATGCATTTTTTTCTGGACAAATTTTTGACCGAATTCAGCTTAATTATCTATAAAATACTCATTAAAAGTGATTTCATCTCGATTGATCAATAAATAAAAATGTACCTCGATTTTAATACCATTTTCAAAATCGACGTTTCTCGACCAGAGAAGCACATTTTGAGAATTTTTTCACTATTTTCAAATATAACCACTGAAACCATTATTTTTGTATTTTTTGCTTTAATTCAAGCAAATGTAACGATATTCATTCAAAAAACTGTTTAAATTCAATTTTCAGTAAGAAATCGTTGTCACGGATTTTGTATCTTGAAGAAATAAAACATGCGATTTTTTCGGTACACTTTTGATTGCATTTTTTTCTGGCCAAATTTTGACCGAATTCAGCTAAATTACCTATAAAATACTCATTAAAAGTGATTTCATCTCGATTGATCAATAAATAAAAATGTACCTCGATTTTTAATACCATTTTCAAAATCGACGTTTCTCGACCAGAGAAGCACATTTTGAGAATTTTTTCACTATTTTCAAATATAACCACTGAAACCATTATTTTTGTATTTTTTGCTTTAATTCAAGCAAATGTAACGATATTCATTCAAAAAACTGTTCAAATTCAATTTTCAGTAAGAAATCGTTGTCACGGATTTTGTATCTTGAAGAAATAAAACATGCGATTTTTTCGCTACACTTTTGATTGCATTTTTTTTCTGGACAAATTTTTGACCGAATTCAGCTTAATTACCTATAAAATACTCATTAAAAGTGATTTCATCTCGATTGATCAATAAATAAAAATGTACCTCGATTTTTAATACCATTTTCAAAATCGACGTTTCTCGACCAGAGAAGCACATTTTGAGAATTTTTTCACTATTTTCAAATATAACCACTGAAACCATTATTTTTGTATTTTTTGCTTTAATTCAAGCAAATGTAACGATATTCATTCAAAAAACTGTTCAAATTCAATTTTCAATAAGAAATCGTTGTCACGGATTTTGCATCTTGAAGAAAAAAAACATGCGATTTTTTCGGTACACTCTTGAATGCATTTTTTTCTGGACAAATTTTTGACCGAATTCAGCTTAATTACCTATAAAATACTCATTAAAAGTGATTTCATCTCGATTGATCAATAAATAAAAATGTACCTCGATTTTTAATACCATTTTCAAAATCGACGTTTCTCGACCAGAGAAGCACATTTTGAGAATTTTTTCACTATTTTCAAATATAACCACTGAAACCATTATTTTTGTATTTTTTGCTTTAATTCAAGCAAATGTAACGATATTCATTCAAAAAACTGTTTAAATTCAATTTTCAATAAGAAATCGTTGTCACGGATTTTGCATCTTGAAGAAAAAAACATGCGATTTTTTCGGTACACTCTTGAATGCATTTTTTTCTGGACAAATTTTTGACCGAATTCAGCTTAATTACCTATAAAATACTCATTAAAAGTGATTTCATCTCGATTGATCAATAAATAAAAATGTACCTCGATTTTTAATACCATTTTCAAAATCGACGTTTCTCGACCAGAGAAGCACATTTTGAGAATTTTTTCACTATTTTCAAATATAACCACTGAAACCATTATTTTTGTATTTTTTGCTTTAATTCAAGCAAATGTAACGATATTCATTCAAAAAACTGTTCAAATTCAATTTTCAGTAAGAAATCGTTGTCACGGATTTTGTATCTTGAGGAAAAAAAACATGCGATTTTTTCGGTACACTTTTGATTGCATTTTTTTCTGGACAAATTTTTGACCGAATTCAGCTTAATTATCTATAAAATACTCATTAAAAGTGACTTCATCTCGATTGATCAATAAATAAAAATGTACCTCGATTTTTAATACCATTTTCAAAATCTCCGTTTCTCGACCAGAGAAGCACATTTTGAGAATTTTTTCACTATTTTCAAATATAACCACTGAAACCATTATTTTTGTATTTTTTGCTTTAATTCAAGCAAATGTAACGATATTCATTCAAAAAACTGTTTAAATTCAATTTTCAATAAGAAATCGTTGTCACGGATTTTGCATCTTGAAGAAAAAAACATGCGATTTTTTCGGTACACTCTTGAATGCATTTTTTTCTGGACAAATTTTTGACCGAATTCAGCTTAATTATCTATAAAATACTCATTAAAAGTGATTTCATCTCGATTGATCAATAAATAAAAATGTACCTCGATTTTAATACCATTTTCAAAATCGACGTTTCTCGACCAGAGAAGCACATTTTGAGAATTTTTTCACTATTTTCAAATATAACCACTGAAACCATTATTTTTGTATTTTTTGCTTTAATTCAAGCAAATGTAACGATATTCATTCAAAAAACTGTTTAAATTCAATTTTCAGTAAGAAATCGTTGTCACGGATTTTGTATCTTGAAGAAATAAAACATGCGATTTTTTCGGTACACTTTTGATTGCATTTTTTTCTGGCCAAATTTTGACCGAATTCAGCTAAATTACCTATAAAATACTCATTAAAAGTGATTTCATCTCGATTGATCAATAAATAAAAATGTACCTCGATTTTTAATACCATTTTCAAAATCGACGTTTCTCGACCAGAGAAGCACATTTTGAGAATTTTTTCACTATTTTCAAATATAACCACTGAAACCATTATTTTTGTATTTTTTGCTTTAATTCAAGCAAATGTAACGATATTCATTCAAAAAACTGTTCAAATTCAATTTTCAGTAAGAAATCGTTGTCACGGATTTTGTATCTTGAAGAAATAAAACATGCGATTTTTTCGCTACACTTTTGATTGCATTTTTTTTCTGGACAAATTTTTGACCGAATTCAGCTTAATTACCTATAAAATACTCATTAAAAGTGATTTCATCTCGATTGATCAATAAATAAAAATGTACCTCGATTTTTAATACCATTTTCAAAATCGACGTTTCTCGACCAGAGAAGCACATTTTGAGAATTTTTTCACTATTTTCAAATATAACCACTGAAACCATTATTTTTGTATTTTTTGCTTTAATTCAAGCAAATGTAACGATATTCATTCAAAAAACTGTTCAAATTCAATTTTCAGTACGAAATCGTTGTCACGGATTTTGTATCTTGAGGAAAAAAAACATGCGATTTTTTCGGTACACTTTTGATTGCATTTTTTTCTGCACAAATTTTTGACCGAATTCAGCTTAATTACCTATAAAATATTCCTTAAAAGTGATTTCATCTTGATTGATCAATAAATGAAAATATACCTCGATTTTTAATCCCTTTTTCAAAATCGACCTTTCTCGACCAGAGAAGCACATTTTGAGTATTTTTTGAAACTTTGAAACTTTGAAACTTTTTGAAACATTTTCATTATTTTCAAATATAACCACTGAAACCCTTATTTTTGTACTTTTTGCTTTAATTCAAGCAAATGTAACGATATTTATTCAAAAAACTGTTCAAATTCAATTTTAAGTAAGAAATCGTTGTCACGGATTTTGTATCTTGAAGAAAAAAAACATGCGATTTTTTCAGTACACTCTAGAATGCATTTTTTTCTGGACAAATTTTTGACCGTATTCAGCTTAATTACCTATAAAATACTCATAAAAGTGATTTCATCTCGATTATCAATAAATAAAAATGTACCTCGATTTTTAATACCATTTTCAAAATCGACGTTTCTCGACCAGAGAAGCACATTTTGAGAATTTTTTCACTATTTTCAAATATAACCACTGAAACCATTATTTTTGTACTTTTTGCTTCAATTGAAGCAAATGTAACGATATTCATTCAAGAAACTGTTCAAATTCAATTTTCAGTAAGAAATCGTTGTCACGGATTTTGTATCTTGAAGGAAAAAAACAAGCGATTTTTTCGGTACACTCTTGAATGCATTTTTTTCTGCACAATTTTTTGACCGAATTCAGCTTAATTACCTATAAAATACTCCTTAGAAGTGATTTCATCTTGATTGATCAATAAATGAAAATATACCTCGATTTTTAATTCCATTTTCAAAATCGACTTTTCTCGACCAGAGAAGCACATTTTGAGTATTTTTTGAAACTTTGAAACTTTGAAACTTTTTGAAACATTTTCATTATTTTCAAATATAACCACTGAAACCATTATTTTTGTATTTTTTGCTTTAATTCAAGCAAATGTAACGATATTCATTCAAAAAACTGTTCAAATTCAATTTTCAGTAAGAAATCGTTGTCACGGATTTTGTATCTTGAAGGAAAAAAACAAGCGATTTTTTCGGTACACTCTTGAATGCATTTTTTTCTGGACAAATTTTTGACCGAATTCAGCTTAATTACCTATAAAATACTCATTAAAAGTGATTTCATCTCGATTGATCAATAAATAAAAATGTACCTCGATTTTTAATACCGTTTTCAAAATCGACGTTTCTCGACCAGAGAAGCACATTTTGAGAATTTTTTCACTATTTTCAAATATAACCACTGAAACCATTATTTTTGTATTTTTTGCTTTAATTCAAGCAAATGTAACGATATTCATTCAAAAAACTGTTCAAATTCAATTTTCAGTAAGAAATCGTTGTCACGGATTTTGTATCTTGAAGGAAAAAAACAAGCGATTTTTTCGGTACACTCTTGATTGCATTTTTTTCTGGACAAATTTTTGACCGAATTCAGCTTAATTACCTATAAAATACTCATTAAAAGTGATTTCATCTCGATTGATCAATAAATAAAAATGTACCTCGATTTTTAATACCGTTTTCAAAATCGACGTTTCTCGACCAGAGAAGCACATTTTGAGAATTTTTTCACTATTTTCAAATATAACCACTGAAACCATTATTTTTGTATTTTTTGCTTTAATTCAAGCAAATGTAACGATATTCATTCAAAAAACTGTTCAAATTCAATTTTCAGTAAGAAATCGTTGTCACGGATTTTGTATCTTGAAGGAAAAAAACAAGCGATTTTTTCGGTACACTCTTGAATGCATTTTTTTCTGGACAAATTTTTGACCGAATTCAGCTTAATTACCTATAAAATACTCATTAAAAGTGATTTCATCTCGATTGATCAATAAATAAAAATGTACCTCGATTTTTAATACCGTTTTCAAAATCGACGTTTCTCGACCAGAGAAGCACATTTTGACAATTTTTTCACTATTTTCAAATATAACCACTGAAACCATTATTTACAAATATCTAGGCCTATACTTTGATAAACACCTAACCTGGGACAGTCATGTTAATATAACCAGCTCAAAATTAGCCCGAGTGAATGGATTGCTTTACCATTGTAGAAAAATGGTACCCAGAAATATTCTAATTGAAATATACCACGCATTATTTAATTCGGTGTTCTCTTATGGAATACAATTCTGGGGTAACACAACAAAAGCTAATAAAAATAGGATACATATCCTACAAAAAAGGGCAATTAGATCAATTTATAATTTATCATTTAGAGACCATACCCAAGAGTATTTTACTAGGGCAAAAATTTTAAACATACAAGAGAGTATACAGTATAATAGCTTATGTTTCATATACACAAACATTAGGCGGGAAAATAGCCTACTAAAACAGAAGCAGAAAAATAGACATACTAGATCACTAGAGCTATTAGATTTACCTAAATGTAACACCTCAAAAAAATTCACGTCTATCTTTTATACGGGAATAAAATTTTATAAAACAATATCACCTGAAACTCAAGCAAAACCGACTTTAACTAGATTTAAAAAGACTATAAAATCACTAATATTAGAAAAAAATAATAAAACCTTTACTTTTTTATTTAAATTGTTTTTATAAAGCCACCTTTGGCATAACCAATTGTTAAATATTTTATAATATACCATGCCACTGTTCAATTTTAAGTGGATATAACATATATTCATTAAATCTTTTTTCATGAATCTTTAACACGAATTATTATAAGACACCATTGTTAAATCTATTTTTTATTTGATTAAATTAAATTGTTATATTAAATTAAGCAGATAGGCACGGGGCTTACAAGTCACAATGTGACTTAGCCCCGTAGCAAACTGTAATGTAATGAAAAGTAAAAAATAAACATTTTTGAATTTGAATTTGAATTTTGAATTTTTGAATTTTTGTACTTTTTGCTTTAATTCAAGCAAATGTAACGATATTTATTCAAAAAACTGTTCAAATTCAATTTTAAGTAAGAAATCGTTGTCACGGATTTTGTATCTTGAAGAAAAAAAACATGCGATTTTTTCAGTACACTCTAGAATGCATTTTTTTCTGGACAAATTTTTGACCGAATTCAGCTTAATTACCTATAAAATACTCATAAAAGTGATTTCATCTCGATTATCAATAAATAAAAATGTACCTCGATTTTTAATACCATTTTCAAAATCGACGTTTCTCGACCAGAGAAGCACATTTTGAGAATTTTTTCACTATTTTCAAATATAACCACTGAAACCATTATTTTTGTACTTTTTGCTTCAATTGAAGCAAATGTAACGATATTCATTCAAGAAACTGTTCAAATTCAATTTTCAGTAAGAAATCGTTGTCACGGATTTTGTATCTTGAAGAAAAAAACATGCGATTTTTTCCTTACACTTTTGATTGCATTTTTTTCTGGACAAATTTTTGACCGAATTCAGCTTAATTATCTATAAAATACTCATTAAAAGTGACTTCATCTCGATTGATCAATAAATAAAAATGTACCTCGATTTTTAATACCATTTTCAAAATCTCCGTTTCTCGACCAGAGAAGCACATTTTGAGAATTTTTTCACTATTTTCAAATATAACCACTGAAACCATTATTTTTGTATTTTTTGCTTTAATTCAAGCAAATGTAACGATATTCATTCAAAAAACTGTTTGAATTCAATTTTCAATAAGAAATCGTTGTCACGGATTTTGCATCTTGAAGAAAAAAAACATGCGATTTTTTCGGTACACTCTTGAATGCATTTTTTTCTGGACAAATTTTTGACCGAATTCAGCTTAATTATCTATAAAATACTCATTAAAAGTGACTTCATCTCGATTGATCAATAAATAAAAATGTACCTCGATTTTTAATACCATTTTCAAAATCTCCGTTTCTCGACCAGAGAAGCACATTTTGAGAATTTTTTCACTATTTTCAAATATAACCACTGAAACCATTATTTTTGTATTTTTTGCTTTAATTCAAGCAAATGTAACGATATTCATTCAAAAAACTGTTTGAATTCAATTTTCAATAAGAAATCGTTGTCACGGATTTTGCATCTTGAAGAAAAAAAACATGCGATTTTTTCGGTACACTCTTGAATGCATTTTTTTCTGGACAAATTTTTGACCGAATTCAGCTTAATTACCTATAAAATACTCATTAGAAGTGATTTCATCTCGATTGATCAATAAATAAAAATGTACCTCGATTTTTAATACCATTTTTAAAATCGACGTTTCTCGACCAGAGAAGCACATTTTGAGAATTTTTTCACTATTTTCAAATATAACCACTGAAACCATTATTTTTGTATTTTTTGCTTTAATTCAAGCAAATGTAACGATATTCATTCAAAAAACTGTTTAAATTCAATTTTCAATAAGAAATCGTTGTCACGGATTTTGCATCTTGAAGAAAAAAACATGCGATTTTTTCGGTACACTCTTGAATGCATTTTTTTCTGGACAAATTTTTGACCGAATTCAGCTTAATTACCTATAAAATACTCATTAAAAGTGATTTCATCTCGATTGATCAATAAATAAAAATGTACCTCGATTTTTAATACCATTTTCAAAATCGACGTTTCTCGACCAGAGAAGCACATTTTGAGAATTTTTTCACTATTTTCAAATATAACCACTGAAACCATTATTTTTGTATTTTTTGCTTTAATTCAAGCAAATGTAACGATATTCATTCAAAAAACTGTTCAAATTCAATTTTCAGTAAGAAATCGTTGTCACGGATTTTGTATCTTGAGGAAAAAAAACATGCGATTTTTTCGGTACACTTTTGATTGCATTTTTTTCTGGACAAATTTTTGACCGAATTCAGCTTAATTATCTATAAAATACTCATTAAAAGTGAGTTTATCTCGATTGATCAATAAATAAAAATGTACCTCGATTTTTAATACCATTTTCAAAATCTCCGTTTCTCGACCAGAGAAGCACATTTTGAGAATTTTTTCACTATTTTCAAATATAACCACTGAAACCATTATTTTTGTATTTTTTGCTTTAATTCAAGCAAATGTAACGATATTCATTCAAAAAACTGTTTGAATTCAATTTTCAATAAGAAATCGTTGTCACGGATTTTGCATCTTGAAGAAAAAAAACATGCGATTTTTTCGGTACACTCTTGAATGCATTTTTTTCTGGACAAATTTTTGACCGAATTCAGCTTAATTACCTATAAAATACTCATTAAAAGTGATTTCATCTCGATTGATCAATAAATAAAAATGTACCTCGATTTTTAATACCATTTTCAATATCGACGTTTCTCGACCAGAGAAGCACATTTTGAGAATTTTTTCACTATTTTCAAATATAACCACTGAAACCATTATTTTTGTATTTTTTGCTTTAATTCAAGCAAATGTAACGATATTCATTCAAAAAACTGTTTAAATTCAATTTTCAATAAGAAATCGTTGTCACGGATTTTGCATCTTGAAGAAAAAAACATGCGATTTTTTCGGTACACTCTTGAATGCATTTTTTTCTGGACAAATTTTTGACCGAATTCAGCTTAATTACCTATAAAATACTCATTAAAAGTGATTTCATCTCGATTGATCAATAAATAAAAATGTACCTCGATTTTAATACCATTTTCAAAATCGACGTTTCTCGACCAGAGAAGCACATTTTGAGAATTTTTTCACTATTTTCAAATATAACCACTGAAACCATTATTTTTGTATTTTTTGCTTTAATTCAAGCAAATGTAACGATATTCATTCAAAAAACTGTTTAAATTCAATTTTCAGTAAGAAATCGTTGTCACGGATTTTGTATCTTGAAGAAATAAAACATGCGATTTTTTCGGTACACTTTTGATTGCATTTTTTTCTGGCCAAATTTTGACCGAATTCAGCTAAATTACCTATAAAATACTCATTAAAAGTGATTTCATCTCGATTGATCAATAAATAAAAATGTACCTCGATTTTTTATACCATTTTCAAAATCGACGTTTCTCGACCAGAGAAGCACATTTTGAGAATTTTTTCACTATTTTCAAATATAACCACTGAAACCATTATTTTTGTATTTTTTGCTTTAATTCAAGCAAATGTAACGATATTCATTCAAAAAACTGTTCAAATTCAATTTTCAGTAAGAAATCGTTGTCACGGATTTTGTATCTTGAAGAAATAAAACATGCGATTTTTTCGGTACACTTTTGATTGCATTTTTTTCTGGACACATTTTTGACCGAATTCAGCTTAATTATCTATAAAATACTCATTAAAAGTGAGTTCATCTCGATTGATCAATAAATAAAAATGTACCTCGATTTTTAATACCATTTTCAAAATCTCCGTTTCTCGACCAGAGAAGCACATTTTGAGAATTTTTTCACTATTTTCAAATATAACCACTGAAACCATTATTTTTGTACTTTTTGCTTTAATTCAAGCAAATGTAACGATATTCATTCAAAAAACTGTTCAAATTCAATTTTCAGTAAGAAATCGTTGTCACGGATTTTGTATCTTGAGGAAAAAAAACATGCGATTTTTTCCTTACACTTTTGATTGCATTTTTTTCTGGACAAATTTTTGACCGAATTCAGCTTAATTATCTATAAAATACTCATTAAAAGTGACTTCATCTCGATTGATCAATAAATAAAAATGTACCTCGATTTTTAATACCATTTTCAAAATCTCCGTTTCTCGACCAGAGAAGCACATTTTGAGAATTTTTTCACTATTTTCAAATATAACCACTGAAACCATTATTTTTGTATTTTTTGCTTTAATTCAAGCAAATGTAACGATATTCATTCAAAAAACTGTTTGAATTCAATTTTCAATAAGAAATCGTTGTCACGGATTTTGCATCTTGAAGAAAAAAAACATGCGATTTTTTCGGTACACTCTTGAATGCATTTTTTTCTGGACAAATTTTTGACCGAATTCAGCTTAATTACCTATAAAATACTCATTAAAAGTGATTTCATCTCGATTGATCAATAAATAAAAATGTACCTCGATTTTTAATACCATTTTCAATATCGACGTTTCTCGACCAGAGAAGCACATTTTGAGAATTTTTTCACTATTTTCAAATATAACCACTGAAACCATTATTTTTGTATTTTTTGCTTTAATTCAAGCAAATGTAACGATATTCATTCAAAAAACTGTTTAAATTCAATTTTCAATAAGAAATCGTTGTCACGGATTTTGCATCTTGAAGAAAAAAACATGCGATTTTTTCGGTACACTCTTGAATGCATTTTTTTCTGGACAAATTTTTGACCGAATTCAGCTTAATTACCTATAAAATACTCATTAAAAGTGATTTCATCTCGATTGATCAATAAATAAAAATGTACCTCGATTTTAATACCATTTTCAAAATCGACGTTTCTCGACCAGAGAAGCACATTTTGAGAATTTTTTCACTATTTTCAAATATAACCACTGAAACCATTATTTTTGTATTTTTTGCTTTAATTCAAGCAAATGTAACGATATTCATTCAAAAAACTGTTTAAATTCAATTTTCAGTAAGAAATCGTTGTCACGGATTTTGTATCTTGAAGAAATAAAACATGCGATTTTTTCGGTACACTTTTGAATGCATTTTTTTCTGGCCAAATTTTGACCGAATTCAGCTAAATTACCTATAAAATACTCATTAAAAGTGATTTCATCTCGATTGATCAATAAATAAAAATGTACCTCGATTTTTAATACCATTTTCAAAATCGACGTTTCTCGACCAGAGAAGCACATTTTGAGAATTTTTTCACTATTTTCAAATATAACCACTGAAACCATTATTTTTGTATTTTTTGCTTTAATTCAAGCAAATGTAACGATATTCATTCAAAAAACTGTTCAAATTCAATTTTCAGTAAGAAATCGTTGTCACGGATTTTGTATCTTGAAGAAATAAAACATGCGATTTTTTCGGTACACTTTTGATTGCATTTTTTTCTGGACAAATTTTTGACCGAATTCAGCTTAATTACCTATAAAATACTCATTAAAAGTGATTTCATCTCGATTGATCAATAAATAAAAATGTACCTCGATTTTTAATACCATTTTCAAAATCTCCGTTTCTCGACCAGAGAAGCACATTTTGAGAATTTTTTCACTATTTTCAAATATAACCACTGAAACCATTATTTTTGTATTTTTTGCTTTAATTCAAGCAAATGTAATGATATTCATTCAAAAAACTGTTTGAATTCAATTTTCAATAAGAAATCGTTGTCTCGGATTTTGCATCTTGAAGAAAAAAAACATGCGATTTTTTCGGTACACTCTTGAATGCATTTTTTTCTGGACAAATTTTTGACCGAATTCAGCTTAATTACCTATAAAATACTCATTAAAAGTGACTTCATCTCGATTGATCAATAAATAAAAATGTATCTCGATTTTTAAAACCATTTTCAAAATCGACGTTTCTCGACCAGAGAAGCACATTTTGAGAATTTTTTCACTATTTTCAAATATAACCAGTGAAACCATTATTTTTGTACTTTTTGCTTTAATTCAAGCAAATGTAACGATATTCATTCAAAAAACTGTTCAAATTCAATTTTCAGTAAGAAATCGTTGTCACGGATTTTGTATCTTGAGGAAAAAAAACATGCGATTTTTTCCTTACACTTTTGATTGCATTTTTTTCTGGACAAATTTTTGACCGAATTCAGCTTAATTATCTATAAAATACTCATTAAAAGTGACTTCATCTCGATTGATCAATAAATAAAAATGTACCTCGATTTTTAATACCATTTTCAAAATCTCCGTTTCTCGACCAGAGAAGCACATTTTGAGAATTTTTTCACTATTTTCAAATATAACCACTGAAACCATTATTTTTGTATTTTTTGCTTTAATTCAAGCAAATGTAACGATATTCATTCAAAAAACTGTTTGAATTCAATTTTCAATAAGAAATCGTTGTCACGGATTTTGCATCTTGAAGAAAAAAAACATGCGATTTTTTCGGTACACTCTTGAATGCATTTTTTTCTGGACAAATTTTTGACCGAATTCAGCTTAATTACCTATAAAATACTCATTAAAAGTGATTTCATCTCGATTGATCAATAAATAAAAATGTACCTCGATTTTTAATACTATTTTCAAAATCGACGTTTCTCGACCAGAGAAGCACATTTTGAGAATTTTTTCACTATTTTCAAATATAACCACTGAAACCATTATTTTTGTACTTTTTGCTTTAATTCAAGCAAATGTAACGATATTCATTCAAAAAACTGTTCAAATTCAATTTTCAGTAAGAAATCGTTGTCACGGATTTTGTATCTTGAGGAAAAAAAACATGCGATTTTTTCCTTACACTTTTGATTGCATTTTTTTCTGGACAAATTTTTGACCGAATTCAGCTTAATTATCTATAAAATACTCATTAAAAGTGACTTCATCTCGATTGATCAATAAATAAAAATGTACCTCGATTTTTAATACCATTTTCAAAATCTCCGTTTCTCGACCAGAGAAGCACATTTTGAGAATTTTTTCACTATTTTCAAATATAACCACTGAAACCATTATTTTTGTATTTTTTGCTTTAATTCAAGCAAATGTAACGATATTCATTCAAAAAACTGTTTGAATTCAATTTTCAATAAGAAATCGTTGTCACGGATTTTGCATCTTGAAGAAAAAAAACATGCGATTTTTTCGGTACACTCTTGAATGCATTTTTTTCTGGACAAATTTTTGACCGAATTCAGCTTAATTACCTATAAAATACTCATTAAAAGTGATTTCATCTCGATTGATCAATAAATAAAAATGTACCTCGATTTTTAATACCATTTTCAAAATCGACGTTTCTCGACCAGAGAAGCACATTTTGAGAATTTTTTCACTATTTTCAAATATAACCACTGAAACCATTATTTTTGTACTTTTTGCTTTAATTCAAGCAAATGTAACGATATTCATTCAAAAAACTGTTCAAATTCAATTTTCAGTAAGAAATCGTTGTCACGGATTTTGTATCTTGAGGAAAAAAAACATGCGATTTTTTCCTTACACTTTTGATTGCATTTTTTTCTGGACAAATTTTTGACCGAATTCAGCTTAATTATCTATAAAATACTCATTAAAAGTGACTTCATCTCGATTGATCAATAAATAAAAATGTACCTCGATTTTTAATACCATTTTCAAAATCTCCGTTTCTCGACCAGAGAAGCACATTTTGAGAATTTTTTCACTATTTTCAAATATAACCACTGAAACCATTATTTTTGTATTTTTTGCTTTAATTCAAGCAAATGTAACGATATTCATTCAAAAAACTGTTTGAATTCAATTTTCAATAAGAAATCGTTGTCACGGATTTTGCATCTTGAAGAAAAAAAACATGCGATTTTTTCGGTACACTCTTGAATGCATTTTTTTCTGGACAAATTTTTGACCGAATTCAGCTTAATTACCTATAAAATACTCATTAAAAGTGATTTCATCTCGATTGATCAATAAATAAAAATGTACCTCGATTTTTAATACCATTTTCAAAATCGACGTTTCTCGACCAGAGAAGCACATTTTGAGAAAATTTTTTCACTATTTTCAAATATAACCACTGAAACCATTATTTTTGTATTTTTTGCTTTAATTCAAGCAAATGTAACGATATTCATTCAAAAAACTGTTTAAATTCAATTTTCAATAAGAAATCGTTGTCACGGATTTTGCATCTTGAAGAAAAAACATGCGATTTTTTCGGTACACTCTTGAATGCATTTTTTTCTGGACAAATTTTTGACCGAATTCAGCTTAATTACTATAAAATACTCATTAAAAGTGATTTCATCTCGATTGATCAATAAATAAAAATGTACCTCGATTTTAATACTATTTTCAAAATCGACGTTTCTCGACCAGAGAAGCACATTTTGAGAATTTTTTCACTATTTTCAAATATAACCACTGAAACCATTATTTTTGTATTTTTTGCTTTAATTCAAGCAAATGTAACGATATTCATTCAAAAAACTGTTTAAATTCAATTTTCAGTAAGAAATCGTTGTCACGGATTTTGTATCTTGAAGAAATAAAACATGCGATTTTTTCGGTACACTTTTGATTGCATTTTTTTCTGGCCAAATTTTGACCGAATTCAGCTAAATTACCTATAAAATACTCATTAAAAGTGATTTCATCTCGATTGATCAATAAATAAAAATGTACCTCGATTTTTAATACCATTTTCAAAATCGACGTTTCTCGACCAGAGAAGCACATTTTGAGAATTTTTTCACTATTTTCAAATATAACCACTGAAACCATTATTTTTGTATTTTTTGCTTTAATTCAAGCAAATGTAACGATATTCATTCAAAAAACTGTTTAAATTCAATTTTCAGTAAGAAATCGTTGTCACGGATTTTGTATCTTGAAGAAATAAAACATGCGATTTTTTCGGTACACTTTTGATTGCATTTTTTTCTGGCCAAATTTTGACCGAATTCAGCTAAATTACCTATAAAATACTCATTAAAAGTGATTTCATCTCGATTGATCAATAAATAAAAATGTACCTCGATTTTTAATACCATTTTCAAAATCGACGTTTCTCGACCAGAGAAGCACATTTTGAGAATTTTTTCACTATTTTCAAATATAACCACTGAAACCATTATTTTTGTATTTTTTGCTTTAATTCAAGCAAATGTAACGATATTCATTCAAAAAACTGTTTAAATTCAATTTTCAGTAAGAAATCGTTGTCACGGATTTTGTATCTTGAGGAAAAAAAACATGCGATTTTTTCGGTACACTTTTGATTGCATTTTTTTCGGGACAAAATTTTTGACCGAATTCAGCTTAATTATCTATAAAATACTCATTAAAAGTGACTTCATCTCGATTGATCAATAAATAAAAATTTACCTCGATTTTTAATACCATTTTCAAAATCGACCTTTCTCGACCAGAGAAGCACATTTTGAGAATATTTTCACTATTTTCAAATATAACCACTGAAACCATTATTTTTGTACTTTTTGCTTTAATTCAAGCAAATGTAACGATATTTATTCAAAAAACAGTTTGAATTCAATTTTCAATAAGAAATCGTTGTCACGGATTTTGCATCTTGAAGAAAAAAAACATGCGATTTTTTCGGTACACTCTTGAATGCATTTTTTTCTGGACAAATTTTTGACCGAATTCAGCTTAATTACCTATAAAATACTCATTAAAAGTGATTTCATCTCGATTGATCAATAAATAAAAATGTACCTCGATTTTTAATACCATTTTCAAAATCGACGCTTCTCGACCAGAGAAGCACATTTTGAGAATTTTTTCACTATTTTCAAATATAACCACTGAAACCATTATTTTTGTATTTTTTGCTTTAATTCAAGCAAATGTAACAATATTCATTCAAAAAACTGTTTAAATTCAATTTTCAGTAAGAAATCGTTGTCACGGATTTTGTATCTTGAAGAAATAAAACATGGGATTTTTTCGGTACACTTTTGATTGCATTTTTTTCTGGACAAATTTTTGACCGAATTCAGCTAAATTACCTATAAAATACTCATTAAAAGTGATTTCATCTCGATTGATCAATAAATAAAAATGTACCTCGATTTTTAATACCATTTTCAAAATCGACGTTTCTGGACCAGAGAAGCACATTTTGAGAATTTTTTCACTATTTTCAAATATAACCACTGAAACCATTATTTTTGTATTTTTTGCTTTAATTCAAGCAAATGTAACGATATTCATTCAAAAAACTGTTTAAATTCAATTTTCAGTAAGAAATCGTTGTCACGGATTTTGTATCTTGAAGAAATAAAACATGCGATTTTTTCGGTACACTTTTGATTGCATTTTTTTCTGGCCAAATTTTGACCGAATTCAGCTAAATTACCTATAAAATACTCATTAAAAGTGATTTCATCTCGATTGATCAATAAATAAAAATGTACCTCGATTTTTAATACCATTTTCAAAATCGACGTTTCTCGACCAGAGAAGCACATTTTGAGAATTTTTTCACTATTTTCAAATATAACCACTGAAACCATTATTTTTGTATTTTTTGCTTTAATTCAAGCAAATGTAACGATATTCATTCAAAAAACTGTTCAAATTCAATTTTCAGTAAGAAATCGTTTTCACGGATTTTGTATCTTGAAGAAAAAAAACATGCGATTTTTTCGGTACACTTTTGATTGCATTTTTTTCTGGACAAATTTTTTCCGAATTCAGCTTAATTACCTATAAAATACTCATTAAAAGTGATTTCATCTCGATTGATCAATAAATAAAAATGTACCTCGAGTTTTAATACCATTTTCAAAATCGACGTTTCTCGACCAGAGAAGCACATTTTGAGAATATTTTCAATATTTTCAAATATAACCACTGAAACCATTATTTTTGTACTTTTTGCTTTAATTCAAGCAAATGTAACGATATTCATTCAAAAAACTGTTCAAATTCAATTTTCAGTAAGAAATCGTTGTCAAGGATTATGTATCTTGAAGAAAAAAACATGCGATTTTTTCGGTACACTTTTGACTGCATTTTTTTCTGGACAAATCTTTGACCGAATTCAGCTTAATTACCTATAAAATACTCATTAAAAGTGATTTCATCTCGATTGATCAATAAATAAAAATGTACCTCGATTTTAAATATTATTTTCAAAATCGACGTTTCTCGACCAGAGAAGCACATTTTGAGAGTTTTTTCACTATTTTCAAATATAACCACTGAAACCATTATTTTTGTATTTTTTGCTTTAATTCAAGCAAATGTAACGATATTCATTCAAAAAACTGTTCAAATTTAATTTTCAGTAAGAAATCGTTGTCACGGATTTTGTATCTTGAAGAAAAAAAAACATGCGATTTTTTCGGTACACTTTTGATTGCATTTTTTTCTGGACAAATTTTTGACCGAATTCAGCTTAATTACCTATAAAATACTCATTAAAAGTGATTTCATCTCGATTGATCAATAAATAAAAATGTACCTCGTTATTTAATACCATTTTCAAAGTCGACGTTTCTCGACCAGAGAAGCACATTTTGAGAATATTTTCACTATTTTCAAATATAACCACTGAAACCATTATTTTTGTACTTTTTGCTTTAATTCAAGCAAATGTAACGATATTCATTCAAAAAACTGTTTGAATTCAATTTTCAATAGGAAATCGTTGTCACGGATTTTGCATCTTGAAGAAAAAAAACATGCGATTTTTTCGGTACACTCTTGAATGCATTTTTTTCTGGACAAATTTTTGACCGAATTCAGCTAAATTACCTATAAAATACTCATTAAAAGTGATTTCATCTCGATTGACCAATAAATAAAAATGTACCTCGATTTTTAATACCATTTTCAAAATCGACGTTTCTCGACCAGAGAAGCACATTTTGAGAATTTTTTCACAATTTTCAAATATAACCACTGAAACCATTATTTTTGTACTTTTTGCTTTAATTCAAGCAAATGTAACGATATTCATTCAAAAAACTGTTTGAATTCAATTTTCAATAGGAAATCGTTGTCACGGATTTTGCATCTTGAAGAATAAAAACCTGCGATTTTTTCGGTACACTCTTGAATGCATTTTTTTCTGGACAAATTTTTGACCGAATTCAGCTTAATTACCTATAAAATACTCATTAAAAGTGATTTCATCTCGATTGATCAATAAATAAAAATGTACCTCGATTTTTAATACCATTTTCAAAATCGACGTTTCTCGACCAGAGAGGCACATTTTGAGGATATTTTCACTATTTTCAAATATAACCACTGAAACCATTATTTTTGTATTTTTTGCTTTAATTCAAGCAAATTTAACGATATTCATTCAAAAAACTGTTCAAATTCGATTTTCAGTAAGAAATCGTTGTCAAGGATTATGTATCTTGAAGAAAAAAAACATGCGATCTTTTCGGTACACTTTTGACTGCATTTTTTTCTGGACAAATGTTTGACCGAATTCAGCTTAATTACCTATAAAATACTTATTAAAAGTGATTTCATCTCGATTGATCAATAAATAAAAATGTACCTTGATTTTTAATACCATTTTCAAAATCGACGTTTCTCGACCAGAGAAGCACATTTTGAGAATATTTTCAATATTTTCAAATATAACCACTGAAACCATTATTTTTGTACTTTTTGCTTTAATTCAAGCAAATGTAACGATATTCATTCAAAAAACTGTTTGAATTCAATTTTCAATAAGAAATCGTTGTCACGGATTTTGCATCTTGAAGAAAAAAAACATGCGATTTTATCGGTACACTCTAGAATGCATTTTTTTCTGGACAAATTTTTGACCGGATTCAGCTTAATTACCTATAAAATACTCTTTAAAAGTGATTTCATCTCGATTGATCAATAAATAAAAATGTACCTCGATTTTTAATACCATTTTCAAAATCGACGTTTCTCGACCAGAGAAGCACATTTTGAGAATATTTTCAATATTTTCAAATATAACCACTGAAACCATTATTTTTGTACTTTTTGCTTTAATTCAAGCAAATGTAACGATATTCATTCAAAAAACTGTTTGAATTCAATTTTCAATAAGAAATCGTTGTCACGGATTTTGCATCTTGAAGAAAAAAAACAAGCGATTTTTTCGGTACACTCTAGAATGCATTTTTTTCTGGACAAATTTTTGACCGAATTCAGGTAAATTACCTATAAAATACTCATTAAAAGTGATTTCATCTCGATTGATCAATAAATAAAAATGTACCTCGATTTTTAATACCATTTTCAAAATCGACGTTTTCGACCAGAGAAGCACATTTTGAGAATTTTTTCACTATTTTCAAATATAACCACTGAAACCATTATTTTTGTATTTTTTGCTTTAATTCAAGCAAATGTAACGATATTCATTCAAAAAACTGTTCAAATTCAATTTTCAGTAAGAAATCGTTGTCACGGATTTTGTATCTTGAAGAAAAAAAACATGCGATTTTTTCGGTACACTTTTGAATGCATTTTTTTCTGGACAAATTTTTGACCGAATTCAGCTTAATTACTTATAAAATACTCATTAAAAGTGATTTCATCTCGATTGATCAATAAATAAAAATGTACCTTGATTTTTAATACCATTTTCAAAATCGACGTTTCTCGACCAGAGAAGCACATTTTGAGAATATTTTCAATATTTTCAAATATAACCACTGAAACCATTATTTTTGTACTTTTTGCTTTAATTCAAGCAAATGTAACGATATTCATTCAAAAACTGTTTGAATTCAATTTTCAATAAGAAATCGTTGTCACGGATTTTGCATCTTGAAGAAAAAAAACAAGCGATTTTTTCGGTACACTCTAGAATGCATTTTTTTCTGGACAAATTTTTGACCGAATTCAGCTTAATTTCCTATAAAATACTCATTAAAAGTGATTTCATCTCGATTGATCAATAAATAAAAATGTACCTCGATTTTTAATACCATTTTCAAAATCGACGTTTCTCGACCAGAGAAGCACATTTTGAGAATTTTTTCACTATTTTCAAATATAACCACTGAAACCATTATTTTTGTATTTTTTGCTTTAATTCAAGCAAATGTAACGATATTCATTCAAAAAACTGTTCAAATTCAATTTTCAGTAAGAAATCGTTGTCACGGATTTTGTATCTTGAAGAAAAAAAACATGCGATTTTTTCGGTACACTTTTGATTGCATTTTTTTCTGGACAAATTTTTGACCGAATTCAGCTTAATTACCTATAAAATACTCATTAAAAGTGATTTCATCTCGATTGATCAATAAATAAAAATGTACCTCGATTTTTATTACCATTTTCAAAATCGACGTTTCTCGACCAGAGAAGCACATTTTGAGAATATTTTCAATATTTTCAAATATAACCACTGAAACCATTATTTTTGTACTTTTTGCTTTAATTCAAGCAAATGTAACGATATTCATTCAAAAAACTGTTTGAATTCAATTTTCAATAAGAAATCGTTGTCACGGATTTTGCATCTTGAAGAAAAAAAACAAGCGATTTTTTCGGTACACTCTAGAATGCATTTTTTTCTGGACAAATTTTTGACCGAATTCAGGTAAATTACCTATAAAATACTCATTAAAAGTGATTTCATCTCGATTGATCAATAAATAAAAATGTACCTCGATTTTTAATACCATTTTCAAAATCGACGTTTCTCGACCACAGAAGCACATTTTGAGATTTTTTTCACTATTTTCAAATATAACCACTGAAACCATTATTTTTGTATTTTTTGCTTTAATTCAAGCAAATGTAACGATATTCATTCAAAAAACTGTTCAAATTTAATTTTCAGTAAGAAATCGTTGTCACGGATTTTGTATCTTGAAGAAAAAAAACATGCGATTTTTTCGGTACACTTTTGATTGCATTTTTTTCTGGACAAATTTTTGACCGAATTCAGCTTAATTACCTATAAAATACTCATTAAAAGTGATTTCATCTCGATTGATCAATAAATAAAAATGTACCTCGTTATTTAATACCATTTTCAAAGTCGACGTTTCTCGACCAGAGAAGCACATTTTGAGAATATTTTCACTATTTTCAAATATAACCACTGAAACCATTATTTTTGTACTTTTTGCTTTAATTCAAGCAAATGTAACGATATTCATTCAAAAAACTGTTTGAATTCAATTTTCAATAGGAAATCGTTGTCACGGATTTTGCATCTTGAAGAAAAAAAACATGCGATTTTTTCGGTACACTCTTGAATGCATTTTTTTCTGGACAAATTTTTGACCGAATTCAGCTAAATTACCTATAAAATACTCATTAAAAGTGATTTCATCTCGATTGACCAATAAATAAAAATGTACCTCGATTTTTAATACCATTTTCAAAATCGACGTTTCTCGACCAGAGAAGCACATTTTGAGAATTTTTTCACAATTTTCAAATATAACCACTGAAACCATTATTTTTGTACTTTTTGCTTTAATTCAAGCAAATGTAACGATATTCATTCAAAAAACTGTTTGAATTCAATTTTCAATAGGAAATCGTTGTCACGGATTTTGCATCTTGAAGAATAAAAACCTGCGATTTTTTCGGTACACTCTTGAATGCATTTTTTTCTGGACAAATTTTTGACCGAATTCAGCTTAATTACCTATAAAATACTCATTAAAAGTGATTTCATCTCGATTGATCAATAAATAAAAATGTACCTCGATTTTTAATACCATTTTCAAAATCGACGTTTCTCGACCAGAGAGGCACATTTTGAGGATATTTTCACTATTTTCAAATATAACCACTGAAACCATTATTTTTGTATTTTTTGCTTTAATTCAAGCAAATTTAACGATATTCATTCAAAAAACTGTTCAAATTCGATTTTCAGTAAGAAATCGTTGTCAAGGATTATGTATCTTGAAGAAAAAAAACATGCGATCTTTTCGGTACACTTTTGACTGCATTTTTTTCTGGACAAATGTTTGACCGAATTCAGCTTAATTACCTATAAAATACTTATTAAAAGTGATTTCATCTCGATTGATCAATAAATAAAAATGTACCTTGATTTTTAATACCATTTTCAAAATCGACGTTTCTCGACCAGAGAAGCACATTTTGAGAATATTTTCAATATTTTCAAATATAACCACTGAAACCATTATTTTTGTACTTTTTGCTTTAATTCAAGCAAATGTAACGATATTCATTCAAAAAACTGTTTGAATTCAATTTTCAATAAGAAATCGTTGTCACGGATTTTGCATCTTGAAGAAAAAAAACATGCGATTTTATCGGTACACTCTAGAATGCATTTTTTTCTGGACAAATTTTTGACCGGATTCAGCTTAATTACCTATAAAATACTCTTTAAAAGTGATTTCATCTCGATTGATCAATAAATAAAAATGTACCTCGATTTTTAATACCATTTTCAAAATCGACGTTTCTCGACCAGAGAAGCACATTTTGAGAATATTTTCAATATTTTCAAATATAACCACTGAAACCATTATTTTTGTACTTTTTGCTTTAATTCAAGCAAATGTAACGATATTCATTCAAAAAACTGTTTGAATTCAATTTTCAATAAGAAATCGTTGTCACGGATTTTGCATCTTGAAGAAAAAAAACAAGCGATTTTTTCGGTACACTCTAGAATGCATTTTTTTCTGGACAAATTTTTGACCGAATTCAGGTAAATTACCTATAAAATACTCATTAAAAGTGATTTCATCTCGATTGATCAATAAATAAAAATGTACCTCGATTTTTAATACCATTTTCAAAATCGACGTTTTCGACCAGAGAAGCACATTTTGAGAATTTTTTCACTATTTTCAAATATAACCACTGAAACCATTATTTTTGTATTTTTTGCTTTAATTCAAGCAAATGTAACGATATTCATTCAAAAAACTGTTCAAATTCAATTTTCAGTAAGAAATCGTTGTCACGGATTTTGTATCTTGAAGAAAAAAAACATGCGATTTTTTCGGTACACTTTTGAATGCATTTTTTTCTGGACAAATTTTTGACCGAATTCAGCTTAATTACTTATAAAATACTCATTAAAAGTGATTTCATCTCGATTGATCAATAAATAAAAATGTACCTTGATTTTTAATACCATTTTCAAAATCGACGTTTCTCGACCAGAGAAGCACATTTTGAGAATATTTTCAATATTTTCAAATATAACCACTGAAACCATTATTTTTGTACTTTTTGCTTTAATTCAAGCAAATGTAACGATATTCATTCAAAAACTGTTTGAATTCAATTTTCAATAAGAAATCGTTGTCACGGATTTTGCATCTTGAAGAAAAAAAACAAGCGATTTTTTCGGTACACTCTAGAATGCATTTTTTTCTGGACAAATTTTTGACCGAATTCAGCTAAATTACCTATAAAATACTCATTAAAAGTGATTTCATCTCGATTGATCAATAAATAAAAATGTACCTCGATTTTTAATACCATTTTCAAAATCGACGTTTCTCGACCAGAGAAGCACATTTTGAGAATTTTTTCACTATTTTCAAATATAACCACTGAAACCATTATTTTTGTATTTTTTGCTTTAATTCAAGCAAATGTAACGATATTCATTCAAAAAACTGTTCAAATTCAATTTTCAGTAAGAAATCGTTGTCACGGATTTTGTATCTTGAAGAAAAAAAACATGCGATTTTTTCGGTACACTTTTGATTGCATTTTTTTCTGGACAAATTTTTGACCGAATTCAGCTTAATTACCTATAAAATACTCATTAAAAGTGATTTCATCTCGATTGATCAATAAATAAAAATGTACCTCGATTTTTATTACCATTTTCAAAATCGACGTTTCTCGACCAGAGAAGCACATTTTGAGAATATTTTCAATATTTTCAAATATAACCACTGAAACCATTATTTTTGTACTTTTTGCTTTAATTCAAGCAAATGTAACGATATTCATTCAAAAAACTGTTTGAATTCAATTTTCAATAAGAAATCGTTGTCACGGATTTTGCATCTTGAAGAAAAAAAACATGCGATTTTATCGGTACACTCTAGAATGCATTTTTTTCTGGACAAATTTTTGACCGGATTCAGCTTAATTACCTATAAAATACTCTTTAAAAGTGATTTCATCTCGATTGATCAATAAATAAAAATGTACCTCGATTTTTAATACCATTTTCAAAATCGACGTTTCTCGACCAGAGAAGCACATTTTGAGAATATTTTCAATATTTTCAAATATAACCACTGAAACCATTATTTTTGTACTTTTTGCTTTAATTCAAGCAAATGTAACGATATTCATTCAAAAAACTGTTTGAATTCAATTTTCAATAAGAAATCGTTGTCACGGATTTTGCATCTTGAAGAAAAAAAACAAGCGATTTTTTCGGTACACTCTAGAATGCATTTTTTTCTGGACAAATTTTTGACCGAATTCAGGTAAATTACCTATAAAATACTCATTAAAAGTGATTTCATCTCGATTGATCAATAAATAAAAATGTACCTCGATTTTTAATACCATTTTCAAAATCGACGTTTTCGACCAGAGAAGCACATTTTGAGAATTTTTTCACTATTTTCAAATATAACCACTGAAACCATTATTTTTGTATTTTTTGCTTTAATTCAAGCAAATGTAACGATATTCATTCAAAAAACTGTTCAAATTCAATTTTCAGTAAGAAATCGTTGTCACGGATTTTGTATCTTGAAGAAAAAAAACATGCGATTTTTTCGGTACACTTTTGAATGCATTTTTTTCTGGACAAATTTTTGACCGAATTCAGCTTAATTACTTATAAAATACTCATTAAAAGTGATTTCATCTCGATTGATCAATAAATAAAAATGTACCTTGATTTTTAATACCATTTTCAAAATCGACGTTTCTCGACCAGAGAAGCACATTTTGAGAATATTTTCAATATTTTCAAATATAACCACTGAAACCATTATTTTTGTACTTTTTGCTTTAATTCAAGCAAATGTAACGATATTCATTCAAAAACTGTTTGAATTCAATTTTCAATAAGAAATCGTTGTCACGGATTTTGCATCTTGAAGAAAAAAAACAAGCGATTTTTTCGGTACACTCTAGAATGCATTTTTTTCTGGACAAATTTTTGACCGAATTCAGCTAAATTACCTATAAAATACTCATTAAAAGTGATTTCATCTCGATTGATCAATAAATAAAAATGTACCTCGATTTTTAATACCATTTTCAAAATCGACGTTTCTCGACCAGAGAAGCACATTTTGAGAATTTTTTCACTATTTTCAAATATAACCACTGAAACCATTATTTTTGTATTTTTTGCTTTAATTCAAGCAAATGTAACGATATTCATTCAAAAAACTGTTCAAATTCAATTTTCAGTAAGAAATCGTTGTCACGGATTTTGTATCTTGAAGAAAAAAAACATGCGATTTTTTCGGTACACTTTTGATTGCATTTTTTTCTGGACAAATTTTTGACCGAATTCAGCTTAATTACCTATAAAATACTCATTAAAAGTGATTTCATCTCGATTGATCAATAAATAAAAATGTACCTCGATTTTTATTACCATTTTCAAAATCGACGTTTCTCGACCAGAGAAGCACATTTTGAGAATATTTTCAATATTTTCAAATATAACCACTGAAACCATTATTTTTGTACTTTTTGCTTTAATTCAAGCAAATGTAACGATATTCATTCAAAAAACTGTTTGAATTCAATTTTCAATAAGAAATCGTTGTCACGGATTTTGCATCTTGAAGAAAAAAAACAAGCGATTTTTTCGGTACACTCTAGAATGCATTTTTTTCTGGACAAATTTTTGACCGAATTCAGGTAAATTACCTATAAAATACTCATTAAAAGTGATTTCATCTCGATTGATCAATAAATAAAAATGTACCTCGATTTTTAATACCATTTTCAAAATCGACGTTTCTCGACCAGAGAAGCACATTTTGAGAATTTTTTCACTATTTTCAAATATAACCACTGAAACCATTATTTTTGTATTTTTTGCTTTAATTCAAGCAAATGTAACGATATTCATTCAAAAAACTGTTCAAATTCAATTTTCAGTAAGAAATCGTTGTCACGGATTTTGTATCTTGAAGAAAAAAAACATGCGATTTTTTCGGTACACTTTTGAATGCATTTTTTTCTGGACAAATTTTTGACCGAATTCAGCTTAATTACTTATAAAATACTCATTAAAAGTGATTTCATCTCGATTGATCAATAAATAAAAATGTACCTTGATTTTTAATACCATTTTCAAAATCGACGTTTCTCGACCAGAGAAGCACATTATGAGAATATTTTCAATATTTTCAAATATAACCACTGAAACCATTATTTTTGTACTTTTTGCTTTAATTCAAGCAAATGTAACGATATTCATTCAAAAAACTGTTTGAATTCAATTTTCAATAAGAAATCGTTGTCACGGATTTTGCATCTTGAAGAAAAAAAACATGCGATTTTATCGGTACACTCTAGAATGCATTTTTTTCTGGACAAATTTTTGACCGGATTCAGCTTAATTACCTATAAAATACTCTTTAAAAGTGATTTCATCTCGATTGATCAATAAATAAAAATGTACCTCGATTTTTAATACCATTTTCAAAATCGACGTTTCTCGACCAGAGAAGCACATTTTGAGAATATTTTCAATATTTTCAAATATAACCACTGAAACCATTATTTTTGTACTTTTTGCTTTAATTCAAGCAAATGTAACGATATTCATTCAAAAAACTGTTTGAATTCAATTTTCAATAAGAAATCGTTGTCACGGATTTTGCATCTTGAAGAAAAAAAACAAGCGATTTTTTCGGTACACTCTAGAATGCATTTTTTTCTGGACAAATTTTTGACCGAATTCAGGTAAATTACCTATAAAATACTCATTAAAAGTGATTTCATCTCGATTGATCAATAAATAAAAATGTACCTCGATTTTTAATACCATTTTCAAAATCGACGTTTTCGACCAGAGAAGCACATTTTGAGAATTTTTTCACTATTTTCAAATATAACCACTGAAACCATTATTTTTGTATTTTTTGCTTTAATTCAAGCAAATGTAACGATATTCATTCAAAAACTGTTTGAATTCAATTTTCAATAAGAAATCGTTGTCACGGATTTTGCATCTTGAAGAAAAAAAACAAGCGATTTTTTCGGTACACTCTAGAATGCATTTTTTTCTGGACAAATTTTTGACCGAATTCAGCTAAATTACCTATAAAATACTCATTAAAAGTGATTTCATCTCGATTGATCAATAAATAAAAATGTACCTCGATTTTTAATACCATTTTCAAAATCGACGTTTCTCGACCAGAGAAGCACATTTTGAGAATTTTTTCACTATTTTCAAATATAACCACTGAAACCATTATTTTTGTATTTTTTCTTTAATTCAAGCAAATGTAACGATATTCATTCAAAAAACTGTTCAAATTCAATTTTCAGTAAGAAATCGATGTCACGGATTTTGTATCTTGAAGAAAAAAACATGCGATTTTTTCGGTACACTTTTGATTGCATTTTTTTCTGGACAAATTTTTGACCGAATTTTGCTTAATTACTTATAAAATACTCATTAAAAGTGATTTCATCTCGATTGATCAATAAATAAAAATGTACCTCGATTTTTAATACCATTTTCAAAATCGACGTTTCTCGACAAGAGAAGCACATTTTGAGAATATTTTCACTATTTTCAAATATAACCACTGAAACCATTATTTTTGTACTTTTTGCTTTAATTCAAGCAAATGTAACGATATTCATTCAAAAAACTGTTTGAATTCAATTTTCAATAAGAAATCGTTGTCACGGATTTTGCATCTTGAAGAAAAAAAACATGCGATTTTTTCGGTACACTCTTGAATGCATTTTTTTCTGGACAAATTTTTGACCGAATTCAGCTTAATTACCTATAAAATACTAATTAAAAGTGATTTCATCTCGATTGATCAATAAATAAAAATTTACCTCGATTTTTAATACCATTTTCAAAATCGACGTTTTTCGACCAGAGAAGCACATTTTGAGAATTTTTTCACTATTTTCAAATATAACCACTGAAACCATTATTTTTGTATTTTTTGCTTTAATTCAAGCAAATGTAACGATATTCATTCAAAAAACTGTTCAAATTCAATTTTCAGTAAGTAATCGTTGTCACGGATTTTGTATCTTGAAGAAAAAAAACATGCGATTTTTTCGGTACACTTTTGACTGCATTTTTTTCTGGACAAATTTTTGACCGAATTCAGCTTAATTATCTATAAAATACTCATTAAAAGTGATTTCATCTCGATTGATCAATAAATAAAAATGTACCTCGATTTTTAATACCATTTTCAAAATCGACGTTTCTCGACCAGAGAAGCACAATTTGAGAATTTTTTCACTATTTTCAAATATAACCACTGAAACCATTATTTTTGTATTTTTTGCTTTAATTCAAGCAAATGTAACGATATTCATTCAAAAAACTGTTCAAATTCAATTTTCAGTAAGTAATCGTTGTCACGGATTTTGTATCTTGAAGAAAAAAAACATGCGATTTTTTCGGTACACTTTTGACTGCATTTTTTTCTGGACAAATGTTTGACCGAATTCAGCTTAATTACCTATAAAATACACATTAAAAGTGATTTCATCTCGATTGATCAATAAATAAAAATGTACCTCGATTTTTAATACCATTTTCAAAATCGACGTTTCTCGACCAGAGAAGCACAATTTGAGAATTTTTTCACTATTTTCAAATATAACCACTGAAACCATTATTTTTGTATTTTTTGCTTTAATTCAAGCAAATGTAACGATATTCATTCAAAAAACTGTTCAAATTCAATTTTCAGTAAGAAATCGTTGTCAAGGATTATGTATCTTGAAGAAAAAAACATGCGATTTTTTCGGTACACTCTTGAATGCATTTTTTTCTGGACAAATGTTTGACCGAATTCAGCTTAATTATCTATAAAATACTCATTAAAAGTGATTTCATCTCGATTGATCAATAAATAAAAATGTACCTCGATTTTAAATACCATTTTCAAAATCGACGTTTCTCGACCAGAGAAGCACATTTTGAGAATTTTTTCACTATTTTCAAATATAACCACTGAAACCATTATTTTTGTATTTGTTGCTTTAATTCAAGCAAATGTAACGATATTCATTCAAAAAACTGTTCAAATTCAATTTTCAGTAAGAAATCGTTGTCAAGGATTATGTATCTTGAAGAAAAAAAACATGCGATTTTTTCGGTACACTTTTGACTGCATTTTTTTCTGGACAAATGTTTGACCGAATTCAGCTTAATTACCTATAAAATACACATTAAAAGTGATTTCATCTCGATTGATCAATAAATAAAAATGTACCTCGATTTTTAATACCATTTTCAAAATCGACGTTTCTCGACCAGAGAAGCACAATTTGAGAATTTTTTCACTATTTTCAAATATAACCACTGAAACCATTATTTTTGTATTTTTTGCTTTAATTCAAGCAAATGTAACGATATTAATTCAAAAAACTGTTCAAATTCAATTTTCAGTAAGAAATCGTTGTCACGGATTTTGTATCTTGAAGAAAAAAAACATGCGATTTTATCGGTACACTCTAGAATGCATTTTTTTCTGGACAAATTTTTGACCGGATTCAGCTTAATTATCTATAAAATACTCTTTAAAAGTGATTTCATCTCGATTGATCAATAAATAAAAATGTACCTCGATTTTTAATACCATTTTCAAAATCGACGTTTCTCGACCAGAGAAGCACATTTTGAGAATATTTTCAATATTTTCAAATATAACCACTGAAACCATTATTTTTGTACTTTTTGCTTTAATTCAAGCAAATGTAACGATATTCATTCAAAAAACTGTTTGAATTCAATTTTCAATAAGAAATCGTTGTCACGGATTTTGCATCTTGAAGAAAAAAAACAAGCGATTTTTTCGGTACACTCTAGAATGCATTTTTTTCTGGACAAATTTTTGACCGAATTCAGGTAAATTACCTATAAAATACTCATTAAAAGTGATTTCATCTCGATTGATCAATAAATAAAAATGTACCTCGATTTTTAATACCATTTTCAAAATCGACGTTTCTCGACCAGAGAAGCACATTTTGAGAATTTTTTCACTATTTTCAAATATAACCACTGAAACCATTATTTTTGTATTTTTTGCTTTAATTCAAGCAAATGTAACGATATTCATTCAAAAAACTGTTCAAATTCAATTTTCAGTAAGAAATCGTTGTCACGGATTTTGTATCTTGAAGAAAAAAAACATGCGATTTTTTCGGTACACTTTTGAATGCATTTTTTTCTGGACAAATTTTTGACCGAATTCAGCTAAATTACCTATAAAATACTCATTAAAAGTGATTTCATCTCGATTGATCAATAAATAAAAATGTACCTCGATTTTTAATACCATTTTCAAAATCGACGTATCTCGACCAGAGAAGCACATTTTGAGAATTTTTTCACTATTTTCAAATATAACAACTGAAACCATTATTTTTGTATTTTTTGCTTTAATTCAAGCAAATGTAACGATATTCATTCAAAAACTGTTTGAATTCAATTTTCAATAAGAAATCGTTGTCACGGATTTTGCATCTTGAAGAAAAAAAACAAGCGATTTTTTCGGTACACTCTAGAATGCATTTTTTTCTGGACAAATTTTTGACCGAATTCAGCTAAATTACCTATAAAATACTCATTAAAAGTGATTTCATCTCGATTGATCAATAAATAAAAATGTACCTCGATTTTTAATACCATTTTCAAAATCGACGTTTCTCGACCAGAGAAGCACATTTTGAGAATATTTTCACTATTTTCAAATATAACCACTGAAACCATTATTTTTGTATTTTTTCTTTAATTCAAGCAAATGTAACGATATTCATTCAAAAAACTGTTCAAATTCAATTTTCAGTAAGAAATCGTTGTCACGGATTTTGTATCTTGAAGAAAAAAACATGCGATTTTTTCGGTACACTTTTGATTGCATTTTTTTCTGGACAAATTTTTGACCGAATTTTGCTTAATTACTTATAAAATACTCATTAAAAGTGATTTCATCTCGATTGATCAATAAATAAAAATGTACCTCGATTTTTAATACCATTTTCAAAATCGACGTTTCTCGACAAGAGAAGCACATTTTGAGAATATTTTCACTATTTTCAAATATAACCACTGAAACCATTATTTTTGTACTTTTTGCTTTAATTCAAGCAAATGTAACGATATTCATTCAAAAAACTGTTTGAATTCAATTTTCAATAAGAAATCGTTGTCACGGATTTTGCATCTTGAAGAAAAAAAACATGCGATTTTTTCGGTACACTCTTGAATGCATTTTTTTCTGGACAAATTTTTGACCGAATTCAGCTTAATTACCTATAAAATACTAATTAAAAGTGATTTCATCTCGATTGATCAATAAATAAAAATTTACCTCGATTTTTAATACCATTTTCAAAATCGACGTTTTTCGACCAGAGAAGCACATTTTGAGAATTTTTTCACTATTTTCAAATATAACCACTGAAACCATTATTTTTGTATTTTTTGCTTTAATTCAAGCAAATGTAACGATATTCATTCAAAAAACTGTTCAAATTCAATTTTCAGTAAGTAATCGTTGTCACGGATTTTGTATCTTGAAGAAAAAAAACATGCGATTTTTTCGGTACACTTTTGACTGCATTTTTTTCTGGACAAATTTTTGACCGAATTCAGCTTAATTATCTATAAAATACTCATTAAAAGTGATTTCATCTCGATTGATCAATAAATAAAAATGTACGTCGATTTTAAATACCATTTTCAAAATCGACGTTTCTCGACCAGAGAAGCACATTTTGAGAATTTTTTCACTATTTTCAAATATAACCACTGAAACCATTATTTTTGTATTTGTTGCTTTAATTCAAGCAAAAGTAACGATATTCATTCAAAAAACTGTTCAAATTCAATTTTCAGTAAGAAATCGTTGTCAAGGATTATGTATCTTGAAGAAAAAAAACATGCGATTTTTTCGGTACACTTTTGACTGCATTTTTTTCTGGACAAATGTTTGACCGAATTCAGCTTAATTACCTATAAAATACACATTAAAAGTGATTTCATCTCGATTGATCAATAAATAAAAATGTACCTCGATTTTTAATACCATTTTCAAAATCGACGTTTCTCGACCAGAGAAGCACAATTTGAGAATTTTTTCACTATTTTCAAATATAACCACTGAAACCATTATTTTTGTATTTTTTGCTTTAATTCAAGCAAATGTAACGATATTCATTCAAAAAACTGTTCAAATTCAATTTTCAGTAAGAAATCGTTGTCACGGATTTTGTATCTTGAAGAAAAAAAACATGCGATTTTTTCGGTACACTTTTGAATGCATTTTTTTCTGGACAAATTTTTGACCGAATTCAGCTTAATTACTTATAAAATACTCATTAAAAGTGATTTCATCTCGATTGATCAATAAATAAAAATGTACCTTGATTTTTAATACCATTTTCAAAATCGACGTTTCTCGACCAGAGAAGCACATTTTGAGAATATTTTCAATATTTTCAAATATAACCACTGAAACCATTATTTTTGTACTTTTTGCTTTAATTCAAGCAAATGTAACGATATTCATTCAAAAAACTGTTTGAATTCAATTTTCAATAAGAAATCGTTGTCACGGATTTTGCATCTTGAAGAAAAAAAACATGCGATTTTTTCGGTACACTCTTGAATGCATTTTTTTCTGGACAAATTTTTGACCGAATTCAGCTAAATTAGCTATAAAATACTCATTAAAAGTGATTTCATCTCGATTGACCAATAAATAAAAATGTACCTCGATTTTTAATACCATTTTCAAAATCGACGTTTCTCGACCAGAGAAGCACATTTTGAGAATTTTTTCACAATTTTCAAATATAACCACTGAAACCATTATTTTTGTACTTTTTGCTTTAATTCAAGCAAATGTAACGATATTCATTCAAAAAACTGTTCAAATTCAATTTTCAGTAAGAAATCGTTGTCACGGATTTTGTATCTTGAAGAAAAAAAACATGCGATTTTTTCGGTACACTTTTGAATGCATTTTTTTCTGGACAAATTTTTGACCGAATTCAGCTTAATTACTTATAAAATACTCATTAAAAGTGATTTCATCTCGATTGATCAATAAATAAAAATGTACCTTGATTTTTAATACCATTTTCAAAATCGACGTTTCTCGACCAGAGAAGCACATTTTGAGAATATTTTCAATATTTTCAAATATAACCACTGAAACCATTATTTTTGTACTTTTTGCTTTAATTCAAGCAAATGTAACGATATTCATTCAAAAAACTGTTTGAATTCAATTTTCAATAAGAAATCGTTGTCACGGATTTTGCATCTTGAAGAAAAAAAACATGCGATTTTTTCGGTACACTCTTGAATGCATTTTTTTCTGGACAAATTTTTGACCGAATTCAGCTAAATTACCTATAAAATACTCATTAAAAGTGATTTCATCTCGATTGACCAATAAATAAAAATGTACCTCGATTTTTAATACCATTTTCAAAATCGACGTTTCTCGACCAGAGAAGCACATTTTGAGAATTTTTTCACAATTTTCAAATATAACCACTGAAACCATTATTTTTGTACTTTTTGCTTTAATTCAAGCAAATGTAACGATATTCATTCAAAAAACTGTTTGAATTCAATTTTCAATAGGAAATCGTTGTCACGGATTTTGCATCTTGAAGAATAAAAACCTGCGATTTTTTCGGTACACTCTTGAATGCATTTTTTTCTGGACAAATTTTTGACCGAATTCAGCTTAATTACCTATAAAATACTCATTAAAAGTGATTTCATCTCGATTGATCAATAAATAAAAATGTACCTCGATTTTTAATACCATTTTCAAAATCGACGTTTCTCGACCAGAGAGGCACATTTTGAGGATATTTTCACTATTTTCAAATATAACCACTGAAACCATTATTTTTGTATTTTTTGCTTTAATTCAAGCAAATTTAACGATATTCATTCAAAAAACTGTTCAAATTCGATTTTCAGTAAGAAATCGTTGTCAAGGATTATGTATCTTGAAGAAAAAAAACATGCGATCTTTTCGGTACACTTTTGACTGCATTTTTTTCTGGACAAATGTTTGACCGAATTCAGCTTAATTACCTATAAAATACTTATTAAAAGTGATTTCATCTCGATTGATCAATAAATAAAAATGTACCTTGATTTTTAATACCATTTTCAAAATCGACGTTTCTCGACCAGAGAAGCACATTTTGAGAATATTTTCAATATTTTCAAATATAACCACTGAAACCATTATTTTTGTACTTTTTGCTTTAATTCAAGCAAATGTAACGATATTCATTCAAAAAACTGTTTGAATTCAATTTTCAATAAGAAATCGTTGTCACGGATTTTGCATCTTGAAGAAAAAAAACATGCGATTTTTTCGGTACACTCTAGAATGCATTTTTTTCTGGACAAATTTTTGACCGGATTCAGCTTAATTACCTATAAAATACTCATTAAAAGTGATTTCATCTCGATTGACCAATAAATAAAAATGTACCTCGATTTTTAATACCATTTTCAAAATCGACGTTTCTCGACCAGAGAAGCACATTTTGAGAATTTTTTCACAATTTTCAAATATAACCACTGAAACCATTATTTTTGTACTTTTTGCTTTAATTCAAGCAAATGTAACGATATTCATTCAAAAAACTGTTTGAATTCAATTTTCAATAGGAAATCGTTGTCACGGATTTTGCATCTTGAAGAATAAAAACCTGCGATTTTTTCGGTACACTCTTGAATGCATTTTTTTCTGGACAAATTTTTGACCGAATTCAGCTTAATTACCTATAAAATACTCATTAAAAGTGATTTCATCTCGATTGATCAATAAATAAAAATGTACCTTGATTTTTAATACCATTTTCAAAATCGACGTTTCTCGACCAGAGAAGCACATTTTGAGAATATTTTCAATATTTTCAAATATAACCACTGAAACCATTATTTTTGTACTTTTTGCTTTAATTCAAGCAAATGTAACGATATTCATTCAAAAAACTGTTTGAATTCAATTTTCAATAAGAAATCGTTGTCACGGATTTTGCATCTTGAAGAAAAAAAACATGCGATTTTATCGGTACACTCTAGAATGCATTTTTTTCTGGACAAATTTTTGACCGGATTCAGCTTAATTACCTATAAAATACTCTTTAAAAGTGATTTCATCTCGATTGATCAATAAATAAAAATGTACCTCGATTTTTAATACCATTTTCAAAATCGACGTTTCTCGACCAGAGAAGCACATTTTGAGAATATTTTCAATATTTTCAAATATAACCACTGAAACCATTATTTTTGTACTTTTTGCTTTAATTCAAGCAAATGTAACGATATTCATTCAAAAAACTGTTTGAATTCAATTTTCAATAAGAAATCGTTGTCACGGATTTTGCATCTTGAAGAAAAAAAACAAGCGATTTTTTCGGTACACTCTAGAATGCATTTTTTTCTGGACAAATTTTTGACCGAATTCAGGTAAATTACCTATAAAATACTCATTAAAAGTGATTTCATCTCGATTGATCAATAAATAAAAATGTACCTCGATTTTTAATACCATTTTCAAAATCGACGTTTTCGACCAGAGAAGCACATTTTGAGAATTTTTTCACTATTTTCAAATATAACCACTGAAACCATTATTTTTGTATTTTTTGCTTTAATTCAAGCAAATGTAACGATATTCATTCAAAAAACTGTTCAAATTCAATTTTCAGTAAGAAATCGTTGTCACGGATTTTGTATCTTGAAGAAAAAAAACATGCGATTTTTTCGGTACACTTTTGAATGCATTTTTTTCTGGACAAATTTTTGACCGAATTCAGCTTAATTACTTATAAAATACTCATTAAAAGTGATTTCATCTCGATTGATCAATAAATAAAAATGTACCTTGATTTTTAATACCATTTTCAAAATCGACGTTTCTCGACCAGAGAAGCACATTTTGAGAATATTTTCAATATTTTCAAATATAACCACTGAAACCATTATTTTTGTACTTTTTGCTTTAATTCAAGCAAATGTAACGATATTCATTCAAAAACTGTTTGAATTCAATTTTCAATAAGAAATCGTTGTCACGGATTTTGCATCTTGAAGAAAAAAAACAAGCGATTTTTTCGGTACACTCTAGAATGCATTTTTTTCTGGACAAATTTTTGACCGAATTCAGCTAAATTACCTATAAAATACTCATTAAAAGTGATTTCATCTCGATTGATCAATAAATAAAAATGTACCTCGATTTTTAATACCATTTTCAAAATCGACGTTTCTCGACCAGAGAAGCACATTTTGAGAATTTTTTCACTATTTTCAAATATAACCACTGAAACCATTATTTTTGTATTTTTTGCTTTAATTCAAGCAAATGTAACGATATTCATTCAAAAAACTGTTCAAATTCAATTTTCAGTAAGAAATCGTTGTCACGGATTTTGTATCTTGAAGAAAAAAAACATGCGATTTTTTCGGTACACTTTTGATTGCATTTTTTTCTGGACAAATTTTTGACCGAATTCAGCTTAATTACCTATAAAATACTCATTAAAAGTGATTTCATCTCGATTGATCAATAAATAAAAATGTACCTCGATTTTTATTACCATTTTCAAAATCGACGTTTCTCGACCAGAGAAGCACATTTTGAGAATATTTTCAATATTTTCAAATATAACCACTGAAACCATTATTTTTGTACTTTTTGCTTTAATTCAAGCAAATGTAACGATATTCATTCAAAAAACTGTTTGAATTCAATTTTCAATAAGAAATCGTTGTCACGGATTTTGCATCTTGAAGAAAAAAAACAAGCGATTTTTTCGGTACACTCTAGAATGCATTTTTTTCTGGACAAATTTTTGACCGAATTCAGGTAAATTACCTATAAAATACTCATTAAAAGTGATTTCATCTCGATTGATCAATAAATAAAAATGTACCTCGATTTTTAATACCATTTTCAAAATCGACGTTTCTCGACCAGAGAAGCACATTTTGAGAATTTTTTCACTATTTTCAAATATAACCACTGAAACCATTATTTTTGTATTTTTTGCTTTAATTCAAGCAAATGTAACGATATTCATTCAAAAAACTGTTCAAATTCAATTTTCAGTAAGAAATCGTTGTCACGGATTTTGTATCTTGAAGAAAAAAAACATGCGATTTTTTCGGTACACTTTTGAATGCATTTTTTTCTGGACAAATTTTTGACCGAATTCAACTTAATTACTTATAAAATACTCATTAAAAGTGATTTCATCTCGATTGATCAATAAATAAAAATGTACCTTGATTTTTAATACCATTTTCAAAATCGACGTTTCTCGACCAGAGAAGCACATTTTGAGAATATTTTCAATATTTTCAAATATAACCACTGAAACCATTATTTTTGTACTTTTTGCTTTAATTCAAGCAAATGTAACGATATTCATTCAAAAAACTGTTTGAATTCAATTTTCAATAAGAAATCGTTGTCACGGATTTTGCATCTTGAAGAAAAAAAACATGCGATTTTATCGGTACACTCTAGAATGCATTTTTTTCTGGACAAATTTTTGACCGGATTCAGCTTAATTACCTATAAAATACTCTTTAAAAGTGATTTCATCTCGATTGATCAATAAATAAAAATGTACCTCGATTTTTAATACCATTTTCAAAATCGACGTTTCTCGACCAGAGAAGCACATTTTGAGAATATTTTCAATATTTTCAAATATAACCACTGAAACCATTATTTTTGTACTTTTTGCTTTAATTCAAGCAAATGTAACGATATTCATTCAAAAAACTGTTTGAATTCAATTTTCAATAAGAAATCGTTGTCACGGATTTTGCATCTTGAAGAAAAAAAACAAGCGATTTTTTCGGTACACTCTAGAATGCATTTTTTTCTGGACAAATTTTTGACCGAATTCAGGTAAATTACCTATAAAATACTCATTAAAAGTGATTTCATCTCGATTGATCAATAAATAAAAATGTACCTCGATTTTTAATACCATTTTCAAAATCGACGTTTTCGACCAGAGAAGCACATTTTGAGAATTTTTTCACTATTTTCAAATATAACCACTGAAACCATTATTTTTGTATTTTTTGCTTTAATTCAAGCAAATGTAACGATATTCATTCAAAAAACTGTTCAAATTCAATTTTCAGTAAGAAATCGTTGTCACGGATTTTGTATCTTGAAGAAAAAAACATGCGATTTTTTCGGTACACTTTTGAATGCATTTTTTTCTGGACAAATTTTTGACCGAATTCAGCTAAATTACCTATAAAATACTCATTAAAAGTGATTTCATCTCGATTGATCAATAAATAAAAATGTACCTCGATTTTTAATACCATTTTCAAAATCGACGTATCTCGACCAGAGAAGCACATTTTGAGAATTTTTTCACTATTTTCAAATATAACAACTGAAACCATTATTTTTGTATTTTTTGCTTTAATTCAAGCAAATGTAACGATATTCATTCAAAAACTGTTTGAATTCAATTTTCAATAAGAAATCGTTGTCACGGATTTTGCATCTTGAAGAAAAAAAACAAGCGATTTTTTCGGTACACTCTAGAATGCATTTTTTTCTGGACAAATTTTTGACCGAATTCAGCTAAATTACCTATAAAATACTCATTAAAAGTGATTTCATCTCGATTGATCAATAAATAAAAATGTACCTCGATTTTTAATACCATTTTCAAAATCGACGTTTCTCGACCAGAGAAGCACATTTTGAGAATTTTTTCACTATTTTCAAATATAACCACTGAAACCATTATTTTTGTATTTTTTGCTTTAATTCAAGCAAATGTAACGATATTCATTCAAAAAACTGTTCAAATTCAATTTTCAGTAAGAAATCGTTGTCACGGATTTTGTATCTTGAAGAAAAAAAACATGCGATTTTTTCGGTACACTTTTGATTGCATTTTTTTCTGGACAAATTTTTGACCGAATTCAGCTTAATTACCTATAAAATACTCATTAAAAGTGATTTCATCTCGATTGATCAATAAATAAAAATGTACCTCGATTTTTATTACCATTTTCAAAATCGACGTTTCTCGACCAGAGAAGCACATTTTGAGAATATTTTCACTATTTTCAAATATAACCACTGAAACCATTATTTTTGTATTTTTTCTTTAATTCAAGCAAATGTAACGATATTCATTCAAAAAACTGTTCAAATTCAATTTTCAGTAAGAAATCGTTGTCACGGATTTTGTATCTTGAAGAAAAAAACATGCGATTTTTTCGGTACACTTTTGATTGCATTTTTTTCTGGACAAATTTTTGACCGAATTTTGCTTAATTACTTATAAAATACTCATTAAAAGTGATTTCATCTCGATTGATCAATAAATAAAAATGTACCTCGATTTTTAATACCATTTTCAAAATCGACGTTTCTCGACAAGAGAAGCACATTTTGAGAATATTTTCACTATTTTCAAATATAACCACTGAAACCATTATTTTTGTACTTTTTGCTTTAATTCAAGCAAATGTAACGATATTCATTCAAAAAACTGTTTGAATTCAATTTTCAATAAGAAATCGTTGTCACGGATTTTGCATCTTGAAGAAAAAAAACATGCGATTTTTTCGGTACACTCTTGAATGCATTTTTTTCTGGACAAATTTTTGACCGAATTCAGCTTAATTACCTATAAAATACTAATTAAAAGTGATTTCATCTCGATTGATCAATAAATAAAAATTTACCTCGATTTTTAATACCATTTTCAAAATCGACGTTTTTCGACCAGAGAAGCACATTTTGAGAATTTTTTCACTATTTTCAAATATAACCACTGAAACCATTATTTTTGTATTTTTTGCTTTAATTCAAGCAAATGTAACGATATTCATTCAAAAAACTGTTCAAATTCAATTTTCAGTAAGTAATCGTTGTCACGGATTTTGTATCTTGAAGAAAAAAAACATGCGATTTTTTCGGTACACTTTTGACTGCATTTTTTTCTGGACAAATGTTTGACCGAATTCAGCTTAATTACCTATAAAATACACATTAAAAGTGATTTCATCTCGATTGATCAATAAATAAAAATGTACCTCGATTTTTAATACCATTTTCAAAATCGACGTTTCTCGACCAGAGAAGCACAATTTGAGAATTTTTTCACTATTTTCAAATATAACCACTGAAACCATTATTTTTGTATTTTTTGCTTTAATTCAAGCAAATGTAACGATATTCATTCAAAAAACTGTTCAAATTCAATTTTCAGTAAGAAATCGTTGTCAAGGATTATGTATCTTGAAGAAAAAAACATGCGATTTTTTCGGTACACTCTTGAATGCATTTTTTTCTGGACAAATGTTTGACCGAATTCAGCTTAATTATCTATAAAATACTCATTAAAAGTGATTTCATCTCGATTGATCAATAAATAAAAATGTACCTCGATTTTAAATACCATTTTCAAAATCGACGTTTCTCGACCAGAGAAGCACATTTTGAGAATTTTTTCACTATTTTCAAATATAACCACTGAAACCATTATTTTTGTATTTGTTGCTTTAATTCAAGCAAATGTAACGATATTCATTCAAAAAACTGTTCAAATTCAATTTTCAGTAAGAAATCGTTGTCAAGGATTATGTATCTTGAAGAAAAAAAACATGCGATTTTTTCGGTACACTTTTGACTGCATTTTTTTCTGGACAAATGTTTGACCGAATTCAGCTTAATTACCTATAAAATACACATTAAAAGTGATTTCATCTCGATTGATCAATAAATAAAAATGTACCTCGATTTTTAATACCATTTTCAAAATCGACGTTTCTCGACCAGAGAAGCACAATTTGAGAATTTTTTCACTATTTTCAAATATAACCACTGAAACCATTATTTTTGTATTTTTTGCTTTAATTCAAGCAAATGTAACGATATTAATTCAAAAAACTGTTCAAATTCAATTTTCAGTAAGAAATCGTTGTCACGGATTTTGTATCTTGAAGAAAAAAAACATGCGATTTTATCGGTACACTCTAGAATGCATTTTTTTCTGGACAAATTTTTGACCGGATTCAGCTTAATTATCTATAAAATACTCTTTAAAAGTGATTTCATCTCGATTGATCAATAAATAAAAATGTACCTCGATTTTTAATACCATTTTCAAAATCGACGTTTCTCGACCAGAGAAGCACATTTTGAGAATATTTTCAATATTTTCAAATATAACCACTGAAACCATTATTTTTGTACTTTTTGCTTTAATTCAAGCAAATGTAACGATATTCATTCAAAAAACTGTTTGAATTCAATTTTCAATAAGAAATCGTTGTCACGGATTTTGCATCTTGAAGAAAAAAAACAAGCGATTTTTTCGGTACACTCTAGAATGCATTTTTTTCTGGACAAATTTTTGACCGAATTCAGGTAAATTACCTATAAAATACTCATTAAAAGTGATTTCATCTCGATTGATCAATAAATAAAAATGTACCTCGATTTTTAATACCATTTTCAAAATCGACGTTTCTCGACCAGAGAAGCACATTTTGAGAATTTTTTCACTATTTTCAAATATAACCACTGAAACCATTATTTTTGTATTTTTTGCTTTAATTCAAGCAAATGTAACGATATTCATTCAAAAAACTGTTCAAATTCAATTTTCAGTAAGAAATCGTTGTCACGGATTTTGTATCTTGAAGAAAAAAAACATGCGATTTTTTCGGTACACTTTTGAATGCATTTTTTTCTGGACAAATTTTTGACCGAATTCAGCTAAATTACCTATAAAATACTCATTAAAAGTGATTTCATCTCGATTGATCAATAAATAAAAATGTACCTCGATTTTTAATACCATTTTCAAAATCGACGTATCTCGACCAGAGAAGCACATTTTGAGAATTTTTTCACTATTTTCAAATATAACAACTGAAACCATTATTTTTGTATTTTTTGCTTTAATTCAAGCAAATGTAACGATATTCATTCAAAAACTGTTTGAATTCAATTTTCAATAAGAAATCGTTGTCACGGATTTTGCATCTTGAAGAAAAAAAACAAGCGATTTTTTCGGTACACTCTAGAATGCATTTTTTTCTGGACAAATTTTTGACCGAATTCAGCTAAATTACCTATAAAATACTCATTAAAAGTGATTTCATCTCGATTGATCAATAAATAAAAATGTACCTCGATTTTTAATACCATTTTCAAAATCGACGTTTCTCGACCAGAGAAGCACATTTTGAGAATATTTTCACTATTTTCAAATATAACCACTGAAACCATTATTTTTGTATTTTTTCTTTAATTCAAGCAAATGTAACGATATTCATTCAAAAAACTGTTCAAATTCAATTTTCAGTAAGAAATCGTTGTCACGGATTTTGTATCTTGAAGAAAAAAACATGCGATTTTTTCGGTACACTTTTGATTGCATTTTTTTCTGGACAAATTTTTGACCGAATTTTGCTTAATTACTTATAAAATACTCATTAAAAGTGATTTCATCTCGATTGATCAATAAATAAAAATGTACCTCGATTTTTAATACCATTTTCAAAATCGACGTTTCTCGACAAGAGAAGCACATTTTGAGAATATTTTCACTATTTTCAAATATAACCACTGAAACCATTATTTTTGTACTTTTTGCTTTAATTCAAGCAAATGTAACGATATTCATTCAAAAAACTGTTTGAATTCAATTTTCAATAAGAAATCGTTGTCACGGATTTTGCATCTTGAAGAAAAAAAACATGCGATTTTTTCGGTACACTCTTGAATGCATTTTTTTCTGGACAAATTTTTGACCGAATTCAGCTTAATTACCTATAAAATACTAATTAAAAGTGATTTCATCTCGATTGATCAATAAATAAAAATTTACCTCGATTTTTAATACCATTTTCAAAATCGACGTTTTTCGACCAGAGAAGCACATTTTGAGAATTTTTTCACTATTTTCAAATATAACCACTGAAACCATTATTTTTGTATTTTTTGCTTTAATTCAAGCAAATGTAACGATATTCATTCAAAAAACTGTTCAAATTCAATTTTCAGTAAGTAATCGTTGTCACGGATTTTGTATCTTGAAGAAAAAAAACATGCGATTTTTTCGGTACACTTTTGACTGCATTTTTTTCTGGACAAATTTTTGACCGAATTCAGCTTAATTATCTATAAAATACTCATTAAAAGTGATTTCATCTCGATTGATCAATAAATAAAAATGTACGTCGATTTTAAATACCATTTTCAAAATCGACGTTTCTCGAGCAGAGAAGCACATTTTGAGAATTTTTTCACTATTTTCAAATATAACCACTGAAACCATTATTTTTGTATTTGTTGCTTTAATTCAAGCAAATGTAACGATATTCATTCAAAAAACTGTTCAAATTCAATTTTCAGTAAGAAATCGTTGTCAAGGATTATGTATCTTGAAGAAAAAAAACATGCGATTTTTTCGGTACACTTTTGACTGCATTTTTTTCTGGACAAATGTTTGACCGAATTCAGCTTAATTACCTATAAAATACACATTAAAAGTGATTTCATCTCGATTGATCAATAAATAAAAATGTACCTCGATTTTTAATACCATTTTCAAAATCGACGTTTCTCGACCAGAGAAGCACAATTTGAGAATTTTTTCACTATTTTCAAATATAACCACTGAAACCATTATTTTTGTATTTTTTGCTTTAATTCAAGCAAATGTAACGATATTCATTCAAAAAACTGTTCAAATTCAATTTTCAGTAAGAAATCGTTGTCAAGGATTATGTATCTTGAAGAAAAAAACATGCGATTTTTTCGGTACACTCTTGAATGCATTTTTTTCTGGACAAATGTTTGACCGAATTCAGCTTAATTATCTATAAAATACTCATTAAAAGTGATTTCATCTCGATTGATCAATAAATAAAAATGTACCTCGATTTTAAATACCATTTTCAAAATCGACGTTTCTCGACCAGAGAAGCACATTTTGAGAATTTTTTCACTATTTTCAAATATAACCACTGAAACCATTATTTTTGTATTTGTTGCTTTAATTCAAGCAAATGTAACGATATTCATTCAAAAAACTGTTCAAATTCAATTTTCAGTAAGAAATCGTTGTCAAGGATTATGTATCTTGAAGAAAAAAAACATGCGATTTTTTCGGTACACTTTTGACTGCATTTTTTTCTGGACAAATGTTTGACCGAATTCAGCTTAATTACCTATAAAATACACATTAAAAGTGATTTCATCTCGATTGATCAATAAATAAAAATGTACCTCGATTTTTAATACCATTTTCAAAATCGACGTTTCTCGACCAGAGAAGCACATTTTGAGAATATTTTCAATATTTTCAAATATAACCACTGAAACCATTATTTTTGTACTTTTTGCTTTAATTCAAGCAAATGTAACGATATTCATTCAAAAAACTGTTTGAATTCAATTTTCAATAAGAAATCGTTGTCACGGATTTTGCATCTTGAAGAAAAAAAACAAGCGATTTTTTCGGTACACTCTAGAATGCATTTTTTTCTGGACAAATTTTTGACCGAATTCAGGTAAATTACCTATAAAATACTCATTAAAAGTGATTTCATCTCGATTGATCAATAAATAAAAATGTACCTCGATTTTTAATACCATTTTCAAAATCGACGTTTCTCGACCAGAGAAGCACATTTTGAGAATTTTTTCACTATTTTCAAATATAACCACTGAAACCATTATTTTTGTATTTTTTGCTTTAATTCAAGCAGATGTAACGATATTCATTCAAAAAACTGTTCAAATTCAATTTTCAATAAGAAATCGTTGTCACGGATTTTGTATCTTGAAGAAAAAAAACATGCGATTTTTTCGGTACACTTTTGAATGCATTTTTTTCTGGACAAATTTTTGACCGAATTCAGCTTAATTACTTATAAAATACTCATTAAAAGTGATTTCATCTCGATTGATCAATAAATAAAAATGTACCTTGATTTTTAATACCATTTTCAAAATCGACGTTTCTCGACCAGAGAAGCACATTTTGAGAATATTTTCAATATTTTCAAATATAACCACTGAAACCATTATTTTTGTACTTTTTGCTTTAATTCAAGCAAATGTAACGATATTCATTCAAAAACTGTTTGAATTCAATTTTCAATAAGAAATCGTTGTCACGGATTTTGCATCTTGAAGAAAAAAAAACAAGCGATTTTTTCGGTACACTCTAGAATGCATTTTTTTCTGGACAAATTTTTGACCGAATTCAGCTAAATTACCTATAAAATACTCATTAAAAGTGATTTCATCTCGATTGATCAATAAATAAAAATGTACCTCGATTTTTAATACCATTTTCAAAATCGACGTTTCTCGACCAGAGAAGCACATTTTGAGAATTTTTTCACTATTTTCAAATATAACCACTGAAACCATTATTTTTGTATTTTTTGCTTTAATTCAAGCAAATGTAACGATATTCATTCAAAAAACTGTTCAAATTCAATTTTCAGTAAGAAATCGTTGTCACGGATTTTGTATCTTGAAGAAAAAAAACATGCGATTTTTTCGGTACACTTTTGATTGCATTTTTTTCTGGACAAATTTTTGACCGAATTCAGCTTAATTACCTATAAAATACTCATTAAAAGTGATTTCATCTCGATTGATCAATAAATAAAAATGTACGTCGATTTTAAATACCATTTTCAAAATCGACGTTTCTCGAGCAGAGAAGCACATTTTGAGAATTTTTTCACTATTTTCAAATATAACCACTGAAACCATTATTTTTGTATTTGTTGCTTTAATTCAAGCAAATGTAACGATATTCATTCAAAAAACTGTTCAAATTCAATTTTCAGTAAGAAATCGTTGTCAAGGATTATGTATCTTGAAGAAAAAAAACATGCGATTTTTTCGGTACACTTTTGACTGCATTTTTTTCTGGACAAATGTTTGACCGAATTCAGCTTAATTACCTATAAAATACACATTAAAAGTGATTTCATCTCGATTGATCAATAAATAAAAATGTACCTCGATTTTTAATACCATTTTCAAAATCGACGTTTCTCGACCAGAGAAGCACAATTTGAGAATTTTTTCACTATTTTCAAATATAACCACTGAAACCATTATTTTTGTATTTTTTGCTTTAATTCAAGCAAATGTAACGATATTCATTCAAAAAACTGTTCAAATTCAATTTTCAGTAAGAAATCGTTGTCAAGGATTATGTATCTTGAAGAAAAAAACATGCGATTTTTTCGGTACACTCTTGAATGCATTTTTTTCTGGACAAATGTTTGACCGAATTCAGCTTAATTATCTATAAAATACTCATTAAAAGTGATTTCATCTCGATTGATCAATAAATAAAAATGTACCTCGATTTTAAATACCATTTTCAAAATCGACGTTTCTCGACCAGAGAAGCACATTTTGAGAATTTTTTCACTATTTTCAAATATAACCACTGAAACCATTATTTTTGTATTTGTTGCTTTAATTCAAGCAAATGTAACGATATTCATTCAAAAAACTGTTCAAATTCAATTTTCAGTAAGAAATCGTTGTCAAGGATTATGTATCTTGAAGAAAAAAAACATGCGATTTTTTCGGTACACTTTTGACTGCATTTTTTTCTGGACAAATGTTTGACCGAATTCAGCTTAATTACTTATAAAATACTCATTAAAAGTGATTTCATCTCGATTGATCAATAAATAAAAATGTACCTCGATTTTTAATACCATTTTCAAAATCGACGTTTCTCGACCAGAGAAGCACATTTTGAGAATATTTTCAATATTTTCAAATATAACCACTGAAACCATTATTTTTGTACTTTTTGCTTTAGTTCAAGCTAATGTAACGATATTCATTCAAAAAACGGTTTGAATTCAATTTTCAATAGGAAATCGTTGTCACGGATTTTGCATCTTGAAGAAAAAAAACATGCGATTTTTTCGGTACACTCTTGAATGCATTTTTTTCTGGACAAATTTTTGACCGAATTCAGCTTAATTACCTATAAAATACTCATTTAAAGTGATTTCATCTCGATTGATCAATAAATAAAAATGTACCTCGATTTTTAATACCATTTTCAAAATCGACGTTTCTCGACCAAAGAAGCACATTTTGACAATTTTTTCACTATTTTCAAATATAACCACTGAAACCATTATTTTTGTATTTTTTACTTTAATTCAAGCAAATGTAACGATATTCATTCAAAAAACTGTTCAAATTCAATTTTCAGTAAGAAATCGTTGTCACGGATTTTGTATCTTGAAGAAAAAAAACATGCGATTTTTTCGGTACACTTTTGAATGCATTTTTTTCTGGACAAATTTTTGACCGAATTCAGCTTAATTACCTATAAAATACTCATTAAAAGTGATTTCATCTCGATTGATCAATAAATAAAAATGTACCTCGATTTTTAATAGCATTTTCAAAATCGACGTTTCTCGACCAGAGAAGCACATTTTGAGAATTTTTTCACTATTTTCAAATATAACCACTGAAACCATTATTTTTGTATTTTTTGCTTTAATTCAAGCAAATGTAACGATATTCATTCAAAAAACTGTTCAAATTCAATTTTCAATAAGAAATCGTTGTCACGGATTTTGCATCTTGAAGAAAAAAAACATGCGATTTTTTCGGTACACTCTTGAATGCATTTTTTTCTGGACAAATGTTTGACCGAATTCAGCTTAATTATCTATAAAATACTCATTAAAAGTGATTTCATCTCGATTGATCAATAAATAAAAATGTACCTCGATTTTAAATACCATTTTCAAAATCGACGTTTCTCGACCAGAGAAGCACATTTTGAGAATTTTTTCACTATTTTCAAATATAACCACTGAAACCATTATTTTTGTATTTGTTGCTTTAATTCAAGCAAATGTAACGATATTCATTCAAAAAACTGTTCAAATTCAATTTTCAGTAAGAAATCGTTTTCACGGATTTTGTATCTTGAAGAAAAAAAACATGCGATTTTTTCGGTACACTTTTGATTGCATTTTTTTCTGGACAAATTTTTGACCGAATTCAGCTAAATTACCTATAAAATACTCATTAAAAGTGATTTCATCTCGATTGATCAATAAATAAAAATGTACCTCGATTTTTAATACCATTTTCAAAATCGACGTTTCTCGACCAGAGAAGCACATTTTGAGAATTTTTTCACTATTTTCAAATATAACCACTGAAACCATTATTTTTGTATTTTTTGCTTTAATTCAAGCAAATGTAACGATATTCATTCAAAAAACTGTTCAAATTCAATTTTCAGTAAGAAATCGTTGTCAAGGATTATGTATCTTGAAGAAAAAAAACATGCGATTTTTTCGGTACACTTTTGACTGCATTTTTTTCTGGACAAATGTTTGACCGAATTCAGCTTAATTACCTATAAAATACACATTAAAAGTGATTTCATCTCGATTGATCAATAAATAAAAATGTATCTCGATTTTTAATACCATTTTCAAAATCGACGTTTCTCGACCAGAGAAGCACATTTTGAGAATTTTTTCACTATTTTCAAATATAACCACTGAAACCATTATTTTTGTATTTTTTACTTTAATTCAAGCAAATGTAACGATATTCATTCAAAAAACTGTTCAAATTCAATTTTCAGTAAGAAATCGTTGTCACGGATTTTGTATCTTGAAGAAAAAAAACATGCGATTTATTCGGTACACTTTTGACTGCATTTTTTTCTGGACAAATGTTTGACCGAATTCAGCTTAATTACTTAGAAAATACTCATTAAAAGTGATTTCATCTCGATTGATCAATAAATAAAAATGTACCTCGATTTTTAATACCATTTTCAAAATCGACGTTTCTCGACCAGAGAAGCACATTTTGAGAATATTTTCAATATTTTCAAATATAACCACTGAAACCATTATTTTTGTACTTTTTGCTTTAGTTCAAGCTAATGTAACGATATTCATTCAAAAAACGGTTTGAATTCAATTTTCAATAGGAAATCGTTGTCACGGATTTTGCATCTTGAAGAAAAAAAACATGCGATTTTTTCGGTACACTCTTGAATGCATTTTTTTCTGGACAAATTTTTGACCGAATTCAGCTTAATTACCTATAAAATACTCATTTAAAGTGATTTCATCTCGATTGATCAATAAATAAAAATGTACCTCGATTTTTAATACCATTTTCAAAATCGACGTTTCTCGACCAAAGAAGCACATTTTTACAATTTTTTCACTATTTTCAAATATAACCACTGAAACCATTATTTTTGTATTTTTTACTTTAATTCAAGCAAATGTAACGATATTCATTGAAAAAACTGTTCAAATTCAATTTTCAGTAAGAAATCGTTGTCACGGATTTTGTATCTTGAAGAAAAAAAACATGCGATTTTTTCGGTACACTTTTGAATGCATTTTTTTCTGGACAAATTTTTGACCGAATTCAGCTTAATTACCTATAAAATACTCATTAAAAGTGATTTCATCTCGATTGATCAATAAATAAAAATGTACCTCGATTTTTAATACCATTTTCAAAATCGACGTTTCTCGACCAGAGAAGCACATTTTGAGAATTTTTTCACTATTTTCAAATATAACCACTGAAACCATTATTTTTGTATTTTTTGCTTTAATTCAAGCAAATGTAACGATATTCATTCAAAAAACTGTTCAAATTCAATTTTCAATAAGAAATCGTTGTCACGGATTTTGCATCTTGAAGAAAAAAAACATGCGATTTTTTCGGTACACTCTTGAATGCATTTTTTTCTGGACAAATGTTTGACCGAATTCAGCTTAATTATCTATAAAATACTCATTAAAAGTGATTTCATCTCGATTGATCAATAAATAAAAATGTACCTCGATTTTAAATACCATTTTCAAAATCGACGTTTCTCGACCAGAGAAGCACATTTTGAGAATTTTTTCACTATTTTCAAATATAACCACTGAAACCATTATTTTTGTATTTGTTGCTTTAATTCAAGCAAATGTAACGATATTCATTCAAAAAACTGTTCAAATTCAATTTTCAGTAAGAAATCGTTTTCACGGATTTTGTATCTTGAAGAAAAAAACATGCGATTTTTTCGGTACACTTTTGATTGCATTTTTTTCTGGACAAATTTTTGACCGAATTCAGCTAAATTACCTATAAAATACTCATTAAAAGTGATTTCATCTCGATTGATCAATAAATAAAAATGTACCTCGATTTTTAATACCATTTTCAAAATCGACGTTTCTCGACCAGAGAAGCACATTTTGAGAATTTTTTCACTATTTTCAAATATAACCACTGAAACCATTATTTTTGTATTTTTTGCTTTAATTCAAGCAAATTTAACGATATTCATTCAAAAAACTGTTCAAATTCAATTTTCAGTAAGAAATCGTTGTCAAGGATTATGTATCTTGAAGAAAAAAAACATGCGATTTTTTCGGTACACTTTTGACTGCATTTTTTTCTGGACAAATGTTTGACCGAATTCAGCTTAATTACCTATAAAATACACATTAAAAGTGATTTCATCTCGATTGATCAATAAATAAAAATGTATCTCGATTTTTAATACCATTTTCAAAATCGACGTTTCTCGACCAGAGAAGCACAATTTGAGAATTTTTTCACTATTTTCAAATATAACCACTGAAACAATTATTTTTGTATTTTTTGCTTTAATTCAAGCAAATGTAACGATATTCATTCAAAGAACTGTTCAAATTCAATTTTTAGTAAGAAATCGTAGTCACGGATTTTGTATCTTGAAGAAAAAAACATGCGATTTTTTCGGTACACTTTTGACTGCATTTTTTTCTGGACAAATGTTTGACCGAATTCAGCTTAATTACTTATAAAATACTCATTAAAAGTGATTTCATCTCGATTGATCAATAAATAAAAATGTACCTCGATTTTTAATACCATTTTCAAAATCGACGTTTCTCGACCAGAGAAGCACATTTTGAGAATATTTTCAATATTTTCAAATATAACCACTGAAACCATTATTTTTGTACTTTTTGCTTTAATTCAAGCAAATGTAACGATATTCATTCAAAAAACTGTTTGAATTCAATTTTCAATAAGAAATCGTTGTCACGGATTTTGCATCTTGAAGAAAAAAAACATGCGATTTTATCGGTACACTCTAGAATGCATTTTTTTCTGGACAAATTTTTGACCGGATTCAGCTTAATTACCTATAAAATACTCTTTAAAAGTGATTTCATCTCGATTGATCAATAAATAAAAATGTACCTCGATTTTTAATACCATTTTCAAAATCGACGTTTCTCGACCAGAGAAGCACATTTTGAGAATATTTTCAATATTTTCAAATATAACCACTGAAACCATTATTTTTGTACTTTTTGCTTTAATTCAAGCAAATGTAACGATATTCATTCAAAAAACTGTTTGAATTCAATTTTCAATAAGAAATCGTTGTCACGGATTTTGCATCTTGAAGAAAAAAAACAAGCGATTTTTTCGGTACACTCTAGAATGCATTTTTTTCTGGACAAATTTTTGACCGAATTCAGGTAAATTACCTATAAAATACTCATTAAAAGTGATTTCATCTCGATTGATCAATAAATAAAAATGTACCTCGATTTTTAATACCATTTTAAAAATCGACGTTTCTCGACCAGAGAAGCACATTTTGAGAATTTTTTCACTATTTTCAAATATAACCACTGAAACCATTATTTTTGTATTTTTTGCTTTAATTCAAGCAAATGTAACGATATTCATTCAAAAAACTGTTCAAATTCAATTTTCAGTAAGAAATCGTTGTCACGGATTTTGTATCTTGAAGAAAAAAAACATGCGATTTTTTCGGTACACTTTTGAATGCATTTTTTTCTGGACAAATTTTTGACCGAATTCAGCTTAATTACTTATAAAATACTCATTAAAAGTGATTTCATCTCGATTGATCAATAAATAAAAATGTACCTTGATTTTTAATACCATTTTCAAAATCGACGTTTCTCGACCAGAGAAGCACATTTTGAGAATATTTTCAATATTTTCAAATATAACCACTGAAACCATTATTTTTGTACTTTTTGCTTTAATTCAAGCAAATGTAACGATATTCATTCAAAAACTGTTTGAATTCAATTTTCAATAAGAAATCGTTGTCACGGATTTTGCATCTTGAAGAAAAAAAACAAGCGATTTTTTCGGTACACTTTTGAATGCATTTTTTTCTGGACAAATTTTTGACCGAATTCAGCTTAATTACTTATAAAATACTCATTAAAAGTGATTTCATCTCGATTGATCAATAAATAAAAATGTACCTCGATTTTTAATACCATTTTCAAAATCGACGTTTCTCGACCAGAGAAGCACATTTTGAGAATTTTTTCACTATTTTCAAATATAACCACTGAAACCATTATTTTTGTATTTTTTGCTTTAATTCAAGCAAATGTAACGATATTCATTCAAAAAACTGTTCAAATTCAATTTTCAGTAAGAAATCGTTGTCAAGGATTATGTATCTTGAAGAAAAAAAACATGCGATTTTTTCGGTACACTTTTGACTGCATTTTTTTCTGGACAAATGTTTGACCGAATTCAGCTTAATTACCTATAAAATACACATTAAAAGTGATTTCATCTCGATTGATCAATAAATAAAAATGTATCTCGATTTTTAATACCATTTTCAAAATCGACGTTTCTCGACCAGAGAAGCACATTTTGAGAATTTTTTCACTATTTTCAAATATAACCACTGAAACCATTATTTTTGTATTTTTTACTTTAATTCAAGCAAATGTAACGATATTCATTCAAAAAACTGTTCAAATTCAATTTTCAGTAAGAAATCGTTGTCACGGATTTTGTATCTTGAAGAAAAAAAACATGCGATTTTTTCGGTACACTTTTGACTGCATTTTTTTCTGGACAAATGTTTGACCGAATTCAGCTTAATTACTTAGAAAATACTCATTAAAAGTGATTTCATCTCGATTGATCAATAAATAAAAATGTACCTCGATTTTTAATACCATTTTCAAAATCGACGTTTCTCGAACAGAGAAGCACATTTTGAGAATATTTTCAATATTTTCAAATATAACCACTGAAACCATTATTTTTGTACTTTTTGCTTTAGTTCAAGCTAATGTAACGATATTCATTCAAAAAACGGTTTGAATTCAATTTTCAATAGGAAATCGTTGTCACGGATTTTGCATCTTGAAGAAAAAAAACATGCGATTTTTTCGGTACACTCTTGAATGCATTTTTTTCTGGACAAATATTTGACCGAATTCAGCTTAATTACCTATAAAATACTCATTAAAAGTGATTTCATCTCGATTGATCAATAAATAAAAATGTACCTCGATTTTTAATACCATTTTCAAAATCGACGTTTCTCGACCAGAGAAGCACATTTTGAGAATTTTTTCACTATTTTCAAATATAACCACTGAAACCATTATTTTTGTATTTGTTGCTTTAATTCAAGCAAATGTAACGATATTCATTCAAAAAACTGTTCAAATTCAATTTTCAGTAAGAAATCGTTTTCACGGATTTTGTATCTTGAAGAAAAAAAACATGCGATTTTTTCGGTACACTTTTGATTGCATTTTTTTCTGGACAAATTTTTGACCGAATTCAGCTAAATTACCTATAAAATACTCATTAAAAGTGATTTCATCTCGATTGATCAATAAATAAAAATGTACCTCGATTTTTAATACCATTTTCAAAATCGACGTTTCTCGACCAGAGAAGCACATTTTGAGAATTTTTTCACTATTTTCAAATATAACCACTGAAACCATTATTTTTGTATTTTTTGCTTTAATTCAAGCAAATTTAACGATATTCATTCAAAAAACTGTTCAAATTCAATTTTCAGTAAGAAATCGTTGTCAAGGATTATGTATCTTGAAGAAAAAAAACATGCGATTTTTTCGGTACACTTTTGACTGCATTTTTTTCTGGACAAATGTTTGACCGAATTCAGCTTAATTACCTATAAAATACACATTAAAAGTGATTTCATCTCGATTGATCAATAAATAAAAATGTATCTCGATTTTTAATACCATTTTCAAAATCGACGTTTCTCGACCAGAGAAGCACAATTTGAGAATTTTTTCACTATTTTCAAATATAACCACTGAAACAATTATTTTTGTATTTTTTGCTTTAATTCAAGCAAATGTAACGATATTCATTCAAAGAACTGTTCAAATTCAATTTTCAGTAAGAAATCGTAGTCACGGATTTTGTATCTTGAAGAAAAAAAACATGCGATTTTTTCGGTACACTTTTGACTGCATTTTTTTCTGGACAAATGTTTGACCGAATTCAGCTTAATTACTTATAAAATACTCATTAAAAGTGATTTCATCTCGATTGATCAATAAATAAAAATGTACCTCGATTTTTAATACCATTTTCAAAATCGACGTTTCTCGACCAGAGAAGCACATTTTGAGAATTTTTTCACTATTTTCAAATATAACCACTGAAACCATTATTTTTGTATTTTTTGCTTTAATTCAAGCAAATGTAACGATATTCATTCAAAAAACTGTTCAAATTCAATTTTCAGTAAGAAATCGTTGTCACGGATTTTGTATCTTGAAGAAAAAAAACATGCGATTTTTTCGGTACACTTTTGATTGCATTTTTTTCTGGACAAATTTTTGACCGAATTCAGCTTAATTACCTATAAAATACTCATTAAAAGTGATTTCATCTCGATTGATCAATAAATAAAAATGTACGTCGATTTTAAATACCATTTTCAAAATCGACGTTTCTCGAGCAGAGAAGCACATTTTGAGAATTTTTTCACTATTTTCAAATATAACCACTGAAACCATTATTTTTGTATTTGTTGCTTTAATTCAAGCAAATGTAACGATATTCATTCAAAAAACTGTTCAAATTCAATTTTCAGTAAGAAATCGTTGTCAAGGATTATGTATCTTGAAGAAAAAAAACATGCGATTTTTTCGGTACACTTTTGACTGCATTTTTTTCTGGACAAATGTTTGACCGAATTCAGCTTAATTACCTATAAAATACACATTAAAAGTGATTTCATCTCGATTGATCAATAAATAAAAATGTACCTCGATTTTTAATACCATTTTCAAAATCGACGTTTCTCGACCAGAGAAGCACAATTTGAGAATTTTTTCACTATTTTCAAATATAACCACTGAAACCATTATTTTTGTATTTTTTGCTTTAATTCAAGCAAATGTAACGATATTCATTCAAAAAACTGTTCAAATTCAATTTTCAGTAAGAAATCGTTGTCAAGGATTATGTATCTTGAAGAAAAAAACATGCGATTTTTTCGGTACACTCTTGAATGCATTTTTTTCTGGACAAATGTTTGACCGAATTCAGCTTAATTATCTATAAAATACTCATTAAAAGTGATTTCATCTCGATTGATCAATAAATAAAAATGTACCTCGATTTTAAATACCATTTTCAAAATCGACGTTTCTCGACCAGAGAAGCACATTTTGAGAATTTTTTCACTATTTTCAAATATAACCACTGAAACCATTATTTTTGTATTTGTTGCTTTAATTCAAGCAAATGTAACGATATTCATTCAAAAAACTGTTCAAATTCAATTTTCAGTAAGAAATCGTTGTCAAGGATTATGTATCTTGAAGAAAAAAAACATGCGATTTTTTCGGTACACTTTTGACTGCATTTTTTTCTGGACAAATGTTTGACCGAATTCAGCTTAATTACTTATAAAATACTCATTAAAAGTGATTTCATCTCGATTGATCAATAAATAAAAATGTACCTCGATTTTTAATACCATTTTCAAAATCGACGTTTCTCGACCAGAGAAGCACATTTTGAGAATATTTTCAATATTTTCAAATATAACCACTGAAACCATTATTTTTGTACTTTTTGCTTTAGTTCAAGCTAATGTAACGATATTCATTCAAAAAACGGTTTGAATTCAATTTTCAATAGGAAATCGTTGTCACGGATTTTGCATCTTGAAGAAAAAAAACATGCGATTTTTTCGGTACACTCTTGAATGCATTTTTTTCTGGACAAATTTTTGACCGAATTCAGCTTAATTACCTATAAAATACTCATTTAAAGTGATTTCATCTCGATTGATCAATAAATAAAAATGTACCTCGATTTTTAATACCATTTTCAAAATCGACGTTTCTCGACCAAAGAAGCACATTTTGACAATTTTTTCACTATTTTCAAATATAACCACTGAAACCATTATTTTTGTATTTTTTACTTTAATTCCAGCAAATGTAACGATATTCATTCAAAAAACTGTTCAAATTCAATTTTCAGTAAGAAATCGTTGTCACGGATTTTGTATCTTGAAGAAAAAAAACATGCGATTTTTTCGGTACACTTTTGAATGCATTTTTTTCTGGACAAATTTTTGACCGAATTCAGCTTAATTACCTATAAAATACTCATTAAAAGTGATTTCATCTCGATTGATCAATAAATAAAAATGTACCTCGATTTTTAATAGCATTTTCAAAATCGACGTTTCTCGACCAGAGAAGCACATTTTGAGAATTTTTTCACTATTTTCAAATATAACCACTGAAACCATTATTTTTGTATTTTTTGCTTTAATTCAAGCAAATGTAACGATATTCATTCAAAAAACTGTTCAAATTCAATTTTCAATAAGAAATCGTTGTCACGGATTTTGCATCTTGAAGAAAAAAAACATGCGATTTTTTCGGTACACTCTTGAATGCATTTTTTTCTGGACAAATGTTTGACCGAATTCAGCTTAATTATCTATAAAATACTCATTAAAAGTGATTTCATCTCGATTGATCAATAAATAAAAATGTACCTCGATTTTAAATACCATTTTCAAAATCGACGTTTCTCGACCAGAGAAGCACATTTTGAGAATTTTTTCACTATTTTCAAATATAACCACTGAAACCATTATTTTTGTATTTGTTGCTTTAATTCAAGCAAATGTAACGATATTCATTCAAAAAACTGTTCAAATTCAATTTTCAGTAAGAAATCGTTTTCACGGATTTTGTATCTTGAAGAAAAAAAACATGCGATTTTTTCGGTACACTTTTGATTGCATTTTTTTCTGGACAAATTTTTGACCGAATTCAGCTAAATTACCTATAAAATACTCATTAAAAGTGATTTCATCTCGATTGATCAATAAATAAAAATGTACCTCGATTTTTAATACCATTTTCAAAATCGACGTTTCTCGACCAGAGAAGCACATTTTGAGAATTTTTTCACTATTTTCAAATATAACCACTGAAACCATTATTTTTGTATTTTTTGCTTTAATTCAAGCAAATGTAACGATATTCATTCAAAAAACTGTTCAAATTCAATTTTCAGTAAGAAATCGTTGTCAAGGAATATGTATCTTGAAGAAAAAAAACATGCGATTTTTTCGGTACACTTTTGACTGCATTTTTTTCTGGACAAATGTTTGACCGAATTCAGCTTAATTACCTATAAAATACACATTAAAAGTGATTTCATCTCGATTGATCAATAAATAAAAATGTATCTCGATTTTTAATACCATTTTCAAAATCGACGTTTCTCGACCAGAGAAGCACATTTTGAGAATTTTTTCACTATTTTCAAATATAACCACTGAAACCATTATTTTTGTATTTTTTACTTTAATTCAAGCAAATGTAACGATATTCATTCAAAAAACTGTTCAAATTCAATTTTCAGTAAGAAATCGTTGTCACGGATTTTGTATCTTGAAGAAAAAAAACATGCGATTTATTCGGTACACTTTTGACTGCATTTTTTTCTGGACAAATGTTTGACCGAATTCAGCTTAATTACTTAGAAAATACTCATTAAAAGTGATTTCATCTCGATTGATCAATAAATAAAAATGTACCTCGATTTTTAATACCATTTTCAAAATCGACGTTTCTCGACCAGAGAAGCACATTTTGAGAATATTTTCAATATTTTCAAATATAACCACTGAAACCATTATTTTTGTACTTTTTGCTTTAGTTCAAGCTAATGTAACGATATTCATTCAAAAAACGGTTTGAATTCAATTTTCAATAGGAAATCGTTGTCACGGATTTTGCATCTTGAAGAAAAAAAACATGCGATTTTTTCGGTACACTCTTGAATGCATTTTTTTCTGGACAAATTTTTGACCGAATTCAGCTTAATTACCTATAAAATACTCATTAAAAGTGATTTCATCTCGATTGATCAATAAATAAAAATGTACCTCGATTTTTAATACCATTTTCAAAATCGACGTTTCTCGACCAGAGAAGCACATTTTGAGAATTTTTTCACTATTTTCAAATATAACCACTGAAACCATTATTTTTGTATTTTTTGCTTTAATTCAAGCAAATGTAACGATATTCATTCAAAAAACTGTTCAAATTCAATTTTCAATAAGAAATCGTTGTCACGGATTTTGCATCTTGAAGAAAAAAAACATGCGATTTTTTCGGTACACTCTTGAATGCATTTTTTTCTGGACAAATGTTTGACCGAATTCAGCTTAATTATCTATAAAATACTCATTAAAAGTGATTTCATCTCGATTGATCAATAAATAAAAATGTACCTCGATTTTAAATACCATTTTCAAAATCGACGTTTCTCGACCAGAGAAGCACATTTTGAGAATTTTTTCACTATTTTCAAATATAACCACTGAAACCATTATTTTTGTATTTGTTGCTTTAATTCAAGCAAATGTAACGATATTCATTCAAAAAACTGTTCAAATTCAATTTTCAGTAAGAAATCGTTTTCACGGATTTTGTATCTTGAAGAAAAAAACATGCGATTTTTTCGGTACACTTTTGATTGCATTTTTTTCTGGACAAATTTTTGACCGAATTCAGCTAAATTACCTATAAAATACTCATTAAAAGTGATTTCATCTCGATTGATCAATAAATAAAAATGTACCTCGATTTTTAATACCATTTTCAAAATCGACGTTTCTCGACCAGAGAAGCACATTTTGAGAATTTTTTCACTATTTTCAAATATAACCACTGAAACCATTATTTTTGTATTTTTTGCTTTAATTCAAGCAAATTTAACGATATTCATTCAAAAAACTGTTCAAATTCAATTTTCAGTAAGAAATCGTTGTCAAGGATTATGTATCTTGAAGAAAAAAAACATGCGATTTTTTCGGTACACTTTTGACTGCATTTTTTTCTGGACAAATGTTTGACCGAATTCAGCTTAATTACCTATAAAATACACATTAAAAGTGATTTCATCTCGATTGATCAATAAATAAAAATGTATCTCGATTTTTAATACCATTTTCAAAATCGACGTTTCTCGACCAGAGAAGCACAATTTGAGAATTTTTTCACTATTTTCAAATATAACCACTGAAACAATTATTTTTGTATTTTTTGCTTTAATTCAAGCAAATGTAACGATATTCATTCAAAGAACTGTTCAAATTCAATTTTTAGTAAGAAATCGTAGTCACGGATTTTGTATCTTGAAGAAAAAAACATGCGATTTTTTCGGTACACTTTTGACTGCATTTTTTTCTGGACAAATGTTTGACCGAATTCAGCTTAATTACTTATAAAATACTCATTAAAAGTGATTTCATCTCGATTGATCAATAAATAAAAATGTACCTCGATTTTTAATACCATTTTCAAAATCGACGTTTCTCGACCAGAGAAGCACATTTTGAGAATTTTTTCACTATTTTCAAATATAACCACTGAAATTATTATTTTTGTATTTTTTGCTTTAATTCAAGCAAATTTAACGATATTCATTCAAAAAACTGTTCAAATTCAATTTTCAGTAAGAAATCGTTGTCAAGGATTATGTATCTTGAAGAAAAAAAACATGCGATTTTTTCGGTACACTTTTGACTGCATTTTTTTCTGGACAAATGTTTGACCGAATTCAGCTTAATTACCTATAAAATACACATTAAAAGTGATTTCATCTCGATTGATCAATAAATAAAAATGTATCTCGATTTTTAATACCATTTTCAAAATCGACGTTTCTCGACCAGAGAAGCACAATTTGAGAATTTTTTCACTATTTTCAAATATAACCACTGAAACAATTATTTTTGTATTTTTTGCTTTAATTCAAGCAAATGTAACGATATTCATTCAAAGAACTGTTCAAATTCAATTTTTAGTAAGAAATCGTAGTCACGGATTTTGTATCTTGAAGAAAAAAACATGCGATTTTTTCGGTACACTTTTGACTGCATTTTTTTCTGGACAAATGTTTGACCGAATTCAGCTTAATTACTTATAAAATACTCATTAAAAGTGATTTCATCTCGATTGATCAATAAATAAAAATGTACCTCGATTTTTAATACCATTTTCAAAATCGACGTTTCTCGACCAGAGAAGCACATTTTGAGAATATTTTCAATATTTTCAAATATAACCACTGAAACCATTATTTTTGTACTTTTTGCTTTAATTCAAGCAAATGTAACGATATTCATTCAAAAAACTGTTTGAATTCAATTTTCAATAAGAAATCGTTGTCACGGATTTTGCATCTTGAAGAAAAAAAACATGCGATTTTATCGGTACACTCTAGAATGCATTTTTTTCTGGACAAATTTTTGACCGGATTCAGCTTAATTACCTATAAAATACTCTTTAAAAGTGATTTCATCTCGATTGATCAATAAATAAAAATGTACCTCGATTTTTAATACCATTTTCAAAATCGACGTTTCTCGACCAGAGAAGCACATTTTGAGAATATTTTCAATATTTTCAAATATAACCACTGAAACCATTATTTTTGTACTTTTTGCTTTAATTCAAGCAAATGTAACGATATTCATTCAAAAAACTGTTTGAATTCAATTTTCAATAAGAAATCGTTGTCACGGATTTTGCATCTTGAAGAAAAAAAACAAGCGATTTTTTCGGTACACTCTAGAATGCATTTTTTTCTGGACAAATTTTTGACCGAATTCAGGTAAATTACCTATAAAATACTCATTAAAAGTGATTTCATCTCGATTGATCAATAAATAAAAATGTACCTCGATTTTTAATACCATTTTAAAAATCGACGTTTCTCGACCAGAGAAGCACATTTTGAGAATTTTTTCACTATTTTCAAATATAACCACTGAAACCATTATTTTTGTATTTTTTGCTTTAATTCAAGCAAATGTAACGATATTCATTCAAAAAACTGTTCAAATTCAATTTTCAGTAAGAAATCGTTGTCACGGATTTTGTATCTTGAAGAAAAAAAACATGCGATTTTTTCGGTACACTTTTGAATGCATTTTTTTCTGGACAAATTTTTGACCGAATTCAGCTTAATTACTTATAAAATACTCATTAAAAGTGATTTCATCTCGATTGATCAATAAATAAAAATGTACCTTGATTTTTAATACCATTTTCAAAATCGACGTTTCTCGACCAGAGAAGCACATTTTGAGAATATTTTCAATATTTTCAAATATAACCACTGAAACCATTATTTTTGTACTTTTTGCTTTAATTCAAGCAAATGTAACGATATTCATTCAAAAACTGTTTGAATTCAATTTTCAATAAGAAATCGTTGTCACGGATTTTGCATCTTGAAGAAAAAAAACAAGCGATTTTTTCGGTACACTTTTGAATGCATTTTTTTCTGGACAAATTTTTGACCGAATTCAGCTTAATTACTTATAAAATACTCATTAAAAGTGATTTCATCTCGATTGATCAATAAATAAAAATGTACCTCGATTTTTAATACCATTTTCAAAATCGACGTTTCTCGACCAGAGAAGCACATTTTGAGAATTTTTTCACTATTTTCAAATATAACCACTGAAACCATTATTTTTGTATTTTTTGCTTTAATTCAAGCAAATGTAACGATATTCATTCAAAAAACTGTTCAAATTCAATTTTCAGTAAGAAATCGTTGTCAAGGATTATGTATCTTGAAGAAAAAAAACATGCGATTTTTTCGGTACACTTTTGACTGCATTTTTTTCTGGACAAATGTTTGACCGAATTCAGCTTAATTACCTATAAAATACACATTAAAAGTGATTTCATCTCGATTGATCAATAAATAAAAATGTATCTCGATTTTTAATACCATTTTCAAAATCGACGTTTCTCGACCAGAGAAGCACATTTTGAGAATTTTTTCACTATTTTCAAATATAACCACTGAAACCATTATTTTTGTATTTTTTACTTTAATTCAAGCAAATGTAACGATATTCATTCAAAAAACTGTTCAAATTCAATTTTCAGTAAGAAATCGTTGTCACGGATTTTGTATCTTGAAGAAAAAAAACATGCGATTTTTTCGGTACACTTTTGACTGCATTTTTTTCTGGACAAATGTTTGACCGAATTCAGCTTAATTACTTAGAAAATACTCATTAAAAGTGATTTCATCTCGATTGATCAATAAATAAAAATGTACCTCGATTTTTAATACCATTTTCAAAATCGACGTTTCTCGACCAGAGAAGCACATTTTGAGAATATTTTCAATATTTTCAAATATAACCACTGAAACCATTATTTTTGTACTTTTTGCTTTAGTTCAAGCTAATGTAACGATATTCATTCAAAAAACGGTTTGAATTCAATTTTCAATAGGAAATCGTTGTCACGGATTTTGCATCTTGAAGAAAAAAAACATGCGATTTTTTCGGTACACTCTTGAATGCATTTTTTTCTGGACAAATATTTGACCGAATTCAGCTTAATTACCTATAAAATACTCATTAAAAGTGATTTCATCTCGATTGATCAATAAATAAAAATGTACCTCGATTTTTAATACCATTTTCAAAATCGACGTTTCTCGACCAGAGAAGCACATTTTGAGAATTTTTTCACTATTTTCAAATATAACCACTGAAACCATTATTTTTGTATTTGTTGCTTTAATTCAAGCAAATGTAACGATATTCATTCAAAAAACTGTTCAAATTCAATTTTCAGTAAGAAATCGTTTTCACGGATTTTGTATCTTGAAGAAAAAAAACATGCGATTTTTTCGGTACACTTTTGATTGCATTTTTTTCTGGACAAATTTTTGACCGAATTCAGCTAAATTACCTATAAAATACTCATTAAAAGTGATTTCATCTCGATTGATCAATAAATAAAAATGTACCTCGATTTTTAATACCATTTTCAAAATCGACGTTTCTCGACCAGAGAAGCACATTTTGAGAATTTTTTCACTATTTTCAAATATAACCACTGAAACCATTATTTTTGTATTTTTTGCTTTAATTCAAGCAAATTTAACGATATTCATTCAAAAAACTGTTCAAATTCAATTTTCAGTAAGAAATCGTTGTCAAGGATTATGTATCTTGAAGAAAAAAAACATGCGATTTTTTCGGTACACTTTTGACTGCATTTTTTTCTGGACAAATGTTTGACCGAATTCAGCTTAATTACCAATAAAATACACATTAAAAGTGATTTCATCTCGATTGATCAATAAATAAAAATGTATCTCGATTTTTAATACCATTTTCAAAATCGACGTTTCTCGACCAGAGAAGCACAATTTGAGAATTTTTTCACTATTTTCAAATATAACCACTGAAACAATTATTTTTGTATTTTTTGCTTTAATTCAAGCAAATGTAACGATATTCATTCAAAGAACTGTTCAAATTCAATTTTCAGTAAGAAATCGTAGTCACGGATTTTGTATCTTGAAGAAAAAAAACATGCGATTTTTTCGGTACACTTTTGACTGCATTTTTTTCTGGACAAATGTTTGACCGAATTCAGCTTAATTACTTATAAAATACTCATTAAAAGTGATTTCATCTCGATTGATCAATAAATAAAAATGTACCTCGATTTTTAATACCATTTTCAAAATCGACGTTTCTCGACCAGAGAAGCACATTTTGAGAATATTTTCAATATTTTCAAATATAACCACTGAAACCATTATTTTTGTACTTTTTGCTTTAATTCAAGCAAATGTAACGATATTCATTCAAAAAACTGTTTGAATTCAATTTTCAATAAGAAATCGTTGTCACGGATTTTGCATCTTGAAGAAAAAAAACAAGCGATTTTTTCGGTACACTCTAGAATGCATTTTTTTCTGGACAAATTTTTGACCGAATTCAGGTAAATTACCTATAAAATACTCATTAAAAGTGATTTCATCTCGATTGATCAATAAATAAAAATGTACCTCGATTTTTAATACCATTTTAAAAATCGACGTTTCTCGACCAGAGAAGCACATTTTGAGAATTTTTTCACTATTTTCAAATATAACCACTGAAACCATTATTTTTGTATTTTTTGCTTTAATTCAAGCAAATGTAACGATATTCATTCAAAAAACTGTTCAAATTCAATTTTCAGTAAGAAATCGTTGTCACGGATTTTGTATCTTGAAGAAAAAAAACATGCGATTTTTTCGGTACACTTTTGAATGCATTTTTTTCTGGACAAATTTTTGACCGAATTCAGCTTAATTACTTATAAAATACTCATTAAAAGTGATTTCATCTCGATTGATCAATAAATAAAAATGTACCTTGATTTTTAATACCATTTTCAAAATCGACGTTTCTCGACCAGAGAAGCACATTTTGAGAATATTTTCAATATTTTCAAATATAACCACTGAAACCATTATTTTTGTACTTTTTGCTTTAATTCAAGCAAATGTAACGATATTCATTCAAAAACTGTTTGAATTCAATTTTCAATAAGAAATCGTTGTCACGGATTTTGCATCTTGAAGAAAAAAAACAAGCGATTTTTTCGGTACACTCTAGAATGCATTTTTTTCTGGACAAATTTTTGACCGAATTCAGCTAAATTACCTATAAAATACTCATTAAAAGTGATTTCATCTCGATTGATCAATAAATAAAAATGTACCTCACTTTTAATACCATTTTCAAAATCGACGTTTCTCGACCAGAGAAGCACATTTTGAGAATTTTTTCACTATTTTCAAATATAACCACTGAAACCATTATTTTTGTATTTTTTGCTTTAATTCAAGCAAATGTAACGATATTCATTCAAAAAACTGTTCAAATTCAATTTTCAATAAGAAATCGTTGTCACGGATTTTGCATCTTGAAGAAAAAAAACATGCGATTTTTTCGGTACACTCTTGAATGCATTTTTTTCTGGACAAATGTTTGACCGAATTCAGCTTAATTATCTATAAAATACTCATTAAAAGTGATTTCATCTCGATTGATCAATAAATAAAAATGTACCTCGATTTTAAATACCATTTTCAAAATCGACGTTTCTCGACCAGAGAAGCACATTTTGAGAATTTTTTCACTATTTTCAAATATAACCACTGAAACCATTATTTTTGTATTTGTTGCTTTAATTCAAGCAAATGTAACGATATTCATTCAAAAAACTGTTCAAATTCAATTTTCAGTAAGAAATCGTTTTCACGGATTTTGTATCTTGAAGAAAAAAAACATGCGATTTTTTCGGTACACTTTTGATTGCATTTTATTCTGGACAAATTTTTGACCGAATTCAGCTAAATTACCTATAAAATACTCATTAAAAGTGATTTCATCTCGATTGATCAATAAATAAAAATGTACCTCGATTTTTAATACCATTTTCAAAATCGACGTTTCTCGACCAGAGAAGCACAATTTGAGAATTTTTTCACTATTTTCAAATATAACCACTGAAACAATTATTTTTGTATTTTTTGCTTTAATTCAAGCAAATGTAACGATATTCATTCAAAGAACTGTTCAAATTCAATTTTCAGTAAGAAATCGTAGTCACGGATTTTGTATCTTGAAGAAAAAAAACATGCGATTTTTTCGGTACACTTTTGACTGCATTTTTTTCTGGACAAATGTTTGACCGAATTCAGCTTAATTACTTATAAAATACTCATTAAAAGTGATTTCATCTCGATTGATCAATAAATAAAAATGTACCTCGATTTTTAATACCATTTTCAAAATCGACGTTTCTCGACCAGAGAAGCACATTTTGAGAATATTTTCAATATTTTCAAATATAACCACTGAAACCATTATTTTTGTACTTTTTGCTTTAATTCAAGCAAATGTAACGATATTCATTCAAAAAACTGTTTGAATTCAATTTTCAATAAGAAATCGTTGTCACGGATTTTGCATCTTGAAGAACAAAAACATGCGATTTTATCGGTACACTCTAGAATGCATTTTTTTCTGGACAAATTTTTGACCGGATTCAGCTTAATTACCTATAAAATACTCTTTAAAAGTGATTTCATCTCGATTGATCAATAAATAAAAATGTACCTCGATTTTTAATACCATTTTCAAAATCGACGTTTCTCGACCAGAGAAGCACATTTTGAGAATATTTTCAATATTTTCAAATATAACCACTGAAACCATTATTTTTGTACTTTTTGCTTTAATTCAAGCAAATGTAACGATATTCATTCAAAAAACTGTTTGAATTCAATTTTCAATAAGAAATCGTTGTCACGGATTTTGCATCTTGAAGAAAAAAAACAAGCGATTTTTTCGGTACACTCTAGAATGCATTTTTTTCTGGACAAATTTTTGACCGAATTCAGGTAAATTACCTATAAAATACTCATTAAAAGTGATTTCATCTCGATTGATCAATAAATAAAAATGTACCTCGATTTTTAATACCATTTTCAAAATCGACGTTTCTCGACCAGAGAAGCACATTTTGAGAATTTTTTCACTATTTTCAAATATAACCACTGAAACCATTATTTTTGTATTTTTTGCTTTAATTCAAGCAAATGTAACGATATTCATTCAAAAAACTGTTCAAATTCAATTTTCAGTAAGAAATCGTTGTCACGGATTTTGTATCTTGAAGAAAAAAAACATGCGATTTTTTCGGTACACTTTTGAATGCATTTTTTTCTGGACAAATTTTTGACCGAATTCAGCATAATTACTTATAAAATACTCATTAAAAGTGATTTCATCTCGATTGATCAATAAATAAAAATGTACCTTGATTTTTAATACCATTTTCAAAATCGACGTTTCTCGACCAGAGAAGCACATTTTGAGAATATTTTCAATATTTTCAAATATAACCACTGAAACCATTATTTTTGTACTTTTTGCTTTAATTCAAGCAAATGTAACGATATTCATTCAAAAACTGTTTGAATTCAATTTTCAATAAGAAATCGTTGTCACGGATTTTGCATCTTGAAGAAAAAAAACAAGCGATTTTTTCGGTACACTCTAGAATGCATTTTTTTCTGGACAAATTTTTGACCGAATTCAGCTAAATTACCTATAAAATACTCATTAAAAGTGATTTCATCTCGATTGATCAATAAATAAAAATGTACCTCGATTTTTAATACCATTTTCAAAATCGACGTTTCTCGACCAGAGAAGCACATTTTGAGAATTTTTTCACTATTTTCAAATATAACCACTGAAACCATTATTTTTGTATTTTTTGCTTTAATTCAAGCAAATGTAACGATATTCATTCAAAAAACTGTTCAAATTCAATTTTCAGTAAGAAATCGTTGTCACGGATTTTGTATCTTGAAGAAAAAAAACATGCGATTTTTTCGGTACACTTTTGAATGCATTTTTTTCTGGACAAATTTTTGACCGAATTCAGCTTAATTACTTATAAAATACTCATTAAAAGTGATTTCATCTCGATTGATCAATAAATAAAAATGTACCTTGATTTTTAATACCATTTTCAAAATCGACGTTTCTCGACCAGAGAAGCACATTTTGAGAATATTTTCAATATTTTCAAATATAACCACTGAAACCATTATTTTTGTACTTTTTGCTTTAATTCAAGCAAATGTAACGATATTCATTCAAAAACTGTTTGAATTCAATTTTCAATAAGAAATCGTTGTCACGGATTTTGCATCTTGAAGAAAAAAAACAAGCGATTTTTTCGGTACACTCTAGAATGCATTTTTTTCTGGACAAATTTTTGACCGAATTCAGCTAAATTACCTATAAAATACTCATTAAAAGTGATTTCATCTCGATTGATCAATAAATAAAAATGTACCTCACTTTTAATACCATTTTCAAAATCGACGTTTCTCGACCAGAGAAGCACATTTTGAGAATTTTTTCACTATTTTCAAATATAACCACTGAAACCATTATTTTTGTATTTTTTGCTTTAATTCAAGCAAATGTAACGATATTCATTCAAAAAACTGTTCAAATTCAATTTTCAATAAGAAATCGTTGTCACGGATTTTGCATCTTGAAGAAAAAAAACATGCGATTTTTTCGGTACACTCTTGAATGCATTTTTTTCTGGACAAATGTTTGACCGAATTCAGCTTAATTATCTATAAAATACTCATTAAAAGTGATTTCATCTCGATTGATCAATAAATAAAAATGTACCTCGATTTTAAATACCATTTTCAAAATCGACGTTTCTCGACCAGAGAAGCACATTTTGAGAATTTTTTCACTATTTTCAAATATAACCACTGAAACCATTATTTTTGTATTTGTTGCTTTAATTCAAGCAAATGTAACGATATTCATTCAAAAAACTGTTCAAATTCAATTTTCAGTAAGAAATCGTTTTCACGGATTTTGTATCTTGAAGAAAAAAAACATGCGATTTTTTCGGTACACTTTTGATTGCATTTTTTTCTGGACAAATTTTTGACCGAATTCAGCTAAATTACCTATAAAATACTCATTAAAAGTGATTTCATCTCGATTGATCAATAAATAAAAATGTACCTCGATTTTTAATACCATTTTCAAAATCGACGTTTCTCGACCAGAGAAGCACAATTTGAGAATTTTTTCACTATTTTCAAATATAACCACTGAAACAATTATTTTTGTATTTTTTGCTTTAATTCAAGCAAATGTAACGATATTCATTCAAAGAACTGTTCAAATTCAATTTTCAGTAAGAAATCGTAGTCACGGATTTTGTATCTTGAAGAAAAAAAACATGCGATTTTTTCGGTACACTTTTGACTGCATTTTTTTCTGGACAAATGTTTGACCGAATTCAGCTTAATTACTTATAAAATACTCATTAAAAGTGATTTCATCTCGATTGATCAATAAATAAAAATGTACCTCGATTTTTAATACCATTTTCAAAATCGACGTTTCTCGACCAGAGAAGCACATTTTGAGAATATTTTCAATATTTTCAAATATAACCACTGAAACCATTATTTTTGTACTTTTTGCTTTAATTCAAGCAAATGTAACGATATTCATTCAAAAAACTGTTCAAATTCAATTTTCAGTAAGAAATCGTTGTCACGGATTTTGTATCTTGAAGAAAAAAAACATGCGATTTTTTCGGTACACTTTTGAATGCATTTTTTTCTGGACAAATTTTTGACCGAATTCAGCTTAATTACTTATAAAATACTCATTAAAAGTGATTTCATCTCGATTGATCAATAAATAAAAATGTACCTTGATTTTTAATACCATTTTCAAAATCGACGTTTCTCGACCAGAGAAGCACATTTTGAGAATATTTTCAATATTTTCAAATATAACCACTGAAACCATTATTTTTGTACTTTTTGCTTTAATTCAAGCAAATGTAACGATATTCATTCAAAAACTGTTTGAATTCAATTTTCAATAAGAAATCGTTGTCACGGATTTTGCATCTTGAAGAAAAAAAACAAGCGATTTTTTCGGTACACTCTAGAATGCATTTTTTTCTGGACAAATTTTTGACCGAATTCAGCTAAATTACCTATAAAATACTCATTAAAAGTGATTTCATCTCGATTGATCAATAAATAAAAATGTACCTCACTTTTAATACCATTTTCAAAATCGACGTTTCTCGACCAGAGAAGCACATTTTGAGAATTTTTTCACTATTTTCAAATATAACCACTGAAACCATTATTTTTGTATTTTTTGCTTTAATTCAAGCAAATGTAACGATATTCATTCAAAAAACTGTTCAAATTCAATTTTCAATAAGAAATCGTTGTCACGGATTTTGCATCTTGAAGAAAAAAAACATGCGATTTTTTCGGTACACTCTTGAATGCATTTTTTTCTGGACAAATGTTTGACCGAATTCAGCTTAATTATCTATAAAATACTCATTAAAAGTGATTTCATCTCGATTGATCAATAAATAAAAATGTACCTCGATTTTAAATACCATTTTCAAAATCGACGTTTCTCGACCAGAGAAGCACATTTTGAGAATTTTTTCACTATTTTCAAATATAACCACTGAAACCATTATTTTTGTATTTGTTGCTTTAATTCAAGCAAATGTAACGATATTCATTCAAAAAACTGTTCAAATTCAATTTTCAGTAAGAAATCGTTTTCACGGATTTTGTATCTTGAAGAAAAAAAACATGCGATTTTTTCGGTACACTTTTGATTGCATTTTTTTCTGGACAAATTTTTGACCGAATTCAGCTAAATTACCTATAAAATACTCATTAAAAGTGATTTCATCTCGATTGATCAATAAATAAAAATGTACCTCGATTTTTAATACCATTTTCAAAATCGACGTTTCTCGACCAGAGAAGCACAATTTGAGAATTTTTTCACTATTTTCAAATATAACCACTGAAACAATTATTTTTGTATTTTTTGCTTTAATTCAAGCAAATGTAACGATATTCATTCAAAGAACTGTTCAAATTCAATTTTCAGTAAGAAATCGTAGTCACGGATTTTGTATCTTGAAGAAAAAAAACATGCGATTTTTTCGGTACACTTTTGACTGCATTTTTTTCTGGACAAATGTTTGACCGAATTCAGCTTAATTACTTATAAAATACTCATTAAAAGTGATTTCATCTCGATTGATCAATAAATAAAAATGTACCTCGATTTTTAATACCATTTTCAAAATCGACGTTTCTCGACCAGAGAAGCACATTTTGAGAATATTTTCAATATTTTCAAATATAACCACTGAAACCATTATTTTTGTACTTTTTGCTTTAATTCAAGCAAATGTAACGATATTCATTCAAAAAACTGTTTGAATTCAATTTTCAATAAGAAATCGTTGTCACGGATTTTGCATCTTGAAGAACAAAAACATGCGATTTTATCGGTACACTCTAGAATGCATTTTTTTCTGGACAAATTTTTGACCGGATTCAGCTTAATTACCTATAAAATACTCTTTAAAAGTGATTTCATCTCGATTGATCAATAAATAAAAATGTACCTCGATTTTTAATACCATTTTCAAAATCGACGTTTCTCGACCAGAGAAGCACATTTTGAGAATATTTTCAATATTTTCAAATATAACCACTGAAACCATTATTTTTGTACTTTTTGCTTTAATTCAAGCAAATGTAACGATATTCATTCAAAAAACTGTTTGAATTCAATTTTCAATAAGAAATCGTTGTCACGGATTTTGCATCTTGAAGAAAAAAAACAAGCGATTTTTTCGGTACACTCTAGAATGCATTTTTTTCTGGACAAATTTTTGACCGAATTCAGGTAAATTACCTATAAAATACTCATTAAAAGTGATTTCATCTCGATTGATCAATAAATAAAAATGTACCTCGATTTTTAATACCATTTTCAAAATCGACGTTTCTCGACCAGAGAAGCACATTTTGAGAATTTTTTCACTATTTTCAAATATAACCACTGAAACCATTATTTTTGTATTTTTTGCTTTAATTCAAGCAAATGTAACGATATTCATTCAAAAAACTGTTCAAATTCAATTTTCAGTAAGAAATCGTTGTCACGGATTTTGTATCTTGAAGAAAAAAAACATGCGATTTTTTCGGTACACTTTTGAATGCATTTTTTTCTGGACAAATTTTTGACCGAATTCAGCATAATTACTTATAAAATACTCATTAAAAGTGATTTCATCTCGATTGATCAATAAATAAAAATGTACCTTGATTTTTAATACCATTTTCAAAATCGACGTTTCTCGACCAGAGAAGCACATTTTGAGAATATTTTCAATATTTTCAAATATAACCACTGAAACCATTATTTTTGTACTTTTTGCTTTAATTCAAGCAAATGTAACGATATTCATTCAAAAACTGTTTGAATTCAATTTTCAATAAGAAATCGTTGTCACGGATTTTGCATCTTGAAGAAAAAAAACAAGCGATTTTTTCGGTACACTCTAGAATGCATTTTTTTCTGGACAAATTTTTGACCGAATTCAGCTAAATTACCTATAAAATACTCATTAAAAGTGATTTCATCTCGATTGATCAATAAATAAAAATGTACCTCGATTTTTAATACCATTTTCAAAATCGACGTTTCTCGACCAGAGAAGCACATTTTGAGAATTTTTTCACTATTTTCAAATATAACCACTGAAACCATTATTTTTGTATTTTTTGCTTTAATTCAAGCAAATGTAACGATATTCATTCAAAAAACTGTTCAAATTCAATTTTCAGTAAGAAATCGTTGTCACGGATTTTGTATCTTGAAGAAAAAAAACATGCGATTTTTTCGGTACACTTTTGATTGCATTTTTTTCTGGACAAATTTTTGACCGAATTCAGCTTAATTACCTATAAAATACTCATTAAAAGTGATTTCATCTCGATTGATCAATAAATAAAAATGTACCTCGATTTTTATTACCATTTTCAAAATCGACGTTTCTCGACCAGAGAAGCACATTTTGAGAATATTTTCACTATTTTCAAATATAACCACTGAAACCATTATTTTTGTATTTTTTCTTTAATTCAAGCAAATGTAACGATATTCATTCAAAAAACTGTTCAAATTCAATTTTCAGTAAGAAATCGTTGTCACGGATTTTGTATCTTGAAGAAAAAAACATGCGATTTTTTCGGTACACTTTTGATTGCATTTTTTTCTGGACAAATTTTTGACCGAATTTTGCTTAATTACTTATAAAATACTCATTAAAAGTGATTTCATCTCGATTGATCAATAAATAAAAATGTACCTCGATTTTTAATACCATTTTCAAAATCGACGTTTCTCGACAAGAGAAGCACATTTTGAGAATATTTTCACTATTTTCAAATATAACCACTGAAACCATTATTTTTGTACTTTTTGCTTTAATTCAAGCAAATGTAACGATATTCATTCAAAAAACTGTTTGAATTCAATTTTCAATAAGAAATCGTTGTCACGGATTTTGCATCTTGAAGAAAAAAAACAAGCGATTTTTTCGGTACACTCTAGAATGCATTTTTTTCTGGACAAATTTTTGACCGAATTCAGGTAAATTACCTATAAAATACTCATTAAAAGTGATTTCATCTCGATTGATCAATAAATAAAAATGTACCTCGATTTTTAATACCATTTTCAAAATCGACGTTTCTCGACCAGAGAAGCACATTTTGAGAATTTTTTCACTATTTTCAAATATAACCACTGAAACCATTATTTTTGTATTTTTTGCTTTAATTCAAGCAAATGTAACGATATTCATTCAAAAAACTGTTCAAATTCAATTTTCAGTAAGAAATCGTTGTCACGGATTTTGTATCTTGAAGAAAAAAAACATGCGATTTTTTCGGTACACTTTTGAATGCATTTTTTTCTGGACAAATTTTTGACCGAATTCAGCATAATTACTTATAAAATACTCATTAAAAGTGATTTCATCTCGATTGATCAATAAATAAAAATGTACCTTGATTTTTAATACCATTTTCAAAATCGACGTTTCTCGACCAGAGAAGCACATTTTGAGAATATTTTCAATATTTTCAAATATAACCACTGAAACCATTATTTTTGTACTTTTTGCTTTAATTCAAGCAAATGTAACGATATTCATTCAAAAACTGTTTGAATTCAATTTTCAATAAGAAATCGTTGTCACGGATTTTGCATCTTGAAGAAAAAAAACAAGCGATTTTTTCGGTACACTCTAGAATGCATTTTTTTCTGGACAAATTTTTGACCGAATTCAGCTAAATTACCTATAAAATACTCATTAAAAGTGATTTCATCTCGATTGATCAATAAATAAAAATGTACCTCGATTTTTAATACCATTTTCAAAATCGACGTTTCTCGACCAGAGAAGCACATTTTGAGAATTTTTTCACTATTTTCAAATATAACCACTGAAACCATTATTTTTGTATTTTTTGCTTTAATTCAAGCAAATGTAACGATATTCATTCAAAAAACTGTTCAAATTCAATTTTCAGTAAGAAATCGTTGTCACGGATTTTGTATCTTGAAGAAAAAAAACATGCGATTTTTTCGGTACACTTTTGATTGCATTTTTTTCTGGACAAATTTTTGACCGAATTCAGCTTAATTACCTATAAAATACTCATTAAAAGTGATTTCATCTCGATTGATCAATAAATAAAAATGTACCTCGATTTTTATTACCATTTTCAAAATCGACGTTTCTCGACCAGAGAAGCACATTTTGAGAATATTTTCACTATTTTCAAATATAACCACTGAAACCATTATTTTTGTATTTTTTCTTTAATTCAAGCAAATGTAACGATATTCATTCAAAAAACTGTTCAAATTCAATTTTCAGTAAGAAATCGTTGTCACGGATTTTGTATCTTGAAGAAAAAAACATGCGATTTTTTCGGTACACTTTTGATTGCATTTTTTTCTGGACAAATTTTTGACCGAATTTTGCTTAATTACTTATAAAATACTCATTAAAAGTGATTTCATCTCGATTGATCAATAAATAAAAATGTACCTCGATTTTTAATACCATTTTCAAAATCGACGTTTCTCGACAAGAGAAGCACATTTTGAGAATATTTTCACTATTTTCAAATATAACCACTGAAACCATTATTTTTGTACTTTTTGCTTTAATTCAAGCAAATGTAACGATATTCATTCAAAAAACTGTTTGAATTCAATTTTCAATAAGAAATCGTTGTCACGGATTTTGCATCTTGAAGAAAAAAAACATGCGATTTTTTCGGTACACTCTTGAATGCATTTTTTTCTGGACAAATTTTTGACCGAATTCAGCTTAATTACCTATAAAATACTAATTAAAAGTGATTTCATCTCGATTGATCAATAAATAAAAATTTACCTCGATTTTTAATACCATTTTCAAAATCGACGTTTTTCGACCAGAGAAGCACATTTTGAGAATTTTTTCACTATTTTCAAATATAACCACTGAAACCATCATTTTTGTATTTTTTGCTTTAATTCAAGCAAATGTAACGATATTCATTCAAAAAACTGTTCAAATTCAATTTTCAGTAAGAAATCGTTGTCACAGATTTTGTATCTCTAAGAAAAAAAACATGCGATTTTTTCGGTACACTTTTGAATGCATTTTTTTCTGGACAAATTTTTGACCGAATTCAGTTTAATTACCCATAAAATACTCATTAAAAGTGATTTCATCTCGATTGATTTATAAATAAAAATGGACCTCGATTTTTAATTACATTTTCAAAATCGACGTTTCTCGACCAGAGAAGCACATTTTGAGAATTTTTTCACTATTTTCAAATATAACCACTGAAACCATTATTTTTGTATTTTTTGCTTTAATTCAAGCAAATGTAACGATATTCATTCAAAAAACTGTTCAAATTCAATTTTCAGTAAGTAATCGTTGTCACGGATTTTGTATCTTGAAGAAAAAAAACATGCGATTTTTTCGGTACACTTTTGACTGCATTTTTTTCTGGACAAATTTTTGACCGAATTCAGCTAAATTACCTATAAAATACTCATTAAAAGTGATTTCATCTCGATTGATCAATAAATAAAAATGTACCTCGATTTTTAATACCATTTTCAAAATCGACGTTTCTCGACCAGAGAAGCACATTTTGAGAATTTTTTCACTATTTTCAAATATAACCACTGAAACCATTATTTTTGTATTTTTTGCTTTAATTCAAGCAAATGTAACGATATTCATTCAAAAAACTGTTCAAATTCAATTTTCAGTAAGAAATCGTTGTCAAGGATTATGTATCTTGAAGAAAAAAAACATGCGATTTTTTCGGTACACTTTTGACTGCATTTTTTTCTGGACAAATGTTTGACCGAATTCAGCTTAATTACCTATAAAATACACATTAAAAGTGATTTCATCTCGATTGATCAATAAATAAAAATGTACCTCGATTTTTAATACCATTTTCAAAATCGACGTTTCTCGACCAGAGAAGCACAATTTGAGAATTTTTTCACTATTTTCAAATATAACCACTGAAACAATTATTTTTGTATTTTTTGCTTTAATTCAAGCAAATGTAACGATATTCATTCAAAAAACTGTTCAAATTCAATTTTCAGTAAGAAATCGTTGTCACGGATTTTGTATCTTGAAGAAAAAAACATGCGATTTTTTCGGTACACTTTTGATTGCATTTATTTCTGGACAAATTTTTGACCGAATTCAGCTACATTACCTATAAAATACTCATTAAAAGTGATTTCATCTCGATTGATCAATAAATAAAAATGTACCTCGATTTTTAATACCATTTTCAAAATCGACGTTTTTCGACCAGAGAAGCACATTTTGAGAATTTTTTCACTATTTTCAAATATAACCACTGAAACCATCATTTTTGTATTTTTTGCTTTAATTCAAGCAAATGTAACGATATTCATTCAAAAAACTGTTCAAATTCAATTTTCAGTAAGAAATCGTTGTCACAGATTTTGTATCTCTAAGAAAAAAAACATGCGATTTTTTCGGTACACTTTTGAATGCATTTTTTTCTGGACAAATTTTTGACCGGATTCAGCTTAATTACCTATAAAATACTCATTAAAAGTGATTTCATCTCGATTGATCAATAAATAAAAATGTACCTCGATTTTTAATACCATTTTCAAAATCGACGTTGCTCGACCAAAGAAGCACATTTTGAGAATTTTTTCACTATTTTCAAATATAACCACTGAAACCATTATTTTTGTACTTTTTGCTTTAGTTCAAGCTAATGTAACGATATTCATTCAAAAAACGGTTTGAATTCAATTTTCAATAGGAAATCGTTGTCACGGATTTTGCATCTTGAAGAAAAAAAACATGCGATTTTTTCGGTACACTCTTGAATGCATTTTTTTCTGGACAAATTTTTGACCGAATTCAGCTTAATTACCTATAAAATACTCATTAAAAGTGATTTCATCTCGATTGATCAATAAATAAAAATGTACCTCGATTTTTAATACCATTTTCAAAATCGACGTTTCTCGACCAAAGAAGCACATTTTGACAATTTTTTCACTATTTTCAAATATAACCACTGAAACCATTATTTTTGTATTTTTTACTTTAATTCAAGCAAAGGTAACGATATTCATTCAAAAAACTGTTCAAATTCAATTTTCAGTAAGAAATCGTTGTCACGGATTTTGTATCTTGAAGAAAAAAAACATGCGATTTTTTCGGTACACTTTTGAATGCATTTTTTTCTGGACAAATTTTTGACCGAATTCAGCTTAATTACCTATAAAATACTCATTAAAAGTGATTTCATCTCGATTGATCAATAAATAAAAATGTACCTCGATTTTTAATACCATTTTCAAAATCGACGTTGCTCGACCAAAGAAGCACATTTTGAGAATTTTTTCACTATTTTCAAATATAACCACTGAAACCATTATTTTTGTACTTTTTGCTTTAGTTCAAGCTAATGTAACGATATTCATTCAAAAAACGGTTTGAATTCAATTTTCAATAGGAAATCGTTGTCACGGATTTTGCATCTTGAAGAAAAAAAACATGCGATTTTTTCGGTACACTCTTGAATGCATTTTTTTCTGGACAAATTTTTGACCGAATTCAGCTTAATTACCTATAAAATACTCATTAAAAGTGATTTCATCTCGATTTATCAATAAATAAAAATGTACCTCGATTTTTAATACCATTTTCAAAATCGACGTTTCTCGACCAAAGAAGCACATTTTGACAATTTTTTCACTATTTTCAAATATAACCACTGAAACCATTATTTTTGTATTTTTTACTTTAATTCAAGCAAATGTAACGATATTCATTCAAAAAACTGTTCAAATTCAATTTTCAGTAAGAAATCGTTGTCACGGATTTTGTATCTTGAAGAAAAAAAACATGCGATTTTTTCGGTACACTTTTGAATGCATTTTTTCTGGACAAATTTTTGACCGAATTCAGCTTAATTACCTATAAAATACTCATTAAAAGTGATTTCATCTCGATTGATCAATAAATAAAAATGTACCTCGATTTTTAATACCATTTTCAAAATCGACGTTTCTCGACCAGAGAAGCACATTTTGAGAATTTTTTCACTATTTTCAAATATAACCACTGAAACCATCATTTTTGTACTTTTTGCTTTAATTCAAGCAAATGTAACGATATTCATTCAAAAAACTGTTCAAATTCAATTTTCAGTAAGAAATCGTTGTCACGGATTTTGTATCTTGAAGAAAAAAAACATGCGATTTTTTCGGTACACTTTTGATTGCATTTTTTTCTGGACAAATTTTTGACCGAATTCAGCTTAATTACCTATAAAATACTCATTAAAAGTGATTTCATCTCGATTGATCAATAAATAAAAATGTACCTCGATTTTTATTACCATTTTCAAAATCGACGTTTCTCGACCAGAGAAGCACATTTTGAGAATATTTTCACTATTTTCAAATATAACCACTGAAACCATTATTTTTGTATTTTTTGCTTTAATTCAAGCAAATGTAACGATATTCATTCAAAAAACTGTTCAAATTCAATTTTCAGTAAGAAATCGTTGTCACGGATTTTGTATCTTGAAGAAAAAAAACATGCGATTTTTTCGGTAAACTTTTGATTGCATTTTTTTCTGGACAAATTTTTGACCGAATTTTGCTTAATTACTTATAAAATACTCATTAAAAGTGATTTCATCTCGATTGATCAATAAATTAAAATGTACCTCGATTTTTAATACCATTTTCAAAATCGACGTTTCTCGACAAGAGAAGCACATTTTGACAATATTTTCACTATTTTCAAATATAACCACTGAAACCATTATTTTTGTACTTTTTGCTTTAATTCAAGCAAATGTAACGATATTCATTCAAAAAACTGTTTGAATTCAATTTTCAATAAGAAATCGTTGTCACGGATTTTGCATCTTGAAGAAAAAAAACATGCGATTTTTTCGGTACACTTTTGAATGCATTTTTTTCTGGACAAATTTTTGACCGAATTCAGTTTAATTACCCATAAAATACTCATTAAAAGTGATTTCATCTCGATTGATTTATAAATAAAAATGGACCTCGATTTTTAATTACATTTTCAAAATCGACGTTTCTCGACCAGAGAAGCACATTTTGAGAATTTTTTCACTATTTTCAAATATAACCACTGAAACCATTATTTTTGTATTTTTTGCTTTAATTCAAGCAAATGTAACGATATTCATTAAAAAACTGTTCAAATTCAATTTTCAGTAAGAATTCGTTGTCACGGATTTTGTATCTTGAAGAAAAAAACATGCGATTTTTTCGGTACACTTTTGACTGCATTTTTTTCTGGACAAATTTTTGATCGAATTCAGCTAAATTACCTATTAAATACTCATTAAAAGTGATTTCATCTCGATTGATCAATAAATAAAAATGTACCTCGATTTTTAATACCATTTTCAAAATCGACGTTTCTCGACCAGAGAAGCACATTTTGAGAATATTTTCACTATTTTCAAATATAACCACTGAAACCATTATTTTTGTACTTTTTGTTTTAATTCAAGCAAATGTAACGATATTCATTCAAAAAACTGTTTGAATTCAATTTTCAATAAGAAATCGTTGTCACGGATTTTGCACCTTGAAGAAAAAAAACATGCGATTTTTTCGGTACACTCTTGAATGCATTTTTTTCTGGACAAATTTTTGACCGAATTCAGCTTAATTACCTATAAAATACTAATTAAAAGTGATTTCATCTCGATTGATCAATAAATAAAAATTTACCTCGATTTTTAATACCATTTTCAAAATCGACGTTTTTCGACCAGAGAAGCACATTTTGAGAATTTTTTCACTATTTTCAAATATAACCACTGAAACCATCATTTTTGTATTTTTTGCTTTAATTCAAGCAAATGTAACGATATTCATTCAAAAAACTGTTCAAATTCAATTTTCAGTAAGAAATCGTTGTCACAGATTTTGTATCTCTAAGAAAAAAAACATGCGATTTTTTCGGTACACTTTTGAATGCATTTTTTTCTGGACAAATTTTTGACCGAATTCAGTTTAATTACCCATAAAATACTCATTAAAAGTGATTTCATCTCGATTGATTTATAAATAAAAATGGACCTCGATTTTTAATTACATTTTCAAAATCGACGTTTCTCGACCAGAGAAGCACATTTTGAGAATTTTTTCACTATTTTCAAATATAACCACTGAAACCATTATTTTTGTATTTTTTGCTTTAATTCAAGCAAATGTAACGATATTCATTCAAAAAACTGTTCAAATTCAATTTTCAGTAAGTAATCGTTGTCACGGATTTTGTATCTTGAAGAAAAAAAACATGCGATTTTTTCGGTACACTTTTGACTGCATTTTTTTCTGGACAAATTTTTGACCGAATTCAGCTAAATTACCTATAAAATACTCATTAAAAGTGATTTCATCTCGATTGATCAATAAATAAAAATGTACCTCGATTTTTAATACCATTTTCAAAATCGACGTTTCTCGACCAGAGAAGCACATTTTGAGAATTTTTTCACTATTTTCAAATATAACCACTGAAACCATTATTTTTGTATTTTTTGCTTTAATTCAAGCAAATGTAACGATATTCATTCAAAAAACTGTTCAAATTCAATTTTCAGTAAGAAATCGTTGTCAAGGATTATGTATCTTGAAGAAAAAAAACATGCGATTTTTTCGGTACACTTTTGACTGCATTTTTTTCTGGACAAATGTTTGACCGAATTCAGCTTAATTACCTATAAAATACACATTAAAAGTGATTTCATCTCGATTGATCAATAAATAAAAATGTACCTCGATTTTTAATACCATTTTCAAAATCGACGTTTCTCGACCAGAGAAGCACAATTTGAGAATTTTTTCACTATTTTCAAATATAACCACTGAAACAATTATTTTTGTATTTTTTGCTTTAATTCAAGCAAATGTAACGATATTCATTCAAAAAACTGTTCAAATTCAATTTTCAGTAAGAAATCGTTGTCACGGATTTTGTATCTTGAAGAAAAAAACATGCGATTTTTTCGGTACACTTTTGATTGCATTTATTTCTGGACAAATTTTTGACCGAATTCAGCTACATTACCTATAAAATACTCATTAAAAGTGATTTCATCTCGATTGATCAATAAATAAAAATGTACCTCGATTTTTAATACCATTTTCAAAATCGACGTTTCTCGACCAGAGAAGCACATTTTGAGAATATTTTCAATATTTTCAAATATAACCACTGAAACCATTATTTTTGTACTTTTTGCTTTAATTCAAGCAAATGTAACGATATTCATTCAAAAAACTGTTTGAATTCAATTTTCAATAAGAAATCGTTGTCACGGATTTTGCATCTTGAAGAAAAAAAACATGCGATTTTATCGGTACACTCTAGAATGCATTTTTTTCTGGACAAATTTTTGACCGGATTCAGCTTAATTACCTATAAAATACTCATTAAAAGTGATTTCATCTCGATTGATCAATAAATAAAAATGTACCTCGATTTTTAATACCATTTTCAAAATCGACGTTGCTCGACCAAAGAAGCACATTTTGAGAATTTTTTCACTATTTTCAAATATAACCACTGAAACCATTATTTTTGTACTTTTTGCTTTAGTTCAAGCTAATGTAACGATATTCATTCAAAAAACGGTTTGAATTCAATTTTCAATAGGAAATCGTTGTCACGGATTTTGCATCTTGAAGAAAAAAAACATGCGATTTTTTCGGTACACTCTTGAATGCATTTTTTTCTGGACAAATTTTTGACCGAATTCAGCTTAATTACCTATAAAATACTCATTAAAAGTGATTTCATCTCGATTGATCAATAAATAAAAATGTACCTCGATTTTTAATACCATTTTCAAAATCGACGTTTCTCGACCAGAGAAGCACATTTTGAGAATTTTTTCACTATTTTCAAATATAACCACTGAAACCATTATTTTTGTATTTTTTGCTTTAATTCAAGCAAATGTAACGATATTCATTCAAAAAACTGTTCAAATTCAATTTTCAGTAAGAAATCGTTGTCAAGGATTATGTATCTTGAAGAAAAAAAACATGCGATTTTTTCGGTACACTTTTGACTGCATTTTTTTCTGGACAAATGTTTGACCGAATTCAGCTTAATTACCTATAAAATACACATTAAAAGTGATTTCATCTCGATTGATCAATAAATAAAAATGTACCTCGATTTTTAATACCATTTTCAAAATCGACGTTTCTCGACCAGAGAAGCACAATTTGAGAATTTTTTCACTATTTTCAAATATAACCACTGAAACAATTATTTTTGTATTTTTTGCTTTAATTCAAGCAAATGTAACGATATTCATTCAAAAAACTGTTCAAATTCAATTTTCAGTAAGAAATCGTTGTCACGGATTTTGTATCTTGAAGAAAAAAACATGCGATTTTTTCGGTACACTTTTGATTGCATTTATTTCTGGACAAATTTTTGACCGAATTCAGCTACATTACCTATAAAATACTCATTAAAAGTGATTTCATCTCGATTGATCAATAAATAAAAATGTACCTCGATTTTTAATACCATTTTCAAAATCGACGTTTCTCGACCAGAGAAGCACATTTTGAGAATATTTTCAATATTTTCAAATATAACCACTGAAACCATTATTTTTGTACTTTTTGCTTTAATTCAAGCAAATGTAACGATATTCATTCAAAAAACTGTTTGAATTCAATTTTCAATAAGAAATCGTTGTCACGGATTTTGCATCTTGAAGAAAAAAAACATGCGATTTTATCGGTACACTCTAGAATGCATTTTTTTCTGGACAAATTTTTGACCGGATTCAGCTTAATTACCTATAAAATACTCATTAAAAGTGATTTCATCTCGATTGATCAATAAATAAAAATGTACCTCGATTTTTAATACCATTTTCAAAATCGACGTTGCTCGACCAAAGAAGCACATTTTGAGAATTTTTTCACTATTTTCAAATATAACCACTGAAACCATTATTTTTGTACTTTTTGCTTTAGTTCAAGCTAATGTAACGATATTCATTCAAAAAACGGTTTGAATTCAATTTTCAATAGGAAATCGTTGTCACGGATTTTGCATCTTGAAGAAAAAAAACATGCGATTTTTTCGGTACACTCTTGAATGCATTTTTTTCTGGACAAATTTTTGACCGAATTCAGCTTAATTACCTATAAAATACTCATTAAAAGTGATTTCATCTCGATTGATCAATAAATAAAAATGTACCTCGATTTTTAATACCATTTTCAAAATCGACGTTTCTCGACCAAAGAAGCACATTTTGACAATTTTTTCACTATTTTCAAATATAACCACTGAAACCATTATTTTTGTACTTTTTGCTTTAGTTCAAGCTAATGTAACGATATTCATTCAAAAAACGGTTTGAATTCAATTTTCAATAGGAAATCGTTGTCACGGATTTTGCATCTTGAAGAAAAAAAACATGCGATTTTTTCGGTACACTCTTGAATGCATTTTTTTCTGGACAAATTTTTGACCGAATTCAGCTTAATTACCTATAAAATACTCATTAAAAGTGATTTCATCTCGATTTATCAATAAATAAAAATGTACCTCGATTTTTAATACCATTTTCAAAATCGACGTTTCTCGACCAAAGAAGCACATTTTGACAATTTTTTCACTATTTTCAAATATAACCACTGAAACCATTATTTTTGTATTTTTTACTTTAATTCAAGCAAATGTAACGATATTCATTCAAAAAACTGTTCAAATTCAATTTTCAGTAAGAAATCGTTGTCACGGATTTTGTATCTTGAAGAAAAAAAACATGCGATTTTTTCGGTACACTTTTGAATGCATTTTTTCTGGACAAATTTTTGACCGAATTCAGCTTAATTACCTATAAAATACTCATTAAAAGTGATTTCATCTCGATTGATCAATAAATAAAAATGTACCTCGATTTTTAATACCATTTTCAAAATCGACGTTTCTCGACCAGAGAAGCACATTTTGAGAATTTTTTCACTATTTTCAAATATAACCACTGAAACCATCATTTTTGTACTTTTTGCTTTAATTCAAGCAAATGTAACGATATTCATTCAAAAAACTGTTCAAATTCAATTTTCAGTAAGAAATCGTTGTCACGGATTTTGTATCTTGAAGAAAAAAAACATGCGATTTTTTCGGTACACTTTTGATTGCATTTTTTTCTGGACAAATTTTTGACCGAATTCAGCTTAATTACCTATAAAATACTCATTAAAAGTGATTTCATCTCGATTGATCAATAAATAAAAATGTACCTCGATTTTTATTACCATTTTCAAAATCGACGTTTCTCGACCAGAGAAGCACATTTTGAGAATATTTTCACTATTTTCAAATATAACCACTGAAACCATTATTTTTGTATTTTTTGCTTTAATTCAAGCAAATGTAACGATATTCATTCAAAAAACTGTTCAAATTCAATTTTCAGTAAGAAATCGTTGTCACGGATTTTGTATCTTGAAGAAAAAAAACATGCGATTTTTTCGGTAAACTTTTGATTGCATTTTTTTCTGGACAAATTTTTGACCGAATTTTGCTTAATTACTTATAAAATACTCATTAAAAGTGATTTCATCTCGATTGATCAATAAATTAAAATGTACCTCGATTTTTAATACCATTTTCAAAATCGACGTTTCTCGACAAGAGAAGCACATTTTGACAATATTTTCACTATTTTCAAATATAACCACTGAAACCATTATTTTTGTACTTTTTGCTTTAATTCAAGCAAATGTAACGATATTCATTCAAAAAACTGTTTGAATTCAATTTTCAATAAGAAATCGTTGTCACGGATTTTGCATCTTGAAGAAAAAAAACATGCGATTTTTTCGGTACACTTTTGAATGCATTTTTTTCTGGACAAATTTTTGACCGAATTCAGTTTAATTACCCATAAAATACTCATTAAAAGTGATTTCATCTCGATTGATTTATAAATAAAAATGGACCTCGATTTTTAATTACATTTTCAAAATCGACGTTTCTCGACCAGAGAAGCACATTTTGAGAATTTTTTCACTATTTTCAAATATAACCACTGAAACCATTATTTTTGTATTTTTTGCTTTAATTCAAGCAAATGTAACGATATTCATTAAAAAACTGTTCAAATTCAATTTTCAGTAAGAATTCGTTGTCACGGATTTTGTATCTTGAAGAAAAAAACATGCGATTTTTTCGGTACACTTTTGACTGCATTTTTTTCTGGACAAATTTTTGATCGAATTCAGCTAAATTACCTATTAAATACTCATTAAAAGTGATTTCATCTCGATTGATCAATAAATAAAAATGTACCTCGATTTTTAATACCATTTTCAAAATCGACGTTTCTCGACCAGAGAAGCACATTTTGAGAATATTTTCACTATTTTCAAATATAACCACTGAAACCATTATTTTTGTACTTTTTGCTTTAATTCAAGCAAATGTAACGATATTCATTCAAAAAACTGTTTGAATTCAATTTTCAATAAGAAATCGTTGTCACGGATTTTGCACCTTGAAGAAAAAAAACATGCGATTTTTTCGGTACACTCTTGAATGCATTTTTTTCTGGACAAATTTTTGACCGAATTCAGCTTAATTACCTATAAAATACTAATTAAAAGTGATTTCATCTCGATTGATCAATAAATAAAAATGTACCTCGATTTTTAATACCATTTTCAAAATCGACGTTTCTCGACCAGAGAAGCACATTTTGAGAATTTTTTCACTATTTTCAAATATAACCACTGAAACCATTATTTTTGTATTTTTAGCTTTAATTCAAGCAAATGTAACGATATTCATTCAAAAAACTGTTCAAATTCAATTTTCAGTAAAAAATCGTTGTCACGGATTTTGTATCTTGATGAAAAAAAACATGCGACTTTTCCGGTACACTTTTGAATGCATTTTTTTCTGGACAAATGTTTGACCGTATTCAGCTTAATTACCTATAAAATACTCATTAAAAGTGATTTCATCTCGATTGATCAATAAATAAAAATATACCTCGATTTTTAATACCATTTTCAAAATCGACGTTTCTCGATAAGAGAAGCACATTTTGAGAATTTTTTCACTATTTTCAAATATAACCACTGAAACCATTATTTTTGTATTTTTTGCTTTAATTCAAGCAAATGTAACGATATTCATTCAAAAAACTGTTCAAATTCAATTTTCAGTAAGAAATCGTTGTCACAGATTTTGTAACTTGAAGAAAAAAAACATGCGATTTTTTCGGTACACTTTTGAATGCATTTTTTTCTGGACAAATTTTTGACCGAATTCAGCTTAATTACCTATAAAATACTCATTAAAAGTGACTTCATCTAGATTGATCAATAAATAAAAATGTACCTCGATTTTTAATACCATTTTCAAAATCGACGTTTCTCGACCAGAGAAGCACATTTTGAGAATTTTTTCACTATTTTCAAATATAACCACTGAAACCATTATTTTTGTACTTTTTGCTTTAATTCAAGCAAATGTAACGATATTCATTCAAAAAACTGTTTGAATTCAATTTTCAATAAGAAATCGTTGTCACGGATTTTGCATCTTGAAGAAAAAAAACATGCGATTTTTTCGGTACACTCTTGAATGCATTTTTTTCTGGACAAATTTTTGACCGAATTCAGCTTAATTACCTATAAAATACTAATTAAAAGTGATTTCATCTCGATTGATCAAATAATAAAAATGTACCTCGATTTTTAATACCATTTTCAAAATCGACGTTTCTCGACCAGAGAAGCACATTTTGAGAATTTTTTCACTATTTTCAAATATAACCACTGAAACCATTATTTTTGTATTTTTAGCTTTAATTCAAGCAAATGTAACGATATTCATTCAAAAAACTGTTCAAATTCAATTTTCAGTAAAAAATCGTTGTCACGGATTTTGTATCTTGATGAAAAAAAACATGCGACTTTTCCGGTACACTTTTGAATGCATTTTTTTCTGGACAAATGTTTGACCGTATTCAGCTTAATTACCTATAAAATACTCATTAAAAGTGATTTCATCTCGATTGATCAATAAATAAAAATATACCTCGATTTTTAATACCATTTTCAAAATCGACGTTTCTCGATAAGAGAAGCACATTTTGAGAATTTTTTCACTATTTTCAAATATAACCACTGAAACCATTATTTTTGTATTTTTTGCTTTAATTCAAGCAAATGTAACGATATTCATTCAAAAAACTGTTCAAATTCAATTTTCAGTAAGAAATCGTTGTCACAGATTTTGTAACTTGAAGAAAAAAAACATGCGATTTTTTCGGTACACTTTTGAATGCATTTTTTTCTGGACAAATTTTTGACCGAATTCAGCTTAATTACCTATAAAATACTCATTAAAAGTGACTTCATCTAGATTGATCAATAAATAAAAATGTACCTCGATTTTTAATACCATTTTCAAAATCGACGTTTCTCGACCAGAGAAGCACATTTTGAGAATTTTTTCACTATTTTCAAATATAACCACTGAAACCATTATTTTTGTATTTTTTGCTTTAATTCAAGCAAATGTAACGATATTCATTCAAAAAACTGTTCAAATTCAATTTTCAGTAAGAAATCGTTGTCACAGATTTTGTATCTTGAAGAAAAAAAACATGCGATTTTTTCGGTACACTTTTGAATGCATTTTTTTCTGGACAAATTTTTGACCGAATTCAGCTTAATTACCTATAAAATACTCATTAAAAGTGACTTCATCTCGATTGATCAATAAATAAAAATGCACCTCGATTTTTAATACCATTTTCAAAACCGACGTTTCCGACCAGAGAAGCACATTTTGAGAATTTTTTCACTATTTTCAAATATAACCACTGAAACCATTATTTTTGTATTTTTTGCTTTAATTCAAGCAAATGTAACGATATTCATTGAAAAAACTGTTCAAATTCAATTTTCAGTAAGAAATCGTTGTCACAGATTTTGTATCTTGAAGAAAAAAAACATGCGATTTTTTCGGTACACTTTTGAATGCATTTTTTTCTGGACAAATTTTTGACCGAATTCAGCTTAATTACCTATAAAATACTCATTAAAAGTGACTTCATCTCGATTGATCAATAAATAAAAATGCACCTCGATTTTTAATACCATTTTCAAAACCGACGTTTCCCGACCAGAGAAGCACATTTTGAGAATTTTTTCACTATTTTCAAATATAACCACTGAAACCATTATTTTTGTATTTTTAGCTTTAATTCAAGCAAATGTAACGATATTCATTCAAAAAACTGTTCAAATTCAATTTTCAGTAAGAAATCGTTGTCACGGATTTTGTATCTTGATGAAAAAAAACATGCGACTTTTCCGGTACACTTTTGAATGCATTTTTTTCTGGACAAATGTTTGACCGTATTCAGCTTAATTACCTATAAAATACTCATTAAAAGTGATTTCATCTCGATTGATCAATAAATAAAAATATACCTCGATTTTTAATACCATTTTCAAAATCGACGTTTCTCGATAAGAGAAGCACATTTTGAGAATTTTTTCACTATTTTCAAATATAACCACTGAAACCATTATTTTTGTATTTTTTGCTTTAATTCAAGCAAATGTAACGATATTCATTCAAAAAACTGTTCAAATTCAATTTTCAGTAAGAAATCGTTGTCACAGATTTTGTATCTTGAAGAAAAAAAACATGCGATTTTTTCGGTACACTTTTGAATGCATTTTTTTCTGGACAAATTTTTGACCGAATTCAGCTTAATTACCTATAAAATACTCATTAAAAGTGACTTCATCTCGATTGATCAATAAATAAAAATGTACCTCGATTTTTAATACCATTTTCAAAATCGACGTTTCTCGACCAGAGAAGCACATTTTGAGAATTTTTTCACTATTTTCAAATATAACCACTGAAACCATTATTTTTGTATTTTTTGCTTTAATTCAAGCAAATGTAACGATATTCATTCAAAAAACTGTTCAAATTCAATTTTCAGTAAGAAATCGTTGTCACAGATTTTGTATCTTGAAGAAAGAAAACATGCGATTTTTTCGGTACACTTTTGAATGCATTTTTTTCTGGACAAATTTTTGACCGAATTCAGCTTAATTACCTATAAAATACTCATTAAAAGTGACTTCATCTCGATTGATCAATAAATAAAAATGCACCTCGATTTTTAATACCATTTTCAAAACCGACGTTTCCGACCAGAGAAGCACATTTTGAGAATTTTTTCACTATTTTCAAATATAACCACTGAAACCATTATTTTTGTATTTTTTGCTTTAATTCAAGCAAATGTAACGATATTCATTGAAAAAACTGTTCAAATTCAATTTTCAGTAAGAAATCGTTGTCACAGATTTTGTATCTTGAAGAAAAAAAACATGCGATTTTTTCGGTACACTTTTGAATGCATTTTTTTCTGGACAAATTTTTGACCGAATTCAGCTTAATTACCTATAAAATACTCATTAAAAGTGACTTCATCTCGATTGATCAATAAATAAAAATGCACCTCGATTTTTAATACCATTTTCAAAACCGACGTTTCCCGACCAGAGAAGCACATTTTGAGAATTTTTTCACTATTTTCAAATATAACCACTGAAACCATTATTTTTGTATTTTTAGCTTTAATTCAAGCAAATGTAACGATATTCATTCAAAAAACTGTTCAAATTCAATTTTCAGTAAGAAATCGTTGTCACGGATTTTGTATCTTGATGAAAAAAAACATGCGACTTTTCCGGTACACTTTTGAATGCATTTTTTTCTGGACAAATGTTTGACCGTATTCAGCTTAATTACCTATAAAATACTCATTAAAAGTGATTTCATCTCGATTGATCAATAAATAAAAATATACCTCGATTTTTAATACCATTTTCAAAATCGACGTTTCTCGATAAGAGAAGCACATTTTGAGAATTTTTTCACTATTTTCAAATATAACCACTGAAACCATTATTTTTGTATTTTTTGCTTTAATTCAAGCAAATGTAACGATATTCATTCAAAAAACTGTTCAAATTCAATTTTCAGTAAGAAATCGTTGTCACAGATTTTGTAACTTGAAGAAAAAAAACATGCGATTTTTTCGGTACACTTTTGAATGCATTTTTTTCTGGACAAATTTTTGACCGAATTCAGCTTAATTACCTATAAAATACTCATTAAAAGTGACTTCATCTCGATTGATCAATAAATAAAAATGCACCTCGATTATTAATACCATTTTCAAAATCGACGTTTCCCGACCAGAGAAGCACATTTTGAGAATTTTTTCACTATTTTCAAATATAACCACTGAAACCATTATTTTTGTATTTTTTGCTTTAATTCAAGCAAATGTAACGATATTCATTGAAAAAACTGTTCAAATTCAATTTTCAGTAAGAAATCGTTGTCACAGATTTTGTATCTTGAAGAAAAAAAACATGCGATTTTTTCGGTACACTTTTGAATGCATTTTTTTCTGGACAAATTTTTGACCGAATTCAGCTTAATTACCTATAAAATACTAGGCCTGTGCGAGTCCAGTTTTTTGGGCTTCGAGTCGAGTCTCGAGTCCTAAAAAAGCTCTTATAGAATCTCGAGTCGAGTCTTTTAACTGGTATCGAGTCCTCGAGTCCTAAAGTCAGCCTCAAAACTACGTCTCAAGCCCAGTGTCGAGTCCTGATAAATTATATCAAGTCCCAGTCGAGTCCTAATAAATTATTTCATGTCAAAATCAAGGGTAAATATTTTCATATCTTTTATTTTTTACTCTTCATTTGTTCAAATATCACAGCTTGGATATAAAAAGTAACAAACGTCAATAATCATGTTCTAGCTGACGTCAAATTTTTGTCCAATCACCTGTCTTCTCTAAAATCTAAATCGGTAAAACCCCCACTAGATACCGCGCTCTACTTGAAATTCCGAGTCACCGAGTTCAGGCGAAATACATGGATAAAGGATGAGCGTGAGGAAATTTGTGTTCACGCTAGAAGGTAGGGTACTCCCTATCTCCGAAGGCAGCTTATTCGATATATACTTTGTTGCAGCTTCGGTTGTTATTTGTGCGTGCTGACAAGAGACGAAAGAAGAATAAATTCTTTATCCAAAGTAAATATTTTTGGACTTGATATGGTGTTAAGCCTCGGTTCGAGTCCGCCTCGAGTCCAGTAGTGAGGATTTTTGAGGACTCGAAATTATTCTCAAGTCCTAAAATTTTGATTTTCAAGTCTCGAGTCGAGTACTCGACTCGAGCCTCGATCGAGTACTCGCCTTTGATCGAGTACTCGCACAGGCCTGTAAAATACTCATTAAAAGTGACTTCATCTCGATTGATCAATAAATAAAAATGCACCTCGATTTTTAATACCATTTTCAAAACCGACGTTTCCCGACCAGAGAAGCACATTTTGAGAATTTTTTCACTATTTTCAAATATAACCACTGAAACCATTATTTTTGTATTTTTTGCTTTAATTCAAGCAAATGTAACGATATTCATTGAAAAAACTGTTCAAATTCAATTTTCAGTAAGAAATCGTTGTCACAGATTTTGTAACTTGAAGAAAAAAAACATGCGATTTTTTCGGTACACTTTTGAATGCATTTTTTTCTCGACAAATTTTTGACCGAATTCAGCTTAATTACCTATAAAATACTCATTAAAAGTGACTTCATCTCGATTGATCAATAAATAAAAATGCACCTCGATTTTTAATACCATTTTCAAAATCGACGTTTCCCGACCAGAGAAGCACATTTTGAGAAGTTTTTCACTATTTTCAAATATAACCACTGAAACCATTATTTTTGTATTTTTAGCTTTAATTCAAGCAAATGTAACGATATTCATTCAAAAAACTGTTCAAATTCAATTTTCAGTAAGAAATCGTTGTCACGGATTTTGTATCTTGATGAAAAAAAACATGCGACTTTTCCGGTACACTTTTGAATGCATTTTTTTCTGGACAAATGTTTGACCGTATTCAGCTTAATTATCTATAAAATACTCATTAAAAGTGATTTCATCTCGATTGATCAATAAATAAAAATATACCTCGATTTTTAATACCATTTTCAAAATCGACGTTTCTCGATAAGAGAAGCACATTTTGAGAATTTTTTCACTATTTTCAAATATAACCACTGAAACCATTATTTTTGTATTTTTTGCTTTAATTCAAGCAAATGTAACGATATTCATTCAAAAAACTGTTCAAATTCAATTTTCAGTAAGAAATCGTTGTCACAGATTTTGTAACTTGAAGAAAAAAACATGCGATTTTTTCGGTACACTTTTGAATGCATTTTTTTCTGGACAAATTTTTGACCGAATTCAGCTTAATTACCTATAAAATACTAGGCCTGTGCGAGTCCAGTTTTTTGGGCTTCGAGTCGAGTCTCGAGTCCTAAAAAAGCTCTTATAGAATCTCGAGTCGAGTCTTTTAACTGGTATCGAGTCCTCGAGTCCTAAAGTCAGCCTCAAAACTACGTCTCAAGCCCAGTGTCGAGTCCTGATAAATTATATCAAGTCCCAGTCGAGTCCTAATAAATTATTTCATGTCAAAATCAAGGGTAAATATTTTCATATCTTTTATTTTTTACTCTTCATTTGTTCAAATATCACAGCTTGGATATAAAAAGTAACAAACGTCAATAATCATGTTCTAGCTGACGTCAAATTTTTGTCCAATCACCTGTCTTCTCTAAAATCTAAATCGGTAAAACCCCCACTAGATACCGCGCTCTACTTGAAATTCCGAGTCACCGAGTTCAGGCGAAATACATGGATAAAGGATGAGCGTGAGGAAATTTGTGTTCACGCTAGAAGGTAGGGTACTCCCTATCTCCGAAGGCAGCTTATTCGATATATACTTTGTTGCAGCTTCGGTTGTTATTTGTGCGTGCTGACAAGAGACGAAAGAAGAATAAATTCTTTATCCAAAGTAAATATTTTTGGACTTGATATGGTGTTAAGCCTCGGTTCGAGTCCGCCTCGAGTCCAGTAGTGAGGATTTTTGAGGACTCGAAATTATTCTCAAGTCCTAAAATTTTGATTTTCAAGTCTCGAGTCGAGTACTCGACTCGGGCCTCGATCGAGTACTCGCCTTTGATCGAGTACTCGCACAGGCCTGTAAAATACTCATTAAAAGTGACTTCATCTCGATTGATCAATAAATAAAAATGCACCTCGATTTTTAATACCATTTTCAAAACCGACGTTTCCCGACCAGAGAAGCACATTTTGAGAATTTTTTCACTATTTTCAAATATAACCACTGAAACCATTATTTTTGTATTTTTTGCTTTAATTCAAGCAAATGTAACGATATTCATTGAAAAAACTGTTCAAATTCAATTTTCAGTAAGAAATCGTTGTCACAGATTTTGTAACTTGAAGAAAAAAAACATGCGATTTTTTCGGTACACTTTTGAATGCATTTTTTTCTGGACAAATTTTTGACCGAATTCAGCTTAATTACCTATAAAATACTCATTAAAAGTGACTTCATCTCGATTGATCAATAAATAAAAATGCACCTCGATTTTTAATACCATTTTCAAAATCGACGTTTCCCGACCAGAGAAGCACATTTTGAGAAGTTTTTCACTATTTTCAAATATAACCACTGAAACCATTATTTTTGTATTTTTAGCTTTAATTCAAGCAAATGTAACGATATTCATTCAAAAAACTGTTCAAATTCAATTTTCAGTAAGAAATCGTTGTCACGGATTTTGTATCTTGATGAAAAAAAACATGCGACTTTTCCGGTACACTTTTGAATGCATTTTTTTCTGGACAAATGTTTGACCGTATTCAGCTTAATTACCTATAAAATACTCATTAAAAGTGATTTCATCTCGATTGATCAATAAATAAAAATATACCTCGATTTTTAATACCATTTTCAAAATCGACGTTTCTCGATAAGAGAAGCACATTTTGAGAATTTTTTCACTATTTTCAAATATAACCACTGAAACCATTATTTTTGTATTTTTTGCTTTAATTCAAGCAAATGTAACGATATTCATTCAAAAAACTGTTCAAATTCAATTTCCAGTAAGAAATCGTTGTCACAGATTTTGTAACTTGAAGAAAAAAAACATGCGATTTTTTCGGTACTATTTTGAATGCATTTTTTTCTGGACAAATTTTTGACCGAATTCAGCTTAATTACCTATAAAATACTCATTAAAAGTGACTTCATCTCGATTGATCAATAAATAAAAATGCACCTCGATTATTAATACCATTTTCAAAATCGACGTTTCCCGACCAGAGAAGCACATTTTGAGAATTTTTTCACTATTTTCAAATATAACCACTGAAACCATTATTTTTGTATTTTTTGCTTTAATTCAAGCAAATGTAACGATATTCATTGAAAAAACTGTTCAAATTCAATTTTCAGTAAGAAATCGTTGTCACAGATTTTGTATCTTGAAGAAAAAAAACATGCGATTTTTTCGGTACACTTTTGAATGCATTTTTTTCTGGACAAATTTTTGACCGAATTCAGCTTAATTACCTATAAAATACTCATTAAAAGTGACTTCATCTCGATTGATCAATAAATAAAAATGCACCTCGATTTTTAATACCATTTTCAAAACCGACGTTTCCCGACCAGAGAAGCACATTTTGAGAATTTTTTCACTATTTTCAAATATAACCACTGAAACCATTATTTTTGTATTTTTTGCTTTAATTCAAGCAAATGTAACGATATTCATTGAAAAGCTGTTCAAATTCAATTTTCAGTAAGAAATCGTTGTCACAGATTTTGTAACTTGAAGAAAAAAAACATGCGATTTTTTCGGTACACTTTTGAATGCATTTTTTTCTGGACAAATTTTTGACCGAATTCAGCTTAATTACCTATAAAATACTCATTAAAAGTGACTTCATCTCGATTGATCAATAAATAAAAATGCACCTCGATTTTTAATACCATTTTCAAAATCGACGTTTCCCGACCAGAGAAGCACATTTTGAGAAGTTTTTCACTATTTTCAAATATAACCACTGAAACCATTATTTTTGTATTTTTAGCTTTAATTCAAGCAAATGTAACGATATTCATTCAAAAAACTGTTCAAATTCAATTTTCAGTAAGAAATCGTTGTCACGGATTTTGTATCTTGATGAAAAAAAACATGCGACTTTTCCGGTACACTTTTGAATGCATTTTTTTCTGGACAAATGTTTGACCGTATTCAGCTTAATTACCTATAAAATACTCATTAAAAGTGATTTCATCTCGATTGATCAATAAATAAAAATATACCTCGATTTTTAATACCATTTTCAAAATCGACGTTTCTCGATAAGAGAAGCACATTTTGAGAATTTTTTCACTATTTTCAAATATAACCACTGAAACCATTATTTTTGTATTTTTTGCTTTAATTCAAGCAAATGTAACGATATTCATTCAAAAAACTGTTCAAATTCAATTTTCAGTAAGAAATCGTTGTCACAGATTTTGTAACTTGAAGAAAAAAAACATGCGATTTTTTCGGTACACTTTTGAATGCATTTTTTTCTGGACAAATTTTTGACCGAATTCAGCTTAATTACCTACAAAATACTCATTAAAAGTGACTTCATCTCGATTGATCAATAAATAAAAATGCACCTCGATTTTTAATACCATTTTCAAAATCGACGTTTCCCGACCAGAGAAGCACATTTTGAGAAGTTTTTCACTATTTTCAAATATAACCACTGAAACCATTATTTTTGTATTTTTAGCTTTAATTCAAGCAAATGTAACGATATTCATTCAAAAAACTGTTCAAATTCAATTTTCAGTAAGAAATCGTTGTCACGGATTTTGTATCTTGATAAAAAAAAACATGCGACTTTTCCGGTACACTTTTGAATGCATTTTTTTCTGGACAAATGTTTGACCGTATTCAGCTTAATTACCTATAAAATACTCATTAAAAGTGATTTCATCTCGATTGATCAATAAATAAAAATATACCTCGATTTTTAATACCATTTTCAAAATCGACGTTTCTCGATAAGAGAAGCACATTTTGAGAATTTTTTCACTATTTTCAAATATAACCACTGAAACCATTATTTTTGTATTTTTAGCTTTAATTCAAGCAAATGTAACGATATTCATTCAAAAAACTGTTCAAATTCAATTTTCAGTAAGAAATCGTTGTCACGGATTTTGTATCTTGATGAAAAAAAACATGCGACTTTTCCGGTACACTTTTGAATGCATTTTTTTCTGGACAAATGTTTGACCGTATTCAGCTTAATTACCTATAAAATACTCATTAAAAGTGATTTCATCTCGATTGATCAATAAATAAAAATATACCTCGATTTTTAATACCATTTTCAAAATCGACGTTTCTCGATAAGAGAAGCACATTTTGAGAATTTTTTCACTATTTTCAAATATAACCACTGAAACCATTATTTTTGTATTTTTTGCTTTAATTCAAGCAAATGTAACGATATTCATTCAAAAAACTGTTCAAATTCAATTTTCAGTAAGAAATCGTTGTCACAGATTTTGTAACTTGAAGAAAAAAAACATGCGATTTTTCGGTACACTTTTGAATGCATTTTTTTCTGGACAAATTTTTGACCGAATTCAGCTTAATTACCTATAAAATACTCATTAAAAGTGACTTCATCTCGATTGATCAATAAATAAAAATGCACCTCGATTATTAGTACCATTTTCAAAATCGACGTTTCCCGACCAGAGAAGCACATTTTGAGAATTTTTTCACTATTTTCAAATATAACCACTGAAACCATTATTTTTGTATTTTTTGCTTTAATTCAAGCAAATGTAACGATATTCATTCAAAAAACTGTTCAAATTCAATTTTCAGTAAGAAATCGTTGTCACGGATTTTGTAACTTGAAGAAAAAAAACATGCGATTTTTTCGGTACACTTTTGAATGCATTTTTTTCTGGACAAATTTTTGACCGAATTCAGCTTAATTACCTATAAAATACTCATTAAAAGTGACTTCATCTCGATTGATCAATAAATAAAAATGCACCTCGATTTTTAATACCATTTTCAAAATCGACGTTTCCCGACCAGAGAAGCACATTTTGAGAATTTTTTCACTATTTTCAAATATAACCACTGAAACCATTATTTTTGTATTTTTTGCTTTAATTCAAGCAAATGTAACGATATTCATTGAAAAAACTGTTCAAATTCAATTTTCAGTAAGAAATCGTTGTCACAGATTTTGTATCTTGAAGAAAAAAAACATGCGATTTTTTCGGTACACTTTTGAATGCATTTTTTCTGGACAAATTTTTGACCGAATTCAGCTTAATTATCTATAAAATACTCATTAAAAGTGACTTCATCTCGATTGATCAATAAATAAAAATGCACCTCGATTTTTAATACTATTTTCAAAATCGACGTTTCTCGATAAGAGAAGCACATTTTGAGAATTTTTTCACTATTTTCAAATATAACCACTGAAACCATTATTTTTGTATTTTTTGCTTTAATTCAAGCAAATGTAACGATATTCATTGAAAAAACTGTTCAAATTCAATTTTCAGTAAGAAATCGTTGTCACAGATTTTGTATCTTGAAGAAAAAAAACATGCGATTTTTTCGGTACACTTTTGAATGCATTTTTTCTGGACAAATTTTTGACCGAATTCAGCTTAATTACCTATAAAATACTCATTAAAAGTGACTTCATCTCGATTGATCAATAAATAAAAATGTACCTCGATTTTTAATACCATTTTCAAAATCGACGTTTCTCGACCAGAGAAGCACATTTTGAGAATTTTTTCACTATTTTCAAATATAACCACTGAAACCATTATTTTTGTATTTTTTGCTTTAATTCAAGCAAATGTAACGATATTCGTTCAAAAAACTGTTCAAATTCAATTTTCAGTAAGAAATCGTTGTCACAGATTTTGTATCTTGAAGAAAAAAAACATGCGATTTTTTCGGTACACTTTTGAATGCATTTTTTTCTGGACAAATTTTTGACCGAATTCAGCTAAATTACCTATAAAATACTCATTAAAAGTGATTTCATCTCGATTGATCAATAAATAAAAATGCACCTCGATTTTTAATACCATTTTCAAAATCGACGTTTCCCGACCAGAGAAGCACATTTTGAGAAGTTTTTCACTATTTTCAAATATAACCACTGAAACCATTATTTTTGTATTTTTAGCTTTAATTCAAGCAAATGTAACGATATTCATTCAAAAAACTGTTCAAATTCAATTTTCAGTAAGAAATCGTTGTCACGGATTTTGTATCTTGATGAAAAAAAACATGCGACTTTTCCGGTACACTTTTGAATGCATTTTTTTCTGGACAAATGTTTGACCGTATTCAGCTTAATTACCTATAAAATACTCATTAAAAGTGATTTCATCTCGATTGATCAATAAATAAAAATATACCTCGATTTTTAATACCATTTTCAAAATCGACGTTTCTCGATAAGAGAAGCACATTTTGAGAATTTTTTCACTATTTTCAAATATAACCACTGAAACCATTATTTTTGTATTTTTTGCTTTAATTCAAGCAAATGTAACGATATTCATTCAAAAAACTGTTCAAATTCAATTTTCAGTAAGAAATCGTTGTCACAGATTTTGTAACTTGAAGAAAAAAAACATGCGATTTTTTCGGTACACTTTTGAATGCATTTTTTTCTGGACAAATTTTTGACCGAATTCAGCTTAATTACCTACAAAATACTCATTAAAAGTGACTTCATCTCGATTGATCAATAAATAAAAATGCACCTCGATTTTTAATACCATTTTCAAAATCGACGTTTCCCGACCAGAGAAGCACATTTTGAGAAGTTTTTCACTATTTTCAAATATAACCACTGAAACCATTATTTTTGTATTTTTAGCTTTAATTCAAGCAAATGTAACGATATTCATTCAAAAAACTGTTCAAATTCAATTTTCAGTAAGAAATCGTTGTCACGGATTTTGTATCTTGATAAAAAAAAACATGCGACTTTTCCGGTACACTTTTGAATGCATTTTTTTCTGGACAAATGTTTGACCGTATTCAGCTTAATTACCTATAAAATACTCATTAAAAGTGATTTCATCTCGATTGATCAATAAATAAAAATATACCTCGATTTTTAATACCATTTTCAAAATCGACGTTTCTCGATAAGAGAAGCACATTTTGAGAATTTTTTCACTATTTTCAAATATAACCACTGAAACCATTATTTTTGTATTTTTAGCTTTAATTCAAGCAAATGTAACGATATTCATTCAAAAAACTGTTCAAATTCAATTTTCAGTAAGAAATCGTTGTCACGGATTTTGTATCTTGATGAAAAAAAACATGCGACTTTTCCGGTACACTTTTGAATGCATTTTTTTCTGGACAAATGTTTGACCGTATTCAGCTTAATTACCTATAAAATACTCATTAAAAGTGATTTCATCTCGATTGATCAATAAATAAAAATATACCTCGATTTTTAATACCATTTTCAAAATCGACGTTTCTCGATAAGAGAAGCACATTTTGAGAATTTTTTCACTATTTTCAAATATAACCACTGAAACCATTATTTTTGTATTTTTTGCTTTAATTCAAGCAAATGTAACGATATTCATTCAAAAAACTGTTCAAATTCAATTTTCAGTAAGAAATCGTTGTCACAGATTTTGTAACTTGAAGAAAAAAAACATGCGATTTTTCGGTACACTTTTGAATGCATTTTTTTCTGGACAAATTTTTGACCGAATTCAGCTTAATTACCTATAAAATACTCATTAAAAGTGACTTCATCTCGATTGATCAATAAATAAAAATGCACCTCGATTATTAGTACCATTTTCAAAATCGACGTTTCCCAACCAGAGAAGCACATTTTGAGAATTTTTTCACTATTTTCAAATATAACCACTGAAACCATTATTTTTGTATTTTTTGCTTTAATTCAAGCAAATGTAACGATATTCATTCAAAAAACTGTTCAAATTCCATTTTCAGTAAGAAATCGTTGTCACGGATTTTGTAACTTGAAGAAAAAAAACATGCGATTTTTTCGGTACACTTTTGAATGCATTTTTTTCTGGACAAATTTTTGACCGAATTCAGCTTAATTACCTATAAAATACTCATTAAAAGTGACTTCATCTCGATTGATCAATAAATAAAAATGCACCTCGATTTTTAATACCATTTTCAAAATCGACGTTTCCCGACCAGAGAAGCACATTTTGAGAATTTTTTCACTATTTTCAAATATAACCACTGAAACCATTATTTTTGTATTTTTTGCTTTAATTCAAGCAAATGTAACGATATTCATTGAAAAAACTGTTCAAATTCAATTTTCAGTAAGAAATCGTTGTCACAGATTTTGTATCTTGAAGAAAAAAAACATGCGATTTTTTCGGTACACTTTTGAATGCATTTTTTCTGGACAAATTTTTGACCGAATTCAGCTTAATTATCTATAAAATACTCATTAAAAGTGACTTCATCTCGATTGATCAATAAATAAAAATGCACCTCGATTTTTAATACTATTTTCAAAATCGACGTTTCTCGATAAGAGAAGCACATTTTGAGAATTTTTTCACTATTTTCAAATATAACCACTGAAACCATTATTTTTGTATTTTTTGCTTTAATTCAAGCAAATGTAACGATATTCATTGAAAAAACTGTTCAAATTCAATTTTCAGTAAGAAATCGTTGTCACAGATTTTGTATCTTGAAGAAAAAAAACATGCGATTTTTTCGGTACACTTTTGAATGCATTTTTTCTGGACAAATTTTTGACCGAATTCAGCTTAATTACCTATAAAATACTCATTAAAAGTGACTTCATCTCGATTGATCAATAAATAAAAATGTACCTCGATTTTTAATACCATTTTCAAAATCGACGTTTCTCGACCAGAGAAGCACATTTTGAGAATTTTTTCACTATTTTCAAATATAACCACTGAAACCATTATTTTTGTATTTTTTGCTTTAATTCAAGCAAATGTAACGATATTCGTTCAAAAAACTGTTCAAATTCAATTTTCAGTAAGAAATCGTTGTCACAGATTTTGTATCTTGAAGAAAAAAAACATGCGATTTTTTCGGTACACTTTTGAATGCATTTTTTTCTGGACAAATTTTTGACCGAATTCAGCTAAATTACCTATAAAATACTCATTAAAAGTGATTTCATCTCGATTGATCAATAAATAAAAATGTACCTCGATTTTTAATACCATTTTCAAAATCGACGTTTCTCGACCAGAGAAGCACATTTTGAGAATTTTTTCACTATTTTCAAATATAACCACTGAAACCATTATTTTTGTATTTTTTGCTTTAATTCAAGCAAATGTAACGATATTCATTCAAAAAACTGTTCAAATTCAATTTTCAGTAAGAAATCGTTGTCACGGATTTTGTAACTTGAAGAAAAAAAACATGCGATTTTTTCGGTACACTTTTGAATGCATTTTTTTCTGGACAAATTTTTGACCGAATTCAGCTTAATTACCTATAAAATACTCATTAAAAGTGACTTCATCTCGATTGATCAATAAATAAAAATGCTCCTCGATTTTTAATACCATTTTCAAAATCGACGTTTCCCGACCAGAGAAGCACATTTTGAGAATTTTTTCACTTTTTTCAAATATAACCACTGAAACCATTATTTTTGTATATTTTGCTTTAATTCAAGCAAATGTAACGATATTCATTCAAAAAACTGTTCAAATTCAATTTTCAGTAAGAAATCGTTGTTACGGATTTTGTATCTTGAAGAAAAAAAACATACGATTTTTTCGGTACACTTTTGAATGCATTTTTTTCTGGACAAATTTTTGACCGAATTCAGCTTAATTACCTATAAAATACTCATTAAAAGTGATTTCATCTCGATTGATCAATAAATAAAAATGTACCTCGATTTTTAATACCATTTTCAAAATCGACGTTTCTCGACCAGAGAAGCACATTTTGAGAATTTTTTCACTATTTTCAAATATAACCACTGAAACCATTATTTTTGTATTTTTTGCTTTAATTCAAGCAAATGTAACGATATTCATTAAAAAAACTGTTCAAATTCAATTTTCAGTAAGAAATCGTTGTTACGGATTTTGTATCTTGAAGAAAAAAAACATGCGATTTTTTCGGTACACTTTTGAATGCATTTTTTTCTGGACAAATTTTTGAACGAATTCAGCTTAATTATCTATAAAATACTCATTAAAAGTGACTTCATCTCGATTGATCAATAAATAAAAATGTACCTCGATTTTTAATGCCATTTTCAAAATCGACGTTCCCGACCAGAGAAGCACATTTTGAGAATTTTTTCACTATTTTCAAATATAACCACTGAAACCATTATTTTTGTATTTTTTGCTTTAATTCAAACAAATGTAACGATATTCATTCAAAAAACTGTTCAAATTCAATTTTCAGTAAGAAATCGTTGTCACGGATTTTGTAACTTGAAGAAAAAAAACATGCGATTTTTTCGGTACACTTTTGAATGCATTTTTTTCTGGACAAATTTTTGACCGAATTCAGCTTAATTACCTATAAAATACTCATTAAAAGTGATTTCATCTCGATTGATCAATAAATAAAAATGTACCTCGATTTTTAATACCATTTTCAAAATCGACGTTTCTCGACCAGAGAAGCACATTTTGAGAATTTTTTCACTATTTTCAAAAATAACCACTGAAACCATTATTTTTGTATTTTTTGCTTAAATTCAAGCAAATGTAACGATATTCATTCAAAAAACTGTTCAAATTCAATTTTCAGTAAGAAATCGTTGTCACGGATTTTGTGTCTTGAAGAAAAAAACATGCGATTTTTTCGGTACACTTTTGAATGCATTTTTTTCTGGACAAATTTTTGACCGAATTCAGCTTAATTACCTATAAAATACTCATTAAAAGTGACTTCATCTCGATTGATCAATAAATAAAAATGCACCTCGATTTTTAATACCATTTTCAAAATCGACGTTTCCCGACCAGAGAAGCACATTTTGAGAATTTTTTCACTATTTTCAAATATAACCACTGAAACCATTATTTTTGTATTTTTTGCTTTAATTCAAGCAAATGTAACGATATTCATTCAAAAAACTGTTCAAATTCAATTTTCAGTAAGAAATCGTTGTCACGGATTTTGTAAATTGAAGAAAAAAACATGCGATTTTTTCGGTACACTTTTGAATGCATTTTTTTCTGGACAAATTTTTGACCGAATTCAGCTTAATTACCTATAAAATACTCATTAAAAGTGACTTCATCTCGATTGATCAATAAATAAAAATGCACCTCGATTTTTAATACCATTTTCAAAATCGACGTTTCTCGACCAGAGAAGCACATTTTGAGAATTTTTTCACTATTTTCAAATATAACCACTGAAACCATTATTTTTGTATTTTTTGCTTTAATTCAAGCAAATGTAACGATATTCATTGAAAAAACTGTTCAAATTCAATTTTCAGTAAGAAATCGTTGTCACAGATTTTGTATCTTGAAGAAAAAAAACATGCGATTTTTTCGGTACACTTTTGAATGCATTTTTTCTGGACAAATTTTTGAACGAATTCAGCTTAATTATCTATAAAATACTCATTAAAAGTGACTTCATCTCGATTGATCAATAAATAAAAATGTACCTCGATTTTTAATGCCATTTTCAAAATCGACGTTCCCGACCAGAGAAGCACATTTTGAGAATTTTTTCGTTATTTTCAAATATAACCACTGAAACCATTATTTTTGTATTTTTTGCTTTAATTCAAGCAAATGTAACGATATTCATTCAAAAAACTGTTCAAAATAAATTTTCAGTAAGAAATCGTTGTCACGGATTTTGTATCTTGAAGAAAAAAAACATGCGATTTTTTCGGTACACTTTTGAATGCATTTTTTTCTGGACAAATTTTTGAACGAATTCAGCTTAATTACCTATAAAATACTCATTAAAAGTGACTTCATCTCGATTGATCAATAAATAAAAATGTACCTCGATTTTTAATACCATTTTCAAAATCGACGTTTCCCGACCAGAGAAGCACATTTTGAGAATTTTTTCACTTTTTTCAAATATAACCACTGAAACCATTATTTTTGTATTTTTTGCTTTAATTCAAGCAAATGTAACGATATTCATTCAAAAAACTGTTCAAATTCAATTTTCAGTAAGAAATCGTTGTCACGGATTTTGTATCTTGAAGAAAAAAAACATGCGATTTTTTCGGTACACTTTTGAATGCATTTTTTTCTGGACAAATTTTTGACCGAATTCAGCTTAATTACCTATAAAATACTCATTAAAAGTGATTTCATCTCGATTGATCAATAAATAAAAATGTACCTCGATTTTTAATACCATTTTCAAAATCGACGTTTCTCGACCAGAGAAGCACATTTTGAGAATTTTTTCACTATTTTCAAATATAACCACTGAAACCATTATTTTTGTATTTTTTGCTTTAATTCAAGCAAATGTAACGATATTCATTAAAAAAACTGTTCAAATTCAATTTTCAGTAAGAAATCGTTGTTACGGATTTTGTATCTTGAAGAAAAAAAACATGCGATTTTTTCGGTACACTTTTGAATGCATTTTTTTCTGGACAAATTTTTGAACGAATTCAGCTTAATTATCTATAAAATACTCATTAAAAGTGACTTCATCTCGATTGATCAATAAATAAAAATGCTCCTCGATTTTTAATACCATTTTCAAAATCGACGTTTCCCGACCAGAGAAGCACATTTTGAGAATTTTTTCACTTTTTTCAAATATAACCACTGAAACCATTATTTTTGTATATTTTGCTTTAATTCAAGCAAATGTAACGATATTCATTCAAAGAACTGTTCAAATTCAATTTTCAGTAAGAAATCGTTGTCACGGATTTTGTAACTTGAAGAAAAAAAACATGCGATTTTTTCGGTACACTTTTGAATGCATTTTTTTCTGGACAAATTTTTGACCGAATTCAGCTTAATTACCTATAAAATACTCATTAAAAGTGATTTCATCTCGATTGATCAATAAATAAAAATGTACCTCGATTTTTAATACCATTTTCAAAATCGACGTTTCTCGACCAGAGAAGCACATTTTGAGAATTTTTTCACTATTTTCAAAAATAACCACTGAAACCATTATTTTTGTATTTTTTGCTTTAATTCAAGCAAATGTAACGATATTCATTCAAAAAACTGTTCAAATTCAATTTTCAGTAAGAAATCGTTGTCACGGATTTTGTGTCTTGAAGAAAAAAACATGCGATTTTTTCGGTACACTTTTGAATGCATTTTTTTCTGGACAAATTTTTGACCGAATTCAGCTTAATTACCTATAAAATACTCATTAAAAGTGATTTCATCTCGATTGATCAATAAATAAAAATGTACCTCGATTTTTAATACCATTTTCAAAATCGACGTTTCTCGACCAGAGAAGCACATTTTGAGAATTTTTTCACTATTTTCAAATATAACCACTGAAACCATTATTTTTGTATTTTTTGCTTTAATTCAAGCCAATGTAACGATATTCATTCAAAAAACTGTTCAAATTCAATTTTCAGTAAGAAATCGTTGTCACAGATTTTGTATCTTGAAGAAAAAAAACATGCGATTTTTTCGGTACACTTTTGAATGCATTTTTTTTCTGGACAAATTTTTGACCGAATTCAGCTTAATTACCTATAAAATACTCATTAAAAGTGACTTCATCTCGATTGATCAATAAATAAAAATGTACCCCGATTTTTAATACCATTTTCAAAATCGACGTTTCTCGACCAGAGAAGCACATTTTGAGAATTTTTTCACTATTTTCAAATATAACCACTGAAACCATTATTTTTGTATTTTTTGCTTTAATTCAAGCAAATGTAACGATATTCGTTCAAAAAACTGTTCAAATTCAATTTTCAGTAAGAAATCGTTGTCACAGATTTTGTATCTTGAAGAAAAAAAACATGCGATTTTTTCGGTACACTTTTGAATGCATTTTTTTCTGGACAAATTTTTGACCGAATTCAGCTAAATTACCTATAAAATACTCATTAAAAGTGATTTCATCTCGATTGATCAATAAATAAAGATTTACCTCGATTTTTAATACCATTTTCAAAATCGACGTTTATCGACCAGAGAAGCACATTTTGAGAATTTTTTCACTATTTTCAAATATAACCACTGAAACCATTATTTTTTTATTTTTTGCTTTAATTCAAGCAAATGTAACGATATTCATTCAAAAAACTGTTCAAATTCAATTTTCAGTAAGAAATCGTTGTCACGGATTTTGTAACTTGAAGAAAAAAAACATGCGATTTTTTCGGTACACTTTTGAATGCATTTTTTTCTGGACAAATTTTTGACCGAATTCAGCTTAATTACCTATAAAATTCTCATTAAAAGTGATTTCATCTCGATTGATCAATAAATAAAAATGTACCTCGATTTTTAATACCATTTTCAAAATCGACGTTTCTCGACCAGAGAAGCACATTTTGAGAATTTTTTCACTATTTTCAAATATAACCACTGAAACCATTATTTTTGTATTTTTTGCTGTAATTCAAGCAAATGTAACGATATTCATGCAAAAAACTGTTCAAATTCAATTTTCAGTAAGAAATCGTTGTCACGGATTTTGTGTCTTGAAGAAAAAAACATGCGATTTTTTCGGTACACTTTTGAATGCATTTTTTTCTGGACAAATTTTTGACCGAATTCAGCTTAATTACCTATAAAATACTCATTAAAAGTGATTTCATCTCGATTGATCAATAAATAAAAATGTACCTCGATTTTTAATACCATTTTCAAAATCGACGTTTCTCGACCAGAGAAGCACATTTTGAGAATTTTTTCACTATTTTCAAATATAACCACTGAAACCATTATTTTTGTATTTTTTGCTTTAATTCAAGCAAATGTAACGATATTCATTCAAAAAACTGTTCAAATTCAATTTTCAGTAAGAAATCGTTGTCACGGATTTTGTATCTTGATGAAAAAAAACATGCGATTTTTTCGGTACACTTTTGAATGCATTTTTTCCTGGACAAATTTTTGACCGAATTCAGCTTAATTACCTATAAAATACTCATTAAAAGTGATTTCATCTCGATTGATCAATAAATAAAAATGTACCTCGATTTTTAATACCATTTTCAAAATCGACGTTTCTCGATAAGAGAAGCACATTTTGAGAATTTTTTCACTATTTTCAAATATAACCACTGAAACCATTATTTTTGTATTTTTTGCTTTAATTCAAGCAAATGTAACGATATTCATTGAAAAAACTGTTCAAATTCAATTTTCAGTAAGAAATCGTTGTCACAGATTTTGTATCTTGAAGAAAAAAAACATGCGATTTTTTCGGTACACTTTTGAATGCATTTTTTTTCTGGACAAATTTTTGACCGAATTCAGTTTAATTACCTATAAAATACTCATTAAAAGTGACTTCATCTCGATTGATCAATAAATAAAAATGTACCTCGATTTTTAATACCATTTTCAAAATCGACGTTTCTCGACCAGAGAAGCACATTTTGAGAATTTTTTCACTATTTTCAAATATAACCACTGAAACCATTATTTTTGTATTTTTTGCTTTAATTCAAGCAAATGTAACGATATTCGTTCAAAAAACTGTTCAAATTCAATTTTCAGTAAGAAATCGTTGTCACAGATTTTGTATCTTGAAGAAAAAAAACATGCGATTTTTTCGGTACACTTTTGAATGCATTTTTTTCTGGACAAATTTTTGACCGAATTCAGCTAAATTACCTATAAAATACTCATTAAAAGTGATTTCATCTCGATTGATCAATAAATAAAAATGTACCTCGATTTTTAATACCATTTTCAAAATCGACGTTTATCGACCAGAGAAGCACATTTTGAGAATTTTTTTCACTATTTTCAAATATAACCACTGAAACCATTATTTTTATATTTTTTGCTTTAATTCAAGCAAATGTAACGATATTCATTCAAAAAACTGTTCAAATTCAATTTTCAGTAAGAAATCGTTGTCACGGATTTTGTGTCTTGAAGAAAAAAACATGCGATTTTTTCGGTACACTTTTGAATGCATTTTTTTCTGGACAAATTTTTGACCGAATTCAGCTTAATTACCTATAAAATACTCATTAAAAGTGATTTCATCTCGATTGATCAATAAATAAAAATGTACCTCGATTTTTAATACCATTTTCAAAATCGACGTTTCTCGACCAGAGAAGCACATTTTGAGAATTTTTTCACTATTTTCAAATATAACCACTGAAACCATTATTTTTGTATTTTTTGCTTTAATTCAAGCAAATGTAACGATATTCATTCAAAAAACTGTTCAAATTCAATTTTCAGTAAGAAATCGTTGTCACGGATTTTGTATCTTGATGAAAAAAAAACATGCGATTTTTTCGGTACACTTTTGAATGCATTTTTTTCTGGACAAATTTTTGACCGAATTCAGCTTAATTACCTATAAAATACTCATTAAAAGTGATTTCATCTCGATTGATCAATAAATAAAAATGTACCTCGATTTTTAATACCATTTTCAAAATCGACGTTTCTCGATAAGAGAAGCACATTTTGAGAATTTTTTCACTATTTTCAAATATAACCACTGAAACCATTATTTTTGTATTTTTTGCTTTAATTCAAGCAAATGTAACGATATTCATTGAAAAAACTGTTCAAATTCAATTTTCAGTAAGAAATCGTTGTCACAGATTTTGTATCTTGAAGAAAAAAAACATGCGATTTTTTCGGTACACTTTTGAATGCATTTTTTTTCTGGACAAATTTTTGACCGAATTCAGTTTAATTACCTATAAAATACTCATTAAAAGTGACTTCATCTCGATTGATCAATAAATAAAAATGTACCTCGATTTTTAATACCATTTTCAAAATCGACGTTTCTCGACCAGAGAAGCACATTTTGAGAATTTTTTCACTATTTTCAAATATAACCACTGAAACCATTATTTTTGTATTTTTTGCTTTAATTCAAGCAAATGTAACGATATTCGTTCAAAAAACTGTTCAAATTCAATTTTCAGTAAGAAATCGTTGTCACAGATTTTGTATCTTGAAGAAAAAAAACATGCGATTTTTTCGGTACACTTTTGAATGCATTTTTTTCTGGACAAATTTTTGACCGAATTCAGCTAAATTACCTATAAAATACTCATTAAAAGTGATTTCATCTCGATTGATCAATAAATAAAAATGTACCTCGATTTTTAATACCATTTTCAAAATCGACGTTTATCGACCAGAGAAGCACATTTTGAGAATTTTTTTCACTATTTTCAAATATAACCACTGAAACCATTATTTTTATATTTTTTGCTTTAATTCAAGCAAATGTAACGATATTCATTCAAAAAACTGTTCAAATTCAATTTTCAGTAAGAAATCGTTGTCACGGATTTTGTGTCTTGAAGAAAAAAACATGCGATTTTTTCGGTACACTTTTGAATGCATTTTTTTCTGGACAAATTTTTGACCGAATTCAGCTTAATTACCTATAAAATACTCATTAAAAGTGATTTCATCTCGATTGATCAATAAATAAAAATGTACCTCGATTTTTAATACCATTTTCAAAATCGACGTTTCTCGACCAGAGAAGCACATTTTGAGAATTTTTTCACTATTTTCAAATATAACCACTGAAACCATTATTTTTGTATTTTTGCTTTAATTCAAGCAAATGTAACGATATTCATTCAAAAAACTGTTCAAATTCAATTTTCAGTAAGAAATCGTTGTCACGGATTTTGTATCTTGATGAAAAAAAACATGCGATTTTTTCGGTACACTTTTGAATGCATTTTTTTCTGGACAAATTTTTGACCGAATTCAGCTTAATTACCTATAAAATACTCATTAAAAGTGATTTCATCTCGATTGATCAATAAATAAAAATGTACCTCGATTTTTAATACCATTTTCAAAATCGACGTTTATCGACCAGAGAAGCACATTTTGAGAATTTTTTTCACTATTTTCAAATATAACCACTGAAACCATTATTTTTATATTTTTTGCTTTAATTCAAGCAAATGTAACGATATTCATTCAAAAAACTGTTCAAATTCAATTTTCAGTAAGAAATCGTTGTCACGGATTTTGTGTCTTGAAGAAAAAAACATGCGATTTTTTCGGTACACTTTTGAATGCATTTTTTTCTGGACAAATTTTTGACCGAATTCAGCTTAATTACCTATAAAATACTCATTAAAAGTGATTTCATCTCGATTGATCAATAAATAAAAATGTACCTCGATTTTTAATACCATTTTCAAAATCGACGTTTCTCGACCAGAGAAGCACATTTTGAGAATTTTTTCACTATTTTCAAATATAACCACTGAAACCATTATTTTTGTATTTTTGCTTTAATTCAAGCAAATGTAACGATATTCATTCAAAAAACTGTTCAAATTCAATTTTCAGTAAGAAATCGTTGTCACGGATTTTGTATCTTGATGAAAAAAAACATGCGATTTTTTCGGTACACTTTTGAATGCATTTTTTTCTGGACAAATTTTTGACCGAATTCAGCTTAATTACCTATAAAATACTCATTAAAAGTGATTTCATCTCGATTGATCAATAAATAAAAATGTACCTCGATTTTTAATACCATTTTCAAAATCGACGTTTCTCGATAAGAGAAGCACATTTTGAGAATTTTTTCACTATTTTCAAATATAACCACTGAAACCATTATTTTTGTATTTTTTGCTTTAATTCAAGCAAATGTAACGATATTCATTGAAAAAACTGTTCAAATTCAATTTTCAGTAAGAAATCGTTGTCACAGATTTTGTATCTTGAAGAAAAAAAACATGCGATTTTTTCGGTACACTTTTGAATGCATTTTTTTTCTGGACAAATTTTTGACCGAATTCAGTTTAATTACCTATAAAATACTCATTAAAAGTGACTTCATCTCGATTGATCAATAAATAAAAATGTACCTCGATTTTTAATACCATTTTCAAAATCGACGTTTCTCGACCAGAGAAGCACATTTTGAGAATTTTTTCACTATTTTCAAATATAACCACTGAAACCATTATTTTTGTATTTTTTGCTTTAATTCAAGCAAATGTAACGATATTCGTTCAAAAAACTGTTCAAATTCAATTTTCAGTAAGAAATCGTTGTCACAGATTTTGTATCTTGAAGAAAAAAAACATGCGATTTTTTCGGTACACTTTTGAATGCATTTTTTTCTGGACAAATTTTTGACCGAATTCAGCTAAATTACCTATAAAATACTCATTAAAAGTGATTTCATCTCGATTGATCAATAAATAAAAATGTACCTCGATTTTTAATACCATTTTCAAAATCGACGTTTATCGACCAGAGAAGCACATTTTGAGAATTTTTTTCACTATTTTCAAATATAACCACTGAAACCATTATTTTTATATTTTTTGCTTTAATTCAAGCAAATGTAACGATATTCATTCAAAAAACTGTTCAAATTCAATTTTCAGTAAGAAATCGTTGTCACGGATTTTGTGTCTTGAAGAAAAAAACATGCGATTTTTTCGGTACACTTTTGAATGCATTTTTTTCTGGACAAATTTTTGACCGAATTCAGCTTAATTACCTATAAAATACTCATTAAAAGTGATTTCATCTCGATTGATCAATAAATAAAAATGTACCTCGATTTTTAATACCATTTTCAAAATCGACGTTTCTCGACCAGAGAAGCACATTTTGAGAATTTTTTCACTATTTTCAAATATAACCACTGAAACCATTATTTTTGTATTTTTGCTTTAATTCAAGCAAATGTAACGATATTCATTCAAAAAACTGTTCAAATTCAATTTTCAGTAAGAAATCGTTGTCACGGATTTTGTATCTTGATGAAAAAAAACATGCGATTTTTTCGGTACACTTTTGAATGCATTTTTTTCTGGACAAATTTTTGACCGAATTCAGCTTAATTACCTATAAAATACTCATTAAAAGTGATTTCATCTCGATTGATCAATAAATAAAAATGTACCTCGATTTTTAATACCATTTTCAAAATCGACGTTTCTCGATAAGAGAAGCACATTTTGAGAATTTTTTCACTATTTTCAAATATAACCACTGAAACCATTATTTTTGTATTTTTTGCTTTAATTCAAGCAAATGTAACGATATTCATTGAAAAAACTGTTCAAATTCAATTTTCAGTAAGAAATCGTTGTCACAGATTTTGTATCTTGAAGAAAAAAAACATGCGATTTTTTCGGTACACTTTTGAATGCATTTTTTTTCTGGACAAATTTTTGACCGAATTCAGTTTAATTACCTATAAAATACTCATTAAAAGTGACTTCATCTCGATTGATCAATAAATAAAAATGTACCTCGATTTTTAATACCATTTTCAAAATCGACGTTTCTCGACCAGAGAAGCACATTTTGAGAATTTTTTCACTATTTTCAAATATAACCACTGAAACCATTATTTTTGTATTTTTTGCTTTAATTCAAGCAAATGTAACGATATTCGTTCAAAAAACTGTTCAAATTCAATTTTCAGTAAGAAATCGTTGTCACAGATTTTGTATCTTGAAGAAAAAAAACATGCGATTTCTTCGGTACACTTTTGAATGCATTTTTTTCTGGACAAATTTTTGACCGAATTCAGCTAAATTACCTATAAAATACTCATTAAAAGTGATTTCATCTCGATTGATCAATAAATAAAAATGTACCTCGATTTTTAATACCATTTTCAAAATCGACGTTTATCGACCAGAGAAGCACATTTTGAGAATTTTTTTCACTATTTTCAAATATAACCACTGAAACCATTATTTTTATATTTTTTGCTTTAATTCAAGCAAATGTAACGATATTCATTCAAAAAACTGTTCAAATTCAATTTTCAGTAAGAAATCGTTGTCACGGATTTTGTGTCTTGAAGAAAAAAACTTGCGATTTTTTCGGTACACTTTTGAATGCATTTTTTTCTGGACAAATTTTTGACCGAATTCAGCTTAATTACCTATAAAATACTCATTAAAAGTGATTTCATCTCGATTGATCAATAAATAAAAATGTACTTCGATTTTTAATACCATTTTCAAAATCGACGTTTCTCGACCAGAGAAGCACATTTTGAGAATTTTTTCACTATTTTCAAATATAACCACTGAAACCATTATTTTTGTATTTTTTGCTTTAATTCAAGCAAATGTAACGATATTCATTCAAAAAACTGTTCAAATTCAATTTTCAGTAAGAAATCGTTGTCACGGATTTTTATCTTGATGAAAAAAAACATGCGATTTTTTCGGTACACTTTTGAATGCATTTTTTTCTGGACAAATTTTTGACCGAATTCAGCTTAATTACCTATAAAATACTCATTAAAAGTGATTTCATCTCGATTGATCAATAAATAAAAATGTACCTCGATTTTTAATACCATTTTCAAAATCGACGTTTCTCGATAAGAGAAGCACATTTTGAGAATTTTTTCACTATTTTCAAATATAACCACTGAAACCATTATTTTTGTATTTTTTGCTTTAATTCAAGCAAATGTAACGATATTCATTGAAAAAACTGTTCAAATTCAATTTTCAGTAAGAAATCGTTGTCACAGATTTTGTATCTTGAAGAAAAAAAACATGCGATTTTTTCGGTACACTTTTGAATGCATTTTTTTTCTGGACAAATTTTTGACCGAATTCAGTTTAATTACCTATAAAATACTCATTAAAAGTGACTTCATCTCGATTGATCAATAAATAAAAATGTACCTCGATTTTTAATACCATTTTCAAAATCGACGTTTCTCGACCAGAGAAGCACATTTTGAGAATTTTTTCACTATTTTCAAATATAACCACTGAAACCATTATTTTTGTATTTTTTGCTTTAATTCAAGCAAATGTAACGATATTCGTTCAAAAAACTGTTCAAATTCAATTTTCAGTAAGAAATCGTTGTCACAGATTTTGTATCTTGAAGAAAAAAAACATGCGATTTTTTCGGTACACTTTTGAATGCATTTTTTTCTGGACAAATTTTTGACCGAATTCAGCTAAATTACCTATAAAATACTCATTAAAAGTGATTTCATCTCGATTGATCAATAAATAAAAATGTACCTCGATTTTTAATACCATTTTCAAAATCGACGTTTATCGACCAGAGAAGCACATTTTGAGAATTTTTTTCACTATTTTCAAATATAACCACTGAAACCATTATTTTTATATTTTTTGCTTTAATTCAAGCAAATGTAACGATATTCATTCAAAAAACTGTTCAAATTCAATTTTCAGTAAGAAATCGTTGTCACGGATTTTGTATCTTGAAGAAAAATAACATGCGACTTTTTCGGTACACTTTTGAATGCATTTTTTTCTGGACAAATTTTTGACCGAATTCAGCTTAATTACCTATAAAATACTCATTAAAAGTGATTTCATCTCGATTGATCAATAAATAAAAATGTACCTCGATTTTTAATACCATTTTCAAAATCGACGTTTCTCGACCAGAGAAGCACATTTTGAGTATTTTTTTATTATTTTCAAATATAACCACTGAAACCATTATTTTTGTACTTTTTGCTTTAATTCAAGCAAATGTAACGATATTCATTCAAAAAACTGTTTGAATTCAATTTTCAATAAGAAATCTTTGTCACGGATTTTGTATCTTGAAGAAAAAATTAATAACCATGTGAAATTTTCTGAGTCATGGACAATCGTCAATAAGCTCAACAACCAAAAAACGAGTACTATCAGATTGCTCTAAAATGGTTACAATGGACATTCGACCCTTCAGATCAATCCAAGGTGAAGGTTTTTGCATATTAGCAAGTTCACTAATATCTGTTGGTGCTCAGCATGGAAATATCGACGCGTCGTTAGTACTTCCAAACCAACTAAAGTTAGCAGAAACTGCGAGGATCTCTACCGTGAAGTGAAGAAGAAACTAATTATGGATTTGGATTCAGTTAAATCTATAGCAGTCACAACAGACGGCTGGACAGACAGCTTCAGAATGGTGTAGTACATTTCTGTAACGGTTCATTTTTACCAGGAAGACTTTAGACTTCAGTGCAAAGTTTTAGGTACAAGAGAAATCGATAAAAAAAATCAGGCGATAATATCCGTGAGCTTGTTTTATTAGAGGTATTGAAAGAATTTGAAATAGAGAACAAGGATATTTATTTTGTTACCGACGGTGCTGCCAATATGGTGTCAGATTTGAGAAAGTATCCATGGTTTTGGTGCGCCGCACACCAATTAAACCTGATTTTGGACCACGTAACCTACTTCAAAAAGTCTGGATTGCAAAGAAAGTTGGTGAAAACTCTGAAACAAGAAGTGTGTACTCGATGGAATTCGCGGTTGGAAATGATTGAGTCCGTGTACGAGGCGAAAGACCAAATTAGAAAATTATTGTCAGAACGAGGAGAGGAGAGACTTTTTTTCCAAATAGACATGGAAATGTTAAAATCCACCATCAAGATACTGGAATGTTAAGAATCTTGCAGTAATGATCTTTGTCAGGAAAAAAAACCTACTTTGCACCTTGTTATTCCATGGCTGGACAGACTCAAAAAAGAAGATGATCATCCAGAAATTAAAAAGGTATAGTTCTTTTCCAAAAATTGGTGCTTTAAGAACTTCACGTACAGTAAAACGAAACACTTGTTATAATTGTATTTCGTAGTGCAAAGAGCTACTCCTTGCAGAGCTTCAAAAGTTCACGATCAACAAGTACAATAAAATGGCAGTTTTCTTAAACCCTAAAATGAAACTAATGAATTCAATTCCTGAAGAGCAGCGAGCTAGTGTGATCAGTTATATTCGTGGTGAACTGGAGCAGGATACTACACTTAATGAAGATGATGATGATTGCTCTGACTCGCAGCCACTTTCAAAAATAGCTAAACTAACGTGGTTAGCTGTCCTTGTTTAAGCGAATTTTGTCAATTACCGCTTCAAGTTCAACCAGTAAACGTTGTTTCAGCAAACAGGGTATGATTTTAGAGGAAAGAAGAACGCAGTTGAAGCCAAATAAAGTGGACATCATTCTTTTTTTGAACGAAAAAAAAGTAAAATAATAACAATAAGTGAGACGATACCATAAAAGTTGAACGTTTACCTTAATTACTTGGCTCCAGTTTTTCGTCGCCCTAAGTTTTTAGTATCATTGGATGGGGAACAAATTGGACTATAACATACTCAAAGGACATCCCGGATCTCTAGTAGAACCAGAGTTATGGCATGTTTTTGAACATTTCGCTTAATTACTCGGCCCATGCTTGTGGTAGCCCTAATTTTATAGTATGGTTGGATGGGCGGACAAATTGGACTATAACACACTCAAAGGTCATCCCTGTATCTCTTGTAGAACCAGAGGGTAAACGAGTGCAACAGGGTGGGTTAGCTAAACGAGTGCGACAGGGTGGGTTAGCTAAACGAGTGCGACAGGGTGGGTTAGCTAAACGAGTGTGACAGGGTGGGTTAGCTAAACGAGTGCGACAGGGTGGGTTAGCTAAACGAGTGCGACAGGGTGGGTTAGCTAAACGAGTGCGACAGGGTGGGTTAGCGAAACGAGTGCGACAGTGTGGGTTAGCTAAACGAGTGCGACAGGGTGGGTTTAGCCAAATGAGAGAGCCATGTTTGTCGTAGCCCTAAGCTTTTAGTATGGGTGGATGGGGGACAAATTGGACTATAACATACTCAAATGACATCCCCGTATCTCTAGTAAAACCAGAGTTACGAGCCTCCAAATTATAGTGTAATGTTAATCCTTTGGAGTGTATGTTCACGAACATTTTGCTTAATTACTTGGCCCTGATTTCCCTGAATTTTCCCTGAGGTTTTTGTCAACTATTTATTTCCCTGATTTTTCCAGATTTTCCCGGTTTTCCAGGTTTGTATGAACCCTGATTCGAAATAAATTTATATTTTTGTTGTGGCTCATTTTGTGAAGAAAAAATAGGGCAGATTTCAGAAGAATGCTTCGACTTGTGTAGAAGTTGCAGGTGAGTTCTCCTTGTTTGTCATTCAATGGTACTAATTACGTTCCCTTACAAAAATGTTCTTAAGAATTCCAAAGGCCATTCTTTGGAACCCTATGGAGTCCTTGGGATCATTTTCTAAAGTAACAATTCCCAAAAACATTCTTTAGAATTCCTAAAGAAGTCTTGAGACAAATGTCCAAAGAAGGTCTTGAGACTATTTTCCAAAGAAATTCTTTAGGAATTCTAGAGATAAATTTCCAAAGAAGGTATAAGGTTTATTTTCCAAAGAAACTCTTTAGGAATTCTAGAGATTAATTTCCAAAGAAGGTATAAGGTTTATTTTCCAAAGAAACTCTTTAGGAATTCTAGAGATTAATTTCCAAAGAAGGTATAAGGTTTATTTTCCAAAGAAACTCTTTAGTAATTCTAGAGATTAATTTCCAAAGAAGGTTTAACGAATATTTTCCAAAGAAATTCTTTAGGAATTCTAAGGATAAATTTCCAAAGAAGGTGTGAGGTTTATTTTCCAAAGAAACTCTTTAGGAATTCTAGAGATTAATTTCCAAAGAAGGTTTAACGAATATTTTCCAAAGAAATTCTTTAGGAATTCTAGAGATAAATTTCCAAAGAAGGTGTAAGGTTTATTTTCCAAAGAAACTCGTAAGGAATTCTAGAGATTAATTTCCAATGAAGGTCTACGGTTTGTTTTCCAAAGAAATTCTTTAGAAACCCTTGAGATAAATTTCCAAAAAAACACCTAGGGAATATTTGGCAACGAAATTCTTAAGGAATTCTTCAGATAAACTTCCAAAGAAAGTCTAGGGTTAATTTCCCAAAGAAATTCGATAGGAATTAAAGTTTCAAAGTTTCAAAGTTTATTTGGCATATTTTAGTACAAAAGCTCATGAGGAGGGACCAAGTCTTCAAGCGACTTATTGCCCTCCTTAAATTTGGTTAATTCCAAAGAAGGTCTGGGGTTTATTTTCCAATGAAATTCGTTAAGACTTCTAGAGATGAGTTTCAAAGGGCCTGATATATTTGCAATTATGCTTTACATATAATTATCTCAAGATATTTTTACCCAAATTGTTTAGCTAAAGTTTTTATGCAAAGACATCGCCTTGATGGCTAAAAAATTAAAAACGTTTCACGAAGGCTTGTCCAGTAGCTAAGGCTCAGCTGAAATGGTTTATCATATTTACCTATTTTTGTTTTTTCCCTTTAATAATCCGTGAGGTGTTTATGCAAAAGATAAATTAAATTAAAAGTAAAACACGCATAATTAAAATCGTCATGTTTAGATTTAGAGGGAGCATAAGCTGGCAGTCGAAACTTTCGCTTTTGAAAAGTAAAACTAACCTAAAATTAATTCTTTTGTGATATGTTTTATCTTTATTTCGAGCGTAATTAGAGTTCCAAATAAATATTTTTTTTTAAATATTGTAGATAAAATTAGTTTAAACGCGTTTCTGGTACTCAAAAAACTCTCAGTGAAAATACATTATTAAACTTAACAACAACATCTGTATCTACTGCTTGGCCATTGAAGCCTCCAAAACCCACTTAGTACCCCATAAATTAGCACAAGGTTAAAACTTAATGCCGTTTTCAGAGGTATTTAAGTCGATTAAATGTCTGACTTTATAAGCAGTATCGCACTGCATGCGAGAACTTCCCGCGATATAAGGGGTTTTGTTCAGCATATAAGAACTGTACTCCCTGCATTGGGGTATGGTTCTGCATGTGAGAACTATCCTCGTTTCTAGAAGGCTAAATTAATTTGCCCGATAATCTTCCCTACATTTCCCAAGAAATTTCCAACGATATTTCCCAAGAAAATTATTAACATATTTACGAAAAAAATTCCAAAGATATTTCCCAAATAACTCCAAAGATATTTCCCAAGAAAATTCCAAAGATATTTCCCAAGAAAATTCCAAAGATATTTCCCAAGAAAATTCCAAAGATATTTCCCAAGAAAATTCCAAAGATATTTCCCAAGAAAATTCCAAAGATATTTCCAAAGCATTTTCCAAAGAAAAAGAGGCCAATATTCCCCAATTTCCCAAAGAACCCCTTAAGGATTTCAAAAGAAATTTCCCAAGGAATTTTCTAAAGAGTTCTAAAGAAGATTTTTGTAAGGGTTGTTCATTTATAATGGGGCCAATTTTCTAACTTTTTAAGCGAGTTATCGCATGTGATAACTATCGTCTAAAGGGTTGATGCCAACCTCGTGAGTTCTATGAGAGCACGTTATCTAAATAGGTGATTAGTCATAGGTGTCATCAAACCTTGAACGAAAATCGGTGTATGTCTCGTGAATTCCGCTCGTGCTAATAAACAACAAAGTGGGCAAGTTTATTTTTTACCGTCTTTAATATTCACGAGAGTGATAACTTATCGAAAGGGTTTAAACTGGTCGATAAGTTATCCCTTGCTTTATAACCAAAGACGGTAAAAAATAAACGTGCCCAGCTTGTTTTTTATTAGCACGAGCGGAATTCACGAGACATACACCGATTTTCGTTCAAGGCTTGATGACACACATAAATAATAGCCTATTCAGATCTCGCGCTCTCATAGAACACACGAGGTTGACATCAACCCTTTAGACGATAGTTATCACTTGCGATAACTCGCTTAAAAAGTTAGAGAATTGCCCCCAGTATTGAATATCGGTAATGGTATGGAAATGGTTCTCTGCTATATTGGATTTCGGTAATGGTTGGAAATGAGATAACGTTTCTTAATCGGGAATGGGAATGGTTGGTATTTGGAAACCACGGATCGGTAACGTATGGGAAGGTTGATGAAATCTATGGGTGGAATTGGTAAACAAAAATTTGAAAAAGAGTGGTATGGAAATGGTAACGTTTGAAACAGAAATGCAGCTCTCTAAACCTTACAGTATATCGTAGTGGTATCTCTGCTCCTTGGTTTTCCGTTCCAAAACTTCCGTTGGCTGGGATCTCCGTCGAAAAGAAAAATGGCGATATGGTGGACGTAGAAACACGTTGCAATTCTTATATTAAAGATACTGGGAATAAATTTGTCCAAACCGTTTTAATTTAACCACGGAATTCTCACTCACACATATCACAACAAAACATCATTGACGATCGTTTAAATGTTTAGTAGAAACAAGGCTTAATTTACACCATTCCGGCAGAATCAGACGTGACCCATTTTCGCTCCCAAAGTCACAAGATAAAAATAGTTCCAAACCGGATGTGTGTAAGTTAATGCACGTGGGCGCAAAAAAATGGGGTAACTATTTCTTCGGGCGGTAAGCGGTGTATGAATCCGCTGAGCTTTACGGCGAAACTTTGTTGTTACGGGCTTTTTAACCAGTTTCGTACTTCGGGTTATTATGAACTCCTGGTGGGACTAAGTTCAACTCCGGTACTAGCAAACGCAAAAACTAAACGCCAGTTCAGCATAACCAAAAACTAAACAGAAATTCGTTTACTGATCATAAACAAAACTACTAAAACATAGCACCAACGATAGCGATTAAATGAAATCCAAAACTTACTTACTTGAAAAGTATCAATGTTCATCAAAATAATATAAAAAATAAACATAAGCAAATTATCATCTTAAAAACAGATCAAGAGCAGCGCTATCCAGTTAACTGTAACCTAAACAAAAGTCCACACGAATAATCAATCATTATATGGACTAACAAGATTATGATACTTTACGAAATCATTTTAAAAAAAATAGACTCTAGTCTTTAAACATATTAACCACAATACATAATAAGAATAAAACAAAACACAAAATTATAGAGCGCTCTAAATTAAAGGGCCGTCCACACTGAGCTGTTTCGCGTCGCTTTGCGTTGCTTTGCTCGGTTTTGCATTCGTAAAGGGCCGTCCACACTGAGCTGTTTCGCGTCGCTTTGCGTTGCTTTGCTCGGTTTTGCATTCGTAACGCTATCCACATCGGCAGCAAAAACATTTTTCTTCGCGTTGCACGTCGAACGCTACAGGGCGCGAAGGAATAGACTAGTAGCGAAAAACTTTCGCGTCGCGGTTAGCAAGCACCAAGTGACAACCAATCAGAGGAGAGGAATATTAAACGAGAAGGGAAAGCCAACCTGTAGACTTGTTGAGGCATTTAAAATATTAAACTGTCTTGAGACTTCCGATTTTGAAGGATATTTAATTACTCTGGAAAAGAGACAATCCAAGGCTCTCTGAAATTTGAGGTGCACTTTTCAAGAAGAGGAGTAACCAATGGCCATAACGTTAAAAAACTCGAATTGGATACAGGCGCATATATTTCAGGAATAGAGTATCATGTTTGATTATATAGGCCAAGTGCACTTTTGGGATCCAATTATGAAAATCTCCATCAACAAATCTATCCTAAAAACATCTCAAACCCTAATATTTCGTTTATGTTTCCTACGTCGTCTCCTAGTTAAAATTAATGCTACACTAGCCAGTTTTACCAACCTACACGTGTTATCATCCGCCATGTTTGCTATGACGTCACAATCGCGCTTTGTATTGTGTTGCATTCAGTCGGAACAGCGAAGCAAATTGTTCGCGTTGCACTGAATCGCGGCGCGCTTGTCGGAAGCAACGCGAAGTGGCGCGTGGTATAGCGAAGCTCAGTGTGGACGGCCCTTTACTTCGAAGTGAATCACATTAATCTATTTACTTTTTAATAACCCTACGCGTAACTAGATCTCTAGGTCGTAGTACTCTACGATCACTAAGATTATTGAATGGTTTAATTTCATTGTTTCCTATTAAATCTTTTGCTGGTAGGGTGACTATCATTTTTCCGTTTAGTCGGTACCGAAATTTTATCAGCATTACCCGAATTCGTACTGTCAGCCTCGTAACCCTGCGCAAGGTCTGAAGCTGATACTGCCAGCCTTTGTCTTTCGACGTACGGTTTTAGCTCTGAAACATGATTTGTTCCAGGCAATTCTTTGCCATTTGGGTGAGCCAACCTGTACGTTAGTTTTGATAACTTTTTCGAAATTTTAAAGGGACCTTCGTACTTATCCGCTAATTTCTTACCAAAGTCAACCGCAGCGCTGGATAAAAAATGTGTTTTACGTAACACTAAATTTCCATCCTGGAACTCGAAATCACGATGACTTCGGTCATAGTACGCTTTTTGCTTTTGTTGAGCAATTTTAATGCGGTCTTTAGCCTTTTCAACCGCTTCCTCCACTACCGAAGCTACTCTGAGACCATAAAAACTCTCAGTCTCAGGCACTAAATATTCTTCCGGATTTTTATCTTTCAGAACGCTACTGGCCGTTCTCAGTTCGCGACCAAACATCAAGAACGCAGGGGTGTATCCTGTCGTCTCTTGACGAGCGGTCCTAATAGCCATGGCGAACTTAGAAATGCCTTTGTCCCAATCTTTGTGATTATCCTCTACATAGGATGCTACCATAGTTCCTATGGTTCTGTTAAACCTTTCTGTTAGGTTACCCTGAGGAGAATATAAGGACGTATAGCGTTGTTTGACCTGCAACGTCTCGAAAACCGTTTTGAAAATACGAGAAACAAACTGTCTGCCATTGTCGCTTACTACGCAGGTGGGCAATCCAAATCGCGTAAAAATTTCATCGATAAGATGACGCACAATAGGCTTAGTAGTAGCGGTCCTTAACGGGAATATCTCCACCCATTTGGTTAAGGTGTCTGACACCACTAGCAAATATCGGAAACCTCTTTTGCTTCTCGGATACGGTCCTTTTAGATCTAAAGAAATAACCTCCCAGGGGTTAACTATTTCGCTTGATTTTATCAAGCCTGCTGGAGATACTGGAGGGACTTTATTCTTCTGGCATACTGTACAAGAACGACAGTAATCTATGGTGTCTCGAGTGAGTCCATCCCAAACGAATTGACTTTGAACGCGGTGAAGGGTTTTCTTTACGCCGAAATGTCCTGCTGTGGGGATGTCATGGCTGACATAAAGAACTCGTGGTCGGAGGGCTAGGGGAACCCACACTCTAAGGTTATCGTGACTAACCATCTTTTTTATTTCTCGGTATAGAATACCATCCCTAACCTCACATTGTGGACCATATTTTTCAACAAAATCTCTTAACTTTTTGTCAACCGGGATCTTATCATTTTCTAAATATTAAAAAAAGAGGTGATGAAGTGGACTGGCGATTTTAGCGAAATCTTTTATAAATCGCCTGTAATAGCTTGCCATGCCGAGAAAACGTCTAAGTTGACGGACGTTCCTTGGTGTAGGGAATTCGACCATAGCTTCTGTCTTTTCTGGGTCCACCTTCACACCAAGCTCCAAAACAACATGTCCCAAAATTTTGCATTCCTTTTTGCAAAATTGCGTTTTCGCTACGCTCATTGTCAACCCTGCTTCCAATAACCGATTGAATACGTTTTCCAACGTTTCTATATGTGAATCGAAATCTGCGGAGGCGATAATCAAATCGTCCAAATAAGCGCAGACGCCTTTTCCCGATAAATCAGCAAACATGTTGTTGGCCATGCGCTGAAATGTAGCCGGTGCACCGGTGAGACCAAACATGACAACTTTTGGTCGAAACAGTCCGCTCGGTGTCACGAACGCGGCTATATCGCTGTGTGGCTCATATATCGGTACTTGATGGTAGGCGGCGTTCATATCTACGGTCGATATGAAAGCGGGCTTATGGATGGAGTCTAAAATGTCGTCTATACGCGGCAACGAATATGCGTCTTTTCTAGTTACACTATTAACCGGTCTAAAATCTATGCACATTCTCGGTTTCGACTTTTGCATAACTAAAAATGCTGGGCTTGCCCAGGGGCTGTTACTTGGCTCAATTAAATCTAACTTAATCATATCACTAATAATGTTCTCTAAAATCTCCCTTTTGGCTGGGTTGAAACGGTATGGGGGACTAGATTTAGGTAACGCGTTCCTCACGTCAATATAATGCTCGATTCTTTCGGTTCTACCGGGAATTGTGGAAAATATGCTTCGGAACCTATACACCAAGTCCCTAAGCTGTTCCTGCTTCTCAAAATCTAGAGTATCCGTCCTTTCTAAGGCCGCTTTAATTCCTTCATAATCGGTGAAACGGTTTTGATGAGCTAAACTACAACACAATGCTACCTTAGCATTTACATTCTGAAATTCTATTGGCTCGCTATCCTCATCGGGCCAACTAAAACAATTTTTCTCAAAATTAGCTATCATACCCGTTTACCGTAACATATCACCACCGATAATACAGGAATACTCTATGTTCGGAACGTAGACCGCCTCAAAACTTAACTGTTTCCTCGGTAAACCAAAATCTACTGTAGCCAAAAGTGAGCCATCTGATTGAGCTAATGTTAAATTATTTTCTTTTGTGCAATATCCGAATTTTTCTATAAGGGGTTTTAATGCGCTGTTAAGCAAAGTATGAGTGGATCCAGGATCCACTAAAGCTAAGCACGGTATAGGACCTACAAAAATATCAAGATAATCTTGACCCCCTACAAAGTTCAGTGGTTTAGCTATACACGTGCTAGCGTGGTTCTCCTTCTTCTTTACCTCGATGCGGGACGGCTGACCCCTTTTTGGCCGCCCGCCACTTCGTTTCCCTTTTCTTTGGTTATCGGAACCAACCACTTTTTATTTGGACAGTGAACCTTCTTGCGCCCGAACTGATGGCATTCGTAACACTGAATGTTTGGAGAGTAAGGGCCGCTCCTTCCGTGCTCTGGCCGGTTACTTGACCTAGACCAACAATTGTCTATGGTATGCCCCTGCTTCCCACAGCGCGCGCATTCACGAGGACGAGCACCGTTATTTACTCTTACTTTTACGGGTTGGTTGACCGACAGTGTTCGCACTATGGTTAAGGTGTGAAGGTATTGTGGAAAACTATGACTTTTTACGTTACTTATAAAACTTAACACCAACCTTTCCGTTAACAGCCGAACGAGCTGAAAATGCGCCACAGAAGACCGGAAATTGAATGGTCGTCAGGTATTGTGGGAAAACTTTGACTTTTTACGTCACATCTGAGACCTCACAACACCAATCCCGGATGGGCTCGAAGCAACAACCTTTCGGTTAACAGCCGGACGCGGTAACCATTGCGCAACGGAAGCCCAAAATTTAAAAGTTCGTCAGGTATTGCGGAAAAACTTTGACTTTTTACGTTACTTTTAAAACTTATCACCAACGTTCCCGGGTGGGCTTGAGCCACCAATCTGTCGGATAACAGCCGAACGCGCTAACTATTGCGCTACGGAAGCCCAAAATTAAATGGTCGTCAGGTATTTTGGAAAAGCTTTTATATTTTGGGTTACATCTGACACCTCACAACACCGCTCCCGAGTGGGCTTGACCACCAACCTTTCGGTTAACAGATGAACGCGCTAACCATTGCGCCACGGAAGCCAAAAATTAAATGGTCGTCAGGTATTGTTGAAAAACTTTGGCTTTTTACGTTACATTTGAGACCTCACAACACCGCTCCCGGGTGGGCTCGAACCACCAACCTTTCGGTTAACAGATGAACACGATAACCATTGCGCAACTTAAGCCCAAAAATTAAATGGTCTTCAGGTAGAAACGAAAGAATCGAGCATTATATTGACGTGGGGAACGCGTTACCTAAATCTAGTCCCCCACACCGTTTCAACCCAGCCAAAAGGGAGATTTTGGAGAACATTATTAGTGATATGATTAAGTTAGATTTAATTGAGCCAAGTAACAGCCCCTGGGCAAGCCCAGCATTTTTAGTAATGCAAAAGTCGAAACCGAGAATGTGCATAGATTTTAGACCGGTTAATAGTGTAACTAGAAAAGACGCATATCCGTTGCCGCGTATAGACGACATTTTAGACTCCATCCATAAGCCCGCTTTCATAACGACCTTAGATATGAACGCCGCCTACCATCAAGTACCGATATATGAGCCACACCGCGATATAGCACCGAGCGGATTGTTTCGACCAAAAGTTGTCATGTTTGGTCTCACCGGTGCACCGGCTACATTTCAGTGCAAGGTCAACAACATGTTTGCTGATTTATCGGGAAAAAGCGTCTGCGCTTATTTGGACGATTTGATTATCGCCTCCGCAGATTTTGATTCACATATAGAAACGTTGGAAAACGTATTCAATCGGTTATTGGAAGCAGGGTTGACAATGAGCGCAGCGAAAACGGAATTTTGCAAAAAGGAATGCAAAATTTTGGGACATGTTGTTTCGGAGCTTGGTGTGAAGGTGGACCCAGAAAAGACAGAAGCTATGGTCGAATTCCCTACACCAAGGAACGTCCGTCAACTAAGACGTTTTCTCGGCATGGCGAGCTATTACAGGCGATTTATACAAGATTTCGCTAAAATCGCCAGTCCACTTCATCACCTCTTGAAAAACGAAACAGATTGGAAGTGGGGCGACGAGCAAGACCAATTTTTTAATACCTTGAAGAAAGAATTGTCGTCGGCCCCAGTGTTAAGTTCACCGGACTATACACAGCCCTTCATACTACACACGGACGCTTCCAACCTTGGATTAAGAGCAGTGCTGTCGCAGAAAATAAAGGGAAAGCGACACGTCGTCCAATTCGCTAGCCGCACACTTAGCGACACGGAAAGAAAATATTCCACGACTGAGCGGGAATGTTTAGCTGTCGTCTGGGCAGTAGAGAAGTTCCGCCCATACATAGAAGGGTCAAAATTTGAGGTTTTAACCTATCACAGTGCAGTACGCTGGCTTTACCGCGCGCGAGACCCCACCGGCAAATTTGCCAGGTGGAACGCAAGGCTACAAGCTTTTGATTTCACCGTAAACCATATACCCGGCAAAGATAGTGTTGTAGCTGACGCCCTCTCGCGGATACCGGAACAAGACGAGCATAACGAAATATCAGCGGTAGTTGAACAATCGTGGATCCTAACTAGGGATGAACAATTAACGCGTAACTCCGACTGTGATATAGGTATTCTTAGTGCAATAACATCTAGCCCCCCTAATTCTAGCCCGGTACTAGTCAAGTTTGACCGCGACGACATTATACAAGCACAGCGTAACCACAAAGAAATGGGCGCGATTTTTTAATATTTTGAAAATGATAAGACCCCGGTTGACAAAAAGTTAAGAGATTTTGTTGAAAAATATGCTCCACAATGTGAGGTTAGGGATGTTATTCTATACCGAGAAATAAAAAAGATGGTTAGTCACGATAACCTTAGAGTGTGGGTTCCCCTAGCCCTCCGACCACGAGTTCTTTATGTCATCCATGACATCCCCACAGCAGGACATTTCGGGGTAAAGAAAACCCTTCACCGCGTTCAAAGTCAATTCGTTTGGGATGGACTCACTCGAGACACCATAGATTACTGTCGTTCTTGTACAGTATGCCAGAAGAATAAAGTCCCTCCAGTATCTCCAGCAGGCTTGATGAAATCAAGCGAAATAGTTAACCCCTGGGAGGTTATTTCTTTAGATCTAAAAGGACCGTATCCGTAATAGAACCATAGGAACTATGGTAGCATCCTATGTAAGGGATAATCACAAAGATTGGGACAAAGGCATTTCTCAGTTCGCCATGGCTATTAGGACCGCTCGTCAAGAGACGACAGGATACACCCCTGCATTCTTGATGTTTGGTCGCAAACTGAGAACGGCCAGTAGCGTTCTGAAAGATAAAAATCCGGAAGAATATTTAGTGCCTGAGACTGAGAGTTTTTATGGTCTCAGAGTAGCTTCGGTAGTGGAGGAAGCTGTTGAAAAGGCTAAAGACCGCATTAAAATTGCTCAACAAAAGCAAAAAGCGTATTATGACCGAAGTCATCGTGATTTCGTAAAACACATTTTTTATCCAGCGCTGCGGATGACTTTAGTAAGAAATTACCGGATAAGTACGAAGGTCCCTTTAAAATCTCGAAAAAGTTATCAAAACTAACGTACAGGTTGGCTCACCCAAATGGCAAAGAATTGCCTGGAACATATCATGTTTCAGAGCTAAAACCGTACGTCGAAAGACAAAGGCTGGCAGTATTAAGCTTCAGACCACGGATCGGTAACGTATGGGGAGGTTGATGAAATCTATGGGTGGAATTGGTAAACAAAAATTTGAAAAAGAGTGGTATGGAAATGGTAACGTTTGAAACAGAAATGCAGCTCTCTAAACCTTACAGTATATCGTAGTGGTATCTATGCTCCTTGGTTTTCCGTTCCAAAACTTCCGTTGGCTGGGATCTCCGTCGAAAAGAAAAATGGCGATATGGTGGACGTAGAAACACGTTGCAATTCTTATATTAAAGATACTGGGAATAAATTTGTCCAAACCGTTTTAATTTAACCACGGAATTCTCACTCACACATCATTGACGATCGTTTAAATGTTTTGTAGAAACAAGGCTTAATTTACACCATTCCGGCAGAATCAGACGTGAGCCATTTTCGCTCCTAAAATCACAAGATAAAAATAGTTCTAAACCGGATGTGTGTAAGTAAATGCGCGTGGGCGCAAAAAAATGGGGTAACTATTTCTTTGGGAGTTAAGCGGTGTATGAATCCGCTGAGCTTTACAGCGAAACTTTGTTGTTACGGGCTTTTTAACCAGTTTCGTACTTCGGGTTATTATGAACTCCTGGTGGGACTAAGTTCAACTCCGGTAATAGCAAACGCAAAAACTAAACGATAGTTCAGCATAACCAAAAACTAAACAGAAATTCGTTTACTGATCATAAGCAAAACTACTAAAACATAGCACCAGCGATAGCGATTAAATGAAATCCAAAACTTATTTACTTGAAAAGTATTAATGTTCATCAAAATAATATCGAAAATAAACATAAGCAAATTATCATCTTAAAAACAGATCAAGAGCAGCGCTATAAAGGTTAACTGTAACCTAAACAAAAGTCCACACGAATAATCAATCATTAAATGGACTAACAAGGTTATGATACTTTACGAAATCATTTAAAAAAAAATAGACTCTAGTCTTTAAACATATTAACCACAATACATAATAAGAATAAAACAAAACACAAAATTTACAGAGCGCTTTAAATTAACTTCAAAGTGAATCACATTAATCTATTTACTTTTTAATAACCCTACGCGTAACTAGATCTCTAGGTCGTAGTACTCTACGATCACTAAGATTATCGAATGGTTTAATTTCATTGTTTCCTATTAAATCTTTTGCTGGTAGGGTGACTATCATTTTTCCGTTTAGTCGGTACCGAAATTTTATCACCATTACCCGAATTCGTACTGTCAGCCTCGTAACCCTGCGCAAGGTCTGAAGCTTAATACTGCCAGCCTTTGTCTTTCGACGTACGGTTTTAGCTCTGAAACATGATATGTTCCAGGCAATTCTTTGCCATTTGGGTGAGCCAACCTGTACGTTAGTTTTGATAACTTTTTCGAGATTTTAAAGGGACCTTCGTACTTATCCGGTAATTTCTTACTAAAGTCATCCGCAGCGCTGGATAAAAAATGTGTTTTACGAAATCACGATGACTTCGGTCATAATACGCTTTTTGCTTTTGTTGAGCAATTTTAATGCGGTCTTTAGCCTTTTCAACAGCTTCCTCCACTACCGAAGCTACTCTGAGACCATAAAAACTCTCAGTCTCAGGCACTAAATATTCTTCCGGATTTTTATCTTTCAGAACGCTACTGGCCGTTCTCAGTTTGCGACCAAACATCAAGAATGCAGGGGTGTATCCTGTCGTCTCTTGACGAGCGGTCCTAATAGCCATGGCGAACTGAGAAATGCCTTTGTCCCAATCTTTGTGATTATCCCTTACATAGGATGCTACCATAGTTCCTATGGTTCTATTACGGATACGGTCCTTTTAGATCTAAAGAAATAACCTCCCAGGGGTTAACTATTTCGCTTGATTTCATCAAGCCTGCTGGAGATACTGGAGGGACTTTATTCTTCTGGCATACTGTACAAGAACGACAGTAATCTATGGTGTCTCGAGTGAGTCCATCCCAAACGAATTGACTTTGAACGCGGTGAAGGGTTTTCTTTACCCCGAAATGTCCTGCTGTGGGGATGTCATGGATGACATAAAGAACTCGTGGTCGGAGGGCTAGGGGAACCCACACTCTAAGGTTATCGTGACTAACCATCTTTTTTATTTCTCGGTATAGAATAACATCCCTAACCTCACATTGTGGAGCATATTTTTCAACAAAATCTCTTAACTTTTTGTCAACCGGGGTCTTATCATTTTCAAAATATTAAAAAATCGCGCCCATTTCTTTGTGGTTACGCTGTGCTTGTATAATGTCGTCGCGGTCAAACTTGACTAGTACCGGGCTAGAATTAGGGGGGCTAGATGTTATTGCACTAAGAATACCTATATCACAGTCGGAGTTACGCGTTAATTGTTCATCCCTAGTTAGGATCCACGATTGTTCAACTACCGCTGATATTTCGTTATGCTCGTCTTGTTCCGGTATCCGCGAGAGGGCGTCAGCTACAACACTATCTTTGCCGGGTATATGGTTTACGGTGAAATCAAAAGCTTGTAGCCTTGCGTTCCACCTGGCAAATTTGCCGGTGGGGTCTCGCGCGCGGTAAAGCCAGCGTACTGCACTGTGATAGGTTAAAACCTCAAATTTTGACCCTTCTATGTATGGGCGGAACTTCTCTACTGCCCAGACGACAGCTAAACATTCCCGCTCAGTCGTGGAATATTTTCTTTCCGTGTCGCTAAGTGTGCGGCTAGCGAATTGGACGACGTGTCGCTTTCCCTTTATTTTCTGCGACAGCACTGCTCTTAATCCAAGGTTGGAAGCGTCCGTGTGTAGTATGAAGGGCTGTGTATAGTCCGGTGAACTTAACACTGGGGCCGACGACAATTCTTTCTTCAAGGTATTAAAAAATTGGTCTTGCTCGTCGCCCCACTTCCAATCTGTTTCGTTTTTCAAGAGGTGATGAAGTGGACTGGCGATTTTAGCGAAATCTTGTATAAATCGCCTGTAATAGCTCGCCATGCCGAGAAAACGTCTTAGTTGACGGACGTTCCTTGGTGTAGGGAATTCGACCATAGCTTCTGTCTTTTCTGGGTCCACCTTCACACCAAGCTCCGAAACAACATGTCCCAAAATTTTGCATTCCTTTTTGCAAAATTCCGTTTTCGCTGCGCTCATTGTCAACCCTGCTTCCAATAACCGATTGAATACGTTTTCCAACGTTTCTATATGTGAATCAAAATCTGCGGAGGCGATAATCAAATCGTCCAAATAAGCGCAGACGCTTTTTCCCGATAAATCAGCAAACATGTTGTTGACCTTGCACTGAAATGTAGCCGGTGCACCGGTGAGACCAAACATGACAACTTTTGGTCGAAACAATCCGCTCGGTGCTATATCGCGGTGTGGCTCATATATCGGTACTTGATGGTAGGCGGCGTTCATATCTAAGGTCGTTATGAAAGCGGGCTTATGGATGGAGTCTAAAATGTCGTCTATACGCGGCAACGGATATGCGTCTTTTCTAGTTACACTATTAACCGGTCTAAAATCTATGCACATTCTCGGTTTCGACTTTTGCATTACTAAAAATGCTGGGCTTGCCCAGGGGCTGTTACTTGGCTCAATTAAATCTAACTTAATCATATCACTAATAATGTTCTCCAAAATCTCCCTTTTGGCTGGGTTGAAACGGTGTGGGGGACTAGATTTAGGTAACGCGTTCCCCACGTCAATATAATGCTCGATTCTTTCGTTTCTACCTGAAGACCATTTAATTTTTGGGCTTAAGTTGCGCAATGGTTATCGTGTTCATCTGTTAACCGAAAGGTTGGTGGTTCGAGCCCACCCGGGAGCGGTGTTGTGAGGTCTCAAATGTAACGTAAAAAGCCAAAGTTTTTCAACAATACCTGACGACCATTTAATTTTTGGCTTCCGTGGCGCAATGGTTAGCGCGTTCATCTGTTAACCGAAAGGTTGGTGGTCAAGCCCACTCGGGAGCGGTGTTGTGAGGTGTCAGATGTAACCCAAAATATAAAAGCTTTTCCAAAATACCTGACGACCATTTAATTTTGGGCTTCCGTAGCGCAATAGTTAGCGCGTTCGGCTGTTATCCGACAGATTGGTGGCTCAAGCCCACCCGGGAACGTTGGTGATAAGTTTTAAAAGTAACGTAAAAAGTCAAAGTTTTTCCGCAATACCTGACGAACTTTTAAATTTTGGGCTTCCGTTGCGCAATGGTTACCGCGTCCGGCTGTTAATCGAAAGGTTGGTGGTTCGAGCCCATCCGGGAGCGGTGTTGTGAGGTCTCAATAGATTAGAGAGCTGCAAGGAACGGAATTTTTTCCGCTTTCCGCGGAGTCCGTTCCGTTCCGCCGGCTTAAAACGGAATCGGAAGGAAGAAAGATCTATATAACGGAAACGGATCGGAAACGGAAGAGCTAATGAAGGAGTTGTGGAAACGGAACGGAAACGGAAAAGCAAATGAACGATTTTATGGAAACGGAATGGGAACGGAAAAGCTAATGAACGATTTTGTGGAAACTGAATCTAAGGTCTGAGGTTTTTGTCTCTTGTCAGCACGCACAAAGCTAGGTTACAGAGAGACCTAGCAATGCGAGGGCTGACAACCGATCTTGTAACAGCGTATGTACAGAATAAGCTGCTCTCTAGTTAGCTGCACCAAAAGGAATTTTTTCCGTTTTCCGCGGAGTCCGTTCCTTTCCGCCGGATTAAAACGAAACCGGAGGGAATGAAGATCTATATTACGGAAACAGAACGGAAACGGAAGAGATAATAAAGGAGATGTGGAAACGGAACGGAAACGGAAAAGCTAATGAACGATTTTATGGAAACGGAACGGAAACTGAAAAGCCAATGAACGATTTTGTGGAAACTGAACTGAAACGGAAGAGCTAATGAACGTTTTAATGGAAACGGAACGGAAACAGGAAAAAAATGTGTTATGGTTAAGGCATGGATAAGGAATACCCGTGAGGAGTTTTCACTCTACAGGATAGGCAACTCCCTATCTCGAACGACAGTTTATTCTGTATATACTCTATTACAGCATCGGTTTTCAGCACGCGCAAAGCTAGGTCTCTATGTAACCTAACTTTGGACGTGATGTCACGAGACCAAAAATTTCAGAATTTAATGAATCCGTTAGTTTTTTTAGCTTGAGTGTAAGGAACTCAAGGCCTTAGTTTCAAATGCGTGTGAAATTGCCTACAGCCTACTGCACGTATTTGAATCTAAGGTCTGAGGTTTTTGTCTCTTGTCAGCACGCACAAAGCTAGGTTACAGAGAGACCTAGCAATGCGAGGGCTGACAACCGATCTTGTAACAGCGTATGTACAGAATAAGCTGCTCTCTAGTTAGCTGCACCGAAAGGAATTTTTTCCGTTTTCCGCGGAGTCCGTTCCTTTCCGCCGGATTAAAACGAAACCGGAGGGAATGAAGATCTATATTACGGAAACAGAACGGAAACGGAAGAGATAATAAAGGAGTTGTGGAAACGGAACGGAAACGGAAAAGCTAATGAACGATTTTATGGAAACGGAACGGGAACGGAAAAGCTAATGAACGATTTTGTGGAAACTGAACTGAAACGGAAGAGCTAATGAACGTTTTAATGGAAACGGAACGGAAACAGGAAAAAAATGTGTTATGGTTAAGGCATGGATAAAGAATACCCGTGAGGAGTTTTCACTCTACAGGATAGGCAACTCCCTATCTCGAACGACAGTTTATTCTGTATATACTCTATTACAGCATCGGTTTTCAGCACGCGCAAAGCTAGGTCTCTATGTAACCTAACTTTGGACGTGATGTCACGAGACCAAAAATTTCAGAATTTAATGAATCCGTTAGTTTTTACCTCTCCGAGTGACGTATGTCACGGAGAGGTATTACACCGGCCGTGTCTGTGTGTCTGTCTGTGTGTCTGTCTGTGTGTCTGTCAGACCCCACGTGACCGCGTTCGCAGTTTGCGTATTGGAGCAAACAAATACCCGATTTCCGGAACGCGTTCGCGGTTCACGGAAATTTGGCCATTCATCTACCAACACAAGTCTTTACTAACTGGCTTCTAAGGACCACAATCTGCTAGTCTTTGTCCATCCCACATGGACACTACTCTGTACTTGCTAGCTTCTAAGCACCACCATCTTCTGTTCTTCGTCAATTTCACCTTGACACCAGCTTCTATGCACCACCATCTTCTGTTCTTCGTCAATTCCACATTGACACCAGGTTCTATGCACCACCATCTTCTGTTCTTCGTCAATTCCACATTGACACCAGCTTCAATGCACCACCATCTTCAGGTCTTTTGTCCATTCCACATGGACGCCAGTCAGTACATTCTGGCTTCTTTTCCTCCGTCATCGTTTGGTTCCAAGTTATACGCGGCGATCGGCTGGGGTTACGAGAAACGTCTAGCCTCCCAATGGCAGGGCTTCCACCATCGGTTCACGCAAATGCGTTTTTATCTATTATTTGGTTTTAAGATATACGCGGCGATCGGCTAGGGTTACGAGAAACGTCTAGCCTCCCAATGGCAGGGCTTCCACCAAAGGTTCACGCGAATGCGTTTTTATCTATTATTATAATGGAAAAGAAACGTATATATACCCCAAAATTTGAAAAAAGCGGGCAAGAGGGGTACCCTTCACTTTAAACGTCAATATTAGCAAAGTTTCGAAAGATAATAGGAACAACTTTATTTTAAACGATTTAACTATTTTTAAAGTTATTTACTGGCGATTAAAATAATTAAAAATAATTATATTTATTTAAATATTAAAGATAAACCCAAGTACCGAAGTCGTTAAATCATTGCCTCCTATATCTATCAAGGCCCGTGCATTGCGTTATATTTCGTACATTGTCTCTTATATCTTTTTAGGCCCGTGCATTGCGTTATATTTCCTACATTGCCTCCTGTATCTATCTAGGCCCGTGCATTGCGATATATTTTTGAGAACAACAACCAAAATGGGAAGCTCCTCTCAGAACCATAATAATTTGTTTTCTCTGTTATATCAAATGAAAATATGGATAATATTTTCGGCAATTCGATTTGAATGGCTCTTTCTGATGTATCATTCTCTCAGCACTGTTCATAATGGACAGGAACTTAGAGATTCGAGACACTTGGAATTACGATAGTGTTTCAAATCCTCTGTAATGAGGGCTTAACGACTTGGAGTGACTGGAAAGATAGATACACATCCTATTTTTTAGTTGTACCATGCGTACCACAATGTTGCCAGGCGTTTATTGAAGGATGCTTGGGTACTTGGTACAGACTGTTACGTCTACCAAGTTTCCTAGCATCCAAGAATAAATAGGATTCATAGAAGCCAGTGTTATGGGCATGTCATGGGTCAAGTCGTTAAATATATCGACGCAGTTAAATAGCTGATGGCATTATTTTATCCACTTTCTCATTGCGTTTCGAGTGGAAGTTCAACTTTGGCACGGACGACAGATGGCGCTCTTAACCTTCTACCCCCAAAAATCGCAGTTGTCTGCTCGTTTTCCCCTTCCGCGTTTTTTCGTTATAAACTTATGATTTAACGAACTGTTAAGATAAAATTTCATATTTCCTTAGACAGATAAGCTTCTACTCCTTTCATCTTACTCCCAGTTTGATTTAACCTTGTTAAAACATAATCAGATGAATTTGAGTTATAATGTCTAGGAGTGATAGAGACATTTTTACCGATGTCTAGAGATGTTAAGCTTAAGCGAAATTGTTTTACGTTTGAATAAAAATACCGCTTCCAGTAGTGGGTTTATAGTACTCCTTGTTTGTGTAAGATTAGTGTAGCTGTAGAGCGTTGTTGCTGTTTAGTTTATACGCCCCCTAGGCCTATTTGTGAAAGACCTTTTTTACGCACTTTTATCATTCTTTATTTGAAAAAAGTGTTGGCAATGTATATTTTTTAAATATGACGGAATTGCTGTTGGTATGATAGCGCCCTATTCGCGAAAAAAACCTTTTTTTAAACAGTTGATTCATTCTTTGATAGAATTTCGAAGGAAGAAGTTAAGTGTTAAATTTGCTCGATTAATTTTGTTCGGCAAATAATATAATTAAGCCTTACGTATTACTGAAGGAGATTGATTTTGCCAACCTGTGTGAGTATTTAAGGAGATTGATTTTGCCAACCTTTGTGAGTATTTAACAGATTAATAAGTAAATGGAGGAAGATAATAATTTAAGTAAAGAGGAAATCAGAAAACGAAAGGCAAGGGAAAGAATGAGGGCAAAAAGGTCAGATCCTGAATTTAGGAAACGAGAAAATGAAAGGAAAAGAGCGTTAGCCGCGGAAAAAAAGGCTGTTTCTGGAACAGGTTCTAGCACGCAAAATGTTGGTCCTACCACGAGGCCAGTTGGCGATGATCGTACGAAAGATAATGCATTAAATAAATGTTCTATTGAAAGTACTGTAGGCGTAGGCATATCTATTAATAAGGAACCCAATAATGTACAAAATGTTAATGCTAATATTAGTGAAATCATCGAAAGCGATGAACAAGTACGAGCCTAGCTTATGTGTGATTGGTTGTGGCTTCCATGTTTTGGGGACATTTGCTTTTTGTGTGGCGATGTATGATTCAGCTTTGATATGGACAAATGTTACAAATCATACTGGTAGACTAAGAATACGGTTGAGGTATAGCAAGAGAGTAGAGTTTCCCCAGCAATTGAGAGATATTGAAAAGGCTTGAACAATTGACTATTTTAAAATTGAATTCCTGCACTTGCAAAGAATTAAAAAAGCGATAGATGCATATATTTAGGTTGTTTAAGGGGTAGTGATAGTCATCTCCACTCGGAGAGGTAATATTTTGGCTTTCCCAACTTGTTTTAGCTTGAGTGTTGAATCTAAGGTCTGAGGTTTTTGTCTCTTGTCAGCACGCACAAAGCTAGGTTACAGAGAGACCTAGCAATGCGAGGGCTGACAACCGATCTTGTAACAGCGTATGTACAGAATAAGCTGCTCTCTAGTTAGCTGCACCGAAAGGAATTTTTTCCGTTTTCCGCGGAGTCCGTTCCTTTCCGCCGGATTAAAACGAAACCGGAGGGAATGAAGATCTATATTACGGAAACAGAACGGAAACGGAAGAGATAATAAAGGAGTTGTGGAAACGGAACGGAAACGGAAAAGCTAATGAACGATTTTATGGAAACGGAACGGGAACGGAAAAGCTAATGAACGATTTTGTGGAAACTGAACTGAAACGGAAGAGCTAATGAACGTTTTAATGGAAACGGAACGGAAACAGGAAAAAAATGTGTTATGGTTAAGGCATGGATAAAGAATACCCGTGAGGAGTTTTCACTCTACAGGATAGGCAACTCCCTATCTCGAACGACAGTTTATTCTGTATATACTCTATTACAGCATCGGTTTTCAGCACGCGCAAAGCTAGGTCTCTATGTAACCTAACTTTGGACGTGATGTCACGAGACCAAAAATTTCAGAATTTAATGAATCCGTTAGTTTTTTAGCTTGAGTGTAAGGAACTCAAGGCCTTAGTTTCAAATGCGTGTGAAATTGCCTACAGCCTACTGCACGTATTTGAATCTAAGGTCTGAGGTTTTTGTCTCTTGTCAGCACGCACAAAGCTAGGTTACAGAGAGACCTAGCAATGCGAGGGCTGACAACCGATCTTGTAACAGCGTATGTACAGAATAAGCTGCTCTCTAGTTAGCTGCACCGAAAGGAATTTTTTCCGTTTTCCGCGGAGTCCGTTCCTTTCCGCCGGATTAAAACGAAACCGGAGGGAATGAAGATCTATATTACGGAAACAGAACGGAAACGGAAGAGATAATAAAGGAGTTGTGGAAACGGAACGGAAACGGAGAAGCTAATGAACGATTTTATGGAAACGGAACGGAAACGGAAAAGCTAATGAACGATTTTATGGAAACGGAACGGGAACGGAAAAGCTAATGAACGATTTTGTGGAAACTGAACTGAAACGGAAGAGCTAATGAACGTTTTAATGGAAACGGAACGGAAACAGGAAAAAAATGTGTTATGGTTAAGGCATGGATAAAGAATACCCGTGAGGAGTTTTCACTCTACAGGATAGGCAACTCCCTATCTCGAACGACAGTTTATTCTGTATATACTCTATTACAGCATCGGTTTTCAGCACGCGCAAAGCTAGGTCTCTATGTAACCTAACTTTGGACGTGATGTCACGAGACCAAAAATTTCAGAATTTAATGAATCCGTTAGTTTTTTAGCTTGAGTGTAAGGAACTCAAGGCCTTAGTTTCAAATGCGTGTGAAATTGCCTACAGCCTACTGCACGTATTTGAATCTAAGGTCTGAGGTTTTTGTCTCTTGTCAGCACGCACAAAGCTAGGTTACAGAGAGACCTAGCAATGCGAGGGCTGACAACCGATCTTGTAACAGCGTATGTACAGAATAAGCTGCTCTCTAGTTAGCTGCACCGAAAGGAATTTTTTCCGTTTTCCGCGGAGTCCGTTCCTTTCCGCCGGATTAAAACGAAACCGGAGAGAATGAAGATCTATATTACGGAAACAGAACGGAAACGGAAGAGATAATAAAGGAGTTGTGGAAACGGAACGGAAACGGAGAAGCTAATGAACGATTTTATGGAAACGGAACGGAAACGGAAAAGCTAATGAACGATTTTATGGAAACGGAACGGGAACGGAAAAGCTAATGAACGATTTTGTGGAAACTGAACTGAAACGGAAGAGCTAATGAACGTTTTAATGGAAACGGAACGGAAACAGGAAAAAAATGTGTTATGGTTAAGGCATGGATAAAGAATACCCGTGAGGAGTTTTCACTCTACAGGATAGGCAACTCCCTATCTCGAACGACAGTTTATTCTGTATATACTCTATTACAGCATCGGTTTTCAGCACGCGCAAAGCTAGGTCTCTATGTAACCTAACTTTGGACGTGATGTCACGAGACCAAAAATTTCAGAATTTAATGAATCCGTTAGTTTTTTAGCTTGAGTGTAAGGAACTCAAGGCCTTAGTTTCAAATGCGTGTGAAATTGCCTACAGCCTACTGCACGTATTTGAATCTAAGGTCTGAGGTTTTTGTCTCTTGTCAGCACGCACAAAGCTAGGTTACAGAGAGACCTAGCAATGCGAGGGCTGACAACCGATCTTGTAACAGCGTATGTACAGAATAAGCTGCTCTCTAGTTAGCTGCACCGAAAGGAATTTTTTCCGTTTTCCGCGGAGTCCGTTCCTTTCCGCCGGATTAAAACGAAACCGGAGAGAATGAAGATCTATATTACGGAAACAGAACGGAAACGGAAGAGATAATAAAGGAGTTGTGGAAACGGAACGGAAACGGAGAAGCTAATGAACGATTTTATGGAAACGGAACGGAAACGGAAAAGCTAATGAACGATTTTATGGAAACGGAACGGGAACGGAAAAGCTAATGAACGATTTTGTGGAAACTGAACTGAAACGGAAGAGCTAATGAACGTTTTAATGGAAACGGAACGGAAACAGGAAAAAAATGTGTTATGGTTAAGGCATGGATAAAGAATACCCGTGAGGAGTTTTCACTCTACAGGATAGGCAACTCCCTATCTCGAACGACAGTTTATTCTGTATATACTCTATTACAGCATCGGTTTTCAGCACGCGCAAAGCTAGGTCTCTATGTAACCTAACTTTGGACGTGATGTCACGAGACCAAAAATTTCAGAATTTAATGAATCCGTTAGTTTTTTAGCTTGAGTGTAAGGAACTCAAGGCCTTAGTTTCAAATGCGTGTGAAATTGCCTACAGCCTACTGCACGTATTTGAATCTAAGGTCTGAGGTTTTTGTCTCTTGTCAGCACGCACAAAGCTAGGTTACAGAGAGACCTAGCAATGCGAGGGCTGACAACCGATCTTGTAACAGCGTATGTACAGAATAAGCTGCTCTCTAGTTAGCTGCACCGAAAGGAATTTTTTCCGTTTTCCGCGGAGTCCGTTCCTTTCCGCCGGATTAAAACGAAACCGGAGGGAATGAAGATCTATATTACGGAAACAGAACGGAAACGGAAGAGATAATAAAGGAGTTGTGGAAACGGAACGGAAACGGAGAAGCTAATGAACGATTTTATGGAAACGGAACGGAAACGGAAAAGCTAATGAACGATTTTATGGAAACGGAACGGGAACGGAAAAGCTAATGAACGATTTTGTGGAAACTAAACTGAAACGGAAGAGCTAATGAACGTTTTAATGGAAACGGAACGGAAACAGGAAAAAAATGTGTTATGGTTAAGGCATGGATAAAGAATACCCGTGAGGAGTTTTCACTCTACAGGATAGGCAACTCCCTATCTCGAACGACAGTTTATTCTGTATATACTCTATTACAGCATCGGTTTTCAGCACGCGCAAAGCTAGGTCTCTATGTAACCTAACTTTGGACGTGATGTCACGACACCAAAAATTTCAGAATTTAATGAATCCGTTAGTTTTTTTAGCTTGAGTGTAAGGAACTCAAGGCCTTAGTTTCAAATGCGTGTGAAATTGCCTACAGCCTACTGCACGTATTTGAATCTAAGGTCTGAGGTTTTTGTCTCTTGTCAGCACGCACAAAGCTAGGTTACAGAGAGACCTAGCAATGCGAGGGCTGACAACCGATCTTGTAACAGCGTATGTACAGAATAAGCTGCTCTCTAGTTAGCTGCACCGAAAGGAATTTTTTCCGTTTTCCGCGGAGTCCGTTCCTTTCCGCCGGATTAAAACGAAACCGGAGGGAATGAAGATCTATATTACGGAAACAGAACGGAAACGGAAGAGATAATAAAGGAGTTGTGGAAACGGAACGGAAACGGAAAAGCTAATGAACGATTTTATGGAAACGGAACGGGAACGGAAAAGCTAATGAACGATTTTGTGGAAACTGAACTGAAACGGAAGAGCTAATGAACGTTTTAATGGAAACGGAACGGAAACAGGAAAAAAATGTGTTATGGTTAAGGCATGGATAAAGAATACCCGTGAGGAGTTTTCACTCTACAGGATAGGCAACTCCCTATCTCGAACGACAGTTTATTCTGTATATACTCTATTACAGCATCGGTTTTCAGCACGCGCAAAGCTAGGTCTCTATGTAACCTAACTTTGGACGTGATGTCACGAGACCAAAAATTTCAGAATTTAATGAATCCGTTAGTTTTTTTAGCTTGAGTGTAAGGAACTCAAGGCCTTAGTTTCAAATGCGTGTGAAATTGCCTACAGCCTACTGCACGTATTTGAATCTAAGGTCTGAGGTTTTTGTCTCTTGTCAGCACGCACAAAGCTAGGTTACAGAGAGACCTAGCAATGCGAGGGCTGACAACCGATCTTGTAACAGCGTATGTACAGAATAAGCTGCTCTCTAGTTAGCTGCACCGAAAGGAATTTTTTCCGTTTTCCGCGGAGTCCGTTCCTTTCCGCCGGATTAAAACGAAACCGGAGGGAATGAAGATCTATATTACGGAAACAGAACGGAAACGGAAGAGATAATAAAGGAGTTGTGGAAACGGAACGGAAACGGAAAAGCTAATGAACGATTTTATGGAAACGGAACGGGAACGGAAAAGCTAATGAACGATTTTGTGGAAACTGAACTGAAACGGAAGAGCTAATGAACGTTTTAATGGAAACGGAACGGAAACAGGAAAAAAATGTGTTATGGTTAAGGCATGGATAAAGAATACCCGTGAGGAGTTTTCACTCTACAGGATAGGCAACTCCCTATCTCGAACGACAGTTTATTCTGTATATACTCTATTACAGCATCGGTTTTCAGCACGCGCAAAGCTAGGTCTCTATGTAACCTAACTTTGGACGTGATGTCACGAGACCAAAAATTTCAGAATTTAATGAATCCGTTAGTTTTTTTAGCTTGAGTGTAAGGAACTCAAGGCCTTAGTTTCAAATGCGTGTGAAATTGCCTACAGCCTACTGCACGTATTTGAATCTAAGGTCTGAGGTTTTTGTCTCTTGTCAGCACGCACAAAGCTAGGTTACAGAGAGACCTGGCAATGCGAGGGCTGACAACCGATCTTGTAACAGCGTATGTACAGAATAAGCTGCTCTCTAGTTAGCTGCACCGAAAGGAATTTTTTCCGTTTTCCGCGGAGTCCGTTCCTTTCCGCCGGATTAAAACGAAACCGGAGGGAATGAAGATCTATATTACGGAAACAGAACGGAAACGGAAGAGATAATAAAGGAGATGTGGAAACGGAACGGAAACGGAAAAGCTAATGAACGATTTTATGGAAACGGAACGGAAACTGAAAAGCCAATGAACGATTTTGTGGAAACTGAACTGAAACGGAAGAGCTAATGAACGTTTTAATGGAAACGGAACGGAAACATGAAAAAAATGTGTTATGGTTAAGGCATGGATAAAGAATACCCATGAGGAGTTTTCACTCTACAGGATAGGCAACTCCCTATCTCGAACGACAGTTTATTCTGTATATACTCTATTACAGCATCGGTTTTCAGCACGCGCAAAGCTAGGTCTCTATGTAACCTAACTTTGGACGTGATGTCACGAGACCAAAAATTTCAGAATTTAATGAATCCGTTAGTTTTTTTAGCTTGAGTGTAAGGAACTCAAGGCCTTAGTTTCAAATGCGTGTGAAATTGCCTACAGCCTACTGCACGTATTTGAATCTAAGGTCTGAGGTTTTTGTCTCTTGTCAGCACGCACAAAGCTAGGTTACAGAGAGACCTAGCAATGCGAGGGCTGACAACCGATCTTGTAACAGCGTATGTACAGAATAAGCTGCTCTCTAGTTAGCTGCACCGAAAGGAATTTTTTCCGTTTTCCGCGGAGTCCGTTCCTTTCCGCCGGATTAAAACGAAACCGGAGGGAATGAAGATCTATATTACGGAAACAGAACGGAAACGGAAGAGATAATAAAGGAGTTGTGGAAACGGAACGGAAACGGAAAAGCTAATGAACGATTTTATGGAAACGGAACGGGAACGGAAAAGCTAATGAACGATTTTGTGGAAACTGAACTGAAACGGAAGAGCTAATGAACGTTTTAATGGAAACGGAACGGAAACAGGAAAAAAATGTGTTATGGTTAAGGCATGGATAAAGAATACCCGTGAGGAGTTTTCACTCTACAGGATAGGCAACTCCCTATCTCGAACGACAGTTTATTCTGTATATACTCTATTACAGCATCGGTTTTCAGCACGCGCAAAGCTAGGTCTCTATGTAACCTAACTTTGGACGTGATGTCACGAGACCAAAAATTTCAGAATTTAATGAATCCGTTAGTTTTTTTAGCTTGAGTGTAAGGAACTCAAGGCCTTAGTTTCAAATGCGTGTGAAATTGCCTACAGCCTACTGCACGTATTTGAATCTATGGTCTGAGGTTTTTGTCTCTTGTCAGCACGCACAAAGCTAGGTTACAGAGAGACCTAGCAATGCGAGGGCTGACAACCGATCTTGTAACAGCGTATGTACAGAATAAGCTGCTCTCTAGTTAGCTGCACCGAAAGGAATTTTTTCCGTTTTCCGCGGAGTCCGTTCCTTTCCGCCGGATTAAAACGAAACCGGAGGGAATGAAGATCTATATTACGGAAACAGAACGGAAACGGAAGAGATAATAAAGGAGTTGTGGAAACGGAACGGAAACGGAAAAGCTAATGAACGATTTTATGGAAACGGAACGGGAACGGAAAAGCTAATGAACGATTTTGTGGAAACTGAACTGAAACGGAAGAGCTAATGAACGTTTTAATGGAAACGGAACGGAAACAGGAAAAAAATGTGTTATGGTTAAGGCATGGATAAAGAATACCCGTGAGGAGTTTTCACTCTACAGGATAGGCAACTCCCTATCTCGAACGACAGTTTATTCTGTATATACTCTATTACAGCATCGGTTTTCAGCACGCGCAAAGCTAGGTCTCTATGTAACCTAACTTTGGACGTGATGTCACGAGACCAAAAATTTCAGAATTTAATGAATCCGTTAGTTTTTTTAGCTTGAGTGTAAGGAACTCAAGGCCTTAGTTTCAAATGCGTGTGAAATTGCCTACAGCCTACTGCACGTATTTGAATCTAAGGTCTGAGGTTTTTGTCTCTTGTCAGCACGCACAAAGCTAGGTTACAGAGAGACCTGGCAATGCGAGGGCTGACAACCGATCTTGTAACAGCGTATGTACAGAATAAGCTGCTCTCTAGTTAGCTGCACCGAAAGGAATTTTTTCCGTTTTCCGCGGAGTCCGTTCCTTTCCGCCGGATTAAAACGAAACCGGAGGGAATGAAGATCTATATTACGGAAACAGAACGGAAACGGAAGAGATAATAAAGGAGATGTGGAAACGGAACGGAAACGGAAAAGCTAATGAACGATTTTATGGAAACGGAACGGAAACTGAAAAGCCAATGAACGATTTTGTGGAAACTGAACTGAAACGGAAGAGCTAATGAACGTTTTAATGGAAACGGAACGGAAACATGAAAAAAATGTGTTATGGTTAAGGCATGGATAAAGAATACCCGTGAGGAGTTTTCACTCTACAGGATAGGCAACTCCCTATCTCGAACGACAGTTTATTCTGTATATACTCTATTACAGCATCGGTTTTCAGCACGCGCAAAGCTAGGTCTCTATGTAACCTAACTTTGGACGTGATGTCACGAGACCAAAAATTTCAGAATTTAATGAATCCGTTAGTTTTTTTAGCTTGAGTGTAAGGAACTCAAGGCCTTAGTTTCAAATGCGTGTGAAATTGCCTACAGCCTACTGCACGTATTTGAATCTAAGGTCTGAGGTTTTTGTCTCTTGTCAGCACGCACAAAGCTAGGTTACAGAGAGACCTAGCAATGCGAGGGCTGACAACCGATCTTGTAACAGCGTATGTACAGAATAAGCTGCTCTCTAGTTAGCTGCACCGAAAGGAATTTTTTCCGTTTTCCGCGGAGTCCGTTCCTTTCCGCCGGATTAAAACGAACCGGAGGGAATGAAGATCTATATTACGGAAACAGAACGGAAACGGAAGAGATAATAAAGGAGTTGTGGAAACGGAACGGAAACGGAAAAGCTAATGAACGATTTTATGGAAACGGAACGGGAACGGAAAAGCTAATGAACGATTTTGTGGAAACTGAACTGAAACGGAAGAGCTAATGAACGTTTTAATGGAAACGGAACGGAAACAGGAAAAAAATGTGTTATGGTTAAGGCATGGATAAAGAATACCCGTGAGGAGTTTTCACTCTACAGGATAGGCAACTCCCTATCTCGAACGACAGTTTATTCTGTATATACTCTATTACAGCATCGGTTTTCAGCACGCGCAAAGCTAGGTCTCTATGTAACCTAACTTTGGACGTGATGTCACGAGACCAAAAATTTCAGAATTTAATGAATCCGTTAGTTTTTTTAGCTTGAGTGTAAGGAACTCAAGGCCTTAGTTTCAAATGCGTGTGAAATTGCCTACAGCCTACTGCACGTATTTGAATCTAAGGTCTGAGGTTTTTGTCTCTTGTCAGCACGCACAAAGCTAGGTTACAGAGAGACCTAGCAATGCGAGGGCTGACAACCGATCTTGTAACAGCGTATGTACAGAATAAGCTGCTCTCTAGTTAGCTGCACCGAAAGGAATTTTTTCCGTTTTCCGCGGAGTCCGTTCCTTTCCGCCGGATTAAAACGAAACCGGAGGGAATGAAGATCTATATTACGGAAACAGAACGGAAACGGAAGAGATAATAAAGGAGTTGTGGAAACGGAACGGAAACGGAAAAGCTAATGAACGATTTTATGGAAACGGAACGGGAACGGAAAAGCTAATGAACGATTTTGTGGAAACTGAACTGAAACGGAAGAGCTAATGAACGTTTTAATGGAAACGGAACGGAAACAGGAAAAAAATGTGTTATGGTTAAGGCATGGATAAAGAATACCCGTGAGGAGTTTTCACTCTACAGGATAGGCAACTCCCTATCTCGAACGACAGTTTATTCTGTATATACTCTATTACAGCATCGGTTTTCAGCACGCGCAAAGCTAGGTCTCTATGTAACCTAACTTTGGACGTGATGTCACGAGACCAAAAATTTCAGAATTTAATGAATCCGTTAGTTTTTTTAGCTTGAGTGTAAGGAACTCAAGGCCTTAGTTTCAAATGCGTGTGAAATTGCCTACAGCCTACTGCACGTATTTGAATCTAAGGTCTGAGGTTTTTGTCTCTTGTCAGCACGCACAAAGCTAGGTTACAGAGAGACCTGGCAATGCGAGGGCTGACAACCGATCTTGTAACAGCGTATGTACAGAATAAGCTGCTCTCTAGTTAGCTGCACCGAAAGGAATTTTTTCCGTTTTCCGCGGAGTCCGTTCCTTTCCGCCGGATTAAAACGAAACCGGAGGGAATGAAGATCTATATTACGGAAACAGAACGGAAACGGAAGAGATAATAAAGGAGATGTGGAAACGGAACGGAAACGGAAAAGCTAATGAACGATTTTATGGAAACGGAACGGAAACTGAAAAGCCAATGAACGATTTTGTGGAAACTGAACTGAAACGGAAGAGCTAATGAACGTTTTAATGGAAACGGAACGGAAACATGAAAAAAATGTGTTATGGTTAAGGCATGGATAAAGAATACCCGTGAGGAGTTTTCACTCTACAGGATAGGCAACTCCCTATCTCGAACGACAGTTTATTCTGTATATACTCTATTACAGCATCGGTTTTCAGCACGCGCAAAGCTAGGTCTCTATGTAACCTAACTTTGGACGTGATGTCACGAGACCAAAAATTTCAGAATTTAATGAATCCGTTAGTTTTTTTAGCTTGAGTGTAAGGAACTCAAGGCCTTAGTTTCAAATGCGTGTGAAATTGCCTACAGCCTACTGCACGTATTTGAATCTAAGGTCTGAGGTTTTTGTCTCTTGTCAGCACGCACAAAGCTAGGTTACAGAGAGACCTGGCAATGCGAGGGCTGACAACCGATCTTGTAACAGCGTATGTACAGAATAAGCTGCTCTCTAGTTAGCTGCACCGAAAGGAATTTTTTCCGTTTTCCGCGGAGTCCGTTCCTTTCCGCCGGATTAAAACGAAACCGGAGGGAATGAAGATCTATATTACGGAAACAGAACGGAAACGGAAGAGATAATAAAGGAGATGTGGAAACGGAACGGAAACGGAAAAGCTAATGAACGATTTTATGGAAACGGAACGGAAACTGAAAAGCCAATGAACGATTTTGTGGAAACTGAACTGAAACGGAAGAGCTAATGAACGTTTTAATGGAAACGGAACGGAAACATGAAAAAAATGTGTTATGGTTAAGGCATGGATAAAGAATACCCGTGAGGAGTTTTCACTCTACAGGATAGGCAACTCCCTATCTCGAACGACAGTTTATTCTGTATATACTCTATTACAGCATCGGTTTTCAGCACGCGCAAAGCTAGGTCTCTATGTAACCTAACTTTGGACGTGATGTCACGAGACCAAAAATTTCAGAATTTAATGAATCCGTTAGTTTTTTTAGCTTGAGTGTAAGGAACTCAAGGCCTTAGTTTCAAATGCGTGTGAAATTGCCTACAGCCTACTGCACGTATTTGAATCTAAGGTCGGAGGTTTTTGTCTCTTGTCAGCACGCACAAAGCTAGGTTACAGAGAGACCTAGCAATGCGAGGGCTGACAACCGATCTTGTAACAGCGTATGTACAGAATAAGCTGCTCTCTAGTTAGCTGCACCGAAAGGAATTTTTTCCGTTTTCCGCGGAGTCCGTTCCTTTCCGCCGGATTAAAACGAAACCGGAGGGAATGAAGATCTATATTACGGAAACAGAACGGAAACGGAAGAGATAATAAAGGAGTTGTGGAAACGGAACGGAAACGGAAAAGCTAATGAACGATTTTATGGAAACGGAACGGGAACGGAAAAGCTAATGAACGATTTTGTGGAAACTGAACTGAAACGGAAGAGCTAATGAACGTTTTAATGGAAACGGAACGGAAACAGGAAAAAAATGTGTTATGGTTAAGTCATGGATAAAGAATACCCGTGAGGAGTTTTCACTCTACAGGATAGGCAACTCCCTATCTCGAACGACAGTTTATTCTGTATATACTCTATTACAGCATCGGTTTTCAGCACGCGCAAAGCTAGGTCTCTATGTAACCTAACTTTGGACGTGATGTCACGAGACCAAAAATTTCAGAATTTAATGAATCCGTTAGTTTTTTTAGCTTGAGTGTAAGGAACTCAAGGCCTTAGTTTCAAATGCGTGTGAAATTGCCTACAGCCTACTGCACGTATTTGAATCTAAGGTCTGAGGTTTTTGTCTCTTGTCAGCACGCACAAAGCTAGGTTACAGAGAGACCTAGCAATGCGAGGGCTGACAACCGATCTTGTAACAGCGTATGTACAGAATAAGCTGCTCTCTAGTTAGCTGCACCGAAAGGAATTTTTTCCGTTTTCCGCGGAGTCCGTTCCTTTCCGCCGGATTAAAACGAACCGGAGGGAATGAAGATCTATATTACGGAAACAGAACGGAAACGGAAGAGATAATAAAGGAGTTGTGGAAACGGAACGGAAACGGAAAAGCTAATGAACGATTTTATGGAAACGGAACGGGAACGGAAAAGCTAATGAACGATTTTGTGGAAACTGAACTGAAACGGAAGAGCTAATGAACGTTTTAATGGAAACGGAACGGAAACAGGAAAAAAATGTGTTATGGTTAAGGCATGGATAAAGAATACCCGTGAGGAGTTTTCACTCTACAGGATAGGCAACTCCCTATCTCGAACGACAGTTTATTCTGTATATACTCTATTACAGCATCGGTTTTCAGCACGCGCAAAGCTAGGTCTCTATGTAACCTAACTTTGGACGTGATGTCACGAGACCAAAAATTTCAGAATTTAATGAATCCGTTAGTTTTTTTAGCTTGAGTGTAAGGAACTCAAGGCCTTAGTTTCAAATGCGTGTGAAATTGCCTACAGCCTACTGCACGTATTTGAATCTAAGGTCTGAGGTTTTTGTCTCTTGTCAGCACGCACAAAGCTAGGTTACAGAGAGACCTAGCAATGCGAGGGCTGACAACCGATCTTGTAACAGCGTATGTACAGAATAAGCTGCTCTCTAGTTAGCTGCACCGAAAGGAATTTTTTCCGTTTTCCGCGGAGTCCGTTCCTTTCCGCCGGATTAAAACGAACCGGAGGGAATGAAGATCTATATTACGGAAACAGAACGGAAACGGAAGAGATAATAAAGGAGTTACGGAACGGAAACGGAAAAGCTAATGAACGATTTTATGGAAACGGAACGGGAACGGAAAAGCTAATGAACGATTTTGTGGAAACTGAACTGAAACGGAAGAGCTAATGAACGTTTTAATGGAAACGGAACGGAAACAGGAAAAAATGTGTTATGATTAAGGCATGGATAAAGAATACCCGTGAGGAGTTTTCACTCTACAGGATAGGCAACTCCCTATCTCGAACGACAGTTTATTCTGTATATACTCTATTACAGCATCGGTTTTCAGCACGCGCAAAGCTAGGTCTCTATGTAACCTAACTTTGGACGTGATGTCACGAGACCAAAAATTTCAGAATTTAATGAATCCGTTAGTTTTTTTAGCTTGAGTGTAAGGAACTCAAGGCCTTAGTTTCAAATGCGTGTGAAATTGCCTACAGCCTACTGCACGTATTTGAATCTAAGGTCTGAGGTTTTTGTCTCTTGTCAGCACGCACAAAGCTAGGTTACAGAGAAACCTAGCAATGCGCGGGCTGACAACCGATCTTGTAACAGCGTATGTACAGAATAAGCTGCTCTCTAGTTAGCTGCACCGAAAGGAATTTTTTCCGTTTTCCGCGGAGTCCGTTCCTTTCCGCCGGATTAAAACGAAACCGGAGGGAATGAAGATCTATATTACGGAAACAGAACGGAAACGGAAGAGATAATAAAGGAGTTGTGGAAACGGAACGGAAACGGAAAAGCTAATGAACGATTTTATGGAAACGGAACGGGAACGGAAAAGCTAATGAACGATTTTGTGGAAACTGAACTGAAACGGAAGAGCTAATGAACGTTTTAATGGAAACGGAACGGAAACAGGAAAAAAATGTGTTATGGTTAAGGCATAGATAAAGAATACCCGTGAGGAGTTTTCACTCTACAGGATAGGCAACTCCCTATCTCGAACGACAGTTTATTCTGTATATACTCTATTACAGCATCGGTTTTCAGCACGCGCAAAGCTAGGTCTCTATGTAACCTAACTTTGGACGTGATGTCACGAGACCAAAAATTTCAGAATTTAATGAATCCGTTAGTTTTTTTAGCTTGAGTGTAAGGAACTCAAGGCCTTAGTTTCAAATGCGTGTGAAATTGCCTACAGCCTACTGCACGTATTTGAATCTAAGGTCTGAGGTTTTTGTCTCTTGTCAGCACGCACAAAGCTAGGTTACAGAGACACCTAGCAATGCGAGGGCTGACAACCGATCTTGTAACAGCGTATGTACAGAATAAGCTGCTCTCTAGTTAGCTGCACCGAAAGGAATTTTTTCCGTTTTCCGCGGAGTCCGTTCCTTTCCGCCGGATTAAAACGAAACCGGAGGGAATGAAGATCTATATTACGGAAACAGAACGGAAACGGAAGAGATAATAAAGGAGTTGTGGAAACGGAACGGAAACGGAAAAGCTAATGAACGATTTTATGGAAACGGAACGGGAACGGAAAAGCTAATGAACGATTTTGTGGAAACTGAACTGAAACGGAAGAGCTAATGAACGTTTTAATGGAAACGGAACGGAAACAGGAAAAAAATGTGTTATGGTTAAGGCATGGATAAAGAATGCCCGTGAGGAGTTTTCACTCTACAGGATAGGCAACTCCCTATCTCGAACGACAGTTTATTCTGTATATACTCTATTACAGCATCGGTTTTCAGCACGCGCAAAGCTAGGTCTCTATGTAACCTAACTTTGGACGTGATGTCACGAGACCAAAAATTTCAGAATTTAATGAATCCGTTAGTTTTTTTAGCTTGAGTGTAAGGAACTCAAGGCCTTAGTTTCAAATGCGTGTGAAATTGCCTACAGCCTACTGCACGTATTTGAATCTAAGGTCTGAGGTTTTTGTCTCTTGTCAGCACGCACAAAGCTAGGTTACAGAGAGACCTAGCAATGCGAGGGCTGACAACCGATCTTGTAACAGCGTATGTACAGAATAAGCTGCTCTCTAGTTAGCTGCACCGAAAGGAATTTTTTCCGTTTTCCGCGGAGTCCGTTCCTTTCCGCCGGATTAAAACGAAACCGGAGGGAATTAAGATCTATATTACGGAAACAGAACGGAAACGGAAGAGATAATAAAGGAGTTGTGGAAACGGAACGGAAACGGAAAAGCTAATGAACGATTTTATGGAAACGGAACGGGAACGGAAAAGCTAATGAACGATTTTGTGGAAACTGAACTGAAACGGAAGAGCTAATGAACGTTTTAATGGAAACGGAACGGAAACAGGAAAAAAATGTGTTATGGTTAAGGCATGGATAAAGAATGCCCGTGAGGAGTTTTCACTCTACAGGATAGGCAACTCCCTATCTCGAACGACAGTTTATTCTGTATATACTCTATTACAGCATCGGTTTTCAGCACGCGCAAAGCTAGGTCTCTATGTAACCTAACTTTGGACGTGATGTCACGAGACCAAAAATTTCAGAATTTAATGAATCCGTTAGTTTTTTTAGCTTGGGTGTAAGGAACTCAAGGCCTTAGTTTCAAATGCGTGTGAAATTGCCTACAGCCTACTGCACGTATTTGAATCTAAGGTCTGAGGTTTTTGTCTCTTGTCAGCACGCACAAAGCTAGGTTACAGAGAGACCTAGCAATGCGAGGGCTGACAACCGATCTTGTAACAGCGTATGTACAGAATAAGCTGCTCTCTAGTTAGCTGCACCGAAAGGAATTTTTTCCGTTTTCCGCGGAGTCCGTTCCTTTCCGCCGGATTAAAACGAAACCGGAGGGAATGAAGATCTATATTACGGAAACAGAACGGAAACGGAAGAGATAATAAAGGAGTTGTGGAAACGGAACGGAAACGGAAAAGCTAATGAACGATTTTATGGAAACGGAACGGGAACGGAAAAGCTAATGAACGATTTTGTGGAAACTGAACTGAAACGGAAGAGCTAATGAACGTTTTAATGGAAACGGAACGGAAACAGGAAAAAAATGTGTTATGGTTAAGGCATGGATAAAGAATGCCCGTGAGGAGTTTTCACTCTACAGGATAGGCAACTCCCTATCTCGAACGACAGTTTATTTTGTATATACTCTATTACAGCATCGGTTTTCAGCACGCGCAAAGCTAGGTCTCTATGTAACCTAACTTTGGACGTGATGTCACGAGACCAAAAATTTCAGAATTTAATGAATCCGTTAGTTTTTTTAGCTTGAGTGTAAGGAACTCAAGGCCTTAGTTTCAAATGCGTGTGAAATTGCCTACAGCCTACTGCACGTATTTGAATCTAAGGTCTGAGGTTTTTGTCTCTTGTCAGCACGCACAAAGCTAGGTTACAGAGAGACCTAGCAATGCGAGGGCTGACAACCGATCTTGTAACAGCGTATGTACGGAATAAGCTGCTCTCTAGTTTGCTGCACCGAAAGGAATTTTTTCCGTTTTCCGCGGAGTCCGTTCCTTTCCGCCGGATTAAAACGAAACCGGAGGGAATGAAGATCTATATTACGGAAACAGAACGGAAACGGAAGAGATAATAAAGGAGATGTGGAAACGGAACGGAAACGGAAAAGCTAATGAACGATTTTATGGAAACGGAACGGAAACTGAAAAGCCAATGAACGATTTTGTGGAAACTGAACTGAAACGGAAGAGCTAATGAACGTTTTAATGGAAACGGAACGGAAACAGGAAAAAAATGTGTTATGGTTAAGGCATGGATAAAGAATGCCCGTGAGGAGTTTTCACTCTACAGGATAGGCAACTCCCTATCTCGAACGACAGTTTATTCTGTATATACTCTATTACAGCATCGGTTTTCAGCACGCGCAAAGCTAGGTCTCTATGTACCCTAACTTTGGACGTGATGTCACGAGACCAAAAATTTCAGAATTTAATGAATCCGTTAGTTTTTTTAGCTTGAGTGTAAGGAACTCAAGGCCTTAGTTTCATATGCGTGTGAAATTGCCTAAAGCCTACTGCACGTATTTGAATCTAAGGTCTGAGGTTTTTGTCTCTTGTCAGCACGCACAAAGCTAGGTTACAGAGAGACCTAGCAATGCGAGGGCTGACAACCGATCTTTTAACAGCGTATGTACAGAATAAGCTGCTCTCTAGTTAGCTGCACCGAAAGGAATTTTTTCCGTTTTCCGCGGAGTCCGTTCCTTTCCGCCGGATTAAAACGAAACCGGAGGGAATGAAGATCTATATTACGGAAACAGAACGGAAACGGAAGAGATAATAAAGGAGATGTGGAAACGGAACGGAAACGGAAAAGCTAATGAACGATTTTATGGAAACGGAACGGAAACTGAAAAGCCAATGAACGATTTTGTGGAAACTGAACTGAAACGGAAGAGCTAATGAACGTTTTAATGGAAACGGAACGGAAACAGGAAAAAAATGTGTTATGGTTAAGGCATGGATAAAGAATGCCCGTGAGGAGTTTTCACTCTACAGGATAGGCAACTCCCAGTCTCGAACGACAGTTTATTCTGTATATACTCTATTACAGCATCGGTTTTCAGCACGCGCAAAGCTAGGTCTCTATGTACCCTAACTTTGGACGTGATGTCACGAGACCAAAAATTTCAGAATTTAATGAATCCGTTAGTTTTTTTAGCTTGAGTGTAAGGAACTCAAGGCCTTAGTTTCAAATGCGTGTGAAATTGCCTAAAGCCTACTGCACGTATTTGAATCTAAGGTCTGAGGTTTTTGTCTCTTGTCAGCACGCACAAAGCTAGGTTACAGAGAGACCTAGCAATGCGAGGGCTGACAACCGATCTTGTAACAGCGTATGTACAGAATAAGCTGCTCTCTAGTTAGCTGCACCGAAAGGAATTTTTTCCGTTTTCCGCGGAGTCCGTTCCTTTCCGCCGGATTAAAACGAAACCGGAGGGAATGAAGATCTATATTACGGAAACAGAACGGAAACGGAAGAGATAATAAAGGAGTTGTGGAAACGGAACGGAAACGGAAAAGCTAATGAACGATTTTATGGAAACGGAACGGGAACGGAAAAAAATGTGTTATGGTTAAGGCATGGATAAAGAATGCCCGTGAGGAGTTTTCACTCTACAGGATAGGCAACTCCCTATCTCGAACGACAGTTTATTCTGTATATACTCTATTACAGCATCGGTTTTCAGCACGCGCAAAGCTAGGTCTCTATGTACCCTAACTTTGGACGTGATGTCACGAGACCAAAAATTTCAGAATTTAATGAATCCGTTAGTTTTTTTAGCTTGAGTGTAAGGAACTCAAGGCCTTAGTTTCAAATGCGTGTGAAATTGCCTAAAGCCTACTGCACGTATTTGAATCTAAGGTCTGAGGTTTTTGTCTCTTGTCAGCACGCACAAAGCTAGGTTACAGAGAGACCTAGCAATGCGAGGGCTGACAACCGATCTTGTAACAGCGTATGTACAGAATAAGCTGCTCTCTAGTTAGCTGCACCGAAAGGAATTTTTTCCGTTTTCCGCGGAGTCCGTTCCTTTCCGCCGGATTAAAACGAAACCGGAGGGAATGAAGATCTATATTACGGAAACAGAACGGAAACGGAAGAGATAATAAAGGAGTTGTGGAAACGGAACGGAAACGGAAAAGCTAATGAACGATTTTATGGAAACGGAACGGGAACGGAAAAGCTAATGAACGATTTTGTGGAAACTGAACTGAAACGGAAGAGCTAATGAACGTTTTAATGGAAACGGAACGGAAACAGGAAAAAAATGTGTTATGGTTAAGGCATGGATAAAGAATACCCGTGAGGAGTTTTCACTCTACAGGATAGGCAACTCCCTATCTCGAACGACAGTTTATTCTGTATATACTCTATTACAGCATCGGTTTTCAGCACGCGCAAAGCTAGGTCTCTATGTAACCTAACTTTGGACGTGATGTCACGAGACCAAAAATTTCAGAATTTAATGAATCCGTTAGTTTTTTTAGCTTGAGTGTAAGGAACTCAAGGCCTTAGTTTCAAATGCGTGTTAAATTGCCTACAGCCTACTGCACGTATTTGAATCTAAGGTCTGAGGTTTTTGTCTCTTGTCAGCACGCACAAAGCTAGGTTACAGAGAGACCTAGCAATGCGAGGGCTGACAACCGATCTTGTAACAGCGTATGTACAGAATAAGCTGCTCTCTAGTTAGCTGCACCGAAAGGAATTTTTTCCGTTTTCCGCGGAGTCCGTTCCTTTCCGCCGGATTAAAACGAACCGGAGGGAATGAAGATCTATATTACGGAAACAGAACGGAAACGGAAGAGATAATAAAGGAGTTGTGGAAACGGAACGGAAACGGAAAAGCTAATGAACGATTTTATGGAAACGGAACGGGAACGGAAAAAAATGTGTTATGGTTAAGGCATGGATAAAGAATGCCCGTGAGGAGTTTTCACTCTACAGGATAGGCAACTCCCTATCTCGAACGACAGTTTATTCTGTATATACTCTATTACAGCATCGGTTTTCAGCACGCGCAAAGCTAGGTCTCTATGTACCCTAACTTTGGACGTGATGTCACGAGACCAAAAATTTCAGAATTTAATGAATCCGTTAGTTTTTTTAGCTTGAGTGTAAGGAACTCAAGGCCTTAGTTTCAAATGCGTGTGAAATTGCCTAAAGCCTACTGCACGTATTTGAATCTAAGGTCTGAGGTTTTTGTCTCTTGTCAGCACGCACAAAGCTAGGTTACAGAGAGACCTAGCAATGCGAGGGCTGACAACCGATCTTGTAACAGCGTATGTACAGAATAAGCTGCTCTCTAGTTAGCTGCACCGAAAGGAATTTTTTCCGTTTTCCGCGGAGTCCGTTCCTTTCCGCCGGATTAAAACGAACCGGAGGGAATGAAGATCTATATTACGGAAACAGAACGGAAACGGAAGAGATAATAAAGGAGTTGTGGAAACGGAACGGAAACGGAAAAGCTAATGAACGATTTTATGGAAACGGAACGGGAACGGAAAAGCTAATGAACGATTTTGTGGAAACTGAACTGAAACGGAAGAGCTAATGAACGTTTTAATGGAAACGGAACGGAAACAGGAAAAAAATGTGTTATGGTTAAGGCATGGATAAAGAATACCCGTGAGGAGTTTTCACTCTACAGGATAGGCAACTCCCTATCTCGAACGACAGTTTATTCTGTATATACTCTATTACAGCATCGGTTTTCAGCACGCGCAAAGCTAGGTCTCTATGTAACCTAACTTTGGACGTGATGTCACGAGACCAAAAATTTCAGAATTTAATGAATCCGTTAGTTTTTTTAGCTTGAGTGTAAGGAACTCAAGGCCTTAGTTTCAAATGCGTGTTAAATTGCCTACAGCCTACTGCACGTATTTGAATCTAAGGTCTGAGGTTTTTGTCTCTTGTCAGCACGCACAAAGCTAGGTTACAGAGAGACCTAGCAATGCGAGGGCTGACAACCGATCTTGTAACAGCGTATGTACAGAATAAGCTGCTCTCTAGTTAGCTGCACCGAAAGGAATTTTTTCCGTTTTCCGCGGAGTCCGTTCCTTTCCGCCGGATTAAAACGAACCGGAGGGAATGAAGATCTATATTACGGAAACAGAACGGAAACGGAAGAGATAATAAAGGAGTTGTGGAAACGGAACGGAAACGGAAAAGCTAATGAACGATTTTATGGAAACGGAACGGGAACGGAAAAGCTAATGAACGATTTTGTGGAAACTGAACTGAAACGGAAGAGCTAATGAACGTTTTAATGGAAACGGAACGGAAACAGGAAAAAAATGTGTTATGGTTAAGGCATGGATAAAGAATACCCGTGAGGAGTTTTCACTCTACAGGATAGGCAACTCCCTATCTCGAACGACAGTTTATTCTGTATATACTCTATTACAGCATCGGTTTTCAGCACGCGCAAAGCTAGGTCTCTATGTAACCTAACTTTGGACGTGATGTCACGAGACCAAAAATTTCAGAATTTAATGAATCCGTTAGTTTTTTTAGCTTGAGTGTAAGGAACTCAAGGCCTTAGTTTCAAATGCGTGTGAAATTGCCTACAGCCTACTGCACGTATTTGAATCTAAGGTCTGAGGTTTTTGTCTCTTGTCAGCACGCACAAAGCTAGGTTACAGAGAGACCTAGCAATGCGAGGGCTGACAACCGATCTTGTAACAGCGTATGTACAGAATAAGCTGCTCTCTAGTTAGCTGCACCGAAAGGAATTTTTTCCGTTTTCCGCGGAGTCCGTTCCTTTCCGCCGGATTAAAACGAAACCGGAGGGAATGAAGATCTATATTACGGAAACAGAACGGAAACGGAAGAGATAATAAAGGAGTTGTGGAAACGGAACGGAAACGGAAAAGCTAATGAACGATTTTATGGAAACGGAACGGAAACTGAAAAGCCAATGAACGATTTTGTGGAAACTGAACTGAAACGGAAGAGCTAATGAACGTTTTAATGGAAACGGAACGGAAACAGGAAAAAAATGTGTTATGGTTAAGGCATGGATAAAGAATGCCCGTGAGGAGTTTTCACTCTACAGGATAGGCAACTCCCTATCTCGAACGACAGTTTATTCTGTATATACTCTATTACAGCATCGGTTTTCAGCACGCGCAAAGCTAGGTCTCTATGTACCCTAACTTTGGACGTGATGTCACGAGACCAAAAATTTCAGAATTTAATGAATCCGTTAGTTTTTTTAGCTTGAGTGTAAGGAACTCAAGGCCTTAGTTTCAAATGCGTGTGAAATTGCCTAAAGCCTACTGCACGTATTTGAATCTAAGGTCTGAGGTTTTTGTCTCTTGTCAGCACGCACAAAGCTAGGTTACAGAGAGACCTAGCAATGCGAGGGCTGACAACCGATCTTGTAACAGCGTATGTACAGAATAAGCTGCTCTCTAGTTAGCTGCACCGAAAGGAATTTTTTCCGTTTTCCGCGGAGTCCGTTCCTTTCCGCCGGATTAAAACGAAACCGGAGGGAATGAAGATCTATATTACGGAAACAGAACGGAAACGGAAGAGATAATAAAGGAGTTGTGGAAACGGAACGGAAACGGAAAAGCTAATGAACGATTTTATGGAAACGGAACGGAAACTGAAAAGCCAATGAACGATTTTGTGGAAACTGAACTGAAACGGAAGAGCTAATGAACGTTTTAATGGAAACGGAACGGAAACAGGAAAAAAATGTGTTATGGTTAAGGCATGGATAAAGAATGCCCGTGAGGAGTTTTCACTCTACAGGATAGGCAACTCCCTATCTCGAACGACAGTTTATTCTGTATATACTCTATTACAGCATCGGTTTTCAGCACGCGCAAAGCTAGGTCTCTATGTACCCTAACTTTGGACGTGATGTCACGAGACCAAAAATTTCAGAATTTAATGAATCCGTTAGTTTTTTTAGCTTGAGTGTAAGGAACTCAAGGCCTTAGTTTCAAATGCGTGTGAAATTGCCTAAAGCCTACTGCACGTATTTGAATCTAAGGTCTGAGGTTTTTGTCTCTTGTCAGCACGCACAAAGCTAGGTTACAGAGAGACCTAGCAATGCGAGGGCTGACAACCGATCTTGTAACAGCGTATGTACAGAATAAGCTGCTCTCTAGTTAGCTGCACCGAAAGGAATTTTTTCCGTTTTCCGCGGAGTCCGTTCCTTTCCGCCGGATTAAAACGAAACCGGAGGGAATGAAGATCTATATTACGGAAACAGAACGGAAACGGAAGAGATAATAAAGGAGTTGTGGAAACGGAACGGAAACGGAAAAGCTAATGAACGATTTTATGGAAACGGAACGGGAACGGAAAAGCTAATGAACGATTTTGTGGAAACTGAACTGAAACGGAAGAGCTAATGAACGTTTTAATGGAAACGGAACGGAAACAGGAAAAAAATGTGTTATGGTTAAGGCATGGATAAAGAATACCCGTGAGGAGTTTTCACTCTACAGGATAGGCAACTCCCTATCTCGAACGACAGTTTATTCTGTATATACTCTATTACAGCATCGGTTTTCAGCACGCGCAAAGCTAGGTCTCTATGTAACCTAACTTTGGACGTGATGTCACGAGACCAAAAATTTCAGAATTTAATGAATCCGTTAGTTTTTTTAGCTTGAGTGTAAGGAACTCAAGGCCTTAGTTTCAAATGCGTGTTAAATTGCCTACAGCCTACTGCACGTATTTGAATCTAAGGTCTGAGGTTTTTGTCTCTTGTCAGCACGCACAAAGCTAGGTTACAGAGAGACCTAGCAATGCGAGGGCTGACAACCGATCTTGTAACAGCGTATGTACAGAATAAGCTGCTCTCTAGTTAGCTGCACCGAAAGGAATTTTTTCCGTTTTCCGCGGAGTCCGTTCCTTTCCGCCGGATTAAAACGAACCGGAGGGAATGAAGATCTATATTACGGAAACAGAACGGAAACGGAAGAGATAATAAAGGAGTTGTGGAAACGGAACGGAAACGGAAAAGCTAATGAACGATTTTATGGAAACGGAACGGGAACGGAAAAGCTAATGAACGATTTTGTGGAAACTGAACTGAAACGGAAGAGCTAATGAACGTTTTAATGGAAACGGAACGGAAACAGGAAAAAAATGTGTTATGGTTAAGGCATGGATAAAGAATACCCGTGAGGAGTTTTCACTCTACAGGATAGGCAACTCCCTATCTCGAACGACAGTTTATTCTGTATATACTCTATTACAGCATCGGTTTTCAGCACGCGCAAAGCTAGGTCTCTATGTAACCTAACTTTGGACGTGATGTCACGAGACCAAAAATTTCAGAATTTAATGAATCCGTTAGTTTTTTTAGCTTGAGTGTAAGGAACTCAAGGCCTTAGTTTCAAATGCGTGTGAAATTGCCTACAGCCTACTGCACGTATTTGAATCTAAGGTCTGAGGTTTTTGTCTCTTGTCAGCACGCACAAAGCTAGGTTACAGAGAGACCTAGCAATGCGAGGGCTGACAACCGATCTTGTAACAGCGTATGTACAGAATAAGCTGCTCTCTAGTTAGCTGCACCGAAAGGAATTTTTTCCGTTTTCCGCGGAGTCCGTTCCTTTCCGCCGGATTAAAACGAAACCGGAGGGAATGTAGATCTATATTACGGAAACGGAAGAGATAATAAAGGAGTTGTGGAAACGGAACGGAAACGGAAAAGCTAATGAAGGATTTGTGGAAACGGAACGGAAACGGAAGAGCTAATGAAGGAGTTTTGGAATCGGAACGGAAAATGGAAAAAAAATATCTTATGGCCACGGAATTGAAACGGATCGGACACAGATATTTTGTTCTTTGCAGCTCTCAATCTCAGATGTGACGTAAAAAGTCAAAGTTTTTCCACAATACCTGACGACCATTTAATTTTTGGGCCTCCGTGGCGCAATGGTTAGCGCGTTCGGCTGTTAACCGAAAGGTTGGTGGTTCGAGCCAACCCGGGAGCGGTGTTGTGAGGTCTCAAATGTGACGTAAAAGCCAAAGTTTTTCAACAATACCTGACGACCATTCAATTTCCGGGCTTCTGTGGCGCATTTTCAGCTCGTTCGTCTGTTATCGGAAAGGTTGGTGGCTCAAGCCCACCCGGAAACGGTGGTGTTAAGTTTTATAAGTAACGTTAAACGTCATAGTTTCTATACAATACCTGAAGACCATTTAACGTTTGGGCTTCCGTGGCGCAATGGTTAACCGAAAGGTTGGTGGTTCGAGCACACCCGTAAGCGGTGCTGTGAGGTTTCAGATGTTACGTAAGTTTTTCCACAATACCTGACGACCATTTAATTTCAGAGCTTCCGTGGCTCAATGAAATTCGCCTTCGGCTTTTAACCGATAGTTTGGTGGTTCGAGCCCTTCCGAGAGCAGTATTGTGAGGTCTCAGATGTAACGTAAAAGTTTTTCCACAATACCTGACAACATTTTAAATTCTAGGATTCCGTGGCGCAATGCTTAGTGCGTTCGGCTGTTAACCGAAAGGTTGGTGGTTCGAGACCATCCGGGAGCGGTGTTGTGAGGTCGCAGATGTGACGTAATAAGTCAAAGTTTTTCCACAATACCTGACAACCATATAATTTCAGAGCTTCCGTGGCTCAATGGTTAGCAAGTTCGGCTGTTAACCGAAAGGTTGGTGGTTCGAGCCCATCCGGGAGCGGTGTTGTGAGGTGTCTGCTGTAACCCAGAATATAAAAGTTTTTCCACAATACCTGAAGACAATTTAATTTTTGTGCTTCCTTTGCGCAATGGTTATCGCGTTAATCTGTTAACCGAAAGGTTGGTCGTTCGAGCCCACCCGGAAGCGGTGTTGTGATATCTCATATGTAACGTAAAAAGCCAAAGTTTTTCCACAATGCCTGACAACATTTTAAATTCTAAGCTTCCGTGGCGCAATGCTTATTGCGTTCGGCTGTTAACCGAAAGGTTGGTGGTTCGAGCCCAACCGGGAGCGGTGTTATGTGATCTCAGATGGGACGAAAAAAGTCAGAGTTTTTCCAAAATACCTGACAACCATTTAATATCTGAGCTTCCGTGGCTCAATGGTGAGCGCGTTCGGCTGTTAACCGAAAGGTTGGTCGTTCGAGCCCACCCGGAAGCGGTGTTGTGAGATCTCATATGTAACGTAAAAAGCCAAAGTTTTTCCACAATACCTGACAACAATTTAAATTCTAAGCTTCCGTGGCGCAATGCTTAGTGCGTTCGGCTGTTAACCGAAAGGTTGGTGGTTCGAGCCCATCCTGGAGCGGTGTTGTGAGGTGTCAGCTGTAACCCAGAATATAAAAGTTTTTCCACAATACCTGAAGACCATTTAATTTTTGTGCTTCCTTTGCGCAATGGTTATCGCGTTCATCTGCTACCCGAAAGGTTGGTCGTTCGAGCCCACTCGGGAGCGGTGTTGTGAGATCTCAAATGTAACGTAAAAAGCCAAAGTTTTTCCACAATACCTGACAATATTTTAAATTCTAAGCTTCCGTGGCGCAAAGCTTAGTGCGTTCGGCTGTTAACCAAAAGGTTGGTGGTTCGAGCCCATCCGGGAGCGGTGTTGTGAGGTGTCAGCTGTAACCCAGAATATAAAAGGGTACGTTCAGTAACGAAAATCTCAAGGAAATCGCTGTTTTCTTGATGTGTGGTTGATGGGCTCGAGACGTCACAGTGACGTAAAAGGTTGTTGAACGGAAAAGTGACATTTTGAAGTTAGCGCTGTTTTAGAAATCGGAGTTGGGGAAACGTTTTGCTGGCCCTCAAAACGTTACGATGCGCAAATGGCTCCTTTTTAATTATAAACGAGCTCGCAAATAATGAAATTGTTTAAGAAAATTATGCCTATTTGAATGGTAGAAGTAGTTTTGTAAGGAAAACTAAATTACTAATACAATTACTGTAGGAATAACATTGTTGGAATTTAATTTTTAAATCCCGCGCCAACTTTTCGTCTGCCAAGTGTTCAACAGTCAAGCGCTACGTCACGCCATAAAAAAAACCATATGGATTAGATGGTTTTTTTGATGGTCAAGCGCTGAGCATCATGACGTCAAAACCGGAAACGCGAAAAAGCGTACAGTAGGAAAAATCTCACATCGCTTAGTAACCGCTGCCATCAAAAAGGGTTACTGAACGTACCCAAAGTTTTTCCACAATACCTGAAGACCATTTAATTTTTGTGCTTCCTTTGCGCAATGGTTATCGCGTTCATCTGCTAACCGAAAGGTTGGTCGTTCGAGCCCACTCGGAAGCGGTGTTGTGAGATCTCAAATGTAACGTAAAAAGCCAAAGTTTTTCCACAATACCTGACAACATTTTAAATTCTAAGATTCCGTGGCGCAGTGCTTAGTGCGTTCGGCTGTTAACCGAAAGGTTGGTGGTTCGAGACCATCCGGGAGCGGTGTTGTGAGGTCGCAGATGTGACGTAAAAAGTCAAAGTTTTTCCACAAGACCTGACAACCATTTAATTTCAGAGCTTCCGTGGCTCAATGGTTAGCGCGTTCGGCTGTTAACCGAAAGGCTGGTGGTTCCAGCAAACCCGGGAGAGGTGTTGTGTGGTCTCAGATGTAGCGTAAAAAGTCATAAGTTTTCCACAATACCTGACGACCATTCAATTTCAGAGCTTCTCTGGCTCAATCAATACCGGGTTCGGCTTTCAACCGATAGTTTGGTGGTTCGAGCCCATCCGGGAGCAGTATTGTGAGGTCTCAGATGTAACTTATAAAGTCAGAGTTTTTCCACAATACCTGACGAACGGTTAATGGTTCGAGCCCATCCGGGAGTGGTGTTGTCAGGTCTCAGATGTAAAGGAGAAAGTCAGTGTTTTTCCTCAATACCTGACGAACATTTAATTTTTGGGCTTCCGTGGCGCAATGGTTAGCGCGTTCCGCTGTTAACCGAAAGGTTGGTGGTTCCACCCCACACGGGAGAGGTGTTGTGGGGTCTCAGATGTAGCGTAAAAAGTCATGATTTCCACAATACCTGACAACCATTTAATTTCTAAGCTTCGGTGGATCAATGGTTAGCGCGTTCGGCCGTTAACCGAAAGGTTGGTGGTTCGAGCCCATACGGGAGCGGTGTTGTGAGATTTCAAATGTAACGTAAAAAGCCAAAGTTTTTCAACAATACCTGACGACCATTTAATATTTGGTCTTCCGTGGCGCAATGGTTAGCGCGTTCGGCACATCGCTTAGTAACCGCTGCCATCAAAAAGGGTTACTGAACGTACCCAAAGTTTTTCTACAATACCCGACAACATTTTAAATTCTAAGCTTCCGTGGCGCAATGCTTAGTGCGTTCGGCTGTTAACAGAAAGGTTGGTGGTTCGAGCCCATCCGGGAGCGGTGTTGTGAGGTGTCAGCTGTAACCCAGAATATAAAAGTTTTTCCACAATACCTGAAGACCATTTAATTTTTGTGCTTCTTTTGCGCAATGGTTATCGCGTTCATCTGCTAACCGAAGGGTTGGTCGTTCGAGCCCACTCGGGAGCGGTGTTGTGAGATCTCAAATGTGACGTAAAAAGCGAAAGTTTTTCAACAATACCTGACGACCATTTAAATTTTGGGCTTCCGTGGCGCAATGGTTAGCGCGTTCATCTGTTAACCGAAAGTTTGGTGGTTCCAGCCCACACGGGAGAGGTGTTGTGGGGTCTCAGATGTAGCGTAAAAAGTCAAAGTTTTTCCACAATACCTGACGACCATTCAATTTCAGAGCTTCTCTGGCTCGATCAATACCGGGTTCGGCTTTCAACCGATAGTTTGGTGGTTCGAGCCCATCCGGGAGCAGTGTTGTGAGGTCTCAGATGTAACTTATAAAGTCAGAGTTTTTCCACAATACCTGACGAACATTTAATTTTTGTGCTTCCGTTGCGCAATGGTTAGCGCGTTCGGCTGTTAACCGAACGGTTAATGGTTCGAGCCCATCCGGGAGTGGTGTTGTCAGGTCTCAGATGTAAAGTAAAAAGTCAGTGTTTTTCCTCAATACCTGACGAACATTTAATTTTTGGGCTTCCGTGGCGCAATGGTTAGCGCGTTCAGCTGTTAACAGAAAGTTTGGTGGTTCCAGCCCACACGGGAGAGGTGTTGTGGGGTCTCAGATGTAGCGTAAAAAGTCAAAGTTTTTCCACAATACCTGACGACCATTCAATTTTCGGGCTTCTGTGGATCATTTTCAGCTCGTTCGTCTGTTATCGGAAAAGTTGGTGGCTCAAGCCCACCCTTGAACGCTGGTGTTAAGTTTTATAAGTAACGTAAAAAGTCATAGTTTTTCCACAATACCTGAAGAACATTTAATATCTGAGCATCCGTGGCTCAATGGTTAGCGCGTTCGGCTGTTAACCGAAAGGTTGGTCGTTCGAGCATACCCGGAAGCGGTGTTGTGAGATCTCAAATGTAACGTAAAAAGCCAAAGTTTTTCCACAATGCCTGACAACATTTTAAATTCTAAGCTTCCGTGGCGCAATGCTTAGTGCGTTCGGCTGTTAACCGAAAGGTTGGCAGTTTGAGCCCATTCGGAAGTGGTGTTGTGAGATCTCAGATGTGACGTAAAAAGTCAGAGTTTTTCCACAATACCTGACAAACATTTAATTTTTGTGCTTCCTTAGCGCAATGGTTATCGCATTAATCTGTTAACCGAAAGGTTGGTCGTTCGAGCCCACCCGGAAGCGGTGTTGTGAGATCTCATATGTAACGTAAAAAGCCAAAGTTTTTCCACAATGCCTGACAACATTTTAAATTCTAAGCTTCCGTGGCGCAATGCTTATGGCGTTCGGCTGTTAACCGAAAGGTTGGTGGTTCGAGCCCAACCGGGAGCGGTGTTATGTGATCTCAGATGTGACGAAAAAAGTCAGAGTTTTTCCAAAATACCTGACAACCATTTGGTTTCTGAGCTTCCGTGGCTCAATGGTTAGCGCGTTCGGCTGTTAACCGAAAGGTTGGTGGTTCCAGCCCACCCGGGAGAGGTGTTGTGTGGTCTCAGATGTAGCGTAAAAAGTCATGAGTTTTCCACAAATACCTGACGACCATTTAATTTCAGAGCTTCCGTGGCTCAATCAATACCGCGTTCGGCTTTCATCCGATAGTTTGGTGGTTCGAGCCCATCCGGGAACAGTGTTGTGAGGTCTCAGTTGTAACTTAAAAAGTCAGAGTTTTTCCACAATACCTGACGAACATTTAATTTTTGTGCTTCCGTTGCGCAATGGTTAGCGCGTTCGGCTGTTAACCGAACGGTTAATGGTTGAGCCCATCCGGAAGTGGTGTTGTTAGGTCTCAGATGTAAAGTAAAAAGTCAGTGTTTTTCCTCAATACCTGACGAACATTTAATGTTTGGGCTTCCGTGGCGCAATGGTTAGCGCGTTCAGCTGTTAACCGAAAGTTTGGTGGTTCCAGCCCACACGGGAGAGGTGTTGTGGGGTCTCAGATGTAGCGTAAAAAGTCAAAGTTTTTCCACAATACCTGACGACCATTCAATTTTCGGGCTTCTGTGGCTCATTTTCAGCTCGTTCGTCTGTTATCGGAAAGGTTGGTGGCTCAAGCCCACCCGGGAACGCTGGTGTTAAGTTTTATAAGTAACGTAAAAAGTCATAGTTTTTCCACAATACCTGAAGAACATTTAGTTTTTGGGCTTCCGTTGCGCTATGGATAGCGCGTTAAGCTGTTTACCGAAAGGTTGGTGGTTCCAGCCCACCCAGGAGAGGTGTTGTGTGGTCTCAGATATAGCGTAAAAAGTCATAAGTTTTCCTACAATATCTGACAACCATTTTTTTTTGGGCTTCCGAGGCGCAATGGTTAGCGCGTTCGGCTGTTAACCGAATGGTTGATGGTTCGAGCCCATCCGGGAGTGGTGTTGTGAGGTCTCAGATGTAAAGTAAAAAGTCAGTGTTTTTCCTAAATACCTGACGACCATTTAATTTCAGAGCTTCCGTGGCTCAATCAATACCGCGTTCGGCTGTTAACCGAAAGGTTGGTGGTTCGAGCTCATCCGGGAGCGGTGTTGTGAGATCTCAAATGTAACGTAAAAAGCCAAAGTTTTTCAACAATACCTGACGACCATTTAAATTTTGGGCTTCCGTGGCGCAATGGTTAGCGCGTTCATCTGTTAACCGAAAGGTTGGTGGTTCAAGCCCACCCGGGAGTGGTGTTGTGAGGTCTCAGATGTAAAGTAAAAAGTCAGATTTTTCCTCAATACCTGACGAACAATTAATTTTTGGGCTTCCGTGGCGCAATGGTTAGCGCGTTCCGCTGTTAACCGAAAGGTTGGTGGTTCCACCCCACACGGGAGAGGTGTTGTGGGGTCTCAGATGTAGCGTAAAAAGTCATGTTTTCCACAATACCTGACAACCATTTGATTTCTAAGCTTCGGTGGATCAATGGTTAGCGCGTTCGGCCGTTAACCGAAAGGTTGGTGGTTCGAGCCCATACGGGAGCGGTGTTGTGAGATTTCAAATGTAACGTAAAAAGCCAAAGTTTTTCAACAATACCTGACGACCATTTAATATTTGGTCTTCCGTGGCGCAATGGTTAGCGCGTTCGGCTGTTAACCGAAAGGTTGGTGGTTCGAGCCCACCCGGGAGCGGTGTTGTGAGATCTCAAATGTAACGTAAAAAGCCAAAGTTTTTCAACAATACCTGACGACCATTTAAATTTTGGGCTTCCGTGGCGCAATGGTTAGCGCGTTCATCTGTTAACCGAAAGGTTGGTGGTTCATGCCCACCCGGGAGCGGTGTTGTGAGGTGTCAAATGTAACCCAAAATGTAAATGTATTTCCACAATACCTGACAACCATTTAATTTTTGAGCTTCCGTGGCTCAATGGTTAGCGCGTTCGGCTGTTAACAGAAAGGTTGGTGGTTCGAGCTCATCCGGGAACGGTGTAGTGAGATCTCAAATGTAACGTAAAAAGCCAAAGTTTTTCTACAATACCCGACAACATTTTAAATTCTAAGCTTCCGTGGCGCAATGCTTAGTGCGTTCGGCTGTTAACAGAAAGGTTGGTGGTTCGAGCCCATCCGGGAGCGGTGTTGTGAGGTGTCAGCTGTAACCCAGAATATAAAAGTTTTTCCACAATACCTGAAGACCATTTAATTTTTGTGCTTCTTTTGCGCAATGGTTATCGCGTTCATCTGCTAACCGAAAGGTTGGTCGTTCGAGCCCACTCGGGAGCGGTGTTGTGAGATCTCAAATGTGACGTAAAAAGCCAAAGTTTTTCAACAATACCTGACGACCATTTAAATATTGGGCTTCCGTGGCGCAATGGTTAGCGCGTTCATCTGTTAACCGAAAGGTTAATGGTTGAGCCCATCCGGAAGTGGTGTTGTTAGGTCTCAGATGTAAAGTAAAAAGTCAATGTTTTTCCTCAATACCTGACGAACATTTAATGTTTGGGCTTCCGTGGCGCAATGGTTAGCGCGTTCAGCTGTTAACCGAAAGTTTGGTGGTTCCAGCCCACACGGGAGAGGTGTTGTGGGGTCTCAGATGTAGCGTAAAAAGTCAAAGGTTTTCCACAATACCTGACGACCATTTAATTTTTGGGCTTCTGTGGCGCAATGGTTTGCGCGTTCGGCTGTTAACCGAAAGGTTGGTGGTTCGAGCCCATCCGGGAGCGGTATTGTGAGATCTCAAATGTAACGTAAAAAGCCAAAGTTTTTCAACAATACCTGACGACCATTTAAATTTTGGGCTTCCGTGGCGCAATGGTTAGCGCGTTCATCTGTTAACCGAAAGGTTGGTGGTTCAAGCCCACCCGGGAGTGGTGTTGTCAGGTCTCAGATGTAAAGTAAAAAGTCAGTGTTTTTCCTCAATACCTGACGAACAATTAATTTTTGGGCTTCCGTGGCGCAATGGTTAGCGCGTTCCGCTGTTAACCGAAAGGTTGGTGGTTCCACCCCGTACGGGAGAGGTGTTGTGGGGTCTCAGATGTAGCGTAAAAAGTCATGTTTTCCACAATACCTGACAACCATTTAATTTCTAAGCCTTCGGTGGATCAATGGTTAGCGCGTTCGGCCGTTAACCGAAAGGTTGGTGGTTCGAGCCCATACGGGAGCGGTGTTGTGAGATTTCAAATGTAACGTAAAAAGCCAAAGTTTTTCAACAATACCTGACGACCATTTAATATTTGGTCTTCCGTGGCGCAATGGTTAGCGCGTTCGGCTGTTAACCGAAAGGTTGGTGGTTCGAGCCCACCCGGGAGCGGTGTTGTGAGATCTCAAATGTAACGTAAAAAGCCAAAGTTTTTCAACAATACCTGACGACCATTTAAATTTTGGGCTTCCGTGGCGCAATGGTTAGCGCGTTCATCTGTTAACCGAAAGGTTGGTGGTTCGAGCCCATACGGGAGCGGTGTTGTGAGATGTCAAATGTAACCCAAAATGTAAATGTTTTTCCACAATACCTGACAACCATTTAATTTTTGAGCTTCCGTGGCTCAATGGTTAGCGCGTTCGGCTGTTAACAGAAAGGTTGGTGGTTCGAGCTCATCCGGGAACGGTGTAGTGAGATCTCAAATGTAACGTAAAAAGCCAAAGTTTTTCTACAATACCCGACAACATTTTAAATTCTAAGCTTCCGTGGCGCAATGCTTAGTGCGTTCGGCTGTTAACAGAAAGGTTGGTGGTTCGAGCCCATCCGGGAGCGGTGTTGTGAGGTGTCAGCTGTAACCCAAAATGTAAATGTTTTTCCACAATACCTGACAACCGTTTAATTTCTGAGCTTCCGTGGCTCAATGGTTAACGCGTTCGGCTGTTAACCGAAAGGTTGGTGGTTCGAGCCCATCCGGGAGCGGTGTTGTTAGATCTCAAATGTAACGTAAAAAGCCAAAGTTTTTCAACAATACCTGACGACCATTTAATTTTGGGGGTCTCAGATGTAGCGTAAAAAGTCATAAGTTTTCCACAATACCTGACAACAATTAATTTAATAGCTTCCGTGGCTCAATGGTTAGCGCGTTCGGCTGTTAACGGAAAAGTTGGTGGTTTGAGCCCACCCGGGAGCGGTGTTGTGAGATCTCAAATGTAACGTAAAAAGCCAAAGTTTTTCAACAATAACTGACGACCATTTAATTTTGGGCTTCCGTGGCGCAATGGTTAGCGCGTTCAGCTGTTAGTCGAAAGGTTGGTGGTTCCAGCCCACACGGGAGAGGTGTTGTGGGGTCTCAGATGTAGCGTAAAAAGTCATAAGTTTTCCACAATACCTGACAACCATTTAATTTCTGAGCTTCCGTGGCTCAAGGGTTAGCGCGTTCGGCTGTTAACCGAAAGGTTGGTGGCTCATGCCCAGCCGGGAACGTTGGTGTGAAGTGTTATAAGTAACGTAAAAAAAGAAAGTTTTTCCACAATACCTGACAACATTTTAAATTCTAGGATTCCGTGGCGCAATGCTTAGTGCGTTCGGCTGTTAACCGAAAGGTTGGTGGTTCGAGACCATCCGGGAGCGGTGTTGTGAGGTCGCAAATGTGACGTAAAAAGTCAAAGTTTTTCCACAATACCTGACAACCATTTAATTTCAGAGCTTCCCTGGCTCAATGGTTAGCACGTTCGGCTGTTAACCGAAAGGTTGATGGTTCGAGCCCATCCGGGAGCGGTGTTGTGAGGTGTCAGCTGTAACCCAGAATATAAAAGTTTTTCCACAATACCTGAAGACCATTTAATTTTTGTGCTTCCTTTGCGCAATGGTTATCGCGTTCATCTGCTAACCGAAAGGTTGGTCGTTCGAGCCCACTCGGGAGCGGTGTTGTGAGATCTCAAATGTAACGTAAAAAGCCAAAGTTTTTCCACAATACCTGACAACATTTTAAATTCTAAGATTCCGTGGCGCAATGCTTAGTGCGTTCTGCTGTTAACCGAAAGGTTGTTGGTTCGAGACCATCCGGGAGCGGTGTTGTGAGGTCGCAGATGTGACGTAAAAAGTCAAAGTTTTTCCACGATACCTGACAACCATTTGGTTTCTGAGCTTCCGTGGCCCAATTGTTAGCGCGTTCGGCTGTTAACCGAAAGATTGGTGGTTCCAGCCCACCCGGGAGAGGTGTTGTGGGGTCTCAGATGTAGCGTAAAAAGTCATAAGTTTTCCACAATACCTGACAACAATTAATTTAATAGCTTCCGTGGCTCAATGGTTAGCGCGTTCGGCTGTTAACGGAAAAGTTGGTGGTTTGAGCCCACCCGGGAGCGGTGTTGTGAGATCTCAAATGTAACGTAAAAAGCCAAAGTTTTTCAACAATAACTGACGACCATTTAATTTTGGGCTTCCGTGGCGCAATGGTTAGAGCGTTCAGCTGTTAGTCGAAAGGTTGGTGGTTCCAGCCCACACGGGAGAGGTGATGTGGGGTCTCAGATGTAGCGTAAAAAGTCATAAGTTTTCACAATACCTGACAACCATTTAATTTCTGAGCTTCCGTGGCTCAAGGGTTAGCGCGTTCGGCTGTTAACCGAAAGGTTGGTGGCTCAAGCCCAGCCGGGAACGTTGGTGTGAAGTGTTATAAGTAACGTAAAAAGTGAAAGTTTTTCCACAATACCTGACAACAGTTTAACTTCTAAGCTTCCGTGGCGCAATGCTTAGTGCGTTCGGCTGTTAACCGAAAGGTTGGTCGTTCGAGCCCACTCGGGAGCGGTGTTGTGAGATCTCAAATGTAACGTAAAAAGCCAAAGTTTTTCCACAATACCTGACAACATTTTAAATTCTAGGATTCCGTGGCGCAATGCTTAGTGCGTTCGGCTGTTAACCGAAAGGTTGGTGGTTCGAGACCATCCGGGAGCGGTGTTGTGAGGTCGCAAATGTGACGTAAAAAGTCAAAGTTTTTCCACAATACCTGACAACCATTTAATTTCAGAGCTTCCGTGGCTCAATGATTAGCGCGTTCGGCTGTTAACCGAAAGGTTGGTGGTTCGAGCCCATTCGGGAGCGGTGTTGTGAGGTGTCAGCTGTAACCCAGAATATAAAAGTTTTTCCACAATACCTGAAGACCATTTAATTTTTGTGCTTCCTTTGCGCAATGGTTATCGCGTTCATCTGCTAACCGAAAGGTTGGTCGTTCGAGCCCACTCGGGAGCGGTGTTGTGAGATCTCAAATGTAACGTAAAAAGCCAAAGTTTTTCCACAATACCTGACAACATTTTAAATTCTAAGATTCCGTGGCGCAATGCTTAGTGCGTTCGGCTGTTAACCGAAAGGTTGTTGGTTCGAGACCATCCGGGAGCGGTGTTGTGAGGTCGCAGATGTGACGTAAAAAGTCAAAGTTTTCCACATTACCTGACAACCATTTAATTTCAGAGCTTCCGTGGCTTCATGGTTAGCGCGTTCGGCTGTTAACCGAAAGGTTGGTGGTTCGAGCCCATCCGGGAGCGGTGTTGTGAGGTGTCAGCTGTAACCCAGAATATAAAAGTTTTTCCACAATACCTGAAGACCATTTAATTTTTGTGCTTCCTTTGCGCAATGGTTATCGCGTTCATCTGCTAACCGAAAGGTTGGTCGTTCGAGCCCACTCGGGAGCGGTGTTGTGAGATCTCAAATGTAACGTAAAAAGCCAAAGTTTTTCCACAATACCTGACAACATTTTAAATTCTAAGATTCCGTGGCGCAATGCTTAGTGCGTTCGGCTGTTAACCGAAAGGTTGGTGGTTCGAGACCATCCGGGAGCGGTGTTGTGAGGTCGCAGATGTGATGTAAAAAGTCAAAGTTTTTCCACAATATCTGACAACCATTTAATTTCAGAGCTTCTGTGGCTCAATGGTTAGCGCGTTCGGCTGATAACCGAAAGGTTGGTGGTTCGAGCCCATCCGGGAGCGGTGTTGTGAGGTGTCAACTGTAACCCAGAATATAAAAGTTTTTCCACAATACCTGAAGACCATTTAATTTTTGTGCTTCCTTTGCGCAATGGTTATCGCGTTAATCTGTTAACCGAAAGGTTGGTCGTTCGAGCCCACCCGGAAGCGGTGTTGTGAGATCTCATATGTAACGTAAAAAGCCAAAGTTTTTCCACAATGCCTGACAACATTTTAAATTCTAAGCTTCCGTGGCGCATTGCTTATTGCGTTCGGCTGTTAACCGAAAGGTTGGTGGTTCGAGCCCAACCGGGAGCGGTGTTATGTGATCTCAGATGGGACGACAAAAGTCAGAGTTTTTCCAAAATACCTGACAACCATTTGGTTTCTGAGCTTCCGTGGCTCAATGGTTAGCGCGTTCGGCTGTTAACCGAGAGGTTGGTAATTCGAGCCCACCCGGGAGCGGTGTTGTGAGATCTCAAACGTAACGTAAAAAGCCAAAGTTTTTCAACAATACCTGACGACCATGTAATTTTTGGGCTTCCGTGGCGCAATGGTTAGCGCGTTCGGCTGTTAACCGAATGGTTGGTCGTTCGAGCCCACCCGGAAGCGGTGTTGTGAGATCTCAAATGTAACGTAAAAAGCCAAAGTTTTTCCACAATGCCTGACAACATTTTAAATTCTAAGCTTCCGTGGCGCAATGCTTAGTGCAGTAGGCTGTTAACCGAATGGTTGGCGGTTTGAGCCCATCCGGAAGTGTTGTTGTGAGATCTCAGATGTGACGTAAAAAGTCAGAGTTTTTCCACAATACCTGACACCCATTTGGTTTCTGAGCTTCCGTGGCTCAATGGTTAGCGCGTTCGGCTGTTAACCGAATGGTTGGTGGTTCGAGCCCATTCGGGAGTGGTGTTGTGAGGTCTCAGATGTAAAGTAAAAAGTCAGTGTTTTTTCCTCAATACCTGACGACCATTTAATTTCAGAGCTTCCTTGGCTCAATCAATACCGCGTTCGACTTTTATCCGATAGTTTGGTGGTTCGAGCCCATCCGGGAACAGTGTTGTGAGGTCTCAGATGTAACGTAAAAAGTCAGAGTTTTTCCACAATACCTGACAAACATTTAATTTTTGGTCTTCCGTTGCGCAATGGTTAGCGCGTTCGGCTGTTGACCGAAAGGTTGGTAATTCGACCCCACCCGGGAGCGGTGTTGTGAGGTCTCAGATGTAACGTAAAAAGTCAGAGTTTTACCACAATACCTGACGACCATTTAATTTCAGAGCTTCCGTGGCTCAATCAATACCGCGTTTGGCTTTCAACCGATAGTTTGGTGGTTCGAGCCCATCCGGGAACAGTGTTGTGAGGTCTCAGATGTAACGTAAAAAGTCAGAGTTTTTCCACAATACCTGACAAACATTTAATTTTTGGGCTTCCGTTGCGCAATGTTAGCGCGTTCGGCTGTTATCCGAAAGGTTGGTGGCTCAAGCCCAGCCGGGAGCGGTGCTGTGAGGTGTCAAATGTAACCCAAAATGTAAATGTTTTTCCACAATACCTGACAACCATTTAATTTCTGAGCTTCCGTGGCTCAATGGTTAGCGCGTTCGGCTGTTAACCGAAAGGTTGGTGGTTCGAGCCCATCCTGGAGCGGTGTTGTGAGGTGTCAGCTGTAACCCAGAATATAAAAGTTTTTCCACAATACCTGAACACCATTTAATTTTTGTGCTTCCTTTGCGCAATGGTTATCGCGTTCATCTGCTAACCGAAAGGTTGGTCGTTCGAGCCCACTCGGGAGCGGTGTTGTGAGATCTCAAATGTAACGTAAAAAGCCAAAGTTTTTCCACAATACCTGACAACATTTTCAATTCTAAGCTTCCGTGGCGCAATGCTTAGTGCGTTCGGCTGTTAACCAAAAGGTTGGTGGTTCGAACCCATCCGGGAGCGGTGTTGTGAGGTGTCAGCTGTAACCCAGAATATAAAGGGTACGTTCAGTAACGAAAATCTCAAGGAAATCGCTGTTTTCTTGATGTGTGGTTGATGGGCTCGAGACGTCACAGTGACGTAAAAGGTTGTTGAACGGAAAAGTGACATTTTGAAGTTAGCGCTGTTTTAGAAATAGGAGTTGGGGAAACGTTTTGCTGGCCATCAAAACGTTACGAAGCGCAAATGGCTCCTTTTTAATTATAAACGAGCTCGCAAATAATGAAATTGTTTAAGAAAATTATGCCTATTTGAATGGTAGAAGTAGTTTTGTAAGGAAAACTAAATTACTAATACAATTACTGTAGGAATAACATTGTTGGAATTTAATTTTTAAATCCCGCGCCAACTTTTCGTCTGCCAAGTGTTCAACAGTCAAGCGCTACGTCACGCCATAAAAAAACCATATGGATTAGATGGTTTTTTTGATGGTCAAGCGCTGAGCATCATGACGTCAAAACCGGAAACGCGAAAAAGCGTACAGTAGGAAAAATCTCACATCGCTTAGTAACCGCTGCCATCAAAAAGGGTTACTGAACGTACCCAAAGTTTTTCCACAATACCTGAAGACCATTTAATTTTTGTGCTTCCTTTGCGCAATGGTTATCGCGTTCATCTGCTAACCGAAAGGTTGGTCGTTCGAGCCCACTCGGGAGCGGTGTTGTGAGATCTCAAATGTAACGTAAAAAGCCAAAGTTTTTCCACAAAACCTGACAACATTTTAAATTCTAAGATTCCGTGGCGCAATGCTTAGTGCGTTCGGCTGTTAACCGAAAGGTTGGTGGTTCGAGACCATCCGGGAGCGGTGTTGTGAGGTCGCAGATGTGACGTAAAAAGTCAAAGCTTTTCCACAATACCTGACAACCATTTAATTTCAGAGCTTCCGTGGCTCAATGGTTAGCACGTTCGGCTGTTAACCGAAAGGTTGGTGATTCGAGCCCATCCGGGAGCGGTGTTGTGAGGTGTCAGCTGTAACCCAGAATATAAAAGTTTTTCCACAATACCTGAAGACCATTTAATTTTTGTGCTTCCTTTGCGCAATGGTTATCGCGTTAATCTGTTAACCGAAAGGTTGGTCGTTCGAGCCCACCCGGAAGCGGTGCTGTGAGATCTCAAATGTAACGTAAAAAGCCAAAGTTTTTCAACAATACCTGACGACCATGTAATTTTTGGGGTTCCGTGGCGCAATGGTTAGCGCGTTCGGCTGCTAACCGAATGGTTGGTGGTTCGAGCCCATTCGGGAGTGGTGTTGTGAGGTCTCAGATGTAAAGTAAAAAGTCAGTGTTTTTTCCTCAATACCTGACGACCATTTAATTTCAGAGCTTCCTTGGCTCAATCAATACCGCGTTCGACTTTTATCCGATAGTTTGGTGGTTCGAGCCCATCCGGGAACAGTGTTGTGAGGTCTCAGATGTAACGTAAAAAGTCAGAGTTTTTCCACAATACCTGACAAACATTTTATTTTTGGGCTTCCGTTGCGCAATGGTTAGCGCGTTCGGCTGTTGACCGAAAGGTTGGTAATTCGACCCCACCCGGGAGCGGTGTTGTGAGGTCTCAGATGTAACGTAAAAAGTCAGAGTTTTACCACAATACCTGACGACCATTTAATTTCAGAGCTTCCGTGGCTCAATCAATACCGCGTTTGGCTTTCAACCGATAGTTTGGTGGTTCGAGCCCATCCGGGAAGAGTGTTGTGAGGTCTCAGATGTAACGTAAAAAGTCAGAGTTTTTCCACAATACCTGACAAACATTTAATTTTTGGGCTTCCGTTGCGCAATGTTTAGCGCGTTCGGCCGTTAACTGAAAGGTTGGTCGTTCGAGCCCACCCGGAAGCGGTGTTGTGAGATCTCAAATGTAACGTAAAAAGCCAAAGTTTTTCCACAATGCCTGACAACAGTTTAAATTCTAAGCTTCCGTGGCGCAATGCTTAGTGCGTTCGGCTGTTAACAGAAAGTTTGGTGGTTCCAGCCCACACGGGAGAGGTGTTGTGGGGTCTCAGATGTAGCGTAAAAAGTCAAAGTTTTTCCACAATACCTGACGACCATTCAATTTTCGGGCTTCTGTGGCTCATTTTCAGCTCGTTCATCTGTTATCGGAAAAGTTGGTGGCTCAAGCCCACCCTTGAACGCTGGTGTTAAGTTTTATAAGTAACGTAAAAAGTCATAGTTTTTCCACAATACCTGAAGAACATTTAATTTCTGAGCATCCGTGGCTCAATGGTTAGCGCGTTCGGCTGTTAACCGATAGGTTGGTCGTTCGAGCATACCCGGAAGCGGTGTTGTGAGATCTCAAATGTAACGTAAAAAGCCAAAGTTTTTCCACAATGCCTGACAACATTTTAAATTCTAAGCTTCCGTGGCGCAATGCTTAGTGCGTTCGGCTGTTAACCGAAAGGTTGGTGGTTCGAGCCCAACCGGGAGCGGTGTTATGTGATCTCAGATGGGACGAAAAAAGTCAGAGTTTTTCCAAAATACCTGACAAACATTTAATTTTTGTGCTTCCTTAGCGCAAGGGTTATCGCATTAATCTGTTAACCGAAAGGTTGGTCGTTCGAGCCCACCCGGAAGCGGTGTTGTGAGATCTCATATGTAACGTAAAAAGCCAAAGTTTTTCCACAATGCCTGACAACATTTTAAATTCTAAGCTTCCGTGGCGCAATGCTTATGGCGTTCGGCTGTTAACCGAAAGGTTGGTGGTTCGAGCCCAACCGGGAGCGGTGTTATGTGATCTCAGATGGGACGAAAAAAGTCAGAGTTTTTCCAAAATACCTGACAACCATTTGGTTTCTGAGCTTCCGTGGCTCAATGGTTAGCGCGCTCGGCTGTTAACCGAAAGGTTGGTGGTTCCAGCCCACCCGGGAGAGGTGTTGTGTGGTCTCAGATGTAGCGTAAAAAGTCATAAGTTTTCCACAAATACCTGACGACCATTTAATTTCAGAGCTTCCGTGGCTCAATCAATACCGCGTTCGGCTTTCAACCGATAGTTTGGTGGTTCGAGCCCATCCAGGAACAGTGTTGTGAGGTCTCAGATGTAACTTAAAAAGTCAGAGTTTTTCCACAATACCTGACGAACATTTAATTTTTGTGCTTCCGTTGCGCAATGGTTAGCGCGTTCGGCTGTTAACCGAACGGTTAATGGTTGAGCCCATCCGGAAGTGGTGTTGTCAGTTCTCAGATGTAAAGAAAAAAGTCAGTGTTTTTCCACAATACCTGACGAACGTTTAATTTTTGGGCTTCCGTGACGCAATGGTTAGCGCGTTCAGCTGTTAACCGAAAGGTTGGTGGCTCAAGCCCAGCCGGGAGCGGTGTTGTGAGGTGTCAGCTGTAACCCAGAATATAAAAGTTTTTCCACAATACCTGAAGACCATTTAATTTTTGTGCTTCCTTTGCGCAATGGTTATCGCGTTCATCTGCTAACCGAAAGGTTGGTCGTTCGAGCCCACTCGGGAGCGGTGTTGTGAGATCTCAAATGTAACGTAAAAAGCCAAAGTTTTTCCACAATACCTGACAACATTTTAAATTCTAAGCTTCCGTGGCGCAATGCTTAGTGCGTTCGGCTGTTAACCAAAAGGTTGGTGGTTCGAGCCCATCCGGGAGCGGTGTTGTGAGGTGTCAGCTGTAACCCAGAATATAAAAGGGTACGTTCAGTAAGGGAAATCTCAAGGAAATCGCTGTTTTCTTGATGTGTGGTTGATGGGCTCGAGACGTCACAGTGACGTAAAAGGTTGTTGAACGGAAAAGTGACATTTTGAAGTTAGCGCTGTTTTAGAAATAGGAGTTGGGAAAACGTTTTGCTGGCCCTCAAAACGTTACGAAGCGCAAATGGCTCCTTTTTAATTATAAACGAGCTCGCAAATAATGAAATTGTTTAAGAAAATTATGCCTATTTGAATGGTAGAAGTAGTTTTGTAAGAAAACTAAATTACTAATACAATTACTGTAGGAATAACATTGTTGGAATTTAATTTTTAAATCCCGCGCCAACTTTTCGTCTGCCAAGTGTTCAACAGTCAAGCGCTACGTCACGCCATAAAAAAACCATATGGATTAGATGGTTTTTTTGATGGTCAAGCGCTGAGCATCATGACGTCAAAACCGGAAAAGCGAAAAAGCGTACAGTAGGAAAAATCTCACATCGCTTAGTAACCGCTGCCATCAAAAAGGGTTACTGAACGTACCCAAAGTTTTTCCACAATACCTGAAGACCATTTAATTTTTGTGCTTCCTTTGCGCAATGGTTATCAAGTTCATCTGCTAACCGAAAGGTTGGTCGTTCGAGCCCACTCGGAAGCGGTGTTGTGAGATCTCAAATGTAACGTAAAAAGCCAAAGTTTTTCCACAATACCTGACAACATTTTAAATTCTAAGATTCCGTGGCGCAATGCTTAGTGCGTTCGGCTGTTAACCGAAAGGTTGGGGGTTCGAGACCATCCGGAGCGGTGTTGTGAGGTCGCAGATGTGACGTAAAAAGTCAAAGATTTTCCACAAGACCTGACAACCATTTAATTTCAGAGCTTCCGTAGCGCAATGGTTAGCGCGTTCAGCTGTTAACAGAAAGTTTGGTGGTTCCAGCCCACACGGGAGAGGTGTTGTGGGGTCTCAGATGTAGCGTAAAAAGTCAAAGTTTTTCCACAGTACCTGACGACCATTCAATTTTCGGGCTTCTGTGGCTCATTTTCAGCTCGTTCGTCTGTTATCGGAAAAGTTGAACGCTGGTGTTAAATTTTATAAGTAACGTAAAAAGTCATAGTTTTTCCACAATACCTGAAGAACATTTAATTTCTGAGCATCCTTGGCTCAATGGTTAGCGCGTTCGGCTGTTAACCGAAAGGTTGGTCGTTCGAGCCCACCCGGAAGCGGTGTTGTGAGATCCCAAATGTAACGTAAAAAGCCAAAGTTTTTCCACAATGCCTGACAACATTTTAAATTCTAAGCTTCCGTGGCGCAATGCTTAGTGCGTTCGGCTGTTAACCGAAAGGTTTGCGGTTTGAGCCCATACGGAAGTGGTGTTGTGAGATCTCAGATGTGACGTAAAAAGTCAGAGTTTTTCCACAATACCTGACAAACATTTAATTTTTGTGCTTCCTTAGCGCAATGGTTATCGCATTAATCTGTTAACCGAAAGGTTGGTCGTTCGAGCCCACCCGGAAGCGGTGTTGTGAGATCTCATATGTAACGTAAAAAGCCAAAGTTTTTCCACAATGCCTGACAACATTTTAAATTCTAAGCTTCCGTGGCGCAATGCTTATGGCGTTCGGCTGTTAACCGAAAGGTTGGTGGTTCCAGCCCACCCGGGAGAGGTGTTGTGTGGTCTCAGATGTAGCGTAAAAAGTCAAAAGTTTTCCACAAATACCTGACGACCATTTAATTTCAGAGCTTCCGTGGCTCAATCAATACCGCGTTCGGCTTTCAACCGATAGTTTGGTGGTTCGAGCCCATCCGGGAACAGTGTTGTGAGGCCTCAGATGTAACTTAAAAAGTCAGAGTTTTTCCACAATACCTGACGAACATTTAATTTTTGTGCTTCCGTGGCGCAATGGTTAGCGCGTTCGGCTGTTAACCGAACGGTTAATGGTTGAGCCCATCCGGAAGTGGTGTTGTCAGGTCTCAGATGTAAAGTAAAAAGTCAGTGTTTTTACTCAATACCTGACGAACATTTAATGTTTGGGCTTCCGTGGCGCAATGGTTAGCGCGTTCAGCTGTTAACCGAAAGTTTGGTGGTTCCAGCCCACACGGGAGAGGTGTTGTGGGGTCTCAAATGTAGCGTAAAAAGTCAAAGTTTTTCCACAATACCCGACGACCATTCAATTTTCGGGCTTCTGTGGCTCATTTTCAGCTCGTTCGTCTGTTATCGGAAAGGTTGGTGGCTCAAGCCCACCCGGGAACGCTGGTGTTAAGTTTTATAAGTAACGTAAAAAGTCATAGTTTTTCCACAATACCTGAAGAACATTTAGTTTTTGGGCTTCCGTTGCGCTATGGATAGCGCGTTCAGCTGTTTACCGAAAGGTTGGTGGTTCCAGCCCACCCAGGAGAGGTGTTGTGTGGTCTCAGATATAGCGTAAAAAGTCATAAGTTTTCCTACAATATCTGACAACCATTTAATTTTTGGGCTTCCGTGGCGCAATGGTTAGCGCGTTCGGCTGTTAACCGAATGGTTGATGGTTCGAGCCCATCCGGGAGTGGTGTTGTGAGGTCTCAGATGTAAAGTAAAAAGTCAGTGTTTTTCCTAAATACCTGACGACCATTTAATTTCAGAGCTTCCGTGGCTCAATCAATACCGCGTTCGGCTGTTAACCGAAAGGTTGGTGGTTCGAGCTCATCCGGGAGCGGTGTTGTGAGATCTCAAATGTAACGTAAAAAGCCAAAGTTTTTCAACAATACCTGACGACCATTTAAATTTTGGGCTTCCGTGGCGCAATGGTTAGCGCGTTCATCTGTTAACCGAGAGGTTGGTGGTTCAAGCCCACCCGGGAGTGGTGTTGTCAGGTCTCAGATGTAAAGTAAAAAGTCAGTGTTTTTCCTCAATACCTGACGAACAATTAATTTTTGGGCTTCCGTGGCGCAATGGTTAGCGCGTTCCGCTGTTAACCGAAAGGTTGGTGGTTCCACCCCACACGGAAGAGGTGTTGTGGGGCCTCAGATGTAGCGTAAAAAGTCATGTTTTCCACAATACCTGACAACCATTTAATTTCTAAGCTTCGGTGGATCAATGGTTAGCGCGTTCGGCCGTTAACCGAAAGGTTGGTGGTTCGAGCCCATACGGGAGCGGTGTTGTGAGATTTCAAATGTAACGTAAAAAGCCAAAGTTTTTCAACAATACCTGACGACCATTTAATATTTGGGCTTCCGTGGCGCAATGGTTAGCGCGTTCGGCTGTTAACGGAAAGGTTGGTGGTTCGAGCCCACCCGGGAGCGGTGTTGTGAGATCTCAGATGTGACGTAAAAAGTCAAAGTTTTTCCACAATACCTGACGACCATTCAATTTTCGGGCTTCTGTGGCGCATTTTCAGCTCGTTCGTCTGTTATCGGAAAGGTTGGTGGCTCAAGCCCACCCGGGAACGTTGGTGTTAAGTTTTATAAGTAACGTAAAAAGTCATAGTTTCTCCACAATACCTGAAGACCATTTAATTTTTGGGCTTCCGTTGAGCTATCGATAGCGCGTTCGGCTGTTAAGCGAAAGGTTGGTGGTTCGAGCACATCCGGGGCGGTGTTGTGAGGTCTCAGATGTAACGTAAAAAGTCAGTGTTTTTCCAAAATACCTGACGAAAATTTAATTTTTGAGCTTCCGTGGCGCAATGGTTAGCGCGTTAAGCTGCTAACCGAAAGGTTGGTGGTTCCAGCCCACCCGGGAGAGGGGTTGTGGGGTCTCAGATGTAGCGTAAATAGGCATAAGTTTTCCACAATACCTGACGACCATTTAATGTTCGGGCTTCTGTGGCGCATTTTCAGCTCGTTCGTCTGTTATCGGAAAGGTTGGTGGCTCAAGCCCACCCGGGAACGTTGGTGTTAAGTTTTAAAAGTAACGTAAAAAGTCATAGTTTTTCCACAATACCTGACAACCATTTAATTTCTGAGCTTCCGTGGCTCAATGGTTAGCGCCTTCGGCTGTTAACCGAAAGGTTGGTGGTTCGAGCCTATCCGGGAGCGATTTGTGAGATCTCAAATGTAACGTAAAAAGCCAAAGTTTTTCAACAATACCTGACGACCATTTAATTTTTGGGCTTCCGTGGCGCAATGGTTAGCGCGTTCGTCTGTTAACCGAAAGGTTGGTGGTTCGAGCCCATCCGGGAGTGGTGTTGTGAGGTCTCAGATGTAAAGTAAAAAGTCAGTGTTTTTCCTCAATACCTGACGCCCATTTAATTTCAGAGCTTCCGTGCCTCAATCAATACCGCGTTCGACTTTTATCCGATAGTTTGGTGGTTCGAGCCCATCCGGGAGCGGTGTTGTGAGGTCTCAGATGTAACGTAAAAAGTCAGAGTTTTTCCACAATACCTGACGAACATGAAATTTTTGGTCTTCCGTTGCGCAATGGTTAGCGCGTTCGGCTGTTAAGCGAAACGTTGGTGGTTCGAGCCCATCCGGGAGCGGTGTTTTGAGATCTCAAATGTAACGTAAAAAGCTAAAGTTTTTCCACAATACCTGACGACCATTCAATTTTCGGGCTTCTGTAGCGCATTTTCAGCTCGTTCGTCTGTTATCGGAAAGGTTGGTGGCTCAAGCCCACCCGGGAACGTTGGTGTTAAGTTTTATAAGTAACGTAAAAAGTCATAGTTTCTACACAATACCTGAAGAACATTTAATTTTTGGGCTGCCGTTGCGCTATCGATAGCGCGTTCGGCTGTTAACCGAAAGGTTGGTGGTTCAAGCAAAGCCGGGAGCGGTGCTGTTAGTCTTCAGATGTTATGTTAAAAGTCAAAGTTTTTCAACAATACCTGACGAACATTTAATTTTTGGGCTTCCTTGGCGCAATGGTTAGCGCGTTCAGCTGTTAACCGAAATGTTGGTGGTTCCAGCCCACCCGAGAGAGGTGTTGTGGGGTCTCAGATGTAGCGTAAAATGTCATAAGTTTTCCACAATACCTGGCAACAATTTAATTTCTAAGCTTCCGTGGCTCAATGGTTAGCGCGTTCGGCTGTTAACCGAAAGGTTGGTGGTTCGAGCCCACCTGGGAGTGGTGTTGTGATGTCTCAGATGTAAAGTAAAAAGTCAAAGTATTTCCACAATACCTGACGACCATTCAATTTTCGGGCTTCTGGTGCGCATTTTCAGCTCGTTCGTCTGTTATCGGAAAGGTTGGTGGCTCAAGACCACCCGGGAACGTTGGTGTTAAGCTTTATAAGTAATGTAAAAAGTCATAGTTTAACCACGCTTACGAGATTACTGATCTCGCCCCTTTCAAACGTGGCCATAAAAGCCTTGGCTATAACTAAGAATAACTACTAAGGTTCCTTAGGTTCAATCATACTTTTATTTACTAACTAAATACCGACTTGCATTTATTAAGTTTTAAAAGTAACGTAAAAAATCATAGTTTCTCCACAATACCTGAAGACCATTTAATTTTTGGGCTTCCGTTGCGCTATGGATAGCGCGTTCAGCTGTTAACCGAAAGGTTAATGGTTCCAGCCCACCCGGGAGAGGTGTTGTGGTGTTTCAGATGTAGCGTAAAAAGCCAAGGTTTTTCATCAATACCTGACGAGCATTTAAAACTTGGGTTTCTGTGGCGCAATGTCTAGCGCGTTCATCTGTTAACCGAAAGGTTGGTGGTTCAAGCCCACCCGGGAACGGTGTTGTGAGATGTCAGATGTAACCCAAAATATAAAAGTTTTTCCACAATACCTGAAGACCATTTAATTTTTGGGCTTCCGTGGCGCAATGGTTATCGCTTTCATCTGTAAACCGAAAGGTTGGTGGTTCGAGCCCACCCGGGAGCGGTGTTGTGAGATATCAAATGTAACGTAAAAAGCCAAAGTTTTTCCACAATACCTGACGACATTTTAAATTCTAAGCTTCCGTGGCGCATTGTCAGCACGTTCGTCTGTTATCGGAAAGGTTGGTGGCTCAAGCCCACCCGGGAACGTTGGTGTTAAGCTTTATAAGTAATGTAAAAAGTCATAGTTTAACCACGCTTACGAGATTACTGATCTCGCCCCTTTCAAACGTGGCCATAAAAGCCTTGGCTATAACTAAGAATAACTACTAAGGTTCCTTAGGTTCAATCATACTTTTATTTACTAACTAAATACCGACTTGCATTTATTACAACTAAAGAACTTTACTACTACGATATTAAACATAATTACAAATAACGGATGAAGTCCAATCCTAGGGCAAAGCCCTTCGCTCGAGCGAACTACTACATCTTAGTAGTGAAGAAGAACTGACTTACTAACGATAAGCAGTCGACGCTTATATAGTACGGGGAAAGGTCAGAGGTAACGCTGTGTGTTAATCCTCTATGTAACCGTACACCCCTGGAGTAGAAACCCAGGAGGTCCCTTGATTATTACGGGAGATTACAAAAGTTTCTACACAATACCTGAAGACCATTTAATTTTTGGGCTTCCGTTGCGCTATGGATAGCGCGTTTGGCTGTTAACCGAAAGGTTGGTGGTTCGAGCACACCCGGGAGCGGTGCTGTGAGGTTTCAGATGTTACGTAAAAAGTCAAACTTTTTCCACTATACCTGACGACCATTTAAATTTTGGGCTTCCGTGGCGCAATGGTTAGCGCGTTCATCTGTTAACCGAAAGGTTGGTGGTTCGAGCCCATCCGGGAGCGGTGTTGTGATGTCTCAGATGTAACGTAAAAAGTCATAAGTTTTCCACAATACCTGACAACCATTTAATTTCTGAGCTTCCGTGGCTCAATGGTTAGCGCGTTCGGCTGTTAACCGAAAGGTTGGTGGTTCGAGCCCACCCGGGAGCGGTGTTGAGAGGTCTCTAATGTAACGTAAAAAGCCAAAGTTTTTCTATAATACCTGACGACCATTTAATTTTTGGGCTTCCGTGGCGCAATGGTTAGCGCGTTCGGCAGTTAACTGAAAGGTTGGTGGTTCCTAAAATAATTCGTGTTATTTTACTCTGACTCTGCGATTGTGGTTCATATACTTATTAACTTGAGACTATTTAATTAGAAAAATGTAGTTTTATTCAATTGGTATGGAAGAATTTACCGAATCTGGCCTGCAATTACTTTCGCATCCTCTCTCTCTCGCGACGCTAGCCTCGCTGCTGAATTTCTAACTCTTTTGGAGGGGCTTGACCCCACAAAGCGACAAGATTTTACTGTTAACCTTGAAAAGACTGGTTTTGGGGTAGGACTCTAGAAGTTTTAGCTAGTTTTAAGTTGACCAGATTCGGCTGTACAGTTATTGATTTTATACAAAAAAAGGAAACAGTTTGAGAAATCCCAACAAACTCCCCCCCATGAACTATACTAATAGTTCATGAAAGTTCATTCCGATTAAAGGTTCTTTTAGTTCAGTTCGAGAGGGTATAATAAGTTAATAGCCCTTCTTATTACTGTTTTGTTGGGTAACTTTAGGGAACATGACCGCACCTTGGAATCACGACCGATAAACACCTCTTTAACACTAGCGATCTTCCACTGTTGTCGAGGGAGATTAGGTTCGCTAATCAACACTATGTCTCCTGCTTTAATTGAACCCTTCTTTTTTAACTCTAAGTGATGAGCTGAAGACAGTTGAAGGAGGTAATCTCTTTTCCAATTTCTCCAAAACTTATTCAGGAGTGTTTCTTGATATTTAAATCTCCCTACGGCTTCAATTCGTTTCATGCCAGATGTAGGGTCTAATCTTGAATCTGGCGGGAGTGACGTCAAACGACGGCCAACTAGAAAATGGGCTGGTGTTGACCCTATAGGTTCTCCCACGTCACTACATTGGTATGTGAGTGGTCTTGAATTGATAACTGCTTCGATCTCCACGACAACAGTTTGCAGTTCTTCGAAATTCAGTAATGCCTTTCCAAGGGTCTTTTTTAAGGCCATTTTCACGGTTCTTACTTGTCTCTCATAAAATCCTCCCCACCAAGGGGAACGTTCCGCAATGAATTTCCACACGACACCGTGTTTACCAAAAAACTCATAAACTTCTTTTTTGTTAATATTTTTCCAAATCTCTATCAGTTCTCTATTAGCCTTTTTAAAACTTAGAGCATTATCTGAATAAATTGTTTTTATTAGTCCTCGTCTAGAGATAAACCTTCTTAGCGCTAACAGAAAAGTGGCAGTTGACATCTCATTTACTAACTCTATATGCAAAGCACGCGTCACACCACATGTAAACAAACAAATGTAAGCTTTTTGAATTTTGTCACCCTTAACATAAAGTGGACCGGCGAAATCCACTCCGGTCACCTCGAAACAAGCAGATTGCGAAATTCTATCCGTCGGTAACTGAGCAGTTTGTTCACATAACGGTTTAGCTCTCCACTTGCGACACCTTAAACATCTGGAAACACGCTGTTTGACTTGCTGCCTGCCTTGTAAAATCCAATATTGTTCTCTAACCTGCGCTAACGTGTTGGCTAAGCCTTGGTGGTAAACTCTTGAATGTGCATCATCGATAATTAAATTAGTCAAATGATTTTTCTTAGGCAGTATAATCGGATGTTTTTCGTTGTACTCTAAATCGATTGATTTTTGGAGGCGTCCTCCAACTCTTAAAAGTCCATTTTGGTCTAAAAATGGATTAAACTGACTTATTTCTGACTGTTTATTTACTAATTTATTTTCTTTCAGGTCTTCTATTTCCTTTGAAAAAACGTCTTGTTGCACTCTCTTGATAAGATAATGTTTGGAAACTTGAATTTCTTCGGAAGACAAGGGCTCGAAATTTTTTGATGTATTTTTTCTTGCGTTATGAATGAATCTTTTCATCCATGCAAATACTCTTACGGGAAATTGCAGTGTGCTGTAATTTTCCAAGGAAATTCTTGACCTTTTTTCCTGATCATCAGGTGTTAAATTTACAGCGCTTTGGACGCTCTCTAAATAGTTCTTTCTTGTCTCTTCGTCCAACTCTCCTTTTGTTTCAATAGTTATTTCATTTACTTTAGTAATAGGCCAATCTTCCTTGCTTCTTTTTAGCCAGTTTGGTCCCTTCCACGAAATTTCTTTGTCCTTTAACTCGTATAGTTTTTCTCCCCTAGTCAGCAAATCTGCAGGATTATTCTTTCCTGCACAATGATGCCACGCTTGTGGTTCTGATTTTTCTTCAATCTCTTCTACGCGGTTGGCTATGAAGGGTTTCCACCTTCGAGACAAACCGTGAATCCAACTTATGACAATTTTGGAATCAGACCATAAGTAAACCTTGTTTTTAGGGGCTTGATAAACCTTATTTACTCTGTGGGTCAGCCTTGCTCCCATTAGGGCTCCCATCAACTCAAGCCGTGGTAGTGTGATTTTCTTTAAAGGGGCAACCCTTGCTTTCGATAAAATCAACTGCGTCTCTATGGTTCCATCTTTAGAGATCACTCTTGAATAGACAACCGCTCCATAGGCTGCTTCACTAGCATCGCTAAAACAGTGTATCTCTTTTTCGAGTATGTTGTCTTCAGAAAAGTTGGAGAGGCAGTGACGCGGAATTGAAATTTGTCTTAAGTCTGGCAGTTCGGATCGCCAGTTTTCCCACGCTTTCTCTATTTCTTTGGGCAAGGGATCGTCCCAATTTACTCCTGACACCCACAGTTGTTGGAAAATTATTTTAATTTTAATGGAAAACGGAGTAATCAACCCAAGGGGGTCGAAGATTCTCGCGCCTGATTGTAGTACGCATCTTTTTGTATCTTTAAACTCTAACAGATTCTTTATTAGGCAGTCTACGTCAAAGGTGAAGCTATCCTCTATGTGATTCCACTTCATTCCCAATACCTTTTGTGGTTCAACTATGGTAGTACTCTCAATAGTGGACTCGTCTTCCCACTTTTCATCTTTGATTTTTTGTCTGAGCTCAGCGGAATTAGTTCGCCACTTTCTGATTTTCAGTTTTGCGTCGGACAGGATTTCTCTGGCTTCTCTCGCTCTCTCATACGCAACAAGGTGATTATCAATTGATGTTACCAAATCGTCCACGTATAAATCTCTGTTAAGCAGTTCGCAAGTTTTGGGGTATTTTGATTGATAATACTTTAAGTGAAATTTAATCGTAGCCGCTAAATGGTAGGGACTCGATGTGACCCCGAATAAGACTCGCGTCATTCTGTACGTGATGATTGATTTATCGGACTCTACTTGGAATGGATTTGGATCCCAAAGAAACCTGGTTGCGTTTCGATCTATGGGAGCTATGGAAATTTGAAGAAAGGCTTTCTCTATGTCTGACGTAATTGCTACTTTCTTCATTCGAAATCTAAGAAGAACCTCGAAAAGTTCTGGATTCAAGTTGGGACCCGGTAGTAAACATTCGTTTAGTGAAGGTTCGTTGTTTTCATGTGACGACGCGTCAAATACTACTCTCAGTTTTGTAGTAATCCGCTCTTGATTGATCACTGGTTGATGCGGAATGTAATATACCGGACCATTTTCGCTTTCGTTCTCTGGGATTCTCTCTATTATACCTTTAGTTTCGTAATCTTGTATGACATTTTTGTAGTTTTCGAAAAGATTCAAGTCCCCGCGGAATCGTCTTGAGAGTGACTCTAGTCTCTTTATAGCCATATTATAATTGTTTCCTAATTGTGGTTTATCTTCAACCCATGGTAGTCTAACTTGATAGCGTCCATGTGATTTCTCTATTGTGCTCTCAAATCTCTGTATGGCTTCTTCGTGTTTTTCACTAAATTTGTTTTCCAGCTCGACTACTCCCAAGGACTCAATTTCCCAAAATGACTTCAATCTCCCTTCAATGCTCTCTTCTTGTCCTGTCTCTAAGATCAGATTCATCGCGCTTGCTTCAATTTCTTCATTATCTATCTGAGTATTCACGAGTAGACAAGTGGTAGTCGGACCCTGTACCACCCAACCGAATATAGTTTCCATAGCAACGAGTGACTCGCTTAATCTCTCTACGTTTGTGTTGAATACTTTCCAGTAATAATCAGACCCTATTAATAATCCGATTTCTCTTTGCATGGGATATTTTCCTTCTATATCTTCTGCTAACTTAAAGTGTTTTTTCTCTAGTTCATGCTGAACAATTTTACTTGGGACCTGTATTTTTGCAGCACTAATCTCTGGTGTTTCAATCGCCTCTATTAAGATAGCTTGATCATCATGAATGCTCTTAACTTTTACTTGAACTTTTCTAGTCAAAATAGAGGTCGGCTTGTTAGTTCCAAAGGGAAAGTATTTTAACTTAAGTTCCCCAACAACAGGTAACTCTAATTTCTCTGAAATGTCTCTTCTTATAAAGGTGCGCTGGCTCCCTCCGTCAATCAAACACCTAGCGACCTCTTGTTTATCATTATTACTCTTCAATACTACGGCAGCAGTTTGAAGTAAAATGCCTCCCGACTCTTCTCTGACCTCTCTCTGAATTAGGGTGTGACTGGCCGCTTCCTCTGTCGTAGTTTTCTCTTGTAACTCTTGCTTTTTTGATTTTTCTTCTTTATCTCTGCTCTCACACATAGAAGTATGGTGGCGCTTGTGGCAGTGCTTACACTGCACTCTTGAATTGCAGTTTTTCGATAGGTGGTCCCCTCTTAGACATCGAAAGCATTTACGTTTTCCCTTCAAAATTTCTATTTTCTCTTCTAAATTTCTATTTTCTCTTCTAAATTTTTGGACTGGCATTCAATGGCACTGTGAGCGCCGTCGCAAAATGGACAGATTACCTCTGCGCTGTTTGTTAAGGCTAGGGTCGTGGTTTTCTTGGGTTTATGTTGAAAGGTGTATCTTTCAGATCCCTTCTCTCTATATTCCTTGGAATTTTCTCTGTAACTCTCTTTGCTATTATGTTCAATAGCTCTCTCGTTTCTTTTGGTGAATGCTTGAGCTCTTTCTCTGCTTTCTAATTCTTTGCGAATAAATTCCAGCAAGTTGTCTACTACTAAGGGACTTGTTCTGTCTAGTTTTCGACTATACTCTAACGCTAGATCATATGGGATCATTTTCGTAATACTATGATGTAGAAAACCTCCATCTGTCGCCTGCCCTAATGACTCTAAGCTCCTTACTTCTACAATACACTTATCGTAGAAATTTCGCAATGCTGCCAGATCATTGGATTTACTAACTGGGGTTAAATTCGAAATGTTGCACATATGGGCATTAATTATAGCTTCTTCGCTACCAAACCTATTTAACAAATTGTCAACTGCCTTATCATAATTAATTCCTGTTAAGGACAAGCCCCTTATCGAGTTAGCCGCTAAGCCTCCCAAATACGATCTTAAATAAGTGAATTTTTCTACCTTTGTTAGAGATTCATTCTGATGAATAGCAGTGTTGTATAAATCCCAAAAACTAAGCCACTTACTGGGATCACCGTAAAACGATTCTAAATTTAATTTAGGGAGCTTTAACCGCGAGGAAAACGCGTTATTTCCGTTTTGATGATTCGCGATCCTCTCTTGAGTAATCATATTCGAGGCACTTTCTTGATCAGGAGGTCCTTGTTGCATTGACTGTTCTTGATGATGACTAGAAGGTCCTTGATGCTTTGGTTGATTAGGCACTCCTCTTGGTGTATGTCATGTACGGTAAAATAATAATAGAATGCTTATGTCAGGCCCAGAACAAATATTAGACAGTTAGCCTTGACCCAACCGTAAGGGGGAGCTCTGGGATAAACTAGATGACGTCAGATACGAGTTGACATGTAGAGGTAGCTAAAGAGATATTAATCACTTCATGTACGGGCTTCCTTTGTAAACATTAGAATCTTAACTACGGACTGTTTATTAAGCTATAATAAACTTATTGATTTTATCTTAGTGTTATTACTTCGTGTAACGAACATAACAAATGGCGACGGAGTCGAGAATCGCGTTATACGTCTAAAGTTTTAAAAGAAAACATCTTTTTCTTCAACCCGTATACCGTAGTCTAGGCCTAGGCCTTAGTTCTTCAAGCTAAAAGCCGTAAACGGAAGGAAGCACCGCAATTTCACAAAGAAGTCCTTGCCTCGTGGCAACATCGATATACGCGCTGAACTTATAGTGAAAAATATCAAGTCACGTTAAAGAAGTCATTGCCCCGTGGCAACATCGATATACGCGCTGAAATTATAGTGAAAAATATCAAGTCACGTTTTCTCACGCCTACTGCAAAATGACGACTTACGGTAATTTAAACATTTTTGACAATAGAACTGAACAGTGGTCGCAGTATTCGGAGCGACTAAACGCTTATTTCCTCGCGAACGATATTACTGACGCCAACATTAAACGCGCGATATTACAAACTGTTCTTAGCCCGGACACATATAGTCTTATACGCGATCGTATTCGTCCAGCGACCGTCGCGTCTAAAACCTATGACGAATTAGTCGCGGCTCTCACCACGCATTTTGACCCAACGCCCTTGCGTTGCATCGCCCGACTTCGCTTTTATCGCCGTACTCGCTTAAACGGAGAGTCAGTTGGAACATTCATCGCTGCATTACAAGCCCTCACGGAACATTGTGCCTTCCAGAATCGCGATGAGATGATAGTTGACAAACTCATCTTCGGTATCAACAATGATACTATGCAACAAATACTCATCGCAGAAGAAGAAGAAAAGAAGTCCATTACGCTAGCTAGAGCCACGGCAATTTTGATCTCCATGGAAAGCGCTAAAACAAGCCTTGGAGAAATGAAAACGACGGAACCCACACGAGAATTAACATCCGAGGTCCATCAAGTCATTGGAAAACCTCCATCGCATGGCAAGCCAGGAAGACACAAGAAACCTTCAACTAAGCGTCACCAGTCTACACATTTAGACAGCCGCGTTCGACCAAAGATCAAACCAGATCTTACACGTTGTCTTCGCTGCGCTGCGGAAGGACATAAGGGTCCCGACTGTCCTTACCTTCAATCCACGTGTTTAAAATGCCAACGAAAAGGGCACATTGCAAAAGCATGCCTCAACCCACCTGATCCACATTCCACAAGAGTACAACAGCGGAGACCATATCGTTCTCATCATATCAATGACACCTCCTTGGCACCACTGGACACTGCCCCTCTTAACGAATATCTACCAGACGTGTACCATGTGGATGACGTTTTGAGGACTGACCGAGACCACAGCGTCGTAAACCCATCAAACATTGACGAAAGTATTCCACCGCCCGATTCAGTCACGCTCGAAGTCAACAACACACCAATTGCCTTTGAAATTGATAATGGATCCGGATTCACTATGATTAAAGAGCAGGATTTTCGAACACTCTCTTCCGTATCCGAAATAACGCAATTTCCGGGCAAATTGGAATCATACACAGGAAATACAATCCAGGTTGTTGGTCAAGCCGTAGTCTCAGTTGTTTTTCGAGGTCGTCAGGCTCAACTGCCATTACTAGTCGTACGGAGCACAAAACCAAATTTGTGTGGTCGTAAATGGCTCTACTCAGTCCTGGACATTCTACCTTCGTTTAAAGCTCACCAAAGCAACACTGCCGAAGTGAATCAAGTTGCAACACAAGGAGACCAGCAGCTTAAAGAGTTATTGGAGAAACACTCTGCACTCTTTACACCAGGACTTGGAAAGTTACACGGCATAAAGGCAAGGTTGTATGTAAAAGATCATGTCAAGCCAGTCTTCTGTAAAGCACGCACAATCCCGTACGCTAGACAAGAAGCTGTAGCGACCGAACTACGCCGTATGGAAAGGGAAGGAATCATTACCAAGCTTCCCTATTCGGATTTTGCATCTCCAATTGTCATCGTTCAGAAGCCCCATGGAGGACTAAGAGTGTGCGCTGACTACAAATCCACTCTGAATCCTCAACTAAATATAGACAAGTATCCATTACCGCGTTCCGAGGACATCTTTACAAAACTCGCTGGTTGCCGACTTTTCTCCAAACTCGACTTACGCGAAGCCTACAACCAAATAGAACTGGAAGAGGATTCGAAAAAGTACACAGTAATCAACACACCACTGGGGTTGTACCAATTCGACCGATTACCATTTGGAGTCGCGTCAGCCTCAGCAATATTTCAACGCATAATGGAAATGATTCTTTCGGATGTTAAAAACGTTACTCCTTTCCAAGACGACACCTTGGTGGGAGGCTCCTCACATGAAAATCATCTGAGGATTCTTGACGCAGTTCTTACCAAACTAGAGGCACACGGATTAAAGCTTAAAAGGGAGAAATGTAGCTTCATGCAGAAATCCATAGAATTCTTGGGACACAGATTGGACGAAAACGGCATACATCCGCAGGAAGCCAAAATTCAAGCCATAATGAACGCACCTGCACCTACAAATATTGAAACCCTACGCTCATTTTTGGGTCTCATTAATTACTATGCACACTTTCTCCCGGATAATGCAACAAGGCTTGCACCTCTTTATGGACTACTCCACAAAAATGTTGCTTGGGTATGGGACCACAAGCACCAGGAAGCTTTTCAGGCGGCTAAGGACGCATTCAAATCGTCTAATATCCTTGCCCACTACGATCCATCTCGAGAAATATCCCTGGCCTGCGATGCATCGCCGTTTGGAATCGGGGCAGTTTTATCCCACCACATTGACGGACAAGAAAAGCCGATTTCTTTCGCCTCAAGAAGCCTAACGTCCGCAGAAAAAAATTATTCTCAATTGGATAAAGAAGCCTTAGCAATCATTTTTGCCGTCAAGAAATTTAAAGACTATCTGTATGGCACTCATTTTACGCTTTATACTGACCATCAACCGTTAGTCACCTTGTTAGCGGCTCACAAACCTGTACCACAAATGGCTGCGGCACGTCTGCAACGCTGGTCACTGATTTTGGCCGCGTATTCCTACACCTTAAAGTTCCGGAAGGGATCGGCGAATGCCAACGCCGACGCTCTAAGTCGCTTACCGCTACCCACGCTAACCACAACGACGCCTGTACCGGCAGAATACGTTTTCGCAGTACGAAGCGTCACGGACAATACACCTATAACGGCGCGTCAGCTCGATGAAGCAACTCGTCAAGACGACACGTTGCGCTCTCTTGGAGACTTCCTCAAAAATGGATGGCCTGCGAAACATACCATCCCAAAGGAGCTGCAACCGTATTACCGCAGAAGAACCGACATATCCAATTTCAACGGAATCTACTTAATGTCTAATCGCGTCATTGTACCAACCATGCATCGGGAACCAATGCTCAGAGAGCTACATCGTTCGCACATGGGTACTGTCCGAATGAAGGCAAATGCACGTTCTTGCATCTGGTGGCCAGGAATAGATACTGACATAGAGAAGACATCCCAACACTGTACGGCATGTCAAGAGCACGCATCATTACCACCCAGAACATACACACCATGGCCTCCCACCAATACACCTTGGAGCCGTGTCCACGTCGATTTCGCCGGCCCGATCGAAAACAAATACCTTCTCATTTTCATCGACAGTCATACCAAATGGCTAGAAGTATTTGTCACCAAATCACAAACGACTCAGACAGTGTTGTCACATTTACGAGACATAGTAGCACGTTATGGAATAATGCCAACTCTTATATCCGACAACGGACCATGTTTCGCTAGTGCCGAATTTGAAGCCTTCGCTTCGCGATATGGAATTCGACATGTTACCTCAGCCCCGTACCACCCGGCGTCAAACGGATTAGCTGAGAGGGCCGTACGCACGGTTAAAGATCACTTACGGAAAATATCACATCAAGAACTGAACTTCACGCAACAAGTGGATTCGCTCGAAACACGCATAGCACACATTTTGCTACAATATCGTCGAACTCCCACAGAGTCAGGAAAGTCGCCAGCTGAGCTAATGCTTGGTCGGCAAATAGTATCAAGTTTGGATCTCTGCCATCCAAAATTCCTGATGACATCTGCGAATACGACTGCAGTACATAACAAGAATAAATTTAAACCACAAGACCCAGTCTACGTGCGTAATTATGGCAAAGGAAACAAATGGCTAAACGGTACCATCATCAGGCACATTGGACACACAATGTTTCTAATCGACACAGAGTATGGATTATTACGGCGCCATAAGAATCAGATACGACAACGCCCGCACTCTGATCATGTATCAAAACCCAAGCCAGTAGACGATGATCACAACGAATTTCTTTTATGGGGGTCAATACATCAACCATTACCTCTTGCTGAAAATCACCATCTACCAGCTGAAACATCTCGTCGACCACCGGAAGCTGTCCCTGATCCAGCTCCCAATGCTATCTCAAACCAGACAGCGACCAAGGACCGTCAGGCATCAGACGAAACATCCCACGAGACACCTGAGACCATTCGTGATCCACCTTCCAATGAGCTACACCAGACGACTGCTCCACAAGCGACAGCAGCGGCTACTACCCCAATTGACCATGGACATCTTCGCACAACCCAAACCTGCCTAGAGTCCACCGCACCAGTATCTGAACTACACCCTATTGTCACCACTCATCCGAGACCCCAACGAAAGAAGAAACGCCCAAGTCGATATTGTGACTAATGAACTCTAGGGAACCTATATTATTTTACACATAAGTTAAATGAACATTAACGAACTCAAGTATTAACAATATCTTAATAAGGTCTATGAACTTAAAATCTTAGTAATTCATGTATAGCAAGATCAAACGAATTAGCTTTTTTTTTCTCGTAGTGAATTATGCTCTAGAGTTAAACAATGTAAAAAAAAAAAAAAAAAAAAAAAAAAAAAGGGAGGTATTGTCATGTACGGTAAAATAATAATAGAATGCTTATGTCAGGCCCAGAACAAATATTAGACAGTTAGCCTTGACCCAACCGTAAGGGGGAGCTCTGGGATAAACTAGATGACGTCAGATACGAGTTGACATGTAGAGGTAGCTAAAGAGATATTAATCACTTCATGTACGGGCTTCCTTTGTAAACATTAGAATCTTAACTACGGACTGTTTATTAAGCTATAATAAACTTATTGATTTTATCTTAGTGTTATTACTTCGTGTAACGAACATAACAGTGTATTATACCCTGTTGATGTTCCCGCACCTCTTGTTTCTACTATAGTACTGGCTGTTGCACTAATGTTGTCTTCTATGGCTCTTTCAGCATCGTCTCTACAGTCATTTATGTCATCTTCATATTTTCGAACACCCGTTAGCTCTTGATCCAAGTCGTCGATAGCAGTTAATTGGAACACTTCTCCATCTAGTTCTTTTAACTCTTCCTCTCTGTTCCGAAGGTGTTGCAGGTTCTTTTGTATTTTTTTTTATATCTATCGGTGTCCTTGTTAAATCGTCCTTTATTTTGTTAACGTATTTTGTTACTTGTGCTCTTTTTGACGCTCGAATTTTCTTTATTCTTTCGTTATTTTCTTCCATTTTCTTACTTTAATTGACCGATTAAACTAACCACAATATCTAATTATATCCGGATTTTCGGCACCATAAAATAATTCGTGTTATTTTACTCTGACTCTGCGATTGTGGTTCATATTGTAACCACGCTTACGAGATTTATAAACTCGCCCCACGTGGCCATAAAAGCCTTGGCTAATACTAAGAATAACTACTACTGTTCCTTATATTCAATCATACTTTATTAACTAACTAAATCATAAATAAATTGTAACTAAATGCCGACTTGCATTATACAATTAAAGAACTTAACATAATTACTATTAATAAGGATGAAGTCCAATCCTAGGGCAAAGCCCTTCACTCGAGCGACTACTACATCTTAGTAGTAAAGGAGAACTGACTTTATGTCATAAGCAGACGATGCTTATATAGTACGGGGAAAGGTCAGAGGTAACACTGTGTGTTAATCCTCTATGTAACCGTACACCCCTGGAGTGGAAACCCAGGAGGTCCCTTGATTATTTCGGGAGGTTACAATATACTTATTAACTTGAGACTATTTAATTAGAAAAATGTAGTTTTATTCAATTGGTATGGAAGAATTTACTGAATCTGGCCTGCAATTACTTTCGCGTCCTCTCTCTCTCGCGACGCTAGCCTCGCTGCTGAATTTCTAACTCTTTTGGAGGGGCTTGACCCCACAAAGCGACAAGATTTTACTGTTAACCTTGAAAAGACTGGTTTTGGGGTAGGACTCTAGAAGTTTTAGCTAGTTTTAAGTTGACCAGATTCGGCTGTACAGTTATTGATTTTATACAAAAAAAGGAAACAGTTTGAGAAATCCCAACAGTTCCAGCCCACCCGGGAGAGGTGTTGTGGGGTCTCAGATGTAGCGTAAAAAGTCATAAGTTTTCTACAATACCTGACAACCCTTGAATTTCTAAGCTTCCGTGGCTCAATGGTTAGCGCGTTCGGCTGTTATCCGAAAGGTTGGTGGTTCGAGCCCATCCGGGAGTGGTGTTGTCAGGGCTCAGATGTAAAGTAAAAAGTCAGTGTTTTTCCTCAATACCTGAGGAACATTTAATTTTTGGGCTTCCGTGGCGCAATGGTTAGCGCGTTCAGCTGTTAATCGAAAGGTTGGTGGTTCCATCCCACCCGGGAGAGGTTTTTCGGGGTCTCAGATGTAGCGTAAAAAGTCATAAGTTTTCCACAATACCTGACAACCATTTAATATCTGAGCTTCCGTGGCTCAATGGTTAGCGCGTTCGGCTGTTAACCGAAAGGTTGGTGGTTCGAGCCCATCCGGGAGCGGTGTTGTGATGTCTCAGATGTAACGTAAAAAGTCATAAGTTTTCCACAATACCTGACAACCATTTAATTTCTGAGCTTCCGTGGCTCAATGGTTAGCGCGTTCGGCTGTTAACCGAAAGGTTGGTGGATCGAGCCCATCCGGGAGCGGTGTTGTGAGGTCTCAGGTGTAACGTAAAAAGTCTGTGTTTTTCCACAACACCTGTTATCGGAAAGGTTGGTGGCTCAAGCCCACCCGGGAACGTTGGTGTTAAGCTTTATAAGTAACGTAAAAAGTCATAGTTTCTCCACAATACCTGAAGACCATTAAATTTTCGGGCTTCCGTTGCGCAATGGTTAGCGCGTTCGGCTGTTAACCGTAAGGTTGGTGGTTCGAGCCCACTCGGGAGCGGTGTTGAGAGATCTCCAATGTAACGTAAAAAGGTAAAGTTTTTCGACAATACCTGACGACCATTTAATTTTTGGGCTTCCGTGGCGCAATGGTTAGCGCGTTCGGCTGATAACTGAAAGCCTGGTGGTTCGAGCCCATCCGGGAGTGGTGCTGTGAGGTCTCAGATGTCACGTAAAAAGTCAAAGTTTTTCCACAATACCTGACGACCATTCAATTTTCGGGCTTCTGTGGCGCATTTTCAGCTCGTTCGTCTGTTATCGGAAAGGTTGGTGGTTCGAGCCCATCCGGGAGCGGTGTTGTGAGGTCTCAGATGTAACGTAAAAAGTCAGTGTTTTTCCACAATACCTGTTATCGGAAAGGTTGGTGGCTCAAGCCCACCCGGGAACGTTGGTGTTAAGTTTTATAAGTAACGTGAAAATCATAGTTTCTCCACAATACCTGAAGACCATTTAATTTTTGGGCTTCCGTTGCGCTATAAATAGCGCGTTCGTCTGTTAACCGAAAGGTTGGTGGTTCAAGCACTCCCGGGAGCGGTGTTGTGAGGTCTCAGATGTAACGTAAAAAGTCATAAGTTTTACACAATACCTGACGACCATTTAATTTCAGATCTTCCGTGGCTCAATGAATACCGCGTTCGGCTGTTAACCGATAGTTTGGTGGTTCGAGTCCATCCGGGAGTGGTGTTGTGAGGTCTTAGATGTAACGTAAAAAGTCAGAGTTTTTTCACAATACCTGACGAACATGAAATTTTTGGGCTTCCGTTGCGCAATGGTTAGCGCGTTCGGCTGTTAAGCGAAAGGTTGGTGGTTCGAGCCCATCCGGGAGCGGTGTTGTGAGTTTTCAGATGTAACGTAAAAAGTCAGTGTTTTTCCACAATACCTGACGAACATTTAATTTTTGAGCTTTCGTAGCGCAATGGTTAGCGCGTTAAGCTGTTAACCGAAAGTTTGGTGGTTCCAGCCCACCCGGGAGAGGTGTTTTGGGGTCTCAGATGTAGCGTAAAAAGTCATAAGTTTTCCACAATACCTGACAACCATTCAATTTTCGGGCTTCTGTGGCGCATTTTCAGCTCGTTCGTCTGTTATCGGAAAGGTTGGTGGTTCGAGCCCATCCGGGAGCGGTGTTGTGAGGTCTCAGATGTAAAGTAAAAAGTCAGTGTTTTTCCTCAATACCTGAGGAACATTTAATTTTTGGGCTTCCGTGGCGCAATGGTTAGCGCGTTCAGCTGTTAATCGAAAGGTTGGTGGTTCCATCCCACCCAGGAGAGGGTTTTCGGTGTCTCAGATGTAACGTAAAAAGTCATAAGTTTTCCACAATACCTGACGACCATTCAATTTTCGGGCTTCTGTGGCGCATTTTCAGCTCGTTCGTCTGTTATCGGAAAGGTTGGTGGTTCGAGCCCATCCGGGAGCGGTGTTGTGAGGTGTCAGGTGTAACGTAAAAAGTCAGTGTTTTTCCACAATACCTGTTATCGGAAAGGTTGGTGGCTCAAGCCCACCCGGGAACGTTGGTGTTAAGTTTTATAAGTAACGTAAAAAGTGATAGTTTCTCCACAATAACTGAAGACCATTTAATTTTTGGGCTTCCGTTGCGCTATAAATAGCGCGTTCGTCTGTTAACCGAAAGGTTGGTGGTTCAAGCACTCCCGGGAGCGGTGTTGTGAGGTGTCAGCTATAACCCAAAATATAAAAGTTTTTCCACCTGACGACCATTAAATTTTTGGGCTTCCGTGGCGCTAGTTTAGCGCGTTCGGCTGTTATCCGAAAGGTTGGTGGCTCAAGCCCACCCGGGAACGATGGTGTTAATTTTTATAAGTAACGTAAAAAGTCAAAGTTTTTCTACAATACCTGAAGATCATTTAATTTTTGGGCTTCCGTGGCGCAATGGTTAGCGCGTTCGGTTGTTACCCGAAAGGTTGGTGGTTCGAGCCCATCCGGGAGCGGTGTTGTGAGGTGTCAGCTGTAACCCAATATATAAAAGTTTTTCCACCTGACGACCATTTAATTTTTGGGCTTCCGTTGCGCAATGGTTATCGCGTTCATCTGTTAACCTAAAGGTTGGTGGGTCGAGCCCACCCGGGAGCGGTGTTCTGAGATCTCAAATGTAACGTAAAAAGCCAAAGTTTTTCCACAATATCTGACCATATTTTATATTCTAAGCTTCCGTGGCGCAATGCTTAGTGTGTTCGGCTGTTAACCGAAAGATTGGTGGTTCGAGCCCATCCGGTAGCGGTGTTGTGAGGTCTCAGATGTGACGTAAAAAGTCAGAGTTTTTCCACAATACCTGACGAACATTTAATTTTTGGGCTTCCGTCGTGCAATGGTTAGCGCGTTCGGCTGTTAACCGAATGGTTGGTGGATTGAGCCCATCCGGGAGCGGTGTTGTGAGGTCTCAGATGTAACGTGAAAAGTCAGAGTTTTTCCACAATACCTGACGAACATTTAATTTTTAAGCTTCCGTGGCGCAATGGTTAGCGCGTTCGGCTGTTAAGCGAATGGTTGGTGGTTCGAGACCATCCGGGAGCGGTGTTGTGAGGTCTCAGATGTAACGTAAAATGTCAGTGTTTTTCCACAATACCAGACGAACATTTAATTTTTGAGCTTCCTTGGCGCAATTTTTAGCGCGTTCGGCTGTTACCCGAAAGGTTGGTGGTTCGAGCCCATCCGGGAGCGGTGTTGTGAGGTGTCAGCTATAACCCAAAATATAAAAGTTTTTCCACCTGACGACCATTAAATTTTTGGGCTTCCGTGGCGCTAGTTTAGCGCGTTCGGCTGTTATCCGAAAGGTTGGTGGCTCAAGCCCACCCGGGAACGATGGTGTTAATTTTTATAAGTAACGTAAAAAGTCAAAGTTTTTCCACAATACCTGAAGATCATTTAATTTTTGGGCTTCCGTGGCGCAATGGTTAGCGCGTTCGGCTGTTACCCGAAAGGTTGGTGGTTCGAGCCCATCCGGGAGCGGTGTTGTGAGGTGTCAGCTGTAACCCAATATATAAAAGTTTTTCCACCGGACGACCATTTAATTTTTGGGCTTCCGTTGCGCAATGGTTATTGCGTTCATCTGTTAACCTAAAGGTTGGTGGGTCGAGCCCACCCGGGAGCGGTGTTCTGAGATCTCAAATGTAACGTAAAAAGCCAAAGTTTTTCCACAATATCTGACCATATTTTATATTCTAAGCTTCCGTGGCGCAATGCTTAGTGTGTTCGGCTGTTAACCGAAAGATTGGTGGTTCGAGCCCATCCGGGAGCGGTGTTGTGAGGTCTCAGATGTAACGTGAAAAGTCAGAGTTTTTCCACAATACCTGACGAACATTTAATTTTTGAGCTTCCGTGGCGCAATGGTTAGCGCGTTCGGCTGTTAAGCGAATGGTTGGTGGTTCGAGACCATCCGGGAGCGGTGTTGTGAGGTCTCAGATGTAACGTAAAATGTCAGTGTTTTTCCACAATACCAGACGAACATTTAATTTTTGAGCTTCCTTGGCGCAATTTTTAGCGCGTTCGGCTGTTACCCGAAAGGTTGGTGGTTCGAGCCCATCCGGGAGCGGTGTTGTGAGGTGTCAGCTATAACCCAAAATATAAAAGTTTTTCCACCTGACGACCATTAAATTTTTGGGCTTCCGTGGCGCTAGTTTAGCGCGTTCGGCTGTTATCCGAAAGGTTGGTGGCTCAAGCCCACCCGGGAACGATGGTGTTAATTTTTATAAGTAACGTAAAAAGTCAAAGTTTTTCCACAATACCTGAAGATCATTTAATTTTTGGGCTTCCGTGGCGCAGTGGTTAGCGCGTTCGGCTGTTACCCGAAAGGTTGGTGGTTCGAGCCCATCCGGGAGCGGTGTTGTGAGGTGTCAGCTGTAACCCAATATATAAAAGTTTTTCCACCGGACGACCATTTAATTTTTGGGCTTCCGTTGCGCAATGGTTATTGCGTTCATCTGTTAACCTAAAGGTTGGTGGGTCGAGCCCACCCGGGAGCGGTGTTCTGAGATCTCAAATGTAACGTAAAAAGCCAAAATTTTTCCACAATATCTGACCATATTTTATATTCTAAGCTTCCGTGGCGCAATGCTTAGTGTGTTCGGCTGTTAACCGAAAGATTGGTGGTTCGAGCCCATCCGGTAGCGGTGTTGTGAGGTCTCAGATGTGACGTAAAAAGTCAGAGTTTTTCCACAATACCTGACGAACATTTAATTTTTGGGCTTCCGTCGTGCAATGGTTAGCGCGTTCGGCTGTTAACCGAATGGTTGGTGGATTGAGCCCATCCGGGAGCGGTGTTGTGAGGTCTCAGATGTAACGTGAAAAGTCAGAGTTTTTCCACAATACCTGACGAACATTTAATTTTTGAGCTTCCGTGGCGCAATGGTTAGCGCGTTCGGCTGTTAAGCGAATGGTTGGTGGTTCGAGACCATCCGGGAGCGGTGTTGTGAGGTCTCAGATGTAACGTAAAATGTCAGTGTTTTTCCACAATACCAGACGAACATTTAATTTTTGAGCTTCCTTGGCGCAATTTTTAGCGCGTTCGGCTGTTACCCGAAAGGTTGGTGGTTCGAGCCCATCCGGGAGCGGTGTTGTGAGGTGTCAGCTATAACCCAAAATATAAAAGTTTTTCCACCTGACGACCATTAAATTTTTGGGCTTCCGTGGCGCTAGTTTAGCGCGTTCGGCTGTTATCCGAAAGGTTGGTGGCTCAAGCCCACCCGGGAACGATGGTGTTAATTTTTATAAGTAACGTAAAAAGTCAAAGTTTTTCCACAATACCTGAAGATCATTTAATTTTTGGGCTTCCGTGGCGCAATGGTTAGCGCGTTCGGCTGTTACCCGAAAGGTTGGTGGTTCGAGCCCATCCGGGAGCGGTGTTGTGAGGTGTCAGCTGTAACCCAATATATAAAAGTTTTTCCACCGGACGACCATTTAATTTTTGGGCTTCCGTTGCGCAATGGTTATTGCGTTCATCTGTTAACCTAAAGGTTGGTGGGTCGAGCCCACCCGGGAGCGGTGTTCTGAGATCTCAAATGTAACGTAAAAAGCCAAAGTTTTTCCACAATATCTGACCATATTTTATATTCTAAGCTTCCGTGGCGCAATGCTTAGTGTGTTCGGCTGTTAACCGAAAGATTGGTGGTTCGAGCCCATCCGGGAGCGGTGTTGTGAGGTCTCAGATGTAACGTGAAAAGTCAGAGTTTTTCCACAATACCTGACGAACATTTAATTTTTGAGCTTCCGTGGCGCAATGGTTAGCGCGTTCGGCTGTTAAGCGAATGGTTGGTGGTTCGAGACCATCCGGGAGCGGTGTTGTGAGGTCTCAGATGTAACGTAAAATGTCAGTGTTTTTCCACAATACCAGACGAACATTTAATTTTTGAGCTTCCTTGGCGCAATTTTTAGCGCGTTCGGCTGTTACCCGAAAGGTTGGTGGTTCGAGCCCATCCGGGAGCGGTGTTGTGAGGTGTCAGCTATAACCCAAAATATAAAAGTTTTTCCACCTGACGACCATTAAATTTTTGGGCTTCCGTGGCGCTAGTTTAGCGCGTTCGGCTGTTATCCGAAAGGTTGGTGGCTCAAGCCCACCCGGGAACGATGGTGTTAATTTTTATAAGTAACGTAAAAAGTCAAAGTTTTTCCACAATACCTGAAGATCATTTAATTTTTGGGCTTCCGTGGCGCAATGGTTAGCGCGTTCGGCTGTTACCCGAAAGGTTGGTGGTTCGAGCCCATCCGGGAGCGGTGTTGTGAGGTGTCAGCTGTAACCCAATATATAAAAGTTTTTCCACCGGACGACCATTTAATTTTTGGGCTTCCGTTGCGCAATGGTTATTGCGTTCATCTGTTAACCTAAAGGTTGGTGGGTCGAGCCCACCCGGGAGCGGTGTTCTGAGATCTCAAATGTAACGTAAAAAGCCAAAGTTTTTCCACAATATCTGACCATACTTTATATTCTAAGCTTCCGTGGCGCAATGCTTAGTGTGTTCGGCTGTTAACCGAAAGATTGGTGGTTCGAGCCCATCCGGTAGCGGTGTTGTGAGGTGTCAGATGTGACGTAAAAAGTCAGAGTTTTTCCACAATACCTGACGAACATTTAATTTTTGGGCTTCCGTCGTGCAATGGTTAGCGCGTTCGGCTGTTAACCGAATGGTTGGTGGATTGAGCCCATCCGGGAGCGGTGTTGTGAGGTCTCAGATGTAACGTGAAAAGTCAGAGTTTTTCCACAATACCTGACGAACATTTAATTTTTGAGCTTCCGTGGCGCAATGGTTAGCGCCGGAAGCTGTTTACCGAAAGTTTGGTGGTTCCAGCCCACCCGGGAGAGGTGTTGTGGGGTCTCAGATGTAGCGTAAAAAGTCATAAGTTTTTCCACAATACCTGACGACCATTTAATTTTTGGGCTTCCGTGGCTCAATAAAATTCGCGTTCGGCTTTTAACCGATAGTTTGGTGTTTCAAGCCCATCCGGGAGCGGTATTGTGAGGTCTCAGATGTAACGTAAAAAGTCAGAGCTTTTCCACAATACCTGACGAACATGAAATTTTTGGGCTTCCGTTGCGCAATGGTTAGCGCGTTCGGCTTTTAACCGAAAGTTTGGTGGTTCGAGCCCACCCGGGAGCGGTGCTGTGAGATATCAAATGTAATGTAAAAAGCCAAAGTGTTTCCACAATACCTGACGACCATTTAATTTTTGGACTTCCGTGGTGCAATGGTTAGCGCGTTCGGCTGTTAACCGAAAGGCTGGTGGTTCGAGCCCATCCCAGCCTTTCGGTTAACAGCCGAACGCGCTAACCATTGCACCACGGAAGTCCAAAAATTAAATGGTCGTCAGGTATTGTGGAAAACTTATGACTTTTTACGCTACATCTGAGACCCCACAACACTTCTCCCGGGTGGGCTCGAACAACCAACCTTTCGGTTAACAGCCGAACGCGGTATTCATTGAGCCACGGAAGCTCTGAAATTAAATAGTCGTCAGGTATTGTGGAAAAACTTTGACTTTTTACGTAACATGTGAAACCTCACAGCACTGCTCCCGGATGAGCTCGAACCACCAACCTTTCGGTTAACAGCAGAACGCGCTAGCCATTGCGCCACGGAAGCCTAAAAAATTAAATGTTCGTCAGGTATTGTGGAAAAACACTGACTTTTTACGTTACATCTGAGACCTCACAACACCGCTCCCGGATGGGCACGAACCACCAACCTTTCGGTTAACAGCCGAACGCGCTAACCATTGTGCCACGGAAGCCCAAAAATTTAATGGTCGTCAGGTATTGTGGAAACACTTTGGCTTTTTACGTTACATTTGAGATCTCACAACACCGCTCCCGGGTGGGCTCGAACCACCAACCTTTCGGTTAACAGATGAACGCGATAACCATTGCGCAACGGAAGCCCAAAAATTAAATAATCGTCAGGTATTTTGGAAAAACTTTGACTTTTTACGTTACTTATCAAACTTAACACCAACCTCTCCGATAATAGCCGAACGAGCTGAAAATGCGCCATATAAGCCCGGAAATTGAATGGTCGTCAGGCATTGTGGGAAAACTTTGACTTTTTACGTTACTTATAAAACCTAACACCAACGTTCCCGGTGTTTGAACCACCAACCTTTCGGATAACAGCCGAACGCGCTAACCATTGAGCCACGGAAGCTTAGAAATTAAATGGTTGTCAGGTATTGTGGAAAACATGACTTTTTTACGCTGCATCTGAGACCCTACAACACCTCTCCCGGGTGGGCTGGAACCACCACCCATTCGCTAAACAGCTGAACGCGCTATCCATAGCGCAACGGAAGCCCAAAAATTAAATGGTCTTCAGGTATTGTGGAAAAACTATGACTTTTTACAATACTTATAAAACTTAACACCAACGTTCCCGGGTGGGCTTGAGCCACCAACCTTTCCGATAACAGACGAACGAGCTGTAAATGCGCCACAGAAGCCCTAAAATTGAATGGTCGTCAGGTATTGTGGAAAAACCATTGAGCCACGGAAGCTCAGAAATTTGCCCAGAAAAAAATGCATTCAAAAGTGTTTTTTTCACACATTTTGAGTATTTTTCCACTATTTTCAAATATAACCACTGAAAGCATTATTTTTGTACTTTTTGCTTTAATTCAAGCAAATGTAACGATATTCATTCAAAAAACTGTTTAAATTCAATTTTCAATAAGAAATCGTTGTCACGGATTTTGTATCTTGAAGAAAAAAACATGCGATTTTTTCGGTACACTTTTGAATGCATTTTTTTCTGGACAAATTTTTGACCAAATTCAGCTTAATTACCTATTAAATACTCATTAAAAGTGATTTCATCTCGATCGATCAATAAATAAAAATGTACCTCGATTTTTAATACCATTTTCAAAATCGACGTTTCTCGACCAGAGAAGCACATTTTGAGTATTTTTTCATTACTTTCAAATATAACCACTGAAACCAATATTTTTTTTATTTTTTGCCTTAATTCAAGCAAATGTACCGATATTCATTCAAAAAACTGTTCAAATTCAATTTTAAGTAAGAAATCGTCACGGATTTTGTATCTTGAAGAAAAAAAACATGCGATTTTTTCGGTACACTTTTGAATGCATTTTTTTCTGGACAAATTTTTGACCAAATTCAGCTTAATTAGATATTAAATACTCATTAAAAGTGATTTCATCTCGATTGATCAATAAATAAAAATGCACCTCGATTTTTAATACCATTTTCAAAATCGACGTTTCTCGACCAGAGAAGCATATTTTGAGTATTTTTTCATTATTTTCAAATATAACCACTGAAACCATTATTTTTGTACTTTTTGCTTTAATTCAAGCAAATGTAACGATATTCATTCAAAAAACTGTTTAAATTCAATTTTAAATAAGAAATCGTTGTCACGGATTTTGAATCTTGAAGAAAAAAACATGCGATTTTTTCGGTACACTTTTGAATGCATTTTTTTCTGGACAAATTTTTGACCAAATTCAGCTTAATTATCTATTAAATACTCATTAAAAGTGATTTCATCTCGATTGATTAATAAATAAAAATGGACCTCGATTTTTAATACCATTTTCTAAATCGACCTTTCTCGACCAGAGAAGCACATGTTGAGAATTTTTTACTATTTTCTAATATAACCACTGAAACTAATATTTTTTTTATTTTTTGCTTTAATTCAAGCAAATGTAACGATATTCATTCAAAAAAACTGTTAAAATTCAATTTTCAGTAAGAAATCGTTGTCACGGATTTTGTATCTTGAAGAAAAAAAACATGCGATTTTTTCGGTACACTTTTGAATGCATTTTTTCTGGACAAATTTCTGACCAAATTCAGCTTAATTGCCTATTAAATACTCATTAAAAGTGATTCCATCTCGATTGATCAATAAATAAAAATACACCTCGATTTTTAATACCATTTTCTAAATCGACCTTTCTCGACCAGAGAAGCACATTTTGAGTATTTTTTCACTATTTTCTAATATAACCACTGAAACCATTATTTTTGTACTTTTTGCTTTAATTCAAGCATATGTAACGATATTAATTCAAAAAACTGTTTAAATTCAATTTTCAATAAGAAATCGTTGTCACGGATTTTTTATCTTGAAGAAAAAAACATGCGATTTTTTCGGTACACTTTTGAATGCATTTTTTTCTGGACAAATTTTTGACCGTATTCAGCTTAATTACCTATTAAATACTCATGTGAAGTGATTTCATCTCGATTGATCAATAAATAAAAATGTACCTCGATTTTTAATACCATTTTCAAAATCGACGTTTCTCGACCAGAGAAGCACATTTTGAGTATTTTTTTTCATTATTTTCAAGTATAACCACTGAAACCATTATTTTTGTACTTTTTGCTTTAATTCAAGCAAATGTAACGATATTAATTCAAAAAACTGTTTAAATTCAATTTTCAATAAAAAATTGTTGTCACGGATTTTGTGTCTTGAAGAAAAAAACATGCGATTTTTTCGGTACACTTTCGAATGCATTTTTTTCTGGACAAATTTTTGACCGTATTCAGCTTAATTACCTATTAAATACTCATTAGAAGTGATTTCATCTCGATTGATCAATAAATAAAAATGTACCTCGATTTTTAATACCATTTTCAAAATTGACGTTTCTCGACCAGAGAAGCACAATTTGAGAATTTTTTCACTATTTTCAAATATAACCACTGAAACCAATATTTTTGTATTTTTTGCTTTAATTCAAGCAAATGTAACAAAATTCATCCAAAAAACTGTTTAAATTCAATTTTCAATAAGAAATCGTTGTCACGGATTTTGTATCTTGACGAAAAAACATGCGATTTTTTCGGTACACTTTTGAATGCATTTTTTTCTGGACAAATTTTTGACCAAATTCAGCTTAATTATCTATTAAATACTCATTAAAAGTGATTTCATCTCGATTGATCAATAAATAAAAATGGACCTCGATTTTTAATACCATTTTCAAAATCGACCTTTCTCGACCAGAGAAGCGCATGTTGAGAATTTTTTCACTATTTTCAAATATAACCACTGAAACCAATATTTTTTTATTTTTTGCCTTAATTCAAGCAAATGTGCCGATATTCATTCAAAAAACTGTTCAAATTAATTTTTCAGTAAGAAATCGTTGTCACGGATTTTGTATCTTGAAGAAAAAAACATGCGATTTTTTCGGTACACTTTTGAATGCATTTTTTTCTGGACAAATTTTTGACCGAATTCTGCTTAATTACCTATTAAATACTCATTAAAAGTGATTTCATCTCGATTGATCAATAAATAAAAATGTACTTCGATTTTTAATACCATTTTCAAAATTGACGTTTCTCGACCAGAGGCACAATTTGAGAATTTTTTCACTATTTTCAAATATAACCACTGAAACCAATATTTTTATATTTTTTGCTTTAATTCAAGCAAATGTACCGATATTCATTCAAAAAACTGTTCAAATTCAATTTTCAGTAAGAAATCGTTGTCACGGATTTTGTATCTTGAAGAAAAAAAACATGCGATTTTTTCGGTACACTTTTGAATGCATTTTTTCTGGACAAATTTTTGACCGAATTCAGCTTAATTACCTATTAAATACTCTTTAAAAGTGATTTCATCTCGATTGATCAATATATAAAAATGTACCTCGATTTTTAATACTATTTTCAAAATTGACGTTTCTCGACCAGAGAAGCACAATTTGAGAATTTTTTCACTATTTTCAAATATAACCACTGAAACCAATATTTTTGTATTTTTTGTTTTAATTCAAGCAAATGTAACGATATTCATTCAAAAAACTGTTTAAATTCAATTTTCAATAAGAAATCGTTGTCACGGATTTTGTATCTTGACGAAAAAAACATGCGATTTTTTCGGTACACTTTTGAATGCATTTTTTTTCTGGACAAATTTTTGACCGTATTCAACTTAATTACCTATTAAATACTCTTTAAAAGTGATTTCATCTCGATTGATCAATATATAAAAATGTACCTCGATTTTTAATACCATTTTCAAAATCGACCTTTCTCGACCAGAGAAGCGCATGTTGAGAATTTTTTCACTATTTTCAAATATAACCACTGAAACCAATATTTTTTTTATTTTTTGCCTTAATTCAAGCAAATGTGCCGATATTCATTCAAAAAACTGTTCAAATTAATTTTTCAGTAAGAAATCGTTGTCACGGATTTTGTATCTTGAAGAAAAAAACATGCGATTTTTTCGGTACACTTTTGAATGCATTTTTTTCTGGACAAATTTTTGACCGAATTCTGCTTAATTACCTATTAAATACTCATTAAAAGTGATTTCATCTCGATTGATCAATAAATAAAAATGATCTTAGATTTTTAATACCATTTTCAAAATTGACGTTTCTCGACCAGAGAAGCACAATTTGAGAATTTTTTCACTATTTTCAAATATAACCACTGAAACCAATATTTTTGTATTTTTTGTTTTAATTCAAGCAAATGTAACGATATTCATTCAAAAAACTGTTTAAATTCAATTTTCAATAAGAAATCGTTGTCACGGATTTTGTATCTTGACGAAAAAAACATGCGATTTTTTCGGTACACTTTTGAATGCATTTTTTTCTGGACAAATTTTTGACCAAATTCAGCTTAATTACCTATTAAATACTCATTAAAAGTGATTTCATCTCGATCGATCAATAAATAAAAATGCACCTCGATTTTTAATACCATTTTCAAAATCGACGTTTCTCGACCAGAGAAGCACATTTTGAGTATTTTTTCATTACTTTCAAATATAACCACTGAAACCAATATTTTTTTTTTATTTTTTGCCTTAATTCAAGCAAATGTACCGATATTCATTCAAAAAACTGTTCAAATTCAATTTTAAGTAAGAAATCGTCACGGATTTTGTATCTTGAAGAAAAAAAACATGCGATTTTTTCGGTACACTTTTGAATGCATTTTTTTCTGGACAAATTTTTGACCAAATTCAGCTTAATTAGATATTAAATACTCATTAAAAGTGATTTCATCTCGATTGATCAATAAATAAAAATGCACCTCGATTTTTAATACCATTTTCAAAATCGACGTTTCTCGACCAGAGAAGCACATTTTGAGTATTTTTTCATTATTTTCAAATATAACCACTGAAACCATTATTTTTGTACTTTTTGCTTTAATTCAAGCAAATGTAACGATATTAATTCAAAAAACTGTTTAAATTCAATTTTCAATAAGAAATTGTTGTCACGGATTTTGTGTCTTGAAGAAAAAAACATGCGATTTTTTCGGTACACTTTCGAATGCATTTTTTTCTGGACAAATTTTTGACCAAATTCAGCTTAATTATCTATTAAATACTCATTAAAAGTGATTTCATCTCGATTGATCAATAAATAAAAATGGACCTCGATTTTTAATACCATTTTCAAAATCGACCTTTCTCGACCAGAGAAGCGCATGTTGAGAATTTTTTCACTATTTTCAAATATAACCACTGAAACCAATATTTTTTTTATTTTTTGCCTTAATTCAAGCAAATGTGCCGATATTCATTCAAAAAACTGTTCAAATTAATTTTTCAGTAAGAAATCGTTGTCACGGATTTTGTATCTTGAAGAAAAAAACATGCGATTTTTTCGGTACACTTTTGAATGCATTTTTTTCTGGACAAATTTTTGACCGAATTCTGCTTAATTACCTATTAAATACTCATTAAAAGTGATTTCATCTCGATTGATCAATAAATAAAAATGTACTTCGATTTTTAATACCATTTTCAAAATTGACGTTTCTCGACCAGAGGCACAATTTGAGAATTTTTTCACTATTTTCAAATATAACCACTGAAACCAATATTTTTATATTTTTTGCTTTAATTCAAGCAAATGTACCGATATTCATTCAAAAAACTGTTCAAATTCAATTTTCAGTAAGAAATCGTTGTCACGGATTTTGTATCTTGAAGAAAAAAAACATGCGATTTTTTCGGTACACTTTTGAATGCATTTTTTCTGGACAAATTTTTGACCGAATTCAGCTTAATTACCTATTAAATACTCTTTAAAAGTGATTTCATCTCGATTGATCAATATATAAAAATGTACCTCGATTTTTAATACTATTTTCAAAATTGACGTTTCTCGACCAGAGAAGCACAATTTGAGAATTTTTTCACTATTTTCAAATATAACCACTGAAACCAATATTTTTGTATTTTTTGTTTTAATTCAAGCAAATGTAACGATATTCATTCAAAAAACTGTTTAAATTCAATTTTCAATAAGAAATCGTTGTCACGGATTTTGTATCTTGACGAAAAAAACATGCGATTTTTTCGGTACACTTTTGAATGCATTTTTTTTCTGGACAAATTTTTGACCGTATTCAACTTAATTACCTATTAAATACTCTTTAAAAGTGATTTCATCTCGATTGATCAATATATAAAAATGTACCTCGATTTTTAATACCATTTTCAAAATCGACCTTTCTCGACCAGAGAAGCGCATGTTGAGAATTTTTTCACTATTTTCAAATATAACCACTGAAACCAATATTTTTTTTATTTTTTGCCTTAATTCAAGCAAATGTGCCGATATTCATTCAAAAAACTGTTCAAATTAATTTTTCAGTAAGAAATCGTTGTCACGGATTTTGTATCTTGAAGAAAAAAACATGCGATTTTTTCGGTACACTTTTGAATGCATTTTTTTCTGGACAAATTTTTGACCGAATTCTGCTTAATTACCTATTAAATACTCATTAAAAGTGATTTCATCTCGATTGATCAATAAATAAAAATGATCTTAGATTTTTAATACCATTTTCAAAATTGACGTTTCTCGGCCAGAGAAGCACAATTTGAGAATTTTTTCACTATTTTCAAATATAACCACTGAAACCAATATTTTTGTATTTTTTGTTTTAATTCAAGCAAATGTAACGATATTCATTCAAAAAACTGTTTAAATTCAATTTTCAATAAGAAATCGTTGTCACGGATTTTGTATCTTGACGAAAAAAACATGCGATTTTTTCGGTACACTTTTGAATGCATTTTTTTCTGGACAAATTTTTGACCAAATTCAGCTTAATTACCTATTAAATACTCATTAAAAGTGATTTCATCTCGATCGATCAATAAATAAAAATGCACCTCGATTTTTAATACCATTTTCAAAATCGACGTTTCTCGACCAGAGAAGCACATTTTGAGTATTTTTTCATTACTTTCAAATATAACCACTGAAACCAATATTTTTTTTTTATTTTTTGCCTTAATTCAAGCAAATGTACCGATATTCATTCAAAAAACTGTTCAAATTCAATTTTAAGTAAGAAATCGTCACGGATTTTGTATCTTGAAGAAAAAAAACATGCGATTTTTTCGGTACACTTTTGAATGCATTTTTTTCTGGACAAATTTTTGACCAAATTCAGCTTAATTAGATATTAAATACTCATTAAAAGTGATTTCATCTCGATTGATCAATAAATAAAAATGCACCTCGATTTTTAATACCATTTTCAAAATCGACGTTTCTCGACCAGAGAAGCACATTTTGAGTATTTTTTCATTATTTTCAAATATAACCACTGAAACCATTATTTTTGTACTTTTTGCTTTAATTCAAGCAAATGTAACGATATTCATTCAAAAAACTGTTTAAATTCAATTTTAAATAAGAAATCGTTGTCACCGATTTTGAATCTTGAAGAAAAAAACATGCGATTTTTTCGGTATACTTTTGAATGCATTTTTTTCTGGACAAATTTTTGACCAAATTCAGCTTAATTATCTATTAAATACTCATTAAAAGTGATTTCATCTCGATTGATTAATAAATAAAAATGGACCTCGATTTTTAATACCATTTTCTAAATCGACCTTTCTCGACCAGAGAAGCGCATGTTGAGAATTTTTTCCCTATTTTCAAATATAACCACTGAAACCAATATTTTTTTTTTTGCCTTAATTCAAGCAAATGTGCCGATATTCATTCAAAAAACTGTTCAAATTAATTTTTCAGTAAGAAATCGTTGTCACGGATTTTGTATCTTGAAGAAAAAAGCATGCGATTTTTTCGGTACACTTTTGAATGCATTTTTTTATGGACAAATTTTTGACCGAATTTAGCTTAATTACCTATTAAATACTCATTAAAAGTGATTTCATCTCGATTGATCAATAAATAAAAATGTACTTCGATTTTTAATACCATTTTCAAAATTGACGTTTCTCGACCAGAGAAGCACAATTTGAGAATTTTTTCACTATTTTCAAATATAACCACTGAAACCAATATTTTTATATTTTTTGCTTTAATTCAAGCAAATGTACCGATATTCATTCAAAAAACTGTTCAAATTCAATTTTCAGTAAGAAATCGTTGTCACGGATTTTGTATCTTGAAGAAAAAAAACATGCGATTTTTTCGGTACACTTTTGAATGCATTTTTTCTGGACAAATTTTTGACCGAATTCAGCTTAATTACCTATTAAATACTCTTTAAAAGTGATTTCATCTCGATTGATCAATATATAAAAATGTACCTCGATTTTTAATACTATTTTCAAAATTGACGTTTCTCGACCAGAGAAGCACAATTTGAGAATTTTTTCACTATTTTCAAATATAACCACTGAAACCAATATTTTTGTATTTTTTGTTTTAATTCAAGCAAATGTAACGATATTCATTCAAAAAACTGTTTAAATTCAATTTTCAATAAGAAATCGTTGTCACGGATTTTGTTTCTTGACGAAAAAAACATGCGATTTTTTCGGTACACTTTTGAATGCATTTTTTTTCTGGACAAATTTTTGACCGTATTCAACTTAATTACCTATTAAATACTCTTTAAAAGTGATTTCATCTCGATTGATCAATATATAAAAATGTACCTCGATTTTTAATACCATTTTCAAAATCGACCTTTCTCGACCAGAGAAGCGCATGTTGAGAATTTTTTCACTATTTTCAAATATAACCACTGAAACCAATATTTTTTTATTTTTTGCCTTAATTCAAGCAAATGTGCCGATATTCATTCAAAAAACTGTTCAAATTAATTTTTCAGTAAGAAATCGTTGTCACGGATTTTGTATCTTGAAGAAAAAAACATGCGATTTTTTCGGTACACTTTTGAATGCATTTTTTTCTGGACAAATTTTTGACCGAATTCTGCTTAATTACCTATTAAATACTCATTAAAAGTGATTTCATCTCGATTGATCAATAAATAAAAATGTTCTTAGATTTTTAATACCATTTTCAAAATTGACGTTTCTCGACCAGAGAAGCACAATTTGAGAATTTTTTCACTATTTTCAAATATAACCACTGAAACCAATATTTTTGTATTTTTTGTTTTAATTCAAGCAAATGTAACGATATTCATTAAAAAAACTGTTTAAATTCAATTTTCAATAAGAAATCGTTGTCACGGATTTTGTATCTTGACGAAAAAAACATGCGATTTTTTCGGTACACTTTTGAATGCATTTTTTTCTGGACAAATTTTTGACCAAATTCAGCTTAATTATCTATTAAATACTCATTAAAAGTGATTTCATCTCGATCGATCAATAAATAAAAATGCACCTCGATTTTTAATACCATTTTCAAAATCGACGTTTCTCGACCAGAGAAGCACATTTTGAGTATTTTTTCATTACTTTCAAATATAACCACTGAAACCAATATTTTTTTTTTATTTTTTGCCTTAATTCAAGCAAATGTACCGATATTCATTCAAAAAACTGTTCAAATTCAATTTTAAGTAAGAAATCGTCACGGATTTTGTATCTTGAAGAAAAAAACATGCGATTTTTTCGGTACACTTTTGAATGCATTTTTTTCTGGACAAATTTTTGACCAAATTCAGCTTAATTAGATATTAAATACTCATTAAAAGTGATTTCATCTCGATTGATCAATAAATAAAAATGCACCTCGATTTTTAATACCATTTTCAAAATCGACGTTTCTCGACCAGAGAAGCACATTTTGAGTATTTTTTCATTATTTTCAAATATAACCACTGAAACCATTATTTTTGTACTTTTTGCTTTAATTCAAGCAAATGTAACGATATTCATTCAAAAAACTGTTTAAATTCAATTTTAAATAAGAAATCGTTGTCACCGATTTTGAATCTTGAAGAAAAAAACATGCGATTTTTTCGGTACACTTTTGAATGCATTTTTTTCTGGACAAATTTTTGACCAAATTCAGCTTAATTATCTATTAAATACTCATTAAAAGTGATTTCATCTCGATTGATTAATAAATAAAAATGGACCTCGATTTTTAATACCATTTTCTAAATCGACCTTTCTCGACCAGAGAAGCGCATGTTGAGAATTTTTTCACTATTTTCAAATATAACCACTGAAACCAATATTTTTTTTTTTGCCTTAATTCAAGCAAATGTGCCGATATTCATTCAAAAAACTGTTCAAATTAATTTTTCAGTAAGAAATCGTTGTCACGGATTTTGTATCTTGAAGAAAAAAACATGCGATTTTTTCGGTACACTTTTGAATGCATTTTTTTCTGGACAAATTTTTGACCGAATTTAGCTTAATTACCTATTAAATACTCTTTAAAAGTGATTTCATCTCGATTGATCAATATATAAAAATGTACCTCGATTTTTAATACTATTTTCAAAATTGACGTTTCTCGACCAGAGAAGCACAATTTGAGAATTTTTTCACTATTTTCAAATATAACCACTGAAACCAATATTTTTGTATTTTTTGTTTTAATTCAAGCAAATGTAACGATATTCATTCAAAAAACTGTTTAAATTCAATTTTCAATAAGAAATCGTTGTCACGGATTTTGTATCTTGACGAAAAAAACATGCGATTTTTTCGGTACACTTTTGAATGCATTTTTTTCTGGACAAATGTTTGACCGTATTCAGCTTAATTACCTATTAAATACTCTTTAAAAGTGATTTCATCTCGATTGATCAATATATAAAAATGTACCTCGATTTTTAATACCATTTTCAAAATCGACCTTTCTCGACCAGAGAAGCGCATGTTGAGAATTTTTTCACTATTTTCAAATATAACCACTGAAACCAATATTTTTTTTTATTTTTTGCCTTAATTCAAGCAAATGTGCCGATATTCATTCAAAAAACTGTTCAAATTAATTTTTCAGTAAGAAATCGTTGTCACGGATTTTGTATCTTGAAGAAAAAAACATGCGATTTTTTCGGTACACTTTTGAATGCATTTTTTTCTGGTCAAATTTTTGACCGAATTCTGCTTAATTACCTATTAAATACTCATTAAAAGTGATTTCATCTCGATTGATCAATAAATAAAAATGTACTTCGATTTTTAATACCATTTTCCGAATTGACGTTTCTCGACCAGAGAAGCACAATTTGAGAATTTTTTCACTATTTTCAAATATAACAACTGAAACCAATATTTTTGTATTTTTGTTTTAATTCAAGCAAATGTAACGATATTCATTCAAAAAACTGTTTAAATTCAATTTGCAATAAGAAATCGTTGTCACGGATTTTGTATCTTGACGAAAAAAACATGCGATTTTTTCGGTACACTTTTGAACGCATTTTTTTCTGGACAAATTTTTGACCAAATTCAGCTTAATTGCCTATTAAATACTCATTAAAAGTGATTTCATCTCGATCGATCAATAAATAAAAATGTACCTCGATTTTTAATACCATTTTCAAAATCGACGTTTCTCGACCAGAGAAGCACATTTTGAGTATTTTTTCATTACTTTCAAATATAACCACTGAAACCAATATTTTTTTTTATTTTTTGCCTTAATTCAAGCAAATGTACCGATATTCATTCAAAAAACTGTTCAAATTCAATTTTAAGTAAGAAATCGTCACGAATTTTGTATCTTGAAGAAAAAAAACATGCGATTTTTTCGGTACACTTTTGAATGCATTTTTTTCTGGACAAATTTTTGACCAAATTCAGCTTAATTAGATATTAAATACTCATTAAAAGTGATTTCATCTCGATTGATCAATAAATAAAAATGCACCTCGATTTTTAATGCCATTTTCAAAATCGACGTTTCTCGACCAGAGAAGCACATTTTGAGTATTTTTTCATTATTTTCAAATATAACCACTGAAACCATTATTTTTGTACTTTTTGCTTTAATTCAAGCAAATGTAACGATATTCATTCAAAAAACTGTTTAAATTCAATTTTAAATAAGAAATCGTTGTCACCGATTTTGAATCTTGAAGAATAAAACATGCGATTTTTTCGGTACACTTTTGAATGCATTTTTTTCTGGACAAATTTTTGACCAAATTCAGCTTAATTATCTATTAAATACTCATTAAAAGTGATTTCATCTCGATTGATTAATAAATAAAAATGGACCTCGATTTTTAATACCATTTTCTAAATCGACCTTTCTCGACCAGAGAAGCACATGTTGAGAATTTTTTACTATTTTCTAATATAACCACTGAAACTAATATTTTTTTTATTTTTTGCTTTAATTCAAGCAAATGTAACGATATTCATTCAAAAAACTGTTAAAATTCAATTTTCAGTAAGAAATCGTTGTCACGGATTTTGTATCTTGAAGAAAAAAAACATGCGATTTTTTCGGTACACTTTTGAATGCATTTTTTTCTGGACAAATTTTTGACCGAATTCTGCTTAATTACCTATCAAATACTCATTAAAAGTGATTTCATCTCGATTGATCAATAAATAAAAATGTACTTCGATTTTTAATACCATTTTCCGAATTGACGTTTCTCGACCAGAGAAGCACAATTTGAGAATTTTTTCACTATTTTCAAATATAACAACTGAAACCAATATTTTTGTATTTTTGTTTTAATTCAAGCAAATGTAACGATATTCATTCAAAAAACTGTTTAAATTCAATTTTCAATAAGAAATCGTTGTCACGGATTTTGTCTCTTGACGAAAAAAACATGCGATTTTTTCGGTACACTTTTGAATGCATTTTTTTCTGGACAAATTTTTGACCAAATTCAGCTTAATTGCCTATTAAATACTCATTAAAAGTGATTTCATCTCGATCGATCAATAAATAAAAATGTACCTCGATTTTTAATACCATTTTCAAAATAGACGTTTCTCGACCAGAGAAGCACATTTTGAGTATTTTTTCATTACTTTCAAATATAACCACTGAAACCAATATTTTTTTTTATTTTTTGCCTTAATTCAAGCAAATGTACCGATATTCATTCACAAAACTGTTCAAATTCAATTTTCAGTAAGAAATCGTTGTCACGGATTTTGTATCTTGAAGAAAAAAAACATGCGATTTTTTCGGTACACTTTTGAATGCATTTTTTTCTTGTCAAATTTTTGACCGAATTCAGCTTAATTACCTATTAAATTCTCATTAAAAGTGATTTCATCTCGATTGATCAATAAATAAAAATGTACCTCGATTTTTAATACCATTTTCAAAATCGACGTTTCTCGACCAGAGAAGCTTATTTTGAGTATTTTTTTCATTATTTTCAATTATAACCACTGAAACCATTATTTTTGTACTTTTTGCTTTAATTCAAGCAAATGTAACGATATTCATTCAAAAAACTGTTAAAATTCAATTTTCAGTAAGAAATCGTTGTCACGGATTTTGTATCTTGAAGAAAAAAAACATGCGATTTTTTCGGTACACTTTTGAATGCATTTTTTTCTGGACAAATTTTTGACCGTACTCAGCTTAATTACCTATTAAATACTCATTAGAAGTGATTTCATCTCGATTGATCAATAAATAAAAATGTACCTCGATTTTTAATACCATTTTCAAAATCGACGTTTCTCGACCAGAGAAGCTTATTTTGAGTATTTTTTTCATTATTTTCAAGTATAACCACTGAAACCATTATTTTTGTACTTTTTGCTTTAATTCAAGCATATGTAACGATATTAATTCAAAAAACTGTTTAAATTCAATTTTCAATAAGAAATCGTTGTCACGGATTTTGTATCTTGAAGAAAAAAACATGCGATTTTTTCGGTACACTTTTGAATGCATTTTTTTCTGGACAAATTTTTGACAAATTTCAGCTAAATTATCTATTAAATACTCATTAAAAGTGATTTCATCTCGATTGATCAATAAATAAAAATGTACTTCGATTTTTAATACCATTTTCAAAATTGACGTTTCTCGACCAGAGAAGCACAATTTGAGAATTTTTTCACTATTTTCAAATATAACCACTGAAACCAATATTTTTGTATTTTTTGTTTTAATTCAAGCAAATGTAACGATATTCATTCAAAAAACTGTTTAAATTCAATTTTCAATAAGAAATCGTTGTCACGGATTTTGTATCTTGACGAAAAAAACATGCGATTTTTTCGGTACACTTTTGAATGCATTTTTTTCTGGACAAATTTTTGACCGTATTCAGCTTAATTACCTATTAAATACTCTTTAAAAGTGATTTCATCTCGATTGATCAATATATAAAAATGTACCTCGATTTTTAATACCATTTTCGAAATCGACCTTTCTCGACCAGAGAAGCGCATGTTGAGAATTTTTTCACTATTTTCAAATATAACCACTGAAACCAATATTTTTTTTTTGCCTTAATTCAAGCAAATGTGCCGATATTCATTCAAAAAACTGTTCAAATTAATTTTTCAGTAAGAAATCGTTGTCACGGATTTTGTATCTTGAAGAAAAAAACATGCGATTTTTTCGGTACACTTTTGAATGCATTTTTTTCTGGACAAATTTTTGACCGAATTTAGCTTAATTACCTATTAAATACTCTTTAAAAGTGATTTCATCTCGATTGATCAATATATAAAAATGTACCTCGATTTTTAATACCATTTTCGAAATCGACCTTTCTCGACCAGAGAAGCGCATGTTGAGAATTTTTTCACTATTTTCAAATATAACCACTGAAACCAATATTTTTGTATTTTTTGTTTTAATTCAAGCAAATGTAACGATATTCATTCAAAAAACTGTTTAAATTCAATTTTCAATAAGAAATCGTTGTCACGGATTTTGTATCTTGACGAAAAAAACATGCGATTTTTTCGGTACACTTTTGAATGCATTTTTTTCTGGACAAATTTTTGACCGTATTCAGCTTAATTACCTATTAAATACTCTTTAAAAGTGATTTCATCTCGATTGATCAATATATAAAAATGTACCTCGATTTTTAATACCATTTTCGAAATCGACCTTTCTCGACCAGAGAAGCGCATGTTGAGAATTTTTTCACTATTTTCAAATATAACCACTGAAACCAATATTTTTTTTTTGCCTTAATTCAAGCAAATGTGCCGATATTCATTCAAAAAACTGTTCAAATTAATTTTTCAGTAAGAAATCGTTGTCACGGATTTTGTATCTTGAAGAAAAAAACATGCGATTTTTTCGGTACACTTTTGAATGCATTTTTTTCTGGACAAATTTTTGACCGAATTTAGCTTAATTACCTATTAAATACTCTTTAAAAGTGATTTCATCTCGATTGATCAATATATAAAAATGTACCTCGATTTTTAATACCATTTTCGAAATCGACCTTTCTCGACCAGAGAAGCGCATGTTGAGAATTTTTTCACTATTTTCAAATATAACCACTGAAACCAATATTTTTTTTTTTGCCTTAATTCAAGCAAATGTGCCGATATTCATTCAAAAAACTGTTCAAATTAATTTTTCAGTAAGAAATCGTTGTCACGGATTTTGTATCTTGAAGAAAAAAACATGCGATTTTTTCGGTACACTTTTGAATGCATTTTTTTCTGGACAAATTTTTGACCGAATTTAGCTTAATTACCTATTAAATACTCTTTAAAAGTGATTTCATCTCGATTGATCAATATATAAAAATGTACCTCGATTTTTAATACCATTTTCAAAATCGACCTTTCTCGACCAGAGAAGCGCATGTTGAGAATTTTTTCACTATTTTCAAATATAACCACTGAAACCAATATTTTTATATTTTTTGCTTTAATTCAAGCAAATGTACCGATATTCATTCAAAAAACTGTTCAAATTCAATTTTCAGTAAGAAATCGTTGTCACGGATTTTGTATCTTGAAGAAAAAAAACATGCGATTTTTTCGGTACACTTTTGAATGCAATTTTTCTGGACAAATTTTTGACCGAATTCAGCTTAATTACCTATTAAATACTCTTTAAAAGTGATTTCATCTCGATTGATCAATATATAAAAATGTACCTCGATTTTTAATACTATTTTCAAAATTGACGTTTCTCGACCAAAGAAGCACAATTTGAGAATTTTTTCACTATTTTCAAATATAACCACTGAAACCAATATTTTTGTATTTTTTGTTTTAATTCAAGCAAATGTAACGATATTCATTCAAAAAACTGTTTAAATTCAATTTTCAATAAGAAATCGTTGTCACGGATTTTGTATCTTGACGAAAAAAACATGCGATTTTTTCGGTACACTTTTGAATGCATTTTTTTCTGGACAAATTTTTGACCGTATTCAGCTTAATTACTATTAAATACTCTTTAAAAGTGATTTCATCTCGATTGATCAATATATAAAAATGTACCTCGATTTTTAATACCATTTTCAAAATCGACCTTTCTCGACCAGAGAAGCGCATGTTGAGAATTTTTTCACTATTTTCAAATATAACCACTGAAACCAATATTTTTTTTATTTTTTGCCTTAATTCAAGCAAATGTGCCGATATTCATTCAAAAAACTGTTCAAATTAATTTTTCAGTAAGAAATCGTTGTCACGGATTTTGTATCTTGAAGAAAAAAACATGCGATTTTTTCGGTACACTTTTGAATGCATTTTTTTCTGGACAAATTTTTGACCGAATTCTGCTTAATTATCTATTAAATACTCATTAAAAGTGATTTCATCTCGATTGATCAATAAATAAAAATGGACCTCGATTTTTAATACCATTTTCAAAATCGACCTTTCTCGACCAGAGAAGCGCATGTTGAGAATTTTTTCACTATTTTCAAATATAACCACTGAAACCAATATTTTTTTTTTTGCCTTAATTCAAGCAAATGTGCCGATATTCATTCAAAAAACTGTTCAATTTTTCAGTAAGAAATCGTTGTCACGGATTTTGTATCTTGAAGAAAAAAACATGCGATTTTTTCGGTACACTTTTGAATGCATTTTTTTGTGGACAAATTTTTGACCGAATTCTGCTTAATTATCTATTAAATACTCATTAAAAGTGATTTCATCTCGATTGATCAATAAATAAAAATGTTCTTCGATTTTTAATACCATTTTCAAAATTGACGTTTCTCGACCAGAGAAGCACAATTTGAGAATTTTTTCACTATTTTCAAATATAACCACTGAAACCAATATTTTTGTATTTTTTGTTTTAATTCAAGCAAATGTAACGATATTCATTCAAAAAACTGTTTAAATTCAATTTTCAATAAGAAATCGTTGTCACGGATTTTGTATCTTGACGAAAAAAACATGCGATTTTTTCGGTACACTTTTGAATGCATTTTTTTCTGGACAAATTTTTGACCGAATTTAGCTTAATTACCTATTAAATACTCTTTAAAAGTGATTTCATCTCGATTGATCAATATATAAAAATGTACCTCGATTTTTAATACCATTTTCGAAATCGACCTTTCTCGACCAGAGAAGCGCATGTTGAGAATTTTTTCACTATTTTCAAATATAACCACTGAAACCAATATTTTTTTTTGCCTTAATTCAAGCAAATGTGCCGATATTCATTCAAAAAACTGTTCAAATTAATTTTTCAGTAAGAAATCGTTGTCACGGATTTTGTATCTTGAAGAAAAAACATGCGATTTTTTCGGTACACTTTTGAATGCATTTTTTTCTGGACAAATTTTTGACCGAATTTAGCTTAATTACCTATTAAATACTCTTTAAAAGTGATTTCATCTCGATTGATCAATATATAAAAATGTACCTCGATTTTAAATACCATTTTCAAAATCGACCTTTCTCGACCAGAGAAGCGCATGTTGAGAATTTTTTCACTATTTTCAAATATAACCACTGAAACCAATATTTTTATATTTTTTGCTTTAATTCAAGCAAATGTACCGATATTCATTCAAAAAACTGTTCAAATTCAATTTTCAGTAAGAAATCGTTGTCACGGATTTTGTATCTTGAAGAAAAAAAACATGCGATTTTTTCGGTACACTTTTGAATGCAATTTTTCTGGACAAATTTTTGACCGAATTCAGCTTAATTACCTATTAAATACTCTTTAAAAGTGATTTCATCTCGATTGATCAATATATAAAAATGTACCTCGATTTTTAATACTATTTTCAAAATTGACGTTTCTCGACCAGAGAAGCACAATTTGAGAATTTTTTCACTATTTTCAAATATAACCACTGAAACCAATATTTTTGTATTTTTTGTTTTAATTCAAGCAAATGTAACGATATTCATTCAAAAAACTGTTTAAATTCAATTTTCAATAAGAAATCGTTGTCACGGATTTTGTATCTTGAAGAAAAAAACATGCGATTTTTTCGGTACACTTTTGAATGCATTTTTTTCTGGACAAATTTTTGACCGAATTCTGCTTAATTATCTATTAAATACTCATTAAAAGTGATTTCATCTCGATTGATCAATAAATAAAAATGGACCTCGATTTTTAATACCATTTTCAAAATCGACCTTTCTCGACCAGAGAAGCGCATGTTGAGAATTTTTTCACTATTTTCAAATATAACCACTGAAACCAATATTTTTTTTTTTGCCTTAATTCAAGCAAATGTGCCGATATTCATTCAAAAAACTGTTCAATTTTTCAGTAAGAAATCGTTGTCACGGATTTTGTATCTTGAAGAAAAAAACATGCGATTTTTTCGGTACACTTTTGAATGCATTTTTTTGTGGACAAATTTTTGACCGAATTCTGCTTAATTACCTATTAAATACTCATTAAAAGTGATTTCATCTCGATTGATCAATAAATAAAAATGTTCTTCGATTTTTAATACCATTTTCAAAATTGACGTTTCTCGACCAGAGAAGCACAATTTGAGAATTTTTTCACTATTTTCAAATATAACCACTGAAACCAATATTTTTGTATTTTTTGTTTTAATTCAAGCAAATGTAACGATATTCATTCAAAAAACTGTTTAAATTCAATTTTCAATAAGAAATCGTTGTCACGGATTTTGTATCTTGACGAAAAAAACATGCGATTTTTTCGGTACACTTTTGAATGCATTTTTTTCTGGACAAATTTTTGACCGAATTTAGCTTAATTACCTATTAAATACTCTTTAAAAGTGATTTCATCTCGATTGATCAATATATAAAAATGTACCTCGATTTTTAATACCATTTTCGAAATCGACCTTTCTCGACCAGAGAAGCGCATGTTGAGAATTTTTTCACTATTTTCAAATATAACCACTGAAACCAATATTTTTTTTGCCTTAATTCAAGCAAATGTGCCGATATTCATTCAAAAAACTGTTCAAATTAATTTTTCAGTAAGAAATCGTTGTCACGGATTTTGTATCTTGAAGAAAAAACATGCGATTTTTTCGGTACACTTTTGAATGCATTTTTTTCTGGACAAATTTTTGACCGAATTTAGCTTAATTACCTATTAAATACTCTTTAAAAGTGATTTCATCTCGATTGATCAATATATAAAAATGTACCTCGATTTTTAATACTATTTTCAAAATTGACGTTTCTCGACCAGAGAAGCACAATTTGAGAATTTTTTCACTATTTTCAAATATAACCACTGAAACCAATATTTTTGTATTTTTTGTTTTAATTCAAGCAAATGTAACGATATTCATTCAAAAAACTGTTTAAATTCAATTTTCAATAAGAAATCGTTGTCACGGATTTTGTATCTTGAAGAAAAAAACATGCGATTTTTTCGGTACACTTTTGAATGCATTTTTTTCTGGACAAATTTTTGACCGAATTCTGCTTAATTATCTATTAAATACTCATTAAAAGTGATTTCATCTCGATTGATCAATAAATAAAAATGGACCTCGATTTTTAATACCATTTTCAAAATCGACCTTTCTCGACCAGAGAAGCGCATGTTGAGAATTTTTTCACTATTTTCAAATATAACCACTGAAACCAATATTTTTTTTTTGCCTTAATTCAAGCAAATGTGCCGATATTCATTCAAAAAACTGTTCAATTTTTCAGTAAGAAATCGTTGTCACGGATTTTGTATCTTGAAGAAAAAAACATGCGATTTTTTCGGTACACTTTTGAATGCATTTTTTTGTGGACAAATTTTTGACCGAATTCTGCTTAATTACCTATTAAATACTCATTAAAAGTGATTTCATCTCGATTGATCAATAAATAAAAATGTTCTTCGATTTTTAATACCATTTTCAAAATTGACGTTTCTCGACCAGAGAAGCACAATTTGAGAATTTTTTCACTATTTTCAAATATAACCACTGAAACCAATATTTTTGTATTTTTTGTTTTAATTCAAGCAAATGTAACGATATTCATTCAAAAAACTGTTTAAATTCAATTTTCAATAAGAAATCGTTGTCACGGATTTTGTATCTTGACGAAAAAAACATGCGATTTTTTCGGTACACTTTTGAATGCATTTTTTTCTGGACAAATTTTTGACCGAATTTAGCTTAATTACCTATTAAATACTCTTTAAAAGTGATTTCATCTCGATTGATCAATATATAAAAATGTACCTCGATTTTTAATACCATTTTCAAAATCGACCTTTCTCGACCAGAGAAGCGCATGTTGAGAATTTTTTCACTATTTTCAAATATAACCACTGAAACCAATATTTTTATATTTTTTGCTTTAATTCAAGCAAATGTACCGATATTCATTCAAAAAACTGTTCAAATTCAATTTTCAGTAAGAAATCGTTGTCACGGATTTTGTATCTTGAAGAAAAAAAACATGCGATTTTTTCGGTACACTTTTGAATGCAATTTTTCTGGACAAATTTTTGACCGAATTCAGCTTAATTACCTATTAAATACTCTTTAAAAGTGATTTCATCTCGATTGATCAATATATAAAAATGTACCTCGATTTTTAATACTATTTTCAAAATTGACGTTTCTCGACCAGAGAAGCACAATTTGAGAATTTTTTCACTATTTTCAAATATAACCACTGAAACCAATATTTTTGTATTTTTTGTTTTAATTCAAGCAAATGTAACGATATTCATTCAAAAAACTGTTTAAATTCAATTTTCAATAAGAAATCGTTGTCACGGATTTTGTATCTTGACGAAAAAAACATGCGATTTTTTCGGTACACTTTTGAATGCATTTTTTTCTGGACAAATTTTTGACCGTATTCAGCTTAATTACTATTAAATACTCTTTAAAAGTGATTTCATCTCGATTGATCAATATATAAAAATGTACCTCGATTTTTAATACCATTTTCAAAATCGACCTTTCTCGACCAGAGAAGCGCATGTTGAGAATTTTTTCACTATTTTCAAATATAACCACTGAAACCAATATTTGTTTTATTTTTTGCCTTAATTCAAGCAAATGTGCCGATATTCATTCAAAAAACTGTTCAAATTAATTTTTCAGTAAGAAATCGTTGTCACGGATTTTGTATCTTGAAGAAAAAAACATGCGATTTTTTCGGTACACTTTTGAATGCATTTTTTTCTGGACAAATTTTTGACCGAATTCTGCTTAATTATCTATTAAATACTCATTAAAAGTGATTTCATCTCGATTGATCAATAAATAAAAATGGACCTCGATTTTTAATACCATTTTCAAAATCGACCTTTCTCGACCAGAGAAGCGCATGTTGAGAATTTTTTCACTATTTTCAAATATAACCACTGAAACCAATATTTTTTTTTTTGCCTTAATTCAAGCAAATGTGCCGATATTCATTCAAAAAACTGTTCAAATTAATTTTTCAGTAAGAAATCGTTGTCACGGATTTTGTATCTTGAAGAAAAAAACATGCGATTTTTTCGGTACACTTTTGAATGCATTTTTTTCTGGACAAATTTTTGACCGAATTCTGCTTAATTATCTATTAAATACTCATTAAAAGTGATTTCATCTCGATTGATCAATAAATAAAAATGGACCTCGATTTTTAATACCATTTTCAAAATCGACCTTTCTCGACCAGAGAAGCGCATGTTGAGAATTTTTTCACTATTTTCAAATATAACCACTGAAACCAATATTTTTTTTTTTGCCTTAATTCAAGCAAATGTGCCGATATTCATTCAAAAAACTGTTCAATTTTTCAGTAAGAAATCGTTGTCACGGATTTTGTATCTTGAAGAAAAAAACATGCGATTTTTTCGGTACACTTTTGAATGCATTTTTTTGTGGACAAATTTTTGACCGAATTCTGCTTAATTACCTATTAAATACTCATTAAAAGTGATTTCATCTCGATTGATCAATATATAAAAATGTACCTCGATTTTTAATACCATTTTCGAAATCGACCTTTCTCGACCAGAGAAGCGCATGTTGAGAATTTTTTCACTATTTTCAAATATAACCACTGAAACCAATATTTTTTTTTGCCTTAATTCAAGCAAATGTGCCGATATTCAGTCAAAAAACTGTTCAAATTAATTTTTCAGTAAGAAATCGTTGTCACGGATTTTGTATCTTGAAGAAAAAAACATGCGATTTTTTCGGTACACTTTTGAATGCATTTTTTTCTGGACAAATTTTTGATCGAATTTAGCTTAATTACCTATTAAATACTCATTAAAAGTGATTTCATCTCGATTGATCAATAAATAAAAATGTACTTCGATTTTTAATACCATTTTCAAAATTGACGTTTCTCGACCAGAGAAGCACAATTTGAGAATTTTTTCACTATTTTCAAATATAACCACTGAAACCAATATTTTTATATTTTTTGCTTTAATTCAAGCAAATGTACCGATATTCATTCAAAAAACTGTTCAAATTCAATTTTCAGTAAGAAATCGTTGTCACGGATTTTGTATCTTGAAGAAAAAAAACATGCGATTTTTTCGGTACACTTTTGAATGCATTTTTTCTGGACAAATTTTTGACCGAATTCAGCTTAATTACCTATTAAATACTCTTTAAAAGTGATTTCATCTCGATTGATCAATATATAAAAATGTACCTCGATTTTTAATACTATTTTCAAAATTGACGTTTCTCGACCAGAGAAGCACAATTTGAGAATTTTTTCACTATTTTCAAATATAACCACTGAAACCAATATTTTTGTATTTTTTGTTTTAATTCAAGCAAATGTAACGATATTCATTCAAAAAACTGTTTAAATTCAATTTTCAATAAGAAATCGTTGTCACGGATTTTGTATCTTGACGAAAAAACATGCGATTTTTTCGGTACACTTTTGAATGCATTTTTTTCTGGACAAATTTTTGACCGTATTCAGCTTAATTACCTACAAAATACTCATCAAAAGTGATTTCATCTCGATTGATCAATAAATAAAAATGTACCTCGATTTTTAATACCATTTTCAAAATCGACGTTTCTCGACCAGAGAAGCACATGTTGTGAATTTTTCATTATTTTCAAATATAACCACTGAAACTATTATTTTTGTACTTTTTGCTTTAATTCAAGCAAATGTAACGATATTCATTCAAAAAACTGTTTAAATTCAATTTTCAATAAGAAATCGTTGTCACGGATTTTGTATCTTGACGAAAAAAACATGCGATTTTTTCGGTACACTTTTGAATGCATTTTTTTCTGGACAAATTTTTGACCGTATTCAGCTTAATTACCTATTAAATACTCTTTAAAAGTGATTTCATCTCGATTGATCAATATATAAAAATGTACCTCGATTTTTAATACCATTTTCGAAATCGACCTTTCTCGACCAGAGAAGCGCATGTTGAGAATTTTTTCACTATTTTCAAATATAACCACTGAAACCAATATTTTTATATTTTTTGCTTTAATTCAAGCAAATGTACCGATATTCATTCAAAAAACTGTTCAAATTCAATTTTCAGTAAGAAATCGTTGTCACGGATTTTGTATCTTGAAGAAAAAAAACATGCGATTTTTTCGGTACACTTTTGAATGCAATTTTTCTGGACAAATTTTTGACCGAATTCAGCTTAATTACCTATTAAATACTCTTTAAAAGTGATTTCATCTCGATTGATCAATATATAAAAATGTACCTCGATTTTTAATACTATTTTCAAAATTGACGTTTCTCGACCAGAGAAGCACAATTTGAGAATTTTTTCACTATTTTCAAATATAACCACTGAAACCAATATTTTTGTATTTTTTGTTTTAATTCAAGCAAATGTAACGATATTCATTCAAAAAACTGTTTAAATTCAATTTTCAATAAGAAATCGTTGTCACGGATTTTGTATCTTGACGAAAAAAACATACGATTTTTTCGGTACACTTTTGAATGCATTTTTTTCTGGACAAATTTTTGACCGTATTCAGCTTAATTACTATTAAATACTCTTTAAAAGTGATTTCATCTCGATTGATCAATATATAAAAATGTACCTCGATTTTTAATACCATTTTCAAAATCGACCTTTCTCGACCAGAGAAGCGCATGTTGAGAATTTTTTCACTATTTTCAAATATAACCACTGAAACCAATATTTTTTTTATTTTTTGCCTTAATTCAAGCAAATGTGCCGATATTCATTCAAAAAACTGTTCAAATTAATTTTTCAGTAAGAAATCGTTGTCACGGATTTTGTATCTTGAAGAAAAAAACATGCGATTTTTTCGGTACACTTTTGAATGCATTTTTTTCTGGACAAATTTTTGACCGAATTCTGCTTAATTACCTATTAAATACTCATTAAAAGTGATTTCATCTCGATTGATCAATAAATAAAAATGTTCTTCGATTTTTAATACCATTTTCAAAATTGACGTTTCTCGACCAGAGAAGCACAATTTGAGAATTTTTTCACTATTTTCAAATATAACCACTGAAACCAATATTTTTGTATTTTTTGTTTTAATTCAAGCAAATGTAACGATATTCATTCAAAAAACTGTTTAAATTCAATTTTCAATAAGAAATCGTTGTCACGGATTTTGTATCTTGACGAAAAAAACATGCGATTTTTTCGGTACACTTTTGAATGCATTTTTTTCTGGACAAATTTTTGACCGTATTCAGCTTAATTACCTATTAAATACTCTTTAAAAGTGATTTCATCTCGATTGATCAATATATAAAAATGTACCTCGATTTTTAATACCATTTTCGAAATCGACCTTTCTCGACCAGAGAAGCGCATGTTGAGAATTTTTTCACTATTTTCAAATATAACCACTGAAACCAATATTTTTTTTTTGCCTTAATTCAAGCAAATGTGCCGATATTCATTCAAAAAACTGTTCAAATTAATTTTTCAGTAAGAAATCGTTGTCACGGATTTTGTATCTTGAAGAAAAAAACATGCGATTTTTTCGGTACACTTTTGAATGCATTTTTTTCTGGACAAATTTTTGACCGAATTTAGCTTAATTACCTATTAAATACTCTTTAAAAGTGATTTCATCTCGATTGATCAATATATAAAAATGTACCTCGATTTTTAATACCATTTTCGAAATCGACCTTTCTCGACCAGAGAAGCGCATGTTGAGAATTTTTTCACTATTTTCAAATATAACCACTGAAACCAATATTTTTTTTTGCCTTAATTCAAGCAAATGTGCCGATATTCATTCAAAAAACTGTTCAAATTAATTTTTCAGTAAGAAATCGTTGTCACGGATTTTGTATCTTGAAGAAAAAAACATGCGATTTTTTCGGTACACTTTTGAATGCATTTTTTTCTGGACAAATTTTTGACCGAATTTAGCTTAATTACCTATTAAATACTCTTTAAAAGTGATTTCATCTCGATTGATCAATATATAAAAATGTACCTCGATTTTTAATACCATTTTCAAAATCGACCTTTCTCGACCAGAGAAGCGCATGTTGAGAATTTTTTCACTATTTTCAAATATAACCACTGAAACCAATATTTTTATATTTTTTGCTTTAATTCAAGCAAATGTACCGATATTCATTCAAAAAACTGTTCAAATTCAATTTTCAGTAAGAAATCGTTGTCACGGATTTTTTATCTTGAAGAAAAAAAACATGCGATTTTTTCGGTACACTTTTGAATGCAATTTTTCTGGACAAATTTTTGACCGAATTCAGCTTAATTACCTATTAAATACTCTTTAAAAGTGATTTCATCTCGATTGATCAATATATAAAAATGTACCTCGATTTTTAATACTATTTTCAAAATTGACGTTTCTCGACCAGAGAAGCACAATTTGAGAATTTTTTCACTATTTTCAAATATAACCACTGAAACCAATATTTTTGTATTTTTTGTTTTAATTCAAGCAAATGTAACGATATTCATTCAAAAAACTGTTTAAATTCAATTTTCAATAAGAAATCGTTGTCACGGATTTTGTATCTTGACGAAAAAAACATGCGATTTTTTCGGTACACTTTTGAATGCATTTTTTTCTGGACAAATTTTTGACCGTATTCAGCTTAATTACTATTAAATACTCTTTAAAAGTGATTTCATCTCGATTGATCAATATATAAAAATGTACCTCGATTTTTAATACCATTTTCAAAATCGACCTTTCTCGACCAGAGAAGCGCATGTTGAGAATTTTTTCACTATTTTCAAATATAACCACTGAAACCAATATTTTTTTTATTTTTTGCCTTAATTCAAGCAAATGTGCCGATATTCATTCAAAAAACTGTTCAAATTAATTTTTCAGTAAGAAATCGTTGTCACGGATTTTGTATCTTGAAGAAAAAACATGCGATTTTTTCGGTACACTTTTGAATGCATTTTTTTCTGGACAAATTTTTGACCGAATTCTGCTTAATTACCTATTAAATACTCATTAAAAGTGATTTCATCTCGATTGATCAATAAATAAAAATGTTCTTCGATTTTTAATACCATTTTCAAAATTGACGTTTCTCGACCAGAGAAGCACAATTTGAGAATTTTTTCACTATTTTCAAATATAACCACTGAAACCAATATTTTTGTATTTTTTGTTTTAATTCCAGCAAATGTAACGATATTCATTCAAAAAACTGTTTAAATTCAATTTTCAATAAGAAATCGTTGTCACGGATTTTGTATCTTGACGAAAAAAACATGCGATTTTTTCGGTACACTTTTGAATGCATTTTTTTCTGGACAAATTTTTGACCGTATTCAGCTTAATTACCTATTAAATACTCTTTAAAAGTGATTTCATCTCGATTGATCAATATATAAAAATGTACCTCGATTTTTAATACCATTTTCGAAATCGACCTTTCTCGACCAGAGAAGCGCATGTTGAGAATTTTTTCACTATTTTCAAATATAACCACTGAAACCAATATTTTTTTTTGCCTTAATTCAAGCAAATGTGCCGATATTCATTCAAAAAACTGTTCAAATTAATTTTTCAGTAAGAAATCGTTGTCACGGATTTTGTATCTTGAAGAAAAAAACATGCGATTTTTTCGGTACACTTTTGAATGCATTTTTTTCTGGACAAATTTTTGACCGAATTTAGCTTAATTACCTATTAAATACTCTTTAAAAGTGATTTCATCTCGATTGATCAATATATAAAAATGTACCTCGATTTTTAATACCATTTTCGAAATCGACCTTTCTCGACCAGAGAAGCGCATGTTGAGAATTTTTTCACTATTTTCAAATATAACCACTGAAACCAATATTTTTTTTTGCCTTAATTCAAGCAAATGTGCCGATATTCATTCAAAAAACTGTTCAAATTAATTTTTCAGTAAGAAATCGTTGTCACGGATTTTGTATCTTGAAGAAAAAAACATGCGATTTTTTCGGTACACTTTTGAATGCATTTTTTTCTGGACAAATTTTTGACCGAATTTAGCTTAATTACCTATTAAATACTCTTTAAAAGTGATTTCATCTCGATTGATCAATATATAAAAATGTACCTCGATTTTTAATACCATTTTCAAAATCGACCTTTCTCGACCAGAGAAGCGCATGTTGAGAATTTTTTCACTATTTTCAAATATAACCACTGAAACCAATATTTTTTTTTTGCCTCAATTCAAGCAAATGTGCCGATATTCATTCAAAAAACTGTTCAAATTCAATTTTCAGTAAGAAATCGTTGTCACGGATTTTGTATCTTGAAGAAAAAAAACATGCGATTTTTTCGGTACACTTTTGAATGCAATTTTTCTGCACAAATTTTTGACTTAATTCAGCTTAATTACCTATTAAATACTCTTTAAAAGTGATTTCATCTCGATTGATCAATATATAAAAATGTACCTCGATTTTTAATACTATTTTCAAAATTGACGTTTCTCGACCAGAGAAGCACAATTTGAGAATTTTTTCACTATTTTCAAATATAACCACTGAAACCAATATTTTTTTTTTGCCTCAATTCAAGCAAATGTGCCGATATTCATTCAAAAAACTGTTCAAATTAATTTTTCAGTAAGAAATCGTTGTCACGGATTTTGAATCTTGAAGAAAAAAAACATGCGATTTTTTCGGTACACTTTTGAATTCATTTTTTTCTGTACAAACTTTTGACCGAATTCAGCTTAATTACCTATTAAATACTCATTAAAAGTGATTTCATCTCGATTGATCAATAAATAAAAATGGACCTCGGTTTTTAATACCATTTTCAAAATCCACCTTTCTGGACCAGAGAAGCACATTTTGAGTATTTTTTCACTATTTTCTAATAAAACCGCTGAAACCATTATTTTTGTAATTTTTGCTTTAATTCAAGCAAATGTAACGATATTCATTCAAAAAACTGTTTAAATTCAATTTTCAATAAGAAATCGTTGTCACGGATTTTGTATCTTGACGAAAAAAACATGCGATTTTTTCGGTACACTTTTGAATGCATTTTTTTCTGGACAAATTTTTGACCGTATTCAGCTTAATTATCTATTAAATACTCATTAAAAGTGATTTCATCTCGATTGATCAATAAATAAAAATGGACCTCGGTTTTTAATACCATTTTCAAAATCGACATTTCTCGACCAGAGAAGCACATTTTGAGTATTTTTTCACTATTTTCTAATATAACCGCTGAAACCATTATTTTTGTAATTTTTGCTTTAATTCAAGCAAATGTAACGATATTCATTCAAAAAACTGTTTAATTTCAATTTTCAATGAGAAATCGTTGTCACGGATTTTGTATCTTGAAGAAAAAAACATGCTATTTTTTCGGTACACTTTTGAATGCATTTTTTTCTGGACAGATTTTTGACCGTATTCAGCTTAATTACCTACAAAATACTCATTAAAAGTGATTTTATCTCGATTGATCAACAAATAAAAATGTACCTCGATTTTTAATACCATTTTCAAAATCGACGTTTCTCGACCAGAGAAGCACATGTTGAGAATTTTTTCACTATTTTCAAATATAACCACTGAAACCATTATTTTTGTATTTTTTGCTTTAATTCAAGCAAATGTAACGATATTCATTCAAAAAACTGTTTAAATTCAATTTTCAAAAAGAAATCGTTGTCACGGATTTTGTATCTTGAAGAAAAAAAACATGCGATTTTTTCGGTACACTTTTGAATGCATTTTTTTCTGAACAAATTTTTGACCGAATTCAGCTTAATTACCTATTAAATACTCATTAAAAGTGATTTCATCTCGATTGATCAATAAATAAAAATGTACCTCGATTTTTAATACCATTTTCAAAATCGACGTTTCTCGACCAGAGAAGCACATTTTGAGTATTTTTTCACTATTTTCAAATATAACCTCTGAAACCATTATTTTTGTATTTTTTGCTTTAATTCAAGCAAATGTAACGATATTCATTCAAAAAACTGTTAATTCAATTTTAAGTAAGAAATCGTTGTCACGGATTTTGTATCTTGAAGAAAAAAAACATGCGATTTTTTCGGTACACTTTTGAATGCATTTTTTCTGGACAAATTTCTGGCCAAATTCAGCTTAATTATCTATTAAATACTCATAAAAGTGATTTCATCTCGATTGATCAATAAATAAAAATGGACCTCGATTTTTAATACCATTTTCTAAATCGACTTTTCTCGACCAGAGAAGCACAATTTGAGAATTTTTTAACTATTTTCAAATATAACCACTGAAACCAATATTTTTGTATTTTTTGCTTTAATTCAAGCAAATGTAACGATATTCATTCAAAAAACTGTTTAAATTCAATTTTCAATAAGAAATCGTTGTCACGGATTTTGTATCTTGACGAAAAAACATGCGATTTTTTCGGTACACTTTTGAATGCATTTTTTTCTGGACAAATTTTTGACCGAATTCAGCTTAATTACCTATTAAATACTCATTAAAAGTGATTTCATCTCGATTGATCAATAAATAAAAATGTACCTCGATTTTTAATACCATTTTCAAAATCGACGTTTCTCGACCAGAGAAGCACATGTTGAGAATTTTTTCACTATTTTCAAATATAGCCTCAGAAACCATTATTTTTGTATTTTTTGCTTTAATTCAAGCAAATGTAACGATATTCATTCAAAAAACTGCTTAAATTCAATTTTCAATAAGATATCGTTGTCACGGATTTTGAATCTTGAAGAAAAATAACATGCGATTTTTTCGGTACACTTTTGAATTCATTTTTTTCTGGACAAACTTTTGACCGAATTCAGCTTAATTACCTATTAAATACTCATTAAAAGTGATTTCATCTCGATTGATCAATAAATAAAAATGGACCTCGGTTTTTAATACCATTTTCAAAATCCACCTTTCTGGACCAGAGAAGCACATTTTGAGTATTTTTTCACTATTTTCTAATAAAACCGCTGAAACCATTATTTTTGTAATTTTTGCTTTAATTCAAGCAAATGTAACGATATTCATTCAAAAAACTGTTTAAATTCAATTTTCAATAAGAAATCGTTGTCACGGATTTTGTATCTTGAAGAAAAAAAACATGCTATTTTTTCGGTACACTTTTGAATGCATTTTTTTCTGAACAAATTTTTGACCGTATTCAGCTTAATTACCTACAAAATACTCATCAAAAGTGATTTCATCTCGATTGATCAATAAATAAAAATGTACCTCGATTTTTAGTACCATTTTCAAAATCGACGTTTCTCGACCAGAGAAGCACATGTTGAGAATTTTTTCACTATTTTCAAATATAACCTCTGAAACCATTATTTTTGTATTTTTTGCTTTAATTCAAGCAAATGTAACGATATTCATTCAAAAAACTGTTAAAATTAAATTTTCAGTAAGAAATCGTTGTCACGGATTTTGTATCATGAAGAAAAAAACATGCGATTTTTTCGGTACACTTTTGAATGCATTTTTTTCTGGACAAATTTTTGACCGAATTTAGCTTAATTACCTATTAAATACTCATTAAAAGTGATTTCATCTCGATTGATCAATAAATAAAAATGTACCTCGATTTTTAATACCATTTTCAAAATCGACGTTTCTCGACCAGAGAAGCACATGTTGAGAATTTTTTCACTATTTTCAAATATAACCTCTGAAACCATTATTTTTGTATTTTTTGCTTTAATTCAAGCAAATGTAACGATATTCATTCAAAAAACTGTTAATTCAATTTTCAGTAAGAAATCGTTGTCACGGATTTTGTATCTTGAAGAAAAAAACATGCGATTTTTTCGGTACACTTTTGAATGCATTTTTTTCTGGACAAATTTCTGACCAAATTCAGCTTAATTATCTATTAAAAGTGATTTCATCTCGATTGATCAATAAATAAAAATGGACCTCGATTTTTAATACCATTTTCAAAATCGACCTTTCTCGACTGGTAAGCGAAAGGTTGGTGGTTCGAGCCCACCCGGGAGAGGTTTTTGTGGGGTCTCAGATGTAGCGTAAAAATTCATAAGTTTTCCACAATACCTGACGCCCATTTAATTTTTAGGCTTCCGTGGCGCAATGGTTAGCGCGTTCGGCTGTTAACCGAAAGGTTGGTGTTTCGAGCCCACCCGGGAGAGGTGTTGTGAGATCTCAGATGTAACGTAAAAAGTCAGTGTTTTTCCACAATACCTGACGAACATTTTATTTTTTAGGCTTCCGTGGCGCAATGGCTAGCGTGTTCGGCTGTTAAACGAAAGGTTGGTGGTTCGAGCCAATCCGGGAGCGGTGCTGTGAGATTTCAGATGTTACGTAAAAAGTCAAAGTTTTTCCACAATACCTGACGACTATTTAATTTCAGAGCTTCCCTGGCTCAATGAATACCACGTTCGGCTGTTAACCGAAAGGTTGGTGGTTCAAGCCCATCCGGGAGCGGTGTTGTGAGGTCCCAAATGTAACGTAAAAAGCCAAACTTTTTCGACAATACCTGACGACCATTTAATTTTTGGGCTTCCGTGGCGCAATTGCTAGCGCGTTCGGCTGTGAACCGAAAGGTTGGTGCTTCGAGCCCATCCGGGAGCGGTGCTGTGAGGTTTGAGATGTTAAGTAAAAAGTCAAAGCTTTCCACAATACCTGACGACTATTTAATTTCAGAGCTTCCGTGGCTCAATGAATACCACGTTCGGCTGTTAACCGAAAGGTTGGTGGTTCGAGCCCATCCGGGAGCGGTGTAGTGAGGTCTCAGATGTAGCGTAAAAAGTCATAAGTTTTCCAGAATACCTGACAACCATTTCATTTCTGAGCTTCCGTGGCTGAATGGTTAGCGCGTTCGGCTGGAAGCGAAAGGTTGGTGGTTCGAGCCCACCCGGGAGCGGTGTTGTGAGATCTCAAATGTAACGTAAAAAGCCAAAGTTTTTCCACAATATCTGACGACCATTTAATTTTTAGGCTTCCGTGGCGCAATGGTTAGCGCCTTCGGCTGTTAACCTAAAGGTTGGTTGTTCGAGCACACCCGAGAGCGGTGCTGTGAGGTTTCAGATGTTACGTAAAAAGTCAAAGTTTTTCCACAATACCTAACAACCATTTAATTTCTGAGCTTCCGTGGCTCAATGGTTGGCGCGTTCGGCTGGTAACCGAAAGGTTGGTGGTTCGAGCCCACCCGGGAGAGGTGTTTTGGGGTCTTAGATGTCGCGTAAAAAGTCATAGTTTTTCAACAATACCTGACGACCATTTAATTTTTGGGCTTCCGTGGCGCATTGGCTAGCGCGTTCGGCTGTTTACCGAAAGGTTGGTGGTTCGAGCCCATCCGGGAGAGGTGTTGTGGGGTCTCAGATGTAGCGTAAAAAGTCATAAGTTTTCCACAATACCTGACAACCAATTAAAATCTGAGCTTCCGTGGCTCAATGGTTAGCGCTTTCGGCTGTTAACCGATAGGTTGGTGGTTCGAGCCCATAAGGGAGCGGTGTTGTAAGGTCTCAGATTTAACGTAAAAAGTCAGTGTTTTTCCACAATACCTGACGAACATTTAATTTTTGGGCTTCCGTGGCGCAATGGATAGCGCGTTCAGCTGTTAACCGAAAGGTTGGTGGTTCGATCAAACCCGGGAGCGGTGTTGTGAGGTCTCAGATGTAAAGTAAAAACCAAAGTTTTTCAACAATACATGACGATCATTTAATTTTTGGGCTTCCGTGGCTCAATGAATACCGCATTCGGCTGTTAACCGAAAGGTTGGTGGTTCGAGCCCACACGGGAGCGTTGTTGTGAGATCTCAAATGTAACGTAATAAGCGAAAGTTTATCAACAACACCTGACGACCATTTAATTTTTGGGCTTCCGTGGCTCAATGAATACCGCATTCGGCTGTTAACCGAAAGGTTGGTGGTTCGAGCCCACCCGGAGCGGTGTTGTGAGATCTCAAATGTAACGTAAAAAGCCAAAGTTTTTCCACAATATCTGACGGCCATTTATTTTTTAGGCTTCCTTGGCGCAATGGTTAGCGTGTTCAACTGTTAACCGGAAGGTTGGTGGTTCGAGCCCACCCGGAAGAGGTGCTGTGGGGTCTCAGATGTAGCGTAAAAAGTCATAAGTTTTCCACAACACCTGACGACTATTTAATTTCTGAGCTTCCGTGGCTTAATGGTTAGCGCGCTCGGCTGTTAACCGTAAGGGTGGTGGTTCGAGCCCACCCGGGGGCGGCGATGTGAGGTCTCAAAGGTAACGCCAAAGTTTTTCCACAATATCTGGCGACCATTTAATTTTTAGGCTTTCGTGGCGCAATGGTTAGCGCGTTCGGCTGTTAACCGAAAGGTTGGTGGTTCGAGCCCACCCGGGAGCAGTGTTGTGAGGTCTCAGATGTGACGTAAAAGCCAAAGTTTTTCAACAATACCTGACGACCATTTAATTTTTGGGCTTCCGTGGCGCATTGGCTGGCGCGTTCGGCTGTTTACCGAAAGGTTGGTGGTTCGATCAAACCCGGGAGCGGTGTTGTGAGGTCTCAGATGTAAAGTAAAAAGCCAAAGTTTTTCAACAATACATGACGACCATTTAATTTTTGGGCTTCCGTGGCGCAATGAAATACCGCATTCGGCTGTTAACCGAAAGGTTGGTGGGTGGTTCGAGCCCACCCGGAGCGGTGTTGTGAGATCTCAAATGTAACGTAAAAAGCCAAAGTTTTTCCACAATATCTGACGACCATTTATTTTTTAGGCTTCCTTGGCGCAATGGTTAGCGTGTTCGGCTGTTAACCGAAAGGTTGGTTGTTCGAGCCCACCCGGGAGCGGTGTTGTGGGGTCTCAGATGTAGCGTAAAAAGTCATAAGTTTTCCACAATACCTGACAACCATTTAGTTTCTGAGCTTCCATAGCTCAATGGTTAGCGCGTTCGGCTGTTAACCGAAAGGTTGGTGGTTCGAGCCCACACGGGAGCGTTGTTGTGAGATCTCAAATGTAACGTAATAAGCGAAAATTTATCAACAACTCCTGACGACCAGTTAATTTTTAGGCTTCCGTGGCGCAATGGTTAGCGCGTTGAACTGTTAACCGGAAGGTTGGTGGTTCGAGCCCACCCGGAAGAGGTGCTGTGGGGTCTCAGATGTAGCGTAAAAAGTCATAAGTTTTCCACAACACCTGACGACTATTTAATTTTTGGGCTTCCGTGGCTCAATGAATACCGCATTCGGCTGTTAACCGAAAGGTTGGTGGTTCGAGCCCACCCGGAGCGGTGTTGTGAGATCTCAAATACCTGACGATTATTTAATTTCTGAGCTTCCGTGGCTTAATGGTTAGCGCGTTCGGCTGTTAACCGAAAGGTTGGTGGTTCTAGCCCACCCGGGAGCGGCGTTGTGAGGTCTCAAAGGTAACGCCAAAGTTTTTCCACAATATCTGGCGACCATTTAATTTTTAGGCTTTGGTGGCGCAATGGTTAGCGCGTTCGGCTGTTAACCAAAAGGTTGGTGGTTCGAGCCCACCCGGGAGCTGTGTTTTGAGATCTCAAATGTAACGTAAAAAGCCATAGTTTTTCAACAATACCTGACAACCATTTAATATCTGAGCTTCCGTGGCGCAATGGCTACCGCGTTCGGCTGTTATCCGAAAGATTGGTGGTTCGAGCCCACCCGGGAGCAGTGTTTTGAGATCTCAAATGTAACGTAAAAAGCCATAGTTTTTCAACAATACCTGACAACCATTTAATTTTTGGGCTTCCGTGGCGCAATGGCTAGCGCGTTCGGCTGTTTACCGAAAGGTTGGTGGTTCGAGCCCATCCGGGAGAGGTGTTGTGGGGTCTCATATGTAGCGTAAAAAGTCATAATTTTTCCGCAATACCTGACAACCATTTAATATCTGAGCTTCCGTGGCTCAATGGTTAGCGCTTTCGGCTGTTAACCGATAGAATGGTGGTTCGAGCCCACCCGGGAGCGGTGTTGTGAGATCTCAAATGTAACGTAAAAAGCCATAGTTTTTCAACAATACCTGACGACCATTTAATACTTGGGCTTCCGTGGCGCAATGGACAGCGCGTTCAGCTGTTAACCGAAAGGTTGGTGGTTCGATCAAACCAAAGAGCGGTGTTGTGAGGTCTCAGATGTAAAGTTAATAGCCAAAGTTTTTCAACAATACATGACGACAATTTAATTTTTGGGCTTCCGTGGCTCAATGAATACCGCATTCGGCTGTTAACCGAAAGGTTGGTGGTTCGAGCCCACCCGGAGCGGTCTTGTGAGATCTCAAATGTAACGTAAAAAGCCAAAGTTTTTCCACAATATCTGAAAGCCATTTAATTTTTAGGGTTCCGTGGCGCAATGGTTAGCGCGTTCGGCTGCTAACCGAAAGGTTGATGGTTCGAGCCCATAAGGGAGAGGTGTTGTGGGGTCTCAGATGTAGCGTAAAAAGTCATAAGTTTTCCACAATACTTGACAACCATTAATATCTGAGCTTCCGTGGCTCAATGGTTAGCGCTTTCGGCTGTTAACCGATAGGTTGGTGGTTCGAGCCCACCCGGGAGCGGTGTTGTGAGATCTCAAATGTAACGTAAAAAGCCATAGTTTTTCAACAATACCTGACGACCATTTAATACTTGGGCTTCCGTGGGGCAATGGATAGCGCGTTCAGCTGTTAACCGAAAGGTTGGTGGTTCGATCAAACCCGGGAGCGGTGTTGTGAGATCTCAGATGTAAAGTAAAAAGCCAAAGTTTTTCAACAATACATGACGACCATTTAATTTTTGGGCTTCCGTGGCTCACTGAATACCGCATTCGGCTGTTAACCGAAAGGTTGGTGGTTCGAGCCCACCCGGAGCGGTGTTGTGAGATCTCAAATGTAACGTAAAAAGCCAAAGTTTTTCCACAATATCTGACGGCCATTTATTTTTTAGGCTTCCTTGGCGCAATGGTTAGCGCGTTGGGCTGTTAACCGAAAGGTTGGTGGTTCGAGCCCACACGGGAGCGTTGTTGTGAGATCTCAAATGTAACGTAATAAGCGAAAATTTATCAACAACACCTGACGACCATTTAATTTTTGGGCTTCCGTGGCGCAATGGTTAGCGCGTTCAGCTGTTAACCGAAAGGTTGGTGGTTCGAGCCCACCCGGGAGAGGTGGTGTGGGGTCTCAGATGTAGCGTAAAAAGTCATAAGTTTTCCACAATACCTGACAACTATTTAATTTCTGAGCTTCCGTGGCTTAATGGTTAGCGCGTTCGGCTGTTAACCGAAAGGTTGGTGGTTCGAGCCCACCAGGGAGCGGCGTTGTGAGGTCTCAAAGGTAACGCCAAAGTTTTTCCACAATATCTGGCGACCATTTAATTTTGAGGCTTTCGTGGCGCAATGGTTAGCGCGTTCGGCTGTTAACCGAAAGGTTGGTGGTTCGAGCCCACCCGGGAGCGGTGTTTTGAGATCTCAAATGTAACGTAAAAAGCCATAGTTTTTCAACAATACCTGACAACCACTTAATATCTGAGCTTCCGTGGCGCAATGGCTAGCGCGTTCGGCTGTTTACCGAAAGGTTGGTGGTTCGAGCCCATCCGGGCGAGGTGTTGTGGGGTCTCAGATGTAGCGTAAAAAGTCATAAGTTTTCCACAATACCTGACAACCATTTAATATCTGAGCTTCCGTGGCTCAATGGTTAGCGCTTTCGGCTGTTAACCGTTAGGTTGGTGGTTCGAGCCCATCCGGGAGCGGTGTTGTGAGATCTCAAATGTAACGTAAAAATCCATAGTTTTTCAACAATACCTGACGACCATTTAATACTAGGGCTTCCGTGGCGCAATGGACAGCGCGTTCAGCTGTTAACCGAAAGGTTGGTGGTTCGATCAAACCAAAGAGCGGTGTTGTGAGGTCTCAGATGTAAAGTTAATAGCCAAAGTTTTTCAACAATACATGACGACAATTTAATTTTTGGGCTTCCGTGGCTCAATGAATACCGCATTCGGCTGTTAACCGAAAGGTTGGTGGTTCGAGCCCACCCGGAGCGGTCTTGTGAGATCTCAAATGTAACGTAAAAAGCCAAAGTTTTTCCACAATATCTGAAAGCCATTTAATTTTTAGGGTTCCGTGGCGCAATGGTTAGCGCGTTCGGCTGCTAACCGAAAGGTTGGTGGTTCGAGCCCATAAGGGAGAGGTGTTGTGGGGTCTCAGATGTAGCGTAAAAAGTCATAAGTTTTCCACAATACTTGACAACCATTTAATATCTGAGCTTCCGTGGCTCAATGGTTAGCGCTTTCGGCTGTTAACCGATAGGTTGGTGGTTCGAGCCCACCCGGGAGCGGTGTTGTGAGATCTCAAATGTAACGTAAAAAGCCATAGTTTTTCAACAATACCTGACGACCATTTAATACTTGGGCTTCCGTGGCTCACTGAATACCGCATTCGGCTGTTAACCGAAAGGTTGGTGGTTCGAGCCCACCCGGAGCGGTGTTGTGAGATCTCAAATGTAACGTAAAAAGCCAAAGTTTTTCCACAATATCTGACGACCATTTATTTTTTAGGCTTCCTTGGCGCAATGGTTAGCGTGTTCGGCTGTTAACCGAAAGGTTGGTTGTTCGAGCCCACCCGGGAGCGGTGTTGTGGGGTCTCAGATGTAGCGTAAAAAGTCATAAGTTTTCCACAATACCTGACAACCATTTAGTTTCTGAGCTTCCATAGCTCAATGGTTAGCGCGTTCGGCTGTTAACCGAAAGGTTGGTGGTTCGAGCCCACACGGGAGCGTTGTTGTGAGATCTCAAATGTAACGTAATAAGCGAAAATTTATCAACAACTCCTGACGACCATTTAATTTTTGGGCTTCCGTGGCGCAATGGTTAGCGCGTTGAACTGTTAACCGAAAGGTTGGTGGTTCGAGCCCACCCGGGAGAGGTGGTGTGGGGTCTCAGATGTAGCGTAAAAAGTCATAAGTTTTCCACAATACCTGACAACTATTTAATTTCTGAGCTTCCGTGGCTTAATGGTTAGCGCGTTCGGCTGTTAACCGAAAGGTTGGTGGTTCGAGCCCACCCGGGAGCGGCGTTGTGAGGTCTCAAAGGTAACGCCAAAGTTTTTCCAAAATATCTGGCGACCATTTAATTTTTAGGCTTTCGTGGCGCAATGGTTAGCGCGTTCGGCTGTTAACCGAAAGGTTGGTGGTTCGAGCCCACCCGGGAGCGGTGTTTTGAGATCTCAAATGTAACGTAAAAAGCCATAAATTTTCAACAATACCTGACAACCATTTAATATCTGAGCTTCCGTGGCGCAATGGCTAGCGCGTTCGGCTGTATACCGAAAGGTTGGTGGTTCGAGCCCATCCGGGAGAGGTGTTGTGGGGTCTCAGATGTAGCGTAAAAAGTCATAAGTTTTCCACAATACCTGACAACCATTTAATATCTGACCTTTCGTGGCTTAATGGTTAGCGCTTTCGGCTGTTAACCGATAGGTTGGTGGTTCGAGCCCATCCGGGAACGGTGTTGTGAGATCTCAAATGTAACGTAAAAAGCCTTAGTTTTTCCACAACACCTGACGACTATTTAATTTTTGGGCTTCCGTGGCTCAATGAATACCGCATTCGGCTGTTAACCGAAAGGTTGGTGGTTCGAGCCCACCCGGAGCGGTGTTGTGAGATCTCAAATACCTGACGATTATTTAATTTCTGAGCTTCCGTGGCTTAATGGTTAGCGCGTTCGGCTGTTAACCGAAAGGTTGGTGGTTCTAGCCCACCCGGGAGCGGCGTTGTGAGGTCTCAAAGGTAACGCCAAAGTTTTTCCACAATATCTGGCGACCATTTAATTTTTAGGCTTTGGTGGCGCAATGGTTAGCGCGTTCGGCTGTTAACCAAAAGGTTGGTGGTTCGAGCCCACCCGGGAGCTGTGTTTTGAGATCTCAAATGTAACGTAAAAAGCCATAGTTTTTCAACAATACCTGACAACCATTTAATATCTGAGCTTCCGTGGCGCAATGGCTACCGCGTTCGGCTGTTATCCGAAAGATTGGTGGTTCGAGCCCACCAGGGAGCAGTGTTGTGAGGTCTCAGATGTGACGTAAAAAGCCAAAGTTTTTCAACAATACCTGACGACCATTTAATTTTTGGGCTTCCGTGGCGCAATGGCTAGCGCGTTCGGCTGTTTACCGAAAGGTTGGTGGTTCGAGCCCATCCGGGAGAGGTGTTGTGGGGTCTCATATGTAGCGTAAAAAGTCATAATTTTTCCGCAATACCTGACAACCATTTAATATCTGAGCTTCCGTGGCTCAATGGTTAGCGCTTTCGGCTGTTAACCGATAGAATGGTGGTTCGAGCCCACCCGGGAGCGGTGTTGTGAGATCTCAAATGTAACGTAAAAAGCCATAGTTTTTCAACAATACCTGACGACCATTTAATACTTGGGCTTCCGTGGCGCAATGGACAGCGCGTTCAGCTGTTAACCGAAAGGTTGGTGGTTCGATCAAACCAAAGAGCGGTGTTGTGAGGTCTCAGATGTAAAGTTAATAGCCAAAGTTTTTCAACAATACATGACGACCATTTAATTTTTGGGCTTCCGTGGCTCACTGAATACCGCATTCGGCTGTTAACCGAAAGGTTGGTGGTTCGAGCCCACCCGGAGCGGTGTTGTGAGATCTCAAATGTAACGTAAAAAGCCAAAGTTTTTCCACAATATCTGACGGCCATTTATTTTTTAGGCTTCCTTGGCGCAATGGTTAGCGTGATCGGCTGTTAACCGAAAGGTTGGTTGTTCGAGCCCATAAGGGAGCGGTGTTGTGAGGTCTCAGATTTAACGTAAAAAGTAAGTGTTTTTCCACAATACCTGACGAACATTTAATTTTTGGGCTTCCTTGGCGCAATGGCTAGCGCGTTGGGCTGTTTACCGAAAGGTTGGCGATTCGAGCCCACCCGGGAGCAGTGTTGTGAGGTCTCAGATGTGACGTAAAAAGCCAAAGTTTTTCAACAATACCTGACGACCATTTAATTTTTGGGCTTCCGTGGCGCAATGGCTAGCGCGTTCGGCTGTTTACCGAAAGGTTGGTGGTTCGAGCCCATCCGGGAGAGGTGTTGTGGGGTCTCAGATGTAGCGTAAAAAGTCATAATTTTTCCGCAATACCTGACAACCATTTAATATCTGAGCTTCCGTGGCTCAATGGTTAGCGCTTTCGGCTGTTAACCGATAGAATGGTGGTTCGAGCCCACCCGGGAGCGGTGTTGTGAGATCTCAAATGTAACGTAAAAAGCCATAGTTTTTCAACAATACCTGACGACCATTTAATACTTGGGCTTCCGTGGCGCAATGGACAGCGCGTTCAGCTGTTAACCGAAAGGTTGGTGGTTCGATCAAACCAAAGAGCGGTGTTGTGAGGTCTCAGATGTAAAGTTAATAGCCAAAGTTTTTCAACAATACATGACGACAATTTAATTTTTGGGCTTCCGTGGCTCAATGAATACCGCATTCGGCTGTTAACCGAAAGGTTGGTGGTTCGAGCCCACCCGGAGCGGTCTTGTGAGATCTCAAATGTAACGTAAAAAGCCAAAGTTTTTCCACAATATCTGAAAGCCATTTAATTTTTAGGGTTCCGTGGCGCAATGGTTAGCGCGTTCGGCTGCTAACCGAAAGGTTGATGGTTCGAGCCCATAAGGGAGAGGTGTTGTAAGGTCTCAGATGTAGCGTAAAAAGTCATAAGTTTTCCACAATACTTGACAACCATTAATATCTGAGCTTCCGTGGCTCAATGGTTAGCGCTTTCGGCTGTTAACCGATAGGTTGGTGGTTCGAGCCCACCCGGGAGCGGTGTTGTGAGATCTCAAATGTAACGTAAAAAGCCATAGTTTTTCAACAATACCTGACGACCATTTAATACTTGGGCTTCCGTGGCGCAATGGATAGCGCGTTCAGCTGTTAACCGAAAGGTTGGTGGTTCGATCAAGCCCGGGAGCGGTGTTGTGAGATCTCAGATGTAAAGTAAAAAGCCAAAGTTTTTCAACAATACATGACGACCATTTAATTTTTGGGCTTCCGTGGCTCACTGAATACCGCATTCGGCTGTTAACCGAAAGGTTGGTGGTTCGAGCCCACCCGGAGCGGTGTTGTGAGATCTCAAATGTAACGTAAAAAGCCAAAGTTTTTCCACAATATCTGACGGCCATTTATTTTTTAGGCTTCCTTGGCGCAATGGTTAGCGTGATCGGCTGTTAACCGAAAGGTTGGTTGTTCGAGCCCATAAGGGAGCGGTGTTGTGAGGTCTCAGATTTAACGTAAAAAGTCAGTGTTTTTCCACAATACCTGACGAACATTTAATTTTTGGGCTTCCGTGGCGCAATGGCTAGCGCGTTGGGCTGTTTACCGAAAGGTTGGTGATTCGAGCCCATCCTGGAGAGGTGTTGTGGGGTCTCAGATGTAGCGTAAAAATTCATAAGTTTTCCACAATACCTGACAACCATTTAGTTTCTGAGCTTCCAAAGCTCAATGGTTAGCGCGTTGGGCTGTTAACCGAAAGGTTGGTGGTTCGAGCCCACACGGGAGCGTTGTTGTGAGATCTCAAATGTAACGTAATAAGCGAAAATTTATCAACAACACCTGACGACCATTTAATTTTTGGGCTTCCGTGGCGCAATGGTTAGCGCGTTCAGCTGTTAACCGAAAGGTTGGTGGTTCGAGCCCACCCGGGAGAGGTGGTGTGGGGTCTCAGATGTAGCGTAAAAAGTCATAAGTTTTCCACAATACCTGACAACTATTTAATTTCTGAGCTTCCGTGGCTTAATGGTTAGCGCGTTCGGCTGTTAACCGAAAGGTTGGTGGTTCGAGCCCACCCGGGAGCGGCGTTGTGAGGTCTCAAAGGTAACGCCAAAGTTTTTCCACAATATCTGGCGACCATTTAATTTTGAGGCTTTCGTGGCGCAATGGTTAGCGCGTTCGGCTGTTAACCGAAAGGTTGGTGGTTCGAGCCCACCCGGGAGCGGTGTTTTGAGATCTCAAATGTAACGTAAAAAGCCATAGTTTTTCAACAATACCTGACAACCACTTAATATCTGAGCTTCCGTGGCGCAATGGCTAGCGCGTTCGGCTGTTTACCGAAAGGTTGGTGGTTCGAGCCCATCCGGGAGAGGTGTTGTGGGGTCTCAGATGTAGCGTAAAAAGTCATAAGTTTTCCACAATACCTGACAACCATTTAATATCTGAGCTTCCGTGGCTCAATGGTTAGCGCTTTCGGCTGTTAACCGTTAGGTTGGTGGTTCGAGCCCATCCGGGAGCGGTGTTGTGAGATCTCAAATGTAACGTAAAAATCCATAGTTTTTCAACAATACCTGACGACCATTTAATACTAGGGCTTCCGTGGCGCAATGGACAGCGCGTTCAGCTGTTAACCGAAAGGTTGGTGGTTCGATCAAACCAAAGAGCGGTGTTGTGAGGTCTCAGATGTAAAGTTAATAGCCAAAGTTTTTCAACAATACATGACGACAATTTAATTTTTGGGCTTCCGTGGCTCAATGAATACCGCATTCGGCTGTTAACCGAAAGGTTGGTGGTTCGAGCCCACCCGGAGCGGTCTTGTGAGATCTCAAATGTAACGTAAAAAGCCAAAGTTTTTCCACAATATCTGAAAGCCATTTAATTTTTAGGGTTCCGTGGCGCAATGGTTAGCGCGTTCGGCTGCTAACCGAAAGGTTGGTGGTTCGAGCCCATAAGGGAGAGGTGTTGTGGGGTCTCAGATGTAGCGTAAAAAGTCATAAGTTTTCCACAATACTTGACAACCATTTAATATCTGAGCTTCCGTGGCTCAATGGTTAGCGCTTTCGGCTGTTAACCGATAGGTTGGTGGTTCGAGCCCACCCGGGAGCGGTGTTGTGAGATCTCAAATGTAACGTAAAAAGCCATAGTTTTTCAACAATACCTGACGACCATTTAATACTTGGGCTTCCGTGGCGCAATGGATAGCGCGTTCAGCTGTTAACCGAAAGGTTGGTGGTTCGATCAAACCCGGGAGCGGTGTTGTGAGGTCTCAGATGTAAAGTAAAAAGCCAAAGTTTTTCAACAATACATGACGACCATTTAATTTTTGGGCATCCGTGGCTCACTGAATACCGCATTCGGCTGTTAACCGAAAGGTTGGTGGTTCGAGCCCACCCGGAGCGGTGTTGTGAGATCTCAAATGTAACGTAAAAAGCCAAAGTTTTTCCACAATATCTGACGGCCATTTATTTTTTAGGCTTCCTTGGCGCAATGGTTAGCGTGATCGGCTGTTAACCCAAAGGTTGGTTGTGTTGAATCCGGCGATCCAAAACAAGCCTGGTCATTTATACTTAAATAATAATTGAATTAATGGTTTTCCCCACTGGGGTTTTCCCAGGACCTTTTTTCCCATAAGCAGAAGTTATGGGTTTTTATGGTCCGAATTTAGCTTAGTTAAGGTTAAGTAAAGGTTTACTTATAGTGAATACTTATGTTTGATATGTTTTATATGTAAAGACTTTAAAGAATAACATTGTACTCTAAACCAAAATAAGAACTGTCGTAGAGCACGGCTTGTAATTGCTAAGAAATACTGTACTATTGTAAAGGCTATAGTAATGCATTTGAAAGGTTCGACGGATGGTTTTTGTTACTAGTGTGTTAAAAGGCCCTCTGGCTCTGTAAAGTCATAAAACTTAGGAGTGACGAATTTTGGGGAGCGCTCGCTTGGTAACAACAATAAGGGTAAAAACTTGAACTTTGTGTTAAAACTAGCAGAAGCAAAGCATGAGTAGATCGCTTTGGACTCTTGATGGAGAAAGAGCGTTTGTTACCATCGGACAATATAGATCGCAAACCGACTCTGCCGAGAGAGGTTGTAAAAGAAAGACTTAGAAACTTTAGTTAAACGGACGTGTTTTCAAGGAAAATTATTGTAATGATATCTTGATTTAAGTATGATTTGATAAGACAATACAGTAATTAAAGAAAATATTGATGATTGCATTTGGAGATTCTTCGTTATTGAAATAAAGACACACAAATAAGTTAGGGATTTAGATCGGTGTTTCAGTCCGCCGATGTGATATCAGGAATTATCACAAACTCTTATGTTGGGATGGAAGTCGCAACATAAAATGGTGCCGAAACCCGGGACTAATTACGTGCTCGGGACTAATTACGTACCCGGGACTCATTACGTGCTCGGGAAAAATTACGTTAATTGGACAATTTTGTGAAAATTGGACTTGGTTCGAGAACTTCGAAAATTGTGGTCCCAAGTCAACTCCACGTTGGATGCTTTTTTTGCCGATACCAGACCGAAAGGGAACGTGAACGTGCCGCAAGAAGTCCAGCGGCGGGGAGCGATATGGAGCGGGATGAAGGAGTCCCAGCCCAAAGACATCAGAGTCTACAGAAGCTAAAGGAGTGGTCCTTCTCAAGGTTCGAAGGAACTATATGCAGTTTGGAAGCAAGCAACAAACAACCGTTAGACTTCAGGTTGATAAAATTGATTCGCACTTCGCAATGAAGTTGGGTTCGTAGAAAAATACTTATTAAGAGAAAACAAAGGTTTGACACTAAGTTGTCGTAAGATAAAAAGGTGCTCTGGGTTTTTGAGCTAAGATAAAAAGTGCTCTGGGTTTTTGAGCTAAGATAAAAAGTGCTCTGGTTGAGCTTGGTTAAAGTAGTGCTCTGGTTGAGCTTGGTATAAGGGTTTATTACCGATAGGTCGGTCTTGGCTTGTTGTGAAAGAGAGAGTGTATGATGGCGTGGCCACGGTAAAAAATTAGATGCCCCAGAATGGGCGAATTTAGTATCGTTCCAGAAAGAGCGACAAAAAGTAAATACCCTAGCCGGGTATCCCCTCCCACGTCCCAGAACGGGCGTTAAACAAAGTCCATGAAAGGACATAGACAAAGTCCATGAAAGGACATAAAAAAAGCTCTTAATTGAGCACGAACCTTTTCCTAAATGGATAAAAGGGTTAGCCAAGATAAAAGAGTTGCACATGGGCATTCTTAAGACCTGATCGGGGCGTACCTAAGAAAAAGGCGACGCTTATTAGTTGGCGATTTCGATAGACTTAGTAGTGCATTCACGACACGAGCGGCGCTGTAAGATTTATTTCGAACGGCGTCGACGAGTGATTAACAGGTGTACAGACCGAAGTTTGGATATTCCCTTGTGGTGGTCCCTTCGCGAGTCCCTGGCTGACTTTGTCCAATCGTTATTGCCGTTAAGTAGGTTGTTTGGTAAAAGGTAAATTACTATTTGTAAAAGGTAATGTTGGTATTTGTAAAAAGTGTAAAAGATATATTTGTGTTGGTTAAAAAGTAACACTTATAAGGTGATTCCATAACATGAGTATTTGGTGAAAAATGGTTAAGTAAATTTGGTACAATAACATTGATACTGGTAAAAGTCGTTGCACTTTAAGTGCTACTAAAATGGTGGTTTAAAGGGAATATTATAAGTTAGTGTCCCTGGTGTGAAGGGATGAACGACGTGGATGGTGGCATTCCTACTTTCTCTTTGGTGCCTCTTTTTTCATGGCGCTTCCTTTTCCCACTTCCTTGACCACCTGACATGGCTCGTTGTAGTAGTTTATTGGGAAATATGCATAAAGGTTCATATAAAGTTGTATCTCCCTGAGAAAGGAGAAGAGTTGTATCTCCCTGAGAAAGGAGAAGAGTTGTATCTCCCTGAGAAAGGAGAAGAGTTGTATCTCCCTGAGAAAGGAGAAGAGTTGTATCTCCCTGAGAAAGGAGAAGAGTTGTATCTCCCTGAGAAAGGAGAAGAGTTGTATCTCCCTGAGAAAGGAGAAGAGTTGTATCTCCCTGAGAAAGGAGAAGAGTTGTATCTCCCTGAGAAAGGAGAAGAGTTGTATCTCCCTGAGAAAGGAGAAGAGTTGTATCTCCCTGAGAAAGGAGAAGAGTTGTATCTCCCTGAGAAAGGAGAAGAGTTGTATCTCCCTGAGAAAGGAGAAGAGTTGTATCTCCCTGAGAAAGGAGAAGAGTTGTATCTCCCTGAGAAAGGAGAGGAGTTGTATCTCCCTGAGGAAGGAGAAAATTCAATGGTTTATAAATAGAGTTCAAATTAAGGGTTATTTGATTCAAATTAAGAGTTATTTCATTGAAAAGTAACAATTTGGTTCATTAGTATAACTTGTTTCAAATAAGTAAAAGGTTGATACGTTCTGAGACAAAGGTTGATGATTAGTTGGTCTTATGAACGAAACACTGTAAAAAAGTATTAATTTTTGGAAAGATATTTAAGAGTTCTTGCAGTAATGCAGTAGTCAGCTCATAACATTCTTGAGTAAAAGAAAAAGGGGCATCGCCGCCTCAAACAAAGGGGAAGAACACTGCTCACAGAAGCAACGTTTCAATTATACCTCTGGTACTACAAGTGCTACCACCTAAAAACTGCTAAAAGACTAAAATTTGCATGATGTATAAACTGTAGTTTGAAAATATGTTAATTATGTTGAAAACTGTATAAATAGTTTTAAGTTTGGATATTTTGTAAGAAAATAACTTTAACTGCTTTAAAAATAATCTTTGACCAAAGGGATCGGTTCCCATGAAAAACAAAGTAATAAAACTAGTTAGCTTGGATAGGACAGTTGAAAGATTCAGCTGGGTATAATGACTTGCACGTGCACTGTTAAAAGTTAAAAGTAAAGCAAAATAAAAGAAAAAATAAGAGGGCAATCTTATATTGTCAAAAGACTAAAATAACACAATAAGTTTCTCTTTACACATCCATGTTAAAATATTTATGGTTGAACTTTGTAACTTAAGGGTAGCGATCGGAGCGTGGGATACTTAGTTCTCCTAACTAAAAACTCCTACTAAAAATTTGAGGAAGTTTGTCCCCACGCTACCGAGAGGCTTTGCCCCAGCATAGGGTGAAGGTTGGTTTCTTCTCATTGTAAAAGAAGGGGAACCAATCTTTGAACAGATGTAGAATAACCTATAAAAGCTGTTTCGCTAAACAAAATGAGTCGAGTTACTTCAAATTCAGTAACAGAAATCAATTAAAATTAAATGATAAACTTAAATGAAGAAATGTAAATTTAAATGTAGTCTTTTCAAGAAATTTAAAATAAGTTAAGAAATAAGTAAATTAAAATAGTAAAGTTGAGTTATTTAAATAGAAAAACATGAGAAATTCAAATGAAGGCATGTTGAGTCAATTAAAACTAAGTTGTTGGATCGCTTAATTGTAGGAAATACAGAGATGTATTTCGGCGGGGAGTGTTGAATCCGGCGATCCAAAACAAGCCTGGTCATTTATACTTAAATAATAATTGAATTAATGGTTTTCCCCACTGGGGTTTTCCCAGGACCTTTTTTCCCATAAGCAGAAGTTATGGGTTTTTATGGTCCGAATTTAGCTTAGTTAAGGTTAAGTAAAGGTTTACTTATAGTGAATACTTATGTTTGATATGTTTTATATGTAAAGACTTTAAAGAATAACATTGTACTCTAAACCAAAATAAGAACTGTCGTAGAGCACGGCTTGTAATTGCTAAGAAATACTGTACTATTGTAAAGGCTATAGTAATGCATTTGAAAGGTTCGACGGATGGTTTTTGTTACTAGTGTGTTAAAAGGCCCTCTGGCTCTGTAAAGTCATAAAACTTAGGAGTGACGAATTTTGGGGAGCGCTCGCTTGGTAACAACAATAAGGGTAAAAACTTGAACTTTGTGTTAAAACTAGCAGAAGCAAAGCATGAGTAGATCGCTTTGGACTCTTGATGGAGAAAGAGCGTTTGTTACCATCGGACAATATAGATCGCAAACCGACTCTGCCGAGAGAGGTTGTAAAAGAAAGACTTAGAAACTTTAGTTAAACGGACGTGTTTTCAAGGAAAATTATTGTAATGATATCTTGATTTAAGTATGATTTGATAAGACAATACAGTAATTAAAGAAAATATTGATGATTGCATTTGGAGATTCTTCGTTATTGAAATAAAGACACACAAATAAGTTAGGGATTTAGATCGGTGTTTCAGTCCGCCGATGTGATATCAGGAATTATCACAAACTCTTATGTTGGGATGGAAGTCGCAACAGGTTGTTCGAGCCCATAAGGGAGCGGTGTTGTGAGGTCTCAGATTTAACGTAAAAAGTCAGTGTTTTTCCACAATACCTGACGAACATTTAATTTTTGGGCTTCCGTGGCGCAATGGCTAGCGCGTTGGGCTGTTTACCGAAAGGTTGGTGATTCGAGCCCATCCTGGAGAGGTGTTGTGGGGTCTCAGATGTAGCGTAAAAAGTCATAAGTTTTCCACAATACCTGACAACCATTTAGTTTCTGAGCTTCCATAGCTCAATGGTTAGCGCGTTGGGCTGTTAACCGAAAGGTTGGTGGTTCGAGCCCACACGGGAGCGTTGTTGTGAGATCTCAAATGTAACGTAATAAGCGAAAATTTATCAACAACACCTGACGACCATTTAATTTTTGGGCTTCCGTGGCGCAATGGTTAGCGCGTTCAGCTGTTAACCGAAAGGTTGGTGGTTCGAGCCCACCCGGGAGAGGTGGTGTGGGGTCTCAGATGTAGCGTAAAAAGTCATAAGTTTTCCACAATACCTGACAACTGTTTAATTTCTGAGCTTCCGTGGCTTAATGGTTAGCGCGTTCGGCTGTTAACCGAAAGGTTGGTTTTTCGAGCCCACCCGGGAGCGGCGTTGTGAGGTCTCAAAGGTAACGCCAAAGTTTTTCCACAGTATCTGGCGACCATTTAATTTTGAGGCTTTCGTGGCGCAATGGTTAGCGCGTTCGGCTGTTAACCGAAAGGTTGGTGGTTCGAGCCCACCCGGGAGCGGTGTTTTGAGATCTCAAATGTAACGTAAAAAGCCATAGTTTTTCAACAATACCTGACAACCACTTAATATCTGAGCTTCCGTGGCGCAATGGCTAGCGCGTTCGGCTGTTTACCGAAAGGTTGGTGGTTCGAGCCCATCCGGGAGAGGTGTTGTGGGGTCTCAGATGTAGCGTAAAAAGTCATAAGTTTTCCACAATACCTGACAACCATTTAATATCTGAGCTTCCGTGGCTCAATGGTTAGCGCTTTCGGCTGTTAACCGTTAGGTTGGTGGTTCGAGCCCATCCGGGAGCGGTGTTGTGAGATCTCAAATGTAACGTAAAAATCCATAGTTTTTCAACAATACCTGACGACCATTTAATACTAGGGCTTCCGTGGCGCAATGGACAGCGCGTTCAGCTGTTAACCGAAAGGTTGGTGGTTCGATCAAACCAAAGAGCGGTGTTGTGAGGTCTCAGATGTAAAGTTAATAGCCAAAGTTTTTCAACAATACATGACGACAATTTAATTTTTGGGCTTCCGTGGCTCAATGAATACCGCATTCGGCTGTTAACCGAAAGGTTGGTGGTTCGAGCCCACCCGGAGCGGTCTTGTGAGATCTCAAATGTAACGTAAAAAGCCAAAGTTTTTCCACAATATCTGAAAGCCATTTAATTTTTAGGGTTCCGTGGCGCAATGGTTAGCGCGTTCGGCTGCTAACCGAAAGGTTGGTGGTTCGAGCCCATAAGGGAGAGGTGTTGTGGGGTCTCAGATGTAGCGTAAAAAGTCATAAGTTTTCCACAATACTTGACAACCATTTAATATCTGAGCTTCCGTGGCTCAATGGTTAGCGCTTTCGGCTGTTAACCGATAGGTTGGTGGTTCGAGCCCACCCGGGAGCGGTGTTGTGAGATCTCAAATGTAACGTAAAAAGCCATAGTTTTTCAACAATACCTGACGACCATTTAATACTTGGGCTTCCGTGGCGCAATGGATAGCGCGTTCAGCTGTTAACCGAAAGGTTGGTGGTTCGATCAAACCCGGGAGCGGTGTTGTGAGGTCTCAGATGTAAAGTAAAAAGCCAAAGTTTTTCAACAATACATGACGACCATTTAATTTTTGGGCATCCGTGGCTCACTGAATACCGCATTCGGCTGTTAACCGAAAGGTTGGTGGTTCGAGCCCACCCGGAGCGGTGTTGTGAGATCTCAAATGTAACGTAAAAAGCCAAAGTTTTTCCACAATATCTGACGGCCATTTATTTTTTAGGCTTCCTTGGCGCAATGGTTAGCGTGATCGGCTGTTAACCCAAAGGTTGGTTGTTCGAGCCCATAAGGGAGCGGTGTTGTGAGGTCTCAGATTTAACGTAAAAAGTCAGTGTTTTTCCACAATACCTGACGAACATTTAATTTTTGGGCTTCCGTGGCGCAATGGCTAGCGCGTTGGGCTGTTTACCGAAAGGTTGGTGATTCGAGCCCATCCTGGAGAGGTGTTGTGGGGTCTCAGATGTAGCGTAAAAAGTCATAAGTTTTCCACAATACCTGACAACCATTTAGTTTCTGAGCTTCCATAGCTCAATGGTTAGCGCGTTGGGCTGTTAACCGAAAGGTTGGTGGTTCGAGCCCACACGGGAGCGTTGTTGTGAGATCTCAAATGTAACGTAATAAGCGAAAATTTATCAACAACACCTGACGACCATTTAATTTTTGGGCTTCCGTGGCGCAATGGTTAGCGCGTTCAGCTGTTAACCGAAAGGTTGGTGGTTCGAGCCCACCCGGGAGAGGTGGTGTGGGGTCTCAGATGTAGCGTAAAAAGTCATAAGTTTTCCACAATACCTGACAACTGTTTAATTTCTGAGCTTCCGTGGCTTAATGGTTAGCGCGTTCGGCTGTTAACCGAAAGGTTGGTTTTTCGAGCCCACCCGGGAGCGGCGTTGTGAGGTCTCAAAGGTAACGCCAAAGTTTTTCCACAATATCTGGCGACCATTTAATTTTGAGGCTTTCGTGGCGCAATGGTTAGCGCGTTCGGCTGTTAACCGAAAGGTTGGTGGTTCGAGCCCACCCGGGAGCGGTGTTTTGAGATCTCAAATGTAACGTAAAAAGCCATAGTTTTTCAACAATACCTGACAACCACTTAATATCTGAGCTTCCGTGGCGCAATGGCTAGCGCGTTCGGCTGTTTACCGAAAGGTTGGTGGTTCGAGCCCATCCGGGAGAGGTGTTGTGAGGTCTCAAAGGTAACGCCAAAGTTTTTCCACAATATCTGGCGACCATTTAATTTTGAGGCTTTCGTGGCACAATGGTTAGCGCGTTCGGCTGTTAACCGAAAGGTTGGTGGTTCGAGCCCACCCGGGAGCGGTGTTTTGAGATCTCAAATGTAACGTAAAAAGCCATAGTTTTTCAACAATACCTGACAACCACTTAATATCTGAGCTTCCGTGGCGCAATGGACAGCGCGTTCAGCTGTTAACCGAAAGGTTGGTGGCTCGATCAAACCCAAGAGCGGTGTTGTGAGGTCTCAGATGTAAAGTAAAAAGCCAAAGTTTTTCAACAATACATGACGACCATTTAATTTTTGGGCTTCCGTGGCTCACTGAATACCGCATTCGGCTGTTAACCGAAAGGTTGGTGGTTCGAGCCCACCCGGAGCGGTGTTGTGAGATCTCAAATGTAACGTAAAAAGCCAAAGTTTTTCCACAATATCTGACGGCCATTTATTTTTTAGGCTTCCTTGGCGCAATGGTTAGCGTGATCGGCTGTTAACCGAAAGGTTGGTTGTTCGAGCCCATAAGGGAGCGGTGTTGTGAGGTCTCAGATTTAACGTAAAAAGTCAGTGTTTTTCCACAATACCTGACGAACATTTAATTTTTGGGCTTCCGTGGCGCAATGGCTAGCGCGTTGGGCTGTTTACCGAAAGGTTGGTGATTCGAGCCCATCCTGGAGAGGTGTTGTGGGGTCTCAGATGTAGCGTAAAAAGTCATAAGTTTTCCACAATACCTGACAACCATTTAGTTTCTGAGCTTCCATAGCTCAATGGTTAGCGCGTTGGGCTGTTAACCGAAAGGTTGGTGGTTCGAGCCCACACGGGAGCGTTGTTGTGAGATCTCAAATGTAACGTAATAAGCGAAAATTTATCAACAACACCTGACGACCATTTAATTTTTGGGCTTCCGTGGCGCAATGGTTAGCGCGTTCAGCTGTTAACCGAAAGGTTGGTGGTTCGAGCCCACCCGGGAGAGGTGGTGTGGGGTCTCAGATGTAGCGTAAAAAGTCATAAGTTTTCCACAATACCTGACAACTGTTTAATTTCTGAGCTTCCGTGGCTTAATGGTTAGCGCGTTCGGCTGTTAACCGAAAGGTTGGTTTTTCGAGCCCACCCGGGAGCGGCGTTGTGAGGTCTCAAAGGTAACGCCAAAGTTTTTCCACAATATCTGGCGACCATTTAATTTTGAGGCTTTCGTGGCGCAATGGTTAGCGCGTTCGGCTGTTAACCGAAAGGTTGGTGGTTCGAGCCCACCCGGGAGCGGTGTTTTGAGATCTCAAATGTAACGTAAAAAGCCATAGTTTTTCAACAATACCTGACAACCACTTAATATCTGAGCTTCCGTGGCGCAATGGCTAGCGCGTTCGGCTGTTTACCGAAAGGTTGGTGGTTCGAGCCCATCCGGGAGAGGTGTTGTGAGGTCTCAAAGGTAACGCCAAAGTTTTTCCACAATATCTGGCGACCATTTAATTTTGAGGCTTTCGTGGCACAATGGTTAGCGCGTTCGGCTGTTAACCGAAAGGTTGGTGGTTCGAGCCCACCCGGGAGCGGTGTTTTGAGATCTCAAATGTAACGTAAAAAGCCATAGTTTTTCAACAATACCTGACAACCACTTAATATCTGAGCTTCCGTGGCGCAATGGACAGCGCGTTCAGCTGTTAACCGAAAGGTTGGTGGCTCGATCAAACCCAAGAGCGGTGTTGTGAGGTCTCAGATGTAAAGTAAAAAGCCAAAGTTTTTCAACAATACATGACGACCATTTAATTTTTGGGCTTCCGTGGCTCACTGAATACCGCATTCGGCTGTTAACCGAAAGGTTGGTGGTTCGAGCCCACCCGGAGCGGTGTTGTGAGATCTCAAATGTAACGTAAAAAGCCAAAGTTTTTCCACAATATCTGACGGCCATTTATTTTTTAGGCTTCCTTGGCGCAATGGTTAGCGTGATCGGCTGTTAACCGAAAGGTTGGTTGTTCGAGCCCATAAGGGAGCGGTGTTGTGAGGTCTCAGATTTAACGTAAAAAGTCAGTGTTTTTCCACAATACCTGACGAACATTTAATTTTTGGGCTTCCGTGGCGCAATGGCTAGCGCGTTGGGCTGTTTACCGAAAGGTTGGTGATTCGAGCCCATCCTGGAGAGGTGTTGTGGGGTCTCAGATGTAGCGTAAAAAGTCATAAGTTTTCCACAATACCTGACAACCATTTAGTTTCTGAGCTTCCATAGCTCAATGGTTAGCGCGTTGGGCTGTTAACCGAAAGGTTGGTGGTTCGAGCCCACACGGGAGCGTTGTTGTGAGATCTCAAATGTAACGTAACAAGCAAAAATTTATCAACAACACCTGACGACCATTTAATTTTTGGGCTTCCGTGGCGCAATGGTTAGCGCGTTCAGCTGTTAACCGAAAGGTTGGTGGTTCGAGCCCACCCGGGAGAGGTGGTGTGGGGTCTCAAATGTAACGTAAAAAGCCATAGTTTTTCAATAATATCTGACGGCCATTTATTTTTTAGGCTTCCTTGGCGCAATGGTTAGCGTGATCGGCTGTTAACCGAAAGGTTGGTTGTTCGAGCCCATAAGGGAGCGGTGTTGTGAGGTCTCAGATTTAACGTAAAAAGTCAGTGTTTTTCCACAATACCTGACGAACATTCAATTTTTGGGCTTCCGTGGCGCAATGGTTAGCGCGTTCAGCTGTTAACCGAAAGGTTGGTGGTTCGAGCCCACCCGGGAGAGGTGGTGTGTGGTCTCAGATGTAGCGTAAAAAGTCATAAGTTTTCCACAATACCTGACAACTATTTAATTTCTGAGCTTCCGTGGCTTAATGGTTAGCGCGTTCGGCTGTTAACCGAAAGGTTGGTGGTTCGAGCCCACCCGGGAGCGGCGTTGTGAGGTCTCAAAGGTAACGCCAAAGTTTTTCCACAATATCTGGCGACCATTTAATTTTTAGGCTTTCGTGGCGCAATGGTTAGCGCGTTCGGCTGTTAACCGAAAGGTTGGTGGTTCGAGCCCACCCGGGAGCGGTGTTTTGAGATCTCAAATGTAACGTAAAAAGCCATAGTTTTTCAACAATACCTGACAACCACTTAATATCTGAGCTTCCGTGGCGCAATGGCTAGCGCGTTCGGCTGTTTACCGAAAGGTTGGTGGTTCGAGCCCATCCGGGAGAGGTGTTGTGGGGTCTCAGATGTAGCGTAAAAAGTCATAAGTTTTCCACAATACCTGACAACCATTTAATATCTGAGCTTCCGTGGCTCAATGGTTAGCGCTTTCGGCTGTTAACCGTTAGGTTGGAGGTTCGAGCCCATCCGAGAACGGTGTTGTGAGATCTCAAATGTAACGTAAAAAGCCATAGTTTTTCAACAATACCTGACGACCATTTAATACTTGGGCTTCCGTGGCGCAATGGATAGCGCGTTCAGCTGTTAACCGAAAGGTTGGTGGTTCGATCAAACCCGGGAGCGGTGTTGTGAGGTCTCAGATGTAACGTAAAAAGCCAAAGTTTTTCCACAATATCTGACGGCCATTTAATTTTTAGGCTTCCGTGGCGCAATGGTTAGCGTGTTCGGCTGTTAACCGAAAGGTTGGTGGTTCGAGCCCATAAGGGAGCGGTTTTGTGAGGTCTCAGATTTAACGTAAAAAGTCAGTGTTTTTCCACAATACCTGACGACCATTCAATTTCCGGGCTTCTGTGGCGCAATGGCTACCGCGTTGGGCTGTTTACCGAAAGGTTGGTGATTCGAGCCCATCCGGGAGAGGTGTTGTGGGGTCTCAGATGTAGCGTAAAAAGTCATAAGTTTTCCACAATACCTGACAACCATTTAGTTTCTTAGCTTCCATAGCTCAATGGTTAGCGCGTTCGGCTGTTAACCGAAAGGTTGGTGGTTCGAGCCCACACGGGAGCGTTGTTGTGAGATCTCAAATGTAACGCAATAAGCGAAAATTTATCAAAAACACCTGACGACCATTTAATTTTTGGGCTTCCGTGGCGCAATGGTTAGCGCGTTCAGCTGTTAACCGAAAGGTTGGTGGTTCGAGCCCACCCGGGAGAGGTGGTGTGGGGTCTCAGATGTAGCGTAAAAAGTCATAAGTTTTCCACAATACCTGACAACTATTTAATTTCTGAGCTTCCGTGGCTTAATGGTTAGCGCGTTCGGCTGTTAACCGAAAGGTTGGTGGTTCGAGCCCACCCGGGAGCGGCGTTGTGAGGTCTCAAAGGTAACGCCAAAGTTTTTCCAAAATATCTGGCGACCATTTAATTTTTAGGCTTTCGTGGCGCAATGGTTAGCGCGTTCGGCTGTTAACCGAAAGGTTGGTGGTTCGAGCCCACCCGGGAGCGGTGTTTTGAGATCTCAAATGTAACGTAAAAAGCCATAAATTTTCAACAATACCTGACAACCATTTAATATCTGAGCTTCCGTGGCGCAATGGCTAGCGCGTTCGGCTGTATACCGAAAGGTTGGTGGTTCGAGCCCATCCGGGAGAGGTGTTGTGGGGTCTCAGATGTAGCGTAAAAAGTCATAAGTTTTCCACAATACCTGACAACCATTTAATATCTGACCTTTCGTGGCTTAATGGTTAGCGCTTTCGGCTGTTAACCGATAGGTTGGTGGTTCGAGCCCATCCGGGAACGGTGTTGTGAGATCTCAAATGTAACGTAAAAAGCCATAGTTTTTCAACAATACCGGACGACCATTTAATACTTGGGCTTCCGTGGCGCAATGGATAGCGCGTTCAGCTGTTAACCGAAAGGTTGGTGGTTCGATCAAACCCGGGAGCGGTGTTGTGAGGTCTCAGATGTAACGTAAAAAGCCAAAGTTTTTCCACAGTATCTGACGGCCATTTAATTTTTAGGCTTCCGTGGCGCAATGGTTAGCGTGTTCGGCTGTTAACCGAAAGGTTGGTGGTTCGAGCCCATAAGGGAGCGGTTTTGTGAGGTCTCAGATTTAACGTAAAAAGTCAGTGTTTTTCCACAATACCTGACGACAATTCAATTTCCGGGCTTCTGTTGCGCATTTTCAGCTCGTTCGGCTGTTATCGGAAAGATTGGTGGTTCGAGCCCATCCGGGAGAGGTGTTGCGGGGTCTCAGATGTAGCATAAAAAGTCATACGTTTTCCACAATACCTGACAACCATTTAGTTTCTGAGCTTCCATGGCTCAATGGTTAGCACGCTCGGCTGTTAACCGAAAGGTTGGTGGTTCGAGACCATAAGGGAGCGATGTTGTGAGGTCTCAGATTTAACTTCAGAGCTTCCGTACACAGAAAAAACAACGTTTAGGTTTTGAGCACATCCATTTGATTTAAACATGTTGAAAATCTAAACCCCTAGATTTGACGTACGAAAACTAAACACCAACTAGTACCAATGGGTGTAATAGCTAAACATATAAAAACTAAACACAACAGCGCATTGAAAGCCTTTAAAAACACGTTTAAAATCTAAACTTATCGTAACACAGGGTTTATACTTGTTCAAAACCTACTCTAGGTGTAAAGGATATAAACATATTGACGTCATGTAGTTAACTCGAGCATCTGAGGAAGAATAATTAATATTTTATTTGGTGAATCGGTTTTAACCCCTTCTCATGCCGAGAGGCCAAGGTTCAGAAATTTGGGAATGGGGTACATTCATTCGCTGGTGCTTGACACGTCAAAAGTCAGAATTTACTCACAAAAAAGCCATATTAGAACTTCGCCCATATTTAGTAAATAAATAAAATTTTATTTTTATATTAGTTTGGTTTATAACTGGGTTTAATTTTGAGTTATGAATTCTAATTTTGGAAAAGTGTTGCTCATTAAACGGTTTGACTCACGCAAAAATTGCCTTCAAAAATGTTTCAGTGACCATTTCTGTTGTGAACTGTAAGTTTAGATCAGAGGTTTAGTACATATAACCGATCAAAATATATTATTTGTTATCTTGGCGTACCAACGTAAAATATCAAAATGGGGTTTTCTATTAAAAATCAAGACGATTCTAAACTTGCAAATAAGTGTATAGAATATGTTAACACTTTTTTAAGCCTTTCTAGGCACCTGGGACCGGTCAGTTCAACGTTTTTGCTAGGGGGCGACGACGTTGACTGTTTTACCATTACCAGGGTACTTATATTTGTACGCGGCGATCGGCAAGGGTTACGAGAAACGTCTAGCCTTCCAATGGCGGGGTCTTCCTCCAAAGGTTCACGCAATTGCGATGTTCTTATCTACAGCTGCGATTCGAATCCTTTATATACTACCTATTTGAGTAAGGCGAAGCAACAGGCGTATGTTTCATTTCAAACGTCAATATTAGTCAAGTCTTTCAAGAATGTTTAATTGTTCTTTTTTAAAACGATGTAAAGCTCATTAAGGCGAACAACTAACGAATAAAATATCAAATATTAATTATATATTTATTTTAATATTTAAGATAATTTTGTTTCTCAATTCAAAATTAATACGGAAAGAGTTAAAAAGCAGTCTATGTTTTTGTCTGTGTGTGTCGGTCCGTTGTTACACTAGCGCGCTGCTTTAGCAGTTCGCTTTGCTTTAATGTGTAAAGAAATCCTACCGAACCTTAATATTCACTTTTTCCATAATATAAAGTGAATATGTGGAAATATTTCTCGTAACTACGATGCATTTAGTACTTTTCTAGCTTTAAAGCTCTGTTTCATTTTGATATTCCAAGGATATTTTTAATATTATTATTTGAAATTGCTGTTTATATATTCCTTGAGCTATACTATATCTGTATATAGAATAATCCTTGATCTAAAGATTTCAAGAAGGAAGCTTAGGCCTGGACTCAATCGGGTAAATCAAATATTATCCGCAATAGGCTTAGTGAACCAAAGAGTAAATAATTGAGACTTAAGGTGAACTAAACTGTGGGTTTTATTTTCGTGTCTGTAATGAAGGGACATTAACGGTTCAGAGTGAGTCGAAAGTTATTTACACGTTTAAATAATCAGGTTTAGATTTAATAATAGAAGAAAAGATCATATTGGCATTTAGACCAGTGAAAAGCCTAATGGTAAACGGGTATTAGCTACGGAATGCATCATGGTGGCAATTAGATCAGTGGAAGGGCTAATCGTTATTGGGTTATAGCTTAGAAGTTTTCATTCTTATTATGATGCGTATTGACTTTCAGTGCGTCCAACCACAAGTCAGCTTTGGTGATATTTAACGTTAACACTCATGTTGGCAAACTTAGAAAATCGTTGAGGTGAAACGAGACTGTAGTGTTTATACTGCTAACCAGTTGTGAATGTAGCTATAAGAAAATAGGGTTAACAGTTGAGGCGTAGACAGTTGGGCCTTTTCAAAGACATAAAGGTTATATCTCTCCAAAATCTATACACTTCATTTCCTGTTTCTTTCCCATTTACTTATTAAATGTGTCCAAGACGTATCATTATTGGATGTAAATGTCGTCTACTTTACTGTATATTCGCTATGCTCGGAATACTGGTTTAAAAATTCGTAAATTTTTACTTCAAAAAAAGAGAAATAATTCTATATCTAGGTTAATAAGTTTGTAGTAGTAGTCCTCCTCTTGACTCGGAGAGGTAATATTTTGGTTTTTAGAACTTGTTACACTACACAGAAAAAAAAGTGTTTAGAAACTAAACACTTGCCTAAACACGAAAATGCAACAGATATTTTATCATGTTTAAAAACACTCATGTTTAAGTAAGAATGTGTTTAGGTTTGCAGCACCTTATGTTTAGGTTCAAAATGTGTTGATCGCTTGTCATATCTAGTATTTAAACATGTTTAAGGTGGTATATGTCATGTTATTATATTATAATGCTTAGTAACAAGACGTGTTTACACGATTATATGCCTAGTTGTATAACATGTTTTCAGGATTATATGTTTAGGTTTGAAACATGACTAAAGGATTATAAGCTTAGCTTCCTATCATGTTTAAGGGTTTAAAAGCTTAGTTTTAAAGATATTTGCAGGTTAATCTTGAAATATTTGAATGGTGTCGGTTTAAATACATAGGTTGAATTAATTCCCGCGATATAAGATACATTGTTTTCAGTAAAACACGTGCCGCTACTCGTTGGAAATCAAAATTTCCGTTGAACTTCAACTTAGCTTTATTTAAACGCTTCAGTAGCATTGCGCCGAATCCCATTCAACCGAACAACCCGCACTTTGGCGGATTTACGATGCTGTCCAATGGGGCAATAGCATTGCACCGAAAAACCCGCACTTCGGATTTTTCCTGATGGAATTTAAATTAAATTAACTTAAAACAATTTACGGCCTACGTAAAATGAACACTAGATCCAAACATTTTCTAAATTATTATTTTAGAACTAAGGATTATATGAACAAAATAGTAATAAATCAGCAATACATGACATAATATAATCAATTGCTAATATTGATTTATTTTTTATGTTATATTCATTATGAAAATACTTTAAGCCAGCCGTTTTACTGTACTTGAAGTGTATAACCGCTATATAAAATGAAGTCCTTTTCTCAATATAAAATGAAAGTCATTGTGGCTTACATTATTTTAATCTAATTAGATTGTTCACATTGTGGTAAAATATACCTCCACTTTTTCATTGTTTTTCTAAAATATTATAATTCTTCATAAAAAAGATTTAAAAAATTTAAACCATATACCAACGTTTTAAAAACATGTTACATTAAATAACACCTGGAAAGCGTTGATGTTTAGCTTAGTGTTAAGATTATTCTGTGTTTAGCTCTTAAACGTGATAAAATAAGTGGTGTTTCTATTTGGAACACGTTTTAAGAGAAACAGAGATGTAATTAGACATCAACATTGAAAAAATAAACATTACCTCACACCAATGTTTAACTTTGTAACATGTTCAGATTTTGCAAACCTAAACACTTTTTTTTCTGTGTAGTGCAACGCGTTAGCAGTTCGCCTCGTGTAAAGAAATCCTACAAAACCTTAATATTTTCTTTTTTCATAATTTAAAAGTAATATATAGATATATTTTTCGCAATTTTGATGCCTTTGGTAGTTTTGTAGCTATAAAGATCCGTTTTATTTTGATATTCCAAGAATAATTTTTATATTATAATTTGAAATAGTTGTTTATATATTACTTAAGCTATACCACATCTGTACATTAACGTTGGAAAACTACATGCGGGTTAGACATAAACGTTTTCAATCTGAACGAGTTTGAAATATAATCGTTTTCAATCTCAACGTGTTTGAAACATAAACGTTTTCAATCTTAACGCGTTTGAAACATAAACGTTTTCAATCTTAACGAGTTTGAAACATAAACGTTTTCAATCTTAACGCGTTAAACATAAACGTTTTCGATCTAAACGCGTTTCAAACATAAACGTTTTCAATCTAAACGAGTTTCAAACATAAACGTTTTCAATCTAAACGCGTTTGAAACATAATCGTTTTCAATCTAAACGCGTTTGAAACATAATCGTTTTCAATCTAAACGCGTTTGAAACATAAACGTTCTCAACCTAAACGCGTTTGAGACTTAAACGTTTTCAAAACAAACGCGTTTGAAACATAAACGTTTTCAATCTAAACGCGTTTCAAACATAAACGTTGTAACCGTAAAGTTTTACAAGTTGGGAAAGCCAAAATATTACCTCTCCGAGTGGAGATGACTATCACTACCCCTTAAACAACCTAAATATATGCATCTATCGCTTTTTTTAATTCTTTGCAAGTGCAGGAATTGAATTTTAAAATAGTCTATTGTTCAAGCCTTTTCAATATCTCTCAATTGCTGTGGAAACTCTACTCTCTCGCTATACCTCAACCGCATTCTTAGTCTACCAGTATGATTTGTAACATTTGTCCATATCAAAGCTGAATCATACCTCGCCACACAAAAAGCAAATGTGCCCAAATCATGGAAGCCACAACCCAATCACACATAAGCTAGGCTCCCACTTAACCAAAATAATTATTAAACAGTTAAATACTCACAAAGGTTGGCAAAATCAATCTCCTTCAGTAATACGTAAGGCTTAATTATATTATTTGCCGAACAAAATTAATCGAGCAAATCTAACACTTAACTTCTTCCTTCGAAATTCTATCAAAGAATGATTCAACTGTTTAAAAAAAGGTTTTTTTCGCAAATAGGGCGCTATCATATCAACCGCAATTCCGTCATATTTAAAAAATATACATGGCCAACACTTTTTTAGACACAATAGTGGAAGTTTTAGTCTCATTTAAAACATGTAAAACAATTATCTCATCTACAAATAGCTTACACATGTCTTTTTTTACCAATATCTAGCCGTTTGGATTTTTCTAAACCAATCTTACCACCAAAATATTTTTTGATATAGAATAAATGTTCTATGTTCTTCATTTTTGAAAATATATTTTTTAGCGTTTGTAATGATTACTCTCTACACCTACACTAATCTAACAAGGAGTATAAATCCACTAGTGGAAGCGGTGTTTTTATTGAAAATATATTTTTTAAGCATTAAATCTAACTGGGAGTAATATGAAAGGAGTAGAAGCTTATCTGTCTTAGGAAATATGAAATTTTATCTTAACAGTTCGTTAAATCATAAGTTTATAACGAAAAAACGCGGAAGGGGAAAACGAGCAGACAACAACGATTTTTGGGGGTAGAAGTTTAAGAGCGCCATCTGTCGTCCGTGCCAAAGTTGAACTTCCACTCGAAGGCAATGGGAAAGTGGATAAAATAATGCCATCAGCTATTTAACTGCGTCGATATATTTAACGACTTGACCCATGACATGCCCTTAACACTGGCTTCTATGAATCCTATTTATTCTTGGATGCTAGGAAACTTGGTAGACGTAACAGTCTGTACCAAGTACCCAAGCATCCTTCAATAAACGCCTGGCAACATTGTGGTACGCATGGTACAACTAAAAAATAGGATGTGTATTTATCTTTCGACCTTAAGCCTTTAAGCCCTCAATACAGAGGATTTGAAACACTATCGTAATTCCTAGTGTCTCGAATCTCTACGTTCCTGTCCATTATGAACAGTGCTGAGAGAATGATACATCAGAAAGAGCCATTCAAATCGAATTGCCGAAAATATTATCCATATTTACATTTCATATAACTGAGAAAACAAATTATTATGGTTCTGAGAGGAGCTTCCCATTTTGGTTGTTGTTCTCAAAAATATATCGCAATGCACGGGCCTCGATAGATAGAGGAGGCAATGAATAAAATATATCGCAATGCACGGGCCTTGATAGATAGAGGAGGCAATGTAGGAAACATAACGCAAAGCACGGGCCTTGATAGATATAGGAGGCAATGATTTAACGACTTCGGTACTTGGGTTTATCTTTAATATTTAAATAAATATAATTATTTTTAATTATTTTAATCGCCAGTAAATAACTTTAAAAATAGTTAAATCGTTTAAAATAAAGTTGTTCATAATATCTTTCGAAACTTTGCTAATATTGACGTTTAAAGTGAAGGGTACCCTTCTTGCCCGCTTTCTTCAAATTTTGGGGTATATATACGATCCGTTTCCATTATAATAATAGATAAAAACGCATTCGCGTGAACCTTTGGTGGAAGCCCTGCCATTGGGAGGCTAGACGTTTCTCGTAACCCTAGCTGATCGCCGCGTATATCTTAAAACCAAATAATAGATAAAAACGCATTCGCGTGAACCGATGGTGGAAGCCCTGCCATTGGGAGGCTAGACGTTTCTCGTAACCCTAGCCGCTCGCCGCGTATATCTTGAAACCAAACGATGACGAAGGAAGAGAAGCCAGAATGGACTGACTGGCGTCCATGTGGAATGGACAAAGACCTGAAGATGGTGGTGCATAGAAGCTGGTGTCAATGTGGAATTGACGAAGAACAGAAGATAGTGGTGCATAGAAGCTGGTGTCAATGTGGAATTGACGAAGAACAGAAGATGGTAGTGCATAGAAGCTGGTGTCAATGTGGAATTGACGAAGAACAGAAGATGGTGGTGCATAGAAGCTGGAGTCAAGGTAAAATTGACGAAGAACAGAAGTTGGTGGTGCTTGGAAGCAAGCAAGTACAGACTAGTGTCCATGTGGAGTGGACGAAAACCAAAGCTGGTGGTGTTGGAACTCAAGTAGAATAGCCAGAGGAGACAAACCCAAATTTCCGTGAACTGTCAATGCAGTCCGGAAATTGGGAACACGTTTGCTCCGATACGCAAACTGCGAACGCGGTCACGTGGGGTCTGACAGACAGACAGACACACACACACAGACACACAGACACACAGACACACAGACAGACACGACCGGTGTAATACCTCTCCGTGACATACGTCACTCGGAGAGGTAAAAAGTAGGAAAAGGGGCCTAACTTCACGATTCCACAAAGAATTTAAATAAAACTAACAATTTAAAGTTCCCAGGTTACCCGCTTAAAGATCTTATTGATCATGACTAGGTTATTACCAGATAATCCATGGTGGTTGGCAGAAAGACGCAGATGTATCTTGACAATTAAATTTATTTATTACAACCAAACGCGTCTGTTCTTGTCGCGTTACAAAAACTTACTCTCTCTAGAAAGCGGCGGCGGGGCTTTTTATCCCCGCCAAAATATTTTTTATCTTTTTACAGTGAGCGAGTGGCGCTTAAGGGGAACTAAAAAAATAGAGGAAGCAGACGACTTCGGAGGGATGTGGAGGTCGTCGTTACATCCTCCCCCCCCGGAAAAAGTCGTCTGCTTATGAGGAGTCGGACTCCGGCGCGTCTCGGGGCCCCGGTGATCTTCTGGCGGCGGAGGCCGCGCTTTCCATCTGGGTCCGTTGCCGGCGGCGGGCCTTATAAGCCTCAGTCCGCTTGGGTCGTGGCTTATAACAGTGCTTCTCATGGTGTCGCCCCACCTTGCAACGGCGACAGAGGGTGTACCGTTCATCTGGTACCATGTTCGGCGGCGCGGCACTGGTTGGGCGGCTCGTGGTCGCCGCAGGTGGTGGCGGTGTCGCCGCTGAAGTTCCTCGGTCGCTATCTGGGGTAGTCGCCGCCGGGAACCTTGAGGTTAACACAGGGCGGTAAAGGGGGAGCCCTCGACCACGACCTCTCCCAATCGGTGTTGTCACGTTGGGCCGATTCTCTCGACCTCTCCCAATAGGGTTGGTGGTCATGACGTCCGCGACCGGCGAGACCCGACCAAAATCGGCGAGGCGGACTCGCGGCTCTGCAACGGCCGCAGGGGCAGCGGCACCGGGTGGAGGTGTGGGGTTAACCGGAACCGGTGCGGCGGCTGTCATGATGGCCGCCGCGAGATGCGGGGGAGGCAGCCAGTTCCGGGCCGCCTCGTACTGTTCGAGGAGCTCTCCTGGATCTACTAGGTCCGCTTGGACCTCTTGGTGGCGCTGTGGTATGGGGTCGGTCTGAACCTCTGCGGCGGCCGTCTCTGCCGCCGCGATGATAGAACCTCTAGGAGGGGCGTCTAGGGCACGGGCTACGCACGGTGCGAATAGCAAACCTTCGCACCGTAGGCAAGGGCAGATCATTGCTCGAAGCAGGCGTAGACCGGCGATATCTAGGATTAACAGAGGCCGTTCTTCCTGAAAGACGATAGGCGACAGCGCGGCGGAGGTGTCCATCTCCACGCGCGAAACCCTGAGTACTGGGGACTGGGCCACGAGGAGGTCAGCAGGGGCACCTGGCCAACGTTGTTGGAAAGCCTGTATCTGCCATCTCGTGAGGCGGATGCCTTGGCGGCGCCTTAGCAGCCGCAAGGCCCCGTGCGAAATGAGGGCAAAATAGGGCCGACAACATAACCGTCGCCGGAACTTGACTGGAAAAATACGGGGCATCGCTCGTTTCGATCATCAGGACGAAGGTGCCCATTGGACCCTGGAAGGCGTCAAAAAGTCATTAGTTCGCGGTTCGAACAGTTTCCCACGGTTCTCGCGAGATTGCTTGCCGCGCAAAGGTAAAATCACGCGAAGTCACATCGGTGATGTTATGCGCGCGCAAATAGTTCGCAACGTCCGGGCGAGACCGGAGAGTCTTATGCGGATATTGTTCTGGAGGATGATAGTAAATGTCCATCTCCGGACCTCCAGGCTTAGGATTCTTCCTCAACACTATCTCCCGTCTCCATCCTCTTCGAAAAGGATTGACGAATCTCATGGGATTGACGGGAACAGGGTTGGACAATTCCTTATCGTCTTCCTCAGGCTCAGAGGAAGAACTGGAATCGTCAGGGTGAGATAGAGGAGAGGGTAGAGGGAGAGACTTCTCCCTCGAGCTCCTATTAGGAGAGGACGATGCAGAGGGTGGAGGGAGAGACTTCTCCCTCGAGCTCCTATCAGGAGAGTACGATGCAGAGGGTGGAGAAAGGTCTGGCGGCATCCGATTCACTCGGAAGACCGCGGGAGGATCTGAGAACAAGGCGAATGCGTCTGGCTCAGATTCCTCAGGAAGATCAGAGACTTCTGGGAAGGACTCTGGAACTTCTTCCGACGGGGAATCAGAGGATCCATTAGTGGATGAAGCTGAGGTTTGATGTCTCCTCGTTTCTTCTCCAGACGACTCGTTCTGCGTTTCTTGGTCTTTCAACAGTCGTCGTCTTTGTTCTCGTCGAGTCTCACGACGTTCGTCACCAGTACTGACTCCAGCGTCCTGAAGCGTAGGTACGGACGGTGACGAGGTAGAACTTGAAGATGAACTACTTGACGTTGAGGATGACTGGCCTCCGGTCGGTTGGCAGACATCCTTGTTTGACCAATAAAGCTTGAGATGAGCGATATTCTCAATCCCTTTATTTTCTCCGGTTTCTGGGTCTTCTAATCTGTATCGCAAGCGGTCTAGCTTCTTCGCGATCTTGTAGGGACCATCCCATTTGGGACATAACTTAGCGGCGACATCACGTGCCGCTTGAGACAAGGGATGCGTCTCCTTCCAGACAAGCGCACCAACGGGAAATTCAATTCCTTCCCGCCTTTGATCGTAGTAGCGCTTCTGGTGTGCTTGCGCTTTCTTGGCAAGCTCCTTAGACAAAGCTAGTTGCTTCGCTAAAGCTGAGAGTGAGGCGGACCTTTCAACAAAGTCCGCTACTGGCATCCCCACGTCTAAGTCCCAGGGAAATCTCGGTTCCCTACCCATGTTAAGGTAGAACGGAGTTCTTCCTGTTGTGGTGTGAGTAGTCGAGTTGATGGCGAACTGGATGAATGGCAAGTTCTCGTCCCATCTTCGGTGATCTCGACCAACGAACATCGAAATGATTTCGCCCAGAACTCTGTTTGTGCGCTCCACGATGTTACTCTGAGGATGATACGGAGTGATGTATCGTGGCTTGACTTTGAACATCTTAAGAATGTTCTTCCAAAGTTGAGAAACGAATTGAGTTCCATTGTCGCTTACGATGGCTTTCGGACATCCGTAGCGAACTATCATGGAGACGAGTTTCTTCGCACACGTTCTGGCGGTGATGTTCTTCATCGGGTAAAGTTCGACAAATTTGGTGGCATAGTCCCTGAAAACCAGGAGGTACTTGTGGTGGTGACGGCTTCTCGGTAGAGGTCCCATTATGTCCACTCCCAGCAATTCAAAAGGCTCAGAAATGGCCGTAGGCTGCATGAGACCTGGACGTTTTCTATTGCGGGCCTTGTGCATCTGACACAAAGGACATCCGTGGACGTACTCTGTAACGTCCTGCCGGGACGATGGCCACCAGTATCTGGCTCGTACTTTGTCGAAGGTACGATCTCGACCTCGATGTCCAGATAGAAGATGGTCATGAAATAAGCGGATGGCGTCCCGCCGGAACCGCTGTGGCAAATAGAGTTTTGCTGGTTGTCTACCATAGGCCTTCCGATACAAGACATCGTTCTTCAGTTCGTAGTACCGATGTCTTTGTGGATTATCTCCTGATAACTGGACTATGATGTCATGTGTGGCTTGTTCATCTTGTTGGGCTTTCCGCACTTCTTCCAGCGTGAAAGAGTGGTACAATGCGTGATTGGCGGGAGGAGCTAATCCGCTACTGGTTGAGGACGAGGTCGACGTCATTGAAGAGGACTCCGCTGGACTGGAATCTTCTGACGAGGACGGCGAAGTCATGTCTTCCAACGACATGGCTAATAGCGAGACAGGCGCTCTTGATAATGCGTCCGCAACCTTATTCTCAACTCCCTTCTTGTGTATGATCTTGAAGTCATACGTCTGCAAGTACATTGCCCAACGAACAAGTCGAGAATTCGGCTCCTTCAAGGTGAACAACCACTGGAGTGCTTTGTGATCGGTGATCACAGTGAATGGTATATTCTCTAAGTATGGCCTGAACTTTCCAACTCCCCAATAGATTGCAAGACATTCCTTTTCCGTGGTTGTATATCTTCGCTGGACGTCGGTCAGTTGCTTACTGGCATAGGCAATAGGTACCTCGACGTCATCTTGAATTTGCGACAGGAAAGCTCCAAGTCCGGCGTCGCTAGCATCCGTTGTTAGGATACACGGCAACTTTGGGTCGTAAGCCGCTAAAGGAGGCGCCATACAGATCGCATCCTTGATGGCCTGGAACGCTTTCTGCTGTTCTTCTTTCCACTGGAATGGAACGTCTTTCTTCTTAAGATGATTTAACGGGGCAACGATCTTGGAATACTGCGGGATGAATCGTGAATGCCATCCCGCCATGCCCAGAAATCTTTGGATTGCTTTCACGTTTTTCGGGATTGGAAAGTCTACTATAGCCTTAGTCTTAGAGGGATCAATGTGAATCCCTCGTTCATTAACTATATGCCCTAACACGGTCGCTTCGCTTTGCGCAAAGCGACATTTCTTAGTCTGAAGCGTAAGGCCTGCTTCAGACAGTCGGTGAAAGACATATTCCAAGGCTTGAAGATGGTCGGCCCACGTACTGGATGGAATGACGATGTCATCCAGATAGATAAAGATGGAAAAGTGATGTCCATCCCTGAAGACTTCGTCGATGAGTCGTTGAAACGACGACGGCGCATTGCATAGACCGAACGGAAGTACTTCGAATTCGTACTTTCCCGCATGCGTGATGAAAGCAGTCTTCGCTTTCGCTTGCGGATGGAGGTCTATCTGCCAATAGCCGCTCTTTAAGACCAGTGCTGTAATGAACTTTGGGGCGCCCATTTTTCCTAATAGTTCTTCTATTCTCGGAAGCGGGTAAGGGTCCTTCACGGTTACTTTATTCAAAGCGCGATAGTCGACGCAGAAACGTATCTTTCCGCACTTCTGGTGGACAAGTACCACAGGTGACGCGTAAGGACTAACGGATGGCTTCACGATCCCGTCGCGGATCATTTCGTGAAGATGATCTTCAATAATCCGCTTTTTCTCGTCGCTAACACGATACGCGCGTTGACTAACGGAAACATCGGTGGTAGTGTGTATCTCGTGATACACTAAGTTATTTCGACCCGCTTTTTCCGAAAATAGTTTTGGAAATCTTAGTAGTAAAGTTTTTAAGTCTTCCTTCTGTTTAGGACTCAGTGTAGGCGACGCGACAGCTTGTTCAATATCCTCGATAATCTGAGGTGTTGGAGTCTTTAACCCCGGGAGATTTAACACGAATGGAAACGTTGTTCCGTCAATCTGACAGGTTTTTGTACCAAAGTCCAGAATAGCCCGATGTTTATAAAGGAAATTCTTTCCCAAAATAAAATCGTTTGGCAGTGAGGGAACTACGTGAAATTCCTGCTTTAGTTTTAACTGTCCTAAGCGGAAGTCTATTCGCGCACGTCCCTTTGTAAAGGTATAACGTCCATCGCCTAACACTATACACTGAGTCTCTTCTTCTTCCGGAAGTACTAAGTCTGGTTTCAAAGTTCTGACTAAATTACGCCACTGATATAAGCTGATAAAACAAGCATCAGCGCCTGAATCTAGCCTGGTCGCGAAAGTTCCATGCGAATATACGGCGTCTATAGCCACGGGAGGATCAACCTCACAGCGACGCACATCCATAGAGCTGCATTCAATAAGGGGCTTTACTTTCGTCGCGCGGCGGGAAGACGTTCCCCTTTTGGTCTTCCCGCTTTCGCGTTTCCGGAAGCTTGCTTTTGCGCGACCTCTTGTTTGTCCGGACATGTTGTGGCATAATGCCCTAAGTGTCCGCACTTATAACATTGGATTTGACTTAAATCGTTTTGCTCTGTTTGAGCCGGTGTAGGTCTATTGGAAAGTCTCACGTTTGGCGTCGCAACCTTTGATGTTGCACCTCCCCCCTGCGGTTTTGTTAAAACCGCGGCTGTGGGAGAATTTCTTCTCCCACTGGATTTACGCGGGGTAGACTTTTCCCTGTCTCTAGGATACAATGTGCTAGAAGGGGTCGCCCGTAAAATTTCTTCTGTTACGCGGCCCTTTTCTATGAAGCTGCGCATTGTCCTTATGCTGTCGTGAAAGACATGGATGCGTATTTCGGGGAGGATATTACGCTTGCAAATCCCGACTAGTTCAGAGTCCGTATACGGAACGCGTAAGTTCTGATTCATCGCGGTGATACTCGCGATGTACAGACTGTTAAAAAAGTCTTTGCGCGTTGCGTTTTCCCACATATTTTACAATATTTCAAAAACTATTCAAGCTAGCGCTCTGGAATAAAGTGCGTTATAAAAGTTTTGCATTTCTCTTTCATATTTTACCCGTTCCAAAGTTGTCCTTTGCATACTTATACCGGAAACCGGAAATGTCAAAATTATCAACTTTGAAAATATTGGATTCTCGAGGATATAAATGCTATTTTCGGAATCCTTGGGGTCGATTCATATTTGAAAAGTGTTCACCAAATTCAATTCGGATGAATAGGTCACGAGTAATCAGCCTTTATTCAAAATCTGGCAAACTTGGTTAGATTGGCGATAATTCATAATCGAGTATCGAATCTTTGTCGTAATAATGCTTGTTAGATGTTATGACACTTTATGCATATATATATGATTGGTCTTTTGGCGCAATACTTTGAAACAAATCAGACGTTCATTAAAGGGATGGTGAAGTGGAAAATAAAGTAATTTTTCATTAATTCTTCTATAAGACCAATCTGCATCGTGAAACATCCAGGAAATAACACCGAACGATTTTTAAACGACAATTAGTTTGAAATTTCATGGATAATTTTAAATAGGGATCTCCGACCAATCGCGTAGCGCCCCGCCTTTTTATCAACAATTTTCTCTTGGCACGCTCCGTGTTGAATAAATTTATCGCGAGACTTGAAAAAATTTGCACGATGTGATAATTGTGGCGCGAGACATGGAGTGTGCCACGAAAATTTTGTTAACGCAAAGGCACGGCGTTACGGGATTGGTCGGAGTTCCTTTTTTGAAATTATTCTTAAAATCTTAACCTAATTTGAATATTAAAATCAATGGGAGGTATTTCCTGAATTTTTCATTATGCATACTGGTAGAAGAATAAATAAAAAAATCACTTTATTTTCCACTTCCCACTCCCTTTAAGAGAAAACTCGCGTCTTTTGAAGAGGAGAAGCGGTTTGAAAATTTTGTTATTTGGGCCATGATATCATAATATTTAGAACTCATATTAATTACGTCTAGGTCTTCAGCAAGATTCATTGCAGCCTAGAGAAAATCTCATTCGTGATGGCCAGGGTTGGCAAAAACCCGGCAAAAACTAGTTTTTGCCGGGACACGTGGAAAAAACCGGTAAAAACCGGCAAAACCGGAAAAAACCGGCAAAAACTAAATTCATGGTTACAAAGTGGTAAACTAGCGAGTTTTAAGTGCATTTTCGTGATGTTTGTTATTGTTATGTTAGAAAAATAACAATAGTATTTTTAATTTTTAAATTTGAGGTGGTTATTACTCTATTAAATTTTTAGTATTCAAATTTGCCAGGTTTTTCGCGAATATTTAACGAATAATTAGTCAAATACTTCACATAGCAACTGGAAAAAACCTTAAAAAGTGGAAAAAACCGCGGAAAAAATGGTTCTTGCCACCGGTTTTAACCTGGTTTAAACCGCGCGGTAAAAACCGCGGAAAAATTAGTTTTTGCCACCCGGTTTTTACCAGGTAAAAACCGCGGTTTTTTCCACCCCTGGCAAAAACTTGCCAACCCTGGTGATGGCGTATGCGCTTCACGAGATCCCTTCAAATAGACATATTCGACTATTCCAAATAAGAAACAACTTCAGAGGAGAGGGCTTCTATGCTAGGAATGTTCGCTACGCGATTGAGCTTCGCTAAACGGAGCCTGAGGTTGGCTATAGCCTCCCGCGTTTAGCGCAAATGTGAGGCCAGGGATAGATTTAATTTTAGAAGTGGGAATAGAGAATAGTGTAATCTAGGAACGCGTCAAATTCCCGGACTCCCTTCCACGGAAAGGAGGGGTATGAAAGAAGGGGCGTGTCAAAGCGACAAAGGTAAAAAGGAATAACGTATTTCTTTGCCGATCCCGTCAGTAACGTCATAAAAACCTAGTTTAAGTGAGCTAATCTGACATTTTAAACTTTTTATTACGGTTTGGAGGGAGGGGCTCTATACTGGGCTATGAGTCGGACTGAATTAAACGCTAACCGTTCTCGAATCCTGCTTCTAAAATTAAATCTATCTCTATTGAGGCTTAATAATAAAGCCGACCACAACCAAAGCATGGGCAAGCATAGAGAATAGAGTAATCTAGGAACGCGTCAAATTCCCGGACTCCCTTCCACGGAAAGGAGGGGTATGAAAGAAGAGGCGTGTCAAAGTGACAAAGGTAAAAAGGAATAACGTATTTTTTGCCGATCCCGTCAGTAACGTCAGCAAAACGTAGTTTAATTGAGCAATACGAAAATTTAAACTTTTCATCACGCGTTAGAAGGAGGGCTCTATACTGGGCAATGAGTCGGACTGAAATAAACACTAACCGTTCTCGAATCCTGCTTCTAAAATTAAATCTATCTCTATTGAGACTTAATAATAAAGCCAACCACAACCAAAGCATGGGCAAAGGCGAATTTCACAACTGACGTTCAAAGTTACCGATGGAAAAACCTAAAAATTAAATGAAAAAAAAAATGAATGCCGGTAAGAATGATCACAACTGAAAATAACAGCTAACAGCTAAAACGAACCCGAACGGTAAACACTTGAAGTTGGCCTCTCTGCGCTGCTGGTCTGCTACTCCTTTCGTTTATTTTCTATGGCAAAAATACTAACTTTGGGATGTATTGGGATATTAGGCCATTTGTGTTTTAACTTTTTAAGACTTATTGTGTAGGAAAGAAAAAACGACCCTGTTTAAAGAAACTTTGGATAAATTTTAATATTTAGTTAAAAGTTGAAATTTTTTTATAAAATTTGGACGAAAATATTTAAATAACAAGACTTCCTTTGAAATTCAAATTGAAGAATGTTCCTGTGCTTTATTGAACTATTTTTTACAAAAGAGACAGTCACTTTCAGTTTCAATTGTTGCTTGATACTTTATTGGACATCCCCTAGTCGTTAAAGGAAGGATGAAGAGGAAAAATAAAGTGATTTTTTGATCGATTTTTCTTATAATGAGACCATTATATGCACAGTGAAACATCCAGGAAATACAGTCTCCGAATGATTTTAAAATTCAAATTAGGTTCAGATTTTAAAGATAATTTGAAGTAAGCACCACTGACTAATAGCTTAACGCCCTGCCTTCCTGTTAACAAAATTTCCGTTGCACGCTCTCGCGCCACGATAGTCACATCGCAAGCAACTTTTATTAAATCTCGCGATAAATTTCATTCGGCATGGAGCGTGCCACGAGAATTTTGTCAATAGGAAGGCAGGGCGTTACGCGATGAGTCGGAGGTCATTATTTCAAATTTTCCGTAAAATCTGAACCTAATTGGAGTTTCAAAACCATTCGGAGATATTTTCTGGATGTTTCACTATGCAGAATGGTGTTATAATTAGTAGAAGAATCGATAAAAAATTATTTGATTTTTCATTTCACCCTCCCATTAAACACATTCTTAATCGTACTATAATAGACAGACATAAACTCTAATGAAATTAGGAGGTAAAGAATTGTAATATTAAAAATAGAGATGCGCCCTGTTCGCTGGTATTTTTTTTCTCCGTATGAGTAACCAGCCCACGTCGTGACCGGTATTAATATTAACAAGTTGGGAAAACCAAAATATTACCTCTCCGTGTCAAGAAGATTATATAAACTTAAGTATCCAATAAAAACGTTATTATGTTTCTGAGTTGGGGTTTCCCATTTTTGTTGTTGTTTTGAAAAATATATCGCAGTGCACGGGCCTTGATAGATATAGGAGGCAATGAATGAAATATATCACAATGCTCGGGCCTTGATAGATATAGGAGGCAATGAATGAAATATATCACAATGCACGGGCCTTGATAGATATAGGAGGCAATGAAGGAAATATATCGCATGCACGGGCCTTGGTAGATATAGGAGGCAATGATAATCTCACTCTTTGCACGAGAGGTTTATCTTTAATATTTAAATAAATATAATTATTTTTTATTATTTTAATCTTCAATAATTAACATTAATAATAGTTAAATCGTTTAAAATAAAGTTATACCTATTATCTTCTCAAACTTTGCTAATATTGACGTTTAAAGTGAAGGGTACCTCTCTTGCCCGCTTTTTTCAAATTTGGGGTATATATACGATTCGTTTCCATTATAATAGTAAGGAAAAAGCGCAATTGCGAAAACCTTTGGTGGCGATCCCACCTTAGGGAGGCTAGACGTTTCTCGTAACCCTAGCTGATCGCCGCGTATATCCTAAAACCAAACGATGATAATAGAGTAGAAGCCAATGATACAGATTGGTGTCTATGTGGAATAGACGGAAGACCAGTGGATGGTGGTGTTAGAAGCCAGTGTAAGTGCAGACTGGTGTCAATGTTGGGATTGACAAAGAACAGAAGATGGTGGTGATTAGAAGCCAGTAAGAACAGACTGGTGTCCGTGTGGGATGGACAAAGACCAGAAGATGGTGGTGTGAGAACTCGAGTAGAGGAGCCATTTCCGTGACTGTGAAAGCAGTTCGGAAATGGCGAACACGTTTGCTCCGATACGCAAACTGCGAACGCGGTCACGTGGGTGTAACAACAGACAGACAGACACACAGACAGACACACAGACACACACACAGACACACACACAGACACGGCCGTTACAGAACCTCTCCTGGACTACGTCACACGGAGAGGTAAAAACATAGACTGCTTTTAACTCTTTCCGTATTAATTTTGAATTGAGAAACAAGATTATCTTAAATATTAAAAAAAATATAATTAATATTTAATATTTTCTTCGTTAGTTATTCGCCTTATTGAACGTTACATCGTTTTGAAAAAGAACAATTAAACATTCTTGAGAGACTTGACTAATATTGGCGTTTGAAATGAAGCATACGCCGGTTGCTTCGCCTTCATCAAATAGGTAGTATATAAGGGTGTCGAATCGCAGCTATGGATAAGAACAGCGCAATTGCGTGAACCTTTGGTGGAAGCCCCACCATTGGGAGGCCGGACGTTTCTCGTAACCCTGGCCGATCGCCGCGTATGTCTTAACCTTAAGGAGTAGAAGCCAGGTGTACAGACTGGTGTCCATGTGGGATGGACAAAAACAAAGACCAGAAGATGGTGGTGTTAGAAGCCAGGTGTACAGACTGGTCTCCATGTGGGATGGACAAAAACAAAGACCAGAAGATGGTGGTGTTAGAAGCCAGGTGTACAGACTGGTGTCCATGTGGGATGGACAAAAACAAAGACCAGAAGATGGTGGTGTTAGATGCCAGGTGTACAAACTGGTGTCCATGTGGGATGGACAAAAACAAAGACCGGAAAATGATGGTGATAGAAGCCAGTAAGTGCAGACTGGTGTCTATGTGGAATGGACAAAGACCACAAAATGGTGGTGTTTGAAGCCAATAAGTACAGATTGGTATTCTTGTAGAATAGACAATTGACTAGTCAGATGAAGTAATAGTGGCCAGTTGATTTGTGGATAGATTCAAGTTTTGAAATTTCCGGGAACTGTGAATACGGTCCGGAAATAGCGAACACATTTGCTTCAATTCGGAAACTGCGAACACGGTCCCCTGGGGTGTAAGTCAATAACAACAGACAGACAGACAGACAGACAGACACACACACAGACACGTCGAAATTAGAACCTTTCCGTGACATACGTCACTCGGAGAGGTAAATAACCTGATAGTTATTCTTGACTAACTTAAAACATTGTTTTAGTGTATGGTTTCAGGCTCAGCAGGACAATTGTCCAACCCATACGTCCCGACTCGTTGCAAGATTTTTGGAGAACGAAGGAATTAACGCTTTGGATTGGCCCGACTTGAACCCGATTTAGCGTTTATGTCTGTCATTTAATAAAAGATTAAAAATGTGTTTAAGGGCTACGGGAGGTTAAGTAAAATATTAAGCTACAATTGAAACTGAAAGTGACAGTCTTGTTTGAAACAGATAGTTCAAGAACGCAGACGGTATTTCCTGGATGTTTCACTATGCAAAATGGTCTTATAATTAGAAGAAGAATCGATAAAAAAAATCACTTTATTGTCCTCTTCATCCTCCCTTCAAGGGCTAGGGGATGTCCAATAAAATATCAAGCAACAATTCAAGCTGAAAGTGACTGTCTTGTTTGTATAAAATAGTTCAATAAAGCACACGAGCATTCTTCAATTTGAAACTCGAAGGAAGTCTTGTTATTTTAAAATGTTCGTCCAAATTTTATAAATATTTACAGAAGAAAATAGGGGAAGTGGGTAGCCGTAGCCTTGAGCCATACAAGTCGTCCAGTGTTTCTCACTTACAATGGTCGATTCCCCTACCACCCTTAAAATTTGAATCTGGCCAATCGGCGCGAAGCATAAAATAGTACCAGATTTCATTGCGAACGCCACCATGTAGCGAACTGTGGAACTAGCTTGTGTAGTCTGCTTATATTTCTGCTGTGCGTCAGTTTGAGTTAGGGTTACGTCAGGCAACGGGTTAATGCGGATATTGGTTTAATTAAGGACGAAAATTCGGTTATTTAATAAAATGAATGTCGTTAAGAGTACGCAGTGTGATTTAACGTACAAGGAAACTACCGATAAGAAAACTCAGGCTGTGTTGAAAGGAAAAGTAAGATCAACCCAAACCAATCCCAATGTTAAAAATCAAACTACAACAACTTGGATACAACTTTATTACTTTGAACTCTTCCCTATCACAGTTTAAAACTTCGGACAAGTTAATTTTTTCCCTGGAACTTAGAAATACCATTGTATTTAAAAATAAAGACATATTTTAAAATAAGTTATGAATTTAGTACTTACCACTCGATTCCAGCCTATGCCATTCTGCCCAGGGTGAGAAATAAGGCGGTGGCACTGGGCAAATGACCAGTTTATAAATTGCCTTGACCAGTTTATTTATTAAATGCCTGGGGGTCTAGTGGTCACCGTGACCACTTTTTAAATTGCCCTTCTTTAGTAAAAAATAAATTCCCGGGGCACTGTACCAAGGAGTAGTTTTGATGTATATACTATAAAAGTTTACTTGGAGAAGCCTAACACAACAACTGGTCTCCTGTTATACTACTCCATGGTGACATATTGCTTGTAAGCAATGATTCAATGAAGAACGGAAGGGGAAAGTGACGGAACGCCGTTATCCGGACCGGACGGGTTAGCACTTAGCACCAGTGCCTAGTAGACTAGCTGCGATGTGCGTTGTTTTTAGGAGTCGTTAGTCTTTCATTGTAATGCAACAAATTTAAGCACTTCAAAGCTAGAAAATTCTACTCGTATTAAAATGGAACATGTTTCCATTAAAGGTTCCAAGTTTAATTATTTTCTTTAACATATATAAACTATAACTTTTGAGTGAGATATAGAAATCAATTCATATAAAACATATAAACAGTATATAAAACCTAGAACCATTTCAGTGCAGCTCTGACAGTATGTAGAAATATTAAGTGGTCATTGACCAGTTTTTTAATTAAAACCCTTGGGCTCTACTGGTCAAATGACCAGTTTAAAAATTTTCCTTATTTCTCACCCTGATTCTGCCTGAGTGCCTCACTGCCTCTAGCAGACGCCTCTAGTCAGTTGGAAGGCGTAGGACCGTACTGTCCACAGAATCACGTCACTCGTGTGTTAATGCGCGTAAAAATCCTATCTCTCTTCACCCCCACGGGGAGGGAAATGGCGCGAAAAATCCGTAAACGGGACGCCTCGCGAAGTTGCCCAAGCTACCCACTTCCCCTATTTTCTTCTGATATTTACTATAACTAGTTATCAATAATGATATTAATAGTTTTCCAAAATTTCTTTAAAAAGGCTAGTTATCTTTCCTACACAATAAAAGTCTTAAAACACAAAATGGCCTAATATCCCAATACCTCCCAAAGTTAGTATTTTTGCCATAGAAAATAAACGAAAGGAGTAGCAGACCAGCAGCGCAGAGATGCCAACTTCAAGTGTTTACCGTTCGGGTTCGTTTTAGCTGTTAGTTGTTATTTTCAGTTGTGATCATTCTTACCGGCATTCATTTTTTTTTTTCATTTAATTTTTAGGTTTTTCCATCGGTAGCTTTGAACGTCAGTTGTGAAATTCGCCTTTGCCCATGCTTTGGTTGTGGTTGGCTTTATTATTAAGTCTCAATAGAGATAGATTTAATTTTAGAAGCAGGATTCGAGAACGGTTAGTGTTTAATTCAGTCCGACTCATTGCCCAGTATAGAGCCCTCCTTCTAACGCGTGATGAAAAGTTTAAATTTTCGTATTGCTCAATTAAACTACGTTTTGCTGACGTTACTGACGGGATCGGCAAAAAATACGTTATTCCTTTTTACCTTTGTCGCTTTGACACGCCTCTTCTTTCATACCCCTCCTTTCCGTGGAAGGGAGTCCGGGAATTTGACGCGTTCCTAGATTACTCTATTCTCTATTCCCACTTCTAAAATTAAATCTATCCCTGGCCTCACATTTGCGCTAAACGCGGGAGGCTATAGCCAACCTCAGGCTCCGTTTAGCGAAGCTCAATCGCGTAGCGAACATTCCTAGCATAGAAGCCCTCTCCCCTGAAGTTGTTTCTTATTTGGAATAGTCGAATATGTCTATTTGAAGGGATCTCGTGAAGCGCATACGCCATCACGAACGAGATTTTCTCTAGGCTGCAATGAATCTTGCTGAAGACCTAGACGTAATTAATATGAGTTCTAAATATTATGATATCATGGCCCTAATAACAAAATTTTCAAACCGCTTCTCCTCTTCAAAAGACGCGAGTTTTCTCTTAAAGGGAGTGGGAAGTGGAAATTAAAGTGATTTTTTTATTGATTCTTCTACCAGTCTGCATAATGAAAAATTCAGGAAATACCTCCCATTGATTTTAATATTCAAATTAGGTTAAGATTTTAAGAATAATTTCAAAAAAGGAACTCCGACCAATCCCGTAACGCCGTGCCTTTGCGTTAACAAAATTTTCGTGGCACACTCCATGTCTCGCGCCACAATTATCACATCGTGCAAATTTTTTCAAGTCTCGCGATAAATTTATTCAACACGGAGCGTGCCAAGAGAAAATTGTTGATAAAAAGGCGGGGCGCTACGCGATTGGTCGGAGATCCCTATTTAAAATTATCCATGAAATTTCAAACTAATTGTTTAAAAATCGTTCGGTGTTATTTCCTGGATGTTTCACGATGCAGATTGGTCTTATAGAAGAATTAATGAAAAATTACTTTATTTTCCACTTCACCATCCCTTTAATGAACGTCTGATTTGTTTCAAAGTATTGCGCGAAAAGACCAATCTATATCTATATAAATCAAAGTCCTGACTGACTGACTGACTGACAGACTGACAGATAATCAACGCCCAGCCCAAACCGCTTGCCCTAGAAGGCTGAAAATTTGCAGGAACGTTACTCATAAGTAGTAGGCGCGTACTAAGAAAGATTTTTGCAATCCGCCGCCATCTTAAAAAATGGCACCCAGAAATGTAAAAACTCTTCTCTATGCAACGAAGTCCGCGCGTTTCAACCGATTTCACAGATATTTAGTACACGGGTTTCCTTTAACCTATAGACAGACTGAATGCTCTTTTGGGTTCGATTTGTTGCCATCTTTTTAAATGGCGGCCAAAAACTAAAAAACCCTTCTTTATGGAATAATGTCCGCGTGAAAAGTAATAAAAAATGTCCCGACGGGCTGACGGGCAACGCCGAGTGCCTTCGCTCCTAGGATGCTACAAAAATATTAGTCATCAGTAAAATCTACCCATTCTTTGTATCATTTTGATGGTAGTTCTTATTACACGCGAGCGACGCCGCGGGTAACAGCTAGTCATATATATATGCATAAAGTGTCATAACATCTAACAAGCATTATTACGACAAAGATTCGATACTCGATTATGAATTATCGCCAATCTAACCAAGTTTGCCAGATTTTGAATAAAGGCTGATTACTCGTGATCTATTCATCCGAATTGAATTTGGTGAACACTTTTCAAATATGAATCGACCCCAAGGATTCCGAAAATCGCATTAATATCCTCGAGAATCCAATATTTTCAAAGTTGATAATTTTGACATTTCCGGTTTCCGGTATAAGTATGCAAAGGACAACTTTGTAACGGGTAAAATATGAAAGAGAAATGCAAAACTTTTATAACGCACTTTATTCCAGAGCGCTAGCTTGAATAGTTTTTGAAATATTGTAAAATATGTGCGAAAAACGCAACGCGCAAAGACTTTTTTAACAGTCTGTACGCGTCAAAAGGCACACCGTCGGATTGTTTAAATTGCGCTATTTCTAGGCGGAGGGATTCCTCCGCTCTACCCGAAAAGAAATAGTCTCTAAATGCGCCTTTCACGGTACGCCACGTTAATGCTTGATTTGGCCTATTCAAGTCCCTAAACCAAATTAATGCACGACCCCTCAATATTTGGGGTAGAAGCGCGATAATGTCATCTCCTGACATGCTGTGATAGTCCGCGAATTCCGTCAAAGTCCGAAGGAATTCCGGCGCGCTTTCACCTTCGACACCACTAAATATTAAGTGAGGGGGCGGTTTTGGCCTACTTTTGGGAGCTGGTCTAGTGCCTACATTTGCTAATGTAGTTGCTAGGGTTTGAATTGTTTGTAGCCAAATGTTTGACGCTGCACCTTGCGGTGGCAGCGGCGGAGGTGGGAGTCCTCCAGCCGCTTGTCCTTGCGAAGGACTAGTACCGAGGCTTGGAGGGGGAGTGATCCCCCTCGGGGGAGTATGGGATCCCGGTAACTGCGCGTTAATCGCGGCGATCAAGGCATGCGGATCGGACGGATTCATGACGCGACAGTTAATTAGTTCAAGCAATGGCACAAGTAGTTCGCACAAGTACGCGTTTAATTACAAATGGTAATGGTAGTCTTAACGGGTCCTGGCAAGCTCGCCACTTTATGTAACCGTAAAGTATTAAAAGTAGGAAAAGGGGCCTAACTTCACGATTCCACAAAGAATTTAAATAAAACTAACAATTTAAAGTTCCCAGGTTACCCGCTTAAAGATCTTATTGATCATGACTAGGTTATTACCAGATAATCCATGGTGGTAGGCAGAAAGACGCAGATGTATCTTGACAATTAAATTTATTTATTACAACCAAACGCGTCTGTTCTTGTCGCGTTACAAAAACTTACTCTCTCTAGAAAGCGGCGGCGGGGCTTTTTATCCCCGCCAAAATATTTTTTATCTTTTTACAATGAGCGAGTGGCGCTTAAGGCGCCACTTGTGAGAGAAAGGGGAACTAAAAAAATAGAGGAAGCAGACGACTTCGGAGGGATGTGGAGGTCGTCGTTACAACGTTTTCAATCTAAACGCGTTTGAAGCAGATACTTTTTTCAATCTATGCGCGTTTGAAACGTAAACATTTTCAAACTATACGCGTTTGAAACGTAAACATTTTCAAACTATACGCGTTTGAAAAATAAAAATTTCAGAACTAAACGCGTATAGGCTGGGCTCGTGTTTAAAAAGGCGTTGCATTTTCCCGTTTAGGAAAACGTTTAGAATCTAAACATCGTTTTTTCTGTGTAGCTCAATGAATACCACGTTCGGCTGTTAACCGAAAGGTTGGTGGTTCGAGCCCACCCGGGAGCGGTGTTGTGACACCTCAAATGTAACGTTAAAAGCCAAAGTTTTTCCACAATATCTGACGACCATTTAATTTTTAGGCTTCCATGGCGCAATGGTTAGCGCGTTCGGCTGTTAACCGAAAGGTTGGTGGTTCGAGCCAATCAGGGAGCGGTGTTGTGAGGTATCAGATCTAACGTAAAAATTCAGGGTTTTCCCACAATACCTGACGAACATTTAATTTTTGGGCTTCCGTTGCGCAATGGTTAGCGCGTTTGGCTGTTAACCGAAAGGTTGGTGGATCGAGCCCACCCAGGAGCGGTGTTGTGACATCTCACATGTAACGTAAAAATCCAAAGTTTTTCCACATTACCTGACGACCATTCAATTTCCGGGCTTCTGTGGCGCATTTTCAGCTCGTTCGGCTGTTATCGGAATGGTTGGTGGCTCAGGCCCACCCGGGAGCGTTGGTGTTAAGTTTTATAAGTAACGTAAAAGTCATCGTTTTTCCACAATACCTGAAAACCATTTAATTTCTGAGATTCCGTGGCTCAATGGTTAGCGCGTTCGGCTGTTAACCGAAAGGTTGGTGGTTCGAGCCCACCCGGGAGCGGTGTTGTAAAAGCTCAAATGTAACATAAAAAGTCATAAGTTTTCCACAATACCTGACAACCATTTAATTTCTGAGCTTCCGTGCCTCAATGGTTAGCGCGTTAGGCTGTTAACCGAAAGGTTGGTGGTTCGAGCACACCCGGGAATGGTGCTGTGAGGTTTCAGATGATACGTAAAAAGGCAGAGTTTTTAAACAATACCTGACGACTATTTAATTTCAGAGCTTCCTTGGCTCAATGAATACCGAAAGGTTTGTGGTTCGAGCCCACCCGGGAGCGGTGTTGTGACACCTCAAATGTAACGTAAAAAGCCAAAGTTTTTCCACAATATCTGACGACCATTTAATTTTTACGCTTCCGTGGCGCTTTGGTTAGCGCGTTCGGCTGTTAACCGAAAGGTTGGTGGTTCGAGCACACCCGGGAGCGGTGCTGTGAGGTTTCAGATGTTACGTAAAAAGTCAAAGTTTTTCCACAATACCTGACGACTTTTTAATTTCAGAGCTTAAGTGGCAAAAAGGTTAGCGCGTTCGGCTGTTAACCGAAAGGTTGGTCGTTCGAGCCCATGCAGGAGCGGTGTTGTGAGGTCTCAGATGTAACGTACAAAGTCAGAGTTTTTCCACAATACCTGACGAACATTTAATTTTTGGGCTTCCGTTGCGCAATGGTTAGCGCGTTTGGCTGTTAACCGAAAGGTAGGTGGTTCGAGCCCATCCGGGAGCGGTGTTGTGAGGTCTCAGATGTAACGTAAAAAGTCAGAGTTTTCCCACAATACCTGACGAACATTTAATGTTTGGGCTTCCGTGGCGCAATGGTTAGCGCGTTCAGCTGATAACCGAAAGGTTGGTGGTTCGACCCCACCCGGGAGCGGTGTTGTGAGATCTCAAATGTAACGTAAAAAGCCATCAACTATACCTGACGACCATTTAATTTTTGGGCTTCCGTGGCGCAATGGCTAGCGCGTTCGGCTGTTAACTGAAAGGTTGGTGGTTCGAGCCCATCCGGGAGCGGTGTTGTGAGGTCTCAGATGTGAGGTAAAAAGTCAAAGTTTTTCCACAATACCTTACGACCATTCAATTTCCGGGCTTCTGTGGCGCATTTTCAGCTCGTTCGGCTGTTATCGGAAAGGTTGGTGGCTCAAGCCCACCCGGGAACGTTGGTGTAAAGTTTTATAAGTAACGTAAAAGTCACAGTTTTTCCACAATACCTGAAGACCATTTAATTTCAGAGCTTCCGTGGCTAAATGAATACCGCGTTCGGCTGTTAACCGAAAGGTTGGTGGTTCGAGCCCACCCGGGAGCGGTGTTGTGACACCTCAAATATAACGTAAAAAGCCAAAGTTTATCAACAATACCTGACGACCATATAATTTTTGGGCTTCCGTGGCGCAATGGCTAGCGCGTTCGGCTGTTAACCGAAAGGTTGGTGGTTCGAGCCCACCCGGGAGAAGTGTTGTGGGGTCTCAGATGTAGCGTAAAAAGTCATCAGTTTTTCAAAATACCTGCCAACCATTTAATTTCTGAGCTTCCGTGGCGCAATGATTAGCGAGTTCAGCTGATAACCGAAAGGTTGGTGGTTCTAGCACACCCGGGAGCGGTGTTTATAGATCTCAAATGTAACGTAAAAAGCCAAAGTTTTTCAACAATACCTGACGAATATTTAATTTCAGAGCTTCCGTGGCTCAATGAATACCGCGTTCGGCTGTTAACAGAAAGGTTGGTGGTTCGAGCCCATCCGGGGGCGGTGTTGTGACATGTCAAATGTAACGTAAAAAGCCAAAGTTTTTCCACAATACCTGTCATAAGTTTTTCCACAATACCTGACAACCTTACAATTTCTGAGCTTCCGTGGCTCAATGGTTATCGCGTTCGGCTGTTAACCGAAAGGTTGGTGGTTCGAGCCCACCCGGGAGCGGTGTTATGAGGTCTCAGATGTAACGTAAAAAGCCAAAGTTTTTCAACAATACCTGACGACCATTTAGTTTTTGGGCTTCCGTGGCGCAATGGATAGCGCGTTCAGCTGTTAACCGAAAGGTTGGTATTTCGAGCACACCCGGAAGCGGTGCTGTGAGGTTTCAGATGTTACGTAAAAAGTCAAAGTTTTTCCACAATACCTGACGACTATTTAATTTCAGAGCTTCCGTGGCTCAATGAATACCGCGTTCGGCTGTTAACCGAAAGGTTGGTGGTTAGAGCCCATCCGGGAGCGTTGTTGTGAGGTCTCAGATGTGACGTAACAAGTCAAAGTTTTTCCAAAATACCTGACGACCATTCAATTTCCGGGCTTCTGTGGCGCATTTTCAGCTCGTTCGGCTGTTATCGGAAAGGTTGGTGGCTCAAGCCCACCCGGGAACGTCGGTGTTAAGTTTTATAAGTAACGTAAAAGTCATAGTTTACCACAATACCTGAAGACCAATTAATTTCTGAGATTCCGTGGCTCAATGAATACCGCGTTCGGCTGTTAACCGAAAGGTTGGTGGTTCGAGCCCACCCGGGAGCGGTGTTGTGACACCTCAAATATAACGTAAAAAGCCAAAGTTCATCAACAATACCTGACGACCATTTAATTTTTGGGCTTCCGTGGCGCAATGGCTAGCGCGTTCGGCTGTTAACCGAAAGGTTGGTGGTTCGAGCCCATCCGGGAGCGGTGTTGTGAGGTCTCAGATGTAACGTAAAAAGTCAGAGCTTTTCCACAATATCTGACGACCATTTAATTTTAGGCTTCCGTGGCGCAATGGTTAGAGCGTTCGGTTGTTAACTGAAAGGTTGGTGGTTCGAGCCCATCCGGGAGCGGTGTTGTGAGGTCTCAGATGTAACGTAAAAATTCAGAGTTTTTCCACAATACCTGACGAACATTTAATTTTTGGGCTTGCGTTGCGCAATGGTTAGCGCGTTTGGCTGTTAACCGAGAGGTTGGTGGTTCGAGCCCATCCGGGAGCGGTGTTGTGAGATCTCAGATGTAACGTAAAAAGCCAAAGTTTTTCAACAATACCTGGCGACCATTTAATTTTTGGGCTTCCGTGGCGCAATGGATAGCGCGTTCAGCTGTTAACCGAAAGGTTGGTGGTTCGAGCACACCCGGGAGCGGTGCTGTGAGGTTTAAGATGTAACGTAAAAAGGCAGAGTTTTCCCACAATACCTGACGAACATTTAATTTTTGGGCTTCCGTTGCGCAATGGTTAGCGCGTTTGGCTGTTAACCGAAAGGTTGGTGGTTCGAGACCACCCGGGAGCGGTGTTGTGACATCTCAAATGTAACGTAAAAAGCCAAAGTTTTTCCACAATACCTGACAACCATTTAATTTCTGAGCTTCCGTGACTTAATGAATACCGCGTTCGGCTGTTAACCGAAAGGTTGGTGGTTCGAGCGCACCCGGGAGCGGTTTTGTGAGATATCAAATGTAACGTAAAAAGCCAAAGTTTTTCAACAATACCTGGCGACCATGTAATTTTTGAGCTTCCGTGGCTCAATGAATACCGCGTTCGGCTGTTAACCGAAAGGTTGGTGGTTCGAGCCCACCCGGGAGCGTTGTTGTGAGGTCTCAGATGTGACGTAACAAGTGAAAGTTTTTCCAAAATACCTGACGACCATTCAATTTCCGGGATTCTGTGGCTCATTTTCAGCTCGTTCGGCTGTTATCGGAAAGGTTTGTGGCTCAAGCCCACCCGGGAACGTTGGTGTTAAGTTTTATAAGTAACGTAAAAGTCATAGTTTACCACAATACCTGAAGACCAATTAATTTCTGAGATTCCGTGGCTCAATGGTTAGCGCGTTAGGCTGTTAACCGAAAGGTTGGTGGTTCGAGCCCACCCGGGAGCGTTGTTGTGAGGTCTCAGATGTGACGTAACAAGTGAAAGTTTTTCCAAAATACCTGACGACCATTCAATTTCCGGGATTTTGTGGCGCATTTTCAGCTCGTTCGGCTGTTATCGGAAAGGTTGGTGGCTCAAGCCCACCCGGGAACGTTGGTGTTAAGTTTTATAAGTAACGTAAAAGTCATAGTTTACCACAATACCTGAAGACCAATTAATTTCTGAGATTCCGTGGCTCAATGGTTAGCGCGTTAGGCTGTTAACCGAAAGGTTGGTGGTTCGAGCACACCCGGGAGCGGTGTTGTGACACCTCAAATATAACGTAAAAAGCCAAAGTTTATCAACAATACCTGACGACCATATAATTTTTGGGCTTCCGTGGCGCAATGGCTAGCGCGTTCGGCTGTTAACCGAAAGGTTGGTGGTTCGAGCCCACCCGGGAGAAGTGTTGTGGGGTCTCAGATGTAGCGTAAAAAGTCATCAGTTTTTCAAAATACCTGACAACCATTTAATTTCTGAGCTTCCGTGGCGCAATGATTAGCGAGTTCAGCTGATAACCGAAAGGTTGGTGGTTCTAGCACACCCGGGAGCGGTGTTTATAGATCTCAAATGTAACGTAAAAAGCCAAAGTTTTTCAACAATACCTGACGAATATTTAATTTCAGAGCTTCCGTGGCTCAATGAATACCGCGTTCGGCTGTTAACAGAAAGGTTGGTGGTTCGAGTCCATCCGGGGGCGGTGTTGTGACATGTCAAATGTAACGTAAAAAGCCAAAGTTTTTCCACAATACCTGTCATAAGTTTTTCCACAATACCTGACAACCTTACAATTTCTGAGCTTCCGTGGCTCAATGGTTATCGCGTTCGGCTGTTAACCGAAAGGTTGGTGGTTCGAGCCCACCCGGGAGCGGTGTTATGAGGTCTCAGATGTAACGTAAAAAGCCAAAGTTTTTCAACAATACCTGACGACCATTTAGTTTTTGGGCTTCCGTGGCGCAATGGATAGCGCGTTCAGCTGTTAACCGAAAGGTTGGTATTTCGAGCACACCCGGAAGCGGTGCTGTGAGGTTTCAGATGTTACGTAAAAAGTCAAAGTTTTTCCACAATACCTGACGACTATTTAATTTCAGAGCTTCCGTGGCTCAATGAATACCGCGTTCGGCTGTTAACCGAAAGGTTGGTGGTTAGAGCCCATCCGGGAGCGTTGTTGTGAGGTCTCAGATGTGACGTAACAAGTCAAAGTTTTTCCAAAATACCTGACGACCATTCAATTTCCGGGCTTCTGTGGCGCATTTTCAGCTCGTTCGGCTGTTATCGGAAAGGTTGGTGGCTCAAGCCCACCCGGGAACGTCGGTGTTAAGTTTTATAAGTAACGTAAAAGTCATAGTTTACCACAATACCTGAAGACCAATTAATTTCTGAGATTCCGTGGCTCAATGAATACCGCGTTCGGCTGTTAACCGAAAGGTTGGTGGTTCGAGCCCACCCGGGAGCGGTGTTGTGACACCTCAAATATAACGTAAAAAGCCAAAGTTCATCAACAATACCTGACGACCATTTAATTTTTGGGCTTCCGTGGCGCAATGGCTAGCGCGTTCGGCTGTTAACCGAAAGGTTGGTGGTTCGAGCCCATCCGGGAGCGGTGTTGTGAGGTCTCAGATGTAACGTAAAAAGTCAGAGCTTTTCCACAAATCAGTGATGGGCATTTTCCCGATTTTTCATTTTCTCACGCTCACGCTCACGAGTATTTACTCATAGAGTAGGAGCTCTCAGCTCTCGCTCACTTTTGGTTTTGGGAAAAAGAGTAGCTACTCTTCTCCGCTTTCTTTTACAATATATTTGTCATAGCCTCTCCTCTCATAAAATAATTTGTGCGTGTTCTCCAAGATGGCGCTGCTCTCTGCTCAATTACTCTAGTAAATAAATGGCACCAAAAGCTCTCGCCTCACACTGACACAAAAAAATATGGCGAGCTCACAGTGCTCTCCGCTCTTCCATAAGCCAAGTCCGTCAGCTCTCATTTATTGGGCACATTTCCACAAGGAATTTATGGGCTTCCTCTCATCTCATTTCAACTGGTTTTTTCAATACTCGAAGCTCACCTCTCTTTATGGTTTTTGTGAACTCAATAGCTTATGACGCTCATCTCATATTTCGCTCTCAATTCAATACCAAATATCATCTCATTAAAATTTTAAGGCTTCTTTTTTTCTTTTCATTTATTTCTGGCGTATGTCATATATTTTACCGCTCGACTCATTGTCAAAGCTCATATTAATGAGCTCTTTTCAAAGCTCATCTCATCTCATTTTAAAATTGTAATCGTGTTGGTACTCTTCTCAATTAAAAATTTCGAACAGTATAACCGCCTGTTGTATCTCATTTATGAAATTCTCTATGTACCACCATTCATCTCATCTCATTTATGCAGGCCCGTAGCCAGAAAAGTTACGCAGAGGGGGCAGTATCTTTCTGTGAGGGGGCATGGCAAATGGAATTTTTTTATAGAATAACATAATATCAAAATATCAGACAATAAATATTTCCGCAATATTTCATTATTGACACTCATTTAACATTTGAAAATCAAACTTTTTTAAAAAGTATAAAAAATAAATTGTTAATAAACAATTCTAAATCTAAACTTCTAGTCAGATCTTTTTCGTAGGCTAGGGAAGTTAAGTTTCACTTTCTTTCATGTGACATAGCTCGTCGTTAAAGTGAAAATACGCGAGTTTGGCAGGAAAAGCTTGCCTCGCGTCAAATGTAAGTCTGTATCCCGAGGGGTGGGTCATTCATGAAATCCCGTGCGCTACCCGTGAAATCCAACTTAATGATTTCTTTAATGATTTTGTGATTTCGTTGCTGATTTCGGATTTTTTATTTGATTTCGAAATCAGCATTGATTTCGAAATCAGCATTGATTTCGGATTTCTTAAGTTGGATTTCACGGGTAGCGTACGGGATTTCATGAATGACCCACCCCTCGGGATACAGACTTACATTTGACGCGAGGCAAGCTTTTCCTGCCAAACTCGCGTATTTTCACTTTAACGACGAGCTATGTCACATGAAAGAAAGTGAAACTTAACTTCCCTAGCCTACGAAAAAGATCTGACTAGAAGTTTAGATTTAGAATTGTTTATTAACAATTTATTTTTTATACTTTTTAAAAAAGTTTGATTTTCAAATGTTAAATGAGTGTCAATAATGAAATATTGCGGAAATATTTATTGTCTGATATTTTGATATTATGTTATTCTATAAAAAAATTCCATTTGCCATGCCCCCTCACAGAAAGATACTGCCCCCTCTGCGTAACTTTTCTGGCTACGGGCCTGCATAAATGAGATGAGATGAATGGTGGTACATAGAGAATTTCATAAATGAGATACAACAGGCGGTTATACTGTTCGAAATTTTTAATTGAGAAGAGTACCAACACGATTACAATTTTAAAATGAGATGAGATGAGCTTTGAAAAGAGCTCATTAATATGAGCTTTGACAATGAGTCGAGCGGTAAAATATATGACATACGCCAGAAATAAATGAAAAGAAAAAAAGAAGCCTTAAAATTTTAATGAGATGATATTTGGTATTGAATTGAGAGCGAAATATGAGATGAGCGTCATAAGCTATTGAGTTCACAAAAACCATAAAGAGAGGTGAGCTTCGAGTATTGAAAAAACCAGTTGAAATGAGATGAGAGGAAGCCCATAAATTCCTTGTGGAAATAAAATCAGGATAAAAAACACAAAATCAACAAAGAAATCACGAAATCAACATAAAAATCACGAAATCAACATAAAAATCACGAAATCAACATAAAAATCACGAAATCAACATAAAAATCACGAAATCAGAAGCGAAATCACAAAATCAGTAAAGAAATCGTGAAATCCATTACAAAATTCACGAAATCCAAAAACCAAAGAAATCACAAAATCCGACGAAATCAAGGGGAAAATCTCAAAATCCGAGGAAATCACGTAAAAACCGCAAAATCCAACGAAATCAAGGGAAATATCGCAAAATCCGTCGAAATCACGGGAAATATCGCAAAATCCGTCAAAATCACGGGAAAAATAGCAAAATCCGACGGAATCACGGGAAAAATCTCAAAATTCGATGAAATTCATTGGATTTTATCGAATTCCGAAAAATGAACGAAATCAAACGGAATCCGAAGAAATCAAATTGGATTTCGAAATCCCGTACACTTTTTCCACAACGTCCGACATAATATTTTGGTCCTGGATGACAAAACCAGCGATATATATCAAGGATAACAACAAAAAGCTAAAAATTCCAGTGTATCAGCATGGGATACATATCAAAAGTGAATTTAAAACATACAAATGAATCAGGGATATATCAAGTAAAAAAATCCAAGTGTATCAGGAATATACACAGGTAGAGACAATAAAGTCTAAAATATGTTGATATACATTCTAAATAGTTTTAATATTTGTGTACCAAAATGAAAATATTCATTACAGGGGCAAAGTTAATTTGATAAGGGGGCATTGGAAATTTTTGAAGGGGCATTTAGGGGAAAACCGAAATCTTATTTGAGGGGGCAGGATATATTTTTGAGGGGGCCTGTTCAGTACTCATAGGAATCTGGAGTTCCATTTACAGGGACACTCACCTAAACCTCATCTCTTGAAGCCGCAAAATAGTTCCCTCACCAAAGACCCATCTTTCGGAGTTCCAAGTCATTGCCACTCACAAAAAAATCATTTCTTGGAGCTCCAAATTTATTTTTACTCGCCACAAACTCATCTCTTGGAGCTCCGAATAATTGCTGCTCACCAAAACCTCATCTCTGAGAGCTCCAAATATTGCTGCTCAGCAAAATTTCATCTCTTGGAGCTCCAAAAAATTTCTGTTCCCCCGTTAATCATTTCATGCAGTTGCAAATAATAGCAGCTCACGTTAAACTCAACTCATTGAGCCATTAATAATTGTAGCAAAGGAAAATCTCATATCTCGGGTGTACAAAAGAAATACCGCTCACAAGAGCTCACCTATTCTGGTTTTAAATATTTGGCGCTCATCTTCAACTCAACTCCAGGAGTTCTCAAACATTTGGACTCGTCGCAACTCATCTCTTGGAACTCCAAAAAATAGCACTCTCATCTCCAACTCCGTTCCATTATGAAATTTTACCCCTCTCCTCTCACGCTCCTCTCACATGTAGAAAAAAACTATCTACTCATCTCTCAAAATACTCCTAGTGAGCGGAGCTTTAAGGAGCGCGCCCATCACTGTCCACAATACCTGACGACCATTTAATTTTTGGGCTTCAGTGGCGCAATGGTGAGCGCGTTCAGCTGTTAACCGAAAGGTTGGTGGTTTGAGCCCACCCGGGAGAGGTGTTGTGGGGTCTCAGATGTAGCGTAAAAAGTCATAAGTTTTCCACAATACCTGACAACCGTTTAATTTCTGAGCTTCCGTGGCGCAATGGCTAGCGCGTTCGGCTGTTAACCGAAAGGTTGGTGGTTCGGGCCCATCCGGGAGCGGTGCTGTGAGATTTCAGATGTTACGTAAAAAGTCATTTTTTCCACAATACCTGACGACTATTTAATTTCAGAGCTTCCGTGGCTCAATGAATACCGAGTTCGGCTGTTAACCGAAAGGTTGGTGGTTCGAGCCCACCCGCGAGCGGTGTTGTGACATCTCAAATGTAACGTAAAAAGCCAGAGTTTTTCCACAATATCTGACGACCATTTAATTTTAGGCTTCCGTGGCGCAATGGTTAGAGCGTTCGGTTGTTAACCGAAAGGTTGGTGGTTCGAGCCCATCCGGGAGCGGTGTTGTGAGGTCTCAGATGTAACGTACAAAGTCAGTGTTTTTCCACAATACCTGACGACCATTTAATTTTTGGGCTTCCGTGGCGCAATGCTTAGTGCGTTCGGCTGTTAACCGAAAGGTTGGTGGTTCGAGCCCATCCGCGAGCGGTGTTGTGAGGTCTCAGATGTAACGTAAAAACTCAGAGTTTTTCCACAATACCTGACGAACATTTAATTTTTGGGCTCTCGTTGCGCAATGGTTAGCGCGTTTGGCTGTTAACCGAAAGGTTGGTGGTTCGAGCCCATCCGGGAGCGGTGTTGTGAGATCTCAGATGTAACGTAAAAAGTTTGAGTTTTCCCACAATACCTGACCAACATTTAATTTTTCGGCTTCCGTGACTTAATGAATACCGCGTTCGGCTGTTAACCGAAAGGTTGGTGGTTGGAGCGCACCCGGGAGCGGTTTTGTGAGATATCAAATGTAACGTAAAAAGCCAAAGTTTTTCAACAATACCTGGCGACCATTTAATTTTTGAGCTTCCGTGGCGCAATGGATAGCGCGTTCAGCTGTTAACCGAAAGGTTGGTGGTTCAAGCACCCCCGGGAGCGGTGCTGTGAGGTTTAAGATGTTACGTAAAAAGTCAAAGTTTTTCCACAATACCAGACGACTATTTAATTTCAGAGCTTCCGTGGCTCAATGAATACCGCGTTCGGCTGTTAACCGAAAGGTTGGTGGTTCGAGCCTTCCCGGGAGAGGTGTTGTGGGGTCTCAGTTGTAGCATAAAAAGTCATAAGTTTTCCACAATACCTGACAATGTAACGTAAAAAGCCAAAGTGTTTCAACAATACCTGACGGCCATTTAATTTTTGGGCTTCCGTGGCGCAATGGTTAGCGCGTTCGGCTGTTAACCGAAAGGTTGGTGGTTCGAGCCCATTTAGGAGCGGTGTTGTGAGGTCTCAGATGTAACGTAAAAAGTCAGAGTTTTCCCACAATACCTGACGAACATTTAATTTTTGGGCTTCCGTTGCGCAATGGTTAGCGCGTTTGGCTGTTAACCGAAAGGTTGGTGGTTCGAGCCCACCCGGGAGCGGTGTTGTGACATCTCAAATGTAACGTAAAAAGTAAGAGATTTCCCACAATACCTGACGAACATTTAATTTTTGGGCTTCCGTTGCGCAATGGTTAGCGCGTTTGGCTGTTAAACGAAAGGTTGGTGGTTCGAGCCCACCCGGGAGCGGTGTTGTGACATCTCAAATGTAACGTAAAAAGTCATAGTTTACCACAATACCTGAAGACCAATTAATTTCTGAGATTCCGTGGCTCAATGGTTAGCGCGTTCGGCTGTTAACCGAAAGGTTGGTGGTTCGAGCCCACCCGGGAGCGTTGTTGTGAGGTCTCAGATGTGACGTAACAAGTGAAAGTTTTTCCAAAATACCTGACGACCATTCAATTTCCGGGATTCTGTGGCGCATTTTCAGCTCGTTCGGCTGTTATCGGAAAGGTTGGTGGCTCAAGCCCACCCGGGAACGTTGGTGTTAAGTTTTATAAGTAACGTAAAAGTCATAGTTTTTCCTCAATACCGGAAGACCATTTAATTTCTGAGATTCCGTGGCTCAATGGCTAGCGCGGTCGGCTGTTAACCGAAAGGTTGGTGGTTCGAGCCCACCCGGGAGCGGTGGTGTGAGGTTTCAGATGTTACGTAAAAAGTCAAAGTTTTTCCACAATACCTGACGACTATTTGATTTCAGAGCTTCCGTGGCTCAATGAATACCGCGTTCGGCTGTTAACCGAAAGGTTGGTGGTTCGAGCCCACCCGGGAGAGGTGTTGTGGGGTCTCAGATGTAACGTACAAAGTCAGTGTTTTTCCACAATACCTGACGACCATTTAATTTTTGGGCTTCCGTGGCGCAATGCTTAGTGCGTTCGGCTGTTAACCGAAAGGTTGGTGGTTCGAGCCCATCCGCGAGCGGTGTTGTGAGGTCTCAGATGTAACGTAAAAATTCAGAGTTTTTCCACAATACCTGACGAACATTTAATTTTTGGGCTCGCGTTGCGCAATGGTTAGCGCGTTCGGCTGTTAACCGAAAGGTTGGTAGTTCGAGCCCATCCGGGAGCGGTGTTGTGAGATCTCAGATGTAACGTAAAAAGTCAGAGTTTTCCCACAATACCTGACCAACATTTAATTTTACGGCTTCCGTTGCGCAATGGTTAGCGCGTTTGGCTGTTAACCGAAAGGTTGGTGGTTCGAGCCCACCCGGGAGCGGTGTTGTGACATCTCAAATGTAACGTAAAAAGCCAGAGTTTTTCCACAATATCTGACGACCATTTAATTTTTAGGCTTCCGTGGCGCAATTGTTAGAGCGTTCGGATGTTAACCGAAAGGTTGGTGGTTCGAGCCCATCCGGGAGCGGTGTTGTGGGGTCTCAGATGTAACGTACAAAGTCAGTGTTTTTCCACAATACCTGACGAACATTTAATTTTTGGGCTTCCGTTGCGCAAAGGTTAGCGCGTTTGGTTGTTAACCGAAAGGGTGGTGGCTCGAGCCCACCCGGGAGCGGTGTTGTGACATCTCAAATGTAACGTAAAAAGCCAAAGTTTTTCCACAATACCTGACGACCATTTAATTTTTGGGCTTCCGTGGCGCAATGCTTAGTGCGTTCGGCTGTTAACCGAAAGGTTGGTGGTTCGAGCCCATCCGCGAGCGGTGTTGTGAGGTCTCAGATGTAACGTAAAAATTCAGAGTTTTTCCACAATACCTGACGAACATTTAATTTTTGGGCTTGCGTTGCGCAATGGTTAGCGCGTTTGGCTGTTAACCGAAAGGTTGGTGGTTCGAGCCCATTTAGGAGCGGTGTTGTGAGGTCTCAGATGTAACGTAAAAAGTAAGAGATTTCCCACAATACCTGACGAACATTTAATTATTGGGCTTCCGTTGCGCAATTGTTAGCGCGTTTGGCTGTTAAACGAAAGGTTGGTGGTTCGAGCCCACCCGGGAGCGGTGTTGTGACATCTCAAATGTAACGTAAAAAGCCAAAGTTTTTCCACAATACCTGACGACCATTTAATTTTCGGGCTTCCGTGGCGCAATGGTTAGCGCGTTCGGCTGTTAACCGAAAGGTTGGTGGTTCGAGCCCATTTAGGAGCGGTGTTGTGAGGTCTCAGATGTAACGTAAAAAGTAAGAGATTTCCCACAATACCTGACGAACATTTAATTTTTGGGCTTCCGTTGCGCAATGGTTAGCGCGTTTGGCTGTTAAACGAAAGGTTGGTGGTTCGAGCCCACCCGGGAGCGGTGTTGTGACATCTCAAATGTAACGTAAAAAGCCAAAGTTTTTCCACAATACCTGACGACCATTTAATTTTTGGGCTTCCGTTGCGCAATGGTTAGCGCGTTTGGCTGTTAAACGAAAGGTTGGTGGTTCGAGCCCACCCGGGAGCGGTGTTGTGACATCTCAAATGTAACGTTAAAAGCCAAAGTTTTTCCACAATACCTGACGACTATTTAATTTCAGAGCTTCCGTGGCTCAATGAATACCGCGTTCGGCTGTTAACCGAAAGGTTGGTGGTTCGAGCCTTCCCGGGAGAGGTGTTGTGGGGTCTCAAATGTAGCATAAAAAGTCATAAGTTTTCCACAATACCTGACAATGTAACGTAAAAAGCCAAAGTGTTTCAACAATACCTGACGGCCATTTAATTTTTGGGCTTCCGTGGCGCAATGGTTAGCGCGTTCGGCTGTTAACCGAAAGGTTGGTGGTTCGAGCCCATTTAGGAGCGGTGTTGTGAGGTCTCAGATGTAACGTAAAAAGTAAGAGATTTCCCACAATACCTGACGAACATTTAATTTTTGGGCTTCCGTTGCGCAATGGTTAGCGCGTTTGGCTGTTAAACGAAAGGTTGGTGGTTCGAGCCCACCCGGGAGCGGTGTTGTGACATCTCAAATGTAACGTAAAAAGCCAAAGTTTTTCCACAATACCTGACGACCATTTAATTTTCGGGCTTCCGTGGCGCAATGGTTAGCGCGTTCGGCTGTTAACCGAAAGGTTGGTGGTTCGAGCCCATCCGCGAGCGGTGTTGTGACATCTCAAATGTAACGTAAAAAGTAAGAGATTTCCCACAATACCTGACGAACATTTAATTTTTGGGCTTCCGTTGCGCAATGGTTAGCGCGTTTGGCTGTTAAACGAAAGGTTGGTGGTTCGAGCCCACCCGGGAGCGGTGTTGTGACATCTCAAATGTAACGTAAAAAGCCAAAGTTTTTCCACAATACCTGACGACCATTTAATTTTCGGGCTTCCGTGGCGCAATGGTTAGCGCGTTCGGCTGTTAACCGAAAGGTTGGTGGTTCGAGCCCATCCGCGAGCGGTGTTGTGACATCTCAAATGTAACGTAAAAAGCCAAAGTTTTTCCACAATACCTGACGACCATTTAATTTTCGGGCTTCCGTGGCGCAATGGTTAGCGCGTTCGGCTTCTAACCGAAAGGTTGGTGGTTCGAGCCCATTTAGGAGCGGTGTTGTGAGGTCTCAGATGTAACGTAAAAAGTCAGAGATTTCCCACAATACCTGACGAACATTTAATTTTTGGGCTTCCGTTGCGCAATGGTTAGCGCGTTTGGCTGTTAACCGAAAGGTTGGTGGTTCGAGCCCACCCGGGAGCGGTGTTGTGACATCTCAAATGTAACGTAAAAAGCCAAAGTTTTTCCACAATACCTGACGACCATTTAATTTTCGGGCTTCCGTGGCGCAATGGTTAGCGCGTTCGGCTGTTAACCGAAAGGTTGGTGTTTCGAGCCCATCCGCGAGCGGTGTTGTGAGGTCTCAGATGTAACGTAAAAAGTCAGAGTTTTCCCACAATACCTGACCAACATTTAATTTTTCGGCTTCCGTTGCGCAATGGTTAGCGCGTTTGGCTGTTAACCGAAAGGTTGGTGGTTCGAGCCCACCCGGGAGCGGTGTTGTGGGGTCTCAGTTGTAGCATAAAAAGTCATAAGTTTTCCACAATACCTGACAATGTAACGTAAAAAGCCAAAGTTTTTCAACAATACCTGACGGCCATTTAATTTTTGGGCTTCCGTGGCGCAATGGTTAGCTCGTTCGGCTGTTAACCGAAAGGTTGGTGGTTCGAGCCCATTTAGGAGCGGTGTTGTGAGGTCTCAGATGTAACGTAAAAAGTCAGAGTTTTCCCACAATACCTGACGAACATTTAATTTTTGGGCTTGCGTTGCGCAATGGTTAGCGCGTTTGGCTGTTAACCGAAAGGTTGGTGGTTCGAGCCCATCCGGGAGCTGTGTTGTGAGGTCTCCGATGTAACGTAAAAAGTCAGAGTTTTGCCACAATACCTGACCAACATTTAATTTTTCGGCTTCCGTTGCGCAATGGTTAGCGCGTTTGGCTGTTAACCGAAAGGTTGGTGGTTCGAGCCCACCCGGGAGCGGTGTTGTGACATCTCAAATGTAATGTAAAAAGCCAAAGTTTTTCCACAATACCTGACGACCATTTAATTTTTGGGCTTCCGTGGCGCAATGCTTAGTGCGTTCGGCTGTTAACCGAAAGGTTGGTGGTTCGAGCCCATCCGCGAGCGGTGTTGTGAGGTCTCAGATGTAACGTAAAAATTCAGAGTTTTTCCACAATACCTGACGAACATTTAATTTTTGGGCTTGCGTTGCGCAATGGTTAGCGCGTTTGGCTGTTAACCGAAAGGTTGGTGGTTCGAGCCCATCCGGGAGGGGGGTTTTGAGATCTCAGATGTAACGTAAAAAGTCAGAGTTTTCCCACAATACCTGACGAACATTTAATTTTTGGGCTTCCGTTGCGCAATGGTTAGCGCGTTTGGCTGTTAACCGAAAGGTTGGTGGTTCGAGCCCACCCGGGAGCGGTGTTGTGACATCTCAAATGTAACGTAAAAAGCCAAAGTTTTTCCACAATACCTGACGACCATTTAAATTTCGGGCTTCCGTGGCGCAATGGTTAGCGCGTTCGGCTGTTATCCGAAAGGTTGGTGGTTCGAGCCCATTTAGGAGCGGTGTTGTGAGGTCTCAGATGTAACGTAAAAAGTCAGAGATTTCCCACAATACCTGACGAACATTTAATTTTTGGGCTTCCGTTGCGCAATGGTTAGCGCGTTTGGCTGTTAAACGAAAGGTTGGTGGTTCGAGCCCATCCGCGAGCGGTGTTGTGACATCTCAAATGTAACGTAAAAAGCCAAAGTTTTTCCACAATACCTGACGACCATTTAATTTTCGGGCTTCCGTGGCGCAGTGGTTAGCGCGTTCGGCTGTTAACCGAAAGGTTGGTGGTTCGAGCCCATTTAGGAGCGGTGTTGTGAGGTCTCAGATGTAACGTAAAAAGTCAGAGATTTCCCACAATACCTGACGAACATTTAATTTTTGGGCTTCCGTTGCGCAATGGTTAGCGCGTTTGGCTGTTAACCGAAAGGTTGGTGGTTCGAGCCCACCCGGGAGCGGTGTTGTGACATCTCAAATGTAACGTAAAAAGCCAAAGTTTTTCCACAATACCTGACGACCATTTAATTTTCGGGCTTCCGTGGCGCAATGATTAGCGCGTTCGGCTGTTAACCGAAAGGTTGGTGTTTCGAGCCCATCCGCGAGCGGTGTTGTGAGGTCTCAGATGTAACGTAAAAAGTCAGAGTTTTCCCACAATACCTGACCAACATTTAATTTTTCGGCTTCCGTTGCGCAATGGTTAGCGCGTTTGGCTGTTAACCGAAAGGTTGGTGGTTCGAGCCCACCCGGGAGCGGTGTTGTGACATCTCAGATATAACGTAAAAAGCCAAAGTTTTTCCACAATACCTGACGACTATTTAATTTCAGAGCTTCCGTGGATCAATGAATACCGCGTTCGGCTGTTAACCGAAAGGTTGGTGGTTCGAGCCTTCCCGGGAGAGGTGTTGTGGGGTCTCAGTTGTAGCATAAAAAGTCATAAGTTTTCCACAATACCTGACAATGTAACGTAAAAAGCCAAAGTTTTTCAACAATACCTGACGGCCATTTAATTTTTGGGCTTCCGTGGCGCAATAGTTAGCGCGTTCGGCTGTTAACCGAAAGGTTGGTGGTTCGAGCCCATTTAGGAGCGGTGTTGTGAGGTCTCAGATGTAACGTAAAAAGTCAGAGTTTTCCCACAATACCTGACGAACATTTAATTTTTGGGCTTGCGTTGCGCAATGGTTAGCGCGTTTGGCTGTTAACCGAAAGGTTGGTGGTTCGAGCCCATCCGGGAGCTGTGTTGTGAGGTCTCCGATGTAACGTAAAAAGTCAGAGTTTTGCCACAATACCTGACCAACATTTAATTTTTCGGCTTCCGTTGCGCAATGGTTAGCGCGTTTGGCTGTTAACCGAAAGGTTGGTGGTTCGAGCCCACCCGGGAGCGGTGTTGTGACATCTCAAATGTAACGTAAAAAGCCAAAGTTTTTCCACATTACCTGACGACCATTTAATTTTCGGGCTTCCGTGGCGCAATGGTTAGCGCGTTCGGCTGTTAACCGAAAGGTTGGTGGTTCGAGCCCATCCGCGAGCGGTGTTGTGACATCTCAAATGTAACGTAAAAAGCCAAAGTTTTTCCACAATACCTGACGACCATTTAATTTTCGGGCTTCCGTGGCGCAATGGTTAGCGCGTTCGGCTGTTAACCGAAAGGTTGGTGGTTCGAGCCCATCCGCGAGCGGTGTTGTGACATCTCAAATGTAACGTAAAAAGCCAAAGTTTTTCCACAATACCTGACGACCATTTAATTTTCGGGCTTCCGTGGCGCAATGGTTAGCGCGTTCGGCTGTTAACCGAAAGGTTGGTGGTTCGAGCCCATTTAGGAGCGGTGTTGTGAGGTCTCAGATGTAACGTAAAAAGTCAGAGATTTCCCACAATACCTGACGAACATTTAATTTTTGGGCTTCCGTTGCGCAATGGTTAGCGCGTTTGGCTGTTAACCGAAAGGTTGGTGGTTCGAGCCCACCCGGGAGCGGTGTTGTGACATCTCAAATGTAACGTAAAAAGCCAAAGTTTTTCCACAATACCTGACGACCATTTAATTTTCGGGCTTCCGTGGCGCAATGGTTAGCGCGTTCGGCTGTTAACCGAAAGGTTGGTGGTTCGAGCCCATTTAGGAGCGGTGTTGTGAGGTCTCAGATGTAACGTAAAAAGTCAGAGTTTTCCCACAATACCTGACGAACATTTAATTTTTGGGCTTGCGTTGCGCAATGGTTAGCGCGTTTGGCTGTTAACCGAAAGGTTGGTGGTTCGAGCCCATCCGGGAGCTGTGTTGTGAGGTCTCCGATGTAACGTAAAAAGTCAGAGTTTTGCCACAATACCTGACCAACATTTAATTTTTCGGCTTCCGTTGCGCAATGGTTAGCGCGTTTGGCTGTTAACCGAAAGGTTGGTGGTTCGAGCCCACCCGGGAGCGGTGTTGTGACATCTCAAATGTAACGTAAAAAGCCAAAGTTTTTCCACAATACCTGACGACCATTTAATTTTCGGGCTTCCGTGGCGCAATGGTTAGCGCGTTCGGCTGTTAACCGAAAGGTTGGTGGTTCGAGCCCATCCGCGAGCGGTGTTGTGAGGTCTCAGATGTAACGTAAAAAGTCAGAGTTTTCCCACAATACCTGACCAACATTTAATTTTTCGGCTTCCGTTGCGCAATGGTTAGCGCGTTTGGCTGTTAACCGAAAGGTTGGTGGTTCGAGCCCACCCGGGAGCGGTGTTGTGACATCTCAGATATAACGTAAAAAGCCAAAGTTTTTCCACAATACCTGACGACTATTTAATTTCAGAGCTTCCGTGGCTCAATGAATACCGCGTTCGGCTGTTAACCGAAAGGTTGGTGGTTCGAGCCTTCCTGGGAGAGGTGTTGTGGGGTCTCAGTTGTAGCATAAAAAGTCATAAGTTTTCCACAATACCTGACAATGTAACGTAAAAAGCCAAAGTTTTTCAACAATACCTGACGGCCATTTAATTTTTGGGCTTCCGTGGCGCAATGGTTAGCGCGTTCGGCTGTTAACCGAAAGGTTGGTGGTTCGAGCCCATTTAGGAGCGGTGTTGTGAGGTCTCAGATGTAACGTAAAAAGTCAGAGTTTTCCCACAATACCTGACGAACATTTAATTTTTGGGCTTGCGTTGCGCAATGGTTAGCGCGTTTGGCTGTTAACCGAAAGGTTGGTGGTTCGAGCCCACCCGGGAGCGGTGTTGTGACATCTCAAATGTAACGTAAAAAGCCAAAGTTTTTCCACAATACCTGACGACCATTTAATTTTCGGGCTTCCGTGGCGCAATGGTTAGCGCGTTCGGCTGTTAACCGAAAGGTTGGTGGTTCGAGCCCATTTAGGAGCGGTGTTGTGAGGTCTCAGATGTAACGTAAAAAGTCAGAGTTTTCCCACAATACCTGACGAACATTTAATTTTTGGGCTTGCGTTGCGCAATGGTTAGCGCGTTTGGCTGTTAACCGAAAGGTTGGTGGTTCGAGCCCATCCGGGAGCTGTGTTGTGAGGTCTCCGATGTAACGTAAAAAGTCAGAGTTTTGCCACAATACCTGACCAACATTTAATTTTTCGGCTTCCGTTGCGCAATGGTTAGCGCGTTTGGCTGTTAACCGAAAGGTTGGTGGTTCGAGCCCACCCGGGAGCGGTGTTGTGACATCTCAAATGTAACGTAAAAAGCCAAAGTTTTTCCACATTACCTGACGACCATTTAATTTTCGGGCTTCCGTGGCGCAATGGTTAGCGCGTTCGGCTGTTAACCGAAAGGTTGGTGGTTCGAGCCCATCCGCGAGCGGTGTTGTGACATCTCAAATGTAACGTAAAAAGCCAAAGTTTTTCCACAATACCTGACGACCATTTAATTTTCGGGCTTCCGTGGCGCAATGGTTAGCGCGTTCGGCTGTTAACCGAAAGGTTGGTGGTTCGAGCCCATCCGCGAGCGGTGTTGTGACATCTCAAATGTAACGTAAAAAGCCAAAGTTTTTCCACAATACCTGACGACCATTTAATTTTCGGGCTTCCGTGGCGCAATGGTTAGCGCGTTCGGCTGTTAACCGAAAGGTTGGTGGTTCGAGCCCATTTAGGAGCGGTGTTGTGAGGTCTCAGATGTAACGTAAAAAGTCAGAGATTTCCCACAATACCTGACGAACATTTAATTTTTGGGCTTCCGTTGCGCAATGGTTAGCGCGTTTGGCTGTTAACCGAAAGGTTGGTGGTTCGAGCCCACCCGGGAGCGGTGTTGTGACATCTCAAATGTAACGTAAAAAGCCAAAGTTTTTCCACAATACCTGACGACCATTTAATTTTCGGGCTTCCGTGGCGCAATGGTTAGCGCGTTCGGCTGTTAACCGAAAGGTTGGTGGTTCGAGCCCATCCGCGAGCGGTGTTGTGAGGTCTCAGATGTAACGTAAAAAGTCAGAGTTTTCCCACAATACCTGACCAACATTTAATTTTTCGGCTTCCGTTGCGCAATGGTTAGCGCGTTTGGCTGTTAACCGAAAGGTTGGTGGTTCGAGCCCACCCGGGAGCGGTGTTGTGACATCTCAGATATAACGTAAAAAGCCAAAGTTTTTCCACAATACCTGACGACTATTTAATTTCAGAGCTTCCGTGGCTCAATGAATACCGCGTTCGGCTGTTAACCGAAAGGTTGGTGGTTCGAGCCTTCCTGGGAGAGGTGTTGTGGGGTCTCAGTTGTAGCATAAAAAGTCATAAGTTTTCCACAATACCTGACAATGTAACGTAAAAAGCCAAAGTTTTTCAACAATACCTGACGGCCATTTAATTTTTGGGCTTCCGTGGCGCAATGGTTAGCGCGTTCGGCTGTTAACCGAAAGGTTGGTGGTTCGAGCCCATTTAGGAGCGGTGTTGTGAGGTCTCAGATGTAACGTAAAAAGTCAGAGTTTTCCCACAATACCTGACGAACATTTAATTTTTGGGCTTGCGTTGCGCAATGGTTAGCGCGTTTGGCTGTTAACCGAAAGGTTGGTGGTTCGAGCCCACCCGGGAGCGGTGTTGTGACATCTCAAATGTAACGTAAAAAGCCAAAGTTTTTCCACAATACCTGACGACCATTTAATTTTCGGGCTTCCGTGGCGCAATGGTTAGCGCGTTCGGCTGTTAACCGAAAGGTTGGTGGTTCGAGCCCATTTAGGAGCGGTGTTGTGAGGTCTCAGATGTAACGTAAAAAGTCAGAGTTTTCCCACAATACCTGACGAACATTTAATTTTTGGGCTTGCGTTGCGCAATGGTTAGCGCGTTTGGCTGTTAACCGAAAGGTTGGTGGTTCGAGCCCATCCGCGAGCGGTGTTGTGACATCTCAAATGTAACGTAAAAAGCCAAAGTTTTTCCACAATACCTGACGACCATTTAATTTTCGGGCTTCCGTGGCGCAATGGTTAGCGCGTTCGGCTGTTAACCGAAAGGTTGGTGGTTCGAGCCCATTTAGGAGCGGTGTTGTGAGGTCTCAGATGTAACGTAAAAAGTCAGAGATTTCCCACAATACCTGACGAACATTTAATTTTTGGGCTTCCGTTGCGCAATGGTTAGCGCGTTTGGCTGTTAACCGAAAGGTTGGTGGTTCGAGCCCACCCGGGAGCGGTGTTGTGACATCTCAAATGTAACGTAAAAAGCCAAAGTTTTTCCACAATACCTGACGACCATTTAATTTTCGGGCTTCCGTGGCGCAATGGTTAGCGCGTTCGGCTGTTAACCGAAAGGTTGGTGGTTCGAGCCCATCCGCGAGCGGTGTTGTGAGGTCTCAGATGTAACGTAAAAAGTCAGAGTTTTCCCACAATACCTGACCAACATTTAATTTTTCGGCTTCCGTTGCGCAATGGTTAGCGCGTTTGGCTGTTAACCGAAAGGTTGGTGGTTCGAGCCCACCCGGGAGCGGTGTTGTGACATCTCAGATATAACGTAAAAAGCCAAAGTTTTTCCACAATACCTGACGACTATTTAATTTCAGAGCTTCCGTGGCTCAATGAATACCGCGTTCGGCTGTTAACCGAAAGGTTGGTGGTTCGAGCCTTCCTGGGAGAGGTGTTGTGGGGTCTCAGTTGTAGCATAAAAAGTCATAAGTTTTCCACAATACCTGACAATGTAACGTAAAAAGCCAAAGTTTTTCAACAATACCTGACGGCCATTTAATTTTTGGGCTTCCGTGGCGCAATGGTTAGCGCGTTCGGCTGTTAACCGAAAGGTTGGTGGTTCGAGCCCATTTAGGAGCGGTGTTGTGAGGTCTCAGATGTAACGTAAAAAGTCAGAGTTTTCCCACAATACCTGACGAACATTTAATTTTTGGGCTTGCGTTGCGCAATGGTTAGCGCGTTTGGCTGTTAACCGAAAGGTTGGTGGTTCGAGCCCACCCGGGAGCGGTGTTGTGACATCTCAAATGTAACGTAAAAAGCCAAAGTTTTTCCACAATACCTGACGACCATTTAATTTTTGGGCTTCCGTGGCGCAATGCTTAGTGCGTTCGGCTGTAAACCGAAAGGTTGGTGGTTCGAGCCCATCCGCGAGCGGTGTTGTGAGGTCTCAGATGTAACGTAAAAATTCAGAGTTTTTCCACAATACCTGACGACCATTTAATTTTTGGGCTTCCGTGGCGCAATGCTTAGTGCGTTCGGCTGTTAACCGAAAGGTTGGTGGTTCGAGCCCATCCGCGAGCGGTGTTGTGAGGTCTCAGATGTAACGTAAAAATTCAGAGTTTTTCCACAATACCTGACGAACATTTAATTTTTGGGCTTGCGTTGCGCAATGGTTAGCGCGTTTGGCTGTTAACCGAAAGGTTGGTGGTTCGAGCCCATCCGGGAGGGGGGTTTTGAGATCTCAGATGTAACGTAAAAAGTCAGAGTTTTCCCACAATACCTGACGAACATTTAATTTTTGGGCTTCCGTTGCGCAATGGTTAGCGCGTTTGGCTGTTAACCGAAAGGTTGGTGGTTCGAGCCCACCCGGGAGCGGTGTTGTGACATCTCAAATGTAACGTAAAAAGCCAAAGTTTTTCCACAATACCTGACGACCATTTAAATTTCGGGCTTCCGTGGCGCAATGGTTAGCGCGTTCGGCTGTTATCCGAAAGGTTGGTGGTTCGAGCCCATTTAGGAGCGGTGTTGTGAGGTCTCAGATGTAACGTAAAAAGTCAGAGATTTCCCACAATACCTGACGAACATTTAATTTTTGGGCTTCCGTTGCGCAATGGTTAGCGCGTTTGGCTGTTAAACGAAAGGTTGGTGGTTCGAGCCCATCCGCGAGCGGTGTTGTGACATCTCAAATGTAACGTAAAAAGCCAAAGTTTTTCCACAATACCTGACGACCATTTAATTTTCGGGCTTCCGTGGCGCAGTGGTTAGCGCGTTCGGCTGTTAACCGAAAGGTTGGTGGTTCGAGCCCATTTAGGAGCGGTGTTGTGAGGTCTCAGATGTAACGTAAAAAGTCAGAGATTTCCCACAATACCTGACGAACATTTAATTCTTGGGCTTCCGTTGCGCAATGGTTAGCGCGTTTGGCTGTTAACCGAAAGGTTGGTGGTTCGAGCCCACCCGGGAGCGGTGTTGTGACATCTCAAATGTAACGTAAAAAGCCAAAGTTTTTCCACAATACCTGACGACCATTTAATTTTCGGGCTTCCGTGGCGCAATGATTAGCGCGTTCGGCTGTTAACCGAAAGGTTGGTGTTTCGAGCCCATCCGCGACCGCGAGCGGTGTTGTGAGGTCTCAGATGTAACGTAAAAAGTCAGAGTTTTCCCACAATACCTGACCAACATTTAATTTTTCGGCTTCCGTTGCGCAATGGTTAGCGCGTTTGGCTGTTAACCGAAAGGTTGGTGGTTCGAGCCCACCCGGGAGCGGTGTTGTGACATCTCAGATATAACGTAAAAAGCCAAAGTTTTTCCACAATACCTGACGACTATTTAATTTCAGAGCTTCCGTGGATCAATGAATACCGCGTTCGGCTGTTAACCGAAAGGTTGGTGGTTCGAGCCTTCCCGGGAGAGGTGTTGTGGGGTCTCAGTTGTAACATAAAAAGTCATAAGTTTTCCACAATACCTGACAATGTAACGTAAAAAGCCAAAGTTTTTCAACAATACCTGACGGCCATTTAATTTTTGGGCTTCCGTGGCGCAATAGTTAGCGCGTTCGGCTGTTAACCGAAAGGTTGGTGGTTCGAGCCCATTTAGGAGCGGTGTTGTGAGGTCTCAGATGTAACGTAAAAAGTCAGAGTTTTCCCACAATACCTGACGAACATTTAATTTTTGGGCTTGCGTTGCGCAATGGTTAGCGCGTTTGGCTGTTAACCGAAAGGTTGGTGGTTCGAGCCCATCCGGGAGCTGTGTTGTGAGGTCTCCGATGTAACGTAAAAAGTCAGAGTTTTGCCACAATACCTGACCAACATTTAATTTTTCGGCTTCCGTTGCGCAATGGTTAGCGCGTTTGGCTGTTAACCGAAAGGTTGGTGGTTCGAGCCCACCCGGGAGCGGTGTTGTGACATCTCAAATGTAACGTAAAAAGCTAAAGTTTTTCCACAATACCTGACGACCATTTAATTTTCGGGCTTCCGTGGCGCAATGGTTAGCGCGTTCGGCTGTTAACCGAAAGGTTGGTGGTTCGAGCCCATCCGCGAGCGGTGTTGTGACATCTCAAATGTAACGTAAAAAGCTAAAGTTTTTCCACAATACCTGACGACCATTTAATTTTCGGGCTTCCGTGGCGCAATGGTTAGCGCGTTCGGCTGTTAACCGAAAGGTTGGTGGTTCGAGCCCATCCGCGAGCGGTGTTGTGACATCTCAAATGTAACGTAAAAAGCCAAAGTTTTTCCACAATACCTGACGACCATTTAATTTTCGGGCTTCCGTGGCGCAATGGTTAGCGCGTTCGGCTGTTAACCGAAAGGTTGGTGGTTCGAGCCCATTTAGGAGCGGTGTTGTGAGGTCTCAGATGTAACGTAAAAAGTCAGAGATTTCCCACAATACCTGACGAACATTTAATTTTTGGGCTTCCGTTGCGCAATGGTTAGCGCGTTTGGCTGTTAACCGAAAGGTTGGTGGTTCGAGCCCACCCGGGAGCGGTGTTGTGACATCTCAAATGTAACGTAAAAAGCCAAAGTTTTTCCACAATACCTGACGACCATTTAATTTTCGGGCTTCCGTGGCGCAATGGTTAGCGCGTTCGGCTGTTAACCGAAAGGTTGGTGGTTCGAGCCCATCCGCGAGCGGTGTTGTGAGGTCTCAGATGTAACGTAAAAAGTCAGAGTTTTCCCACAATACCTGACCAACATTTAATTTTTCGGCTTCCGTTGCGCAATGGTTAGCGCGTTTGGCTGTTAACCGAAAGGTTGGTGGTTCGAGCCCACCCGGGAGCGGTGTTGTGACATCTCAGATATAACGTAAAAAGCCAAAGTTTTTCCACAATACCTGACGACTATTTAATTTCAGAGCTTCCGTGGCTCAATGAATACCGCGTTCGGCTGTTAACCGAAAGGTTGGTGGTTCGAGCCTTCCTGGGAGAGGTGTTGTGGGGTCTCAGTTGTAGCATAAAAAGTCATAAGTTTTCCACAATACCTGACAATGTAACGTAAAAAGCCAAAGTTTTTCAACAATACCTGACGGCCATTTAATTTTTGGGCTTCCGTGGCGCAATGGTTAGCGCGTTCGGCTGTTAACCGAAAGGTTGGTGGTTCGAGCCCATTTAGGAGCGGTGTTGTGAGGTCTCAGATGTAACGTAAAAAGTCAGAGTTTTCCCACAATACCTGACGAACATTTAATTTTTGGGCTTGCGTTGCGCAATGGTTAGCGCGTTTGGCTGTTAACCGAAAGGTTGGTGGTTCGAGCCCACCCGGGAGCGGTGTTGTGACATCTCAAATGTAACGTAAAAAGCCAAAGTTTTTCCACAATACCTGACGACCATTTAATTTTTGGGCTTCCGTGGCGCAATGCTTAGTGCGTTCGGCTGTAAACCGAAAGGTTGGTGGTTCGAGCCCATCCGCGAGCGGTGTTGTGAGGTCTCAGATGTAACGTAAAAATTCAGAGTTTTTCCACAATACCTGACGAACATTTAATTTTTCGGCTTCCGTTGCGCAATGGTTAGCGCGTTTGGCTGTTAACCGAAAGGTTGGTGGTTCGAGCCCACCCGGGAGCGGTGTTGTGACATCTCAAATGTAACGTAAAAAGCCAAAGTTTTTCCACAATACCTGACGACCATTTAATTTTTGGGCTTCCGTGGCGCAATGCTTAGTGCGTTCGGCTGTTAACCGAAAGGTTGGTGGTTCGAGCCCATCCGCGAGCGGTGTTGTGAGGTCTCAGATGTAACGTAAAAAGTCAGAGTTTTCCCACAATACCTGACGAACATTTAATTTTTGGGCTTCCGTTGCGCAATGGTTAGCGCGTTTGGCTGTTAACCGAAAGGTTGGTGGTTCGAGCCCACCCGGGAGCGTTGTTGTGACATCTCAAATGTAACGTAAAAAGCCAAAGTTTTTCCACAATACCTGACGACCATTTAATTTTGAGGCTTCCGTTGCGCAATGGTTAGCGCATTTGGCTGTTAACCGAAAGGTTGGTGGTTCGAGCCCATCCGCGAGTGGTGTTGTGAGGTCTCAGATGTGACGTATAAAGTCAAAGTTTTTCCACAATACCTGACGACTATTTGATTTCAGAGCTTCCGTGGCTCAATGAATACCGAGTTCGGCTGTTAACCGAAAGGTTGGTGGTTCGAGCCCACCCGGGAGAGGTGTTGTGAGGTCTCAGATGTAACGTAAAAATTCAGAGCTTTTCCACAATACCTGACGAACATTTAATTTTTGGGCTTCCGTTGCGCAATGATTAGCGCGTTTGGCTGTTAACCGAAAGCTTGGTGGTTCGAGCCCATCCGGTAGCGGTATTGTGAGGTTTCAGATGTAACGTAAAAAGTCGGAGTTTTCCCACAATACCTGACGAACATCTAATTTTTGGGCTTCCGTTGCGCAATGGTTAGCTCGTTTTGCTGTTAACCGAAAGGTTGGTGGTTCGAGCCCACCCGAGAGCGGTGTTGTGACATCTCAAATGTAACGTAAAAAGCCAAAGTTTCTCCACAATACCTGACGATTATTTAATTTTTGGGCTTCCGTGGCGGAATGCTTAGTGCGTTCGGCTGTTAATCGAAAGGTTGGTGGTTCGAGCCCATCCGCGAGTGGTGTTGTGAGGTCTCAGATGTGACGTATAAAGTCAAAGTTTTTCCACAATACCTGACGACCATTCATTTTCCGGGCTTCTGTGGCGGATTTTCAGCTATTTCGGCTGTTATCGGAAAGGTTGGTGTCTCAAGCCCACCCGGGAACGTTCGTGTTAAGTTTTATAAGTAACGTAAAAGTCATAGTTTTTCCTCAATACCGGAAGACCATTTAATTCCTGAGATTCCGTGGCTCAATGGCTAGCGCGGTCGGCTGTTAACCGAAAGGTTGGAGGTTCGAGCCCACCCGGGAGCGGTGCTGTGAGGTTTCAGATGTTACGTAAAAAGTCAAAGTTTTTCCACAATACCTGACGACTATTTGATTTCAGAGCTTCCGTGGCTCAATGAATACCGCGTTCGGCTGTTAACCGAAAGGTTGGTGGTTCGAGCCCACCCGGGAGAGGTGTTGTGGGGTCTCAGTTGTACCATAAAAAGTCATAAGTTTTCCACAATACCTGACAACCATTTAATTTCTGAGCTAAAGTGACTTAATGAATAGCGCTTTCGGCTGTTAACCGAAAGGTTGGTGGTTCGAGCGCACCCGGAAGCGGTGTTGTGAGATCTCAAATGTAACGTAAAAAGCCAAAGTTTTTCAAAATACCTGACGACCATTTAATTTTTGGGCTTCCGTGGCGCAATGGTTAGCATGTTCGGCTGTTAACCGAAAGGTTGATGGTTCGAGCACACCCGCGAGTGGTGTTGTGAGGTCTCAGATGTGACGTATAAAGTCAAAGTTTTTCCACAATACCTGACGACCATTCATTTTCCGGGCTTCTGTGGCGGATTTTCAGCTCGTTCGGCTGTTATCGGAAAGGTTGGTGGCTCAAGCCCACCCGGGAACGATGGTGTTAAGTTTTATAAGTAACGTAAAAGTCATAGTTTTTCCACAATACCTGACGACTATTTAATTTCAGAGCTTCCGTGGCTCAATGAATACCGGCGTTCGGCTGTTAACCGAAAGGTTGGTGGTTCGAGCCCATCCGGGAGCGGTGCTGTGAGGTTTCAGATGTTACGTAAAAAGTCAAAGTTTTTTCATCAATACCTGACGACCATTTAATTTTTGGGCTTCCGTGGCGCAATGGTTAGCGCGTTCGGCTGTTAACCGAAAGGTTGGTGGTTCGAGCCCATCTGGGAGCGGTGTTGTGAGGTCTCTGATGTAACGTAAAAATTCAGAGTTTTTCGACAATACCTGACGAACATTGAATATTTGGGCTTGCGTTGCGCAATGGTTAGCGCGTTTGGCTGTTAACCGAAAGGTAGGTGGTTCGAGCCCATGCGGGAGCGGTGTTGTGAGGTCTCAGTTGTAACGTAAAAAGTCAGAGTTTTCCCACAATACCTGACGAACATTTAACTTTTCGGCTTCCGTTGCGCAATGGTTAGCGCAATTGGCTGTTAACCGAAAGGTTGGTGGTTCGAGCCCACCCGGGAGCGGTGTTGTGACATCTCAGATGTAACGTAAAAAGCCAAAGTTTTTCAACAATACCTGGCGACCATTTAATTTTTGGGCTTCCGTGGCGCAATGGATAGCGCGTTCAGCTGTTAACCGAAAGGTTGGTGGTTCGAGCACACCCGGGAGCGGTGCTGTGAGGTTTAAGATGTTACGTAAAAAGTCAAAGTTTTTCCACAATACCTGACGACTATTTAATTTCAGAGCTTCCTTGGCTCAATGAATACCGCGTTCGGCTGTTAACCGAAAGGTTGGTGGTTCGAGCCCACCCGGGAGAGGTGTTGTGGGGTTTCAGTTGTAGCATAAAAAGTCATAAGTTTTCCACAATACCTGACTACCATTTAATTTTTGGGCTTCCGTTGCGCAATGATTAGCGCGTTTGGCTGTTAACCGAAAGCTTGGTGGTTCGAGCCCATCCGGGAGCGGTATTGTGAGGTTTCAGATGTAACGTAAAAAGTCGGAGTTTTCCCACAATGCCTGACGAACATCTAATTTATGGGCTTCCGTTGCGCAATGGTTAGCGCGTTTTGCTGTTAACCGAAAGGTTGGTGATTCGAGCCCACCCGGGAGCGGTGTTGTGACATCTCAAATGTAACGTAAAAAGCCAAAGTTTCTCCACAATACCTGACGACCATTTAATTTTTGGGCTTCCGTGGCGGAATGCTTAGTGCGTTCGGCTGTTAATCGAAAGGTTGGTGGTTCGAGCCCATCCGCGAGTGGTGTTGTGAGGTCTCAGATGTGACGTAAAAAGTCAAAGTTTTTCCAAATACCTGAAGACCATTCATTTTCCGGGCTTCTGTGGCGGATTTTCAGCTCGTTCGGCTGTTATCGGAAAGGTTGGTGGCTCAAGCCCACCCGGGAGCGGTGCTGTGAGGTTTCAGATGTTACGTAAAAAGTCAAAGTTTTTCCACAATACCTGACGACTATTTGATTTCAGAGCTTCCGTGGCTCAATGAATACCGCGTTCGGCTGTTAACCGAAAGGTTGGTGGTTCGAGCCCATTTGGGAGCGGTGTTGTGAGGTCTCAGATGTAACGTAAAAATTCAGAGCTTTTCCACAATACCTGACGAACATTTAATTTTTGGGCTTCCGTTGCGCAATGATTAGCGCGTTTGGCTGTTAACCGAAAGCTTGGTGGTTCGAGCCCATCCGGGAGCGGTATTGTGAGGTTTCAGATGTAACGTAAAAAGTCGGAGTTTTCCCACAATACCTGACGAACATCTAATTTTTGGGCTTCCGTTGCGCAATGGTTAGCTCGTTTTGCTGTTAACCGAAAGGTTGGTGGTTCGAGCCCACCCGGGAGCGGTGTTGTGACATCTCAAATGTAACGTAAAAAGCCAAAGTTTCTCCACAATACCTGACGACCATTTAATTTTTGGGCTTCCGTGGCGGAATGCTTAGTGCGTTCGGCTGTTAATCGAAAGGTTGGTGGTTCGAGCCCATCCGCGAGTGGTGTTGTGAGGTCTCAGATGTGACGTATAAAGTCAAAGTTTTTCCACAATACCTGACGACCATTCATTTTCCGGGCTTCTGTGGCGGATTTTCTGCTCGTTCGGCTGTTATCGGAAAGGTTGGTGGCTCAAGCCCACCCGGGAACGTTGGTGTTAAGTTTTATAAGTAACGTAAAAGTCATAGTTTTTCCTCAATACCGGAAGACCATTTAATTTCTGAGATTCCGTGGCTCAATGGCTAGCGCGGTCGGCTGTTAACCGAAAGGTTGGTGGTTCGAGCCCACCCGGGAGCGGTGGTGTGAGGTTTCAGATGTTACGTAAAAAGTCAAAGTTTTTCCACAATACCTGACGACTATTTGATTTCAGAGCTTCCGTGGCTCAATGAATACCGCGTTCGGCTGTTAACCGAAAGGTTGGTGGTTCGAGCCCACCCGGGAGAGGTGTTGTGGGGTCTCAGTTGTACCATAAAAAGTCATAAGTTTTCCACAATACCTGACAACCATTTAATTTCTGAGCTACCGTGACTTAATGAATAGCGCTTTCGGCTGTTAACCGAAAGGTTGGTGGTTCGAGCGCACCCGGAAGCGGTGTTGTGAGATCTCAAATGTAACGTAAAAAGCCAAAGTTTTTCAAAATACCTGACGACCATTTAATTTTTGGGCTTCCGTGGCGCAATGGTTAGCATGTTCGGCTGTTAACCGAAAGGTTGATGGTTCGAGCACACCCGGGAGCGGTGCTGTGAGGTTTAAGATGTTACGTAAAAAGTCAAAGTTTTTCCACAATACCTGACGACTATTTAATTTCAGAGCTTCCGTGGCTCAATGAATACCGCGTTCGGCTGTTAACCGAAAGGTTGGTGGTTCGAGCCCATCCGGGAGCGGTGCTGTGAGGTTTCAGATGTTACGTAAAAAGTCAAAGTTTTTTCATCAATACCTGACGACCATTTAATTTTTGGGCTTCCGTGGCGCAATGGTTAGCGCGTTCGGCTGTTAACCGAAAGGTTGGTGGTTCGAGCCCATCTGGGAGCGGTGTTGTGAGGTCTCAGATGTAACGTAAAAATTCAGAGTTTTTCGACAATACCTGACGAACATTGAATATTTGGGCTTGCGTTGCGCAATGGTTAGCGCGTTTGGCTGTTAACCGAAAGGTAGGTGGTTCGAGCCCATCCGGGAGCGGTGTTGTGAGGTCTCAGTTGTAACGTAAAAAGTCAGAGTTTTTCCACAATACCTGACGAACATTTAACTTTTCGGCTTCCGTTGCGCAATGGTTAGCGCAATTGGCTGTTAACCGAAAGGTTGGTGGTTCGAGCCCACCCAGGAGCGGTGTTGTGACATCTCAGATGTAACGTAAAAAGCCAAAGTTTTTCAACAATACCTGGCGACCATTTAATTTTTGGGCTTCCGTGGCGCAATGGATAGCGCGTTCAGCTAATAACCGAAAGGTTGGTGGTTCGAGCACACCCGGGAGCGGTGCTGTGAGGTTTAAGATGTTACGTAAAAAGTCAAAGTTTTTCCACAATACCTGACGACTATTTAATTTCAGAGCTTCCTTGGCTCAATGAATACCGCGTTCGGCTGTTAACCGAAAGGTTGGTGGTTCGAGCCCACCCGGGAGAGGTGTTGTGGGGTTTCAGTTGTAGCATAAAAAGTCATAAGTTTTCCACAATACCTGACTACCATTTAATTTCTGAGCTTCCGTGGCGCAATGGTTAGCGCGTTCGCCTGTTAACCGAAAGGTTGGTGGTTCGAGCCCATCTGGGAGCGGTGTTGTGAGGTCTCAGATGTAACGTAAAAATTCAGAGCGTTTCCACAATACCTGACGAACATTTAATTTTTGGGCTTCCGTTGCGCAATGGTTAGCGCGTTTGGCTGTTAACCGAAAGCTTGGTGTTTCGAGCCCATCCGGGAGCGGTATTGTGAGGTCTCAGATGTAACGTAAAAAGTCAGAGTTTTCCCACAATACCTGACGAACATTTAATTTCTGAGCTTCCGTGGCTCAATGGTTAGCGCGTTAGGCTGCTAACCGAAAGGTTGGTGGTTCGAGCCCACCCGGGAACGGTGTTGTGAGATCTCATATGTAACGTAAAAAGCCAAAGTTTTTCAACAATACGTGACGACCATTTAAGTTTTAGGCTTCCCTGGGGCGATGGTTAGCGCGTTCGGCTGTTAACCGAAAGGTTGGTGGTTCGAGCCCACCCGGGAGAGGTGTTGGGGGTCTCAAATTTAACGTAAAAAGCCAAAGTTTTTCAACAATACCTGGCGACCATTTAATTTTTGGGCTTCCTTGGCGCAATGGCTAGCGCGTTCAGCTGTTAACCGAAAGGTTGGTGGTTCGAGCACACCCGGGAGCGGTATTGTGAGGTCTCAGATGTAACGTAAAAAGTCAGAGTTTTCCCACAATACCTGACGAACATTTAATTTCTGAGCTTCCGTGGCTCAATGGTTAGCGCGTTAGGCTGCTAACCGAAAGGTTGGTGGTTCGAGCCCACCCGGGAACGGTGTTGTGAGATCTCATATGTAACGTAAAAAGCCAAAGTTTTTCAACAATACGTGACGACCATTTAATTTTTAGGCTTCCCTGGGGCGATGGTTAGCGCGTTCGGCTGTTAACCGAAAGGTTGGTGGTTCGAGCCCACCCGGGAGAGGTGTTGTGGGGTCTCAAATTTAACGTAAAAAGCCAAAGTTTTTCAACAATACCTGGCGACCATTTAATTTTTGGGCTTCCGTGGCGCAATGGCTAGCGCGTTCAGCTGTTAACCGAAAGGTTGGTGGTTCGAGCACACCCGGGAGCGGTATTGTGAGGTTTCAGTTGTAGCATAAAAAGTCGGAGTTTTCCCACAATACCTGACTACCATTTAATTTTTGGGCTTCCGTGGCGCAATGGTTAGCGCGTTCGGCTGTTAACCGAAAGGTTGGTGGTTCGAGCCCATCTGGGAGCGGTGTTGTGAGGTCTCAGATGTAACGTAAAAATTCAGAGTTTTTCGACAATACCTGACGAACATTGAATATTTGGGCTTGCGTTGCGCAATGGTTAGCGCGTTTGGCTGTTAACCGAAAGGTAGGTGGTTCGAGCCCATCCGGGAGCGGTGTTGTGAGGTCTCAGTTGTAACGTAAAAAGTCAGAGTTTTTCCACAATACCTGACGAACATTTAACTTTTCGGCTTCCGTTGCGCAATGGTTAGCGCAATTGGCTGTTAACCGAAAGGTTGGTGGTTCGAGCCCACCCGGGAGCGGTGTTGTGACATCTCAGATGTAACGTAAAAAGCCAAAGTTTTTCAACAATACCTGGCGACCATTTAATTTTTGGGCTTCCGTGGCGCAATGGATAGCGCGTTCAGCTCTTAACCGAAAGGTTGGTGGTTCGAGCACACCCGGGAGCGGTGCTGTGAGGTTTAAGGTGTTACGTAAAAAGTCAAAGTTTTTCCACAATACCTGACGACTATTTAATTTCAGAGCTTCCTTGGCTCAATGAATACCGCGTTCGGCTGTTAACCGAAAGGTTGGTGGTTCGAGCCCACCCGGGAGAGGTGTTGTGGGGTTTCAGTTGTAGCATAAAAAGTCATAAGTTTTCCACAATACCTGACTACCATTTAATTTCTGAGCTTCCGTGGCGCAATGGTTAGCGCGTTCGCCTGTTAACCGAAAGGTTGGTGGTTCGAGCCCATCTGGGAGCGGTGTTGTGAGGTCTCAGATGTAACGTAAAAATTCAGAGCGTTTCCACAATACCTGACGAACATTTAATTTTTGGGCTTCCGTTGCGCAATGGTTAGCGCGTTTGGCTGTTAACCGAAAGCTTGGTGTTTCGAGCCCATCCGGGAGCGGTATTGTGAGGTCTCAGATGTAACGTAAAAAGTCAGAGTTTTCCCACAATACCTGACGAACATTTAATTTCTGAGCTTCCGTGGCTCAATGGTTAGCGCGTTAGGCTGCTAACCGAAAGGTTGGTGGTTCGAGCCCACCCGGGAACGGTGTTGTGAGATCTCATATGTAACGTAAAAAGCCAAAGTTTTTCAACAATACGTGACGACCATTTAATTTTTAGGCTTCCCTGGGGCGATGGTTAGCGCGTTCGGCTGTTAACCGAAAGGTTGGTGGTTCGAGCCCACCCGGGAGAGGTGTTGTGGGGTCTCAAATTTAACGTAAAAAGCCAAAGTTTTTCAACAATACCTGGCGACCATTTAATTTTTGGGCTTCCGTGGCGCAATGGCTAGCGCGTTCAGCTGTTAACCGAAAGGTTGGTGGTTCGAGCACACCCGGGAGCGGTATTGTGAGGTCTCAGATGTAACGTAAAAAGTCAGAGTTTTCCCACAATACCTGACGAACATTTAATTTCTGAGCTTCCGTGGCTCAATGGTTAGCGCGTTAGGCTGCTAACCGAAAGGTTGGTGGTTCGAGCCCACCCGGGAACGGTGTTGTGAGATCTCATATGTAACGTAAAAAGCCAAAGTTTTTCAACAATACGTGACGACCATTTAATTTTTAGGCTTCCCTGGGGCGATGGTTAGCGCGTTCGGCTGTTAACCGAAAGGTTGGTGGTTCGAGCCCACCCGGGAGAGGTGTTGTGGGGTCTCAAATTTAACGTAAAAAGCCAAAGTTTTTCAACAATACCTGGCGACCATTTAATTTTTGGGCTTCCGTGGCGCAATGGCTAGCGCGTTCAGCTGTTAACCGAAAGGTTGGTGGTTCGAGCACACCCGGGAGCGGTATTGTGAGGTTTCAGTTGTAGCATAAAAAGTCGGAGTTTTCCCACAATACCTGACTACCATTTAATTTCTGAGCTTCCGTGGCGCAATGGTTAGCGCGTTCGCCTGTTAACCGAAAGGTTGGTGGTTCGAGCCCATCTGGGAGCGGTGTTGTGAGGTCTCAGATGTAACGTAAAAATTCAGAGCGTTTCCACAATACCTGACGAACATTTAATTTTTGGGCTTCCGTTGCGCAATGGTTAGCGCGTTTGGCTGTTAACCGAAAGCTTGTTGTTTCGAGCCCATCCGGGAGCGGTATTGTGAGGTCTCAGATGTAACGTAAAAAGTCAGAGTTTTCCCACAATACCTGACGAACATTTAATTTCTGAGCTTCCGTGGCTCAATGGTTAGCGCGTTAGGCTGCTAACCGAAAGGTTGGTGGTTCGAGCCCACCCGGGAACGGTGTTGTGAGATCTCATATGTAACGTAAAAAGCCAAAGTTTTTCAACAATACGTGACGACCATTTAATTTTTAGGCTTCCCTGGGGCGATGGTTAGCGCGTTCGGCTGTTAACCGAAAGGTTGGTGGTTCGAGCCCACCCGGGAGAGGTGTTGTGGGGTCTCAAATTTAACGTAAAAAGCCAAAGTTTTTCAACAATACCTGGCGACCATTTAATTTTTGGGCTTCCGTGGCGCAATGGCTAGCGCGTTCAGCTGTTAACCGAAAGGTTGGTGGTTCGAGCACACCCGGGAGCGGTGCTGTGAGGTTTCAGATGTTACGTAAAAAGTCAAAGTTTTTCCACAATACCTGACAACCATTTAGTTTCTGAGCTTCCGTGACTTAATGAATACCGCGTTCGGCTGTTAATCGAAAGGTTAATGGTTCGAGCGCACCCGGGAGCGGTGTTGTGAGATCTCAAATGTAACGTAAAAAGCCAAAGTTTTTCAACAATACCTGACGACCATTTAATTTTCGGGCTTCCGTGGCGCAATAATTAGCGCATTCGGCTGTTAACCGAAAGGTTGGTGGTTCGAGCCCATTTGGGAGCGGTGTTGTGAGGTCTCAGATGTAACGTAAAAATTCAGAGCTTTTCCACAATACCTGACGAACATTTAATTTTTGGGCTTCCGTTGCGCAATGATTAGCGCGTTTGGCTGTTAACCGAAACCTTGGTGGTTCGAGCCCATCCGGGAGCGGTGCTGTGAGGTTTCAGATGTTACGTAAAAAGTCAAAGTTTTTTCATCAATACCTGACGGCCATTTAATTTTTGGGCTTCCGTGGCGCAATGGTTAGCGCGTTCGGCTGTTAACCGAAAGGTTGGTGGTTCGAGCCCATCTGGGAGCGGTGTTGTGAGGTCTCAGTTGTAACGTAAAAAGTCAGAGTTTTCCCACAATACCTGACGAACATTTAACTTTTCGGCTTCCGTTGCGCAATGGTTAGCGCAATTGGCTGTTAACCGAAAGGTTGGTGGTTCGAGCCCACCCGGGAGCGGTGTTGTGACTTCTCAGATGTAACGTAAAAAGCCAAAGTTTTTCAACAATACCTGGCGACCCTTTAATTTTTGGGCTTCCGTGGCGCAATAGATAGCGCGTTCAGCTGTTAACCGAAAGGTTGGTGGTTCGAGCACACCCGGGAGCGGTGCTGTGAGGTTTAAGATGTTACGTAAAAAGTCAAAGTTTTTCCACAATACCTGACGACTATTTAATTTCAGAGCTTCCTTGGCTCAATGAATACCGCGTTCGGCTGTTAACCGAAAGGTTGGTGGTTCGAGCCCACCCGGGAGAGGTGTTGTGGGGTTTCAGTTGTAGCATAAAAAGTCATAAGTTTTCCACAATACCTGACTACCATTTAATTTCTGAGCTTCCGTGGCGCAATGGTTAGCGCGTTCGCCTGTTAACCGAAAGGTGGGTGGTTCGAGCCCATCTGGGAGCGGTGTTGTGAGGTCTCAGATGTAACGTAAAAATTCAGAGCGTTTCCACAATACCTGACGAACATTTAATTTTTGGGCTTCCGTTGCGCAATGGTTAGCGCGTTTGGCTGTTAACCGAAAGCTTGGTGTTTCGAGCCCATCCGTGAGCGGTATTGTGAGGTCTCAGATGTAACGTAAAAAGTCAGAGTTTTCCCACAATACCTGACGAACATTTAATTTCTGAGCTTCCGTGGCTCAATGGTTAGCGCGTTAGGCTGCTAACCGAAAGGTTGGTGGTTCGAGCCCACCCGGGAACGGTGTTGTGAGATCTCATATGTAACGTAAAAAGCCAAAGTTTTTCAACAATACGTGACGACCATTTAATTTTTAGGCTTCCCTGGGGCGATGGTTAGCGCGTTCGGCTGTTAACCGAAAGGTTGGTGGTTCGAGCCCACCCGGGAGAGGTGTTGTGGGGTCTCAAATGTAACGTAAAAAGCCAAAGTTTTTCAACAATACCTGGCGACCATTTAATTTTTGGGCTTCCGTGGCGCAATGGCTAGCGCGTTCAGCTGTTAACCGAAAGGTTGGTGGTTCGAGCACACCCGGGAGCGGTGCTGTGAGGTTTCAGATGTTACGTAAACGTCAAAGTTTTTCCACAATATCTGACAACCATTTAATTTCTGAGCTTCCGTGACTTAATGAATACCGCGTTCGGCTGTTAATCGAAAGGTTGGTGGTTCGAGCGCACCCGGGAGCGGTGTTGTGAGATCTCAAATGTAACGTAAAAAGCCAAAGTTTTTCCACAATACCTGACGACTATTTGATTTCAGAGCTTCCGTGGCTCAATGAATACCGCGTTCGGCTGTTAACCGAAAGGTTGGTGGTTCGAGCCCATTTGGGAGCGGTGTTGTGAGGTCTCAGATGTAACGTAAAAATTCAGAGCTTTTCCACAATACCTGACGAACATTTAATTTTTGGGCTTCCGTTGCGCAATGATTAGCGCGTTTGGCTGTTAACCGAAAGCTTGGTGGTTCAAGCCCATCCGGGAGCGGTATTGTGAGGTTTCAGATGTAACGTAAAAAGTCGGAGTTTTCCCACAATACCTGACGAACGTCTAATTTTTGGGCTTCCGTTGCGCAATGGTTAGCTCGTTTTGCTGTTAACCGAAAGGTTGGTGGTTCGAGCCCACCCGGGAGCGGTGTTGTGACATCTCAAATGTAACGTAAAAAGCCAAAGTTTCTCCACAATACCTGACGACCATTTAATTTTTGGGCTTCCGTGGCGGAATGCTTAGTGCGTTCGGCTGTTAATTGAAAGGTTGGTGGTTCGAGCCCATCCGCGAGTGGTGTTGTGAGGTCTCAGATGTGACGTAAAAAGTCAAAGTTTTTCCACAATACCTGACGACCATTCATTTTCCGGGCTTCTGTGGCGGATTTTCAGCTCGTTCGTCTGTTATCGGAAAGGTTGGTGGCTCAAGCCCACCCGGGAACGTTGGTGTTAAGTTTTATAAGTAACGTAAAAGTCATAGTTTTTCCTCAATACCGGAAGACCATTTAATTTCTGAGATTCCGTGGCTCACTGGCTAGCGCGGTCGGCTGTTAACCGAAAGGTTGGTGGTTCGAGCCCACCCGGGACCGGTGCTGTGCGGTTTCAGATGTTACGTAAAAAGTCAAAGTTTTTCCACAATACCTGACGACTATTTGATTTCAGAGCTTCCGTGGCTCAATGAATACCGCGTTCGGCTGTTAACCGAAAGGTTGGTGGTTCGAGCCCACCCGGGAGAGGTGTTGTGGGGTCTCAGTTGTACCATAAAAAGTCATAAGTTTTCCACAATACCTGACAACCATTTAATTTCTGAGCTACCGTGACTTAATGAATAGCGCTTTCGGCTGTTAACCGAAAGGTTGGTGGTTCGAGCCCACACGGGAGCGGTGCTGTGAGGTTTAAGATGTTACGTAAAAAGTCAAAGTTTTTCCACAATACCTGACGACTATTTGATTTCAGAGCTTCCGTGGCTCAATGAATACCGCGTTCGGCTGTTAACCGAAAGGTTGGTGGTTCGAGCCCATTTGGGAGCGGTGTTGTGAGGTCTCAGATGTAACGTAAAAATTCAGAGCTTTTCCACAATACCTGACGAGCATCTAATTTTTGGGCTTCCGTTGCGCAATGGTTAGCTCGTTTTGCTGTTAACCGAAAGGTTGGTGGTTCGAGCCCACCCGGGAGCGGTGTTGTGACATCTCAAATGTAACGTAAAAAGCCAAAGTTTCTCCACAATACCTGACGACCATTTAATTTTTGGGCTTCCGTGGCGGAATGCTTAGTGCGTTCGGCTGTTAATTGAAAGGTTGGTGGTTCGAGCCCATCCGCGAGTGGTGTTGTGAGGTCTCAGATGTGACGTAAAAAGTCAAAGTTTTTCCACAATACCTGACGACCATTCATTTTCCGGGCTTCTGTGGCGGATTTTCAGCTCGTTCGTCTGTTATCGGAAAGGTTGGTGGCTCAAGCCCACCCGGGAACGTTGGTGTTAAGTTTTATAAGTAACGTAAAAGTCATAGTTTTTCCTCAATACCGGAAGACCATTTAATTTCTGAGATTCCGTGGCTCACTGGCTAGCGCGGTCGGCTGTTAACCGAAAGGTTGGTGGTTCGAGCCCACCCGGGACCGGTGCTGTGCGGTTTCAGATGTTACGTAAAAAGTCAAAGTTTTTCCACAATACCTGACGACTATTTGATTTCAGAGCTTCCGTGGCTCAATGAATACCGCGTTCGGCTGTTAACCGAAAGGTTGGTGGTTCGAGCCCACCCGGGAGAGGTGTTGTGGGGTCTCAGTTGTACCATAAAAAGTCATAAGTTTTCCACAATACCTGACAACCATTTAATTTCTGAGCTACCGTGACTTAATGAATAGCGCTTTCGGCTGTTAACCGAAAGGTTGGTGGTTCGAGCCCACACGGGAGCGGTGCTGTGAGGTTTAAGATGTTACGTAAAAAGTCAAAGTTTTTCCACAATACCTGACGACTATTTGATTTCAGAGCTTCCGTGGCTCAATGAATACCGCGTTCGGCTGTTAACCGAAAGGTTGGTGGTTCGAGCCCATTTGGGAGCGGTGTTGTGAGGTCTCAGATGTAACGTAAAAATTCAGAGCTTTTCCACAATACCTGACGAGCATCTAATTTTTGGGCTTCCGTTGCGCAATGGTTAGCTCGTTTTGCTGTTAACCGAAAGGTTGGTGGTTCGAGCCCACCCGGGAGCGGTGTTGTGACATCTCAAATGTAACGTAAAAAGCCAAAGTTTCTCCACAATACCTGACGACCATTTAATTTTTGGGCTTCCGTGGCGGAATGCTTAGTGCGTTCGGCTGTTAATTGAAAGGTTGGTGGTTCGAGCCCATCCGCGAGTGGTGTTGTGAGGTCTCAGATGTGACGTAAAAAGTCAAAGTTTTTCCACAATACCTGACGACCATTCATTTTCCGGGCTTCTGTGGCGGATTTTCAGCTCGTTCGGCTGTTATCGGAAAGGTTGGTGGCTCAAGCCCACCCGGGAACGTTGGTGTTAAGTTTTATAAGTAACGTAAAAGTCATAGTTTTTCCTCAATACCGGAAGACCATTTAATTTCTGAGATTCCGTGGCTCAATGGCTAGCGCGGTCGGCTGTTAACCGAAAGGTTGGTGGTTCGAGCCCACCCGGGAGCGGTGCTGTGAGGTTTCAGATGTTACGTAAAAAGTCAAAGTTTTTCCACAATACCTGACGACTATTTGATTTCAGAGCTTCCGTGGCTCAATGAATACCGCGTTCGGCTGTAAACCGAAAGGTTGGTGGTTCGAGCCCACCCGGGAGAGGTGTTGTGGGGTCTCAGTTGTACCATAAAAAGTCATAAGTTTTCCACAATACCTGACAACCATTTAATTTCTGAGCTACCGTGACTTAATGAATAGCGCTTTCGGCTGTTAACCGAAAGGTTGGTGGTTCGAGCGCACCCGGAAGCGGTGTTGTGAGATCTCAAATGTAATGTAAAAAGCCAAAGTTTTTCAAAATACCTGACGACAATTTAATTTTTGGGCTTCCGTGGCGCAATGGTTAGCATGTTCGGCTGTTAACCGAAAGGTTGATGGTTCGAGCACACCCGGGAGCGGTGCTGTGAGGTTTAAGATGTTACGTAAAAAGTCAAAGTTTTTCCACAATACCTGACGACTATTTAATTTCAGAGCTTCCGTGGCTCAATGAATACCGCGTTCGGCTGTTAACCGAAAGGTTGGTGGTTCGAGCCCATCCGGGAGCGGTGCTGTGAGGTTTCAGATGTTACGTAAAAAGTCAAAGTTTTTTCATCAATACCTGACGACCATTTAATTTTTGGGCTTCCGTGGCGCAATGGTTAGCGCGTTCGGCTGTTAACCGAAAGGTTGGTGGTTCGAGCCCATCTGGGAGCGGTGTTGTGAGGTCTCAGATGTAACGTAAAAATTCAGAGTTTTTCGACAATACCTGACGAACATTGAATATTTGGGCTTGCGTTGCGCAATGGTTAGCGCGTTTGGCTGTTAACCGAAAGGTAGGTGGTTCGAGCCCATCCGGGAGCGGTGTTGTGAGGTCTCAGTTGTAACGTAAAAAGTCAGTTTTCCCACAATACCTGACGAACATTTAACTTTTCGGCTTCCGTTGCGCAATGGTTAGCGCAATTGGCTGTTAACCGAAAGGTTGGTGGTTCGAGCCCACCCGGGAGAGGTGTTGTGGGGTCTCAAATGTAACGTAAAAAGCCAAAGTTTTTCAACAATACCTGGCGACCCTTTAATTTTTGGGCTTCCGTGGCGCAATGGATAGCGCGTTCAGCTCTTAACCGAAAGGCTGGTGGTTCGAGCACACCCGGGAGCGGTGCTGTGAGGTTTAAGATGTTACGTAAAAAGTCAAAGTTTTTCCACAATACCTGACGACTATTTAATTTCAGAGCTTCCTTGGCTCAATGAATACCGCGTTCGGCTGTTAACCGAAAGGTTGGTGGTTCGAGCCCACCCGGGAGAGGTGTTGTGGGGTTTCAGTTGTAGCATAAAAAGTCATAAGTTTTCCACAATACCTGACTACCATTTAATTTCTGAGCTTCCGTGGCGCAATGGTTAGCGCGTTCGCCTGTTAACCGAAAGGTTGGTGGTTCGAGCCCATCTGGGAGCGGTGTTGTGAGGTCTCAGATGTAACGTAAAAATTCAGAGTTTTTCCACAATACCTGACGACCTTTCAATTTCCGGGCTTCTGTGGCGGATTTTCAGCTCGTTCGGCTGTTATCGGAAAGGTTGGTGGCTCAAGCCCACCCGGGAACGTTGGTGTTAAGTTTTATAAGTAACGTAAAAGTCATAGTTTTTCCTCAATACCGGAAGACCATTTAATTTCTGAGATTCCGTGGCTCAATGGCTAGCGCGGTCGGCTGTTAACCGAAAGGTTGGTGGTTCGAGCCCACACGGGAGCGGTGCTGTGAGGTTTAAGATGTTACGCAAAAAGTCAAAGTTTTTCCACAATACCTGACGACTATTTATTTTCAGAGCTTCCTAGGCTCAATGAATACCGCGTTCGGCTGTTAACCGAAAGGTTGGTGGTTCGAGCCCACCCGGGAGAGGTGTTGTGGGGTCTCAGTTGTAGCATAACAAGTTGGGAAAACCAAAATATTACCTCTCCGTGTCAAGAAGATTATATAAACTTAAGTATCCAATGAAAACGTTATTATGTTTCTGAGTTGGGGTTTCCCATTTTTGTTGTTGTTTTGAAAAATATATCGCAATGCACGGGCCTTGATAGATATAGGAGGCAATGAATGAAATATATCACAATGCACGGGCCTTGATAGATATAGGAGGCAATGAAGGAAATATATCGCATGCACGGGCCTTGGTAGATATAGGAGGCAATGATAATCTCTCTCTTTGCACGAGAGGTTTATCTTTAATATTTAAATAAATATAATTATTTTTAATTATTTTAATCTTCAATAATTAACATTAATAATAGTTAAATCGTTTAAAATAAAGTTATACCTATTATCTTCTCAAACTTTGCTAATATTGACGTTTAAAGTGAAGGGTACCCCTCTTGCCCGCTTTTTTCAAATTTGGGGTATATATACGATTCGTTTCCATTATAATAGTAAGGAAAAAGCGCAATTGCGAAAACCTTTGGTGGCGATCCCACCTTAGGGAGGCTAGACGTTTCTCGTAACCCTAGCTGATCGCCGCGTATATCCTAAAACCAAACGATGATAACGGAGTAGAAGCCAATGATACAGATTGGTGTCTATGTGGAATAGACGGAAGACCAGTGGATGGTGGTGTTAGAAGCCAGTGTAAGTGCAGACTGGTGTCAATGTGGGATTGACAAAGAACAGAAGACGGTGGTGATTAGAAGCCAGTAAGAACAGACTGGTGTCCGTGTGGGATGGACAAAGACCAGAAGATGGTGGTGTGAGAACTCAAGTAGAGGAGCCATTTCCGTGACTGTGAAAGCAGTTCGGAAATGGCGAACACGTTTGCTCCGATACGCAAACTGCGAACGCGGTCACGTGGGTGTAACAACGGACAGACAGACAGACAGACAGACAGACACACAGACACACACACAGACACACACACAGACAGACACACACACTGACACGGCCGTTACAGAACCTCTCCTGGACTACGTCACACGGAGAGGTAAAAAGTCATAAGTTTTCCACAATAACTGACAACCATTTAATTTCTGAGCTTCCGTGACTTAATGAATACCGCGTTCGGCTGTTAATCGAAAGGTTGGTGGTTCGAGCGCACCCGGGAGCGGTGTTGTGAGATCTCAAATGTAACGTAAAAAGCCAAAGTTTTTCAACAATACCTGACGACCATTTAATTTTTGGGCTTCCGTGGCGCAATGGTTAGCGCGTTCGGCTGTTAACCGAAAGGTTGGTGGTTCGAGCCCATTTGGGAGCGGTGTTCTGAGGTCTCAGATGTAACCTAAAAATTCAGAGCTTTTCCACAATTCCTGACAAACATTTAATTTTTGGGCTTCTTTTGCGCAATGGTTAGCGCGTTTGGCTGTTAACCGAAAGCTTGGTGGTTCGAGCCCATCCGGGAGCGGTATTGTGAGGTCTCAGATGTAACGTAAAAAGTCAGAGTTTTCCCACAATACCTGACGACCATTTAATTTTTGGGCTTCCGTGGCGGAATGCTTAGTGCGTTCGGCTGTTAAACGAAAGGTTGGTGGTTCGAGCCCATCCGGGAGCGGTGTTGTGAGGTCTCAGTTGTAACGTAAAAAGTCAGAGTTTTCCCACAATACCTGACGAACATTTAATTTTTCGGCTTCCGTTGCGCAATGGTTAGCGCAATTGGCTGTTAACCGAAAGGTTGGTGGTTCGAGCCCAACCTGGGAGCGGAGTTGTGACATCTCAGATGTAACGTAAAAAGCCAAAGTTTTTCCACAATACCTGACGACTATTTAATTTCAGAGCTTCCGTGGCTCAATGAATACCGCGTTCGGCTGTTAACCGAAAGGTTGGTGGTTCGAGCCCACCCGGGAGAGGTGTTGTGGGGTTTCAGTTGTAGCATAAAAAGTCATAAGTTTTCCACAATACCTGACAACCATTTAATTTCTGAGCTTCCGTGGCTCAATGGTTAGCGCGTTAGGCTGCTAACCGAAAGGTTGGTGGTTCGAGCCCACCCGGGAACGGTGTTGTGAGATCTCATATGTAACGTAAAAAGCCAAAGTTTTTCAACAATACCTGACGACCATTTAATTTTTAGGCTTCCCTGGCGCGATGGTTAGCGCGTTCGGCTGTTAACCAAAAGGTTGGTGGTTCGAGCCCACCCGGGAGAGGTGTTGTGGGGTCTCAAATGTAACGTAAAAAGCCAAAGTTTTTCAACAATACCTGGCGACCATTTAATTTTTGGGCTTCCGTGGCGCAATGGCTAGCGCGTTCAGCTGTTAACCGATAGGTTGGTGGTTCGAGCACACCCGGGAGCGGTGCTGTGAGGTTTCAGATGTTACGTAATAAGTCAAAGTTTTTCCACAATACCTGACGAACATTAAATTTTTGGGCTTCCGTTGCGCAATGAATACCGCGTTCGGCTGTTAACCGAAAGGTTGGTGGTTCGAGCCCACCCGGGAGAGGTGTTGTGGGGTCTCAGTTGTAGCATAAAAAGTCATAAGTTTTCCACAATACCAGACCACCATTTAATTTCTGAGCTTCCGTGACTTAATGAACACCGCGTTCAGCTGTTAATCGAAAGGTTGGTGGTTCGAGAGCACCCGGGAGCGGTGTTGTGAGATCTCAAATGTAACGTAAAAAGCCAAAGTTTTTCAACAATACCTGACGACCATTTAATTTTCGGGCTTGCGTGGCGCAATAATTAGCGCGTTCGGCTGTTAACCGAAAGGTTGGTGGTTCGAGCACACCCGGGAGCGGTGCTGTGAGGTTTAAGATGTTACGTAAAAAGTCAAAGTTTTTCCACAATACCTGACGACTATTTAATTTCAGAGCTTCCTTGGCTCAATGAATACCGCGTGCGGCTGTTAACCGAAAGCTTGGTGGTTCGAGCCCACCCGGGAACGGTGTTGTAAGATCTCATATGTAACGTAAAAAGCCAAAGTTTTTCCACAATACCTGACGACTATTTAATTTCAGAGCTTCCTTGGCTCAATGAATACCGCGTTCGGCTGTTAACCGAAAGGTTGGTGGTTCGAGCCCACCCGGGAGAGGTGTTGTGGGGTTTCAGTTGTAGCATAAAAAGTCATAAGTTTTCCACATTACCTGACAACCATTTAATTTCTGTGCTTCCGTGGCTCAATGGTTAGCGCGTTAGGCTGCTAACCGAAAGGTTGGTGGTTCGAGCCCACCCGGGAACGGTGTTGTGAGATCTCAAATGTAACGTAAAAAGCCAAAGTTTTTCAACAATACCTGACGACCATTTAATTTTCGGGCTTGCGTGGCGCAATAATTAGCGCGTTCGGCTGTTAACCGAAAGTTTGGTGGTTCGAGCACACCCGGGAGCGGTGCTGTGAGGTTTAAGATGTTACGTAAAAAGTCAAAGTTTTTCCACAATACCTGACGACTATTTAATTTCAGAGCTTCCTTGGCTCAATGAATACCGCGTTCGGCTGTTAACCGAAAGGTTGGTGGTTCGAGCCCACCCGGGAACGGTGTTGTGAGATCTCATATGTAACGTAAAAAGCCAAAGTTTTTCAACAATACCTGACGACCATTTAATTTTTAGGCTTCCCTGGCGCGATGGTTAGCGCGTTCGGCTGTTAACTGAAAGGTTGGTGGTTCGAGCCCACCCGGGAGAGGTGTTGTGGGGTCTCAAATGTAACGTAAAAAGCCAAAGTTTTTCAACAATACCTGGCGACCATTTAATTTTTGGGCTTCCGTGGCGCAATGGCTAGCGCGTTCAGCTGTTAACCGAAAGGTTGGTGGTTCGAGCACACCCGGGAGCGGTGCTGTGAGGTTTCAGATGTTACATAATAAGTTAAAGTTTTTCCACAATACCTGACGAACATTAAATTTTTGGGCTTCCGTTGCGCAATGAATACCGCGTTCAGCTGTTAACCGAAAGGTTGGTGGTTCGAGCCCACCCGGGAGAGGTGTTGTGGGGTCTCAGTTGTAGCATAAAAAGTCATAAGTTTGCCACAATACCTGACAACCATTTAATTTCTGAGCTTCCGTGACTTAATGAACACCGCGTTCGGCTGTTAATCGAAAGGTTGGTGGTTCGAGCGCACCCGGGAGCGGTGTTGTGAGATCTCAAATGTAACGTAAAAAGCCAAAGTTTTTCAACAATACCTGACGACCATTTAATTTTCGGGCTTCCGTGGCGCAATAATTAGCGCGTTCGGCTGTTAACCAAAAGGTTGGTGGTTCGAGCACACCCGGGAGCGGTGCTGTGAGGTTTAAGATGTTACGTAAAAAGTCAAAGTTTTTCCACAATACCTGACGACTATTTAATTTCAGAGCTTCCTTGGCTCAATGAATACCGCGTTCGGCTGTTAACCGAAAGGTTGGTGGTTCGAGCCCACCCGGGAGAGGTGTTGTGGGGTTTCAGTTGTAGCATAAAAAGTCATAAGTTTTCCACAATACCTGACAACCATTTAATTTCTGAGCTTCCGTGACTTAATGAATACCGCGTTCGGCTGTTAATCGAAAGGTTGGTGGTTCGAGCGCACCCGGGAGCGGAGTTGTGAGATCCCAAATGTAACGTAAAAAGCCAAAGTTTTTCAACAATACCTGACGACCATTTAATTTTTGGGCTTCCGTGGCGCAATGGTTAGCGCGTTTGGCTTCTTGTGTGGTAAACTTTATATTTTAATGCATTCATTTTTTATCAGGAATTTCAATTACATGATCACATCAAAGCATCTTGAATTATAACCCAAACCAGGCTAAAAATCACTTTTAGTCACTATTATACAATCATTATTTTAAGCTTGAAAATACATTGAAGTCCCTTTCTCCATTGCCGACTCAATTTATGGCGCCACATTCTTTGTGGCAACAGGATTTCATGGGCTCCATGTCTTAATTGGTGCCAAGATGTAAGGCCTTGTCTCGATGAGATTGAAATCTTAGAAAATTGGTTCCAGAGGTCTAGGTTTCTTAAATCTAATATTCTCTAAAAGACTAATTTGGAAAAGGAGGATGAGATTGGGTATGTTTTATCTTGGAAACTGGTTGTAAGCATTGAATTTACAATTTTGACATAGGAAATTAATTTTTATTTAAAAAAACTATTCATTCTATAAGCTTAAATCTTCTTCATTATAATAGAATAGATTGTAACACACCTCTCATTCAAATTTCAGGACATTTGGACCAGTAGATCCGAAGAAATATTCAGTCATCACTTTGACTTTTGGAAAATTATTTTATATCAAACAAAAAAAAACTGGCCAAAAAAGCTACCTCATCCCATAGAACTTATTTGTTACTTTTGCCATCATTCGAACTTCCCGCCGATTATCCAAAGGTCTCATTTATTGGCCGATTGAACGGGCTTCTATAGTGCAGTCTCAGATTAATAACCCCCTGGATATGAAAGGAAATAGGGAGGCATACTTGAATAGGGCATCGGCATCTCTAGCGCCCCTATAGTCAAAACTTGGAAAAAAGTTACCCCAAACAGACTCAGTAAGCGCGTGACCGCGTTTGCTACTCCATGCTCGGCTACTTTTTATCCGCGGTTCCAGTTTCTTTTTCTCTTCTCATCGCGGTACCTGGTCCGGAGGGTTTGGTCACTAAATTCGGTAGGGTTTTGGTTTTTTTATTTATGTAAAAATTAGATTAAACTATAAATTTGATAAATCAAATGACAGGAAAGCAATAATGGTCTTCGAAGACACAAAAAAACCGTTTACGTTTGCTAGGCATTGCCAGAAATTCGAATAACCATACAATTCAAACTGCGTCGTCTGCATGGGGTGACAAAGTTCTACGTTTTGCCGTCTGAGGGCGCCACATGGCGATACTATTTGAAAACGCCCGGTTTTGCTTGCCTTTCATATCCAGGGGTTATTAATCTGAGGTGCAGTTTACGCCAAGGCTTAGATTATAGAGCTGAACTCACACGAATGTTAACGTTCAATTATAATTGTTAAAATAATAATTTTTAATTTGGCGATTCTTACAACCAAATTTACCTCATTTTCAGTGATTAAATAAAGTAATTAACTTTTCTGAGGTCTCATAATAGAATTTATTTGGCAATACGCCTCCTGAAATCCGCCATGTTAATATCGCTATTCAAAACGATTTGCGATGCCTGGTTGGCTAAAAGCGAAGCCAGGCGTAGATTTCAATGCCTACATACTTTTAAGGGCTCTTCTTCAGTGATAGAAAACCTTAAAGTTACAACTGAACCTATGACTATGCACTGTGCAATCTTCGGTTGGTTGCTGGGATTTTTTTTCTTGGATTTAAAAAGAAGTGTGTTCCGAAACGCTCTGAACTAAGAACCGTAGCCCGTGGTTTGGAATAAAATAGGGATCGGTGAATTACCGGTGTTCAGCTCCGAACGACATGAATTTCAACGCGTTAACTCGCCAATCGTGTCACATGCTACATGATTTTGTCGCTTTGATTTTCATTTTTAACGCGACAAACTCGCCAATCGTGTCACATGCTACATGATTTTGACGCGATTATTTCGGTTTTTTGTCGCGTTGAATTTCATTTTTAACGCGACAGACTCGCCAATCGTGTCACATGCTACATGATTTTGACGCGTTAAAAATATTTTGACGCGATGATTTCGGTTTTTTGTCGCGTTGAATTTCATTTTTAACGCGACAGACTCGCAAATCGTGTCACATGCTACATGATTTTGACGCGTTAAAAATATTTTGACGCGATGATATCGGTTTTTTGTCGCGTTGAATTTCATTTTTAACGCGACAAACTTGCCAATCGTGTCACATGCTACATGATTTTGACGCGTTGAAAATATTTTGACGCGACGATAATTTAGACCAATGATATACTAGATTAAATGTCGTGAAACTGGTAATGGACGAATTATGTTAATGAACATCATTTAACAACTCCCTTTGGGCAAATATTTCTGGTTATTGGACAAAGCTTGAGCCAATAGAAAACCATCGAAAATGAACGACACGATTTTGTCGCGTTAAAATGAAAATCAACGCGACGAGACGATTTCATCGCGTTAAAATATTTTCAACGCGTTAAAATTATTTTGTTGCGTTAAAATTTAAAGACACGCCCTTGCCACTCCCTTCTGATTTCCGTAATATGATTCGTTGAAATATTTTTATCAAAAATATCCGTGGATTTGGTTGGTTATAAATTTTAACGCGACAAAAAATTTTTGTCGTGTTGATTTTAAATTTTAACGCGTTGATTTGTGTTGCATGTGACACGATTGGCGTTCCATACACGTGACATCATCAATTCCCCCATCTCTCCCCCCCAAACACCATCACGTGACGTCATCAATAATTTTACCCTGAAAGGGGGAAAGAAGGGGGGTAAAACCTGGGTTATAAGGCCGTCCTTACTCTCTTACCTGTGATCTTAGTTGGAAATTTGTCCAGAAAGAAACTCTTGAAAATTTATTTTGAGGAAAACAAATTGGGGTTTTTAGTGTAAAAGTATGCAATCAGCGAAACGTTTTCACATTGAAAACTAAATCTAAACAGCGTATTTAAATGAATATCGCATTATATAGTTAAAATACAATAACAAATAGAAAAAGAATGTATTCATAGGTTCTATTTGAAAATAAGTTCAAATATCATAAAAAGTGCTTATCTTGCCGAAACACGTTGATTTAAAAAATCGATATGAAAATCGAACTGAATACGTTTTAAGAGTTCAATCGATTTAAAATGAATTTTTGGTTAGCACTGTGAAGGAAACCTACCTGAATTTTGGGAGAATATTCCAGTAAAAATGTTTTCCAAAATTAATTTGGGAAAATAAAGTAATTTTTTCAATGTCAATTCCATTTGCTCAAACATTTTGTCATTAATTTTGCAATATTTTCAAAAGAGCAAGGAAGCGTTACATTAGCTTTTCGATATAAAAAGGGCAATCATGAAAAATAATTTTTTCCTTGCTATAGGGTACTTTTGTTTCGCAACTCGCTCCGCTTATACGGCCATCGTTTCCCTCATTTTGTGTCGGCAATTCAAAATGACTTATAAATCAATCATCGAAAAGTTGCTGTGAAAGCAATTTAGCATTATCTTGCAGAATTCGACGATCTTTAGACGTTGACTTAAGTTTTACGGTGAACACACTAAATGCAAAATTCAATTACAAAGACACAAACAAAAATTCGTCTGTGTATTTATTTCACTATCGGGATTAGTTTAAAATAACTCAGAAGAAATTAAATGCCACTATCTATTTCATTATCCTTAATCAGCTAGTTCTTCTTCCAGGAACTACAATGGAGTATAGACATGCTAGTGGTAAATTAAAACGATGCTGCACGTGTTTTTTGTTATATCGTTATGCACGACACGAGCTCTTTCGAAAAGAATGGAAAATGTCACGAAAAGAATGGAAAATGTCATGATTAACGTTTTTGGGAAAAAACTAAAACAATTTTTTTAAATAATTTATGTTTTAAAATCATGTCTCTAAACTTAAAAATTACAATATCTGGGACTTCAGTCATTTTATTTTTTCACTTATCTTTTAAGCCTTCGAAACAGTTTTCATTAATACGTCTAGGTTCAGTCTGAACTTTTATCAATTTGACTAGAAACAATTACATTTTTACAATGTGCAGATATAGTAACTCCCTAATATTCCTTAACACTTATTGTTTTTAATAGAATTTTAATATTCTATATATATATTTTCACCGCGAGTCTGTTAGAAAAGCGAACTGCCTTCATATTTTCGAGACTGAGACCGAAATAAGCCTTGCCGGAGATCCCGTATATATATGGATTTTTTTAAATTTTGCAAAATCATTTTCATGTACTCTGGGCGTGTTAGTAAGTTTGGTCTTTCAATTCCATGATTCTAATCATGTTGCAAACATCTACTTTTTCTCTGATGGACCTTTGAGGCTCTAATCAATTTAATGCATGAGTGCCTGGATGGCAACTTTTGACCGAGGCTTAGTCAAATCGTTAAATTAAACCGATGAATATATAAATTTAACTAAATCCGACTTTTTAATTATTTTTTAATTAAATTTCAATATAGTTTTACTTACGAAAAATATTATAATCATAGCTTATTAGCCTACAGTTTATATTTAGGTAATACCGTTATGTACAACTTAGTTGAATTTCGTCACATATTTTTCAAGAAAAACTTACTTTTAAAAATTTCTTTTTACCGTTTTTTAGTGTAAAAAATGTGAAATCGTCAAATACGTTATCTTATAGAAAACTTATACAAATCAGAGTATTTCGATGAAAACTGCCATAAATAGTTAAATTAATATGAAAATACAAAAAAAGTCTTCATCGATTTTCTTCGAAGAAAAGTTAATAGATTCGCAAATACGTCGATTTAGATTTTATAAAAAATTCGAAAAATAAACTTATTTTATCTATATGGAATCAAGTTAAAAAACATTCGTAGTAAACCTAGTTGAACGTTGTCAGACATCAAGTAGTGTCAAGATTTAAATGAAAACTATTTTCGTCCATATATAGACCGAAGAATGGATCCGATCGTTGACATATCGCAGATTTTAGTTATACCAAGAACGAATTCAGGATACAATAAGAACGTTGAAACAAGGCAATGTTGGCGCCATGAAGTCATACTTTTCATAATATGAGGGAGGGGCCCATTTTTGGGAATATGGAAAATTTAGTCTCCTAGGTCTGGGAGTGTTGAGAAAAAACTTGTTAAAATCTTTAATGATGAACTGATATATTTAAAAAGAGTGGTTATAAAGAATCTAGATTTTTCTATAAGAGAGCCTGATTTATCTGGGACAAAGTCATTACAACGGATTTCCCAAACTTGGCCGTATAACGCCAAGGCTTAAGGCTAGAGAACCTGAATGTGATTCGAGCCAATTTAATTGATTTATAACCCACCGACGGCGCTAAAAACGGATTTTAAGTCGTTACCTAGAACGAAGGCGGTAACGGTTATCGAAAGAAGTATGACTTCGTGGTACCAGGGGACAATGTTACCATTCCACGTTCTTATGGTATCCTGAATTCGTTCTTGGTTATACTACGTGGTTAAACAAAGAAAAACAGTTGCTAGTCTGCATTTAAAATGTGATCGTCATACTACCAATAAACTTTTATCTAAATTTCTCACTTTCCAGGTTTGTCTTCATAGATATTTGTGCAGTTCCCAAGTAAGTGTTCATTCTCGTGAGGCCTCGATTTCTGCGCCTTCGAAACGAATGCTGCCTCATATTAATTGAAATTTCAAAGTGATTTTTCTTTCTATTCCCGTTTCTGTTATTCCATCCGATAAACAACTCGACGAAGAATAAGACGCTACAAAAAGCTTGCGCCATGAAGGTTATGTAAAAAGCTCCAGCGACGGCGAACAAATTCAAATCGGATACGGTTTGTATCGGTCGTTCCCAAGTCAAATAATTCAGTGAGTATTCGCTGTTGAAATCTCCATATTTGAAAGGTTTAGTCTCAAATAACACCAAAATACTGATAAATGAAACAGACAATGGAAAGATAAGGTTTGAAATTTTGATATTGTTTAAAATACTGTATTATTGTCGTTAATTCCTTCGTTTACCTGTTCATGAAATTATCGCAAAATACTTTGTTTTCGAAGAAGGACGCATTAACGGTGTAAACAAGAAAATGGCTCGCATCAACCGATTTCGAAAAGTAGAAACCCTCGTACATGGATTTCAAGTTTGTTAAATTGGCTGGTTCAATTGTGAGAGCTTTGTCGAAAAGCCACGTCAAGAAATGGCTGCTCACCATCAAAGCTATATTGCCATTAAGGATGTTCTTATAGAACTTCATCTCAAGTAGTGCAAACATATTAATGAAATTCTGAGCGCTCAAATGATATTTCATCCAATTATCAAAATTATTTTCTTGCTTGGCCTAGAACATCAAAAAGCGTTTGTTGATGTTTAAAGGCTGGTTTTCACCGGACCAAAACGCTGGAAAGTCCACGTGCCGTGCCGTTTTTTCAGAGGTAATTTTCCGCAAATTTTCGCGTTTTCTGGGAGCCAAGCACGGAATTGGTTTTCTATTATTCCGCAAATTTTTACCGAAAGGAAGGCGGTGGCCAATAGGAATCGACAAACAATATGAATGACGTCACAGGCCTGGTTTTGGTCAGCTTGCTAGAGGTTTTTTTCGACACCATTTATTTTTAGCCACATCGTATATACGATGGACTATTAGTTTGACCAGGTGTGTGAAGACGAAGAAGAAGATGAGCTGTTTTGCTCGTTAGTTTTAAAAATTACTTCGTATAACCACTTCTAGGTGGAGCTGGCCTCATAATGTTTTATCAACAACTTTTAGTTTATATATTTTCTTCTCCACCACCACCGGGAATCGAGCCTGGCACGTTTGGTTAGCCAGCCTGATATATAGGAGCTGTCCGAGCTGTGCTTAGTGAGCTCCGAGAGAGAGATAGGAATAGGATAGAAGCGGTCCAAGCGGTGCTGAGTGAGCTCCAAGAGAAAGAAATAAGATATATAAGAGGTAATAGCTGGCGAGGATTCTATAGAAGCCTGCTTTGGCAATTTTGATGATGATGTAGAAGATGTTTTGTTCGTTATTTTTAAATAGTACCAGAAGGCGATTAGGCTTACACATGAAGTACGTAACATGTGCTTGGGGAGCTACACGATATTCTCTAAGCTCCTAGGAAAGAACCTCCCCTTGCGCGGAGGAAAATAGTTCAGTAACGCGGTTCCTTCTGATCCTTGCGATCCTTCCGTCTTAAGAACCGATTAATCAGGTACATAAACTACTATAAAGACTGAGTAGGGTGTTTAAAATATTCTTTAGATAAAACTATTCACAATACTAAAAGTTATTTGAGAGTTAGAAACGAAGATCTTATCCATATGGGCAGTTTTTGCTTGGACTATTTAAGACGCCGTGTATCTGTTTGGTAACGAGGAATGTTTTCTGTTCTCGCGGCTACGGCGAGCCCAGCCGCCGTCAGCTCCAGAATCGGGATACCGCCGATACCTAGCCAAGTCTTAGTATAGTTTTCGAGTCTACTATAGTTCGCAGAGCTATTTTTCTCTTGAAATTAAAAAAAATCATATAATATTTAGGTGAAGACTTATTAAGTGACTCGGAAATTTTCGGAATTTGAGCTTTAAAACGTTGAATATATTATAAAGACTACCGAACGATACCGCAAATTTGCCTTCCGAGCGACGGCGAGGTCGAGTCGAGGTCCAATGCAAGAAAATAGTACTGTAGCCGTCGCCGATTGGTCTGGCATCAAAGAAGTTATCTACGGTTAGGGGGCTCATGATTGGTTAAAAGTTTTTTGTTCGTCTGCTTAGTTTTTACTTCGGGAATGTCATGAAATCCACGGCGAAAGTTATGGAAAAGTGTTACTTACGTACTTTATGTGTGAAGCCTAATCCGCTTTTGATAGTTTTTCGTAAAACCACTTCTAGGTGGCGCTGGCTGAGCAATGTTTTGTCAACTAATTTTAAATTTATAATATTTACTTTCCTCTCCACCACCACCGGGAATCGAACCCGGGACCTACAGCACGCCAGCCTGTTACTATACTGCCACCTCTACAGTCGCCTGTTGAATGAGGGCTGCAGAGATAGTAGGAGAGAGAACGAAAGTGCATATGAGCGGTCCGAGCTCAATGAGCACAGAGAGAGAGAGAGCGAGTGAGAGAGAGAGAGTAAGAGAGAGAGAAATATAGGATATAGAATCGGTACGAGCGGGCGAGAATTCTATAGAAGCGCGCTATGGCAATTTTGCCCATAGATCTTTTGGTTTCTTCTTAGCTACAAGATATCGATGGGACTAATAGTTTTACCCGAGTGCTGGTAGTAGGTGAAGTATTAGTAATTAAATTAGTAAAGGGTGCTGGAGACATGTGATTCACGTTGCCAAGCAGCTATTGAAAAGTAATTCCACCTTACCGGTATAACAGGGGATATTTCCCTAGAAGTATATTTATTGTAGTAGGGATAGCGAGAGTTCATAAGAGATGTGGCTTAATTATGGGTAAGCCCATCTTGTTTCAATTGAAGGCGTTTATTTTGTCGAGTAAAATTAATAAAACTGTTTCATTTTAACGAATTTGTTAAAGTCGTACGTTTGGCTTATATTATAAAATAAACGTTTTTACAAAGACAATAAAAACTAAGAAAATCGATAAGTTGCTGTTGGTGCATTTTCAACATGACTGGTAAGCCTTGGTCTCCGTGAACTCGCGCTTTTTCGTATTACAAGTTTCGGTAAAAACGGTTTGCCGCGGGTTTTTTGTGGAATTATCCGCAAAATTATGCAGAAATGTTTTTAACGGTTCCGTGAAATTTGGTCGGTGAAAACCAGTCTTAACTCAACTTAAATACTTTATGTAAAACTATTGAAGGCTTTCTGTTTATTAATATTCTATTGTAGCGTAGCTTGAGTAGGCTTAGATTTAAATAAGGAATACTCGCTCGGTTTTTAAAGATGTTATGAACCAAGCCACCTTCTCCAATCATTGGTTGAATTTCGCCTCGTTGTTGAAAATGTTGAACGTCTTTGACTGTCTCAATGAAGAAGTATTTCTCGTCAAAGAACTCCGACTTCAGGAAACAACTCATCAAAAATCCTATGAACATGACGCCTATTAACCAGGACGCCAACAAGATTCGCTCAGATATATGACGCAAATGTTCAGGATACGCTATGGTAAATGTATTTAAAGTTAACCGAAGTTTTACCTCCTGGCTTTACACTTAAGGAACATTTAGGAACATTCTGTTGCTGATACACGATTCCGAAGAAGTTTCAAGCTTTTAAAGAGATTTAAGTTAAGAATTTCTTGGCCCCGCGTGATGTGTACATAAGTTGCTTAGCTGCATGGAAAAGAATATTGGCAACCGCCCATAGGATTTTGGGAGAACTATTGTCAAAAAATTGTTGTTCTCTAGTGCGGTGTTTTGCTTGCGTATTCTACGATGCTTGGTTTGTCATCGTTTTATCGAGAAAAAAAGAGACAATAAATCTCAATAATCTTGGAGTTGAGATCAGTTCAAATTTCACACCTTAATGCTTTATATAGGCAAACAAATGGAATAGACCTCGGAGGCTCGGAGTACACTGTCTTTCCCTTTGAATTGAACAGAAATTTGGAATATATCTGGACTCAGAATCAATAATAATTCTGGGAAAGTTTCGTTTTGTAACTGTCTCGGGAGACCGAGAAAAATCTGGCCAATTTGAGCTCTTTTAGACCAAAACCCCATAAAAAATTTTAACACGTCTGACACCTAGGTATTTTGGATGATGCAAAATCAAGGGACTGACCCAACGACAAATATATTGCTATATAAGCTGGTTGTATAGTCCTATTTTCACCGAAGTAAAAAATATCCAAGTACAATAATACCAAAAGCGGACACAAAGTACGTAAGTCCCACTTTCCAAAGCTTTGGCCGTGGATTTCATGACATTTTCCGAAGTAAAAACTAAGCAGACGAACAAAAAAGCTTTTGACCAATCATGAGCCCCCTAACCTTAGATAACTTCTTTGATGCCAGACCAATCGGCGACGGCTACAGTACTATTTTCTTGCATTGGACCTCGACTCGACCTCGCCGTCAACCTAACCGGGAAGCTCGGAAGGCAAATTTGAGGTATCGTTCTTAGCCTTTATAATATATTCAACGTTTTAAAGCTCAAATTCCGAAAATTTCCGAGTCACCTAATAAATCTTCAACTAAATATTATAAGAATGTTTTTAATTTCAAGAGAAAATAGCTCTGCGAATAATAGTAGACTCGAAAACTACACTTAGTCTTGGCTAGATATCGGCGGTATCCCGATTCCCGAGCCACCGGCGGCTGGGTTCGTCGTAGCCGCGAGAACAGAAAACATTCCTCGTAAAAAAAAACAGATACATGGCGTCTTGAATAATCCAAGCAAAAGCTACCCAGATTGATAAGATCTTCGTTCCTTACTCCCAAATAATCTTTGGCATTGTGAATAGTTTTATCTATTTTATTTTGGACACCCTACTCAATCTTTATAGTAGTTTATGTACTTGATAAATCGGTTCTTAAGGCGAAGGATCGCACCGATCCGAAGAAGCCGCTTTACTGAACTATTTTCCTCCACGTAAGGGGAGGTTCTTTCCTAGGAGCTTAGAGAATATCGTGTTGCTCCCCCATGCATATGTTACGTACTTCATGTGTAAAGCCTAATCGGCTTCTGACAATTAATACCAACATTGTTCCCAGAAGTGATTAATAAATACGAAAGAAATATCGACATTATTGTCATGGAAATACGAAATACTGTGTTCACTATAAGCATTTAATTATTATTTTAAACAGGTTTAGTTATGGTAAGCATTTTAAACAATAAGGTTCCCTACCATACTCGATCGAATTGAATCGTCTTTATTGCTTGCTGAAAAATTCCCTCAAGCCACATCATTTATTTACCCGTGAACCAGGTTGTAAACCCCATGTTCTTTGATACTTTCCACTGAGTTGAGCCCAATAAACACGCTCTTTCATTATTGATGAACTTTTAAAAAACACCCTGATAAGTTCTTTGTCCAGCCTCTTGATTCCGCATCATACGCAATACATTGGTGCCAGACGTGTTAAACATTTGTACAGGGCTTTGGTCTAAAAAAGAAGAAATTAGGCCAGATTTCTGGGACATTTTTCTCGGTGTCCCTTGACAGTTTCAAGATGAAACTTTCCCAGAATTGTTTTTGGTTGTTAGTTCAGATATATTCCAAATTTAAGTTCAATTGAAGAGGTGGAAGACAGTCTACTCCGATTTTTTATCCATCTGCTTGCCTTATTTTAACATTGAGGAGCGAAACTTAAACTGTCCTCAACTCCTAGATTATTGAGATTCATTGTCTCTTCTTTCGACAAACCTATTTCCAACTAAGTCTCGTAGAAAAAGCAAGCAAACACACCGCAACAACGAACAATAATTTTTTAACATTATTTCGCCCCAAATTTTATGGACTGTTGCCCTTATTCTTTGAATGGTGATTTAAAAGTTTTGAAAAGATCGACCGTCTTAATTTTCCTAAATGATCCCTAGATATAAAGAATCAAAACCTTGAACTTTCCACGTAACTTACGTTCGAAGAAGAATATGGATAAAATATTCCATAAAACCTTAAAATACCGAGAGATTGTTCTCCATAAAATATGTCTTCCCTTTGAAATGGTAGTAAGCCATAGATTTCGAGTCAAAAGAAAAGAAATAATGATTGCAAACGCGAATATACTTGTGCCAGCCTGAAAATAATTCTTTAGCCTATCAAGTATGTCGTGTGCAGGTACATATACGGCCCTGGACGAAGGTTTCTGGACATTTTTTATTAGCTGCCATTTTATTTCTTAAAGATCTAGAATAAGAAGATATGACTTTCTAGACACGTTGGTTTCACAAAATAAATTTTCAATGAAAAATGACACGTTGGAAATATTATTGCGTTATTAGTACTCTGTTAGAAAAAACGGTGTTTCATGGCTGTTTGGAAATGCCTTGAGGTGTATATACTCTTTTAGAGTGTTTTTAATTGAGATGGTGTTTTCTCCCTAAAAAGTGCTAGTGGACTCTTTTTAGGTATTTTTTAAGGAAATGGTGATTTACTGGTACGTAGAAACATTTTTAGGCTTTATTAACTCTTTCAGGTGTGCTTTAATCTGAAAGGTGTTTTTGTTTCAGTTGGAAGGTGTTCTATCACTGGGTGCTTCGAAAAACGGCACGGTGTTAATTGACTCTCATTGAAATGTTTTTAAACGAAAATACTGTTTTTAATATAAAACTGTTTGAATGGTGCACGGATAAACACACTTGGGCTTTACTTAACGCTTTTATTAGCTTATATGGTGTTTTTTTTAAAGTGGAAGGTTTTCGATATGAGCTTAGAGGGAAATCATCTACTAATTCTACCTGCTTAGTGAAACATCCTAAAAATATCCCAAGATTTTAAAAATCAAAATTATTTTATATTTCTTCAGACTACCTTATATCAAATATTTGAAGAAATTCATACTTAGTTTGATTTTTCAATCATTGGGAAATAATTCTAGGAGAGTTCCATATGCTGGAATGTCTTGGAATTAGAGGAATTCATAAAAAATCACTTGAATTTCCACTTGACACAGGTTTTTATCTCTCCCAGTGACGATGACGTCGTGGAGAGGTATTACACTGGACGTATCTGTGTATGTGTCTGTCTGTCACCGCGTTCGCAGTTTGCAAATCGGAGCAAACGTGTTCGCAATTTCCGGACCCCGTTCGTAATTAACAGAAATTAGCAAAATTCTACTTCATTACGCTCTCTCCACACTCGTTTTTCTAATGGTATATACCACCATTATATACTTATGGCTTCTGTCAACACCATCATATACACATTACATACACGCAAATCTGAAACATTGGCTTCCACTCCATTATCATCGTTGGGATTAAGATGTACTCGCGATTGGCTAAAGTTACGAAAAACATCTAGCCTCCCAATGGCAGGGCTTCTACCAAAGGTTCACGCAATTGGGCTTATTCCTATCATTTGTGAATCGATTGATACCCTAAATTTCCAACGGTTTACGCTACAAGTCAAACGTCAACAATAGGTATGATTAAAATCATTTTAAGAATAACGTTTCTTAAAACGACTTAACTAGAATTAAGGTAAAATACTGACAATTAAAAAAATTAATATCATTTATATTTATTTAATTATCTAAGATAATCTTCTTTCTTCGTAACACAAGTGGACATTTAGGTATAGTCCCACTGGACCGAATCCCATTGGACCGGAACCGCTTTTTGGTTTTTTATGAAGAATATATTTAAATTTCCAGCCCAATGGCGGGTTTCTGCTGAATGGGAATTTATTTGAAAGAATTAGTTAATTAAATGTCTGTGAGGATTTCGAATCACCGCAGCAGCATGGTAGAATATCAGGCTTTTAATTCTGATGCTCGGGTTCAAACCCAGAGAAGGAAATTGTAAGTTAGGTTAGGTTAGGTTCGGTTAGGTTAGGTTATTATCCTATTAATTAGCTGCCACCTTTTCCAAAACATTCTCCTACTAATTAGCTGCTACCTTTTTCAAAATATTCTCCTAATAGTTAGCTGCCACCTTTAACAAAACAATGGTTCCTATAATTCGTTGCCACCTTTTCCAAAAAATTCTCCTACTAATTAGCTGCCACCTTTTCCAAAACATTCTCCTACTAATTAGCTGCTACCTTTTCCAAAAAATTCTCCTACTGATTAGCTGCCACCTTTTCCAAAACATTCTCCTACTAATTAGCTGCCACCTTTTCCTAAATATTCTCCTAATAGTTAGCTGCCACCTTTTCCAAAATATTCTCCTAATAGTTAGCTGCCACCTTTTCCAAAACAATGGCTCCAATAATTCGTTGCCACCTTTTCCTGAATATTCTCCTATTCATTAGCTGCCACCTTTTCCAAAACATTCTCCTACTAATTAGCTTCCACCTTTTCCTAAACATTCTCCTACTAATTAGCTGCCACCTTTTCCAAAATATTCTCCTAATAGTTAGCTGCCACCTTTTCCAAAACAATGCAATTTTCTCCATTATCAATCACTCTTAAAATTAAATTTTGCATTTCAAATATCAATATATATATACAACGAAAACTGTAGGGTAAAAAAAATCCTTAAAAAAAGTGAAAACGTTTGCTATTTAAATTTTGATATATATTTTCCCAAAACCGCACATTTGGGCTGTTTTCGGTTGAATGGGAAACGCGTTCGGTCGAATGGGATTCGGTCGAATGGGACACAAGGAACATTTATATAGAATGAGTAATGAAGATTGAATCTGAATAGAAACACTGTACGCACATCAAAAGTTAATATAAAGCGAGTAGGATAAATCCAAGGTCTGTAAATGCGCAAAAAATTGCACGGATAAATCGATCTCTTACAAAACCATAACACTTTCTTATTGCAGAATATTAAATGAAAATATGTTAAGTATGATTCGGCATTACGATTCATTTAGTAGTTTTGTAGCTATAAAGCTCTGCTTCATTTCAATATTCCAAGAACATCTTTTATATTAATATATCAAATTTGGTGTTTACCTTTTCATTCTGCTTTACTACATTTGTATTCAGTGTAAACGTGAATTTAAAGGGATAGAATCAATGTTTTCCGACTAGTACAAGATGAGGGCAGTTTTAGGTAAAAAAATGTGCCTTAAATTATGTGTGCCCAAAAAAAATGAATTAAAACGTTTAAAATTAAGAAAAGTACGTTAGACATTTTGAAACTAGCCGCGAAATACCGCCCAACTTGTTTTTACCCTAGTGACGTTGCTAATGTCTCTTGATTCACTGGTTGTTTGTAAATAGGAGAATGAAGGGAGCTCTAGACCACCTTCACTATCACCGGGGAAGCGGCGCATATTTGAGAAGACCTTTGTAAACATAATTCTGATTTTTCATGTTTATTATCCTTTGTTCTCTTAACTCTTGGTTACGTTGTAGAGTAAGGATGATAGAGATTTGTCAAAATTGTTACAGGTAATGTCCAAAACACCACATTTTTGCGCTTTTTGGCAAAGGCTTAGCTTCCATGTATAATAATGGTATGGCTTTATTTCAGCCTAATGGCCCTAATCTAAGCTTTAACATATTTTTAATTGTAATTAAACATAGTAAAACTATTACTTTGAACACCAAAATTACAGTGAAACTATTTACCTTCCTTTATAACTTTGAAAGCATCCGTATCGAAATGAGTTATTTTAATTTGGCGAAAATTGCAGAATAGTATGAAAACTACTTTTAGGAGTAAATCTACTGCACCTCCAAGCGAGAAGAGGGTCGCGGGAGTAATTTAGTTTTTTTCGCTCGTGTTTTTGCAAACGCCTGTAGAGGGGGCAGTGATCGGAGCGGCGCCGAAAACTAATACTTTTATAAATTAATTAAAATTAGTTAAGTTATTAAAACTATCAATATCTATATATTTTTGAAAACGTAATTTTAGGTTCTATCTGATTTAAAAAAATGAAAGCTTTTCATTAGTAGTCAAAAGATTGATTCTATCCCTTTAACTTTCCTAGTTACAATGGATGTTACTACTTAATATTTTAGTAAGTGTTGTTCGGATTGGTTCCATGAATTAAGTCATCTTATAGCTAAACCAGAATTGGCCTTGATTCGTGTCCTCTTTGAGGAGGTCTTAATATAGCCGAAAATTAAATACACATTTGAATGATATAGATCAGGTCCTTAAATAAAATTAATGAGGATATACAGTAAAGGCTAAACGTAACCATTTCGCACGCGTGTCAATTCTAACACGGTTTAATAAGGCTTACGGCAGAAAAAATCGTACACCCTTAATCTACTGAACTGTTAAAAATAATGCATCCCAGTAGCACTCCTATTGGTGTTTAAAAGCACCCTTCCAGAAGATGTCAATACGCACCTTTGAAAATGGTGCGAAATAATACCTTCTCTGAAGGTGCTTTTGAAGTCCTGTTAGGTGTTAAAAATCACTTTGAATAGAGGTGTATATTAATTTCAGAAAATGTGTTTATAAACCCTTTAAAAAAAGGTCTTTTTGAGACTAATTTGGTGTTTTAAATTCCGTTGACGATGGTGCTTTTTAATTCCTGTTAGGTGTTAAACATCACCCTTAATAGAGGTGTATAATTATACCAGAAAAGTGTCTATAGACTCTGTAAAAGGTGTTTTTTGAAATAAATTTCCCTACCCATCCTCGACTACTTTGTATGTTTTGATGGGAGTGGCTTATAATTTCAAAACTCGCGCTCTTCATCTATCGGCCTTTTTTGGCCTTTAAATATATATACTGCATAAGGCAAGTAAATTTACTACACAACTTATAAATGTACTACAGTAAATATTTTAGTACAAAGAAAGAAAAACCAGGCATACCATATATACTCTTAACTTTAAAACTTAATTTCACTAAATCGGAGTTATATCGCATTGTTGTCCACTTCGCTTTTTTTACCACTGGCGCAATTTCGAGGATGGTACCAGAAGCTAAAGCTATGATCCGACGTTCGTAGTACATAAATCCGTTTTTGATTTAACATATTTTCATATAATATTCTGCAATAAGAAAATGTTATGGTTTTGTAAGAGATCATTTCATCCTACTCGCTTTATGTTAACTTTGATATGCGTATAGTGTTTCTATTCAGATGCAATCTTCATTACTCGTTCTATATAAACTTTCACTTGTGTCGTTCCGAAGAAGGAAGATTATGTTAAATAATTAAATATAACTGATATTGATATTTTTAAATCGTCAGTATTTTGCCTTAGTTCTAGTAAGTCGTTTTAAGAAACGTTATTCTTAAAATGATTGTTGACGTTTGACTTCTAGCGTACACCGTTTCCACAATTTTTGAAAATTTAGGGTATATATGGCGATAGTTTCACGAGTGATTGGAATAAGTGCGATTGCGTGAACCTTTGGTGGAAGCCCTGCCATTGGGCACACACAGACACATCCAGTGTAACACCTCTCTGTGACGTCATCGTCACTCGGAGAGGTAAAAACCTGTGTCAAGGGGAAGTTCAAAAGATTTTTTATGAATTCCTCTAATTCCAAGACATTCAAGCTTATTGAACTCCTCGAGAATTATTGCCAATGATTGAAATATCAAAATAAGTATAAATACCTTAAAATATTTGGTATAAGGTATTCCATGGAAAAGTAAAATTGGGAATATTTTAAGCCGATTTCCTCGGGTTGCCGGGAGCTGCCAATTCCAAATTTCTTCGTCTAGGATGTTTGAAACACGTGGCGGCCAGATCACCGCCACAAATATTCTTATTTTTAAAATTTATCGAAATCACCACCTTTAAGTCACGTAACCTGGCACTTATTTGCATTGCAAACCAAATTAATTACCGTATATCATGCTCTTTCCTGCTTGCCCTATTCCCCTAAATGAGCAATACAATTTAGATTTTCTCACAAGAAAATAATAACTACTAATTAAATTTCGTGTAAATTCCCCCCTTCAAGAGGTTTATCCCATGGTTTGCCTTGCGGTTAGGGTTAGCACTTTAAAATTTTCCATATTGCCTTGAGTTCATGTGGTCTGATGAAAATGGTGTAATCAACTCTACACACTGAGAAACTAATGTCAAATAAACAATAGTTTTCACCGTGTTTTTGATTGTTTAATGCTGTTATCTAGAAAAACCTCTAACAAGCCTTAATACATACAGGTAGTCGCTGTTTTTTGAAATTACATTTCCTTAATTTTAAATATACAGCAGAACAATGTTTTTTTTATGTTAACGACTGTGGAAAAAACAGCTAGTTTTTATTTCTCAAACGGAAGTGCAGGATATGTTATTATTAATAGAACGTTGCTGTTTTCCGGGGAAAAAGTATGCTGCCGTGAAGAATACAGTAGTGTAAAATTAAAAACACAGATAGTTACACTATTAAGTATAAATTTAACGTATATTTTACTGTATAATCCACCGTAAATTAAAGTTTTGCATACTATAATTTGAACTTTACTTTAGTTTACGCTATTGCCATTACCATAGTGTTTATTTTACAGCATTTTTATTCTGTGTGTAGTTTAAGTTTCAGTATTTGTTGAATTATAGGTTCGTACTTGCATCTATTTGAGCTCTAAACCATAGTAAATGAAGAATCACGTGAAACGTTACATCGGAGAACTTCAATTGCACATTTGAGAGTCAAATTGTACTTCTCAACTAAGTAAGACTTTCCATCCATTGTTCACGTTTGTAATTTTCAAATTTATCGCCCTTACAACTTTGCACTTATCAAATTGATAAGAGACTCGATTTGAACTGATAAGAGAATCTACCACGTTGACAAAGTCCTAACATAGTATTCCCCACCTTCCTCTACAAATTCCTCTACCGACCATGTGGTCAAAGAAAATATGGCGCCAAGTGGACAATGAACACCTTTGGATTTTTCCTCGCCGACCACTTCGCGGAAATTCGTTACGGCGCTCTCGTTTCTTAAACCTAACTTTCTCACCAACCGTTTACTTCTTCACGTATTCCCCCATCCATATCATGACATTTCCGCGCCACTCACAAAGTCAACACGGTGCCAAGGGGTCAATGCTTCCCTTGGGTTTTTCCCTACCTCAAAATCTGACACCAAGTTTGAGGACGCCATCTTGGTGTCAGGCGTCAACTGTGCATCACTGCCGTCCAAGTCTCATTCTGATACTAATATGTCATTTGAAATAGATTATATTACGCCACCTATGTAGGGTAATGTGAACTGTGGGTGAAATATTTCTTGAAAATTCGCTGGAAATTCGAAATACTAATTTACGACGAAACTCATGAGGTCACACCAAAACCAGCCAGCCTTCGCAAAGCGAAGAACGTGCATATGGGAAATATTTTTCGGAAGTGCGAGGCCTTTTCTTGTTTTGTGGCTATAAATCTCTGTTTCACTACGATATTTCAATAACATATTTTGATATTAATTAAAATATACTACATTTATTTACAGCTTAAACGCTAATTCTAGTACTGCAAGGTAAATAAGGAAGTAGAGACGGATGTCATTCCTTTCATTGATCGTTTCTCTTTTTGCAGTGAACCGGAATGTTCAAACTAAAGGCATGAGATAAATTAAAATCTGTGCCTTGTTTTTCGTGCCTACTGTGAAGAGATTTTAACTGTTCAGTGGGAGCCGAAAGTTAAATACACATTCAAAGAATATTTTTAGATATCATGATCGCGACTGTTCAAGGTCGAATCGTAATCAGGTTATAACTTTGAATCTTCCATTCTTGTTATAAACATTCTTATTTAGTGCTTTTAGAAGAAAATCAGATTTGGTTTCGTGAAGCCAGGCTCGTAAACTAAGAATTTCTCTCAGCTATAGCGAGAGGATATGTTTACACGCCAAACTACTTATGAAAATAGCTTTGAATAATTGTTGAATATTTAATTAACTTTAATTTCAGCACTTTCTCGTCGATTAAAAGCAATAATTAACATATATAAGAGGTATAATTTTCGTTACTCAATTTGTGTGTCATAACCTTTGACTTTCTGAGTTTCAATTAAAAACAGCTATGGATTCTATGTGACAAGACGCGTGCAATTTATATCCATTAGAGGCATTATTCCATTACGTCAGTATCGGGGTTTTAACTATTTCCTGTATAATTAACACCCCAGTAACGGTGTCATTTTTCATTGCAAAATAATTTCGTGAAGTCAAGTAGTCAACCTCTCTCGGAAGACCTATTTTGTTACTCTAGTACTAATAGAAACCAAATGGTAGTCAAATAGAAATGTCCATAAACTTTTGTCCGGGGCTGTACATGTATGTAGAGTACGTACTGTTAATTCCATTGAAAGAAACGACATTGAAGTCGTCAATGATAATTTTGGTGCCCCTGACAATATGATAGCTTCGGTGGTATCTAGTAAACCGCTTGAAACAAAGCCCTTCCAATTTTTAGTGGCAGCGATATCAGTTGGAACGAAAATCATGTCTATATTCTCCAAAGGCTTTTGAAAACAGAAATGTATTTTTGGGCAGGATATTGTGTAGTGCAAAATACTTACACTCTTCGGTTGATTACCCGTTACTGCCATTAAGGTGTCCTCGTAACTTGGATTCTCGATATTTACGCTACGTAAATGAATTAGAAATAAGTTTGCTGTTCTCAGATGTCAGAACATACGTTTCAGAAAATCCCCCTATAATCTTGGAGGAGGGAATTTTGATACTGGAGTGGAATAGCTGAGGAAAATCCGCGGCTGTTTAAAATCAGAGCATTGTGTAATTTGGTAATTTAGTTAGACTTGTACAAAGTATAATTAGGTTTTACATGGGCCTAAGTCAACTTGCGATTTTTGGCCCTAGATTACACAAATATATAAGATAAAAAAACATAATAAGTACATAATTAATAATAATAAATAAGAGAGTTAAAAAACTCAAATCCAATCATGCTTTCCATATTAGGCATCAAAAAGGCGTGGAAATATTTTAATAGCTTAGACACGTGTTCTTCTTGCTGTAACCAGTTCGCACTTAAAAAGATGGTACTATCGGTAAATTTTACGGCCATGCATGGTAAGAGTCCTCTCTTGTTAGAGCTGAGAGTAAGCCACTCCAGTATAAATATCTCTCCTAAAAGCTATAATCGCTTCTCAAGTTCTTTCACTATAATGTTAGGTTCTTAATAATGTTAGTTTATTTTCCAATCGGAAAACAATTTAAAATCTCACAGATAACTCAATAAAATCTCGTTACCCTTACCACGAGTCTAACTAATACTCTTTTCTATTTTACAGACATTTTTATGAAATAAAACGTTTTTAAAAGATACTAATTCTTATCTTTTTATATTCAACTAGATTAACGTATTCTCGAAACGTATCCTCCCAATGGGCTGAATTCCCAATGACACGCACTCCCATTCGATTGATATGCACTGCAAATACTTTCATATTTTTTCGCTAGTTTAATCTCAAATTCCCATTTATTCAAAATTAAAATTACAAATAAAAATACTCTGATATAAGCGAAAAATATATCTAAGACCCCAAAAACTGTACCCTCATGGTTAAAAAGAAAAAAAACCAGGTATACCTACGTCATGGGTTTTCAGCAAAATGTTTCCGTGGCTCAGGCCAAAATTTACCCTTTTTGTATGCACTAAGACCACCCCTAAGGTGGAAAAATTTGTAAACCAAAGCTAAAGAAACACCTTATCTCACACTTTCAATCACAAAAAAAACTGTACAAAACCACTGGTTTTCGAAAGAAGATCATGATTCTCGCTCCTGACTCGAAAGGGAAGGGTCATCGCCAAAAAAAAATAAAGAAAATTTAAAAAACTTAAAAGATCTTGAGGAAATAATGTCATTCCACCTAAACTAAAAAGAGAAAATAGAAAGAACAAGACGGCCCAAGGGCTGGTAATAGTAGCCATATCGTACGAGTGAATCGCCCCTCTATACCCTACCCTAATGAGTGGATAACCCCTCTATACCTTACCCTAATGATTGAATAGCGCTATCTTTTTCAATGCTTAAATGATTTACCGTGCATAAAATCAGAGTGAATAGCCCCTCGATTCCCTACTCTAAACAGTGATTAAATTATAACCGTATAAATTTACTTATGCTGTAATTCTAATATTCCGGTGAATCGAAGAACAGATAATTTTTAGTGATAATCCCCTCGATGAGTTTACAACATAGACTTATGCCGATGCACACTTATCGCATCTTATAAATTTCTAACAAGGACTTATGCCCAGAAACGTTTGAAAGAGAAAGTTTAGTTATAGTGATTACGCATTTTAGTGATTATCCCCTCGAATTACCTTTAGCAATGCTAAAATGATCAAACGCCTAACGCTCATTTAACACTATGTTAGCTCTATCTAAACCCACATTTGAATTCACCGCCAAAACGTTCCAGTCAAACTGAACATAGATGACGATAGCTACCGAACGAGAACGAAACACTTGAGGAGCGCGGTAGGAAACGGGGAAAATCGTTATCTATTTAATTAGCACATACATAAAAAGAAAATGAATATAAACACCCCAAACATACAAATTCATAAGTATCCGACCCCACAGATAAAAATTCAAAAGTATCCGACCCCACAGATAAAAATTCAAAAGTATCCGACCCCACAGATAAAAATTCAAAAGTATCCGACCCCACAGATAAAAATCAAAAGTATCCGACCCCACAGATTAGGGACCGTCCATAAACTACGTCACGCGAAAAAAAGCATTTTCTGACCCCCCCCCGTTCCCCCAAATCACGCTTCGTTACGCTTTTCACAGACCCCTACCCTAAAAACCACGTCAAATTTCTTTAACCCCCCCCCCTCTGCACTATGATTTGTCTTAATTTACAAATTTAATTTGATTAATTTCTCAAGTGATATGCCGCTCTCGCAGAAATATTTTGCTCGGCTGAAAATTCAAAGTTCTCTTCCGTTTTAAGCTTTTTCCCTCTGATTGACCTTTAGAATTTTAATGTCTGAATGTGCTTTTTATAAACTTCAAAAAAGTTCCATAAAGCTTAGTTAAAGGGGCACACTTTTTAGGTTTCGACACTGTCACCGAAAACAGACTAATCGAGCTTGAGATTTAGAAAATTTGCCAAAGAAACTAAAACCATTTCAATCGGCAGGGGGATTTGATTCATCCTCAAAAATAATAGGGGCGAATAAACGGTATATAACCATTGAACAGAATTCCATTGGAACGAAATTCCATTGGAACGAAATTCCATTGGACCGAAATAAAAAATAAGTTGTTCTAATTGACCGAAGCTAGCCGGCTGTTCCCAATGGACCTAATTCCCATTGAGCAGACTTCCCATTCCTGTTGGACAGAAGTGTCGTTGGAGCGAATTTCCCATTGGCGCGATTTCGCATTTTATCGTATTCCCATTGAGCAGACTTCCCATTCCTGCTGGACAGAAGTCTCGTTGGAGCGAATTTCCCATTGGTGCGATTTCGCATTTTATAATGCTATATTTATTCAGGTCCTTGAAAAATAAACATGGGCCTTTTCCAAAATATTCTTATTTTCTAGGTTGGCCTAGGTTAGGTTAGCTCGGTTCGGTTCGGTTAGGTTCGGTTCGGTTCGGTTAGGTTCGGTTCGGTTCGGTTAGGTTAGGTTCGGTTCGGTTCGGTTAGGTTAGGTTAGGTTCCGTTAGGTTCGGTAAGGTTCCGTTAGGTTCGGTTAGGTTAGGTAAGGTTCCGTTCGGTTAGGTTAGGTAAGGTTCCGTTAGGTTCGGTTAGGTTCGGTTAGGTTAGGTAAGGTTCCGTTACGTTAGGTTAGGTTAGGTTAGGTTCGGTTATTAATCGGATATAGACGAATTCATTTATTCCGAATGGGATGCGTTCACATGGCCAATCTGTCGAATGGGATTTCCGACCGAATGGGATTTCTGTCGAATGGGATTTTCGGCCGAATGGGATTTCTGTCGAATTTGATTTTCGGCCGAATGGGATTCTATCGAATGGGCTTCCGCGTCATCGATCGAATGGGATTGCCGGTCGAATGGGATTCTGCCCAATGAAATTCTGCCCAACGGATTCTATCCAATGGGATATAAGCGAATAAACAGAGACATAAGAGAGTTTAAGCTGTTTATTTTAAATGCGCTATTTAAATTGGCTATGAAAAGGTGTAAATAGTGGAAAATTGGTTAAATTTTCTACTATTTAAGCGATGATGGAAAAACAATTTTTGTAAATTATTGTAACGGTGGACTATGTAATGTTGTCTTTCCCTCTTCTATAACATAAGAGAGCCAATCGGCCTCGTACTGACTTCGTAACAAAATCAATGCTAAATGTGACGTCACGCATAGAAGAACCCCTCCCTCCCCCTTGTCACGGACCGTCACAAATTTAGAAACCCCCTCCCCCAATAAGAGTGTGACGTAGTTTATGGACGGTCCCTTAAGAGGTACCCCACCCCACATCACCCCGACATTTTAGAGATAAAAATAAATGATAAAAAACTCGGGGTTTCTATCAAGTCTCTGTGGTTGAGTGATAGAATGTTTGTCTACTACGCCAGCGACCCGAGTTCGATTCCCGGGTCTGACCTGAAAAAATTTTAAATAAAATTAAATCTCTAACCGAGCCCATTAACCCCTATGGATGGGTTGTGGTAATATAAAGTTCCTTTTAAGCTAAAATCTGACGATAACGAAGCGACAACCCCGGCCACTACTACTACTACTACTACTACTACGACGGCTCGGGTCAAACTAAGAGCCTATCGTATATTACGATATGGCTAAAAATCAAGTAATCAGCTTTTTCAGTCGGGCGATCTACTAAAAATTAAAGTCTCTCCCAGAGTAAAATAAATAAAAAAAAATATAAAATCGGCGTTATAAAAAATCGGATTTTCACTAGCGAAATTAAAGATTGCAAAAATAAAAAAATGGGTATCTTCATGGTTCCGGAACCCGGGAGTAAAAACTGAACGGACGTTTAAAAAAAACATGGATAACGAATACCAAGACGCGGACGAACACAGTGAATAAAAGAAACTACGCGCTACGCGAACGACCGTACGCTCAAATACTACGTCGGCAATAAACACGTTAAAAACTTTAATTTCTGCGATTATCTTAGACGCGGATGACATCGAGGACCAATTTGCGATATTGGGCTTAAAAGAAAACAGTTAAAATTCCATAAACGACAAAAAGGTGTCAAAATCCGGAAAAACCTGACTTAAAAAAGGAAAATGATAAGGTGGAGGAATACAAAACCTCGATTCATCTCATGAAAACACAAGTTAAAAGAAAATTAAAACGGGCGGAAATCACTTTGGGGACCGTCCATAAACTATGTCACGCGAAAAAAAGCATTTTCTGACTCCCCCGTCCCCCCAACTCGCGCTTCGTCACGCTTTTCTCAGACCCCTACCCTAAAAACCACGTCACATTTCTTTAACTCCCCCCTCTGCACTATGATTTGTCTTAATTTACAAATTTAATTTGATTAATTTCTCAAGTGATATGCCGCTCTCGCAGAAATATTTTGCTCGGCTGAAAATTCAAAGTTCTCTTCCGTTTTAAGCTTTTTCCCTCTGATTGACCTTTAGAATTTTAATGTCTCGATGTGCTTTTTATAAGTTTCAAAATAGTTCCAACAATGGACACGAAGCCTCGTCAGCCAGCTCAACGGTCTCAAATCAAGAATTCGCCGCTAATCTACTTCAGTAGGTGGCCAGCGACTCCAGGCTGCCGCCGCTCATCATCAACAAATTCTCCGGCGATTTTACCGAATGGACCGGATTCTGGAGCCAGTTCTCAACCACCGTGGATAGCAAGGCAGGTATCTCAAAGGTACAAAAATTTTGCTATATTAAAGGTAAGTTCCACCCTGAGTAACATATGGTTTCAAATGAATAGTACTAGGACAAAAAGTGAAATTACCAAATTATTTTTTGTAATTATTATTTGTAATTAAGATATATGCATTTTTATTATTTGAAATGAGCGCCTCCATTTCCCCTGCACTGATGCTTCCCTGTAAAGATTTTCCGGTCAGTTCGCTGATAGGCTGATGTTTTAAACGAATGAAATTGTTGCTGGCGCTGAGTGCAGACGCTTTTCTATTAGGCAGTCGCGTCTCGCCAATTATTGCTTTCATAATGCCAGTTTGTATAATTAAAGGGTGTAAAAACTACGCTTCCAGGTGGGGAATTAGTTTTTTCCGAGTTCCTGATCCTACAAAATATTCAGTACTTGCAAAAAAATGGCTTATAGCTGCGAAAGATCACGTTAGGGAACATTATTTTGGGCCCAAAACAGATAAGCCTTTGCCGTCCACCAGTCGGGGTAAAGAAAAGTTTGATCATTTTCGTGTTTGTGAAAATCATTTTACAAAAGACTGTATCACTGTCGATGGAAAAAATAAACGGTCTCTGAAATTTGGTTCCTTTCCAACATTAAATCTCCCCGAAACGAGTGAGTGTTCCTCTGAAGCGACGGATATTCCCAGTGAAGACCAAACTGTATCAGAAGAAATATTAGATCATCCACGTCCACCAGTTAATACAGTTTCGGTTGAAGTTAGTGCTATAACAATCTCAAGGTCAGTTGAGGTACAGACCAATAGTAATTTGGCGGATGATGCTGCTAAAGTTAGCGTTGGAACAGATACATGTACTGAAGAGAGTATCCGGACAGAAATGGATAACTTACGTATAGAAGCAGTCACTCTTGTTAAAAAAGACCACACTTACGCAGCGTCATCGCTTCACTTGTTAAGCCCAATGCGTATTGAAGCAGGTACAGTGGAGTTAACTTCCACTCCCAAGATAAATTTAGGAGTGCAAAAAAAACTTCTGTCACCATGTCTGAGCTTGATTTCTGAGGAGTCCGACAACTTTGAGGAAGAAAATTGTGATTCAGCGAATGCCTCATTGTACGAGCCTAGTTTTGACAATACTACCACTTCCCTCTTGGAATCAGAAACTAGTCAATCGAAAGAAAGCTTAGTACAAGATAGAAAATACATAGTTTTCGAAAGTCAACTTGACCAACTGCTTTGTCGAGTACGTTGCCATGAAAATAACTGTACAAGCCCAATAGATGTTTCTGAATCGTTGAAGAGTGAAAATGAAGGTACTCAAGTAACTATTAAATTAATGTGTACAAGTGGACATACCAGTATTTGGAAATCACAGCCCTTATTGGGGAAAATGCCCGCAGGAAATTTACTTTTAGCTTCTAGCATTTTACTTTCTGGGACAACGTTTCACAGAGTCGATTCTATTTTTAAATATATGGGATTGATGGGTATTGGAAAATCCACCTATTATGATATTCAGCGTAATTTCGTAGTTCCGGAAATAAAAGCAGCTTGGAGAAGAGAAGAAAATAAAGTAATAGCGGAGTTCAAACAGTGCCCAGAAAAAATAGTTTCTACTGATGGCCGTTACGATTCTCCGGGGCATAACTCAAAATATTGCACAGTAACTTTAATGGACCAAAGCACAAACAAATGCATTCATTTCGAATTAGTTAACAGAGCGGAAGTTAATTATAAATCAACTAACATGGAATTGGAAGGCCTAAAAAGATGTTTGGCGAATATGGATGAGCGTGGGGTAAAAATTAATCAACTGACTAGTGATCGCCATGTCCAAATTCGAAAATTTCTTAGAGAAAACTACGAAGAAATAGATCATCAGTTCGACGTGTGGCATCTTTCTAAAAGTCTTCGAAACAAAATTAAATTAGCTGCTCGTAAGAAAAAAAACCATGACTTAGATGCGTGGGTTAAATCTTTGAGCCGACATATGTGGTATTGCTCGGAAATGTGTAACGGCGATGTTGATGTCTTAATAGACATGTGGAAATCTGTATGCTTTCATGTCACCAATGTACACGTCTTTCCCAGCCTCCCCCATTTTCAATCTTGTATCCATGACAAGTTATCCCACGAAGCTGAAAGAAAGAAAAAGTGGCTTACACCAGACACAGATCCTCATGATGCGCTTGTAAATATAGTCCACAATGCTAATCTTTTAAAAGATTTGAAGCAAGTGAATGCATTCTCGCATACTTCATCTTTGGAATCGTATCACAGTTTAATGGTGAAATATTGCCCTAAACGGCAAGAGTTTGACAGTGAGGTGATGGAAGCTAGAACGATGCTGACGGCGCTGGATCACAACTTCAACGTTAGCCGAAAATTTTTTTTTGAGAAAGAGGACTCGGGTCAGAATCAAAACAAAGAGGAATTTGAATATGTTTTCTCAAAAGCTACTGGTGAATGGCATGCCAGGCCCTTGAAAGAACCGAAGTCCTACGATTTCATTTACGATATTCTTGAAAATATTGTTAAAAGAAAACTAATGGATGAAGATGATATTCCTCTTGTAGATTTAGCAAAAATTCATAAAGGAAAAAGAAACACGGCTCCAATTCCTTGCCCTGATAAAGGTGAATTGGTCAGAACTGCTAAAAAACGCCGATTATTTTAGAAAAATTTACTATATTCTATAAACTCTTGAATCATTGCCTTTTATATTTCTAAAATGTATATCTGTATAATTAAACAACTATGAGCAAGATTTGAAAGTGAAACTAGTGAATGTGCTTGTTAAACTAATCATTGTTAACCATTAAATATTTTTAAAGTAAAATAAAAAGAAAGATGGTGCTTGCTTTTTGAATTTATAGTTTTTTGAATTTAAAAGCCCCATCAACCGTCAAATGTAATATTCTATTTAGTATGAAAGTAAATAGTAATAAATTAATGCGTTGTAAACCAACTAGGTTGGTTTTAAACACGGGCAATCGTAATCGAGATTTCAAACTCTTCCCTTTAAATAGTTTTTCCTTCAAAAAGCGATATCTAACGTGGACTCTCGTCAAATCTGAGATACCACATTTTAAATTTATTTCACCCTGCCCACGCATAGTATTAGAGAAGGCAATACTTGATTTATCAGCAGAGTTTCCAAAATGTTAATTACCAACGCGTAAATAATATTCAATTTAAATTAAATTCTAAGTTTTATTAAAAGTCCGCTACTTCATGGAGAAATATATTTATTTTATTTAAAGTTTAAAATCAGGAGCTTTAAATAAAATAAATATATTTCTCCATGAAGTAGCGGACTTTTAATAAAACTTAGAATTTAATTAGTGATAAACCATGGATCAGAATTTTAACATCTACGAATATTCAATTTAGAGGTAAGTTCCCCCTGGGTCACATATGGGCTTTAATCAAGGGCAGTATCATATAAATCAATATTCCATTAGTTGTTTTAATAAAATAAAAACGTTTAGTTTAATTATAACTACCAGTTTTCAACTTACAATTTTAATATTACTACCCTACGTATATTCAGTATCACAGTAGTCGCTGTTTTTAATTAGTTGGCCCTACTTTCATATATCACATTTAGTATTTTTGACTATTGATATCACTTGAAGCTATTTTTCAAATTATTTTGAGTTTACTTGTTTATAAACGTTATGGTAATTAATGACTAAAAATTTTTGTTTTGAGGAACGTTTAGGGTAAAGACAAAAATATTTCCCTTTGAGAAAGAACTAAAAACATGTCAGTTGCGCCGAAAATCTTCAACTCCTGGTTTATAACTCATATAATCTTTGACGTTTAATTCTGGAAAATGTTTCCTGATGTTGAGAATGACGCAAACGGGCAACGCTTTTCTTACATTTCTGCCAAGTTTATTGTAAACAAAATGCGTACAGCTGCGATACGCGCGGTACGCGACAATTTGGTCTCGCCGCTATGGTCTTGCCGATTTGGTCTCGCTGTTTTGGTCTCGCCGTTTTGGTCTCGGGACAAATGGGTCTCGGGACAAATGGGTCTCGGGACAATTGGGTCTCGGGACAAATGGGTCTCGGGACAAATGGGTCTCGGGACAATTGGGTCTCGGGACAAATGGGTCTCGGGACAAATGGGTCTCGGGACAATTGGGTCTCGGGACTATTGGGTCTCGGGACTATTGGGTCTCGGGACTATTGGGTCTCGGGACAAATGGGTCTCGGGACAAATGGGTCTCGGGACAAATGGGTCTCGGGACAATTGGGTCTCGGGACAATTGGGTCTCGGCACAATTGGGTCTCGGGACAAATGGGTCTCGGGACCTAACCCAACTCAACCTTGTTTGAAGGTAAGAAGATTATTTTATGAGTATTAAAAGCCCGCCTCTTACAACGAACCATTTATTAGCAATAATAGAAATATTTTGGAAGGTGTCAGACAATTAATAGGAGAATATTTTGGAAAAGGTGGCAGCTAATTAATTGGAGAATATTTTGGAAAAGGTGGCAGCTAATTAATTGGAGAATGTTTTGGAAAAGGTGGCAGCTAACTATTAAGAGAACATTTTGGAAAAGGTGGCAGCTAACTATTAGGAGAACATTTTGGAAAAGGTGGCAACTAATTAGTAGGAGAATGTTTTGGAAAAGGTGTCAGATAATTAATAGGAGAATGTTTTGGAAAAGGTGTCAGATAATTAATAGGAGAATATTTTGGAAATGGTGGCAGCCAATTAATTATAGAATATTTTGGAAAAGGTGGCAGCTAACTATTAGGGGAATATTTTGGAAAAGGTGGCAGCTAATTAATAGGAGAATATTTTGGAAAAGGTGGCAGCTAATTGGTAGGAGAATGTTTTGGAAATGGTGGCAACGAATTATTGGAACCATTGTTTTGGAAATGGTGGCAACGAATTATTGGAACCATTGTTTTGGAAAAGGTAGCAACGAATTATTTGGACCATTGCTTTGGAAAAGGTAGCATCGAATTATTTGGACCATTGCTTTGGAAAAGGAGGTAACTAATTAGGTAACCAAATAATCACGAGACCAAATAATCACGATACCAAATAGTCCCGAGACCAAATAATCACGATACCAAATAGTCCCGAGACCAAATAATCACGATACCAAATAGTCCCGAGACCAAATAATCACGATACCAAATAGTCCCGAGACCAAATAATCACGATACCAAATAGTCCCGAGACCAAATAATCACGATACCAAATAGTCCCGAGACCAAATAATCACGATACCAAATAGTCCCGAGACCAAATAATCACGATACCAAATAGTCCCGAGACCAAATAATCACGATACCAAATAGTCCCGAGACCAAAGAGTCCCGAGACCAAAGAGTCCCGAGACCAAATAGTACCGAGACCAAAGAGTCCCGAGACCAAAGAGTCCCGAGACCAAATAGTACCGAGACCAAAGAGTCCCGAGACCAAATAGTACCGAGACCAAATCGGTGAGACCAATTAGTCCCGCGACCAAATCGGCAAGACCAATTGGTCCCGCGACCAAATCGGCAAGACCAAAATGGCGAGACCAATTCGGCGAGACCAAATTTTCCTGTTCCGGATACGCGGTATATCGATAAGTACGATTAGCTATAACCGCTGGTGGACGAGGAAGCCTTCGAGAATGTAAATAACTTTTATAAAATGTTTCTAAGACCCTTTTTCGCGTACACATGGCCTGATAATCGTAATCTTCAGTTATACATTTCAATGGTTGGTCAGTATTTGTATTCAACAATAAAGCAAATTGATCAATCTGCTGGCAGCAAATGAAGCCAGCCCTGATATCTTTTTGATTTAGGTAGGTCTTCAATATTACTGTTTTTTCCTCATGGGAACCAAGGCCTAACCAGCCAGGAACACAGTTTTCACAAGAGCAATTTTCTATCATTTGTTCTATGTTTACGTCGTATAAAATTTCCTCACTCTGGTTTTGAAGAGCATTTTCTCGTTCTTGTAACTCCTCTTCAGTATATTCTGGCTCAACGTCATATGGGTTAATTCGCGGCATTATAAAATTAGGTTTTTCTGTCAAAAATTGCCTGAAATTAGTAACCCTAAATTCATGTCTATGGAGAAAGAGCAGACGAGTGAATTCAACCAATACCAGCCACACATTTTCTCAGCCAATCACTATGTTGGCCAGGGTAAGAAGTAAAGTTTGGCAGGAAAGCCAACACGCAGGGTAGTAATATTCAAATTATAAGGTGAAAAGTTGGTAATTATAATTAAACTAGACGTTTTTTATTAAAATAACTAATTGAATATTGAATTATACTATAGTGCCCTTGATTAAAGCCCATATGTTACCCAGGGTGGAACTTACCTTTAAGTCTTATCTAGTAGGCGAAGCCCTACAAACCATTAAAAGGTTAAACCCTTCGGAAAAGAACTATCATTCGGCTGTAGTATTATTACGTAATAGATATGGCAAGGAAGATGTAATCTCGAATATCCATATGCATAAATTAAATAAATTAAAACGATTTGCGTGCATGCGAAATTAATTAATGTTAGAAGTTTAGGAGCTCTAGGCTATGATACAATGGAAAATGGAGCATTTTTATGCCCAAAATTAATTGGGTGTTCACCCCGAGATATAAGATTAGAATACATTAAATAACGCGGCAGCTCCGCTGAATGGGACCTACACGCTTTAACTGATTTCTTAAAAGGGGAAGTAGAGAGTAGGGAAACGTGTGACCAATTTGGTGATATGCATAGTCAAAGTAATTATCAAAAAGGTGAAAATAGTGCGGAAGAAAGATTTAAATGTAAACCCCCACGACATGAGTTCAATCGTCGCATTGACCAAAATCGCCAAATTGTCCAAAACCGTCGTTTTGAAAACAAAAACCAATTTCGAAATTCCTCCGGTGAGAACGCGTAACGTTTTCTATATTTTCTGCCACGTGCCATCCTACTACCAACTGCGCTAATTTCACGCTGGACCAAAAGAAAAGGATGATAACAGAAGATAATAGTTGTTATATATGCACGCGATTCGGGCACCAAATGATTGAATGTCCCTCACACTATAATAGCTGCCGAATTTTCGGGGGAAAGCGAAAGAAAACTATCAAGAAAAATTAAAAAACAGAAGCAGATAAGATAGAAGTTACGGTAAACTCAGGAAAGTGCGAAAAAGGAAAAGATGGTCTTACCCCAAACGGCGCATGTGCTAACAAAAATCCCTCAAACCCAAACCGGAACCGTGGTCAGGTGTTTGATGGATCAAGGTAGTCAAGCCAGCTTTGTCACTGAAGACATCGCTAAAAACTTAAACCTGCCGGTAGTTGGCGAATTTACCGTGGAAATTAACAACTTTGGCAGTCAAGAGCCCACTGCGGCCACGAGAAATATCGTTAAGCTAACCTTGGAAAACGCTTACAAAACTGGCAACGCTGTGGAAATTCTTGCCTTGGAAGTACCCTACATCTGTGAAGCCTTCCAGTTATCCAGATGCAAAAATATGAAAGAACAAATGAGAATCAAGAATCTACAACTCGCGGATCAATCTGACTTAGCGATATCACCCGATAATTCTATAGGTATTCTAATTGGAGAAGACACCTATTGGGAGTTTGTAACCGGTAAAATTGAAAGATTTTCAAAATCATTGGTTGCCGTGCAAACCACGTTTGGTTGGGCTATTGGAGGTCCCGCGAACATGGGAAATCTAGCAGTAGTAAGCTACGCTGTCAGAGTTATGAATGTCAGCATGGATTTATAATAGAAGCTTACGCTTCCTGGATATTTGACTCACCTTAAAACGCGCACAACATTTATTCCTCGTCTGAAATAGTACCAGCCTGGCACGCGCGTTTGTGACGTAGAATTTGAGGCAATTTCAGAGGGGGGTTGAAGTTTTTCACGTGATCGAGTTCTAATTTTGAATAACGCCGAATGAAAATAGTTTACCTCAATTTCTACGTCATCAGCCCCCCCCCCAGTCCCCACCCGGGCGAATTTTTATGACATAAATGTGTTTAAAATCAAAATGCCTTGCTGAAGGCTACAGTGAAATATCCATGAAGCGTAAGCTTCTATTATAAATCCAAGATGTCAGCATAACCGAAAAGGAAATATCAAAAAGAATGGAATCATTTTTTCGTTGGATATAATGGGAGTCAAAGAAAATGAAGAAATAGATTCCACTGGGACGGAAATCTTCGAAAATTTCCAAAAAGAAATATAGTTTGAAGATCACCGATACCAGGTTAATTTCTCCTGGATCACTAGTAAAAGCAGCTTTCCGGATAACCTAAGCATGGCGACCAAAAGAATGGAGTACCTTGTCAAAAAGTTCAACGGAGACCCCCAGTTTTACGAAAAATACAAAGAGGTCGTGGAAAACCAGCTTAACTTGCGAATTGTCGAAGACGTAGATAAACCCGAAGATAAACCACTGGGAACGTATTACCTCCCGCACCAGGGTGTAACGAGGCCAGGTAGCACGACCACCAAGTTTAGAGTCGTGATGGACGGTTCCTCCCATATCCAAGGAGCTCCCTCTCTAAACGATTGCTTGCATAGCGGCCCTAATCTGAATCCAGATTTATTACTCTTAATTCTCAAGTTTCGTGGCCATAGAATTGCTGTCACTGGAGATATAGAAAAGGCCTTTCTCCAGGTCGGTTTTGCTAAAGAAGATCGCAATTCCGTTCGTTTCCTATGGACAAAAGAAGAGGATGGCGGAAAAGTAAATGAAAAGAAGTTCAGGGTTCTACGAATGACTCGGGTTCCCTTTGGAATCACTTCCAGTCCTTTTCTTTTGGCTGCGACTATAAAAACTCACGTACAAAATTATGTCGAAAAATATCCCGACACGTGTGAAGATCTGAGCCAGGATCTATATGTAGACGACCTAATTAGTGGTAAAGATGACGTACAAGGCGCTTGGAACCTAGTTAAGCAGTCATCAGAAATTCTTAAAGAAGCAAACATGACACTAAGAAAATGGAATACAATTAGCGAAGACCTAAGAAAAATTTGGAAAAAAGAAAAGGAAGACGCTAATTCCACCGTAAAATTCGAGGACAGTTTAGAACCCAAAACACAAAAAATATTAGTATCCTCCAAAATATGGAAACCCTTTGTGCAAAATCGCATTGTGGACATTCAAAAATTGATTAGACCAGAAAGTTGGAGTTTTTGTCCAGGAAAACAAAACCCCGCAGACCTACATACTAGGGGGTCAACTCCACGGGAATTGACGGAAAACAATGTGTGGTTCGAGGGACCATCTTGGTTTTCACTAAGACCATTAAACACAGATGACTGGAATGGAGATAGGGCGGTGGTTCCTTGTGGGAAGCGTCTCTTTAGCGCCACGCCGCGACCAATATTGAAACTATTTCCAGGCGCGTGAAATAGCAGACGACATTAGGCCCGTTAAAGCTCGAAAGTCTATGTTAGGTTAGAACGTAACCTAAGTTAGAGAAAGTGTTTAGTTGAATTTAAGTTACTTTCAATTATCTTTTTTATTTTAATAGGTATAAGAATTACTATACAAGCCTTAATCCATAGTTCACTTTTAGAAAGTTGATATTTGGGGTTTGGTATTGTGTAGCAAGTAATGCCTTTCATATGGGATTTATCAGAATAACGTTGATCATTTTTACAAACTTCGAAAACGCACCTTTTGCTTGGCATCTTAATTACCCAAACTAATCCTTTAAATTTCATATAAGAAAACGAACATAAAAGGCGAAAAAGCGGAGAGGAAAAACCTAACCATGCCTAGACCATACAATCATACAGATTCAACAGAGCAGACGACATAATAAAGGTCACAAAGATGCCTCGAAATGTTTCGGGAGTCTCCCGCTAGGGGCTACGATACGCGCTGAAATTTCAAGATAGGGGTTTTAGCTTATCATTCTAGTCCATCTGTGTTTAATGGTCTTAGGTTTTCAAAAGAAAAATCTGAATGGCCCACTGTACCATTTCCAGAAGTAAATTACCAAGAAGTAGATGAGGAAAGAAGGAAAGTGGTTCTTGCTGTGAAAATTGAAGAACCTGGTGGAATTCAACGAGTCGTAGACTTAAATAAATACAGGAATCTCAACAAAGCGCTGAGAATAATAGCCTGCTTATACCGCGTGGCTAAGAAAGCTAAATATAAAAAAATGATTACGGGCCCAATTACAACCGAAGAATTACTCAACGCCGAAAATAAATTGATAAAAGACGTCCAAAAAGAAAGCTATTTTAACGAAATTAACGCACTAAAAGGATAACGAGACATTCCGAAAACATCTCCCATTCTAACACTTAAACCAATGCTAAATCAAGATGGTATTTTGTGCGTTGGCGGCCGACTAGAAGAGTCGGACTTCAGTTTTGAATCAAAGCATCCAATTATTTTAAATAAAAACCAAGAGCTTTCCCGAAAATTAATGCAAAGATGTCACGAGGAAGTTCTTCAAATGTTCTGGTATTCAAGCTACCGCTTCACAAGCAAGAGAAAAATACTGGGAGATTGGCGGACGTCAATTAGCTAGAACTATAGTCAGAAATTGCACCAAATGCAAAAGGTACGCGGCTAAGCCAGCCACTGCCCCTACTGGACTACTACCAATCGGAACCTTTCACTGCTGTCGGAGTAGACTTCGCCGGCCCACTTCTAGTAAAAATGGGGAATACCACAGAGAAGGCATATATATCTGCCTGTACACCTGCGCTAAAACAAGAGCGTTACACTTGGAATTAGTTCCATCCCTAAGTACCTACGAATTCCTGATGGCATTGAGAAGAGCTATTTCTAGACGAGGTGTACCATCCATTATCTATTCTGATAATGTCAATACCTTTAAACGCGCAAAATCAGATTTAAAATTTTCCACCACTATTCTAACGAAGGTGAATTAAGGGGGAAGTCTAGCGATTTGAAGTACGCAGATAAGCCACTATAGATATAAATATAGATGGCTCGAAAAATCGTCTCTTGATAAGGGCGGATTGGGGGAGGTGCGAAAAATATCATGTCTAAATAAACTTCATGGCGACAATCTAAGCTGCTAATGCAGGCGAAACTATTTCTATGGAAATAAAATAATGAAGGGTAAAACTGTCGAACCCTTCATAGAAAAAGCATTGAAGGTTAATCCCTAACAGGACAAAGAAGATGGGGGTGGGGGTTTGAGAAATATTTGGTATCTATCAAACCATATATGAAGAGCTACAAAATTCACCCACCTTCGAGAAAGGATACACAAGGTAAAAGCTCTATATACACAAGAATAGCCTATTCAGAAAAAAGTCTCTCCCTCCCCATTCAATGGAAGGACGGTGTAGAGAAAGATAATATGACGGTAAAATTTGGGGAGCATGGGGTTATACAAAGGCGTGGACGAATGATTGACAGGAAGGACTAGAACTCGGCCAGGGTTGAGATAAGTTTTATATCAAAAGCCAACTCATACATAGTGGTGCCATCTTTAGAAAACCTGAAAAGCTGGCTTCGGATTACAAATTTCGCATTTAATTTAAATATATTTAAGCTAGAGTCACCAAAGCAAATCATTCGCTACAAAACCTCGGTACGGACTGCTGACAATTGGAATTTTGCAATTCGAGTGTTTAGAACTGGAGATTCCAGTTCAGGGAGTTCTTTATTTTAAATTAAAATTAACTAATAGTAATTATACTTAAAATATTTTCAAAACTATATCAATCGCTACAATGGTCATTAAATTTATTTTTAAAACAAACCGCGATGTTCTATCTTATTTAGTTATCTTGTATTTAGTTCAAGAAAATTTGCCTTTATTACTTCAAAACGCTAGACTTCCCCCTTAAGCTTGAGTAATCGCACCTTCAGCCTGCTAAAACCGTCGAGTCCAAACTGCTCTTATCAACTAAGTGAAAAAAGTGTAGGGTATTTTGTTCTGGTTCAACTACATTTCGTAGCAAAAACTTAATGATATTAAAATAAAAAACACTTTTAAGGTAAAAATTAGAATTAACCGATAATTTGTGTTATAATTAATTGATTTTGCTAAGGAGGGCAATAAGTCGCTTGAAGACTTGGTCCCTCCTTAAGAGTTAATGTAAAAAACTATGCTAAATAAACTTTGAAGCCTTGGTCAAAAAAATATTTTCAAAATTCGAAACTGATGCCGTCCTGACTGCCTAGGGACAGTAACAATTAAAGGAGATTAAGCTCGATTACGGATTACCGGTAATTAAGCTAGGTTACCGTTTACCGGAAATTATGCTAGATTACCGATTACAGGAAATTAATCTAGATTGCCGATAATAGAAATTAAACTATATTACGGATTACCGGTAATTAAGCTAGATTACGGATTACCAGTAATTAAGCTAGATTACCGATTATAGGTCATTAATCTAGGTATCCTATTACCAATAATTAGGTTAGATTACCGATTACAGGAAATTAAACTAGATTACCAATTAAAGGAAATTATACGAGATTACCGATCACGGGAAATTAAACTACATTACCGATTGCCAGTAATTAAACTACATTAGCGATTGCCAGTAATTAAACTAAATTACCGATCATAGAAAATTAAGGTAAATTACTGGTTAAAGGAAATTAGATTGCCGATTACCGGAAATTAAGCTATATTACCGATTACCAGTAATTAAACTAAATTACCGATCATAGGAAATTAAGGTAAATTACTGGTTAAAGGAAATTGAATTAGATTACCGATTAAAGGAAATTAAACTAGATTACTGATTAAAGGAAATTAAACTAGATTACCAATTAAAGGAAATTATACGAGATTACCGATCACGGGAAATTAAACTACATTACCCATCACGGGAAATTAAACTACATTACCGATTACCAGTAATTAAACTAAATTACCGATCATAGGAAATTAAGGTAAATTACTGGTTAAAGGAAATTGAATTAGATTACCGATTAAAGGAAATTAGATTGCCGATTACCGGATATTAAGCTATATTACCGATTACCAATAATTAAACTAAATTACCGATCATAGGAAATTAAGGTGAATTACTGGTTAAAGGAAATTGAAATTGATTACCGATTAAAGGAAATAAGATTGCCGATTACCGGAAATTAAGCTATATTACCGATTACCAATAATTAAACTAAATTACCGATCACAGGAAATTAAGGTAAATTACTGGTTAAAGGAAATTGAATTAGATTACTTCCGATTACCGGAAATTAAGCTATATTACCGATTACCAGTAATTAAACTAAATTACCGATCATAGGAAATTAAGGTAAATTTCTGGTTAAAGGAAATTGAACTAGATTACCGATTAAAGGAAAATAAACTAGATTACCGATTACCGGAAATTAATCTAGATTACCGATTACCGGTAATTAAACTAAAGTACCTATCAAAGGTAATTAAGATTAACCATCATAGAAAATTAATCTAAATTACCGATCAAAGGAAATTAAACTAGATTACCGATCAAATGTAATTAAACTAGATAATTATATGACATGTGTTTGTGCACAAGTCTATGGCATGTGTTGTTTACAAGTCTATGACATGAGTTGGTGCACAAGTCTATTGTACAGGTCTACGGAATATTTTTGTGGTATAACTAAAGCTTCCTCTGTGATTTGCATGTGAAAATGACGGGAAAGCAATTTGAATTTGACTGGACGTTGATTGTCAAGTCAAGCAGTCACTATTCCCAGTCATTTAATAGATGGTTGGTTAGTACAAACGCGATAACTAATGGACGCACAACGCTTTAAGACTTTTACTCTTCTAAAGTTTCCAACAATTTTAATAAATAGTAAGACTGAAGTTCAGATATTAATAAATGCTGTCTTTGTAGGCAAAGACGGGAAAGTATAAAAGGTAAGTGTAGAAAATGAATTGCATGAAGTCCACATATTCAAATTTTCTTTTATCCAAATTTTTTCACCAATTTTTCATTTGTCCAAGATATTTTCAACATTATATACACGAGCATAAATCTCTCAATAGTAGTTCTTGAAAACTGGCATCTTCAGGTATTTTTAAGAGATACTAGCTAGATACTAGGTTTTGACTTTGACTAACATTGGAGGTTTCAATTCTCGGATATCTGAAAAACTGAGTTTAATGAGTTTAAATTTTATAATTGGAAATATTGCGAAGCGGAAAATAGAAAAGGCCATTTCACTGTGATATAGTTATTAAGGTCGAAAAGATTTGATTGATAGTGATCATTTTGGAGCTATACAACGCGTTAGTTTTGAAACTTTAAAATTAACGAACATGTTTTGTTAAGTTTTCATACGGTTTTTATTTTAACAGCTATCAACGATTTTATATTTTATTCTCCTTATAGGACCAAATCCTCAAACCCAATTTTATATTTATGAAAGAAAAAAAAATGCATACGCATACTTTTCTTAAAATGATGCACATATTTCATGATAAATATTAGTACTAAAGTAATTTTGGTAAAAAAACTAAGAAAAACATTTTTTTAAAAATAATTGAGGCTTCATAATCAGGTCTACAAAAGTGAAAATTTGAATATCTGTATTTGAATATTCGGGCAATTAATTTTCTACACTTGTCTTTTAAACTTTCCCGTCTTTGTCTACAAAGACAGTGTTTATTAATTTTTTAAGATTATGTTACTCAAAGTAAAAAGATAAACTTTTAAATGAATTAATAACAACTGTCTTTGTAGAGAAAGACGCGAAAAAGAAAACATAAGTGTAGAAAATTAATTGCCTGAAATACAGATATTAAAATTTTCAGTTTTAAAAATATGATTATAAATCATCAATTTTTGAAAAGGAATTTCTAATCTTATATTTTATCACCATTTCTTCAATAAAAATATTTTCTTAGGAAATATGTGCATCATCTTAAAATTAGTAAGTGAAGAAAACCAAGAATAAATTATTTTCCTAATAATAGATGTTTTATAATCATGCCTTTAAAACTGATAATTTCATTATCTGTACTTCAGATAATTAGTTTTTTACACTTATCTCTTACTTTTTCGTATCTTTGCCTACAAAAACAGTTTTACTAATATCTGTTCTGTACTTCACTATAATGTTTATTAATTAAAATGGTTTAGAAACTAGTGATTTAAGCATTAAAGAGAAAAGCAGGCGTTTCCTTTAAGTCTTAAGCTTTGTCCAAATTAGATTCGCCTTTGTGTATTCGCATCTTCGCAACAGATCACGAAAGACTTTTGCTCTACTGTTCAGATACACGCAAATTTTTATTTTCCTATTTTGAGAGCCAATGGAATTTGACCAATCATTGCGCCATCTACGCCGTCCATATTAATTAATAGTGACTCGGCTGGGTCACTGAGCTGCACGCTGCTTCCGCCATTAGGAAAAAGTGACAATAACGAAACTAATCGACGCCCTCGACAAACCACCCTTCTTCTCGTCTGTGATTGGTGCTTTTGTTGCGAAGGCGCAAAATTCTTGGCCTAGTTGCAAGAAATTTGTATCTTCGCGATGAGGACGCAAATTCGAGGGGTCCGACATTTACACGAAATCCCGTACGCTTCTCGCAAAATCGCGAAATTTTTCACACAAAATCACGAAATTAAAGAGGAAATTCCGAAATCTTTGGCAAAAATTGTGAAATCAAGAAGAAAATCCCGAAATCCACGAAGAAACCAAAAAATCATTTGCGTAATCGTGAAGTCAAGGAAGAAATTTTAGGCAAAATCGCGAAATTAAAGAAGAAATTACGAAATCTTTGGCGAAATCACGATATCTTCCTCGAAATCGCGAAATCAAAGAAGAAATCCCGAAATCGTCAAATCTTTCTCGAAATCAAAGAAGAAATCTCCAAATTTAGGCGAAATCAAAGAAGAAATCGGAAAATCTTTCTCAAAATCACGAAATCAAAGATCAAATCAAGAAATCTTTCCGATATCGTGAAATCATGAAATCTTTGAAGAAATCACGAAATCCCATACTCTCTTTTGGGAATGTCGGACCCCTTGCGCAAAGTAGCGAAAACCCAATAAGCGATCTTGCAGACAAAAAACTACGTCACGCGAAAAAAAGCATTTTCTGACCCCCCGTCCCCGCAGATCACGCTTCGTCACGCTATTCTCAGACCCCTCCCCTAAAAACCACGTCACATTTCTTTAACTCCCCACTCCGCACTATGATTTGTCTTAATTTACAAATTTAATTTGATAAATTTCTTGAGTGATATGCCGCCCTCTCAGAAATATTTTGCTCGGCTGAAAATTCAAGTTCTCTTCCGTTTTAAGCTTTTTCCCTCTGATTGACCTTTAGAATTTTAATGTCTCGATGTGCTTTTTATAAGTTTCAAAATAGTTCCATAAAGCTTAGTTAAAGGGGCACAATTTTTAGGTTTCGACACTGTCACCGAAAACAGACTAATCGAGCTTGAGGTTTAGAAAATTTGCCAAAGAATCGAAACTAGGGATGAACCGGTACCGATACCGTATCGGTATCGGCACCGATACTCGGGGTTTCCCGATAGTATCGGATCGGTTGGTTCGATACCGATACTAAACCGATACTCGAAACATGACATTTTTAAGTCTTTTGGTAACGTAATGGTGTTGATAATATCTCATTTCTATGAATTTCAATCGTGACGAGTTCTCATTTATATATAAAGTACCTGAATTCGGTTTATCTAACAACTAATAAGCGAAAATCTTTCTTAGGGATGAACCGATACCATATCGGTATCGGTTGAAGTATCGGGTTTTGGATCATAGTGAGTAAATATCGGTATCGATCGGTATCGGTTCATATTTGTACCGGTATCGATCGGTATCGGGTTAAGCCTGGTATCGGCCATCTCTAATCGAAACCATTTCAATCGGCAGGGAGATTTGATTCATCCTCACAAATAATAGGGGCGAATAAACAGAGACATAAGAGAGTTTACGCTGTTTATTTTAAATGCGCTATTTAAATTGGCTATATAAAGGTGTAAATAGTAGATAATTGCTTAAATTTCTACTATTTAAGCGATGATAGAATAACAATTTTGGTAAATTATTGTAACGGTGGACTATGGAATGTTGTCTTTCTTCTTCTATAACATAAGAGAGCCAATCGGCCTCTTACTGACTTCGTAACAAAATTAATGCTAAATGTGACGTCACGCATCGAAGAACTCCTCCCTCCCCCTTGTCACGGACCGTCAAAAAAATTTAGAAAACCCCCTCCCCCCATAAGAGTGTGACGTAGTTTATGGACGGTCCCATAGCAGGCCCGTCTAAAAGCGGGAAAACTCAATTAGTTTTAAAAATATTATAGAATATGGAAGCCATGTTTTCCCCTAATATAAGCGAAATACATTGGTTCTACGGTGAATGGCAACCTTTTTTCGAAAGCTTGAGAAAATTTGTGGTTTTCAAACAAGGTATGCCAGATTTATCAGAGTATACAGGCGGTAAGCCCTGCCTTTTAATCATCGATGACTTGATGACCGAGAACAAAGGAGACGTTGGTTCTCTTTTTACCAAGGGAACGCATCATCGCAACTTGAGCGTAATTTATATCGTCCAAAACGTATTCCAACGATCCAAAGATTCTAGAGATGTTTCTTTGAACGCTCATTATCTTATTCTTATGAAATCTCCTAGAGACAAATTGCAAAGTTCAATAATAGCTAGACCAATGTTTGCCGATAAATGGCGTTTCGCTGTCGACGCCTACCGTTACGCTACTAGTTTACCTTTCGGATATTTATTATTCGATCTACACCAAAGATGCCCCGAGAATCTTAGACTAAGGACTGGAATATTTCCCGACAACCCTTGCGAAGTTTACATTCCCAAATAATTATAATAATAGACGGGTGTTTAGCCATCTCTTCATTTAGTCACTATGCCTTATGCCGTACGGTCGCAAAGAAATTTGCTCTCCGTTATTGCCAATTCCCCTCGAAAACAACGTAACGCCAAGAAACCCTTAATTGACGCAATCGCAGTGTGTTGAAAATACTTTACGCGGTAACGTTAAATTAAATAAAAGTCAAAAATTAAGCTAGATTAGCTAGGCATTCCGCATAACTTAGAAAAATTGCTAATAATAGAATATCTTGGAAAACAAAACGTGATATATTAGTTCAGGAGGGTGGTAGTTTCTTTTCTTTCCTTTTTCCTCTCGTTTCCTCTATTATCGGCGCCATAACAGGAGGTAGTCAGTAAAAAAAAATGCAGTACGCTGAGAAAATGGTCCTTGTCCCTAGCTCTACCTTTAAAAACGACCCCTTTCCACACCCCCAACAACAGGTAGTTTCGGAATTGGACAATGAGATGAATGTTATTTTAGCTCCTAAAGATTTAGACGAAGCTTCAAAATGGCGCTTATACAAACAGACTCTACAAAGATATAATAATATACTTATTATCGCTAAGCAACCTATACCCACAGTCCCCCAATCATCATCCAACTATTTTAACTTGGCTTGGTTAGACGATATCCCCCTTAAATATATAGGTCATGTACATAGTATCGTTGATCAGATTTCCACTAGTCCTGAAAAGCTTAGGTGGACAGATAGTGGGGAAGTTATAGTTAATGATACAATAATACCCGGCTCGAATATTAGAGATATTGCTTTAGAATTTGTCAAGCCTTCCTCTAACAAAGCCCCAAAACCTAGAGGTTTTTACGCATTTACAAACCTACTTTCTAGTTTTTCCCCTCTAACCTCGTATACTATACCCAAACAAATTAAAATCAAAAGAACTAGAGCTCCCAAAGTTAGTGTCAAGATAGCAGCTAAAAAACTTAAATCTGACATTAGTCTTGAGGCAGCAGTTAAAAAACTTAAAACCGAGCCTCCGAAATGGGCAGCGTACGTAAAATCTCCAAAATTTTATAAGGTATCTACTTTAACCCTTCCCACCCCGCCAGTTTCGGGGGTGCTGAAAAATTATATTTAGCAGTAAAATTAAAGGGGATTAGTAAGAAACAAGTACTAGATTTGTTAAAGGGAAAAGACGCGTACACTTTACATAAGAAAGTTTTTAGAAAGTTTAAAAGAAACAAGGTGGTTGTAACTAACATAGGGGATCAATATCAGGCGGATTTGAACGACATGCGTTCTTTGAGTCAGTACAACGACGGGTACAAATACATATTAACCTTAATAGATTGCTTTAGCAGAAGAGCTTGGGCCGTACCTTTAAAATCAAAAAGCGGTGTTGAAACGGTTGAGGCTTTTAAGTCTGTCTTTAGAGAAAGGGTTCCTAGGAAGCTACAGACGGATAAAGGTACCGAATTTAGAAATTCCCAATTACAAGGATACTTGAAGGAGAAAGGGGTTATATTTTTTACAACTGAGAATGACGATATAAAAGCGTGTATGGTAGAAAGATTAAATCAAACTTTAAAGTCACGCATGTACAGGTATTTTACAGAAAAGAATACCAATAGATATATAGATGTTCCAGATGATCTGGTAAATTCTTACAATAACTCGGTGCATTCCGCGATAAAAATGACTCCTTTGGAAGTTACAGGAACCAATGTCCTTCAGGTTTTAAAAATGTATACGGAAAGTACTTAAGTGAAAAGAAAGTTTACGGGAAAAAATTAAAGGTGGGCGAATACGTCCGAGTAAGTAGAAATAAGATGATTTTTGAAAAAGGGTACGAGCGAAGTTACACAATAGAGGTTTTTAAAATAGTGGGAAAAATAGACAGACGCCCTCCGGTATTCAAACTAGAAGATTTAAACGGGGAACCAATAAAGGGGGTGTTTTACGGGATGGAACTTCAGTCGGTAGTTAGACCCGAGACGTACAAGATCGAGAAAGTAATTCGTAAGCGCACTAGGAGAGGACAAAAGGAGCTCTTTGTAAAGTGGTTAGGCTTATCCCCCTTCTATGAATTGTTGGATTCCGGCTAATGATGCAGTCTCCCTTTTACCTAACGCTACCAAGCAACGCTAGCATGAAAATTTATGACAACAACAAGATCTGTTCTTACACTTCCAAGTTGCCCCAGGCTATAGAGCTGATCGGGGATGACTGGGAGGTTGCTATAGTAGAAGTTTTGTACCCAATGTCCTTTTTTAACATACCCAGTGAGGAAGGTCACGTGCAGGTGGTCTCGCATGAAAATTAAAAAGGTAGGGACGGAAAATCACAGCCTATAGTTAAAGCCGAGGCCTTTATAGTTCCTGGGGGTTATTACAAATCATTAGAAGACCTCCTTAAGCAGATAGCTTCCGGATTAAACGGCTTTCAATACGGTTCAAAGTTTAAATTTGATTCGGATCCCCTCTCTGATTACATTTCTTTAACTATTCAACCTAACGGTATACTGGCTCTTTCTCCCACTTTGAATAGGATATTAGGATTTAAAACCCCAAAAGGCCAAAGTACGTATTTCTCTTGCCCTTCCGCTAAAACCTGCCAAACGTATAGAAGCTCTGTTCCCGCTAATTTAAATTATAATATTCCCGACCAATTGTTTATTTATTCCGATATAGTAGCTAATGAACTTATAGGCGATACGGTAGCCCCGCTACTTCGTATAGTAGGCGTAGACAGCGAAAAGCCTCACGGTTCGACTATAACTAAATCATTTAACTCTCCCCATTACGTTAAAGTTGCTAAACGTTACTTTGATACTATAGACATTGATATAAGGAATAGTTTAGGCCAAGCCGCGTCATTCGAGTTTGGAACGTCGACCTGTAAACTACACTTTAGACCATGCCAAAACCCCAAACATTAGAGTCTCGTTGCGAGTATAGGAGGTATTATTTAGATCAGGTAGGGGTGGAGGGGTGTCAAAAGTATTTGTCGGGACCACCCACCAAAAAGGGCACGGGATAGGGAGCGCCCTGAAAGGGTTATTTAGATGGGCACGCCCCTTATTAATTAGAGGTGCAAAGTATTTGGCACCTAGAGCCATTAGTACGGGACAAAAGATTCTTGGTGACGTAATCCAAGGTCAGAATGTGAAAAGTGCCGCGAAAAAGAGATTGTAGGAAACTTATGAGAACATGACTGCTGCTCAGCAAGGTTCAGGATTAAAGATAAAGAGACACAAAGTTAAACGCCTATCAGTTTATCACCGTCATTCAAAGCAGACGCCACGCGATATATTTAGCTCCTGAAAAAATCATGTTTTCTCTCCAAGCTCTTAAGAGTGAATTGGATATTTTTGCCCCTGTGCCGATTCAAACTAGTGTCGAACATGCTCAATGTGTATGGGCAAAACCCTTGGCGGCCATTGGTGATAGCTCTACCCTCGAATACCTCATCTCGGGCAATGGAGATAGCTACATCGATGTAGCCCACACCATGCATTACAACAAACTCAAAATCACCAACGAAGATGGAAGTGATCTTCCCGATGCCGCCGTGGTAGCTTTCGTGAACAACGCTGGCCACGCATTGTGGAGAACTTGCGATGTTTTCTTGAACAATACCCGAGTTTCTTCAGCCGCTCAAAACTACGCCTTCACTTCTTTTATCGAAACTGTCTCAAATTACGGACCCGCGGCCAAAAATCTCACCTTATGATGGCCGGATGGGAAAAGGACGAAGCCGGAAAGTTCGACGACTTTTCAAATAAAGGTTTCGTCGCTCGAATGGCTAAAACTGCTAAATCGGCCGTGATTGAATTTTTTACACCCGTGTTTATCGACGTGTTTAATATTCCCGAATATCTCTTAAACGGGTTGGACCTTAAAGTGGTGTTTACTCGCAACAAGGACGAGTTTACCATAATGTGTGAAGATACAGCCACTCTCAAAAACTGTAAAGTCAAGATACTAGACGCATCACTCGCAGTACGTAAAGTTAAACTCAGTCCTAAAATATTGTTAGCCCATGAAGCAGCGCTTAATAACGGTACTGCCAAATATAATTTTACGCGCACCGAACTTAAAACTAAAACTAAAACTATCTCTAGCGGAAGTAGCACCGAGAGTTTTAACAATATATATCTAGGCCCTCAGCCTAATCGCGTCATTACGGGAATAGTCTCCAACGCGGCGTTCAAGGGCAGTTACGCTCTGAATCCCTTTAACTTTAAAACTTACGATTTAAATTTTTTGTCTCTGTACCTCGATAACGAACAAATACCTTCGAAACCGTTGAATCCTGATTTCGGTAAAAACTTGTATATAAGAGCATATCAAACATTGTTCGCGGGCACGGGTATCAGAAGAAAATAGGGGAAGTGGGTAGCTTGGGCAACTTCGCGAGGCGTCCCGTTTACGGATTTTTCGCGCCATTTCCCTCCCCGTGGGGGTGAAGAGAGATAGGTTTTTACGCGCATTAACACACGAGTGACGTAATTCTGTGGACAGTACGGTCCTACGCCTTCCAACTGACTAGAGGCGTCTGCTAGAGGCAGTGAGGCACTCAGGCAGAATGGCAGAGGCTGGAATCGAGAGGTAAGTACTAAATTCATAACTTATTTTAAAATATGTCTTTATTTTTAAATACAATGGTATTTCTAAGTTCCAGGGAAAAAATTAACTTGTCCGAAGTTTTAAACTGTGATAGGGAAGAGTTCAAAGTAATAAAGTTGTATCCAAGTTGTTGTAGTTTGATTTTTAACATTGGGATTGGTTTGGGTAGATCTTACTTTTCCTTTCAACACAGCCTGAGTTTTCTTATCGGTAGTTTCCTTGTACGTTAAATCACACTGCGTACTCTTAACGACATTCATTTTATTAAATAACCGAATTTTCGTCCATAATTAAACCAATATCCGCATTAACCCGTTGCCTGACGTAACCCTAACTCAAACTGAAGCACAGCAGAAATATAAGCAGACTTCACAAGTTAGTTCCACAGATCGCTACATGGTGGCGTTCGCAATGAAATCTGGTACTATTTTATGCTTCTGGCCGATTGGCCAGATTCAAATTTTAAGGGTGGTAGGGGAATCGACCATTGTAAGTGAGAATCACTGGACGACTTGTATGGCTCAAGGCTACGGCTACCCACTTCCCCTATTTTCTTCTGCGGGTATTCATTATAAAGACGACGGTAACGATATTACTCCCAACGAGTTTGCCAACGGGTTAACTCTGTACGCTTTTGGTCTGACACTGGACCTATCTGCTAGCGAAACAAACCACTGGAACCCCGTTAAGCAAAGACAATTAAGATTGGACATGGGATTCGCTAAACCTTTGCCCGAAGCCGCAGTCTGCATTGTACACGCCGAATTTCAAAGCATGATTCAAATCGATAAAAAAAGAAACGTAATTGTAGATTATAAAAATGTCAACAACTATCACCGTAGACTTGATTCTCGCTTTATCAGATACGCCCAACTTTTTGGGTGTTTTCGCGTCAAATAGGTTACCTAAGGTTACCAGATATCCCGCATCGTTATTTATAAATTTAGATCAGCACTATGAAAAGGGGTCTCACCGGGTCTCGGTCTTTATAGACGGATCTCGTGTAGGGTATTATTTCGATAGCTACGGTTTACCACCATTTCTGCCTAGTACAAGAAGATTTTTATCTTTAAACTGCAGAAAATGAACTTTTGGTAAACGACATCTTCAGAGGCTAGAAAGTAGCGTATGCGGGCAGTATAGCGCCCTCTATCTTATTCATAGAAGTAAGAAGAAAAGTACGAAAGCTTTTCTAAAAGCTTTTACCGCAAATCGAAAAATTAACGATATGAAAATTGCTAAACAATTTCAAAATCACATACGGCGACTAAAAAAGTGTAAAAGGAGCTTATTAACAAACCGTGTGGTTGCCTGGTGGCATTGCGTCCAGCTCTGTGTTGTTTCAACAACATTTGAGTTTCGATTCCAGGGTTCGACTTCCTACCAACGGCGCTTTATTAGTCCGGTATAGAAAAAAAAACATCTTTAGATACGGCTTGAATCAAGTTTAAGGAGGTTTTTTAAATATTTAACCAATTTATTATTAATTTAACTTAATTATGTATGTTATTATCACGCTAATTAAATGTTTTTTGATTTAAAATCTGATTCATAATAATAATAAGCCTAGAATAACCTAGGAAAAGCCTATCTTTCAGGATCTACCATAGGATAAGCCTACAAGCATCTACAATAGCATAAGCCTACAATAGCATAAGCCTATCCGTACAGGTATCAGCCACGTGACGTCATCAAAAAATTAGCCGTGACGTCATCAAGAAAACCACCGCCAGGTGGTACAACAATTCAAATTTCCCGTCAACAACATCACGTGACGTCATCAATCCCCCCTATCCCCCCCTAAAGGGTGAAGGTATAAACCAAAAAATTTTACCCACCCCCCCCTGAAAGGGTGGAAAGAAGGGGGGTAAAAATTTTCGGTTTATACCGTGACCCCTACTCTCTTATTCGCCTTGGACGATGGGCTTCAATGTTAAAAGAGGAACGATCGCGAGGTTTAGTGGTGCTCTTGAAAGCCTTACCCCCTCCCCAGATTTGTATAAATCCCGATCGGCCCTGATTCTCTAATAAAAAAAAGATTTGTATAAATCTCGGGCGTAAATTTATCTCAGTACATGATTACAATATCCTGAAAGTTTGGTTTTGTAGGAATTAGTAGTATTGAAGTAACAGGTGAATAAATGTTACTTTTCCTGGAATGAATAGACTAATTGAAGACAACGCCCGGTGTGGTGCTCCACTAAAAGTGGGGATGTGTCGTAGGAAACAACGCTGCAATGGCCTTTTTGTTTTTGCACTAAAAAAAACTCTGTTTTCGTCGATAATATTTCCAGTGTGATAAGGCTTTCAAGGGCACCACTAAACCTCGGAATCATCTCTATCTTTTAACTATAATTCCCATCGTTCATGTTGAATATTACTGATTACGGTGATCGCTCTGATGTGAAAATTCGGATTTGATCGCACTAAGTATTTTCCTTTTGAAAATTAAGAAAATATTTGGAGTGCAGTCTTTTGAGGCAATTTCCCACTTATCGAAAACCACCCAAGTTGCTGGAGTTCGGTCGAATAAGACCTCCCAATTTTGGTTTCAGTCCAATGAGAATTCGGTCCATTGGAAGAGAATCTAGAATCATACTGGTATATATTTTTATTTCAACGACGGACATGGACGGGTGACTGTACATGTGTAAAGTTTTCAGAATTGACTCTAAAACCAGATCGAAGTATCCTGTATTTTGCATCTTAAATTTTATCGGACTCAAGTTAATCAACGTTTAATGCCGAATATAAAATTGCTCTATTGTTAATATATTTACGTGAAATTATGGACTCTTTCCAAATACTCAGTGATGTACATAAGCCTTTCTACTTCCTGAGGAAACATTTTCGATTCCTGTCAAGAAAAAACAACGTGTGTTTACAATGCATTAATGAGCGCCACTGGAGGCTTGCGGGCGCGGTAGCTTTGCAACAAGTAAAAGCAAGTCCGCGGCTCAGCCGTTTGTGCGTGTAGGCACAGAGCTTCCGCAAGCCTCTGGTGGTGCCCTTTTATAACAATTCATGTAGAAAAGATATATTGTTACCTTTGTTATTGCAAAAGTGGCAATAACCATCTGAGTAAATCTATTTGGAAAATGAATGAAAATACAAGTTCAATACTTATACTTAGGTTTTGCCAGGGATAGATTTAATTTTAGAAGTAGGAATGGAAAACAGAGTAATCTGGGCGCGCGTCAAAGTCCCGGATCCCCTTCCACTGGACGGAGGGGTAAGAAAGAAGAGGCGGCTCATAGCGACAGAGGTAAAAAGGAATTACGTATTTTCGCCGTCCCCGTCAGCCACGTCATCAAAACGTAGTTTGAGTGAGCCAATAAGATAATTTAAACTATTCGTTACGTGTTGGAGGGAGGGGCTCTTTACCGGGCTATGAGTCGGACTGAAGTAAATACTAACCGTTCTCCATTCCTACTTCTAAAATGAAATCTATGCCTGGTATTGTATACGGTATATTTCCAAATCCGAAATAGCATTGAATCCGAAAGATTTTAGTCACTGCGACTATAATATTTCGATGGAAAATGTATTAAAACAACTAAATCGCATTAATCATCTTTTTGGAAATTAGGTTCAAAATGTCATTAGAAACTATTAAGTATGTATGAAGGAACATTACTATAGTCTGTCAAACGAAAGAAGAGCCCTGAGAAACTTGTCCAAATTGATGTCGCCACCATCGACCCCATAGTACTTTATCAACTTGTTTTGTTTTGTCAATAGTCGTCTGTAATACAGTCTGCTATAAACAGATAGGCTTAATCGCAATAGAACCAATACATTTTGCAATATATATTTAATATGTTTATGTTTCATGGTTTTTTACGATCATCGAGGTTTAAAGAATATAAATCAAAATTAACGACAAGACACCAGTTTTATCTTTGTTGAACTAGCATTGCAATATATTTTAATGACAAAAGTTAAAGTAATTGTCCATAAGTGGTTCAGCATCAAAGCGTCTTCAGTCCACGTATTCATCAGATTTTTCGCTGTCTTCTTGCATATTAATTTTAAGAGGTTCAATTGTGGTTTCGATGATGGAATCTTTTTCCCAATACTCATACATTATATTCTCGACGTGAACTTTATGAAATAATAAAGCGTCACAAGTCCAGTACCCTGAAGTACGAAATTGACGAGGTTGCTAAAAGTAGAGGTCACACGGTAGTGAGGATTCCTCCGTACCATTGCCAGTTTAACCCGATTGAACTAATATCGGCACAAGTGAAGAACGACGTTGCGAAGCAGAATTCTGGTTTAAAACTCTCGACGGTCAAAGACGCAACATTGAGGGCCATTGAACGTGTGACACCAGAGAATTTGCGAATGGCAATAGAGCACGTCGAGAATATAATCAGAAGGGAATAAGAGAGAAGGGACACACTTTATATCTCCATAATGCTTTGCACTCGTAACAACAGTCTTACTAACCTCAAATCAACTACCCTTCACTGATTGGCTATGTAACTTCTGCCTTAGCTGTGACGTCTCGGTTGACGAATAAAAAGTAGTTTTGTTTACAACTTTACATTGAAGGAGATAAAAATGGCCAAATTTCATATTGATAAACTAAATCAAGCTGCGCAATTAATTTAGATACACGGGTATTGAAAGCATACCAAAATCAGATAATTTGAAGGTAATAAATAGATGAAAACTAATTATTCTGAATTAATATTAAAAAATACAAATTAGTTTCAATAAAATACATACTTGAGGCTATAATTACACAAGAACGGAACATCGATAGCCCTAAGCCTTTGGAGAATGAAAATCTAGCAGACAAATGGGCCGATACCGCGGAGAACTTAAAGAACTATTTTTGCAGTAAATTGGTTAAAAGCTGTGTACTTGCGCAAAGTTTTCGCGGTTTTCTTGAGGTTGGTTGGACTCTCGTTACCAAAGCAGGCTCTAATGTCTCCCTTCTCTCTTATTCCCTTCTGATATAATGCATGAGTATTGGGAAAAAGATCCCATCATCGAAACCATAATTGAACCTCTTAAAATTAATATGCAAGAAGACAGCGAAGACTCTGATGAAGACGTGGACTGAAGAAGCTTTGATGCTGAACTACTAATGGAGAAGTACTTTAACTTATGTCATTAAAATATATTGCAATGCTAGTTCAACAAAGATAAAACTGGTGTCTTGTCGTTAATTTTGTTTTATATTCTTTAATACTCGATGATCGTAAAAAACCATATAGACAATATAAACATATTATATATAAATTGCAAAATGTATTGGTTCTATTGCGATTAAGCCTATCTGTTTATAGCAGACTATATTACAGACGACTATTGACAAAACAAAACAAGTTGATAAAGTACTATGGAGTCGATGGTGGCGACACCATTTTGGACAAATTTCTCAGGGCTCTTCTTTCGTTTGACAGACTATAAACCACTGAATTCAGAAAGAGACTTTAAGCCGCTATATACTTATTTAGAGACAATATTCTTACAAACATTAGAACGCTGATTATTTTCTTGGATTAAATTTCTTATTTTCCTTATAAGATCACAATTTCAAGAAGACTGCGCTCAACAACCCTCAACGGGACAATTGATTTTAATACCTGTCCCAGTGACTATGACGTCACGGAGAGCTATTTAGAACCCTTTCGAAAATAATGCAAAATTTCATCGTGGTTTGCACAGCTTTGGCGTCTTGTTACTCTTGTACACATTTTTTGTTTTCTGAAAACCCTTCAGAAAATAGTATACTTGATTGGAAGCATCACCTTATATTTTTGAAACTAATCTAACATCAACTGAAGTTTTAACATGGTTTGCACAACTGTATCGTCTTGCACATCTTTTTGTTCTACAAAATCCTCCTCAAAATACCACAACACCAGCCTATACACATTGGCTTCTAATCACCACCATCATCTGCTCCTTTTATATCCCACATGAACACCAGTCTGTACTTACTGGCTTCAAATCATCAACTGCTCTTTGTCCATCCCACATGGACACCAGCCTGGACGCACTGGCTTCTACACACCAAGGTTAGTAAAGTATAAAATCGCTATAATAGGTTTGCTCAATCAAGGGCAAAAGCTTATCTTTTTTAAAGATTGTTCATTGGCTGTTAGTTTTGACGTCACTGAGAGACCCAAAAAACAAACGGCTCGATGATTTTGAATTTGTGATGGCTGATTGATAGGATTTAGAGTTAAGATAGCGTGCCAATTTTATTGAATTGTAAGTTTTTTAACTCTTGAAATTGATCTGTAGATTATCTTAATTAGGTTTTTAAACGTTACATCCGTTGAGTTCTTATAAATTTAAAGTTAAAAGTAGCGCAATGGGCAAGGCTTATGGTAAAGACTTTTGGTATGGTTTTGGACGTTTGGCGTTTGGGTAATAACAAAAGTAGATAAATTGGTAATAATTTCTGTTGAAGAACTTTAAGCAGTTGTGCCATTATGATAATTTCTGTCAGAACTTTCTCTATACGGTTGTAATTTAATAGATTATAATTATTTTCTATTTAGGGAAGGTGTAAATTGGTAAATAATGCCGGGAACAAGATGTGCAGTTGCCGTGTGTAACAATAGTCTGCTTAAAACCAAAAATAATAAGTCTACAGCCAATATTCGTTATTATTCTTTTCCTAAAGAACCTGGGCCTAGAAAAATTTGGGTCAACAAATGTAGAAGGGTTGGGAAATGGAATCCATCGACTAGTCGAATCTGTTCCAAACACTTCAAAGATGATAATTTTGAACGTGATATGCAAGCGGAACTTTTAGGACTTCCTGAACGCAAAGTTTTGAAGTTCAATGCAGTGCCAACTGAAAACTTATTACAACGTAACACTGGAAAAACTGCTTCTCTGTGTGACAGAGAGGCAAGGTTATGTAGAAGAAACAGAAGAAAAACTGCCTAAGATATCATAGCATCAACGTCTGTTGCATCAGAAGGTAATGAAATGCCAGAAATGGTTAACAACCAAAATGCTGTGGAGGTTGAAATTTCTCTAATCCAAGAAGATACACCAAGAAATCTTGTAGAAATACCCAGTGAAAATATTGATCTAATCAAGAACTTAAAGGCTAGAATAAGCTTTTTAGAAAAGAGTCGTAGTCGAGTAATTAAGCAACGTAAGCAAAAAGACACAGTAATTCGAGACTTGAAAGTACAACTTTCAATGCAAACCCTTGTTTCTAAAAGAGCTCTTAAAGATCTTAAAAACCAAGAAAAACAAAAAAGCAAAGTATAATTCAAAATTAGCTGATATTTTGCGGGTGGTGTTTTCAGATAGTCAGATAAAGAGACTTTTGAGGAAAAAAAGGGTTAATTGGGGTTCTGAGGATTTACAAAATGCATTCACCCTGCGCTATTTTAGCAAACGAGCCAACGTATTTTTGAAAAAGGACCTTCATATTCCCCTACCAGGTCTATCTACCTTGAGAGCTTACGCCTCTAAACTTAATTTAAGACAAGGTATATTGACAGATGTTTTAAATTTGATGAAAGTTACTGGTAGTGTAAAACCCACGCGTGAGAAACTTGCAGTTTTGACATTTGATGAAATGAAAGTTCAAAGTCAATATGAGTATGATGTTAAAGCAGACCAGGTAGTGGGCAAACATGAACAAATGCAAGTGGCTATGGTCCGAGGGCTGTATGGAAATTGGAAACAACCAATATACATTGGCTTTGACCAAAAAATGACGAAAACCTTACTGTTAGAAATTATTGCCAAGCTTCACGAAGCTGGATATCTTGTTGTATCAACAGTTTGTGACATGGGTGGAGGGAACATGGGGTTGTGGCGTGAACTTGGAGTAAATATTAACAGAAATTGGTTTTATCATCCTAGTGTTAGTGAACAATTAATTTACTGCTTCGCAGATGCACCCCATGCACAAAAATAATTCGAAAAGGGATTTATTCTGGAAGATGGGGATGTTTATGTAAATAGAAAACCTTTAGACGAATTACTAAAATTAGACTTTAACGAACTTAAAATGTGTCACAAACTAAGAACAATTCATTTAGAATGCCGAGGGCCAACAAGGCAAAATGTAAAACTAGCTGCTCAGCTGTTATCTAACAATGTTTCAAAAGCATTATATTCAATTTACATTTCTAAAAAACAAAGTCATTCTTCAGATGAAAATCTTGAAGACTACCAAAATCTATCCAAATTCATAGAAAAGGTCAATGCGTGGTTTCAAATTTTCAATTCCTACACTGAAAATGATCCTGTTAAAATTAAATGTGCGTTTGGTGTTCATTTAACAGAGCAGTTAGAGGCATTGAATGAAATGTCTAATCTAATAGATGACATGAGGTGTAAAGGAACGAAATGCCTACAAATTTTTCAAAAAGGGTTGCTGATCTCTATTAAGTCTCTTAAAGACTTATATTTTGACCTTAAAAATAAATTTGGCTATAAATATATCTTAACTCATCGTTTAAATCAAGACTGCCTCGAGAATTCGTAAAAGGCCTAGTGAATCAAATGGTAACTAATTGAAGCCGGAGGTGAAATAAAAAAGGGGTTTTGATTTCATGTCTGTAATGAAGACAAATTAACGGTTCAGAGTGAGCGGAAAGTTAAATACACGTTTAAATAATCAGATTTAGATTTTATAATAGAAAGAAAAGATCATGGTGGCAATTAAATAATAGTTCCCCACACTATCTAACGTAACTGCAATTAAGTTCAAAATAAATTAATAATCAACAGCTCGAAACTATAATTACGTAATTAACTTTTACTTTCGGGGATTCGGTCCTTGGATTGTCGCACGATAGTCCGATACTCTTCCACTGCACCACGGTGAGACGAACCCTTCTATCGCTAAATTATCTTTTGACGTTGTATTATATAGCACTACTAGCTGTTACCCGCGGCGTCGCTCGCGTGTAATAAGAACTTCCATCAAAAAGATATAAAGAATGAGTAGATTTAACTGATGACTAATATTTTTGTAGCACCCTCGGAGCGAAGGCACTGGGCGTTGCCCGTCGGGACATTTTTTATTAGTGATGCCACGAATATTCGGTTACTATTCGGTATTCGGCCTATTCGGCCATTTTTTTCGTATTCGGTATTCGGCCGAATATTTCGTAATATTCGGCCGAATACCGAATATCCAATCATGAAGGAAAAAAACGGAAAAATTACTCAAAAAATTATTTATTTCAATAACAATTTTTACTTTAATATTTATAATCTATCAGTGGTAAGTTGTGATGAATAAAAAAAAGTATATAGGGAGAGGGCGTTTGTCAGGGAGGGAAAGAACATCCGACGTCGTTTTATACCTCTACTTAGGGGAGCGTTTGTAGGCGCGATACTGAAATTCCCCCGTTAGGGGGATGGAATCAAGGTAAGAGATATAAGCCTATGACGTGGCAAGAATGGGTTTGCCCTCTCCCTATAGTGACACGATCTACTCGCAAATGAACCAAAAACCTAAAGACGTTATAGACGGGTCCTATAGTGTTAAAGAGAGCGCGTTGAAAAATCGCCCTTTTCATTCCCTCCTTCCCGAGTTTATCACCAACGTTGAAAGCTTCCGCGCAGGCGCGCTGTAGCAGAGGCGGTAGAGAGCGGATCTAAACAGTGTATCCCTCTCTCTGCTTGCGCGCCAATATTGCGCAGAGCAGTAATCGCGTTACAGCTAGTGCCGAGAGGAGAGGAGAGTTTTCCCACGTGACCCTACATTTCGCCAAGGAATATGGAGATAGGGAAGTTTCGTGTAACGCTATAACTCCGGTCGCCCAAAAATCCCGTTTTCGGTGTGGATGTGCATGTGCGCACGCGCCGCACTTTTCTCGCGCATCGTGTTGAGGATAGGCGGCACTACCGGTTTCCTGCGCAGTTCAAACGCCGAATATAAGTCACGTGACCTGCTACATTTCGTGAAGAGAGATTCCTATACTGACCAAACTTCCCTATCTACATCTTCCTTGATTTCGCGTAGCCGTCTGCCTATTCACCTCACCATGAGACCTGTCCCATAGAGTGCTGTCAGAAGCGCCGGTGTGACGTCACCCATGCTGTTTTCCCATAAAGAAAAAACGGTAACTGTCATGGCCGCCCATTGCTAAAGGCAGACTCATGACGTTTAACCTTGGATCTGACGTCACAACTGACAGCACTCTATTGCGGTCCGTGCGGGGGATGTACGTATTTCGCGGAACGGGTTACAGCTCATAACCGGTTTCGCGCGAGTTGCACATATCTCACGGCCGAATATTCGGTGGCCGAATATTCGGTGCTTCGGCCGAGAGCATGGCCGAATATTCGGTATTCGGTATTCGGCAAAATCAATATTCGCGGCATCACTATTTTTTATTATTTTTCACGCGGACCTTATTTCACAATGAAAGGTTTTTAAGTTTTTGGCCGTCATTTAAAAAGATAGCGATAAATCGAACCCGAAAGACCTTTCAGCCCGTCTATAAGTTAAAGGAAACCAGTGTACTAAATATTTTCGAAATCGGTTGAAACGCGCGGACTTTGTTGCACAGAGATTTTTTACATTTCTGTGCGCCGTTTTTTAAGATGGTTTGGAAAAAGTTTTCTTAGAACGCGCTTACTACATATGAGTAACGTTCGTGCAAATTTTCAGCCTTCTAGGGCAAGCGGTTTGGGCTGGGTGTTGATTATCAGTCAGACAGTCAGTCAGGACGTTGATTTATATCGATATAGAAAATAGATAAGTAAAATATAAAAAAATCCCAATAAGCTGAAACCGCACAAACGGCGAGATTTCAAGTCATATTTAAGATAAAGTCGGTCGATTGGTAATGGGGTCGAATGGGATTCGATCCAATGGGAGGACACCAAAAAACTATGGTAGCCTGTTCTTACCTTACACAACCATGATTATTCAGAATATACTCATTTTAGGTTTAGGAATAACACGTTTAAGATAGCAAACCTATAAATTAAGTCCAAACCAATTGATTTTATAACGGCATTTCGAAGTTGGACACAATTTAAGATTTCGGACGGCCATAAGTCGGAAGACCTAGGATACTAAAGTCGGCTAATGAATTTTTTTGCCTTCATGTATGGAATCGGTTAACTAGCGAAATTCTCTTCGGCCTACATGACAGTTAAGAGAACGACAATGGTCTGTTTTCATTCAAGATAGAAGAAGTCGGCCGACGGTTTGGTAGGTAGGGCATTTCAACTCGGCACCGGATATCCACGTGATCCAATATGTACCTGTAGTTGGAATTTCGGGCAGACTGCCAACCGACTAATCAATCCGACCATCAAAAGGAGAGTCGGCTGAATAGTCTTTTATATTTTATATTAAACGAAGTAAAAAAGTCATGCTTTACAAAAGATATTAAACTATATTCATGTATTTGCAAAACTTTATTTAAATTTTAATTTATATTTTTTTATGGTTATTCTCTTTTAATGTTCTTTATCTAATTTTGTTGTCCAATTGACGTTAATCTTAAGAAATTTAAGGAGGGCAATAAGTCGCTTGAAGACTTGGTCCCTCCTCATGAGCTTTTGTACTAAACTATGCCAAATAAACTTTGAAACTTTAGTCGGTTTGTTGGACTGTAATCCTCAAAGATATGGACAACATATCATTAGAGACAAGATTAATTTGTAGAAATACACTGAAAAACGCTGTCGTCCGACTTGGCACTTTGGCCTCAAATAAAATTTCAAAATTGTACGTCTCTAGCCCAATTGCTGAGACCATATCCCGACTGTTATTGGAACTTCACGTGCTACTTGGGATGAAAGCGAATTTTACTTGTTAATAATATTTGTTATTACGGGGATATCGAAAACAAAATGTTACACTATGTGTATATTACGGGTCAATAAGATTACAGTTTACGATGTCATGAAATAAAAAACGTTGCATAATTGCAAAGTCAACGTTTTGGATACAGTAAGCCTAAATGTAAACGTTCCCTCTTGGATTACTTTTTCATTAATTAGCAGTTCCAATATTGGGTGTGATATCAATAAAATAAAATTTTGTTATTTTTCAAACGGTCTAATAAAGCCGTGTTATTTCAACTAGTCAACTAAGAGTTGGATGTTTCTAACTAATGAAGAGTTTGAATTCATGACATGAATAATCACAAAACTTAATAAAACGAGTATTTTTAGGAAACCCTAATGACTCTAGTTTTGCCAGGACTCCATTAGAAGGCTGTCATCAAACTAGAAACGAACATACAGTGTGGGCGAGATCAGACCAACACCTTCCTTTGTGGACAAGCCTCAATTTTTAATTATTATAAAATCTCTAACTGAGCTCAGTTATCCCTACTATCGAATTTCTTTTAATCTAAGGTCTAACGATAACGAAAGCGACAACCCCGGCCACTACTACTACTACTACGGCTCGGGTAAAACTAAGAGCCTCATCGTATACTACGATGTGGCTAAAAATGGAATGACTAAGTGCCAGATTTAAAAAACAAGATGGCCCCGGCCATATTATGCTTTGCGCGCCCTCTATTGGCTAGAACTGGTATGATTCCGGCAAATATTTTTCGCGGTATTCTCTTTTTCTTTATCAAATATCCTTTAGATTATGAACAAAATCAATTTAGTATGACTTTGGTTTAATATAAACATCACTGATCATTTTGACCTTAAAATAAATTCTTTAACAAAAACAATTACAGTTGTTTTTATACTATACAAACTTTTTTGAATTAGTATTCACAATAAAATCTTTCTAGTGCGGTTTGATAAACTTAATGATAGTTTCGACAAAGCACTTTCAACGGTTATTTTCAGTTACAATTTTTTTATAAACACACATGATAATTTGTAGATTAAATTATAAGCATTAGTATTCGCAACAAAATCGTTCTATTAATGTCTGATTACTCAAATAACCCTTAATAATAAATTGTACCAGGCAGTTTGTAAGGTTCTTTTCACATACAATTTTTGACAAACCAAAATTATTATTTGAAGTTTAAATTTGCCTGTAAGCGTTCTTAATAATTTATTTAATTATCTGTTGATAAATAATATCCAATGCCAAAATTGTAAATTCAGTATTCAATCCACAATACATTTAGGTGTAATGGTCCAAATGCAATGAAACTTTAATGAGAGATGTGCTACAATCTATTATATCTAAAAATGGTTAAAAACCTTCAAATTAATTAGCTTTGTCAAAATAATAAATTTAGTACTTTCAGGCCCTTTCCAAGATTAAATATATCGCTTACACATGGCACTAAATCGCTTACACATGGCACTAAAAATCCTGTAACTAAACCAAATTACAGGCCATAAAGCTTACAACACACCTAAATGGGAAAGTTCAGAAGAGCCCTTGTGTTTCTACCAAGTAAACGTTACTATGTAAACGCAATTTTAGTTCAAAACTGTATTTATTGGAAATATTACATATTTTGAAAAACAATGAAGAGTAGAAAAATCATGATTAAGAAACTAACTGAAAGGGTGGGGGAAAAGTATCACAATATCAGTTACTGTTGGTAAAAAAACCAGGATTTACTTGAGATATAGTTTTAAATAATACTTAGTTGTCAAGGAGGTCCAAGAAGAAAAAAGCTTCCTCGCAGCGGTACTCTGCTTTTTCGATGACATTCTGAAGCTTCTCGCGAGGTAGACCTTACATTTTAATGCAATAATTTTTAATCAGTATCATTTGGATACGAACGCAGAACGTTCTCATTATATGTGTTATTCAACTGATCAGGTTTCGCGAGACTTGCCCCTCTGCACGTTTACAAATCTAAGAATATTGGTTCAAGAGGTCTGGGTTTTATGATCTATTACTCTCTAAAAGGCCTGTTTTGGACAAGGATGGGGATGGGTTTTTTCTTGGAAAATGGTTGTAAGTACTGAATTGTGGATTAAATGCTGAATTTACAATTTTTACATTAAAAATCCATTTTTATTAAAATATTTGTCCTACTTAATATAATAGAATAGATTGAAACACACGGTACACACCTCAGGGTAAAATTTCAGGTCATTTGGATCAGTAGATCCGAAGATATCATCAGTTTGGCCTTGGAAAATAATTTTTACACAAAAAAGCTTTAATCTTTCTTAGTATAATAAAACACATTGAAACACACGTCTCAGTACAATTTAAGGTCATTTCGATCAATAGGACAAAGGAAGGATCTGGCAAAAAACCTACCTCCTCCCATAAAACTTAATGTTAATTTTCAGTTCCTTCGAATTTTCTTCAAAAGTCGCGCTTATACATGTAAATCGAATTCTTTGAACTGGGGGAGTAGTTATAAGGAAAAATGGGGTGGAGAGTCGGAAATGGTCGAATGAAGGCTGGTTATCTAAGTCAGATCTAGGCTCTATTTAGCGCCATCATGTCGGCCTAATTTTAATACATATGCCAAAGTAATTTTAAACTGTTTTGCTCATACATAAAATTTACAATTAAAAACTAAATTTAATAGATAGTTAACAATGAATAATTATTTCTTCCAAATTGTTGCTAAAAGTAGTGTACGTAGATGACGCTACAATAGGGAAACGCCGGTAGGCTGCGTAGGCATAGAAAAGCGTCTGCAATCTGCAAGGAAGTAAGTTCGAAGATAGTTTGTGCAAATTTTGAAATTTGGTTCATAACTGTTGCGTTTACGAATGGGATGATGATATTGATATTGTTTCTTGATGTCTAGATAATTGTTTTCCTTCTGGTGAGAGAAACAAGTACATTTATTTCTGAACTCATTACTTAATGTGAAGTTGTAGTATTAGGTTATTAATTATCATGTTAACAATGCTTAGTTTGATTACGTTTATAAAAATAATATTGAACATTTTTTCTTAAAGTTAGTGATCATAAGTGATGATTAGTAATTGATTATTCTTATTAGTTAAAATCAAGAGTTTATTAAATAAATTCTCATTAACGTTTATAGGTAAATTTAAACTTGAAACGATATTTTGTCTTTGGCAAATATGTAACTGAAAAGAACCCAATTAAGAGTTAATTAAATAAATTATCATTATCGGTTTTAGGCAAATTTAAACTTGAAATGATAATTTTTCATTGTCAAAATTTGTTACTGAAAAGTGAAAAGAACCTTAGAAAGTGCTTGTGCTTCGTAAAATTTATTATCAGGATTATTTGAGTAATCAAACGTTAATAGAAATATTTCATTGCGAATGCCAATACAAAATTAAACATCAAATTATCATTTACACTTTAGCTTATCTAATCCCAAAACCTAAATTCCCAAATTAAATGTACAGGTATAGTTAACCTCAAAAATGTGTACTTCACACCAACGAGTATTGTCATCGATGAAGGTGGCGAAATACAATGATCCAGCCAAAGATCTTGTACGCATAGGCCCACATATATCAGTATGTACGATCTCGAGTGGTTCTGTGGTACGTTGGTCAAGTGCCTTTGGGAAAGGTGCTTGCGTCATCTCTCCAGCCATACAAATGTTACACGGTGGAAGGTATTCATTAGGAGAAATTTTGATCCCATTAACTTGCAACACGTCTCGTAGAGCAGCTTCGTGAAGGTGTCCAAATTTTTCATGCCAATTTTGTAACCTTGTTTTAGGAACATTAGCTACTGCTTTAGCTTCTTCTCTACTTTCTTCTAATGATGTCCGTACAAAGTAAAGTCCATCTTGTTTATCAGCGAGCAAAACGACCGTCTCGTTGCTATCCATCACGTATGCCTTGTTCTTTTGGAATACAACTGTATAATCTCTTTCGATCATCTTGCTAACGGATAGTAGATTTGTTCGTAAGTTGGGAACATGGAGTGTGTTTTCCAATTTGATGGCACGCTTGTTTGTACCATCATTTACGATAATCTTTGCGCGACCAGTTGCTTCTACTGTAGTGGTAGAATTGTTATCGGCGAGGTGTAACCTTACATCAGATCGTGGACTCAGTTGCTCAAAGTCATCAGTTCTTGAGAACATATGGGACGTGCAGCCGCTGTCAACACACCATTTATCTTGGGACAGTTGTGAAACAGTGCTTGTAGCATCAGCGCTTACTTCCGCGACAAACATGGTTGAAGCAGCCATGCTTGAGGAGTTGGAACTAGTTGTAGTTCCGGTTTTTCTACTTGGACATGTGTATGCCTTATGGTCCTTTTTACCACCGGAGCCTCCGGGATGAACTAGGCCCATGCATGTCAAATTTTATGTGGGGAAATATCCAGTTTGTTAGGAAAAATATTTTCACCATACACTGTAAAAAATTGTGGTGTCTAAATAGTGCCATAATGGTGTTAAAACAATGTGCACTATTTGTGCACCTTGACAAGGTGCGGAAATAGTACGAAAATGGTTCAATATTTTAATAACACCATTAGCTTGAACAAATGGTGTAGAAATGGGTTTATAAAGCATAATTCTTTAAAAGGTGTGCAAATGATACCTTAATTATATAAAATAACCCCATTGAATACCCCATTAAATGGTGCTCAAATGGCATAGAATTAGTGCGATATTTTTTAAACACCATTCGCTTAAATAAACGGTGTGAATAAGGGTTGAAAAAGCCTCATTCATTAAAAGGCGCACAAATGATACCCAAACGATATAAAATAACACCTTCGCAAGGCCCATATAAAAGGTGTTCAAATAATGTGAAAATAGAGTTATGTTTTGAACACCATTGGCTTAAATAGAAGGTGTAAATAAGGGCGGAAAAAACCTCATCCTCGGAAAGGTGCGAAATTGATATAAAATAACACCTTCGCAGGCCCTTAAAAAGATGTTGAAATAATGTGAAAATGGAGTTATCTTTTAAACACCTTTCGCTTAAATAGAAGGTGTAAGAAACGACTGAAGAAACCTCATCCTCGAAAAGGTGAGCAAGACTCATATAAAAGATGGTGAAATAACGTGAAAATGGAGTTATGCACTCTAAATTAAGGTACCTAAAAAGTGTTGTAGTGTTGTAAAATTTATTCCGCAGTATTTGTACACCTTGACAATGTGTTGAAATTGTTTGAAAATAGTGCGATATTTTACAAACACCATTAGCGAAACTGAATGGTGCAAAAAACGGATTCATAAAACATCATTCGATAAAAGATGCTCAAATTATACATAAATGAATTAAAATAACACCTTCGATTATACCATTAAATGGTGTTAAAATAATACGAAAATAAACCTTTGCAAACCCCTATTTACCCCATTTTAAGTCCTTAATTAGCCCATTCCAAGTCTATATTTACCCCATTTCAAGCCTTATTTACACCATTGCAAAACCCCTATTTACCCCATTTACAGTCCCCATTTACCCCTTTTCAAGCCTTATTTACACCATTGCGAAACTCCTATTTACCCAATTTCAAATCTATATTTACCCCATTTCAAGCCTTATTTACACCATTGCAAAACCCCTATTTACACCATTGCAAAACTCCTATTTGCACCATTGCAAAACCAAATTTACACCATTGCAAAACCCCTATTTACACCTTTACAAAACCGCTATTCACACCATTGCAAAACCCAATTTACACCATTGCAAAACCCCTATTTACACCATTGAAAAACCCCTATTTACACTTTTGCAAAACCCCTATTTACACCATTGCAAAACCCCTATTTACACCATTGCAAAACCCCTATCTACACCATTGCAAAACCCCTATTTACACCTTTTCAAGCCTTATTTACACCATTGCAAAACCCCTATTTACACCATTGCAAAACCCTTATTTACCCCATTTAAAGTCTCTATTTACCCCTTTTCCAGCCTTATTTACACCATTGCGAAACTCCTATTTACCCAATTTCAAATCTATATTTATCCCATTTAAAGTCCCTATTCACCCCATTTCAACTCCATATCTACCCCATTTCAAGCCTATATTTACCACATTTCAAGTCTATATTATTTACCCCATTTCTAGTCCTATTTTCACTATTGCAAAACCCCTATTTACCTCATTTCAATTCCTTATATTTACCCCATTATAAACCTATTTACGCCATTGAAAACTCCTATTTACCTCAATTCAAGTCCTTATTTATCCCATTTAAAATCTATATTTACCCCATTTCAAGTCTAAATGTAACCCATTTCAAGTCTAAATTTACCTCATTTCAAGCCCTATTTACACCATTGTAAAACCCCTATTCACCTCTTTTCAAGTCTTTATTTACCCCATTTCTTGTCACTATTTGCCCATTTCAAACCCCTATTCACCCCATTTACTGGGATCATTATTGTCGTGTTCGGTGGGACTTCACTACCTTTCCTTAGGGTTAGGAAAGGCATATAGGTTAGTTTTGCTTAGGCGTCTTTGAGACCTACGGTTCCTAAATTAAGCATTTGACCTCGTGATAATAAGCGTATGCATATATTCATATCCTATAAATGCTAAAAATTTTAAAACCATTTCAATGATAATAAACATTTTATCGGTGACAGCGTTTAAAAATGAAATGTCGTTTTTTAGAGGAACTATGTTACGTTAGAAAATAGATTTTGGGTACTCATTCTATGTTCAAACTTCATTACTGTGTTACATAATGCATATGACTTAAATATAACAATTTGCTAATCGCTTTATCAAGGTACATTTCTTCGATTTGAAAATATTTCGTTCTTCTAAACTCTAAATTTTGCTTAATATTTAAAAAAATACATGGAATTATTGCTCATTTTACCTAACCACTCAATCTTCATTAGATAATCAGATTATCTCGGGTATAGAGTCTTCGTGTTCCCGAGAATTACTCTATTTCCATCGGGAACTTTTAATCATAATATACCGAATCCAAAATCCGCCAAATTGCGGGGTTTTTCAGCCGAATGGAAGACAATCTGTTAATTGCCGTAGTAAAATCAACTTGGTTTGAAATGGAGTAAATTGGGGTTTGAAATGGAGCAAATTGAGGTGTGAATGGACTAAATATGGCTTTTAAATGGAGTAAATAGGGCTTTGAAATGGAGTAAATAGGGGTTTGAAATGGAGTAAATAGGGATTGGAAATGGAATAAATAGGGGTTTGAAATGGAGTAAATAGTCGCTTTGAAATGGAGTAAATAGGGCTTTGAAATGGAGTAAATAGGGCTTTGAAATGGAGTAAATAGTCGCTTTGAAATGGAGTAAATAGGGCTTTGAAATGGAGTAAATAGGGCTTTGAAATGGATTAAATAGGGCTTTGAAATGGAGTAAATAGTCGCTTTGAAATGGAGTAAATAGGGCTTTAAAATGGAGTGAACAGAGACTTGAAATGGTGTATTAATGGCTTTGTTTTACACCTTAAACGTGGTGCTAAATATAGAAAAAATATTTAACACCTTCACTTCATTTGGTGTAGTAATGTGATATACGTGGCGTAACTTTGCCTACATTTAACACCATTAAACTAAGTAGTAATATTAGAGTTCAAAAGATTTCCTGAAAAAGATGTTAAAAAGCACTATAAATGGTGCATAAATGCCTAATATTTCGTTCATACTTGCAAATAATATTTGTAAATGGCGTGAATTTATCATAAAAATGGTGTAGAAGTACACCTTAAATGGTGTCAATTTTGGCACCGAAAAAAACAGCATATATGGTGTAAGAATGCACCATTATTTTTTACAGTGTAGATGGCGCTTATTTTTCCGTTGTGACAGGGGTCTTCCTTAAATTATCGTTGATATTTTAGGGGTCAGTCTTAAAATTTTTATGATAGAGAAAAGTTTCATCCTAAAATTAACGTAAATGTTTTTGGGGCTATTCACTTTTTACTGAATCTTTCGGTTAGATGGTATTGATGACAACAAAATAAATTATTTCAATTTAAATAATTCAGTAAGAGTTATAAAAACGTATACTTACAATCCGCGACCTTGGCCCAAATACTTAAGCAGTCGACAGGGTCACGGGGTTGAACTTTGTTTATTTTTCGGTCGTATCAGCGCCCCCAAACGGGAAAACACGGCGAACTAAATTAGTTAGAAAAATATTCTCGCTTCGCCACACGCATGGGCCTAGTTCATCCCGGAGGCTCCGTTACCACAAACGTAGCAAACACCTCCATAAGCTCCTTTTGGTTTTTCTTTTGCGCTTTTCGCTATCTTCTCAGTTTGCTCAGTCTTTTTGCCCTTTTTGTGTATCTTCTTGACAAATAGTGCATTAGCAGCTCCATTCTGACTTTTACGTGCATCAGCCTCTTCAATAATCTTAATTCGTAAGATATCTGACGTTGGCAAGTCGTCACGAGTCTCAATGGCGCATCTAAAGATTTCATAACTGCTAGGTAGGGAATACAATAGTAGAATAGCCAAAACTTCATCATTGACGTCGAGTCCCATTTCCTTAAGTCGATCCACGGCATCAAAGAATTGTCTCGTGTGTTCCCTAACGTTTTCTCCCTCCTTTAAATTATTGAGAATAAGTATTTTCAAAAGCGAAGCCTTCTTAGCGGGACCTTTTGACTCCAGATCTCGTTAGATGTCTCACAATATTTAATTTGCTTGAGTTCTCCTGGGCTCATCGATAGAATGATATCCGACATAGCATTTGAATCTGCAGTTATCCATGCTTCAATATCATCCGCTGCTGCTCCAGCCACAGGTCGAGTTTTCATGCCATTAACGTAGATCCACGAACCATTTTTCACAAATAGCGCTTAAGCTTGGATTTTCCATGTGTCAAAATTGTCCTTTTCAAGCGGTGTAATCTTTAATACTGCTGCCATGATAGTCTTAACTAATTTAACTCGACTCTTTAAGTTTAATGTTCAGACCACACCCTTCAGAATGATGCAATAACGTGACAGTTTTTAAGCCTTGGCGACTATATTCAATATTAATAATACCGCGTAGTTGATAAAGAAATAAACATACTATTGACTGGAACTAAAACCGCAGTGCGTTGCTGAACCCATAACCTATTGTTTTATGGCGTAGTAGTGGAATAAACAATATAATGACAAGAACTGAGAACTGAATAACAGAAAATCAACACACTTTAATGATTACACGAAGACAGACTACTACAAATACAAAATAGAGTTATAAACAGTGAGCTTTGGCTTAAGGCCACGTAAAGTGCTTCCCCCTGGTGTTGCTTATATTAAGTACCACATTCCAACAAATCGATCCATTCCCTCTAAATTAATTGAAAAAATTACATATCTACGCTTTTTCAAGAACAATTACATTTTCCGAAAACATTTTATCATGAAATTAATTATTTTGAAGGGAGTACGTGTTGAGGTTTCAATAATTCGAAAGGAAAATGTAAATATTTAATAGTGGATGCCAAACAAGGGTGTTGCACGAATTTACACATTTAATTTCGTATATCGAAATGCTACATTTCTATTGTCTCCTCTATGAAGAAAAGATTGCACTGCAATTTCCCTCTCCGTGCTTTAGAATTTCTTGGTCATAATTCAGTCTTCATTTGAAACGTCACCACCCCTTTCTACATTGTTGGCGCTACTTGTACACCGGTTACGTATTACGGGTAATCATTTTAGTACGCATAAAGACCATTTCGGAAAACACACAGGGGCGAGGCCACCATTGGGGTATTCTCCCTCACACCAAGGGTCACCGCCAGACTGTTACAAAGTTCACTACAGGCAAGAGGCTAGTCAACTCTCACTGCCTATAGCGGTGCTTCTACACAGAAAAAACAACGTTTAGGTTTTGAGCACATCCATTTGATTTAAACATGTTGAAAATCTAAACCCCTAGATTTGACGTACGAAAACTAAACACCAACTAGTACCAATGGGTGTAATAGCTAAACATATAAAAACTAAACACAACAGCGCATTGAAAGCCTTTAAAAACACGTTTAAAATCTAAACTTATCGTAAAGTGGACATAAACCGAAACGCCAGGGTTTAAACGTGTTCAAAACCTACTCTAGGTGTAAAGGATATAAACATATTGACGTCATGTAGTTAACTCGAGCATCTGAGGAAGAATAATTAATATTTTATTTGGTGAATCGGTTTTAACCCCTTCTCATGCCGAGAGGCCAAGGTTCAGAAATTTGGGAATGGGGTACATTCATTCGCTGGTGCTTGACACGTCAAAAGTCAGAATTTACTCACAAAAAAGCCGTATTAGAACTTCGCCCATATTTAGTAAATAAATAAAATTTTATTTTTATATTAGTTTGGTTTATAACTGGGTTTAATTTTGAGTTATGAATTCTAATTTTAGAAAAGTGTTGCTCATTAAACGGTTTGACTCACGCTAAAATTGCCTTCAAAAATGTTTCAGTGACCATTTCTGTTGTGAACTGTAAGTTTAGATCAGAGGTTTAGTACATATAACCGATCAAAATATATTATTTGTTATCTTGGCGTACCAACGTAAAAACATCAAAATGGGGTTTTCTATTAAAAATCAAGACGATTCTAAACTTGCAAATTAGTGTATAGAATATGTTAACACTATTTTAAGCCTTTCTAGGCACCTGGGACCGGTCAGTTCAACGTTTTTGCTAGGGGACGACCACGTTGACTGTTTTACCATTACCAGGGTACTTATATTTGTACGCGGCGATCGGCAAGGGTTACGAGAAACGTCTAGCCTTCCAATGGCGGGGTCTTCCTCCAAAGGTTCACGCAATTGCGATGTTCTTATCTACAGCTGCGATTCGAATCCTTTATATACTACCTATTTGAGTAAGGCGAAGCAACAGACGTATGTTTCATTTCAAACGTCAATATTAGTCAAGTCTTTCAAGAATGTTTAATTGTTCTTTTTTAAAACGATGTAAAGCTCAATAAGGCGAACAACTAACGAATAAAATATCAAATATTAATTATATATTTATTTTAATATTTAAGATAATTTTGTTTCTCAATTCAAAATTAATACGGAAAGAGTTAAAAAGCAGTCTATGTTTTTGTCTGTGTGTGTCGGTCCGTTGTTACACTAGCGCGCTGCTTTAGCAGTTCGCTTTGCTTTAATGTGTAAAGAAATCCTACCGAACCTTAATATTCACTTTTTCCATAATATAAAGTGAATATGTGGAAATATTTCTCGTAACTACGATGCATTTAGTACTTTTCTAGCTTTAAAGCTCTGTTTCATTTTGATATTCCAAGGATATTTTTAATATTATTATTTGAAATTGCTGTTTATATATTCCTTAAGCTATACTATATCTGTATATAGAATAATCCTTGATCTAAAGATTTCAAGAAGGAAGCTTAGGCCTGGACTCAATCGGGTAAATCAAATATTATCCGCAATAGGCTTAGTGAACCAAAGAGTAAATAATTGAGACTTAAGGTGAACTAAACTGTGGGTTTTATTTTCGTGTCTGTAATGAAGGGACATTAACGGTTCAGAGTGAGTCGAAAGTTATTTACACGTTTAAATAATCAGGTTTAGATTTAATAACAGAAGAAAAGATCATATTGGCATTTAGACCAGTGAAAAGCCTAATGGTAAACGGGTATTAGCTACGGAATGCATCATGGTGGCAATTAGATCAGTGGAAGGGCTAATCGTTATTGGGTTATAGCTTAGAAGTTTTAATTCTTATTATGGTGCGTATTGACTTTCAGTGCGTCCAACCACAAGTCAGCTTTGGTGATATTTAACGTTAACACTCATGTTGGCAAACTTAGAAAATCGTTGAGGTGACACGAGACTGTAGTGTTTATACTGCCCCCTCCCGCTCCCTTGGGTGCCCCCCCTTGGGAGTAGAGCAAAAGGCCTTGTCGTGGCGGAGGGGGCCCGAGTTCGGCGTGCCGGTTAGGATGGTTCCTTGGGTTCGCCCTTGGTTCGGACCTTTCCCTGCCCCGTTCCGCGAACGTTTTGCTCGGCCGCTTCGCCCCCGCCCAGGTGTTGCTATGGCTCATCCCCAGCTCTTGGCAACCCTCTGGGGGTCGCGGATACATTTTTGGACTGTATGGCACTGCTGTGCTCGGAGGGCGATCCCCCGGCCCCTCGAGCCTTCTGCTGCCTTGGTCCGAGCCCTGTCACCGACCACCTCCTGGCTGGGCTCGCCGCCGACGGTGTCCCGCCTCTGTCACCTGCTTAAGGGGCGTTGCCGGGCCCGCTGGCCGATCCCGTGTGCCTTGACGGCGGTTCCGCAGGTACCATTTTGGGCACAGGGATGATGGCAGGAGGGGGGGCGCTGTAGATGCCCCCGCGCGCAGGAGCAGCGCCTAATCAAATGCTTTCTGAGTGTAGTGTTTATACTGCTAACCAGTTGTGAATGTAGCTATAAGAAAATAGGGTTAACAGTTGAGGCATAGACAGTTGGGCCTTTTCAAAGACATAAAGGTTATATCTCTCCAAAATCTATACACTTCATTTCCTGTTTTTTTCCCATTTACTTATTAAATGTGTCCAAGACGTATCATTATTGGATGTAAATGTCGTCTGCTTTACTGTATATTCGCTATGCTCGGAATACTGGTTTAAAAATTCGTAAATTTTTACTTCAAAAAAGAGAAATAAGTCTATATCTAGGTTAATAAGTTTGTAGTAGTAGTCCTCCTCTTGACTCGGAGAGGTAATATTTTGGTTTTTAGAACTTGTTACACTAGTGCAACGCGTTAGCAGTTCGCCTCGTGTAAAGAAATCCTACAAAACCTTAATATTTTCTTTTTTCATAATTTAAAAGTAATATATAGATATATTTTTCGCAATTTCGATGCCTTTGGTAGTTTTGTAGCTATAAAGATTCGTTTTATTTTGATATTCCAAGAATAATTTTTATATTATAATTTGAAATAGTTGTTTATATATTACTTAAGCTATACCACATCTGTACATTAACGTTGGAAAACTACATGCGGGTTAGACATAAACGTTTTCAATCTGAACGCGTTTGAAATATAAACGTTTTCAATCTCAACGTGTTTGAAACATAAACGTTTTCAATCTTAACGCGTTTGAAACATAAACGTTTTCAATCTTAACGCGTTTGAAACATAAACGTTTTCAATCTTAACGCGTTAGAAACATAAACGTTTTCGATCTAAACGCGTTTCAAACATAAACGTTTTCAATCTAAACGCGTTTGAAACATAATCGTTTTCAATCTAAACGCGTTTGAAACATAAACGTTCTCAACCTAAACGCGTTTGAGACCTAAACGTTTTCAAAACAAACGCGTTTGAAACATAAACGTTTTCAATCTAAACGCGTTTCAAACATAAACGTTTTCAATCTAAACGCGTTTGAAGCAGATACTTTTTCAATCTATGCGCGTTTGAAACGTAAACATTTTCAAACTATACGCGTTTGAAACGTAAACATTTTCAAACTATACGCGTTTGAAAAATAAAAATTTCAGAACTAAACGCGTATAGGCTGGGCTCGTGTTTAAAAAGGCGTTGCATTTTCCCGTTTAGGAAAACGTTTAGAATCTAAACATCGTTTTTTCTGTGTAGGCAAGAGAGATAAGACCTCAATGGTGTCATGACCCCTGTGTTTTAATTATCTGTATGTAATTTCCAAAATGGTCCACTCACTTACAAATGTACACCGATTACACTGAGTGATCGGTACTTCAGGCTTCAGACGCTAGCGAGTGTCAAGCCACAACCGCAATCATTCATGTACACGAATGTTTTTACAATTTTAGGTTATTTAGGTTGGCGGGCAAGTCCGGAGAGTCATGTACCGTTCACTAATGTGAAAAGGTTCCGAACTATATGATAATATTGGCTGAGTGTGTTGCGACGGCTCAGATGACCCATACACTGTAACCACTGGTGATTGTAAAATTGTATATATTTGGAATAATGAGGAAGGGGGGGGTGAGTTACATCAAAAGCGCATACTTTAAAATAAAATAATATATTTTTCGTATGCTACAGAGTGCCCCTACTAAAAGAAACCACACAGGATAAACGTTCTTGCTTTGTCTTAAGAAGACGACATCAGAAGTAAATAGGGTGAAGTACGTATCAAAGGGGGTTTCGAGAGGCGTCGAGTTATGGTATTTTTCGCGCCTTTCCGCAACCGCGTTTTTGGCGGCAACTCGCGGATGAATACATTTCCCCGAAACTATTTTCTTTTCCTCTGCTCCTGAGTCAAGTCGGCTCCGTACCTTCGCTCTGTAGTCGGCCCGGCAAGCTACGGACCGGGACCGGGAGTACGGAGTCGACTGCCTGGCCCTAGTAACAGCGTAAATTTTATTCGGCCTGATATCCTGTTTTAGTACATTTTTAATAATAACTGAATGTTTTCTAAATAAAAAAATAGAATAATAAAACTAAATATTTACTGGTTATATTAATTTAGATGTGATTAGAATCAGAATGATCAGATGCGTAAAATTTTAAAATGAACTTAAGCCTCTGCCTAAGCTTAACAACACAACTAGCCTGAATAGTGAACTTTATGACCGAGTGGTGGCGCATGATAGAAAATTTCCCTGGATAAGTTGCCTCACTCTCATTGGACGAATTCAAATTTTGGGCCGCAAAGCGTGATTTTACAATAAAGGGACGCCTTACACTAGCTAAAGCTGGAGAAACGTACTTCCCCCTATTTACTTCTGACGACATTAGTTTATAAATTAGTTTGAGCAAAATAAGTTATTTATCATAATTTCTTGAAGATCAGTCTTCTCAGAAACTTACTACAGATTTAAACTTTTTTGGTGCAAACTTTAAAATTTGTCAAGCCAGCCTTAATTAAAACTATACCCGTCAAGGTGCTTTAAAGTTAGTAATCATCGACTCGAAATCCCTTCAAAATAATTAATTTCATGATAAAATGTTTTCGGAAAATGTAATTGTTCTTGAAAAAGCGTAGATATGTAATTTTTTCAATTAATTTAGAGTGAATGGACCGATTAACAGTAAAATTAGTTGATTCAATTTAATATTGAATAAGGATTAAATGGATAAAAATAACTAAAACAATTTCAATATCTGAAACTTCAGTCAAATGATAAACCCCACACATATCGTTTGTTTTTTCGGCCTTGGTCTAAACCAAGACGTTTTTTTATAATATCTGTCACTTCAGTCTTAATGTAATTAAAATTTGAATAATTTTATTTTTGCTTTACCGTCATACATTTGGGGTTTATCTATTTCTAATTGCTTAAAGAAGTACTTAATTATCGTTAATTACATTTAACTTATATCCAATAACATTAATTTCGATAAGCATATAATGTTGTACTTTATTTATGAAAGAAGTTTAAAAACGACGGTATTCGAAATATGGAAGAAAATATTTGTTTCGTACACTGTATACACATACAGTGTTGTCGAGATCAGACCAACAGCTTCCTTTATGTACAACCCCCAATACTGCCAACGGGTGATGTCATACTAAATTATACAGGGTGTAAAAAAATGTTTAGAATTCATGTTTTACTGTATGCAAGTGACAACGAGTGACAAGGTACCAAAAGAATACTGGAGAATATGCCTGAATGCAACAAAATATTTTAAAGCACAGTCCTATACGATTAGTCTTAGAACCTGGGCCTCAAATTGCAACCTCTAAACTGTTTGGCAAACAGCTCAACGTAAATATTCGAAGTGTCTACCATTGTGGTTGAAGCACTCATCCAGACGACTGTCCATGTCTTGCAATACATTTGCAATCAGTAAACTCATGACGCATGGTAAGACTAATGGTATTGCCGTCTTAGGAAATCCTCGTCCGTTAAGGCTTGATGTAGGGGGTACGATAATGCCGGTAGTAATGCCCTTGTAAACTGGCACGAACAGTAGAATGACTTAGTGCAACTTCTTGTTCCACCGCTCTATACTAGCATGAGATTGGCTTGAAAACTTTCTACGACGTCAAAGTCTCTATCCTCATTACAGACTATACAGTCTCTTCTACGTTCACGATCTTGCACTACCGAAATCACGAAGGTGCTCGCACCCGAATGCTGTCGGTGTGGAGACCGCACTGCCTTTAGTTGAACGTTACCGCGACCTTCACCCATAATAAACGTGCTGTCCAATTTGTCCTGGTTAGAACAGGTTGGCATTTTGCTAGGAAACGAGACTAACTACTGTAATTCTACTACTTAGCTGCTACACTGAAAGACCCTGTATATCTAAAGAGACCGGAAGTTCCACAAAGTTGAGTTTTCAAAGTTTGCCAGCTAGAGCAGGTCATGGTGTGTATAATGGTGAAGGTCGCTTTAACGTTCGACACGTGACACCGCGGTATGTTTGTTCCTCCAATGTCCTGACCCGATAGGCGCAAACAAATACCATCCTAGTTTTTCGGCTCAGTGTTGCGGTATTGCCGGTCTCATTGGAAATACAAGGTCTGTAGTGTTACAATTGTAACAATACGCCTTCTAAAAAGGCACAAATACTGTAATTAAAACCATTGTAATAATGGTTGGCCAATTTTTAAACACTCCTAACCTTAAACTTTGGACAAAATAAAGAAAGAAAAGGTTTTTTTGGGAATAACTTTGAAGAAGGTCAGAGTTGTCTGTGGAACCGAGAAAAAAGGCCGTAGTGAAAAGTAATCGTCGTTACGTAGCAGTTAGGATCAAGTTTAATTAGTTAGTCTCGTCTTTTGGCAAAATGCCAGTGTATTCAAACCAGGCAAATTGAACATGATGTTTACGAAGACGGCAAAACCTTTGCGTGAACTAGTTGAAGCCGATCCATTATTTTTTAGAAAGGTACTGTTCTCTGACGAAGCTATTTAGGGATGGTACCTTCAACCTTCATAGCGTGCATTTTTGGGTGGGCATTCTCGGAAACCAAATTATCGGACCCTTTTTCTTGTTAAGAGAATCTCTGAAGGCATTTACTTGGACTTCCTGCGTCATGAGTTCGTTGCTTGTAAAGTTATTGTGAGACATGGACAGATGAAGAGTGCCTGCACCACAATGGTAATCACAATGAACATTTACGTTGACGTTGATGTGTACCAAACAGATTTGAGGTTGTAATTTGAGGCCCATATTCCAAGACTAATCGTAAGACTGTGCTTTAAAATTTTCTGTTGCTCCCCCCACTTGACTGGTATGCTAGGTGCTATTTCAGAGGAAGAAAATTTATTGAATTAGGGATAGCGAGAGATGGCTAGCGATGTGGCTTAGTTATGGGCTAGACGCCCTTGTTTTATTGGCAACATTATTACATTGAATGTTGCCAGATTAAATTGTTGCTGGTGAACTATGTTAATTATATATTAAAATTTAAATAGAAAAGTTACATTTTGACACATTCCTTACCCGTAAATTTTGTATTTGGAGCCTATTAATGCATTATAGTGATAATGTAATTAATTTTAGTGTTAAATAGTAAAACATTTAGGCTGAAAGAACAACTCGCTTAGCTCAATCTTATTTTCTCATTTCAGTTAAGGGTTATCTATAGTTACCCTAAAAACCTGTTGTTTTCGATTAATTTCACGTTAAATATGGTTATTAAGTTGAAATTAACGGCTTATCTTCTTTTATTAGTGTCATTGCATTTTATTATACGAGTTTGAATAAGAAAATCTCCTAAACTGCAAACTTAAGAGAGTGACTGTTTGACTCTTACAATCACTATTTTGCCCCAAAACTTTTAAATATCGCGCCTTTTCAATGGCTCTCTTTTAAAAATGGGAAAATGCTTTTAAATGACAACTTAACTAATCTTAAGAATTAAACAGGAAAATGGAGGCTGGGTGAAAGATAAGTGTAGTTTTAATTCTAATTTGTTAGTTTAATTATAAGGTATCCATGAATTTACCCAAAACATTTGTGTTTTTGGGTAAATTCACATTAATTATACTTGATTAAGTTTAATTTAACGGCTTATCTTGATTATCTAGTGTGGATTTAGTTTATAATACAAGTTTCAATAAAATATTAACTTTAATTGCAATTACCCTAAAATTTTAATGTATGCGCTTTTGATGTACTTTAACGATCATTTAAATTAATTTGAAAGTGAAATGGGAAACTACTGTGGCTGTACGAAAAACTTGTGATGTTTTACTCTTAATTTGAGCGTGGTTCGTGAGAGTGGATTAAGCTTAAAATTTATTTGAATTTTTTACCCTAATTGCAATGTTTAGTGCAGTTTAATATTTTTTCCACATATTCATTTTTTAACCCAAAACTTTTGAATTTCGCGGCAATTAATGTACTTTAAAGATGGTTTAAACTAACTTAAGTGTGAAATAGAAAATATTGGGCTTCACCAAAAAAATGTATATTTTGCTGTAATTTCACGTTAATTATATTTAATTGAGTTAAAATTAACGTAGGACTGTGTTTTGGCAGTGTACATTTAGGTTATAAAATGAGTTTAAATTTATACTTCACCTTAATTGCAATTTTTAGTGGAGTTTTCGATTCTCATTTTACGCTAAAGTTTTGAATTTCGCGCCTATTAAGGTACTTTGGAGATAATTTAAATTAGCTTAAGTGTGAAAGAGAAAACATGAGGCTTTACCAACAGCTTGGGTAGATACAATCTTAATCAAGAACATCATTTAAGAGTTATCTGAGTTTTCATCCAAAAAAATGTATATTTCGGTTTAATTTCACGTTAATTACGTTCAAATTAGTAGTAGTGACCGGGGTTGTCCCTTTGTTATCGTTAGATTTTAGCTTAAAAGGAATTTGATAGTACACCCGGGTTGCTCACGCAGTAAGTCACTTTACCACTGTACAACCAAAGAGGAGGGAAATAGGGAGATAGAAACGCGCTCTATAAAATCCGCCGAAAAACAGGGATGCCAGATTGAAAACCTTCAACCCGCCAAAATCAAATTGGAAACAAGCCCAAAAAACCGCCAATCTGTATTTCGAAAAGAAGCCCAAAAACTTCCTAAGATCTAGGCTATCCAGCCCAAAAACCAGCCAAAAATTTATCATGAAAATTTGAAATTAGTTTTTCTATTAAAAATTTCAATGCATATTCTATACTGACACCATTTTCAAAACCCAAAACAAAATGAAACTATTTCATTTAATCATGAATTGACGAATTATTAGTCGCTCAAAAGGTTTGACAACACCATTTTTCAGTTTTTTGGGCATTCTAATGATCTTTGCCTATTGGCGGTATTTTAAGTAAAGAAAGCCAAAGAAAAACCCTGACAAGCCCAATTTCCAGCCAACAGCCAACCCTTTTATTTCCAGGCAATATTTTTGAGAAGAAGCCCAATTGGCGGCTTTCCAGCCCAATATGGCAACCCTGCCGAAAAATGGAAAAAATAAGGGGAGTAGTAACCTAGGATAAGGGAGTCAGATGGATTGGAAATGATGATGGGCGACCTGCGGCACCATATCTCTCCTAGTGTACCTCGCGCACGCCCCTACCCTTCCGTAGGCGATTGCTAAGTGCTGCCGCGTAGCGCCATTTTATTTGAATGAGAACTAGCTTCTATTTTTGAGATAGAGGGAGCGTCCTTTACAATTTCGTCCGGCACGACCCTACCTAACCGCTGGGGATGATGGGAGGACTATGGTGCCGTAGGTGGGGGTACAAAGGCAACGCTTAAGGTATGGGGGTTACCACTCCATTACTCTCTCCTTCAAGTAGTAACAAACATTTCTGGTACGATAAGATTTAGGACGCACTTCTTTCGCGCAAGGGCGGACCTAACCGCCTCTGTCTCTGTCATCCCCTACGTAACTGAAATTTCTCTCTAGTATTGGTAGCCCGAAAGAGGAGAACCTGTAACGTCAACTGTGCGCGAATAAGTTGCGCGTTAAGAGCCGCGGCGTACGGTACATTTTCCCCTCTTCTCACTATGCATGCTGATTCTCTCTCCCTATTTCCCTCCTCTTTGGTACAACGAGGGCTTGACAAAAATAGCGAATTTTCTTCCTTTAATTTATCTCTAAAGGGTCGGGAATGCGGGAGGGCCCTATTTATTTGTGGGGTCGGCTACTTCTGAATTTGTGTCTTTTGGGATTTATGTTTCTTTTCTTTTTATTTATGTGCTAATTAAATAGATAACGATGTGGCTACTATTATTTATTTTTTAAGCCTTTATGTTAGCACTGTTTAATCGTTCGTCTTTTTAAAGGGAGAGTGAAAAGGGGGTTTTTGATTTCCAAAGGGTGGGGACTATGGTTTGTCTATAACAGTGCAATGCGAATTTACAACGCACGTGTTAAAGAACGCACTTAGAGTGAAAAGGGATACATTGTGTTAAGGTAATATTTTTCATAATTGGCTTATGATATATCTCTAACAGTACAATGCGGGTGCATTGTGAAAATATTAATGAGCAAACAGTAATATCTGTAGTATTTTATGAACACACACAAATTTATCATATTGCCTTACCTATAACGAAAAATTTCAGTCTCTCTTTAAAATTCCTCATACTTTAAGCCATGACCTTTCTAAGAATCCGAAATTTCTATAGAATAAAAAGTTCGGGGTTTACACAAAGAAAGAACTCAAGTTGGGTGTGAGCGTTATGCTCGGCGTTATGCGTTTGATCAATTTAGCATTGCTAAATGTAACTCATCGAGGGGATAATCACTAAAATGGGTAATCACTTTCTCTTCCAAAAGGTTCTGTTAATAAGTCCATGTTAGAAACTTATAAGATGCGATAAGTGTGCATCAGCATAAGTTTATGTTGTAAACTCATCGAGGGGATTATCACTAAAACTATCTGTTCTTCGATTCGCCGGAATATTACAATTATACCACAAGCAAATTTATACGGGTAATAATTTTATCACTGTTTAGGGTAGGGCATCGAAGGGCTATTCACTCTGATTTTACGTATGGTAAATCATTTAAGCATTGTAAAAGATAGCGCTATTCACTCATTAGGGTAAGGTAGAGAGAGGTTATCCACTCATTAGGGTAAGTTATAAAGGGGCTATTCACTCGTACGATACGAGCCCTTGGGCGGTCTTGTATTTTAAGCTGTGTCATCGTCGAGAAAACAAGATGTGCCCGGCTGGGCACAGAATACTTTTGCACGGCAACTGTCGAATTACTATTATTACTATCAAAAAATGGCCCAGGGATGGACTCATAATAGTAGCCACAGCGTACCGAACTTAAAAGGCGTATAGAAAATTTACGTGAATAGCAGTAACTATGCTAAAACGATTACCCGTATTTCTAACGTCAATTTATTTACTTCTATTATTATTCTAATAGTGCAACACAATTAGAGATGTGAAATTACCGTAATTTTTAAAAACGGTAATTTATCGGGTAAATTACCGATTGAAATTCAGGGAAAACAAAAATTACCGTTCAGCCGGTAATTTTTGGTAATAAATATTTCCCCGTACTTACAATCCATTACTTTAAACAACGTTTAATTGTGAGCACTATCTTGACTGCTTTACACGTATTTGCGGCTTTTGCTACCAAGACGGTAGCCGTGGCCTTTCTTATCTGATTTCTTACTAAAAATTTATTAAAAGACTAATTTCTAGGGCAACTTTGTAAATACTGGCTAGCGTGTAGCGCCTGGTGAGTCATTTTGGAAGTAAAGACAGAAATAATTGATCGTTTAAGTGTAAAATGAAGTTTTAAGGCGCAATAAAAATGTTTGGCAATTTACCACGGTAATTTACCGGTAAATTACCATTGTAAAATTACGGTAAGATATAAAACGGTAATTTACGCGGTATTTGGTAAATTACCGGTAATTTACGGACGGTAAATTACCGACTCACATCTCTAAACACAATAATAGAAGTGAGTGAGTAGCCCCTCGTTGCGAATTCTTTAACAGCGCAATCATTCAATAAATTTACTTAAGTTATAATTTTCAAACTTTTTCCTTATTATCTTAAGATGAATTTCGTCCCGAAACATCTTTAATTAAAATAAAACGTAAAAAAAAATTATTTCGTGTGGAATCGAACTTACGACCCATGGTTCTGCCGTGCAAAACTCAATATCTCTCACCAATATACCACGCGCCCAGTATTCAAGCCTCGCCAACATTATTAATACACGCCTGAGCACGCTCCCCTGAGAATTTTTTCGGTACCTTTTAATTCGCCGAATGCCTAAATTTTTATCTAATTTTAAAAACAGGAATGTTAAAACAGAACATTAATTATTTACTTAAGTCAAACATAACTGATTCAGATTATTTTAAAACATTTTAAAACTAGTAATAATATAGTGCCACATTAAAACAATAATATTCCTATTTTTAAAATATGAACAATTTTATTCCTATTTTTAAAATATGAACAATTTTATTCCTATTTTTAAAATATGAACAATTTTATTCCTATTTTTAAAATATGAACAATTTTATTCCTATTTTTAAAATATGAACAATTTTATTCCTATTTTTAAAATATTTGATTCTATGATGATTTGTATATAACAGTGGATTGCGAATGCACTATGCATATATTAATGAACCACCTAGAATGAAAAGGGAGAAGTTGTGTTAAGGTGATAATATTAATGAGCAAGCACTGGTATTTTAAGAACACAAATCTGTCAAATCGCCTTACATTAAATGTGAAATCTTACTCTGTCTTCAAAATTTCTCATGCTTTAAGCCGTGACTATTCTAAAAACCTAAAAACTTTCTATAAAATATACACTTCGAAATTTACGCAGGGAAAGAACTAAAGTTGGGTGTTTTACCGAATTCTTTCTCTATCAAACGCTTCTGCCAAAGTTCATGTTAGAAATATGTAAGATGCGATAAGTATGCCTGGTAATTAAGCCGGATTACCGACGGCTGGTAATTAAGACGGATTACCGACGACTTGTGATTAAGCTAGACTACCGACGACTGGTAATTAACCTAGATTACCGACGACTGGTAATTAATGTAGATTACCCATGACTAGTAATTAAGCTAGATTACCCATGACTGATAATTAAGCTAGATTACCCATGACTAGTAATTAAGCTAGTTTACCCATGACTGGTAATTAAGCTAGATTACCTATGACTGGTAATTAAGCTAGATTACCTATGACTGGTAATTAAGCTAGATTACCTATGACTGGTAATTAAGCTAGATTACCTATGACTGGTAATTAAGCTAGATTACCTATGACTGGTAATTAAGCTATTACTGGTAATTAAGCTAGATTGCCTATGACTGGTAATTAAGCTAGATTAACACGACTGGTAATTAAGGTTGATTACCGACGACTGGTAATTAAGGTTGATTACCGACGACTGGTAATTTAGCTGGATTTCCGACGACTGGTAATTAAACTAGATAACCGACGACTGGTAATTTAGCTGGATTACCGACGACTGGTAATTAAACTAGATAACCGACGGCTGATAATTTAGCAGGATTACCGACGGATGGTAATTAAGCCGGATTCGCGACGGCTGGTAATTAAGCCGGATTACCGACGGCTGGTAATTAAGCCGGATTACCGACGGCTGGTAATTAAGCCGGATTACCGACGGCTGGTAATTAAGCCGGATTACCGACGGCTGGTAATTAAGCCGGATTACTGATGGCTGGTAATTGGGCCGGATTACCAACGGCTAGTCAAAAGCCTGATTACCGACGACAGGTAATTAAGCCAGATTGCCAACGACTGGTAATTAAGCCAGATTGCCCACGACTGGTAATTAAGCCAGATTGCCGACGACTGGTAATTAAGCCAGTTTACAGACGACTGCCAATTAAGCTAGATTACCGACGACTGCCAATTAAGCTAGATTACCGACTATTGCCAATTAAGCTAGATTACCTACTACTGCCAATTAAGCTAGATTACCTAGGGCTGGTATTTTATCTGTATTGCCGACAGCTGGTAATTAACTGAATTACCGACTACTGGCAATTAAGAAGGGTTACCGGCAACTGGTAACTAATGTAGATTATCCATGACTAGTAATTAAGCTAGACTACCCATGACTAGTAATTAAGCTAGTTTACACATGACTGGTAATTAAGCTAGATTACCTATGACTGGTAATTAAGCTAGATTACCTATGACTGGTAATTAAGCTATTACTGGTAATTAAGCCAGATTGCCTATGACTGGTAATTAAGCTAGATTAACACGACTGGTAATTAAGGTTTATTACCGACGACTGGTAATTAAGGTTGATTACCGACGGCTGGTAATTTAGCTGGATTACCGACGACTGGTAATTAAACTAGATAACCGACGACTGGTAATTTAGCTGGATTACCGACGACTGGTAATTAAACTAGATAACCGACGGCTGATAATTTAGCAGGATTACCGACGGATGGTAATTAAGCCGGATTCGCGACGGCTGGTAATTAAGCCGGATTACCGACGGCTGGTAATTAAGCTGGATTACCGACGGCTGGTAATTAAGCCGGATTACTGATGGCTGGTAATTGGGCCGGATTACCAACGGCTAGTCAAAAGCCTGATTACCGACGACTGGTAATTAAGACAGATTGCCAACGACAGGTAATTAAGCCAGATTGCCAACGACTGGTAATTAAGCCAGATTGCCGACGACTGGTAATTAAGCCAGTTTACCGACGACTGCCAATTAAGCTAGATTACCGACGACTGCCAATTAAGCTAGATTACCGACTATTGCCAATTAAGCTAGATTACCGACTATTGCCAATTAAGCTAGATTACCTACTACTGCCAATTAAGCTAGATTACCTAGGGCTGGTATTATATCTGTATTGCCGACAGCTGGTAATTAACTGAATTACCGACTACTGGCAATTAAGAAGGGTTACCGGCAACTGGTAACTAATGTAGATTATCCATGACTAGTAATTAAGCTAGACTACCCATGACTAGTAATTAAGCTAGTTTACACATGACTGGTAATTAAGCTAGATTACCTATGACTGGTAATTAAGCTAGATTACCTATGACTGGTAATTAAGCTATTACTGGTAATTAATTTAGATTGCCTATGACTGGTAATTAAGCTAGATTAACACGACTGGTAATTAAGGTTGATTACCGACGACTGGTAATTAAGGTTGATTACCGACGACTGGTAATTTAGCTGGATTACCGACGACTGGTAATTAAACTAGATAACCGACGGCTGATAATTTAGCAGGATTACCGACGGCTGATAATTTAGCAGGATTACCGACGGATGGTAATTAAGCCGCATTCGCGACGGCTGGTAATTAAGCCGGATTACCGGTGGCTGGTAATTAAGCCAGATTGCCCACGACTGGTAATTAAGCCAGATTGCCGACGACTGATAATTATGCCAGTTTACCGACGACTGCCAATTAAGCTAGATTACCGACGACTGCCAATTAAGCTAGATTACCGACGACTGCCAATTAAGCTAGATTACCGACGACTGCCAATTAAGCTAGATTACCGACTATTGCCAATTAAGCTAGATTACCTATGACTGGTAATTAAGCTAGATTACCTATGACTGGTAATTAAGCTAGATTACCTATGACTGGTAATTAAGCTATTACTGGTAATTAATTTAGATTGCCTATGACTGGTAATTAAGCTAGATTAACACGACTGGTAATTAAGGTTGATTACCGACGACTGGTAATTAAGGTTGATTACCGACGACTGGTAATTAAGGTTGATTACCGACGACTGGTAATTAAGGTTGATTACCGACGACTGGTAATTAAGGTTGATTACCGACGACTGGTAATTTAGCTGGATTACCGATGACTGGTAATTAAACTAGATAACCGACGACTGGTAATTTAGCTGGATTACCGACGACTGGTAATTAAACTAGATAACCGACGGCTGATAATTTAGCAGGATTACCGACGGATGGTAATTAAGCCGGATTCGCGACGGCTGGTAATTAAGCCGGATTACCGACGGCTGGTAATTAAGCCGGATTACCGACGGCTAGTAATTAAGCCGGATTACTGATGGCTGGTAATTGGGCCGGATTACCAACGGCTAGTCAAAAGCCTGATTACCGACGACTGGTAATTAAGACAGATTGCCAACGACAGGTAATTAAGCCAGATTGCCAACGACTGGTAATTAAGCCAGATTGCCCACGACTGGTAATTAAGCCAGTTTACCGACGACTGCCAATTAAGCTAGATTACCGACGACTGCCAATTAAGCTAGATTACCGACTATTGCCAATTAAGCTAGATTACCTACTACTGCCAATTAAGCTAGATTACCTAGGGCTGGTATTTTATCTGTATTGCCGACAGCTGGTAATTAACTGAATTACCGACTACTGGCAATTAAGAAGGGTTACCGGCAACTGGTAACTAATGTAGATTATCCATGACTAGTAATTAAGCTAGACTACCCATGACTAGTAATTAAGCTAGTTTACACATGACTGGTAATTAAGCTAGATTACCTATGACTGGTAATTAAGCTAGATTACCTATGACTGGTAATTAAGCTATTACTGGTAATTAATTTAGATTGCCTATGACTGGTAATTAAGCTAGATTAACACGACTGGTAATTTAGCTGGATTACCGACGACTGGTAATTAAACTAGATAACCGACGACTGGTAATTTAGCTGGATTACCGACGACTGGTAATTAAACTAGATAACCGACGGCTGATAATTTAGCAGGATTACCGACGGATGGTAATTAAGCCGGATTCGCGACGGCTGGTAATTAAGCCGGATTACCGACGGCTGGTAATTAAGCCAGATTGCCCACGACTGGTAATTAAGACAGATTGCCGACGACTGGTAATTAAGCCAGTTTACTGACGACTGCCAATTAAGCTAGATTACCGACGACTGCCAATTAAGCTAGATTACCGACTATTGCCAATTAAGCTAGATTACCTACTACTGCCAATTAAGCTAGATTACCGACTATTGCCAATTAAGCTAGATTACCTATGACTGGTAATTAAGCTAGATTACCTATGACTGGTAATTAAGCTAGATTACCTATGACTGGTAATTAAGCTATTACTGGTAATTAATTTAGATTGCCTATGACTGGTAATTAAGCTAGATTAACACGACTGGTAATTAAGGTTGATTACCGACGACTGGTAATTAAGGTTGATTACCGACGACTGGTAATTAAGGTTGATTACCGACGACTGGTAATTAAGGTTGATTACCGATGACTGGTAATTTAGCTGGATTACCGATGACTGGTAATTAAACTAGATAACCGACGACTGGTAATTTAGCTGGATTACCGACGACTGGTAATTAAACTAGATAACCGACGGCTGATAATTTAGCAGGATTACCGACGGATGGTAATTAAGCCGGATTCGCGACGGCTGGTAATTAAGCCGGATTACCGACGGCTGGTAATTAAGCCGGATTACCGACGGCTAGTAATTAAGCCGGATTACTGATGGCTGGTAATTGGGCCGGATTACCAACGGCTAGTCAAAAGCCTGATTACCGACGACTGGTAATTAAGACAGATTGCCAACGACAGGTAATTAAGCCAGATTGCCAACGACTGGTAATTAAGCCAGATTGCCCACGACTGGTAATTAAGCTAGATTGCCGAAGACTGCAAATTAAGCCAGTTTACCGACGACTGCCAATTAAGCTAGATTACCGACGACTGCCAATTAAGCTAGATTACCGACTATTGCCAATTAAGCTAGATTACCTACTACTGCCAATTAAGCTAGATTACCTAGGGCTGGTATTTTATCTGTATTGGTGACAGCTGGTAATTAACTGAATTACCGACTACTGGCAATTAAGAAGGCCTGGTTACCGGCAACTGGTAACTAATGTAGATTATCCATGACTAGTAATTAAGCTAGACTACCCATGACTAGTAATTAAGGTAGTTTACACATGACTGGTAATTAAGCTAGATTACCGACGACTGCCAATTAAGCTAGATTACCGACTATTGCCAATTAAGCTAGATTACCTACTACTGCCAATTAAGCTAGATTACCTATGACTGGTAATTAAGCTAGATTGCCTATGACTGGTAATTAAGCTAGATTACCGACTATTGCCAATTAAGCTAGATTACCTATGACTGGTAATTAAGCTAGATTACCTATGACTGGTAATTAAGCTAGATTACCTATGACTGGTAATTAAGCTATTACTGGTAATTAATTTAGATTGCCTATGACTGGTAATTAAGCTAGATTAACACGACTGGTAATTAAGGTTGATTACCGACGACTGGTAATTAAGGTTGATTACCGACGACTGGTAATTAAGGTTGATTACCGACGACTGGTAATTAAGGTTGATTACCGATGACTGGTAATTTAGCTGGATTACCGATGACTGGTAATTAAACTAGATAACCGACGACTGGTAATTTAGCTGGATTACCGACGACTGGTAATTAAACTAGATAACCGACGGCTGATAATTTAGCAGGATTACCGACGGATGGTAATTAAGCCGGATTCGCGACGGCTGGTAATTAAGCCGGATTACCGACGGCTGGTAATTAAGCCGGATTACCGACGGCTAGTAATTAAGCCGGATTACTGATGGCTGGTAATTGGGCCGGATTACCAACGGCTAGTCAAAAGCCTGATTACCGACGACTGGTAATTAAGACAGATTGCCAACGACAGGTAATTAAGCCAGATTGCCAACGACTGGTAATTAAGCCAGATTGCCCACGACTGGTAATTAAGCTAGATTGCCGAAGACTGCAAATTAAGCCAGTTTACCGACGACTGCCAATTAAGCTAGATTACCGACGACTGCCAATTAAGCTAGATTACCGACTATTGCCAATTAAGCTAGATTACCTACTACTGCCAATTAAGCTAGATTACCTAGGGCTGGTATTTTATCTGTATTGGTGACAGCTGGTAATTAACTGAATTACCGACTACTGGCAATTAAGAAGGCCTGGTTACCGGCAACTGGTAACTAATGTAGATTATCCATGACTAGTAATTAAGCTAGACTACCCATGACTAGTAATTAAGGTAGTTTACACATGACTGGTAATTAAGCTAGATTACCGACGACTGCCAATTAAGCTAGATTACCGACTATTGCCAATTAAGCTAGATTACCTACTACTGCCAATTAAGCTAGATTACCTATGACTGGTAATTAAGCTAGATTGCCTATGACTGGTAATTAAGCTAGATTAACACGGCTGGTAATTAAGGTTGATTACCGACGACTGGTAATTAAGGTTGATTACCGACGACTGGTAATTTAGCTGGATTACCGACGACTGGTAATTAAACTAGATAACCGACGACTGGTAATTTAGCTGGATTACCGACGACTGGTAATTAAACTAGATAACCGACGGCTGATAATTTAGCAGGATTACCGACGGATGGTAATTAAGCCGGATTCGCGACGGCTGGTAATTAAGCCGGATTACCGACGGCTGGTAATTAAGCCGGATTACCGACGGCTGGTAATTAAGCCGGATTACTGATGGCTGGTAATTGGGCTGGATTACCAACGGCTAGTCAAAGCCTGATTACCGACGACTGGTAATTAAGACAGATTGCCAACGACAGGTAATTAAGCCAGATTGCCAACGACTGGCAATTAAGCCAGATTGCCCACGGCTGGTAATTAAGCCAGATTGCCGACGACTGGTAATTAAGCCAGTTTACCGACGACTGCCAATTAGGCTAGATTACCGACGACTGCCAATTAAGCTAGATTACCGACTATTGCCAATTAAGCTAGATTACCTACTACTGCCAATTAAGCTAGATTACCTAGGGCTGGTATTGTATCTATATTGCCGACAGCTGGTAATTAACTGAATTACCGACTACTGGCAATTAAGAAGGGTTACCGGCAACTGGTAACTAATGTAGATTATCCATGACTAGTAATTAAGCTAGTTTACACATGACTGGTAATTAAGCTAGATTACCTATGACTGGTAATTAAGCTAGATTACCTATGACTGGTAATTAAGCTATTACTGGTAATTAAGCTAGATTGCCTATGACTGGTAATTAAGCTAGATTAACACGACTGGTAATTAAGGTTGATTACCGACGACTGGTAATTAAGGTTGATTACCGACGACTGGTAATTTAGCTGGATTACCGACGACTGGTAATTAAACTAGATAACCGACGACTGGTAATTTAGCTGGATTACCGACGACTGGTAATTTAGCTGGATTACCGACGACTGGTAATTAAACTAGATAACCGACGGCTGATAATTTAGCAGGATTACCGACGGATGGTAATTAAGCCGGATTCGCGACGGCTGGTAATTAAGCCGGGTTACCGACGGCTGGTAATTAAGCCGGATTACCGACGGCTGGTAATTAAGCCGGATTACTGATGGCTGGTAATTGGGCCGGATTACCAACGGCTAGTCAAAAGCCTGATTACCGACGACTTGTAATTAAGACAGATTGCCAACGACAGGTAATTAAGCCAGATTGCCAACGACTGGTAATTAAGCCAGATTGCCCACGACTGGTAATTAAGCCAGATTGCCGACGACTGGTAATTAAGCCAGTTTACCGACGACTGCCAATTAAGCTAGATTACCGACGACTGCCAATTAAGCTAGATTACCGACTATTGCCAATTAAGCTAGATTACCTACTACTGCCAATTAAGCTAGATTACCTAGGGCTGGTATTTTATCTGTATTGCCGACAGCTGGTAATTAACTGAATTACCGACTACTGGCAATTAAGAAGGGTTACCGGCAACTGGTAACTAATGTAGATTATCCATGACTAGTAATTAAGCTAGACTACCCATGACTAGTAATTAAGCTAGTTTACACATGACTGGTAATTAAGCTAGATTACCTATGACTGGTAATTAAGCTAGATTACCTATGACTGGTAATTAAGCTATTACTGGTAATTAATTTAGATTGCCTATGACTGGTAATTAAGCTAGATTAACACGACTGGTAATTAAGGTTGATTACCGACGACTGGTAATTAAGGTTGATTACCGACGACTGGTAATTTAGCTGGATTACCGACGACTGGTAATTAAACTAGATAACCGACGACTGGTAATTTAGCTGGATTACCGACGACTGGTAATTAAACTAGATAACCGACGGCTGATAATTTAGCAGGATTACCGACGGATGGTAATTAAGTCGGATTCGCGACGGCTGGTAATTAAGCCGGATTACCGACGGCTGGTAATTAAGCCGGATTACCGACGGCTGGTAGTTAAGCCGGATTACTGATGGCTGGCAATTGGGCCGGATTACCAACGGCTAGTCAAAAGCCTGATTACCGACGACTGGTAATTAAGACAGATTGCCAACGACTGGTAATTAAGCCAGATTGCCAACGACTGGTAATTAAGTCAGATTGCCCACGACTGGTAATTAAGCCAGATTGCCGACGACTGGTAATTAAGCCAGTTTACCGACGACTGCCAATTAAGCTAGATTACCGACGACTACCAATTAAGCTAGATTACCGACTATTGCCAATTAAGCTAGATTACCTACTACTGCCAATTAAGCTAGATTACCTAGGGCTGGTATTTTATCTGTATTGCCGACAGCTGGTAATTAACTGAATTACCGACTACTGGCAATTAAGAAGGGTTACCGGCAACTGGTAATTAAGCCAGATTACTAACGACTGGTAATTAAGCCAGATTACTGACGGCTGGTAATTAAGCTAGATTACCGATGGACGCGCAACGCCTTAAGACTTTTTCTCCTATGTTTTCTAAATATTTTTAATTATTATGAACACTCTAGTGACAGGTATTAATAAAAACCTAATTAATTAAACTAGATAACCGACGACTGGTAATTTAGCTGGATTACCCACGACTGGTAATTAAACTAGATAACCGACGGCTGATAATTTAGCAGGATTACCGACGGATGGTAATTACCGACTACTGGCAATTAAGAAGAGTTACCGGCAACTGGTAATTAAGCCAGATTACTAACGACTGGTAATTAAGCTAGATTACCGATGGACGCGCAACGCCTTAAGGCTTTTTGTCCTATGTTTTCTAAATATTTTTAATTATTATGAACACTCTAGTGACAGGTATTAATAAAAACCTAATTAATTAAACTAGATAACCGACGACTGGTAATTTAATAATAATAAAATATTTTAATGAAGTAATTTTGGTGAAAAAAGTAAGATAAGAATTTCTTAAAATAAGTGATGTTTTATAATCATGTCTTCTAAAGTGAAAATTGTAATATCTGTTACTTCAAGCAGTTAATTTTCTACACTTATCTTTCACACTTACCGGTCTTTGTCAACAATGACAGTTTTTATTAATTTACCCTGATTTCAATATAAATTTATCTTTTTAAGCATCATTTTACAATAATATCAAGGAAAATGATATGGAATATTAAAATATTTCTTATTTCACTTTACCCTTATATTTAGATAAGCATTCAAACTGTAACTCATTGCTACTCTGTTATTATTGGAGAGAAAATAGCATCGAACACTTTCGTTGAGTGCAGTCTTTTGAGGCTATTTATCACTTTTCGAAAACCGCCAAAAGTGCGGTAGTTCGGTCGATTGGGCCCCAAATTTTGGTTTTGATCGAATGGGAATTCGGTTCAATGGTAGGGAACCCTTGTTGGAACTATTAAGCGTTTTTTATTTAATTTTTATACTATTCGTTTTAAAATATTAATTCTTTGTAAGGAATTCACTTTATCACAATCTTGAAGATAATCAACATCAAGATCCTATATCCGGCTTTAACCAGGATTTGAATCTTTAAGAGGCCATAGACCCCATACAAATATCTGATTGACTGTGAGGGGAAGAGCCAAAAACATTTAAACCGCCTGCTCCCAGGGCTCTACATAAGGCACTAGTCAAGGCATTTGACTACTAAAAAAATGCTTTGACTACTAAAATAAATCGAAATCTGGGTGTTCACTAGTCAACTTGACTAGTAAAAAATGTCCCAAATATTCGAAAACCATGCGTCTCACCGGTAGTCAGTGACTACTAAAAAAATTGGGATTGGGGGCTCACTTGTCGGGCTGACTACTAAAAAAAATATCCTTATGTAGAGCCCTGCCTGCTCCTCTTTCCTCGCGTCTCATTGGTTATGCGAATGTGTAGGACAGAGTCGAGATCATGACCTTTTAAGCTGTCGTCTGATTCAGTTTCAGCTCGGAAATGGCCGGGAAGTGCGAGAAATTTGCCATTTTAGAAGCGGAAATTTCTCTAACTGTAAAACAAGACGACGATTTAGAAGTTAGTGTAGCTCGCAATTCAGTATTGAAAACGAATGCTATAATAATTTCGAGAAAAGATGACGTTTACTTCCCCTTAAACACTAAGCCTTTGCATAGGGATACTGATGTTTTGTTTTTGTATAACTTTGGTGAAGAGTGGAAGGAATTAAATTGTTACTCCACCCTGTAAGAATAGTAATATCGAGTTCTAAACTGAAAGCAAGAAGTAGGATTGCACTTTATCTATCTAACCCAACTAACAGCGCTAAGTGACTAATTAGACCACGGGGAGTTCGGAAAAAATAGTGAAAAAATTCTAAACCCGGCGCAAGTTGGTCAAAACATTTTTTGAAAATTTTAAAATTGCATGTACTTTCCGCTATAGACTAAACGCATTATGCACTCAATCTTTGATAATATGCCGGGGGGGGGGGGGGTAGGGCAACTATAAGAACTTCAAGGACTCGCGACGGAAGTATAGCTATGAAAATTTTAAGACCTACAGAATTTATCAAAACCATTAATTTTTGGTACTGGGATCGAAAAGTAATCTGAGGAATTTCCAAAATATTGCGTAAAGAAAAATTTAGAAAGGCCAAAAATAAGGAAAAGGAGAATATTGGCGAGAAATGGCGAAATTTACATTAGCAATATTTTAGTTTCTAAAAAAATGCATTAAACTTGTAAGTAAACCAATATTTTGGGAAAAAAGGCTGTATTTGGTTTTTAAGTAACTAGGCCTAATCGCAAACAGAAATTTTGGAAAAGGTGGTAAATTAGCTAATAAGTAACCAAACCTAACCCTACCTACTAATATTTGAAAAGGTGGATATTAATTGAGAAAAAAATTAGGAATAGGACGCATTATATTTGAGTTGTAAATGAAGTAATCATCAAAACTTTGGAAAAGGCGGATTTTAGTTGAGAAATATTTCATAAAGATTGCATTCTATTTGGGTAGTAAATGAAGTAATCAAGTGAATCAAGTTTTTGGAACAGGCTTCAAATAATTTGGGAAGCAAATGAACGCAAAGGCAAAATTATGGAAAATTACGCGAATTATTTGGAAATAAATGGTAATATTTGGAAAATACGTCATATTTTACAGCAATATTTTGGAAAAGGCGTCAAATCTTACAACATTATTTTGGAAAAGGCGTCATATTTTACAGCAATATTTTGGAAAAGACGTCATATTTTACAGCAATATTTTGGAAAAGGCGTCAAATTTTACAGCAATATTTTGGAAAAGGCGTCATATTTTACAGCAATATTTTGGAAAAGGCGTCAATTTTTACAGCAATATTTTGGGAAAGGTGTCAAATTATACAGCAATATTGTGGAAAAGGCGTCATATTTTACAGAAATATTTTGGAAAAGATGTCATATTTTACAGCAATATTTTGGAAAAGGCGTCAAATATTACAGCAATATCATAAAAAAACTCTCCTTGAGAAACGAAGTGTGGCCTCCTCCAAGTGGTGTTTCTCGGGTAACGCTGAGTGCCACACTTACGGCATAGCCATAAATATATATTTGGAATTTCTAATTGTATTTAGTTCTTCTCTGGTAATTTGAAACCCTTTACAAAATATTGCTGTTTGTGTTTAGACATTTCAAAATAAATAAGACGCCTTTTGCAAAATATTGCTGTAAAATTTGACGCCTTTTCCAAAATATTGCCGTAAAATATGACGCCTTTTCCAAAATATTGCAGTAAAATATGACGCCTTTTCCAAAATATTGCTGTAAAATATGACGCCTTTTCCAAAATATTGCTGTAAAATATGATGCCTTTTCCAAAATATTGCAGTAAAATATGACGCCTTTTCCAAAGTATTGCTGTAAAATATGAAACCTTTTCCAAAATATTGCTGTAAAATATGCCTTTTCCAAAATATTGCTGTAAAATATGACGCCTTTTCCAAAGTATTGCTGTAAAATATGAAGCCTTTTCCAAAATATTCCTGTAAAATATGACGCCTTTTCCAAAATATTCCTTTAAAATATGACGCCTTTTCCAAAATATTGCTGTAAAATATGACGCCTTTTCCAAATATTACCATTAATTTCCAAATAATTCGCGTAATTTTCCATAATTTTGCCTTTACGTTCATTTGCTTCCCAAATTATTTGAAGCCTCTTGCAAAAACTAGATTATTACTTCATTTACAACCCAAATAGAATGCAACCTTTTCTGAAATATTTCTCAACTAAAATCCGCCTTTTCCAAAATTTTGATGCTTACTTCTTTAACAACTCAAACAAAATGAGACCTTTTCCTAATTTTTTTCTCAATTAAAATCCACCTTTTCAAATATTATTAGCATAAATCTCATATTTTTGTAGATTTACCTTTTCTAGAATGAGCTATAACACTATTTTCGTCGCGAGTCCATTTGGTAAGATCGAGCTCGGCTGCAGACGACGGAGTTAGGTTTTTCTGGAATTCTCGGGGGTTATGGTAAATACATGCAATTTTAAAATTTTAAAAAATTTTTTTGACCAACTTGCGGCAGGTTTAGAATTTTTTTACTATTTTTTCCGAACTCCCCGTGGTCTAATTAGTCAGAAACCGCTGTTAGTTGAGTTAGTTAGATAAAGTGCAATCCCAGTCTACATAGTGAAACATGCAGGAAACACTTCTGAATGATTTTAAAATTCAAATTAGGTTCAGATATTAAGGATAATTTGAAATTAGGACCTTCGACCAATCGCGTAACGCCCTGCCTTTCTGTTAACAAAATTCTCGTGGCACGCTCCTTGCCGAATGAAAATTAGCTCTAGATTTGATAAAATTTGCGAGCGATGTGACAATCGTGGCGCAAGACATGTAGGGTGCCGCGAGAATTCTGTCAACAAAAGGCAGGGTGTTACGCGATTGGTTGGAGGTCCTAATTTCAAATTATCCTAAAAATCTGAACCTAATTTTAAGTTTAAAATCGTTCAGAATTGTTTCCTGGATGTTTCACTATGCAGGCTGGTCTTATAATTAGAAGAAGAATTGACCAAGAATCACTTGATTTTCCGCTTCACCTACCCTTTAAGAAATGAAACGTATTGGCTGAGTAGCTCATCATTTGCGGAACAAACCTACTTTCCAAAAAAATTCAATTTTCGTCTCTTTAAGGGGGGTGGCGAATTTTGTGTTTAAGGAGACCCAGCTTTCCGTGGCAAGCTTTAGTTTGGGCCGAGAAATATGTTAGGAGAGAAAAACTTTGGGTGTTCAACAGCTGTTTACTCTACAGTAAATACGTTCGGCCTCTCCTTGGGATGTTAACTTTTATGAACACCCGAGATGAGACGTTCGTCAGCGAGAACCTGACACACAATACCCTCATTCTTAAGCTGGTTGTTGATTATCTTATTGTGGTTAAAGTATTACTCTCATTGTTTTCCGACTAGTACAAGATGAGAGCAGTTTCAGTTAAAAAAATGTGCCTAAAATTATGTGGGTCAGAAAAATCGAATAAAACGTTTAAAATTAAGAAAAGTACGGTCGATAGTTTGAAATTCAAACCAGCCGCGAAATACCGCCCAACTTGTTTTTCGGCGTAGTGACGTTGCTAATGGGACTTTGACTCATTGGTTGTTTGGAAATAGGAGAATTTAGGGAGCTCTAGACCACTGTATACTAGCTTTTCACCTTCACCGGCCCACTGGGAAGCGGCACGTATTTGAGAAGACCTTTGTAAACATAATTTTGAGTTTTCATGTTTATCATCCTTTGTTCTCTTAACTCTTGGTTACATTGTAGAGTAAGGATGATAGCGATTTGTCAAAATTTTTACAAGTAATGTCCAAAACCTCACATTTTTATGCTATTTTGGCACGGCTTAGGTTCCATGTATAATAATGGTAAGGCTTTATTTTAGCTTAATGGCCCTAATCTAAACTTTAACATATTTTTTTACAATTAAACATAGTAAAGCTATTACTTTGAACGCCAAAATTACAGTGAAACTATTTACCTTCTTTTATAACTTTCAAAGCATCTATATCGAAATGAGAAATATTAAATTAGAGAAAATGCAAAATAGTATGAAAACTACTTTTAGGTTTAAATCTACTATTTCTCCATGTGAGAGGAGGGTAGCGGGGGTAATGTAGATGTTTCGCTCGTGTTTTTACCAAACGACTATAGAGGGGGCAGTGATCGGAGCGGCGCCGAAAGCTTATACTTTTAAAAATTAATAAAAAATACTTAAGATTAATTCTATCAGTTTATGAACTAGGTAAAATTACGCCTTTCCCCAATAAACCCACCCACAATATACTAAACTATAAAATTTAACTTGTCAAAGTCGAAAGGGGAAAGGAGAATAACTTCGGAAAATATTTTAAGACTATCAGAACAAATATTTTATCGGAACCAAGCAGACTTTCTCTAAACTAAAATTATAGAATTATCATTAAATATGTTTATTCTTATAAAACAGTATCTTGACTTGTTTATGAAATTAAATTATTCTCGTATAAGAGGTGTTAACCCTTTAAAGGGAGGGTGAAGTGGAAATCCAATTGATTTTTTATCGAATCAACAGTTCTGCATAGTGAAACATCCAGGAAATATCTCCGAATGATTTTAAAATTCAAAATAGGCTCTGATTTTAAGAAAAATTGGAAATAAGGACGTCCGACCAATCGCGTAACGCCATGCCTTTTTGTTAACAAAATTCTCGTGGTACGCTTCATGCCGAATGAAATTTAGCGCAAGATTTGATAGAAGTTGCTTGCGATGTGACAATCGTGGCGTGAGATGTAGAGCGTGCAACGGAAATTTTGTCAACAAGAAGGCAGGGAGTTACGCGATTGCTCGGAGGTCCTTATTTTGAAATTACCTATAAAATATGAACGTAATTTGAATTTTAAAATAACTCGGAGACATTTCCTGGTTGTTTCACTATGCAGAATGGTCTTATAATAAGGAGAGGAATCGATCACTTGGTTTTCCTCCTCACCCTCCCTTTAAATTGGAGATAAATGGAGAAAGTATCTAATCATTAAACAATTTTGGTTATACTCCTTCATATAAAAACATATTAAGCTCAAATTTTATCTTTGAAATTTTACGAGTACGATTTAAATTAGCAAAAGCGATGAACCGTGTTGAAGGGATAGTGTTATAGCCAAATATAACCTACCTGTATTTGAAAAACTTATTCGAGAAAACCTTCTCGTAACTGGCATTGCTGATCGCCATCATGAGAACACCTTAACACTAGAGTATGCTGCAAATATTCTTACTTAAGAAATCGTATTATGCTAAAACTCGTAACACAACTCAGTCATGTCGTGCGTGACCAGAAAGGTTTCGTAAATTTCCCAACGTCTGAGTCCTTTGTTATTTAAAAATAAATTATTCCTACGCTAAAATGGCATTTTTATAGCCGACAGAAAAACCTTTAACACATCTTCAACGAGGCGTATAAACCAAGTTCCATTTGTCCTTTGACAGCACCAATCTTAGACCACTTCCCCTGTTTTGGGGAAAATCAAGCCTATTTCGAAAGAAAAAAGCGTTGATGAAAATACACGGATCGGAACTAATTAATATGCTGGGAAAAAGAGATAGTTTTGGGATAGAATTCCTCAGTTGAGTTTTTATAGTTTAAAATTTTGAATTACAGGATTTGCGACGTTTTTACAAGATTCCTTGGGTTTTTTTTCTTTTTTGGTTTTTTTTTCTTGACTTTAGATAGAACTGGTTTTTACTTTTACGCAAATCGTTTCCAGTTTCCTATTTCAATTTCTAAATTTTAAAAATACGTACTTTAACTTTGGTTGGATTTACTTCGAATATATGACCCCTTCTACAAATTACACCTGAAATAAAAACAGTAATAATAATGGAAGCACAATTAAGTTAACTACCCAATTTCAAAGTGTGTTATAGAGAATGAGGGCTGTAACTTGATGTGGAAAGCCCTAACCTAAAACTCTTAAGAACTAAAACATTTATTGGGAAAACGAACTACATATATAAAAAATAATTTCGTTTACCTTAATTTTACTGAAATTAAGGTAACAGTAAAGAAACGGCATCACGGCCAAGACACTGAAACACAACCTAATAGTATACAGGTTGACCATCGGGAATCCCTAAACTGAATTATATTCTCTAAAGTGTTTGTAATTGCATCTATTATAGCTTAATAAATGATCTTAAACAACTTATTAATAAACGGATGCACTATTTTTGAATATCTAAAAGTAAATATAAGGCGGCTTATGCATCAGCCTTAAATGCTTATCTTTTCATCAAAAACATTATGTGATTGACTTTTAGTTATATGTATAACATTTTGTGCAGCTAAGTCACGGTCAACATGAAATGTTAATAGGATTAAGTAGTCGATATTTTTTCCGTTGACTTTGCAAATGGTCCACACTACCATTTATTTCTGACCTTTTTCCTAGGTTGTTCATTTTCAGTCGTTCATGCTTTACTTCCTAACCCAAGATTTGTTTTAATATAAAATGTTCTATTAAGGAAGTAAAGCATAAACGACTGAAAATAAATTACCTAGAAAAGAAATATCTGGAAAAAGGTCACGAATAAATGGTAGTGTGGACTTTGCGTTTCAAAGCTTGCAAATAAACAGTAGAGGCATACCAAAAAGTCTTTTTAGAAAAGGTGGATTATATGAGTGACACGGTCACACGGAATCATAAAGATGCTTGAAATTCGCAACCAAATTTCTCATATCGATAAAACTTAACCTCAAATTGCACTAAATATCATAATTTCTGGTCCTTTGCGAGTTTGAAAAAGTATTTTTTTGCCTAGGATTGTGTATTAATGCAGATTTCTTAAGGACTGCGAAGCAAAACTCGTTTTTGAATACATTCCGTTCAAAATTCTATTTGAAACAGTTGTTAAGTTATAGAGAAATATACTCTCATGAAGTTCCTTGCAAATGCCTTTTTTCTGTCTTTTCGTTTCTTCGTATTAGAGTAACGCCTCCTCTACAGAGGTCCCTCAATTTTCGGCCGTTTTCGGAGGTGCAATGCTACCAGACCTTCGAGCCAGACACTTTTCCCCAGTATTTTTTGCCTTTATGGACTTATTGTCGGCGGCTAATCATTCCGTTTTCAAAGAATATTCGTAAACCAGATATTTTTGTTTGTGGCGAAGTTTTATAGGTAAATATATAAAGTAGGAGGAGCTAATTGAAAAATATAACAAATCGTCACGAGTGACGTATCTAGTCTGAAGAAATGGCGCTCGCGCTAAAAATCGTAAGATCATGGATAAAGAATGCGCGTGAGAAAATTTGTTTCCATGTTGTAGGATAGTTTGAAAACAAATTTCCTCACACGCTTCCTTTATCCATGGCTTAACAATAAATCACGAGAATCAAGTCACAGAGTAAGACGCCGGACAAGATTGTCCGTATAATCTTGAAGGAGAGAGGAATGGAGTGGAAACCCCCATACCTATAGCGTTGCCTGTGTACCCCCACCTACGGCACCGTAGTCCTCCCAGCATCCTCAGCGGTTAGGTGGGGTCGTACTGGACGAAACTGTAAGGGCGCTCCCTCTATCTTAAAAATAGAAGCTAGTTCTCATACAAATAAAATGGCGCTACGCGGCAGCACTTAGCAATCGCCTACCGAAGGGTAGGGGCGTGCGCGAGGTACATTGGGAGAGATACGGTGCCGCAGGTCGCCCATCATCATTTCCAATCCATCACAACTCCCTTATCCCTGGTATATATGGAGCCTTCACTAGGTGTTTACCCCCACAAGATGATTCAGCACATATATTGAAATAAACATGTACCTTCAGTACTCATAAATTATAATGGTTACGATTTTGTGAATAAATACAAATATAAGGCTAGTTATTAAACTAAACTTCTCATGCGAAAGACAAAAATATTTTTCATAAGAATTTCACAGACTAAATTACTGAGATGCAAAGCACAAGTATTACTAAAAACGCTGTGTATTCGTTAAAATATTGTTATATGCTAATAGCTGTAATACGCAAATATTACTAAAAAAGATACTTTAAGCACTACCAAAAATTATACTTTAAATATTAATCAAAATACTGATACTAGGTATCAAAAATATATACAAGTAATTCACGTGAGAGAAATATGAATGCTTCTACTTAATATAACCGTAGGGGGCAGTTTTATATTCAGGTAGTATTCTAACTTTATCCACTACAACCTGATATGTTTTGGTCTGATTGATCGTGATCAGTGTGTGATCTTGTAGACGTCTTATTTGAGGGCCTATAGGGACTTGACTAGGACTGTTCACGAGCCGAGCTGAGCGAGCTTTTAAAAAGCTCGGCTCGGCTCGAGTCAAAAAACGGGGGCTCAGCTCGACTCGAGCCGAGCTGGCTCGATTAATATATACATGTTACAAAAAAAATTGCTACTTCCAACGTCAAACTTCAGAATGACTATAAATGTCATCCTATGTTTAGGAATGTAGTGGTTCAGTAAAACCCGCTCTTTAAAATATGCTCAAGGTTCGAGACGAGAGATTTTTCCCACGCTTTATTTCATTTAAAAATACAACGGAACGCTATTGGTGGAGAGAATAAAGACTAAAAGGAAAGCACTATATCAGTGACTAAGCTCGCGAGTCGTATAGGCTCGATGCCTGTCGGCTCGGCTCGGCTCGACAATAAAAAAGCTCGCTCGTTAATTAATCGAGCCGCAAAAGCTCGAGCTCGTGAACACCAATAACTTGAACCGAGTTCATTAGGGGTTCACCTTCATTGTTTACGCCTATTAGTTTCTTCATTGTTTCAAAATTGATATAATTTTCAGTAGAGGTGTTTAAATAAAATGTTTTGACTTTGATAATGTTAGTTTTAGTGTCGGTTTTAGGGTCTAGAATGTCCATAGAATAGTTCTTGGGTCCAGCACTCGCCCATTCGCAAATATACGCATCGTGTCCGTAAGGTTCTAGTTCATTTTTTAGTTGCCCCAAATAATCGCCTGTGTGTAGCAAATGCGTACCACCTGGTGAGAGGTATACTAAACTATCCGTGTCACAATAAAAACAAAGGTCACCGACTAATTCAAGGTGCTTTAATAAATGTAATCGTGCCATAGCTGTTCGGTAACACGCGATAACTACGTTGGTATGTTTGTGTACGATCTCGTTTTCTAGAATATTTTCATGTCTTATTAGTACTGTATTTTCATTGATTGTTAATAGACTTTTGACCTCCAAGTCTGGATTTAGTATTAATGCATATAATCGGCAAGCATCTTTGATTATTTCGGTAGATGTGTGTCTTGTTTTTTGGCCGAATTTATCCCAAAAAGAGATAAGCATAAGTTTGCTAAGACATCTGAGACCTTCACTTTTCTCTACTTTAGTGATATCTATTTCTACACCTTCCACGTCTTTGAAATTTTTGATATAGTTCTCTTTATCTTCTTGAGTCTGGCTATCTGCAGGGAAGCCACTAGCCAGTGTTTTATACTCTAAAAAGGTATTAACATAACCTTTAAACAGTCCTCCCTGTTTTGTTTTGGGGTCGTACTGTGTCACTTTGTATGACCAAGCCTCGTACATTCGTGGGATTGTGTAACCATTCTCTACTGCGTGACGTAACTCGTCGACTACCCATGTACAATCTTTTTCAAAAGTCTTTGTCCGTTGATTTTTTTTTTCAGAAAATTTTGAATAATTCAAAAACCGTTGATCAAAGAGAACTGATAATTAACATTAAGATACATATTTTAGTTCCCCATCAAATGATACCAAATTTGAAGTCGTAGGTCCAAGCACGCGCTAAAAAACGCGAATTTTTCGAAAATTTTAAAATGTTCAACTTTTTAATTATTAGTTTTTGGAGAAAATAAATGCGATTTTCGTTATCAGGGGGTCGATTTATTTTGAGAAAGTGTCTTCAATTTCCTTGTATCTTTAATATTTCGCAAGATATTTCAATTTGTTTAAATTTATAAAATTGAGAACCCTCTAAGTTCCACCAAAAGTGAAAATTAAAATCGTTTACCCAGATATCTAAAACATCCCATATAGAGTATTCCTACCTATCTTTTTATTGATATGACGAATTAGTAAGTTCCAACTAACTTGAACTTTTCTTTATGATTAAAGGGATACATAAATGTTCTGAATTTTAAGAATATAGTCTTTCACTTCAATATTACCTGGCCGTTGTAACTGTCACAAGGAATCTTTTTTTTAATTGTAAAGACTACTTTCCCATTGGTTTAGTAGCAGGGCCGGAAATAAGTTACAATTATTATATGACGTGTATCCAGTAACCCCTCCTTTGACTGGAAAACATAAAGGACCCTGTCCTCCGGAGTGTCTAAAAATAGTGTCGAAACCGAATAGTCAAGCTATCTCAACTTCGGAAATATTTATCGGTCAAAATGTCCAGTGACCTGAATTTTTTTAAAAAAAATATGGGGCATTTTCAAATTTAATTGGACAATGTCCTGTGTCCTGTGCTTATTTCCGGCCCTGTTTAGTAGTGTTTACCTGTTTGGATTATGTCTCGTAATCTAAGCTGATGTTAATGGCCGAGCTTCACGATATTTTGACTTGACCATGAATAATCAGATCGGTCGGTCTACTCGAGCCAAATATAACCCGTAAGGTGAAGGCTCAAAGTCGGAATTTTCTTAAGTATCTGTGATCTTATACTTAAAAAGGTAGTTTGTTTATCAGTATATTTAGTCATTATGCACTCCCAATTTGACCACTAACAATAGAGGATGACTTCATATGTGGTTTAGCTGAGGCTGGGTCTACGAATGTCTAGTTATTTGCTCCTTTAGGAACGTCCTATTAAGAGCCGCAACATATTAGTTTTATGAATAACCCCTGGTTAAGCATTGTTGTTTTGAATTTGAGAGTTGTCAAACACCTGATTTAAGTCAATTTTTACACCCGAACAACGCAGCGTAGGTAGTCTACTTTGAAATCCTTACACTCCACACTAACTTATTCATAGAAAGAATGTTTAAATTTACGATTGCTGTGACGTTCAATTTCAGAATGTCTTGTATGGGTCATGAGTGAAAACAGTATTCTCAAATGATCATTGGTATGAAACTTCAAACTTTTCTATTGCCAGGCCTATCGTAACATTGTTAGTACGACAGTAGTTACCACAAATACAACTTGATTTTTAGTTCCGAATCTTAAATTTACTTCGAAACGATATACGGACCGAAACCCAAGGTCTTAATCCCCCACTATTGAAAAAAAAAAATAAAACACCCCTCCTCAGACAAAATCCCCGGTCATTTTCCCCCATTCTCAAGTTAAAATCCCCCGGTCATTTTCACCCATCCTAGAAGAAAGTAACCTTCCCCCCATTCTCAAGGCATAATCCCCTGGTCCGTTTCGACTATCCTAGAAGAGAGTAACCCCCCCCCCCATTCTCAAGGCAAAATCCCCCGGTCATTTTCCCTCATCCCAGAGGAAAGTAAAGCCCCACTCTCGAGGCAAAACCCCCTGGTCCGTTTCACCTATCCTAGAAGAGAGTAAACCCCCCATTCTCAAGGCAAAATCCCCTGGCCTGTTTCACCTATCCTAGAAGAGAATAAAACCCCCATTCTCAAGGCAAAATCCCCCGGTCATTTTGCCCCATTCTCAAGTTAAAATCCCTGGGTCATTTTCCCTTAACCTAGAACTGAGTAAACCTCCTATTCTCTAGGCAAAATCCCCGGTCATTTTCCACTCATACTAGAAGAGAGTAAAACCCCCTATACTCTAGGCAAAATCCCCCGGTAATTTTTCCGCTATACTAGAAACACCTCATTTGGATTTGATTTCTTACTTACGGTTTCAGTGTTACTTTTGCCAATTAATACTGAAAAAGTTCCTTTTTCATATAAAAAGATTTTGTTATCATAAGTAGTTACATGTGTTGAACTTCAGAAGGTTTTGAAATATGCAGGGCTCCAGTAAATTGATACAAGCTGGTCCAGTAAGACCTGAACATTTTTGCACACCTAATCAATTTCTAGGACATTGGTCCAGTCAGGCAGTGACCCCTATAAGTGTCTCAAATTTCCCTGAGATTTCCAGGTTTTTCCCCATATACTTCCCTGAGTTTCCCAGATTTTTCCCGTATATGGAGCATCCTATAGAACAAATGTTAACGAAGGAGGAAGGGTAAATAGGACAATTACATAATCAAAGGGCATCCCCGTATCTCTAATGTAATCAGAGTTATGAGCCTCCAAAGTATACTGTAATGTTAATCCTATGGAGGGAATATTCACAAACATTTTGCTTAATTACTCGGCCCCTGTTTGACGAAATCCCAAGTTTTTAGTATCGTTGAATGGGGCAAATAAGATTATAACATACTCGAAGGACATCCCCTTATCTCTAGTAGAACCAGAGTTTTGAGTCTCCAAAGATTAGTGAAATCTTAATCCAGTGGAGGGTATGTTCATGTCATGAACATTTTGCTTAATTATTCGGCCTCTGTTTGACACAAAATTGCCTGATTTCCCTGAATTTTACTAAAAAATCTAAATTTCTCTGAGGTTTTTGTCAACTATTTACTTCCCTGATTTTTCCACGTTTGTATGAACCCTGAAAACCAGGAATACATAGATTTACTACTTGGAATCCTTAAGAGACCATTTTATGGGCCTGGGTGTCTGACTGAAAGGGGAGGCGGTGTAGAAACCGTCACCGTTGACGTCATACATAATTTATTTGACGTATTTTGCGACCTGCGCCGCGACTCCCACGACCTATGCGCGGTGAACCCGAATGTAAACATGATGCGTCGTCTGAACAAGTAGACCAAGGATTACGTTTCTAAAAAGAAGGTGAGACTTGCTTTCCGTTAAAAACTCGATATTACTATTCTCACAGGGTGGAGTAAAAATTTAATTCCTTCCACTCTTCACCAAAGTTATACAAAAACAAAACATCAGTATCCCTATGCAAAGGCTTAGGGTTTAAGGGGAGGTAACGTCATCTTTTCTCGAAATTATAATAGCATTCGTTTTCAATACTGAATTTCGAGCTACACTAACTTCTAAATCGTCGACTTTAGTTACAGTTAGAGAAATTTCCGCCTCATAAACGTCGTTAACGTCAAACTGTTCCAAGTTCTCGCACTTTCCGACCATTTCGGAGCCGAAACTGATGCAGACGACAGCTTAAAAGGTCATGATCTCGATCTGCCCCACACATTCGCATAACCAATGAGAGGCGAGAAAGGAGGAGCAGGCGGTTTAAAAGTTTTTGGCGCTTCCCCTCACAGCCAATCAGATATTTGTATGGGGTCTATGGCCTCTTACAGATTCCAAGTAGTAAATCTATGTATTCCTGTGATAACTCACAGCAAGACAAGGTTGAAAAGGGGCGAAAATGAGTCAAATACTTTCAGCCTCCAGGAAATTCGCGAGAGCGGAAATAAGCAAAACACTTCAAAAGAATCCAGGGACACTATTCTCTAAAAATTTAAATGATTAGAAACCCAAATCTAAATCTAAACAATAAGGTTGGGTCTATATGAATTGGGTACTTAAAACTGTATTCTCCAAATCCAAAGCGACATTTGAATCTCCCGCCAAACATGTACCCATCCCATATGTACGTCACTTCCTCTTTCATTGCCGTATTTTTATTTCAACATAAAATTACACTAAGGTACTAAATTAATTATCTTCGATAGATTAATTATCTTCGATAAGTTAATTATCTTCGATAAATTAATTATCTACGATAAATTATCTACGATAAATTATCTACGATAAATTATCTACGACAAATTAATTATTTACGATAAATAAATTTAAAATTAGAATTTTACTCATTATAAAACTAAGCTTACCCTAAAGGTTTTGAACCGTTTAATTGAAATTATTTAAACTATTAGCCTTGCTATTAGTGATGATCAATTGGCCAATATTGTAAATTAACAGATGTCAATAACAATTTATTTAAAACAATGAAACTAGAATATCAATATCAAACAATTATCTACTGGAAAAGATGTCAAGCTAGTCTTAATTTTAATATATCATGTTTAATTTAAAAGAAGATAAAATTTATTATTTTCTGACACAAACATTTCCAGCTTCTTTGCTTAATTCTTAATTTTCAACTCTAAAATAGAAGTTTAACGTTTTTTGATATTAAAGGAGAAATATATAATTTTCGTTTTATTTGAACTAGTTTTTAAATCAATTGCCCATTTGTATGAGTACACTTACCGACAATTGATTTTACTAATCGAGACAATTACTGCGTCTTTTAATTAATATTTCATAAATACTACCTGAATATTTTTTAAATATCAAAGATTATATTGTTATTTTAGATTCATTGAGTTAAAAACATTGGTTAAGCCTTGATATTGACATCGCTTAATTTACAATATCGGCTAATGATGCTAATCTGTTTATAAAATTATATCGGAACTTAAAGTGTGACAAGACAGTAAATAACTTCAAAATCGAGAGTTAGGAACTTCAAAACAATCTCAAAAGAGTATCCGAGTTAACATAACATGTGATATAGTAAGATAATGTGACGAAGCGGCTCCGTGGACGCTGGGCAATGGCCTCATACAGTTTTGCTTGACTATCGTCAATGGTCAAGCTAAAATTCCTCTTAAAGTAGTAAATAAAAACACCTTGACGCAATCTTCTAAGGAGCTATTAGTAAAACAATATATTACGAACAAAAATGGTTTCACTTAGCTCACAAAAATTATACTTAGCTTGAAAAATTAATATTTAAATCAATGTAGAAAATTCAGTTAAGCAAAGGCTTAGAGAAGCATTGCTGTCGTCAGTCGGCAATGAAAATATTAGCTTCCCGCGTACATTAATATAAGACTCCCGTCTCCCGGTAAAGCTCGGGCGCCCCTAATAGCTCCCGGTATTACCTCTTTGGACCATGGGATTTTGCCTAGAGAATGGGGGGGGGGGTTACTTTCTTCTAGGATGGATGAAAATGACCGGGGGATTTTAACTTGAGAATGGGGCAAAATGACCGGGGGATTTTGCCTAGAGAATGGGGGATGTTTACTCTCTTCTAGGATAGGCGAAACGGACCAAGGGATTCTGCCTTGAGAATGGGGGGTGGGTTACATTCTTCCAGGATGAGGGAAAATGACCGGGGGATTTTGCCTAGAGAAGGGGGGGGGTTACTTTCTTCTAGGATGAGGGAAAATGACCAGGGGATTTTGGCTTGAGAATGGGGGGGGGGTTACTTTCGTCTAGGATGAGGGAAAATGACAGGGCGATTTTAACTTGAGAATAGGGCAAATTGACCGGGGGATTTTAACTTGAGAATAGGGCAAATTGACCGGGGGATTTTGCCTAGAGAGTGGGAGGGGAGGGGGTTACGTTTTTCCAGAATGAGGGAAAATGACCGGGGGAATTTGCATAGAGAATGGCGGGGGGAGTATACTTTCTTCTAGGATGAGGGAAAATGACCAGGGGTTTTGCTTAGAGAATGGGGGGAGGGTTACTCTCTTCTAGGATGAGGGAAATTGACTGGGGATTTTAACTTGCGAATGGGGCAAAATGACCGGGAGATTTTGCCTAGAGAATGGGGGGGGGGGTTCTCTCTGGTATGCCTCTAAGTGATCGTCCACGGTAGTAATTAAATCGTCAACGTACAAGTCGCTATTAAGTAGTTGACATGTTTCTGGGTATTTGTTTACGTAATGGTTTACGTGGAACTTGATTGTGGCCGCTAGGTGGTAAGGACTTGATGTTACCCCGAATAAAACTCTCGTCATTCTGCACGTTATAGTTTCAGTGCTTGATTGTTGGTTTAAAGGGTCGGGATTCCAAAGAAACCTCGTTGCGCTTCGGTCTTCTGGAGCTATAGTAATCTGCAGAAACGCTTGTTCTATATCTGCCGTTATAGCCACTCTTTTCATTCGAAATCGAAGTTAAACTTCGTAAAGGTCTGGATTGAGGTTTGGACCAGGTAGTAAAGATTCATTCAAGGACACCTCTCTGTTTTCGTGCGACGACGCGTCGAATAAGACTCTAAATTTAGTCGTGAGTCTTTCTTGCTTAATGACTGGTTGGTGCGGAATGTAATACAATGGTTTAGCCTCAGCTTCATCGTCGGGAACTCTCTCTATGATATCAGAAATATATTACTTTACACGAAGTTCACTTCTCCCTACCTCGCGCCGGCCATCATCTATGAAGTATTTTTACAGGCTAGAAACGGTACCGTTCCTCTCGAAAAGCGAGGCAGAGAGGTGAAAATAATAACACTAGCGTCGCGTAGTGAGAAAAATGTGCTTTTCTTACAATCGTATCATGGTTGTATCTTATGCAGCGGCTTCTCACTTGCGCGAAATACAGTTGAATCCCGCCGTTTCTAGGAAACGTCAGATTATCTTGGCAGTGGCCATTTATCACAGTTCTCTCGAGAGAGGAAATATTTTTCTCTTCGCGACTAGCGCGCGTCGGGAGGGGGAAAAATTCACGCCTCTTCACTCTTGCAAAGTTTTTTTTCGGGTTTTCTCTTCATAGATGATGTCCACGGTACTAACCATTATTGAAGTGAACTTCGCGTAAGGTAATACATTTCTGATGATATTCTTCTCTTCATATTCGTCTATGACCTTCTTATAGCTATCGAATTGGTTAACGTCTCTGCGGAATCTTCTCGATAGAGTTTCTAATCGTTTCTGAGCCATGCGATAATTATTTGCTAAACTTGGTTTGTCTTCTGCCCACGGGAGTCGTACTTGGTCTTGCATCTTGATCGTTCGCTCAAAAGTTTGTATAGCTTCCTGGTGTCTCTCGTTTAATTCCTCTTTACTGGGTTCTAATCATTGAGTTCTAATATATTTATTTCTAGAGTTTTTGTTGAATTTCCTCCTCGCGTACTCGATTCGTCGAATTTCATTACTTTATCATTAGTCGTTAGCGCCATCTGTCGCCTTACGTGAGAAACTTAAAAGAATTTCCCACGATTTTGCGGGGCGCCTTCCCGCAAAATCGCCGCAGTTTGAGTTTGAAAATTAGGCTTAGGAAGAAGTACAGCGCGAAATATGAAAGTTAGGTAATTGAAAAACAGTAAGTGGAGCCTAATAAATAAAATTTGGTATTTAGTAAATGGAATATTGATCAATTTCTTATTAAATGCGTGTTTTTACTTGGGAATTATATGTTATAAGTTATTAAAGTAACACATAATGTGACAATTTATTAATTTTAAAATGGGTCGCAAATGCTCAGTAGAAAAGTGTGTCAACACTGGTAGAAATAAAAATGTTTTGTGACATAGAAAATTAATAAATATTTAGATAGTTCAACCCTTTTTGAACTGTACCATTAAGATTCCCTACAAAAAATTCGTAATTACCAAAACAATGTTGTCACTTGTCAGTCCATTAATGGAATTGAATGGAGTAATGGACTCCAAAAAAAGACATTTGCGTTGATAATTTTTGTCAAGTTGACTATCACGAAAGCTCAAAAATACATATACTATCGGTTAATGCAGTTCCTTCTCTGTTTTTACTCGAATCTAGCAATTTACTTCCATTATCATAGCGGTTTCTAAACATTTCCTATCTATATTAAGAAATTATAGCAGACGCCATAGTAACAAATATGTATTTTTAAGTGAAATGGATGGCGCCACCACCTAATGATAAAGTTATCCGTCCGTCCCATAATTTCAAAAACGATGGTCGCGCGAGCGCGAAAACCCGATATCCAAATAGAACTCTAGAAGGATATATGTTCTGAACTCAATGGTTCTAATATTCCTAACGACTCTAAGTCCCAGAATGCCTTTAAACTTTCTCCAATATTATTTTCTTCTCTTGACTCCAAGATTAAATTATCGGCGCTTGTTTCTACTTCTCTCGCTACGTCTGACGTCATGAGTAGACAGGAACTTGTGGTCGGACCCTGCACCACCCAGCCAAATAACGTCTCCATAACGACAAATGAGTCGCTTAACCTTTCTACCTTGCTACTAAACACCTTCCAATAGTAATCAGATCCAATTATCAGTCCAATTTTTTTTTGAAGTGGATAAATATCCGATACATCTTCCGCTAACTTAAGATGTCTCTCTTCTAGATATAATTTAATGTCTCTACTTGGAATTTGTATCTTCGCTGTGCTGATATCCGGTGTCTCAATAGCTTCAATAATGATGGACTGATTATCATGTATGCTTTTTACTTCTAATTGTACTCTCTTTGTTAGAATGGAAGTAGGCTTGTTTGCGCCAAAAGGAAAATAATTGATCTTTATTTCCCCTACTCTGGGTAACTTCAATTTCTCAGAAAGGTCTCTTCACACAAATGTACGCTGGTTCCCTCCGTCTATTAAGCATCTTGCGACCTCTTGTTTTTCTCTTCCCTTCAGTAGCAAAATGCTACCGCTAGGGGGTTCGCTCATTCCTCCCTGTACTATACTATGGCTTCCCGCTTCCTCTGTTACGGTATTTTTCCCCCTCTCTCCCCTTTTGGCGCTCTCATCTTTCTCTCTTGCCTCGCAAATCGCCGTGTGATGTCGCCTTTGGCAATGATCACATTTTATTTTCGATTTGCAATACTTCGACATGTGATCCGCTCTTAGGCATCGGAAACACTTTCTTTTTCTCTTTAAAACCTCTATTTCTTCGGCTAGTGTTTTTCGTTTTACTCAGTGGCGCTATGAGCTTTGTCGCAAAACGGGCAAATTAGTTCTACGCCATTTGACAGAGCCAAGGACGTTTTTTTCTTGGGTCTCTGCTGAAACGAATATTTTTCGTATCCCTTGCTCCTATACTCCTTGGAGGCATTTCTATAATTGTTTTGTTCGCTACACAGAAAAAACAACGTTTAGGTTTTGAGCACATCCATTTGATTTAAACATGTTGAAAATCTAAACCCCTAGATTTGACGTACGAAAACTAAACACCAACTAGTACCAATGGGTGTAATAGCTAAACATATAAAAACTAAACACAACAGCGCATTGAAAGCCTTTAAAAACACGTTTAAAATCTAAACTTATCGTAAAGTGGACATAAACCGAAACGCCAGGGTTTAAACGTGTTCAAAACCTACTCTAGGTGTAAAGGATATAAACATATTGACGTCATGTAGTTAACTCGAGCATCTGAGGAAGAATAATTAATATTTTATTTGGTGAATCGGTTTTAACCCCTTCTCATGCCGAGAGGCCAAGGTTCAGAAATTTGGGAATGGGGTACATTCATTCGCTGGTGCTTGACACGTCAAAAGTCAGAATTTACTCACAAAAAAGCCTTATTAGAACTTCGCCCATATTTAGTAAATAAATAAAATTTTATTTTTATATTAGTTTTGTTTATAACTGGGTTTAATTTTGAGTTATGAATTCTAATTTTAGAAAAGTGTTGCTCATTAAACGGTTTGACTCACGCTAAAATTGCCTTCAAAAATGTTTCAGTGACCATTTCTGTTGTGAACTGTAAGTTTAGATCAGAGGTTTAGTACATATAACCGATCAAAATATATTATTTGTTATCTTGGCGTACCAACGTAAAAACATCAAAATGGGGTTTTCTATTAAAAATCAAGACGATTCTAAAGTTGCAAATAAGTGTATAGAATATGTTAACACTTTTTTAAGCCTTTCTAGGCACCTGGGACCGGTCAGTTCAACGTTTTTGCTAGGGGACGACCACGTTGACTGTTTTACCATTACCAGGGTACTTATATTTGTACGCGGCGATCGGCAAGGGTTACGACAAACGTCTAGCCTTCCAATGGCGGGGTCTTCCTCCAAAGGTTCACGCAATTGCGATGTTCTTATCTACAGCTGCGATTCGAATCCTTTATATACTACCTATTTGAGTAAGGCGAAGCAACAGGCGTATGTTTCATTTCAAACGTCAATATTAGTCAAGTCTTTCAAGAATGTTTAATTGTTCTTTTTTAAAACGATGTAAAGCTCAATAAGGCGAACAACTAACGAATAAAATATCAAATATTAATTATATATTTATTTTAATATTTAAGATAATTTTGTTTCTCAATTCAAAATTAATACGGAAAGAGTTAAAAAGCAGTCTATGTTTTTGTCTGTGTGTGTCGGTCCGTTGTTACACTAGCGCGCTGCTTTAGCAGTTCGCTTTGCTTTAATGTGTAAAGAAATCCTACCGAACCTTAATATTCACTTTTTCCATAATATAAAGTGAATATGTGGAAATATTTCTCGTAACTACGATGCATTTAGTACTTTTCTAGCTTTAAAGCTCTGTTTCATTTTGATATTCCAAGGATATTTTTAATATTATTATTTGAAATTGCTGTTTATATATTCCTTAAGCTATACTATATCTGTATATAGAATAATCCTTGATCTAAAGATTTCAAGAAGGAAGCTTAGGCCTGGACTCAATCGGGTAAATCAAATATTATCCGCAATAGGCTTAGTGAACCAAAGAGTAAATAATTGAGACTTAAGGTGAACTAAACTGTGGGTTTTATTTTCGTGTCTGTAATGAAGGGACATTAACGGTTCAGAGTGAGTCGAAAGTTATTTACACGTTTAAATAATCAGGTTTAGATTTAATAATAGAAGAAAAGATCATATTGGCATTTAGACCAGTGAAAAGCCTAATGGTAAACGGGTATTAGCTACGGAATGCATCATGGTGGCAATTAGATCAGTGGAAGGGCTAATCGTTATTGGGTTATAGCTTAGAAGTTTTCATTCTTATTATGGTGCGTATTGACTTTCAGTGCGTCCAACCACAAGTCAGCTTTGGTGATATTTAACGTTAACACTCATGTTGGCAAACTTAGAAAATCGTTGAGGTGAAACGAGACTGTAGTGTTTATACTGCTAACCAGTTGTGAATGTAGCTATAAGAAAATAGGGTTAACAGTTGAGGCATAGACAGTTGGGCCTTTTCAAAGACATAAAGGTTATATCTCTCCAAAATCTATACACTTCATTTCCTGTTTTTTTCCCATTTACTTATTAAATGTGTCCAAGACGTATCATTATTGGATGTAAATGTCGTCTGCTTTACTGTATATTCGCTATGCTCGGAATGCTGGTTTAAAAATTCGTAAATTTTTACTTCAAAAAAGAGAAATAATTCTATATCTAGGTTAATAAGTTTGTAGTAGTAGTCCTCCTCTTGACTCGGAGAGGTAATATTTTGGTTTTTAGAACTTGTTACACTAGTGCAACGCGTTAGCAGTTCGCCTCGTGTAAAGAAATCCTACAAAACCTTAATATTTTCTTTTTTCATAATTTAAAAGTAATATATAGATATATTTTTCGCAATTTCGATGCCTTTGGTAGTTTTGTAGCTATAAAGATCCGTTTTATTTTGATATTCCAAGAATAATTTTTATATTATAATTTGAAATAGTTGTTTATATATTACTTAAGCTATACCACATCTGTACATTAACGTTGGAAAACTACATGCGGGTTAGACATAAACGTTTTCAATCTGAACGTGTTTGAAACATAAACGTTTTCAATCTTAACGCGTTTGAAACATAAACGTTTTCAATCTTAACGCGTTTGAAACATAAACGTTTTCAATCTTAACGCGTTAGAAACATAAACGTTTTCGATCTAAACGCGTTTCAAACATAAACGTTTTCAATCTAAACGAGTTTCAAACATAAACGTTTTCAATCTAAACGCGTTTGAAACATAATCGTTTTCAATCTAAACGCGTTTGAGACCTAAACGTTTTCAAAACAAACGCGTTTGAAACATAAACGTTTTCAATCTAAACGCGTTTCAAACATAAACGTTTTCAATCTAAACGCGTTTGAAGCAGATACTTTTTCAATCTATGCGCGTTTGAAACGTAAACATTTTCAAACTATACGCGTTTGAAACGTAAACATTTTCAAACTATACGCGTTTGAAAAATAAAAATTTCAGAACTAAACGCGTATAGGCTGGGCTCGTGTTTAAAAAGGCGTTGCATTTTCCCGTTTAGGAAAACGTTTAGAATCTAAACTTCGTTTTTTCTGTTTACTCTCTAAAACTCTTCCGTTCGACCTTGTAAATGTCTGGGCCCTTTCTCTGCTCTCTAACTCTTTCCTGATGAATTCTAATAGATTAGCTACTACCAGGAATATATAGATTTACTACTTGGAATCTATAAGAGGCCATAGACCCCATACAAATATCTGATTGACTGTGAGTGGAAGCGCCAAAAACTTTTAAACCACCTGCTCCTCCTTCCTCGCCTCTCATTGGTTATGCGAATGTGTGGGGCAGATCGAGATCATGACCTTTTAAGCTGTCGTCTGCATCAGTTTCGGCTCCGAAATGGTCGGAAAGTGCGAGAACTTGGAACAGTTTGACGTTAACGACGTTTATGAGGCGGAAATTTCTCTAATTGTAACTAAAGTCGACGATTAAGAAGTTAGTGTAGCTCGAAATTCAGTATTGAAAACGAATGCTATAATAATTTCGAGAAAAGATGACGTTACCTCCCCTTAAACCCTAAGCCTTTGCATAGGGATACTGATGTTTTGTTTTTGTATAACTTTGGTGAAGAGTGGAAGGAATTAAATTTTTACTCCACCTTATGAGAATAGTAATATCGAGTTTTTAACGGAAAGCAAGTCTCACCTTCTTTTTAGAAACGTAATCCTTGGTCTACTTGTTCAGACGACGCATCATGTTTACATTCGGGTTCACCGCACATAGGTCGTGGGAGTCGCAGCGCAGGTCGCAAAATACGTCAAGTAAATTATGTATGACGTCAACGGTGACGGTTTCTACACCGCCTCCCCTATCAGTCAGACACCCAGGCCCATAAAATGGTCTCTTAAGGATTCCAAGTAGTAAATCTATGTATTCCTGCTACTACTATTTGGTTTGAACCGTCAAGCTTTCTGCTGTACTCTAACGCTAGGTCGTATGGAATCATCTTTGTGATTGTGTGGTGGAAAAATACTCCACCTGTTGCTAACCCAAAAGATTCCAAACTCCTTACTTCAACGATACATTGGTCATAGAATGTACGCAATGCTGATATGTCGCTAGAACGCGAGAGAGTAAGACGCCAGTATACGCCAGTTTCACTGGCGTATAAAGGCGTACTCCCTGTGGCCTGGGGAGGGGGTTTCCCTCTTTTCGTTCTTCTCTCTAGGCGGTACCGTGCCTGAAGGGGGAAAATATGGTTGGGGGGGGTTGATGACGTCACGTATCACGTGATGAGGTGGCGGGAAATTTGAATTTATAGGGGTATTATTTCGGTGTATTTTTAGGATATTGTGTCTAATTAAGATATAATTTACGGGTAATTCTATAGGTTCATTAGCCCCTTTCTATACCAATCCTGCCGGTAATGTTATTCTTTGTTTGTATGCATGCTTATGTTATTGTTATCCTAAAGAGCTAGTTTTAATTGAGATAAGGTTTACATTGCAAAATACATTTACAAATTAAGCTACGACGCGGTTCTAGGTGTACTCATGTTTTGTATTGTTACTATTAGATGTATCTTTAGGATATTGTGTACATTTAGGATATGATTTATTGGTAATTCTATAGGTTCAGTAGACCTTTTCTACACCCCCACCCAGCCTGTAATGCTATTCTCTGTATGATTTTGAGGTCTCCATGGATGCTTATGTCATACTAAAGAACCAGTTTTAATTGAGATAAGGTCTACATTGCAAAAGGTACCAATGAAGCTACGACGCGGTTCTAGGTGTACTCCTTTTGTGTATTGGTTATTAAGTTACAGGGTTAGAACAATAGTACATTTTAATACCATAAACGTGGTATTACGGCAGTTTTTGCATAGTTTGGTAGTTGATTAGAAGTTAAAATGAAGCAGTACTGCTAAAACCTCATAAATAAAATTTGATTCAAGCTTTAATACGAATTTGGAGAATAAGTAAATTACTGGAGTTAAAATGCGAAATATTACTAAAAAAAACATCAAAAAATACTGGTTACATAGAATACATGGTAAATAAGCACAATACTAGTTATTAAATTAAAAATCCTCATAGGATTGACTGAAAAATATATATTTTCCTACGCGCTAAAATCATTACTAAAGAACATCATTAGAAAATACGAATTACAATGGTTTTGATAACAAACAAATTCACTGAAATGCAAAATTAATACTACTTCATAAAAAATGGTGGTACAAGATGATTAAGCACATAAACATTTACCATCATAGAAAATAGAACAGTATTACTGCATGCGAGATTTATTAAGTACATATATACCAATGTACCTTCATAGAAAATATAGCATTACTACTTTTAACATGATTTAAAAGCTACATTGGTTGTTAGACGATTTTAGTACAAATATTAGGCTAGTTATTAAACTAAAATGTTCACAGGATTGACGAAAAAATATATTTTTTCTGACGCGCTATACACGCTAAAATAATGATATACGATTAAGGATAAAAATATGGAGATATTACTAAACAAGTTGGGAAAACCAAAATCTTACCTCTCCGAGTCAAGAGGTCTACTACTACAAACTTATTTACCTAGATATGGAAATATTTCTCTTTTTTGAAGTAAAAATTTACGAAATATTGAAGCAGTATTCCAAGCATAGCGAATAATACAGTAAAGCAGACGACATTTTACATCCAATAAGGATAAATCTTGGACACATGGAAATCAGTCAATGGGGAAAAGAACAGGGAATAAGTCTACGCTTCAGCTGTTTACCGTATATTCTGATAGCTACATTCACAACTGGTTTGCAGTGTAAACACTATCGTCTCGTCTCACCTCAACAATATTCTTAGTTTGCCAACATGAATGTTAACGTTAAATAACACCAAAGCTAAATTGTAGCTAGACGCACTAATAGTCAATGCGCACCATAAAGAGAATAAAAGGTCTGTAGCTACTACCCGTTTGCCATTAGCCGTTTTACTATTCTAATTGCCACCATGATCTTTTCTTCTATTATAAAATCTTATACTGATTATTTAATAGTGTATTTAACTTTCGGCTCACTCTGAACCGTTGATGTCTCTTCATTTCAGACACGAAAATCAAAGCCCAAAGTTTACTTCACCTCAGGCCTCAATTATTTACTCTTTGTTTCACTAAGCCTATTGCGGATGATACTTAATATACCCGCCGGAGTCTAGGTCTTAGTTTTCTTCATGAAATCACTAAACCAAGGATTATTCTATATACAGATGTAGTATAGCTTAAGTAATATATAAACAGCCATTTCAAATAACAATATTAAAAAAATCTTTGGAATATCAAAATGAAACAGAGCTTTAAAGCTACAAAAGTACTAAATGCATCATAATTACGAAAAATACTTCCACATATTCACTTTATATTATGGAAAAAGGGAATATTAAGGTTCTGTATGATTTCTTAACACATCAACACAAGGCTAACTGCTAACGCGACGCACTAGTGTAACAATTGACGGACACACACAGACAAAAACATAGACTGCTTTTTAACTCTTTCCGTATTAATTTTGAGTTGAGAAACAAGATTATCTTTAATATTTAAATAAATATAATTATTTTTAATTATTTTAATCTTCAATAATTAACATTAATAATAGTTAAATCGTTTAAAATAAAGTCTTCAATAATTAACATTAATAATAGTAAAATCGTTTAAAATAAAGTTATACCTATTATCATCTCAAACTTTGCTAATATTGACGTTTAAATTGAAGGGTACCCCTCTTGCCAGCTTTCTTCAAATTTTGGGGTATGTATACGATTCGTTTCCATTATAATAGTAAAGAAAAAGCGCAATTGCGAAAATCTTTGGTGGCGATCCCACCTTAGGGAGGCTATACGTTTCTCGTAACCCTAGCTGATCGCCGCGTATATCCTAAAACCAAACGATGATAATGGAGTAGAAGCCAATGAAACAGATTGGTGTCAATGTGGAATACACGGAAGACCAGTAGATGGTGGTGTTAGAAGCCAGAATGTACAGACTGGTGTCCAAGTGGGATGGACAAAGACCAGAAGATGGTGGTGATTAGAAGCCAGTATGTACAGACTGGTGTCCAATTGGGATGGACAAAGACCAGAAGATGGTGGTGATTAGAAGCCAGTATGTACAGACTGGTGTCCATGAGGGATGGACGAAGATCAAAAGATGGTGGTTATTAGAAGCCAGTAAGTACAGACTGGTGTCCGTGTGGGATGGACAAAGACCAGAAGATGGTGGTGTGAGAACTCAAGTAGAGGAGCCATTTCCGTGACTGTGAAAGCAGTTCGAAAATGGCGAACACGTTTGTTCCGATTTGGAAACTGCGAACGCGGTCACGTGGGTGTAACAACAGACACACAGACAGACACACACGATCGTTACAGAACCTCTCCGTGACATACGTCACTCGGAGAGGTAAAAACGTTACTATAATTATTATCCAAAAACAAAAACTACACTTATACAAAACAGTATAAATTCAATACTAGTTTTTAAACTAAAGTGCTTATATATACTATTTGAAAAAAGCTTACTAAATGCCTAAATATTACCAAAAAACGCTGCGTATTCGTTAAAATATTGTTACATGTTAATAGTTGAAATACGTTAATATTACTATAAATAATACTGGAGATACTGATTAAAATACTGATACTAGGTATCTAAAATATATACAAGTAACTTATGTGAAAAATGTCAAAGATTCTGGTTAATATAACCGTATGGGGTAGTTTTATAGTCAGATATTACTTTAACTTTATCCACTACGACCTGATATGTTTTGGTTTGGTTGATCGTGATCAGAGTGTGATCTTGTAGACGTCTGATTTGAGGGCCAATAGGAACTTGAACCGAGTTCATTTGAGGTTCACCTTCATTGTTTACTCCCAATAGTTTCTTCATTGTTTCGAAATTTATATAATTTTCTGTAGAGGCGTTTAAATAAAATCCTTTAACTTTAATAATGTTGGTTTTAGTGCCGGTTTTAGGGTCTAGAATGTCCATAGAATAGTTCTTTGGTCCAGCACTCCCCCATTCGCAAGTATACGCATCTGGTCCATAAGATTCTAATTCATTTTTAAGTTGCCCCAAATAATCGCCTGTGGGTAGCAAATGAGCGCCGTCTGGCGAGAGGTACACAAAACTGCCAGTGTCACAATAAAAAAAAGAGGTCACCGATCTTTTCAAGATGCTTTAATAAATGTAATCGCGCCATAGCTGTTTTGTAACAAGCGATAACTACGTTTGTAATATTTAAAAAGTTGAACATTTTCAAATTTTTGAAAAATTCGTTTTGATTATTAACATCAAAATTGTGTTCTAAAATTCCTTTTGATTATTAACATCAAAATTGTGTTCTATTACATTGAATAGAAAATGTGGGAAATACCCTTTAGCGGGGTCTAGTATACCAAAAGTAGGGGAAACTTTGCTAAAGCTACAGGGATAAAATTATAGGAATCCAGATATAACAAGTTATACAATATCATTTCTAAAATTCGAGTTCCGTTAATTTTCAAAGACGGAACGAATTTCTCATCTCTATTAATGCACTGTTAGAAAAAAAGGTGTTTCATGGGTGTTCGGAAATACCTTAAGGTGTTTATACACTCTTTTTGGAGTGTTTTTTAACTGAATTGGTGTTTTCTTCGTAAAAAGGTGTTAGTTGACTCTTTTTAGGTATTTTTTAAGGAAATTGTGATTCACTGGTACGTAGACACACCTTTAGGTGTTAATTGACCCTTAATAAATTGTTTTTTAAACGGAAATAGTGTTTTTAATATAAATCTGTTCGAATGGTGCGAATAAACACCTTGGGCTTTACTTTACACATTTTAAGCTGATATCAAAGTTTCAAAGTTTCAAAGTTTATTTTGGCATAGTTAATACAAAAGCTCATGAGGAGGGACCAAGTCTTCAAGCGACTTATTGCCCTCCTTAAATTTCTGAAGATTAACGTCAATTGTACAACAAAATGATATAAAGAATATTAAAAGAGAATAACCATAAAAAATAATATAAATTAAAATTTAAATAAAGTTTTGCAAATACATTTCTTAAGATTAACGTCATATCTTCATATGGTGTGTTTTTTTAAGTGAAAGGTTATTGATATGAGCTTAGAGGGAAATAATCTACTAATTCTACCTGCACAGTGAAGCATCCTAAAAATAACCCAAAGATTTTAAAAATCTAAATTATTTTACATTTCTTAGGACTAGCTTATTCTAATATTTGAAGGAATTTATACTTATTTTGATTTTTCAATCATTGGAAATAATTCTCAAAGAGTTCAATATGCTGGAATGTCTTGGAATTAGAGTAATTCATAAAATTATCACTTGAATTTCCCCTTGACACAGGTTTTTATCTCTCCGAGTGACGATGACGTCACGGAGAGGTATTACACTGGACGTATCTGTGTGTCTAAGATGAAACAAAGCTTTATAGCTACACAACTACTAAAAGAATCATAATGCCGAAAAATATTTAAAATATTTCCATTTAATATTCTGCAAAAAGAAAATGTTATCCTTTTGGAAGAGATCTTATCGTCCTACTCGCTTTATATTAACTTTGATATGCGTGTTGTGTCTCGATTCAGATGCAATCTTCATTACTCGTTCTATATTAACTCTCTTTTTTGTCATTCCAAAGAAAGAAGTTTATCTTAAGTAATTAAATATATATAAGTGCTATGAATTATTTTAATTGTCAGTATTTTACGTTAATTATAATTACGTAGTGTTATTAAGACGTTTCGCGGTCAATAACTACAGGACTAACTTCAGTTAAAGATATAGAATTTATTACTGCAACAGCTAAAATCCAGAATGCAACCGTTAGGGTCAAAAACATTTGAAAAACTAAAGTCCACGTTCTTTATATTCTCGAGAAATACCATCGCGCGCGCCTATAAAACTAACGGTTAATTCTGCGCGTGATAGTAGCCAACACTCGGCTATCCTGCAATTTTAACCTCCTGGATAATTTACAGTTTTCGAAAAGTTGTTAACAAATTAAAATTCTCTTAATACACTAAACTAAATTTAAAAGTGAAATTTGCAAGCGGTCTGGCATCCTTTTTGTCGATGCGATCGTCGTAGAATAGGCTTTTCCTTATCCGTTTCGGTGGTCGTGATGGATGTAGATGGTTCGTCATTTATTGTATTAATGGGCGAAGTACAGTAATCATCTTCATTCGCAGATGAATCTCCCTCGCTGTCTTCCGGTATAATGTACCGTTTTAATTTATCGGCTGAAGTTACATTTCTGTAAGCTTTTTGTGTTCGTTGAATTTCTGGCAAGTCTTCAATAAGGTAACGATCGTAGTTCAATTTCTTTGTCACGACGTAAGGTCCTCTATACTTTGGACAGGTTTTCCGGGGGTCTCCAGTTGACGTTGGATCCTTTTTCACCAAAACCATATCCCCAGGTTCAAAGTTGGGAGCCTATGCTCGCTTAACATTGTGGCGCAGTCTTTGTTTCTGTTGATCGACTCTAATTTTTCGTATGGCTTCGGTGCGTTTCGCCATAATTTCGGTGTTGAATGTTTCTCGTACGGCTGGTGTAACAATGTCGCCTGCGGGGCTGTTCGATTGATAATTGAAGAGAAGCGAAAATGGTGTTGATTCGGTCGCTTTATGAACAGTATTGTTAATGCCCCATTGAACGTAGATCAGTTGTTGATCCCAGTCTTTTTCGTCATTTCGCTGGCAAAGACTAGCGATAGCTGGTGTGATGGTTCTGTTGAAGCGCTCGACTTGACCATTACCTCTTGGGGTAGCTGTAGCATTCTTAATGTGAATGATGTTAGCCGATTTGCATACGTTTTCGAAGGTTCGGCCGGTGTATGATGTTCCCTGGTCGGTGATAACACGCGTCGGAGCTCCAAAAATTCCAATTATTTCTTCCAAAAATTTGGATGCGGGAGTCATTCCAGCGTCACGTACAGCACGAAGTAACGTAAACTTTGTAAAACCGTCTACCACAACAATGAGATACGAGTTTCCTCTTACGCTTTTAATGAAAGGGCCCAAATGGTCCATGTGTATTGTGTGGAACGGTATACCGACTTTGTCAATAGAATGAAGCAGTCCTGGTATTTTCCCACCGGGCTGTTTCCTATACAGACATTCGAGACACGACGAGATGTATCTTCGAATGTATCGTCTCATTCTTGGAAACCAGTAATCTTCGGCTACCTTAGCGCAAGTTTTGTCTACGGCGAAATGTCCCATGTTATCATGGCATTTTCTGACAATTTGCCAACGTACTCGAGCAGGTACGACCCACGTCAATTTTGTTTCTTTCGTTTTCGGATTGACTATTCGTTTAAATATTCGACCTTCCACGGCAACAAATTCTTTGCGCACGCGTTCATCGTCTTTTGTGATATTTGTTTTCTTCGTCAATTGTTCTTTGATTGTTCTAATCTTGGGATCTTGAAGTTGGGCGGTTATAAGCCAATCTTCAAATGATAGTTCAGTGTGGAAAATTTCAAGTCCATTCGCTGCTTCAGTTTCTTCAGCTTCTTCCAATGGTGCTCGACTTAGAGCATCCACATGAGCCATTCTCAGCCCCGGACGGTGTTCAAATTCAGGAGTGAAATCTTGTATCTTGAGCCACCATCTGCCGATGCGCGGAACTAAGTTTTTCTTCGATAAAGCATTGCGCATCGAATTGCAGTCCGTGACGATTTTGAATGATTTTCCAAGTAGGTACGGACGAAATTTTTCAAGTGACCATACTACAGCGAGTGTTTCCAATTCATAAGAGTGGTACTTGCGTTCTTCGGCAGTTGTTGCTCGGCTTGCGTAGTGAATAGGGTGAAGTTTCCCATCTAGTCCGTTCTGAAGAAGTACGCTTCCTAACCCATTTTGGCAAGCATCCGTGTGGAGTTCAATTTTTCCGTTGTGATTGTACAATCCAAGTACTGGTCTTTCGACTAATTCGGTTTTTAAGTTTTTGAATGCGTTTTCTTGATCTTCTCCCCATATCCAGGTCGTATTCTTTCGGAGAAGGGACGATAGGGGTGCAGCTTTCAATGCAAATCCTTTTATAAATCTTCAAAAATAACTCGCGAGCCCAAGGAATCTTCTCAATTCGTGTTCATTCGTAGGCTTCGGGAAATGCTCTACACAAGCAATTTTTCGTGAGCCTGGTCGCAACCCTTCTTCGGTTATCTCGTATCCAAGGTAATCAATTTCACTTTGCAGAAAGGAACATTTCTTCAAATTCAATGTTAGATTTGCGTTTCGGAGAACTTCAAATATTTGTTGTAAGTGTTCGAGCCCACTACGAACTGTCTGTGAAGGAATTAGAATGTCATCCATATACGCCAACGCAATGGTGTATCGCAAGGGACCCAATACGTGATGAATTAATCGTTGAAAAACGGATGGTGCGTTAGTTAGCCCAAAAGGCATAGCTAAAAATTCATAATGTCCGTCGGGTGTTACGAATGCTGTCTTTTCTTGCGAATCCTTATGTACGGGAATTTGGTAATATCCAGATGCCATATCCAGACTGGTAAAGTATTTATTTCCATGTAATCGTTCCAGTTGATCGTCAATGAGTGGTAAAGGAAACGAGTCCTTTTTCGTCAGTTTATTCAAAGCACGATAATCTATGCAGATTCGTTCTTCGCCGTTTTTCTTTTTGACGATCAAAATTGGACTAGCGTAAGGTGAGTTTGAATCTACGATGATTCCGGCATCTTTTAATTCAGAAATTTTCACTCGCACCCTTTCACGTTCGGAATGTGATAATCGATACGGGCGATAAGTTATCGGTTGTGATGATTCTAATTCGATTTTCGTTGTCGCAAGATCGGTACGACCCAGTTCCAAAAGATTGTCGGCGAATACATTTCGATATTCGTTGATCATAAACATAAGTTGTTCGGCTTCCAGTGCTGATACTTTCGGTCCTATGTTTACATTTTCAATGGTAATTGGTTTACGGTTGGATGTGATGACTTCGGTTGTTAGGATATCGGTAATTGATTCGGTTTGCTCTCCTAGGAGGCAACATAGTTCGCCTCTGGTCATCTTTTGGTTCGGTTTGATGACAAGATCTTTTTCGGATATGTTGACAATGGGTAATACTGTATTGCCGTTTCCATCAACGGAAATGATACTTCTAGGAATACAGTGTTCATTTCCTGTATGATCGCGTAACTGAGCTTCAACTAATACATCTTGATTACGGTAAGATGTTTTGTCGGTGTACATTTCAATGAATCCAATGTAATTAGCTGGAATTACGGATGCTTCCTTGGCCCATAAATTTACTTTCTGTTTGGGTAGTTCCGGAATTTGGAGATTCATTAGGCATTCGTCCTCGCCTTCGTTTTCGTGAGTTTCCATGAAAAGTCTCACAGTGTTTTTACGGCGAACAATGGTGACATTTTCTTGTTCGGTGAAAGGTTGTCCGATAATAACTGGAATTATCTGGGCATCGTCTGGTACAACATGCATTTGTACTACGGCTTTGGCTTCTTCAACTTGAATTTCGGCTGTGACTATTCCAACAGGCCTTGTGCTTCCTGCTCCATATCCTCCAATTATGCATCCTTCCGGCGGAGCTTCGTATTCCAATTGTAGCTCATCAGCGGTACTTTTCCGAAGAGCAACGCACTTGCTTCAGAGATCGAGATAAGCCTTAACGTCTTTTCCATTAATTACTGCGTTCTTAAAATATTTTGCGTTCTTGTCGGACTTATCCAACATATCATATACGTGATGCAGAGCCTTTACGTTAGTATTTTTGTTTTGGCCACTGTTTTCACTAAACTGTTGTTTATTGCCGTCGGTGAATCGGTTTCGCTTAGACGGACGAGTACATTCCCTGGATATGTGTCCATAGTTGTTGCAGTTGAAACACCTGATTTCGCCTTGTTCGTTAAAGTAGGGATCTCTTTTCGTACGCCATTCCTTTTTCCCCGACGTTTTGGGCGATTCAACTTTCGGTAAATTCGTGCTTGGTTCTATTCCACGGCTTGTTTGACCTTCTTTTGTAGTAATGACTTTATTTTTGACAGTTGATGATCTTGATAAACGCAGACGTTCTTCTAGCATCTTGATACTCCGTAATAATTCGGGTGGCGTAGCATAGTCTCTATTACTGACTGCCATTATCAGTTGTTGGTCGTTCAACCCAGTGACAATGTATTCTACCATTGCTGCTTCCTGCATTCCACAGGCACGAGCCTTAGCAACTTTGTCATGGTAATATGATTCGATAGGTTCATTCAGTTGACGAGTTCGTTTTTCCATATCTCGATAGAGTTGTTGAGCTGACTGCACGGAGGGGAACCATTCCCGCAATTGTGCCTTCCACTCGTTCCACGTATAACGTATTGTTGACAATCCTTCATACCAGGTTCTGGCTGTGCCCTGAAGCTTCGGTAGAGCATGGTGTACGATGACTTGATCGGACCATTGATAAGTGAGTGCTACGTCGTCTCCTTTTTTAATCCACATATCAATCGTTTGATGGGGTACAGCTACGGGGTCGAATATCGGAATAAGCTTTCCGGCATCTCCCCAATGATGATGTTCGGCTTGATTCGGTTGATTTGGTACGGGATTTCCTTGCGGAATAGCCAATACAGCGGTCATAGCTTGTTGCATCGCTGCAGCCATAGCTTCTTTCATGGTTTTCCCAAAATCGCTTAGTAAAACGTCTCCCATTACTTGACTATCTCCGTTGTTTGATTCGTGGTCACTGTCCGACATGTTTGGATAGTTTTCAGCAACAGCTTCGTCAAAATTCAGATGTATACGCCTCAATTCGCGGTTCAGATTTCGGAGTGGCTCACTTAATAATTCTTTCGGTTGACTTTGATTCGGTCGGCTTCTTCGAGGAGTATCCGAAGTCTGTTGTTTTTCCCTTTCGAGTCTTTCTTTGGTTTTACGTTTCGTACTGTCCCGAAGATTATATCTTTCCATTCGGCGTTTGCATGATGTTCAGCGTTGATAAATTATCCCACTTCTGATATGTTATTAAGACGTTTCGCGGTCAATAACTACAGGACTAACTTCAGTTAAAGATATAGAATTTATTACTGCAACAGCTAAAATCCAGAATGCAACCGTTAGGGTCAAAAACATTTGAAAAACTAAAGTCCACGTTCTTTATATTCTCGAGAAATACCATCGCGCGCGCATATAAAACTAACGGTTAATTCTGCGCGTGATAGTAGCCAACAGTAGGTTTAAGAAATTTAATTCCATAAATAATTTTAAACATAGCTATCTATAAAGTTATACTTCTAGGAAACACCTATATCAGAACTTTTGTAAATTTTGGGTATATAAGGTGATTGATTCACACTAAGAGATAAGAAATGCGCAATTGCGTGAACCTTTGTTGGAAGCTCTGCCATTAGGAGGCTAGACGTTTTTCATGTCTCACGTGTGGACGTGTGGCGTATGTGGTGTACACGAAAGACTAGTGCATGGTGTTGTTGTTAGAAACCATTAAATACCGGTTAGCATTAGGTGAAACAATTGGTTGTTAGACAGCAGATGAAGGTGTAACGGATAGTTAATGATTGACGTTAAATAAAGATGGATATAGCAAAGAAGTAACATTTTCCGAATTTCTGTATACTGCGAACGCGTTCCGGAAATTACGAACACGTTTGCTTCGATTTGCCAACTGCGAACGCGGTGACAGACAGACCCACAGACACGTCCAGTCACTCGGAGAGAGGTAAAAATTCTACTTCATTACTCTATCGCCACACTTGTTTTTCTAATGGTATATACCACATACACGCTAATCTGTACTTATTGTCTTCCGACAACACCATCATATAGTCTTCTGTGTTTACCACATACACGCCAATCTGAAACATTGGCTTCTACTCCATTATCATCGTTGGGATTAAGATGTACGCGCGATCGGCTTAAGTTACGAGAAACGACTAGCCTCCTAATGGCAGGGTTTCGACCAAAGGTTAGCGGATATTCGTACCATTTGTGAATGAATCGCCTTATATACCCTAAATTTCCAAAAATCGTGAAAACAGTTTACGCTAGAAGTCAAACGTTAACAATAGCTATGTTTAAAATCATTTTAAGATTAACGTTTCTTCAAACCACTTAACTAGAATTAAGGCAAAATACTGACGATTAAAAAAATTAATATCATTTATATTTATTTAAATATTTAAGATAATCTTCTTTCTTCGGAACGACACAAGTGAGAGTTTATATAGAAAGAGTAATGAAGATTGCATCTGAATCGAAACACTATGGACATATCAAAGTTAATATAATAATATAAAGCGAGTAGGATAAAATTATCTCTTACAAAACCATACCATTTTCTTATTGTAGAATAGTAAATGAAAATATGTTAATTGTTTCGGCATTACCATTCTTTTAGTAGTTTTGTAGCTATAAAGCTCTGTTCCATTTCAATATTCCAAGAACATCTTTTAAAATAATATTTCAAATTTGGTGTTTACTTTTTAATTCAGCTTTACTACATTTATATACAGTGTAAACGTGAAATTAAACTTTCCTAGTCACACTGAATGCTACTTCTAAAGATTTTGGTAAGCGTTGTTCGGTTTGGTTCCATGAATTCGTGTGTCTTTGAGGAGGTCTTGACGGTTCACAGTGAGCCGAAACTTAAATACACTTTTGAATGATATAAATCAGGTCCTTAAATAGAACTATTGAGGATATACAGTAAAGGTTAAACGTAACCATTTCGCACGCGTATCAATTCTTACACGGTTGAATAAGGCTTACAGCAGAAAAAACGTTTACCCTTAATCCACTGGATTTGAGCAGCAGATTTTGAGCAGCTATTTTGAAAGACTAATCTAAGGTAACTCATGTGTTTTGAAAAAAATAATTTCAAAAAACACCTTTTACAGAGTTGATAGACACCTTTCTGGTACAATTATAATCCTCTATTAAGGGTGATGGTTTAAACCTAACAAGAATTAAAAAGCACCAACGTCAATGGAATTTAAAAACACCAAATTAGTCTCAAAAAGACCTTTTTTTAAAGGGTTTATTAACGTTTTTTCTGGTATTAATATACACCGCTATTCAAAGTGAATAAAACACCTCACAGGATATAAAAAGCACCTTCAGAGAAGGTATTATTTCGCACCGTTTTCAAAGGTGCGTATTGACATCCTCTCGAATGGTGCTTTTAAACACCAATAGGGGTGCTGCTGGGGATGCATTAGGAAACACCTCTAAAGGTGTCAAACAGTTCCATTTTTTTTAACAGTGTGATTTCTCTAATAAGCAGCTGATTATCATAGTTACTGCCAAAGTATGACAGTCTGATGACGTTCTTAACGGCATGCAATTGCATTAAATAATCTTAAAATAATGATATAGGATTTCCACCTGAAAAATGTGGTTTACGCTTACCAAACTTACTACACATAATACAACTAAAGTTTACGGATGTTTCATCTATACAAAACTCACTCACCGTTATGCTAACTAACAGGATAGCCTGGTGTTCATAGGCTTCTAACGTTTCCTGACAAACCTTCGTTTGTATACATTCTACGTCAAAGAAAATGTACATAAGGTTAGGCTGATTGAGTTTCGGTTTCTTAACTGAGAGAACTTTGATAAACTGGATATTACATAAGTGATTGCTCGGTTAATATTTTTTACAGACCTGACAATATATCTCTCCGCAAATATGATATTCAGATCTTCGAGAAAAATCGATGATCTTTAAGGGGAAGAGCACTTAAAATGATCTGTTTTAGTTCGAATCAAGCATCTATAATAATAATTTTACATAGATGAAATTTTTTTCGTATATATTCCGAACTTAAAATATTTTTCATTGGTATAAAACCAATATTTAAGTAAGAAATAATTATTCCGGCGGAGACTGTTTTTGGATGTAGTTATTCGAATCCAGTGATGGCAATAATTATCAGAATTTTTTGACTGATATATCGATGTATAGGGATTTCACAGCTTTATAAATTAAAGCGATTTTTATTTCAATCAGACCATTAATGCCAATGTTATAAGAGAAAAACTGAAAAAAGGCAATAAATTCATAGATGGCGCTCATTCTACACAGAGTTAATAAATAAACCTCTTTGAAAATGTAGGAAGGTTTCCTCCTACAGTCCTACTACAGCAAAATTCCATCTGATATTTATGAGATGCTGGAAGGGGTAGGAATAGTATGTCACTCTTCTGCCGCACTTGCATTACGGTTTATTGAAAGGGTTTATCAATCCCTTTTGTTATCATGTTTAGGCATACGACCGTGGGGGTCGGATATTAGTGAAAAGAATTCGCCATGTTTCTGAATTAGGTACGAGAATTCGCAGCCCTGTCCAACCTCTCCCATATAATCCGAGTTTGCGCTTCCAATTACCTTATCTTAACAGATCTTACCCTAAATCTAGGAGGTTAAAAAATTGGTTGCTAAAACTCATTTTCTATTCAATTCGGGCTTGTTAGTCTTGTGCATTTTTCGCTTGTAGTGGACAAGAAGCAGAAGTGCACAATCCCTCTTAGCTAGAGTATATTTGTAGTTTTTATTTAAACCTCGCTTGATTACGTTACTGTTTTTGAACATGGATAAAAACCAGGAATTATTAAATAATGACAATAAAATTCAATCGTCCATCGCTAAAGTTTTAAACCGAAAAAAAACGACCGCCCAGTAAAACTTTGTCCAGAAAGAAAAAACATAAGGAATTCCGAAAGGAAATTTTGAGTATGAACACTACACTCTAAGAAATGGAAGTGTTAAAAAGGTGTTAAAACGGTGTAAACACCGTAAAAACACCCAAAAGGGTGTTTTATTACCTTGAGTTTTTAGAGGCCATTTTAAAGTGTAAATTCGGTGTAAAATAACACTATTAAAACACCGTTCGAAATTAAACATGAAAAAATATAATACTGCGGGTCTCTTAAATAAGGTCTTTCATTTATTTTTCATTAATGTTTTAAAACAGTAAAAAATTATTGAAAAACGTACTTGTTAAACCTTTTTTTAAAGATGATATTCATGAAAGAAAACAGTTTTATCCTTTAAATAAAATTAACAAAGAAATTGGTAATCTGGCGGTGTTGTACCTTCATAAAACTATGCTAAACGTGTTAGGCGACACTCTTACAGGTGTTAAGCGATACTCTTAAAAAACGAGACTAGGTTAGATACTGGCCTCACAGTAGGGCCAGCTTGAGAAGCCAAAGTGGGGCACTTGCTTTTGTGACGTGTTTTATCATTATTTTGAGAAAAATTAGAGTACTAAATGGATTTTTTTTTTGTAAAATCTGTAGTGCAAATTAGATTAAACGCGTTTCTGGTGCTCGAAAAACTCTTAGTGAAAAGAGATTATTAAATTTAACAAGAACGTCTATATCTACTGCTTGAATATTATAGCCTCCAAAACTAATTTATTACCCTATGCATTTGTACGAATTGAAAACTTTCTGCCTTTTTCAGAAGTTTATAAACCCGTAATAATTACTTCATGTGCAACAACCCTCGCTTAAAGAGGTATAGTTCTGCTTGTGAGAACTTTCCTCCCTATAGGTGATGAAGTTCTATCAAGATGGAACCCTGCTATGAATATGGCATTGATTGCTAATAATACTGCGGAATGGCGGATAATGAAAATTTAATTAAACAGGAAAACCATACTCGATATTTGAGTTATGCCTCATGAGTGGTCAAAATGTAGCTACTATAGTGTTTTTTACGTCATCGGTTTTGCTCTTAAGTCTAGGAAAAGTACTAGAATTTCTACTACTATCCTACCAAATAATCTCCCACTTTTAAAGGTGTTATGCGACACTCTTAAAGGTGTGAAGCGACACTCTGAAAGGTGCTATGCCGCACCCTTTAAGGAGTTGCACAACACTAATATGAGAGTAAAAATTCACTTTCAGTGCGATATAAGAGTTAAAAAGGTGTTAAACTGAACCTCTGTTGCACAATTATATACTTATCTTTGCCACCAATTGCTCAAATAAGTGTTATTAAACCCTTTCAGGGGTGTAAATGAACACCTGTAACGGTGTCAAATTTGGACCCATATAAACTACTTTTAAAGGTGTTAAAGCACACCCCATTTTCTTAGAGTGTAAGTGTGATTAAATCCCTTCAGGGGTGTAAATGTACACCTGTAACGGTGTCAATTTGGACCCATATAAAGTACTTATAAAGGTGTTAAATCACACTCCAATTTCTTAGAGTGTACTCAAGTAGCTTTCAATGCATTGGAAACTCAGAAATTTCAAAACTTAGAAACCATTCCTTTTGAGACCAATTTTTCTGAAGCCACTTTGCAAGGCGTGGTACCAGAAACTTCATCCGTGAGTGATTTGGATATGTCATTGGTCGTTGATGATGGTCAGAATATGGTCCCACACTTTAGGGACAGTGTGATTCTGGCAACCACAAACTCTTCGATTTCAAAACCCATATCTTGGGCGTTGATTAATCTAAAAAATTACTCCAACAAAGGACTGTGGAGGGCCGATAAAACTAGTTCAGAACGGTAGCAGAAAATTCAGTCAATAACGACACCGACTAACAGAAAACCTGTTTTATTTACTACTTCAACCCCTAAAATTGACGATATTGCGCCACCCAAATTGAGTGAATTGCTGCCAGAGTTGACAGTTGAATACAATCCACCTCATCCCATGGAAGACAAAATGGCCCAACTTTTAGAAGAAAGACGCATTGTTGACATAAAACATTTCATCAACCAAGTTAGAAGCCTCGAAGTTCATCGCTGCCACAAAGACACTAAGAGGGTCATTCAAGTTTGTAAAAGAAATAAGATACGGTTTCTATTCTTATTTTTACTTCGAGTGTGCGTACTGCACCAAAAGTGTGAAAGTTACCACGGACTCAGTTGAATTAAAGCAAACTGGAGTCAAAAATAAGTATTGTGCAGCGTGTGAGTTTTGTAAGAGACACGGTAAAAACCCTGCCAACCATTTTTGCTATAAAAATTCGAGCGGACTCTCAGCCAGCATGGAGGCTGACATTCTTGTAGAAGGCTTTCGACAGAGTGAAGCTATGCATGGATTAAGGTATAAAAAATTTATCGGCGATGGCGATTCCTCCGTGTATAAGAAAATTTTACAGAACGTAGCATATGGCACAAAAGATTCCAAAATTGAATGTTCTAACCACGCGGTGAAGAATTTTACTTCACATTTGTACAATCACTCTGCTTTGTCAACGGAATACAAGCGATACCTCAATCCAGAAAAAAATAGGAAAATGACTAGAGCAGCTAAAGGAGCAATTTTTCACGCGTCCAAAAATAGGGAGACTGTTTCTGACCTGAAAGCTGACTTAGTTAACATTCCAAAACACGTTTTTGGCAACCATTAGCACTGTCGGACTTATTTTTGTGAAAATAAAAACGATAAGAGAATAATCATCCCGCGAAATCTATACCTTAAAATAATTTCTACTATAAACAATTTGGCGGCCAAAGCTGACAAGCTAATCACAGACGATACCAGCAACAGAGCCTAAAACTACATGTCCCTGCTTGTCAAGTTCAATGGAGGAAAACAAGTGGATCATGGGGAGGAAAACAAGTGGATCATGGGAAGAAAAACAGTTTCCAAGGAAGATGTTTTGGAGCCGCATAGAATCAAAATCACGGTAGAATGTGGCATAGGCAGCTTTGGAAAAAAATTACAACCAAAAGTCCCAATAGTTTTATGAAAAAACACATTGAGAAAAACTGTAATCATTTGGAAGCTAAGAAACGGTCCCTAACCAGAGAATTTACCAAAGAGAAAAGACAGAGGAAGCATCTTATGAAAGCTAAGGAGGTTGCCGAGGGTCAAGCTGATTATGGACCGAATTGCCAGCAACCCGATATACCAGCCGAAGAGTTTGAAAGACGAAAAAATCGTTCATTATCCAATTTGTCAGTTGACGAACTGAAGCGCGCAAAAATTGAAGAGGGCACTCGCGGGCAGGCTAGTAATGAAACTTGGCTAGAAGAAAGAAGACAACGTTTAACTGCTTTCAACTTTGGAGCTGTGTGCAAGAGACGCGAATCTACAAAGAGCGAAAATCTAGTCAAACGTCTTTTATACTCCCCACTCATTAGCACACCAGCCATGGAATATGGCAAGGCTAACGAAGAAGTTGCCATAGACACTGCTGCAAATGACACCCCTGTTGTTCAAAGCGGGATATTTATTGATCTGGACAAACCATACCTTGCCGCCTCACCGGATGGTCTCATAGATGATGATGGTCTCGTTGAAGTTAAATGCCCAAAATCCATTGAAAACATTGAACCGCTTGAGGCACCAGAGTTCGTCAAAGGATTTTGTTGTACGAGGGAAAACAATAGATTGAAGTTACGTATAAATCACAATTATTTCTATCAAATACAGGGACAACTTCACATCACCCAAAGAAATTATTGCGATTTTATCATTTGGAGTCCCAAAGGGACGTCTATAGAGCGAATATATGCGGGTGAAGAATTTTGGTGTAAGAAGATGAGTCCCTCTCTTGACAGATTTTACCTGGAATGCCTCCTTCCAGAAATTAATGACCCCCGCCAAACACGAAACATGCCGTATCGGGAGCCAGACTTCATCAAAGAAGCCATGAATAAACAGAATGGAAAAGCGAAAAGTGATGAACCAAAGTCCAAAAAACGAAAACACGTCAATGATGCAAATCAAGACTTTCAAGGTCAAATCATTTTAGAAAAGCCACAAACGAAGGACAAGCCGTGTCAAGATATTTCCAATGCGAGCCTAGAGAGAAAATCTAAAGTTTCAAAGAGAAATCTAAAAAAGACTCCACAATCGACAGATGAGTCTAAGATAATGAAGACAAGAAGGAAATTGTTAAGTCAGCATAAAACTTAAAAACAGTATCTTTATTACTTTGACGTAAGCTCGTTAAATTAACATTAAGAATGACTACATCGCTCGAGTATCTGATCCTGACTGTCGTCTCGCCGATCTACCTAGCCTGACTGTAGCTTTGTTTATCGTGTAAGTTTCTTATTGGCCAGTCTAGATCACGTGAATAAGCTAGCCTCGTCTGGGTCACGTGACAACATTATAACATCTTTCTTTTCATTAATTTTTTTTTTAATTTTATGCCTATGCTAGTGTTGCCCTATCCTATGTTTGGTATCGCCGTGGTGGTATTAATGGTCTACCACTCCTACTGGTTCTGCTAGGCTGGGCGTATGTTCTGGAGTCCTCCCGTTGGTTGCTCTGTGGTCTGGTCTCGTTGACGTCGTTGTCAGGCATCTGGATCCTTTCGTGAGTGTGGGAGGGTTCAGTCTCATCAAGATTGCCCGCTGTCTGAAGAACTGTTCCGGGAGGGTGTTGTTCGTCTATGACCTCTGGTTGTAGTGTTGGGTCCTGTCGTTGATCAGTCTCTCTTCGATAAAATGTCCTTGAGTTGAACGAGGCTGTATGGTTTGCTGGACTTGGACTCTGCTCTGGCGTGTTGTCTGGTCTTGGGAGTATTGGTGGAGTGGGATTGCGAGTACTGATATTGGAAAAGTTCTCTGGCTGTTTAGGTCGCAGTTGGATTCTGGTGCGTCTATAGATCTGACCCGTTGGCGTCTCGATCTTGTATGACAGAGGCTCTGTTGCTTTAGCAACAATTTTTGCCGGTTGCCAATTCCTTTTCCCTTTTTGATAATAAATAGCTTGACCCGGGTATAGCGGCGTTGACGTCATAGTCCGTTTTTCGTTGGCTCTATTTACCATGTCTGCCTGTTGATGAATTATGGCAGTCCTGGCCTTTTGTATCGGGAACTGGGGTTGCAAGGTTTTGTTTGTAGTTGTGAGTAACGTGCGTAGCCGGCGACCCATGCTTAATTCTGCCGGGGATGGACGATTCACTTTGGGGGTCGTCCTGTATTCTAATAGGACCGTTTCTAAGTCTATTCCGTCTTGATTACCCTTGATAATGGCGTTCTTAATTGTTTGTACCATTCTCTCGGCCAGCCCATTTGATTGGGGGTAGTGAGGAGAGGACGTAACATGTTGTACGCCCCACTTCTTCAAGAAGAGTTTAAAGTCCATGGCGTTGTATGGGGGTCCGTTGTCCGATATGAGCCTTTGAGGTGGACCATATCGTGCAAATTGAGATCTCAGGAAAGTGGTTACTGTTTGCGTGTTTGCTTTAGGTAGTTCTTGTACTTCAACGTAATGTGAAAGATAATCGACCAGAAGAATATATGTTTGTGATCCGATCATAAACAGATCTGTGCCAACCATTTCCCATGGTAAAGCGGGTACCGGGTGTGGTGTCATGCTCATTGGAGGATTAGCCCGTTGTCGTTCCATGCAGATCGTGCATTCCTTCACATAGTTAGTGATGTCTTGTGTTATGTTTGGCCAATAGACGTTGAGTTTGGCCTTGGCAATACACGCATTTGTGCCTTGGTGAGTGTTATGGATTTTCCCAAGAATCTCTGGTCTCATACTTTGAGGTATGACCAATCTGGTGCCACGAAAGAGTAAGTGGTGCTTGCAGTATAATTCGTCCTGATAGGGCCAGTATAGTTTACATTCTTCTGGTAATGTCTTTTGATGTTTAGGCCAGCCTCGTTTTACAAACCCAATTACCAGCTGTAAGGTAGAATCCTGCTGCGTCATTTCTATGTATCGATCCTGTACTTCTTGGGGGTGGGTAGTTATGGTATGTACTGCGGTTTGTGGGCCTTCCAGTTCAGGTGTGTTGATTAACATGTGTTTTTGAGGGGCTCGTGAGAGCATGTCGGCGATCAAAAGTTGTTTGCCAGGTACATAAATTAGATCGATCTGGTAGCGAAACAATCGCATGGTAAGCCGTTGTAGACGTGGTGAGATGAGTCGGAGAGGTTTTTGCAACAATCCTATGAGAGGATTATGGTCTGTTTGTACGGTGAATCGTGTTCCTGCCACATAGTAGTTGAAGTGTTCGCATGCGTAGACTATAGCCAGTAATTCCTTGTCTATTTGGGCGTAGCGTTGTTGGGTTGGATTAAAGGATGTCGATGCGTATTCCACTGGGTGTCCGTCCTGTAGGAGAACGGCTCCTACTCCGTGCGGGCTTGCGTCTACTGATAGAACGATTGGTTGCTCCGGGTTGAAATATGCCAGTACTGGGGCTGTGGATGTAAGTGTTTTTAAGTTGTCATAATGGCGTTGGTGTGTGGCTTCCCATCGAAAATCTGCATCCTTTTTAAGCAAAGCTCGTAGTGGAGCTGTGTCTTCGTTAGAATTAGGAATGAATTTTGCGTTGTAGTTTATCATGCCGAGGAAGCTTTGTAGCGCCAGTTTGTCTGTTGGTGGTGGTAAGGACGTAATCGCTTGGACTTTTCTTGGATCTATTTGTACTCCAGATGGGGTAAGGAGATGTCCTATGTAGGTTGTTTTCGTTACTGCCAGTTGTAGTTTTTGACTACTAAACCGTAATCCTATTTGGTAGGCTTTTTCTAGAATTCTTATTAATGAATGTATGTGCGAGTTCATGTCCGGTGTGGCAATAAGAAAATCGTCCGTCGATATATGTACTTCTGGAAATTGTGTCTTTGGAGAGATGCGCCGTAAGGCTGCTTGACAAACTTCCGAGCCTGTTGAGATGCCCATGGGGAGGCGCGTGAAACGATATTGGCCTTCTGTCGTGGCAAATGTGCACAGCTTTGAACTAGACTCATCAAGTTTTATTTGCCAGAAAGCGCTCTGGACGTCTAATACAGTAAAGATTGTAGCTCCATTTAGCTCCGCAAATATTTGTTGGGACGTTGGAACTGGATATGGTGTGCGCATTATGGCCTTGTTGAGCCGCCGAGGATCAAGACAAATGCGGACTGTGCCATCCTTCTTTGGGGCGGCCACCATCGGATGGACCCAATCCACTGCCTCCTGGACTGGGACTATGATTCCGAGTTGTAGAAGTCGGTTTAGTTCATGTCTCACTGGCTTTTGCAGTGCTATCGGTATTTTGTGGGCGGTGGCTATGTGAGGCATAGTGTTTGGTTTCAATTGTATGTGATGGGTGCCCGTAATTATGCCAATTTCGCCGAATACTGAGGAGTATTGTCGAATTACTTCCGTGGGTGTAATTTGTAGAGTCGTTGTCGTATGGTCTTCTTCGCCAGCTAATGATGTAGAGCTCACTTGATATTCTGGACGTGGTCCCAATGGTCTTCGGTGGTGTTCAATGAGGCCTAGTTGAAAAGAGGCTGCGGCACCCAGGATTGGCGTCCGGTCGTCCTTTATGACGTAAAATGGGCAGGTGATTGATGCATTATAAGAGGTGCATGGGAGATCGACTATGCCTTCTATCGGGACTGTATGGCCAGAGTATGCTGTTACCGTGTGGACGGGTTGTCGTAGTGTCAGCCTGCCTGGTAATGTTTCGTAAATTTGGTTTGGAATGATGTTTACTTGAGATCCTGTATCCACCTTGAAGGTTATTGGCTTGTCAAGGAGATATATTTGGTCGTAGATCTCGTCCTCTCTCGGTAAGTGTGTAAGTGGACGTAGTTCTAACTTGGGTACATCAAGTGTGTGGGTGTCCAATGTGATACTGTAGTTGAAAACCTCGTTATAATCGGCTGGGATCTCGTCAAATACCATGGGCTGGCGTGAGTAGTCCTGTAAGGGCTCTCTGTCCTCCTGGGCCTGTTGTCTTTCTTGAAGTGAAAACGTCTTTCGACACTTGGGGCGCCAGTGTCCCCTAATGTTGCAATTGAGACATTTCGAGTTCCGTGCTGGGCAAGGTCTCCCCCCGTGACTTGTAGTACAGTTGGGACAGTCGTGATTAGGTTGCCGCTCCTCATATGGGGTATTCCGGCGATTACTGGTTGAAAAGCGCGAAGAGTGAGCTTGGTAGTGTGGCTGGCGCAAGATGGGTGGGGGTGCGGTGTGACGTGGTCGCTGTGTCTGGAACCTTCGTCGATTCATTGCATCAAGGGTCACAATTGGTATGTCGTTTGTTGTATTTACCCGAGTGGCGTGCTGTGTGCCCATCAAGGAGGCCTGAATGCTGGATGTTTCTTCCGCTTGACATCGGGCAACAGCTATGTCAAGTGTCAGGTTGGGTGTAGATAGTAGTTGTTTCCGTAGTTTGTCATTGTGTATGCCTACGACGATTAGGGTGGTTATCAATTGATCAGTTAATGGAGTAAAATCGCACTCATAAGCCTTGGCCTTCAACTCCGTGAAGAAATGATCGAATGTTTGGTTCTCTTGTTGTTTCGTTGTTAGAAACAAATAACGCGAATAGAGCAGGTTTCTGTATGGTTGATAATAAGTGTCAAATGCCGCTATAATTACCGGAACGGTACGGGCGTCGTCTACTTCTGGAATTGGAAGCGTATTGTATATTCTTCTGCCGACCGGGCCTAATACGTGTAAGAATGTGGCGCGTTGAATCGATACGGTTTCGCCATTTAACTTGGCTGCAGTGGCGTATATGACGTAGCCTTCTTTGTATTCCCTCCAAGCGGTAGCAGGGTCTGTACCGGGTATAAATTGCGCAGGGCTTTTGAACGATGCCATCTGGAGTCAGTCTCCTTCTGCTGTGGTCGAAATCAATTTGGGCCTTGGCGTGTTGTGACGGTGCGGATCTTTCTGTATACGTTTGCGTGGGGCCGTAATCCCACCTCTATCACCATGTTATGATAATAAGTCAGCATAAAACTTAAAAACAGTATCTTTATTACTTTGACGTAAGCTCGTTAAATTAACATTAAGAATGACTACATCGCTCGAGTATCTGATCCTGACTGTCGTCTCGCCGATCTACCTAGCCTGACTGTAGCTTTGTTTATCGTGTAAGTTTCTTATTGGCCAGTCTAGATCACGTGAATAAGCTAGCCTCGTCTGGGTCACGTGACAACATTATAACAGAAATGTACCTTGAAAGTTCCTGAAAAGCCTCAGTCAAAAAATGGCTCTAAAATAGTCAAGCCAAATCAGAAGGGAGGCTTGAAGATTTTTCAAAATTCCACGTTGAAGGATGATAATTCGAAGGTCCCCAAAAGACCGCCATCTAAATATAACGCCAAAGTTCCCAAAAAAAGCAACAAATGCAAAACCGGATAAAGAATGAGTAAGTGGCCATGGTATCTCAAAAAATCAGAGCGAAACAATACTTCAAAGTCAACTTAAAACTTTAAAACTAAAAAGCAACACTGTGATTCTTCAAATAAGCTTTAAAAAATTTTCAGTTTGCTTCATTCTGTGGAAGTTGAACCTATAGCGCGAGCAGCCTGCGTCCGCGAGTCGCGTGATCCAAGAGGCTATGATCTTAAGAACTTGTTTTTGAGCAGTCGACGCTTGTTTAGTATTTTCCGAGCTTGAACAACTTTATTTGGATTTTCTAACTAACTATAACACCCTTAGAAACAAATACTTTGTTATCAGGTCGAATTTTCGTCTAAAAAAGTAATTCAGGTAAATAATTACAGTTAATAGAGGTTTTTATATCGTTTGAAATACGTTTTTCGACGTTCTTTACGGCCAAGGCTTAGTAAGTCTGTATAGACTGTAATATAGTCTTTATAGTGTCATTCCTCTTTAAAGATAATTAAAAAAGCTAATTTCCAGATCCTTTTTGGAATTCTGTTATCTGTAGTCTGCTTCGTTTCCTGCTAGAAACATATCCTAGATTTTACCGGATTTCCGGGGCCCTTCCAATTTGAAGTAAAAATGTTATATCTTTTCAATTTTTAGCGTGTTGATACTTGAAATAGAGTGTTTTCACCTTGTGAAAAATTAGAAAACTTCAAAATACTACTGGAATGATGACAAAAAGTTTTATGTGTTTTCGCTAGGGAAGTTAAACGAGCTCAGTTAAAGGGATACTTTCTTTTAATTTCATTGCAATAAATCCCTATAAGGTTAATTTATTTCGATAGATAGACAAATAAGGATTCTGAAAATATATATGTTTTTATATTTTAGTTTAATTAATGATTTTTAAATTACGATTAAAAGATCCAAAATGCTATTGTTTTGCGATCATGAGGACACCTGGTGATACAGAGTCGAACCACCGAAAAACGTTACTAGTTCGTCTCTACCAATTTCGACGTCATAAGTCTCTTAGGCTCCGTAGTGTTTTACCTACTGATAGGGGGATTCATTCTGTGAGCGCAGTATGATACAGATTGACGGGAGTTCCGTCATGGAACGATAGTTTTTTATAAATCCATGGTTCCGTCACTACGCGGGGTAACGCTGCCGACTTTCGGCACGGCATCGGCGATCCCATACGTTCGCTGAGGCTTAGTGAGTTTAAACCAATTATTATCATTGCACTGTTTCCGTTAGAACTTAAACACTGTTTATTTCTTAACGTGGTTTTAATTTTACTCTCTCGATTTAAATACTAGGCATTTTATTTTAATAATAAATCACAAAATATTCTAAAACTCGTCCATCGTAGTTTATTTTACACGTTAACTCCATAGAAGCGTAAAACTCAAGGCGCCAAACATTACAACTGCTCAAGCGCGGCCATAAGTGTGAAAAGGCTAATTCTCGTTCCTACTACTTTTTACTCCGAAAACGACAGTTTTCATTCTAACTACTAGCAACCAATCAGAGGCCGAACTTTACCTACGTAGGTAATGGGTTGAAAATGGCGACCGATTTTAAATCTGGAGTTCAAAATTTAAATTTTTATTCACGTTGATTTTAAATAATAAATGTTTCTCGCGATTTCTACTGACCCCCATGTTTTTAGGGGTGGTTAATTTATAGAAAACCAATGTTAGTTTGACCAACTCAGATAAATCCGATTCTATCCCTTTAAGTGACTAGACCCTCGAGAAAAATAAATAGCAAAAAATGTTAAGATAAACGAAATTACTATGGCACAGGACGATCGAACGCACTTTCCCCTTTCAATGAAAATAACCTGTAGGTTTTACAATACATAAAGGGGAACCTCTAATCCCTGCTTGGGGCGGTAGTTCTCCATTGCCTGGTGCATGGTATTTTTAAAAATTTTGGACCACCTTGAATACGAGACTTACGAGGTTACTAAAATAACTAATTCTCTAATTTAATTGTTATTTTACTTTAACACTGGTTCGACCAATTAAGTAGCCATATATTTTTCGAAAGTATTTTTAATGAAAAGTAAAATTCAAAAAGAAACGCTGCCTAGCTTGCTCATCTCTCCTTCGCGCGCTAACCGACAACAACTCTCTCTTTCTTTCCTTGGGGTTGAACCCCACCTTAAAAACCAGTTTTCTTGGGTCCCCCTTTTCTCCTTTTTTGCTTAGAATTAATTCCCCCCTTAATAGGACCCCTATAGACTTGAACAAGCCAGGCAACACCAAATTACAAAATTGTTTTACACAGAATTTTAAGTGAAATTCCCACAAATTCCCCCCCATGAACAATAGTTCATCGTGTATCTTAATCTAGTTCCAATGGATGCAACAAATTAATTGATCTTTTAATCATTTTCTGATTTGGCAGTTTTAAAGAACATGCTCGTATCTTAGAATCACGTCCGTCGAAAACCTCTTCAACTGTCGCGATTTGCCATTGTTGTCTGGGGAGGTCTAAATCGTTTACCAACATAACATCTCCTGGTTTTATGGAACATCTTTTAGTCAGGTCCACATTGTGAGCCGAATTTAGAAGTAGATGATACTCTCTCTTCCATTGTCTCCAAAATTTATTTAATAGAGTTTCCTTGTACTTCCATCGTTTCACGGCTTGTTTGCTTGATATCGTGCTAGTTGGATTGAAATTTGAATTTGGAGGTAAAGATGTAAGCCGACGTCCCACCAAGAAATGCGCGGGCGTTAAGCAAGTAGGTTCATCCGCTTCACTGTGTTGATATGTCAATGGCCGTGAGTTCACCACAGCTTCCACTTCGGTTACTACCGTTTGCATTTCCTCGAAATCCAACATCGCCCTTCCAAGTGTTTTCTTGAGCGCGATTTTTACCGTTTGAACTTGTCGTTCATAAAAGCCGTCCCACCAAAGTGATCTTTCAGCTATGAACTTCCAGGCAATGCCCTGGGTCCCAAAATACTTATTAACTTTTGGCTTTTGAATGTTTTTCCAAATTGAAATTAAAGCTTAGGGCATTGTCCGAATAAAATACTCTTACAAGTCCTCGTCTTGCTATAAACCTTCGAAAAGCTTGAAGGAACGTTTCAGTTGACATCTCGGTTATTAATTCCAAGTGGATCGCTCTACCCACACCACAGGTGAAAAGGCAAATGTAAGCCTTGTACGTGCAAGTTGTTACTTTTATTTTTTCATTGACTTTCGACTTGCTACTTCCCCTTGCTTGTACTTCTTTTATGTGTTTCTTCAGGTACAGAGGCCCGGCAAAATCTACTCCAGTGACTTCGAAACTAGCTGCTTTGCTAATTCTGTCCATCGGTAGAGTGGCAGTTTCTTCTGCTAAAGCCTTAACCTTCCACGATTTTCATTTTAAACATTGAGATATTCGGTTCTTGACTTGTTGCCTTCCTTGTGGTCTCAAACGCGTTTAGGTTGAGAACGTTTATGTTTCAAACGCGTTTAGATTGAAAACGATTATGTTTCAAACGCGTTTAGATTGAAAACGTTTATGTTTGAAACTCGTTTAGATTGAAAACGTTTATGTTTGAAACGCGTTTAGATCGAAAACGTTTATGTTTCTAACGCGTTAAGATTGAAAACGTTTATGTTTCAAACGCGTTAAGATTGAAAACGTTTATGTTTCAAACGCGTTAAGATTGAAAACGTTTATGTTTCAAACACGTTGAGATTGAAAACGTTTATATTTCAAACGCGTTCAGATTGAAAACGTTTATGTCTAACCCGCATGTAGTTTTCCAACGTTAATGTACAGATGTGGTATAGCTTAAGTAATATATAAACAACTATTTCAAATTATAATATAAAAATTATTCTTGGAATATCAAAATAAAACGGATCTTTATAGCTACAAAACTACCAAAGGCATCGAAATTGCGAAAAATATATCTATATATTACTTTTAAATTATGAAAAAAGAAAATATTAAGGTTTTGTAGGATTTCTTTACACGAGGCGAACTGCTAACGCGTTGCACTAGTGTAACAAGTTCTAAAAACCAAAATATTACCTCTCCGAGTCAAGAGGAGGACTACTACTACAAACTTATTAACCTAGATATAGAATTATTTCTCTTTTTTGAAGTAAAAATTTACGAATTTTTAAACCAGTATTCCGAGCATAGCGAATATACAGTAAAGCAGACGACATTTACATCCAATAATGATACGTCTTGGACACATTTAATAAGTAAATGGGAAAAAAACAGGAAATGAAGTGTATAGATTTTGGAGAGATATAACCTTTATGTCTTTGAAAAGGCCCAACTGTCTATGCCTCAACTGTTAACCCTATTTTCTTATAGCTACATTCACAACTGGTTAGCAGTATAAACACTACAGTCTCGTTTCACCTCAACGATTTTCTAAGTTTGCCAACATGAGTGTTAACGTTAAATATCACCAAAGCTGACTTGTGGTTGGACGCACTGAAAGTCAATACGCACCATAATAAGAATGAAAACTTCTAAGCTATAACCCAATAACGATTAGCCCTTCCACTGATCTAATTGCCACCATGATGCATTCCGTAGCTAATACCCGTTTACCATTAGGCTTTTCACTGGTCTAAATGCCAATATGATCTTTTCTTCTATTATTAAATCTAAACCTGATTATTTAAACGTGTAAATAACTTTCGACTCACTCTGAACCGTTAATGTCCCTTCATTACAGACACGAAAATAAAACCCACAGTTTAGTTCACCTTAAGTCTCAATTATTTACTCTTTGGTTCACTAAGCCTATTGCGGATAATATTTGATTTACCCGATTGAGTCCAGGCCTAAGCTTCCTTCTTGAAATCTTTAGATCAAGGATTATTCTTTATACAGATATAGTATAGCTTAAGAAATATATAAACAGCAATTTCAAATAATAATATTAAAAATATCCTTGGAATATCAAAATGAAACAGAGCTTTAAAGCTAGAAAAGTACTAAATGCATCGTAGTTACGAGAAATATTTCCACATATTCACTTTATATTATGGAAAAAGTGAATATTAAGGTTCGGTAGGATTTCTTTACACATTAAAGCAAAGCGAACTGCTAAAGCAGCGCGCTAGTGTAACAACGGACCGACACACACAGACAAAAACATAGACTGCTTTTTAACTCTTTCCGTATTAATTTTGAATTGAGAAACAAAATTATCTTAAATATTAAAATAAATATATAATTAATATTTGATATTTTATTCGTTAGTTGTTCGCCTTATTGAGCTTTACATCGTTTTAAAAAAGAACAATTAAACATTCTTGAAAGACTTGACTAATATTGACGTTTGAAATGAAACATACGCCTGTTGCTTCGCCTTACTCAAATAGGTAGTATATAAAGGATTCGAATCGCAGCTGTAGATAAGAACATCGCAATTGCGTGAACCTTTGGAGGAAGACCCCGCCATTGGAAGGCTAGACGTTTCTCGTAACCCTTGCCGATCGCAGCGTACAAATATAAGTACCCTGGTAATGGTAAAACAGTCAACGTGGTCGTCCCCTAGCAAAAACGTTGAACTGACCGGTCCCAGGTGCCTAGAAAGGCTTAAAAAAGTGTTAACATATTCTATACACTTATTTGCAAGTTTAGAATCGTCTTGATATTTAATAGAAAACCCCATTTTGATGTTTTTACGTTGGTACGCCAAGATAACAAATAATATATTTTGATCGGTTATATGTACTAAACCTCTGATCTAAACTTACAGTTCACAACAGAAATGGTCACTGAAACATTTTTGAAGGCAATTTTAGCGTGAGTCAAACCGTTTAATGAGCAACACTTTTCTAAAATTAGAATTCATAACTCAAAATTAAACCCAGTTATAAACCAAACTAATATAAAAATAAAATTTAATTTATTTACTAAATATGGGCGAAGTTCTAATACGGCTTTTTTGTGAGTAAATTCTGACTTTTGACGTGTCAAGCACCAGCGAATGAATGTACCCCATTCCCAAATTTCTGAACCTTGGCCTCTCGGCATGAGAAGGGGTTAAAACCGATTCACCAAATAAAATATTAATTATTCTTCCTCAGATGCTCGAGTTAACTACATGACGTCAATATGTTTATATCCTTTACACCTAGAGTAGGTTTTGAACACGTTTAAACCCTGGCGTTTCGGTTTATGTCCACTTTACGATAAGTTTAGATTTTAAACGTGTTTTTAAAGGCTTTCAATGCGCTGTTGTGTTTAGTTTTTATATGTTTAACTATTACACCCATTGGTACTAGTTGGTGTTTAGTTTTCGTACGTCAAATCTAGGGGTTTAGATTTTCAACATGTTTAAATCAAATGGATGTGCTCAAAACCTAAACGTTGTTTTTTCTGTGTAGAAGCACCGCTATAGGCAGTGAGAGTTGACTAGCCTCTTGCCTGTAGTGAACTTTGGCACAGTCTGGCGGTGACCCTTGGTGTGAGGGAGAATACCCCAATGGTGGCCTCGCCCCTGTGTGTTTTCCGAAATGGTCTTTATGCGTACTAAAATGATTACCCGTAATACGTAACCGGTGTACAAGTAGCGCCAACAATGTAGAAAGGGGTGGTGACGTTTCAAATGAAGACTGAATTATGACCAAGAAATTCTAAAGCACGGAGAGGGAAATTGCAGTGCAATCTTTTCTTCATAGAGGCGACAATAGAAATGTAGCATTTCGATATACGAAATTAAATGTGTAAATTCGTGCAACACCCTTGTTTGGCATCCACTATTAAATATTTACATTTTCCTTTCGAATTATTGAAACCTCAACACGTACTCCCTTCAAAATAATTAATTTCATGATAAAATGTTTTCGGAAAATGTAATTGTTCTTGAAAAAGCGTAGATATGTAATTTTTTCAATTAATTTAGAGGGAATGGATCGATTTGTTGGAATGTGGTACTTAATATAAGCAACACCAGGGGGAAGCACTTTACGTGGCCTTAAGCCAAAGCTCACTGTTTATAACTCTATTTTGTATTTGTAGTAGTCTGTCTTCGTGTAATCATTAAAGTGTGTTGATTTTCTGTTATTCAGTTCTCAGTTCTTGTCATTATATTGTTTATTCCACTACTACGCCATAAAACAATAGGTTATGGGTTCAGCAACGCACTGCGGTTTTAGTTCCAGTCAATAGTATGTTTATTTCTTTATCAACTACGCGGTATTATTAATATTGAATATAGTCGCCAAGGCTTAAAAACTGTCACGTTATTGCATCATTCTGAAGGGTGTGGTCTGAACATTAAACTTAAAGAGTCGAGTTAAATTAGTTAAGACTATCATGGCAGCAGTATTAAAGATTACACCGCTTGAAAAGGACAATTTTGACACATGGAAAATCCAAGCTTAAGCGCTATTTGTGAAAAATGGTTCGTGGATCTACGTTAATGGCATGAAAACTCGACCTGTGGCTGGAGCAGCAGCGGATGATATTGAAGCATGGATAACTGCAGATTCAAATGCTATGTCGGATATCATTCTATCGATGAGCCCAGGAGAACTCAAGCAAATTAAATATTGTGAGACATCTAACGAGATCTGGAAAAAACTACATGAAGTTTACGAGTCAAAAGGTCCCGCTAAGAAGGCTTCGCTCCGTAAGCCGCCTCACTCGCATCACAAAAGCAATGCAACTCTCTGGTTTTTATTTCTGCTTCTCCCAAGTCGGCCAGGTAGTGTCTTGGAGTGGATATCAATTTTAAATCTGGTAATTCCGAGAGCCAACTTTTCCACGCTTTTCAAACATGCTCTGGGAGGGGATCGTCCCAATCTTTTCTTACTAGCCATAACTCCTGGAACATAATCTTCACTCTAATTGTAAATGGCGATAATAGACCGAGGGGGGTCGAAAATCTTTGCTGCGGATTTCAACAAGCTTCTTTTTGTTTCGTCTATTTCCGGAATACTTTTGATCAAGGCGTCTACTTGATATCCAAAAGTATCATTTTTATCGTTCCACACCACGCCTAATACCATTTGACTTTTTAGAGCATTTTTTGCGATGGGCTTCTCTGAATTGGGCGCAGGTTCCCAATTTTCTCTCTGGATTCTCTTTCTGACCTCGCCCGAACTTGTTCTCCATTTTCTAAGCGTCATTTTCGCAGACGACATGATAATTCTTGCTTCTTGGGCTCTTTGATAGGCTGAGCCATCGTTATCCTCTCAACTTATAAAATCATCCACAAACATATCATGATAAAGCCTCTGATATGTTTCTGGAAACTCTCTTTCGTGCTTCTTTGCGTGCAATTTTACCGTGGCTCCCAGGTGGTAAAGGCTAGACGTGAGCCCGAACACGACCCTCGTCATTCTATAAATAGTCGGTTCTTCTCTTGCTGGTAACGCGAAAGGCTCTGGTTGCCATAAAAAACGTAAAGCGTTTCTGTCGTCTGATGCGATACTAATTTGTAAAAAGGCTTGCTCAATGTCAGCTGTCAGAGCCACTTTGTGCATTCGAAACTTTATCAGAATGTCGAACAGGTCCGGTATTAAATTTGGTCCAGGTAACAACACTTCGTTCAATGAAAGGGCATTTCCTTCGTGCGATGACGCATCGAATACTATTCTTAGTTTGGTTGTTTCTCTCTCTGTGTTCACAACCGGTTGATGAGGCATGTAGTAAACTGCGCTCTCTGTCTCTATATCTTGTCATTCGGTTCTCTCTCTATGATACTCCTTGCCTCGTAGTCTTCAATTACTGACTTGTATTTCAACTTTACGAAATCTCTTGCAAAGTCCTTGTAATCTTTTTTCGGCCATTTTTCGGTTGTTTCCTAATTTAATTTTATCTTCAGTCCAATGCAATTTTACTTGATGACGACCGTCCTTCAGTGTTACCGTACTCTCGAATTTGGAAACCGCTTCTTTCTCATGATCATCCATTGTTTTTTTCACCCATCTCTGCTGTAATATCCACATTCAGATTAATGAGATATAAAAAACATATTTATTGATACACTTTGGGAAGGTTTGTCTACATGACTATTGAGAACGCGTGATGATGACTGACTAAAAATATTTTCCTCGGGCGCGGCCCTTACAATTTCTTTTCTTTTACATATATTTTCCTAGATGGCGGTATAGTACTTATGTTATTGCTTTTGGCGGCTGTTTTAATTTTACTGATTCAAAATGCTACAATCCTCCCCTTGGTAATTTTATTTATTATAAGATTTTAATCCGTAACCAAACTAAGTTAACGCGAAAAACAAAAAAATTCACAATTGACAGAATTAGTCGAAATGGTTAAATGTTCAGGGATTGTAGAAATATCACATTTCATCTATCAAGTAACGAGGGGGACGTCGATGTTCTCGCTGGGGATAGCGACGTTCTCGGATAGGTGGATCGGGATTTGATTCTTGTGGAATCTCTCGAGAGGGGTTGATAGGATCTGTGATAGGAACATCCCTTGGACATGCCTCTTGGCTGGGCAAGGTCGTGGTCGGTTGTGGCAGAGGCACGGGAGTGTCCTTGTTAGGTTGACTCCAACGCTGATCGGATACTCCTTTATACGACTTGTAGAAGCTTTGGTTACGCGTTATCGTGCGATGGCTATTAGTAGCTGTAAACATTGAACCTTTTATTTTCGTGACCACCAGAATCTCTGGATCATACGTCGGATAAAGTTTTCCATTCTTTCGTGTCTGGACTAATACTGAATCGCCTATTGAGAAAGGCATTATCCGTTACACCATATCGCTAAAGCATCCAGTGTTTTAAATTATATTGAAATTGCATTTTTTATGTCCATTTTAATTTCAATATGACGGGGATTATAAACTAGTGATGCCACGAATATTCGGTTACTATTCGGTATTCGGCCTATTCGGCCATTTTTTTCGTATTCGGTATTCGGCCGAATATTTCGTAATATTCGGCCGAATACCGAATATCCAATCATGAAGGAAAAAAACGGAAAAATTACTCAAAAAATTATTTATTTCAATAACAATTTTTACTTTAATATTTATAATCTATCAGTGGTAAGTTGTGATGAATAAAAAAAAGTATATAGGGAGAGGGCGTTTGTCAGGGAGGGAAAGAACATCCGACGTCGTTTTATACCTCTACTTAGGGGAGCGTTTGTAGGCGCGATACTGAAATTCCCCCGTTAGGGGGATGGAATCAAGGTAAGAGATATAAGCCTATGACGTGGCAAGAATGGGTTTGCCCTCTCCCTATAGTGACACGATCTACTCGCAAATGAACCAAAAACCTAAAGACTTTATAGACGGGTCCTATAGTGTTAAAGAGAGCGCGTTGAAAAATCGCCCTTTTCATTCCCTCCTTCCCGAGTTTATCACCAACGTTGAAAGCTTCCGCGCAGGCGCGCTGTAGCAGAGGCGGTAGAGAGCGGATCTAAACAGTGTATCCCTCTCTCTGCTTGCGCGCCAATATTGCGCAGAGCAGTAATCGCGTTACAGCTAGTGCCGAGAGGAGAGGAGAGTTTTCCCACGTGACCCTACATTTCGCCAAGGAATATGGAGATAGGGAAGTTTCGTGTAACGCTATAACTCCGGTCGCCCAAAAATCCCGTTTTCGGCGTGGATGTGCATGTGCGCACGCGCCGCACTTTTCTCGCGCATCGTGTTGAGGATAGGCGGCACTACCGGTTTCCTGCGCAGTTCAAACGCCGAATATAAGTCACGTGACCTGCTACATTTCGTGAAGAGAGATTCCTATACTGACCAAACTTCCCTATCTACATCTTCCTTGATTTCGCGTAGCCGTCTGCCTATTCACCTCACCATGAGACCTGTCCCATAGAGTGCTGTCAGAAGCGCCGGTGTGACGTCACCCATGCTGTTTTCCCATAAAGAAAAAACGGTAACTGTCATGGCCGCCCATTGCTAAAGGCAGACTCATGACGTTTAACCTTGGATCTGACGTCACAACTGACAGCACTCTATTGCGGTCCGTGCGGGGGATGTACGTATTTCGCGGATCGGGTTACAGCTCATAACCGGTTTCGCGCGAGTTGCACATATCTCACGGCCGAATATTCGGTGGCCGAATATTCGGTGCTTCGGCCGAGAGCATGGCCGAATATTCGGTATTCGGTATTCGGCAAAATCAATATTCGCGGCATCACTATTATAAACCCGGCGGTTTTGTATAGATAATGGGGAATTTTATTTACTCTAGCTAAATGACTTGTAATCGGTAAACTAGCTTAATGACTTGTAATCGGTAAACTAGCTTAATGACTTGTAATCGGTAAACTAGCTTAATGACTTGTAATCGGTAAAATAGCTTAATGACTTGTAATCGGTAAACTAGCTTACTGACTTGCAATCGTTAAACCAGCTTAATTAATTGTATTCGGTAAACTAGCTTAATGACTTGTAATCGGTAAACTAGCTAAATGATTTGTAATCGGTAAACTAGCGTACTGACTTGCTATCGTTAAACCAGCTTAATTACTTGTATTCTATAAACAAGCTTACTGACTTGCAATCGTTAAATCAGCTTAATGATTTGTAATCGGTAAACTAGCTTAATGGCTTGTAAAAGGAAACTTCTGGGATGAATGTAGAACACTATTATAACTATAGCTTTCTACTCATAACTTCTATCTTAATTACCTGGCATGGGTATTCTAGCTTAATTACCTGTCATGGGTATTCTAGCTAAATTACTTGTCATGGGTAATCTAGCTTAATTACCTGTCATGGGCAATCTAGCTTAACTACCTGTAATCGTTTATCTAGCTTAATTACCTGCAATCGTTAATCTAGCTTAATTCCCTGTAATCGGTAATCTTATTTAATCACCCTTATTTGTAACTATCCCTGCGTAATGAGGACGGCATCAGTTCCGAAATCATGAGCAAAATCGATTAATTATCACAAAAATTATTTGTTAATTCTAATTCCTTCCTTGAAAGTGTTTTATATATCATTATCATTCAGTTTGATGCAACGAAAGAGAGTAAAATCAGATATAAGTTCGCGGTAAAGCAGCGTAAGTGCAAGAGTGGCTTTCTCCTCGGTTTTTTCCATGGTAAAACGTCGTAAGTCAAACAGCATGTCATATAGGATGCAACAACCTAAGTCAAAGCATGATTAAAAAACATGAAATGTAGCACATAAACTTAATTTTTCTCAAAACCCTCAAATTTGTTCCTAGAAAAAGTTTTATATTTTGATATCAAATCGTTCCCAAACGTAAGAAACGAATATTTGATTTCAAAACAGTGGCGACAAAATGGGTAAAATGGAGAAAAACACCCATGTTATTTCTATGGGAATTTTTTTCAAAACTGTAAACATAATTCGAAAAAGGTTACATCCAATCAAAAAAACCCCGTTATATATTAAAGTCGGTATGAAGTCTTAATTAAGAGAGCTATCGCTGTCATAGAATAAACAGACCCTTTCAAAATTTTCACTTGGAGCCACTTGGACGGTTACTTTTTTTTTAGCTACATCGTAGTATACGATGAGGCTCTTAGTTTGACCCGAGCCGTCGTCGTAATAGTAGTAGTAGTGGCCGGGGTTGTCGCTTCGTTTTCGTTAGATTTTAGTTTAATGGGAATTCGATAGTACCTCAACCCACCCATAGGGCTAACTGAGCTTGGTTAGAGCATTTATTTTAATTAAAATTTTTTTGGTTTCAGCCGGGATTCTATCCCGGGTCGCTCACGCAATAGACAGACATTCTACCACTGAGCCATAGAGACTTGATAGAAACACCGAATTTTTTATTATTTATTTTTATCTCTAAAATGTCGGGGTGATGTGGGGTGGGGTACCTCTTAATCTGTGGGGTCGGATGCTTATGAATTTTTATCTGTGTATGTTTGGGGTTTTTATATTTATTTTCTTTTAATTTATGTGCTGATTAAATACATAACGATTTTCCCCGTTTCCTACCGCGCTCCTCGTGTGTTTCGGTCTCGTTCGGTAGCTATCGTCATCTATATTATGTTTGACTGGAACGTTTTGGCGGTTAATCCAAATGTGGGTATAGATAGAGCTAACATAGTGTTAAATGAGCGTTATGCGTTTGATCGTTTTAGCATTGCTAAAGATTTTGGGCATAAGTCCTTGTTAGAAATTTATAAGATGCGATAAGTGTGCAACGGCATAAGTCTATGTTTTAAACTCATCGAGGGGATTATCACTAAAACTATCTGTTCTTTGATTCGCCGGAATATTAGAATTACAGCATAAGTAATTTATACGGTTAAAATTATATCATTGTTTAGAGTAGGGCCTCGAGGGCTATCAACTCTGATTTTATGCACGGCAAATCATTTAAGCATTGTAAAAGATAGCGCTATTCACTCATTAGGGTAAGGTATAGAGGGGTTATCCACTCATTAGGGTAGGGTACAGAGGGGCTATTCACTCGTACGATGTGGCTACTATTACAAGCCCTTGGGCCGTCTTGATTTATTTGTTACTAAAAATTTGGATTTTTACTCGAGACTCTTTACTTAGTTTAAAGGCATTAAGAAAATGGAATTTTGGACTTTTTGGACTTAATTGAACTTGAGGTAAACAGACTGTAATTTTTCAGTCGTTGATAGGCTCTATTAAGTAGCCAAAAGCTATTATTAAATCCCAACAGTTAGCGTGCGCCACTAGGAAGGTGTGATACCTTTTAAGGGAAAAAGAAGATTCATATGGAAATAATGAGCTACTAGCGTATTAGTTGAGAAAAATTGCAAATATTAAACAATTTTTGATAAGCAACTAATAAACAATTTTTGATAAGCAACTATTAAACAATTTTTGATAAGCAACTATTAAACAATTGTGGATTACACTCTTCTAGGGTGGGGAAATGATCGCGGAATTCTGTCTAGAGAATAGGGATTTTTTACTTTACTCCAGAATGGGGAAAAATCACCGTGGTATTTTATCTATATCACCGGACTTAATGACGACTCATACGGCCTTGTCGGTACGCGATTTCACAAGACCTCCAGAACTATTGTTGTGCGTTAAACAACTCGAAGAGCGTTTACAAAGTCGCGGACGAAATCAAAACAAGAACTCTTACGAACGAACGCGTTATAATGAATCGTCGAAGGACACCCACGGTCGTAACGGGAAAACTTCCGGAATTGAATCGCGTAGTACGGTTTCAAATAACGAGTATAAAAGATCCGGAAATGGACAAAATCGACCCCGCGTAAATGTGAAAGGGGAATACCTTTGCTTTAACTGTAGAGACTATGGACATTTCTCAAGAGATTTCCCAAAACCGCCGAGAAAAGACCGATGTACCATTTGTCAAAGAACCGGACACGATTCCAGTCAATGTAGCCGAAAAACGCCGTCGAATGGAGCGTCTAGCGACGCGCTACACGTTGAAAGTAGAAAAGCTGACGCCGATGGCAACGTAAAATATTTCATGGACGTTTTGGTTGATGGACAGCCGATGAAAGCCTACGTCGATTTAGGCAGCAAATGCGTGACGGTGCGCCGAAGTAGCGCCGATCAACTACGGCTACGAGTGAGAGAAACCGATAACGATTTCTTCATAGGTGGCTACGGCTCCGGTCGTACGAAGCCCGAGGGGGTTTGCAACTTGACTCTAACAGTGGACCAAGCTTCGGCTGAGGTAGAGGCGTACGTGGTACCCGATAACGTTCAATCGATACCTGTCATGATAGGGCAGCCATTTACCGAACAACCACACGTGGTGGTTGTCAAACGAAATAATGCCTTGAGAATTTTCGAGGAGCGACCCGAGAACTGTGAGGGAGACGACCGCTTGAAAAATCTGACGATTCCGGATTTACCCGAGTCAAAGGTTAATTTGTGGGCGCGAGCCGCTACCGTGATCCCTCCAAATTACGTCGGCTTTATCGACGTGATCTCCCGAGACGAGCTTAAAAACGGAACCGATTTATATATAGAATCATCGGTTCGTATGATTCCCGGAAACGAGTACTGTCTACCGCGAACGGTCTGTTCCCTCGAACGGGATGGCGCGAATACGATGCCGATTTTTAACGTATCGGATAAAGAGCTAATAATTGAAGCGGGGCGAAAAGTGGCGCGCGCCGAGATTTGTTTACGCGAAACCGGTCCCACGAGAGAGGTCCTTAGTACGAAGCCGATCACGCTACCGCCACTTCCCGCCGAAAACGTAATTGCGGGCGAAAATCTCTCCAACGGTACTATAGAGCGATTGCACGGATTATTGAACGAATACCGAGATTGTTTCACTAACGATCTAAGCGAACTCGGACGGACGGACAAAGCTGTCATGAATATAGAGCTTACGTCAAATGAACCGGTCACGTACAGACCCTATCGGTTGTCATTCGCTGAACGAGACCGCGTTAGAAAAACCTACGTCAGGTTTTGGACGTCATACGCAACGCTAATCTCACCCTCAACCTAAAGAAATGTCGCTTTCTTTTGGGAAATATCGATTACCTGGGTTTCGAAATCGACGAGTCTGGCATTCTCCCTGGATCCAGAAAAATCGAGTGCGTGGAAAACTTCCCCGTACCCACCAATGTCCATGAGCTACGCCGCTTTCTTGGGCTCTCTAGCTATTTTCGGAGGTTTGTTAAGGGCTTCGCGGATGAAGCTGAACCATTGACAAGTCTCTTACGTAAGGATTCGCCATGGGAGTGGCAAGAGAAGCAGCAACGAGCTTTTGAATCCCTTAAAACGAGGCTAACGGAAACCCTATCTTGTCGCTTTACGATGTACAAGCCGAGACGCAAGTTCATACTGACGCTAGTAAAGATGGACTGGGAGAAATCCTCTTGCAAAAGTCGCAGGATGACAGATGGCATCCTGTTTGTTACGCGAGCCGTAAAACCACACGCGATGAAGCTCTGTACCATTCGAGCGAGCTGGAAACCCTAGCGGTTGTATGGGGTTTAGAAAAATCTCGGGTTTATTTGGTCGGTCGCGAGTTTCACGTAATAACGGATTGTAACTCTGTACGGTGTACATTGTCTAAACGTCACCTAGTGCCGCGAATCGGTCGGTGGTGGCTACGCCTACAAGAATAGACGTTTGAAGTCCTCCATCGTCCGGGTACTCGTATGGCTCACGTGGACGCGTTGAGTCGGTCTCCCTGGAGTGACGCGGAAGAAGTTGACACAGTCAAAGGTGTGGAAATCTTTCATACCGAAGTATCACGAGAAGATTTCCTGACTGCTGCGCAACACGACGATCCTAGAATCCGAGCTTTAAAGGAAAGCATTTCGACGAAAGAGAAGCCAACGAAAAGCGATTTGCAAAATCGTAGAGAATTTGCTTTGAAACACGGAAAACTCTTCAAAAGGGTAGCTCCGACGGAAACTGGGAAGCCAGAATCGCTTCTCTGGGTGGTACCCGATCGCGCCAGATGGCGCGTAGTTAAGAACTGTCACGATGATATCGGGCATTTTAGTGTCGATAAAACTTGTGCTAAAATTCGTGAAAATTTTTGGTTTCCAAAGCTAAAACACTACGTACGGCGTTATATTTCTTCGTGCGTCGAGTGCCTGTTTCATAAACGGCCGGCGGGAAGACGACCTGGGGAGCTGCATCCTATCGATAAGGTCGGAACCCCTTTTCATACGTTACATATGGACCATTTAGGTCCCTTCGTAAAAAGCACTCGCGGAAATACGTATTTGATAGTCGCGATAGACGCTTTCACGAAATTTACAGTTTTCCGACCAGTACGGAACTCTGGAATGAATCCTACGAGGCGGTTCCTCGAGGATTTAATTGGACTGTTCGGCGCGCCGACGCGCGTAATAACCGATCAAGGTACTTCGTATACCGGAAGATCTTTTGAAGGGCTCTGTAAGGAGGCCAAGATCTCACACGTAGTTAATTCGACAGCAACGCCGCGTGGTAACGGTCAGGTGGAACGCCTGAATAGGCTCTTAACCCCGGCACTCGCGAGTATGTGCATCCGCGATGACGATAAAGATTGGGATGCCCGTGTGCATCAGCTCCAGTGGGGCATTAATAACACGTTTTATAAGGCCACTGGCCGATCTCCGTTCTCTTTGCTCCTGAATTTCCCGTCAAGAAATCCGACCGGAAGCGTAATCGAAGACGCAGTAAGAGAAACTCTTGACGCCGACGTACTAGAGCGCCATGAGACAGCTATTGAAGCTATTCGTGCGGACCAGGAGAAACAGAGACTAAGGTACAACGTCCGTAGGGCCAAAGCCCCAACGTTCGAGCCGGGTGACCTGGTGGTGGTTGAACGGGAACCACCGGCGACAGGTTTACCTCGGAAAACGGCTTCAAAATACAAAGGTTCTTATGTTGTGTCGGACAAACTCAAATACGATAGGTACCTCATAGAAGACCTCCCCGAGAATCAGCGGAGTCAGAGATTTTACCGGAATACGGCTCCGGTGGATAAACTCAAACGATTCCTGATAGAGGATAACGCCGAAGACGATCCTCCCGGAAATGAGCTAACCACGGCCGATACGTCTGACGAAGATGACGGAGTCGATCCAGACCCTCCCCGACGCCCGATAAGGCATCGCCAGAAGCCCGCGTATTTGGATGATTATGTTTAGTGTTTGAACTTTACGTCTATTTATTCTCATTTGCATAATTTAGTGTTTCGTAAACTTTTGTTTTATTTGTTTCTTTTTCTTATGTTAAACCGGAGTTTCAACAAGTACACAGAAAAAACAACGTTTAGGTTTCGAGCACATCCATTTGATTTAAACATGTTGAAAATCTAAACCCCTAGATTTGACGTACGAAAACTAAACACCAACTAGTACCAATGGGTGTAATAGCTAAACATATAAAAACTAAACACAACAGCGCATTGAAAGCCTTTAAAAACACGTTTAAAATCTAAACTTATCGTAAAGTGGACATAAACCGAAACGCCAGGGTTTAAACGTGTTCAAAACCTACTCTAGGTGTAAAGGATATAAACATATTGACGTCATGTAGTTAACTCGAGCATCTGAGGAAGAATAATTAATATTTTATTTGGTGAATCGGTTTTAACCCCTTCTCATGCCGAGAGGCCAAGGTTCAGAAATTTGGGAATGGGGTACATTCATTCGCTGGTGCTTGACACGTCAAAAGTCAGAATTTACTCACAAAAAAGCCGTATTAGAACTTCGCCCATATTTAGTAAATAAATTAAATTTTATTTTTATATTAGTTTGGTTTATAACTGGGTTTAATTTTGAGTTATGAATTCTAATTTTAGAAAAGTGTTGCTCATTAAACGGTTTGACTCACGCTAAAATTGCCTTCAAAAATGTTTCAGTGACCATTTCTGTTGTGAACTGTAAGTTTAGATCAGAGGTTTAGTACATATAACCGATCAAAATATATTATTTGTTATCTTGGCGTACCAACGTAAAAACATCAAAATGGGGTTTTTTATTAAAAATCAAGACGATTCTAAACTTGCAAATAAGTGTATAGAATATGTTAACACTTTTTAAGCCTTTCTAGGCACCTGGGACCGGTCAGTTCAACGTTTTTGCTAGGGGACGACCACGTTGACTGTTTTACCATTACCAGGGTACTTATATTTGCACAGACTGTTAAAAAAGTCTTTGCGCGTTGCGTTTTTCGCACATATTTTACTATATTTCAAAAACTATTCAAGCTAGCGCTCTGGAATAAAGTGCGTTATAAAAGTTTTGCATTTCTCTTTCATATTTTACCCGTTCCAAAGTTGTCCTTTGCATACTTATACCGGAAACCGGAAATGTCAAAATTATCAACTTTGAAAATATTGGATTCTCGAGGATATAAATGCGATTTTCGGAATCCTTGGGGTCGATTCATATTTGAAAAGTGTTCACCAAATTCAATTCGGATGAATAGGTCACGAGTAATCAGCCTTTATTCAAAATCTGGCAAACTTGGTTAGATTGGCGATAATTCATAATCGAGTATCGAATCTTTGTCGTAATAATGCTTGTTAGATGTTATGACACTTTATGCATATATATATGATTGGTCTTTTGGCGCAATACTTTGAAACAAATCAGACGTTCATTAAAGGGATGGTGAAGTGGAAAATAAAGTCATTTTTTATTAATTCTTCTATAAGACCAATCTGCATCGTGAAACATCCAGGAAATAACACCGAACGATTTTTAAACGACAATTAGTTTGAAATTTCATGGATAATTTTAAATAGGGATCTCCGACCAATCGCGTAGCGCCCCGCCTTTTTATCAACAATTTTCTCTTGGCACGCTCCGTGTTGAATAAATTTATCGCGAGACTTGAAAAAATTTGCACTATGTGACAATTGTGGCGCGAGACATGGAGTGTGCCACGAAAATTTTGTTAACGAAAAGGCACGGCGTTACGGGATTGGTCGGAGTTCCTTTTTTGAAATTATTCTTAAAATCTTAACCTAATTTGAATATTAAAATCAATGGGAGGTATTTCCTGAATTTTTCATTATGCATACTGGTAATCAATAAAAAAATCACTTTATTTTCCACTTCCCACTCCCTTTAAGAGAAAACTCGCGTCTTTTGAAGAGGAGAAGCGGTTTGAAAATTTTGTTATTTGGGCCATGATATCATAATATTTAGAACTCATATTAATTACGTCTAGGTCTTCAGCCCGATTCATTGCAGCCTAGAGAAAATCTCACTCGTGATGGCGTATGCGCTTCACGAGATCCCTTCAAATAGACATATTCGACTATTCCAAATAAGAAACAACTTCAGAGGAGAGGGCTTCTATGCTAGGAATGTTCGCTACGCGATTGAGCTTCGCTAAACGGAGCCTGAGGTTGGCTATAGCCTCCCGCGTTTAGCGCAAATTTGAGGCCAGGGATAGATTTAATTTTAGAAGTGGGAATAGAGAATAGAGTAATCTAGGAACGCGTCAAATTCCCGGACCCCCTTCCACGGAAAGGAGGGGTATGAAAGAAGAGGCGTGTCAAAGCGACAAAGGTAAAAAGGAACAACGTATTTTTTGCCGATCCCGTCAGTAACGTCAGCAAAACGTAGTTTAATTGAGCAATACGAAAATTTAAACTTTTCATCACGCGTTAGAGGAAGGGCTCTATACTGGGCAATGAGTCGGACTGAATTAAACACTAACCGTTCTCGAATCCTGCTTCTAAAATTAAATATATCTCTATTGAGGCTTAATAATAAAGCCGACCAAAACCAAAGCATGGGCAAAGGCGTATTTCACAACTGACGTTCAAAGCTACCGATGGAAAAACCTAAAAATTAAATGAAAAAAAAAAATTAATGCCGGTAAGAATGATCACAACTGAAAATAACAGCTAAAACGAACCCGAACTTGAAGTTGGCCTCTCTGCGCTGCTGGTCTGCTACTCCTTTCGTTTATTTTCTATGGCAAAAATACTAACTTTGGGAGGTATTGGGATATTAGGCCATTTGTGTTTTAAGACTTTTATTGTGAAGGAAAGATAACTAGCCTTTTTAAAGAAATTTTGGATAACTATTAATATCATTATTGATAACTAGTTAAAAGTTGAAAAATATTTATAAAATTTGGACGAAAATTTTCAAATAACAAGACTTCCTTCGAGTTTCAAATTGAAGAATGCTCGTGTGCTTTATTGAACTATTTTATACAAACAAGACAGTCACTTTCAGCTTGAATTGTTGCTTGATATTTTAGTGGACATCCCCTAGCCCTTAAAGGGAGGATGAAGAGGACAATAAAGTGATTTTTTTTATCGATTCTTCTTCTAATTATAAGACCATTTTGCATAGTGAAACATCCAGGAAATACCGTCTGCGTTCTTGAACTATCTATTACAAACAAGACTGTCACTTTCAGTTTCAATTGTAGCTTAATATTTTACTTAACCTCCCGTAGCCCTTAAACACATTTTTAATCTTTTATTAAATGACAGACATAAACGCTAAATCGGGTTCAAGTCGGGCCAATCCAAAGCGTTAATTCATTCGTTCTCCAAAAATATTGCAACGAGTCGGGACGTATGGGTTGGACAATTGTCCTGCTGAGCCTGAAACCATACACTAAAACAATGTTTTAAGTTAGTCAAGAATAACTATCAGGTGATTAATATTAATACCGGTCATGACGTGGGCTGGTTACTCATACGGAGAAAAAATACCAGCGAACAGGGCGCATCTCTATTTTTAATATTACAATGCTTTACCTCCTAATTTCATTAGAGTTTATGTCTGTCTTTTAGAATACGATTAAGAATGTGTTTAATGGGAGGGTGAAATGAAAAATCAAATAATTTTTTATCGATTCTTTTACTAATTTTAACACCATTCTGCATAGTGAAACATCCATAAAATATCTCCGAATGGTTTTGAAACTCCAATTAGGTTCAGATTTTACGGAAAATTTGAAAAAATGACCTCCGACCCATCGCGTAACGCCCTGCCTTCCTATTGACAAAATTCTCGGGCCGCTTCATGCCGAATGAAATTTATCGCGAGATTTAATAAAAGTTGCTTGCGATGTGACAATCGTGGCGCGAGATATAGAGCGTGCAACGGAAATTTTGTTAACAGGAAGGCAGGGCGTTAAGCTATTAGTCAGTGGTGCTTACTTCAAATTATCTTTAAATTCTGAACCTAATTTGAATTTTAAAATCATTCGGAGACTGTATTTCCTGGATGTTTCACTGTGCATATAATGGTCTCATAATAAGAAAAATCGATCAAAAAATCACTTTATTTTTCATCTTCATCCTTCCTTTAACGACTAGGGGATGTCCAATAAAGGCAACAATTGAAACTGAAAGTGACTGTCTTTTTTGTAAAAAATAGTTCAATAAAGCACTCGACCATTCAATTTGAAACTCAAAGGAAGTCTTGCTATTTAAATATTTTCGTCCAAATTTTATAAAAAAATTTCAACTTTTAACTAAATATTAAAATTTATTAAACAGGGTCGTTTTTTCTTTCCTACACAATAAAAGTCTTAAAAAGTTAAAACACAAATGGCCTAATATCCCAATACCTCCCAAAGTTAGTATTTTTGCCATAGAAAATAAAAGAAAGGAGTAGCAGACCAGCAGCGCAGAGAGGCCAACTTCAAGTGTTAACCGTTCGGGTTCGTTTTAGCTGTTAGCTGTTATTTTCAGTTGTGATCATTCTTACCGGCATTCATTTTTTTTTTCATTTAATTTTTAGGTTTTTCCATCGGTAGCTTTGAACGTCAGTTGTGAAATACGCCTTTGCCCATGCTTTGGTTGTGGTCGGCTTTATTATTAAGCCTCAATAGAGATATATTTAATTTTAGAAGCAGGATTCGAGAACGGTTAGTGTTTAATTCAGTCCGACTCATTGCCCAGTATAGAGCCCTTCCTCTAACGCGTGATGAAAAGTTTAAATTTTCGTATTGCTCAATTAAACTACGTTTTGCTGACGTTACTGACGGCATCGGCAAAAAATACGTTGTTCCTTTTTACCTTTGTCGCTTTGACACGCCTCTTCTTTCATACCCCTCCTTTCCGTGGAAGGGGGTCCGGGAATTTGACGCGTTCCTAGATTACTCTATTCTCTATTCCCACTTCTAAAATTAAATCTATCCCTGGCCTCACATTTGCGCTAAACGCGGGAGGCTATAGCCAACCTCAGGCTCCGTTTAGCGAAGCTCAATCGCGTAGCGAACATTCCTAGCATAGAAGCCCTCTCCTCTGAAGTTGTTTCTTATTTGGAATAGTCGAAAATGTCTATTTGAAGGGATCTCGTGAAGCGCATACGCCATCACGAATGAGATTTTCTCTAGGCTGCAATGAATCTTGCTGAAGACCTAGACGTAATTAATATGAGTTCTAAATATTATGATATCATGGCCCAAATAACAAAATTTTCAAACCGCTTCTCCTCTTCAAAAGACGCGAGTTTTCTCTTAAAGGGAGTGGGAAGTGGAAAATAAAGTGATTTTTTATTGATTCTTCTACCAGTATGCATAATGAAAAATTCAGGAAATACCTCCCATTGATTTTAATATTCAAATTAGGTTAAGATTTTAAGAATAATTTCAAAAAAGGAACTCCGACCAATCCCGTAACGCCGTGCCTTTTCGTTAACAAAATTTTCGTGGCACACTCCATGTCTCGCGCCACAATTGTCACATAGTGCAAATTTTTTCAAGTCTCGCGATAAATTTATTCAACACGGAGCGTGCCAAGAGAAAATTGTTGATAAAAAGGCGGGGCGCTACGCGATTGGTCGGAGATCCCTATTTAAAATTATCCATGAAATTTCAAACTAATTGTCGTTTAAAAATCGTTCGGTGTTATTTCCTGGATGTTTCACGATGCAGATTGGTCTTATAGAAGAATTAATAAAAAATGACTTTATTTTCCACTTCACCATCCCTTTAATGAACGTCTGATTTGTTTCAAAGTATTGCGCCAAAAGACCAATCATATATATATGCATAAAGTGTCATAACATCTAACAAGCATTATTACGACAAAGATTCGATACTCGATTATGAATTATCGCCAATCTAACCAAGTTTGCCAGATTTTGAATAAAGGCTGATTACTCGTGACCTATTCATCCGAATTGAATTTGGTGAACACTTTTCAAATATGAATCGACCCCAAGGATTCCGAAAATCGCATTTATATCCTCGAGAATCCAATATTTTCAAAGTTGATAATTTTGACATTTCCGGTTTCCGGTATAAGTATGCAAAGGACAACTTTGGAACGGGTAAAATATGAAAGAGAAATGCAAAACTTTTATAACGCACTTTATTCCAGAGCGCTAACTTGAATAGTTTTTGAAATATAGTAAAATATGTGCGAAAAACGCAACGCGCAAAGACTTTTTTAACAGTCTGTACGCGGCGATCGGCAAGGGTTACGAGAAACGTCTAGCCTTCCAATGGCGGGGTCTTCCTCCAAAGGTTCACGCAATTGCGATGTTCTTATCTACAGCTGCGATTCGAATCCTTTATATACTACCTATTTGAGTAAGGCGAAGCAACAGGCGTATGTTTCATTTCAAACGTCAATATTAGTCAAGTCTTTCAAGAATGTTTAATTGTTCTTTTTTAAAACGATGTAAAGCTCAATAAGGCGAACAACTAACGAATAAAATATCAAATATTAATTATATATTTATTTTAATATTTAAGATAATTTTGTTTCTCAATTCAAAATTAATACGGAAAGAGTTAAAAAGCAGTCTATGTTTTTGTCTGTGTGTGTCGGTCCGTTGTTACACTAGCGCGCTGCTTTAGTAGTTCGCTTTGCTTTAATGTGTAAAGAAATCCTACCGAACCTTAATATTCACTTTTTCCATAATATAAAGTGAATATGTGGAAATATTTCTCGTAACTACGATGCATTTAGTACTTTTCTAGCTTTAAAGCTCTGTTTCATTTTGAAATTCCAAGGATATTTTTAATATTATTATTTGAAATTGCTGTTTATATATTGTTATGAAATAATATTTCACTCATGCTAATAACTAAATACATTTTTGTAATCATACTATATATTCTTGTAGCGCATTCTTGTAATCATACTATATATTCTTGTAGCGCATTCTTGTAACCATACTATATATTCTTGTAAATAAACACGGGTCAGTCGTGGCTAGCTTGGGTTTTCCCCGTACTCTATAGGCCGACGCTCTAGCGATGACCAAACAAAGAGGGTCCACAGGATATAAAAGGGGGACCCCGAGGTAGAAAGGCCAGTCTTGGCAGCTCCTTCTCGGGCGAACCACCACCAAGGACGATTTACTCCCATTTAACCCAAACCGTTTCTCCCAATTCCCATATCTCCCAATCCCATTTGACCCAACACTATGTCTTTTCCCCCAATTTCTTTTCTCCCAATTCAGCATAAAACATATGTTAATAAATTCAAAGAGAATTTTTTGGTTTTATTAACAATGATATGTTTTACATATTCAGTTTAGTTTGAATTTCCATTTTATGATTTCTAGATATTCAAATGGAGTTTTTTTCCCCGCATCCAGTTCCCTTTTTAGTTGTTTTATTCTTTCCTCCTGAATCTTGTATTTTCTGATTGGTGGTCGAACAGGTTACCCCCCGTTTCACCCAATTTAAAACACCCAATTCCCAGTTCTCCTATTCCAATTAACCCAATATTTCATACCCAAAAAGACTCAAATAGAGTAGAATTTGATGGTTTTATTTATTTATTTTTTCATTTCATAAGGGATACACTTACTTGAAGTGTATAACCGCTCCAAAGAGGAAGAGACATCCTCCTAACCAAACCAAACCTAACCTAAAATAACATAACAGTAATGTTTTCGAAAAGGCATATTATTTGAGAAGTCAATGAAGCTAAACGTCAATATTTTGGAAAAGGCGTAACATAGTTAAATGATTTATAAAATATTACTAACCTAACTTATCCAAACCAAACCTAACCTATCATAACAGTAATGTTTTGGAAAAGGCATATTATTTGAGAAGTCAATGAAGTTAAACATTAATATTTTGGAAAAGGCATATTATTTGATAAGTCAATGAAGTTAAACATTAATATTTTGGAAAAGGTATATTATTTGAGAAGTCAATGAAGTTAAACATTAATATTTTGGAAAAGGCATATTATTTGAGAAGTCAATGAAGTTAAACATTAATATTTTGGAAAAGGCGTACCATAGTTAAATGATTTATAAAACACGAACTTTCTCGTGGATCTAGCAGAAAAATATAATACATTTAGAATAACACTTCACATTAATTGGTAGGAAAATTATTTAACCTAACCTAACCCAACCAAACCAATCCAAACCTAACCAAACCTAACCTAACCTAACCTAACCTAACCAAACCAAACCTAACCTAACCTAACCTAACCAAACCTAACCAAACCAAACCAAACCAAACCAAACCTAACCTAACCTAACCCAACCTAACCTAACCTAACCCAACCTAACCTAACCTATTCGCATTAAAAATAATCAAAGTCGTTTTGAAAGCAACCCTTTGTAGCATAAAATATTAGACGAAACCATTCGATTGGGAGAAATGAGAATTGAATAGTTTGGGATAAAAATTCCGATTGGGAAATATAAGATTGGGAGAACTGGGAATCGGAAAGTTTGGGATAAAAATGTATTTTGGGAAACACAGAATTGGGAGAAATGGGACCATACCCCAAGGACCCACGAAAAGCTAGAGACGAGGCCTAAGTCTTGCCTAGATTTAGTAGGGGACCCCTTAGAGTACGGGAACGACCGAGAAAAGGCTAAACTGCCCGCGTTAAACTAAAGGACCGTCTTTTTCCTCAACAATATTCCTTAAGCTATACTATATCTGTATATAGAATAATCCTTGATCTAAAGATTTCAAGAAGGAAGCTTAGGCCTGGACTCAATCGGGTAAATTAAATATTATCCGCAATAGGCTTAGTGAACCAAAGAGTAAATAATTGAGACTTAAGGTGAACTAAAGTGTGGGTTTTATTTTCGTGTCTGTAATGAAGGGACATTAACGGTTCAGAGTGAGTCGAAAGTTATTTACACGTTTAAATAATCAGGTTTAGATTTAATAATAGAAGAAAAGATCATATTGGCATTTAGACCAGTGAAAAGCCTAATGGTAAACGGGTATTAGCTACGGAATGCATCATGGTGGCAATTAGATCAGTGGAAGGGCTAATCGTTATTGGGTTATAGCTTAGAAGTTTTCATTCTTATTATGGTGCGTATTGACTTTCAGTGCGTCCAACCACAAGTCAGCTTTGGTGATATTTAACGTTAACACTCATGTTGGCAAACTTAGAAAATCGTTGAGGTGAAACGAGACTGTAGTGTTTATACTGCTAACCAGTTGTGAATGTAGCTATAAGAAAATAGGGTTAACAGTTGAGGCATAGACAGTTGGGCCTTTTCAAAGACATAAAGGTTATATCTCTCCAAAATCTATACACTTCATTTCCTGTTTTTTTCCCATTTACTTATTAAATGTGTCCAAGACGTATCATTATTGGATGTAAATGTCGTCTGCTTTACTGTATATTCGCTATGCTCGGAATACTGGTTTAAAAATTCGTAAATTTTTACTTCAAAAAAGAGAAATAATTCTATATCTAGGTTAATAAGTTTGTAGTAGTAGTCCTCCTCTTGACTCGGAGAGGTAATATTTTGGTTTTTAGAACTTGTTACACTAGTGCAACGCGTTAGCAGTTCGCCTCGTGTAAAGAAATCCTACAAAACCTTAATATTTTCTTTTTTCATAATTTAAAAGTAATATATAGATATATTTTTCGCAATTTCGATGCCTTTGGTAGTTTTGTAGCTATAAAGATCCGTTTTATTTTGATATTCCAAGAATAATTTTTATATTATAATTTGAAATAGTTGTTTATATATTACTTAAGCTATACCACATCTGTACATTAACGTTGGAAAACTACATGCGGGTTAGACATAAACGTTTTCAATCTGAACGCGTTTGAAATTAAACGTTTTCAATCTCAACGTGTTTGAAACATAAACGTTTTCAATCTTAACGCGTTTGAAACATAAACGTTTTCAATCTTAACGCGTTTGAAACATAAACGTTTTCAATCTTAACGCGTTAGAAACATAAACGTTTTCGATCTAAACGCGTTTCAAACATAAACGTTTTCAATCTAAACGAGTTTCAAACATAATCGTTTTCAATCTAAACGCGTTTGAAACATAATCGTTTTCAATCTAAACGCGTTTGAAACATAAACGTTCTCAACCTAAACGCGTTTGAGACCTAAACGTTTTCAAAACAAACGCGTTTGAAACATAAACGTTTTCAATCTAAACGCGTTTCAAACATAAACGTTTTCAATCTAAACGCGTTTGAAGCAGATACTTTTTCAATCTATGCGCGTTTGAAACGTAAACATTTTCAAACCATACGCGTTTGAAACGTAAACATTTTCAAACTATACGCGTTTGAAAAATAAAAATTTCAGAACTAAACGCGTATAGGCTGGGCTCGTGTTTAAAAAGGCGTTGCATTTTCCCGTTTAGGAAAACGTTTAGAATCTAAACATCGTTTTTTCTGTGTAGGTTCAAGTAAACCCTTACTACACACACCCTTCCCGTAATGTTGTTCTTTGTATGATTTTAAGGTCTCCATGTATGCTTATGTCATACTAAAGAACCAGTTCTAATTGCGATAAGGTTTACGTAGTTTATTGAAAATTAAGCTACGACGCGGTTCTACAGTAAGGGTGTACTCCTTTTGTGTACGGCAAATCATTTAAGCATTGTAAAAGATAGCGCTATTCACTCATTAGGGTAAGGTATAGAGGGGTTATCCACTCATTAGGGTAGGGTACAGAGGGGCTATTCACTCGTACGATGTGGCTACTATTACAAGCCCTTGGGCCGTCTTGATTTATTTGTTACTAAAAATTTGGATTTTTACTCGAGACTCTTTACTTAGTTTAAAGGCATTAAGAAAATGGAATTTTGGACTTTTTGGACTTAATTGAACTTGAGGTAAACAGACTGTAATTTTTCAGTCGTTGATAGGCTCTATTAAGTAGCCAAAAGCTATTATTAAATCCCAACAGTTAGCGTGCGCCACTAGGAAGGTGTGATACCTTTTAAGGGAAAAAGAAGATTCATATGGAAATAATGAGCTACTAGCGTATTAGTTGAGAAAAATTGCAAATATTAAACAATTTTTGATAAGCAACTAATAAACAATTTTTGATAAGCAACTATTAAACAATTTTTGATAAGCAACTATTAAACAATTGTGGATTACACTCTTCTAGGGTGGGGAAATGATCGCGGAATTCTGTCTAGAGAATAGGGATTTTTTACTTTACTCCAGAATGGGGAAAAATCACCGTGGTATTTTATCTAAAGAATAAGGGATTTTTTGCTCTTTTCTAGGATGGGGTAATGACCGAGGCATTTTGTCTAAGGAAGGGGGATTTGTTACTTTTTAATAATTTGGGATTATGACCGGGGTTTCTTTCTTGAAGACATTTAGTCCGTATACCGTTTCGAAATAAATTTAAGATTCGGAATTTCAAATTAACTTGTATTTGTGGTATCTTCTGTTGTGCTAACAATGTTACGATAGGCGTGACAAGGCAAATGGCCAAAGTTTCATACCAGCGATCATTTGAGAATACTGTTTTCACTCGCAACCCATACAATACGTTCAGAAATTGAACATCACAATTAATTCAAACATTCCTACAATCATAAGTAACATAATAACCATAAGTATGACAATTAGCCAAAACTAACTATAAACCTATTTTCGGACCTTTTACGTCATCATAAGTTCGCACCCAGCACAGAGACCCCTAGCGGTGGAAAATGCAGCGACTTCCGCCCCATATTGAAAATCCGGTTCAGAAGTTTAAAGAGACGCCATTGAGATTTGAGTCAACGGTTCTAAGCCTTGGTTATATAGTTGATTTGTATTGACTTTTTACCGACTTTAGCGCGACCACATTACGAAGTTGAAAATTGCACTGGGTAGGTTTAGTTACCGAATATTTAGACTTCAAAAGGCTAATAATTTTTAGTGCTGAAATATCCGACTTATGGCAATCTCAAAGTCAAACATACAAACACCGCGACCCCGCGAGCTTGTACAATAAATAGCAGACGAGCTATTTCCGAGACAAATACGTTCAAGGAGAAGGTTTATTGTGATTGGCTAAAATTGTAGAACTATGTCATTCGCCAAAGACCAGCATGAAGTACTCGACGGGGTTGCAAGTCCTGGCCTGATGTAAGTGAGAGTGTCAGTGTTGATTATAGGTTTCATTTTGAAATTTGCATTATTACAATAGGAAGAGTCATACTTATGTTTATTATGTTACTTATGCTACAATGAATAAGTAAGTGTGGCTTGGATGGATTTCAAACTAGACTAGGTACCCGGCGTTGTTCGGGTGCTAAAAGGGACTTAAGGTAGTTTACGGATTACAAGTCATTAAGTTAGTTTACCGATTACAAGTCATTAAGCTAGTTTTTTTTTACTTTCAATTTATTTTACTTTAGCATTTATACATTGAGTGGCGTGGGGCTAAGTCACTTCGTGACTTGTAAGCCCCACACATGCTGTATTTGTAATTAGTTATTATATATTTTATTTTAACGAAAACCAGCAATATTTATATCGTAAGAGAATAAGCAGCCAGCATACTGAATTAATTCGGTATACAGACTGCCTTTACGTAGCCCCATTTGTTGCCCCCCTTTTCTATCTATCTCTTTCCTCTAGATGGTACCGTGCCTGAAGGGGGGAAATATGGTTGGGGGGATTGATGACGTCACGTATCACGTGTTGTTGTTGGCGGGAATTTAGAATTTATTTTTCGTGTATTGGTATGACGTCACATGACTTGTCGATGGTGACGACAGTCAGAGTCCCGTAGATCTAGTGGTATTATTTTGGTATATCTTTAGGATATTGTATACATTTAGTGGATGATTTCTTGGTAATTCTATAGGTTCAGTAGACCCTTTCTACACCATCCTGTAATGCTATTCTCTGTATGATTTTGAGGTCTACATGTATGCTTAGTTATTCTTATATTAAAGAACAAGTTTTAATTGAGATATGGGTTACATTGCAAAATACATTTACAATTTAAGCTACGACGCGGTTCTAGGTGTACTCATGTTTTGTATTGTTATTATTAGGTGTATCTTTAGGATATTGTGTACATTTAGGATATGATTTATTGGTAATTCTATAGGTTCAAGTAAACCCTTACTACACACACCCTTCCCGTAATGTTGTTCTTTGTATGATTTTAAGGTCTCCATGTATGCTTATATCATACTAAAGAACCAGTTCTAATTGCGATAAGGTTTACGTAGTTTATTGAAAATTAAGCTACGACGCGGTTCTACAGTAAGGGTGTACTCCTTTTGTGTATTGGTAATCAAGTTACTGGGTTAGAACAATAGTACATTTTAATATCATAAAAGGAAATTATGGCAGTTGTTACACTATTCGGTAGCCGATAATTAGTTAAAATGAACAAATATTACTAAAAAGCTTCACCAGAAAATTAGATTCACATAGTAGTTGATTTGGTAGTTGATAAGTAGTTAAAATGCAAACAATTTCTAAAATCTCAGAACATAAGGATTACACTAGTTTTGATACGACTTGGCGACTAAGCACAATTAGGTAGTTATTAAACTAAAAATCCTCATAGGATTGACTGAACAATATATTTTTTCAGACGCGCTAAAATATTGATATACATTTAAAATGCGGAATCATTACTAAAAAACATCACTAGAAAATACGACTTACAATGGTTTTCATAACAAACAAATTCAATAAAACGCAAAATTAACACAACTTCATAGAAAATAGATCAATATTACTACATACGAGATTATTAAGTACATATATACCCATGTACCTTCATAGAAAATATAGCAATACTATACTACTTTTAATATGATTTAAAAACTACAATGGTTTTTATACGATTTTAGTACAAATATTAGGCAAGTTATTAAACTAAAATGTTCAATGGATTGTCGAAAAAATATATTTTTTCAGGCGCGCTATACACTCTAAAATACTGATATACGATTACGGATAAAAATATCGAAATAATACTAAAAACATTACTATAATGATCATCAAAAAATAAGAATTACACTGATTTTGATAGCAAACCATTAAATACAATACTTATGGACTAATAACATATACTAATTTTTATACTAAAGTGCAGAATATATACAAATTTAAAAAAAAACTTACTTTCATATGTATATTACACGATGATTAAGCACATATAGTTGCATAAGCATATGCTATTACAGAAGGTATAGCAATATTACTGCATGCGATATTATTAAGCGCATAAATACCCATGTACCTTCATAGAAATTATGGCAATATTATATTACATGATGATTGAGCACATATATTGAAATAATCATGTACCTACAATAGTCATAAAGAATTATAATGGTTTCGATAAGATTTGAGAGTAAAGCAATGAATACAGCACTACTTGACCAAAATGCGAAATATATACAAATTCAAAAAAGCTTACTTCTAGGCGTATATTACTAATTACAAGTTGATCACGCGCATATAGTAACCGTGTTATTCAAGATGTAAGAAAGTATAGCAATGTTATATTGCTTTTAGTACTCATAAAGAAATGTAATGGTTAGGATGCGTTTTGGTACGATTATTGAGGTTGTTATTAAAATGGAGCTACCCTATTCGTTGACTAAAAATATAATTTTTCATAAGTGATATAGGATTATAGTTAAAATACGTTAATAATACTAAAAATAATACTCGAAATACTAATTAAAAGACTGATTCAGCTATCGGAATATACAGGGTGTATCTGAAATGGACGTAGGAGCGAAAGTATTTGGGTTCCTGGGGCCAATATAAGGCGAAACTGTGGTATGACATTTTAGCCGCGTTTACACGAGACACTTTGAAACCGTTTTGAACCGTTTTGGAATGTACAAAAAAGAATTTTAAGTTGATAAAAGCAGAGATCTTTCACGAGAAAATGCAAATCTTATCTTTTAAAAAGTGTTAGACCTTTCCAAAACGGTTGAAAACGGTTCCAAAGTGTCTCGTGTAAACGCGGCTGTACGCCAACCCATTTGGAAGTTACATGAACCTCATAATTGCTAGTTTGCATTAATCATAGCATGTTGACTTCGTCTAAAACAGTAGGAATTAAGTTCAAGGTAGGATGATTATTGCAAATTAGTGGTTGCCAGCTAAAACAAAAAAAAAACCTCATAGCCATAGAATCAATTTTTAAGGAGTAGAAAGTTGTACAGTTGGTGACTCATAACGAACATCATTGTAAAACAACATGTTACGATCAGTTTGTTGAAACAACTGATCGATACTAACGGGAAACTGACAGCGATAAGTAGCGGAAACTAATAAGGAACACCGACATTTAGCTTCACTCTTCAAACAAGAAAGGTTGCAAAAGCGTTCATTTTGGTTTGTGTACAAGACTACATACCGGCGACGTCTTGCTTCCATTAAATTAGGAAATTTTTAAGATGCTTTAAAACACTTTGATCCTTTAAAAGAAAAACCTTTTTTACCGTTTTTATTCGCAATCTTCATAGAATAATTCTAAGGAGTAAGAGTGCAAATTTCCTTATGGGTACATTTCATTGCATCTCGCATTGCACGTAGGTCTCCTGTCGTTCTCAACGCTGGCAGATTTCTACCAGTTAGTAAACGTCATTAGTCTAGAGTTTTAGGGTGTTCTGCAAATCACTATAAAACGTTCGCATGCTACGATACTTCATTCATTTCTCTCACAGTTTCTTGTTCAACCATTCGTATTTAATTTGTTACGGGTGAAGTTTCGGGTGAGGCCCCAAGAAAACCGCCATTACTCCCTCACCATAATTTTTTAGAGAAAGGAATGTTCCCTTTTTTGGTCACTTTGAACCATAACAAATTTTATTTCATTTTCAACATTTTTCATAATTTGTTAAATTTTATAAGGATTAAATTTTACAAATTATGCATTTTACTGCTCAGTTTTAACAGGCGTTGCCCAACTTCCCATCCCAAACATTCGCCCACTAACATTCATTCACTAATACCGATTTCGATAAGTTGCAACATAAACCTAAAATTAAACTAAATGCAACCTTTCTTGTTTGAAGAATGAAGCAAAATGTCGGTGTTCCTTATTAGTTTGCGCTACTTATCGCTGTCAGTTTACCGTTAGTATCGGTTAGTTGTTTCAACACACTATATCGTAACATGTTGTTTTACATTGATGTTCTTTATGAGTCACCAACTGTACAACTTTCTACTCCTTAAAAAGTTACTATAAACTCTATGGCTATGAGGTTTTTTTGTTTTAGCTGGCAACCACTAATTTTCAATAATCATCCTATCTTGAACTTAATTCCTACTGTTTTAGACGAAGTCAACATGCTGTGATTTATACAAACTAGCAAGTGTTAGGTTCAAGTAACTTCCAAATGGGTTGACGTACGACAAAATGTCATACCACATTTTCGCCTTACATTGGCCCTAGGAACCCAAATACTTTCGCTCCTACGTCCATTTCAGATACACCCTGTATACAAGTAACTCATGTGAGGATAATAGCAATTATTCTAGTTAATATAACCGTAGGGGGCAGTTTTATAACCAGGTAGAATTCTAACTTTATCCACTACGACCTGATATGTTTTAGTCCGAGGGATAGTGATCAGTGTGTGATCGGGAAGACGTCTGATTTGTGGGACTAAAGGGACTTGACCCAAGCTCATTAGAGGTTCACCTTCATTGTTTACCCCCAGTAGATTCTTCATTGTTTCAAAATTTATATAATTTTCAGTAGATGTGTTTAAATAAAATACTTTAACTTTTATAATATTAGTTTTTTTGCCCGTTTAAGGGGCGAAAATGTCCATAGAATAGTTCTTTGGCCTAGCACTCCCCCATTCACAAATATACGCATCCTGTCCATAAGGTTCTAATTCATTTTTTAGTTGCCCTAAATAATCGCCTGTGGGTAGCAAATGAGTGCCATCTGGAGAGAGGTAGACTAAACTGTCAGTGTCATAATAAAAACAAAGGTCACCGACTAATTCAAGATGCTTTAATAAATGTAATCGCGCCATAGCTGTTGTGTAACAAGCGATAATTACGTTTGTATGTTTGTGTATGATCTCATTTTCGAGAATGTGTTCGTATTTTACTAGTACTGTGTTTTCGTTGATTGTTAGTAGACTTTTTACATCTATATCCGGATTTAATATTAGTGCCTATAATTTTCGAGCATCTTTGTTTAGTTCTGTAGAGATGTGTCTTGATTTTTGGCCGAATTTACCCCAAAAAGAGTTAGCATAAGTTTGCTGGTTCACGGGTAGTTGAGCGGTTTTCAAAAGAGCGTTTTTGAATAAAGCGGTTCCTAAAACAGCGGTTTGCAAAACCGCGTGGAAGCAAAACCGCAGTTGCTGTTTCCGCGTTTCTCAATACAGCGCTATTTCCCAAAACAGCGGTTGCTGTTTCCGCCCAAACTGTGATTGATAGGGAGGGAAATCTCTATTATATTAAGTATATAGAACAAAGAACAATATTATGCAAAAAGGAGTAATGTTATGTCGGAAGTAAATATAAAATATAACTTTTTGGAAAAGGCATATTATTTTGGGAAGTCAATGAAGATAAACAAAAATATTTTGGAAAAGGCGTACTTTCGTACGCTCAAGATATAAACGCTGTAATCAAAATGCGCTAAAACGAGAAATGGCTATATGGCAAACGCGTTTATGAAAAAGCCGTTTTGGACAATGCTGTTTTGATAACACGCCCAATCGATAACATAACAAGTTGGTTAAGGCATCTCAGGCCTTCATTTTTCTCTACTTTAGTGATATCTAGTTCTACACCCTCTTCGTTTTTGAAGCTTTCGATATAGTTCTCTTTATCTTCTTGTGTCTGACAATCTGCAGGGAAGCCACTAGCTTGGGTTTTATACTCTAAAAAGGTATTAACGTAATCTTTAAACAGTCCTCCTTGCTTTGTTTTGGGGTCGTACAGTGTCACTTTGTATGACCAAGCCTCGTACATTCGTGTGATTGTGTAGCCATTCTCTACTGCATGGCGTAACTCGTCGACTACCCATGTGCCTCGCAATTCTATTTGTTCTGTAGTATGTTCGCAATCACCTTGAAACTGGGTTTTACAACATGTGTAGCATAATGGAAAATACCCTTTAGCGGCGTCTGATATACCAAAAGTAGCGGGAAACTTTGCTAAGGCTACAGGGATGAAATTATAATAATCCAGAAATGGCAAGTTAAACAATTTCATTTATAAAATTCGAGTTCCGTTAATTTTCAAAGACGGAACGAATTTTTCATCTCGATTAATGATTTCTCGAATTAGTAGTTGATTATCATAATTACTGCCAAAATGTGACAGTATGATGACGTTCTTGACGGCATGCAATTGCATTAAATAATCTAAAAATTAAGCTATAGGATTACCGCCTGAAAATTGTTGTTTACACAGAAAAAACGATGTTTAGATTCTAAACGTTTTCCTAAACGGGAAAATGCAACGCCTTTTTAAACACGAGCCCAGCGTATACGCGTTTAGTTCTGAAATTTTTATTTTTCAAACGCGTATAGTTTGAAAATGTTTACGTTTCAAACGCGTATAGTTTGAAAATGTTTACGTTTCAAACGCGTATAGTTTGAAAATGTTTACGTTTCAAACGCGCATAGATTGAAAAAGTATCTGCTTCAAACGCGTTTAGATTGAAAACGTTTATGTTTGAAACGCGTTTAGATTGAAAACGTTTATGTTTCAAACGCGTTTGTTTTGAAAACGTTTAGGTCTCAAACGCGTTTAGGTTGAGAACGTTTATGTTTCAAACGCGTTTAGATTGAAAACGATTATGTTTCAAACGCGTTTAGATTGAAAACGTTTATGTTTGAAACTCGTTTAGATTGAAAACGTTTATGTTTGAAACGCGTTTAGATCGAAAACGTTTATGTTTCTAACGCGTTAAGATTGAAAACGTTTATGTTTCAAACGCGTTAAGATTGAAAACGTTTATGTTTCAAACGCGTTAAGATTGAAAACGTTTATGTTTCAAACACGTTGAGATTGAAAACGTTTATATTTCAAACGCGTTCAGATTGAAAACGTTTATATCTAACCCGCATGTAGTTTTCCAACGTTAATGTACAGATGTGGTATAGCTTAAGTAATATATAAACAACTACTTCAAATTATAATATAAAAATTATTCTTGGAATATCAAAATAAAACGGATCTTTATAGCTACAAAACTACCAAAGGCATCGGAATTGCGAAAAATATATCTATATATTACTTTTAAATTATGAAAAAAGAAAATATTAAGGTTTTGTAGGATTTCTTTACACGAGGCGAACTGCTAACGCGTTGCACTAGTGTAACAAGTTCTAAAAACCAAAATATTACCTCTCCGAGTCAAGAGGAGGACTACTACTACAAATTTATTAACCTAGATATAGAATTATTTCTCTTTTTTTGAAGTAAAAATTTACGAATTTTTAAACCAGTATTCCGAGCATAGCGAATATACAGTAAAGCAGACGACATTTACATCCAATAATGATACGTCTTGGACACATTTAATAAGTAAATGGGAAAAAACAGGAAATGAAGTGTATAGATTTTGGAGAGATATAACCTTTATATCTTTGAAAAGGCCCAACTGTCTACGCCTCAACTGTTAACCCTATTTTCTTATAGCTACATTCACAACTGGTTAGCAGTATAAACACTACAGTCTCGTTTCACCTCAACGATTTTCTAAGTTTGCCAACATGAGTGTTAACGTTAAATATCACCAAAGCTGACTTGTGGTTGGACGCACTGAAAGTCAATACGCACCATAATAAGAATGAAAACTTCTAAGCTATAACCCAATAACGATTAGCCCTTCCACTGATCTAATTGCCACCATGATGCATTCCGTAGCTAATACCCGTTTACCATTAGGCTTTTCACTGGTCTAAATGCCAATATGATCTTTTCTTCTATTATTAAATCTAAACCTGATTATTTAAACGTGTAAATAACTTTCGACTCACTCTGAACCGTTAATGTCCCTTCATTACAGACACGAAAATAAAACCCACAGTTTAGTTCACCTTAAGTCTCAATTATTTACTCTTTGGTTCACTAAGCCTATTGCGGATAATATTTGATTTACCCGATTGAGTCCAGGCCTAAGCTTCCTTCTTGAAATCTTTAGATCAAGGATTATTCTATATACAGATATAGTATAGCTTAAGGAATATATAAACAGCAATTTCAAATAATAATATTAAAAATATCCTTGGAATATCAAAATGAAACAGAGCTTTAAAGCTAGAAAAGTACTAAATGCATCGTAGTTACGAGAAATATTTCCACATATTCACTTTATATTATGGAAAAAGTGAATATTAAGGTTCGGTAGGATTTCTTTACACATTAAAGCAAAGCGAACTGCTAAAGCAGCGCGCTAGTGTAACAACGGACCGACACACACAGACAAAAACATAGACTGCTTTTTAACTCTTTCCGTAATAATTTTGAATTGAGAAACAAAATTATCTTAAATATTAAAATAAATATATAATTAATATTTGATATTTTATTCGTTAGTTGTTCGCCTTATTCAGCTTTACATCGTTTTAAAAAAGAACAATTAAACATTCTTGAAATACTTGACTAATATTGACGTTTGAAATGAAACATACGCCTGTTGCTTCGCCTTACTCAAATAGGTAGTATATAAAGGATTCGAATCGCAGCTGTAGATAAGAACATCGCAATTGCGTGAACCTTTGGAGGAAGACCCCGCCATTGGAAGGCTAGACGTTTCTCGTAACCCTTGCCGATCGCCGCGTACAAATATAAGTACCCTGGTAATGGTAAAACAGTCAACGTGGTCGTCCCCTAGCAAAAACGTTGAACTGACCGGTCCCAGGTGCCTAGAAAGGCTTAAAAAAGTGTTAACATATTCTATACACTTATTTGCAAGTTTAGAATCGTCTTGATTTTTAATAGAAAACCCCATTTTGATATTTTTACGTTGGTACGCCAAGATAACAAATAATATATTTTGATCGGTTATATGTACTAAACCTCTGATCTAAACTTACAGTTCACAACAGAAATGGTCACTGAAACATTTTTGAAGGCAATTTTAGCGTGAGTCAAACCGTTTAATGAGCAACACTTTTCTAAAATTAGAATTCATAACTCAAAATTAAACCCAGTAATAAACAAAACTAATATAAAAATAAAATTTTATTTATTTACTAAATATGGGCGAAGTTCTAATACGGCTTTTTTGTGAGTAAATTCTGACTTTTGACGTGTCAAGCACCAGCGAATGAATGTACCCCATTCCCAAATTTCTGAACCTTGGCCTCTCGGCATGAGAAGGGGTTAAAACCGATTCACCAAATAAAATATTAATTATTCTTCCTCAGATGCTCGAGTTAACTACATGACGTCAATATGTTTATATCCTTTACACCTAGAGTAGGTTTTGAACACGTTTAAACCCTGGCGTTTCGGTTTATGTCCACTTTACGATAAGTTTAGATTTTAAACGTGTTTTTAAAGGCTTTCAATGCGCTGTTGTGTTTAGTTTTTATATGTTTAGCTATTACACCCATTGGTACTAGTTGGTGTTTAGTTTTCGTACGTCAAATCTAGGGGTTTAGATTTTCAACATGTTTAAATCAAATGGATGTGCTCAAAACCTAAACGTTGTTTTTTCTGTGTACGCTTACCAAACTGACTACACATATTACAGTTAAAATTTAGGGGCGTTTCATCTATACAATGCTCTAACATGGTTATACTGAATAATAGGATAGCCTGATGTTCGTAGGCTCCTAACTTTTCCTGACATACCTTCGATTGCACGCATTCTATGTGAAAGAAAATGTACATAAGGTTTGGCTGATTAGGTCTAGGTTTCTTAACGGATGGCACTTCCAGAGGTTTGTCTTTGGCAACCTGGATATAACACAAGTGATTGCTCGGCTGATATTTCTTACAGACCTGACAATATATCTCCTCACACGTATGCGTTTCGGTTCTTCGGGAAAAATCAATAATTTTTAAGCAGTCTTTACAGTGAAAATGACGGTCACATAGAGACTTTTTATCGCTGGAAGATGCTAAGTGGCTTTGATAGCAGTCATCGCCTAAGAATTTGCGTAAACATGACCCACAAGCTTTCTGGGGGCCTTGGCATATAGTGGGTCTCATGCAACTAAAACAAAGTCGTTACATTTATGGGGCTGTATTCGCCAATAGGGAGTGAGGCATTTTTCGCAGAATTGGTCGTGATTAAAAAGTGGTCTTAATTTTGTAATAACATTATACTGGTTATTCTCGTTTAATAAAAAAATACGGGGCCTAATATCTGTAGGATCATTTTCGCCTAAAATCAAAACAGGGACGCTATTTTCGAATTTGTAGACGAAAATCAAATATTGATTTAAATAAGATTTGAACCTTTCAAACGATTCGGCAGTCCCACACTCACTAACTCTTACGTCGGCCTTATAACATAAATCTAAAGCCTCATTTCTTTGTAGTGTGCTCTTTGGATCTATTTTAGATATAGTTGCATATCGCGTTTTTAGCGTCTTGTCACCCGATGTATCGTCGGCGTAAGCTCTAAGAGTCACAGCTACACATAACGCTCGAGCTAGACATAGCTTGTCAGAATTAACTATGCGTACAATACCTCGCCTATTGAGACACTTTTTATTATGATAGGGAGAGGGGGATATTTGATAAAGTTATGGTAAGTTGTCTAGGGGAAATTAATAAGTTACGTGTCATCATTGGGTAAATTAATAAATAAAACAACGGGCCGATATGAGTCTAAAAGTAGTCATTAAATTTAATCCGAATTCAAAATAGAGCTAATTATTAAAGGTAAACACATGGTAACATTAAACAATAATTAATAACAGGTTAATGAGATAACTTAATACTAAGGGGGATTTGGCTGGATACCCTTATAATTTAAGTTCGTAACGTTTTCACTTATCTTAGCGACCTGGTCCACGATGTACGGGAACGGAACGTTGCTGAGGAAGGCGCGCACATATTCCTTTGTTTCAAACGGTTATTAACACGCGCGCGCGGTCCGTGACATTTAGGCGCCGCCACTTAGGCGCTGGTTATTTAGGCGCCGCCATTTAGCCGCCAAGACAATTAGGCGCCGTGACAACTAGGCGCCGAGACAATTAGGCGCCGTGACATTTAGGCGCCGCGACATTTAGGCGCCGTGACATTTAGGCGCCGCGACATTTAGGCGCCGTGACATTTAGGCTCCGCGACATTTAGGCGTCGAGACATTTACGTGCCAATAATTTTTCCATTATTTCTTCTAAAAATCCGTAATGACCTCTCAATTTGGCAACCCGTGTATTGTCCTTGTGCGTCACTGCATGGCTAAGTTCGCAATCCCCAATAAAGGACACGAAACCTTACTTGTTTTTACAAAACAATCTTAAAATAATGAAAAATAACATAACCTAACCTAACCTTAGTTAGGAAGTCAATGAAAATAATCAACAATATTTTGGAAAAGGCTTATTATTTTGGAAAGTCAACGAACATGAAGAAAGATATTTTGGAAAAGGCATATTCTAGGAGAGCGGTCGCTCTCTTAGATAAGACTTGATACTGCCTCTAATGCTAAAGGAGGGTTCTCTGATTGGCCATAACTTTTTTCGTACTGTGTTTGCTGCTTTGAAATTTTGCCAGTGAACTAAAATTTGGGCCCTAAATATGTGGTTAAAATTTCAAAGAGATCCAACTAATAGTTAGTTCTATAAAGAAAAAAGTTGTTAAGGGTGGTTTTAGAATCCATAAAATTAATCAGACATTTGGTGAAAGATACAATATTCTTCCATAGACATAACATGGGATTTTTTTTAAAAATGACCTTAATTGGGATCGTGTATAAAGAAAACTAATCATTCGTTACGTTTGGGAACCATCTTAAATGAAAGATAACAGTCCATAGATGTGCCTTTTCTTAGTTTCATTAAGATCAATTAAGTTTAAGTATCGATTTTTATCATTATTAACACATACTATGACTTACGTTGTTTTGGGTATTGGAATTACGGCGTTTTACCACTGTTAGAGACACGCATTTTAGCCCTAATTTTTTATATTGGACTTACGGCGTTTTTGTCGTGATTCACGCCTTTAGCGGGATATTAAGCAAGAAAAACATTGCGTTTGAGCTCTTGTAGGTGCTTTGCCCGGGTTCTTGTGGGTACTTGTGGGTGCTTGTAGGTACTTGTGGGTACTTGTGGGTGCTTGTAGGTACTTGTGGGTGCTTGTAGGTACTTGTGGGTGCTTGTAGGTAATTGTGGGTGCTTGTAGGTACTTGTGGGTGCTTGTAGGTACTTGTGGGTGCTTGTAGGTACTTGTGGGTGCTTGTAGGTACTTGTGGGTTCTTGTGGGTACTTGTGGGTACTTGTGGGTTGTTGTGGGTACTTGTGGGTACTTGTAGGTACTTGTGGGTACTTGTAGGTACCTGTAGGTACTTGTAGGTACTTGTGGGTTCTTGTGGGTACTTGTGGGTTCTTGTGTGTACTTGTGGGTACTTGTGGGTGCTTGTAGGTGCTTGTAGGTGCTTGTGGGTACTTGTGGGTGCTTGTAGGTACTTGTGGGTGCTTGTAGGTACTTGTGGGTGCTTGTAGGTACTTGTGGGTTCTTGTGGGTACTTGTGTGTACTTGTGGGTTCTTGTGGGTTCTTGTGGGTACTTGTGGGTTCTTGTGGGTTGTTGTGGGTTCTTGTGGGTTCTTGTGGGTACTTGTGGGTTCTTGTGGGTACTTGTGGGTACTTGTAGGTACTTGTGGGTTCTTGTGGGTTTGGCTGATTAGGTCTAGGTTTCTTAACGGATGGCACTTCCAGAGGTTTGTCTTTGGCAACCTGGATATAACACAAGTGATTGCTCGGCTGATATTTCTTACAGACCTGACAATATATCTCCTCACACGTATGCGTTTCGGTTCTTCGGGAAAAATCAATAATTTTTAAGCAGTCTTTACAGTGAAAATGACGGTCACATAGAGACTTTTTATCGCTGGAAGATGCTAAGTGGCTTTGATAGCAGTCATCGCCTAAGAATTTGCGTAAACATGACCCACAAGCTTTCTGGGGGCCTTGGCATATAGTGGGTCTCATGCAACTAAAACAAAGTCGTTACATTTATGGGGCTGTATTCGCCAATAGGGAGTGAGGCATTTTTCGCAGAATTGGTCGTAGGTACTTGTGGGTTCTTGTGGGTACTTGTGGGTTGTTGTGGGTACTTGTGGGTACTTGTAGGTACTTGTGGGTACTTGTAGGTACCTGTAGGTACTTGTAGGTACTTGTGGGTTCTTGTGGGTACTTGTGGGTTCTTGTGTGTACTTGTGGGTACTTGTGGGTGCTTGTAGGTGCTTGTAGGTGCTTGTGGGTACTTGTGGGTGCTTGTAGGTACTTGTGGGTGCTTGTAGGTACTTGTGGGTGCTTGTAGGTACTTGTGGGTGCTTGTAGGTACTTGTGGGTTCTTGTGGGTACTTGTGGGTACTTGTGGGTTGTTGTGGGTTCTTGTGGGTTCTTGTGGGTACTTGTGGGTTCTTGTGGGTTGTTGTGGGTTCTTGTGGGTTCTTGTGGGTTCTTGTGGGTACTTGTGGGTTCTTGTGGGTACTTGTGGGTACTTGTAGGTACTTGTGGGTTCTTGTGGGTGCTTGTAGGTGCTTGTGGGTACTTGTGGGTGCTTGTAGGTACTTATGGGTGCTTGTAGGTACTTATGGGTGCTTGTAGGTACTTGTGGGTACTTGTAGGTACTTGTAGGTACTTGTGGGTACTTGAAGGTACTTGAAGGTACTTGTGGGTACTTGTAGGTACTTGTGGGTACTTGTAGGTACTTGTGGGTGCTTGTGGGTACTTTTGGGTGCTTGTAGGTACTTATGGGTACTTTTAGGTACTTATGGGTACTTGTGGGTAATTGTGGGTGCTTGTGGGTACTTGTAGGTACTTATGGGTACTTATGGGTACTTTTAGGTACTTATGGGTACTTGTGGGTAATTGTGGTTGCTTGTGGGTACTTGTGGGTGCTTGTAGGTACTTATGGGTGCTTGTAGGTACTTATGGGTACTTGTAGGTACTTGTAGGTTCTTATGGGTACTTGTAGGTATTTGTGGGTGCTTGTGGGTACTTGTGGGTGCTTATGGGTACTTTTAGGTACTTATGGGTACTTGTGGGTAATTGTGGGTACTTGTGGGTGCTTGTGGGTGCTTGTGGGTGCTTGTAGGTACTTGTGGGTGCTTGTAGGTACTTGTGGGTGCTTGTAGGTACTTGTGGGTGCTTGTAGGTACTTGTGGGTGCTTGTAGGTACTTGTGGGTTCTTGTGGGTACTTATGGGTGCTTGTAGGTACTTGTGGGTGCTTGTAGGTACTTGTGGGTACTTGTAGGTACTTGTGGGTACTTGTAGGTACTTGTGAGTACTTGTAGGTACTTGTGGGTACTTGTAGGTACTTGTGGGTACTTGTAGGTACTTGTGGGTACTTGTGGGTGCTTGTGGGTACTTGTGGGTGCTTGTGGGTGCTTGTAGGTACTTATGGGTACTTTTAGGTACTTATGGGTACTTGTGGGTAATTGTGGGTGCTTGTGGGTACTTGTGGGTACTTTTAGGTACTTATGGGTACTTGTGGGTAATTGTGGGTGCTTGTGGGTACTTGTGGGTACTTGTGGGTGCTTGTAGGTACTTATGGGTGCTTGTAGGTACTTATGGGTACTTGTAGGTACTTATGGGTACTTGTGGGTGCTTGTGGGTACTTGTGGGTGCTTGTAGGTACTTATGGGTACTTGTGGGTAATTGTGGGTGCTTGTGGGTACTTGTGGGTACTTTTAGGTACTTATGGGTACTTGTGGGTAATTGTGGGTGCTTGTGGGTACTTGTGGGTACTTGTGGGTGCTTGTGGGTACTTGTGGGTACTTGTAGGTACTTGTGGGTACTTGTGGGTGCTTGTAGGTACTTGTGGGTGCTTGTAGGTACTTGTGGGTGCTTTTAGGTACTTGTGGGTGCTTGTAGGTACTTGTGGGTGCTTGTAGGTACTTGTGGGTGCTTGTAGGTACTTGTGGGTGCTTGTAGGTACTTGTGGGTTCTTGTAGGTACTTGTGGGTGCTTGTAGGTACTTGTGGGTGCTTGTAGGTACTTGTGGGTTCTTGTGGGTACTTATGGGTGCTTGTAGGTACTTGTGGGTGCTTGTAGGTACTTGTGGGTACTTGTAGGTACTTGTGGGTACTTGTAGGTACTTGTGGGTACTTGTAGGTACTTGTGGGTACTTGTAGGTACTTGTGGGTACTTGTGGGTGCTTGTGGGTACTTGTGGGTGCTTGTGGGTACTTGTGAGTGCTTGTGGGTGCTTGTAGGTACTTATGGGTACTTTTAGGTACTTATGGGTACTTGTGGGTAATTGTGGGTGCTTGTGGGTACTTGTGGGTACTTTTAGGTACTTATGGGTACTTGTGGGTAATTGTGGGTGCTTGTGGGTACTTGTGGGTGCTTGTAGGTACTTATGGGTGCTTGTAGGTACTTATGGGTACTTGTAGGTACTTATGGGTACTTGTGGGTGCTTGTGGGTACTTGTGGGTGCTTGTAGGTGCTTGTGGGTACTTGTGGGTGCTTGTGGGTACTTGTGGGTACTTGTAGGTACTTGTGGGTACTTGTGGGTGCTTGTAGGTACTTGTGGGTGCTTGTAGGTACTTGTGGGTGCTTGTAGGTACTTGTGGGTGCTTGTAGGTACTTGTGGGTTCTTGTGGGTACTTGTAGGTACTTGTGGGTTCTTGTGGGTTTGGCTGATTAGGTCTAGGTTTCTTAACGGATGGCACTTCCAGAGGTTTGTCTTTGGCAACCTGGATATAACACAAGTGATTGCTCGGCTGATATTTCTTACAGACCTGACAATATATCTCCTCACACGTATGCGTTTCGGTTCTTCGGGAAAAATCAATAATTTTTAAGCAGTCTTTACAGTGAAAATGACGGTCACATAGAGACTTTTTATCGCTGGAAGATGCTAAGTGGCTTTGATAGCAGTCATCGCCTAAGAATTTGCGTAAACATGACCCACAAGCTTTCTGGGGGCCTTGGCATATAGTGGGTCTCATGCAACTAAAACAAAGTCGTTACATTTATGGGGCTGTATTCGCCAATAGGGAGTGAGGCATTTTTCGCAGAATTGGTCGTAGGTACTTGTGGGTTCTTGTGGGTACTTGTGGGTTGTTGTGGGTACTTGTGGGTACTTGTAGGTACTTGTGGGTACTTGTAGGTACCTGTAGGTACTTGTAGGTACTTGTGGGTTCTTGTGGGTACTTGTGGGTTCTTGTGTGTACTTGTGGGTACTTGTGGGTGCTTGTAGGTGCTTGTAGGTGCTTGTGGGTGCTTGTGGGTGCTTGTAGGTACTTGTGGGTGCTTGTAGGTACTTGTGGGTGCTTGTAGGTACTTGTGGGTGCTTGTAGGTACTTGTGGGTGCTTGTAGGTACTTGTGGGTTCTTGTGGGTACTTATGGGTGCTTGTAGGTACTTGTGGGTGCTTGTAGGTACTTGTGGGTACTTATAGGTACTTGTGGGTACTTGTAGGTACTTGTGGGTACTTGTAGGTACTTGTGGGTACTTGTAGGTACTTGTGGGTACTTGTAGGTACTTGTGGGTACTTGTGGGTGCTTGTGGGTACTTGTGGGTGCTTGTGGGTGCTTGTAGGTACTTATGGGTACTTTTAGGTACTTATGGGTACTTGTGGGTAATTGTGGGTGCTTGTGGGTACTTGTGGGTACTTTTAGGTACTTATGGGTACTTGTGGGTAATTGTGGGTGCTTGTGGGTACTTGTGGGTACTTGTGGGTGCTTGTAGGTACTTATGGGTGCTTGTAGGTACTTATGGGTACTTGTAGGTACTTATGGGTACTTGTGGGTGCTTGTGGGTACTTGTGGGTGCTTGTAGGTACTTATGGGTACTTGTGGGTAATTGTGGGTGCTTGTGGGTACTTGTGGGTACTTTTAGGTACTTATGGGTACTTGTGGGTAATTGTGGGTGCTTGTGGGTACTTGTGGGTACTTGTGGGTGCTTGTGGGTACTTGTGGGTACTTGTAGGTACTTGTGGGTACTTGTGGGTGCTTGTAGGTACTTGTGGGTGCTTGTAGGTACTTGTGGGTGCTTGTAGGTACTTGTGGGTGCTTGTAGGTACTTGTGGGTGCTTGTAGGTACTTGTGGGTGCTTGTAGGTACTTGTGGGTTCTTGTAGGTACTTGTGGGTGCTTGTAGGTACTTGTGGGTGCTTGTAGGTACTTGTGGGTTCTTGTGGGTACTTATGGGTGCTTGTAGGTACTTGTGGGTGCTTGTAGGTACTTGTGGGTACTTGTAGGTACTTGTGGGTACTTGTAGGTACTTGTGGGTACTTGTAGGTACTTGTGGGTACTTGTAGGTACTTGTGGGTACTTGTGGGTGCTTGTGGGTACTTGTGGGTGCTTGTGGGTGCTTGTAGGTACTTATGGGTACTTTTAGGTACTTATGGGTACTTGTGGGTAATTGTGGGTGCTTGTGGGTACTTGTGGGTACTTTTAGGTACTTATGGGTACTTGTGGGTAATTGTGGGTGCTTGTGGGTACTTGTGGGTGCTTGTAGGTACTTATGGGTGCTTGTAGGTACTTATGGGTACTTGTAGGTACTTATGGGTACTTGTGGGTGCTTGTGGGTACTTGTGGGTGCTTGTAGGTACTTGTGGGTACTTGTGGGTGCTTGTGGGTACTTGTGGGTGCTTGTGGGTACTTGTGGGTACTTGTAGGTACTTGTGGGTACTTGTGGGTGCTTGTAGGTACTTGTGGGTGCTTGTAGGTACTTGTGGGTGCTTGTAGGTACTTGTGGGTGCTTGTAGGTACTTGTGGGTTGTTGTGGGTGCTTGTGGGTACTTGTGGGTGCTTGTTGGTACTTGTGGGTGCTTGTGGGTGCTTGTAGGTACTTGTGGGGGCTTGTAGGTACTTGTAGGGGCTTGTAGGTACTTGTGGGTGCTTGTAGGTACTTGTGGGTTCTTGTGGGTACTTGTGGGTTCTTGTGGGTACTTGTAGGTACTTGTGGGTACTTGTAGGTACTTGTGGGTTCTTGTGGGTGCTTGTAGGTACTTGTGGGTGCTTGTAGGTACTTGTGGGTGCTTGTAGGTACTTGTGGGTGCTTGTAGGTACTTATGGGTACTTTTAGGTACTTATGGGTACTTGTGGGTACTTGTGGGTACTTGCGGGTACTTGTGGGTACTTGCGGGTACTTGCGGGTACTTGTTGGTACTTGTGGGTACTTGTGGGTACTTGTGGGTACTTGTAGGTACTTGTAGGTACTTGTGGGTACTTGTAGGTACTTGTAGGTACTTGTGGGTACTTGTAGGTACTTGTGGGTACTTGTGCGTACTTGTGGGTACTTGTGCGTACTTGTGGGTACTTGTAGGTACTTTTGGGTACTTGTAGGTACTTTTGCGTACTTGTAGGTACTTGTGGGTTCTTGTGGGTACTTGTGCGTGCTTGTGGGTACTTGTGCGTGCTTGTGGATACTTGTAGGTACTTGTGGGTGCTTGTGGGTGCTTATGGGTGCTTGTAGGTACTTGTGAGTACTTGTGGGTGCTTGTAGATACTTGTGGGTACTTGTGGGTGCTTGTAGATACTTGTGGGTACTTGTGGGTGCTTGTAGATACTTGTGGGTACTTGCCCCGGGTGCTTGTTCCGGGTACTTGTGGGTGCTTGTGGGTACTTTTCGGTGCTTGTAGGTACTTGTGGGTTCTTGAAGGTACTTGTGGGTTCTTGTGGGTGCTTGTGGGTTCTTGTGGGTACTTGTGGGTTCTTGTGGGTGCTTGAAGGTACTTGTGGGTACTTGCCCCGGGTACTTGTGGGTGTTTGTAGGTACTTGTGGGTGCTTGTAGGTACTTGTGGGTGCTTGTAGGTACTTGTGGGTACTTGTAGGTGCTTGTGGTTACTTGAGGGTGCTTGAAGGTACTTGTAGGTACTTGAGGGTGCTTGAAGGTACTTGTAGGTACTTGAGGGTGCTTGAAGGTACTTGTAGGTACTTGTGGGTGCTTGTGGTTACTTGTGGGTGCTTGCCCCGGGTACTTGAAGGTACTTGTGGGTACTTGCCCCGGGTACTTGTGGGTGTTTGTAGGTACTTGTGGGTGTTTGTAGGTACTTGTGGGTGCTTGTAGGTACTTGTGGATAATTGTAGGTGCTTGTGGGTACTTGTAGGTACTTGTAGGTACTTGTGGGTGCTTGTGGTTACTTGTGGGTGATTGAAGGTACTTGTAGATACTTGTGGGTGCTTGTGGTTACTTGTGGGTGATTGAAGGTACTTGTAGGTACTTGTGGGTGCTTGAAGGTACTTTTAGGTACTTGTGGGTGCTTGTGGGTGCTTGTGGTTACTTGCCACGGGTGCCTCTGGGTGCTTGCAGGTACTTGCCCCGGGTGCTTGTGGTTACTTGTGGGTGCTTGTGGTTACTTGCCACGGGTGCCTCTGGGTGCTTGCAGGTACTTGCCCCGGGTGCTTGTGGTTACTTGCCACGGGTGCCTCTGGGTGCTTGCAGGTACTTGCCCCGGGTGCTTGCAGGTACTTGCCCCGGGTGCTTGCAGGTACTTGCCCCGGGTGCTTGTAGGTACTTGCCCCGGGTGCTTGTAGGTACTTGCTCCAGGTGATTGTAGCTACTTGCTCCGGGTGATTGTAGGTACTTGCTCCGGGTGATTGTAGGTACTTGATCCGCGTGCTTGTAGCTACTTGCTCCGGGTGATTGTAGGTACTTGATCCGCGTGCTTGTAGGTACTTGATCCGGGTGCTTGTTGGTACTTGCCCCGGGTGCTTGTAGGTACTTGCCCCAGATACTTGTAGGTACTTTGCCTCCTCCATAGGATTAACATTACACTAAATTTTGGAAGCTCGTAACTCTGGTTTTATTAGAGATACGGGGATATCCTTTGATTATGTAATAGTCCTATTTTCCCCTTCCCTCCTTTGTTAACATTTGCTCCATGTACGGGAAAAACATGGAAAACTCAGGGAAGTATATGGGGAAAAGCCTGGAAATCTCAGGGAAATTTGTTTTCGAAAAGTTGTATGAAGCTTGTTTTGGAACATATGTTATAAACTCATGGTTTTAGTTATATAAAGTTTTACCAAGAAGCGATATCTAGTTTACTAGAGAGAAGGTATTAGATGAATAACTATTCGCGCCCCATAGTCCCAGTCCCACTTTCAAAATACAAGGGTGGACGTAAAAGGAGGCCGGGCTATTTCGCCTCTCGGCAGTCGGAAAATACGAAGTTTTCGTCATTCGCGTCGCGTTTACGTGAGTTTTCTGATCCGTGACCAAATAAGCATTTTTTAAACTGGACATTAGGCCAGTGACTTTCCTGACTTGGAATAAATAAACTGGTCCGTTACCATTGACCAGAGCACGTCGTCTGCTAAACTAAAGAAGTGGATAATTAAAATATGAGAATTTTAATGTGTGGAGTCTGATTACCCTTGAACTTTCTTAGTAGTCTCGTGAACCACTGACCCCCCCCCCCCCCGATTTAATTTTTGAACTGGACCAGGGAATTTTTAAACTGGTCATTTGCCCTGTGTCACCGCCTTATTTCCCACGCTGGCGCGAGTTGTTTTGCGTTGTCGAGTGCTTGATGGAGTTGGCTATGCCTGGAGTCCCAACCTTGAAGGAGAGAGGAATGGAGTAGAAACCCCCACACCTATAGCGTTGCCTGTGCACCCCCACCTACGGCAACATAGTCCTCTCAGCATCCTCAGCGGTTAGGTAGGGTCGTACTGGACTAAATTGTAAAGGGCGCTCCCTCTATCTTCAAAATAGAAGCTAGTTCTCATACAAATAAAATGGCGCTCCGCGGCAGCACTTAGCAATCGCCTACCGAAGGGTAGGGGCGTGCGCGAGGTACATAGGGAGAGACACGGTGCCGCAGGTCGCCCATCATTATTTCCAATCCATCTCAACTTCCTTATCACTGTCCCAACCCCCGCGACTTCCAACCACTAGCATAGCCCACTCGATCACGCTCTCTTTTCCCCGGCTACATATTTTGAAGATGGCACTTTTTAGGCGTATTAACAATCTTGGATCATCTTGGTGAACTTTTAGGGTAGCCCTGACTATATTTTGTTTAAGGTTTTAAGCTTCATATCAAACAGACGTTAGTTTATGCTACAAAAAAGTGTGAAATTGAAAATCTCGGATCGTCTTTATGAAGTTTTAAGGATATCCGAATTTCATATTGGGCTTATGACAATTTTGAGCTAAATGATAAACGGACATAATCAGCATTTTTAAAAATTTTGTAAAATTGTCAATTTGGTCCTATTTCTTGAATTTTTAGGGGGCGCCTCGCGTTTCAATGAATGATTGTAAAAAATTGTATTATGTTAATTCGGAGCCTCCGAGATATCTAGGCCCATGCATCTAGCGAAGCGAGAATATTTTTTTGACTAATTTAGTTCGCCGTGTTTTCCCGCTTGGTGGCGCTTTCAGCACCGTAAAATAAACAAGTTCAGCCTCATGACCCCGTCGACTGCTACAATATTAGGGCAAGGTGAAGCCGAGGTCGTGGATAGTTAAAAAATGTTTTTGAAAATTTCCGAAGACCTTTATTAAACAATCATTCCAAAGAAGTAAAGGATAAAAATGTTAAGGTTAAAAAAATGAAAGGTTTTGAAGGGGTAAAAAATCCTCTAATGGTATATGAAAACTGTGAATTAGGAACTTCAAGAAGTTTTGTTTTACTAAAAAACAACGATGTTAAAATCTCATAATTACTTTTTTGTCCATACAATCTAACCAATAGATTCAATAAAAAGTGAATAGCCCCTAAAAAATTACGTTAATTTAAAGGTGAAACCTTTCTCTTTCATAAAAGTTTTATAAATGGCCCCTAAAATGTCATCGATAATTTATGGAAGACCCCGGTCGCAACAGTCATTAAAGCGCCACCTCGTACACAATATGAAACTGGATATTTCCCCACGTAAAAATCGACATGCATGGGCCTAGATATCTCGGAGGCTCCGGTTAATTACAATAAGAATACAAACTTTTATTGATTTACGTTTTTTTTTGAAGTATCATAATAAATAAATGTCTGATTGAGCGAAAGTTATGGTCCCCTATATATATTTGTTTCTGCTTAGTGCAGATTTTGAAAATGTAAAACAGTTTCTTAACATTCTTAATTAAAATGAAGACTGAAGGAACAGATATTAATCAAAAATGTCTTGATTAGAATCAAGACCTAAAAAGTATCGATAAGACTGAGGTTATCACTTGTCTGAAGGATCAGATATTAATTTTTCTTTTTAATTGAAACTTAAATGCATGCTTAAGAAAAAACAACGTTCTATTACCGTTTTCCGTTGAAATAAATTATTTTACTGGTAATCAATTTCAAAAATTTACTTATCTCGGCTTTTCGACCACAATTCCATTCCCCGAAAACATTTTATCATTACATTAATTACTTTTGGGAGATAACGTGTCAAAATAAACTATAAAACAATAAAAAACTGTAATAGCGGTCTGTTAAGCCATGACAACAACCTTTTAAAAGTTACAAGCAGTAGCGTCGCTAGGGTTTGAAATTTGGGGGGGGGGCTAAATCTGGGCAAACTATTTTAAAGTTATTATAAGAACTTAATATAAACAAGATGGCCCAAGGGCTGGGACTTAATAGTAGCCACATCGTTATCTATTTAATTAGCACATCATGAATTTATTCATTAACATGAATATATAAGTGTATCATTAGCCTTTCTATCATGTTATTCAGGGATGGGAGGGACCTTTATATTACAAACGCGTTTAACGTCATCGCGGTAGCCAATCAAAATCGAGACACCTGGAAGTTCGAACAGCAGACGACCAGAAAACAGTTGGTAAAATGCTAAGCCTTGGCCATAAAGAAAAAGGTTGAAAATTAACTACCAACATCTGAATTGGTGAGAATTGATCATGCTGGGTTTTTTCCTGCTGTTGGAGGTAAAATTAATGCAGTAGCTGATCAATTTACAAGCATAGCTAGCATTTCGCATGACAAGAGCTTTAGCTTTAAAAACAAACCGCCGGAGATTCTCTGACGTCACGCAAACTAAGCCCCTCCCATCCCTGAATATGTAGTTTAACTTGTCAATGCAGATATATATTCATGTTAATGAATAAATTCATGAGCACATGAATAAAAAGAAAAAAATTCAAAGACCCTAAACAAAAAATCAGAAATGTCCGACCCCACAGTGGTAGCGTGTCTTTCTGCTGCGCCAGGATTTTCACTCGTCTTAGGTTTATTTTTAGTTTTGGTTAGCTTTTAGTCCACACTATTGGGACTCCCTTCGAAAGAACATGAAACATTTTACTTGTTTCCATCTGTTTTTTTCTTCAAAATTTTACTGTTTGATATTGAAAATTTTTTATATATTGCTACAGAATTTTAGGTTGCTAACAGCAATTTTTTGGTAGGGTTTACTGATTATTTTTGGGGGGGGGCTAAGTTTGGAATTTGGGGGGGCTATAGCCCCCCCCCAAAAAAAGGCCTAGCGACGCCACTGGTTACGAGGACTATATAACCCTTTCGAGACTAACAGGACCTGAGCAAACTATAGCTTAACCTGCTACTAGTACGAACAGATGTAAACTGGAGTTGAAATTTCATCATGTGCGACCTGTGGCCCAGAAACTCTCCCATAGTCCCAGTGTGTGTAGAACATAATTTTTTTCGCTGTTATCTTCCAAAATCAATCTTTCTAGGTAGTGCCGCCTCCTCACTTGAATATTTCATGATATATTAAGGTTTGAACGAACAAAATTCTAGATTACTATTTTCACTACCATGTCCCTCTGCTACCTTGAAGCAAAATTTCCTCTCTTTTTGCTGCTCATTACCGGTGCCATTCCCTTGACTTTCTGTTCGTTATAACTACTATCATGAGTTTATTAATTTCAAACCAAAATATAAAAAAATGGATTCATTTTCCTTTTGTGCTACTTAGAATATAACGTTGTGCCGCGCCTTATCAAATAGTCTCTAACCATTGTTAGAAACTAGAGAGAGAAATTGGGCAGTAACACTGATCAATGCCCTGAACTATGAGAAAGAACAATACGACGGTTCACTAAAGTACGCTTGATATTACATCATTTTGCAAAACCGCGAGTAAAAATGTTACTGTCCCTATTGAATTTGGCGCCATTGGTTTTAGAATAATTAAAATGTTCCACTGCCAAGCGTGCTGGTCACGAATGGAGATGTAACGTCTTTAGGAACCTTTTAAAACGCAAAAACCATACACGTACTCTCCCAAAAGTAATTAATGTAATGATAAAATGTTTTCGGGGAATGGAATTGTGGTCGAAAAGCCGAGATAAGTAAATTTTTGAAATTGATTACCAGTAAAATAATTTATTTCAACGGAAAACGGTAATGGAACGTTGTTTTTTCTTAAGCATGCATTTAAGTTTCAATTAAAAAGAAAAATTAATATCTGATCCTTCAGACAAGTGATAACCTCAGTCTTATCGATACTTTTTAGGTCTTGATTCTAATCAAGACATTTTTGATTAATTATTTTAGGAAGTCAGTGAAGATGAACAACAATATTTTGGAAAAGGCATAATATTTTGGGAAGTCAATGATGATAAACAACAATATCTTGGAAAAGGCATATTATTTTGGAAAGTCAACGAACATGAACAACAATATTTTGGAAAAGGCATATTATTTTAGGAAGTCAGTGAAGATGAACAACAATATTTTGGAAAAGGCATATTATTTTGGGAAGTCAATGAAGATAAACAACAAAATGGTTGAACTCTGAAGTCAGTTGAATAAAAAGAATATAAGCCTAAAAGTGGCTCTGCCCCATTGGACCGAATCGCATTCGGCCGTAACCAGTCCCAAACAACCGAAAAACCCGCACTTCTCCGGGTTTCGGATTCGGTCCATTGGGACAAGAATGCATGCTCATATACACCCGATGGAACTAAAATGAATTTAATTCCCTTGAGCGCAAACAATGCATCTTTGCAAACAAACAATTCTTTGACTTATAATAAGCCTAACCTAACCTAACCTAACCTAACCTAACCTAACCCAACCTAACCTAACCCAACCTAACCTAACCCAACCTAACCTAACACAACCTAACCTAACCTAACCTAACCTAACCTAACCCAACCTAACCTAACCTAACCTAACCTAACCTAACCTCACCTAACCTAACCTCACCTCACCACACCTCACCTCACCTAACCTATCAATAAACCATTTACAACCAAACCTAAACCTAAACTGATTTAAAAATGTTATAAAATATGGCACCTCAATTGAAACCCGCCGTTGGGCTAGATTTTGAAATTATAGCCAAACATTTTCTGCCGAATGAGATTCTGTCCAATGAGATTCGGTTGAATGGGAACCCCCCTAAAAGGACTTGTCATGTTCCTTTATTAAATATCTCAAATCTTTCACGAAACTTTTACGGCAATGTCGCGGCGCCTTATTGTCTCGGCGCCTAAATGTCTCGGTGCCAAATTGTCGCGGAGCCTAAATGTCTCGGTGCCAAATTGTCGCGGAGCCTAAATGTCGCGGCGCCAAATTGTCGCTGAGCCTAAATGTCGCGGCGCCTAACTGTCCTGGCGCCTAAGTGGCGGTGCCAAAATGACCGGCGCCTAAATGTCGGCGCCCAAATGTCCCGTTCCGCGCGCGCGTTAGTCGGGATTAACTTTAGTTTTCCCGCACGAGGGTTATCCCTTAGTCTTTGGGTCGAGTTTTAGGTAGAGTTTATTTAACATGGGCAGAGGTTTGCCATCTCTTATTAAAACTTAGCGAGCGCGAAGTTGTAAGCGCGCGTCCGCTTCGGACTAGTCCTGGTCTCGATCTACTTAACCCTTTCTTTTTCCAAGATCTTCCCTGATATTATTTTTGGAAAGAAAGAGAACCCTTGACCCGAGGTGGTTTACCTTTAGGTCGTTTCGGGTCAACCTTAATGTTTTTGAGCCTGGTAACCTTTGTACGGGGCCAACAATCCTCCTTTGAAATCTTCTTAAGAATTCGTTACGGGTCGTATCTAATTCGTTACGGGTCGCATCTACGCGAGGGTACCCAGCTTTAGGGAAATCCAGCCATTGAAGTTGTAAAGGGGGTGTTGAATAGCTATTCAACTATCTTTAAACCATTATGGTTTGTTTTCATCAATAATAAAATAGGGGACTATTTACCAATATAAGTAAATATCGTAAATATCGTTACACTATCTTTGCAAAATAGATTGAAAGGTTTAATCCCTCAGGCTACAGAGCGTCCTTTACCCTCCGGTATTCTTACAATGCTAAAAATAATTTTAACAGGACCCAGGAAAAATTCTTACATTTCGTCATCATAGAGCATAACACTAAGCTGGTCAAAAGGAATATGGTTGTTGACTTGATCAGCTCTTCTAAAAGATAATTCTAGTTCGGATCTGCAAATATTTGCGGCACTCTTTGGACGTGATCTGTAGGCCTGTACTTACTAAGGATGCATTTGGTTACGGTACATACACTAGCGACGGGATCGTCAGTAACTCTAAGAACTACCTCTCGAACATACATGTTAAAATATTTATAAAATCTCTCACTTTGTCCTATTATCTCGCAAGAAGGTACGTTGTCAATAGGTGCGGGCTGGTCCGTTTCTCCTCCTCCCCATTGTGCGTCGATATCATCGTCAGAAAGTGCTTCTTCAGATCCGTGCTCCCTCTCTAAGGTATCGTTCACTAGTGTCTCATCTGCGGGTGGTTCTTGGATCTATTCGCAGATAGGCGCATAGGAGGAAATAAAACTCGTAAATTAAACGTAACGGTCAGGGTCTATTTATAGTCAGTTCGTTCAAAATTGTACGGAAAGTTTCAAGATCCATGTTTAACTTTCGGTGTTTGAAGATCGACTGTGTATTTTGATCCTTCCTCGGCCGGTTTTATGCTAAATTTCTTAGTAGACACGCCCATATTCCTCAATCATTTAACAATGTCCTGATTTATTGCCTCCTCAGTCACCAGAAGTTTTCTCACAATGCATTTCTGACACACGCCTGTTAATAGTCTACCGATTTTATAACAAAAGAACGTTGGATTTGCTTTATGTCAAATAAATTGTCAACAAAAAAGTGGCCTATAAATAGAATTTTGTTACAAACACAGCAAATAAGGGACAATACTTAATTGGGGGTGATAAATAAAAAACATGGTGTATAAAAAGTTTCTAGTGATTTTCAATTGTGAAAGTATCCTTTGTTTTCTTCATGTCTATTAATAACGTTCCGAATTTCTCTAATAGGTCATAAAATCATTGTACATTTTTCAAAAAAATGCTACCTTAAGCTAACGAAATTTCTTAATAGACACGCCCACATTATTCAATCGTTTAACAATAGCCTGATTTATTGCTTGATCTTATCAGTCAACGGATGTTTTTCTCACTATGCATTTTCGGACACACGCCTGTTAATAGTTTACCGATTTTATAATAAAAGAACGTTGGATTTGCTTTATGTCAAATAAATTGTCAAGAAAAGAGTGGCCTATAAATGGATTTTTGTTACAAACACCGCAAATAAGGGGCAATACTTTATTGGGGTAATAAATAAAAAACATGGTGTGTAAAAAGTTTCTAGTGATTCTCAATTGTGAAAATATCCTTTGCTCTCTTCACATTGTACACTTTTCAAGAAAATTCTACCTTAAGTTGTGTAGGCGAGAAGTCAGCCTACTCAATTGAAAAAGCAATGAATCACTCAATGATAACAAATGGTTCGACCAACCCCCCCCCCCCAAGCCCTTGCCTGAACGTGTTTACGGAATAGGCAACAAAATATTTTTAATCATTCATCAACCCGTTAGCAACTAGACATTTAAATATAACATATTTAATTCCTTAAGAGGCTAAATTTCTAAACTTTTAAAGAAGAGACAGTGCCCACTGAGCTAGTATTCGTTACGAAAAGGTTCATTAACGGAATGAAATTCTCAAAACAAGTCGAATAGCAAACATTTGGCGTCTTTCCCATGGATTAGAACAAAAGACCTCTCTCCACCGATGTGTATAAAAAACTCGTATAAAAAAGATGTAAATTTGTATAATACCGAAATGAAATTGATTGGGATGATTTCAGAGTACAATTGTAATTTTCGCTACTGGCTAGTGTAGTGATAGAACTGTAATACCTTTAAAAAAGAACACAATTGATTGTGAAAGGTTTGTAAATAAAGAAAGCTAAACCTAGAGCAATTTGGTCCTATATGGACAAAGAATTCTAGTGCTCCAAAATGAAAATATGGATCTGTCTGAAAAGGGAATAAGACTTTGGCGCACCGAATTTTAAAAATATTAACTCGTAATCATGTGGACGTTATAGTCAAGGGATTTCTCTTATCATTCAGTAATAAAAACGGCACACAACGTTTCGTCTTCTAACGTTTATTTGTAAACCCTAATAATAAGATACACCCGCCAACTTGGTCGTAATGTTGAACTCCCAACTATTTAATATCGGCTTAAGAGACTTCATCGAGCGGGGAAAATCACAATATTTTGTATGGTTTGCGATAAAAAGGTTAAAAAAGTGTTAGTTTATAACAAATTTTTTGATTAATCCTAGATTGATACCAGGTTTATTCATTGTAACACAGGCTTTACTGAGTGAAAAATTCAAATAATTGTACTGTAATAAATGAAAATATGCTTTTCATAGAATCATTTTGATCAATTTTTGGAAAATTTATCACAAATTATTTAAGAATTTGAAATGTTTTTCAAATGACCCGTTTCGTTTCAGTATAATGTAACGTACATGACTGATTTCGTTTCGGTGGTTTATTCAATTTCCCATGTATTCCTATGGGATTTTAGGAATTGTAAATTATCGTTTTCGTGTCGGTCAATTGTAACCCAAATGATCAAAAACGTTTCGATTGTTTTTTACTTCTAACACGAAATGCGTTGTGAATGATGCTTCTTTCAATACCGTTTTAGGTTTTCCACAAATTTTTGATTACGCTGCCGATAATTTTGATAAGTATAGTACGTTTAGGTCAATGCTTCGGTCTAATAATATATTGACTTATTATTACAGGGCACCCCAAAGGTCCATTAATGCTATATCCTATAATTTGAACGTGTCCTATAACATCAGACATTTTTGCAAAAATATCCTATAAGTACTATGTTTTTAGATATTTCAACCCACCTAACCAATAAACCGGAAATTTTGTGTCTTACTACTTCAACATAAATTTCAAACGTTTACTTGAGATTTAAGCACTGAAAGATTTTGATTTAGTTGCAAGATTGAAGGTAAAATGGGGTATTTAGGATAGCTTTGTTACATCATTTGCTACGTTAAAGATGATAAAAGAGCGTTATTTCGTGCATCTTTAAAAAAGAATGAAATTAGTCTCCTAGTCTATAGTTCTGGAAAAATAATCATATATTTTCATGGTTTCGGTTAACGGACCAAAAAGGCCTTTTAAACTTCTCAGGATAATGGCTTCGGGGCAAACACCTGGAATCAACTAAATGTTTGGTGGTAGGGTGAGTCCGGGTGAGTCACCAATTAGTGAAGTAATAAATCACAAAATAAATACCATTGATGCAATACAAATGGTTCGACCATGCCCCTAAACCCATTAAGACACGTCGGGACGTGTTTAGGTCAAAATAAAAACTGATAGGGGATAAATCCTTTTGTTATGGATCAAGTTCGACCTCTTCACTCTAACCCCCTTTTAATGTCATAAAACCAGGTGGGTGGTCCAATTAAAGAAAGAACAAAAAATTCCAATGTATCTAAGCAAATCGGTATCGTTCCTTTCAACAGAATTCCCAATGGACCGAAATCCCATTCGACCGAATATCCCGCAATGATTTTAGATTTCCAGCCCAATGGCTATATTCCCGATGGACCGAAATCCCAATCGTCCGAGTATGCCCGTAAAAAATACATGAATATAACTTGAAACACTGTAGCCGTCAGCGATTCGGGGGTGTAGTGGATACGATGTTGGACTGCGAAGCGATAGGTTGTTGGTTCGAATCTCCGAAAGGTATGTTAATAATATTAAAAGTAAATGTTTCGTCATACTAATTAAAACGCTCACTTTCATTCCTTTCAAGGCAATTGATATATAGAATTAATAAACAAATGAAGTACAGTCTTAATGGTAGTTCCATCAATGTTTTTAAGTTTTAAATTAAAATTTTAATATTTTGGTTTCGGGTGGGTTAGGTTAGGTTCGGTTAGGTTTGGTTTGGTTTGGTTACAATAATTCGTTGACACCTTTTCCAAAATATGCTCCTTTTAATTAGCTACAACCTTTTCCAAAAATTCTCCCTTTAAATAGCTACCACCTTTTCCAAAACATTCTCCTATTAATTAGCTGCCATCTTTTCAAAAACATTCTCCTATTAATTAGCTGCCATCTTTTCCAAAATATTCTCCTAATAATTAGCTGCAACCTTTTCCAAAGCATTCTCCTACTAATTAGTTGCCACCTTTTCCAAAACATTCTCCTATTAATTAGCTGCCATTTTTTCCAAAATATTTTCCTATTAATTAGCTGCCACCTTTTCCAAAATATTTTCCTATTAATTAGCTGCAACCTTTTCCAAAACATTCTCCAACTAATTAGCTGCCACCTTTTCCAAAACATTCTCCTATTAATTAGCTGCCATTTTTTCCAAAATATTTTCCTATTAATTAGCTGCCACCTTTTCCAAAATATTTTCCTATTAATTAGCTGCAACCTTTTCCAAAACATTCTCCAACTAATTAGCTGCCACCTTTTCCAAAACATTCTCCAATTAATTAGATGCCACCTTTTCCAAAAGATTTTCCTATTAATTAGCTGCCACCGTTTCCAAAATATTTTCCTATTAATTAGCTGCAACCTTTTCCAAAACATTCTCCAACTAATTAGCTGCCACCTTTTCCAAAACATTCTCCAATTAATTAGATGCCACCTTTTCCAAAAGATTTTCCTATTAATTAGCTGCCACCGTTTCCAAAATATTCTCCTATTAATTAGCTGCAACCTTTTCCAAAACATTCTCCTACTAATTAGCTGCCACTTTTTCCAAAATATTCTCCTTTTAAATAGCTACCACCTTTTCCAAAACATTCTCCTATTAATTAGCTGCAACCTTTTCCAAAACATTCTCCAACTAATTAGCTGCCACCTTTTCCAAAACATTCTCCAATTAATTAGAAGCCACCTTTTCTAAAAGATTTTCCTAATAATTAGCTGCCACCTTTTCCGAAATATTCTCCTATTAATTAGTTGCAACCTTTTCCAAAACATTCTCCTACTAATTAGCTGCAACTTTTTCCAAAATATTCTCCTATTAATTAGCTGCAACTTTTTCCAAAATATTCTCCTATTAATTAGCTGCAACCTTTTCCAAAACATTCTCCTATTAATTAGCTACAACCTTTTCCAAAACATTCTCCTACTAATTAGCTGCCACTTTTCCAAAATATTCTCCTTTTAATCAGCTACCACCGTTTCCCAAACATTCTCCTATTAATTAGCTGCCACCTTTTCCAAAATATTCTCCTATAAATTAGCTGCAACCTTTTCCAAAACATTATCCTACTAATTAGCTGCCACATTTTCCAAAATATTCTCCTTTTAATTAACTACCACATTTTCCAAAATATTCTCCTTTTAATTAACTACCACCTTTTCTAAAATATTCTCCTATTAATTAGCTGCCACCTTTTCCAAAAGATTTTCCTACTAATTAAAAATATATTTAATGCAAAACCACACAGTATGTCTTCTTCCATTTCAACAGAATTTCGGTCCAATGGGACTATAATAAAATCGCACCTTTTGGCAACGTTCGGTCGAATGGGACACCACAAAAAAGCCGTTCTGTCGAATGGGAATTCTGTTCAATGGGACCAAAGCAAAAAATCTATGAGCATCAGATAACAATCGAGAGCAACACCACCCTAAAGTCTGAACATCTCAATAATTAGCGACCCTAACCACTAACACTAGTGTTATCATAGTCAATATTAAATTTAGTCAAAGCAGGCGTCAAATTTTGTAACTATTGGTGTAAATACCAGTATTTTTCATGATATTCAAATGTATTACTAAGGAACATTTTTAATGTTCGGTGTTCATAGGATATTTCGAGATTTTGAAATATAGGTTTAGGTTTTAGACTATAATTTTTTTTTAATTTACCGTAATGAATACCGGAGAAAAATCGACAAAAATAGTCTTATTTGTAATACAGTACTCTTATATAGCGCAGGCGCCAAAAATCGAGACGGAAGGCAGAGTTTTACCCTCTTGTCTTCCCCTCTTAAATAGATGCAAAACGTGTATTGTTAGCCTGGGGATTTTCAGATTTTGATATTTTAGGGTGAGATTTCGGGATTTTACGTTAAGATTTCGGGATTTCTAGATTTTAATGTGGGATTTCGGGATTTTAGGTGAAGATTTCGGGATTTTCAGATTTTGAGGTAGGGATTTTGGGATTTTCAGATTTTCACGTGAGATTTTCGGATTTTCAGATTTTGACTTGAGATTTCGGAATTTTGAGATTTTAAGGGTAAGATTTCGGGATTTCGAGATTTTCGAGAGAGATTTTAATAGATTTCAAATGAACTGTACGGGATTTTGAAAAACGTCCGGCCCCTCGGCCGAACTAATGGAATTTATTTTTAGAGTGATTTATGGCTTTATGTTGTATCTTTCATTAACGACTCAGATTAATAACAACAGAAAGACTTTATTAAACCCGTATAACTTTAACGCGTACATACGTAGTTAGCTTACATATTTTCCTGCCTACCGATCATAGTCTCATAGCTTCTGGCTATAAGTTACTCTATACAAAATTAGTACACTAGCGCCATCTAATATCAAGTCCACAACACTGCCTTTCCCCAGAAGAAAAGATAATTATAAGTCCAACAAAACGCGTGGCTTGGGTACTCTTTTTGATCTTCGCAAATTTGATGTGTTAGAAGGTTCTGGCGTGGACGGTGGGCATGGCTGTGCCAGTTCAGTGTCAGGCGTTAGGTCTGGAGCGTTTGGCGTTGAATGTTCCTGCGCTCCAAACTCTTGTGTTTCTGATTCTTCTTGTGTTTCTGTTTCTTGTGCGTTCGTGGAATGATTATGTTGACTGGTGTCATTCCTTAAAGGTATTCGTGGTCGTAATTGATGGCTATGCCTTCTGACGTTACCATGAGGTGTCGCGACGTCGAACATAACTTGGCCCTGGTTCCTGATTATTTCGCCGGTGAACCATTTGTCTCCTTGCCCAAAATTTCGAGCATAGACCGTATCGCCAGTTTGAAATTTGAATGTTTCCTTCTCCGTATGTGGGTGGGGAACTCCGACTGTTGGGTTGATTAAATCCAGCCTGGTCCGAATGGAATATTTTAACATGAGGTCGGCAGGTGACAAACCCGTCGTCGTTATTGGTGTGCGGCGATAGTTCAACAGCACTCGACTTATCTGGGTTCGTAGGTCATGGTCTGATGACTTCGCGAGACCAGTCTTGACTGTTCGTACGGCCCTCTCCGCCAGTCCATTGGACGCCGGGTGATATGGTGGTGTAAACAGTTGCTTTATTCCGTTCGCTTTCAGAAATTGAACTGTTTCTAGAGCGGTGAACGGTGTTCCATTGTCGGATACGACTAGTGATGGCAGGCCAAATCGAGCAAAGAGGTCCCGAAGCTCCATGATGGTGGCGGATGCAGTAGCAGAGTTTACCACTAGGGCCTCAATCCAATTAGTGTGAGCGTCAACCACGATTAATATCATTTTCCCATTGATCGGACCGGCATAGTCAATGTGGATTCTGTGCCATGGGGCAGTAGACTCTGGCCATGGTTCGTACGATGTAGCCCGTGGCATTGGAGCATCCTGTTGACAGCGTTCACAAGCGCTAACGACGAACTCTATGTTCTTGTCTATTAACGGCCACCAAAATTTGTTTCGAGCGAGGCCTTTCAAGCGGGTCATACCCTGGTGAGTGCTGTGCAACTCGTCTAACATCGCACGCTGTAATGGTGGTGGTACAATAACCCGTGAGCCCCATAGCAGCACTCCATCCACGCTCGTTATTTCCGCCCGCTTCATCCAATAAAAACGGAAACCGTCGTCAGCGAGACCCTTCGGTTGCTTTGTAGGCCACCCATGATGAGTGTAATCGAGTACTCTGGCGAGTGTAGGGTCATTGGCGGTTGCCACTCTGATGTCGTCAACAGATACTGGGGACGTAGGGTCGGATAAGGAGCGTACAAGCAAAACTATATCTTGCGGTACAGGTGGGTCAACCTGCGCGGAGTCCACTGGAAGACGACTGAGGGCGTCGGCGTTATTATTTTGGGTACCCTTCCTGTATTTAATTACATAATGGTAGGCGGCCAAAGTTAACGCCCAACGTTGAATTCGAGACGCTGCCGTGCGAGGAATTTGTTTCTTCTCAGAGAGAAGTGAGACCAGAGGCTGGTGGTCAGTTAATAAGGTGAATCGGCGACCAAAAAGGTAATCACGATACTTGGTGACGCCAAACACCAATGCTAGAGCTTCTCGCTCGATATGCGAATAGTTCCGCTCAGCGGGTGTGAGAGTTCTCGAGGCAAACGCGATAGGGCGATCGGTGTTCGCGGGCCCAGGATGTGAGAGAACGGCGCCTAGGCCGTATGGCGAGGCGTCGCAAGCCAAAATCAGTTCCTTTGTTTGGTCGTAATGAACCAGCACTGAAGAGTCCCGTAGGGTTTCCTTTGCTTTCAAGAATGCAGTTTCTTCGTCGTTCGACCAGTTCCAACTCGTATCTTTACGTAAAAGAGCGTACAAAGGTGCTAACAATGTTGCTTGGTTGGGAACGAACTTTCCATAGTATGAGAACAATCCAATGAACGACCGTAGTTGTTCCACGTTTACAGGTCTTGGGGCCTGCATGATGGCATCCATTTTGGACTCAAGCGGATGTATTCCCATTTTGTCGATACGATGACCAAGTAATTCGATGGAGTCTTGGAAGAAACTACATTTGTCTGGCCTAAGTCGCAGGCCTGCATCTTGCATTCGCTTAAGTACTTCGTGAACAGATTGCAAATGTGTTGCGTCTGAAGTGCCTGTGATAGTGATGTCATCTTCGAAATTGGTTGCCCCCGGGATTCCTTGAATCAATTCCTCTAGCGCTCTTTGGAAAATAGCAGGCGAAGAGGCAGTGCCAAATGGTAGTCTGTTGACCCGAAATAACCCCTTGTGGGTGTTAATTACCGCCAACAGCTTGGATGCGTCATCCAACTCAATCTGGTTAAATGCTTCTCTAAGGTCCAACTTCGTAAACCTTTGGCCTCCAGACAATTTGGCAAAAATATCCTCCACCTTGGGAAGAGGGTATCGTTCAGTATCCAACTGGGGATTCAAGGTAACTTTATAGTCGCCGCAAATTCGTGGTTTGGAGTCTTTCTTTAGGACGGTTACAATGGGCGTGGCCCAATCTGAATGTCGTACCGGCTCAATAATTCCCAACTCCTGTAATCGGATCAGTTCCTCGCCCACAGCATCTCGTAAGGCATAGGGTACTGGTCGAGCGGCCATGAAGCGGGGCGTAGCTTCCGCCTTCAAGTCCAAACGAGCCTTAAAGTTCTTCAATAACCCCAGTCCGGGTTTGAAAACGTCTGAATATTCCGTAAATAGATTGGTCAGCTCTTTTTCGAGCGTCTGCTTGGGCAGGGTTCCGCCAACGAGCTGGTTAATACTGTTCCGATCCAGAATTCGTAACTCTGAGAAAATCCAACTGCGTCCGCAAACGTTTGGACAGTGTTCCTTGGCGACTAGTAGCTCCAAGGTTTCAGAACGGTTTTGGTAAGTAACTAGTACCTGTGCCGCGTCCAGATCTCCAATTGGATGTCCGGTAAATGATTCCAATACCGGGTCTACAGGACGTAGAGCGCTGAGACTACCGCCAGATAAGGCGTTCCAAGTCTTACGTGAGATGATCGTGTATGCAGCGCCGGTATCCAATTCTAGTTCGACTGGTTTGCCATTAACCAGAAATGGAAGCATTACAGGCGTCGGTGCCGGTGGCAGCGATCGCAGATGAAACATGGTATATTCCGGATTAGAGTTGCATGCGGCTGTTGCTCCTACCGTGTTAACTTTTCCCCTCGCCTTGAATGTTTGGTTACTCTTGGCTGGCTTTTGATCGGCAAGACATTTCTTTGCCAGGTGTCCAACTTTCTGGCATTTTCCGCAAACCGCGGATATAAATGGGCAGTTAGGTGGTGGGTGATCAAATCGTCCGCACCGGGAGCATTCGCTGTGATTCTTGGGCGTAAAATGAGAGTTGTTCTGTGGCTTTGCCTTGTGGTTGAATTTGCGGTAGTATCTTTTTCCAGCGGTAGGTTGTTGTGCTATGGTAGTTTTGTTTACCTGTGGGATAGCGTTACTTGCAGTAGCTCCTGTCACTTTTACCTCTTGAGTATAACGTGAGGCTGACTCCATAGCTTGCGCTATCGCTACAACCTTATCGAATGTCGGAGATTCTTCTTCAAATAGCCGTTGTTGTATCATCTCATCACGAACTCCTAAGACGAACTGGTCGCGAAGTTCCCGATCCAAAGCTGCCTGGAAGTTGCATGTTCCAGCCAGTCGCCGTAATGTAGCGACGTACGTAGGAATAGGTTCGGCGGGTGATCGCATACAGCTACGAAACTTGAAGCTCTCCAAAATTTCCGATGGTTTTGGGCAGAAATGTGCCTTTAATGCGTCAACTAATATTGTGAAGGTTTTACTTGCATCATCCGGAGAATTCGGGGCCAGCAAGTCGTGCAACAGATTGAATATTTTCGGACCCACCGTCGTTAAAAAGATAGATTTCTTTTTACCTTCGTCGGTAATATCGTTAGCGGCAAAATAGTGTTTCAGCCTAGAGGAGTACCTCTCAAATGTTTCTATCGATTCGTCAAAAGGAGCAATAGTCCCGTGGGACGGCATTTTGCACCGTAATTCCGATCGCGGGCGTACCCGTCGACAACGAAACAAAGAAAAACAACAAGGCCGAGGCCTAACCGAAACGAACACGAACTGTAAAGTCCGAAAGAAACACGGGGAACCGAAACAACATAAAACAACCCGCGTGAGCACGAGAAGATCCGTCGCCAATTTCTGTTGTATCTTTCATTAACGACTCAGATTAATAACAACAGAAAGACTTTATTAAACCCGTATAACTTTAACGCGTACATACGTAGTTAGCTTACATATTTTCCTGCCTACCGATCATAGTCTCATAGCTTCTGGCTATAAGTTACTCTATACAAAATTAGTACACTAGCGCCATCTAATATCAAGTCCACAACACTTTATTAATAGGGGCTGGTGACACATCCTACAATGGGGTTCAAGCATTTAATTGATTCCAGGTGTTTGCCCCCGAGGGCATTATCCGGACAAGTCTCAACATGTTTAAGATGTTTCCGTTGCGTTAACAGAAAGGCAATATATCATTAGACCGATACATTGACCTAAACGTTCTATATTTATCAAAATACGAAACGAGTCATTTGAAAAACATTTCAAATTGTAAAAAACGTGTCGATAAATTTGCACAGCATTGATCAAAATTACTCTATGTTTCACCAAAAAACCTTTTGCTTTAGCAAAATTTTACCTATTTTTTTCTATTTAAATAAAAGTTTATCACCTATTGACCCCGCCCCCCCTTCGCAGAAAATAGTATAGCAATGTTTTACTATAACAAAGACTAAGCTAATTAAACAAAGTATTTCTAGGGAAACGTCAATCAATTCGAGCACGAGTATTAAAATACCAAAGTACACAGAAAAAACAACGTTTAGGTTTTGAGCACATCCATTTGATTTAAACATGTTGAAAATCTAAACCCCTAGATTTGACGTACGAAAACTAAACACCAACTAGTACCAATGGGTGTAATAGCTAAACATATAAAAACTAAACACAACAGCGCATTGAAAGCCTTTAAAAACACGTTTAAAATCTAAACTTATCGTAAAGTGGACATAAACCGAAACGCCAGGGTTTAAACGTGTTCAAAACCTACTCTAGGTGTAAAGGATATAAACATATTGACGTCATGTAGTTAACCCGAGCATCTGAGGAAGAATAATTAATATTTTATTTGGTGAATCGGTTTTAACCCCTTCTCATGCCGAGAGGCCAAGGTTCAGAAATTTGGGAATGGGGTACATTCATTCGCTGGTGCTTGACACGTCAAAAGTCAGAATTTACTCACAAAAAAGCCGTATTAGAACTTCGCCCATATTTAGTAAATAAATTAAATTTTATTTTTATATTAGTTTGGTTTATAACTGGGTTTAATTTTGAGTTATGAATTCTAATTTTAGAAAAGTGTTGCTCATTAAACGGTTTGACTCACGCTAAAATTGCCTTCAAAAATGTTTCAGTGACCATTTCTGTTGTGAACTGTAAGTTTAGATCAGAGGTTTAGTACATATAACCGATCAAAATATATTATTTGTTATCTTGGCGTACCAACGTAAAAACATCAAAATGGGGTTTTCTATTAAAAATCAAGACGATTCTAAACTTGCAAATAAGTGTATAGAATATGTTAACACTTTTTTAAGCCTTTCTAGGCACCTGGGACCGGTCAGTTCAACGTTTTTGCTAGGGGACGACCACGTTGACTGTTTTACCATTACCAGGGTACTTATATTTGTACGCGGCGATCGGCAAGGGTTACGAGAAACGTCTAGCCTTCCAATGGCGGGGTCTTCCTCCAAAGGTTCACGCAATTGCGATGTTCTTATCTACAGCTGCGATTCGAATCCTTTATATACTACCTATTTGAGTAAGGCGAAGCAACAGGCGTATGTTTCATTTCAAAGTTCTTAGAGTTACTGACGATCCCGTCGCTAGTGTATGTACCGTAACCAAATGCATCCTTAGTAAGTACAGGCCTACAGATCACGTCCAAAGAGTGCCGCAAATATTTGCAGATCCGAACTAGAATTATCTTTTAGAAGAGCTGATAAAGTCAACCCCCATATTCTTTTTGACCAGCTTAGTGTTATGCTCTATGATGACGAAATGTAAGAATTTTTCCTGGGTCCTGTTAAAATTATTTTTAGCATTGTAAGAATACCGGAGGGTAAAGGACGCTCTGTAGCCTGAGGGATTAAACCTTTCAATCTATTTTGCAAAGATAGTGTAACGATATTTACGATATTTACTTATATTGGTAAATAGTCCCCTATTTTATTATTGATGAAAACAAACCATAATGGTTTAAAGATAGTTGAATAGCTATTCAACACCCCCTTTACAACTTCAATGGCTGGATTTCCCTAAAGCTGGGTACCCTCGCGTAGATGCGACCCGTAACGAATTAGATACGACCCGTAACGAATTCTTAAGAAGATTTCAAAGGAGGATTGTTGGCCCCGTACAAAGGTTGCCAGGCCCAAAAACATTAAGGTTGACCCGAAACGACCTAAAGGTAAACCACCTCGGGTCAAGGGTTCTCTTTCTTTCCAAAAATAATATCAGTGAAGATCTTGGAAAAAGAAAGGGTTAAGTAGATCGAGACCAGGACTAGTCCGAAGCGGACGCGCGCTTACAACTTCGCGCTCGCTAAGTTTTAATAAGAAATGGCAAACCTCTGCCCATGTTAAATAAACTCTACCTAAAACTCGACCCAAAGACTAAGGGATAACCCTCGTGCGGGAAAACTAAAGTTAATCCCGACTAACGCGCGTGTTAATAACCGTTTGAAACAAAGGAATATGTGCGCGCCTTCCTCAGCAACGTTCCGTTCCCGTACATCGTGGACCAGGTCGCTAAGATAAGTGAAAACGTTACGAACTTAAATTATAAGGGTATCCAGCCAAATCCCCCTTAGTATTAAGTTATCTCATTAACCTGTTATTAATTATTGTTTAATGTTACCATGTGTTTACCTTTAATAATTAGCTCTATTTTGAATTCGGATTAAATTTAATGATTACTTTTAGACTCATATCGGCCCGTTGTTTTATTTATTAATTTACCCAATGATGACACGTAACTTATTAATTTCCCCTAGACAACTTACCATAACTTTATCAAATATCCCCCTCTCCCTATCATAATAAAAAGTGTCTCATTTTGGGGGTCCGTCCTTGGGATAACCAGATATGACTCTATGACTTTCCCAGAAATAATCATTTTTAAATTAATCCATTTTTAATTGTTCATTGTCTCCATGAGGCTGCTTTAAAATTTAGTCCTAACGTGAATTAAGTTGGGTCGCTCTTCGATTAATTGTTAAACTTTGAATCATATTACGTAGTACTAAGGGTAGTCTACGGCAGTTTAATTTGTTTAATCGTCGAGTTTTGTAGGAATTTTAAAGTTAGTTTTCCCTTTATTGTATCCATAGTGATATTTGTTTTGTAGGGTTAATTAGGGTTAATATTAAGTTGCATGATTTTGGCTTTGTCTAATTTGGCTTATCGCAATATATTTTGGGTTTTAGTTCTGGAAAAGTTTTTCAAAATTCTTAGCTTAGAACCAGTATTTTTTTTTGTTGTTTGTCATTCCATATGAATTACAAACCCCTACACAAAACTTGTTTACCTCAATTTAACCGTGAACTCAGTTGTTAGCCTTGTTATAGGGCGTTTAAAAATTTCGAAAGGAGTGAGAGAGTTAACCGTAGGCAAAATTGCCCTCCCCCTCCCGTTAAGAAGGGTAAAAGTTCGAAAAGCAAAATGGCAACAAACAATGGACAGAACGTGAACTCTTCCAATAGCTCTACCCCTCTTTCGCCTCCCCCCTCTGGTAGTACCGCATTGATTTCGCGAATACCAAAAATGCAAAACAACCCAACAGGGAGTCCAACTGTACCTCAGGCGAGTGTACCAAATGGCACAGCCGCTCAAAATTCTCCCCCCGGAGCTAATGCGCAGAATTCTACCGCTAGTAATGCTCAAACAGGTGTTCCTGTGGTTACTAATCCCACTTTAATTCTTATGCAACAACAAATTCAAGCGTTAATGCAACAAGTTGCCTCACTTACGGGTGATTTAGCCACAGCTAATGCACAGCTAGCCGCGAGCGCCACACCTGCGTCCCCCGTAATTGTCCCCACAGTTACTTCAAGCATAAATACCCCATTAATTCAGGTTACCCCTGTTAATTCCATTTCGGGTAATCAAAGCGTAGTAGCGCCCCCGAATCAAGGCATTGTTTCGCCTCCCGCTGGTGTTAGTACAACCCCACCTTTAGCCGCAGCGTTTCCCGCCAATTCAAATATTTTTGGCGCCAATTTTAACCCTGCCCCCTCCGTAGCTAATTCTACGCTATCACAAGCTATTAGCATGAATTCAATACCCCCTGGTGGTAGTTTTCCAAATCCAAGCCCGTCGCACACAGGAAGCGCTTCCCAGAACATGGGGCTTCCAACCTCATGGGTTCCTTCTATAGTCATGCCAAATTTTTCAGGTGCAGCGACAGGTATGGGAACAAACGATTTTCTGACGAAAGCTCGTCAAATTTTAGTAAGCCGCGATTGTCCAGAGGACATATTCGTAAAACGCTGGATTCCAAGTATGTTGTCAGGCTCCGCTCTTGAATGGTTTGAAGTTCAACCCCCTTTTAAAGATTTTAGCGAGTTTACCTCCGCTGTGAATCAAGAATTCCAGCAGGATACTGATGACGATTTTCTATTAGAGAAACTTCATAATAGATTTCAAAAATCCGGCGAACCTGCCAGTAACTATGTTGACGCCATGCTAGCTATAATGAGGAAACTTTCAGAGCCCCTGACAGAGCGCGAACAATTATTTTAGGCGAAACTTACTAAGGGACACAAAGAAAGCCCTAGCTACCAAAAATTACTCTCGAGTCCGAGAACTTTTGTCCGACGCTACTAAAACAGAGCACGCGTCCGAAGACCCCCGCGCTAGAGTTTCCCAAGAATCCCCTGCCCCCAGTAAGCCGGCAGTTATTTGCATGCGCTGTGGTCAGACTGGCCACTACCAGAATCACTGCCCTAACAATGTTCCAGATCGTAGTTCCGTTTCCCACCGAGGAAACTTTCGAGGAAATTTAAATGCTAGCGCCAAACCCTTTGTGCCTACCTGCATTAGGTGTGGAAAAATAGGCCATATAAAACCTGATTGTCCTAGGCGTAACGTTGATCAGCAGGGAAACGACCAAAACCGAGGGAACAATTCGGGCAACTCCCCCGGCAACCGTCAGTAAATAACCGCCCCATTTTAGGCAACATCTCGAGTGGAACACTGGCTTCCCCTCAGATGGCTTTTATTCAGATTTGCATTGGTAATTTTGAGTGTGTAGCTTTGGTTGACCCTGGGTCGTCATTTATTTTGGTAGAAGATTCATTTAAAGATAAATTAACCTTGATTAGTAAAGGTCGTCATCGTCATAAATTAGGCATAAAATTAGCTAACCGCACACGTGTTACCTCGACTGGAACTGCCAACGCTACTTTCAAATTACCAGGCAAAACTGAAACCAATATTGTATATTTTGTAAATAATTTAGTGTTTCCATGTATTCTTGGCATGGACCTCCTTCAAAAATGTGGTTTAATAGCAAATTACCGCGAAATGCGTTATTGTTGGTTCGATGAACCCACAAAGTTTTTTAAATTTGATTCACCCCCTGCCGCCGGTGGTAAAGTACTTGCTTCCCCTGTCTTGTGCCATGCTTCCAATGACGTCGAAATTGACGAAGCCGAGTTGAAAGAAGCCCTTTCACTAGCTAAGGTCTCATCCAATCAGAGAGTCCAGTTAGAAAATCTCGTTTACGAATATAAGCATCTATTTGCATCTGTGCCAGGGCTAACAAATACTGCCACCCATTATATAGATACGGGTAACGCTACACCGATAGGGTGCGCCCCTTACCGATATTCCCCTTTTAAGAAGGAGAAAATAGACGCTATTATCTATGACATGTTAGCCGATGATTTAATTGAGCCAAGAAATGGGCCATGGAGTTCCCCGTGCATTTTAATACCAAAGAAAGATGGAGGCGATCGCCTCTGCATTGATTATCGCAGGCTTAATGAGGTTTCGGTGAAGGACTCGTACCCTTTCCCACGAATCGACGATATTCTAGATTCAATTCGTCAACCCCAGTTCATCACTACCCTAGATTTAAAAGCGGGTTATTGGCAAATTCCACTCCACCAAGATAGCCGCGATAAAGCAGCATTCGTGACGCACAAAGGCTTATTTAGACCGAAAGTCCTTATGTTTGGGCTCACGAATGCACCCGCCACATTTCAGAGAATGATAGACAGGCTCTTTGGACCCCTCGCGTCTGAAAGTGTCAGCGCGTACCTTGATGACGTAAGCATCATTTCCAGTTCCTTTGAGGAACATCTAAACACCTTAGAAAAAGTTTTTAACATCCTCTCTGACGCAGGGTTAACTATTAAGGCGAGTAAAACTAAATTCTGTCTAGATGAGGTACCACTACTAGGACATATTGTTAGCACAGAAGGAATTAAAGTCGATCCCGAGAAGACCCGCGCAATGAACTAGCGCCCCCTCGTAACATAACCGCGTTGCGATCATTCCTAGGAATGGCGAGTTATTATCGCCGCTTTATTAAAGGCTTCTCCCAATTGGCTTCCCCCCTAACCGCTCTTTTGCATAAAGACGTTCCTTTTGTTTGGACTGACACACATACCGAAGCGTTTGAAATACTTAAAACCGCATTAACGTCTGCACCCGTGCTTATTGCACCTGATTTTAAAGAACCTTTTATAGTACAGACTGACGCGTCCAATCATGGTATTGGAGCGGTGCTGCTTCAAAAACGCAATGGTCGTTTACATGTAGTGCAATACGCTAGTTCTACACTATCAGACGCCGAGAAGAACTATTGCACAACCGAACGAGAAGCCCTCGCCGCGGTTTGGGCAGTTAGTAAGAAATTTAGACCGTACCTCGAAGGCGTTCATTTCGATTTATATACAGATCATTCTGCTTTGGTCTGGATGCTTAAAACTCCAGACCCCACAGGAAAGTACGCACGTTGGTATGCCAAGTTGCAAGCTTTTGACTATACTGTTCACCATATACCTGGTGACAAAAATATTCTGGCTGACTCGCTTTCACGATTACCAACGGTTAAGGAGGAGGATTTGCTGGCGAATCCAATTCCTGAAGCCGAAGGTTGTGTAGCAGTTGCCATGGCAGCGCCCCCAGAGCCAATAGCTTTTTCAACAGATATTTTAATTAGTGAACAACACAAGGACGGCCGCCTTGGTCCACTAGTTCAGTCTTTAGAAAATAACACCCCGCTTAGCTCCCCAGACAACGCGCTTAGTCAATGTCGGCTTATCAATGGCATACTTCACCGTCGTCCTGCAAAAGCTACCCCTGAAGATGCGCACTTCAGAATATGGGTACCTAAAGCACTTCATAATACTGTACTTGAATTGAATCACGACATTCGTAGTTCAGGTCACCTTGGAAATTTTAAAACACTCAGGCGAATGCGTGAATGGTATATTTGGGAAGGAATGACCCGCGACGTTCGTAATTACGTCAAATCATGTGCTGCGTGCCAGAAACATAAGGTACCACAACAAGCCCCTGCAGGACTCATGAAGTCCGCTAGTATTTCCGATCCTTGGACTGTCATAGGGATAGATTTAAAAGGTCCATACACAGCTAGCAAGCGAGGCATTACTCAACTTTTAGTAGTAACCGACATGATGACCAAATGGGTCGAGGTTTTCCCGTTGAGACGAGCCACTACCAAAGCGATAGTAAACATCTTAGTTGACCACGTGTTCACGCGTTTTGGTCTCCCATTAACCGTCGTTAGCGACAATGGAAAACAATTCGTGTCTCGGATAATGCGAGACACTCTGAAGATTTTAGGCGTTCGCAATAGATTTACGTCATACTATTCCCCGCAATCCAATCAAACGGAGCGTATTAACAGAACTTTGTCCACAATGATAGCTACTTATGTAGAGGACAACCACCGTGATTGGGACATAGGTATTCAGCAGTACGCCATGGCGATACGAACTTCCACGCAGGAATCCACTGGCTTTACCCCTGCCTATTTGAATTTTGGGCGCGAATTAAGAACCCCCGCCGACATTGGTCTCCAAGTTGCACCCGTAGTTTCGGAAAATATTCATTCGCATGCGAAAGCAATTAAAGAGCGAACCGATTGCGCCATAGCGGCGGCTAAAGACAATCTGTTGGCTGCTCAAGCTCGTAATGCGAGCTATTACAATAAGCACCACAGGGATTTTGAATTGGAAGTAGACCAGTTGGTCTTAAAGAGAACCCATTTTCTGTCCTCCGCTGCCAATCGCTTCACTGCTAAGTTAGCCCCTCGTTGGGATGGACCACTTTTGGTCGCCCAAAAGCTCTCTCCTCTTACCTATAGGTTAAAGTATGTTAAACGAGGTAGGATATTTAAGGGAACCTTTCATATTCACGAACTTAAACCTTACGTCGAGCGCAATGCCGACACCACAACCGAGGCCCAGATTGTTGAGCGAGATGCCACGTCTGACCTCAGTCAGGTCATGGAACCTTTGTCTGTCGAGCGAGATGCCGACATAGTTAGACCTAATAGTGCGTTAAGCGACGACTCACATAATTCACAGGATTTAGTCTTGGGTGACAATGAACAGCCTGGTAGTCGTCGTGGCCTTAGGCCTCGTAACCCCGTTACTGGTCGAGCGATATGCTCGTAATAAATTACTTCTGGGAGTGTCAATCCCATTGTTTGTTTAGGTTATTTTAGTGTGCATGCTAAAACTAAACTTAATTTTTTTTTAAAAAAGTACTTTTATATATATATGTCGCGAACTGATCATTGTAGAATATTTAAGTTAACTGTAACGTCGCTTTGTTTGACGGTCAATGTTCGTTGGCGCCAGTATGTTGTTTTGCGTCACCATTTCGCAAATTTTTTTTTTTTCATTCATTATGTTTATTTTTGCTTATTGTTATTTTTTTTGTTTGCGCGACGTTCGATCCTTTTTTTTTGTTTTGTTTTGTTTGGCGTCAAATTATGATTTTGTTTTGTTTTCGCGTGCACGTTCAAGATTAAGTGGAGGAGGATTTGTAGCGATATTTACGATATTTACTTATATTAGTAAATAGTCCCCTATTTTATTATTGATGAAAACAAACCATAATGGTTTAAAGATAGTTGAATAGCTATTCAACACCCCCTTTACAACTTCAATGGCTGGATTTCCCTAAAGCTGGGTACCCTCGCGTAGATGCGACCCGTAACGAATTAGATACGACCCGTAACGAATTCTTAAGAAGATTTCAAAGGAGGATTGTTGGCCCCGTACAAAGGTTGCCAGGCCCAAAAACATTAAGGTTGACCCGAAACGACCTAAAGGTAAACCACCTCGGGTCAAGGGTTCTCTTTCTTTCCAAAAATAATATCAGGGAAGATCTTGGAAAAAGAAAGGGTTAAGTAGATCGAGACCAGGACTAGTCCGAAGCGGACGCGCGCTTACAACTTCGCGCTCGCTAAGTTTTAATAAGAGATGGCAAACCTCTGCCCATGTTAAATATACTCTACCTAAAACTCGACCCAAAGACTAAGGGATAACCCTCGTGCGGGAAAACTAAAGTTAATCCCGACTAACGCGCGCGTGTTAATAACCGTTTGAAACAAAGGAATATGTGCGCGCCTTCCTCAGCAACGTTCCGTTCCCGTACATCGTGGACCAGGTCGCTAAGATAAGTGAAAACGTTACGAACTTAAATTATAAGGGTATCCAGCCAAATCCCCCTTAGTATTAAGTTATCTCATTAACCTGTTATTAATTATTGTTTAATGTTACCATGTGTTTACCTTTAATAATTAGCTCTATTTTGAATTCGGATTAAATTTAATGATTACTTTTAGACTCATATCGGCCCGTTGTTTTATTTATTAATTTACCCAATGATGACACGTAACTTATTAATTTCCCCTTGACAACTTACCATAACTTTATCAAATATCCCCCTCTCCCTATCATAATAAAAAGTGTCTCAATAGGCGAGGTATTGTACGCATAGTTAATTCTGACAAGCTATGTCTAGCTCGAGCGTTATGTGTAGCTGTGACTCATAGAGCTTACGCCGACGATACATCGGGTGACAAGACGCTAAAAACGCGATATGCAACTATATCTAAAATAGATCCAAAGAGCACACTACAAAGAAATGAGGCTACAGATTTATGTTATAAGGCCGACGTAAGAGTTAGTGAGTGTGGGACTGCCGAATCGTTTGAAAGGTTCAAATCTTATTTAAATCAATATTTGATTTTCGTCTACAAATTCGAAAATAGCGTCCCTGTTTTGATTTTAGGCGAAAATGATCCTACAGATATTAGGCCCCGTATTTTTTTATTAAACGAGAATAACCAGTATAATGTTATTACAAAATTAAGACCACTTTTTAATCACGACCAATTCTGCGAAAAATGCCTCACTCCCTATTGGCGAATACAGCCCCATAAATGTAACGACTTTTGTTTTAGTTGCATGAGACCCACTATATGCCAAGGCCCCCAGAAAGCTTGTGGGTCATGTTTACGCAAGTTCTTAGGCGATGACTGCTATCAAAGCCACTTAGCATCTTCCAGCGATAAAAAGTCTCTATGTGACCGTCTTTTTCACTGTAAAGACTGCTTAAAAATTATTGATTTTTCCCGAAGAACCGAAACGCATACGTGTGAGGAGATATATTGTCAGGTCTGTAAGAAATATCAGCCGAGCAATCACTTGTGTTATATCCAGGTTGCCAAAGACAAACCTCTGGAAGTGCCATCCGTTAAGAAACCTAGACCTAATCAGCCAAACCTTATGTACATTTTCTTTCACATAGAATGCGTGCAATCGAAGGTATGTCAGGAAAAGTTAGGAGCCTACGAACACCAGGCTATCCTATTAGTCAGTATAACCATGTTAGAGCATTGTATAGATGAAACGCCCCTAAATTTTAACTGTAATATGTGTAGTCAGTTTGGTAAGCGTAAACAACAATTTTCAGGCGGTAATCCTATAGCCTTATTTTTAGATTATTTAATGCAATTGCATGCCGTCAAGAACGTCATCATACTGTCACATTTTGGCAGTAATTATCATAATCAACTACTAATTCGAGAAATCATTAATCGAGATGAAAAATTCGTTCCGTCTTTGAAAATTAACGGAACTCGAATTTTATAAATGAAATTGTTTAACTTGCTATTTCTGGATTATTATAATTTCATCCCTGTAGCCTTAGCAAAGTTTCCCGCTACTTTTGGTATATCAGACGCCGCTAAAGGGTATTTTCCATTATGCTACACATGTTGTAAAACCCAGTTTCAAGGTGATTGCGAACATACTACAGAACAAATAGAATTGCGAGGCACATGGGTAGTCGACGAGTTACGCCATGCAGTAGAGAATGGCTACACAATCACACGAATGTACGAGGCTTGGTCATACAAAGTGACACTGTACGACCCCAAAACAAAGCAAGGAGGACTGTTTAAAGATTACGTTAATACCTTTTTAGAGTATAAAACCCAAGCTAGTGGCTTCCCTGCAGATTGTCAGACACAAGAAGATAAAGAGAACTATATCGAAAGCTTCAAAAACGAAGAGGGTGTAGAACTAGATATCACTAAAGTAGAGAAAAATGAAGGCCTGAGATGCCTTAACCAACTTGTTATGTTATCGATTGGGCGTGTTATCAAAACAGCATTGTCCAAAACGGCTTTTTCATAAACGCGTTTGCCATATAGCCATTTCTCGTTTTAGCGCATTTTGATTACAGCGTTTATATCTTGAGCGTACGAAAGTACGCCTTTTCCAAAATATTTTTGTTTATCTTCATTGACTTCCCAAAATAATATGCCTTTTCCAAAAAGTTATATTTTATATTTACTTCCGACATAACATTACTCCTTTTTGCATAATATTGTTCTTTGTTCTATATACTTAATATAATAGAGATTTCCCTCCCTATCAATCACAGTTTGGGCGGAAACAGCAACCGCTGTTTTGGGAAATAGCGCTGTATTGAGAAACGCGGAAACAGCAACTGCGGTTTTGCTTCCACGCGGTTTTGCAAACCGCTGTTTTAGGAACCGCTTTATTCAAAAACGCTCTTTTGAAAACCGCTCAACTACCCGTGAACCAGCAAACTTATGCTAACTCTTTTTGAGGTAAATTCGGCCAAAAATCAAGACACATCTCTACAGAACTAAACAAAGATGCTCGAAAATTATAGGCACTAATATTAAATCCGGATATAGAAGTAAAAAGTCTACTAACAATCAACGAAAACACAGTACTAGTAAAATACGAACACATTCTCGAAAATGAGATCATACACAAACATACAAACGTAATTATCGCTTGTTACACAACAGCTATGGCGCGATTACATTTATTAAAGCATCTTGAATTAGTCGGTGACCTTTGTTTTTATTATGACACTGACAGTTTAGTCTACCTCTCTCCAGATGGCACTCATTTGCTACCCACAGGCGATTATTTAGGGCAACTAAAAAATGAATTAGAACCTTATGGACAGGATGCGTATATTTGTGAATGGGGGAGTGCTAGGCCAAAGAACTATTCTATGGACATTTTCGCCCCTTAAACGGGCAAAAAAACTAATATTATAAAAGTTAAAGTATTTTATTTAAACACATCTACTGAAAATTATATAAATTTTGAAACAATGAAGAATCTACTAGGGGTAAACAATGAAGGTGAACCTCTAATGAGCTTGGGTCAAGTCCCTTTAGTCCCACAAATCAGACGTCTTCCCGATCACACACTGATCACTATCCCTCGGACTAAAACATATCAGGTCGTAGTGGATAAAGTTAGAATTCTACCTGGTTATAAAACTGCCCCCTACGGTTATATTAACTAGAATCATTGCTATTATCCTCACATGAGTTACTTGTATACAGGGTGTATCTGAAATGGACGTAGGAGCGAAAGTATTTGGGTTCCTAGGGCCAATGTAAGGCGAAAATGTGGTATGACATTTTGTCGTACGTCAACCCATTTGGAAGTTACTTGAACCTAACACTTGCTAGTTTGTATAAATCACAGCATGTTGACTTCGTCTAAAACAGTAGGAATTAAGTTCAAGATAGGATGATTATTGCAAATTAGTGGTTGCCAGCTAAAACAAAAAAACCTCATAGCCATAGAGTTTATAGTAACTTTTTAAGGAGTAGAAAGTTGTACAGTTGGTGACTCATAAAGAACATCAATGTAAAACAACATGTTACGATATAGTGTGTTGAAACAACTAACCGATACTAACGGTAAACTGACAGCGATAAGTAGCGCAAACTAATAAGGAACACCGACATTTTGCTTCATTCTTCAAACAAGAAAGGTTGCATTTAGTTTAATTTTAGGTTTATGTTGCAACTTATCGAAATCGGTATTAGTGAATGAATGTTAGTGGGCGAATGTTTGGGATGGGAAGTTGGGCAACGCCTGTTAAAACTGAGCAGTAAAATGCATAATTTGTAAAATTTAATCCTTATAAAATTTAACAAATTATGAAAAATGTTGAAAATGAAATAAAATTTGTTATGGTTCAAAGTGACCAAAAAAGGGAACATTCCTTTCTATTATTTTTAGTATTATTAACGTATTTTAACTATAATCCTATATCACTTATGAAAAATTATATTTTTAGTCAACGAATAGGGTAGCTCCATTTTAATAACAACCTCAATAATCGTACCAAAACGCATCCTAACCATTACATTTCTTTATGAGTACTAAAAGCAATATAACATTGCTATACTTTCTTACATCTTGAATAACACGGTTACTATATGCGCGTGATCAACTTGTAATTAGTAATATACGCCTACAAGTAAGCTTTTTTGAATTTGTATATATTTCGCATTTTGGTCAAGTAGTGCTGTATTCATTGCTTTACTCTCAAATCGTATCGAAACCATTATAATTCTTTATGACTATTGTAGGTACATGATTATTTCAATATATGTGCTCAATCATCATGTAATATAATATTGCCATAATTTCTATGAAGGTACATGGGTATTTATGCGCTTAATAATATCGCATGCAGTAATATTGCTATACCTTCTGTAATAGCATATGCTTATGCAACTATATGTGCTTAATCATCGTGTAATATACATATGAAAGTAAGTTTTTTTTAAATTTGTATATATTCTGCACTTTAGTATAAAAATTAGTATATGTTATTAGTCCATAAGTATTGTATTTAATGGTTTGCTATCAAAATCAGTGTAATTCTTATTTTTTGATGATCATTATAGTAATGTTTTTAGTATTATTTCGATATTTTTATCCGTAATCGTATATCAGTATTTTAGAGTGTATAGCGCGCCTGAAAAAATATATTTTTTCGACAATCCATTGAACATTTTAGTTTAATAACTTGCCTAATATTTGTACTAAAATCGTATAAAAACCATTGTAGATTTTAAATCATATTAAAAGTAGTATAGTATTGCTATATTTTCTATGAAGGTACATGGGTATATATGTACTTAATAATCTCGTATGTAGTAATATTGATCTATTTTCTATGAAGTTGTGTTAATTTTGCGTTTTATTGAATTTGTTTGTTATTAAAACCATTGTAAGTCGTATTTTCTAGTGATGTTTTTTAGTAATGATTCCGCATTTTAAATGTATATCAATATTTTAGCGCGTCTGAAAAAATATATTGTTCAGTCAATCCTATGAGGATTTTTAGTTTAATAACTACCTAATTGTGCTTAGTCGCCAAGTTGTATCAAAACTAGTGTAATCCTTATGTTCTGAGATTTTAGAAATTGTTTGCATTTTAACTACTTATCAACTACCAAATCAACTGCTATGTGAATCTAATTTTCTGGTGAAGCTTTTTAGTAATATTTGTTCATTTTAACTAATTATCGGCTACCGAATAGTGTAACAACTGCCATAATTTCCTTTTATGATATTAAAATGTACTATTGTTCTAACCCAGTAACTTGATTACCAATACACAAAAGGAGTACACCCTTACTGTAGAACCGCGTCGTAGCTTAATTTTCAATAAACTACGTAAACCTTATCGCAATTAGAACTGGTTCTTTAGTATGACATAAGCATACATGGAGACCTTAAAATCATACAAAGAACAACATTACGGGAAGGGTGTGTGTAGTAAGGGTTTACTTGAACCTATAGAATTACCAATAAATCATATCCTAAATGTACACAATATCCTAAAGATACACCTAATAATAACAATACAAAACATGAGTACACCTAGAACCGCGTCGTAGCTTAAATTGTAAATGTATTTTGCAATGTAACCCATATCTCAATTAAAACTTGTTCTTTAATATAAGAATAACTAAGCATACATGTAGACCTCAAAATCATACAGAGAATAGCATTACAGGATGGTGTAGAAAGGGTCTACTGAACCTATAGAATTACCAAGAAATCATCCACTAAATGTATACAATATCCTAAAGATATACCAAAATAATACCACTAGATCTACGGGACTCTGACTGTCGTCACCATCGACAAGTCATGTGACGTCATACCAATACACGAAAAATAAATTCTAAATTCCCGCCAACAACAACACGTGATACGTGACGTCATCAATCCCCCCAACCATATTTCCCCCCTTCAGGCACGGTACCATCTAGAGGAAAGAGATAGATAGAAAAGGGGGGCAACAAATGGGGCTACGTAAAGGCAGTCTGTATACCGAATTAATTCAGTATGCTGGCTGCTTATTCTCTTACGATATAAATATTGCTGGTTTTCGTTAAAATAAAATATATAATAACTAATTACAAATACAGCATGTGTGGGGCTTACAAGTCACGAAGTGACTTAGCCCCACGCCACTCAATGTATAAATGCTAAAGTAAAATAAATTGAAAGTAAAAAAAAACTAGCTTAATGACTTGTAATCGGTAAACTAACTTAATGACTTGTAATCCGTAAACTACCTTAAGTCCCTTTTAGCACCCGAACAACGCCGGGTACCTAGTCTAGTTTGAAATCCATCCAAGCCACACTTACTTATTCATTGTAGCATAAGTAACATAATAAACATAAGTATGACTCTTCCTATTGTAATAATGCAAATTTCAAAATGAAACCTATAATCAACACTGACACTCTCACTTACATCAGGCCAGGACTTGCAACCCCGTCGAGTACTTCATGCTGGTCTTTGGCGAATGACATAGTTCTACAATTTTAGCCAATCACAATAAACCTTCTCCTTGAACGTATTTGTCTCGGAAATAGCTCGTCTGCTATTTATTGTACAAGCTCGCGGGGTCGCGGTGTTTGTATGTTTGACTTTGAGATTGCCATAAGTCGGATATTTCAGCACTAAAAATTATTAGCCTTTTGAAGTCTAAATATTCGGTAACTAAACCTACCCAGTGCAATTTTCAACTTCGTAATGTGGTCGCGCTAAAGTCGGTAAAAAGTCAATACAAATCAACTATATAACCAAGGCTTAGAACCGTTGACTCAAATCTCAATGGCGTCTCTTTAAACTTCTGAACCGGATTTTCAATATGGGGCGGAAGTCGCTGCATTTTCCACCGCTAGGGGTCTCTGTGCTGGGTGCGAACTTATGATGACGTAAAAGGTCCGAAAATAGGTTTATAGTTAGTTTTGGCTAATTGTCATACTTATGGTTATTATGTTACTTATGATTGTAGGAATGTTTGAATTAATTGTGATGTTCAATTTCTGAACGTATTGTATGGGTTGCGAGTGAAAACAGTATTCTCAAATGATCGCTGGTATGAAACTTTGGCCATTTGCCTTGTCACGCCTATCGTAACATTGTTAGCACAACAGAAGATACCACAAATACAAGTTAATTTGAAATTCCGAATCTTAAATTTATTTCGAAACGGTATACGGACTAAATGTCTTCAAGAAAGAAACCCCGGTCATAATCCCAAATTATTAAAAAGTAACAAATCCCCCTTCCTTAGACAAAATGCCTCGGTCATTACCCCATCCTAGAAAAGAGCAAAAAATCCCTTATTCTTTAGATAAAATACCACGGTGATTTTTCCCCATTCTGGAGTAAAGTAAAAAATCCCTATTCTCTAGACAGAATTCCGCGATCATTTCCCCACCCTAGAAGAGTGTAATCCACAATTGTTTAATAGTTGCTTATCAAAAATTGTTTAATAGTTGCTTATCAAAAATTGTTTATTAGTTGCTTATCAAAAATTGTTTAATATTTGCAATTTTTCTCAACTAATACGCTAGTAGCTCATTATTTCCATATGAATCTTCTTTTTCCCTTAAAAGGTATCACACCTTCCTAGTGGCGCACGCTAACTGTTGGGATTTAATAATAGCTTTTGGCTACTTAATAGAGCCTATCAACGACTGAAAAATTACAGTCTGTTTACCTCAAGTTCAATTAAGTCCAAAAAGTCCAAAATTCCATTTTCTTAATGCCTTTAAACTAAGTAAAGAGTCTCGAGTAAAAATCCAAATTTTTAGTAACAAATAAATCAAGACGGCCCAAGGGCTTGTAATAGTAGCAACATCGTACGAGTGAATAGCCCCTCTGTACCCTACCCTAATGAGTGGATAACCCCTCTATACCTTACCCTAATGAGTGAATAGCGCTATCTTTTACAATGCTTAAATGATTTGCCGTGCATAAAATCAGAGTTGATAGCCCTCGAGGCCCTACTCTAAACAATGATATAATTTTAACCGTATAAATTACTTATGCTGTAATTCTAATATTCCGGCGAATCAAAGAACAGATAGTTTTAGTGATAATCCCCTCGATGAGTTTAAAACATAGACTTATGCCGTTGCACACTTATCGCATCTTATAAATTTCTAACAAGGACTTATGCCCAGAATCTTTAGCAATGCTAAAATGATCAAACGCATAACGCTCATTTAACACTATGTTAGCTCTATCTATACCCACATTTGGATTAACCGCCAAAACGTTCCAGTCAAACATAATATAGATGACGATAGCTACCGAACGAGACCGAAACACACGAGGAGCGCGGTAGGAAACGGGGAAAATCGTTATCTATTTAATCAGCACATAAATTAAAAGAAAATAAATATAAAAACCCCAAACATACACAGATAAAAATTCAAAAGTATCCGACCCCACAGATTAAGAGGTACCCCACCCCACATCACCCCGACATTTTAGAGATAAAAATAAATAATAAAAAATTCGGTTTTTATCAAGTCTCTATGGCTCAGTGGTAGAATGTCTGTCTATTGCGTGAGCGACCCGGGATCGAATCCCGGCTGAAACCAAAAAAATTTTAATTAAAATAGATGCTCTAACCAAGCTCAGTTAGCCCTATGGGTGGGTTGAGGTACTATCGAATTCCCATTAAGCTAAAATCTAACGAAAACGAAGCGACAACCCCGGCCACTACTACTACTATTACGACGACGGCTCGGGTCAAACTAAGAGCCTCATCGTATACTACGATGTAGCTAAAAAAAAGTAACCGTCCAAGTGGCTCCAAGTGAAAATTTTGAAAGGGTCTGTTTATTCTATGACAGCGATAGCTCTCTTAATTAAGACTTCATACCGACTTTAATATATAACGGGGGTTTTTTGATTGGATGTAACCTTTTTCGAATTATGTTTACAGTTTTGAAAAAAATTCCCATAGAAATAACATGGGTGTTTTTCTCCATTTAACCCATTTTGTCGCCACTGTTTTGAAATCAAATATTCGTTTCTTACGTTTGGGAACGATTTGATATCAAAATATAAAACTTTTTCTAGGAACAAATTTGAGGGTTTTGAGAAAAATTAAGTTTATGTGCTACATTTCATGTTTTTTAATCATGCTTTGACTTAGGTTGTTGCATCCTATATGACATGCTGTTGGACTTACGACGTTTTACCATGGAAAAAACCGAGGAGAAAGCCACTCTTGCACTTACGCTGTTTTACCGCGAACTTATATCTGATTTTACTCTCTTTCGTTGCATCAAACTGAATGATAATGATATATAAAACACTTTCAAGGAAGGAATTAGAATTAACAAATAATTTTTGTGATAATTAATCGATTTTGCTCATGATTTCGGAACTGATGCCGTCCTCATTACGCAGGGATAGTTACAAATAAGGGTGATTAAATAAGATTACCGATTACAGGGAATTAAGCTAGATTAACGATTGCAGGTAATTAAGCTAGATAAACGATTACAGGTAGTTAAGCTAGATTGCCCATGACAGGTAATTAAGCTAGATTACCCATGACAAGTAATTAAGCTAGAATACCCATGCCAGGTAATTAAGATAGAAGTTATGAGTAGAAAGCTATAGTTATAATAGTGTTCTACATTCATCCCAAAAGTTTCCTATTACAAGCCATTAAGCTAGTTTACCAATTACAAGTCATTAAACTAGTTTACCTATTACAAGTCATTAAGCTATTTTACCGATTACAAGTCATTAAACTAGTTTACCTATTACAAGTCATTAAGCTAGTTTACCGATTACAAGTCATTTAACTAGTTTACCTATTTCAAGTCATTAAGCTAGTTTACCGATTACAAGTCATTTAACTAGTTTACCGATTACTAGTCCTTAAGCTAGTTTATCTATTACAAGTAATTTACCTAGTTTACCGATTACTAGTCATTATGCTAGTTTACATATTACAAGTCATTAAGCTAGTTTACCGATTACAAATCATTAAGCTGATTTAACGATTGCAAGTCAGTAAGCTAGTTTACAGAATACAAGTAATTAAGCTGGTTTAACGATTGCAAGTCAGTAAGCTAGTTTACCGATTACAAATCATTTAGCTAGTTTACCGATTACAAGTCATTAAGCTAGTTTACCGAATACAATTAATTAAGCTGGTTTAACGATTGCAAGTCAGTAAGCTAGTTTACCGATTACAAGTCATTAAGCTATTTTACCGATTACAAGTCATTAAGCTAGTTTACCGATTACAAGTCATTAAGCTAGTTTACCGATTACAAGTCATTAAGCTAGTTTACCGATTACAAGTCATTAAGCTAGTTTACCGATTACAAGTCATTAAGCTAGAGTAATTAAATTCCCCATTATCTATACAAAACCGCCGGGTTTATAATCCCCGTCATATTGAAATTAAAATGGACATAAAAAATGCAATTTCAATATAATTTAAAACACTGGATGCTTCAGCGATATGGTGTAACGGATAATGCCTTTCTCAATAGGCGATTCAGTATTAGTCCAAACACGAAAGAATGGAAAACTTTATCCGACGTATGATCCAGAGATTCTGGTGGTCACGAAAATAAAAGGTTCAATGTTTACAGCTACTAATAGCCATCGCACGATAACGCGTAACCAAAGCTTCTACAAGTCGTATAAAGGAGTATCCGATCAGTGTTGGAGTCAACCTAACAAGGACACTCCCGTGCCTCTGCCACAACCGACCACGACCTTGCCCAGCCAAGAGGCATGTCCAAGGGATGTTCCTATCACAGATCCTATCAACCCCTCTCGAGAGATTCCACAAGAACATAATCTTCACTCTAATTGTAAATGGCGGTAATAGACCGAGGGGGGTCGAAAATCTTTGCTGCGGATTTCAACAAGCTTCTTTTTGTTTCGTCTATTTCCGGAATACTTTTGATCAAGGCGTTGAGTTAGATATAAAAATGAAAGGGGATGATTTGGAAACCTTGAAATTTGGTCGCAAAAGTTTCTGTGGTGACCCAACAAAAACATTGTTTTATACAGGTCTCACCTCATTTGAATACCTAGAAGACATAGTCGACGAAATAAAACCTTATCTATTCAAAAATTCCAAATTGAGCCCCTTTCAACAGTTTATTTTGACAGTTATGAAACTTAGACTGGCCTCAAACAACAGATTTGGTATTTCTGAATCGGCTGTAGGTCGTATTTTTTACAACTGCCTTAATGCTTTGTGTAACCGCTTGATTAAATTTGTTAAATGGCCTGAGGGAAAAAGTGTTGTGTAATAATAGACTGTTTCGAAGTTTTTTCTGAAAAACCATCTAGTGTTAGAACTCAAGCAGAAACATTTTCTAGTTACAAGCACCACAACACAGTTAAATTTCTTATTAGAGTAACACCACAGGGTTCCATCAGTTTCATATCTAAAGGGTGGGGTGGTAGAGTGAGTGACAAATATTTGACGGAATGCTCGGGGATATTGGATAAACTTGTGCCTGGTGACCTGGTTTTGCTGATAGAGGATTTGATATAGATGATGCGGTAGGGTTTTATTGCGCAACGATCAAATACCCAAGTTTTCTTAACGGGAAAAAACAGTTAGACCCCTTTGATGTTGAAGCGACAAGAAAATTAGCCAAGAATTCATGTATAAAGAGTTATCGGGCAATTGCGACAAAAATACACAATATTGCGTTCTAAAATACCTACTGAATTTTTACGTTGCGCTCCAACCGAAGACTTAGCGACCATAGACAAAATATGCACAGTTTGTTGTGCGTTAACTAATTTAACCCCATCAGTGGTCCCCATTGAATAATTATTCATTGTGAAGTTATTATTTGAAGTAAAACAGGACAAATGTTTAGGTACGGTGAATACGACTAAAACTTAGTTATTTAATTTGAATTTCTTATTTGTAATTACTACAAAGTATCAAAAATTATCTAACTTATACAATCTAATCACAATGTTTATGGAGCTTTAATTATCACAATATTATTAATTATATTGCTAAAATAAGTAAAATAGGAACAGTAATATGACTGAAACTTGCGATAACCTTTTTTGTAATTATTAATCCTATGAAAACATTAACATGTACAAAAATGGGCCAAGCCTCGCTTCGTGCCCTCTCCGCCGTAAAACGTTCTGAGATCCCATGTCTGCCTTTGTTCTCATTCAATCGCCAATTGAACAATTATGTTATAAATTAAGTCCTTTTCCTAATTAATAACCAATATTCTTTGACTCTATCATTATTATACATCTTTGTTCGTATCAAAAATATCGTGACTTGGCAATCGCAGATAAGTAATATTAAAAGGAAGTCGAGGGGATATTCACTAAATCGTTGCCGATTTTAAAATAATCGAAGGGATATTCACTAAATCGTTTATGGTCGAGGGGATATGTACAAGTTTATAAGATGAGTTATGCATAACCCTATTTACAAGTTTATAAGGCGAGTTATGCATAACCTTATGTACACCTGCGCTTGCCAAGTCACGATATTTTTGATACGAACAAAGATGTATAATAATGATAGTGTCAAAGAATATTGGTTGTTAATTAGGAAAAGGACTTAATTTATAACATAATTGTTCAAATGGCGATTGAATGAGAACAAAGGCAGACTTGGCTCTACATGGGATCTCAGACCGTTTTACGGCGGAGAGGGCACGAAGCGAGGCTTGGCCCATTTTTGCACATGTTAGTGTTTTTCATAGGATCTCACTTCTTTTTGTAGACCCTCTCGTTATACTTCGGTAGTTATATTAAAACAAGACCCTCTCGTGGTAATTCGTTTGCCAATATAATCGCTAACGTTTGTCCATATTTACGCTGAATTACCCCTTTCGACCCGCAGAGAATATGCAATAAAGATTGTACGCGATATCCTAATAAAAGAATGTAGCATCAGTTACGACACATTTCTTTTAAACTACTACTCCTATTAGCTTTAATATATATTTAACTTTCGGTTAACTTTGGACCATTACGTCCTTTCATCAAGAACACACACTATTTCTGTTGAAAGACGGCAGCGCCATCTAGTTTTAAAATAAAGAACTAAAGAACAATTTTATAAAAATTTCGGGATGTTTTAATTTTTCTGTGCTTTATAAAATAAATGAAAACTAAATCCTGAATTTTAAGTTTCTATCTCCTCTAGAAGTACCTTAGAATTTTGATGATCGGTGAGTGAGTGACAAAATAAGGTAAATTTCACCAGCGATATTTCGAAAAGTATATAGAGTAGGAACTTGAATTTTGGAAACTATAGCTACGATTGACAGTCCTCGCGGCAAGCAAAATTTCAAGCTCTTACCTGTACAGACTGTTAAAAAAGTCTTTGCGCGTTGCAGTTTTCGCACATATTTTACTATATTTCAAAAACTATTCAAGCTAGCGCTCTGGAATAAAGTGCGTTATAAAAGTTTTGCATTTCTCTTTCATATTTTACCCGTTCCAAAGTTGTCCTTTGCATACTTATACCGGAAACCGGAAATGTCAAAATTATCAACTTTGAAAATATTGGATTCTCGAGGATATAAATGCGATTTTCGGATTTCTTGGGGTCGATTCATATTTGAAAAGTTTTCACCAAATTCAATTCGGATGAATAGGTCACGAGTAATCAGCCTTTATTCAAAATCTGGCAACTTCGATTTAAATGGCGATAATTCATAATCGAGTATCGAATCTTTGTGGTAATAATGTTTGTTAGATGTTATGGCACTTTATGCATATATAAATGATTGGTCTTGTGGCGCGATACTTTGAAACAATTCAGACGCTCATTAAAGGGATGGTGAAGTGGAAAATTAAGTAATTTTTTATTGATTCTTCTATAAGACCAATCTGCATACAGTGCATATAATGAATTATCCAGGAAATAACACCGAACGATTTTTATACGTCAATTAGTTTGAAATATCATGGATAATTTTAAATAAGGATCTCCGACCAATCGCGTCCTTTTATAAACAATTTTCTCGTGGCACGTTCCGTGTTGAATCAATTTATCGCGAGATTTGAAAAAAATTGCGCGATGTGACAATTGTGGCGCGAGACATGGAGCGTGCCACGAGAATTTTGTTAACAAAAAGGCACGGCGTTACGCGATTGGTCAGAGGTCCTTATTTAAAATTATTCTTAAAATCTTAGCCTAATTTGAATATTAAAATCAATGGGAGGTATTTCCTAAATTTTTCATTATGCAGACTGGTCTTATAAGAACCGATAAAAAATCACTTTAATTTCCACTTCCCCTCCCTTTAAGAGAAAACTCGCGTCTTTTGAAGAGGATAAGCGGTTTGAAAATATTGTTATTTGGGCCATGATATCATAATATTTAGAACTCATATTAATTACGTCTAGGTCTTCAGCCCCACTCATTGCAGCCTAGTGAAAATCTCACTCATGATGGCATATGCGCTTCACGAGATCCCTTCAAATAGACATATTCGACTATTCCATTTAAGAAACAACTTCAGAGGAGATGGCTTCTATGCTAGGAAGGTTCGCTACGCGATTGAGCTTCGCTAAACGGAGCCTGGGGTTGCCTATAGCCTCATGCGTATAGAGCAAATGTCAGGCCATTGAAAGATTTTATTTTAGAGGTAGGAATAGGGAACAGAGTAATCTAGGCGCGCGTCAATGTCCCGGACCCCTTCCTCGGGACGGTGGGATATGAAAGAAGAGGCGGGTCATAGCGACAGAGGTAAAAAATAATTACGTATTTTTTGCCGCCCCAGTCAGTAACGTCATAAAAACCTAGTTTAAGTGAGCCAATCTGAAATTTTAAACTTTTTATTACGTGTTGGAAGGAGGGGCTCTATACTGGGCTATGAGTCGGACTGAATTAAACACTAACCGTTCTCTATTCCTACTTCTAAAATTAAATATATCTCTGGTGAGGCTTAATAATAAAGCCGACCACAACCAAAGCATGGGCAAAGGCGTATTTCACAACTGACGTTCAAAGCTACCGATGGAAAAGCCTAAAAATTAAATGAAAAAAAAAATTAATGCCGGTAAGAATGATCACAACTGAAAATAACAGCTAACAGCTAAAACGAACCCGAACGGTAAAAACTTGAAGTTAGTCTCTGCGCTGGTCTGCTACACCTTTGTTTATTTTCTATGGCAAAAACACTATTTTTGGGCATCGAGGGGTAGTGAAAAAAAAAACATCAATGCAGTTACTTGCTCGATCATTTATATAAATATATTACTTCGGGCGTTAAAAATGCAGTTAGGGAGTAATGGGGATATTAGGGAATTTTGTGTTTTAAGAAATTTATTATGAGGGAAAGAAGACATGCCTTTTTTTGAAGAATTTTTCGAAAACTTTTATTATCTTTGTTAATAATTAGTTAAAAGCTGACAAATATTAATAAAATTTCGATGAAAATTTTCAAATAACAATACTTCCTACGAGTTTCAAATTACAAGACTTCCTTCGAGTTTTAAATTAAAGATAGTTCGTTTGCTTTATTAACTAGACTTTATGTCTGTCTTTAAGAATAAGATTAAGAATGATTTTGAAGGGAGGGTGAAGTGAAAAAATGTGTTTTTATCGATTCAAGAATTTTTCGAAAACTTTTATTATCTTTGTTAATAATTAGTTAAAAGCTGACAAATATTAATAAAATTTGGAGGAAAATTTTCAAATAACAATACTTCCTACGAGTTTCAAATTACAAGACTTCCTTCGAGTTTTAAATTAAAGATAGTTCGTTTGCTTTATTAACTAGACTTTATGTCTGTCTTTAAGAATAAGATTAAGAATGATTTTGAAGGGAGGGTGAAGTGAAAAAATGTGTTTTTATCGATTCTTCTACTAATTATGAGACCATTCTGCATAGTGAAACATCCAGGAAATATCTCAGAATGATTTTAAAATTCAAATTCGGTTTAGGTTTTATGGATAATTTAAAGTAATAACCTCCGACCGATCGCGTAACGCCCTGTCTTCCTATTGACAAAATTCTCCATGCCCAATGGAATTTATCGCGAGATTTAATAAACGTTCCTCACGATGTGACAATCGTTGTGCGTGATATAGAGCGGGCAACGGAAATTTTGATAGCAGGAAGGCAGGGCGTTAAGCGATTGGTCAGACTTGTTTACTTCAAATTATCTATAAAATCTGAGCCTAATTTGAATTTTAAAATCATTCGGAGACTTTATTTCCAGGAAGTTTCACTATGCAAAATGGACTTATAATTAGAAGAAGAATCGATAAAAAAATCACTTTATTGTCCTCTTCATCCTCCCTTTAAAGGCTAGGGGAGGTCCAATAAAAAATCAAGCAATAATTGAAACTGAAAGTGACGGCCTTGTTTGTAAAAAATAGTTCAATAAAGCACACGAACATTCTTCAATTTGAAACTCAAAGGAAGTCTTGTTATTTGAAAATTTTCGTCCAAATAATTTTATAGATATTTTTCAACTTTTAAAGATATTAAAAGTTATTCGAAATATCTTTAAACAGGCTTGTTTTCTTTCCTTCACAATAAATTTTTTAAAACACAAAATGCCCTAATATCCCAATACCTCCCTAAGTTAGAGTTTTTGCCATAGAAAATAAACAAAAGGAGTAGCAGACCAGCAGCGCAGAGACTAACTTCAAGTTTTTACCGTTCGGGTTCGTTTTAGCTGTTATTTTCAGTTGTGATCATTCTTACCGGCATTAATTTTTTTTTCATTTAATTTTTAGGCTTTTCCATCGGTAGCTTTGAACGTCAGTTGTGAAATACGCCTTTGCCCATGCTTTGGTTGTGGTCGGCTTTATTATTAAGCCTCACCAGAGATATATTTAATTTTAGAAGTAGGAATAGAGAACGGTTAGTGTTTAATTCAGTCCGACTCATAGCCCAGTATAGCTCTCCTTCCAACACGTAATAAAAAGTTTAAAATTTCAGATTGGCTCACTTAAACTAGGTTTTTATGACGTTACTGACTGGGGCGGCAAAAAATACGTAATTATTTTTTACCTCTGTCGCTATGACCCGCCTCTTCTTTCATATCCCACCGTCCCGAGGAAGGGGTCCGGGACATTGACGCGCGCCTAGATTACTCTGTTCCCTATTCCTACCTCTAAAATAAAATCTTTCAATGGCCTGACATTTGCTCTATACGCATGAGGCTATAGGCAACCCCAGGCTCCGTTTAGCGAAGCTCAATCGCGTAGCGAACCTTCCTAGCATAGAAGCCATCTCCTCTGAAGTTGTTTCTTAAATGGAATAGTCGAATATGTCTATTTGAAGGGATCTCGTGAAGCGCATATGCCATCATGAGTGAGATTTTCACTAGGCTGCAATGAGTCGGGCTGAAGACCTAGACGTAATTAATATGAGTTCTAAATATTATGATATCATGGCCCAAATAACAATATTTTCAAACCGCTTATCCTCTTCAAAAGACGCGAGTTTTCTCTTAAAGGGAGGGGAAGTGGAAATTAAAGTGATTTTTTATCGGTTCTTATAAGACCCGTCTGCATAATGAAAAATTTAGGAAATACCTCCCATTGATTTTAATATTCAAATTAGGCTAAGATTTTAAGAATAATTTTAAATAAGGACCTCCGACCAATCGCGTAACGCCGTGCCTTTTTGTTAACAAAATTCTCGTGGCACGCTCCATGTCTCGCGCCACAATTGTCACATCGCGCAATTTTTTTCAAATCTCGCGATAAATTGATTCAACACGGAACGTGCCACGAGAAAATTGTTTATAAAAGGACGCGATTGGTCGGAGATCCTTATTTAAAATTATCCATGATATTTCAAACTAATTGACGTATAAAAATCGTTCGGTGTTATTTCCTGGATAATTCATTATATGCACTGTATGCAGATTGGTCTTATAGAAGAATCAATAAAAAATTACTTAATTTTCCATTTCACCATCCCTTTAATGAGCGTCTGAATTGTTTCAAAGTATCGCGCCACAAGACCAATCATTTATATATGCATAAAGTGCCATAACATCTAACAAGCATTATTACGACAAAGATTCGATACTCGATTATGAATTATCGCCATTTAAATCGAAGTTGCCAGATTTTGAATAAAGGCTGATTACTCGTGACCTATTCATCCGAATTGAATTTGGTGAAAACTTTTCAAATATGAATCGACCCCAAGGAATCCGAAAATCGCATTTATATCCTCGAGAATCCAATATTTTCAAAGTTGATAATTTTGACATTTCCGGTTTCCGGTATAAGTATGCAAAGGACAACTCTGAAACGGGTAAAATATGAAAGAGAAATGCAAAACATTTATAACGCACTTTATTCCAGAGCGCTAGCTTGAGTAGTTTTTGAAATATAGTAAAATATGTGCGAAAACTGCAACGCGCAAAGACTTTTTTAACAGTCTGTACATTTAAAAAATGTTTATATAGTCTTCCCTAATGGCGTTAGCTTGTTATCGAATTTATTCCCTAACACGGTTGCCTACTGCGAAGTAATTACACCCGAAAGAACACTTTTTGAAAATCTACAATAGTTAGAAGAATTTTATGGTATCCGCCTGCTAGGCAATAACGGGATTGGAAGCGAAGATGTTTTTACCTGAAATGTACTAAAAGATCCTAACAGAGAATACAAAGGATGAACATAGTCCCTCAAAACCCATTCAAGAAAAAAATATATCACAATAGAATTAAAACTAGTTGAAAGGGGCAGTTTACCTTTATGAAGGGGGACTTGCAAGAAAGTAACATGGGGAGGGGGGCATCGCGTGATTTCAAGACACAGAAAAAAGTACATAAGGCTGGGGTCGTACCCCTAGAAAGCATCACTTTGAACTTGACGTCGAGAAAAGAAAGTGTAGTAAAAAAGTTTTTTTGAAGAAAAAAAGTGAATAAAAGAAGATAGGAATGGAGCAGACGTACCCTCTCGACCTTTCTCAACGGTAAGAAAATTTATGAAATTATACTTTTTTAAAGAGAAGATCTTAAAACTCTTCTCTATAGTTACATCTACGGAGTCGATACACCGTTCTCCCCTCATTCCCCATCTCCTGAACCGTCTCCAACACCAGCGTTTGACCAGTCCCAACAGTAATAAAATATTAAGAAGCAATATTTTTTTTAAAAGGAGTAGATCATAAAGATTTCTCTACAGATACGCCTACGGCTTGGATACGCCGTACTCCCCGCAGCCCCCCCTCACCACCATCATCTCCACTGCCACCCCAATCGCCATCGCCACCCCCGTCTCAATAAAACTTTGATATGCTATTGTAATTTTTCTGCGAACATTTTTGAATTTGGAATAAATTTTCATCTAAATAGTAATAAAAATCAAAGGGTACTTTTTTGGTGAAACTTACTTTTATAACGATTTTAACCATTTTTTCTTGACACCGATATCAACACTCCTAGACCTAGGAGACAAAATTTTCGATATTCCCAAAAATGGGCCCTCCCTCATATTATGAAAAGTATGACTTCATGGCGCCAGCATTGCCCTGGTTCAACGATCTTATTGTATCCTGAATTCGTTCTTGGTAATAACCAGACATTAGATCGAGGTTCGTGAAGAGTTTGTTCCCGCTTAAGGGGGAAGTCTAGCGATTTGAAGTACGCAGATAAGCCACTAGAGGCAGCGCTTTACATTTTTGTTTTGCCTAACCGAAAATATAGATGGCTCGAAAAATCGTCTCTTGATAAGGGCGGTTTGGGGGAGGTGCGAAAAATATCATGTCTAAATAAACTTCATGGGGACAGTCTAAGCTGCTAATGCAGGCGAAACTATTTCTATGGAACCAAAATAATGAAGGGTAAAACTGTCGAACCCTTCATAGAAAAAGCAGGGAAGGTTAATCCCTAACAGGAGAAAGAAGATGGGGGTGGGAGTTTGAGAAATATTTGGTATCTATCAAACCATATATGAAGAGCTACAAAATTCACCCACCTTCGAGAAAGGATACACAAGGTAAAAGCTCTATACACACAAGAATAGCCTAATCAAAAAAAATCTCTTCCCCCCCCCCATTCAAAGGAAGGACGGTGTAGAGAAAGATAATATGACGGTAAAATTTGGGGAGCATGGGGTTATACAAGGGCGTGGACGAATGATTGACAGGAAGGACTAGAACGCGGCCAGGGTTGAGATAAGGTTTATATCAAAAGCAAACTCATACATAGTGGTGCCATCTTTAGAAAACCTGAAAAGCTGGCTTCGGATTACAAATTTCGCATTTAATTTAAATATATTTAAGCTAGAGTTACCAAAGCAAATCATTTGCCACAAAACCTCGGTACGGACCGCTGACAATTGAATTTTGCAATTCGAGTGTTTAGAACTGGAGATTCCAGTTCAGGGAGTTCTTTATTTTAAATTAAAATTAATTAATAGTAATTATACTTAAAATATTTTCAAAACTATATCAATCGCTACAATAGTCATTAAATTTATTTTTAAAACAAACCGCGATGTTCTATCTTATTTAGTTATCTAGTATTTAGTTCAAGAAAATTTGCCTTTATTACTTCAAAACGCTAGACTTCCCCCTTAATATAATTGAAGTGTATAACCGCTCCAAAGAGGAAGAGACGTCCTAACCAAACCTAACCTAACAGTAATGTTTTTGGAAAAGGCATATTATTTGAGAAGCCAGTGAAGATAAACATCAATGTTTTGGAAAAGGCGTAACATTGACAAGTGATTTATAGAATATTACTAACCTAACTTAACCAAATAGTGGCGTTTTATGTCATATTCATCATGAAAATACTTTAAGCCGTTTTAATATAATACATAGTTTACAGGCGTGGAGGATTCATACCATTTGCACAAGGAGACGATTTTTCACTCTAAGTCGCTTGGTCTCCTGGTGTTAGTGGTAGGAATCCTCTACGCCTGTAAACTATGTATTCAAGTGTATAACCGCTCCAAAGAGGAAGAGACGTCCTCCTAACCAAACCTTACCAAACAGTATTTTTTTGGAAAAGGCATATTATTTTAGAAGTCAATGAAGATAAACATCAATATTTTGGAAAAGGCGTAACAATGTTAAGTGATTTATAGAATATTACTAACCTAGCTTGACCAAATAATGGCGTATCCAAGTCAGTAAAAAAGTATTTAAAACGCTTTCATTAAAAAACGGCATTAATAGAAATTAAACTACATAGCATTTTTGGGGTCGCTGTTTTCGAAAAATAGCGTCGTTTGACTTGTAAATACCAAACCCGCCGTTGGGCTAAATTCACTAAAAACATTGGCGGGATTCGGTCTAATGGAATTCTGCGCAATGGGAAGATACCGGAAGGGCGGGGCCTAGTTTTAACTTAGAAACCATAGTCGCGAGACTGCGCTTGGTTCTGACCTTCGTCCTCCGCGTCCAAAAAGAGAATCTCTTCTAATTATTTTCCTCGCCCTGGTCCTTTTGGTTATCGCGCTCTGGGCCTTTCCTTTTCATTGACCTCTTGATGTTTTTCGTCGACTCCGTGCGTCATGGGTTTTAGTTCGCGTACGTCAGAGGTTTTAACCTCTTTGAAAAATATATTTACACCTTTTCAATCTGCAGGTGTTTTCTCAACTTAAATCTATACAAAGGTTTAGGTTTGGCAACCCTATTTTCTAGTTATTGTAATGGGGTATTGATAAACGGCGGAGATGGTTAGAGTTTAAGGAACGACTGTCGTAGTATCCCAATAGATGACCTGGCGGAACAAATGGGTAACCTCTGCAGCAGGTCAACCACGCCCGTTGAGTAAGAGAATTCAATAGGTATTGTTCAACTTGAGATCCCGAACGACCAGCATCAGGGACCCCGTGGCTAAACAATACTATTGGAGTTCTTTGAGCTTTAAATTTAAACACTATGGAATTTTAAGAATGGTGTTTTTTAAATCATTTGAGTGCGTGAATTTTGAATTTGGAAAGAATTTTATGTAATACCAACATGAATATTTATTAAATTGGGAAAATAAGTAATTTGGACGTTACAAGGTTTAGATGTAATTTTAGAAGCAGGAGTGGAGAACGGTTAGTATTTACTTCAGTCCGATTCATAGCCCAGTATAGAGCCCTTCCCTTCAACACGTAACGAAAATTTTAAATTATCTTATTGGTTAACTTAAATTACGTTTTCATGATATTGCTGACGGGGGCGGCGAAAAGTACGTAATTTATTTTTACCTCTGTCGCTTTGACCTGCCTCTTCTTTCATACCACCCCCGTCCCGAGGAAGGGGGTCCAGGACTTTGACGCGCGCGCAGATTACTCTGTTCTCCATTCCTGCTTCTAAAATTAAATCTATCCCTGGTTTGGTAAATCTTTTTTGTTCCTTCTAAAGAGATGATTTAGTGCTACCGTCATGAGGAGTCCAGATTCTAGAGGAATAGTCTAATATTGGCAGTAGCTCTCTTAAGGCCCGTTCAGACGACCCACTTGGTAGGATTTTACTTTATCTAACTAACCCAACCAACACTGATTTCTGACTAATTAGACCACGGGAAGTTCGAAAACAATAGTGAAAAATTCTAAACCCGCCGCAAGTTGGTCAAAACAATTTTGGAAAATTTGAAAATAGCATGTATGTACTTACCGCCATTAAGACCGCTACGCGCCTAAACGCATTCTGCCCTCAATCTTGGAAAACTACTCAGGGGGTAAATATAATAACAAGGACTCGTGGCGGAAATATAGCTATGAAATTTTAAACACCCGCTGAATTCTCATACCAGGGTAGAAAAATATTTGAAGCAAGCTCCAATTTTAAAAATAAACAACGATATTTTGCTAAATTGCGTAGATTATTTCGGAAGTAAATGAAGATAAACAACAAATTATGGAAAAGGCGTAACATTATTTGGGAAGTAAATGAAGATAAACAACAATATTTTGGAAAAGGTGTAACATTATTTGGTAAGTAAATGAAGATAAACCACAATATTTTGGAAAGGCGTAATATTATTTGGGAAGCAAATGAAGATAAACCACAATATTTTGGAAAAGCGGTAACATTATTTGGGAAGTAAATGAAGATAAACCACAATATTTTGGAAAGGCGTAATATTATTTGGGAAGCAAATGAAGATAAACCACAATATTTTGGAAAAGCGGTAACATTATTTGGGAAGTAAATGAAGATAAACCACAATATTTTGGAAAGGCGTAATATTATTTGGGAAGCAAATGAAGGTAAACCACAATGGTTGGAAAAGGCATAATATTATTTGGGAAGCAAATGAAGATAAACCACAATATTTTGGAAAAGGCATTGTAGAGGGTCTTGATGAAATCAGTGAGCAGGGATTTGTGCTACCTGATAAAATATGGAGAACGAGCATTCAAAATACGGCGAACGAGACCGAAAACGGAGTATAATCTTTTATACAGTCTATCCGTTTGCGAGTGACATTTAAAATCGGGTTCCATAATAACACCGAGATCCGGTTCAGACTTCAGAGATGCGATTTTCAATGGTTTGTCATAGAGATAGTATGTGAACCGAGAGTTCAAAGCTAACGCCTTTGGTTTGCGGCTCAAAATGCGATATACGCGTTTTTGGGCCAGCTGATCGGGCATCGGCCTTGTGAGCACCCTGCGTAGGTCGAGTCACCTGATGTAGGAGATTATGGTTGAAGGGGCTACTCATGCTAACAACCTGCGTCCGCCAGTCGCGTCATCTTGGAGGCCATATTTCGGCTCTTTCTTTTTAGCCACATTTGTCATTTAGCTACGCCAGAAATTATATATGTTGCGCAATAATTGTATAAATTAGCTCAGTTTAGGAGTGTCGTTCAAAATTACCATTTAAGAAAGAACGACATTGATTTAGAACTATTTTATTTATTGAAAATAAAATCGGATACAATTTATACTTTTTTAAAAAGTTTAACAGTTGAGAGCAGCAGCATCGCGGGTTTCCTCACTCAGCTTGTTTCCTTGCTCGTCGGAGCACCTACATTCGATGATATCGTTATAACTCCTTAATCACTCGAGAAAGCATTTTTGCTAGGTGTGGTTATGTAAACAGGCCTAGCTTTGTTCTGCTGTTTTGTATTTATGTGGGAGTGTGCCTGTTTGGTTTTTATTTTCCGCGGTACATCAAAAATCAAGCGTGGATAGAAACCGTTTAAGGCAAGTTCCGCTACCACCTTGGAGCTCGTAATTTGAAAGCATTGCGAAAGAAAGTATATTTGCGCTATGGTATGAGTTTTCAGCAGTTTTCCTGACTTCGGATGGTCGTAAAACAAGTTTGTAGGAACCCTATTTAACGAAATATCCACTTTCGACTATTAGAAGTATACTGGGAAAGAAATAACATTGACATCGTCAAAGAATTCACCCGGTTATTTGATGGGCGACTGTATCGAAGTCGATCAATTGGAAAGTGTAAGTGTGTATTGGAAGTGTAAGTGTGTAAGTATTTTCTTTATAGAACGGTTTGTTGGAGGATGGCACGGTAGCAAGAATGAGGGATTGATTTTCAAGCGGATACGGCATTATACTGCGTTACTGTTACTTATTGTCGTTGAAAATATATATAAATCTAGTTCTAATGTTTTTAGCTACGATGTGACGATTATGATCTGTGGGTGCGTATGTTTGTGGTTAGTGTGTGTCGAAAAGACCTTTTAAGCTAGGTGATGTAAGTACTTAATGTACCCCAACTGTACATTTCGAATATTACCTTAACGAGTTAGAAATTATGAATACTGTACTTAGCACATGCGAAACTAACACGCTTTCCCCACCCCCAACCACACCTAGCCAATACGGAAATTTTATTTACGGGACTTGTATATTTACCAGCACATTCCAGTTGAAGCATGGCATTGACGGGCTTCAAAGTGTCCACTAGCCTTGCATTGGGGAACGAAAGCTCCGATACGGTCCTTGAAACGGGCATCCTCGCGTTGCCTAAAACAGGCACAGGCCTTAATGTTCTTGGAAGGGGCGGTCAAGGGAGTTCCGTCACGGTTCCAGCATTGGCAGTAGTTTTCTTCGTGGCATTGCAAGGCGGCGAAGTCACCGTTTTCCTCGCATTCGGGCACGATGGCTCCAATGATGGTCGACTTCAAGGCGTTTTCGCGCCATTTCTCGCAGTGGGATTGGGCTACATGTGAAGAAATTAACCATAAAATTTCGATCACACCGATGCTCAGGCGTTTCCAGTGGGCCAGGTGGGCACTTGCCCCTCTAGGGCCCCATGAATCCTGTATATTTATTTGAATATGGATCTCAGCGACTGTTGCAGCTGGCTGTTAATGCAGCTCTGGCCTGCAACATTCTCAAAATCACAATCATTATTAAGAATTACTTACGTCTGGCAACAGCTACCACGACCAAAGCCTGAGAAAAACATATTTAATTTTTTTGAGAATGTAATTAGAGGAAATTTTGTAATTGTTATTAAAAGAGGAAAAATCGTTTGACTTACGGCTAAGCAAATGACGAACTTCATGTTTTTGCTAGTTGTTTTACTTCTTTCAGTGAAACTTGTGATTTAATCTCTTCCTTGTACATGCTTTTTATATTAAGTTTGGCCAAGAGTTCAGGTGCGTGAGGTCCCATGTCCTTGTGGCTGGTCGGATATCTATAAACAGATGAAATAATTCCAAAGCTTTTGACATAAGTTTTACTTTCCACAGAGATGATAACGTAATCTATTTCATTATTGCATGATTATTGTACCAACCTGCAATAATATGAAGAGAGGAAAATTTTACTTTTATCAAATTATGCTAATCTGGTGTTATCTCTTTTAGTTTTGCAAAATTTAATTAGGGTCATATTCTAAAGCGGAAGAAGAAAAATGTAGCGTGAATTTTTTCACTTTAAGCATGAATATCTTGTTGTTGTTGTTGTTGTTGTTGTTGTTGGAAGTAGAATTAGAAGCTCTTTCCCTTGACAGTGCTAAATATAATCACTTTTGATATAATGTAGCTCACACAAGTAGACTGTATCGCTAAAACTGGCCAGGCAAATGACACTCCTTTAATTTTAAAGTTTTCCCTCAAACAATCTGTAGAGGTTGTACATTAACACATTAAACAAGGTATATTTAACATTTAACGTTGCAATGTATATCATTACATTAAACATTAAACTTAACTTACCTTTAAATGCTAAAGACATTACAAATATCTGCAGTTTCGGATGTCTATAGACAGCTTTCAGATTGGATAGTAGTACGTCACACCCTCCCAAGTCTTACCGCTGTTCTGGTAGCCATATTGGGAGGTCTCAGCTTCATTCCTGCTTTAAACCCACCAATATGGCAGCGTAAATTATGTCACGAGAGTCAGCTCCTCCTCCAACTGAAAGCTCTCTATAGTGGGCGTGGCTGGCATCGAAGAATGGTTGGACGCCTATTTCATATCCCCTGGAGATCATCCCGCAACATTCTAGACCCACCCTATAGGAAGAAGCCATAAAATATCATACCGGAAATAGACCTGGCCAGTTGTGTTGATGACGTGATTTTTGAGCTACATAATAAAGGGACCCACCTGTAAACAAGCCACAGGCTTAGTGTGGAAATCCCTTCATAGACAAAGCCTAGATTATATTCCTCAGTTTCTATTCCTTATTATGTCTCTCTGGTTGTATTAATTGTATGACAGTGAAAGGGGACTTTAATCATTTCCCTTAATGAAGTCAGCTTCTCTTTTGGTCCCGCCCATGTCAGTATAGGCTAGTTCCCATGGCTAGAGTAAAGGTTTGGATTTTCATGATTGAAATGAATATATTCATTCAGTATTTATTCTGAAAGTTTTAAAAGTCACCTGGAGTTATGAGGAAAAGGAGAATTTTGACTTAGTTTGGTGTAATTGTCCAATTTTATTTAAATGTAACAAAAAATAAATATTAAAAGTTTAATATATAAAATAAATACAAATGCTGAATGCGTTAAATCAATCATAAACTAAATTTATAATATTATTAACAGTATTATCACAAAGGTTCCAAAACTTTAATTCATAATTTTACTTAAATTATCTTTCAATGACTATTTTGGCGTTATGAGAAGATTTCATTTTAATTTTTTTTTATTGTTCACAGTTGTTCAAATTTAAAAAGTTATCAAGCTTTTCTAAGTTATCGAGTTGGGAGCTTTGACAGCATGAGACATTTAATAAAACAAAACAAATGCGACCTTGCCTTTGACTTATTATCACTATAATTCTCTGAATCCCTGCCTTTCACAGTGGACAGAATTTAACTATCATTATAGATTTTTGCATTTTTAAAATTATTTCATAGCATCTCTGAAAGTAAAATTTGGAAAATAACTAGTGATGACCGAGGCAATATCGTAAATTAACCGATTCTGATATTAGGATAATGTGGCTAAGGTCTAGCGTGATGAAACAATTATAAATCGATGTCGTTAGCTAATTTAAAGAATCCAGGTGAAAAAAGCCACAGTAAAAAAAGCTAAGGTTAAAAAAGGCAAGGTAATAAAAGAGAAAAATACGGAAAAAAAAAGCCATTTTATTTTATATGTAAGGTCCGAGGGGAGGGGTCCGACGCTCCTTCAAATCTCGTACAGTAGAAGATTTAAAATCTTGAAATCTTAAAAATCTTCAAATCTCTCAAATCCCAGAAAATCTTATGAATTCTTGATAAATCTTTAAATCATCACAAATCTTTCAAATCCCAGAAAATCTTTCTAATCCTTGATAAATCTTTCAATCTTAAACCCATCTACTCGGGGGGGTTCCCATTCAACCGAATCTCATTGGACAGAATCGCATTCGACAGAAAATGTTTGGCTAGAATTTCAAAATCTAGCCCAACGGCGGGTTTCAATTGAGGTGGAATATTTTATAACATTTTTAAAGTCAGTTTAGGTTAGGTTTGGTTGTAATTGGTTTATTGATAGGTTATAGGTTAGGTTAGGTTAGTAATATTTTATAAATCATTTAACTATGGTACGCCTTTTCCAAAATATTCATGTTTAGCTTCATTGACTTCTCAAATAATATGCCTTTTCCAAAACATTACTGTTATGTTAACTTAGGTTAGGTTTGGTTAGGTCCGCCAAAAGTGCGGGTTTTTCGGTTGATTGGGACTGGTTTCGGCCGAATGCGATTCGGTCCAATGGGGCAGAGCCATATACTCCCATAGTCTTTCAATCTTGAAATTGTATAATCTAATATAATATAATATATTAATATAATTGCTAACGTTTGTGGGGTTTTTTAATCTTGACTTTCTTTCCATTGGCTTTTATTACCGCGTTTGTGGATTTTTTTACCTTGGCTTTTTTTGTATTCGTAAATTTGTCTTTTATTACCTTGGCTTTTTTTCCATTGGCTTTTTTTACCAACAACCAATTAAAAAGCACCATGCACCATGGCCATTTGGAGAGATTTTCAGAATAAATATTCAGGAAATTAATATAATAGAGGTGTGCGGGTACTGATTTTTCAATTTCGAATCGGGTTCGGGTCAAAAATCAAAACGATTGTTCTCGGGTATCGGGGCGGGTACCCGAATTTTTTGTCGGGTATTCCGGTAATTACTAATTAGGCTTAGCCGAAAAATGGTTGTCGGGGTAACATTCGGGTATTAAAAGTTGAATGAATAGTTATTGTGGTGGGTACCCAAACATTTTCGGGTAATTAGGGTTAAATAAATAGGTACTTCCTTCAAAAGCTCCCTTAGTAGGTACACTATTTTTACAGCTATATCTCAATTCTGGTGCCTTCAATGTATGGTCTTTCTTAGTTTATTTCCTTTTGATACTTCATCTAACTTTTGGTTGCTTTCTCTTTCTTAAAGGGACTGTAAAGAAGGCATCGGCGGGTGGGTAAAAATTATTTGAAATACGTCAGAGGCACGTGACCAAGGAGAGGCGTGGTTCAAAGAAGCTTAGTTCGTTTTACTTCAAAAACTACCACTTCATGGAATTGGAGCTGCAATCTCGCGAAAAACAAGGACTAATGTCCAGTTCTACTCTATGAGAAGCCTTTGTATCTTGGTATCACGTGATGTCTGTGACGTATTTCAAATACTTTTTACCCACCCGCCGATGCCTTCTTTGCAGTCCCTTTAACCCAGTCTTATTTCAACACAGAATACTGGCAAAGGGATGATATATATGTGTAAAGGGATGATTCTAGTCTGTCTCAGAAAGAAACTACCACAGAACGTTTACCTTATGAACTAAATTTGAAAATTTCACTTTGAAACAGTGTTTCACCCGATTTCATCATTCTTAAAACTCCCAATTCTTTCTAAACTGGACAGTGGGTGGTCCCCTTTCACCTCTGATTCCTATTTTTCTACCCGCGAATAGCCCGACAACTTGTTTCAGCTTGACACAGGTAATGGGGGAGGGGGGAGTATTTTTACTACCCGAGGGGTTTCGAATAGTTTGAAGTCATTTTCGGGTATCCGGTACCAGCACACCCCTGGAAATTAACCTTGACGTGATATATATTATTTTTGCTAATATTCAAGGAAATATTCATGGTTTACCTAAAGGTATCAGTGTCAACATTTTTGCGTTCAAAGATAATAATTTAAAACTAAACATCGTCAAAAAGTCCTCTAGGTGGTCTTCCGCTAACTATATTTTGCGATCGATTGTAACCTGTACTGAAGTTGCTATCATTGTAGGAATCAAAATCGTGTCTGGATCTGACATCCCCAGTGTTTCTCGAATCGCCGTAACTACGATTGGGTCTTTCTTCCGTGTAATCTATGGGTTCGACATCGCGTAACAAGCCAGCGGTGGCACTCTCCTCCGAAGGCGAGCGAACCAGGTTTGAAAATCCTAAACAAAGTTATTATATAGTGTCTGGGTTTTTTTACAGGGTTGCCACGGAATTTTCAGAACCAAATTCCCCGACTTTTCCTGGTTTTCCCTGACCTTTTTCTGAGATTTTCCCTGACCTTTTCATGCCGAAAGCGTAAATGTTTACAGCACGTTTAAAGTGCTTATAATTAAATAAACTATCTACATTTAGTTTTCTGTGTTAAGAGAGGATGAGGAGAAACTTTCATTACTCTTTCAATAAAGACTTATCCCCAGAAATTTTACCCACTAAAATCAAATTCCCTGACTTTGCTGAAATTTTTAAAATTCCTTGACCTTTCCGTGACCTTTTCGGCCCATTTTTAAATTCCCTGACTTTTCCAGGTTTTCCCTGACCCGTGGCAACCCGGTTTTAGGTTTTGTGCGTGATCAGTTATTTACCAGCTGATAGCGGGGAAATGGGTCTCGTAGTTAATCCGGCACCGCGAGGTTGATAACTGCGCCTGCGTTGTTCACCCTCCTCCAAGCGTTGACGCCTGGTACGTTCCCTTTTGACCAGTTCGCGACCTTCTTCTACCAAATCGGTCGTCATTTCGTCGTCCCCAATAAATTGCTCAAAGCCCAACATGTTCAGTATGCGTGTCCCACAATGGAAATAATTGGCTAAACACAGAACGCAGATCAATATGGGGAAGTAGATGTTGAAACCATCCGATATGATCTTTATCACGTCCATGTGACCCATGATCTAATTAAGAAGGTAAAAGGTTTAGATGGGATCCAATTAAGACTAAAGGGAGGGTGAAAAGGAAAATTGAGTGATTTTTTATGACCTATGAGACTAATTTTAAGACCAATTTGCTTAATTAATCATCCAGGAAATAAAGTCTCCGAATGATTTTAAAATTCAGATTGGGTTCAGATTGCAAGGATAATTTGAAATAAGCCCCTCAGACCAATAGAGTAACGCCTTGCGTTTTTGTTAACTAAACTATTGTGGCACGCTCCATGACTCGCGCCACGATTGTCACAGCGCGCGCAAATTTTATCAAATTTTGCGATAAATTTCATTCGACACGGAGCGTGCTATTAGAATTTTGTTAATAAAAAGGCAGGGAGTTACGCGATTGGTCGGAGGTAGTTATTTCAAATCATCGTTAAAATCCGAACCTAATTTGAAATTTTAAAATTATTCGGAGGCATTTCCTGAATGTTTCACTTTGAAGAGTGGTTTTAAAATTAGTAGTAGTTAAAAAATCACTTGATCTTCCACTTAAAGGGACTGCAAAGAAGGCATCGGCGGGTGGGTAAAAAGTATTTGAAATACGTCACAGACATCACGTGATACCAAGATACAAAGGCTCCTCATGGAGTAGAACTGGACATTAGTTCTTGTTTTTCGCGAGATTGCAGCGCCAATTCCATGAAGTGGTAGTTTTCGAAATAAAATGAACTAATTGCTTCTTTGAACCACGCCTCTCCTTGGTCACGTGCCTCTGACGTATTTCAAATAATTTTTACCCACCCCCCCGATGCCTTCTTTACAGTTCCTTTAACTCTCCCTTTATGTGGGCCAGGCTTACCGAGGTGTACGCTGTTTCCACAATTTGAGTGTCTTTGGTGATGTGGTTATCCAAGTGGATTAGACCCAAGAAGTTTAGGCATAATGGGGGAGTTAATCGACAAAGCATCCTATTGCGCGAATGAGAAAACGGCCATATTCTATGAAACCCGACTACGCCGCACCCTAAGTTCTTAAAGGGAGGGTGAAGTAGAAATTCAAGTGATTTTATATCGATTCTTCTACTAATTTTAAGACCAGTCTGCATAGTGAAACATTCAGGAAATACAGATTCCGAATGATTTTAAAATTCAATTTAGGTTCAGATTTTAAGGATAATTTTAAACAAGGACTGCCGACCAATCGCGTAACGCCCTGCCTTCCATTTAACAAAATTATCGTGGCACGTTCCATGTCTCGCGCCACGATTATCACGTAGCGCGCGAATTTTATCAAATCTCGTGATAAATTTCTTTAGGCATGGCGCGTGCCACGAGAATTTTGTTAACAAAAAGGCAGGGCGTTACGCGATTGGTCGGCAGTCCTTGTTTAAAATTATCCTTAAAATCGGAACCTAATTTGAATTTTAAAATTATTCAGAGCTGGTATTTCCTGAATGTTTGACTATGCAGACTGGTCTTAAAATTGGTAGAAGAATCGATAAAAAAACACTTGATTTTCTACTTCACCCTCCCTTTAAAGGTTTCTTACATTCCAGCAAAAATGAGGCTATGTTCGCTAGTTTGTTGGTGAGGTGCCAAATAGTAGAAATTGAATATCCTGACCCTAAAAACGGTGTAGTAGGCGCAAAAACACAAATAAGCGATAGTCATCATAGACAAAAGCTAGGAAAGTAAAAGAATAACATTATAACAATCGCCAAAAATCAAGGGTGAAAAATTTAAATTTTACTTCAATAAAGGCGTAATTGTAATCCGATTTCGCCTGATTCATTAAAACGGCGAATATGGATAAAACGGGAGACTTATTGAAGAAAGTCATTTCTGACCAAACAACAGCCACGCTAAAAACCGTTAAGATAACGGCCAAGGCCCTTAGGGCCCAACTGCGAAACTTGCAATACCAGAGCCATTCAACGGACGGTGTACATATCAATCTATTAATGATGGAATAGGGCTGTTGAGGAGTCAAGGATCGCTTGAAGAGCCTTTCGTGGCTCATTTCGTTACGAGCCACGTCTTCCCAATGGAAAACCTTTTCCACCAAGTTTTGCCATTGAACTTGCGTTCTCCGATGCGCGTGTAACGCCTTAATTACTCTCTTGTGAAGTTTCACTAGACTTCTTTCCGATACGGAGGAACCTCCTTGGTTGGCGTTTTCGTCAGGGTTTCTTCTCTGACGGTTTATTAGATTCTTTTTGTCATCAGGACACTATTTATGAAAAGTCAAATTAATGTCAAGATAGCTGGTAAATGGGACATCTTTCCATAGTGTAGGCAATTACTTTCGCCAAAACGGTCTCCACGTTTGCTCGAAGCGGGTGTGACATGGCGATTTTTTCTGAGACTTGTTGAATTTCCTTTAAAATAAAATTGAAAAATTAACTTTTGGAAAATTTATAAAGCGAGACTGTTTGTAAGAATGAATATGGACAACTGAAGTTATTAAATATCATCATGTTACTGGTGGTCATCGAAAAATTCAGAGCACTGATTTTGTCATCTGGTTGGCGCTTCTATATTAATCAGACCAGATAATATACGATACAAACTATAATGATTAAAAGTAGAGATGTGCCACTTTTTGAGTATCGAATGGGCTACCGAATACCGAATAGTTAACCATAAAGCTCGCGAATAGTTAACCATAACGCTCGCGAATAGTTAACCATAACGCTCGCGAATAGTTAACCATAACGCTCGCGAATAGTTAACCATAACGCTCGCGAATAGTTAACCATAATACTCGTTAATAGTTAACCATAACGCTCGCGAATAGTTAACCATAATACTCGTTAATAGTTAACCATAATACTCGTTAATAGTTAACCATAACGCTCGCGAATAGTTAACCATAACGCTCGCGAATAGTTAACCATAACGCTCGCGAATAGTTAACCATAACACCCGCGAATAGTTAACCATAACACCCGCGAATAGTTAACCATAATACTCGCGAATAGTTAACCATAACGCTCGCGAATAGTTAACCATAATACTCGTTAATAGTTAACCATAATACTCGTTAATAGTTAACCATAACGCTCGCGAATAGTTAACCATAATGCTCGCGAATAGTTAACCATAACACCCGCGAATAGTTAACCATAATACTCGCGAATAGTTAACCATAACGCTCGCGAATAGTTAACCATAACGCTCGCGAATATTTAACCATAATACTCGCGAATAGTTAACCATAACGCTCGCGAATAGTTAACCATAATGCTCGCGAATAGTTAACCATAATGCTCGCGAATAGTTAACCATAATGCTCGCGAATAGTTAATACCAAGCAAGGATAAAAACATTTAGAAGGTCCTCTCTCCTCATTGGCCGCCGCGTATTTCTTAAAATTTTCCTAGGCACTTTCTGGTAGTTTTTGATGAGAGATAAATAAAACTGGCTGCAGTACCAAGGCGGAAAGGCCCTAAACTAATGGTAGTCGAACTTTAACCGAATAGTCAGTTCGGTTTTTGATATTACTATTGAATAGTGAATTATTCGATTGAAATGGTTAACCTCCCACCGGAGCCTCCGGGATGAACTAGGCCCATGCGTGTGGCGAAGCGAGAATATTTTTTTAACTAATTTAGTTCGCCGTGTTTTCCCGTTTGGGGGCGCTGATACGACCGAAAAATAAACAAAGTTCAACCCCGTGACCCTGTCGACTGCTTAAGTATTTGGGCCAAGGTCTCGGATTGTAAGTATGCGTTTTTATAACTCTTACTGAATTATTTTAATTGAAATAATTTATTTTGTTGTCATCAATACCATCTAACCGAAAGATTCAGTAAAAAGTGAATAGCCCCAAAAACATTTACATTAATTTTAGGATGAAACTTTTCTCTATCATAAAAATTTTATGACTGACCCCTAAAATATCAACGATAATTTAAGGAAGACCCCTGTCACAACGGAAAAATAAGCGCCATCTATGGTGAAAATATTTTTCCTAACAAACTGGATATTTCCCCACATAAAATTTGACATGCATGGGCCTAGTTCATCCCGGAGGCTCCGCTCCCACCTTAAATTAAAAGCTATATCATTATTAAACGCTCAATTTTGGTTATGGTCTAATTTAGGGTAGAGTCTCGCCATAAAAACAGGTTATAGGACTGGTATAAATTTGAACCTCTAAGACATCTTCTAGCCTTTCTTCATTTTCGCAACGTTCGGTGCTCAATTTAGCCGCCCGAAAGTAGAGGTAGTTGAGCATATAGCCTCTTTTACTGCCATTCCAACAAGAACGTGGGATTTCCACTAAACTGTACCCCAATAACAATACCAGCAGAAACAGACCCCAAGTATTACTAGCGGTAATACAAATAACAACCAATTTTGACCTAATTTTAAAAATGCAAACGGAGATGAATTAAGACCATCAAAATTTCAAAATAAGGCTTAAATCCAGGGGTGTGCGAGTACTCGTTAAGTTCGAGTACTCGGTTTGAGTATCGAGCCGAGTACTCGACTCCGATACTCGATAACAACACTTTGAGATACTCGAGAAAGATTCGAGTAGCTTTTTAACATCTTAAATACTCGAAAAATACTCGAATCCGAGGCTTACAACTATAGCAGACGATGAGCTCATGAGCATTTATTTTAAAAAATCATCTGTTCAATGTTTAATTGATCACTAGCAATCTTTTTGAACTAGTTAGATATAAGATAATTGAACATCTTCGTTATTTTCAAGAAATTTACAAAATTACTACTCGACAAGTCAATATTTGAGACTCGATAAGAAAGAACCAAAATTTGAGCTATCTAAATACTCGATACTCGAAAGTATTTTTGATACTCGGCTCAATACTCGATAAGAAATTAGTTTTGATACTCGGACTCGGCTCGAAAGTGAAAAACGGGACTCGCACACCACTGCTTAAATCATACCAATCAAGGTCAATATTTGGTAGCAGCGCAACGTAAATGAGCAAGATTATAAATATGACTAAATAAGTTCCGTAGTAAATGGCGTTTTCAAGAAGCGAGTTTTTCAGCTTCCCCGAAATGGTGAAATTGCCCGAAGTGGCGTATGATTGCATCATGGGCATTATAATCCAAGTTAGCGCTTGCGATGTCCAATAGACCACTCGCCATAAGACTGGCAAGACGCCTTCTGGGATATGACTCCACGGCACTTCGCATGGGTTGGTCTCTTTAAATTCAAAACACATCCGATTTCATTAGAGATAGCTTTTTAAATGAGCAGGCAACCTTGAACGGTATGGGGAAATAACAGGTACTCAAGCAAGATTTAGGGAAAGTTCCCTCAAAATCACTCATTTCCTAATTTAGGAAGGCGGTTGCCAGCCCTTTAATGCGATGAACTAGCGTTAGAAATATTAAGAAACCTTCTAGAGGTTCCGAAGATTGGAGAAGATCAGTAGCGTTATCTATGAAAGATTCGTTACTTTGTGTTGGGATAACAATTTCTTCTGGGGATGAACGGTCTTTCATGCATTGACGATATGCAGTCTGCAAATTAATTTATTTAAAATTCAGAAATTTATAAGAATTGGATTGAGTAAGCATCTTACGGTTGAAACGTCCAACGGGATGATAGATATGATTATAAAGGAAAAATACCAAGCAACGAAGACGCTCAATGTAACAAATACATGGTGTCGATTCCAATTTCCATAACGATGAAGTAGAAAGGCAACTATCACCAAAGTTAGCCCGATTTCCGTAATTAAAGGACCCACAGACATGATTTATACAGAAAAATTTCCCCTAACTATGCTATTATTATTAACTTCGAGTCTTCGATTAGGTACCCTTATCCTTATGCTTGACGCGCAAGGCTTAGCGCTACATGATTTGATCCAGATCCATTACACAAAATTTCAGCAACATTTACATGGAGGGCTTTTGAGGAATTTGTGTATAAACTCTGAATAAACTAATTATTTTTAATTATGTTACTTTGGTTTCAGTTTCACAAATTCACATTATAACTAACACAAGTGAGTAGTGTCTGACAAACAGCAACAAACCTTGATTTTTTTTTTATTTTTATTATTTTTGTTTTACCATGGCAATGATGGCACGGCCAACTTGTATTGTGCTTGGAAGTTGGAACCTTGGATCACCGCCTCCTATATGTAATCCAAGCCCGTGCACGGTGAAATTTTTAGGGGGGACTTTATGTTGTATAGGAATGCCATTTTATCCCAATAGGTGGCGGGATTTATCCGAGATTCGAAATAATGGTTGTGTTCGTACAATACATTTTCTTCGACTAGTTGGACAAGTGATATAAGTATTTGATTATATTTCTCATATCATGATGATTAATTTGAAATAATCCAAGATTAAATTCAGTACATAGTAGGGGAAAATCTTGAAATTGAATAGGAAAAATTGGAATTTGAGATGCAAATTAGATGAGGAAATAGGATTTAAATATTAAAATCATATGAATTATAGGAAAGTGATTAGGAAATAGAATTTAAATATTAAAATCATATGAATTATAGGAAAGTGATTAGGAAATAGGATTTAAATATTAAAATCATATGAATTATAGGAAAGTGATTAGGAAAATTTTAGGATTATTGACTAGTAAATTATAGGATTATTGATTAGTAAATTATAGGATTATTGATTAGTAAATTATAGGATTATTGATTAGTAAATTATAGGATTATTGATTAGTAAATTATAGGATTATTGATTAGTAAATTATAGGATTATTGATTAGTAAATTATAGGATTATTGAATAGTAAATTATAGGATTATTGATTAGTAAATTATAGGATTATTGATTAGTAAATTATAGGATTATTGATTAGTAAATTATAGGATTATTGATTAGTAAATTATAGGATTATTGATTAGTAAATTATAGGATTATTGATTAGTAAATTATAGGATTATTGATTAGTAAATTATATCTAAATACAGGATAATCTAGGAAAACAAAGATAAACAATTGAATGTTATTATATACTGCGCTGAACTAACTGTGTACAATTTCACCCTTGAATTTGAAAACTGTAGTTAACAACGGTGGTTTAACTTTAAAGTGAATAAATTCCCTCATTAAGCCAAGAAAATTAAACAAAGTAAACTAAAATTTGAAATGGAAAACTTATAGAACATGTTTAATTCTTTTAGCAGTTTTTATTTATTTATTTCATCTGAAATATCAAATATCTCCAATCTAGCATAGACATTAATTAACCAATTCAAAAAGAGGAAAATAACGGTCGTTTTCAAAATCTCTTACGTCACGGTAAAATCGCGCCTCTAGCGGTAGAGACCATAGAGATACAGTGTATTTCTATATCTATGGTAGAGACTGGCGAATTAAAAATCCACTTCTGGAAAAAATTTTGGGACGGCGAGCGGGCTTGGATTTAATATAGGAGGCGGTGCTTGGATTTACCTTCTTCATGGCCAACTTGAATGGTCTTCTTTCGGAGGTAGAACCATGGATATATAATAGAAGCTTACGCTTCCTGGATATTCCACTCACCCAGTAGCGTCGCTAGCGTTTGAAATTTGGGGGGGCTAAATCTGGGCAAACTAGTTATTATAAGAACTTAATAAAAAAAATTGCATAATGGGTTCATTGGATAATGTGTAGACCTTTAACACTACGTAATTTTGTGTCAACGTGAAATTATTCGTATTTTAAAGATATACAGCCCTTTATTGATAAAACGGAACCGATTATGAAGGATTTTCACTCGTCTTAAGTTTATTTTTAGTTTTGGTTAGCTTTTAGTCCACACTATTGGGACTCCCTTCGAAAGAACATGAAACATTTTACTTGTCTCCATCTGTTCTTTTCTTCAAAATTGTACTGTTTGATATTGAAATTCATCTCTGCAGAGATCAAACTTAACGAATCCATCATTATAATTTTTTATGCAGAATTTTAGGATGCTAACAGCAATTTTTTGGTAGGGTTTACGGATTTTTTTGGGGGGGCTAACTTTGGAATTTGGGGGGGGGGGGCTATAGCCCCCCCCCCCCAAAAAAAAGGCCTAGCGACGCCACTGCACTCACCTTAAAACGCGCACAACATTTATTCCTCGTCTGAACTGGCGCGAGCTAGTACCAGCAGGCCCAAACAAGATGTCGCGTTGAGCTTTTTGGGGTAGGCGAGTTTCCGGTAACGTGTTCTAAAATCTATCTATTACAAACGCATCATACCGGAAATCGACCTGCCTAGATAACGTTTAGCAGACGATGTTGCGCTACATTCCAAACCACCCCTTCCACTCCCCTTCTAAATTCTCTCTGGTACCAGCCTGGCACTTGTGTTTGTGACGTAGAATTTGAGGCAAATTCAGAGGGGGGGGGGGGTGGAAGTTTTTCTTATTTACTTATTTTTTTTTCGTCTCCAAATTTTAAAAGAGAAGCCAAATAAGTTCTATTCTATATTTTGAGACCTATAATTTCCGTCCGTTATTTCCGTAATAATTAACTTTCAAAGTTGGAGTTGTTTTTAAGGCGGAGAAATGCAACGTAATCTAGGAGAGCGATAGCTCTCTTAGATAAGACCTCATACCGACTTTAATGTATAAGGATGGTTTTTTGATTGGTTATAACTTTTTTTTATCGTATTAATTGCTTTGAAAAAATTCCACAGAACTACAATTCGGGCCCTCAATATGTGGTTAAAATTTCAAGAAGATCCACCCATTAGTTTATTGTATAAAAAATAAAGTTGCTAAGGGTGGTTTTCATTTCCATAAAATTAATCAGCCCTTTTGGTGAAAAAGTTAAATTTTCCCATAGAAATAACATGGAGTTTTTTTCAAATTTAGCCATTTTGTCGCCACCCTTTTGAAATGAAATATTCGTTTGTTACGTTTGGGAATGGTTTTATATCAAAATTTAAACCTTTTTCTAGGACCATTTTTAAGGTTTTTGAGAAAAATTAATTTTAAGTATGTTTAATTTTAAATTTTAAAAACTACCCCAATCTGCGATATTTTAGCATTTATACACTGTTTTATTAGGAAATATCAGCGAGACCAATGTTGGCATTTTTAACGTATAGTTGCCTCATAATAATCCGATTGTTTCTTCTTAATGCCTTTTGGTTGGAATGGCCTATCGATAGTGAGATAAGACGGCTTTAATATTGCTGCAGTGACGTTGACGCGGCCGCTACAGCGACGCCATCAAAACACACGGGTCTAAATTGTCGCGGATATAGTCAAATTCAAACTAGCTTAATGGACATTTTAACTTTTCCCTGCTAATTATTCTGGATTACCAATAAAAGATAATTAAACTAGACTCCCAATTAAAGATAAAAAAACTAGATTACGAATTTAAATAATTAAAGTAGTTTACCAATTAAACGTTCTTAAAATAAATTATCAATTAGAGTTAATTAAACTAGACTACCAATTAGAGGTTATTAAACTAGATTACGAATTAATGGTTACTAATTAAATTACGAATTAATGGTTACTAATTAAATTACGAATTAATGGTTACTAATTAAATTACGAATTAAGGGTTACAAATTAAATTGCCAATTAAGGGTTACTAATTAAATTACCAATTAAGGGTTACTAATTAAATTACCAATTAAGGGTTACTAATTAAATTACCAATTAAGGGTTACTAATTAAATTACCAATTAAGGGTTACTAATTAAATTATCAATTAAGGGCAATTAATCTAGATTATCAATTAAGGGTAATTAATCTAGATTATCAATTAAGGGTAATTAATCTAGATTACCAATTAAGGGTAATTAATCTAGATTACCAATTAAGGGTAATTAATCTAGATTACCAATTAAGGGTAATAAATCTAGATTACCAATTAAGGGTAATTAATCTAGATTACCAATTAAGGCTAATTAATCTAGATTACCAATTAAGGGTAATTAATCTAGATTACCAATTAAGGGTAATTAAACTAGATTACCGACGACTGGTAATTAAACCAGATTACCGACGACTGGTAATTAATTCAGATTACCGACGAATGGTAATTAAACCAGATTACCGACGACTGGTAATTAAGCTAGATTACCGACCACTGGTAATTAAGCTAGATTACCGACGACTGGTAATTAAGCTACATTACCGACGAATGGTAATTAAGCTACATTACCGACGACTGGTAATTAAGCTAGATTACCGACGGCTGGTAATTAAGCTAGATTACCGACGGCTGGTAATTAAGCTAGATTACAGACGAATGGTAATTAAGCTAGATTACCGACGACCGGTAATTAAGCTACATTACCGACGACTGGTAATACCGACGACCGGTAATTAAGCTAGATTACCGACGACCGGTAATTAAGCTAGATTACCGACGATCGGTAATTAAGCTAGATTACCGACGACCGGTAATTAAGCTAGATTACCGACGACCGGTAATTAAGCTAGATTACCGACGATCGGTAATTAAGCTAGATTACCGACGACCGGTAATTAAGCTAGATTACCGACGACCGGTAATTAAGCTAGATTACCGACGACCGGTAATTAAGCTAGATTACCGACGACCGGTAATTAAGCTAGATTACCGACGACCGGTAATTAAGCTAGATTACCGACGACCGGTAATTAAGCTAGATTACGGACGACCGGTAATTAAGCTAGATTACCGACGACCGGTAATTAAGCTAGATTACCGACGACCGGTAATTAAGCTAGATTACCGACGACCGGTAATTAAGCTAGATTACCGACGACCGGTAATTAAGCTAGATTACCGACGACCGGTAATTAAGCTAGATCACCGACGACCGGTAATTAAGCTAGATTACCGACGACCGGTAATTAAGCTAGATTACCGACGACCGGTAATTAAGCTAGATTACGGACGACCGGTAATTAAGCTAGATTACCGACGACCGGTAATTAAGCTAGATTACCGACGACCGGTAATTAAGCTAGATTACCGACGACCGGTAATTAAGCTAGATTACCGACGACCGGTAATTAAGCTAGATTACCGACGACCGGTAATTAAGCTAGATTACCGACGACCGGTAATTAAGCTAGATTACCGACGACCGGTAATTAAGCTAGATTACCGACGACCGGTAATTAAGCTAGATTAACGACGACCGGTAATTAAGCTAGATTACCGACGACCGGTAATTAAGCTAGATTACCGACGACCGGTAATTAAGCTAGATTACCGACGACCGGTAATTAAGCTAGATTACCGACGACCGGTAATTAAGCTAGATTACCGACGACCGGTAATTAAGCTAGATTACCGACGATCGGTAATTAAGCTAGATTACCGACGACCGGTAATTAAGCTAGATTACCGACGACCGGTAATTAAGCTAGATAACCGACGACCGGTAATTAAGCTAGATTACCGACGACCGGTAATTAAGCTAGATTACCGACGACCGGTAATTAAGCTAGATTACCGACGATCGTAATTAAGCTAGATTACCGACGACCGGTAATTAAGCTAGATTACCGACGACCGGTAATTAAGCTAGATTACCGACGGCCGGTAATTAAGCTAGATTACCGACGACCGGTAATTAAGCTAGATTACCGACGACCGTTAATTAAGCTAGATTACCGACGACCGTTAATTAAGCTAGATTACCGACGACCGGTAATTAAGCTAGATTACCGACGACCGGTAATTAAGCTAGATTACCGACGACCGGTAATTAAGCTAGATTACCGACGATCGGTAATTAAGCTAGATTACCGACGACCGGTAATTAAGCTAGATTACCGACGACCGGTAATTAAGCTAGATTACCGACGACCGGTAATTAAGCTAGATTACCGACGACCGGTAATTAAGCTAGATTACCGACGACCGGTAATTAAGCTAGATTACCGACGACCGGTAATTAAGCTAGATTACCGACGATCGGTAAATAAGCTAGATTACCGACGACCGGTAATTAAGCTAGATTACCGACGACCGGTAATTAAGCTAGATTACCGACGGCCGGTAATTAAGCTAGATTACCGACGACCGGTAATTAAGCTAGATTACCGACGACCGGTAATTAAGCTAGATTACGGACGACCGGTAATTAAGCTAGATTACCGACGACCGGTAATTAAGCTAGATTACCGACGACCGGTAATTAAGCTAGATTACCGACGACCGGTAATTAAGCTAGATTACCGACGACCGGTAATTAAGCTAGATTACCGACGACCGGTAATTAAGCTAGATTACGGACGACCGGTAATTAAGCTAGATTACCGACGACCGGTAATTAAGCTAGATTACCGACGACCGGTAATTAAGCTATATTACCGAGGACCGGTAATTAAGCTAGATTACCGACGACCGGTAATTAAGCTATATTACCGAGGACCGGTAATTAAGCTAGATTACCGACGACCGGTAATTAAGCTAGATTAACGACGACCGGTAATTAAGCTATATTACCGAGGACCGGTAATTAAGCTAGATTACCGACGACCGGTAATTAAGCTATATTACCGACGACCGGTAATTAAGCTAGATTACCGACGACCGGTAATTAAGCTAGATTACCGACGACCGGTAATTAAGCTATATTACCGACGACCGGTAATTAAGCTAGATTGCCGACGACCGGTAATTAAGCTAGATTACCGACGACTGGTAATTAAGCTAGGTTACCGACGACTGGTAATTAAGCTAGATTACCGACGACTGGTAATTAAGCTAGATTACCGACGACCGGTAATTAAGCTAGATTAACGACGACCGGTAATTAAGCTATATTACCGAGGACCGGTAATTAAGCTAGATTACCGACGACCGGTAATTAAGCTAGATTACCGACGACCGGTAATTAAGCTAGATTACCGACGACCGGTAATTAAGCTAGATTACCGACGACCGGTAATTAAGCTATATTACCGACGACCGGTAATTAAGCTAGATTACCGACGACCGGTAATTAAGCTAGATTACCGACGACTGGTAATTAAGCTAGATTACCGACGACTGGTAATTAAGCTAGATTACCGACGACTGGTAATTAAGCTAGATTACCGACGACTGGTAATTTAGCCGTATTACCGACGACTGGTAATTAAGCTAGATTACCGACGACTGGTAATTAAGCTAGATTACCGACGACTGGTAATTAAGCTAGATTACCGACGACTGGTAATTTAGCCGTATTACCGACGGCTGGTAATTTAGCCGTATTACCGACGGCTGGTATTTAAGCTAGATTACCGATGGACGCGCAACGGCCTAGGACTTTTTAGTAGTAGTAGTAGTAGTAGTAGTAGTAGTATTAGTAATTAAATTAGTAACGGGCGTTGGCCAAGCAGCTATTGAAAAATGATTGATATGATGAAATATATTTATTGTGGTAGGGATAGCGTGAGTACGTGTCAGATGTGGCTTAATTACGGGCTTGATCATCTTGTTTTTCTTCTTCTTTTTGTCAGTATTTGCTCGTCTTGAATTTGTATATAATCCCTCTCTCCCGCTTTGTAATATTCCGCTATCCTATACTTTGTCACTACTATTTTGTATTATGGAGGAAGTTCTACCCAAGCCCTGGCGGCTTCACGACCCTATTTCTAAATAAATATAAAACCTTTCTTTTGTTCTTCGGTATATGTTGTTTAGCAAGGTTATGATTTTTCCACATCTGTTGCAACACGTGAATGCTCATAAACCAGTACTGCCAACGCAGGTGTTTCGTCTAAACCATGAAAACAGTGCATGCGCGCTCTTTTCTTAGTTGTCTACAACTATTTCTCTTTCGCTCTTTTACCTTGTTCAAAGCTTTCCATCTGCTTATCATACAAAATTTTATGCCGTGGGAATTTCGTGAGCATGGGGTCTATTTGATTTTTCCTATAATTTCAAGCCAATTCACATTCCGTGAATTCAGGGGCTTTTACCACAAAAGTTTTCATGTATTGGCTTGAAGTTATATAAGAATAATCATTTTCCAATTCCGATAGTCTTGAAATTTTATTTCAAATCAGTACAATTAAGTTCTTCGAATACAATTTTCGCTTCCCATTTATAACAAATTACTAAATTAGTCATCTCTTTAACGAAAATCACTGATAATTCATAATTAATAGCTAGCTTAAGAGTATAAAACAACAGTTTCGTCGCGCAAGAAACCCTCGGTACCTATCTCTCGAGTACACTTTTACGTTGGTGTTGCGAAACTTGCGACGCCTGATATCACAACTGCTGCTTTTAATTTCTGGTCATAGTGTATGAACGCTTTCTTCTCTCTTATACAAACATCGTACACGACGCTCGAAAAGTGTGAAAACAATCAAAACCACGAATCCTTATTCTTTCGAGAGTAAATTTAGTTTACAGTTTATTAATTAATCTTCAATTTCCAGAAAAGAAACGATGAAAGTCATAACAAATACAAAACAACGTAACTAAAGTTAGGGCCTTTTTGCTTTTCAAGTCTCGTACGTTTAGTTATGTTTGTAGTTACGTAATTATAAAAAGTAATTAATTGTGGTTGACGGACGTGCAGTGTACATTCTAATCATAAATTATTTTTGGCAGTATTGAAATGAGGATTAAATTACGGGTAATGTCATTAATACTTATTTTGTTAACATTTAAAATTTTTTATTTACATTCTGACCTTGAAACTTTAAATTTGAGATCGTCTTAGTGTGACTGATTTTAACCTAAATTGATTGTTTATCGCGCTCGTAAATACACAAAAAATAAAATTAAGCAAAGTTATCTATCGGGCTTATTCCAAAAAAAAAAAAAAAAAAAAGAATAGAAAATTCAAAGAATTTAAAAGACGCAGACTTTGAACCCATGAAGGGCATGGTTTATTCATAATGGCTTAACATTTAATCAAACCAAAATTCTAGTGTCTATTTTATTCTCATGAAATTTTAAATCTACACAGTTTTCTTACCGAATTCTTTAAGAATAATTTTCTTACCGTGTCAGACATTTTGAGAGTCAAGAAAAATACACCCGATAGTTTTGACCAAAAGTCACGGTTTTATTTAAGGAGTGCTTCCAAAGACAGTTTACAAGGCAAGTCATTGTTAGAATGACACATAAATAATTTCAGCTCAAGTAAAACGAGTTTTCACCCTACAACGTACGAAGTGTGACTTTCCCTTGAAATATAAGTAAAGGAACAAATTCAGTCTCAGGCTGCAAAACCATTTTTGATTAACCTTTGAATTTGTAGACGTTGTGATTAAATTCAACCCCCTTTACTTCGCTTCAATCGAGTCGATAGACATGTTAGTTGATAGGAAGAACTCCGTCGTGACCCTTGGCCCCGGAAGGGAAGTTGACGCGTCTAGGATAGTGAAATTGCAAAAAATGAATGCCTTGGTTGTTTTGGCCTCAGTCATCTCATCCTTGGGTGGAATCTTGTTCGGATATGATATAGGTAATATCGTCAGCTTTTACATATTTGGGAAAGTTTCTTTTTTGTTCTCTTTGCACAATCACAATTCTTTACCTAATTTGACCAAATTGCATTATACATAGTTTCAGACTAGGAAAATTGATACCATTTACACCAGGAGGCCAAGTTACTTGGCAGACAAAGTGCAGTATCAAGTAGCCTCTACTCCTGGTTTAAATGGTATCAATCCTCTTAGTGTGAAAACTATGTATTGATATAAGTTGTACTAAAAGGGTTTGACAGAAATCTCGAGTTTTCTTCCTTTAGTTTATATCTGAAGGGTCGGAATGGGGGAGAACTCTATTTATTTGTGGGGTCGGATACTTAAGAATTACTGCCTTTTGGTCTTATTTTATTCTCTTTTCATTTGTGCTAATTAAATAGAAAACGATGTGGCTACTATTTTGGTCCAGCCCTTGGGACTACTCGTTTTGCTTTACAATCTGTCCTAATTATTAACATGTGGCCTTAATAGGACGATTTTCCTACGCCAGTTGCTTTGTATGATCAAATTAAGGTTTCTATGATTTTTCAAAACCCTTATAAGCCTACTTTTTGTCTTGCTAATCCCAATGTGAGATTATCGCAAATAAATACCTGAAGAATTATTATAATACCTGTCTGGAATTTAACAGTTAATTTCCCGCGAATCCAACGACTATCTAGCATAGTGTGCTTTTAAATGGTGCTTTGTATTTTCAGACCATTCCAACACAAGTGGCTAAAAGTGCGCCTCTTTTTAGTGTAGAAAGTAATTATGATAACAATATTGTTGAAAAGTTGACAATAAACAAGCAATATTTAATTAAGTAAATTTTGGAAAAGGGGGAAATTTATTCTGTTGATAAAACTTGATAATAACAAAAACAGGCACGCATTTAGAGGCTCTTAGTCCAACTGTAAGTGACGATTTAGTTATGTTTCATTGGGTAACGCACGCGAGGAAATTTGTTGCTATAGGATAGGCAGCTCCCTCTCTCGGAAGGCAACTTATTCTGTATACAGGGTGTTTCTGAAAAGTCCATCACAAATTAAGGGGCGTGTTTATGGGACCAAACTGAGCGGAAAGTACCAAAGAACATGGGGTGTACAACATTTTGTTACGGAGATATGGCCTTCCAAACATTCGCCCCTAAAACAAGGAAATATCCAAAAATGAGGAGTAACACTTAAGACCGACTAACCAGCTTGTTTAAAATTACTAGACAATTTCAATAGCCTTTAATCGAACAATTGATTTCTACCTTTACTAATCAGAAGCGTATAAATGAGTAGAAGTATGCCTACGGTGGTAATGTAAAATTAATCCCAAGTGACATGATGTTTCAAGATCTTCCCAGCACCAAGTAAAATGGTTCTGATTGAAGGGACTTTTATTAGCACAGCGTAAACAACGTTATTTTCAGGAATTAGTCCAAATGTCCACGGGCGGCATTACAAAAACGAGGCAGTCTTTCGAATGATACTTGGACATGTTGGAAGATCCCTGGCTTGTTCCTGTTATCTCAAACCGTAAAAAGCTACGCAAATCTTTATCATCACGGACAACACTCTTGTACGTTAGGTATGACCTTGAGAAAACCTAAAAGGACATCTCGAATGTATTTGAAAAACCCATCTCCAATTAAGGGGCGTGTTGTTTGTTTCCAACAGAGTAAACTCGCCCAGAGAACAATTACAATGCAGAGCCACGTTTCGGCGTTAATGGCCCACAAAGGTGGTCCCAAACAAAAGAACAAACTTTAATTTGTTTCGTTCAGTAAGTGTTTCATGTGTCATAGATAAAACGCCATGATTAATGCACAAAGAAAATGTTATTGACAAGTTTTCGGACCGCGATGCTGAAATGTGGTGGTGCACCATCGTGCATGAACCACATTCTGTTTATTAAACCTAAGGGTACGTCTTCGAGTAGTTCTGGTAAATCGTCCCGTAAGAACTACAAGTAAGCCACACCGTTTAACCTGGGCTCTAGGAAATATGGCCCAATTAAATTGTCACCCACAATACTACACCACACGTTTAAGCTGAATTGTACTTTGTGAATTCTATCGCAAGTTGCGTGTGGTTTTTTCTTAATCAGCAAACCAATTGGCGGCTGCTTGTTTTTGGATCGTCCTCGAAAATAGTGAGAACTTCGCCTATTCTTAAAAAACAGAGCACTAAAACAGAGCACTATGTTTTTTAAGAAAGGAATAAAAGAGGTTTCACGTACATGTGTTTGTTTTATTAAACTCATAATTCAACGAAGTCTGTTACAATGCCTTTCTTCACAAATGCCGAATATGCGGATATGCACCTAATGTATGGACTAGCCGAGGGGAATGCCGCTGCAGCTGTACGCTTGTATCAGGAAAGATTTCCGCAGAGGCGACTACCAAATCGACTGACGTTCGAGGCTGTGGACAGACGTTTGAGGCAAGATGGACGAATCCAACCGGCTGGACCTCAACCTAGAGCGAGAGCCATCCCAGAGGCCGTAGAAGACGAAGTTCTCACCATTTTCGAGGACGAGCCTGAATCAAGTACCCGCCAAGTTGGTCGCCGATTAGGCGTAAACCACACGCTCGTGTGGAAAATCCTCAGAAGCCACCGGTTTCATCCTTTCCATGTTCAAAAAGTTCAAGGTTTGAATCCAGCGGACTACCCACGACGCACGGCGTTTTGTCAGTGGTTTCTGGCTAAAGTAAACGATATCGATTTCCCACGGGATTTGTTGGTTACTGACGAAGCTAACTTTTCACGGGATGGTATTATTAACTTACATAATAAACATCAATGGTCCCAGCTAAACCCCCACGCAACTTGCGTTAGAAGTCACCAAGTACAATTCAGTTTAAACGTGTGGTGTGGTATTGTGGGTGACAATTTAATTGGGCCATATTTCCTAGAGCCCAGGTTAAACGGTGTGGCTTACTTGCAGTTCTTACGGGACGATTTACCGGAACTACTCGAAGACGTACCCTTAGGTTTGGTAAACAGAATGTGGTTCATGCACGATGGTGCACCACCACATTTCAGCATCGCGGTCCGAAATTATCTTAACGCGACCTTCCCTTTGCGGTGGTTAGGTCGAGGTGGACCTGTGGAGTGGCCTGCTCGATCACCCGATCTGAACCCTTGTGTTGAAGAGCTACGTCGACGAATAATTCACGGCTGTCAAACAATTCGCGAAACTCCAGGCATTTTTCAACGTGTAAGGGAATCATTTGTAAGACGTGCTAATGTGTGCCTTAACGCGGGTGGTGAACACTTTGAACAATTTTTGTAACTAGTTGCAATTAAATGTTAAAACTTGTCAATAAATTCATTTTCTTCGTGCATTAATCATGGCGTTTTATCTATGACACATGAAACACTTACTGAACGAAACAAATTAAAGTTTGTTCTTGTTTTTGGGACCACCTTTGTGGGCCATTAACGCCGAAACGTGGCTCTGCATTGTAATTGTTCTCTGGGCGAGTTTACTCTGTTGGAAACAAACAACACGCCCCTTAATTGGAGATGGGTTTTTCAAATACATTCGAGATGTCCTTTTAGGTTTTCTCAAGGTCATACCTAACGTACAAGAGTGTTGTCCGTGATGATGAAGATTTGCGTAGCTTTTTACGGGTTGAGATAACAGGAACAAGCCAGGGATCTTCCAACATGTCCAAGTATCATTCGAAAGACTGCCTCGTTTTTGTAATGCCGCCCGTGGACATTTGGACTAATTCCTGAAAATAACGTTGTTTACGCTGTGCTAATAAAAGTCCCTTCAATCAGAACCATTTTACTTGGTGCTGGGAAGATCTTGAAACATCATGTCACTTGGGATTAATTTTACATTACCACCGTAGGCATACTTCTACTCATTTATACGCTTCTGATTAGTAAAGGTAGAAATCAATTGTTCGATTAAAGGCTATTGAAATTGTCTAGTAATTTTAAACAAGCTGGTTAGTCGGTCTTAAGTGTTACTCCTCATTTTTGGATATTTCCTTGTTTTAGGGGCGAATGTTTGGAAGGCCATATCTCCGTAACAAAATGTTGTACACCCCATGTTCTTTGGTACTTTCCGCTCAGTTTGGTCCCATAAACACGCCCCTTAATTTGTGATGGACTTTTCAGAAACACCCTGTATACTCGGTTCCAGATTCGGTTGTCAGCACGCGTAAAGCTAGGTCTCTAGGTAACGCAGCTTTGGGCGTGCTGACAGGAGACGATTTAAACACTCATTTTCAGGATTTAAATCTCGAGATTTTAGACCCTGAACATGGATATTTCTTTCGTCCCTTGTCAGTACGAACAAAGATACGTTACATAGAGACCTAGCTTTACGCAAGCTGACAACCGAATCTGGAACATAGTATATACAGCTGCCGTCGGATATAAGGAGTTATCTATCCTCAGTGAGGACGTCTTCACTGCTATAATGCTATCTTATAAAACCATGGATAAAGGGATGCACGTGAGGAAATCCGTTTCCACGCTTAGAGGATAGGCAACTCCCTATCTCAGCGTGTCTTAGAAGGCAGCTTATTCTATATATATTCTGTTCCAGCTTCGGTTGCTCATCACGGGCCTAGCGGTAAACTATGACGTAGCTTTGTGCGTGCTGACAAGATACGAAAGAATTACTGATTTTCAGTGTTTAAAATCTCGTTGATTTTCGAGATCGAGAGAGATGTTCATCGAAAACTCCCTTTCGAAGCTTACAGAATAGGCCCTCAGACGTTGAGTCATGGTTATGTATTAATTAAATGGACTGTAAAGTTGTCGTTGGACCGTTGAATTTTTTTTTTTTTTTTGGAAAATAATCATTCAGAGGCTGCGCCGCTCCGGCGTTTCCCCACTCCCGAGAGTTCGAGACTAGTGCTTCGTTTGCTAGAACCGTCGACAGTAGCAATAGCAAAGGCGCTATGATTGGCCCAATTATATCACCTGCCGGATAAGACTGAATAATACAAAAAAGGAAAATGCCTTAACAATATATTCCCGCAAAGAATTAAATACTTTCGTAATGCTTACCCACCCGGGGGGGGGAGTTGTGATGTCAAGAACGACGTTTTCCGAAAAAAATATTCAACGTCCGCCGACCCCCTTTATAGACCCTTTTTAATGTGGATAATAGAAGAAAGGTGACACTCTGTATCCTCTTAATACTTTAGTTATGTGACGTCATTCTTCCCAGGCTCATCTTTTTGTTTGATTTCCGTGTCATCAAACTTCAGATGGGCATTGCACCGTGCACGGGTGAATTCTGTAATTGCTTGGCACTAAATCCCCAGAAATCAACCCACAAACCTGGTCTTGGGGTGGGACAAAAATCAACAAGCGCGTCTTGCCAAATAATTAAACGCAATAGAGTAATGATGAGGAAAGTATTTATCGCCTATGTGATTCGGTTTAGTAACCTTGCTCCAAATGTTCTTCTGATGTTGGTAAGAATCATGTTACAATTACCCCACTTTGTTGTACACTTCTCTCTAAGAGAAGTATTATATACTTCTGGTGTTATGGATTCTAAGCAAGATGGCCTAAGGGTTGGGCTCATAATATTAGCCACATTGAACCCAACTTAACATGCGTAGAGAAAATTTGTGTGATCGTATATCAAATTATGATATAGCTCTGTCTGTGGTTGCACTTGCCTACTTTCCCTGTTTCTATGACTTCCATTTTGTCGCGTGTAACGATTTGAAGGTATCATATCCGCGGCCATGCTTCATATCAGTGTCCAGTTCGGTTTGAGTAGTCTGATGCAGGAAGTGGTGACGTCGAGTGTCTTGTTGGGCGCGTTTTTGTCCTCCCTCGTCGCCGGATCCTTCGTGGACTATTTCGGTCGGCGTGCCTCAATTCTCTTCACTAGCGTCCTGTTTTTAGCCGGGACCGCCGTTCTGGTTTTCGCTGTTGATTTGACCATGGTTCTGGTGGGTCGCATTGTTGTTGGCTTTGGAGTAGCTCTTTCTACGGCTGCCGAGTGCACTTACATATCCGAGATTTCTCCGCCGGTATGGATTAACCAAACGTTTTTTAAGGTGAAACCACTTGGGGGAAAGACAAATCTTGTCAACTGACTTGGAATGATTTAACTTTACTTGGCTTCCCTAATCTGACGAGTGGTTTCCTCCTCTCGTTTCGGAAATCACTTAAACCTAGAGGCATATTGCATTTTTGTTTAGAGATGGAGAGGGCTCTTAGTATCCCTGAACGAATTTGGAATCACCATTGGGTTTCTTCTGGCTTACGTTTTTGGTTACATCTTCATTTCTTACGAAGATGGCTGGTAATTGATCCGACGCGACTACTACTTTTTGTTTCTAAAGATAAAAAACTTTTAGGCGTTATATGTTTGGAGTAGCGGCCATCCCAGCCATTGTCCAGTTACTAGGAGTGGCGTTCTTGCCACCAAGCCCTCACTTTTTGATTCTAAAAGGAAAAGATGAAAAAGTAGGCTATAAAGAAATTAATCTTAGAGTGGGGAAATATAAGTGATGGAATTGGTTTCATTTTGCAGGCTGCGGAAACGATCGAACGTCTCTACCAAAATTCCGATCCGTATTCAGTCATTGCTGAAATCAAATTCGCTATTCGAGAATCTAAAGTTAGAAATTTTGATTATTTTGGTTCAATATTAATCCCACCCAAAGTTAAAATTTTTCGCCTGTTATTTTGTTTATAGAGTTCTAAACTTAGCGATATCTTCAGCAGTTTGGACGGTATGAGGTATCGCATGATGATTGGAATCGCTCTCGTTCTGTTACAACAAGTATAGATTATTAGATTTCAATTCTCTATTGAACTGAACTCATACGCTTGATACAGTTTACAGGCAACAGCAACATTCTATACTATGCTCCCATTATTTTCCAACAATTTGGTTTCTGTTCGAATAGCTTATCCACCTTGGTCAGCGTCAGTTTGGGCGCCGTCAAAGTGATAACGGCCGCCATTGCCTTGGCCTTAGTTGACCGTTATGGTCGAAGGTCATTTCTTTGCAGTGGAGCCACTGTCATGTGCGTTTCAATCTTGGCCCTAGGAATTGTGACCACCACCAATAAACCCTTGACCATTAGCCCGGAGGAAACGGTAGTCAATATCGGACCAGAGATTGTTGTTGACCCACGGGTAACGATACTTTATTTAGGATAATACTCCCGTGAGCAATTTGCTAGATTCTCGGGTTACCGTTCAATTAATTAATTCAGGCATTGGATTTAAAATTGAGCAATTTTTCAAAGCACGGGACTATCACGTTAAACGAGAGCGATTCTTCCACGTTTTCCCATCCGGAGTTGACTTTAGCCCTCGGTTCTAAGCTTCCCAATCGTTCATCTGCCGATAAGAACGAGACCCTTGGGAGTTGCGGTAGCGGCGACGACCCTATCTGGATCAAAGTGCTCAGCGTCATCGCATTGATGACTTACATATGCGGATATCAGTTCAGCTTCGGAATAGGTAAGGGAACAACCCTTTCATTTAATGAGATACTCGAATGCTTTGATTAGCCACTCTTTAAAGAGACTGGTCTTTTTCCTTGAAAAGGACCAAGGGCTTCAATAATTCATTTGTTGGGTTATTTAAGTATCCCGTTATGTTTTGGGGGACCGCGCCCGGGCCCAAGGGTGTAGTTTAGTTTCGATATCTAGTTTGGGGTTCACGCAGGTACTTGGCTGGTTTTAAGCGAAATTTTTCCGACGGCGATTCGTGGTCGCAGTGTTTCCATAGCGACCAGCGTCTACTGGGCATCCAACTTGCTTATCACCGTTTCTTTTTTCTCATTAATGGGTAAATCTATAGTTGGTTCGTTGACAATGGGAGGATGAAAGTATAAAAAAGTACAGTTCGCTTGAAAATTGGTCAAATGTTTCAAGTAGACCACTGCCTCCTCTATTTAAATCCCGTTCTTGTGGAATTTAGTTCGCCGCTGTTCCTCGCTAGAGGCGCCGCTGGTCAAACTCTTTCGCCCACGAATCCTAGCTAAACGAAGTCCATTCTGAATTTCTGATGGCTTGCGAAATCTGAAAACAGCGCCATCTATGTAGAAATATAGGGCAATATTATACAACCTATACTATAACCCATAAAAATGGCACCACACCTTGATAGAATTGAGGCGGCAGTATGCGACAAATAGAAAACTTTTCATATCCTCTCCTTGGAAAGACGGAATCAATTTAAATTAAAATTATGTCAATTATTATTATTATTTTTGATGCGTTAATTCCTTTGAATTTAGAATGTCTGGGAATCTCAATATTATTTATTATTTACGCGTGTCTTTGTTTACTGGCTGCCGTCTTCATCTACATTTTCGTTCCTGAAACGAAGCAAAAAACATTAGAGGAAATATCTAGAGATCTCACTTCGGGGTTCGTATAGAAAATTAATGCCGTTCGTCTTCTTCCCTATTTAATTTTTATCGTAACAAACTGACTCATCCAGACCTCGAAACATCTTTCCAAGCAATTGTTGTAAAAGGAGAACTACGTCATATGATACTGATCGAACTCGGATTACGAACTCCATTAAATACGCCTCCTATCAAAGCAATTGCGACTATTCGGAGGCCTCCCATATGTGAAATACCTAGTACACATTTGATTTCACTACCGGAATCTCAGTTCAAGTGAAAATAAACTTTCTTCTGTTGATCGAGTTCATTTCTTCCTTTATCAAATCGGTTGAAAGAGACGGTTTTACTATGACGTATCCAATCCAAAAATATCGTATCATATTCCCAAACCAAAAGTTCATAAGACATGTACCATAAGTTTGTCACTGGTTAGTGAGAGCTTGTCATGAAGTGGCGTATGTGAAACGTCTAGGATTCTCGTAAAACGACGCCTGGTGAGGCGCTGTCAAGGCTTAGTGCAGACTAAATAGGATGATGGACTGCAAAACAGTATAGTCAATTCTTGCGTCGTTCTCAAACTAGCTCTCAGTAAGTCTTTATCATTACGAAATATAGGTAGTGTCATACTTATGAAACATTTCTTATAAACTTATGCTCAAACGTATTATATTTTATATAAGTTATGTATGTGAGGGTTGTGTGTGGAGCTCGTATTCACGAGATTTCTTTTATACTTCAAACCGTAGAATAGAAATGAACTGATCTCGCTTTTTAGACTGACAATGTAAAGAACAAAGGAAAAACTTAGTTATCGCATATCACGTGGCAAGTGGCATTGGAGTTCTCGCGAATGAGCACTACAAACTGCCTTCTCGTGAGAATCTTGATAAGAGAAAAAGCGTCCGTTGGCTGTAGTTTCGCAATCAGTACGACACTACCACACATTTTTCAAACTAGTACGTTTTGTGTTGTAGAGAGGGCGCAAAATAGAAACTCAACTTAACCCCATTCGACCCCTTTATCTCACTGTGGGAGCATAGGCTTACGTTATATAATACTAGATCATCCCAAAATACTTCTCCTATTCTATGTAAAACAATTTTGAGAATTTCTTATATTTTTGGAAATTTTCTAAACTGTATGCGTATCACAGAAAAACACTTTTCCCCGTGTTAACACGCGTTCAACTTGAAGGTCAGGCATTCAAAGAAATAATACTAATTGTATGTAAAAATGCAGTGTTTAAAGAGTAAACTTGTTCAAAAACGCCAACTTTTTGAGGTTTCAGGCGACTTCTCTTTGGAGTAACAGAATCCCCAGTTATACATCTGCTCACTCTGCTGTAATTCTCTAGGCTTGTGATTCGTTAAAAATTAAGTCTTAAGTCTTATGGTGCCATCTACTCTCAACATAAGTATTCTTCTTTAAAAAATATCGGGTAGAAATATCGGTTCATTTTTAACTGATACCGATGTATCGGTTAAAGCCAAATATCGGTACCGATACCGATATGGCATCGGTATCGGCCAATCTCTGAAAACTAATAATTAAAGGAATGGTTACCCATAAATATTTTTGCCTCTAAGGTTCAATAGCTCTTTTGTACAATTAGTGGTATTGCTGAAATTAAATTATTAACAATAGTTTTTAAAAACAAGTTGGGAAAACCAAATTATTACCTCTCCGAGTTAATATGAGGACTACCTACTAACTTATTTATGTAGATTTGGATCGCTCTTTATTGATAAACAATTTCAGAAGTTAATATTAATGAATTATTCAAAGCATAGAGAATTTACACTATTGCAGACGAAATTCTCATCCAATAAGGGTTTTTCTTGTATCCAAGGAAATCATCCAATAGGGAAAGAACAGGAAATGAGAGGATAAATTTTGGCGAGGTAGTCCCTTATGTATTGGTTAAGAATCAATTTTCTGCTCCTCACCTGTATACCCTCTCTGTTCAAAGCTAGATTCACAGCTGGGTTGGCGTGTAGACACTATGCTCTCGTTTCACCTCAACAATACTCTTCGTTTGCCATCATGACTCTTAATGTTACATTATACCATAGCTGATTTGTTTGCTAGCCACACTGAAAGTGCTAGCGCACAAAAATTAATGGAAACTCGGAAGCAATAACCCGATTATAATTCAAACTTTAACTAATCTAGTAACCACCATGACACTAGCTTCTATTATAATTTATAATACCTTAACCTGTTTATTCAAATGTGTATTTGACTTTCGGCTCATTCTGACCAGTTAACTTCTCTTCACAGAATACATGCAAAACCAAACCCACATGTAAATTAATTTCACATCGGTCCTGAATAGTTTACTTCTCAGACCAATTTTAACAAATGAAACTATATACGTTCGATAATTCCATTTTGTCTTCTAAAGATCAATGTTTGGGCTATATACAATGTAGTATAGTTTAATTTATATGTAAACAGCCATTCCAAATATTAATATCAAAAGATGTTCTTGGAATATCAAAATGAAATAGAGTTTTAAAGCACCCCCACCCCCCAAATAAAATATTATAATATTACATTTGTTTCCGCATCTGTGATTCCGAAGTAAAGTTGTACTTAATTTTGTATAAATTAATCTTACTTTGTGGATTTTTGTTCTGTTCATCATCAAGGGGATGGAGAGAGAGAGGGCGGTATCGGTTTGGAATGTTAAGTTCGAAATCAAGACGGGCGCTAGCTGATGTGACTTCACGATTATTCGTGACCACCACTTTGAAGTAATCCAAACTTTTGAGGAAAGATTTAAAAAAAATAAAAACGGAAGAATGTTCGCTGTTTGCCTCTTGTGTTGCCTATGTTTGCGCTCAATCGGAGAAGCAATGTGGATATCAATATAAAAGCCGGTTTTTCATCAAAAAATGGGTCATTTTTAAGGTTGAGTGTTAATTTTTTTTAACCTTTTAAATATATTCCTCTCACGGTTGAAATTTCGTTTTCATTTCTAAATTGAGCTTAGGCCTTTTTCATTGAAGCCCTCGAACACTAGTCTCAGATCTTCACTAGGTTACTGAATTTACCTTTGTCAAAGGCAAATTTCCTATTTTCCTTAGACAAAGCTAAAGGCATCGCCGTAGTGTAACATTGGGGTTCTCGGTAGTGGTACATTTAGAGATTGTTACTTAGAATCGTTCAATCATCCTTGATTCCTCTAATCACGAGAACCTTAGTAAGTTTGTTACCCGAATAGAAAGTTGAAGAAAGCGCCCTTCCAATTCGAGAATAAGTCACTTCTTCTTTATGTTTTGGCAAATACTCGCCGAATTACTTTTAAAAGTTTGTTACTTCGCTTTTATCGAGTTGCAGCAAGATAAATTGAAACGTTGCATTTTAAAGACCAGAGATTTCGCCATTTTCGTTTAAGGTGAGTTTTAACCGTATATCATTCGATTTCAGTCTGTTCAGTCAAATGCAATAGCTAGCCAGGTTTAAAATATTTGTTTTTCATTCGAAACAACATCTTATATGCATGTTTATATGAAAACAAGGCATGTTTGTTTGTATTTTTTATCTTTATGCACGGTCACAATTCGGTACCAAACTGGGCCAAATTGTATGGTTGATATTAGTAACACCAGGGGAAGGTTCATTAGAAGTGAAGCGGGTTGGTTAAGTTTTCGAGGCTGAACTCGCGAACTATTACTATTCACGAGCTTCAGCCAGCTCGGGCTCGTGACGAGTGAGCCCAGTTCGAGCCGACACTTTGGCGGCTCGATTAATTAACGACCGAGCTTTTTCAATGTCGAGCCAAGCCGAGCCACTACGACTCGCGAGCTTGGTCACTGAAACCCGTGCTTCCCTTTAAGTCCTTCTATCCACCTTTAGCGTTCCGTTGTATTTTTACATGAAATAAAGCGTGGGAAAATTTGCTTTCTCTCGCCTCTAACCGTGAGCATATAACGATTTCTTCACTTTTTACCGAGCGGGTTTTACTGAGCCACTACATTCCTAAACATGCGGATTTCTAGTCGTTCTCAAGTCTTACGTTGGTAGTAGCAATTTTTGTTAAACATATATATATGTTAACCGAGCCAGCTCGAGTCGAGCCAAGCCGCCGTTTTTCTACTCGAGCTTTTAAAAAGCTCGCTCAGCTCGGCTCGTGAACAGTCCTACCGCGAACCAATAGCCATTAAGTTTGTAACGAATGTCCAATTCTAGACCCGTAGCAATCTAATTTTATAAATGAAACCTAATTACGCATCGTTTTATTTAATTTGAAAGTTTTCAAAAACTTTCCTTCCTACAAAAAATTGCTTGCAGATATTTCTGGTGAGCTTAAAGACTATTTAGTGTTGACATAAACAGGCAACTCTTTTGAGTCCCTTGATATATAGCTGGACCACTCCGGGCAGCATAGCCTGTAACCTATAACTTTTTTCTTTCCAAAATGAAAACAGTGCGTCCGATATTAAAGACTCAAGAAATTGAGTTTTCTTACAAGTGGAGTTATGCCTATCTGTGAAGCGGATCATGACGTAATGTTGTGTGGGGACTTTAGTTGGAACCCTTGACCTAAAGTCAGCTGTTTCATGGAGAGGTCTAACGTACGGTCTTCTTAGAAATTTTTATTGCTCGTATCTTCTCTATTATTTCAAGACTAGCTAAACTTTCTGGTGATGCTCTATTGTTTGAAGGGACTGTAAACCCTAAAGAATTTCCTATCAATGTAGACAAAAAGAAAAGAAAAAAGATATTATACAAAAACAATGTTACATCTATTTATTTTGATAGACACGTAACACAAGTCTTTACCCCCAACCGTATGAAATATACACCTGATGTAGTTCTTTAGCAACATAGTGTTTACAACTTTTAATCAATAAAATCAAGTTTAATCAACGGCTAAGAGTTCAAGGACCCAATATGGAGGAACTCAACGGAACCATTTCTAACAAAATCCCCTACTGTTACCGAGGGTGTAACTCTGAAGAGCAGTTCCAAAACCCCAACGGCCTAGTTGAAAATAGCAGCTGCCGTTTTAAGAAATAGCAGAGTTCGATTTTTGAAAAATTCTAAATCCTATAGTTTGCCTTACTTATAAAGAACAAATAGATCGGCAACTTAACTTACCTCCCCTATTATTCTAATTGGGGTTCAAATAACTAAACCTGAACTGATCTCACGGGTTCCTTTAAACAAACGTAACCTTACCTCACCTAAAACATAGGGGTTAAAATGAACAATCTTCACCTGACCTATTGGGGTTCAAATAACCAAACCTTACCTTGGGGTTCAAATAACCTAATCTTACCTTGGGGTTCAAATAACCAAATCTTACCTTGGGGTTCAAATAACCAAACCTAACCTTACCTGACCTATACTATTGAGGTTCAAATAACCAAACCTAACCTTACCTGACCTATACTATTGAGGTTCAAATAACCAAACCTAACCTTACCTGACCTATACTATTGAGGTTCAAATAACCAAACCTTACATGGCCTAATACTATTGTGGTTGAAATAATGAAATCTTACCTTACCTCACCTAATACGATTGAGGTTCAAATAAACCAATCTAAACTTATCTGACCCAATACTATGGGGTTCAAATAACCAAACGAAACCTTACCTAATAATATTGGGCTTGAAATAACCAAACGAAATTTAACCTAATATTATTTGGCTTCAAATAACCAAACCTTTATTAGTTAATTGTGACTGTGCATAAAGAACAAACATACAAACAAACCACTTTCTCAAATATGTATAAGGCTTCAATGTACATGCCCCAATTTGAGCTATTCACTATTATACATGATATTTCAAATGGGAGAGATATTTTCAGAAATTTTAAGTCTGGTCATAGCTCATACCAGAAGTAAGATGAAACTAGAAGTACTGAGCTAACCAAATTCTTCACTTGGCGAAAGTGAATATTCTTGATAACACAGCCCTCTGGTAGCGGTTTCTGAATTTTCCCTTCAAAACTTGAGACTCTCGCGGCGGTAGACGTCCGAACTAGATTCAAGCACCCGCGTCCCTGTTCCGCGGCTTTAGGTTGAGGGGAAGGGGGTAGGAAATTTTTTGGAACTCGACCAATTTTTCTCTCTCTAGTGTAGGCGCGATGGAAGTGACATAAAATCCTTAAATTTGTTCACTTGTGCCAGGATCTACTACCAATGCTAGAGCTCTCTACTTCTAGTCTCATCTTACTTCTGCTCATATCAATGGCGTAACTACCGCCCCAGCAGATCCCGTGGGGGTGCAAGTCTACTAAAGGGGTCACTTCTGCCGGTCTGCCTCGCCTTAAAGCAAAGGGCGGCCCCGTTGATGCCCCTGAAAGATGCCTTTTCTGCTACACGTTGGCTAAGCTTGGCAAAGGCTAGTTAAACCAAAGGCAGGAACCAATGGGACCTAGTGCATTGGGTCTGATTGGTTCCCGCCTTTGGCAAGGTAGAATTCGTGTCCAGAAGATTTGCCAGCACGCTAGGGTGATAATGGAGCCGCCTGTTACTTTAACATCACAAGGCCCTATCAGACGATAGAACATTTTGGCTCATTTAGATGAGTAAACTTTTAGTTGAGTAAACTAGTTGTGACGTGTGAACAGAAGTTGGACTTGTTGAATCAACAAATTATAAATTTATCACTGGCCAATGTTTTCTGACTCAAATTTAAGACCCATCTAGATGGATTAAAAGTTGTATCGTCTAAAAAGGTCTTAAAGGGACTGTAAAGAAGGCATCGGCGGGTGGGAAAAAATTATTTGAAATACGTCAGGCGCACGTGACCGAGGAGAGGCGTGATTCTAAGAAGCTTAGTTCGTTTTATTTCGAAAAATACCACTTCATCGGATTGGCGCTGCAATCTTGCAAAAAACAAGGACTAGATGTACAGTTCCACTCCATGAGGAGTCTTTGTATCATGGCATCACGTGATGTCTGTGACGTATTTCAAATAATTTTTACCCACCCGCCGATGCCTTCTTTGCAGTTCCTTTAAGGTGGGCAAGACAGGGAAAACCTGGAAAAGTGAGAAAATTGCAAAAAAGCCCATAAACGTGAGTGAAAAATCAGGAAATTTGATCAAAGTGACTATTAATTTCAAACAAAGTATATTTTAATCATCCAATCCAATTGGATGACGGTCGTTTTACTGACATTACATTTGGCCACAACCCAAAATTGTGGAATGCTTTATGTTAACATTTTGTAAAATTCAAATGAAACGAAACTTTTACTCATTTTGCAAAATGAAAACAACAACAATAACTTCGCATTCTGAATTGTACAAAAAAAAAGTGTCTCAGTGGAATTTTCGGATAGAAATTTTATGGGGTGACCTTTGACCTAAAATTTCTCAGCCCGTAGATTTAAATTGTTTTAATCATGAAAAAGAATTATGGAAATCGGCCATCTGTGAAAAACTCTCTTAGTAACGTAATAAATTTAACCCAACACGTCGACCCTTTTAAATAGCTTAATCTTACTTAATTTTTAGTCACTTTTTTCACAAAACGTTAGTGTGTGGATATCAGGGCTAAGTTTATTTAATAAAAGAAATATAAATTACTGTTAATATTGAAAACTTTAGGCCTAAAAGGCAAGGATAATCGTAGAGAAAAATCTGGGTAAACCCGGTAAAGTTTGAATCCGAAAATTCCCTGGCAACCCTATTGGGGAGCATTTGACGTAGTTATGCCACTGGTCATTAGTGTTCGGTCCCTAAGAAGTTTAACAACGTATTATGTAAGAAGAAATACGCATTTCTATAGCACCATCATGTTAACATGTAAAAATAATTCTTTTTGGAGTTGATTAGGGCCTAATTTTCGAAAATACGGAATTAAACTTTAGTGTAAAGCCTACATTGAACGCGAATAGTCTACTGCGTGGCTTTAGACTGTTAAGAAGGCTTTCTTGTATAAAATTTTTCCCTGTGAAGTTGGATCCGTTTTTTGAATGAAATCTATATGTACTTTGACCATGTGTAGTGACTAAGTCTGGTTCTTTTGTCATATTTCAACAACTTGGAAAGTAAAAGTGTCATCCATTGAGATTATTTTTCATTTGAGACGCCGGCAGCCGAGCTTAAACCAGCAAAGCTACCCGAAGTTCCCGGAGGTTTAATAGAACTGTAAACCTGGCTGCACTAAACGCTAAATTGTCTTTGGACCCACCCGTATTGGGAGTTAATCATAGAGGTTAAATGTTAGGGGTAGAACGTTCTATACAGGATTAATGGTAAGGGGTTCTCGGACTCAATCTTGAGGAACTTAACCAAACCACTTTTAAAACCTTCCCCAAGTGTTACCATTCAGATCAATGGTCAAATTCGATAAAGAATTGTCAATGTGTATAACCATGAATTTATTCATTAACAATAAATTCATGGTATAACGAATATAAACTTTCTTAAATGTATATAAGATTCTACAACAGAAGTTCCTTAACTCCTCAATAATTACAGACTCTCCGGAATAATTTTCCATAGTATCTTCTCAGAACGTTGCTATGACAACGGAATGACGTTATCAACCACAGCTGGGATGCTATATTATTTAGGTCTATTTGCTATAAACCTTGAAAATTTAATGGGCAAGACGTATCTTGGATTAGACAAGAAATACAAACTCCTCAGCTACAATGAATACACGCACGAGAAAGATTATCGAGCTTGTTACTGTTTCACAGTTCTTAGAATTTAACAGAGCGTATTGTTATAATCCGTGGTGTAGGCCAGTTGTTGAACGTTCCAGAAGGATAATAATTTACACGAATTATTGTCTTGAGGTCGAAGGTCAAAATTTATCGTAAATCTTAAATATTTTTGAGAAATTGGTTTGTTTTTATGTTTGTTTTTAATGCAAAGTCACAATTTTTTTACCGAATTTCAACAATTTTTGTTCAGGTCTACGAATCTCTTGCTGTAAATCCTGTAGAGAACGTTCTAATCTAGACATTTTAGCTTTATGAACACTGGAAGTTGTTGTAAAAATAAGTTAAAATAAGATTCTTTGAAACGACATCATGTAGATTATTCCGAGGGGCCGGTTACTTAGTGTAATCGGTGTATACGACTGTACCTTTGACTTTACTGAAGTGATTACGCGTAATCTATGAAAACCCTGACCTAGACAGTGCTAAATTATTACACTTAGTCCTTAATCTGTGTACAGGGAATCTGACAGTGGTTAGCCCCTCTAGTTTCCAGTCCCTTAAAACAACCGGGGATACTATGGGTTTTTTACCTAGTAATTCATGTTTGGATCTAAAAATTCCAATGCTTTAATTACCCGTTTTAGTCAATTTTGGCCAGACAAGAAATACTACAGTGTTGATTAGATATTCCAGGCCATGGGATAATATAATACTACTATATTCTTAACACATGCAGTGTAAGCTATGGTCTTGGGGGGGGAGTTGTTTTTTTACCAATTGAAAAATTTGGTTTTCAACGATAATGTTAGGGAAACCAAGAAAAATTAATTATACAAAACTGAAGTTTAAGAGGAAAAACAGAAAAATTCAAGTAAAAATTGTAGATATGAGAAAATCGTATCATTACTGTGAGGATTGCTAATTGAATTTTATTGGAAATGAAAAATCATCTCTCTAAATACGTTCTAAATTGATCTGGATTTTATTTTCGGATCTATCTACAAACGATCTGTAAGATTTGATGAACTAACAGAACTTTTTTTAAAGGGGGCTGGAGTATCGTCTGCTTGATATACGGGACTTACGAGGTTACCGCCCCCTTTTCGGAGAGTTGTTCTGCCAAGGCTACAGAGCGCGTTCGACGACAGGCAATGTCAGCCACTAACTAAAGGCCGCCGACAGGTAAATCCCGTATAGGGTTAAGAAGGAACATCCGGTATGTGGACCCATTCGATAGAGCTTCAATTTTACCAGTCTACCAAAGTCCTTAATTGTTCGAAATCATAGATAACATCTTTTGATCAACGTACCGGATGTTCTGTCTTAAAACAGAAAGGTCAAACACCACACTATTTTACCCCTACTTACCTAAAGGGTCTATAGAGCATAACGCGATTACGCGAACTATTTAAGGGAAGTCAAATGGATAACACTGAAGTTGCCCAAGAAAGACAAGTTGGGAAACCAAATAAACCTCTCCGAGTCGAAACGCAATTAACAGGTTTTTCTTAGTGCTGTGCGAGTACTCGACTCGATACTCTATAAGGGATTTTCTGAGACTCGAAAAAGTTTCGAGTATCAAATCAAGGCTCGATAAATACTCGAACCTACTTTTGGAAGACCTTTAACTGTGAAAATGGGATGTAGGAGCTATAAAAATATACTAGAAAGTCACGTTTATTGGTTAACAGACGCAAGTTATTGCTCATTGGGTAGTTTAGATCATAATAGTGTAATGTAGTAGGATGGTAGCTCCTAGCTGGTTCAATAGTAAAAGTAATAAAATACAGTTAAAGGGGCGTTGACTATTATTATTATTGTTTTATTTTATTAGTTTATCTTTTTTTTTTAAGGTTCAGCTTAGTAATTTTCGTTTGGGACGTGCGCAAAGTATGACAATGGCTAGAAGTGACTTCGGTGAGGAATGAGATTCCGAAGAAGATATTAATGAGGAATTAAGTTTCTTAAATTTAAAGGTACTAATACATTCTGGGAATTGTTTCAAGTAGCTGTCGATGATCAAAATTACACTATATGTCAATTATGAGAGCGATAAGTGGAAATACTAGAAAATCAATTCCCAATTACTCGATAAATACTCGAAACAAATTTTCCAACAAATCGATGCTTGATTCGTGTACTCGAGACTCGGCTCGATACTCGATATGGGAAAATTTCAATACTCGAGACTCGGCTCGATACTCGATATGGGAAAATTTCAATACTCGAGACTCGGCTCGAAACCAAAAATTGCAGGCTCGCACAGCCCTAGACTTTTTCTTAAATAAATATAATTGATATTAATTATTTTAATCGTCAGTAATTTACCTTAATTCTAGCTAAATCGTTTTAAGAAACTTTATTCCTGGTCGATCGCAGCGTACTTCTTAATCTTAACGATGGGAGTAGAAGCCAAAAATTGCCAACTGCGATATGCGGTGACAAACACACACAGAATCGTCCAGTGTAATACCTCTCCGTGACGTCATCGTCACTCGGAGAGCTAAAGAATTATTTGAGATGGTGTTCTTCAAATGTTTTTACTTTTCAAAGCACTAAAACACTTTTTAAAAGCTAATAATAACGGTAGCCAAAAAATCGAAAACTAAATGATTAACTTCGCCTTTATTTATTGTTGTTTGTGAAAGAAAGTTTTTGACAGCATTTAAATTATATCCTACAAAGTTTTATGCACTTAGTTTCTAGTCTTGTTGGTAGAGCTTTAAGTTACTGTAAAGTAGGTGCAAAGTCCTTCATATGGAAGTCTTAAATTTTCAAATGCTAATATTTTAATAATAAATTTATGATGAAATACGACCTTTTTGAAATATATGCTTGCGTTGTAATTAAAAATAAAGTCGAAATTGGAAACTTGAGCAGAAAAAAATAGATGATAACTAACTTATACAATTTTATTGTCCTCGAAAACTAACATTTGTTTTATCTCTCAAATATACACATAAGGGGTACATACGCTTCATAGATACGTGAAATAAATATTGCCCCGATTAAAGCAGACAGCAGAAAAATTAGAAGCAGAAAAAGACCCGGCGTTGTCCGTCTAGACATTATTCTTACTTTTCAAGCCGCCATTTTAAAATATGGTGGCATGTTGAAACTTATAACCCGTCTACTAATTTATACTAATGAAATCGCTTGAAAGGTACGGACGTTATTTAGTAAAAAACGTTTTTTACAATACTGGTCGCCGTGGATTGAAAAAAATATTTCAAAATGAATATAACTACTACCAAGAGAAGATAGATGAGAGCATCATACTTGGGGGGGGGGGGTGGAAATTTGACGTTAGCAATGCTTTCTACCTCTTTTGAGGGTCGTCCTGTTTCGTTTTTTTTTCTTTTTCTTTTTACCCCCACCCCCCTAAAACTTCAAGTAGCCAATCAGAAGGCTAGAGGTTAGGTATTGTGTTTTCGGAAAGTAAGGGATTCTGGGAGAGGGAGCCGCTTCTCGTCCGCCGCCTCTGAGCCCCCAGTCTATTTTTCGAGAAGAATTTTTTTCTCTGTAAAAGTTTTGAAGAACCTATCCTGGGAGGGGAGAGGGTCGCGACGCTAGAGCGGTAGAAATCTAACGCCTCAAACTTGGCGCAGCACACGGAGGCTGGAGGCAGAAGTATTAAACTCTCTTCTATTTTCTCTTGCTACTACTTTTGAATAACGTCCTTGCAAAATGTCAGTCAGTCAGTTAGGACTTTTACTTAAATAGATATAGATAGTAAATCTTCGCGCTTGGTGGTAAATTCATATTTGAAATATCTATCAGAGAAAGGGATATAGCTTAATTTTTTAGGTTTATCTTTGGGTCCGTATTTTTTATCTATTGGAGTGTTTATTCAACAGACACACGAGCATCGGCAAAACTCTATAGTTTGGTTGAAAATTTGACTTTTAATCAACCACCCTGTTGTTTGTATAATGTACGAAGTTCCATGGCCTAAGAAATGACAGTTGACGCTCTTCGAAATATCAATTTATTAAGTAGGGTATTAGTTTGTCCTCTCTCTTTCAGGCGCCCACGGGATCGTCGTATCCAAAGTTAACTTGATAAAAGAGTGGACTCTGAGGTGGATGAATATGCAACGCTGAACCACGTAAAGATATATAAGAACCGTAGCATTTTAACATGAGTTAATAATGGTGAAGTTTGAAGTTGAAAATGGGTCGTTCCTCACTTCAAATGAATGGGCTTTTGATGGATGGGAGTGTGTGTGTTTTCTGGAGTACTGTGCTGCTCTTCCTAAATTCTGTTCTCTTTGTGGGTTTCGCGTCGGGAAGAACAGCTAGCACCACCGTTCTCTCTCGTTGACATATGTAAAGGTTTTCTCTTAGCGTGCGGGTTAAATCTTCCGCTATTGTATAGTCTCATTAATTGTCAGAACTCTTATAACAATATACGTACAAAGAAACAATTAATAAAACAGGTGAGTTTTATAATTTATTTCTTTAACAGGGTACGTATAATACGTCCGTCCCATTTCTCTAATTCCATTTTAATAGTAGGGTAATATACGTGCGATTGTGAAATGGCCACTTGTTTTCAGTTAAAAGCGCGCGCGTGTAACCTTATTTTATCTGTTAAAACGATTATCTTAATGGCTTTTTTCATGTGGGCATTTTTATGAGGTAGTTTTAAAATTTAAATCGAGGAATACAGTTTGAAAGGGAAGGGGCAGAGACTATCAAATGAGAGTTTGCAAACTGAATAAACAAATGATTTGTTCTATTGCACGAGTTTTCCAACTACAAGACTGTTGCCTTAGAGGGTATTCCATTTACTGCTCTGGAGCGCCCTCGGAGTGCACTGAAAGGTTTTGCGCGTACCATTTAATAGACCTACATCAGCTCGTTTTCCAATATCCGTTCTCCATTTACCGAGCGCCGGGTCCGAAATCCGCTAGTAACTAATTTACTCGCTAAATCTGTGGAAACGTTTCCATTTACCGATTATTAAGTCGTTCTGAAATTTAAATCGAGAAATGCAGTTTGAAAGGGAAGGGACAGATACTACCAAATAAGAGTTTGCACACCCAATAAACAGATCATTTATTCTTTTGCAAGAGTTTTTCAACTACAAGACTGTTGCCGTATAGAGTATTCCATTTACTGCTCTGGGATGGTCTCCGAGCTTTCTGAAATGTTTTTCGTGTATCATTTATAATTTACATCGGCTTGCTTACTGATATCCGTTTTCCATTTACCGAGCATGCTCGGTCGAGATACGCTCGTAACTAATTTACTTGCTAAATCTGTAAAGACGTTTAGGCGGGAAAAAAATAACGTTAAAGCATTTCTGGAAATGATACTTATTCATTTCCAGAGAAATCTGAGGACACCTTGGAACAGAGCAAATCTCAAGCGATCTCAGAGCGAGTAAAAGAAATACTTCATTAATTTCGTCAGAAGGATTAACGTTAACTGTATAAGATGAGTGCTTAAACAAACATTCTCAAGCCATGCTCCTTTTCGATTAGGTTTGGGGGTGATGGGGGAAGGGTGATTAGGGCACTATTCGCTTTGCTTCACGCAATCACCATTTAGATTCGATCACTTCCGATGGTTTAATTAAAGCTCATTGTACGCAGCACTGCCTCTTCTATTAAGGCCCGTCCATGGTGCTATTTTTAGAAGGACTTTTCCCGCCATATTTGTATTTCGCAAAATAGATATTATAATTTGAATGTGACTTCATTTCGTCGGAATTAAGGCGCGAAAAAGTCTGGGAAACGGCCTTTCTAGTGGGAAACAGTGGTATACTTAAAGTGACTCTCTTGAGAACGGGCCATGAAAGCTTCGAGGAGGCAATGAACGCAGTGTTGCACTTCCGGCTGTAATTTATAGATGGAAATTGATAAAAAAAATAGTGGTTATCGAAGCCTAGAGGAAGCAAGTACATACTGTAGAATTTTAATATTTTGCTTAGGATGTCTTAAATTGCATAGCTGAAATTGGTTTGCTTTGCTTCTTTTGTTTCGAAGTGACTCGTAATGTAAATAGGCTTAGCGTTGGACGGTGGTGATCCCATTGCCATTGAACTAACTGGAGCTGAGGGAAAGTGAATGTTGATTGGCGTTGACGCGGTACAGAGAAATAATCTGAAATAATCTTCTTCCCCCTCATGGAGTTGCCCTCTAAGAGCCCGGAGAGAGATTGGCGTTTGTTTCGAATAGAGATAGGATGAGAGAGAGTGGTCAGTGACATTTTATTCCTTCATCCCATAAGACGTCTATACTCGGACACGATCGCGCTCGTTCGCTCGTTTATATAAAAATTCAACTCGACAGAAGCGAAGAAAAGTCTTCCTTCCGTAAGGTATATGTTGTTATCAAGAGAAACTGCGCAAATTGTATAATCAACCATGCCGGGTTTATAAAAACAAAAATTGTTATCCAAGGTAAGTTATCCGCATTTTTCTGAAGCCAATTTATCAATTACGAAGTTACGTCTTCGATTTAATTGTATTCAAATAATGTATTTTGTTTTAAATCAATGGAATAGAGACTAAACTCTCTCTTCTAGCGCCTTTTGCAAACACTACTTCTTTACTATAAGGTTTACTGTTTAACATCTGAAATTATGCTAATTTATATACGATTGAGTATTGATGCGTTTCAGTGTACTTGAAAAGAAGTAAAAATAGTTTAGGTTTTAGAATTCAGTCTATTCTACTTTATTATAGTGTGAGATCTGAGATGACAAGTCAAGCCCATACATTTACTAATTAGTCGTTTCAAAACAAAGAAGTAAAATAGAAGCTCTGTTTTCCCGCGATTTTTATAAAAGCTTTACCAGACACATTGACAAATGAATTGCATTGTTTTAAGGTTAGGTTCTACACTGGTTGAGAAATGGGTTTAAAACCGACTCGATGACTTTTTTATTTTCCCAAAAAATTAGCAACACTAGTACGAATCTTTGCTTCATCTGGCAATTAACAGAAATTATTTTATCGAAATTTAAACATTGATAGTTTCACTCCTTATGTTATGGGAGATTATACATAATTCGTTTAAAAAATCAATCATTACATAATGTAGTTTTTACGAAATCTACAGGGTGTTTCTGATAAATATGCCATAAATTTTAGGGTGTTTTGTTTGGGTGAAACCAAAGAGAATATACCAAGTGGAGCGGAAACTTTGGAAATAAGGACCGGCTCTGAATTTGGAGAAACTAGTTTCCGTTGTTCACGTGTCGTCTGCTTAAAAATTATTTTTGTACGTCAACGGTCAACCCAGAGATCAACCTTTTACAACCACCAAAAATAAGCAGTCGACATAATTTAACAAATAAAAGGCGTCGTTGCTTACCCAATCAACAAAAACCGGATCCAGATACTCCAAAACCGTGGCCGGGCTTTTCAAAAGCCTTGTGAAAGACTAAACTTTCTTCTCCTCTTGGTATATTCTCTTTGGTGAAACTGAGTACAAAGTGTCCAATTATAAGGGGCCTACAACATAGGTAAATTTGCCCCCAGAAACGTAAATCATTTCGTTTCAAACGATTTCATTAATATTTAAAATACCGGATGATATCATAAGTTCATAAGATATGATCCATAAGTTTGTCATTGGTAACTGAGAGCTTGTCATGAAGTGACGTAGGTGAGACGTCATATATTCTCGTAAACCGACGCCTGGTGAGGTGCTGTCAAAGGCTTAGAACACACTAAATAGGAAGATGGACTGCAAAACCGAGTATAGTCAATTCTCGCGTCGTTCTCGAATTAGCTCACACTAAGTCTCTAGCATTGCGAAGTATACGTAGTGTCATACTTATGAAACATATCTTATAAACTTACGAAGCATATCTTAAAAATTTATGAAAGATATCTTATAAACATGTGATAGGGCTGTGCAAGCCTTGAATTTTTGGTTTCGAGTCGAGTCTCGAGCATTGAAATTTTACCTTATCGAATATCGAGTAGTTGGAAAATTTGTTTCGAGTGTTTATCGAGTAATTGGGAATTGATTTTCTAGTATTTCCACACGTTCTGTTGATTTATCGCTCTCATAATAAACATTTAGAGCAATATTGATCATCGACAACTACTTCAAACCATTCCCAGACGGTATTAGTCGTCTTCCCTTTATATTTGTCAAACTTAATTCCTCATTAATATCTTCTGCGGAATCTCATTCCTCACCGAAGTCATCTCTAGCCATTGTTATACTTCGCGCAAGTCCCAAACGAAAATTACTAAGCTGAACTTCAAAACAAAAAAAAAATTATTAATTAATAAAATAAAAAATAATAATAATAGTAGTCAACGCGCCTTTTACTGTATTTTATGACTTTTACTTCCACTATTTTACCAGCTAGGAGCTATACTTCCCTACTACATTACACTGGTATTATGATCTAAACTACCCAATGAGCACTAACTTGCGTCTATTAACCATTAAGCGTGACTTTCTAGTAGATTTTTATAGCTACTACATCCCATTTTCGGAGTTAAAGGTCTTCCAAAAGCAGGTTCAAGTATTTATCGAGCCTTGGTTTGATGCTCGAAACTTTTTCGAGTCACAGAAAAAAATCTTATCGATATATATATCCGATAGACAACCTTTGTGGCTTTTTGAGGTTGAACATGTCACCATATTATATAATGGTTGCCTGAAAAGTAACCAAAATATCCTAACGGGCAACGCCGGGTCTCTTTGATGCTAATCGTTTATAAGGGCTGATTATCTCTTATATGAATTATATGCCATGTCCGTGGGTGTCCCACGCGCCTTGCTCCCTTATTTGAAATAGCTTTTTTTTTTCATTTCTTAAAAAACATTTCTAATGGATGAAAGATCCGTTTGTATAATGTAGTGTGTAGGTAACGTTTAATAGTGAATTTAAATTTGAAAGTAATAATAAATGAACCGAATTTTGCTATTAAATTATTAATAGAGACCCCCTCCTCTAGCGATAGAGTCAATAGCCCCATTTAAATGACACTCACTAACACCTATAAGAAAGCTCGACAGAAATTGCAGGGGTTCCGCCGCTAAAGTAAAAAAAACGGAGTTTGAAATCTAATTCCGAGGAATGTCACTTCCCACTCTCCTCCTTAATTGCTAAGAATACGATCTTCCCTATATGCGTCCGTGAATATTTTCAAATCTCACACGAATATGCGAAAATGTTTTGGATTTCTGAGAAATTTATTTTGAAGATTTTCTATATTTGGTTTTTCATAACATTTACCCAAGGAGGCCAGCAGGCAACTTGGAGGATAAAGTAGTATACTCTAAAATATGATTTTATAGCCTGTCAGTTAACAAACATTGTACCTTGAAAGAACGAGCTTTTTCTAAATATAAAATGAAAAGAAAAATATCTTATTACAAAATAATTAGCATTTAATAAGTCTTAATTTAATAAGTCAAAACTTGCAGAGGTTAACGGTAATAGTTAGTATAGGGCGCTGTCGGTTAGCTGTGGCATAGGGGCTAGCCACCACCCCTCTATGCATTGTAAAGGCGTTAGATAAGTGGCAATAAGTCGCAAGATGACTTGGTCCAATTAGCTAGCTGAACTTTTTAATTAGTGGTGTCTGCTAAACCGAGTCTCCTACCCTTACCTCTCTCAGTCTGTGACAATTTAATCAATCCCGTAGGGGTAAGAGGTTCTTTTTAGCAGACGCCACTAAAACAATAGCGGCATTTTTAAGACTAATTATTTTGTAATAAGAGATCTTTTTTTAAATATTTTTTGTTTTATACTTCGAAAAATGCCGTTCTTTTAAGCTCACCTTTCCTTTAAACAAGGTAAGGGTAAGAAGTTCGATTTAGCAGACGCCACTAAACCAATGGCGGCACAGTAGTCCTCATTTTCCAGACTAGTTAAATGATTATTATTTTGAAATGAGAGTTATTTCTTTAAAGATTTTTCGTTTTATATTTCGAAATAGGCCATCCTTTTAAGGTATAATTTTATGTTAGCTTCCCTTTAAATAAAGTGACTAAACTAGACTAATAGAGACGGGCAGGAAAGACTAGGCCCTTCCCAAAAGTCGGGGGTAAAATACTCTTATTGTTTGACTGCCTTATTTGTCAAAGGGGAACACCCGGTATGTGCATCCAAAGGATGTTAGATATGGCTTCAAACAAAAGGACTTGAGTGGACTGGTAACTCTGATGCCCTATTAAACGTCTTTGGACCAACATACCGGAGGTTCCGCCTTAATACTATATACCGCGCCCCCTATAAAAAAATGATATATTATTTAGAACCATTAATATCTTAAACCTACTTCATGATATACGCGTTTCTTAGTTTGTATATTATGCCAATTTTGTCTCCTATTTACGATTTTTTGACTCGAAGTTTAAAAGTTGTTCCGAAAACCTTCCGAGACGGAAATATTTATACTGAGAAACACTACTTCAATCTATAAAGTGCTCTTATTTAATAACACAAAAAAGCCTGACCTATAGAATTTGTCATAATTAAATATTCACGTTATAATTTATTAGATTCATTCTTGTTGCATGAGCTCCGTTACGTTCCCCTTTTCGTTGCCCCACACTTGGTCTTATTTTTTGACAGGCGAAATTTTGAAATGAAGACTATAGTTTTAGTTTGGCAAGGCCCGGACTATGACTGTCAATACAGACTCGGTGACGTCTTGTCGAGTTGCGCTTAATAATTAGTGAAGACAGACAGAAGCTAAAGAACTGATTTTTTTATTTCTAGACTCGCGTATTCGCAAAGTCAATCGAATTCGGTTCGAATCTTAATCGCTATCACTATAGCTGAGATTGCATCCCGTAGGTAAGCCTATGTTTTTGTAAATTCATTTAGGTAACTGTATGAGCACAATTTGAATCGTGACGCGAGCGCTTAAATCAAAACCTAAGGCTAAATGTCATAGTACATGGTGCTGAGATTGGTATTTTTCAATTTTAAACGCGTAGGAGGCTAAATTTCACCGAAAATAAATTGCTTCGAGTATACTTCATCATTTACCGCGTGATGTAACCAGGTCCTGAGAATTTCCTGGGTTGAACAAACTATACTTTTCGGCACTTCCCTTTATTGAGTCCAAAAGTTTATAAGATATGTTAAATAAGTTTGTCAGTGATTACTGAGAGCTTGTGGTGAAGTTACGTAAGTGAAACCTCATAGATGCTCGTGACGCCTGGTGATTCGCTATCAAAGGCTTATTACACACTAAATTGGAAGATGGACTGCAAAATCGAGTGTAGTCAATGCTCGCATCGTTCCCGAACTAGCTCTCAGTAAGTCGCTAGCATTATGAAGCATAGGTAGTGTCATACGTATGGACAAGAACGATTCATGCTCATCATGCTTAAGCTTATGATATTTCTTAGCACAGATTATTTTTGTTAATTACTACTAGCTAAGTTACCCGAAGATACCCGGATATTTTAAGGAACTAGAAAGAGTTCCTAGTCTATGTAGACACCAGAAGTGAGATGAGACCAGAAGTACTGAGCTAACCAAATTCTTCACTCGGCGAAAGAGAATATTCTTGATAACACACCAACGGTTGGCCCTCTGGTAGCGGTTTCTGAATTTCCCCTCCAAAACGTGAGACGCTCGTGGCGGTAGACGGCAGAACTAGATTCCAGCACCCGCGTTCGTGATCCGCCGCTTTAGGTTGAGGGGAAGGGGGTAGGAAATTTATTTTGGAATTCGACCAATTTGTTTCTCTCTAGTTTTAGCGCGTGGGAAGCGGCATAAAATCCTCAAATTTGTTCACTAGTGCCTGGATCTACTATCAATGCTAGAGCCCTTCACTTCTAGTCTCATCTCACTTCTGTAGACACTAAAACACTAAATAGTCTATGGGCACACATGTGTGAAGTATCTGCATGAAGAATGTTTACAGCTTTCAATTTAAAAAAACCACTGTTTTATTAGAGACAATCACAAAGCAAACCTGACATACTTAATGGCTTGCAGTTCGCAGAACCAATCTGGCGAAACTTCTAAAACCTTCCCCTAGTGTTAGTAATGTCAACCATTCAGTTTCATCAAATTTGGTAACGAATTGTGACTCTGCATAAAGAAAAAACAAACCACTTATTCAAATATATAAAAGATTCAAGTCGTGGCCCAGGAAATTCTCAGGTCGTATATCTAGCTATTGATGGCGAGAGAGAAGCTGGTAACAGTTTGTTATCCTTTCTCGGATGGGCCAAGTTCTCGTAATGAGAAAATATAGTGAAAATTAAACGTTTTTTAAAAGCGTTTAAGAGAGTTTGAAGGAGAAAAAAACTGTATTATCTGTGGGAGTGGCGCGAATAAATTATACGACTGCAATTTTCTTAGGGGGCGTTTCTTCTTTTGGGAGGGGGTAAATAATTATTAAAGATTGGGTTTCGTTTCGACCTACGCAACTTCCAACACTTTTCTTATTTTATACTAACGCGATTGAAAAAGCCTAAGCATTGACTCGCTTCTTATTTTATTCCAAAGCGATTGAAAAAGCCTAAGTATTGACTCGCTCGTTACTAACAAGTTTCTAGTTACATCGTATGGTAACGAAGTATTGCGCTCGTGATTAGTTCGTTTGTTTGTCTGTACCCGTGTAGACGAAAAACAAATACGTCATTTAACTGTTTATGAAAAGTCCTTAATCGGCTTCCAACTCGTATAGCTATAGCAAAAGTATATAGAATAAAAACAAAAAGTATACATCATTAAAAATTTCCCGCCTTTGGCTGTAGACGACATGTTAACTGAGAAGTAAACTACCCTACTCTCAACTCCCTACACGAATTAATCAATCAGCCAGAGCTTCTTGACGTCATAGTTTTATAGAAAGTAGTACATGAGGCTGGCGATCCAAACGTTAATTTTTCGTACTAGAGCAAGCATCTGCTACTTTATGAGCCTATTCTTGGCTTGTTCCCTGTGAAACGGTCGGGAAGGTAATCATACACGGAGGGGGTCGACACTATTCTGGGATAAGGGAGGGCTTCTCATATTACGCGGCGTGAGCAAGTTTCAACGAAGTGTACTTTTTGTTTTTATTCTATATACTTTTGGCAGAAGTGAGATGAGACTAGAAGTGTAGGGCTCTAGCATTGATAGTAGATCCTGGCACTAGTGAACAAATTTGAGAATTTTATCCCGCTTCCCACGCGCTAAAACTAGAGAGAAACAAATTGGTCGAATTCCAAAATCATTTCCTACCCCCTTCCCCTCAACCTAAAGCCGCGAAAACGGACGCGGGTGCTGGAATCTAGTTCGGCCGTCTACCGCCACGAGCGTCTCACGCTTTGAAGGGAAAATTCAGAAACCGCTACCAGAAGGCCAACCGTTCGTGTGTTATCAAGAATATTCACTTTCGCCGAGTGAAGAATTTGGTTAGCTCAGTACTTCTGGTCTCATCTCACTTCTGCTTTTGGCTATAGCAGAAGTAAGATGAGACTAGAAGTACTGAGCTAACCAAATTCTTCACTTGGCGAAAGTGAATATTCTTGATAACACACCAACGGTTGGCCTTCTGGTAGCGGTTTCTGAATTTTCCCTTCAAAACGTGAGACTCTCGCGGCGGTAGACGGCCTAACTAGATTCAAGCACTCGCGTCGTGTTCCGCGGCTTTAGGTTGAGGGGAAGGGGTAGGAAGTTCTTATGGAACTCGACCAATTTTTAGCCATATCGTAGTATACGATAGGCTCTTAGTTTGACCCGAGCCGTCCGTCCGTAGTAGTAGTAGTAGTAGTAGTAGTAGTAGTGGCCGGGGTTGTCGCTTCGTTATCGTCAGATTTTAGCTTAAAAGGAACTTTATATTTCCACAACCCACCCATAGGGGTTACTGGGCTCGGTTAGAGATTTAATTTTAATTAAAATTTTTTCAGGTCAGACCCGGGAATCGAACCCGGGTCACTGGCGCAACAGGCAGACATTCTAACCACTGAGCTTTAGAGACTTGATAGAAACCCCGAGTTTTTTATTATTTATTCTTATCTCTAAAATGTCGGGGTGATGTGGGGTGGGGTACCTCTTAATCTGTGGGGTCGGAAACTTTTGAATTTTTATCTGTGGGGTCGGATGCTTATGAATTTGTATGTTTGGGGTTTTTATATTTATTTTCTTTTTATGTATGTGCTAATTAAATAGATAACGATTTTCCCCTCATGTGTTTCGTTCTCGTTCGGTAGCTATCGTCATCTATGTTATGTTTGACTGGAACGTTTTGGCGGTTAATTCAAATGTGGGTTTAGATAGAGCTAACATAGTGTTAAATGAGCGTTATGCGTTTGATCATTTTAGCATTGCTAAAGGTAATTCGAGGGATAATCACTAAAATGCGTAATCACTATAACTAAACTTTCTCTTTCAAAAGTTTCTGGGCATAAGTCCTTGTTAGAAATTTATAAGATGCGATAAGTGTGCATCGGCATAAGTCTATGTTGTAAACTCATCGAGGGGATTATCACTAAAAACTATCTGTTCTTCGATTCGCCGGAATATTAGAATTACAGCATAAGTAAATTTATTATACGGTTATAATTTAATCACTGTTTAGAGTAGGGAATCGAGGGGCTATTCACTCTGATTTTATGCACGGTAAATCATTTAAGCATTGAAAAAGATAGCGCTATTCACTCATTAGGGTAAGGTATAGAGGGGTTATCCACTCATTAGGGTAGGGTATAGAGGGGCTATTCACTCGTACGATATGGCTACTATTACGAGCCCTTGGGCCGTCTTGTTTTCTCTCTAGTGTAGGCGCGATGGAAGCGGCATTAAATCCTCAAATTTGTTCCCTAGTGCCAGGATCTACTACCAATGCTAGAGCTCTTAACTTCTAGTCTCATCTTACTTCTGGCTATAGGAATAAACTGGTAAAATCCTAGTGTTTATTTTGCTGTCTATATTTACACTGTCACTTTTCCAGTGCCAATTTCAGTTGGAAAAGGTGGAAAAAGTATATTATAAGAAGTTTTAGTTATACTAAATGAAAGCCTCCCCTTACTGAGGGGCGATAAGGTTGTTTTCGAAATCCTATAGAAATATGAAACCCCTTCAATAGACCAGTAAATTGATGGATTTAGTTTTTAGGCAAATTAAATTGTGAAATTTGTTACAGTGTGGGTTAATTTTCCTTTTCTTTGATTGCATTGAAATGTTACGACATAAACAACTAAAAAGAAAATGAATGCTGAACTAGAAATGGCACTGTATAGTGTTGCAGTCACACTGGTGCGAGAGTGTTGAATAGGTCTTTCCGAAAAGGTTTCTGAGCCCGGGGCATCTTGTTTAAAGGTCACGCCTTGAACCGTCAATCTAGTAGGACCTGAACTGGGAGATTTTTTCTGCTTACAACGTCTGTGCGCAGTTGCCCGCGCACCGTGGTACAACGTAAACAAACGTGATGGTTTTGGGAAAGGTACAAAACGTATGTTTTTCCATTTGAATTTCCTTGATTCACTTTCACAATTGCCAAACGTGCAAATCTTTATTTTTCCTATTTTTAATTACTTTACTAAACATAACTTTTAAATAGATCCTAAAAATTAACATTAGTCCCAAGGCTTAGCGAAATGAGACCAAGCGGCCATTTTACTTGTTTACATTGTACCGTCTTTCTCCAAGACCTAGTCGTCGGCTAGCTTTCTTTTTTTTATTATTTTTAGACACTTTAGCAAGAAAACTTTAACATGGGATCCGCCATTAAGATTCTGGTCCATTACATAGAAGGTTTATTGAAAGGCCTATTGGGTTGGCATTTGTCAAGTTTATGTTGCACTCTTCATAAATTTTTCATGCCTCTGCATAGTCTTAGCACGTTGTTGAATGTTGTACAACCTTAGCATATTGGAGACCACTCGGAGTATGGCAAAATTATTTTTCCCTTGTTTTTAATTTTACACGGAATTTTAATTCCGGTAAAATTTAAGAAACGGCACCAAAACCCCTGTCCCGGACGCGTCCGCGAAACGAACGCTTACGATAAGAGAGGGAAACCGGTCGCGTCCGCGAAACGTACGCTTACGATGAGAGAGAGAGAGATCGCTAGCGTACGCGGTGGCGATACGAAGCTCCGCGTAGAGAGAGAACTGTCTGCCTGGTATATTAGTGAGAGGGGGAAGAGGGAGAGGGGGCATCCCGCTCGGAGAGAGAGGAAAGAAAGGTAGTTTAAATCTCGCGGGCTTTTTTGAGTGAAGGGAAACAAGATGATAATTTTCGTGCACTACTGCACTTTGTGCGCGTGATACATCAGAGATTATGCTGGATGGTTAGGTTAGGTTTCGTAAAATAGAGGGGACGCTTTACGGTCATAGTGATTTCTGGTTTAGGGGATCCAGGATTTTGTTTAAATACATTATTTGATTCGTATGGTTTTTAAAAATTATACTTTAGTGGGGTGCACAATTTAGTTTCATTAATATTATTTGAAATGTGACGTTATTAGAAATTAAAGGGATACACGATTGTGTTTCAGAAATGTTTTTAGTTGTACGATTTATTGGAGATCAACTATACGGGGGGTCACGTGAGCAGTGTAAAATTACTATTAAGGCCCAGCCCTTGGGCCATCTTGTTATCTCAAATCTTGAACTTTACTTGACTGTAAAATATTTTTAAAGGGAAGATCAAACGACAAGAAAAATAAATTTTGTTCTTGATATATTTGAGAAAGCTGGGTGTTTGTTCTTTAAGCGCACTCACAGTTTGTTATTTTCCGAATTTGACCAAACTGCATATATGATAGCAATAACGCCAGTTTTCAGAAGTGATTTATTTGAGACATTCTCAAGGTTGGGTCCGCGAACCCCTAGATATTAAGCCTGTAAAGAATGTCCTATTCAAGACTCGTAACATTTCAGCTTTATGATTAACCCCTAATTAATCATTAGTTAATTGAAGTAGAAAATTGTGAAAAATGTTAGTGTTTTAAAAACATATTTTATAATTCAGATATTTAATATGAGTGGGTGAAAAGACTATTTAGTGTCTACATAGACATTACTCTCATCTTGGTTTTCAGGCTCTTAAAGGCCGACTTCTAACGAAAAGGGTTTTAGCAAACTGAAAACCGAGCATCGAGACTAACAATGGAGCGACCGGGCCGATTTTCGAATCCCCGCTGGGCAAAAGTTGGAAGGCTTCTAGCTAACTGAAAACCGTGCTATGTGGTTCTAGCGAACTGAAGATGAACAATAGAGAATTTCCTTCAGAGGAAAGCAAAAGTTTGGGAGGAAAAAGGATTTCTATTGTTTATCCTTTGTTCGCTAGAACCACATAGCATGGCTTTCAGTTATTTAGAACCCTTCCAACTTTTGCCCCAGCGGGGATTTGAAAATCGGCACGGTCGCTTCATTGTTAGTCTCGATGCTAGAACTCTTTTCGTTGGAAGTCGGCCTTTAAAACACCTGGGCAACGCCAGATAGGTTAACGAATTATTTATAAAGTAGAAGAAGGTAACATCGTTCTATAGATGCCAGAATGCATTACGCGAATGCATAAATTAATGACAAAGCGTGATGTTTTGTGCCCAAGGAAAGTCTCTATCAGTTATTTTACCGTGTTCCGGTTTGAGTTTCCCTTCAGAGAACTGTCCGTATTTGGCGTTATCCGTTTCAGTTCACCATCAATATTCATAAAAACGACTTTCCTTTTCTCTTTTTGGGGTTGCAATAACTTTTGACACTTAATTATTAAGTGGTAAACGTATGCCATATTTCTTGAACATATATTTTTCATTTTTATTTTATCGGTCAGAACTAGGAGGAAGAAGATGGAAGATGAAGCGGGGCTATAGAAGGGGGAGCACGCATCTTTCTAAATTGATTGCCCGAACGTATATTCTCTGAAAAAAAAATCATTTGCTTTTTTATTACTTTTCTTTTTGCCACAAACTAAAGAACCATCAATCTTCACTCTTTAAGCTTTTAAAACGTCTTTATTTTATAGGGCTACGTGATTTTAGATCATCGAACTACGCTAAAGCCCACAAAATAGCAAGCAGTCGAGAAATGCTTGAATATTTTTAAGGAGCTATTTACAAGTGCTCAAGCAGGAATTAGTAGAAAGGATCGGAATTGTACGCGATTTTGAGACTAACAACCTTATATAATATTTACAACGAGAGAAAAGGAAAACTTTGTTATCGCTTATCACGTGGCGAGCTAGTTCGAGAACGAAAAGCGATAACTGACTCCACACGGTTTTGCAGTCCATATTACTATTTAGTCTGTACTAAGCCTTTGATAGCGCCTCACCAGGTTTCGCTTTTCAAGAATATATGACGCTTCACCTACGTCACTTCATGTCAAGCTCTCAGTAACCAATGACTAACTTATGGAACATATCTTATGAACTTATCCAAGAAGGAACCTTCGAGCGCTTTCCACAAACTGTGGAAATGTAGGCTTGCGGTGTAGAATACTAGTTCACTAACTTCACCCCGCAATACGTTTCCTTTCCTCCCTGGCCCAAAATGCGATTGACACTAACGAGTGGTCTGACAGCGTACACGCTCCAACTTTAAAACGTATTAGGCGCAAACTTTAAAAGCCATACAACCTTCAGTGTTAAAATTATTTAGCGAAATTTATAATTGGTGCAAAGAGAGTCTGAAAGCTTCTAGGCCCTCGGTCAGTCTGTCTTTTACGACAGTAAATATCACAGTATCTGGTCCTATATTAAAAACTAGCCCGGGTGCCTTAAGGGACTGGAAAAAAGGGAAGAGTTAGCTTTGTAGACATTGAATTAGTGGTTCTCGTAAACGCGGTTCCCTAATTGGTGGTTCTTGTAAAAGCGACGTATACCGTTACTCCAATTCCCTAATTAGCGGTTCTCGTAAACGCAACGTACCGTTACAACAGTTTTCTAATAAGCTGTACAAACGGGATGTGAAAAACTATAGTCGTATATGATGGTGTAGGCTTGGTTATTTGAACTCAAATAGTACTAGGTCAGGTGAGGTTAAAGGCCGGGAAACGGCGAGAAGGGTTCTTGTCAAACTGAAAACCGTGCATCGAACTAACAATGGGCAACCGTGCTTCAAACTTTTTAGGGGTTCTTGTCAAACTGAAAGCCGTGCAAAGCGGTTCTTGTCAAACTGAAGATAAACAATGGACAGTCTCTTAAATGGGGGATGCAAAAAGTCGGGGAAACAAAATTTAAGAGACTGTCCATTGTTTATCTTCAGTTTGACAAGAACCGCTTTGCACTCCTTTTCATTTATTCGGAAGACCGACTTCCCTACTTCACCGCGTTACAGGGATAAGATTTTTCTTCCGAGCACCACAAATAGTGGAACTTTGCTTATCCACTTTAGAAATATATATTTAGTCTTTGCCAAACTGTTACGGTTTTCCGTCATTAGGCGCTACTAAGCAAACTTGAAAAAATAGCTTTTACATATATACTTCAGAAGAAAGTTGGTTGTTGGTTTGGATATTTGTTCTTTACACACAGTCCCAATACGTTACCAAATTTTTTTTCCAAACTGCATATTTTATATCTATAACGCCGGGAGTAGGTTTTAGAAGTGCTTTGATTGATTTACTCAAGGTTGGGTCCGCGAACCGAAAGCTATTAAGCCTGTTAAAAAAATTTCATTAGAGATCTGTAGCGTTTGAAATTACCGAATAACCAATGAAAAAGCATCGTTCTATTGAAATTCCAAGTTGTAATAAATGTGTGTACCTTGTATCAGAAGTTCCCGAAATAGCAACCACGATTTCATTAAAACAGCGGCTTTGTTCAAAAATGCTGTTTTGGGAAAAAGCAGAGTTTAACTCGAGTTTTGAAAAACTCTTATAACCCTACAGTTTACCTTCCCTTAAGTACAACTAGATCATCATACTCTAACCTAACCTAACCTTGCCGTACTTGACCTAATACCAACCTGACGTAATACTATTGGGGTTCAAATAACCAAACCTAACCTGATACTATTTTGGTACAAATACCCAAGCTTTACCTGACTTAATTAGCCTCACCTGACCAAGTACTATTTTAGTACAAATACCCAAACTTTACCTAACACTATTTTGGTACAAATACCCAAACCTAACCTAATACTATTGTGGTACAAATATCCAAACTTTACCTAATACTATTTTGGTAAAAATACCCAAACTTTACCTAATACTATTTTGGTAAAAATACCCAAACTTTACCTAATACTATTTCGGTACAAATACCCAAACTTTACCTAATACCATTTTGGTACAAATAATCAAAAATTACCTAATACTATTTTGGTACAAATACCCAAACCTAACCTAATACTATTGTGGTACAAATATCCAAACTTTACCTAATACTATTTTGGTAAAAATACCCAAAACTTTACCTAATACTATTTTGGTAAAAATACCCAAACTTTACCTAATACTATTTCGGTACAAATACCCAAACTTTACCTAATACCATTTTGGTACAAATACCCAAACTTTACCTAATACTATTTTGGTACAAATACCCAAACTTTACCTAATACTATTTTGGTAAAAATACCCAAACTTTACCTGACTTAATTAACCTCACCGAGTCACCTGACCTAGTACTATTTGAGTTCAAATACCCAAACTTTACCTAATACTATTTTGGTACAAATACCCAAACTTTACCTAATACTATTTTGGTAAAAATACCCAAACTTTACCTAATACTATTTTGGTACAAATACCCAAACTTTACCTAATACTATTTTGGTACAAATACCCAAACTTTACCTAATACTATTTTGGTACAAATACCCAAACTTTACCTGACTTAAAGGCCGGGAAACGGCGAGAAGGGTTCTTGCCAAACTGAAAACCGTGCATCGAACTAACAATGGGCGACCGTGCTTCAAACCTTTTAGGTAAAGTTTGGGTATTTGTACCAAAATAGTATTAGGTAAAGTTTGGGTATTTGTACCAAAATAGTATTAGGTAAAGTTTGGGTATTTTTACCAAAATAGTATTAGGTAAAGTTTGGGTATTTTTACCAAAATAGTATTAGGTAAAGTTTGGGTATTTTTACCAAAATAGTATTAGGTAAAGTTTGGATATTTGTACCACAATAGTATTAGGTTAGGTTTGGGTATTTGTACCAAAATAGTGTTAGGTAAAGTTTGGGTATTTGTACTAAAATAGTACTTGGTCAGGTGAGGCTAATTAAGTCAGGTAAAGTTTGGGTATTTGTACCAAAATAGTATTAGGTAAAGTTTGGGTATTTGTACCAAAATAGTATTAGGTAAAGTTTGGGTATTTGTACCAAAATAGTATTAGGTAAAGTTTGGGTATTTGTACCAAAATAGTATTAGGTAAAGTTTGGGTATTTGTACCAAAATAGTATTAGGTGAAGTTTGGGTATTTTTACCAAAATAGTATTAGGTAAAGTTTGGGTATTTGTACCAAAATAGTATTAGGTAAAGTTTGGGTATTTGAACTCAAATAGTACTAGGTCAGGTGACTCGGTGAGGTTAATTAAGTCAGGTAAAGTTTGGGTATTTGTACCAAAATAGTATTAGGTAAAGTTTGGGTATTTGTACCAAAATAGTATTAGGTAAAGTTTGGGTATTTGTACCAAAATAGTATTAGGTAAAGTTTGGGTATTTGTACCAAAATAGTATTAGGTAAAGTTTGGGTATTTGTACCAAAATGGTATTAGGTAAAGTTTGGGTATTTGTACCAAAATAGTATTAGGTAAAGTTTGGGTATTTTTACCAAAATAGTATTAGGTAAAGTTTGGGTATTTGTACCAAAATAGTATTAGGTAAAGTTTGGGTATTTGTACCAAAATAGTATTAGGTAAAGTTTGGGTATTTGTACCAAAATGGTATTAGGTAAAGTTTGGGTATTTGTACCAAAATAGTATTAGGTAAAGTTTGGGTATTTTTACCAAAATAGTATTAGGTAAAGTTTGGGTATTTTTACCAAAATAGTATTAGGTAAAGTTTGGGTATTTTTACCAAAATAGTATTAGGTAAAGTTTGGGTATTTTTACCAAAATAGTATTAGGTAAAGTTTGGATATTTGTACCACAATAGTATTAGGTTAGGTTTGGGTATTTGTACCAAAATAGTGTTAGGTAAAGTTTGGGTATTTGTACTAAAATAGTACTTGGTCAGGTGAGGCTAATTAAGTCAGGTAAAGCTTGGGTATTTGTACCAAAATAGTATCAGGTTAGGTTTGGTTATTTGAACCCAATAGTATTACGTCAGGTTGGTATTAGGTCAAGTACGGCAAGGTTAGGTTAGGTTAGAGTATGATGATCTAGTTGTACTTAAGGGAAGGTAAACTGTAGGGTTATAAGAGTTTTTCAAAACTCGAGTTAAACTCTGCTGTTTCCCAAAACAGCATTTTTGAACAAAGCCGCTGTTTTAATGAAATCGTGGTTGCTATTTCGGGAACTTCTGATACAAGGTACACACATTTATTACAACTTGGAATTTCAATAGAACGATGCTTTTTCATTGGTTATTCGGTAATTTCAAACGTTGCAGATCTCTAATGAAATTTTTTTAACAGGCTTAATAGCTTTCGGTTCGCGGACCCAACCTTGAGTAAATCAATCAAAGCACTTCTAAAACCTACTCCCGGCGTTATAGATATAAAATATGCAGTTTGGAAAAAAAATTTGGTAACGTATTGGGACTGTGTGTAAAGAACAAATATCCAAACCAACAAACAACTTTCTTCTGAAGTATATATGTAAAAGCTATTTTTTCAAGTTTGCTTAGTAGCGCCTAATGACGGAAAACCGTAACAGTTTGGCAAAGACTAAATATATGTTTCTAAAGTGGATAAGCAAAGTTCCACTATTTGTGGTGCTCGGAAGAAAAATCTTATCCCTGTAACGCGGTGAAGTAGGGAAGTCAGTCTTCCGAATAAATGAAAAGGAGTTGATTTGTGAGGTAATATGCTTGTCCGAGAAATATTTTGTCTGTGGAATTGGGACTATAAAATGTTTAGTACGTCGTATAAAAAGTCAAATTTGGCGAAAGGTTCCTTTTCTTTATGACGGGTTATTTTAAAGATGAAACTTTTTCGAACGTAAAAAGAGAGAAAATTCGGTCTCTTGTGTTTGAACTTGTTCCGACATCCGCGTGATGAAGGAGTATCGTCCTCGTTCATTCAGTTTAAGAGACAGAAAAACCCCAACCTTTTTTCCAAGGGGCCTTAAAAGTAAAGTCAATCTTGGAAGCATTGAAGAGAAAAAACTTACATCTACACTGTCCTTGTTATTTTACCCGGTTTTGGATTCAAACGTTCAGAAATGTAGAACTTGAATTTAACTCCTTGTAAATAAAATAAAACGGGGTTGGTTATTAGCTCTTAGTTTATGGTTATACTGTCAAAGGGTCCGCTCGACTCTGACGATATATTGTCGTCACAAGGCGCCAGGTCCAGTCAGTCTGGAAGACTGGTATATGCTGTAACTAGATTGCTTCTTTTCCCCGTCCGTTATCTCCAGTTGTGTTTCTCAGACCTAAGACACTTAAAACCCCCGGGACTCGCAACGCAATAAGATCATCGTATTGAAATTTCCGCCTTTAGGATAACGGCTATTTTGCGACAAGGGTGCCACGAAGCGGCAACGGATAGAAATTTATAAGGGTGTACAGAGCTTCCGGTTCCGGATATCGCTTAAAAAGAAATAAGATTGTCTTCTTTTTAAATTCCGAGGCCGAGGCCGCAGCGGTTTAATGTACAATTATGATAAAATAGCAATATAATATATCGCTAAATTAGCTTGATATCTCCAATATGGTAGTTAAAAAAATATGTACACGTTAACATTTTCATTCTCATCTTCTTCGTCGTAATTCGCCATTTTTAAATAGCAAAGCGAGGAACCTGTAAACTTGAAGGAGAGAGTAATGGAGTGGAAACCCCCATACCTATAGCGTTGCCTTTGTACCCATACCTACGGCACCGTAGTCCTCCCATCATCCCCAGCGGTTAGGTAAGGTCGTGCCGGACGAAATTGTAAAGGACGCTCCCTCTATCTCAAAAATAGAATGTAGTTCTCATTCAAATAAAATGGCGCTACGCAGCAGCACTTAGCAATCACCTACGGAAGGGTAGGGGCGTGCGCGAGGAACACTGGGAGAGATACGGTGCCGCAGGTCGCCCATCATCATTTGCAATCCATCTGACCTCCCTTATCCCTGCTGTAAACCGGAAATTCGGTACCCCCTAAAAGTTGCCTCAATATACCGCAAGGGTCGCTACGATCGCGCGTAACAGAAAACCACGAATAGTAGAAAGCTTGCGTTGCAAGTCCCGGGGGTTGTTAATGTTCTTAGCTCAGAAGGTCCATTCGAAAGTTCTAACGTAGAAGCGGTGCGGTCGTCCAGTATCTTTATTATTATAGCGCGTGGCTTGTCTTTAAGTGCGGGGCGAAATTCTAATCCGAAGGTTTACGATCGGCTGTCTGGCCGGAAAAAAGATTGTCGGCTATTAGAACGCAAAACTTGGTTACATTTGAGTTTTTTCTCTGGGGAGGCAACCAACCAACAATAGTTTAGTTTATTTTTTTAAATCAATGTGAACAATTTTTGCACTGTTTTAGCATCTTCGCGACTTCACTGATTATATTCTTTATTTTCGTACATTTCTCTATAAACCAGTGTTTCCCTAACATTGGCGGAAGATTTGAAAACTGTGTCGCGAGATTTTCATTAAATTTCGAGTCAAAAAATCGTAAATTGGCTTTATAGATAAAACCAGGAGTCCATCACACTTATTATGGGTTATGAACTTCTGATAAAACTGACATAATATTGCTGTATCTGTATTCAAAGTCCTGAATGACTGACTGATAGTCAACGCGCAGCCTAAACCGCTTTCCTAGAAAGCTGAAATTTTGCAGGGATGATACTCTAAAGAATATTTTGCGATTCGCAGTCATCTTGAAAAATGGCGGGCAGAAATGTAAAAACTTCCTCTATGTTATAAAGTCCGTGCATTTCATACTGGATCCCTAATCCCTGTATACGGGTTTTATGGCTTTTTGGTTTCGATTGGAGGCTATCTTTTCAAATGGCGGCCATAAATGTAAAAAATGTTTCATCCATTTTTAACAATATTAAGTATACTGGTTCCCTATTTCCTAAAGATAGGCCCTATGGATTTTGGGCTTCGATTCTCCTTCATCTTTTAAATAGGCGGCCCGAAAACTAATAAAAATGTCCCCTCGTAGTGCCCCTGCAAGTAGTTGCCAATAAAGTAAAAGTGTATGCCAAGAGCTACTTTTAAGCTTAGGAATCTATGTCTATCGTGACCATGTTTAGCACGAGCTCTGAATTTCACAGTAAACGTTTTAATCGTGTAGGGTATAGCTCAGACCACCTAACAATAAACAGATAAAGCGCTAACAAATAGCAATGTATAGCACGCGTCTACCGACAGCAATTTATCGCCGAATTTTACTATTTTACTAGGGTTTGGTGATAAACTTGCAACACCCTCCGCCACAGCTCTAAGCAAACCTATATATAGCTCAGTTGCCTGTCCATCGTTAGGTGGTCTGAGGGCATATGGAAAGTTCTAGTTCTCTGAAATTCGAATAAATGTATTCACGTAGAAAGATGAGTTATAAATTTATAATCATGCAATCGATGAATCGCAACCGGAAAACGTTTGGAAAACACTGCTGTACTCACGGAGAAACTATGTACATTTTACTCCAGATTTGTAATGTTTGTTTGTTTTGTTTGCAGTTTGGAATATCAAAGGAGTCAAAGGATAATTCAGCGGTTGCTGTGAGGGTGGACAGAGTTAGCCCTCCGTTTGTCTGAATGTCCCGCGGGAGAGGAAGCCCGGGCGGAAATGGCAATCGTCGACTTCCGCCATTATTGACCATCCCCGCTTCGGAATCTAGGATCCCGGTGCCCACTTTTGCCACTTCACCTCCATCTCGAGCCACGACGCCCGTGGCCATACACGGGGGATGTTCCCATCAGCACTCTCATCAGGTTTCGCCATCTGGCAGTCGTTACCATAGCAACTGTTTCGTTCCCACTACTCCCACGCCGAGCAGTTGTGGAGGTGGTGTCTACTTTGGAAAGTTTCCTCCGCCGAGATCGTCGAGGACCCCCAGGTTTAACTGTGAGTTTTACAAACACCTATATTACATTATTTTAAAGATTTTTCGCCATGACGTCCATAAACTACGTCACACTCTTAAAGGGGGAGGGGTTTCAAAATTTGTGACGATCCGTGACAAGGGGGGAGGGAGGGGTTCTTCTATGCGTGACGTCACATTTAACATTAATTTGTTTCGAAGTCAGCAAGAAGTCGAGTGGCTCTCTTTCGTTATAGAAGAAAAAACACAGCATTCCAAAGTCCACCGTCCACCTCTGCAATAATTTACCAACATTTTTAATCTATCATCGCCAATTTAAAATAAACCGACCAGTTCACTGCAGAACTTAAGTACGCGTAAGGATTGCTAAATAGAGTCCCCGTAGTGTCAGCTTGAACTCTCTAATGTTACTGTTTATGCACCATTAGCATCCCCCTTCCGATTGAAACGGTTTAGTTGAATTTCAAGCCAACCAAAATATTCCTGAGTGAAACGCCACATCACTCAAGAAAAAGGGGTCTCTTTTCAAATTAATCAAAGTTTTAAATTTAAGACTAATCATAGTGCATTGGGGGGGGGGTAAAGAAATGTGACGTGGCTTTTAGGGGAGGGATCTGAGAAGACGTGCCGAAGCGTGATCTGGGGGGACGGGAGTCAGAAAATGCTTTTTTTTTGTATGACGTAGTTTATGGACGCTCCCTACTTAAAAATCAGCCTAATTTGACGAAGATGTAAAATAATGACAGGCACTATAGCATCGTTGCGCGTCACGAACCTTTTGACAATTTTCCAACCGCCATTTTATAACATGGAGGCAGGTAGATCCCCAAAAGTCGTAGCTCCCGACGATAGGATATTGCGAACCAATATATTTCTGACATATACACCCACTTTATAATTTTTGGAAAAATGGATAGACGTAGATACTTTGCTAAATTGATTGAAACGATACAGATAAATTTTTCCTGGGCGCAAGGATAACACTCAAAGTCGTGAAGCTTTCCAAATTTTTAAGCACTTCGTTAAGGACTTTTAGTGTCTCAAGCCCAAGACCAAGATTGATATTTTCCTTACTCGGATATTTTTTCACCTAATTATTTTATAGTAGACTAGCAGCCAAGGGACCTGACGTTGTCCGTTATGGCATTTTTTATTACTTTTCTGTCCGCCATTTTTAAAGATGACTAGAAGTTGACCACAAAAATCCATTTAGCCCGTCAATATGACATAGCAAACCAATATACTGAAAACTCATGAAATTCTGTTGACGTTAATCCGTAATGAAATTACATTAAAGTCGCTATTTTTCAAGATAGCCGGGTATTCGAAAATCTTTTGCGATGTATACCAATTTGTCCCAACAAAATTTCATCCAGCTAGGTAAAGCGATTTGTGCTGGGCGTTGATTAGCAGTCAGGATTTCACGTAGGCTACTATATGATCGAAACCATTACCATTGAAATTGCTTCAAAAATAAGCAATGCATAAATGGAATGCAATTATTTTTTTCCTACCGTGAAATTGACTCGATGGTTTTAGAATATTTCATTAAGGTGCAAAGACTCTTTTACTATCAAGTTGATAATCATAGCTCGGGGTGCGGTGGAAAGGCCTTGGGGCCAGAATTTGCTCGGTTGACCATTAAAGTGCTATTAAAATTGTCGATTATCATTTTCGCTCGAACAAGCGGAAGAAATCGTCCAAACTTTTAATTTGATGAGGATCGCCAGCCAGCGATATTTAACGATATTCCATCATTAGTTTAATCTTATTTTTCCACTTACTTCTCGTCGTGGCCCAACACCATGAAGTCATTTGGGTACAAAAATACTAAGACAACGGTGGCTCTCATTGACACATCCACTTTGACACAACAAACTTTGTCTACAATAAAGTTACGCAACGTATAGGTCAGATTCAAACATTAAAGGTTATAGGTTAAAGTTGCCTCTGTACCCCGCATCCACGGCAACGAAGTCCTCGCGTTATTATTGGCTTTTCGGTAGGTGCATTCAAAATATAACCTAGTTCTGAAACAAATGAGAAACATTCCGCCCCTACCTAAGCTTAAGGTATTCTGGGAGACGTAGATTGAGGTATATGGCCCACCAACATTCTCCTCCAGGTTTTCACGCTTTTTGCATGGAAAACCTCGGCGTTATAATTGGTACCACCTTAGGCCTAACTGATTGTTTCTGTTAAAATTTGTGTTTCGGTCGCTTGGTAGGGGAGCAGCGTGGGCAGTTGTTAATGGATGTTGGTGCGAGCAAAAATGCGATTCGATTGAAGGAAGCGAACCTTAGTTGATGATTGCCTTCAATTAAACGTCTCTCGTAAATTCCCGTATTCGTCCATCCTATCAAGTTAACGATGCTATTAACCAACCAGCCAACCACCTCCACTTACCTCCACCTCCTTCAATGACATCATCAGCTAAACCCTTCATTTGATTTTTTTCGCTCGTCACCGAAGTGCATTAACCCGAAATTATCGAGCGGTCATATTTAATTTTCTCAATTTCATGGTTAAATCAAAGACAACTTCGTTCGGAGAGGAGCTAAGGTTCGTGAGGTAATATGTACGGTCATACTGATGTGTTCAGTGCAGGGCTATGATGAAACTCACCAATAACAAAGGTTAGACTTAGGAGGGTGTGAGGTATCACTCAACCAAGTGAAAGCTCTCTACTGGGAAAGGCCAGAGGGGTGTGACTTATGATGGTTCCTATGTTCCCACCAAAATGACTACTAACGTTTCAGAGTGGAAGGATATAGTGGCTAAGCGATATGGCGTTTGGTAGCAGATCTTTCAGCTCTTCGCCCATTCCCTATACCCAGCAATGACCCACGAGTCAGGAAAAGTCTGCTAAATCTAAATTAGACTGTTTAAGTCCAGCAATTTTTATCCGAAAAAGTCAAGGAATTTAATTCCTAGCCCATCATTTTAAACAATAGTTAATCTTTGACTTAAAAATCGTTAGAAAGGTCAAGGAATATAAGTGTAAACATTTGTGGGAACTCTGGGGATAAAATTTATATCAGACCCCCATAGTATTTATAATGTGTTAGACTTAGTTCAGGTTTTAGTGTAAGACTCAATCAAAAATAAATGCCAAATTCTCACGTTTGTTGGCGTAAGAGCGTTATTTTCGGGAAGAATGACATCTTCAACTACAAATCTGATTAGCTGATACCATTTTAAACGCCTCTCACGCGCTTGAGCGTCTCGAAATGCATGTCAAGCTAAGGCAAAGGCAGGAATATATGGCAGTCCGACACTTTCCCCTCTTTATTTTTGGCTCAATTAACGACTGGTCAGGTTGCCGTCTTCTAGTCACCCTCCATGCATGGTACGTGAGCAAACTTAGAATTATTTCGGTTTAATTCACTTTGGTTGGATAGCGTTCTTAATGGATGCTTGCTGTTAAATTAAGTACCATCATTCTAAATTAGTCGATAATCCGGCATTTCTCTCTCTTTCTCGTCTCTATGCTCGGCTGCATAGATTGCGGTTGGGAAAACAAATCCTCTGGGGTCGATTCTTCCCGCCTACAAAATTTTCGGAAAGTTTAATATCCCGGAGTCCGAAACTAATTGCTGAACTTTCGATTGGTTGCGTAATTCCACTCCGAGTTAATCGCGTTATGTCCAAAATAAGTAAATAGTATTTATCGGAGTAGAAAATTTAATTTAGTGACAGAAAATATTTTCTTTAACCCTTCTTTAATCAACTTTCAGCCGAAGTTTGACTTTTCGAGGTACTGTGATGCCTTGAAGTGGCTTAATAACCAAAGTTTTAAAACTTAACTTTGCTACCAATGAAAATAACATTACCGTAAATGTGGGCCGTATTGTCCGTGGAGAATACTGCTAACCTTTTTCAATTTACCCTGCTTTTTTTGGGGTTAAAGCCCAATTTTTGGGTTGCCATTTTAAGAACTGGCAGTTTGTTTAACCCTAAAAGCCCTTTATAGGAGATAACAACATTCAGACAGAATCGTCCTGGACTTCTCCATGACATACGTCACTCGGGGAGGTAAAAACCGTTCTTTGTTCAGTATCTACTCTTTAAGAGTAACTTTACTGCAAAACTAGTTTCAGCTTCCTAGGTAAAGCGGTTTGGAATGGGCGTTGTTTGGACTTTACTTAAAACTATAGGCTCTTGCTTATATCATAAGTTTATAAGATATGTTCCATAAGTATGACACTACCTATACGTCGTAATGCTAGAAACTTACAGCTCGAGCTAGTTCGAGAGCGACGACTCGGTTTTGCAGTCCATCTACCTATTTAGTTTGTACCAAGCCTTTGACAGCGCCTCACCAGGCCTGGCTTTACGAGAATCTATGACATCACTTCCTGACAAGCTCTCAGTAACCAGTGACAAACTTATGGAACATACCTTAGTAACTAATGCCTATATAGATAAAGATTGAATGAAAACATCCTTCAATGTTTCGATCGGGGAATCTGTGTTATGTGAGATGATTTAAATAAACTTCGAAAGGTTATTGCCCCCAATTTCCTACCCCTTGCTTGGAATTTCTCATTGCGTCAGTCACTGTTTCTCTTTAAATGGTAATTTTTCAAGTGTTTTGCCTCTTTAACACCGCCATCGCATTCTTGAAAAACAACTCATTGCGCTAATTTTTGTCGTGTCCTACACGCTAAAACAACGAATGAATAACAACCAAATTACTCAAACACAGTCAAATCCTTTTTAAGTATTTCACCCGTTTAAAGTTAACACGTGTTTAGCTTCTTGAATATGTCACAACTCCCTTTCTAAACAAGCGTGTTTTATCGTCAAAGACCAATGAGTAATAATGTTAAGTATTAACGAAGTTGCCGATATAAATCCCATTTGTAAAACCGGGGCTACATGTAGGAATGGAGAACGGTTAGTATTTACTTCAGTCCGACCATGGTCCGACATAGCCCAGTATAGAGCCCCTCCATCCAACACGTAACGAAAATATTAAATTATCTTATTGGCTCACTTAAACTACGTTTTGATGACATTGCTGACGGGGACGGCGAAAAATACGTGGTTCCTTTTTACCTCTTGCCATAACCCGCCTCTTCTTTCATACCCCCCCCCATCCCGGGTAAGGGGGTCCGGGACTTTGACGCGCGCCCAGATTACTCTGTTCCCCATTCCTGCTTCAAAAATTACATCTATCCCTGGTAGAACATACAAGCTCAATTTTGAGAGGGTATCATATGATTTTTAATTTGCCTTTAAAAACGTGTAACCTTATCCTTATAAATGATTAAAGCTCCATGAACAGAGCCATCTTAATAGCATTATACAGCCTCCCCCCCCCATCGGGCAATACAGTATACACTGGTCCCCATGTTCGAATAAAGGACTGTAAGAAATTATGGGGGTCGTTCTTTGGGCGATTTCATGTTGGAAATGTTTTATAACATTTTGACGTCCGGTTCACCGTTTTCAAGTTGTGGCTGGAATGTCTTACAAATAACCCCTTAAATTTAGTTAAGAACCTGAAAAACAATGTTAATTAAAATTAAGGGTTATCCGTGAAACACTCCAAACACAACTTCAAAACGGTGGCCTGGACTGCTAAATGTAATAGATCATTTTCGACTCGAATTCGGAAAAAGAAACTCCCCCCCCCCTAATTTTTACAGACTTTTCAGAAACATCCTTAATATTAAACTTTTGACCCTTATGTTCGTGGGAGCATCTGGTCAAGTGTCCATCTGGCCCAATTATTAAGACCAGGGCTATGAGCTATCTTTGTTAAGAACGCTTGACTTCTTACGAAGTTTTCAGTATGATATGATGAGGCATAATGCCAAATGGACACACTCTTTTTTTCAATAAAAGATGGCCTTAAATAGCTTTCTTGATATTGTTCAGGACGATTTAAGATATAGAAATAGTTTGGTGATATAGGGTCACTGGCAGATGACCTCCTCCTATTTAAGTATATATATATCTCTTTTTCTTTCTCCTGGAAGAGGCGGATCAATCATAACAGTACTGGTACTGAGCGCTCGTCCCATATAACCCCTATATCAATATTAGGATTAGAAATTGTCCCTATCTTCTGTCAACGTCATTTCTCCTATAACCCAAATGTTTCGGAAGTATCTATCGAGATCGCCTTAACATACGATTCTTGACAAGGGACTGGCGTTATCTTATCTAAACGCTCATTTTCTACAGCCCGGATTGAATTCGGGCCCAAGTGTTTTGCACCTTTCGAGGTTCCCTACCATTGGTCCGAATTTCCATTCGATCGAAACCAAAATTGGGAGGTCCCTTTCGACCGAACTCCCGCACTTAGGGCGACTTTCGAAAAGTGGTAAATAGCCTCAAAAGACTGCACTTAACGAAAGTGTTCATTGCTATATTATCTCTTATAATAACGGAGTATAGCAAAGAGCTACGTTTTCAAACGATTTGAAGGCTTATCTAAATATGAAGGAAAGGTAAAATAAGTCATAATCCGTAACATTTTCTTTGATATTATTGTAAGGATAAATTTATATTAAAATCAGGGTAAATTAACATGTTAAACCCGCCATTCCGCTGGTTCGGATCTTATTTGGTGCATTTCGGTCGAATGGGAATTCGCTTCATTGGGAGGACACCCCTTTGGTTCTAGCAAAATTTTAACTCCATCATGGAATCTCCCCTGCATCTTGCCTATATTTGAGAAAGTTGTTTGTTTATTTGGATGTTTGTTCTTCATGCACATTCACAATTTCTTAGTTTCTGAATTTTCCAAACTGCATGGTCGATATCAGTAACAACAGGAACCCATATCCCTCCTTGGAATAAGTAAATAGCTGTACACCCGATACTGTGATGTGTGGGATAAAATAGGGTAAGCTTATGTATAATCTCGCTCTACCCGGTCAGGACGTTAAATATTTTTCCAGTCCTCTAATTGGGTTATAGAAACTCCTACAGTAACTTAAAAAAAATACCGCGCCTTCTGTTTTTGACATGGCAACATTGATTTGCATATGATAACAACAAGTTTCCATAAAAAATGGCTGCCTCCAACGATTTCAAGGTGAAGTCGTTGAATGATACTTTTCACCTACGTCACAGGGAACTCACATTTTGACGATTTTGTTTTGAGGGGACAAAATTTATCTAACGTTTTATAAAGTATAAAATTTTCAAATTATTGTATTTATACGTACAAAAATAATAGACATGTTTAATTTCGTGTTTAAAATCTTACAATTCAAACGCTGTCTCAACACTATACCATTTAATTTAAAAGTTCCACTTTCAAGCAAAATATTGGCCTCGAAAATGACAGTTTCTGTCACTCCTCTATTCAATTTTACAGTAATTGCATTAAATATTTTATTTAGTTCTTAAAAGTGACATTATAACCCTCATTCAAAGAGCAGTCGAAACCGTCTACAAAAAGGCAGTCAACACACACTACTATCCCAACGGAAAAAACTGCCTGCAGTATAGCACATTTCTTTATTTATTTTCAGGTCCCTTGCACGATGTCCTTGTTTTAATAAGTGGGCTATTATTTCTATTACGATCTTTTCTATATGGGACAAGAGAGGGAAACGCAACAAGCGTGGCCGGGGAGGGAGACACGGGGCGGAGGTCCCTAGCTCTTATCATTAGATCTCGGTTGAAAGAAAGACGGGCGGTGACGCGCTAAGAAAGAAGGGACTGCAACCAACAGAGTCTGCTATTATGGGACAGGGTAATATTTTCAGTAATGATAGAGTAAAGAATGGTTATAGTACAGCCTATCCGATAGTTTAAATATTTGATCTCGAGGAGGGAACAAGTGTAGATAAGCGAAATACTTGACTATCCATATATCATATATGTTTTAAACACGTGTTACAATATGGATGATGAAAGGGTCTAAATCGTTCGTATCACCATCACCGATTCTGCATGGGTGGGTTGAGTCATTTCTTAGAAAATTTAACTCCAGCATATTTAAAGTAATTGCTGCTTCTTGTCTTTGACCCTATTAAGGACAGGACAGCAAATTTTTGCACTCCGTATATGGTATTATGCAGCGTGGAACAGATAAGAGTACAATGTCTCTGCACTGCTCGTGAAATAAGATCCGTCATTCTTACTTCAGGCTTTAAGCGCATTGTCTACTCATTCTCAGTGTCAAACGTCTGACATTTATAATACCGATTTTTTTCAAAGGTCTGTACAGCTTCCATATAAAGTTTCAAATTAGGCTAAGCAATAACATTGTGCGTATGATTAGGCTTAAGCCTAAGCCTTATTTTTTGTATGCTTTTCATCTTCTACGTCACAGGGAACTAACATCAGCTTTTTTTCAGTACAATGTCGCTGTACTACTCGTGAAATTAGATCCATCACTCTTACTTGAAGCTTTAAGCGCAATTTCTACTCATACTCGGTGTCATAGGTCTGACATTTGTCATACCGATTACTTTTCAAAGGGCTGTACAGCAACATTTTACTCAAAATAAGTGTTCGTCATATATGTCACACCCTGTATATATAAGAAATAACAGTACAGCCGCAAACGCAAGCGCGTCTCTTTATTTTACCATCTGAGATACATCTATATAATTTAATTTATTGAAATAAAGTCATTACATTATAGCTTTACAAGTCACATTCTTTTAGTTTCAACTCTAAAAGATTTGAGACGGAAACACGGCAAAACTAAATACAAACACGAGCTATGCAAGTTCCAACAAGTGATATCACCTTCATATAAAACCGGTTTTGAAACTATTTATATTACCAAAATTGGCTTCAATTATACTTAATTAAATCTGTATCTCCTCTTCGCTCTGGCTTGAATGGCATCGTAATCGTAGTCTAATACGCTATCCGATTCCAAGATATCCGACCCTTGGGGACCGGTGGAGTAGTCCTCGCCCCCGTATTGGTTTTGATAGTTATTAGTGGTTGAAAGTCCATTGTTGATGGGTTGAGAGTGTATGGGTGCTGGTTGATGGTGTATGGGCGTTGGTTGATGGTGTATGGGCGTTGGTTGATGGTGTGTGGGCGTTGGTTGAGGATGAATGGTCGTTGGTTGAGGTATAAACGTGCTTAGCCATCCGTGGTACTGCGGTGGGCTTCTGCTACAACAGTGCACTTGGTTGAAACCCATTTGACAACATTCTAGACGATGGCGAGGGTGCCATATATGGTAACTGCAACGACGGCATCTATGAGGGTTGGGACTTGCCGAGCAAGCCACGATTAAACCAAGGACGACCAGTATTATGACAGCGCGCATTTTTGTGGACGCACCAAGTTGGTCCACTGTAATTCAGTTCAGCTAGGCTTTTAAAAAATTGGCATTCTTACGGATTTCACCCCTTTACACTTCGATGCATTTTTGTAGCTCGAGTGCTGTGTGATTTGTGCTTGTGAATTTACTCCCTTTCCGATATGGTACACAGCAGCGCCGCGGCTGATATTGACATAATACTTAATCAAATTCAGTAGAAAAATTTCAAAATTAAATATTTTATATTCCATAGACTGTGAGTGTGTAGTAGCTTCAAATATCTCTGAAATTAAAGCTAAAACAATTTATTGTCTTAAACTGGAAAGAGCTGATAAACAAGACATTATTCTTATTTTTATCATTTACTCGAATTTTTTTTGGGGAAGTTGAAATCGAAAAATTCCTAACTATAGATAGCTCTTCAGTATTTTTAATCAATGAAGATTATAAGACTTTAGGCTCTAGAGGTATTAGTGTTTTACAAATACTACGATAGTTAGCGCATTAATTAAAATAGTTGCAAAAATTACCAAACCACCACCGGAAAGGGCCAGTCTAGCAATACGATAGAAACCAAGTTTGAACTTGGAGGAAAGTATATGATGGAGTAAAAATGTTTGTGGGCCATGTGCAGAATGAACATCTCCCAGAGTATCTTGCTATTAGTCAGGGGCGAGGCAAGTGCTGCCGCGTTGCGAATTTTTTGGAAACTTTTCCTAAAACTTTCTTAGATTTTACCTTCCTGGGACAGAGGGCGGCTAAATCTATCGACCCTACCGAAATGCGCTGGATACTGGGAGGACGTTCTTGAAGTGGATGGTGGTACAGAAGCAACGTCATAGTTACAGAGCGTTTCTCTCCATTAAACTCTTTACACAAAGGTTTGAGACATTACGCCTGGTGAGGTTCATGGTGCTTGCTGGGTGTATAAGCTTTTAGTTTCGATTCGCGTCACGATTTCTTCTTTTGGGTATGGCGTTTTTGTTTTAACACTGGGGAAGGCTAATCTCCGGTTCCATGACTATCTTTAAGAAGGGAGGGAGTAGGATGGTGGCTCTAATGTAGTATCAATATCTTGGATTCCTTTGTTTGCTTTGCTTCAGATACAATAGCACCCTATCTTTTCCTAGTTTGATGGCGGGCGATACCGACTCCATCTCAAATCCGATTACCCACGCCGATTTCATTCCTTACCAGATAAATCCCAAATCCTTCTTTCCAATTACGAGGCGTCGGACAGTGAACAAGTTGACAGCAACAAGTTGACGCCTACTAAACGTAATTAAAGTTCTGACATACTTTTTTTCATTTTAGCCACATCGTATGATGAACATCTACGATGTGGGTCTTAGTTTGACCTGCCCTGTTGTTGTTGTTGGCATTGGCGTAGTGAAAGAGAACCGCCTTTTTCAGTAGAATTCTTTCGTCACTGAAGGGAGAGTGAGTGGGAGAGAATTGTGGTGAGGTGATAACTTTCTATTGAAGAATTTCTATATTTGGCTTTGCCCTTTCCGACCGAAATGTTTGGTCAAAATGTGATTTTACGGCCTGTGTTAAAACAAGTCGTTTATGGTTAAACTAGGTCGCTAGATTCAGTGAAATTATTTGTAGGCCCATAACAACTAAATACTTCCCATGTGGCATCATAAACACTAACGCATTATGGATATTCATCTCTTACCTTCCACAGGGCATTTCGCTTAAGCGATCGTTGAAGAGTGACCCCCAACCTTTTGAGTGAGACGGAAATTCGTTTTTTTTTCCCAAGGGCATGAGTGAAATTTTATTCACTACTTTCTCGATACCTAGATACTTCCGACTCAATTAAGAGTCATGCAGCCACCTCACGGCTACCGTACTTTAGGAGGACAGCTTTTGGGCAAGGTAGGAAATCCATAGAGCGTTAGTATTTATACTTATCCATGGTGGCATACACATTTTCAGTAATTTATTATGTCAATTTCGTCTATGAAACCTATTTAAGGATTTTTGACTCAAAATTTTGAAGCAGATCTAAAAATCTCGTCAATGCACACTTTTCAAATCTCATGACATGCAGTAATGTGCCGCGACGCAGATCCACATGACTAAAGCATGGTTTTCGCTTGACCGAAATAAACTACATAGCAGCTGGACGTCAAACGTCAGATTTGTTAAACGTTGTCACCCCGCGTTAAAGCATTTTCACTTAGCGTAATTTCCGCAAATAATGGAACCAAGGCTTGACAGATAAACTGAACATTGCACCAATTGCGGCCCATCTATTGTCTTTCTGTTTTGTACTCTTTGTGTCTAATATATCAAAAAGATTTGGATAGTTCCTAACCTCTTCAATAAAACTCAGCATTTAATTTCGTTATTCTCAGGGATTTCGCTCGATTAGGAACTAAATAAATAAAAACATGGCGGACCACGGACGTCCTCTTCGGAACACGTGTAGTCGAAAATGACGTCACGACTCTAGCTTATTGCTGATTGGCTCACGCAGAGTATTAACGTTGAACGCGGCCGAAAAAATAGAAAGCTAATATTGCCACACTCAACGTAATTTCTGTCCATCGTAACTATGTTTTTTTTTTCGGTTGTCGCTTGACGTCGGGCGAAAAGTCGTGATTTACGCCAAGTGAAAACCATGTTTAATCCGGGTAATTCTTGCGTCCCTCGCAAGTGTTCGACCACTCCTCGCCCTTCCCGTTGGATTTGTGCTCCCTGCCCTTCCTATCAAATTTTCCTTTCAATCGATTGTCATTTCTTTTCTGCCTAGAGAGATTTTTCTCGTCTCTTCATTCTCCAAAGCTAGCGAATTCTAGCAATTTTTCTTCGCAATTGATTTCTCGTAGGCCTTTTAAAATTATACACTTCCCTTAAGCGAGTCAGTTACATATCGTGTATGAGCACATCATAGTTAAGTGAACTTGCACGTAACTATATTGCTCAATTTCATCTATACTGTTTGTCCACCGACAAGCCAGTGTTCACGCTCAAGGGTATAAACTCGTTTATAAACAATTTTAAAGGTTCAAATGAAGTTTTCGAGATAATAATGACTGAACCAAGAATGGAGAACGTCTTCAGTCCGACTCATAGCCCAGTACAGAGTCCCTCCATCCAACACGTAACGAAAATTTTAAATTATCTTATTGGCTCACTTAAACTACGTTTTGATGACGTTGCTGACGGGACGCCGAAAAATACTTAATTCCTTTTTACCTCTGTCGCTATGACCCGCCTCTTCTTTCATACCCCCCCCCCCATCCCGGGAAGGGGTCGGGGACTTACTATGTTCTCCATTCCTGCTTCAAAATTACATCTATCCCTGACCGAACCTATGTTTAACGTTTATTACACGAAAATGGTTCAAGATAAAATTTTATAAATATTAAAGTTATTTATTTGTTTTTATGTTTTGTCTTAATGCAGCATGACAATTCTTTTTCCGAATTTGACCAAAATTTGGTTGATATCAGTAACACTAGGCAAAGGTTCATTTGAAGTGTTTTGTTTGCGTTCATCTATACGTTGGGTTGAGGGTGAATACCTAGCCACCAAGCACGGCTCCAGTGGATCCCCTACAAGTTGACTTTCCTTACAAACTCCAGTTTTGGCTTGGCAAAGCTAGAGGCATTTGTGGGCGTGATTTATACGTGCATGTTTAAATCCCGCCCACTAGCCTTTGCCCAGCCAAACCCGGAGTTTAGGAGGAAAGTCCCCTTGTAGGGGATCCGCTGGAGCTTTAAATTTTTGATTAACAGGTTTCGTTTTATTGAATTCGAAAGTGTCATTTTATTAAAAATACATTTTCATGTAGACATCTCAGTAATGAACCCAAAGACTACTTATCGTTTAGCGTCTACATAGACAGTAAACGTTTCTTGATTTCCAACCCCTTAAAACACTCGGGTAGCTCCGGGTACCTTAACAAGTCTTGCTGAAATAAAAGTTCCTTACTGCCAAAAACGGCCCATTAATCAAACATTATCCTGTTTTCTTGAGTTTCAAATATTTAAAGCTTAAATATGCTAGTTTCCACCAACAAACATGTAGTGTAAATAACCTTCAACTACACTTCAGCATAATCTATTTCCGGCCTCAATTAACCTCTTCTGAAATTTTTAAGCGAAGTTTTGATCTTATCCGATAGAGTACGCGACTTGCGAATAAAATTCTAGCTGAGTCTCGGAAAAGATATGGGCAGGGAGGAGAGATGGGAGAGGAGAGAGCCAGACCCTTATCCTACTTGTCGTTACCATGGAAACGTTTCTTAAGAGAGAGAGGGGGGAAAGATGCGCGAGAGTTCCTAGGAAAACAAGCTTCCGCAGTTTGTCTGCTCAGCTAAAAAAGAAAAAGGGAGCCGCTGCAATTCGTCCCAACAGAGACGGACGGGACACTCGGAGCAGTCGACGCGAATCATTCAAAGCACGAGAGACGCGGAATATTACGTTCCAAAGCTTTCGGCACGTTCCTTTCTTTAGTTAGAGTTTTTCCCTCTCCTCCACTCTCTTTTCTTTTCCTTGACCAAAGTCCCCCTTCCACGTGCTAAGATAACCTTTCCTGTCCCGCACCTTCTTTTCCCTTAATCTACACCGCAAGTCGAACGACTCTGATACATATAAGGAAGACTTCATTTATTGTCGTTGTGGTTTTTAAACCGTTCTAGTTTCAAGTACGGTTGTATATATTAACTGAAAAACAATGAGTGTTCTTTAAAGATCCCGTAGTATTTGTAATTGAAAAATTATGGTAATTGCGACGGCCATAATCATCCCGAGGCATTGAGCCCCTGACAAATGAAAAGTTGTAAAGTCTTATACAACTGGTGTTTCACCAAGAAAGGTTAGTTTCTTGTTTAAGTTTTGTTGTGGCAGCTCACACTCTTCCTGGTAATAGACTTATTATTGCGCGGCTTACGTGTTTATTGATTAATGACCATCATTATCCAACTTGCTAACTTGCTCAGAATGAAACTCATCTCGTGACATGAGATGCCTATCCCACAGTAATCGAAGTTGCGACAAATCTTATGCCAGATTTGATCATTTAGACAAATTTTATACTTGTCTTTGCCCTATGCAACCAAATTAACGTTTGTTGAAAATAGAATTTTATAGTCTGTTAAGCAAGGTCGCTTGGCTCGAATCATAGCCCACTCGATCACGTGCATAACCGTCTGTGAGCGTGGATCGAGTCGGCTATGCTAGAATCCTACAGACAAGAAGAAAATTATTTATAGGCCAATAATAGCCTTAATGAACAACCTATCACGTGGCATACACCATTTTCTGTAATATATGTCAATTTTGTGAACACTTTATTTTGAAATTTAAAATGTGATGACGCATTTTTCAAATCTCACGCCACCACATTATGGGAAGCACTAAAGTAAAGAACTTTCGGTTATGGCCTTCGGACCGGAATGATTGACGTTTCATTTGTGGGCTACGTTTCTCTATAGTTTTTCTTTAAGATGACATCACGCCTGCCAGATTATTACCATAATATAGTTTAGAATATTCTCAAAGAACCGAGTACCTGTATGTATAGTTCTTGTCAGCTCTATTTCTTCACTATATTTGGGATTTTCGCGGGAAAAGAAATTGCCAATATATTTGAATTTTACCGAGTCTCTCTATTCATTCGCACAAAGAAAGACGCACCAAATCTCTAAAGGACCGGAAAACGCCCGCCTTCCACTGTACCAACCGAGTCCTCACTAGCATAGCATCGGGGGAAGGGATGGGGGATGAGAATTTCGGAACACTCAAGGCCATTCGGTCTTTTGTGATTCTTTATAAACCTATTGAAAAAAAAATTTAAACTACCTCGGCAGTACCCGTTATTTATTATTTATTTTTTTACAAAGCAAACGTGCTATGAAAAATCTATCCCGTTTACCAGTCCCTTTAGAGATCCAGCGTTCATGTGAAAAATACAGTATGTATATTTATAAGCTACCCAGCGTTTAGAAACCAGGAAGTTTTCTGTCTATGTAGACACTAAACAGTAAATAATCTTTGGGGCACTCGTATGAAATATGTTCATGATAAGGTTTTTTTTATTTATTTATTGTTAGAATCTGATGTTACTTTTAATTTTAATAAAACAATACACAATTAGGGGTTAATCATCAAGCTACAATGTTACGGGTAAATAATAGGACGATCTTAACATTGTTAATGGGTAGGGGTCTGTGAATCCATCCATCCTTAAGAAACTCAACCGAAACACTTCTAGAATCTTACTCTAGTGTTCCTGAAAACTAACTAACAAACAAATCACTCTTTCACAAACATACTCTTTCTGATGAGTATGTCATGAATCAAAGGTTCTGTTCTTTGGGTAAGACTGACTGTGTGAAAAGTGTCAGCTAACATGGAATTTAAAACATTTAGTTTCGAAGGTACGGGCCCCAAAACATTGGCGTTCGGCTAAAACAAGGAATTTCCTTGCTTTTGGAGGCCAATGTTTTGGGGGTCCGTACCTCCGAAACTAAATGTTTTAAACCCCATGTTCCTTGAAAAATTTCACACAGTCTGACCCAAAGAACGCACCCTTTGATTTATGACATACTTATCAGAAAAACCCTTTGATTTATGACATACTTATCAGAAAAACCCTTTGATTTATGACATACTTATCAGAAAAACCCTTTGATTTATGACATACTTATCAGAAAAACCCTTTGATTTATGACATACTTATCAGAAAAACCCTTTGATTTATGACATACTTATCAGAAAAACCCTTTGATTTATGACATACTTATCAGAAAAACCCTTTATTTTATGACATACTTGACATACTTATCAGGAAAACCCTTTGATTTATGGCATACTTTCAGGAAAACCCTTTGATTTACGACATACTTATCAGGAAAACCCTTTGATTTATGACATACTTATCAGGAAAAAAACCCCTTTAATTTATGACATCCTTATCAGAAAAACCCTTTATATACTTATCACAGCATTAGCAAATTGGAAAATTAAATAAACTAAACCCGAAGGTCTGTAATGTAGCTGAAGTCGATTAAATCGAATATTTGATCGACAAAGATGTTTATAAAGAATGGAAGAATGCAATCGAATTAAGAATTCTTAGAAAGTGACACCCTTTTAAAGAGGCTGCATCCATGCAGTTATCAATTGCTCTTGTATGGGAAAGGATCAAGGAAGGAAACGAGTCCTGAGTTTTAGTACTTATGTTGTACAGTAGAGGTCGACAGACATGGTGATGGTACTGAAGGCGATCATTCAGGGGTTCCATTAAGGTTTCCTTCGCCATCAAGTTCCTTTCCTTCTCCCAGCACCCCTTCCGTACGTCTATCGCTCTTGTTTATTTTTCGGGTAAAAAGCTTTCCTTTTTCCTCAATGTATTATTACATGCCAGCCTTTCCCTTTCATAACATTACTCGGCACTTAAATTGATTGATGAAATTCGCTGTCGATCCCAAAATGCCCAAGAAAGTCAGGGTGAGCGGCCAAAAAGACAAAGGCCCTAACTTGAAGTGTGTAAGGCTGTGTGTATATATACATAAATATGGTATTTCGCACTATGATATGCCCGAGAGAATTATAGTCAGAGGAGTAGATAGCTTCGATCGTCTCGAGAGGCTCAAAAGTGTGGTCTGAATTTTTTGGGCAACTCAGTAGAGCGTTTTATACTAAGAGCGCTACGTCTAGTTGGTCGTACGTGTTGCCAGTTGTTTTTCAACGTTTCTGATCAGGCAAGGAAATAAGATTTAAGTATATTTCTGGATAAAGCAGACCGGCCACGAGTCCCGGAGCCCGACTCTTCTCGTAATATTATATTATACTGGTGTGTCGAGTATAGAGCTGGCGTATCCGAGGGTTAAGAACTTAAATAATAATATAAAATGTGCTAAGTTTTAACTGCGTTGTTGATAACAACAAAGAATCTAAGTAGCAGACAACTAAAAATAAAAATCTTCGTAGTTCAAGGACTTAGAGTCAAGAATAATGTGAACCGAACTGAACTGACTTCAATTTCCAAAACCAGTACCTACTGAGGGAAAAACAACTTACAGGCGATTTTTTTATTGGTCTATTATGCTCAGAGAAGTAGAACGCTGTGACTGGCATAGCATTATGGTCAGAGAAGAACAACGCTGTGATCTGCCGGAGAGAATTATAGTCATAGGAGTAGACAGCTTTTATCTGCCTGAGAGAATGATGGAAAGTGGAGTGGAGCGCTGCGATCAGCCAGAGATAATTATATCATAGAAATAGAACGCTGCGATCAGTCAGAGAGAATTATAGTCAGAAAAGTAGAACCTTTAACATTTTAGCGCTATTTTTTCAACGGAACGATTGCAGAGACTTCCTTAGGGACATTCTATGACCCCAGCCATTCTACTCCATTTGCAATTAATCTTTCTGGCTCCTGGGTTAGTAAGGATGATAGTGCTCCAGTTCCATTAAGCATTCAGTCAAGTCCTCCTCTTTACATATGCAGGAAGTTAAAAGGTCGTTTTGAAAGCGCTTTTCTCTCGCTCTTTGTTTGAATTTGATTGTTCGGCCAAACGTGCCGTAAATAAAGCTTCTCGACTGTAACTTAGATAGCTGTTTGGAATATCTTAATTTATCGTCTACTATATATTCCGAGGTTACAAAATATTTCCTCGACAAACACTTTTGAAATTTTTTACGGTGGTACAAAAAGGCTTTTACCCAATCATTTAATTAGATTATGATAGATAACTCCGTAAACTTTTAAATTAAATGAAAACCCTTGCCGACGTGGTTTGAAATTTTCGGTTTGGAAAGGTACCTCCCTCTAATTCCTGAAATATTAGTTTGATCCTCACACTTAAATGAAATTCATTCGTCATTTTCTTATTAAATATACCTTTATGTTTTTTCTTCAGCCCACAACTAAAACTCAAGTGATCCAGGGTTCATAATTTTCAGGTGAACAAAAACTGAATTATATATCTGGATGTGCTATTTTATCGATGAGTTCATAATCTTCTATTTCACCTGACTGAATTGAATACATTTTCATTGACAATTCGGTTATTAGAGCTTCACTTTAGGGCCGATGGAGTGGAGTCGGTCATTTATGGAAAACAATTAAAGATTTAAAGGGAGTTTTCTGAATAATTTCGTAGTGTTTAATATTGTTAGCGTCAAACGGTGCAATTTTTAATGCGTTTTTGGTAGATTTAGATGATAAGCAATTGTTATTAATAAGATGTCCGTAAACTATTCACCTTGTCTATTCTCTTAAAGCCATAATCTATGGCTTCGTTTTGTGGTATAAACTGGGTTAAGCAGGGTTATAAGGCCGTGCTTTGTTTAGAGAAGGGAAAGGGTTGGTATATAATAATGAAGGAGTTGGACATTTTGATTTACCGTCAATAATGTCGGTGCACGCGCGCTTAACTTTCTACCTAAGGATAAAAATAGCTGCCTCGGACTAATGCGCCACCGTTCAAAATGTCGCAACCACCACTAGACCAATTTTCGTACTTGGAAAACTATCTTTTTCACTTTTATTGATCCAAAAATCCATGAAAGTTGACTAATTAACAAGGAGAGAAGTATTTTGCGCGTAACCTTAATTCCAGATAGGCCTAAGCTTCAACACTCTTATAGGATTTCGCCCTGACGTGATCTCTTATAAGTTTTAATCCACAAAATAACTGTTTTTTTCCAGACCCGCTTCTGCGTAATTTTCCGGCAGTTTAATTCAGTGGGCGTCCTGTAAGAAATCGTAGTCAAAGTTGATAATTGAAGTTACGTGGTATTTTCACTCCGGGGTGGCAGGAGGGGTATTTGAAAGCAAGCTCGACAAGGGCAGCGCTTTAATAAACGATGACGGTTTGTGGAATTTATTTGAGTGCCGAGCGAGCGTTAAAATTCGCCCGCCATCCGGATTCTAGGTGGAAATTTAACATCCTTTCGAATTTTTCATGTCTTTCTCCAGCCCCTCTCTCTGGCTCGCTCCGTGCTTTGAATTACATTCCGCTTCCATCCTTCCTCTTCATTTTACGATTCAACTCTCCTCCTCAACTGAAAGGACCACTAGGTCCATACCGCTTCTCTCGACGCGTACAAGTACATTCATTCTAGCTACAATCCCCCTCCTAATATCAGCTCTTTTGCTAGTCTTGTCCTATCCGTATATATCTTTTATTTAACTTGGGCTCGCTCCATCTAGTCCCTTCTGAAGGGGGACAATTATACCAAATGCCTAGATTAGAAACATTGTGAAAGAACAAATGAACACAGTCTACCTTAGGTGTTGAGCAACAGAAAGATAGGTCCTAAGAATTTTCGGGACAACAATGTCAGTGTAGCTTGGTTATGGTTGTAATTACTGGGTGTTGCAAAAAGGGTGGTAGGACGAAAGTACAGTTTGCGATTGTGAGTCGAAAATGTCCTGTGACATTTTGCCCTCTAGACCACCGTTTACAAGTTATGATTGGACTGTTTTAGGGATGACCCCTTAATTTTAATTCAGAAACTGAGAGACAATGATTTCTAATTTAATTAAGCGGTCATCTCTAAAAACTCTAATCATAACATAAAATGTCACGAAACATGTCCGACTCAAAATCGCTCATAGAACCCACTGATCCTACACCATCCTTTTTGTAACAACCTAGCCTAAACAGTATTAAAAGTGACTTTCGTTAACCTGTCAGGATAATAGTGGATGTTGGCTTAGGAAGGTCACGTGATGACATGAGGGTACCGATTTAATTAAAGATATCTAGGTCTCATGTCCGACTCCTTGGAAATGGGAAGAACTGTTGATTCTTCTTGATTTGCATATGGTATCCTATGTTTTCGGACCCTTTTTGTTTGTCGTCCCTCTGTTGCCTTCTTTGAAAGCAATTTTTGATGTTTGTTCCGTTTGAAATTGCTTCAGTTGAATTGTTCTCTTGACTTAGAGTTCAGTTGACAAGTGCCTCTAAATTTGCATCTTATCCACCCATCTGTTTTTAGAGACGGCTGACACATTTACATCAGCAGAACGTAATTGTTTTTCAATTTTAATCTAAATTCAAATGTGGCGCGTGCATTCGGAAACAACTTTCAAATAATTCTGTAGCATCATTTTCTTATTTCAATTTTGACGTTAGTCGAGTGCTAACAAGCTAGATCAGCTTCCTTTTTTCACTCTATTCTCTAATTAATGCGCTGCGTATCGATCTATAAATAGTAAATCAATTTGCCATCAGGAGTTTGCAATCAATGTTTATCTTGTCTTATTTATTTTTTCTGTGAAAGTAGCTGGGGCAAGCACTATCTGTTTTTAATATCGCACGCTCCGCATCTAGAAAAGACCCATTTCAATTTAAGGCACCGTTAAACTTTCGGAAACGATGGCGACTAAGTTAAAAATGAAAATGTTAACGATGTTTTTCAGTCGATTAAAAAGTCGAGTTTTAAAGACTTTTCAACATGTTTTTTATAGGATCGTAACATATGGGCTAATCATAAACTTAAAATATTGAATAGGACGCGTTTTTACAAGCATAATGTTTGCGGGGTTCGCCGCCAATGCAACCTTGAGAAGAACTGAACCAAATGACTTCTGATGAACCTTCTCCTTGTGCTGCACTGTTGCTGCACTAGCAGCTAGCAGTTAAGATAGATTCCCACTCTGCCTTAAACTAGGGCTGTACGAATATACTTTTTAAAATATTCGTCTAATACCAAATAGTATGGTTTTTGGAAGCCATCTCTTGGCTCGAAATAGAAAAATGAAAAATAATTCGACTAAATAGTGTGAAGTTCAAAAATTCTACCAAAATTAAATTTCTATAAAACTATTCTACCAAAATTAAATTTCTATAAAACTATTCTACCAAATTTAAATTTCTATAAAGCTATTCTACCAAATTAAATTTTCTATAAAACTATTCTACCTTTAAAATTTGTAAATGATGGTACACGGAATCCGAAAACTTCAACGAACCAATGCCCTTATTTTAATTAATGAAAACTATTTTGCTTGTCTAAATATCCCTGGTCGCTTTTCGGAGTCTCAGCCAATGAAGCTAATCGGAGCGCACGCGTACGCGGGATTGATTTTCGGTCGCCATTGTTTATTGTGTTTGACATTAGCTGTAACAAGTAGGTGACCACGGCTTTTTGGAATTGGAAACAATGTGACGAAAAATGGGAATATATATGTCAGTTTGCGACCTCTTGAAACCACTGCCATTTGTCACGTGACCCAAAAATATCTACCGTCAAACTCAAATTTCGGTCGTAGTATAAACGGTCTACTGCCGGAGTCCTGCGTAATTTAATTCACATTTCTACCGTTGGCTGCGTGATTTCCGTCGGTATTTTTCGGTCGAGTGGAAATCTAGCTTTAGGTCAAATTTGAATATTAACGAATTGCGAGTGTTCATCAAGTACAAACATCCAAACTTTCTGAAATTAAAGATAAAATATTGTAGTAGTGTGATGTATGCGCATTCGTGATTGTCAGATATTGATCTGTTTTGGTTTTAATCGTTGGCAAGAAATCTGTAAAAACAAAAGGGAGAGAAAGAGAGCGGAATTGGTCCGACATTTGGCTCCCATCGGACGTCACCCAACGTTTCTATCTGTTTTATGTTTATTTCTCTTGAGTTGTATTTACGAGAGAAAGCGAGTTTCACTCCCCAGTCATTCGCTTCCTAAGCCTTGGGCGTTTCAACTCGCGTGCCGTGAAAAGACCACGTTCTATTTTAGTTTTAATTTCGTTTCTTTCCATTTCAAACCTCGTTACCATCATATTTTATTATATGTTTCACCATAAGTTGAATGCGAGTCACTCTCAATTGTTTTCTAGCCGCGTATCTCTGACTTGACTTTAAAATAAAGTTGACAGCTGACTTTCATGGTGCTGATTTCCTCCTCGGATTTTAGATACATTTGGCTAAAAATATTTTTATGAATTTCGTCGCCATAATTCCCTACTGAATATTTTATCATTGTGTTATGTTTTTTTATCGAATGTTAATTTTTAAAAGAAAGTTGTAGGCCTACAGATATGTTTTTGAGTTTTTTGAAAATTCCTACTTTATTTTTAAGTGCTTCGATGATTATAGAGTTGCGTTAGTAAGAAAATGAAGCGCCGTCACTATATATTTCAGAAAGTGGTTTGTTTGTTTTTATGTTTGTTCTCTAAGAACGGCCACAATTCTTAACAAAGTGTCAGTAACGCCGGGGAAAGGTTTTACAAGTGGTTTGAATGAGTTGCACAAGGTTGGGACTTAGGACGGAGGCGAACCCCTAGAAAAAGGTTTCATAGATAAAGAATGTGTGTGAGAAAATTTGTTTTTACGCTAAAGGATAAGCAACTCCCTATCTCCGACGGAAGATTATTCGATGTATACTTCGTTCCAGTTTGGGTTGTCAGCACGCGCAAACCTGGGTCTCTATGTTGGAGCGGCTTAGCGATTATCTACAACGTACCTTTAAGCGTGCTGACAAGAAACAAATAATATTGATATTCAGTATCTAAAATCTCGAGATTTTAGATAGAAAATCAGTATTTTCCATCGTCGGTTGTCAGCACGCGCGTAGAGATGTAGGTTTGCGCCTGCTGACAATCGAAGCTGGAACAGAGTATATTATATAAAAAAGGACTTGGTTTGCCCAAGCCTAAAAAACAAAACGATAAGAGTTTTTTCCAGTTGACTGAAGCGCGGATATTTTATTTTTCTATATAATTTTAAAGACAATCTGTATTTTACTACTCTTTAATTCAATCTCCTGATTTTACTGGTAATGGATTTATTTCCTATAAATTAATTGAAATAAAATATCTTATCTCAGATTTTTCAACAACAATTCCATTTTCGTAAAAATTTTATCATGAAAAATCTGAGATAATATTTTATTTCAATTAATTTATAGGAAATAAATCCATTACCAGTAAAATCAGGAGATTGAATTAAAGAGTAGTAAAATACAGATTGTCTTTAAAATTATATAGAAAAATAAAATATCCGCGCTTCAGTCAACTGGAAAAAACTCTTATCGTTTTGTTTTTTAGGCTTGGGCAAACCAAGTCCTTTTTTATATAATATCTGTTCCTTCAGTCTTTATTTGTATTAATCTATTATAAAATAATATTTGCCTGAAATGCGAAATTTTTCACTTCTAGGACGAGGTTAAAAATGGTTCTACACTTTTACTAATTCTTATATGATACGGCTCACAATTCGCTTTAGAACCCGAGCTTTATAGTCAACTTCAAAACAAACCTGCCACGATTTTAAACTATCAAAGCCGTATCTTTTACAGTCCACTTTACGATTGCAATTATCCATGACATTGCGTGCACTGCCCTTGTACGTTTACAGTGATTGGCACCGTGGACAGTTATTTTAATTAAAATACCTAGGCCACAGGTCCAGTTTTAAAAATATCCTTATTTCCAACACTGATCCATCTATCCTTCCAGCTTTTACAATCACCCATTGCATAGACTCACTCAATAGTCTGCCTAAGCATGGATTTAGAATAGAAGCTTACGCTTCCTGGATATTTCACTCACCTTAAAACGCGCACAACATTTATTCCTCGTCTAAAATAGTACCAGCCTGGCACGCGCGTTTGTGACGTAGAATTTGAGGCAAATTCAGAGGGGGGTTGAAGTTTTTCGCGTGATCGAGTTCAAATTTTGAATAGCGCGCGATCGCGCGCGCCTAAAGAAAAAAGTTTGCTTCAATTTCTACGTCCCCACCCGCGCGAATTTTTGTGACATAAATGTGTTTAAAATCAAAATGCCTTACTGAAGGCTACAGGGAAATATCCATGAAGCGTAAGCTCCTATTATAAATCCATGGCCTAAGTAAGGCAACTTAAGCCTTGGTCGAAACTAACATCTAAAATATAAATTAAAAAGGTATCTTAAGTATAGAATTTCAACCGAGACACATAATTAAACGAAAATTAGACCCGCCAGAGAAGTTTTTAATAAATATAGTGTTATATTTATTTAAAAATATCAAGTTAAAGTTTCAAGGCGGTGAAATGGCAAATTAGCGTCGTCTACTGTAGAGTAACGAACAATTAGCGTCGTCTGCTGTAGAATAATCTTTTGAGGTACTTACATTTTTAATTAAATTAACATACTTAGACTTAATTAAATTTGGTGAAACTTGAAAAAGGCACACCTTGAATAGTTACTTGTTAATTTAAAAGTATTCCGAAAGCTAACTTCCATGTAGTTTTTAAATGATTCGATGTACAGGAGCACCAAAAACCCCATGTTATTCCTATGGGAAAATCGGCGAAAATCTGTGAATTTTCATTTAACATTACGGGAGGGTGTGGGATCTTATCTAGAAGGGCCTACCGGCCCTCTAGAATATGGAATAATCTGCTGTCGGATAGTTGCCTATCCTATAACGTGAAAACCAATTATCTCGCTCTCCTTCCTTTTTTTTATTTTATTTTTATTTTTTTCCTAGAAGATGTCATATTCGAACTCAGGCACCAACGCAAAAGAGCGCTATTTTCATAAAATTTCACTTTTTAAATTTATCAAATATATCTCGAGCTCAGAATTGTTTTTTAGTGTCGAAAAAGTCCGCCAATTTGTAACTATAGGACCAGAGTGACGTGATTCCCCTCAAAGATTTCCCTAGAATTGTTTACCGCGGGCTCTCAATTACGCCAGTTTTCTATCGTGATTTTCCGCCGAGCGAGAATTAAGCTTACTGTTATTGAAAGTTGTAAAAAATATCAGTTTCTTCGAAAACAATATCATGCTGATATTTCTTATGTGAAATTAGCGTGATTTATACCAAGAAAATTACCGATCAAAATTTAGGGAAAATAAAAATTACCGATCAGTAGGTAATTTATCTATTCATGTGGTTATAGTCCATTAAATTTAAACAACTTTGAATCGTGAGCACTTTATACTTAGCTTGACTGCTTTACACGTTTTTGCGGTTTCTACAATCAAGACAGTAAGCGTGGCCAGGCCTTTCTGATTTAAAGATTTATTAAAAGACAAATATTCTAGCGCATCATTGTAAGTGCTGGCTGGCGCCTGTTAAGTAATTTTGGAAGTAATATAGAATTAATTGATCATTTAAATATGAAATGAACTTTCAATGCGAAATGAGCCCTTGGCCCAAATAAATGAAGCACTAGCATGGCATGGGCATGACACCTCTTGGCCCGGCTGGCAAGTCAACACTACACTGACTAACAATATTAGGATTCCCGCCAGCAGAACTGACAAGTGAACGAACGGGAAATCAGGGGAAAACTGTACTCCGAAGTAAAAAGGGACATTGTTATAGTCTCTGGAAGGATGGTACATTTAGTTTCACTCCCAGAGGTTAGAACTCTGTGCACCAAAATTTCAAAAATTTTTGGTAATTTAGCTTTGTAAAATTATGGTAAGATATTAATCGGTAATTTATGTTGTATTTGATAAATTACCGGTAATTTACGGACGGTAAATTACTGACTCTTAACTCAAGGGTGCGGGTTCAAAGGACTATTTAGTATTCAGGGTACATTGATAGTAAACTCCTACTGGTTTCCTTTCCAGTTTCTTAAAACACCCAGGCAACGCGAGATAGCTTAGCTAGTTTCTTATAAATGTTTTATTTAACAAAGTAATAATTGTCGATGGCTCTATTGTTAAGGGAATAAATTGTAAGCCATTATCTCTTTTGAATGCAGGCGGCACTTGGCAGATGCAAAGCCTCTTTTCTAGATTAAAGCCAGTAAAAGGGATATCAACGATCCTCAGCTTTTTAATCGCCAAAATGGAATCTTCATTTACTGGCGAGTGTCTCTTCCAGACACTCTCTAATGTCCTCTCACATCTTAGCTCGAGGAATAAGTTGACAATCCCTCAAAACTGATACGCACTCGTCTTTAGGTTGTCGAGTGAAACCAACCAACACAACTTTTTATTCTTGGGAGAAAATGAATGCATTCCTTATGGAAAGAAGCTCTTATTTGGAGTTCGGGGCTAAACAAAAGCGGGAAACGCAATTCCTCAAAAGCTTGAATCGTCGGCCGCTAGCCTATCAGCTTTTAAGTGAATTTGTTTCGTTCTAGCGCGGGCGGCTGCTCTAAATAAATAATATACAAACAAACGAATGGAATGAAATTGAATAAAAATAATTTTACCGTCTATCCTAAATTAAATTGTCTCGCTATTTTTATTTGTTCAAAACCTTTTAGCCATGTCCCCAATGAACCACTAATAAAAAGGAGATTTGGAGACTCAAACATACGTTACTAGATAGGCTATTCAGCGTTGCCTGGATGTCGTAAGGGACCAGAAAACTATAAATAAACTTTAGATCCACCCGTAATATGCATGATGTTTTTTCTTCATATTCAATAAAACAATGATTAATTAAGGATTAATCACAAAGCTACAATGTTACAAATACGACAATCTTATCAGGCTAATGGCTAGAGGTCCACAGACACAACCTTAAGGAGAGCTCAACCAAATCACTTCCATAGATGTCTGCGCTCACTTCATTTGAGCGAGGCTCTTCAAATTAATTGATGAGCTCAAAAGCCCGAGCCGAACCTGAAGGTTTATGAAAAACATGATGCATCAGGTTATGCTGGATGCTTAGGTTAGGTTTCGTTAAATAGAGGGGATGGTTTGCGGTTATAGTGCTTTCTGGTTTAGGGGATCAACGATTTTTTTAGATACATTATTTGATTCGTATGGTTTTTAAAAATTATACTTTAGTGGGGTGCACAATTTAGTTTCATTCATATTATTTGAAATGTGACGTCATTAGAAATATTTCACGATTGTGTTTCAGAAATGTTTTCAGTTGTACGATTTAATTTAATAACACCAGGTATAGATTTAATTTTAGAAGTAGGAATGGAGCACGGTTAGTATTTACTTCAGTCCGACTCATAGGAAAGTATAGAGCCCCTCCTTCCAACGCGTAACGAAAATTTCAAATTATCTTATTGGCTCACTTAAACTACGTTTTGATGACGTTGTTGTCGGGGACGGTGAAAAAAAATAATTATTTTTTACCTCAGTCGCTATGACCCGCCTCTTCTTTCATAACCCCCCCCCCCGGGTCCCGAGGAAGGGCGTCCGGGACTTTGACGCTCGCCCAGATTACTCTGTTCTCCATTCCTACTTCTAAAATTAAATCTATCCCTGACAATACCCTAGGGAGATAAACTATATGGCGGACCACGTGAGCCGTGTAAAGTTAATATTAAGGCCCACCCCCTTGGGCCATCTTGTTTAATACAAAAGTAGTTCAAGTCATTTGGATAGTTAATAAATATTCTATTTTTGCATTCATCGCGTAAAAATAGCCATAAAATTGTTAATTTCAACATCTACACTACTTGAAGAAATATTCTCCGGAAATATGAGAGTACCAGGCTCTAGCTTGAGCTTACTAAATTGACTGAGCACGAGCTCGAGGTGAGCCTTAAATACTATCAATTTTGAACCCGAGGTGAGCCCGCGAAAGATATTAGAGCGAGCTTGAGCTCGAGTTGAGCCTTAAATACTATCAATTTTGGACCCGAGGTGAGCCTGCGAAAGATATTAGAGCGAGCTTGAGTTCGAGTTGAGCCCATCAAAATTATGTGAATGAACACGATCCCTAGGTGAGTTCATTTATCAAAACTAACTTCGAACTCACATTGAGGTCGACGGAAACATTGTTTTAATTTCGAGCTAGAGGTGAGCTCGTTGTGTATTTCAATAAAGTAACGTAAGCTGAGCCCAAGCGATGGTGGACAGGTATGATCACTTCTAATGAACCTTCGCCTGGTGTTACCAGTATCAACCATGCGGTTTGGTCAATTTCGGAAATTAACGAATTATGACTGTTCAGAACAAACATGTAAAGAACTTTCCGAAGTACACTAGATTAACTAAGTTACGTTGCGTTGCCCGTTTGATTTTAGGGACTGGAAAGCGTGAAAAATTTCATATTTTACTAAACATGTCAGTGGTAAACACTAAATAGATTTTAACCATACTCGTATGAAATATCTGCATGATGGAGATTTTTTAGATACTTGTCTTTTTACAAATTTTAAAATCAACAAAGCAATGTTTAATTAGGGGTTAGTCACAAGGCTACAATGTTACGAAAATGTAATACGACATCCTTAACGGGCTTATAGGGTAGGGGTCCGCGGACCCAACCGTGTGCTTTACAACCAAACCATTTCTATCTGGTGTTACTAATATCATGGATAGATTTAATTTTAGATGTAGGAATGGAGAACGGTTAGTTTTTACTTCAGTCCGACTCATAGCCCAGTACAGAGCCCTCCCTCCGACTCGTCCAACTCGTAACGAAAAGTTTAAATTATCTAATTGGCTCACTTAAGCTACGTTTTGACAGCGTTCCTGACGGGAACGGCGAAAAATATATACGCAATTCCTTTTTACCTCTGTCGCTATGACCCGCCTCTTCTTTCACACCCCTCCGTCCCGTGGAAGGGGATCCGGGACTTTGACGTGCGCCCAAATTACTCTGTTCTCCATTCCTACTTCTAAAATTAAATATATCCATGTTAATATCAACCGTCAAGATAACTAAAGGCAAAATAAAAATCGCAACTGAAATTTTACTAGACGTAGAAATAATTTGCGTTACTAAACGTCGCGGTGTCATACTTGCAGAAAGTAACATAAATTAGTGACTTATGAAGGAAACAAGAAGCGTAGGTTATAAATTAGTTGCCTGTGAGAGAGATAGAGGTGGCTCGCGGCCGTAATTCATTGGTGATATATTTAGGTAAGGCTGGCGTTTTAATCGGCTTCTATTGAGAACGCCTGTTTCCCAACTTTAATTGTATTCGCTTTCCTCCATCCTACCCTTAATTAGTTTCCTGAGTAGTGTCATTAATTTTGATGCAAGGCGTGCGCTCGTTATATTCCATTCGAGTTTATTGATTATTCAAACGCATTTTGCACTATTCCCTTGAAACACTTGGATAGAACAAAAATATCTCTCCTGTGTTTATAACTCGTTCACAGAGTGAATCTTATTTTTGTGCAGGTTCCGGGAAGCACTTAGAAGTGGCCTCTCCATCCAGAATGATGAGAAGTACATCGCAAGATTGTCTGCAAAGAACAGGTATATCAAATTTACATCGTATTTAGAATTTTTACCATTGGTAAGGTAAACTGCAGTCCTTCATTAAAATCTAATCCAGTTGCTCGATACATCATTTTACCACGACTGTAAACCAGGGAGGAGTAGAAAAGGAGATGAATTGTAGGGTGAACTAGTTTCCTACCTCTGTTTAACCCCCCACAGTGGGAGAAAGGGGACCGCTGAAAAAGGGGTAACATATTGGTTTCTATAAAACAGCTTTCCTTAAATGCTGCTCCATGGTGGTAGATTGTTAGAAGCCAATGAAATTATAGTTTCTAGTGTTTTTTCGGTTATTGCAATTTAAAAAACCAACTGGTTTAAAACTTTAAACCATCGGGGAAAAAACGGTTAACAGAAACCAACAAAAACAAGACGGCCCAAGGGCTCGTAATAGTAGCCATATCGTACGAGTGAATAGCCCCTCTATACCCTACCCTAATGAGTGGATAACCCCTCTATACCTTACCCTAATGAGTGAATATCGCTATCTTTTTCAATGCTTAAATGATTTACCGTGCATAAAATCAGAGTGAATAGCCCCTCGATTCCCTACTCTAAACAGTGATTAAATTATGACCGTATAAATTTACTTATGCTGTAATTCTAATATTCCGGCGAATCGAAGAACAGATAGTTTTTAGTGATAATCCCCTCGATGAGTTTACAACATAGACTTATGCCGATGCACACTTATCGCATCTCATAAATTTCTAACAGGGACTTATGCCCAGAAACGTTTGAAAGAGAAAGTTTAGTTATAGTGATTACGCATTTTAGTGATTAACCCCTCGAATTACCTTTAGCAATGCTAAAATGATCAAATGCATAACGCTCATTTAACACTATGTTAGCTCTATCTAAACCCACATTTGAATTAACCGCCAAAACGTTCCAGTCAAACATAACATAGATGACGATAGCTACCGAACGAGAACGAAACACATGAGGAGCGCGGTAGGAAACGGGGAAAATCGTTATCTATTTAATTAGCACATACATAAAAAGAAAATAAATATAAAAACCCCAAACATACAAATTCATAAGTATCCGACCCCACAGATAGAAATTCAAAAGTATCCGATCCCACAGATTAAGAGGTACCCCACCCCACATCACCCCGACATTTTAGAGATAAAAATAAATGATAAAAAACTCGGGGTCTCTATCAAGTCTCTATAGTTCAGTGGTAGAATGTTTGCCTACTAAGCCAGCGACCCGGGTTCGATTCCCGGGTCTAACCTGAAAAATTTTAATTAAAATTAAATCTCTAACCGAGCCCAGTAACCCCTATGGGTGGGTTGTGGTAATATAAAGTTCCTTTTAAGCTAAAATCTGACGATAACGAAGCGACAACCCCGGCCACTACTACTACTACGGACGGCTCGGGTCAAACTAAGAGCCTATCGTATACTACGATATGGCTAAAAACTGGTTTTAGACATCCCTACGGGGATACATCCGTTCAGTTGTGGGAGTTAAGAAATACGGTTGTTAGGCTGAAAAGCGATTAAAATATATCCTTTTTCACTCCTCCCTGCATTCAACCATGAATATCCTAATAAATAACTAGTTATTATTATATCCATTGTACAAACTTGCAATCTCTTGTTTCTTAACTCGACAACTAATTAATCCAAGGCTTAACATGATAAACTAAAAACCAGGGGAGATCTGAAAGTTGTTGCACTCAAGAATAAATAGTCTTTCCAGGTTCCATGACGGATTAGTTTTGTTTTTGGTGGTATATTTTATTGTGTTTAGCTCTGCTGAGCCCGAAAGTGGTAACGGACTATTTGAAGGAGAATCCTTCTTTCGTCGAGGATTACGTCATGAGTCACGTGGACCTTGAACTTTTGGAAAGATGGATGATTCGCAAGACGCAAAGATCCATCAAACGCGCCCTATCCACCGAAACCGGAAACGGTATTTATTTCCCTTTTTATTTCCATCGACCAATCTGTCTTTCTCTCTTTCAATCTTACAAGAGTATCTAAAATAGAGTATTGAGTTTACCCATTCCTCCAATACTCCTCAGACGTTGAGGAATAATGGTCACGACCATATACGTGGTCTTGTCATCGAAGAACAATTCCTACGAATGTAATTGATTGACCTTTAACATTTGGTATCTAAATAATGAATTGTACGAGAAAGCCGAATAGATTAAATTGTAGAATGTGTTTCTCAAAATGCCACACGTCTTATTCCGATTATTAATTTATAACGCCTCCTTCCATGTGAATTCTTTTTTGGATTTCAGATAACCTTTTTGAACAATTTCTATATTTTGTCCTATACGACTAAATGTTTTGCCAAAATATTATTTTATATCCCGTGTTAAACACGATCTCCTCAAGACGGCAAGATTATTTCATGTAGTCCAAAAATGTCTAAAAATATCACGTGGTATACCCACCACCCAGTTTTTACAAGAGTTTCGAGTTAAAAAAATTTCTTCATACAAAGTTAACATCGTTATTCAGAGTTATTGTAGAAAACGCTCACCATCGGCATAAATATAAACACGAGCTAATATGTCTTACTCCACATGCTTGACTATTCCCTTCTTATAGTGCGCCAATGTTTGGGAGTCCATATCTCCGTAAATAAATGTTGTAGACTCCTTCACTTTCCACTCAGTTTGACTAAAAAAAACAGCCTTAAATTTATGGCAGTCTTATCAGAAACACCTTGTATTATTTCCATTTAGCCTATGAATTTTACTAACGATGTTTTGACTCAGAATTTTAATCTTTCGCGATAGCATTTGGGAAACACTAATATAGAAAAAGTGTGCGAATGAAAAGATCACTCGTGACCTTTATGAGAATTACAAACACGATTTTTCCCTCCTCAACAAAGCAACTGCTCAATCACTTGAAACTGTTAGAGTGTTTCTACCAAGTGCACTTGAATCCATTCTCGGCAAAAAACAATTAGGCTTTGCAATATTTTCTTTGAACAATATATGAATGAAGTCAATGAAGAAACGTCTATATTTTGAGACTCTTCTCTCTTTTCAGATCGGCCTGGACGCAAAACGAGTTTATCCCGTTGGAAAGTAAGTGCTCCGCTGTCAAAATGTTTCATTTTTGGTTCAGCTCTTAAGCCTTGCCATTTCCTCTTATTGTTGTTGTTATTGTTATTTTCTCCTTGGCTGCGTTCGCTTCCCTTTCCCATCAGTCGACATTACGTTCTTATATTCCCAAATGGAAGAAGAAAATGACTCATTCAGTCTTTAGAAAATACAAGGATAATTACAGTATTTAGTGGAGGTTGGCGACATTCTCTTGAAAGTTTTGTGGTCTTCCCCATTTTCTTGATTAACACTATATCAGATCGACAAAAACCACAATGTTGCTAGCTATATATAGTTCTACTGAAGCGTCTAGAATGATGGGAGGACTTCTGAGGGTACAAAGGAAACGTTATAGGCTATTCCATTAATTCCTCCAGGGAAGCAAATACACACGAGTTGAGGCCACTGCCTTAGGTTATTTCAATTACGCCAAGAAACACGGCTAAAGGCAAGTTCCGCGTGTTACACGGTCGGGCTCCGTCTTGCTTCTTGGCGAGAGGGAAATATCCTAAGATTGTGGTCTCCTTCCTGCGTGTTGTTTTCTCTTCGTGCAATTAATGGAATTGTAGAGAACCTCTCCATCTCATTCTCTCATCGAAGCTGTGGTTGTATAAACCTTGTAAAACAGAGTTAGACCGTTAGACGTACTAGCGGTGGAGATAGAAGGAAGAGTCTCTTCAATTAGCGACCCTTCCTTTGACCAATTTGACCCATTATTCATTGTATGGATGCTTATTATGTACTAATTGAGTCTCTAATTGCTCAACACGCCAGAATGACCTTACACCTACACCGTCCCCGTCTCAGAGCTAGAATACTCTCGAAAACAAGTTGTTAAGTTTCAAAAATATCAACGACTTCTTCCTTAATATTCTATCGTATCCCTACGCTGACAATTCAGGATGAAGTTGATTAGGCCTATTTTTTCGAGTTAAGCTTTCTAACTGTAAGCAAGAGAGTATAACTTTAGCCCTGCTTTCTACCTTGTTTGGTCGGGGTCGTTCTGTTTTTTGCCCCCCTAGAACTTCAAATAGCCAGTCAGATTGCTAGAGGTTAGATATTGTGTTTTTGGAAAGTAGCGCTACTCTTGGGATTCTGGGAGAGGGAGCCACTCCTCGTTCGTCACCTCTAAGCTCATAGTTTGTTTTGAGTGGACTATTTTTCTCTCTCTAAAAGCTGTGAGGAGGCTATCCTGGGAGGGGGGTCGCTATGCTAGAGGGGTAGAAATCTAACGCCTCAAACGAGGCGCAGCACGCGGAGGCAGAAGTATTATACTCTCTCCTATTTTTTCTTGCTGTAAGCCATATGATTTCCCTCTATTGATGCTAAGCGCCTGAATATTAAACTGCATTTCAGTCAGCATCAATTAATGAGTCCAATTGTTAGTTTTAAAAAGGCTAATTCAGAGGCCACTCTAGACGTTAATAGAGTTAAAACTTCATTCTTTGGAAGCCATCAGAGTAACTGTTATATCTCATCTGTTGGTTCAATGGACAGCGTAATTTTAACTTATCGTTTGAAAACATTTTATCGTGCGGCGAAAATCCCTAAATGTATTTGAAAACCATACACTCAATGGAGGTTTCCCTTTATCTATCTATTTCTGATAAAGGTTATTGCCAGTCTGACCTTTCTTTCACGTTTTTTCAACGGTCGCCTTCTTGGCTTCAAATTAGAACTCTTAAAGCAGCCCTGCATCGATTCTTTAGCCTCCCTAAAAAAGATAAAAAGCTACAGTCCATTGGCTATAAGGCAATAGAGCTGAAAGGCAGTAGAAAGGAGGTACGCGTAATGACGTTTTGACCCTCTTTCTCTAAGTCTGGGCCTTCTGGCTCTATTACTTATATTTTAGGAACATATAGAGCTTTTTATATTGTTATTATAGGATTTAGGTAGCGTGTGTCTTTATCCTTTAGCCTAACCAACCAATATAATCTTATTTCTGAGGTGGTTCCATGGCGTTGAATAAAATACACTTATTTATTTAAGCTTCTTTTTAATAATTAAGGTTTTAAAGATAATTAATATAATATTGTATTTTACGTTTCAGTTTTGCGTGCACGCTGACAAACGTAAAATGTTACAAGAATTAACGAACGCGCTTTATTTGCGACCACATAAAGCTCACGTCTTGAGCGAATTGGCCAAAACCATTTGTTCGGCAGTCAACGCTGATTCCTTTGACCTATTTATGTACGACAGGCTGACTGAAGTAAGTATATGAAGCCCTTTACAAAAGAAACTTTAGAACTTATTAAAATATATTTTTTTCTTTAATTCAAAAGTCGGATTAATTTATCGCTTGACCAGACTAATTAGGGTTCACGATTTACTTTTTCTGTAAATCTTTGTGAATCTAATTAATCACGTCCTTTAATTAAAGTTACCAATTTAAAAACATCAACCACTCCCAAGTGGCGCCATAATCATGGCTCAAATTAGATAGTTGTGGTCGTCGACTAACCAATCTAATAACTTTTTCAACTCATATTTTATAAACTTAAGTAGATTATATAAACATCGGAAGTAATCATTTAATTTTTCTTTATTTTTTGACAAGGAAATAACCAAGTTTCAACAACTAGATGGTGTTAAGTGAGTTCTTATTGTTACTATAATACTTTAACGGTGCCTTCGTACTGGCGCGAAAAATTGTCTTTAATTGGTGAACTCTTTATTTCCGTAGACCCGGTGAAATTCCCAAACCATTTCCGGCTGAAATAGGAACAAATGTCACAGCCTATGTCGCTAGAACCAAAGAAGTAGTTAGAATAACGTACGATGATAACGTAAGTACTTACTTTAATTATTGTTAGAACGGCTGAAGGGACATATATTAGAGCCCCACGTTAAAGAATGATTTTCAATTTAGGGGCTTTTCACAAATTACGTGACGTAGACAGGAAGGGAAAGGATTTGAATTTATGTTACCAAAAGTATATAGATTTATAAAAAGTACACTTCATTAAAAATTCCCTGCCTCTGGCTGTAGACGACATGTAAACTGAGAAGAAAACTTACCCTAATCTCAACCCTTTACACGAATTAACCAGTCAAGGAAGAGCTGCTTGACGTCAGAGGTTTATAGAATGTAGTACATGATGCTGGCGATCCAAACGTTAATTTTTGGTACTAGAGCTAGCATCCGCTACTTTGGGGGCCTATACATAGTTTACAGGCGTGGAGGATTCATACCATTTGCACATGGAGACCTGGCAACTTAGAGTGTAAAATAGCAGACGATTTTACACTCTAAGTCGCTTGGTCTCCTGGTGTTAATGGTAGGAATCCTCTACGCCTGTAAACTATGTATTCACGGTTTGTTCCCTGGGTCACGGTCGGGAAGGTAATCATATGCAGAGGGGGTCGACACTATTCTGGGAAAAAGGAGGGTTTCTCATATTACACCGCGCGAGCAAGTTTCAACGAAGTGTAATTTTTGTTTTTATTTCTATATACTTTTGATGTTACTAATTGTTACTGGGGGAGGGTCATGGAAAATTTTACGAAACAAATCATATTTTGACACATCAACGTCATAGCGTTTTTAGTTTTTCTACGGCCGAAAAGGATTGCCACTTGCAAATATAGACTAGGAAAAAGATTTCCTATTGTATAGTTACGCCTCTTTTCCCACTCTTTAGAGGAAAATAGACCAGAAAGCTCAAAAGACTCAAAATGCATGTACACAGGGGTTCTTCTCGATTGGTATTTTTCTTACTATGGGGAGGGGTCGAAAATTGGTCTTTCATTGCGTGACGTAATTTGTCAACAACTCCTAATAGACCCAATGATATATATAATCCTATAAACCGGCCCTGACGTTTTTGCATTAGGTTTAAAGCTTTTAAAAGAATGAAAGAAGTTGTTATATTATTAATATAATTAAATATTAAAAATATAAATTCGAAGGAAGCTAACATTCAGGGGTCTTCATCCCCTTGTTAATCCTACGACCCCTGTAGAAATGTTTCAACCCATACACTAGTTTTCAGGAGAAAAAAACCACCAGGGAATAGGAAACTAAAAATTTTATTTAGCACGAACTGTAAACGATATTTAATCAATAAAATAAGTTTTATTATTTCACCAGAGATATATTTAATTTTAGAAGTAGGAATGGAGAACGGTTAGTATTTACTTCAGTCCGACTTAAAGCCCAGTATAGAGCCCCTCCCTCCAACACGTAACGAAAAGTTAAAATTATCTTATTGGCTCATTTAAACTACGTTTTGATGACGTTACTGACGGGGACTGCGAAAAATACGTAATTCCTTTTTACCTCTGTCGCTATGACCCGCCTCTTCTTTCATACCCCTATGTCACGAGGAAGGGCGTCCGGGACTTTGACGTGCCCCAGATTACTCTGTTCTCCATTCCTACTTCTAAAATTACATCTATCTCTGATTTTACATAGGATTTACGTTTCCCGGACGGTTTATTATCAAAAAGCGACGAAGTTCGGTACGCTCTTTGTTATCCCGTCGTGCAACCGGACGGCGAGCTCTCCGGTAAAGTTGATCTCACTTTTCCATCTTAATTATAGCAAAAGTACACCGAAAATATACAAAGTGTCTAACAGGCTGCACTTTCTGCCACATGCGTTTTCAAGAGGGCCATGCTTTATCAAATCGCTTCCAGCCCCCACTAGCCTATCGAATATCGTACTCGACAATAAAGTTCCGCTTTATTTTTACTCTAGAGCGGCGAAACACCGCTACCATAGTTTCACATTTGACCGCTTGGAGGGCAGTCACATTCCTAATTTTACAAAAACGACTACCTCATGAATTTACAATCTGGTTGGCTTAAATTATTTCGAAATGACTCGCGCTCCAAAAAGCATGTCAGGTGCTAAAATGACCTTTAGACACTTTGTGTTTTTCCATTTGCTTTTGGTTGTAGTGTCTTAACGCCTTGTTACGTATAGTACAGGACAGATAGGCTAACAATGGGCTTCACCCAGACCATTTGAAAATAAAGGTGAAAATTGATGCACGGGTAGTATTTGAGCCAGATCAAAACTGTACTAAAAGTCCCCTGCTCTAGAGCGCAAGCTTTCACCACCATCTTGGAAAATGGCCGCTGGCGATGCCAGCTACAATGTATCCCACAGTGTTCTTCAATAATTATTAAAACTGGTATATATTATAATTCGAAACATGTGAGCATCATACTAAAATATTAAAGCTCTGCGTTTGATAGTTTGACCACTATATTGTAATAATGGCCGCCGGGAAAACCACCTACAGGGTCATGTTGATGCAAAATTATGAAAACTTGGTGTGCATTATAATTAGAACTGTGCGAACTTCAGAAGTTCCGACTAAAATATTCAACCCATCAGCGCCACAGTTTGGTCGCCATCTTGGACAATGGCCGCCAGAAATGTCATGTAGCAATATTACGTTCGTCAAAAATTAATGAAAATTGGTACACATTATGATTACGAACGTTTCAACACCATAATAAAATACTCAAGCCGTGGGTCGGGTACTTTGATCACCCTGTTGGATAATGACCGCCAGGAATGCGATGCAGCCAAAGCATTTTTCACGATATTTTTAAAAGTTACGAAAATTGGTATATATTGTAATTAGGATCATGTGAACATTACACCAAAATATTAAAAGGTTCCGACTGACAGATTATCTGCCATCTTTCATAATGGTATCTAAACGACAGTCACCTAATGATCTGTATTTTTCGTCAGAGCTTTCCGAATATGAGTAGTTTAATTTTATGAAAACCCAGAAAAAGCTGTTCCTTTATCGACCCTTGGAAAATTATTTCCCTTAAATTTAAACATGTAAAGTATAGTGAAAAACTGAAAATCAATCATATACTCTGGAAATTTTACATTTAATTGTTTGTTGTTAGTACTAGTTTTATAACAAGTCCCCAAGATTTCATTGATTGAGGAGTATTGTTCCGGTATTTAATATTGAAAAACCTTATGCAAGATGGCGCCCAAAATATGAATAGCAGGCCTTGAATATTTTAGTAGGGTGTTGAACTGTTCCTAATCATAATTTTTCCTGAACTTATAGTTACATGACATTCCTGGCGACCATTTCCAAGATAGCGACAAAACTATTGAGTTCATGGCTTCAATATTTTGATAAGATGTTTAGAGTTTTATTAAAAATGCGAACCAAGTTTCTTAATTTTCCAACAACACGGTGGAATATACTGTAAATGTATCTGGCATTGCATGTGGCCCTTTTTCAATATAATGGCCAAACTATCAAACGCGGAGATTTAATATTTTAGTAAAAAGCTCATGTAGATTCATTTATAACATGCACCAGATTTCATAATTTTTGAAGAATACTGTGTGTACATTGTAGATGGCATTCTCGGGCTTCCGGGCGGCCATTTTCCAAGATGGCGCTCCAGAGCAGGATACTTTTAGTATATTTTTGGGGGTTTAAAACTACCCGTGTACCAATTTTCATTTTTATGCTCAAATGTTCTAAGTCAAACCCTAAAGTTCCTGGGCTAGTACAAACAATTGTTCATCCCTATAAAATGAAGGCATTTTACGATAATTCAATTAATTTTATCTCTGGTCTCAAGGCGCTAAAATGTTTTGTTTTGTTTTCTTTTCTTCATTTAGGAGTTTTGGAATTGTATCGGAGAGAAACTGGTCCGGAATTCCACGAGGAAGATGAAGAAGTAAGCATTTTTTTATTTTTGGTTCGTTATTATATCATAATTACTTCGTTTTCCCAAAAAGAAAATTATTTTACCTCTTGCTTGAAAAGTTACTGTATTAGTGTGTTGCGCTTTCAGTAATGCACCTTTGTTCAAAATATTTGACGGGAAAGTTATTCGTGACGTAAAACTCAAAAGACCAACCTTACTTCCTCCTCTGGTCTCTGCATCGTTTAATTAAGTCTTTTTCGTTATTATTATTTTTATTTTCAGATTGTGAATAGTTATTTAGTTTGGGGTGGAATCGCGCTGCACTACGCGGAGGTAAGCTCATTTTTCATTTGCTACTTCTATTTTCCTCGAGGGGCTGATCACTTGCGAAATCGAGTGTACAAACGCCCATGAAATCCGATTTACAACATCTTGAAATTTTTGAAAACTTGGGTGAAATTTTGAAATTTTGGTTGAAATTTTGAAATCTTGGTTGAAATTTTGAATTCTAGGTTGAAATTTTGAAATCTTTGGAAATCTTTGTTGAAATCTTGAAATTTTTGGAAATCTTTGTTGAAATCTTGAAATTTTTGGAAATCTTAGTTGGAATTTTGAAATCTTTGGAAATCTTAGTTGACATTTTGATATCTTTGGAAATCTGACTTAAAATCTTCGAGAATTTTAGTTGAAATTCGGAAATTTTATGAAACCTTGGTTGAAATTTCTGGAAATTTTATGAAACCTTGGTTGAAATTTCTGGAAATTTTATGAAACCTTGGTTGAAATTTCTGGAAATTTTATGAAATCTTGGTTGAAATTTCTGGAAATTTTATGAAATCTTGGTTGAAATTTCTGGAAAATTTTCGAAATCTGTTGAAATCATAAAACTTCTATGGAAATTTTGAAATCTCTGTTTAAATCATGAATTTTTTCCAACTTTGTTTGAAATCTTACGAAATTTTGAAAGCTCTGTTGAAATCATGAAATTTTTCCAACTTTGTTTGAAATCTTACGAAATTTGGGTGACATTATAGGAAATTGTAAAAATTTCTGAAATTTTTCAAATCTTTCGAAATCCTTAGGAATTTTTGAAATCTGAAATCGAGTGTACAGATTTTTTGGAAGTGATCAGTCCCTCGATTTTCCTTCTTGCAATAATTTATCGATCCCGAAATGAAATTCTTTAGTTTTAAAAGTACACCGTTTTTATTTTAACCAACACTGGGGGAGCTTTCTGAAGACTCGTGTTCGTTTTCCGAAACCAAAGAGGATATATTTGTCAAGGGATTTTGAGAGTTCTCGCTTTCCTTTTTATTTATTTGTTCAATTTTCCACCTAACGTCAGAACGAATTAAGAAAGGGAGTAGAAACTTGGGGGAAAGATGTAGCTCTAAAAACCACGTGATCATAGGTCACAAACCAGATCGAATGTCACTACGTCCGTTCGCTCATCAGGCGTTAGATTTATCATGTGACCGGATGTTCAACTGGCCAGTTATTTGAGACGCACGCTCGTTTGAGCTACAACGTGTTTTGCATTGTCAAAGACTGGAGCTTCCACTCCCTTTTTTAATTCTTTCTGCTAACATCCGATTCACCATATTTCAACAAATAAAAAGGCAGCGAAAGATGCTTGCCTAAAGTCCCTAAACCGGTAGTGCAGTGGAAAATTTTCAAAGCCAGAACTCTTCAGCCCATTTTTTAACTCCTCGCCTTTGTACCCTCTTTGCCAAAAGCCGAGTTACTACTCCCTGGGAATTAGAATTTTTAGACGTTTATAATTCCATTATTAAATTTATATTGGCTTTTCACATTGGCTTGTGTCACATGTCGTTTTGGAAATATAAATTGACAATGTAGGCGTAACTAGATTGTTATGCGAAATTCTTATTTCTTAAAAAGGTTCGGGACTACATTCGGAGTAAAAATAACCCCGATAGAAAATATGAATTTGATTAAAAAAAGTTTGGCCCGAAAGAAGACGTCACTTTTAATCAAGCGAAGACGACTTTATTGATATAGGCAAGCATGCAGCAGTCGCGGGCGTTTCTGTCATTTTACCATACCCAAGCAAAATATTTGCCATCATTTATAGAGGACTTTCCCATTTTTATCCTTCAATAAAAAGGATTTTGTATAGTCGACCCATTTTTCAAAGGGACTATAAAGTGTTTTGCAATTCAATGCCAATAGAATACAGGGTGTTTCAGATAGGCCTAAGTCTGCCATAAATTAAGAGTATGGTCTTTGGGTCAAACTGAGTGAAAAATGTCAACATTTAGTTACGGCATAAGTTTATAAGATATGTTCCATAAGTATGTCACTACCTATACTTCGTAATGATAGAGTCTTAATGAGAGCTAGTTCAAGAACGACGTGAAAATTGACTACACTCGGTTTTGCAGTCTATCCTCCTATTTAGTCTATACTAAGCCTTTAATTGACAGCGCCTCACCAGGTGTCGCTTTACGAGAATGTATGACGTTTCGCCTACGTCACTTCATGACAAGCTCTCATTTACGAGTGACACACTTATAGAACATATCTTATAAACTTATGGTTAAGGAGATATAGGCTAATAAACACTGGCTCAATAAAACAAAGGAAATAGTCTCACATGTGAAGTAAGAAGACATTATCCTTCAATCTAAGAACGGTATTGACTATTGAACCTTTATCCAGCAGAAGTTTGACAATAGTTAGAAGTGTGCGCACGCTCCTAAAGTAAAGCTAATTGCTCCACATGCGTGATTTTTTCGTTGTTTTAGGGGCCAATGTTTGGGAGAACTTATCTCCGTCACTAAATTTTATAGACATCATGTTCTTTAACACTTTCCACTCAGTTTGATCCAAAGTTCTCACACTTAATTTTTGGCAGACTTATCAGTAACACCTTTTCTAAAGAGGTTAAGGGTAATTTTCGCCAATGGGAAGGGATCATTCACTCGTTGTTTTGCTCCTCAAATCATAATGAAAGTTAGGGCTTATACTCTTTTTTGACGAAACTAAATTAGACGTTAAAGTATTTTCCTTGTCTCAATAGGCATTAAAACAAATTCTCAGAACTTGTTGTATTTTTAGCTATACTCTAATATGGCGAGACAAAGGAAGCTGAACAACTTTTTACTGGCTGTTGTCAAGTGAGTACAAAGCGAAATTATTCAATAACCAACTTAATCAAACAATTGTAAAGATTTTTATTATAACTTCAGTACAATTTTATTCTTTAGGTCCATTTTTCAAGACATGATCAGTATGGATACGGTCATCGTTAAAATAATGGTCAGTTCAAATTTTCTCTTTTTCCCCTATCGGTAAGCCCAAGTTTTATCCACTGTGTCAGACATTGTTAGGAAATACGAAATTTTGTTAATGGTAATAACGTTAAAAAGTATGGAATAGAAACCTTTGAAATCGGAACTCGACCAACGTAGGCGAAATCCCACCCCAGTAATGTCGGAGCTTCCGTGTAAAGGAAACTCATGTTGAAGTTTAAGAAATTGCTAAGCTGGGCTTCATCTGATCTTAGAAATTGTTTGTTTGTAATTGCTAAGCTTATACATATTTGTGAAAATGGTTGGTTTCATTGTTTGGATGAAGTTATGCACAGTCACAATTCGTTTTCTTCCAAATTTGGCCAAACTGTGTGCTTGATATTTGTAACACTAGATGAAAATTATGAAAGTGGTTTGGTTGAGTAACTCAAGGCCGAGTTTAATCCTTTTAAAAGGTGTGAAAAACGTACATCTTGCAGATGTTTAATACGGAGGTGTTAAAGACTGTTTAGTGTTTGATTTCCACATAGATCTGAATCTCTTCCCGGTTTCTAATCCCTTAAAACACCTTGGCAACGCGTAGTAGCTTTTGCCATGTGTTGCCATTTGACTCTCATTCATCAAATTGACATGTCTGTCTATAACTGACCAACGTATCGATTAAAGGCTTTAGGGAGCAAGTACCCATTGGAAGGGTGGCAGCAGGTGGTATGAAGGATGGAAGGTTTTGTGTCATAGCAAAAAGGTGAACTATTGGATAAAAATGCTTCATTTTATCGATCTCCAATAAGATCGTTCAGTTCTCCCTTTGGGGAAATATCTTCCGTGTCTCCTGTCCGTAAATGTTGTATCCCCAGTCATACTCATAAATCAAAGTCTCTCCTTTCTGCTTGGAGCAGTATCCCAACCCTTATTTTCTCCTTTTCAATAAGAAGAGAAATTATTTACGTCGCCGTGAATCTTCCAAGCCCCACGAACCAGCAATCCGGGGAATGACCCTCCCCCCCCTTCCCAAAGAAAAAGCTAGTAAAATGAGCTGGGACACTTCCTCAATATTAGGGCTGTACTTTTTAAGGTATTCGTCGAATACCAAATAGCAGTGTTTTTGGGAGCCATCTCTCGGCTCGGAATAGGAAAATGACCAAATAATTTGACCAAATAGTGTGAAGTTCAAAAATTCGACCAAATTTAAATTTCTATAAAACTATTCTACCAAATTTCAAATTTATAAATAATGGGACACGGAAAGGTACTTTTGAACAGCTGAAAACTTATTTTTGAACGAATCAAAGGTTTTATTTTAATCAAAATTAGGTTAGTTGTCAATATATCCCTACTCGCTTTGCAATGTATGACCTCTTCCATGATACTATATTTTTTAATAGGTATACTATAGTGACATATTATTAGGAAGTTCAATATAGTTAGCTCCGCAGCGAGAAGTTGATAATAACCAGTACCTTTTAAGTTAAAACCTTTAATGATTGATCCTTGTCTATGAACTTCTAAAGACTGAGTGGCTGATTCCAGCTATAGCCTCCTAGATCACGCGACTCGGTGAACGCGGGTAATACTTAACAGTAGCCACGTCAGAATTTTAAGGGTGTGTCTGCCCAGTCGCGTCATCTATTAGGTCACGGTCCAGCGGACATTATCATAGCGTCCATAGGGATAGGAGCATAACATTTATGTTTCTATCTCTATGACAGCGCCCTCAAATTCACAAAATCAACAGAAAAATTCAAAAACTGGTTGCGAATACCAAATAATTTGGTCAATAGACTGTTAAAAACATTCACTTTCAAATTGTTTTATCCGCTATAGAATAGTCAGTTTTTCGAAGCTCATTATCTGGTATTCTAGAATTTTGAAAATCATTATTCGATTCGTCGGTGCGAATAGTAAACGTCAATTTTGACCAAATTATTTGGTCCGACCAAATAGTAACGAATAGTCTGCACGGCCCTACTCGATATTAATAGAATGCGGCGGCGGATAATAAAAAATTCTTACGTCTATATTAAGTCAACTTGATGCTCTTGGCGTATCCACCTGCTTTTATTCAATAAGAAATATGTACCGGACAAAAAGCTGCAAAACTTAAGAGTCGTATAGTTGGGCGACTCAACTCCAATAACAAAATTATATAAAATATTTGTTCCAAGTTTCTTTCTTAAGAAAACGCTCCTTTCAATTTACAGATTTTCTACTTCACCTCCGACCGTAGAGTAACTTTATTCTGTTAGCCTGGGGCAAAATACCTCAACAACGAACAGGCAACTGAAAACCAAAATCAATAAAATATATTATGAACAAAAAGTTATATGGATCAAATTGCATATAAATAAACACGAAAAATGCTGGGAACTGACGTACCTTTCGTGAACCATAGTGAACAAATTCATCATGATACTTTTCATAATAACTTTGAAATTTTCTACTTCGAAAAAAAATACAAAATCCATTTCCGCCTCGTATAGAAATGTTTGGAGCTAAATAAAAGTGGAAATATAATTTTTTTTTTTCCTTTTATCTATTGATTTTAGACTTTCGCGCAAAAGCTGGTAGACGCGGATCGCGCTTCTCTGTTCCTAGTTGATGGACGCAGCAAGGAACTGTACGCTCGCATCTTCGACGTCAGTGGAGAACCCGAAACGGGTGCCCCCAACGTCAACTTGGAAGCTTCAAAAGAAATCAGGTCTTTACCACTTGACCTTCACTCGCATTTTACTTGACACCCCAATTTCACGAGATGGTGTTGGATAAGGAGTCAGATTAAATTGTAATCCGACGATGTGTTGTATTGTAGGTTCCCCATAGGAACTGGTATAGCGGGTTACGTTGCGCAGACTGGCGAATCTCTTAATATCCCAAACGCATACGATGATGAAAGATTTAATAGGTTAGTCTCCGTCTCTCTTTGAACCGCCAAAACGTATAATTACTTATTTAAGCTTATAGTCCTAATTAATTTCTTGTTAATTATAATACGAAGAGCGGTAGACCAACAGACGGGTTACACGACGAAAAGTCTGCTGTGCATGCCAATTTTTATCCGAGGAAAGTGAGTAAGGCCGCCAAATAACGAGTGACAGACTTCTTAGTCAAGTTGTCTCTATGACGTTAGTGTCATCGGGGTGGTGCAAATGGTCAACAAAATCAGTTGTCCCTTCACCAAGGCCGACGAAGAAGCCTTCGCCACTTTCGCCACTTATTGCGGTCTGGCTCTGCACCACGCCAAACTCTATGACAAAATTCGCCGATCCGAACAGAAGTACAAAGTCGCCTTGGAAATCCTCTCCTACCATAACACCTGTTCCGACGACGAAGCCCGCCTCATTCGCAACAATCTGACCTTCCAAATGCCCGACGACCTCAGCTCGTAAGTCACTTGGCGTCTCTTTTTCTGAAGAAAGTCCAGCTTTAAATGTTAACGATATTACGGAGTAAATTTGGCCCTGTATTTTCAATACACTATATAGATTTGCGTTCGCCCCTCTCACCATTTCATCGGACGACAAAGTTCTGGCCTCCATATTCATGTTTAACGACCTCTTCGGTTTACAAAGGTAAATTGATGAATGCGACGTGTACGTCCTTCATTTCTTAAGCCAAATTTTGACACTCCTTCAGGTTCGAACTGGATTGTCTGATACGATTCGTTCTGACCGTACGTAAAAATTACCGACGGGTGCCGTACCATAACTGGGCACACGGTTTTAGCGTAGCTAATTCCATGTACGCCATCATTAAGAATGGAACCGGCCGTTTCAAACCCCTTGAGGTCGGTCAAGAGAAATACACATATAATTAATAACCCTTCACTCTACAGTATTTAAAATTATCTTTGGAACTACCAGGAACTGTCTCTGTTTGTCTCTTGCTTGTGCCACGATTTGGACCATCGAGGTAAAACAAATCAGTTCCTGGTCAATTCCGCTTCACCACTAGCCGCCATTTACACTACATCCACCCTGGAGCATCATCATTTCAACCAAACCGTTTCTATATTGCAAGTACGTCAGTAACGAATTAAAACATTTTTTCACGCCTATATTTTATCCTCCCTTGATATTTAATTCGGGCGTGGTTTTCAGCAAGATGGTCACAATATATTTAAAAATCTAAATTCCGAAGAATACAAACAGGTAATAAGGAATAGTGCAAATATAGCTTAAAATAATTTATTTATTTAATTAAAAACAAACTATATAGGTCCTGAGCAATATTAAGCACTGCATTTTGGCGACGGATTTGGCTCTGTTTTTCCCGAATAAAGCCAAAATGAAAAGTATCGTCGATCAAGACCAGTTTGACTGGGAAAATTCAGAGCACAGGTAATGTAGTGGGTGAATCTATATCGGCATTGCGTCTCGCTTGTCCTTCCGTATTATAATCCGTCTGTTAGATTAAAGCTTTAGAAATTCTTTTTAGGCTTCTTCTGGAGGCGATTACGATGACGGCCTGCGACTTATGCGCCAGTACAAAACCATGGGAACAACAACAGGAAACTGTTAGAGTCATTTTCGAAGAGTTTTACGATCAGGTCAGTCGTTTCTCCTGGTTCTTGTACCAATTGTTTGCCATAGTGTACAGAAATAAACAGACGTTCATCGTCCCCCATCGCTTTTTCCCTTAATAACACCTCCACTTTGAAGTGTCAGAAAAATTGATCGCTTTCAAAGATACTTTCAAAGGCATTAAAGGCCGACTTCCAGCGAAAAGGGCTCTAGCGAACTGAAAACCGATCATTGAGACTAACAATGAAGCGACCGTGCCGATTTTCGAAGCCCCGCTGGGTCAAAAGTTGGAAGGGTTCTCGCTAACTGAAAGCCGTGCAATGTGGTTCTAGCGAACTGAAGATACACAATAGAAATCCATTTAAATTTATTTCCTCTCGAATTTTTGCTTTCCACTGAAGGAAATTCTCTATTGTGTATCTTCAGTTCGCTAGAACCACATTGCTCGGTTTTCAGTTCGCTAGAACTCTTTTCGATGGAAGTCGGTCTTTAAGAGATACTTGCATGACAATCACTCTAAATATATTTCTAGTTTCCCTGTAATTTGGCTTTTACCCGAGCCGCGATGTACGATAGGTGAAACATTTATACATGCGTCTATTGAAATTTTCGCCCAAATTGCCATTTCCTCCCAACGCAATTTTTTTATTATTATTATTATTTTTTTATGCGATTATCGTTTTTCACTTTGTTCATTCTATTTTAGGGTGACGCTGAAAGGGCGCAAGGTCGTGAACCTATACCCATGATGGATAGGAATAAAAAACACGAACAACCCGCCTCACAGGTATACTAGTTAAAGCTATTTATGCTAAGGTCTAATCACTCTAAGTTAAGTTCTTGTACATCGATTACGGGCAGGACTTTAAAGTTATGTACAATCCGTTATGTAGAGGGGGAGCCTCTATATCAGCTTATCTTGCATCAAATTGAGCGCTACTGGGTATGCGTGAATTTCGAAGCATTATCATTGCATTGGGAATGGCATCGGTATTTCCGTTGAATCTATCCGCCGAGTCGTTCCACGGTTACTGTCACGTGCCATTGCCTAATCACTATTCCAGGAAATAGTAACACAACTACTTAAAAATATAGTTCTTGACACGCCCCCACACAACGGATTGTGCATCCCTTTAAAAGATTAAGGGTCGTGTACACTGATTACACTGAGTAACAGATCGCTCAAATTTAAGGGCATCACGCAAAAAGGGTTCATGTAAGTAAACCTTTAATTCCATTTTAGGTGGGCTTTTTGAAGGGAATTTGTATTCCGTGTTACGAACTCGTTTGTAAATTGATTCCAACCTCCACGCCTCTCCTCCAAGGATGTCTGTAAGACAAGCTTAACTCAAAAAACTCTATATTAAAAGCCCCGCTCTACAATTATTCTTTTGTCAGATCCAATTTAGCAAAGTGGCAAGAATTGGCGGACGCTCAGAAAACAGCAGATGTGTCTTGAATAAAATCATTCAATCGTCTTTTTCGTCCAAAAACGTTTCGAAGAATGGCGTCCTTATCACGATGCGAGATCTTCTCATCCGACTGTAGCCCCCATTACAAATCTTACTACTACAAAATAACCAAGAGTCCAACAGCGCAATTGCTGCAGAACCTTCCAAAAATTGCAAAAAATAAAAGGAATTAAAGTCGAATATTTTTCGTGTTTTTATTATATAGAGATCTCACCTGCCATGAATCAGTTCTAATCTCCCATAAATATTGAACATTTGTTTTTTTTCAAGAAGGACGTATCATACCTTTCAGAAAAGCCTTCTTTAATAAGGTGAGCTTAAAACTAGAAAAAGACAAGTTTTTCTACATTCAAATGTTAATCATTTTAAGGAAAGTTTTAATTTTGAGAAAGATTTTTCTCAAGGTCAGTGAAATTCGGCTCAATATTCGTGGGAGAATTAAGGTAATACGTGATCTCACTATATACGTGTATATAGATTAATTCATTAATTATTACCTGTCATATTTGTCGCTGTGATATTCAAATTACCCTACCAACCAAAATTATGGAAAAAAATATAAAAATCATTCTTGTAAGTTATTTTGTGAATGGTCTAGTCTTCTATATATACATAAATATAGTGTTATTTGTATAAAGTAACGATTTAAAAATTACCGAAATTTTGAATGTAAATGTTTTAAATGGAAATTTTAACTTGGTAATTAATTGCAATTTCATCGTTCGTTGTTAATATTTGTTGCAAAAAAAAGCTTCTTAGAAATTCTATCGCAAGTACGAAAATCGTCAATTAAAAACTTCGCAACCACAAGAGCGAAATAACGATAATAATAAAAATAATACAAAATTATGCAGTTTAAATATTTTAATAAACTAATTAGGTGCGGAACTGAACTGAGAGTTGTTACAAAATGAAATTGGAAAATATTTATATATAGTCTGTTTTTATAAGACTAAAATTGTTCTTAAATATAAACGTCTTGGCACGATTGTAAACCCATTTATTTTTATAGGCAAAAAGAAATAAAATGTAGTTGCACGTATAGCAGTCTCTTTTCTTTGAAATTCAATATCAAAATGATGTGACGTGGTGAAGAAATTTGTTACCTCTCCGAGTGACGTATGTCACGAAGATATATTACACTGGACGTTTCTGGCTGTCAGTTGCCGAGTGACACTAGTGCAAAGGGTTCAAAGTTTCCAAGAAAACGTTTTTTGCATGAATATATATATTAGCCCACAAAGTTCAGAGTACGTAACGTGTGCATGAACAACGGTTTTTGATACATTTGTCAAGATAAGATTAACATTAGAACCTCTCCGTGACATACGTCACTCGGATAGGTAAAAATAGAGTAATAAAACATTAAGTTAAAGGGAATGCGAATTTACAATTTCATATCATATTTTACCACGAAAGTGGTATTATGTTACACTTTCAAGTTTCTACTTTCAAAATATCAAGTTTTTAATATAATTGAACCAAAGTTTCTATTTTTAAAATCCATTGAAAAATTACGAAAACTCAGTTTCGATATATCAATAATTTTGTCTTGTCGAGCTTGTTCGCCCGTTTGATGACATCACTATGACGTGAGGAATAAAAGCGCGGGAATCGAATACGCGTCTCGAGCTTCTCGCCAAGTCTAAACTCTGGGTCTGATAGCGGAGAGAGTGGCACCATCTGAAGTGAAAAATATATCTGTGACGTCAGCCAACGGGAACAAATTAAAAGCTTGATATTTTTGAATTGAAAGAAATTAATTCTATCTTTTGTTATATAAATCTGAGGTTTTTCCAACGAAGCTTCTCATTCCCTTTAAGTCAAAAAATATTTACACTGGTCCAAGCAATCAATAAATTGGATTTGGACCGGAGGAAATGTGCCATTTCCCAGACTGTTACAGAAGCTATTATATAAAAACGTCTTGATTTGGACCAAGGCCGAAAAAACAAACGATATGTGTGAGGTTTATCAATTGACTGAAGTTCAGATATTGAAATTTTTTTCTAGTTATTTTTATCCACTCAATCCTTAATCAATATTTAATTCAATCAACTGATTTTACTGTTAATCGATCAGGCCCGTAGCCACGGGGGGGGGCACCAGGGGGCAATGCCCCCTCAAAAATATATCCTGCCCCCTCAAATAAGATTTCGGTTTGCCCCTAAATGCCCCCTAAAAATTTTCCAATGCCCCCTTATCAAATTAACATTTTATTTTGGTACACAAATATTAAAACTATTTAGAATGTATATCAACATATTTTAGACTTTATTGTCTTTATCTGTGTATATTCCTGATACACTTGAATTTTTTTTAGCTTTTGTCGTTATCCTTGATATATATCGCTGGTTTTGTCATCCAGGACCAAAATATTATGTCGGGGTACAGCGAGGGGTCGGGCGTTTTGGAAAAAGTGTTCGGGATTTCGAAATCCAATTTGATTTCTTCGGATTCCGTTTGATTTCAGAATTCGATAAAATGCAATGAATTTCATCGAATTTTGAGATTTTTCCCATGATTCCGTCGGATTTTGCTATTTTTCTCGTTATTTCGACGGATTTTGCGATATTTCCATTGATGTCGTTGGATTTTGAGATTTGTTACGTGATATCCTCGGATTTTGAGAATTTCCCCTTGATTTCGTCGGATTTTGTGATTTCTTTGGATTTTGGATTTCGTGAATTTTGTAATGGATTTCACGATTTCTTTACTGATTTTGTGATTTCGCTTCTGATTTCGTGATTTTTATGTTGATTTCGTGATTTCTTAGTTGATTTTGTGTTTTTTTCCTGATTTTATGATTTCTTTAATGATTTTGTGATTTCGTTGCTGATTTTTTATTTGATTTCAAAATCAGCATTGATTTCGGATTTCTTAAGTTGGATTTCACGGGTAGCGTACGGGAATTAATGAATGACCGACCCCTCGGGGTACAGACTTACATTTGACGCCTCAACAGCGACTTGCGAAGTTGCGAGGCAAGCTTTTCTTGCCCTACTCGCGTATTTTCACTTTAACGACGAGCTATGTCACTTGAAAGAAAGTGAAACTTAACTTCCCTAGCCTACGAAAAAGATCTGACTTGAAATTTAGATTTAGAATTGTTTATTAACAATTTATTTTTTTTAAACTTTTTAAAAAAAGTTTGATTTTCAATTGTTAAATGAGTGTCAATAATGAAATACCTGCGGAAATATTTATTGTCTGACATTTTGATATTTATGTTATTCTACAAAAAAAAATTCCATTTGCCATGCCCCCTCACAGAAAAATACTGCCCCCTCTGCGTAACGTTTCTGGCTACGGGCCTGTAATCGATCTAGTCCCTCTAAATTAATTGAAAAAATTACATATTTACGCTTTTTCAAGAACAATTACATTTTCGAAAACATTTTATCATGAAATTAATTGTTCTTGAAAAAGCGTAGATATGTAATTTTTTTCAATTAATTTAGAGGGACTAGATCGATTAACAGTAAAATCAGTTGATTGAATTAAATATTGATTAAGGATTGAGTGGATAAAAAGAACTAGAAAAAATTTTCAATATCTGAACTTCAGTCAATTGATAAACCTCACACATATCGTTTGTTTTTTCGGCCTTGGTCCAAATCAAGACGTTTTTATATAATATCTGTCACTTCAGTCTTAATGTAATTAAATTTTGAATAATTATTTTTGCTTTACCGTCATACATTTGCACTCTAAAATATAATGGTGCATTCAAACACCATATATGCTGTTTTTTCCAGTGCCATAAAAGACATCATTTAGGGTGTACTTTCTATGATCAATTCACGCCATTTACTAATATTATTTGCAAGTATTAAGGAAATATTAAGCATTTATGCACCACTTACAGTGGCTTTTAACATCTTTTTTAGACAATCTATTGAACTTCTAATATTACTTAGTTTAATGGTTTTAAAAGTAGGGAAAAAGTACGCTACCTATGTCACCTTATTAAACCAAGTGAAGTGAAATAATTGTTAAATATATATTATAACCACTACACCACAGACACGTGGTAAGTCTAAGTTTTCCAAGAGATCTAACTAATTATTATGTCCAATCAAGATGGTTAAAACATGTATCTACCTGGGCTCGAACCTGGGACTTTCCGCGTGTGAGGCGGACGTGATAACCACTACACCATAGATACGTTGTAGCACTGAGTTTTCCAAGAGATCTAGCTAATTCTTATGTCCAATCACGATGGTCAATACATGTATCTACCAGGGCTCGAACCTGGGACCTTCCGCGTGTGAAGCGGACGTGATAACCACCACACTACAGATACGTAGCGACACTGAGTTTTCCAAGAGATCTAGCTAATTATTAATAATAATAAGCTTTAATAGGGATATTCACATTCAGATAGATCTGGTTTACAAGAGAGTCCCGACAAATTAAATTATAATCCAATATAATATAAATAAATAATATAAATAAATAATATAAATTTCAAATCATTATGCATCATTTTTCAAGAAGGCTAACATTCCATTTATAAAAGTTGCCCTTGTGTCTGATTTTTTAATTACTTCTGGCAAAGAGTTCCATAACTTCACGCCTCTACTTTTAATACTTTTCTGTGTAAATTTATTTTGGGAATTTTCAACATAAAGATTATGTTCACTACCTCTGGTTATATGTTTTTTAGGGCCATTGAGGGCATTATGAAATATATCAGTTATATAATTTGGTGCTTCACCGTTAATGATATTAAACATAAATTTCAAAATATGTAACTCCTGTCTTTTGGACAAATCCAACCACCCAAGTTCAGACCTTGCATCCGTAGCCGAGAATCTTTTGTCTTTTCGTAAAATACGCTTCGCGCAACTGTTTTGTAATACTTGAAGTCGCTTTAAGTTAGTTTTAGAGGCAGTGCCATATAATATGTCTAAGTAGTCAAAGATTGGTTGGAGCAAAGCGTTATATAGAATGCTAAGGGATTTTTTATCAAGGGCACAAAATAAGGGGTATAGCATCCAAATTCTTTTTTTTAATTTTTTGCATGTGTAATCGATGTGATTAACCCAGTTTAAGTTTTCATCTATATATATGCCCAAGTACTTGACCACAGAGACTCTTTGTATATCAGTGGCTCCTAAGAATTTAATGTTCTCAACGTCCAGTTTCTTATTTTGCGATGGAGAAAATTATGTCCAATAATGATGGTCAAAGCCGTACAACTGTAATTAAGTAAAATTAACATACTTAGACTTAATTGTTTTGATCAAGCTGGCCGATAGCACACCCTGAGTACTTAATTGTTAATTTAAAATAATTCCGAAAAGTATCTTCGATGTAGTTTTTAAGTTATCGGTGGGGAAAAATCACGAAAAACTCATGTTAATCTCCATAGGAAATTAGCAAAAGCGGGTGAATATTACTTTAACGTTACGAAACGGTATCAAGCCATATCTACAAGGGCCTACCGGCCCTGTAGAATATGCCCCGCTCACGATCAGACTTACCCGGGACAAGTTTTGGTACGTTTTCTTTATGATTTTGTTACCATTTTATTCTCCCTTTGAGGTCACATTACATATCACTGATAAGTTTAATTAGGGAATTTAAAATGTATAAATGACCAACCTTACACGTACCCTTTTAAAAATAATGCATATTTCATGCTAAATTATTATTGGCAAATGGAATTTTGGTCGGGGAAAAAGAATTAGAATTATTCTCAATTATTATTTTCAAATAAATAATTATTTTCATTTTTTAAAATAATTAATTTTTATAATTTTTAAAACTGGAAATTTTAATATCTGTTACTTCAGCGAATCGATTTTGTTCACCTATCTTATAGTTTTTCACATCTTAGTCTACAAAGGCCATTATTATAAATCGAATAAGCTGCCGTCGAAGATAGGGAGTTGTCTATCCTCTAGCTTGAAAACCATTTTTTCACGGGCATTCTTTATCCATGGTGATATGACGTAACTGGTTCATTCTGTTTATGCTCAGCCTTCTAACCTTCGGCCCCCCCTTGACCTCAGATCACAAGTCAACAAGATTTTAAAGTCGAGTGAACGGAGCTATGGCGGAACAAGTCGAGTAAGTTTAATTTTAATTTAAATGCAATGGATGTTTTTAAATTAAATTGATGATTAACTTGAAGTTAAAGATGCTCATCAGTTTTGTGAAATTTAATTTAATATCCGTGGTGTGATTCACCGCGTGGTTTTAGCTTTATAAATCGGTTTGTTTTTGTTTACGTTTTAAAGGCCAAGGCTTATCATTTAGATTTGGCTGCTTTGGGCAAATGACTGATATGATAAAAATAATATTTATATTGCAAATAATTACATTTGCAATTCTAGGCCTATTTATTTGTGGGTATGGAGGACAGCCTATTTGTGGTGGTTACCGCGACAACGCCTTACAATATATAAAGTCAAAAATAAATAAATGTACATTTGTACTAATAGGAATATAATAATTAAGTAATCAATTTTCATTTATGAAGTTAGCAAAGGATATTTTTTAAACTAAACACCATAATGATGAAAGGCTAAAATTTTGACGAACGTTGTAGTAGTGAATTAGTTGGTTTCCTATACTTCTAGAGCCCATTTTCAGTACTCTTAGATTAGCAGGTGTACAGTCAACTTCAGCGCTTGTTTAAGGAAACTTTATTTAAAACAATTGACTGCGTAGATTTTAAATTTCGGACTCTTTTTTTTTTTAATTTAAATTTTAATGTTGACAATTAGAATTACACAAGATAAAGAGAATGGAAGTCAAGATGCAGAGGCGTTTCCTGGTGCATCATGGGTTAATAGCTGGTGGCAATCGGCTAAAGAAAAGGTTATTTTCATTTGTTTTAAAAACACAGGGAACATTTTTAATCTCTCTTTTAAACTATTATAACAATTCTAACAGTCTTCCAGTGCCTTGGAATTTATGAAAAAAGATTTATCGGAATTTTCTCAAGTTGTCAAAGAAGATACAGTTTCAGCAATATCAACCACTTCCGCTTTAGTCAAAGAGAAATTAAACGTAAAGTTGTTTGTCTCCAGAAATGGACCCAATACAGTGAAAGGCAAGATTGTATGCCTTTTCGCTTTTGTTGGCTCTAACATAAAAGACAGATTCAAAACTCTTTTCACGCAATGTCTCGTAAAATTTTATCGTAATTTATTCAGGTGGATAGCGACGAGTCAGTGGCAGGCCGAGCCAGGATTGGCCTTACGACTCTGGTACATTCAGTTAGCGGTGCCTTTTATCCAATCAACGAACCGGAAGAGAATGAAGTTCTGTTGATTCACAACTCACAGCCAATCAGGCTAGACAATTGGGAATCTGAATTGCAAAAAATTAAAATAGAATTTGGTACATTTTGTCACGAACCTGATGGACCCCCTGAATTATATGAAAAGTGGTTGGAATCGTTTCAAATTGAAAGTCATAGTGACGAAATATCACAAATTTTGGTTGATAATCCAGAAACAAGACAGATATATTCAAAATTAGTAAGTAATGCCAGTTGAGAATTAGAAATTATTTGTGACAATGGTTAAGTTTAGGCTGTTTTTGTAAAAAGTCATAGAAAAGTTCAAATGTAGCAACCGTTTGTAAATCATAAAATTATTAGACCAAATAAATTTTTTTATAACTACAGGTGCCAGCGGCAATTTCAAATGCAGAATTTTGGCAGCGTTATTTCTACAGGGTCCACCAATTAAAAGAAAAAGAAACTAGAAGAGCCGAGCTTGTTAAACGAGTTGACATTGATAAAATAGAAGACCTGGCTTGGGAAGATGGTAAGATTTTTCGCGTTTAATTCATAATACAGGGTTGCCACGGGTCAGGGAAAACCTGGAAAAGTCAGGGAATTCAAAAATGGGTCGAAAAGGTCAGAGAAAAGTCAGGAAATTTTAAAAATTTCAACAAAGTCAGTGAATTTGATTTTAGTGGGTAAAATTTCTGGGGATAAGTCTTTATTGAAAGAGTAATGAAAGTTTCTCCCCATCCTCTCTTAACACAGAAAACTCTAGAGCAATCCTTAAAAATGTCTAGAATTGTTTTTGTAAAGTAAATGCCTTTAAAAAATCTCTTAAGACTGTTATTTATAGTTAAAATGTTTCTTAATAATTTTGGTGCAACAAATACATTGGAAAACTTAATGTAGAGAGTTTATTTAATATAAGCACTTAAAACGTGCGGTAAACATTTACGCTTTCAGCCTTTTAAAAAGGTCAGGTAAAATCTCAGAAAAAGGTCAGGGAAAACCTGGAAAAGTCAGGGAATTATGTTCTGAAATTCCGTGGTGACCATGTAATAATATTTAATTCTATCAGGGTTCATACAAACCTGGAAAACAGGGAAAACCTGGAATAATCAGGGAAATAAATAGTTGACAAAAACCTCAGGGAAATTTATAATTTTTAGTAAAATTCAGGGAAATCAGGGAAATTTGCGTCAAACAGGGGCCGAGTAATTAAGCAAAATGTTCATAAACATACCCTCCGTGTTAACATTACACTATGCTTTGGAGACTCATAACTCTGGTTATATTAGAGATACGGGGATGTCCTTTGAGTATGTTATAGTCCTATTTGCTCCCCCTCCCCCTCTTTCGTCAGCATTTGCCCCATAGGATACTCCATATATGGGAAAAACCTGGAAAACTCAGGGAAGTATATGGGGGGAAAACCTGGAAATCTCAGGGAAATTTGTTTTCCAAATGTTGTATGAACCCTGTCTATGTTCTAAAGCTTTAATGACTTCTTTAGAAGATGAAGCGACGCAGTTCCATAAGGAAAAGGAAAGTGTAGCCGTGACTACTTCCATAACTACAACCCCCAAAAGTTTACTATCAAAAAGTCCCGAATTAATCGTAAACGTTTCATCTGTGGAAGTTGAAAAGGCGCAAAATGATTCCTCTAAGGAGTACTTAAATCTAGAGGATGCCAAAACCAGTGATTTCATTGAAAAGCAAACGACGAGTTCTGACGCTTCCTTAGCGGCTTCAAACTCCAGTGATAAAGGTATTGATTCTCTTTATCGAGATATTCGACTAATAAAATATTTAACGCTTTAGATGGAACAACTGGAGATGAATGGGAAAAAGATTTTGAAGCGGAAATGAGTGATTTCATTCAAAAGGAAGCGGAATTATTCGCCGCATCCGAAGAACCAAAAATTACACAACAAGTGTGTATCTAAACTTTTTTTTAATTTACAAATATAATCAGATAAATAATTTACTTCTTTCGGTTGTTAAAATTAAAACTATTTAAACTAATTCAAACTTAATGCGGCCATCGGCAAACAATCATTCAGGATGAGGATTGGGAAAAATGGGAGTAAATATAAACTATAAATAAAAATTTATAATATCTACTATCGAAATGCGGGCTTATTTCTAGTTGCCGTTACAAAAGGCTTAGCACGCTTATTAAATACCTCGCGGTAAACTTTGTGTGTGTTGTTTTTAATAAAAAAAAACTTTAGAAATAGTTGGAGAATTTGATTAATAGATGCTAAGCCTTTGCATCGGCATGGTGGAAATAAGCCTTGGCCAAGTTTTCTACCTAATTGTATAAATAATGATAAGACAATATTTTCTCACTTATTTGTTTATAAAAAGGTGTAAATACAAGAGTTTGTTGTTGTTGTTAAAGTAGCCCTTTTAAAAAAATTAGTACAAAAAATTAATAGAAATTCATCTGATGTTTTAAAAAATAATTTTTATTAATATTAATATTATTATTAAATTTAAATTCTACGAGTTTAATTCACTTTGCTCAGTTTAACAGATAAATTAAACGTATATTATTTACTTTGTATTTTAAGAGTCATTACTAAATCAAAAATTTGAGTCGCGTTGTTTTAATAGTCGAGTAATTGCGTAAACTCACTAGGAAAGGCACTTCTTTGGCTCTTTCAAAAGGGAACGCAGTATTGTCGCATTATATAAGGTTAAGACGAAATATCCGGTATATGGATCCAAAGAATATAGATAGGGCTTCAACGTTACCAGTCCACCAAAATTCTTTAGTTTGAAACCATATGTAACATCTTTACAATTGAAGTTTGGGTCCACGTAGGGATATTTTCTCTTGGGAAAACAAGATGGTTAAACAACAGACTCTCTGGCCACCGCCATCGCGTCGCTTCGTCCGTCCGCCCTGGGTCCTGACACCTTCGGTGTCCCCTTCGTCCGCCACTTTCCGGACCCCTTCCTCCATCGCCTCTGGGCCCTCTACAACTCCCTCTGGCTCTCCGCCACCTTTCCATCCTCATGGAAGGAAGCCATCATCCTCCCCTTCCTCAAACCGGGCAAGCCTCCTGACGCCCCTTCTTCCTACCGCCCCATCGCTCTCCTCGCCAACCTTGGAAAACTTTTTGAACGTATCGTACACTCCCGCCTTCAATGGTGGGCGGAGTCCTCCGCCACCCTCCCTCCCCACCAGTCTGGGTTCCGCCGCAACGGGTCCACTTTGGACAATGTAGCCGATTTTGTGACCGCCGCGGAGTCCGCTCTCCGCCGCGGCCAACAATGCTGCATGGTTTTCCTCGACCTTGCAAAATGCGTTTGGTTCATTCCACCCTGACGCCCTCCTTTGCAAATTACGCAACTACGGCCTCGAAGGCCGGCTCCTCCTGTAGCTGAGAGACTACCTTTACCACGGCTCGCGGTGTCCCCCAGGGCAGCGTCCTGAGCCCGCTCTTGTTCACGCTCTTCCTCGCCGACCTTCGCTTCTCCCCTGCCAATGGCGTTACGGACAGCGCTTTCGCGGACGACCTCGCGCTTCACGCGTCGGGTTCGTCGGCCGCTGAAACTGAAGCAGCCCTACAGGTCGCGGTCACGGAAGCCCACGCCTATGCGTCGCTCTGGGCCTTACATTCAACGCCAGCAAGTGCAAGGTCCTCACCGTCTCGCGGGACCCTGAATCCCACCCTACAGTTTCCCTCTGGCTCGACGGCACCCTACTCGAGGAGGTAGTCACTGTCCGCTACCTGGGCCTCATATTTGACCACAGCCCGTCCTGAGGCCCTCACATTGCCCACATATGCAATCTCCGCTGCCTCGCTGGTCAAACGTGGGGGGCGGATCGCTCCTCCCTCCGTATGCTTTACCAACAACTCATTCGCAGTCTTTTCGATTACGGGGCCCCATTCCTCGCATCCGCGTCCCCGCGTCTCCTCCGCCGCCTTGACATCCTAGAACGGGCTGCCATGCGGATCATCCTCGGAGTCCCGCCCTTCACCGCCATTGCCGCCATGCACTCCGAGGCCAACGTGATGCCCCTTTCGATCCGGCGCTCGCTGCTGGCCGGGAAATTTCTTGTTCGGTGCTCTTCCGCATCGGCGTTCCGCCACGCCTTCTTCGTGAGTGCCACGGCTTCCGACCCCCGGCCGCCCGTCCTTCGAGCTGCCGGCTTCCTGTACGTCACTCACAACCTCTCGTGGTTACTGGACGAACTCCGCCGTCACCCGGATCCGCCCACGCGCCTTGCCCACTTGCCTCGCCTCTACACCGTCCACACTAACTGGCTCCCTCGCCCGCGTGCGGCCTATTCTTCGGCGGAACTCGCCCACCGCTTCGGGGAACAGTTCCGTGCCCTCTACCCGGACCACTTTGTTCTCTACACGGACGGCTCGTTGGACCCCGGGGCCGCCGTGGCCGGCGGCGCGGTCCTTCCCCCAGCTCCCCAACTTCCCGTCACGTTCACGGTTCACCCGGGCCACAGTATCTGCCGAATCGAACTCTTCGCCATCAGCCGGGCTGTAGAGCTGGGCCTTCGGTCCAGCTCCCTCCCTCTCCTCATCTGCTCGGACTCTCAGTCCGCACTCGCTCTCCTGGCCTCCTCACGTGCTCTGTACCCCCTGGTCCTCGACATCATCGGCCTACTGATTCGCGCCCGGCGCACGGTCCGGTTCCTCTGAACCCCCAGCCATGTGGGGATTCCGGGCAACGAAAGCGCCGACCGGCTTGCCCTCCAGACTCTCGCTGCCCGCCCACCGGCAATTACGGCCTCATTCCCCTACTCAGCGTCCGAGGTCAACCTCGTCCTTCGGGCTGCCGCCCTCCGCACCTGGGCTTCGGCCTGGTCCGGCAATCCTGGCGGCCGCCTCCTATTCCGCCATCGCCCGACCCCAGGCAGTCATGCGGTCCACTCCCTGCGCCTCGGCCGGCACGGGGAATCTCTTCTTGCTCGCCTCCACTGTGACCGTGTCCCCACTCCGTCGTTTTGGTCTTGTGGCTGACGCTCTCTGTCCCACTTGCGGGACTCTGGCAGACGCTGCACACCTCCTGCTGGACTGACCGTACACGTATTCGTCGACCACGCCGGTCCGCTCCCTTCTTCGTCCGTCGGCCCGCCCGGTCACCCTCGACGGACTCTTATCGCTTACCGCCGCTGGCCACGTCACCGCGGAACGCGTCACTTGTGCGGCGCTCGCCTCGCTGGGCATCGACCGTGCCCGCTGAGGAGTTTTCGCCGCCTCCCTGCACACTCTTCCTGGTGCTCAAGGCCTCACGGCTAAGCACTAGTGGACGTTGGAGGAAAAAAAAAAACAAAAAACAACAGACTCCATTTTACTCCCTACTTTCAAAAAGGGTCCATTGGCCATCCTTTTAAAAATTATTACTTACTCGAGGCTCACCACTGATTCCTGCCTTTGACTTCCTAATGTAGTTGGCAGTGTCCAATGGGGAGGACTTGGTTTTAACTAACGAAATTCTAAGATTATGTTTCAAAGATGCTGTTCCACCAGTATGACCGTGGGACTGCAAAGAAGGCATCGGCGGGTGGGTAAAAATTATTAGAAATACGTCGCAGACATCACGTGATGCCAAGATGCAAAGGCTCCTCATGGAGTGGAACTGGACATCTAGTCCTTGTTTTTCGCGAGATTGCAGTGCCAATTCCATGAAGTGGTAGATTTCGAAATAAAATGAACTAAGCTTCTTTGAACCACGCCTCTCCTTGGTCACGTGCCTCTGACATATTTCAAATAATTTTTACCCACCCGCCGATGCCTTCTTTACAGTCCCTTTAATATGATATGTTCCATAAGTTTGTCACTGGTTACTTAGAGCTCAGATTGTCGTGAAGTGACGTAGAGTAGGTGAAACGTCGTAGATTCTCGTAAAGCAACTGCTGGTGAGGCGCTGTTAAAGGAATAGTACAAATTAAATAGGAAGACGGACTGCAAAACTGATTGTAGTCAATTCTCACGTCATTGTCGATCTAGCTCTAAGTAAGTCTCAAGCATAGGTAGTGTTGTACTTATGTAACATATCTTATAAACTTATGGTATTAAGCATGTAGTATTTATACACGTCCACAGTTGGACAAACGTTAGTATTCCTCATAGTGGTATTATAATCATGGCTGCACCGAAAATTGGCGAATATTAACAATGAGTTTATTATTAAGAGTATAATAACTTAATAAGTTTTATTCATTCATAGTTACAAAAATGGGCCATACTAATAAGTTTACCTATCTCAGTTTTTTTTTTTTTTTTTTTTTTTTTTGCTGTAGGCATTAGAATTCCCAGTACACACCAAAGTTGGCCATTGTTAATTGGAGCACTCTAACCCCTCTTACTGAAAATCTAACGGAGAATATTGATAATTATTGTAGGACAGTTTACTTCCTTCCTTAGGCAAAGAATGCTCATTATAATTCTTGTAGGCCTGGGCCTGAGACCAAGAACTGTCATTGTCAAGATGATAACTGACCCCATCCGCATTTTGTACTTGTGAAATTGAAAAATCCGATAATCTGTTAACTCCCGTCGTCTTGGCCCATGACCTGTGGCCGTTTTTGACCAAATTCGGTAATTCATCGTTGATGTCAAAATCGTAACCATCATCATCTTCCTCGTTTCGTTGTAAAAACTTTAAATCTGCCGCCTTATCTCCGCTCGTCTTGTCCACTGACTGACAATGATAGCAGTTCAATCTCTGCTGTATACAATGCAGAATGCAGGCACTCTGAGAAGGTGGTATCACTTCGGGGGCATTTTTAGGCTCGATGCCGCCACTGTCTTCCTTGTGTCTTGCGATGTATTTTAGAAGTTTAGCGCGGTTTTTACCTAGACGAGTTTGGACGAAAAGTAGTCGTACTCCTATTTGCTCTCTTTCACTGTAAGAATTTTTCTCCAGTGTTTTTACACTTTTTAGTAAATTTTTCAGTGCAGCTAACTCACGTGGGATTTTTTTTCTTATTGGCTGCTTGTTTTCCAGAGCATCCTGATTTCGTAGTAATTACGGTTTTTTTAGGTTTTGCTGGAGGTTTTGGTTTTAATTCAGATGCTAAGTTAGGCTTGGCTCTTGGTTCTGCGGGTTTCAATACTTTCAGTGGTCTTGGTGGCAATGTGTACGTCATTTCATCATTTTCTGGCGAAGATGAAATGAGGTGCGATGAATAAAGAATGCGCGTGTGGAAATTTATTACACGCTATAGGATAGGCAATTCCCTATCACCGACGGCAGATTATCTATTATAAGAACGCACCTTACCGTAATGTTAATATACTTGTTCCCAGTTCCAGCTTGGGTTGTCAGCATGCTCAAGGCTAGGTCTCTATGTTCGAGGGGCTTAGCGGTTATCTTTGACGTAGCTTTGTGGGTGTTGACAAGAGATGTAAGAAATACTCATTTTCAGTATTTAAAATCTCGAGATTTTAGACACTGAAAGTCAGAATTTCTTTCGTCTCTTGTCAGCACGCACTAAGCTACACAGAGACCCAGCCTTGCGTGTGCTGACAACCGAAGCTGGAAGAGAGTGTATATCTAATAATCTGCTATTGGAGACAGGGAGTTGCCTACCCTATAGCGTGAAAACAAATTTCCTCACGCGCATTCTTTATCCATGGTTTTGCCTATACATAATTTTCAGACCATTTACACGAGGTGCCCAGACACTAGCGGTTACTTAATGAGGACAGACTCACTATTGGAGCTAGGCCTCGTTGTGTAAATGATATGTATCCTCCTAGTCTGAAAACTATGTATAAATCCGAAAAGGCTACATAAGTTCATACCCTCTAAGTCGCGTACTGTTCGCTGTAATATCATTGGATAACTGGCCTTTCCTTCTGTTTTCCCGTCTTTCAATCCTTCAACTATACAACACCAAAACGCTTTTTGAAGTACGTTCTACATTACTTACGACAGTTCTATTTAAGCATTATTAGAATACAATACATACTTGGATTCGACAAGTTAACATTAATATTCAGGAGTAGTAGGAGGATAACTAATGACCCTAAAATTATTCATATTAAATATATTAGTTTCGAAATTATAGACAAAGCAAAAGACCGTATTCCACCAGTGGGTCCACTTACAGGACAACAAAAAAGACATGTTCATAGAGCTTGAAGACAGAGCATTCGTTTAACATACTAATTTCTTTCTTTTTCGTGCAAGATCTCCATTATATACCTAGTCCGACGAAATTATGTTTCGAAACATAATATGGAACTAAATAAATTCTGCTCTTATTTATTTAGCTAGTTTAAAAATTTCGAAAACATCACGTTTGGCCATAAATTTACCCCTTTCCTTAAACTTAATCCTGCTTGTCATTTCAAAGAAAATAAACATGAATTATTCCTAATATACTAATCTTAGAAAGGGTGTATTAAAAAATATTGTGTATCTACGGGGAGATTTGCCCATTCAAAGGTTTCGATTCTATAGCAAATAGCAATCAATCATGAATTCAATAGGGAGCTGGCACATAATGTTATCTGCCCCAGAGCGTAATAGAGCCATATCGAAGGAACTGCGGGTTCTCTATAGAGTAGTGGCACTCCATGTTAACTACCCATAGAGCTTAATACAGTCAAAGGTAAGTAGGTGCCATTACTCTATAACAGTGGTTAAAATCTGTCGTTCGAGATAAGTAGTTGCCTATCCTATAGCGAGAAAACAAATGTGCCCAAAACCCTAAGCTGGCTAGGAAATAAGACAGGTTTACAGGTCAAAAACCAGTTTATTAATATCTTGGACCACTTTTTTTATTCAAAACGCGAGGGTCACTGGTCCCAATGACTAGTTTATTAATTCCTACTTTTATTAAAAATTGATATGGGGACCTCTTTAATTATTTTCATTTTAACATAAATTTCGACTCCAGGAGTCCAGTTGTGTATACAACCCTAAGCCGAGAGAGATTTTTTAGAAGAGAGAACGACCACAAGTCCTGGGACCAGTAGAAAAATAAATTGGGGAAGGGTCACTGGTCCCGGGACCAGTTTCATATTTAAGACATCAGGGGTCACTGGTCCGGAGGACTAGTTCAGAAATAAACCTTATTTCCAAGCCTGAGTCCCTAAGAGCTCTCTTGGAGCATCCAGTGGAAACATCGCTGTATACATAAGTTCATAGGATATGTTCCATAAGTTTGTAACTGGTTACTCAGAGCTGGCCATGAAGTGACGTTGGTGAAACGTCATAGATTCTCGTAAGGCGACTACTGGTTAGGCGCTGTCAAAGGCTTAGTACAGATTAGATACGAAGATGGACTGCAGAACCGAGTGTAGTCATTTCTCGCGTCATTCTCGAACTAGCTCTCAGTAAGTATCTAGCATTACGAAATTTAGGTAGTGTCATACTTATGGAACATATCATATCTTATACTCTTATGCTATATATCATTCCAACTTTGTTGAAACTTAAAACTAGCAAATTATATTTACCGTCTCGAGGAAATTTAAATACTACCGTTTATTTATCTACAATAGAGTGCTGTCAGTTGTGACGTTAGATCCAAGGTTAAACGTCACGAGTCTGCCTTTAGCAATGGGCGGCCATGACAGTTACCGTTTTTTCTTTATGGGAAAACAGCATGGGTGACGTCACACCGGCGCTTCTAACAGCACTCTATAAAAAGAATTAAGTACTAAAGTAAAATCAAGTTCATCTTTTTACCATCGATGAAGAATGCGCGTGAGGAAATTTGTTTTCACTCTACAGGATCGGCAACTCCCTATCTCGAACGACAGCTTATTCTGTATATACTCTGTTACAACATCGGTTGTCAGCACGCGCAAACCTAGGTCTCTATGTAACGTAGCCTTGTACGTGCTGTCAAGAGACCAAAAAAACTTCAGGATCTTCAGGATTTTAATATCCGCGAGTTTTTCGTCTCTTTACAGCACGTACAAAGCTAGGTTACATAGAGACCTACCTTTGCGCGTGCTGACAACCGATGTTGTAACAGAGTATATACAGAATAAGCTGTCGCTCGAGATAGGGAGTTGCCGATCCTATAGCGTGAAAACAAATTTCCTCACGCGCATTCTTCATCCATGTTTTTACGTTTTAAATTTGGCGGGTGTTTAAAAATCCTGGCAGCCTGCTGGAGTTGCTTTTTACGCGTGCGCAATGGACTTTAGGCCTATTTTGAGTCATTACCGAGTTTCCTTTGATGGCAGGCCGTAGGTTTTTACCACTTGTATTTTGTAAATTGTAAGTTTTATTTTAGGCAAAATGATTACGCCCGATAATTTCGGTTAATCATACTGGATTTACTCAATTCCAAGTTATTCGAATGGAATAAGAAGGAATTTCTGCGCAGGTACGTTAATGGAACTATAATTTTGGGACTTAGGCCTAATGGACTTTATTATTATGCTTGAACAATTGTACCGAGGCTTAGTGGGGGAGGGGTCCTCCTAGGGGATGGAAAACGGAAGCCTTGTTGTTGTTTGTCGCCCAAAAGGGGTGCCCTTAGCCCATTCTGGTGGCATATTTGTCGTGCGGTTTTCAACCCCCTATGATTTGAATATCATGATTAGGTTTAATAGTATAATTTATGTTTACGTATGTAACATTATGTATTTTTATTTGAAATTAGCCTTGTGTACCATAACCAAGGTTTGAATTCTGATATTTATGTTCAATTATTTGGTACTCAGTTTTGTTTGCCACCTTAGGGGAATTGGCCCTCTTAGAAATTGACAGTTGGCTAGCATATCTGTATGAGGTTAAGAATTTATTACATAGCTATAGCGATCTATGGCCTCTTAAGGTCCTTAGGGATATGGAAAATTCTGGTTTTATATGGGAATTTTCTTACCTCTCGGAGAGCCGAGAAAATCTATTTAGACTTTAGATTCAATGAAAATTTGATAAAATTGTGTATGATATTGATACAGGGTTCGTACACGACCTGGAAAACCTGAAAAAGTCAGGGAAATTGAAAATGGGCCAAAAGTCAGGGAAATTGAAAATGGGCCTAAAAAGTCAGGGAAAAATATGTTGGTGGGAAATTGATAGTCTGGATAAATGGTTAAATTTCAATGAAATAGTAGGCTTGTGCAAAAATGCTTCGAGTGAATTTTAGATTGGTTTTCATATATTTACGCCTTGTAAGTTATTGCATATGGTCAGGGAAATTTATGGAATTTAGTCAGGGAAAACCTGGAAAAGTCAGGGAATTTCATTCCAAAATTTTTGTACGAACCCTGTGATACTACTCTTCGTTATTGATATAGATGATGATTTAAAAATGGTTTCGTCCACGAATCCCTAGCCGTTAACCTTGTAACGTTTTAGCTTTAAAATTAACCCCTAATTTAGTATCTGTTTTTTGAAGCTGAACGTTGTGTAAAAGGTTTCTTTCTAAAAAATAACATGGGGCTATTCCATGTCAAAGCTCATCTATTGTTTAGTGTTTTTGCAGAGACGAAACTCGGCCCTAATAACACCCAGGCAACGCTAGGTAGCTTAGCTAGAATTATTTAGTTTTCAATAAGAAAAATAGGGAAGGGGACTAGAGTTTGAATTCTTTTGGCGTACTACTGTGTTAGTGTCCAAATTTAAATGAAGTTTCATTGATGTTTTAGGTATTCACGTATGATAAACTGAACCATTAGTCTGGATATTATTTTAAAATTTCATATGTGATATGTGGATGGATGATACTCAGCTGATTTAAATGGAAGTCATAGAGTCATAAATGCAGATGAAGTGCCAAATTTAACTTAAAGAGGAACCAGAATCGACAAATCTGGTGCTCAGCTCAAAGGTAATTCACTAATTCTACCTTAATATTTTCTTTGAAACTTTGCTTCTCTATTGGGTTTTACCATGTTTCTGCGTTGATAAATTATAAATTATCAGTGTTATCATGAGTTAATAATATGTTACTCATGGTGTTATCATTATACCTGTCAATTCTACCTTAATTTTTTCTTTCAATTCTACCTTAATTTTATCTTTTAATTCTACCTTAATTTTATCTTTTAATTCTACCTTAATTTATCTTTTAATTCTACCTTAATTTTACCTTTTAATTCTACCTTCAATTCTACCTTAATTTTACCTTTTAATTCTACCTTCAATTCTACCTTAATTTTACCTTTTAATTTTACCTTTTAATTCTACCTTCGATTCTACCTTAATTTTACCTTTTAATTCTACCTTCGATTCTACCTTAATTTTACCTTTTTATTCTACCTTCAATTCTGCCTTAATTTTACCTTTTAATTCTACCTTCAATTCTGCCTTAATTTTACCTTTTAATTCTACCTTCAATTCTGCCTTAATTTTACCTTTTAATTCTGCCTCAATTTTAACCTTCAATTCTATCTCAATTTTACACCTTTCAATTCTATCTCAATTTTACACCTTTCAATTCTACCTCAATTTTACACCTTTCAATTCTACCTCAATTTTACACCTTTCAATTCTACCTCAATTTTACACCTTTCCATTCTACCTCAATTTTACACCCTTCCATTCTGCCTCAATTTTACACCCTTCCATTCTGCCTCAATTTTACACCTTTCAATTCTACCTCAATTTTACACCTTTCAATCCTACCTCAATTTTACACCTTTCAATCCTACCTCAATTTTACACCTTTCAATCCTACCTCAATTTTACACCCTTCCATTCTGCCTCAATTTTACACCTTTCAATTCTACCTCAATTTTACACCTTTCAATTCTGCCTCAATTTTACACCCCTCAATTCTGCCTCAATTAACTTTACTTCTCTGATGTGTTTTACCATGTTTCCACGCTAATAAATTATTAGTGTTATCGTTAAAGTGTTATAAATATTTAAAGATTTTGGCTTGATAATTTGATAATCCCAATCTTTGCCCTTATTTTAAGTTTATCATAGTCAAACTTGTTTGATTTAGATTAGCAGTAATTGAGTATAATTTGTATTAAGTAGCAAAAATTATGGCTTTTTCTTTATCAGCCCCTCCCATGAATTAGTTCAGTTTACCCATGAATCACCATTACTGAAGATTATAGTCATCCACATACACAAACATAATACATTTTGAACACCCAGTATAAAATTATAAGGATGAAAAATAAGGCGTGTTTTAGCTTTATTCTCCAATTAGAGTTTAATTTTCATGTGGCAATTAAAAAAAAAATACGCGTCTCCGATGATGGAGAGGCGGGGGTTCTAGTAAAAAAATGTTTTCATTGTACAGTAAGAGGAACTGGAGTGTGGTATTTCTTATCAGTTTTTGTTTCCGCTTGAAGGAAATCCAAGTTTCCCAAGTTTTAACTAACTTAACCCTGACATTAACAAACACCCTTTTAGTTCCTTAATGCTGAAACGTTCTTCAATTCTAATTGCTTCGCATTTTGTCTCGGTTTCTTAGTCCAGAGATGGGAAACTGTTTGGGGAAAAATGTGGAGCACAATTATACTCCCTCAAATAAGGCTTCGATGGACTGTCCTCCCACTAACGTTGGGGGAATGGGAAGTCACAGTCACGCTGGATCGCAATTGGGCGTCCCTGGAAACAGAAATGATAATGGACTGGACCCAAGATATCGTTACACCAGATCTCCAACGGCTAATAATTCGCAAATGATTCCTAATCCCGCCGGTGATAATAGTAGCGCTCAAACTTGCACACCAGTTACGTCTGTCCAAAAAGGTAAGCGTTTCTTAAAATCCTTAAGGGAGAGTCCAGGCGTATTGTAATGAAGTATTGAACTTGCTTGGTACTCTCTTAAAAAAGGATGGCTCGTGAAAAATCAATATTGTATTTCGGTTGCTATATGACCTGGCATAAGTTCCAGGAAATGTTGGTGTCTTCTTTTTAAAATCTTGATTTTTCACGAAACTCTTTTAACTGCATGATCCTTTAAAAATATAAAGCATCATATTGTTAACAATCTTTACGCAACTAATTTCACGTGAAGGTAACATTGTAGTTGGCATTTATACTCACGACGCCCGAGACGATGGAGACCTTAGTTTCCAGAAAGGAGACCGTTTGCTCATTTTAGACGGAAGGTTTGTTAGTGTTTTTTAAAAGCGTGTTTAGATGATTATGTGAAACTGACTCTATTCTCATTTAATAGTGATAATGATTGGTGGAACGCTAAACATCTAGGTAACCACAAAACAGGGTACATCCCCCGAAATTTTGTCGCTATTGAAAAAACAGTCGAGAGTGAAGAGTAAGTTTCAGTTTTGACGTCTCGATGGTACTTTAGATCTCTAATGCTGTATTTCCGCGTCCCAAACAGTTGGTTTTTTGGAGATATTTCTAGGAAAGAGGCTGAAAAGCTGCTGATGTTACCGACAAATGTACGCGGAACGTTTTTACTGCGAAATAGCGAACAAACTACAGGGGCGTATTCTCTTTCGGTTCGAGACTGGGAACCTCAAAAGAATGACCACGTCAAACATTACAAAGTTAAAGTTTTAGATAATGGAGGATTTTACGTCACAACACGGAAAACTTTCTCAACACTACAAGAATTGGTCACATTTTACAAAGGTGGTACACACAAATGTTACGTATCTCTTTTTGCGAAAGGCAAGTCACTTGCTTCTAAAGTCAGCTGTAAAATATGGTTTACCTTTTTGAATTTGCCAAATGGAAAAAAAATTGTTTCAAATACGGAAAACTCGTTAGTTAATTGGGCTAGCTGCTGTTAAAGTTGACCTGGGAGATCCGAGCTTGAGTTATCGTAACCAAGTTCTCAAACAAGTCTCGTAATTTCTTGGAATTCAGTCCTCAATGTACAGATAATTCCAATTGACTTGCCTTTCAGCTGCTTGTTACAATTTTGTTCTTTGTTAATGTCTGTTTCAGTCAATTGTGCCTGTTTATAACGTTCTTTTTTCCGGCATGTTGTTTTTTCTTCTTGTTTCTGTGTTGCGTGCCTCGTATCAAAACTTCATGCCATGGCGTTTAAATTGCCTTTCAGAAGGCGCTAACGGCCTCTGCTACAAACTGACAAAGCCTTGTCCCAAGCCGAAGCCGCACATGTGGGATCTCTCGCCCGAAACCAGAGACGAATGGGAAATATCCAGAAATTCACTACAATTTATTAGGAAACTAGGAAGCGGCAATTTTGGTGATGTCTGGTATGGTAAGTGTGCCTTTAAATCTCTTTCACAAGCTTCAGTCAAGGTTTTCACGAAGTCGCGAGAAAGTCAGAGAATTCTTACATTAGACACGAGAAAAATTGTTAATTTGATTATAGAATTTAAAGAGTCAGGAGAACTTTGGGTACAGGAAATTAGTTACTCAACTGCCTTGACGAAGGTTGATAGGTTTTAAAAATGAAATGCCTCTTTTTACTTAGGAATGTGGAAAGGCAGTACTGAAGTTGCGATCAAAACTCTAAAAACGGGAACAATGGATACTCAAGCATTTCTTCAAGAAGCGTCCATCATGAAGAAATTCCGACACGAGAAATTGGTCTCTTTGTACGCCGTCTGTTCCAAAGAGGAACCCATCTTCATTGTGACCGAATACATGGCCAATGGCAGCCTCTTAGACTACTTAAGGAACGGAGATGGCAAAACTCTCAAGTTACCCATCTTGATAGACATGGCTTCTCAAGTAAGTGGAACCAATATCGCTATAGGCTTCTAATGGGACGGTTAGGGTTGTGCAAGCGCACGTTACGATCTACCCTTTGTAAAAAAATTGAGACCAAGGTTTAAGATAACAAACATTTTTGGACTGTGTGCGTACCTTTTTGGTGCACTTCTTTTATTCTGTTTGTTGCTTTATCGTTAATAATGCAAGTTCATATTTGATTGGGTCTTCAAAATTAAAGGGCAGTATTTGTAAGTGTAAATTAGTAACGTATAAATTAAGAGACATTTGACGCTTGGCCAAAGCTCAAAATAGGGTCTTAATTTCTGAATAATGAAGTTTAAGGCTCAAAGCTCAATGAGGAACAAAAACGTTGGCACAAGCCTTGGCTCGATCAACAGCCAAAGGATTTGATTGTTTTATTTTTGTGGTAGATTGCTAGTGGTATGGCGTATTTGGAAAGCCAGCAGTTGATCCATCGCGATTTGGCGGCCAGGAATATCTTGGTAGGGGACAATAACGTGGTGAAAGTGGCCGATTTTGGTTTGGCCAGAGTGATAGAAGACTCAGAATACACTGCCAGGCAGGGAGCCAAATTTCCCATCAAGTGGACGGCCCCCGAAGCCGCCTTATATGGAAAATTTTCGATAAAGTCCGATGTTTGGTCGTACGGTATTCTGCTTTTTGAACTGGTCACCCACGGACAAGTACCTTACCCAGGTAATATCGTTGCCACTTTTCGCGCCCCTACACTCTTTCTTTCTTCTAAAACTTAATTCTTTTAACAAGGTATGCAAAATCGCGAAGTGATTGAACAAGTCGAACGAGGATATAGAATGCCAAAACCCAATAATTGTGAATGTCCCGATTCCGTTTATAACTTGATGGTTCATTGCTGGGACGCTGAACCCGAACGCAGGCCCACTTTCGAGTATCTTTTTGGATTTTTCGACGATTACTTTGTGGCCACCGAGCCCAGTTATCGAGACGCTGAAGATTTCTAAAAAAAAAAAATGAAAACCAAGAGCTCTCTCTCTCTATCTTTCAAGGTTAAACCAACTAGAACCCTAAAACCAAAAGTTTGGAGCGCCTTCTAGAAGTAAACTGTGACAATTAGTGATTGTATGATCACGCATGATCTAAAATAACTATCGCGAATATTTCGAGAAATTATCAACTCTATTATTACAAAGAAAAAATAAAAACGGGACAGTGTTTATGCAAAGTGCCTTCACACGCACGGCTTTTGCCAAAATAATGTGAGGTGACATTTTTTCCCCCCGAGCTTGCTAAAAATAAACATTACCGCAAGTTTGGTGGTTCCTTTTTTTTGATAAACGCGTATTTTTTGGATGGAAATTAAGCGAGGTATTTCAATATTTGCCAATTTTACGACCGACGATCAGGTTTAAGAAATTATTTACAATTTAGTTGGAATAAAAGTGTAGTTATGGAATATTTAAAGGGGTCCTTAAGTGTACAACAGATATATTTCCAAGGTTGTAAGTTACTGAATATGAAAAATTATCTTAATTTTGGAAACATTTGCGTTGAAATTATGAATCTGAAATGAATTAAGATTAACTATATAGTTGGAATGAAGCTTTTATGTTAAAAATATTGAGAAATATACATTTGAAGGTTCACACTAGCTAGTCCTGTGCGAGTATTCAGCAATTACTCGGGTCGGGTCGGGTCGGGTACCCACCGTTGCGAAATCCGAAACATTTTTTTTTTTTTTTTTTAACTTTTTTAATATCCGAAAGTATTCAAAATTTTCAAATATTTAAAATTTACCTCTACAAGAATTAGGTCACTCGGGAAAGGGGATTTTAAAAATTAGTTATATATTTATTTTTTAGAACACGAGGAATTTTAATTGTTCGTGTTCCTTAATAAGTGATCTAAAAACTAAACATTTTTAGTACTGTTTTTCCACAGATAAAAATATTTTGACCCGATTAGTACCCGATTTGATTTATGGTACCCTAAAAGCACCCGACAATTGGTACTTTTGCTAGAACTAATTATACAAGTACCTGTCGAAAATGCAATGCGGGTATCCGACCTGAAATCCATTAGGGAATTTTTCAAAATCACTACCTGCACAGTGCTAATTCACATCCTGAGTAAAATACAACTACATTCAAAATATTTGGATCTAAATTGTTGAAATTTGAGAGCTCGTTCGGTAAAAGAAAATTGAGTTATTTTTAACATAAACTTCTTGGCTACTTTTGACGTAAATATTTCTTGAATTTCGACTGTCACTTAAATATCCCTTTAAAATACCTAATAATGGAGAGATAAGTCAATTAACGAGTGTGCTAATAAAAATATAAAGATAAATGAACAAGTTTTTTCAGAAGGATTTAAACGGAACTTTTAATAAGGCGAAACGTTTCGGCTGCATTAAAAGAAAAACGTTCGAAGAGGAACGAGAAATAAAAATTATTTACAGAAAAGTTAACTTCTAAATAAGAAATAATTTTGAGAATGTTTGATAAAAAAAAAACAACTTTTTCTATACGAAAGAAGATTAAAAAATTAACTAAAATCCAACTAAGCGTCTTTCCATATGATCTTAGCGATTAATTAATCCTATTTGAAACAAATTTTATATACAACAAGATAAAAAGATATGTAATAGATTTTGGTTCCCTCCCAATTTGTTTTAAAGTTTCCGAGTGTTTTGTTTCTTTTAATTATTATTTAACGCTTATTATTATTATTATTTGAAAAGCTGTATATTTTTTTCTGGAAATTGTAACTAAGACGGGGTTTTAATTTTTTCGCCCCCCCCTTTTTTTCGCAATTAATTTACATTCCGGAAATGTAAATTTTTGTATTAGAGTTTAGCTTCCCCATTTTACGAGTTTGTGAAATAACGTTACGTGATTATTAATCTTTTATTTAAAATAATTTTAATACAAAGAAAATTTGTAATTTGACGAAACCGTTTCTATTTTGGTAGAAAAGCTGCTAATTGTTTCTGCCCCCCCCCCACCACCATCCCTACCCTTCTCTCTAAATGTATGTGCCATTTTAATGTATAATTTTAGCTGGTAGCTTTATTTGTTGTTCTTTATGTAAGACCTTCCTTCCCCCACTTAATCCATGGCCTATTGTTCTCTTAAAGAATAACTTTTTTTTTTAATATTAACTATGTAATAAGCGATTTAACAGATTTTTGTAACCTTATATAAAAACAAAGTGAAAACGTGAATACGTGGAAATTAGTATTTTGTAGCTCAAAATCTTCCAGGCTAAAAAATAACACAGTATTAAATTGATTTTTAGGAATGCAACGCGTAATTTTTAAATATATTTAATTTATTTAGGAAAAGGTATAACGTTTCTGACAATTTCTCTTTCTGAACAAGTTCACCATTATCGTTGTTGTCTCCTGTATGGGAGGCAGTGAGTGGTTAGTACTAATAGGGAGAAAAGAGGTAAGATGGAGTGACGGCAGCTTATTCGATATACAGGGTGTTTCTGGAAAGTCTGGCACAAATTAACAGGCATGTTCCTTGGGTCAAAAGGAGTCCGAAAGGTCCTATGACGTTTTGGGGTAAAGCGCTCCGTTGCGACGTTATGGGCTCTCAAAAGTAGGCCGAAAAACAAGGAGATCTTGCAGAATTATAGCACTAGTATTGTGGTTTTGACCCAATTGTTTTCGATTATTGAACATAAGGCAATGATCGAAATAAGTTCAAACCTAGTAGAAGACCGTGAACGTGTTAAACGGCCAAAAGCGTTAATCCCTTTGTTTTTATTAATGATTGTAATTAAAGGTAAGGAAAGTAGCTCAGATATCGGTTGCTTGTTTGTTCAGATTTACTAGTAACTGACCAGTCTTTTATTCTTTATTTCAATTAGACACATTACTTTTACAATAATTCGAATGAACCCCTTAAATTTTACAATAAATCGATTCCATTAATTTTACAATAATTTGAATCGAACCCATTACATTTGCAATAATTCGAATCGAACTCCATTACTTTTACAATAATTCGAATCGAACCCCATTACTTTTACTATAATTCGAATGAAACCCAATTACATTGTTCTACAAAAATTGTTCAAAATGGGCACCATCAACGTTTAAGCAAACTTGCGCGCGTCGTTTGAAAGATTCACGAACACGTTCGAAGATTCCTGGTGTGTTACGGATAATATCACATCCATCAATTATCCTTTGTCGTAAGTCTTCGACATCCCGAACTTCACTTCGGTATACCAAGTCCTTGAGATGGCCCCAAAGAAAAACATCGCATGGGTTGAGATCGGGAGATCCTGCTGGCCACGCAACAGTTCCACCTCGACCTATCCACCTCCGTTAAAAACAAATTATGCTGTGTTGGTCTAAACATTAGGGTAGTTTTCAACGTCAGAAGTTGTAGGTTTTTTACAGACGGCTTAAATGTGTGTACCTTAACGTGCTTCATGGCGTGCGTGCACATTTGGAAGCTTATCTGGAACTAATCATGGTCTACTTCACGAATGCAAAGTACTCAGATCTTATGTATGGACTGGCTCGGGGAAATGCGGTGGAAGCTCGGCGCTTGTACCAGGGGCACTTTCCTCAACGACAAGTTCCCAATAGACAAGCGTTTACGGCAGTCGACAGACGCTTGGGAGAAACCGGGACCTGAGCCTCGTGCGGCGAGGATGTAGAGGACACCGTTTTGACAATTTTCGAAGATGATCCAACAACCAGTACCAGGAACGTCGGGCGGCAATTGTGCGTTAACCATGTACTCGTCTGGAAAATCCTTCGAGGACATCAGTTCCACCCATACCATTTGCAAAAGGTACAAGCTTTTAATGAAGCTGATTATCCGAGACGGGTCGATTTCTGCCAGTGGTTTGTGGCACGGGTAAATGACTTAGTCTTTCCGCGTACTTTGCTAGTTTCCAACGAGGCCAATTTCTCGCGTGACAGGATAATTAATTTACATAACTATCACGAATGGAAGCAACAAAACCCGCACGCGACCACTGTCATGAAACATCAAGTTCAGTTTAGTTTGAACGTCTGGTGGGGAATTGTAGGAGATCATTTAATGGGCCTTACTTTTTGCAACCCAGGCTAAATGGGGGAGGCGTACTTGACCTTTCTGCGTGAAAATTGAGAAACAAGATTATCTTAAATATTAAAATAAATTTAATTAATATTTAATATTTTATTCGTTAGTTATTCGCCTTATTGAACGTTACATCGTTTTAAAAAAGAACAATTAAACATTCTTGAGAGATTTGACTAATATTGGCGTTTGAAATGAAACATACGCCGGTTGCTTCGCCTTACTCAAATAGGTAGTATATAAGGGTGTCGAACTACAGCTAAAAGCAAGAACAACCGCAATTGCGAAAACCTATCGTGGACAACCCACCCTAGGGAGGCTAGACGTTTCTCGTAACCCTAGCTGATCGCCGCGAATGTCTTAAACCCAACGATGACGATGGAGTAGAAGCCAGGTGTGCAGACTGGTGTCCATGTAGGATGGACAAAAACAAAGACCAGAAGATGGTGGTGTAGAAGCCAGGTGTACAGACTGGTGTCCTTGTGGGATGGACAAAAACAAAGACCAGAAGATGGTGGTGGAGAAGCCAGGTGTACAGACTGGTGTCCATGTGGGATGGACAAAAACAAAGACCAGAAGATGGTGGTGTTAGAAGCCAGTGTGTACAGACTGGTGTCCATGTGGGATGGACTATGACCAGAAGATGGTGGTGTTGGAAGCCAGTATGTACAGACTGGTGTCCAAGTGGAATGGACCAAAACAAAGACCAGAAGATGGTGGTGATTAAAAGCCAGTATGTACAGACTGGTGTCCATGTGGGATGGATGAAGACCAAAAGATGGTGGTGATTAGAAGCCAGTAAGTACAGACTGGTGTCCATGTGGGATGGACAAAAACCAGAAGATAGTGGTGTGAGAACTCAAAAAGAGGAGGCATTTCCGTGACTGTGAAAGCAGTTCGGAAATGGCGAACACGTTTGCTCCGATTTGGAAACTGCGAACGCGGTCACGTGGGTGTAACAACAGACACACACACAGACACACACGATCGTTACAGAACCTCTCCGTGACATACGTCACTCGGAGAGGTAAAAACCACAAACTTTACAATTATATTAATATATTTTATTATATTATATAATTTCAAGATTGAAAGAATATGGGAGTATATGGGTTTAAGATTGAAAGATTGGGAATGTTTCGATTTTTTTTTTTTTTTGGACTTAAAAATTTATGGAAGTTGTGAGATTGGAAATATTTATCAAGGATTAGAAAGATTTTCTGGGATTTGAAAGATTTGTGAAGTTTCAAAGATTTATCAAGAATTTATAAGATTTTCTGGGATTTGAAAGAATAGGGACTTGGCAATTTGGGCTTAACTCCGCCCCCGGCGCCATTATGGTATGTTTTTTTAACAGAATGAAAGCTATATAACCTCCTCCTCCTGGTATGTTTTTTAGCACTAGTGGAAGGTAGCCTGACGTTGCATGACGTAGTTAGTACTGCCAAGTCCCTATTTCTGGGATTTGAAAGATTTATTAGATTTTCTGGGATTTGAAAGATTTATCAAGAATTTTTTTGGATTTTCTGGGATTTGAAAGATTTGAAGACTTTTAAGATTTCCACATTCAAAATCTTCTACTGTACGAGATTTGAAGGAGCGTCGGACCCTTCGGGTTAGCCACAATATAAAATTTGGACAACCTTATATATAAAATGAAATGGCTTTTATTTCCGCATTTTTCTCTTTTTTTACCTTGGCTTTTTTTACCTTGCCTTTTTTAACCATAGCTTTTTTTACTGTGGCTTTTTATCTCTCCGAGTGACGTATGTCACGGAGAGGTTCTAATTTCGACGTGTCTGTGTGCCTGTCTGTCCGTTGTTACACCCACGTGACCGCGTTCGCAGTTTGCAAATCGGAGCAAACGTGTATTCAATTTCCAGACCGCATTTACAGTCCCGGAAATTGTATTCCACTTACAGGCTATTACTCCATTACCTGTCTAACAACTCTGTTCATTTGTCCACCCCACATGGACACCAGTCTCAACTTACTAGCTTCTAACACCACCATCTTCTAGTCTTTCGCCCATTCCACATGGACACCAGGCATATTGAAATGGCTGTTTATATATTACTTAAGCTATACTACAACTGTATATAGAATAATCCTTTGTTTAGTGATTTCATGAAGAAAACTAAGACCTAGACTCCGGCGGGTATATCAAGTATTATCCGCAATAGGCTTAGTGAAACAAAGAGTAAATAATTGAGGCCTGAGGTGAAGCAAACTTTGGGCTTTGATTTTCGTGTGTGAAATGAAGAGACATCAACGGTTCAGAGTGAGCCGAAAGTTAAATAGACTCTTAAATAATCAGGTTAAGATTTTATAATAGAAGAAAAGATCGTGGTGGCAATTAGAATAGTAAAAGGGCTAATGGTAAGCGGGTAGTAGCTAAAGACTTTTTATTCTCTTTATGGTGCGCATTGACTATTAGTGCGTCTAGCTACAATTTAGCTTTGGTGTTATTTAACGATAACATTCATGTTGGCAAACTAAGAATATTGTTGAGGTGAGACGAGACGACAGTGTTTACACTGCAAACCAGTTGTGAATGTAGCTATCAGTATATACGGTAAACAGCTGAAGCGTAGACTTCATTTCCTGTTCTTTTCCCCATTGACTGATTTCCATGTGTCCAAGATTTATCCATATTGAATGTAAAATGTCGTCTGCTTTACTGTATATTCGCTATGCTTGGAATACTGCTTCAATATTTCGTAAATTTTACATAAAAAAAAGAGAAATAATTCCATATCTAGGTAAATAAGTTTGTAGTAGTAGACCTCTTGACTCGGAGAGGTAATATTTTGGTTTTCCCAACTTGTTTCACCTGGATTCAACAAAACGGGCCTCGTTCGAATTCCATTATAATACAGCTTGTATCATATACCCCCAGCAAGGTAGGGGTCGAGTCCGAAGGGAATCGTTTACCGAGAGCGGGAAGGAGAGAGGATGGGGGGGGGGAGAGTAACCTGAACGGGAAATCTTATTAACATGGAGCTCTAGCTATTTAATTAATTAGAAGTAATTAAAAGCCACGGTAATTACCACCGCTTTTTGTTCAGTAGTGAGGTAAAAGGGCGAACTCGGACGCGGATTATACAAATGAGATGAGAAGAGAGAGTAATTGGCAGACCAAACTTCAGTCACTGGGTAAAGGAGGAGCTATAAAACGTATGATGTCACAATAAAAGCCAAGACCATCAAGCTAACAGGATATTATTGGTCTATTAATTAAGATGAAAAATTTTAATCTTGTTGAATTGTTTCTCATTGGGGTTTTTTTGTATAAAACTGTGTAAGTTTTTATTGTCCACTACAATCGTTTCAATAATAATTTCCCGAGTTGCCAGTCACTCTGCGTAATCAGCACCTTTGACTGTATTAAAAAGCGTAATCTTTAAAAAGCGCTGTCGTCGACAGGGGCAGGGCGGAGAGAGGGGTAAAATGATTACGAGCATAATATTCAGTTTTCAGGGACTATGAGAGTGATTAGCCCCTCGGAAATACCAAGATTTCCACGATACTTCCAGTGAATTTCTTCTCCACACAAAATTAAAATGTAAAACTTAAAACTGAAATAAATTTTTGGTCTCAAAACGGGATTAAATCATTAAAATAAACTGGAATTAATTTATTTACCTTTATTTATTTATTTTTTTTTTTGGATAAATAGTTTTTCTGCGAGTTTTCACCTCAAATAGAATTAACTCTTATTTTATTAGGTTTTGAATCCATAGAACTTGACTGTCATCATCTTTGAAAGCTTGGAATACTTATGTTGTTGCATAAGTTCATAAGATATTCCATGCGTTTGTCACTAGCTACTAAGACCTTGTCATGAAGTGACGTAGGTGAAACGTCATAGATTCTCTTAAAGCGACACCTGGCAGTACAGGCTAAATAGGAAGTTGGACTGCAAAACCGAGTGTAGTCAATTCTCGCGTCATTCTCGAACTAGTTCTCAGTAAGTCTCTAGCATTACGAAGTATAGGCAGTGTCATACTTATGAAACATATCTGATAAACTTATGATAACTGTATATACAATACTGGCCCTTTTATGACCAAAAAAATGTTTCAATTTTTGAGCCGTGACAGTTTTAGATCAAAATATCTTATTGAGACGAATGAGTAAAGCTTCTTAACAATGCCTTTTTAGGCCTAACCTTTAATTCAAAGCTTACCCATACCCCCCGAAGGGGGGTTATTATGAACTCCTCAAAGCAGTAATATTAATGCCTAACAGAAGCAGATAAAAATTTAGGGTGCGCTCGGAGTTGACTTATTTTTACAATACCGCCTTTCAAAATATTGCCTAATTTTCTTTTTTATTTGTTATATTTTCCTCCTAATATCCGGTTCACCGTATTTCAACCAATAAGAGGGCAGAGAAAGATGCGCGCGCACACCGGAAGCTTAGAGGAATACTTTCAAAGCTAGAACACTCCAGCAAAGCCTTCTACCACGGAGCTGTATTGTAGAAGGAGTAGAGACTCGTAGCTTCCCCTCTATTAACAAAAGCTAGACCTTATTTGTCCATAAAAAGGGGGTATGAATTTTGACCCTCCCTCCAAACCTAGGCGAGCCAATGTAAACAATAAAGATGGCCGCGAGCTACGAACGTTCAGCCTTTCAGGAGGGTTAAGCCTCGGTCATGTGTGTATTGAGTCCGGGTGACGGGAATTTCTCAAGCGTTTGCAAATCTTATTTAAATTTTTATTTTTACTATTATTTCTACTTATATTAATTATAATATGGAAAATATTCAAAGAATTAAGCCGGGAAAGAAGAAAACGACGCCTTCTTTAAAACACGTGACGTCAGAGATTGTTTACATTGGCTCTGTATGGGCGAAAATTGTGCGCGGAGCACTAGTACGCTTATGTCTAGGCCCTAGAGGCCTAGTCTCTACTCCTTCTACAATACAGCTCCGTGCTTCTACTCCCCCACTTTGTTCTCAGGGCCGGATTAAGCAATTTTGCACCCGGGGGCGAGATAATTTGCGCCCCCTTAAACCGGAAAAAAAGGAACTGCACATGTTGCTAGGGGGAATTGTTTAACTCAATGCGCCCCCAACAAGCCTTGCGCCCGGGGGTTAGTGCCCCCTCAGTCCCCCTTTAATCCAACCCTGTGGGCTGTTCTCCTTCTCCTTTAGGTGAATCCTCTCGTACTTCTTGGTATTTCTTTCTGTAACCCTTATCACACTGGGTCTTTCCAGTACCTCGTGGGTCCCTTATATTTTCGTGTTTTTTTAAAACACGTGCTTTTATGCTTTTAATCTTAGCCTTGAACTTAAGTTTTAAAACTATACAATGCGATTTGGTTTGGCAAACCTGTCGTTCTATATTGTTACTTCAATAATAGGGAAAATGACCTGGAAGGTCATGGGGAGGGTTTTATAATGGAGATATTCTCAAAAATACCAATATCTGTGAATAATGGAACGAACGTGACCAATCCACCTGCACCAATGCAGTAGGTGAACCGTGTCCATGACGGGCATTGTTTGGCCAGCTATATTGAACGTCAACATCCAATTGCTTCTATAGATATTTGTTTACATTTATTTTAAGAACGGAATTTTTGAAGTTGTTTTGAAGCTAAATTTTAAATTTGGAAGACAATTTGGAGATATTATATTGTGAATATTGAATGTTTGTAAATTCATAGGTAAATTCGACTATACATCTAATAAATTTAATTTCTTACGTTCATATAAATTCAATTTATTACGTTCATATAAATTTAATTTCTTACGTTCTTATAAATTTAATTAATAAAGGGCACCAAGGCCTTCGCTAACAATTTTAGAAAGAGGGCGCGAGATCGTCCGGTTTATATTAGGTTAAGACAAGTACGAAAAGTTGGGAAACCCAACGTATTACCTCTCCGTGTCGAGATGACTATCACTGCCCCCTTAAACAACCTAAATATGCATCTATCGCTTTTTATTGCTTTGCAACCGCAGGAAGTTTATTTTAAAATAGTAAATTGCACGGGCCTTGGTAGATATAGGAGGCAATGAACAATAGAAATCCTTTTAAATTTATTTCCTCTCGAATTTTTGCTTTCCCCTCAAAGAAATTCTCTATTGTCCATCTTCAGTTCACTAGAACCACATTGCACGGCTTTCAGTTAGCTAGAACCCTTCCATCTTCTAGCCCAGCGGGGATTCGAAAATCGGCACGGTCGCTCTATTGTTAGTCTCGATGCTCGGTTTTCAGTTTGCTAGAACCTGTTTCGCTGGAAGTCGGCCTTTAAGAAAACCAGGTTGTCAAACAACAGAGTCTGTTTATCCCCGACTTTTGAAAAATACAAAATATTGATCATAGAAAAAACACTAACAATGAGCATGCCACTCTTCTTATACTCAGACCTAAACTCAGTTCTACGAAAACACAAACAGTACTCCAAGAAAGAATTCAAAATTTTATTGTGTTGGATAGAATTTTTTTCGCTATTATTAAACCCCGTTAGCTACCCCAAATTCCTAGAATTTGTTATTTAAAGTTCTTTGTGCCTAACAGGTGTACAGGGCCAAGTACAATGGCAACTTAAAAGTCCTACGTCGCGGTACAAATCTACTTAGTACAGCTTGTAACGACTTTTTATATTAATTAACCAACTTTTCCCTATCCCTTTAAAATATGTTCATTATCCCTTTAAAATATGTTCATTATCCCTTTAAAATATGTTCATTATCCCTTTAAAATATGTTCATTATCCCTTTAAAATATGTTCATTATCCCTTTAAAATATGTTCATTATCCCTTTAAAATATGTTCATTATCCCTTTAAAATATTTATTTCCCTGATTATTCACAGTGCCTCAAAAATAAATTCCCCTTTGACCCTTTTGTAAAGGCCTTAACGCTGGTCGTTGGCTGACAAAGAAAAGGTCATCCGCCCTTTGCTAGCTTTCTTTAGGCCAGGAGAAAAGCGATGCTACATTCAAATTATTAAAACCGTGAAGTTACCCCCATGTTTATTTACTGGGTTCATAGCATCCCCCGAAATGAATATTATTCTTAAACACCACATTGAGAGTTACCAAGTGTATTTTTGTAAAGTGTATTCTATTGTATAAAGTTAAAATATCGAAAGCAATGTATATAGAAATAGTAACAAGCGCGAAGATGGGTTTTTAACCCTCAATACGAAAAGCAAAGAAGAGGCTCGCGAAACCACGAACATCTGACGAAGAGGTTAAAAGAGGACAATACTCTCAGGCGACCTGCGTCACAAATACCCTAGCAAGCCAGCAAAAGATTTGGCCAACGATATCATATAAGCCCAAGACTTTCAATAGATCGTCGTCTTTTAATTTCGGTCGTTAAAGCCAGAGGTTATGCCCAATACCCTCCAGCCGAAGGATACACAGAAGTTGCCCTCGATGCTGGACAGACTCTGCCGGACGCTACTCGCTAATTTCTAATGCCGATGCCGTACACCGCTTTACAATTCCGCTGCCGTATGCCGACCAAAAACCTCGGAGCTCGGACGCCAGAGTGTTCCCTAAGAGGGCCCTCCAAAAACCGTAAAGCAAGTAGTCCACTTAGCCTTGCGAAACCGTATCGTTACCGTTTTAAGTTCGCAAATCATCCGAAAGAGGGCGCCCATTACCTTAGTCCGAAAGCCTCGTTTAAGAATCGTTATCAGATGGCGTTCTGTTCGTATTTGGATATGTGACGTTACATTAACGATACGGTTTCACAAGGCTTGGTGGACTCAAAGAGGGTAGAAAGAGGGGGAGTAGAAGCTAGCGGCTTTGGCGAGGCATTTTGGGTGTTCTCGCTTTTCTTTTTTATTTGTTTGTTATATTTTCCTCCTAATATCCGGTTCACCGTATTTCAACCAATAAAAGGTCAGAGAAAGATGCGCGCGCACACCGGAAGCTTAGAGGTAAACTTTCAAAGCGAGAACACTCCAGCCAAGCCTTCTACTCCCCCTCTTTCTACCCTCTTTGGTGGACTACTTGCTTTAGACGTAAACCATCCGCGCTAACCCGAACCACGCGTCCCGCGTACCGTTCCCGCCAAAAAGACGTTTCGTTCCTTGTTAGGAAGCGCACATCGTAAGATGGACTTCTAAAAGGCTACGTGCCTTGCGCTAACCCGAACCCCGCGTCCCGTGTGCCGTTCCCGCCAAAAAGAGCACACATCGTAAGATGGACTTCTAAAAGGCTATGAGCCTCGTGCCACCGTTTTTCGTACTCTGGACTCTACGTTTCACGTATCGTTATGATCTTGTTAATTTAGTTTTAAGTTATTGTTAGGTTAAAAGTTAAAGGTCATGACCAGTAGAATTATTATTAGCTTAGGTTTATTATTTTATGGTTAAGAATAATTAAATGATTAATCTTGGTAACTCTCAAAACAGTAGTTTTTTACCTCTCCGAGTGACGTATGTCACGGAGAGGTTCTAATTTCGACGTGTCTGTCTGTCTGTCTGTCTGTCTGTCCGTCTGTCCGTTGTTACACCCACGTGACCGCGTTCGCAGTTTGCAAATCGGAGCAAACGTGTATTCAATTTCCAGACCGCATTTACAGTCCCGGAAATTGTATTCCACTTACAGGCTATTATTCCATTGCCTGTCTAACAACTCTGTTCATTTGTCCACCCCACATGGACACCAGTCTGAACTTACTAGCTTCTAAACACCACCATCTTCTAGTCTTTCGCCCATTCCACATGGACACCAGTTTCTACTTATTGGCTTCTAAACACCACCACCTTCTCGTCTTTGTCCATTCCACATGGACACCAGTCTGTACACCTGGCTTCTAACACCACCATCTTCTGGTCTTTGTTTTTGTCCATCCCACATGGACACCAGTCTTTACACCTGGCTTCTAACACCACCATCTTCTGGTCTTTGTCTTTGTCCGTCCCACATGGACACCAGTCTGTACACCTGGCTTCTAACACCACCATCATCCTTAAGGTTAAGACATACGCGGCGATCGGCTAGGGTTACGAGAAACGTCTAGCCTTCCAATGGAGGGGTCTTCCTCCAAGGTTCACGCAATTGCGATGTTCTTATCTACAGCTGCGGTTCGAATCCTTTATATACTACCTATTTTAGTAAGGCGAAGCAACCGGCGTATGCTTCATTTCAAACGCCAATATTAGTCAAGTCTCTCAAGAATGTTTAATTGTTCTTTTTTAAAGCGATGTAACGTTCAATAAGGCGAATAACTAACGAAGAAAATATTAAATATTAATTATATTTATTTTAATATTTAAGATAATCTTGTTTCTCAATTCAAAATTAATACGGAAAGAGTTAAAAAGCAGTCTATGTTATTGTCTGTGTGTGTCCGTCCGTTATTACACTAGTGCCGCAGTGCGCTGCGTTAGAAGTTCGTTTTGCTTTGATGTGTAAAGAAATCCTACAGAACCATAATATTCCCTTTATCCTTAATATAAAGTGAATATGATGAAATATTTTTCGTAATTATGATGCATTTAGTGCTTTTGTAGCTTTAAAGCTCTGTTTCATTTTGATATTCCAAAGAGTTTTTTTAATATTATTATTTGAAGTGGCTGTTTATATATTACTTAAGCTATACTACATCTGTATATAGAATAATCCTTGGTTTAGTAATTTCATGAATAAAGCTAAGATCTAGACTCCGGCGGGCATATCTAGTATTACTTGCAATAAGCTTAGTGAAATATAGAGTAAATAATTGAGGCCTGAGGTGAAGTAAGCTTTGGGTTTTGATTTTCGTGTCTGAAATGAAGAGACATCAACGGTTCAGAGTGAGCCGAAAGTTAAATACACTATTAATTAATCAGGTTAAGATTTTATAATAGAAGAAAAGATGATGGTGGCAATTAGATTAGTAGGGCTAAGCTACAGAGTTTTATTCTCTTTATGGTGCGCATTGACTATCAGTGCGTATAGCTACAATTTAGCTTTGGTATTATTTAACGTTAACACTCATGTTGGCAAACTAAGAATATTGTTGAGGTGAGACGAGACGATGGTGTTTACACTGCTAACCAGTTGTGAATGTAGCTATCAGAATATAGGGTAAACAGCTGAAGCGTAGACTTCATTTCCTGTTCTTTTTGCCATTAACTGATTTCCATGTGTCCAAGATTTATCCTTATTGGAAGTAAAATGTCGTCTGCTTTACTGTATATTCGCTATGCTTGGAATACTGCTTCAATATTTCGTAAATTTTTACTTCAAAAAGAGAAGTAATTCCATATCTAGGTAAAAAACTTTGTAGTAGTAGACCTCTTGACTCGGAGAGGTAATATTTTGGTTTTCCCAACTTGTATTCACTATAAAATCCCCTAGACACAACTGACCACGTGATTAATTTATACACTATTTATATATATATTCTTCGACACCACGATGAAAAGAAAAGTTTTCTACCGGGTTCAAAAGTATCAGTCTTACCGAGTAACGATATTCTATATTGAATTTTTCAGCTAGGGTTGTTTATGGGATTATGGCTAGCACTGTCGCCTAGCAGGCGCTCTTTTTACCTCTCCGAGTGACGTATGTCACGGAGAGGTTCTAATTTCGACGTGTCTGTGTGTGTGTGTGTGTGTGTTTGTGTGGGTGTGTGTGTGTGTGTCTGTCTGTTGTTATTGACTTACACCCCAGGGGACCGTGTTCGCAGTTTCCGAATTGAAGCAAATGTGTTCGCTATTTCCGGACCGTATTCACAGTTCCCGGAAATTTCAAAACTTGAATCTATCCACAAATCAACTGGCCACTATTACTTCATCTGACTAGTCAATTGTCTATTCTACATGAATACCAATCTGTACTTATTGGCTTCAAACACCACCATTTTGTGGTCTTTGTCCATTCCACATAGACACCAGTCTGTACTTACTGGCTTCTATCACCATCATTTTCTGGTCTTTGTTTTTGTCCATCCCACATGGACACCAGTTTGTACACCTAGCATCTAACACCACCATCTTCTGGTCTTTGTTTTTGTCCATCCCACATGGACACCAGTCTGTACACCTGGCTTCTAACACCACCATCTTCTGGTCTTTGTTTTTGTCCATCCCACATGGACACCAGTCTGTACACCTGGCTTCTAACACCACCATCTTCTGGTCTTTGTTTTTGTCCATCCCACATGGACACCAGTCTGTACACCTGGCTTCTACTCCTTAAGGTTAAGACATACGCGGCGATCGGCCAGGGTTACGAGAAACGTCCGGCCTCCCAATGGTGGGGCTTCCACCAAAGGTTCACGCAATTGCGCTGTTCTTATCCATAGCTGCGATTCGACACCCTTATATACTACCTATTTGATGAAGGCGAAGCAACCGGCGTATGCTTCATTTCAAACGCCAATATTAGTCAAGTCTCTCAAGAATGTTTAATTGTTCTTTTTCAAAACGATGTAACGCTCAATAAGGCGAACAACTATCGAAGAAAATATTTAATATTAATTATATTTATTTTAATATTTAATATAATCATGTCTCTCAACTCAAAATTAATACGGAAAGGGTAAAACAGCAGTCTATGTGTTTGTCTATATGTGTCCGTCCGTTGTAACACTAGTGCGCTGCGTTAGAAGTTCGTTTTGTTTTGATGTGTAAAGAAATCCTTCAGAACCTTAATATTCCCGTTTTCCATAATATAAAATGAATATGTGGAAATATTTTTCGTAATTATGATGCATTTAGTACTTTTGTAGCTTTAAAGCTCCGTTTCATTTTGATATTCCAAAGATTTTGTTTAATATTATTATTTAAAATGGATGTTTATATATTACTTAAGCTATACTACATCTGTTTATAGCATAATCCTTTTTTAAAGTCACAGTGAATACAAGCACAACGCTGCTATGTTGGTCTAATGAACTTTTATTTGTCAATAGGCCTAGTGAACCAAAAAGTAAACGTTTGGGTTTGGTCTTCGTTTCTGTATGCAGAGACATTAACGGTTCAGAGTGAGCCGAAAGTTAAATACAAATTTAAATAATTAGGCTTAGATTTTATAATCATGGTGGAAATCTGGGCCGCGTTCAGCAGAGCGCAGCGCTGCTAGCAGTGTCCTACATAACGGGATTTTGCTTTTGAATTTTGACGTCACGGTGCTTAGCGCTGAGCTAGCGCGGTCTTCAAAGAAAATAGTCGGCTCTTTGGATAACGTGACGTAAAACGCGTAGTTCTCAGCTTGGCGAATAAACCATGGAGGAATTAATACAAATAACTTTATGGGACTAAGCTATATAATTGGCGTGAAACCAGTTGATCACCCGAGAATTTTAAGAGATATGTTATTTTCTAATTTTAATTATAAAAGTTGTTATCTATCTCTATAAATATGTTATCCTACAATTTTTGTTAAGCCTTGGTGCCTTGCACGCTTTATTGCGCTAGCGTCATTTATAAAACGCCGATGACCGGAGAAAAGCTATGACGACAGAGCTCACCGGTAAACATTTCCAAAATCCGCTGTCTTTTTTGGTGAGCTCTGCTGAACGCAGCCCAGACCAGTGAAAGGTCTGATCGTAATCGGATAATAGCTTCGTGTTTTCATGCTTTTTATGGTACGCATTTACTTTCAGTGTGTGTAGCCACAAATAAGCTTTGGTGTTATGTGACGTTAACAGTCATGTTGTTAAACTAAGAAAATCGTTGAGGTGAAACGAGAGGATAGTGTTTACATGCCAACCCTGTTGTGAATATGGCTTTGAACATAGAGGGCATACAGTTGAGGAGTAGAAAATTGGGCCTTTACAAACACGTAAAGGTAATATCCCTCCAAAGTTTTATCTCTTCATTTCCCGTTTTTCCCCCATCGGATGATTTTAATGTGTACAAGTATATCATTATTGGATGTAAAATGTCGTCTGATTTACAGTAAATTTGCTATGCTTTGTATACTGCTTTAATATTTCATAAATTTTAACTTAAGAAACATTTCCATATCTGGCTAAATAAGTTTGTAAGTAGTCGTCTTGACTCGGAGAGGTAATATTTTGGTTTTCCCAACTTGTTTCAACTAAAAATAAGATAAGGACCGTCCTGTCCATCAACTTTAACCTTGAAAGCTTTTCTTTGAGGAAGGGTTGCTTGTGTACCATAAGTTTATAAGTGATATGTTCCGCTCCATAAGTATAACACTAGCTATACAAGTTCGTAATGCTACTGAGGTGAGACTTACAGTCCTCGAGATAACTAGTTCGAGAAGGAGAACGACGGAAGTCCTAAGCTACACTCGATGGTGGTTAATTTTGCGGGACCAAGTTCCATCTAGGTCCTATTTAGTCTGAACTTACTAAGCCCAAATTTGACGGCAGCGTCTCACCAGGCGTCTTCGCTTTACCCTTAATCTACGTCCTACTTCAATCACTTCAAAATTACAAGCACCAGTTTGTAACCAGAGATTAACAAACTTATGGTGAACATATCTTATGAACTTATGCTTGTACTTGGTCGCGAAGGGGGAAGAATTTATTTTATTAAAATACTCTGTTGAGGCTAGGAACAGGTCAGAAAAGAGGACCAGTGGGAAAGTACGGCGGCTTGGGTTTTTTTGATGGAAAAATTTGGTGGCCATAAATAAAAGGACTTATTTTACAACAACACCCCCCCCCTCTCCTCCTCGGTGGTTTCTTGTTTAAAGGAACACGTGACATACTGGCCTGCTGCTCTGTTTTGCACCGAGGTGAGTGCGTGTGAAAGGCAGAAACTACTGGGCTGGCGCCATTGAAGTTATCTCTTTGTCTCCACCCCCTTCCTTTTGTGTCTTTTTTCTCTATTTCTTGGAAAATTTGAGCCCAGGTGTTAGACAGGTTGCTTGTTTACGTATAGGGACTTAGCAATTCGGGCTTAACTCCGCCCCCAGCGCCATTATGGTATGTTTTTTTAACAGAATGAAAGCTACATAAGCCCCTCCTCCTGGTATGTTTTTTAGCACTAGTGGAAGGTAGCCTGACGTTGCATGACGTAGTACTGCCAAGTCCCTATTTTTGAGATGTGTTATTTACATTTACTAGACCTATATTTAGAAATAGAATTATTCTAGTGTTGTGGTGCTTTTGGGATGCGTCTTTCTAAGGTTAAAGGTAAGCTTTTAAGTTTAAATAAATTATTAAGCGCGTTAATGTTAATTAAACCTATTTAATCAATGCACTTTACTAATAGTTACGCATGCTTATTTTAATATTGTTAATTTTAATGCATGTTTGGAGTTACTTAAAATTTAAGTGGCCAAAGATGAAACAACCAACCCCAAATTGGCATGCCTCTATGTAGATAAGGTCAAATATAATTGAATGATAATTTTTACGTAATATCAGAAGTGGATAATAGAAGAAGGGTGACACTCTCAAGTTATATAGCTAAACAAAATAATTATGATTTTTGATAGTGACTAATTACTAATACATAGTTTACAGGCGTGGAGGATTCCTACCATTAACACAAGGAGACCAAGCGACTTAGAGTGTAAAATCGTCTGCTATTTTACACTCTAAGTTGCCAGGTCTCCTTGTGCAAATGGTATGAATCCTCCACGCCTGTAAACTATGTATTAGCTTCGTTAACGCATTTATAAAAGTTGAAATGCATGTGTTTATTAACGAAAACCATAGTTAAAGAGATTTTGTAGATTTCAGAAACTGCTATTTCTAAAGTTGTTTTATATTTAGCTTAAATTCTAGATTTAAAACCGCTCACTTAGAATAATACTTCTCTATTATCCCCTTCTGATGATATTGATCAAATATAGATAGTTTACAAACATGGAGAATTCATACCATTACATAATCTTCATTTGTGTAAACTATATCAGATTCAGTAAGTTTGAATTTTTGCGCCTTTTCTATGTTTTATCTTATTTTATGAAACAATGCTACCATCTATTGGTGGAGTCTTTATCAATTTGCCTTAGAATTTTAAACTTAAAAAAACTGTAAAAAACAGATTGCTATAATTTTTTATCTTAAGCAGATTTTATTTAGCTGCATGATATAAGATAAGCTTAAATTTGATTATCTTATCAACGAAGGCGAAATAGATGGCACGGCTTGCATTATTTTTCATGGGAAGAACGTAAAATTAAGACCCTTATATTCTTAATTATCTAGTAAATAAGGTCAATTTTTAAACACGTTTTTCGATAGCACCATATATAAAAAACGTCTATATTTTACATTAAGTTATGAGAAATAACGTAGGTATGTGAAGCATACACTTGGTATTATATATGACACCTCTTCCATACAGGGTTTGGGTAAGAATTTTTATATATCCTTAAAAGGATACAAATGTGGGTTATCGCTTCTCGGCCTTTTGGCTAAGATCAAAGTGTAGTATCTGTTCTTATCAGCTTAATATCTGATACGGGTCCCATTGGGGCCCAAGATATTAAACTTATTTTTGAACGGCGGCGGAGAGTTCGGGGCTTGCTCCACCTCCGCCACGGGTTGGCCCGGTATTGCAGTACCTCCGGGATCGGCCCACTTCCTTAAATAAACTAAAATCAAACACACACACATTTAAAGCTCGTTTTAGTGATAATTCATAAATGCCGCGGTACGTAAATAATCTGCGTTCATTGCGTCAATGTATCTGGCGGAAAAATTTGTCCTGTATTGTATAGGGAGAGGGCGTTTGTCAGGGAGGGAAAGAACATCCGACGTCATTTTATACCTCTACTTAGGGGAACGTTTGTAGGCGCGCGATAGGGGGATGGAATCGAGGTAAGAGATATAAGCCTATGACGTGACAAGAATGGGTTTGCCCTCTCCCTATTCAAAACAATTTTGTATAAATTCCAGTAGACTATCTAACTTCGTTTTCAAACTGTGTATCAAATCAGATTTATCATGAAATTTTGCTAGTGTTATTTCGGCAACGGCCATATCACGCTGAATACACCGGTTCTCGTCCGATCACCGAAGTTAAGCAGCGTCGAGCGCAGTCAGTACTTGGGAGGGAGACCACCTGGGAACACTGCGTGCCGTTGGCTCTTTTTATTTGAAATTTTTAATTTCCGGTGGATAATTTTTTTGTCAGGTCTGCATCACAAACCGCGACGCTGCATAATCGTTTACAACTGTTAATGCAACTATATCTTAATTTGCATTAAGCTACACTATAGTGTCTGTCAAAAGAAATATGTAGTATTCAGGGGATCGCAAGGTTGGAATTATGTTATACTAATAACTCTAACCTAGATGGCGACACTTTCGCCGAAAAAAACGGCGAAGGAGCCAAATCGATCGGAGTCTGAGTATCTCGTAGACGGTCGCTGGGGCTCCAGGTTGTTGTACAGCGGCTTCGCTACTGCTAAGCGTCCTAAGCCTTTGGCTGTCAAATTACAGTTGTTAGGTATATCGTTGTTCTTGCATTTTTGCAGTAGCTTCATTTATGTAATTGATTGAGTTATTTGAGTATTTGATTCTAGTGTTTCCATTGACTGTCATTGGATGACCTCTTTTCGAAATAGACCTTAAAGACAATGGGTATGATCTTAACGTAGCTTGACCCTTATTGGATGGTTGATATTTCGAAAACTAATTTTAGTTTCTGAGTCGGTGATATGGTTTGTATTAGTGGCAGCCATTTGGGGCTTCACTACGCCACTTTTGCGACACGGTAGTGTAGGAATTGATAAGGTTCGAGGAAAAACATTCATTCATAGATGGATTAACGAACTGCACTTTCTTGCCACAAATTGGAAAGTAAGAAAGCTGGCGATTTCAAACACCATTGACATAATTCAAGAGGGCAAAAACTATGGTCAAATAGCTCTTGAATTTTTCTGTGATTTGAACAAAATGTTTCATATAAATGAGTTGCACTCTTGATACTTGGGATTTTTTTCTTTACTAGTATGTCTTAGTCTTTCTAATTAATCAAAGTGGATCCCTTATTTATGCTTTGGCTTTGGGTCCAGCTGGTCAGTGTTTCGATATTCATTTTAAATTTTGCCTTTAACTAAACCAATATGATCAATTCAAATTCAGATTTGTCTTTCGCCGTTCCAATTACAAACGCCTTAACATTCATTTTTACCACCATTGCTGGAAGGCTAGTTGGAGAAACGGAGAAAAATTTCAGTAAATATTTTTATTGCATATCTACATAGTGCTTTAGCCATGGATGAAGGATGCGCGTGAAAAATATTCGAGGCTCTACAGGATGTGCAACTCCCTATACTAAAAAGTAGACAAGTCGATACTAGCGCCGCCTGGCTACCAGCGCTGGAAACCCTCGCGGGAAAAATAATAAATACTGGACATAAGAAAAAAAACAACTGTTTTGCTTCTAGCAGACGACGCTAAGAAAAAAAACGATGGTAGCGCGTGTTTTTTCTCGTGTCCAGTATTTTTTATTTTTCCCGCGAAGGTTTCCATTGCTGGTAGCCAGGCGGCGCTAGTATCGGCTTGTCTACTTTTTAGTATAGGGAAGTTGCACATCCTGTTGAGCGTCGAATATTTTTCACGCGCATCCTTCATCCATACTTTAGTATTTTAAACATGGATAAATAATGCGCGCGAGGAAATTGGTTTTCACACTAGGATAGGCAACTCCCCATCTACGACAGCAGCTTATTTGATATATACTATGTTCCAGCTTTGGTAGTCAGCACGCGCAAAGCTAGGTCTCTATAACGTAGCTTTGCTTATCCTGACAAGAGACGAAAGAAATAGTATTTAGAATCTCCGAGATACTGAAACAAATTATTTCTTTCGTCGGTTGTCAACACGCTCAAAGCTACGTTGCACAGAGACCTAGCTTTACGCGTGCTGACAACCGATGTTGTAACAGAGTATATACAGAATAATCTGCCATTGTAGATAGGGAGTTGCCTATCCTATAGCGTGAAAACTAATTTCCTCACTCGCATTCTTTTTCCATGGTTTAAATGTAGGAATCTAACTGAATTCTGATTGGCTCTTTATTGATTGATTCAGAGTCAACATTGGGAATTGGCCTGGTTGCCAGTGGCATTGTGCTTTGTATTTTGGATAAAGCATGGAGTTAATAGCTTTTTATTAAAAATTAAAGTAATATTGGATGGTTTTATCATATGAACTAGTGATGAGCACAAAGTGATCTGAGATCAGTATCAGTTCGATCATAATTAAATGATTATTATTTTTTTATTATTGGATAAAGCCTCAATGCTAGTGATGGGTCTTAATCAGTAAAACCCTCATAACTAGGATTTCAACTTCCGAAAAAACCGGTTTTCGGTTAACCGATTAATTTAAATGGCTGGTTTAACCACTCAAAAAACTGGATAACTATTGTCCTAACAGTTTCGTTGATCTCATTGAGTTTAAATAATCGGTTAGAATCAGTATTGGTACCTGTAAAACTTGAATATTTGCATTGGTAATCAGTATTGACAACCGTTAATTTACGATATTGGTCATAGTACCAATTTTTACTGATATTCTAAAAGTCGATAGATGGCACATTTAAATTGGCTAATGTCATCTTCCTTCAGTTGGCTGAGAACCTAGAAGTAGTCACAGCCTCCTAAAAGTCTTACCACAGTTTTGTGAGCCATAGCCCATAGTTGTAGGTTTCAGCTTTCCTTTCTGCATTCAACCCACCAGTATGGCTGCGTAAATTTGCTGGAATCTTAGCTTCTTCCCCAACCAAAAGATCTCTACATTTATTTGATCTGCTATCCCGGCACTTGGTAGTGCAAAGGTAGTGGAAGATGGGTAAATTCACAAGTTCATAACAGGCTGAGAAATAAGCGGTGGCCCTGGGCTAATGTCCATTTTAAAAATTAGCTGGGCCAGTTTAGAAATGAAACGCTTGGGGTCTTCTGGCCCTGTGGCCACTTAATTAACAACGTTCCAAGGTTTCACCATTTTAAGTGGACAATGTCCAGTTTTATAATTAAAAGTGCTTAGGCTCTACTGGCCATATCTCCGGTTAAAAAATAATCCTTATTTCTCAGCCTGTTTCATGAAGATGAACTGCAAAACCGAGTGTAGTAAATTCTCGCGTCGAGCTCGAACAGGTTCTCATTAAGTCTCTAGCTTTACGAAGTATAGGTAGTGTCATTCTTTTGGAACATATCTTATAAGCTTATGGTAAAAACGATGTCAATATCCATTATCTTGTTGAGTTTGGTACATAAACCAAAAAATGGAAAGAATTGCTACCAAAAGCGGTTAATGGACCCTTTTCCAAAAAGGAATACAGTATTCGCTGTTTGATAGGGCTAACTCGAAACATCAGGTATGCGAACCCAAAGATGTTAAATGGGGCTTCAAAGTTACCAGTCCACCAAAGTTCTTATTGTTTAAAGCCATAGACCTACCCAACGCCTAGAGATGTATATAAAATCTCGTAGGCGTTGGCCTACCTAAGATCTTTGGATCCACATACCCTATCATGTTCCCTTAAGAAAATCACGTGGTCAAACACCAGCAGTCTCTATTTTACCCGCGACTTTTGAAAATGGTCTATTTGCGATATCGGCCATCACTATACAACGTGTCACAGACATTACTTGCAGTCAAAATCTGTAATTACGCATTGTAAATACTAAATACACAGAATTTTATTTATTACTTTTTATTTGCTCTGTACCGTCGAATATTCTAAACAAAACAAACAAAAAAGTCTGGTTTTAATATCTTACAATAATTGAAGCTTGCGCAACAATAGCGTCAGTTCATTATTCATGTTTGAATAAAATTTCACTAAATTCGTTATCTTACCTGTTTGAATTTGGGAAGTGGGACCACCTGTTGTTATTTACAACTCCCATGCTGCTGCCATCCATAACTAACAAAAGTTTATGGGTGCTATTTTTCTTTCTGCCGATTGACCTAATAACTAAATCAATTTGGGGGCTGAAACGCTATAGTAATTCTTTTTTTCCACTGGCCCAAATGTTCCTTATCGTAAATTTGTAAGAATCTATCTAGGTATAAAAAAAACAAGTTGGGAAACCATAATATACGTCTCCAATTCGAGACGAAGGCTATCTACCCAGTTAAGATATTTTTCTTAAATTATTGATATTAATTATATTAATCGTCAGTAATTTACCTTAATCCTAGTTAAGTCGTTTTAAGAAACGTTATTCCTAAAATCATAGCTATTGTTAACGTTTAACTTCTAGCGAACGCCTTTTTGACAATAGGGAGCTAACAGTTCTGACCCCGAAACGTCACACCCTTCTATCTCTTACTGGAGTTTCATCCCCCCTAACGGTTGGAAGCAGTATTCTACGCGCAAAAATGCCAACCAGAGGGGCTGCGTGACGTCAGACTATCTCTTCCCCCTAGAAAGTTGTTAGCCCCCTATTATTGGAAGTTTAGGGTATATAAGGCGATGGATTCAAAGTGAATGACATGAAAACTCGCAATTGCGTGAACGTTTGGTGGAAGTCCTAGCTGCTATTGGGAGGGTAGACGTGTCTCGTAACCCTAGCCTATCATCGCGTACATCTTAACTTTCTGTTAACACGTTTGCTCCGATTTGCCAAGTGCGAACGGGGTGACAGATACGTCCATTGTAATACCTCTCCGTGACGTCATTGTCACTTGGTGAGGTAAAAACTTCTTCTATATAAAATAAATGATAAGAACAAGAAAATTCGAGGGGGAAATCACTCTTTTGGAAATCTCTCCACCTTATATTAGATTTTAAATTACTTTCAATTGATTTTACGATTTCAGACTTATGGATAATTAACTGGAACGTCATAGCACTTTCAACACTTACTTAAATATTGAATTCAAAAATATTTTGATTAATTGTTTGGTTTCACCCTCGAGATGGTTACTGTAACCTCACCTAAAATTTGCGTTGGCTGCAGAATTTCTCCAAATAAGGCTATCTCTCTCTCTCTCTCTCTCTCTCTCTCTCTCTCTCTCTCTCTCTCTCTCTCTCTCTCTCTCTGCTCGCGACTGCCACCCACTTTTTTCAATTTTTTCGATTGCCCAATACATCGAGAATTACCTCGTTTTCAAAGAAATCCTACTACAGTATGCCTACATCTTTTACGAGCCCTTTTTCTTTGAATATCATATTTAAAGGGTCTATTCTAAGGCCACAGAATCGATAACTTTAAACACCCTGTAACTTTCGCAAATTGACTGATTGCCGTTGTGTAAGCTTGACTATAGAGCAAGATGGGCCCCTTAATCACAATTTCTATGTATTAATTTGAAGCCCAGGAATATTTCGTAGATTTATATAAGGGCCAAGATTAGAGATGTGAAATTACTGTAATTTTTAAAAATGGTAATTTACCGATTAAAATTTTGGGAAAATAAAGATTACCGATCAGTAGGTACTTTATGTTATCACTTGCTTAGACGTAAGATTGTGAGTGATTTATACTTAGCTTGACTGTTTTGCACATTATTGCTACCAAAACGGCAGCCGTCGTCTTCCTGATCTGCTGATCTCTGAATATTTATTAAAAGACAAAATTTCTAGCGCACCTTTGCCAGTGCGGGTTGGCGCCTTGCAAGTAATTTTCAAAGTAAAATTGATCATTTAAATATGAAATGAACTTTCAAGGCGTAATAAGCCCTTGGCTTGGGCATGTCATCTCTTGGCAAGTCAACACTACACTAACTAACAATATTAGGATGAGAGGACTACGTTTTCCCCGCCAGAACTGACAAGTGAACGAACGGCAAATCAGGGGAAAACTGGACTCCTAAGTAAACAGGAACATTACTTTAGTCTCAGACTGGCTAGTACACTTGATTTTACTCCCAGAGGTTTAGACTCTGAGCACAAAAGTTTCAAAAATGTTTGGGAAATTACCATCATAAAATTACGGTAAGATATAAATCGGTAATTTACGCGGTATTTGGCAAATTACCGGTAATTTACGCGGTGTTAGGTAAAATACCGACTCACATCTCTACTTCCGAAAAGGGTGGTAAGACCAAAGTACAATGCGTTCCTTGGGTGGTTTTGAAAATGTTTTATGACATTTTGTCGTTCAGACCACAGTTTTCAAGTTATGATTGAAGTGTTTTACGCTGACCCTTAAATTTTACTAGCATTGTCTTTCATTTAAAACACTCCAATCATAACTCAAAAACGGTAGCCCGGAGGGCAAAATGTCATAAACAATTTTCGAACCAAATCATCTACTTGTTAGTGAGAGCTTGTCATGAAGTGACGTAGGTGAAACGTCATAGATTCTCATAAAGCGATGCCTGGACAGCCTGGTGAATCGCTGTCAGAATAAATTGGAAGATGGAAAGTGTAGTCTATTGTCGTGTCGTTCTCTAACTAGCTCCAGAGCTCTCAGTAAGTCTGTAGCATTACGAAGTATAAAAAATGTCATACTTATGGAACATATGTTACAAACTTATGATACAACCCATTGTACTTCGGCCCTAAACACCCTTTTCAGAACATCCGGTTCAGTGTATCTTCTACATTCGGGCGTCCATTATATTCTGGCCCTAGCAAATAGTTTCTGGAGTTATTGTTGTTTTAGGACCCAATTTTTGGTGTTATTGGATATAGCTGGAAAATTTGGCTTATACACTTGCTTTGCCAAAATTGGTTAATCCTTTAGAACAGAGTGAAATGTTAGGAAAAATTCATGAAAAAAGGTGGTCGTTTTGTTTCGATTGAAAAAGCGTTTCGTATTTATTAAAATATGGTTTAAATTGTTTTTCTCTTTGTGAAAGACACTAGAAACCTTGGTTAATTAACAGAATTGGCTGTGATTTAATTTTAGAGTGATTACTATAATTAATTTAAGCTTGATTAGTTGAAACGCAATTCGGAATTGTGTTTAATTTTTACACACAATTTTAATATTTACAGAAAAATCGTTTCCCCGCTTTTAGAAAAATATACATTTTTTTTATTATATATGATCAAACTAAAAACAAATTTGACTTTTTTGGGGGGTTATTTTTCAAGAGGTAGTACAGTAAGTAAAAAAACAAACTTAGTAAGTGTGGCTAAAGATTTGAATTGAAAAGGATTTTAATTATTTTAAAATATCAGAACTGATTAACTAAATTAACTAGCACCTTTAAATCTTTGACTATTCTTCATTTTCATGTATCGGGTTTTAATGTATAATTTTCCGACCTATATATGTCAATTTTAAGAAACATAATTATCAACGAACGGACTTTACATTTCTATTTTGGCATTTTAAAAAAACACGCAATTATCAATTTTTTTTCTCTTAACAATTAACACATGTTCATTTTCCTAATGGAAATAGTTGACCAGTTTCAAATCTTCAAAAATGTCCCTGAATACGACCGCGCTATTTAACATAATCACCTGGATTTGCTTCTTTTCGCTCAACGAAAAGTTGCCCTAAGATTCCTTCGATGGTTTCCCCTTAATTTTCCATTTCAACCATCCAAATTTTGTGTCCTTGGGCATGGAATGTCTCCTCCTTAAGTCCCTGTTCCTTCCGGAAGATCTTCCAATGGAGTCACCGGGTGACTTTGATTTGGACTTACGTTTCATTTCGGATCGAAGCGGAGTGATTGTGTCCCCTTCTTCAGACAGATCCGAGTTAGCTGTGTTAATTCTATGGGAACTTCCGGTCAATTTTAAATTAGAGTTGGGATTCTTTTGGTATCTGGGGGGTTTGGCAGCGGAATACATTGATTGCGTCCTCGAAACCCGGGACAGTTTGTCCTCGTCGCTGGCTCGACGTTCCGGGTGACTAATACCGGGAATATACATTATTAAAGTGCGTCTGCGTCGGGTTGAATCGCTGTCCGAACTGTCAACGGCGGAACCACCGGAAGACTGGTGTCCTCTACGTGTCCTGGATGGACTATTGACGCTTAAACGGCTACCGAAGACGCTTCCGGTTGCGGCGCTGTTGCTTCTCTTCAATGCAGCCTTTTGTCTCGCCTTGTACGCTGCAGCTAGTCCACCCCTGTGATGTACTGGGTCACTTTGGACCGAAGATACCAATCTTATGGAATCGTCCTTCCTACCACGTTGGCTTCTTCGGTGGTGATGATTTTTATCCAAGCGCGTGAAGCGTTCAACGTCATTAATTTCGTGTCCGTTGAGCAGTATCTTAACGTCGTTCTTGTTGTCCTTGTCCAATTTTCCACCCGTTGATTTCTTACCCGTTGAGGAGGATGTACGTTTTCTGTCCAGCGTGTACGCTTTGGGTGTGGTCGTTAGGTCGTCTCTGGAGCCACCACGTTTGTCGCGCAACCTAGATAAAGTCGCGGAGGAACCGACGGTCATATCGTATCCATTGTTACCTACGTGACTTCCGGAAGGGTAAGAAACATCGCTTTGGGCCATTTCTCTTCTATAATCTTCATCGGCGTCTCGGAACCAAAGTCCACTTCCGCTCCCCGCGCCAATTTCTCTTCCGTGACTAGCGCTAAGATGCGGAACATTCTCATAAGATATTTCTCTTTTCTTATGGTTCATTTCGCGGATGACCGAAGCGGGAGTCGAGTCTCGTTTATTTTGTCCATCGTTGCTAGCAGAACTAGACAAGTCGTCATCATCAGGTTCAGATCTAAGTGGTTCCGAGTGCGATTTCTGACCCGCAGTGACACCATCCTTGCCCCGTTTCTCAGCGGCGGCGACGTCCGCGTCGACGTCATACCAATTATCGTCATCTTCAACGGCTGACGTGTACGTATTCCCCTTATCTTTGTCCAAACCCTGAGAACTCCCAAATGCCTTTTTTAGTCGAAACCCGAACCCTTTTTGGGATTGTTTGACCTTCTTCAAGGTGTCGCTTCCACTCAAGGTCGATTCGGGACCAGCTGTGTAAGGATAGCCTCGAGGGTTCTTTAGAATTGGGGACGCTGTTCGGGCGACCGGTGTGACGTAAGCTTGTTTCTTTTTCTTCTTGGACTTGTCAACCATACTGTAAATTGCGTCCGATGATAGGGTTCCGTTTGTCTTCAGGGTGGATGTCATACTTGGTGTACGCGTTTTGGAATCGTTCTTATATTTTTCTTTTTCGTCAGAGTCCAAGGATGGAACGTCGCTAAAAGCGGAGACATATCCGTCTTTGGAACGTATCACTCGGTACCGATTTATACTGGATTTCGAATCTTCTTCAGTTTGGTCTGGCCCGCATTGAATACCTTTGTCTTTGGTCAATGTATTAGTTAAGGTGTTAACGCGACTTCCGCTCAACGGAGTTATTGTATAGTCCTTGGAATCCACGTTGGAACTCCGGTAAATTTCATCGCTGGACAAAACTTTCCCCGGTAATGGTTTGATGGTGGTTGAAGAATTTTTATCGTCGATTCGTAAATCTCCGTGTGATTTCGCACGTCTCTCGTGGATTATGATGGGAGATGATTCCTCCTCGTAAACCGTTCGTTTCTCGTTCCGCCAAATGCGACTTTGTTCCCCCGAAGAGCGGAAGAAACGACCTTCTGGTGTCTTATCAACCGAGGACTCGAACCGACTTCGATCTGACACTAGTCTATCTCCGCTGTCCCAAATTTCAATGGGTTGCTGCGTAGAAATTCTTCTTTCGACATCGTCGATAACGGCCAGCCGTTTATCGTGTTTGTCATCCATATTATTGTTCAGCTCCCAATTGGAACCATTTCCGTTTCCTTGTCTAGTTAAAGTTGCCGCGTCTTTAGTTTTGCGGTACTTTTTGGAGTTTTCATCCGCCAAAACTATACTGGTCTTGTATGGTCCTTTGTGGCTTATCCCGTTGCTCATCACAGGTTTGTCCCGGGTACTTGTGCCTTGACTAACGTTCTTTTTAAGGTTTGCCCGATTTTTGGAATCGACGAGATTACTCTTGCTTGTTTTATCGTCACGTTTTTTAAGCTGAGTCATACCGAATATTACTTTCACACCGTTGACCAATGGATTGCGTTTACTCTTTGACGTAACTCGTGGTGTTGACGCGGTAGTTCCGTTGGGATTTTCCGAGGCACCATAATCAACGGGTGGTTCCGGCGGCTTTCTGTACAACGTTCCGTTCGGAATGGTTGTCGTTGGAGTTGTGGACGTTGAAGTGGAAACGTGGGCGAATTTCTTTTCCGCCTCTTCATCCTCGTAATAATCATCGTCATGTTGGAATTTGATGACGGCTTCATCGTTAAATTTGTTGACGATTTTCTTGACGTAATTAGGTCGCACAAATGGCGGGTCCGGCGGTAATTGGCTGCTGTGCTTCGCGCCTTTCCTGAAGTTCCGCGTTGTCGAATCAGTTCCAACCCCAACGTCTGTTGTTAATTTTAAATTAGGTAAAGAACGCGGACCATCGTTATTTTCAGCGATTGGTCGCAGTTTCCCGTATGTCCCATATTCACCGTCGTCCGAATCTTTATTCTTTCGCGATCCGTAAATGTCTGTATTCGGGTGTCTGTTCTTATAGACTTTAAACCAGAACCTTTTCTCGGGGCTAACCTCGGCCGTTCCATCATCACCGGCGTTAGAGTCCCCCCGTCGTGGGTATTTTTTGACGCGAACAGCGCGGTTGAAACTGACCTTTTTAGCGCCAGAATTTCGCGAGTCTGCGCTGTATGCCGAGATGTCCGAACGATCAGATCTTCCCGATTCGCTGCGACGTACTTTGGAAGATCCTAAACCGAGTAAACTACCGGGCATGTTTCTTGTTTAATTGTTTTATTTCGAGTTGATTACTTTCTCAATTTATTCGGTTGAGTTTTTCGTTTCGTATTCGTAGGTCGAAGGGTTTTTTTGCCTGACGATCATTGTTTCGAGGAGTCGTTTACCCATACCAGGAACGTCCCTGAATGACAAGATAATTTCTTTTAGTTAAACTTGAAAATATAGGTTTGTTACAAATATGCGACTGTTTTGACTCATCTTGAAAAGCATTTGGAGTAAGACACCTAGGCAAAATGATCCAGGAAATTTCCCTACCTTATTGTCGACGTTTCCAAGCCTATTCTGGTCGGGTACCGTAACAAAATTGTGATTCGACTGAATCCTCGGAGCTTCTATAGTTTGTTCCTAGAAAGATGAAATATTTTTGGCACAGGAAGTTAGTCGAGGAATATGATCGGGCGTTGCTCCGTATGGTTGTGGTTCTCCTCCGTGTTGTTACGTGTACAAAGAGTTTCCTTGGCCAAATACTAGTCTTTCGCAGCAACCAACGCCGAGACAAGACGAGTTAAATCCCACTTTGAACGAAGAGGCGTTCGTTCAGGTTTCCAACACGGAGCTACGTAGGAAGCCGGGGACTCGGTCGTCACCGAATTCTACCTGGAAAGAAAAGAAAAGAAAGATAATTTTAAGTAAAATGCCACTTTGATCAGAAGAACGAAATTACAACGCGAAGGCGTTAATTTATAAGAAAAAACCTCTACCTCAATCGATGAGATTTATCGAGGCAATTTTATCATCTAAACAAGATTTTTATGTCGCGCACGCCATCGTATTACAACAATCATTCACCGTCTGTTAATACCAGACGTGAAGAGTGTTTTACCTCTCGGTAAATAATAATTCAAAGTAAACTTCGTTACTTGGTTCCCATTCTCTAATCTCGTTTTAGTAAGAGGGAATATTGTTCCCGCACGGTAGGGGAATGACACAGAGGTGAGAGATACTAGGGTATGACGTTGTGATACGTAAGACTGAAATTACTCTATAGAAACCAATGTTGTCTCTTTCGATCGCTTTCGTAGATTAGGGCTCGTGCGTGTGTGTTTTTTTGGGGGGGGGGGTATGTTGAAAAGAGGTCGTTCGATAATGCCAATAAAGTTGTGCGTTTCGGCCCAAACATACAGCATTCCGAAGAACGAAATGCAACCATTTAGGTTAGGGTTTTGTTTGCTTTGTTTCAAATGTTAATCTTCCGTGACATAGCAGAAGAATGTGGGTGTTAACCACAAGAAGGTTTGTTACCTAACATTCGTTTACGTCAAAATTAATGCTCTTTCCTCTCTTATTATTCCTTTACACCTCCCCCCCCCCCAAAAAAAATAACAGGATCAAACAAATTAAGATAAGTATGGATGACCCTTTAAGTATATCAGCACTATATTTCTGTTTTAGTTTTAAGGGGAAAATGTCATAGTACATTTTCGACTCAAAATTGCCCATGGAATCCTACCACCCTTTTTTGGAACACTCTGTATATCTGATATAATTTTCTTTTTAAACGGCCCTAAATGAGTCCAGTTTCCGCCTTTTATTCCTTTAATTTCATCCAATTTTAATTAACCAATTTCATCGCTATCTCGAGCTATAATCGAAGTAAAGCTCCAAAAAAGTTAACAGAAATATCCGGTCTCAGTCTGACTTTACTTAAAATTCGAGAAAGGCGTATAAACAATTATCCTACCAGTTTTTTCGACTCTCTATCCGCCTCGAAACAATATCATCCAGATTTGTTTAAATATCACGTTAAGTTTAATCCCACGCTCCTTGACTTGCCACGCCAAGTTGGTTTTTTTGTTTTTACGTCTAGTGTAACGCGTTTATGGTGAAGTCTCGCTAAAAGTATTTCATGTCTGGTAAATTATAGCGGCGTTTCGCTTTGAAATACAGATAGCCTATCGACTAACTTCTATTGATATGGAGCTAGCATTGCATTTTCGTACCACCGTTTTAAGAGATGGCGGCAAGTTGATCCGCAAAAGCTAAATGTACTAAACCTGTTGAAAAGGTGGACGTTATTCCACCACTCTTGCCGACATTTTTGAAGATGGCCAGGAATTGGAAAAGTATTTTCTTAGTGTCCCACTTTCTATTTACGAGTAATGTCCCCGCAAAATTTTCGCTTTCTAGGTAAAGCAGTTTGGGCTGGGCGTTGATTAACAATCAGTCTGACTGTGACAGGATCGACTTTCACGTATGATTTCTTAAAATGAAATTTCCAGCATGGAGCTCTTCCTCAAGTTTAGTTTGTTCATGAGACTTTTTCTTTAAATTGCTCAGCTTTTCCAAAATTTCCGTCGCGAGCGCGTTCGTAAAATGGGTTTTATTTTATTAACCCGTTCTCGCGAGAGACACCCACGCGTCTGACGCGAAACATATCGAGAAGTCAAACTGAAATTACGCTTTAAACGAAGTTACCTTGACTAGAACCACGCGACAAGTACCCACGAAAACAAATACAACGACTAAAATTTCTTTCCATGGTACGGGTCTGTCGTTATTTGAGAGGTCAAGCTCACCTGGATAGTCATTATATGTACAAGCGACAGCGAGACTTCGTGGCGACGCTTTATCTCTCTATTAGACCTTCCCCTTCCCTGATATATAAATTAACATTAGTGGACGGTCAAAGTAACTCCCACTTCGCGTTTTATGTTTAATCGACTTTATTTCATCTGGTTAAACTAGTTTTCGGTATTTTTTTTTATTTATTTCATGATGATTTAAGGGTCACGCCAAACCAAAGTCATAGGGGTGAATTCTCATTCACGGGTGTCGATTAGTTTGTAGCGAGTTCAAGCGGGGTTAGTTATTTTAATTACTTTTTACTCTCAAGGACATAAAACCGTCGCTTCGAAAATTAGTTTAGTAACATTGTAATATATGACCTTAGCTCATTGACTTATGGGTCGGGTCAGAAACGTTCCTATTAAACCAAAAAGTATAGGGCGCGGGCGCTTTTAGATTTGGCATTCAAATGCGGGTCATCGTTGTAACTTTCGCTTTCATTCGATTTTGTACGAGAAAATGTTTTGTAGAATTCAAGTTAATACTCTGGGACTCTCTCAGAGCGCTCTGAAAAGTTTTGCTTGTTATATTAGTAGATCTATGTCAGTTAGTTCTCGGATTTCCGTTTTCCATTTACCGCACTTGTAGGCAAAAGAAAAACTAACGTTTAAACAGCTCCGGAAATTATGTATATTTTATTTCTTGATCGATCTCTGTACGATCTTGGCAATCTGTCTAATTTCATGATGTAATTTAGAGCAAAACGCATACAATCTCAGAGAAAGTAAATATAATACGCCCAAACACAAATAGACAGTTCTGTATAGGGAAATTTGCAAACGCACTTTCCATCAAATATCGTTCCAATCGCTTCCAAAACCGTAACACATTACGTGGTTTGATGGACACGCTATTCGTGTCTATCAATTTCATTTGAAACTTTCTCGCTATGTTATGATCCATGGGTGTTCTCAATTTACCCCAAATACGTCATTGCCCCAATGATGATTGAGTGTATCGTGCGCTGTCTTTGTGATCTATGATGACTAATAAGCTTATTGTAAATGGAATCTGACCAAGGCCTAAACCATTCTTCCTTCCAAATTTATTTGTGGTTTAACCATTTCCTTATCCAACTTATTTCAAACATGGAGCTGCTATACAGGGTGGAGCAGATAAAGACGAACACTACACGTGAAATCTCTGTACTACTTGTGAAATTAGATCCAGCATTCATATCATAAGTCTAGCTTTTAAAGCATTGTCATTCTAGGAGTCTTAGCTTTGACATTTATCATAATGATTAAGTTTCCGTTGTCGCTACAGAAACATTTCATCACGTATAAGTGTTAGTCTGATCTGTTCCATCTGCTGTTCAAGCGAGAGCTGATGCACGTAAATACACAATGTAGAATCAGGGAGGAGTAGAAATGGAGACAAATTGTACGCGCAATTAGACCGCTTCGACCCGAAACTAAGAGGTAAATGCACAGGGCTAAAACTTTGCCTTCCATCCCGCTTCTTAACACCTGCGCTGTAGGCTTGGAAGATCATGAGAGTGCGCAGAGACGGCAAGGGTTCCCGATACTGCAGTTGCCAACCCCCTTTTTACTTCGAAAGGGTCTATATGTATTAAAGATAGGATTCGAAATAGTAACTCAATATGCTAAGAGTAACCCACGTGACAGGAAGGATCCAATTTAACCCCCCCCCCTTGCTCACACTGTGAGTCTAGTCTAGTTCATCCCTCAATACGACTGCTTTTCTACTCCTCCCTGGTTAAACCTAGTCAAAATACAAAACGTTAAACCACCGTAAACAGAAGACAAGTATGGAATAAATAGAACTAATATTATTCTTGAAAACGTGTTAAAGAAAATAAAGTGGTTCAATTTCCTGGCTAATCAAGTTGGATTAAATGACAGTTGAATAATCTATCATTTAAAGAAAAATGCGTCATAAACGACGCCTTGAAGGTCGAATACTTTCGAGCGAGCAAGCTCTTTTCGAAAACAGGATTTTCTTCGTGATCCCATTTTTCGATAGGATTTTTTGTTTCACTCAATTTTTCGTTCGCCTTATTCGGATCAACATCCGATTCGAATTCTTTCAAAGGTCGTTTCCAGTTAAACGCCCCAGGCAAACTTATAATTACGTCATGGTGTATATCCCTTGAATCCATATAATCTTTCCAATAATCTATATCTATATAAGTAAAACTCCTGTCTGACTGAAAATGAACTCCCAGCCCTAACCGCTTTACCTAGGAAGATGAAAATTTGCAGAGACGTTACAATTAGGTAGTAGCTACTCATTAAAAGATATTTTTAGAATCCGTGGCCATCTTGAAAAATGGCGGAAAGTAATGTATAAAACCTTTCTTACGGAATAACAACCGTATCTTTCAACTGATTTTACTAATATTTAGTATAGTGGTTACCTGTTACGTATAGATGCGCTTTATGACTTTTGAAGCTCGATTTGCCGCCATATTTAAAAATGGCGGCCCGAAAAGTAATAAAAAATGACCCGACTGACAACGTCGGGTGCCTTTCCATCTAGAACAATGGCGGCCAGAAATGTAAATAAAACTATCTTACGGCATAACAGCTATACCTTTCAGCCGATATCGTTAAAATATATTTAGTATACTAGTTTCCTATGTACTATAGACGGGTCGCCATTTTTTAAAATGGTGGTCTGAAAAGTAACAAATCTAACCTAAGGAGTGACCGGAAACGCTGCTAGTAATTTATATAAATCCAATTATCATATTTTGTTTCGGACGATAATGGTTAGATACATACAGTATTTATTACTGTTATTCGTTCAAAATTCGTAGATTGATTAATTATATTCATGTTTCGGGCGATGATTTGATTTCTTTGGGCACGCGTTTCTTTACGAAGGATTGTTTAATATTTCTTCAATGAATCAATTTTCGGGGTAATTAGGAAAGAAAGGGCGTGGTTATCAAAAACGTTAAATGAATTATTATCGCTCCCTATATTACTAGGGTCTAATTTATTATAGAGATTATTTATATTTTTACGTAATAGCCTCGTTAAATTTCAATGTTACAAACTCTTACTGCTTCTACGCGTTTAAAAGACAACTCCAGACTGTTTACGAAACTAGACCGTTTCTCAATGAAATTGACCCGATTTCTTAATTTATTCAAGCAATAATTTAAATAGACAATCGTAAATTATAATATTTAAATTGCCTTATCAAGAACATTTTTTGAATAATTTTATTTAAAATATCTAAGGGTTGAGCTACATTAGTGTTTCCCAAAATTTTCGAAGTTGCGACATATCTTTTAGCCGATTAATTAAGACATGACTTTTGTTTGGATTTTAGAGAATTGCTTTGAAGAATTTCTAAATTTGGTTGTTTAGTGAAAATATGCTTTTATATCCTGTGTTAAAGGGATATGGAATGTGTTATGTAGTGGAGGGTCCTTTATCAATCAACTAGAACTCTACTGAGTATGACTGAATTTCGTAGCGTTATCAGTGTATTGGGAATGGGCATCGGCATTTTCGTTGAATCTATCTACGTTTAAGCAGACGAAACATAGCCATGTGACATATCCCAATCACTACCTCATGAAATAGTAACACTACTACTTCAAAATATAGTTCTACATAACGCATTGCACATCCCTTTTATAGAGAAATTTCGGTAGAAAGGGGGAGTGAAACGTGAATCCCCCAACGTTGGGGCAACTTTGTAAAAGAGAATACTATTTGCCCTCGGAAGGGTGGATGTCACTAAGGTAAGAGATATGGTTATGACGTTGCCACTTGCCATATATGGGAAAGACTCTATTAAAGGTCTCGAGACTAAACTCATAGGGAGAGTGAGAGTAATTATTTGTAGGCCAAGATTTTTTTAATTCGAAATTTAAAATTTAATCTGAAAATCTCACAATATTTTTTTCAAATTTGACGACACTGTAATGTAAGTAGGGAACACTGCTCTGCACTACATATTCCCTGTTAGCCGACTACAGAATACTCGTATTTAATTTCAAATTTACTTTAAAATAACCTTGTATAAAAACATCTAATTCCTAGAAACCAAAAATTTAATCCATCCATCCATTAATGAGTGTTTTAATGGCTATTTAATTCACCAGATGAACATTAAAAGAGGCAGTCCTTTTCACACCCCTTTTTTGTGGAACATTTTTTAGCGAAGGTCGTAACAAAACCCTCCACTTTTCACAAACAAAAGTAGTTCTAAAATTTAATTAAAAATTGAAATAATTTAGGATAGATTTATCTTAAGAGTAACCTTGAGTGTGTGTAGTTAACTTATATCTTTAATCTGGTTTAAATTTGCTTTGTTGTATTTTGAAAAAACACGCAAAGAGATATTTAAACGAGGGGTAGATCATTCTACAAGTAGGTTTTTATGTACAGCAACGGACCTTGAGTTGCCCGTCTGGACGTGTATTCGGGCGCCATTTTAAAAGATGGCGGCATGTTTACGCTAAAAGCAGTAAAGCACATCTATAGGGTATAATGAACCAGTATACTTAAGTATCAACGTAATCGGTTGAAAGGTAGGCCTATATTCAATAAGTCAAGCTTTTTCCATTTCTAATCGCCATTTTTCATGATGGCCGCGAAGCTTTCTTAGAGAGTACCTAATACTCAAGAGTAACGTCCCTGCAAAATTGCAACTTATTAGGTTTGGGCTCAGCGTTGATTATCAGGTAGTTGGTCAGATGGTAAAAATGCGGCCTTTTAAAATTGGAATTCGGTTTCTGCAAAATGAGTTCGAGTGTTTTACCTCTTGTTAATTGTTTTCGGATGGAATTCTTTCTTAAATTTTTTAAGTTAAAAGTCATTAAAAGACGCTTTAAAAACTCTTACGTTACGTGACACTCGGTTTTTAATCGAAACTCTTTTGTTCCGCTTAATCGTTTTAATTGTCTTAATGTTACGCGCACGGGTCAATTCTTTTCAAAGAAAGGTCACCACAGTAGTTAAACAGTAAATTTAACAAGTTATTTTTGAAGGAAAATCGAAATATATATATAGTTAGGCTTAGCTTGATTTATTTATTTGTCATTTATTTCTATCCCTTTGTTTTTGCTTTTGTTGATTTTGAATTTAAATCACTCATAAGATGGTGGTCAAGCAGCTTTATATTTTGCGACCTAATTTTGCGAAAACAAACCGCTTTAGTGGGTTGGTATACAAAAGAACAACGTGTCTCGCGTTCCAGCTTTACAGGGTGTAAACTTACGACAGCAACCAGTCTAGATGCTTCTCCTATCGCGTTGGTTTTATACAGTGAACGTTCGTAGGGGATTTACAGGAGCGAGAAGGGAAATGAAACTTGAGAAGTCGCAATAATGTTAATTGAAGGAACTAAATAAATCAAAGTAATTGGTCACCGCAGTCAGCATCAGTGTAGATGGTCGGCATTTACTCTAGAAACATTTAACTTAATGAGTTACTAACTCATGCATTGTAAATGGGTGATACATGACTTTTTTCAGTTAAACAGAAGTATATAATATTTTTCTTCGAGATAAGTCACAAGTGTACCAGAAAACGGGGTAATTGTAACGTGATTCTTCCCAACATCATATTAACTTTTGGAGCAAGGTTACTAAACCGAATCACATACGCGACAAATAGTTCCTTCATCATAACTCTATTAGCGCTTAACTATTTATTTGCCAAGGCGCGTGCTTGTGGACTTTTGTCCCAAGTAAAGACGATATTTTTTGTTGATTGCTAAAGATTTAGTACCAAACAGTTATAGAATTCACCATACGGTGCAATGCCCATCTGAAGTTGGATGAACAGAAGAGCAAACAAAAAGGATAAGTCTGGGAAGATTCATGTTACATAACTAATATATTAAGACGATACAGAGTGTCATCCTTCTTCTATTGTCCCCTTCTGGTCAAAGGTATTGCTACTTCTCATGTATTATCCCGTTCAAATTATTCCTGAATAACACAAACGAGTTATGAGTAGTATCTAGCCAGACTAATGAAATGAAACCCGGGACAAAACTCTTCGAAGCACTTTTTGCCCTATTTCGTTCTTCTTTTTTAGGAGGGAATTTGAATTTAGATTTCTTTATAATGTTTAGGTTAAAAATTGCTTACATTTTGTCGATCTTAACAAAAATTAGGAAATAAATAGCTATACCAGGGTCTGTACTAATATTATAAATAGGTGAAGTTTGTTTGTTTGTGGAATTACTGAACCACTGATAACCTTTTGATCAAGTTCTAATTATAATGCGGGTAGCAGTTAGTTTTCAATATTCTTAATTAAAAGTTCATGAGCTTTTATGACTGATTTAGCTAATTTTTTGTTTGTTTGTTTGAAATTAGAAAGAAAGAAGTAACTCCGAAAACAACGCGGAATCGGAACTACATCTAAGCTCGCATCTTTCAAGATTGTTGTTGCTGACCTCGCCCACTTTCTCTTGTAATTCCTCTTTTCATGTTAAGTTGGACCACGCCCATCATTCTCGATATTAAAAAACATTACGTGAAAATAACTCAAGCAATACCAGGATTTGCAATAGTCTGGCGAAAATGGAATCGCCTTTGGCTGTTTATACAATTCTTTACATCCGTTTTGCCATCTGAACAAGAAGTTAAACGCTTGTTTATAGACATGGACGCGTCTATAAATAATGCAGCTTGGATTCCTTATACATTTTAATATATATTTCTTTCTTCATAAATAACAGGATTTTTAAGTAAAGTTTACTTAAATAGTAAATTTTGTGCTCGAAGCTAAGGTACCCAGCGCTGGCCGTGGTTGTATTAAGGGGCTGGAAACTGGGAAGAGTTGCACTAAACACTAAATAGTATTTGGGCATAAAATGTTTGCAAGTTTTTATTTTTAGAAACTAACGTTTTTCACGACTATCAAATTCAATAAAGCAATATAGCAATGTTTAATTAAGAGTTATTCATAAGCTTAAATTTTAGGGGTCTATAATATGAAGTTATTAACAGGCTTAATGTGTATGGAGGTTCGAGCACCCAACATTGAGGAACTAAAGCAACCCACTTCTAAAACGTTCGATTGCGACTGTGCATAAAGAACAAGCCATTAAGATAGCCTCGACCATGCCTCGACTACATTAATTTTATCATAGTTGGTGGGTCCAGTTGTCAAAACTCTACATGAGCTGGGGAATCTTGCCCCAAATGAATCCAAGGACCTCCCAAGGTCGGCCATCTCTCCACCGAAATTTATTTCGTATACTCGGGGCTATAAATTCCAATTCATTTTCCATTTGTACTTCAAAAAGCTCCCGAATCTTGGAAAATCCGTATTTCGCTCTCTCTCCGAGTGTAATACATCCATTTCAGTATACTATACCTATACGCATTCTAGACACGATCACTTAATTATTTTAAGCTTGTTATACTCCCTCAGACATATTTAGTATCGTAGGCTAGAGGACATTTTATTTAAAGACCCAATAGAATTCTGATGCTTCAAAATAGGAGTTGACGTTGCTTCTTACAATATTTTTATCATTCAGTTTTGCTATTTCATTTTTAATAGGCCGCTTTTGACGGTTTGACCCATTGAACCGGTACACGAGCGTGAAACAGTATATGACGAAATGCTTCTGCGCTACCCGCTGCGAATATTAAATACGCAACTCCCTTTGTTTATGGTGCGAGTCTATGGCATGGTACCGACATCGTGGTGACCCCATCTGCACCCCTATCCATTCTTCATCGTGGCATGGTGTCAGGGTAACTTTATCCACCCACGCTTTCTGGTTATAGAGCCTCGCAACCCCCAATCGAGTTACAAACGCCACGTATTAATCATTTATAATCTGAACGTGATATGTCATGGACAGGCTGTATAATTCAATAGGCCAGTTTCACGCGGAGAGTGGGTGACATCTTTAAATAGTGTTTTAAAGGTCACGTTCTAAATTTGACCTCGTGCTAGAATCTGTGCCTTGAGAAAGATAGGGTATCTGAACATCGAGCCCTTATTTGTAATCGAGTCTCGACTGAAAGTTGTTTCAACTGTTAAAAGTTGTAACCCAGTTTCGGTTCGGAAGTTTGTGAAAAAATGCGGGTTTCACTCTCGGTTGAATTTATACCTGAATATTCGATAGAGTGGCTTTTACAGCGTCAAAAACGCATCAATAATAATTTTAGAGTTAAAAGCGGTGTTTTTATATAGTTGAGTTAATTAAACCAGGGATAGATGTAATTTTAGAAGCAGGAATGGAGAACAGAGTAATCTGGGCGCGCGTCAAAGTCCCGAACCCCCTTCCCCGGGACGGGGAGGGGGTGAGAAAGAAGAGGCGGGTCATAGCGACAGAGGTAAAAAGGAATTACGTATTTTTCGCAGTCCCCGTCAGCAACGTCATTTAAACGTAGTTTAAGTGAGCCAATAAAATAATTTAAAATCTTCGTTACGTGTTGGAGGGAGGGGCTCTATACTGGGCTATGAGTCGGACTGAAGTAAATACTAAATGTTCTCCATTTCTGCTTCTAAAATTACATCTATCCCTGATTAAACACCATGGCATTTTCATGATGCTTCTTATTTTAACAAACTTTTTTGACAACTTTCAAAATCAATAAAACGATGCTTAACTAAGATATTCTTTACAGGCTTAATGCTTAAGGGTTCGCTGCCATCCCAATCAAGAGGACTCGACCAAATCACTTCTAAAACCTTCCTATATGGATTGTTTTCGCTAAAAGGACTATAGAAAATTCCTTCCCCTTCTCAGCTTAAACTTCAATGTCGTGTTGTCAGGCTCTCTGTTAGTCAGGTTGGTCAAATAAAGATGGAAACTGAAATCCAGGCAATCTCTTGACTAACCTGGCAACACTGGGGGAAGGACAAAAACCCCCTTAAGTGGGTACTGATATCAACAACGCAATTTGGTCAAATCCTGCAAGAATTTGTGACTGTATAAAGAACAAACAACCAAGCAAACAAACAAACAAAACACTTTCTCACATATATAATAGATTTACTCTTGGTAACGCTAAATGGTTAGTCAAGAGTACTTTACAAACATCAATGGATATATCTGAGTTCAATTTCAGTCTTCGATTGCATAGATAAGAATGACTTGGAAACAAACAGTACTGTACACCATAAGTGTGTCAGTGGTTACTGAGAACTTGTCATGAACTGACGTAGGTGAAACGTCATAAAGCGACGCCTGGTGAGGCACTGTCAAAGGCTAAGTACAGACTAAATAGGAAGATGGGCCGCAAAACCGAGTGTAGGCAATTCTCGCTTCGCTTGTCGTTCTCGAACTAGATCTCAGTTCGTCTCTAGCACTACGATGTATAGGTAGTTTCATACTTATTGAACATATCTTTTAAAGTTATGTTACATGCATTTGAATTACCATATTGAAGCCACCATAAACGAACTAAATGAACTAATGTTAATAAAGATAGAGACAAAACGTTGAGTGTATGAAATATGTTTGCGTAACGTCCGCTCCTAAACAATGTGTTGTTGCGTATATTTACCTGACGCCCCCACGGCTTATAAATAATGATTACGAATATTTTGTACGAAACCTGTACTTCTTTTGACGCATTGACTTAAATATTTTTGCTGACAATAAAATACTAATTAGGCAATTTTTTCGTTTATTTTTATTTAAAATATGCTGAGGCACGTCACTTTTCAAGGAATGATGAAATATATTTCGATATAAAAACGGATTGTAATTTGCAAATTTACAGACAAGGATGTTTTTGAACTGAAAAACAGTTTTCCATTTCTTTCCACTTTAATTAGTGCGTAAATTAAATGCGGAAGTAGATATCCGTCGTCTACTTAAGTGCGACTATCGATTAATCTTTTGTAAAGTCATTTTTGTTTCGTCAAAGCTACAAAACCAAGTTATCAGTACGCCTTTTTGACTGGTCTAGACTCTATTTTCAAAAAAAAATTAAGCCTTGGCTAAATGACCTAACTATTATACTATTATTTAGTCGACAATAAGTTCAAAATTCGAACACTTAAAATAATTGGAATTTTAATTCTTTAATAGTGGATATCTGGTATGCCAGTCTGGTAATTCAGAACTTACCCAGCTAGAACATCTGTAAACAACTAATGGTGATCATTGACAAATTTCAATGACCAGTAATTACTACTTATATCATTGCACTATCATTTACTTCAATTCATCATCGTTGGTGGTATGATACGATCCCTTACCCTTACCCTTACCCTTTTGTTGGCGCGTGTGCCAAGTTGGAAAAGGCGCGCCTATTTGTCAGGAAGCAGGTGGCGCCAATTAGAACCCAAAGATTCCTTAATAATTGCACCCTTTTCTTTCTCCTCGCATTTTTGAAGATTACTTAAGACTAGTGTAGATTGTAGAACAATAGGGTTAGTGCCAGCAATGCCGCCGCCATCGTAACCTTCTAAACCGGTTTCCATTACCATTCACCGATATCCATAGCTTTTTTGGAAGACGTCTTTCGTAGAAGAAGACTTCTTTTTGCTAATTCTATTGTTTCTTCGCCAGTGTCTGCATGATGTGTGGAAGGAATAAAGAATATCTGTATTCGTGCATGCGCCGATGCCGGGAGAGACTGAAAGATAGATCGAGGGGCCACCTAAAGGTCACGAAGCTATTAGGTTGAGATTCTTGCTTAATATTATTATAAGCGTTTAATAATTATTTGGTTCAAGAGCGAGTAAGCTTGGCCACATGCGTGCCGCACCTCAATTTAATTATTTAGATTTAAGGGATTATAAATTAGATCCTGATTCCACATAACCATTACAATTTCGGGTCTCTAAAATTCTCTTTCAATATCTCTTTATGTGTCCATTGTTCAAAGGGAGAGATAGAGACGCGTGCGATTAATCTTCTTCCATTTTTGGGAAAAACATTTTTCGATGAAATTCTTTCTAAAAAAGGGTTGGGTGACATTTCGAGTGTTTTTATCAACTTTATTTCAAGGACGCCTGATTTTATTTTTTGATAAAAGCCAAACGAGATGATTCTGCATCAAACAGCGGGACATTTTACTCAAATGTAGTAAATAGTTTTAATCTAAGACCATGCGAGGGGAACCATTCTGTCAAAATATCACTGAAATCCTTTACATCAAACAGAGTCATTTGACACTTTTAAGATGTATTTTCAAACCAGATTAGTTGTCGTAAACTGCACGAAGAATCAAATATTCATGTACTAGTTACTACCCGGCATTGCCCGGGTGGTTTTGATAAACTGGAAACTGGGAAAAGATTTCTGTCTATGTAGACACTAAAAAACTAAATAGTCTTTGGACCCGCATGTACGATGTTGTTTCGTTAAAACATTTTTTACAACTTTCATTTCAATAAAACGATGCTTAATATAAGCTTAAACTTTAGGGGTCTAGAATAAGATGTTTTCGACAGACTTATTTAAAAGCTAGGGTTCGCGAACCCAACCTTGAGCTACTGCTATCAGCCATGCAGTTTGGTGACTGCCTAAAGAGGAAACATCCAAACAAGGGAACTACAATCTCAAATACAAATTTTTAGATTATTTTAATTTGTTTAATTATCTCCTCTTACCTTAAGCCAATTAAACTAGTAGTTGTTTTCAGCACGATTATTAATCGGAAAATCTTTCAATTGCAAATGCGCCTTTAGTCGAAAGATCGCTAGCGCAATATGGTTTCTATCCAGTGTTCACTAAAAAAAACTTTATCTTTCTGTCGTATAGTTTTTGGGCGTCATACGGTTTTCTTTCTGATTTAATAACAGGTTTTTAACTCGGGACTGACTTTTAAAGTTTAAAACGTAAATCTCAAATTTCACTGGCGCAATGTTAGACGTTCATTTTTGTATGTTTTATAATTTGTTCTATACAACGAACGAACTGGTTTCCTTTTCGACTTTGCTACAGTATAGCCTACACATTCCAAAGAGAAAGTCACAAGTGTTAAATTTTGAGATTATTTTCTTATTTCAGACTTTCCTTTCTCTTTCAGGATGTTATTCGAGTCTAAATCGATCATTTGATTGGAACATAAAACTATTCCCGTTTAACTATATTTTGTTTCCTCTCGTACAACCTACGCAATCTCCGATTAGGTAAAATTTATTAGGAATTTCTGGTTTTATTTGTCGGCCTCCGTCAAATTATACGCCCATCCGTTGCTGCTGAGAATTAACCGTATTTTGAATTCGAAAATAGGCAATTCTTAGATAAATTAAATATAGGTTTTATTTTCAAAAAGCAGTGTTTTCCAAATTTTACCGAGTTTCGAATGAATGTCATTTGCCCGATTTTAAATATATGAAACGTATCAGTTTCCATGTGGATTTCTTTTTTTATTTCAGACAACTTTATTTTCAAGAAATAATTAAAATTTATACTATATATTTGACTTTAGCACTATACGAGCAACATGTTCAGTGAAACTATGATTTTATTATTATAAATATATGTATAACGAATTTTAATTTTCACATGATTTTTTAATGGATTTCAGAGGCCTTTATTACGAAAAATTTGTGAATTTTAACAGGGATAGATTTAATTTTAGAAGTAGGAATGGAGCACAGAGTAATCTGGGCGCGCGTCAAAGTCCCGGACGTCCCTTCCACGGGACGGAGGGGTATGAAAGAAGAGGCGGGTCCTAGCGACAGAATTAAAAAGAAATTATGTATTTTTCGCCGTCCCCGTCAGCAACGTCATCAAAACGTAGTTTAAGTGAGCGGGTTGGAGGGAGAGTCTCTATACTGGGCTATGAGTCGGACTGAAGTAAATACTAACCGTTCTCCATTCATACTTCTAAAATTAAATCTATCCCTGATTTTAATTTGTCCTATATACGATGAAACTTTTTGGTGAAAATGTGTTAATTAAACAAGGTCACTAAACTAGTTCCTAGGGTCTGAGAATAATTATCTGTTAGTAAATAAAATAACAGACATAAAATTACTACCCACGTGGTATAGACGTTTTCCAGTAATATATTATGACGATTTTGTATATGAATCCAATTGACGATTTTTTTTAGACTAAATTGGAGTTTTGATCTACTTTATAATCTTACGACACAATAATATATCGAGACAGCGAATGGGAAAGGGTTAAGAATTCAACTTTTCCTTTCTATGGTTTATCTATGACACCTTTAAAGTATTTCTCACGACTCATCTGTCATCGTAAATTGAATACTCCTCATTTGATTATTCCAAGGGTTTATCTAAGAAATTTGAAATTTGGCCCGCGGTGACATTCTTGATTTCTTCAGACGAAAGGTTTATCGTAAATTTTTTTTTAAATTTTAAATTCTGGCTATGTAAAAAACAGCGTAGATAAGATTCCCAACGTGTGGTTTGCTTTCAGGTAGTTTTTCTCTGTTTTTCCCGCGTCCTTATAGCCTCAAGCTTGGATTATAATTTTCGCATAAAACTCCTACATTTAAGCCATACTCTCATAGTTTTTAGTAAAGTGTGTCTCAACCCACGTATTTTACCTTTTGGCAGTGTATAATTGCGCCACTTTTTCCCGCTACAAAAGTTAGAAAGGATTTCAACTCGTTGTTCAGGAGAGAAATAAGATAGGGAGCAGAAGCTTTCGCCTTTACAGTGCAACAAAAAAGTAGCTCCAACGAGCGTGCTACGAGCCTACTATACTGTTTCTGGGCTGAATCCACTCCGGTCACGTGACCACTTTGTAACGACGGATGAGTTACAAGTTTTTTGGTCATTCCGGAAATCTTCTCGGCCCGAAACTATAATGGCATATTAAATTTACTTGCTCTGAGATCGCTAGCGATTTGCTCTATTACGTCATAAGATCAGACGAGAACGCAAAAATAGTTAATTGCAGATTGCTCTGGAAATGAAAGGCAAATTGCAGGCAACATAACATAACACCTTGAAAAAACGACCCTTTTTCTAAAAATAAATCTTTTCCTTTAACATAGGTTTTTTTACAGATTTAGCAATTGATCGGTAATGATCTGTCTTTTTATACAGATCTCGGATCGAGCGCTCGGTAAATGGAAAACGAAAATCCGAGCGCGAGGAGATCTATAAATGAAACACGCAAACGAGCGCCCAGAGCAGTAAATGAAATACGCTATGACTGATGTGATGTGGTCTTAGAAGCTACAGTTTAACCAGTAAGCTACCGCTCCCTACCTAATTTCTCTCTGGTTCTAGCTCCTCCTTCGAAATTTGCGACAGTAACAGCGGTTGAATACAAAATTGAAAATGATGATCTTCATGTAAAAGAAAATAGTGTAAGTGACGATAAGCCCCCTTCAAATCGAATGATATTAATATCCACATAAAAAATTATTAATTTTTCTCATCTTTAGAAATTAATTAAACGATATTAACATTTAATTAAGGCGAACATTTTACCTTGTGTTTTGGTTTATTATTTAAAGATATGACATCGTACGTTTAATTTAAATTAAAAAGAAATTAGGAGGAAAGGACGCCAATCTTTTTTACTGAGATTTGTAGGGGATGAATATGTAGTCGTTAAGTCTTACGTTTGAAAGGGTGTCTCGGAATATAAATTAGGATTGGTGAGAAATATGCGTATATGAAGACTATCAGGCGTTGCAACCATGTTGAAAAATAAGGGGAAATAGATAGTGTGAAACGAGCCATGTCTTAGCCTCGATTCCGCTTGATAAGTCTCTTCAGATAAAGGTTCAGGTAACTTAACATTATACCTTAAAATAACGGCCCGTTTCTAAATATAAAATAGAAAATATTAAGCAAAAATAAATGATCTCTTATTACAAAATAAATAGCATTTAATTAGTCTAAAAAACAAGGACAATATATGAGATCATTTATTCATTTTTAGTTTTCCTTTCCATTAAACTTTTAGACTCCATATTGAGGGGAAAGGGGTAACTCTGAAAGTGTGCGAATTTCAAGTTCTTTCTCTACCATTTATTTCTGATAAATTCGTACATTTTAAATTTATGGAGTTCCAAATTAATGTACATACTAAACATTAAATATTTCTTGGAACCACATGCATGATGTTTTTATTTTGAGAAAATCTATTTCACAACTTCTAAATACAATGAAACCATTTTAAATTAGGGGATAATTATAAAGCTAAAATGTTAATGATATGTAATTCGCCTCCATCCCAACCTTAAGGAACTTAAGCAAACCCACTCCTAAAGAACCTTCCCCTTGAGTACTGATATCAACCATGAAGTATGGTTAATCAAATTCGAAAATTAACAAATTGGGACTGTGCATGCGAAGAACAAGCATTCAACTAATATAAGATTTCACTCATTTACCACTATCAATTTCTGACGGTATACTATAGTCAACCCTTTAAGTGTGTAGGTGGTCCCCCCACAGATGTAGTTTCCCCGCGGTTTTCCTCGTTGCTTCACCTTTATGGATTCCTAAGCAAAAATAATGACGTTACGCCCACGCATTCTATTCCCTCTTAATTGAGGTTATGTTCACATCCCTTCATTTTAATCAACATCTTTAAACTAAAATTATGATAAGTAGGAATGGATACTATTTCGAAAGTGTTTTCTTAATCAAAATGTTCACCGTTTGTATTAAAATTTCATCACAAATTAAATACAAATCAATCTGATAAAATTGGGACTAGTAAAATTTTGTTCACTTTATCATAGCCATAGCTTTATAACTTACTAGCTGAAAAAGCACCCAACACTACCATCCGAACATTTTTATTAATTTTCAAGAAGCCATTTTAAAAACTGGACGCAAATCGAACCCGAAAAGCCTTAAGCCCATCTGCTGGGTATAGTATAAAGAACCTGCTTGAAACACGCGGAAGTTATTTCAAAAAGGTCTTTTTACATTTCTTGCTGCCATTTTTCAAGATGGCCGCGGATTGCAAAATATTTCTTTACTTCTAAAGAGTAAAGTCCATGCAAATTTTCAGCTTTCTAGTTAAAGCGTTTTGACTTGGGCGTTGATTATCAGTTAGTCTGTCAGACAGTCGAGGACTTTTAATAATATCATAAGTTCGTAAGATATGTTCCATAAGTTTGTCACTGGTTACTGAGAGCTTGTCATGAAGTGACTTTGGCGAAACGTCATAGGATCTCGTAAAGCGACACCTCGTGAGACGCTGTCAAAGGCTTAGTACAGACTAAATAGGAAGATGGACTTCAAAACAGGCGTAGTCAATTCTCGCGTCAGTCTCTAACTAGCTCTCAGCAAGTCTCTAGCATTACAAAGTATAGGAAATTTCATACTTATAGAACATATCTTATTAACTTATGATGATATAGATAAATTACTTATTATAACTTAAAATATATACGTAATAAAATAATATTAAAATTAAAATTAGGTTGAGATTTTATGGATAATTAAAAATAAGGACCTCTGACCAATTGAGTAACGCCCTACCTTCTTGTTATCAAAATTGTCGTGACACGCTCCATGCCAAATGAAATTTACAGCGAGATTTGATAAAATTTGCGCGCGATATCATAATCGTGGCGTGAGATGTAGAGCGTGCAACTGGAATTTTGTTAACAGGAAGGCAGGGCGTTATGCGATTGGTCAGAGGTCCTTATTTAAAATTATCCTTAAAATCTGAACCTAATTTGAAATTTGAACTCATTTGGAGGTATTTCCTGGATGTTTCACTATACAGACTCTGACTGGTCTTATAATTAGTGGAAGAATCGATAAAAAATCACTTAATTTCCCACTTCACCCTCCATTTAAAGGAAAGGCGTACCAATAGTAAAAACCTTATAAAATAAGTAGTACTAAATGTAAAAAATACGAAAATAGTAGCGAAATAAAATAATTTGTTGTTAATTATTTATAATCTTTTATTACATTCCAATAACCCATTCAGGTTAGCGCCATTTTTCAAATAATTTATATAGATTGTGATGTCATTCGCAATTGCGTTTCGATTCGCTAGCATTAAGGTCCAATGGTAGGGAAGGGAAAACTGGCTAAACAGCTGGATTCTCTCTCTCTCACTCTGAAAACCATCAAACGCGACGAGCTAACACTCTGCTAACATCTAAGCCTCGGTTGTTAAATGTGGGGTTAACTTGTACGTGTTCTAAATAGGGTTGTGGTTTCCGAGATCGATTTAATTCAAAAAATGTCTTACTGTGTTATTAAAAATTGTCGGAATAAATCAAAGAACACAAACATTAGATTCTTTTGCGTTCCGAGTTACCTTCAAAAACCTCATATTGCTCTACAATGGACCCAAAACGCTAATGACAAGGTGAAAGCTTTCTACCTAGAGGTTACAAGAGCAGAAACGGATAGGAAATTGGACGTGTTTGAAAGACGTAATGTACTAAGGGACACCCCTTTTAGAGTGTGTGAAGTACATTTTACTGAAGATTGCTTCGAAGTTGATTTGAAGGCTAAGATCATGCATAACATTATCAAGAAGAAACTGCGAGAAGGAGCAATTCCTACACTGTTTAATACTACCGATACCGACCGAGACGAAGATGAAATAGTTCCAAAATATTGTTGCAGTGAAGGAACTAGTTCTATGTCAGATGAAATTTATGAACTGCCACTACCAAGTACTCAAGTAAACCAAGCAGCTCAGACTGAAGAAGTCTGCATCCGAAGTTTCAAGACATTAACGACATCTGTCGGAACTCAAACAACAATAAAGACGACTTCAGACCGCTCTACTTACGTCTGTGAATCTCAGATACATGTTGAAATCGAGGAATTACATGGATAAGTTCAAGTAGCGGCATCAGTGCTGAAGAATCACACTTAACCCGTTTTTCAGCAGTGTTTAATAGACCAATACGAATATTACGTGCAGGGAAACAAACTTCCAGGGGCACGCCTCTATAGTGGATAATTCCAATCATGTCAGGAGACACCGCTAGAGGCATGACCGAGTTGGCTAGCCTCTCAGATGCAGTGAGCTAGTATTGTCTTGTGGCGACAGGGAAATTATCCAGTATTTAGGCGTGCCCCTGGAAGTTTGTTTCTCTGTAGGTAGTTATCGTATTGGTCTATAGTCGAACAGACTACCTGATTTGTTGTTTTGTGTATAGCTTTGACTTCAATGCGCCAAACTTCGATATTAGACCTTGAGTGCTATAGCTCCATTAAAAGTGAGAAAGTATTTTTACGCCGTAATGATTGATTCTTCTAGCGTGCGTGTAATTATGAAACACGCGCACACTTTTTTTTTTCAAAACCATGAAAGCATCGCAAATTATCAAGAGAAACCAAATGTACTTTCTCGAAGTATATTTAAATATGAAAACTTTAAATAATATTTGGACCAGGTTATTAATTGATTTCAAAAATTAGATTAGTGAGAGCATAAAACTTACAATTGCGTTTTTTCGGCGTATGGTTACTATGCTTTTTGCACATACTAGAATCGCGTAACTCAGCAATGCTCTAAGAGAATCTATTCTTACCTCGTCACAAGTTCTTAATAGTTGATAGACCACCCAAGTAAGTTAAATCAAACGTTTTTATCCAAAAATTCTACCGAAATTGAAAAGAAAAAACTATTAAAAAAAGAAACTGAATTTAAAGCCCTTGGCAACGTTTTTACAAATATAGAAAAAAGGGGAAAAAAAGGGAAAATTAATTTTATGTTACATTCTAAGTTTTTGATTCTTTAAAGGGATATACAATGTGTTTTGTAGGGGCGGGGCCTATATGAAGGGGCTTATCTTCCATCAAATAGAGCTCTACTGGGCATGCATGAATTCCGTAACTTTATATCAGTGATTGCATTGGGAATGGGCATCGGAATTTACGTAAAGTCGTTGAATCTATACCGCGGAGTCATTCCACGGATACGGTCATGTGCCCAATCACTACTCTCTAGAGTAACACTACTACTTCAAAATATAGTTCCTCACACGCCCCCACATAACGAATTGCACATCCCATTAAATATGGTTAAAAACAGTTTTAAAAAATGCAGCGCTAAGTGTTCAATTTATTTATTTTTACATCGATTATGCGCATGTAACAAAATAACATTTGTAACGCACGGGTTACTTTTTAATCGCCATGTAATCTTTTAATGATAATTTGAATCGTAAATAAGTGTTTATACACCCCCTTCGGTTGTATTCTATATGTGAATCTAATCTAGGACTAAAATCTCTAAAGGACAAATTGAAAACGTTATAAGAAAAAAAAACTATAAACAAAATAAATCACTAATGAGCATTTAATAGTCTGAGCGTTATTGGTAAACACTAAACACGTAATCATCAAAAATTGAATACAAGTAACAAATTGGGTCAGCTTTATTATTAGTGCACCCTTGAAACTCTTTTTTTTTTGGGGTTTCGGTTCTAAGAATACAAACTTCTCACGCCATTGACTCTGAATGGAAATTTAGAAATTTACTTTATAATCTCTGTTCCCTCTCATTCGTTCTTCTTCGCCGCAGAGGGGTCGGACAGCGCAACGAGCTCTGGTATGTCTTCACACCTTTAAATAGCCATTGCATCAGAAACGAAGCGAAAACACGATGAGTCTTATTTATAAAGCGTGCTCAAAAAAGGGTGCTTGGACCGAAGGGTCACCGTTTGATGATTGTTCAAAGTGTTTTAAAGTGGTGCCCTCTAAGATTTAAGAATTTAAGTAAGAAACTGAAATAACAATGATAATTTTAATTTATTTAAGTGGTCATCATATCTTGTAAACGCTCGCCCAGATAGAACAATTGTCATTGAAAATTTACGACTCAAAATCGCCAATACTTCGGTCCTACAAACCTTTTAGGAACATCCTGTATACAGGGTGTTTTTGTCAAGTCAGCCATAATTTAAGGGGGTGTTCTTTGGGCGATTTTGAGTCGAAACTGTTCTATGACATTTTGCCATCCGGGTCACTGATTTCAATTTAATATATCAGTATTTTACGAGTGACCCTTAAAATTAATTTAGAAACTCAAAGACAATGCTAATTTAATTAAGGGACCATCCCTAAAACACTCAAATCACAACTCGAAAACAGTGGCCCGGACGGCAAAATGTCATAGAACATTTTCGACTCAACTCGCCCAAAGAACATCCCCCTTAATTTATGCCAGACTTATCAGAAACACCCTGTATGGATGAAATTTGTAATTAAGATTTTTCAAACCATACTTTATGGTCGAATTTAAAATGAAAAATTATTACTGATGATCAGAACCAATTGCTTTAGTAGTTTCGTATAAATTTTCAAATTGGAGATATTTCGAATTAATTCCCAACGCAAATGTCCGACCCCTCGTCTCTGTTTCTAACTTTGTTTTGAAGGCAGCTAGTTTCGTGTGTAAAATTGCGTCTCCTAATTTCATTGAAAACGATTTTTAAAGTTCTTGTTGTTCATGGAAGTACTTATATCAAAGTACTCCATCAACGTTATTATAACGTAGCTAGGGTACATTGAATCCTTTTGGGCTAATAACGTCGAGCGCGCTCTACTTCAGAAAGATGAAGAATCTCAAAGGTGTACACTTCTATAATACGCTATACAAAAATCGGGGTTTGTTTTGGGCACGAAATTTCTATTATTTGCCTGACAAAATAGGTATTTTTACGAAATTACGGTGCTCGTGGGAAATAAGCGATTACATTGACCCACTAACGTAAAAACAACCTAATATTACGTACAGTAAAACTTGTTTATTTATCTGAAATAATAAAAAAACCAACCGTATTTTTATCGAGATTGAACTTTCAACCCTCAGTCAAAATTCAACAAAAGTCCTTTTTTTTTCAACATTGAAATTATAATAAGAATGGTAAAGGTAAATAACTTCGAAAAGTTTATTTTCTACACCGGTTTGTTTGACTTGAAAATACCTCCAAAGAATTCCTGGTGGCTTCACAACCATTTTAGACACGGGCTACATATCGAAATTCAAGCGAAATTTAGTGACTATGTTGAAGTTAACTACTAAAATAAGTGTTTCCCAATGTTTTCAGAGCTGTGTCACATCTCTTTCGATGTGAATTTTGTAAGGATTTCAGAAAAACTATATTTTGAGTTATTTCTATATTTAGTTTTGTTGGTGAAAATATGATTTTAAAGGTTGTGTTAAATACGGTTACACCTTAAAGACAGCGAGGTTATTTGTAGACTAAGGGCCTTTTCAGACCATACAACTTTTTGACTCATTTAGGTTAGCCAACTTGAGTTGAGTAAATTAGTTGAGTCGTGCGAACAGAAGTTGGAAAAGTTGAATCTCCAAACAAAAAATTGATCACTGTTCAATTTTTGCTCACGCAACGTTTTGACTCATCTAGTTGAGTCAAAAATTGTTTTGTCTGAAAAGGCCTTTATACCATATTGATCTCGCGACACAGTATGCATTGTAAAGGGACCCACCTGTAAACAAGCCACAGGCTTAGTGTGGAAATCCCTTCATAGACAAAGCTCAGATTATTATTATTATTAGTATTTGGGAAAGAGTACAATAAATGATTGTGACTTTCGAGAGTGAATTTCCCCTCAGCTGTAAGACCATATCCCTAAGCAGCTCGCTATTAGTTTGAGAACGAAACATCTTTGAATAAAAGATTAACATTGAATTGGAGAAGTATAAATCATTGGTATACGTCCATCAACGCGTTAAAGTCTTTGAGTGGAAACTTGCTTGGCTGACATTCAATGTAGACGCCCAATTAATAAGGGTTCTTTAAACGATTCCTTTTCAATACTTCTCACTAGATTCATTCAGATATTAAAAAATATACGAAGACCATCATTTGAAATGAGGATCTTCGTTAGGACCAATTCCAATCTCATCATCTCATGTATACTTTAGAAAGTTGTTTGTATCTATGTTTGTTTTTATGCACAGTTGCAATTCGTACCAAACTGCATTGTTGATATCAGTAACACTAGCGGAAGGTTCATTAGAAGTGGTTTGTTTGAGTTGCACAAGTCTGGGTGTCGCGAACCCATATCCATATAGTAATATTTTAGCTTTCTATGATTAACCCATATTTAAGAAATTAAGTACAATTTTATTGGCAAGCTCGGATGCGGATATTTCATATGGGTGGATCCAGATACTATTTAGTATTTTGAATGTACATTCATCGCGGTTTTTAGTTCCTTAAAATACTTGGGCAACGCCGGGTAACTTAACTATATAAGTTATATTAAGTAGTAATTGCTAACAACTAATTTAAGCCGTTAATGAAATTCGCAAGCAGACCCTATGTTCTAAATAAGTGAACTGTTAGCAATATTGTCCCTCTACTGTATATGCACTGTTAAAAATAAAGGTATTTTCAAGGTACTATAAAATACCTCCGCGACCTTTTTAGTACCCATGAACGTATTCTATTAGTTGTCTCACATTGCGGGTATTAAATGATTTCGAAAGAGGTATTTTGGAAATATAAGGTATATAATGAAACCTTTTAGAGTTTATGCGCTTCTGGTGGTATTTTATCGTACCCTGGAAGTAGAAAAAGACTTAACAGACTTCTTTAGAGGGATTTTTTAGCTCCGGCGTGCTGATTTTAACCAACACTAATAAAGTAAAATACATGATATAATACTTCTAGCCCAATTTCTCTAACACTAACTGTTTACTTCACCAGTAGCACTAGTAATGGCAGCGTAGAAGAAATCTCTATTGGAATATTATATATAAACACAAAGAATAGGTTCGGTAGGGTAGAATAGGGTTGTGGTTTTCTACCCGAGATTTCAATTTCAATATCGAGTTTCCTATCTAGTGGTTTTTCTTAAATATTTAATTACATATAATTAATATTAATTATTTTCTTTGACAGCTATGTACACTAGCATACGTTACATCATTTAAAGGCAGTACAATTATGATATAAGGCATACATAGTTAATATAAAGGTTTGAATCCGAGCTTACGCCTTCAGTCGCCATTCAGAAAATATCCATGTATATGTGACACTGAATTACCTTTACACTATAACAATATCACACCTTCCTTAACAAGGGGATGCTAAATTTAGTATCGGTTGATCCCTCGCTTACTATGCGAACTCTCACGACACCGCAAGCCTACGGCACAGACACTTAAAGGCGAGATGGAAGGCAAAATTTTACCCTTATCCCGTAAGCCCACAACACAGACACTAAAGGTTGAGATGGAATGCAAATTTTACTCTCGTGTCTTTCCGTCTCTTTTACACCGAAGTGGTGTAATGCTTACCATGTCTGAAAATGATTCAAGCCCGCGGTAATTAAGGAAAAGTTTACCAGTTTTAAATGTGCCGCAAATAATTTTGATAGCGCGAACGTTTGTGGGTTTTATTTGACACCTAATTCGGTAGCACAAAATACCTTTAAAAGTATATTTTCGAACCTTTTTGAGTGTTAACAGGTACCCTTTTCGGTATAAAGGAGTACCTTTCACAATTTGAAAGTTTTATTGCGACCTTTTTTTGAGGTTTAAATGATTCCCATTACGGGATCACAAAATACCATGTAGTCCTCAAAAGTACCTTCTTCAAGAGGTATTTCAGAGTACCCTTACACAACGGTATTTTGTAGTACCTTTATAGGTACGTCTGGGGATGCATCGAAAAATACCTTTAAAGGTACTAGACAGTACGGTTATTTTTTACAGTGTGGAGTCTGAGCGATAAAACATATACATTGGTTCTTCATGAACATCACTAAACCCTTTTAGGGATTTCAAAGCTGACGTGAATTTGTAAATAGGAGTAGCCCGAAAATTTAATATTACGGGAGTCTTGACCCCCACATGGTGGCATTCCGATTTGGCACCTTTTGTCAGCTTGAAGATGTAACCCTATAGCCTGACGCCACAAATTCCGAGCTCCCACTCATTCGAACTCCGCCCAAATAAGAAGGCGGCTCTTTCTTTTAGGGCCACTTTCGAATTTCAGTAGTTGTGTTTCATCATTTGAATTGGAATTATGACGAGTAAGCGCCACTAAGACTGCACCTGGGGGCGAACCACTTGGTTCCAACGCGTAGAAAGTGTAATTGGCAAAAAGTTGTTGTAAAAAGTCACCTTGAAAAAATCTAAAGATGAGTCTGGCATTTCAAATTTCTTAAGATATGCCTAAATTCGAGGGAATAGGCACTGTTTTACAAAAAAAGGCACTTCAATTCACGTTAAAATCATCATGAAATCGGCGAATGGATGAAAGATTTCATTGCGACTTTATGACTTTACTGAATATTACCACGTTCAGTTCTTACTAGTTAATTTGTTTCCGTTATACTTTACTCGCTTAATTTAGCGACTAGCTTATTTTATATTAATTCTCAAATCAGGAAATTATTTTGAATTGTTACAAAGGAAGAAATTGGCCGTATTTTTTGGGGCTAAGCGTGGGAAGTTTCAATATTCTTGTTCGACCTATTTCGTTAATATTATTTTTTGAAAAATATCAGAGAATTTAATCTATAAGCCATTATAATATTTAAAACTTCTAAATCAAAAACCTCAGGATTTGTATAGTCTTTTAGTGTTTTGGGTTTGCTTTCGATGGGGTAAACTAAGGCGCTCAACGACTATAGAAACCTCAAAGCCGTTATTAAAATGATGAAGACAATGCCACTTTAGATGGATTTTTTTAAATAACGTTTTTAGGAATCTAAAGTTCGCGCCCCATCAGATGAAAAATTTATTTTATAGATATATGCTACCCTTATAAACTTATGATGTTACTAAATTACTTCCCTCAATCCCAGCTTTAACTTCACTGCAGTGTTGTCAGGCTTCGATCCAAGTTAGTCAAGTATTGATTCAACTGAACTGATAGACTAGTTTTCTTTCTGAAATCATGCGTTCTGGCAAAATGGGGGAACGACAAAAACCTCTTTAGTGAAAACTTATGTATTATCATATCGATAGTGGCTCCATCCGCACCAGGGGTTGAATGAATAACCGACAAGGGTTTATTAGCCTTTTAACAAGGCGGAGTGTAATGAATCAATTTTAAGTTGGGGGTCGAACAAACACGATTGTGTTTTTTAAAACCCTTGAAAATACGTTTAAGCGAATTGATTTAACTTTCACGTGAATTTTGGTATGGTTACCACGCCTTACGTGCATGGATTCACTTTTCTCGAAAATCGGAGTTACCGACACTCGTTTGAGGCAAAAATGGCAATCTGACCCCCATTGGATTTATGGTGCGGTTCAGATAAGGGCCATAAGGTTAGGTTTAGTTGGGGTTAGTGCTGGTTCAGGTATGGTTAGGTTTAGTTGGGGTTAGAGCAGGTTCAGGTACGGCTAGGTTCAGTTGGGGTTAGAGCAGGTTCACGTATGGTTAGGTTTAGTTGGGGTTAGAGCAGGTTCACGTATGGTTAGGTTTAGTTCGGGTTAGAAGCAGGTTCACCCTAAAGCTGACCATACGGTTAGAGTTAGGGTAGGTTGGGTAAGGTTAGGGTTAGAGTTAGGGTAGGTTGGGTAAGGTTTGTGTTAGAGTTAGGGTAGGTTGGGTAAGGTTAGGGTTAGAGTTGGCTGGGTTTTGATTAGTGTTGGGCTAGGTGTTGCCGTCTTTTAGCCCTAGTTTGTGGAATATTCAAGGAATAATGAACCCAATTCATTGGCAGGGCACATGCGTATTTAAACTAAAACTCGTATGGTACGTTTATCGGTCGTGGGATAATATCTCGGAAGAGAATGGATGGCGTATAGGCCTATATCTATCTAAACAAAAATTTCGAGCGTGGCACGTTTTTATGGTCCCGGTAAAACTCTTTGCAATATTTGGAAGTAGCTCCTTTGTCCAGCACGCCGCCAAGATTTTATTGGACTAAAGGGTGCCTGCCGTTTACATATCAAGAAACGTGAGCCAAACTTAAAAGTTTCAAAGAGAAAAATTCAATTCTTAAATGGCCGTTTAACTATCTTTTAAAGGGCTAATAATAAATCACTCTATTTGCAAATATAACAAGCGGAGCTGCGCACATAACTCCGCTTGTAGTCATCGTTCTATTATCCCTTTTTCAAAATAACATATTTACAAGTTTAGGCCCCGTATATGTTTGACCCCTGACCTTGTTGGCGGCTATAGCCACGAATGTTGTTTGATGGCCCCTCCATTGAATTAAACGCGGGGTTGTTTCTGACACGATAACACTCGGATTATTAAGCTTATCGCGTAAAGAATTCTACGACAGCTTTTCGAAATATTTGCAGCCTTGTTTCAGATCAGATCAGATATACGCTACGCGAAAATCAAGGTAGCCCCTTTAAGATTAAACGTCATTCGTTTAATGTCTGTCTCGTGGAGGCCCGCCCGCCCCTTGGATCGCTCGTTACGTGATCATAATTTCATGATCCGAGGGCGTTTCAATAACTGATCAAACGTCACATCAAAACTTTATTACACGAGTTAGGTTCACACTTTCCCCTTAATGATCTTTTTGGTTATAAGATATCGTCAGCGCTGGAAATAAGCAATGTTAAATAAGCCTAAAAATTAAGTTGTGTGTTCATCCGCCTCAGCGTTTTCTAGTTACTAAACTGATATCGAAGGACAATCACAATCCTTATTAATTCAATGAACGTTATTGGGGTAGAAAAGTCGAAAAAAAAGAAAGGCTTCTAGTTACTGAATCTTCTCACGCAAAATGCTTTCAAATCGGAAATGAGAACTTTTCTTAAGTTCCCTTTCACCGTATCCTTCCGTTTTCCCGGATCTGATGTTTCTTAAAGCCATGCCAGAACGGAAGCGGCTGCCTTATATCGGTCAGCCTCGACCAACCCTTCCTGACCCTAAACCTTCACTTCATAAAGTCGTAATTGGACTATTTTAGGGCCATTTCCTTCCTACATTGCATTTTCCGAAAGTATAACACGAACGTTCTTTCTAGGGTAAGAACTGAGGACTCTAATGGCACTGACTTTATCTCGCTATAGAAGTTAATACAAAGTATTTTGGAAACTGCCATTAAATCTTCAGTTGATTTAATAATAGATTGTCGTTTCCTCTTTTAGAATATGTTCGATATAAAACTTCACTTCGGTAAGTCTAAATATTTCAAATGACACGCTTTCATTGTTGCACGATTTTAGAGAAGGGAGGCGTTTTGCTTGACAGATTTTTATTTTTAAAAAATTGTATCGCAATTGGGGAAATATATAAAAACTTATATTTATAGTTGGTTACTGTTTTAAATACATAATTAATGACGTTCCACTTTTGATATCGATGCTAATATATTTTATTTTAAATCACACTACATGTATTTGCCCGAATTTTCCAAATTTCACAGTCATGGTTGATTTTTTCCCTCGCGCGGAATTATGATTTTGAATGCAAAAGTATTTTATTTTTTTTATTTTTCGAGGCAGCTTATTCCGGATATTACGTCATAAAATTTGTTTCGATAAGTCGGGAGTTTGCTCAGACGTTTGAGATGACGTCCACTTTCTAAGAAAATAAATCCGAGTTTTCTAAACGCTGTGTCACGAGATTTGAAAACTGTGTTCTAAGATTTGAATACGGTGCCCTAAGATTTGAAAACTGCTTCGTAAGATTTTCAGTGATTATATGTCACGTGGTAGTTTTAAGTCGTTATTGGCCTTCAAACGATTATTATCACTGTGTCTAGGAGTCTGTAGTTTAGTGAACTTGTTTGACACAAGTTATAAAAACATATTTTCTACAAAAAGGGCAAAACCAAATATAGAAATCGTTCAAAGTATAGTTTTCTGAAAACCAAGAAAAAATAACTCGCATTGAACTTTGTGTCACAACTTCGGGAAACTCTGTATTATGTCAAATCATTTGTTTCAATAACGTCGTGAGTTTGCTCAGAGGAGATGACTTCCTAATTCTCTTTCTAAGAAACTAACTCTTAATCTTGAAGACAATTCACTTTAACCCTTCTCAGAAACAAGGAAACCAATGGGTGTAATTTTCCCAGAACTACAAAAACAAAACTCATTCTTAGAAGCTCGTATTTTTAATATCTTTGCACTCCATCATTTTGAACGTCTTATGTTTTGTTAGGGACGTCCCGCCTCTCTCATTTCATGTTAAGAAAAAAAACCAACAAAATGTTAAAATTCACCTGTCGATAGATCGAATATTTTAACTATAAACTCCCCCAAAAATTTATTTCCCTTTACAAGTAAGGTAAGCTGATCTTAACATTGGAGTGTAAAGCATTGAACTCAACCGTTTAATGTCTTGACCTCAAAACAGTCAGGCAACTCACTTAAAAGATATTACGGCTTCACTTTTAAAGGCTCGTTCACATTACGCAATTTTTGCTGTAAAAATTAGTTCAGTAATTGCTCTACAACTTGATTCAAAAGTTCGCAATTCGTTGGAAGAAATTGCGTAGTCTGAACGAAACTTGAAGAGTACCTAACTAACACCTGTCGTTCAGAGTATCCGTTTAGTACCCAAACGATCATCGGTAAACGTTTAAAATACACCTAACTCTTTTATTTTCTTATAAGTTAAACGCTTGACTGGACCAGCTTGAAGGTCAAAGTTCAGGACGAACCAAGTTTTTATCGACTTTACCTTCGTTTTAACGACCGACAAAATTTAGGGTACTTTACTATGGTTAATTTCATTCGTTAGTTAAACTTGAGTAAACGATGGTTTCTGTTTTTTTCATTTGGCCCTGTGTCATTCTTATTGAGTTGAAAAGTAACACTACAAATTAGCGTTTTAGACTTAAGCAGGTTTTTTTATGGTAAAAATTAACCCCTTGAAAGACTATAGATTCAATTACGTTCAAATTGGATTAAAATTTAGAAAATATTGCACAGGCAGAACAATTTAAATTCTTACCTTTTATGGAGTTGTCTCGTCTTTTAATCCCGATAAGGTTTGGAAGCTCCGTAAGAAATCCGAAAGGACACTCTTTAAGTAACAATCACGGATGGTGTTTACGCGTTTACGTTTTTTTAGAATTTAATCGTCTAAAAATGAAACACTGATATTCGTTTCTCGGCTCTGTTCGTTTTTAATTCACATTCTTTAAGATTTAAGACGACAGGTGTTCTTGGAGAGCGCGCGCTTGGTCCAACAGGTACGCAGCGAACTATCTATCCACCAGAGAACTTTCGTACTTGTGTCCGATGTCTCTCTCGGCTGGACGGAACTCACTTTGGCAGCAACTTGGTAAATTCTGAATCTCTAGCTTCACTTGACTCGCGCTACCTACCTTTCCCATCTCTCTTTCTCTCACACCTGTTTCCACTCCGGTGCGCATGCGCTGCGATTTTTTTAAAAACAGAGGGAAAGGTAGAGGGATGACTGCGGGTATGGGATTAAAATTCTCCTTTTTTTACGTGGACCTCTTCTGGATTTTTTTTTATTTTTTTATTTGCAAAGTTTTTGAACACGCTTACATATCTCAAGTACAGTTATTTGTAACAACATTGCGTGTTTAATAGGTAATTATTCTTGAAATTTCATGTTTACAAGTAGAAGCCTATATTAGGCAATCAAGGGAAATCAACAAAGGCTGGGTTGTCTTCGAACGTGCATGCTTGTTACTGAGCCAGAGGCGTACGTAACCCTCTACTTCATTATGCAAATTTTGTATGATAAAATGCCTTCCCGCTCCGTTTCCCCCAAACTGAAATCGTTTAATTCTTCTTGTTGGTATTCCAAATTTCGTAACCACTTTTCGATTGCGTATATTTTGGCATTGCATTACTCTTGGAAAGTAGTTTGGCGAGGGGCCAGACACTCTTGAAGTCAAATATTTTATCAATTGGATCACACATATTTTTGTAAATCTTATATAGAGGTGTGCCTAAAAGGGAGTTAGGGCCAAAGTACAGTTCTATGGGCAGTTTTGGCTCGAAAATGTTACCCAAAAGGACACCTTTGCTAGTTATGATTAGAAGGTTTTACGGATGATCCCTTAAATTTAAGTAAGAAACTGAAAGACAATACTAATTTAAATAGTGGGAAATCCGTAAAACATGCTATAATATATAATGTAATTTGAAAACGGTGGTGAGGACAGCAAAATTTCATAGAACATTTTCGACTCAAAATCGTCCACTGTAGTTCTTTCCAACCACGCTTTTTCGGAACACCCTGTATACTTGAGAAAGTTGTTTGTTTATTCTTTATACACAGTCGCAATTGGTTACCAAGTTTGACCAAACTACATGGTTTGTTGAGCTCCCCAAGGTTGGGAACGCAAACCCCAATCCATTAAGACCGTAACATTTTAGTTTTACGAGTAACTAACCTCCGTTTAATCATTGTTTTATTGAATTGGAATGTTGTGAAAAAGATTATATATATATAAAACAACATAACACAGATATCTCATTCGGATGGGCATAAAGATATTACTTCTCTTAGTACTTAGTAGCTTAGCTATAGTTCTGAACATAGAGTTTGAAATACTGAAATTGATCGCGTTCGAAAACGTGTATAATTCGGCATATTTTCATTGGAATCATAAACTGAATTCTATGACTTACGAGGTCGTATTGTAAATTCTCCTACACAGTCAAGATTGAATTCATTCTAGTGCGTGGATAGAGAGTTCAGTTGTTTGGGAAGTAAGTTTCACCTCGGTATATTCACTTCAAAAGTAAGCCGCGATGTGCCTGCACGGATGATGGCTTCGGGCCAACTGAACTACTAACCGCTTAAAGAGGGATGGATTTACATAAATTTTGCCTTCTCTATTCCCTCCACTTAAAATCATTTAAATAATTACACTCTCGAATCATCTATAATTTTGCATTTTTATATTACCCTAATGGTCATGTACTATTTAAAATGGTTCTTCCAGGATTCATTGCCTAGTGAAAAACCGAACAGTATTCGTTTCTCGTTCGTTCTTGAAATCACAACTTGTTTTTGAACAGGAAGATAAAATATATTCAAGCAGAAGGGGTTATTAAAAGAAGGATGACTCCATCTTGAGAAATGGTGACCAGAAACGTAAAGATAAATTCTTTTTGGAATAACTGCATAGCGTTTTATCTGATTTCACTAATAATAGAAGAAGAATGACACGCTGTATTCTCTTAATACTTAGTAATGTAACATGATTCTTCCCAGACTCAGCCGATTTTGTTTGCTGTCCTGCTCATCATACTTCAGATGGGCATCGCACCGTGCTAGTGTTTGGTACTAAAACCTCAGCAATCAACCCAAAAGCGTCGTCTTGACGTGGGACAAAAATCCACACACGCATGTGCCTTGGCAAATAGTTAAGCGCTAATAGAGTAATGATGAGGGAACTATTTATCGGGTATGTGATTCGGTTTAGTAACTTTGCTCCAAATGTTAATCTGATTTTGGGAAGAATCATGTTACAATTACCCAGCTTTGTGGTAAACGTCTCTCGAGGGTAAGTATTTACATTATTCTGATTCAAGGAAAACCCTTTTCAAAGGTCTGGGGTAAAATAGACTTTATCGTTTGTCCAACTTGTTTTCTCAAGACGGAACATCCAGTATGTGAATCCAAAGACGTTCGATGTGACTTCAAACAAAAGAACTTTGGTAGACTGGTAACTTTGAAGCCTTATCTTACGTCTTTGGATCCACATACCGGATGTTCCGTCGTAACCCTATATCAAGCAGACGATATTACGGTCCCCATTCTTTTGAAAAGAGCCTATTGTCCACGGACGATACGTAATATTTTTAAATTATATTCATCGCAGGAGCTAATCAAAGTGGTAGACCTAATACGAGTAGGCCTAGTATAAAAACGTCAGATTTATCAAGTTACAAGCATTTAGCTTCAAGACGTTCCGCGAAATTGAAACTGGGTTTAGAATAATAAATTTTTGGGTAGGGAGGGGCAAAGGGGAGTGAAACGCCTTGAACCTACTTGGCCTTTAAAAATTCAACCAAATGGAACCGAAATATAACTCGCGCCGTATAACAAGATCGATTCGTGAAAGAACGAAAAAAAAAAAAAATAAAAATGTATTTTATATGATCCTTAAACGAGCTTAATCTTTATCCAATTCTTCCATTGTTTATTCATCCACCATTACCCTCGCCGCTCGACTTTCACTGCAATAACAATGCGCCAAACAGAGGGCAATTTACACCTTTTCAGGTCGAGTAGAAATCAAAGAGAATATATCATGAGGAGCAGAAGATTAAACCTTTACCAAGGCTCTGAAAAATCGAAGAACTACGGTATGGTAATTTTCTTATTCGTCACACCATTCACATAGCCCACTCGATCTATAGCGTGAGCAGCTCGCGGGTTATCGAGTGGGTTATTATATCTTTCATTACTTGGAATATGTCGTCTGCTTATGCTTAAAGACAGAAATTATTTTAGATCCGAGCAGACTTAGAAATAAGGATAATTTTTAAACTAGTCCTTGGGACCAGTGACCCCCCTAGTGTCCTAAATAATAAACTGGTCTCCGGAGTGGTCCCAGCCTTTGTTCTCCTATAGATTTGCAATTAATAAACTGGTCTCCGGAGTGGTCCCAGCCTTTGTTCTCCTATAGATTTGCAATTAATAAACTGGTCTCCGGAGTGGTCCCAGCCTTTGTTCTCCTATAGATTTGCAATTAATAAACTGGTCCCGAGGACCAGTAACCCCCACTTTTTGAATTAAAAAACTAGTCCAAGCAATTAATAAACTGGTTTTGGACCAGTGGACGTGTGCTATTTCTAAGTCTGGATCCGAGTCTTAGGGTTACCAAAAAGAACAAGTTTTTGAGAAAAATCTCAAAATGAAAAATAAAATAACAATTAGTTTCAATTTTCTCCGATATTTATATTGAAACGCTATACCAAATGATCATAGTGTACGCTTGCGAAAATATAACTGAATATTTAAATTAAGCCCGTCTAAGCAGATTGCTAGTGTTACTACTACTACATAATGTTTTATCTTTTACTCCTCATGGTACATTCTCTTTGGTAGAATCAGCCAGGTAGTGGTAGGCCTAATTATTTGCAAGCTTGGACAATAGATCTTTAACTACTAAAAAGGTTCGGCGCCAAAGTTATTAGAGTTCATGACGAGTTACAGCATAAAAGTGAATTAAAGTATTAATGTCGTTTATATGATATTGTATCCTTGAATTAATACTTAAGAAATAAAGATAAGATTCACGTTGAGGTTTAGAGAATGAAATATCTCCGCATATTTCGATTGAGCAAATCTCGTAGTATTTGTACAGTTTCCGGAATGTAGGTCGTCGTGTCTGTAAGAAAGACTTGTCCACATAAGGACATGGCCATAAAGATTTTTCCTCTTTTTTGCCTGAGGGCTTCTGTATTCTCTTACACTCTCAAGTTATCTTAACCAACGTAAAGGGAAATCACCAAGTACTCGACTAATAACTATTTGTATTTCGTTACCAAACGAGCTCCCTAATTGCTACCTTTGAGTATAAAATCCATATGTAATTCACCTCGAACTTAACTAAGAGCTTAAGACTGAAATTTGTGTCTTGAATTATGCTCTATTGTCATGGATATTTAATTCCAATTTATACATTATTAAATATTTAGGTAAATCTTGAGTCGTTCGTCCAATTAAGAGTGGTATTATATTGTGCTTATTTGCATAGCGTTTTGGGCGTTTGAAACCGTACTAGGGAAATTATGCATGGAGTTGTTGAGACTAAACCTTTAGCGACTAGACGTTAGCTTATTAGGTTTCTGCGCATAATTTACGCGCATACCGAACCTATGTAAAGAATCTCTGTAGCAAATTCTATTAGAGGACACCGTTTAATTAATAATGCTTATTGAATCATAAATTTAAATAAGATTTACAACAGTTACGGCACTGCACTTCCATTGAATCGTTACAACGATAAAACGCCGAGGCTCAACTTTCTTGTTTACGTTGGCTCGTCTAGCACTCTAGCTTTACAGAGAAGGTTGAAACTCAGACCACTTTTTTTGGACAAATTAGCCTTTAATAGACCCTTTTCTAAAGGGAGGGCGCTGAATCCAAAACCTTTAGGTAGGGCTTCAAAGTTACCAGTCCTTTCGGTTGAAGCTATATTTATCGTCTTTGGATCCACACACCGGATGTTTTGTCTTAGGAAAACAAGGTGGTTAAACACCAGACTGTATTTTAACCCCAACTTTTAAAAAGGGTCTGTGTAACGGTAAGATTTACGAGTCTGTACCCCTTTTACAATATAACTCCATGCTTATAACTTCGCATCGTCAAATAAGGAATCTTGGAAAGGGTTCAACCGTTCAACTTAACGATCGACACTTTCTTCCAAAATATAACATCGCCAAAAATGAAAGTTCTTCATCCTTGACACATTTTTTCTTTTTTTGTGAAAAAAATGAGATTTCACCCATTGATTTATGATCAGATACGCCTATAATATAATTTTAAACCTTACGAACACAAACTACATTAAATAATTCTCACACATCTGTTATTAAGCACCAATTACATTAAATTTAAAATTACAATCATTAAGGATCATATTTCAACCTCTTAAGGGGAGACGGAACTGGTGACGATCGGAAAGTTAACGGTGTTTGTGTTTTGTTTCGCTTTGCTTTGATGGGTCAGGTGTAGGGGCAATAATGTAAGTTATAATCGTGCCATCACATCTGGCCAACCCACGTTACAGTTAAAATTACTATTGAGAAACCGCCCGGGCTGCCAAGAGATACGAAATATCTTAGTAAACGCATTTGGGGCCACGAAAAAAAATGAATCTCCTTTCGTTTTGTTTGATTACGTTCTATTCTATGAAAATGCTTGGAGAAAATAACAAAAGACTTATTCGCTGTATACCATCCTTGCTTCTTTCTAAACACGTTCCTAAGGCAGTTGTTATACATGTGTTCCAAAAAAGGTAGTAGGATACAGGGGTTCTGTGGTGGATTTAAAGTTTCAGGGGTTATCGGTAAAATACTTCAATCATAATTTGTAAATGTCATAGAACAGTTTAAACTCAAAATGGTGGATTTTGAAGCGAAAATGCTCTATAACATTTTGCCCTATGAGGACCACTGTTGACGATTTACGTATGACCCCTTAATTAAATTAGCATTGTATTTAATTTTCTTACTGAAAATTTAAGGGGTTATCGGTAAACACTTCAATCATTACTTGTAAACAATAGAACAGTTTCAACTCAAAATAGAACACCCTGTATATCGTTTCCATCAATGGTGAACGCATTTTATCGAACATCCTGAGTTAATTAATCCAAGATAACTTTGTAATAGGGTCCGTGTTGAAGTTTGGAAGGAGGCCCCGTGTTTCAATTCTTTTAGGGAAAGAAAGGTAGAGAGGGGCTTGCCGTAAATGGAATTGTATGTTAGTGGGATGCCGACCAAGGAGACTCGAGTGAGTGCTATTCAACCCGCGCTGCTGGTGAAAGTGCGTCCCAGAAATATACCCAAGACCATTTTTCTACTCTTCAGTCTCTTGTCTTCTTCTAAGATCAGAACTCGTAGATGAGATTCAAGGTTTCGGGCATCAGGCTAGTGGACAAGCCAGATTGTAAGTTTAAGGCGTGTTAGGATGGAGATGGCGTAGTAAGACATGGGCGGCCTACATCCGCCTCGACCTACCTACGATTTAACCTTCCCGAAATACCTCGCACTTTATAATTGACGAGCAAAAATATTTAAGATTCTTTTTTTTTTCAAGCTGTTTTTTGGCTCTCCCTTTCATTTGAGAATGGAAAACTCAAGGTAACAACAACGCGGGTCAGTAGATTTTTGGGCTTGGCTCTTAACTGCATCCAGGAATCGGGCAAGGTTAAACGAGCTTGTTAACGGGAATAACAGGCATGAACTATGTATACATAACCTAGATACCATAGTTGCAAAATACTCTGTCCACGCAAAAAATAATATCTATTAAGGGTATAGGACATAATAACAATATTTCCAGGAAATCCCTTGAGGGTGTGATAGACCAATTTGTACTTTGATACTAGATTGTTAGTATACCTAAACCTGGACTCTAAAATTTTCTAATTTTACCAAACTACATAGTTGTTATCAGTAACACCATAATATATGTTTGACACTGGTTACTGAGACCTTGTCATGAAGTGACGTAGATGAAACGTCATAGATTCTCGTAAAGCGACGAATGGTGAGGCGCTGTCGAAGGCTTAGTACAGACTAAATAGGAAGATGGGCTGCAAAACCGAATGTGGTAATTTCTCGCGTCAGTCTCGAACAAGCTCTCAGTAAGTCTTTAGCATTACGAATGATAGGAAGTGTCATACTTATGAAAAATATCTTATAAACTTAAGGTAACACTAAGGGAAGTGGTTTGGTTGAATTGCTCAATTTGGGTCCGTGGGCCCTTAGCCACTAAGCCTGTCAAGAACATTATAATCTACATCCGTAAGAATTTAGCATTATGAACTACCCCTGATTAAGCAAATCTTTGTTGAATTTGAAAAAAACATGCATATATTTCATACGCGGTGAATTAGATACTATATAGTGTTTAGTGTCTAACATAGAAAACTCTTCCCGTTTTCCAGATTTAAAAAAAAACAAGTTGGGAAAACCAAAATATTACCTCTCCGAGTCAAGAGGTCTACTACTACAAAGTTATTTACCTAGATATGGAATTATTTCTCTTTTTTGAAGTAAAAATTTACGAAATATTGAAGCAGTATTCCAAGCATAGCGAATATACAGTAAAGCAGACGACATTTTACTTCCAATAAGGATAAATCTTGGACACATGGAAATCAGTTAATGGCAAAAAGAACAGGAAATGAAGTCTACGCTTCAGCTGTTTACCCTATATTCTGATAGCTACACTCACAACTGGTTAGCAGTGTAAACACTATCGTCTCGTCTCACCTCAACAATATTCTTAGTTTGCCAACATGAGTGTTAACGTTAAATAATACCAAAGATAAATTGTAGCTAGACGCACTGATAGTCAATGCGCACCATAAAGAAAATAAAAGCTCTGTAGCTTAGCCCTACTAATCTAATTGCCACCATCATCTTTTCTTCTATTATAAAATCTTAACCTGATTAATTAAGAGTGTATTTAACTTTCGGCTCACTCTGAACCGTTGATGTCTCTTCATTTCAGACACGAAAATCAAAACCCAAAGCTTACTTCACCTCAGGCCTCAATTATTTACTCTATATTTCACTAAGCTTATTGCAAGTAATACTAGATATGCCCGCCGGAGTCTAGATCTTAGTTTTCTTCATGAAATCACTAAACCAAGGATTATGCTATAAACAGATGTAGTATAGCTTAAGTAATATATAAACAGCCATTTCAAATAATAATATTAAAAAAATTCTTTGGAATATCAAAATGAAACAGAGCTTTAAAGCTACAAAAGCACTAAATGCATCATAATTACGAAAAATATTTCATCATATTCACTTTATATTAAGGATAAAGGGAATATTATGGTTCTGCAGGATTTCTTTACACATCAAAGCAAAACGAATTTCTAACGCAGCGCACTGCGGCACTAGTGTAATAACGGACGGACACACACAGACAATAACATAGACTGCTTTTTAACTCTTTCCGTATTAATTTTTAATTGAGAAACAAGATTATCTTAAATATTATAATAAATATAATTAATATTTAATATTTTTTTCGTTAGTTATTCGCCTTATTGAACGTTACATCGCTTTAAAAAAGAACAATTAAACATTCTTGAGATACTTGACTAATATTGGCGTTTGAAATGAAGCATACGCCGGTTGCTTCGCCTTACTAAAATAGGTAGTATATAAAGGATTCGAACCGCAGCTGTAGATAAGAACATCGCAATTGCGTGAACCTTGGAGGAAGACCCCTCCATTGGAAGGCTAGACGTTTCTCGTAACCCTAGCCGATCGCCGCGTATGTCTTAACCTTAAGGATGATGGTGGTGTTAGAAGCCAGGTGTACAGACTGGTGTCCATGTGGGATGGACTAAAACAAAGACCAGAAGATGGTGGTGTTAGAAGCCAGGTGTACAGACTGGTGTCCATGTGGGATGGACAAAAACAAAGACCAGAAGATGGTGCTGTTAGAAGCCAGGTGTACAGACTGGTGTCCATGTGGGATGGACAAAAACAAAGACCAGAAGATGGTGGTGTTAGAAGCTAGGTGTACAGACTGGTGTCCATGTGGGATGGACAAAAACAAAGACCAGAAGATGGTGGTGTTAGAAGCCAGGTGTACAGACTGGTGTCCATGTGGAATGGACAAAGACGAGAAGGTGGTGGTGTTTAGAAGCCAGTAAGTACAAACTGGTGTCGATGTGGAATGGGCGAAAGACTAGAAGATGGTGGTGTTTAGAAGTTAGTAAGTTCAGATTGGTGTCCATGTGGGGTGGACAAATGAACAGAGTTGTTAGACAGGCAATGGAGTAATAGCCTGTAAGTGGAATACAATTTCCGGGACTGTAAATGCAGTCTGGAAATTGAATACACGTTTGCTCCGATTTGCAAACTGCGAACGCGGTCACGTGGGTGTAACAACGGACAGACAGACACACACACAGACAGACAGACAGACACACAGACACGTCGAAATTAGAACCTCTCCGTGACATACGTCACTCGGAGAGGTAAAAACACTCGACAACGTCGGGTACGGCTTAGCAAGAATTTGAATAAAATAAGACGTCGTTTATTAATGGTGCTTCTTTCAATTAATGATGGAAGTTTCTTAGTATCATGTTCTTATAATATGTTAGATGATCGTCAGCAACGAACGGGTTGAAGAAACTTTTAGGGCGAAACGATCCGACCCCGGGCCGTATTTTCGTGTGATGGGTGTAATATGAAAACTTGTTCGTCGACTTTTTGTTAATTTTAATATTTTGGAACTTTCAAAGTGAATGAAAGTTCTTCTCTTTAGCCATTAATCGACTTAAACCGTTCGTTTTTCGATAAAGGCACGCGTGATTCATTTTCTCGAACTCGCGTCTCACCTTTTCCATGGATGACCGTGGAAATCGCCGAGTCGTAGACTGGAAATCCCGCTAGTATCGGTTTCATTACAAATGGCTGGCTGAATGATTTTAAATTTGTTGCCAATTATGGCCTCTAACAGTAGTTCCTCGTAAACATGAAAATCCCAGTAATGCACAAAAACCTAATGGTTTAGTAAACAAGTCAGCTAAACTGTTTCAAATGTTTAAAATTGTTTGTTTCCCAGACGCAATTTTAAATTTTAAGTCCAAAAAATCGTGAACAGGGTTCATAGTCAAAATTCACATAATGTATCATTGACAAAAAATATGTATGCCACAAGGTAGTTTTAAGTCATTATCTCTTGGAGTCTAGTCTAGTGGCCTTGCTTAACACATGCTATAAATTCATATTTGCACCAAACATTTTGGTCAGCCACATATTGAAATTGTTCAAAATAAAGTTCTCTGAAATCCAAAAAATAAATCTGCATTGAAAGACGTGTCTTATATTTATTATGGGGCATAGATTGGTCGCATTTTCGAAAACTTTGGGAAACACAATAACTCTAAGAACTCTTGAAGAACGTAGCTTTGTAATGCCTTGATCCGATTGTTTGGTGATGAGATAACTGTGGGTTATCCAATACATTTTGATAAGAGAGAAACGGGAGGAGAGACGAGAATCATCTTCTTTTAAACAGGCTCCTTAGATCCACCTGTACAGCACGAAGACCGCCATTTTCTTACACCGCGCGCGAGTTTTAGACTGGAAGTTAATCCCTGCAGAGAAGTTCTCAAGGTCGACACCAAAGATTATGTTTTTTTTTTCACCGCGGTTGCGTTCAATGATTAATTTCTCTTCTCAACCAGACGTATTACTAAGAGACCATGGTACCAAAAACTCCGTACATGGTATGAAGTCGTGGATTTAGTATAGAAGCTTACGCTTCATGGATATATCACTAACTTTAAAACACGCACCACATTTATTCCTCGTCTGAAATGGCGCGAACTGTTTTGTGACGTAGAATTTGAGACAAATTCAGAAGAGGAGGGGGTGAGAGTCACGCGCGTTTGTGACGTTGAATTTGAGGCTAATTCATAGGAGCATGCCGTGACAAAAAAAGGTTGCCTCAATTTCTACGTCATCGGTGAGCTTGTACCCCCACTAGCCCGAAATGTTATTTCATAAATGTGGTTAACATCGAATTGCCTTACCGAACGAAGGCTACAGTGATATATCCATGAAGCGAAAGCTTCTATACTAAAGTAGTATACTACGATGAAGTAGTGAACTTACTATTGATCCTTATATTTCGTACCTATTCTTTATTTGAACACTAGCTAAGTTCCCCGACGTTTCACGGGTTTTTAAGGCACTGCAAACCATGAAGAGTTTCCTATATCTACGTAGACACTACACAATAAATAGTCTTTAACCCGCATGAAATACCGGAATCATGTAGTTTTCTTAGAAACATATTTTTCACAACTTTTAAAATCAATAAAACGATGTTTAATTGGGGGTTAATCATCAAGTTAAATTAATAGGGGTACGGGTTTCCAGACCCAGACCTGAGAAGAACTCAACCAAACCACTTCGAAAGAACCTACCCCTAGTGTTTCTGACATCAACCAGGCATTTTGGTCAAATTCGATAACGAACTGTGACTGTGCATAAAGAATAAACAAACACACAAACAAACCTCTTTCTCTAATATATCTAAGATAATGTAATTGTGTTATGTTGGTAGATTACGAGATGGTGATTGTGTACATGAATCAACATTTTATTTAAATATAGGGTGAAATATTGTCTGGTGTTTTATCGCACCTAGGTTTCTTAAGACGGAAAATCCAGTATGTGGGTCCATTCCAAAGACGTTAGATATAACTTGAAACAAAAAGAAATTGGTGGACTGGTAATGTAGAAGCCCTATCTGACGTCTTTGAATCCACTTAGCGGATGTTCCGTCTTGAACCTATACCCGGTAAACAAAATGGCAAGAAGTAACACAAGTCATGGCAAGAGGAATAGACCATTCCACTAATTACTCGCAGAGAAACCAACACACAGGTTGGACGCCACCTTCTTAGGTTATTTCCCCCTCGAAAAGACCCAACGCCAGAAAGAGCCCGAGTTCACTATACGCCAAAGGCTAGCCGACCCCCACTGCCTCTAGCGGTGCTTCTTCGCGCGAAGGAAAAACCCAGCCCCTGTGGAGTTTGCTTCTCTTCGGGAAATAATGAAATGATCTATAACAATGAGGGTTTGTGAGGGTTTAACCTATTCATTCTCTGTCCCTTCAACGGTAGCATCATTTTCAGCTGGCAAACGCACTGTCCTGACTCAAGGTTATTTGTGGCATTTACTACTTACTCTGCTTAAAGGGAGAGTGAAGTAGAAAATCAAGTGATTTTTATCGATTCTTCTACTAATTTTAAGACCAGTCTGCATAGTGAAACATTCAGGAAATACCTCTGAATGATTTTAAAATTCAAATTAGGTTCAGATTTTAAGGATAATTTGAAACAAGCCCCTCCGACCAATCGCGTAACGCCCTGCCTTTTTATTAACAAAATTCTCGTGGCACGCTCCGTATCGAACGAAATTTATCGCGAGATTTGATAAAAAAATTGCGCGCGTTGTGACAATCGTGCCACGAGACATGGAGCGTGCCTCGAGAATTTCGTTAATAAAAAGGCAGGGGGTTACGCGATGGGTCAGAAGGGCTTATTCCAAATTATCCTTAAAATCTGAAATTAATTTGAATTTTAAAATCATTCGGAAGCATTTCCTGAATTTTTCACTATGCAAACCCCAACCAAACCTAACCCTAAACTAACCGAACCTAACCTAATCAACAAGAATATAAAAAGGTTTCATTTGCAAACTGTGCGGAAATGGGTTATGGTAAAAAAGGTGAACTAAAATTTCAATGTAAAAACTGTGCGAAAATGGGCCATAAAAAGTGTGCGGAATTGGGCTATGATTCTCGAAAATTGTACGGAAATGGGCATCCTCGTTTTTAAGTTTTTGGCCGCCATTTAAAAAGATGGCAACAAATCGAACCCAAAAGACCATTCATCCCGTCTACAGGTTAAAGAAACCAGTGTACTAAATATTTGCGAAATCGGTTGAAACGCGCGGACTTTGTTGCATAGAGATTTTTTTTATATTTCTGGGCGTCATTTATTAAGATGGTGGCGGATTGGAAAAATATTTCTTGGTACGCGCCTACTACTCATGAGTAACGTTCCTGCAAATTTCCAGCCTTCTAGGGCAAGCGGTTTGGGCTGGGTGTTGATTATCAGTCAGTCTGTCTGTCAGTCAGTCAGTCAATACTTTGATTTATATATAAATAGATAATCAGTTGCCACCAAGAAAGCAAACACAAATGAACAAATCTGGTTATACTTTAATTATGTATAAAGCAGTCTTATCTCCTAGAATATTAACGTTTTCATGTTACAAATACTTAGCCTAGATTTAAATTCTATTTGAAGACATGATTTTTAACTTTGGTATAACCGTGAAAAACAAGAGAAGGCTTGTTGGGCGGACCCGTTTTAATTTTGTTTTTATTTGAAACTCTCTGCGCTATTTCTTAAATAAATTCCTACCTTTCCTCCTCATAATAGACGCGAGTCACCCGTACCTGAATGTTTTAGTTGGCGTCATCTCTAGAAGGCGACGAAATGCAGTGACGTAACTAGTTAATTATAATATTTTTGCTCGAAGCAAAATGATCGAAATGGCAGTGTCAGAATCTTGACATTTTAATTACGAGAAGTATAACAAAACCTTTTTTAATCTTGACTTGTTTCATAATTTAGAAATAGTAATTAAACAATGGAGTGGCGTTTTTTTTCATCTTTAGCTGCAGTGCTAGCTAGATAAACTCATTATTTAACTGCGTCTTAAGATTAAGGGAGGGTAAAACAATTTTGACCGGCTCAAAACATCTTCGAAGAGTTGTATTGCAGTATTTCCCAAAGTTTTCAAAGTTACGACACATTGTAAATATAGAATATGACAAATCTTTCCATGTTAATTTTGCTTTGAATTTTTCAGGGAACTATTCCTATATTTATACGAGCTTTATTGGGGTTCGATTTGCCGCCATCTTTTAAAATGACGCCCGAAAAGTAATAACTGTTCCGTCCAGATGACATTTTTTAACAGTGTAACCCAAAAACTGGACCACTTAAAATAGTTAGCCTTGCAAATTTTTAAATTAAGTAAGTAAACCCCCAAGCATTTAAGTTTAAAACTGGCCCTGGGCAATGACATACACTGGGCTCTAATAAATGTTTCAAAACTAGCAGCAAAGGCACCAGGCGTTGTCCGTCAGGCTGAGAAATAAGGCGGTGATGGCCCTGGACAAATGTCCACTTTAAAAAGTAACTGGGTCAGTTTAAAAATTAAATGCTTGGGGGTCTACTGGCCCTGTGGCCACTTAATTAATTAAAGTGGCCAATGTCCAGTTTTTTAATTATAAGTGCTTTGGCTCAACTAGCCCTATGGTCAGTTTAAATAAATCCTTATTTCTCAGCCTGGCCCAGGGGCCTTTGGAACAGCTCTTCAGAACCCAAAACACTGTAAGTTCTTGCCATCGGTCAACTTATGAACTACACCTTCCCTTGATCCCATGAAAACATGTCGGCATGTCTGATTTATATTTAAATCTTTTTAGGGTGTGCTACGAGAGTGGGGTGCAAAATAAAATATACTCTAACATCACGTCATGGTTACGTTAGGGCAAACAACGTTTTCACGCCTTTTTTTTTTTACTCTCCCTGTACACTGACTCGGGTCGCGGCTCACCAGCCATTAGTTAGGCAGCCTAATAAATTCATTTTTTGAGCGACGTCCGATTAAAGAAGAATTACCCTTCACGACGATCACGAAACTCCATACTTCGTTTGCTCGGAATTAGCCAGTGAGATAGATCAACCCGATAGACAATTATTAACTTAACCAAGTATAACCATCGCAGACGTTCGTCGCTTGGAGTAAGGATAACTATGAACTTTCGTTCCTTTTCAGGGGGTATCTGGAGATGAAGGGATTTAATGCCGTGTAGAAACGTTTTACGTTGAGTTTATGAACTTTCATGGCCGTTGTTTTAATGGGGAAATAAAAACGTGTAACGATAGTAGCCCTCCGCTTTTCGGGTCGGGATTTTCAATTTTAAGATACAGGATCTGGCCACACGAAACTTAACCTCGAACTTAGTTACCTAGTGGTGGATGGATACGAGCGACAAATTAAACCTATTTCCAAGGAGTACCTCGACAAGACATTTTCTGTGATATTTCTAATAACGTAACATTTAAATTTAAATTACAATATAATTTCTGAAAATCAACATTTTTTCAGAATGTTGCAAGTTTTATCGAAATATTATGAATTAGACAAGGCTTAAAAAAGTTTACTCCTTGCAAAAGGTGAGATAATTTGTTGCTCGTATGTTAATTGTTGTAGTGGTAAGAGTGACAGGCTGCAAACCATCAAATATATTAAGGCGCTTTTAAATACTCGCCGTTCAAATCAAGGCACGAACTCGAAGATGGGCCTTGGACTTGCCAAAAAACCTGAACTCTTAACCCCTCCAGGCTTTTTAGTTATTCCAACTGTTTCTGCAACCATATGGGTCTTTGAACCTCGCCCATGGTCATGGTCTTTTTGTTAAGGAAATGGTGGCATAAGGTGAATTCATGAGACTTAAGCAGTTGACGTTTTTCCGCATGATTCCAATTAACTAAGTCAGGGCTGGGATAGATTTAATTTCAGAAGTAGGAATGGAGAACGGTTAGTATTTACTTCAGTCCGACTCATAGCCCAGTATACGAAACGAAAAGTTTAAATTATCTTATTGGCGCACTTAAACTACGTTTTGATGACGTTGATGACGTTGCTGACGGGGACGGCGAAAAATACGTTATTCCTTTTTACCTCTGTCGCTATGACCCGCCTCTTCTTTCATACCCCTCCGTCCCGTGGAAGGGGGTCCGGGACTTTGACGTGCGCCCACATCACTCTGTTCACCATTCCTACTTCTTAAATTAAATCTATCCCTGGTCAGGGTAAAATAGAGTGTAAACAACTGGTAATGGAAGCAAAGACGTTATATCCAACCAAAGACTGGTAACTTTATTTCTACCTGAATTGTACGTCATTTTTTAAGAGTAATATGTCGCCCTTTTATGGCTACTAGAGTCTAGATTAGGAATTTGAACCTAAATCCTTGATTATTAATCAGATTAAAATGAAGTGAGGATTTCAAAAAATATATTTTTTTGAACCTGTATTTGTTTACTTTTATTTAAACAATGGGTTTTATATGAATCTGTTAAAAGAATTAACTCTGGCTGGTTGTTATTAACAGGAGATCTAAAATGTGTCAAGGGTTCTCCTTTCTTTAAAATCGAGAAAACACAAAACTAATTCTCTGAAATAATATTTCGAAAGCGAACTGAATTTCTGAAAAGATTTTTAAGTCGTTTTTTTTGGTTTGATACCATTAAGCTCTCATCAACCCACTTTCAAAACATCCGTACTGTCGTACGGATTAACCAAGCCTCTAAAAATAAAGAAATCAAAAGCAGGCAGCTGCATGGATTCCCTAGACCGTTTCAACTTAGTTTTAAGGAATTGTCATGATTTCTCTATGAATATTGAGCTCCTTTTTCATCTGTGTTGAATGAAAAAAAAATAATTTATAGACCACGAGCTAAGCTGGCTTAATGGCAAGGTGCTTGCTGACCCTACATTGAGGTACTCAACCGAACCACTTTTAAAACCTCTTTAGCTAGTGTTACCAGATGTCTACCACAAAGCGGTGTAATTGTAACATGATTCTTCCCAACCTCAGAACATTTGGAGCAATCCGAATCACACACGATAAATAGTTCAATTATCATTACTAGCTGTTAACTTTTAGCCAAGGCGCGTTTGTGGATTTTTTTCCCACGTCAAGACGAGGTTTGTTACTTGATTTCTGAGGATTTAGCTCCAAACAGTTACAGAATTCACCCCACGGTGCGATGCCTATCTGAAGTTTGATGAGCAGGCGAGCAAACAAGAAGGATGAGCCTGGGAAGAATTATGCTACCATAAGTTTATAAGATATGTTCCATAAGTATGACACTACCTATACTATGTAATGCTAGAGACTGACTGAGAGCTAGTTCGAGAGCGACGCGAGAATTGACTACGCTCGGTTTCGTAGTCCATCTTCCTATTTAGTCTGTACTAAGCCTTTGATAGCGCCTCACCAGGCGTCGCTTTACGAGAATCTACGACGTTACGCCTACGTCTCTTATCTCTTCATGACAAGCTCTCAGTAACCAGGGATAAACTTATGGAACATATCTCATTAACTTATGATGCTACGTAACTAAAGTATTAAGAGGATATAGAGTGTCATAATTCTTCTATAACCCCTTCTGGTGTTACTGCATGATATCAAATATGCAGTTTGGTCAATCGCGGATGTAACGAATTTTGACTGTTGCAAAGAACAAACTTACAAATCATTATCTGAGTTATACACAGGGTTGTCTGATTTAAATCAGTTTGATTTAAATCACTGATTTAAATCATGATTTAAATCAAGCGATTTTTTTAAAAAAATCATTTGATTAAAATCAAGAATATATTTTTATTTTTAAAAAATGTTTTCTAAGATTCCAAGGAGTATTTTAAGTAACTCGAGAAGAAACTTAATTAGAAAAGACCTAAAATTAAAAATAATCGTGGTTTTGGTATATTTCAATCTATGTTTTTCCCAGAACTCCAGTTTGTCTTGCTGGAAAGGCTAGGAAATGAAATAGAGGTCAAGCTATCTTTTTATACAAGCATTTGAATAGTAATAATATCAAATAGCTGCTTAAATGTCATGATTATTTTGCTTTTGCTTAATTTTGACTCAAAAGTTTTCATGTTGGTAATTTACTATCTATTAGTTCAATAAAAATCAAAAAAATCAAATAAATCAATTAAAATAAAAAAAATCCGATTTAAATCAAAAAAATCGATTTTTTTGATTTTTTTGAAAAAATCAAAAAAATCGCCAACCCTGGTTATACATAACATTCTTCACGAGAGAATTGAATAAATTCTGTCTTTTTCATCCATGGTTTACTCTCTCAAACCCGAATCTTATCACTGTCTACAAACAAAGGTTATATAGTTGCAAACGCGGACAAATTGACTGGGTGTTGTTTAATGACAATAACAATATCCAAGGGCGTTCAATTTCTCGCCTCTGCCTCTGGGCTTCGTATAGTTGCGTTAAGTCTGTGTGTGATAAATCTATGGGATGTGTCCATTAGTCTTTGAGAGACTTGAACGCCACCATATTTCTTCACTTTATCCGGTTTTCAATAACAATTGTGATCGCTGAAAGAGTATAAAGCACTCTATCTTTAGTTGAAGTGTACTGTTTTTACCAAGTGACACAATTATGCAAAAATATCCGAATACAAAAGACACATAGGAGACTTTATTGGGAAACATAATGTACAACCATGCATTAAGCTTTCTTTTTTTTTCTTTTTACACAAGCTAGAAGCGTTTTATTATTACGAATTTGATGAATTATCCTAAACTGAATAGGTGAGAGCCTTAAGTGAAAATTCGTGTCGTGTTTATTACATTAACGTACTGTGGGAAGCGTATCGCCTTTTGTACAATTGGCTTGAGAAATAGGCTTTGGTTAAAACCAGCTTCGTTTCTTTTAAACTAGAAATTGAACGAAAAACTATTATATGATGATGTTTTTTTAATATAAAGCCCAAGATATATCTGGTATTGGACATACATTAATTGAATTTTAAACCCTTCCTACTCCATCAAGGCAATTAAAAGAAGGGACTTGTTCCGTGTTTCTGCGATGTTACTTTTTAAAACCTCTTATTAAGAAACAATTAGAGAAGACATGGCGAAAATAATTAGCTATCGTTGAACCTCTGATCAAAAACTTGGTGCACGATTCCAGTTATTTCTTTCCTCGGAAAAAAAGGGTTATTTGTATACTTGAAATTCTTGTAAGAAGGTGTACCGATGGAAGCGACCGCGCGGTGCGTGGCGTACAACGTTGCTAAGGCTAATCTTTGCCAACATCGAAATGAAAAGTTTAATGATTAATGTTCGATTCTCGTAAATGAAGCCTGGCTAATATTACGCCGGCGATTGAATGAAGGGAGAGACGTGGAATTAATAATCGAAAAAAGAGACGTATACTCGTCGACAGGTGCCCCGAGATCTTATGTACCTGCAAACAAAACCGGTTGTAAAAATATCTTATAAAATTCTACGTATATCTGTACTTACCCTTTTCATATGCGATATTTTTCCCTAAACAGTAAATTTTAACGAAATAATATGTCGAAATTATACAGGGTGTTCGAAAAAGGTGCATGCTAAGACCGAAGTACCGTGGGTTCTAAGCATCATTTTGGGTCAAATATGTTCTATGATATTTTGCCCCAAGGTCAACCTTTTACACGTTATTTTACGGATGAACCCCTTAGATTTAGGTGTGAAACCCAAAGACAACGAGTATTTAATTTAGGGGTCATCTGTAAAATACACTAACCATAACTTATTTATGCTGGCTCTTATGGAAAAAGTGTACGGGATTTCAAAATCCAATTTGATTTCTTCGGATTTCGTTTGATTTCGTCGGATTTTGTTTGATTTCTAATTTTGATAAAATCCAACGGATTTCGTCGCATTTTGCGATTTTACCCGTGATTTTGACGGATTTTGGGATATTTCCCTTGATTTCGTTGTATTTTGAGATTTTTTAAGTGATTATCTTGGATTTTGAGATTTTTTAAGTGATTATCTTGGATTTTGAGATTTTTACGTGATTTCCTTGGATTTTGAGATTTTTACGTGATTTCCTTGGATTTTGAGATTTTTCCCGTGATTTCGTCGGATTTTGTGATTTCGTTTTATTTTGGATTCATGAATTTTGTAATGGATTTTGCGATTTCTTTACTGATTTTGTTTCCGATTTTGTGATTTCGCTTCTGATTTTGTGATTTCTTTACTGATTTTGTGATTTCTTTACTGATTTTGTGATTTCTTTACTGATTTTGTGATTTCTTTACTGATTTTGTGATTTCTTTACTGATTTTGTGATTTCTTTACTGATTTTGTGATTTCTTTACTGATTTTGTGATTTCTTTACTGATTTTGTGATTTCTTTACTGATTTTGTGATTTCTTTACTGATTTTGTGATTTCTTTACTGATTTTGTGATTTCTTTACTGATTTTGTGATTTCTTTACTGATTTTGTGATTTCTTTACTGATTTTGTGATTTCTTTACTGATTTTGTGATTTCTTTACTGATTTTGTGATTTCTTTACTGATTTTGTGATTTCTTTACTGATTTTGTGATTTCTTTACTGATTTTGTGATTTCTTTACTGATTTTGTGATTTCTTTACTGATTTTGTGATTTCGCTTCTGATTTTGTGATTTTTTTTACTGGTTTTGTGATTTCGTTACTGATTTCGGATATATCATGGGATTTCGAAATCAGGATGGATTTTGGATTTCTTAAGTTGGATTTCGCGGGTAGCGTACGAGATTTCATGAATGACCGACCCCTCAGAAAAATGTCTTATGGCGAATTCCACTGGGTGCTCCCGGAGCGCTCCCATGGAGCAATAAACATGGGAGGAGTAGTTGCCGGATCGTTAAAGACTGTTTTTCCGTAATTAGGGTCTCTTATTTTTATTGCTCCATGGGAGCGCTCCGGGAGCACCCAGTTGAATTCGCCATTAGAACATTTTGGACTCAAAATCGCTCTAGAACCCACTGTACTTCGGTCCTACCGCTCGTTTTATAATATACGGTATTATGTCCAAGGTAAAGGTTTCATATACGTAAGGGTAGAATTTTATATTATATGGTCTGATTGCGTTTGTACATGTACAATGTTTTCCTTATGAGTAATTTTAAAAAACGCCCACAAGTCTCGATTTCATTTCATAATTTACTAAGAAGAGTGTTACATTTTTATTTTATTTGGACATACGAAGAGTATATAGAGTATCATTAGGATTGAATTAAAAGTGGGGCATTTTGAGACAAAAGCTTATTACTGACCACCAGTTTTCCTCTGTAGCTACCGAAACGAGGCGAAAAAAGGAGGGAAGGAAACTACGCAGTATCTTTTCTTTTTTAATGGACGTAATTTAAAAAGGGGGATGAGTCGCGCGTTATCTGGTACAAGAATAGTTTTCCCTTTCTTTAAAGAACTGTCTACCTATCTCGTCTTCTTTTCGTTGATGGTCAAGGACGGAGAAATTATTCAAGCAGAAATTCACGGCCATTGAAATAATCAATGCCGCCTTTCCTTCTTGCGTTTCTCCTGGAGCTCGCGTGTTTAATGCCATATCACGTTTCAGAAAGAACGAAGACGCGCCTTTTATTCGTTCGCATTTCCCTGCAAATTTCACTTTTATCTAAAAACAGAAAACAGACTTTTTTTAGATAAAGTGAAATATAGGTCTATAGTTCTACACTAGTCTATAATACATAGTTTTCAGACTATAAGGATTGATACCATTTACACCAGAAGGAGAGACTACTTGGTACTGCACTCTGTCCGCCAAGTAGCCTGACCCCTTGGTGTAAATGGTACCAATCCTTCTAGTCTGAAAACTATGTATAGGACAATAGACTAGATCTTTATGCCAGCTCCACTTTGAAGTACCGTAACTTTGGGTTTGTTGTAAGAGACAAGCAACGAAGGGACCCGTCTTTGCCCTTCATTAGATTTTATTTTACATTTCTCGCCGCCATTTTAAAAGATGGCGGCAAATTGAAGCCCATAAGCCGTAAATCCGGTCTATATTATATAGCAATTCAGTATAGAATCGGTTGAGAGGTATGGATTTTATTCCGAAATGAAGGTTCTTTACATTTCTAGCCGCCATTTTGCAATATGGCCGTGGAACTAAAGAATCTTACTTGGTGACTGACTACCTACAACTGAAGAGTAACGTCACTTCAAAATATCAGCTTCTTAAGTGAAGTGGTTTGAAGCGAACGTTGATAATCAGTCAGTCACTTTTAGTAATAAATTTCTGTAACATCAGGAATTGTATTACATTCTTTAAGAATACCCCCAAATCTATATCTGTACAGGGTGTTACGAAAAGGATGTTAGAACCGAAGTACTGTGGATTCTATGCTGGGCAATTTTGAGTCGAAAAGGTTCCATGGCATTTTGCCGTCCAGACCAACGTTATCAAAGTTGTTCTTTGAGCGATTTTGAGTCGAAAATGTACTTCTATGACATTTACCGTCCGGGACATTGTTTTCAAATTAAAATTGGAGTATTTTATGGATGAACCATTTCATTCAATCAATAAACTGAAATACAATGCTAATTTAATTAAGGGGTCATCCATAAGATACTCCAATTTTAACTTCAAAACAGTGACCCGGACGGCAAGATGTCATGAAACATTTTCGACTCAAAATCGCCCAATGAATATTCCTCTTTTATGCCAGAATTATCAGAAACACCCTCTAGAATTGGTGCTCGAGTAATTAAGCAAGGTGGCAATAATCTCTACCATTATTCTTCTTTACCTTGGATCACTTTAACTTCAGATATTCAGTGGAAAAGTGCGAGAAAGTTTAAATAGCGTAAATAATTCGTTTACATTGAACTATTCGAAAGTACTTTTTCAAATAAATTATTTTGATCCATGGTCAAGGTCTTAGCCAATCGATTGCCATTCTTGGTAGGAGAATTATGAAATTATTGAAATAAGCGTGGCTATAAGAGTCATCGAGGTCAGAACCTTCTTTATAATTTGATTTGAAAGAAAACTTGCCTTGTGAGGAAAGAAAATTTTAAAATTTAAATTTCTTCATTGATTTATTTTTTATTTTTTGGATGTGTTCCAAAAGCAAAAGTTGTGTAATTTGCGTGAAGTTCAATCGAAGTTGAGTAAACACTGCATGGATTCCTCTTTTACTTCATAAACGTCATACGCCAAGGAGTCTGAATGTTAAGAGGAGCAGTGAGCGGGCCGGTTAAAAGATGATTGAATATAAATTTAAAGCTAATAGTAGTGAAAAGAGTAAAGTGTCACAACACACTTTAGCAGCACCCCTCCCTCCCGCATGGTCACGAACCGTCACAAATTTCAAACTCTTCTCCCCTCTAACAGTGTGACGTGGTCCATAGACGGTTACATTGGGTTAAAATATTCAGGTATCTTGCTGAGTTTCAATAATTGGTTAAAATATTCAGGTATCTTGCTGAGTTTCAATAATTGGTTAAAATATTCAGGTATCTTGCTGAGTTTCAATAATTGGTTAAAATCTGTATCGGTACTAGGTAGCGGTAAAACACTAAACTTCGGTATTGACCTCGGTTAAGTCATGACACTGGCCATCACCAACTAAGACTTAGGTATCGAGAGATGGCCGATACCGATCGATACCGGTACAAACAGGAACCGATTCCGATCGATATCGATGTTTACTCCTTATATACTAAAAACCCGATACTTCAACCGATACCAATATTTAGGACAGTGCCATTTACATATGTATCAAAAATACTAAGAAATAAATTACATAGTAATTTCATGAATTAACTATATTTAGAGGTATTTCCAAAATAATATCACGGCTTGTCTTTTGTAACTAGTATATGCTGAGAGGCCTATTTATCCTTATACTTCTAGTTAGTTGATTTATCATTAAAGTATCGAAAAGAAAAAATTAAATTAATTCAAAACATAAAAAATAGTTGCGAAACTAACTTCTAGTTTTTGTCATTTCAAAATATGGTAATATTTATTTTTATTTTTATCAACAGTTTTATAGCTATTTTTGCTTATTAGTTATTAGATAAACTATATTCAGGTACTTTTTATATAAATGAGAAATCATCACGATTGACATTCATAGAAATAAGATATTATCACCATCAATGCATTACCGAAAGAACTAAAAATGTCATGTAGCGCCATCCAATGCATTTTAAACGAGTATCGGTTTAGTATCATATTAAACCCAACCGATACTATCGGGAAACCCCGAGTATCAGTGCCGATACTATCGGGAAACCCCGAGTATCAGTGCCGATATGGTATCGGTACCGGTTCATCCCTAGTATCGAGTAATTTTACATTGATAATTTGAAATGTTTGCGAACTGTCTTAATTTCTTAATTCTACTATTCTGGCTTCGAATTTACTGGTATCCTTTTGTTCTTATATCTGATATTTCAAGCGGCGGCGACAAACTAACTTGTTAATTGACCACGAGGCATGGTTATGGGGAATAAGCTTGTGTAGTTGTTGAGTTGGCTTATGGGAGTGTGTTTTTTATCTTTTCGCACTTGCGGGATGCTCCGATGTGATCGTGATGTACTTGTCCTTGTCTTACGCATTGTGATTACTCGCAAAATCGAGGGATTAGTCGACGACTCTTCCAGCGTTCGTTACTCGCATCTTAATGGGGAGGGGAGGGGAGTCTCCCGCGTCTTACCTGTTCATTGATTACCAGTCCGCGTGCAAGGCGTATATGCAACCATAAAAATCTTCTTTGGATAACCTTTTTTCTATAAAAGCATACTAATATTTCATTGAGGTTTTAGTAAAAATTAAGTTAACGCCTTCCTTCTTTTAGTATGCAACCGTCTTTAAAAATTAAAAGGAGAAACACGCTATCGTTCTGAATTATCATATCTGCAATGTTACCAGAAGTGAGATGAGACTAGAAGTACTGAGCTAACCAAATTCTTCACTCGGCGAAAGTGAATATTCTTGATAACACACCAACGGTTGGCCCTCTAGTGGCGGTTTCAGAATTTCCCCTCCAAAACGTGAGACGCTCGCAGTGGTAGACGGCCGAACTAGATTCAAGCACCCGCGTCCGTGTTTCGCCGCTTTAGGTTGAGGGGAAGGTCGTAAGAAAATTTTTTGGAACTCGACCAATTTTTTCTCTTTAGCGTAGGCGCGATTGAAGCTTCGTAAAATCCTCAAATTTGTTCACTAATGCCAGGATCTATTACCAATGCTAGAGCCCTTCACTTCTAGTCTCATCTCACTTCTGATGTTACCAATAGCTGATTTGTGTTGTTACGTTCTTTGGTGGAGAACTTAATCTCGGGTACTTGAAAATAAATATTTCCAAGAACGTTCTTTAGAATAAACTAGCTTAGTTGCCTGTAAGCGCTGTAAGGGTTCCCTGTGACCCTGTCTGTCTACATAGAACAATTTATATTGTTTACCCAAGATTATAAACCAACATTAGGGTTACAAACAACCACACTGAATATAACCCCTAAAACTGATATTTTGTTGTTTGAAACCCAAATCTAGGTTCGATTTCAACAACCCAAATTTTCTAGCCCATGATTTTACAGTGTATGTAAACGCTAAACACTAAATATATCCCTGGGCCCACCTGGATGGAATACATGCTTGATAATTTTTTTTTTGTTAGAAAGTATTTTTTTCCAACATTCTAATTCATTAACGCGATGCTTAATTGGTCCTGTCTGTGTGGAAGTAGTTTCCAGACCCTCCGCCAATGGCGCTGAATAGGAGTAAAGCCAATTGTTAGGACATTTTTAACAGGCTTAATGGCTAAGAGTTCGCCTCAGTTCCAATTTTGAGGAACACAACCCAACTACTTCTAATTCCTCCCATGTTGTTACTGATGCTGATATCAACCATGCAGAAAACAAAACCTACAATCAAGCAAACCATTTTCTGAAATGATTAAGATCAGTTTCCTCGTATCATTTCACCTTCCCTTTCATTCCTTCGATGTTTAAACGTGGAAATAGGTGTTGACCTTTACCTTTGCATCCTCGCTTACTTAACATACCATTGCGGGGGTAATACGCGATTAACTTTGAGGAAGGAAAAATCATTTTAAAATGCTTGGTGTTTTCCCTAACCATTTGACCGACAATATATAAACCAATTCTCTTTTTCATTTTGAGTAAGCTTTAGGAACCAAAAACACGGGAGTTCCAAAAGATCCACCCGTCATTAATCTCAATTAGTAATTTCGTTGAGAAGTTTCTAGTTCCTATATTGAATAATATTGTTAAAATTATACTTTTCTTTTCGTTTTATCCCATACACCTCGTTATAGTCTCTTTATAACTTAAAAATAAAGGTGAAACGAAGCGTAATAGTCTGTTTAAGGTGAATTCCGCCTTCTTTCCCACATTTCCTCGTAGTCTATTAGGGTCATTACATAATATAGGTGCGTTACTTTTAAAGTTTAGTTTATTTGTTACTAGTTATGCCAGTCACGGAATACTGAGCCCGATACCAACGTATCTCCGTTTCTAACTTTGGGTTCGCCATAATACTCTAATATTGTCAAGAACCTTACATTACAGTTGGATATATCTTGGCAGGAATTTATTATACTAGCCTGTGGAAAACTAACCTTCGTAATACAAATTTATTCAAATATCCTAATAAAAGGGAGGTGGACTACTGGACTGATTAGAAGACAAAAATTGCTCAGATAAGAGATTTTTTGATGGACTTTTTCTGACTCGAAGATTATAGCAGTGTTTCTCAAAAATGCAACGAGCATAAGTTTATAATAATTGTTCCGTAAGTATGACAATGCCTATAGTTCGTAATGCTAGAGACTTACTGAGAGCTATAGTTTGAGAACGAAACGAGAATTGACTACACTTGGTTTTGCAGTCCATCTTAATATTTAGTCTGTACTAAGACTTTGACAGCGCCTCACCAGGCGTCGTTTTACGAGAATCTATGACGTTTCAACTATGTCACTTCATGACAAGCTCTCAGTAACCAGTGACAAACTTATGGTACGAGTGAATTATTTTTTTAGTTTTTTCTTATTTGGATTTCATAGAACTGTCTTTTGAACAATTTCTAACAAAATGTGGATGTAAAAATATGATTTTGCCCGTGCTAAAAACGTCAGTAGATTAGAACTCTATAGAACAGTAAGATTATTTGTGATGACTTCAAACTACCACGTGGCATACACACTTTTTCAGTATGTCAATTTTGTCTAATACCCTAATTACAATATTTTCACTCGAAACTTAAAATAAAGCATTCAATTTCTCGACTCAGTGATATGTCTCGATACAGCGTTTGGGAAAACTAACTCATAATCCCATAAGAAGTAAATTATTTTTCATCAAGTCAGCTAGCCTTTAAAGTAGACCAATGAGAAGATAATTAAGGGCGTCATCATGATGGAGTTTAAACTTCGCAATGGAAAAGGTCTCCTCCCCATTGAATCGTTTTCTTTCTAAAAACACAAGAGACGCTGCTCTTTTTCTGGGCTCCTCCGCTTGCTCGCACACACACACACAAGTGGGATTTCTAATCTGAGGTCAACAACCCTTTCCTACCTTCGTAACTAAAGAGAGTCAAACTCGTATTAAGTTCAACCCTGAAAAATCTAATTAACGGCTATTACCTCGAACTTATATTTCTTATTCATTAAAACTGGAGGTATTATAATACGGGAGAAGCAGGCATGCTTGATTCATCTTATAGTAATGCTAGAATAATTACTTTAACCTGGTCGGAAATCGTATCTCGCGCAGCACTGTAGTCAAAGGTCATCTAATCACATATCGTTGTGGTTTTAATATTGTACGTTAAAGCGGAAAATCAAGGGATGATAAAGTATAGAGTAGAAATGGACTTCATTAAATTGAAACGCAATTATAACACCAGGGCTGAGCCTGATACTCATACTCATACGCTCAATTTTAGTTTAATAAGTGACTAATTAGTTAAAAAATAGTAAGCAAAAAGTGACTAAAAGGACCAAATTAAGTAATCAAAAAAGGTCAGATATGGGCTTAGTCAGATATCAGTCCGTATTAGTCTGTACTTCCTGCCGAAATTAAGCTCAGCTCTCCCAATAACAAAGGTATATAATGTTATGTTAACTGAATGTTTCCTTATGTTAACTGAATTTTTCCTAATGTTAACTGAATTTTTCCTTTAAGTTAAACATTTCTTGAGCGAGCGAAGTGAGCTCCATGATATTGGGGTTTGATCAAATCCGATCTCGCGTTTCAACTGTCATCCAGCTGGGCGATTGAAAAATACTACGTTTAACGTTAAGGCCGAAAAAATAAATAACAACGAAATACTCAAAAACCCCAAAAAAAGTGACAAATAGTACCTAATTTTCGGAAAAGTGACTTTTAGTAACAGAATTTGAAAAAGGTGACTGCGTACCAGCCCTGTAATGAAGAATATTGTAGTCTGCCATAAAGGGTGTGTTCTTGGGCCAAACAGAGTGGAAAATGTCGAAGGACATGGGGTCTTCAACATTTAATTATAAAGCAATGGGTTTCCAAACATTGGCCCCTAAAACATGGAAACAGTCATGCATGTGGAGTAAGGCATATCAACCTTCAAAAGTCTTCAATCTAAGAACGTTATTGGCAGAAGTGTACTGTTAAACGGATAGAAGTGTGCGAAGGATGGTAAAGTAAAGCTAATTGCATGCGTGACTATTTCCTTGTTTTAGGGGCCAATCAATGTTTGGGAACTCATTAACTAAATGTTGTAGAGCCCATATTCTTTGGCACTTTCCACTCCCCAAAGAATATATATACCCTTTCATTTATGGCAAATTTATCAGAAACACCCTGTATAGAGCCCTAGTTAAAAATGGTTTTGGTTTTAGCAGGTAGGAGAGACTTGAGAGGGAGTAATAATGTGAATAGGCGGATTGGTTCGCTTTGTGGCTAAACACGGCTCTCTTCGGCGCTGGCTCAGTCACTCGCCGCGGTGGCCGCGCGCATGCGTCAAATTTAAAACCGGCTTTGAACTGTAACCGACGCCTCACGCGCGTGCGCGTTAGCTAGAATCGAGGGAGAGAGATAAAAAATTAAAAATGCCTACCCTCCCTTTTTAGCCACATCGTATGATGAACATCTACGATGTGGGTCTTAGTTTGTTGGCGGTGGTGGTGGTGGCGTCGGGAAAGAGAACCGCATTAGGCAGTATAAAATTTTTCGTTCGTCATTGAAGGGAGAGTGAATGGGAGAGAATTTTGGTGAGGTGATATTTTTCGTTCGTGAATTTTAAAAGGATGGGGATTATAATAGTAAGTTTAAGCATTGCGTTTAATTGTACAGGTAAGGTTAAGCATTGTAAATTGTGTTTTACGTTTGCTCGATATATTTAAAGCGCGAGAGAGGATTATGGTATTGCCTTAATTTAAATTGGAGGTTTAATACTCCCTTTAAAATTCCTGTCACCCGTTGACAATAGGGCTTTCACGCTTTTTATCCCGCTCGCCTATTTCAAAATTCAAAGAAATCGAGGGGAATATAAAAAGCAAAAGGAAGTATATACCGACATTGTATTTAGAGTGGTATTAAGGTAGTGTTTATTATTAGACGTTACGTCTATTTCTCTATAAATCGAGAAGAGTTTTAAAAGAAGTTACTAGCTTGGGGCCCCAGATATTACAATTATAACGTAAGTAAATTTATTGAAGTAAGGATTAAGGGTTATAATTTTTTGTTAGGGTATATTCACTCTGATCTTCAGTACTTATTTTAATGGGTGTTTTCGGGTATATCGTTTTACCACTGTTAAAGGATGCTCATCGTGGGGGTACTTACTCACGTTTTCCGTTCGTGACACACTATTATAATTATAACAGAAGTAAAAAAAATAAGTAATAATTTTACAACAGTTAAAGGTAGCGCATGTTAAGTACGGTACGATGTGGCTACTATTGGGTCGTCTTGTTTCCCTTTCCATTTATATTACTGCTTCTTCAACATTTGACTAACACTCCCTCTCAAGTCTCTCCTCCCTGGTATCAACCTCCTTGTATGTCCCGATACATTTGCGATCTTGTCGCTCTCTTTTGGACTTTATGAGGATCTCAGAGCAGATAACTGTATATGGTATACGAAGTAACTTTAAAGACGTAAAGTCGACTAGCAGAGGAAGCGATAAAGAGTGGGCTTTTATAATTGACCCTGAGGGGAAAATCACTTCAATCGTCATTAGAATTCAGATAGATTCGAGTTATTATCGGGAAATCGTCGCGTGCAACTGTGGAGCCTTTCAAATCAGGTACAATTTTCATAATTACGCTATATTACCCATCGGCCGTCCATTTTAACGACCGGGTCCATTTTATGTGTCGTTTAAGTTAATGCACAAGATTAAATCCTTAGAATGAGTAGCCTCACCGTAGATAACCCGTCTTTAATAAATGAAATAAACTGTTTCTTAGGTTGATCTATACCATGTCTAAATAGAGTAGATTTTCATTACAGGAAAGGATCACCACTTTTGCATGTTAATTATAAATCAATGATATGAGGGTCTAAAAATTTGTTAGTAGTTTGTATTTCAGAATTAACTTTAGTTAATCATAAATTAAAAATCTAAAAATTTAAAAATAGGAGGAGCCATTGTGGTGACGTTTTAGACGATTTATTCGTCAACGTTATTTCGCGGTTACGTGACGGCGCTAATGCTGTATTATTGGTAATTATAGAAAGTAGTTTTAAACTTTGAAAGATAATTTATAACCCTTCAATATACCTCTGACCAAAATTTCAGGAGATTCGAAACACTGAAACCGAAGAAAAGACAAATGCAGCGTTTCAAGACTAAGGCCTTTAATAATGGCTACTTTATTTTACATAAAAAATAACTATTTAGGATCAAACCATTCCGAATTCACTCGCTTATTGAGAAACTTGAGTTTCTTGCAAGCCTTCAACCTTTTCCATCTTTTCTCCTGACTCTCCTCTATTTTGATTTGCTCTAACTTCAATTTAAAAAGCATTTTCCAATCACCTTGATAATACTGAAGCAAACTTTCCATGCTCGGTTCAAGTTCCACAATTGGAGGGGTGATCTTGAACAATCGTCTCCAATACGAAGGCAAATTGAAAACCTCGTAGAACTGTTTGTTGACTGTCATACATTTAACCGCTTCGTTGAAAGTTAAATATTGTAAAATATTTTCCAAGATATAACAGTGAATTCGAGAGATTCCAAAGGATTGAGGAATTTTTAGATTTTTTTGGGCTTTTGACAACATTTTCAGGACGAATTCGTTTTTTATCATGACACTGAGTTCGGCGTATTTAGGATAAACTACGTCAATATCCCAGGTTACAGCATCTTCTTTAATGTACTGTTCAAGACCCATGGGTGAACCATAAACAACCTTACCACCAGCAATGGCATAAAGCATGGTTTCCGAATTGATATAAACAAAGCGCAATAGGAAAGTCATCTCTTGGCAAGTGGGATGAGTATATTTTATATTAACCTGAAACTCATCCTTTCCAATTAACTTTCTCAAGTTATCCACTGATTCACCATTATCACTTGACACGTATTCAAATCCAACTTCAATTGCAAAGTAATGAAAAGCAATTACAGCTGCTTCGTGAATGTTGCTAACCTTGTTTTTTTGGTATAATTCCCTAAATCCGTCAGGAATCAATGCTGATGTCTTCGACATACTGGCAAAGGTCTGAGGCCCAAGTGGAAATGCGCGGGAAAATGCAGTTATGTAGAGAATTAGAGCGGCAGCAGAAGACGCCAACATAGCCCACTCGATCACGCGCTAAACGACGCAAGCTGCTAGCTAGTGTGGGAAATAAGGCACTATCACAGGCCAATAGCTAGTTTAAAAAATTACCTGGGCCAGTTTAAAAATTAAACGCTTTGGCCTGGTGGCAACTTAATTAACTCAATTTAGCATTACTCAATAAAGACTTATAGTTCTTACAAAGAGGAGAGAAAGAGGGAGACAGAAGAGGAGAATCAGTATAGGCAGCGCCCGTGATCCATGCGTGGTGAAAACGGGGGTAAATCTACGGTACACCGCGGCGCTTGAGCGCTGCTTTCTCACGCACAGTTGACGTAGGGGATGACAGAGATAAGGCGAGGAGGTCAATCCCCCCATGCGCAAAGGATGTGTGTCCTAAACAGGGTGGGAAATAAGGATTTTTTTAAAACTGGACATTGGGCCAGCAACCCCCCTGGCCTGGAATAAATAAACTGGTCCATGACCATTGACCAGGGCGCGTCGTCTGCTAAACTTTAGAAGTGGATAATTAAAATAGTTGAGATAATGTCTGGACTCTGGTTACCCTTGAATTTTCTTAGTGGTCCCGTGGACCACTGACCCCCCTCCGATTTAATTTATAAACTGGTTCAGGCAATATTTAAACTGGTCATTTGCCCTGTGCCACCGCCTTATTTCCCACGCTGGTCCTAAAACTAAACGTACCGAAAATTGTTTTTACTACCCCTATTTTCCCATTTTTCGGCGGATTTTATAAAGCGCGTTTCTATCTCCCTCTCTCTCTCTCTCTCTCTCTCCTCTTTGGTTCTTAATTTAAGACTCCAATATTTTGAAATACTCATACCCATAAAAACTAACCTACTAAGCCTATGCCCTAGCACATGTTGTCAAGAATAGAATAGATAATTTGGCCAGAAATTACGGAAGCCTGATTTTTCAGGCTAAAAATGGTAGGTGGCACGGTGGTCAGTTTTTTAATTAAAATACCTAGGCTCTACTGGCCACAAGTCCGGTTTTAAAAAAATCCTTATTTCCCACACTGCTGCTAGCGCCTTAGACTAGAGAGCTGCAAACGGTCAATTTCCATTTACATTTACTGTGGTAACCATGGAAAACCGTGAGAATTGATGGTTTTTTATTAATACATAGTTCCCATGCTAGGAGGATCCATACCATTTTCAATAGGAGGCCTGCCTTTTGCCTCACCTAGTGAGGCAGGCCTCCTTGTGTAACACCTGAAGAATGGCCTCCCTGTGTATATGGTATGGATCCTCCTAGCATGGGAACTATGTATATCACATATTCGGATCGGGAATGGACGGAAAAACCCAATATGGAATGGAAGTGGTTAAATTGATATACATTTTAGTATGGATAGAACCAGAAGGCGATAATAGAAGAAGGATGACACTCTGTATCCTCTTAATACTTTAGTTATGTAACGTCATTCTTCCCAGGCTCACCCTTTTTGTTTGCTTTCCCGCTCATCAAACTACAGATGGGCATCGCACCGTAAGGTGAATTTTATAATTGTTTGGCACTAAATCCCCAGCAATCAACCCACAAACCTCGTCTTGGGGTAGGTCAAAAATCCGCTTTGTGGTACACTTCTCTCGAAGAGAAGTATTATATACTTCTGATAGAACCTATTTTCTATGGAAGATCCTAAAATTCTAAGAAGACTGAAAAAGGGTTTTGCCACTGAGTAATGGCAGATCTCTGCCTTTGACTGTATTAGACTATATATATGGCAATATAACATAGGTGCCACTACTCACCTCACTTAGTTTGTTGTAGCCTAGTTAGTTACTAGCTAGCTCATCCTCTTATTACTTTAGCACACGAGATTCATGGCTATTATAGCTGTCAATCAGTCCATTGTAAGTTTTCGCGCCAAATTCTCGGAATAAATATTTAGGGAATTTACTCATGCTACTTGGCGACGGGCGAGCTATAGTCCCCGAGTCAAGTCAGATTTTTGGCTTAAAAAGTGAGATCTGCGTTTTGAGGCCAATTAGACCGTTACGGGCTCCAATTGTGCGTCATCGAGTGGGCCATGGTCAGAGATAGAACCCAGCTGTTTGCCCTTCCTGTCATTGGACGTAATGCTAGCGAATGCAAACGCGATACGCATACGACCGGCCGTTATAGTTACCTTCCCCATCTCTCATGTCTCTATTTGTGCTCCCTGACCACAGACTCCGAAATTATAAGAAAAATGCCGCAAAGCTAAATATGTAATTTGGTATGTTAAAAATAATAATATAAATAATTAAAGACAAATTTTCGATACTATTTTCGTATTTATTACCTGTATAGTACGACCAAAGGGTGTTTCGCGAACGCTCGAGTTATAGTTTCTGTTCGCGTTTTTGGCGGGAAGTCGCGAATGAATACACTTCCCCTAAACTATTTTCTGTAGGTCTATCCAGGGTTGAGAGATTTTAGCACTACCTCATATAGGAGGTAGTGATTTTAGTCAGCTATTTTTGGGACCGTGTTGTGGCGCCGCAAACCGTTCTTTTTTTAACATTTTTTTGGGAAAGGGACTCCTACTTCACCCTATTTACTTCTGGTACGACTTATTTCAAAAAGGTTTTTAATAATGGTGATCCTTTCTTTTAATTGTTTCACCCTTATACCCACGAATTACGTGGATGAAATTTAGACCAGGAAATGAAATTATGGTAAAGGCTAGGAAATGGAAAAGGAAAACTTGGCTTTTACTCAAAATGAACTACCGTATTCCTTTTATAATAAATTTTATTGAAATTTTGTTCTTAATCTCGACAATCAATTTTCAACATTAATTGAATTTTATTTAAAGGGCGCCCCCTGAGGCTTGCGGGCACGGTAGCTTTGTAAGAAGTAAAAGCAAGTCCGCCCTTTGTGCGTGTAGGGTAGGCTAGGGCTCCTGCAAGCCTCTGGTGAAGACCTTGAAGATGTACTATTTTTTTGTTTTGAAACACTATCCAAAGTTTCAAACAAACAAAACAACATTGACTCTTCTAAATAATTTATTTTTACAGTCGATATTAAACTGAGTCTTTTTCGACTTTAATTTAAAAACAATTTCACCAAGAACGGATTCATGCTCATAAGAACATAGGGCACGAGATATTCTGTCCCCGTCCTAGCATACTTGGTGTAGGTTCGCGTCACTTCATTCCGCCATCTATGACGGTCTGCAGCAACTATATAGATTATAGAAATGTATGCTTTTAGACACGTGACATAAATATTAGCAGATGAATCTTCTCAACCAAGTATGCGAGGATGGTACCGTACCAGAGGATAAAGCTATTGCCCTATGTTCTTATCAGCATGAATCCGTTCTTGGTTTCACCAAGATTTTTAGATCAACTTTTATATTTCTTGTCAAAAAATCTGAACTCGGATTCGTAAAAAAATTTGCATAAAATATTTTTGGAAAAAGTAATGCACGATTTAGTTTAGTTATTATTGGCCAACAAATAATACCACTATCTGAGGTGTCTAGTCTAGAAACCTTTTTAAATAAAGGCAATAAAATCACATTTTTAGTCAACATTTTGGTCGTGTATGGCAAAGCCAAATTTAGAAATTGTTCAAAACATAGTCCGCTGATTTATAAAAAAATATTTATATGAAAAAATGTATCATATATTTATTGTCAAAAAAGTGTACTCCCTTGGTCCCGAAACCTTGGTTCTAATTATCCACCTCGTAATGTTAAGCTCCATAGAGATTAACATTACGATTTCGGATTGAGTATAAATAGAAAATCCCTGACTGAATTTTCTTAATAATTGGGCAACAACAAATCTAAGACCATTTACAAAGTCCCGGTCCACTCGAGTGTGCATTTGTTTGTACCCTTGGTAATAAAAAATTACTGAAAATATAAAAAAAATCATAATAAAATTAAATAATTTCTTGATTAGTGAAAATACATAGAAGTGAAACAACGCGCTCTTGGCTACACATTTTTAAGATACGTTTCATTTTCGCTACAGACAACTTTGGTCTTTCAACTAGAACATTATCTCTATAATTAGGCCCTTCGTAATATATAATTAAAACGTACTAAGCGAATAATACTAAACAGCTAACTAAGAAATTTATCTTTCCTGCTGTAAAGATTCAGTTTTTACCTTGTATGGACATAATGGTCGGGAGTTTTTGAGTCATAGCTTATATCAAGCGCGCTTGATAAAAATACACTACTCCTAATTCTTAAATTTATAGAGATTTAACATTGTCTGTACCAATGCAAAATTTTAAAGTGCGCTTGAAAATTTTAATCCTTTTCCGATGTTAATGTCCACAAATTTCCACACAAATCTTGATTATAAGAACAGTTTCAGGAATATATTCAAACTTCACTCGAATAAACTGACTTACCAAGAATGATAAAGCTATAATTTTGCAGGAACGTTATTCTTAAGAAATATTTTTTGAATCCGCTGCCATCTTGTCAAAAAAAAAAAAAAAATCCAAACCTTTCAACCGATACGACCATCGGGTCACTGTTTTCGAGTTATGGTTTGAGTGTTTTATTTATGATCCACTAATTAAATTAGCATTGTTTTTTCAGTTTCTTAATTAAATTTAAGGGGTCATACTCCAATATTTTTAACTTGAAAACAATGGCCCGGACGGCAAAATTTCATAGAACATTTTCGACTCATAATCACTCAAAGAACACCCCACTTAATTTATGGCACACTTGTCAGTATATAAGATACTGGTTAGGTATATGGCTTATGAATATGTCGCCATCTTTTAAAATGGCTGCCCGTAAAGTAATAATATCTTGGAGGGCAACACCGGTTCCATTTGCTGCTGGGAAATTAAAAATGCGATTCATCTTAGTTGTCTTTTCACTTAAAAATTAATCAAAAACAATCGTGTCAGAAAGTTTTATATTATCTTGTGTTTTTCTCATCGTCAAATTTAATTAAAATCGGTTGTTAAATATTATGGAGAAATGAAATAAATTCATGATAATACAGTGGCGTGTTACGATTAATTATTGTTCTAGAGAAAGTACGTAAAAATGCAGGCGTTCTTTTTGTCTTAATTATTTTTGGCCCAAGGATTCAGCTTTTAATAACAGATTCAAAGGCATTTTTATTTTTTATTAATATATATTTAAAACAAAGGAAATCTCACGCGACCATTATTTTTAATTTATTTAGAGAGGTATATAGTGTACTTGAAAGTATGCAAATATGTCCTTCCTTCCCGAGAAATGTCAACTTTTATAATTAAATGTTTTAATTTGAATAGGACGAGATTTTGAAATTTATTTCGCAACTCAAACATAATTTTTTAAAATTTGGGTGTTATTATTTTCGAATGAATTGTTTATATCTCTAAATAACAAGTCACGTAAATAAAATTTACGTACAGCTAGGTGTGGTTGGGGGTGGAGAGGGCGTGTTAGTTTCGTATGTGTACAGTATTCATGTTTTCTAGCTCGCTATGGTAATATTCGAGATGGTCCAACGGTTGGGGTACATTAAGTTCTTACCACACCTAGCTAAATAGGTCTTTTCGACTACCAACCTCCACACACAAACCACAAACATACACACTCACAGATCATAATCGTAAAAGCCAGTATGTAATGTAAAGAATAGCAACCCAGCCTTTATAAATAGTGGCCTTTCCGCCTGAAAATTAATCTCTCAATCTAGCTACCGAGCCAACATTCCCCATCACCCCGCAGGGCCCGTACCAAACCAAACAAACCGTTCTCTAAAGAAAATATTTCCCTCTCTACGCTTTCCAACAAATCGGCTTTGATACACCCGTCCATCAAATTAAACATAAACTTGAGGGTTGCCGCATCTAGCGGAGTGAATTCTTTGACGATGTCAATGTTGATATACTTCGAAGAGCCCGAAGAGGATCTTTTCTTTACGAGTGTCCCGACAAAGTTGTTTTACGTCCATCCAAAGTCGGAAAACTGCTGTTAACTCATACTATAGCACTAATGTAATGACTTTCGCAATTCTTACACATTACGACCTCCAAGGTGGTAGTGAATGTTGCCTTAATCGGTTTCTATCCACGCTTGTTTTTCGTTTACCCGGGGTTAACTCACAAACACACACACAAATTGAAACCATCCGGAATACCTCTTTGAATAGTATAAGTATGACCACAAGTTCGTAAGATATGTTCCATAAGTTTGTCACTGGTTACTGAGAGCTTGTCATGAAGTGACGTAAGTGAAACGTCATACATTCTCGTATAGCGACGCCTGGTGGGGCGCTGTCAAAGACTTAGTACAGACTAAAACAAGACGGTCCAAGGGCTCGTAATAGTAGCCAAATAGTACGAGTGAATAGCCCCTCTATACCCTAGCCTAATGAGTGGATAACCCCTCTCTACCTTACCCTAATGAGTGAATAGCGCTATCTTTTACAATGCTTAAATGATTTACCGCACATAAAATCAAAGTGAATAGCCCCTCGATGTCCTACCCTAACAAGTTCAGAAGTATCCGACCTCAGCTAGGGATACAAGTTCAGAAGTATCCGACCCCAAAGATACAAGTTCAGAAGTATCCGACCCCAAAGATTCAAGTTCAGAAGTATCCGACCCCAAAGATACAAGCTCAGAAGTATCCGACCCCAAAGATACAAGTTAGAAGTATCCGACCCCAAAGAAACAAGTTCAGAAGTATCCGACCCCAAAGATACAAGTTCAGAAGTATCCGACCCCAAAGATACAAGTTCATTTAAGAATTAAATTCGCCACTTTCATTTTAATTAATGAAATCTGGTGGAGTATACGACCCCAAAGATACGATGTGGCTAAAAACCCCAAAGATACAAATTCATAAGTATCCGACCCCACAGATAAAAATTCAAAAGTATCCGACCCCACATCACCCCGACATTTTAGAGATATAACTTAAGGATAAAAACTCTGATATTATATCATGTCTCTATGGCTCAGTGATAGAATGTCTGTCTACTACATGAGCGACCCGAGTTCGATTCCCGGCTGCGATCTGAAAAAAATTTTAATTAAAATTAAATCTCTAACCAAGCCCAGTTACCCCTATGGGTGGGTTGTGGTAATAGAGAGTTCCTTTTAAGCTAAAATATAACGATAACGAAAGCGAAAACTCCGGCCACAACTACTACTATTACTACAACGGCTCGGGTCAAACTAAGAGCCTCATCGTATACTACAATGTGGCTAAAAAGGAAGATGGAGTGCGAAACCGAGCTTAGTCAATTCTCGCGTCGTTCTCGAATTAGCTCTCAGTAAGTCTCTAGCATTACGAAGTATAGAGTGTCATACTTATGGAACATATCTTATAAACTTATGGTATGACTATTTGATATAACAGTGGAGAAGTTAAGGGATTAACTAAGAATTAAGCGACTAAACAAAGTCAAAATGAACGTGACAGACTTTCTTCTCTATTACGACCGCGGACTAGTCTTCTTGGTATCCCTCCACATGCACTGCACTTACACACACCCAAGGTCACGTTATAAAAACTACGTAATATATAATCACATGTAGACAAAACTTAATAGTGAGAGGCCATGAGGCTTTCCCTTTTTAATAGTTGAAGAATTGACCGAAATAAAAATGCTAAGTAATGTGTAATCTCAGATTAATAACCCCTGGATATGAAAGGCAAGCAAAACCGGGCGTTTTCAAATAGTATCGCCATGTGGCGCCCTCAGACGGCGAAACGTAGAACTTTGTCACCCCATGCAGACGACGCAGTTTGAATTGTATGGTTATTCTGGCAAGGCCTAGCAAACGTAAACGGTTTTTTTTGTGTCTTCGAAGACCATTATTGCTTTCCTGTCATTTGATTTATCAAATTTATAGTTTAATCTAATTTTTACATAAATAAAAAAACCAAAAACCTACCGAATTTAGTGACCAAAACGGTCCCCCTTTTTTCCAAGTTTTGACTATAGGGGCGCTAGAGATGCCGATGCCCTATTCATGTATGCCTCCCTATTTCCTTTCATATCCAGGGGGTTATTAATCTGAGGTGTAATTCAACTTTACAAGAAGCCAATGTAGTACAGTGGGATCGTTTATCTTTCCAAGATGCTAAGGTGATTCTCCCCCATTTCACCCAAAAACAGTTTCCCCAATTCTCATTTGTCCCAAAATATTTTTCCCCCAAAACAGAAACATTGGCTATTAATTTCCCTTACAATATCCTCTCGATCCGTGCCTTCCACTGCTTTAATAAACTCGGCGCGTATTTATGACTTTTTTTTAAAGTACGCTTAAATATTGTACTATTCTTCAGGCTGTATCAGTTTACAATTCTCTTACCAGGATAGAAAAATAATTCGAGAAAGGTTTTATTTCGGAAGTAGATAATTGTAAACAGTTATTTTTTGGAAAAGCCATATTATAATTCGAGAAAGGTTATTTTATTTCGGAAGTAGATTGTAAACATTAATTTTTGGAAAAGGCGTAACATGTTAAACCATTTCCAAAATATTACTAACCTTAGTCTAACCAAACGAAACAAAACCTAACCTAACCTGACCTAATACTATTTAGTTGAAATAATCAACTTTAACCTAACCAAATTATCCATATCTGACCTAGTTCTTTTTGAGTTCATATAACCCAGCTGGGCCAGCTTACACCATAATAAACAACTATAGTTTTTCGCATATCTGTTTTTCCGCTCTTTAGAGAACCGCTGTAACGGTACGCCGCGTTTACGAGAACCGCTGTATCGGTAATTGCTGTAATGGGTAAACCTCAGATTAATAACCCCCTGGATATGAAAGGAAATAGGGAGGCATACATGAATAGGGCATCGGCATCTCTAGCGCCCCTATAGTCAAAACTTGGAAAAAAGTTACCCCAAACAGACTCAGTAAGCCCGTGACCGCGTTTGCTACTCCATGCTCGGCTACTTTTTATCCGCGGTTCCCGCATCCTTGGTTCCCGTTTCTTTTTCTCTTCTCATCCCGGTACCTGGTCCGGAGGGACCGTTTTGGTCACTAAATTCGGTAGGTTTTTGGTTTTTTTATTTATGTAAAAATTAGATTAAACTATAAATTTGATAAATCAAATGACAGGAAAGCAATAATGGTCTTCGAAGACACAAAAAAAACCGTTTACGTTTGCTAGGCCTTGCCAGAATAACCATACAATTCAAACTGCGTCGTCTGCATGGGGTGACAAAGTTCTACGTTTCGCCGTCTGAGGGCGCCACATGGCGATACTATTTGAAAACGCCCGGTTTTGCTTGCCTTTCATATCCAGGGGTTATTAATCTGAGGGTAAACTGCCATTTCGGGAACCGCTATTTAGAGAACTGTTGTTATGAGGACCGCTAATATGAAATCCGCTCATAAGGGAACTGCTCATGTGAAGGCTTCCTAACCTAACCTAGCCTAACCCAACCCAACAAGGCTAATTTTTTCTAGGTCTATTTTATTTCTATAGGCTAAAATTAGATCTCAACTTCCGGGCTTGGGCGAAATGGGAAAAAAATCTTCCTTTTGGGTATTATGGGATTGGGGAAAATGGGAACATACCGCTATAAGGTAATGTGACGTTGAAACACATGTAGATCACTTCTAAAATGATTTTTGTTACGTCTTGCTCTATTGTTGGTTTTACTCTCTCTGACGGATTACCGTAAGTTATAGCTTTGGGTATACGGAGAGTCTCAAGTGACTATTTGCCGAATTCCGAGTAGTGGTAGTGGCTTTTTGATCATGCACTTATGACGAAATTGTAGGCGTAGAAATTATTCGGCGCTAAAACGTGTTTAAGCGGATTTTTCTAAAAAAAAAAAAAAAAAAAAAAAGAAAAGGGTGAAAAAAAAAAATATTTTTGTAAAATCCTTAAAAAATATTTGAAATGGCGTAGGTCGAACTATGTTCTACAAATTTTCTCGCTTGAAAAAGCTAGTTCCTTTGGGTTTATTTCAACCACGTGGGTTTTTTAAACGTTGTAACAACGCCACCCCGTTGAAAGTTGCAAATATTCTGTCTACAAATTATAAACTATTTTTAAAAGAATCATTGTTATTTATATTTTCGGAAACGGTTTTTACCTAATTTTAAAGGGAGTATAACAGTGTTTCACACACACTGTACGTTAGTGTCGTGAGAATTTTAGATCAACTTATAAATATCGAATCATAAAATCCTAAAATGGGTTCATAGACAAATTTTGACATACAGGGAAAACTTGTATGCTACACTTGGCAATTTTCGGTCTTTTTTGGCCTACAATCTATTCTAGTGTCCTTGTTTAACATAGGCATAAAATTAAATTTTCACCAAATATAGAAATTCTTCTAATATAGCTCTCTGAAATAAAACAAAATTCATACGGAAAGATGTGTCACAAATTTATTATCGGCCAAAAGATGTGTGAACACTTTGGGAAACACCTCATTGGTTTCTTACGGCACTGACCGCCATTCAAAGTCTGTCATTTTCTATCAAGTCTACGAAAATAGACCATTTCATTATTGACATGAGTAAGAGAACTTTACAGGGTGTAAGGGTCCATCAAGAAGCACCGCTAGAGGTAGTGCGAACTCTGTCTCCATCTGGCGTTGCCTTTTGGTGAGTCGGAAGAGACCCGTCCACGCCTGCACGGTGGTTTTTCTTCAAGTAATTACAGGAATGTGATGGTCTGTAGCTTGCTTAAACCAGGGCTTAAACTTTGAGAAAATTGACCTTGAGCTCACCGAAGAAACATTTATAAGAGAAATACAATCGAAATACGTGACTTAAACAGCTGCGCCACGATAGTTGAAATACATGTAAACTCTTGATAAAATTTAGGGGTAACCTGTCCCAGTCACTTAGGATGGGTCAGTGTTACTTTGGTCACTATATCATATCGCCGGCTAAAATCGTTGCTAATTTCAGCCGATCATGAGTGTTTTACATAGCTCTGAATATAAGCTTTTCAGACATAATGTGCCCAATTAAATCGGCGCGGTAATATGAAAGGGGGCATATAAAAATTATCGTTAGGAATTTTGATAATTAAAGAGGCTGCCCCTTTAAAGTCTTGACAAGCCACAATGGGGTCTTGTAAATCAGGTTTAGTTTTGTCAGCAACTTTTTGTCTTGCTGGTCCGTTTACTTGAACCCTTTGCTTCAAAAATTATTGGTTAATCCTTCACTGGTACATTTCTTTCAAAAAGGAAAGCTCTTAAAGGTTACTTAGAGATATGTAACTCAATAACTTACACAGGCAGTGATGACAATTAAAGAATTGACAAGGCACAGAGGAGTTGGGTTGGAAGGAGGCAGGAGAGTAGAGAGGCAGCTCTTACCTTGAAGGGCTGGAGTGGCAGCCCCCATATCTATAACGTTGCTCAGTGGCGTCGCTAGGCCTTTTTTTTTGGGGGGGGGGGGCTATAGCCCCCCAAAATAATCCGTAAACCCTACCAAAAAATTGCTCTTAGCAACCCAGAATTCTGTAGCAATATGTAAAAAATTTTCAATATCAAACAGAAAAATTTTGAAGAAAAAAACAGATGGAGACAAGTTAAATGTTTTTCGTTCTTGCGATGGGAGTCCCAATAGTGTGGACTAAAAGCTAACCAAAGCTAAAAATCAACCTATAAGACGAGTGAAAATCCTTCATAATCGGTTCCGTAGTCTTTATCAATAAAGGGTTGTATATCTTTAAAATACGAATAATTTCACGTTGACACAAGTTTACGGATAGTTTTAAAGGTCTACACATTTTCCAATGAACCCATTATGCAATTTTTAGCCACATCGTAGTAAACGATAGGCTCTTAGCTTGACCCGAGCCGTAGTAGCTGTAGTAGTAGTGGCCGGGGTTGTCGCTTTCGTTATCGTCAGATTTTAGCTTAAATGGAACTCGATAGTACCTCAACCCACCAATAGTGGTAGCTGAGCTCAGTTAGAGATTTTATTTTAATTAAAAAAAATTTCACACCGCACCCGGGAATTGAACCCGGCTGGCTGGCGCAGCTGTAAGATACGCTACCACTGTGGGGTCGGACACTTCTGATTTTTTTGGGGTCTTTTTATAAGATTGGATAATGTACAGAGTGTGCACGCCCAGCAGTGGAATTACAATGAGACGGAAGGGGGTATGAAATTGACATTAATGTTATAGTAAAATCAGGGATCTGTAATTTTAGAAGCAGGAATAGAGAACGGTTAGCCTTTACTACAGTCATAGCGCTACTGTCCAACTTCAACATGTAACAAAAAATTTAAATTAGCTTATTGACTCACTTAAACTACGTTATGATGACGAAAAATACGTAGTTTCTTTTTACCTTTGTGCTATGACCCCCCTCTTGTTTGTTTCATCCCCCCCCCCGGTCGCGGACTTTGAAGCGCCCCAATATACCCTGTTCTCCATTCCTGCTTCTGAAATTACATTGATCCCTGGTAAAATCATAAATTTATGAACTTATGGTAAAATTGTATCACCAACTGCATATATAATGAAACAAGATATAACCATAAAAAAAAATTGGAATGAACTGTCATCTAGAAGAGTGAAATAATAATTTTACCTACTAAATTATTTTTAAATATTTTAGTTCTCTCAAGTTATAAAATATGGTGGATTGACTATTTTTTATTATCAAAGGTAGCATATGATGTCCAAAGTTAGACTGATTCTCATGATTTTAGCATGGATAAAGAATGCGCGTAAGGAAATTGGTTTTCACGATATAGGATAGGCAACTCCCTATCTCAAACGACAGCTTATTCTGTATATCCTCTGTTACAACATCGGTTGTCAGCGCGCCCAAAGCTAGGTATCTATACAACTTAGCTTTGTGCGTGCTGACAAGAGACAAAAAACTTCAGGATCTTCAGGATTTAAAATATCTGCGAGTTTTTTAGCTCGAGTGCACGGACCTCTAGGCCTTAGTTTCAAATACGTGTAGTAGGCTGTAGGCAGTTTCACACGTATTTGAAACTAAGGCCTAGAGGTCCGTGCACTCGAGCGAAAAACACTCGTGGATATTTTAAATCCTGAAAATGATGAAGTTTTTGCATGGATGAAGGATGCGCGTGAAAAATATTCGACGCTCTACAGGATGTGCAACTCCCTGTACTAAAAAGTAGACAAGTCGATACTAGCGCCGCCTGGCTACCAGCGGTGGAAACCCTCGCGGGAAAAGTAAAAAATACAGGTCATAAGAAAAAAAACTACTGTTTTGCTTCTAGCAGACGACGCTAAGGAAAAAAACGATGGTAGCGCGTGTTTTTTTTCTCGTGTCCAGTATTTTTTATTTTTCCCGCGAAGGTTTACTTTTCGACATAATAAACGTGATTTACGCTATAATGTTGCCCAATTCCAAAGGCGAAGAGAAAAGTTTCCTGGAAGACCTAGTCGATTACAAAACCAGCATTGAGAAGATTTTACTTCAAAAATGCAAAGATAGAGAAGTTCCCGATGAGTTGGATTCCTCTAGACATTTAAGGGATGGAATTATGGAACTATTTACAATGCCCTAGCATTACCAATATTTGTTTACTATTCTCATGTTAAAACCATTCCTTCCGTACCTCAAAAGCCTAAGGCTTGCTTGTACGTTTCTAGTCCAAATAAATAAACCTTACAAGCCATTTGACCGTGAAGACGCTCCCGTCATTACTTTAACCTCAGCACTAAGCGTAGTTCATCGATATTGTTCACTATTGCCTCATGGTTGCTTCACGATGTCTAAGCCGAGAGTAGTTATTAAAGTGATTAAAAATTGTTCCTATTTGAAAATAAAGCTTTGCTTTAAACCTTAATCACGAGTACTTTTTATTTAAATATATTTAGTGTTCAATTTCAATTTTCATTATAAAAATAAATTATAGGACTTACACATTTATCACTTTATAGACAGCCCCTTAATAAGTTTTTGGAATTTCAACCTTTATGACCGACCCCCGAAACTCATAGTCCAAAACACGCCATCGACCGACACCTAAAATTTGAAGGGTTTGCAAAATAATTACTACTAACGAAAAATAATTAAAGAGCAGACACAAAGTGGATTCAATAAAAACATTTTATTAACGCAAATTTATTAGGAAATATATTTTGGAAAAACAAGAGTTCAAAATTAACCATAATTAAAATTAATATTAAACAATAAGAACAAATTAGTTATTATTAAAAGAAATAAGTCCATAATTTATTTTAACAAGAAAAGTGGCTTAATTAGTTTTGACATTGGCCACCCTAATGAACTGCAAATATTTTTGCGCGGCTGGGAACACAAATTCCTTGAAATCGGGCATGGGATATTTGTGCAAATATTCCGAAAAGTATTGTGGGACGAGACACCATACTTGATTTTTCATTAAATCTTTGCACGTATCGTCATTTATGGGACACCCCTTGCCATTTTCAAGAAAGGCTAATCGAACCTTGCTCGAAACCATTTCTTCGGCTGATTTTACAATAGTTGCTCCACCAGCTTCGAGAACTCTTTGGAAAACGGCGCGTTTGTTTTCAGGGGCCATTAAAATTACGCACCAGTCCGCGAAAGCTCCATTGTCAGATCGGAGAAAGTTTTGGTGCCACCTGAGCATGTTGAGGATAATTATTCAAATCGGGTATTTCTGATCTACTATTGGCCTATTTCCATATGGATAAGATTAACTAGGCTTAAATGTTTCACAATATTTCTGATCTACGATTGGCCTATAAAATAAATGATGTTAAACTCTGTACATTACCTGTAGACCGCGGTCATGGTACTGGCTTTATCTGGTTCGATTTCGTTATGTCTCAGATAAATAGCCGATCCGATGACGTACTTCTCTTCTTCTACGAATTTTCCAGCTTTGGCGGATTCGAAAATGAAATCCTTGTGAATTATGATTTTTCCGGAAGCGATGGAAGATAACATTTTCTCGCTCTTGGCCAGTTTTTGAACAACCATATGCGTGCATTCATTATTGAACATTTTTTGGTTCAAAGCCTTGCCGCCTAGTTGTTCCACGATGGAAATCATTTCTGCAAACGGAATAATTAAAATAAGCCTAAGATCTTATTGCCCAACTTTCTGTTGAACTTACCTTTGAGAATCTTGTCGTCAGAGAAGGTTGAAAACAGAAAGACTTTCTGCAAGTACCGTCCATCAAACGATGCGCCTTCGTTGTAAGTAGTATTGGCTTCCGAACCAAAATTTTCAGGTAGTTGTCCCTGATCCGACCATATAATGGGTGGCAATTGCGACGATTGGACATGGTCCACGTCGAGTGGTTGAGTCTCCGTTTTGGGAAAGCTCCGATGTCGCGGTTCTACAATCGAACTCTCGGCCGAAATTAACTTTTCCTCGTACGCGCTTTTCGCCGCCTTCGTGGCAGAGGCTAACATTTCCAGCTGTTTCTGGAACTCTTGCGTGCAAAGTACGTCATTACCTTCTTGTGCCGCATCCGTGGACGAGTTCGGGGAAGATGCAATGAGCTTATTCGATGCGCAAGCTTCACCTAAAGAAGAGAAACGGATTATTTCCCCGAAATCTTCCCTCTTCGTAGGAACCCTGTTGACCCTCTTAACCCTAACAGTCATATAGCTTCTACCAAAAAAACCAAGGAAGGCAGTTTTTCCGCTCTAAATAAATTTCCCTGATATGAACATGCCTAAAATTAATCGCGCTCTGCCAAAGATACCCAATAAAAAAGAATTCACAAACATACCTTCTTGGTGTTCCTGAAGACCTTTCGTAGTATTTGCAGAGTCTTTAACTGGCGTCTTTGTAAGTTTCTGCGACGATATTTGCGAGGCGAGTGAAAGTCTTTTATCATAATTCGGCGGAAACAGCGCCTCATCTACAGCGGCGTTTTGTCTTTTACATTCGTGTATCCATTCGGGTGAGACTACTTTACTTTTGTAAGTGTTTACGTATAACGAAACGACATTGGCGAGTTTATCACCGGCTTTCTGTCGATGAAGGACGTGGGTGATATAGTTTTTGTGATCTTTATGGCAGTTCATTCCCAATCTCTTGCCGATTTGGAAGAGCTCGTCGCGTTCCTTTAATGGAACCGACTTTAAGGCCGTTACGTGAAACGTTACAAATATGTTGGTGGGCTTGAAATGATCCGGAGATAATGGCGGGTCATCTTTACAAAATGGGTGGGGTTCGGTGTAGAGTTTGTGTAATTTGGTGTCGAAACTATCGTCAAGGTTTTCAACGTCAATGGGCAACTTCAACCTGAATTCGGGACGGTCCCAATTACGGATTTTCCACACCTCCTTTCCGTTGACAATGGTTAAGTATGGCTCCGGTTCTAGATCGGGTGTCTTCAAGCGTTTAGCCGGAGAAGCTGCGGCGGCCTCAGCGTTAGATCGCTTTTCAGGCGTCTTTGAGCGTTTAGGAGATAAAGGTGCTTTTTCGACAGTCTTTTGTGGTTCAACAGGTTTCGGCGGTATATGGTCACTATCCTTATCGTTGAAAGCATACGCCGTTTCCTCGACGAATTCCCCACTCTTGGCAATGGCGTACAACCACTCAACTTTAACAACCTTAATCTTCCAGGACAATGCCGCTTTCAGTTTTTTCCCTTCGGGTACTTTCATGATAAGATGGGTATTCCTTAGAATATTCTTTTCGGGTTGACTTTTTCTGGACAACGATGGTTGAGGAGTTCCACCCAGAAAATTTATCAATTCAACCAAAGCCTCTTTTTCAGCAGAGAACGAGAATTGACTCAAAGTGATGACGGTGTTCCTCAATGGCAAGCTCGTTTTGGCCACGTTTGCTACGATCAATGGCGTATATAGAATGTTCACGTTTAAAGGTAGGATTTCCTCCACTTCCACGCACATTCGTAACCAGCAACATGTCGCGTAGGTTGTACTCGTTTTCAAATTGACGCTCTCGTTTTCGTACAAGAGCGGAGGACCGATGGTGTAGTTGGATTTCTTGTTAATCTCACCTCCGTGTTCTTTAACGGACTGTTCAATTTCTTCCTTCGTTTCTTGGTCGTAGCCTTGAACTTTAAACGAAATTCCTTTGAAAAGTTGAGTTGATTCCGTCGCTGTTGTTAACGTATCACGACCTTCGTCTGCCTTGGAGACGTTACCTTTTACAACGTTAATAAGTTCAGCTACATCCAAGATTTCACCGCAGATATCCTTAAGGTTTTGTTGCGAGTCGCTGGTAATGACGTGAGTAACTCGCGAACTCATTTTGTCGCAACGCGTACCGTTACCGATGTTGATAAGTTTGAGGATTTTTGCTAAGGCATTAGAATTTGGAGGGAATCCGACTGGTAAGATTTGAAATCCGTCCAGGTTATTGTTGGGTTTTATGGTCGAAATGTCCGGGTTTTCAAGTTCGTTAATGAGTTTCCGTTCGGTATTTTCTTTATCGTCGTCATCTGGTAGAGCGACAGGTTTCACGGGACCTTTTTCTTGCTCCTTCACGGGTAAACGTGTTTCGTCAGCATTATAGTCTTCCGCAGGTGAACGCGTTGAGTCATCATTCTGACCTCTATCAGGTAAATTTCTTTCGTCACCATCTTGGTCTTGATCCTCATTTCCTTTGAGAGTTTTACTGGCGCTATTTTCTACCCCTGATGACTTCTTTTCGTTGGAACCACTAGTTACGTCTCCAATCAGATCCAATTCCATGGAACTTGCACTCGTTATATTAAGTTCACTGGCATTCATCGATCTACCAGGGATACGTGTCATTGATAAGACATCAATTGGGACATTTTTCGACGCAGCTGCTGGCGATGACGTCAACGGTTTCTTGAAACCCGGAACAGCAGTGTCATCAAGTGTAAGGTTCTTCGAAATAGATTCAGACGACGACGGCAAAGGAACAAGTAAAAAGTCTTTATCTTCAACGACGTGCTTGGATTCGAGGCATTTTTCGAACCATTCCGGTTTAAGGCACTTAATCTTCCATTTGTAAGCGGCTTTGAACTTTTCACCAGTTGCCGTAGGCGTTAGTAAATGCGTGACGTCACCCATTTTGAGTTGGCCCGAGTACTGGCCGCCATTTTGTACCGTTAAAGCCGCGATTCGCTTACGACTTGACAAGTCTATGTTCGAAACCGATAATTTAAGCCCGTGAAATAATGGAAATTCATGTTTCTCGTAGATGGGGTCATTGTGGGGTTTAGGTTGATCCGTATTATCAAGGGACATTTCGTCTACCCAAGACGGCAGCATAAGCTTGATATGGTTCTTAATAGCAGCGTAATATTTCTCGGTTCCGGAGGTTTCTACATTAAGATGGATTTACAGTTAAAATTATGGACTTAACGGGGTAAAATATTACAGGATTAGAAACTTGGAACAGTTTGCGATTAAAAATTATCGGATCATCAATATCCTAGCCGACTTAAAGGGATGTACAATACGCGTAACACTATGTTGGGGTGTGTCAACAACTATATTTTTAAGTAGTTATGCCACTATTTCAAGAAGAAGTAGTGATTGGCCAGTGTTACGTAACTAAGCATGGAACGACTCGGATTCAAGGGAAATTCCGTTAGTCAATCATACCCAAAGCCCTGATACCGCTACGAACTTCACACATGCTCAGTTGAGATCAATAGACCTAAAAGAAGAGGGTAGGCATGGCAACCCTCAGTATCGGGACATAAAACGGGGTTGAGACATAACGTCTCTGCGCACTCCCACGATACAAGAAGACTACAGCGCAGCCGCCAAAATGCGAGATGGAAGGCGGAGTTTTCGCCCCCCCCCCGTGTCCTTCCCTCTTAGTTACATCGAAATGGAGAGCTTTCAGATGGGATAGTAGTACGTCACACCCTCCTAAGTCTTACCGCTGTTCTGGTAGCCATATTGGGTGGTCTCAGCTTCATTCCTGCTTTGAACCCACCATTATGGCAGAGTAAATTATGTCACGAGACTAATTTCCTCCAACTGAAAGCTCTCTATGGTCTATTTGATGGAAGTAAGCTTAATATACATGGTTTACACTAAAGGTTTTTTATTGCAGTTCCCTCAGTGTTGCCAGACCGTTTGTGAATCAAGAGAAGGCAGAAAGGCTAGTAGTTCAATCTGAATAAGAACTGTAGCAATTTGACTCAAAGAGGGCCTGACATTGACAACACCGCACTGAGCTTTCGGCTGAGAGATTGGGGAGGAGTTTTCTGTAGCCCCACCAGTGAAAAATATAGGCCCTAATCCTACATAACCCATTGTACATCACTTTACCTCGGTTTTCCCTGACTATTTCCATGGATAAAGAATGCGCGTGAGGAAATTTGTTTTCACTCTACAGGATAGGCAACTCCCTATCTCGAGCGACAGCTTATTCTGTATATACTCTGTTACAACATCGGTTGTCAGCACGCGCAAAGCTAGTTCTCTATGTAACGTAGCTTTGCGCGTGCTGACAAGAGAAAAAAAACTTCAGTATATTTTAAACGATTTTAAATCCTGAAGATCCTGAAGTTTTTTGTCTCTTGTCAGCACGCGCAAGGCTAGATTACATAGAGACCTAGCTTTGCGCGTGATGACAACCGATGTTGTAAAAGTATATACAGAATAAGCTGTCGTTCGAGATAGGGAGTTGCCTATCCTGTAGAGTGAAAACAAATTTCCTCACGCGCATTCTTTATCCATGGTATTTCCTTGACTTTATTTTCCCTTACTATTTTTGACACAATTCAAAACATAACCGGCATATTTGTTAAGAAAATTATTTGTTATAATCAAGTCAACTCTTAATTTATAGTAACATTTCTTAACACCTCAATAAATTATGTACATAAAAGTCAAATTCCATGATTTTGCTTAAAATTCTAAAAACTCCCTGACGGTTTCCCAATGTCTCCCTGCTCCTATGTCTATCTAAAGTAGTTTAAAAACAAATAAAATTTACTCACCAGTAATTAGATGTGTGCTTTTCATGGTCATTACGTTTTGAACCTGTCCTCCCATGTGATGAATTTTAGCGGTTAGTTCGTCTTTACGGTTACTATTTCTGATGTTCGAGAATGTGACAATACAGTCCCTCATAATCAAATTATAACAGGGATGCGGTCTTCGAACAATTCGTTGGTTTTCACTAGCTAATGCCATGAGCAAGGCAACTGGTCCTAAGATATGACACCCGTTACTTTGCAAAAGCTTAAACAGTTCGTTCTCGAAACTTGACAGTATGTAGATTTTATCTTGATCAATTTTAGCCGCGTCAAAATCTTCAACGGAGTATAATTCAGGTTCTAATTCAAGTTCAACGCTTCTTTCATAGGCTAAGTTAAAATTTGTCTCATTGGTTCCATCAGAGATAAACAGCAAGTCGTAAACCGAGTTAGTTCCCATTTCCGAGGTGATACTGCTAGAGCTCGCCATGATGTCCTTAATTTTAAATAATTAAAAAACAGAAACTAACTAACACAACCACATAGAGCCTAAGACACCTAGACACACTGACTAAACCTTGGCCCTAATGAAGACTCGATTCAAACCGCGCAATTTCAAACCAAGTAGCGGGAAAATTTAACCATCTAGTATAAAACTTTCAATCACAAACTAATTCACACGCCCGAATCATTCGAAATGAACTAAAAACATCACACAATCGATCAGAAAAGCACATTGTACACGGTACAAGACAAGAGTAACTTCCCGCCAACTGTTCATGCAGTAACGCAGAAACTCGAGCATACAATCGTATTTATAACCTTCAAGTCAGGGATCTTTATTGTGGGATAAGAACTTCAAACAAATTCCGTTTTTTTCTTTGCCTACTAACAATCTGTCACCATGGAGAAATATTACCGGAGATCTAGCCTTAATGTAAGGTACTTTCGAGGAAGCTTTCATTCTAAAATCAATACAAATACTCCATGGAAAATGCCAATGTAAAAAAAGAGCAATAAATACCTCTAAAAAACCAGTTTTTAAATTTTTACACCTTATTTCCGAAACATAAAATCTGTTTTTTCAATTGCAATTTGTTACAAACCAAGCCACTCAAAAACTAGATATTAATTAAAAAGGTTTTTTTACAAGGAAGGATCGAATTAAATGGATTATTTAATGTACAGAAAAAATGACGTGTTTGTGTATTAAAAAAACTGGCAAAGCGCAGCATTTTTGCGAGCTGTTATACTTTAGTTCAAATGTACTTGACCATACATAGAAAGCTACAGAGGATTAATATACAATCATGGATAAAGGATGCGTGTCAAAAATATTCGATGTTGAGCGTCGAATGTTTTGCACGCGCATCCTTCATCCATGGTTTTTGGTCTCTTGACAGCTCGTACAAAACTAGGTTAAATAGAGACCTAGGTTTGCGCGTGCTGACAACCGATGTTGTAACAGAATAAGCTGTCGTTCGAGATAGAGAGTTGCCTATCCTGTAGAGTGAAAACAAATTTCCTCACGCGCATTCTTTATCCATGCAATAGACTTTTGTAGGGAAGCTGTAGCCAAGGAGTACTAACTACCTATGAGTAGAATTGGTAGAAAATGTGTTGATCTAGAAAAATTCTAATAAAGAACCCCGAATTAATAAACTGGTCTCATCGTCTATTTTTTGCAAAATCCATAATTAATAAAGTGGTCCCTGGGACCGCTGACCCCTAGTTTTGTAATAAATAAACTGATCCGAGCAATTCATAAACTGCATGGTTTTGGACTTGTAAACCTGTCTTATTTCCTACCCTGAGCTCGCCAAGCTTGAAAAAGGCAAGAATCGGAAAATGCATTTTCCCGCCTAAATTTTGGCGAAGACAAACTGCGATTCGTCGATTCCATTGTCATTTCATGATATTCATCGCCGTGGTGTTGCGGATCGTGGATGCAGGTTTCGCCTTCCAGTTACAGTTACAGTTACAGTTACGGTAACAAAGTTATATTCAACATTATTAATTAGATTTTTATTTTTTTTAATTTTGACACTTTAATTCGGTAATTTCATACTTACATATGACCAAACAATTATTTTGTAACAGCGGCTACTGCCTACAGCCGGTTCCGGCGGTTTGAAAGTTAAGCCTTGGCTTAAATTTGTCACTTTGGAAGTTTGGAATAAATTATTATTCAATGTTTAGAATTGATTGAATTCAATATAAGTAGTGACAGTAGAAATGGATCACGACAATAGAGGTCAGCAGGAAATAAGGGTGACCCATGTTCGCCCGGAGGGGAAATGGATCAAATTATTTGTTCAGTTTGATCCTATTTTGGCATCAAACATTGAATCAATTGTTCAAAGTAGAGGAGTGGAGTTAGATCAAACCCCCGGGTTTGTTCATCAATGCCAGTTACCTACCAATACACACGTTTGTGTTAGATGTCCAAATGGTTATTATCGGGGAATAGTCACGGGTTGGACCCCCGACAATCAACAGACAGTAGCTGTTAAGTTTGTAGATTATGGGCATGAAGATATCGTTAACATTAGTGCCTTGAGAAGGTCAGGGGAGGATCTCTTTAAATACGAACCATTAGCCGTGGAATGTTACCTTGCGGATATTCAGGCTGGCGAAAATGAAACCTTTTCTCACAAAGCCATGGAAATGTGTTCCAGTCTAGTCTGTTTTCAAGACAACATTACTTGCGTCATTATGAGTAAATACGATGTCATTCCTATCATCCGGGTCTATTACGGCAATGTCATGCTCGCTCATACGCTCATAGAAAGTGGAATAGGGATCCGACTTGGTGGGGCGGAGAATTCAAATCAAGTTACAAAACGAGCAAATCCCCCTGGTTATTTTGAGCCCGTTAATTCCGCCTATCACGCACCTGTAAATTCGTACAGAACCTCTAGTCAGCTGCAACCATACAGACGTTACACACCTTCACCCGAGCCCTACAGTTATACCAGACTTGAGCCACAAAAATATTACAAAGTTATCGTTAGGAACATTGAAAAATCTGGAGCGTTTTTTATTCAACTTGCTGATGGAGAATTAGAGAGACAAAACTTAAACAAGGCTATCTTAGCTTTTGTTTCGAGTAAAGCGGCGTCCCCCATTTTGAACTTCACTCCTGGAACCCCTTGCATCGCTCGCTGTAGCGAAGATGATTGTTTTCAAAGAGCCAAGATTAAGAACGCTACCGGGCTCGTGGCCCAGGTATTTTTTACTGATACTGGAGTAACTGAACAAATACCACTTTCTCAATTGCGGGTGTTGCCGAACTGTTTTCTAAACCTACCCAAACAAGCTTTCGAATGCACTCTGGGACCACAAATTCCATCATTTGACCTTGACTTATTTTGCGAGATTGTTACGGGAAAAATTTTAGTCTGTCAAGTCCTGAATGATCTAGGAAAGCAATACTTGGTTCGCTTATTTTACGATGATAAAAACTTACTGGACATAATGAATACTCGCCGTATAGAGCCGTTGAACTATCCTAGAGATCTTCCCGTTTATAGATACATAACATTACCAACAAAAAGGTCATTCCGAATTAAGGTCACGCAAGTTTACGGCCCTTACGAGATTTTCTGCCAACTAGAAGACAACGTTAAGCAAGTCGTGAATCTGATGGACCAAATGCACGAATTCTACGTAATTAGTAATCAAGGAGTGGCTATACGACCAGAACAATGCATGGTAGGAGGTGCAGTTTGTTGTTTCATCACAACTGACGAGAGTTTTTTCCGAGCCGAAATTATGGAAGAGCCATTAAATGGACAAATTAGGGTTAAACTAGTCGATTATGGAAACAACATAATAGTCAAGCTTAGCAATGTCAAGTTGCTTGAAGCCGAGTTTTTAGCCTTACCAGCCCAGGGTATCGAGTTAAGTCTTTATGGAATGGATAAACTACCCAAGCACCTGGTTGATGACGCCACAGTTGTCAGGAAGCTAAAAGAAATTTCGGATGGAAAAGTCTTAATTGCCGAAATTATGAACGAGCTACAACCTAGAAAATACTCTGCCATTTTAAGAACCTCTGATAATCTTAACATCAACAACATTGTTGTCGAAGAAGATGTTATAATTTCTGTTCCAATGAGTCTAAACAAAGTCGAAGACGTAGTGGTAACCAACTACGATGGCCCTCAAAGCTTTTTTGGCCAATTGTGCAAGATCCCGATTTTTACTTTTGAAGAATTCACTACAAATTTGGATCTTTACTATTCTTCATTGCCCAGTATGGTCTATGTTCCTCGTTTGCATCAATACGTTTGCGCCAGATTTTCCAATAGTTACTATCGCGCTCAAGTAACCAAAATCCTCGATCACGAGACAATAGAAGTTGCGTACGTTGATTACGGAAACAAAGAGATTCGCGGATTGCATGATATATATCCGCTGACTGCGGAATTTGCTAAAATGCCTCAAATGGGAATCCAGTGTGGTTTTTTTGACGTCCCAAGCCACGTTAACTTAGAGCATCTCTCCGAATTAATGCCTGATAGTAAGATCCAAGTTGAAATCGTCAAAGAAGTCGGCGATGTTAAACTTGTCAAGTTGACTGATCATCAGGATAATTTCACTCTTTTAAAATTATGGAAAAAACCAGAACCTAAAAAGCTACCCTACAGCCAACCTTCTTTTCCGCATGGTAAATTAATTACTGATCAAAACATTTCTTAACTAACTATCGTACATTTTAATAATTTTATTTTTTTGTCTTCCAGGAGCTGTCGAACAAGTTGTGGTCACGGATTTCACGAGTTATAACAAGTTTGTTTGTCAACGGCAATTTGGTATTGCCAATTTGGACGACATGATGGCGTCATTGGATAGATATTACAAGAGTTTGAAGCCAGGGGTTTGTATAGCTTTTTTTTTCTTTGTGAACTCTAGTCTTTCCTACAATTTTAATACCATTAGATGATTAGCAAGGGAAGGTTTTTTTTTTGTTTTTTTTTTTTTTGGAAAATTTGGTTAAAAAAATTCATCATGGTTTAAAAAAAAATCCACCCCACCGGTTTTTATTGGGTTTTTCTTTAGCAGCTGCGTGCATGGTAGAAATTGTCATTCAAAAGTCCCCTGCGTTATAGAAAACAGTTCTAAAATGTTTCATAAAAATAATAAATATTATTAAATAATACTTTAGAAGTTGAAACTAGAAATATCTTTAACTAGCTTTAAAATGAAATTATTCTACCTAGCATTCAAATTAATTTTTTGGTGCGTTTATTGTGGTTGTTAAAACCGGTGGGATTTTTAATTTCGAACTAGAGATGGCTGATACCAGGCTTAACCCGATACCTATCGATACTGGTGCAAACATGAACTAGTACCAATATTTACTCACTATGATCCAAAACCCGATACTTCAACTGATACCGATATTTTTAGTAGTACTCTGGCCATTTACATATGTATTAAAAATACTAGGAAATAATTACATAGTAATTTCATGAATTATACTACCCAAGTACAATCTATGTTTAGAGGTACTTCCAAAATAATATCACGCCTCATAGAAATGAGATGTTATCACCATCAATACATTACTGAAAGACCAAAAAATGTCATTAAAGGGAGGGTGAAGTAGAAAATCAAGTGATTTTTTATCGATTCTTTTACTAATTATAAGACCAGTCTGCATAGTCAAACATTCAGGAAATACAGATTCCGAATGATTTTAAAATTCAAATTAGGTTCAGATTTTAAGGATAATTTTAAAGAAGGACCTCCGACCAATCGCGTAACGCCCTGCCTTTTTGTTAACAAAATTCTCGTGGCACGCTCCGTGTCTCGCGCCACGATTGTCACGTCGCGCGCGAATTTTATCAAATCTCGTGATAAATTTCATTCAACACGGAACGTGCCACGAGAATTTTGTTTATGAAAAGGCAAGGCGTTACGCGATTGGCCGGAGGTCCTTGTTTAAAATTATCCTTAAAATCTGAACCTAATTTGAATTTTAAAATCATTCGGAATCTGTATTTCCTGAATGTTTCACTATGCAGACTGGTCTTATAATTAGTAAAAGAATCGATAAAAAATCACTTGATTTTCTACTTCACCCTCCCTTTAAGCGCCAATTAACGCTTTTAAACGAGTATCATATTAAACCAACGGATCCGATACTATCAGGAAACCCCGAGTATCGGTTCATCCCTAATTCAAACCCCGAAATTCACTCGCTTTCAGTTGAAACTTGAGTAAAATTTTCAAGTGAAGTTTTTGAGCAAAATCTTAAGTGTAGAATTTGTGTGAAATTTTTTGAACTTTTAGCTATTTGTCGTATTTGATAAGAGAATAGACAATGTTTTCCCCTATTTGCAGGAAAAAGTTCTTCAAACTGTGGTTGTTGGTGGATCATGCGTTGCCAAATACAGCGAAGATGGAGTATGGTACCGAGCCAGAATAGCGGAAATTCCGCAAGCCAAAGAAATTAACGTCTACTTCGTGGATTATGGAAACTCTGAAGTTGTCTCTTCAAACGATGTCAAAGAAATTGTGGATGAATACATGAAGTTGCCGGTATTCGCTGTTCAATGCTCCTTAGCCGACGCTGCTGACCTTTCCACCGCTGATGTTGAAAAGTTCAAAGATGAAGTCCTCAACTCTGACACATTGACAGCCACCTTCTCAGGTAAGTTATTTAATCACTTTGAAGGGAGTAATATAAATTTTTCCAATTATCGGGGGGAAAAATTTAATTATTGACGATTAACTAGAGAATTATTTTAAATAAATAATTTTATTCATTGGCCCAAATAATTGCTTAAAATTGGTATCAGTAGCAGAAAAACTTTGAATATCGGTTAACTTACGACATAATTCCTATGAAATCCTATATTTTTAAAAACTATCCTATTATTTTGGCAAAAGTCGTCAAAAATCCTATAATTTTGAAATTTGCGCGGGTTTTAAGCAACCTATTGGTTAAACCACGACTCTGGTCTAAAAAATATCATGAAATGGGGATGGTTTCCCTGACATTGTTAAAAATGCCTCGGTATATTATGGTTCTGAGAACTATAAATGTTCAGTGCCGAATCTATTAGTTGTCAATTGCTAGATCAAAAAAGCCGGGAAAATTTTTTTCTAATGGTGACCAGAAAAGGTTTTGTCTGAGACTTGAGCAAAGCCCCAAATTCGCGGAGTTCGCTTCGCTCGCTCAGGTTATTTATGATTTACTTTAAATTAAATTTAAACGAATTAATTGGCTAATTTTTATAAAAATAACTCGTGCAAAAATTATTTGAGTGAATATAGATTGTTTTCATATACGTTCGCCATGTACGTTATTGCAAATGGTCAGGGAAATTTGTGGAATTTAGTCAGGGAAAACCTGGAAAAGTCAGGGAATTTCATTCCAAAAATTTTGTACGAACCCTGATTTATTTTTGAAGATTGAGGGTAATACTTTTTTAGCATATCATTTTAAGCTGATTAATAATATTTCTTCCTTGATTTTATAACGGCAACATATTTCTTTACGGGAAAATCTTGTCTAAACCTTTTATTATTTTTTTAATATTAACCCCTGTAGTATGGCTTCACCTTAATTTATAAAAGTGGTAGAGAAGCGATCTTGTAGGGGAACCCTTAGGCTACATATCTCTTATCTCTAGCTCTTAAGGTCACTGACTCGCGTGTTTTTTAAAAATGGCTGACAATTAGGCTGCGCATTTTTCGTTTTAAATTATGTTTTAAGTTAGATTTTTATGTTTTAAATTAGTTTTAATCGCGATAATTATTGCAATATATACCCAGTGCATTTATTTTTGGTAGAAAAAATTATGTATTTAAACAAAAAATTTTATTAGGGCAAGATCCAGTCACGAAATTACATAGAGTAGAACTACGAGATCCCTTAACTGGATTATCAATCGCTTCCAAATATTTAAAATCCGAAAGTCAACTTAGTCAAGCGCCGGTAAACGATAGCAGCATGTGGGGAGAAACTGGTAGTTCAAATGGCAAACAAGTTCCAAGGGGATCCAATTGGAACTCTAGTAACAGATCACCTCGTCGTAATGAAGACTTCCAAAACCAAGATAAATTCCGAAATGGTACTTACACTGGACAAGATTCGGATGAAGCCAAAGGAAGGTTAATTACGAAGAAAAACATTGATGACATCCCAATTTTAATTGATTATCAGTATGAAGATATTAAGCTACACTCGTATTCCGATATAATTATCACGCACGTTGTGAATCCTCGGGAATTTTACGCTCAATTACCCGAATATGGCTCCAAACTTCTCGCCTTACTGGAAGAAATGACGCAACTCTACGGAAGTGGCGCTGGACATGATTCAGTTCCTAGAATGAAACCAGGCGATCCCTGTGCCGTTCTAAATCCCGAAGATTCATTCTGGTACAGAGGAAGTGTTTACAATATGCTTGGACATCAAATTGAAGTTCAACTTGTTGATTATGGTCATGTTGAAGTCGTCCCTCTAGCTAATGTCAAGCAATTAAAACCGCAATTCTTCAAATTACCCCTTCAAGCCCTGAAACTATCACTACCTTCAGTGGCGCCTCCTGATGGAAGAAGTTGGCCTCTGGAAGCGATTGAATTGTTTAGGAAGAAAGTTATGAATAAGTGCCTTCTTGCCAAGTTCCTCGAAACAAAAGGAAAAGGCGCTTATTTCGTGAATTTAATTGAAGCGGAAAAGCTGCGCAGTGATAACGTTGATCAAGAACTCGCGTCCCTTGGACTTTGCAAAATTGAAAGTCAGCCCAGCACTCCCGCGACTTTTGTCGAAGGTGTAACTATTGAGCCTTACGAAGTACCAATAGGATCAACGAGTAACGTAACCATTACTTGGTTCAAATCATGCTCCAAATTCTTTTGCCAAATTCACTCTCAACCATTTGAGAAGCTAATGGAAGACCTTCAAGTTCATTATAGTAGTTTGCCCATTCTCGATGAGGTGGTAGAGAGGCCATTACCCGATACTTATTGCATCACACAGTATTCTGAAGATCAAGCTTGGTATAGAGCTCAAATCTTAAGCACTAACCGAAATAACGTCGCTGTAGTCTTCATTGATTACGGTAACTGCGATAATGTCACCAGGAAGTATGTCAAGAACATCAAAAAGGGGTTTGAAAAATTACCCAAGCAAGCCATATTGTGCTATTTGAAAGGGGTGGAGAGTGACAAAGTGCCATCCCCTGAAGAGCTTGAAACTATTTACGGAGGCTCTCTAACCTGCCATTTTCTCGGGAAAAAGGATGACGGATATTTAGTTGAAGTTTACAGCGATGGAAAAAATGTAGCCCAAGCTCTCGCATCTAGCGGCGTAGTAAAGTCCGTCGAAGATAATAAACCAGCATTAGCACACGTGCCTGTCGAACGAAAAGTCCAATCGCCATTTCCAAAGATCTCGCTTCCTAACGGCGAATTCGAAGTTGTCGTTATTTACACGGAAAGTCCTCATAAGTTTTACTGTCAGAAAGTGGAAGCCGGGATACAGTTGGAAGAACTGATGGAATGCATCATGAAGTATTGCACCACCCAAAATCCATCAACAGCTAAGAACATTCAAGTTGGATCTGCATACGTGGCTAAGTACAGCGAAGATGAGAGATGGTATCGTGCCATTGTTCTGTCAACAACTGAAACGGAAGCGGAAGTTAAATTCATTGACTTTGGAAATGAAGAACATGTTCCAAAATCCATGGTAAGTAGTTGTGAGCTTGTATTGCAAGAATGTTTTGTTAAGGCTATGGTTTCATAACACAAACTCCTTAATTTAAAATTGGAAACAAATTTTTTTTTTTTTTCGTGGTTCAGATTGTCGAATGCACTCGTGAACTTTTGGACTGTTGTCCAGAGTTCCTGGAATTACCGGAACAAGCTTTCGAATGTTGCTTATACGGAGTTGCCAAAAACATACCCGAAAACCTTGATAATTTATTCTGCGATACTGTCGACAATAAGGACGTAGTCGTAGAGGTTCATGACAAGATTGGTGGAATTCACTTGGTGTCCGTCTGGGACAAAAGCACGCCAAACATCGTGGAAGTTGGATTGAATATATTCGGACCACCATTGCCCTATCCGCGAAGTTTTTCTCCAGTTACTATGCCGCCAACTCAATGCGAAGTCTATGTTTCGAACGTCGAATCCATCTCCAAATTCTCTGTGCAGCTAAAGTCTCAGGAATCAACACTCGAGGCCATAGTAGATGATTTAACTCGTCCGGAAAACCGAGGAAACATTATTTCAAAGATCGAAGCTGTTCCTGGATTGCCTTGTTGCGCTTTATTTTCGGAGGATGGCGTTTGGTACCGAGCCATCATTCTCTCTGTCGAAAACGAGTTGGCCACTGTCCAATTTGTCGATTATGGAAACACCGATATTTGCAATCTCTCAACTGGCGCTGTCACCAGCATCAGCGAGAAGTTATTAAAAATCCCGCCCATCTCCTTCGAATGCGCCTTGAAAAATTACTACCAAGTATCACCAGAATCTCTAGATGAGTTGTCTGAACAGTTCGAAGATCTTACTGCTGACAAGGTAATTACTTCCTAAAATGATCAGGAAATTTTATTTTATGTTATGAAGTGTTCTCTGGTAAACACCTTAAAATGGTATTGGGAAAACTTTGTCAGGGATAAGTTGGAAAATTCGGTTATTTTTCAATATAAAAATTTCGTCTAAACCCTCATATACTCACTTTTGATCATCGATTAATAGCAGGGTTCGTACACGACCTGGAAAACCTGGAAAAGTCAGGGAAATTGAAAATGGGCCTAAAAGGTCAGGGAAATTGAAAATGGGCCAAAAAGTCAGGGAAATGTCAGGGAAAAATATATTGGTGGCAACTTGATAGTCTGGATAACAGTATAAGGGTGACCAAAAAAGTGTTGTCTGAGACTTGAGCAGAACCCCAAATTCGCGGAGCTCGCTTCGCTCGCTCTGGATATTTATGATTTACTTATGGTTAAATTTAAACGAATTAATTGGCTTATCTTTATAACAATGACAACTCGTGCAAAAATGATTCGAGTGAATTTTAGATTGGTTTTCATATATTTACGCCTTGTAAGTTATTGCATATGGTCAGGGAAATTTGTGGAATTTAGTCAGGGAAAACCTGGAAAAGTCAGGGAATTTCATTCCAAAAATTTTGTACGAACCCTGAATAGGTGTTGACTGCCAAATTTTCCGGAATCGACTTCCCCTTGCAAGTTGAACTTTTTGAAGATGGTGTTAACATCGCTGATAAGTTCCTCTTGCCAAGCATCTCTGTTCCTACAAGTTTATTAACTTCTGTAGAAGCCACTCTACCAAAAACGGGTAAATAACTTCAATCATTTTATAAATTGCTCGAGATATTTGTTAGTCCTAAAATTACTCTTGGATCAACCTTGGATTTTAGTTGAGTCACAGCAACCACCACCAGCCAAAGTCATTCAACCCACTCCAACTTTAGCAGCCACAACTTACCCACCTGCTCAGTTTCCTATTGGTTTAACGAAGCTTTACGTGTCACATACGGACAGCGTCAACAGTTTTTACGTCCAACTTGTATCGCAAAGCAACCTTCTAGATGAGATGATGATGGAATTGGCTCTTATCAACCCAGAAGCGTCTGTCCTTGTGGAGAATGCTCAACCTGGCACAATTTGTATCGCTCCTTATTCCGAAGACGGATCTTTTTATCGCGCTCAGATTATTGAAGTCGATGGTATCTAACATTGTCAATTGAATCATTTGCACGCAACTACCTCCTCTTCAACCGTAAAATTGTTTTATTTACCAGGCGTTAACTGCAAAGTTCGCTTTGTTGATTATGGTAACTGCGACATCGTGCTGACATCTTGTCTGGTGGTTCCATCGCCAAATCTGGTTGAAAAACCTGTACTAGCGATGGAATGTACTCTAAAGGAAGTCGTTGCCAAGGCGGGAAAGGAGCAGGAAGCGCTTCTGAAATTTCATTCCCTCGTTGAAGATCAAGAATTAGACGGCACCATATTGACTACTGATTCTCCTGCGCAAACAGTGCTTGTGGTTAACTCGCAAAACATATCGGATATATTGTACCAAGAAGGACTGATCGTCAAAACTTCTGTATCTAAACCACAAACGCAATTGACAAGCACTTTCAAGTCAGGTAAGAATAGTATGAAAGCCTGCGTGTGTGCGTATGTTTGTGAATTGAGAATAAATAAAATTCAAATTGAATTTGTTCCAGGGAGCCCAGTCCTATAATTCCTATATTATCCTATATTTTTTCCTGAAAGGTCCTATAATGTATTATATTTTTTCATGAAAGGTTTTATAATATATTATATTTTTTCATGAAAGGTTTTATAATATATTATATTTTTTCCAGAAAGGTTTTATAATATATTATATTTTTTCCAGAAAGGTTTTGTAATATATTATATTTTTTCCTGAAAGGTTTTATAATATATTATATTTTTTCCTGAAAGGTTTTATAATATATTATATTTTTTCATGAAAGGTTTCATAATATATTATATTTTTTCATGAAAGGTTTTATAATATATTATATTTTTTCCTGAAAGGTTTTATAATATATTATATTTTTTCAAGAAAGGCTTTATAATATATTATATTTTTTCATGAAAGGTCCTATATTGTCCGATATTTTTTCATGAAAGGTCCTATATTATCCGATATTTTTTCATGAAAGGTCCTATAATATCCTATATTTTTGACTTGGGCGAAGTTTTCGTGTAGTTTAGCATCGAGATAACATTTGACTTGACACCGAAATCGCGGAGTTCAGGATTTTTTATACATTATTTATATTTTAGTTCAGTTCCCCTCTTCAAAGTAAAATCCAATTTTTTCTTTCTTTCTTCATGGTTTAAGCCAATATATAAGAATTTTTGTCTTATAGTTTTCTATAAAAACACATTTTCTCCTATAAAATCCTATAATTCCTGTAAAAAAAATTCTTATATTTCCCCTAAGGAATTTAAATTTTGGGCTGGTCCTCCCTGTTGTTCCATTAGCATGACGTCATGCTTGAGATAGGCAGTTTTAAATGTGGTTTTCCCATCTCTTTGACCATTTTAGATTTGGACTCTTTCCCTCCATGTTTCTTGCCACCGAATACCGAGGCTGTACCCATGAACTTGGTTCACGCCACGGCGCTCGACAGAATCTATTTACAACTCTGGGATAAATTGGATGAACTTGCCGACTTGGGAATTGTTTTGAATGACTTCTATAACGAAAATCCTGATCTGGTTTTAGAAGAAATTTTCGTGGGAATGTCTTGCGTGGCGCAGTTCACTGAGGACGAGTTATGGTATCGCGCCCAAATTTTATCATTCAACGAAGGGCTGGTCACTGTGTTTTTCGTTGACTATGGAAACGAGGATGTCGTCCCCCTGGATAAAGTTAGAAGAATCACCAAAGAGTTTATTGCCAATCCGCCGTACGCCATTGAATGCCAATTTAAAAGATTAGCACCGACTGCGACATTCGAAAAGGAAGTCATTGACCAACTAACGGAACTTACTTTTGAACGCAAAGTTATCGTTCAGTTTATAAATCTGACTGAGATTCCTTACGATATTGAGTTAACCATTGAAGGAGAAGAGATGCCGATATCCGAAAAACTTATTTTGGATGGATTAGCACACATCGTTGACAAAACATTAAATACTTCTTGCGATATTACAAATGAATTGGGTAAGTTAACATTAAGTTAATTTGGTATATTATTTAGAGGCCTAAATTTTAATAAATAATTATGCGCCTAATATTGAAGCGCATCGGCCTTAAAGGAAAAGGTCTGGCAACATAACATTACACATTAAAATAACTGTCTTTTTATAAATATAAAGGAAAAATTAAAAAAAAAATTAAATTATCTCTTATTACAAATTAAATAATTAGCATTTAATTAATCTTAAAAACGTGGACTACTGTGTCGCCATTGGTTTAGTGGCGACTGCTAAATCTAAATCCTTACCTCTCGCAATCTGTGAGAATTCAACCAATCCCATAAGTGTTTCTGGTTCGATTTAGCAGACTCCATTAAAAAAATGGCGGCATGGTAGTCCACGTATTTAAGACTAATTAAATGCTATTTATTTTGTAATAAGAGATCATATACATATGTCAGGGTTCGTACACGACCTGGAAAACCTGGAAAAGTCAGGGAAATTGAAAATGGGCCTAAAAAGTCAGGGAAAAGTCAGGGAAATTGAAAATGGACCTAAAAAGTCAGGGAAAAATATATTGGAGGGAAATTTAAAGTATAATGGTGACCAGAAAATGTTTTGTCTGAGATTTGAGCAAAGCCCCAAATTCGCAGAGCTCGCTTCGCTCGCTCAGGTTATTTATGATTTACTTTAAATTAAATTTAAACGAATTAATTGGCTAATTTTTATAACAATAACTCGTGCAAAAATTATTTGAGTGAATATAGATTGGTTTTCATATACGTTCGCCATGTACGTTATTGCAAATGGTCAGGGAAATGTGTGGAATTTAGTCAGGGAAAACCTGGAAAAGTCAGGGAATTTCATTCCAAAAATTTTGTACGAACCCTGTATGTTTTTTTTTCCTTTTGTGTTTAAAAAAAGGCCGTTCTTTTAAGAAATAATGTTATGTTACCTGAACTTTTCCTTTAACTTTTGTTTTTGACACTATGGAAAGATCATTAAATTGTAGTGTCAACTTCTATTTCAACATTTGCAGTTTCTTCCAATTCAACTATGGAGTTTGTCTTGCCCATTTATATTCCGTCAAACAACTCTCAAGTCTACGTGTCATACACAAACTCAATAGAGAGCTTTTTCGTTACGTTACAATCGAATGAAAATGGCCTGTTGTCACTGGTGGACAAGATAGAAGAATATTGCAGCAGTGATGAATCATCGCCACTCGATAGTGTCAAGCCTGGAGCAGCTTGCGCTTGTCTTTATTCCGCTGATGGACTTTGGTATAGAGCGCAAGTTCTTGAAATTCATGGTAAGCTTTTCCAAATCAAGTTTCAATGTATTTCAAAGAGTTCTAGTGTTTTAAAAAATTCTTGTTTGCAATTGAATTAATGAACTTATTGCGCAGGTACTAAAGCCACCGTAAAGTTCATCGATTACGGAAACATTGAAGATACCGAAGTGAAGGATTTGAAAAGGCTTAGCACCGAGTTGATCCTTATTCCACCGTTCTCGTTCGAATGCAAATTGCAAGCTCTCAAAGTTAAAGCTAACTGCCAGGAAGAATCAAAGTCTCTATTTGAAACGTTAACTCTAGACAAGAAACTTTTCGCGACATTCCATTCAAGAGAAGAACCGGTAGAAGTGAGACTCTACGATGGAGAAATCTTCCCGCACAATGATATTGCGTCTAAACTCTTGACCTCCGGTTTGTTGGAGGAGGTCATCTCAAAATCGGAGCCAGTTCATATTGAAGAAGCTGAACCATCTGGAGAAGAAGTAGTGTTGACTGAAGAACTTGAACCATCTGGAGAAGAAGTAGTGTTGACTGAAGAACTTGGACCGTCTGGAGAAGTAGTAGTGTTGGCTGAAGAACTTAAACCATCTGGAGAAATAGCGGTGACTGAAGAATTTGAACCAGTAGAAGAAATGGTGAAGACTGAAGAATCAGTTACTGAAACGGCTGACGTAGTTGGAGAAACATCAGTGGCAACCGAAGAATCGCTCTCTGACCCATCTAAATCAGTTGGGGAAGAATTAATTTCAACTGAAGAATCGTTCTCTGATCCATCTAAATCAGTTGGGCATGAAGAAGTTTCCAAACCACCTGACGTTGATAGTGAAGAATCAGAAATTCTTGGTAAAGAATTAGTTCCTGAAAAAATAGATACTGATTCAGATATTTTATCTGAGACGGAGTGCAGCCAACTTAACCAAAGCGAAGAAATTAAATCAGTTGATTTACAAAGTCTGTTAAGTACAAAAGCCATTGCGGGAGAATCTGACAAGGAAGTCAGAGAAGCGTCTTTAACTACTTCAGGCTCATTTACTTCCTTCACCGAGATTGAAGTTCCTATTAAACATAAGGTCTACGCAATGGTACCACACTCCATCTCTCCCTCAGAATTCTACCTAAATCTCTTAAGCGAGAGGAACAAACTAGAAGATTTGATGACAAAATTAACAGAAGTTTATACGGGTTTGTTGGAAAACGAGATGTCACTTGACGAAATCACTGTCGGACAGCCATGCGTTGGTTTGTATTTGGAAGATCTGCATTGGTACAGGTGTAAAGTGATAGATGTCTCAAACGACGACCAAGTCACTGTTCTGTTGGTTGACTACGGCAATGTTGTTCAAATCAACAAAGTAAACCTGAAGGCAATTGAACCAGATCTATTAGAGCTTCCTACTCAAGCTATTAAAGCATCGCTTTATGGCGTCAAACATCTAAATGAAGGTGAAACGCAATGGAGTCAACAAGTCTGCAATGAATTGTCGTCTATTTTTGAAAAAGACGGGGAGGAAAGGCGATTCCTAACGGAATTCATTGACAAAATCAACGATGAAGTATTGGTTAAGCTCTTAGATGTTGGAATCAGCGTAGCCGAGGTCTTGGAAGAAAAAGGTCTCGTGCGATTGGAAAGAGAGGTTCAATTTCCCTCAGTATCTTCAACGGGACAATTGGACCAATCTTCGTTAATGAGCGAAGATGATGTGATCGAATCTAGGGTACTGCCTTCACCATCTCGCGAGGATAAAATCGTTCCAGGAACGATAGCTATGGGTCGCGTCTTGATAGAGGAAGAAATTCGGAATAAAGAAGAAAAGGAAAAGATTCAGAATGCGTTAATTCAACAAGAAAAACCAGTTCCTGGTTTCGTTACCTACTTAGACAATGAAGAAGTTTTTTGCACATCATCCGATGATGGACTAGATGATATTTCTCCCGCGCAACCTAAAGATGAAGTTCAAAAAGTGGTAGTTGCGGCGGCCCCCTCTCCGCCAATTCCTAGACCTCTCAGCCGAGAAGATAAGATTTTACCCGGGTTATTGTCGCGAGGCTTAATGGAAGAGGAACAGCGCATCCTGGAAGAGCAAGAAGCCAATCAAAAAACTCCTAAAGGTCATGATGAAAAAATGCTTCCAGGAACATTATTCAGAAACGACCCTGAACCACTATTAGATTCATCGAAAGAGGAGCAAATTTTGGATGAATCCATTGATATCTCCAGTGATTTGTCAGAATCACCCTCCATAGTCAGCCACCACCAAAAATCGATCGCATCCACCAGTTCCATCCTGGATCAAGAAATTCCTACAACTACTTCGACTCCTTCGGATAAAACTACGATTGAAGAGATTTCAAAATCAAAAATAATACCGCATCCCGAAGTTTCTACCAACGGTAACATCGAGTTAAGCCAAACCGATGATTCGGTTATAATTACCCATGATCTGGAAGACAAAAGTGATAAGTAGATATTAAATAGACATACGTGTATTTTGATATGAAACGGAGAATGAAAAACATGAAAGTGTCATGTTTTAAAAAAATGAAAGATAAAAGTTTATTCTCTGTTTTTTTTTTTTCTTTTTCTTTTTTTTCTCTTTCTTTCATAAATTTTATTATTTTTTTGTCTTTCCCAACTTTCTTAAATGCCAATTAATACCAGTGTATTACTTCATTTGTTTTGGTTAACGATTTTCATGTATGTTTCTAAGGAGAAATTAAAGTGTACAACAACATTTCAATTTTAGTTTTTATTTAGAGCCTATTTCATACTCAAACTTTCTTCTAAACTTTGTTATGCCAACTATTTGAATTCAAAGGGAAGTTGGGTGACCTAAATAAAACTTGGGATTCCTTTTTGTGACTGAAATAGTTGTATCATCTTATTGAGGATTAACTTTCTTAGGGGTGTAAAAGATAAGTCTTTTTTTATCTCTCAAGTGTAGGTGTAGACTAATTTCACTTTAAACTGTATAGGCAGCTTGTGGAGGTTAGTCATATGTATTGACAATGCGATAAGCAGTTTTATAGTTTTATTGCTAATTTTATTTTGTTGCAAACTACGAATTTTTATATCATAAGAAGTCAAGGGAAGTACTTATTGTTATTTTGAGGTAGCTGGTCCTTAACAAACGTGAAGTAAAACAGCATGTCAGCGGAATTCAAAGGAAAAGCTGTTACAAGTAAGTAAAGTTAAACAAGAATATTGTCCTTACTTGCAGCTTCTTTGTATTCTACTACAGGGTTGCCATGGAATTTTCAGAACCAAATTCCCTGACTTTTTCTGCGATTTCCCTGACCTTTTAGGCCAAAAGTGTGAATGTTTACAGCACGTTTTAAGTGCTTATAATTAAATAAACTCTCTATATTAAGTTTTCCAATGTATTTTTCGCAAAAAAATTAATTAGAAATATTTTAACTATAAATAACAGTCTTAAGAGATTTTTTAGAGAGCATTTACTTTACAAAAACAATTCTAGACATTTTTAAGGATTGCTCTAGAGTGTTCTGTGTTAAGAGAGTTTGAGGAGAAACTTTCATTACTCTTTCAATAAAGACAACCCCAGAAAATTGCAGCCACTAAAATCAAATTCCCTGACTTTGTTGAAATTTTTAAAATTCCCTGACTTTTCGGCCCATTTTTAAATTCCCTGACTTTTCCAGGTTTTCCCTGACCCGTGGCAGAACTGTAATCGTTTAGTTCTTTAACTCCTTTTAATTTTAATGAACCATTTCAGTTTTGGGACCAGTTTCGCCCAAACATTTAGGCAAAACTTTAACGCACGAACATTTACCATTCAATTATGATACGATTTTGTCATTGTCGTTGGATGACCAATCTAATGATCCGATGGCAGAGACTCCCATGAGTATGGAGAACTTATGGTGGATTAATAAGAACCCGTAAGAACGATATTAATGGAGATTAAATTAACTTTAATCAATTGTATTTAAAAATATTTCTAGCTATCATCACAAGGAAAATAACAAATACGGTGACCTAGCGACTCGAGAAGCCATTCTACACGAGTTGAAATTCTTTAAAGAAAACGGAGGGGGAACTATTGTGGATAATTCTTCGGCTGGGTTAAACCGTATACCTGAATTACTCGAGAAATACGCTCGTGAAACCAAAGTTAATATTATCTGTGGAACAGGTGAGATGAATTTTAGATTATATACTATTTGAGGAATGAGGACATAACTTGAAATTAACGAAAATGTCAGGCCAGGGTTGCCACGGAATTTTCAGAACCAAATTCCCTGACTTTTCCAGGTTTTCGCTGACCTTTTTCTGAGATTTTCCCTGACCTTTTTAGGCCAGAAACGTGAATGTTTACAGCACGCTTTAAGTGCTATAATTAAATAAACTCTCTACATTAAGTTTTCCAATGTATTTTTCGCACCAAATTGAATAAGAAACATTTTAACTATAAATAACGGTCTAAGAGATTATTTTAAAGGCGTTTACTTTACAAAAACAATTCTAGACAATTTTAAGGATTGCTCTAGAGTTTTCTGCGTTAAAAGAAGATGAGGAGAAACTTTCATTACTCTTTCAATACAGACTTATCCCCAGAAATTTTACCCACTAAAATCAAATTCCCTGACTTTTTCGGCCCATTTTTGAATTCCCTGACTTTTCCGGCCCATTTTTGAATTCCCTGACTTTTCCAGGTTTTCCCTGACCCGTGGCAACCCTGTCAGCGTTATTTGGTTTGTTTTCTAGCTTACTAAGTCACTCAAAGACTATTGGACGCTATTGGATATTTTAACAGTTTTTGAGAAACTATGAAGATTTACGTTTTATTTTTAATATTTTATAAGGTTTCTACATTAGCCCGAGTCAGTCGCAAACGCGGTTAGCCTATTCGGAAGAAAAAATGATTGAATTTATGCATCAAGAATTGGTTGAAGGATTTCAGGATACTAAAATGAAGTGCGGGATTATTGGAGAAATAGGAACATCTTGGCCCATAGATGGTATTTGTTTTTTTTTAATTAGCCAACAATCGTTTCTAAATAATTAATACTCTAAATTTCAAATCAGATTTTGAGAAGAGAGTTTTAAGAGCAGCGGCTCAAGTGCAAGAATTTTTAGGATGTCCAGTTAACATTCACCCAGGACGAAGTGACGAAGCTCCGTTTGAAATTATGAGACTCTTTCAAGAAGCGGGAGGGAAAAGCTACAAGACTGTCATGTCACATCTAGAACGTAAGGGAGTTATTAAAATGGACTGGCAAAGGTGTGAAACATTGTGTTTGTTGTCATTAATTGATTTTAAAAATTTTTCCTTTTGAAAACTTTTAAATTTTTTAAATTTATTTCTTTCTTTTTTTTTTTTTTTTTTTTTTTCCCCAAACCCTTTTTGAGAATTTAAGTTTCTCGTTCCCTTGCCAGTTAAAGGGAGGGTGAAATAGAAAATCAAGTGATTTTTTATCGATTCTTCTACTAATTATAAGACCAGTCTGCATAGTGAAACACTCAGGAAATATCTCCGAATGATTTTAAAATTCAAATTAGGTTCAGATTACAAGGATAATTTTAAAGAAGGTCCTCCGGCCAATCGCGTAACGCCCTGCCTTTTTGTTAACAAAATTCTCGTGGCACGTTCCGTGTTGAATGAAATTTATCACGAGATTTGATATAAATTTGCGCGCGACGTGACAATCGTGGCGCGAGACACGGAACGTGCCACGAGAATTTTGTTAACAAAAAGGCAGGGCGTTACGCGATTGGTCGGAGGTCCTTCTTTAAAATTATCCTTAAAATCTGAACCTAATTTGAATTTTAAAATCATTCGGAGTCTGTATTTCCTGAATGTTTCACTATGCAAACTGGTCTTATAATTAGAAGAAGAATCGATAAAAAATCACTTGATTTTCTACTTCACCCTCCCTTTAAAGGAAAAGGTAACTTAATATAGTATTATACCTTAAAAGAATGTCTTTTTCTAAATATAAAAGGAAAATCATATCTCATTACAAAATAACTAGCATTTAATTAGTCTTAAAAACGTGGCCTACTGCGCCATCCGCCCTTGGTTTAGTGGCGTCTGCTAAACCGAACTTCTTACCGTTGTTACCTACCCTTGCCCCTCTCAGCCTGTGAGAATTCAACCAATCCCGTAGGATTAAGTGGTTCGATTTAGCAGACGCCACTAAACCAATGGCGGATGGCGCAGTAGTCCTTGATTATTTTTAAGACTAATTAAATGCTAATTATTATTATTTTGTAATAAGAGATCATTTATTTTTAAATATTTTTCCTTTTATGTTTAGAAAAAGGCCGTTCTTTTAAGGTATAATGTTATGTTAACACGCTTTTCCTTCAATTTCCTAGATTTTTGGTGGTAAGCTCAAATTTATTATTTACTATTTCCATAGGTACAATTTTTGAGAATACAAAATTGGCGGAATTTCTAAGTTGCGGAGTTTTTTGCGAATTCGATTTATTTGGAACAGAGTCTTCGCATTACCAATTGAACCGCGCCATAGATATGCCGAGTGATGCTCAAAGAATCGCTCGATTATATAAATTGGCTCAACACGGATTTGAAGAAAAAATTCTTATTTCTCAAGATGTTCACACGAAACATAGATTGGTAAATCCGATATTAGGTACATTACATTGTTGACATAATTTAGAATTATTATTTCAGATGAAATTTGGGGGTCACGGTTTTTCTCATATTCTTCTGAATGTCATTCCAAAAATGCTCGAGAGAGGTTTCACTCAAGAACAAGTTGATAAAATAACAATTGAAAATCCCGCTCAATGGCTAACATATTGGTAAACATACTTAAAGGGAGGGTGAAGTAGAAAATCAAGTGATTTTTTATCGATTCTTTTACTAATTTTAAGACCAGTCTGCATAGTGAAACATTCAGGAAATACAGATTCCGAATGATTTTAAAATTCAAATTAGGTTCAGATTTGCAGGATAATTTTAAAGAAGGACCTCCGACCAATCGCGTAACGCCCTGCCTTTTTACTAACAAAATTCTCGCGCCACGATTTTCACGTCGCGCGCAAATTTTATCAAATGTCGTGATAAATTTCATTCGACACGGAACGTGCCACGAGAATTTTGTTAACAAGAAGGCAGGGCGTTACGTGATTGGTCGGAGGTCCTTTTTTAAAATAATCCTTAAAATCTGAACCTAATATGAATTTTAAAATCATTCGGAAGTATTTCCTGAATGTTTGACTATGCAGACTGGTCTTATAATTAGTAGAAGAATCGATAAAAAAAATCACTTGATTTTCTACTTCACCCTCCCTTTAAAGGGAGAATGAAATGGTTTTCTGGCAATTTAATTTTTCCTTTGACTGTAAATTAAATTTTTTATAATCACTGATACTTTTTTTTTTTACAGATTTATTTCTTTTTCGCTTTTCCCGAGTTAGCATCGTCCTTTGGTCTCGCTGATCGAGCAAATTGCTAGATAAGAAAAGTGTGATGAATTTAATCCATAATTTATACTTTTGATAATAAAAAAACTGGAACTTACGACTACTATTGGTTTTCCCTTTAACATAAATCCGTGTGTTTCATTTACAGCTTTAATGGCTTGCTCTTCATTGGCTAAAGTTACAAAAGCTTGACCTTTCATTCGTCCTTCCATTAACCTTATATCAAACATGTTTTTCTCGATTTCATCTCGCCTGTTTATGTATCTCCCAAATATACTTATCAAGTCTTTATCATCAACTTGATTGGCTAAGTTCTTGACGTAGAGTCGGTAAGTGGCTTCACCGGGGGCGTAGTTTTTGAAAGCAGTGTGGTTTTTCATTTCTGATATTATAAACATAAGTCTTAACTCTTAAGACATAATATTCTGGCAAGAAGCGATATCTAGTTTATTAGGGAGAAGGTATAAATTCTCCACATTTCCAGCTTTATCTCCAGTCCAAACGTAGGTCCGGAGTTAATCCCCGCCTCTAAATTACAAGCAGCATCTCATTGGTTCTTGAAAACTCACGTCAGCGCGACGCGAATGACGAAAATTACGTATTTTCCGACTGAGGAGAGGCAGCGAAATAGCCTGGCGCCTCCTTTTACGTCCCCCCTGGTATTTTCAAAGGGGGACTGGGACTATGGCGCGCGAATAATTAGGCATCTTATACCTTCTCCCTAATAAACTAGATATCACTTCTTGATTCTGGGTTAAAAGTTTTGTTAAAACCTTGAGCGGAGATTTTATTTCTCTCTAATTCCAAGTTGCTAAGGAATTTAACTCCTTTCCAAATTTCTTCATTGTCCGATGTTTCTTCTTTCTCCTTGGTTTCAATTTTCTGTGGTTCTATCACTCCAAAGCCTCCAGATTCTACAACACTAATTTCTGACGAATCTTCTTCATTACCTAAGTTATAATAGATATGAAATTATTGTTGCTGGTCCCAAGATCAGAAAAAAAATGGAGAATCAGGAAGCCAGTTTGAAAAGCCTTCGCTGAACTCATTAGTTATCGTTTTCCATTAGGGTCGCCCGAGATCGCTCCGTATAGAGCTATCTCTGAAGGCTTAGTGTGACGTCACCCATTATATTTGCCCATAGATTACCAAAGCGGTACCAAACATTGCCGCCCACTGCCAAAGCTAATCCTGTGACGTTTTACCTAGGCGCTGACGTCACAACTGAAAGCGTTTTTCTTTGAGGTGATCCGAGCGCTCCCGGAGCGCTCCGAAAAAAAAAATCGTCTTTCATAGAAAAAAAACGAGCTGCTCCGAGAAGGAGGCGCGTCTTACATTGACCCAGTCGCTCCCTCCCGGTTTGCTCCCGGATTGATCCCAACCGCTCCGACTCTAGAGACGGAGCGACCAAAATGGAGCGCCTGATGAAGTCACAAAACCGCTCTGAAAAAACGTTTGTCTTTCATTGGGAGCAATTACATTCGGTCCTCCGAGCTAGAGCGATGACGTAACACGAAAATAAGGAGCGATCTCGGAGCGCTCTCGGGCGACCACAAAGGAAAACGCTATGAGATAGCTCTACTTTCTTGTTATGTCATCGCTCTTCTCGGAGCAGCTCGTTTTTTTTCTATGAAAGAGAGCGCTCGGATCACCTCAAAGAAAAACGCTATTAGTCGCTCCGTCTCTCACGTTGGAGCAGTTGGGATCAATCCGGAAGGGAGCGACTGGGCCAATGGAAGACGAACTTTTTTTATTTTTTTTTTCGAGCCGTCAAATCACCCCAATGGAAAACGCTATGAGACTTTCATCCAATAATTTACGAGATTTCTCAACCGACTTAAGTGACGTCCCTTTCTCCTCACTTTTTTTTATAAGTAACAATTAATCATACTTTTTCCAATAACTAATTCTTCCCCCTGTTTGAAATTGAACTGAATCTTTTTCGACTCCAATTCAACCGTTTCAAAAACTTTGGATGGTTCAATCATTTTGTCAGCGTCTCGCGTCTGAGTTTGTGATGCGACTGGTGTGATTATTTTTTGAAGTTTGGGCCTTTTTATTGGTTTCAGTGGTTTTTTGGTGGCTGGCCTTTTAGTTCGGGGTTCAGATATCATTCTGAAATGCAAGTGTCTACGTCATTATCATTATCATTGCATTTTGAAGGTCTCTTTAAATCGGAACACCACCAACATATCTCTCGGTGTTTCATCTTCTTCACTTTGATATTCAGATTCCTCCGAGGATATTTGATCTTCAAGACCTTTTCTTGGTCCCATAACTATGACTTTATCATTGGCTGTTATGACAGGAGGATCTGGCAATAAAGGGGTTGTAGGGGTTGGTTGTCCAAATGGCGCTGGCATGTTCATTTTGTTCATTAGATGTAAAACCTGAATTAGCAGTTAAACGAATGTTTAACTTCCACGCAAATTTTGTAGGATGGAAATATTACTTGGGTGTAAAATTTTGGAACTGATGCTAAGGCGCTACTGATATTTGCAATTATTGATGGGGTTGGAGGTGGATATTTGTATCTTAATAACGGGGAAGGAGGGTAATTGACCCCCAAATGGGGCGCAATGGCATTTAATTGTTTGGTGAACTCCGAAATTTTGTTGGTGATTCTTTCTTTTTCGTTTTCCAAATTTTCCGCTTCATTTTGAGCAATAAATCTGTGACTATAAAATTCAATATTAGGCCTAGGAGCGAATGAATGGACACAACTTGATCCAACCAACCCTGTAAAGTCAGATTCATGGGGAAAATTAACAGACTGCTGAGGTTTGGCAAATTGTACCACTAAACGCTGACCAGCCAGTTCTAATTGATGCAGCCGTTGTAAGGCGCATTCTGCTAATTCTTTAGTGGGAAAGGAAGCGAAAGCTGAGTAGCGCTGATTATAGAGTATTTATATTATTTTATTACAGTAACATTTATATGGGTGAATTAAATTGTGTTATCATTACCATTTTGCCATAGTTTGGCATGCATCGAACAGCTGTTGCCCCATATTGTTGCAAAAAATTTATTTTGTCCTCAACTGTGAAGTCTTTCGAAAAATGTCTAATGAAAAGTGTACTTTCATGCATTATTAAACAAATTTAAACATTCACACGTGGTGAAAAAACTTTTAAAATTTGCAAAAGTGTCTGCTTCGCAGTAGGCTCCAATCAAAGAACTTGAAAGAAGTTGAAGGAACTCATCTCTGATTGGATAATTTCACAGGGCGAGGAATCTTGGTTCTGTTCAGTTCGGTTTTAAGTCACTTAGACTCCAGTGTCCTCTGCTCTCAACACATGCTGGGGAAACTTTGCTGACCAAAACAATTACGTTCATAATTAATCTTCAGTTAATAATCTGATACTAATTATTACAAAGTGAGTTTTATATCTTAATTACAAAATGTTTGAATCGAGGTTTTTTTTAAATTTGGGTTTAGAGGTCTTAATATTTAAAGGGGTCATATTTAATTTTTTTGAATCTTAAGCCTTGGCCAACACGTGTACCAGTCAGTCGGGCCAGGCTGTGTGTACACTGTACAGTACAGTACTTTGCCGGGCACTTTGCATTGCTGTGCATTGTTTCCGTAAAATTCCATTGCAATTAGTACCAACATTTCTACTTTTACAGAAAAAAATGTCTACATATTTGGCTCAGCAGCTGAAAAAGCTCGCAGTGCCACAAACAACCTTGTTGTTACCGGAAAAGGTTAAACCTTCATTGTTATTTGATCCCAAAGAAGCTGCGACATTAGAAAGAGATACTGTTTATGCGATTGGTATTAATTTTATTGCACACTTTCTGTGACAGTTTGCTCTAGCAGTGGCTGTAGCACCTTACCTATTACTAATATCACTATCTTCAGGTTTGACTGGCCTAGAAGAGTTAGAACTTTTAAACAATGACTTCACTGTATTTGAGGCTACTTTATTTAACGAAACCTCCAAACATTTTGAGCGCTCTGTTCAGACCAAAGAAGATAATGAGAAGTTGGATCGTATTATTAAAAGGTTTCTGATTATGGTATCACCCTACATCCTTTTGAGACCAGCGCACAAAGCTTTAGAATGGCTAATACACAGGTATTGAAAGACCTAACCATTCAAATTAATAGAGCTTTCTCAGTTGTGACGTCAGTGCCTAGGTAAAACGTCACGGGCTTAGCTTTGGCAGTCGGTTGCCATGTTTGGTACCACTTTGGTTCTATGGGGAAATAGCATGACGTCACACTAAGGCTTCTGAAATATCTCTATAAGCTCCTTGTATTTATTTTGTAAGCTTTTGTTTTCTCAAAGATTTCATATTCACACATTCAACATTGACGACGTTGTTGGATGCGTATTACCATTTCACGAAACTAAGTTTTTTGTGCGGTTCCTTCAACTTTTGGATATAAGTAGCGTAACTAGTCGTTGGAATTGGCTGGAACCCTTACAAAAGCCAGGTGTTCCATTGGCAAAATCAACGCTCCTTAATCATTGTTACGCTGATCTTAGTTTCATGAAGTTTGTTTGCGAATTAGTTCCGCAAGCCATTAAAGTATGATTAGTTTTAGTTTAATAATGTTGATGATATACTAATTGCTAATTTTTCATTAAAGGTTTCATCGAACATCTCGCATCCGTCTTTGAAAACGACACTTTCATTTTACACACTGACTATCCTGGGTGCATTTGAAAATTGTCAGATGATATCCGAAGAAATGATGACTTTATTACTTCCGTACCTTTTGAAGGGTTTAAAGTCTGATAATCAAGATTATCTGTGCTCATCCTACATGATTTTATCGCAAATGGTTAAGAAAACCACTTTAGCTCCTGATTTTTTAGACAAAATTTTGGTGAAATTAGTGGAGGTACAAGTTTATACGAGTGTCTTTGTTCCAATCCCAATTTTTAATTCATTTTATGATGAAATGTTTTTATCTCTTATTTTTCCAGCGAGCTAAACCCGACTGTTTAAAGGAGTGTACCGTATGTTTGTTGGTCATCTTTCAGTATCAAAAGCCATCCATTTCTAAAGAGTAAGTATAATTTACCCCAAACTTTATTGACGGCTACACTTTCGAGTGTCAGAACTCTGGTGTTGCCCGAGATTCAGAGAGATATCCAGAGGTGTGCAAGTGTTCGTTAAGTTCGTGTATCTAGCCGAGTACTCGTTAAGTTCGTGTATCTAGCCGAGTACTCGTTAAGTTCGCGCGTCTAGCCGAGTACTCGTTAAGTTCGCGCGTCTAGCCGAGTACTCGTTAAGTTCGCGCGTCTAGCCGAGTACTCGTTAAGTTCGCGTATCTAGCCGAGTACCCGTTAAGTTCGCGCGTCTAGCCGAGTACCCGTTAAGTTCGCGCGTCTAGCCGAGTACCCGTTAAGTTCGCGCGTCTAGCCGAGTACTCGTTAAGTTCGCGCGTCTAGCCGAGTACTCGTTAAGTTCGCGCGTCTAGCCGAGTACTCGTTAAGTTCGCGCGTCTAGCCGAGTACCCGTTAAGTTCGCGCGTCCAGCCGAGTACCCGTTAAGTTCGCGCGTCCAGCCGAGTACTCGACTCGATTACAATATATTGAAATATTAAAATCTTAAATACCCAAATCCAAGGCTTATAACTTTAGCAGACGATGTACCTCTATGTGCTTAAAAACTAAAATACCCCCCCCCCCCTTGGAAATATTACTTAACTGAACCTGCTAGTTTTAGCTGTTCTGTAATTATCCAAATTTATATGGTTTTTATTGTACCTTTCAGACTTTTCACCGCCATAATTAAGCAGAAGGGCATTATTGGCGAGTTGGAGTCTTTATCAGAGTCATTTCATTGTGGTCCTTTTCTACAACCACTTATAACCAAACTTCTTTCTAAGACTATCGCTCCCGTGAAAAATGAAAAGAAAGGACCCTTTCGTTGTCTCCTCTCCATTCTGAAATCAATACGGTTGGAAACCAAAAGTATTCGCAAAACCGTCAAAACCCTCTTCAAAAAATACGTTATTAAATTTGACAAAAAAGATACTGACAAGAAGAATATTAGCGTTAAAGACCGAACAATTAAATGTTTCAATCACTTGGAACGAAGGTATGTTTTTAATTCACGTTCAACTATGGTTAAAATCATGGATAGATAAAGAATGCGCGTGAGCTTGAAATTTGTTTTCACGGTATAGGATAGGCAACTCCCTATCTCGAACGACAGCTTATTCTTTATACACTCTGTTACAACATCGGTTGTCAGCACGCGCAAAGCTAGGTCTCTATGTGACGTACCTTTGTACGTGCTGTCAAGAGACTAAAAACTTCAGGATCTTCAGGATTTAAAATATCCGCGAGTTTTTTAGCTCGAGTGCACGGACCTCTAGGCCTTAGTTTCAAATACGTGTATTAGGCTGTAGGCAACTTCACACGTATTTGAAACTAAGGCCTAGAGGTCCGTGCACTCGAGCTAAAAAAACTCTCGGATATTTTAAATCCTGAAGATCCTCAAGTTTTTCATCTCTTGACAGCACGTACAAAGGTACGCCACATAGAGACATGGGTTTGCGCCAATGAGATAGAGTTACAATTCAAATCGACTTACCGTGAAACACATTGTTTTATTAAAGCACGTTTATCAAAACATGACAGCGCCATCTGTGAGCCTTTAGCGGAACTAATTACAACTTTTACTTGCTTATTTGCAATCAGAAACATCGTTATTCGTTAAGGTTTTTTATTTCATCTATTTATTAGATTAAAAGGACTAGAGTTTTTATTATTTAACTCTCGTATTTTATTTAACACGTTTAAAAAACTATCTTGACAGCTTCTTACACAGATTATAGCAGCAGATGGTAATTCAAGTGATTAATAGGGGGCGCCACCCGTATTTGATAAAGATTCATGCTCGACAAAAAGTGTATCACGAAACGTCGATCTCGAGATCTCACGTTGTGACTCTAGGTTTAATACATATATTCTATCTCATTGGTTTGCGCGTGCTGACAACCGATATTGTAACAGAGTATATACAGAATAAGCTGTCGTTCGAGATAGAGAGTTGCCTATCCTATAGAGTGAAAACAAATTTCACGCTCACGCGCATTCTTTATCCATGATTAAAATTTTGTAACGAGGTGAAATTTATTATGATTCTTTAGGTATCCCGTTGTTGTTGACGAAGAAGTTAAAAAGTTTATGACTTTCGCCAAACCAAAGGCTAAAAGCAAAGTTCGATTAATTTTATATTCAGTTGGAACCGAAAAATTATCCAATAAGAACAAAGACATCTTGTTCCTGAACATTTGTCATCCAACCGTCGCTAGAAGAATTTTGGGAGTCAAACACTTAATCAAATCCATTCGTTTAGGAAAGGTATTACTACTCCTTTTCTAGTTCTTAATGAAAATGATTAGTGATTCAAATGCAATTTCTAGATAAAGTCTGCGGACAAAGATATTATAAAAGAAACGTTACAACTTCGTTTAAACGATGATGAACCTGAGATAGTTCAAACCATACTGGAATTAGAAGAGAAATTGATGAGATATTTCACAGTTGAGGAGATCTTTTCGTATCTGATGAATGTGTTAAAGAGGGATGACGTAAAGTGGATGCGAGTGAAGAAAAACGTATTTCAATTTATTTGCAATGAAGAAGAATTATACGATAACAAAGAGCGGGAGAATGAGTTAATGAGGAGCGTCTTCAACTTTATGATTAGTTCCAATAAGGAAACTCCAGCTATTCTCAATGAAGTTATTCTTCATTCGAAGTTTGCCAAGTCACAAGCTTTTTTCACTGCAATAAACCAATGTACGTTAAATTCTATTTAGATCCAATTTCTGGGATTAAATAGCCGGGGACACTGTTTAAGACCATAGTTTGGGCATGGATAAAGAACGCGCGTGCGGAAATTAGTTTTCACTCTACAGGATCGGCAACTCCCTATCTCGAGCGACAGCTTATTCTGTATATACTCTGTTTGTAACAACATCGGTTGTCAGCACGCGCAAACCTAGGTCTCTATGGAACGTAGCTTTGTACGTGCTGTCAAGAGACAAAAAACTTCAGGATCTTCAGGATTTAAAATATCCGCGAGTTTTTTAGCTCGAGTGCACGGACCTCTAGGCCTTAGTTTCAATTTCACACGTATTTGAAACTAAGGCCTAGAGGTCCGTGCACTCGAGCTGAAAAACTCGCGGATATTTTAAATCCTGAAGATCCTCAAGTTTTTTGTCTCTTGACAGCACGTACAAAGGTACGTCACATAGAGAAACAGCTTTGCGCGTGCTGACAACCGATGTTGTTACAAACAGAGTATATACAGAATAAGCTGTCGTTCGAGATAGGGAGTTGCCGATCCTATAGCGTGAAAACAAATTTCCTCACGCGCATTCTTTATCCATGGTTTGGGCTTAAATAGCGTGAATGATTTGCTAAGCTATTTAGGCCTAAATTTTGGGCTGCGCGACTATTTAGGCCCCCCAAATTGTGAGGAGACAATTTTTGGACCAAAATAGGAATGACCGCGCTTAATAGACAGGGACTATAATTTGGGCCCACACATAGCCACTTCGTTTGTTTTTAGCACTGCTAAATAAATATATTCATGCGAAAATAATATATAGCTCCCTATAAGTATGAAACTCTCCATTTAAGCCATGATTGTAAACAGCATTTTCTTCCATTGAAATTTGTAAAAAGTTTCTAATGCCACCTATTAAGAGTTTTTGGCGTTAAAAAGATGAAATATTAATTTGTTTAGAAAATTTTCAAATTTTATGTTGTAATTAAATGGTTAAAGGTCTGGACGTTATTATGATAATTATAACTGATTAAGTACATGTCAAAATTATCATAATAAATTAATAGATGGCGCGAGATTTTGACGAACGAGGCTAGCGCCTACACTGGTACTTTCCCCGGCCCATCGTGCCTTTCGCGGACACCTTAGGTGGCGGCGGCGGTTTCGCCCCCCCTTTTACTCGTAGTACCGAAAGTTCTCCCAAGGGGCGTACAAGCGTAAGCGCGCCAAATTTGGGAGCAAATGCTGTAGTATGAAAATGTACTACGTTTCATACTTATAGGGAGCTATATATTATTTTCTTATGATATATTATAATTTGTTTTATTATTTTTTAGTTTTGGAGTCTAAGAAAATGAAAGTACCAGAAAAGGATTGCAAAGACAAGGAGTTGAAGCGATGGAATCAGCTTCTTATCAATGGTATAACCGAATCGTTGAAGAAGATCGATCAAGGAACGCTGAATAAAATTGTGTGTCTCCATTTTATTTAACTCGGTTTAAAGTTTAGTCAAATAATGTTTTTAATTTATTTAAATTTTTGTTAATCTGTTGCAGGCATATCTGGAGGTTATTGCAAACGACAATAACACCATCTCGACGTTTGTCTCGCTCAGCGCTTTGACATATATTGTAAACAGCTCGTTGTCTTCCAGTGAACGAATAAATGCTGCTCGTAAATCCATCAAAATTTTGAATCAGATGTTACCGTACGTGATGCAAGAGGAAGCCATCAAACACGATACTCTACAGGGTTTGCTGCTCTCCAAACTTCCTGTTTCGCTACTCTCATCAACCTTGAAAGACATTTTTAGCCTTCTCAAGGCTAATACTCTCGATTCTGTTGAAGAAAACAGCCAATTTTGCGACCTACAAGCTGACTCTTTTTATTTCATCGCTAATCATTCAAATGACAAAAATGAAATTCGGATGACTCTTTTCAAAAAATATTTGGAACAGTTTTTAGGGGTAATTTTTAATTTCTCTTAGTTATAGCAAAAGTATATAGATATAAAAACGAAAAGTACCCTTCGTTGAAACTTGCTCGCTATGTGCAATATGAGAAGCCCTCCTTTATTCCAGAATAGTGTCGACCCCCCCCCCTCTGTGTATGATTACCTTCCCGAGCGTGGCACAGGGAACGAGCCGTGAATAGGCTCATAAAGTAGCAGATTATTATCAGTATTATGTACTGCTATAAATCTATGACGTCAAGAAGCCCTTCCCTGATTGGTTAGTTCCTGTAGGCGTTGAGCGGAGGGTAGTTTGCTTCTCTGTATACATCAGGGTTCGTACACGACCTGGAAAACCTGGAAAAGTCAGGGAAATTGAAAATGGGCCTAAAAAGTCAGGGAAATTTAAAATGGGCCTAAAAAGTCAGGGAAATTTAAAATGGACCTAAAAAGTCAGGGAAATGTCAGGGAAAAATATATTGGAGGGAAATTTAAAGTATAATGGTGACCAGAAAAAGTTTTGTCTGAGATTTGAGCAAAGCCCCAAATTCGCGGAGCTCGCTTCGCTCACTCAGGTTATTTATGATTTACTTTAAATTAAATTTAAACGAATTAATTGGCTAATTTTTATAAAAATAACTCGTGCAAAAATTATTTGAGTGAATATAGATTGGTTTTCATATACGTTCGCCATGTACGTTACTGCAAATGGTCAGGGAAATTTGTGGAATTTAGTCAGGGAAAACCTGGAAAAGTCAGGGAATTTCATTCCAAAAATTTTGTACGAACCCTGTACATGTCGTCTACTTCCAAAGACAGGGAATTGTTAATGAAGTGTACTTTTGGATTTTTATACTATATACTTCTGATTATAGGCCTTTCTAAGGGGGGGGATTATGGGTAAAAGGTCCAATGACACTATTCCTCAAGGCAATTCAACCCTACCAAAATTATCACACAAATAACCAAAGTCAAAAACCCCACGCCCTCATATTTATCCTGTTGATGGGCGTGTGATGCCCTAAGCCCCAGAAACCTTTTTCTCCGTGATGTAAAAATGACGGTCAATTCATATGTTTCTAACTCACTCGGTCTAATAGTTGAGTCAGCTAATTTGCCAGTTTTCTCATTTTAGACTCTGTTTGAAGAACCTGAGAAAAAACTGAGGTTCTTATCAAGGTTTTGGCTCGAGCATTTGAAGTTTGGAGTAGACGGGATTTCTTTCGAAACTAAATGGCCTAATATTCAATTTATTTCTTTGGAAATTGCGGAAGAGTTTTTGTCGTCATTTACAAATCCGGAACCTTTTTTCAAAGAAGATATCATTAGTAAGAATAAGTAGTCTAAACTTGTTTGATTTGTTTCGGGAAGCCGAAATCCGAACATGCTTGATGAAGAGGCGCAAAACGTTTGCTTTTATTACAATTGCGCTTCATTTCTTCTAGTTACCTTTCACCTTTTGGCTACTCTCTGCGCTCCTGATGAAAAAATACGAAGTTTGGCAATCAAATGTGTCACCAACATTTTGAATAAGATAGGGAAGGTTTCTGAACCTAACGCTTTCCTGAATTTGTTCTCTTATGTTAAGGAACACGAGGAAGAAATCATTTCTGACGAAAAGTAACTTTAACAAGACGACCCAAGGGCTCGTAATAGTAGCCACATCGTACGAGTGAATAGCCCCTCTATACTCTACCCTAATGAGTGGATAACCCCTCTATACCTTACCCTACTGAGTGAATACCGCTATCTTTTACAATGCTTAAATGATTTACCGTGCATAAAATCAGAGTGAATACAAATTCATAAGTATCCGACCCCACAGATAAAAATTCAAAAGTATCCGACCCCACAGATAAAAATTCAAAAGTATCCGACCCCACAGATAAAAATTCAAAAGTATCCGACCCCACAGATAAAAATTCAAAAGTATCCGACCCCACAGATAAAAATTCAAAAGTATCCGACCCCACAGATTAAGAGGTACCCCACCCCACATCACCCCGACATTTTAGAGATAAAACTAAAAGATAAAATCTCGGGGTTTGTTTCAAGTCTATATGGCTCAGTGGTAGCTGCGTGAGCGACCCCGGTTCGATTCCCGGGTCTGACCTGAAAAAATTTTAATTAAAATTAAATCTCTAACTGAGCCCAGTTACCCCTATGGGTGGGTTGTGGTTATATAAAGTTCTTTTAAGCTAAAATCCGACGATAACGAAAGCGACAACCCCGGCCACTACTACTACTACAGCTCGGGTCAAACTAAGAGCCTCATCGTGTACTACGATGTGGCTAAAAACAGTTCAATGTACTATTGCAAGTTTTACACTTTGGAATCCTTTTTTTTTTTTCAGCCAATTTTCATTTTTGTTTTCCGCTTGGCTTTCTCCGGCTTTAAATGATCCAGAAGCCCAGAAAGAAGGTCCAGCCACTCGTAGACGAACAGCGACCATATCAATCACTCCAGAAAGCGTAGTTTTGAGAGAAATTCTCAATTTATGTGCTAGTAATCAAGTAGAGGAACATTGTCAATATGGCGGGGTTCTAATGTTGAAGCAATCCAACTCGCACGTTAGTATGAACGACTTTTAAAGTTACTCCATGGATAAAGAATGAGGAAATTTGTTTTCGAGATTAAAATCCTGACAAAAGAGTATTTCTTTCGTCTCTTATCAGCATATAGAGACCTAGACTTACGTCTGCTGTCAACCAAAGCTGGAACCAGGGTTCATACAAACCGGGAAAACCTGGAAAACTCGGGGAAATAAATAATTAACAAAAACCTCAGGGGAATTTAGAATTTTTAGTAAAGTTCAGGGAAATCAGTGAAATTTGCGTCAAACGGGGGGGCCAATAGTTAAGCAAAATGTTCACTAACATCCCCATAGGATTAACATTACACTAAACTTTGGAGCCTTATAACTCTGGTTCTACAAGAGATACGGGGATATCCTTTGACTATGTTATAGTATGCAACCATACTATAACTCGGGATTAAGACAAATAGAGCCCGAGTAATTAAGAAAAATGTTCAAAAACATACTCTCCATAGGAATAGCATTACACTAAACTTTGGAGGCTCATAACTCTGGTTCTAGTAGAGATACAGGGATGCCCTTTGACTATGTTATAGCAGAAATATATTACCTTACACGAAGTTCACTTCAATAAGGGTTAGTACCGTGGACATCATCTATGAAGAGAAAACCCGAAAAAAAAACTTTGCAAGAGTGAAGAGGCGTGAATTTTTTCCCCCTCCCGACGCGCGCTAGTCGCGAAGTGAAAAAGTCTTCCTCTCGAGAGAGAACTGTGATAAATGGCCACTGCCAAGATAATCTGACGTTTCCTAGAAACGGCGGGATTCAACTGTATTTCGCGCAAGTGAGAAGCCGCTGCATAAGATACAACCATGATACGATTGTAATAAAACCGGTTTTACGCACATTTTCCTCACTACGCGACGCTAGTGTTTTTATTTTCACCTCTCTGCCTCGCTGTCCGGGAGGAACGGTACAGTTTCTAGCCTGTAAAAATACTTCATAGATGATGGCCGGCGCGAGGTAGGGAGAAGTGAACTTCGTGTAAAGTAATATATTTCTGGTTATAGTCCTATGTGCCCCCCCCCCCCGCTCCTTCGTTTACATTTCCTCCATAGGATACTGTATATACGGCAAAAACCTGGAAAACTCAGGGAAGAATGTGGGGAAATACCTGGAAATCTCAGTTAAATTTCTTTTGCAAAAGTTGTATGAACCCTGTATACAGAGTATACTTATCGAATAAGCTGCCGTTGGCGATACAGGAGCTGCGTGTCCTCTAGTATGAAAACGAATTCCTCACGCGCATTCTTTATCCATGTTTACTTGTTTCAAACTTTTTCGCAATTTTTAGTTTTTTACTCATTTGCGGTTGAATTTGGCAATTCTTTAAAATAAATTTCCACAGGAGTTGTTGCTTGGTTTTGTAAACCTTTTCAATAATATTCTGGACGCTTATCATAAAGTTGGCAAGCTTCCTCCCATTCCCGCTAGAATAATCAACGAAATACTTTCCAAGTTCACGGAAGAAACTGCCTCTTTCGTCGTCAGAATTGATTCCTCCCTTTTTCTAGCGTTAGAGAGGGGTTTGAAGTCGACAATAAGTGATTTGAAAGGAGAAGGCTTACCACAAATAGTTGCTAAAGTTGTAAGGAATTTTTATGTCCTGGTCCATAATTTGGGTTGTTTTAATGAAATATATATTTTTTTAAATAGATTAACAAGAAATTTTTCGCTGCTCTTCCTAATAACGATGTCAAGCAAAAGTTGCTTACTTTGATATTAAGCGCTTGCGTCAATGCTAAAAATCTGGATGATAAGGATAAGGTTTACAAGTCCTTGCATAGGGTAAATAACTAAAATCATTTCTATTGCAAATTGTGAGGCCCCAAATCTATATTTATTTATATTTGAAATTATTTATTAGATTTGTTTCGATGGTAAAATTATTAGCAAAATTTTGCAACTTTCCGATCACGCAGCTGATGTACAATCTGTTAAAGAAGCCAGACTCTCAAGGTACTTGTTATAATTCTACGCTGCCTTTTGCTTCTTTTAACTAATGATTCGCTTCATTAGATCAACGGCTAGCAGTCCTTATTCTCCGGAAAAAGTATTAACTAGCGATTCTACGATGGAGCTCTTGAATAGCGCGGATTGGAAAAAAATAACCTTCCTATTAGAGGCCATACAAAACAAGAGCCAAATTCTAGAAGTTGAGCTGATTGTTCCTGCCTTGTTTGATTTGTTGAAGAGGTTTTTATCCTACGTTTCTCTTAACTTTTAATGCGCCAAATGGTGTCTGCAATGTAAATAAAATCTTTTTAGGAGTTTGGAGTTTGAATCAAATCCAAGATCGGAATATTTACGACAATTGATTTTGTCAAGTCTTCTCAATTGTTGCCAACAACTGAAAGCTAAAATTGAAGAAAATACTGCAAATTCAGCGTTGTTTTTACCTGAAAAGTTTCAGGTTGAATTAGCAGTGACGTGCATTCGACATTCGCCTAATCCACAAACCCAAAATCTGGCTTTAATTCTACTCAATTTGGCCGCTGTGATGTACCCGGTAAATTTTATACTTATTCATACTCTGAAACCTTTAAAGGGAAAATCAGGTGATTTTTTTTTATTGATTCTTCTAATTATCGAAATAATCTGCATATTGAAACATTGAGGAAATACCTCTGAATGATTTTAAAATTCGTATTAGTTTGAGATTTTGCACATATGACCAATCGTTTAGCACCCTGCCTTCTTATTAACAAAATCTACATGGCACGCTCTAAATTTCGCGTCATGATTAACTTTTATGAAATCTCGGTCTAAATTTCATTTGCCATTGTGCGTGCCACAAAAAAATTTGTTGTTTCGCTATCCTTTATAATAAGAGAATTGATGAAAAATCACTTGGTTTTCTTTTTCACCCTCCCTTTAAAGCAAAGCGCGGGTCACGTGCTTCCCCTATAAGTTGACTTTCCTAACTTGTAGGGGAACCACGTGACCGGCGCTTTGCTTTAAGCAATACAATATTATATTTTTCTAATTTCCGGTTTTCAGAATCATGTTTTGCACAATATAATGGCCATTTTCACCTTCATGGGAACCAACATGGTGCGTCAAGATGATAGTTACAGTTTCCAAGTTATTTCGAAAACTATAGAAACAGTGATTCCGGCATTAATGCGGGCAAGTCAGTTGCAAACGGAAGAGATTGCTTCGGCTGTGGTTCAAGTTTTTGCGGATGCTTTTTACGATATTCCCCGTCATCGTAGACTACCATTATTCAGCAAACTCATTTCCGTTTTGGAACCTAACAAATATTTGTGGCTACCTTTGATTCACTTGATCGCTTCTCGAAGTCAGACCAACACTAAAATAGATTTGCGGAAAAACGAGGAAGATAAGGTACGTGACCTACTCCATTTTTTTCCCTCTAGGATTTATTGCCATTGTTTTTACTTTTGCGCTCTTTAGAGCTAGCGAAAGTATTGTTCCTACCCTTGCTCGCAGGCTGGGCGCCTTTTATATCCCCGTTTCCCCCTTTTTTCGCGTACACGGTCGGATATTTGCAAAGAACCACTCTTAGGTGGCTCTGCAACATCAACACAATTTTTTATTTAAGAAAATATTTTGCGCTTTGGATCCCCACTTTTCTCCTCAGATTATTGACTAAGCAAGCTGAGCCACGGTGGTATGTTGACAAGCTACAGTTATTTGGTAAAGTGTATCTCGTGAAGAGATAATCGTCGCCTGGGAACGGAACCGATTCACTTATTTAATTGAACTGTAAACCAAATTCTGACTAGATTGGTTTTATTCATAATCGGAATGCTATTTTATAAACAATGGAAAAAAACCAAAAATTATAAATTTGTTGGGGTCATATTATAATGAATATACAGTAATACCAAAAACGGATTTATGGGATAAGAACGTCGGAGTTAGCGAATTCACTCCCCATCCTCGCATACTTTATTGAGAAACTTCGTCTGCTTATATTTTGACTCCACCCACAAATTCTGTATATAGCTACTTCTAGAGATCGAATTTGTGGGTGGAGTCAAAATATAAGCAGACGAAGTTTCTCAATAAAGTATGCGAGGATGGTACTAGAGGCTAAAGCTATGATCCGACGTTCTTATCCCATAAATCCGTTTTTGGTAATACTAATTCTAGTCTAGTACTAGAGGCCGCGCAAAAGTGTAATATGGCCGGTGCCATCTTGTTTATTAAAATATTCCAGTTTTGTCCAATTAACATTTTTTTTCCTATTCGTAACATTTTCAGGCCAAAAATGTTTTACCTGAAGCTGTAGAGTTTGCGATAGAACTTAGTTTGACTCAAAATCCAGCTGTTCAAATTGCAGCCGCTAATAAACTGGTGCAACGCATTTCAGCACTTACAACCGACACTTGTAAGATTTAAATTAAATTAAACTTTGGAGTAATTAAAAAAATAATAACGCTATTCTAAATAATAGTTACGAAAAAGAAACAAATTAAGGCAAGCCAAGAGTCGAAAACGAACGAGAACGAGGATTTTTTATTTGGGAACAAACAACTGACGGAAAAAGACGTGAAATATTTGAAATACATGGGGATATTCTTCATCGCTTCTCTTATTTCATCGGAACAGTTTATCAGTCAGATCGTTGACCTAAACGAACAACAAGTGTCAAAGATGGAAGCCTATTACACACAATTTTTGGAATCAACCCTAAAATATTTACAACAAGTGGCTCATCTAACCCAAGAAAATTCGCAAAATACTTCGTTCCGATTTTGGAAATCTTTGCAACACAAAATTTACGATCTTATTGAAAAGGTATATGATAAAATCAGGATGGTATGCTCGGAAGGAGCATACCAGTTTGTCCTCCAATATGGCTAAGCAATCTAAAACTTTTCACTCTGTAGATCAACGCTCTTTTACCCAGCAACCAATTCGTGTTCGTCATCCAAGGCCTAATGCATCACAAACTTCCAGTTGTCTGTCGTAAAGCCATGGAAATGTTAAATGCCAAACTCTTACACCAATCCAACTTCTTTGGAGAGGGCGACATTCCATTGCTGCTAGATTTGATCAAACCTTTAACAAAAATCGCTAAAGGAACATCGAAACAAGGCGCATTGGAGAAAGAAGAAATTATAGTCAACCAACAGACTGCCCTGATTGGCTTAAAGCTCCTGAGCAAGACCATTGGAACCAGTCATCCATCTGCCTTTAAGAAAACCATAGAAGTCGTCATTAAAATTGTTTCCAAAGAAAACAACCCGCCTCAGCTGAAGTCCAGCGGGTTTTTATGTTTGGCTGAGTTGTGCAACAGTTTGAGAGCTCATACCTTGCCTTACCTCAACCAGTTTGTTCCTTTGATTATCGATATTCTGGAAGATAAGGAGGCCTTAGCCAATAACGAGTTGTTGCTCTTGAGTTTGGTCACGACAATTCATAGAGTTGTCGAAAATTTGTCGCCATTTTTGAGCCCGTATCTTCACAGTTTGGTAAAGAATGTCTGTTTGTTATCGGATAGCGAGACTAGTGGACAAAAATCTTCCATGGTGCAAATACGTTTGAAGATTGTTAGGGGCCATTTGGCGACGGATGTTCCATGCAGAATCATCTTGCCCATTGTAAAAGCTTGTTACGAAGAGCTGTCAAGTGTGGGGAGTCAACAGGTAAAGATTAATTAAATAACATTGTAGTTGGAAATTCCATATAAATTTAAGAGATACAAGAGAGACTAAGATTATGAACAGTTAATTATATCGGACCAGCAAAGCATGCATTTTTTTTTTACATCCTAGTTCAAGGAACCCAAACCATGGATGAAGAATGCGCGTGAGGAAATTTGTTTTCACTCTACAGGATAGGCAACTCCCTATCTCGGGCGACAGAATATTCTGTATACACTCTGTTACAACGTCGGTTGTCAGCACGCATAAAGCTAGGTCTCTATGTAATCTAGCCTTGCGCGTGCTGACAAGAGACAAAAAACTTCAGGATATTTTAAACTGATTTTAAATCCTGAAGATCCTGAAGTTTTTTGTCTCTTGTCAGCACGCGCAAGGCTAGATTACATAGAGACCTAGCTTTGCGCGTGCTGACAACCGATGTTGTAACAGAGTATATACAGAATAAGCTGCCGTTCGAGATAGGGAGTTGCCGATCCTATAGCGTGAAAACAAATTTCCGCACGCGCATTCTTTATCCATGTCCAAACCCAGTGTATACCCTCCCTCTAGCTTATTGTTGCTTGAGACAGAAAATTTTGCGCTGTTAAGCACTTGAAATACTGATCTTATTGTAGTTGGTTTTGCAACAACTTCTGAAATTACGGTTTTGTTTTTGCTAGATGGCGATTGGCCCATTGTTATCTATTTTATCCAACTCTGTTTCGCGGTTGGAGAAGAAGGAACTATCTTCAAATTTACCGGAATTGCAAAATTTCTATTTGACAGCGCTGGATTTCCGAAAATGTCAACCGAAGGTACTGCGCAATAAAATTTAATAACTTCTCAATGTTAATTCTTGTTAATTTAATTGTAGAATCTTTTATCGCGAGTAAATGCGGTTGAAGATCACGTGATTGAATCCATGATTTCACTTGTTTTGAAATTATCGGAAACTTCATTCAGACCCATATTTTATCAAGTGTTTGAATGGGCTACCGTTGAAGAGGATTATATGCGAGAGCGAATTTTAACTTTCTATAGACTAACATCCAGGTTTGGTTAAATTAAATTTGAATCGAAAATAATCCGTAGTCTTAATTGCGGATGGTAATGAAGAAATATTTTGTTAATTAGTTTGGCAGAAAAGCTTAAAAGTTTATTCGTGCTTTTTGCTAGTCACTTTGTGACCAATGCTGCCATGATTTTACAAGCAAACAATGTGGCAACAACAGGTGATTACAAAAAAGTTTGCTCGGAGAAATTGTTGATGATAATCTTATAATTTGTTCATTGATGGATTTCAGAGAAACCTTTCTTCGGAAGTGGCAAAAAAGCAACAGATAAAGCGTGCCAACTGTTACAATACATCCTTTCAACGCTACATCTTTGTTTTCTTCACGATAACAAATATCTGGTTGACAAGGATTGTTTCAATACATTAATGCAGCCTTTGGTGGATCAAGTAGAAAACACGCTGGGTGAAGAGAGCCAATACGAAGAACGAATATCTAAATATGTCAGTCCCTGTTTGGCCCAGTTTGCGGCCGCAACTTCGGATGATAGCTGTTGGAAGTCATTCAACTATCAATTACTGCTAAAGACGAGGAATTCTTCACCCAAAGTTCGATTCGCGGCGCTTTCTGTCTTACAAGAAGTCGTGGAAAAATTGGGAGAGGATTATATGTCCCTCTTACCCGAATCAATACCATTTTTAGCCGAATTAATGGAGGGTGAGTTTAAATTTAAAGGAGTTGACTAAACGTTTTCAGCCACGTTATAAATTTAGTAGTGGGTAAATACTAGGCCGTTCTATAAAAAAAGCGAAAGCATTCCTGGGTAAAAAGTCCGATGGCTGTTTTTCTCACGCCAATAACCAACAGAAAAAGCCTTTTTTTTTTTTGCTCCAGTTGAATTGTCGAGCTAGGGCTTAATGAGTTAGCCTTACAGCTCCAAATTTTTTGGGAAAGCTAGAGGTTGAGGTTCTTATTGAGTGCCAATTTAAATTGCGCCAGAGATGTGAGGGAGACCACTTCAGGGCGTAGGGAGTTCCAAATGGGGATAGTTCTTCTAAAGAAGGAGTGTTTCAGGGGGTCTTTATGAGAAGGAGGAAGGAAAAGTTGGCGTGGGTGTCCGCGGGTGTTGTGAGAGTGATGAGGGTAGGTAAAATATTTTTGCCCGGGAGTTTTAAGGACCCGGAAGAGACTTACAAGGTCTATATACGTCCGCCTAGTTGACAGGGGAGACCAACCAAGCGCTGTTTGTCTAGATTGACGAGGTAAGTGACAAAGGGATTTAGAAAGTTTGGACTATCGAGTAAATTAATATCTCGGCTCAAGGAGGGGTTCCAGAGCTGGCTACCAAATTCAAGCAGGGGTCGCACATAGCAATTGAAAGCAGGGGTCGCACATTTACACGGTTGATATACATGTAACCAAATGTAACGGGACCTTTAGAACCTTTGGCCCTGAGCACAGAAACCTTTTCGTAAAGGCCTATGCCTATACATAGTTTCCACTAAAGGGGTTTTTGCCATTGAGAGAGAGGCTACCATTCAATACTTGACTCAGAGAGGGCCCCGCAATACTGCACTGAACTTTAAGATGAGAGATGGGTGGAATTTTCTGTAGCTTGTTTAGTGAAACTATCTATTCTCGAATTTCAGCCACAAAGGTCCCATAAGTCATTTGAAAAATGCACCTCTATATTTATCATTTAAATTTTTATTTTCGCAAAGGCTTAGTGGAGTTTTATGTTGATGGTTTTTTTTTTCTTGTTAAAGATGAAAGCTTTGAAGTGGAGGAACAATGCCAAGCTGTCGTTTCTAAAATGGAAAATATTCTTGGAGAACCTTTAATGAAATATTTTTAATAGAAATTATAATTGTCATTTCCTAATAAATAATTTTGAAGTTAGGCCTAGGTGGTAATTTATGATTTGAATTTTGACTGTATTATTTTTAGGGATGTAGTGCGCCGCCATCCTGTGACACTTCTTATTCGTGAGTAATTCACAATTTGAATTTTGAGCATTATTTTTACAGATGTAGTCATTGATGTAGTGTGCCTGTGGCTGTGCCGCCACCCTTCTTAAACAATTCGAATTTTGAGGGGTTTTTTTGACCATTATTTTTAGGGATGTAGTGTGCCGCCATCCTGTGACACTTCTTAATGATGGGTTAAAGGTTAGGGGTCATCAAATGAGGTCAAATGTGTGGCTAGAAGAAGCGAGCGATCGGTAACTCTTTCTTGTAGTTTTTAAATGTCCTGTCCAATGGAGTAAAAAATAAATGCGGACTTTAGTTAACTTCTTTCCTGGAACTTTTAGCCTTCTAAATTCGAAATTAGTCACAGAATTTTACTTGGACAATTTAGCCTCCATCAAGGTTTACTGCTAATTTGCTAACTTCTGGGGTTGCTGATTTGGAAAGCATCATGACTACCTGCGCTAATCACTCGACTAAATGCATTTTTGGACATTTCAACCACTTTTCCGTCTTCTCTCTGGCTGCTTTTTTCGTAGTTATTCACTTAAGCCTGGTCAATAGCATAGCCGTACCTCATATCCATCATAATAAAGACAAATTATCTAAAGAAACAACCGCGCACGGAGCGTATAGTCCACATGATCAAAATCATTACAAGGATGGTGAACATCGCTCTGAATTTGACCATGAAGCTATTCTTGGTGAGTGAGATAAGATGGAAAAAAGAGGGTTTAATTTTGACCTATTAACTAGTAGCAGAAGGGGATAATAGAAGAAGGATGACACTCTGTATCCTCTTAATGCTTTAGTTGTGTAACGTCATTCTTCCCAGGCGAGGTACCTTTTTAGTTTGCTTTCCCGCTCATCAAACTAAGTTCAAATGGGCATCGCACCGTAAGGTGAATTCAATAGTTGTTTGGCGCTAAATCCCCAGAACAATCAACCCACAAACCTTGATTGTCTTGACGTGGGACAAAATCCACAAGCGCATATGCGTCTTGCCAAATATTTAAACGCTAATAGAGTAATGATGAGGGAACTATTTATCGTGTATGTGATTCGGTTTAGTAACCTTGCTCTAAGTGTTCCGATGTTGGGAAGAGTGACGTTACACTCACCCAGCTTTGTGCTTGTACACTTCTCTCGAAGAGAAGTATTATATACTTCTGCTAGTAGCTTTAATGATAATTCTTTAATGTTCTTTAGGAAGCAAAAGTCAGGCTGATGAATTTGACAAGTTATCGCCAGAAGAATCTAAACGCAGACTTAGAGAATTGGCCCTAAAAATGGATAGAAATGAAGATGGATTTGTCGATCGATTTGAATTGACTAATTGGGTGCTGAAATCTTTCTCGCTGTTGACGCAAGAAGAAGCCAATGAACGCCTGGAAGATGACGATGCTAATGAAGACGGACGTGTTTCTTGGGATGAACATCTGCAAGAAACGTTTGGAAATTACGACTCGGATGAAGATGATAATACGAACAATTTAGAAGAAGAAAAGAGTGTAAGGTTTTCCAATTTTTGCTTCGTTGTGGATTGCAGTTTGTACGAATTATTTTTTGTTAAATTTTATTAAGTTAATTCCCAAAATTAAGTTAAGTAGGCATTAAAATTTTGTTTTTCTTTTCTTTTATATTAAAATGCTAGATGATAAAAGAGGACCAGGAATTATTTAAAGCTGCTGATATAAATAATGACGGTTATTTAAGCAAGCAAGAATACCCTGGCTTCTCACACCCAGAAGAGTTTGAACACATGCACGAGGTTATCATTAATTCATTCCTTTAGTTGCACACTGGTTCTCTATATCTCTTTTTTAACTTTTATGATCCTATAGTGTCTAATTTTTAGCTAAAACCCCGAGAGTTAATTAAATATGTTCCTGTCAGGTGCTGTTTGATCAAACTATGAAAAAGAAAGACTTAAACAACGATGGATACTTGAGTCTCCATGAGTTCTTAATGGATGGACATGGACAGGATTTTAACCCAAACTCCGAAGTTTACGTCATTGAAAAAGACAGATTTGAAAATGATTATGATAAAAATAAGGATGGAAAATTAAGTCGAGAAGAAGTATTAAATTGGCTTATTCCCAATAACAAGTAAGAAATTAAATGTTAAAATTTAGAGGTGTGCGGCTAACCGTTTCAATCGAATAATTCGATCAAATACTGAACTGAATTATTCGATTTGGTATTCGATAAGCCCATTTTCACTATTCGATACGAATATCGAATACCGAACTGACTATTCGGTTAAAGTTCGACTACCATAAATTTAGGTCCTTGGCACTAGAGAGACCCACCTTATTTTAAAAAATATCATCCCGATTTTATTTGTCCTCCATCACAAACTACCATCAAGTGCCTAGGAAAAGTTTAAAAAATACTTGGCCACCAATGAGGCGAGGTATTTTGAAATTTAGGAGCTTCTAAATGTTTGTCTCATTGTTTCGTATTAACTATTTGCGAATATAAGGTTTACCACCCGATTAATCGCGAATAGTTAAGCCTAGTATTCGCGAGTATTAGGGTTAACTATTCGCGAATTCTAGGCTTAACTATTCGCGATTAATCGGCTAGTAAAAGATTTACCTAGGCCTAACTATTCGGTATTCGATTTGGAATGAACTATTCGATTCGGTATTTGATAAGGAAAATTTTTTAGTATTCGATAACCGGTTCGATACCCAAAAAGTGGTATTCGCACACCCCTATTAAAATTAAAGTGTGTGGTTCAGGTTTATAATTAAGAAATTCTTAACAGGGAAATGGCAGAAACGGAGGCTGATCATTTAATAGACAGTGCGGATCAGAACGGCGATGGTAAACTTAGAATCCAAGAAATAGTTGACGCGCACGAAGTATTTGTGGGTTCGGAAGCAACTGATTTTGGTGACTTTTTACATCGTCCTGACGACGAGTTGTGAAAAAAACTACGAAAAAATGTGCCTTAAACTGTCTTCTCATAATCTCATTCCCTCTCCCTCTGTCTTAATTGGTGAACCCCCGTTTAATAGATTAGCGCTAGTAAAATATGTAACAACTTGGACAAAGTAGTTAAAAAATTATCCCTTAGTATTACTAATTAGTAATTAGCATTCCCCATCTCATTAACTCTATTAATATCTACTTAAAGAGAATGGTTTGTTTGCTTTTCAGCGTTTTTAATATTTATACTCATTTTTGCGACAATTTGAAAGTCACAATTTTATAATTCCTGTTTCATCTTTCTTTTTGTTTAAAGTGCTAATTTCAAAAGCCACAAAGAGTTAAAACACATTTAGTTGCCCGTGTTTTGTGCACAAAAGTCAAGTTTCTTAAAAATAGTTTTATTGGAGTATTTATTACAAATTTTGTGTTCAAAATGTCGAGTAAAAACAACTTCTAGTCTTAAAAGTATCGTTGATATCAGTTATTGAGTAATTTTTATTTCACAGCGATCCTGGAAGTAATTATCCTCTGAATTTCGCCAACGTTAGCTGTTAAGTAGTGTAACAGAGTATTTGTTAGTGTTTTCGTGTATCTTGCAGACTTATGAGAAAACGATAAAACTTTTTGACACATTTAGATGAGTCAACTTGAGTTGAGTAAACTATTTGGGAAGTGTGAACGGAAGTTGAATCACCAAATTAAAAATTGATGGCTGACCAATTTTTGCTGACTCAACTTTTTGACCCATCTAGTTGAGTCAAAAGTTGTATTGTCTGAAAAGGTCATTATGATAGTTTGTTCTATGTGCCTAGAATAGTTTAATCATGGATAAAGAATGCGCGTGAGGAAATTAGTTTTCACGCTATAGGATCGGCAACTCCCTATCTCGAACGACAGCTTATTCTGTATATACTCTGTTACAACATCGGTTGTCAGCACGCGCAATGCTAAATCTCTATGTACTCTAGCCTTGCGCGTGCTGACAAGAGACAAAAAAACTTCAGGATATTTTAAACGATTTTAAATCCTGAAGATCCTGAAGTTTTTTGTCTCTTGTCAGCACGCGCAAAGCTAGATTACATAGAGACCTAGCTTTACGCGTGCTGACAACCGATATTGTAACAGAGTATATACAGAATAGGCTGTCGTTCGAGATAGGGAGTTGCCGATCCTATAGCGTGAAAACATATTTCCGCACGCGCATTCTTTATCCATGGTTTAATATTAAGTTTTTTATTTCACCTCTTCCAAGTCTTCGAAAGCTTTTTTATCTAAAGCCTTTTTATGGGAGACGGCTTCTGCCTTAGAGTTCGATGCCAGTTTCGCTATGAACAATTGAATTGACAAGTAGAGCTGCACAAAATGGTAAATAATTTTTTAATAGGCACTTGGCAATTCGAGCTTAACTCCGCCCCCAGCCCTATTATGTTATGTTTTTTAACGTTTTTACAGAATGAAAGCTATATAAGCACTAGTGGAAGGCAGTCTGGGAAATAAGGATATTTTTTAAACTAGTCCTTGGGACCAGTGACCCCCCCCCCCCTAGCGTCCAAATTAATAAACTGGTTTCCGGAGTGGTCCCAGCCTTTGTTCTCCTATAGATTTGCAATTAAAGGGGCTTTTCGGACAGTGGGACAAACGAAACGACGATCTTCCTCATAGAGCTTAACATAGCGGGTGGGTAAAAAAGGAGAGGGGGTCGGACAGCCCCTTTAATAAACTGGTCCCGAGGACCAGTAACCCCCACTTCAATTTAAAAACTAGTCCAAGCAATTAATAAACTGGTTTTGGACTAGAGTGTGTCCTATTTCCCAGACTGGTGGAAGGTAGCCTGACGTTGCATGACGTACTACTGCCATGTCCCTATTACAGTAAAAAAACTCCAAAGATCCTCACTAATAATAGGCGCAAACCAATATGGCATGTTAACCCATATCTATTCTATCTTAAGTTACTGATTTTGGATTTTTATCAATATATCGCTTCTGGCTTAATTTACCGATTTTTACCGATATATCGCTTCTGGTTTAATTTACCGATTTTTACCGTTATATTGATTCAAGCTTAAGTCACCGATTTTTACCAACATATCGTTATCGGTTCAAGATTAATTTACCGATTTTTAGCAATATATTGGTTCAAGCTTAATTTACCGATTTTTACCAATATATCGGTTCAAGCTTAATTTACCGATTTTTAGCAATATATCGGTTCAAGCTTAATTTACCGATTTTTAACAATATATCGGTTTAAGCTTAATTTACCGATTTTTAACAATATATCGGTTCAAGCTTAATTTACCGATTTTTACCAATATATCGGTTCAAGCTTAATTTACCGATTTTTACCAATATATCGGTTCAAGCTTAATTTACCGATTTTTACCAATATATCGGTTTAAGCTTAATTTACCGATTTTTACCAATATTATCGGTTTAAGCTTAATTTACCGATTTTTAACAATATATTGGTTCAAGCTTAATTTACCGATTTTTAGCAATATATTGGTCCAAGCTTAATTTACCGATCTTTAACAATATATTGGTTTAAGCTTAATTTAGCGATAAATCGGTTAATAATTGGCGGTCTATATCGGTTTCATGGATTAGCTCCCGAGTTTAAAATATCAGTATCGGACTTGGTTCCAGTAGAACTAGAACTTCGATATGGGCCATCGTGTTAGCTCTCACCATGATTTCCATATCTTCGCTTAATTCCTTTTCACGATTTCTTATGTGATAGGTTATTGTTTTCTTAACGAAACTTGGCTTTAAAACGTCCATAGTGGAAGTGGAATCACGGATATAAAAATTGTGTTTACGGTGGGCACCCTAATCAATACTCTAAGCCTTTGTATAAACAAAACTTCAAAAGTAGACGCTGCTGCAGTCTGTGCAGGCAGACGCTTTCCAAAAAAGGCGCCAAAATGGCAGGGCCGGAAGTAATAGCGTTTTCCTTTGGGTCCAGGGCCGGAAATAAGCACAGGACACTGGACATTGTCCAATAAAATTTTAAAATGTCCCATAATTTTTCTAAAAACTAAGGGGGTCACTGGACATTTTGACCAATAAATTTTCCGAAGTTTTGATAGCTTGACTATGAAGATGCGACACTATTTTTGCACACTTCAGTGGACAATGTCCTATAATTTTTCCAGTCAAAGGGGGCGTCACTGGACACTTGTCCTATAAGAAATTTCCCTTATTTCCGGCCCTGTTTGGGTCCTCGCGGAGCCCTCCCATGGAGGAATAAAACTAGGAGATCCTATTCTTCAAAAACAGTCTTTAACGAAGCTGGAAACTACTACTACCATTTTTATTGCTCCTTGGGAGCGCTCCGCGAGGACCCAAAGGAAAACGCTATAAGAAAAATTGCTTATAGGACATGATGTCATGTGTCCAGTCACTCCAGTACGCAGTACCCCTTTGACTGGAACATTGCCGCCTCTAAAGAATAGAGGTGGCAATGACTGGAAAATTTATAGGACTGGAGTGCGCAAAAATTGTGTCGCGTCAAGCTATCAAAACTTTAAAATTTACTGGTCAACCGTCCAGTGACCCCCTAAGTTTTTAAAAAATTTATGGGACATTTTAAAATTTTATTCCTGTGCTTATTTCCGGCCCTGCAAAACGGTGCCCAAATGCAAAAGTACGTCCTAAAGCAGTCTGGCAGAATCTGGGAAATAAGGATATTTTTTAAACTAGTCCTTGGGACCAGTGACCCTCCTAGTGTCCGAAATAATAAACTGATCACCGGGCTGGTCCCCGCCTTTGTTCTTCTATAGATTCGCCTTTGTTCTTCTATAGATTTGCAATTAATAAACTGGTCCCGAGGACGAGTGACCCCCCACTTCTTGCATTTAAAAACTAGTCCAAGCAATTAATAAACTGGATTTGGACCAGAGGAAATGTGCTATTTCCCAGACTATCCTAAGGCAGGGTCGGAACTTAGGACATGGAAAATTTATAGGACATTGTCCACTGTGGTGTGGAAAAATATTTTCGCACCTTCATTGTCAAGCTATCAAAACTTCGGGAAAATTTATTCGTCAGTGAGCCGGTGAACCCCTTAGGTTTGAAAAAAAAAATTGTGGGACTTTTAAACATTTTAAAATTTTATTGGACCCTAGGCCCATTAACAACCCCCGGGACTCGCAACGCAATAAGATCCTAGTATTGAAAGTTCCGCCTCTAGGAATTACGGCTGTTTTCGCGACAAGGGTGCCACCAAGCGACAACGGATAGAAACTTATAAGGTGTACAGAACTTCCGGTTCCGGATATCGCTTAAGTTAAAAGAAGAAATAAGATCGTCTTCTTCTAAATTCGGAGGCCGAGGCCGCAACGGTTTAATGTACAATTATGATAGAATAGCAAAATAATATACCGCTAAATTAGCTTGATATCTGCAATATGTACACGTTAACATTTTCATTCTCATTTTCTTCGTCATGATCAATGCGCCATTTTTAAATAGCAAAGAGGAACCTGTAAACCCCCTAAAAGTGTCCTCAATATACTGCAAGGGTGGCTAGGATGATCGCGCGTAACAGAAAACCACGAAAAGTAGAAAGCTTGCGTTGCGAGTCCCGGGGGTTGTTAATGGTCTTAGATTTTATCAAGAAGTGATATCTAGTTTATTAGGGAGAAGGTATAAATTCGCCACATTTCCAGCTTTATCTCCAGTCCAAACGTAATTTCGTAGTTAATCCCCGCCTCCAAATTACAACCAGCATCTCATTGGTTATTGAAAAGTCACGTCAGCGCGACGCGAATGACGAAAATTACTGAGGAGAGGCGAAATAGCCCGGCCTCCTTTAACGCCCCCCTTGTAGTTTGAAAGGGGGACTGGGACTATGGCGCGCGAATACTTAGGCATCTTATACATTCTCCCTAATAAACTAGATATCACTTCTTGATTTTACTATAAATTTAGAAGACCCACGCAGACATTTAGACCCCAAACTCAGTTTTTGCAATCAGTCGAAAAAGTTCAAATAATCGAATTGAATCGGTTTTCTGGTTATAGCTATTTGTTTAAGTTCAAAATCCACTATTCGTAAACTAGATATCACTTCTTGATTTTACTATAAATATAGAAGACCTACGCAGTCATTTAGACCCCAAACTCAGTTTTTGCAATCAGTCGAAAAAGTTCAAATGATCGAATTGAATCGGTTTTCTTAAGTTCTGGTTATAGCTATTTACTTAAGTTCAAAATCCACTATTCGTAAGCCAAGCTCTATTTGGTGCGGCCCTCCATCTGCGCGCCCTCCCCCAGTGCATTACGTAGGACACCCATCAATGAATCTTTTCGTCTGTTACAAAAAATATATATCGAGGGCGTATTTCCTTTTTTTTTTTCACTTAAATTGAATGCTAAAATATACGCGTAGTGTGTTTTTAGCTAGGTCGCTAGTTCACGCGGTAAACGGTCAAATCCAAGATAGCTGTAAAACCAGACTCGAGTGAAGCGAATCGAAGACGTTTTGAAATAAAGCGCTCGGCTCCGCGACTGAGATAAAGAAAGACTTCATTTTGTCCTTCCTTTTATAATTTCATTTCAATTTTAATTCAAATTAATTGTTTCGTTTAGTTAAATCGCGGCAGCATTATCGAAATAATTAAACTGTTAACTGATGATACAAGTAAATTGTCTTCGGAAATACGCAATTACGGGCCTTGCGAAGATTTCCGAATGTTTTCCTGGACTAATTTAATATTTCAACAGGTAAAAATTCTTTTTTTTTTATTAATTTTATTGTATTAATTCATCAACCTAATCACTAAATGTAGTCATTAACACCATTGTCAGAGTTTTAAAATATACGTAATCTTAGAACAGGAAATGTATTGAAGTTGTTAGTCCTTCATGTGTAAGGAATTTGTAAGATTTGGTGGGGGGGGGGGTTGTATGGGGGGAATATCGTGTAGCTGTTTTAGGCAGGATTTCATTGGTTAAAATTTTAGGGATTTTTTTTTTATTTTCGAGTAGCTTTTAATTGAGATAATAGTTTAAGTTTCTTGAAATTACCAAAATTCTAAGCCGCCAAAAGATTTTATTGTGAACCATCTGTTTCGTAAAGCGGTTTGGTGCTGGGCGTTGATTACATAAATTAGATTACTGTAAAATTTTATATGTTACACCCTTTAAAAGTACAGTAGTCAGAAATTGCGCAGAGAGTCTTTCTAGGGTTGACATTTTCATTACCGCCAAATAGCTTTGGTTTTAAAAACTTCTTGGTATTTTTATTTTGATTTACTATCATTTAAATGACATCAAATTTATTTTTTAAATTAATATTTTTATTGATATTTTTTAATTAATTCGTGGGGCTGATCACTAAGCATAGTCTTTAAAATACAGTATCATTTTCACAACGATTAAATAAACATTATGTTAGAACAGGGATGCATTGAAATTGTTAGTTCTTTATGTGTAGGGATTACGATAAAGTTTTAAGGGGATGGAGGTTCGGGGGCTATCGTGTAGGTGATTTAGCATTTCATTGGATGAGATCATAAGTTCATAAGCTATGTTCCATAATTTTGTTACTGGTTACTGAGAGCTTGTCTTGAAGTGCCGTAGGTGAAACGTCATAGATTCTTGTAAAGCGACGCCTGGTGAGGCGCTGTCAAAGCGTTAGTACAGACTAAAAAGGAAGACTGCAAAACCGAGTGTAGTCAATTCTCGCGTCGGTATTGAACTAGCTCTCGGCAAGTCTCTAGCATTACGAAGTATAGGTAGTGTCATACTTATAGAACATATCTTATAAACTTATGATGAGATTTATAGTTTCGTAATTTTTCAATTGAGATATTAGTTAGTTTGAGTTGCTTTAAAATTATAAAAATTCTAAGCCGCTAAAAGATTATATTGTGAACGATCTATTATGTTGAAGGCATTATAACATTGACCTCTAAATGTGCTTCACCGGTTTTTCTCTTCCTGTATTTTCTCGTAACCTCATTTTTTCGCCATTGATAATATCAGCGGTGTTTCTATAATTTATTCAATATTTAGTTACAAAAAAAAGAACAAGTCTGTCGGACATTAAAATACTAAGTAGCAGGAGTAAATCCCGTGACGAAACGAGAATAAATTGTTGTAGCCGTGCACGACAGGCTTCAGGGATAGTTTAGACTTTAGAACCGGTTATTTGGAAGACTTAATAACACGTGATCAAAGCGTAAATTTTTATTACAAGCAAATTATATATACATAAAATTTGCCTATTGACAGAAATTTTTGTTAGAAAGTTTTCTGTAATGAAGTGTTTAATGTATTTTTTTTTTTTTTAATATTCGAAACTGAGCCACGTTTAACTCTTGGAATAATTAAATAAAGATGTTCGCTTTATAAAACGGTAACTTTATCAACACTACTACTATTTTCTTCTGACACTACTGAACTTTAAAAAAAGGGGGAGATTTAGGTTTTTCTACGTACAGTTTTCACCCCAGTGTTACCAGGTCCTTTGTGAGCCTGTCGAGAGAAAGCAGTTCAGTTTGAATCAGTAGTTGACTAACATGGCTTACAGGTGGCATGACAACACTGCACTGAATTCACCGAGGGGTTAGTCACTTGTATAATCAGGTGTACAAAACCGCAGAAATCGATTACTTGATATCTAGAATTCTTGGAAAATTATCAGTAATTAAAATCATTCTTGTGGGTAATCAACGGTAATCAGAAATCTCCGATAATCAATGGAAATCACGTGAAATCTCGAGAAAATCAATAATAATCACATGATTTACTAGTAATCTTTTGTATGGTTTCGTGAAATAATTACGCATAATCAATCGAGGAATTCGAAAATCCAAAATAAAAATCGTAATCAGTTGAAATAGAAATAATCACTAAATAATTCGCTGCAATCGTGGAAATTCACAAAGAATCCAGTGGTAATCACGGAGTTCACCAAAAAATCACCGGAATTCAAACAGTAATCACAAGTAATCTGCGGCAATAACGGGAAATCAATGTAAAGATTATGGAAATCACCTTAAATAATCGTAATCACAGAAATCAAGGAATTCGTTCAGTAATCATCGGAATTCACATAAAAATTCAGAAATCAGTAATCAGATGTACAAAATTTTGGCGAATGACTTACCCCCTCGGAATTCACCCTCGAGAGATAGAGGGGATGAATTTTCTAGCCCTTTTAGCCAAAACTGTCTATTTTAGAGACTAATTCGAAAATCACTAACAGAGAAACCAACGTGTTCTCCCTCGCGCCAAGAAGCAACGCCAGACGGAGACCGAGATCGCTACAGGCGCACTACCTCTAGCGAAGCTTCTTGGCGAGAGGGAGAATACCCCGATGGGGACCTCACCCCTGTGTGTTGATTTCTCTAAGTGTAATTTCCGAAATGGTCTATAGTGCACTTCATTTTGATTAGCAACTCATTCCGTAGCTTAATTTTAAAACTAGGGTAAAATATCAATTTTATTTAGATTTTTTTGATATTTTATAATTGAAATTCAGTTTAGAATATAGCTCATTTGCTAATGTATTTTTGACAAAACCACCGTTGTTAATTATCTCCAGGTTTAATTTTGTCGTGGCACATATTTTTGTTATGATATGGAGTGCTCGCGGACATTTTTGAAGAAGTAAAAATATTTTGCTATCCAATTTTACGCGGGAAGAAACTTGTGGAAAGATCTGCGTCATTCTGAAAAAGATGTAGGCTTAATTTATTATGTTTTTTTTCTTTTGGGTCATTTTCTTTAGAGTCGTATTTGGTTGGGCAGGTGTTTGCTTTTGGCTTTATTACTCGTGGAATTAAGCTTCTCGTCGACGGTAAGAACGGCGTGCCAGCGTTCCGGAAATGGTCGTTTGCAGTACATGTGGGGAGACGCGCTCAGGAACGCCGATTGCTTGGGGCCTAACGGCAACGAATATCCAAAGTAAATCCGCTACCTGATTAATATTTCTTTCAAGGGAAGATAAAATCAAGGGTTTTTCTTTTTATTTCCGAAGCTCATTTTCTCCATTTTACAAATTGTAGAGGTCAATTGGCTAGCTCTATCATCCATATCTGCTAGAGTTGCAAAGTTTGGGTTGGGAGATGAAAAATAGGGATTTCTTTTGACTGGTCAAAGGTTTAGTTTTTAAATTTTTTTTTAATCAAATCTTATTTACTCCACTCTCATTGGTGCAGGTTCTGATATTAAATATTGGTAGAGAAATTTTTTGTTGACACACGCTAAGTGTTTGGTTCACCCGGTTCACCAATTTTTAAAGATCCTCGTTTGCAATAATAACCAAAAGTGTATAGATATAAAAACGAAAGTACACTTCATTAGACGACATGTAAACTGAGAAGCAAACTACCCTCCTCTCAACCCGTTAAACGAACTAACCAATCAGGGAAGAGCTGCTTGACGTCATAAGTTTATAGAATGTAGTACATGATGCTGGCGATCCAAACGTTAATTTTTGGTACTAGAGCTAGCATCCGCTACTTTATGAGCCTATTCACGGCTTGTTCCCTGTGCCACACTCAGAGGATGGTCGACACTCTTCTGGGATAGAGGAGAGCTTCTCATGCTACACGGCGGGAGCAAGTTTCAACGAAGTGTACTTTTTATTTTATATATATATCCTTTTGATATAACTAGCAGACCTGGCGTTGCTCGTCAGCCCGTTGAGAAATTTTTGTTTCTTTTTGAAACCCCAACCTCCAACGGAAATAATGCCCGTCTGTAGAACATAGCAAACGAGTGAGATCGGTTGAAACGTGTGAACATTATTCCATTAAGAAAGTTTTTACATTTCTGGCAGCCACTTTTTCAAGATGGCTGCGCATTGAAAAAAAACTTCCATATTGCGTACCTACTACGCAGGATAATTAACACCAGGATAATTTTCCCCTTTTAAGCAAAGCGGTTATCAGCAGTCAGTCAGGACATTTACTTATATAGATATAGATTACTGTATATTTTTATTAGGTACACCCTTCCTTTAAAAGTACATAGTAGTCAGAATTTGCTCATTCTAGGGTTGGCATTTTCATTGCAGCTAAATAGCTTTGGTCTAAAAAGATTCTCGGTATATTATTTTGGTATTACTATCATTTAAATGTCTTGAACTTCTTTATGACGTCTAATTGCTGTTTTTGATAACTTTTAGAAGATTGGTCGAGAGCATCGTTACCCAGAGCATCAACATCACCTTGCGTTCAAAAAGGTCAACCAGCGACAGCAATACAAACTCGGGTTTGGATTTCAAAAGCGAACGCCTGCGAGTTCAACTGCTGAACAGGTGGCTTTCGGCAAATGGAAACGCTAATTCCATCTCGTCCAAAGCGAGAAACGTCAAGGATTCAACAAAAAAGTAATGGTTAACTCATTTTCTTATATGAAGTCTGCCATAAATTAAAAGGTGTGTTCTTAGGGTCATACTGAGTGGAAATGGAGTCTACAACATTTGTGTTGAAGAGACATGGGCTCCCAAACATTGAACGCTAAAACAAGGAAATATAGTCACACATGCGTAGTAATTAGCTTTACTTTACCAGCGTAACCACACTTCGACCCATTTGTTAGTATACTTCTGCTAGGTAAAGGTTAGTAAGATTCTTAGATTGAAGGCTATTGAAGACTGATACGTCTTACTCCACATATGTGACTATTTCCTATGTTTTAATGATCAATGTTTGGGAACCCATATCTCCGTAACTAAATATTATAGACCCCATGTTCTGTGACACTTTCCACTCATTTTGACTCTTTAATTTGTGGCAGAATTACCAGAAACACCATTTATATTTGAGGGAGTTGTTTCTTCTTTTGCATGTTTCTTCTTTATGCATATTCACAATTCCTTAATTTCGGAATTTGGCCAAATTGCATAGTTGCCATAATTGACACTATGGAAAGGTTTTATAAGTAATTTGGTTGAGTCGTCAATGTTGGGATGGCGACAAAAAACTTGCTATTAAGCCTGTGAAGAACGTTCAACGGGTCTGTAACATTTTAGCTTTGATGAACTTCTAATTCAACATCAAGACAATTCAGTATTTAGTGTTTACATATACAGGAAATTCTTACCTGTTTCTAGTACCTTAAAACACCCGAGTAGCTTAGCTAGTATAGTATAAATGGCAATTGTGGTCTCAGACGAGGGGATGATCACTATTAAATTCCCTGTTTACAGATTACACATGACAATGCCGAGTAGCTTATCTAGTTTCTTTTATCTAAATACCTAACACAAAATCCTGTAAGATTTAAATAACAGATTACACATGACAATGCCGAGTAGCTTATCTAGTTTCTTTTATCTAAATACCTAACACAAAATCCTGTAAGATTTAAATAACAGAGAACTTTTCAAACATAATTTCTTTCCCCAATCACTCTTAAATCCCTTATCAATTGGTAGGAGTCGCTTCTAATACCAGAGTTCTGACACAAAGAAATCAGACTGGAAATAAAAGAATGAGTGGAGGAATCTTTGAGCATAGTGACTGTTTTTGTAGAATAATTTGTTTTGTCTTACGATCCATATTTGACCGGCTTTCACTGATCTAGTAGCAAACCTATAACAGATCCTTATAGTTCAGGCCTTCAATTTATCAACGTTCGAATCGTCTTCGGAGATTAAGATTGCGTTTTTTTAACAACTTCTGTGGCAATCAGGACTAACTTTTATCGAAAGACTGGTAATTCGGGCTTCTTGAAAGCCTCTAGGGAATGTAGGATTACATAGTGGAAGAAGCAAATATTGCATTTTGCAATTTTTTAATTGGAAAGACGGCAAAAACAAAATAATCCTTGCTTTGTGTAATCCAGTGTGGGAATTCCAAATTTTTCGATGAAATCCCTAAAGAGAAGACGTTCGAACAGATTCTCCAAGGAAGACAAGTCTAGTAATAATTTTATTTCGTACTAGTTAAGCTACACCTACCTCAAACCACCTAACCATGGACTAGCAACTGAATAGGGAGCTAAATTTGCTTAGAGTAACGAATGACACTAGGGCTGTGGCGGCGGGTGTCGCAAGTTTATCAACAAACCCTAGTAAAATAGTAAAATTTGGCGATAAATTGCGGTCGGTAGACGCTTGAGGGCGCCTACTACCCAATGCCATTTGTTAACGCGGTTTAACATGGTTTTGCCTATCCATGGTTAGTTAGACTGAGGCTACACGGCGTTGTCCGGATGTTTTAAGGGTCTGGAAACCGGGAAGAGTTTCCTGTCCGTGTATAGGGCCACCCCTAGAAATGTCTACATGATATTCTTTCGAACTAACGTTTATTCCAACTATGCTTAATTAGGGGTTAATCATAAAGCTAAAATGTTACGGGTATAGAATAGGACGTTCTCAGACCCAATCTTGAGGAACTGAACCAAACCACTTCTAAAATCTTCCACTGGTGTTACTATCAACCATGCAGTTTTTGATGAAATTCAGTAACTACGCATAACGAACATACAATCAATTAAACAAGATGAACATCTTACGAAAGTAAAACGTAATAGACCAGGCTGGCCGAATCAAGGACTGTTTTTGGGCTATTAAAACTCGTGCAGGCGAAATTCTTCATTCTTTGTCCAAATTGTTTTGCAATTCGGGGAATCTCTTCGGAAAGTGTTTTATCTTAATATTAGAAACTAAGTGGGAACTATGGCTATAGAGGAGATTGTCTTAGCATTAGCTATCACATTCGGAATAATATTTGCTCGTGCACTTTCTTTGTCTAGTTGTTTGCTGAACTCCGGAAGTAGATTGTGCGAAACTGAATACAATACGACTGCCCCTCTTTTTGGTGTCTCAATGACGTCCGGAGAGACTGTCGCCATCGTACAGAAATTCCCCGATCTCTTGCAGCAAGTGGTCTACGAACGATGCGTGTAAGTTAATAGATCTCTATTACTTAAAGTATATCAAAACACTTCAGAATACAGTCTCTAAGTTAAGTCTTTGCTCTTGAGCCCTTATTGAGATAAGCACAGGTATTTATGGTTCCTGAGTTACTAAGAGTTATTACGTTCCAAATTTCTGGTTTTAAGTTATATCCCGTCCCAGAATATGACTGCCATGTGTTTCTCATATGTATACTAGCGTTTCTCATGTGTCTATGACCTGTAAGAAATATCTGTATGGTTTTTTTTTTAAGAAACCACGTTTTATTTTACAACTTTCAAATTCAATCAAATTATATAATTATTGGTAATTCTTAAACCTGAAGTGTTAGGGTATAGAATGGGACGTTCTTTATAGGATTAATGGCTATGGGTTGCGCCTCCGTACCAACATTGAGAAACTGAACCAAACCACTTCCCTCGTCTTCGTGATATCAACCATGCAGTTTGGTCAAATTCGCTAACGAATTGTGACTGTGCATAAAGAAGAAACAAACAAACAAACAAACCACTTTTAGTTATGAAACTGAACGTATCTTATCGCGTTTGTCCTCTACTTCATTTGATGCTCTTCTGACTGGTAGTAGTAGGCACGACATAAATCGAGTGACAATACTTGTGTAACAGTGGTAACTTCGCAAATTATATCAAACACTTGTGTAGCGCTTTCATGTCTTTATTTCTTATATAGAGACGGGAAAAATATCGAGGTTGGCGTGCGGTTAGTTAATGTCTAGAATAAAATTGTTGTTTAGGGGTTCGCTGTTTTGGCAAAGTGAGAGGACGGTGGGCTTTCCTGTCTATCGAGTTTTTGCTACACTGTGGTTTCTGCAGGCTCCAGAGACTATGAAGAGAATACATAAAGGAGTAACAGCTGTTTTAACCCTAGGATTTCACTTCTTTAAACGATTCTTTGGGGTTATTTTCTCTCGTGATTTGAGTAACTACTTTTCTTGTATTCTCTCTGACGAACAGTTTCCCCTTTTTCCGGTTGATTAAGTTTGCTGTTTCCGTAGGGTTTGCGTTGGGAGTTGCTTTTTTTCTAAAACAAATAACGCGTCTTAACATCCAAGGTTACTCAATCCTCTATTTACTACAGCCCTTCTTTATCCTATGGGGATTTTCGTTCCCGACAAAACTGCTTTCCTATCTATTATCCCGACTAGAAGATACTGTCTTTGAGAAAACGACTTACTCGTTTATAGTTCAGCTTTGAAAATTGGTTCGTAAGCTTTCGGAAAGTCCTAATTTACTCAGTCTACTAAAGCTCAGACGGTTTGAACATCGTCGGTTTTGCTTTGCAGTGTTCAAAACCTTTCAATTCTCTCTTGGGACGCATTAATTGCTTTTGTAACCATAAATTTAGTTGTCTAAAAAAATTCATAGATATCGGCTAATCAGAGAGTTGGATTCCACGAGTTTTTTAACATTAGCTAAACTACCCGGCATTGGATGGAAACTGCTTGGAAGAGTTTTCTGTCTATGCACACTAAGCACTAAATAGGCTTAGGGTTAATGATATTGGTTTTAGAATCAATTTTTTAAATCTTTATAAATCAATTAAACGATGCTAATTAGGGGTCGTTGCTAAAGCTATAATGTTACGGGTTTAGAATAGGATGTTTATAATGGTCCATCCTAGAGGAACTATAAAGCAAACCACTTCTAAAACCTACCCCTTGTTTTACCATAAGTTTATAAGATATGTTCCAAAAGTATGACACTACCAGTAATTCGTAATGCTAGAGACTTACTAAGAGCTAGTTCGAAAATGACAAGCGAGAATTGACTACACTCGGTTTAGCAGTCCATCTTCATGTTTAGTCTGTACTAAGCCTTTGACATCGCCTCACGAGACGTCGCTTTACGAGAATCTATGACGTTTCACATACGTCACTCAGTAACCAGTGACAAACTTATGAATCTTACTAATCAAACTTATTAATCTGAGATGGAACATACCTTCTGAGCCTATGGTTTTACTGATATCAACAATGGATTTTGGTTAAATCCGGTAACGAATTATGACTTTGCATATAGAACAAACATAGAAATAAACAACTTTCTCAAATATAATAAATAAGATTGAAAATTATAATGCGTTAAATTTGTTTTCCAGTCACGAAGAATGTAAACTCTTGAAGGGTGAATGCCATCAAACATACGTTCCTTATTTGTTACTGACTGTTCCATTGGGACCGGTCACTCTAACTGGTCAAGATTACATTTTGGTGGAAAGCGGATGCGTTTGTCGAATGCACGACGCAACTGCTACGTGATATTTGGATGAAAATAACTAGTTATTAACTTTACATAATATATAAGACAAAAGACTAAACATGCTTATTTATCTAAAGACATCTATTTTATTTATTTTACAATTTATAGCCTTTATAGTAATGATTGCAAATAGTAAAAACCACTTGTTAAACTATTATATGGATAAATTTTAATTAAAACCGATGACTTATATGACTTATATAATTTTATTTTATTTACGTTTTTAAATCTCCGAGTGGCGATGGCATCACCGAGAGGTATTACACTAGACGTTTGTGTGTCTGTTCCCGCTTTCGCAGTTGGCAAGTCGGACCAAACGTATTCGCAATATTCGGAACGCGTTCCCAGTAAGCGATATTAGCTTAGGGTTAAAATGTATGCGACGATCTGCTAGGATTACGAGAAACGTCTAGCCTCCCAATGGCAGGGCTTCCACCGAATCTAGATTCACAAAAATTGTGAAAAAGGTGTTCGCTAGAAGCCAAACGTTAAAAATAGCTATGTTTAAAATGATTTTAGGAATAACGTTTCTTAAAGGCAGTCGGCACATTTAACGTAGGATCGCCGCCATGTGTCGTATTCCCTCAAATTTTGTCGCCCAGAAGCTTGGCTTACAGGAATGCGCCACACTCCCGACCTTTTGATAATATGTTCTGAACTATCTGCCATTAAAAATGACGTCGCGCATCGAAAAAACTGCTCTTCGGGCCGGGAAATCGGTGTCTGATCGATGGCAGCGTGACATAGAAACCGGAAGTTCAAAAAAGCCGTACAGTAAAAAAATCGGTCTCCGATGCGCGTGGTACGATAGCAGTTACTGAACGTAGCCCTAAGCTAATCGGTATCGTTCCTTTCAACAGAATTCCCAATGGACCGAAATCCCATTCGACCGAATATCCCGCAATGATTTTAGATTTCCAGCCCAATGGCTATATTCCCGATGGACCGAAATCCCATTCGTCCAAATATGCCCCTAAAAAATACATGAATATAACTTGAAACACTGAAGCCGTCAGCGATTCACTGGTGTAGTGGATACGATGTTGGACTGCGAAGCGATAGGTTGTTGGTTCGAATCTCCGAAAGGTATGTTAATAATATTAAAAGTGAATGATTCGTGATACTATTTAAATCGCTCACTTTCTTTCCTTTCAAGGCAAGAGATATATAGAATTAATAATCAAATTGTGTTTAAAATGAAGTACAGTCTTAATGGTAGTTCCATCAATGTCTTTAAGTTTTAAATTAAAATTTTAATATTTTGGTTTCGGGTAGGTTAGGTTAGGTTAGGTTGGGTTGGGTTGGGTTAGGTTAGGTCAGGTCAGGTCAGGTTAGGTAAGGTTAGGTCAGGTTAGGTTAGGTTTGGTTAGGTTTGGTTAGGTTATGTTAGTTTAGGTTAGGTTAAGTTAGGTTGGGTTGGGTTAGGTTAGGTTAGGTTAGGTCGGGTCGGGTTGGGTTGGGTTGGGTTAGGTTAGGTCAGGTCAGGTTAGGTTAGGTCAGGTTAGGTTAGGTTAGGTTAGGTTAGGTTATTTTAGGTTAGGTTAGGTTAGGTCAGGTTAGGTTAGGTTAGGTATGGTTAGGTTAGGTTAGGTCAGGTCAGGTTAGGTTAGGTGAGGTTAGGTTTGGTTTGGTTTGGTTCCAATAATTCGTTGACACCTTTTCCAAAATATGCTCCTTTTAATTAGCTACCACCTTTTCCAAAACATTCTCCTATTAATTAGCTGCCACCTTTTCCAAAAGATTTTCCTATTAATTAGCTGCCACCTTTTCCAAAATCTTCTACTATTAATTTTGCTGCAACCTTTTCCAAAACATTTTCCTACTAATTAGCTGCCACATTTTCCAAAATATTCTCCTTTCAATTAGCTACCGCCTTTTCCAAAATATTCTCCTTTTAATTAGCTACCACCTTTTCCAAAACATTCTCCTATTAATTAGCTGCGACCTTTTCCAAAATATTCTCCTATTAATTAGCTGCAACCTTTTCCAAAACATTCTCCTGCTAATTAGCTGCCACATTTTCCAAAATAGTCTCCTTTTAATTAGCTACCACCTTTTCCAAAATATTCTCTTTTTAATTAGCTACCACCTTTTTCAAAACATTCTCCTATTAATTAGCTGTCACCTTTTCCAAAATATTCTCCTATTAATTAGCTGCAACCTTTTCCAAAACATTATCCTACTAATTAGCTGCCACATTTTCCAAAATATTCTCCTTTTAATTAGCTACCACCTTTTCTAAAATATTCTCCTATTAATTAGCTGCCACCTTTTCCAAAAGATTTTCCTATTAATTAAAAATATATTTAATGCAAAGCCACACAGTATGTCTTCTTCCAGTTCAATGGGACTATAATAAAATCGCACCTTTTGGCTACGTTCGGTCGAATGGGACACCACAAAAAAGCCGTTCTGTCGAATGGGAATTCGGTTCAATGGGACCAAAGCTTCTAATCAACTTTACAAAGGTTGCCTAAAGGACCGGCCGGACCGTGGGAAAAACGACGATCTTCATAGCATAGTGGGTAAGTAAAAAAGTAGAGGTGGTCGGACCAAGAATAAATGTACTCAGCGGACAAATAAGCCCCACCCCTTTTATGCCCGTCATTGCTCTGCGCTTTCCTATTGGTTCCCGTGGGGATAGGTCATACAGACGCGATTGACGTATTCCGAATAGAGAAAAAAAACCTCGAGCAAAGTAAACAGAAAATGGAGTCTGCCAGCGGTGCTGAAACGGTGCGCGAATGGTTTTTAATTGCCATTAACAAGTTAGTTAAAGGTTTTGAACCTTACTTAATAGATTTTGAATACGTGTCTCTACGTGAAAATCGTTCGTTCTATAATTGTTTCTAAGTCGAATCAAGTGTACTGTACTTATAATTTCGTCAGTTCCAGAAACCAAACCAAGGCTTAACGAAAAGGTAAAAGAGATAGCTGATGGAAAACATAGAGTTATGGCGTTTTCCTTTGGGTCCTCGCGGAGCGCTCCCATGGAGGAATAAAACTAGGAGATCCTATTCTTCAAAAACAGTCTTTAACGAAGCTGGAAACTACTACTATCATTTTTATTGCTCCTTGGGAGCGCTCCGCGAGGACACAAAGGAAAACGCTATAAGATAAAATATTAAGTCCCGCCTTGGTTTCCAGCCTCCCCCCACCCATGAGGGGGGATTGTCGACTATCACGCGCACACCGGACGCCTTTTTAGGCCTTCTTATAGTAAATTCTTCTTGGTCGGACGGCCCCCTTAATCGTTTTCCCAAACGATTCTTGTTTAATTTCTGTTAGGTCAAGAGGTTAAATGTATTTATTCTAATCGTTATTTATTAAAGCCTTAAAGTACTGAGATGATTTATATGGTCCAAACCAAACGACTCTCACCCCTAACTTCAATCCAATGCACAACGAAACCTTGTGTTAATGATAGGATAAGTCTGAAAAGGCGATTTGTAATATCAAAATAGGGTAATTTCATTTATTGTCGTCGATTGTCAAAGTTATTCTATTCGTATTATCCAAGTGATTCTATTCGTATTATCCAAGTGATTCTATTCGTATTATCCAAGTGATTCTATTCGTATTATCCAAGTGATTCTATTCGATTATCCAAGTGATTCTATTCGATTATCCAAGTGATTCTATTCGATTATCCAAGTGATTCTATTCGATTATCCAAGTGATTCTATTCGATTATCCAAGTGATTCTATTCGGTTATCCAAGTGATTCTATTCGATTATCCAAGTGATTCTATTCGATTATCCAAGTGATTCTATTCGATTATCTATGTGATTCTGTTCGATTATCTATGTGATTCTGTTCGATTATCTATGTGATTCTGTTCGATTATCCAAGTGATTCTATTCGATTATCCAAGTGATTCTATTCGATTATCCAAGTGATTCTATTCGATTATTCTAGTGATTCTATTCGATTATCCATGTGATCAGAAGAAAATGAGCAGAAGTTTACAGTCGGAGAGAAAACGGGGATACGCGTTTTTGTTATAATTCGGTTAGCGTATCTCTCTCTCTCTTTCAAGGACAGAAATTTGCGAGGCACGACGGGTTGCGCGTGTTGCCATCTATGAAAATACAAGATTAAAGGAAAACATTTTTCGATCGTCTCCAATTCGCGGCAAAGACTAAATGAAAGCTTTTAGCTTAGCTATCACGTCTATGGGTTTTACAGATTTCAAGGTATTGGGCAATTTTTTTATTTTGTCGTCCGCTATTCTGCTTCGACGTTGTGTGATGATAGTCATTTCCGATTTTTAAGGTATGTTTAACATTTTATAATGATTTAGTTGTAAAAATTATTATTTTTGAAGTTTGTAGTGTTTAATTAATATTTATTTTATTTCTTTATCTGTTGGTAGATTATCCTGAATTTAGTCCAACAATGAATGAAACGATTAAGCCTAGGCTTAAGGTGTTCCTAATGACAAATGTCAGTAATTTTATAAAATCATCAGAGGATAGACTTAATTTACATGCAACAATGCTTAAGTCAGAGAGTGTTAATACGTTTATTTGTAAATTAACGGCGCTTTTTGATAAATTAAAAGAAGAATTTAAGCCAGCAGAGCCAAAAACAAGAAAAAGGAAGGTAAATCAAGAAAAAGAAGGGGAAAATGTAGAGAATGAAGAACAATTATCAAAACTGCGTACAAATAAAGCTATGGCCAGTTTAACAGTTTCTTATTTTCAAGAAGCAATAAATCTCAAGAAAGAAGTAGAATTAACCCAGTTTGACCATGTCGATGCTTTTAAGGTCCTTAATACTATCACATCCAACACATTCATTTTTTGCAAAATTCTCTCAAAATCTCCAGAAAAGCTGCAAAATCTTGATGACATTGAGAATACCCAATTAAAGAAGAGTCAATATGAAGTTCCAATACCAGAACACCTACATGAAAACTGGGGTAACGAACCTGATACTGGATTATATTTACTTGGAGGAGGTGCCATGGGCGAGATTTATAGACGAACGTTATGCCACAAAAACAAAAAAAGAAACTTAAAACAACAATTAGCAGACAATGCATTGAACAAGTGCACGGCTTTGTTGAGAATGACAGCTTCTGAAAAAGAAAAAGATCTGCCTATAGAACTCAAGAATAGAGACAACGGCAATATGTGTTACCCAAAAACCAGTTTTTTGCCATTTATCAAAAGTCTTAACAAAATAGTGGCTAGTTTTGCTAATAAACATTCTTTAATCAAGTATGGGACAAAAATGATAAAGGTATGGTCATTTTAAATATGGTAATTAAACCAGGGCAGGTCACTTCTGGTTAGGGTGTGTTGTAATCAAAGTAAAACCATTTAATCAATCTTAACATGATTTATTCAATATAAACACGATTAAAACCATCTAAGCGCAATTAAATCAATTTAAACATGAATAAATAGGATTAAGTCCGTTGAGGACGTTAAACAAGGAAGTGATCTGCATGTTTAATGAGTTTTTTGGAATCTTAATTACAGTTTTAATTTTGACGCAGGTGTGTGCAGAAGAAAGTTTTGCCTTTTTAAAATCAGAGCAGCAAAGGAAACTATTTTATCAAGCTCTTCCAGAAAACTTTATAGACAAAGAAGTTTTGGAGCATTTTTACCGAGAGTGGAGTCGTAAAATGGTACATGCAAGAATTCAGGAGTTCGTTTCCAGTAACCGCAAAAACAGAAAAGGCGGGCAAACTTTGAGGGACCAGCTTTTTGCTCTAAAAGAACGGGGAAAACAAGAACGCAAACCAAAAATTAAACAAGCAAGAAAAACCAAAGAGAAACAAGGAAAAACTGTTGCTTGCGAATCTCAATCAAAACTTCAAATGTTGCAATCCACGAAGAAAAAAAGAACCTCAAATAACGGTGCTAAACAGAATGATTCCATTAAAACTATTAACACGGTATGTTTTCCACTGATAAAGGAAGAAAGAAAGCCAAGAAAGGCAGCTAAAGAAAAATCAGATGGGAAATTGTCCCAAACCAAAAGTACAAAAATAAGTACTCGTAGAAAACCAAAAACGGATGTAATTAGTCAGAAATGTGATACTAAAAACTCTCTTAAGTCGCCCCAAGGTTGTAAAACAAGAGCTCGTACCAAAAAATCCAAAGAAATTCATGACCTTTTACATCAAAATATCTCCACATCTAGTCAGTTTTTAGGTTCAGAAGTAGATAGAAGTTCACAAGGTAGTGAGTGTTGTGTGTTAGGGGAGTCTCCAAAAAAGAGTAGCATAAAACCACCAAAAAGGGCAAGAATTTACTATTCCAAAACTAGTGAAATGTGATATTGAAATGAAAAAAAAAAAAAAAAAATTAAAATTATTTGAATGTTAATAAGATTGTGATATATGCCAACCAAAAAGCGACCCATTCCTAATAACAAAATCAGTATTAAAACTTTCAATTTATTGTAACTAGTCCCTTGAATCAAATAAAACAATTTACTGTTGAAATATGAAAAATGTCATTTTATAAAGATATTAGCTCAATTATTTTAGAAGTGCAGTGCATTAAAGAAAAATTTACATTCATTAAATCAGAATTTCCATATTTATAATTGCCAGGTGTCTTAGATTAAATTTTAGATTCTCGAACACATAGTGGTTGATCCCTGTACTGCCTATTGCCGCGATGGCTTCCATGCACATTCACTAATGTAAAAATAGCTTTGCACGAAGTTGGATAGTTTAATGATGACAGTTTTCCATTAGAGGAATATTTTAATTGAGAAAACAGACTTTCGACTGAGCTCCCGTTGATTCGAATAGGCGAAAGAAAGTTTTTTGGGTAAAGTTTAAAAAAATCTTCCACAAATCCTTTTAAACCAAAAACTGACACTCTTAACAAGTCCCAAGTTTGCCAAGAAAGAAAAACTTCTTGTCTTGGGTTGTTTAAATTGATTTCTGGATTTTCTGTTAATATTTCTACAGCCCATTTTTCAAAGTAATTATAACCCTCTATGATTGATTTCATTACACTAGAATCTTCACAATTAATCCTCTTATGTGATAAAAATCCATTTTCAAAAAGTTGATTACAAGCTCGGAGATATTTATAGGCTTCAAAGGCACTTTGTTTACTTTCTGTAGAACCAACCGATCCATTGGCGTATCCAAAAAGTTCGCACAAAACATCCTCTTGTTGCATTACTTTGGATGGGGGAACGTTTAGTCTGGTCCATGAGTCTCGTATTAGGTAACTATCTAGTAAATACCGAGCTCTTCGTAATTGACCATTTTTTACTCTTTCCTTATCTCTCTCTGAAACTTCTTCCAACTGGCGCCATCCAAATTGTGTGCCATTACGTGAAAACTCTTTAGGGCCATCATTTCTAGAAGCGAACAGCTGGCCAATCATATTTTTTAATTGATGTGAGGGACAAATGATCCAATATATATATCTATCTTCCTCAGAGAAAGGATTCCTAAATTTTGGTTCAATTAAGAAATCATAACCTCCTACATCAGTTTTCTTGTATCCAAATGCTCCATTAACACCCATAGTTAGTTTCATTAGTGCCAAATTTTCACTAGCTCCGTCGCAGACCAATCCCAAGGTTTTGAAACCGTATGCATGCAAAGCTTCAATAGTTTGATAAAGACAGGCTACTAGTAGTTTTTGTTGGAAAGGGAAACTTGATGTGAAGTAAGGGCCAATAACATCATATCCTGATGTCATATCCCGCCATAGGAATTGAAGGACATACTGTGCTGGTGCTATTGTTCTCTGAGTAGTTTTGTAGATATCAGTCAGCTGTGGGTAGTCTTCTTCGTCCATTGCATAGCCAACAAATTCATGGGATTTCGAATTCCATATGACTTTGTCAATGACCTTTACCTCATCAAATACTAATATACCATCCCCTTTAGGAACTTCTTCACCCAGTTGTACCTTTTCATCTTTCCAACTATTATATTTAATTTCTTGTTCAGCTAGGTATTTTTCAACCACTCCTGGAGGATGGTAAAATTTCTTTGTTTTATCTCTTAGAGTTGATTCGCTAGGGAGGTTGAGGATTTTGAAACCTCTCAATGCTCTGTAAGCAGCCTTGCTTCTGCTAGCTACAGCTAGAGCGATTCTCAGAGTGATCGAAGACCATTGTCCTCTTTTCTTACTGTTCAATGATTTTGCTTGATCGGAAAGAAATTCAGTTTGGTCTTGGATATGTTTTAATTCAGAGTCACGCTCCCAGGAAGCTTTAAGTAAGCTTTTAGTGAATCCACTGGTGGTATTCAGAGTTTCTTCTAGTTCCTCGCTGTAGCTATCATTTATTTTTGAAATTATTTCAGATAGTTGTTTTGAATCAGAACATCTCAAGTCAAGTTGTCTCTTTTCAATCTCTTGGCTTAGTTTTGCAATTTTACGCCTCATCATAAATCTGGCCTTTTGAACTCTAGAGTTACGTTTTTTTTTACTGCTAGGCGTTAAGAATTTAACAGGAAAATTGCTGCGGATACACTGTCTTTTAAAAATTCTTGTTGGGGTTTCTTCAGCTTTTCTCTTCTTTGCTCTATATATTTCATTGGTCAATACTGCACAAAATTTGCATTGTTTACTTTTAATTTTGGGTTTTTCCTCAAGTCCTTTATCGCCCTGATTGTAGAAAATCTCACACCTTATTGACTGGTATCGAGTATGAGGATAGTTATAAGACACTAAACTTTTGGGTAAAGTACAGGTTGCATCCTTGACTTTAGTTTCATTCACACCAGGACAAAAAACATGGCCCAAGTAACCACTAATCATGAGTAAAACATTTCGTATGCTTTTTTCTTCAAGTATCTTATCGTCATTTTTAAGTTCAATTATTTTCATTGGTTTGAAAATAACATACAAATAACATAGCCCATCTTCATGCACGACTAACTCAATCGGATCTTGATAGTAATGAGAATTTATCAAACCAATATTTTTCATCCTTTTAATGGATAATAGTCCCTTTTTGTTATGGCATTCTTTAATCTGTAATTACAATAATGGAAAAGACTATTATTTTCATAATTTACTATTAATAATATATAACTTATACCTCATATTGTAATTCGGAGGAAAAATCTTTTTCCACAATTTGCCTTACTTCCTCTATAAACGGTGCAAGCGGCTTAAGTTGACCAGTACGAGTGTACAAATCAAATACTGGTTTTTGTACGGTGTTCGTAGATTTATTTAACTTCGTTAAATTTGATTTAATTGCAAAATTAATTCCTTCTAATTCCAAATAACACTGAGTAGAAGAATCTTTCTTCAATGGTTTACTATCATCAACCTTTGTTTTTGTACAAGTATCGCGAAGTTTTACTTCTTTTAAAATATTGCAATTTACTGATTTGTGTTTTATTTTTGGCCTATTCATTAAATAAAAATTACACTGAGTGGCTGCATCGTTAACTTTACTTAAATCCGAATTAACACCACTGGTAGACGCCATCTTTAACCGAACCAGCCGCGAAAAGATGCTCGAGCTTTTAAACTTTGTTTTCCGTGTCTGCCGCTAGGTAGCGTAATTTTAACCAGAGAGGAGACACACCGAGGGAGGGGTAGGGGAGAAAATATTTCCTCTCTTAAAGTACTTGCATGCACAAAGGGCTCTACGGGACACTGTAAACTTCTGCTCATTTTCTTCTGATGTGATTCTATTCGATTATGTATGTGATTCTATTCGATTATCCAAGTGATTCTATTCGTATTATCCAAGTGATTCTATTCGATTATCCAAGTGATTCTATTCGATTATCCAAGTGATTCTATTCGATTATCCAAGTGATTCTATTCGATTATCCAAGTGATTCTATTCGATTATCCAAGTGATTCTGTTCGATTATCTATGTGATTCTGTTCGATTATCTATGTGATTCTGTTCGATTATCTATGTGATTCTGTTCGATTATCCAAGTGATTCTATTCGATTATCCAAGTGATTCTATTCGATTATCCAAGTGATTCTATTCGATTATCTATGTGATTCTGTTCGATTATCTATGTGATTCTGTTCGATTATCTATGTGATTCTGTTCGATTATCCAAGTGATTCTATTCGATTATCCAAGTGATTCTATTCGATTATCCAAGTGATTCTATTCGATTATCCAAGTGATTCTATTCGATTATCCATGTGATTCTATTCGATTATCCATGTGATTCTATTCGATTATCCAAGTGATTCTATTCGATTATCTGTGTGATTCTATTCGATTATCTGTGTGATTCTATTCGATTATGTATGTGATTCTATTCGATTATGTATGTGACTCTATTCGATTATGTATGTGATTCTATTCGATTATCCAAGTGATTCTATTCGATTTTCCTAGCGATTATATTCGATTTTCCTAGCGATTATATTCGATTATCCAAGATATTCTATTCCATTTTCCAATCGATTCTATTCGATTTTCCAATCGATTCTATTCCATTTTCCAATCGATTCTATTCGATTTTCCAAGCAAAATATTTCGATTACCCAAATAATTTCTATTAAATATCGAAGTAATTTCTATCGATTATCCAAGTTATTTCTATCGATTATCCAAGTGATTTCTATTGATCATCCAAATGGTGTTAACCACTTTTCAAAGTGATAACTTGATAGAGTCATAGAGATACCATTGTTGAGAATAACTTTCAAAATCAAATAGAATCACTTGGTAATTCGAATACAATTACTTGGAAAATGGGTTAAAATTACTTGAAATTGGCTTAGAATTACTTGGATAATGGGTTAGAATTACTTGGATAATGGGTTAGAATTACTTGGATAATGGGTTAAAATTACTTGGATAATGGGTTAGAATTACTTGGATAGTGGGTTAGAATTACTTGGATAATGGGTTAGAATTACTTGGATAATGGGTTAAAATTACTTGGATAATGGGTTAAAATTACTTGGATAATGGGTTAAAATTACTAGAAAATCAAATTGAAGTTATTTTATTGAAACCACTAAGTAAATGAAACCAATCCATTGGAAACCGATAGGAATAGCTTAGAGTAAGAAATAGAACTGAAGTTCTCAACGCTAATGAAACCAGTCTAATTACGTACATAAATTTTATTGAACTGTCAATTCTACATTCATAAGAATCAAAAGATTAAGGTCAAGTAAGCCCGCATTATGTCGTTACCAGCGAGTTAGTAATTTTTTTTTCTTTAGCGACGTTTGACGTTTCCCCTTAAAATTGTCATTAAACAAATTGATGTGGATGAGACAAGTTCAATGAATGAAGTTATTTGGTGGGAAACCCTTGGTGCCCAACTCGCTAATCCTGAATATAGCACCAGCCTTCGGATAAGATTTTAACTCTTCGTCCGTATAGAATTCCGACGCCGATGTGACGTACAAATCGGTTAGATTTGGTCCTCCAAAGCAACAAGACGTTATCTGATCAGCTGGTAACATGATAGTAGATAACAGACGACCTACGAGAAAGAGAACTCTGAAATAATCGTAACGATTCGTTTATTTCTAGAGTTTCCAAAAAATTTCTATTTAACAAAGTTGGAACTATCTGTGCACAAGCTCAAGGGGTTTCACAGAAAGTGTTTTAAAACCAGAGTTTAGGTTTAAAGCAAATCTCGGCTGTGGTTTACTTTAAAGAAATGCCCCAGATGAGTTCTGATTTGCTCCTGCCTTTGGCTAGGTAAAATTTGTGTATGAAAGACCAGCCAGAATGTTAGGGGTGCCACAGGAGCCGACATTTGCTTTAAGTTGCTACTCGAACGATGAAATGCTGCCGCCTTTCATATTTAAAGCTCTTTGGATAGATGGCATTTTGAGCTTTGAAACAAAAGGAAACCATACCAGTTTCCGAGTCAACTTGTACAATTTTGGAGCCGTTGTAAAAAGCAACCCAAAGGTGATTGTTGACGTCTATGGTCATGCCATCAGGGAAACCCTCTTCATCTTGGAAATCAACCAATACCCGTTGATTACCTAAAATAGGATGAAATAAGTATAAAAAATCAAAATTTCTGTCACACTTATCTTATTATATATTACTTATTGATCCATCTCTTTCCTCGTAATCGAAAGCGTCCACCCTCTTTGCTAGCGAGTCGATGAAGAACATGGTTCTGTTGTCCGATGTCCAGGCCAACCCGTTGGAGATACTGATCGAGTCCAGTTGCTTCCACGGTATTAAATTGGGGCCCATTCGATAGAGAGCGCCCTGATCTTTGATGAAAGTTTTGGGGTCGCTGACCACAGCCATCGTTCCTGATGAAAATAATCAAGGACGTCATTAGATCAGGTTTATCTGCAGGATATCAAACCCTCTGCCGCACCGAGGAGAGATTTAAGTACACCCCCATTTAAGGAAGTATTCGCGAATAAACCATTACAAAGTTTAATAGATTATTTCTACTTCGAAAATATCAACATCTTAACGCATGATAAGAAGAATTTTATTCAACTTTAATATAAATAAATAAATAAATCTGATCAAAATTTCCTGTTAAGGTCATTACCAATGAACCCTCATTTAAAGCTACGAGTAACGATACCCCTAAAATCATATCATAAACAGTTTGATTAGATGTGAGGAATTTCAAATTGAGTCAAACATTTTCAAGGTCCTCTTGGATAGCAACCAACATTCGTTAAGTACTTGAAGTTTACCGAAGTATCTTAGAAATTTTCCATGATTGTTATCCTTATCTTTAAAAACTCCGATCGGGGAATATTGAACCTTAATCGTTAATTCACAAGACTTAAGTGACTGATGTAATCGGTTACAAAATGAAGCTTATCTTCCAAATGTTTGTTCAACCAAAATCATTCGATTTCCCCACCCACACTTTTCCTTTAATAAACATTTCTGTCTAGACCTAGATAATTACAGTCGGATAAGACTATTTCAAATTATCTATACTACACCGAGTTGGAGAAAAACAAAACTGAACATCTGGTTAATTATTACCGATCCACAGCCTTCCCGAGCTGTCGCATTTGCCATCGTTGAAACGGTTATTCTTGATGTTGTCCTCGACGTTGCTTACTACGCTGAATTTTCCAGTGTCCCACTCCAGAAAGCCGATCTTTTTATCGAGGGACACCAAAAGACGTTCTTCATTTGTGTTACCGTTGCGCGAGGTCACAGGTACTACCACAGAGGTCATACCATCTAAAATATGAAATGTAGTTTAATAGATACTCAAGAATAAAAAGCCGTTCTAAAATATTAATGACTGCAAATATGCTATATAAAAACGAGTTTTACTTCGCAGTCCTTAAAAAACTGCATTTATACACAGTCCTTGGCGACACTTTTTCAAACCCACAAAGGGCCAGAAATTATAAATTATTATATGTATTGTAATTTGAGTTTGAGTTTAATCGATATGAGAAATTTGGTTTTAATTGCGTAGTTCAAACATGTATTATGATTCGAAATTTTACAACAAAAACGGGTATAAATGCGGCATTTCGGATCAAACAGCTAAAATCAAGGACGATTATGACTAGAGTTCAAATTGAGGTTTAAAACTCACACAAGGTGTAACAACACACACATGAACACCTTTTCTGAATGTATGATAAATGTCTGAAATATGACACTGCTTTTAAAACCACAAATCAGAATGAGGGACCTCATTTTAGGAGTAGTAAAGCGACATTTTACTCGAAATAAGTGTTCCACCCTGAATAATTAAAATGCTAAAAGCTAATTTTGTATTTTACAAGTTTTTACAAGAATAGATTCTATGCGATTTCATATGTGAAAATCTGAGCTCCCTTTATCTCGAAACGCCGCATTTATACCCGTTTTTGAATCGTAACAAATGTTTGAACTACGTAATTAAAACCAAATTTCTTATATCGATTAAACTTAAATTCAAATTGCAATACATATAATAATTTCTAATTTCTGGTCCTTTGTGGGTTTGAAAAGTGTCGCCAAGGATTGTGTATAAATGCAGTTTTTAGGGTCAGGGTGTTTACATTTACCAGCGATTGTTCACATTTGAGGTCCTCTTAGGGGTTTGGGAAATAGGATATTGTGCAAAATTTAAGAGTTAAAAAGCTGAAAATGTAGCGATTTGTGTCTAAAGAATCATATTCCATATCCTGAAAGTTTCAGGTGTCTAACGTTAGCGCCACGGAGGTTATTCAAAGATTTCTAAAAAGTGTTCACAATTACCAGTACCAACCCTAGTTTCCGCATAGAATGGAATTTTTTCTTTCTCTCTGGTTCCCACGCTAAGACTGAGTATAACGTGAGAAAAAACAAAACGCCGTGAACTGCGCAATCGCGTTGAAATTTATGAAAAAAAAACAGCTTGGTATTTGTCATGTGAACATAGTCCCTACCGTTTTCAATGTAATTCTCGTTTTCTATTCGAATTTAACCTCTTGGAAACGATTACTCGGTTTAGGGAACTGTATTCGTATTCAAATCCTCGATTCAAATCGGTTATACGAATTTCTTTTCGAATAATCGGTTTTTAATTCGAATACTCGGTTTTCTAAAAGTGGCAAATTTGATTCGTCGAATCGAATATTTATTTACTTGAATCGGTTAAGGTACAGAAAGTCAAAAACGACTTATGGCGACCACCGTTAATGAGAAGAATATAAATAAATGAAATATTGTCATTTACTTCTGATATTGTACAATAGATCGAGAATATTTGCATATATATTTAGGTATGTTGTTGTTTAATCGGGATTAGATGCAGTGGCGAGCAAGTTAATTAGTTTGACATTGAAAATGAATTCTTAGTTTTTAACGGAAGAGATTTCTATTGGTTAGGGTAATAATCTCCAAAGATTAAAAAAATTCGAGTATTCGCACAGCCCTAAATTTGTGAACCGCGCCGGGACACTAGCTCCTAAATATCATTGGGAATAATTCGTAAAGACTAAAATTGTTGAGATATATAAAATGTTTTTAGAACAACTTTAAGATACAGGTGTTTCACAACATATCAATAAACCCATAAGACAAATATTAATTCCTTAAGTTAAGTAATCAAGATTAAAATACAGGATATTCCTACTTCTTTCAGGAGAGAACATACTACATTACGATACGAGATGTAATTATTTGTTAAGTCTGGATTTTGATCCAGAAACCGATCATATTTATTTCTTCACCTAAGCTCTAACTTTACTAAAATGCTTGTTTATTAATATAATTATTACATATTAAAAATAATCAAGTTGTAAAGTGCGTATGAGAAGAAATAACTATGATCGATTTCTGGACCAAAATCCAGACAACAAATAATTACATCTCGTTTAAAAAGTAGGATTATTCTGTATTTAATTCTTAATTACTTAATTTTATTTTGGATTTATTACATTTATCTTAAATATTTTCGAAAGATATTTTACATATCACAACGACTTAAACTAAATTCTTTTACACCCTTTCGATTGAGTTAAATACACAGTCTACCTACCTATAGTAATTGCGTTTATTACTGAAATTTTATTTTACGTTTCGTGCTATACAGGGTGTTTCTGATAACTCTGCCATAAATTAATGGTTGTGTTTTGAGGGTCAAAGAACAGGGATCTATACAACATTTAGTTACGGAGATATGGACTCCTCGGGACTTCCAAATATTGGCCCCTTAATCGAGAAAATAATCACACATGTTTAGCAAGACATTTCAGCCTTCAATCTATGAACGTTATTGTACCTTTATTTAGCAGAAATGTAGAAGTGCATGTATGCTGTTAAAGTAAAGCTCGAGCTAATTACTACACATGCGTAAATATTTCCTTGCTTAAGGGGGAAGTGTTAGGGAGTTCACATCTCCGTCACTAAATGTTGTAGACCCCGTTTTGACTAAAAAAAACACGCTCAGTAATTATGGCAGACTTATCAGAGACACTATGTTTAGACAGGAAACGGTACTAGCTCAGCTATTTTGATAGATAAAGATAATCAAAATGACTCACTTAAATGCTTGGTTTCCGTAATTCTAGTTTCTGGGTTAAGTTTACAAACATCTCCAGCCACGATATCAACGTGCCACAATTCATTCGTTTTAGCATTCCAGTGCGGTCCTTCTCCTAATTGGTTTCTTCGATTCGAAATCGTTTCTATCCTCATTGGCATAATGAACGGAAAACCTTTCCCAACTTCCAAAGAATAGTCGTACACTGGCGCGTATTGTCTTCTACCCAACTAAAACATAAATGTCTTGAACTTGATAATATTCGGGTGGTGGTGTTTGAAGATATTTAAAGACGCGTTAAACGATCGAAGGCCTTGATATTTCGTTTCCCCCGTTTAAGGAACATACTTTCCCCGTCTTAAACTGAGGGCTTGCCGATAAGGGACCGATTTCTGGCTAACTTAAAAACTAACAGAGCTGTTGTTGGGTGGTTGATTCCCTAAAACGCACGCTCCAAATTAAGTGGTTTTACAAAAGATCTTAGCTAAGGGAAAATATAAATCACGGTATAATGATTGCCTGAACAGCTCAACAAAAAAGAAGACAAGGGGGTGAAATTGTGACTCGAGTAAAAGCCCGCCGCGCTCTCCGAACGATGCAAGATTCGTAATAACTAGTGTTTCTATAATAGGCTTCACTCGATCTCGTAAATGCATAGAAATTAAACAAAGGAATAGGTGATTTCCTATGAAGAACATGCAAACACTGTTGTTAAAGTAAACCTTCAAAATAATTTTTTATAAAATAGACCTAAAATTACCGATCGTAGCATTGCCAAACTATCTATATCTGACTGATAATCAACGCCCAGACCAAACCGCTTTACCTAGATTACTTAAACTTTGCGGGGATGTTTCTCCTTTGTAGTAGGTACGCAATAAGAAAGATTATACCAATCCAAGATCATCTTCAAAATGGCGGGCAGAAATGAGAACACAAAAAAAAGCCTTCCTTACGGAATAACGCCCATTCGTTTCAAACGATTTCATTACTATTAACATAAGTTTATAAGGTACGTTCCATAAGTTTTACACTACACATACTTTGTAATGCTAGAGACAGGAACAAACTAAATAAAAACATGGCGGACCGCATACGATCTCTTCCAACCAGGCATGGTCGAAAATGACGTCACGACTCAAGCTTATTGCTGATTGACTCGCGCCGAAAAAATAGAAAGCTAATATCACCACACTCAACGTAATTTTGGTTTTTTTCATTTGCCGCTTGACGTCGGGCGAAAACGTCTGATGTACGCCAAGTGAAAACCATGCTTAAGCTTTTGAAAGAGCCTCACTTCATGATAAGCTCTCAGTAACCAGTGACAAACTTATGGAACATATCTTATGAACTTACATATTAAAGCTAATCGGAATCATTTTGTAGCCATTTTCTTAACTTATGGTAATACGTGAGGCGCTGTTAAGGCTTAGTACAGACTAAATAGGAAGATGGACTGCAAAACCGAGTGTAGTCAATACTCGCGTCGTTCTCGAACTGTAAGTCTCTAGCATTAGAAAGTATGTAGTGTCATACTTATGGAACGCATCTTATAGTCTTATGGTATTACAAATATAGGACCTTGCCTACCCATGGTTCAGTTAATTCAAACAATTCAGTACTTTTTTGAAAATTAATTACTTTCGCATACATACCAGAGTTTTCTATAGTACTCCGAATATTGATCACCCTAGAAACGCGACAGAGTTTCAATTCCTTTAGTATAATTTCGTTGATTTTCTATCGATAGAGTCAACCCGTACAAGAGCAACCTCTACTGTCTTTTTTTTACACTCTATATGGAGCGCTCATTACCAAAGTTGTTTGAAACAAATTGCGACCGAGGTATATTTAACCCGGTTAGGTTTACAGCGCATTACCTGAGTGTATCGTCTGATTCGATTCTTTCAATGCCAAGTGGAAACAAATCCCGAGGATTTTTACCGATAAGGTCAGACACGCTTTTGACAGTCCGTCCGAGGAATCTAGAACGTTAATTGTAGATTGAATTTGTGCAATTGCTGCATGAATAAAGAGCGGCTAAAGTCTGGCGTTAGTTGTTAGGATTCGATCGATCTACGAGCGTGATTAGAATGTTAATTCCCTAAAATGTAGGGCATTATCAGATTCTGCCATTTCCTGCATTTACTGTAACCGCGCGATTAAATGAATGGTATTTTGAAACATAGCTATAGATGTATGTAATAGATCAAAATACATTCAGGGCATAAAACTCATGAGAAATTCCTCCAAATTTTGAAATTTAAGCAAGTTCGAGAAGAAAATAAATACGGTATCATATCTTCATTTGAAGTTTTAAATAGATTAAAGTGGTTTGATATTTATTTTTTCGAAAGTCATTAAGTGCCATCAAATCCATTATTGGAAAATTCCAAATGTTTCGCTCCCGTTACAAAATGGGAACATTCTAAAAAACAGTTGTAGACGAAAAGTCCCAAGCGACTTTAGACCATTCCATTAATTCCTGCAGAGAAGCAAACACATCTTAGGTTATTTCCCTAGAGCCAAGACATTCCGCTAGACGCAATTCTAGCCTCCAGCGTGTAGTCGGACTACATCTGGCGTTGCCTCATGTCATGAGCGATATAAACTGAGATGGCGTTGCCTCATGTCATGAGTGATATAAACTGAGATGGCGTTGCCTCATGTCATGAGCGATATAAACTGAGATGGCGTTGAATCATGTCATGAGGGATATAAACTGAGATGGCGTTGCCTCATGTCATGAGGGATATAAACTGAGATGGCGTTGAATCATGTCATGAGGGATATAAACTGAGATGGCGTTGCCTCATGTCATGAGGGATATAAACTGTGTGTTGGTTTCTCTTTATATAATTAATGGGACGGTCTATGTGCCAAAGAATCAACAGTACTCGATATGGAGAAACCATCAGGTCCTTCCTTTTTCGGTACTAGAGACTAGAGTCGCTAATTTCACATGTGTATACGGTATACCATGTGGTAATATTAGGCTATAATGAGACTTACCTACAAGTGGAAGGATGAATGGTTTTCTGCGTTTTCAGTTTAATACTCTAGGGAGCATTGAACAAATCCTTATTCTAGGTATAAGGAAAGCCAGCCTTGAGGAAGAGGCACAGGGTTCTCTAGTTAGGGAAGCCTTACGAAATGCTTTCCAAAAGGTCTAACGCATCCGTCCTATTATACTCAATGTTTGCGTTTCAACCAAAATTCCCATTTAACGAAATGTACGGGTTTTAAGGTCATGCGTGATTGCCATAACGCGGGCGACTAAACAATTAATAACTATACGAATAAAGATCAGAACCATTACAGCTCAGTATGCCTGTACACAACTGATTAGTCTTAGTTGTAGTACACATTAATATTACAACAGTTACATTCAGTCAAAAAACAACCCTTATACATTAAAGGCGGTATGAAGTCTTATCTACCGCTCCCTTAGAATTTTGGTATAATATAATCAACATCCGGTCTGCAGTTGAACTCCCTCGCGTCAAAGCAGGATTCACCTCACTAAACAATTGGGTTAAGTCAGAACTCTGGATTCAGGATTTATTGGGAGACATGTTAAATACAACTCTTTCAAAACACACTGACTCACCACTATTCTCACAGCTTCTCATTTTTTTCACATCTAAATTAAATTATGTAAAAGAACACTGTATATTTAATCCTCCTTATTCCCGATGCGTGTGCCAAGGCCCAACGCACGATTCCACACTGACAAATCAGGGTCAAAGTGAGGCGTCATCTGCTTCAAAGTCGAAAATATTGAAACGTTTCTTCTGTGAAGCTAAGGACTTAACAGATGGTGTCATTTCAAATCATGTATAACGTCTATATAACAAGGTAATTCGTGAATATTGTAACGTGACTGACGGACTTATCTACACTTTCTTGCAAGCCACCGAGCTATGGAATTCTCCTAGCTATTTTCCGTAGTGATTGGAATAACAGCAGGTATTGGATTGACTCCATCTTTGGGTACGGATGGACACAACACTTGGTTCGAGTGTGGCCAAGGTCATTTTTATGAGAACTACTTATAGGCCAGGACAGATAGGCTAAAAAAGGGCTTGACCTAGAACATTTGAACATAAAGATGAAAATTGGTATGTGTTGTTTTTAACCCAACAAAAAATATACCAAAAGTCCCCTGCTGTAGAGCGCGAGCTTTCGCCGCCATCTTGGAAAATGGCCGCCAGGAATGCCAGCTTCAATGTATCCCACATTCTTCAAAAATTATGAAAATTGGTACAAATTATGATTGTATCCACCTGAACATCATAGTAAAATTTTACAGCTCTGAGTTTTATAGTTCGGTCCAGGGCCGTCGTCAGGGGGAGGGCCGGGTGGGCCCGGCCCTACCTACAATATGTTTGGCCCTACCTGAAATATTTCCGAAATTTTTGGAAACTGCTTATGGCCCTACCAGTAGTTTCATTGGCCCAACGCTCCTACCCCTAACCCCACCAGACTACGTTCATGACATTCTGCTAAGCCAATAAATCCCATATAAATAAAACGAAATTAAAAAATTATTGTCATGGCATAAAAAAACGTTTTCGCCAAGCTTTTGCAAATTGGCACACTCTTCGTAGACGGTAGAGCAGATGATACCAGTGTTGCTAATGTTTGAAAGTGGATTTTCCCACTTCCATTTGAAAAATTTCCCACATTTCCTACAGGCCCTTTTTAGCGCCGCCCCCAGCTAACATACGGAAAAAAGGTTACAGTCACATTTATCTGGACTATGTTTTCCTACTAGGTTTTATATGGAATATAACTCCGCATGGCTTTGACATTATATACAAATGCACCAAAACGCTATAAAGCTTTAAAATTCTCAAAATATTGTACTCTTTTTCCATTTACAATCACCGAATTTATTTCGTAATATCACTTGCAATTATTTAACCGAGCAAAATTTTCGAAAATGCACTAATTTTAACTGCATAGTCTGCACTTTTAACACTTAAACAGTGAAATTCCCACATTTAACAGATTTCGGAAAAAAAATACGTTTTTCCCACAGAGCCTAAAACCTTACCAAAATTTCCCACACATTGGCAACACTGGATCATTCTGAACTCTCGGGAGGTCTATAGCTTCGTGAAATCAGGCAGGCTTACAAATAAGTTATTTCCTATACTCCGGAACTGGTGTGGTTGTCGCGTTCGTGGCAACTAATTATTAGGGCAAATATTTTGGAAAAGTGAAAGCTGGTTATATAATTTGGAAAACGTGGCAATTATCTATTCATATATTTTGGTAAAGGTAAAAACAAATCATACTAAGTATCAGGGCCCTTTTTTGCAAGATCTTTTTTGTAATAGATCTACTCGAATGCGAGTTGACATATTTATTTTTCATTCGCAAACGTAACCTGACCCAACCACTCCTGCCAATGTTAAATAAATCATTTTTAATATACATACTAAATTGAAGAACATAAAATATTAATATTGTATTTAAATTAAACTTGGAAATGAACATTTCGTCATTCGGCATATTTATTGTCGTTTACAAAGCTAACCGCACCTGTTTAAATGTTAGTTGAGTCTTTATTGTTATTGATACACATTTCAGCTTATGGTCAAATCTCTTAACATACATGCAGCGTAAGGTTATTATATTTTTTGCCAAGTTTCAAAAGTTCACATTTCATAGTCTTTTTACAAAAAAAAATAAAATTAAAACGGAAATTAGCTATGATTAAAGGATTTAGCCATGAGTCGGAGGAAATATGTTTCTTTTACGGTTTCACTGGTTAGTCTTCTGAAATATTAGTGAGAAGTATATTCAGGGCTTTAAATTATCGTGCAAAGGTTCAGAATTTTAAAACTATTAGTTTTTTTTCAAAATTCATTGAATCTTTGTTTGTACTTATCACAGTAACATAGACATTTTTTAGGAAAAGAACTCTGCGCGATAACTTGCATCGTCATATTGACGGTCCTGGTAAAAGCTGACGGCTTTGAATTTTCAAGTGATAGTCTGAGATACACGCTCAAAGAAATATATCTTTGAACTGGCTTCCAAAGCCCGGGCAGCCAGCGTCCCGGTGTCAGGTGATCCAGGAGGTTATGTATAGAGTGACTAGTCTTTTAGTGTTAATCGGTTAGTCGCACTAGTGCTTAATTTTTAAACCGCGTATTAGAGATATATGTTTAACCAGATCAAACAATCAATGAACAGGTTTCATACTTATTTTTGGTCATTTATTTTCTTCTTTTACATGTTAATATTATGACTAGCGTAATTTTAATTTATAGTTGTTAAACCCTTCTTTTAATTTGTTTTAAGACCTCGTTGACATTGCCTCTTCCCTAGCTAAATTTTTAATAAATAGTACAAAGTTTTTAAATTTCTTGTATACGCGCCGAGCGAGCCGCCACGATCGCCATCTTGCGGATTTCAGAAGAACAAATTGGTGGGAAAATGACCGCGTCTTTAAATGAAGCCATAGGGTTCTTGTGTAAGAATTATTACTGAAATTCCCCAGAAGGGGTGAAATTTAACCCATTTTCAAAGTTGTAGAATTCATTGCATTAAATGAAATGAATGAATTAACGCGCTTAAAGAGAAAAAGTAAGTTTCTAGACTTTATGTTATCTAAGCCCAACACCCAAATTAAATGTACACAACGCCTACGAGATGTATATAGGTACAGTTAACCTCAAAAATGTGTCTGTCTGGAAGCACTTGCAAGTTAATTTAATTAACTTACAATATAAACATATTTAATTTGAACAATTACATAGATGGTAATATCATAAACATGCAGAAGTTTCCATGATACACTGTCCAGAGGCTACGGTATTAACTTTGTTTGGTTTACAAATATCTTTTACGTTAAAAATGTGTTTAGTTTTTATTAGATTTTAGACTTTTCGACCAGTGGAATCCCTAAAATAATTTTGTAAACCTTGTAATGCTAAAAACGAGACGTATTTCATAATTGTAGCGCTCCCCATTTTTAAACTGCCAATCTACCATTCGCGAACTTCTCGCCAAGAGTTTTCAATTCAGTCCGCTAGAGGCATTGCGTGTAAGTATACCTCTCAATCCTCGGCGCGTATAGAACCGATTTTTAATACTAATCCCTCTATTCCCGATGAGTATACCATGGCTTATAGCACGATTTTAATTGAACAATCTGAGGCAAAATGATGCGTCATGTTCTTCACAGTAGGAACTTCTAAGTTATTTTCTAATATGCATCATCTTGAACCAGACTTTTCAGTTAAAAATCTTGCGTTAAAGGCCGACTTCCACCGAAAAGGGTTCTTACGAACTGAAGACCGTGCATCGATTCTTAACAATAGAGCGACCGTGCCAATTTTCGAGTCCCCACTGGGGCAAAATTTGGAGGGGTTCTTACGAACTGAAAACCATGCTATGCGGGTTCTTACGAACTGAAGATAAACAATAGAAAGTCTCTTAAATATTTTATTCCCGATTTTTGCGACCCTCTGAAGGAAAATATCTATTGTTTATCTTCAGTTCGTAAGAACCCCCGTATCAAGGTTTTCAGTTCGTAAGAACTCCTCAAAATTTTGTCCAGCGGGGATTTGAAAATCGGCACGGTCGCTCCATTGTTACTCTCGATGCACGGTTTTCAGTTCGTAAGAACCCTTTTCGATGGAAGTCGGCCTTTAAGACTTGGCACACGCATCGATAATAAGGTGCATTCGTCCGAAAATGTGCCCTACCGCGGCCCTACCTAAAATTTGACCCTGGCGACGGCCCTGGTTCGGTCGCCATATTGGAAAATGGCCGCCGTGAATGCTGGGTGCACTATATTTCACCATGTTGTTGGAAAATTATGAAAATCTATTGATATTATAATCAGAGCTGTGTGAACCTCATTGTAAAATATTGAAGCCATTCATGAGATAGTTTGGCAGCCATATTGTAAAATGGCCGCCGGGAATGTCATTTAGATACAGTATATTTTTCAAAAATTATGAAAATTGGTAAAAAAATTGTTGAAGACCGTCTAAACATCATACTTGAACATTGAAGACGTGCTGCTGATAGTTCGGGCGCCATCTTGGAAAATGACTGCGGGAAATGGCAAATATATTACCTATATATAATTTTTTTTTTATATTTCTTTATTGAGTATGAACGTGTTATACAACATAAAAATAACTATTTCTAAGTCTAAGTTATCGACCCCATCTTTGAAAATGGTCTCTGAAAGATAACTATCCCAAATTCTGAAGCACAGATGTTGATTAGGTAATATCGTTTAATATGGGGTTTATACATTCTAGAGTCGTTAAGGATTAGATTTAAGACATTTTTTGAACATTTCGTTCATATTTATCGTCATCCTGAAGATTTTTTTATTTTAACTAATACCTTGAAAATGACCGCACATTGCCGAGAAATCCAATCCCGATCGTCTACATTCACAGTTCTTTACACAAGATGTTCTGCAGACTGCAGGTACAAGCAGTAAGTGGTGTAAGTTTATCTGATGCAGGAAGGAGAGTGGTGTGAATGGGTCTTCGACTTCCGCGATCGCGAACCCATCCCCAGTGTTCGGGATTAAATCGTTTCCTAGCTATTGTTGACTTAATATTGTCATTAAAAACTCTCAACGTATTTGTAAGATGTTGATTATCTGTCATTACTTCAAACCCCGCCTTATCATAACCACATCCAGTTACAGCATGTAAATGAAAGAAATGATCTCTGAACTTTTTTTTTCTCAAATGTCTCGATTTGAGATTCTCTTCTTGGTGTGGTTTTGGTTTCAGATCGGAGTCAGATTTAAGAATGAAAACGTTCCAATTCGGGTGTGATAGTCTACCAACTTTTAATACTCAGTATCTTTAAGTGCGGAATCTGTGAATGTAGACGATCCGAATTAGTTTGCTCAGCAATGCGTGGGCATTGTCGCGGTACTAGCTGTGATGGAGCAGAGCAAAAGGGTTTGCCGTGGCTAAGGGGGCTCGAGTTCAGGGTGCCGGTTCGGGAGTTGCTTGTGTTCGCCCTTGGTTCAGACCGTTCCATGCCGACCCGTTCCCTAAAGGTTTTGCTCGGCCGCTTCGCCCCCCGCCCAGGTGTTGCCTTAATTGGCTTTTCCCGCAATTGGCAACCCTCTGAAGGTCCTGGATACATTGTATGGGCCGAATGACACTGCTGTGCTTGAAGGGAATTCCCCAGGCCCCTCGAGCCTTCAGCTGCATTAATCCTTCGCTGTCACCCACCACCCTCTGACTGGGCTCGCCGCTGACGGTGTTCAGCTTCTGTCACCTGCTCAAGTGGCGTTTGTCGGGACCGCTGGCCGATCTCGTGTGCCATGACGGCGGTTCCTCAGGTTCAATTTGGAATATGATAAGCGAAAAAATCCTCAGGCTGACGATGAATATGAACGAAATGTTAGAGATTTGTCTTAAATCTAATCTTTAACAACACTAGAATGTATAAACCCCATATTAAATTGTATTCCCATATGCAAAGAGTTGCAGCTTTGAATAACTTTTCTTTCTTTCAGAATTTAGGGTAATAATTTTCAGTGGCAATTTTTAAAGATGGCTTCGATAATTTCGACTTGGGGATGGCAATTTTTTGTGTTTATTACGTTAATGAAAATAAACTACTCAATATAGGAATTTCGAAAAGATTTATGTATTTGAAATATATTTAGCATTTCCAGCAGTCATTTTCCAAGATGGCGCCCAAACTATCAGTAGCACGTCTTCAATATTCAAGTATGATGTTTAGACGGTCTTCAACAATATATTTACCAATTTTCATATTTTTTTAAAAATAAACTGTCTAAATGAAATTCCTGGCGGCGATTTTCCAATATGGCGGCCAAACTATCCCATGAATGGCTACGATATTTTACAATGAGGTTCACACAGCTCTGATTACAATATCAGTAAATTTTCATAATTTTCTAACAACATGGTGAAATATAGTGCACCCAGCATTCACGGCGGCCATTTTCCAATATGGCAACCGAACTATCAAACTCAGAGCTGTAAAATTTTACTATGATGTTCAGGTGGTTACAATAATAATATGTACCAATTTTCATAATTTTGGAAGAAAAATGTGGAATCATTGAAGCTGGTATTCCCGACGGCCATTTTCCAAGATGGCGGCGAAAGCTCGCGCTCTACAGCAGGCGACTTTTAGTATATTTTTTGTTGGGTCAAAAATAACACATGTACCAATTTTCATCTTTATGTTCAAATATTCTAGGTCAAACCCTTAAAGTCCTGGGCTATTACGTTATATGGACACCAATTACCATACACCCGCTACAATGAACCTGATTTTTTTATCTCGCACCCAGTTAGAATAGGCTCTAGGCCTAGAACGTGAAATACGTTTTCCCAGACCACTTTATAACTTGTACTGTTTTGTAATTTATTTGAAACGTCACAAAATTAAATTAATTACCGAAATGTGGTATTAGTTACAAAAATTAAATAAAAAATGATTTTTTGCCTCTTGTAAGTGGCAAAGGGCGTCATGATTGACTAAAACGTTCCTAAATGGAAGCTTGTTACAAGCCAAATTTAAAGGCTGGTCGACCTCGAACTCCCAATCCAGTGGCCTTAAAGACGGCACCAGCTAAAGGTTCGTTCGCCAGTTGTTCGGGTGTCAAGTCTCTCTTGGCTGTTGTAATGTAAAGTTCGTCGTAATGAGGACCGCCAAACGTCACTGACGTCACCTTGCTAACTGGTAGGTAGATTGTCTGGAGGATTTCAGCTATCAAGAAAAAATACAGCAAAAACATGCAACTTTGAAACGTGCAACTCTTGCTAAGAAGCGCTTCCATTGTAATCCCTTTATTGGTGCTTCCCTTCACAATGATTCTAAATACTTGGGCTCCAACTCAATTAGGTCTCAAGAAGACGCGGGATTATTGAAGCAGTACTTACTGGTATCAGGGTCAATTCTGACAACTCTTCCGGCACCAAAGCAAGCGACCCATAACTTATTTTCTTCGTCGATGGTCATGCCATCAGGATGTCCGTAATCGTGGAAGGCAGAGTTCTCGTCGAAGTCGACCAACAAACGTTGATTGCCTTGAAACATTTTAAAATAAATACATATGACGCACACTGCGTGTTTCAAATGTCATGTCATTCTTACTAGCTTCTCCGTTAACGACGTCGTAATCGAATTGGTAAATTCTTCTCGGGTCGGAATCGATGAAGAACATCCTTCGGTTGTCCAACGTCCAAGTGATGCCATTCGAAACGGTCAGCTTCTCGGCGAAGCGTTGGTATTGAAAGTCAGTGTCGATACGATATAAGTAACCGGATTCCTTTACGTCTCCATTCAGTGTTCCTATCAATAAATTTTAGATTACAACAGAAATTATTATTAATGATTATAATAATTGCATTAAAAGTCGAAGAAGAACTAAAACCAGCTTGAAACCAGGGTTGGCACGCTGGTATCCAGTCCGGTTTTATCCACCTGGATTAAACCGGTTTAAACCACGATGAAAAATCCAGTGGATTTTTCAAAAAATATAATAATAGAGTAAAGCGCAGGCACCATAAAGTGAGATGGAAGGAAACGTTTGACCCACATGTCTTTACCTCTTTATTTCATCGAAATGGTCGATTCCCATACATTGTGGGTTAGTTTGACGCGCCCTCCTCCCACTGCCCCACCTGAAACTCGTGAGACTGAGTTGAATTTTTCGCAACGCTAAATTGTTGGGTCGGATCGCGCATCACAAAAAAGCATCCCCGGGCCCGACCCTGCCCTATTGAAGATCACATAAAAGCCTACCCGGGCTCAACCCTGCCCTATTGAAGGTAATAAAAATGTCTACCCGTGTAGACGATATGATAACCCTACCCGACCCGACCCGACCCGACCAGCAAAACATTTTAAGTAATTTTCTCACCCAATCCGATATGGGTCGGGTTGGATTGAAAAATCCCGATTTAATCAGGGGTCCTACTCATCTCTAAGGGAAATGTCTATAGTTTTATCAACTTTTATGTACAATAAAAATGATTCTCAATTAGACGGCCTAGCAGAAGTCAACTAGCGCACTAAATGTAAAAAAGAAGTGCTAAAATTAAGCACTAGAGAGTAGTTTAAAAAAAGCCAGATAAATCCAATAAAATCCGGTTTAAACCAGCAAAAAACCATACCAGTGGCTTTTTCAAGAAAATCCGGATTTTTGCCAACCCTGCTTGAAACCGCGTCCATCTTGAGAAATGGTGATCAGAAATGTAAAGAAAATTTTTTTGGAATAACTGCCTCGCGTTTAATCTGATTTCACTAATATCAGTAGGGGTTATCCCCTACTGATATTAGTGAAATCAGAAGTAGAATGACACTCTGCATACTCTTAATACTTTAGTTACGTAACATGATTCTTCCCAGGCTCAACCTTTTTGTTTGATCTACTTGTCATGAAACTTCAGATGCGCATCGCACCGTTTGGTGAATTCTATAACTTTTTGGTAATAAATACTCAGCAATCAACCCACAAACCTCGTCTTGACGGGGAACAAAAATTCAAATAGTTAAGCGCTATAGAGTAAGGATGAGGGAACTATTTATCGTGTTTTTGATTCGGTTTAGTAACCTTGGTCCAAATGTTGTGATGTTGGAAAGAATCATGTTACAATTACCCCGCTTAGTGGTATTACACTTATCTCGAAGAGAAGTATTATATACTACAGCTAATATTTAGTATACTAGTTTGATATATCATAAAGACGGGCTTATGACTTTTGGAGTTCAATTTGCCGACATTTTTTAAAAATGACACCCAAAAAGTAAAACAAAAAATGTCCCGACGGGCGGATGGACAACGCTGGACCTCTTTGACGCTAGTTAATAGTTTTGATCTTGAAATAATTTTAAAACGTTCGTATAATTTACTGTAGTCAATTTGAAAATTATTTTGGTAATTAAAATGACCACCTTAATCGTTAAGATTCTCGAATACATTTTTGACGCAAAATTATCATTTTCAAATTGACTTTGACAAATTTTATCAAAACTGAAGTTTGAAGAATTGAAAATATTAACAGATAGAAACAATTGGAACTGACCAGCCCACAATCTTCCGTAATAATCAACTTTGGCGTCGTTGAATCTGTTGCCCTCTACATCGGGATCGGGAATTACCAAGAGATTACTGGATCTGGTTCTCCATTCAAGTTCGCGGACTTCGTTTCCAACGCTGATGACCATTTTATTTGGATTTGTGGAATAGGGAATGACGAACGTCACCAGTTTCTCTAAAATGAGAAGGTATAAGTACTTATTATTTCTAGATAGTAGATAATTAGTTAGGCTTTAATAAAACACCCATTATTAAAAGTGAATCATCTTAATTGAAATTCAAGGACGGCATTAATCCATCTGGTTGAATGCACTATACTCTTACCCTCTTTCACTTCAATTAAAAACAATAGGAAAATATTTTAAGTTCATATACCTATAACCTTTCATTAATTTCGGTCTGAATTCCCCAAACGTTTCGTGGTTTTTAATAGGTACCTAGTTATTAAAATCCCATTTTGTAATGGGTATGTCTATATTTTATCCTAATTACAAGTGGGTTGCTAAATTAATACTTTCGCTTTCATCTCTTCACTGAATTTCTAGGAAGTAAATTTGATTTTAATTAAAGGTTGTGCGGACGTATACATGATATTTCACAAAAGGTTCGAAGAAATACTTTTCAAATCTATTATGTATTTTGTTTGTCAGTTCAATAACCGCGTCAATTTTGGATTGCTCATTAATTCTTTGAAAACTTTACTTTCGAAAAGGTCAAATCAACTTTTCACAATTCCAATTGCTATTTTACCAAACCAAAAAAAGGGAATGGTTGGACCTAACTACTATGAGCTTTCGATTTAGAGTCGCAAATCTTCAATGAAATTTTGAAAACTTTACTTTCGAAAAGGTCAAATCAACTTTTCACAATTCCAATTGCTATTTTACCAAATCAAAAAAAGGGGTGGTTGGAAATAACTACTATGAGTTTTCGATTTAGAGTCGCAAATCTTCAATGAAATTTTGCTCTAAGGGCCAGTATCATTTACAAATTATAATTGGAGTCTTTTACTGATGACCTATTAAATTTAAGACAATGCTAATCTAATGAAATTGCTACACTTTGAATGACGCGCTTGCAAAATAAAATACCTTAGTGTTGGCATGCGCTTAGAATAAATGTCAAATTGGCGCTAGAAAATTTTTCGGTGGATTTTATTTTTAACTCGCGCGTCATTTCATACAATTAGCAAGTCTTTCAGTTTCATACCTAAACTTAAACTTATGGCCCTTAGGGCAAAATGTGGAAGAACAGTCTTCAACTCAAAATCGCCCATAGAACCCGTTGTCCTTCGGCCCTCGTACCCTTTTTTTGAAACACACTGTATCTACTTTTAAAGAATCTTCGTAAAAACCCAGGGCTAGCTTTCTCCAGCTACTGATAAATCTACAGATATAATGGTATCTCTGTTCTTTTGATAGCATAACGGCAGAATACTCTCGTGTATATATTTTGGGCAAAGATACTTCTAGAGATAACGACTGCGTTGTGAGAATTTACAATAAATAACGGGGTTTAACGCTATAGTATATTCGTGCAATAAAAGAGAGGCGTTTTTAAACCTATTCGGAGCCAGTAGGCCAGCGAAGCTCTTCGGACTCTAGAGTTGGATTTGAAACGTTTCGGATCATAAATTATTTATCGAAGCAGAAAGGTTAAAAGAAGGATTTACAGGCGAATCTAACATTACCCTAGAGGCTAAAAGAGAGAGATGGAGAGAGAGAAATTTGATCCCCGGGCACCAAAAGATAGCTCGAGTAAACTTATCTCTATCATAAAGTAATAGATCAAAAATAGACCAAAGGATTTTAGACCTTGATAACGGAAGCTATCCCTATTGATTATCCTGCTCCATCTAATTTTTGTTTAAAATTACCTTTAAAACAAAGGTGATAATTACTCGGCAATATTAAATTTGTATGTCTGATTTGAGTGATTTCAGAATATGAAACTCATATTGTTTTCAATTTATTGTTCTGGTACGCTTTTAAAAATTTTCCCGGTAAATTTGTAGATCTAGTTTAGTTCGAGCTCGGATTTCAGTTTTCCATTTACTAAGCTCGACTCAAGGAGATCCCCTCGAAACTAATCTGCATAAGACAGATCAATAAGGATTGCTTGCTAAATCTGTCGAGACATTTTGGCGGGAAAGAATAACTAATGTTAGAGCAGCACCGAAAATGATGTGTACTATTATCAAAAGTATATAGATATAAAATCGAAAAGTTCACTTCATTAACAATTCCCTGCCTTAGGCGGTAGACGCCATGTAAACTGAGATTAAAACTAGCCTTCGCTCAACGGCTAACAAGAACTAATCAATCGGGGAAGAGCTTCTTGACGTCATGGTTTTATAGAAAATAGTACATGATGCTGACGATCCAAACCTTAGATTTTGGTACTAGAGCTAGCATATATGCTACTTAAGACCCTATTCACGGCTTGTTCTCTGTGCCAACGTCGGGAAGGTAGTCATACGCAGAGGGGGTCAACACTATTCTGGGATAAATTAGGGATTCTCATAACACAGCGCGAGCGAGTTTCTAAGAGGTGAACTTTTAGTTTTTTTTTCCATATACTTTTGCTATAATAGACCAATCCATTATTTACATGCTGAGAAACCAACATAAAGGGGAGGCCACCATGTCAGGTTATTTCCATCAGAACAATAGGCAAGGCCAGACTGAGTCCAAGTTCACTACAAGCGGGAGGCAAGCGAACTCGCTTTGCCTCAAGCTGTGCTTCTTGGCGCGAGGAAAATAACCTTAGACGACGGCCTCCACTCCTGTGTGTTTGCTTCTCCGGATGTATTAATGGAATGGTCTATTTCCATAGCTATTTTTGAGCGCTCTCCATCTTATTTTATGACGTAATAGATGAAATTGCGAGCGATCTCAGAGCAGGTAAATAGAACACGCTACCAGTTGCGAGAGAAGTTTTGATAAGTTTCGGGATTGAAGAAGAAACTCGGATATCTAAGCGTAAAAATGGCCCAATTTTAAATTTTAAATATTAAATAAGCGAGAAAGTTTTTTTCATTTTTCAAAAAACGGCGAAGACACCCACATCACCTATATGCACAAGGCACAGCGTATGTATAAGCAGGACGGTTAAGATTTTTCTAGCTCCAATTTCTCATTTTATAAACGTGAAAGATTGAGGAAAAGAACGATATATTTTCCTGGTTTTTTTTTCAAGCGCAATTGTTCAACCGCATTTTACAAAATTACCGAAGGAGGGCGATATTATACCCAACGTTAAACCCCATAGAAAAGAAAGTAGTCTTCGAACTAAACTTAGAACGTTCGAGAGAGAGAGTCCACGGAAAAAAGTTCTTTTGCACAATCAATTTCATACCTTAAAGTAAAGAATGATGAAGAAAAAAAAAAAATTCCGACCGAAACCAGATAAAAAATAATATTGTATTATAGAGTGGAGTTAGGATACAGGTCCTATCTAAAACTCGGCTCTACTCGACTCGACTCTATCCCTAGTTTTCGGGGAATTATAGAGACGGTAAAACCATCCACCAGAAGTGCATAACTTGGAAGAAGTTAACATCATTATTTCACAAGGTAATCATATATCGGAGGAGGGAGTGGTACTGAGAGAGGAAGAGCTACGTGGACGTCAATATTGGTAGTCTAAATTTCATTACCCGAGTTGACGACTTCCAATATGGTCACCAAAACCGAGGTAAGAGATAGGGTGTGACGTCACGAGAATGTCCGTGGTAGCAGACCATACGAAATCCCTATACCTATAACGTTGCCTCTGCACCTTCCATAATTTTTAAAATTTCGGTAGGGTCTAACTATTCAGTCGTCGCTCCATTTGTATACAAAGTATAAGGTAGTTCTCACAGAAACAAAATGGGAAAATATTTAAAAGAAATTCCGCAAGTCGGCAGCACTGGACACGCCCCTATCTAATTGCAATATATTTTGAGAGACGTTCATTGCGGCACACTGACTACCAACATTTCTCCATATTTATCTCTCTCTTGTAATTTCAAGTTTATAAAAGTTTTAGAAAGTCTCCCCATAAACTCATTAGTTACATTCCTCACAGATTAATAAATCAAACTTTAGCATCTTTAACGGGAAACACCAGATTATGGGCATCTTAACTATCTATATCGATTTTAAAGAAAAATATACTCCAAAAAATACGGGGGCCCCAAAAAAGCGCGTATATGTATATGTATTAAAGCGAGCGTAAAAAAGCAATATATTACCAAAATGAATCGTTTCGGTTTCTCCAGTTTGTGGATCCAAACGGCAGACATCGCCGACGAAGGCATCCACGTAGAGCAACGATTGGGACAAGGGGTCCCAAAAGGGGCCTTCTCCCAAATCCGAGAAACGGTTGGAAGCCACAGAGACGGACATTTGCGAAGTAGAACTATAGATGGTCTCCCTGTGGTAGGCGTGATTGTCGATTTCCCAATACTGGGGCGAACAGATAGATACGGTCACGGCTAGAGCTAGAGCCACAACCAAACTCGCTAGCAACGATTTGCAACCGATAACCGGCAAGGATCTTATCTTCGAAGACGTACTTGTAGAGGAACGATTCATGATGGATAGATCTATATGAAAAAATATACTCTTCTTTTTTTGGCCCGCGGAAGCGATAAGAAATATCTTTTTTTATCGAAAAACGCCTAAGCGGGAACTGCGAGCGAGTTCTTGCTTCTATAGTTAGGTTTAGAACCCAAGAGATGTTTTTCGAAAAATGTTACGGGCAGAACCGAGACCGCGAGGAGTGATGGTTCGACGGTTGGTTCCTACAAACTCAGTGGTTCAATCTAGGTGGGTCTCCTCTCTTTTATAGACGGAGTTCGTCCACTTTTATCGTGGCTTACCTTAAAGTCATACTTAAACGTATAAACAAATAATTCTTCGTATTGGCGTTTCTGTTACCAGAAACTCATTTTTAGACCCCTCGTGAAAATATCGAACATAGACAAATAGTTTTCCATCGAGGTTTTGCATGGAGTATAGATTTACTGAAGTAATAATTAATATGCATTAGAAGATCATTAAAATAAAGCTTGGTTTAGTAAAACATTACTCCAGGTGGCTAAAAAAATAACAAGCGACCACTCCTCGCGGTCTCGGTTCTGCCCGTAACATTTTTCGAAAAACTTCTCTTGGGTTCTAAGTTTGGGAGAGCAAAACTCTATCAAGACATACATTAAGAATGTAAGAGGTATCTTCTATACTATCCAATGGTATCAAGTACCATAGAGGATATACAGTAGAGGAATAGACACTTTAGCCTTAATAAAAACATAAGGGAAGATCTCGCCAAATTTGTACTATTCATTTCCTGTTTTTTTCCCCATTCATATCTTTATTGGTTGGAAAATGTCGTTCGCTTTGCTGGATATCCTCTATGAAGGCGGAGATTGATATTTAGACAAAGGTAACCACATGTCTACCAAGTCGCTCCAAAAAAATTAATGAGAACTGAATACAACTGTCTAATCCTCTAATGTATATCCTCTATGAAAGCGCTTGGACATACATCAACTAGAGTTCGAGTACATAAGGTTCAAAAATAACAAATATAAGCTAAATTTAGGACGTCAGAACATTTGCAATATCAAATAAAATGCATTAAGAATGTTAAATATAAAATAATGAGAGAGTAACTTTAAGAAATACGGAATGAGGGCCTTGGGACTTGGTAAGGAATTTAGTTGTTAAAGTTTATAGCTTGTACCTGTTTTCAGCTTATTTGTTGCAAGAGCGCAGCGCTTAAGTATCCGTTTAAAGCGAAGGGTCCTTGCCTCGAGTTGAAATAGCAAAAGGGGTAAGTTGTCAGGGTGGCGCTAACCAGTCTGGTGGTGGGAAAATTCTCAGGGAGTGACAGACGGACGAAATGTAAATGGACTACGCGGAATTCAAGGTAAGATAATTACAACCGCAGCGAACGTTACGCGAGGGAAGCGAACAAGCTGAAATTCGTTTACAAAATGAGATTAAATTGCACAAAACAATAATTGTTTTATCTATCAAGGGTACAATTTATCTATTTTTTAGATCCAATTAAGTGTCTTAAGCTCACCCTTCACGCTCAATTATTTGCGGAAAAAACGTGGGGTCTGTTGTTTTATTTACAAAGTTTAAAAGAACGTTTTCCAAACTAACATTTGTGCAAAGTTAAAAAATAATGCCGAAAATGTTTTTTTAGGAAATGGAACATCATTTGCGGTAAATTTTGGCCAATAAATGCGTAAAAACTGAACATATATACTGAATGAGTATTTTTATTGCTCATAATGTTATTCAAACAATTGGACAGTGTTTATAATTGAACCCGGTCTATGGACTCAACATCAACTTTTTATAGCGACAAAAATATGTATATTCAATACAATTGAATAAATCATGTGGAATTTAATCAATATATTTATCCTAGGGTTTTTTTCCTCGAAATATTCGACATTCAACATCATGATGGATTTTGATTTGCACAATTAGTGAAAAGTCTTGGGGATAGTCTACATGATGTTGAGTTTCATAAATGTCCCCCATTTAATTTGAGCAAAACACTGAGCGTGTAGAGGCCCCATCAAACATATTTTTCAGGAAGTCGCTTATGTGCTTTTGCTTTATGCATAGTCACAATTCGTTACCAAATTTGACCAAACTGCATGTTTGATATTACCATGAGTTTATAAGATATGTTCCACAAGTTTGTCACTGGTTACTGAGAGCTTGTCAAGAAGTGACGTATATGGAACGTCATAGATTCTCGTAAAGCGACGCCTTAAGGGCTTAATACAGACTAAGTAGGTAGATGGACTGCAAAGCCGAGTGTATTCAATTTTCGCGTCGTTCTCGAACTAGCTCTCAGCTAGTCTCTAGCATTATGAGGTATACTTATGGAACATATCTTATAAACTTATTATATTACTAGCATTAGGGACAGTTTTTAAAGTAGTTTGGTTCAGCTCCTCCAGGTTAAGAACGTTCTGTTCTAGACCCGTAACATTTCAGCTTTATGAATAACCCCTACTAATCTTAAGCATAGGTTTATTGAATTTGATAGTTTTAAAAATATTGATTTCTAAAAAGAGAAATTTCATGTTTATTGGCTAAAAAGGCGGGAAACTTTACCAGTCCCTTAAAAACAAGAGAAACTCTGGGTACTTTATCTTGTTAATATTAATTTGATATTTATTCTAATTAAACTTAATTAGGATTTTAAGGAAATTTGTAATTTTAGGATCAAAATTGTGGAGGAGATTATTACGGGTACTTTTCAAAAAGGTAGCAGATATATTAGAATAAAAAAAAACTGTTTCTAACATACCTTATGTTATTATTTACTTTGACACTACAGCTCCGTATTCCCATACGCTATAAATTTTCAATACGAAATTACCAAAGGTATTGATGGAGTGTTACGAATTAAGATAAAGAATGCATTTCTGCTTGTCTATATACGTATTTGTAGCACCTGTTGCACAATTACACTTTCAAGGATTAGAATCTAAACGTAAACTTGTCTAGGCATTAGCGAAATGTGGGTCATTTACGGAATTATTTTTATCATACTAGGTAATCCATGGCAGTCGCCATACCGGCACTATATAGTCATGTATTAAAAATAAGAAATTTTTCCAACTCCAGTAGATATTTTGACTTACACTCAGCTTTGCTTTACAGATAGTTTAGTATTATGCCATGACATATGATTATACGCATTTACGCAATTCCTAAAGTGTCATTGCAATAAATGTTCGTATTATTGCCTTCGAATATGAATTACACGTTCAAGTTCACGTCCTTCGTATGGTCTGAAGTTCAGACGCTGCTAACCAGAGGCAAGGTTCCTGAACTAGAGCGAGGATATATAGTCAAGGCAAAGGTCTATCTCCTCGTTGAAAATATACTTTGTCTAGATAGCATAATTATATCTACATATCAATTCTTCAATAGTCCTGACACCCATCTGTAATGTTAAACGAAACGTTCACACCTTTTAGGCTTATTTTCCCTTAGAAAAGCATGGTGTTTTGGTGTTTTACTCTGTGGAATGTAAGGATTACGCCTGAATATCAATACTAAACGTCCGGCCCAAACCGCTTTACAGGAAGCTGACGTTACTCTTATGTAGTACCTCACGGAATAATGTCCGTACCTTTCAACCTTACTAGTTCCCCAGATCACAGAGGATGTAGTGAAAGGAGAGTTGAACCAGTGTTTGAACGGCACAGTCGTTTGACTCGTTTCCGTTTCTCACGCGCACCTACTTCGGCTCAAAGCGGAGAAACCAGACGTCACGTGATCTGTGTAGAGGGAAATTCAAAAGGGTAAATAAGGAAAGACGGTTAGAGCAGTCCTCCTTTCCCTGTGTTGACCCGATTCAGTGGCGTCGCTAGGCCTTTTATGGGGGGCTATAGCCCCCCAAATTCCAAACTTAGCCTCTCCAAAATAATCCGTAAAACCTACCAAAATATTGCTGTTAGCAACCTAAAATTCTGTAGTAATATATAAAAAATTATAATGATAGATTCGTTAAGTTTCATCTCTGCAGAGATGAATTTCAATATCAAACAGTACAATTTTTAAGAAAAGAACTGAGGGAGACCAGTAAAATATTTCGTGTTCTTTCGAAGGGAGTCCCAATAGTGTGGACTAAAAGCTAACCAAAACTAAAAATAAACTTAAGACGAGTGAAAATCCTTCATAATCGGTTCCGTAGTCTTTATCAATAAAAGGTTGTATATCTTTAAAAAACGAATAATTTCACGTTAACACAAATCTACGGATAGTTTTTGAAGGTCTACACATTTTCCAATGAACCCATTATGCAATTTTTTTTTATTAAGTTCTTATAATAACTAGTTTGCCCAGATTTAGCCCCCCCCCCCAAATTTCAAACCCTAGCGACGCTACTGACCCGATTGCGCATGTGCAGAACTGCGGCACTGAAACTCTCCCAGTGTACCTTGAAGCAGGGCCGGAATTAAGAAAATTTTCTTATAGGACATGTTTCCAGTGACCCCCCCCCCTATTTGACTGAGAATTTATTGGACATTGCCACTGACGTGTGCATAAATAGTAACGCATCTTCATAGTCAAGCTATCAAAACTTCAGAAAATTTATTGGTCAAAATGTCCATTGACCGCCTTAGTTTTTTAAAAAGTTATGGGAAATTTTAAAATTTTATTGGACAATGACCAGTGTCCTGTGCTTAATTCCAGCCCTGCCTTGAAGACGCCCCTACCCTTCGGTAGGCGATTGTTAACTGCTGCCACGTAGCGCCATTGTATTTGTAAGAGAACAGAGGGGTCGTCCTTCACGATTCCGTAATGTTCAACCCAACCTAAACAGAGGCAACGTATGGGGTTGCCACTCATTTCCTCTCTCCTTCAAGCTACAGACGGGCTTTGCGGAAAATGTAACATGTCGCCTTGTCCCGACTTTCTACGTCAAATACTTTGAATATGCTTACTACATGGTTTAACGTTAAGGAACAAAATTACATTCACTTTTATGGGGTGCACTTTTTAATAAATTTTATAAAATTTACAAATAAAAATTTTGTAAATGTAATAACCGTGCAATCTTGGGGGGTAAAATTTTGTAGGGGATAGGCAATATTTAGAGGGAGGGGGCTAATTTATATTATATATATATTAGACAAGACAATTAAACATCATCTACAACCTTTTTGTCACGTGTGTATAAAAGTTTTTTTTCTTCGCTAGAAATTTATTTTCGCGTTCATCATTTTTTGTGGTTTCATAAATAAATTATTTTCATTTAAAAAGTTCAAGTTAGTTATAGAATTATGGTGTGTAGAGAGAATTGTTTTGTAAAATTGGTTATAGAATAAAATCCCACTTAACACAGGGATTCGTTTTGCGCAAGCGCACTTAAAGGGCAAGTATCATTTCAACCGCACTAAACCAATCCAATTTAACGAGATAGGGGTTTTCTCTTTAAAATAAAACAAGTTTCGGTTAAGATTTCAACAACACAGAATTTAAAACCCGGTCCATCCACGAAGCGATTCTGATAATCGAAATGAACGGGAATTATTTTAAAGGGTCAAACTAGGCTTAGCAATAACAATATGTATACTTTTAACCTTCTACTTCACAGGGAACTGACATCAACTTATCGTAGCGCAAAATTTCGGTTTGATATATCTAACACTCTAAAAGGTAAATTTTTTTAATTTTTGAAAACTAATTACTTTATTTATACGTACTAAGTAATAGACATGTTTATGGCGTATTCAAAATTTTTGTGATTTAAATCACACTTGCCCTTTAATAAAACAGAAAATAAGTAATTTTTGTCAGTTGTAGAAATATTTTACTTTAATTTAAGTTTGTAGTCTTTTAAAGGCTTGGCATTTGCAACCGGGAAATTGTCCAAGCCGCTAAAAGACTGTATTTGTCATTGGATCACGGAGGGTTATATTTCACGACTAGTGTAACAATTTCCGAATCATATCTGTTTCAGAACTACTTTTTTTGAGGAGCGGAGGAATTGGGCTTAACAAGTGTCTAAAATTACTCATCCGAATTTTTTCTACGAACAGTTAAACCTACGGGTTTATTTTCTTGTAACTATAACGACAAATTTATATTATTTTAAATTTGATTATTGTAGAGATTTTGATACCAAATTATTTAACATGTCATATCACCTGACATGTTTGAGATTTTCTGAGGTAAGTTTTCAAATAATTGCTGTAAAGTTACTATCAGATTCGGATCAAACAGTCGAAGCTTGGAGGAGAGAGTGTGATGTAGTAGTTCTTAGTGGGTCATGTGTCGGCAATGAACGTATCCCAGAGCAGGAAGTTCAAGCGCTCTACTTTTGAGTAAGTGCAGCCGCGTAGCGCCATTTTTGCAAACTGTTTTCCTATTTATTTATTTTTATTTCTCGTGTGAGAACTAGCTTCTATTTTTAAGATACAGGGGGCATCCTTGACACTACCAAAACGCCGAGGTCGCTGATGGTGGGGTACATGAGACTTCGTTTCAGGTATAGAGATTTCTACTCCATCCCACTCTCTGCTTCAAGGTCGAAGGCTTCCTGATAAACGGTGTATGCGCGGAAGTTAGTTGAAGACGCCGAAAACAAAAGTAAAGACTCAAGAAGTTGTCTGCTACTTGCAGTTGTCTGTTATTGGCAGACGCCATAATGTAAATTTCTTGGGCCCCCCCTCAAGACAGCCCTACACGCGTCCCGGGCCCCTAGATCGAGGCGCGGGCCCGGGGGAAACTGACCGCATTGCCCCACTCTCTAGACGGTCCTTGTTACAGAATCCGATAGTTCCTCTACAGCTTTGGATAAGCAAGGTTCATCTATAATGGTTAGGGAGGTTGACTTAAAATCTGAAACTGTATTTTTCGACCTTGGAAGTTGCTTTTATGAAAAAGGTACTCCTAAGGCTTAATTCTAGTGTAGTAGTAATGTATAATTTAGCAACTCAACCTTTATGGGTAAACCTTTTCATAATTTACGTCCTTTGATTATTTGAAAGTTCCTAATTACTAGTCAATTTCAATTTGGTCAAGCTGAAGTAAATTATTTTCTTTCATTAAGCTTGCGTCGATAACTCGTTAACTTATAATTATTTGAAATTAATTACTTATAATGGCGTACTTATTAATTTGCAAATATTTTTTGCTACATTCCTTAATTAAATTATAATTTTTGTTAGAAAAGAAAGCTGCCTCGTATTGTCATTTAATTAATTGGGCATCATCACCGGCATTCGTTGCTTTTCCTTCAGGATTAATGTCATCTTGTTTCCTTTTATGGTCTTTGACGAAACGCGGCTCGGAAACAAGAGTTCACAATTCAGTAGAACGTTTTGACGACGTAAGCCATACACTTCGTCGCGGTAAAGAACAATTCCAACAGAAGAGAAGAGAGAGTATATGCAGCTGTAGATATGACTTGTCGTTTTTCTTTCTTGAAAGAATCCAGGAGGATCAGACAGTCGCGCTTTAACACGTGAAGTATTTTGAAATCCGAAACCACAGACCAATATCACCCTTCCGTTTTTCCCGTAAGTTTACTCATGTATGAAAAAACTATATGGTGTAACAAACATACAATATCGCTTTTCCAAATGTACTATTACCAACCAACGCTCATCACCAACGTGTTTATCGGTTTACTTCGACTCAATTGTTAGCTAGGCCTAGTACTTTATTCTTTACGAGGTTGGTTAGTAATTTTGCCGCTGTAATTTTCTACCTTATATTTTGGTTTGATATTGAATACTACAAGCTGTAGGTTTCGAACATTTCACGCTGGTCAGAGAATACGGATTTTCTCTTAATTTCAAGAGGATTTCATAAGCATATCTGACCCCCAATCTTTACTTTCCCATTGTATATTTTCGAATATAATAGTAATTGAATTAAAATTTCTTTTCAAAGTTTATATGAAAGGAAGTTCGCACTCACACCCCATTTAATAGGAAACATGGTCGATCATAATTTGGTATAGGTTAGTAAGTAGATCAATCCACCAACTAACCAATTTAGTTGGATTTACTCGCACTTTGTACCAAATATTGACCTATTATCTTTGTGAGGCCAATTGTTAATCAGCCACTCACCATTTCTCGCGTCATAGCGTTTGTTCAATATATAACCAATAGAGAGAGAGAGAGAGATAAATACGAGGGGGTAAGACTTGGCGCCCTGCATAGTTCAAAAGGGTCCTATTGATCGCGTAGTTACACCGTGGTCTCTCTGACGGGCAGGTTACTTGGCGGACTAACCGATCGCGAGTCTTGGGTTCGACTCGCGTGAGCCCTCTGCTAGACGTTGTGACTTTGCATGACCGCGGCGCTGGCGGGGTGATGACGATTGTGACCGTTGACAGTCGCCGTTTGGGTCTCGTTGGCTCCTCTCAAGTTTTGCCCGTTGACTGTGACGTTGGCGTAAATGGGTTGACTTTGGAGCGCTGACGCCGATGGCGGAGGGTTGGCGCTGAATGTTACCAACCCGTTGGGGTTATGCCTAATGGCGCCGTTGTTGTGTAGGTTGTTGTTACCGTGTTCGGCTTCCAGGCTTAGCTGAGCGTAGGACATGACTGTGGCGGAATCTTTGTCCTCGGCTCTGTGGTTTACTTCGACGTTTTCGGTGTTTTTCACCGCTTTACCTTTCCTGTATATACGTCAAGAAATAAGGAATGTTGACTATTATCTGATATATCTAGTAAAAATGTCGTCTATAAAACGCCTGATAAAATATAGCCCCGGAAATGCGAGAAGATGGAACAAATGATTTTTACTTCCCGTATTTAATCATCGATTTTCGTCAGTGTCGTATTTCTAATAGAACGAACGTTGTTTTTTCTCTCGTATAGCTATGCCTTTTTTGTGCTTGGTAATAGGAAGCACACGCGTGTCTTCAATTCCAGTATATGTAGCGAGTGGGGCGGCCGTCCCAAGGGGTGATTATTACGAGTTGTCGTGCCAGCGACAAAGATTATTGATTCGGATATATTTAACTAAGCTTATGGTCTATTCTAATCGCGTGGGGACCAATTACCCATTTGTTTGGATACCCTTCTCGTGTAAGGCCATTGTTAGCGCCAACAATATAAGCGTTTCTAAGTAATCGCACGCTCAACGTTATCCGCGGGTTAGTAGAAAATACTCGAGGAGGTTACTTCGCCCATACGTCGATAGATGAAAATTCAGGCAGCGTAATTAAGGAACTAGTTTTTGCCCAGATCAAATAAGAAGCTTATCCAAGCGCCATTTTCCCATTTTATTAAGCTTGGTGATAAAGCGAAAGACACGACTAAATTACTTACGCTCTCATGCAAAGGACTGCTACAGTGATAATCAAAATAAGTAGGACTCCGGCTCCAACCGCGATAGCGATTCCTGTAATTAAAGATAAGTGTACAGTCTTAACTTAAACTTCTTGGATGGAATTACAAGTAGAGTTTCGTACAGGAAGCACGAGTGATCGCACTTACCATAAGTTTATAAAGTTATGACTTACCTATCGTTTTAGACATTTCGAAACCAGCTTCTCCCGTTTGCAAATCGTTTTCTGTAATGACCATAAACAATAACAAACTTAATCAGTATCAATTGCTTAGCTCTATTGAAACCTCCACACTGGAACGTCAAACCTCTACACAAGACACTGTGAAATCTATTGAGTGGGTGCTAGCCCTACTTTTTACCTATAAAACGATACTGTATGGTATGGGTAAAGGAACTACAGAGCGCGAGAAATAAGGTATTCGAAGAATAAAACATTGTAATTATTATATAAAGACTACACCCTTCTCTTATTGACACTTTAATGTTGTAGTGTCACAATTTCATAACTTTGGTGTTATAAGTAATACATAGATCTTATATAATTTAATACCAGGTTTGAGTGAGAGCGACTAGTTCTCTATAAATCCCATTCAGACATAGAAACTTAATGATAGATTATAATTTATGCTAGCCCTACGTTTTACCAGGAGTACATTATAACCCCCCTTCGGGGGGGGGGGGGTTATGTACTCCTGGTTTTACCAATTACCATGAACGAAATAGTTCACTATTTTTATCCCCTCTACCACTCCCTTTTCAGAGTTATATAACACTTGGTTTTATATGAGAGTCAGGGGAATGCTTTCAGTATGTCATATATTTACATCTTTCCTTTCAAAAAATGCTAAATACAAGTGATTACAACAATAAAGACTAGAGAAAATATTCATAAATGGTTCATAAGTTACCTGCGTCCAATCCGGACGTTTTGAGGGGCAGATCGGTGCACTTTGGAGGATCACCACTCCACTCTCCCGAAGCTTGACACGTCCTGATGGAGTCTCCTACCATGGTGTAGTCTGGCAAACATTGGTACTCGACCACGCTGTTGTAAGTAGTGGTTGCGTTAGAGAGAAAGGCTCTGCCATTGGGGATTACGTCCGGTTTGTCGCAATCCACAACTAAAGGCAAAACGAAATTTAAATGCAAGTGGATTAAATATTCATAGGTGAGAAAGTAGTGCAGTGTTTCCCAAGTTTACGAAGTTGCGTCACATTTATGCCATATAAAGCATATACATGTCATTATTTTTAATTTTTTGTCATTATTTTTAATTTTTTGTCATTATTTTTAATTTTTATGTCATTATTTTTAATTTTTTATATTTGGATTTCAGAGAATTATATTTGGCTTTGCCATATGTTTTTGGAAATATGATTTTATAGTCTTTGTTAAACAAGGTCACTTGACGACTTTCTAGAAATTATTTGTAGGCCACAATACTCGAAACGTAAATGATGATCTTAAAATCTCACGATCCAGGGTTTGGGAAACACTGCATGATGTAGTGTTTGTCAAGTATAGTAATGTCTTACGATCGCAAAACGGTGTCTCTCCGCTCCATTTTCCATTCCCTCTGCAAGTCCGAGCTGCTGTTCCTTGCAGTATGTATCCAAATTCGCAAGCATAAGTGATGATTCCACCGACGGTGAATTCGTGTCCTTCAACCATGGATTTTTCGTCCTTTGTCTCCGGGACTCCGCACGACACAACGGAACATTTGGGTTCCCAACCACTCCAAGTGCCATTCTCCAAGCACAAACGTCTAGGGGGTCCATCCAATTGAAAGTTGATGTCGCATTTGTACTCGACGGAACTACCGTAATGTGACGTATTAGTGGATAGCAACCAATGACCACGATCGATGGCCATCGGAAATCCACAGTCAATGTCTAGAGAGGAAATGGTTAAAAAAGTCCGTTATAAATTGAAGGATAAACCGAAAGGTTTTGTTTAAAGCCTGGTTTTCACTCCATGTGATGTCGCAAATTAAATTTTGCACTTGAAAAAAAAAATCTAAAGAGGGTATAAAATGGCCCGAATAGATGACGAGAGAAGATATAAGTGGAGCTTTTACTTCTTCCCAGGTTCTTTTTTCCTATATATTTCCCAGGTTCTTTTTTTCCTATATATTTCCCAGGTTCTTTTTTTCCTATATATTTCCCAGGTTCTTTTTTCCTATATATTTCCCTGAGTTTTCCAGATTTTTTCCTATATATTTCCCAGAGTTTTCCAGGGTTTTTACCTATATATTTCCCCGAGTTTTCCAGGTTTTTCCCATGTATTTCCTAGACACAAGCTAGGCAATACTCTGGCAACGCGGGATCCAAAAAAAATATTTTATCTGCCCCAATAGAATGAAGTAATAACAACGGAAGTAGTTTTATATGGTTGAGCAAACTTACTCAAACCTCACAAATTTCCCCTGAATTTTTACTAAAAATTCTAAATTTCCCCGAGTTTTTGTCAAATATTTATTTCCCTGAGTTTTTGTTAAATATTTATTTCCCATAGTTTTTTGTCAAATATTTATTTCCCAGAGTTTTTGTCAAATATTTATTTCCCCGAGTTTTTGTCAAATATTTATTTCCCTGAGTTTTTGTCAAATATTTATTTCCCTGAGTTTTCCAGGTTTGTACGAACCCTGATAGTTGAAATAGGACACGTTTCAAGATACTTACAGACACAAGTAGGCGGTTTTCCGCTCCACAGTCCGTTATTGTCGCAAGTCCTAAGAGATTCACCCTTGACTTGATGTCCTTGAACACAACGATACTGGACAGTGGAACCGATCTTGAAGGAGTCAGCTGAGCTGCGATCATTTCCGCCGTATACTACAGTGGCGTTTTTAGGAACTTCCGGAGGAACGCATCGGATTTCTAAATAATAACAAAAGCATTACCCAACAGTGGAGAATACGCCTTAAAACGTTAAAAGTACACTTAAAGCGTTAACCGAATCTCAATTTTGTTGAATATTTCGCAAAATACGTAGCAAAAATAATTCAAAAGCTTTTTGATAATGACAAATTTAGAAATGCGTCAAGGAACTGTGAGAAAGATCGTTTCTAAAAACCAAAATTGAGTAAACCTTAGAAACTATAAGCGGTTTTTTCGATCCTGACATAAGCGAATCATCCTATCTAAGTATCCATCTCAAACTGTTTGATGGAACTTCTCCTGCCCCTTTCCGTTCACATCAGCGCTTCCAAGAGATTCTTCTTTCCTTGGCTCGTATCTAACTGATATACATATATTTGGGTGGCCTGGTGAAATTTTCAGTTTAGGCTCTCTATTTTTATCGTGGGTTTTCCTCCCGCTAGCTTCGACCTGTGTTTCTTACGTATCACCAGAAGTATGCAATACTTCTCTTCGAAACCGGAGTAATTGTAACATGGTTCTTCCCAATATCAAAAAATTTGGAGCAAACTGAATAACATACGCAATAAATAATTCCCTCATCGCGCTTGTGGATTTTGTCCCACGTCAAGACGAGGTTTGTGCGTTGATTGCTGAGGAATTAGTACCAAACAGTTATAGAATTCACCCTACGGCGCTATGCCCATCTGAAATTTTATGAGCGGGAGAGCAAACAGAAAGGGTGAGCTTTGGAAGAATCACGTTACATAACTAAAGTATTAAGAGTGTCATCCTTCTTCTATTATCCCGTTCTGCTATCACGGGCTACTTTTCCACCCCTTATGCTACTGAATAACAACGGGTCAAAAGACGAACCAGTTTTTTACCATGGTTTTTTAAGCAATGTATATACGATTTTGGGGGAGAATATTACAGAACGAAAACCTTGTCGGTAATCAATTCTCGTGTTTCATACAAAGAGTACACTAAAGGAAGCCTTCACGGCGGTAGGGTCTCATAAATTGCAGAGGGACAGACTAGCCCTCTATAGATCCCTTTCAGACAAAGAAACTAAAAAGCAGATCATAAATTTATGATCATGTTAATTTCAGGTCTTAAAAGACGCGAAGAACATTTTTAAATCGCGCAGGACGTTTAAGTATGTCTCTGAAGGTTAGCGAGTGTCAAATTATCGCGTTACCTTCGCATTTGGAAGAAGATCCACTCCACCTGCCTTCGGGCAAGCAATGTCGATGAGCGTTTCCGACGAGCCGGTAGCCGGGAGTGCAGGCGTAACGCATGACGCTACCCAAATGGGTCGTGTGATTTAAATATTGAACCTCTCCCTTCAAGATGATGGATACTCTGCCGCAATCCACGTCTGCGTTCGTCCATCAGAGAAAGAGGGAGAGACGAAAATATTCAAGCAAATCAGATGCAAATATAAAGTTTATTCGTGTCAAGGGGCTAGCTAGTCAATACCGCTTTAGAAAAGACTGGTAAGAACACTTTATACACACACGCCTTTCAATTCAATGATGGATATCGTTTATCAGATATCCACAAATTGAAGAGACCGAATTTTGCATTAAACTGATTCAGTCTATAATAAGGTCTTTCTATAGTATATAGAGTTTTTCTAAGCATGCAACTGACTAAACCATCGTCGCTCTTCTCATGAAAAACTAAATGAACCCAACAATTAATGCTGTTTTCCATTGGCTTTTTGAAAGGAGTACCTTTCTTGGGTGATAATTTAAGGTGCCATGAAAGAGCATTAAATTAAGCTTGGTTTCTTAAAATATTTCTCCACGGTGGTAAAAACTTGTGGTAAATGGAAAACGTCATAAGTTATCAGTTTCCAGCTATTTTTCTTTTGTTCAATTTGAGTGTTTTTAAAAGAATTTTGGTCTAATCGAATTAAGGCCTAACATAAGCAAATAATCCCGTTTAAGTATCCATCTGAAAGTCTTTGGTGGAACTTTACGGTAAATGGAGCAATCAATATTTAAAGAGATATAACTACAATGTAATGTTATTTGGAGCAAATTTTCATTCTCACTCGCCTCCATGGAAAATGCTAATGACTAAAAAATATAAAGAGAGAATTTAAACTCACATCGACAGAAAGGGGGTTGGCCCGACCAATTTCCGTGGATGGTACAAGTCCGGTTGACATCTCCGCTACTCATTAAATGACCCGGTTCACAGCGATATTCGACCCGAGAGTGGACAGTCGTCGACTCGGCTACCACGTACGAACCCGGAGGCGTGTCGGGATCGCCACAATCAATCACTGACCGAGTAAAAATCACGCAAAGACAAAAAATAAAACAAGAGAAAAAAAATTAGATTACGTATAAGCAGTGGTGATGGCATAGAGATTATTTATAAGGAGTAAAAGGTAGTAGCATGGGTAAAAGCAGGTACTGATTTTATTGGCTTTTATCCACTGATGTTAAATAATTTTAAGGGATAAGACTGCAACCTGAGGTAAGGATTAGGTTAGGTTTAGGGTTAGGGTTAGGTTATGTTTAGGTAAGTCTTAGGGTTAGGTTATGTTTAGGTAAGTCTTAGGGTTAGGTTATGTTTAGGTAAGTCTTAGGGTTAGGTTATGTTTAGGTAAGTCTTAGGGTTAGGTTATGTTTAGGTAAGTCTTAGGGTTAGGTTATGTTTAGGTAAGTCTTAGGGTTAGGTTATGTTTAGGTAAGTCTTAGGGTTAGGTTATGTTTAGGTAAGTCTTAGGGTTAGGTTATGTTTAGGTAAGTCTTAGGGTTAGGTTATGTTTAGGTAAGTCTTAGGGTTAGGTTATGTTTAGGTAAGTCTTAGGGTTAGGTTATCTTTAGGTAAGTCTTAGGGTTAGGTTATGTTTAGGTAAGTCTTAGGGTTAGGTTATGTTTAGGTAAGTCTTAGGGTTAGGTTATGTTTAGGTAAGTCTTAGGGTTAGGTTATGTTTAGGTAAGTCTTAGGGTTAGGTTATGTTTAGGTAAGTCTTAGGGTTAGGTTATGTTTAGGTAAGTCTTAGGGTTAGGTTATCTTTAGGTAAGTCTTAGGGTTAGGTTATGTTTAGGTAAGTCTTAGGGTTAGGTTATGTTTAGGTAAGTCTTAGGGTTAGGTTATGTTTAGGGTTAGGTTATATTTAGGTGAGACTTAGGGTTAGGTTATGTTTAGGCAAGGATTACGTTAGGTTTAGGGTTAGATATACGTTAGGTTTAGATTTAGGGTTACGTTAGGTTTAGGTTTAGGGTTACGTTAGGCTTAGGTTTACGTTAGGTTTAGGTTTAGGGTTACGTTAGGTTTAGGTTTAGGGTTACGTTAGGTTTAGGTTTAGGGTTACGTTAGGTTTAGGTTTAGGGTTACGTTAGGTTTAGGTTTAGGGTTACGTTAGGTTTAGGTTTAGGGTTACGTTAGGTTTAGGTTTAGGGTTACGTAAGGTTTAGTTTTAGGTAAGGGCTTGGATGGTTTTAGATAAGGGTTAGGATGGTTTTAGATAAGGGTTAGGATGGTTTTAGATAAGGGTTAGGATGGTTTTAGATAAGGGTTAGGATGGTTTTAGATAAGGGTTAGGATGGTTTTAGATAAGGGTTAGGATTGTTTTAGGTAACTGTTAGGTTATGTTTAGTGTAGGTTGAGGTTTTGTTTTAGGAAAGGGTTAGGTTATGTTTAGTGTAGGGTGAGGTTTTGTTTAAGGTAAGGGTTAGGTTATGTTTAGTGTAGGGTGAGGTTTTGTTTTAGGTTAGGGTGAGGCTATGTTTAGGTTCGGTTAGGTTATGTTTAGTGTAGGGTGAGGTTTTGTTTTAGGTTAGGGTGAGGCTATGTTTAGGTTCGGTTACGTTAGGTTGAATGGGGATCAGGTTGCAAAAAGCACACATTACTGTGCCGATAAAATTGGATAATTGGACTACAAGCTACTCTTTTCTAATAATCTCTATGTTTTTGCGGTTTGGGATCGGCGAAACTTGATCCGAAATCAATGAATTTATCCCTTAGAGAAAGAATATATCTTTTGTGGTGTATGTATTACGTTTGCAAACAGGGTTCTTGGCACTCCATAGTCCTCCGGCTTGACACTCTCGTTCCTTCTCACCGACCAGGGTGTAATTTTCGTGACATTCATAGGATACTCGACTTTGGTAGAAAGTGTTACCGTCCATCAGTTTGAAAGCGCCGTTTGATATCTTGGGCGGTTCGTCGCAGTTCACAACTTTTCGAGGAGGCAAAAACAAAGAAAACGGCGGCAGCGGCGGCCACCGAGAAAGAAAAAGGTTAAAAGCCATTTTATTTCACTCCCGAGAATTGAAGCGGAGAGAGCCGGATGCCCCATGCCCCTATAAAGACGAATCGCTCTTGCTCCCAAACTCCCAAAGATTTTTCTTTTTTAGAGCGAGAGTCCTTAGCTGTGCCGAGGGGATAATCACTCGCATGTTCTCTGTACAACGATTACTTAATACTACAGTAATAATTTTAATGTTGTCAAGGGCAGAGGTTTTAAAGATTACACGTAATTCCTTTAGTACAGTCAAAGGTACAGCGTGTACACCATGAATCTATATAACTATGAATATACAGCTCTATCATATGCCCCTTCTATCATGATTTGGTTTGGGTGTTACCCTCCTAGCTTTGACACGTTTTGCGTAGCTCTAATAGCCAATCACAAGACAAGAGGAAGTGACGTTTCGAATTTACACACCCCCGGACTCCCCCTCCTTTCTCCCGCTCCTAACACTAGCAGACACGTGACTGATGTCTCCTTTCGCTAAGCTCCGCCCAAACCTTATCGAGAGGTTAGACAGCGTAACGCAGCTGCATATTCATAGTTATATAGATTCATGGTGTACACCGATTACGCTGGGTGTTTGGCCCCTCGAGCTGGGCTTCCTTCAAGATGCCCAGCCCAACTCCACTCAAGCGGACCCGAAGTATAGACTAGTAAGATTTCACAAGGACCTGTTAAATTAATCTTTGAACAATTGAAAATGGCTACACTCTGGCTTCGTAACAATTTTCATTCGCTTCAAGGGCATGCACTTAACGTGTTTTCAAACGGATCTCTGCTATAGTGAATTGGTACTTGTGTATAAAATAACGAAGAGAATCATAATAAAGTCACTGATGATGACCGTCTGTATGGAGAGTCGAAACTACGTTTAAACGCTTTGTGTGTGTGTTTTTAATTCTCTTCATTAGAGCTCAGGTAAATGGACATTTAATTAACAATAAAGAGGTAATACACCTTCAAACCAAACCCCTTGACTTGTAGTCCTCAAATGAAATTATATCTGAAAATATATGCTTAAAAACCGCAGGTCATTTGGTGCAGTAGCTATCATATAATACTTAAATGAATATGAAATTTTAGCAAGCTATTGGAAATGGTCAATGGGGCAACGAGCTAGTTACTTTACTTAGCCTGTAGGCTTACTAGTCGGAGCCGCTGCATGATAATCTGAAGGAAAGCTAATTCACCAAATCAATTAAGACACGCTTGAGACTGGATTTGAAGTCATTTCTTTAGAGTGTATACCGAAAACGTTCAGTTAAAAACTTGCGTCGGCAGTGAACCGACTTTAATTTCAAAATTTCAGTAAGATTGACTAAACCAAACAGCACAGCTTTCCAGAATCAACGTTACTAATTCTTTAAGATTAAAATGTTTTGAACTATTTTATCGAGTCATATTTTTATAGATGCAAAAAAGTGTGATAACCTTAATCTATTTTCTATCCAACGAAACTATCAACTTCTAGAAATCACACAAAGATGGAACTGAACAGGTCAGCACCTAATCTTAGTTTATGCTGGATTGCTACGCCAATTCCCAGCAGTGTTGGTTCTCGAAGTAAAACAAAACAAGTTTCTTCAAACCACCAATCCCCTCAGTCAACGGGCCTCTGACGTATTTCTAATAATTTTTACCCACCGCTGCTGCCTTGTTTGGAGTCCCTTTAAATTGTCTCATATCCAATGATACAAAAATTTTACTTTATGACAAAGCATACATATAGGGGTTGAATTACATATAGGGATGAGAATTGCAAAAAAAGAAAGGCATCTAAATTACACAGAATGAAATTACCATAGGGGTCCCATAAGAAAATGCAAATATCCCTCGTTTCAATGACCTCAACACGAAATGTCCCTGCGCGATACGCTTTGTCTAAGAAAGCTAAGCACGAAGAGAGAGCCCATAGGTAGCGTACGTTGAAAAGAAGAATCGTAAAAGCGATTTTTAAAAGAGTTGAAGGAAGGGTAGGAGAGGTTTAGTTCCCTTTAACTCTAGAGAGAAATGCGAGAAAAGTAAAACCCCAGATCGTCCAAAACTTTTTGGAAAAATCATCGCTTTTTTTAAAAAGCCAACCGTTTCGTTTTCCCGGGAGTATCGCTACCCTTCATGTTCAACTTTTGACTCCACGCACTTGCTAGAGATTAAAACTGTGTAGATTTTTTCCCAACCTTTTAAAAAGACTAAAACGACCCCGAGTCTTACGATGGCAGCCCTCCGAGGACCAATTTGTTAGGCCATTTATAATTCACGTAATATCCTTCACGGGATAGTCGCAGATCCATAGCATCAGAAGTATATAATACTTCTCTTCGATATTAATGTACCACAAAGCTGGGTAATTGTAACATGATTCTTCCCAACATCAGAAAATTTGGGAAGCAAGGTTATTAAACCGAATCACACGCGCGATAAATAGTTCCTTCATCATTACTCTATTAAGGCTTAACTGTATTTGCCAAGGCACGCTAGTGGAATTGTTCCCCACGTCAAGACGAGGTTTGTTTGTTGATATAGCTGAGGGTTTAGTACCAAACATTTATAGAATTCAACCCACTGAAGTTTGATGAGCAGGAAAGCAAGCAAAAAGGTGAGTCTGGGAAGAACCATGTTACATAACTTTAGTATTAAGAGGATACAAAGTGTCATAACTTTAGTGTTAAGACGATACAAAGTGTCATAACTATAGTGTTAAGACGATACAAAGTGTCATCTTTCTTCTATTATCCCCTTCTGATAGTATACAAGTTTCAAATCCATTTTGACATGTTTCAGTGACATTTAAAATGCTGATCAAGAAAATATACACTCAAAACATCCCGATATATTAACGTTTACGACATAATAATGCTCTCTGTCCCCGAACACGCATACAAATTTCGCGAGTCCATCCCAATCCAACGACTGTTCAAAGTTATAGATAAAGCGCGACTACCTCTTGACGTACCAGGGCGCTTTCCCACCTTAGAAGGATAATGACTATCTTCATTAGCAGGATCCATTAAGTATTAAGGAAGTTTAACCCGAATTAATAGGCCAGTAATGAGCATTAAACCTTAAAACCCGAAATTATTACCACATTACATAATTGAGCAAAATATGGTTCTACAAGTTCAATTTATATTTGGTGCGATCATAATTGTAATAGGTAGGTTCTGCATTTTGATGACATATCTTTTAGGTTCAATTCTATTATGAGTTTATGACCCATAATAGGTGAATTTATAAACTAGGTTAGCCGTTGAGTGAATTGGGTTGCATCCAAAACCCGTTCAAGAAAATCATTCAACTTACACTTGCACACTGGATCCTCCCCTGTCCATTTGCCTCCCAATTGGCACTCCCTCGTTTCGTCTCCGATTAACCTATGGCCTTTCTCGCAGTTGTACTTGATTTTGCTACCAGCAGTATAGCCAGAAACGTCGACAATCGAGTTAGAAGGAATGGCTAATTGAGGACATTGGTTATCTGTAAACAAAACAAATAAGACAAAAACACTAAAAAGTCATTCAAGACTTCAGACATGATGATAGTGATATGAACCCTAATTTTACAAGGTGTTAAAGCTAGCCTAATGCAGGGCTGAAACTCACACGCTCTAATTTTGTTGAATAAGTGACTAAAACTTTAAGAACAGTTACAATAGTAAGTAAAAAGTGACTAAATAGTACCAAATTAAGCTAGGTCGAATGAAATATTTTTCAGAGATTACCGATTTTCATAATTTTAAATGTCGTAATCAAGCCCAATCTTTGGGTTTAGATATTTCCAGACCACCATAAAAGGTCTAGGGCGAAATTCAATAATGTCAACTTGGAGCTCAGCTGAGTATGCAAAGTAATTGTTGACGTTTTAAATGAAAACATTCATTTGAATTGAATTGTTTTCAAAAATTAAGTCAAACATAAGTGAGGTCCACAATTTTTTGGTTTGATCAAATGCGATCTCCCAATTTTAGCGATTAAATTGTCATCCAGCTGGCGATTGAAATATAGGTATTTAGTTTTACGTTGTGGTCGATTAGATAAATAACACCAAAGGACTCAAAAATCCAAAGAAAAATAAAAAAATTACAAATAATTACTATAAATATTTGCATGGCCATGTTGTTGTTTTTTTTAGAAACAAATATTTTTACAAGTTTCAAATTCAATAAACGATGCTTAATGGCTAGTTCGCAGACCAAACCTCGTGTAACTCCACAAACTACTTCTTAACCTTTCCCTAGTGTCATTGATATCAACCATGTAGTTTGGTTAAATTTGGTAGCGAATGTGCATAAAGAACAAACATGCAAAAAAATACATATAAGATTCATGCACAATTGAAATATTCCTTATTTTTTAAGCTCTTTCCCATTAACAATGGAAAAGAATCTAGCCTGGTTCTCAAAAGTCCAATTTCCTCTCTATCCAATGATACTAAATATTTGGGCCCCATATCCTTCAGGGAATACGTGTGTCAGCCTGGCGATTCTCCAGCGGAATTGAACGAAACAAAAGAATGAAGATGCTTACACAAGCACTTTGGTTCCGTTCCATTCCAAGTTGAGTTGCCAAGACAAAGACGAGTGCCGTTGCCAACTAAAGTGTAATTGGTTTCGCAAGAGTATTTGGCTGTGGCGTTGTAGGTTGTCCTCTTGTCCGTAAGTGTCACGCTGCCGTGTTCGATACCCGTTAAAGGACCGCAATCCACGTCTGTAAAAATAATAAATACATTTCATATTAAAAAAAATTGTAAAAAGCCGTTCAGGATACATTAATTTTTAAGAAAAGAAAAGTATTTGGTTCAAAAGAGGCATAGTGTTATTCTTCTATAATCTAGAGGTTTCCTGCTATTAAATGAATTCACCATTGTCAAAATTAAAAAATAAAAGGACAACTTTATTTGAGCCATGCATATTTTTTCTATTTTTTGACTTACATTTGCATTTTGGCGCATTTCCGGTCCAGAAACCATCGCTCATGCAGGTTCGCGTTTCGTCTCCATCTAGCAAATTTCCCTCCGGACAACGGTACGAGACTTCCTGACCAAGCCGAAAGTTTTTCTCGGAGATGGTCGAATTTTCGTGTCGATCGGGACTTCCGCAGTTAGTCGGACCTACCATGACACGACGATGGCCGCGGGCGAAATACAGATAAAATAAAATAAAGAAAAGACCCTTTCCGGTTAACGAGGACGAGGCTTAGCTACAGCTTCCTTTTTTGTCGTGTCACGCAACACGAAGGAAGGCTTTAAATGAAATCGAGAGTCTTGAAATAAAAGAAGTATACTGACTGTATTGACATATCCACGGAAGGTAATCAAGATCGCAGGTCACGTCATTCCACTTCCACCTGCGACCTCCGTCCAAAACGACGCAGTTTTGTTGACCATTGTAATTGTTAGGTTGATCTTCCGCCCACATGTAATGTCTCACTGTGACATCTAGAAAGGTTTTCAGCCTTATTAGATCTCTAATGACAGTTGGCATAAAGGTCAACAACAAAGTTCAGGTCTTATTTTTGGCGATAATCATTTGTAAGTCTACCAAACTTTATTGCCTTTCAGTCCAAATGAACTTACTGTTAATCCATCTCCAGGTTTTCGATCTTAATCCGGGATCTCGCCTGGCTCCCAACCAAACCAATTTGGACTTCATCTGGTCTTTCAAACGTCCCAACTCGGAGGACAGGAAGTGATGCGTCACGTTACCGACGTTATGAACGACCAGACCACCTCTTTGTTGGCAATAGTCCTGGGCGTCCTTGAAAGAACCGCCCTTTTGCGCCTGGAACTCGTAACACGTTCGATTGAAAGTGGTCATCTGAAGGGATTCCAATTGGTGAGCGCAACGTTCCGAAGAGAATTCTGAAATTCAGAGTCGCCGACGATAGAGAAAGATTAAAATTAAGAACAAGCAAGAGCTTGATTACAAGTTGAAAGTTGCGTACCTTGAGTTGTGAAAACGGAGACTTCACATAGGGACAAAGCTCCATCAACTCCTACCATCTGAACGTAAACGTACCTTCCAACAATTGGGTACGCGCATTGAAAATCCTTCGTGATTCCATCACCTGTTCAAACGAAAGAAATATAATAAGGACCAACATTTAGATGTTCATCAAGATGATAGTATGCTTTTAATACTAAAATGTCCCTGAATGCGTTGCTCGGTTGACAAGCTTTATTTTATTATATTTAATGGTTAATCGATGATACTTGCAAAATGACGATAATCCGTGTTAAGCAGCAGCCCATGAAGGTTTAAAAAGTTGAATCGCCCGTCCGTTTAAGGTGGACGGATATTAACACCAGCCGAGAATACGGTCCATTTGATTTAACGTCGTGCGCTATTATCGGCTATAATTTAGGCTAGCAGAATGTTGGCGACACAAAAACACCCTTCCCTAGCGGAACCGCGTGCCCGTAATAAAGTTAAACGTTTTTGGTGATGGGACACTATTAAATACGTCCATAAACAAAACAAGCCCATATAACATATGTTAATGATACCCATTCTAAGTTGCTAAGAGTGTATGATTCAATAATGCACCGTTTGTCGCAACACATGTCAAAAAATGTGTAAATAGGGTTCACAGACAAAATTGAAATTAAATATTTTTTTTTCTAAATATTGTTAGCTTTAAATAATTGTCCTAAAAAGAATCTTACTGTCTCTACAAGTCTATTCTTGTCGCACTGTCTAACAAAACAGGCAATAGAATAGACCATTTCGATGTAACTAAAAGAGAAAACCGTCTATCTCGCTTTTTGGTGCCTGCGCTGTGGTCTATTTGTATCGTGAGTGTGTGCCAAGACGGCAATGTATCAACTTCTTGTACGTCCGGATACTAAAGGATGCCTACACCTGTTTTTACGACAAAAAGGTCTATCAAATTTTCACCAACATTTAGCTAAAATAAGGCAAAGACAAATGCAGAAACTTTTCAAAATAAGGTTTTCTGAAACCGAAAAGAAAAAATTCTCGTTAAAAGATGTGTAAACTTTGGAAAACACTACGATCATGGGTATGGCTTGTTATAATACTTTCGTCTGGTATACAACAAGCTCAAAATGGGCGACTAAACTTAAATAAATTACATATGATACTACTTAACAACTTAGGTAGGTAGCCTAAATTTCTACCTAAGTAACAAACAAGGAAAGAAAAAAGCATATCCACAGATAAAAAATGAAGCAGTGTGTGTGGGGTTGTAAAAGATTTTTCTTTTGGATGAGAAAAAAAAAAGCTTTGTTCCGAAGAGTATGAAAAGAATAATGAGTGTTGAACAGGCAGCCCAGGCCCGAGATGCGGCATATTTCAAACCAAGGGGCCAGCAACGTATAAAAGGCGAATTAATCAACTCAACTGTCGTCAGAGGGGAGTGGACAGAGAAGGGGGGACACCAGCACAAAGGGATGGAAGAACAAGATGGAGAACCACAAACTAAATTTGTTCTCCGTGGATATATGACAAATTTTGGGATATCATGACTTTCGTCAATTTTAAAAACGCGGTGTGAGCCTTAATTGCTCTCTATCCAATTAAACAAGCACCTCATCAATTAAATTTCATAACATTAAGGTTTCAAAAACTGTAATTTTTAGATTACAGCGTTCACAGCTAGGGATCAGAAGATAGACTTGGATACACCACTCTAAAATTTTCACTTCTTGAATTGAAAGAGTGTACAAAAATTATTACATCAATTTTAACCATGTTTCTATCTACAATATTAAAGAAGATACAAGAAATTAAAATAAGCGTTGGGCTTCTACGCCAAGCACTTGGGGACTTCCTCTGATGGACGACTAGTACCAGCGGACGGATTCGTCCAATAGGGATAGAATGAATGAATGAATGGTTTATTTGCTTTCTTATACAAAGATCCCTTTTATAACAGGGAGGAGCCATTGAAGATGGCTCGCAAGCATGACTTAACATGAAACAATATATATATTTACAAGACTAATATTTGTGAAAGTTATGGTATTTACAATGTTAGCAAAACAAGGCACAGCGCGCACGTAGTCTATTAAAATTGTTATTATTAAAAATATAGTTCATGGATTGGACTTTTAAAATTAATTCAACCGTATTTGACCCCAGAGGGTCAGTAAAGTTTTGGTGGTGTTTATTTGGGTCCCGTTAGTAAACCCAAGTAGTGTCGATATGTCCGCCAAGTCAGTAGTATATTGGGCTCTGATTTGATCGAACTCGGGGCATACCTGCAGAATATGCGGCACATCCTCGTGTCCAATGCTTTGCGGAGAAGCCGAACACCTGCTGTCCATATCGGAAAAAATTTAATTGAATTGAACTGCTTGTATCTTCATTAATATTGTAGATAGAAATATTGTTCCAATTGATATACTTATTATTTTATACGCTCTTTCGATTAAATATATAAATTCAACCCCGTTGTATCCCTTCAAACGCCTAGAAGAAATATCAGGAGGATTTACAAATTACTTCAACCAATATTATTTAAGACTGAAGAAATGGGCAATGCAGAGAACATTTCTAATTCAGCAGTTTCATTGAGAGTAAAAGTCAAGTTAAAGTATTTTACTGACTGACTGATAATCAATGCTAAGCCCTAACCGCGTTATTTACGAAACTGAAATTTCGCAGGAACGTCACTCTAGTACGCCCTTCGAAATATTTTTGAATTCGAGTTCATCTTGAAAAATGGCAGGAAGAAATGTAAGAAAAAAGTTCTTTATTGAGTAACGGCTGCACGTTTCAACCAATTTCAGTAATTTAATATCCTATATACGTTGCTGTATCCTATGAACGAATTTTATGGCTTTTGAGTTTGAAAGTGGCGCCATATTTTAAAATGTCATCTCGGAAAGTTACAAAAATGTACCGACAGTAAAAGGCCCGGGTCTCATTGCATTAGTTCATGAGATACGTGCCATAAGTTTGTCACTGGGTACTGAGAGCTTGTTATGAAGTGACGTAGGTGAAACATCATAGATTTTCGTATAGCGACGCCTGGTGATAGGCGCTGTCCTAGGCTTAGTACATAGTAAATAGGAAGATGGACTGAGAAAACCAAGTATAGTCAATTCTTGAGTCGTTCTCGAGCAAGCTCTCAATAAGCCTGTAGCATTATGAAGTACTAGCCGTTACCCGCGGCGTCGCTCGCGTGTAATAAGAACTTCCATCTAAAATGATATAAAGAATGGGTAGATTTTACTGATGACTAATATTTTTGTAGCACCCTAGGAGCGAAGGCACTCGGCACAGTCCGTCAGCCCGTCGGGATATTTCTTAATACTTTTCACGCGGGCATTATTCCATAAAAAAGGGTTTTTAAGTTTTTAGCCGCCATTTAAAAGATGGCAACAAATCGAACCCATACCATTCAGCCCGTCTATAGGTTAAAGGAAACCATTGTACTAAATATTTGTGAAATCGGTTGAAACGTGCTGACTTTATTGCATAGAGAATATTTTCTTACATTTCTGGGCGCCATTTTAAAATATGGCGAAAAATCGAACCCGAAAGACCATTCAGCCCGTCTTAAGGTTAAAGCAAACCAGTGTACTAAATATTTGTGAAATCGGTTGAAACGCGCGGACTTTCTTACAAAGAGAAGATTTGCTACATTTCTGGGCGCCATTTATTAAGATGGTGGCGGATTGGAAAAATCTTTCTTAGTACGCGCCTACTACTTATGAGTAACGTTCCTGCAAAGTTTCAGCCTTCTAGGGCAAGCGGTTTGGGCTGGGCGTTGATTATCAGTCAGTCTGTCAGTCAGTCAGTCAGTCAGTCAGTCAGTCAGGACTTTGATTTATATAGATATAGATAGGTGGTGTCATACTTATGGATTATAACTTATAAACTTATGCTGGTAGTTAAACGATAAAAACCTATAGCCTACTTCATGAGGCAACAACTTATTAACAACATGATACTGAGTTTAGGATGAGCTAAATTAAAAAACAAAACAAAAAAAGGGTGGATGGAGGATTGTGAAAGGTAGGGTAGGGTATAAAGTTGTGTTGTGTTGCATACCTAGCGTTCCAGGGTACCATGAACAGAGTCTGTTTCCTTGGACGTTGGAGCTGTTTCCAACTCGCACTTCGAGATCGTGAAGCGCTTGATTCCCTATATTAATGCCACAGGAAGAGAAAAGAGAGAGTGAAAAAACATTAATCAGATAGTCCTCTGGAGCGGAGCTGTGTGCCTTTGTATACGCTCTATGAACGAGGAAAGTGGAATAAGGAATCTAAGAGCATTTACAACCAAGGACTAAATTCATTACGTAATATTAATAACCCCAACAGAAAGATGGGGTTGCTATAAGTAAAATAATCCCAATAGACCCTTTTCAAAATTGGGGTCGATGCATCGTCTGCTTGGATTAGGGTTAAGACGCAACATCCGGTATGTGGACCCAAAGACGATAGATAGGGCTTCAACGCTACCAGTCAACGAAGTTTTTTTTTTGGGCCTAAAACGAGGAAATAGTTTCACATGTGGAGTACATACCAGCGTTCGCACATTTCTACAAATTTAATAGTACACTGTTGCTTTAGTAACGTCCCTAGATTGAAGACGCTTGAAGGTTTATATGCCTTACTCCAGTCACATGTGTGACAATTTCCTTGTTTTAGGGGCCAATCAATCTTTGGGAGCCCATATTGTAGACCCCAAGTCTTTTTGCACTTTTCACTCAGTTTGACCTTAAGAACACACTTTTTAATTTGTGGCAGACCTCTCAGAAACACAGTGTACAGACAGGCCCATAAATCAGGTAATTTCGATCACGCCAAGAGGCACCGCTAGATTCAGTACGAGCTGCCAATTCCACCCACGTGTAGTGAACTCGAGGTGCCTCTAGCGGTGCCTATAGTCACGAACTATATTATAATACCTACATTTCCCTGTAAAGCACTCATAATTATTTTACTTTCCGATTTTGCCTATTGCCTTGAACTTAAGGTTGCGTACTCGATCCGAAGTGACGGAGATTTACAGCGCTACTCATCGCCAGGAGGCTCTATGAAGCGAGTTATAAACCAAGTTAATGGAAAAATTATGCTTAGAGAAAATTATGTTCGCTACACTTTTAGTTAAATTATAATTGCATTTCGCAAAAAAACTGTAAGACTTATCTGCTTATTAATTACGCTTGTCAAAAAGTAATGAACTCGTCAGATAACAATAGCAAAAAAAATAATGTAGTAATCCCTCCAATAGTAAAATATGCCCATCGTCAAACTAAAACTCTCAACAGTCCATGAAGTAAATGGTTTTAGGATCTTGAAGTGACTTTATGTTTGGATACTACTCTCTCTAGAAGCTAGCGAGTCTTTATTTTTTTCGTCTGCTTGGGCAAAGCAGCCGACTCTTTATTTTATTTATCTTGGCTGCTAGGCTTCCAATCGAAGACAATTAGCGTTTATCGGTATGGCACCATCTAGGTCACGCCATCCCATCTTTCCCCGGTAATAAACGCCTAGGAAAAGGCAGGCATCAAAAGGCAAGCTTCATTTAAATTGGAAACGGCGACGTTACTCTCATTTCGACCCCCTAATTGTCATCAGAGAGAATTACAATCAGAGGAATAGAAAGGGTTGCCACTTCCGGGGAGCTATAGAGGTTCTAAGGGAAATAGCCGTAACTCTTGAAACAATATGAATCGAGTTGTCGGACTTTTGTCAAAATACCATACAGTAAACCTAACGTGAACTTTAGTGGTCTCATCAAAATTCAAAATTAATGTAAAGTTTATTTCAGTTCCTCTTAAAAACAGGTCAAATTCAATTCTTTAACATTTAAATTTTATTCTTAAATACGCTTGAACGCTGGCATTCAGTACCTGGACAAATAGAACATTCCATCGGTTACTTGCAGAGAAACCAAAACACAGAGCCTTCTTCAATCTCGCGAAGAGGCCCCTGTGCTGTTTGCTTTTCCTATGGCATTACAGGAATGGTCTATAATGCCTATCCCTTCTAACTCTTATGGGAGCGGTTGACCTTCTTCAGGGGTTGACTAAAATCATCCGTTCCGCTAATATCCAAACGTGGTATTAGCATGATCAACCTCTGACCCTTAATTCTACCCGTGACCTTGGTCGAAATTTTCAGATAAATAGAAAGGGTTGACAAACCAAACTAGACTGTATAATCAGGGATATATTTAATTTTTAAAGTAGGAATGGAGAACGGTTAGTATTTACTTCAGTCCGACTCATAGCCCAGTATAGAGCCCCTCCCTCCAACACGTAACGTAAAGTTTAAATTATCTTATTGGCTAACTTAAACTAGGTTTTGATGACCCACCTCATCTTTAATTACCCTTCGTCCCGAGGAAGGGGGTCCTGGACTTTGACACGCGCCCACATTACTCTGTTCTCCATTCCAACTTCTAAAATTAAATCTACCCCTGGTATAATTTAAGTAAAGTGAAAAAGACGTTGTATTTTTAAAAAATCAAAATATTTTCTCGGTTTGACCCATGACGTAGGCGAAATTTCGAAAGGCCCATGGCGTAGTAGAATTAATTCTTGGTAGGACCAATTACGAAAAAGGGTTTAAGTTTTTGAAGGAATAAACCACAAAATAGAATGAGGACAGCCCTTGGGGAGTGACCGCTTTTCGAGTCGAAGGTAATGAGAGCCACTACGTTGCGGTCAACCACGGTATAAGTTTAACTATTCTCAACCGCTAGTAAAAGTTACAGTGCGTCCTAAAACCTTGCGTGCGACTTTACAAATTAGCTAATGAACCTTAGGCGATTGAAGAAATAAAAGAATCAATCGTCGCAAATGATCTAAATTGGTGTGCGAATTGTGCGTGGATAACAGCCTCGGATAAAACCCGCGGTATTAGATACCAAGAAACACTTAAGTATTATTTCCCGATATTGGGTCTCCTTTTAAGTTTTTCCCATTGTTCATTTTTTGTTTTGTAATTAGTTTGGTTTTTATGGAAAGCAATTTCCTTATTAATTATAGTTAAATCATTACCATGACTATGGTCCACCCTTAAAGGGAGTGTGAATAGGAAAATCAAGTGGTTTTTTATTAATTCTCCGACTAATTGTAAGGCCTATCTGCATATGGTGAAACATCAAGGAAATGTCTCCCAGTGATTTTAAAATTCAAATTAATTTGAGATTTCAAAGATAATCTTAAATTAGCACCTCCGACCAATCGCGTAGCGCCCTATCTTCTTGATAACAAAATTCCCATGGCACGCTAGATGTCAAATGAAATTTAGAGAGAGATTTTATAAATATTGCGTGCGATGTGACAGTCCTGGAGAGAGATATATCGTGCCACGGGAATTTTATTTACAAATAGGTAGGACGTTAGACGATTGGTTGGAGGTGCTAACTTCAAATTGCCTATGAAATCTCGAACGTATTTAATATTAAAATCACTCGTAGGTATATTTAATGTATGTTTCACTATGCAGGTTGGTCTATAACTAGTAGAAGAATCGAAATCACCAGATATTACTTTTCACCCTCCCTTTAAGATGACTTTAGTAATTTAATTTTATTCGTAATTAAATGGATTTGTTTGGCAACCCTTATGGCATCTGTTTCTTGAAAAATCGCTAACCAATATTTATTACAATTTAGTAAAATACCCTAGATTATGAATGTTATGTTGGTGGAAAGGATAACGCAACTTAAGTGAAGTTTAAATTATGTTTATTTACAGGAGTTAATTAAAGAGTTCTAGCAGCCTACACGAGATCTAGCTTCAACACTGAAACACTGCATCTAGAGTACTTCTTTATATAGTCCTACTCTAAGATTATCTAGTTAACCTTGACCTCACTCTCGTTATCTTACAATGTAGCTTTTTAATAATACATCAATGAACAATATAATCAATATTCCAAATTTCTTTTCCGTTAAGTTCCAATCCAAATCTCTTCTAAAAACCTAATAATCCCGAAATCACTCCTAAAAATCTAATAATCCCAAAATATTTCGCAAATCTAACAATAACGAAAACTCTCCTAAAAATCTAATAATCCCGAAAACTCCGAGGAAAGCTCTCCTAAAAATCTAATAATCCCGAAAACTCTCCTCCAAATCTGGTAATACCGAAAACTACTCCAAATCTGGTAAAACCGAAATCTCAGCCAAAATTATCATAATTGAAAAATTCTCTGAATCTTGAAATCTCATTAAAAAAACTAAAAATCAAATTATAAATCGGAAAACTTCTCAAAATCTTGAAATCTCAAAACCCCGTTTAAAAAAACGCCAAATGTCCGATCCCTAAAAAAGGATTCTACTCCTGTCGATATAATTCTCTGTTGCGATCGCGGCTCAAATTCTCCCGCGACCTCCAACATACTTCAAAAATGATTCCCATGAATATTCCAAACCTCTTTTCGCGATCAACCTATACACTTTCATTACCGATCTATTTTCGCCTCTATTAGGCACATAATTCAATATCTATGCTCCTACATTTTTTAAAGGTCCCCTGTTATATTCTATATAAAGATATTTCCTCGTATCCCCCAGCTGGCTGTCACAATCGAAAGATTACCATAAAACTAAGGATTGAAAATTATTCATATCAGACGGTGTAAGGAATTCATTATTTTTCACGGCGGTCAGAATAAATAACTTAGGTCAAAGTTCATGGGGGTGAGTCGAGAGAAAATAAGATATTACTTAAATCATAAAATTCATCATAGAAGCCACCAATAACTAATTTCAAATGGTAAGTCCTAACTAAAGGCCTTTTCACATGATAAAATTTTTTGATTCATTTAGATGAGTCAACTTGAGTTGAGTAAACTAGTTGGGTCCTGTGAACAGAAGATGGACAAACTGAGTCACCAAATAAAAAAATTGATCACTGACCCAATTTTATGATACGAAACGTTTTAACCAAACTAGTGACGTTTCTGGCGCGGATTTTACCCGTCCCATACACGTATTAGGCCTAGTTTGAATTTCCGGCTAACAGGGGGCGTTGAAAAATTACATTAGAAATGATTCGCGATTTCATGTCGTCCGCTTTTCAAATTCAAACGCAACGAAGAAATTAAGGTACAGAGCAAAGGTTACTTCATTTAGTAATTAATCGAAAAGTCAACTGGAAATGATAGTAATAAATACAAAAACTCACGAGCGCCCTTTTGTTTTGTAATTTTGGTTTTTTTAATCGGTGACATAATCGTTGCTGAAATTTTATGGGTTGGCGAAAAAGCTGATTTTAAAAGTTGGCGGTATTTAATCGTGTGAAAAGAAAGTATGTCCACTTTTTGATGGAAGAGTTTGATCATTTGTATCAATTTTTTGATTGAGTCGAAAAGTTGTACCGTCTGAAAAGGTCTTAAAAGGAGGGTGAAGTGGAAAATAAAGTAATTTTTTTATCGATTCTTCTACTAATTATAAGACCAGTCTGCATAGTGAGAAAGATCAGGAAATACCTCTTAATGATTTTAAAATTCAAATTAGGTTCAGATTTTAAGCATAATTTGAAATAAGCCCCTCCGACCAATCGCATAACGCCCTGCCTTCCTGTTAACAACATTCCAGTTGCACGATCTACATCTCGCGCCACGATTATCACATCGCGCGCAAATTTTATCAAATCTCGAGATAAATTTCATTTGGCGTGGAGCGTGCCACGAGAATTTTGTTAATAAAAAAGCCAGTGCGTTACGCGATTGGTCGGAGGCCCTTATTTCAAATTATCCATAAAATTTCTACCCAATTTTAATTTTAAAATCATTTGGAGATATTTCCTGGATGTATATGTACGCAGACTGGTCTTGTAATCAGTAGAAGAATCGATAAAAATCACTTGATTTTCCACTTCACCCTCCCTTTTAGAGTAAGAAGTGGTTGTGGCTTAATAATCTAGTTTTTCACAATATCATCATCCATCATAATTGAACCTAGCCCACTTCCCACCCATCTCGTATAAAGAATAAATTTTTTTCTTCCAGACAAATCATATCGAATGAATATTCAAACACAGCAAGAAATGGAGCACCATAAATTAAGCTAATTATAAATTGGGATCTAGTTCATAGAGCGTTACGTTTTTATCTGAAAGTAGGCCTTGGTTAATTTGCTTTTTAATCTATTTTATGAAATTTGGATTATAATTATTTAAGTGTCGGCTTATTTTAACTTACCGCAACATCCTCGAGTGACAATTCTAACGACACGAATTTCGTAGGTTCGCAGTAAATCGACTTGCCAGTAGGGAGAGTTTTCCGACTTGGTTTCAGTGCAGTACTTGTTTTCGTGTAATGTCGTCGTATCGCCGTCATTGGCGTTCCGCGCTTCCCCGCCTTTAACTGTACTAGATTGGTTCGTTGGTTTGCCGTATGCTACGTTCACCGCTGAAACAAGTACAAAATGTTTCAAGTTAGAAGGAGGTAGGGAACAAATTGACTGTAATGTTTAAAGGTCAAAATAAAATATCTTCACTATATTAAAGGGAATGAGAAGCTTCGTTTGAAAAACCTCTGATTTATATAACAAAAGATAGAATTCATTTCTGTGAAGTCGAAAATATCAAGCTTTTAATTCTCCGATTTCTGCTTATTTGGCAATATGCATTTGAAAATGCTTCATTTGAAATTATTTGAAATCCACTTTTTACGAAAGGCTAAAACGTTTCCCTTAGGCTGACGTCACAGATATATTTTTTCACGTGAGATGGTGCCACTCTCTCCGCTATCAGACCCAGAGTTTAGACTGGCGAGAAGCTCGAGACGCGTATAGGATTCCCGCTCTTTTTTTCCTCACGTCATAGTGATGTCATCAAACGGGCAAACAAGCTCGACAAGACAAAATTATTCATATTTCGAATCGAAACTGAGTTTTCTTGATTTTTCAATGGATTTTAAAAATAGAAACTTTGATTCAATTATATTAAAATCTTGATATTTTGAAAGTGTTACATAATACCACTTTCGTGGTAAAATATGATATGAAATTGTACATTCGCATTCCTTTTAAAGCAATATGATTAACATTGAAATTAAATATGATTAACATTGAAATTAAATATGATTAACATTGAAATTAAATATGATTAACATTGAAATTAAATATGATTAACATTGAAATTAAATATGATTAACATTGAAATTAAATATGATTAACATTGAAATTAAACATTTTTACAATGGAGTTTTTAATCTAGAAATAATAAACTAAATTAAAGCTTGAAAATTGTGTTATAATTAAAATTTTCTTTCAAATATTAAGAAATATATCATACCACAATAAGGAAGATCACCGTCCCATTTTCCGTCAGATTGACAAGTACGAACTTTCGGCCTATAAATATAAAACAAATTCATGAATAAATAACATGAAAAAACATCAAACACACATCATTTACACAGTTAAAACCTCAGTAAATAAAACATAAATATCAAGTTTATTTTTAAGCACCATGGTGAATTATAATAAACACAATTTTAAACGAAGGAAACACATTGGTGATTACAAAATATTTTTATTGGTGTAAACTGCCAACAACAAAATAATTGCGAGCATTCGACCCGCGGGTCTTTATCAAGTAAAACATTCCACCCAGTCGCCAGACTAGTCTATCTATTGAGTAGATTTGAACCATCATTATAATATTTGATTGCTTGTAAATTGCCTGCATAAGTTCATAAGATATGTTCCATGAAGTGACGTAGGTGAAACGTCATAGACTCTCATAAAGAGACGCCTGGTGTGGTGTTTCAAAGGCTTAGTACAGACTAAATAGGAAGATGGACTGCAAAACCGAGTGTAGTCAATTCTCGCTTGTCGTTCTCGAACAAGATCTCATTAATTCTCCAGCATTGAGAAGTATAGGTAGTGTCATACTTATGGAACGTATTTATAAACTTATGTTTCCTACTTATAACTTGAAATTTAAGAAAACTAGTTCTAGCATAGAAAAGCATCAAAGATAGATGATCCTGCACTAATGTTTTTGTAACTGGGGCCACAGGGGTACAATATTTGATTGCTTATAAGTTGCAAAAACTAATAATTGGAAACCAAGAAGTTATATCAGTATCTCAGAGATACTAGAGAAAACTAGTTCTAACATAGAAAAGCATCAAAGATAGATGACCCTGCACTGGGGCCACGGGATCACGAAAACCAAAAACGGAGGTCACGGTACAGTAAACAGGAAAAGCACGCGCGTAAAAAAAAAAAAACTCGGATTTGCAAACTCAAATAAAAAATTTTAAAAACTAAGAAGAGAAACACTCCTTTATTTTTGAGTTTAAAGAAAGAGAAAATAATAGAATAACTTTCTTGGTCATGCAACTAGATTATGACTCATAATTTTTGTTAAAAAAACTAATGGTTAATGTTTCGGTTCGGTGCCCTACCTACGCTGGGCCCTGATAATTTCGTACAAATATTTTAAAGGAAAAGTGAACATAACATAACATTATACCAAGAAGGGGTATCTAGTTTACCAGGGAGAAGGTATAAATTCGCTACATTTCTAGCTTTATCTCCAGTCCAAACTTAGGTCAAGGAGTTAATCCCCGCCTCTAAATTACAACCAGCATCTCATAGATTCTTGAAAACTCACATCAGCGCGACGACGCGAGTGACGAAAATTAGTCATATTTTCCGACTGAGGAGAGGCGAAATAGCCCGGCCTCCTTAAACGTCCCCCCTTGTATTTTGAAAACTTAGGCATCTAATAGCTTCTCCCTAGTAAACTAGATATCGCTTCTTGATTATACCTTAAAAGGAAGAATTGTTAAAAAAATTATCTCCTATTACAAAATAATTAGCATTTAATTAGTCTTAAATACGAGGACTACTGCGCCATCCGCCATTGGTTTAGTGGCGTCTGCTAAATCGAACCTCTTAGCCCTACGGGATTGTTTGAATTCTCACAGACTTAGAGAGGTAAGGGTAAGGTAGGTTCGATTTAGCAGAAGCCACTAAACCAATGGCGGATGGCGCAGTAGTCCTCGTTTCTAAGACTAATTAAATGCTAATTATTTTGTAATAAGAGATAATTTATTTGTTCCAATATTTTTCCTTTTATATTAAGAAAAAGGCCGTTCTTTTAACGCATAATGTTATGTTAGCTGAAAGTTTCCTTCAAGTGTTTCAGTTATTACCTCCCACCAAGAAATTCTCAGGACCCATTAAAGTTTGGGGGATTTTCGTACTAACTCCCCTTTCTTAAATATATTCTAAGAAATTTTTAAATTATTTCTCTAAATTTTAACAACACTTTCAGTTTTTATTAATGTCAATGGGTTTTAAATGAGGGACAAATTCGTGGTCAAATAAATTCCGTAGTTCTATGAACTTTTGTTATTTTCTTTTCTCACCCTAGTTTTTGAAGACGAAAGGTAAGAGTACACGTTACCTAAAGTATCGAGAATGAATTCACCTTGTCTCCTCTCAAAATGTATTCGAATACAATGTATCTAAGCGTGTCTGAATTTTTTCCGTTTTCAATTGACTGAAAATAAAGTTACTATAAATAATCTAGAAACACGGGTCTTCTTTAAATATATTTTCGGGTCGGAAGGTTTTAGTCGCATTGGTCAATTTTTCAAAGTTCAAATGTCGTAAGTACCCATTTTCAAGAAACGGCGAGAATTTATTTAATATAGCAGATGTCAAAGGTCAAACTGAAAGAATTATAAAAACTTTCCAGTCATTATAACAATTACATAAAATTAAATTAATGGCGTTAATGCAGGATAAATATTTTAACCCGTAATCAATATCACTCCGCGAACTTATCTTCCAAAGAAATAAAGTTAAGTGTGAACCGGACTTATATTATAATAATATCTAAATAAAGTTGAAAATGTGGAAAAAAAATTTGAAAAAAGAATTCGAATTTAAGGCGATTTGGGTGTGAAGGGAGCGATTTGTTTGATTGAAGGTATTTCAGAGTTCCTGGGGCAGAACTATGCAAAGGGGACCTTTACTCAACCTTCGTCAGTTTCTCAAACATTTTTGTGAAATTTCACTCAGTTAAAGACTATGGGCCGCCCTATTTGAATTCACGTGTCATGTACGAATGACCTCAAAGGTCTCAGAACTCAAGAGTGAATAGTCCAGCCACTGCCTCCTCAGTTCTAGCATTAAGGTCCGTGCATTTTGTTAGTTTTAGAGGGACTTCACGTTGTATAGGATTGCCCTATCTTTCTATCTAGGTGGCGCTGTTTTACAGTTATCGTATTTCAATGGCTATATCATCATTTGAATTTCCAAAAGTGACGTCATTTCGCGTGAATTCACATGCTAAAACATTGGGAAACGGTACCTTTAGCAGAAAACAGTTGCGAACCAAAATGTCATTTTTAAGAACGGAAAATAATAGACAATTTCGATGTAAATACGGGGTTAGGCAAACCTCAGCATCGGGACATACAAGAGGGCTGATCCCTTGCCGTCTCTGCGCACTCTCATGGTCTCCAAGCTAAAAAGCGGGTGGAAGGCAAAGTATTACCCCCGTGTCTTTCCCTCTACGTTACATCGAAGTTATCTATACTTTGTGTTCATAGTATAGAGAAAACAATAGTTCAAGGCATTTTTTTTAATATCCGAGTGATAGCCCCCTCGGCCGCACAACAGCCGCGTAACACGTCAAATCCTACTGTTACTACTCTACTTACTATAGGTTCGATAAATTGTTTTTCAAACATTTCCCGCCGAAATTGAAAATGTAGAAAAGAAATTGTAGGGTGGCAGCTCGATCCCCGTTCAAACTCCCCCTCCCCCCCCTAGTCTATAAAAAGAATAAAAATTTTGAGTGTTGGAACAATGAAATTCCGTTTCGTTTTTATTCCGGTTCCGCATCAAGATCTTTTTATGATCAATATATTTAAGCCTCGCGGAAGATGTAACGAAAAATGAATTTCTCCCGCATTATTTCCGTGTTATATCTACGGTTTCGAAAAAAAAATGTCTCTTTCGTTTTTTCTGTTGATCATTTAAATAAATTGACGTTTCAAATTCGGCTAATCATTTTCCTAAATATATTCCGACACGCCTGATAAAATTATAGCATAAAATAATAATCTACCATTAAGTTTCTACGTCTGAATGGATTCTATGGAGGACTAGTCTGTCCCCCTGTCAACCCAACCAGGGATTAAATTATATGAAAAACTACTGACGTTAAAAGCATTTCTTTTAGTGTACTCTTAGTGTGACACGAGTGAGGTGATAAAAAATTTCTCCTTGATTGCCGGTGAAATTTTCGTTCAGTAATTTTCTCTCTCAAAATCGTCTATATATGAGAATAATCGCTTAAAAGTCATGTTAAAAAACTTTTCGAAATGTAAAAACCTCCGAGTGTTCCGAGTAAAAAACACACGTTGCCGATTAGAGCTAATAGCGATAAAAAGAGAGACCCTAAACTTAAAAATTTCTTTACTAAGCTGCTGTTGGCTTACCGGTGCCACCAGGGAAATAGAAATCTCTCTTGTATTTTCGCACCCGATCTCCCTTAATTTCTGACGTACAAGAAGGGGGCGGGAGAGAGGAGACGTTTGACCAAAGCCCTAGTGATGGATACTTATACAGGATTATTCGCTTATGATTATAGCAATAACTCAACGTTATACTGTATATTTAAAAGGACTATAAAGAAGGCAGTGGAGAGTGGGTAAAGATTATTTGAAATAATAAAAAACCATGTGACCAAGGAGAGACGTGGTTCAAAGTTACTTAAAGGGTATGAGAAGCTTCGTTTGAAAAACCTCTGATTTATATAGCAAAAGGTAGAATTAATTACTGTGAATTCAAAAATATCAAGCTTTTAATTCTCCGATTTCTAGTTATTTGGCAATATGCATTTGAAAATGCTTCATATGAAATTATTTAAAATCCACTTTTTAAAAGTTTTTAAGAAAGGCTACAACGTTTTCTTGTTTTTGACGTCACGCACGCGAGATGGTGCCACTCTCTCCGCTATCAAAGCATAGACACAGCACGAGACGGGTATAGCTCGCGCTCGCGCTCGGGCGTATAGATCTCCCCGTGTGATGTCATAAACCAACCGAACAAGCTGACAAGACAAAATAATTTATATATCGAAGCTGAGTTTTCGTGATTTTCCAATGGATTTTAAAAATAGAAACTTTGGTTCAATTATATTAAAAACTTTATATTTTGAAAGTAGAGACTTGAAAGTGTAATATAATACCACTTTCGTGCTAAAATATGATATGAAATTGTAGATTCCCATACCCTTTAAATATTTTTACTTCGAAAAATAGAACTTCATGAAATTGTAATCTCAGGAAAACAAGGACTAGGTGCACAGTCTCATTACATACAGAGTCTTTGGATATTGGCGTCACGTGGTGCTCGTGACATATTTCAAGTAATTTTACTCAACTGCCTTCTTTGGAGTTCCATTAATAGCTGTTTCTCGTTTCGTAGACCAATGTTCTGAGACGTAACTACGGGAAACGAAGCCAAGAAAATGTAAAACCAATTCACTTTCCCTTTGTCAATTATTCCGGTTTTAATTAAAAGATCAATTCGTTAAATGTAAAATAAATAGGGGTGAACTGACCTTTAATAATTTACATTTGAATTCGATCTGTAAGAGTTCAATGGCGTATCTTAAGTTAAAATACAATTTAATATATGGCTTCGTGGTTCAAATAAGTCTAACCTAGGTGCGGGCAGACTACCGGCATAAAAATAATCCTTTGTTTTAAAGATAAACTCGTTTTTACGATTGGGTGACGTTGCTACAGGGAATTCTATGTTTTAAAATTGTAGATTTTCCAGTTTAGAAACAATTATATCGAGATTATAATAAACTTTGTTTATTGAATCTTACATAGTTATATTGTTACATTAAATAGGTCACATCGTTACCGCGGGAATTAATGCAATCTTAAAGCTAATTATTTACCGTTATTATTATTTCCTAAGCTCGAGATGGTATCGTTATAATTGAGGTGGGGTTGCTTCGCAACGCTTCCAAAGCTGAATAAATCTATCGACCCCTCACCAGCGTGATTTAAATCGAATCAGGGTTCAACTGACGACGCTCTATCTGAACTGAATTGAATACCAGGTTATTAACTAGACAAAACTGAGGTCTTTTTAGAAGCTGCTCGAGCAATATTTTTAAACGTCGTGCTGACCTTCGACTTTGGACATGAATGTTAGATCAAAGAGGGCATAAAGAGTGGGAGTTGAAGCTAGCCGTTTGCCAAGGCATTTTGGGAGTTCTCGCTTTCTTTTTTATTGATTTGTGATATTTTCCTTCTTATATCCTGTTCACAACATTTCAACCAATAAAAGGGCAGAGAAAGATGCGGGCGACACCACTACAGACAAGCCTTCTACTCCCCCTATTTATACCCTCTTTGGATATATCTCGATCCTACTGCTAGCTTAGCTATAACGTTCTCAATGCACCCAAATCAACAGCAACTAAGTCCTTCCATCATACGCCGCGTTTTGGCAGGGTCGAACGATTCAATCGCCCTCTATGTACTCAGAAATGAAGCTAGTTCTCACATCATTAGACCATTTCGGAACTACATAAAGAGAAACTAACACAGAGGGGCGAGGCCGCCATTGGAGTAATCTCCTTCTCGCCAAGAAGCAACGACAGATGGAGCCCCAGTTCAGTATACGCGGAACGCTAGCCAACTCGCACTGCCCCTAGCGTTGCTTCTTGGCGAGAGGCACTCGCCCCTCTGTGTTGGTTTCTCGCTATGTAATTTCACAGCTGGTCTTTAAATAAGAAAAGATTTTGAAAAATTCCGCAACGCGGTGCGGCGGTAGCACTTGACACGTCCCTACCGAATCGCAAGGTATTCTGGGAAATGTTTGTCGCCGCAAACGGCCTACGAAAACTTTTCCTCCACACAACCCTCCCCTCCGAACCAAAACTAGGACCGTTTTAGCGCCTGCAATATAAAGCTCGATCAAAACTTTGACATAGTAAAATTTGCAAGCGTGAAAGTTAAAACTCGCGCGTTTAAACTCCTGGTTATCGCTAACTGAAGTTTATTCAGGCACTTGTGGCTAGGATTAATAATGGTATTTATTTTCTTTGATTGTGAGGGTTTGGCGTGTCCTCCTGTTCATGCACTCAGGAATCTAGGGTGTATTTAGCTTTGGGCGATTGAGAGCACCGTGTATAAACAATCGCTGAATGGAAGAAGAGGCGCATTAAGCAAAGAATAGCAAATTCTCTCGGGCCGATAATAACGAGACCAGGGTGACTTTCTTTTTTACTTACAAGCAACCAACTGACTGACTTCACTATTATAATGGAAGAAGGCCACCCTTCACCAATTCCCAATGGAATTCTTGGCCCGTGAAAGTCACCGGAGAGACTACATTATAAAGGAGTAGAAAGTGGAAGAAGTTCTTATATATTCCACCAAAATAATTTGTTATAAAAATATTTTGTCATTTTGATTTAATTGAGGCAGAGAAATGGTCGCATTTGGGTTTCTACAAAAACTACCAATAGACCTTTTCGATGTAAAAAAGGGGGTAGGCAACCCTTAGTATTGGGTCCTACAAGGCCAACAAGGGGGTTGAAACATTGCCATCTCTGCGCACTCTCATGATACAAAGACTACAGCGATGGCGGCAAAAAGCAAGACGGAAGGCAAAATTTTACCCACGTGTCTTTCCCTCTTAGTTACGTCGTAATGGTTTAAAGCCCGATTGTTTACATAATTTGGACACGATGAACAGTATACCCGACGTTGACGGGTGCTTAAAAGGACTGGAAACGGGAGTGTATCCCCTATCTATCTATGTCTAACTAAACATTGGTAAGTCGTTAAGCTAACCTGTTTTAAATATCTGAATGATTTGATTATTTTAGAAACCAATTTTTTTCACAATTCTAAATTTAAAAAAAGCGATGCTTAATTGGGTTAATCATGTAGCTAAACTGTTCCGTGTCTAGAAAAGGACGTTCTTAACAGGCTTATTGGCACAGGGTCCGCGGACCCAACACCAAACTACTACTAAAATCTTCTCCTTTTGTTACTGATATCTAGCATGTAGGCCTAGTTTGTTCAAATTAGGAAGTTAACGAATTGTGACTGTGCAAAAAGAACAAAAGAAATTAAGAAACAAACAAACCACTGTCTCAAATGTATAAGATTTAGTAAGTCAATGACGCGATAGCATCTACTCCTATTTCATATTCTCTATGAATCGTTCCGCTTATAATTTTTTTATGAAAGGAAAGCAAGGCCCTATCCGGAACAGAATAAACAATGGGTTCTAGCTCTATCGAGCTTTTTTGATAATACACCAAGCTGCTCGATATGACCCGGTCAAAATTATTATCCCATCAAAGATTCGGTGCCTTACTTGCATAGTGACTAACTTTTAAATATCTAGGTTAATTTTATTTTTATTAATAATATATTATGTCAACTCTATTTGTGTCTACGTTGTTTGGGGGCGTAACAGATCAACACTAAGATGATTTGTGCTCGAGTAACGAAATACTCGGGATTTGACTAGGCTTAAGGGTCAAATATCAGATCCCAAAACTAAAATTATGAAAATTTATTGAAAATTATTTTGGAATAGTTTCGTTATTCGAGCAAGAATTAAAATTAATGCAAGACCGGCCGCTTCTTAATTCTCGTATTAAAGGCTTCGATTAAGTACGAGCAGCGTTGAGACGTTTGTTTGAACTTTCCGTTCGAACGATAATCAAATTTACAGGGCGAAAGATAAAGATATTTAAGAGTACAGAGTTTCTCGGGAAAAGTCTTAAAAATTAATTTCTCCTTGAAAATTAATCTTCCGAGTTATATAGGAATTTAAGCTTTGAGAAATTTTGCCCAAGTACAGAAGAGGATGAAAGGGGGAGTGCAGTCTTAATTAAGTAGCCCCCCTACCGTCGGATCACCCTTCCTCATCTTTCTGAGTGATCAATGAATCAGAAAACTCAGAGAGCGGCGGTCGAGAGAGGAAAGGAATTTAAAACATCAAAAACGCGTTACAACTTTTCAACACGGCTTTTATAGCTCGGCGAAACGTTATTTTCAAGCGATAATGTTACTTTTTTTAGAAACGCCACGCGCACGCGAATTTTTAAAAATTAGGGAGATGACAGTTGTTGTATAGCTACTTCCGGTATTCGTTTCCCAAGAGACACCTGCTTTCCGGTGTCTAAATTATTCAACGTCTCTATAAAGGATATGCAGTAAAGCTGATGACATGTTTCAAGTCTTAATGCTATACTTGAAAGTTGCTACAAGCATTTTAATACGGTGTTTAACCTAGAAGCGACATGAATACCTGAGCGGGTAATATGAAAAATGCTTGGAAACATCTTCAGTTTCTTGCGAGGGCAAAAGTTCCCCTTTGACCCCCTTCCTAGACGCGCCTCCTCCGCCTGCAAGCAAATCCTTTTAATTACCAAAGAATGCGTGAATTATTACGCCTTTAATATGTTAATAGCGCCAGTGGCGACAAAAGAGGACAATTTTTAACCTCCATCCAACCAAAGAGGTGAGCTCTAGAGCTTCCTCTTTCAAACTAAAAGAGAACTATATGAGACTTACTAGCATTACTCACGCTCAGATTGAGAAAATTTATGGAAATAACGACCAAAAAGGTTCAAAAAGCCAAGCCAGGAGTTCGTTGAAAGGAGACCTATGGTCTTATACCCCTTTAGCGACTTGCTTTCCATGGAGATTCTTGTTGAATATCAAACTTTACAATGGAAAGTTTTGCATAAGGCATGCCGCTAAATGGGTACATGCAACCAACAGGAGTTAGCACACAGTTTGAAAGCGAAAAGATCTTGTACGCTAACGAAGTTACTCATTTCTCCCAATAATGCCTGATGCTTTTAAACGGTCTGGTTCAAAAAACACCAGTTCCAAAAAAAAAAAAAAAAAAAAACCCGAGAGCGAGGGTTAGTGACCACTAAATAAATTCATAGGGTTTTTTTCTCGAATCTTTTCTTCATTATTGAAAGTTTTGTGATTCTGGGTTCTGTGAGACGTTTGGGACTGAAATAGTAACTCTACTTCAGACTACAACAGCTGCATGTATCTAATCCATTTTAGCTTTAGCAGACGACGTGCCTCGGTGATGGGCTAGTTCCTTTAGGGGAGGTCGCTGGTATAGGTTCTTATTTCCCACCCTGGTCTGGTGCCACATCCACTTTGACTTACTTACTTTCCAACGATATTAAATATATGGTTTTTTTTTATTTGTTTACTTTTCCCAAAGAGGTCAAAAATTTATGAGATATGATTGTACAAAATGGGAAACAGTTCACTTTCATCGGGACTAAATATTAAGGAGATAATAGAATGAATTCATGTTAAGAGAGTAGTATTTACCCAAAAAGCTCGTATCCATCGTCGCAAGAGTAAGTCGCCGTGGAAGTTGGATCTCTCGACTCGTTGGACAGAGTGACGCTTGAGTACAAGGGAACCGAAGGGTGAGGACACGACTTGCTTTCTGAAAAACACAAAACAGACAACAATAAGTTACTAAGACTTAATTCTCTGCACACTTTCTTTCATTTTCTTATTTTTTAACAAATATTTGAATAGTAATTATTTTTAGACGGGACTTGGTACGTTTATTTTGCATTAGTTGAACCGTGCAATGTAAGTCAAGGGCTAAAGTAATAAACCTGGGTTGTCCGATTCATTATTTCGAATTTGAAAATAGCTGTCAGAAAAGGTGTCAGCTTATATATCTTGGAGGAGACAGTTAAATGGAGGGGTGGTGTTGTAGGGCGTGGGGTTCAATGAACATTTCCCACAATACTTTGCGATTAGGTTGGGAAGTGGCAGATACTGACTCGGAATTTTTCGAAAAGGTTTCCTTTTTTATTTGAGAAATGAGGTAAGATGGAGTGAAAATTATGATGGGCCACCAGCAGCACGAAAACTCTCCCAGTGTACCTTGCGCACGCCCCTACTCTTCGGTAGGTGATTGTTAAGTGCTGCTGCGTAGCGCCATTGTATTTTTATGGGAGCTAGCTTCTATTTTTAACAGCAAATGTGGTGGCAGACACACATACACAGATACGTACAGTGTAATACCTCTCCATGACGTCAGCGTCACTCGGGGAGGCAATAAAACTTTCGATATTAATATTGAAGAATCTTAAATCACTTAAATTAGTAGTTTGGCGTTTCGCACTTTTTTCTCGTTTAATAGAGATTTCGATTGGCTAATTAATCGGCTTTTGTCATAAATTATTGCATCGTATCGAGATTGTATCAGCGTAAAGAAACCAAAAATAATCGATGATTGAGTAATTTTTCCTTGACCGTCTCGACAAACAATGGGAAATCTGACTTGATATGGTGCACTGGCCACCCTCAACATTTATTTAGTCAAGGCACTGCGTTCAACCAAGCGATTATTAATTACTTCCCTCCCCCTTCATCAACACGATCCAAACAAAAAAGGCATTCAACTCATATGGATATTGTTATACTAGCCCTCGAGATAAAAATCGATGGAGTAATTAACATAAATTTGACTAATCCATTAAAGGACCCAGAAGAATATATCCATACAATATAAATAATCCAATATCTCCGCAAGGACGCTAATTAAGAAGGTGATTGTCATTATCTTATTTAATTTTTATACAAGAGAATTTTGTTTTTCGGTTGTATTTATTTCATACTAGATGCAAAGGCACCCGGCGTTCCCTGTCGGGACATTTTTATTACTTTTCGTGCAGCCATTTTAAAAATGGCGGGAAAATTGTCATAGGTTTGAGTTTATCATAAAGACTAGCTGTTACCAGGGAGCACAAATCCAATTTTTGTGCTCACTGCTGTTACCGTGTGATTAGAACTTCCATCATAATGATATAAAGAATAGGTAGATTTTACTGATGACTAATATTTTTGTAGCACCCATAGGAGCGAAGGCACTCGGCGGTACCCGTCAGCCCGTCGGGACATTTTTTAATACTTTTCATGCGGACATTATTCCGTAAAGAAGTATATTTAAGTTTCTGGCCGCCATTTAAAAAGATGGCAACAAAGATGATCCAAAAAGACCATTCAGCCCGTCTATAGGTTAAAGGAAACCAGTGTACTAAATATTTGCGAAATCGGTTGAAACGCGCGGACGTTGTTGCATAGAGAAGATTTTTTACATTTCTGGGCGCCTTTTTTTAAGATGGCGGCGGATTGGAAAAATCTTTCTTAGTACGCGCCTACTAATATCAGTAACGTTCCTGCAAATTTTCAGCCTTCTAGGGCAAGCGGTTTGGGCAGGGCGTTGATTATCAGTCAGTCTGTCAGGACTTTGATTTATATAGATTTTTCCGTCGACTGTATAGCAACATTTTACTCAAAGTAAGTGTTAGCCTGATCTGTTCCACTCTGTATAATAATACGAATTGATGGAATTACAGGAATTTAGAGAAAGGCATATAGGAGGGCTTATCACCTTAGATGACGGTTACGAATTCTCTTCAACCGAAATAAGCAAATGTGAACAAAACTCGTCTAGAATACAACGTAATAATAAACTGGTCCAAGTCTAAAATTAAGCAATTAAGGTATGGCTCTGGAAAGTTATGATATCTGATGTTAAGAGAACAATAAAATTGGGAGCTTCCGCCTCGTCTTGCCTTGCTCCTTCTCCTTCTCCGTTTACGAAAAATAAAAACCTCCTAAATTTGGTCACGCTTGGCTTGGTCAGTTCTTTGTTCACTTTAATAACTCGCGTGATTCCCCCCTCCAGACGCCGGTTGAGATTTGATTATTTAACTTCCCAAACACTACTTTCACTCCTATACGGTTTAAAATGACGTCTCAATCCGCATCAACTTCCGCTATTTTATCAAGTTCATTTGATCGCACACTTGAACGATCTAGACAGACAACTTTCAATAGGCCGAAAAATGCTTCGAGGCTAAACTGACAAGTTTTGAAACCTACGCCTTATTAATAATCCATACACTAGCTAACACGGTGGGTATTTTTTTCTCACAAATTAAGTAAAAAAATAACGGCTATCATTGTCTTTCGTATTTAATATCTGACCTTGGCCTAAACACGATAAAATTACGTATACATTTTTCCCAGTTAGAATATTAGGAATTATACCTTGTTAAACTTCAAGCTATAGGGCCATTGGATGAGTGCTGATGTTAAATTTGAGAGAAGTGTGGTTGGAAGTCAAACATTAACGGTATTCCAATCCAATCGATTAAAATTTAAGATCGATTCGATTTCATTTCTTTAGGCCGCTATTCTCGAAGATGCTTGCGGATTTAAACCAATTATTTCGAGGATCTTAGATCAAACAAGTCTAAACATTTCAGTTAACAGTTTCTAACATAATTTTAAGTCGTCAACTGTAAAACACTTCAATCATAACTTGTTTATTGTTTACCTGATGCCAAATGTCATAGAATATTTTCAACTCAAAATCGCCCACTGAACCCACTGTACTCTTTTTGGAACACCCTGTATTACATACTTAAACTGCACTACTTTCATTCCTATAACGTAAAACATTCTGTATTAATACGCCTCCCGAGTGCGAGTGATTAGGAAGAAAACTATATTAAAAAGAAGCCGAGAAATTCACACAAGTATTTTACGATTTATTTCCAAGGCACTCAAATTTCTGTTTTCTGGCTTAACTCGTTATATAAGTTAAATAAATGATCTTGGTGCTATAGTAAAACTGTAGAAGGGCCTTTTGGAGCTCATTTAAGGAAAACGTTAAACCTGGGAGTACGCAAAGAAGGAGGAGAATATGACACTCGTTAGAAAATAGGCGCATTTTCTCCTCGTTTGCGGGCATCCCCAGCCTTAACGCGCCGGCGAGCGGCCTCGTGTGGTGTCTGCCACTGTTCTCATACTCAGAGTCATACCAAGACTGATCCACCCCTTCCAAAACCATGGAAACATTGAAATGGTCTAAGATACGTTCCATAAGTATGTCACTACCTATACTTTGTAATGCTAGAGACTTAATGAGAGCTAGTTCGAGAACGACAAGCGAGAATTGACTACACTCGGTTTTGCAGTCCATCTTCCAAACAGTCTGTACTAAGCCTTTGACAGCGCCTCACCAGGCGTCGCTTTTAGAAAATCTTTGAAGTTTTACCTACGTCACTTCATGACAAGCTCTCAGTATATACTGAGAACTTATATTTAACCAATGACAAGTTCTCATGGCAAGCTCTCACTAACCAGTGACAAACTTATGGAACATATCTTATAAAATTATGCCCGTACCAATATTATGATGTCAACGACAGTACGGTTCGCGGACGAGTTGCGCAGTAGAGATATTACTAGTACAAATCAAATTTCTCCTCTCGATTCAAGAACTTGAAATTGTAAACCCCAAACAGTAAAATGATTTCCACTTCTTCTCTACGTCCTCCCAGGTTAAACATTCGGCCAACATCAGTTATTATGCCTTTATTAAATTAGCCCGCGCGCCTAGCTGCCCACTGTTATCCCTATTTTGCAAAACGGGGCTCCCTCCGAGCAAGCTCTCAACCGTAATAGATTTCCTAATATAACCGCCTTCCCATAATAAGGGTTGCCTGGGGAAATACTTCCCCAATAATAATAGCAAAGGGAAGCTTTCCTAGCGACGTGTAGTTCGGATTAACAAATCGACGGACTGTAAATTATTGCCACATATTAATAACTAGAGCCAAGCTGCCCAGTATTGTACGAATGTTTTAAGGGAGAAGTAACTGGAAACTGTCAAGTGTTTCCTGTCTACGCAGTCGCTAGACATTAAATAGTGTTCAAACCCACGAATACCTTCATCACTTTTTCTAGAAACAATATCAATTTCAATAATACTAATCATAAAGCTAAACTGCTCCGGGGCCAGAGCAGAACGTTCTTAACAGGCTTATTGGCTATAGGTGTTCGTGGACTCAACCTGGAAGTACTCAACCAAACCATATCTAGTGATCCTTCCGCTAGTTTTACTGTTTGTTAAAATTCGGGAACTTACTTGCGAAGAAGCAAACAATTTATTTTTAAATATTTTTAAGATTATGTTTGTAGCGAGTTACAGATCAATGAAACAGCAACAACAACAATTAATGTTTGAATATTGTTGTATATTTCTAGAAATGGTCAAAAGAGACCAATATCATCAATATCGGCCGATAAATAAGAAAGTTAGATGAACGTGTTCAATCCTTAAATCTCTCTATTAATTTTACAAACTTCAGATTAATTATTAAATCCACTTACGAACGACTTTGCGTACAAACAATTAACTTTTAAGGTCAAATCTGATTATAAGACGAGAGAGCTTCAAATTCTGACCTTAATGTTTAAATAGACAACTCGATTTAATCAGATTCTATTAGCAAGCTTAACGTAGCTGGTACGATATTTAATTAAGGTCTATAAATTAACCTTAATTACGTTACTGATTCGGAAAATCTTGTCAAGGTAAACTTGAAAAATCGTCGAAAAAATTAAACCCTACTATTTACTTTAGGAATCCTTATTCTCCTTATATTTTCGAATTCCTTTCGGCCTTCTCTCATCTGTTTCTGTAAAAATTGCTCGCTGAAAAGGCGGAAAACACGCTTCGCCATACTTGGCGAGTACTAGTAATTAGTTTGGGGCCCAAATGAATTAAAGAAGGAAAGAATGGAGAATTTTTTTGGGGTTTTTAATTAATTTTTATTCACGTTCCGCGAGCGGGGAGGCGGGGAAACGTACATTAGCTAATTGAGAGCCAAAAGAATGTTTTCGTTATCTGAAACCTTTAAAAAACACTATCCTTTTTTAAAAAATAACGGAATCTCTGGCGGCATTAGATTCTAGTTCGGGCAATTTTTAATGTTTCAAACTAACTTGCGTTTTAAAAGCGAACAATCTTCAATTTAATAAGTGTTTATTTATAATTTATAAGGAATTAGCTCTCTCGGGTCTAAACCTCTGTCATCAATTATGGTATATTTTTTTTGCAGAATTCTAGCTCGTCATTGTATTTGTTTGAATGTTATTATTAGTGCTAGATATTACAGATCTTTTCTCAAAAACAAGTTGGTAAACCAAAATAAACCTCTCCGAGTCGAGACAAATTAAGAGGTTTTTCTTAAATTAATTATTTTAATCGTCAGTGATTTACCTTAATTCTAGTTAAATCGTTTTAAGAAACTTTATTCCTAAAATCATTTTAAACATAGCCATTTTTGACGTTTGAATTCTAGCCTATGCCTCTTTAAGAATTTCTGGAAACTTAGGGGGAAAGCGATTGATTCACAGTAAAATAAAGGAAAACCCGCAATTGCGAGAACCTCAGGTGGAATCCCTGCCATTGGGAGACTAGACGTTTCTCGTAACCCTAGCCGATCGCCGCGTACATCTTAACCCTACCGATGATAATGGATTCGAGGCAAATATTGCTTTTTGTGAACTGCGAACGCGGTCCGGATATTGCTCCGATTTGCCAACTGCGAACGCTGTGGCAGACATACAGACACGTCCAGTGAAAAATACCTCTCCGTGACGTCATCATCTCTCGGAGAGTTATAGTCATCTGTTGTAGAACTTAAATACAGTCTTAACTGAAGTTAGAACTTGAATTGCTTACACCTCAAATTAAGGCTTAGCAGATGATTTAGTCCACTAATTTACTTGTTCCCACAGATGTGAGCAAAGATTACACTTGGGTAATTAGCTTGTACAATTTATGGTGTTTATTATAGGTTTTAAGTGTAATTTAATGGATACAAAACTTTGATTTCTTTCCACTTAGAAGAAACTGCGAGAACAAACGAAAACTAGAAAACCCTAAACGGATGTCAACAAAGTCAACTAGCGTTTACACATGGTTAATTAGCTTTTACACAATTAGGATAATTAGCTTGAACAATTTACGTTCTGTATTCTTGATTATAAGTGTAATAGATACAAAACTAAGAATTCTTACGCACCACTTAAGGGAGAAAACGCGAGACTAAACAAGTTGGGAAACCAAAATTAACCTTTCCGATTCGAGACGCAATTAAGAGTTTTTTCTTAAAAAATTAAATATAATAAATATAATTGATATTAATTATTTTAATCGTCATTAATTTACCTTAATTTTAGTTAGATCGTTTTAAGAAACTTTATTCCTAAAATCATTCTAAACATAGCTATTGTTAACGTTTAATTCTAGCGTATGCCTCTTTAACAATTTTTGGAAATTTATGGTAGACGATTGATTCACAATAAATGATAAGAAAACCCGCAATTGCGTGAATCTTTGGTGGAAGCCCTGCCATTGGCAGGCTAGACGTTTCTCGTAACCCTTGACGATCGCCGCGTAAATCTTAACCCTAACGATGATAGTAGAAGCCAAAAATTGCTTTCTGCGAACACGTTTGCTCCGATTTGCCAACTGCGAACGCGGTGACAGACACTCACACACAGAGACATCCAACTAACTAAGCCTAAACGGATATCAACAAAAACAATTGCCGCTTACACAATTAAGGTTTGAACAATTTACCTAGTTGTTTGTTGTGCAATAGATACAAAACTATGAATTGTTTCGCACCACTTAAGGAAGAAACCGCGAGTGAACAAAAAGTAGCTAGGCCTAAATTCACTCAAGAACAATAATGGTCGAAATAGAAAAAAAAGGCGGGTCGGACTCATCCTAACTTACTTAGTTTTGGGGGGTTAAAAAAGAAAAAAAATAAAGCAATGCACCCACGCTTGACCATGAAGGAAGTGAGGGGTAAATAAGAGCCCATTGGCCTCGCCTTTTTTGATAGCATCCCCAACTCACTACCCTACTCCCCCTATCTTAACAATATCCCGTAAAAGCTTTTTTCGTTAAAATCGTTTTCTTTTTATGTGGGTGTTAAGATTTTTTTCTTTTGCTTATCTTTAAACGGAAAAGGGCGGATCGAGGCACATTTCAGGGGCAAAAAACGGATCGAGAGTGTTGTGTTGTTTTGGCACTTTAAAAGTTGTCCGAAAAAAAGTTTCAGATAAAGCCTTTTTATAGGCTGTGGTAATAATATCAAGAGTTTATATAAAAGATTGAGTAAAAACCACTAACTATACATATAGTTTTCAGACTAGGAGGATTGACACCCTTTACACCAGGAGACCAGGCTACTTGGTACTTTGTCCGCAAAGTAGCCTGGCCACCTGGTGTAAATGGTAGCAACTCCTAGTCTGAAAACTATTTATACTCCTTTTCTCTTATGGAAATATATTTACTCTCGAATAGATTCTTTCAAAGGTCAGGGGTAAAATTGAGTGTCTGACACCGGCCTGTTTTCTAAAGACAGAACATCCATCCCAAAGACGTTAGATATGACTTGAAACCAAATACCTTTTTGGACTGATAACTTTGAAGCCCTATCTAACGTCTTTGGATCAACATACCGGATGTTCCGTTTTAACCCTAATTCAAGTAGACGATGTTGCTTTGAAAATGGGTCTATTAACTCTGGAATAGAGCCAAAGAATATTTAAAACGGTGGAAGTGCTACTGTGCTCCAAATCTTACCCTATTTTGGACTTCAAAACATATACATGTTAAATAAATCTATTTTTAACGAAACATGAACTAAAAGACAAATGGCGTTATTTTTCAACGTGGAAATTCTCCTTCGCTAGTTCAGTGGTAAGGAAAGTAAGGAGAATGATAAATACTACCTTGAAACATTCAGAGAAGCTCTTGGTTTGATATTTGAAAGAAGAGAAAATGGACTGAAGTTTCATTAAAAGTAAAACAAGAACGAAAAAACTAGTTTGGAAATACCTAAAAACAAGTAAGGCAATAAGAAAGAACTCTATGAAACCATTTTTACCTCTCCGAGTGACGATGACGCGAGGGGTCGGACGTTCGGCATTTTAGTGTACGGGATTTCGAGATTTCAAGATTTTGATCAAGATTTTGAGATTTTCCCCAGATTTTGAGATTCTGACTGAGATTTTAGAAATCTTGAAATCTAGTCCAAGATTTTAAGATTTCGGGATTTTCAATGAGATTTTCAGATTTTGAACGCGATTTCCAAATTTCGAAGGAGATTTCGAGATTTTGTTCAGGATTTCCAGATTTTGAAGGAGATTTCGGTATTTCTAGATTTTAATGTGCGATTTCGGTATTTTAGGTGAAGATTTCGGGATTTTGAGATTTTAAGGGTAAGATTTCGGTATTTTAGGTGAAGATTTCGGGATTTTGAGATTTTAAGGGTAAGATTTCGGGATTTTGAGATTTTAAGGGTAAGATTTCGGGATTTTGAGATTTTAAGGATAAGATTTCGGGATTTTGAGATTTTAAGGGTAAGATTTCGGGATTTTGAGATTTTAAGGGTAAGATTTCGGGATTTTGAGATTTTAAGGGTAAGATTTCGGTATTTTAGGTGAAGATTTCGGGATTTTGAGATTTTAAGGGTAAGATTTCGGGATTTTGAGATTTTAAGGATAAGATTTCGGGATTTTGAGATTTTAAGGGTAAGATTTCGGGATTTTGAGATTTTAAGGGTAAGATTTCGGGATTTTGAGATTTTAAGGGTAAGATTTCGGTATTTTAGGTGAAGATTTCGGGATTTTCAGATTTTAAGGGTAAGATTTCGGTATTTTAGGTGAAGATTTCGGGATTTTCAGATTTTAAGGAAGGGATTTCGGGATTTTCAGATTTTGACGTGAGATTTTGGGATTTTTAGATTTTGACGTGAGATTTCGGGATTTTGAGATTTTAAGGGTAAGATTTCGGGATTTCGAGATTTTCGAGAGAGATTTTAATAGATTTTAAGGGTAAGATTTCGGGATTTCGAGATTTTCGAGAGAGATTTTAATAGATTTCAAGCGAACTGTACGGGATTTTGACAAACGTCCGACCCCTCGCGATGACGCCACCTGTTAAGAGGCATACGCTTGAATTCAAACGTCAACAATATCTATGTTTAAAATGATTTTAGGAAAAATTTTCTTCATACGTTTTAACTAGAATTAAGGTAAATTAACGACGATTAAAATAATTAATATCAATTAAGTTTATTTAATTATTTAAGAAAAACCTCTTGATTGCGTCTCGACTCGGAGAGGTTTATTTTGATTTCCCAACTTGTTAGAATGCCCTGTTCCTCACCAACCCCAATTACATTTGAGACAATGCTAAATTAATTAAGGGGCCATTCGTAAAATACTCCAATCATAACTTGTTTATGAGTGTCCCTTAGTCCAAAATCTCATAGAACATTTTCAACTCAAAATGACCCACAGAATCCAAAGTACTTCGGTCCTACTACCTTTTTGCAAAGAGCTTTTTGGAACACCCTGTGTACTTTAGTACTATATATCTTGCAATTTTTACATTTTATCCAGACTTTTATGAAACATGTTCTTTAAACGTGAAAACCTCGTTCAGACAAATAGACACGCATACACACGGAGCAATGAATGCCAAACTATAATTGGGTTTCTTGTATTCTACTAAATTACAAAGGAATGCTAAAAAGAAGTGAGATCCTTTTTTTTCTCTAGTTTTTAATCAAATTAAAAACGTTCCCTTCCGAGAATTCTGTATTTTTTAAATCAGCCTCTGAAACCCATGCAAACAATTTTAGCTTTTCCACAAATTTTTTTCCCCTGTTTTAAAAACAAGGAATTGAGTTACGGTCGCTCCTTTGTGAATTATCCAAGACGTGATTTATCTCTTTCTGCGTCTTTCTTTCTCTTTCTTGAAGTTTTACGAGATTAAACTAATTAACCAACCTAGTTAGCCACCGTTATATTGAGAATAATAATAATATCAGACGTAAATAAGGGCGATATTGTTAAGGGTATTTAATTTGTTTTAATTTGAATCTTCAGTATGTCTAGTTCCCTAATATAATAAGTGCTTTGCCCGAATATTTAAAAATGAATAAGGATTGAAATTATTTCATGTAATTAGATTGATGTTGAAACCCGTTTTTTAATAAAACCAACACGTGAACCCCACTAAAAATTTGGCGCGAACGAATGCGTTGTGAGTGACGGCGGGAAGGTGGAAAGTGAAAGATAACAGTGACTCAAGATTAACCTTTTTTGAGCAATCGGAGAGAATTTTACACATAAGGAATGGAAGTGTTGGTAGGTTTTAGAGAATTTTTCTTTTTCCGGTGATTTGACGGTTTCATTGTCGTCTGCTAAATCGGTTTTTTGGTAGTCAAATGGCTGACGGTATGACAGCGTTAAGCCTTGATTTTACATATGAAGGAAAGTAATTTTTTAATTAAACTTTGTTTTGAAGGCTCGGAATCATCATTCCATGCATATTAATTAGTTATTATATTTTAATACTTAAACACCTGTGCAGGTAGCATATTTTCAAACAGCTCTTAGTTCAGCTTCCTAATGACAAAGCATTCAATGAGAGGCTTTGTAATTCAGGCAATCCAATCGCCAATAAGCGGATCTGGAAACCTCAAAAATAGTCACACTTTTCAAATGACTTGCAAAGACTGGGTCTTCCACCTCTTATGTGTAAATTTCTCTATTTGAACAACATCCCTTGCAAGATTATTAATGGATACTGAACTTTGAGAATTTATGTGCTTTTTAAAAATTGACTTTATAAATAACCTATAACTGAATTGAAACCTTGAACGTCACTGAACCGGACTAACTAATTGTAAGCCCTGTTCGTACGTCAAACGAGGGGAAGGTCACTTTTGTATTACATCTCCTCGATTCTCGAAAGAAGTAAGATGAGATTGTAAAAACTGTGTAAGTGCAACAATTTTTAGGTGTACTAAGGGAATTTTCAAAAGTATCTTACCCCTCGATCGGAAGATGGAAAGATAGAATGGTTACGTGTTCTCATTAAGGTAAAACTCTAGAGCATCATTTATCGAGAAACAATTGTTTTGTGTTACCTAATGGTAATATCCAAAATAGTCTTTGGTTCCCTCTCTTTCTCGCCCCTCTTCCTCGTACATGTATTTATGAGATTCACCAGCAACGCGTATGAGGTCAACGAGCGAGCTGTGTCTACCACCAACACGATGGATGCCACGATTCCTTTATTTAGATACACTCCACTTAATTGCATCGCGCATCTGCTTAAACATTGTTGCTTCTAAAACGACGTAGCAAAGCGGATCTTTAGCTAATTAGTTGACCAACCAGGGGAAACCAATTTTTTAACTGCCCACAGTTTAAGAATACATTCATTGCTTCACTGCGCTTATAGTCTTTGAGGGGCTTGTTGGATAGCGTTAAATATGTTTAAGCTAAAATCAATCTTGTAATCCATTCAAACCAAAAATAAACGGCTTAATATGGCTGTATCACCTTCAAGTATCCATCACGACGTCTATAATCCCCTAAAAAAGGTCTAGAAACGGAGCTCGTTCCTAAATTCTACCACAACAGAAAGGAAATCGTTGTTCCAGCTACCCACCTCATTTTTCCAATTGCCTGTGCGACTCTTAGGGAATGTGGTCCGCTCTCTAGTCTCTTATTTCTCGACTAGTCTCTGACCATTCTAGCTTGGTCACGCGTTGATTGACCTCATTGAAAATAAATGTCTCTTGCTCATTCGTTAGGGTATAGTAGAACTCAACCTAGGAAAGAGACTCGGGTTTATCGTAGAAAAAATAAGAGGTTTTTACCAGAAGAGTTACCCTTCAAAGGTTGAATCCATTCCTACCCACATGTGCTATTTAACATTTTCGCGTCAACGGAGCCACAGTGAAATTGGTCACGAAAAAGGTGAAATTGCGAGTTAGACAAATTAAGATTTCATATGGAGATACCGCGCGGTAAAATAATTAATACACCCGACTGCACTTTAACGACAAAAACACGAGGATTAGATATTAAGTAGCTTACGAATTTTAAGTTACACAGAAGACTGACTGACTTAAGAACAATTTATCCCTGGACAAAAACTCGTGATTGTCACGGAGCCACGCCATTGGTCGTTTGTTATTTTAAATAATACCGTCATTGGAAAAGTGGAATTTAGCTCAATACGTGAATCCTCGAACAATTTTTCTAGTGTTTTGTACTTATAAATGTCCCTTCGTTGTCTATGATTTTGTTCGCGTTCCTAACGTGATTGTGTAATTGGCGTTAACCCTGAAAAGTCGAACTCCTGCCTTAGGTAGTCCTCGAGTTAATGATTTCGGCTGAATTCCAAAATGGATTTTCTTTTAATTCGATTAAAGGGTTCCTAGAGGAGACACTCGAAATGGCTCGAACAAGAAACTCTGCTTAAGCCTTTGTTTGCAAGATGAGGGCTTTCTTTCTTCCGGGCTGACTGCGCCCATAAAGGCTGGGGCGCACTCTAACTGGGCGTGAAATTTGCTAAAAACGATACTAAGGACGCGAGAGCACGTCCCGAATAGGACCAAAAAGAGCCAGAAAGGGAAAGGGGTCTACGTGTACTCCCTCGTTTATGCTCGTAAAAAGCAACCCAAGAAGACGCCGCCTCCGTTTTCTGTCTTTATATTTCGAACGATACCAGACAAAATAATCGACAAAGGCCGACCATCTGTCTTAGAGCGAACATTGAGTACAACGCAATCTACTGTACTAACAGCAAAGGAACCTGGAGTTTCCGGCATATTCGTTACTATTCTTTCCGCCATTTTAAAATATGGCGGCAAGTTGAACCCCAAAAGTTCGTCTATAGGATTTAGTGAATCAGTATAATAAATATTAGTGAAATACTTTGAAAGGTGCGGACGTTTTTCCATAAAGGTTTTATACATTTTTGGACGCCATGGTTTCAACACGGCAGCGGATTCTTAGTTAATAAGTCTCGGAAAAATTTCGCCTAACTAGGTAAATCCGTTTGGACTGGGTGTTATGAGTCAGATTTAACGAGAGTTTTCATTAGTAAACGTTCTTATCACCTCAAAAAGTATGTTAACAAGAGGCTCTTCAATGTCTCAAGGTCCTAACCTGAGTAGGCTTATAACGAGTTCTTATCACCTCAAAAAGTATGTTACCAAGAGGCTCTTCGACGTGTCTAAAGGTTCTACCCTGAGTAGCGAGCTCTTGATGTGATCCCTCATAAAGAATAAATCCAATAAACAACCCGGAACGCTTTAATAGACTATAAATCATTTAAAACAAGTCGGGTTGTCCTTTTTTGCTATTTTTTTGTCTAGAGTGGTAAACGTGAGAGGCTAATGCTCGTGAGATTCCAAAAGACGCTCTCTCTCTTTTCTTATCCAAGTACGTTTTGCTCCACGCACTGACTCTCTAGCAAGTCTCGATGAGAAGAGCAAATCTCTGGAAACAACAACAAGAAGTCCCCAAGAACTAAGACGTCTTGTGGCCGGCCACAAGGCTTTTCTTTCCAGCCTATAGACACAATTGTTCGCAAAGAGATATTTTGTTTTTGCGGTGCGCAACCCGGCAACCACCTTCTACCAAAAATGAAGCAAAGAAACGCAACAGATAAAGACAGACGCATTCTCGTTGACCTAATTGTTTGGATTATTCTTCACTAGCTAAATTACCCAGCGTTGCCCGGGGGATTTTAATGTAGTGTAGACACTAAACGCTAAATAGTCTTTTGACCTACCCGTATGAAATATCTCCATGATGATGTTAAAAACTATTCTTTCTACAACTCAACTTCAATAAAACGATGCTTAACCAAGGGCTATTCATAAAGCTTAATTGCTGTGTTTGCGGCCCCAGCCATTTGAAACTCAACCAAACCGCTTCTAACGGGCCTTTCCCTAATGTTACTGATATCAACCATGCAGTTTGGCCAACTTAGGTAACAAACAATAGCTATGCATAAAGAGCAAGAAAACAAACAAAACAACTTTCTGAAATATGTTTAAAATTAAATACGATACAATAAGGAATTTATTTTTCAAACCGGAGGCTGATATTTGATTGATCAGTTTTAGTCCCTAATAACCACCACACAAAAATGTCATCAATGAATAATTGAACTAAACAGGCGACGAAAATATGCACTACGCGTGGGTGGTTTTCACACCACTGTTCTCAAACTAAATTACACTTTAGGCAATAAAAATCTGACGGACAAAATAATCAAAAATGGAAAACGTTAGAAAGAACACGGTCGTTGAATGTCATGTCGTTTATGTAATAAGCAATGTTTAGCTAAGGAAAGTGTTGGCGTATCAGTGAAAGCTCAGGGCTATCACTGCGAGAATGTACAAACTACTTTCCTAGCTCCTTGGGTTTACATTATTGTACAAATCCGCGTAGTTTATTTTACTAGTGGCAATACGACGAGATGCGTAGCGTGACACCTCTTCAATTCGGACCACGTTCTTGCTCGAGTAAGAAGAAAGAGAAACGCCGTTAGCTTAGGTTTCCAGAGAAGCAGCTCGAGCTCTGGCGTCTACGGTTGAAAATGACGAGAGCCGAGGTGCCCGAAAAGAGTGGAGCGGAGCAGAGTGGAGTGGAGCGAACATTATCTAAGCTCGTGGGAGGATTCCCGAAAGGAGACGGAGAAGGGAAGCGTCCGACGCTATTATAGCTATCAACGGTTTCCGATAGATCCGCTTTTTTCTTCCTGGAAAAACAAGTCAGTCTCTCTCCCTTTCTTATCTGGCGAGCGGAGAGAGACCGGAACGGCCCACACAGGACCAAAAAAAAAATAACGTTTTCGACTACCGTTTTTTCTCCAATGGAACTAACCATAACCCGAATTCATATAAGATGGTTGTGGGCTGGAATATGGCACCAATTAAGGCAAATTGACGAGGCCACAATCAGGGAGGAGTTAGGTGAGAGGAAGTGTGGACTAATGTTAAAGAAGCAGCAATATAAATGGAAGGGGAAAAAAGGGAGGGTAGGAATTTTTATCTATCTGTCCCTCGTTTCAAGCTAACGCGCACGCGCGAGTGGCGTCGGTTCCCACACTACCGCCAGCTCCCACTCCAGTTCAACGCCGGTTTTTAAATTTGACGCATGCGCGTGGACACCGCGGCTAGTGACTTAGCCAGCGCAGCAGAGAGACGAGTTTAGCAACGAAGCGAACCAACCCGCTTATTGACTTTATTACTCCCTCTTGCCTCTATCCTCCCTGCCACAATCATAGATATAGTAAAACTATAAAGGGTCTAGATCCACTTCGCTGGCTTAGGCTTAACGAAAAAACGCGGAAGGGGCAACGAGCAGACAGCCGCTATTTTCTGGGGGTAGCCGTATAAAACGCCATCTATCGGGGACAAATTAGCGGCCAAAATTGGAACTATCATAAAGATGAGTGGCACTCTATGTTAACTCCCTATAGGGCATAATAAGTCAAACCCTCGGAGATGCCATTACTCCATTTTATACGAGCTAAGAGCGGAAAAACGTATTTTATAAATTTTACACCTGTAAAATCTTTTAAAAAACACTTGGAACTTGTATTTCTACTTACTTTCGAGGAAATACCACCGTTTTCTGAAGGTAAGAGTCTTTTTTTATACATTTATTAGTAATAAAAACATTTAAGGCGAGCTAAGCCTTGGTCATGGCCATAATGTAGAAGTAGATTTGGAAATGGAGTAATGGCATCTCCGAGGGTTTGACTTATTATGCCCTATAGGGAGTGCCACTCATCCTTATGATAGTTCCAATTTTGGCCGCTAATTTGTCCCCGATAGATGGCGTTTTATACGGCTACCCCCAGAAAATAGCGGCTGTCTGCTCGTTGCCCCTTCCGCGTCGACCTCCCATTGAATTGTGTATCTACCCTTTTAATATATCTATGGCCACAATCAAGGAAACGTCATAAAGTTTGAAAATTGTAGTAAAAATAATCAGTGAAAAATTAAGGTGATCTTTGTTTTTACCTTGACAAGGAATTGTTAAACGAATATAAAATTCATTTTTGTAACGTTGCCCGTATATGTTTAACGATACAAAGCTCTCCACGAACGTATACTATTCAAAAATAGTGAGTATAAAGGAGTTGAAAAAAAGATACTCTTTGTGTTGGAGTATAAAAAGACCTATACTTAAATTATTTGCAACAACAGCATCCCAAGTCAACTCTGCGTCATAAAATCCATTCATCACAACTCTCCTCCCATGCTCTAAAGGTTTTCAAGAACTGCCAATTAGTGTCCGGGTGCTGCTCTTGACATCGCAGCACTGCAGGTCATGAGAACGACCACCAGGCAAGGATGACAATAGGACACTCTACAGGGGTTGGGTGAGTATAGGGGACGCGGGTTTTTTTTGTGGGGCAGTGACGACCGTTACAAATGTATCGCCAAAGCACTAGCTCAGCCATCCCATCTCTAAGACATACACCTTAACTCAACGTAACACCCATATATGCCAACATATTTAACACTATACACGGCACGTTCGGTTCGTTCAACGAAATATAGTCAATACAATAGAAGTAAGGAAGAAAGGAAAGAAAATTGGGCTACGTCTAACTTTTCTTCCACTACTTTTTACCTTCATGAGATGAACTGGGAACCCTTGTTGCCCCTCCTTCCTCGGGCATTTTTTTTTGAACTTTTGAAAAAAGGTTGCACTTTTTATCGGTGGAAATTACGAGCAAGGTAGCAGAAACAATGGGAAGCTTCGATCGCTCAAGCTGACACCGTTTTAGACCAATTTCCAACCTACCTCTCTATTTCCCTCACTCTTTTATCAAAGTTTCTTAGCGGGTTCGCGATTGATGGCCTGTTTACGTCTATAGTTCACCCACTAATTCAAAATCATCGCCGAGAAAGGCAGAACTGCGGCGAAGCACTTCTCTATGTTCCCCTCTTTACCCGTATTAGTTCCAAACGCTATCTTTCGGACTCCAAAGTTTTACCTGAAAGTTCTAGTAAAGATTTCTTAAAGTTTACCTTAGTCGCGTTTAATTTTACATTGTGAAAACTTAATCTAATAAGTTAGTTTTATCAGGGTGGAGTGGAAAAGGAGAGGAATTGTAGGCGCTTTTTAGACTAAGTTTATAATAGACCATCCCATTATTGACATGGGTGAAGAGAACTTTACTGGCGTAGGGGTCCGTCAAGAAAAAGCACCGCTAGAGGCAGTGCGAGTAAGTTAGTCTACCACCTTCAGTGAACTCTGGCTCCATCTGGCGTTTGCCACTTGGCGAGTCGCAAGAAACCCCTCCGCTCCTGCGCGTTGGTTTCTCTACAATTAATTGCGGGAATGGTCTATTACATCACTTCTTCGAGAACGACTCTTAAGTAAGCGAAATTTTGCAGTCCACCATTTTGTTATGTTTCTAACTATACTAAATTAAAACACATGTAAGTAAGAAAAACAATGACTATGACTTTAATTCGCAATTGAGGTAATATGGTGATAGCTTGTCACAACTAGTTCTAGACTATCTTTCTGCTCGGGAGTTTACATAGATGGCGTTACAAAATGATATGGTTATGGCGGGAAAGTTGAACGATATAAAATGAAATATAAGGTAAAACACAACACTCTTGACAGCGCCACACCAGATGTCGCTTTACGAGAATCAATGACCTACGTCATTCCATAACTAATTCTCATTAACCTAAGTCACACTAATGGAACATAAAAACGTATAGTGAAATTTTTTCCCAACTGCCTGTAATAATATTTCTATAGGCGCCTGTAGAAGTGTTTTACACGCTGAACAGATGTGTTACGATAGAAGCCAGCGACCAAACGTTTAAATTTCTTAGAGGTGGAAGAAAAGATTTCAATTAAAAGACCAATATTAAAAGTGGGCTGCAGTATCGTTTGCTTGAGTTAGGGTTAAGATGGAATGTGTGGGTCCAAAGATGTTAGATAAGGCTTCAATGTTACCAGTCCACCAAAGTCCTTAAGTAATTTCTAATGTCTTTGGATCCAAATAATGGACGTTTCATCTTAAAGACAACCAGTTGGTTAAACATCAGACTCTGTTTTAAAAATTACTTTTAACTGAAAAGGGTGTTATGCGAGCGGACATGTTCGGTTCATACTTATTAAATAAAAATGGTCAAAAAGTTCCCTAGAGAAAAAAAGTCAAACTTTATTAAAAATTGGTTAGCCCATGGGGAACATGAAATTTCTTAAATAAATTACATTGTAATTTAGTATTCACCGTAATGACATTCAAGGTAGTTTTACGACATAATTTTCCAAAAAAAAAAGTGGGTGATAATGACTATAAAACTATAAGAGTCACTTCTAACTTATACCTGAAACTTATACATAATATAAATCCTCGTTGTAAAAACAATAGTTTCAAAGTAGAATAGATATGTTAGGGGTCATCCTGCAGCGGCAATCTGTCCCTTAGGAGGTTAAATCGCGTCTGCACGGTGGCCTGGGAATAAAGCCAACACCCAAAGTACCTTTAATGAGATAATCTATAAGCGTATAGCATATCCCCTTACAATTACTTATTAAATCGTTTGAAGAGAAGGGACGTGCCCTCGATTAACCTTTGCTCGCGTATATATGGAACCAGAGATTCCAGCCCCTCTCCCCACCCACCCATTCAGCGTGAACAGGTTAAAAACCACGACTTGAAGAACCTTAAGGCCATGGATATGTATGTAAGTATACGGAGCGTGTAAATATGGGAGTGGTTCGAGAACGTGTTAAACGATGGTGTAGAAAGATTTTCCGCCTCTTTTTACATAACCGTGTGACGTGAACATATATTTTGTTCCCGGCGGACAACCATTTACTTTTTAACCTAAAACAGCTAACTTTGGCACTGCGTGTGCAGGATAAACTCATTCAAAGACTGGAATCATTAAACGCTTGCTTTTTATAATCCTGAAATGGCCATCAACAAGTATTACAGATAATCCCAACAAAGAACATTAGGCCTCTTCGATCTAACCAGAAGGGGATAATATAAGAAGGATGACACTTTGTAGCCTCTTAATACTTTAGTTATGTAACGTCATTCTTCCCAGGCTCACCCTTTTTGTTTGCTTTCCTGCTCATCATCTTCAGATGGGCATTGCACCATGAGATGAATTCTGTAACTGTTTGGTACTAAATCCTCAGCAATCAACCTACAAACCCGTCTTGACGTGGCACAAAAATCTACAAGTGCGTCTTGCCAAATAGTTAAACGCTAATAGAGTAATGATGAGGGAACTATTTATCGCGTATGTGATTCGGTTTAGTAACCTTGCTGCAAATGTTCCAATGTTGGAAAGAATGACGTTACACTTACCCCAATTTGTGGTACACTTCTCTCCAGGAGAAGTAATATATATACTTCTCATATAACTTAGAGGAAAAGACATGGGGGTAAACATTGCTTTCCATCTCGCTTTACGGCGTTTGCGCTCTAGGCGTTTTGGGTCCAGAGAGTGCGCAGAGACGACCCATACTAAGGGTTGTCCACCCCTTTTTTACATCGAAGAGACTTATTGAAAACTTTTTCTGCCAGGGTCGTCATAACAGCGCTAAAGGTTCGTGGAATTAAACTGAACATCATATTTAAATAAATATAATGGGGGCCCCTCCGTAGGTCTCTATGTTCGTGGGGTCCTTGAGCAGGTGCACATCTGGTTTAGACGGCACTGTTTTCTGCCTTTCATTGTATGACATAAACAGTGGAAAGGACTGTGTTCTACGACGTCCTGTTTAAATAGAGATTGAATCTCCAATAAGGCTAATTTTCCGTCTACGCGTTTAGTAACGGTAAAACAAAGCTACGTCCTCTATCATGTGATTTTTAACATCTCCTCCTCTTTAATTAAAGGTGAAAGGCTCAGAAAATGACGTCTTAAAGACTTCAATTGGAATTCCTGATTCTAGTCCACCTTTTAAATTATCTAAAGTATGCCAGGGGTTGCCCGGTGCAGTCGACCACACCGAAAATCCCAAAACCTCTCTCTCTCTCTCTCTTCTGGGGGGAGAAGGGAGTAAAAAGTTAAGCTTGGTTATTTTTAATTCAAAGGGTGGCGAGTGCTTATTACTGGGCACAAAAAAAACCATAAAAAGTTTGTTTTCAAGTACTGGGAGGAAAACGTTCATAAATAATGCTCCCTCTCTCTCTCTCTCTCTCTCTCTCTCTCTCCGAGAATTTTCCATTATTTTTAATCAAATTTATTTTTTTCATACTTCTTCATTCCTTGCTGCAATCTCTCGTGATACCCAGTTTTAATTTACAAAAGGGATACCGGGTACAAGAATTAAGGGATGATGTTAAAATTCATTCATTAACGCCAACGTTTCATTTTTTTAATGAGTTTTATTTCTGTTCTCTTTAAAATGGAAAGAGATGATGCTAATAGCAAAGAACACAAAGGGTTACTGTGAAATATCTTAACCAAAATTACAGCGCCCCAAAATTAAGTATTTAAAATTTTCTATAAATTTAGATCTGAAATTAATTATACATAGGTTTCCAAAAAGGGTTCTAGGACCAAAGTACAGTGGGTTCTTTGGACCATTTTGAGTCAAAAATGTTCTATGATATTTTGCTCTATTAGTTATGATTGCAGTGTTTTACAGATAACATCTTATTAAGTAAGAAACCGGAAGACAACGCTAATTGAATTAAGGGGTCATCCTTAAAACACTCAAATCATAACTTGTAAACGGTGGTCCTTAGGGAAAATAGTCATAGAAAATTTTCGACTCAAAATCGCTCATAGAACCCATTGTAGTTCGGTCCTGAAACCTACCACGAAAATCCCAAAAATTAAAAAAGTAATGTTTTTTATTCTATGAATCAAATAAAACTTGAAAATATAATTATTTTTTTGTGGTTCGGTTGCTAAGAAGCCAGCTTTTTCAATTAAAGCATAAGAACGACGCAACATAAGAAGGTATAATCATATATTAGTAGCTGAATCAAGACCGGATTAAACAATTTAGCTCCGGGGTCAAAGTGGCGTTCTACAACCACAAGCCCCTTTTGAACAAAACAAAGGAGTCCATTTAATTACGTAATTTTTATAATAATTTTTCTGAAATAAGCCTTTTCAAAAAGTCCCCTATAACCGGGGGAAAAAGTAGAGATGGAAGGCATTTTTCCCTCCCTAATTTCTGCGCGCGCATCTTTAAAAAGTCGTCTTTAAAATCGCCTATTATCTCTTGAGACAGCTCTGACCCCAAATGCGTAACAATACATGTAACGCTTGTAATTCTCACCAGATTCAAAATGGCCGTTGAAAGAAAAGAAGGGGTTAAAATTAGAAATTAGCATATGAAAGAGAATCTTTGAGTAATCTCGACTGGAGCCTTTAATCAATCTCCATGTAAACCACGGAACTGATCAAATCTAATAGATTACTAATTGATCCTCCATATCCTCTAAGAGAGAGAGAGAATTATGAAAGGTAGTGGAAACTTCCAGCAAGATGTAGCTCTAAAAGCAAGGTTATGAGAAGTACCAGGTCAGATTGAGTTCCGGTGGAACTGATTTCTCCCGTCGATTGAAGCTGCGTTAGATTTGTCACGTGACCGGCACATAACCAGGTCAGCTATTCGACCGACGCGCCTGCTCGTTGGAGCTACACCGTGCCTTGCATTGCCAAAGCTACGAGCAGCGCTTCCTCTATCTTAATTGTCCCTGCCTCTGATCTGATTACTTTACAAGCTCGGAAAGTACCATTAAATCTTAAATAATGAATAAGGATCTTTCTATGAAATTATTCAACATTTTCACGAATAAATATTTCAATACATTAATATCCCTGTACAATTACTTCAAAGGCGTAATTAGAGAAATACAGCTACACAAATTCAGCAGATCTTGAGTCTTTCTTTGAAGGGGGAGGGAGAGAATTCGTTAAAAGGAGGATCCTTCTTATATTTATAATTCCATCACAGTGCATTATTATTTTGCGAGCTCGTAACAAACCTGAAGCCTAATCCTTGATACTAAGCAGCGCGTATAATTTTACCGCGTATATAAACTTCGTTTTGACGTTAAACACGAGCCTCCTTCTTCCTTAACAGAGGAGAATTTATCATCTTAACAAGATATTCTTTCTAGGCGAAGGAAAAAACATAATAAAAAGCGTCATTATAAACCCTAAGTATGTACAACAACGAGATGGAATCCTTTATAAAAGCAAACTATGTACTCTGCCAGCACGAGAGTTCAAAAATTATACGGAAGAGATTTTGGAAACGAGGTTTTCCTTCCTATATTTTTTACATTCTCTCGTTTCTTTATCACGTCGTGGGTGGATTACTCCAATTTATGTAATGGATTACGACAATGGCTAGCGCGTGCATGCTAAACTCAGCTCACCAAGGCTTCAATTACTTTTCTTAAGTATATATAAAACGCCGGTCCCTCCTCCCAACGTCAAATTAGGAAGGGAGAACAAGTTACTTTTAATTGATCAGTCAAATCTTACATATATATCCAAGAAAGTTGTTACTTTGTTTTGTTTGGATGTTTGTTCTTTATGTACAGTCACTATTCGTTAATTTCCGAAATTCGAATAAACCGAATTGTTTGATCATATCAGGGAAGATTATAGAAGAGGTTTGGTGGAGTTCCTCAAGGTTGGGACGCGGAGCGAACCCTATTCATTCTACCGTAACATCTTAACTTCATGAATAACTTCTAATTAAGTATAGTCATGAGTGAATAATATGTTAGCTCCCTATAAGTTACTCAGGCTCCATAGGCGTAATGTATCCAGCGATTTCTTCTCATTTCGCCCGCGCGGGGAAAAAATCCGAATGTTGCGCTCTCTCTTGTCGACAAAAAAAATCCAGCTCGTACGGCTTCTCGACCTCGAGTCGCCGGCTGCTTTTTCACCAAGGGAGTGTTGTTTTAGTCGTGAATGTTTATGTTTTAACAATTTAACATTAAATCATGGCGTTTGTGTCAGTACTGAGACAAAAAATGCAGGAACTCAATGCAATTTACCGATATTGATCAAGAATGCTAAAGATAAGAGTTGTTATTGTGACTGGAAACCAGAAAATTATACAACTGAGCTAAATTCAATCCACTGATCTCTTCACTGTTTTCTTAACCGAGGCTACTGAGCGAAATATTCGGCTGCTTAAATAGCTCCGATATCATTGGCTAGCTTCCACTACACGCGCTTCCGGGGAAAAACCGGAAAGAAGAGTAAATAAGATTTTCGTTCACGTGGCGGCCGCAGAGCGTCGCATATAATTGGGAAGCCGGCGGCGCGGGAGAAAACGCTGGAGTATAAAAATGAATTGCCTGAGTAACTTATAGGGAGCTAACATATTATTAACTCATGGTATAGTCTTATTGAATTTAATTTTTTTTTTATAAAATCGCCCAAAGACTTGTTTTGAAAATGAGTTTTTCCATTTTTTCCCACATATTGAGTAATAACAACGGGAGTGGTTTTTTTTTATAGTTGAAGCAACCGCTAACTTACCCAAAAAACCGCACAAATTTACCTAATTTCCTTGAATTTTACCAACAATTATAAATTTCGCTGAGTTTTTTTTTACTATTGTTTACCCTGAGTGTTTCGTCAACTATTTATTTTCCTGAGTTTTCCAGGTTTCTATGAACCATGTGAATGTCTAGAGTTCGAGTATAGCTTAGCTTGATATCTATAAAAATTATTTAAATTGGTTAGTTAGAAAATAATTAAAAATCTGAAGCTCTGTTTAAAGATATATCCTAATTATAAATCGTGAGGCTCGTTTTTGAAGAAAATCTTAAGGTGCTATATATTACATGTGGGCTCACAGTAATTTTTTTTTCAGCTATTCTAACAAACCCATTTATCTTCTGACGGTACACTTAATTTTAATGTTTCATTAGAAATACACCTAATGATGTTAGGCTGAAAAACAATATAGGGAAATAAAAATTTGTAATAAAGAAGCAATAAAAATTACTTCCGTTTCCATGAGTGGACACTTCTTTGGTATTATCACGTAAGGTAAGAAAAATGTCTTAGTTTTCATTCATATTATTTTGGCCGTTACAGTTGGGCCTTGGTCGTTACTTTTAAGATTCAATTATGCAGAGCGCGTAAGCCTAATCCGGGCCGAAGGGATAACCATAAAAATAATAAATTGCTTCATTTGCCGGAAGCCCACGATGCAACCCCTCCATACCCTAGCGTTAGCCCTAAAAAGGAGACCGAAGGTATGGCATGGAACCACCAACCCAAGTTCTGATTCAACCCACCACCATTCGGCCCTCATCACGCCGATTCTCATTCATATTCTAATCCGCAAGAGTGGCACTGGGAAATTGCCACGAAAGCCAACTATAACTTTAGTTGCGGCAACCAACCAGATATAGTCGCTTAGCGCCTGAACACGATAGCATCTGAAGGCCAGTAGCCTGCAAGGTGTCCTCGATAGACAGGGAGGAATAGAACAGAAGACGTACCGCGCAGAAGAAAGGGGGATGTTGGAAAACTTGGCTATAGCTTATCACGTGGCAAGTGACATCATAGTTCCCGCAATCTTGCACTACTAACCGCAATCTCTGTGAAAATCTTGATAAAGAAAAAACGTCCGTTGGCTGTAGTTTCAAAATCAGTACGACATTTGTTTTTTATGAAAGAGAGAGGGCGCGAAAATAGTAACTCAGTATGCAAACAGTAACCCATGTGGCAAGAAGGAACCAATTTAATTCCTTTCGACCCCTTTTGTGAGAGTTTAGGCTAGCGGTATAGAATATTAGTTCACAATACGGCTCCTTCTCCATTCCTCCCCGACAATCACAAAGTGGATTTCCTTTAATCGAATGGTGACAGTAATCATAATCATTGCAATGTGCTAACAAACTAAAAGTGAAGACGCGAGCAGCTGAAGAGCCAAATGAAATGGAAAAAGCCAAAAAAAAAAACTGCTTAAAAAACGTAATGAAAGTTAGACTCGAAGAAGCGAACCGGAGGTGTCTTTTTGTTTCAGAGCTAGTTCCTCAGCGTCTCAGGAAGGTAAAGATGGAGGAGTTGGAAGGAAGCCTCCTCGCTCATCAGAGGAGCTTAAATCTAAGGGGGTGAGCTAAGAAAGCGGCTAATAAATAAAACAAACGAAAGAATCCCCTGGCTTCACTCTCTCAGAGCTCCCGCATCATGCCCTCTCCTAAACCTAAGGGGGATGCTCGAGCTGGAAACTGACATTTTTCTCGCATTTTTTTCTGTATTTCAGAGACTTCTTTACTTCAACCCCAAAAAGCTCGTGCTTCGTAAGAGGTTGATGACTTTTATCCTGAGAAGTATAAGACTCAAAGTTTCTTGGAAACCAACTTTGCTTTAGGCCTAAGGCATGATCATCTTTTCACGTTCTGAAGGCCTGATTTGAGCGTCATCACCGAATAGCTAACGAAACTTTTAGGCGTAGTCTGAGATTTAAAGAACATCGGATTCAATAAAGCTTGCTATTCATCAATTTCTAGATTTGATAGTGGATGGATGGTATCGAGAGTGGTGTGCGCCCAAAAACTGTTTGACTTGAACTAGTGCTGACAAGAGACACTTTTGAGAGTACATCTTAAATTGGCTCCAAAGGTATATCTTCTCACTTGGGTGTTATTTCAGAATACTAAGAACATTTCAATAGGGTATAGGAGAAACTCGCTACCTTTCACACATCACAAGGGCAATGTGTACTAAAAACACCAAGAGTCTCATACTTTTAAAGAACTTCTGGTTTCAATGATAGTGAGAATTATCCCTGGACATCTAACAAGGGACTTGAAAAAAGCACCTTTTCATTACTTCGTGTACAAAGAACTGTTTTTTTCTGTTTTAATGTAAAATATAACCTTGCAAATAACCTCTTTGAATTAAGCAAAATGGTACTTTTCATGTTAAAGATAAAATTTTAACGCATATATTAATTTCAGTTAAATTATTGAGGAGGTTCATTGTACTCTAGTTGGTAAACAGTCCCTTTTTAAACGTCCTATAATAAACGTGGAAAAAAGGATCTCTTCCATGATCAGGAAGGAAATTCGGGATTTCTTTCATATTGGTTATGTGCTTTAGATTTCGTGTTATGAGTTTTAATTTGGATGGTAGGCCAAAACATTGAGAGGATTAATTTAAGACTCTGGGGTATTTATGAGGTACTTGGTAGTACAAGTTTCAGCTGCGTGAGGTCATATGATTAATCAAACTGAGCGCTTACGTTGTTCGTTCTTTCAAATACATTTTTTTACCTAACGTACCTCATTTTTCACGTGCCAGTAAGGTAAATTTGCAACTTCATTTTGGACAATCTTTTGCGAATTGGAAATTCTTGACAATTTCTTGACCCTCATTTGTGGCGAGGAAATATAGTTGAGATTTGAAGGACGGTTAATTCACCCTCTTTTTGTGGCGTATAGAAATGTTATAATTTATATTTAAAGTTATCAGTGACTGCTCTTTTCGATTTTTCTGACAGTAGCTCATCTTTGCGCCTTTAAATATAGTATTAACACTTTGTGTATTAAGTTTACATTCCTATTAATACATGTATTCTTGTTCCTCAACACTTCACATGCTCCCTGGAACAAGTTCTCACTCTTACCTTAAGTTCATAAGATGTATTCCATAAATTTGTCACTGGTTAATGAGAGCTTGTCATGAAGTGACTTAGGTGAAACGTCATAGATTCTCGTAAAGCGACGTTTGGTGAGGCGTTGTAAAAGGCTTAGTACAGACTAAAGAGGAAAATGGACTGCCAAACCGAGTGTAGTCAATTCTCGCTTGTCGTTCTGCTCTAAGTAAGCCATTAGCATTTCGAAGTATAGGTAGTGTCATACTTATGAAACATATCTAAAACTACCAAGTCCTCGGAAACACGTAGCTAATACGAAATGATTTTCGTGACTTGTTAAACATATAATTCCAATTTAAAATAAATGATGCCAGAAGATGTATTCCGAGAATTTGACGAAGGAACTCTTTTTGTAATGCTCAAAATATTAATTTTTAAACATTATCATACACCACATAATTCTTGGAAGTGAATAAAAGACTGAAAACTCGAGCGTGTTCATTCCAAATGGCGTAAACCAAACTAATCCCTATTCCAAGTTTCCAAGAAAAAAGGAAAAATAGAAGTGCTCAGATTCCCTATAGCGTTCAAGATAAAGTAAGTACTTAGCGAGCTCATTCAATTTGGATTCTGAGCGCAATAAACACTCTATCCCGTACCTCGATACCACACGGACTACTTTTATATCTAAGGTTAGTTTAGATGGTATACGCATCCGCCGTTGTTTCCTTCGTGATATTTTTTTAGGATTGGGATTGAGTATAGAGTATAGACGTTCGAGACAAAACAACATCGTTAATTTCCAACGAAACGAATAATAAATCAGGTATCGGTACGGATTAGTTCAAGCTCCATGTTTTCCTCTTTATTGGAAATGGTTGCGTTCCCCTGGGGTAAGAACCCCTTTATCTCTCCCCCATTCTACTACACGTTACACGCTGCACTCTCTGGTCTGGAGAACTCTCCGTCCAAGTCTTGGATAAGAGAACCCCTTGAACTTTATTCTGGACAAATCCATCTATTATTGCTTATTAGTGGGATCGTCTAGAGAGCTAGGGAAAGAAAGACCTACTCTAGATTAGAGCATCCAGTGCATATGTCTGTTCTGTTTCTTTCATCAATGAGAATTATAGAAAGAGGTATAGAAGGAATGGATGCTCTTCAGTTTGGAACTAGGAGGTGAGAGTTTAATGGAGTGGTTTTGTTGATAGGCCATGTGCTGCAGTGAACGTCTACAAAAGTACCTTGAGATTCGGTAGGGGCGTGGCAAGTGCCGCCGCACCGCGTAGCGTCATTTTTAGAAGCTGTTTTTTCATTTTGTTTGTGAGAGAAGTAGCTTGTATTTTGAATACACAGGGAGCACCAGAATAGTCCAACAGTGCAGGCAACGTTATAGATATGGTGATTGTCTCTCCATCTAACGCTTTCCTCCAAGCTCGTGAAGCATCACCATATGAATCATTTCATTCTTTGAATTGTATTTTCCGGATTCGTCTAATGACGTCACGTGCGATGAGAACGCGTTTTTAATTATCGGTAATTTAGACCGGGAGCAAAGGCTTTGATACACACGAACATAAATGTTCCACTTCTCTACCTATTATTCACTCTGGTATCTTATAGCTTTCATTATCCTCTATTTTTTTCCAAGGCGGTTCTATTATTTCTTTTTTTCTTTGGGAGTTCCCGCGGGTCTCAAGTGGGATTTCACTTATAAGCCCCAAGAAGTTCACAATCTCTTCACTTTGGAGGAATTACCTATAAGGAGGTTTGAACGATTTTTTAGTTCATGTAATTCTGTACTTTTACCACGAAGGGATAATGCCCAAGAACCTGACGTGATTTCATAAATGACAAAATAAATTTAGTCACTATAAAACTATCGGTTTCTTAAAACTGGAGAAGTATTGGAACAAATAAAGTCGAAAAAAGCATTAAGAGTCAAACAAGGTACATTTTTTCACGAAGGGTCACCATGTAATTGATCCCAAGAGAGAGAGAGAGAGAGAGAGAGAGAGAGAGAGAGAGAGAGAGAGAGAGAGAGAGAGAGAGAGAGAGATCTACCAGAGACAGACAAGTAGCGGTGCGCAATTTCGTCATCACTGAAGTGATCAATTGAAAGAGAGAGGGATGTAGTTTAAACCCCCATACCTATAACGTTGCCTCTGTACCGCCACTTACGACACCGAAGTCCTGCCAGCATCCTCAGCGTTTAGGTGGGGTCATACAGTACGGATTCGTAAAGGACGCCCCCTCTGTCTTAAAAATAGAAGATAATTCTCATACAAATACAATCGCGCTACGCGGCAGCACTTAAGAGTAGGGGCGTGCGCAAGGTACACTGGGAGGGTTACAGTGCCGCAAGTGAAGCATCACCATTTCCACTCCATATTACCTTATTTCTCCCTAGTCATAATCCGCTTCCACGGAGAGAAAATAAAAACCGCGCATGCTCGTAAAAGGAGAAGAAAATTCGGCGCTAAAACACAAGCGAGAACTCTCTCGAACTTTACAGAAGGTATACTATCCTTTCACTTACCTCCTCCCTGGTCAAACTTATTGAATATAAGCTTATGCCAATTGAGATGTAGAATTGAAGATAGCGCGTTGGGGAGGAAGGGACGGGCGGCCCCATATCGTATTACCACGATAATAATAATAACGATAACGTATTCCCATTTCTTGTTTCCCCATTTTCCTTATATTTATTTGTTTGGAAACATTTCGTTATCAAAATTCTACGAGATATTTGATATTCATAGGGAATATAACAAGGCGCATTGCTAAGCTGATTTTCTTTCTCTCTATTTCCAATGATAAAAATAATATATTTTGACGCGGTTTAGAAATTTCTTTCTCTTGAATTTTTCATCGCATTTGCTCTATGTTAAACTCAATATACAGATATCGGCCTTGGTAATGGAGTCGACGTATATCCAAATGAGTTCAATATATTTATTCAATTGATATGATAATAAAGATATCATGAAAAGAGACAAGGCGTTGCCCGTCATGACATTTTCGTTACGTTTTGGGCCGCCATTTTAAAATATGGCGGTAAGTTGGAGCTAGAGATGTGAGTCGGTAATTTACCGTCCGTAAATTACCGGTAATTTACCAAATACCGCATAAATTACCGTTTTATATCTTACCGTAATTTTACAATGGTAATTTACCGGTAAATTACGGCGGTAAATTACCGTGGTAAATTACCAAACATTTTTATTACGCATTTAATGTTCATTTTACACTTAAATGGTCAATCATTTCTGTGTTTACTTCCAAAATGACTCACCAGGCTCTATTCGCTAGTCAGTACTTACAAATTTGCGCTAGAAATTAGTCCTTCAATAAATCTTTAATTAGAAATCAGATTAGAAAGGCCACGGCTGCCGTCTTGGTAGCAAAAGCTGCAAATACGTGTAAACAGTCAAGATAGTGCTCACAATTAAGCTTTGTTTTAAGTAATGCATCGTAAGCACAGGAAAATATAAATTAAAAAAATTACCGACTGAACGGTAATTTTTGTTTTCCCAAAATTTCAATCGGTAATTTACCCGGTAATTTACCGTTTTTAAAAATTACGGTAATTTCACATCTCTAGTTGGAGCCCAAAATCCATAAAGTCGGTCTGGAGGATATATATAGAATCGCTGATGTAGCGAAGCGATATAATAAATATTAGTGAAATCGGTTGAAAATTACGAACGTTATTCAATAAACAAGATTTTTTATATTACTAGCCGCCATTTTTCAAGATGGCGGCGGTTTAAAAATATTTCTTAGTGCGTACCAAGTTACTTGAATCTAGATTAGAAAAATGAAGCTTTTATAACAATTTAAATACACTAAAGAAATCTTCTGATTAACGAGGCATTTTGATTAGATTAGTTTGTTATTAAAGCTTAATTTAAATTTATTGAAAATATTTGATTGAAGTTATTATTATTTCAGATTCTTGCGTCAAGCTGTTTAGGCAAGGCGTTGATTATCAGTCAGCTAGGGCTTTTACTTATAGGTTTAGGCTTTAATGGGAAAATCAAACATAGATTTTAATCGATTAAACAATAAAATTTAATGATTTACGATTTCAATACAATTTTTCATATTTGGTTAATTAAGCAATTACTTTTTATCAAAAAAGGAAATAATAATTTGAACAAATTTACTCTTTGATAAAATCCAAACTGGTCAATTAAGAGTGACAATAAGCGAATCGGGACGGTATAGGAATTCGACCAACTGTCACTATCGCTATTTCGATTTCTGTACAGACTGGTTACTTGCTTAGCTATTCGAGTTTACAGGCGAATGTTAATTGTAGCACTACCCTCCAATAATTTTGCTATTTCCCCATACATCCCTGAAATTATGATACAGAATTTAATAACTACAATTATCTTTGGATAAATATTCAAATTATTGAAAGCGCTGCATTTCCAAATAGAGTGGTACAGTGAACAGTGATTTTGAGTGTAAAATGTTGCATAACATTTTGCCCTTAGGGACTTCCGAAACAAGTTATGATTAGAGTGTTTTAACGAAGACCCCTTTATAAAATAGCATTGTTTTTCAGTTTCTTACAGAAATTTAAGGGGTCATCCGTAAATGAATTTAATAAAAAAAACTGTGAACGGTGGCACTTAGAGAAAAATGTTATGGAACATTTTCGACGCAAAATCTCACATATAACCAACTGTACTTCGGTCCTATATACCACCCTTTTTTAACACCCAGTATTTCAAGAAGTGGTTACTATGTTCTTTATGCAGTCACAATCCGTTATCAAATTTGACAAAACTGCATGATTGATATCAGTAACACTTACTAAAGCTTTTAGAAGTGGTTTCGTTCAGTTCGTAAAGGCTGTGACAAAGGCGAACCATTAAGCCTCTTACGAACGTCCTATTCTTGACATTTAACATTTTATCTTTATAAACAATTCACAATAAAGCATCGTTTTATTAAATTTGAAAGATGTATTAAAAATTATTCCTAAAAAAACAACATCATACAGATTGTTCATACATTTAGACTACAATTCTTAATAATTTGGTTAAACTCTTACCGGTTTCCAGTACCCTAGAACACCCGGGCAACCCCTGACAGATAGTTTATTGGATTTCTACTTATACGCCTCAAATTCAAATATCTAAACCACTCTGTAGTCTGTACAGAAAGTCATTGGGTGCGCGATGACAAGCATTTCTTTAACAATTAGCCTGTCGAAACATTAACGGTCGTCGTAGATGGTTGAACCGGCATTTCATCGGTTTTCTATGATCAATATTAGATTAAGTAGACCGTTATAATGAGAGAGCCTTTTCTCTTTGCCTGCCTGCCTGTCAAAGTAATTCTCTTTGACTTAACGTCCCTCCTTTCATATTAGTTGATTTAAAATCGAGATCATATTAAAGCCAAGGAAGAAAGAAAGAAAATAAGAAAATACCTTTCCCTAAAACTATTTGCGCCTTAAAACCTTTCAAAATCCGCCAAAAACGAAAAGAGAGATTCTATACGTACGCATACATGTATCAGAGAATAGTAAATGCTTTTAATTCACCTGTGAATAACTTTTCTAACTATTTTCTATGGACTTTTAGAGTATATTTGTTTTAACTTCAAAAAATAAAAATGGTGAGGCTGCTTCTGCGTCAAAACGAGTTTCAACAATATTCTAATTTTTTGTTTAGTTTTGACCTTCGCAACAGATTTTAATTAGAAACTTGCAACAAAGAGGCCGGGCTTTGCCCATCAGTACATTTTGTTACTTTTCAGGTCGTTATTTGCCTTTTAGCTTAAGATTATAAGATATGTTCCATAAGTATGGCACGCTGCACCTATTGAAACTTACTGATAGCTAGTTCAAGAACGACGCGAGAATTGACTACACTCGATTTGCAGTCCATCTTCCTATTTAGTCTGTACTAAACCGTTGACTGCGCCTCACCGGGCTACGCTTTACAAGAATCTATGACGTTTCACGTACGTCACTTCATGACAAGCTCTCAGTAACCAGAACATATCTTATGAACTTATGATTTTACTTATATTCCAAGAAGTGACATCTAGCTTATTAGGGAGAAGGTATAAATTCGCCACATTTCCAGCTTTATCTCCAGTCCAAACGTAGGTCCGGAGTTAATCCCCGCCCCCTAAATTACAACCAGCATCTCATTGGTTCTTGAAAACTCACGTCAGAGCGACGCGAATGACGAAAATCACGTGTTTTCTGACTGAGGAGAGGCGAAATAGCCCGGCCTCCTTGTATTTTGAAAGGGGGACTGGGACTATGGCGCGCGAATACTTGGGCATCTTGTACCTTCTCCCTAATAAACTTGATATCACTTCTTGATATTCTTGGGAAAATTTAGGTAATTCGTGTAAAGGAGGAAAAAGTACGCTAGGCCTAGGTGGCTACAGAGTGCTGGAGAAAAAGTCGTTGGGTATTGGTTGACAGGTGCTATTCGCTGGATTCGGACGAAACCAAAAACTGCCAAAAGTTGGCAGACGCTCGAACTTATTTCTGCACGGAATATCTGTCAAAAAAAAGTGAAGTAAAGGAAGCACGCATCGTTGCAGAAGTCTCGTTCGACATTAACGAAGCCCCGAAAAGAAATAAAAGACAAATCAGTTGATGGAATCTCTTTGCCCCGCAAAATAATATATTCTTTCACCATTTACAAAATGGAATCTTACATATTAAATTCTACGGTATAATACAATATTAAAACAAACGAAAAGAATTGTGTCAAGGTGTTCTTTGTACTGCCGTAAATAAATTTACAGATGTCAAGGCTTCAGAATTAAGAGAGAAATACGCGTACGGTTATTAAAGAAAGAAATAACAATTCACACTACCTACCATTATAAATTTATGAAATTGAACGGGCAAGGCTTCAGTTCTCCTTTAACTAAAATGAGCTCAAATTGTTCTTTTCCGTGGTCTCAAAGGACCCGTCAGCCATACTATTGAACCGTGATATCACGAATGAAGTCCGATGCACACAGAATTTAATTGGGCCACGACTCTTTTGAAACGCGTCAAAAATGCTTCTCAGTGAGCGTGGAAAGGGAATATATCAAGATGAGTAGAAGATTAAGCCTTAATTAGTAACCCCGAGTTTTAGGGCAGTTTGCGAAATAGCACACTTCCTCTGGGCCAAAACCAGTTCATTAATTGTTTGGAACAGTTTTTAAATTCAAGAAATGGGACTTACTGGTCCTCGGTACCTGCAGTTTATTAATTGCAGATCTATCGGAAAACCTAGCGTAGAAGAGTCCAAGGACCAGTTACTATTTTAGACACTAGGTGGGTCACTGATCTGGTACCAAGGAATAGCTTAAAAATATTCTTATTTTCCTAGACTGTTTTAGGGTACTAGTTCTGGTAAGTCACGTGATCGCTATTTAGTATTCTATTTGAGCAGACTATATTTACGCTATAATCCTGTTTCATTGTAAAATCAGAGCAAACTTAAAACTTTTAATAGTTTCTTAACATTTGTTCTATTTATTATTAGTTTTCTGACGTTTCTGAAAAACAAATTCGGATCTAAAATTATTTCCGTCTTTAAAAAGACGAAATATGACAATCAATCAGAGGTGTAGCGACCAGGTGTAATTCCAAAAAACTCAAAAGCACATTTCATAAAAAAGTAAAGGAAAAGACTTTCACTTCCGCTCAGGCTATTAGTGTGTTCCAAGTGTGCATCCGACTTTAATAATAAAAATCTGGACTCCCACTTCTAATAGAAAATATAGGAGGAAAGTAAAAGTGACCGGCGTTAAGCTCCCGCGAGATTAATCAGTTGTCAAAAAGTTGAAAAGTGGCGGGAATTAAAAGACAGAGCGCCGCGTAATACCAGGAAGCTCTGAGAGCCGGGGAAAAGAATTAGTCTCGGAAACTAGCCGGTCCCAATAACAAAATAAGAGGCCAGCAAATTGGCCCCGCGTAATTAAAGCGACCCAAATGACCCATTGGCTCCCAAGAATGCATGATTCCCATGTCAAAATCTTAGTTGTTAATCAACAAGTTTAATTAGTTAGGGTGCAGCACCTTGTCTCCATAGCAACAAGCAGTAAACACTAGAAAAGTTCAGACTATAATTAATAAGCGTTAGTTGGTACTAGGAAATGTTTACACGGATAAAAGAATTAAAGAAATAAAATCGATTACATTTATTAAAATAGGTCAAGCTATCCGGCGTTGTCCCTTTTTTTAAAGACTGGAGAAAGGGGAGGAGTTTCCTGTTTATGTAGACACTAAACACTAATAAATCTTTGGATTCACCTGTATGAAATATCCACATGCTGATTTTTGAGAAACTAATTAAATTAAACCTTCCCCTATTGTTTCTGATATGAACCATGCAGTTTCGTCAAATTGGGTAACGAATTGTGACTGTGAATAAAAAACAAACATACATACAAACAAACACCTTTCTGAAATATGTATGAGATAAACGTTGCAGTAAGTGTTACCAGAAGGTGATAATAGAAGAAGGGTGGCACTCTGTATCGTCTTAATACTTTAGTTATGTAACGTCATTCTTCCCAGACTCACCCTTTTTGTTTGCTTCAGATAGACATCGCACCGTGGAGTGAATTCTATAACTGTTTGGTACTAAATCCTCAGCAATCAACCCACAAACCTCGTCTAGACGTGGGACAAAAATCCACAAGCGCGCAAATAGAGTAATGATGAGGGAACTATTTATTGCGTATGTGATTCGGTTTGGTAACCTTGCTCCAAATGATCTGATGTTGGGAAGAGGAGTATTATTTACTTCTATTGTTACTACCATTTCAACTTGAACCCTAAATAATAACAACCACCTAATGACGTTTGAAATCAAAGATTCGCGGTTCGCGGCACTTTATTTTGTGATCTAAGTCAGTGTTTGGAACTGCACAGATGGATGAATTTATTTATGATTTTTGTGTACAGGATTTAATAGTTAAACCACTTTTGAGAATATGAAACATTTCCGGGCTATATAATATTTATTTGTATGAATTTACTGGGAAACGCCCGTCCTTATACAATTCTCTATCGGACTGGACTGCCGACGCAAATATTAAAGAAAGGTGTGACTACGAATGAATATACGAACGGCAAGGGCACGCCAGAAAGATATCTTTATTCTAAAAGGTTATTTCCCTTCATATCATAAATGTTGTACTTGTAAAATCTGAGCAATTGAAATTCATAAGCGAAACTCCGAAAAACGTGTAGCACCTGAAAGTTGCCATTTCAATTTCGTTAAGTTTAAATTTCGCAAGAACTTATATTAGTAATGAAATATTTTCTAATGAAAACTTTTAATAGCTAAGCCTGTTTTGTAATCAAAACTTTTATTATCTAAAACTGCTTTGTAATCAAAACTTTTATTATCTAAAACTGCTTTGTAATCAAAACTTTTATTATCTAAAACTGCTTTGTAATCAAAACTTTTATTAAATAATGAAAACTATTATTATCTAAAACTATTTTGTAATCAAAAATTTAATTAACTAAGCTTAATTTGTAATGAAAACGTTCATCAGCTAAGCCTAATTTGTAATAAAAACGTTTAATCGCTAAGCCTAATTTGTAATGAAAACTTTTAACAGCTAAGCCTAATTTGTAATGAAAACTTTTAACAGCTAAGCCTAATTTGTAATAAAAACGTTTAATAGCTAATTAAGCCTAATTTTTAATGAAAACATTTAACAGCTAAGCCTAATTTGTAATGAAAACTTTGAACAGCTAAACCTAATTAATTTGTAATGAAAACTTTGAACAGCTAAACCTAATTAATTTGTAATGAAAACTTTGAACAGCTAAACCTAATTAATTTGTAATGAAAACTTTGAACAGCTAAACCTAATTAATTTGTAATGAAAACTTTGAACAGCTAAACCTAATTAATTTGTAATGAAAACTTTGAACAGCTAAACCTAATTAATTTGTAAGGAAAACTTACCTAAAAAACACTTTGTAATGAAAACTTTTATTACCTAAAAAACACTTTGTAATGAAAACTTTCAATTGCTAAGCCTAATTTGTAATGCAAACTTTTAATAGCTAAGCCTAATTTGTGATGCAAACTTTTAGTAACTAAGCCTAAATTGATGGGGAATTTACATGACTTAACCCTAATTTGTAACGAAAATTGAAAAGCGCTTCGATTTTTCCCACACCAAACGTGAAACATCTTGACGTTTTCGAGAACATTTTGAGTCAATATCTTACATTATTTTCTCTGTACTTTTCTCTTTGAAGGAGGCTGCACACATAATGTTAATAAACCTCGTAGAAAACAAAGTAGTTCCGGATTAATTATATTTATGCATGTTTATACAATGACCTTATGATATAATTTTTTCTTCTTAAATTGTAAAACTACGGATATAAATAGAACGTTGACAACTTGTTTTCTATACTTGAACTCTGTCAAATTTATATATTCAATTTCTTCCAATTTGAATAAAGGAGGAATTCCCGTGGAGCCGTCAGTCAAAAATGTCTTCTCACCTCTCAGGTAATCAAGTTAAAGCGAGGCGTCACCTCTCTGCCCCGTTTCTCGTGTTACGGATCTCGTGTTCATTACCATCAATTTTTGTCATTAACAAAAAAAAAGAAAGAGAGAAAAAAGGAGCGAAAATAATCACGAAGGAGAACAGAAATAATAATAATAAAAAACTGGAGCTTCCAGAGAAGATAGCGTGTTCAACGTCAATTAAAAATTAATAGAGTCGACCAAGCGACAACCTACAAAATTAATCGCGCTTCTTCCATCTTTCATAATGTCCCCGACGACAAATTTAATCATTTTCTCCACGAATATTCAATGGTGTTTCGTTTCAAGATCAATGTCTAACATTTTTCTTTCGTTTAGCTTGATCTTTTCAAATTAAATTTATTAATATCAGGCTTGTGAGGCAACCGTAAAGTATTTCCTTCGCAAAAACTCGTATGCCTTTTTTTGTAGAAATAAATTATTACAACAATATACCGAAGCTTAATTAGGGGTTATTCATAAAGCTCAAACTTAACGGGTCTAGAATAGGACTTTCTTTAAAGGAAAGGGTCAACCAACATAACATTATACCTTAAAAGAACGGCCTTTTGGGTCAACCAACATAACATTATACCTTAAAAGAACGGCCTTTTGGGTCAACCAACATAACATTATACCTTAAAAGAACGGCCTTTTGGGTCAACCAACATAACATTATACCTTAAAAGAACGGCCTTTTGGGTCAACCAACATAACATTATACCTTAAAAGAACGGCCTTTTGGGTCAACCAACATAACATTATACCTTAAAAGAACGGCCTTTTTTTTCTAGAAATAAAAGGGATACTATTATTTGCAATAAGAGACCATTTACTTTTTTTTAATATTTTCCCTTTTATATTTAGAAAAAGGCCGTTCTTTTCCTTTTAAGTTTAAAGGCTTAATGGCTAAGGCTTCGCCTAAGTCCAAAACATCCAGGAACTCAACCAAACCATTTCATAACCCTTCCTCTAGTGTTGCTGATATCAAGCATACAGTTTGGACAAACTCAGTAACGAATTGTGACTGTGTATTAAGAACAAAAACTACTTTATCAAATATTGGATATTCTGGAGAAAATAGAATGCATTCTGCCAATTTTTTCTAGTTACCCCTTCCTAAGTGTACCAGATGGGTCTTTTCGTCACATCTACTCTAATTCGTGTCCTGAAACGACATTTGAAACTAGGAAAAGAATGGGGGAAAAAACAAAAACTAAAAAAAACTTTATTCTCAATCGAGTTAATTGGCAGTTTCGTTGTAAATGAATTAATTAATTACTAGGATTTCACAAGGGAAAAGTCACGCAGTCAACGTACTAAAGGTAGGTATGTCTAAATGAACGATCGCCGCAGACATCCAATCAAATTGACCCTTGACCTTATCGGGTCATTAAAAAAGATCTACATCGTTATAGGCACGAACAAAGTTTCCGGATTACAACGTCGTAACTGCCAAAAGTTACCTAAATGTTAAATAGTGAAGCAAGAACTTATGCTCAGTTTCTACTACACAGCACACTTTGAAAGGTAAAAATTTCGCTTTTAAATATAGAGATATTTCATAAGAAAATGCAATTTTAGCAATTATTATTTTGAAAAATTGTTTAGATTTTTTTGAAAACAGTTTCGAAGCATTTTGTGTAAACGCGGCTTTATTCAACATAGAATCACATGATTTCGTGTGAAACTTAACACGATTAAGACAAAGAAATTCCGGTAAAAACAACGAAATCCCTTGAATTCTTGTGAGTACACGAGATCTTGGGGTAGACCATAAAATAATTAATAAAACCATAAGTTCATTGGATATGTTCCATAAGTTTTTCACTGGTTACTGAGTACTTGTCAATCATAAAGTGACGTAGGTGAAACGTCATAGATTCTCGTAAAGCGACGCCTGGCCAGGCGCTGTCAAAGGCTTAGTACAGACTAAATAGGACGATGGACTGCAAAACCGAGTGTAGTCAATTCTCCCTTCGTTCCCGAACTACCTCTCAACATTACCAAATGTAGGTAGTGTCATACTTATGGAACATCTTATAATAAAACTAATAGATCCTTTTCGGCAGGGGGTCGCAGTATCATCTGCTTGAGGGTTAAGTCGGAACATTGATGGGTATATGGATCCAAAGACGTTATATAAGGCTTCCGCGTTACCAGTCCACCAAATTAAATTTTTTGAAGCATATCTAGCGCCTTTGTTGTCCACATATCCATCTTAGAAGTTAAAATCCAAGACTCTATTTTACCCTTGACTTTTGAAACTGGTCTAATTTAAAACCCATGTGAATTAATTAAAGCTTTGTAAGTCAAGCGTAGAAATGCTTAAACCCTTTCTTGGTAAACCCGTGCTGATTCCTTAATTATAAAAAGTTGTAACTTAGTACAATATTGCATCGAGTTAATTAAGTAATACCCGTAAAACTTATAATCTAATAAACGTGGATAAGCCCTTCATTTTGATAATAGCGGCAGGCAAGGCATACGAGAGAGAGAGAGGTAAAGATGAGAAATTCTAACTAGTTCTAGCTCTCAATCACCCTCTTTGGGAGGGAGTAAAAACAATAGAATCTCCCGCAGTTGATCGAATCTGGAACCGCCTATCTTTCCCAGAGCTCACCTCATCATCTCACTCCAAATGAGCGGATATTAGACTGGCAAGAAACCCAGAAGATAGACGCATCGAGAGGTCGGGAAAGTGCAATAAAAACACAAGGAACCGTTCACGTATAGGAGAAACTGAAGACAAATCCTCGTCACTTCATCCCTAATTGTATATATACCTAAACGAATACCAGAAGCGCGCAACTTGAAGTCTATTTCTGATAATAAAATTATTAAAGATTCTTACTTCTTATATTAATAAGAAGTAAGAATCTTTAAATGAAACTCCCGAATTATAGCTTTGAACCACGTATCCTTCTATAATATCAGGGATACATGTAATTTTAGAAGCAGGAATGGAGAACAGAGTAATCTGGGCGTGCGTCTAAGTCCACGACCCCCTTCCTTGGGACGGGGGATATGAAAGAAGAGGCGGGTCATTTCGACAGAGAAAACAAGTAACTACGTATTTTTCGCCGCCCCCCGTCAGCAACGTCATCACAACTTAGTTTAAGTGAGGCAATAAGATAATTAAAAATTTTCGTTACGTGTTGAAGGGAGGGACTCTATCCTGGGCTATGAGTAGGGCTGAAGTAAAGGCTAACTGTTCTCTATTCCTGCTTCTAAAATTACATGGATCCCTCATAATCTTAATGGGCCCTACGCGTTAGACTTTTCTGTGAATAGGATGCCAGACCGGGGTCTATCCCCTAAACCGATTCATCCAATAGACCTTTTTGACGTAAGTAAGGGGCTAAGCAACCCTCAGTATCGAGACTTACAAGGGGGTTGATACATAGCCCAAGGAGTAGTATATTGGGCCCACACCACACCCCATCCCCTAAGGAGACCTAACTTAGCCTTTGAAAGCACCTAGCTACTTTCCGAGACAATTGTTATTGGTCAAAGCCAAACTTGGTCTCTGATTCGCCAAAAAATCCGTCTGCTCTAAAAGTTTCTTTTGAGGCGCTGAATCCCTTTACAATCCCAGTTCCCAACATTCTTCCTAGTGTTTTTCTATTTTAAAGGTACAAATTGTTAACATTTTAATCATAATTAAATTGGATTTCGTCCGTAATTAAATTTTACTTAATTTTATGTATATATTTGGGGTTATTATAGAAACCTTCTCCGAGTTCTTCACTTAAGCCTTGGTAAGTGAATTTTTATTTATTGACGGCGACGCACGCGGCACAAGTGTTAAAATAACAAAATTAGGTATAATTTTTAGCAAATATGGTTGCTACAAGACATTGTTTATACCCTGGTTGCCATTATGACTGTCGCCACAAAACCTTATTAATTTCCAATGTTCTCTTCTTCACGAGAACTAGGTTCTACAGGAGGTGACCCTAATTTCAAAAACGGATTTGTTTTGTCGTCTGCTTATATCGTCAAAAATTCTCCTAACACTATTGGCTTAAGAGTGTCGCGCAGTGAGCCAATCGTATTTGTCTCACATAGTAGCTAGGGGAAATGGCTAAGTTAGGTCTCCTTAGGGGATGGGGTGTGGTGTGGGCCCGATATACTACTCCTTGCATAGCCGTCTCTGCGTACTCTTATGATACAAAAAGGCTACAGCGTAGGCGTCAAACAGTCCGATGGAAGGCAAAGTTTTTACCCCCGTATTTTTCCCTCTTAGTTACATCGAAATGGTCTATAGGGGTAGACTCCAGAATGGCGTCCTTCTACAAAGCCGAAGGAGTAGTGGTTGTTAAGAAAATTTAATTTCCCATATCGTCTTTAATTTTATAGATGAAAACATTGTACCAATTTGAAATATTCATTATTTAATACGCTCTTTTTAATAACGAAGAAACCGTTAAACACGGAAGTTTACATTGAAAGAGAACACTCTTGACAAACTTGACAGTATGCAGAAACTGCTTAAGTTTAATACATATTGTACAGACAAGAAGGATTCATACCATTTACGCAAGCAGGCCTGGCTTCGGACGCGAGTCAGGCCTCCTTGTGTAACACCTGAAGCCTGGCCTCCCTGTGTAATTGGTATGACTCCTCCTAGTCTGTGAACTATATATTCAAGGATCTTCTTTCATTGAATTTCATGGTATATGCCGTTCAGATTCGAGTGGGTAGGTTTACGTTTAAATAAATTCATTTTCATGGCGCAATTCTTCCTTCTTTCTTCTATAACCAATACAGGCATTATTTTGAAAATGTATTATAGATCACTGATTTTAAACGCAATTCCAGTATGACTATGCTCTCCTCGGGCTTTTCCATTTATTACCTGGTATTACAAGCCTCTGTATTTAATTACTTTCCTTAATTTACTTCAGTAAATGAACGTTTAGCGTTAATATACACTTCTTACAGTTCAGAGACCGAATATCACCGATTGCGACCCTCTCTCCCGCGCTTGCTTGAATGGCGCGCAAAACTTTTCCCGCCATAATTTTGTCAGGTCATCGCACCGTCATGAGGGGCCACACTTTGGTGGTCGTGGCCGATTCTCTTTTATTTTATTACACCCCCTCCTCTAATACCCATAGAAAACTCTCCAATGTTCCGAGTTCTTAATCGCTATAACAGTCAAGTTTGAGAGACGAGACATAGTAGCTATACATTCCGCCGTGACCTCAAATATTTAGATAAACTATTTTTTTAGAATGACTCAGACTGAATTCTTAATTTATGTCTGAAAGTGCAATATAAAATTTTATTTTATTCCTTTTACCAAGGATAATATTATTGTCGCAAAAATATATTAATTAATCATTAATACCCCTAGATTGTTAAGGAAAATTAAAATCATCCATATATCTTGTTTTAATGTATTTTTAATTAAAGTTTCTTCAAATTCAATAAAACATGCTTTATTAGGGGTTATCCATAAAGTTAAAATTTTTGGGTCTAGAATGAAACGTTCTTTGCAGGCTTATTGGCTAGGAGTCTAGGACCTTGCGAAGAACACAACCAAACCACATTCGAAGCCTTCCCTAGTCTAGTGTTACTGATATCAAATATGCACCTTGTTCAACTTCGAAAATTAAGGAACTATGTCTGTGCATAAAGAACAAACAAGCAAACAAAGAACTTAAGGGGCTTTGGACAATTTTGAGTTGAAATTGTTCTATGACGTTTTGCCTTCCGGTCTACTATTTTCAAGTTATGATTGGAGTATTTTACGGAAGACAACTTAAATTTAATTAAGAAACTGGAAGACAATGATTTCTAATTTAATTAAGGGGTCATCTCTAAAACACTCAAATCATAACTCGAAAACAGTGGCCCAGACGGAAAAATGACATAGAACATTTTCAACTCAACATCGCCCAAAGAACAATCCCCTTTAATTTATGGCAAACTTATTCCAAAACCCGGCATATAATATTTTAATTTTTTCATCAATCATTGACTCCTTGTAAAAATGGTTGCGGTTTGAGGTATTAGATTATAGACCACCTGACGTGAATTTATCTGCCCTCCATATTTAGGTAAGTGATGTAGGGGTAGTGTTGGCGGAAAAAAGGGTTAAAAACGTGTCTCTAAACGGTTCCTGAACCCTTTTATTTTTTCTTCTTCTTAAATTTGAAGGAATCTGTTATCTCGTGGACGGCGTTTAAAGTTTACCCAACCCACATAATTTTTGGAGACGTCTCCAACAAGTACCGAATCATAATTCTTTCCTTTAAGCTTGTGAATTGTTTTGTTTGATTTAATTCTCTATTTGGTTTTGTTGGTTTTAAATATTGCAAAGTTTAATATAGGCCTAGTTGACAATCTTTTTAAATTTCAGAAAGTTGTATGTTTGTTTATTATTTATACACTGACACAATTCGTTACCAAACCTCATAGTTGATATCAATAACAATAGGGGCAGTCATTAGAATTGCTTTGGTTGAGGTCCTCAAGCTTGGGTTCGAGAAACCCCTAGTCATTAAACCTGTACTCTATAGACCCGTAACATTGAAGCATTATATGCCATATAATTAAGCATCGATTTGTTGAATTTGAAAAGGTTAGTTTCTTAAACAAAAAACGTGCAGATTTACGGGTTTATAATTAGTGTTTAACAAAAATACTCTTCCCGGTTTCCAATTCTTTAAAACACTCGAATAACGTCGGGTAGCTTAGCTCTAGTATTTTAATATTGGGAAAGATACAAGAAAAATATATTAAGAAATCGTCTAGGCCTATAAAGTTTATGAGAATTTTCACACGTAAACACAACACGGCTGACTGCATTCTGTAGTTACGGAATATACATAACTTATCAGTGTACCACCATCCATTTCTATCTCAAGGTTTTTGTAACACTATTAGCATATATTTTAATTAAAACGCTAATTATACGGAAAACTGATGGGAATTACAATATTTCGGTCTGTCTCTCCAAAACGTAAAAAACGCCGCAGATCCCGTTTCCTTAAAAGAGGAAATGTTTATCCAAAAATGACGTAAGAGAGTTGTTTCCTAGGGTGCATTTCTCATAATTGCACGTTTTATCGAAACCTAGCGTATAGTTACGAATAAAGAATGGTTGACACTCTTATTCCCTGCCCTGAAATCATGAATTCAATCATTTTATCCGCAGGTAGTCAATCAGTTACAGTAATGGCGTATTCCATTAACCCGCTCTGAGATCGATTGATATTGCTTTAAAAAATCCGACAGTGTGGCTATACTGTTAATTTCAGATTGATGTAAAGTTAGTTTTTTTCCTGCCAAAATGTCTATGCATATTTAGAGAACGAACCTTACTGACCTGCCTGTTCATACAGATCAGTTCCGACTGGATCTCGGGTTTAGTACTCGGTAAATGGAAAACAGAAATTCGAACTCGAGGCAGAACGTTTCGAGCAGTAAACTGAATACGCTTTAAGAGAAATCAGATAAATCAGGAACAGATTGAAGTTTTAATTTGATTAGGTTATTTGTCTCTGACCTTTCATGTACGAAACTAAGATGGGACACAATTATAACTAGGGATGAAATATTATATATAACCATATTTTGAAATGACAAAAAAAAATAGTTAGCTTCGCAAGTTTTGAATTAATTTAATTTTTTGCTTCTAATACTTCAATGATAAATCACTAACAATTACTAGAAGTATGAGGATTAAAGGACCTCTCAGCAAAAGAGAAGCCATGATATTATTTTGGAAATACCTCTAAACATTGTACTTAGTAGTATAATTCATGAAATTATTCTTAAAATTATTTCCTAGTATTTTTAATACATATGTAAATGGCACAGGCCTACTAAAAATATCGGTATCGGTTGAAGTATCGGTTTTTTGGATCATAGTAATTAAATATCGGTATCGGCTTAAGCCAGGTATCGGTCATCTCTAGTTATAACTATAGGCCTACGAAGGAATCACTTTAATGAATATTTCTTTTTAAAAGCATTGCGGGATTCTAGCTCTTTAAGTTGGAAGTTTTAATCATTATAAAAGCCTGATAGTTGGCGACCTCCTTCTAATAACAAAGTTCCAATGGCTGTTTCGAAGCGAAATTGCTTAAAACTTTTAAGTTAAAAAAGAAATCTCGGTAAAAGGCGTAGGATAGATCTGCTCACGCTACCCGCGGTAAAATGCATCGAAGCCCAAATTTAGGCGGAGTAATACAATAATGTAAACCCGAGTAGTCTACCTTCATTCTCCTCCGAAGGTGATCGTCACGAAAAGAATGTTACGGCTCAGAAGAGACACCGAAATCTTTTATTTCAAACTCTAGGCTACTTTTTTTTCTATCGTCTTCGCGCTCGAGTTCAGTTGGCTTCGAGGGGCAAATCACTTGTGTTTCTAAATCTCCAACTAATTACAATTGAATCAAGAGAAAAACTTTCTTATTGTACCTTATAAGGGGCTTGGAAATGGCACTTGTGCGTTACATTTGACCTAATCGCAGTGTTTCCTAAAGTTGTTGAAATTGCGATTAAAAATATATGACACATCTTAATTTTCATCTGAATTTTTTTATTCTGAAATTTAGAGAATTATATTTTGAATAATTTCTGTATTTGTATTTGTTCAAAACATCGACTATGTTTGGTGAAATATTGACTTAAAAGCATACACATTTTTCGGTAATATATTAAGCCAATTTTGTCTACTTATCCTGTTTACGACTGTTTTATTTGGAATTTAAATTTCCCGACATCGATAATATAATATGCCAATTTTGTCTATGAATCCTATTTACAATTTTTTGATAGACAAAATCCTCTTTACGATTTTTTGACTAAAGAAAATAAAATTTACCCTACCTCGTGGCATACACCCTTTTCTGTAACACAATGTAACAATCTTTTCCAATGTAGAATTTTTTTGACTCGAAATTTAAATTTTTCAACACAGTTTCCAAATCTCAGGACACAGCTATAGCGTTTGGGAAACATGGCCTTACCGATTAAAAATGTCTTTAATGATGTCAAGTGAGCTTCCCCTCGGTTTCTTCCAAGATTCAAGCAAAAAGAACGAACATTAGAGGGTGGATTCGGAAAGAAGGGAGTAATAAACATCGAATTTCTTCTATACACGAGACGAGATGAGTTCGTTCCAGAATGGGACGATTGCTAAAAGGGATTTACCTCTTTTTTCCACGCTAGAAAAATCTTATTATACCGGGCGACGGGCCAGTTGTTCACCACTATCCCACCTTGAGGATGCCGAACTACTTTTATCACTGGATAGGTTTCATGTTGAATAGCACTCCGTTGATTCCCACTCTGTTATGTTTTTTCAAGATCGCCATTGTAATAAGAAATTCCTTTTTTCCATCCGTTGTATTGTTTAAAAAGCCATCAGGAAACTTTAGGTGTGTGTGAGTGTGTTACGATGGCTTGTGGGGGAATTCATGATTGCGATTGTAATCGGACTAAATTTGCTGGACTACGTCGAAACGGGCCGCGTTCACATATAAAATTTTCATTAATAGCTCTAATTAGCCTCTATACAGAGTCAAGATACTTTTTAATCGCGTTGGTTTTATGCAGGGGTAATTGGTACGGGATTTGGGATATACCAGCGCTATAGTTTAGAACGATTATTCGAAACAATTATAAAAAGATAAGGGGTACTAAAATATAATAAGGTAAATAACGTTTTAAACTAGAGATGGCCGATACTTGCCGATACCGATACAGATATCGAAATTTCACAAGAACTGATACCGATTTTAACCATTATTTAAACTTGGCGAGATAACCGATTTTGTCACCTAATGAAACCGATATCGACCGACCATCAACTGATTTTTACCTATTTGCACCGATTATTACCGATTTCCACCGATAATTACCGAATTTTACCAATATTAACCAATTATTTAAACTTGGCGAGATTACCCATTACTTGACCTAATGAAACCGATATCGACCGACTATCAGCAGATTTTCAGCGATTATTAACTGAATTTACCGATAATTAACCGATATATATATATAAAAATCGATAAATTAAGCTAGAACCGATTAATCGGTAAAAATCGGTAAATTAAGGTGGAACCGATATATCGGTTAAAGTACCATATCTGTCACTGATACTGATATCATATTGGTTTGTGTCCATCACATTCATCACTATTTTCAACAAATATTTTTTATTTAAATCAACATTTCTGAAAAACATGTGGGAACGCATCTTTTTACACGAATTAAAGTAGTTCGTGATTCAGTCGTTCTTTTGGCTGCACCTCATAAGAGGCAAATAACCTTTCTTTCACGGATAAAAATCTACAAGAGAAGTAGGTTCTCCCAAAACTGTTTTACACTAACACGTGAAATAAGGCGCGTAATATAGAGCTAAAATGGCGGCGCATGAATTTAGAGTAAAAAAAATTTATCTATTTTTAATAGTTTCATCAGCTTGAACGAGAATTTTACAAGGTCATCGAAGTCTGGTGGGTGCAGATGGATTTCAATTCCAACAGAAGGCAGCGTAGCGGCAAGAAGCTTCTTTCAATATATTGTCAAATTTCCCAAAAGTGTTTGCACGCGACAGAAAAATTTCGCTTCTCAAATATTTGATTTTAATTAGAGAAGATTTTGTTTGATTTTGACAATTTAAAAAAAGATTTATTAGCTCGAGATCAAACACGATTTAATAACGAAACTACGCTTATTCGAAGTGAAAGATTCAATATTCAGGAAGTAATTGAGGTATTTCCAGAAGTACGTAACATTAAGTTAATTAAGTCTTTCAAATTTGTGAAAATCTTCAACTTTCAATTTGTGCATCTCGAGAAATATTAATTAACCCGTTTAATAAGAACATTTTTTTTGGGGTTGTAATTTTTTACTACGTGTTGTTATGTGATAAGCAACAGAGTAATGCGGTGATATCTAGTTATTTAGTTAGTTATTTAGTGTGATGCACGTAAAAAGGCACCGCACGCGATTCCTTGGATATTGAAATCGTAAAGGGGACTGGTAAAAGTGACGGCTTTGATATTTAAAAACTCGTGGCACGAGGACGGTTTTGAAATTCAGTATAAAAGCTAGGGTTCTACGACGAACCCTGAAAGCAGCGCTTACGTTAACTAAGGTCTGTGCGCAAGGGGGCGACTTTTAAGAAACGCGACTTCTTATTAACTCTCTAATTTACGGCGAGATGGCATTGCGAGCTGGACCGAAACGTGCGCGAAAAATGAAGATTTCAAAATATTCAAACAGCACTCTCGGGTGAGAGAATTCGGCAACTAAAATTGCCAAACGTAAAATAAAAATCGGCGCCGCGGACAGGCCTTGATTAACGTAGGCAATGCATAAAGCCTGTCTAAAGGATATTGGAAACCAGTGTAATAAATATTAGTGTACTTGCGGACGCTATTGCATAACGTTTATTATAATTATTAATTTCATTTTTGTGATCCATGTTTCAAGATGGCCGCGGATTGGAAAAATCTTTCTTAGTGCGCACCTAATACTTAAGACTAACGTCCATGCAAATCTTCAACCTTCTAGGTGAAGCGTTTGGGATTTGGAGTTGATTATCATTAAGTCAACCAGGACCTTTAGTTATAGATATAGGTATTCAACTCTGATATGTTTCGAAACAATACTTGATACGGACGCGCTAGCTCCAGACGTTAATGCTCTAACTTCACTAATTAGGGTGAAATATTAGAGCCGAAATTTGTAAATTGAATCTTCAAGTTAGGGGCTTCTGTTGAATCTCTTTTGCTCAAGTGTCTAATGTAGGACATTTTACACTCTCTTGCTTGGTATAGTTGTCCTTCATTAAACTGGCCACAACGAACCAATTTTGAAATTGGGGTAAATAAGGTTATATTAAAGGGGGTTAGTTATCTAAGCCTTTGTGTCCGGGCAAATTAAGAGGCGATATAGGAGGAGTTTAAGAGCGATGAATAAGGGATTGCGAAACGTGCAACAGACAAGAGCCCATTTCAAAGCCCGCCAAAGTTACCGATACCCGAGAGTGCCCAGCACTGCATACTGAGACCCAAAAGCATAAGATAATAAAATTCTAATAAGTTAAAAAATCGGTTTAAAGTAAGATAACCAGCGACTTCACACATTTTCAATATATTATCTATATCTATATAAATCAAAGTCCTGATAATCAACGTCCAGCCCTAACCGCTTGCCCTAGATGGCTGAAAATTTGCAGGAACTTTGCTCAGAAGTAGTAGGCGCGTGCTAAGAAAGATTTTCCCAATCCGCCGCCATCTTAAAAAATGGCACTGAGAAACGGAAAAAAACTTCTCTATGTAACAAAGTCCGCGCGTTTCAACCGATTTCGCAAATATTTAGTACACTGGTTTCCTTTAACCTATAGACGGGCTGAATGGTCTTTCGGGTTCGATTTGTTGCCATCTTTTTAAATGGCGGCCAAAAACTTAAAAACGCTTCTTTATGGAATAATGTCCGCCTGGAAAGTAATAAAAAATGTCCCGACGGGCTGACGGGCAACGCCGAGTGCCTTCGCTCCTATAGGGCGGTACAAAAATATTAGTCATCAGTAAAATCTACCCATTCTTTATATCATTTTAATGGAAGTTCGTATAACACGCAACACGCGAGCGACCCCGCGGGTAACAGCTATTTGCATGGTTTAATAACTATTAGCTTTTATTTAACAAACCTTGGGCGAAGAAGAATACCGATTGAATAAAAATTTGGAATCGATGGCGTATCGGTATTGACCCTATTAACATCCGACTAATTACCTCAAACGGAAACGTTACCGATACTTACTAAAAATCCGCGCCCAATAGCATTTTGTTTTTGTATTTTTTTTTAAATATATTTATTTAAATTTTGCGCTTTTACACTTTTGACGATTAAGTATTTCTGAGAAATAAATAGCGTTTAACCTGTTAAGAAGGTAGATGTAGGCCTAGAACACGCTTTCCAGTTGAAAATAAATATTTGAATATTTTAATCAATAATTCCGAGTAATTAAGGGATAGCATAAGGTTATGTTATATAAGTTTGACACTTCCAATAGTTCATAATACAACCGTAAGGGATTGGTTGAACTCTCACAGGCTGAGAGAGGTAAGGGTAAAGTAAGAGGTTCGATTTAGCAGACACCACGAAACCAATGGCGGCGCAGTAGTCCTCGTTTTTAAGACTTATTAAGTACTAATTATTTGGCAATGAGAGATCATTAGTTTTAGTTAATACCTTTTATATTTAGAAAAGGGCCGTTTTTATAAGGTATAATGTTATGATATCTGACCTTTTTCATTAAAAAGAATAAATTGCTAGTAGTTACATTAAAAGTCTGTTTAACTTACACAGAGTTATCATTTACTTATGATCAAAGCTTATGCGCTCCCTCTCTCCCTCTCTCTGCCTACCCCGTCTTCACTTCACTCAATTTGCATAACAAGATATTAGGGTATAGGATTAGCTATCGATACAGGATGGATGAGGATGAAGACGATGGATGGTAGAGTTGAAAGGTTACGTCAATCGCCACGGTTTCCTCTAAAATTTATATATTTATGAGATTCTATGAAAATGGCCGGAATATTTTAAACGCGTCGGCTTCATCTCCAAAATTAGTCGACGTTAAGATTTAATTATATTAATACTACACACTTAAAAGGGACGGTTAGTAGGGTGTAGCATTCCGAGTAAATTGAGAGCGAGAACACCGATTTAATTGCTTCATACGAATAGTAGTTTATGTATAGTAAACCTCAGTTGAATTTTGCAATTTAAAAGAATCGATACGTAATATCAGAAGGGCAAAATAGAAGGACGACACTCTGTGTCCCCTTAATAATTTAGTTGGGATAACTCACCTATTTTATTTGCTCTCCTGCTCATCAAACTCCAGATGGGCATCGCTCTGTAAGGTGAATTGTATAGCTGTTTGCAGTGAATCCTCAGCAATCTACCCACAAACCCCGTCATGACGAGGGACAAAATTCACAACCGCGCCGTAGCAAATAGTTTAGCGCTAATAGAGTAATGATGAAGGAATTATTTATCGCGTATGTGATTCGGTTTAGTAACCTTGCTCCAAATGTTCTGAAGTTGGGAAGTATCATGTTACAATTACTCCGCTTTGTGTATACACTTCTCTCGAAGAGAAGTATTATTTACTTCAGCTAATATCCACTTCCTTGCAGTATAATACTCCAGTACTGGAGTTTTGGAAAGTGACTAGCGGCAAAGGGACCCGGCCTGTGCGACTACTAGATTTTAGTACACCACAATAATAAGAAATACCCCTCTTAAATTATTAATCTGTCTGAACAGTGTATAACCCTTTGACAGCGTTTAGCCTAATGCAAAACATAATTAGTATAGTAGTGTAACTTTGAATTTCTATAAATGCTACATTGTCGTGGAAGAGAATCGAAACCGGGACCTGCGGCTAATATTATATGAATTGGACGTAATAAAATTTAAAAACGAAGATAATGAACAGTAGAATCTAAATTAGGCTATCGGGGAATTTAACGATAAAAAGAGTAAAAGTTCTGACTGACTGATGATTAATGCCCAGTCCAAACTGCTTTACCTAGAAAGTTGAAAGGGAAGTAACTTATAAGATTTTTCCCATCCTCCGCCATCTTGAAAAATGGCAGCCAGTAATGTAAAAAGACCTTCCTTATGAAATAAGGTCTGCGCGTTTCAACTGATTACGCTAAAATTTAGTACACTGGTTCCCTATATGCTATGGACGGCCTTCATAGCTTTTGGTGTTCGACTTGCCACCATCTTTAAAAATGGCGGCCCCGAAATGTAATAAAAATGTCCCAACGGGCTGACGGGCAATGCCGGGTGCCTTTGATGCTAGTACGTATATAAGAACCACACGCAGTAAAAACGAAGATTTTATGGACTTACTATAGTTCTATAAACTAACCATCGATTCCATGCGTGCGCGGTTCACAGTCAAATATCGTTGGCAGTATAATTTGCATTTGTCTATTCAATTAATAATGAGCCCGATAGTCAGAAATAGTTAAACTTACAACTGTTATTATGGAAACGTAGCCTAGAGGCAGTTAGGCATTGTTTCTTCATTAGCATGGACTAATTTTTGATTAAGTCAAGCTGTAATACGAAGAATGTCAAGGATCCATTGAAATAAATAATAATAGCGATTCGTGTTTAAGGCGCGTCAATCCGCAATTATAACGCATTACATCTTTTGATTTTCAAAACAAAGGCTTACAAAAGATACAGGAAGCGACCAAGGGCCCTCTAACCCGTTTCGCCACTAGCGTAATCTCGACACCTAACAGCATAACCTCATCTTTCAGTGTCTTGGGCTCTATGAGAAAATAAGATGGATTGTCATTACTATACAGGCAGTATAATTCCGCTATTGCTGCGCGAATCAAGGACAAGTTACACGAAAATTCAGGAATGTTTATGAGGAAGCAAACAGCTATTTGTTTCCGTTAATTTCCGAATTTGACCAAACTGTATGGTTGATAGCAGTAACACTGGGGGAAGGTTCATTAGAAGGCATGGTTTTTTTCGGTTCATCTGAGGGTTGGATTCGCGAACTCCTTGGTAATAACGCCTTGCTATAAACCCGTAACACTATAGTTTTATAGCAACCCCTATTGAATTTCAAAGTGAAAAATATTTTATTTCTAAAAAACATCATCATGCAGATTACGGGTGTGTCCAAAGGCTTATTAGTTTTTAGCGTCTATATACACAGGAAGCTTATGCGCTGATATTGTTCGAGACACTTGTCCTTTAAAGAAGTGTTCTGGACACGTGAATTGGGAATTTCATTGAATCCGGACCCGAAAGGAGTTGGATGGCCTGACGCCCAGACTCACAGCCTTAAGGCTTTATTAAAGATTGGAAAGGCGAGCAATTCTAGCAAAAGGGACGACGTCTATATACATAGAAACGCGATCAACGTCTCTCTATCCTATACGAGAGAACGAGTAAAGAGACTTGAAAGAGTGAGTGACTTTTCACCACTTTTCGCACTCATTACGATGTAACCAAATAGGCGAGCGAGTGCTATAGCGTGCAATTTCGCTCATCTTAATTAATTTAATCGGTTATTAAAATTTTCAAATTATATAATGATCAATTTTTACCGCTTAAACACAAGAACCATTACAAAACACAGCGGATTAATGCGCAAAGTTAAACCTCAAAAGAAGAAAAGTAGTCCATACTTTTTAGTAGCCCTTATGCCGTTTACCCATGTTCCCTATATATGTTTCCTCCATCAAAACTTGCAGAGGTTAACGGTAATAGTTAGAATAGGGCGCTGTAGGTTAGCTGTGGCATAGGGGCTAGCGACCACCCCTCTATGCATCGTAAACAAGCCACAAGCTTAGTGTGGAAATCCCTTCATAGAAAAAGCTTGGATTATTATTATTATTGTGGGAAAGGTTTTTGTATAAATAGGAATACGCCAAGTGGTCGGAAGTGTGGTGCACTCATGTAAGCCAAGGTTCTGGGTGACAAAGTTTGATGGAATATGACAATCCTACTTTATAGAGGTCGACCGTCGCGTGTCCGCCGGAGGAGACTCGACCCCGAAACCCCTTTCGCCTACTTGCCTTGAAGTCTTTTAATAATGAAACGCCATTAGAGATATCCCCGGCATTATCCGCGAATATCGCAACTTTACCATTATTACTTGCTCGCTAATACGACGACAAGGGGATCGTGCAGTAGTGGTGCACGGTAGTGTAAGGCCGGTACCTACTTAAGAACTCGACAAACCTCGTGAACCTTGATAGCCTGGGCAGCTAGGTACAAAGGCCTCTGTCTCTATCCCTGTCTCGAATTAAGGCATTAAGCATTCCAGGGTAATCAGGCGTTATGTTTCTCGCCGCCTTATAGAGCGAGTCCAGATTCCAACATCTTCCTTTAAAAGATGGTCACACACACGGAGCTCTTCATCCATCTCATTCTCTCTCGGGTCAGGGTTCCTCGAAGAAATGCTTAAGAGACTTTCTTTAAAATATGCCGATTTATACGGTTAAGTGATGTTTTAGCACTGGCACTGCATGGTTTTCAGATTTCATGTTAGTCATTAATAGTAGAAGTAATCACAAAGTAAAATCACGAAACACCATAAAGATTTTGATAAAATTTCGAATTAAAGATAAATAGAGAACCTACAGAAGTTAAAAATCAAATTTCGTCTTTATAATTGGCTTTCCCAATATGATTTCCTGTATTGTCCTGTTCTTGATATCAAAATTTAGCAATGGTTTTCAAGCTTTCAGATTGTGTCATTACGGCTTTAACAGTGTATGTGTGGCCCCTTTCGAGATGGAAGTGAAGGAGGTACGGTTGACGCGCAGAAAGAGTTGGGCGAAATTAAATCGAAAATTCAAAATTTATTTAAATGAATATTATATCTTGTCGAATTCCAGCTTCCTTTCTGACTGTTGACGAAGTCTAAAGACAGTTTAAAATTCTTTCAATGCTTTACTATGGGTAGTTCATAGCCCTTGCTTGACGGAACCCTGGATTTTTGGTTAGTTTGTTCCGGCAAAACAGATCTGGACTCCCAAATCAAATTAAAGAGAGGCGGCTATAGTATATAAACGCGAAAATGATGCTTTGCTTCGCACCCATTGTATCATTCTCATTAACTTCGCCGTAATATGCACGTACCTCTCAGCACCTTAGCTCCACGAGACATGAACGTAACCAGCTCAAGGAGTAACGAGATTGTCTCTTCATACATTCTTAAAAGTCTGTCGCGAATAAGGTTTCCCACAGTTCGGTTCAAATCGGTTTTGGAGTAAAACTGAAACTGAACTGAAACTTTTCAGTTACGATTTTCAAGAACTGAAACTGAACTGAAATTATCAGTTCGGTTCAGCCAGGAAACCGAACTGATCAGTTCAGTTTTCAGTTATAACCGAACTGAACCGAAAACCCCTTTAGAGATTATCAAGGAAAAAGAAATAGTGTCAGATGCCCAAAATACCCAGATTGTAACTATTAACCGCTAACATTTTCTACTATTACTAAGTATTTTGGAATCGTGAAGTTCCATACCTTAAGAGTCATGTTTATTTCACTAACTACTAATTATTAACATTGAACCATTTAACTTTGACTAATTATCTAATTATGATACCCTTTTTAGTTACTAATTATTGGTATTCTTTTAGCCTGTGTCTCTCTGCAGAGGGTCCCAGCTAATCACGGGACTTAAATTAATAGCTTATTTTTATGCATAATTAAATATACGCGACATAAATGATGAAATATACGCGACACTAATAAGGTAACTTTACGCGACACATCCCCCAAAATATCATACAACATGCAATACTAAACGATGCCAGTTTTCTATTGTTCTACTAATGTTTGCGGGAACGTATTGATATCGTTTCTGGCGATAGATCGAAAGAGTACTTAACTATCTCTTCAGTTCAGTTTTTATCAGTTCAGTTTAAGAAATAAACCGAACCGAACTGAAAACTGATCAGTTTGGAGATGTGCAAACTGAAACTGAACTGAAGCAATCAAATCAGTTTAGGCCCTAAACTGAAACCGAAAATAACTGAACTGAACCGAAAACTGAACTGTTTGAACTGAACTGTGGGAAACCTTAGTCGCGAATTCAGGCGTCTATTCTGGCTCAGATTAGGGAACGTTCGTGTTTACAAAAACGTCAGTTAGTAGCGCCCCATTTCAGAGATATGGACCATTGGATCAAGCCAACTATAGTATATATAGACCAAGTACCGTCAATATGCCTAAAATCACGTCAAAATCCTATTTTTGGGAAAAGAAACGGGGATCGCATCATGTTTCCGCTTATTGGCTATTGGTGGCGCTATTAGTGTCTCCAACTCAGTTCCAAATCTAGTTCTATGTGTAAATGAACCATGCGGACATAAACCAATAGTTTAAAATAACGCCACCTATCGCCAATAAGAGGAAACATGGTCTGTTCTCATTTGCTTTCCCAAAATATAACTTTGACGTTCTTATTGTCATATTGACGCTACTCGGTCTACACTTACGTAAGTCAATGCAAAACAAGAATCGTTTTTCAAGGGGCCTTTCGACTAACATCATTGTCTAGCCGATAATAACAGATACTCAGGCATACTTATGGATGAGAATATTACTTATGAAGTTAAACAATTCTTCACTAAGCGTAAACGAAATCTCTTTATCTCAGAAGAAGAGTCTTTTGTTATGAAATGTGAATTCTTTGCGTTTATCAAAGGCAGTAACTCGAGGGTGGGTGGCCAATTAATTTTTATCAGAATGAATAGAACGAACCTCTTTCAAAATTAAAAAAGGAAACGAAAAAAATCACACTCGTGCTTTTGGGCCTTGGTTTTCCGTCAGAGACGAATATAGTATGATAAATTACGTACTCTCCTGGAAGGGTTTATTTTACATTAAAATATCCGTTATTCGATTATTATACGTTAAATTTAGACAGGAAAAGCATCCAACTTAGCGCTGCTTCAAGAAGTTTGATCGCGGCTGTAGGAACAGTACGCCGTACTCATATATGTATATACTTTATCAATATAGTAACATTGAAGCATTTCGATATATTTGGTGTCCCCTTTTTTTTCTTTGGGATTCGAAGCGCGAAAAAATATTCAAAAGGCGGAAATTAGTCCTAAGTAGATCTGACAAGATAATCCCCTTCGCTTTCCCGCCAAATCCTTCCTTTTCCCGCGCTTTTCCAGTTTACTCCAGACTCAATTTTTCCCGCGGTTTTCATCTTTCCGCTCGTCTTAACCGCAGAAGCTTTTGGCTCGCGTCTCTACTACAAGAAATATCAATAAAATAAGTGGTTCTATTTGACCCCCCAAAGCTGTCAGCGCCCCAAAAAGTTAAGAGAAATTATATTTTACCGAAGTTACCGAACGCACGACAAAAAAATTCTTCACATGAACACAAACCGTAAACAGTAGCTAAGCATTAGAGTGCGTGACATATCAGTCTTCAATAGTATTCAACCTAAGAACGGTAATGAACCTTTATCCAGCAGGAGTATACTACAAAACGGGTGAAACTGTGCATACGCTGGTAAAATTAATTACTCTACATGTGTCACAGGGTGTAATGTTTGGGAGTTCTCCGTAACCAAGCGTTGTATAACCGATGTTCTTTGACACTTTCGACTCAGTTTGTCCAAGAATACACCCATTAATTTATGACAAACTTATCAGAAAACAACCTGTATAAAGGATTAGACACTAACAGGTTTAGCAAGGAGTTTTCGCTTTTCTTGATTACTTATTTGTTTAATTCTCCTACTAATATCCGGTTCACCATATTTCAAGCTAAAATGGAGCAAAGGAAGAGGCATTCGCATACCGGAAGTTGAGAGGAAAACGTGCAAAGTGAGAAGTCGCCAGACTGTTCTTCTTTATGCCCTCTTTGACATAGTTTGAGGATAGATCAAAGGTTCTTATAGCTTCGTGTCCTAATTCAGCGCGTGTCAAGACAGCGGTTAATCATTTACGAGATATAGTCAAAACAGTCAATTTCGTAAACTGCGATGAAACAAATGAAAAATAATGGCAAGATGACCGTAAAGCGACCCATGCACATTAAACGAAATCTCACCAGGACCAAACTAAACCTCGCCTATAGGGGTTACATTGACGGCCATATGCCTAAAAGCTTCAGACTCTAAAATTCAGTCACAAGTCCTGAGTGTATGACTGACAGTCCAAATCGCTTTATCTAGATGGCCGAAATTTTGCGAGGACGTTACTCTTAAGAACCAACTTTCCATTCCACTAACAACCTAAAAAATGGCGACGAAAAATGCAAAATAAACTTCTTTATGGAATAACTTCCGCGCGCTTCAACCGATTTCACTTGGTGCACTGATTCGCTATATTTCATAATTTTGTCGAACTGCACATGAAACGTTTTGGACGATTTGCACATGAAACGTTTTGGACGAATTGCATATGAAACGTTTTGGACGAATTGCACATGAAAAGTTTTGGACGAATTGCACATGAAACTTTTTGGACGAATTGCACATGAAACGTTTTGGACGAATTGTACATGAGCCTATTTTGAACCTTTTGGCCGAATTGCACATGAAAAGTTTTGGACGAATTGCACATGAAACTTTTTGGACGAATTGCACATGAAACGTTTTGGACGAATTGTACATGAGCCTATTTTGAACCTTTTGGCCGAATTGCACATGAACGTTTGGCCGAATTGCACATGATCCTAGTTTTCCGAATTGCACATGAACCTATTTTGTTGAATTGCTACATGAACCTATTTTGTCGAATTGCAAATGAACCTATTTTGTCGAATTGCTTATTAGCCTATTTTGTCGAATTGCCACATGAACCTATTTTGTCGAGTTACACAAGAACTTATTTTGTACAATTGCTCATGAACCTATTTTGTGCCTGTAATTATTTTTGAATTAACTCATATTCACACAAGGAAATTAATTCTACCGCGAATTGAATTTCTCAATATCACATGAAAGGTTCCTATCGTACATTATTTGTCTATATATACGTTCGTAAGAAAAGTGTCTTTCTTTTTTTTTGTGGCATTTTGGTTTTTATTCTGGTGGTTTGACCAGCAAGGTCCAATTTTGAACGGGATCGTAAAATATTTCACCTTTAATATCGTAAAAAGAAAAGTCCAGTATCGTAGTATTAGGTTTTTTTTACGAGTTTTTTGTGAGGAAACAGACACCCTGGTGTATAATATAATAATATATACCATTTTGAAAGATTCCGGCTCACTGAGCGCAAATTTTAGTTTTTTTTATTTACCTTTATTGTATTTTGATGGGTGCGATGGTACCTGGCACAATAAGTAGAGAGGATTTTAATCTTACACGGGTCGTCTATTATCAGAATTATTGTTTGGAACGCTTGTGATTTGTACGAAGACTTATTACCAGGAATAAAATAACTAAGACATAAATTGTTATTTATATGAAGAATTTTATGGCTACTTAATCAAGTTAATCCTGCAAACAAACTCCTAGCCTGTTTCGTATTTGTGATATGTAATACTAACTAAACTACTTGGAGTTGCCCGGGGTGTTTTAAGTAAATGAAAACCGGAAGAGTTTCTGGTCTATGTAGACTCGAAACACAACGATCTTTGGGCCAACTGGTAATCTGCACGATGTTGTTTTAATAACAAATTGCTTAATTAGAGGTTATTCATAAAGCTTAAATTTCACTGATCTAGAATAGTATGTTCTTTACAGGCTAGGAGTCGCCTACGTTTCATTCTTGAGGAACTGAAGCAAATCACTTCTAAAACCTTCCTCTAGTGTACTTAGGACAGTTCACGAGCTCGAGCCAGCTCGGGCTCGTGACGAGCGAGCTGAGTCGACACTTTGGCGGCTCGATTAATTAACGAGCGAGCTTTTTCAAGGTCGAGCCGAGCGGATAGGCATCGAGCCACTACGACTCGCGAGCTTAGTCACTGAAATAGTGCTTTCCTTTTAGTCTTTCTTCTCTCCACCAATAGCGTTCCGTTGTATTTTTACATGAAATAAAGCGTGGGAAAAATTGCCTCTAACCGTGAGCATATAACGATTTCTTCACATTTTACCGAGCAGGTTTTACTGAACAACATGGGAAAGCATTTCTAGTCGTTCTCAAGTCTTACGTTGGTATAAGCAATTTTTGTTAAACATATATGTTAACTGAGCCAGCTTATGACTGGAGTTGAGCCGAGCTTTTAAAAAGCTCGCTCAGCTCATAACTCGTGAACAATTCCTAAGTGTACTGAAATCAACCATGCAGTTTGGTAACGAATTGTGAATGTGCACAAAGAATGATCATACAAACAAACCATTTGCTTATTTGTTTGTTTGGAGTATATTTCTCCACGTGACGTTCCCGCAACTTGGTTATTTAAAAAATAAATTGACCGAGTTACGACGTTTGAAAATTGGTTAATATTGAAGGTCCGTTGGATATATATACAGGGTGTTTGTGAAAGGTCCATCAATAATGAAAGGGCGTATTTATTGGGCCATTTTGAGTCGAAAATGTTCTATGACATTTTTCCGTCCGGGCCACTGTTTTCAAGTTATGATTGGAGTAATTTACGGATGACCCCTTAAATTTAATTTAGAAATTGAAAGACAGCGCTAATTTAATGAAGGGGTCATCCCTAAAATATTCAAATCATAACTCGAAAACCGTGGCTCGGACGGCTAAATGTCATAGAACATTTTCGACTCAAAATGGCCCAATAAATACGCCCTTTCATTATTGATGGACTTTTCACAAACACCCTGTATAGAGAGAGGGTTTAAGCATCGATTTGGGATAACCTCTAAGTTTATTATGGAATTATAGCGATAAAATAAAAGTGAGGTCGGCGAAGGTTAAATTACGGCTGCGGGTGTCCGGGGCCGGTTGTAATAAACTTTTGACAGTTTTCCCATTTCTCTAAATTTTCCGGGGCGAGAGCCGATTTCCAGAAAGATTTTTCCAATTTAATCCAGTATATAAGGCCTGGCGAATGGTAAAAAGAAGATAAATTGTTCAGTTCCGTATATAGACAACCCCATAGTAACGTTATAGAATCCCGTTCAAGGAACCAAAATGAATCAAGAGTTATACCGTAAAACTGGAATTTTAGGTTTAGAACTCAAATTTATTATAACCAAAGTTCTCCTTCATTCCGCGTATCAGAATGGATAAACAGTTACAGAAATCTAACAATACCTATTTTGATGCGCGAGGGGCTCGAGAGCCGAGATTTCAAATCCAGAAATACCATTCTTTATTCTATAATATTGATTTTCGTTTTAGTTAAATATAAACAATTAAAATATTACCTCAAAATATAAATAATTAAAATATTACCTTAAAATATAAATAATTAAAATATTATCTCAAAATAAAAAGAATTAAAATATTTCCTCAAAATATATATAATTAAAATATTACTCCAAAATATAAATAATTAAAATATTACCTCAAAATATAAATAATTAAAATGTTACCTTTAAATATAAATCAAATATTATTATCGTAAGTCTCTCAGATATATTCTAAAAAGAAATAAAATGTTATTATCGTAAGATTCTTAAACATATTCTCTAACTAAATACAATAGTAAGACTCAAATCTATTCACAAGAAATAAAAATAATCGTAATCGAGATTGATTCTGGAATGAAATAGTTAGTGTCCATCTGCAGCTGTTATAACCCCAGCCATGCTTTAAAAGCCGCTGGTTGGGCATTTATGAGCGCAGCCACCTCACGATGGAAAGGTTTTAGTAGGATAGGCGCGTTCAAATAAAAGTGTTTGTTGCTATAACCAGGTGGCACCTAAAGCTTATGTCCAACCAAAAACCAGGGTATTATGGGTAATGTTTACGTCCATGCATGGGAAGGGACTCTCCTGTTGAAGCAATGGAGTATTCCACTCCAGAATAAAACGTTGCTCCTCCAAGCTAGTCAAAACTAAAACATACCTCAAAAGAATTCCATGTGTCGTGGATTTTAACTCTCAAAAAAATAACTTTGTCTATTCGCGAGTGCGGTACCCCTTGTCGAATTTTGATACCGAATTTTATAGATAGAGGGAGAAGGGGTGGAGGAAGGGCACGATCAAACTAGGTCTTTCATCCCTCCCTCACAGAATGCCCCAACCCAATCCTTATTCTAAGCCTTATTCCTAAGGGGTATCGCAAAATGGGTTCGAAATGTTGGCCTTTTATAGTTTCAAGGCAGGAAGGACGGAACTGGAGTGGGCTTTAACGTTTTAGAAGCATTAGATAATTCTGGCTCCTCTCTATAGGTATATGAACGAAGCGCGTTGCCGAGCAAAACACCTGCTCGTAATTTCACGTGCGCCCATCTCAAATGATCATCGCCCTATAAATACAATTCTTCTGGATTATAATCAGAAGCTCGTAACTACGAGTACAAGCTTGGTTTACCAATTCCTCATTCAAAATTGAGCACAAAATGTGTCTCAACTGTAGCTTAGACTTTGTACTAAGTTGAATTTCAGGTACTGAGAAATAAGGCAGTGGCCCTGGACAAATGTCCACTTTAAAAATTAGTTTAGCTAGTTTGAAAATTAAGTACTTGTGGCCACTTAATTAATTAAAAACGATTGTTCCAAGGTTTCACCATTTTAAGTGGAAAATGTTCAGTTTTTAACTAAAAGTGCTTTGACTCTTCTGTGGCCAGTTCTCGGCTTTGCTGGCATCCACTCTTGTCAACCCAAGCGCACAGATTGAGAATTGCCCCTGAGGTGTGTCAAAATACTAAGAATTCTTATAAAAATCTCACTCATTTGGGTTTCGAGTTCTTACTATTTTGACACTTAAAGGAAAGATTCAAGCAAATCGTTTCTTGGGCTTAATTCATGCATTACTACTAAAATATATAACACTTCTCAAATTTGCATGCGTAATTAACTATTAGCTTTTAATTAATAAACCCTGAAAGCAGATATTACCAGTGAAAGATTCCACCCCTGTTAAGCAAGCAAGGCTCGCTTTGATCTAGCAATTTATTTTAATTTTATACATTTAATGCCTTGCAGCTTTTTGTGGGCAGACAGAATAAAGTTAAAGTAGACGAAAATATTTGAGGATCGCTGATGGGTCAAGTAAATTGCTAACATAAAGGGAGCCTAAAGTCTTGCTCGATTAACAGGGATGGAATCTTCCAGGGGTAATCTCTGCGCCCACGTTTTGTTAATTAAAAGCAAATAGTTAATTACCCATAGAAATTTAACAGTTATTAATTATCGATTCTACCATTTTTAGCAGTAACGAATGATTTAAACACACGAAAAATTTAGCTCGGTTCTCTACTTTTTATAACATCTGGTTATGAACTTCCGTAAATATTGATAGAATAGGGAGAGCCATGGGAAACAAGGGCCAGGTACTAAAATGTTGAAATGCTATTGGGGACTGCCCATATCCTGGCTGGCAGCGTCTGGGGAAAAGATATAATCCTCTTTTGCCGCCTTGCAGCCAGGGTTACGGGACATTTTGACGAGGTCCCTTTCTCCCTGGTGGTCAAACCTTAAGCCCCATGTACCGAGAAATAAAATTTTCCTCAGCGTTATATATTCACGTAAAAGAAAAATATATATTGGCCTTGTTTGGACATGAGGATCGGGCTGCAGGTGTTAAGCCAGGGATAAGGGTAATTAAAGCCATGCACCCAACACACCAAAATTGGTGTGATTACCTGTACGGTTGTTGCAGAGAGTTCTCAAAGCGTATAAGCCTAAGTATCAAACTTATTTAGTTTTACATCCCATATAAAAAAAATCGAATCTTAGGATTTTCCAAAACGCTTGTGATTATATTTTCCTATAAATTTACAAAAAATACCAAGAAGCGATATCTAGTTTACTAGGGAGAAGGCCAAGATTAGCTTTATCTCCAGTCCAAACGTAGGTACGGAGTTAATCCCCGCCTCTAAATAACAACCAAAATCTCATTGGTTCTTGAAAACGCACGTCAGCGAGACGAGAATGACGAAAATTTCGTATTTTCCGACTGAGGAGAGGCGAAATAGCCCGGCCTCCTTTACGTCCCCCCTTGTATTTTGAAAGGGGGACTGGGACTATGGCACGCGAATACTTAGGCAGCTTATCGCTTCTCCTTAGTAGACTAGATAGCGCTTCTTGAAATAGCTAAGCATAATTATAAAGTTTCCTGTCTATGGAGACAATGAACAAACTAATTTGTCTTTGAACCAACTCGCTATCCCCATGATGGTTTTCAATGAAATTTTTACAACTTTCAAATTCCAAAAAATTACGGTGCTTTAAGCATGGTTTTCACTTAGCGTAAATCACGACTTTACGCCCGACGTCAAGCGACAACCGGACAGAAATTACGTTGAGTGTGACGATATTAGCTTTCTATTTTTTCGGCCGCGTTCAACGATAACGCTCTGCGTGAGCCAATCAGCAATAAGCTAGAGTCGTGACGTCATTTTCGACCACGCGTGTTCGGAAGAGGCCGTCCGCGGTCCGCCATCTTTTTATTTATTTCGATCCTAATCGAGTCAGTTACTAATAAAAATCCCTGAAAATGCCGAAGTTCAATGCTGAAGAGGTTAGGAACAATACAAATCTGTGTGATATTAGAAACAAAGATTGCCAAAAAAAAAGAAAGACAATAGATGGGCCGCAATTAGCGCAGTGTTCAGTTTATCTGTTAAGCCTTGGTTCCATTATTTGCGGGAACTACGCTAAGTGAAAACGCTATAACGCTGGGCGACAACGTTAAAAACCAATCTGACGTTTGACGTCCAGCTGCAAAGTAGTTTTTTTCGGTCAAGTGAAAACCATGATTTACAGTCTTAATGGCTAGGTGCTCGTCTCCTTCCGGACCTCGAGAAGAATTCAACTAAACCACTTTCTAATGAACCTTTCCCTAGTGTTACTAATATGAACCATTCAGTTTGATCAAATTCGGATATTTACACTACAACGCAATGAGGCAATTATTGACCAAGTTCTGGGTTGTATCCGAAGTATAAATTACTTCTCTTTGAGAGAAGTATCACAAAGCGTGGTAATTACAACATGATTCTCTCCAACATCAGAGCATTTGGAGCAAGGTTACTAAACCGAATCATATATTCGATAAATAATTCCCCAATCATTACTCTATTATCGCTTAACTACATGCCAAGACGCGCTGGGGGAATTTTGTCCCACGTCAAGACGAGGTTTGTGGGTTGATTTCTGAAGATTTAGTGCCGAACAGTTATAGAATTCACCCCAAGATGCGATGCCCATCTGAAGTTTGATGAGCAGGACAGCAAACAAAATAGGTGAGCCTGAGAAGAATCATGATAGACTGAGTATTAGGACAGAGAGTGTCATCCTTCTTCTGGGTGAGACTGGGAAGGACCATGTTTTATAACTAAATTAAGTATTAAGAGGATACAGAGTGTCATCCTTGTTCTATTATCCCTTTATGGTTGCATTTAAAAATTTTGTATCACATTGAACACTAGAACGCATTATGTGCTTCAATAGGCTAAACAATTTATAGTTACTTGGATGATATGTTTCAACGGTTTAGTAAAAATAAACTTTTCAGTAATGAAAGTTTTAATATTTAATAAATATTCGATTAAGGATCAAGGATGTTTAGCGAACAAATTCTTTTTGAACAAAAATGAAAGTAAAGAAGAAAACTCGTAAAGAAAAAGATCAAATCTCAATTATCAACCGATAGAGCGTGATAAGGAAACATTACTAGAAATCTATTAACCTAGAAACGTTTATAGGCTCGGAAAAAAATATATGCTAGCATGAACTAAATGAATAATTATGCATATTATTTTGTATGGAATTGCATTTAGATCACATTTACGATTTCAATAGCATTTGAGCTTCCTGCTTTAGTTTTTTTCAATGAGAATTAAATGGCTTGCAAGTCGAATAACATGTATTGTACTTTCCGTTATGTGATTTTGTAATAATATATTCTGGGTTTTTAATGGGGAAGTGGAATCTCACTGATTGAAAAATTACATGCTACTTCTGTTAATAATACATCACCTTTTTAAAATAGCATGTTGGTCAATGCATCATCTTTCTTATGGTGCCTCGATATTTTGATAATGTTCGCGTTTATCCACTTTTGTTTTGCATAATAGTATAGTGGGAGGTTAGATGCAGCTAGGAAAAAGTGTATTTTTTCGGGGCAACTGCTGTTAAGCGCTTTTTGTTTCTGATGTTCAGCTCTCTGCGCGCTTGATGGTGAAAATATGCTTATATGTCGTGGTTGGCCACGCTAAGTTTTTCTTCACAAAACACACGCCCCATCAAATCCCATTTTGTACCTCCTTTCCCTTTTGGGGCCCAACCAGTGAGCACATATAAGAAGGAGAGTAAAAGAGGGAACTATAGCGGCACAGTCCCATCTCTCTCTCTCCCTCTCTCTCACGTGCGCCTACCTCGGCGCACAGCCGAGCAGCCAGACGTCACGTGATCCGTTAAGAAGGAAATTCAAAAATGGTAAATACGAAAAGGGGGTTAGAGGCTCAGACCAGAGATCAGCGTGGTTAACTGTAGCCTCGGCCAAACAAACTTCCCTCTCCGTTGCGCCTATTGCGTATGTGCGGAACTCACAGCTCGGTACCGTTTTGAAAGGGGATGACGGAGAATTTGGTCTCTCCTAGTCTTACTCATACGTCCTTACTGGCCCAACGCTCGTCACCCGCTTCAATTTCAAAGCAGCCTTCCCTCCTTCAAATGAAAGTGTTCCCTTCCCGCGTATCCATGGGTAACCATTTGCAATTTGCTTAGCAATTGATAGAGCGCGAACCAGATTAACCTAGTAATCAATCATTAATTTGCCTACAAATTCCGCCGTAATCAATTATTTTACAAATTAATAATTAATATTTTCAATATAAGTTAATTTATTCTAACACTTCCAAAATTCGAATGTGATGACGTTGGACACTTTAGGCAGTAAAACGTTTGTCACGACGCTACAGCTACCAGCCTTTTCCGCATACGCCTCTATATAATTTTAAAAGAAGTAAATGAAGAGTAATGACCTGTATATTATATATACGCGGAGTTTCTGATAAGTCTGCCATAAATTAAGGGGGATGTACTTAGGGCGATTTTGAGTCGGAAATGTAACTTCCATGACATTTTACCATCCGGGCCACTGTATTCAAATTTAGATTGTAGTATTTTACGGATGATCCCTTTAAATTTAATTATGAAACTGAAGACAATGCTAATTTAATTAAGGGGTCATCCCTAAAACACTCAAATCATAACTCGAAAACAGTGACCCGGAGGGCAAAATGTCATAGAACTTTTTTGACCCTAAATTGCACAAAGAACATCCCGCTTTATTTATGGCACACTTATCAGAAACATATTTGAGAAAGTTGTTTCTATGTTTCTTCTTTATGCACAGTCAGAGTTCGTTAAAAATCAATTTGAACCAAATGCATGATTGATATTATTAAGACTAGGGGAAGGTTTTAGAAGTGGTTTGGTTGAGTTCCTCAAGGTTGGGTCCGCGAACCCCTAGCCTATAAGCCTGTTAAGAACGTCCTATAATCTAAATCGTACCTTTTTAGCTTTAGATTAGTGAACAAACACCATTCAGATATATTATTACGGATGGATCCAAAGACTATTCAGTATTTAGTGTCTAAGTAGTGTACAATAAAATTCTCGTTTTCGCATTCATTTTAATTCGTTCACGTACCGGCCGTTAAAATATACACCGTTGCATAAAGAAAAGGCCCCAAAACTCGGTGCCCCATTTCTCAAAGTAACGCCATTATAAACATAATTCTCGTACTACTTTCTTACGTTGTTCTTTTTCAAGAGAAAAGATACTGGACCTTTTTTTTCAGGGAAGAAGATGGCAGAGAGCTTAAATACATTATGCATGCCCCGATATTTCGTACAGAGCGTCGAAAGAACTCAGCATGCACGAAATGCCAAGCGAGGCTTCACAGCCTTCACTGTGAACCGCAACCGCAAGTTCTCTAAGACTAACCCGGACTAAGTTCAAGCAACTAAAACCACCAACAAGGGAGAAAAGAGAGAGAGAGAGGGAGAGAGAGAAATCCATTTCAAGAAGAGAAAAAAAATGACGCTCTTGAAGAAGAGTCAGATTGGGATTAGAGTAAAATAGAGTTAAGATTAGGATATATCCTACTTGCCCATTCGCTGCTTTCTTAGCCTGTTTCCCTAAAACCGAGCCATCTCGTCACGTTTACCCATCGTCTTACCCACTCTTCATCCCATCATTCCTGGGGTAGAACTCCATTAGATGAAGTAATGCATTTTACACAGGGAGCCCAGCCAAAAATTTTAATTCCTTATATGAAAAATAGGAACTTTTTCCGGACATATAGGATTTTATAGGAGAAAAAATGAGTTTTTATAAGAAAATGTAGGAGAAAAACATGTTTTTATAGGAAAATATAAGAGAAAAATGCATTTTTATAGGAAAATATAGGACTAAAAATGCTCACATATAATACTATTTTGACTTAAACTATGTAGGAAAATCTCAGAAAAATCACAAATTGGATTTCAGAGATATCTATTGTAAATTATATTTATGTGGGCATAAATAATTAGTATCTACTTGCCTATGACTCAACCTCTCTTTAAATAGCAACACGTTCTTTTATCAAAAAAAAAATTAGCCTAATCTTTTGTGCTCCTCAATTGTTCTCTCTGGTTTCATTCTCTCAAAATAATAAATTATTATTATTTATGCAGGCATCACCTTGCCTGCATGTGGCTGCAATAAATTCTATATAAAAAATAACAATATAGATGCAAACACCGTATTTACTTGTTGGATCAACACGGAAATGAAAACAGCATACATTCTATCTTTTAATTTTAAAGTTCATTTGAGGCAGAAGAGTTTCTCGCGAATGATTTACATCTAATTACAAACTTCTTCGGTGTATACATATCCCAAGAAGTAAAAGGAAAAAACTCTGCTACTTGGAAGAGAGAGCGCACGACCAAATACTTTTTTATCTGCACCCAAAAACTCCCGTTACCCAAGATCCTTCGCTTCAACTCGAGCATTTTTTTCTTCTTCCAAGTTGCTCTTTTTTCTACAATTTTTTCTTTTGGTTCATGAATGGAGGGAGAAAAAAATTCTTTATATATTTTCCTTTGGTTGGCTCTTCTAGTGGTTTCGATTGGCGTAGCTGCGTGGCTTCTAAGAAGCAGGAAACGTATAAATACTTAACCATTTCATGGGTTTGTATTTTTCCTACAACGATGGATATATACATAGTTTCTTTACAGTATGGAATAAGTGAGTCTATGAAAGACAAAATATCGTTCATGGGAGCATCATTGACCCACTAGCTTTGGGATGTTAAAACTCTAGTTTAATAAGAAACTAGCTGTTACCCGCGGTGTCGCGCGGCTCGCGTGTAATTAGAACTTCCATCAAAAAGTTATAAAGAATGGGTAGATTTTACTGATGACTAATATTCTTGTAGCACCCTAGGAGCGAAGGCACTCGGCGTTGCCCGTCAGCCATAAAGAAGGGTTTTTAAATCTCTGTCCGCTATTTAAATATATGGCAACAAATCGAACCCAAAGGACCATTCAGCCCGACTAAAGGTTAAAGGAAACCAGTGACTTTATTGCATAGAGAAGATGTTTTACATTTCAGGGCGCCATTTATTAAGATGGCAGCGGATTGGGGGAAATCTTTCTCAGTACGCGCCTACAACTTTTGAGTAACGTTCCTGCAAATTTTCAGCCTTCTAGGGCAAGCGGTTTGGGCTGGGTGTTGATTATTAGGCCTGTGCGAGTACCCGGTACCCGAAAATTACCCGGTCGGGTACCCGACCCGATACCCGAAAACTTAATTTCTTAATACCCGAAATTATTCGAATATTTAAATTTTCCCGCTCATTACCCGTGACAAGGCTTAGGACAATCGGGTATTGGTTTGGCAAAGTTTCTTGAACTTAGAAGAACTTAAGTTAGAGTAAACTTTTCCACAATGCTCAGAATTATTTCAATCCTCGCTAATAGCTTAAAGGTGGAATTCATAAACGTCGGACACAACGCAATTTAGTACAGGCAAAGGCAGGGCGTCGTGCGCAAAAGGCGGAAGTTTGCGCACGACGCCCTGCCTTTGCCTGTACTAAATTGCGTCGCGTCCGACGTTTATGAATTCCACCTTTAGCGTCTTATTTTTGTACTTTTCGCCATAATGGTATCCAAGTCTTTCATGACACTTATTTTTTTCACAAATAAAAGTATTTCATCCCGATAAGTACCCGATATGATTTTTTGCTACCCGAAAAGCACCCGACTAATGGTAGTTTAGCTAGGCCTAATTATTCGAGTACCCGTTAGAAATCCGGGTACCCGACCCGATACCCGATTGGAAGTTTTTTCAACTACCTGTACCCGACCCGAAACCCAAAAATCACTACCCGCACAGGCCTATTGATTATCAGTCACTCAGTCAGTAAATTTCTTGAGTTTGTAAATGTCCTACATCTTCCTATTTCAGTGACACCAAACACTTAAGGAAATTTTACAAAGGGCTCAAGCCTATATTCAAAACAGTTTGATATATTAACCGTTCCAATGAAATATATTTTGTCTATGTGAAAAGTGTGTTATGCGAGCGACTAGCGAAGCATGTTCGGAGTCGAAATTTCAAATTTATGCGAGTTACAAGTAAAGAGAGTTGTCTTAGATATAAGTTTATTTAAAATATAGCTAGGAGCTGTTGTTGCAATATGCAATGAAAAGAAATGAAAAAAAAAATTGAAACGGAACTTTTTTTTCGAGAGGTTTCTGAAATTCTGTTTTTGTGATTTCCCCTACGATGACGCTTCGCCGCAACGTCTCGCGACTTTTCGGCTAGCTCACTTACAGGGGCATTCACTATTTTATTCCTCTGTATATTTCCCTATTTATTTTTGGTTTTTTGGTATCTGGCTAAGCCTTCCAGCTTCGTGCATTTGTTTTAAGGTTCTGGAAACCGAGAAGGCACTAACATTAAATAAACTTTGAGCCAACCCGAATGAAATATCTGCATAATGTCTTTTTTTAGAAATTACTTTATTGCAACTTACAAATTCAATAAAAACGATACTTCTTTAGGGGTTATTCATAAAGCTAAAATCGGAGCCTCCGAAATGAACTAGGCCCATGCGTGTCGCGAAGCGAGAATATTTTTTAACCAATATAGTTCGCCGTGGTTTTACGCTTGGGGGCGCTTATATTACCGTAAAATAAACAAAGTTCAACCCCGTGACCCTGTCGACTGCTTAAGTATTTGAGCCAAGGTCGCGGATTGTAAGTATACGTTTTTATTACTCTTACTGAATTGTTTTAATTGAAATAATTTATTTTTTTGTTATCAATACGATCTAACCGAAAGATTCAATAAAAAGTGAATAGCCCCAAAAACATTTACGTTAATTTTAGGATGAAACTTTTCTGTATCATAAAATTTTTATGACTGACCCCTAGAATATCAACGATAATTTAAGGAAGACCCCTGTCACAACGGTAATATGAGCGCCATCAGGGGTGCGAAGAGGATAGGTTAGAGAAGATGATTAGAATTTCTGTCGTCTGCTCCAATAACCGTGAAGGATTATTTTGAAATGAAATGTGCGGCCGCTGTTTAGTCTGCTTGATATAATCAGAAGGGGATAGTAGAAGAAGGATGACACTCTGTATCCTCTTCATACTTCAGTTATATAACATGATTCTTCCTTATAGTTTGCTCTCCTGTTCATCAAACTTCAGATGGGCATCGCAACGTGCGATGAATTCTATAACTGTTTGGTACTAAATCCTGATTCCTGAACAATCAACCTACAAACCTTGATTGTCTTGACGTGGGACAAAAATTCACAGACGCGCCTTGGTAAATAGTTAAGCGCTAATAGAGTAATGGCGATGGAACTATTTATCGCGTATGAGGTTCGGTTTAGTAACCTTGCTCCAAGTGTTCTGATGTTGGGAAGAGTCATGTTGCTATTACCCCGCTTTGTGTTATACTTCTCTCGAATAGAAGTATTATATACTTCTGTTTATATCAATTCCAATCAGTTTGGTCAAGTTCAGTAGTAAGGTGGGACAGAGCATGAAGAACAAACAAACCATTTTCTCAAATAAATAAGATATAAGTAACTATACTCATAAGTGTGAAGGGGATAAATTTCTTCCTAATGATCATGATCCATCTTTTCAGAGCGACAAACTACTTTTAGAAACCTCACACCTACGGGTGTAATCCTTAGCCTACAATTTTGGCAAGCTTTGACAAACATCTGAAAGCAGCGATGGCCATTTTTTACGTTACGTCTTTGGTTAGTTGCAGCTGGACGTTATAGTACATAGTAGATTAAATAGAAAACTACAACGATTTCTTTTCAGACGTTTTTTTTTTCTTTCTAGGCGAGGGTTTCTTTACGTGCTTGGCTACTATTAGGAGATGACGTATTAGTCTTACCAGCTTAATATCCGCTCGTGTTTCTGAAAGGGGCTCAACTTAAGACCCCTCAAACGCGACCGACTCCCACTATACGACAGCAATAAACTTATTTCTTAAAATTATACGAGAAACTACCCCACCGTCATACTCTCTACTAACCTACAAATCCCTACAAAGGATGTTTTAGCTTTTACAAAGTTAAAGTTTCTCAAGGGTTCTGGTTTGATAACTCGTGGTCAGGTGGTTAGCCATATAATACCCAACCTTGGTTTTGCACTAAGCGCGAACCTTTTATTTACACATTGTGGCCACGTTTTATACCGACGCCAACTTACCAAGGGTAAATTGTGCGCGATAAATAGTACCGATAAAAACTGTACAGCCCAAGGCAAGGCCGAATACATTCACAGTAGAGTATGCCGTATTTGTATTATCCTCCAAGGCGGGATTGCTGAAGAATAATCAGCTGGAGGCTGTATGGAGAATTACACCACCCTTACGGATAGTCCGTTAGTTTCGCAACTCCACACGTCATAAACTACTCAGTCAATGCGGTGAGGTGTTAGCAGACAATTACAGTGAATATTACACGCGAAGTACTACGTCACGTGACACGTTCCCTCCCGGGCTTTGTTAGTTAGTTTTCTTCTGCGCCACTAGAGTGTTATTGAAAAGCTGCATCTCATCTCAGCTGAGGTCTTAGAAATTTTTCCAGAACAGTCTGAGGTACGATAACGTCAACTATGCCTTTAATTAATACAAAAACTTAAAGCAATCAGCATTCAGCAATCGAGCAAATCAACTTTGAATGAAGATCCCGTGAAAATTAGTTGGCGTTATACGTATTTTCACGGTCTTTGAGAAGTAAACCCCGATTTTGGAACGTCGTAACTCTAGCCTAACCTTTCTTTCAAAAAATGTTTTAGTTCTAATTTCCCGCAATCAAATTATACACTAAATTGTTTAGCTTGCATCAATCGGGGGTCGAGTATAAATAAGAACTGAATGAAGATACAACAAATATACAATATCACGCGGAATCAATATGTTCCGATACCATCAAAAGGCCTTGCATCAATTGTTTTCTTATTGGTCTCGCGGATTTTGTCATTTCTTTGTGGGGAAGCCTAGCTCATCAAAGAAGGGCCGGAACAACGATAGAAAAAAATTGGAATGGGCTAACGCGGGAAGGACTCCCGACGTTCAAACGGCAAACGCGAAGGTACAGTAACCATCCGGGGAATACAGCGACAGCTAGGACAGGGTCGTCGCGAGAAAGACGCTGAAGAGAGGTCCCGAGGGCGGTGCAAGAGATGCGATGTTTTTTTGTTGTGGGGGAAAAAAGTAAGAAAATGCTCCGGCGTGATAATCCGACAACAGAAGTGAAATATCTGTCTCTTCGCTTTCCTATAAGGCCGCCCGAGACCATTTCGTCCTTACAGGAAGAATTATTACACAGGGAGTAGAACCAGATTAGGTTCTAAACCGATTACATCATGAATACCATAGTTAAGCAAAACGGCGTTGCCCGGGTGTTTTAAGACACTAGAAACCGAGACCAATTTCCTGTCTAGAATAAGACGTTCTGTATGCGTTCTTGATCCAATCTTGAGGAACTCAACCAAACGACTTATAAACCATAAACTTATCACCGGTTACCGAGCTTCTCATGAATTGACGTAGGTGAAACGTCATAGATTCTAGTTAAGCGACGTCTGGTGAGGCCAAATAGGAAGATTTACTGCAAAACCGAGTGCAGTCAACTTTCGCGTCGTTCTCGAACTATACTCTTAGTAAGTCTCTCTAGCATTACAAATTATAGGTAGTGTCATACTTATGGAACATATGTTATAAACTTATGGTGTTACTGATATCAACAACACAGTTTGGTTAGGTTTTCTTCACCAGCTTACATATACTTCTACCTTTAAAATTATACTTTTGCTGGATAAAGACTCACTAACATTAGAGTGGAGGCTATTGAAATTGCCTAAACAAGATGGACAGTCTTATTTGCTTTACTCCTCGTGGGTGCCAATTTCCTTGTTTTAGGGTCCCGTACCTCCGAAACTAAATGTTTTAGACCCCATGTTCTTTTGACACTTTTCACGCAGTCTCACCCAAAGAACGCACCCTTTAATTTATTTCAGACTTATCAGAAACACCCAGTGTATATAAGATAATATTATACTAGCCTGAAAAGCATTTCTTTTCAATATACGAATTCACCATATTATAGAAATATGTATAGCCACTCTTCTTGGTGGTGATTCTCTCTGGTCCATTCTGGCTCGCTTTAGGCCCAGATCTCTGGATGGCGTTCTATTTTTCGCGGCGCGGGAGGTTGCAGCAATGGCCTATGGGCAATCATCATTTTTCAAAGGTGAAAACGCGTGGAGGAAAGGGGGATATTTTGGATGAGACGTAAAGAGCAAAAAAAAAGGTTGAAAATAGTTCCTCTTACGAGGTGTCACAAGCGAGAACTGTCCGTCAAATAGATCTATTGTTTGCATTGTTCCCCTAAGCAATATACTTTAACAGAATTGTCACATCTGGATTTAAAGGATTCGGGTCTCAATTGGACTTCGTTGCAATTATACTAAAACTGTTTCCTTCAAATGATTCTATACGCCAAACGTTCGTCGCGACACATCACCGTGTCGTGAGATTTGAGAACGATGTCGCGAGATATTGAGAATTTCAGACCAAATTCAATTTCAACAAAAACACTGAATTATTTTATGCAAATGAAAACCACCCTTAGTAATATTATTGTTCACAAAATATACTCTTGGAGTGGAATTTTTTAATAACAGTAAACTTAATAGGAAAAAAGTTACATCCAATCAAAAAATCATGCTTACACTTCTTACACCTTAAAACCGGCAGTGAGTCGAGTTCATACATTCATATGTATTATACATATTACCGAAAAAAGATGTATGCAACTAGGTACTTTTAAGTCATTATTGACCCACAAATAATCTCAATGGCTCTAGGCGTCTAGTGAACTTGTTTAACACAGGTCATCATTTTCATCAAACAGTTTGATCGCATGGGGCTAAGCCAAACATTGAAATTACTCAAAATATATTTCACTGAATTCCAAAAAGGAAGATTATGATACGAGTCACATATTTATAATCGGCCAATTGATGTGTTATAAGTTCGAAAACTTTGGGAGACACTGGCTCTATTGTACTCAAACAAAAGTAAAACAAAAATAACATGCATGAAAACTTGCTGAACCACCGTTTTACAATGTTCACATATGAAATGTTCAAGTACTCTAAAAACTATATGCAAAAAAGAGTATTTCTTAGATTATAATTAAGCTCGTTTCAAGCCCGACGTAAGCTTAAGCGTTAATCTCTCTGTATTCTCAGATAAAGATACAACATCCTCTTAGCGGGAATTCACAAGGTGTGTCTATATTTAGTCTAGATGTCTAGTTTCAGACCTAACCTATTATTAATTACAGAAGGAATCTAATCAATATAACCAACCACACTAAGAATATTAATTAACGTATTACCACCAAGTCTGTTGAATTCTGGATTTGAAACTGACGCAAAAAGTATTAAATATTTTCTTTAGGAAAATGTCAAAAGTATAAGTAAAAAATAAAACGAAAATAGAGAAAAAACTTTTCACTTTATAAAAGCTTCTCCAAGTGGGAGCTATACGTGGGAGCAGGGAGCCAAGATGGAGCAGTAGGAGAGACGCGGGGATGAAGAAGTAAGATTGAATGAAACCAAAAAGAAATACACTTTCCAGTTACATAAGGCGGCGACCAACACCCATTACAAAGGACATTTTGGAAGGTACTGGAAAATATCTTTTCAGCTTGAGAATTTTCCTTGGCTCTGCGAAATTATAGCGACATACCATTTCCCCATTCCAATAATTCCAGCTGAGATTCAAGCACACAAGAGGGGGGAAGACACCATCTTGGGTTAATTCCCTGGCGCTAAGAAGCACCGCTAGAGGCAGTGCGAGTTGGCTTTGTACAGTGAACTCGGGTTCCGTCTGGTGTTGCCTCAGACCACCTAACCATTGGCAAGTAACTGAATAGGGAGCTAGTTTTGCTTAGAGCAATGCCTGACACTACCGCTGTGGCGGCGGGTGTCACAAGTTTATCACCTAACCCTCGTAAAATAGTAATTAAATTTGGCGATTAATTGCGGGTCGGTAGACACGAGCTGGGCATTGCCACGTGGTTAGGTGGCCGTCTGAGTTTTCCACACATGTCGAACTTAGTCTATCAATATTCTGTAGTAGCCAGTCCATTTAAAATTAAGAGTTGATTTGGAAAACAGGGCAAAATATGATAATTTTTCGAACGATTCACGTCCGTTCTCATTGGATAGCCGTGCCTTTGAATCAGTTGCGTGTACCACCAGTCCCTGGTAAACTATCCAGACTGACTTGATTATCTGCAGAGAAATATCTCGTGCCTCGATTTCCGGAGTAAACATATAATGAAATCGAAAAATATTCGTCGAAAAGCGGCGCGATTCAGAAAACCGATTAAAACTTTTCGAGAGAGCGAGCGCCTTCGCTTCACTTTAGATTCGATAATATCTCGAAAAGCGTAAAACGGGCGACGCTTAATATTAAAAATTGCGTCCGTCCCACTTCAACCGGCAGAGTGTGAAATTCCTACGAATACAAAAATATTCTAATCTGTATAGTTCCAAAAGCCCATCAAGTAAATAAAATTTCACTAAAATTGAAATATCAGGGTTCATACAACAGGGTTCTCACGAAATTTTTATTTTGAAAATCCGTGACTTTCCCAGCTTATCCCTGACCAAATTTTTGCCCATATCCCTGACCATTTTAACTTTTTAAGGTGTTTACCAAAGCCCACTTCATCACACGACCTGGCCTATTTTTAGCATTTCTCGAAGATGGTTACAAAAGAAATCCTTGACTCTTTCCCCCATTTTTCAAATCCCTGACATATCTAGGTTTTTCAGGTTATCCAGGTTCCGTAAAATCCCCGTACAACTTTTGGAAAACCGATTTCCCTGAGATTTCCAGGCTTTTTCCCAATATATGGAGTTATGGAGCGAATGTTAACGAACATTTTGCTTAATTACTCGGCCTCTGTTTGCTGTAACCCCAAATATTAAACATCGTTGAAAAGGAGACAAATAGGACTATAACATACTTAAAGGACATCCTTGTACCTCTAATAGAACTAGAGTTATTAGCTTCCAAAATTGCGTGTAATTAGACCCATTTTAATAACAGCGGGAGTGGTTTTTTATGGCTGAACCAACCCCTTCAGAGAAAACTTACTCAAACCTCACAAATTTCCCTGATTTCCCTGAATTTTACTAAAAATTTGAATTTCCCTGAGTTTTTTGTCAACTATTTATTTCTCTGACTTTTCCAGGTTTGTATGAAGCCTGAATATTTATACAAGAAAAAATACAATAAAATTAACAAATTTGCTAACAGCAGCCTGCAGTCACAAAATAGTCGAGTTCTGTTTTTTCAAGTACCGAATCTCAATGAACGAAGAGAAATATCAGAAAGCATTTACTTCATCGGACGAACCTCCGATATCATTCGGGATAAGCTCGAATTCGTCCCGGAAAATCATTTGGACTAAAACATTATAGTTGGGGATTTTCTCCTATAGAATTTTCTGAGCCTCAACGAATGTTGCAGGGATGGGTGCATAGCATTTTAATAAAGGATGGTTATTTAAATCGGGAAGGTATATATTTATATGTATGCATATATATTTATATACAGGGTGGAAACCTTTGCAGGCGACCATTCTAGATACTTCTCCTAATTCGTTGGTGTTTTGCAGGGTCAATTTGTAAGCGATTTAAATAGAAACGGGGCCTATATAAAGTTTAGCTTCGATCAAATAGAGCTTTTCTGAGAAGTAGGCATGCGTTAATTTCGTATTTCAGTGGGCATCGGCATTTCCGTTGAATCTATCCGCCTAGTCTTTCCACGATTCCAGTCAAGTGACATTGCCCAATCACTACTCAAGTAAATCGTAACACTACTGCCAAAATATAGTTCTTGACCCTCATAACGGATTGTACACTATTACAGACGTTTTTATTGAGAAATTAAATACCCTTAATATAAGAAACCAAATGAATCAAAGTCATTGGTTACCACAGTCGGCAATTTATCAATTTCCATGGATGACAATACTAACGTTTACGTTAAAAAAGGATTACGAATAATTACCAAAAATAATAACCAATTTAAAAGTATGGTTTTTCATTTGGTTTCTTCAAGTGAAGATATAACGACTATAGGCTACTCAATGAATTTCACTACTTTCAATATCCTACCAGGGATCCATGTACTTTTAGAAGCAGGAATGGAGAACAGAGAAATCTGGGCGCGCGTCTAAGTCGATCCCCTTCCCGGGACGGGGGTATAAAAGAAGAGGCGGGTCATTACAACAGAGGTAGAATGGAACTACGTATTTTTCACCGTCCCCGTCAGCAACGTCATCAAAACGTAGTTTAATTGAGCCGACAAGAAATTAAAAAATTTTCGTTACGTGTTGATGGGAGGGGCTCTATACTGGGCTATGAGTCGGACTGAAGTAAAGGCTAACCTTTCAGCATTCCTGCTTCTAAAATTACATGGATCCCTGATCCTACAAAATATAGTAGCGTAATGGTTTGGACCACATGATTTGAAAGATCGGTAACCAATGACATTGTATCATTTGATTTCATTAAAAATGTATTAATTTCTCTACTATAGCGACTGTGAATACTCTCAAAATTATCCTTACATAACATTAGGACTAAGTACATAGACAGGTCGTCGACAAAGGTTTCCGCCCTGTACATATATAGGGTTCCACTATACGTGCCCACCCCCTTGCTAGCAGGCATTTCGCAAATTCTCGGGGCGGAATTAACGACTTTCTATTTCACGCAGCTATTTGTTTACGTCCTCATCCCATCCTTCCTCTTGAGCTTCCCTGACGCGCACCACCTAAATCTTTTCCAAATCTCGGATTGCCCATACCTCTCATAAGTTTATAATTAATATGTATCCATAAGTACGAAGTCACTTCAAGCCGTGTTGAGAGAAAACAAACAAGATAATTGCAAGTTATGTGGTTGCAAAGACGTTAGATATGGCTAAGAAAAAAAGGACTAACTAACGTCTATGGGTAGATATTCCTTAGGTTCCGTCATAAAGTTATTTCAAGCTACAAAACAGCGCCCCTCCCCCTTTCACAAGAGTCTATCACGGTTACTGGTAAAAATTACTGGAGCAGACGATAGAAATCGGAATCATCCTCTGACCGAGGGTACTAGTCAGATATAGACATTTTTGTTAATTTTATGTCCTAGCCCTTTTAGAGTGTTTCGAACAGTGTTAAACTTATAAGAGATAAACTTATGCTATATACTATCTCACGCAGAGGTATATCTTACGGAGGGAGATAAACCTCACTCTAGAGTGATTTCGAAAATCGAGATATACATCTATGCTATATCTTTCAAAAATTCGTTATAAACTGAAATGTTGACAGATTTTCTATTTTCAAATGGATTCGAAATTTTGAAACGTATATGTGCGATTTTAGAAAATTTCATAAGAGTACAAACGACTTGGAAATAATTGGGAATGAAGTTAGTTTTCTTTTTGGCCAGTTCTTCTAACAAAACTTTGATTTTAATTCTTAACTTTTATATTTTAGAAAGTTGTTTGTATATGGATGTTATTATTTGCGCACTGTCAATTTGACAAAACTGCTCTGATGATATCAAAAACACTAGGGAAAGATTTAAGTGTGGTGAATCGGTTCAGTTCTTGAAGGTTGGGCCCGCGAACCCCTATCCTTCAAGCCTGTTATGTATGTTCTACCCTAGGCTATAATTAAGTATCGTTTTATTGAAATTCAAAGTTGTAAAAAATGTTAGTTTCAGTGTTTAGTGTCTACAGAGACAGGAAACACTTCCCAGTTAACAGTGCCTCAAAACACCCGGGTAACGCGACTAACGCCATGTACCTTAAATAGCTAGTTTACCATAATTTTTCTCCAAGATTGATCGCAATTGGTACTGTTAGAGACAGGGTTGGCAAGTTTTTGCCAGGGGTGGAAAAAACCGCGGTTTTTACCTGGTAAAAACCGGGTGGCAAAAACTAATTTTTCCGCGGTTTTTACCGCGCGGTTTAAACCAGGTTAAAACCGGTGGCAAAAACCATTTTTTCCGCGGTTTTTTCCACTTTTTAAGGTTTTTTCCAGTTGCTATGTGAAGTATTTGACTAATTATTCGTTAAATATTCGCGAAAAACCTGGCAAATTTGAATACTAAAAATTTAATAGAGTAATAACCACCTCAAATTTAAAAATTAAAAATACTATTGTTATTTTTCTAACATAACAATAACAAACATCACGAAAATGCACTTAAAACTCGCTAGTTTACCACTTTGTAACCATGAATTTAGTTTTTGCCGGTTTTTTCCGTTTTTGCCGGTTTTTACCGGTTTTTTCCACGTGTCCCGGCAAAAACTAGTTTTTGCCAACCCTGGTTAGAGAAATTGTAAATATGTAGCTTTCAATTGTCTAAGCATCCGCAACCACCAAAGGTAATTGATCTGACACTTGCCCGATATCCGAACACTCTTTCCAATTTAGGAAAAGTTTAAAAATACCGTATTTATAAATGACTATAACATCTTAACAATTTTCCAAATTTCGCCAATTGCCTGCTGCTGCTTGGAGTCTAAAATATTAAAATTTTGAATTCTATATTCGACGCTAAGCGTTTCCCTAAAGCTTACTACACATTAGCGAGTTTTTAAGCTTTGTGTTTGAAAAATCGTGCCAAAGCTTGCCTTACGGACATAGCGACATCTGGCGAAGCTATTCAAGCAAGAAGGAAAGAGGTGAGACGTAGTCAAAATCTCCACACTTATAACCTTGCCTCTGAATCTACGGCAACGAAGTCCTCCCAGCATCCTCAGCGTTTCGGTAAGGTCGTACGGTACGTAAACGTCGAGGATGCCCTCTGTGTCAAAAACCTAGAAGCTAATTCATGAAAACTAGCTTTAATTTTTAAATGGAACAATGCGGCAGAATTTAACAATTCCCTACCAAAGATAGTAGCGTGCGCAAGGTTTTCTGGAAGACTTTCTATCCCCGCAGAAGGCGCACCATCATTTCCACTACATCTCACCTCTCTCCGCAATGCCCATCGCAACGCTTCAAAACGCACTACTTATGTGTAGCAAGCTTAAGTGCAGAAAAGACGGCCGAAAGATGAAACCCAATTTAAACAAAACTATTTTCGAAATGTGAAGACTTTTAGTTTTATTTCTTTTAAGGATTTAAAAGCTAAAGGATTTAGAAGGCCGGTATAAAACGTCAGAATTCAATTTAATTGCATCCTCAAGGAAATGCCAACGTCACTTAGGATTAGACATTAAAAATTAACATTTTAATTAATTCAAGCATAAAATCAGAACAAATTTAAATTAGAACTTTGCTTTGTTTTCTTGTTATTTTCATTAGTTATTTTCGGACCTTTTTTCAAAAACCTTTTCGTTTTGCTAACCTTAAGACTCGGTTCAGTCTTTAAGCAGACAACATATAGCAACCAATGAGAGAGGTATAGGGAATAAGCCAATCACCAGAAACCGAATGTTCTAGAGTTTTCGAAAACATTTTGTCCAATTATAAAGAATTTAATTCAGGCAAATTTATGTGATTTCAAATAGAATTTCACCTTTTCACCTCAAGTGGTTATTAAAAATAAACCTTTGCATCTTGAAAAGTAACTTGTCCCTCAGTTAATATAACGACGATGACATAACAGGTTTAAATTTTTTATGAAACATTCCCAAAATATCCAGTTATTTTTACAAATAGGTATATCTTTACCAAAAAGAAAAGCCAGACAGAATTTTATCTGTTAAAGGTTTCCGAAAAAACCACCAATAATAATCTATAAGATAGTTTACGAACTTTAAGTTAAAATATCTTTACAACCAGTTTACCTCTTTTATCTTTGAAATGACAAGAAAACCGAAATTTTTAAATAAAAATCCATCTACAAAACGTAACGTTCCTAGACGCAATTAAAGAAAATGTCAAAGGGGTCGAACATAAATACGCAATATTATTTTCTTCAAACAAAAATGCAATGGAATTTGGTTTAATGTTCAATCCCCTGACTGTGATGGTACGCTGGTAGCTTTAGAATTTAAAGACTTCAATAGAAGTTTGGACTAAACTTTAAATTGTGGGGCGAGGGTCCTTGGGAATCGAAAGAAAATTGGGAAAAGCAATTTAAAATAAATTAAATTAGGAAAAGTATATTAAATCATGAAAGAATCGAATTGATGGAAAATAATCAAGGAATAAACTCCCCAAATACATCGCGACCAACGGAGAAAAATCAATTAACGATTTTACTAAGAGAGATTCTCTGCAACGCTACAATTTAAGAAACCGGGGAGTTAAAATTAAAAAATAGCTAGTTTATTAAATCTATTTTAGTATATTAATCTAATATGATAAAATTAAATCCAGCACACGCCCTGACTGAATGACTGATAATCAACGAAAAGCCCAAACCAAGGAAGCTGAAAATAGTAGGTTTTGCAGAGAAGTGTCACTTAATTAGTAGGTACACATTACGAACTATGTTTCGAATCCGCGGCCATCTTGCAAAATGGCTTCCTTTAAACGTCCGTAAGTTTCAACCTATTTCAGTTATATTTAGTACGCTGGTTCCCTCTATCCCATAGATGCGATTTAAAAAAATTTTGGGTTAAATTTTCCGCCATTTTTAAAAATGGCGGCATCTTAAAGAAAAACAAATGTTAAGGCTTGTTTTCAATCAAATTTTTCCAAGCTTTCGGCTGTGGGTTTTTTAGGGTCTTTTATTTATTTTTTTTTCGGACTTTAGACGCAGGTTTTCGAAGACAAAAATTCTTTAAAAAATTAAAACAGAAAAGCTGAAACTTGGATCGTTTTCAAACAAGCTTCAAATGAATAAAATTTACTAAAGATGGCGTAACTCAATTGCTTTTACTTTGAGCGGCAAAAACTTAAAGAAAATAACAAGCAAATATCAAACTCATTCGGATATCGACTTCTCGAAAGTTTAAAGCCTGAAAAGAAGAAAATCTGAATTTGAAGCTGGTTTGAAAACACTTCGATTTTTGGCTTCGGCTTTTGGTTGCTACTTTTGACGCAAAAGATTTATTTTTTATCAATAAAAATCTCGATTTTAAACGCGCTTTTACTGCTTATTTTAAATAAAATGCGTTTTTAGCGTATTTATATTATTTATAAAATTAGGAACTCTATAAATATTTACACATGAATTTGTAATATATAATTCAATTGAAATTTTAATTGCTAAATACCATTAATGTATTCGTACGCTATTGGTCTTTTATTATTTTACGTATAGCTACGGTACGAATCTAATGACAATGTTGTTTTTTATCTCTGTTGGGGGTTTTTTTTTGGCGTAAAATAATCAGTTTTGCTTTTAGTTCTGATTTACCTAATTTATTTATCGTCGTACCCCTCCCCCTCCACCCCCACCCATAATCCCATTATTTCCGCTTGCCCGTAAGAGTTCCACTCTCAATTTCTGACTAGCGGCATAACATCTCTGAAATCTGATTTTTCCGCCTTAGAGGGTCCCCGTTCATAATGAATACACTCAATTCCCCAAAGAATATGTTCGAAGATAAAGCATTGATAAAACTTTATTTCCAAATAGCAGCAATTGGACCCGGCGTTACCCGTCTGGACATTTTTTACAGTACCTTTCAGGACGCCATTTTAAAATATGACCGCGTGTTTAACCCTAAAAGTCGCCGCGAAGTTCGTCTTATCGGATGTAGTTAACCATACTATACAGGGTGTTTCCGATAAGTCTGCCAAAAATTAAGGAGGATGTTCTTTGGTCGATTTTGAGTCGATAATGTTCCATGACTTTTCGCCGTTCGGGCCGCAGTTTTCAAGTTGAGATTGGAGTATTTTACGGATGAACCCTTAATTTTAATTAAGGAATTTAAAAACCACGCTAATTTAATTAAGGGGTTATCCCTAAAACACTCAAGTCGTCACTCGAAAACAGTGGCCCGGACGGCAAAATGTCATGGAACATTTTCAACTCAAAATAGCAAGGATGACGTTACTGCGAATTCTACTGCGGCATAATTGAAATTTCAGTTAAATACTCGTGCAATAATTGAATGAATGTACTCGACATGAAGAACTGGGCGCAGCCAAAGGCTATATACGTAGTTATACTCTAAGAATGGGAAGATTTCGGCAGTAAAACAGGTTTAGTTAACAGGAAAAAGGGGCAGGTTGTAAGAATATAAATGTCTATGTACACATACGCGTTAGCAAGCTAGTAGTTGTGTTTTACCTTTTTGCTTAATGAGTTGTTATCATTAACCGTTGTAGGATAAAAATAATGAACTTTTTGGGGTCACCCTCCTACTTTTTCGTCCAGAGATTCGTTAGCCCTCCCTTGCTTAGTGGCTAATTAAAAATAGCGCAATTATCTGGATATCGCCCGGCCCTATATAACTTCCTTACAATGTATAAACATAAAAGTAATTTTTCCCTGTAACACATTCGTTAGCTTACGCTATGAAGTGAATTTGTACATTTCTAACGATTACCTAATACGTGAAATCTAATGGATTGTGTTTAATTTACAGTTATTTTTCAACATGAGACGGCAGTGGACTAGGTGGGCGGGGTCGTGACCTTTAAAAGTGTGATTGTTACTTCAGGTTTTTTCTTTTTTAAAAAAAGCTGCCTTTGGGTCATGGTCATAAACTTGATAAATACATTATCCCAGAAGGGGATAATAGAAGAAGGATGAAACTCTCTATCCTCTTAATGCTTTAGTTATGTAACGTCATTCTTCCTAGGCTCACCCTTTTAGTTTGCTTTCCCGCTCATCAAACTAAAAATGGGCATCTCACCGTAAGGTGAATTCTATAATTGTTTGGCACTAAATCCCCAGCAATCATCCCACAAACCTCGTCTTGAAGTGGGACAAAAATGCGCAAGCGCGTCTTGCCAAATTTTTAAACGCTAATAGAGTAATGATGAGGGAACTATTTATCGCGTATGTGATTCGTTTTAGTAACCTTGCTCTAAATGTTCCGATCTTGGGAAGAGTGACGTTACACTTACCCCGCTTTGTGGTACACTTCTCTCGGAGAGAAGTATTATATACTTCTGATTATTAAACTAGCTAAGCTACTAGGCGTTGTCCGTGTGTTTTAAAGTAGTGAAACCGCGTGTCCTGTCAAATTTTCATAACTTTCAAGTTCCAAAAAACGATGCTTAACTAAGGGTAACTCATTAATAAAGGTAGTGAGTTAAGCATCTAGAATAGGACGATCTTTACCACTAACAAGCTGCCCCAGCAGAAAGGACACTCGTGCGGGATATGTAAGATAATAAAAATTTAAACAATAGGGGCTAAAAAAGCGAGCATTAGATAAAAAATTCTTTGCTAGACGCCATACCTCCAGTTGTGAACTTGTGAGAGTCTAATAAATATTAACAGAAGAACTCGCAGCAGACAACTCCTTCTAAAGACTTAAGCTATCCACTAGCACCATCGCGCGCCACCATCCTTAACCCACCGCACCAACGCGTGCTTCGGAGGAGGCGGAGTCTATTTATCCTTTTTTGCGGCTTCAGCTAGAGTGTGTTCTGGTGGAGTCACCAAATAAGTGTTTACTTTAAAAAATCGAAATCGCAATGATGGGGATGAAAAGCCCGAACACACGGTATTCCTGTCGCCATGCATTGCCAAAGCTACGCTAGAGAGACCTTGAAAACCGGGACCAATACCTCGTGCGAGGGGGGGATTCTCCCCCGCACGAGTAAAAACGTCCATAGTGTTACTGATATCAACCATGCAGTTTGGCAAATTCGGAAATAAACTAATTACAATTGTGCCTAAACAAACAAACAAACCACTTTCGCAAATTAAGTCAAACATTTACTGAATCCTTGTTAGAATTGCAGCTTAGTGACGATCTTCATGTAAATTTGTGTTTTGGTCCCAGGTTGAATTTTAAGTAGGTCCAACACGACACCCTTGGCAACATTTTTATTATAACAATTTCTAAAAATTATTTATTTAATTATTTTGCTAGGATTGTCTGGCAAAAACATTTTGAAAGTATAATAAGAATATACGCAAATAAATTCATATTATTCATAGCAATTTATGAAAAATGGATGCTGGAATCGTTCGAATAAAAGATGATGAATAATTTAAATATATATTGTACGTTTTAAAAACACGACCTAATTTTCAATTCTATTCTTATTTCGTAATATTTATTCACATTGAAAGAAAGAGGGGTGAGGGATAGGGAGTCTGTCCGTCATACATTAGAAAATTGAATTATTCAACGGGTGGGGCTTCCCACTAGGTACTGAGAATGTCGTGCGCCATTGAGTATACTGTTGAACTAATTCCTTATTATTAGCGATTATAGTATGACCTCTGGTGACCTGTAGTATAAACACACGAATTCATCCCAAGAACGTCTCAGGACCTATTCAAGGATTCATCCTATATTTTCGGGAGTTGTCTTTATTCTCAACAAGAGTTTTAGAATGCCTCGAGGGGTCAGAAACTCCGTGTAATCTTTAAAGCCCTGCACACCCTTGATAGTACTAAAATGAATACATTTCATAAGTAATTCGGTTTGCAAGTAATCTAAGAGTGATTAGCCCCTTGACCTTCTAGCAGTGAGCAGATAAGAGAAGGAGTCTAGGAAAGACCAAATTCTCTGTCAACCCCATCCCCCTTTCAAAAACCGGTACCGACTCGGCTGTGGGCTGGGGCTAGGTATCACAGTTCCGCATATGCGCAATCGGCACAACAGAGAGGAAAAAGATATCAGAGAACTTTGTTTACGGCCGAGGCTACAGGTAACCACGCTGATCTCTGGTGTGAGCCTCTAACCGTATTTTCGTATGTACCCTTTATGAATTTCCTTCTTAACGGATCACGTGACTTCTGGCTTCTCGGCTGTGCGCGAAGGTAGGTGTGCGTGAGAGAGATATCGGGCTGCACCGTTATAGTTACCTTCCCTCTTTGACGCTCCTTCTAATATGTGCTCACCGCTCAGCGCAACCTTGGTACATGCTGCACCTATGCCTGAACTAAAGTGATTACGTGTAATCTTTAAAGCCCTGCATTCTTTTGATAGTACTAAAATGATGACACTTCATAAGTAATTCGGTTTACAGGTAATCTGAGAGTGGTTAGCCCCTTGACTAAAGTATACCATACGTTCTAGCCGTTTCTAGTAAGTCATACATTTTAGAGTATGACGTTGGTGAAAACTAGTTTCCCGGTTAAACGTGTTTTTATTCGAGCATTTCTCACTCGAACGAGGAAAAACTCGTTTCAAACGGGAAATCTGCATATTCAAATAAACTTATTTTTCTCGCAACATTTCTTTAATTTAAAAATATTATAATTTCTTTCCCCATAGTAACGGGATTCATTCGAAACGGAATAGCGGATTGTTCGGAGGGATCGGCCGGACTCCGTTTATAGAAAATAAGAAAATGCACTTTTACTAAACGTCATTTGAATTCTTGTAAAAAATCGATGCCGGCTTTTTTTTTTTTTTTGCCATCATCTGCTTAGATTTAGCGTCGATAAACATCCCCGAGTCGGTTTCGTTATGTTTACGTCGCACCAGCAAAATTAATCTGACAGTCCAACAGTGTTTCCCAAACGCTGCTGTGTCGTGAGATTTGAAAACTGTGTCACGAGATTTTCAGATAACTTACAAATTTAGAGTCAAAATCGTAAATAGGATTCGTAGACAATATTTACATAATATATTACCAAGAAAAGTGTATGCCACGCGAGTGGTAGTTTTAATTCATTACAATTAATGGCATATAATTAATAATTATCACTGTATCTCGAAGTCTAGTTATAATAATATTTTGAATAAATATTTTGGTCGTATAGAGCATAAGTCAAATATAGAAATTTTTTGAAATATATAGATCTCTGAAATCCAATTCACATATTTATAATTGAAAAAAAAAAAGAATGTGTCGCAAATTTTGTATCTTTTGTACTCAAACAACAGGAAAACAATATAACCTTCTATACATAGTTTTCAGCTTAGGAGAATTGATACCACTTACACCAGGATGCCAGGCTACTTGGTACTGCACTTTGTCCGCCAAGTAGCCCGACCTCCTTGTATAAATGGAATCAACCCTCCTAGTCAAAAACTATGAAAGCTTTATTTACGAAAATGTAAGTGATTATCTGTTATTTCCAAATTAAAAAAAATTATAGACGTTTAGCATTATAATTTGATGAGTGACTTCATTGCTTTTCGAAAATCTACTTCTTTTAGCACAAATGGCCGACACCCTTTTTCCGACACTCTTGGTCAGTATCGGACCGGGAAAAAAACGAAATATGAATAAAAATATTATCTTCTTTTTTTTAATTTTAAATATTAGAAACGGGGTAAATTATTAAAGTTAGTTTTGGGTGAGCGATAAGAGAGATTTTAATGAATTAGACACACCCGGAATATCCTAGATTTGAACGCTTTATATTACCTGTTTACCCACTGGACAGCAAATCACGTTTCTCTTATTTAAAATATTATAATTTGTCATCAAAATACACCCAAAAGCGACTTGTAAAATTCCCCCTTAATTAAAGCGGGGTTGCTTGGTTATTATATAGCTCATGTATAATTCTCCCATAATATATAGGCCTAGCGCTTTTCCATCTGTCCCTTTGAACTGATGATGATGAAGAATTTCCAGATGGAGTTTATCTTCAAAAATAACGAAGAGCTTCTAGTTCAGTTTTCATAACGCGGATAAATAACCTCAAATCATAGACGATATTTTGTGGTTTTGAAAATATAATTAGGCCTAAATCTTAAAAAAAAATGTAAGAAAAAACAGCATGTTTGGTGCCGTATTTATCTTTTGTTATAACTAAACGAAACTGAAATTTTTAACGATTGCCGAATATTAGGCCTACTGGAAGATAATTTGTTAAGGCGGTAGTGTCGTCAAAGTTGTTTGGGGAGGGGACATCGATGAACTCTGATTTTGAAAATGGTGAATGGGGCAATGTCCTACACCAGGGTTGCCAGCGATTTTTCATTTCAAAATTCCATCTAAAGCCGGGATAGACTAATCTGCTGAATGTCTGAACGTCTGAACTGCTGAAAATAGTAGAATTTCTACTATAAAATTCTCCCATCCTACCAAACCGTAAACTGTCTGAACCTTTTTGACTATTTTGCTGAGATGCTGAATTCTGAACCGTGAACTTTGAAATTAATGTAAGATAGAGACCGTCTGAACTTTTTTGACTATTTTGCTGAAATGCCGAATTCTGAACCGTGAACTTTGAAAATGAAGTAGAATGGAGACCGTCTGAACTTTTTTGACTATTTTGCTGAAATGCCGAATTCTGAACCGTGAACTTTGAAAATGAAGTAGAATGGAGACCGTCTGAACTTTTTTGACTATTTTGCTTAAATGCCGAATTCTGAACCGAAATTAATGTAAGATAGAGACCCTCTGAACTTTTTTGACTATTTTTCTGAAATGCTGAATTCTGAACCGCGAATTTTGAAAATGAAGTAGAATGGAGACCGTCTGAACTTTTTTGACTATTTTGCTGAAATGCCGAATTCTGAACCGAATTTAATGTAAGATAGAGACCGTCTGAACGTTTTTGACTATTTTGCTGAAATGCTGAATTCTGAACCGTGAATTTTGAAAATGAAGTAGAATGGAGACCGTCTGAATTTTTTTGACTATTTTGCTGAAATGCCGAATTCTGAACCGTGAATTTTGAAAATGAAAATGAAAATAGTGTAACAATGTTACACCTTTTCTAAAATATTGTTGACTTCCCAAATAATAATATTGTTTTTCCAAACAATTACTGTTTACAATTATCTACTACCAAAATAAAATAACCTTTCTCGAATTATAATATGCCTTTTTCAAAAAATTACTGTTTACAAAATAACCTTTCTCGAATTATAATATGCCTTTTTCAAAAAATTACTGTGTACAAAATAACCTTTCTCGAATAATATTATGCCTTTCCCAAAACATTACTGTTTACAAGTATCTACTTCCGAAATAAAATAACCTTTCTCGAATTATAATATGCCTTTTCCAAAAATTTACTGTTTAGAATTATCTACTTCCGAAATAAAATAACCTTTCTCGAATTATAATATGCCTTTTCCAAAAAATTACTGTTTACAAAATAACCTTTCTCGAGTTATATTATGCCTTTCCCAAAACATTACTGTTTACAATTATCTACTTCCGAAATAAAATAACATTTCTCGAATTATAATATGCCTTTTCCAAAAAAATACTGTTTACAAAATAACCTTTCTCGAATTATAATATGCCTTTTCCAAAAAAATTACTGTTTAGAATTATCTACTTCCGAAATAAAATAACCTTTCTCAAATTATAAAATGCCTTTTCCAAAAAAATTCTGTTTAGAATTATCTACTTCCAAAATAAAATAACCTTTCTCAAATTATAATATGCCTTTTCCAAAAAATTACTGTTTAGAATTATCTACTTCCGAAATAAAATAACCTTTCTCGAATTATAATATGCCTTTTCCAAAAAATTACTGTTTAGAATTATCTACTTCCGAAATAAAATAACCTTTCTCCTCCATTCTACTTCATTTTCAAAATTCACGGTTCAGAATTCAGCATTTCAGCAAAATAGTCAAAAAAGTTCAGGCGGTCTCTATCTTACATTAATTTCGGTTCAGAATTCGGCATTTCAGCAAAATAGTCAAAAAGGTTCAGACGGTCTTTATCTTACATTAATTTCAAAGTTCACGGTTCAGAATTCGGCATTTCAGCAAAATAGTCAAAAAAGTTCAGACGGTCTCCATTCTACTTCATTTTCAAAATTCACGGTTCAGAATTCAGCATTTCAGCAAAATAGTCAAAAAAGTTCAGACGGTCTCCATTCTACTTCATTTTCAGAATTCACGGTTCAGAATTCGGCATTTCAGCAAAATAGTCAAAAAAGTTCAGACGGGCTCCATTCTACTTCATTTTTAAAATTCACGGTTCAGAATTCAGCATTTCAGCAAAATAGTCAAAAAAGTTCAGACGGTCTCCATTCTACTTCATTTTCAAAATTCGCCGTTCAGAATTCAGCATTTCAGCAAAATAGTCAAAAAAGTTCAGACGGTCTCTATCTTACATTAATTTCAAAGTTCACGGTTCAGAATTCAGCATCTCAGCAAAATAGTCAAAAAGGTTCAGACGATCTCTTACTTTAATTTCACTGTTCACTGTTCAGAATTCGGCATTTCAGCAAAATAGTCAAAAACGTTCAGACAGTTTATGGTTTGGTAGGATGGGAGAATTTTATAGTAGGAATTCTACTATTTTCAGCAGTTCAGACGTTCAGACATTCAGCAGATTAGTCGATCCCTCTAAAGCCAATTTTCCTGACCAATTTTCAAACTTACACCAAGAAGTTATATCTAGTATCTCAGAGAGAAGGTATAAATTCGCCATATTTCCAGCTTTATCTCCAGTCCAAACGTAGGTCCGGAGTCAATCCCCGTCTCTAAATTACAACCAGCATCTCATTGGTTCTTGAAAACTCACGTCAGCGCGACGACGCGAGTGACGAAAATAACAGTCATATTTTCCGACTGAGGAGAGGCGAAATAGCCCGGCGCCTCCTTTTACGTCCCCCCTTGTATTTTGAAAGGGGGACTGGGACTATGGCGCGCGAATACAAAGGCATTTTATACCTTCTCTCTGAGATACTGATATAACTTCTTGCTTACACTAACAGAAAAGTAAGAATGCAGCCTTTAAAAATTCCTTATTTATCATCAGCTTTGTAGTTACAATTATGCTAATGTTATGACCGTTTTTAATTGAAACTACTATTTAGTAGTTAATAAAACTTTATTAAGAACTATCAGAAACAGTTAATGTAGGCCTATAGGATCTTATCATTGTCCCGTATTTGAGCTGGTGCGCCTAGTTGGCCGTGACTACACATTTTCTCAAATCAGTATGCAACGGAAATTCCTTGAACTTTCCCTGACTTTTACGACAATTTTCAAATTCCCTGACTTTTACGACAATTTTCAAATTCCCTGACTTTTTATACCCTTTTTGAAAAGCTCTGACTTTTCCAGGTTCTCCAGGTACTGTAGCAACCCGGTACACTCCCTGTGGGTTTTTGGTTTGTCGGAACCAATTCGCTAAACCTATGCACGTGAAAATAAACCAAGAAACAGGATATAAGGTAAGCTCGTAAATCAACCGTAAACGTTCAGTGAAAATCAAAATGTTGTCTGCTACAAACAGACTTTTATTTGTAGCATTATAAACTAAACAGGCACGATACGTGTATATACAGAGTGTTCCAAAAAGGGTGACAGGACCGAAGGGTGATTTTGAGTCGAAAATATTATACGAAATTTAGCCCTAATGGCCAAAATTTACAATATTTATCATTTTACTGTTTTACGGATGGCCCCTTAAATTTAGAAACTAATAAGCTGCAAGACAGTTGCTTATTTAACTAAAGGCCATCCATAAAACACTCCAATCATAACGGTGTCCCTTAGCACGAAATGTCATAGAAGATTTTCAATTCAAAAACGTCCAAAGAACCTGCTGAACTTGGGCTCTACCACCTTTTTTTTTGGAGCTCCCTGTATGTTCGGAATCAGCTTAACTTAATTACTAAGATTAAAGAGGGACAAAACCCTAAATTAAAATAGCGTAACCTTACCCTGAACTCAACTAAATAACCCACTCTATATACTTAAATAACTACTCAACCAACCGTTATTTATTAACGACGATTATTATAACTATTTCCATTTGACTTCTCTATTTACAACGATTCCCGTTAATCGCAATACCTCGTTATCTTTCAATCCTTACTTGGTTTTCACTAAATTTCCCCTAAAATTACCTGTTTTTAAATGGGACTTTCAGTGCAAAGCAAGGTGGGCAAAGTCTATAGGATCCGATAAAAAAGCGGGAGAAATATTACAGTTATTTAAGAACGCGGTTATTCCTAATACGCCAAGCATAAGATTAGTCTGTGGCCCGAGGAGACGAAATAATTACATTCTAGATGACATTTTTTTTCTTTTCCTCAAATTCCTCTTTCTGTCTCCCACTCTCTCTCCCTCTCCAAAAGATTTGATTCTTTTTTTCGCCTAGAGAGTCAATTTAGCCAAACTCGGCCGATACACGTGAACGTGTAGGTTGATGTCGACGAGTTTTCTAACGGAAATCAAGAAAAATTAATTTAAAAAAAAAACCTGATCGTGTTTTCCGGTTATTATTTTTTAAGATCCAACAGCTATTAATAAAAACTGTCATTGTAGACAAAGACTGGAAAGTGTAAAAGATAAGGTTTGAAAATGAACTGCCTGAAGTAACAGATATTAAAATTTTCACTTTTGAAGACATCATTATAAAACATCAATTATTTTAAAAAATTCTTATCTTACTTTTTTTCACCAAAATTTCATTTTCCCAAAATATTTTTCAGCAATATTTACCAAGTATTTTGTCCTCAATAGTAGTTGTCACCTAGAAGGGTTTAAGGGATACTAGCTTGGTACTGGTTTTACTTTCAACTAACATTTGATTCTAGGAGATTCAAATGCTTCGATATCTGAAAAGATTTCTCTTGAAGAGTTTAAATTTTTATATTTTAAAATTGAAAATATTGCGAAGCGGAAAATAATATAGGCCTTTTCTTTGTGATTTAGTGTCGAAAAGATCTGTAGATTAATCGTGATCTTTGAGAGCAACACAGCACGTTAATATTTAATACTTTGAAAGCTTTACAATTTAAGAATACGTTTTGTAAAGTTTTAATACGGTTTATATTTTGTAAGCTCTCAACGATTTTCTCACGTTATAGGGTCAATTTTCTACCTAATTTTAAATTTTTGATAAAAAATAAAATGTAAAGCCGTAGTATTTTTAAAATAACGCGCATGTTCCTTTTTAAAATACTTTCCCGAAGTAATTTTGGTGAAAAAAAGTAAGATAAGAATTTTTTAAAATAATTGATGTTTTATAATGATGTCTTCAAAAGTGAAAATTTTAATATCTGTTACTTCAGGCAGTTCATTTTCAAACCTTATCTTTTACACTTTCCAGTCTTTGTCTACAATGACAGTTTTTATTAATATCTGTCACTTCAGTCTTCATATTAATTAAAATTGTTTAGAAAATATGGGAGAAAAAGTCTTAGGGCGTTGCGCGTCCATCGGTAATTACCGGTCGTCGGTAATCTAGCTTAATTACCGGTCGTCGGTAATCTAGCTTAATTTCCGGTCGTCGTTAATCTAGCTTAATTACCGGTCGTCGGTAATCTAGCTTAATTACCGGTCGTCGGTAATCTAGCTTAATTTCCGGTCGTCGTTAATCTAGCTTAATTACCGGTCGTCGGTAATCTAGCTTAATTACCGGTCGTCGGTAATCTAGCTTAATTACCGGTCGTCGGTAATCTAGCTTAATTACCGGTCGTCGGTAATCTAGCTTAATTACCGGTCGTCGGTAATCTAGCTTAATTACCGGTCATCGTTAATCTAGCTTAATTACCGGTCATCGTTAATCTAGCTTAATTACCGGTCGTCGGTAATCTAGCTTAATTACCGGTCGTCGGTAATCTAGCTTAATTACCGGTCGTCGGTAATCTAGCTTAATTACCGGTCGTCGTTAATCTAGCTTAATTACCGGTCGTCGGTAATCTAGCTTAATTACCGGTCGTCGGTAATCTAGCTTAATTACCGGTCGTCGGTAATCTAGCTTAATTACCGGTCGTCGGTAATCTAGCTTAATTACCGGTCGTCGGTAATCTAGCTTAATTTCCGGTCGTCGTTAATCTAGCTTAATTACCGGTCGTCGGTAATCTAGCTTAATTTCCGGTCGTCGGTAATCTAGCTTAATTACCGGTCGTCGGTAATCTAGCTTAATTACCGGTCGTCGGTAATCTAGCTTAATTACCGGTCATCGGTAATCTAGCTTAATTACCGGTCGTCGGTAATCTGGTTTAATTACCAGTCGTCGGTAATCTAGTTTAATTACCCTTAATTGGTAATCTAGATTAATTACCCTTAATTGGTAATCTAGATTAATTACCCTTAATTGGTAATCTAGATTAGTTGCCCTTAATTGGTAATCTAGATTAGTTACCCTTAATTGGTAATCTAGATTAGTTACCCTTAATTGGTAATCTAGATTAATTACCCTTAATTGATAATCTAGATTAATTATCCTTAATTGATAATCTACATTAATTACCCTTAATTGATAATCTAGATTAATTACCCTTAATTGATAATCTAGATTAATTACCCTTAATTGGTAATTTAATTAGTAACCCTTAATTGGTAATTTAATTAGTAACCCTTAATTGGTAATTTAATTAGTAACCCTTAATTGGTAATCTAGTTTAATAACCTCTAATTGGTAGTCTAGTTTAATTAACTCTAATTGATAATTTATTTTAAGAACGTTTAATTATTTAAATAATTATTACTTTAATTATTTAAATTCGTAATCTAGTTTATTTATCTTTAATTGGGAGTCTAGTTTAATTATCTTTTATTGGTAATCCAGAATAATTAGCAGGGAAAAGTTAAAATGTCCATTAAGCTAGTTTGAATTTGACTATATCCGCGACAATTTAGACCCGTGTGTTTTGATGGCGTCGCTGTAGCGGCCGCGTCAACGTCACTGCAACAATATTAAAGCCGTCTTATCTCACTATCGATAGGCCATTCCAACCAAAAGGCATTAAGAAGAAACAATCGGATTATTATGAGGCAACTATACGTTAAAAAAGGCGAACATTGGTCTCGCTGATATTTCCTAATAAAACAGTGTATAAATGCTAAAATATCGCAGATTGGGGTAGTTTTTAAAATTTAAAATTAAACATACTTAAAATTAATTTTTCTCAAAAACCTTAAAAATGGTCCTAGAAAAAGGTTTAAATTTTGATATAAAACCGTTCCCAAACGTAACAAACGAATATTTCATGTCAAAAAGGTGGCCACAAAATGGCTAAATTTGAAAAAAACTCCATGTTATTTCTATGGGAAAATTTAACTTTTTCACCAAAAACACTGACAAATTTATGCAAATGAAAACCACCCTTAGCAACTTTATTTTTTATAAAATAAACTAATGAGTGGATCTTTTTGAAATTTTAACCACATATTGAGGGCCCGAATTGTAGTTCTGTGGAATTTTTTCAAAGCAGTTAATACGATACAAAAAAAGTTATAACCAATCAAAAAACCATCCTTATACATTGAAGTCGGTATGAGGTCTTATCTAAGAGAGCTATCGCTCTCATAGAATACTCTTTGTTCAGCGATATAAAAGACTGTTCCAAAAAAGGTTGCAATTTGGAGTTGAAAATGTTCCGTGACGGAATTATAGGATTTTTAGGAGAAAAAATGTGTTTTTAACTTTTTATAGGATTTTATAGGAGAAAATGTAGGATATTATAGGAGAAAATGTAGGATATTAAAGGAGAAAATGTAGGATATTATAGGAGAAAATGTAGGATATTATAGGAGAAAATGTAGGATATTATAGGAGAAAATGTACGATATTATAGGAGAAAATGTAGGATATTATAGGAGAAAATGTAGGATATTATAGGAGAAAATGTAGGATATTATAGGAGAAAATGTAGGATATTATAGGAGAAAATGTAGGATATTATAGGAGAAAATGTAGGATATTATAGGAGAAAATGTAGGATATTATAGGAGAAAATGTAGGATATTATAGGCGAAAATGTAGGATATTATAGGATAAAAATATTTTTTATTGGAAAACTAGCTGTTACCCGCGGCGTTGCTCGCGTGTAATAAGAACTTCAATCAAAATGATATAAAGAATGATGACTAATATTTTTGTAGCACCCTAGGAGCGAAGGCACTCAGCGTTGCACATCAGCCCGTCAGAACATTTTTTATTACTTTCCATGCGGACATTATACCATAAAGAAGGGTTTTTAAATTTCTGGCTGCCGTTTAAAAAGATGGCAACAAATCGAACCCAAAAGACCATTCAGCCCGCCCCGTCAATAGGTTAAACCAGTGTACTAAATATTTGTGAAATCGGTTGAAACGCGCGGATTTTATTGCATAGAGAAGTTTTTTTTTTTACAATTTCTGTGAGCCATTCATTAAGATGGCGGCGTATTGGAAAAATCTTTCTTAGTACGCGCCTACTACTTATGAGTAACGTTACTGCAAATTTTCTGTTTCTTAATAAAATTTAAGGGGTCATCCGTAAAGCACTAAAATAATAACTGGTAAACGGTGGCCCGGACGTTAAAATGCCACGGAACAATGTTCGACTCAAAATCACACATAGACCTATACTTCGGTCGTAACACCCTGTATAATTTTAGCTATCAAAGGAAAGACGTGCATGCGAATGATCAAACGGATGGATATTAACTTGGGAATATATCTTCAATTTTGGTATCCAATTAAAACAAATTCTTACTATAAGAGCTCAGACAAGTCTCTCTAAGTGGATAGCAAATTACCATCTATTTTAATTTTAATTACAATATTAATAATTGTTATTATATAGATTTTGTTAGGCTTGAAAAGCTATTAAAATTACCATACAATATTATGTTTAAATCTGGTTCTATGGTGCTTGTAAATTCGGACTAATTATAGAGTTTTTTAATGGGTTGGAAAGGTATAAAAATTTGCATAGAATATTAATTGTCCGCGACAATAACTTTCATTTCTCGATTATGTTAATTGTTAAGAGTAAAATTTTGCTTTTTTGGGTCCTGAGGAAATGAGATTCGCATTTCCTCGAAAGTTAATGTAACAAATATAACGTGCGAAATCGAACGCGAATAAACTTGGCCTTCCTTAACGCACAAGGAAAAAATTGCGATTTCAAATTCTAGGTTAATTTATATACATTGGCTTCCCTTTGGGTGGATCTGATTGTATCTCGCGTATAATAACCTTGAATTAAAAACGTGGAATCATGTTTCACGCCCAAATTTTGATATTTCTTAAACTTCTGGTACCTCTACGAATATTTGGAAAAATAAGAAGATTCAAGATAACGTCGTCTGCTATATTATAATTCTCTCAAATTTAACTAACACTCCTAAATAGTGAAAGATAATCAAACTGAATTGAACTGAGTCAATATTGAGAGAGAATTTCGATTATCCGAGTGTTACCATAAGTTTATAACACATGTTCCCTAAGTATGTTCCCTACACTTCGAAACTGAGAGCTAGTTCGAGAACGATGAGAAAATTAACTACACTCGGTTTTGCAGTGCATCTTCCTATTTAGTCCGCACTAAACATTTGACAACGCCTCACCAGGTGTAGCTTTACGAGAATCTATGACGTTTCTCCTACGACACTTCATGACAAGCTCTCAGCAACCAGTGACAAACTTATAGAACATATCTCATAAACTTATGGTGTTACTATACGTTATCTTATCTGTGTTCACAATAAAGGAGTAAGATGGCTTGGCAGCGTAGTTTTGTTAATACATTTCTAATTAGTCTAATTACCACACTATCCTATCTTTTAAGTTTTGTGCCTCGTAATTTTCTCTCCACACTTTATGACATGTACTTATTGCAATTAAATCCGTACCTGATGTGCGGTCGGTCCCAGTTCAAGTAGTCCGGACAATGATAATTTCTTAATATTAAAAATTAGTTTTCCATAATTTACTTATTTTACTATTGTTTCTAATCAGTTTTGTAAGCTAAACTCTCTCACAGCGTCACTGCCCGACAGACAGACTAAGTAAACCTTGTCTTTCTTAACACAATTTTCTTTTTAAGAAAAATTCTCAAATTGTTTTTAAGAAATTTGAAAAACTGGAGAAAGTCAGCTTTTCAACAAAAAAAAACCATCGTCTAAAAATAAACCTTCCTTAATAATAACGGTTTATCGCCTAGATAAAGCTGCTGAGCTTGAATGCGCACGCAATTCAGAGTTTTAAACTTTCCCCGAGGGACCAGAGGCATCTAAGAAATATAAGCATTAAAAACAAAATTTGCCCTAGTATTTAACGGACCTCAATTATCTATACCAGTAATAGCAACGCGTTACGAAAAAAAGTGGCCAAAATACGAAGAGAAAATTGAAAAAAAGAGATACCTAATTCTTTTCTAAGAGATATTTTAATTACTCTGCGGGGCAAAAAATTATTATTAGCGAAAATGAAAATTCTCCTCATGAGGTAACGAAAAAAGAAGAAAATTATGATGGCCCTGCTGCTTTAATACAGTGCAGGGATAAAACCTTAATCGACCCGCGATTCTAGAAAAGAAAAAGGAATTCTACCTTCAACTTTATTCTTTGCTCACCTTAAACAATCACATGAATTTATTTATCGCTACCATGCATGTGACTTGGGGCAAAGTATCATTTGTTCTGGTAGATTAGCTAGAAGACTATGGGTAGGTTTAGTAACTAAAAGGCAAAACCTTGCCTTCCATCTCGCTTTTTGGCACCTGCGCTGTAGTCTTTTTGTATCATGAGAGTGCGCAAAGATGACAATGTATCAACCCCCTCGTACGTCCCGAAAAAAGTACTCCCGATACTCAGGGTTGCATACCTCATTTTTTACACCGAAAAGAACTATACGCAACGGTTGCAGACTACCGATTACTTTGGTAAAAAAATGTGTCGTCTGCTACTTCTACTATTAATTGAATTCTTAAAATAGAAGTAACAATTATTATGACCACGGCCTAACACGTAAAAGGTAATTTTTGAAGTTACTAGTGTCTTTAAAATATTTAACAGATTATGTATACACCAGAAATAATTCAATGGAGTAACTGATTCATCCAGCTCGCTGACATCGTTGAGTATCCGTTCACAAACGTGACGTCAAAACCTAAAGTTCGAAAAGTGAATGCACACTTAACGGAGGCTTTGTTGTACGTTTCTGAACGCACCCATTTCCCGAGTCTTTTTAGGTGACATTCAACTCTTTTTGAAGGTCATGATGACAGTGTTAATGTAATGTCAGCGTCCCTCAAATCCATAATTAGTACATACCCTCAATATTATTGCGTGAAATGAGCAAATTCTCACCTCCGTTCTTATATTAAAAGGTGCTAATTTTCGGGGATAGACTTAATTAATCGGGGCTTTTTAATTCTCGTTCATTATTACGATTATTCTCGAGCAGTTTATTTCTCGTGATTTCATATCCTTTTCCACGGTCGCAATCTTTTTAACATATTAAAATAAAACGGAATCATTCTGGCGTGTTCCGAGTCCATTTTCTAGAGAGTGCACGGAATTCGAGCAACAAGGCTTAGCGGTTTATGTTATCCCTAATGGTAGTAAACTCTAAAGGGAGAATAAAACTAAAAATTTTATCACTTTTTTATACAATATTGCTGAAAGATAATGTAGGTAGGTACGCCGCAAACTTTTAAGGCTAATGTGAAAATTATACCACGAATACTGGGATATAAGATTGCAGAGTGAATTTACCATTAATGGCGAAAACAAAGCAATAGCGTTTTCCGAGAAGTTTTGAACACCATATTTTAATGCTGGTAAATATAGAGTTGAGCTTTTGAAAAGATTTCATAGAATTCCCCAAAGCGCAACAACTACTTTCTAACCTTATTTGTTTACTACTAGAAGACTGGTGTTGCCCATTAGACAGTTTCATTGCTTTTATAAGCAGCCATTTTAAAATATGGCGGAATATTCAACTCTAAAATCGGCATAGCATATACCGAATGAAATCGGTTGAAAGGTACGAACGTTATTCAGTAAGGAACGGCTTTTTATATTTCTGGCCGCCATTTTTCAAGATGGCACTGAATTCTATAAATATTTCTGAGTACCTACTACTTAAGTACATAGCACATCTACAAAATTGATTCCTAAGTGAAGCGACTTAAACTGGACGTTGATAACAAGTCAGTCACACTCACACAGAATCATTAACAATTAACACTCCTCTCCATTATAAACTAATACTACTCTAAGAATTGAATGTAATTTGTACCAAAATGCTTCGAAATCGAAGAATTCTGTAAGTTCATAAGATATGTTCCATAAGTTTGTCATTGGTTACTGAGAGCTTGTTAGGAAGTGACATAGGTGAAACATCATAGATTCTCGTAAAGCGACGCCTGGTGAGGCGTTGTCAAAGGCTAATTAGTACAGACTAAATAGGAAGATGGACTGCAAAACCTAGTGTAGTCAATTCTCGCGTCGTTCTCGAACTAGCTCTCAGTAAGTCTCTAGCATTACGAAGCCCAGTTAGTATCAAACTTACGGAACACATCTTATAAACTTATGGTACAGGCAATGCAAAACCAAACGTGACTTAACCTTCGATAGAATTCGAATGTAATTAAGGGTTAAGTTTCAAATTATCAACTGAAGAAACATAACAAAAATGTCTTTGAAACTTTGTGAAACTCAATAAAGTCGGAACTGAATTTCAGATTATGCTTAGTTAGCCTGATGTATATAATTAACCCATTACTTAAGATCCGTGTTATTGCTTAGCGAAAATAACCATTATAAGTCTGGTAAACCTTAAATCTCCCAAGTTAATATTACAATTTAAATTCAGTATAAACTCATTTCGAAAACGTGTCTGCTGCCATACGCTAGTTTAATATCAAGGCATCCTATTAAATTACTATTGTACGAAATTAGAAAAAAAAAAACACCCTACGATGGCTAGACCAGACACCTTTTATGACCCATAAAGGCGTGAGAACCCATGAATAACTAACTTAGGTTTCTGTGAATGTTTGCTAATATTGCGGCGATAATCAAGAGAACATTCCTACGGGTAAGTAATACGTCACAACCTCCTAAGTCTTACCACAGTTTTGGCAGCCATATTGGTGTGTTTCAGGATGCTTTCACTGTGCATTCAACCCACAGTATCGTCGTGTAAATAGTGAGCTACCAAGATCTAGAAAATCCTAGTGATGTAACGTCAAAATTGGGGTCTAAAATGTATTTCCAATGCTGACGACTTACAAAATGGTTGTCAGAACGAAGGTAAGAGATAAGAGGGAGTGAGGACATAACAATATTCCTAGTAGTGTAACAATATTTTATGGACTATCCCTTAAACTGGCACTCCCCCCCTTTATTTTTCTAACCTACCTTGGCTGGTGGTTTTATAAATTTAACCCATGACGTCAATGATGACGTTAACGTAAAACCCGAAGACCATCATCATCGTGAAGATGGACCCACGAGTGGTTCACGTGTTTGTGCGCGAAGATACTAACGCGCTCGCCCTATAAAAAGGGTCCCCGACCTTTGTTAACTCGCTCTCTCTACCTTTTACCTTGGTCCTGCTTGGTCGGACTTGCAGTCGCTGCAGCCCTCGGGCTCGATGCCCTCGGGCGTGGACCCTTCGGGGCCACGCCGCGGTTATTTCGTGAAGTCTCCGGACTTAACCTTTACAACGCGCCGGTTACCTGGACGATCTACTTTTCGCGCCGGACGCTTTTGTGCGGGTTTCAATTCAACAAATTCGTAAATATAAACCAAACTATTTTTATTTAAATTAAACCCAGCCAGGGTTACGAACTATTTTTATTTTAAATCATTAAACCATTATTTGTCTATTTCAATGACGACAGTTTATTATATTATAAAAAGCATTAAGCTTTATTTTATTTTATTATTTCTATTATCCCCTAGACATTAAAACGAACCAATTTCATAAAGTTTAATTTCTTAAGTTCATACTTATTTAATATATCTATGATCATTACTTCTTACAATTATTTCTAAAAACTGTCTCAGGAGTCAGTAGCCCTCTATTATGTGACGAAATCTTAGCTCCTCTCTGAAGAGGCCGGAGGAACCTGAGATCAAAGCAAAACCAATTAATTCTATATTTGAATGTTCTCAAGTCTTATATGGGTTCTTGCCAATATAGACCAATGTTCTTATATAGTTTTCATAAAATTTTAAACTCCATGAAAATATTACTGTAAATAGAACAAATCCCATAAACGCGGTTAAAACCCAAATGCGTATTTTCCCATCAGCACTTTCCGAATTGCATCAGGTAGTTTGCACGTAAATCGAAGTATCGAGTTAAATTCCTCAGATGATGTATTCGCAGGGGACCAAAGGTTAAAAGTTTATTACGCTCGTCTGACCTTTCGTAAATTAAGCGGAACAAACTGATTGAGATTATTTAGGCCCACGCAGTAAAAACAGACTTTAAAATCAAATTTTCCATCCAATTGTTTGCGTCTGGTGGTGAAATACCACGACCAATTTCGCGATGGGCCGGCGGCAATTAAAGAGACCAAGTTTCAGACGGTACTCATAAATTTATGGCTACGCCGAAATTATGGATAATACGAAGCTACGATTAATAATTGAGAATTTTTGAATTTTTTTATTGATGAACCATGCAGTCATCTCGATGGAAGCATAAAACCCTACGGCATCTTTGAGCTGTGCTCCTCTAATTTTCCTTGTCAACCGTTGCATGATTAAAGATTTGATCAAAAACCAATCTGGAATTATAATTTCAATATGCTTTTATTCTTTTCAAAGCATTGTGGCTCCGTTTTGGAAATTGCTGTAGATGAACTCTCAGCCTATTTTCTTTCGCATTAAAATTTCTGTTACTCAAATTTGAAAGTCAAAACAGTCAAAATCCGCTTATGTTCAACAAAAAACAATAATATATCTTGTACTCCATTCTCTGTAGCCACCGGAAATTAGGCTTAACAATATGTAGCAGAGGCCTGATATTTTCATAAGCCCCCTTAGACTCAAACTTTCAAATAAATACACCCTTTTCAAAACAACAATAATAATGTCGTGTACTCATTCTCTTTTGCCACCGGAAATTAGGCTTAAGAATATATAGCAGACGACAGATATTTTCATAAACCTCTTAATGCTCAAACTAGCAGATCAATACACCCTTTTCCAAGTATAGGGGTGAAATAAAGTCTGTTATTTGACAACATTGTTGTTTTAAGACCGTACATCTGCTATGTGGAAGCTAAGACATTAAGACATTAGATATGTTTTCATACAATAAATTAACGATGCGTTTCGGTCCACATACCGGCTGTTCCCCTGTTTCTAGCAGACGATATTGCAGAACCCTTTTGAATAGGATGAATATCGTCAAAAGACGCTTATGATCAACATAAGTCAAACCAATAAAAATTAGGCAATGTAACAAAACGTAGCTGACGGCAGTTATATTCATTGAAACCAGGGTGTGAAATAATGATTTTTTTAAACTGGACTTTAGACCAGCGACCACCCTGGCCTGGAATAGATAAACTGGTCCATGTCCATTGACCAGGGCACATCGTCTGCTAAACTAAAGAAGTAGATAATTAAAATATTTGAGTTAATGTCTGGACTCTGGATACCATTGAATTTTCTTAGTGGTCCCTTGGACCACTGAGTTGACCCACTACGATTTAATTTTTAAACTGGACCAGGCAATTTTTAAACTGGCCATTTGCCCTGTGTCACCACCTTATTTCCCACGCTGATTGAAACAAGTTAAGTATTAAACAATCCAGCCTATCCAGGAAGTATATAGGTGGACTATTAAGGTTTCGAATGTCCCTGTATGAACTTCTTAGGTAGGATTTAATTTCCTCGGGATCTTTCATCTTTTGGGGAGTGGAAAATGATACTGTTCTATGGTTTATTTATCAAGGTGTAGTGTATGTTATAACTTGATGCCGTTATTGGATCCTGTAGCTTTCTCCTTGCTGAATAAACAAGATTTGAATATTAGAGTAAGGACGTATACGTATAATCTAGCCTGAAGCTTGTACTAACCTAACACAAGACCCCTCACTTTGACCTTTGCAGGAATAAGGAGCTAATTCACTAGGAAAATATTTAAGCTTAGCACACTGTGACCAAAGAGAGTATACCAAGAGGAGCAGAAACTTTGGAGATAGGGACCGGCTATGAATTTGGAGAAACTAGTTCCGGTTGTTCTCGTGACCATATCATCTGCTTAAAAATTACCTTTTGTACGTCAACGGTCAACTGAGAGATCAACCCTTTGCCACTACCAAAAATAAGCAGTCCACATAATTTAACCAATAAAAGGCGTCATTGCTTAGTCAATCAACAAAAACCAGATCTAGTTACTCCAAAACCGTGGCCGGGCTTTTCAAAACCTTTGTGAAAGGCTAAACGTTCTGCTCCTCTTGGTATATTCAAATACGCCAGACTTTCTTAGCATCCAGCAAACTAATTTAGTAATTTCACGCAGTCTCTACCAACTTTAAGAGCGACTTACTCTTTTGAACACAGAAAATACATTGAGAGTAGTGGCTATAGAGTAATTTCTTCCCCATATACGGCAACGTCATAACCCTCTATCTCTTACCTTAGTGATATCCCCCCTCCCCTTCCCTTCCGGGGGCAAATAGTATTCTCTAGTACAAAGTTGCCCCTAACGTAGGGGATACACAGTTCACTCCCCCTCTCAACCGAAATTACTCTATATTGTTCAAAGACTGACTATAAGCTCTTGTTATAGAAGGGTTCATACAACCTTTGGAAAACCAATTTCCCAAAGTTTTACAGGTTTTTTTTCTCATATATGAAGTAAAAACAACGGGAGTGGTTTCTACAGTTAAAGCAATCCTTTTAGAGCAAACTTACTCAAACCACACAAATATCCCTGATTTCCTTGAATTTTATTAAAATTTCTAAATTTCCCTGAGTTTCTTGTAAAGTATTTTTTCCCTAAATTTCCATGCAGGTTCGTATGAACTCTGTCTAGGAACCTTTATTTTATATAACGGTGTTTTCCAATTAGTTACCAATAATTTCTTATTGACAGACAATGCATTTTGGGATCAAGAGAGAAAAGCTAGCAGTTCAGTTTCAATAGCCAGTACTTGTAACATAGAAGATATTAAGACGTCGCATCCTAGTTTTATTGTCATATAATATTTTCATGTATATACTGTTTGGTGTGCATGTAGATGTCCTTTGTCTAAGAGAGTAGCACCGCTTCCTTCGCTTTCCGCGGAAGTCAGGTAAGGAGGGAAAAATTGCGAAAGAAATTGAGTAGTAATGTTGTCACCAAGTAAAATCATAGAGGATATACATTAGAGTAGTACACAGTTGTTGTTTTCACTTCTAGTTAAATTTTTTGGATCTATTTCCGGAATTCGGTTTCCATTTTGACACGTGATTCCCTGAATGTCTGTATCTAAATCACTCTCCGCCCAGGGCCGGAAATAAGAAATAATTCTTGTAGGACATGTGTCCAGTGACCCCTCCTTTGACTGGAAAATTTATAGGACATTTGCACTGGAGTGTGCAAAAATAGTGTCGCATCTTCCTAGTCAAGCTATCAAAACTTCGGAAAATTTATTGGTCAAAATGTCCAGTGACCCCTTAGATATTAAAAAAATTATGAGACATTTTAAAATTTTATTGTCCTGTGCTTATTTCCGGCCCTGTCTCCGCCTCCATAGATATTGATGATGGAGAATGCGCAGTAAAGCAGACGACATGTTTCAACCAATATGGAAGTGTCTTGTATATGGAAGGTAATCAGCCAATGGAAGAATCCGGAAATAATGAAGAGTATACACACATTCCCTAGTGTATTGGAAAAGGCTTAACTGCCTACTCTTCGATAGTATATCCTCTACCGTAAAATAATAACTTAGCAATGATCGATATTCATGAGAAAACTGTGTAACCTCACTATATTGTTGGAGAAATGGCGAAATAACGGACTTGACTTATAAATACCATTTTTATTTGTCACTTGTGCATTTAAAATTAAAGTCTTAAAGTCTGGCGCAGTAAAAGCTTAGCAGCCTAATTAAAATCATCTGCGCGGAACGCAGCAGCACGCCATGCAAGCAGTTATATGACTTGAGTTAAAAAACAATTTTCCGTTCTAATATTTAAATTGTTTTCCATAATAAAAGCTTTAGAGAGGATTTCGTAGAATCAATGATTAAAGCGAAAATATACTGTATACACCGAGGGGTTAGACGTTTGGGAAAAAGTGTACGGGATTTCTAAATCCAATTTGATTTCTTCGGATTTCGTTTGATTTCGTCGGATTTTGTTTGATTTTAGAATTCGATAAAATCCAATGGATTTCATCGAATTTTGAGATTTTTCCCTTGATTCCATCAAAAATTGCTATTTTTACCGTGATTTCGTTGGATTTTGAGGTTTTCCCCGTGATTTTGTCGGATTTTGTGATTTTATTTGATTTTGGATTTCACGATTTCTTTACTGATTTTGTTTCTGATTTCGTGATTTATTTGTTGATTTTGTGTTTTTTTTACTGATTTTATGATTTCTTTACTGATTTTGTGATTTCATTACTGATTTTGTGATTTCATTACTGATTTCGGATTTTTTATGGGATTTCGAAATCAGCATTGATTTCGGATTTCTTAAGTTGGATTTCGCGGGTAGCGTACGGGATTTCATGAATGACCGACCCCTTGGTATAAACACTGAGCGGCTTGCTTCGCTCTAAAATAACTACTAATACAACGGAAGTTGTTGACGCAAACAAATCCATCACCGATAATAGAAAAGTTTTAATATTTACTATAACAACCCTAGCGTCACGAATAAGAAATAAAAAAATGGAGAAATATCGTGACAATTTTGTATTAATATGACAGTGGAGAAAAAGTTTGTATTTCTATAACTAAGCTTTCTAGCTATACCGCTAAAGGCATTGTCAGACATTCGGTATTCGGCGAGTTGGGAACTACCATTTTACGAATATCTAGTATATATATACAGGGTGTTTCTGATAAGTCTGCCATAAATTAAGGGGGATGTTCTTTGGGAGTTTGGGTACACGATTTTGAGTCGAAAATTTTCTATGACGTTTTGCCTTCCAGGTCACTGTTTTCGATTGGATGGAGTATTTTACGGATGCCCCCTTAAATTTAATTAAGACAATCCTTTTTAATTTAATTAAGGGGTCATCCCTAAAACACTCAAATCATAACTAGAAAACTGTGACGTACCCGGACGACAAAATGTCATGGAACATTATCGACTCAAAATCGCCTAAAGAACATCCCCCTTACTTTATGGCAATCGTATCAGAAACACACTGTATGTATGGAAATATTTTACTATACATCCAAAGGCGAGCACAAATCTCGTCATTGTGGACAAGAATCGAAACTGATAGCAAATAGTTGCCTCGTCCTCTCCGTTATAATAAATCAATGTTCGGCGCAATGTTCGCGTCGAAAATTCAGTGTGTGTCTGAGGCCGGCTTAAAACTATAAAGGCATACGCGAGGACATTTAAGTTGTTTCGTTTCGTTTAATACTGAGTACGTTCGGTGTGTTTGCTAAAAAGATATCAGAGTTTTTGTTTTCACATAATGGGTGGCAAATAGGAAAATCAATAGCGTATAACGCGAAACGAGAAAACGAGCTTGCACCAAGGATAAAGCGAACTCTGACGTAATGGGAAGTCTAGATTGAAGGGAGAGTGAAACTACCACCATCAATGAAAGCGGAAGAGAATAACAAAAAAAGGGTGACACAGTTGACACTTGATATATGCATAAGACCTTACGACAAGACTCTTATCAACCTCAAATTCCCTTCCCTTCCCTGATTGACTAACAAACTTCTGTTGCCGTTGTGACGTTTTATGTCGAGAGGGGGCCACACGGAGAACCAAATAATAGTTCATTCTTTAAATGGAAATTGCTGAAATTAGCGTCCGAATCGAGCAATTCAGATTGTTGCTGTTGCCGAAAATGTGAGGGGAAAGTAATCTAGGGACTAGTCATTTTTCGTGTAAGTTGGTTTAATCTTGTGTAATTGCGACTATTTTTCAGGGTATTTTCGTTGTCGTCCTGCATGGACCCACGTGGCTGACGAAGGCTCCCTTCTCTCGAATTCAAGTCAGTCGTATTTTCATAAAGTTAAAATCAGTAAAGTCTTTAATTTAAATACTTTGAGTAATATAATATTGCGCATTAAATATCAAATTCTCAAATTTGACCAAATTTCAATGTCAGTAGTAGGGACTATACAGATAGCCACGGATCCAAGATGGCCGCCACCCCAAGATGGCCGCCCTCTCCCCATCCACCAGACTCAAACCAAACTTTTCAGACAAGTCTAGACTAGCCCGAGCTGTTAGTTTCATCCCTCCCATGACATCATCTTCTTAACTTAAACTAAAACTAAAACTATAGTCAACCTTGACGTCATCCCTGGCTTGCTAACATTGGGTGTTACCCTTTTTTCTCTGTAAGCCTAAAGTTAATAAAAACACAGATTTTAAGACATCAAATATTTACTTTTTATAAGATGTACAGATATGGGTGATAAATAAATACAGAATATATATTACAAAATAATCAACAACCAACAAGGATAAACAAACATGTTTTAAAGAGTTCATTTTTCACGTTGACCCTGTATCGTTATTTGACTCGGAAGTGCAATCGGCGGAGGGACGTTTGGGCTTATTTTCTAATTGTTTTCTGCTTCGCCGTTCAATTTCGTAAAGAGTTAACAAAACGTTGACTATTAACCCGTAAACAAAAAAGAAAATGAGGCACAACATATTGCGAGGGCTATGATAACAAATGATATTTAAATTGCTAGTACGTGCTATATGTAACAAACTAGAGAGGTAAGAGGCAGTTTTAATTGGATCCTATTTGTCACATTAGGCGGAGCGTAAGTAAAGAGATAATATCATTGGATAGGTTAATTAAGGTGGAGTTAGAAAATAAGCCTATAATTATAAGTCTGACAAGAATAACAAATATAGAAATAAAGATTTTTTAATAACAAACAATATAATATATACAATAACAAATATTTATATGAAAAACCCACCACCATTTAAAAAGATTAAACACCGGTCGACCCAAACCCCCCACTGCCGCGTGCCGTCGGGGTCAAAGTCTAGAAACAACATAAAAATGTGTTACGTGCTGAAACCTAAATTAAAAACTTGAAAATATTTACCGCCGTTTCCACCGGTCTTAGCAATATAACCGGGGTCACTATCAATTGGGCAAGCCTATTGCCCCGCCGAATATTGTAGGCGGTGTCCCCGACGTTGGCTATGACGACTTTTATGGGTCCCCGATAGTCGGCGTCTATTATTGTTAAGAATTATTATACTTTTAAGCACTATAAAATAACTAATAAACATACCTATCGTCCCCTCGGCGACAAACAGCCCTTGGGCTGTTAAGCTGCTACGGCCAACAAGGCGGCCGTAGCTGTTCTCGGGCAGCATCACGCCTAACCCAGTCGACACGATTTTGATACCGTGAGGGTCGATTACGGTATCCACTGGACAATATAAGTCCAGTCCGGCCGACTGGGGGGTGGCACGACGGGGAGTAAGCGCTGCCGGATGGATTTTAATCACGGGCAGGCAGGGCAAACGAGGAGCGGTAGAGAAAGACATCTTAAAGTTTTTGGGACTGGTGTTTCAGAAACAGAAGTTAAACAACTGATAACTTTCATTTTGAAACACGGGGCTTATATACAAAATTAGCGAGGTCAAATCTAATAGTGTCTAGCCAATACTTTCAAGATTTTTAAAATTTAATAAATAGCCAAAAAGTTAATTAGATATATAGGTATAAAATTACAAAATCTCTCCGAGGTCTAAGTTTTTTTTTCGTATGCAAAAAAGTTGTCTAGGTGTGTTTTAAATAATTCAAACGAGATCGTGTTATATAAAAAACCTTTTAGCGAAGGTTAAAAAGAAGTTACTTTGATAAATGCCTAAGGGGACAAATATTATTCGTATGCAAAAGCTTGTTTAGGCGTGTTTCGAATAATTTGAATAATTCTCACGAGATCGCTTTATATAAGAAAAACAATTTATTAGTGAAGGTTAAAACTAATTACTTTGGGAGGGACGGAAATTGTTTTTTTGACATGATTTAAATCTAAATAAATGTATATTAATATTAAACTATAGAGGTATTTTTTATATAGATAGATATCCTAATGTCTTCTATAATCTTTAGTACCAACTCCACAATAAAAAAATGTTTTTAGGTCAAATTAAAAATAGCGTATCAGACATAATTATATTTTTTAAATTCTTAATAAAAAAAACCATGTCTAAGCCTGTATTCTAAAAAAAATGGCCCTGAGATTTTGGGTATAAAAGCTTGAGCATGGGTATTGGATTCTCACAATCGATCCAGCCATGAACAAGTACCAAGAGTCTCAATCTATGTTTGAATCTCCACCTTCTTCTCCTAATAATCGACAAGGATCCAGCAACGGTCAACGAACGCTGAGTCAATTTGTAAAACCCGACCCCGTTGAGATCCTCCTCGATTCTGACGACGAGGAGTTTGTCCAGGACGTGTTGCAGAAACACGTTGTCGGCGTCAACGGGGTTGAGGGGTCCTATCGCTTGAGAAGCGACGGGCAATATTTCGAAACTAAAATCCCCCCGCGAAAAGGGGATTTCTACATAGATATCAGTATATATAAATTTAAAGACATAAAAGACGCCCAGGCGGACAAACTGTGGGAGTGTAGACATAAGCGGCTAAAAAGAGTCGTTGACGCTAAAAACAAAGACGCCGTCAAACTTCTAAACGCTTTCCATCGCTTGGTGGACGACGTGAAGAACGACGCAGAAGCCGCTCAGCAGCCGCCAAGCAAAGTAAGTATCTTATTAACAATAAATTTACAAACCAAAAATTTTGTTCCAATTTTTTTTATTTCTGATAGAGATTCAAAAAATGAGTTCGAGCAGCGGCAGCAGCGGGAGTGACTCGGAGGGTAGTGGCGGAGAGGAACACGCACAGGTAAACCGGTACTACACAATTGAGCGACAGATTGACAAAACGAGTCGCAAGTGGCATTGTAAACAAATCGATTTGCGTATAGCTTTCAAAAATCTGGAAGACATTCCAACGCGAGATTTTTTTCGAATTTTTCGAAAAATTCTCGACGAAGTTATACGCAAATTAGTAACCGAGAATCCCGGGTATAATCGGGTTCGATTTGTTTTAAGCTCCCCCGGATTGACGACCCCCGTTAATATTAAATTTATAAAAATTGACAAATTCACCAGTAAGCGAATTATGCGCACCATCTATAGAGTAACGCAATCTAGTCGGGACTTTGTCTTTAATGGCGAAGATTTTCAGTTTGATATAATTTTTCTAAACCTCGATGCAAATATAGGAACTTATTATAAATCTATAAAAAATAGAACTTTGGTTAATTTGGATTATTTCGTTAAACAAAATAACCAATTTATTTTTATGGAGAATAATGATAATCTCTGTTTTGCTCGAAGTTTAGTTCTGGGTAAAGAGATGGCCGATCGCAACTTTTATCAACAAAATAAGCAAGGTCCGCCCTTTAACCAGAACAATTTCAAAAAACTGAAACGCGATAGCACCCTTGTGGGTAATATTGCGAAAATCTTGCACAGGAAAGCCGGAGTCCCCGAAGGTTTCGTTACTCTAGAAGATATTCAAAAATTTCAAAATTATTTAGCTCCCCATTATCGAATCGTAATCGTTGATGCTGCGAATAATTTTACCATATTTTTCAAAGGCCCCCAAGCTCCTAAATTTATCTATTTATTAAAAATTGGTGACCATATCCACCCTGCAAAAACTTGGCACGGCATGATGGGGGGTGTTATCTCTTGCGATTTATGCTTGAAATCTTTTTACAAATACGAATTGTTAAAAGAGCATAAATGCCCCGAGGATACAAAGCCCTATATATGTTTTCGGTGTCAAGGAGAAGCTTTTCATTTAACCAACGAGGACGTTTTAAAACGTTGCGACGAATGCCACCGCTACTTTTTCCCGGGCCCCTGCTACGAAACTCATTTACTTAATGGCACCTGCGCGAGCCAAAAACGATGTTTAGAATGTGGGCGACTGATGGGTGACGATCACGACTGCAATCCCGAATGCTCTCAGTGTAAAATAGTTCATCCGCCAGGTGAACATTTTGTTATGCCTTTGGAAACCAAAATGAAAGCCTCGCGGTTTATTTATTACGACATTGAGACTATTCTTAGAAATAATATCCACGTCCCCATTTTACTAGTTTGCGACGTAGAGACTGAAGCTGGCTTTGAAACTAAAATTTTTTACGGCGCCAATTGCGTCGAGCAATTTTTAAATTATTTATTTAGCGTCGAGCAGGTAGTTTTGACTGGACAGAAGCGTAAAACGTACCAACCGCGCTTTACTAACACTCAAGTCGTAGCTCATTACGCGAAAGCTTTTGATAACTTCTTAATTCTTAACGCTTTAGTCCATAGACACGTCACCCCTGCCGTTATTTTTGACGGTAGTAAAATTCTCATGATTCATCTCGAGGGACCGCAAATTAGATTCCTCGATAGCTTTAATTACATTAGTCAACCTCTGCGTAATTTCACTAGCATGTTTAGCCTCGGCGATGTGGCGAAAGGATTCTTTCCATTTGATTTTCATACCGAAGAAAATCTTAATTACATTGGTGTCATCCCTGAAGCTTCGTACTTTAACGTAGCTCAAATGAAAGCCAATGATTATCGAGATTTTCAAGCTTGGTACGCGTCAATGGAAGGATCTATTTACAACATCAAAGAAGAGCTTATTAAATATTGCATTCAAGACGTCAAAGTCCTAAGACAAGGCGTCGAAGCTTTTAGAAAAATTTACGTAGATCTAACAAAATTAGACCCTTTCTGCTTAAAAAATATTACTTTGGCGGGTGCTCTAACCACTATTTATCTTAACAATTACTATAAACCTTACAGCATGGGTATTGTTCCTTCTAACGGCTATAACGCAAAATTTAATCACAGTCAGATTAGCTTAAAATATCTCGCTTGGGTGGAGAAAACTGAAAATATAAAATTGCGCACTGCTTTAAGCTACGGGGGCGAGTACCGCGTGGGTCGCTATTTAGTGGACGGCTATAGCGAAACTCCTCCCAAAATCTACGATTTCCACGGTTGCTACTTTCACGGTTGTCCATGCCAAAAACTTAATGCCTACAATACCCAACTCAAAGCCAGCAACAGATTTCTGTACGAGCGAACTTTAGATAGAGAGCTGTTTATTAAAGAGAAGATGGTCGGGTATGAATATACCTCGATCTTTGAGTGTCAATTTGCTAAGCTTTTAAAAGAAAACGCCGAAGCAAAGGCTTTCTGCAAAAGTTTAACTTTTCGACCTCAAATATCAGCCCGTAGCGCTCTCTATGGGGGACGAACGGAAAATTTTGTTCTTAACTGCCACGTGCAAGGTGAGGAGAAAATTTTCTACAAGGATATTATTTCTTTGTACCCGAAAGTTTGTCGCGATTGTCCGTACCCTAGCGGCCACCCCATAATCTATAGCAGAGATTTTGACAAATCGCCAGGGTGGTATTTTGGCGTTATGAGTTGTCGTCTGCTTCCCCCTCAAGATCTCCACATCCCCTTAATTCCCTTCCGCAGCGGTGGTAAATTAGCCTACGCCCTCTGTCGCACGTGTCTAGAATTGCGAGCGGAAATCTGCGATCACACTGTCAACGAAAGGGCTTTCGAATCAGTCTGGCCAACGGTTGAAGTCTATGCCGCTATGGAACATGGTTATAAACTCCTCGATATATTCGAAGTGTACCATTATCCAAAAACGGAATATTTCTTTGCCCAGTACATGACTGATTTTATCGCCCTAAAAGTGAAGAATTCCGGATTTCCCGCTCACGCTCAAACGCCTCTGCAAAAAGAGGCGTATATCGCTGATATAAACAAGAATGAAAAGCTTTCTCTGACCGTGGCGGATATTCAATCAAATCCTTCCCTGCGTAATATCGCTAAAATTAATTTAAATTCTCTTTGGGGTCGCATGGCTCTGAATACGGGAAAGATTCGCAGCATCTTTATCAACAATTATTACGAATTGATACGATACGCGAGCGATTACACTCTGGAATTAGTCGACTTACGGCCAGTTACGGAGTCGATCGCTCTTTTATCGTACAAAGCCAAAAGCGATTACGTTTCGGACTACAAACTGGGGTCGGCCATTGTGGGGAGCTTTGTTTCTTGCTACGGGCGACTCGAATTGAACAAGATGCTGCTTCAATTAGACCGCGCAGCCTTGTATTGTGACACCGACTCGATAATCTACCGCCATCTACCGGGAAAGTTTGACATTCCAACTGGCAATCATATTGGTTGCTGGGCGGATGAACTCGGCGGTGATTATATAACTTCCTTTTGTAGTACCGGTGCCAAAAGTTACTCGTTTCGCACTAGCAAAGGAAAAGAAGTCAAGAAAATTAAAGGGTTGACGTTAAATCGAGAAAATCTTGAAAAACTTGACTTTGAAACCTTTGAAAGTGTAGCGATGAATCCGGAAAAGGAAGTTACAGTCAATGTCCCTTTTAATTTTAAACGGGATAAATACAAGCTGCAGCTAGAGGCCGTTAAAATTACCAAAAGATTTCGCCAAACCTCGAATAAGAGATTGTTGAACGCCGATTTGACAACCAGTCGACCCTACGGTTTCAAAGAGGCAACACCCGCTTCAACATCTCTCTCGCATGAATTACGAGGCTAGGCGAAGACATACTTTTGAGGGCTTGTGGGAATCTTGCGTTCCTATCGAAGCCCTGGCCAAAGACGGTTTCTATCTTGCAGATGTAGAAACACAGACGACGCGCTGCGCCTTTTGCGGCATCGCCTTGTACCAGTGGCGTTGCACGGACCATCCATCGAGGGAACATCGGAAACACAGCCCATCGTGTCCGATGGTTTCCAAAAAACCGTGCAACAACAAACCACTGCGTCAGGGGTTTCCCGAATTCCCGACCAGCGAGGGCGAGGATGTTTGCGAGCCTCTAATCCAAACATGCCCAGCCATCAACAAAGAGCGGTCGGGAAACGAAAAAGTGCGCGTGCGCATAAATCCGTCGTGTTTTCTTCTGTAGTGCGTGTGTACCAACTACCCTCCGAGTCTCGCGTCAACTTTAACCTCCTCAACGTTCAACGCTTCCGCCAGCGTTGTCTGGAATTAGAAGAGAAACTTTTTAAAAAAACAATTACTTCATAGGGGATTTTTTTTTTTTGGGTAAAAGGGTTTCGTTTATATTGTTTAAATATTTTTTAATTTGTGTTTATTAAGGGTCTTTGGGTTTTGGGTTAATTGTATTTTTGATTATATATATATATAAACTGTCAATTAAAATAAAAATGTTTATTAATCAAGATGAATCCAACCGAGTCAGTCTCGCATTCTTTAAAGTTCCAAACACCCGCCCAGTTTCTAATCGTGGGGCCAACGCAAGCGGGGAAAAGTTTTCTTTTAAGTAACTTATTGCAAAATCATCAGCTTATGTTTGACCCGCCGCATAAAAAGGTTATTTATTGCTACGCCGCCTGGCAGCCAAACTACGAAAAATTGAAACAATTGATTCCGGGAATTCAATTTATTCAAGGCTTGCCAACGGCGGATCCGGATTTTTGGGAGACTCATCGCGACTCCTACTTGATACTAGACGACTTAGCTAGCCAATTATTTAAACAAGCTCATATTGCCGATTTAGTGTGCGTGACGTCGCATCATTTAGGGTATACGGTTATTATTATTACTCAACAACTGTTTCCCAAGGGTAGCCAATCGCGGATAATTTCTCAAAACTCTTCCTATTTTATAATAATGAAAAATCCTCGAGATGTCGCCTCTATTAGATATTTAGCGCAACAAATAAGTCCAGATAACCCGAAGCGTATTACGGAGGCGTACAGACTAGCCACTAGAGAACCCTATAGCTATTTGTTAATTGATTTAAAACAAGAAACTCCGGAAAATTTACGATTAAGGTCGCGTGTTCTACCTCACGAATCACCTATGTATGTCTATGTCGATTAAATTTAATTGTCATTTGAATAATGGCCCCACACGCTAAACGTCGATCAACAAAACGCTCCCGACTCGTCGTAGCCCGTCCCTCGACCAAGTTTGCCAAATTTGTCCCTTATTTACAGAGTTTGCGTCAAACTAGCTGTAAACAACGGCGAACCCTCTTAAACAATAGTAGCGCGCCTCAATTAAAGAGCATTCAGACAATTTGTAAGAATTTAAAGGGCGGGGGTATTTATTTGAGTAAAGACCGTAAGAAAAAGCTAGCAAAGTACAAGAAAATTATTAGACAACTCGGATCAAGTACCTTGTCGCAGAAAAGCAAAAAAAAGCTGTTGTTGCAGCAATCAGGTGGTTTTCTTACGACGTTGCTTGCCGCAATCTTGCCTTCAATTGTCCAAGCCATAGCTGCTAAACTATGAAACAAATGGTTCTTGTGCCCGCTAGCGCAGTAACTTCAACAGCTGCCCAAGAGCACTCTGCTTTGGACCGAGAGATTGAGGATATTTTAAAATCGCCATTGAATGCCTACGATAAATTATATAAATATTTAGACGCTTTTAAGAAATATTTAAGTATTGAGAAACAAATTCCTTTACCTAAATTTGAGGTCGTAACACAGGCAATGTCTAATGTCCCCACGCCGCCATTACCGGTCACCCCTAAAATGCCCCCGCGAAAAAAACAATTGTCATGGCCGAGCTATGCCACGTCATCACCGACAACAAGCGCTTCGGGCAGTTCTTTTACTACGCCTAAACGAACCGAGCCTCGGCAAAAGGTTTTAAAAAGCGAAACGACTGCGGGGACACCAACGCCCGAAGATTTTTACCAACAATTTGGGCCGACTTATGTTGGAGATATGGTGAAACGGCAAGCCGAAGTTCTTGCAAATCATTTGCAAAACACATTTTTCACGCCAAAAAGAGAGCTAGAAGAAGGAGCTGTCGGTTATGCAAATCGTGACGACGATTTACAAGAGGAAATTGTCGATGAACAAGAGAATTTAGCGGAGGAAAACGGGGACAATTTAACGGACTTGGAAAACCTGTTTGAGACGGCCTCCGCTAAACAGAAAAACAAGAAAAAAAAGAAAAAACCTCGGAAAAAGAAAGACGAGCTTCAAAACTTAGGACCGCTGGTTCCATCTAACGAGAGGAGAAAGAGGCATAATAAATGGCGCGATATTGATTAATAAAAAAAAAATGTAATATTTAGACAAATAAAAAATTGTTTTATTGCGAACAATATCTGTGTACATGTTTTTTTAAATGTAAAGATAAATATAATAAAGCGACATAGTCGTTAAGTTTAAGATTCTGGTCATAGATGGCGTCTAATATCGTCTTTCTAGCTACGCCCTTACAGCGGAGTGATAGGTACAGACAACAATGGACGCCACACAGTTGAAAGAATGGATGTTGAATTTGTTGTTTATTGTAAACAACTCGTTTCCCGTATCGTTTTAAATTAACTTTATAGTATCGCGGCGAATTTCCGTAAGTGCAAAACATTTCCACCGTGTCATTGTTAGAAAAGCACGCTATCCAATGTTCTCCAGCCTCTCCAGCTGCTTCATTATTGAATATAAAGCAAAATTTGGACCTTTTTGGCCGTTCTGGGAGTCTGTTTACTGGGAAGCATCCTAAATAGTAGGGTCGCGTTCTTTTGTCGCAAGTTAAGAGAGCGTTTATTTGCGAAGTGTTCATAATTTATTCTTGACAAGGCCCGTCTCGGGTAACGAGACTTTTTGTAATTCGGCGCCGTAAAAAACACCCAAAATTTGCTCCCCCTTTAAATCTGCTACGCGATAGACGGGTGGTGACCTGGGTATGACGTCAACAACGCGAAATATTTCGTCAGTAAAGGTGCCTCCCGAGCTGGTTTTTCTAAATACTCTACTAGCTATAGAGAGACGCACGTAGTCGCCAACTTTAAGCCTCGGTGCGTATCGATTAATTCCGTTTGATTTCCCGTACAGTTTATTCCAAATGATTGATTCGTTATCTATATTAACATGAACCGGTGCAATTCCAGTAGTTGAATGAACCCGTTCATTATAAGCTTTAGTAATTAAAGGTAAATATTTAACGTAATTTTTATTCCCCGTGGCCGTAATAACCCGGGCAATTTGTTCCTTAATTGTTCTAATAAAGCGTTCCGCTAAACTAGCCTTATGCTGACTCCGGGCAAAATGTATTTGCACATTGTTTTGTTTCAAGAAGGAGGCAAAGTTGCGCGAACTAAATTCCCCACCGTAGTCCGTGTATATTTTTAAAGGGATCCTCTCTCGAAATATTTTTTTAAAAGCTTCGATAACCTCGCCAGATGTTTTGTTTCTAAGAGGTACTGTCCATCCGTAGCGGCTTAAGACGTCAATGACGCACAAAACATAGCGAACATTTTTATTAAAACGTTTTAATTTCGGTAGATCCAACAAATCAGCTTGAAAAACGTCATCGATAGTTGAGGCGTACACTTGGTTAGTTTTGAATCGGAAACGTCGAAATCGATGTTTCGTATAGGCGGGCTGTTTCTCGAGAAAGGCGATTAATTTTGCTTTTGACACGTCCGGTAAGGCCTTTTGTAATCTGGCTAGCGACCCATAAGCGGCCGGATTTGCCACGTCGTAATAAATTTTTCTAATTTTAGCATCCATGTCTTGACAAGTATAAATAACGACTAAATGGTTTCCCAATAAACAACTTTATTTAATACACGCAAAGGTATTTTATAAAAACAATATCAGTTAAACAAATACGATATATCAATACATTTATCTTAATAGCCATAAATCAAGGCATTCTTTAAATCGGCAAAACTGTTGACAAAATAAGCGTAAATATCCTCTTGGTCCTCGATCCATCCGTGTTCGGTCTCAAATTGATGCAAAATTTTCTCACGATCCAGTTGAGGCAGCGCTTCGTGCAAATTACGCTCGACTCGATCGCTGAAATTTGTGTCAAATTCCGAGCAGCTTTGAGAGTGGCATATTTGTTTTCGGCACTCGACGTTGGCGCAAGTGGAAGTGACGTCAAACAAGGTGGTAGTGAGCTCGTTTAAAATTAATTCGCGCATGCGACAGACAGCTATCCCTTTAGCCTTGAGATCCTCGTCAATCAACGGCTTTAAGTCGATCAACGTCTGCCATCCTGTTTTGTTCAGGCTAAATCCTTCGCTGGTGCTAAAGTTGAGGAAATAACGACTGCCGCTGCCTCGTTCATAGTATCGAAGATCGATTAGACGTTCATCTTTCGAGTTGACGAAGCATTCCAGCTTGATGCGCTCTTTGACGGGCAACCAAATATGATAGCGAGGTATTTTTCCGTCAAAAAAGGACGTGAGTTCATTTTGAAACCGAAACAAAGCGTACCAGGCGTTAGGTTTTAATATAGTTTTTGTACGCGTATCCGATCTTTGAATTAATATTTTAGGTTCAATAGATTCAATGACGCAAATATCGAGCTTTGGCGTGACGGTGTGTACTTGGTGCATCTTGGCTCGCGACTGATATTGTATTTATAAAGTTTTAGTCTTTTATACGTTGGGGTGATTATAAATAATTTCTCTGTTTTTAGATATTATTAATTGGTTGTTTGGAAATTCGGCCATGACAATGCACGTGACGTTTTCGGTTAGCGGAGAGCTAAATCTTAACGATAATCGCAAGTTACCAGTCTGGGGCATGGAATTTAGACCTAACGAAGCGAGATGCTCTCTACTCAAATCAAAAACAACGACAAAAAAGCCCTTCTTATATAAATCGTAAGAAATAATATTTCCTCGGTCAAGACCTAATATCTCGAGACCCTCGAATAAAGAATTGTAACATCTAACGTACTGGTCGTCGTCAAAATTGGGCGTAAAGGGGATATCGGGATAATTTTGCGAATTTAAAGAGAATTGCATGAAATCGAGTTTGAAGTGTTGGAGATCCAGGGGGTTGGAAGTTGCTTCCCCTACAAATTTTTTATTAGTAACGAAAGCCACGACAGTTCGCGAGGGTAATTGCCCCGTAAACAAGCTGTCCCTAATAAAATCTTGCGTTCCGGTGGTTATTAAGAAATTTTTCATAACAATAGAGTTTACTTCGTAGCGAGCGTTTATTCCCGAGTTTAACATCTGGGCGTGAGCTAGTTGCAGTTCGGGATTAACCTCAATTTCGCGCGTAAACAAGGTGCATTCCGTTAAATCAATCTTATACTTTTTGCCCTGCTCATTGTGAATAATAGCGAAATCCGCGGAGCTTCGATGAAGTCTAATTCGCACCTCGATATTATCTAGTAAGAATTTGGGCGTTTTGAACATATCCAAAAATAATTCGCCAATTACATCGCACGTCTTTGATTGGGCCACGCGTTTAGCGCGACGACCAATACCATTATCTTCTTTGTTGATATCGGCGTCCGCTAAAGCCGTCGCCGGATCAATAATGGTATCCAAATAATATAACATAGAAGTTAACCAGGAATTGGCCGCCGTTTGTCCATAATTTAAAAGTATTTTAAAATAGGCCATGTATGGGTACATATTATTTGGTTGCTGGACAGCGACGCCATTAAGAAATAATTCTACTTGACAAAATAGCGAGGCAATTATTAAATTTGTCACCGAGACTTTCTTTTCCGCATCTGGAACGACCGTGCCGTCCTCGTGCAAAACGCGAAATTTTAATCTCAAAAGAGTTTTAGTCAAATCATGATAATTGTTAGAGGGAGGAATGATAAATTCTACATATTTAGCATTAGTTAGGGGAGCAATGGGATAATGAGCAGTCGTTTTAGTCCCCACAATATTATTATTCACCACTGGCTTTTCAAATACTTCAAAGTCGGAAAGAACACTTTCGTAGGTCGACATGATTAGTCTAGAAAATCGCGTTTAGTGCGTTGCTTAACACGTTTGCTCCGGCTTGTTTTAGCAGTCCTCTTTCGTTTTCGGCCCGTCCCGCTTTGAGTGTTGACGAACCGGTCCACGCCTTTATGTAGTAGGGAATTTATAGATTGTTTGACATTTCTTTTAATCGATTCTCGAGGTGATATTCCGGGGTTTTGGGCATCGCTAATTACTCTACTCGTTAACCCAACAGCTTCGGACGCTAAAGTACTAATGGCCGGCCTAATAAAGGGCGTAATTTTGCGCAATAAAGAATTAAAGATACCGCCCACACTGAAGCGACCTCCGGATTGGAAAACGTTTGCGTGTAAAGCCGGAAGGGAGGATCCTCTTTGGAAATACAGAGTGTATCTATTAGGTACCATTGCTTCTGGGCTATTGACGTCGACGCCTAAAAAACAGTTTAATATATACTTTGCCCAAATTAAACGGAATATTTTCCCCGTAATCGGATTTCAATTCAATTTCAATTTCTTGTATATCGCTGGTTGAAATTGGATAAAAGTCGATATTATTAAATATTTCCTGGTTCTCCTCGTCTAGCAGCGAAAAAGCCGGCATTTTTATGAAACGTAGCAGAGGGGCTTGACCACCACCTACTACCTGTTGCCGAATAATATTGGTATAGACAAACATGGCATCGACGCCTCTCATGATATCAGCGGGATACTCCGAAGTCTCGTTATTGATATACCGATCCAGCTGATTACTACTAAAACCTAGCAATCGTCCCAGTCCCCTCCCGGGTGTTGTTTTGGGAAACAAAATTGAGACCGTATCGTTCAGTTTTGAAACCGTCACGGTTCCGTCTACATTCTGCGTAAATTTTAGACTTTTCCTATGCGCCGGGGACATAGCTTCGCTCATAGCACTTAAAACATCGCTAATATGATAATATACCCCGGGAGGTATCTCGCATGCAAAATTATCAACTCGTTTGCCTTGAGGGTTATCCTGTTGATATCCGGGTAGGGACGGCTGGTCAGCCATATTTGGGTCTTCTGGAAATCTATCCACATCGTATTCGCTAGTCCAAAAATTATTATCCGCTGTCAGGGTCATTATTCTTAATCGAGGATTTACCAGAGCCACTCCCGAATGACTGTGTTGAAAAAATTCTCCCTCTTCGGGAATGTTAAATAACTTGGCCATTGGTCCAGCTACCGAGACGCGAACACCTGGCTCTATTTCGATACGAACATAAAATCTATCTTCCAGAGCATTTTTGAGAATGTACATTTTAAAATACTGGCGAGGCATATATTCTTGAACCCCCAATAACTGGTTTATGATTTTTAAATGTAAAGAGAAGGGAATTACGGCCCCGCTTGCCGTAAAATCGCAAATATAATCGCCCGCGGGTATTTTGATTTTTGCGACACTAGTCTTAGTAAATAGATGCATTAGTGAGTCATGAACGCGATAATTTACAAATGTGTCATTAGTTGTTTTGAAATGCGTAAAATTACGCTCTAAAGGTTTAGTGGATAGAAACGTCCCACCAACGTATTCAGCTTCTAAATTTAATATATCACGCAATTCCTTTGGGAAGAGCATTTCAATTTTTGCCGGACAATGGATTCTAAAATAATGCTCCGCTCCTTGCTTAATAACGCTAAATTCGGCCTGATGTAATCTTAAAGGGTCAAAATTGCGCGCAGTTATTTGGAGGTTTTCGGCAATTTCTTCATAAATCTTATAATCATCTGTCGATCTAAACTCGCCTGACACTTTAAAAAAGAAATAAAGCCAGGGTTCTTCCCAGGGGGTATAGCGCTTTATGGTTCTATTGACTCGATATTCTATGTATGCATTGTCTTTGTCTATAGTATATTCTTCTAACGTCATGCTCAAGGGTCCTAGTTGGTGTTTTCCGGAGTAATATCTATCGGGGTCAGCGCCAAGCAATTTAGCTACTTGGGGAGAAAATTTAATTTCCACCCATTCTGGTGTTTTGAAATTATACACGATAGCATACCCCCAATTATCTACTGTGTGGTATGTTACTTGAATTTTTTTAAATACTAATTTTTCTAAAGTGTTGGCTACGGCTCGATAAAGCCCTTCGGCGTTTTTCTCTGGCGTTTTACTGGCTTTAAAAGTTTGAGGTAAGAACAATACTGTGTAATTGTCATAATCTTCAGGGTTAATAGGCTTAGGCTCTTCGGGAATAATTGGTTCAGGCTTTTTTTTCGGCGGATCAACCGGCTGCGGAAACAAGGGTTTTTCATCAACCGGTGGTGGGGAGGGAGTCGGTAATACGGGTAGCTCTGGAGATGAGGGGGGTGTGGGCGAAGGTGTGGGTGTTAATGGTTCAAAGGGGGCGAGGGGTCTTGAGCGTGGGGGCGGTGGTGGAGTGGAGGGTTTTGGGGGTGGTGGCGGAGAAGAGGCTTTCGGGGGCGGTGGTAGGGTTTGTTTCGGGGCTGGTGGTGCTGGTGCCGGTGGAGGAGAGGGAGGTTTTGGGGGTGGTGGCGGAGAAGAGGCTTTCGGGGGCGATGGTAGGGTTTGTTTCGGGGCTGGTGGTGCTGGTGCCGGTGGAGGAGAGGGAGGTTTTGGGGGTGGTGGCGGAGAAGAGGCTTTCGGGGGCGATGGTAGGGTTTGTTTCGGGGCTGGTGGTGCTGGTGCCGGTGGAGGAGAGGGAGGTTTCGGGGGTGGTGGAGGAGAGGAGCGTCTCGGGGGTGGTGGAGGAGGGGTTATTTTGGGTGGTGGTGAAGGTTTTCGTTTTGGAGGAGGGGTTATTTTGGGTGGTGGTGAAGGTTTTCGTTTTGGAAGAGGGGTTATTTTGGGTGGCTGTGGTTGTACAGGTACTACGGGCTTAGCTGCAGTAATAGGAATTGGAAGAAAGGGAGTAGTTCGCGGTAAAATAGGCATAGATGGGGCTACAGGCTTATATTCCGGTTGAGGTTTTTTTCTTATCGACGGAACTTCGTTGCTTGTTTTACGTTTAATGGCGGCTTTGGGAATGTACTTGTAATCAAATTTTTTTTTAAAACTATCTCCAACATTATCAATTTCGATTTCCACGTAATTATTAGTGTAATTTAAACTTATATTTTTAGCATGCTTTGATACAGGATATTTTGATATATATGGAACATCCTCGTAATTATTCTCTTTAAATTCAAATAGCGTGGTCAAGGGGGAATCAGCTGGTATTTTGAACCGTATGTTTTCCTCTCCTAAAACTTGCAGGTAAACGGGAAAGTTTGTATCTAACTGTTTTCCCAGGGCCCCGTCTTTATATTTATTCACTAATTTAAAAGATAATTTGCCTTTTAAATACGGATGACTGTTTACATCATCATTTAACAGCTCGACAAAATTTTGGGGCAGTTCGTACTCTTTGGTCTTGGTATAACGATTGACAGGTATCTCTATTTTTTGATATTCAACAGGCTCTCGAACAGCTGCATAGTTGCCATGGTTTGGGTCACTTACAACCTGAATTTCAAACTTGTTAAACTCTTCGCTTATATTCACCCAATGATTTGGAAATATGATTTCTGCCAGCCCAACTTCATAATCGCTAGTCAAGTTAAGAGGTTGATGCAAATAATTTTTAAAACTTGATTGGGTATTGTTTGGGTATATATCTAGACACGTATTAGACGCTAAAGTTAAAAAAAAGTCGTCATTCATGACTAACGCCTGTTTATCAACTAACCCCAACTTCTTAAACAAACCTTATTTATACATAAAAAAGATCGTCCATAGCTCGGTAGACTGGCCGGGATTTGAACTCGCCACCTTTTTGGGTATTACATTAGTAGACCCTGCCTTTAACCACTGAGCTATGGACGATCTTAAAATACACGCCGTTTATCTTCATCAAAAAACACTTTAAAAATTCTTAAACTTTTAAAGTCGTTACCCTTGAAATATCTACGTAGTTAGGTAATTGACCTTACCCGATTCCAATAAAAAAGACAACGCCCTGACTAGTTCGAGCCGGTTTCAACCTGTTTTTAAGCGGTTATTATATAAGACACGCGGCTTTAATAGTACGTTTCAGGGTGTGGCCAATAAAAAAATAAATTTCTTGAAAGCATTGCCTCTAAACCTCTTTTAATATTAAATTTGCCCTTCGTATTTTCGGATATAAGCTCCGTGTTTCGTAAAGAAAGTTATCAGTTGCTCAGCTATGCTCTTAAAAGTCCAGCTAACGATGTCTTGCTTTAACTCGTGCCGGTTTTGCTGGGTGAGTAAAGACCAAACTCAATTTTCCAACGGAAAAGGGACCAATTTCGATTTCTCTAGCTGTCTCTTCTCGGGCATCGCCTGAAAAGGGACCAATTTCGATTCATGGGCTAGATTTACGTAGCTTTTCAGTACAATCATTTGGTCGCACCGAAAAGCTGCGTAAATTTGTGTAAAGTCGCATTTTTTTGGCCCACCACTCAACATCGACCATAGTTCGTGACCAAATGCAGGAGATTAATGTCAAAAATCCAGAGAATTTGGTCACGGACTAAGAAACCAGGTGGAATAATGTTGAGGAAGTTCATGAATCGACCTTCATTGCAGCGTCATTTGCGTCCATACAACGGACTATTGCAATGAAGGAAAATCTAATTTAAGTTAAGTCCTGCTACTTCTTCCGCGGCAAGACTTAATTTGACGTGTTTTCCATTGGTCTCTTGAAAGTTGCGTAAAATTTGTGTAAAGTCGCCTCAGCCATCAGGATGCACGAGCAAAGCCTTTTGGTTGTGGTTCGATTTCATTCGCAATGTCGGGCTGACGCTGCAATGAAGGAGAAGTTCTGGCCCAAACAACCAGACCAGAACAAGAAGACCAGGCCTCGCAGTGGCTCGGATGTAACTTCCTTCGGGAGGTAAAGGGTCAACGAAGAATTTTATCGGCCCGTACAACCCGACAAGCCCTGCCAGCGCATAAGGTTCTGCGTACCCTGCACCAAATGGAGCACGTTCTTTTCAGTGAGGCCTTGACTTCGATGTCCTTCTCAAACTTAACAGCTGTTCGCTCGATCAACGTGGATACGATTCGGAGCCGAAATGCCCAAGATCTTCCTAAATCAAGCTGATAGCCGACGCCCCGCTGGAGTGAAGGCCGCGTTGATGTCGCGAAATTGTTAATAAAACGCGGCGCTAATTAAGATTTCAACTAAAATATCAAGTTTTGAAAATCAACATTACGCTAGAGACAAGAACAATTACCTTCAAAATTACGATTTAAAGAGTGGCTTTCATTAGCGGTAAAAGTGGCGGTAAATATTTTTGTTTTTTAATTTAGAATTCAGTATGTAACACATCCAGCAAGAAGTTCGTGTTTTTTTTGTGTCTTCTCCGTGGCGATTACAAAGATGGTCGACCCGTTAAGATTTCGACCAAAATATTAAGTTTTGAAAATCAAAATGTCCCTTTGAACAAGATGCTTTTTACGTCAGAGATAAAAACAACTACCTTCAAAATTACGATTTAAAGAGTGGTTTTTATTAGCGGTAAAAGTGGCGGTAAATATTTCTGGTTTTAATTTAATCTTTGTTTATATTAATATTCTTGTTATTCTCTATTTATATTCTTGTTATTCTCTATTTATATTCTTGTTATTCTCTATTTTATTGTATATATTATTTGGTATTTGTTATTAAAAAATCTTTATTTATATATTTGTCTTTGTTTCTCAGACATACTTTAAAGGTTTATGGCGCGAAATTCAAACGAGAATCTTACAAAATAACTAGACCGGTTTATTTAAAGAACTACAGCCTCCGAGGGTTAAGCCGAGCTTGTTTTGGGGGAAAAATGGGTAAAACCCCTCTAAAGAGTCATAGCATGGTGGAAGGTAGGGCTGGTCAGGTAGGAGTTTAGCTTAATCTTTGGGTGGAAGTTTGGTGGATGGGGAGAGGGCGGCCATCTTGGGGTGGCGGCCATCTTGGATCCGTGGCTATCTGTATAGTCCCTACTACTAATGTCATTAACATTAACACTAGAAAATGCCGAAAGATACGGAGAAAAGGTTTCATGGTGTGCAATGGATGCAATTTTATATTTGATATCTAACCATGTCAAATATTCGCGTCATCGTCAACCAGAACTGATTATTTAAAATAAATTGACTTTAAAATGTGTGAGAGCTCTGACAATTTGCCTGATAAAAGAAACCCGTTCGAGCATGTAATAGATAAACTTGTCTACTACCCAAAAAAACCCTAATACATTTGGTAAAAGCAAATAAGGGCCAAGGAAGAATTGGTTTTCTTTTTAAAAAGTATACCCGGTCTTATATTAAATAGTATTCGAGAAATTAAGCCTTCAAATTAACATCCGCAGTGAAACAATACTGTTGTGTGAATTGAATGTATTCTTGGTCCGTTCCACGTCAAGAGTTTTCTAATCTAAGCTTTGTTTTTATAATGAGGGTATATTGAAATCGGCGTTATATTCGTAGAAAGATATTGTCTTGCAAAAAACAACCTTGGAAAATAATAATGCACTTTGAGTAATAATACAAACCCGTTTTCTATCTGAACTAGATGCAATGTACATAACAATTATATGATGAAAGACTTGTTACATGCGGGCGGGCGTAAATCAATTTTCAATTATGTAACGGTACATACAACATACATAAGGGTACTTTTCATTCGAAATCTGGGGCTATTTAAATACTGAAGAAATGGAACAACTCGATGCACTCGATCATGATTAACTTTAATTTGATTGGAACTTCTTCTAGAGCAGGTTATGGATGCGCAGTTGAAATATATTTAAATATAAATGTTTCTTTGTATATGTTTGTCCCTTACTACTGTAGCCAATTTCTGTTGCTAATTAAGTACAAGCTAAACGATGTATGACGGACAGAGGGATCGGACGTTTCGGAAAAAGTGTATTGGATTTCAAAATTCAATTTGATTTCTTTGGATTTCATTTGATTTCGTCACATTTTGTTTGATTTCAAAATTCGATAAAATCCAACGGATTTCGTTGGATTTTGAGGTTTTCTCCGTGATTTCTTCGAATTTTGAGATTTTTCTCGTGATTTCATCGAATTTTGAGATTTTTCTCGTGATTTCATCCGATTTGTGATTTACTTTGGATTTCTAATTTTGTCATTTCTTTACTGATTTGGTTTCTAATTTTGTGATTTCTTTACTGATTTGGTTTCTAATTTTGTGATTTCTTTACTGATTTGGTTTCTAATTTTGTGATTTCTTTACCGATTTGGTTTCTAATTTTGTGATTTCTTTACTGATTTGGTTTCTAATTTTGTGATTTCTTTACTGATTTGGTTTCTAATTTTGTGATTTCTTTACTGATTTGGTTTCTAATTTTGTGATTTCTTTACTGATTTGGTTTCTAATTTTGTGATTTCTTTACTGATTTGGTTTCTAATTTTGTGATTTCTTTACTGATTTGGTTTCTAATTTTGTGATTTCTTTACTGATTTGGTTTCTAATTTTGTGATTTCTTTACTGATTTGGTTTCTAATTTCGTGATTTCTTTACTGATTTGGTTTCTAATTTTGTGATTTCTTTACTGATTTTTTTTCTAATTTTGTGATTTCTTTATTGATTCTGTAATTTTTTAACTGATTTTGTAATTTCGTTACTGATTTTGGATTTTTTTAACGGATTTCGAAATCAGCAAAACTACGTTTGATTTCTTTCCGGATTTCTGATTTTGTTATTGATTTCGGATTTCGGGGGTAGCGTAGGGGATTTCGTGAATGACCGACCCCTCGTAATAATCTCTTTCGTTTTATCTCGTATATAAGAAATCTAAATTAATAATAAACAACTGGATAACGTGTAAATCCAAATAAATGTATTTTTAAGTGAGTAAAATAAATAAATTAAAGACATTACCCTCTAAATCAAATCAATTTAATGAATTAGGAAGTTGTAAAGAAAAAAACCAGTTACATAAACATTTCGTGGCGTAGTTCGTACGATATCTTTCAAGATATGGGATTCCTATATATAAACCAGTTATTTTTCAACTTGATAAAAGCTTAAAAATGTAAAAGCCGGCCGCTGTACTGGGAACAAGACGACGAATCTCATGAGAGAAATAGAGGTAGAGAACATCCAGCTACGTATGACCTTTAATTCGAACTCCTAAAGGTCAAAGAGAGGAATTCAATTATCTTCTTAAAATTTTGTTACGATTTTAACCTCGTGGGAATCATAAGTCCAAAGAGATGACAACGTAAAAATATAGATAAAAAATTATGGGAAATAAATATAAAATAAATAGAACTTAAGGGAATTAAACTTTTACCGGAAGGTATCAAGTTATAGAACTCAAATAGTGGGCGTTATTTACCTGATAGTAGCGTATAATACTGTATAGTAGGACAACTAGCTAAACTACCCGTTGTTGTCTATATAGACACTTCGGGCCCACGTTGTTTTTTTTTAAGAAACAATTTTTTTTAGAAATTTCAATTTAATAAGTAGAACATAAGTTGACAAAATATGTTCCATAAGTATGACACTACCTATCTTCGTAAAACTAGAGCTAGTTCGAGAACGACGAGAGAATTGACTACACGCGGTTTTGGAGTCCATCTTCCTATTTAGTCTGTACTAAGGCTTTGACAGCGCCTCACCACTCACCAGGCGTCGCTTAATAAGTATCTATGACGTTTCACCTACGTCACTTCATGACAAGCTACCAGTAAGCAGTGACAACCTTATGGAACATATCTTATGAAATTACGGTAAAACGGTGCTTAATAAAGCTAAAATGCTACGGGTCTAAAAAATGAATATTATTGCAGGCTTAATAGCTGGAGGTTCGCGAAGCCAACTTCAAAGTCTTTCCTATAGTGTCACTGATATCAAGCATGCAGTTTGGTCAAAGTAGGTAACGATTGTGACTTTGCAATTTTTCTTAAAGAACAGACAAACCACTGTCTCAGATATGAAGTTCTTTACAGGCCTAATGGCTAAATTGTTCGTGAAGTCAACCTTGTGAAACTCCACAAATTACTTCTAAACCTTTCTGTATGTCACTGATATAATCAATACCAACCAATTATTTTCCTGAAATAACTACACACATTTAACAAAACGCTCGTGAAAACTGAATATAGTCATACACCCAAATAAAATTATCCTGGTTTTATATAAAACCACAAAGTAATAATAGTATAAGATTATTTCTTAAAACGTTTTTATGAGAAAATTCGTAAAAAAATCTACTTAGAGACTAAAACATCCTTGGTGGGTTCAACGCGCCAACGAGAACTGGGAAATGATTATAGGTAACTTTCTATCCCTCCATCCCATCTCGTAAAATCAAAGATGGAGAGATTTTTTTCTTCTTTTTCTCTCTCTTCAGAGATAAATCGAATTATTTTATCGTGTTATCTCGGGAAAAGAAAAACTTCTTTTTCATCTTTTTTTTACAAAATCTTAAAAAAAAACCCCAAAAAGACATTATTGGATTTATCGAGCGCTCCCCTATATGTCCTTTTTTAATATAATTAAATACGAATTAAAAATAACTTTGGTTTTGTGGTTTTTTATATATTTTTTTTAAGTTGAATACGAAATTTCATTTTTTGGTTTAAAAATCGGTATAATATTTATTAGAAAATTCTATTAATAGCTCGTTCTAAAATTCGCGTAAAGGCAGGTAAACTCATTTTACAGTATTAAAGATAACATGGGGTGCCACTAATCTCTCTCTATCCAGGACGATCTAGGTTAGACACTAATATCTGCATGCATGATAGATATTGTTGATTATTTAGGAACTTATATTTTACAATTTTGATATTTAATGAAATGATGCTTAATAATAAAGATAAAATGTTACGGATATACAGGGTGTTTCTGATAAGTTGATGGGTCAAACTGAGTAGAAATGTCAAAGAACATGGGGTTTACAACATTTAATTAGGGAGGTGTGAATCACTGTCCCCTAAAGCAAGGAAACTGCCAGAAATATGGAGAAATTAGCTTTTAATTACTTTAATGAGAAACGAAATCACAAAATCATTAAAAAAAATCACAAAATCATTAAAAAAATCACAAAATCATTAAAAAAAATCACAAAATCAGTTATGAAATCACAAAATCGATGAAAAAATTACAAATCACAAAATCAATAAATCAAATTACAAAATCAGATGTGGAATCACAAAATCAGTAAAGGAATCGCGAAATCCCCGAAAAAGAAAATAAAAAAAATCACAAAATTCGACGAAAACACGGGAAAAATCTCAAAAACCGAAGACATCACGGGTAAAATCTCAAAATCCAACAAAATTCCTTGGATTTTATCGAATTTTTAAATCAAACAAAATCCGACGAAATGAAATGAAATCCGAAGAAATCAAATAGGATTTCTAAATCCCGTACACTTTTTCCAAAACGTCCGACCCCTCGCCCATATCTCTGTAACTAAATGTTGTAGATCCCTTGTTCTTTGACACATTCCACTTAATTTCACCTCTAAGAACACGTCCTTTAATTTATAGCAGACTTATCAGAAACACACCGTATAATAGGATATTCTTAACAATCTTAATCACTAACACAACATAGAGGAACTCAACTAAAACACTTCTAAAATATTCCGCTATTATTGATATCAATTATCAACTATGAAGTTTGGTAAAATTGGTATGCTATTGTTACCGTGCATAAAGAACAAACAAGCAACTTTCTCAAATTTTCAAATTTATCTTCAACAGAGAATAGATAATTTCTGATTAAATTACACTGCTTTCTCTGATTCAATGTACACTCAATTGAATTAGTCTTAGGCAGAGTGATGAGTCCCTTGAACAAATAATTCACCACGAATCTCAGAGGTGTTAAAAATTCGAGAAATACCAGTAATGTATTTTACCCAAACAATAATACCTCATAACGCCACATTTAAATTCAAATTTGAACCCTCTGGAATATAACCTCGTATAATTTTAATACCTTTAAAAATTAATACTTCCAAAGATAGAGAGATAGAGTCCATTACAACGACATAGTCAAGGTACATCTTAAAGTCCCATATGGAAAACGTAAATAAATTAGAAATATTGAAGCTCGCCTGCTAGACACTTATGGTTTTATTTATTCTCGGGTTAACTATGGCTGAATCATTTCTCAAGGAGTAAATTTAATTAAATTAATGGCGAATTAAATTCGCCCACTCTGAGATCGCTCGCGAATTGCTCTATTACGGGCCTGCACGATCTTTAATTACAGATTGCTCTGGAAATAAAACACGCATCATTTCTGGAGCTGCTTTAAAAACGGTATTTTTTGAACCCGCTAATACGTCTATCCAGACCCGTACTGATCTCCATTTATAAACCGATCTGTTGCGAGTAAATCCTTTGGTAAATAGAATTTAAGGGAAATCCGAGCTCGAGCTGGTCTATAAGTTGACAAATGGTATACACATTCTGTTTCAGAGCGCTTCGAGAAGACCGCAGAGCAGTAAATAAAATACACCTAAAGAAATAATTAGTGTGACGACATCAATGTAGAATCAAAGCTAAGGCGATGGTCAAATTTTTTAAACTTCAGGAACTAATTTACTTCTGATGAAAACTAAAACGAATTGAAAATATGAAAGTGAAAATTACCATTTCAGCAATTCACGGGCGAGAAAAATATTTTGACCACGCAGCTAAACCGAATACAGTTGAAACTTAAACGTCTGAGGAGAGACAATAGAAGCCGGGGCTCATCCTAATTCAGCGGTTTCTATTGGACAAAGAAACAAATACAAACCGCGCGCAGAAAGAGAAATTCATAAGTTTAATAATAATAAAAACAAAAATAAAAATAGAGCCAATTTACTTAAACAAACGCGGCCGAGAGTTAATGGCGAATTCGAAAGACAAACTTGCAAATAAGACTTGGTTGTTGGTTGGGGGTGGGGGAGGGAAGGAGCGAGAGGCGCTTAGGGTTATGGGAAACGAGAAACACAATCGTCTATTAGCATTTAACATGGGTGCGGAGTGAATTTAAACTGTTTTCCTGATAAAAGTCTGTTGACGTTGTAGAACAGGGTACAAATAAAAGAGAACGAAAATTCTTCGTTTCAAAGCGAAACACAAGAAGACTGAAAAGTTCCTTCCCTCGTCTACAAGAGACGACCTGACCTTTAAAGGAACACTATGAAGCCTTTATTTTTGTTGTTGGATCAATACGTACAAGCGTTGTTTCTCCAAAGATGATGATGACCCTCTCACTGTGGCGCTAGCAACTTTAGTTCTAGAATAGTTAAATTTTCCTATTGGCTCACCTTCATTATGTCGTCAGCTTAATACAATTCTATAGAACAAATCGAATGCTTGGTGTCTTTTCCCAGCAAGCTTAGAGGCTACAGTTTTAACCATTTTGAACCTCCGCGGTGTTCGTACGAAATTTTTACATTGAAAATCTCTGACTTTCCCAGGTTATCCCTGACCATTTTAAGGTGTTTACCAGAGCCCACTTCATCACACCTGGCTCATATTTAGCATTGCTCGAAGCATGGTTTGATATACCAAACGAAATCCCTGACATATCCCTGACGTTTTAGGAAAATATTTTAAATCCCTGACTTATCCCCGACTTTTTCTCCAAATTTCCTCTTTTTTTTAGCGTCAATATCTACTGATTCCCGCAAACTAAATTTGCCAAAGCACTGAAATTTTTCCCGAAAAATAAATTTCACGATGACTCTAAATATGCATGAAATTTTGATAGAAACCGTGGTACACGCTCTAAATGATATGCGGTTTTCTAAAAGATTTTTTAGGATTGAAATATTTCTTCGAAACCACAATATCATACATTACGCCATTTTCGTTCGAGGTGCCAATATCCCTTTAATGAATTCGAGGCGATAAGAAAACAATAGATTTTTTTTATCAACAATTTAAGTCTATATATATATAGACCTATTTGAAAACCCGTTAGCTGAAGAATGGTTTCAACGCCTTATATGGCATCTGTAACAAAGATTCCGGGATCACAGAGCCAGCTAACTCAATAGCTATAGCAATAGCAGAAGCCTCCATTTAATAATATAGTAAGTATATAGGGAGCCACTGGTCCATGAAGACAGATTGCTAGTCGGGATACTGGGAAGCTTACCGGGGGATTCGTACTATCAAGACCATTTCCGGAAGGAATCTTCAAAGCGAGATTCCGGTATATAAAAACAATTGATAAACTATATAGACAGAAGAAAAGACGTTGTCGACGACCCCTTGATCGTTCTTTTAAATTCGACCGATGCGAATTCGATAACAGAGAAAAAGAAATCAACGTTACAGCTATGATAGACTAGACACGCACTCAAAGAGTTATATTTGTAATGGTACATCATGACGGAAGCATAAACACTATAAATTCCGTTTTACGCGCATTATCGTTGTACTTATTTATTTTTACCTCTCAGAGTGACGATGACGTCACGGAGAGGTATTACATTGGACGCGTCTGTGTGTGTCTGTCACCACATTCGCAGTTGGCATATCGGAGCAATGGCAGGGCTACCACCAAAGGTTCACGCAATTGCGGGTTTTCCTATTATTAATTGTGAATCAGTCACCTGATACCCTAAATTTCCAAAAATCGTTAAAGCGGCATAAGCTTGAATTCAAACGTCAACAATAGCTATGTTTAAAATGATTTTAGGAATAAAGTTTCTTAAAACGATTTAACTATAATTAAGGTAAATTAATGACGATTAATATCAATTATATTTATTTAATTATTTAAGAAAAACTTCTTAATTGCGTCTCGACTATATAGGAGAGATTTATTTTGGTTTCGCAACTTGTTCGACAACTATTTACTTACCGAAAGGCGGAGTAATGCTTACTTATATTTTAGGAACTAGCTAAGCTTCCCGGCCCGACGTTGCCATTCTTGAAGAGATTGGAAAATAAGGACAGTTTCCTGAGACACTAACACGCTAAATAGCCCTTTGGTTCACCCGTTATCCAAATTATTTTTTGGTTAGTAACTATCGTTTTTTACAAATTTCGATTTCGGTAAAACGATGTTTAATTAGGGGTTAAACATAAAGCTCAATGTTACGGGTCTAGAATAGGACATTCTTAACCCAGAAGAACTGAACCAAACCATGCACTCCTAAAATATTCAGAGGTGTTCATTACTTATGTTCCATAAGTTGGTCACCAGTTACTGAGAGCTTGTCATGAAGTGACGCGTGTGAAACGTCATAAATTCTCGTAAAGCAACGCCTGGTGAAGCGCTGTCAAAGCCTTAGTACAAACTAAATAGGAAGATGGACTGCAAAGTGCAAAACTAAATAGAGTCAAACTGTCGTTTGTCGTTCTCGAACTAGCTCTCAGTAAGTCTCGAACTTATGGAACATATCTTATAAACTTATGGTGTTACGAATATCAACGATGTGGTTTGGTCAAATTCGGTGACTGTGCATAAAGAACAAACCACTTTGAATTACAATACATATTTGAGTATGAAAATGATGTGAAACGTCGTCAAAATTAACATAATATTGAAGAACTATTTGAGGTTACTACCGTCTAATAAAACAACCGGCCAAAACTCGGCTATAGTGCATGATCAGGTTTCGTGGGTAAATTAAATTAAATTGAAATTATTAAAATATCCGGGTCATTTTGGGAACGGACTCGCCCAATATCACATAGATATACCATGTCAAATAATAGATATCACTTTCCCTATATCCTGTTTGTGATGGTGATATCGACATAAAAACGCTTTAAAATTTATAGGTTACCAATATAGAATATATATAAGATATAGAAACGACAAAATAAGAGACTCCCAAGTTTTTCTCTCGATCACAGAACAAAATCAAATAGAAATACATATTTCTTTCCATGATTTGGCAAAATCGGCTTAAATTTCTTTTCGAAGGACTAACTTGAATTTCGTCAATCATCTAACGAGTATTTGACTGAATTACCGTATGTAACCGATGTCTTATACAGGGTGTTTTTGATATACGTCTGCCATAAATGAAAGGCTATATTCTGTGGGTCAAACCAAGAAGTGATATCTTGTTAATTAGGAGAAGGTATAAATTAGCCACATTTCCAGCTTTATCTCCAGTCCAAACGTAGGTCCGGAGTTAATCCTCGTCTCTAAATTACAACCAGCATCTCATTGGTTCTTGAAAACTCACGTCAGCACGACGCGAATGACGAAAATTACGTATTTTCCGACTGAGGAGAGGCGAAATAACCCGACCTCCTTTTACGTCCCCCCTTGTATTTTGAAAGGGGGATTGGGACTATGGAGCGCGACTACTTAGGCATCTTTTAACTTCTTCCTTATAAACTTGATATCACTTCTTCGTCAAACTAAATGTTGTAGACTCAATTTTGTTGGACACTTTAATACCAGGTTGACCCTAAGAACACGCCCCATAATTTTTTGCAGCCTTATCAGAAACACCCAGTATGAGCCTAGGTTAATAAGATATGTTCACTGGTTACTGAGAGCTTGGCATGAAGTGACGTTGGTGAAACGTCATAGATTCTGATGAGGTGCTGTCAAAGGTTTAGTACAGACCAATTAAGAAGATGGACTTTAAAACCGTGTGTAGTCTGCAATTCTCGCTTTTCGTTTTTGAACTATAGCTCGAACAAGTCTCTAGCATTATACGAGGTATACGAAGTGTAATACTTATGAAACATATCACATAAACTTATGTTATGCTCGCTACTTAAATATTCAAGTAAAATCTGAATAAATTCATTGCACTTATTCGTAGGGACATGCTGGGTTTGAGTGTAGGTTTTATATTAAATATTCAGCTTTAAGAATTCTAAAAAAAATAGCTTTTTATTGTATTACTTACTACCCATACATGATCTAGGCTAGCTTTCATTTTTTCCCCTAGATAGACAGTACTTTCTTTCTATCTAAAACACATATCATAAGAACGTATAGGATGGAAGGAACAGGCTGGATTAGAAATGGGATACAGACCCTTTTCAAAACGCGGTTTTGCAGTACATCCTCTCATTTAGTCTGTACTAAGCCTTTGACAGCGCCTCACGAGAATCTATGACCTACGTCACTTCATGACAAGCTCTCAGTAACCAGTGACAAACTTATGGAACATATCTTATGAACTTATGATGGATAAAAGTCTATCAAGGTTCCGGGACAAGAAACGATGTAAATTTGCGAAGATGAAACTCTGCATGGAGATAAATTAGAAGCCCTCGGATAGCTAAGCCAAACAGTATACAGCAAGAGAAAAGATACAACAGTATTTAATAAGGTTTGCCTGTAGTGCTTGATCTTACAATATAGTACCTGACTAGCTTTGGGATTATTTGTTTTAACGGTAGTGCAGAGCACAGGGGACAAAAACAAAAAACTATACGTAAATATTATGTACCGCACAGCAAAAACCCCTATCTTTGGGATATAGTATTCTGGTAGAACTTGGGCGAAATTTCTTTATCAGATGTATTTTCGAAGATACAAAGAAACAATATGATAAAAGATGCAAAAAGGGAGGAGAAAACGAAACAAGATTTCAGAGACACAAGACCCAATTCTCAAAGATTCAAAACTGCCAAACGATTTTTGCGATGTCAAAACTCTGTTTTTATAAGAGGTAGTACATGGAAAGTCATTGAATATGTCAAACTCCAATTCTTTTCTTTCCAATTAAGAAGGGGATAATAGAAGAAGGATGACACTCTGTTTCTTCTCAATACTTTAGTTATGTAACATGTTTCTTCCCAGGCTCACCTATTTTATTTACTCTCCTGTTCATCAAACTTTAGATGGGCATCGCACCGCGGGGTGAATTCTATAACTGTTTGGTACTAAATCCTCAGCGATCAACAAACAAAAATCGACTTGACGTGGGACAAAAATGCACAAGAGCGCCTTTGCAAATAGTTAAGTACTAATTGAGTAATGATGAGGGAACAATGTATCGCGTACATGATTGGGTTTAGTAACCTTGCTCCAAATGTAAAATGATGTTGGGAAGGAATCATGCTTTTACTATTACCCGGCTTTGTGGTACACTTCTCTCGAAGAGAAGTATTATATACTTCTGGTTATATTTATTGTTACAACAAACAGGGCTAAGCAAATTGGCGTCCTTTTGGGTTTACTGCAATCAGTGATCAGGTTTCAAATTAGAAAAACTTCCTAAAAGATAACGTTCACTCCAATTTAAATATTGACAGTCACAGTCACATTGGAGTGTCAGAACTCAAGAATCAAGATTTATAAAAGACAATCCAGGGAAATCCTTTGAGTATAATCATTCGATATGCAATGACAATGATCAATGCTAAAAAGTATGGCGGTGGAGATACGCAACAAACGTAATCAGCGAAAATGTTTAACTTCGAATTTTTTGGAACATAACGAGAGGAGCTAAAAAATCTTTAAGTAAGGGGAGCTGTAATAGATACATTCTTGAAACCACGAAGAGTGGAAAGTGAAGAAAGGCTGGTTGGGTTTTTCACGGTAAAAGATGGTTTTGTTTAAGACAGACTTGGAAGAAATATATATAGAATTTAGAATGAAAAAAAAAATGGAAAATTTGCATTCACTCGACGTCCATTTATAAATTTTTACATATTCAAGGAGCTAGCGCGTGGAAGCTAACTAAAATTTCCATCCCTTATATAACGGATAGCAAAAGTTAGAAACTCAATAATACCGCTTTTTCCCGACTCCTTGGGAAAAAGAAATATTGTCACAATAAGTATGAAAATTTATTTTAGGCCAAAAATTGATAAAGCAAGGACAGTTGGACAGTGGACTCCCATCTAGTATACGGTTTCAAAACTATACAGGGTCTTTCTGATAAGTCTGCTACAAATTAAAGGGTGTGTGGGTCAAAATGAGTGTAAAATGTCACAGAACATGGGGTCTACAACATAGAGTTGCGGAGATATGGGGTCCCAAACATTGGCCCCTAAAACAATCGTCACATAAGTAACACCAGTTAACCGATATCACTACTAGCAATGGTATGTCAGTCTTGAATAGTCTTCAATCTTAGAGCGTTATTGAACCTTTATAACAGTTGTGTACTATTAAATGGGTAGAAGTGCGCGTACTCTGGTAAAAAAAAGCTATTATTAATCCACATGAATGACTATAGTTTCTTGTTTAAGTGGTTAATGTTTGACAGCCCATACATCCGGAACTAAATGTTGTAGAACCCATGTTCTTTGACACTTTCCACTCAGTTATACCCTAAAAACACACCGATTAGTTAATCACGAAAGTACCAGAAACATCCTGTATAAAACCATAGTACGAGGGTACTTCGACGGCATAAGTTAATTATTATTATTTAAATAAACGGTTTTTCGAATGACAGCATCGTAAGAAGTTTCAGCAATAAATTGTCATACTTACAGACATAACATTACTAATGATGAAACTATATCTAAATTCGCATTCTGAGTTCTGCAGCAACAAAAAAAATAGACTCTCGGGATAAAATAAAATGAAAGATGAATATCCTGTTCTCAAAAAGTTTGCAAAAACTATTTTCGTCCTAACTTGGTTAAATATTGTATATTATTTCGCTACAGTATTCGCTACGTTGCAAGCTGTTCTTGAACAATATGAGAGATATTTTATCCGTTAGAATATATCGCTTCTTCAGGTTATAAAGTTCAGAATTTTGCCAATTATTTAAACGTCAGAAGCAGACCGCGGCCGAGATTCTGTCAAAACTTAAATGGTTTCGGCGACAAATTATTTCCCAAAAATTTTTTTCACCTTCTGGTCCGAGTTAAATCCCTAGCAATATTGCACCCACACGGAACGGTCGCAACCGGAAGCTATTGGTAACCCATTCCTTTCCTCGCCCATGAAGCGATCCATTTATTACGACACTATTTTGTGGATGGTCAAAAGTAAGGAAGTTGAAATATTTTGCATGTCATTATACGAAGAATTCGGAAGGTTTTCACAATTTTTTACTTATCAAAGGGTTTTTGCCGAGGGGTCGGTCATTCACGAAATGCCGTACGCTATTCGCGAAATCCATGACAAAATCAGAAATCCGGAAAGAAATCAAACGTCTTTTTGCTGATTTCGAAATCCCATAAAAAATCCGAAATCAGTAACAAAATCACAAAATCAGTAAAAAAAAATAAAAAATCAACAAAGAAATCAAAAAATCAGTAAAGAAATTAAGAAATCCGTTACAAAATTCACGAAATCTAAAATACAAAAAAAAGTACAAAATTCGATGAAATCACGAGAAAAATCTCAACATCCCGGGAAATAAGTCAAAATCTAAAGAAATCAAGGGAAATATCGCAAAATCCGTCGAAATCACGGGAAAAATCGCAAAATCCGTCGAAATCACCGGAAATCCAACGAAATATGAAGAAATCAAATTGGATTTTGAAATCCCGTAAACTTTTTCCAAAACGTCCGTCCCCTCAGTTTTTGCATTAAGCTCGATTCCCACTCGACCGATAAAACCCGGCGGAAATCACACAGCCAACGGTAGAAATTTTAACATACGCCGGCGTCCGGCGGTAGACCGTTCACACTACGACTGAATTTTCAGTTTGGCGGTAGATATTTTTGGGTCACGTGACAGATTTGAGTTGTTTCCACAACATCTATTTCACACTCTGAATTGGCATCTTTGTCCCCTTGTCGCTTAGATCGTAAAATAAGGGATATTTTCTAACCTCCTCAGTAAAGTCTTCCTTATTAACATCTTATCTCTTTTTACTTTCGTAAGTTTAATTTTTCTTTCTTGGTGGTATGTTTCCGATAAGCCTTGGCGGCTATCAATCGATCTCGCGTGTGCGTGCGCTATTGAAATTTATGACGTTGTCAGTGGGATAATTTCATTGGTCAAGACAGCGGCGTAACGCCGAACACGACCGAAAAAATAGAACACAACTTACGCCCGACTGAACGGAAATTCTGTCGGGCTCGGCGTAAAGATGTTTCGGTCGAACCCCTTTCTGCCGGGTTTCCGTCGTGTTTTCCGTCGAGTGGGAATCTAGCTTTAAGCTATACCCGACGTTGACCAGGTGTTTTGAGGAATTGGAAACCAGGAAGAGTTTCCTATGTAGACACTAAACACTGTAATAGATTGAATCATCTAGATTGCAAAAATATAACAAAATAGATTAAAATAGACTATAGATTAAAAGAAAACTAGTGTATATATAAAAAAGACCAACGCCTATAAAGACTGGCAGTTTATATACGATAATCTCAGATTGAGACAAGGCAACAAAATGGGTCGCTACTTCTATAGTCGTGTTTCTTTTTCTTATTACACATATAATAAACCCTAAATAGATTTTATTGTCCACCCTTATGAAATATCTGCATGATGTTGATTACAAAGAGAGTAAATAAAGACAAAATTTAACTTACTCGTTGAAGTTCAAATGTATAAAAGCTAATGGCAAAACATTCCGTGAATTAAATGTAATATTCCTGCAAATCCTCACCGAGATGACCAAATTCTGATATCGGCTTTCAATTAAGGTCGCCGTTGCCCGTCTCGAACCCCATCTACTCCAATAATAATTATTATAATGAAAAGAAAGGCTAACCGAATTTTATCCGATGTTCGATTTAGTTTGGACGGACTATAACAGAAAATATTCCTTCGCGCGCCCTTTTACAGACAAAGAGTACAGACAAACAAAGTTGCGTTTTTACCTCTCCGAGTGACGTATGTCACGGAGAGGTATTACACCGGCCGTGTCTGTGTGTCTGTCTGTCACGCCCCACGTGACCGCGTTCGCAGTTTGCGTATCGGAAAAACGTGTTCCCAATTTCCGGACTGCATTGACAGTTCACGGAAATTTGGGTTTGTCTCCTCTGGCTATTCTACTTGAGTTCCAACACCACCAGCTTTGGTTTTCGTCCACTCCACATGGACACTAGTCTGTACTTGCTAGTTTCCTAACATTTAAAATTTGGTGTTTACTTTTTTGATTCATCTTTACTACATTTATATATAGTGTAAACGTAACTTTTAGCTTCATTAAATAATTAGGATGTTAATACTTCATCTCTCCATACGTGTTGAAACGACTGGGTCAATGAGATAAGATTACCTAGATTTTAACCAGAATTGACCTTGTTTCATGTCCTCTTATAGGAGGTCCTAACGGTTCAGAGTGAGCCGAAAGCTAAATACACATTTAAGTGATAGATATTAGGTCCTCATTAGAATCATTGAGGATACGCAGGAAATTATTAAACGCTTTAAACTTTACAAATGATCATTGCAATATCTCGTCGGTTAGAACTATGTATTTCCGGTTTGTCTCATTGGCTGGCGGACCGGTGTTTGGAAAGTAAATTCGTCTCGGCTCGGAGAGGTTTATTTTGGTTTCCCAACTTGTTTTTTTATTGCTAGTGCAACCAAAAAGAATATATCTAGATTCTAGAGAAGCAGGAAACTAAGCCTTTGCCAAGGCTTAGGTGTAACTAAATTCGGTTTCTGCTGGTGATTTTCTCAAGGGTTTTCTTAATCATTGGTTCGAATGTGTCGTCTGCTTAAAGACTGAAATCATTTCATAGCCGAGTCTCTTATTTAAAAGAAATTACCATTTAATCGGTCTTAGAAACGCTGACTACTGCCTCGCCATTTTTAGAGGCGTCTGCTAGCCAGAACCCGCACTTGATTGGTTCAACCAATCCCGCAGAGGTAAGAGGCTCGATTTAGCAGACGCTACTAAAGCAATGGTGGAACACAAATCAATCACGTGACTCCAAAACAAGATTAGAATCCCTAAACCTTCTACTCCACTTGGTATATTCTCTTTGTTGCAACTTACTTTTTAATACAAACTATTCATTTCTTTGGAAACAAAGGTTTTTACCTCTCCGAGTGACGTATGTCACGGAGAGGTTCTAATTTCGACGTGTCTGTGTGTGTGTCTGTCTGTCTGTCTGTCTGTTGTTATTGACTTACACCCCAGGGGACCGTGTTCGCAGTTTCCGAATTGAAGCAAATGTGTTCGCTATTTCCGGACGGTATTCACAGTTCCCGGAAATTTCAAAACTTGAATCTATCCACAAATCAACTGGCCACTATTACTTCATCTGACTAGTCAATTGTCTATTCTACATGAATACCAATCTGTAGTTATTGGCTTCAAACACCACCATTTTGTGGTCTTTGTTCATTCCACATAGACACCAGTCTGCACTTACTGGCTTCTATCACCATCATTTTCCGGTCTTTGTTTTTGTCCATCCCACATGGACACCAGTTTGTACACCTGGCATCTAACACCACCATCTTCTGGTCTTTGTTTTTGTCCATCCCACATGGACACCAGTCTGTACACCTGGCTTCTAACACCACCATCTTCTGGTCTTTGTTTTTGTCCATCCCACATGGACACCAGTCTGTACACCTGGCTTCTAACACCACCATCTTCTGGTCTTTGTTTTTGTCCATCCCACATGGACACCAGTCTGTACACCTGGCTTCTACTCCTTAACGTTAAGACATACGCGGCGATCGGCCAGGGTTACGAGAAACGTCCGGCCTCCCAATGGTGGGGCTTCCACCAAAGGTTCACGCAATTGCGCTGTTCTTATCCATAGCTGCGATTCGACACCCTTATATACTACCTATTTGATGAAGGCGAAGCAACCGGCGTATGCTTCATTTCAAACGCCAATATTAGTCAAGTCTCTCAAGAATGTTTAATTGTTCTTTTTCAAAACGATGTAACGTTCAATAAGGCGAATAACTAACGAAGAAAATATTAAATATTAATTATATTTATTTTAATATTTAAGATAATCTTGTTTCTCAATTCAAAATTAATACGGAAAGAGTTAAAAGCAGTCTATGTTTTTGTCTGTATGTGTCCGTCCGTTGTTACAGTAGTGCGCTGCGTTAGAAGTTCGTTTTGTTTTGATGTGTAAAGAAACCATAATATTCCCTTTATCCTTAATATAAAGTGAATATGTGGAAATATTTTTCGTAATTATGATGCATTTAGTACTTTTGTAGCTTTAAAGCTCTATTTCATTTTGATATTCCAAAGATTTGTTTTAATATTATTATTTAAAATGGATGTTTATATATTACTTAAGCTATACTACATCTGTTTATAGCATAATCCTTTCTAAAATCACAGTGAATACAAGCACAATGCTACTATATTGGTCAAATGACCTCTTATTTGTCAATAGGCCTAGTGAACCAAAAAGTCAACGTTTGGTTTTCGTTTCTGTAATGCAGAGACATTAACGGTTCAGAGTGAGCCGAAAGTTAAATACACTTTTAAATAATTAGGCTTAAATTTTATTATCATGGTGGAAATCTGGGCCGCGTTCAGCAGAGCCCAGCGTTGCTGAACGCGGCCCAGGGATTTTGTTTTTGAATTTTGACGTTACGGTGCTTAGCGCTGAGCTAGCGCGGTCTTCAAAGAAAATAGTCGGCTTTTTGGGTAACGTGACGTAAAACGCGTAGTTCTCAGCTTGGCGAAAAAACTATGGAGGAATTAATACAAATAGCTCTATGGGACTATAGCTATTTAATTGGCGTGAAACCAGTTGATCACGCGAGAATTTTAAGAGATATATTAGTTTCTAATTTTAATTATAAAAGTTGTTATCTATCTCTATAAATATGTTATCCTACAATTTTTGTTAAGCCTTGGTACCTTGCACGCTTTATTAGGCTAGCGTCATTTATAAAACGCCGATGACCCGTTTTTCCCCCATCGGATGATTTTAATGTGTACAAGTATATCATTATTGGATGTAAAATGTCGTCTGATTTACAGTAAATTTGCTATGCTTTGTATACTGCTTTAATATTTCATAAATTTTAACTTAAGAAACATTTCCATATCTGGGTAAATAAGTTTGTAAGTAGTCGTCTTGACTCGGAGAGGTAATATTTTGGTTTTCCCAACTTGTATATATGTATTTTTTATTTCGATAACCCCGTTGGCCCTGATGCGTTTTTATACCCTTTTGTTTTAGAGATGTTTTTTAGAGCCAAGCGAATCCAACGGCCGCTTCTATACGAATACTCGAATAGGCCATTTATCTACACAAATAAAGAAATGGTGGCCTAAACAAAAAAGCGTTCCTAGGTCTTATATTATTTTGTTTCTTCGGTGTTTTAAAAAGATATAGAAATTTCGGGGTAAACAGTTTTTCACATCCCGTTTCCCAAATCGTTATTTCCGCCGCAAACGCTCGCGTTTCAAACAAAAATTAATTAACCCAAAGTTTTCTCTTAAATCAAATATTCATAAGAACGTGGCTAAAGAAAGATTCTAGAGATTATTGGTATCAAGGTTTTAAATATATTAATTTTTAGATTACCAGTACTGAAATGGAGTTGGGTCATAATGTAGACCAACTTATAGACATTATACATAAGTACTCTGCGAAACGGTATTCGGTAATTAATTACGCCTATTATATCCTACCGATTTATATTATATTGTAATTATACAATGGTAATTTACTGGTAAATTTTCATGGTAAATTACTTATCAGTTTCCAAGTTTTGGAGAACTTGAAAAATGCCGACCAGAAAAGAACGAAATAGCGTACGTATCTTTTACCCGAGTATATTACCAAGAAGTGATATCTAGTTTATTAGGGAGAAGGTATAAGATGCCTAAGTATTCGCGCGCCAGAGTGCCAGTCCCCCTTTCAAAATACAAGTGGGGACGTAAAAGGGGGCCGGGTTATTTCGCCTCTCCTCAGTCGGAAAATACGTAATTTTTGTCATTCGCGTCGCGCTGACGTGAATTTTCAAGAACCAATGAGATGCTTGTTGTAATTTAGAGGCGGGGATTAACTCCGGACCTACGTTTGGACTGGAGATGAAGCTGTAAATGTGGCGAATTTATACCTTCTCCCTAATAAACTAGATATCACTTCTTGATGGCACTAAATATACGATTTTGCTATATCCTTTAGACAGGGTCTTTAGGGCTAAACATGCCGCCATATTTTGAGATTTCGGCTGAAAATAAGATAAATGTCCTGAGGGACCGACCGGCAACGCTTGGTCCTTTCTTGCTATGCAGACTAGGAGGATTCATACCTTTTACGCAGGGAGGCCAGGTTTCAGGTGTTACACAAGGTGGCCTGACTCACTGGGTGAGTCTAAAGCCAGGCCTCCTTGTGTAAATGGTATGAATCCTCCCAAGTCTGCAAACTATGTATTCAAAATTATAGAACTGCAGTAAATGAAGTTTGAAAAAACTCAGTTTGGACTTCGTGTGGGAGTCGGAATATGGAGCAAATGTTGGACGTCACAACTAGAGCAATTCAGAGCCGTCAAGAGAGTTGCGGGCCTCGGGAAAATGACAAAATCGCGGGGCCCCATCAAGCAGCCCTACAGGTGACCCGGGCCCCCTAGAAGGTACGGGCCCCAGGAAAACTGACCGAATTGCCCCCCCTCTCTCGCCGGCCCTGGAGCAATATAAATGAAGTTGAAATAGAGTCCTGAATCCAAAGTTACAAGAACTTACTTTAGAAATAATATACTTTTGTATTGTTGTAGAGGAATTTAAAAGGCGTCATTTTTATGTATGTGTAAGTTTTGAAAACTTGTGTCAAGTTGGCAGACAGAGTGAGCATTCCCTGGTGAGCCAAGTCCCATTATACTAAGATGTAAAAACTGAAAATGCTCTTGCTTCAGGCCTAACTCTCTGATGCAGACTAAAGATTGGGTGGAGATGTTTCCTTAGTGGAAAGCAACTTTTGAACCCGTAGAGTTTAAGAAAGTATAAACTGAATTTCTAATGCTACATACTAGAAGAAGACTCAAAGGACTAATTCTTTAATAATACATTAGTGATGTCCCATCTACGTCATTGTTTTGTTAAAGAGATGGTCAAACTGAGCCGCAGATGGTCAGTAATATAAATATTTTAGTTTAGAAATAATATTAGATTTTAAAGTATGTTAATTTTTCTTCATTAAAGTGCGAGGTCGTTTTTTTAAATAATTCTAAAATGGTGCAATTTTGAATTTTCACCAATTTCTCAATGAAAGATAAGGTCGTGTATGTCACTTCCGTTATTTCCTTAAGAAATGACTACTGGTCCTTTTTTTAAGGGAGTCGAAAGCGTAAAGAGTTTTCGGTCCATGTTGACACTAAACACTATATAGTCTTTTGACCCACCCCTATCTGGGGTTTTTTTTACCTCTCCGAGTGACGATGACGTCACGGAGAGGTTATACACTGGACGTGTATGTGTGTGTCTGTCACCGCGTTCGCAGTTGGCAAATTGGAGCAAACGTGTTCGCAGAAAGCAATTTTAGGCTTCTACTCCCATCGTTAGTATTAAGAAGTACGCGGCGATCGGCTAGTGTTACGAGAAATGTCTAGCCTCCAATGGCAGAGCTTCCACCAAAGGCTCACGCAATTGCGGGTTTTCTTATCAAAAATTGTTAAAGAGGCATACGCTTGAATTCAAACGTAAACAATAGCTATGTTTAAAATTATTTTAGGTTAAAGTTTCCTAAAACGATTTAACTAGAATAAAGGTAAATTAATGACGAATAAAATAATTAATATCAATTATATTTATTTAATTATTTAAGAAAAACCTCTTAATTGCGTCTCCACTCGGAGAGGTTTATTTTGGTTTCCCAACTTGTCATAAATTTTTACAACTTCTAAACTCAATAAAACGATGTATTTTTAGGCATCAACCATAAAACTAAAATGCCTTAAATAGGACGATCTTTCCAAGCTTAATAGTTAGGGGTTCGGGGACACATCTTTGAGTAACTTAACCAACCACATCTGAAATTATCACTGGCGTAGCAACAACAGATCATTGACGTTTCATCGCAATCGGATGCATGGTATAGGCATGCGTGCGGAACAAACTTAAATATTAAATTGGGAGGGCTTTTTAACGTATTTCTAAAATGATGGAATTAGGAATTTCATTTTGCACCAATTTTTAAAATGAGAAGCAGGTAAAGTTTAATCAGAAGTGAGATGAGACCAGAAGTACTGAGCTAACCAAATTCTTCACTCGGCGAAAGTGAATATTCTTGATAACACACGAACGGTTGGCCCTCTGGTAGCGGTTTCTGAATTTTCCCTCCAAAACGTGACACGCTCGTGGCAGTAGACGGCCGAACTAGATTCAAGCACCCGCGTCCGTGTTCCTCGGCTTTAGGTTGAGGGGAAGGGGGTAGGAAATGTTTTTGGAACTCGACCAATTTTTTCTTTCAAGTTTTAGCGCGTGGGAAGCGGCATAACATCCTCAAATTTGTTCACTAGTGCCAGGATCTACTATCAATGCTAGAGCCCTTCACTTCTAGTCTCATCTCACTTCTGGTTTAATGTTTACAGTTTCGTCGTTACAGTTTCTAATAAGGTAAAAACTTCAAAGGGAAAGTGTTGACCCAGCTCACGAAAAGAATATTTGATTACCCACTTAATCGTGGGCTTCAAAAATCAAGCTAGACGAGAGAAATCGGGTATTTTATATAGCGTAATGGTGGGCAGCATTTTACCTCATAAAGGTGGGCTTAAATAAAAACATGCCATAGCGAAATTGCATACCTTCGTAGAAAGTGAAATCTAATTCAGTTTAAGGCGGATATTTTGAGTAGGGAAAAAAACTAAATCCGACTACATTACCAGACATATTAAACCAAAACTTTCTATTAAAATAAGTAACCTCGTTAATGTAAGTACACCAGTTTATAAAAAAATTAACTCTTTCTGAATCATCATATATTTTAAGTATAATGTCAAACTAAATCCTGATATATCACTTATATCATAAGTTTATAAGATATTTTATATAAGTATGACACTTCCTATACTTCGTAATGCAAGAGACTTACTGAGAGCTAGTTCGAGAACAAGCGAGAATTTACTACACTCGGTTTTGCAGTCCATCTTCCTGTTTAGTCTGTACTAATTAGGCCTTTGACAGCGCCTCACCAGGCGCCGCTTTACGTGAATCAATGGCGGTTTACCTATGTAACTTCATGACAAGCTCCAATTTTTTAACTAGTGACAAACTTATGGAACATATCTTATGAACTTATGCTTACTAGAAACTAGTTAGTAATTCTGGGAAAATTCGTCTATTTGTAAAACTTCAAGAGTTAAACTAAATTGAGTTAAGATGGAAGTTTGGAAAGTCCAGTACATATATAGGGCTTCAAATTTTCCAGTCTACCAGAGTCCTTTTGTTTGAAGTCATATCTAACGTCTTTGTTGTCCAGATACCGCATGTAAAGGCCGATTTCCAGCAAAAACGGTTCTAGCGAACTGAAAACCGAGCTCAGAGACTAACAATGGAGCGACCGTGCGGATTTTCCAATCTCCGCTGGGGCAAAAGTTGGAAGGGTTTTAGCTGGGAATAACTAGTTATTCCCAGGTTTTAGCTAACTGGAAGCCGTGCAATGTGTTTCTAGTGAACAGAAGATGAACAATTGAAATCATTTTTTTAAGTCCCGAAATTTCGCTTTCCCCTGAAGGAAATTCTCTATTGTGTATCTTCAGTTTGCTAGAACCACATTGGCCGGCTTTCAGTTAGAACCTTTCCAACTTTTACCCCAGTGGGGATTCGAAAATTGGGATGGTCGCTCCATTGTTATTTGTTTGTCGAGCGGTTTTCAGTTCGCTACAACCATTTTCGCTGGAAGTCGGCCTTTAAAGGGTCTGTAAAATGTCGGCGGACAGTTGGATTTTTTTTTAAATAGTCGTTATTGACGGCACAGTCTCCCAGAGGGTAAGCAAAGCGAATGTCTTTCCATCTAGCAAACGCAGCGGGGATCTCGGACTCCCGATGGTGAATACTGGGGAAATGCCGAAGCGGAGCGGCTCAAAACCGATCGCAAGAAAGATCTGACATCAATAATTGGGGGGGGGGGGGGGTTGTCAGGTGACTTTTTCATAAAAATAAAATTCAACGGCCCACCGACAGCTTTACAGTCCCTTTAAGTAAACAAAGTGGTCAAACACCAGCCTTAACATTTGATAAGCGTCTATATTAATCCGAGTCCTTCACAAGTGTTTTAATATATAATTGGTATACAGAACCATCCCCGTAATTGCGAGTGACGACCCCCTCGCAAAAAAATGTCTTGTCAAAAATCGTCTAGACTTAAGCGGCAGCAACTCGTTAAAATTCTATTAATTGGCACAATAGTTTAAAACTTTAAATCTTTAAAAGTACAAATATTTCTTATTTATAAAGGTTAAGAGATTGGGTTGGCACCTTCGAAATAATCTTCAAAAACCTGATCTCCTGGAAAGTGTTCTCATCTGAGATCATATTTGGCCGCCCTTAAACTATATAAGGTAGGGTGTAAGCTTAAATAATGATCGCCCGACATAAGAAGTAAATTTAAATAAATAAAAAAAATAAAATAATAACGGCCTTGTAAAAAGGGTTTGGCCTAGTTTTTTCATTTTGAAATATTTTTTTTTATCTTGCTTTCTTTTCTCGAATCTGGAGCTCCCTGAAGTTTCTAACCAGCGTTGTTATTCCACGTCGCCAAAATTAAAGACATATAACAGGTTTTCGCCGTCCCAACGAAAAATGGTTCTTTTGGATTAAAAGAATTGCTCGAGGGATAATTCACTATTGAAATTTCGTGGGCGTTAAGTTTATCAATAGTGAAACTTGGGGAAAATATGTCCAAATTACGTGTTTTAAAATCTGCTGGTGGAGAATAATGGGTAAAACTTGTGAAATCTTTGGAGGAAATTCAAGGGAATCTCGTGAAATTTGAGGGAATTTAAGGGAATCCCGTGAAATTTGAGGGAATTTAAGGGAATCCCGTGAAATTTGAGGGAATTTAAGGGAATCCCGTGAAATTTGAGGGAATTTAAGGGAATCCCGTGAAATTTGAGGAAACTTAAGGGAACCTAGCATAGTGATCGTACGGGGAACCCGAACCCGACCCGGGACGTCGGGGATCCCCGGTTTTTTCCAACCCGACCCGACCCGACCCGGCCAGTCAATTTAGAAGTCGGGTTTAAAAAAAATCGGGGTGGGCCCGTAGTAGAGGATATGTTATTATTGACGGTCGCGCATTGTGATGCAGTAGATAGGAACTCGAATCTGATTAGGGCGAGCTTGAATATTTAATTTTTTTCTGTCTCGAGGCTTCGAAAGCCAGTAGAAAACTGATATATTTCGGCAATTTCATGGTCGTCCGTCAAACGCCAATGTATTAATTGTGTGTTAAGTTGCGAGCAATTGATTTCGAAATTGAAAAAGTGGTAGAAGAGTTTCACGAGTACCAGAAACCCCTTTCAGCCACTGCCAAAGACATAGGACAATTAAGGACAATTTGGAAACTTTATAGATGGAAGACGCGCCTGTTCTGGGACAATTAGTTACCCCAATCCCTTCCACGACGTTATATCAGATAGCAATGATATGGCAGAATCGCCTACTATTGGATACACTAAAGCAATGACATGGCAGATTAGCCTACTATTGGATTCACTAAAGCAGTGATAACTTGGAACTAAATTACAGAAAATAAATTCCTTACATTACATAGTACATAGCTACTATGTATAATTTTTTAGAATATGTTAATTACATTTATATTATTAAAAAGGAAAACCCCGACCCGACCCGACCCGATTTTCCGGGTTTTTTTCTCAACCCGACCCGGAACCCGACCCGACAAAAATCTCGCCCCGTACGATCACTAACCTAGCACAATTCGTTACCGAATTTCACGAAACAAGATGGCTGATATCAGTAACCCCAGAAATGTTTAGCTTAGTTCCTCAAGGCTGGGGCCCGCAAATCCCTATAGTCATTAAGTCTGTAAAGAACGCCCTATTCTAAACCACTAACAGTTTAGTTTTGAATAACCTCCTCCAAATAGACCCTTTCATAAGGCATGGGTAAAACAGAGTCTGACGGAGTCTGTTATTTGGCCATCTTATATTTTTAAAACGGAACATCCAGTATGGCTAGATATGGCTTCAATGGAATAGATATGAGGGTGAAAGTTATGCTTGATATCAGTGCGGTATCACACAGAAAAAACGGAAGTCCAATGTACAAGAATTTCAGTAGTGACTGGCCCCTCGCCGCGATGAAGGCTACTTTTAGTGCAACGTCTGAAGAAAGATTTAAGCTCTTAGAGCATGGTAGGTTGGTTCCCGTTAAAAAATAGCCCGGTTTGGAACCCCAAATAATGTCTAGCAATGAAAAATGGTTCTATTCTTCCCAGAGTGCTTTTCGGGAAACCCCGGCACTTAATAACAAAGAAAATAATATTGCCCTAACTTGTCATCAAAAATAAACACAAGAATACGTAATATTCTCACGAAAATATTAAGAGCGGTTAGGTCATGCGCGATTCAAGAAGCGATTGAATAAATTCACTTAATATTAAAACTAACGATGTCTTAATTAAAATAAATGCGATTTATCTGACATTGAGATTAGTGATTAGTTAATTGAGCGAAACCTTGTTAAATGTCAGATTTGCCGGCCCAATTATTGGGATTTATTATGGCAGTACTCGCGGGAAAAGCCGAGATATTTTAAATCCTTCGCTTGAACCTAAGTGACAGTAGCTACGATTACCATTTTTTGACTAGAATACCATATCGGTCTTGTTCACACCAACAGGATTGAAATTTAATTCTATAGATAATGAAAATTTTTTTAAATAATTTTGGGAAATATTAATTCATTTCAAGGTCAATTTTAACTATAGGATTTTTGAATAAATGCTTTGAGAATTCTTATAGAGGGGAGCAGCTGTGGGGACGTGACGTCAAAATTGGTAGTCTAGATTCTATTTCCTGAGCTGACTACTTCCAATATGGTCGCAAAAACCGAGGTATTAAGCGGTAGGAGGGTGTGGCGTCATGAGAAAGTTTCTACTAGTAGACTATACAGGGTGTTCCGGAGTAGGACATGAGTATAGTGGGTTCTGACGGCGATTTCCTGTCGAGAATAACCCACCGTTTACAAGTTACGATTGGAGTATTTTACGTATGACCCCTTAAATTTAAGCAAGAAACTGAAAGACAATGCTTAAGGGGTCATTCGTAAAACAATCCATCCACAACTTGTAAAATGTGTCCCTTAGGGTCAAATATCATAAAACATTTTCATCTCAAAATCGCCCATAGATCGAACCCACAGTACTTCGGTTCTACCACCATTTTTCCTGTTAATATCATAAGGCTATAAGTAATGTTCCATAATTATGACACTACCTACACTTCGTAATGCTAGAGATGTACTGAGAGCTAGTTCGAGAACGACGCGAGAATTGAGTACACTCGGTTTTGCAGTCCATCTTCCTATTTAGTCTGTACTAAGCCGTTGACAGCGCCTCACCAGGCGTCGGTTTACAAGAATCTATGACCTACGTCACTTCATGAGAAGCTCTTACTAACCAGTGACAAACTTATGGAACATATCTTACGAACTTACGATAATATGTCTTTATTAAAGGCAAACCCCTGTTATTTGTCGAAGCAGGGCATTAAAAAATGTCTAACCTCAATTTGTTCCAGACTGACCAAATTGGGGTCAAAGTAAATAGCCAAGCAGATAGAAATTATATCCACGGATAAAACAGCCGCAACTAGCCAACGTCCAACTGAGGTTAAGTGTGCAATATTAATTTACTTGACGGAGGCGTTATCGATCGCGGATTGCTGTTATCAATTTGTGTTCTACGATGGGCAGAAGCGCGGTTTTACTTTTAACCAGAAACATTCCGGCTTTTTTTTGCGGGTTTCTTTCATTTCGATCAGAATTTACTGGTATTTATGAAGCCTTTGGAAAAAAGGCCTAGAAAAATCCGTGTGATCGGACATTCGCTAAAGTGAAATTAAAATTGAAACTCGATTCGAACCCTGTATTTACTCTGGCCAAACTCTATTAATAATTTCTAAGGTTGTATGGTTCTAGATCGAGTATGCCCTTTAAACTGTCCGGCTCCTCGGGTCAAGAAAAAGAAGAAGGAAATTGGCGACGGCTCTCTGAGAAGCATTTCAAGGGGATGAGTATCTTTTGCTGGGTTTGGAAAGAGACCAGATCCATTAGGACAAAAGACAAGGGCTCTCTCTCTCTATTTAGAAAGAGAAAGAGAGAGAAACAGGTGAAGACAAGAATTCAAAGTCTTCACTAGCTCTTTTGCCCTCAAGCTACGATTAAATAGAAAAATAGTACCGACTTTCTTAGTAAGTACAAGATGGTCAAAGGGGTCGAGGTGGGCGGAATCTTTCCTAAAAAGTTTTTAAGTTATTTATTTTTTTTCTGGCCAGGCAAACTTCCTTCGCTCCCTTCGATGGGAATCTCCAAACAGAATCTAATAATATTACCTTGCGAAGTAAGTCACTCTATGTTGCTTTTCTATCATTAAAATAATTCACGGCCCAATTTTTAACACAACGACTAGGATTTCTAATGTTTTTTATTATTACGTCAAACCCTCCTTGAGTCTTACTAGGATTCTGGTCGTCATACTGATGAAAATTACTTCCCTGATTGGCTAACGAACTTCTAACGTCGTTGCGACGTTTAACGTCGTGAGGGGGCATGTGGAGAACCAAATATTTTTGTTCTCTCCTGCTACGATTTCTAATTAACTGTTTTAATAGAAAACTAATTCCTCTCTAAAATAAAATTTTCCTTAATATTTTAAGACAAATATAGAAAAGTTTTAGTTAGACTGAGTAGTACTTAACACCAACACATAGTTTTCAAACTAGGAGGATTCATACCATTTACCAAAGGAGGCCGGGCTTCAGGTGTTACACAAGAAGGCCAGACTCCGTGGTGGAGTCAAAAGTCAGGCCTTCTTGCGTGAATGTTATGAATCCTAACAGTCTGAAAATCGTATAGACCCTCCGAAGTCTTAATTACAACGTTTCTGGCAGCCATACTGGTGGACTTCAGTTCTCCGCCTGTATTTATCCCATCAATATGTCTGTCTCGAATATTCGCTCCTCCCCAAACCGAAAGCTCTCGTTTCCACAGTTTCCCAATAACTTTGGCATTGGCATTACAGTACCATATTTCTAAGGACAATATTACTAGCTTCTGTACTTCCTCTCTAATCCGAGGTAGAGTGAAGTCTCACGTAAGACCGGTAAGGAAAATGGTTTCGTCCAATCACGGTAATATAAAAAAAAACTAAAAACATTACGAGCCCACACGATACGTGTTATCGTACACCAAACCAACGTGGTCAAACCATCAACCACGGATGACTTTCAGGTATTTTGATTTCATCACAGGTATGGTACACGTAGCTATCTATCTACAGGGTGTTTCTGATAACTCTACCATATATTAAAGGGAGTGTTCTTAGGGTCAAACTGAGTGGAAAGTTGATTGGCCCCTAAAACAAAGAAATAGTCACACATATGGACTATTAAGTAAATAAGACATAAGCCTTCAACAGTCTTCAATCTAAGAACGTTACTGAGACTTTATCTAGAATAATTATAAAGAAAAGCTAAAAACACATTACACGCCCTTTAATTAACGGCAGACTTATCAGAAACACCCTATCATCATTATCAAGGTGTTACAGTCGATGTCAGGGTTGCCATAATATTTTAATGTTCTAATTCCCCTTCCATTCTCCAAAACAAATTTCTTCGAAATTCAGTATGACCTCCTAATGGATTCTAATTTATTGAAGAATGCTAGTGAATATTTTAAATTGGAAAGTAAATAACGAATACTTGGCCCCTTTAAGATTTCACCCATAACCTTTGTCTTATTAGACCAAGGATTTAATTCTAAAATCAACTAAAACTTCGCGGTGTGTAGGAAAACAAACTGCAAAAGTTTTTTTAGTAGAATTCCCCTAGTAATATTTGCTTAGAATTATTTATCCCAAATTTACTTTCCCGATAAATTTAAATGGATCATTTCGTTGGTAACAACTTCAGTCAAATCTGAATGATCGCTTCAGATTTCAACTCCTCTTCTGCACTGACAAAGGTTTATCAGAAAAAAAAATTCTAATTAAAAATTCTATTTCAAGGCAAAAATGAATTTCGTAAAGAATTTGTTTTTCGAGTTTGGTGACCACACAGCCTGCATTACTTCAATTCTAACATGAAATGAAGACTCAATTGTTTTTTGTCATTTCGATTAATTTACTGAGATTTTTAGAGAAAGAAAATCCATCGACTCCTTTTGACCTTGTGATTTTCAGTTTCATGGAATCTTATTGACGTTCTCGTGAAACAATAGGAATCAAGTGAAACCTCGTTTTGGGGTAAATCTCGTGAAATGTTAGGCTAAAATCTCTGAAAGAATTTGAGGCTACATTCACGGAATTTTTACTTCAATCTAACGAAATCCGAAAAAAAATCTCGTGAACTTTGAGATGTAGGGTTCGCTATAAAATAATACAGATTCGATGTATTCACTATTCATAAGAAAAAGAAGTTTATTCATGGTAAGATTGTCTAAAGTCCCAAATTTTTCCCCTCAGTATTCGCGGGATAATTTAATAAAGCTGCATTTCAGTACTCTTTCAAATATTAATGACGGTCGTTTCTGTCCTGCAACTTTCGTTGTAATCGCGTTAACTTTAAAATGCATTCGTAAAATAATTAGAAACATTGACCCCACGTTGTTGACCTTTTGTTTCCCAAAAGTGGGAGCGCGGTGACGCAGTCCCCTTAGCACTTACGAATTGATAATAACGTCATCAATTAATTAATTCTAATTTGCATGACTAAAAACTGAACTTAAAAAGTAAAGACTCGTGAACTCACCCTGTCCATAAACAGAAGACAAACAAAGAACTTGAAAGCAAATCGAGACGAAAAACATGACTTTCAAACTCGGTGATGTTGTCATATTGCGATAATTGGTGACGTAAATCCGTTTTCCCGTCACAAACATTTCTGGTTGATTTAGTCAACTGATAATTTCACACACTAATGGCAAAGCCCAGCCTTTGACTGTATTAGATTATTTTCTAAGGTAATATCAAGTGTATGAAAATCTTTCTTTCACATTTCTTGTTTCACAATGTTGATTTCTTGGTCACAATTTCACAATCTCATTTAATTGTAGAAGATAAATTTACATCATGACACTACACACGATTTTTACACAAGTATAGCACACTGCCCTACACACCAGAGCCTAAAAAAACGCGGGAAACTTTGTGAACATTCAACGCGACTTATTTCCGGCCAAAAATACGGAACTTCCTAAAGCGAAACACGAACGTAGAACAAACAGCAGTCACCGATAAAAAGCGCGGGCTTTATTTAACACGGGACAAGTGTTAACTGTCGTCTGCTCTCTCTGCTGGCTGACAATCTAACTGGAACCCTTCTGGTTCGCTCCTCGAGATCTCGAGGTATGTTCTGGCGCTCAACTCAAAACTCTTGCCGAGGTTTAAAACTTTGACCGTATGAGCCCGGTAACTACGGGCAACGCGCAGGTATAAATACAGGCCGATTTTGGCCCCTCTGAGCAGCACGGACCTTTTCCTTCGACAGCTGGAGTTTCACCGACCGCCTAACGTAACGTTTCTCGCAACGCTATCCCACAAGAAGCTTGAGAACGCGAAGAACAAATTCTGAAACATTTTTCCTTCGGTTCGCTCGGTTTCTCTTCTCTCTACAACCAAAACTGTTCTTTCCAGTTCTAGTTTTTCGGGGCAGAGAACCCGTCCGGGGGACCCGGGTTTTGGGGGGTGAGAACGAAAGCCAGGTGAGTTTTACCTCCAAAATTTCGTGACGTCACACCTGTGAACTCAGCGAACCATTACCGCTTTTGTTTATATCGTTCTTTTCGTTATGGTCTTGGCGCTGTGAGAAAACTGGTTGCGTTGATGGTGTTGCGTGAATTTTGTGTATTTTGAATGTCTTATCAGTTTTTTAAAATAGATGCAGAGGGTGCCAAACGAGCAAGTGACCTAGTTTACGTTTCCGAAAGAAATCAAATCGAATAATCTTCTTGTTCGGGAGTAAAATGACCAAGGGGTATTAGGTCAAAGAAATTCCCTACGGAGTGTCTACACGAATAACAACTGTGAAATCAGTGATTTATTACTTGAAGTTGAAATATCACATTGTGTTAAGTCACATGAGAATATCTGGAATTTTCACTAAATATAATAAAATCTGAAGGAATCACATGATATACTTAGTTAAGTACACATGTGTGCTCAAGATATTCATTAAGTGATTTGCCCCGCCACGATTTTGTTTTTAATGGGAGAATTACAAAGATTCTTGGTTTTTTCTTTTTTTTTTTTTTGACCACGTAATTCAAATTAAACAGTTTCCGTTCGGCCTACAATCTTTGTTGGCGTGTACGTCTACATAAACCTCGTCTATAAAATAATGAAAATCAAAATGGGTACGTGACTTGTGCTGATAAAGACGCACATAAGCGACTGGTCAAGTAAAATAGGCCAATATGGTTCTACAACGAGGGGACAGTAACTGTGAATCTTCGTTGTTTAAATACAGCAAATTTGAATATTGATAAAATTCCGGTTTCCTGGTTTTCATCTATTTTATTTGTGTCCTTTTTCGCATATCTGTGTTTCTTTAGTACCTACCCCCTTGGCCTACAACTTGTAGACAACGATGAAAAAGGAGGAAAAGGTTTGTAAAATAAAAGTGCAACGAGTTTTTCTTTTCTTTTCCACTTTTGCGCCGGTAACCGCAGGCCAAACGATCAAAACCGGCGTAAAAACACAATACGAGTTCGATAGGATATTACCCGGCGTTCGATGCGTGGCAGCGCTACAGCGCACCCTAACGGTGAAATAAACCTCTTAAAAAAGTAAAATAATATTTTGGAAGCCTTCTTTCCCGAGGCAGTTTTCGAATTTGCATACATTACTTGGGTCTTGTTTTGCAATTTTTTGCCGCGTTTTGAACTTTACCGATTCTATTCTGGTATGCAATTGGCCAACTAGATGGGAATATTGCTGTTCTTCTTATGAAATTTACCATTAAACTCGCTTTTAAGCGCAAAATTGAAGTTTGTTTTGATTTTCCCGCCTAAAATAAGAAAGCATGCGTCTTTTCCCGCCAAAAAATGTTTTTAACTAAGGTCCGTCAATTACTGTAGTAATATATCTCAACTCAAATACGGTAACGCAACTCTGAACTCTAGCTTATCAACCACATGGGTACTTGGGTACCAAAGATTGTGAAACTCTTGCTTTAAGGAATTTTTTCTTCAAGATTCGAAACTGCTTCGCCATCTATCCGAAAACTGAAAAGACCGACAGTTAAATCACCTTGGAGGAGAAAGTTAGATGGAGGGAAAATGATGGTTAACTGAACGCGGAAACGATCGTCTCCCAGAATTCCTTGCGATTCAGTTGGGACAGTCGCGGAAGTTTTGAAATTTTTTTTTCATTTTACTTGTGTAAGAATTAGCACACAGGGGTGGCTGAAACGTGGACAATGAGGTAAGGATTTCGTTTCCGTTGATGGTGATATCTTGAAAGAGGAAAGTTTGATTCTGGCGTAGAAAATTCTATAACGCTAACACCATGATAGACCAATTCGAATATTACATGCAGAGAAAAAAACTTCCAGGGGCAAGCCGCCATTCTGAATAATTTCCCTCACGCCAGGAGACATCGCTAGAGGCATGACCGGGTTTGCTAGCCTCTAACACGCAGTGAGCTTGGGCTGCCCTCTAGTGGTGTTTCGTGGCGGGAGAGAAATTATTCAGAATGGCGGCTTGCCCCTGGAAGTTTGTTTCTCTGCATGTAATATTCGAATTGGTCTATTGGAACGTAAATTTTAAATGTAGTACCCCGGTTTTTGGTTGCATATAAGCTTTAGATACAATCTGGTTATAGAAGGAAGAACTTTACATGCGACAAAGCTACTAAAATCTATCCACTGAGGTGACTGCTCTCACTGAACACTGATGTCCTACAATGAAAAGCATGCTGGGATTTTTAAACCGCAACTGATGCCCCCGCCACCTAACCATATGCTATCCCAGAATCTCAAACTTTCCTCATCCGAGATGGTATAGAGCATCAACGTTAGAGGTATATAAAGTTTCTCTCCATCTAACTCTCTCCTCCAAGAAATCACTAGTGCCGGAATACGTTAGGCTTGAAGTAGAGAGGGATGGAGTGGTAATCACCATACCTATGTTGCTTCTGTACCCCCATCTACGGCAAATAAGTCCTCCCAGCATCCTCAGCGTTTGGGTAGGGTCGTATAGTACGAAATCGTAAAGGACACCCCTGTGTCTTAAAAATAGAAGCTACTTCTTATGCAAATACAATGGTGCTACGCCTACCGATACACTGAGAAAGTTATAGTCGCCATAGGTTGCAAATCATCAATGACACTCCATTTTACCTCTTTTCTCCATGCCTATTACCCTAGCGTCTCCCCAGATCACAGAACCGAAGAAAAATATATTGGTAGACTTTTACTACGGTAATTACTAAGCATTGAAACATTGGCACGATCGTACTTCTCCTTGTTACGTTGCTTACGGTTGTCATTTTCTTAATAGTTCTTTGGTCTTATTTTAACGACTTGTCGCAAACTATCGAAGCGGGTAAACAAAACGGGCCCCGTTCGAATTCCATTATAATACAGCGAGTGTCATATACCCCCAGCAAGGTAGGGGTCGAGTCCGAAGGGAATCGTTTACCGGGAGCGGGAAGGAGAGAGGATGGTGGGGGGGGAGTAACCTGAACGGGAAATCTTATTAACACGGAGCTCTAGCTATTTAATTAATTAGAAGTAATTAAAAGCCACGGTAATTACCACCGCTTTTTGTACAGGAGTGAGGTGAAAGGGGGGCGAACTCGGACGCGGATTATACAAATGAGATGAGAAGAGAGAGTAATTGGCAGACCAAATTTCAGTTACTGTCTAAAGGAGGAGCTATAAAACGTATGATGTCACAATAAAAGCCAAGACCATCAAGCTAACAGGATATTATTGGTCTATTAAGATGAAAAATTTTAATCTTGTTGAATTGTTTCTCATTGGGGGGTTTTTTTTTCAATAAATCTGTGTAAGTTTTTATTGTCCTCTACAATCGTTTCAATAAAAATTTGCCGAGGTGCCAGACAGCGTAATCAGTACCTTTGACTGTATTAAAGGGATTACGCGTTATCTTAAAAAACCTTGTCGTTGACAGGGACAGGGAGGAGAGAAGGGTAAAATGATTACGAGCATAATATTCAGTGTACAGGGACTATGAGAGTGATTAGCCCCTCGGAATTACCAATATTTCCAGGATACTTTCAGTGAATTTCTTCTCTACACAAAATTAAAATATAAAACCTAAAACTGAAATAAATGTTTGGTCTTAAAAACTAGATTAAAATCACTAAAATAAACTGAAATTAATTTATTTACCCTTTTTTAGCCACATCGTAGTATACGATGAGGCTCCCGAGCTGTAGTTGTGGCCGAGGTTGTCGCTTTTGTTATAGTTAGATTTTAGCTTAAAAGGAACTCTACAGTAACTCAACCCACCCATAGGGGTAACTGAGCTCGGTTAGAGATTTTATTTTAATTAAAAAAATTTCTTTGTCGCAACCGGGGTTCAAACCCGGGTCGCTCACGCAGCAGTATAAAACTCAACCACTGTACCACGAGGGCTTGACAGAAATAGCGAGTTTTCTTCCTTTAATTTATCTCTGAAGGGTCGGGAATGAGGGAGGGCATGTGCTAATTAAATAGATAACGATGTGGCTACTATTAAGGCACAGCCCTTGGGCCATCTTGTTTTGTTTGTTTTGGATGAAAAAAAGGTTTCTCTGCGAGTTTTTACCTCAAATTAATAGAATTAACTCTTATTTTAATAGGTTTTGAATCTATAGAACTTGACTGTCGTCGTCTTTGAAAGCTTAGTACCCTTATGTTGTTAGTATTTGATACACCTTATTACATAACCAAGTTCATAAGATGTGTTCCGTAAGTTTGTCACTGGTTACTAAGAGCTTGTCACGAAGTGACGTAGGTGAAAGTTGAAACGTCAATTACGTCGTAGATTCTTGTAAGGCGATGCCTGTTGACTCTGTTGAGCCGTTAGCAAAGGCTAAATAAGAAGATTGTAGACTGTAAAAGTAAAACCGCGTGTAGTCATTTTCGAAGTAGCTCTCAGTCTCTAGCATTACGAAGTATAGGCAGTGTCATACTTATTGAAACATATCTGATAAACTTATGATAACTGTATATACAATACTGGCCCTTATATGACCAAAAAATGTTTCAATTTTCTATCTATTATGGTAGTTTAAATATTTTTAGGATCGAGCCGTGACAGTTTTAGATCAAAAGATCTTATTGAGACGAATAAGCAAAGCTTCTTTATTGATTTTATGTCTAATCAATTTTTTATTCAAAGTTTAGAAAAATTAAAGCAGTAATATTAATGCCTAAAAGAAGCAGATAAAAATTTGATTTACTCCCATTTAACCGAAACCGTTTCACCCAATTCCCATATCTCCCAATCCCATTTGACCCAACACTATGTCTTTTCCCCCAATTTCTTTTGTCCCAATTCTGCAGCCGTGATAATTTGTGCACGAACTTTCTCGTGGATCTAGCAGAAAAATATAATACATTTAGAATAACACTTCACATTAATTGGTAGGAAAATTATTTAACCTAACCTAACCTAAACACATAGGCTTAGAGCCGGCAACCTGAGCACCTTTCACAAATAGATTTTCCAAACTTACTTGGTTTATCGATTCCAAAGGATTGGCCGTAAGCCTCGAAAAAATACTCTAATAATTTGCCTATTCACATTAAAAATAATCAAAGTCGTTTTGAAAGCAACCCTTTGCAGCATAAAATATTAGACGAATCCATTCGATTGGGAGAAATGAGAATTGAATAGTTTGTTATAAAAATTCCGATTGGGAAATATAAGATTGGGAGAACTGGGAATCGGAAAGTTTGGGATAAAAATGTATTTTGGGAAACACAGAATTGGGAGAAATGGGACCATACCAAAAAGATTGGGTGCGCTCGGAGTTGACTTATTTTTACAATACCACCAACCAATAAGAGGGCAGAGAAAGATGCGCACACCGGAAGCTTAGAGGAAAACTTTCAAAGCGAGAACACTAAAGCCAAGCCTTCTACTCCCCCACTTTGTTCTCAGGGCCGGATTAAGCAATTTTGCATCCCCTTAAACCGGAAAAAAGGAACAGCAAATGTTGCTAGGGGGAATTGTTTAACTCAATACGCCCAAAACAAGCATTGCGCCCGGGGGTTAGTGCCCCCTCGGTCCCCCTTTAATCTGGCCCTGTGGGCTGTTCTCCTTCTCCTTTAGGTGAATCCTCTCGTACTTCTTGGTATTTCTTTCTGTAACCACATCACACCGGGTCTTTCCAGTACCTAGTGGGTCCCTTATATTTTCGTGTTTTTTTAAAACACGTGCTTTTAATCTTAGCCTTGAACTTAAGTCTTAAAACTATACAATGCGTTTTTGGTTTGGCAAACCTGTCGTTCTCTATTGTTACTTCAATAATAGGGAAAATGACCTGGAAGGTCATGGGGAGGGTTTTATAATGGAGATATTCTCAAAAATACCAATATCTGTGAATAATGGAACGAACGTGATCAATCCACCTGCACCAATGCAGTAGGTGAACCGTGACCATGACGGGCATTGTTTGGCCAGCTATATTGAACGTCAGCATCCAATTGCTTCTATAGATATTTGTTTACATTTATTTTAAGAACGGAATTTTTGAAGTTGTTTTGAAGGTAAATTTTAAATTTGGAAGACAATTTGGAGATATTATATTGTGAATATTGAATGTTTGTAAATTCATAGGTAAATTCGACGTTACATCTAATAAATTTAATTTCTTACGTTCATATAAATTTAATTTCTTACGTTTATATAAATTTAATTTCTTACGTTCCTAAAAAATTAATTTCTTATGTTCCTATAAATTTAATTTCTTACCTTCTTATAAATTTAATTTCTTACCTTCTTATAAATTTAATTTCTTACGTTCTTATAAATTTAATTAATAAAGGGCACCAAGGCCTTCGCTAACAATTTCAGAAAGAGGGCGCGAGATCGTCCAAACCCAACGTATTACCTCTCCGTGTCGAGATGTGGAAGTTTATTTTAAAATAGTAAATTGCACGGGCCTTGGTAGATATAGGAGGCAATGAACAATAGAAATCCTTTTAAATTTATTTTCTCTCGAATTTTTGCTTTCCCCTCAAAGAAATTCTCTAATGTCTATCTTCAGTTCACTAGAACCACATTGCACGGCTTTAGTTAGCTAGAAACCTTCCATCTTTTAGCCCAGCGGAGATTAGAAAATCGGCACGGTCGCTCCATTGTTTTAGTCTCGATGCTCGGTTTTCAGTTCGCTAGAACCTGTTTCGCTGGAAGTCGGCCTTTAAGAAAACCGGGTTGTCAAACAACAGAGTCTGTTTATCCCTGACTTTTGAAAAATACAAAATATTGATCATAGAAAAAACACTAACAATGAGCATGCCACTCTTCTTATACTCAGACCTAAACTCAGTTCTACGAAAACACAAATAGTACTCCAAGAAAGAATTCAAAATTTTATTGTGTTGGATAGAATTTTTTTCGCTATTATTAAACCCCGTTAGCTACCCCAAATTCCTAGAATTTATTATTCAAAGTTCTTTGTGCCTAACAGGTGTACGGGGCCAAGTACAATGGCAACTTCAAAGTCCTACGTCGCGGTACAAATCTACTTAGTACAGCTTGTAACGACCTTTTATATTAATAAACCAACATTTCCCTATCCCTTTAAAATATGTTCATTATCCCTTTAAAATATTTATTTCCCTGATTATTCACAGTGCCTTAAAAATAAATTCCCCTTTGACCCTTTTGTAAAGGCCTTAACGCTGGTCGTTGGCTGACAAAGAAAAGGTCATCCGCCCTTTGCTAGCTTTCTTTAGGCCAGGAGAGAAATTATTAAAACCGTGAAGTTACCCCCCATGTTTATTTACTGGGTTCATAGCATCCCCCGAAAAGAATATTATTCTTAAACACCACATTGAGAGTTACCAAGTGTATTTTTGTAAAGTGTATTCTATTGTATCCTTGATTGTATAAAGTTAAAATATCGAAAGCAATGTATATAGAAATAGTAACAAGCGCGAAGATGGGTTTTTAACCCTTAATACGAAAAGCAAAGAAGAGGCTCGCGAAACCACGAACACCTGACGAAGAGGTTAAAAGAGGACAATACTCTCAGGCGACCTGTGTCACAAATACCCTAGCAAGCCAGCAAAAGATTTGGCCAACGATATAAGCCCAAGACTTCAAATTTCAATAGATCGTCGTCTTTTAATTTCGGTCGTTAAAGCCAGAGCCCAGAGGTTATGGCCAATACCCTCCAGCCGAAGGATACACAGAAGTTGCCCTCGATGCTGGACAGACTCTGCCGGACGCTACTCGCTAATTTCTAATGCCGATGCCGTACACCGCTTTACAATTCCGCTGCCGTATGCCGACCAAAAACCTCGGAGCTCGGACGCCAGAGTGTTCCCTAAGAGGGCCCTCCAAAAACCGTTAGACGTAAACCATCCGCGCTAACCCGAACCACGCGTCCCGCGTACCGTTCCCGCCAAAAAGACGTTTCGTTCCTTGTTAGGAAGCGCACATCGTAAGATGGACTTCTAAAAGGCTACGTGCCTTGCGCTAACCCGAACCCCGCGTCCCGTTCCCGCCAAAAAGAGCACACATCGTAAGATGGACTTCTAAAAGGCTATGAGCCTCGTGCCACCGTTTTTCGTACTCTGGACTCTACGTTTCACGTATCGTTATGATTTATTTTAATTTACTATTTCATTTTTTCATTATGTTAATTATTATTTCATTATTTAAATGTCGGAGAACATGATCTTGTTAATTTAGTTTTAAGTTATTGTTAGGTTAAAAGTTAAAGGTCATGACCAGTTGAATTATTATTAGCTTAGGTTTATTATTTTATGGTTATGAATAATTAAATGATTAATCTTGGTAACTCTCAAAACAGTAGTTTTTATTCACTATAAAATCCCCTAGACACAACTGACCACGTGATTAATTTATACACTATGCCTATGGGCAACCGAACCGGACCAACCTATTATTTAATTCCAATTTTGTAGCTAGCTTTCCTTGGTTTAAAGTTATGCTAAACCGCATTAGTTTTAGTCACCCAACCCAAAGTGAAGAACGATTAAGAAAAACGCTACAAGCTCACATTTTCCCCCTCCTCCCCAAGGACTCCTAAAAAATCCAAGGAACTAAAATCCACCGTGGAAAATTCTAAGAAACTAAATGCATTGGGAAAAACCACGCGGAAAAAAATATAACAAGAAGGTAGGACGTTACGCGATTGGTCGGAGGTGCAATTTTCAAATTATCTATGAAATTTCAAACTCGTATTTTGATTTTTTATTTATTCTTATTGCGTTAATTATAATCATGTTTAATTGTTTTAAGAATTTTCTGCTAAATCAAAGCACAAGTCTCGGACTGCCATTATAAAGCGAGAGTCCAAGACTCCCTGCAACTATAAGTAGAAATAGCGCCACAGCCACGTGCCCACGCCGCCATTTAATTTTCGTGTTTCTTCGTGATTTTGCGACACTTAGGTTAATTTTGTTTCTAGCGTTAAATGTAGCTTCATTTTAATCGGAATTACTACGGTTTAACCGGTAAACACACATCACAATCGTTTGGGGATTTCATGCTATAGCCTTTTATCGAATTAAATCCGATTTAATTAATGCACTGTGGTAGTTTCAGTAATGTTTTTAATAAGTTCAAGGGGGAAGAAAATTATCTGTTTTAGTTCGAAGCAAGTATCCACGATAATAGTTATGCAGGAATCTAATATATGCCAGTTGTGCTTTTATGAAATTTGAAATTCGCGTTTTCTTCACAAAGTAAAGAATTACGGTTTATGAAAAAGCGACTAGGGACATCTATTGGTAGTTAAGTTGAAATGAATTGGTTTCCCCAAAAATTCCCACAGTTTTCGGTTCCGATATCTCATGGTTCTTGGACCGATATCGCCATCTATGGGGTCAGCTTATAAGCTACACAATTAAATTTAAATATAATTTATTTTGTAACGGATAAAATTCTCTTTTTTTCTTAACGTAACAATTTCTTAAATTCCTGATATTATTGTAAGAATAACAACATTCCTAAATTTGATTATCTTATCAATGAAATGAAATAGATGGCGAGGCTGTTCCTTTCTCAATTTTTCTTTGGTGAAATGTAAAATTTAAACCGTCATAATGTAAATTATTTAGTAACTAAATAAATTTTTATATATGTTCTTCAACATCACGAAGAAAGGAGAAGGTTTCTACTGGGTTCAAAAGTATCAGTCTTACCGAGTAACGATATTCTATATAGTGTGTTACCACGAACTTTGTAGTGACGTCACATGCTCTTATCTCGTACCTTATTTTCAGGCGACCATATAGTGTGCTACCACGAAGCTAGGGGGGAAAAACTGTGACGTCAATATTGGGTCCCGAATTTGTATTGCCCAAGCTGACGACGTCTCGCGACTGCCAATATGGTCGCCTGAAAATAAGGTAAGAGATAAGAGCATGTGACGTCACTACAAAGTTCGTGGTAGCACTCTATTGGCAGTCGCGAGACGTCGTCAGCTTGGGCAATACAAATTCGGGACCCAATATTGACGTCACAGTTTTTCCCCCCTAGCTTCGTGGTAGCACACTATTGAATTTTTCAGCTGTAGTACAGCAGCCAACAAGCATATTTTATTTAAATCGTGCACTTTTTGATAAAAGCATGAAAATTGGTGAAAAGATAGTACTATATATATAGAAGCGATTTAAGATTGGAGGCAACGTGAATTCGCTGTGCAAAATTAATTATAAGTAATTAAACATGCCTCGAAAGTGTAGTGATACCTGTATGAGAAACCTCTATACTGGCCCTTTTACCCGCTATACGGAGGGGAGTCGACTATAATTCACGACTCTTTACGATCGCGGGGGACCGACACTAAAGCCAATTTTTAGGTAAAACTACCTTTCTGCGGCTTCCAAATTGAATAATGAACAGAAATGTTCATGGATTAAAAGCAAATTATAATTATACATCACCAAATTTTATTCAATCATAAAAATGGTTAGTACTTCATATAATATTCAGAATATAATATGTTGAATTATGAGATGTTTCTTGAATAATGAAAAATAAATCATATACATTTTACCAGAATTTGACGGTTATACAGTATCATGAATTTCTGATTTTACATGTTGACTAACATCGGCGTTAAGCCAAATTGCTGCACGATAAAAATGAGCGTGCTTTCGGCATGCAAAAATGATAACGACCGTTCAATTTTGAACAAGCCTCTATTGACGAATTCAGATTTAACCAGAAACATTCCGTTTTGAACAGGAGTATTTTACGCGTTCAAAACTAAGCACGGGCATTCATTTCTGATCAATCTACCGTCATATCGACCAAACCTTAACGCTAGCACTAATTTTTGAACAGCTTATATATTACCATTCAAAAATTAATCTTTATCTCATTCAATTTTGAATAACTGCCTTGCGCTAATGAAACGTTCAGACATGGTCGTTTTAGCGTTAAAATAATAATGTATTAGTATTCAAACTAGAGCGATTTCGGCGTTTAAATAGGATCATTTTGACGTTCAAATGAGTTTGTTTTTGGAGTTCTAACAAGAGTGTTTTTGGCTTTAAAACAAGAGAATTATGGGCGTTCAAACGTGACTATTTTTGGTGTTCAAATGAGAGCGTTTTTGGCTTTTTAACGAGAGCGTTATGAAAGTTCACACGGGAGCTTTTTTTCTAATCAAATGATTGCTTTCTGGCTTTCAAAGGAGTGTTTTTTGGCGAGTTTTTTGGTTATAAATCCAGGTTTATTTAATCACAATTTTAATATTATAATTCAACAAGTTATTTTTATTATATTTTGATGTTCAAGAACATAATAATTTGTCAATTTTTTTTACCATTATTCAGTGGATTTTTTTTGTCTCCGAAATTAGGCTCGGACTGTTGATTTTTCCAGGAACACAAGCACACAGACACAAATTACGAAATATTATTAGAAAATGGAGGTTACAGCAAGGATGATAGGGGGTGGATACGAATTCTGAGAGAAATACGCGCCGTAACTTCGGACGCGATTGGGTCTGGTGGGACGCTAAAAATTGGGGAGGAATACTCGGGACGAAAGGCAGGTGAGCTGCCTCAGAACTAGACCCTATTTAGCGCCATCGTGTTGGCCTAATTTTGAATGCATATTGCCAAAGTTATTTTAAACCTTTTTCTCATAAATAAAATTTGCAATTGAAACATTAAATTTTATATAGAGTTAATATTTAATAATTATTGTTTCGAAATTGTTGCTAAAATAATAGTGCACATAGATGACGTTGCAATAGGGAAACACCGGTAGGAATTTCTTTGACGGCGCTAAACGCGTCTGAGAGTTCTTTGTTCCGCTTTCAAGGGGGATTGAAAGGGTTATAAGATCAAATATTTCATTAAATAATGTTTTTAACTTCTAACTATGGTGTAAAATGATCATTTTTATGCGCGAAAGAAGAAAAGGTTTAATAATCAATGTAAGTTTTTTCATACATAGTAAAATCATGTTTGGTTTCATCACTATGCGTTAGTAGTTAAATTCCATTTTTTTCATCAAATGACTAATCTTTTCAATCGTCCTTGAAATAGGAATTAACAAATCTAGGTGACGCCCAGCGCGTTCAAATAAATCCCTACCGGCGTTTCCATATTGCAGCGTCATCTACGTACACTATTATTTTTGGAACAATTTCGAAGCAATAATTATTAAATATTAAGTCTATATAAAATTTAGTGTATCAATTGCAAATATTATTTATGAGGGAAAAGTTTAAAATAACTTTGGCATGTGTATGCGAAAATAGGCCTACACGATGGCGCTAAATAGGGTCTAGTTCTGAGGTAGCCCACCTGCCTTTCGTCCCGAGTATTCCTCCCCCATTTTTAGCGTCCCACCAGACCCAATCGCGTCCGAAGTTACGGCGCGTATTTCTCTCAGAATTCGTATCCACCCCCTATCATCCTTGGTTACAGCTAAACTAAATTACTGGCTTAACTGGCTGATTAATTACAAAACTAAGTTTGATAGGCGATCGTCCTCTCAAAATAATCATGGAAACTACTAGCAAAGTTTTTATACAATAAACGCCTGCCTTTTTCAAAATATTGCTTGTTTTATAGGTCAGATTAGGTTAGGCTTGGTTAGTGTTAGGTAAGGCTTAGTTTAGGTTTTGTCTTTAAGACCTACGGTTCCAAAATTTAAGCATTGTGGAACGTTTCATTATTTTAATGCATGATCGCTGTAGTTTGGAATCTGACGTAAACATTGCCAGAAAAATTATGTTCTCCCAAAAAACAGAGATAAGGTAAACATTCCACCGATTTGTACTCGTGTATACGATTAACAATTTAATTCTCATTAAAATTAAACAAATTATATTCAGTATATGTGAAGTACTAACTATTTTTATGATTAAATAAAATTTGGTGATGTATAATTATAATTTGCTTTTAATTTATGAACATTTCTGTTCATTATTCAATTTGGAAGCCGCAGAAAGGTAGTTTTACCTAAAAATTGGCTTTAGTGTCGGTCCCCCGCGATCGTAAAGAGTCGTGAATTATAGTCGACTCCCCTCCGTATAGCGGGTAAAAGGGCCAGTATACAGGGTGTTTCTGAAAAGTCCATCACAAATTAAGGGGCGTGTTTATGGGACCAAACTGAGCGGAAAGTACCAAAGAACATGGGGTGTACAACATTTTGTTACGGAGATATGGCCTTCCAAACATTCGCCCCTAAAACAAGGAAATATCCAAAAATGAGGAGTAACACTTAAGACCGACTAACCAGCTTGTTTAAAATTACTAGACAATTTCAATAGCCTTTAATCGAACAATTGATTTCTACCTTTACTAATCAGAAGCGTATAAATGAGTAGAAGTATGCCTACGGTGGTAATGTAAAATTAATCCCAAGTGACATGATGTTTCAAGATCTTCCCAGCACCAAGTAAAATGGTTCTGATTGAAGGGACTTTTATTAGCACAGCGTAAACAACGTTATTTTCAGGAATTAGTCCAAATGTCCACGGGCGGCATTACAAAAACGAGGCAGTCTTTCGAATGATACTTGGACATGTTGGAAGATCCCTGGCTTGTTCCTGTTATCTCAAACCGTAAAAAGCTACGCAAATCTTCATCATCACGGACAACACTCTTGTACGTTAGGTATGACCTTGAGAAAACCTAAAAGGACATCTCGAATGTATTTGAAAAACCCATCTCCAATTAAGGGGCGTGTTGTTTGTTTCCAACAGAGTAAACTCGCCCAGAGAACAATTTCAATGCAGAGCCACGTTTCGGCGTTAATGGCCCACAAAGGTGGTCCCAAAAACAAGAACAAACTTTAATTTGTTTCGTTCAGTAAGTGTTTCATGTGTCATAGATAAAACGCCATGATTAATGCACGAAGAAAATGAATACCTAACGTACAAGAGTGTTGTCCGTGATGATGAAGATTTGCGTAGCTTTTTACGGTTTGAGATAACAGGAACAAGCCAGGGATCTTCCAACATGTCCAAGTATCATTCGAAAGACTGCCTCGTTTTTGTAATGCCGCCCGCGGACATTTGGACTAATTCCTGAAAATAACGTTGTTTACGCTGTGCTAATAAAAGTCCCTTCAATCAGAACCATTTTACTTGGTGCTGGGAAGATCTTGAAACATCATGTCACTTGGGATTAATTTTACATTACCACCGTAGGCATACTTCTACTCATTTATACGCTTCTGATTAGTAAAGGTAGAAATCAATTGTTCGATTAAAGGCTATTGAAATTGTCTAGTAATTTTAAACAAGCTGGTTAGTCGGTCTTAAGTGTTACTCCTCATTTTTGGATATTTCCTTGTTTTAGGGGCGAATGTTTGGGAGGCCATATCTCCGTAACAAAATGTTGTACACCCCATGTTCTTTGGTACTTTCCGCTCAGTTTGGTCCCATAAACACGCCCCTTAATTTGTGATGGACTTTTCAGAAACACCCTGTAGAGGTTTCTCATACAGGTATCACTACACTTTCGAGGCATGTTTAATTACTTATAATTAATTTTGCACAGCGAATTCACGTTGCCTCCAATCTTAAATCGCTTCTACATATATAGTACTATCTTTTCACCAATTTTCATGCTTTTATCAAAAAGTGCACGATTATATCCTGTGGCGGCTTGACTACTGGGGTTGTTTATGGGATTATGGCTAGCACTGTCGCCTAGCAGGCGCTCTTTTTTCAACTAAAAATAAGATAAGGACCGTCCTGTCCATCAACTTTAACCTTGAAAGCTTTTCTTTGAGGAAGGGTTGCTTGTGTACCATAAGTTTATAAGTGATATGTTCCGTTCCATAAGTATAACACTAGCTACTGAGGTGAGATAACTAGTTCGAGAAGGAGAACGACGGAAGTCCTAAGCAACACTCGGTGGTGGTTAATTTTGCGGGACCAAGTTCCATCTAGGTCCTATTTAGTCTGAACTTACTAAGCCCAAATTTGACGGCAGCGTCTCACCAGGCGTCTTCGCTTTACCATTAATCTACGTCCTACTTCAAAATTACAAGCACCAGTTTGTAACCAGAGATTAACAAACTTATGGTGAACATATCTTATGAACTTATGCTTGTACTTGGTCGCGAAGGGGGAAGAATTTATTTTATTAAAATACTCTGTTGAGGCTAGGAACAGGTCAGATAAGAGGACCAGTGGGAAAGTACGGCTTGGGTTTTTTTTGGATGGAAAAATTTGGTGGCCATAAATAAAAGGACTTATTTTACAACACCCCCCCCCCTCTCCTCCTCGGTGGTTTCTTGCTTAAAGGAACACGTGACATACTGGCCTGCTGCTCTGTTTTGCACCGAGGTGAGTGCGTGTGAAAGGCAGAAACTACTGGGCTGGCTATTTCTTGGAAAATTTGAGCCCAGGTGTTAGACAGGTTGCTTGTTTACGTATTTTTGAGATGTGTTATTTACATTTACTAGACCTATATTTAGAAATAGGGACTTGGCAGTACTACGTCATGCAACGTCACTCTACCTTCCACTAGTGCTAAAAAACATACCAGGAGGAGGGGCTTATATAGCTTTCATTCTGTTGAAAAAACATACCATAATGGCGCTGGGGCGGAGTTAAGCCCGAATAGCCAAGTCCCTATAGAATTATCATTCTAGTGTTGTGGTGCTTTTGGGATGCGTCTTTCTAAGGTTAAAGGTAAGCTTTTAAGTTTAAATAAATTATTAAGCGCGTTAATGTTAATTAAACCTGTTTAATCAATGCACTTTACTAATAGTTACGCATGCTTATTTTAATATTGTTAATTTTAATGCATGTTTGGGGTTACTTAAAATTTAAGTGGCCAAAGATGAAACAACCAACCCCAAATTGGCATGCCTCTATGTAGATAAGGTCAAATATAATTGAATGATAATTGTTACGTAATATCAGAAGTGGATAATAGAAGAATGGTGACACTCAAGTTATATAGCTAAACAAAATAATTATGATTTTTGATAGTGACTAATTACTAATTAGCTTCGTTAACGCATTTATAAAAGTTGAAATGCATGAAAACCATAGTTAAAGAGATTTTGTAGATTTCAGAAACTGCTATTTCTAAAGTTGTTTTATATTTAGCTTAAATTTTAGATTTAAAACCGCTCACTTAGAATAATACTTCTCTATTATCCCCTTCTGATGATATTGATCAAATATAGATGGTTTACAAACATGGAGAATTCATACCATTACATAATCTTCATTTGTGTAAACTATATCAGATTCAGTAAGTTTGAATTTTTGCGCCTTTTCTATGTTTTATCTTATTTTATGAAACAATGCTACCATCTATTGGTGGAGTTTTTATCAATTTGCCTTAGAATTTTAAACTTAAAAAAACTGTAAAAAACAGATTACTATAATTTTTTATCTTAAGCAGATTTTATTTAACTGCATGATATAAGATAAGTTTAAATTTGATTATCTTATCAACGAAGGCGAAATAGATGGCACGGCTTGCATTATTTTTCATGGGAAGAACGTAAAATTAAGAACCTTATATTCTTAATTATCTTGTAAATAAGGTCAATTTTTAAACACGTTTTTCAATAGCACAATATATAAAAAATGTCTATATTTTACATAACGTTATGAGAAATAACGTAGGTATGTGAAGCATACACTTGGTATTATATATGACACCTCTTCCAAACAGGGTTTGGGTAAGAATTTTTATATATCTTTAAAAGGATACAAATGTAGGTTATCGCTTCTCGGCCTTTTGGCTAAGATCAAAGTGTAGTATCTGTTCTTATCAGCTTAATATCTGATACGGGTCCCATTGGGGCCCAAGATATTAAACTTATTTTTGAACGGCGGCGGAGAGTTCGGGGCTTGCTCCACCTCCGCCACGGGTTGGCCCGGTATTGCAGTACCTCCGGGATCGGTCCACTTCCTTAAATAAACTAAAATCAATCACACGCATATTTAAAGCTCGTTTTAGTGGTAACAGAGTAGCGGCACTCCATGTTAACTACCCAAAGAGCTTAATACAGTCAAAGGCAAGTAGGTGCCATTACTCTATTCATAAATGCCGCGGTACGTAAATTAATCTGCGTTAATTGCGTCACTGTATCTGGCGGAAAAATTTGTCCTGTATTGTATTCAAAACAATTTTGTATAAATAGCTGCTTCAATAAATTTTCTATCAAAGTTTCAAGTAGGAGTAATAATCTAACGCGAGGACAGGAGATGCAGCTTCGCGGCAGAATAGACAACATATTTATCTTTGTGCTTTTGAAGAACGCGTCGTCTGCTACTCATTCTGGAGTGAGATATTGAAGAAAAACTTGAAATATGTAAACTTCAAGCACAGACTCAAGCAGTGCAACCGTGTTAGGGGAAATACCTGTCGCATTCCCGAATGCAATAGCTCTTTCAATAAATTTCTCTCTTCGTGGTTTCCCCCCCGACACGAGAGAAGAGGGGAAACTTTGATAGAAAATTTCTGGCATAGCGCACCCGACCACGCGCTTCACGAGGCAAGCTGCTCGCGCCACCGTCAATTAAAAAAATCGGTCGCGCCATGCCAAAAATCCAGTTTTTAACGGGTTCTTCTTTGGGAAACCGATGAAAACTTATATTTTTATTTGAAAATGTGTAGCTATTGCATTCGGGAATGCGACAGGTATTTCCCCTAACACGGTTGCACTGCTTGAGTCTGTGCTTGAAGTTTACATATTTCAAGTTTTTCTTCAATATCTCACGCCAGAATGAGTAGCAGACGACGCGTTCTTCAAAAGCACAAAGATAAATATGTTGTCTATTCTGCCGCGAAGCTGCATCTCCTGTCCTCGCGTTAGATTATTACTCCTACTTGAAACTTTGATAGAAAATTTATTGAAGCAGCTATAGCTACACATTTTCAAATAAAAATATAAGTTTTCATCGGTTTCCCAAAGAAGAACCCGTTAAAAACTGGATTTTTGGCATGGCGCGACCGATTTTTTTAATTGACGGTGGCGCGAGCAGCTTGCCTCGTGAAGCGCGTGGTCGGGTGCGCTATGCCAGAAATTTTCTATCAAAGTTTCCCCTCTTCTCTCGTGTCGGGGGGGAAACCACGAAGAGAGAAATTTATTGAAAGAGCTATTCCAGTAGACTATTAACTTCGTTTTCAAACTGTGTATGAAATCAGATTTATGATGGAAATTTTCATTTGTATTTTCGGCAACGGCCATATCACGCTGAATACACCGGTTCTCGTCCGATCACCGAAGTTAAGCAGCGTCGAGCGCAGTCAGTACTTGGGAGGGAGACCACCTGGGAACACTGCGTGCCGTTGGCTCTTTTTATTTGAAATTTTTAATTTCCGGTGGATAATTTTTTTGTCAGGTCTGCATCACAAACCGCGACGCTGCAAAATCGTTTACAACTGTTAATGCAACTATATCTTAATTTGCATTAAGCTACACTATAGTGTCTGTCAAAAGAAATATGTAGGGGATCGCAAGGTTGGAATTATGTTATACTAATAACTCTAGCCTAGATGGCGACACTTTCGCCGAAAAAAACGGCGAAAGAGCCAAATCGAAGCTAACGAGTAAAGGCGCGTTTTCAATCAAGATTTTTTTAAACAAAAATTAAGCTTTTGCTTCAAAAGTAGCAGCGGAAAGCCGAAGCAAAAAATCTTGGTGTTTTCAAACAAGCTTCAAATTCAGATTTTCGTCTTTTCAGGCATTAAACCTTCGAGAAGCAGATATCTAAATGAGTTTGATATTTGCTTCTCATTTTCTTTAAGCTTTTGCCGCTCAAACAGTTTTGGCGCGTGCTACGGGTTTAGGACTTTTTTTTTGAAAAGAAAATGACGTCTACACACATGAAAACACGCCCACTTGTAATTTTTTATTCATTTGAAGCTTGTTTGAAAACGATACGAGTTTCAGCTTTTCCCTTTTAATTTTTTTGAAGATTTTTTATCTTCGAAAGCCCGTCAAAAGTTCCCAAAAAAGCCACAGCGAAAAGCTTGGAAAAAGTTGATTGAAAACGGGCCTTAACATACGTTCGAAGTTCGTGCCACGCTGCCAGGAAGGTAAATTTAAGCATAGAAATCTCTGCAATTTAGTCAAGTATAAATATAATTAATCTCGAATCCAGAATTTATAATCCCAAAATAAAAATGGTACAACAAAGTAATTACAATATAGTCGAAGAAGTTCAAAGGTTAGGTACCCTATTCGGTGTCAAGCATGCTGATATAGGGATGGATGAAGAAAAAATGGTAAGACCGCGATAAAGTGTGATCGTTAATTAGGAAATAATTAAATAATATTTGTCACAGGAAATTTATCTAAAAGATGGTAAATCTAGGGTTAATGGTCTTGCCAACGTAACAATTCATATAGCATCCAAATCAAACTCTGGGAAACATTTGCTAGGTAAAATTATTTATTATTTAAATTTATTTATGTTATTAGGATATTATAGCTAGAAACGTTTGCAGGGAAAAATTTAGAGGAAGATGTACTTGTTAGCCAATGGCTTGAATTTAGAAATTTAATCGAACGAACTCCAAATCTAGGCGATCTCGAACCTAATTTAAATGTAAGAAATATCAAATTAGTGTCTAAGCTTTGGCCCCAAATCAAAGTTAATAGTAGTATTCCTACTATATCAGAGTTTAAACCAATATCTCTCGAACAAAGTGTATTTGGTTGGTCACAGGCTAACACTGGCTGACGTTTCACTATACTTGGGGTTACATCCTATTTTAGTAAGTCTTACTTACGGTACCATCTAAATCTCAGTTCTGACGTCACTCCGACGTGCATTTTAATATACTTAAAAAATCTCTCAACAGAAAAACCTAAGTTTTCAAGAAAAAGAGGGTTTACCGCATCTTTCAAGATGGTTTGATTTAGTGAGTAATCTCAGACTCAAAGTCTGCACTGCAATAGCCTCTTAGTTGAAATAAAATATTTTCACTGTATTTTCCTATATTACTGATTTTTTTTCGCTAATAGCGTATTCCTTTTAGCGCACTTGGGTCCTCAGAGAAATATTGCATGTTTCAATTGTAGATTTAGATCCATTTTCAATGGGATACACTATAAAATATAAGGGAAAAGATCCAGGAATATAGTTTAAACGAAAATTTCAGCTAATTATACTTTAATAGAACAGCCTTTTTCTAAGTATAAAATGAAAATATTAAAAAATAAATAAATTATACTACCTTATTTCAAAATAATTAGCATTTAATTAGTCTTAAAAATGAGGACTAGTGCGCCATCCGCCATTGGCTTAATTGTGTCTGCTCTCCCAAACGTCTTACACCTACCACGGAGCTTCTATTTACAGGGAGAGGAAACTCGGACTTTCCCCCCTAGCCATTATCGTACCTCGGTTCCGCGCAACGCTTTCGCTCCTCGCGCGCACCCCGAGCCCATGTAAACAAAGTCTGACGCCATTTTCTTGGTGGAACTTCAATTCCTTGCCATTAAATGATGATTTGTACCGTGAATCGCTTCTGCAGCTACGGTATACAGATTTCTACTCATTCCGACTAGCTTGTGCAAACTATTAGCCTGGAATCGCAGTCCATTCAAAATTTAAAAATTAAACCTTTAAAACACCAAGGCTTATGCCTTTCAACGAACGAGTGAAGGCGGCCATCTTTGTTGTTTACATAGGCTCCCTTTTTTTGCCAGCAAAAACCGAGGGGGTTTAAAATATGTGCCCCTTTTTATGGACAAATACATAGTTTACAGGCGTGGAGGATTCCTACCATTAACACCAGGAGACCAAGCGACTTAGAGTGTAAAATCGTCTGCTATTTTACACTCTAAGTTGCCAGGTCTCCTTGTGCAAATGGTATGAATCCTCCACGCCTGTAAACTATGTATAGTGTCTACGTTTCCTAAGAGCGTTTACAGTACTAGAGGGGGATGAAGTTTCCTCTCCCTGTAAATAGAAGCTCCGTGCACCTACCTTACCCTTAAGCCTGTGAGGATTCACGTTACCAGGGATAGATTTAATTTGAGAAGTAGGAATGGAGAACAGAGAGCAATGTCATCAAAACGTAATTTAAGTGAGCCAATAAGATAATTTAAACCTTTCGTTACGTGTAGGAGGGAGGGACACTATACTGGGCTATGAGTCGAACCAGAAGTAAACACTAACCGTTCCGTTCTCCATTCCTACTTCTAAAATTAAATCTACCCCTGACGTTACCAACTGCCGTCTGAGAGTATGTCACTAAAAATTTAATATTGAACATTTAGGTCCAACATTCGAGCTTACTCAATGGTCAACTGAGCAAAGTTATTTTTAGTAAAACCCAATTATACTCTGGCACTAAAAAACATTGAAATTCAATCAATTTAAAAAGAAAGAAAAATTCCAGAGAACATTTTTTTTAACACAAATTCCTTCCCTGATAACTTTACAATTCTGTGATGTTTATTTTTATTTATACATAAAACCAGTGATTGTTTAAGTGTCGACCCCCTTTAAAGGGAGGGTGAAGTAGAAAATCAAGTGATTTTTTATCGATTCTTCTACTAATTTTAAGACCAGTCTGCATAGTGAAACATTCAGGAAATTCAGACTCCGAATGATTTTAAAATTCAAATTAGGTTCAGATTTTAAGGATAATTTTAAACAAGGACTGCCGACCAATCGCGTAACGCTCTGCCTTTTTGTTAACAAATTTCTCGTGGCACGCTCCATGTCTCGCGCCACGATTATGACGTTGCGCGCGAATTTTATCAAATCTCGTGATAAATTTCATTCGACATGTAACATGCCACGTGAATTTAGTTAATAAAAAGGCAGGACGTTACGTGATTGGTCGGAGGGGCTTGTTTAAAATTATCCTTAAAATCTGAACCTAATTTGAATTTTAAAATCATTCGGAGTCTGTATTTCCTGAATGTTTCACTGTGCAGACTGGTCTTATAATTAGTACCAAAATCGATAAAAAATCACTTGATTTTCTACTTCACCCTCCCTTTAATAAATGTAAATCCCCTTTAAGTGTTAAATAATTTATTGATTGTTCTGAGAAACATTTTTTTTTTCTGGCTCCAACAAAAATAGTGAAACAAATTATGAAGAAATGAAATAATAAAATTGAAGTATTACAATCAATATTTGGAGACTGAAACATTTGATGAAAATTTGCGTTGTTGTCTTTTTTCGATTGCATTTTTTTTCTTTCTTTTAACTTTCTCAATTTCGTAATATTTATAAATCAATAGAAACATTCATCGATAAATCCTTCGAAAAGTGCGTTAGAAATATTAAAATTCGGTGCTCGACAAATACTAGCTAGCTTCGTTAAAATCTTTTTATCTTTGGCGTAAATAGAAATAAATTAATTTTCAACTATATAATAACAATTAATATTCAATTGGAAGACGGCCGGGTGTTTGGTTTAATTTTAATCTTTTTAAAGGGAGGGTGAAGTGGATAATCAAGTGATTCTTTTTTATGGATTCTCACAACTCACGCAATATTTTATCAAATCTCGCGATAAATTTCATTCGGCATGGAGCGTACGTGAATTTTGTTAACAAGAAGGCAGGGCGTTACGCGATTGGTCGGAGGTGTTTATTTCAAATTTCCTTAAGATCTGAACCTAATTTGAATTTTAAAAATATTTGGAGGGATTTCCTGGATGTTTCATTATGCAGACTGGACTTATAATAATAATAATCTAAGCTTTGTCTACGAAGGGATTTCCACACTAAGCCTGTGGCTTATTTACAGGTGGGTCCCTTTACAAAGCATAGAGGGGTGGTGGCTAGCCCCTATGCCACAGCTAACCGACAGCGCCCTATACTAACTATTACCGTTAACCTCTGCAAGTTTTGATGGAAAGGAGAAACCGGGTTAGACCGCGGAGGAAAACTCCTTTTAACAAGCGGGGAGAGAACTTGCAAACTCTACGTAGAAGGATTTGTTACCAGATTTTCACCCGGTGCCACAGTCCGGGATCGAACCCGGGATCCTCTTGCTGCGAGGCGAAAGCGCTACGCCACCCCTTAGGTAGAAGAATCGATAAAAAAAAAATCACTTTATTTTCCACTTCACCCTCCCTTTAACGTGAGCTATATACTGGAGGGAAAATTAGTTTAAGGTAATTAATTAATAGCTTTTAGGTTTAGTTAATTGGTTATTAACGTTCTAGAAAAAATTATTTTTAAAGTTATAAACCTTGTTTTCTTTCTTCACGTACTATTTAACAATTGTGCAAAAAATTTTCCAAGTATAATTTTACCAAGTGAAATATTAATAACTATATTTATATAAAACATTTCTTGATTAATTAATTAATTATTATCTTACAATAGCGACCAAACTATATAAACATTGTGTGTATATTCATTGATTGCGTTTATTATATAGAAATTTAGGGTTAAAATAATAAATATTCTATAAAGGGTCTCGTCAAAAACATTATGTTAACAGAATAATAGGGACTTGGCAGTACTACGTCATGCAACGTCAGGCTACCTTCCACTAGTGCTTAAAAACATACCAGGAGGAGGGGCTTATGTAGCTTTCATTCTGTTAAAAAACATACCATAATGGCGCTGGGGGCGGAGTTAAGCCCGAATTGCCAAGTCCCTATTGTGAATTTTGATATTACTGATTATTCTGAGGTCAGAATATTTTAGCTTGTGACTTCAACATTACATAATGTAACAAAATAATTTTAATAATGAAACCTAGGGTTAAAATAATAAATATTCTAGAATGGGTCTTGTCAAAAACATTATGTTAACAGAATAATTGCGAATTAATTTCGACGTTGCATGATGGTGGGCTTAGAATTTTGCAGCTTTTCATTTTATCAGGAATAGATTTAATTTTAGAAGTAGGAATGGAGAACAGAGTAATGTCGAAGTCCGTTCCACAGGACGGAGGGTGGTATGAAAGAAGAGGCGGGTCATAGCGACAGAGGTAAAAAGGAATTACGTATTTTTTCGCGGTCCCCGTCAGCAACGTCATCAAAACGTAGTTTAAGCGAGCCAATAAGATTATATAAACTTTTCGTTGCGTGTTGGAGGGAGGGGCTCTATACTGGGCTATGAGTCGGACTTTAGTAAAATACTAACTGTTCTCCATTCCTACTTCTAAAATTAAATCTATCCCTAATGTCACAAAATAATTTAAATTGTTAAAAAAATAAATATAGAAATTTAGGGTAAAAATAATAAATATTCTAGAATGGGTCTCGTGAAAACCGTTCTGTGACCGAAAAATTGTGAATTTTCACACCACTGATTATTTTTTAATCAGAATATTTGTGATATTACCATATTGTCAGGGAATAGTCAGCTTGTGATATTACCATATTGACAGGGAAAAGTGAGCTTCTGATATTACCATATTGTCAGGGAAAAGTTAGCTTGTGATATTACCATATTGTCAGGGAAAGTTAGCTTCTGATATTACCATATTGTCAGGGAATAGTTAGCTTGTGATATTATCATAATGTCAGGGAATAATTCTGACATCTTGATATTATCATAATGTCAGGGAATAATTCTGACATCTTGATATCATTGAATAATTTGCGATATAGAATAATTTACATTACCACAGAGATTATTATTGTGTACTCCCAGAATAACGTCCTGGTTTGTGATAATTATCTTGACATGATAATAATTTAGCTTGATATTATTTTAACGTATGACATCATAGTCATATATGGTAAGCTAATTATTTATTTTATGACGTCATGTATGTATAAGTGTAATAATTTTTGACTGAGACTCCTTTTAATTAAAAAGTAACTTAAAAATAATAAAATAAGAATATAGTTGCGTGAAGGACGGAGCTTTAGCCATGATTTTCATATAATATTTATTTCTAATATATTTTATAGAAATATTATTTGTTATTGATAGCTATTGGCAGGCCTAGCCCCTAATCACCATCATTTTACAATCACACCTAGATTCATCTGCGGTTTAATTAATTTATTTATATACCTACATCAGAAGTAAGATGAGACGAGAAGTGAAGGGCTCTAGCATTGATAGTAGATCCTGGCATTAGTGAACAAATTTGAGGATTTTATGCCGCTTCCATCGCGCCTACACTAGAGAGAAAAAAATTGGACGAGTTCCAAAAACAATTTCCTACCCCCTGCCCCTCAACCTAAAGCCGCAGAACACGGACGCGGGTGCTTCAATTGAGTACGGCCGTTTACCGCCACGAGCGTCTCACGTTTTGGAGGGAAAATTCAGAAACCGCTAATAGAGGGCCAACCGTTGGTGTGTTATCAAGAATATTCACTAATGCCAAGTGAATTAAGAATTTGGTTAGCTCAGTACTTCTGGTCTCATCTCACTTCTGTTTTTGGCTATAGCAGAAGTAAGATGAGACTAGAAGTAAAGAGCTCTAGCATTGGTAATAGATCCTGGCACTAGTGAACAAATTTGAGGATTTTATGCCGCTTCCCACGCGCTAAAACTAGAGAGAAAAAAATTGGTCGAGTTCCAAAAACAATTTCCTACCCCTTCCCCTCAACCTAAAGCGGCGGAACACGAACGCGGGTGCTGGAATCTAGTTCGGCCGTCTACCGCCGCGAGCGTCTCACGTTTTGGAGGGAAAATTCAGAAACCGCTACCAGATGCCAACCGTTGGTGTCTTATAAAGAATATTCACTTTCGCCGACTCCGAGTGAAGAATTTGGTTAGCTCAGTACTACTAGTCTCATCTTACTTCTGCCTACATGTAGAATTGTAGATGTAATCTCAAAAAACACTAAAATATTTTGTTTTTCTTAAGATCTGAGCAAACTTGATGAATTTTCCAAGTTTTTTTTTTTATTTTACGTTCCACCTAATGCCTACGAGTTTTTACTTTTAATTTTATTTAGGCCTAAATTGCGCAAATACTTTTGTTTATTTTGGCAAACTTTTGTGTTTTGTCTCTCAAAACCTTCAGTTGAAAGATTAGATACGTATTTGATTCGAAGGTTTCTTTTTTTTTTTTTGAAATATTTGCATAAATTCATTAATTTAAAATGAATTTTGTTCAAATTAAATTAAATTACTAAACCTATTTTTATTTTAACTATCACACCATTTTTTTTTAATTAAATTAAGATTATAATCTTTAAGTTGCTTTCGTGTGTTTTAATTCCAAGCTACTCGAAGATTATCGTCAACTATTTTGACTAGTCTAATATTCTTTGAAAAGTGCAGTTTTTTTTAACGTTAATTTTTTTTTTTTTTCAATGCGCGTTTGGCTTAACATTAAATACAGCCAGAAAATAGTTTTGTTTTTTTATGCGTTTCAATTTTTTCTTTTCTTTTTTTTTCGGTAATCGGATTTTTAATTTTTATCCCGTACCATATATTAAATTGATCGTTTCGTAGTTTAATTAAAGGAAGTATCAAGCGTATCATTCATTTACCATGTCTAGCACTGAATATTTTCCGAAAAAGAATTTGCACGTAGCAAGCCAGAAATGTGTTTGTAGAATTCTTGATACCACCTCGTGATATTAAGGAAAAGTTCAGGTATCATAACATTATACCTTAAAAGAACGGCCTTTTTCTAAATATCAAAGGAAAACATATTAATAAATGATCTCTTATTATAAAATAATTAGCATTTAAACTAGGACTACTGTGCCACCCACCATTGGTTTAGTGGCGTCTGCTAAATCAAACCACTTACCAGTACTGGATTGGTTGAATCATTGAGTTGAGAAAATTACCACTAGAGTGGCCTTTCATCCGCAAGGATGTAGACCGAAATGAACTCTATCACGCGCTTGTGGCGCCATCCCGGTGCAAAAAAAGGGAACTAAAAGAAAAGGCGGGAAATTTGAACAAAGTTCAAGAATACATGTAAATGGCCGAAATTCAAGTTCGTTTTCTAGATGGCGACACCATCGTTTGATAAACTTGGTGGCTGTCCGTCCGTCCCGTTGTTTTAAAAGTGTCCCGCGTTCTCCTAATAGGCAGGTCCACGCAAGGCCACTCTAGTGGTAATTTTCTCAACTCAATGGGTTGAATTCTCACAGGCTGAGGGAGGAAAGTGGTTCAATTTAGCAGACGTTACTAAACCAATGGCGGGTGGCGCATTAGTCCTCGTTTTTAAGTCTAATTAAATGTTAATTATTTCATAATATGAAATCATTTAGTCCTTTTTAATATTTTTCCTTTTATATTTAGAAAAAGGCTATTCTATTCTTTTAAGGTATAATGTTATGTTTCCTGAACTTTTCCTTTAAAGCATAAGCGTAGCCCCTGTGGATCCCCTACAAGGGGACTTTCCTCCTGAACTTCGGGTTTGGCTTGGCAAAGGGTAGTGGGCGGGATTTATATGGGCACTTATAAATCCCGCCCACAAATGCCTCCTGCCTTCTCCAAGCCAAAACTGGAGTTCGTAAGGAAAGTCAACTTGTAGGGGATCCATAGGAGCCGCGCTATGCTTTAACTATGCCTATTTGTTTCAGGAATCTTTGTAGAGAAAAGGATATGGTATAGGGTTTTGTTTTAAAACATTTTTTGAAACATTTTTTTTTTGTTTTCTTTGGATTAGATGAGATTATTTGTTAACGATAATAATTATTAATTTTTACAAATTAATCATCTTTTTTTCGATTCTTCAGATGGTTTTTCATCAGTTTTTCTTTTCATAAAAAATAACGGAACCATTCCTAGTACACAGCCAATGGTAACTCCTAATGCTCTCCCCTGTTAAATTTTTATTTTAGCGTTAAAATATATGATAATAATAATAAGATAGGTTTAGGTACGATCAATTAATTTGACTGACCAGATTGGCACTAAATCGTGTTCGGGTCATGTCCACTTGAGCGGGAGTTAAATTAGGTGGTTGGACACCAATTCTCGTCGCTACATTTTCTACGTACCATGCGGAACTATGGAAATATTTTAAAATAAAAGAAAATATTAAATTTATGGGAATTTCTATAAGAAAATATTAAATTTATGGGAATTTCTATAAGAACATATTAAATTTATGGGAATTTCTATAAGAACATATTAAATTTATGGGAATTTCTATAAGAACATATTAAATTTATGGGAATTTCTATAAGAACATATTAAATTTATGGGAATTTCTATAAGAATATATTAAATTTATGGTAATATCAATAAGAAAATATTAAATTTATGGGAATTTCTATAAGAACATATTAAATTTATGGGAATTTCTATAAGAACATATTAAATTTATGGGAATTTCTATAAGAAAATATTAAATTTATGGGAATTTCTATAAGAACATATTAAATTTATGGGAATTTCAATAAGAATATATTAAATTTATGGGAATTTCTATAAGAAAATATTAAATTTATGGGAATTTCAAATTTTTCTTAATTTGTATAAAATTATAGTTGAAAAATATGGGAAATATTTACAAAAAATTACATACCCAATTCCCGCAATATCAGAGAGAGTATTTCCTAGTCCAGCAGCTAAATTATAATCATTAAATTATACAAATAAAATTAATCAAATGCCTATTGGTATATATAATTCCAATTACCTGCCATTGTTGATATTCCTAAAGCTACACCAATTTTGGTATCAATATAATCTCCCTGTAAATATTAAAAAAAAAAAAGCAATTAAGGTGTGGTTTATCCATAGAAAAGAGAGGGGTTGGTCACTGACACACTGTAACAATTTTGATAATTTAAACTAATTGTTAATTCAGCTTTAAAGATTTCAATATTACTTCCCCAGAAAAGATTCAAAATTAGTCAAAACGAAGTGTATGTCAGCTAGTATCCAACCCCTTTATTTAATTAAAGGGAGGGTGAAGTAGAAAATCAAGTGATTTTTTATCGATTCTTCTACCAATTTTAAGACCAGTCTGCATAGTGCAACATTCAGGAAATATCTCCGAATGATTTTAAAATTCAAATTAGGTTCAGATTTTAAGGATAATTTTAAACAAGGACTGCCGACCAATCGCGTAACGCCCTGCCTTTTTATTAACAAAATTCTCGGGGCACATTCGGTGTCGAATGAAATTTATTACGAGATTTGATAAAATTAGGCGCGCGACGTGACAATCGTGGCGCGAGACATGGAGCATGCCACGAGAATTTTGTTAACAAAAAGGCAGGTCGTTACGCGATTGGTCGGCAGTCCTTCTTTAAAATTATCCTTAAAATCTGAACCTAATTTGAATTTTAAAATCATTCGGAGCTGGTATTTCCTGAATGTTTCACTATGCAGACTGGTCTTAAAATTGGTAGAAGAATTGATAAAAAATCACTTGATTTTCCACTTCACCCTCCCTTTAATGGGACTACAATACATACTGCAACAATCATAATGAAATTATCTAGGAAACCAAAGCCTATGAAAGGCAATGCATTATGGGCTGCATAGGCTCTGAGCTGCCGAGATGAAGGGGGTGGCTCTGTTTTCCCTACAGAGACAAAATTATTCATAAGAAACCATTTGGGTTATTGTGATGGAATAGAAGTTTTATTTCTTTGAGAATTTTGAAGAATTTCCAGTATAAATATTATACCCAAATTTTGATACTAAAATGCTTCAGGTAAAAAATAATTGTAGGATTTTCGTTTAAAGCGAATTACAGTTGACAGTTGGAGATCAACTGTCAATCTTTTGTACATCCCCCTTACCCACCCCACGCCCCTACACTTAAGCCTTGGCTAAAACTTCAATGTCATTTAAGTTTTAAGTAGAATAAACAACAGAACATTATCGTTATAAAGACTCCAAACTTACCCATCGCTTTATTGGCTTGATCCTGAAACTCTAAATACATATATTAAAATGTATTAAACAATTACCTACAATTTCAATTTTTTATAAATAACCTTTTTTTCTTACCCTGTAATTCGCCCAAAAGGACCGACCGCTCCTCCACGGTCAATCGAAATATGAAATCTTTCGCGCCCTAAATTTAATCAGTCAATCAATCAATAACGCTAAAGTCAAACATGATTGAACTGTACTAAAAATGTATCTTAATTGAGTCATTAAGGAGATGCTAGGCTACAGACCTGATGGCTTAAAACGGCTTCGTGACTTCCTGTGAACTTTGCGTATTTGGATTTATTGAAAGTTAGCGAAAAATGTCTTAAAATCTGCGTATTGTTCATTAATAACGGATTTTTTAACTGTTTCGGTGAGCTATAATATAATCTCCGAAGAACGGAGCGGTGTAAAACTCGAGTCCCCATAGCAACCGTAAGAAATTTCGCGGGAACTTGCAGACCCGTCCTTTCTCTCCGCAACCCTGTCAAAACTGAAGCCGGAAGACAGGCGGTGCCGTTGCAGTAGAGAACTAGGTTAGCTGAGCGCTGAGCTACACCAACAGAGAGGAAACCTACGCTTATGTACTAGGGCAGCCATTCTACAAGTTGTCTAGGCAAGATGTTTTTACCTCTCCGAGTGACGTATGTCACGGAGAGGTTCTAAAATCGACAGGCATGTCTGTGTGTGTGTGTGTGTGTGTGTCAGGCTGTTGTTATTGACTTACACCCCAGGGGACCGCGTTCGCAGTTTCCGAATCGAAGCAAATGTGTTCGCCATTTCCGGACCGCATTCACAGTTCCCGGAAAATTCAAAAGTTGAGGCTATCCACAATTCAACTGGCCACTATTATTTCATCTGACTAGTCAATTGTCCATTCCACACGAACACCAATCTGTATTCACTGGCTTCTAACACCACCACCACCTTCTAGGCGTTGCTTTTGTCTATCCCACAAAGACACCAGTCTGAACTTACTGGCTTCTAACACCACCATCTTCTGGTCTTTGTTTTTGTCCATCCCACATGGACACCAGTCTGTACACCTGGCTTCTACACCACCATCTTCTCGTCTTTGTTTTTGTCCATCCCACATGGACACCAGTCTGTACACACCTGGCTTCTACACCACCATCTTCTGGTCATTGTTTTTGTCCATCCCACATGGACACCAGTCTGTACACCTGGCTTCTACACCACCATCTTCTGGTCATTGTTTTTGTCCATCCCACATGGACACCAGTCTGTACACCTGGCTTCTACACCACCATCTTCTGGTCATAGTTTTTGTCCATCCCACATGGACACCAGTCTGTACACCTGGCTTCTACACCACCATCTTCTGGTCATAGTTTTTTGTCCATCCTACATGGACACCAGTCTGCACACCTGGCTTCTACTCCATCATCATCCTTAAGGTTAAGACATACGCGGCGATCGGCCAGGGTTACGAGAAACGTCCGGCCTCCCAATGGCGGGGCTTCCACCAAAGGTTCACGCAATTGCGCTGTTCTTATCCATAGCTGCGATTCGAAATCGTTATATACTACCTATTTGAATAAGGTGAAGCAACCGGCGTATGCTTCATTTTAAACGCCAATATTAGTCAAGTCTCTCAAGAATGTTTAATTGTTCTTTATCAAGACGATGTAACGCTCAATAAGGCGAACAACTAACGAAGAAAATATTTAATATTAATTATATTTATTTTAATATTTAAGATAATCTTGTTTCTAAACTAAAAATTAAAACGGAAAGAGTAAAAAAGCTGTCTATTTTTTTGTCTGTGTGTGTCTGTCCGTTGTCACACTAGTGCGCCGAGTTAGCAGTTCGCTTTGTTTTGATGTGTTAAGAAATCCTACAGAACCTTAATATTCACATTTTCATAATATAAAGTGAATATGTGGAAATCTTTTTCGTAATTACGATGCATTTAGTACTTTTGTAGCTTTAAAGCTCTGTTTCATTTTGATATTTCAAGGATGTTTTTTAATATTGTTATTTGAAATGGATGTTTATATATTACTTAAGCTATACTACATCTGTTTATAGCATAATCCTTTCTATAGTGATTTCAAAAAGAACGCAACGACATTGGTCAATTGAACTTTTATTTGTCAATAGGCCTAGTGAACCAAAAAGTAAACGCTTGGGTTTGGTTTTCGTTTCTGTAATGCAGAGACATTAACGGTTCGGAGTGAGCCGAAAGTTAAACACACTTTTAAATAATTAGGCTTAGATTTTATAATCATGGTGGATATCTGGGCCACGTTCAGCAGAGCTCAGCGCTGTTAGCAGTGTCTTACAGGACGGGGTTTTGGTTTTGAATTTGACGTCACGGTGCTCAGCGCGGTCTTCAAAGCAAAATAGTCGGGTTTTTGGAAAACGTGACGTAAAACGCGTAGTTCTCAGCTTGGCGAAAAAACATGGAGGAATTAATACAAATAGCTCTTGCTGATTCTGATGGGACTATAGCTATTTAATTGGCGTGAAACCATTTGATGACGCGAGAATTTTAAGAGACATGTTACTTTCTAATTTTAATTATAAAAGACGTTGTTATCTATCTCTTTAAATATGTTATCATACAATTTTTGTTAAGCCTTGGTACCTTGCACGCTTTATTGCGCTAGCGTAATTTTTAAAACACCGATGACCGGAGAAAAGCTATGACGACAGATCTCACCGGTAACCGTTTTCCAAAATCCGCTGTCATTTTGGTGAGCTCTGCTGGACGCAGCTCAGACCAGTGAAAGGTCTGATCGTAATCGGATTATAGCTTCGTGTTTTCATGCTATTTATGGTGCGCATTTACTTCCAGTGTGTGTAGACACAAATAAGCTTTGGTGTTATGTAACGTTAACAGTCATGTTGACAAACTAAGAAAATCGTTGAGGTGAAACGAGAGGATAGTGTTTACATGGCAACCCTGTTGTGAATATGGCTTTGAACATAGAGGGTATACAGTTGAGCAGTAGAAAATTCGGCCTTTACAAGACGTAAAGGTAATATCCCTCCAAAGTTTTAGCTCTTCATTTCCCGTTTTTCCCCCATCGGATGATTTTAATGTGTACAAGTATATCCTTATTGGATGTAAAATGTCGTCTGATTTACAGTATATTTGCTATGCTTTGTATACTGCTTTAATATTTCATAAATTTTAACTTCATTATTTGTTCTTAAAAAAAGAAACATTTCCATATCTGGGTAGGTAAGTTTGTAAGTAGTCCTCCTCGGAGAGGTAATATTTTGGTTTTCCCAACTTGTTAGTGATCAGGGAGACTCAATAAGGTGGAATCGAGGTATGATATCAGAGCATGCGTATCTTTTCCAAGGATACTAAATGAAGCGAAACCGTTAGGAATCGCCCAGAACATGGGAATGCCATGACAGTCTTAACAGCGTTGAAAAATTGTATAAATCAAAGGGCCCCTATGTTCGTTTGGCCACATATGACCCTAAGGTTAAGACGGCACTCCTCAAGAAATAATTATCTTCCTATCTCTATGTTGGAGCAGTGGGGCGGCTCAGCGGCAGCGCCGGAAATACATAGTTTACAGCGTGGATGAAGAATGCGCGTGAGGAAATTGTTTTCACGCTATAGGATCGGCAACTCCCTATCTTGAGCGACAGCTTATTCTGTATATACTCTGTTACAACATCGGTTGTCAGCACGCGCAAAGCTAGGTCTCTATGTAACCTAGCTTTGTACGTGCTGTCAAGAGACGAAAAACTCGCGGATATTAAAATCCTGATGATCCTGAAGTTTTTTTGGTCTCTTGACAGCACGTACAAGGCTACGTTACATAGAGACACCTAGGTTTGCGCGCGCTGACAACCGATGTTGTAACAGAGTATATACAGAATAAGCTGTCGTTCGAGATAGGGAGTTGCCGATCCTGTAGAGTGAAAACAAATTTCCTCACGCGCATTCTTCATCCATGGTTTACAGACTAGGAGGATTCATAGCATTTACACAAGGAGGCCAGGTTTCAGGTGTTACTCACTGGCTGAATCTAAATGTAGATGGTATGAATCCTCCTAGCCCTTAAACATGTGTCCAGTGACGCCCCCTTTGACTCAAAAATTTATAGCATATTGTCCACTTTAGTGTGCAAAAATAGTGTCGCATCTTCATAGTCAAGTCATGGATATAGAATGTGTGTGGGGAAATTTGTTTTCACGCTACAGGATAGGCAACTCCAAATCTGCGACGTCAGCTTATTCTTATTATTTGATATATGCTCTGTTACAGCTTCGGTTGTCAGCACTCGCAAAGCTAGGTCTCTATGTAACGTAGCTTTGTGCGTGCTGACAACAGACGAAAGATATATCCATGTTCAGGACGTAAAATCTCGAGATTTCAATCCTGAAGATGAGAATTTCGTTCGTCTCCTGTCAGCACGCACGAAACTACTTACATAGAGACCTAGCTTTACGCGTGCTGACAACCTGTTCCGAAGCTGGAACAGAGTATATATCGAATAAGCTGCCGTTCGAGATAATAAGGAGTTGCCTATCCTATAGCGTGAAAACGCATTTCCCCACGCGCATCCTTTATCCATGATCGAACTTCCTAAAATGACGCTAGGTTTCGCAGACAAATTTTGGCCTAACAATCCCTTATAGAGTCTCCGTTATAAGCCTCTTAATAAGGGTCGCGTGGGGATTGTAATAGACTAGTAGCGCCATATATTATTTTGCCAATAGATCTTTGCGCTGTTGAAAGCTAGGTGGTGACAGTACACTTTGTCTTTTCGACGGTATAGGGATAGTGTCACAAAAAATAGTAGTCATCAATGCCAGCTTATTATTAGCTTAGAAGTTTGTAAGTTCCTGCCAATATGAGTAGAGCTTTGATGCCAATAATCTTTTAATGGTTTGATTCACAAAAATGTTATTTTAGCCGCCACTTTACTACACTACTTTTTTCCATGGACAGGTTAAAGCATAAGTTCATAAGATATGTTCCATAAGTTTGTCACTGGTTACTGAGAGTTTTTCATGAAGTGACGTAGGTGAAACGTCATAGATTATAGACATATCTTATAAACTTATGGTTAAAGGGGCCTCGGAGAGCTACACATTCGTAAATGCCTATTCTATGTAGATAGTTTTCACACATGGAGGAATCATACCATTTACACCAGGAGGCCGGGCTATCTGGAGGACAAAAATCAGTCTGCTTTTGTCCTCCAGATAGCCCGGCTTCCTGGTGTAAATGGTATGAATCCTCCATGTGTGAAAACTATATGTTAAGTAGCTCCGTGAATCTGTCCCTTTAAAAAATGGAGCATTAGTTTAAAGGGTTAAAATAACCCCTTAAAATTTTGCAGCGTGTTTGATTTTAATGTTTAAGGGTGCGCTTGACTTGCGTGGAACGGAAAACGAGGCTTTGATCGATATTTAATCTTTCAATCTATAGAAATATGCTTATATACTTTTCAATGGGGAATTTATGCAGACTTGGTAAAATATAAAAATAATTTTCTGTGCATCCTTGTAAAACACGGACGCTAAGCGGGTTGAAGTCTTTTAAAGGCGTACTTACTATACTCACTGATGTTCTGGACTCTGGTGCACTACTTTTACTATTTCAAGGGCCTTGAGATACTTGAAGGAACTGGAAATCGGGAAAGTTTTCCTGTCTATGTAGACACTAAACACTATATAGTCCTTGGGCCCACCCGTTTGGAATTTCTGCTCGATTTTGTTTTTAACAAACTAATTTCATTAAAACTTTCAAATTCATCAAAACGATGGTTAATTAGGGGTTATCAGAAGTAACCAGGGGGAAGTATACGTATCAAACGGGATTTCGCGAGGCGTCGAGTTATGGGTTTTTTCACGCCTTTCCACAATAGCGTTTTTGGCGTAAACTCGCGGATGAATACACTTCCCCGAAACTGCTTTCTTCTCGTCATTCTGTCCAGGTTAAACAATTTTAGTTCGTATTATGAACGTGTGGTGGCGCTTATAAGAAAATTTCTCTGGGTAAGTTGATTCTCTCTGATTGGATGAATTCAAACTTTGAATCGGAAACCGTATTTTTACGTGAAAAGGGGCACTAGCTAAAGCTGGAGATATGTACTTCCCCCATTTACTTCTGGGGTTATTCATAAATCTAAATGTTACGGATCTAGATTAGAATGTTCGCTCAACCTTGAGCAATTCAATCAAACCTTGAGTATACCATTACATTGATATTTTGGGAGAAAGTTTCCGGCGTTCACTGTAAAAAATAACCGTACTGTCTAGTACCTTTAAAGGTATTTTTCAATGCATCCCCAGACGTACCTATATAGGTACTACAAAATACCGTTGTGTAAGGGTACTATGAAATATCTCTTGAAGAAGGTACTTTTGAGGACTACAAGGTATTTTGTGATCCCGTAATGGGTATCATTTAAACCTCAACAAAGGTCGGAATAAAACTTTCAAATTGTGAAAGGTACTCCTTATTACCGAAAAGGGTACCTGTTAACACTCAAAAAGGTTCGATAATATACTTCTAAAGGTATTTTGTGCTACCGAATTAGGTGTCAAATAAAACCCACAAACAGGTCTAAATTATACTTTCGCGCCATCAAAAATATTTGCGCCACATTTGAAACTGGTAAACTTTCCTTTATTACCGCGGGCTTGAATCATTTTCAGACATGGTAAGCAATACACCACTTCGATGCAAATGAGACTGAAAGACACGAGAGTAATATTTTCCTTCCATCTCAACTTTTAGTGTCTGTGTTGTGGGCTTACGGGATGAGGGTAAAATTTTGCCTTCCATCTCGCCTTTAAGTGTCTGCGCCATAGGCTTGCGGGGTCGTGAGAGTTCGCTTAGTAAGCAAGGGATTAACCACTCTACATTTCCCGATACTATATTTAGTTTCCCCTTGTTAAGGAAGGTGTGATACTGTTATAGTGTAAAGGTAATTCAGGGTCACATATACATGGATATTTTCTGAATGGCGACTGAAGGCGTAAGCTCGGATTCAAACCTTTATATTAACTATGTAAGCCTTATATCATAATTGTATTGCCTTTAAATGATGTAACGTATGCTAGTGTACATAGCTGTCAAAGAAAATAATTAATGTTAATTATATGTAATTATATATTTAAGAAAAACCACTAGCTAGGAAACTTGAGATTGAAATTGAAATCTCGGGTAGAAAACCACTACCCTATTCTACCCTACCGAACCTATTCTTTATGGTTATTAATAATATTCCAACAGAGATTTCTTCTACGCTGTCATTACTAGTGCTACTGGTGAAGTAAACAGTTAGTGTTAGAGAATTTGGGCTTGAAGTATTATATCATGTATTTTACTTTAGTAGTGTTAATTATAATCAGCACGCCGGAACTAAAAACTCCCTCTAAAGGAGTCTGTTAAGTCCTTTTCTACTTCCAGGGTACGATAACATACCAGCAGAAGCGCAGAAACTCTAAAAGGTTTCATTATATACCTTATATTTCCAAAATACCTTTTTCGAAATCATTTAATACCCGCACTGTGAGACAACTAATAAAATACGTTCATGGGTACTAAAAAGGTCGCGGAGGTATTTTATAGTACCTTCAAAATACCTTTATTTTTAACAGTGTTGTTGTCGTTGAACGTAAGATAAGATCCAATGGTAATTTTTGGACTTCATTAGGAGAGCTAAGCGACAAATTTATTTTACCATATCCTGTGTCCCTCGCCACTTCATCGTAATACGTTGACCACAATACTTAAATATTAAACACTCTATAACAGAAAAAATATTAGATCATGTAGGTTAGGTTTCGTTGCCTTTTTCACGTCTGGAGTTCGTGGTTGTTGCTATTTTTGGAAATTGCGATATAATTTTTTATATTACTGACTTCAGATACGAGGAGCGATCTATCACGAATTCTTTCTGAGAATTACTTGCCTAAAATTTGTGGTATTGTTGGTTAAAGAATGTAAAAGTTATCTTTATTTTAACTGGGAACTTTCCAAATGTTTAATGGTTGCTGAGGGGTAACCATTTCTGGAACATCTACCGATTTACTTATTGCTCTATATGATAAAAGCTCATTAATTACAGACGTACGTATTTTTGCAAACAGAAGGCACGAAAACTTAGGATTGTTTTATTAGATTTTAGGCAATGGTTTTAATAGAAATAATCTAGGCTTTAAATTTTTGCCATAATTTTCATTCGCGTCTAATGGCATGTTTTGTAGAGAGCGGAATCTAAGGACCCTTTTGGTCACGGTTTGAAAAAGGGGAACGCAGTCAGAGATCATTCCAGATAGTGCATACTTTAAAACGGTCCAAGATGATTCAACACCCTTTTTTGCAGGATAGAGCAATCAAATGTAGCCACAAAAGCATTTAAATTATCATAGTCCCCTCGTTTATAAACAAAATTAAGATTTAAATTGATAGAAGGGCTAACCGATCGACGGGATAAGTGATACCCTATCTGCAATGGTTACTTGCTTATGCCCATCCCCTCGTGAGGCAAGTCCATCATAGTTGGGGCGATATAAGACCTTGTAACCGTAAGACCTAAGAGACTGACAGAGATACTGGAAGTTTGACTGAAACTTGTTTCGATATTATTATGCTGCGAAGGAGAATTAGAATTGAGCGCGTCCACAAGATGACTGTGGAATGAATGAAGACGCGCCTGCATTTTCAGAAGCGACGGACCAGTCAGCACTTAAGCTTCACCTCCCTCATAACCGCCCCAACTCCAGAAACATGGCCAAAACCAGCATCTTCACAGCAACCTTCATATAAAGATGCACCACTTCCTCTGGCGAATTGACCGGTCAGTCTCGCCCAGAACATCTAGGAACACACACACAGAAAAACAAAGGGGTATGGATCGAGGTCCTCAAGACACACCAGGATACCAACAGACCATTCCTGTATTACTTGTTGAGAAAGCAACGTGCAGGGGTCTCTTCCGACTAGCCAAGAGGCAACGCCAGATGGAGCCAGAGTTCAATACACGCGATAGGCTAGCCAACTCGCGCTGCCTCTAGCGGTACTTTTTGATGCACCCCTACGCCCTGTATAGTGTGCTACCACGAAGCTAGGGGGGAAAAACTGTGACGTCAATATTGGGTCCCGAATTTGTATTGCCCAAGCTGACGACGTCTCGCGACTGCCAATATGGTCGCCTGAAAATAAGGTAAGAGATAAGAGCATGTGACGTCACTACAAAGTTCGTGGTAGCACACTATAGCTCTCTTCGCTCATGTCAATAATGGAATGGTTTATGCGTTTCACCAGAAGTGATCTCACCAACCATCTCCGTTATAAAACTCGACTAGTTTTATTCGTTCTCAGCTCTGTAAAACACATCGTAGCATGAGTTAATAATATGTTAGCTCCCTATAAGTTACTCAGGCAATACATTTTTATACTCCAGCGTTTTCTCCCGCGCCGCCGGCTTCCCAATTATATGCGACGCTCTGCGGCCGCCACGCGAACGAAAATCTTATTTACTCTTCTTTCCGGTTTTTCCCCGGAAACGCGTGTAGTGGAAGCTAGCCAATGATATCGGAGCTATTTAAGCAGCCGAATATTTCGCTCAGTAGCCTCGGTTAAGAAAACAGTTAAGAGATCAGTGGAATGGATTTAGCTGTTGTAAAATTTTCTGGATTCAAGTCACATTAATAACTCATGTCTTTAGCATTCTTTATCAATATCGGCAAATTGGATTGAGTTCCTGCACTTTTTTGTCTCAGTTTTGACACAAACGCCTTAATTTAATGTTAAATTGTTAAAACATAAACATTCAAGACTAAAACACTCCCTTGGTGAAAAAAAAGCCGACGATTCGAGGTCGAGGAGCCGTACGAGCGGGATTTTTTTCCGACAAGAGCGCAACATTCGGATTTTCTTCCCGCGCGGGCGAAATGAGAAGAAATCGCTGGATACATTACGCCTATGGAGCCTGAGTAACTTATAGGGAGCTAACATATTATTAACTCATGATCGTAGTCAGCTAGGTCTTTTAGATTTACTACGGTCTTATACGTCGTTTACCAGGCAAATTCCAAGGGGGCTGCCATTGCGTCTTAGTAGTTTTTGAAACCGCCATCTAGCGTCGAAGTAAAGCGTAAAATTCGGTATTTTTGTCCCTTTAAACGTCGGTGTTTAAAGCCATCTAGCGTTCAAAAGCAGGAAGTTCATAACCATCGTCTGAAATCCTTTGGCTCGGTGAATCCGATGATTTGAACATATTTTTTAATTCTCATTGCTAATTAGTAAGTTTTGAAAAATAAAAGTGGCAAGTTGGGGTAGAACATGTTCCGTTCTTGGCTGTAAAAGTAGTGATAGGGATTTAAGGGAGTGGAGATCGCGCGTTTACAAACTTTATTCGGGGCCTGACAAAGGGTTAACTCTGTGTCATAAAGACTGTTGTTGTCCGCGGCCATTTTTAAAATACGGAATAAAATCAAAGTACAGAATTCGCTCACTAGATGGCGCTTATCAAAAACTACTAACATTTAAGAAGTGGGAGGTAACCTCGTACATCGCGTATAAATGCAGAATTTACGCCTATCGAACTCTGTTTTTATTGGTTTTGACTGTGAGGGGGAAAAATAAGTGTTCCTCTCGGCTCTAGAGGTATAATTTTGGCTTTCCCAACGTGTTTTCTTATTAGTATTGTTTTATTGTTCTACCGAGATAAGACAGTATATTATATTTCACCTTTACACTTTATGGAAGGAAACTATGGCGCAGTGATACTACAAGTCTAATTCCGTGCATCATAAGTTCATAAGATATGTTCCATAAGTTTGTCACTGAGAGCTTCTCATGAAGTGACGTAGGTGAAACGTCATAGATTCTCGTAAAGCGACGCCCGGTGAGGCGCTGTCAAAGGCTTAGTACAGACTAAATTCTACAGGACCGGGAGGTCCTTGTAGATATGACTTGACACCAGTTTGTAATGTTTAGGAGGATGGACTGCTAAACCGCGTGTAGTCAGTTCTCGCGTCTTTCTCGAACTAGCTCGAGCTGTAAGTCTCTAGCATTATGAAGTATAGGAAGTGTCATACTTATGGAAAATAGCTTATAAACATATGGTGAAGTCGTTGACAATTGAATTGGTGAGATATCGTGAGGTTGCATTTTAAACTCTATTCATTTCAAAGAAAAAAACAAGCTCGTTCGCGGGTGTGTCTGTCAATCATTATTGCACACATTTTACCTAAGTCAATATCTAGGACAGATTATTGGCAGACAATCGAGGAATTTCAGAACGTTTTCATTATTATTTAAAGTGAATGTGACAAGCAATGTAAACCGCTTTACCTAGGTACGCAATTTTTTTCTTCGAATCCGCTGCCACCTTGAAAAACGAAGGCCTGAAATGTAAAAAAAAAAATCTTCTTTTTTGATATAATTTCTGTTTGATTTAATCAATTTCACCAATATTCCGTATACTGGTTGGGTATATCCTATAGATGGACTTTAGGGCTTGTCAAAATTTCAGACTGAAAATTAACAACATAAGTTCATATGATATGTTCCATAAATTTGTCTGTCACTGATTACTGAGAGTTTGCCATGAAGTGACATAGGTGAAACGTTTTAGATTCTCGTAAAGCTTCGTGCCTGGTGAGGCGCTGTCAAGGCTTAGTGCAGACTAAATAGGAAGAAGAGGCATTTAGTCAATTCTCGCTTGTCGTTCGCGAACAAGCTCTCAGTAAAAAAAGTCATTATTAGCATAGGAAGTGTCATACTTATGGAACATATCCTATAAACTTATGGTAACAATAATGTTCCAACGGGCTGACGTCAAACGCCTACTCCCTTTGCTACAAGTTTGTAGTGAGTACGGAATTATTGATCGGCTGGAAAATTTGACTAGTCTATACGGTACATGTGTATAGTAAAATATTATAATACTAATAATATTTCCGTTGGCAATTAATAAATTAAAATTAAATTCATTTCAGTGAAATGTTCAAGTGTTTCGGCTTGCTAGAAAAGCTACTATTAAGCTAGTTAGTATCCCTTAGATTTTCTATTCCATTATTTCGCAAAGTGGGTAACCCTACGCATTACGATCTTATTTTTTTGTCCTATCATTGTCGAGATAAGATAAAGTTTCGGGAACTTGTCAAGAATCATAATTTAATGTAAATCTGTTCCGACTAAATTATTCTACAAACGAGGAATCATACAGTTCAATACAAAGTTGCCCCCAAAAATGGTGTTGTTAACTTTCATTGGTCTTTTGGTCATTTCCACAATGACCTCTGCGCTTCAATACGGCGAACCAAGGGTCAACATTGGCTTTAATGTCACCTTGAAATGCCCGTTTATAGATCCAAATACCATTTGGTTACTCCCTGATGGCACCGGAGTGGACGCAACACCGAGCGATGACGTTAATTATCGGTACCAAGTCGACGGATTAAATGGTACACTGTTCATCGAACCCGTGATCTTGGAGGACGATGGTTACTACACGTGTTTGGTGCATCAAACTGAGAAACCAACTGCGGGAAGTAACGTTTGGACCTCGTACCGAATTCGGTTGATGGTGGTACCGGATGTCTTTTATGGAGATGTTTGGGAACATTACGAGGAACAATTCATTATTGGATTCATTGCCTCGGGAACCATTGTGGCCCTTGTCCTGTTCTTTTACTTGTTGCAGAAGTTTCGATGGAGACCACCGAAGGAAGATAAAGTCGCTTTACAGTCTTCTGACCCTGAGGCCTTGTAATGAAAGTATCTGGAGAAAAGAACATTGTTTCGCAATTTAAAAAATTAATTTCTTAAAATCGTTCAGACTTGTTTTTACATGACGTGTCTGGAATTTAACAGATCAATATAATAAATTCAGCCAAGTTCATAGAGAGGTTTCATTTGGCTGAGTGGTACGTCACACCCTCCTAAGTTTTACCATGGTTTGGGCAGCCATACTGGTGGGTTACAGCTTTTTCCTTACAATCAACCAATCAGTAAATTAATGTTTTAGCTCCTCCCTAAATGAAAGTTCTCTTTGTTCACTCGGTATTTTTAATGTTCAAGTTTTTTTTTAAACTGATTTGAATGTTTTAAAATTTGGTCGGTTTAGAATGGTTTAAAGCGCCTACTGTTAATATATTTAATTTTAAAATATTTGGTAAAATTCATTTTACCATTGAAAACTCTGTTGAAAAGGATCGAACATTACCATAGAAAAAGCCTTATATTTTTACATGTTGTAATAGATATCAGTATTTAAACAATTAACGTTTGTGCAACCAATTTTTAATGAGGTATCTTTGTATAATAACGACCTCGATTGAAATATAAAATTCTGCGAAAAATAATGCGAAATAACTACTGATTATAATTTTATCTTTGTTTAATAAAATGGTGTATTTCTACTCTCATCAGGTTTTTAAATAATTGGGAATGGGAAAATTACCGTATGTTGTCATGCAATCTATAATAATTTGATAAGGTAATAATAAATAAGGACAAGCACAACTTTCACTACAGTTTCGTAAGAACAACATGAAGGGCTGTAAGTTCTAGAGGCTTTTCCGATATTCAAATTTCATGTATTTTCTTTAATAAGTAAAGGTATTTCAGATTTGTTTGCTTTCACGATCGTATTTTTGGTGGGCTTTTGCTTCGGTGATTGTCCCAACGCTGCAGATTTCGCACCATGTACTTGCGACGGAGAGGGACTTAATTGCAGATTGGCTTTGGACCATTTGGAAATTAAACAGGCCTTCAAATCATACACCACTACTCCATCAGCGAGGGCCATTTACGTTCAAGGAACTCCCGTATCGAAATTGACCAAGGATATCTTTGGCCGTTATGCGTACGTTCTACCAGAAGTATATAATAATTCTCTTTGAGAGAAGTTTTCCACAAAGCGGGGCAATTGTAACATGATTCTTCCCAACACCATTTTACATTTGGAGCAAGGTTACTAAACCTAATCACATACGCGATAAATATTTCCCTCATCATTATTCAATTAGCGCTTAACTATTTGCCAAGGCGCACTTGTGGATTTTTATCCCACGTAAAGACGACGTTTGTGGGTAAATTGCTGGGGATTAAGTAATAAGTACCAAACAGTTATAGGATTCACCCCACGGTGCGATCCCCATCTGAAGTTAGATGAGAACGTGAGCAAACAAAAATGGGAAGCCTGGGAAGAATCATGTTACACAACTTAAGTATCAAGAGGATGCAGTGTGTCGTCCTTCTTCTATTATCCCCTTCTGTAATATTTACATAAATAATTTTGATAGAGGACCATATACGCCAGTGGGTAGTTAGATTAACTCTACAATGTTTCTTATTTAACTCCAATGATACCATATGCATATTTAAGGAAGTTGTTTGTATGGTTGTTCATTTTTACGCAGTCGCAATTCGTTACCGAATTTGTCTAAACTTGATGGTTGATGACGGTAACGCTGAAGAAAAAGTTTTGGTTTTGAGTTCCTCAGGTTTGGGTTCACGAATCACTATTCATTAGTCTTATTTTAGACCCGTAACATTTAAGTGTAATGATAAACCTCTATTTAAGTATCATTTTATTGAAATTGAAAGTTAAAAAAAAACATCATGCAGATAATTCATTTGGCAAGAAGTGATATTTAGTTTGCTAGGGAGAAGGTAAAATTCGCCACATTTCTAGCTTTATCTCCAGTCGAAACGTAGGTTCGGAGTTAATCCCCGCCTCTAAATAGGCCTTTACAGAAAGTTTTAAAGGAATTATGGGTACTTGGCCCCTCTTGTAGTTCAAATTGAGTCAGTTCAGTTCAGCCAGTTTTGTGTTATAAAAAACACGAACTGGAGGCAAGATTTGGAGAGATAAAGCGGGCTAATAAAATGGTGGGCTTTTTTAACGCGTTTGTTCCTCTAATTAATTAATATTTAAGATAACTTACTCATTCTCCCGTGTATCCATCGCTTAAAATGGGCTATGGAAGCCTAGGCTTAACGGTTAGGGTTAGTGACGTCACGTCAGAGAGAATTTTGGTGACGTATGGCTGTTATAATGCGCAGGCGCGGCGGGACAAATCAACAAGGTGCGCAAGCCGTAAAAACTTTCTATAAAGGCCTATTACAACCAGCATCTCATAGGTTCTTGAAAACTCACGTCAGCGCTACGCGAATGACGAAAATTACTAACGACTGAGGAGAGGCGAAATAGCCCGGCCTCCTTTTACGTCCCCCCTTGTATTTTGAAAGGGGGACTGGGACTATGGCGCGCGAATATTTACGCATCTCATAGCTTCTCCATAGTAAACCCCTTCTTGATTTGGGCGAGTCCAAAGACTGTCTGTATAGACAGAAAACTGTTTCCGGTTTCCAGTCCCTTAAAAAAACCTGGACAGCTTAGCTAGTAGATTACAATTAAGGCATGATAATAGACCAACGTCTATGATTCATGGGGTAATCTATAAAATTTCATTACAATCCACAGTATCAGAGAATTCTATTTGGATTTGAATCAAATACGCAGCGTAGAATCCGGAACGTTTGAAAATTCTTACAACCTGACAACCACCATTAGTTTATACAAGAATAAACTCCAATCATTCCCGTACGAAGATGTTTCTAAATTTACTAATCTTCAAGTTTTAAACTTGGCATCGAACGAAATTACGAGCATACCCGACAACGCTCTAGCAAAGAATGCCCCTTTGGAAAGAATAATTTTGATGTTCAACCAAATTTCATATATCGGGAAGAACGCCTTTTCAGGGTTAACCAAACTCAAGTCCTTGGAACTGGGATCTAACCAGATTTCAACTCTTGGACCATTGTCTTTCAGTATTCCTAACCACAAACCAGAACTAGCGGTAAGTTAGTCCCTGTTCATAGAACCAGAAGTAAGATGAGACTAGAAGTACTGAGCTAACCAAATTCTTCACTTGGCGAAAGTGAATATTCTTGATAACACACCAACGGTTGGCCCTCTGGTAGCGGTTTCTGATTTTTCCCTCCAAAACGTGAGACGCTCGTGGCGGTAGACGGCCGAACTAGATTCAAGCACCCGCGTCCGTGTTCCGCGGCTTTAGGTTGAGGGGAAGGGGGTAGGAAATGTTGTTGAAACTCGACCAATTTTTTAGCCACATCGTAGTATACGATGAGGCTCTTAGTTTGACCCGAGCCGTCGTAGTAGTAGTCGCCGGGGTTGTCGCTTCGTTATCGTTAGATTTTAGCTTAAAAGGAATTCGATAGTACCTCAACAAACCCATATAGGTAACTGAGCTTGGTTAGAGATTTTATTTTAATTAAAATTTTTTTTGGTCGCAGCCGGGATTCTTCCCCGGGTCGCTCTCGCAGTAGTAAGACATTCTACCACCGAGCCATAGAGACTTGATAGAAACCGAGAGGTTTTATCGTTTAGTTTTTCCCTAAAATGTCGGGGTGATGTGGGGTGGGGTGCCTCTTAATCTGTGGGGTCGGATACTTTTGAATTTTTATCTGTGTGGTCGGATACTTATCAATTTGTATGTTTGGGGTTTTTATATTTATTTTCTTTTTATTTATGTGCTAATTAAATAGATAACGATTTTCCCCGTTTCCTACCGCGCTCCTCGTGTGGTTCGTTCTCGTTCGGTAGCTATCGTCATCTATATCATGTTTGACTGGAACGTTTTGGCGGTTAATCCAAATGTGGGTTTAGATAGAGCTAACATAGTGTTAAATGAGCGTTATGCGTTTGATCATTTTAGCATTGCTAAAGGTAATTCGAGGGGATAATCAATAAAATGGCTAATCATTACAACTAAACTTTCTCTTTCAAAAGTTTCTGGGCATAAGTCCTTGTTAGAAATTTATAAGATGCGATAAGTGTGCAACGGCATAAGTCTATGTTGTAAACTCATCGAGGGGATTATCACTAAAACCATGGATTTATAATAGAAGCTTACGCTTCCTGGATATTCCACTCTCCTTAAAACGCGCACAACATTTATTCCTCATCTGAACTGGCGCGAGCTAGTAGGAGCCTGGCACGCACGTTTGTGACGTAGAATTTGAGGCAAATTCAGAGGGGGGGGTGGAAGTTTTTCCCGCGCTTTAGTTTTAATTTTTAATAGCGCGCGCGAAACAATTTTTAGAAAAGCGCGCGCGCACGCGCGCCGAGAGAAAAAAGTTTGCCTCAATTTCTACGTCATCAGCCCCCCAGCCCCCATCCGCGTGAATTTTATGACATAAATGTGTTTAAAATCAAAATGCCTTACTGAAGGCTACAGTGGAATATCCAGGAACCGTAAGCTTCTATTATAAATCCATGCTAAAACTATCTGTTCTTCGATTCGCCGGAATATTAGAATTACAGCATAAGTAAATTTATACGGTTATAATTTTATCACTGTTTAGAGTAGGGCATCGAGGGGCTATTAACTCTGATTTTATGCACGGTAAATCATTAAAGCATTGTAAAAGATAGCGCTATTCACTCATTAGGGTAAGGTATAGAGGGGTTATCCACCCATAAGGATAAGGTATAGAGGGGTTATCCACTCATTAGGGTAGGGTATAGAGGGGCTATTCACTCGTACGATGGGGCTACTATTACGAGCCCTTGGACCGTCTTGTTTCTCTTTATAGTGTCGGCGCGATGGAAGCGGCATAAAATCCTCAAATTTGTTCACTAGTGCCAGGATACTAGAGCTCTTTACTTCTAGTCTCATCTTACTTCTGATAGAACTTAATGAATGGACGAATTCATTAAAAATCTATTTTCATCATTTTTAAGATCCTTTTGAGTGAAAACTCGGTGAGAACAGTTTCACCAACTGCTTTTACTAAAACGGCTCCAAATATAATTCTCTTGGACAAGAATAATATGACCAGCTTTACCGAGACTAACTTCAAGACAATCATAAATTATATGGCATTGGTTGAAGGTTTCATTTCAGTCCCAGGTATACTTGAGAAAGTTTGAACACGCTATAGTAGTCAACACTGCCCCTGAAACTTTGTTTTCTTATTGCTTCGTACTAATTTTATTGACAGATAACAACTTCTCTTGTATCGGATGCGAATATCGATGGTTAGTTGGAAACAGGAATGCTAATAACGTCTTAGCTGGTTTTACTTGCAACAATGGACTAACCTTACCCTGGTTATCTCTCTCGAACATAAAATGTTAGTTAAATATTTGTAAAATAGAACTGCATTGATAAATAAAATATCTTTGGAACTAAGGTCAAGTGAAGAAGCACAATTTTATTTTTATATACATTGTAGTAGTGAAACGTCATGCTTATTTTCCATAAATTCTAATGCAATCAAAAGTGGATGACTGCTATTATTCTGCGTAGTCCACTCAATGATAAATTCTAGAGGGCTGGTAGGCCCAGACCCTTCTAGATAAAAACCCACTCAAACCCACGCCCTCCCGTGATGTTAAGGAGGATGTCTAGCGATTTGAAGTACGCAGATAAGCCACTAGAGGCAGCACTTTACATTTTTGTTTTGCCTAATCGAAAATATAGATAGCTCGAAAAAATTTTACCTAAAACTGCCCTCATCTTGTACTAGTCGGAAAACATTGAGAGCATTGACACTTTAAGTTACCAACCGCCTTCCAATATTAGATTAAGTTACCAACCGCCTTCCAATATAAATTTATTTAGTTAAGTTATCGACAGCCACCCACTACAAAAATTGTATGTAATAATATGATTTTTAATTGTTACATTCCCACAATTTTTTTCTGTTTTATAAATTACTTAGGGCTTCTCATTAGAAATCCTATAAATGAAAAGAAAAACCATTTTTTTCTATATATTTCGGGTTAGATAAAGGTTGTTTTTAAGAGGCATTCAAAAAGTGTTTATTCTAGTACTTAAAGTGCCATAATTTTCGTCATCCACAAACTTAAAATACGAAAAAAATCCTTGAAAAATCTAGTTTATTATGATATGTTTTCTTTTGTATTTGGTTTCGTAGCAATTTATAAAATTGCAATCAAAGTTTTGTGTTTGGAAAAGGCGTAGTTAAAATTTTGTTTCGTTTGATGACGTAGTAAGGAGAAATGTTCTCTCTAGATGTCGCTCACGTGACGCCTGTTAGTGTAGTGTCGCCGCGTTAAGCCTATTTTATTCCAATTCGCGCGGCATTAATAGACTTGGGAGTCTCGTACCATAGCCCACTTGATCACGCACGCTGCCTGCACGCGCTCTAGAAGCCCGTCCAAACGATTTTTTTTACATGTTAACTCGCGAATGCGGCGCGTCACATAGGTTCGGTCTAAACTTTCAAACCCGTCTGGTTTTAACATGGGCGTCTATGGGTGGGGACCTGTTTTATCAACGTTTTTGACAATATTAGTGCATCCACTGGTTCAAATCTCTTGAATTTTTAATGAGACGTGTATTGAAGGGTTTGATATTATCCTGTAAAATTTAAAGTCTTCAGCTATAATAGTTTTTTTTATAAAAAATAAAAATCATCACATAGTAGAGAAATAATTCCTTCAATTTCTCTACTATGTGATGATTTTTATTTTTTATAAAAAAACTATTATAGCTGAAGACTTTAAATTTTACAGGATAATATCAAACCTTTCAATACACGTCTCATTAAAAATTCAAGAGATTTGAACCAGTAGATGCACTAATATTGTCAAAAACGTTGATAAAAATGGTCCCCTCCCATAGAGGCCCATGTTAAAACCAGACGGGTTTGCATTTTAGACCGAACCTATGTTATTCTCATTTTTAGGGTCGATTGAGCGGGCTTCTATAGCGCGTGCAGCCAGCGTGATCAAGTGGGCTATGCTCGTACGCTCGCGCTTGGCTTTTCCGCGAGATGCTGTGAGAAAAACCCGCCAAAAATCTTCTCCGCAAATCTGCTTTTGCCCCCCAAATTTCAAGTTTTCAAGCATATTTTTGGAATCAGAAGAGTTTAAACTCTCAAAAGAGTAAGGTTTTCTTTAGATTTGAGATAATTTTTAAACAACGTCGCTATTCCTTTAATTATTAAAATTTAGATTAGTTTTTAGCTTAGGAAGGAATGATGACAACGAAAGGATGCTTCGAAAAAACGAACATTAATTACAACTTACACAAAATTTTAAAATTAATTGTATTTTATATTAATTTTAATTGAGATACAATTGCCAATCGCAATCCTATGCATCAACGTAGAACTAATCAATCCTGCAAATTTCCTGTAATTGCTGACCTTTAATTAATAAAAGCAAAATCCAATTGTAATCTGGTTTGAAATGAGCCCTAAAAAAATGTTAATATTTAAATTTTTCGTGTTATGAATTTTCAGGAAAAAATTTCGTAAGTTTGGGTTTATATCTTCAATTGAAATATTAAAGGTAGAGCGTCCGGTTACCAAGTGGTTATTTGTACAAAAAAAGAGGTAAAATCAATTGTCTCTGTTCAAGTTCTCGGTCGCATCTAAAAGCTCGCATGAGGATATATCGTCCAGGGCTGTTTTTGATGCTTCGCGTCACGTCCAATGGATTCTAAAAGCGTGACATTTCGTTCCAGTTCGAAATATTCGGTATTTTGAATTCTCTTTTCACTAAAAACAAGAAAATTTCGATTTGAAAGTGAAGTTACCTTGTTAAAGTTCACCGATTGATTCATACAAAAAGAAAAGAAAAATACAACACACAAAAGCTTCTACGAGAAGAAAATTTCGATTTGAAAGTGAAGTTACCTTGTTAAAGTTCACCGATTGATTCATACAAAAAGAAAAGAAAAATACAACACACAAAAGCTTCTACGAGAACATGGAAAATGCCCAAGTAAACATTGCCAAATATGTTATATGAAAACAACGCGTCGCAAATTAATGTTGGTCACACGATTTCTTATAAGGTCACATCTGAACGCAAAATACAGAAAAATCGAGCCTAAGGTCGGTGTTGTTTTCCTATAACATATTTACTAAATGCTTCCTTAATGGCACTTTCAATGTTTTCCCACATTCTCTTAGAAAATTTTATATTTACCTAACTAAAGTTTCTTTCGGAGTTTTGTTATATGCTACTATTAGAATTGATTTCACCCATCGCACCTAGAAATAGAAAGCAGGTCCACACGAGTATACTAAGTTAATCTAAAGAATGCATAAAGACATGAACGACGAAATATCAAAATACTACACAGCAGTCTATCGTGATGTGAGTTGCCAAACTTTAAAATTCCCCCCACTCTCTAAACAATGTTAATTTTTTGCGTATGCCAATCCCGTCATCTTCGAAATTATTTAGAATTTTTTTACCTCTCCGAGTGACGATGACGTCACGGAAAGGCATTACACTGGACGTGTCTGTCTGTGTCAGTGGCGTAGCCAGAGGTGGGCGGAGAGGCGGCCCGCCCAGGGCACACGGCGAAAGGGGCATCATTCTACCGTTTTGTACGGACCGTAGAATGATGACCCCTTCGCCGTGAAGTGATGCAGAAACCGTTTCAGTTTTTGTCTAGACTTCAGACAAAAATGGTATTACCAAGAATGGATTTAAGGATAGGACAAAAGATAATTTGTCCGGGACAATTGTTCACGTCCTAGCATATTTGGTTGAGAACATTCGGCTGCTAATATATATGCGCGCTCTGGTAACCGCTGATATCAGCAGGCAAATCTTCTCAAGCAAGTATGCGAGGATGGTATCAGAGGCTAAAGATATGGCCCTATGTTCTTATTAGCTTAAATCCGTTCTTGGTATTACCATTCTCTAGACAAAAAATGCACACTTCGTGTGTGATAGAGCTGGTACAATTTCCTAGAACGTATGACAGACGAACTGTCAGAACTGTTCTGATTCACTGAAGGCACTCGTGACGCGTGTTTCGCCATAGTCCCCTTTCGCGGTGTAGCCCCAAATTTCCAAAAATGGTTAAAGAGGCATACGCTTGAATTCAAACGTCAACAATAGCTATGTTTAAAATGATTTTAGGAATAAAGTCTCTTAAAACAATTTAACTAGAATTAAGGGAAATTAACGACGATTTAAATAATTAATACCAATTATGTTTATTTAATTATTTAAGAAAAAAACCCTCTTAGTTGCGTCTCGACTCGGAGAGGTTTAATTTAGTTCCCCAACTTGTTTTTTTTTTTGTAAACTCTTCCGTTTATAATCTACTTTGACAATGCCCTAATAGAAATTCATTCGCATTACATTATCTTTGTTACCAGTATTCACCATATGTTATTGTGAATGACCAACACCAAGGAGAGATAGCTGGCTATATGATAAAATTCCTCAGTGTTCTGAAACGTCTTGACAGTATCAAGTAATAAAATTTGGAGTCAGTGTTTGGGTTCGTTTTTCAATCGGATAACCACATTCTTCAAAACATTTTGGCAGCTTTACTATCATTCCGACTACTGAACTAGCTTGGGGTGTGAAAGTTGGTAATTCGTGGAACGGGATTCTTGGTATGCTCCAGAGAAATGTCAGCAGTTGTGTAATTCGAAATAAGCGATCAGATTCTTCTAATAGTAATACAATGAACGCTTTCCTATAACACAGGAAGGAGATTTTACTATAAACCCATTAATCCTGTCCAACGATCGGTTCAATGCCTTCCCTACTTCGCATCCGTTTCAGTTTGTGAGGACGCAAATATTATTCGGAACATATCAATCAAACGGAAATGATATTTATTCGGTTATTGGCAAATGGGTAAATTAACTTTATTAAATTCGAAATAAAACTGTAAAAGCTGATAACGTAACGAACTTCCGTAGATTAGACAGTTTTATCAGGGATAGATGTAATTTTTAGAAGTAGGAATGGAGAACAGAGTAATCTGGGCACGCGTCAAAGTTCCGGACCCCCCTCCATGGGACGGTGGGGTATGAAAGCAGAGGCGGGTCATAGCGACAGAGGTAAAAAAGAATTGCGTATTTTTCGCCGTCCCCGTCAGCAACGTAGATATTTTAAACGTTTCGTTTCGAGTTGGCGAGAGGGGCTCTATACTGCGCTATGAGTCGAACCAGAAGTAAGATAAGGGACTAGAAGTAACGAGGTAACCAAATTCTTCACTTGGCGAAAGTGAATATTCTTGATAACACACCAACGTTTGGCCTTCTGGTAGCGGTTTCTGAATTTTCCCTCCAAAACGTGAGACGCACGCGGTGGTAGACGGCCGAACTAGATTCAAGCACCCGCGTCCGTGTTCCGCGGCTTTAGGTTGAGGGGAAGGGGGTAGGAAATTGTTTTCGGAACTCGACCAATTTTTTTCTCTCTAGTGTAGGCCCGATGGAAGCGGCATAAAATCCTCAAATTTGTTCACTATAGTGCCAGGATCTATTACCAATGCTAGAACTCTTTACTTCTAGTCCCTTATCTTACTTCTGGTCGAACTGAAGTAAATACTCCATCCTACTTTTAAAATTAAATCTATCCCTGGTTTTATTTTGTGCCTTGGAAATTTTTGGTCATAATTCATAATTAATTTTTGATTAATGTAGATAGTTGTAGTTCTCTGTGGTCTGGCTCTGCTGGTTTACATCGCTGGAAAACTGAGCTCAAAATACGGAAAAGTTAAATCGGAACTTGAAACCATGTTTTTGTTGCAATGCCTTCTGGGAACGAGTAAAATTTTTAGAAGAAACTCTTCGTCCGTTCTGCAGTTCTAACCGTGTCTTCTTTGAAGGTCCACAAGGTTTGAAGTGCGAGGGAGTCACTCGGTTTCTTTCTGTCCTGTGGAGTCTGGCTTCTTTCATAGTGTTATTGTTCGTATCTTCGGAAATGACATCGCATTTTTCGAAAAAATCGGAAGTTCTTACCTTTGACAACATAGACGATATATTTCACTTTCCGGAAGCAGATCCTTTGTTTATGGAAGGCAGCGCAGTTTACAGGTTTATTCAGGTATAGTTTTATAAAGCAATGGGGTTTATGAACGTTACACGGTTAGGAACCTTTTACTGAAGTGGCCTAGTTATACGGACGCTCCATCAAAATCAAATAAACGAAAGAACGAAAAATGTCAACTTTCCCTTTATCCAATTAATGTAAAACACCGTAGCTACCTGTCAACTTAACCTTGTAGTATGGTACGCTGCTAGCCTGCTAGATATTGCAAGGAACTAGGGATTTGGTAGATTTTGTGAAGACATGCCTCATTCAAAAGCGTTTTAAGAAAGATAAAATATTTTTAAAATTTTCGTTTTAGAAAAACGCATTGACTAGCCCCGCATTTTCGGAAGTAAAAAAGCGAGCTGACGCGAATCCTCATCAGTGTTTCCAGAAAATAAGCACCTTATTAGAAAATGCCAATATTCATGCGGGAATTGAAAATCGAGAGAAATTCATCATCTATCCTGAGGGTTTTCTGTGGGATGTAGTCAAATCCAGATACGCCAAGACAGGAAAGTGTAAAATGAAATTAAGCAAGCCTTTAATGACAGTCAACTTGGCGCTGCAATTTAGAAGAAACATTTCGCAAATCCTGATTGAGACGGTCAACAAAAGGTCAGATTCTACCAGGAATTCATGTAATTTTAGAAGCAGAAATAGAGAACGGTTAGCCTTTACTTCAGTCCGACTCATAGCCCAGTATACAGCCCCTCCCTCCAACACGTAACGAAAAGTTCAAATTATCTTATTGGCTCACTTAAACTCCGTTATGATGACGTTGATGACAGGGACGGCGAAAAATACGTAGTTTCTTTTTACATCTGTCGCTATGACCCGCCTCTTCTTTCATACGGGGGAAAGGATGTCGTGGACTTTGACGCGCGCCCAGATAACTCTGTTCTCCATTCCTGCTTCTAAAATGACATGGATCCCTGATTCTACTTTAAAGTTCCGCGTTAGTTAGGGTACAGTTAAGTTTCTCACTTATCAGATTGCGCCAGCTGACTGAGGGTGGTTGCTTCGAGGACCTGAACCCATCTCTCAAAGTGGAATCGCATCCTTGTCAGACGGTCGAAACACCGGATGCTTTCGTCGTAATCAACGTGCAAGCTTTTAAGGCCATTTTTCGCGTCAGTATCCTGGGCTTCTCCGCCTCCTTCGTCGCTCTCTTTCTCGAAATATACGTGAACACGTTGAAAGTTCACATGTGCACATCTTAAGACATCTACTGCGCAACCCTTAAAAAAAAGTGGTGACTGTATTTGGCACCATTGAAAGATGATGTGTACTGTCAATAAAGTGTGTAAATTATGCCAATTTCAAATTATTCAGGATGTTCTTATCTTTATTTTACCTCATTATTGACTTTCCAATACTAAAAACACGCATAATGGACTTAAAAATCCGCAAAAAACCACTGCGAGAAATTAATAAATCTTTTTCGTGTTTATGTTCACCAAACTATTTAAACTTTAAAGGGTATGAGAAGCTTCGTTGAAAAACCTCTGATTTATAGGCAAACAAAAGATAGAAATAATTACTGTGAATCCAAAAATATCAAGCTTTTAATTCTCAAGATTTCTGGATATTTGGCAATATGCATTTGAAAATGCTTCATATGAAATTATTTGAAATCCACTTTTTAAGAAAGGCTAAAACGTTTCCCTGTTGGCTGACGTCACATATATTTTTCACGCGAGATGGTGCCACTCTCTCTGCTATCAGAGTTTAGACAGGGGAGAAGCATGGACAAAGCTCGAGACGTGTATACCTCTCGCGTATAGGATTCCCGCGCTTTTTTTCCTGACGTCATAGTGATGTCATCAAGCAGGCGAACAAGCTCGACAAGACAACATTGTTGATATAACGAAACTGAGTTTTCGTGATTTTACAATGGATTTTAAAAATAGAAACTTTGGTTCAATTATATTAAAAAATTTGATATTTTGAAAGTAGAGACTTGAAAGTGTAATATAATACCATTTTCGTGCTAAAATATGATATGAAATTGTAAATTCGCTTACCCTTTAAAATTGGTTCTCAGTTAATGAAGAGGCGACATCTGCTGTATATAGTTTAATTTTTTTTTTGCTTCTGAAAATTAGTTAACTGTGTTGAAATATCTTTAAATACAAATTTATATATAAAGTCATTGCTAAGTTTTTTGTAAATACCTAAGTATCCCCTTCACGACTATGTCTTCATTCTCTGTCGCTGCTGCGCTGCTGGCCAGTATAGACAATTCACTGTAGTGGACCATTGACTTGTTAGGTATAAAGTAGTCAAAAATCCCCGTATTATTCGCTGGGAGTAGTGGCGCACTCCTGTAATCCCGCTTCTGGGCAGCGAAATTCCAGGCTCCAAACGCCAGTCAAAGTAGGTTACGTGGAGCTTTTCCTATGGTGCTGGAGCCGCATCACCTTTTACCTCATGAAGGAGAGGGTGAAATGGACAATACAGTGATTTTTTATCGATTCTTCTATTAATTATAAGACCAGTCTGCATAGTGAAACCATGGACAAAGAATGCGTGGGAGGAAATTTGTTTTCACGCTATAGGATAGGCAACTCCCTCTCTCGAACGACAGCTTATTCTGTATATATTCTGTTACAACATCGGTTGTCAAGATACGCAAAGCCTGGCAAAGCTAAGTGTCTATGTAACCAAGGTTTGTGTGTGCTGACAAGAGACGAAAAACTTCAGGATTTTCAGGATTTAAAATAAACGCGAGTTTTTTAGCTCGAGTGCACGGTCCTCTAGGCTTTAGTTTCAAATACGTGTAGTAGGCTGTAGGCAATTTCTCACGTATTTTAAACTATATCTCGTTGGTAGTGGTCAAGGTTCGTAAAGAGTGGTTCCAGAAACAATTCGCTATACCGTACCATAGCCCACTTTTTTTTTTATTTTTTGCTCCGTTTATTTGTTGTCGAGCTAGAAAGGCCATTCAGCTCCAAGAAATAAATAAATGTACTAGTAGTTGAAATACAAAAAATACATTATGAACATTAAAAACTATGAATAAATGACTAGGGGAGATATTTTTGTGTTCCTTAAAGGGAGGGTGAAGTAGAAAATCAAGTGATTTTTAATCGATTCTTCAGTCTGCATAGTGAAACATTCAGGAAATACTTCCGAATGATTTTAAAAATTCAAATTAGGTTCATATTTTAAGGATAATTTTAAACAAGGACTGCCGACCAATCGCGTAACGCCCTGCCTTTATGTTAACAAAATTCTCGTGGCACGTTCCGTGTTGAATGAAATTTATCACGAGATTTAATAAAATTAGGCGCGCGACGTGACAATCGTGGCGCAAGACTTGGGGAATTTTGTTAACAAAAAGGCAGGGCGTTACGTGATTGGTCGGCAGTCCTTGTTTAAAATTATCCTTAAAATATGAACCTAATTTCAATTTTTAAAATCATTCGGAAGTATTTCCTGAATGTTTCACTATGAAGACTGGTCTTATAATTAGTAGAAGAATCGATAAAAAATCACTTGATTTTCTTCTTCACCCTCCCTTTAAGGGATTAAAGGCGAAGATGGGATTTTAATTTAAATTTAAATTGACTGACTGAGGGGGCTGATACTATCTGGTCAGGAAGAGAATTCCACAGATTATCCCTCCATTTTGCTCAGTCGAAGTCACAATCATAATCTTAATAAAATTCACAAAACATTTCTACCCCTCCCTCACCCCAATTTAATAATTTTTTTTTTTTTTTACTTTTTTCCCCCCCGAAATCTAAATTCCCCCATTTTTTTATTAATTCCCCCATTTTTAATTCTATAATGTAAACCCATCTAAACAACATTAACCATGTATATGTCGATCTCATTATATTGTTCATCTCACAATTTGTTACTATTTTAGTAAATTCGTTGTCATTATATTGTTCATCTTACAATTCGCGGTAAGATTTTACTTTACCTACCTAACCCAACCAACACTTGATTCTGACTAATTAGGCCACGGGGAGTTCGGAAAAAATAGTGAAAAAATTCTTAACCCGCCGCAAGTTGGTCAAAAAAATTTTTGAAAATTTGAAAATTGCATGTACTTACCGCCATTAAGACCGCTACGCGCCTAAACGCATTCTGCCCTCGATCTTGAAAAACTACCCGGGGGGGGGGTAAATATAATAATAAGGACTCGCGACGGAAATCAAGGAGCACATACTGCGGAAATATAGCTATGAAATTTTAAACACCCACTGAAACATTTAGAATTCTCATACCAGGATAGAAAAATATTTGAAGCGAGCTCCAATTTTAAAAATAAACAACGATATTTTGCTAAATTGCGTAGATTATTTCGGAAGTAAATAAAGATAAACAATAATATTTTGGAAAAGGTGTAACATTATTTGGGAAGTAAATGAAGATAAACCACAATATTTTGGAAAAGGCGTAACATTATTTGGGAAATAAATGAAGATAAACAACAATATTTTGGAAAAGGCGTAACATTATTTGGGAAATAAATGAAGATAAACAACAATATTTTGGAAAAGGCGTAACATTATTTGGGAAGTAAATGAAGATAAACCACAATATTTTGGAAAAGGCGTAACATTATTTGGGATGATAAACAACATATTTTGGAAAGGCGGTCACTTATTTGGAAAATTATATAATATTTGCTTAAAATGTGGCACTTAGCGTTACCCGAGAAACACCACATGGAGGTGGCCACACGTCGTTTCTCATGGGGAGTTTTGTTTAGGCAGGTCCCCTTGCCTACTGCCGTATATATTTACTGAAATTCCACCAAATCTCGTGAAAATCGGTAAATAATAAATTAATTAAGATGACTCAATTCGAGAACCTAAATATCTAGTAGCCCCATCCAAATATTTTATAAGTCCTGAATGAATATCATATGAATAATATCTACCCTGATTTTCCGGTTTTTTCATGTAAATGAAAAGATCTGCAACCTTACGTTCGTCCTGCCTTGAACAATCTTTCCAACGAATGATTCGCCAAAAATTGTATTCCGATATTCCATTCAATATGCAGAATGCTACAACTTGCATTCTTTTTACGTATGTGCATTTTACTGGAGTGGCCGAGTGGACGCTCCATGAGCAGCCTAAGTTTGGGTTGGTGCGTAATATAGTGCTGCCATCTGTGTACTAAAATTTGTACTAAAATATTTCAAAGTTTCTTTGAATATTTTTAAATTATTTTCACCATAGAAGGCGCTATAGTCGTACGCACCAACCTTAACATGTAGCGCCTCTGGTGGATTCTGTGCTACACATCGGTACAACATACGCGTGTTGTAGGCATTGTATCGGCCACTCCAGTAACACCTTTCTGTCTCTATGGTGCATTCGTCAAAAAAAGCACACACAATATGTTCAGGAACGCTGCTAAAATCAGATACATCCTTTCCATTTAGCAACCTTCGCATCGCTGCAACGCGATTGCTTTTGAAAGCCATAATTATCAACTTTATCTCAAATAATTTTTATTTTTACAAACCGTTAATCCTTTTCAATAAATGGTTTGAAAAAAAAAGATCTAAATCTACCTTTTATTGTGGGCAGAAGCAGGTTCGGTTAGGTTTTTGGTTCGGATAGCTTAGGATTTCACTTCACGTGGAGAAAATGAATTTTTGTTCTAGATTTAAAACATCCAAACCCACCGCCGGCACAATGGTTGTCATGGTAACGTGGCAACCTTCTTCTTTGCCATGGCAACGGTTCGCGCATGCGCGAACCGTTTTTAAGTAACAGGTGACCTTTTAAGACAATTCTTTATTACTCATCAGACGCGTTTGAGCGAGCTAAGCGAGAGGTTTAATAAAACTCAATTTTGTGGCATTATTTTGTTGGGAAGAGATATTTTTGTTGGGAAGAGATATTTTTGGTGGGAAGAGACATTTCTGGTGGGAAGAAACACATTTTTGGTGGGAAGCATTTGGTTTTGTGGCTGGCCTATTTTCAAAAATGGAAAATCCAACTTTTGAAAACCCTAATTTTGAAACTGCGGAACAGTTTTTCCACAGTATTTCGTTAAAAAATTGGGGTGGATTTTTTCCATGTATGAACGAAGAGTTAAGGGCCAAATCTGAAAGGGACGCTAAAACTCTGGTGATTTCATTGGACTTGGTTCCAAGCGTTACTTCTTTCAATGAAAGAAAGATCGCTTGTACTTGCGGAAATAAATCCGACGATGGAATTATCGATGGATTTCTTGTGGGGGTGTTTAACAACCAAAGTCGGTTTGGATACGTAATCCGATGTTCCACTGGGCAATCTCGAGCCAACAAGCGAAAGGCTTTAAGGGCATTGAAGAAAAAGGTTCCCGATCATTTGGTTTCCGAGTGTGTGAAGGCTTTCGTCCCCTCCAAAAACACATGGTTTTATAATCAAAATTTGTCGGTTACCGACAATCTTTTCCTCGTTTTCCTTTGGGTTTGTAAAATGAGCGTCACTGACGCTACAACCCATAGTGAATGTTCCTCACGAACAGTTGTGGATTATTTTTCCATGTGTCGTGAGGTAACGGAGATTGTCATTTCTAATAGGGCCGACAAAGTTCAGATTGGAGGACCAGGACTGTTTGTGGAGGTGGACGAAACCTACCTTCATACTCGCAAATACAACCGAGGGGCGGAGTTAGCCGGGGAAACCATTTGTATCTTTGGAATTTATTGCCGGGATACAAAAGATGGTCTATTTTTGAAAGTGAAAAATAAGTCCCGTGCTGTTCTGTGGACGCAAATGGCAAAATATATAGCCCCTGGGTCCATCATCGTGTCTGACGGAGCCCCTATGTACATGAATTGTACGTTAATGGGCTTTCGGGAGCACCTTACCGTGCTTCATAAGTACGAGTTTGTCAACTCGGAAGATTCTCGCGCCCATACGAACAACATCGAGAACCGAAATAGACACGTGAAGGATGCCATTAAGTCCCACAGAACAGACAGGTCATTAAGTAGCTATATGGCTTCTTATTGGTACCGATGCCTATTTTTCAAGGACCAGGATGGAAACTGGCTTCCTCCTGGAACCAATTTTGCTCGGTTCTTGGAAGACGTAAAGGCTTGCTACCCTGGACCGGGCAAAAAAGGCCTTGAATTAATTGAAATCGGGGTCTCGGAGGAAGAGCTGGCTACTCTCGATCCCGAGACAGAACCAGCATTTTTAATTGCTGGCCAAAACGAAGAAAACACTGCCGAATTCACTGACGAATAAGGCAACGTTTTCTTAGTTTTTGGCAGTAGGCAAGGGGCCTGCCTTATCAAAACTCCCCGGTTGGATTATAGCGGCAGTAGGCAAGGGGCCTGCCTTATAAAAACTCCCGGTTGGATTATAGCGGCAGTAGGCAAGGGGCCTGCCTTATCAAAACTCCCGGTTGGATTATAGCGGCAGTAGGCAAGGGGCCTGCCTTATCAAAACTCCCGGTTGGATTGTAGCGGCAGTAGGCAAGGGGGCCTGCCTTATCAAAACTCCTCATGAGAAACGACGTGTGGCCACCTCCAAGTGGTGTTTCTCGGGTAACGCTAAGTGCCACACTTTACTGCATAGCCATCGGTATAAACAGTTTTGCAGTTAGTAGTGTATAATTTTTAACATACACTTTCTTCCAACATATTGAAGCCTTTTTAAAATATTGTTGATCACCACCATTTGCTTCCCAATAATTGGCCGCCTTTTCAAAAATATTGCTAATTATCTTCATTTACTTAACAAACAATATTATGCCTTTTCCAAAATATTGTGCTTTACCTTCATTTACTTCCCAAATAATGTTACGCCTTTTCCAAAATATTATTGTTTATCTTCATTTACTTCCCAAATAATGTTACGCCTTTTCCAAAATATTATTGTTTATCTATATTTACTTCCCAAATAATATTACGCCTTTTCCAAAATATTGCGGTTTATCTTCATTTACTTCCCAAATAATGTTACGTCTTTTCCAAAATATCATTCTATGCCTTCATTTATTTCCCAAAAAATATTATGCCTTTTCCAAAATATTGTGGTTTATCTTCATTTATTTCCCAAATAATGTTACGCCTTTTCCAAAATATTGTGGTTTATCTTCATTTACTTCCCAAATAATGTTACACCTTTTCCAAAATATTATTGTTTATCTTTATTTACTTCCCAAATAATGTTACACCTTTTCCAAAATATTATTGTTTATCTTTATTTACTTCCGAAATAATCTACGCAATTTAGCAAAATATCGTTGTTTATTTTTAAAATTGGAGCTCGCTTCAAATATTTTTCTATCCTGGTATGAGAATTCTAAATGTTTCAGTGGGTGTTTAAAATTTCATAGCTATATTTCCGCAGTATGTGCTCCTTGATTTCCGTCGCGAGTCCTTATTATTACCCCCCCGGGTAGTTTTTCAAGATCGAGGGCAGAATGCGTTTAGGCGCGTAGCGGTCTTAATGGCGGTAAGTACTTGCAATTTTCAAATTTTCAAAAAATTTTTTCACCAACTTGCGGCGGGTTTAGAATTTTTTCACTATTTTTTTCGAACTCCCCGTGGCCTAATTAGTCAGAATCAAGTGTTGGTTGGGTTAGGTAGGTAAAGTAAAATCCTACCCAATTCGCTACCATTTTACTAAATTTGATGCTATTGTTACAGGAAAAAAAAAAAAATACTACCCAAGCCTATAAGGCTTACATGTATTCAACCTGAATAAATAAATAAATAAATAAACACAATCTGACTTGTTCCAGCCTCCTGAATGAAAACTCGAAATTCATGGGGGATTAAAAACAGGACTGATGTTTCATAATCATGTCTTTAAAATTGAAAATTTGAATATCTGTACTTTTCTACCCTTATATTTTACTTTTTCGCGTCTTTACCTACAAAGACAGTATTTGTTTATACCGCCAAGCTTTACCGGCGCCTGACCCCTACTCACGTGATATTTTCAACCAATAGAATATCTTTGTAGCTTACAGCATCAAAACCAGTTTGCGGTGAATTTTTTGCTTAACGCCACATGGACTGTTAACAAAATTTTTCTATATTATAAATATAATATTATCTAGGTATGTAATATTTAAATTATGTAATCTAATACTTACAAACTATCATTCCTGATAAGAATAATATAAAAATGGTCTATGTAGCGCGTTAGGTTCCTGAATAACATATGTCAAAAATTGTTGAATTTAAGCCTTGGTCTATTAAGCCTGTGCATGCCATGCTATTCTTGAGATGTGAACAGTGAACTACTGTACACAATATTGCATCATTTTCTTTAAGCTCGCTTTACAAAATCTCTTATTAACATTACTATCGTAATTAAGTCTTAAATGAGGCTTAATAATTTTTCAGGTTAATATTGAAATTTTCAATCATGCCTTTGAGCTGTCGATTCTACAGTCAACGGTACCCAAAAACGGAGGATGTTGTGATGGTTAACGTTCGTTCCATCGCGGAAATGGGTGCTTACGTTCATTTACTCGAATACAATAATATTGAGGGCATGATTCTGTTGTCTGAACTCTCCAGAAGACGTATTCGTTCCATTAACAAACTCATTCGAGTCGGGAGAAACGAATGTGTCGTTGTATTAAGAGTTGATGAAGAGAAAGGTGAGGATTCATTCTTTTTAATTATTTGTGAGATTATCTCGCATTTTGAGGTTTTTGTGTTTAATTGTTTTTCTTCAGGATATATTGATCTTTCCAAACGAAGAGTATCACCCGAAGATATTTTAAAATGCGAAGAGAAGTTTGCCAAAGCTAAAGCTGTCAATAGTATTTTGCGACATGTGGCTGAAATTTTAAAATACGATAATGACGAGAAGCTCGAAGCGCTTTACAAGAAAACTGCTTGGTATTTTGATGAGAAATTTAAGAAACAGGCTTATTCTTATGATATTTTTAAACACGCTGTTAAGTAAGTTTTTCATTATTCTCTTTTCATCTTTATCAAAATATTATAGTGAAAATTTTGTGTTTTACAGTGACCCTACAATTCTGAATGAATGCAATTTGGATGAAGAAACTTTTAATGTTTTGTTAGCAAATATCAAACGAAGGCTGACGCCACAGGCTGTCAAAATTAGAGCTGACATTGATGTTTGTTGTTATGGCTATGAAGGAATTGACGCTGTCAAGAAGGCCCTCAAAGCTGGTATTAGCTGCTCTACGGAAGATATGCCTATTAAAGTAACATTTATTTATTATATAGGGTGTTATAAAAAGGGTGGTAGGATCAGAGTACTTTGGGTTCCATGGGCCATTAATATGTTCTATATCATTTTCACCTAATGGACCCTTTTATAATTTATGTCTGGAGTGTTTTATAGGTGACTCCTTCGTTAAATTACTATTGTCTTTCAGTTTAAGGGGTCTGTAATCCCTCAGGGAAAATTAATAACTAGGGAACTCTCCCGAGGGCCATAAAACTCTCAATTAAAATAGAAAGGACAACTTAAGGTTTTAAATTCAACTCTAAGAACAGCTTAATTATTTTATCGTTGATGGGGCGAAGCCCTAACAAAAATCAACAATACTCGCTTCACGTGAACTGACTTTTGCCAACAATCTTTGATCACAACTATGTGTGAAGGGGGAGGGACTTGTAACATGGAGGCAAAGCCCTGCCCGATCCAAGGAGCAGAAGCTCCATGGATTTTGCTACCATGTCCATGCTACAGGGTTATTCGTAAAACATTCGAATCATAACTCGTAAGGCGAAATGTTATGTCACAGAACATTTTTTTGTTACCATTTTCAACTGATATTCGTCCATAGAACCATCCCACAGTAGCTCAGTTATACAGGGTTCATACAAACCTGGAAAACCGGGAAAACCTGGAATAATCAGGGAAATAACTAGTTGACAAAAACCTCAGGGAAAACTCGGGGAAATTTATAATTTTTAGTAAAATTCAGGGAAATTTGCGTCAAACAGGGACCGAGTAATTAAGCAAAATGTCCATAAACATCCCCTCTGTAGGATTAACATTACACTAAACTTTGGAGGCTCATAACTCTGGTAATACTAGAGATACGGGGATGTCCTTTGAGTATGTTATAGTCCTATTTGCCCACCCCCCTCCTTTGTTAACATGTGCTCCATAGGGTACTCCATATAGGGGAAAAACCTGGAAAATTCAGGGAAGTATATGGGGAAAAAACCTGGAAATCTCAGGGAAATTTGTTTCCCCAAAAGTTGTATGAACCCTGGAACTTATATCACAGTTTTTGTAACACCCTCTGTAAACGTTTCGGGAATTGTGGCTTAATTTATAACGCCTTTCATTCTGTTTAGATTAACTTAATAGCACCGCCAACTTATGTAATGACTACAACCACGATGGAGAGAACGGAAGGTTTAAAAGTGCTCAATGATGCCATTGAAAAGATTGAACAGACGATAAAGCAAGCTGATGGAATGTTCAACATTAAAAACGCGGTATGATAACATAAAATGTAAATGGATTTTCATCCGAGTTGTCTATAAATTTGAAATATTTTTAGCCGAAAGTGGTGACTGAAGCGGATGAAGCGGAATTAGCGAAACAATTAGATAGGTTAGAACAAGAGAACGAAGAAGTTCCTGGAGACGATGATATGGAGGAAGAAATTGAGGCGGGATCTGAAGATGAAGAGGAAGGAGGGGAAGGGGAAACACCGGCGGCTAAAGAGGAGGAACAACAATAATATAATAGACACTTTTAAGTTTCTAAACTAAATGAAGAAATTAAGAAATATCCAACTTTTAGGGTCAACTTGTTTATATATAAAATTCAATAAATGTCTAAACAATTTCAATTTCTTCTGACAATTTTTAATTAATCAGATCGGTAAGTATTTAGCGTGTTAAAAAAATTTATGAATTATGAACAAACTCGGGAAATTTAAATATTGAAACCTAAAACTAAAAGACCGCTCCAGAAGAATCAGGAAGATCAGATAATACGATGTTTTCAGACTAGGAGCAGGGTTCATACAGACCTGGAAAACAGGGAAAAATCAGGGAAATAAATAGTTGACAAAAACCTCAGGGAAATTTAGAATTTTTTTGTAAAATTCTGGGAAATCAGGGAAATTTGCGTCAAACAGGGGCCGAGTAATTAAGCAAAATGTTCGTGAACGTTCCCTCCATAGGATTAACATTACACCCAACTTTGTAGGCTCATAACTCTGGTTATATTAGAGATACAGTTATGTCCTTTGAGTATGTTATAGTCCTATTTGCCCCTCCCCCCTCCTTTGCTAACATTTGCTCCATAGGATACTCCATATAGGGGAAAAACTCGGAAAATTCAGGGAAGTATATGGGGAAAAAGCCTGGAAATCTCAGGGAAATTTGTTTTCCAAAAGTTGTATGAACCCTGTAGGAGGATTCATACGGTCCATTTATACAACAAGGCTTGGCTTTTAGTCTAGAATAATTAGAGAAAATTCAGAGAATTTGAAATGAAAGATCAAATAGTTTGAAAAAAATTTAGGGAAATGAAAGGAATAGGTCAGGTAACATAACATAACATTACGCCTTGAAAGAACAGCCTTTTTCTAAATATATAAAAAAAAATCTCCTATTAAAAAATAGTTAGCATTTAATCAAGTTTTAAAAAACGAGGACTATTGCGCCACCATTGGTTTAGTGGCGTCTGCTTAATCGAACCCCTTATCTTTCAGCCTGTGAGAATTAAACCAATCTTGTTTGGGGCAAGTGGTTCGATTTAGCAGACGACACTAAACCAATGGCGGATGGCGCAGTAGTCCTCGTTTTTAAGATTAATTAAATGCTAATTATTTTGTAATAAGAGATAATTTATGTATTTTTCCTTTTATATTTAGGAAAAGGCTGTTCTTTTAAGGTATAATGTAATTTTAGTGAACTTTTCCTTTAAAGGGAGGGTGAAGTAGAAAATCAAGTGATTTTTTATCGATTCTTCTACCAATTTTAAGACCAGTCTGCATAGTGAAACATTCAGGAAATACAGATACCGAATGATTTTAAAATTCAAATTAGGTTCAGATTTTAAGGATAATTTTAAACAAGAACTGCCGACCAATCACGTAACGCCCTGCCTTCCATTTAACAAAATTCTCGTGGCATGTTACGTGTTGAATGAAATTTATCACGAGATTTGATAAAATTCGCGCGCGACGTGATAATCGTGGCGCGAGACACGGAGCGTGCCACGAGAATTTTGTTAACAAGAAGGCAAGGCGTTACGCGATTGGTCGGCAGTCCTTGTTTAAAATTATCCTTAAAATCTGAACCTAATTTGAATTTTAAAATAATTCAAAGGTATTTCCTGAATGTTTCACTATGCAGACTGGTCTTGTAATTAGTAGAAAAAATCGATAAAAATCACTTGATTTTCTACTTCACCCTCCCTTTAAGAAAACAGAAAGGAACTGTTTTTATATATAATATTTTTTCCATGTTCAAATATTTTATTATCAGATGATAGTAATAGTATAGTTTTAGTAATCAATTCTTGTTTTTTGTAATAATTTTCTTTTTTTTTCTTCTTCTTTTTTAACCTTTATTTTTTTACAACTTTCAAGAAATATTCTGGGGTTATAAATCCTGTTTCATTCCCTGGACTTAATATAACCCCATTCTGTGATTCGTAAAGTTTCAATCCATCCTTTAAGGCTTTTTCCACATTTAAATATATATAAACATCGCAGTTTTGTCTCATTCCACTGATAACGCCAGTGTTTGGTAGATCTTTAGCAAAATGGATGTGATTCCTATTCATTCGAGATAAGCCTTGAGTTTTAATCGATTCCCAGTTTTTCAAGTAAGTTCCGTGGATGACATTAGATGGGCAATCTTCGGGGTTCATTAACGGTCTTAATAATTCATTGTCATCAATAGCTTTAATTGAATGGCCCTGATTTGCCCGAATTTCAATAATTCCGCGTTCATTTTTGCGAATTGAAAAGCGTTTTTTGTCATTTGTTTCCACCACTCTTATTATATCTGATAGATTATAGCCACGAAATTGTCGCAACTTTAGAATTTCTTCAGTGCATAAATAACCATCAGCTTTCAATTTTAGACCTTGATTTTCCGCTCCGTGCCGTAAAAGCCACGAAAGAGATTTTGATAGTTGGCGATCGTTTGAATTCATTGTTACGTGTAATTTTTATACATTCATGTATATATATCATATCATTTTGGGTTTAAAGTTTCATTCTCAGGGCTTATATCTGGTCAATTTTGGAAGTATTTTCTTTTTTTTTTTTTTTTTTTTTTTTGCTCCGTTTTTATTGTCGAGCTAGGACCAAAGAAAAGGTCTTACAGCTCCGAAACTTTTTGAAAATACTTATGTACACTTTACATTACAAGATAATATAATACAAAAGTAACATTAATTAAAATTAAATTAAACAAATTAAACAATATGAAATATAATAACAGGAATTTGAGGTTTGTGCAGAAAGGAAGGTGCAAGCAATTGAAAAGGTTCCTTATTTCTTCAGAGTTTAGGAGTATGCCAGATTCCCAACTAAGATAGAATTAATTTTAATTAAATTATTAACAATAAATACAACATAATAATTATGCCTTTAACAACTGTACGACTTATCGGGCCGGCTTCGGGCGACCGGCTCATTTCATCGATTCAGAATTTTAGAGTCGCCACCTAGCGACATACTCGTCGGAACATTTTTTTTTTTTTTGAAGGGAGGGTGAAGTGGAAAATCAATTGATTTTTTTTCCGATTATCTATATCTATATAAATCAAAGTCCTGACTGACTGACTGACAGACTGACTGATAATCAACGCCCAGCCCAAACCGCTTGCCCTAGAAGGCTGAAAATTTGCAGGAACGTTACTCATAAGTAGTAGGCGCGTACTAAGAAAGATTTTTCCAATCCGCCGCCATCTTAAAAAATGGCGCCCAGAAATGTAAAAAACATTCTCTATGCAATTAAGTACGCGCGTTTCAACCGATTTCACAAATATTTAGTACACTGGTTTGCTTTAACCTTAAGACGGGCTGAATGGTCTTTCGGGTTCGATTTTTCGCCATCTTTTAAAATGGCACCCAGAAATGTAAGAAAATATTCTCTATGCAACAAAGTCCACTCGTTTCAACCGATTTCACAAATATTTAGTACAATGGTTTCCTTTAACCTATAGACGGGCTTAAAGGTCTTTTGGGTTCGATTTGTTGCCATCTTTTTAAATGGCGGCCAAAAACTTAAAAACCCTTCTTTCTGGAATAATGTCCGCGTGAAAAGTAATAAAAAATATCCCGACGGGCTGACGGACTGTGCCGAGTGCCTTCGCTCCTAGGGTGCTACAAAAATATTAGTCATCAGTAAAATCTACACATTCTTTATATCATTTTAGGTGGAAGTTCTTATAACACGCGTGCGACGCCGCGGGTAACGGCTAGTTCTACATATTATAAGACCAGTCTGCGTAGTGAAGCATCCAGGAAATATCTCCGAATGATTTTAAAATTAAAATTAGGTTGAGATTTCATGGATAATTTGAAATAAGGACCTCTGACCAATCGTGTAACGCCCTACCTTCTTGTCAGCAAAATTCTCGTGGCACGCTCCATGCCAAATGAAATTTAGCGCGAGATTTGATATAATTTGCGCGCGATGTGATAATAGTGGCGCGCGATGTAGAGCGTACAACTGGAATTTTGTTAACATGAAGACAGGGGCGTTATGCTAATGGTAGTTATTTCAAATTATCGTTAAAATTTGAACCTAATTTGAATTTTAAAATCATTCGGAGGTATTTCCTAAGTGTTTCACTATACAGACTGACCTTATAATTTAGTGGAAGAATCGATAAATCACTTGATTTTCCACTTCACTTTCCCTTTAAAAGCGTACACCGACATCGAATTTCTTCGAAGGCGTTCAAAGGTAATTTAGTAAACCTATTTAATTTAGTATTATCACAAGGTAATCTGTTAGATCATTCTCCTTGTGGTATTATATTCTAAAAGGTGAAATGTTTTTCACGAGCGGCTAAATGTGCGCTTGTTATTGTTTTTATAAAGTGTTATCAAATGGATAAATTTCTCCCTTTTCCAAAATTTTACTAAATTATAAATGTTTTTACCACTAAATATTGCTACTTTTTCCGAATTATTGCTAATTAGAATACTTATTGCCACTCTCCCACAAATTGTTATTTTAGTTTTTTTCTACCCTAAAAAGAGGCGCACATTTAGCCACTGTTTTTTATTTTATTTTCTTTACTTTTCAGCTGATAATAACAAAAAAGGCGCACATTTTGCGGCTCATGGATGATGGAACACCTAAGACCATTAAACACAGGTCTTAGGAAATACCAGGCTCCTGTGTCTGACACTCTTTCTCTATTTGAAGAGTCATGGAGTGGCAGCTTACTATACGTTTGTCACTTTAATTTAGTTAAGTTTAGAATTTAAAGAACTTTTACGAATCAAGCGTAATTTGCAATGGAATTTGAAAACCACCGGTGATTTTTCTCGCGCCAAACTTGAGCTTCCGGTCTTCCGTCTAGGCCTGCAGCATTTTTTCTCTTTTTTTGACAAAATTTGGAATCATAATGATCAGAACAAATGTTTGAACAACGCATTTAAATCCAATTTTTTCACTTAGATTAAACTCAAAGTCAAATTGCAATAGCCATATTAATTTATAGTTTCTGGCCCTTTGTGGGTTTGAAAAAGATGCGGTTTTTTTTAGGACTGCAAAGCAAAAGTCGTTTTTGTATAATTCATTTTTAACCAAAATTGATTTAAGCAACGTTAAAACGGCACCGGAAATAAGGCATATATTATTTCCAGAGCAATCCGATATAAAGCGAAGAGATCGTTCTCAGTTCGACCAGGGATAGATAGACTTTTTTAAGACGGAATGGGTAACAGGGTTATTCGGGTGCGCGTCCAAGTCCACGACCCCCTTACCCGTGACGGAGGGATATAAAAGAAGAGGCGGGTCTTATTTTCGTTATGGCGTTGTATGTATATCCGGGTCAAATAAACGTCGTCTGCCCCTTCGTCTGCCAAGTTGGAATGGAATCGGATTGTAATTTTTGAAATAACATTGTTTAAAAATGGAAGTTACGCAAGACATAGGGCTTGCAAGTGAAAAAAAAAACGGGGAAGACCCAAGAAAATTCTAACTCACTTTTGTGAGTTAGAATTGAGTAAAAGTCTTCATAGCACGAACAGGTTTTAAGCTCACAAAACTCCTGCCCATTCACTAAGCCTTGGTTATCTTCATCAAATTCGTTTACAAAATCATGAGGATAGTAGACATGCTTGGCTTAAGAAAGAATTAGCGAACACTTTTCACCTTTACAGATGTACTCCAAATCCAAAACACCGGCACCAAATTCACTAACTACCTTCTTAATTGCTATTAAAAACAATTCCCAAATAATTACCGGACCCTCGTATTTAGACGGCTCCATTTTGAACCCCTGTGAAGACGCTTATCTGTACAACCATAGCCCACTCGATCCGCTCTCCCGCTATAGCGCGAGCAGCTTGCGTCGTGACGCGCGTGATCGAGTGGGCTATGGTATAACGCAAGAGGGGTCGTAGTCATAGCGACAGAGGTAAACAGGAATTACGTATTTTTGGCCCTCCTTGTCAGCAACGTCACCAATACGTAGTTTTAGTGAGCCAATAAGATAATTTAATTTTTTGGTTACGTGTTGAAGGAAGGGGCTATATACTCGTCTATGAGTCGGACTGAAGTAAAGGCCAAACATTGTTTATTCCGTCTTAAAAAAGTCTATCTATCCCTGGTTCGACCTCAGTTTCCGGATCGGTTTTAAAGTTAGGTTTTTCACCACAAAAGCGATCCGTTCCGTACTGATCTTTTTATACAGATCAGCAACAGAGCTGATCTCGGGTTGAGCGCGAAGCCAATTGAATATGCTAATCCGAAAGCTGACCAATGGAACACGAAAAATTTCTCATACCGCTCCGAGAGCGTCCCGATCATTGCAATGAAATTCGCTTTTAGAATCACAATGACACCGCCTGAAAACATGGGAAATATCCGAATCCCATAAAATTGGAAGGAAAATACGTTAACGAAGATTGAATTGATTTTCCAATTAGAAATGGGTGAGTTTAACCTTAACGTTTCTAACTGGTGGAGGTTTATTTTTCCCACGTAGTATCGGGCTAGTACATCATTACTCTTGAAATCAATTTTTCACGTAAATAGGAAACCATTGTTATTTGTAATGGTTCACGTGGGAGACAGTGTTTCTATTAACTTTGACCTAAATTAGGGGATAATATTCCTCGAGGTCAATTTATGATGTAACCACAATCTCACAATCTTGGCGCTAGCGTATAGTCATTACGCCGTTCAAATTAATCATAATTGAGCGTTGCTGCTGTAGAGTAACGCGAGGCAGACGTAAGCCAAATCCCAGTAGTTTGCTCCTAAATTATAGCTTCACCAACATACACCGGTGCGGTGCTAAGCGCTTTGCAACACTTCTATACTGCCGTTGGGATATTTAGCTTGAATTGAACTAACATCTGTTTGATATAAGCCCAAGTGTGTGCATGGTACCATTGGCAATGCTGAATAGAGGACGTTTATGCCTTTCATACCCACAAAAAAGTTCAAAATATGTTGCTGATAAGTCTACCATAAATTAAAGGCCGACTTCCATCGAAAAGAGTTCTAGCGAACTGAAAACCGAGCATCGAGACTAACAACTATTAGTCATCTTCAGTTCGCTAGACCCAGCTTTACACGGCTTTCGGTTATCTAGAACCTTTCCAACTTTTGGCCCAGCGGGGACTCGAAAATCGGCATGGTCGCTTCATTGTTAGTCTAGATGCTCGGTTTTCAGTTTGCTAGAACCCTTTTCGCTGGAAGTCGGCCTTTAGGGGAGATTTCTTTGGGCGATTTTGAGTCGAAACCTTTCTATGAAATTTTGACATCACTGTTTTCGAGTTATGACTTGAGAGTTTTAAGGATGACCCTTTAGTTAAATTAACATTGTCTTTCAGTTTTTTAATTAAATGTAAGGGGTCGTCCGTAAAATACTTGGATAATCTTAACTCGAAAACAATGGCCCGGACGGCAAAATGTCATAGAGCATTTTCGACTCAAAATCACCCAAAGTATAATAATTCCCCCTTAATTTATGGCAGACATATCAGAAACACGCTGTATCGTGTGCTGTGAGATTTATTATTATTATTTTTTTTTCGTTAATGAAAATATAGTTCTGAGAAAGACTCGTCTATATGATAGTTTTAGGTCTATTATTGGCATAGAAATAACTATCCTCTGTCTCTAGTGACTTTTTTAACATTGGCTATAACATCGTATACACAAAGCCATAAGTTAATTATGCCTATAAGTACACAAATCGCTTCCACTTCTATGGCAATAGTGTTTGTCTGGCTCCCTTTAATGAAACCCTATACTCTCTCCGTATCATTTATCACCTCAACTTCAATACAAAATTGTACCGCCTAGCCTAGCGTTTCTTTTATTCCTTTTAGAATGTTTCAGGACTGAAACCGCCTCTACCTCACGAGAGAGAGAGAGGGATTTGGGGTTGCTCAAGTAAAATTCGTTCCCCCCCCCAGTGCCTGCCTATACGAAACGTAAAAATCTCCTTTATTCCACTGGATGATTTTTTTTCGTCTCGACCGCTTGGTGGCTGCACCGCGACAGAAATTTCAAAATTTTCTCTCTTCGGATCTTAGCGCTATACGAGTTCTGACGTCACAGAAGCCTGCAGAAGATGCCCAGTTTTGGTAATATCCTATTGGATAGAATCCCGTTGGATCGAATTCAAATTTCTATAATTGTAGCCAAATTTAAAACAATTTATAGCCCAAAGAGCGATTTTCTACTGAATGGGAATATTTAAATGGAAGAGCTTTCGACTGAATGGGATGGGTTTACACATATAAAATCATAGCGTTTTCCTTGAGTTGCCGGGCTCCAGTAGCGCAATGGATATAGTGATTTGGATGATCGAAGAAGTTAAGCAGCATCGAGCGCCGTCAGTACTTGGGAGGGAGATCTCTTAATGGTAAGGTTAGATTACGTTAGGTATGGTTAGGTTAGGGTTAGACAATTTCCAAAAATGGAAGTTATTTTCTGAAATTTATTGAAGAATGTTATTGGTGAACACATATTATTTGCTGCAGTATCAAGAAGTTTAATAAGAAAATCAATTTTATTTTTAGGTTAGGTTAGGTTAGGTTAGGTTAGGTTAGTTTAGGTTAGTTTAGGTTAGGTTAGGTTTGGTTAGGTTTGGTTAGGTTTGGTTAGGTTAGGTTTGGTTAGGTTTGGTTAGGTTCGGTTAGGTTTGGTTAGGTTTGGTTAGGTTAGGTTAGGTTTGGTTAGGTTAGGTATGGTTAGGTTTGGTTAGGTTAGGTTAGGTTAGGTTAGGTTAGGTTAGGTTAGGTTAGGTTAGGTTAGGTTTGGTTAGGTTAGGTTAGGTTAGGTTAGGTTAGGTTAGGTTAGGTTAGGTTAGGTTAGGTTTGGTTAGGTTAGGTCAGGTTTGGTTAGGTTAGGTTTGGTTTGGTTTGGTTTGGTTTGGTTAGGTTGGTTTGGTTAGGTTAGGTTAGGTTAGGTTAGGTTAGGTTTGGTTAGGTTAGGTTAGGTTAGGTTAGGTTAGGTTAGGTTAGGTTTGGTTAGGTTTGGTTAGGTTAGGTTAGTAATATTTTATAAATCATTTAACAATGTTACGCCTTTTCCAAAATATTGAAATTTAGCTTCATTGACTTCTCAAATAATATGCCTTTTCCAAGACATTACTGTTATGTTAGGTTAGGTTTGGTTAGGTTAGGTTAGGTTAGTAATATTTTATAATTCATTTAACAATGTTACGCCTTTTCCAAAAGATTGATGTTTAGCTTGATTGACTTCTCAAATAATATGCCTTTTCCAAAACATTACTTCTATGTTAGGTTAGGTTTGGTTAAATTAGGTTAGTAATAATTTATAAATCATTTAACAATGTTACGTCTTTTCCAAAATATTGAAATTTAGCTTCATTGACTTCTCCAAAACATTACTGTTATATTAGGTTACGTTTGGTTTAGTATTTTCTGCAATAACAAGAAGTTTAATAGGAAAATCAATAGAAAAATAGGATTGAAAGGAAAATTCATGATTGGAAAACCGCCCAAATCGCGGTATTCGGTCTAATGGGATTCGGTCGAACGAGACATTCGATCCAATGGGATTCGACCCAATGGTAGACAATCCCCAGTTTTAACCCGTATTTGTGTACTTAGAGGCATTATTAACTTATGACAAAGCCAAATTATACAGAAATTGTTCGAAATAAAGTTCTCTGAAATCCAAAAACTTCACATGAAGAGATGGATCATAAATTTTTAATCGTGACAAAGATACGTCGCAGCTTGGAAAAAACTAAGGGAAGGGATGCTCAAGGCATTCCCCCTTGGCGTTTTAAATACCAAAGGTACTCAGTGCGACCAGAAGGGGATAATTGTAGAAGGATGACACTCTGTATCCTTTTAATACTCACCCTTTTTGTTTGCTCTCCTGCTCATCAAACTTCAGATGGGCATCTTACCGTGAGGAGAATTCTATAACTGTTTGGTATTAATCTTCACTTCTCTCGAAGAGAAGTATTATATACTTCTGGTGGTACTTGGAAAAGGTCAAAAACGAAAGGCGCAAAATTATCCATGCAAGGTACCTTCATCTTGTTAATAATAATAATAACCTGTAAACCCTTAATAATTTCGCAGTATTTTTCGAATATTTCGGGCGTGGTGGTTATTGTGGCGAAAAACATTTCCATGTAACTGGGTGCGAGCTCTCCCCTGCCAAGTACAATTACGATTTAACGCAACAACATTGTATCTTACTTACGTTAAGGACCCTAAGTTAAAACTAATTACAAATGAGATAGTCTGTACGAGTAAATTTTCGTTGGAAACGAATTTTACGTGTTTATATAAGGGTATTATTACTCATTAGTGTGACTAACTATGCGCCGAAATAATTACCTGACGAAGAATTAACTTAGCCTTAGGGTTTTTTGGTACTTGTGTTGTGCTTATGTAATCACAACGGTGTTATGTGTGGCTGTATGTTTGTATACCTTTGGTTTTACGATATATTAATGATTACAGCATGGTTTAGCTAATCAATGCCATGGGATAGTATGATCTTCCAATATTATAATTATTTTGCCCCTACACTCTTTGAACTGATTATGCAGAGTTTTCATAGAAAACCACCAGATTATATACAAGTTGGTATTACCGAAGTACAGTAATTTTTAAGTCGAAAATATTCAATGATTTTTTTCCTTAGGGCCACCGTTTCAAGTTATGATTAAAGTGTTTTACGGTTGACCCCTTAATTAAATTAGCTATCATAGTCTTTCATTTTCTTAGTTAAATTTATGGGGTCATCCGTAAAACACTCAAAATCAGTGACTTCGGTTCTATTACCATTTTCGAAGCACCCTGCATAATTAGAGAAAGTGTTTTGTTTGTTTGATCTTTACAATTCTTTACCCCCCCCCCCCGCTTAATGGTTGATATCTTTAACACTAAGGAATGGGTTCAAAAGTATTTTGGATGAGTTCCTCAAGGGTAGGACCGCGAACCCCTAGCCATTAAGCTTGTATAAACAACGCTGGGTAGCTTAGCTATAGTAACATAATAACATAACCTCATGGACTTCGAATATTGAATTAGAATTGTTATATTTTGCACCCACTCTTGGAAAAACTACAGTCAACACAGACACTATCGTCCGGGTCACTTTCGGTGTGACCCTTGCTCGAACTATGTACCCTCTGTGTATGGTCAGTCTCAGTCAGTCAGTATGGTATGGGATGGTACGGTTGAGACAGTCTTATTCTCTGAGCGCAGGCGCGATCTCTTTTACTCCGCAGAAAGCAGAAAGAAAAATCATAAAAAAGAGGGGCTATATACTCCAGTGGCAAGGTGTATGGAAGCAAGGGTGCCGTTCTCTCTCAACGTGTGTGTACGTACGTCAAGTAAAGAGTGGGCTAAATATTAAAGACATACTTAAATGGGGGACTACACGCATGGATTAACTAACGCTAGGGATTGTTCACTAACTGGGTTTCCCATGTAATTCTATCGCCAACTACATGTTCCGAATTTATAATTTTGACGTCATAGACCACGTGATAATTGGTCCAATTTTCTTATAACTTCCTGTTAGGGACAGTAGCTGCTGCTAGGGGGCGTTTGGAACATGCATGCATTATCTTTTTGGGGGAACGAACTATCCCTAGCGTTAGTTAATCCATGCTACACGGAAACTTAACAACCCAATGTGTTCAGTGGGTGATAGTTAATGTAATGTGTGGTTTTAGCTAAAGGTTAGGTTTGTGGTCAATAGACCATTACTATAATTACTTGTAGCTGCTTGAAGAAGAGAGGAATGGAGTTCAATCCCCATACCTATAGTGTTGCCTCTGTACCCCCACCTACTTCACCGTAGTTCTCCCAGCATCCTCATTGGTTAGGTAGGGTCGTACCGGATGAAATTGTAAAGGACGCTCTCTCTATCTATCTTAAAAATAGAAGCTAGTTCTCATACAAATAAAATGGCGCTACGCGGCAGCACTTAGCATTTAGCAATCGCCCACTGAAGGCTAGGGGCTTCGCGAGGTACACTGGGAGAGATGCGGTGCCACCCATCATCATTTCCATCTCACCTCCCTTATCCTTGCTTGTAGAGAAACCAACGCGCAGGGGCCTCTTCCGACTCGCCAAGAGGCAACGCCAGATGGCACTACACGCGCGAGGCTAGCCAACTCGCACTGCCTCTAGCGGCGCTTCGTGACGTTCCCCTACGCCCTGTAAAGTTCTCTTCACTCATGTCAATAATGGAATGGTCTATCGAAGGTCAGTTTACTGTGTTCTAGCGTTCAATGTTTCCATGAACTGCTATTTCATAAGTTCCACAAACCCTGTAGTTGATTGAAATAACGGTTTTTGTCTAGAGTATAGTAATTATTGCGTCCTTGAGCAGCTATGAGTGCTTTAGTTGGCAATTATAGTTACGATAAATTTAATGTAACTTCAGAAAAGAAATTTGGGGGAATTTATCTGCATTTTCGTTTGAGAAACAACTAATTGAGTGGTCGAAGTTAAAAGGGATAAAATTAAGGAGAAGCGAAAGAAAACATCAATTAAAAGAATGACAAATAATGATTGAACTGGGTTAGGAACAGATTCACCTGACATTTTTGCATTGACGTAAATTTAACTCAAGTGCTGCCAGGCACTCCTCCAGAAGTCGAGATCCTTACTCGTGTTACGCAGTGTGTCATTCATGGGATTATTCTTGCATCTTTAGTATGTAAAAATCCGTTCAACAATTAATAATTTCCACGAGATTTAAGTAACCCTTTAGAAAGAGGCGAAGGGTGTGTGGGAAATTGGCGCGCGCAGGGAAGGTACCATTTTGGTTGCCACGGGCAACCTCTCTTTGATGGCCAGCCAGCAGAGTCTGATCATAGCTATAACGTGTGTTGCATACTAGTCCACTTTTCTCTAACTTCTCCACTCCCTATCTCTTTCTCTCTCTCTCTCCCTCTCTCTCTTACTATATTCTCTCTGTGTTCTCTCTCGACGCTGCTCTATAAGCTCTTTTCCTCCAAATTTGGTGCCGACGTCGCCGTCGGAGAGCTAGCCTCGCAATTCAAATATGGAGGCCAGAACCCCATTGGAGCCTTCAACGGAGTTTTCGAAACCTCAAGAACTACAATCGGATCGAAGACTTCAAATTTCATAAATTCATTTCCCGCTTAATTTCTTCTAATCTTCGATTTACATTCGTACCGCGGTTACTAGCGACCCAAGATCAACCTCGAGGCAAGAACATAGTGATAACCGCGGTTTTTAACAAGTGATATATTTATACTATATGCCGAGACGTTTGAAGTGATTTTTATAACTATCAAGTTCGTGATCTTCGCGAGTTTGAATTTGTTAAAAAGAAAAATTCAACGTAAAATACTATAACTAATTTAATAGAAAAAAAATTGTATTATTTTTCCGTAAAAAATTACTAAAATCGCCAATTGCTTCTTTTAGAAGCCTTTATCGTCATCGTGTTTTCGAGTAAAGAGAATTTAAGCCAGCTTCCGCTTTCGAATCGAAGAGAGACATTCTCTCCAGCCTAGCCAAGTCTAACAGGTGTTCACGGGTTAGGAAAATTCGCTATTTTTTGTCCCCCATAAACAAAGCGATTATTTACAATTAATATAATCTCAAATAATTTCTATTAATTTTGACGGTGTGGTCTACGAAGTGATATTCAACCGCTGATTAGAAACCCGTGTAGACAACTCGGTGTATTTCAAATTATTTTGAAAAAATTGAATTTTGAAGAATTATTTAAAAAAAGTGTTCAGGTCGGTGTGTTTTTTATTTAGTGACGCATGTACAGTTAGGTTCGTTTGTAATGGGTTCCTTGAAGACGAGGTTAGGCTTAATAGTACTATCAAAGCGGGAACAGTTTGTCCCTAGGTCGCTGTATGACGCGCATGGATATACCATCGTGTTGAGCCTGTCTTTGCCAAATGAATTGAGTGAAATTTAAATTTGAAGAATTGAAAATCCTCGATCACTCTGGATAATTTTCCTTCAAACTTTCGTCTCTGTTGTTGATTCCATATCGGTGCTGTTTTTTTCTGGTTTGAAAATATTACTACTGTCTTCTTCGAGGAAGGTGTGCGCGATTGGTGTGAATTAACGAGACACCATACCGCAGGGAAGGTGATACGGACAAGGTGTTTAGTAGGAAAGTTTCTCATAAAGGTTAGTAATTCCTTCATTTACTCGTAATTGTTTAAATCAATTTAAAATGGGCTTTTTTGGGTGGAAGTGAACACACGTTCGCCTAACTTGAGAAGTTAGTTTTCCAGTCACGAGTATATCTAGTCGTAGAACCTAACTTCGAAGGAGTTTATTAGCGCGCTGCTGTTATAAGCAGTATTTATTTTGAATTTCCCACGTCTTGTTAAGCCTTGGCATTTTTCTTATTTCTTTTGGGTGGAAAGCGCTCTGATCCAAACAAAAAAAAAAAATCAATTATTGAGTGACCCGTTTTCTTCTTGGCTGACGAAAAATTTCGATCGCGTGCTTGGCGAAACGAGGCAAATAAATTTAAGCCTTTGTCGCCTGGCGCTCAGCGCCTAGTGTGAGACTAGAATGCAATTCTATAATCCAATATCCATCTATATGAAATGCATATATTCGCGTATGGACTATTAAGGTACCAATATTGTATTTCATACCTAACAAGACAATTACCTTATTTTCTGGAGCAACGATTTTTATAACCGCGATATTTTAGCATGACTGTAATGGGAAGGAATAGGGCTATGGCAAAGGTATATGATTTTCATGTAATTCTCGTATAGAACCAAGACTATGACACTCTAAAGTGGAGATGTCAGAAAGTATTGAGATAGAACGCTGGCAAAATAGGCTTATTTAACCTAGCTCCAAATCTTCTAACACCAAAGGGAATGAAAAGGGCTATAACATAAGGAAATAAATTTCACCTGAAGGAGATAGTAGAAGAATGATAACACTCTGTATCCTCTTAATACTTTAGTTTTGTAATATAATTCTTCCCAAGCTCAACCTTTTTGTTTGCTTTTCTGCTCATCAAACTTCAGATGGACATCGCACCATGGGTTAAATTCTATAACTGTTTGGTATTTAATTATCAGCAATCAACTCACAAACCTTGATTGTCTTGACGTGGGATAAAAATCCACAAGGACGACTTAGCAAATAGTTAACCGCTAATAGGGTAATGATGAGGGGACTATTTTTCGAGTATGTGATTCGGTTTAGTTTTCTGATGTTGGGAATAATCATGTTACAATTACCTCGCTGTGTGGTACACTTCTCTTGAAGAGAACTATTATTATACACTTCTGGTTTCACTTATCTGAGACTACGACACTCCAAATTTTAGGTGTTAATAAGTATTGTGATTGTAAATTTCTTTATTTACTCGAGCTACAATTGTTGTAACACCATATAGATTTAGAATCGTTGTAAAAGGGCTATCACAATGGTAAATAACTTTCATGTATCTCTGATGAATTCAAAGCTCTGACGTCCCAAAGTGAAGTTTTCAGTAAGAATTTGATAGAATAGAATCGTTCGCAAGTTCATTTTCTCCAGCCCTGACTATTGTAACCCCATAGTAATGGAACATGTAGTAATATCACATATTAAAAGGATTTTCCTGTAACTGTTGTAAAACTACCAAATCTCTAACGTCCCAAAAAGGATGCGTCTATAAGGATTGCGATGGAGAGAACGCTATGTATTTTGCAAAACCTACTTATTTAGGCCTACTCAAGCATAGATTGTTGTAACCCCTTAGTAATTAGAATCTTAGGAAAGCGAAGAAGTATCGCGTATCTCTTAAATCTAAGTTTTGATGTCCCAAAAGTGGAGGTGTGAAAAAGGATTGGGATCGATAGAATGCCATCGTTATGCTTAATTCTAGGAGAGCGGTAGCTCTCTTAGATAAGACTTCATACTGCCTCTAATGTATTACTCTAGCCTTGATTGTTGTAAATCTTAAGTATTTTGTTCCGTTGCAAGGGGAAGAAATATCACCAGAAGGGAATAATAGAAGAAGGATAACACTCAGTATCCTCTTATTATTTTAGTTATGTAAAGTGATTCTTCCCAGGCCTACCCTCTTTGTATGCTTTCCTGCTCATGAAACTTAAGAGGGGCATTGCACCGTGGGGTGAATTCTCTAGCTTTTTGGTACTAAATTCTCAGCAATAAACGCAAAAACATCGTATTGACGTGAAACAAAATCCACAAGCACGTCTTGACAAATAGTTAAGCTCTAATAGAGGAATGATGATGGAAATATTTATCGTGCATGTGATTCGGTTTGGAAACCTTGCTCCAAATGTAAAATTATGTTGTGAAGAATCGTGTTAGAATTACCTCGCTTCGTGGTGGTACACTTCTCTCGGAGAGAAGTATTATGTAGTTCTGGTATCGCGCATTAAAATAATTTTGCTGTATCTCTTTTAAAACCAAAGCTCTAACGTTTCAAAGTGAAGGTGTCAATAAGGTTGGAGGGAATGCTATCTTATTTCTGAAGACCTGTTGTAACCCCCAAGTACTAAACATAGAACAGGAAGTATGGCTATCACATGTACGTAAAGGATTTCCTTGAATCTCCTAAAAAAAACCAAAGTTTTGACGTCACTCATAGGCTGAGAGAGGTAAGGGTAAGAGGTTCGATTTAGCAGACGCCACTAAAAAATGGCGGCCCAGTAGTCCTCGTTTTTAAGACTAATTAAATGCTAGTTATTTTGTAATAAGAGATCATTTATTTATTTTTTATATTTTCCCTTTATATTTAGAAATAGACCGTTCTTTTAAGGTATGCTGTTATGTTACCTGATCTTTTCAATTAATTACTTCAGCCTTGATTGTTGTAACCTTAAGTATTTATAAACGTTTGATAGTATCAAGAAGTGATATCTAGTTTATTAGGGAGAAGTTATAAAGTCGCCACATTTCCAGCTTTTATCTCCAGTCCAAACGTAGGTCTGGAGTTAATCCCCGCGTCTAAGTTACAACCAGCATCTCATTGGTTCATGAAAACTCACAGCAGCGCGACGCGAAAGACAAAAATTCCGTAGACGAAAAAGTCCGGCCTCCTTTTACGTCCCCTTTTGTGTTTTGAAACTATGGCGCGCGAATATTTAGGCATCTTATACCTTCTCCCTAATAAACGAGATATCACTTCTTGATATATATTGTCTTGTTACCCCGAATTTCTTACCTATTGGGAAACATGTTAAGGCTTTGTTCATAGATTATATTCTGAGCTTTCTACCATCAATATAAATATAGTGGTTATAAGGTAGAAAATGTCACTGCAGTCCCGCGCTTTGGGCGAAATAGGAAAAAAAAGCTTCTCCGAAATTTGTAAGAAACAAAAAGAAAAAATTCATTTAGGCGCGGTGCCTATTACTAGCTCGGTACTCGGTAGCCCCTGGTGTATTTTTAATTAAAAGGCTCTGGATTCGGGTGAAGAGAAAGGGGGTTTCATTATCAGCATGCGGGTTCACCTCCTACCCCCGTCTTAAAGAGCTCGGACACTAAACGGAGGGATCTTGAAAAATCTCAAACGTCTGAATATTGATATAAAGAATGGGTAGATTTTACTGATAACTAATAGTTTTGTAGCACCATAGGAGCGAAAGCACTCGACCTTGCCCGTCAGCCCGTCGGAACATTCTTTATGACTTTTCATGCGGACATTATTCCATAAAGAAGGGTTTTTAAATTTGTGGCCGCCATTTAAAAAGATGGCAACAAATCGAACCCAAAAGACCATTCAGCCCGTCTATAGGTTAATTGGCCATATGTCTAATCAGCGCCACTAGCGGATGGTCTTAGAACTACTCCCATAAAGACTAGGTATATTTAAGAGGGTTTGCAGAATCATAGCCAGGTGGCTCGAGCGCCGCACCATCTGACGGAAATTCTGCGAACCCGCTTAAATATACCTAGACTCTATGGGAGTAGTTTTCAGACCATCCGCTAGTGGCGCTGATTAGACATATGGCCAATTGGCTGAAACGCGCGGGTTTTATTGCATAGAGAAGATTTTTTACATTTTTGGGCGCCATTTATTTAGATGGCGGCGGATTGGAAAATTCTTTCTTAGTACGCGCCTACTACTTACGAGTAACGATCCTGCAAATTTTCAGCCTTCTATGGCAAGCGGTTTTTGCTGGGCGTTGATTATCAGTCAGTCAGTCAGTACTTCCCTAATGATAATGGGTAACCAATCGAGTATACATTTAGGAAAGTGGTTTGTTTGTATGTTTATTTGTTCTTTATTCACTGTCGCAATAAGCAATTCGTTATTCCGAATTTCACCAAACTGCATGATTGATATCAGTAACACCATAAGTTCATACGATATGTTCCATAAGTTTTTCACTGGTTAATGAAAGCTTGTCATGAAGTGACGTAGGTGAAACGTCATAGATTCTCGTAAAGCGACGCCTGGTGAGGTGCGTCAAAGGCTTAGTAAAGACTAAATAGGAAGATGGGATGCCAAACCGAGTGAAGTCAATTCTCGCTTGTCGTTCTCGAATTAGCTCTCAGTAAGTCGAACATGTCTATGGTAACACTAGAGAAAATAGGTTTTAGAAGTGTCAAGGTTGGGTCCACGAACTCATATCCATTGAAGTCTTTACGCCCATAACATTTCAACTTTATGATTAACCCATAATTAAGCGTAGTTTTAATCAAAGTGAACATTGTAAAAACTGTTATTATCATGCAGATATTTCAAACATGTTTGCCCAAAGACTATTTAGTGTTTAGTGTCTACATAGACAGGAAACTCTTCCCTATATCCTGTCCCTTAAAACACCGCGGAAACGCCTGGTAGCTTCGCTAGTGACAGAATATACTCCTAAATCTTGTAGAATTAGAAACCACTATGTTATGTTAGAATAATACTAACACATAAATAAACTATATATCCGGAACCAGAACGAAATATCTCCGTGGAGGGAATGTCCAAGCTCTTGGATACGTATTAGACTTTCGCTTTTAAAAAGATGATGTAAAATGCCCTGTTTTAATGAGTAAAGCCGGGAATGCGCTAACCAAAATGGATGCAAATATACCCTCTAAGAGCGCGAGCAAGCAAGCAGAGTTTGTATAGATTAACTCAGAAGGGACAGAATCATTCGTAGAATTTAAGCGATTCCGCCGAGGCACTTTGTACTTAAATGAAGGTAGAGATGAAAGACAATGAGCACGCCGAATATCGTTCAAATCTTGGTGACCTCTTGCATGCTGCAACGCGGTGTTCGTCGTGGTATTCAATTCCTATGATCACGCACCATACCTACTATACCAGGGCTGAATCTACGTGCAAGTAGAAGTTCTGACTGACTGACTGAATGAATGATAATCAAGGCCTGCAGCCCAAACTGCTTTACATACAAAGCTGAAATTTTGCACGGACGTTACTCAGTCTTAAGTAGTAGCAGAAGTATATAATACTTCTCTTCGAGAGAAGTGTACCACAAAGCTGGGTGAGTGTAACGTCACTCTTCCCAACATCGGAACACTTAGAGCAAGGTTACTAAACCGAATCACATACACGATAAATAGTTCCCCCATCATTACTCTATTACCGTTTAAATATTTGGCAAGACGCGCTTGTGCATTTTGTCCCACGTCAAGACGAGGTTTGTGGGATCATTGCTGGGGATTTAGTGCCAAACAACTATGAATTCACCTTTCGGTGCGATGCCCTTTTGTAGTTTGATGAGCGGGAAAGCAAACTAAAAGGGGGAGCCTGGGAAGAATGACGCTACATAACTAAAGCATAGGGAGGATACAGAGTGTCATCCTTCTTATATTATCCCCTTTTGGTAGTAGGTATTTGCTAAGTAAAACGTTTTGAATCTACGGCTATCTTGAAAAATGGTGGTCAGAGATGTAATAATCTTCTTTATTTATTAACGTCCCATACTTTTCAACCGATTTCATTCATATTTAAAAGTACCCAGTGTTGCCAGTCAGGACATTTTTCAGCCCGCCATTTTAAAAGATGGCGGAAAATTGAGTCCCAAAGCCCATAAAGCCAGTTTCATGATATAGCAAACCAGTATACTAAATTTTAGTGAAATCGGTTGAAACGCGTGAACGTTATACCATAAAGAAGGTTTTTTTCTCTCCATTTCTGGTCGCCATTTTTAAAGATGGATGCAAATAGAACCCCAAATGCTATAAAGCCCGTCTTGATATAGGAAACCAGGGTACTAAGTAAGAAGGAAAACGGTTGAAACGTGCAATCAACGTTATTCCACGAAAAAGGTTTTTTACATTTCTGGCCGCCATTTTTTAATATGTCGGTGGTTTGAAAAAATCTTTCTTTGTGCTTGCCTACTACTTAAATAGTAACATCCCTGCTAAATTTCAATCTTTTAGGTAAGGCGGTTTGGGTTGGACGTTGTAAGTCAGGACTTTGACATTTAGTTTAAGCCTTTGAGGATTAAACATGACGCCATTTTTAAAAATGGCGGCCTGAAAAGTAACAGAAATGTTTAACTGGACTGACGGATTCTTTTTCTGCTAGTAATGAATAACGGCGTTCCCTTAAGCGTGTAAGCGTGTTTCTATAAGAAAAGAGTGCCATTAAAGCTGCGATTATTACCACAGTCTATCTCTTACAGCGACATTGATCTAAACGTTTTATCTTATTTTTAGCCTCATAGACCGACGACGTTAGGTTAAATCCGTCATATTTGGCAGCACGCTTATACCTTGTCAATAATCCGTTTTACGAGCATGCCTTTTAAAAGTTTAAACCGAGCAGGACCAGTTCAATTCCGAGCCAAGCCGAAGGATCGCTAAAATAACGTTCCCTCTACTTTTGACCCTTCCAGCAAAACTGCGAATGATGTCTGTCCGAAACAAAATAACTAGCAATCACCATGTGTGATTTTAATTATATTCTAGGTATTTTCATTGAAATTTTCCCTTCAAATTATGCACACACACAAAAAATCCACGGATAAATCTTGTCAGTATCCCTTCAAAATGCGAATATGTACATCTTGAATTTGAAACTACTTATTTAATCGTTTAAAATTTTCTAAAAGTGTAGAGGTACAAAGTGATGCGCTAGGCTTTTAACTCTCCCTTTGATTCTGACAGTCTATACATAATATAATTTGTTTCCCGAGAGAGACGACACTACCTTGAAAATTAATAATTAAAATTATTGATTTCAAGTTCGCGTGTGTTTAATATTGTTTGAACTGTTGTTTTTGTTCAAAATTTCCATTAAAAAATTGTGTAATTTTATGGAAACGAAACAGCTTAATTTCAAACACTAACGATTTTTCTAAGCTAACAAACTTCTTCTCTTTAGTCTTTGGTCAACCCAAAGAGGGTATAAAGAGAGGGAGTTGAAACTAGCAGCTTTGGCAAGGCGTTTTGGAAGTTCTCGCATTTCTTTTTTTTAATTATTTGTTATATTTTCCTCCTAATACCCTGTTCATCGTATTTAAACCAATAAGAGGGCAGAGAAAGATGAGCACGCACACTGGAAGCTTTGAGGAAAACTTCCAAAACGTGAACACTCGTCCAAGCCTTCTACTCCCTCTTTTTATACCCTCTTTGGTACACCCACATGAAATCTTTGCAAGATGTTTTTTTTTTAACTTTTTATGAAAAAAAATTCATATTCAACAAAAAATTATTTAATTAGGGGTTAATAATAAAGCTAAAATGTTACGGGTTTAGGAATAGGTCGTTTTGATGAAGCTTAATAGCTTCGCGGACCCAACCTTGAGAAGAACTCAACCAAGCCAATTCTAAAACCATCCACTAGTGTTAATGATATCATATTCTATACCGAATTGTAACCCAGCAAACAATTTCTCAAATATAGATCAATGAAAAAGGGAAAAGTGATTTACCCCTCACCATATCTCACACCTTCTCTCTCCACCACCCCCCGTCTCCCTTCCGTCGTTGTCGTCGTCGCCCCTATCCCTTTAAATAGGCTATTGTGACGTCACAGTAAAATGTCGCTCAACCGAACTGAGCCGGCTTCCCGGAAGCTTTCCTATTTCTAAAAGTATATCAGACTCGATCGCCTCAGTATAGTAGCGTAGCTAGTCAGCGCTTGTTTAGTAATACAAGCGAAGTGGGCTTCAACTCTGACATAAAAATAAGAAGGCGGAAAAGAAAGAAAATCTGCGTAGATTTTCGAGAAATATCGTCTCTAAGCGAATCTGTCGCGACTGATGTATACTGCAAAATTGAAATAGTGTATAGCGACAGAAAAACAGGACAATTTTTTCTACTTATTTTTCTGACATGACAGCAGTCGAGATTGGTGAGTGTCTTTTTGAATTTCATCAAATTTTCCAACTGAAACAAACCAAGATGCGAAGGAATACGGTATACGCTTTTTATTACTGAGCTAGGATTTCGTTTTACGATACGGTTGCTTTTCTTCAATTTTTAAAATGAGCTGAAACGTAGAGGGTTTTTTTGTTTCTTCTGATGTGCAACTGGCTAGAAGCGTAGAATGCTGATGCAAATTACCGACCTGAAGCGAAGTGTAATTGTTTGACATTTATTTCTTCCTGAATTTTAAATCGGTTGGTTACCATCTTTAAAAGTTTAGGGAACTTCTTATGTTAATACTCTCTAGAAAGATCGAGTGACTTCTTACTTTTATTTCTTACGTAACAGAACATTGCGTATCAATACGCCACAAAACTAAGCCCTCCTGGGGGTCATGACTATACTTGTAATCTATATCTATACTGGGTGTTTTTGATAAGTCTGTCATAAATTAACTGGGATGTTCTTCGGGTTCACGATTTTGAGTCGAAAATGTACTATGACATTTTGCCATCCTCGCAAGATTGAAGTATTTTACGGATGACCCCTTACATTTAATTAAAAAACTGAAAGACAATGCTAGTTTAATTCAGGGGGTCATCCCTAACATACTCAAATCGTTACTCGGAAACAGTGGCCGGGACGGCAACAAGGGCGAGGGGAAAATGTTTAAGTCCCATAGAGTAGTAAGTTTGAGCTGCCCCCGTGGTTGGCACGCCCCCGAACGGCAAAATATCAGAAAATATTTTCGACTCAAAATCACCCAAAGAACATCCCCTTAATTTATGCCAGACTTATCACAAGCACCCTGTATACGTAAAACACGTGACTGACACAATGACTAAAAATCAACGCCCAGCCCAAATCGCTTAACCTAGGAAGCTGAAACTTTACAGAGACGTTACTCTTAAGTAGTAGGTACACATAAAGAATTATTTTTCCCAATCTGCGGCCATCTTAAAAAATGGCGGCCAAAAAGGTAAAAAAAACTTTTTGGAGAGCGATTTCTACAATATTTAGCATTATGGTTCCCTGTAGTGTTATGACTTTTGGAGTTAAAAACGCCCCCATAGTAGCAAAAATGTCCTGACGGGCAACACTGGGTCCGATGTTACTAGTTATCTTATAAGATTCTAAGAAATTGTCCCATCCTCTTCAGTTGCTAACACAGCACAGAAGCCGTCGTTGCATGAGTTTTGTACTTACTGCAATCTTTATCATGAGGAGACAATGTAGAGTGTAAATTTGACTCCTCAGCGAGTCCCGAGAAATGAGTCAATGTTTTTCGTCTATCATTGTAGCCAAGGAAGTTAGATTCCTGTAAAGGGAGTATAAAGACCGAAATTTAGGATTAATTACCACATTTTGATACAGAGTTTAACAGTTGTTATGGGAAAGTGTCGCCTTAAACTATGAATTGCCTTCTACTCCCTTTAAGAAAAACACGTTTTTTTATTCTTATTATTTTGATAGTATAAGAACAGCGTCGAAATCTTTCTCCCACTATTTCCGCTATAGATTAACCCTTATCAGAAGTATATAATACTTCTCTTCGAGAAAAGTGTACTAGTACAAAGCGGGGTAATTGTAACATGATTCTTCCCAACACCAGAACATTTGGAGCAAGCTTACTGAACCAAATCACATACGCGATAAATAGTTCCCTCATCATTACCCTATTAGCGATTAACTATTTGCTAAGACGCGATTGTGGATTTATGTTCCAAGTCAAGTCGGTGTTTGTGGGTAGATTGCTGAGGATTTAGTACCAAACAGTTATAGAATTCACCCCACGGTGCGATGCCCATCTGAAGTTTGATGAGGAGAAGAGTAAACAAAAAGGGTGAGCCTGGGAAGAATCATGTTTCAAAACTGAATTATTAAGAGGATACAGAGTGCTATCCTTCTTTTATTATGCTCTTTTGCTCGTATATACACAAGAGTTTGCAATCCTAATGGAAATGCAATACTTTTGAGAGATTTTTCCTGTTTCGAGGCGGACTTATTCGATATTTGGTTAGTAATAAATCTTAGACTTTCACCACTTAGTCTAGGTATTCTCCGACGCTATGGGCACGTCATCACACTCAGGGTAGTTAACCCATCCACCATATCACTGCTTCTTAAAGTTCAACGTTGCGACTTCGCGACACCATTTGCCCGATTATAAATATGTGGCACATCTTAATTTCTATGTGAACTGTTTTTCGTTGAAAGTGGGGGGGGGGGGGTTCATTTCAGAGAACTATGTTTTGAACAGTTTTTTTATTTGGTTTTTGAGCCATTCGATAAATTAAGTTTATTTAGACAATAATCACTAAATAGTCTTTGATCACACCCCTATAAAATATCTGCATGATGTTGTGTTTTAAAAACTAGTCCTAACTTTTTTTACAACTTCGAATTTCAGTAAAAGAATACTCAATAAAATAATCATAAAAACTGTAATGTTAGTTATGTTACATGTCTAGAATGGACGAGCAGGCTTAAGGGGTTAACCTCCGTTGAAACCTTGCACATCTCAACCAAATTACTTCTAATAAACCTTTCCCTCGTGTTACTGATATCAACTATGCAGTTTGGCGAATCAAATTCGGAAATTAGCGACTTATGACTGTGTATGAAGAACAATTAAACAAACCAACAATTTTCTCAAATATATAGAAGGTTCCTAAATATGGATTACTTTGCTGTAAACAAATGAATAAGGTGGACAGATATGCCGCATTGCCGAAAAAAAAAGTCATTTTCCCCGTTTCCTCAATTCATAACAAAACTGTGTTTATAAATCGAGAGAACTTCTTTAATTCCCCATCAACGAACTATTCCGGCGACCCAGCTCGCCGTTTATTTTAAGATCTCTGTCCCATTGAGGGATGGGACACTGACCGAAAAATTCAAATCCGCACTACCAAAGAGGATAGTAGTAAATGAAAGGTTCAAACTGAAAACTGAAATTATTAACTTCCACAACCGGAACAAGGTGGATGTTAAAAAACTTGGTTATCGCTTTTCACGTGACAAGTGGCATCAGAGCTTCAAGGAGAAAGGGATGGAGTAGAAATCCCCATACCTATAACGTTGCCTCTGTACCCCCACCGACGGCACCGAGGCCTTACCAGCATCCTGAGCGTTTAGGTAGGGTCGTACAGTACTGAATCTCATCTCTGTCTGAAAAATAGAGCTAGTTCTCAGAGAAATACAATGGCGCTACGCGGCAGCACTTAAGAATCGCCTACCGAAGGGTAGGGCCGTGCGCGAGGTAAACTGGGAGAATTTCAGTGCCACTGGTAGCATATCATAATTTCCAATACTACTCCAACTTACTTCGTTTCTTCCTGATCAGAGTTCCCGCATATGGAAAAGAAGCATCGGTTAGGTGTATTTGCACAATCAGTACGAGAACTTTTTGAAAATAGTACATTTTGTGTTGGAGAGAGGGCGCAAAATAGTAACTCTATATACAAACAGCAGTAACACACGTGACAAGAAGTAACCAATTTATCTCCTTTTCTCCCGCTGTGGGAGTCTAAGCTCCCGGTGTAGAATTCTAGTTCACCCCACGATCGTCCCTGACACTACACATTTTATGGGCGAACATTGAGGAGTTTAACATTCAGCCGGATTTCAGATTCCATTAATGTTAGACACCTCTTGTCGAGTCTATTCCGGAAGTGCTGCAATGGAGAAATATGGTTTATCCAAGGGGACTAACATTTGTGGTTTGCGGCCATATCTTAGAGTTTTATTGGCTATATGTTTTATAAACTAAACCTCAATCACTATTTTTATACTAATTAAAGTAAATTAAGTCTATTTCCTGAATTTAGCAATAATTATTTAGTTGTAATATGAGAATTAAATTGGTTAAGAATGATGTCCTACCTCCTTGAGTTGAGTTCAGTCGAAAAGACAAAAGCTCCCCCGAGGTTCTGTTTACTCTATTTCGTTTCAAGTAATCATCTCCGGAAAAATATTATTGCTCGGAAATACGAATGCTATCATTCAGGACGGGTTTTCAGTTTTAATTTTGTGTAGTATTTCCCGCGCCACTCATACATAGACCATAAGTTTCTAAGATATGTTCCATAAGTATGACGATTCCTATACTTCACCAAGCGTCACTTCGTGACACGGTCTCAGTAACCAGCGACAAACTTATGGAACATATCTTATGAATTTATGGTAGACTAATAGACTACTTCTGGTCTTGGAAAGACACTCAAATATTATAATATTTTTGGAACTCGTTGCGTTACTCGGCATTTATAGCTTGAATTCCAGATGGAATGTATTTTTTTCTATCATTTATTCAAGAGCTCTGATGCATGGCTCGCGGAATAGTAAATGTGTACTTCGCCTTCATTCCCCCGGTTCCCCAAAGGTTGTTTCATAACGATCTCACATCTTTCTTCTAGGGAGAGTTTCTATAAACCGTATGTGTACAGGTTGCTCTGACATTATGGGGCATGTTCTTTGGGCGATTTTGAGTCGAAAATGTTCTATGACATTTTTACGGATGACCCCTTAAATTAAGAAACTAGAGATGGCTGATACCAGGCTTAACCCGATACCAATATTTACTAACTATGATCCAACATCCGATACTTCAACCGATACCGATATTTTTAGTAGTACCGTGCCATTTACATATGTATTAAAATACTGGGAAATAATTATAGAGTAATTTCAAGAATTATACTACTAGAGGTATTTCCAAAATAATATCACGGCTTATTGACATTCATTGAAATGTATTATCAAGATTAATACATTACCGAAAGACCTAAAAATGTCATTTAGCGCCATATAACGCATTTTAAACGAGTATCGGTTTAGTATTTAGTATAATATTAAACTAAGCGATCCGATACTATCGGGAAACCCCGAGTATCGGTGCCGATACGGATATGGTATCGGTACCGGTTCATCCCTATGAAAAACGGTGGCCCAGACGGCATAATGTCATCGAACATTTTCTACTCGAAATCGCCAAATAAAAAACACCCCAAACATTTTTACAGACCTTTCAGAAAACCCTGTATACTATTTCCCCCATCTTTTTCTAAGGTATAATAGAATATCCTGGACTTGGATGGGAAAACACAGGATTCATTTATTTTAACCCTATAAAGAATCCAATCTTATAAAGGATACCTTTCTTCGTAGAAACCCTGTTTAAATTCATTCCTTCTCAGGTTGCGCTCCCGTTTTACTAGTTTTACTAAAAAAAACCCCACTTTTTTCTCTTATGATTGGCCTTTGAGGATAACACGAGTGCATAACAACGTGTGTGTTTCTTTACATCGGCAGAGAGTCGAGACTCCGACCACCTAACCATGGACAGTCAACTGAATAGGGACTAGGGAGCTAGGTTTGCTTAGAGCAACGCCTGCCACTAGCGCTGTGGTGGCGGGTGTCGCAAGTTCATCCCTAGTAGTAGAATTCGGCGATAAATTGCGATCGGATGGCGCGTGCTACGTATTGCCATTTGTTGACGCGGGTTTAACACGGCTTTGTCTGCCCATGGTTAGGTGGTCTGAGATCGAGACTTTGTTTGTGGAAAACAAAGTGGTTGCATGGAACTTGAACCTGAGCTCTTGGGTGTATGCGCAGCTTCCTGAGTGTTATCATCAGTGACCCCTCCCCCCCCCGGGACAACCTGTTTAAAACGGGACCAGTGCAATATCAACCGAGGGCGTGAGGTTTTTGGCGTTGGTTATATAGGAGCGATGTTATAGAGAGATCGCAGCCATTAAATTTGCGTCATATCGCGAGCAATTTTACAAGGGTCCTCTGGCGCCAGAATAGAACTGACTCGAGTAAAACTGCCAGGATTCCTTTCGCTTTTTTCGGAAATAGCAGTGTTTCGCAAAAGACTATGCCATTAATTACTATACACTCATGACTATATTCAGTACTAAGCCTATGCAGAGCCTCAACAGGTTCATGAGACTCTACCTCAAGGGAGAAATGAGGTCAGATGGAATGGAAAATATGATGGGCAACCTGCGGTACTGAAACTCTCCCAGAGTAAGTTGCACACGCCCCTTCCCTTCGGTAGGCGATTGTAAAGTGCTGCCGCGTAGCGCCGTTGTATTTGTATGAGAAGTAGCTTCTATTTTCAAGACAGAGGGGGTGTCCTTTACGTTTCCGTACTGTACGACCCCACCTGGATGCTGGGAGGACTTTATTGCTGTATGTGGGGGTACAGAGGCAACGTTATAGCTATAGAGAGCTTTCAGATGAGATAGTAGTACGTCACACCCTTCCAAGTCTTACTCTACCCCTCTCTCCTTCAAGCTACCTCTACGTTACTGCACGACTAGCTTGCTCACAATAACCAAGCACTTTGTCAAACTTATGAAACATAAACGTATGGTCAAAACGAATTTTAATAGCAAACAACTAGAGTCATACTCTATATCTTAGGCACTCTCGCTTATAAGAGAACCGTTGAAAAAATACAAACCGACTTTTAAAGTATATTTGTTTTTGAAATAACTTGGTTAAGAATGAGTTAATCTATTTTCCGTTTGTCTTATGGGTTTACATCTAAACTGCAAGGGAGCCCAGCTTTGTCTGTATCTTTCTAATTTATGGTGTCCATATACCATGCAGCAGGCTAAACATAAGCATTGTTATGTCTATCTACAGTATAGTAGACAGTTGTTTAATAAACAACTGATAAAGTTAAACAATTTTATTTTATATAAATACAAGGCCTTAAAAGGATTTCTGTACTTTTTATTTGCATTACGATATTGGATTCTGCATTGATTTTTTTTCAAAGGGACGAGTTTCCAAGTTAAAAATTGTTTTATAGGTTCTTACCAATGTTGTAACTGCGTACTCTCTTGTTATTATTAATAATATTGATGACTTTTATACTATATTGAATTTCCCTGAAATTAATGATGTCACGCTGACGTTACCGATATTACTATAAATAATAAGACGACGATTATTAGCAAAAATTGACAATATCGTTTCAACTTAACATGACTTTGTTTCTCAACTATATAGGCCTAAAGCATACAAGATAAAACATTTGCCGTCGACCAGTCTAGTTAATTCTCCAAACGCCTAGATATTATGCAAGGAAAATGTCTAAAAGATTTACAGGCTTTCCTAGAGAAGTTAAATAGCCTAAGTAGGCGCTATAACTTGGGAGTGGAAATCTCTATACCTATACCGCTTTTGTACCGCCATCAACGGCAACGAAATCCTCCCATTATTCTCAGCGTTTCGGTAGCGTCATAATATTCAGCCACTCCCTGTGTATTCAAAATATCAGCTTTGTTCTCACCTTAGAGGATTCACAGTAAAGGAGTAGCAAGTTATGGTATTGACCTCTCGTTAAAAGTTTTGGAGCTACTTCCGGTATTTGTTTCCTGGTAAACACGTTACATCTGGTGTCTTAATCAGTCTCCGCCTCTATAGAAGATATGCAACAAAGCAGACAACATGTTTCAACGGTGGAAAATTGTCGTCTGCTTGAGATTCAACCACTTAGGAAGTGTCTTATACAGAAGACAATCAGTTAACGAGAAAACCGGAAATGAAGGATATAAATTTTGGAAAGATATCTATCCCCTTATACATCGGTAAAATAAGAAAATATTTTGGAAAAATTACCCACCACGGCAGCATATGCCACGCCCCTACCTAATATCAAGGAATTCTGGGAGACATCCATTGCCACACATGGCTTACCAACAAATACCTCCATCTTACTGTCTTCTCCAAGTGATATGGAATCACTTCAAATCTGTTCTATCAAATATCTCAAATCAGAGATATAATGCAGGGGTGACCAAATTTTAGGCTAAAAGACCAAATTCGAAAATTTCAACTATGTCGCAAGCCGCAACTGTAAAATTTAACATTAATAGCATAAAAATTAGGAGCATAACCATTTTTCATTTAAGTCTGATTGCACAAGTCGCAGGAAAACACCGTTGCACATTATTGAGAGTAGAAGAGGGAAAAATCATGGATTTGTAAAGAGGATGAAGTAACCAAAATACAAAGAATATATACAATGTAAATGGCTGTATCACTTCCACGTGACAAAGACGGAGAAGGTTTTTATGGAAATTTCTGAGACTTATGCGCGGGCCGCAAACAATTAATGATAGATTAGGTTTGCGGGCCTCAATTAAAAAATGGGCGGGCCACATGTTGGCCGTCTCTCTTTTGATGTGTTTAATTAGAGGGATGTACAATGCGTTATCTAGGTACGTGCAAGGAACAATTTTTTGAAGTAGTAGTGTTACTTTTTCCTGGAATACTGATAGGACTCTGTCACATGACTCTAAGCGTGTATGAGCAACTGATCATTCTCTGTAAATAACTTGAAAATATAGAAATCTATAAACTCCTTTCCTTTCGCGTTAGGGAAGAACGCCCTTCAGCTCTACTTCTTGCCTAGGCAACATATAGACTAGGATTGTATCCCTGCATTATATCATAGCTCTAGAAGTAGTAGCTAGACTGGTCTCCAGCGAAGGTTTCCGCCCTGTTATAACTTCAGGTTTCTAAGATTATAAGCGTACACGGAAAGTTCCAGGGTTCATACAAACCTGAAAAACTCAAGGAGATAAATCGTTCACAAAAAACTCAGGGAAATAAATCGTTCACGAAAAACGTCAGGGGAAATAAATAGTTAACCGAAAAACGTCAGGGGAAATAAATAGTTAACCGAAAAAATCAGGGGAAATAAATAGTTAACCAAAAAAATCAGGGGAAATAAATAGTTAACCAAAAAAATCAGGGGAAATAAATAGTTAACCAAAAAAATCAGGGGAAATAAATAGTTAACCGAAAAAATCAGGGGAAATAAATAGTTAACCGAAAAAATCAGGGGAAATAAATAGTTAACCGAAAAAATCAGGGGAAATAAATAGTTAACCAAAAAAATCAGGGAAATAAATAGTTAACCAAAAAAATCAGGGGAAATAAATAGTTAACCAAAAAAATCAGGGGAAATAAATAGTTAACCAAAAAAATCAGGGGAAATAAATAGTTAACCGAAAAAATCAGGGGAAATAAATAGTTAACCGAAAAAATCAGGGGAAATAAATAGTTAACCGAAAAAATCAGGGGAAATAAATAGTTAACCGAAAAAATCAGGGGAAATAAATAGTTAACCAAAAAAATCAGGGGAAATAAATAGTTAACCAAAAAAATCAGGGGAAATAAATAGTTAACCAAAAAAATCAGGGGAAATAAATAGTTAACCGAAAAAATCAGGGGAAATAAATAGTTAACCGAAAAAATCAGGGGAAATAAATAGTTAACCGAAAAAATCAGGGGAAATAAATAGTTAACCGAAAAAATCAGGGGAAATAAATAGTTAACCAAAAAAATCAGGGGAAATAAATAGTTAACCAAAAAAATCAGGGGAAATAAATAGTTAACCAAAAAAATCAGGGGAAATAAATAGTTAACCGAAAAAATCAGGGGAAATAAATAGTTAACCAAAAAAATCAGGGGAAATAAATAGTTAACCGAAAAAATCAGGGGAAATAAATAGTTAACCGAAAAAATCAGGGGAAATAAATAGTTAACCGAAAAAATCAGGGGAAATAAATAGTTAACCGAAAAAATCAGGGGAAATAAATAGTTAACCGAAAAAATCAGGGGAAATAAATAGTTAACCGAAAAAATCAGGGGAAATAAATAGTTAACCGAAAAAATCAGGGGAAATAAATAGTTAACCAAAAAAATCAGGGGAAATAAATAGTTAACCAAAAAAATCAGGGGAAATAAATAGTTAACCAAAAAAATCAGGGGAAATAAATAGTTAACCAAAAAAATCAGGGGAAATAAATAGTTAACCAAAAAAATCAGGGGAAATAAATAGTTAACCAAAAAAATCAGGGGAAATAAATAGTTAACCAAAAAAATCAGGGGAAATAAATAGTTAACCAAAAAAATCAGGGGAAATAAATAGTTAACCAAAAAAATCAGGGGAAATAAATAGTTAACCAAAAAAATCAGGGGAAATAAATAGTTAACCAAAAAAATCAGGGGAAATAAATAGTTAACCAAAAAAATCAGGGGAAATAAATAGTTAACCAAAAAAATCAGGGGAAATAGTTAACCAAAAAAATCAGGGGAAATAAATAGTTAACCAAAAAAATCAGGGGAAATAAATAGTTAACCAAGAAAATCAGGGGAAATAAATAGTTAACCAAGAAAATCAGGGGAAATAAATAGTTAACCAAAAAAATCAGGGGAAATAAATAGTTAACCAAAAAAATCAGGGGAAATAAATAGTTAACCAAAAAAATCAGGGGAAATAAATAGTTAACCAAAAAAATCAGGGGAAATAAATAGTTAACCAAAAAAATCAGGGGAAATAAATAGTTAACCAAAAAATCAGGGGAAATAAATAGTTAACCAAAAAATCAGGGGAAATAAATAGTTAACCAAAAAAAATCAGGGGAAATAAATAGTTAACCAAAAAAATCAGGGGAAATAAATAGTTAACAAAAAACTCAGGGAAATCAGGGAAATTTCTAAGATTTGAGTAAGTTAGCTCTGAATGGGTTGGTTCATATATGGGAAAAAAACCTGGAAATCTCAGGAAATCGGTTTGCCAAAAGTTGTATGAACCCTGAGTTCTTCCATCCCATCTTTTTAAAAAGTAACTGCGACCTTATGGAAACGGATGCCATTAGTCGATAACTCTTTTGTAGCTTTGAAGTCTATCGTATCGCGGGCCACTGAATGCCGGCTATAGGCCTGATAATAAAAAAATATCGTTAAAGATAATCGATATTAAAGAAATCGGCGAAATCGATAAAGTTACTTTCTCGTAATGGGATGAAAAATCGAAACTATCTTTCTTAACTCGCTGATATCTGCAGATTGAATCGTTCACCAAATGACGTTTCGTCCTGACCCAAAACTTTGACCTCAGCAGATCATCATATTTTTAGATTTATTTATTTATAACCTCATAGAAATGTAAAGTTTTCCAACATATTTGAATTTTGCTGCAAATTATTTTTATATACGACACACATTTCCACTTGAATTGTTATTTTTGGATTTTTTGAGAAATTATTTTGAACAATTTCTATATTTGGCTTTTTCCAAGGTGACCAAACTTTTTGGTGACACAAAAGAGATTTTGTAGCCTGTGTTTAACAAGGACATTCTACTCTTTAAGAAAGTGAGATTAATTATTTGTAGGATATGGATAATAATAGCATAAGTTTATAAGATATGTTTAATAAGTATGACACTTCATATACTTCGTAATGCAAGAGAGCTAGCTAGTTCTAGAACGACGCGAGAATTGACTGCACTCGGTTTTGAAGTCCATCTTCCTATTTAGTCAGTACTAAGCTTATGACAACGCCTCACTAGGCATCTCTTTACGATAATATATGACGTTTCACCTACGTCACTTCGTGACAAGCTCTCAGTAACCAACCTTATTGAACATATCTTATGACTTTATGATTATAAACTTAAATCTACCACGTGTTAGGTCTTATACACATTTTTCGGAAATATATTACATGCAAATTTTGTTTATGAACAATGTTTACGATTTTCGATATTAAAAAGTTGATCTGAAATCTGACGACACAGCATTTGGGAAACACTGCTTTAGTAAATTCAAACGGTTCGCAAGACTAGTCGTCAATACACGTCATATGACTGTCTTTATGAAAAAAAAAACAAGAATCCATTTTAAAATATTTCGACATTTCTTTTTTATGTCATCGTCAAAAGACATCTTAGCGTTTCGTATAGGCTGTGCCTAAAGATTCGGGTCACGATCGACATTCGACGCAGAAATTGACTGAAGAGTTTTTGAAGTTTTTCTATGCTGGCGCGTCACAAGCTCGATCCCCCCACGTTTTATTTTTATTCAATTTATTTTTTTTTCTTTTTCTTCAAGCGAAGATTTTTCACGCCTTCCTAAGCTAACGTGATCGACGCGAATGCTAAGCCTTGTAGCGACTCACTTTGCCTAGATCCTCTTCAATTGGTTGCCTCAAGCTATCAACTACAACTATGAACTGCAACTTTGAACCGTCAAAACTTTATATTAGAACCACTTCCACTAGAGGAATCCCTTTAGGCAATGTTAGCTAAAATTGTCCTTTATCCATAGGTACTAAATACTTGGGTACTACCTGAATCTGAGTTCCAATAAATAAGTTTTGAAGAAAAAAAATAAATTTTTATACCCCATCCCCCCGCCGAATAAAATTAACGAATTCATTATTTTGAAGGGGGTTTGAAGGTAAAGACTAACTTTATAACTCTGGAAGAAAATCTATTGAAATTGTCTAAGATAATGTTGTCCTCTATCCAAGTATTTGGCAATCTATAATAAGTAAAACTCCTGATTGACTGATAATCAACGCCCAGCTCAAACTGCTTTACCAACAGAGCTCAAAGAGGAGGTTACTCTTATGTGCAAAGCTCTCATATGAGCGGACCCCATAATAGCGGTTTACCGAAAACGCAGTTTACCCGTTACCGCAGTTCCCTGTACAGCGGTTCTCATAAATGTCCGTGGATCGTTACAAAAGTTCCCTAAAGAGCCTTAGAACCGGGATGTCAAAAACAATAGTCGTTTATGATGGTGTAGACTAGGTTATTTGAGCCCCAATAGTATTAGGTCAGGTAAGGTAAGCTTATGTTTTGCAATTCAAACCCCATTCAGTTTTATTAAGTCAGATTAGGTTTGGTTATTTGAACCCAATAGAATTATTTCAGGTAAGGTTTGTTTTGGTTATTTGAACCCAATAGAATTATTTCAGGTAAGGTTTGTTTTGGTTATTTGAACCCAATAGAATTATTTCAGGTAAGGTTTGTTTTGGTTATTTGAACCCAATAGAATTATTTCAGGTAAGGTTTGTTTTGGTTATTTGAACCCAATAGAATTGTTTCAGGTAAGGTTTGATTTGGTTATTTGAACCTCAATTATGTTAAATCGGGTTAAGTTACATTTTGCTATCTGAACCAATATTGTATTAAGTCAGCTTGGGTCATGTTTTGTTATTTTAAGCCGAATTGTTTTAAGTCAGGTTTTTTATTTGAGCCTCAGTAGTATTATATCAGGTAAAGTTAAGTTATTTGAATTAGTTCAGATAAATATTAGGATATGTGTTTTGCTATTTGAACCCTAATTGCATTATGTCACGTCAGGTTTGGTTATTAGAACCTCAATAGTGTTATTTCAGGTAAGATTGGGTAAGGTTTGGTTTGGTTATTTGAACCTCAATAGTATCAGAACAGTAAAAATTGGGTGAGGTGAGGTAAGGTTTTTATATTTGAACCTCAATTAGGTTAGGTTAGTTATGGTAAGGTTAGGGTATGATGATCTATTTGCACTTAGGTAAGGTAAACTGCAGGATTCAGAATTGTTCGAAACTCCACTTAAATATGACTATTTCCCCAAATAGCAGCTTCGATTTCTAAAATAGTAGTTTCGAACAATGCCGCTGTTGCTATTTCGGGAACTGCTCTTACAAGGTAGTAGGTACACGACGCGGACTCCGTCTAGTGTTGCCTCTTGGCACGAGGGATATGACCTCCGATTTTGGCACCACCCCTGTGCGTTAGTTTCTCTTGAAGTATTTAATCGAATGGTCTATTAGATAAAACCATTTATCCTAAAGATGTGTCATCGCTTGGCGATATCTTCTCGGAAATCGAGCTTCGTCTTAATACTTTACGGGAAAACCTGGGCTCTTTTTTTCCCCAGCCTTTTTCTCACATTCCCGCCGGTTCTTAGATACTTGTCTTACGTGACCCTATATTTCCCGTCTAAAAGAAAAATTATCACCATTCACCAATAGAGACAATGAAGGAAGGCCCAACGTGGTTCATCCTAGAGTGAAATATTATTGGGCTCCTTTTTTTCTAATTTCGGAGAAAACGTGGCCAATCTTTCTAATGAAATTGCAATAAGGGATTTCCGACATTAATATTGTACGTGTCCTTCCCCGTGATCATAGCAATACCAAGCCTCTGTATTTTAGACGCCCATTAAAATTGTAAATCAAATAAATATGAAATGAAAGTGTTTTTTTTTTTTTTTTTTCTATGAGTAATTGCGGTGCTTTCGAAGCCCAAGCCCCTGACTGAGTAAAGTGAAAGTTGCATTCTAGACGCGCAAAAGTTTCATAATTACTTGCCGTTTCAAATTTTAAAGGAAAAAAAAACTTGCCGTACCCGTACACGTTTTTCGGTAAATCTATACGTATAAACCTGGTATAAGTTAAAGTCCTGGCTACTAACTGACTAAATGATATTCAGAACCCAGCCCAAACCGCGTTACCTAGTGGTAGGTTGAAAATATTCAGGGATTTTACTATTAAGTAGTAGGCACGCACCTAGAAAGATTTTTCCAGTCTGCGGCCATCTTGAAAATGGCGGTCACAAATGTAAACAATTATTTATGGAATAACAATCAGCCTGGCGTAGTACAATGATTCCCTATTACCTACAGACGGTCTAATGGCTTTTGGTGTAACGATTTACCGCCATATTTTTAAATGGCGACCTAAAATGTAATGAAAATGTCTCGACGGGCTGACGGGTCCCTTCGCTACTTTGATAAAGCCAATCGTCATCATACTTAGCTTTGCTCTATACCACCAATTTAGTGAAAGTATGATTTTATAGCCTTTGTTAAACAAGGTCACTAGAATAGGCTCCTTGAGACGGTGAGTATAATTATTTGTAACCCATAATGACTAAAATCAGAAGTATATTATACTTCTCTTCGAGAGAAATTTACCAGAAAGCGGGGCAACAAAAAGGGTGAGCCTTTGAAGAATCATGTTATTCTATTATCCCCTTCTGCTAAAATCTACCAAAAGACAAAGACTTTTTTCAGTAGAATATGTCAATTTTGTCTATGATCGCTATTTGCGATTTTTTTTACTAAATTTTAAAATTGGTATGAATATATCCCGACATTAATGTGGCGCAACAATGCCTTTGAAAAACACTGTAAAGTTAACGTAAGTCAGAATCACCAGTATTAAACATTTTTCTCGTTTTTTTTTATCGTGTTCTTTCGTTTCTTACTTATGAAAACCTTAAATAACAAGCTACGTTAGCCTTAAAATTCGGTAAATCTTTGGCCTTAGTCGCTCTCAGCCTACGGCAAAGAATCGAGGTGAAAACTCGTGGAAGTTTGGGGTGGAAATCGATTTTTCTATTCTATAAAGTTATTCCCTTCGCTAAGCCTAACCTAACTCCACCCAGAAACAATATTACGTTGTAGGCGGTTATACTGCATATATTTAGCCAAGGCTACCGTACTGAATTTCCCTTCGGTCCTTACCTCGACTAAAATATTCAATAAAAGCGAGGGAGTGAACCGGCAAAGAGAAACTGCAATCCCTTTTAGTTGTTTATGCAAAATCAATTCTGAAGTGAAGTTCAATATTAAATTATTGTAGATTTTAGATGGATTGTTTTTACTTTTAGTTCTGGAAGAATTCTTCCGAAATGCAGATTTTATCAACTTGTTTTACGCTTTCTTTGTGTGGCCAATTGAGAATTGCTGTTGAATTTTTCTAAGATATAACTCGTAAATGAACCAAATATGTCATTCTGGAATGTCTACTTTGAACATTGTGCTATATTTCTCGCTAGGATCATCACTGATAGACTATTCCATAAACTGCTCTGGGACGCTCTTGGAGCGCTCTGAAAATTCTTCGCGTTCCATTTATTGGATTTACCGAACGATGAAAATCGAGATCCGCTTTGATCTGACCAATACAAATCGCTCGCTAAATCTGTACAAATGTTTAGACGGTAAAAAACTAAAAACAGCTCCGGATAGGACGCTAATCTTTCCAGGGCAATCTGAGAAGGATATTGGCGCTCTCTGTCAGATATTATGACGTATTAGAGCAAATAGCGAGCGATCTGAGCGAGGGTAAATGGAATACGCTATGAGAAGCGGTCTTCTAAAGCAGACGACACAATTTTACACGGACTCCATTTGTATATCGCTTCTATTATAGCGCACACAAACGTGGCTGGTAGTTCATTTGGGGAATGTCGTGCTGGGTGCGACAAATTTGTTTAGCATGTACACACTCCGAGGTGGTCATTGAACGAGAATTAATTTGAAAGCTATGTCTTGTTTCCTCTCTCTCTCCTGGCTTTTTTGCCGCTAATGATGTTTTCAAAATAGGAAGGAAAAAAAAGAACGTTAATGGAAAAGGCTTTCTATTGTATTGTTTCGAACACGAGAATTTTAGCTTATATACTGGAACTTGTATTTTTTTATTTTTAATCATATTGAATTTTTTGAAGCGTTATGGTTTTTCCTCTGCTACATGAGATCAAAGAGAATGTAGTTGATGGAGCTGTAATTTAAAGAAAAAAATTCAGAATACGTCAGGTGGACTTCAATTATAAACTGTGAAACTCACGATTTGCCTATTATTGTTACTGGTTAAAATACCATTCTTGGCACGAATCAATATTTTATAGATTAAAAAAGAATACTTCTCTTCGAGAGAAGTGTACCACAAAGTATGGAAATTGTAACATGATTCTCATGACAAGCTCTCAGTAAGCAGTGTCAAACTTATGGAACCTATCTTATGAACTTCTGATATTATACATTAACCTATTTGTATCGAAAATTAACTACAACGCGGTGACCAGATGAGGTCATTTGAAGTCGCCATTGTGAAATTATTTTATTTTGTGGAATAGACCCGATTACATCGCAATCAAAACTAGTTTTCAGCAACTCAAATAAAATTTGGGACTACCTCTTTAAGCATGTACTTGAAAAACGTTATCGTGCCAAATTTTAAAAGTTAAAGGGTTAGTTCTTATCAGCGAAAGGCTGTAGACATACTTGAACTTCTTAAAACCCCCTTTTTTTTTCTTTTTTGAAAGCCTACCTTACCCCAGGCTAGTAACTTATTTTTTCTTTTATGCTCTAGCGTCGACGTAGTTCTGAACTTACCGACACCGGCAATAAATTAAGTATCAAAATAGTAGCTAAGAATACTTCTTTTTCTAGCACTTTGCAATAGCGAAGAAACATTGTTATTTTGACTTCTAATAACTGTATCTATTACAGATATTACTTCAGAATTAGTTTTGCATGTGAAATACTGGTAATTTGATTTCTCGAGAGAATTGTAATTCAATTAATCAATTACAAAATATTTCAAGATAAGGCAAATTTTAATTCGAATAATTGTATTTATTAGGGCTGGCCTAATTTTCAAAACGTTTTGGCACATCTTTCGCCCGATAATATTTATATCTAACACATCTTAATTTCCATTTGCACTATTTTAATTTGAGTTTCAAATTTCAATATTTGTCTTTGGCCTATACGAGCAAAATATTGTGAAGGAAGTATCATTTTATAGCCTGTATTAAACAAGGTCACTAGACTCAGTGATATTAATTGTAGGCCAGTAATAGACTTAAAACTACCACGTGGCTTAGAAATTTTCGATATGAATCCTACTTACCAGAATGGGATAATGGAAGAAGTTTGACACTCTGTATCATCTTAATACTTAGTTATGTGACATGATTCTTCCCAGGCTCACTCTTTTTCTTCGCTCTCCTAGTCGTCAAATTTCAGAGTGTTAAGAACTAAATCCTCAGCAATCAACTCAAAAACCTCGTCTTGACGTGGGACAAAAATGCACAATTGCGCATTGGAAAATTGTTAAGAGCTAAAAGAGTAATGATGAGTTAACTATTTTTGCGTATGTGAGGCGGTTTAGTAACCTTGCTATAATAAATGTAAAATGATGTTGGGAAGAATCATGTTATAATTACATCGCTTTGTAGTACACTTCTGTCGAAGAAAAGTATTATATACTTCTAGTTTTTCTAAAAAGATTTTGTGAATCTTAGCTCCATAGTGTATGATATAAACGGGTGATTTACATTTACGGCGGTATTTGTTAAATTACCAATTCACATCTCTATGTGAAACACTGTAACATTACTTTGTTACAGTGAAATTTTAGTAATTTAATCTCTCAAGAAAATTAAACTCCTGGCAATTGGTAATTAATCAATTATAAAGTATTTGAATAATTAACGTCAAAGAATATATGGCAAGAAACACCTTTCTTATTAAAGAAAACTTAGAAGGGACTCTTTTCCTATATGGCGGTTGATTATATACAGGCGTACTGGGATGAATCAAGAGCTAGAGAGAGTGCCCGTTAATTTTACATATTACAGAGCTTAGCCTTTGATTATTAAGAGACGCCTGACGAAACGGCGATAAGGGATGCTGAAGCCAGAGCTCCCTTCCTATCATCTCTCGGTGAACTCTAGTGCGCTGGGCCTCGTTATTCACTGGCAGTTCTTTGAATTCATTACGTACAGATTCCGCGCCCGCGTGTGTGTGTGTGTGTGTGTTGGAGCCGCTTCCTTTTCCAAAGAAGATTATCGCCAGCCAGGGGCCAAGAGAGAGAGAGAAAGTGAGAGATGCCCATAATTTACGCGTTTTGGGTTCGCGCCTTTTTCCAAAAGCGAGGCCTTTTTCAGACTCACTTTATTCTCACTTCTAAAAACCCACAAAATTTACTGAGATATGGTTTGGGGAATGAATTTTTCTCGTAGTCCCTGGTAGGTCGTTTCGCCCTGAACATAAATGTGCAGCGGGTAAAACATTTCTACAGGCGCTTATTGAAAAAACATTAGATCGTTTCAGCCTACATGCTGACTTTCCCTAAGTAACGTTTTCTTGGGAAAATCTAATGATTATTTTCAAAAGAGGTTTGTTTCCTTCTGTTTGTGTATTTTTTCTCTATGCACAGTCGCAATTTTAAACAGGGTCAGAAACAAGTCCAAATCTAGTTTATTGATTGCTTGGACCAGTTCATTTATTCCAAAACTTGGGGTCACTGGCCCCAGAGACCACTTAATTATCATTTTATTAGTTCGGGGTTCCTTATTAGAATTTTTCTAGCTCAACACATTTTCTACAAATTCTACTCTTGTGTATTTAGTACTCCTTGGCTACAACTGCCCTGCGAAAGTTCTGTAGTCTTTGCTCCTTGGAACAATATTAGACCAACTCCTGCCACCACAACAACAATAACCGCGCCTTGAACTTGAAACCATATAATAATTTAATAAATAAAATATTCTAAAATGTACAAAATTAAACTTGCGAGCAGCCTAACTGCTCCTCCCTGTTCCAAAAGGGATTCACTGTATGTGAAAAGAAAATAAATATTCATTCATTCATTCATTCTATTGACTATTGATCTTGACTAGCGTCTATACTCTTGAAAGAGATTCATGTAGTCAACAGCCTAGACGATAGTCAGTACAAGTTGTCAGTAGTCTCATTAGGCAGTAGTGTATGCTTGATGGAATGAGGAATTGAGTGGAAACCCTCATATTTTTAATTAGTTAAAATAAACAATAAATAATGGGACCATTAAAAAAATAATTATGGCTGTTTAATAAATCCAACACGAGGGGTCACTGGTCCCGAGGACCATTAACAAAATCCACCTTATTTCCAACTCTGGACTCACAAATCGATTAGTTCTGCATTTTATCAAACTGCATGGTTAAGGGAAGGTTTATGAGAAGTGATTTGGTAGTTGAGTTCTTCTCAAGGTTGGGTGGGAGCCCTAGCTATTAGCCTATTTGTCGTAGCTGTTAAATTTGGTCAATTACAAGATTTTGTTTTAATTTTACGTCATATACTGTTTTACATTCCATTCATTTGTTTTCCACTGCGAAGTTCCCCGACAGGATAGCCACCCAGTTTCAAAAGGGTCCACCTCTTACGGCAAAAACAATAAACCTGTAAACCCGTCTATATTAGAGCTCGAAAATCGGAAATGTCTCGCGAATTCCCCTCGTGCTAATAAAAAGCAAAGTGATCAAGTTAAAATTTTACCGTCTTTAATTTTCACGAGGATGATAACTTTGCAAAAGGGTTAAACTGGTCGATAAATTATCACTTGCTTTATAACTAAAGACGGTAAAATATTAATTCGAACACCTTGTTTTAATTATCACGAGGGGAATTCACGAGACATCCGCCGCTTTTCGTTCAAGGTTTGATGACACGTATCAGAAGTGAGATGAGACCAGAAGTACTGAGCTAACCAAATTCTTCACTCGGCGAAAGTGAATATTCTTGATAAAACAAGAACGGTTGGCTCTCTAGTAGCGGTTTCTGAATTTTCCCTCCAAAACGTGAGACGCTCCTGGTGGTAGACGGCCGAACTAGATTCCAGCACCGCGTCCGTGTTCCACGGCTTTAGGTTGAGGGGAAGGGGGCAGGAAATGTTTTTGGAACTCGACCAATTTTTTTTCTCAGTAGTGTAGGCGCGTGGGAAGCGGCATAAAATCCTCAAATTTGTTCACTAGTGCCAGGATCTACTATCAACGCTAGAGCCCTTCACTTCTAGTCTCATCTCACTTCTGCACGTATGAATAATAGCCTATTCAGATATCGCGCACTCATAGAACGCACGACTCTGACACCAACCCTTTGGCGATAACTCGCTTAAAACGTTAGAGAATTGCCCCCAATTCCCGGTAACTAAGCTATACTATTTAAGTAAAATAATAATAGATGAATATTCTTTATTTCGCGAAATATGTCTTTAGTTCTTCGCTATCTTGTTTTGAGGATTTTTTTGAAGAGAAGGAGGAATTAATTTAAAGGTCTTTAATTTGGGCTCATCCTTTCCAGCTTTTTCTGACAAATCTGAGGAGCTTAAACCCCGAAACTATTTTTTTTCCCATGCAGCCGGCTAACCTTGACGCCATACTTCTGAACCTTAATATATTTAAACTAAGATGAATGTGGCCCGCGCCCGCCGCGACTTAACTTTACAAGATGGATGGAAAATACTTGCAGTTTAACTTATAACGTCCGAGGGTAAAGTCACTGGGCACTAAGAGTTTCCTTGGCGTCTTCAATTTAAAACAGGAGTGCATGCAATGTACTTTCATTTAGTTAGTTGCCTATATTTTTAAATATATACTCAATCAAAATGAAGCCAGTGTTTGTCCAAAGATTTTTTTGCCCGATTTTAAATACATCTTTACACGTGATTGTTATTTTTATTCCAGTGAACTTTATTTTGAAGAATTTCTGAATTTGTATTGTCCTGTACGACCAAAATGTTTGGTGTAAATATGATTTCATAAACTTATGTTATATAAGATCACTAGACTCGCATAGAGACCCCGATTCAATTCAATTCAATTTAATTTATTACCACGTGGCGAAATTATAGTGTAATTTATTATGGCAATTTTGTCCATGAACCCTATTAACGCTTTTATAATTTGAAATTCTAAAGTTGATCAGAAACTACAGTTTTCAAATCTCACGACACTGGAATAGTATTAAAAAGAAGCGATATCTAGTTTATCAGGGAGAAGGTATAAGTTGCCCAAGTATTCGCGCGCCATAGTCCCAGTCCCCCTTTCAAAATTCAAGGACTAAAAGGAGGCCGGGCTATTTCGCCTCTCTTCAGTCAGAAAATACGTAATTTTCGTCATTCGCGTCGCGCTGACGTGAGTTTTCAAGAACCAATCTGAGATGCTGGTTGTAATTTAGAGGCAAGGATTAACTCCGGACCTACGTTTGGACTTGAGATAAAGTTAGAAATGTAGCGAATTTAAACTAGATATCGCTTCTTGGTATTGACAAGAAGGCAGAGCGTTACACGATTGGTCGAAGCTGCCAATTTAAAATTATCTACGAAATTTCAATTTATTTTGAATTTTAAAATCATTCGGAGATATTTCCCGCATGAATGGTCTTATATCTATTAAAAAAATGGCTTGATTTTCCTTTTCACCCTCCCTTTAACATTCTTCTAAGTTACTTACCCCTCGAGGAAGTCAGCCCCCAATCCATCCGTCTCTCAGGTGTATAGTTGGTCTTGGCAATAACCTGGAAGGTGGGTTGGAACTAGCCTCAAGGATCGAGGTTAAGCCTGCCTTTAAGGCTATATAAGGAGGTAGCTATAGCTATTTTTAACGGGCTTGTCGAAGCGTTTCAAATTGAAGAGGAGTTTCGCGTGACCTCTTCGATGAGTTGCAGGCGAGCTAGATACCTCATCACGTCTTTTCCCGCTCTTTCTACCTTAAGGTAACGGATGAAGAGAAGCTCAAGCTGCACTGACGGGCCTTGGCTACGGGATACCCTATAACCTTTCGTCAGATGTAACTAATATCGCTCGACAGTCTCGATCGCATTTCATACTGGCAAAGGCTTAAATTGGAAAATGAAAATCCGCCATTGAGAACCGAAAGCACTTATAGAAATGTTATTTAATTAATAGTAAATGTAATTTAATTTAATGTTAATTAGGTGTACCTATATTTCTTCCATTAATCAATACATTTAAACAAGTGTTTCCCAAACACCGTGACAAATGCAGTATAGTGACATTTTCAGATCAACTTTTTAATTTCGAGTGAACAAATAGTCAATAGTGTTCATAGAAAGAACCGAGAATGGGTTTAGGATATGATATTATCCTGAATCCGTTCTTGACAAAACTGATGTAATACGTGACGTCACGTGGTAGTTTAAGGTGAAGCCTTATAGAGCCTTAGCGTGGCCTTCGTAGAAAAAACTGAGATTATTATTATTATTTAACTTGGGTTCTAGCATCGTAGCTTCATTTCGTATGGTTTTTCCTAATTTAGAATGACTTTGCTAGGACACCATGGAGCCCAAACTGTGAGAGGTATTTCATTTCATTTCATTTTAAACATGATACCAGAAGCAAAAGCATGCTTAGGGCAAACACCCACCATTCGCCAACGGATTTTCTCTGAGGGTTGGGCTCTTTCCTAATATACTTTAAAAGGTTCAAATTAGGGCATCACATGGTGTAGAATTTTAAACGTACTAAGGGTTAATTTGTTATTGATGTTGCTAAATGACTCTAAAACAAGCAGTCCAAACGTTTCGATTTACATTTTATAATTTTGTTTTATTTACACCTAGACGTCATAGGACAAATCTTTGAGGAAAAAAGAATTAGCGCCCTCAGTGAAATAATCTTTGATATATAAGTGTTTTTGCAAACCACTAATTTCGCTCATTTTGGCTTAAAAATAGTACGCGCCTTTTCACTAGCGACGCCGTCTGCTATTGACCTACAAATAATTCGTTGTCTCATTCTAGCATATTTCAATTGTTTAATTCAAGCTATAAACCTTTCACCAAACATTTTAGTCCTAAGACAAATGTTGAAATAGTTCAAAATAAACTTTTATGATATTCAAATTACAGATATTGACGTATAATTTAAGATATGTCCTCTATTTATAATCGTGCTGAAGATGTGCACTCACAACTTCGAAAACTTCATAACACACTCATTTAAACATAAACGTTAGCCACGTTACAAAAATGTCTTCTGCCATAAAACAGCTTAAGTCAAGTTACGGGATTCTTGGTTTTCAAGTCGTCCCACGGCCCACGCACGATTTTCTGCATCACAATAAAAGTACTTAATACGAAGCTAATTATTTTCGAATGTCTCTGTAATATATTCAAGTCAAAACAAACAATTCCACTGAAAGTTTAAAACTTGAGCAGGGACAAATCCGGGATTGGCATTGAGTTACTTGGAGAGGGGGGGGGGGTTGGCTATAAAGAGGCCGGCCCACGACCACCTCTACTTAATTGACGCTATCGCTGTATAATTTTTGTAATTAACTTAAGCCAGAAATAGATTGGGGTGTAGAAGAAAGTAGATCTCGGTTAATTGAAAAATCGATTTAGGGTAGGTACGTAGCACGCAGACTTTATAACCCCTTCCACTACCCTCTTCTCAATTCTTTAGTCTTTACCTAATAGGCTCGTCCGAGTCAATTCACTTCTCTCGTAAATATTGTTAAAGATTTTAGTTTTTAACAATAATATAAAATTAACTCCAGTTTGCTTAAAGACGGGCTTTTGCTGCCTTTTTAGGAAACAGATTGAAGGCAACCAGGAACAGAATTAATTCCATAGAGGCAATAATAAAGTTGACGTTTTTGAGGCCCTAAGCTAGGTCTGATTTTTGAGGCTCCGTCACAAATATGACCTTCAGGCTCGAGGTTTTAAGCTTGTTCAGTTTTTTGAGGCTCCTGTACAAATATAATGTCCTCTAGTCTCGACACTCTAAGCTAGGTCAGTTTTTTAAGGCTCGTGCATAAATATAATGTCCTCCAGGATCGAGTCTCTAAGCTATATCAGTTTTTGTGAAGATCCTGCACAAATATTATGTCCTCCAGGCTCAAGGCCCTAAGCTAGGTCAGGTTTTTGAGGGCCACGCACAAATATTATGTAAGCTAGGTCAGGTTTTTGAGGGCCACGCACAAATATTATGTCCTCCAGACTCAAGGCCCTAAGCTAGGTCAGGTTTTTGAGGGCCACGCATAAATATAATGTCTTCCAGGCCCGAGGCTCTGAGCTGGGTCAGTTTTTTAAGGCTCCTGCACAAGTATAATTTCGTCCAGGCTCGAGTCTCTAAGCCAGGTCAGCATTTGTGAGGCTCTTGCACAAATATGATGACCTCCAGGCTCGAAACTCAAAGCTAGGTCAGTTTTATGAGGCTCCTGGCACAAATATGATGACCTCCAGGCTCGAAACTCAAAGCTAGGTCAGTTTTATGAGGCTCCTGGTACAAATATAATGTTCTCCAGGCTCAAGACCCTAAGCTAGGTCAGATTTTTGAGGGTCCCGCAAAAATATAATTTCCTCCAGGCTTGAGACGAAAAGCTAGGTTAGTTTTCTGAGGCTCCTTCACAAATATAACGACCTCCATGCTCGAGACTCAAAGCTAGGTCAGATTTTTGAAGTTCCTGCACAAATATAATTTTGTCCAGGCTCGAGTCGAGTCTCTAAGCCAGGTCAGTTTTCTGAGGCTCATGAACAAATATATATGGCCTCCAGGCTCTAAGCTACACCTTAGTTAGCTAGCTTGCTTGTAAATCCGGCACTGAAGTTTGAAATCAAGTCTTATCAATGAATTATAAATAATACCAAATAAGTACCAAGCCATGATTTAAACTTTATTGTTGGTCATGTACATAAGGATGTAGCCGTAAATTTACAAAAACGGGTCAGCTTCACTACTTAAGTTGGGGGTTTTCAATCGATTGGTATCGCAGTGTGAACGGGATCCTTTCTGGTGGCAAGGCGCTTGTCCGAAAAACGAAAAAGGCGTCCTGAGCTTAATGACCATCTTAAAAATATATTTCCGCATGGCTAGAATACGTGCTACTAGAGATCTATCTAGTACAGAGTGCACTTCTCCAAAATGTATCCGTCGACCCTTCTCTCTTCAAGAGGCACAAGGTACTTTTCCGCCTTATATACATACATACCGAAGAAAGGTCACGCCCTGATGATATGGGCTTAAAGATAAATGTATATAAGGTTATTTTATCACACAGTTCCCATTTCTTTAGACAATCTTTATTTTCGTTATTGTTTATTCGATGAACACGCGATTTTGTATGTGGGAGAGAATCAGAATTTTTATCAGGGATATTTTTAGAATGAAACTTTTTGAAAGATCTATGTTGTTTGAGAGGAATTACTCTAGGACCAGTCATCTATGTTTCCCACACGCTATGTCGAGATGCATTACTATGTCGTGAGATTCGGAAACTGCGTCAGAAGTGTTCATAGACAAAATTGATATAATATATTATCGAAAGAAGGGCATGTCACGAGATAGTTTTAAGTAAATGGCCTATACATATTTTCACCGCTGCCGTTACGGCGGTCGCAAAACCCAGCGCCATTTTCGGAGGTGCAAACACTTTTAGGTTTTTTAGCCAGTATTTTTTTGGCCTGATTGACGGCTATTATTCTTTCCATTTTCATACACAGAACATTCTTAAACGATATATTTTTTGTAGCGAACTTAAAATTTGCTTAATTTCAATAAAAATTTATTTAAATTGGAAACTTCAGTCTTTAAACGTTCAAGAAAAGATTTACTCCTTAAAGAATACGGCATAAACGCCGGGAATTTTAAAATTGTGCCCTCTAGTTCTCTGAACAATGATGCAGACGATAACGAGTTATCAAAACCACAGACCACGCGCGATCGAGTTAGGTTTGCCAAAACAAAACAGAATCCCTCTCTCCATAAATGGCGGACGATCACTTGACGATATTTTTCTTGAGACTACATTTGAATTTCCTTAAATGACTTTCACAATTACCAAACGCGCAAATCATTATTTTTCCTATTTTTAATTACTTTATTAAACTCCACTTGATGCAAATAAATATTAACATTAGTCTCAAGGCTTAGCGAAATGAGACCAAACGGCCATTTTACTAGTTTAAATTGTGCCGGCTTTTGCCACGACCTTGTCGTCTGCTAGCCCTTTTTTTCTTCTTCTTCTTTATTATTTTGGGACACTTTAGCAATGAAACTTTAACATAGGATCAGCCATTAAGATTCTGGTACATTTTATAAAAGGTTCATGTTGAGACATCCGCGGCGCCCAAATGGACTACTAATACCAAAAGTAATATAAGAAACCTCCCTACGGGAGGAAAGTGTACAAACGCGAATTTTTTCCGATACATCCTCGTACCGCGAATGTCCCCGCGCACTTATACGGCCGTAAACAAAGTTTAAAAAATAGGGCTGGGCCGCGTAGAGCGTAGGAATACATAATACATTCTCTGATCTAGTGATCTCGCGATTGCGTCGGCTGCTTAAGCGATTGCGTCGGCTGCTTAAGTGATTGCGTCGGCTGCTTAAGTTTGTCAATTTCACAAACTCATTGTAATTTTAAACTTTTCCAATGAAATAATTCATGCAGTATTTTTTAGATTTTGATTATAATCAATCATTAATAGACAGGCAGTGACTAGATTATAGGATTTTCATAGGTCTTTGCATAAAATTTGAATTAAATCCTTACCTTGCCAAGGTATATGACTAACACTATACATAGATAGATTTTAAAATGGTGTTATTATCTATCTCGAAATTTTATTCTTGTATTCATCATTTTCATCTTCTTGGCTTCACAACAAACTAGATTTTTGTTTCGAAATAACCGTATGTGAATATTTATTAACAAAATCAGGAATCTTCTGTTTCTTTAAGACAGACGGCTAAGCAGACTACACTAGTTTGAAGCGCTTTTTCCTCTTTCCTTTTCCAACGACCATATCGAAAGACTGCCGTACCTTGTCCATGAGCAATAGTGTCTGAATATGGTATTTGGCGGTTCGAGGATGTATCGCGTGTTTTAACGTTATGCCTATGGCGTCTTGTATACTTCCCTCCCGTAGGGAGGTTTCTTATATTACTTCTGCTAATACTATTCCCTCACCGTAGAAGTATACAGCGTTTACACCGATTACGTTTAGTGGCTGGCCCCTCGCGAGTCAGTAAGGGAAGCGTTGAGGAACTTTATCTGCAAAGATATATACACACGTTATCGCGGACTGCACAAGCCGACCGCTTCCTGTACATAGAGCTAGCCTTAATGGATAATTTTGTCTAGATGAGTGAAGAATTCTCGGAACGCGAGTCGGAATCTCTTAATTAAGATCTAAGCCAATCATAAGAGTCCCTTGGCAAATTTCAAAGCATTTAAAGTTGGAATGCTTTTGGAAAGTATACGCAACTGCAATTTAATTCTCGAAAAATAGTTATATCACTGATTAACTAGCTGAAATATATCCAGGTATTAATTATGTATATTGAATCAAACTTAAAAGCGCTAAATCTCACGTTTTCCCTTCCAAGGTTATAGGTGATATTGAAATTTAAGAAAGTTCTGGACGTTTTAAAGTAACTCGGTACATTTACTGCATCCTGAATTTCCAGGAAATGTTTTCAAATGAGTATTATGCAGGAATTTCAGGGAATTCCCAACGCACCGAGTATTACGAAACATTATAGATATCAAAAATATTTGATTTATCAAGAAAAATTAAATTAAGTCCAGCGTTGCTATCAGGGAATGCACGAACCACTTCAGTTCTTCCTCTGTCATTATTAAGTCATCATGATGTTTTGACGAGTACATATTTCCAGAAGAAAATGCTCATTTTCTTCTGATATTTCTAATATCTATTGACGGAAGACTCGCTGCTTCGGAATCTGAGGTAATGGTAAAAATTGAGATGTGAAAAAAAGAAGAGGTGGTAAAAAGATTTTAAAGAATTATCGTTTAATCGGATGAACTGTCAATTAGGATGTTCCATTTTTTGGGGGAAGGAACCTCCATATTTTCTAGAATTTTCTTTCGGTTACCATGACAACTGAAATGATTGTATAAAAGACTTAAATGTGGCCCTTCATTTCGTCAGTTGTGTCCTTGAGAATCTCTGGAGCATTTCGGACGGTGACCATTATTTCAAACAATTTAGTGTACTTGTAACTTTCGCTTCTAGGTACGTAGACAAGATGCTATCCTTATCCGTTGTCTTACACTCGTGCATTGATGTGTGTCATGATGATCTGGTTGGGCTAATGGTCTTTCCAGTACATCGATTGAAATATTCTATAATGATTTACTGTAGAAAAATATGCCGCTATAATGGTTGAAAATGGCTTCGGTTCGGTTATGTTTTAGACAGATTTGTAAATTGTATTGACTGATTTATTTAAGTGTTGGCTTTTCTTCCTTTCTTCTATATTGTGGTGTTTTTCCAACTGTTACCGTTTGAACTGATGATGTAGCTATACTATAAGGAGTTATGCATAGTCTTCAGACTCTGGAGGATTCATACCATTTACACAAGGAAGCCAGGCTATTGACTCCATCAGGGTCTCAGGCCTCCCTTTGTAAATAGTATGAATCCTCCTAGTTTGAAAACTACTGGTCATTGTTTCTTGTCAAAATGCACGACCTGATTTAAAGGAATGTAAAGAACATTGTAAACCTAGGGAGGGGCTATGTCAAGGTTAGCGATACTGGATATTCACAAATCTCGTAGGTTATCAGTGCATTGGGAATGGGCATCGGCATTTACGTTGAATCTATCCGCCACGTCGTTCAACGCTTAAGCAGACGACAGACAGTCATGTGACATACCCCAATCACTTCTCCAGAAAATGGTAACGCTATACTACTTCACAATATAGTCCTTGAGTGACACGCCCCTTTATACCCATTGTATATTGTCGGTCGTGTCTGATCATTCATTTCCCATACTCTGAAGTGAGAGCAGACTACTTAAAACGAGTCGCATATATGGTGTTTCTTTGAGCTAAGATTTTTGCATACTAAAAAGCCGAATCGAAAATTGCAAATACCGGAATTCACACCGGCTTGCAGAGAAATTAAGTACCGTTAATTGAAGAAACCAAAGTCATTGGTCACCGAACTTTCAATGCGTATGTTCGTATTACCCTGTAGTAAGTGGACAGATGGCTCTACAGACTGTCTTTTATCTGTTCTGTCCTTGCTACAGTTTATGACTGATGTTTTCAGCCTATTACATCAGAGAAGTATGGTAGTGCTATGATTTCTAGATGAAAGCTTCCTGGCCAGCTCAACCATGCTGAATATATATTATAAACAAAGCTAAAGGACTCATTTTTTTTTTTTTCATATCAATATAGGGAAAGAGCGTAAATCGTCCCTAACCGTTCTTGGCTTTCGAGCAGATTTTTTCTCAGCTCCTATCGGTGAGCCTCGATAAGGGGAGACTATTTTGGAGGGGGTTAGGTTTAGTTACGCATAAACCGCTGGAAAGGCCCCAACAATGCCTGGTTTCCACGTTCATATGGTATCCCGAATCTGTTCTTGTAGGTACTGAGGTTTATTACTCTCTCATTCAAGGGTAACCCGGGGACACAAACTGGTTTTTAACCGTTTCGCCTAATATAGAGACTCCCCTTTACATTCTCCATGCATGCATCCACCTTCTTTCTTCATCTTCTTATCTCGAGCCTCATGCGCAGAAAAGAGGGTGAGGATCTTAAGTGCATTTGGTCGCTCTGATGACATTTGTTTCGACATAGCAATTTGCTTTCTAGAGAACAAAGAAAAAAAACGGAAGGGGAAGGGGGTGGGTGGAGATGGGTTCCAAAGAAAGTAGATTCCATATACCCCTATACTATAAATAGATAAGCCTGAATGGACACACTATCTTTTCCTTCTTAACCTCTGAGTGCTAATAGAAGTCTATCATTTGAAACTCGAAGAGACACAATATTCGCGGGTGTACCAACGAGGTACAACAGTATTGAATAGTGTCCCCCCCCCCAAGTTTTTGAAAGTTGCAAAACATCTTTTGCGCGATTGTGAAAAGATGACATATCTTTCGGTGTGAATTAAATTTCAATTTCAAAGAACTATATTTTGAATAATTTCTAAATTTGTCTTTGCCCTATAGGACCTAAAATGTTTGGTAAAAATGTGATTTTATAGCCTGTGATAAATAAGGTAGCTAGAGACGGTGAGAATAATTATTTGTACGTAACTAACAGATTGAAAACTACCATCCACGAGGTATTCACGTTTTTTAGTAATGCATTTTGTCAATTTTATTTATGAATTCTATCAGAAGGGGATAATAGAAGAAGGATGACACTCTTTATCCTCTTAATGCTTTAGTTATGTAATATGATTCTTCCCAGGCTGGCCTTTTTGTTTGCTCTACTGCATGCTCATCAAACTTCAGATGGGCATCGCACCGTGAGGTGAATTCTATAAATGTTTAGTAGTAAATCCTCAGCAATCAACCCACAAACCTCGTCTTGACGTGGAACAAAAATCCACAAACGCGCTTAGGCAAAAGGTTAAACACTAATAGAGTCATGATGAGGGAACTATTTATCACAAATGTGATTCGGCTTAGTAACCTTGATTCCCAAATGTTAATATGATGTTGGGAAGAATCATGTTACAATTACCCCGCTTTGTGGTACACTTCTCTCGAAGAGAAGTATTATGTACTTCTGATTCTATTTACGGTTTCTGACTCAACATTTGATCTGAAAATCTCCCGAAACTGTTTTCAAATGTAATCTGCAGCGTTTGGGAAAGAGCTGCTATGGAAGAATCAAGCCTGGTTTATTTCTCTTGATTTCAACTTTTTTTAAAGTAATACTTTAAGTGATGGACGTCTTATTTGGGTAAATGGAATAGCTGAAAAAAGAAAACGAGAGATAAGAGAATACTAAATTGGAAACGTTTTAAAGAAAGAGAGACCATATTCTTTCTGTTGTTCCGCCCTTTTAAAGCTGCAAATTGATGCTTTTCCGGATCCCCAAGAATTTGGGTGTTTTTTCTTCTTTCCTTTGTAGTAATGGACCAAAGTTGACCGTTTGCCTTGTTCTTATCTTTTAAATTCCAGACTTTCTTCTAGCTTATATAAAATCTGTGTCTTTTTGAAATATAATTATTTAAAATAATAATTCCAATAAAAGCTTTGGTTAGCTAATTTCTGAAAGTAGTAGGAGCAATTTCAGTGGCCTGCAAATGCCTTTGACTGAATTAAAAGGGTAGTAACACCTGAAATATTTTTGTGGCTTTAAATTTAAAAAAGTTCTTTTAAAATAATTAACCGAATATCTTGAAATTGTAATTTTAACAAGCCTCCCACCAATATTAGCAGAAACCCGATTACGTTTTGTGAGGATGAGGTGGCGATCAAATAGTGAACTAGGGTATTGAAAAAGCTATTCTGTTGGTTCTAGTTTTTCCAAGGCAAACCAATCGGAGACTGAATATCTATAAGCTCGCTAGTTCCCCCAAAAGTGTAATATAAGAGACATTGTATGACGTCACTAGTTAGGACTAGAAACGTTCAATGAAAATTAAAATCACGCCTACTATAAACCAAGTTTCATTTCTAGAATTAATGAGGCAATCAACTAACCATCGAAGGTGATGTAAATGCACTTTTTATCAGTTTTTTTCTAAAAGTGGTATATTGACATTTTCAAATCAGCTCTAAAATATCTTATAAAACTTAAATTGGATTCATAGTTCATTGCCGAAAGAGTAAAGCTATGTTCACACCTCCACGGGAGTCGGTTGAGAACTGGGTTTTCCCAACTATTATTGAAACCCTGTTCATTACTAGTTTGAAAACATTTCAACAGCGTCGGTTCACACTTTTAAACGCTTCTGTTAGTGCTATTTGCTTATGCTTTCGATGGTGATGTCTTAAGGGTAGTCTCATACCAGGTGAAATAACCCTGAAAACTAGAAACTAACTTCCAAACCTGCTTTAACCTTTAACTTCGTTCGCCAATCAACTTCAAGAAACAGCGTTCAAATATCAGTTTTTTCACACTTGAGTTTGGAAGCGTTTTGTATGGTTTCAAACCGGTTTCCATGAAAGTGTGAACATGGCTTAAGTGTATGCAAAGTGGCAGTTTTAAGTCTATTATTGGCCTGACAATAATTATTCTCACTAACTCTAGGAATCAAGCTAAGTGACCTTGCTATAAAACCATATTTTCACCAAAGTCCTGTTTGGGTTTACTCGTGCCCTGAATTTCATAGTGTTATATAGCAGCATGAATCTATATAACTATGAATATACAGCTGCGTTACGCTGTCTAACCTCTCGATAAGGTTTGGGCGGGGCTTAGCGAAAGGAGACATCAGTCACGTGTCTGCTAGTGTTAGGAGCGGGAGAAGGGAGGGAGAGTCCGGGGGTGTGTAAATTCGAAACGTCACTTCCTCTTGTCTCGTGATTGGCTATTAGAGCTACGCAAAACGCGTCAAAGCTAGGAGGGTAACACCCAAACCAAATCGACATGATATAAGGGGCATATGATAGAGCTGTATATTCATAGTTATATAGATTCATGATAGCAGTTAAAACGTTTTTTTTTTTCATTTATTGTGGAGAATGGCTGGTCGACTTTGGGGCGTAAACAGGCGGCGTTAACGATTATATTACTCCGCTGGGGCCTGTGGTGTTTCTTAAATTGATTTTCTTTAGTATACGTTAATTTTTGCCAGTGTTGGACTCACGCGTTTCTGACTTAACGGCCTTCGACACATATGGGTCCTACAGATTCAGGTGGACTCTTGGCGTGCTTATAATGTGTCCCGATACCCTTTGCGTGAGGGATATATTTAGCGTGCTCAGTAATAAACGTAACGCGCTCCAACGAAGTGTTTCAAGGAAAGGTATCACGCGTCACACCAGCTTTTGTCACTTCCCTTTATACAGCAGTTATTGTAGAGATCTAGGTAATGAAATCTTAAATAGTTCCTCCAGGGAAAGATTTAAAAACAACATTTAGAAAGAAGAATGGAGAACGGTTAGTATTTACTTCAGTCCGTCTCATAGCCCAGTATAGAGCCCCTCCCTCCAACAAGCAAAGAAAGTTTTAAATTTTCTGATTGGCTCACTTAAACTTCGTTTTGATGACGTTGCTGACGGGGACGGTGAAAAATACGTAATTCCTTTTTACCTCTGTTGCTATGACCCGCCTTTTCTTTCATACCCCCCACATTACTCTGTTCTCCATTCCTACTTCTAAAATTAAATCTATCCATGGTTTCTCATTGTGACTGGTAATAGAAGCACCGAAAATTCTTGTAAATGTCCGGTTATATTCAATAGACATTTTCGAAGTTAAAAAATAGGTTAGGCAACCCCAATATAGGGACGTACAACGGGGTTGATACATTACCACCTCTGTGCACTCATGATACAAAAAAGACTGCAGCGCAGGCGCCAAAAGTTTTACCCTCGTGTTTTTCCCTCTTAGTTACATCCTAATGATCTATAGGGAAATCCCAGAGAGGTGTGGCTTAAGATGAATCATAACTTTTCAGTCAAAATGGTGGCGAACTTTATAAAGTGGAAGACTAGTGAGGAAATACATCTGATTGGCTAGCGGGGTCCTTACTTTTAGCAGGGGAAATTTTCACCTATTTTCCCAATCCCTATATCACCTTGAAATGTTAACTTGGGTAAGATCCAACTGCGCGTTAGGGATATATCGACTAAGGCTTAGTAAAGATTAAGTACTCGTTGACAACTCGGAAACATTTGAAGCGATTTTGTGGTTAGAAAAGTGACTTGTCCTTTAAGAAAAGCCTTTCAGTAGCTTATGAGAAATTCGATAATATGGTTGCCCCGAAGGGATCGCCTGCCACTGCTGGACTCGGACCCTATTAGAAGCGAGGAATTAAAATAGTAGGTCAAGATTGTGCCGCTTTCCTTATGTATAGTATAGCCTAGTAAGCGTAAATTCGTCATTTTTCTTTGAGAAATACCTCTAGGCTAAGGTATTAGACACTTCAGCTCCTCGTAGAGTCGCGACTGGTCAAGCGTAGGAGTGTTTCCAGTTAAATTGTTCCGCGCCCTTTTATTTTTCAATCATGGCCACTGAGGTATAAACTACTTGTTATATTATTGCACGTGATGCACTAGCTCAATCGAAATTAAATCACTCACAATTAATTCCTGACGCTTTCAAATAATTCTCATTGAATTTACAATATTCCAAATATAATAAATTATTGTTTTGACGTTAGAGTAATATTTAAAATATTTGAGCACTTGTTTATCTCAAATTTGAATACTGCACTTAATTTTATAATAAATTATTTTCTTTTCAATAGTTCTTATTTAATTTAAAGTTTATTAATATAATATTTAAGTTAAATATTGGTTTAATTTTAATTAGGCAAAATATTTCAATGTTATAGCTCTTATTTACCTTAAATCTAAAACGCTCAATTAATTTTAAAATTAATTATCTTGTTTTCAATAATTATAATTTAATTTACAGCGCTATTGAAATAATATTTTAGTTAATTTCTGTTTCATTATTAATTAGGCTAAAAGTTTTAATACTCGAGAACTTATTTACCTCAATATTAAAACGCGCAATTAATTTATAATCAATTCTTTACGATTCAAATAATTTCCATTTAATTTAGAGTGCTCTTTATATAATATTTAAATTGAAAATTATTTTTAACATAAATTAGTGTAAAATTGATAATATTCGAGTACAATTAACCTCGAAAGTAATCTAGATCAGTGAGGACGTCCTCGCTGCCTAGATTAAGAAAGCAATTTTCTTATTTGCATGCATTCCGCTCAATTAGCTTATATTACTGCACTTCTGGCATACTATCTGGCAAAAAATGCAAATACTATTTATTAAAGTTATAAAAGTGCAATTCTCTTTATTTTTAGGTAATCCTAAACCCAAATTCTTTGTACTCCCAGGTAAATTCAAATTATTTCTATTTTTAAACAGAGTTTTCAAGGTATCTCTAGTTATAGCGAGCTATTTATGCAGCATGTTTCTGATAAGTCTGCCATAAATTAAGAGGAATATTCTTTTTGGCGATTTTGAGTCTAAAATGTTCTATGACATTTTGCCGTCCGGGGTCACTGTTTTCGAGTTATAATTTGAGTGTTTTAAGTATGACCCCTTAATTAAACTAGTAATGATGCCTTCAATATCTTAATTTAATTTAAGGGGTCATTCGTAAAATACTCCAGTCTTAACTTGAAAACGGTGTCATAGAATATTTTAGACTCAAAATCGTGAACCCAAAGAACATCCCGCTTAATTTATGACAGACTTATCAGAAACAGCCAGTATGTAGTTGACGTGGTAATACGCAAAACTTTGGCATTTACGCGTGGAGCTGCCCGCCCATAAGTACTGCTAGAGATTTAAGAGTCATTAGGAGCTGTGCACAAATTACAGAACTCAAAAACTTTGATTACCGACCACCTCTTAAACAAAAACTTCTGAACCTTCTTCATGACAAATGATTTTATTATGTTACGGTCTGCAAACATGTAGCCTATTTAAAAGGAGGGTGAAAAGGAAAATCAAGTGATTTTTTTTATCGATTCTTCTACTAATTTGAAGACCGATCTGCATAGTGCAACATCCAGGAGATACCTCCAAAACTATTTTAAATTTCAAATTAGTTTGAGATTGCGTAGATAATTTGAAATTAGCACCTCCGACCAATCGCTCAACGCACTGCCTTCAAATTGTTAACAATCTTTTTATGACACGCTTCATGTCAAATAAAATTTTGCGTGAAATATAGTGCGTGCCACCAAAGAGAATATAACAAGAGGAGCAGAAAGACTAGCCTTCACAGGGCTTTTGAAAAGCCCGGCCACTGTTTTGGAGTAACTAGATCCGGTTTTTGTTGATTGGTTAAGCAGCGACGCCTTTTATTGGTTAAATTATGTCGGCTGCTTATTTTTGGTGGTGGCAAAGGGTTGATCTCTGCGTTGGCCGTTAACGTACAAAGGGTAGTTTTTAAGTAGACGACATGGTCACGTGAACAACCGGAACTAGTTTCTCCAAATTCAGAGCAGGTCCCTATTTACAAAGTTTCTGCTCCTCTTGGTATATTCTCTTTGGTGCCACGTAAATTTTGTTAACAAGAACTTCAAGAAGGTAATACGCAATTAGGCAGGTGTGCTAATTTCAAATTATCCATGAAATTTCATACTAATTTAAATTTTAAAATCATTCGGGTGTGTTTAATGGATGTTTCACTAAGCCCATTGGTCTCTTAATTACTAGAAGAATCGATTCCTCCCAATAGTGTTTCTTCTTAAAGGAAAAGATCCCTCTTCTATTACCCATTATACCTTAAAAGAACGGGCTTTTTCTAAATATAATTCAAGGAAAAATATTAAAAAATTAAATTATCTCTCATTACAAAATAACTAGCATTTAATTAGTCTTAAAATCGAGGACTACTGTGCCGCTATTTGTTTAGCGGCGTCTGCTAGCCAGAACCCCTATCAAGACTAATTACATGATAATTAGTTTGTAATAAGAGACCATTTACCTGATGTTTTTTATATATATTCTTCCTTTTATATTTGGAAAAAGGCCGATCTTTTAGGGTATAATCATATAATGTTATGTGGGCTGACCCTTTCTTTTAACAATAAAAAATAGATCTTTGTAAAATAAGATAAACTAGGGCTACACTTACAATCTCATTTTGATCGTGGGAAACTTAACGGAAATGTTGGGAAATGCCTTCAGTGATTTTATGTATCGTAGGCTGCTTATGATGTTGCGCATGAGATCCATGTACTAAAATATGATTTGTTACGTAAAAATTCCATTACCCCTCCTCCTCTTCTTGTAACTTAACGTAATTAGTGAAAAGCTACATATATTCGCTCTTTATTATCCCCCCCCCCCCGATATCGAATATGTCGCGGCTTGGATGGCCGACATATCCATATTTTTAGTACAATAATAGGTTACGTTGGGCAATTTCTTTTAACTCTAAAAATAGTCGCCATGTGAATGAACGCTCCAAATGTAATGTGAAAATAGTTGACCTAAATGGTAACGTGACCGAACCAAAAGCGTTGATTCTTCAGCCGAAAATATATCTTTTGTCGCCTCATAATTCAAGCCAACGGAATTGCCTGTTTGATATATATATATGTTCCAATGTCTATTGTATACCAAGTATGGAAAAGTCAACAATCGTTTACCATCCTCTTTATTGATTGAACGAAAAAGGCTATGACGTCATGCGAGTCGCTTGAATGAACGGAACGAACACACAATCTCGTATCGCTTCTTCCCACGGGATACGCTTTAAAAGTGATAATGAAATGCACGAAGACATTACACCTAATGATCTTAAATTTACGAAGTCGCATTTTATCTGTAAATCAATTTAGCTTAACATAAACACGTGTTGGTTTTCGTATACTTCTGCTCTTAAGCCATGTTCACACATACATTGGAAACCGGTTCGAAGCGATCCAAGCGCTTCCAAAGTGAAGTGTGAACAAAACTGATACCCGAGAAACTAATTACAAATGCGGTTTCTTGAAGTGGTTTCTCGAACCTTGAAGGAGAGAGGAATTGAGTGGAAACCCCCATATCTATAGCGTTGCCTGATTTGCCTCTGTACCACCCACCTACGGCACCGTAGTCCTCCCAGCATCCTCAGCGGTTAGGTAAGGTCGTACCGTACGAAATTGTAAAGGACGCTCCCTCTATCTTAAAAATGGAAGCTAGTTCTCATACAAATAAAATCGCGCTACGCGGCAGCACTTAACAATCGCCTATCTAAGGGTTGGGACGTGCGCGAGGTACACTGGGAGAGATGCCGTGCCGCAGGTCGCCCATCATCATCATTTCCAATCCATCTCACCTCCCTTATCCCTGCTCGAACCAAGTTAAAGCGGGTTTGGAGGCTAGTTTCTATTTTGCAGGGATATTTCACCTGGGATGAGACTATCTTACTGGTAATTTCACTTGCCTTGGCAGAAAGCACTTAAAGAAGCGTCGTAAAGTTTGAACCAAAACTGTTGAAATCTCTGCGAACTGGTAATGAATAACGTTTCAAAACTACTTGAGCAAACCAATTCTGAACCGATTCCCCTGCGAGTGTGAACATAGCTTTAAAGTCGTGTTTACACTGAAAATAATTAAGCAGTTAACCCTATATGCACCAGCCAATACTGCACCCCCCTTCCTTTTGAAAAGGGTCTGTAAAGCTATCTCAGAAGCCTTAGAGTGACGTCATCCATGCTATTTGCTAATAGAACCAAAGTGGTACCAAACATGGCCGCCCACTGCCAAAGCTAAGCCCATGACGTTTTACCTAGGCACCGACGTCTCAACTGAGCAGGTTTAACATGGTTTCTAAGCAAAAATGTATTCCTTGTAAGATTGGGCTTAAAATGTTCATGTATATTAATTTCAAAAACCCGCGTGTTCCTCACTTTACGAGTTCTTCCATCTTGGATATACAACAGTTGTATAATCATCACTATATCCTATGTTATATTTGATTTATATAGTTTAATTAACGTTGGTATGTTACTTCTTACAACGTATTACAACAGTGAGATTTTTGAAGTCTCGAAGGAGTTAGGACCAATAGATGAGCGGCGCGCGAACTGTTTGGGTTAAGCTTTGACGATCGATTTAAAAGTTGGGACAAGCGTCTCTCTCTCTCTCTTTCTCTCTCTACGTCATCAGCAGGAACTATGCCATACCCCACCCACTCTTGCCCATCCATATTCCGCCCACTCGCTTTAGAGGCATCGATTTTACATCGAGCATCTTAGGAGTTTTCTATATTTAAAAAATCTCAAAAGCTATAAAAAATATTAGGCCTAAGACACACGATGTGACTTTAAGTCGTGAAGCGGTCGTCTCGACCAGCACACAAACTGTTCACACTAGGTATGACTTCCTTCCCGACGATTTTCGGCTGGAGTTGTGACTTTGTGTCGCGACTCTATGCGTCACGAGTGATTTATTTTCCTATTCTAACACTGTCACCACGAATTTTCAAATTGGGCATTTTAACCCTGTCATTGAATAACACAGAACGACAAGTCTGCCTCGCAATTTTTGTCGATTCGATGTCGGGACGTTGCCAAAACGACGCTGTACCGCGCCGGTAGAAGTCTGAACATTCCAAAGAAATTAGGAGAACCACAATTCCGTCCGACTTTTGACCCGGAGGTCTCGCCGTCAAAGTCGGTCGGTGTGAACTTAACCTTTAAGCAGAAGTCGCGTCGCGTTGCGTCTTCGTTATGAAAGCTCATATTTTATAAGAAGCCATAAGTTGTAATGTTTTTAAAGAATGTATATTGTTCAGACTTACAAGATTCATATCATTTCCACCAGGAGGCCAGACTACTTGGCGGACAAAGTGATCTGCATTTTGTCCGCCAAGTAGTATGGCTCCTTGTGTAAATAGTATGAGTCCTCCAAATCTGAAAACTATATACTTAAATGAAGATTTCAACTCAGCGTATTTTAAAACTTCATTATCAAGAAGCGAATTAAAGTTAAGAGTTAATGACCCCGTAAATTTTTAAACGGTATTCCCATTAAGAGATAGCGTAAGTAAACATTAACCGCAAGACACTTCCGTAGCCAACCATTTCGTAAGTCCAATCTTTAATAGAATAGCAGCATCTAAAACCCACCACTATGAATCCGCTCGTAAATGCTTTTACTTTAAGAATGAATTGACACTACTTTCAAATATAAGTATATATTTTTTTATATACTTAGCTTGGCGTCACCCTAAAACAATGAGATTAAAAAAGGAATGAAATTTTTTTGAAAAGATTCAAGCACACAATGGAGGATCCTTGACTTCTTTGTTAATTGATTTTAAAGGGTTAGAGATAGCGTAACCTCAAAAAAGAGAGCCTTAAGACATTCTTTCAATTGAAAAATAGAAGATTCCCTTCTTAATAGAATGATACCATTTTTGGTAATGTCGGAACACATTTTTAAAACCCCCGTTTTGTCATGTTGAACGATACAAACAGCAGTGCGGTCTATTCCACCTTGAATCACCATCGACTACCTTCTTTTTGCTATACGTAACTTCGTACATTGTATCTTAGCCCTTTTCTACCTGCTGAGAGCCTAAGATAGAGAGGTGAGGATAGAAAAATGTTTCGACCTGCGTGGGTATCAGGTAAAAAGAAATAAATAGGGTCATTTCCTGACAACTAGGAAACAATAACTGTCAAAAGAATGGATGCCCTTCAATAATTCATCCAATTCGCCTTTTATAAAAAATAAAAACAAAGTTGACAAGCGCCATTTGGAGCTGCACCCTAAATCTATATTTAAAAGGCACTAAAAAAAGTAACGGGTTCATAGTGCCCCTAAAACATTCGGGTTTTTTTCCGAACTAGAAATTATAGTAGAAGTTCTACTCTATGTCCTACGAGGTTTAACATTGCGTATTGTTATTTACATTACGCATATTAGCCAAGAACCGTACCTTTGTTTAATTGAAAAAATTCCTAACGAATTGTTTTTTTTTTGGCATTTCAGATGTCAAACCAAGAATCAGGTGTCCAGCAAGTAGAGGAAATCGCCCTAGCATCTTCCCAATCTCCCGTCGTCTCGGTCTCATCAGCTTGTCATCGGCCGGCTTCCGTTCCGTCTTCGCCGGCCTCCGCTAATTTGGCCACCAGCAACCCAAACACCAATTGCGGCAGTGGATCCAATTTGCTAGTCAATCAAACGGTGACTAACCAGAGCAAACGACTTTCGTCGACGAACCAGTCGCTGATCGGTTCTGTTTCCTCGCTCAACCAGTCGACCCATTCTCCCGGCGAATCTCCCCCGGGGGCCCGTAGCCCCTCGTCGCGATCTCCAACGGTTAATAGTCCTCGGACCAGCGCGCCTCCATCGCCGCGACCTCCCGATGGAACCCAAGGTGCTGGCGAAAACGCCAAGTCAAATAACAACAACAACAATAATAACAACAACAACCGGGGGGAAAACAACAACAGTCGAATCGAACGCGCGTCACCCTCGAGTCGATCGCCCAGAACGCCGGTGCAGGACCGATCGGTTCCCGCGACCGCGTCGGTGGTCTCGGCAGGTCCGAGCAAAGTCGATAACCGGGTCGTATCGGAAGAAGATATCACGACGTGCGTCGATTCGAGCGTCATCATGCCCTCGGCCAAAGCGATCACGAGTAGCCCCGTCGGGGTCGGAGGAGACCAGTCCGGCGAGGGGATTCCCGTGCTGGGGACGCCGGCGTCGCTCAAAAGCGGGACTGATAGCGCGATCGGGACCAATGGCGAATACAAGGGTTGTTTCAGACTGCGGAACAGTAAAAGTGGTAGTGGTAAAAAAAGCAAATTGCATTCGGACAGCGATGATACGCAAGAACACGATAATAGCGATAAAGGATGTAAAGTCGACGCCAAGAAATGCTTGTTTTGGTGTTGTTGCTGCGCCTGCGCATTGTAAGTTGATAGTCCTACTTCTTTTCAAGAAACAAAGCTTGTTTTTATCTTGCTATGATAATAAAAATAATTCTCGCGTGTCTTTAAATTGACAATCACCATATTTTAATGGCGGAAAGCATTTGAGCCGTCCAGTTTTGACTTTGTATAACCATTAGTATATGTGGTGTTACCATAAGTTTACAATATTTGTTCCATAAGTGTGACACAATCTATACTTCATAATGCTAGAAACCTACTGAGAGCTAGTTCGAGAACGACGCGAGAATTGACTACACTCGGTTTTACAGTCCATCTTCCTATTTAGTCTATACTAAGGCTTTGACAGCGCCTCGCCAGGCGTCGCTTTACGAGTATCTATGACGTTTCACCTACGTCACTTCATGACAAGCTACCAGTAAGCAGTGACAAACTTATGGAAAATATCTTATGAACTTGTGGTGTTACCTAAAGGAACAGTACTAAAGGAGGTAGAATATTTTTCCGTTAACAAGTGTATTTTCCTGGTTTCGGACTGACCGAATAGTCTGCGTGAATTTAGCAGAAGCATCCGTAAAGGGGCTTAAAATCCCCAATGGGAATTATGAATGAAATATAGCCATTCCAGAAATATTTTTGGATTTATTGAGCATGCTTATAGAATAGAACCATCGGGTCTTTTATAAAACTAGGGTCATTATTATCCGTGCTTTAAGAGACGATAATTTAAAATTTAATTGGGTTATGAATTATGAAATTAACTACTTAAAACAATACTCTGCCCTCATTAGTAACCAAAAGCCACGCACCATAAGTTCGTAAGATATGTTCCATAAGTTTGTCACTGGTTACTGAGAGCTTGTCATGAAGTGACGTAGGTGAAACGTCATAGATTCTCGTAAAGCGACGCCAGGTGAGACGCTGTCAAAGGCTTAGTACAGACCTGATAGGAAGATGGACTGACAAATCGCGTGTAGTCAGTTCTCGCGTCTTTAGCTCTCCGTAAGACTCGTACGTAGTGTCACACTTATCGAATAAAGCTATCCTCAATTGGAAAACGTTGTACCATCATAAATATGGCTGGAAAGAAAGATGCATATGTCACTTTTAAAAAAAAACAATTTATTTTTTATTAATTTCGCCGAAGATTTTTAAAGGACCATAACTTTAAAATATGAACATGCAAGTAGTTAAAACATTTCGTAATGGTTCAGTTCAGTTCATTTCAATTTGGGATCCTTTACGACTTTGTAAGCTTACCAGGGTTATAAAGTAAATCCTTATTAACAATGCGAGATTACAACTGTCCTACAGGTTTAATTAGTGTTAGGCGGTACCAATTCCGTGTCAGTCGCATTGTCAGTGTTTACAAAGCCTGGGACAACCCTCATCCCTGAGAGAGGCGAGGGTTATCTAAACCTCGCGCGCGCTGACATTTCAAGCAGAATTGATAGGTTCGGTTTGAACTCAATTTCCTATACTGTATACGGAACAGTATATATTGAGTAAAAATCGTCTAGTGAGTAGTCACTAGTCTTTGGGCTTTTCCGATTGAAGCTGGGGAGGGAGGGAGGGTGCGAATTAAAGATCGATAATAGAACCAGTGACAGTCGGAACATGGGTTGGAAATGTTCGTTGCCCCTGACAACGCCAACAACGCCATGGTAACTCGAAATAGGAAGAGACCAGAGAAGGGCTGACGACCTTGGCTAGCTGAGACTCAAAGGCTCAACCCGTCCGCCACGCACCATCATCCAAGCTTGGAATGGTCGGGAGCATTGAGTTCAAACCAACCTGTTTTTACAGTTTGGCTAAGGCTTTACTATTCGAGTTGGGACTAGACACTTTGAAATCATTTTGAATTGTTTAGGTAAGGGGAACTCAATTTTAAAATTAAAATTTGCATTTTCACTTAAAATATCTCTTTTTCTAAAAGCAAAATGAATTACATTGCTACCTTTTGAATAGGATTCAAAGTGTCTAGTGCAAACGCCGCTTAAAGGGTCTGTAAAGAGGGCATCGGCGGGTGGATAAAATTTATTTGAAATACGTTAAAAGTCACGTGATCAAGGAGCGCCGTGGTTCAAAGAAACTTAGTTCCTTTTATTTCCTTTATTTATTTTATAGTTCCACTTCGGAGAAATGGAGCTGCAAGTGCAATCTCGTGAAAAACAAGAACTAGGTGTCCAGTCCCACTCTATATGGAGTCTTTGTATTTTGGCATTACACGTTGTTCCCTTGACGTATTTCAAATATTTTTTACCCACTCACCGATGCCTTCTTGACAGTCCCTTTAAATAAATACAGAGCTCTCGAAATCGGTACTGAAACAAAAAAAAACCTAAATTGGTTATTTAAGAGACCATGTTGAAATTTAACACAATGCGCTTCATGGAGTGTAAAGAAAAACTACTAGATTATAGAAGGATAATTGTAGAGGTTATTTGTTACCTTAAATATTTAGACCATTCCCTGATCATTTTGATGTATAGCCATAATAACCTTCGCCAAAATAGCGCTTTCCAATTTAGCGGTGCCCAAAATCGCGTTTTTGCATTAGTGCAGTTCTCATTTGGGCTTTTACTGAGACAGAATTATCAACTGAACTGTTTATCACTTCGGCAATTCCCATTTCGGAAGTTTCTCATTTTAGCGGTGCCTAATGAGAGGGTTTTGTGCCAATAGCACTGGGGATACGTGACAACCTGATACTCTTCTCATATTAAGTTATCATCTTTTGTGAAAGATTGATCCTAATAAGTTACAATGGAAGTCAGGTCGCATTAACGCGGTTTTTGTTTGACCTAATGTTTTTCGAAATTATCTTAGACAAAATATAGTTAAAGAAAAGTTTAGGTAACCTAACATTATACATTAAAAGAACGGCCTTTTTCTAAATATAAAAGGAGAAATATATATATATTAAAAATGAATGATCTCTTATTACAAAATAATTAGCATTTAATTAGTCTTAAAAACGAGATTGGCGTCTGCTAAACCGAACCTCTTACCCCTACGGTATTGGTTGAATTCTCACAAGCCTTGAGAGGTAATTGTTATTATTTTGTAATAAGTGATAATTTATTATTATTTCTTTTTTTTTAATATTTTTCCTTATATTTAGAAATAGACCGTTCTTTTAAGGTATAATGTTATGTTACCTGATATTTTCCTCTAATCACATTTCGGTTACTTGAATAGATCAAATTGAAAAATAATTGTTATAAGAAAACAAATTCATTATTTATAGTTCATAAAGTGTATCCTTCAAAACCATTTAAATCCCAACTAGACTAGGTTCATTCTTTCTTAGGTTTTAATCAATCAATGAACGATAAGTTAGTTGATAGACTGGAAATGCAGTTCCACGCTGTTTGTGAGAACTACCTTTCTAGTTTTAAATGCATGATTCTCTACTTACTTCATTTGTGAATATAAAAATATCATAGGAAATAAATACTGTTTTCGGGAACCATCGTTCTTCCCTGCTCTAAAATGAATCCATTTCTAGTAATGGAAAGAAAATATATATTCATTCATGCGAGCGCTTACTTTGAATAGAGGCTTCGATTTTATTGCGACAGTAAGGCCGTTTTCCATCGGCTACTCCTATAAGTTTATAATATGTACTACCTATACTTCGTATTGCTGGAGACTTACTGAGATCTAATTCAAGAACGACGCGAATTGACTATAGTGTATACACTCGGTTTTGCAGTCCACCTTCCTATTTAGTCTGTACTAAGCCTTTAACATCGCCTCTCCAGGCGTCGCGTCGCTTTACGAGAATATGTGACGTTTCTTCTACGTCGCTCTCAGTAACCAGTGGAAAACTTATGGAACATATCTTATGAACTTATGCTGCTACTAATCTGCTCCCATGGAGCAGTATTTAAAGACACATTGCTGGCATGGGATTCTCCTTTGAGGAAATTCTTAACAAATGTTGCAATAAAATGCCAATAGAAAACACATTGAAATATGTAGAACCAGGGATCCATGTAATTTTAGAAGCAGGAATGGAGAACGGTTAGCCTTTACTTCAGTTCGACTCATAGCCCAATATAGAGCCCCTCCCTTCAACACATACCGAAAGATTTAATTTTTCTCATTGGCTCACTTAAACTACGTTTTGATGACGTTGCTGACGTGGACGGCGAAAAATACGTAGTAAACATTTTACCTCTGTCGCTATGACCCGCGTCTTGTTTCATGCCCCCCCCCGACCTGGGGAAGGGGGCTGTGAACTTTGACGTGGGCCCAAATTACCCTGTTCTCTATCCCCGCTTCTAAAATTACATAGATCCCTGGTAGAACTACTGTTCTAAAAGACCACAATTTTTATAAAAGGCTTCCAGGGGGATTATTTTAATTGAACAGTACATAGGCGACGAGTGTAGTTGTTCTTTATGTTGAATGAGATGTAGTGTTTGTGTGATAATGTGTGTTGTTATTGGCTAATGAGAACTGCTTTTATTGGAATGACAGTATAACGGCGGTGAAGAACGATCCTAATCGGGCGTCGAAAGAAAAAGCGCAACAAGTCTCTCCTCTAGATCATTTTTTCGCCGGAGATAACGAACAACCGTATGTCACACAACATTTCATAGCACATATGAGATTGAGCAAATTTAATTTTAATTAAGGATCTTTTTAGTTTTTTTTCTCCCTCTTCTTTTAATTGTTACTTGATCAAATATTTTCTTGGGATTAAAACTGTAATTGTTTAATCAGATCATATTATGCGGGACGTTGGATCAATTAGTTCCTTGATTTGTATTATCCTGCTCGACAGCTAAAGTTTATTACAAAAGAATAACATAATGACCCGAGACTACGCATCCCCCATAGATTTTAATGTTATTTGGAGAATCGGTTTGGGATTTCACTTGTTTTTAGATCTTATCCCGTAATTTTATTGCCATTCATGATCTTATCCAGAAAATTGAATACTGACATTTAAGGCCTTTTCAGAAGATGGAACTTTTAGATGAGTCAACTTGAGTTAAGTAAACTAGTTGTGACGTGTGAACAGAAGTTAGACAAGTTACCAAATGAAAAATTGACTACTGACCACCTTTTGCTGACTCAACATTTTGACCCATCTAGTTGATTCAAAAGTTGTATTGTCTGAAAAGACCTTAACTTGAAGGCTTGTATTGTTCAGACCGGCCAACTCATTTACTATAGTAATTTTCTCGCCAAGAAAATTGTATAAAGTGAAACGAACCAACACTTCGAGTTTAAAAGCTAAATCGTCTGAAAAGATATATTTTTGTTGAATAGACTTTGAGATACTGAATTTTAAACAAATATTTCGGTACGTTTTTAAACTGATATATTGTAACAAAGCTCTAAATTAATGACTACAGATCTGTAGGGAAACTAAATTTGCTCAATTTCGTTTAATAATGCCAATCAAAGCATCTTGATTAAGTTTTTTGTCTATATTTATTATAGACCAACGTTAGAAGATATTCGAACGTGGGGGGAGTCATTTGATAAATTAATGAAGTGTACAGGTGAGTAAAATGACCGATAGATCCACTATACTTCAAACTTTAAATGATTTAACTTCAATATTCATTTCAGCGGGCCGAAAAATCTTCAGGGACTTCTTAAAATGCGAATACAGTGAAGAGAACATATTGTTCTGGTTGGCGTGCGAGGACCTCAAAAGCGAATCCAATCCTGACGTCATCGAGGAAAAAGCCAGGCTAATATACGAAGACTACATTTCCATACTATCGCCGAAAGAGGTAAACACATTTTCGATTATTACAACCTAAGGGTCAAGCTGGCCCAACGAGCTAAACAATTCAATCATGCATGGTGGGGAAATGTTTCAGTACTGTACAATAAAGGTCACTTGGGGTGAGTCGGAATTATGAGACACGTGTAACATCAAATATGACAATAATTACGGGGGGGGGTCAAGCTGCCCCATCTGCATGGTCTTGAACCAAGATAAGGAAGCGATCCAGGATTAGACGATAATAGTCAGTTGGGGTCAATGACTTTTATTGCCGGACCAACCATGTCTATCTGATCTAGCTTTACAATTGAACCATGGATAAGACGTGATCCAGGACTAGACCGTAACACTCACTTGGGGTAAATGGGATTTGCGGACCCACGTTGCACCCAATCTGACGTTCATTGGTAGACTGACATGATTGTCATGTCCTTTAGTTCATGATTAGACGTTTGAACTTAAACTTCTTCGGCATCAAAGGCGATGGGATAGTTCTGCTCTTTGGGTACATTATGGAGGTCTTATTGTAACGAAACGAAACTATGTGACATTGTATGGTCTATACGATCAGAGATAGAGGGGCCTTTTAAGAAAATTGAAGTTCAATCTTCAATATTCGACAACGGAATACACCTAAAAATAAGTTCATTCAAAATTTACAACGGCCATACGAGTTTCTAAACCGGGCTTTCACGAATGAGGGGTGATCTTATTGGTTCGCTTAGAAATGCGCAGAGGCAGAATTTTAGTGTCAGAATGTTTTCAGCCAATGAAAAAATGTCACCTTTGAGTTTGTATTTCTGTTCACTAGATGGCGCTTGCTTCATTTTCAATTTGCCCCTTAACGGGCGTATATATATGGCCAGCTTGTTTATTTTATTTTTAGGTAGGAGCAGGAGCAACAATAAGTCCATCCTTTAAAAGGAGTAGAAGTACTCTCATAGTAATCAATGATGCAACACTTGCTTTCTTTGAGACTCTCTCCTCCATCAATAGACCTTTTCGACGTAAAAAAGTGGGGCGGAACATACAAGGGTGTTGATACATTGCCGTCTCAGCGCACTCTCATGATACAAAAAGACTACAGCGCAGGCGCCAAAAAGCGAGATGGAAGGCAAAGATTTACCCCCGTGTCTTAGTTACATCGAAATGGTCTATATCCCTCTAATCTTTATTCTTGGTGGAGAGAGTTAAATGGAGGTGAATTTATGATAGGCTATATACGGCAATGCACGTCTCTCAGAATACCGTTCGATTCGGTAGAGGCCGTGGCAGGTGCTGCCACGCTGCGGAATGTTTCGAAAAGGTTCTACAATTTAATTCGTGTGAGATAGCCTAAATTTTGAAAACAGAGGAGGCTTGCTTGACGTACGACCCTACCGAAACACTGAGAATGATGGGAGATCTTCGTTGTCGTTGATGGGGCACAGAGACAACGTTTTAGGCTCGTAGATATCAGTATCCTTTACTCTCTATTGGATCGATTGAAAGGGGTGGTAGATTGTAAAATGCCGTTATCCATGAGAGAACACACACGTGGGCGCCAAACTAATTATTCACCCAACTCAAGTTGGTTGTCCTCTTTCTACTGAGAACTATAATCAACAATGTACTAGAAAAGGGAAAGATGTATACTCATTTGGGGATATACAGAGTGCTCCAAAAAGGATGGTAGGGCCGAAGTACAGTGGGTTTTATGGGCGATTTTAGAGTCCAAAATATTCTATGACATTTTTCCCTAAGGGATACAGATTATAAGTTATGATTGGAGTGTTTTACGAATGACCCCTTTTTAAGTAAGAAACTGAAAGACAATGATTTCTAATTTAATTAAGGTATCATCCCTAAAACATCCAAATCATAGCTTGTAAACGGTAGCCGTTAGGGAAAAATGTCACAGAACATTTTCGACTCAAAATTGAATTCCGTCCTACCACCTTTTACGGAACACCCTGTAGAGGGTTTTATTATTGGTCCATTTGGACAAGGCTTCATGATTTATCGGAGCCTGAAAATCGGGGTAGATAACTTTTCGTCGTATAGATGCTACAAGCCCAGAGATTTTCACGGTCGACGATGTTAACTCTAGAAGGAAAATCTTAATTCGAGAAATTGAAATCAGATTTTTAAAGTTAATTAACCCACCCCTTAAAGGAAAGAGCTGATTATGATTTTTCAGATCACTAAGGAAAATGTCAAGGCCTATACCACCTAGATATCGCTAGAAGCAGGAAATGATTGACAGCCATTGATAGTCTTCGAAGCGTTTAGTTTAAATGAACTCAAAGATTATGGCTTACCAATGACCATGCAGAACAAAAGAATCGGTTATCAGAAAGTATGAATGATTCAACTTCAATTTCGTGGTTTGCGAAGCTTGTGTTATGGAAGACAATTTAACGATTTGTTTGTAGGGAGAGTTCACGCGTTCTGTATCTGCGTTTTCTGGAATCTGATTAGTTGGGGCGATAAACTATAGCATAGTCTAAGTGTCCTAGCTCCTATTCCATTCCTGCCTATCGATAGAACAAAGTAGTGGTAGTATTTATGCATTAGGTCGGTGCTAGGAACAATCTAAATTCCTTCTTGAGTGTGGAAAAATATTCATTAATTTGGGTAATGAACAGAACCAGAAGTACATAATACTTCTCTTCGACAGAAGTGTAGAACAAATCGGGGTAATTGTAACATGATTCTTCCCAACATCATTTTACATTTGGAGCAAGGTTACTAGTCCGAATCACATACGCGATAAATAGTTCCCTAATCATTACTCTATTAGCCCTTAACCATTTGTGGATTTTTGTCCCGCGTCAAGGCGAGGTTTGTGGGTAGAATGCTGAAGATTTAGTACCAAACCTTTATAGAATTCACAATAGCACGGTGCGATGGCCATCTGAAGTTTGATGAGCAATATCAAACTAAAAGGGTAAGTAAGCCTGGGAAGAATCATGTTACTATTATCCCGCTTTGTGGTACACTTCTCTCTAAGAGAAGTATTATATACTTTTGGTTTTGTTACGTAAGGGGATACAGAGTGTCATCCTTCTTCTATTATCTCCTTCTGACAAAACTAATTCTTTCTTGTTTCATTTGTTTTCCTCGATGCTTCGTTTGGATGGAATTTCTTACGCCAGGTCAGTCTAGATTCTCGGGTCCGCGAAATCATTAATAAAAACATGGTGGAGCCCAGCCCGCGCACTTTCGACGAGGCTCAATTGCAGATCTACACGCTCATGCACAGAGACTCTTACCCACGATTCGTCAATTCACCCATTTACAGGAAGCTAGCTCAGTTACCATCACCCAGTCGTAAAGGAAGTGCCGCGTAATACGTCACGTCACAACTGCAATTCTCTACCAACACTTTCTCTCACTATCTAGGAATTCTCATTATACAAAAAATATATCAAATCCCCCAAAATTAGCGGAAAAAATATCCCCCAAAAAATTTCACTACACAAGAAAAATACCGCGGACGCACGTGGTCATTACACCGTCATTACCTGTGAAATACGCGTGCGTGACCAGTTCCCCCACCCGAATTTCTTCAAAATTTCAAACCCCAAAATTTTTACGATAATACTTTAAGCCTAATTCGGGCCTTGGTCATAATCATAACGGGGTTAATAAGTACTAATAAAACGAATCCGTAAATAATGAGCGCCCGTCACGTCACGTCACGTGTTCACGAAAGAAACCAGCGTTGACCGGAAATGATGAAAATATCGGATCGCTTCTTCCACGGTTAAAGAAAATCTTAAAACTTCTAAAAGAAAGAAACTAACTCCATTCCTTAAAAAAAAACACAGAAACAAACAAACGTTTTTAATTCTAAATATATATATAAAGAAATAATACAAATAATAAATAATTATTTAAATTAATAATAAATAGATCTTCCATCGTGAAGAACTCTGATCCCTAAGCGGTATAATTATAAACTTCCCATCGGCCCTCGCGCGAACGGGATGACGTCACGCAAGTTGAATAGCCACGGGAAACAAAATTTACTAATTTAGGGACAATAAATTGAAACTCGAGATTTTTTTCTGAAAAATTCCGAGCAGAAAAACTTTCACACAAAAAACTTGGAATAAATAATTCGTTTTCGTGATTTCCTTTGGTGGTTATTAAAAAAAATATATATTAGACAATGAAAATATGTAAATTACGGATCGCGAATGACGTGTGCTTACGTCACGTATTATTTTACTTTAATTAGTTAATTAAAACTAGTCGGGTAGATGGATTTAATTAAGGCGAAATTTAAAATACAAAAAATTTAGATTAAAATTAAGAAGAAAATAAAATATATCCGAATATTAGATCTATCAAAGAATTAAATTATCGGGTTGAATTATCTTGTACAGATGAAGATAACGCATTTTATTATATTGCAAACAAACAAAGAAACAAACTTTTTCCTCTGAAAACGTACGTTGTATAAAAATAATGACGTTTTTAATGAACAATATACACATTTCCTTATCCCCCCCTTTTTCTCCCTACAAATTCCTTCAATGTTTCCTACGTATACCCAAGGTTTACAAACAAACAAACAACAAGGAAAATATCAATTAAGAAAAGCCAAAATCTAATGAAATGGATTAAAAACAGGCGAATCGAGTGGTGATAAAAAGTAAAACTAAAGACATTTTTAAATAAAGTTAGAGCCGCGAATTTTTTATATAGGTTCTCTACATTTTGCAGGAGGAAGGTTTGATTCTAGAGTAGCAAAGTTTATAGTGCTAACACGAGATGGCTGTTCCCAAAGCATGGACGATTATTTACACCGGTTCTTGGTTGGACATAAGGTTTAGGTGCCACCAAGAAGCGATATCTAGTTTACTAGGGAGAAGGTATAAGATGCAAAAAATATTCGCCGCCCATAGTCCCAGTCCCCCTTTCTAAGTAAAAGGGGGGACTTAAAAGGAGGCCGGGCTAATTTTGCCTCTCCTCAGTCGGAAAATACGTAATTTTCGTTATTCGCGTCGCTCTGACGTGATTTTCAAGAACCAATGAGATGCAGGTTGTAATTTAGAGGCGGGGATTAACTCCGGACCCACTTTTGGACTGGAGATAAAGCTAGAAATGTGGCGAATTTTATGCCTTCTCCCAAGTAAAGTAGATTTCGTTTCTTGGTGCCACCTGGTTATAGCAACACGAACTCTTATTTACACGTGACTAAGCTACTAAAATATTTCGACCGAGAGGTGGCTGCATTTAATGATGCTCAATCATGAAAAGCATTCCGGGATTTTTTTAAACAGCTACAGATGGTCCCCAAAATTTTAGTCTGAGAAATATGCACTTTATTTGGTCCAAAAGCAATTTATTAATTGCTTGGACCAGTTTCAAAATTCAATCCTCGGAACCAGTTTATTAATTGCAAATCTATAGGAGAATAAAGGCTGGGACCAGTCCGGTGACCAGTTTTTTATTTTGGACACTAGAGGGGGGTGGTCAGTGGTCACAAGGACCAGTTTAAAAAATTTTCGTATTTCCTGGACTGCCCCCAAACTATGCCACTCCAGAATGAAACTTTTTTCCTACAAGGTGTAATGAACCTGCGTACAAAAATCCAGTCAAATTGGTTGAAAATAACGTAAAAGCGAAAGATTCACAGACGTAAGTAAATAAACGTTGCCTAAGTGATCCATTTAATTAGATATTTGGAAAAGTCAAGCTAGAAACTTGACGACGTACACTCGAAATCATGAAATATTGAAAAGAAAAAAAGCCTGTTCTCTTCTACTCTGTACCTGAAACTAATTGCATCTCCCTAAGCGAGGAATAGCTAACCAATGGGAGCCCTAGAAAAAAAAATTAAATTAAACCCCATATATACCAACAGACACCCAATGAATTAAACATATTTCGTTAATTATCCGATGGGGGAGTATCGTACATAAAATATATTCGTTCAGGGGGTAGAACAGACTGAAGAAGAAATTAGAAAAATAAACAAACATACAATTCCATCAATTGATTCCGCACGGTTCATGGATGGGAAATTCATGGAATTATCGATGGAACATTTCTAGAATTTATTTATAGATTAAGTAATCAAGAGGAGAAGAACACATAATAAATAATTAGTAGAGAAATTGATTGATTGTAATTTATAGAAACAGATTACCGGAAACCTCTGAACATTTCCGAACCGTGTTTCTTATCCAACAACACCCAGTGTTTCAAATTACCCTCGTAATTAAGCCAAAAATATATGAATTAATTCTCAAAAGGCTAAATTTTATTAAATTTAATTTAATCACTATGACCTTTTGACCCATTTAGCTTAATTTATACGAATTCATACAAAGAGCTTTAAGATTTCGACGAAACAAATCCAACTCGTTAGGTTGATTAGAATTACATCTAATCTTGGAAAGTTCGAATCAAATTTACCGCGAAAAAAGGTTTTCTGTTGGAATTTTGCTAATTTCCACGATTATCAGGGCCAATTTTAGAACCATAAAGTCCCTTTACAAAATTGGTTTAGGTTTTTTAACGGACATTTTGATGTATTGCTTTTGAAAAAGGCGATAAAAGTGATGTACCAAAATGATAATTTTTAATTGAAATTAAATATTCTGAGGTAGAATCCAACATTAACGTAGATGAAACAGATTTCCTCCCAATTCCAAGGATGGATTCTTCCTGGAACTGTTTCTTCGAAGCCAAGGCTTAGTATGAATTTTTAGAACACCATTTTGGAACCAGTAACTAGTCAAAATATAGTTACATTAAAGAAACACGGACGTACTTCGTAACTGCAGCATATCCTCTCACAATGTTTAAAAAACAACTATAATTTTAATTTAAGAGAATGTGTGACATGAATTTAGGGTTAAATAACATGAATTATTACATAATATCCGTGATAAAAGGGTTATTAATATTTTTTACGGGTAAGTTATAAGCTTAACAATTTATTTCAAAGGGGAATTTAAAAGTTTAAAAACAAAGGTTTTTATAAAATAATATTAAATTTTTTATTTGCGACGATACATTTTTAATAATATTTATATAATTTACGCTAAGAATTAATTTAGTAGATCAATTAAATAAATTATAAACACATTTAAATGAATTAAATCCCGTAAACTCTAAAAAGAAATAATACGTGTATAAATGAATTAAACAAAAAAACTGTATAAAATGTCGCTGAGTATTTATCGGCGATTTATAAATATATATATAAATATATATACATATAAAATAATTATTAATTATATGAAATAATTTCCCCAAAACAAGATGAAACAAATAATCCACAAAAGCTGTATTGATTTATAAAAAAAAATTACAAAAAGCTACTGTGTCTTTCAAAAAATACGAACTAATAGACGTATATCGAAATCGGAAGATTTAATTGGTTGGCACATTTCAACAAACAACAACAAATAAACAATATTTACCTGAAAACAAACAAACATACAAAAAAATCTCGAAAATAAAGATGCCAATATTATATAGGTAATGGTTTCGATATGACAATTTGAAAATACAAAAAGCGAGATTCTTTCTTTGCTCATCCGGATTTTTTTCGTTATTAATTACAAATAGGTAATTTTAATTATTTATCAAAATAAAAATGGACGTGAAATTAGTATTAAATCGTTTCATAAATGTATGGTTGTAAGTCTACACTCTATAAATGGTGTAACGATTGCAGCACTTGAAGGCAAAGTTCTTTCAGAGTACAAACCAGAAAGGGTCAGCGTATTACTTTTGCAGCTCAAAAGAGTGCAAAAGTAAAATCAGAGCTAATGTGCTGTATTCGTTATCGCCATACCGAATGAAGCCTTACAATTGTAAATTTATGGACAAATAATGAAAAAAAAAATCATGAAGATAATTATTTTAATTATCGGACTATAATGTTTGTACTTAATGAATTTTTTCCAAATATTTTTGAAATTTTTATTGATAATAATTGGAAATAAATTCATTGACCCAATTGTCTACAATAGTACACGATACCCTAAGTTAATAGCGACATAAAAGTGTACCCTAATATTAGATAATAAGTTACTTGGAAGTTCAAAAGCCCCTTGGATTTAAATAAAAGTGAAAAAAAAAAATAAATAAATATGCATGTACTTGATACAAGTGAAAATAGTCAAGCAGACATTATTAAAAAGAGTCAAGGCAAGTACCCTGATGAAGTTATGATGGTTAATTAGACTCTAAATTAATTAATCAATGGGGGGAGATAAACCCAAAAAGAGGTCAAAGATGTAAAGTTTCATTTCCACTAATACTCCTTTCATTTAATAACCAAACACAGCCTTCAACTTAGCTACTAACCCTTTAAAAAAAACTAACAGAAAAAAAGAATGGCTTTTTAATCTGTAGTTTTAAGAAAAACCTTTGAATTCCCGCATATTTAAACAAAACTAGTCTTGTTTGTGATTGTTTTATTAAAAATATTGTTGAAGAAAATTGTCGATATTTACAAAATTGTCTTTTATATCATTTGTCTTACTTACAAGGATTATTTATTTATGTAAACGTGCAATAACTAAATTGGTTCAGTTCCTAATTCAGACACGTTGAGATCGAGAGCAACAAAGCTGCATTGCATAACTGTGTCTCGAGTCAGTGGAAAATAATAGAGGTAAATTAGGATTTTTTTCTCGATTTAGATGGTGTTAATTTTAATAACAAATTGTTTTATTATAAATTTAGGCTAAATATATTTCTCAACAAGTTGGGAAACCAAAATAAACCTCTCCGAGCCGAGATGAATTTACTTTGTAAACACAGTTCCACCAGCCAATGAGAAAAACCGGAAATACATAGTTCAAATTGGCGAGATATAGCCAAGGTCATTTGTAAAGGTTAAAGCGTTTAATAATTCCCTGTGGATCCTCAATAATTCTAATGAGGACCTAATATCGATCACTTAAATGTGTGTTTACATTTCGGCTCACTCTGAACCGTTAAGACCTCCTATAAGAGGTCACGAAACAAAGTCTCTTCTGGTTTAAATCTAGGGTATCTTATTTCATAGACCCAATCGTTTCAACAGTTACGGAGAGATGAAGTACTAACATCCGCAGCCGCAGCGCAGCGTCCAGTAGCACGGATCGAGTGGGCTATGCTTCAGTTGGGAGTCCTGGGGCCTGAAATAAGCACAGAACACTGGACATTGTCCAATAAAATTTTATAATGTCCCATAAATATTTTAAACACTAAGGGAGTCACTGGACAGTTGACCAGTAAATTTTTCCGAAGTTCTGATAGTTTGACTTTGAAGACGCGGCACAATTTTTGCGCACTCCAGTGGACAATGTCCTATAAATTTTCCAGTCAAACAGGGGGTCGCTGGACACACGTCCTATATATATTCTACCCTGATTTGAGCAAATTAGGGGTACGTTCAGTAACGAAAATCTCAAAGAAATCGCTGTTTTCTTGATGTTTGGTTGATGGGCTCGAGACGTCACAGTGACGTAAAAGGTTGTTGAACGGAAAAGTCACATTTTGAAGTTAGCGCTGTTTTCGAAAATGGGGTTGGGGAAATGTCTTACTGGCCCTCAAAACGTTACGAAGCGCAAATGGTTCTTGTCCACTATTAATGAACTCGCAAATAATGAAATTGTTTAAGAAAATTATGTCCATTTGAATGGTAGAAGTAGTTTTGTAAAGAAAACGAATACAATTACTGTTGGAATAGCATTATTGGAATGTAATTTTTAAATCCCGCGCCTACAACAGTCAAGCGCTACGTCACGCCATCAAAAAACCCATATCGATTAGATGGTTTTTCTGATGAGCAAGCGCTGAGCATCATGACGTCAAAACCGGAAACGCGAAAAAGCGTACAGTAGTGAAAATCTGGCATCGCTTAGTAAGCGCTGCCATCAAAGAGGGTTACTGAACGTACCCCTTAGATAACGGTATCCTGAATTAACTAGCGCTACTGTTACCTATGTTGACGATAGCGCGTCATCGAGTAGGTTATGCTCCGGGCAAAGGAAATCTTCACTTCAGTACAGCGTGGGAAATAAGGCGGTGGCAAAGGTCAAATGACCAGTTCAAAAATTAAATCGGAGGGGGGTCAGTGGTCTACTGGACCACTAAGAAAATTCTAGGGTAACCAGGGTCCAGACATTATCTCAACTATTTTAATTCCACTTCTTTAGTTTACCAGACGACGCGCCCAGGTCAATGGTCATGGACCAGTATATTTATTCCAGGCTGGCCCAATGTCCAGTTTTAAAAAAATCCTTATTTCCCACCCTGCTTCTGTTGGGAGTCCTGGGGCTCCTGAAGGCATAGATGCATATATCCTCTCATCCACTTTTGGTTATATGCTATTGCAGTTGTGAAACTTGGCGTTATACCATAGCCCACTTGATCACGCACGCTGGCTGCACGCGCCCGTCCAAACGATTTTTTTTACATGTTAACTCGCGAATGCGGCGCGTCACATAGGTTCGGTCTAAACTTTCAAACCCGTCTGGTTTTAACATGGGCTTCTATGGGAGGGGACCAGTTTTTTCAACGTTTTTGGCCCAAATAGTGCATCCACTGGTTCAAATATCTTGAATTTTTAATGAGACGTGTATTGAAAGGTTTAATATTATCCTGTAAAATTTAAAGTCTTCAGCTATATTAGTTTTTTTTATAAAAAATAAAAATCATCACATAGTTGAGAAATTGAAGGATTTCTCTACTATCAATTTCTCTACAATGTGATGATTTTTAATTTTTATAAAAAAAAACTATTATAGCTGAAGACTTTAAATTTTACAGGATAATATCAAAAGTGGATGAGAGTCTGAAATTTCGCTTGCTGCGAGGACTGTCAATCTTAGCTATAGTTTACAAATTTCAAGTTCCTACCCTGGAGATCCTGAAGTTTTTGGTCTCTTGACAGCACGTACAAAGCTAGGTTACATAGAGACCTAGCTTTGCGCGTGCTTACAACCGATGTTGTAACCATAGCCCCCTGGATCACGCGACTCGCGGACGCAGGCTGCTCGCGCTATAGAAGCCCGCCCAAAGAATTATTTTCCTATGTTAAAGCGCGTATCGGGGATTTTTGCTCGAAAATTCAAAGCCGTCAGCTTTTAACATGGCGGTCTATGGAAGGAACACCATTTTTTCGCCCTAATTTGGCAAATACTGGCTCAAATTTCTTGAAATTTTAATGAGAGGTGTACTGAAGGATTTTTAATGATCAGGCAAAGTTTTAAAGCTCTAAAACCAATAGTTTCGCGCCGAAACCTTACCGAGAAATTTAAAATGAATAATGGTTGTGCTAATGTACAAACAAAGCTTTATTGAATTTCAGGGAAAAAACTATTGGTTTTGGAGCTTTGAAACTTTGCTCGGTCATTAATATTCCTTCAGTACACCTCTCATTAAAATTTCAAGAAATTTGAGTCAGTATTTTCAAAATTAGGGGCAAAAAACCTGGTCCCCCATAGACGGCGATGTTAAAAGCTGACGGCTTTGATTTTCGGCTAAGTTTTAATTTTTTACAAAAAAACTACTAGATATAATCTTTTGAAACTTTGCACAAAAATCACAAACCTTATATTACACCTCTCATTAAAATTTCAAGAGATTTGAGCCATTATTTGCCAAATTAGGGCCAAAAAAGGGTGTTCCTCCTATAGACGACCATGTTAAAAGCTGACGGCTTTGATTTTCGGCTTAAAATGCTTGATACGCGTTTTTGGGCCCATTGGGCGGGCTTCTATAGCACGAGCAGCCTGCGTCCGCGAGTCGCGTGATCCAGGGGGCTATGTTGTAACAGAGTATATACAGAATTATACAAAAACGAGTTTTGCTTCGCAGTCCTTAAAATACTGCATTTATACACAATCCGCGACACTTTTTCAAACCCACAAAGGGCCAGAAACTAGAAATTATTATATGTATTGAAATTTGAAATGAAGTTTAATCGTTATGAGAAATTTGCTTTTAATTGCGTAGTTCAAACATTTGTGATGATTAGAAATTTTACAACAAACACGGGTATAAATGTGGCGTTTCGAGATAAAGGGAGCTTAGATTTTCACGTATGAAATTATATAGAATCTGTTCCCGTAAAACGTATCCCTGTCAAATAATTAAGGCGAAAAAAATACAAAATGAGCTTTTAGCATTTTAATTTTTCAGGGTGGAACAGGTAAGAAGAACGCTTATTTCGAGTAAAATGTCGCTTTACTACTCCTAAAATGAGGTCCCTCATTCTGATTTGTGGCTTTAAAAGCAGTGTCGTATTTCTGACATTTATCATACATTCAGAAATGGTGTTCATATGTGTGTTGTTACATCTTGTATAAGTTTTAAACTTCAACTCGAATTCGAGTAATAATCGTCCTTTATTTAGCTCTTTGTTCGGAAACGCCGCATTTATACCCGTTTTTGTTGTAAAATTTCTAATCATAACAAATGTTTGAACTACGCAATTAAAAGCAAATTTCTCATAACGATTAAACTTCATTTCAAATTGCAATACATATAATAATTTCTAGTTTCTGGCCCTTTGTGGGTTTGAAAAAGTGTCGCGGATTGTGTATAAATGCAGTATTTTAAGGACTGCGAAGCAAAACTCGTTTTTGTATAATATCTGTCCCTTTTTGGGGAGAAACGTTATTTGGGAATAAATTAGTTTTGGAAAAGTCAAACTCAATCGTCCAATTTTTTAAGACAAATTATATTGTATTTCACTAAATCGTAACTTACATTTGGAAATTGGAATGGTCGGATAATAAAATGCACTGTATAAAATATTCGTTGAAACCATGTGAAAATTATAAAAACTCTCCAACTATTTCTTTGTGATCATTTAACCTTAGGCTTAGAAAGACAAAAATAGGCCCAAAACGTTTTAAAAAATCACGTGATCTTAATTAGAGAATCAAAGTGGTGAAATTAAGCGCGAGATTTGAATTGAAACTTTTATTGAAATGCAGCGCGTGCTGGCGCGTGAGCCAGCGCGTGGTTTAAAAATATTTTTTTGAAACCTATACAAAAAGGCCAAGTTAACCTTACACTACGAGAAATGAGATACTATACCTTTTCAGCCTTTGCTAGTGCTGTAAAGTTAGGCTGTGAAAAAAGTGTACCCCCTTGGTCGCGAAACCTTGGGTCTAACTCGCAAAACTTTTTCCACCTCGTAATGTTAAGCTCCATAGAGTTTAACATTATGATTTCGGATTGAGTATAAGCTGTCGCTCGAGATAGGGAGTTGCCTATCCTGTAGAGTGAAAACAAATTTCCTCACGCGCATTCTTTATCCATGATAATATCTTTAAATATACCTTCAAAACATTTTCAAAGAAATATTTTTAGCAGTTTATTGCTAAATTGCTAGAGTATAGAAAATAATCCAGGAAAACGATTTACAATATTATAAGTAGGTCTGTAATTACGCCATAGACATTTCCAACGTTATTGGTCCTACGATATCAACAACAGACAAAAACCAAGCAAAGAAACTACGCGCTTTTGGTGCCTGGCAGGCTGGGAAATAAGGATATTTTTTAAACTAGTCCTTGGGACCAGTGACCCCTCTAATCCCCGAAATAATTAACTGGTCTCCGGACTGGTCCCAGCCTTTGGGCTCCAATAGATTTGCAATTAATAAACTGGTCCCGAGGACCAGTAACCCCCACTTTTTGAATTAAAAAACTAGTCCAAGCAATTAATAAACTGGTTTTGGACCAGAGGAAGTGTGCTATTTCCCAGCCTGGTGCCTGGATGGATTTCTTATCCTTTTTCTAAACCATGCGACAAGCGTTCTCCTTTGTTCGACACATCCAGTCCACGCAAACCGAATATTTCTTTGACTTATCGCAAGTTTCCATTTGGGTATTGAATCTTAACTGAAGGTAATTACATTTTCCCAATAGTTTTTCAACAAATTGTGGTGATAATCCGAACCTAGTTTGTCTTCTTGAAAAGGTGTGGTGATAAGCCTTTGCGATTTTGACAATGCCTTTCATGAATTCTATCATAAAATTAGTAGGGGTGCGCGAATGCCACTTTTTGGGTATCGAACCGGTTACCGAATACCAAAACATTTCATTATTAAATACCGAATCGAATAGTTAGGCCTTGCTAAATTTCTTACTAACCGTCTAACCGATTTATCGCGAATAGTTAAGCCTAGTATTCGGGAATAGTTTCCCTAATACTAGCGAATGCTTAACTATTCGCGAATAGTTTCCCTAATACTAGCGAATGCTTAACTATACGCGAATAGTTTCCCTAATACTAGCGAATGCTTAACTATACGCGAATAGTTTCCCTAATACTTGCGAATGCTTAACTATTCGCGAATAGTTTCCTTAATACTAGCCAATGCTTAACTATTCGCGAATAGTTTCATTAATACTAGCCAATGCTTAACTATTCGCGATTAATCGGGTAGTAACCCTAATATTCGCGAATAGTTAATACAAAGCAAGGACAAAAACATTTAGAAGCTCCTAAATTCCAAAATACCTTTCCTCCTTGGTCGCCGAGTATTTCTTAAAATTTTCCAAGGCACTTGATGGTAGTTTTTGATGGAAGACAAAAACATTGGGATGATATTTTTTAAAAGAAGGTGATCTAAATTTATGGCAGTCCGAGTCGAACTTTAACCGAATAGTTAGTTCGGTATTCGATATTCGTATTGAATAGTGAAAATGTTCCTACCGAATACCGTATCAAATTATTTTATATCTTCCATCAAAACTTGCAGAGGTTAACGGTAATAGTTAGTATAGGGCGCTGTAGGTTAGCTGTGGCATAGGGGCTAGCCACCACCCCTCTATGCATTGTAAAGGGACCACCTGTAAACAAGCCACAGGCTTAGTGTGGAAATCCCTTCATAGGCAAAGCTTAGATTAGATTAGATTATTTGATGAAGTCTTGTTGAATTAAATTAGGGAAAGATGGATGAAAATAATGACAACGAAAAATCAGTCGAAATTAACCAAAAAGTCATGGAAATTCGCAACAAAGGCAACAAGCACTTCGTTGCTGGTAAATACGAAGAAGCTTTGAAAACCTACTCAGATGGACTGAGTATAGAGCCCAACAATGTCGAACTGCTTTCCAATCGTTCCTTGTGTTATCTGAAACTCTTAAAGTACGAGAAAGCCTTGGACGATGCTTTTAAATGCCTGGAATTGAATCTTGTCCATGTGAAGGCGATTTACCGGGCCAGTCAGGCCTACTTTGGTCTGGGCCAATACGAAATAGCTAGAGATCTCTTGAGCGCCAAGATGGAAGTCCTAAAGCCTCCAAGCAAAGTAATCAAGGATCTTCTGGGCAAAGCTAAGGAAAGAATCTCACAACGTAACCATGGCATTTACAACATGGCTGAACTTTACAAGAATCGCAATGATCCAGTCATTCACGATGTCGCCGAATATTATGCACCCGTTAAAATAGATAATGCTGGAGAGAAAGGTCGTGGATTATTTGTGACGAAAGATATAGAAGCGGGAACGTTACTTCTCTGCTGCAAAGTGTTTGCCAGCTACACGGCTCCTCAAACTGCCAGCTCCCATCATAGTTTGGAATTGGAAACTTTCATCGACTTGGTTGCTGACAAGATTAAAAAGAACCCAGAAGTGGGTAAAGATCTCCATCAATTATTTGCTGGGAAAAAGATGGGCTTTTTAGATCCAAGTAAGGACAACTGTACCATGATCTACAAGGAAAGAATCCGTCGTATCGTGAAGTACAATTCCATTAAAACGAAGTTAATTAACTCTTCCCATTATGTTTTGCTCATTTTACCATCCTACATCAACAATGATTGCATTGACGGCAATTGCCGTTTGCCATTTTACGGAGACTTATGCCAAGCCAGAAGCACCAAGTCTTTGAAGAAGGGTCAGGAAGTTTTGATTAGCTATACACGCAGCTTTCATTGCTCTCTAATCGCGGAAAAGAATTTTAATTGCGAATGCGCCATTTGCAAATACGAAAGCCAAGAGCCGTCTGAAATTCGTTTTGCGAGAATGACTCTCCAGGATTCTTTCTTGCGCTCCATGTCTTCGAAACCGAAAGATTTTGAGGAAAACCTCAAAAGAATGAGGGAATTGAGCGTCGGATCGCCATTTGCGGCGCATTATCTCTGTCCACTGCTTTATAAGTTGGGAGAATTTTACTACAACCGGAAGCAGTACACAAAAGCCAAGGAAGCCTACAAAGAGTTGTTGGAAGATTGGCGCAAACGCTCCCAGGATTACGTCCAGGAATACCTAATGGCCTCGCTGCATCTGTTTCACATTTATCTCTCTCTCGATGATATCTCCAACAAGAAAAAGATCAGGGAAGACGCATTAGAATTGATCAAAATCAATTACGGTTCCATGGATCTGACATTCTTGGAAGTAGCCCATCCAGGTGCTCCTAAGAATATGCTTCGGCTTCTTGACTTGTAAAGGGTTTAAGCTAAAGGTCTTTGTAGGTTTTTGATACTTCCCAAAGTTAAGGGAAGTTTATTTTGTATCTTTGTTCTTTCAATAAATTTAATGTTTTTGCAAGAATTAGATTATAAATTGGTAGTGTTAATACTGTCGCCCAAAAATGTAAAAAAAACCTCCTTATTGATAACTTTCTTATGTGTCATCATATCCATTGTTCTCTTGGATGTTGGAAATACGAAAAGCAAGAGCCTTCTGAAATTCGTTTTGCTAGAACGACTCTCCTGGATTCTTTCTGGTGCTTCATGTCATCGTAACTGTAATAGCCTAACATATATAATTCCATTGCAAATAATACACATATCTAAAATTAGAAAATACAATTCGAAAATTGAATAAAAGTGGCGCGTGAATAGAACGTAGAAAAAAAAGGAGCGAGAAAAACAGCGCGAGATGTTCTTTTAAAAAACGGCAGTTAAAATTGGAATTACTAAGCCTAAAGGTTGATAATAAATCTTCTAAGAGAAATTATAAAGTTTGCATTACTCCCGCACCTAAGCCGTAATGAAAAACATTAAATTGGCGATGGAGATTCCAATTCGAACCCATGCTATCTCCGCATTACTCTGATCTCACCAAAAACTACATCCGGTGGCCGTACTCCATTTCAACGTAGCTTTATCAAGTTTGTGGCCCCTTCAACGACACCATGGCTATTATATAAAAACGTCTTGGATTGGACCAAGGCCGAAAAAACAAACGATATGTGTGAGGTTTATCAATTGACTGAAGTTTCAGATATTGAAATTTTTTCTAGTTATTTTTATACACTCAATCCTTAATCAATATTTAATTCAATCAACTGATTTTACTGTTAATCGACCTAGTCCCTCTAAATTAATTGAAAAAATTACATATCTACGCTTTTTCAAGAACAATTACATTTTCCGAAAACATTTTATCATGAAATTAATTATTTTGAAGGGATTTCGTGTCGATACTCACTAACTTGTGAGCATCTTGACCGACATAGTTTTAATTGTTGCTGGCTTGACAAATTTTCAAGTTTGCACCAAAAGAAGTTTAAATCTGTTTTAAGTTGTTGATAAGACTGTCGTTTAGAGTGAATGTCGTCTACTTAAGACAAAGCAACAAAGTTTATCCTGTGTGGTAAAGGGTAAAGATCACATAAACAGAAATACTTCTCAGACTTGTTATATTCATTTCCCGCGGAAATAATATGGTTAAACAAATCATTCATTACTAGTTATGCCAAGAAGGTCACATTTAACTCCGACACCCCCTCCCTTCCTCTATTTTCCCAATATATGGCATTTTATAATCACCAGTGGTTTCAGTGTATGGGTCATCTGAGCCGTCGCAACACACCCAGCCAATATTACCATAGACTGAGTTATGACCAAGAAATTCTTAAGTACGGAAAAGGAAGTTCCAGTGCAACTTTACCATCAAAGAGGCGACAATAGAAATGTAGCATTTCGATATACGAAATTAAATGTATAAATTCGCACCAACACCCTTGTTTGGCATCCACGATCAAATATTTACATTTTCCATTCGAGTTATGCCAAAGTTCGCTTGCTTGTTTTAGACATCCAGTAGAACATTTCAAATATTCAATACTGTATCCTCAACATGATAAATTAATTTCACGATAGAATGTTTTCGGAAAATGTAATTGTTCTTGAAAAAGCGTAGATATGTAATTTTTTCAATTAATTTAGAGGGACTAGGTCGATTAACAGTAAAATCAGTTGATTGAATTAAATATTGATTAAGGATTGAGTGTATAAAAATAAGTAGAAAAAATTTCAATATCTGAAACTTCAGTCAATTGATAAACCTCACACATATCGTTTGTTTTTTCGGCCTTGGTCCAATCCAAGACGTTTTTATATAATATCTGTCGCTTCAGTCTTAATGTAATTAAATTTTGAGTAATTATGTTTTCTTTACCGCTTATTATTATGTCCAATTACGATGGTCAAAACGTGTATCTAGCAGGGCCCAAACGTTGCACCTTCCGCGTGTTAGGCGGACGAGATAACCACTACACTACACATACCTGGTAATACTGAGATTCCTAAGAGATCTAGCTTATTATTATGTCCAATCACGATGGTCAAAACATGTATCTACCAGGGCTCGAACCCGGGACCTTCCGCGTGTAAAGCGGACGTGATAACCACTACACAATGAATACTTGGTTATTCTGAGTTTTCGAAGAGATCTAGCTTATTATTGTGTCCAATAACGATAGTCAAGTCATGTATCTACTAGGGCTCGAACCTGGGACCTTCCGAGTGTAAAGCGGACGTGATAACCACTACACCATAGATACTTGGTTATTTTGAGTTTTCGAAGAGCTCTAGCATTATTATTATGTCCAATCACGATGGTCGAAACAAGTACTTCTGTAATTAACTAAAATTAACATACTTAGACTTAGTTGTTTCTGATTAGACTAGCCGATCGCACACCCTGAATACTTAATTGTTAAATTAAGAGTATTCCGAAAAGTAACTTCGCTCTAGTTTTTCAGTTAGAGGTGGTTAAATATCACGAAAAACCCCATGTTAATCTCCATAGGAAAATTGGTAAAAGCATGTGAATTTTGATTTAACGTTACAAAAGAGTATCAAGTCATATCTACAAGGGCCTACCGGCCCTGTAGAATTCCAAACCCCAACTTTCCGTCATTCTCCATACAAGACAACCGGGAAAACGTCGCAACCCGATGGGAGAAATGTCTCCGCCGATTCAACAACTTCCTCAACGCATTCGGTATTTACGATCCCTTACAGAAACAAGTTGGGAAAACCAAAATATTACCTCTCCGAGTCAAGAGGACTACTTACAAACTTATTTTCTCAGATATGGAAATGTTTCTTTTTTATTTATGAACAAATACTGAAGTTAAAATTTATGAAATATTAAAGCATTATACAAAGCATAGCGAATATACTGTAAATCTGACGACATTTTACATCCCATAAGGATATACTTGTACACATTAAAATCATCCGATGGGGAAAAACGGGAGATGAAGAGATAAAACTTTGGAGGGATATTACCTTTACGTGTTTGTAAAGGCCCAATTTTCTACTTCTCAACTGTATACCCTCTATGTTCAAAGCCATATTCACAAAACAGGGTTGCCGTGTAAACACTATCCTCTCGTTTCACCTCAACGATTTTCTTAGTTTGTCATGTTAGATAAGAATAGTTAAAAAACATCTGTATGATAATAGATCAATAATAGATCAAGCTAAAAAATATATCTTACTGTATATAAAGGAAGTTCGACGCCCAAATCGGGCATAGTTTATGTAGACGCGTGGAGGGACTCTCACAAGAATAAATGACTTTTAATCTCTAACCGTGTCTCGTCAATACTTAACATGGTGTCAGAAGTTTACGTACCCTGCCCATCGCTTCGCCAGTAATTTGTCCCCCTTCACGAGCCGACCATCCGTTCCGTCGTGTCACGATGACGACCACGCACTACGCCAGCCCCGCGCCGTTTAACCCGAGCGAAACCAACCCAGCGGCAGAATGGGCCGAATACCGAGAAAGTTTCAAAATATACGCCATGGCAGCCAAGCTATCACAGGAGAACCATGCAACCCAAATAGCGATATTTTTACATATCTTAGGAGCGGCAGGACGGAGGATTTACAACACATTTGAAATACCCCTGCCTGAGGGTGGAACGCTTACATTGACCCAAGTGCTCGCTGCCTTCGACGACTACTATGAACCGTATAAGGACATCGTCGCCTACCAGTATCAATTTTTCACTACATTCCAGGGATCCCATCAGCCATTCTCCGAATTCCTCACGGACTTGAAGACCAAGGCTCGCAATTGTGAGTTTGGGGAACTCACATCCACGCTCATTTGTACGCAGATAGTCTGCGGGATACATAAAGAAGCATTACGTAAAGATCAATTGGCCAAACGAAACCGTACCCTGACATGGGCAATATCCCGATGCCAAGCCGACGAAGCTTCACACCACCATGCCACTACGATTGCAGTATCGACGGACAGATCCTCCACAACTCAGGGGAGTGTGGACGCAATACGGCAACCACCACGCCAACAGAGACCATTCAAACCTCAAGGTGTTACGGCGGCTCGACGAGAGCCAAGGCAACGGCGGGGAAGAGAACCACAAGACCAGTATCAATGGAGACCAGGGAGCTACAGATCGTCTACGCAGCCCCCGCCCCCACGAAGACAACAGGGCGCGTTCCAAAGACGTTCAGATCGGGACCAGCACTGCGCTAACTGCGGTACCTCGCACAACCCAAGTGGAAGATGTCCAGCCTATAATGCGGAGTGCTACAAATGCAACAACCGCGGACACTGGGCTGCATGCTGCAAGTCCCAAGCAACACACCAGTTACAGACAAGTTACCATCTTGAGCCCTCACCCTACGGCAACCAATACCAAGACCGGGATGAACCAGATCGGTATTATGAAGACGACCATTATCATGAACAGAGTCAGGCACATCAATACCACCGGTACACAGACGTCCAAAGTGACGTCAGGGGACGCTGACTAATGGTTCGAAACCATATATTTTGCGAACTTTCCCACCATGATGAAACTGGACACCGGTTCCCAGGTGAATATAATCACTCAAGAAATTTACGATAAATTTCCCATCAAACCTCAAATCTACAAACCGCCGTACACCGTCCGCGCATATTCGGGCCACACAGTCGACGTCCTGGGCGTCATATATGTTCGATGCTTATCATTTTGCGCATCTTCGGAAGAATGCTTTTTCATAACGCCGCATAGATCAGTTCCAATCCTGGGTGCGAAGGCTTCCGTCACGTTGGGTTTAATCTCCAGACACACGGCAAGGTAAGACAGCTCGAGACGTTCACTCTGGGCTATAGCAACGACACGACGACTGCCCAGCTCCGACACAAGACAGTCGCCCCTCAAAGCCCGGGTGAGGGACTCCCGCGAACAATACATACCCGGCCCAATGCCCGCACCGGAAGAGATTGATCAGATGACACCAAAAGAAATTGTCCACATGTACCGCGACGTTTTCGACAGAATTGGGAAGCTACCCGGAAAATATACACTTCGACTGAAACCAAACGCCACACCAACTATATGTGCGCCACGCCAGATTCCATATGCGCTGCAAGCTGGAGTACGCAAGGAATTAGATCGCCTTACCAATTTGGGTATCATTACGCCGGTAAAGGAGCCAACAGAGTGGGTGCATCCAATGGTCGTCGTCCAGAAACCACCAAAAGAAGGACAGGACGAGAATGACGAACCACGACTACGAATCTGCTTGGACACACGGAACTTGAATCGAGCGGTTAAACGAGAGCCTTATCCCACACCAACGGCACAAGAAATCTTTGCCAAACTGCACGGAGCTGAAGTCTTCACGGTCTTCGACGCCCAAAGCGCGTTCTGGCAGGTGGAACTAGACGAAGACAGTTCAAGACTTTGCACATTCGCAACCTCATTTGGACGGTTCCGGTTCCGACGATTGGCTTTGGGGATATGCACGTCTTCATCAGTCTTTCAACGGATCATGCACGATATATACCCACCTTCCGGTTTCCCAAACACGCAGATCTCAACGGATGATTTCTTGGATGCTACCCGAGCACACACGCACAACAGAGAGATAGTGGCAGTCCTTGAAAGAGCGAGACAAAACGGCTTGACATTCAGCTCAGAGAAAATGCAATTGGCATCGCGAGAGATCACATACTTGGGATTAACCGTAACGCCTAAGGGATTGGCCATAGCCCCAACTAAAATCACTGCCATACAAGCCATACCTTCACCGACGGAAAGAACAGCACTACAGAGGTTTCTGGGGATGGTGAATTTCGTGGCCAAGTTCCTCCCACAGCACTCGTCGGAAGCAGCACCGTTACGCGCACTACTTAAAAAAGTCGTTGCATTCACTTGGGACTCCAATCAATGCGGAAGGCACCTTCAATAAATTGAAACAAATCATCACGGCTGCCCCAGTACTGGTATTCTTTAATCCAAAATGTCCAATCACGATCTCTGTGGACAGCAGCGGCATAGGCGTCGGCGCAGTCCTGCTTCAAGACCAAAGACCAGTGGAATACGCCTCTACATCCTTCACGCAAACACAGCAAAACTACGCACCGATAGAAAGAGAATTGCTGGGAGTGGTGTACGCGTAACGCCTGTGAAAGATTCCACTACTACATCACAGGGACGACCTTCACTGTGGAAACAGATCATCGCCCATTGGTCTCGATCATACATAAACCTTACCACCTGTTATCTCCGCGTATTCAGCGTTTGGTCTTGAAACTTTCACGATATAACCTGAAGATGATATACGTCCCGGGAGCCCAACTACACATCGCAGACACATTATCCAGGGCACCGCGCAAGGAGAATGGCATCGACAGTTCAGACCTAGAAGGTCCGTTCGTAGTAGTCCATGCAACGGCGCTATCACCATGGAAGGCGGAGAGATTTCAAGAGGCCACGGGCCAAGACCCTACGAGCCAAACGCTGAAAATGTACATCCGCCAGGGGTGGCCTGCGACAATGACGAAAGTACAGAAGCCTCTCAAAACGTTTTGAGCAATTCAGGACGAGTTACATGAAATGGATAATCTTCTATTTCGGGGAGACCGGCTTTATGTTCCGGACACGCTGCGAAGGGAAACAATGCAGCAAATACATGGAGCGCATCAGGGAATCAACGCGTGTATCGCCCGAGCACGGCAACACTTTTACTGGCCCAACATCACGACTGACCTGACCGAATTCATCAAACATTGCACGATATGCCAAAAAAGAGAACGAGCGAACACACCACTTCCCCTGCAACCGCATGAACTACCTAAAAGACCGTGGGAAGTTGTCGGCTCAGACATCTTTCATGTGGGAAACCGAAACTACGCATTGTTGGTCGATTACTTCTCGAAATTCGTGGAAGCAGCGGAAGTACCATCGACAAACACAGAAGCAATGATCAAATTCATGAACGCCCATTTTGCACGACACGGCGCACCGATGAAACTCGTCTCCGACAATGGAGCTCCATACAATTCAAGCGCATTTCACCAATTCCTGCAACAATGGGGAGTCCAACACGTGACCTCCAGTCCTTATCATCCAAAGTCAAATGGCATGGCGGAGCGCACAATTCAAACGATTAAGAATATGATTATAAAAGGTCTCGCGGAGGGAAAAGATATCGAAAACATTCTAATGGAATATCGCACGACGCCGATTGGAAACTTACCATCACCAGCCGAAATGCTAATGGGCCGCCAAATACGTAACCACCTCACAACATCAACAGGACCATTGCGGCCCCACTTCCCAACCCAACACATAAGATACGAACTTCGAGAGCGTCAAGAACGAATGAGCAACAATTACCGTCCGTCGCACACACCAGAACCACTGCTGTTAAGGATTGGCACGGCAGTCTATCACTACATAGGACCACGGAACTGGGGAAAAGGCGTGATAATCAACAAAGCAGAAGAACCCCATTCGTATGAAATCCAGAGTGAGAACGGCGGTATTATTCGTCGAACTCGACACCAATTGCGTCCGATACCCCAGCCGAATCATGCCATGCAGTCAAACCAGACCAAGGAAGCAACGTTCAGGACAGCTACCAATAACACGCCGAGGGGCACTAGAGAAATCCATCCAACAGCGACTACAATTCGACAAATAGGACGCACAGTAGCAGACGACATTCGGGGCCAGCCGCAGGACACGGGAAACCAGAGGGCCCAAACCGGAACTAACGAAATTCCTCGGGGCTCGCAACCTCTACCAAGAGAAATACCACCATCGCCAATGCCAGATACCATCCCACCATTTCCGACGTTAACCGAACGAGATCGTCCCAGTAGAAACGTCAGACCGCCGCAACGTTATGCCAATGAATACCAGTGGCATTCAAGAAGTTAATGTAGAAATGAAGTAGTTAAGCTAGCAAACCTGATGTAAATCTTAGACTTAGATTAATTAACTGGTAAAATTAATTACGACGGTCAAATCTCAAATGATCGGAAAAGAAAGATGTTAGATAAGAATAGTTAAAAAACATCTGTATGATAATAGATCAAGCTAAAAAATATATCTTACTGTATATAAAGGAAGTTCGACGCCCAAATCGGGCAGAGTTTATGTAGACGCGTGGAGGGACTCTCACAAGAATAAATGACTTTTAATCTCTAACCGTGTCTCGTCAATACTTAACAGTCAACATAACGTTACATAACACCAAAGCTTATTTGTAGCTACATGCACTGAAAGTAAATGCGCACCATAAAAAGCATGAAAACACGAAGCCATAATCCGATTACGATCAGACTTTTCACTGATCTGCGTTCAGCAGAAGTCACCAAAAAAGACAGCGGATTTTGGAAAACGTTTACCAGTGAGCTCTGTCGTCATAGCTTTGCTGAACGCTTTTCTCCGGTCATCGGTGTTTTAAAAATGACGCCAGCGCAACAAAGCGTGCAAGGTACCAAGGCTTAACAAAAATTGTATGATAACATATTTATAGAGATAGATAAGAACAACTTTCATAATTAAAATTAGAAAGACTAACATATCTCTTAAAATTCTGGTGTGATCAACTGGTTTCACGCCAACTAAATAGGTATAGTCTCATCAGAATCAGCAAGAGCTATTTGTAATAATTCCTTCATGTTTTTTTCGCCAAGCTGAGAACTACGCGTGTTACGTCATGTTATCCAAAAACCCGACTATTTTTTTTGGTGACGGAGCTGGCTCAGTACTGAGCACCGTGACGTTAAAATTCTAAAACAACATCAAGTTCTGTAGGACAATGCTAACAGCACTGAGCTCTGCTGAATGCGGCCCAGATTTCCACCATGATGCTTTCTTCATTTATAAAATCTAAGCCTGATTATTTAAAAGTGTATTTAACTTTCGGCTCACTCTGAACCGTTTATGTCTCTGCATTACAGAAACGAAAACCAAGCGTTTACTTTTTGGTTCACTAGGCCTATTGACAAATAGAAGTTAATTAGACCGACATAGTAGCGTCCTTCTTGAAATCAATAAAGAAAGGATTATGCTAAAAACAGATGTAGTATAGGTAAATTAATATATAAACATCCATTTCAAATAATAATTGTTAAGTGTGATTAAATGACACATTGCTTTAAGAATTAATATGGTTTATTCGACTGCATAACTGGAGTCTATGACTGCGCGAGTCCGAGTGCCGGCCGCTAGCCGAGCCTTCCACGGACTCCTCTCCTAGATGACGTCATCCTTGTTAAGAGGATGGCGTCCTCTAGTGGAAGTTATTACAAGTACTAATAGGTACGAAATTCAAATGTAACATCTTTTTTTTTCCCGACAGTTTTAAATAGAAATGAATGAATAAAAACAAATACATCTCTTTTTCTCCCGACAGTTTTAAATAGAAATGAATGAATAAAAACAAATGTATTTCTTCCGACAGTTTTAAATAGAAATGAATAAAAATAAAAACAATGTAAAATGTAATTGTCTTTGTGTATCTTCTTAATTATCTGCTTTAGCTCAGTTCGTTTGCCTTATCTGTTTCAGGTCTGTTTAGGTGTTGTTTTTCTTCTTCTTTTCATCTTCCTTCTTCTTCTTCTTCTTCACGTCTTCTCTTCGGTTCGTCTGTAGCGGATCCCTTTCGGAAACGGCCGGTGAGCTTTGGAAGCGCAGGGGCCGGATGTTAGGCCTGCCACAACGAGTTGTGGGCCACGCTGGTGGCAGGGAAACGGGAGGAAAGGCGGGTAGGCCACGGGGGAGACCAGTGCTGGTAGGAGAAGTGGTGATGGAAGGGAAAGGATTTGGGGGAGGGGAGTTTGAGACTGGGATCGTGGGTCGCTCTGCTCTAACGTCATCCTCCGCCTCGTCGTCAGCCATCGTGGCTTCAGCATCAGTGAGGTGGGACTCATGGGGCGAAATAGTGGTGGAATGGCGGTCAGAATGAATGTTTGCATAATAAGCCGCGTTTTCGTCAACATCAGTGGTGGAGCGGGGTACGTCCCCGACGGTAGTGAAAGCCATAGGAGTAGACACCGTGATGGGGGGGATGTACCGGGGTGGCGTAATCCAGAGGAGGTGGTGCCGAAAAGCGCGGAGCAACGAAAACCGGTTCGTGTCGGAGGTGGGAACGCGTGCGCCGAAATATTTGTCCGCGATCAGTGCGGATGACATATGAGCGAGGTTCTGGGCCGATGGATAACACCGTTGCAAGGGACCAGTTGCGGTGGCCTTCGAGGTAACGGACACGTTGTCCTATGTGTAGCGGAGGGAGAAAGGCTGTAGCCCTGTCGTTAAAACGTGTGACCATGCGATCTTGTTGTTGTTGAAGTAATTGACGGTCGTCGGTAGTTGGGTAATTAGGATGGAGTGTGTCCGTATGTGTGGTTAAAGGCGTCCGAATTCTGCGGCCCATGCACATCTCAGCGGGCGAGGGGAGCATGCCACGGGGGGTGGAGCGATAGTCCATGAGGACGAAAGACAAATCCTTGCCATCTTGTTGAGCCTTGATGAGCGAATTCTTGATGGTTTGAATCGTTCGCTCAGTTAAACCGTTGGATTGGGGGTAGTATGGCGACGAAGTGATGTGTTCAACGCCCCATTGTTCGAGGAAAAGTTGAAAACCGGCAGAATTGAACGGTGGGCCATTATCGGAGACCAGTCGTTGAGGGGCCCCATGGCGGGAAAAATGTGGTTGGAGAAACCCAATAACGCTAGGGAGGGCGGTACTGTTCAATTCGCGTGCCTCAACAAAACGGGAATAGTAATCCACTAGGATGATATAAGATTTGGAACCGACGTGAAAGAAGTCTGTCCCCGCGGTCTCCCATGGGAGCCGGAGTACTGGGTGGGGATGCATCGGCATAGGGTAATTAACGCGGGCCCTGTTATTGCAGGTGTCGCAAGCTTGTATGAACCGCGTAACGTCATCAGACAGACGAGGCCAAAACAAATGGAGTTTGGCCTTTGCAAGGCAGGAATTAATGCCTTGGTGCGAGCCATGGATGGTCCGGAGCGCTTCCTGTTGAAGCGAGACCGGAACGACGAGAGTGGCACCCCTGTATAAAAGGCCATCTATGACGTGGAGCTCGTCTTGGTGGGCCCAGTAAGGACGTAAATCAGGACTCAGTTGTTTGGAGGAGCGGGGCCAGCCAGAGGCCGAAAAGTGTATCAGCTGTTGCAGGATGGGATCCTGGGCAGTGGCTTGCTGGTATCGGTCAAGTTGGGTCAGCGGTAGAGTTGATGTGGCATAAACCGCGGTATAAGGGCCCTCTAGGAGGTCGGTGTTGACCAGCATATGCGGTTGCGGAGCCCGAGAGAGCATGTCGGCTATGTGTAAGTGGGAGCCGGGAACGTACACCAAATCCATGTGGTACCGAAACAATCGCATGAGGAGCCGTTGAAGCCGAGGTGAGAGTAGGTGGATCGGTTTTTTAACAACACCCAGAAGAGGGTTGTGGTCTGTGTTCACAGTAAACTTGGTGCCAGCAACGTAAAAATTAAAATGCTCGCACGCAAATACAATGGCAAGCAATTCTTTTTCTATTTGGGCAGAACGGCACTGCGTAGGGGTCAGAGAGGTGGAGGCGTACTCGACAGGTTTGCCGTTTTGGAGAAGCGCCGCACCAATGCCGGTTTGACTGGCGTCAACAGAGAGCGTTATTGGTTGATTAGGGTCGAAATAGGCCAATGCAGGAGCTGTGGAGGCGAGCTGCTTGAGAGATTCGTAGTGAAGTTGATGGTCGTCTTCCCATTGGAAAATGGCATCCTTTTTTAGTAGTGCGCGAAGAGGGGTTGTATCGGCATTGACTCCTGGCAGAAAACGCATAATGTAGTTAATCATGCCAAGAAAACTTTGAAGTGCAGCTCTATCCTTAGGTGGGAGTAAGGAGCAAATGGCTGACACCTTGGCGGGGTCCACCTCCACCCCATTTTCAGTGACAATGTGGCCAATATATTTGACCCGTGATACTGCTAAACGCATTTTCTTCTTTCCAAAGCAGAGGCCACTAGCCTGCGCCCGTTCCAGGACACGACATAATAACGATGTGTGGGTGGCAATGTCAGGGGAGGCCATGAGAAAATCGTCGGTCGATATATGAACGTCTGGGAATTCATTCACGGGAAAGATGTGGCGGAGAGTTTGCTGGCAAACTTCCGAGCCAGTGACGAGGCCATTAGGGTAACGAAGGTACCGAAATCGACCATGTGGTGACGCAAAGGTACATAAGTGTGAACTGGGTTCAGTAAGTTCTATGTGCCAGAAAGCACTTTGAACGTCGAGGACGGTAAAAATTTTCTTCCCGCTGAGGGACGCAAAGATTTCCTGAGTGGTTGGTAGGGGGAACGGTTGCCGTTTGATGGAAGCGTTCAGCCGTCGTGGGTCCAGACAGATGCGAACGGAACCATCCGGTTTGGGAGTGACCACCATCGGGTGAACCCAAACGGAAGGGCCGGAAACCGGAACAATAATGCCCAGTTGTTGCATTCTTTCAAGCTCGAGGCGGACAGGTTCCCGAAAAGTGTGCGGGACCTGGTGAGCGGCGCTGATGGATGGTATAGGGTTAGTCTTTAGTTCGATATGATGCTGTCCGGGCAGCTTGCCAACGTTATCAAACACTGTATGGTATTGGGCTATAATGTCATCGGGCGTAGCGTCGATCAGCGGGCCCGGTTCCAAAGCGGAGACGTGCTTGGACGGCAAAGTACCCAGAGGGTAACAATGGTGCTGTATGATCCCCAATTGTAAAGAGGCGGTTGCCCCCAGTATGGGAACGCGATCGTCCGTGGTGACGTAAAAAGGGAATGTGTTCGCAGCGGTATAGGATGAGCATGGGATATCGAGGACACCTGCCATCGAGACAGGGTGACCCGAGTAGGCCATAACCTTGTACTGTGGTGGCCGCAAGGCGGGCCGAGAGTTGAACATGTCATACAGTTTGAAAGGAATAATGTTCACCTGTGACCCAGTGTCTATTTTGAAGGTCACTGGGGTATCAAAAAGGTAAATACGATCATGGATTTCATCCTCAGTGGCGCCAGGGAACTGCGGAGCGATTTGGAGCTGATTAATCTCGCTACAAAGGGTGAGGCTGTAAGAACAGTACTCGTTGGGAAGATCGACGTAGGACAGGTCAGGGTCAAAGGGGACTTCCGGTTCGGGATAGTATTCTTCTTCGTGAAGGGCATGGGCGGAGCGACAAACCGTAGCCCAGTGCCCCGTGCGTTGGCATTTGAGACAGCGTGATAAACGGGCCGGGCAAGGACCGGAAACGTGCGTCGGATGGCCACAGTTAGGACAACGAGCCCCCTGGGAAGGTCGTTGGGACGGATAGTGCTGCCGTTGGAAGGTGCGGCTTGGATTTTGGTTAGACGGCGTTCGGTTGGACGAAGGCGGGCGATTGGTAGCGTTATGAGGAATACTACGAGGTTGGGACGGAAAGTTCTCCGAAGGCTGAGGATGATTGGTTCGTTGGTATTGCGGAGCCCCGTTGGAAGGATATTGAGCGCGTGAGCGGTTCCCAGATTGGCCAGGAGGGCGGCGGTGTAGAGCATCAACCGTAGGCGCGGCGTATGGAGCCTTGGGAGCAATATTAGCGGACCCCATCGCGCCAGCATGAAGAGAAGCAATTTCATCAGCCTGGCAGATTGTCACGGCTTCTTCGAGCGTAAGAGCGGGTATTGCAAGGAGGTCTTTACGGACCTTGTCACTACGAATACCGCACACGAGCTGAGTGGCGATAAGTGAGTTCGTCAAAGTCAAAAATTCACAATTTTGCGCTTTCGTCTTTAAGTCAGTGAAAAAATTGTCAAAGGTTTGCGACGAACTTTGTGTCGTTTGAAAGAACGAATACCGAAGATACGTTATGTTTTTATATGGGCGATAATAGGCATCGAAAGCCTCAAAAATCACAGCCAATGTACGGTCGTCACCAACAGGTAAAATTGGTAGAGTTTTGTAAATACGACGCCCATCAGGGCCTAATATATGTAAAAACGTAGCACGTTGCTTTGCTACGGTTGCAGTGCTTAAATCAGCAGCGACTGCATAAATCTCAAAACTTTCTTTGTATTCTGTCCAGGAAGAAGCGGGGTCCGCGCCGGGAACGAAAACAGGCGGACTCTTGAACGACGTCATCGTGGTCGCCAAGGCCCGAAATGAACGAGACAATAGCGCGACTAAAACACGTTATTACCGTGCTATTCGATACGCGAAACGCGAAATAAAAACGTAGTACACGAAATAGAAGCGAGGTTAGCGATATCCCACCTCTATCACCATGTTAAGTGTGATTAAATGACACATTGCTTTAAGAATTAATATGGTTTATTCGACTGCATAACTGGAGTCTATGACTGCGCGAGTCCGAGTGCCGGCCGCTAGCCGAGCCTTCCACGGACTCCTCTCCTAGATGACGTCATCCTTGTTAAGAGGATGGCGTCCTCTAGTGGAAGTTATTACAAGTACTAATAGGTACGAAATTCAAATGTAACAATAATATAAAAATATTCTTGGGATATCAAAATGAAACAGAGCTTTCAGTCTACAAAACTACTAAAGGCATCGAAATTACGAAAAATATTTCCATATATTAATTTTACATTATGAGAAAACCAAATTTTAGGGTTTTGTAGGATTTCTTTCCATAAAAAGACAAGGCGAACTGCTAACGCGGTGCACTAGTGTAACAATTTCGGACAGACAAACACATAGACTGCTTTTTAACCCTTTTCGTATTAACTTTGATTTGAGAAACAAGAATATCTTAAATACTAAAATAAATATTATTAATATTAAACACTTTCTTCGTTAGTTATCCGCCTTATTGAGCGTTACATCGTTTTAAAAAAGAACAATTAATCATTCTTGAGAGACTTGACTAATTTTGACGTTTGAGATGAAGCATACGACTGATGCTTCGCCTTACTAAAATAGGTAGTATATAAGGGTTTCGAATCGCAGCTATGGATAAGAACAGCGCAATTGCGTGAACCTTTGGTGGAAGCCCCACCATTGGGAGGCCAGACGTTTATCGTAACCCTGGCCGATCGCCGCGTATGTCTTAACCATAAAGTGTTAGAGTCACCAAAAATCGCTATTTTTAAAACTAAGAGGTTTTATTCCCATCTGAAAGATCAAATCTTTCTGATTTAGAATATCTATTTATGTAATGCATTATAATTTTTCAAATATTATTAAAACCCCTGCTTTCGGAACCTACTCGCAGAATTTTTTCAAACTATTTTGACAGTTAAATTTCGCGGTACCCCTGGTGACGTCACGATTCGAGCAGCGCGTGAGCACGCGGCACGCGCGACTCCGCAAGTCCTATTTTTTTATTGATAGGTGGCGCTTTCAAAGTCATCGAATTTGACGCGCGCGCGATGTTTAAAAACTAGGCTTAGCTCTCGTAATGAAGTATCTCTATGAATGAAGTCTGTCTCCCGCGCGATGTTTAAAAACTAGGCTTAGCTCTCGTAATGAAGTCTGTCTCGCGCGCGATGTTTAAAAACTAGGCTTAGCTCTCGTAATGAAGTCTGTCTCGCGCGCGATGTTTAAAAACTAGGCTTAGCTCTCGTAATGAAGTCTGTCTCGCGCGCGATGTTTAAAAACTAGGCTTAGCTCTCGTAATGAAGTCTGTCTCGCGCGCGATGTTTAAAAACTAGGCTTAGCTCTCGTAATGAAGTCTGTCTCGCGCGCGATGTTTAAAAACTAGGCTTAGCTCTCGTAATGAAGTCTGTCTCGCGCGCGATGTTTAAAAACTAGGCTTAGCTCTCGTAATGAAGTCTGTCTCGCGCGCGATGTTTAAAAACTAGGCTTAGCTCTCGTAATGAAGTCTGTCTCGTGCTGGTCAACCTCTTATGACTTCACCAGGGGTATATTTATAATTTATTCCGTCTTAATGAGGTATGTGAAGTATCAATTTTCTTTTTCATATTACAAAATGAATAAATTTCTATAAGACTTTTTACTTTGGATCTACTGTTATTATAACCCAATTGATGTTTTAAAACGAAAATTAGCCACTTTTCAAAAAACGTGGCACTAACACTTTAAGGATGATGATGGAGTAGAAGACTGGTGTCCATGTGGGGTGGACAAAAACAAAGACCAGAAGATGGTGGTGTTAGAAGCCAGGTGTACAGACTGGTGTCCTTGTGGGATGAACAAATACAAAGACCAGAAGATGGTGGTGTTAGAAGCCAGGTGTACAGACTGGTGTCCTTGTGGGATGGACAAATACAAAGACCAGAAGATGGTGGTGTTAGAAGCCTGGTGTACAGACTGGTGTCCATGTAGGATGGACAAATACAAAGACCAGAAGATGGTGGTGTTAGAAGCCAGTGTGTACAGGCTGGTGTTCATGTGGGATGGACAAAAACAAAGACCAGAAGATGGTGGTGTTAGAAGCCAGGTGAACAGACTGGTGTCCATGTGGGATGGACAAAAACAAAGACCAGAAGATGGTGGTGTTAGAAGCCAGGTGAACAGACTGGTGTCCATGTGGGATGGACAAAGAGCAGATGACGGTGATGATTAGAAGCCAGTGTGTACGGACTGGTGTCCATGTCGGATGGGCAAAGACCACAAGAGGGTGGTGATTAGAAGCCAGTGTGTACAGACTGGTGTCCATGTCGGATGGGCAAAGACCACAAGAGGGTGGTGATTAGAAGCCAGTGTGTACAGACTGGTGTCCATGTCGGATGGGCAAAGACCAGAGGCTGGTGGTGTTAGACAGGCAATGTAGTAATAGCCTGTTAGTGTAACACAATTTTCGAAATTTCCGGAAATTGAGAACACGTTTGCTCCGATTTTCAAACTGCGAACGCGGTCCCCTGAGGTGTAAGTCAATAACAACAGACAGACAGACAGACACACACACACACAGACACGTCGAAATTAGAGCCTCTCCGTGACATACGTCACTCGGAGAGGTAACAAGATGGCCCAAGGGCTGGGCCTTAATAGTAATTTTACACGGCTCACGTGCCCCCCCCCCCGTATAGTTGATCTCCAATAAATCGTACAACTAAAAACATTTCTGAAACACAATCGTGTATCCCATTAATTTCTAATAACGTCAAATTTCAAATAATATTAATGAAACTAAATTGTGCACCCCACTAAAGTATAATCACGCGCACAAAGTGCAGTAGTGCACGAAAATTATCATCTTGTTTCCCTTCACTCAAAAAAGCCCGCGAGATTTAAACTACCTTTCTTTCCTCTCTCTCCGAGCGGTATGCCCCCTCTCCCTCTTCCCCCTCTCACTAATATACCAGGCAGGCAGTTCTCTCTCTACGCGGAGCTTCGTATCGCCACCGCGTACGCTAGCGATCTCTCTCTCTCATCGTAAGCGTACGTTTCGCGGACGAGACCGGTTTCCCTCTCTCTCTCTCATCGTAAGCGTTCGTTTCGCGGACGCGTCCGGCACAGGGACAGGGACAGGGGTTTGGTGCCCTTTCTTAAATTTTACCGGAATAAAATTCCGTGTAAAATTAATTACCGGAATAAAATTCCGTGTAAAATTAAAAACGAAGAAGCTCAATTTTAAAAGTGGGGGAAATGTGCGTGATCGAATCTGCTCTTTCTGACACTTACGGGTCAAAGGTTGCGAGACTGTAAGAATGGCCGAGAGGTGGGCATTTAGGGGAAAAGGGTATATAGCCAAGCTCGCGGAAACCCAGAAAAATTATTGAAAATTGTTAATTTAAGTTAAATTTATTGTAAAAAGAAAGGAAACGAGTTCTTTTAAGGTAATTTTCAACATTAGTAATATGAAATTTTATGAGTCATAAGCCTCGGTTTCAAAATTGGAACTTAGTGGTTATGTAAGCCTTGGCTTAAATGAAATTTAGTAAGCCTTGACTTAAATGAAATTTAGTAAGCCTTGGCTTAAATGAAATTTAGTAAGCCTTGGCTTAAATGTAATTTCGTAAGCCTTGGCTAAAATGAAATTTCGTAAGCCTTGGCTAAAATGAAATTTCGTAAGCCTTGGCTTAAATGAATTTTTTTATACCACTTATATATATACTTCAGTTTAAACTAGACCTATTATAAAGCTAGTGCACCTTTGTTCGAATTTTAGAGTTTCTAAAATTAACTTATCCAAATTTGTCCGCATTTTAATTTTATTGATTGCAGCTAAGGAAATAACTCATCTGTAGATCAAAAGGTTTTTAAGGCTTTGCACGTGTCTAATTTAGTCTATTATTAAGTTTTTTAATTATCTGATGATCTATTTTTTTCGATAACTTGCAACGATAAAATAATACATGAAAGTTAATGATACAAAATAGATCATCAGACAATGCATAGTTTTTAGACTTGGAGGATTGATACCATTTAACCAGGAGGCCAGGCCACTTGACGGACAAAGTGTAGTACTAAGTAGCCTGTCGCCTCCCGGTGTAAATTGTATCAATCCTTATAGTCAGAAAACTATGTACTAAAAAACTTGATAATAGACTTAACAACCTTTTGACCTATTGATACGAGATTTCCTTAGCTGCAAGTTTAATCCGCGCGTTTCTTTGGTGTAACGCCGTGATCATTTGATAACCGACCAGTTAACGATATTGACATAGTCATATAAATAATTACAATGTAATCTTTTTATGTAACGGAACCAGCACGAGAGAAAACCACGGTATTTTGGATTTGACTGGCACCATGTTCTCGGATAATTTTGGGTGAGCTTGAGTTTTTATTTGAGAAATTTAAAACGATCATGGTTGCTATGCTGTACCACTACTTTGTACCACAAATGAACCTTGTGGTTGTGGTCTTGTGGAATATCATTGAAAAATACCTAAGAAACTCCAAACCAAAGGGCCAAGGCCTAGATCAAACGAAAATAGTTTTACGCCACAATTGAAAACGGAGCATGTAGAACTAACTGAAAATGGGCCGACAGTGACAATGACAGCGTTTCCGCTTTAAGCAAGGTGGTAATTTGGAGAACAGAATCTTCAGTTCACCTAGAACCGATTTGCACGGCTTTCAGTTACCAATTTTCCATGGAAGTTCTAGGGATGTACCCGATACCCATCGATTACAGGTTTTCTTTGTAACTTGTAATACCTAAGTAGTACCCAAAAACATTAGTCTTAGATCACCCAGAACCCTTTTCGATGGATTTCGGCCTTTTTAAAGTCATGGAACGCCTGGGATAGCACTAGCAGTTATTTTCATAAATGTCGGCCGCAACGCAAAGGTAAGCGTTGTGCGCACAACGACTCCATCTATTTTCCAGTTTCTTGTACTAAATTGCGTTGCGTCCGGCATCTAATCGATAAATTTTAAAAATTGGTTTTAAAATGAAGTAAAAAGCGTTCCGTAGTTTCCAAAGTAACCCTGATTAAACATTAAAGATAAAAAGCATGTCATGCAATTAATGAAGTACTAAATGCCTAGAAGTTGAAAATATTAGTTCATTTTTTTTACGTTTTGGGTTTTTCTAACACAAAGGTATACTCGAATTCTATTGGTCAACTGCAAATGCCTGTAAACATTTAAAAAATTCTAATGCTGCCACATGGCAATGACCAAACTACATAGCCTATAGTAATCAATTCGAAAGAGAACTACGTTAATTATATAAGTGTCAATCGAGACTGTTATTCAAGCAGGGTGGGGTCAGTTTTGAGAAATTGCAGTGGCTACCGACACTATAGTTGTGCCCACGGGCTACTATATTTATTTTTTCCTCCAAATAGTGTACTTGGCTACCTTTTCTACATGTAGGTAGGATAATGACCTCTGTTCCAAAGATAAAAAAAAAATCCAATTTTATCTGTAACTGGGCGTTGATGTGTTTACGGAAACCGTCCTAACATTTGAAATTTGGAATAGAATTATTAATGCCTTGGGGCCATTTTTAATCGCCTTCATAGTTATTATCCAATCAATTCTTAAAAATTATAATATAATTATAATATTATTTATTGTAATATGGGACGGGTATGTGATAAAAATTACTCGCGACCTCTTGTTTATTAGTTGTTTTAGTTTGCAAGTATGCGTGTTGGTGGCGCCACGGTCTTCACCATTTAGAAATATTTCTATCTCAGGAACGTAGTAATGGCAGATGCATGCTTTTCATTGTATAAGCTTATATGTGGAAAAATAAGATAAGATGCTACTAGTCTATTTGATGTAGGGCTGTGCGAGCCTTGAATTTTTGGTTTCGAGTCGAGTCTCGAGTATTGAAATTTTCCCTTATCGAGTATCGAGCCGAGTCTCGAGTACTCGAATCGAGTATCGAGTAGTTGAAAAATTTGTTTCGAGTATTTATCGAGTAATTGGGAATTGATAAATTAGTGTTTTCACACTAATTTATCGCTCTCATAATAGACAATTGGTGTAATTTTGATCATCGACAACTACTTCCATCAATTACCAGACGGTATTAGTCTACTTCCCCTTAAATTTAACTAACTTAATTCCTCATTAATATCTTCTTCGGAATCTCATTCCTCACCGAAGTCACTTGTAGCCATTGTTATACTTCGCGCAAAGTTCCAAACGAAAATTACTAACCTAAACTTAAGATAAATAAAAAAATAAATAAATTAATTAATTAAATAATAATAGTAAACGCGCCTTTAACTGTATTTCATTACTTTTACTTCCACTATTTTACCAGCTAGGAGCTACTACCCTACTACATTGCACTGGCATTATGATGTAAACTACCCAATGAGCACTAATGTGCGTCTGTTAACCAATAAGCGTTACTTTCTTGTAGATTTTTATAGCTACTACATCCTGTTTTCAGAGTTGAAGGCTTTCTAAAAGCAGGTTCGAGTATTTATCGAGCCTTGGTTTGATACTCGAAACTTTTTCGAGTCTCAGAAAATCTCTTATCGAGTATCGAGCCAAGTACTCGGCTCGATACTCGATCGAGTACTCGAGTCTTATCGAGTACTCGCACAGCACTAATTTGATGTTGAAACTTCTTATTTCATTTAGAGGGATAAATTATAATTAAACGTTGGTAATCGTAGCATCGTATGAATGTGTATTTGTATCCTCAGTAATGACTTATTTTCATAATGAATTCAGTAATGACTTATTTTAAGTCAAATCTTAAAAGTTGCATTGTGTGTAGCCCTCTGCGTAAATTAAAATTACTTCGGTGATGAGCTTCTGGTATACCATATACAGGGTGTTTCTGAAAGGTCTGTTAGAAATTAAGAGGGATGTTCTTTGAGCGATTTTGAATTGAAAATGTAACATCTATCTCCATTTTGCCGTCCAGGCCACTGTTTTCGAGTTAAGATTGGAGAGTTTTAGGAATGACCTCTTAATTAAATTAGAAATCATTGTCTTTCAGTTTCTTAATTAAATTTAAGGGGCCATCTGTAAAGCATTCCAATTTTAATTTGAAAACGGTGACTCGGACGGCAAAATGTCATAGAACATTTTCAACATCAAATCACCGAAAGAACATTCCACTTAATTTCTCTAAGACTATCCACGGAAACACTCTGTATATTTGAGAAAGCCGATTGTATGTTTGTTCTTTATTAACAATTCCTTAACGAAATTGATCAAACTGCATGGTTCAAATCAGTAACACTATTGAAGGTTAATTAAAAGTAATTTGGTTGACTTCGAGGTTGGGTCCTCGAACCCCTAAACCATTAAGCCTGTACAGAAATAAAATGTAAAGCCCTAATATTTTAGCTCTACGATTAATCCCCAATTAAGCATTGTTTTATTGCAATATAATGTTTTTAAAAATTTGTTTCTAATAAAAAAACCAAAAACTTCATGCAAATATTTCATGACTTATCTGCGACAGAAAATTCTTACCGGTTTCCAGTCCCTTGAAGGGAGAGTGAAATGGAAAATCTAGTCATTTTTAATCGATTATTTCTCTAATTATAAGACCAGTCTGTACAGTGAAACATTCCGGAAATACCTCCGAATGATTTTAAAATTACTATTAGTTTGAAATTTCATGGTTAATTTTAAGGAAGTACCTCCGACCAATCGCGTAACACTCTGCCTTTTTACGAACAAAATTCTCGTGGCACGCGATTGGTCGGAGGTGCTAGTTTCATATTATCTATGAAATCTGAAACTAATTTGAATTTTAAATTCATTCAGGGATATTTCCGGAATGTTTCACTATGCAGACTGGTCTTATAATTAGAAGCAGAGTTGATAAAAAAATCTCTTGATCTTCCACTTCACCCTCCCTTTAAAACACCCGGGTAGCATAGCTAGTATATAGAATAAATGGCAATTGTGGGCTCAGACGAGGGGATAATCACTTTTCAATTCCCGGTACACTGATTTCAGATTACGCGGCTTTGCGCCTAATCGTTTTAGCACTGTCAGAGCTGTAAACCTTACGCGCAATCTCTTTAATACAGGTACAGCGAATACGCAGTAATATTACACTGATAACCGAGTTACTGGCCCCTCGGGCTCGGATCAACTTTCATTTTTGATGAAAAACAATTACCTTATGAGAAACAATTTTCAAAGGTTAAAGGTTACGCTTGTGGTTGAAATGTTGGGAGAACAAACAGATTATTTTTTTATAAAATGATTGAAGAGGAAAATTTAGTTTTACAAAGGATTTGATATTTACTCTTGATAAATCTCGCTGAAATTATTCTTCTTTAAATTTGGGAATCGTGATCTTGGGACATGATGTAAGCCCAAAACGATGTTGCTTCCCAAAAACAATGTATATTTCTCACTCTCTCTACGCCCAGGTAATTTTTGGGACCCCTTTTAGTGAAGGGTAGTTCCCCCTCTCTCTCTCTCTTCCTTGACCCATATTAGAATAGAATGAACGCTATATCACTCTGAAATCCGTAGTTTAACGGATCAACTCGGAACAATTGTAATTATCGAGCAACAACGTATATGGGGAGATTTTTTTGCTATCTGGGCGTTTTTCATTGGGAATTTTTTTCACACGGATGCTTTTGGCTTAACTTTCTCTATATAGGACATAAAAACTATCATAAGTCTATTATATAAGTAATTATGTAATGATAGATATGTATATACTGGTCCAGCTACCCGGTATCGCACGTATCAAAAGGGGATAATTTAAGGACACTCTTAATACTTTAGTTATGTAAGTCCTGGCTCACACTTTTAGTTTGCTCTCCTGCTCATCAAACTTCACATGGGCATCGCACCGTGCTAAGGTGAATTCTGTAACTGTTTGGTATACTAAATCCTCGGCAATCAACCCAAAAACCTCGTCTTGACCTGGGACAAAAATCCACAAGCGCATGCGCCTTGGAAGATAATTAAGTGCTAATGTAGAGTAATGATGAGGGAACTATTTATCGCGTATGTGATTCAGTTTAGTAGCCTTGCTCCAATTGTTCTGATGTTGGGAAGAATGCATGTTAAAATTACCCCGCATTGTGATTATACACTTCTCTCGAATAGAAATATTATATACCTCTGCTCGTATGTATTATGGCCTTAGAAACCAGAAAGAATTTACTGTCTATATGTAGACAATAAACGAAAATAGTCTTAAATATCTTCCTGATAATATTTTAACAAACAAATCCAGTTTAAAACTTCATAATTCAATAAAACGATGGTTATTTAGAGGCTAATCATGAAGGGGTCTAGAATAGGACATTTCACATTCTTACAAGGCTTAATGGCCCCATCTCAACCTCGAGGAACCTCGGACCACCTAACCCATGGGCAGGCAACTGAATAGGGAGCTAGGTTTGCTTAGAGTAACGCCTGACACTAGCGCTGTGGCGACGGATGTTGAAAGTTGTTCACCAATATATATGTTCCATACTGCACGACGCTTGTGGAAACCTCGTAATGCTAGAGTCTTACTGAACGACGCCGAGAATTGACTATACTCTGTTTTGAAGTGCATCTTCCTATTAAGCCTGTACTAAGCCTTTGACAGCGCTTCACTAGGCGTCGCTTTACGAGAGTCTATGACGTTTCTCCTACGTCACTTCATGACAAGCTCCATTTTGTAACCAGTGACAAACTTATGGAACAAAGATTATGAACTTATGGTACGTTATGTAAGATTCAGCCAAAGGTGCAGATACACATTGGTGTATCTCACATAAGAGGATTTTTTTTTGTAAAATAGTCAAAGCTCTGGCGGATTAATAAATAACGTTAACCCTGGCAGGAAAAGTAGTGCGTAAAGTTACTTTTATTAAAAAAATGGTGAAATCTTGGGTCACGAATCCTTGAACTTCTGTCGGAATTACGATATAAGCTTATTTATCGAAGCCTTTTTATTTTATTTTTTTTTCTCTTCTCCCTAACTCGCGATGTCTCTGAAGACAACCAATGATAGTTACTTTTTAGTTTAAAGATTAAGGTTGATATACCCTCATCTACACATCGCTATTTAAGTTCAAGGCCTAGTATGATCTTAAGATGAATTATAAGAAGGCACTTTTTTCTTTCTCGGTGTCAATGAAAGTTTTTTATAAGGTTATAAGGGTTTAGGGTTCGTAATACGTGTTGCGGTACACCTGGAAATGTCAAGGAATTTTAATTTGGAAATGGTTTCTAAATGTCTAGGAAAACTTAAAGGCCGAATTCCAACGCAAAGGGGTCTAGCAAACTGAAAACCGAGCATCGACTAACAATGGGGCGACCGTGCCAATTTTCGAGAAAACGTTGGATGGGTTCTAACTGAAAGTCGTGCCAAGAAGCGATATCTAGTTTACTAGGGAGAGGTTTAAGATGCCTAAGTATTCGCGCGCCATAGTCCCAGTTGGTATGTTATCGATTGGGCGTGTTATCAAAACAGCATTGTCCAAAACGGCTTTTTCATAAACGCGTTTGCCATTATAGCCATTTCTCGTTTTAGCGCATTTTGATTACAGCGTTTATATCTTGAGCGTACGAAAGTACGCCTTTTCCAAAACATCGTTGTTTATCTTCATTAACTTCCCAAAATAATATGCCTTTTCCAAAAAATTATATTTTATATTTACTTCCGATATAACATTACTCCTTTTTGCATAATATTGTTCTTTAGAGATTTCCCTCCCTATCAATCACAGTTTGGGCGGAAACAGCAACCGCTGTTTTGGGAAATAGCGCTGTATTGAGAAAAGCGGAAACAGAAACCGCGGTTTTTGCTTGTACGCGGTTTTGCAAACCGCTGTTTTGGGAACCGCTTTATTCCAAAACGCTCGTTTGAAAACCGCTCAACTACCCGTGAACCGTCCCAGTTCCCTTTCAAAATTTCAGGGGAGACGTGAAAGGAGGTCGGTCTATTTCGCCTCTCATCAGTCGGAAAGTACGTAATTTTCGTCATTCGCGTCGCGCTGACGTGAGTTTTCAAGAACCAATGAGATGCAGGTTGTAATTTGGAGGCGGGGATTAACTCCGGACCTACATTTGGTCTAGAGATATAGCTAGAAATGTGGCGAATTTACACCTTCTTCCCAGTAAACTAGATATCGCTTCTTGGTCGTGTTATGTGGTTCTAGCGAACTGAAGATGAACAATAAAAAGCCTTATAAAAACTTCCGAATCTTAATTTTCTCTGAATAGGTAGTGAAACACTTACGGTTGGAAAATATCTTATAAAATTATGGTACAGTTAATAAGGATCATTTTGTAGTCATTTTCTCGACTGATCTAGGCAGACTTTATGGGAAGAGCTCGACTAATCATGACGAAAATTATCTCGCGGTGCTACCAACCAATGAAAACTCACAGTTATTCCTATTGGCTGTATTTATTCCTGTTTTCAGACATTCCCAATCATTACGTCGGGAAAATAATCTAGTGTTTGATCACCTTGTTTTCTTAATACGGAATATCCGGTGTGGATCCAAATACGTTAGATATGACTTTGAACAATAAGGACTGGCAACTTTGAAGCCTTATCTAAAGTCTTTGGATCCACATATCGGATGTTCCGTTTCAACTCTATATCAAGCAGACGATACTGGTATCCCCTGTTTGGAAAAGTGTGTACTGAAGCCGCGTTTACACTACAAAGCTAGAAACCTTTTTTGGTAGAGTTGAATTCCAAATCACAAAATAATTTCCTCATAAAAAATCTCCAGTCCTTTATAACAGAAAGATGTTGCCACAAGTGAGATGAGACTAGAAGTGAAGGGCTCTAGCATTGGTAGTAGATCCTGGCACTAGTGAACAAATTTGAGGATTTTATGCCGCTTCCCACGCGCCTACACTACTGAGAAAAAATTGGCCAAGTTCCAAAAACATTTCCTACCCCCTTCCCCTCAACCTAAAGCGGCCGAACACGGACGCGGCTCCTTGAATCTAGTTCGGCCGTCTACCACCGCGAACGTCTCACGTTTTTGAGGGAAAATTCCGAAACCGCTACTAGAGGGCCAACCGTTCTTGTGTTATCAAGAATATTCACTTTCGCCGAGTGAAGAATTTGGTTAGCTCAGTACTTCTGGTCTCATCTCACTTCTGATGTTACTTTTCAACCTTTCAAAACGGTTGAAGAATTTTCAAAGTGTCTAGTAGAAACGGAGCTAATGTCTCTAAAAAGTAAGTGTATTTAGTTTAGGAATATTGACAAATAATTGGCCACTACATTTCTAGTAAAAACTAATGAAGAAAATCGTGGACAGTCAAGAAATTTTAAATCTTGAAAGATTTTAGTAGCAAACGTAGGCCTAGTTTTCTTTTGTTTTTTTCTCATTATACTGGTGCTAATTGCGAATATGAAATATACAGGAGTTATAATACAGTGCGGTTTTAGCTTTGCCATTAGAAAAGGTTGGGTCGGGCCTCTTTTTTGTAAAAAAAAAGGAATTAAAAAGAAAAAAAAATTAACCCATTGTTCTTCGACTAATTTCGCCAAAAAATCCAAATCGAGATATTAAAAATGTTTGAAAGACCCTCCACAATCAAGGTCGGTTTTGGCGCTATACTGTCTTAACTCCTAAATATTTAAAACATTTAACTGCTCAAGTGATTTTTTCGTTTCTCGGTTAAGACCATTTAGCTCCAAGAGTAAATAACGCTAAGGAGATTAAAATAATTTCCACTCCCTTCTCTGATTCCCTGTTATTTTCTGTTCTGGGCTCGGTACACACCCCACCCGCGACTATCTTCATCACGGAGTACTTCAAAATATATATTCCAGTCACAGAGTGTTCGAAATTTAAATTAGTTCAATTTAAGGAATTTAGCATTTTCCTGGCGGCCACGGTACTTCGTTATATCGCCGCCAAACTGGGGGTGATCCTTAAACCCACGCCTTACAAAATGTCAAGTGAATTACGATGCTTCTAAGGCATATACCTACAACCTTTTCTAGTGTTTTTCGATCGTGAGCGAATGATTACGTTGAATTTATTAGAAATGGCTGCCTTGTGGTTTGTTTTGAACTTGAGTAACTTTGTAGATTGGGAAAAATGTGCAGGGAAACAACTTTAATTTGGTGTAGTCAGCGATCCATTTAATTTTAGAAGTAGGAATGGAGAACGGTTAGCCTTTACTTCAGTCCGACTCTTAGCCCAGTATAGTGCCCCTCCCTTCAACACGTAACGAAAAGTTAAAATATCTTATTGGCTCACTTAAACTACGTTATGATGACGTTGCTGACGGGACTGCGAAAAATACCTAGTTCTTTTTTACCTCTGTCGCTATGACCCACCCGCCTCTTCTTAAATACCCCTCCCTCCGTCCCGAGGAAGGGGGTCCGGGACCTTAACACGCGCCCAGATTACTCTGTTCTCCATTCCTGCTTCTAAAATTACATGGATCCCTGGTGTAGTCCAAATCAAGAATTATTAACGGAAAATGGTAGCGAATATTCCAAACTATTTCTTGTTGACAATTTGACACCCTAAATGTTGCAACTTCAGTTCTATATTAGATGCATGGAAATTCTTTGAGTATGTGATAGAAGTACTCCTCCATCTAACAATTACAAAAATACTTCGGCTTACAATAATAGGGGCTGGGAAATTAACAATACATCCTTGGCCAATCATATTCCATATTGAAACCTAAATTTTGAAACGATTATTAATGCTAACTGAAACTTGATGAAATAAGTAAATAAATTTTAAAGAGTGTCACAGACGTTGTTGGTTTTCTATGAGAGTCAAGGAAATCATTTGAGTATGTGATAGCCCAACCAACTTCTTCCCCTTTCGACTCATACTAAATAATTTGGCTTATTTTAAACAAAACCGTTGAAAATGGGTTAGTTTTGCTAAGACTTTAGAGTTTCAAACATTGATTTTCTAACAGCGACTCAAAAACCTTTGAGCCTGTGATAGCCCAACCTCTCACTCATTCTAAATATCTTGGGTTATTTTACACAAAACCCAAGAAAATGGGTTATTTTTACTAGAGAAGTTTAAAAGTTCTTTAACAATACCAAGAAAATAGGTTACTTTTGCTAGAATTTGCCATAATTACTTGATAGGTCCATTATAGAATCAGAACTTCTGTTAAGAAGCTCGTGATATTTTCAGTATTGACATTGAATGTTTGCCGACGCTGTATGAGCCGCTCATTTGTGTTTGCTTTCGGAAGTCATTTCGCGCTAAAATAATGGGCCTTTCAGCGGGGGCGGGCCCAAAACGGAAACGATTGTTTTCTTTTCGTGACTCTTATCTACGAATCCCGTGAAATATAAGAGAACTGTGAACATAATCGACTATACCTCTTGGTAGTCTCTTGTTTAATCATCATTTTAACTAGCGTTACTAGTTTTACCATAAGTTTATGAGAAATGTTCCATTAGTATGACACTATTTATGCTTCATAGTACTAGACACAACTCGAGCTAGTTTGAGAACGACGCGTGAATTGACTACACTCGGTTTTTCAGTCCATTTTCTTATTTAGTCTGCATTAAGACTTTGACAGCTCCTCATCACGCGTTGCTACGAGAACCTATGTCGTTTCACCTTTGGCACTTTATGGCAAGCTCTCAGTAACCAGTGACAAACTTATGGAACATAACGTATGAACTTATGGTTTAACCAAATGACAAATAGAGATTTTTTTCAATGCCTAGATAGTAGCAAAACATTTTAATCTCGTTCATTTTGATCGTTTATGAATTTAGTTTTCAGCGACGGACCATAATTAAATTATTTGTTTTTATTTGGCAAAATTAAACTACCCAACGGGCTACATTTGACCCGGGAACTCATAGTTGGGTATGGGTGGTGTACTTCTTAGGTGGTTTTGAGGGTCTACCCAGGGGTCTAGTCCCACATTGTAATCGATTTAAAATCGGTAACTATTCGATATATGCTCGATAAAAATAAATCAGGAAATATTCGATATATACTCTATAAATATTCGTTGGATACTAGATGGCGTGCTGCCTCAGACAATATACTTTGGATTTCGTCATTTAATCGTAGAAAATATTGGGGTAGAGCATGGATTAACTAACGCTAGCGTTAGTTAATCCATGGTCAAATATTTTCTTCGATTATAATTGTCCAGTAAAGCTGCCAAGTACGGGAAAAATAATCGAAATATCAAAAATTCGCAAAGCCTAAATACTCGGCATCGGTAATCGATTGAAAAAAAGCTACTTGAATCGATAATCGTTTAGCAAATAGTCGGTAATCGAATCGATAATAAGAAAAAACCGCAATTCGCCCATGACTCGTGATTAGCCCCTCGGGTAGTTTGGTTTGTATTAGTTGAGGTTTGGCTGGCAATGTGTCCCGCTGTTTATCCACACAGCCTGTAGGTCTATTTGAGCGTGGCGCCTTCTTCGCCCGCTGAGATGAGAAGCCAATAACCTTTATTCACTCACTCTTTCAGTGTAGAATTGGTAAACTAGAAGTTAACTTTGAACATCGAGTTATAGATCAGCCTTCAGAAAATTTTTAATTGAGGAGAGTTAACTTCATTAGTAGTATGGGATTTTTTTTATTCTTTCATAAGGAAAATCGCTGATAAACACGCTATCCATCTTATAATATATTCAGTTTAATTTTGGCTCCTATATATCCTCTTACGCTTTTGGTAATGATTAGCTAATGGTCAACACGGGTATTATGAGTGAATTCGAAATTTCCCGGGGATCATCTTCAGGGTCCGAACTATGTAAATTTACTCTTCCTAACTAATAATTAGCTTTCAAAATTCCCGCCAACTCCTCACGATTTCTGTTCAAAATTCTCTTCACGATCATCGTGCTTCTTTTCCAGCCAAGCAACAAAATAAAAATGCTCATCGTTTCAATTTCAAAAGCCCGCCATTTTTTTGAATCTCCGTGTTATTTTGTATGGAATTGGATTTATCGTAGACGTAATTTACAAAGTCATTAATAAGTTCATTAAATCATCACTATTTGGGTCCTCGAAATGCTCTGGATAATTTTACGTGTTCTATTTGTAGTACGCGCCTAGATATTCGTTTTCAATTATCCGAGCGCTCGGCCCGAGATCTGATCTGTATAAAAAGACAGATCAGTAAGGATCGCTTGATAAATATGGAGAGACGTTTTAGCGGAGAAAATCTGAAGCAGCTCCAGAAATTACGCGTATTTTGTTTCCAGAGCAGTTTGTAATTAACGATCTTGGCGTTCTCTATCGGATTTTATGACGCAATAGGGACTTGGCAATTCGGGCTAAACTCAGCCCCCAGCGCCATTATGGTATGTATTTTGTTTTTACAGAATGAAAGCTATATAAGCCCCTCCTCCTGGTATGTTTTTTAGTACTAGTGGAAGGTAGCGTGACGTTGCATGACGTACTCTTGCCAAGTCCCTATAGAACAAATTGTGAAAGAGTGGGTATATATGGATAACGTCATTGTTAACGTGCAGTTCTTTATTTATAGGAAACCTTACAAAGTTACAGGGGTTGTGTCAAGGGTGAGAAAATGTAGTTTTGATTTTAAACTAAATTCCTTATTACTAATTATCACCCGTCTATATTGACACTAAAAACTATCAGGGTGATTTAAGGTAGTGGGAAGCGGAAAGAGTATCCCGTCCATGTTGACACTATATTGTCTTTGGACTCGTCCCTATCAAATATCTCCATGATGTGGTTTTTTTAGAAACCTTTTTTTTTAACTTTTAAAATCCTATGAAAGGATGTTTTCTAGGGATCAGTCATAAAGCTAAAATGTTAAGAGTCTGGAATAGCACAATAATAACAAGTTCAACGGCTAGGGGTTCGCGGACCCAACTTTGAGTAACTTAACCAAACCACTTTTAAAGCCTTCGGATGAATGGTATAGGAACGCATACATTGCAAACATATAAACATTTTTATAAGTTATACATGAATTATTTCTATTCTATAAAGTTATTTATGGTTTTATTAATACAATGTAAAACCTTGTGAAGATGGATGGTTACTAATTCAAAATTTTACTTGCCGAGAGGGCGCAAGTGTGTTCTTTTAAAAACATATTTCGCGCTAAATTTCAACTTCATCGCTCCTTCGCTGTTCTCATTGGTGAATTTCAATGGTTTGCCACTAAAATGCTATCCTCAATAGTTAAATTTACATAAAACGTGCAATTTTGTGCAGATTATATTTTTTTATCTAAGTAGTAACAACATAAACAGAGTAAAATTTTGCGCAATAATTCGATTATATCTATAAAGAGTTCCATATTCTGGAGAAAATGAAATAAATTATTTGTTAAATGATAGCTGGCCTTCTTTTTGCGGGTTGGCGAAAAAGTTGAAAGGTCAGATTCGTGAGCGCAAATTTCTCAGAGTTACGAAACGGCGATCTCTATAGGAGGCATGCAGTCGAAGCTATTTCCTCGTTCAAATAATTGGCAGGTCCAAATTTAACTCTTTCCATGATGCACTTAACTACCTTCTTTTTTTGACAAACAATTTTCCAATCAGTTTGTAGTATACTTTTTCTCTAAGAAGTTAACTAAAACTTCGGGATGAATTTGGTTTCCTGGTATTAATATTTTAACGCTTAAATTGCAACGAAATTATTAAAAACTTAAATCGATTATTTCCTTCAAAATTTTTCAACTATAATTAGTGCTGAAATTTAATTGGGCTTTTAGATAAATATACAGGGTGTTTCAAAAAGCGTGGTAGAATCGAAGTACAGTGCGCTGATATTTGGTTGAAAATGTTCTATGACATTTTGCAATAAGGGACTCAGTTTTAAAATTATTTTTGGGTTTTTTTTAATGACCCCTTAATTAAATTAAAGAGATCATCCGTAAAACACTTTAATCAAAACTTCTTATGGGTGGCCCTTAGGACAAAATGTCATAGAACATTTTAGACTCAAAATTGCCCATGGAACCCAATGTACTTCGGTCCAACCGGCCTTTTTGTATACTCTACTGTTGCGCTATCTTTGTAAAATATTAATTAAACATAGATGAATATTTTAAAGAGATACTAAAGACCCCAACAACCTTCTATGGCCAAGATTGAATGAAAGTTCTTTACATAAAAAAGTCAGGAGGCAATGTTTGAGAATGTTAAATGGGTATTCCATAGAATATGGTTGCGCAAGTTTAGAAAGCCCGCTGTCCTTTTCATTGAAATTCCGTGTATATAAAAAAAAATGAAAACTTTAATAGCATTTCTGGCGTAGACCTTGAATCCGACGGTACAAAATTATGATAAAAAATGCCCTTGAAACATGGCGGGCGAATATTGCAATCAAGCAAAGCCACGTAACGATTCTAAAGAAACCATTATACAATGGTCATTCATCCAGTATATCATAAAAGCAATAGTTAATTCATTTCTAACATGAATGTCGAGTTTACATCGCGCTGAATTAAAAAAAATGTAACATATATTTTATTTCAGGGATCCATGTAATTTTAGAAGTAGGAATAGAGAACGGATAGCCTTTACTTCAGTCCGACTCATAACACAGTATAAAGCCCTCCCTTCAAAACATAAGGAAAATTCTAAATTACCTTATTGGCTCACTTAAACTACGTCTTGATGACGTTGCTGAAGGGGACGGCGAAAAATACGTAGTTCGTTTTTAACTCTGTCGCTATGACCCGCCTCTTTCATGCCCCCGTCTCGGGGAAGGGGGTCGTGGACTTTGACTCCGCCTATATTACCCTGTTCTCTATTCCTGCTTCTAAAATTACCTGGATCCCTGCTTATATCTATATCCGCAGTCATCTTGAAAAATGGCCGCCAGAAATGTAAAAAACCTTTATGGAATACCTTTCGCGTTTCAACCGATTTCAGAAAAATTTAGTATGCTGGTTCGGTGTATCCTTTGGGGTTCAATTTTGTCGCCATATTTTAAAATGGCGGCCTGAAAAGAAAAATAAATGTTACGCCAAGTCCCTTTTCTGCTACTGCTAGTACAATACATAACATAGCGAGTCTAGTGTTTCTGACGACGTTTTGGCTCCAGTCTTTATGACATTACAATTGCCTTTTCGTTTTCTGCAGTTCAATATTCTTAGGGAAAATAAATAAATTCATAAATAAACCTTTAATTATTAAGCTTGTATTAATGACACAAGATTCAGGAGTTTTTTAGGCAGATATTTATTGGTTTCTTTAAAAATGATGTTACAGAATATTCGTAAAATGTTTTAAAAACTTTAAAAATCATTCAATCATCGTCTGTTTTTTGATAGAAACGCTCGACTAAACACACGCTATATTTTCTTATCATGTGCTATGGAATTAAAAATGCCATCTTTTTTCTTAAATTTATTAGTGTGACTATCTATCTTAAAACGCCTACGGAAATTCTTAGTTTCATAAGTTAATAACTTCTAGAACTTAAAATAAGTCTTATACGATTTAATCAAAACGAGCAGATAGAATATGAAACAAATCTTAAATAAACTTGTCCGCCAGTATTGGATTTCTAAGTGCACAAAGCAGAAACATTGAAAATAACTATTATGTAATAACAGAAAGGGATAACAGTTCTAAGTATGACACTATGTACAATCTTAATACTTCAATTATGTAACATGATTCTTCCCAGGCTCACCCTTTTTGTTTGCTCTCCTGCTCATCAAACTTCAGATGGGAATGATCGCACCGTGCTAGGGTGAATTCTATAACAGTTTGGTACTAAATCCTCAGCAATCAACCCACAAACCTTGATTGTTTTGACGTGGGACAAAAATACACAAGCGCATGCGCCTTGGCAAATAGTTAAGCGCAAATAGAGTAATGACGAGGGAACTATTTATCGGGTATGTGATTCGGTTGCTCCAAATGTGAAATGATGTTGGGAAGAATAATGTTAAAATTAGCCCGCTATGGTACACTTCTCTCGAAGACAAGCATTACATGCTTCTGGTAATAATTACTAACTTCATGAGTTAGTTTAACTATAGAGTTACTACTAATTGATTTTCATTAATCTTTTAATTTAATATAAATTAGAAATCGCAATCTTTTCGACTCTTAGAATGATCGTCTAGAATTTTAATTTTGCCCATGAAGATAAGCCCCGGTATTTTCTTCACCATTCCCCCAAAGAAACTGACTGAAGTCCAGTTTACGTAAGTTGTTAAATTTTATAAATATAAACCTTCTTTGGGTGATCAATGAAAGGGCTGGCGGTATTTTGCAGAGAACTTTGAAAAATTCAGATGAAATAAAAAAGGTTAAAATTCATTTCGAATATTCTAGAACTAATATCGGAAACTTGGTTTATTCTATCGTTCTAAAAACTAAATAAAATCAACTTATTTAGAACCGTCAAACTTAAAATTGGTAGGCCTACTTTAGGTATAATGAAAAGTTCTTGATAAAATTTACCTGATGTAGCCTGTCATATAGGTAATGGGTTAAATACCCACATTTAAAATAAGGATTATTTTTACCGATAAAAATAATTTTAAGTAGACTGACTATTTATGCAAATCAGTTTGCGATACTTGGGTTAATTAATGACGTTAAAGGGGTAGTATCACCTCCAACTCAACCCAATGCTTTGTGGTTTTCAAAAAATAATTATATCTTTAAAGAAATTTAATATAAAACCACGTGTCGTTCTTTTCAGTAGGTATCTTGTAAGTTCAATTAAATTAATTTGGTATTTTAATCAACCCCTGAAGTTTGACTGTCAGCGGTAGTGACGTTATTGCTCCAAAACGAGTCACGTGACTAGGGATCCAGGGACAAGATATGACGTCACTGGCTCTGGAATTTTATTGTTAACTTTCAATCTATATCTATATAAGTCAAAGTCCTGACTGACTGACAGACTGACTGACTGATAATCAACGCCCAGCCCAAACCGCTTGCCCTAGATGGCTGAAAATTTGCAGGAACGTTACTCATAAGTAGTAGGCGCGTACTAAGAAACATTTTTCCAGTCCGCCGCCATCTTATAAAATGGCGCCCAGAAATGTAAAAAATCTTCTCTATGCAACAAAGTCCGCGCGTTTCAACCGATTTCAAAAATATTTAATACACTGGTTTCCTTAAACCTATAGATGGGCTGAATGGTCTTTTGGGTTCGATTTGTTGCCATCTTTTTAAATGGCGGCCAAAAACTTAAAACCCTTCTTTATAGAATAATGTCCACGTGAAAAGTAATAAAAAATGTCCAGACGGGCAACGACGAGTGCCTTCGCTCCTAGGGTGCTACAAAATATTAGTCATCAGTTAAATCTACCCATTCTTTCTATCCTTTTGATGGAAGTGCTTATTACACGCGAGCGACGCCGCGGGTAACGGCTAGTAAAATATAAAAATTAAAATTCCCTCTGTTATAAACCAACTGAAATATAACCAGAAACACCCTGTATATATTTTTGAAAAAAATGCTATTCTTTAAGATTCCAAGGTACTCAAACATACTATACCTTTAAACCACAAAGTAATCCGTGCAAACTGTGAGCTTAGCCTGTATTTGATTTATAATTCGAAAATCGATAGATAAGTCCAAATCGTGACAAGCATGAAAATGTCAACTTTCCGTGGAAAATAAAAACACCTTTTTAATGACTTGGCCAAGATAAAAACTTTGCAAAAAAACTTTCCATAAAACTTCAGGAGGAAGGGAATAATTACAAGTATTAAATCAATTATTCCATTCTCGGGGTTTGTATCGCTGGATTTCAGAGGTATTTGGATCGTAGAGAATAAGTAAGGTAGGTAAATACTTGGAAATTTCGATGAATTTTAGAGCTAAACAGATTGTGGGAACTTGTGAGTTATGAAATTGTTACAGTTGTAGTAGTAGTAGTAGTAGTAGTAGTGGCTAAGGGTTGGAAGGGACGCGACCCATAATCTAATGGAAAATCTGCGTTTTCTTTGATAAATAATATCAATGTTAAGACTGCGTTAACTTCTATGTTCCAATCCAAAATAGCTAGTTACAACAATGAGATTCAACTAGAGTTTGTAAGCATGACACTACCCATACTTCGTAATGCTAGGGATTCACCAAGAGCTAGTTCGAGAACAACGCCAGAATTGACTACACTCGGTTTTGTAGTCCATCTTACTAAGCCTTTGACAGCGCCTCGAATCTATGACGTTTCACCTACGTCACTTCATGACAAGCTCCCTGTAACTAATTCCCTAATAATATAGTCTATTGAATTTTAATTAACCTAAGTCGTATAATAATTATTTCTCTTTTACGACTAACAAAAAACCGATTTTTTTAAAGTTAAAATAGATCTCTTTCAAAAAGTGCAATGATTTTTATATAGTCTAAGAGGAGTCATCTTGTTTTCACCCTCACACTGGCACGTCACGTGTTGCCACGCAGCTGAGGCGGGCACGTCCGAAAAAGATATCCATAGACTGAGAGCTTTTCCTAGATTAAAAAAAAAACCTCAAAATTATTACTAGAGCCCCAGGGCATATATCTTTTCTACCTGTTAGGTCAGTCTCCGAATTACCTTTTTTATTTTTCCTGGAATATATATATATACTTTCCTTTGCCAACATCAAAAGCTACTCCTATCTTTTATAGCTTGGATATAATTAATGAAAACATTGACGTCATCATATGTTTTAAAACAAAAATTAAAAACACCCTTTTATTTTTTGGAAACAGTCTCCCAATTAAAAATATGACACAACCAATGTTATTCTTTCTAGACTGTATAATATTTATTTTCATAACATGAAAATATCCAGTTCTCACATGAAAATGGACCCGTGTATATTTTTTTCATAATAACATGGAAATGTTCAATTCTCACATGAAAATATTTTTTTCATAATAACATGAAAAAATTCAATTCTCACGTGCAAATATATTAAATAAATATAGTGTGCACTAAAGGGGTTATGGAAATTTCCTCCCCCTTTTTTTACTTCAACTGCGGTTCAGAGTTGCCAGTAATTTGTGAGAGAATCTGGTTTGATACTGATTGAACTGAATAGAACAGAACTATAAGCATTTCTGTTGTAGATAGCGGTTCATTAACTGCATTCACAAATGACTGGCAACACTTATGAAACACACTATATCTATCCTCAGTTCAGTTTCGAATAGAAAACAAACAAAATTTTCAACAAGAAAAAGAAATACGTAAATTTATTATAGAAAAACAATTATTCACGCTACATTTCAATATTCATGGTAGAGTAAAAGAAACTCATGGCATATAATATAAAAGTAAAGTTCATTCAATTTTCAGTCGTTGCCCAAAAACTAATTAGGTTTCTTTCATTAATTTTTTTTTTCAAAGATTGAAAGATCTGAGATGAGCTCTAAGAGACAGACTTCAAGTCAAAAAATAAAAATAAAAAACCAACGTATTTCAAAGTGCAAAGAGACTATAACTAACGAAAGAAAATGGCCAGCCATGCAATATTTGGACCCTGGCGAGTTGAAGAAATATATTTTGGACCACAAATCTATTTTTTACATACATTCCGAAGATCCGAACCACGACTTTGCCTTTAGTCAATCTAAAGACGGTGGAAAGGGAGAAAAAATTTTTAAAGAAAAAGTAGTTTAAAAGCCGCGGGGAGGATAGAATAAGCTGAAGAATGTTGAGATAGGAAAATAATGGCCTCAACGCACGAGGCATTTCTAAAAAGATTCTTCGATGGTTGCTAAGCCTCGGTCTATCTCTTCTCGGTTGGCGTCTACTCACCTCAGTGTGACCTTCGTAAGCGGACGAAAGACTCTACAAGCGCGCGGCCCCTTCACGACGCATGCTCGAAACACCTACCTAAAGACTTTCACGAAGAACTTTGTCGATGGAAAATAACTTTCCCCGAACCAACGGCGCCCTCCCACCATTTCTTTCGAAGGAATCCATTCCACCGTCTTCTTACCTGTCTGAATTGGCCCTACGCCCCCCCCCCGCTCCGCGTACCTGTATTTTTACCCTCCCTGGCATTTTTTACATACGAAGTAAGCGAGAGCCAAGGGGCGGACCCGCCATGTCCGCCATGTTGGTTATATTCTTGTCAGAAAACGATCAGCGTAGAGAAACCGTCAAAAAACTTGAGATAGCTAAGCCTTTGTGAGTCCGAATACGGATGGTTTCGACGTTATGAATGAAAACACTATCAGCGTTCACGAGTATGGTGTAATGCTCTTTTAAAAAACAACGCCGTAGTTGCTTGGTTTACTTTAGTTACGAGAAATTTTCCAATTTTAAAACTATCGACTTAACTGCGTTTGTGTTGATCGGGAGTTGCCGCGAGTAGTTACGTTTGTTGATTCTTCGGAAGTATTTGCGCGAACTTAAACCCGCTGTCGTTCTAGGCACGTAAAAGGCTTTACCGTATTGACGACGGACGCAAGGAAGACTAAGTGTTAAAAGACTTTTTTTCCCCAGTAGTAGTGTCTACCTGAGAATCTAGTCTGTGTAAGACTGGTTTGGTTGTTTAGCCTGTTTTTTCTTTGAGGGAGGGACATCAAAATCTGGTGGCCTACTTCTGGCTTCACCGCTTTGGACCCGTTCTAAGCTTTTCGCGCCCAAATCATCCGAAAATTGGTTTTCGCGGGATAGCGGGGGTTGGACAGCATCGCCAGGAACAGGTTACCCCGACGAAAACGTAAAACGGGGGGCTGAGAATAAACGAAAATCAGCCAGGTAGAACCTGCTTGGGTAAAGCTCGAAAACACCGTACTACCAACCGGACCGGACTCTTCGCGGACCCCGCCGTACGTTCGCGCCTGAGCGCCAAGAAGTAGTGAAAAAAAAAAAAAAACAAGTCTGCTATTACCCAAAACCCGCGCTAAACTAAAAACGCGCGCTCGTGTATACAAAAACAATGGCAGACGAAGTTGTCGAAGAGACTGGTTTTTCGGGTTTAGCCGAAACCAGCGTCCAAAACACCGCTACTGAGAAGATGGTGGCTGCGCCTGCTTCTGGTTTCGAAGCAAGTTCGGATCTTAATTCACCCATCAAGGACTCCTCCGAAAATCGTCACGGAAACGGGTGTGACGTCATTACGTCTACCCCGCCGCAACCACTACCGTCTTTGGTAGTTGTAGTAGAACCGGAATATGTGGCCTTGCCCTTGCCGGAGGAACAGGTTGACCAGCTGGTAACTAAACCTCAACCGGAACAGGAAGAAATGCAACTAGAACAGGAACAATTGCAACTTGAACAAAACACATCCCCGAACAATGAAGAGTCCATCGTGGTTGTAACGCGACCGTCCTCAGCTGAGGACCAGCAACAAGAATCGGGCGCTACCGTCACTCTTATAATAGCTACAACGGAGGGCGGACAATCCCCCCCAGTAAGCGGCATAACTGGTTCCGTTGTCGACAACCGGTAAGTCGAACATTTCCGATACATGCTTTATTAAAATACTTGTTGTACACACAAACATACGGTAGGGCAACCTGCTGATCCAACCGTCTAGGGACAAACCCACTAAACTGGGAAATCAAGTGAATTCCAAAACTGGTTATTTTTAGTAGTTTTTTCAGTAACTGTTATATCAGTTCGGTCAGGGTCTATTATGCTGTTACGCCGGCACTTTGTACGCTATGATCTCTCCTAGGAACAGGTCCCCTCTCGCGTGGCACTCGCTAAGGGGACGACTGAGATAACCCCTTGGGGGATACGTTCCATTGTGGAAAGTTTTTTTGTTGTAGTTCTTTAGGGGGCAACGTAACCCGTGACATCAGAATTAATACACACCTGTTGCTGGACCCAATCATTGTTGGATATAATGGAATGTTACGCGTCATCGATACTGCTATTTTGAAATTGAAAGTCGGGGATTTTAAATTTTCCTGTGTAGACTGAAATTTGTAGCTCGTCAAATTTAAGTAGGCCTGATTTTTTTATCTTAAAACAGACCTACACACCTTATTGACTAAATATAAGAATTCTAATTATTTAACTACGAATTTAACTATATTTCACCCGACTTGAAGAGATATTAGGTCAAATTTCAAAGTTTTAGCTGATTTCATATCATATCTCACATGATCATACCCGAATTCAAGTGATATCAAATGATATTTTACATGATAATACCCGAATTCAAGTGATCTCATGTCAAACTTTACATGAATTTAACTTTATTAAAGTGATTTCATGTCACTTTTATTTTATCAGAATCCAAGCTATTTCATGTCAAATTTCACCTGGATTTATGTTATGTCAAATTTGTTTGCCTGATTCCTAGTTATATCATGTAAAGTACTATAGAACTATCTGAATTTAAGTTATTTGATGTTAATTGTGACATAATTTTATCCGTGTTCAAGTGAATTCGTGTCAAACGTGAACTTAAATCACCCGAGATGATATAAACAACCTCAAAAAACTAACTTGAACTACAGATACACAGGCCATAACTTTAATAGTAACTTCACTACCAACCATTTCACTTATTTTAATGGAACTAGGGATAATTACAATTATCCAATATTTTACATAATCTCGAGATTAAAAAGCAAACAAACTAAACGTGAGGATTTATCTTGGGTTGTTTCGCCATCATTCCACGTTTTTACGAAAAGGGATCGGAGTCAAGTCGCGTTTTTAATTTGTTGTGGGTTGAAACGTTTTCAACGCCCAAATGTTGCTAACGCAAACAAAAGGTTTTTCCCCGTTCGTTCCTCGAGGTTGGTTTATATTACTTGGTTAAATAACTTTTCCGAGTTTTGGCGAACGTTTCTGGGAGACAGGGATTTTCTTAAATCCAAGAGAACCAACAGAGTCACGTTTTCAAGTTAAACATGTACCAACCCTCCCGTCTTTTTGGGAGCGTAATTATTAAGCAAAAATATTTTTCAATGATGCATTGAGTTTGTGTGTAAACGCCCGAAGTATTTATATATATCGTTTCCCGAATGCCATTGTTAATTGTAATTAAAATTCTAGACTAATTTAATGATTTCAAATAATGGTTGTATAATTATCGACTTTGTTATTTAATAGATCAACTAGGTTATTCTAAAAATTATAAATTATAGTTCTCACGTACGTTCTTCAGATTTGAAAATAATTCTATCTTTGTCTGCATTAAATTAATTACATAGTGTGCACTAAAGGATCCAGTGAAATTTCCTCCCCATTTCTTAACTATAACTGTACTTCAGGGTTGCCAGTATTTATTGAGAGCATCTCACCTTTGGAACTGAATTATCTGAATTTAACAGAACTACAAACTTTTCAGTCTACTGTAGATAGATTGCAGTGGTTTTGCACTAACAAATGACTGGAAACGTTTGTCTGCACATTATCTATAGTATTGTGAGCGCTGTTCAGTTTGAATCAGTTCATATTGCTCTAGATGGCATATAAGTTACTGGCAACCCTCGCTCTAAACTAAAAGTACTTATGTTTAAGATTTCGCATTTCAAAAAATTACAAAAATCGTAACATTGAATTAACTGTATTTTCATGCACCCCTTTGCGATCAGCAGAAAAATTCACTGTTTACATTTGCGAAACATTTTCTCTTCATCAAAAACGCCTAAAGATTTTTCATTTTTTTGCCGAAGCCGAACAGACTTTTTATTATTTTTTTTTTTTAAATAACACGAGCTCTATCAAGGCTTTAACAATAACTATTGGCGTGGCACTATCTTTTGTTTAATTCACTCGAATCCCTCTTTGTTAATCTCTCGTATTATTGATGAACATTGATTAGACTGGCCCTTTTGAACAACGAACAATGGTTAGGTTATACTTAAAACTTTCTTCGTGATGTTTCACATATACTTTAGCTTGGAAATGAATTTGACTTTCGGTTGGTTCTAAGCCTTGGTTTAAGATTTGTGGCTGGCTTGGGGTTTTTTGAGGAGTTACCATGGGCGGGGTTGCAACGCTAAAGAGAGGAAAAACGAAATAACCATTAGAATCGTGACGTTGGGATTGCTCGAATTCTCAAAGGGCCAAGAAACCTGAAGAATTTCGATTTGCTAGGACAAGAAGTGAGTAGCATGGATTGATGACTGGTTGTATCAATACCAGTAGGAAAGGGCACTGATATCAAGGCTATATATTTGTTTGTATGTTTGTTTTATACGTACATTAACAACACCGGGTAGCTTAGATAGTGTAAAGTGTTATATAAAAAGGTAACTTTTAAAGACTGCGTCGTTTGCGTATAATTGAAACTTAAATCAAAATGTTATAAAGAACAGATAAATTATTTGTGCCTATATTTAACTATTTGCTGAGTGAACCCCGATAAAGCAGCCAAGCAACGTTTTTCCTTCCGAGTTCATTAACGAATGAGATTTAAATTACAAATTAAGTATAGCCTAGATTACTCAGTTATGGTGTAGCAAGTGAAATTAGAGGTTGAGGGCAGGGTTGTTGATTTTTTGGATTTTTTTCAATTTGATTTAAATCGGATTTTTTTATTGATTTGATTTATTTTATTTTTTATTGAACTACTAGTTAGTAAATTACCAACCTGAAAGCTTTTGAGTCAAAATTAGAGAAAAGCAAAATCATGACATTTAAGTAGCTGTTAGTTATTTTCTACAGAGTTATTGTTATTGTTACATTCGAATGCTTGTACAAAAAGACTAGCTTGACCGCTATTTCACTTCCTAGCCTATTTCGAATCTACTCCAGTTAAAATTGACCACATGAGTGACAAGACAAACTGGAGTTCTGGGAAAAACGTAAACTGAAATATGCCAAAACCATGATTGTTTTTAATTATAGATCTTTTCTAGTTAAGTTTCTAAAACTTTTTCTTGGAATCTTAGAAAACATTTTTTTTAAAAAATATTTGATTTTCATCAAATGATTTTTTTTTTTTGAAAATTTGCTTGATTCATATCCAACTGATTTAAATCAAACAACCCTGGTTGATGGTGTGGCGGTTGGTGAAATTAGCTTTCGAGGTTACGACAGTTTATGAAATTGGGTGTCGAGCTTACACTGTTTGGTTGGGAATGGAACGAGGGGTCGAACGTTTGTCAAAATCCCGTACAGTTCGTTTGAAATCTATTTAAAATCTCTCTCGAAAATCTCGAAATCCCGAAATCTTACCCTTAAAATCTCAAAATCCCGAAATCTCACGTCAAAATCCCGAAATCTTACCCTTAAAATCTGAAAATCCCGAAATCTCACGTCAAAATCCCAAAATCCCTACCATAAAATCTGAAAATCCTGAACAAAATCCCGAAATGTCCTACGAAATCTGGAAATCGCGTTCAAAATCTGAAAATCTCCTTGAAAATCCCAAAATCTTAAAATCTTGGACTCGATTTCAAGATTTCTAAAATCTCAGTCAGAATCTTAACATCTGGGGCAAAATCTCAAAATTTTGAAATCTCAAGATCCCGTACACTAAAATGCCGAACGTCCGACCCCTCGGAATGGAAAGTGCTCAATGTATGTAATCTTGGCCATTTTGATTTACAAATATTGATATTTTCAATTAAAAACTTGTTTCGATCAAAATTAATATAGCATATTAATGAGGGATACATAGTTTTCAGACTATAGGCAGATTCATACCATTTACACAAGGAGCAGGATACTTGGAGGGCAATATTGCAGACTACTTAATTCTGAAAACTAAGATTACTCCATTACAAACATACCAACAAACACACTTCACCTCTTCTTAGTATTTGCATAAAAGTATAGAAATATATTACCTTCTTATAATATTAGTACAGATAATACTTATATAAAGAAATAGGAATTGAACTAATATGTCCCATATTTAAATTAATCTTAAATTACTTCACTGGGTAAATGTAATGTATCTGATATGTAATTAGATATTACTACTTCGCCTTCCCAATTAATATTTTTGGAAATATTCCAATTTTACTTAACAATTGGACATTAGTGATAATTTAAATGTCAACAATTATCAGATGTAAATTAAACCGACGTTATATATTCAAAAAAGAAACCTCGTAGACATAGAGAGCTACCATATTGGAAGTCGGCAGCTTTGGCAATTCGATTTAGGTACGTCAAGTGCTTCTCATAATTCCTCTGATACTTGAGGGTAAAAGTCTATTTTGAAGTGTGTCCAAATGTAATTTTGATTGATTCCTTTTGGTGCATTTACTTCTGTCAAATTTGATGACTGAATAAAAAATAAATAAATATTAGATAATAAAACATTTTGCTCCAGATTTTTACAAAGATAATTTACAGTAATTAGTTTTGGGAAATAAGGTATGTTTTGGCACACGTCTCGACAATCTAACTTTAAATATTCTGAATCGAAATTTTGAAAATTTATACCGGCAGTTGCTGGAGGCGATTGATTTTAGTTTGCAAAATAATTCATTTCGCGTTTATGATAACCAATACCTTAATGAACTAGATTTATATCTTACGCGCAATTAAGCATGGGATCGGGGTCAAACTGTTAGGGGTCTAGCATTAAATGCTCATGAATATAGTTTAATTAATAATAATTAACTTTATTCATTATTAAAAGTCCATTACTTGATGTTAACAAAAGTAAATTGTTAAAATGTTATAAGTGAAACACTAAATTGTTTCCTTGTCTGTTATATTCTTTAAAATATTAAGAATTAGCTAAAGAATTCGACTTTCCCGTGTATGAAGACCATGGAGTGTAGACACTACTAACAAAATAGTCTTTAGTCCCACCCCCATGAAATATCTTCAGGATTATTATTTTTAGAAATTGAGATGTATTTCTACAAATTATAATTTCAACGAAGCCACGCATTTAGCAGTTAATCATAAATCCAGGATGACTGTTTCGGGTGTAGGATGTACCATAAGTTTATATGTTTCATAAGTTTGTCACTGGTTACTGGGAGGTTGTCATGAAGTGACGTAGGTGAAACGTCATAGATTCTCGTAAAGCGACGTCTGGTGAGGCGCTGCCAAAGGCTTATTACAGACTAAACAGGCAAATGGACTGAAAATCAGTGTAGTCAATTCTGGCGTGACTTTGGCGTCGTTAACGATCTAGCTCGAACTGTAAGTCTCTAGCATTACGAAGTATAGGTAGTGTCATACTTATGGAACATATATTATAAACTTATGGATGTACTTAATAGGCTTAATAATTCTGGTGCTTCGCCCCCATTAAAACCTTGAGAAGAACTCAGACGACTTCTAATGAACCTTTCCTAAGTGTGACTGATGTCAACCATGATGCAGTTTGGTCAAACATACATACATACATACATACAAACAAAGGCTTTTTAAAATATATATATAAGATTTTTATTAGAATTTTGGAACTGTGGGGTAGTAGGTATGAATGCTTCTCTTGGTAGAGACATAATTATGGTTTTTCTCGGAAAAAACTCGTAGTTGTACTTCGAAGCGGAACCATTCGCTCTCCGAATAAAAAATACTTACATTTTTTTATGGTTTAAAATCAAAATATGTTATGTTTTATGTTAAAAAAATTACTTTCTCTCGAAAGTGTGTTTATTTGCACGCACCATTGCCTTTCCTTTCCCATGGACTGAAGACACGGGCGCACTTGGTGAAATACAGCGAAAGGCAATGTTAAACCTCTCATCTTTATCTATAGAATTGAAATCCGCATCAAGTGCGCTTGGTATGAACATAGTTATATAGCAACATTGCAAGATAGTTATTTTTTCAAAGATTCTTCAAAGAGGTACTCGACGTAACACGTCACTGCTTACGAACAAAGTTTTCACGGAAATACGTACTTGCGTTTGAAAAAGTATTTTTTTTGTAAAACTAAGAATTCTGGTGTTAACCTTAAATCGTGCAGAAGCTCGAAGTGTATTGATAAAATGAATCATAACTCTAGAATTTCCTGATTAAGACACGATTCTGATTGAAAAAGCATAAATATATTTGATATTCAAGAGGTCAGGGAAGATATTTGGAATGGAATCATGGAATAATATGAAGATTTTGATAAAATCGTATGCAGTGTGTTTCTGATAAGTTTGGCACAGGAGGATGTTCTTTGGTCGATTTTGAGTTGAAAATGTTCTATGACATTTTTCCGTCCGGGCCACCGTTGTCGAGTTGTGAATTGTGATTGCAGTATTTTACTGATGACCCCTTAAATATAATAAAAAAAACTGAAAAACAATTATTTCTAATTTAACTAAGGGGGCATCCTTAAAATACTCCAATCATAACCTAAAAACAGTGGCCCGGACGGGAAAATGTCATAGAACATTTTTGACTCAAAATTGCCTGAAGAACATCCCCCTAACTTCTTACAGACCTTTCAGAAACACCCTGTATGTTTGTTCTTTATGTAAAGTCGCAATTTGCTACCGAGTCTGACCGCAAAACGTGGATGTCGGTATAACAACCTTGGATGGCTCATTAAAATGATTGAAATTACATCTAGGAACAAGCACCACCTATAGGTGCTTCTGAGCACTATTTTTAAATAAACCAAAAGAAAAATATGAAGAACAAAACATCTTCTACAACCTAGGTGAATCTAGTAGCTCATACTATGTGGCTAAAAATGGTGTTTCAAAAATAGCTTTTTACAAAAATTCATTAAAAAGTGAAACCCAATTAGGCTTTCTAGACTATCAGGGTTCAGTGGTAATACAGTGAAAATTCTGCTCAAAATTATTTTTTGTTTAACACATAAAAATTCTTAATATTGCCTGTTTTAGAATTATCTAATTATAATAATAATTCCAATTCCAAGGACAAAATATGCAAGGATTCACTATAGTCTCCTATCCATTAGCTGTCAAAAATAGAGATCGTATTTCTTTTTGTAAATTAGGTCCCTCTATCTAAAGGATGGTTAAAAAAATTAACAAGGAAAATTACCCATAGTCAAGATAGTTTATAGTTTTCCGTGTATGCCGCAATGCATGCTGATGAATAGGTTGTCAGTTGGTAAGTTGAAACTGGTATGAACAAAAGATACCTAGTAGCTTTTCTTGAATAATACAAAAATGTAGTGATTAGCGAGCAGTTTTTGACCCAATCACGTATTGTAATCACGTCCCAATCAGACTACAACTCCAAGCACATAAATAAGCCTGATGGATGATTTGCAACTTGACCCAAGTTCTTTGCTAATTGATTTTCCGTTCTTCAATGTTAAAAACACATTGCGTAGTTTTTATTTTATTTCTTGTACGTCAGTGACCTTCAAATTTTAAATTTTTAGGCTTGGCCCCATTTGTTTTGTTTTTTTAAGCTAACTTAATGGATTACTTAGGATTTTAAATTTCTAATTACCTCCTACGATAAATGTGGTGTTTTTGTTTGCAAGTCCGCTATATCGAGTTAGAGCCAGGTTGAATTTTTAGGCCTGGCACCTATTCGTTTATTTATTTATTTTTTGACTAACTTGATTGATATCTAAGGACTTTAATTATCTCATGGAAAATAATTGTTTTTGTTTACTGTTTACAAGGCCACTATAGTTTTAAAGGGTTAGCGTCAGATTGAATGTTTAGCACAAAAATTAAATTTTTAGGCCTGCGCTAATTCATTTTTAACTAACTTGCTTGGAGACTGAAAATTTTCAATTATCTCCTACGATGAAAATTACAGTATTTTCTTTTTTGTTTACAAGTCCGCGGTGAAGTTACAGGTTGGTTCAAGTTTTAAACCCTAAATTAAATGTTTAGGTCTAGCGCACATTTGTATGTTTTTTTAATTAACTTGATTGATAACTAAGGATTTTAATTATCTCATGGTAAATAAATATTTTTGTTTACAGGGCCACTGTAGTTCTAAAGGGTTAGTGTCATCTTGAACTTTTAGCATAAAAATTATATTTTAGACCTGGTGCTCATTCATTTTTTAATTAACTTGATTGATAACTAAGGATTTTAATTATCTCATGGTAAATAAATATTTTTGTTTACAGGGCCACTGTTGTTCTAAAGGGTTAGTGTCATCTTGAACTTTTAGCATAAAAATTATATTTTAGACCTGGTGCTCATTCATTTTTTAATTAACTTGATTGATGACTAAGAAATTTAAAACATTGTAAATCCGCTATAAATTTATATAGTTAGTGTCAGGTTCAAGTTTTAGACCCTAAATTAAATATTAAGGTCTGGCGCCCATTCTTATTTTCTTTTAACTAACTTGATTGATGACTAAGGATTATTCATTTCTAATTACTCTTTCAAGCGAAACCCCTTATATATTCAAAATTACTAAATTTAAAGAGATATGTTGCGATTCATACATTTGTTAGTAATCGTATTTATCAAACATTCACTTATTGTCCGTATTTTGTTCATTCTATAACAACTAAGTAGCCACTGTGTATGATGGTACAGTGTTTCCCCAAACTCTTTGAGATTTTCAGATCAAGGTTTTGTTCTGTATATTGAACGCCGAATATCTATATGGAAATGTTCAATGTCGAAAATCCAGAGAAAATTTACAGATTTGTTTTAAGAGCAACAATGAAGCGTTTTTTTTAGAACAAAATAGCGTTTAGCTGCTGGGACAAATCTTTGAACGCAATATTGTTCAGTATTGAAAAAAAAAATTCTTGAAACATTTTGGACGTATAGACCAGTTCGAAAATCATGCCCAGAGAAACCAACACACAGGGATGAGGCCGCCATTAGGGTAGCCCGATTTCACTACACGCAGGAGGCTAGGCAACTAGCACTGCCTCTAGCGGTTGTGTTGGTTTATCCTTATGTAATTTCCGAAATGTTCTTAGGGCAAAGGCAAGAAGCGATATCTAGTTTACTAGAGAGAAGCTATAAATTCGCCACATTTCTAGCTTTTTCGCCAGTCCAAAATTCCAAACGGAGGTCCGGAGTTAATCTCCGTCTCTAAATTACAACCAGCATCTCATTGGTTCTTGAAAACTCGTATTTTCCGACTGAGGAGAGGCGAAATAGCCCGGGCTCCTTGTATTTTGAAAGGGGGACTGGGACTATGTCGCGCGTATACTTAGGCATCTTAAAACTTCTCCCTAGTAAAGTAGATATCGCTTCTTTGCAAAGGCAAATACAGAAATCCATTAAAATAATTTTTCTCTGTAATAAAAAAGAAATCCATATGGAAATATGTCGTATATTTATAATCGGTCGAAATATGTGATTTTGCAACTTAGGGGAACACATCTTTATCGTAATGTCCCTTTAAAAGAAACGGTTTCTAGTATCGAACTCTGGTGTCTCGAGGTCAACTAGTTAACGGGGATTTGGAAAAATAACATTTTTAAAACCATATTTTATTTCTTGTTCATTTTATTTATTTACTTATCTTCTTATCTATATATACCTGTTTTATAGCCCAACAAAATTCTGAAGATGGTGATGTCTTGGCATCTCTATCCTGGTTGTTTTACTTGTTTTTAAAATATTAAAATTTATGGGGTCAAATTTTAATTTTTCAAAATTTACAAAGTCAGTGGGCGGTTATGTCCGACAATTTTAATGTATTTTTTAACGCGTCTGATGTGTTTACTCATTTTAAATTTAATTGCTTTTCAATTTTTCCGCTTTATTATTTTCTTATTCTTAAATGGCATGGACAGATTTACGAATTACCTACCGCCATTTAGTTTAATTCCGGGTTAACTAGGGTTGATTTCGTGAAAGTTGAGATGACGTGTTTCTTAAAATTTGTTGTTTATTTTTATTGTCTATCGGTTGATTATTTATTTTCTAGACGCTGTCATAATTTAAATGAGTTTTAATTAATTCATACGCAACATCCAGACGCTGTCATGAAGCGTTTTAATTAATGCGTACATAACATTAATTTTTCCCTAATTATTCGAGGAAATGTGAATTTGAGGAAGTGCAATGTTATTATGTCTGTCTGTCTTTTTAGCCATATCGTAGTATACGATAGGCTCTTAGTTTGACCCGAGCCGTAGTAGTACTAGTAGTCGTGGCCGGAGTTTTCGCTTTCGTTATCGTCAGATTTTAGCTTAAAAGGAACTTTATATTACCACAACCCACCCATTGGGGTAACTGGGCTCGGTTAGAGATTTAATTTTAATTAAAATTTTTTCAAGTCAGACCCGGGAATCGAACCCGGGACGCTGGCGCAGTAGACAGTCATTCTAACCACTAAACCATAGAGACTTGATAGAAACTCCGAGTTTTTTATTATTTATTTTTATCTCTAAAATGTCGGGGTGATGTGGGGTGGGGTACCTCTTAATCTGTGGGGTCGGATACTTTTGAATTTTTATCTGTGGGGTCGGATACTTATGAATTTGTATGTTTGGGGTTTTTATATTTATTTTCTTTTTATGTATGTGCTAATTAAATAGATAACGATTTTCCCCGTTTTTCGTTCTCGTTCGGTAGGTATCGTCATCTATGTTATGTTTGACTGGAACGTTTTGGCGGTTAATTCAAATGTGGGTTTAGATAGAGCTAACATAGTGTTAAATGAGCGTTATGCGTTTGATCATTTTAGCATTGCTAAAGGTAATTCGAGGGGATAATCACTAAAATGCGTAATTACTATAACTAAACTTTCTCTTTCAAAAGTTTCTGGGCATAAGTCCTTGTTAGAAATTTATAAGATGCGATAAGTGTACATCGGCATAAGTCTATGTTTTAAACTCATCGAGGGGATTATCAATAAAAACTATCTGTTCTTCGATTCGCCGGAATCTAGGGGCTATTAACTCTGATTTTATGCACGGTAAATCAATTAAGCATAGAAAAAGATAGCGCTATTCACTCATTAGGGTAAGGTATAGAGGGGTTATCCACTCATTAGGGTAGGGTATAGAGGGGCTATTCACTCGTACGATATGGCTACTATTACGAGCCCTTGGGCCGTCTTGTTTTCTTCTTTATTCACAGTCCCAAGTTTATTACTTCCGAATTTGGTTTGACCAAACTGCATGGTTTATATTAGTAACGCTTCTGGAAGGATTTATAAGTGGAATGCTTGAGTTCCTCAAGGTTGGGTTCACTAGTCCCTAGCCCTAATTAAGCGTTGTTTTATTGAACGTGAAGAAAGTCTACTGGCTCCCTTAAAACACCCGGGAAACATCGGGTAGTTTCGTTAATGTAATCAATACTAGAGTCCATAAGTCCATATTTAGTCAACCGTTCTCCATTTTGTCCTCCAGCTAGCCTTGTGTAAATGGTATGAATCCTCCATGTGTGTAAACTACTTATACAAGTTAAACAATCTACGAAATTTAAAAAATAACCTGCGGTTTTAAGTTTAAAATGGTAAATGGCCAAGATCCAAAAGTAGTGCTAATCTCGATCTTCTTGGTTGGTTTTAAAAATAAATGCCTTTTAATAATTTCGTTCAAGCGCAGTTAGCGCGCTTCAGATAATTCGTATCGGTTCGCGATATATTAAAGCCACTTTTACACTGAACAGTTTACAAGCGTTTTGGAAATGGGAAAAGGTCAAAATGTAACATTATGCTTCAAACAATTGACCTTTTCGATGTAATAAAGGGGGTAGGCAACCCTCGGTATTGGGACATACAAGGGGGTTGATACATTGCCGTCTCTGTGCACTCTCATGATGCAAAAAAACTACAGGCGCCAAAAAGCGAGATCGAAGACCAAGTTTTACCCGCGTGTCTTTGCCTCTCAAGAAGTGATATCTAGTTTACTAGGGAGAAGTTATAAGATGCCTAAGTATTCGCGCGCCATAGTCCCAGTCCCTCTTTCAAAATACAAGGGGGTACGTAAAAGGAGGCCGGGCTATTTCGCCTCTCCTCAGTCGGAAAATACGTGAATTACGTCATTCGCGGGGCGCTGACGTGAGATTTCAAGAACCATTGAGATGCTGGTTGTAATTTAGAGGCGGGGATTAATTCCGGACCTACGTTTGGACTGGAGGTGAAGCTGGAAATGTGGCGAATTTATACCTTCTCCGCAATAAACTAGATATCACTTCTTGTTTACATCGAAATGGTTTATAGAGATTTTGTGATGCGCTGATTATTTCTAAAAATGGGTTTCAGCCCTTTCAAAAAGGTTTTCAAAGTTTCTAGTGTAGACCCTGCTTTAATATCCTAGGAATTAAGGAACGGCAGTCGTTTTCAAGTGCGCCCCGTTGCAATAACCTTCAGCTTGCATAGATAGGGGCTCGTCGAGCATTAAAATCCAAATTTTGAAGTTAGTTTTTACGAGCTGGTCACGCTTCGGGAATTACGACGATTTCGAGATTAACAAAAAAGAAGTTAAAAAAAAACCCCCTAAAAATATAGGATGACGCTTGACTTTATAACCCTAGTTCCCACGAAGCCAAACCGATCGACCTATTTTTTGCGACAGCTAGCTGTACTCGCTGGACCATGTCCACCTGTATCTCTGTATTCGTATTTTTAGCCCTATCGGGGAACCCTAGTTCAAAATATAGAAATGGTCCACTCCACCTGTGTACTTTGTCAAAGAGAATATAATAACGGGAGTAGAAGGTAGACCTCCATCTTAGGTTACTTCTCTAGAGTCAAGAAGCTCCGATAGAGGCTAGCCACCCGCTTGTACTGAACTCGAGCTCTGTCTGTCTTTGTCTAGAATATAGACGATTCCATAAATTACACAAGAGGGAATTAAGGCCGCCTTCTTTGCTTATTTCCCTAGCGCCAAGAAGCATCGCTAGAGACAGCGCGAGTTGACTAGCCTACCGTGTGTAGTGGCCTCGGGCTCCGTCTTGCGTTGCTTCTTGCCCCCAGGGAAATAGTCGAGGATGGGGGCTTCCCCCTGTGTGCTGATTTCTCTACATGTAATTAATAGAATGGTCTTTAAGGCATTATTTAGTAACCCTGACTCTTGAGGTTATTCTTTCTTTGAGTCACGTGACGACATCGAGTGATTCGCGTTGTCTGTTTATTACTTTGCTTAAGATGAACATCCAAAGACGTTAGATATGGCTTCGGACAAAAGGACTTCGCTGGACTGACAGCGTTGAAGCTCCGTCATGAGTTAATAATATGTTAGCTCCCTATAAGTTACTCAGGCAATTCATTTTTATACTCCAGCGTTTTCTCCCGCGCCGCCGGCTTCCCAATTATATGCGACGCTCTGCGGCCGCCACGTGAACGAAAATCTTATTTACTCTTCTTTCCGGTTTTCCCCGGAAGCGCGTGTAAGTGGAAGCTAGCCAATGATATCGGGGCTATTTAAGCAGCCGAATATTTCGCTCAGTAGCCTCGGTTAAGATAACAGTGGATTGGATTTAGCTCAGTAGCCTCGGTTAAGAAAACAGTGGATTGGATTTAGCTCAGTTGTATAATTTTCTTGTTGCAAATCACAATAACAACTCTTATCTTTAGCATTCTTTATCAATATCGGTAAATAGCATTGAGTTCCTGCATTTTTTTGTCTCAGTACTGACACATACGCCATGATTTAATGTTAAATTGTTAAAACATAAAAATTCACGACTAAAACACTCCCTTGGTGAAAAAACAGCCGACGACTCGAGGTCGAGGAGCCGTACGAGCGGGTTTTTGTTTTTCGACAAGAGAGAGCGCAACATTCGGATTTTTTTCCCGCGCGGGCGAAATGAGAAGAAATCGCTGGAAACATTACGCCTATGGAGCCTGAGTAACTTATAGGGAGCTAACATATTATTAACTCATGGCTCCGTTTAATGTTTTTTGGTTCCACATATCACATGTTTCCGTTTCAACCCTATTTGAAGCACACGGTTCTGCAACCCCTTCTTTTCGAAAGGGTTTATAAGCCAATAGCAGAAACCAGACGTAATTCCCTAAAACACGAAGATAACTTTTTTTGAAGCCTTGGCATCCTTGGCAAATGGCAATGATGTAAATTCAGCTCCTCTTGATATAATCTCTTTGGTTCTGTTGTGGTGGTGTTCTAGCAATATGGAGTGGTGGCATTGACCATCCTTGACTCTATAAGGCTTTATGGGAACGTAACATGTAATGAAAGTTATGGATATGCCTAGAAAGTTTAGGTTAGAATAAATGAAAAGAATAAAAAAAACAATGAAAAAGCCGGTGCGGTGCATCCATTATTTTCCTCGAAATTAGAGCGTGAAAAGCAGATAGTAAGCAGCAAGGGTAGTTTTTTCATAACAGTTTTCGTTTCCTGCTTCGGTTGTAGTCGAGGGAAATTATTATTATCAGAAGTAAATGAACCGAAGTTACCGGAGAGGGCAAAATTTGTATAATGCGTTTTCCATAACGTGGGGGTAGTAAAAATCAAGGTAGCTGTACCTCTACCTGAATCGTCTCGAAATTTAACGCTGGCACCAAAGACCATAGTTACAGCTTAGTTACAAATCCGCGCAATATCGTTAGTATGAATAAATAGTCGTTGTTTCAGAAACAGGCGTCTGCTTCTATCTTAGGAGCCTAGGCCCTAGGCTTACGTTCGATAATGGATGAAAACATTAGGGATGATCTTTTGAAATACCTTTCAAATATAAATCGACCATTTGTGACTTCAAGTCGGGAAAGATTTATTGAAATTCTAAAGTCAGACATTGGACAAAAGTGTGTTAAAAGTCTTCTTATCCTACTCGAAAAGTTTTTCAAAGAGTGTGAACCTCTCCCCAAAAGTCGCCATTTTTAAAAACTCTAACTAATTCCCGGAAAATCCGGTTACTCGAACATTGGCCGCTTGGTGGCATTTTCAAAATTGTTGTGACTCGAAAGAGTAGAGGAGCGAGACTATCGTCGGGGTTGAAATATGGGGGTTTGTGAGGAACTTGTGCTTAATGAATAAACAATAGGACTCCGGTAACTTCGGTTCATTTACTTCTGTTATTATGCAAATGCACTTTCTCTCCGCATAATTTGTTTCGCGGTAAAATGAAATTATATATCATTATTATTAAAAACGAATTTTGTCCAAGGAACGAAAGAGAAAACAGCCGTTTACACTCCTCATTGCAATCATAGTCTCGTGAAATGCATTTTTAGAGAAAAGGGATAGTATTAGCTTAAATCTAACTCCATAATATCATTCCAAAATTTGAAAGTTTAAAGATGGCCTCATTGGCTCTTTCCAACATCCGATACACCATTCCGGAAAGAATATGCAGAGTGACCAACACAAAGGGCGAGGCCACCATTGGGGTATCCTCCGTCTCGCCAAGAAGACCCGCTAGAGGACGTGCGAGTTGGTTAGCATTTCGCGTGTAGTGAGCTAGAGCTCCATCTGGCGTAGCTTCTTGGCGCGAGGAGAAATACCCCAATGGTGGCCTCGCCCCTGGGTGGTCTGTAAACCCTATCCCCAACCACCAAAATGGTCTGTCATTTCCCTTTAAAACCAAAGTTTAGGTATGATTCGGAATTTTGCAAAAAATCTACTTTCGTTTAATTATTACAAGATAACTACTAGAACTAATAAAATATCTGGTTTTTCTAAATTAAAGTTAATACGAATTAATTTTGTCACTTTTCCTTTGAAAAAACGTCAGTTTTCTTTTTTTGTTTTGATTAAATTTCAACACACGTTTTAATTGGTCAGATCTATTCCGTTCCTAACGTTGAAATTAATTTCTGGGCGATCTGAAATTAAAGTTAAGTTAGTCTTACTGACGCTCGTACCCTGATGTCATAGCGTCAAAATTACCGTATGGTTTTGGCTCGCACCCAAAACCCGCACCTATGACAGCGACGATTGAAATATCCTTGACTTTTTGAAAGTTTAATAATAATTCCCGATAGATAGGGTCCTGTTTAATTTCGTCCTTGAGAGACGACGGTAATCCCTTCCCTTATTTATACTCGTTATGAACAAAATTAAAAATTGGTTTGCACGTTATTACCTTCCGCTATACACGGTGTGCGAGAAGTCAGAAGTTAATAATTAAAGGTCTGTGACCTTTTTCCCAAGATATTCTGTAATGAAAAACCCAACACTATTTGAAATTTTTATGAACCTAGTAGCCTTGCCCGTCGGAGCATTTTTGGTTACTTTTCCAGCAGCCATTTTAAAATATGGCGGTGAGTTAAACCACAGGTCAATAAAGAAAACAACCAGTATATTTAATATTAGTGAAATCCTTTGAGGAGTACGTACGTTATTTCATATAAAGTTTTTTTTTTGCATTTCTGGCTACCGTTTTTAAATATGGTGCCCAATTAAACCCCAAAAGCCATAAAGCCCGTCAGTACGATATAGCCAACCAGTATATTAAATATTAGTGAAATCGGTTGAATATGTGGACGTTTTTTACATTTCTGGCTGCCATTTTAAAATAAGGCGGCTAATTAAACCAAAAAAGCCATAAAGCCCGTTTGTATGATATAGCCAACCAGAATATTTTATATTAGTGAAATCGGTGGAAAACTGCGGACCTTATTCCGTAAACAGGTTTTCTTTTACATTTCTGGCCGCCATTTTAAAATATGGCGCACAATTAAACCCCAAAAACCATAAAACCCGTCTGTACAATATAGCCGACCAGAACATTTAATATTAGTGAAATCATTTGAGAAGTGCGGAAGTAATTTCATCAACAACATATTTTTTATTTTACATTTGTGGCCGCCATTATTCAAGATGGATTCTTATTGGGCACATACAACTTAAGAGTAATTACCAATGTCCCTACAAAATTTCAGCGTTGTATGTTGTAAAGCGCTTTGGGTTGGGCTTTTATTATCAGTTGGTCAGTCCAAGACTTTTACTTCTATAGATATAGATTACTTCCTTTATTGAAGTGTACCATTGCATTATGGGAGAGAGACTTCAGCAGGTTGATATCATATAACACATAAATCCCGGGAAGGAAAAATTATCTCGATTATTTTTATTTCATGTATACGCGTGAAATATTTTTTTTTTCACGATTGCATCAAATGGTCATTATTTCGTTTTTTGCCAGCGACTTGACCTTGAGGGCTTCAATTTTAAGCGCGTCCACGTACAGGTTCAACAATTGAGGTAAATTAGACTATCTGTCTTGTTTCCGCTTCACTTCATTCCCAATCCGAAAAAAAAATTCTTACAAACACATTTTTCAAGGTTTCTTTAGTTTTTTATTCTTCTAAGCTTCGTTACGCAATTTACAAAATAGCCATTTTTGAAATTATTACGCTTCATAATATTTTGCAAACGGCAAACGTGACAGAATTCAAAGTACTATATGTTGTTGTCCAGTCAACGAGGCCCAAAAACCGCGGGAACTCTCTTTTGTGATGGTTATTTTGATGATGTCCTCGATTTCTGCCCGGTGACAACGAGGAAAATAACAGTCAAATCTCATGATTTACAAGTATAAAGTCTCTCCAATTGTTAGCTACTACCCCACCGAGATTTTATTATTCAGACACTAATCTAATAATTCTTTGATTCAATTCTTGAATTTCTTGGAACGTTTAAGTGGTGGCATAATTGTTGCTCATATAGTTAAAGGGGTTCACCGACCACTTACATATGCACTGTACTTTGCTGTCTTTTCAACCCAACTCGAAGAGCCCCTTTAAGAAGAAGAACTTTATTATAAAACTAGTGTGGAAATTGAACCTTTACTCCTTGGAAAAAAGAACCTTGGTATATAGAGCTTTCAGTTGGAGGAGAAGCTGAGTCTAGTGACATAATTTACGCTGCCATATTGGTGGGTTTAAAGCTGGAATGAAGCTGAGACCACCCAATATGGCTACCAGAACAGCGGTAAGACTTGGGAGGGTGTGACATACAACTATCCCATCTGAAAGCTCTCTATTGCTCGTATGATATAAGTTAATAAGATATGTTCCATAAGTATGACACTACCAATACTTCGTAATACCTCAGATTAATAACCCCTGGATATGAAAGGCAAGCAAAACCGGGCGTTTTCAAATAGTATCGCGATGTGGCGCCCTCAGACGGCAAAACGTAGAACTTTGTCACCCCATGCAGACGACGCAGTTTGAATTGTATGGTTATTCGAATTTCTGGCAATGCCTAGCAAACGTAAACGGTTTTTTTGTGTCTTCGAAGACCATTATTGCTTTCCTGTCATTTGATTTATCAAATTTATAGTTTAATCTAATTTTTACATAAATAAAAAAACCAAAACCCTACCGAATTTAGTGACCAAACCCTCCGGACCAGGTACCGCGATGAGAAGAGAAAAAGAAACTGGAACCGCGGATAAAAAGTAGCCGAGCATGGAGTAGCAAACGCGGTCACGCGCTTACTGAGTCTGTTTGGGGTAACTTTTTTCCAAGTTTTGACTATAGGGGCGCTAGAGATGCCGATGCCCTATTCAAGTATGCCTCCCTATTTCCTTTCATATCCAGGGGGTTATTAATCTGAGCTGAGAGCTAGTTCGATAACAACGCCAGAGAATTGACTCCACGCGGTTTAACAATCCATCTTCCTATTTAGTCTGTACTAAGCCTTTGACAGCGCCTCACCAGTAGTCACTTCATGATAAGCTCTAAGTAACCAGTGACACACTTATGGAATATATCTTATGCGCTTATGGTATGATTATAGAGTTCATAGTTTATTAAAGGAGAATTGACATTTTTGAGCAGTCTTAAATGGTGAATAGGTTTGCTGATATTACAAACACTGATTTTAACGAGATGAGTTTTTTTATTTCATGTCATTTCTTCTTTAAAACCTGTAATGTTGCAGCATAGATGGCGATAAGTATCCTAAACGCGTCATAGCTCATTATCTCGTCCAATTAGTGTTGGAATTACTTTCATAATCCTCCAGGTTACTTTTCGTTTTTTTTATCTTTATTATAATGATTAGCTTAATAATTATTCTAGAGTTAATTTCGCTTGTTTTTTTCTCAGGATATGGCCAACGAACTAAGAAACTATATATCCCCTCGAGCTGTTAAATTTTCCTTTACTTAATTTTCGTTGCGACTTCCAAATTTTTAATTGAATCGATGACTTTCTACACGTACGATAAACATTTCTTATCATTATATTAAAATTTAATTACTTCTATATCTGGTTGATTGAAGCCTATTTGCTATCGTTGCTAGGTAGGGATCAATTTTATGTAACACATGCACCCTAAAGGCGTTTTCTTGTGTTTTTATAAATAGGCACAATTATGGCTTTTTTGAATTTAGTCTATATGCGGACTCAAAATGTAAATACTTAGTTTATTTACAAATGAGTCTAAGGCTAACTTTTATCTACGTGTGTGGTTGTGTAACTACAACCAGAAGGGGATAATAGGAGAAGGATGACACTCTGTATCCTCTTAATGCTTTAGTTATGTAACGTCATTCTTCCCAGGCTCACCCTTTTAGTTTGCTTTCCCGCTCATCAAATTACAAATAGGCATCGCACCGTGATAGGGTGAATTCTATAATTGTTTGGCACTAAATCCCCAGCAATCATCCCACAAACCTTGATTGTCTTGACGTGGGCCAAAAATTCACAAGCGCGTCTTCCCAAATATTTAAACGCTGATAGAGTAATGATGAGGGAACTATTTATCGCGTATGTGATTCGGTTTAGTAACCTTGCTCTAAATGATCCGATGTTGGGAAGAGTGACGTTACACTTACCCCGCTTTGTGGTACACTTCTCTCGAAGAGAAGTATTATATACTTCTGCTACAACGTAGATTATGGCAAGGTGATTTTGTGTTAGTTCGTGGCTCTTGTGTTTGTGATTCTTCGTGGTACCGAGCAACACGAAATGCAAGGTTAGTCTAGGAACTGGTTAATAAACCTCTACCACCAGCTCGTATACACAGTTTTCAAACTAGGAGGATTGATACCCTTTACACCAGGATACCAGGTTACTTGGTGCTGCACTTTGTCTGCCAAGTAGCCTGAAAACTAACTATTGGGAAAATTAATTTGGTACAATTATAGCTTTTATGGCGTCACGCCACTCTTTCACACCTCCACAGAACAACAATCGCGACAACTTTGCCTGACACTTAACTGAAGGCTTGTGTCCCTTTTTATTAGCCTTTGGTTTCAAGAATAGGTTAATATGACTTGAGAAAATGTCTCATGAATGATTGCTACCAAAATGCTGTTGGCGGAGTATCGCCTTCTATTTATATTCAATCCGAAATTTCATCAAATCAAAGAGAGATTTAATGCTATGAGGCGGTATTTACATTTGCTCAAACACACGTAGATATTAATATTTTATTTAATTTTCTTGTTTAATTTAAATTTAACTTTAAAACAAGTTGGGAAAACCAAAATAATACCTCTCCGAGTCGGGGAAAAGACTAGTATACGACTCAATAATGAAATACTAGAGCAAAATTTCTTCGCTTTGTTTTGTCTAACGAGGCTTAAGTCAATGAATAGTTTTCTCTACATTGTCAAAATATATAATCATCCGCTAATCCTAGGTTTCAAATCATTACTTTCAAAGAATATATAAGTTCTATGTTAAATTTTATTCTCTGATGCATATCACTAACCTGATAACGATTAGCCCTTTCACTGATCTAATTGCTACCATGATGCTTTCTTCTATTATAATATCTAAATATGATTATTTAAACGTGTATTTAATTTTCGGCTCACTCTGAACCGTTAATGTCCCTTCATTACAGACACGATAATCAAAACCCAAAGTTTACTCCACCTCAGGTCTCAATTATTTACTCTTTGGTTCACTAAGCCTATTGCGGATCAAACTTGATTTACCCAAAAGAAACCAGGCCATAGATTTCTTCGTGAAATCATAGATAATAAACACCAGGATCAGAAGGTCGGGGCAGAGCTTGCCGCGCTTTGTACAAACTGGGTAGGTTCTACTTCCGGAAACCAGTGCATGCGTACAGCGTAGAATCATGGTTAAATAATGCACGTGTGGAAAAACAAATTTGCCCACGTGCATTCTTTAAAGTTTTTATATAAACATTAGGCCTATCGGTTATCATCTTATAGTATCATATGAGCATATCTTGGCACTATGGCTTTAACTGACTATAAACTACTTACTAGAAACAAAAGAAGGATAACCCTTAAAGGTCAGGTTAATTGATACTTAAGTATTTTCCATACTTATTGAAAAACATCCTAAGCCTCGGTTTATATTAAGGGGTCACACGGGTCCCACGGGGCGGCGCGAAAAACGAGCAGGCAGACCTCGTCTGCGCATAAGCGGAAGTCAACTGCAGAAGTTTGGCGTGCGGCCCCCCGCACAAGCGCGGCAAAGAGAGATGCACTACGGTAGGCATACCTTCCGATCCTTGTGTATATTATCTATGGTGAAATAACTAAACCAAGGATTATTCTATATACAGATGTAGTATAGCTTAAGTAATATATAAACAGCCATTTCAAATAATAATATTAAAAAACATCGCTGGAATATCAAAATGAAACAGAGCTTTAAAGCTACAAAAGTACTAAATGCATCGTAATTACGAAAAAGATTTCCACATATTCACTTTATATTATGGAAAAAGTAAATATTAAGGTTCTGTAGGATTTCTTAACACATCATAACAAAGCGAACTGCTAACTCGGCGCACTAGTGTGACAACGGACAGACACACACAGACAAAAAAATGGACTGCTTTTTAACTCTTTCCGTATTAATTTTGAATTGAGAAAAGAGATTATCTTAAATATTAAAATAAATATAATTAATATTTAATATTTTCTTCGTTAGTTGTTCGCCTTATTGAGCGTTACAACGTTTTAAAAAAGAATAATTAAACAACCTTGAGAGACTTGACTAATATTGACCTTTGAATTGAAGGATATGACTGTTGTTTCGCCTTACAAAAATAGGTAGTATATAAAGGATTCGAATCGCAGATGTAGATAAGAACATCGCAATTGCGTGAACCTTGGAGGAAGACCCCTCCATTGGAAGGCTAGACGTTTCTCGTAACCCTAGCCGATCGCCGCGTATGTCTTAACCTTAAGGATGATGGTGGTGTTAGAAGCCAGGTGTACAGACTGGTGTCCATGTGGGATGGACAAAAACAAAGACCAGAAGATGGTGGTGTTAGAAGCCAGGTGTACAGACTGGTGTCCATGTGGGATGGACAAAAACAAAGACCAGAAGATGGTGGTGTTAGAAGCCAGGTGTACAGACTGGTGTCCATGTGGGATGGACAAAAACAAAGACCAGAAGATGGTGGTGTTAGAAGCCAGGTGTACAGACTGGTGTCCATGTGGGATGGACAAAAACAAAGACCAGAAGATGGTGGTGTTAGAAGCCAGGTGTACAGACTGGTGTCCATGTGGAATGGACATAGAGCAGATGACGGTGGTGATTAGAAGCCAGTAAGTACAGACTGGTGTCCATGTGGAATGGGCGAAAGACTAGAAGATGGTAGTGTTTAGAAGCCAGTAAATTCAGACTGGTGTCCATGTGGGGTGGACAAATGAACAGAGTTGTTAGACAGATAATGGAGTAATAGCCTGTAAGTGGAATACAATTTCCGGGTCTGTAAATGCGGTCTGGAAATTGAATACACGTTTGCTCCGATTTGGAAACTGCGAACGCGGTCACGTGGGTGTAACAACGGACAGACAGACAGACAGACAGACACGTCGAAATTAGAACCTCTCCGTGACATACGTCACTCGGAGAGGTAATAAATGTATAGTTGAATACACTAAGGAGTGTCTAGCAGCTTCGAAGCGAAGAAGGTATAGTGTACCTTTAGCCCATTTTAAAATCCCTTCAAATTTCTTTCCCTGTCTTTAATAAGAGTTCTGGGGTTAAAGAAGCTTTACATAAGCTTGGGCAAACATTAAAAATGCATTAAGAGCTTTCAAACTAACTCTTGAGGAAAGGTAATAGAATTTCGGTTATGTGGGTCTTGTTTGGTCTTTTTTAATCTTTTTATACCAACGAAGAAGTCTAGAAAGTTCAAATACCCTGCTTTACGCTCCTACGTAATATATAGTTTATAAACTAAGTTAGGAAAAAAGAGAAAAAGTATCTTTTGTAGTATCAAGAAGCGATATCTAGTTTGTTAAGGAGAAGGTATAAATTCGCCACATTTCTAGCTTTATCTCCAGTCCCAACGTAGGTCCGGAATTAATCTCCGCCTCTAAATTACTACCAGCATCTCATTGGTTCTTGAAAACTCACGTGAATGACGTGAGTGACGAAAATTCCGTATTTTTCGACTAAGAGGCGGAATAGCCCGGCCTCCTTTTACGTCCCTCTAGTATTTTGATGGGGGACTGGGACTATGGCGCGCGAATACTTAGGCATCTTAAACCTTCTCCCTAGTAAACTGGATATCACTTCTTGATAGTATATATATAAAATGATCTGAGACATTTTACCGTCCGGGCCATCATTTTCAAGTTATATTTGGAGTATTTTACGGATTGACCCCTTAAATTTAATTAAGAAACTGAAAGACAATGCTACTTGAATCATGCACAACTCGAAAACAGTGACCCGAACGGAAAAACGTCAAAGAACATTTTCGACTCAAAATCACATAAAGAACGCCCCCTTAATTTATGGCAGACTTATCAGAAACACCATGTATTGATGGTCATCCGTACAGACCAATCGTGCGTGTTATGTACCCTAAAAATGAAAATTGAAGATTGAATGGATTCTTTTGATTTGTTTTAACCCTATAAATCTAATCCATCAATGTTTCTATCATAAAAATTTCGTGCTCTGCGGGATGATTAACGTTTTACCACCAACGAAGAGCGAAACCCCTTTTTTTCCTCCGTTGTCCAAGTCCTCACTTATTTTTGACTAATTCCCTCCCCTGGTTGCGCCAAACAATGATAGAAATCCGCACATTTTGCCATTAAAGCATGGACGAAACAATACTGAAGGACGAATGGCAGCGGGAGAAAGTTGAAAAATACTTGTTAATTCGCCTTCTAGCGGCAGATAGTAGCAAACCGGAGAGTGGGGGGCATATGGGGGAATCAGTGTTCTGAAAAACCGGGGTAACGACATTAGGCACGTGACAAAAAAGTCAGTAATCATTGTTCAACGGATTCAGGCTGGTTCCAAATTTCAAAAACTGAAATGGGAAAAATTTAACTCCTTTCATATAAACTGTTGATTGAGTTCTATGGTCTCATTCAGGCCGGTGGAAAAATCTGCGCAAAGACGGGTAGTGCCGTTAGGTTTCCTTACGCTTACGATTGGTGCTGCCCAATCAGTGTGCTCGACGGCTTTCAGGACATTTGACTCTTCCAGGCGTTTGATCTCCATTTCGATAGTTTTGCGGGCGGCAAACGGAACTGGCCTGGCTCTACGGTATACTGGAGTGCTTCCGGGTTTGAGGGTAAGGCGGGCTTTCGCTTTAGTACACAGCCCCAAACCGTCCTCGAAGACATCCGGAAACTCGTTCTTCAGCGTCGCAAGGCATTCGGCGACAGGTGAGGCAGTACAGAGGTTAATGGCTGGAGTACCGAGTCGGGAGCATTGTCGTAAGCTATCCAGAAGACCGAAGAAATCCAGGGTTTCCACTCCCAGAAGGTTTAGGGATCCGTCTTTTGCCAAGTAGAAGCTGTGTTGAATTTCTGCTGGTCCCAGTTTAAATTTTGCCGTTGCTTTCCCAAGGAATGTAGTGCTTGATCCATCGAATAGCACTCCTTGCTCGCTGCAGGGGGTTAACTTCGGCTTACCAATTCGTTCGTAAGTCGCCTCATTGATAATGTTGCCTTCCGCTCCACTGTCCAAGTAGAAAACTACGGGAACGTCGTTAACCAAGAATTCCCCCGTTATGAGTTTCGAAGGTCGCATGGAATTCAGGCTGACTGTATTTATCTGGCTTCTGTCTGGTTTCCGGTGTCCGGATACTCGTTTCTGATTTTCGCATTGACTAGCGAGGTGACCTGTTCGAGAGCATTTATGGCATTCAGTCTTAGCGTGCGTGCATTCCCTGACCCAGTGCATCTCTCCGCAACGAAAACAGGCGTATGGCGGCGGTTTCGAAGATCTTTGAGATGACTTGGCTCTTCGCTTCTCGGGAGATCTGGAAGGATGCCGTACAGAAGTCTTCCGACGACGGAAGCTGTTGATCGGCGTGGCCTTTGTTTGGAAAACCGTCTGTTCAGTCTTCGTAGCGACGATGGTCAGGACTTCGTCAATGACATTCTTGAGCTCAATGTTGGTCTCGGTATTTAACCGTTGCAGGATTCTGGTTCGTATGGATTCGTCTTCTGGTCTGGACAATCCACATAGGGAAACTAGAATTCCGAATTGATCTTCGGTCAAATCGGAGAAATTGAAGCGCTTTAGAAGTAGTTTAACGCGGTTGAAATACGGGCCATAATCTTCATCCAATTGACGCTGGATTCGCATTAGGTTGAATCTTTCTATGAAGAGTGTCTGTTTCTTCCCGAAAAGTTTCTTGAGGTTCTCTACTGTCGTGGCATACGAGTAGTCCGTTGGCTCTTTGGGCATACAGGACCGATAATACTCGCTGAAGGCTTCGTTAGACAGTTTCGAGACCAGATACTTGACTTTGGCAACGTCGGTCAGATTTGGGACACTAATATCCACGAGATAGTCAAATCTCTTCAGCCATTGTTCCAATTTGTCGCCATCATGTTCATCAGGCTCGAAGATTGGAATGTCAAGGCAAGCTATTGTGGATGTGGGTGCTGATGTCAAAGTTGACGGACCGGAGGTTCCTGTTTTCTGGAGCAGAAGGTCGATGATCCTTTGGTTCTGCTTCTGGGCCGCTACTTGCTGCTGCATAAACGCGTTCAACACGTCTCCCAGGGCGGACGAGGAGGAGGCCTCGGAGGATCCGCTGTCCTGCTTCGGCATGTTTTCGGAATCAGTATCGCGACTTTACCCGAAAAACCGTAACGCGACTATTCCCGAAGATCGGAAAACGACACCCCACTTCTGACACCACTGTTGTAACGGCTCATGGAGAGAGAGAGAGAGAGAGAGAGAACGCAAGAGGTAACAACCAAAACAACTTTATTAAGATAAGACCGCCATCGGACCGAATGCCCTTTTTCATTGTTAAACTTTGGTATATATGTACAATTTAAAAAACATGTGACAAGTTAAAAAAAACGATAACATATTAGTAGGTTATTTTTTTCCATTATTGGAGGAGTTCCAACATAAACCTTATCAGCGTATCGCGAATCGCTGTTGCAAAGCTTGTAAACACAAATTTTTTTCCTGCCCATTTTCTTTAAGCCTTGGACAAAATTTAGAATAAAATCAATGCCGATTTTAAAGAGAAGAAGTTGTATTAATTAAAAATATATTGAATAGCCTTTTAATTGTTATGATTAAACATATAGAGTATAATAAGAACATACCTTTAATTTCATGCAATTTAAAAATTTGTGATTGCAAAGTTACGGCAAAATTTCAAAAATCTTTTTTTTTTATTTTTTTTGAAGCCGTTAACGTCTTATTTTGTCTAGATGGCGCTAGCTTTCTCCGGGATTTGACTCACTATTTTTCATAACCCCCCTCCGTTTTGGGGCTGAAAAGGGGGAAGTAAGCTTAACATTGGTTGTTTTGTCGCTTAGTATGGGGCTCTATGGGCTGCCATCCGTCCTTCAGTATTGTTTCGTCCATGATTAAAGTGACAGTCAATCAATGAAAGATTTTTGACACGCTTCATTAACAGTTATTTCTGCTAGTGAGTTTTAAGACTCAGAATCGTAGCCCTCAACCTAATTATAAAATATGAACCTTCCATTTTAGTCTCCTTGAATTGACCACTCCTATGATCGATGGCTGAAGTTTTAAAACATTATTTGAAGTAACATTTTTTCTAATATTGACCTTCTTCATACCCTCTTACGTCATAGTACCAAATTCCTGAATCTCATTAGTTAATTAGAAAAACGTTAGAAAATGCGGGAATGTCTTTGCAAAAACTAACGGGTACGTCTTAAATTTTAAACTTCTTAAAATGTCAAGAATTCTGAAGCAATATAGAAATTTTCATAGTTTATAAATTTTAGTCTTAAAATGCACTTATGATGAAGGTAGGCGGCTTTACAAACACTGTAGATGTTCCATTATTGGGCTTAAGCAACTTCAGTAAGTATAATCTCAAAGCGGATATGCGAAAAGCGCTTAAAATTGGCCCATTATCCTTGATGGCCTGTAATGTTCGTTCTCACCCGAAATAGTTCTTATTAAATGTAAACTCATTTACTTAGCATATATGCAAATATTTCGGCGAAAATACCTTTTAAAAGTCAACTTTCAGAGTTTAAGCGAGTACAAACCCAACCTTATTTAGCCTACATTCTTCTTCGCGCAACGAGAGCGTTTCATTTGCAACGGCGGCATCCTATTACGCCACGAAATTACTCCGCCCCCTTTGCAAGCTTTACCTTTCCGAGGAGTTCAGTTACAGTTAGCCAGGTCGAGGGATAGTTCACTAAGTTGTATATCGTTGTATTAAATACTGAAGAATCTGAAGCGTTCAACTAGAAGCAGGGAGGAGTAGAAAAGGAGAATTGTAGATGCTTTTTAGACTAACAACTTTACACCTTAATTCCCACAACGAAAGATAGAGGGAAACTTGGTTATCACGTGGCTAGCGGCAAACTTGCAGTTCGAACTGCCCTCTCACGAGAATATTGGTGATTAAAAAAAGCGCGTCCGTTGGCGCTAGTAAGAGTTTTTTTTTGAAAATAGTACGCTTTGTGTTGGATAGAGGGCGCAAAATAGTAGCTCATTTTACAAACAGTAACCCACGTGACAAGGAGCCAATTTAACCCCCTTCTACCCACTGTAGTAGTCTATAGGTTCGTGGTACAATACGACTCCTTTTCTATTCCTCCCTGCTTCTGGTGTACAAAAACAAATGAACTATATTCATGGGAGTGATTTACCCCTCGATGAGGACCATTATTAACCTATTCTTTTCTGTTTTTTTCTTATTCTTTTTTCCCTAATTACGGTTTTCTCGCTTTTTAAATATAATCATATTCCGTTTTGTAAATAAATACTATCTCTTTATCTCGACGTTGAACCACGCTTTGTACATTCACAAAGCGTGAAAAAAATCGCCGACATAATTGGATGGCCATTAAGCACTATTTTGTGGCCTTAATCGCACCGGCCAAGTCGAAATTGAACATTTATTCCCTCACACCCCTAAAGTCTTAATTCTTCCTTAACTAGATATACAGTATATTAACACAAAGTAAAATAACTAAGTTTGCATTTTTCCATATAACTAGTGACAACATCAGTCTACTAGCGTGTTCCATTTACTACTTTGGGTCGTTCTGGAAAATGTTTTGCACTGCTCTCGCTAGGTCCAAGATCCGCTCGAAACTGATTTGTATAAAAATACAGATTAGTCCAATCCGCTAGCTAAATCTCTGTTGACGTTTGTTAAAAGCAACTCCGGAAATGATGCTAATTTTATTTTCAGAGCAATCTGTAATTAACGATCTAGGCGCTCTTGGTCGGATTTATGACGTAATAGTGCAAATCGCTTGAGATTTCAGAGCAGGTAAATGGAATAAGTCGTGAGAGGAATTTGTTGGTTGAATTTCTGTTGTTAGCGTATCGAATTTATTCATTTTTGTTTAGTGTCAAACCTTTCTCTACAATTTTGTCCCTGTTATTTCAATGCTCGATTGAAAAATATTTCCTTGTTTCTGACATCGTGATCTTTAGCTGCCAAAACATTCCCCGCGAGTCTTAACTTTTGGTTATATTTTCCTCGTTCTTATTTTTAGAAGATCGTATCATAATCTTTTGTTGGTTCTAGTTTTAAGCCTTGGCAACACGCCGCATGGGAAACCGAGTGAGCCACGTCATTCACTAGCTCTTTTGTTTAACGTATCGAATCTCTCTATGTAGTACTTCACTCCGGGTACAACCTCTTGTCAAATTTCTAAGATCGTGTAGCATCCTTCTTCGTTATAAAACAATGGGGGAATTCAACTAGGGAAAATACTGCTTAACGAAGGGTTGAACATTCGCCAAGAGATTTCAATGAAATACCAATGGCCAGTTTTATTTTGAAATTTGGTGAAAATCATGCGGTATTTTGAAGTCTCTCAAAAATAAATAAATTCAAAATGCGCTGTCCGAAAGATAAATTCATTTGAGAAACCGGTTCATAGGGGCACGTCGGCCATTAGGGGTTTTTATAGCACTGTCAAGAGGCTATCGTAGATGGCGTTTGAGTTTCGAAACGCAGAAAGGTTTGGGAATCACCGCTCCTCTAGCGCAATCTGGAGTTGCTCTATATGCATTTCTCTTAAACTTCTAATTCTCAGCATACCCAAATATGTATGTAAACCAACAAATAAAAAAATACAAATAATTGTATTAATTGGTCAGTAGAGACTAATGTACGAAGCATATACTGTTGGAAGAGCTTAATAATTTACATTTTAACAATTAAAACCTCGAATTTTATTACAACAAAACTACAAAATTTTGAAAAGTTAACGCTTGTTTATTTATTAACAGTGCACCAGCTCTTATTGGGCTCTACTTTTAATAGAAAATATGAATGCACAAAAAACAACTCGCTGCAATGGAAATATAGACTTCATGTTCAATTACAGCCATTTTGTCAAAAAGTAACTTTAAGTTGGGTTCAAATAACTCGTATAACTTCGGCTTTCTGATCATCTACCTTTGCTCTAACTGAATAAATTAATATAACGTTTGAATCTTTCCGTTAATGACAAATGCATAGAGTAAAATAAGAATGGTCCACTAAAGTGTAACAATAGGAGATTTGATTATATCTAAGGTTTTAGGGGCTTATTGTTTTTAACTTTCTTGGGGTGTCTTATCTTCCTCCGAGTCATTCATTTTGTCACGCGTTTAATATTGGTATTCACAAAATCTCGAATACCGCATCCTCCTATGTTCAACGTAATTTATGAGCAATACCTTCAGTACGGCATCTAAAGCAAGCAACATGCGAATAATTTATCATGATGTCAGCGCCGTATTTTCTGCGTGTCTGAATACAAATTTGAGACAAACTTTGGGGTCTTTGAAGTACGTGGGATGATTTTGGTTTTTTCCCCAAAAATTCTTCGAACGGTCACCTTCTTTTCCCCAAAAGTAAATTATCTCGTGTCTTTTTCGGACGACGACTCGAGGTGGGTCTACGCAAAATAGCTCTAAAAATAAAATTATATTTAGGGAATTTTAGCATTCTGTTTTAGTTTAGAAATTTAGTTGGCGGGACATGATAAAAGGCCCGTGGTATTTCTTGTGTTATAATTGTGGGCGTTGCGTTTAAACTGCAGTTTACATAAACAGATGAGTTGTCCCACGCGACTCTAAGACATTTTCAACTAAGAAATAAAACGTCATAGTTTGGGCGACGATTCCTCCTAATTTCTGACGAATGACACCTTTCCAGGGGATTAATTTTTATCTCTTAGAGATTGGCATTCCCTTACTTGTTGAAGTGAACCTTATCAGAAAGCTGGTGATCACAATTCCTTGCAATACACTTGGCTTCAGTTAATATGTGAATCATCAGTAACAAATCGGAGTGTTGCTTTTTTACTCAGAATGATTTGTAAGCTTACAAAAGTAATCGATTTGAAATTTGTGTAAAATATGAAGGGTTTATTTTTGTTTAAGGTAGCTAGAAGAAACGTTGGAGGAAGAAAGTTTTCTTTTTAGTAGCATAAATTGCATGGGCAATTTGTAAATGTTTAAAGATCCAAAAATGCTATTCGTGGTTGGCCATCATTAAGTGTAGGCACCTCCAGGTGGAAATATTTATTTTTTAATTTGAGAAGTCCCGATATAAGTTCTTGTTTCTATAACCAGATGGAGTACTATGACTAGATTTTACGTCCATACATGGGAAGGAGTCTCTCGTGTTAACCCTATAAAGCTATCTCAGTCAGTGCCAAGGTGAAACGTCAGGGCTTAGCTTTGGCAGTGGGCGGCCATGTTTGGTACCGCGTTGGTTCTATATTCGAATAGCATGGGTGACGTCACCCTTAGGCTTCTGAGGTAGCTCTATAGACCCTTACCAAAAGGGGGAGGGTTGCTGTAACGCATAGGGTTAACTGCTTACTAAAAACAGTTTTAAAGTTGCTTGTGTAAACGTGACTTTAAAGCTATGTTCACACTAGCAGGGGAACCGGTTCAGAATTGGCTTCTCAGATAGTGCTTTAAAGTTATCTCAAAAGCCTTAGTGTGACGTCACCCATGCTATTGCCCATAGAACCAAAGCGGTACCAAACGTGGCTACCCAATGCCAAACTAAGACTGTGACGTTTTATCTAGGCACTGACGTCACAACTGAGATAACTCTTTTGAGTATGTTACTCCAGAATCTAACTTTTCCTCCTCTAAGTAGACTGCTAAATTTCCTAGACTGCGCGTATCAAAGATTTTTAAATGAGCTTGTCGCACTTGTTATCCTTTTTCCGTTTCTTTCGTCATTTTTCCATTTCCATTTTGTATGCGAGTTAGTATTAGCCGCTCGAGGTTGATTGTCTATTCATGAGGCAGGGGACCTCCTGCGAAGTTGTTCCGCGCCATCCCATCCTGGTAAATCTGGAATTCCAATATCAGACTCCGTAGTAAATAGCGTACGCCACTTAGACACGCATTTATTTATATATATACCGGAATATAAACCAGATTGTCGACCGAGAGAGAGTTAAAATCCAGATCAAGTTTAAGTTGAAGGTGTTCCTACAAGTATAACGGTGTTTCATACCTGTCAATGAATGAAAACGAAACCACTACACACCAATGATTTCTACTAGAAATTCTAGTTTTGCTAACAGTTCTTATTACTTGACCCCCCCTCCACACCCTGCCTCCTTTCGTGACTTCCGTTACTCGTTAAATACCGCAATGGAATCGTCTTAGATCATTTACAAAATAAAAATGTGCCACCTATGTTGCACCAGGTATATATCATTCTGATCGTTAAAAGGTCAATTCAGTTCAGTATAAGTTATATAAGTTTCTAAGTTGTGTTCCATAAATATGACACTACCGATACTTCGTAATGCTAGAGACTTACAGAGCTCGGTTTTGCAGTCCATCTTCCTGTTTAGTCTGTACTAAGCCTTTGACAGCGCCTCACCAGGCGTCGCTTTACGAGAATCTATGAAGTTTCACTTACGTCTTGATGACGAGCTATCAGTAACCGGTGACAAACTTACGTAACATATCTTATGGTTCATTGATGAATTTTACTGATCTGCTAATTCAGTTTAATTTTAACATAATTTAATATTAAAATCACCCCAAAATTAAGTTCAGGTAATTAATTTTAAATATGCTCAGGTGGGAAACTAAGGTATATGATACTAAACCTAAAGAGAAAAAAAAAATAGGTTCTAGAAATATAAATTGAGTCGCAGTAATTCCTAAGGATTATTTAAAGAAAACTATTGAATAGCGATTAATTAACCGCTGGAAAACTAGTTATTTATATGTAGTTTAATCCTCTTTTAAGAGTTTTAAACCGCTTTTCAAGGGTTGCACTTAATCAAAAAAAAAAAAAAATGTATGGGATCATTGAATACGAATCAAATAAATCCATGACAGTTAGCTTTATTTTCTTTACTAAAACGAAAACTAATTTCAAAACTCCTTTGTTAATTCGAATGAAATTTAAAGAACTAGTTCAATTAACACCCCAAGACTACTCATTTAAGGATGTGTCAGTCCGTAATCTGTAATGACACTCGTCCTTTTGTGGAGGTAGATTTATTCTGTATTTAAGCGGGAAAAAATTAAAGACTTCTCGTGTCTTTAACTCTTAAAAAAAAAAAAAATTGGCGGGAAAAGATTGGGGTTTTCATAAAACGCAATGCGTTGGCGGGAATAAGATGACACGTGACCCTAACCCGTGCATTCAAAAATAATCGCACCCTTTTTCAAAAATATTATTTTATTTTTGCCTTTAAGCAATAAAATTCTTTTGTAATATTTCAGGAAATGTTAGGTAGGGTATTTGAATGGAAAATTTAAAACATTAGAAATGAGATTTAAGTCATAAGATGATCAGGGTCAAGGACTTTTACCTTAAACGTTCACCAACTGTCGTTAAAAATGAAAAAGAATTCAAATTATTTTCTTATTTATATTTTTTTAGTTAGTAGTGTCCTTGATATAACTCGGGGTTTTAAATTTTGATACCATCAATACGTTATTGAGGACAGCTGGATATCGCTTAATGTCTTTTGTACTCTTTGGGCTATTTGGAAGTCGCTTAAATTCGCATTGAAAATTAACAGTAAATTTTGGTTATATCCAAGTCGCTGCAAGCCTTTGGTTGACTGTAAATTGCGTTGAAGCTTGAAGGATTGCCGTAGTTTCGGATATTATAACCTTTTTGCCTTATTATTACCTTTAGGGGAAGTAAATTAGCACGAAACCTTCAGAGTATGTTCAACATGATATAATAATTCGGTAGAAGTCCAGGAAATTACCTAGATTTTTAAAATGAACGGGTAGTTTTTAAATTTGCTTTAACCAAACTCAGCCTGGAAATAATCACAAATGGAGTCTGATAAACTTGAACGTCAAATACTGGGAGCAGTTTTGTCAATTTCACAATTGCCGTTTGTTAGACCACAAAATAAAAACACTTCTAAAATGGGCTTTATTATAAACTAATAATGTACCCTTAAGTTTCCAAGTCTGAAAGGGAGCTGTTGCGGAATAGTCTGTCCCCCTGCTGCATGTAATCCTTCTCACCTCTACCTGGTATTAAATTATATGAGACACTGCTTCCGTGAAAGCCTTCCCTTTAATGTACTCTTAGTATGACACCCGAGAAGTGATTAAATACCTCTCCTTGATTGCCGGCGAGGTTTTAGTTCAGTAATTTGTTCGCCCAAAATCGTCTATACCTGAGCATGCTCGCTTAATAAACTTGTTCGTCTTTTGCCCTGTTTTTCTTCCGAAAGATAAAATAAATCCATATAGTGGTAGATATCGCATGATCCGGGTAAAAGCACAAGTTGGAGCTAGCGAGAGAGAAACCCAGCGGTAAAGGGAGAGACCCTAAACTGAGGAGATTAAGGCCACAAGGGAGATGAAAGTCCCTCTTGTATTTTTGTGTCCTGGCTGAGGTATAAAAGGGGTAGGAGACGTTCAACCGAAGACCTAATGATGCATACTTTAAAAGTATTATTCGCTTACGGGTTTATCCAAACTCGGCAATGAAATAATTCTAACATTTTGTTAACTTGACAATTGCCATTTTGCAACGTAGCAAAATAAAAACACTGATAGTTAATTGACTTCTGTTTTTATAGCTGAAGGTAATATTTAGTTGGAATTAAAGTAAGGCCCCCGTTTTCCGTTGCGACTTAGTTTAGTCCCTTATTGCGAGATTAATGGATTCTTTTAAATCGAGCTGCGGGCATTGTGTGACCCGACATCATGATCTCCTTCAGCTTTCACGTGCTTCTAAATTGTATCCTGGTAACGAAGATGAAAGGCCAACCGTATACATAGAGCCTGGAATACGGAAAGGAAAATGTTTCATTTTGCCCTCTGGCCATTTACCTAGCATGCAACTAAAACTATATACGGCAATTTTCCTTTTTTCTTCACCATATTAAAGTTTTAATAACTTAGAACTTAAATAAAGAATTTTTTTTGAAAAAATAAGCTTTTAAAGAAATTTATAGAATACAGGGTGTTTCGATAAGTCTGCTATAAATTAAAGGGCGTGTTCTTTGGGACAATCTGAGTGAATGTGCTTAAGAACATGAGGTCTACTACGTTCAGTCCCAGAGATATGGGGTCCCAAACATTGGCCCATAAAACAAGGAAATAGTAAGACATTTCATTCTTCAATAGGCTAAGAACTTTATTGAATTTTTATCTGGATGAAGTGTACAATTTAAGGAATAGAAGTATGCGAACGATGTTGAAGTAAGCTATGCGAACGATGTTGAAGTAAGCTATAGTTACTCCACATTGTGACTAAATCCTTGTTGTAGGGGCCAATGTTTGGGAGCCCATAACTCTACAACTAAATATTGTTGAACCCACGTTCTTTGACACTTCCCTCTCAGTTTGGCTTTGATTTAAATTATAATTGGTTTAAATTATGGTAGACTAATCAGAAACCCCATGTATAATTAAGTCTTTTCTCGAATAGCTAAGCCATACTCTGTCTATTCATAAACACTTTTTTCTTCACATACTGAAGTTTTAGTATCTAAGAACTTTAAGAATATATTTAAAATATAAAGAAACTAGTACTAAAATAGGAATATGATTATTACTTCTTTCTCGAATAGCTAAGCCATGCTGTATCTATTGATAAACACTCTTTCGTGAAGTGTTGCGAATTCGAGGCATAGCTAAAGCTATCACTAAAGTTTTGATTACAGCGTCCTTCGAATGCGTATCACTTGTGATCTGGTGAACACCCCCGAATTATGTACCGAATTTCGTAATCCCGTAATGAATAGCGTAACGAATCGTTTTGGGTGATAACTTTCGACCATACACTTTCCTTCCTTGAAATTCCTAGAATTAAAGACACGCTGGATTTTTAATATTAAAAGACCACGTGCAATCTAAAATCAGCTATAGGTAGTCATTATTTTAAAACGAATGAAAAGAAAAAAAAAATACCATGCTTTTGTTGCACTTTGATAACAATTTCGGTTTCAACTTCATTAATATTATTATTAATATAATTACTATTATTTATTTTTATTTTTGTTATTTTGCGTCTTTTCATTGTAAGCAAAACTTTTTTATAGTAAGTGTGACATTTCGTGTAAATTTTCGAAATTATACTTATTTAGTCTCTTAAGTTCAAGAAACACTCTTTAGTTGAGAAAAAGGTTTGTTTGTTCTTATAACACAGTCACAATTCGTAACCGAGTTTGACAAAACTGCTTGGTTGATATCAGAAATATTAAGGGAACGGTTGGGTTCGCGAATCCTGAGCCATTAGGGCTGTAAAGAGCGCGGCTTATTCTAGACCCGTACCAGTTTAGCTTTATGAATAATCCCTTAATAAACATAGTTTTATTCAAATTAAAATTTGTAAGAAAAACTTCATATAAAAAACTGCGCCATACATATATTTTCATGTGGGTGGACCCAAAGGCAGTAAGTGTTTAGTGTCTACATAGAAGTCTCTTCCCCGTGCCCAGTCTTTTAAATTAATAGATCACGGTTCTACACATTATACCATCAGGGATAGATTTAATTTTAGAAGTGAGAATGGAGAACGGTTAGTATTTACTTCAGTCCGACTCATAGCCCAGTATAAAGCCCCTCCCTCCAATATGTAACGAAAATTTTAAATTATCTTATTGGCTTACTTAAACTACGTTTTGATGGCGTTGCTGACGGGGACGGCGAAAAATGTGTAATTCCTTTTTACCTCTTTCGCCATGACTCGCCTCTTCTTTCATACCCCTCCGTCCCGAGGAAGGGGGTCCGGGACTTTGACGCGCGCCCATATTACTCTGTTCTCCATTCCTACTTCTAAAATTAAATCTCTCCCTGATACCATAAGAATTGCCTTTTTCTAAATATAAAAGGGAAAATAGAAAATTATTAGCATTTATTTCGTCTTAAAAGCGCTGACTTTTGCCTCGCCACATATAGAGGCTTCTGCCAGCCAGAACCTCTTACCCCTACGAGATTGATAAACGTATGCCAAGGTTTGAATCTCCGTTTTCCTTTATTGTTATTGAGAAAATGTTTCTAGTAGAATTAATTTTCGCGTCCCAAAGTGTCTGTCTGACAGCTCTGACAAATGAAGTTTTTTCGTAACCGAAATAACTTTTAAATGAAATTCTCTGGAAGAATCCTCCTTAAGAATTGATTACGAACAAAGAAAGGCTTGCGGTAGGTACTTGCGCAGAATATGTTTCACCAAAAACTAATTTAGCTCGGTTTGGGGGGTAAGGAGTGGGAAGAAATCCATTAGACTCGGAATAATCTATGAATCTGACATAATATTCATGTTTCTAATGCGTGTTTTTTTATGATAGATGCTAGGTAACCTTATTTCTAAATATAAATATAAATTTGAATTTCGAACTCTCGAGTTGTTGGGTTCTTGGAAGGAAATTATAATTTGTTTTATAAATTATATTAAAAGTCACGGTAATCCATGGGCTAATTTATCTCTACCAGAGTTTACATTAAGTATACCTTCGCGGTATATTTACCTCTGTTGCATTTTATCTCTGGAATGGATTATTATATATTATATATTATATTTATTTCAGAAGGTTTTTGTTTTGTTTGTTATTTAAGCATGCAGTCACAATTCTTTACCGATTGTGACCTAACTACACGATTTATACCATTAACACTGTTAGAATAGGTTTAGTGGAGTTCCTTAAGCTTGGGTCCTCGAACCCCTAGCTTTCACCCTGTTAAAGCCCCGAGACATTTTAGCTTTATGATTAATCCTCTAAGCATAGTTTTTTAATTAAAGTTCTAGAAAACGTTAGTTAATTTCTACAAAATCAGGGTTCGAAAAAAACCCAAGCCCACTGGGTTTTATTGGGTTTTTCTGGGTTTTATTTATTTAGCAGTTGCGTGAATTGTAGAAATTGTCACAGCTTAATTAAAAAAATTTTAAATGTTTCATAAAAAATAATAAATATTATTAAATAAAACTTGGAAGTTGAAACAATAAATATCTTAAACTATCTTTAAAATGAAATTATTTTAGATTATAAATTATTCAGAATTGAAGATTTTAGAGATGGTTTCATTAACAGGGTTTTTATGGTGGGTAAAAACCCTGTGGGTTTTTTGAATTCGAACCCTGGTAAAAATACACGTCATGCAAATGGGTAGGTCCAGAGACTATTCAAAGCTTAAGTGTCCACCTAGACCGGAAACTCTTCCCGGTTTAAAGTCCTTAAAATATCCATAGCTTACCTAGTACTAATATAGACTTGTATTATTCTTGTGGCTCATGAAAGGCTTAAGTGTTCAGTAACTTTATTTTCGTAATGACTTAAAGATTTAATTTAGGTTCTCGTTAATGTTTTTCTATAATGGAAGGAATCCTTTATAAATCTTTTGTCCCCGTTTTGTTTAATGATCCGAGAAAAACAATGAAATATTTCAAGGTATTTGTCAACTGATTATTAAGAAAGAGACAAAAATAAGAAGAATATGCAGCGGCGGTATATTTTCTAGCTCAAGGTTTATTTACGATAATTGAGAACTGGACACGTCTTCTACTTCACGATTGCAATTTCAAATCTGTCTCCATTAACTAACCATGGGAATAAACTATAATTTCGGTTCTATCCCAATATTATAGGCCCTGAAAATCTCATGCGGAACCGCGAGACACATTTTTCAAAACGGTGTCTGAAGACTGCGTAGTACCTAGAAGGGATATCTAGTTATAAGATGCCTAAGTATTCGCGCGCCATAGTCCCAGTTCCCCTTTCAAAATACAAGGGGGGGGGGACGCAAAAGGAGGCCGGGCTATTTCGCCTCTCCTCAGTCGGAAAGTACGTAATTTTCGTCATTCGCGTCGCGCTGACGTGAGTTTTCATGAACCAATGAGATGCTGTTTGTAATTTAGAGGCGGGGATTAACTCCGGACCTACGTTTGGACTGCTGATAAAGCTGGAAATGTGGCGAATTTATGCCTTCTCCCTAGTAAACTAGATATCCCTTCTTGGTAACTACTTTCCCATTTGAAATCACGTGAACTTGAATAATAATTACAAGATGGCTTGATTGCCGTTACCCACTGAATTATCAGGATATTCGTTATCTTTACGAGGTTGACTAGATAGGAAACGAAAAGGAACCGCCGCCACCATTTTTGTTTTTATTTTTCTGTTTCCCCCGTATTTCACCTCAGTCTTTCTTTCAACCTTGGAATATGTGACCTAATTTCGCGAGTGAAACCGATAATGTTTTTTTCTAGACTTCTTAAACGAAAGATAAAGTACTTTAAACTAAGCAACAAATAAATACCAGCACGGGTTTGACTTAAAAAAAAAAAGGGTTTCAAAGTGAGAATGAAGCTGCAAAAAATTTTCTCACGAATTGTGCCCCATCTAAATTCATCGTTCCAACTAGTAAGGAAACGGTATCGGTCTCATATCGGTAACATCAAATAAAGTTTTTTACCTCCCTTAGACCATAAGTTTATAAGATATGTTTCATAAGTGTGTCACTCGTTAATGAGAGCTTGTCGTGAAGTGACGTAGGTGAAACGTCATAGATTCTTGTAAAGCGACGCGTAGTGAGGCCTTGTCAAAGGCTTAGTACAGACTAAAGAGGAGGATGGACTGCAAAACCGAGTGTAGTCAATTCTCACGTCGTTCTTGGACTAGCTCTCATTAAGCCTCTAACATTACGAAGTATGGGTAGTGACATACTTATGGAACATATCTTATAAACTTATGCTTAGACTTATCTAAGGAAGCTGGTGATGGCTTTAATGTATAAAGATGGTTTTTTGACATACGTAGTACCATCATAAAAGTACTTTTAACATTTAAATATTTTGTTGTATTTTTATTATTTATGTAGATGGCGCTGCCAACCTAAAAATATCGGTATCATCTCAATTATCGGGTTATTGGATCATAGTGATTAAAGATCGGTATCGGTTCGTGTTTGCATCGGTATCGGTCATCCCAACTTCTAATTGGCTCATGGCGTCAAGCTCCTATTTGTGCGTCAGTTTTCGGACCAGTGTCTCTACACCATAATTTCAATATGCCTTTTTCAATTTAAAATCTGGTGCTTCATTGTTCCTTGAGAATTCCTGTGAAATTATTCTCTTAAAAAGGGTACCACTACCTACCTTAATCGTGACTGACTCGGTTTCTCATTACAATGAGCTAGGGCTTTAAATATTGTGCTTATTTGGGTGACAAGCCCATTTGGCCGCATGATAAAAATTTCCCCTGCCAAATTATACTTAAATACGTGAACCGGGGCCAAGTCTGCATAAGGAACTTTAAGGAATGGCGGCTTATTCAATTCTTTTTACCTCTAGATTAGTTTTTAAATATGATTAAACCGTAACATGGGTGGTGGTGGTAATTGCTTTGTAAATTATAGAAAACATGAATTTTAGGCTTAAGGCGAAAATGTTTTCATTTCTTGGAATGGACTCAAAAACAAACAAAGAAACTTTAATGTACCGTTGTTATTATGATAAATAACTTCAAAGGTTAGACGTGTTTGGCCATCGTTTGGAACGTATTTACCGTAATCTAAATGGTTTATGGGATTTGAGATGTAATATTTGTAGAATTGAAAGAAGTTGGAACTAATTAAAAGGTATGATCCTATATACAGGGTGTTTCTCATAAACCTGGCATAAATTAAGTGAGATGTTCTTTGGGTGAGTTTTGAATCAAAAATGTTCTATGACATATTGCCGAGTTAAGATTTGAGTATTTTACGGATGGCCCCTTAAATTTAATTAAGAAACTGAAAGACAATGCTAACTTAATTAAGGATCCCTAAAACACTCAAACCATAACTAGAAATTGTTGACTTGGACGGCAAAATGTCATCCCCCTTAATTTCTTATAGACTTTCAGAAACACCCTGTATACTGTTATATGAATAAAAGATGGAGCATGACTCTAGTATCATGCTCGTTAGAAAGCGGCAGGGCTAATTCTGTTTCTGTCTAATGATTATGACGTCGTGCTTTACACCCAATCACAATTGGAGATACTTATAGTCTTTTGCCCAACCGTGTACTAGCATCACGCACACAAACGCATAACAGTTGATTATTCATATAATAATATATTTGTTCATGCGTGGTATAGACCTTAATGTAGTTAGGGGCCCAGGAGATGGGTTTAAGGACTTTTAACAAGTTCGTGGTACTCAGTTGGTAAAATCGACTTGACGTGCCGATTCGAAAAATCACGATCGACATTTGCAAAACTGATGCTTAATTTTCTTTATCCGTTAACCACCGAGCTTATATATAAATGAATGCACGAGAGGCCAGGATGCTGATCACGCTTATTATTGGTTAATTAGAACCCGATAATCGTGCTTCAATCAGTCGATCTACCGCTCACTTTACTCAAGCAATTAACCTTCGCGGTAAATTCACTAAAATAATGAGTAACTATCTTCCCAAATTGAACCAATATGGTCAAAGCTGAATTTGGCGTATATTACCGTATGGACCTTGGTGTTCGTATATGGTTAGCTCAAAACAAAGGGAGAAAAATCGCAAACAAGGAGCTCAAAGCGCATTAACGACTTTGGGATAAACTTGTTCCTTTGCTTTTTCAATCAGTCATAACAGAAGTGAGATGAGACTAGAAGTACTGAGCTAACCAAATTCTTCACTCGGCGAAAGTGAATATTCTCGATAACACACCAACGGTTGGCCCTCTAGTACCGGTTTCCGAATTTTCCCTGCAAAACGTGAGACGCTCGTGGCGGTAGACGGCCGAACTAGATTCATGCACAGGCGTACGTGTTCCGCGGCTTTAGGTTGAGGGGAAGGGGGTAAGAAATGTTTTTGGAACTCGACCAATATTTTTCTCTGTACTCTGTAGTGTAAGCGCGTGGGAAGCGGCATAAAATCCTCAAATTTGTTCACTAGTGCCAGGATGTACTACCAATGCTAGAGCCCTTCACTTCTAGTGTCATCTTACTTCTGGTCATAAGCATAGTTTTTAAGATATGTTCCATAAGTATGACACTTCCTATAATGCTAGAGACTTATTGAGAGCTGGTTCGAGAATCGAGAACGACAAGGGGTTTGACTACTCGCGATTTTGTAGTCAATCTTTCCATTTAGTCTGTACTAAGGCTTTGACAGTGCCTCACCAGGCGTCATCTTACGAGAATCTATGACGTTTAACTCTCAGTAACCAGTGACAAACTTATGGAACATATTTTACCAGGAGCAGATGACAAAGGAGTCTCGGACGCTAGCTTCCATAATGTAGAGGGCAATGGGATCCGCGAACGTCACGGTTATTAACCAAAATCATTACGCCAGTGCCACCTCTCGTAGGAAATTTAAGCTTTATTTTCCAACCAATAGCGTGGCTGCAAAGTCTCGAAAGGAGATCTGGGAAATCGCGTCTGGAGCCTCTCTTTAACAATACGTATCGTCTGCTTATAATTAGCCTAGGTTTAACGAGTATTAGAGTTAAAAAATGGATTTCAACGGCTTTTTAATCTTTTTTTAGACAAAAATTGATAATGAAAAGCCCAGCGAGTAACGTATGTACACTATTAAAAAACTAAAATGTGTTTCAGTGCCAATTTTTTCTAAATTTCTTCTTGAATTAAATGATAGCTACAAGAGGTTGGGAAAATAAATCACTCACGATCTTTTAAAACCAAAAAAGTAAGAGACAGCGATTTCGTTTCCAACCTCTTGTAGTGCTCAGTCAATTAATTCAAAAGAAATAGGGAATATTTTGGCCCTAAAACACATATACATCTTAATACTAACGGTTACAGCTGTTTGAATAAAGTAATTATATTGTGTATATTTATGTCGCGATCGGATAAGACGAACCTTAGCCACCGTTAGTCCGTTATTACAAAAACATTCCCAGCAGACTTTGGTGCCAGATATAATCCACCAAAAGCATCGTCTGCTATAATGTCTGATAGCGCCTCTATGGCAAACGATACCGCTACAGCTGTGACGTACGCGGGTGCCATTGCCCTCTATATTGTGGGAGCTAGCGTCCGAGACTCCTTTGTCATCTGCTCCTGATTTTACTAACTTAGGTCATAAGATCTACAAATTTGGGTAACGTCACTATGGAGTCGCAAATAACAACTCCTTTAACCATTCATCAATTTGTATCTCTTGCGTTTTTACGCATGCGCGTTTTTAAACGATTTTGCGTAGTTAAAATTTTATAGCTCCACTTGCACTTGAACGAAATTGCTAGCCAGCCAGCCTGGCGACATCAGAACAACACTTTAGTGGCGTTTAAAGTTTAGAAGGTTTAAATAATTAAAATATATGATCTGAGAAAGTTACCAAAAACATTATTGAAAATGGGGCCCGGCTAAGTTAATACAATTTTTTTTTAAATAAAAAATATGCGATTAGAGCGCCCCTCGAAGACGTGCGAAAAAATTCCAACACACGAATTGCTCGTTCGAATGGAAATCTTAATCACGATATCGCGAGCGTCCATGTTTTCTTATAATTATATTTTATGCTCGACTTTGCTCGTTATTATTAGTATTATTATACAAAATTAACGGGTTTAATAAGGGAATTTTGACCTTCAGCAGATGTTTCCGTATACACGCAACAATGCTATGGTAAATCGCATGGACTAACAACATAGACCATTTTCTCGGTGAAACCAAAAACGGATTAATGTAGTAACAAGAACATCGGATCATTGTGTCATTCTCTAAACTTCGTCTGCTTATATTTTGGCTCCACCCACAGACTTTGTATATAGCGACTTCTAGTGGTCACAAAAGTCACTCATATCTCTATTTTGCTGGTAAAATAATTCTTTCGGTAATTGCGCCAGTGGTAAAAATGCGAAGCAGACAACAATGTGATGTAACTCCCGATTTAGTGGAATTAAGGTTTAAAGTTAAGAATATATTTAATTGGTGTTTCTTTAAATAGTAGCTTCTTTAAGTATGTGGTTTTTCTTGCTTTAATCCATTATTTTTGTACAATTATTACATATTATTTAATTGCCTTATACAGTACCCATTTTAAAGCCTAAAGTATAAGAGAATGAGGCCGATAGATGGCGAGCGTGAGTTTTGAAATTGAATGCCACTCCAATCAAAACATTCAAAGTAGTAGGGAATTTTCTATGTTCAACGTCATTCTTACATTAATAAGCTTTTGATGAAACTAACAAGCTATTTTGGAAGTATTAAATATTTCTCTCGTTAAGTTTTATATCTTCTTAATTGCCTGGAGAGTTCGAGATTCCGAGTCGAAATGACACTAAAAGAATTTATCGTACGCAAAGAAATTGTCAACCCAAGCGTCGCCATGGGGTTTTAGTAACTTACTTGGAATGATTATTATGTTGGTCGTCGGTTATAATAAAATATATAATTCCCTCATTAAAAAAAAAAAAAAAGAAAAAAGCTCAAACGGAATAAAGCATGAGAAATTCGTCTAATGAACGCCCTGTAGATAATTTCACTACTTTATGTACCTTTTTATTTTACGTCACGTCGAAATAATGATCATGAATATTAAAACCATGTATGAAACCAATGAGCCCAAAAGGCTACGGGTTTTTAGTATAATCGAACCAGGCTATAACTTTTCGTCTTGATATTAATATTAAAATAATGAATATTTCAAATTAGAACCGTGTAAGTCAAAGTCTTCACTGACTGATAATCAACGCACATCCGAAACCGATATGCGTAGAAGGCTGAAATTATGTGGGGACGTCACCAAGAAATATTTTTCCCATATCGACGCCATCTTGAAAAATGGCGGCCAGAAATGTAAAAATAAATCTTTGTGGAATAACGTTCTGCATTTCAAAATATTTCTTTAATATTTTGTACACTGCTTTCCAATATTCTATAGACGGGCTTTATGGCTTTTGGGATTTGATTTCACGCCATCTTTTAAAATGGCCGCCCGAAAAGTGAAAACCTTCTTTATGAAATATTTTCCCTCGTTTCAACCGATTTCACTAATATTTAATACAATGGTACCTTATATCCTTTGGCGTTCGGCCTTCAATTTTCCAAGCCATCTTGAAAAATGCCTGCTCGAAAACTAATTAAAAAGTTCCAATGGGCCTATAAAATATAACAAGGACACTTCACGTTTAAACTTCTCTCATGGGACTTACCCCATTGGGCGACTAATAACACCTGACGGATTCCTCTAATAGGAGTAAACCAGGGTTTGGGAATTTGGGATCCTCTTCACAGAGACTCGTAACTTCTAGAGGCCGTTAAAAATTTAATTGCCCGTGTGTTATAGATGAAAACATGGTTTCAATATGAAATATTCAGTGTTTTATTCTCTTTTACCAGAAGTAAGATAAGGGACTAGAAGTATCGAGATAACCAAATTCTTCACTTGGCGAAAGTGAATATTCTCGATAACGCACCAACAGTTGGCCCTCTGGTAGCGGTTTATGAATATTCCCTCCAAAACTTGAGACGCTCGCGGCGGAAGACGGTCGAACTGGATTCAAGTACCCGGCCCCGCGTCCGTGTTCCGCGGCTTTAGGTTGAGGGGAAGGGGGTAGGAAATTTTATGGAACTCGACCATTATTTTTCTCTCTAGCTTAGGAGCGATGGAAGCTGCATAAAATCCTCAAATTTGTTCACTAGTGCCAGGATCTATTACCAATGCTAGAACAGTACTTTACTTCTAGTCTCTTATCTTACTTCTGCTTATTTCAGGCTTGATGTTTTAATATAATATGAGTAACAGAAAGTACTAAGGTTATTCGGTATCATTAGTTGTCACTTGAAACGATCCTAAAACGACGAAGATTTAACATCAGGGAAGGTTCTATTAGTTTCTTATAGTTTTTATAACCACAACCTTGATCGCAAGATGGTAAAATCATTAATTTTACGACGTAATTTTTTAAATGCATTTATACTAGAAGGGTTTAGTCTTATCGATGGAAAGGCGCGTCCTACATTTTATATTTTTGAGAATCTCCAAAACCCTTTCTATTAGACTTCAAGGTTATTATCGTTAATTAGTTTTATAAATAAGCCTTTGGAAAATCGTCTAGTGTATTGACATTTTGATCACTATGATGCCAAAAAATCTAGAAATGAATAGTGAAATCCGTATCTTGGATAAATGTTGGCATTAGAAGCTTGAAGGAAGCAAGTTTGATTCTGGAGTGGCACAGTTGGGACTGATTAAATTTCCCGGAATGCTTTTCATGTTTGGGCACCATTAAGTGTTGAAACCTGTAGGTGGCGCTATTTTAGAGCCAAATAGTTCTTGTTGCTATAGCCAGGTGACACCTAGAGCTTATGTCAAACAAAACCCGGAATATTGTGGGTAAACTTTATGTCCATGCATATATGTTAGCGCTATAGACAATTTCGTAAATTACATTCAGAGAAACTAACACACAGGGGCGAGCCCGTATTTATGGTATACTCCGTCTTGCCAAGAAGGCGCACCGGTAGAGGCAGTGTGAGTACGCTAGCCTCCCTCCGCGTGTTGTGAACTCGAGCTCCGTCTGGCGACGCTTCTTGGCGCGAGGGAGAATATCCCAATGGTGGCCTCTCCCCTTATGTGTTGGTTTCTCTGTAAGGAATTCCCGAAATGGTCTATAGAGTTTGCTACTCCAGAAGCGAACTTTATTTCTTCAAACTAGAAGACTGCATGCGGGTTTATAGCTAAGCTACCAGTTTATTACAACTTATTAGTTAATTTTCCAATGTTTCTTGACCTTGGAATGGATGTTCTTTTCTTTTATTATCAAGTCTTAAAGCAAGATCTTGTGGGCTATTGTTGCTCTACAAAGACTCTCTCTCCCTCCCTCTCAGCGTCTTAAATTAATGATTTCTCGAACCGTCGCCGGAGGTCACTCGGGTCGCGCTTCCTGGATTTTTACACCTTGGCGTTAAGTAATTGTAGAAGTTGCCATTGCTTCAACTAGTTGAAAGTTTAAACGAGTTGGAAATGCAAACGCGGACGGACGTTTGTAACAACACTATGGGTGCTAAAAAATTAAGCTATGGCAAGAAAAGTGCCGTTTTTAATTCTTCCAATGTGCTAGGATCGGCTTTGTTCGGAAAGGAGAATGTATACGATTTTATTTTTATTATTATTATTCAAGAAGCCATTATATTTCGTATAGCGCGCATTTCAATATCATTAGGCCCGTACAAACTACCGCGACTTGATTTATGTTTCTCCAATGTTTATTACACCAAACCTCCTTTCCCACTCCCCATCCCGTTAATGTTTACAATGACCATTTGCGAAATTATTCTGCTCTGTTATTATTACCTTGGAAACGTTTATTTTCCTGTATTTTTTATTATATTCTTTAAGAATAGTTACGGCATTTTTCACATAATTTAATTCTCCCTGAACAATAAATAAATACTTCAAAACGTTTTACTTATATCTCTCATTTGGCACTCCTGCAAGTTTTAGAATAAATCCTAATGTTTCCAATTCTAAATTTTACTTTGAAGTATAGGAACTTATTCATTTGACGAAATAATTCCGCGAATATTAAACCAACATGTAACACCATATCAGAGAAGTGTACCACAAAGCTTGGTAATTGTAACATGATTCTTCCCAACATCATTTTACATTTGGAGCAAGGACACTAAACCGAATCACACGCAGGGGCGTGCCAACTAAGGGGGCAGCGGGGCCGAAGGCCCCCGCTCAAATTTTCAACTCTATGGGGTTTTAACATTAGGCTAAAGTATAAAATGTTGGCACGCCCCTGATCACACGCGATAAATAGTTCCCTCGTCATTACCTATTAGCTTTTAACTATTTGCCAAGGTGCGCTTGTGGATTTTTGTCCCACGTTAAGACGAGATTTGTGGGTTCATTGCTGATAATTAAGGATTTAGTACTAAACAGTTTTAGAATTCACCCCATGGTGCGATAACCATCTGAAGTTTGAGGAGCAGGAGAGCAAAAAAAAAAAAAAAAAAGGGTGAGCCTGGGATGAATCATGTTACGTAACTAAAGTATTAAGAGGATACAGAGTGTCACTCTTCTTCTATTATCCCCTTCTGATTATATACATTTTACAATGAATTAGTTTGAAGTTAATAATGAAATGGCCTATTGTCCTCTATCCAATGGTACCAAATACTTGGAACTTAAACTCTCCTGGTCAAAGATTGTGAGAATATTGACCAAGTGTGGGAAATTGCAATGTTGATTACTCTGTTACAATTCAATATTACTGTTGAAAGTGTAATGTATTCATAATTCAGAGATTTCTTTTACTTTACTTTCAACATTTTTAGATGTTATCTAAGATGCTTGTTTGTAATTTGAATGAGGAGAGGGTGGTATTTTTATTTAGTATTCTCCAATTATTTAATGTTTTTTAAACCCGAAATTTGGAATTTTTCCTTCGTCCACTTTGACATTTAAAATTTAGTTTTGGCCGCTAGCCAACCGGAATAACGGTTTATCGAACGATGTCACGTCTAGTCTCAAAATTTAAATGCGCGACCTTGATTTTTTTTTAAAAAAAAGTTGATATATTTGAATTAATGTTTTAGCTTACCAACTTTGACCTTTAAAAATATATAGAAAGTGGAATTAACTTATAACCCTACCCAAGAAGAAGGGGTAAGTGTTTCGTTCAAATCTTGTTACTTTGAATTTACTAAAGTATTAGAGCTCACTAAAAGCGTTCTAAGCCATCATCAAACTTGCAGTGGGTCCAGTCGACCAACATTAGATGAAAACCATCTTTAAGCTGAACTTACTTTTAACCTAACCTAAACCCCTTTATTAAAAAGTTCCATATCGAAACCCAAAAGCCAAGAAGCCAGTTTGTAGGAGATAACGAACCAATGTACTAAATATTAATTAAAGAAATCTGTTGAAATGCTCAGGTTTCATTAAATTTCTGGCCGCCGTTTTTTAAGATGGAGGCGGATTGGAAAAATCTTACTGCCTGTGCACTAACTTAAAGCAGCCTTTTAATTAAAGCGGTTTGGGCTGGGCGTTGATTATAAGTTAGTCAAAACTTCTATAGATATAAATAAAAAAGGTTTGTGTGAAGAGACGGTTGGTTTAAAGATAAGGAATATCAGACTGGTTAATGTCCTTAATCTGAGCCTGATGTCGCCGCTAATGCTGGTCTAGGTTTGACGAGTTCAGCTATGTTATTGGTGTATTTCTGTCCATAATTTTGCTACTACACCACTCGACTTGTTAAGTTGCTGTACAGTAATAATAGATAATTTCGGCCGAAATAAGTTTTAAGACTTAATTGCGATCTTTTTAAGTAACTTTGCCGAATAATATGAAAATATTTAATTTCCGATAAGATATGGGTTACGAATTGACCATTCCATTAATTACTTGAAATGAAACCAACGCACTGGGGCGGGGCCGCCATCTTAGTTTATCTCTCTCGCGCCAATATCCAACGCTAGAGAGATCACTAAACATGTTAGACTAGCTGGCACGCACTGCCTCTGACGGTGCTTCTTGGCTTGACGGAAATAACCTAAGAAGACGGCCTCCCCTCCTGTAGTGTTTGCTGCTCTGTTGGAATTAATGGAATTGTCTACATTAAATCAACAGAAGTTGTTACAGCTTGCTTTTAACTAGCCTTCGAGTAATTTTAATATCAGAAGATACCACTCTTTCAGGAAACTTTAATTGGGTCTACTGCTTTTGTGGGGAAAGTAGTGTTTGTTTATTACTAGTAGCTATCATAGCGTAACATCACGTGACGCTATAAAAATTGCCATTTCCGGCAGATTTCAATTGGAGATATTTAATTTTTTCCTCGTATCGAATTTTAGTTGTGGTTCCCTTTTCGTTATGCAACACTGATTTTTTTTAGATTTTAAAATATAATCGTTTTTTAGTGATTCATTTGAAACGTAATATTGTAACAAGCGATTGCGCAATACTTTCCCCGAATTGACACTAAACTTATCGCCTACCTGTTTCTTTTCAAGGTGTGAATAATACTTTGAGTTCTTACCACGCGTTTATGTTAATGATCCCCAACGCTCATTGACACTGTACTTAACAGTCTATCTTTAATTTAGTCACAATTTAGGCTGGTTTTTTGTCGTTACATTTTTGTACTTTGTTTGCTTGGTGATCAAAGAAGTTTTCTAATGATTGGCGTTAAACTAGTTTATTTTTGTAAATATACAGGGTGTTTCTAATAAGTCTGCCATAAATTAAAGAGCGTGTTCTAAGGGCAAAAGTGAGTGAAAAGGGCCAAAGAACATAGGGTCAACAGGAAACAGTCACATATGTGGAGGAATTAGCTTTACTTTACCGACGTACGCACACTTTTACCCATTTAATGGTACATTTGAGCTAGATATAGCTTCAGTAACATTCTTAGATTGAATATTATTGCAGGCTGATATGTCTGACGTGACTATTTCCTTGTTTTAGGGACCAATCAATGTTTGGGAGTCCATATCTCCGTAACTGTATGTTGTAGACTCCGTGTTCTTTGGCACTTTCCACTCCATTTGACCCAAATAACACACCCATTAACTTATGGCAGACCTATCAGAAACACCCTGTATAATCGAGCTTCGGAAAATGACTCGCGAAGTTGTAAATCGCCAAACAGACTGATTTATTTGAAGTACACCGTGCAGACAGTGTGTTCATCTGATCGCATTTGCAAACTGGAATTACCTGTGATAACTAGGGAAGTGTGGGACCGGGTTAACAACTTTGGGGGTCGCTCTACCAATCATGAGTGAAAATGCACTTTGCGGCTTTGTTTATTGCTTTTTAACGCTGGTATCCTATAAGGCATTAAAACTCCCAGGTTCACATACAAGAAGTTAGTGGACCCCATAGAGGGACTGCTCACTCTGGGTCTACCTTTTTGCTGTATATCTGTTTTTACAAATCCGTAACCTATTCATCATAAAGTTTTCGGAGTTGCGCCACATCATTTAACCGATTATAAATATATGAGACTATATTGGATTTCAGAGAACCTGTTTTGGAAAAGTTCAGTATTTGGCTTTGCCCTATACAGGACCAAAATCTTTGGTGAAAATGATTTTGTAGCCTGTGCTAAAAACAAGGTCACACAGTGAGAGTAGGCCTCCAAGAAGTTAAAACTGCCCACGTGGTATACACCTTTTCAGTAATGTCAGTTTTGGCTTTGAACTCTTTTTACCTTAAATTGATCTGAAAATCCGACAGTAATGTATTGGGAAACACTGATACTTGAGAGAACATTTCAATTATAAATAAGAAACAAATTTTCTGTAACAAGTTTTTTGATCTACTGCAAGGCATTGCACTCCAAGCTTGCATTGTCTTGAATCATTTCCTTGCCCCGTGGCAAAGCGGCTTCGTGCAAACGTGTCTTAGAGTTAAATAATGCTTGTTCCTGATATTGAAATCAGTTGATACATATCATTCAATAAAGTCATGAATTATTCATAATGAGACTTAGAATGTTCATGTAATCGTGACCAAAGGTTCGTGGTGACGTCAACCTTCAGATCGGGGAACTAAGCAAATGGCGCCAAGCCATCCACCAAGATTTTACGATGACGTTTTTTCTTGGCGTATAATGCTGTAGCAAGAAGCGATATCTAGTTTACTAGGGAGAAGGTTTAGGGTGCCTAAGTATTCGCGCGCCATAGTCCCAGTCCACCTTTCAAAATACAAGGGGGAAGTAAAGGGAGGCTGGGCTATTTCGTCTCTCCTCAGTCGGAAAATACGTAATTTTCGTCATTCGCGTCGCGCTGACGTGAGTTTCCAAGAACTAATGAGATGTTGGTTGTAATTTAGAGGCGGGGATTAACTTCGGACCTACGTTTGGATTGGAGATAAAGCTAGAAATGTGGCGAATTTATACCTTCTCCCTAGTAAACTAGATATCGCTTATTGGCTATAGCTACCAATGTTTGTCTCGAATTATTTCTTTCGTGACTTGGAGCCATTTTTCATCGGTTATTGACAAGGAAAAATGAATCCTCGTTCATTTTGAATGGAAGGATATATTTTAGTCAGGCTTGTCACAAAGACTTATAATACTTATTAGGAAGTTTTTTAGTCGAATGAAATCCAGCGCAACTTTTGACTTTGACAGCGTTTTATTAATCCCTATGAGAAGAAGAAAAAAAGATGCTTCGGAAAATGCTTATTACAAGAAGAATACTGTAGTTATACTTAATTTTAAGCTTTCGATGTAACCAACCAACCACATGCCACAATCTTTTAAAAGAGATAAGATTTAAAGTTTTTAGTTCCTAGTTCGCATGGCGGTGTTACAATGAATTCTGTTTTAAATGGAAGCCTTTCATATTATTATTCTTAAGTTTAAACTGTATAATTTAAATTTAAATTAATAGTGTTAAAATTCTATAAGATTGTTTCGAACTTGGGTAAAGTTTTATAGAATAACAGACGCACAAACAGACCTAATAATATTGCAATATTTTACTTGGATTATGCATTCAAAATACAAACCCACCTGATCTAGCTGACCTTACCTTTGGCAGTGTATTTCGGTAAACCACAATATCTAGCATAAGCTAAAACTGACTTTGGAGTAAACAACATATAACCATATAATGATAGACTGAGAGATAGTTCAAGAACAACGCGTGAATGTACTACACATTGAGATGAGAAAAATACCACTAGAGTGGCCTTTGCCTTAACCCGCCTATTGGGGCACGTGGGACACTTTTGAAAACATCGGGACGGACAGACAGCTAGCAAGTTTATCATCCGATGGTGTCGCCAACTCGAATCCTAGATAAGAAATCAGTCAAATTTCCCGCCTTTTCTTTTAGTTCCCTTGGTTGCACCGGGATGGCGCCACAAGCGTGTGATAAAGTTAATTGGGTCTTATATCCTAGCGGATGAAAGGCCACTCTAGTGGTATTTTTCTCAACTCAATGGTACTACACTCGGTTTTGCAGTCCATCTTTCTATTTAGTCTGTGCTAAGCCTTTGACAGCGCTTCACCAGGCGTCGCTTTACGAGAATCTATGACGTTTCACCTACGTCACTTCGTGACAAGCTTTCAGTAACCAGTGACAAACTTATAGAAAATATCTTACGAACTTATGTTATAATGTTTGTCTTAATTAGTTAAATTGAACTTCCCAAAATTCCACCAGTATCTCTCAATTATTTATTACATAATGCTGACTTAAGGTGGCTACACACTTAACATTATATTCAAATATATTGCGACCTCATTTAAATATGGGCGTAGCTTATTAATTAACACTTGATATGAAAGTCGCATGGAACACGGTGTCACCGTCACCTCGAGCTAGGCTCTAACTCAATTTCAGATATTAAATTTATAATATTTTTTAAAAAAGGGTTATTGGAAACTGTTTAGAGGGATTAAAAGCTATTAGGATTATCGACTGACATTCGTAGCTTACGAGGGGGTAGACACTCGGACTCTCTGAATTGATTCAGTGCCTGGGAAGGGTGTTTTGATTTTACAGTGTGTACCCCCTCTGATCCGCCCAATTCCTTTCTATCAATAAGCCCGGGAATATCCGGCTTAAATGTGTTACGCCTTTAGATACCTTAAAATACCCCTTTGCAATTTAAATAGAAAATAAAATGGATGTGGAAAAAAATTAACTTATAAATCTTATAGATTATAAAAACTTTTCCTTCGACCCCTTTCGTCTATGTTAAAAAAATTCGGCTTTGGGATATAACGCCCTTTTAAACACGGTACCACCAGGGTACATTCGCACTCGGAGCTAAAATAACGTAACTGAAGGATTTTGCAAAATTGTAAAGTTAAGCATTTTGGCTGTAATTTAACACAGAATGTTCCAAAAAGGGTTTAGGATCGATGTATAGTGTGTTCTATGGTAAATTTTGAGTCGAAACTGTTCTATGACATCGTTCCATGAGTACCCACTTTTACGACTTATGATTTGAGTGTTTGATGGATGACTCCTTATATTTATTTACTATTGCAATTTTAATTAATCAGTAAATAATTCCAATTATAATTTGCAATACTCAGGGTAAAATGTTATAGAACATTTTCGACTCAAAATTGCCCCTAGAAAACCCTGAACGTTGGTCCTACACCCTGTAAATTGAATACCCTCGGGATATCTGTCGTCTGCTTAAGAAGAAAGGTTTTTGAAGGTATTCTTTTGCATACAATTGAGTTACTATACTTTAATCCCAAATATTTCGCCTTTACGTCATCTTGTTCACAACTATAGAAATTTATATTTTTTATTTGGTAACTACGCAATTTTGTTTGACCACACCTAACCTCTGCAAAGACCATTTTGAAATTATCTACACCCTTTAACTGGACACCAAACAATTCCAATTGGTAAGCTGGTGGAAGGCAATCTCAAACTACCTCGCAGAGAATTTAGAAAAGGTCTGTATATAAACCTAGGGGAAGATGTTATTAAAATATAAATATTTTTACTATACCTGAAATTAAGGGTGTACCTTTTTCGTATATAGCTTTTGTGTTTAAATAATATACGCGTTTGAGGTGTGTTCTTTCATATATAGACACGCAAAATTGTATATAAGATACTAGTGTTTACCTTAGTGGATAATAGAGGGAGCCTTTACCCTCTATTTTTCATTCTAAAAGTGGAAGAAAGTTACCACTGTTTACCACACAAGGATGGAATAGAACTGTAAGGGTTTAAGCCTAGGACCCTTAGAGACACAAAAGTATTCATTCTTTGTCCATGAGTTTGGGGTAAATATCAGTTTGTGATGGTGAAATTTTAGCGTGGGTGTATTTTTTCGACTTCGTTAGAGAGATAATTTTTTTGTCTAAAAGCAAAAGAAACCTTTTGTTATAACTGTAATCTAACGCGTGGGAAAATATATCTTGACTAATTTTCTATATTATATTCTTAGTGAAACTCACCATTCTACGAAATGGATGGATTAACTTTTTTAAGAGTTAATCACTCGTTGATATACAATATAATGAGATGGTGCCCTAAATTATGTAGTTTACATTTAGTTTTTTTTTTAAAGTTATATTAAAGTTTAAATTTCCATGCCACACAAGTCAGTGTTAGATGTATCGGACCTTTGGTTTAATGAACCGACAAGTAAGCCATACTCTTTAAAAATCCGTCGGATGGCGCCACATAACATTTCCCTAAACTATATTTATGTTCCATAAATATTTCTGTAGAAATTGATGACAGATATTGAAACTCAATAACTTGAAAACTCTGAGCTAGAACGCGTATTGGTTGGGAGAAATTATTTAAAATTGTTAGTTGAATTTTTGTTTAATCAAGTGAGAGTGATTGCCAGGATATGGAGAGAGGCCAGACGGGTGTAGTTTTTAATATGGTTCTTCCCCTTTCCACCAAAATGGCGGCAAACTTTACATAGTGGAGGGCTTGTGGGGCATACATCTGATTGGCTAAGAGGAGGAATGACGTTTAATGGGGGATATTTTCATCCCATTCCCTATAGATACGCGTGACAATTGCGTTGTCTTATTAGTTGTTTTGGTTTGGTAATTATCATTTCCACGCTTTCCATTTAAATATTTTATTGTATTTAAAATATTTGTATAAGCTCGGGTTTAAGTTTAATTGGTAATAGTGAGTGATTATCGGCGCAAATCGCTAAAATATGTGAGTAGGACTTATTTATTTTTAATGGATTTTCCTGTACCTCTTATTAATCAATATTTTGAAGTTCCAAATTGAAGATGTCAATTAATGGAATGGGATAAAGAGAATGCTATAATTTGTATATTTGCTAATTTACTCAAGCTATGATTATTGTAACCCATAGCCTTTAGTACCGGTGTGAGTAGAACTGTCACCTATTTTTATGACGTCCCAAAGAAGGAAATTAGAGGAAAATTTGGTCCACTTCAAACTAGTATAACATAGTCGAGAAAAAAGTTCTTCAGAAAATTACTTCACTCTTGGTCATACCTAGGTTTTCTCTTAATAATTACGTCACCATCAAAAGTTAGTCAATTAGTTGCAACGACAGAAATATCGATGACGCTACAGATGCAGCAAGCAAAGTATCAAGCGATGAAACTATATTTCCTGGGTCATTTATTTATGTCTTCTTAGGTCCATTAAACACTGTCAGCACCATGTGCCTAATTAAGACAGCCTTATTTATTTCAAACCTCAGGTGGTGTCCCCCCGATTTTCGAAACAGATTCCAAAAAACCAGTCACCCAATATAATAGCATAAGTTTATAAGTAACGTACCATAAGTATCACACTACTTCGTAATGACTAAGAGTAAGAGCTATAACGACGCGAGAATTATTACACTCGGTTAAATTGCAGCTCATCTTCCAATTAAGTTTGTACTAATTAAGCCTTTGACAGTGCCTCACCAGGCGTCGCTTTACGAGAATCTATGACGTTTCACCTACGTCACTTCATGACAAGCTCTCGGTAACCAATGACAAACTTATGAAACATATCTTATGAACTTATGATAATAGGTATACAACCAAAACATAAAAAAATATATTAATGTTCTGTCAGAATCTTCCGCTAGAACTTTCAATAAATCAACCGCGAGTTAACAGAAAATTCACGTTACGTGATTGTGTTCGTTCCGTGTAGTTTCTCCTTAACCTTTCTTTAAAGGTCAAGATTTGACCTTTTACTTCTGCGAAAGGCGTGACCCCGTAAGGTGGCCATTTCCTTTAATACTCTAATACCAAATCGTTAATCTATGGCATAATTAAATCTCACTAGGACAATTCTCGTATTTTTTCAAACTTTTCCGAGTTTATTCCCAGCAATTTTGAAACGCCATATCACTAGCTTAATAACACTTTTTTTTGGAAAACATTTAAACTAAAGCTTTTCGCAGTAAAGTGATACCATATGTTTATAACATATGTTCCATAAGTATGACACTTCCTGTACTTCGTAATGCTAGAGACTTACTGAGAGCTAGTTCGAGAACAACGCGACAATTGACTACACTCGGTTTTACAGTCCATCTTCTTATTTAGTCTGTACTAAGCCTTTGACACCTCCTGACCGGGCGTTGCTTTACAAGAATCTATGACGTTTCATCTGCGTCACTTCGTGACAAGCTCTAAGTAACCAGTGATAAACTTATCAAAAAAATCTTACGAACTTACGAGAATCTGTGACGTTTCACCTACGTCACTTCATGACAAGATCTCAGTGACCAGTGACTAACTTTTCAAACATATCTTATGAACTTATGGTTATACGAAATACTCGAGCTTACATTAATCAAAGACTAACCGAACTCAAGCAAAAGTCGTAACGCTTTTATTCTGTTAACAATATATCTTTGATAATCCAAATTATAGTAAAATATTAGTAAAATAAAACGATCGCGAGCTGTTCTAGTGAAAGATTATATGGTATTTAAACCTGTAGTTAGCCCACCCGCTATTTCGTATGGCAGACTCACGGGTGTGTCCTCCGTAAAGGAAGCCTCGTTTTGACCCTTGACCCTTTATGAAAAGTTGAACTGGTGTTTTTTCTTAAAAGAACATGCACCTAAGTACAAGTGGCGTAAATAATAAACACGAGAAGAAATTCGAAATCTTTTCCGCAAAGTTCTTGGATATTTACGATTTCTTTTTGAAGTACTTGGTACTTCTTTTAGCCACGTACTTGTCTTAAGAAAAATAATATACGTAGGTACTTGATGGATTTACTCCTTTTTACAGCGTAGAGGAGTGGTGGAGAACTATCGAGGTGTTGGCTAGTTTGCCAGAAATTTTTCATTATCATTGTACACCTGTACCTGTCGATTATTGCAACTGAAGTCAGGGTTATTTCATGTAGATATTATTGGTCAGCCTAATGAAAGAAGTGACGAATTATATCTTCTCTGGCAAATAAGTTCGTCAGATTCATTTAGTTCTTCGATATTATAAAATTTAATGTAAAAAAATTAAAAATGTATTATGATTATTATTCAACATCGTCTAAAATGTGTCAAAAACTAATATGAAAAGTTGTTAAAAATAGCCTTCTACCATAGAGCCCAATCATAAATTACGCTGTAGATAGTGACTAGATGGCGCCTCAAACAGATGTCGCGTTCAGTTTTTTAGTTTTTACACTTTTTTTTTTGACTAATCGTTTTTCATTGAGAGTTAGGTGTGCTATGACCCGAGGATGAAAAGTTCCTGATAGTAAGGTTTAACTTGTGTTGTGTTGGACCCCTCGGTAGTGAATCATGCCACCAACGTGTTCGTTCTCGTTGAAGAAGTAGACAAGCGTGAAATGAACGTTGACTCGTTATTGGGAAAAGAAGAGTCTTTTTCCTCGAGGGATCGTCGTGTTTTTAATTTAAAGATAACACATAAGGATATCAAAAATTGTTTTGCGATTATAATAACGAGGTAGACTTAACCAAGGCCAAATTCCCTCAACCCTCTAAGTCATAGTGGAAAGATCGGGAAAGATAGACACCTAGTTTGTTGCAGATGTGTTGAATTTATTTGGTCTTCAAATGTCTTCGTCACCAGGAATGAATAGATTGTAGTACTTAGGAATAACCATCGTCGCAAAAATGTTTCACGTGAAGAAACGTGCAAAGCGTGAAGCCTAGCTCCCTTCGTCATTGTATACATAGTTTCAGAAATATATGACTTTATATGTATGTGTAAAGTCATGAGCTACTGATAGTTTACACACTAGGAGGATTCATACCATTTACACAAGGAGGCCTGGCTTTAGACTCACCCAGTGAGTCAGGCCTCTTTGTGTAGCATCTGAAGCCAGGCCTCCCTGTGTAAATGGTATGAATCCTCCTAGTCTGTAAACTATGTATACAACCCTTTGGATTTAAGGTGGTTGCCAGGAGAGACCTCTTCCTTTTCGCCTCTCCTTTTCGCTTTAATGTGTCAGCCAATCATGAGTTTTCCGATTATGAAGTCAGAAAAATGATGTATTTGTATAATTTAAAAAAACACTTTCAATGATTTCCATCATTGATGGCGAAAACGGACATTCATGAGTGCTACTACCGATAAATTCCTACTGTCACTGAATCAATTCAGTTCCTTGGGAGACTTCGAGTTACAGTTTATTCCACCTACATACTCTAGGCTACTCAATAGACCTTTTCGACGTAAAAAAAGGGTTGGTGACTCTCAGTATCGTGACATACAAGAGGGTTTGATATTTGGCGTCTCTACGCACTCTCATGATACAAAATTACTACAGCGCAGGCGCCAATATCGAGATGTAAGGCATATTTTTAATTACGTGTCTTTCCCTCTTAGTTACATGTAAATGGTCTATTTGATACCCTTCACAGTTCGGGGTATCAGAGACTTGCTCTTCTAGAAAACTGCACGCCTTGAATAAAAAGCTCACTCTCTTGAAAGTTCGAAATATTGTGCAATGGGGTATTTCCGCGAGTTTTAAAATGCGAAGCAAGCCTTTTTATTTTACTCCTTTATTTTCGTTACGAGATAACACACCGTGTTTTGATATAAAACCACGTTCGAAGTTCTTTCCAAGGTAACTTACTAAATTGTGGATTGATTTCGACCTTAATGTCTTAAGACATTTTGGGATCGGCAATTTGATCACAGAAGTTGATAACGGAGATGTTCCGTTGTGGTTAATCTAAGAGTTCTTGGTCCCAGAACCAAAAGTGAGTAGGGGTTATTATTTTCTTTCCCCCCGGTTGTACATAAAAACCCCTACGCGAGTCACGCGTGGTCGCCCTCCCATCTCTCGTTAATTTAAAAAAGTTCTCAGGAAATGTACGCCAGCTTGTCATTGAAATCGAAAACAAAACATTATCTATGAATTGTTTTTCTTCACTCTTGGATTGTTGAAACTAACGCGCTGATGGGATAATCGTCTCCGAGTCTCATTAACGTGCCCTTGTACCATATAGTTCACGGAAACGTATCTCCTCTCAGATAAGAGAGAGTAAAAATTCCCTTGTGACAAGGAGCAAGAGCTAGAACTATGATCGTTTTAATTGCTTTCAATGAGAACATATTAGCAGAAGCATATGTACCGAGAAGTGTACTGCAAACCGAGGTAATTGTAACATGATTCTTAACAACATCATATTATCATTTGAAGCAAGGTTACTAAACCGATAAATAGTTCCCTCATCATTACTCTATTAGAGCTTAACTATTTGCCAAGGCGCATGCCCTTGTGGATTTTTGTCCTACGTCAAGACAATCAAGGTTTGTGGGTTGATTGCTGAGGATTTAGTACCAGACAGTAATAGAATTCATGCCCATCTGAAGTTTGATGAGCAGAAGAGCAAACAAGAATCATGTTACTAAAGTATTAAGAGGATACAGAGTGTCATCCTTCTTTAATCATCCCCTTCTGATATTAGTGATTTTAATGAAACTTAACTTGAGGTGTATGTTAGTTCTTAGGATGCTTTGCTGAACAAACGCGCAAACCATTGTCAATTATGCACTTTCCATAATCAAAGGATTTATGTTAGACTTTTTTGATTGGCTACTTGTTTAATTACTTGATAGATTACAATAATACCTTTTTGTCCTGTCAACATCGATTCCATGGTGGGTTTATTACTCGTAGATGCTAGGAAAGGATATTCTTTGGTCACGCTAATTTGAATCCGTTACACAATTTCGCGAATCTCTGCGCAATTTTCTTTGTTTCGTTTTGTTTTAAAATTTATTTTGACGACAAATTCTTTCTCTGTTCATTCACTTTCAACGTTTGTTTCTGGTTTAAGATACTTTCTAGCTACAAAGTTGCCAAGGTTGATTTTCCCGTACCTTTTATAGAATATTTGTACCAGTTTAACTAGAACTCGCGGAACTAGATCATTGCTTTACCATCTAACATACCAGTTTCAAATATTCAACAGGCGATTCACTTTCGTTCATTCAGCTTTTGATTTCTTGTATGATCTTGAATTTGTGCTTTGACTTTGAAATTAAATTAACCGGTATCTCTAGATTCTTAAATCTTGATTGGGTCATGTGGAGGCGTCAGTTTAAGGTCTATTTATAATTGTCGATACAAATCTCGAGGGGAAAGCCACTACGAAAATATTGTCGAAGGAAAGATTTCAGCAAAAATAATTTTGAGCTTAAATTATTCGTTGATGCTAAAATGCCATTATCCATAACTAATAGTTCTTAAATTTACATGGCTAATGGACTTCGGTAGTCGGTACAGCCATTTCTTTTAGTAGCGTCTGCTAGCCAGAGCCTCTTACCCCAAACGGGATTGGTTTAATTCTCCCAGGCTGAGAGAGGTAAGGTAAGGTTTAGCAGACGCTACTAAATCAATGGCGGCGCAGTAGTAATCGGTTTTAAGACTAATTAAATTATTTTGTAATAAGAGATTATTATTTTTTTAATGTTTAGGAAAAGGCCGTTTTTTTAAAGTATAATGTGTAGAAACGGGAATGATACTTTCCTTTAAATCCAGGAAACTAATTTCGAATATAAATATTTTTATTTCATGATAGCCATCTTATTTAATTGATGGCAAAATAAGTTGAAATTTTGTTGAAAAATTCACAATATGGTTATAATTTAATATTTATCATTGACTTTAATCTCAATTTGAAGGAAAAACCCTTTTCCGAAATTGACACAAAATATAAGGCTTAGCGATGAGGCGGGCGATACGGATCATGGTTGACTTTTGATAAATTTAAACAAAAGAGGTCAGGGTTTCGCGGTAATAGGAGCGAGAAAATCATGTTTCAAGAATGAAAAGCGAAAAACAAAAATTGGTTAAGCGTGTGAGAATATAATATTGGCGAGAAAATTATCTATCCACTAACAAGCTAGGTGTTGTACTTGTTACGCCGCAACGATTTTACCCTTTCTCCCATGCTGATTCGAGATTATTGCACGCGGGAGAAGGATAAGCGTGCAAACACAATGCATTTTCGACTTAATAACCCTTTGATTTTATTTCTTTCGAAACTGGTATTTTTAGTGGGTGCCTCTTAAGGCAATCTCTAGGTCACCTGTGCCAACTTTATTTTATAGACAAATTGTTTTAACGCGAATTTCAATGAAATTTTTCAGGGTTTTCTAAACATGGTGGTAGGACTGAAGTACTGTCAGTTTTGAGTCAAAATGTTCTTTGACATTTCTTCTTAAGGGACACCCCATAACAAGTTACGATAAGAGTGTTTTAGGGATGACCCCTTAAAGAAATCAACATTATCTTTCCGTTTATCATTTAAATTTACGGGATCATTCGTTAAACTATCTAATCATAACTTTATCTTAGGGAAAAGTTCATAGAACGTTTTTGACTCAAAATCGCCTATAGAACCGACTGTACTTCGGTCCTACCAACCTTTCTGCCATACCCTGTATAGTAGAACTCTGTGTTTAATTTAAAGGTTTAAGTTTTCTTTGGGTAAATAACTTTTTAGGGGGTTAGTTCTGCCAAGAAGTGATATCTAGTTTTTTAGGGAGAAATTTAATTCACCACATTTCCAGCTTTATCTCCAGTCCAAACGTACGTCCGGAGTTAATCCCCGTCTCTAAAGCACAACCAGCATCTCATTGGTTCTTGAAAACTCACGTCAGCGCGACGCGTATGACGAAAATTACGTATTTTCCGACTGAGGAGAGGCGAAATAGCCCGGCCTTGTATTTTGAAAGGGGGGACTGGGACTATGGCGCGCGAATACTTAGGCATCTTATACCTTCTCCCAAATAAACTAGATATCACTTCTTGTTCTAATATATATGCCCTTAAATATTCTTGGTCTCTTTCAATTCCAAACCGCTCAAAGACTATAATAGTGTCATATTTAACTGCAGCAACTTTTAACCTTGTAACCAACACTAGTCGCTTAAGTTCCAATCCGTTTGACCCATATCTCGCACGTATATTCGTGATATTTCTCGCAATTTTTGAAATACAACGTATTTCCTCGTGAAGATCAAATAAGTTAGTAAGACCCAACCCTTAAATAACCGTCATCATTATTGGACATATCTGATCTGCCACATTTTTAAGGAATAACTAACGGGCCTTTAAATGGCCTCTATACTGAGTACGTACAACGTCATCCAAGAAATGCATTTCGTGACTGACCTATCTTAGAAAATTTACAATGAAAGTTTAAAGTTTGAATGACAGGTTCGCCTATAGAATTGATTGCCAGAGACGTTTTTATTAAAACCTAAGAGCTGGGTGAAGTGAGCTGATTTCGTATTCCAGGCATATTGCGTTTTAACATTCATTTAGAATGGCGTAATCCGTTTTGATTCGAGCGCATGAGCAGAGCGGGCGAGCGTGCCGTGCGGTGTGGGATATATATTTCTTCCCGCGGTGAACTTTATTACAGGGTGTGTCTAGTTAGTTAGTACCCCTGAAATTCTGTCAGCCGCTTTCAAAGAGATTAAAATTTAATCTCACTTCGAGACTCTATCTTCGCGGTCGTTTCGTATCGTATGCCTTGATTGTCTTATACGCGCATTATTCTATATTTTTCTTACATCCTTTATCGGTATATTTATAGATAAGACACCAACCAAAGGGAAGCTGACAATACAAGTTTTTTCAGTTGCACGTCTCAATCGGTAGCGCTGATTTAGATTTTTAATTGTGATATTTACATTAAGACTTGGTCACTTTACCTTGGGTTTGTCATGGTATTAGCAAGCAAATGTTAAGCAAACGAATTTCGCAAATGCCTCTTAATGCCAAAAGTTAGATATGAGAGCCGTGAATTAAGGTCATTGGCATTGAGTCATGTAAGGAAATTGCAAATAAGAAGACGGCATGCTCAAATAAAAGATACTAGAAAAAAAGCAGACTTGGTAAATAACAAACCAGCAGAAGACAGAAAAATTCTTGATAAATAACAAACCAGCAGACGACAGAAAAATTCTTGATAAATAACAAACCAGCAGACGACAGAAAAATTCTTGGTAAATAACAAACCAGCAGACGACAGAAAAATTCTTGGTAAATAACAAACCAGCAGACGACAGAAAAATTCTTGGTAAATAACAAACCAGCAGACGACATACTCTTATAAGAAAAATTCTTGGTAAATAACAAACCAGCAGACGACATACTCTTATAAGAAAAATTCTTGGTAAATAACAAACCAGCAGACGACATACTCTTATAAGAAAAATTCTTGGTAAATAACAAACCAGCAGACGACATACTCTTATAAGAAAAATTCTTGGTAAATAACAAACCAGCAGACGACATACTCTTATAAGAAAAATTCTTGGTAAATAACAAACCAGCAGACGACATACTCTTATAAGAAAAATTCTTGGTAAATAACAAACCAGCAGACGACATACTCTTATAAGAAAAATTCTTGGTAAATAACAAACCAGCAGACAACATACTCTTATAAGAAAAATTCTTGGTAAATAACAAACCAGTAGACGACATACTCTTATAAGAAAAATGCTTGGTAAATAACAAACCAGCAGACGACATACTCTTATAAGAAAAATGCTTGGTAAATAACAAACCAGCAGACGACATACTCTTATAAGAAAAATTCTTGGTAAATAACAAACCAGCAGACGACATACTCTTAAAAGAAAAGTTCTAGGACAATAACAAACAATCGGACAACATGCTCATAGAAAGACACAAGAATAACAACAAGCAGATAACATACTCTAGGTTTATAACAAACCTGCAGACGACATACTTGTGGAAAGATACTAAGAAAGTAAGTTAACAAATCATAGAATGATACTAGAAAAATAACAAATAGATGACACACTCACAAAAGAAAGATACTATAAAAATAACAAACCAGAAGACGACAATAATAGAAAGACACTAGGAAAAATCTTTCATGGGGCTCTCGAGCTAATGACCCTTTGTCTATATATTCTTTCACTATCACTTTGAAGTAGTAATGAAATCTGTATTCTATTGGTGTTACGGTACTTCCACTGGGGACACGCCCAAAAAGACGGGCGAATTACAAATACAAAATTGAATTTATAAATAGAATAGTTAATCCACGCAACGTTACGTGGTCAATGTAAAATAAAATTCGGCGTTGGCCCTTAGTTACGGATTAATATAAAGATTAAAGAAAAGAATGATGAAACATTTACAGCCCGCCTTTTTTAACTCATTTTAATAAAATATATTAACATTGTCTGACACAAAATTCTTTTAAATCTCGGCCGATAAATTAAAAAATGAAATATAGAAAGGGGCGGAAGGTTTTGCATGGGTTTAACACGTAGGGTAGTCAATTTTCTAATGTTATTTTAAGCTATGATATACCCCGACTACTTCTTCCTTGAGTTAGTAGGGAAATTTCCTCATCCTTGGTAATTGCCGATTTTTATATGGGCACTTAAAGAAATCCACCTGCACGTGCCCTCTGGGTGTAACGGGACCTAATTCTGATTTGAAAATCAGAAAACCTTTTATCTATTGTTAAAATTTTTGTAGAAATTTTTAAACACGAATTCCCTTATTACACCCATGAATATAGTTGTATGCAAATGAACCAGATCCAAGGCATGGTCAGGAAAACTCTATAATTTTTTTCTAAGCTGGAGTTCTGACGTGCCAAAGATAGTATACAGGGTGTTCTAAAAAGGGTGCTACAGTGGGCTCTATGGGCTATTTAGTGTCGAGAATGCTCTATGACATTTTACCCCAGGGGTCACTGTTTATAAGTTACGATTGGGGTTTTTACAAATGACCTCTTAATATATTTACAATTTTTTTTAATTCAGTTACTTACTTGAATTCGATGGGTTATCAGTAAAGCACTCCAATCAAAATTTTGACTCAAAAATCACCCACAGAATCCACTGTTCTTTGGTTCTACCATCATTGTTTTATTGGCCTAAGGAGTAAAAATTAAACGTTTTTAAAGGACAATGTTGACCTAGAATGTTTTCTTTTAATTAGAAATAGCATGTAAATTAATGAATATGTCAAATTGGAATCGTGTTTCCATCTTAAAGAAGATACAAGTTATTAAGTTTTCTTAATGGACACTACGCGTTAGGCTTCACTGTGAAGTAGACTCCATACTGTGGACCTTCTTCTATGTAACTAAGAGGGAAAAACAAAGGGGTAAAACATTACCTTCCATCTCGCTTTTCGGCGCCTGCGTTCTAGGCGTTTTGGGTCCCCCAGAGAGTGCGCATGCAGAGACGGCTATGGGTCAACCCCCTTGTATGTCTCGATACAGAGGGTTGCCTACGTCGACGAGACTTATTATGTGTTCCATAAGTATGACACTTCCTATACTTCGTAATGCTAAAGACTTACTGAGAGCTAGTTCGAGAACGACTCCAGAATTGACTACACTCGGTTTTGCAGTCCATCTTCCTATTTAGTCTGTACTAAGCCTTTGACAGCGCCTCCCCAGGAGTCACTTTACCAGAATCTGTGACCTACGTCACTTCATGATAAGCTCCAGTTTGTAACCAGTGACAAACGCTGGGAACATATCTTACGAACTCATGATGGTTCCGATTCGAAATATTCATTCCTTTATATGCTCTTTAGTATTGAAAAGAAAACATTCTAGGCCGGGGTTTACCTTTGAAGATTATTTCGCCCTCCATGCAGTTGATCTAAGCAACAGCTATCATAACACAGGGGAAGTGAAAATAAATTGTAGATACCTTTTGTTATTGAAGGTGGCGTAATTGATAGCGAAGGGAGGTTGCCCTGAAATCACGTACAGTATTTTTTATTCATTTAGCATTTCAGTAATACGGATGGCGTATGGGTTACTTTACAGTATTTCGGCCTTCAATATAAGGCGCACGTTTGCGCTCAAGGCGTACACCCAAATCGAAGAGAATGTATAGTTTTTTACCCCCATTCTATAATCAAATTCGATAAGGCGTTTGTTACAATACCTGGATGCCATGGGTTTCAAAAATGAGTTTTTACACGTTTACTAACTTACTTTTCGTGAATTGCTAAAGGTTATAAATTTTATACGCCCACTATTGGTTACTTGAAAGATTAAATTTTTCAGTGAATTTTCAAATTTCTCCGCATTAAACTTTCTATTTAAGCAGCTAGGAAAATATAGTATCTTCTCTGTTATGTCTACCCAGTTTTTAGGAGTACACCTTTGTCAAAGACTAATAAAATTATGTATCTTTGAATTTCACCTCCTTGATGGACCCCTTCATAATTTGTATACTGTTTGTTTCCGCAGAACATTGACCAATTCTTTATCAGATTTCATGAACATTAACAAAGTTATAGCAGTAAGCTTCCCAGCGTTGAATGTGTGTTATAAGACACCGGACACTAGGAGTTTCCTGTCTATGTAGACACTAAACATTAAATAGTCTGTGGGCCCGCCCTTACGAAATATCTGCAGATGTTGGGTTTTTATAAATAGATTATTTACAACATTCAATTTCAATAAAATGATGCTTAATTAGAGGTTATTCATAAACCTAAAATGTTACAAACGTTCTTAATCGGGTTAATGGCTAAGGGTTCGCGGACCCAGCCTTGAGGAACTCAACCAAAGTACTTCTAATGAACCTTCCCCTATACTGTTAAGGATATCAAGCCTGCTGTTTGGTCAAATATGGTAACAAATTGTGCATGTGCATAAAGAATAAACAAACGAATGAAAAAACATATAAGCTAAACTTGTGATATAGGTGACGACACTGCGTTTAGTTAGAAAAATTCAAATACAAATTAAATTTAAAATTCAGCAATTATGTGTTAGAGATTCGTGGGTTTGCGTAAGACATTTAAATAATTAACCGTTGAGATGCCCTAGTTGACTAATTTTTTTTATTTACTTTTCGTGGGAATTGTTACCAAATAGAAAATATATATCTAGATTAGTATTATTATTATTATTTTAATCTATCTTAATATTAAGTAGGCGTATTTAATTAAAATGCCTCAAGAGGCCGCCTATAATTACATTTAATTTAATCGAGTTAAGAAAAATAAAAAAAACCCAGACGCCTTCTTCGAAATTCAGTCCTGCACAATTAAGTAAAACGTTAATCCCACTTATATTTAATTACTTTTCGAAAGAGAATTAGTTCATTTCAACCATGAATGTCTGAGATTGCGTATGGAAATCTGTTGATAATTTGGAATAAATTTCAATTGGATTTAGAACACATTACAGTGTTGTATTTGAGTATAAAAGTTCGACATAGTCTCATGAACTCTCATGTCTGTAGAATCGCTGTAAACATTCAGGAGTTAATATAATCATAAGTTGATAAGATATGTTCCATAAGTTTGTCATTGCTGGTTACTGAGAGCTTGCCATGAAGTGACGTAGCTGAAACGTCATAGGTATTCGTAAACCGACGTCTGGCGAGGCGCAGTCCAAGGCTTAATACAGACTAAGTACGAAGATGGACTGCAAAACCGCGTGAAGTCAATTCTCGCTTGTCGTTCTCGAACTGGCTCTCAATAAGTCTCTAGCATTACGAAGTATAGGAGGTGTCATACTTATGGGACATATCTTATAAACTTATGATATACTAAATACTTTTATTTGTTTGTTAAATTTTTTAGCAGACTTCACCCATTTACAGGGGTTAGCCACGTTTTCAGTTTGAATATTTTATGGACAATGTAATATATTCATGATATACAACCGTGAATTTATTTCTTCGAAAATATAAGTAACTTATGACTGTGTATATTGTCATTTCTAAATAATTAAGGCAATCGAAAGAGAGACGGGGGAAAAGTGATATTCTCTCCGGTTTGACGGTCCTCCGGTAGCGATACATTTCGTGAGAACATTAACTCCGGATCGTTGTTATTATACATTTACCTTAGCTACGTTCGCATTGGGTACAAATTGACATCGTCTTTAATGTTCAGTTCATTGCTGGAAACAAAATTTCAGAGCTTAAACCATTATTTTGTGGTTTGCATTATTATCTATAGTTGATAATCAACTCCAAAGAACTTGAAATGTGAATATTTTGAGTTTTAGTTTGATATTAAGTTTAAATACTTATCAATAACAAAACATATTTTTGGGAGTATTTACGAATGACCCCTTAAATTTATTTAAGAAACTGAACTCAATTAAGTTATCATCCCTAAAACACTTTAATTGTAACTTGAAAACGGTGGCCCGGACGAAAAAATGTCATAGTAAACTATGTGAACTACGACGATAGTAAAGTCACGTGATCTCAATATTGGCCCAGACTTTTATAGAACCCATTTAACTGAACTGTAGTCTAGTGCGAACACGGCTTAATACACCTATATTGTCAGGGAAAGAAACGTCACGAAAACTAATGAAGGGTGGCGATTCGGAAAGTTGATACGGAATTTATTAGCTGTCTAAGTAGTTAGTTAGGAGGCCTCCATATATACTCTATACTTTTATTTTTTATATAATAAATATAATGATCTGTATTTTAATTAAGGAATGTTTAATTACTGTATTTTACGTTGAGTTTAAAAGAACAATGGCCAGTGCTCCTGCCGCGTCCTGCGTTACAATATTTTCCTTCATTGTTGTTAGTTACGAAATTTTCTTATCAACTTTTCTTGATCTGACTTTGAAAATTGAACTTTTAGAGAATAATTGTCCGGTGAATTATATTTATTGATTTTAAGGGAATTATTTGGTCAGAAATTTTTATTTTTTTTTTTATTCGAATGACTGTGTAATATAATCAATATTTCAAATTGGAACCATGTACAGTGGGTTCTATGTGGGATTTTGAGTGGAAAATGTTTTATGATATTTTGTACCGAGGGCCAAGTTATGAATAGAGGTCTTTATGGGTGACCCCTTAATTAAATTAGTATTGTCTTAGTATATATATTACTTAAATTTAAGGGTTTATCCGTAAGACCCTCAAAAAATAACTTGTGAACAGTAGCCCTAAGGTCAAAGGTCATAGAAGTTACATTTTCGACCCGAAGTCGCCCATAGAATTTCCTGTATATAATCATGAACATTCAATGTAAAGGACCAGAAACTGGTAGGGTTTTTTCTGCTTACAACGTCTGTGCGCAGTTGCTCGCCAATTTCGCATGGTGTTTTTCCATTTCAATTTTTTTGAATCACTTTCACAATTGCCAAACGCGCAAATCTTTATTTTTCCTATTTTTAATTACTTTATTAATATTTACTTTTAAATAGATGCTAAAAAATTAACATTAGTCCGACTCCCAAGGCTTATAGAAATGAGACCAAGCGGCCATTTTACTTGTTTACATTGTACCGTCTTTCTCCAAGACATTGTCGTCTGCTAGTTTATTTTTTCTTTATTATTTTGGGACACTTTAGCGAGAAAACTTTAACATGGGATCCGTCATTAAGATTCTGGTTCATAATATAGAAGGTTCGTGATATAATTTGGCGCCATTTCAAGGCATCAAGTACTCAGACTTCGTTATTCCTGGAAGGTCTTTCTAAACTCTTACTAGAACACTATTGACTTATTTTTTCTATTGGTCAGTTCTATCAAAGATGGTAGTTTCCAAGCAACTTGAAAGAACAACATTGTGTGCAGAATTTAAAACGTCTTCCATATATAATTTGGCTCCTTTTTAAGGCCTGATGAAAAGAGTGTATGTTCGGTCGACGTAGATGGTCTTTGGGAAGAGGTTCAATTAAGCAAACAACTCGATAGAAAAGTGTCTAGGCGTGAGGCTTTGAACGGGCACGAATCTATAATTACTTAGATTTTCTTAAAAGGAGCCATAGCGAGAGAAAATGTTCTGACCCAACGTTTTTATGCCCGAGGTCCCGACAATTTTTTTCCAAAAGAATATTTGAAAATTTAATTTTTTTCTTCTTCTTGAAGTTCGTCGAATAGGGTTCGTTATTCACGTTTTTTTTTAAATCTTTGGATAATTTTTAAACCACCTATTAACGATAGAATTATATACTGTCGAATAATTTACCTATTCCCAGTTTCAGTAAAGGGGGAATTTTTACCACCAGGTCATTGGTGAGCCAAGATACTGCGGAGAGCATTGCTAGCAGTTCAGTTTGAATCAGTTATTTTGGTTTTCCAACTTGTTTGGAACACCCTGTTTAAGAAATTTGGCTTCTCATATCTTCTCGAGTTCATCATAATTTTCGCAGTTTAACTTGATCCATTTGTTGTTTTAAAATAATTTTATTTGTTTCTGAATATATAAAAATACACAAAAGCAGTTCTTATCGATGTGATTTCGTACCCTTTTGTTAAATAATCTCCAGAAATAGATTTTTCCTAGAAAGTAATGTGGGTTCTCGTGGTCTTTTCCCGCCATTTCGTGGAACCTATGGAGGAAAATCGTAAATGAAACTTCATCACGAGAAACTTCAACGTGAGGTTAGGACAATTGAACGAAGCAAGCCTATTTAAATTTATATCTGAAAATTATGAGTTATATCAGAGGCAAGATAAATACGGTTGATTTTTACGAGTAGATAAAATAAGAATGCTTTAATAAGTCAGACTTTGAAGTCTGAATTATTTTCTTTGAGGGACAAAAGTTGCGTAGCGTCACTTAGAATGGAGTTTGAGGGACAAAAGTTGTGTAGCGTCATTCTTAATGGAGTTTGAGGGACAAAAGTTGCGTAGCGTCACTTAGAATGGAGTTTGAGGGACAAAAGTTGTGTAGCGTCATTCTTAATGGAGTTTGAGGGACAAAAGTTGCGTAGCGTCACTTAGAATGGAGTTTGAGGGACAAAAGTTGTGTAGCGTCATTCTTAATGTAGTTTGAGGGACAAAAGTTGTGTAGCGTCATTCTTAATGGAGTTTGAGGGACAAAAGTTGTGTAGCGTCATTCTTGATAGAGTTTGAGGGACAAAAGTTGAGTAGTGTCATTTTTGATGGAGTTTGAGGAACAGAAGCTGCGTAGCGTCATACTTAGAATGGAGTTTGAGGAACAGAAGTTGCGTAGCGTCATACTTGGAATGGAGTTTGAGGGGCAGAAGTTGCGTAGCGTCATACTTGGAATGGAGTTTGAGGGGCAGAAGTTGCGTAGCGTCATACTTAGAATGAAGTTTGAGGGGCAGAAGTTGTGTAGCGTCATACCATAAGTTAATAAGGTATGTTCCATAAGTATGACACTTCTTTTACTTCGAAATACCAGAGACTTACTGAGAACTAGTTCGAGAACGACAAGCGAGAATAGACTGCATTCGGTTTTACATCTTCCTATTTAGTCTGTACTAAGCCTTTGACAGCGCCTCACCAGGCGTCGCTTTACGGGAACCTATGACAATTCACCTACGTCACTTCATGACAAGCTCTCATTAACCAGTGACAAACTTATGAAACATATCTTATGAACATATGGTCATACTTATAATTTAGTATGAGGGAAAGAAGTCGTGCAGCGTCATACTTTTATTTTTATGAAACTTGTGATTGAATTATTAAAAACATTTAGATTTCGATCGCCAAAAATGGGGTTTGGAAATTTTTGGGAGAAACTTTGGCAGAGCGCAACCCTGACCCCTTTAGTACGAGAGTATTTCACTATTTGTTATTCGCTGTCTGAAATTTTACTTTTGAATCATGGGTGGGCCCAGTTTAGTTCAAAAATATGATTTTTTGTTTTTAATATTTTTTTTCTTTGAATACTGAGAAATTGAATATCCTTCTCTATGAACTCCTAACATTTGGATTGACCAAGGTTTCGAGTCATGTTGATTTGAACACCCTTCTTTTCTATGGGCGTTCTAACGCACCTTGCACAAAAAAGGGAAATAAATTTATTATGTAAACACTAACACGCTTCTTGGCCTTGTTTTCTTTTGAAAATTAAATTTCGTGGAGCCCTACATTTAAAATGGAATTTTATGACGTCACTAAAATATTGGCTCACCACCTATGGCTGACTTTTAAATATGATTATAGATCAAGGGGTAAAACACTTACGGTTAATGAAATTTTAATTTTAAGCTACGCGGCGTCCGGGATTTTTTAATGGACTGGAAACCGGGAAGAGTTTCCTGTTGATTTAGATACTAAATGGTCTTTGGTCTCGCCCATATCAGGGATAGATGTAATTTCAAAAGCAGGAATGGAGAACACGGTAATCTGGGCGCGCGTCAAAGTCTCGGACCCCCTTCCCCGGGACGGGGGGGGTACGAAAGAAGAGGCGGGTCATAGCGACAGAGGTAATTTTCGCCGTCCCCGTCAGCAACGTCATCAAAACGTAGTTTAAGTGAGCCAATAAGATAATTTAAAATTTTCGTTACGTACTGTTGAAGGGAGGGGCTCTATACTGGGCTATGAGTCGGACTTAAGTAAATACTAACCGTTTTCCATTCCTGCTTCTAAAATTACATCTAACCCTGTCCATATTTAAAATCTTCTTGATGTAGTTTTTCTAGAAACTAGCCTTTTATTCAATTTTCAAAGTCAATAAAATAATGGTTAATTGAGGGTTATTCATAAAGTTAAAATGTCATGCGTCTAGAATAGGACGTTCTCAACATGCTTAATGGCTAATGGTTCGCATCCGTCCCAAATACCTTAAGGAACTCAACCAATCCGCTTATAGTATATTGTAGAAGACCATTCCATTATTGACATGGGTGAAGAGAACTTTACAGGGCGTAGGCGAGTGTCAAGAAGTACCGCTAGAGGGTGTGCGAGTTGGCTAGTCTCCCGTGTGTAGTGAACTCGCTCCATCTGGCGTGGCCTCTTGGCTAGTCAGATCGAAGAAGGCCCCTGCGCCCTTGCGCATTGGTTTCCTCTACTCATTCTCACTACCTGAAACCAGTCACTCGCTCTTCTTCGAGTCTGCGCTTTTGGTAAAAATGTATTCATGAGAAAATGCGCATTGAGTACCATTTATTGCTCAGTCTTCCGATGAACCTGTGCACTAAAAATGCATATAGGCGACCCCTCGATAGAACGATCCAATGGGTGTGACCGCCAACAGACTGCAAGACTCTTCCTGGCTTATGAACGGACCCCTTTTGGTTTTTCCTTTTCGGGAACGGAAGTTTTAAAAACAAAAGAATATTTTTGAGCATTATACGCGTGAGAAGAAAGCTCCCACCTTTCCTGGCAAGAAGAAAAAATAATACATTTTTTAAAGGTTAAACTTTTTATCTAGCGCGAAAAGAAACTCAATTCCCTCGAACTAAACATGGGGATAGATTCAGGGACCACCTAGTTTAAGTAACACGCCTATCCCATCAACACAATTATCAAACATTTTGGGGGTTTTACCTATAGGCCCTGGGAATTACTGTGGCATTAGTTTATATTCTTATGTACATTTGTGAAAGTTCTTCGTTTGTGTTTCTTCTTTATGAACAGACATAATTCAGTAAATTTGACCAAACTGCATGGCTCATATTAGAAACTATAGGTGGTTTTAGATGTGGTTTGACCATAGTTGAACCCTAACGGTTCTATAATTACTGTAAAATGCTATATTTTTTAACCTGTTTAATATTATCCTATAATTTCATGAATGGTCCTTACAGTTTAGCATCAAATTTATCAAAATTTGGCTCTTTCACCGAGATTTTTCGTATATTTTATTGTTTTTAAGTTCAGCTTTTCAAAGAAAAATCCAAGTTATTATTTTTTTAGATTTTTTCTACATAGTTTAATCCAAAATAGTATTATATATATGAGCATTTTTAGTCCTATATTTCCCCATAAAAACACATTTTTTTTCTCCTATAATTCCGGATAAAAAAATTCATATTTAACCTATCAGGAATTAAAAATTTTAATCGATATAATTTGATAAAAAAATTGTCTCTCCGTTTCATTATCCCTTTAAGCAAACTGATGATTAAAAATAGTGTGGGAATTAGATTCTTTTAGTTAAAAAATATGTGTATTAAAAAATCAAATGCTGATTATATGACGTGCTAATTTACTAGTATTTAATACTCTTATTTTTTGTATTTTACAGAAATGTATTGGAAATGAAGGAAGACAGCCAGACTGAAATAATAGAGTAAGTCCAAATTTTTATTTAATTATTTGAATTGAATATTAGTGTTAATAAAGGTAAGTGAGATTATTTTTACTGAGACTAGAAGTATCGAGGTAACCAAATTCTTCACTTGGCGAAAGTGAATATTCTTGATAACACACCAACGGTTGGCCCTCTGGTAGCGGTTTCTGAATTTTCCCTCCAAACCCTGAGACGCTCGCGGCGGTAGACGGCCGAACTAGATTCAAGCACCCGCGTCCGTGTTCCGCGGCTTTAGGTTGAGGGGAAGGGGGTAGGAAATTTTCTTGGAACTCGTCCAATTTTTTTCTCTCTAGTGTAGGCGCGATGGCATAAAATCCTCAAATTTGTTCACTAGTGCCAGGATCTATTACCAACTTCTAGTCTCATCTTACTTCTGTTTTTACGGACATGATTACAGTTTAAATTAAGTACTTGAAAGCGTCCGAATTCGCGTTGAAAATCTAAGTCTGTAATAGCGAAGGGTTTTATAGTAAAGGCAGGTATTGGTCGTATCTTGATTTTGAACTCTCACGACCCCGCCGCCAGTCGGATTTCATCTTTTTTTCGCCCAAAACGAAGTCTCTGTAGGATAAATCTTCGACTTATCTGTTCACCTTAAATTCTTAAGTCTCTAGTCTCGTGAAACCACCAAATTGGGGAAAAAAATAAAAGATATTTATATTGCTAAGCCTAAACAACTCACCAACCAACCAAATGCTTTTAAACATGAATTTAACATATTCTTGAATGAATAGAGACACTTTGCAGTAACTGTGTTAAACATTCACAGCACTAGTACAGTAATTAATATTGTAGTCTCATGAAATCAGTGAATTTATAGCGAATGGTGCTTGCAAAAGTTTCCCCTGGGTGTTAACATAAGTTCATAAGATATGTTCCGTATGTCTGTCACTGGTCACTGAGAGCTTGTCATGAATTGACGTATGTGAAACATCATGGACGCCTGGTCAGGTCTGGTGAGGTGCTGTCAAAGGCTTAGTACAGACTATATATGAAGATGGACTGCAAAACCGAAAGTTGTTAATTAACGCGTCATTCTCGAACTAGCTCTCAGTAATTCTCTAGCATTACGAAGTATAGGTAGTGTCATACTTATGGAACATAACCTCTTTTCAAGATTCGGGGGTGAAATAGTCTGGTGTTAAACCACCTTGCTTTTTAAAGATTTAACCCTTGGTATGTATAATGATTCCTAGAAATCCCTCTTGAAAAGGGTCTATTCTTGGAAGAATTAAATAAATTCTGGGATTTAAAATGGTTTAAATACCCACATATTTCGGGGCTGTGACCCCCTTGGATTAAAGTTAAAATAGATCCTTCGTTAATAGGCCTTAAAAGAGATACAGTGCTTCTATAAATATGCCAAGATTTCTTCAACGGTAAATCTTGAAATTGTTTGTTCAGATTTGACAAGCGATATCTCAAGCAAGCACGGCTCCCGCATTGTTTTCTCTCTTAAGCCTAATCGCTCCCCTCAAAACTTCGTAACACAACACGATCGTCTCCTACTATCCCTGCCTTAGAATATTCAGTTACAATTTATATAATACACCACCTGACCATTCTGGAATAAATAGATTAGCTCGTGACAAGATTGACGTCTTGACTCGCAGAGAGATAAACAACAAGGTAGACCGTAAGTGATTTTGTATCCCTAATTAGGGTTTGAACTAGACCAAAATGCTTAACTTATTTCTATTTACCTCAACCAGTGACGATGACGTCACGGAAAGGTATTACACTGGACTTATCTGTGTGTGTCTGTCTGTCACCACGTTCGCAGTTGGCAAATCGGGGCAAACGTGTTCGCAGAAAGCAATTTTTGGCTTCTACTCCCATCGTTAGGGTTAAGAAGTAAGCGGCGATCGGCTAGGGTTACGAGAAACGTCTAGCCTCCAAATAGCGGGGCTTCCACCGAAGGTTCACGCAATTGCGGCTTTTCTTACTATTAATTGTGAATCAACTGCGTTATATACCCTAAATTTCCAAACTTTTGTTAAAGAGGCATAAGCTTGAATTCAAACGTCAACAATAGCTATGTTTAAAATGATTTTAGGAAAAAAGTTTCTTAAAACGAATTAACTAGAATTAACGTAAATTAATGACGATTGAAATAATTAATATCAATTATATTTATTTAATTTTTTAAGAAAAACCTCTTAATTGCGTCTCAACTCGGAGAGGTTTATTTTGGTATGCCAACTTGTTAATACTTACTCTAGAGTTCAGAACAGAATTAGTTGTCTCCAAGATCAATTTCAAGTGGGTATTTTAAAAGGGTCTATTTTCATAAGACTTGTCCTTGAAATTCAATATAAGATAGACCTATTTTTGGTTCTCTTTAATTTATTAAGAATGAAATTGCTTTGAAAAACTGAAATTTCCAAAAGGTATTTCGAGTATACTGTAACCTTGGGTAGGGGGTTGAACGAAAACGCAAATTACAAATCAAACATTTTTGACCTTCAGGGGTCAAACATAGAGGGAAGACATCAGTTGATGCCGCTTCGTCTATCCTATAATACTATAGCTTTAGGGTCCCTCGAATCCCGGGAGGTTGTGAAGGACTATTTTCTCCATTCACGAGCTGACCTTTTATTATTATTCATCAAGACATTCGCAAAAAGCATCACTTTCAGAAGGTAACCGTACGCCACGCGCTGATATAAAAATGCCCCATCTTATATAACATTGAAAACGATATACAGCAATGGCAGTTGAATGCCCTTAACTGTATAAGACTTTCTGTAATGGTTTAGCATATAGTGCCACTACCTTATACCTGAGGTGAAAGTTCCCACCACTTTTCCCACGCTTCTACTAAAGGTTCCCGGGGTCTCTGGAACCCTCCACGCTTTCGGTTCACGATAATAGATATGCAAAAAATACTCCGCATCTGTACTCGTAATCTCGTATATATTTATTTTACGCTCCCGCGAATTGCGACTTTTCTTCAGTTAAGAAATGGAACGATTTTGCTCGTAGAAAATGGGCGAATCTGCTACCATATGATTTGATATTTATTTAAATTTATCATAATGCGTTGGTGCCACATCACCCCGATGCCTTTGATAGTTTGTTTCGTAAACATAAATTTAAATCGTAATTAAACTAACAATAAATATAGTTGTGATTAAAAATTATTATTATTATTATTATTGATTCGACGGATTTAATTAAATATAATCCTGTCATAATGCATGCAATATAATATAATTCAATGAAAAATTCCGTTGGTTATCAAGCTAGGAGTGCATAATCAGGAGTAGAAATATATAGTACCTCCAAATTTTGTGGCCCTCATTTGAAAACGTTATGTGCAATATAGGAGGATGAATGGAAAGAGGAAAACCGATGCTTATAGAAAGGGGCGTTTTCTCGGCGCTCTGAGGACAGACAGAGAAAACCTCCCAGATTGAAGATAGTGCTTCGTGTCGAGAATGTGAACTGGCGCACTGCCGTAAGCCAAGCTTTTGGACGACAAATTTTGAGGGGATGCGACACGCGTCTTCGATCCAACCCTTATGGTGTCGACTGTCCCGTGTCCAGCTAAGGTGACTTGACCACACCACCGCTCCCGCCACCTCATTCCTCTCTGATTAAAGACGTTTTAAAACCTACTAATCGCATCCTTGTCGAGGCCCAGTTTGCATTGAAACCCTTAATAATGCTGCCTCTTGATTCTGTAGTCTGATCGGCGAGTTCTAATGAGTAACAGCATGGTTAATGATAATGCCAGAGTTGCCAAGTATAGAGATCTTAGAGCTTAAAGAACAGTCGTTTTCTAACCCCTTGCAGCTTCCCTCTTACAACAGAATCACAGAAAACTGTCAATCTTCAACATTTTACTTTCCACTTCATAACATTGGTCCTCCCAGGCAATACTCAATTTGTGAACTCCTGGCTTGTCCAACGCGTCAGGACCTTCTGCTTCTGTTTGGTGCATTTAGTGTCGCGCACCTGGGAAGGGAAAGGGTTAAAAGGGTTAGGATTATTCCCGCGAAAAACACGCGTTGGCCCGACAATAAAGGATTATATGAGTTCCGTTTTTGAATAAGATTTTTTATGCATATAATGACAAGAAGCATTTGCATAGTACGTCCAAATAATCCCAGTAAATCCTTTGAAAAGGTTTTAAGAACGTTAAGAACGACGGCGGAAGTCCCACAGAATTTTTACATAAGGGGTTTAAAGGTGGGACTTGTAGGTACGAGCGAAGGTTCATATCAACTTTTAACGAAGATCATATTTTTGTTAATGCAATAAAATAAATTTTGATGCTTTTCTAATTAAATTCATGCATGGAAAGATATTTGAAAATCTGGAAGGAATTTGAGGACTCAAGAAGACAGAAAACTCGTGATAAAATTCAGCCATTATGTTTTACCAACTTACTTCCACTGTAACAAAATTGAGCATATATACTTGTTTGTTACCGTTTGGTTCCAATATGTTAATATTACTTAGGCAATAATACTATAGCCGGCGAGCAAGCAAGCAAGCAGAGTTCAATAATGCGTGAACTCACTCACTCTCTCCCGTCTTTTGTGTAGTTCAATCTTTTTCAGAGTCTAGGAATGCGAAAACAGAAAACTTGCGCAATTTTTCTCCTAGCTTTGTTGGTAAGAAGAATTTTCCTATAACCAACCAAACCATAACCCGAGAGGCACACCACTTGGATATTTTAAAACTCACAATTGTATCTTCGCAAATTCGACTTAGCTCCACATTCTGTCGCCATTCTGCTGGTATGCTTATTTTGCACAATGGTAGCTTGTTCAGAGGACCCCATTCTGGTATGTTTTCTAGCGTGAGTAGAAGCTATCTTGAAGTTGCATGACGTAGTACTGCCCAGTTCTTTTTGAGCTTAGAAGCGTTTCTGTAACTTCCACCTTGCAGTGAGTACCTTGCACGAGATTGGTTTTAAATATGATAAAAATTCAAAACTACTCGAATTTAAATCAAATGTGAACGCAATAATCTTTGAACCTTAGAATTCATTAGAAGTGGGTTGTCCCTCGTTAAAACCGTTCATTCAAGGATGCTCATTCTCAAGAATCCTTTACTGTATTTTACATATTTTCCATCCGGGAGCCTCAAACCTAGACGTAGATAGAAGAAAAATATTTTTGCTTCGCGGGTAGACACCAATGTATTGAATTCTCCCAGCGTGTCTGCACTGGATATACAACTGCGAAGTATGCAGTATATAATCAGGCAGTTTGCCATGGTCAAGAGTCTTGGGAAGACTGAATTTATTTCGCCGGTATAGGAAAACTTACGCTTGTAATTTGGTAAAGAATTTTTTGTTCCAAATTACTTTAGTGTTTGGTTAATATACCTGTCCGTTATTGGAGATTATAAATTATCAATAGAGCCTCTTACCATTTTAATGGTCTTTACAGTTCACTATTTTTGAATTACTCTTTCAAATAAATGTAGTAATATATTCAAGCTTACTAAATTTAAAGGGATATATTGCGAACACAATTGTTAGTAATTGGATTTTTCAACAAATAACACTTAAAAGAGGCAGCAAAATGTGAACTGCATATACATCAATACAGTGTTTCTCCAAACACTTCGATATCTTCATTGACAAAATTTTCATAATATATTACTAAGAAACGTGGTCTATTATTGGCGGTCAGATAATTATTATCAAAAGGGGTACAGCAGTATAGATAGTTTTCAGACTAGCAGGATTGATACCATTTACAACAGGAGACCAGGCTACTTTGCGCACAAAGTGCAGTACCAAGTAGCCTGGCCTCCCTTTGTAAATTGTATCAATCGTTCTAGTCAGAAAACTGTATTTTCTTCTTCTGTAGGGGATTGAAAAAGCTTCAAAGTCACCATTCCAACAAAGTGCTTTAGTTTGAAGCCACTAATAACGTCTTTGGATCCTTATATCGAATATTCCTATTTTAGAAAACTATATTGTGGTTAAACACACACCAGACTCCATTTTCCCTACGCATTTCTCTGAACTCCATTTAAGCAATCGATGTGTCGAAAACCCGTAACTTCGAAAATTTTGGGAAACACTACATTTGTGGAATTGCAAGTACGATTTCGTTACCAGTTGAGGTTAAGCATGAACTAACTGAACTACAAACTCTAGCACAGCCTTTGACCTTAGTACATCTAGGAAGCTAAGTGAAATATTAACAGAGCGAAAAATTTGCATTTTCGATGGAAGCTCAGAGTACATCCGCCAATATTCGTTTATTGACAATCTTTGAATTATTAATGCTTTTAAATTATTATGCATGAAGGAAAAGTTTTATTAAAAAAAGCGAAAGACTTTTTTTACGCTTTCCATTTCGTTCTCATTACGTGTGAATAATTCTTTCTTCGTCGTATTTTTTATGTAAAAACAAAATTGAAGTGTGTTGAGACTGCTAGTGGGTAATCAGGGTAAATCATTCAACCCCGGAATGGCATCATACCCCTCCCCCCGTTACACACACACACTCTATTACGTCTGGTTGCGCAACACTATACAGAAATGCGAATACATCCTTAAGAGATCAATGCATAAGCGCAGAAATTGTAGTAGATAACCTGCCAAACCTGAAACTTTTCCATTATTCGCCAAATATTCTACATTGTATTTAGTTTCGATGGCAGAGATGATCTAGAGCAGAGCAGTGTTTTCAGATCAATTTTTAATTTATAATAATAAAAAAAATCTTAAATAGGGTTTAAAAACCAAAGTGACATAATATACAGGGTGCTCCGAAAAGGTGATAGGAACGAAGGACAGCAGGTTATATTTGCGATTTAGAGTCAAAAATGCTCAATGACATTTTGCCCTGAGAGAAACCCTAAACAAGTTATGATTGTGATCTTTCATGTATGGTCCCTTTAATTAATTTAGCGCTTTCTTTCAGTTTCTTAATTAAATTTAAGGGGTCATCCACAAAACACTCCAATCATAACTTGATTAAGGTGGCCCTTGGGACAAAATGACATAGAACATTTTCGACTTAAAACCACCCATAGAACCCACTATGTTTCGGTGCTATCACCCTTTTTGAAAGACCCTGTATATTACTGAAAAGTCCGTAAATAAATTCACGTGTGTCATATTTATAATCGAGCAAAACGGGTCGCACCGTCTTTGAGAGACACTGTTCTAGGCAATTTTCACAACTTGTTACTTCACCTTACTTGCTTCTAATCGTATTTTGGTTTCGAGTCCTTCGTCTTGAAGAAAATTCATTTAAAGTTTCCTCCATAACTGACATGGAAGAAAGTGTACAGATCTTACAATTTTTCCCGCTCCGATTTTCCCTTTCAAATGATTTATCCCAAGCGTGACGTACCTGAATGATTGTACGCGGTACGGTCCGCGAATATCAATCGACCGAGCTGTGAGATATACTAGTCCAATGTCAAGGTTAAACGACACCCCGTATGTCGCCTCATTTTCATGGGGACATTGTATTGGCCTGGATGGGTTGGATGAATACGTCAGAGGCCATCAGCCGTGGCATAGAATCTAGGACTCTCTATAGGAACGCCATACCACAAAAAATTGTAAATTTTTTAAGGAAATAGCGGCATCGTGACCTTGTGAGGTATACCTACACCAATTGAGGGGTTGTTAAGAGTTAAGGTTCGAATTTAAGGTCACGAAAGGTCATGGTTAAATTAAATATATTTTTTCGTTTGTTTGTTTGTTCTTTATGTACAGTCACAACCCTTTACTGAATTTGTTCAAACTGTATAGTTGGTATCAGTGGAAGCTTTTAGAAGGGGTTTAATTGTTGCTCAATAGCTTTACTATTAGCTCTGTAGTAAGCATCGTTTCATCGCTATTGAAAGATGTAAGAAATGTTAGTTTCTCAATAATAATCACCATGCAGAGGCCAAAAGACCGCCTTTATTGAACTCAGGCTCCATCTGGCGTTGGTTCTTGGAGAAAGGGAGAATACCTCATTGGTGACCTCGCCCCTGTTCGTTGATTTCTCTGTATGCAATTTCCAAAATGGTCTATAGACCGGAAACTCTGTTCAGTTTATAGCAAGGCCGGTATATTTTAGCTAAAACATTATAATTAGAATACCGTGACATACTTATACTTATTTTGAGAAGGGTAACTAAATTATGCACACACACAGTCTCTAAAGTTGCTTACCCCTCGCAAGCTCAAAGTTAATCAAGCTATTCAATACACTTCCTTTGATGAAGCGCGCTTATGGTGCATTTTAAATAAAACGTTTTACTGTCTTGCCAGCTTTGTGCGCGTTATACAATTTATGGCTGAATTTGAATAAAGAAAAAGAGGAAATGAAATAAGATTTTCTAACAATAGCCGCTTTTTTATATATAAAGATGGTATTTTTCTTTTTAGAAAATTCAAGCTGGAATTAGTGTCTTTGTTTGTTCGAAATCTTGGAATATTTCTACCTTTTCTTTTAATCATCCATTCCAAAGAAACAATATGTGACGGAATAGAAACGTGAATGGATCTATCTTTCCCCAAATAGACCTTTTCGACGTAAAAACGTCGGGGGGGGGGGGGTATTCAACGCTCAGTATTAGGACAGCGCATGCGCCAAAAAGCGTGATTGAAGGAGGAGTTTTACCCCCGTGTCTCTCCCTCTTAGTTGCATCGAAATGGTCAATACCATAATGTTTTTCCGACGTGGGAAGTTCAGGGACGATTTTTAAACCCTAAACTTCCGTTCCCTCTAATATATCTTCTTTGTCTAGTGGTATACGAACGGGAAGGGATTATAGTTGGTGTATGGGTCCATGATTTCTGTTTGGTTTGGTACCGTACCCTTTCCTCGTGCTTTGATAAACAGAAACACCAAGTTGCTAGACTAGTAGACTTCCCGTCTTAATGTATTATAAGCAAAGAGAAAAAATATATGTAATCTTAAATTCTCTAAAGTTACAACCCAACAAAAATACTAAAATCCTTTTTGACTTATTCTGAAGAAAAGCTTTTTAAGAAAAGTACCTGTGAATTTATTTAATTTTCACATGAATGTAATACCCCGTCTTTCTCTCTTAAAAGAATGACTCAGCTATAATATTGTTGTTTTCATTTTTTAATTAAAAATATAATTGATATGAACATCGTCGTTTTTCCCTGTCAAAACCTATTGGGCCTTGGCAATAGACTAGATAGCGCTACCAACGTAACGTTTCGCCAGTTTATAGTAAACTTAGGTGTTTATAGTAGAAGCTTGTCCTAGCTACCTCAGCCAATCAGAAGGATGCTGAGTTTAAAATCTCTCTTGCTTTGAAGAAAAGTACCATACATTTTATGTCCATGCAACCCATTCGTTTCTCCGAGAACAAATATATTTAAATAGTTAATGATTTTAAACTTTTATTGGCCTGAAATGTTTACCTACGCCATTGGCGATGCGTTCAGCTGTAACATAATCAAAAATGAATGTTCTCTTCTATTAAAACATGGAATTGAGTCACTATTCATGGGGGAATTACATAAATTATCAGTAAATGTTTGTAACTCCTTTTTCATCTTCAGACCCCCTCCTTTTGCTCGTAGATTTCGGTATTTTTATAATGTACTTTTTTTTATTCCTAAGGTATTTTATTTAGCATCTCTACCTCTAACCTCTCTGTTCGAATCTCATTAACCCTTCCATTATTTCCATTTCTATTCAAAACCCCAAAATTCAAAAGGAAAAAGAAAAATGTTGTTTGTCTTTTTAGAAATCCTTAAATATTTTCGTTGTAGGAACTTTAAATTTAACCTTTTACAATCACGTAGCTTATGTTCTTGGAAGGAAAAAAATATTCCGTGAACTTGAACTCTAACTACGAAGCAGAAAAATTCGTGGTCGTTTTTATTTTCCCATAATACTTTAAACTATTCGTTTACAGGGAAGTTGTATTCGATGACCTTTTGGATGGGGTTTACATGTTTCTAGAATTAGTTGGTCCAGTTGGTATTTATTTATAGGTGGTACAGAACCAGTAGGCCTTTGTAGATAGCATATGACACTCACTCGTAATGTTAAACGAAAAATTCACACTTTTAAAGTTTTTACTGGGGGTTAGCGTCTCATAGAAAAAGCAGCGTGTTTTTGGTGTTTTGATCTGTCAAATAACTTAAATTCTGCTGCAAAGATAACTTTCTAAATACTTTTAAATTGACAAGTAACTATTCAAGGAATGCCTTTGGGAGTTTCATTAAAAAAAATTAAGTCTAAATAATTTTATTAATTCATTTATTCACTGGTGTTTACTGGTTATTTCCTAACGATGCTAGCAAGTAGCAATAAATGTGATTGTTTCGTACTAAAATATCTTAGAGCTTCAACTATGGCCACCTCGCTTAGAGGCGAAAATTACGATTAAATCAGCGGAATATTTGTTAATATGGGCAGCTGACAACAAATAGTAACTTCACAAATTTACTAGAAATGATTTATAGCGAATTCGATAAGAAATAGACCAGCAACGTCTCGAAACTTCGTACCCCGTATCATTTTGAATTAAAATTTGCATTCCATATAATGAAATTATTCAATTGTTAATATTAATAATCGGATTAATTTTATTATTCGTGGCAATATATTTTATTTCCAAAGGAGTTAAAAACTTGACATTGATATATTACCTTAATCATTTGGGTAGCAAAAGCACGGCGCATGAGCACAAAGGCGATCCCTTCTTTCTTCAGTTCTTTTGTATTTCCCCATTCCTTCATCCATCCCTTAATCTACCATTCTTTTTTTAAGCATTCACGAACGGAAGAGAAAGCCTTTTGTGTTTTTTGAGTTTTTCTCTGCGCTAAGCCTTTGCCCAATCTATTCTACATGATAATAGATAGAGTAATTTTTACCATAAAAATTAACGCCCTCAGATTTTTCATGCACGTTCTTTACGTTCTCGTACTGGTACCACTTGCAGAGATTATTTTGAACTACGAAGACTCTGTTTGTTTGTTCTTTTACGATTTGTTTACGGAGAAATAGTTGATATCGCGCGTAGCAACGATATTAGCACGATCGAGGGTTATGTATTTGAAATTTGAGAGAATGGGTGCATTTGGTTAGGCCTTGGCTTTTCTGAATGTAATTGTAACCAGAAGTATATAAAACTTTTCTTCGAGATAAGTTTACCACATAGCGGGTAATTGTAACATGATTCTTCCCAACATCATTTTACATTTGGAGCAAGGTTACTAAACCGAATCTCGTACGCGATAGAGAATTCCATCATCATTACTCTATTAGCGCTTAAATATTTGCCAAGACGCGCTTGTGGATTTTTGTCCCACGTCAAGACGAGGTTTGTGGGCTGATTGCTGAGGATTTAGTACCAAACAGTTATGGAATTCACCCCACGAAGCAATTCACATCTGAAGTTTGATGAGCAGGAGAGTAACATAGGAAGTCATGTTGCAGAACTAAAGTATTAAGAGGATACAAAGTGTCATCCTTCTTCTATTATCCCCTTCTGTTGTAACTCATTTGTTGATCTTGTGACCAATTTCTCGTAGTACTCTTGTGTTAGGGGAAACACTTGTGAAATTCGACGTTCAAAAGATATTTTTCTCGAATCCAATTCAAATTCTACTGAATTATTTTTGTCAAAATTGAAGTAAGACGTAGAAAATACTATGAAAGAATTGGCCTTTTTGTTTAATGTTATAGCGGTAAGTCACGTAGCCAACTTATATAGAAGGATGTTACCATCTAAATATGACTCAAAACTTCCATTGTTTTCTATTGTTTAGATTTAGACGTAAAATAGCGTATGCCCGATATTTTTACGATCAGTTTACCTCAGGTTGTTTATGCTTTGTTTTTTAATTGGCCTATTCGCATTAAACCTAATATAATCTAGTAAATATTTTTTCGACTTATGAATACATAGTCTTGAAGAAAAACAAAGTGAATCCAAACAAAATAAAACATAACAGTTGATCGTTTATAGAAATTGATGGCTTGCATAATGATCGAAGAAGAATTTAGGCAAGGCTGCCAGCAATAGTTTTTTAGAGGCGGGCCCTCGTCAAGACATTATTTATTATTCATAACTCCCATGGAATGTTATTCCGCTACATAAAACGCGGGGCTTTAAGCCTTCTTCCGCTTGAGACCACAACGTAGGTTAGGCTTAGGTAACACCTGGTCCCAGTCATAGCAGAACCGAGCCGTAAGCTTCTGCTCCATGGAAATTTACTTCGCAGTAAGAAAGGGTTTTGCGGTTTTATCTCTAGTATATTAACTCAAAGTTACATACTTTCCGACGAACACGTACATTACATTAAAAAGCATTACAATATCTATAATTTCAGATTTGTTCACTCCCCAATTTGTATTTTCTCGCGCATAATGAAAAATTGCAAACCCAACCGCATTACGTTTGCGCATCTGTCTAGTTATTTTCTCACCCCAGTACACCCTTTATTGTTCGTAATGTTTCGCAAGGTTTTATTGTTGAACAAATTGAGGGCCAAGTTGCGCGTTTGAAAATTAATTGGATCGCACATGAGTGAATTAAGGATTAAGATGTTCAAAGCACTTCGCTTTCCCAACTTCATCAATCGGAGAATATTTCTGAATAGACCATTTCGAAAATTTCGTCAAGGGAGACAAAGGCAGAGACCACAAGAGCGTCGTCGTACTAATAATTCTCTCACGCAAAAACAGATGGAGCCCAACACGTTAGAGGATAGCAAACTCGACTGCCTCTTGGTGTGAAGGCATTTGTACACGTTTGGCAGCGTCCTACTGTGCATTTGATTCTATCATAAGTTGATAAGATATATTCCATAAGCTTGCCACGAATTGATGAATCGCTGACAAGGCTTAGTACGGTTTAAATAGTAAGATGAACTGCAAAAGCGTATCCATTCTCGGGTCTTTCTCCGAACTAGCTCTCAGTCTCTAGCATTAGGAAATGTCATACTTATGGAGCATATCTTATTTTAAAACGTGTAGCTCAACTGCCAATTCGCAGTTAAGTTATCGTTAAATGCATACTTCATACATAGTGACGCAAAATGTGTCGATAAGGTAAGATATATTGATTGGCAATGAGCTATGGTTAATAATTTGGAAAAATGGAGCTTTTTTCAAAGCAAAACCACTTGATCGGATCTTCACTTAAATTTTCTAGGTGAATAATTCTTGCATTTTTCCGTTAATTAATTTTCATTATAAAAGCGTCAGTTTGAAAGAGCAAAACGATGCGTTCATGTGAAGAGGCAAATAGCCTGAGGTGCAATCAACAACGCCTTAATTTTACCTGGAAAGGAGACTGAACTTAAAGGCGGGGGGCTACGTATCGCGTACGATATTGAGTGTATCTTGAAGTTGACTTCAGTCTTTAGAAGATATATTGGGATGAAATATTTTTTCATCCAGGGTGAAACAACTTATAGTCGGAAAAGAGGCGTTTTTATCTAAGCTCAACGATTTCGTGCTCACCACCATTTTGAATGATTCCACGCTACGCTTGGCTTACCTTTCTGGCTATCTTATGACTCAAGAAATTATTATTAATCGGTTCTGAAGTAGCGTGGGCCTAATTTCATTTACAGTTTGTTTTCCTAAATGAAGCCTTGCTATTGCATCTATACTAAATCTAACTGAAAACTACCCTTATCAAAGCTAGATAAAAAGACATGTAAGCCTAAATCGACATTGAACATTTCATTGAAAACCTGTAGGCCTACAGCTCAGGGGATTTTGAAAACACCATAGCTGTTAAGTTCAGGAACAAATTCGTGTCTAGCTTACTTCGGTACCGATTTTTTACCTCTCCGTGTGACGTAGTCCAGGGGAGGTTCTGTAACGGCCGTGTCTGTGTGTGTGTCTGTGTGTCTGTCTGTCCGTTGTTACACCCACGTGACCGCGTTCGCAGTTTGCGTATCGGAGCAAACGTGTTCGCCATTTCCGAACTGCTTTCACAGTCACGGAAATGGCTCCTCTACTTGAGTTCTCACACCACCATCTTCTGGTCTTTGTCCATCCCACACGGACAGCAGTCTGTTCTTACTGGCTTCTAATCACCACCATTTTCTGTTCTTTGTCAATCCCACATTGACACCAGTCTGCACTTACACTGGCTTCTGACACCACCATCCACTGGTCTTCCGTCTATTCCACATAGACACCAATCTGTATCATTGGCTTCTACTCCATTATCATCGTTTGGTTTTAGGATATACGCGGCGATCAGCTAGGGTTACGAGAAACGTCTAGCCTCCATAAGGTGGGATCGACCACCAGAGGTTTCGCAATTGCGCTTTTTCCTTACTATTATAATGGAAACGAATCGTATATATACCCCAAATTTGAAAAAAGCGGGCAAGAGGGGTACCCTTCACTTTAAACGTCAATATTAGCAAAGTTTGAGAAGATAATAGGTATAACTTTATTTTAAACGATTTAACTATTATTAATGTTAATTATTGAAGATTAAAATAATTAAAAATAATTATATTTATTTAAATATTAAAGATAAACCTCTCGTGCAAAGAGAGAGATTATCATTGCCTCCTATATCTACCAAGGCCCGTGCATGCGATATATTTCCTTCATTGCCTCCTATATCTATCAAGGCCCGTGCATTGTGATATATTTCATTCATTGCCTCCTATATCTATCAAGGCCCGTGCATTGTGATATATTTCATTCATTGCCTCCTATATCTATCAAGGCCCGTGCATTGCGATATATTTCATTCATTGCCTCCTATATCTATCAAGGCCCGTGCATTGCGATATATTTTTCAAAACAACAACAAAAATGGGAAACCCCAACTCAGAAACATAATAACGTTTTCATTGGATACTTAAGTTTATATAATCTTCTTGACACGGAGAGGTAATATTTTGGTTTTCCCAACTTGTTTAATGTATTAAAAATGATCTTTCCTTCTCTTTTTTGGAGAAGCCTGTAATAATGGTGACGTCACACTTTGACCTTGGAGAAAGTTTTTTTCAAGGGAGTTATCGTGTTTTTATAATGGCCGTTCACGGTTTACGTATTTCGGAAGAATAGAATCGAGTAGAAAGGAGGCTAAAAAGGACCAAATTTTTTATGTAATGAAAAAAAGATCGAGGAGAATCAGGGCCATGGGGCTAATGTAACGCCAAGCTTCAATGATCTCGTGGCGCGCAAAGCTTAAGCGTATGGATACGTAATGTTAAATATCACAGCAAAAAAGTAGCTTTTTAATCTCAAACGCATGGTAAGATATTGATTCTACTTTCAAATTAATTGTTAAGTTTCGCTGGATCTACGAAAATGATGGGCAATGTTAATTTTAAGTTGAAATGTTCTTAAAAGAACATTTGGCAAACTGTAGTATTCGTGTAATTGCGGTTCATTTTAGTTTGATCCGCTAGCACCAATTTAAAACGTTATTCAGTAGTCTTATAATATGTCAATTTGAAACAGAGACATCAATAAATATGTGTCTTAAAATATGGCGGTGATCATGTTGTAAGAGGTCATGACCCCTATAAAATGACGACCATTATACTATTGCATTAAATGCAGAGGTAAAACATTTTTGTCCGTAATTGAAATAAAACACCTTTGAACTCTTAATAAGTTCAGCACGTACACAACTTGAGTATAATAGAACAACTTGTACTTGTCCGCTTAACCTGCAGAGTAGGAACGTACAGATGTCTTTCACCTATCCGGGGCCCCACAATAACAACAGCAAACTGAGATTGCATCGTCGCCCGTGCTGGTCTCCAATCTTCATCGAAAGCAAAAGGAATGACCCCCACCAAGGTCGATTAGGGGTTACGAACCTCTTTCATCAAAATTCTTTAAAAAAAACGCTTCAAGTACAATGTCAAGGTTCCTTAGCTCAGGTACAGGTTGGGAGGAGGGTATGTCTGTAGGTTTCTGGATTTTCTAACGGAGCAGGACACGAGTGGTTCGTTTCTGGTTAGCAAACGTACTCCTCGATTTCGCCCAGTCCAGTTTTTCATCCAAAATAATTTTTTTACTCGAATTTCGAGTTTTCAATACAACTTTTCATTGAGGCAGTACTGGCCCTGTATAGTTTTCACTTTCATGGCAGCTTCACTTGGCGTATTCCCTGTAATTCCTGGTTTTCAAGGTCCCGGGGGAGACGCCGTTTCTTTACCATTATCGCTGATATCGTAACGGGCTCGTGTATAAATAATATACCTGTTTTGCCCTTTTTTCCCGCCATAACTATACATAAGGATGGCGGGTTTTTTTCGCGAGTAGAGATCTCTTGTCTGGGTGTTTTTGCGGAGTAATAATTGGCAGAGTGTGGAAAAGGGCTCGCGTTGGTAAATATTCTTGTGTTAACGCGCAGTTTGGTTAATCAACTTGTGAAGTTAGCGAATTTTGACTGTGCATAAAAAAGAGCATCCAAACAAACAATTTTACATAAGATAAATCGTAAGTTTGTGTTCCATAATTATGACGCTACCAAAAATACTTCTTAATGCTAGAGACTTACTGAGATGAGAGCTAGTTCGAGAACGAAGCTAGAATTGACATCACGCATTTTACAGTGTCTGTACTAAGCCTTAGACAGCGTCTCACCACGCTTCACTTTATCTATGACGTTTCACCTACGTCACTTCATGACAAGCTCTCAGTAACCAGTGACAACCTTATGGAACATATCTTATGGTAATTGCTTATTTTGAAGCGTTGCGTAGCGTATACCAAAGCTTGCGTTACGACCACAACCACATCTGGTAATTTTTGAATTGAATGGTTATCCGTTAAAAAATTCGCGAAGTAACACTCAACGTATCGATCCCTTCAAAAATAACTAAAATTCAAAATACTCGTTTCGGAAGTTTTAAGTACCCCGATTTGACGTTGATCTCTACTCTGTCTTGAATTTCTCTGTTTGTTCTGAAATGTGGTTCCATAAAGCAAAGCAGGCAGCGCGTGGTGTCTAGCGGCTGGCATCTAGATTCCAGAAGAACTGGAAAGGGCGTGACCGGTTCCTCTGACATTGTTTTCCTGGTTTTTCCTATTGCCGGAAAGACGATCACGCATCAGCCGAGGCGTCTCGTTCCAAGTCAGGACCCGCGAAGGTTAACACAACCACCTTCCCCCACCGCTAAGGTATATCAATTAGAAATTGAAAGTTGATTTTTTTTACCCCTTACTATTATAGCGAGGTATTTTCCCCTAAAAAAAGAAATCTCCGTAGCTGGTTTCGTTTCGTTTGTGGTTTGGCTTGTTTCGCGTTTGTTTCCGGAAGTCATCAAACGACTAAAACTGGTCTAGGAGAATTACCTGATATAAAGGGTTTATTGGAATTTTGGGTAACTTTGTACGACCGCCGAATCTTTTTATTGTTTGAACGCTCCAATTATTCTGGGTCCGTGAAAGGTTGTGATGTCAATTGGAATCAGTCTCAGATGGTGTTATGTAACGGGAGTAAGGTCATATCGCAATTTTTTTTTTGTAAGTTACTACTTGTGTCCCAGTTTCTGTAATTGGCTTTTGCCCTTTGTCACCAAAGTTTTGTTAAATGTGTTTTAATAGACCGTGTTTAACACTACACACCTAGAAACAATAATGATTTAAAACTACAACCCACGTGGCATACACGTCTTTCAGTAATATCAGAAGTACATAAGATATGTTCCATAAGTTTTGTGACTGGTTACTGCGAGCTTGTCATGAAGTGACGTGGGTTATAGATTCAAGGTAAACCGACGCCTGGTAAGGCGCTGTCAAAACTTTAGTAGAGACTAAATAGGAAGATGGACTTCAAAACCGCGTGTAGTCAATTCTCGCGTCGTTCTCGAACCATAGCTCTCAGTAAGTCTCTAGCATTACGAAGTATAGGTAGTGTCGTACTTATGGAACATATTTTATAAACTTAAGGTAGTATATTTTGTCAATTTATTTGCGTTGTTTTGGTCTGGAATACTAAAGAAATAGCTATTGGAAAACACGGGATTGAGTTGTCTCTGTTATTATAATGGTCATATTCCCATTGAACTATAATTTTTAAGATAAATTTCTTTTATAATTTTCTAATTTCATTGGATGACACTTCTCTTATAGATTTTACTATATACTTAAGATGGCACTACAAAAATTAAGAGTAATATATGAAAAATATTTTTTGTTAATGAATTATTCAGTGTAAACATTTATGAGATAGCATTGTAAAGCCTGTCTTTAGAACGGCGAGTATAAAAATGTAAATTCATGGGCTTGACCGCAAAAACTGAATGCATTTTTTTATAATATCGTATTTGCTAAATAGCCGAAAACATTCAAAGGACATCGCTTGAATCTCAGCTCATTTTAATAAATGATAAGTTATCGCGAAACCGGTCGGCTTCTTTTGACTTTCTCTCTTGCAATCTGGCGGGAAAAAAATGGGTGTCTGAAAAAAATCACAGCCAATTCATTCGCGTCCGCTATTGCCCGTGGATGATAAATACTTCTTAAGTTCGTATTCAACCACGAAAAACTCTTTACGCCATCAAGCTCTTTTGAATGTTTGAAGAACATCGTTAACTACGTGTTCAACAAACCGACTAATATGAAATATCATGAATTCATGTGAAAAATTGACGCTTTTTTATATTTTAACCGCAGACTGCGAAATTGAGCGCCTAGACCTCGTAATGCCCCAAGTCTGATTTATAGTTGATGTAATGTAGTGGAAATTTAGTTTCGTAAATTACAAAGGTGGCATATAGATTGCTCAAAAGGCCAACACGGTACGGGAAAAGAAACGTGCAATGTAATACTTCTCATAGTTGATGAAGAGACAATACAGTCAATTTCGTAATTGCGATGAAACAAATTGAAAAGAAAGGCACATGTCCATTAAGCGACACCCCACTAACAGCGTAGGATAACCACACCTTTTACAGATCTGACATGACCAAAACCCAATAAAACTTGCCCTGATTTGACCAAAACCTGACCTGGAATGGGCCTCATGACCAAAGCCCATCAATACCTGACCTGCCATGACCAAAACCCAACGAAGTCTAACCTGCCACGACCAAAACCCAACGAAGTCTAACCTGCCACGTCCAAAACCCAACGAAGTCTAACCTGCCACGACCAAAACCCAACGAAGTCTAACCTGCCACGACCAAAACCCAACGAAGTCTAACCTGCCACGACCAAAACCCAACGAAGTCTAACCTGCCACGACCAAAACCCAACGAAGTCTAACCTGCCACGACCAAAACCCAACGAAGTCTAACCTGCCACGACCAAAACCCAACACAGTCTAACCTGCCACGACCAAAACCCAACAAAGTCTAACCTGCCACGACCAAAACCCAACAAAGTCTAACCTGCCACGACCAAAACCCAACAAAGTCTAACCTGCCACGACCAAAACCCAACAAAGTCTAACCTGCCACGACCAAAACCCAACAAAGTCTAACCTGCCACGACCAAAACCCAACAAAGTCTAACCTGCCACGACCAAAACCCAACAAAGTCTAACCTGCCACGACCAAAACCCAACAAAGTCTAACCTGCCACGACCAAAACCCAACAAAGTCTAACCTGCCACGACCAAAACCCAACAAAGTCTAACCTGCCACGACCAAAACCCAACGAAGTCTAACCTGCCACGACCAAAACCCAACGAAGTCTAACCTGCCACGACCAAAACCCAACGAAGTCTAACCTGCCACGACCAAAACCCAACGAAGTCTAACCTGCCACGACCAAAACCCAACGAAGTCTAACCTGCCACGACCAAAACCCAACACAGTCTAACCTGCCACGACCAAAACCCAACACAGTCTAACCTGCCACGACCAAAACCCAACAAAGTCTAACCTGCCACGACCAAAACCCAACAAAGTCTAACCTGCCACGACCAAAACCCAACAAAGTCTAACCTGCCACGACCAAAACCCAACAAAGTCTAACCTGCCACGACCAAAACCCAACAAAGTCTAACCTGCCACGACCAAAACCCAACAAAGTCTAACCTGCCACGACCAAAACCCAACAAAGTCTAACCTGCCACGACCAAAACCCAACAAAGTCTAACCTGCCACGACCAAAACCCAACAAAGTCTAACCTGCCACGACCAAAACCCAACAAAGTCTAACCTGCCACGACCAAAACCCAACAAAGTCTAACCTGCCACGATCAAAACCCAACAAAGTCTAACCTGCCACGATCAAAACCCAACAAAGTCTAACCTGCCACGACCAAAACCCAACAAAGTCTAACCTGCCACGACCAAAAGCCAACAAAGTCTAACCTGCCACGACCAAAACCCAACAAAGTCTAACCTGCCACGACCAAAACCCAACAAAGTCTAACCTGCCACGACCAAAACCCAACAAAGTCTAACCTGCCACGACCAAAACCCAACAAAGTCTAACCTGCCACGACCAAAACCCAACAAAGTCTAACCTGCCACGACCAAAACCCAACAAAGTCTAACCTGTCACGACCAAAACCCAACAAAGTCTAACCTGTCACGACCAAAACCCAACAAAGTCTAACCTGTCACGACCAAAACCCAACAAAGTCTAACCTGTCACGACCGAAACCCAATATCAGACCAAATAGTATATTAGTTTGATTTACGGTCATGAATCTTTAAGGCTTTCTGCTCTGCACTAGGCTTTTTTATTATCAGCTGATTCGATAACAACTAATTTTAATCTCGGCTTTAATGATAACTCAGATTTCTATGAAGGCAATTTAGGTAACGCTGCGTTTATGTAAAAAATCATCTCTAGATTCCGTTCTCAATACTCGTGATTGGTCTAATATTAGCTAGCCTATGGTACACAACTCGCTGAATACCGTCCGTATGCGTGGCGCCCACCGGATTTAGGAAGTTTGAACTTTAATAGAAGAGACTGTTATAAACCATTTCATTTTAATTCGTTACCACTTAAAATGTAACAAGATTAATTAGAAAAAATCTTATGGCCCGTACATTGTTTTGGTTATAAATACCTTATCACGAATAATCTGGCCCATGGCGTTCGCAAACTATTAATTTTGGAAGTTCTTCCGAAGGAGCTGATCTGAAACTCGGCATTATGGAGTGGCTATAGCTAGATGTAATTAATAACTTGTCTCGATTGGATTGCTAGATTAGCTAGGACCTGTTGTCCGAGGAAATAATGACCCGGGCTACATGGGAGAAGAACAAGGGCTAAGGATATATTTTAAAACAGATTTAAGGGTGGGTGTATAATAGGTAATACCCGGTAATAACGTAACGCTTTATCATCCGAAATAATCGCTTCACAAAAGATTACAAAATTGGTTCGCTATAAATTATATTCCTGGGTACTTTAGTTATATGCGTTTTAATATTTCGCCCCAAAAAGTTATTATGCTGTATTCCTAAATTGAAAATATGGTAACGTTTTCGACGTACGAGTACAACCCATAAGTTACGTGACATGATAATCCATAATATGTTAACCCCTTGAAATGTTTCCACCTTGGCTGCGTTCATCATCAGCGGATTTTGGAAAACTTTTACCGGTGAGCCATGTCGTCAAAGCTTTGCTGAACACTTTTCCCCAGTCATCGTTTTTTAAAAATTTCGGTTTTTTGGATCGCGTGACGTAAAACGCGTAGTTCTTAGTTATCTCTATAAATATGTTTTCGTACAATTTTTGTTAAGTCTTGGTACCTTGCACGCTTTATTGCGCTAGCGTCGTTTTAAAAATACCGATGACAGGGGAAAAGCGTTCAGCAAAGCTATGACGTCATTATGACGACAGAGCTCACTGGTGAAAAGTTTTCCAAAATCCGCTGTCTTGATTGGTGAGCTCTGCTGAACGCAGCCTAGGAACAGCAGAAATTAATTTAGTTATAAGCAGTCGACAGTTGGCTATGCCTCTATTTTGTTCCGGTTTGGAGGGAAGCGCCTTTAAACAAAGATGGCGCAGTTTTTCATGTACGAGGCCGATACCATAGACCCCTTCGCCAGGCCTATACTTATGGAGAGTACCATAGGATAACAAAAGAAATTCAAAAAGGGAGAAAGAGATACACGTAGTTCCGTGGTTCATACAAAAAACCGAGATTAACCGCTATCCCTTTAAATTTAATGAATATTTTTTTATGTTATTGCATAACCTGAATCTAGGGAGCTTTCCAGTTTAAGGGCTAAATAAAGAGCTGAAAAATTACCCGTCATTACTCATAAATTGCGTGAAAAGAAAACTAAATCGACCATCGCAAAATATTAAACTTAATGGATTTGAAAATTTTCGCGGATGCGTCCGCGAATTTATATTTACAAGCCTTTATATCTTTTTATTATCCTCGGTTAAATTTATAATCCGCAGTTTTATGGACAGTGAAAAATGGACTTTAACAATTATTCGTAAGACACAAAAGACATAAGAAGACTGCGTGGGATTATCATGCGTACCTTCCGCGTAATATCCTATTTAAAAGATTTTTTTCGCTTAACTACGACATTGAATTCTTATTTTTAAATTCAAAGGCAAGGATTTTCGGACCCCCGTACCAATGATTTAGGGATTATAGTTTGAAATCTTTGGAAGCCAGCGTGTAAGAAGACGTTTTTTATTAATGGTTGGTCCAATGATGTCATAGTTATGACTAAAACAAGATGGCTGTAATCTAGTGTTTGTACTCCAGACTATGGTGTTGATTAAAATACACGTGAGTACCTCTGATAATCGACGTTCATAACAAAATATTACGCATATAAAAAATCATTAATTCTCGTAATAGCAAGGTAGTAATACATTAACTAACCATAAAAGGTCATTTCGTGACATTAATTTTGGACTCTTTCACGAGAAAATTAAAGATAGTTGAATTATGTTGACCAGCAGTCCATAGTTGAATATATAGCTGATGGAAGGAAAGAGGTCAAACATTTTTCTGATGAGGTCAAACACAACCAATAAGTTTGCGGCGGCGTATCTTCGCGCTATTTCGCATTTATATTGTAAGACAATTAGTTGAGTTTGTCCGTGGGATATTCCTATATGCCATGTTTGCCGGGGTCGTTTTGGAAACTCATCACGCACAAACGCGGCTTTCTCTTTATAATAACGTCCGTCCTGCGGGCATTTTTATAGACAATTTCTTATATTTTTAACCACGGAATAAATATATTCCATCATATAAAGGTAGGACGTAATGCCTTTTTCGTATAATAGCATCGTTAACAAAAAAAAAAGATTATTTCTAGAAGGAAAATATGATTCAGACTTTTCTCTAAACAATTGCTTGGCTGTAGTTTTTGAGGCTCTTGGTCCTCTTGGAAGACACCAAAAATGTATATAGAAAATAGGGTATTAATTTTGTTTAATTACAAGTCACTAAAATACTGCAAATTTAAGATAAATAACGCTGGGTAATTAAAAGCAACTGGAGTAATTTATGACTCGTTTTAGTTTTTTATTTACCAATAAGTTATGGTTGAATATAATTTATTTTGGTGTTGAAAATATAAATATTTATGAGTTAAAGGGATACTTCAAATTATTATCTATTTCGTGTCTATATTATGAGATTCAAGGTCTATTAATAGATTAGAAGAAAAATTAACGTTAGAAGAAAATTAATAATTTTTCTCTTCTAAAATCTCCGAGAATTAAAATTCCATTTCTATTAAATGAAATTGATGATATTTGGGTGTTATTGATATACCAATGAACACTTAATTAATCAAAGTTATCGCCTGAGAAATTCCACCATTGGGATTATTGTACGATACTGAATTAACTATGAGTCATTTGAATTGATTAATATATATATTTATTTATTGTACAATTTCGAGTTCGTGTTCGAGAAGATAGGATGGTTCAGGCTTTGATGGGAAGTATTTAACTCTGCCTTTAGAATGTGGGATATTTATTTGAGAAGTGGTTTTTTGTTTGTATGTATGTTTGTTCTTTATGCACAGTTACAATTTGTTCAGTGGCACAAGGCGAAGGTTTTAGAAGTGGTTATAGGTCCGAGAAGTTCCCCTGGCCATTAAGGCTCATTCTAGACCCTTAGCTTCAAGAATAACCCCAAATAAAGCATCGTTTTATTGAATTTAAAACTTGAAAAAAAAAAGTGAATTTTTTTTAGAAAAATTTCTTATTTGCAGATATATCATTGGGTTGGGTCTATAGACAATGTAGTGTTTAGTGTCCCTTACCTTATCGGTTTCCAGTCCTTTAAAACACTCTGGCAAGCTTAGCTAGAAGAAATATTTCAAAGGGACTTTAAAAAAGGTATGTATAAATAGAATAGTGTATCCAACCAAGGGTTGTAACAAGTAAGTGTACAATTCACTTCTTTTCGCTTTGAAGCGGAATATGACGGCTTGTTGCAAGAGATATAATTTTCCCCGGGGCCCGATACATTCTGACACGTTACGAGAAAATACCAACCAAAACTATTATACAAGAAACGTTTTTTATTCAAAAATGCCGCCGGTTCATACTGGTACTGCTATAAGGTACTTATATAAATTACCCCATGCAACAGGGTAAGGACTTGCGTCTAGGAACAGAAAATAAATACAGGGTTCCTGGCTTAGCTATTCGAGTTGCACGTAATGTACTATAATCTAGTAACTTAGTAGATTTCCTACTGTAATATAGTAGACCACCTCCTACTTTTTATCGGATAGTAAAGTTAACCCACGACCAACCCCATTTGAAGTAATGTATTAAAATAGTTGAAGGTGAAATTTCATACTCAATATCACACGCCAGTACGTGAAATTTTACAATTTACATTTTACATTATGAGTTTAAGGAGTATGGGATGAATATAGAGTGCTACTAGGAATATTGTCGTGACGTCACACCCTCTTATCTCTTACCTTAGCTCACGAAGTCGTCAGCTTTGGCAGTTGTGACGTCAGTGCCTATTAAGGCTTAGCTTTGCCAGTGGGCGGCAATGTTTGGTACCACTTTGGTTCTATGGGCAAAAGCATCTGTCAAGTCACACTGTCTTCTGAGATACCTCTATACAATATTGACGTCACGTCACGTGATTTTTCTCGCTTGCGGTAGCTCACTATCATAGGAGAACTAGTACTACCTCAACGTCATGAATAGTAGAATAGCTAACCCACTCTGTATATATTTATATATGTATATATAAAAAACGGAACAGATTTAGGTAGAGCTAAGGTCAACAATTGCGTGGTTTTCCAATTTTTTATTTCGGTCCCCGGGCATTTTACTTTTACTCACTCTTAATCCATCTTCCATCATAATCCAAACTAACTTTGATGTTATAAAGTATTTAATATCAATTTATCATTTTTAACGTACAGTACATGATAATTCCGGTTATGAGCTTAACTACAGTATGAAGTTACATTGTAACTCTGTAACTAAACCCACAACAACCGTGTTGTTACCGTGCAAGGAAAAAAATATTCCCTGATTAAAGGTGTATTTAAAGTGAAATTTTAACACTGCAATATCGTCTCTGTGTTATATTCAACGCAAAAAAATTGAGTGTAAGTAACAGATCAAAAAACGTGAATGGTCTGCTACTCCGAACATTTTCGTATCGTCACGCCCTCCTATCTGTTACCTCGGTTTTGGCTACCATATTGGGATCGTCAGCTATCTCAGGCAATGCAAATTTAGACTACCAATATTGACGTAACGTCCCCGTAGCTCCTCCCCTCTCTGTGCAAGTCTGTGAAACGTTTGGAACGATAAAACTGATGATCTCAAGTCCTTCTACCTTTTTAAATTAGGCTTAACACCTTCCTACAAGCTCAACTGAAATATAAACTTCAAGACAAATAAAAGGCAGATCAGATCGTCTAAATTGTATAATAAATAGTTTGCACCATATACACCAGGAGGCTGGGATACCTCTGCCTTTTGTCTAGTGTAAATGGTATGAATCCTCCATGTGTGTCAACTATCTATGCGCGTTGACGCACGTGTTTTTGGTTAGAGCTGATGAGGTTGTTATATTTAAGTATCTCTTTGGGAAGATATAGTTTCCCGTTGAAACGGGGATTACCAACTAGGAGTGATGGGGGAGAAGGGAGTTCTTTGTTGCTTTCAATCTTACCTGAAGCGTAAAAACTGTAATTCGTATAATTACGCTCCATCGGAAGAAAATTGAACGCGTGTTAAGAAAAAAATATCCAAGGTATAAAATGATGGCCGGGTTAAAAAGTATAAGCACGAGGCTTTTTTTCTCTTAGCCTGTCGCCTATATTAAAGCTCATTCGATGGAAAATTATGTTGCGCTTGTATTTTTGAATTTTGCGAAAATAATTGTTTCAATTCAAGGATTATTGTTATCGTAAAAATTCAAATTCAACGTATAGACCCAAACCAACAAATCTCAGATCTCGTTCTCGGGTTTTGAGGCCAGAAAGGGATAACCTGATTGGCCTGATTTTGCCATGCGCAGAGCCTGTTTTACCCCAAGAGTCAGACTAATCCAATCAGAAAAATAAGAGATTCATTTTCGTCGCTCAACGACAGATGGTTCTAAAGTCAACTTTGTTAGTCACGTGATCATATCCCTTAGATGGAGACGCGATCACGCGACCAAGCCAACTTGTTAATTTGTTGGTTGGGTCTGCACATACCCCTGAAGTTCCCCCTATACACAAATTAAATTCTTGCAAATTCAAAATAAATTCTTCAACACTAAATATAATTATGAAAGACTCGTGAACTCAATGAAATGTAACATTTTGTTGTTACCCATGGATATCTTTTTTGAAAAAAATGCAAGTAATTAAAGTAATGGCCTATAGCCGCTTTCTAGTAAAAGCTAGATTCCCATGCAGTGACTTGACACTGGGGTTACCCAGTTTAAACAAATATTTTGAATTGATTCATTTATAGCACTAGATTTTACTAACTTAAATTACATATCTCTCCGCCATGGTAAGGTGTTCTCTCTTTTAACCAACCACAGACAGGGATTGATTATAGCCTGGGCAAGGTTTACTATCTATGTCCGTCCAAAGAGAATATACCAAGAGGAGCAGAAGCTTTGGAGATATTAGGGACCGACTCTGAATTTGGAGAAACTAGTTCAGGTTGCTCTCGTGACCGTGTGTTGTCTACTTAAAAATTCCATTTTGTACGACAACGGTCAACCCAGAGATCAACCCTTTGCCACCACCAAAAATAAGCAGTCGACATAATTTAACCAATAAAAGGCGTCGCTGCTTAGCCAAAAACCAAAAACCGGACCTAGTTACTCCAAAAACGTGGCCGGCCTTTTCAAAAGCCTTGTGCAAGGCTAAACTTTCTGCTCCTCTTGATATATTCTCTTTGGTCCGTCGTACTTCAAACACGAGACCACCACTTGTTGGCGTAAGATCCCTGTTGTATTAGGAAAAATCTTTAAGTCGTGCATCCCCTGGGGTTCGTTCATTCGTTCATTTCTGGATACAGAATTATTGGTCGATCCGTCTGAATTTTACTTATCGTAGCAGTCAATAATTGAGTGATAGTCTCGTGTCCTTCCTGCAGAAATATTTTCGCCGATCAACCCCAGTCATTATATTGATTGCCAGAACACGAGGAATTGACTTGACATGTTGCATTAAGATAGATGAAGGAACTGAGAAAGAGAGAGGGAGAGAGGGATTGTAATTTCGAGTCACTGACCATTTACGTCACGGCGTCAAGTATAAACAGGGCAGGGAGGAGTAGGGTGAACAAATATTATTTCGTGACAGTTGTAGGAACATGACCAATTCTACATCGTTATGTTCCACCAATCTTTCTTCTTTCCGCGGTCTATTGCCCAAGTGCTGACCTATCGTATTTGACCTTTTCACAGCCTTTGTAAAACAATACATGATATACCATTCTACCTGTATCATTTCGGTAGCTTCATAAACTTGTACATAAGTTTTAATCTTATGTAAATCGATGGTGGAGCCAATTGTCTGAGTAAATTTGGTTGTTGTCAGAGCTTATTGTGACATCTTTCCACACTCGTGGTGAAGTTGACAACCCCGGTGGGACTTCACCCAAAGAACATATTGACTGATTGACTGACTGATAACCAAGACCCAGCCTAAACCTCTTTCCGTAGAAAGCTAAAACTTTACATGGACGGTACTCTTAAGTAGTAGGCGCATATTGATTTTTTTCTAATCCACCGCCATCTTGAAAAATTTCGGCCAGAAATGTAAAAAAACCTTTATAGAATAACGTCCTCCACGTTTCAGAACACATTTTACAAATAATTAGTAAATTGGTTTCCTATATTTTATAAACGAGATTTATGGCTTTAGGTGTTCAATTTGCCGCCATATTTTCAAATGGTGGCCTGACAAGTAATAGAAATGTCCCGTAGGACTGGCATACAATGCCGGACGCGCGTTTGCTTCTAGTTATACATGTGTTTCCAGGTTCGCAAAAAGTTCCTATAGACCTTTTCGATGCAAAAAGGGGGTTAGGCAACCATCAGTATCGGGACGTACAAGGGGGTTGATGCATTGCGGTCTCTGCGAAGTCCCATGATACAAAAAAGCTACAGCGCAAGCGTCAAAAGCGTTATAGAAGGCAAAGTTTAACACCGTGGCTTTCCCTCTTTCTTACATCGAAATGGTCTATTGGTCAATGAGACTTTGTCAAAGTGCATAAAAAAAACAAACTAGAGTGAGCTTGGCCGCGACATTTTCCTGTGGTTTTTTTTAAATGACTTATGTAAAGCATGCCCCGTGGATGTTTGACCTTGAACTAACTTTGACGAGTCGCTAATGTCCCCAAGAAGAACTAATCGGCGCCTGCCTCAATTTAAATAATGATTATTTTAATGGCGAAACTCCTCGTATTTTTAGTTAGTTCCCTTTTAGCGTATTGCATATCCTACGATGATAATCTCTATGCTGAAGCTGTCTTGAACCCTCTATATATATTATAGCTTCTTCCACGGATGGCCCTTAAGCCATTGATCAGCAAGCTAGGTTGTTCACCTTAATTCGGGCGTCGGGATAAAACTACTAACCAAGATTAAAAAGGAGAAAACGGAAGGTTACCGAATACTTGGAACCACCTCAAGTTTTATGTCATTATTGTAATAATTTGCAAACTAAACTGGGGTAAAATGGAATGCATAAGTTAATAGTTATATATTGTAAGTTTAATTCACACCTGCTATGGAATCCATGAAATGCTTAGCACAAGAAATTCATATATTGGTCGAAACAGACTAGCATGCAACGATTGCCACTAATTTATCTACAATAAACATATAGTATCTGTCCTACTTCCTAAAACTAAGGTAGTTTAGCCTCTGTGACGTTTAACCTACGTCATTCTGCGTAAGTTACGTCTACTGATGTCAAAACATGCATGAGTCAATGTAAAAATCATGTCGGTTCATTCAGGTTATACAACAATCGCGGGTGCAAAGGACCCAGTTCAAACTTTCTACCAAGAAGTGATATCTAGTTTATTAGGGAGAAAGTATAAGATGCGTAAGTGTTCGCGCGCCATAGTCCCAGTCCCCCTTTCAAAAATCAAGGGGGGGGGCGTAAAAGGAGGCAGGGCAATTTCGCCTCTCCTCAGTCAGAAAATACGTAATTTTCGTCATTCGCGTCGAGGTGACGTGAGTTTTCAAGAGCCAATGAGATGCTGGTTGTAAGTTAGAGGTGGGGATTAACTCCGGACCTACGTTTGGACTGGAGATAAAGCTGGAAATGTGGAGAATTTGTACCTTCTCCCTAATAAACTAGAGATTACTTCTTGCTTTCTACTCTATGAGACTTTAACATTAGACAGTCATTTTACCCCGCTCCAATAGAAAATATTGTCTCGCCTCAGACAGCGATTACCACAACCTTGACTTCATTTAAGATATAGTATCCGTTAGAACTATTAAAGTCATTGCTAAACATTGGTGATGTTCACCCCTATGACGTTTCACTCATGTCATTCTGCGTAAGTTACATCTATTGCAATCAAAACATACAAGAACTTTTAACGTATACGCAAAGTTTAGCTACATTTTTCATCCTTAGAAAAGTTCAAACATTTGACATCACTCGTTTATTATAAAATCAGGGATAGATGTAATTTTAGAAGCAGGATAAAGCCCCTCCCTCCAACATGGAAGGAAAAGTTTAAATTATCTTATTGGCTCACTTAAACTACGTTTTGATGACGTTGCTGATGGGGACGGCAAAAAATACGTTATTCCTTTTTACCTCTGTCGCTATGACCCGCCTCTTCTTTCATACCCCCTTCCCGGGGAAGGGGGACATCCATCCCTGCTAAAACTTAGAAAAGATAGACCAATCTCCCCTTATTTTTAGTCAACCTTTGTTTACGATATATTTTACTTTTTCCCACTTAACGATAGAATTTTCGCGAACGGCGTTATTTTTTTCTTATCGGCTATAAAGAGTCCATCACGCGCGTTTCATTACATTTCTGCAGCCTTCGATGGCAACGATCAAGATTATCGGTAAAAGAAGTTAAAATCAGAGAATTTTTGCCCAAGAGTAGTTCGCGGTAAATTTGTATCCCCATCTTGTGATTGAACACGCCTGATATCAGCTTGCTAGATCCATTTTGGAAACTGCTCTTGAAGCAGCAGTGGCAGGGCGCCCAGGGCTTAGACGTGAATGACATAAAAATTTCAGGGAGACATTTTTTAGTTACCTTCCCCCGTTTAGAGAAATCTTCTCCTCTTCTTTAACCATTTCGAAGATGAAACTCGGGATATCATCTTGGAAGTTTTTTATCAAGGTGCTGTCCACTATACCTGTTATTGCGTGTAACCTTTGTGCGTGAAAGGTGCGCAAATTGAGATTGGGAACCCCTCGACTTTATAGGAGGAAACTCGTTCTGATTTGAAATCGAAAGTTGGTAGAACTGTTTTTAAAAGCGACGTATATTTCTTGGGGTTAAAAGGTTATAGGGAAACTTTTACTTATTATTATAGTTTTGTTCATGATTAGATTAATTTGCCTTTAAGCCTATCATAAATCTTGGTTAGTTTTAATATATTTCTACACATTACACGCAAAGACTGCCTGGATATTATAGGCAGTGGATCTATGCACCTGCAGTTTTTATCTGCTTTGAATTAACTGTAACAGTTCCACAAGCCAAAATTTTTACAAGTTTTAACCAATTCAGTGTTTCCCGTTTTCGAAGTTGCAACACATTATTTGTCATATTATAAACATTTGGCACCTCAATATTTTAAACAATTCTATATATGACACCTCCATACTTTGAACAATTTTTTATATTTGACTCAGCAATATGTTGAACAATGTTTATATTTGACTCAGCAATATGTTGAACAATTTTTATATTTGACTCAGCAATATGTTGAACAATTTTTATATTTGACTCAGCAATATGTTGAACAATTTTTATATTTGACTCAGCAATATGTTGAACAATTTTTATATTTGACTCAGCAATATGTTGAACAATTTTTATATTTGACTCAGCAATATGTTGAACAATTTTTATATTTGACTCAGCAACATGTTGAACAATTTTTATATTTGACTCGGCAATATGTTTGTAGGGTTGTAAATAGACGTAGAATAGGTAAAGTAATAATAGGTCAATAATAAACAAACAAACATGTAAAAAGATAAGCCGAGATAAGAGACTGTATAAATAAGGAGTTGGGGACGACACTCAGGGCAGAGTGGAACACGCCAGGACGACGACTGTTATTTGACGACAGATCAGATATTGACTGAATAAAGTAAATTATAATAAATACGGTATGTCTTCTATATGCCTAGTTTTAAGCCTAACAATGGCGACGGAGGCTAACGCGACCGCTACGGAAGTTTACGCGCCTCAAGATTAAATACCGGGATTTACGCGCAATAGTATAGTTAAAGTACGGGAGGATCAACATCGCGGGAGTTATCTCGATTACGCGAGGAAGGTATCATAACATCAATACCGCATGCCGAGTCAGCTGCACCGATCGTACCCCCTTACTTAAGGCCAACAAGGACGTGCGAATCTGCGGGGACTTCAAGATCACAACTAACAAAATGAGAACAGAGAAATACCCGTTGCCCCGAGTGGAAGACATATTTGCAAAATTGGCGGGATGTACGGTATTTTCGCGACTCGATATGCGCAACGCTTATAATCAACTCGAATTGGCCGAAGAATCACGAAAATACGTAGTGATAAACACAACGAAAGGATTATTTCAATACAACAAGTTACCATTTGGAATATCATCAGAGTCAGCCATATTCCAAAGGCATATGGAATCGTTACTACAAAAACACCCCTCCTGCCTCCCGTTCCAAGATGATAACATAGTCGGAGGAAAAGATGTAGAAGATCACAACCGAAAGTTGGACCACATTCTGACAACGCTTGAAGATGCCGGTCTCAAGCTCAACAGAGACAAATGTCGATTTCTACAGTCGTCCATAGATTTCCTCGGATACCGTCTGGACGCCCAGGGGCTTCACCCGCAGGAAGGCAAGTTAGACGCAATAAAAAACGCACCACAACCGCAGTCCGTGGAAGAGCTCAGGTCGTTCTTAGGGCTAATAAACTATTATTCGAGATTCTTGCCAAATTCAGCCACACTGTTGGAACCATTGTACACGCTACTCAGCAAGTCTACCAAGTGGGAGTGGGACAAGAAGCACCAGGAGACCTTCGTCAAGGCCAAAGAAGCCATTCAAGCATCGGACTTGCTCATTCATTTTGACCCCACTCAGGAAATCATACTGGCATGCGACGCTTCACCAGTAGGAGTGGGTGCGGTTATATCACACAGGATTGGAAATGAAGAACGACCAATTGCCTTTGCCTCAAGGTCCCTTCAACAAGCAGAACACAAGTATCCGCAGATCGAGAGGGAAGCATTGGCGTTGGTATTTTTAGTGGCACGCTTTCGGGACTATCTCCTGGGACGAAATTTTATCTTGGTGACCGACCATAAACCCTTGGTCTCAATCTTCAATGAAAACAGACAGATACCAGCGATGGCGGCCGCCAGAATTCAGAGATGGGCGTTGTTGTTGTCTGCATACGAATACAAGATTGAGTACAAGAAGGGTTCTACTCATAACAACGCCGACGCACTTAGCCGACTTCCGTCAGAACAACCGGAAGGAGAACCACCGCTACCCTCTGAATTGGTCTTATTATTACGTACGAGAACAAATGGCTTGCTGGATGTCGTGGGGGTACGCCGAGCTACGCAAAAGGACCCCATCCTATCACAGATTATGACGTATACCAGAGAGGGCTGGCCACTCAACACATCCAGGATCACAAAGGATTTCCAGAGGTACCATCATAGACGCTACGAAATATCAATAGCCGACGACGTACTATTGATGGGAAATAGAGTAATCATACCGAGGGACGAGAGATCTAAGATACTGGCGGAATTACACAGTAGCCACCAAGGTGTCCGGTCAATGAAAGAGCTGGCACGGTCAAAAGTATGGTGGCCAGGCTTGGATCAGGATATAGAAGACGTGTCGCATTCATGTAAAACCTGCCGATTGCTTGCACCATTGCCCAAGCAAAAGTATTCGCCGTGGCCGACAGCAGATAAACCTTGGCACAGAGTACACATAGACTTCGCAGGTCCTATAGAAGGACATTATTTGCTGATTACCGTGGACTCGTTTTCCAAATGGTTGGAAGTGGACATCACAAAAAATACTACGTCAGCGACGGTAATAGATTGCCTCAGAGGACACATAGCGCGCTTCGGAATCATGATTCAGTTGGTTAGCGACAAGGGCCCGTGCTTTACAAGCGGCGAGTTCAAACAGTTCATGGAGGAGATGGGGATTAATAACACCACAACGGCACCATACCATCCAGCGTCAAATGGTCAAGCGGAGAGATCAGTTAGGACAGTAAAAACGGCACTGAGAAAAATTACGGGAGGAACGTCCGATGAAACAGAACTGATTGCCAACGCTCTGGCCAACTGCAACGAAGGTTCCCTCAAATTGAAACTATCTCGCTTTCTACTCAACTATCGTAGAACACCGGTAAATGGGGGAAAATCACCGGCAGAAGTGATGTTCAATAGAACAATAGTAACGGCTTTAGACTTATGTCATCCTAGCAACGCGACAACGTCAGGAACATTAAGACGCGAACCGGGCGAAAATAGGCAACGTATCTTAGCAAGGAATTTCGGGCGGGGTCCAAAATGGATCGAAGGAACCGTTGTGAGACGTATGGGCAAAATGATGATGGAAATCGAGACCTCCGATGGAGTCATACGAAGACATCGCAACCAGACTCCAAGCCGAATGAATGCCTGGCAAGGATCTAGACCCGGAAAACTACCCAATTGTCACCTTTGGAAGGTGGCAAGAAGACACGCCAACAAGTTGTCACCCACGGAAACAGAGTCCACCCACGGCCATTTTGCCTATTTCACCAACGGAGCCACATGCAACCAGTACATCCGAAGAACGTCCAGATCAACCAGCAACCGCACGTCATCATCAATTCCCGCGCAGGAGCAACAGACAACGCCAACCACCAGACAGATTAGGATTGTAACAAAAAAAAAAGAAAAGGGGGAAAGTAATGTAAGGTTGTAAATAGACGTAGAATAGGTAAAGTAATAATAGGTCAATAATAAACAAACAAACATGTAAAAAGATAAGCCGAGATAAGAGACTGTATAAATAAGGAGTTTGGGACGACACTCAGGGCAGAGTGGAACACGCGAGGACGACGACTGTTATTTGACGACAGATCAGATATTGACTGAATAAAGTAAATTATAATAAATACGGGATGTCTTCTATATGCCTAGTTTTAAGCCTAACAATGTTGAACAGTTTTTATATTTGACTCGGCAATATGTTGAACAATTTTTATATTTGACTCAGCAATATGTTGAACAATTTTTATATTTGACTCGGCAATATGTTGAACAATTTTTATATTTGACTCGGCAATATGTTGAACAATTTTTATATTTGACTCGGCAATATGTTGAACAATTTCTATATTTGACTCGGCAATATGTTGAACAATTTCTATATTTGACTCGGCAATATGTTGAACAATTTTTATATTTGACTCGGCAATATGTTGAACAATTTCTATATTTGACTCGGCAATATGTTGAACAATTTCTATATTTGACTCGGCAATATGTTGAACAATTTCTATATTTGACTCGGCAATATGTTGAACAATTTTTATATTTGACTCGGCAATATGTTGAACAATTTCTATATTTGACTCGGCAATATGTTGAACAATTTCTATATTTGACTCGGCAATATGTTGAACAATTTCTATATTTGACTCGGCAATATGTTGAACAATTTCTATATTTGACGCCTCAATATGCTGAACAATTTCTATATTTGACGCCTCAATATATTTTGAACAGTTTCTATGTTTGACGCCTCAATATATAATGAACAATTTCTATATTTGACGCCTCAATATATAATGAACAATTTCTATATTTGACGCCTCAATATATATTGAACAATTTCTATATTTGACGCCTCAATATATATTGAATAATTTCTATATTTGACGCCTCAATATATATTGAACAATTTCTATATTTGACGCCTCAATATATATTGAACAGTTTCTATATTTGACGCCTCAATATATATTGAACAGTTTCTATATTTGACGCCTCAATATATATTGAACAGTTTCTATATTTGACGCCTCAATATATATTGAACAGTTTCTATATTTGACGCCTCAATATATATTGAACAGCTTCTATATTTGACGCCTCAATATATATTGAACAGTTTCTATATTTGACGCCTCAATATATATTGAACAGTTTCTATATTTGACGCCTCAATATATATTGAACAGTTTCTATATTTGACGCCTCAATGTATATTGAACAGTTTCTATATTTGACGCCTCAATATTTTGAACAATTTCTATATTTGACACCTCCATATTTTGAACAATTTTTATTTTTGACTCGGCAATATGTTGAACAATTTTTATTTTTGACTCGGGAATATGTTGAACAATTTTTATTTTTGACTCGGGAATATGTTGAACAATTTTTATATTTGACTCGGCAATATGTTGAACAATTTTTATATTTGACTCGGCAATATGTTGAACAATTTCTATATTTGACTCGGCAATATGTTGAACAATTTTTATATTTGACTCGGCAATATGTTGAACAATTTCTATATTTGACTCGGCAATATGTTGAACAATTTTTATATTTGACTCGGCAATATGTTGAACAATTTCTATATTTGACTCGGCAATATGTTGAACAATTTATATATTTGACTCGGCAATATGTTGAACAATTTCTATATTTGACTCGGCAATATGTTGAACAATTTCTATATTTGACCCGGCAATATGTTGAACAATTTCTATATTTGACGCCTCAATATGCTGAACAATTTCTATATTTGACGCCTCAATATATTTTGAACAGTTTCTATGTTTGACGCCTCAATATATAATGAACAATTTCTATATTTGACGCCTCAATATATATTGAACAATTTCTATATTTGACGCCTCAATATATATTGTACAGTTTCTATATTTGACGCCTCAATGTATATTGAACAGTTTCTATATTTGACGCCTCAATATTTTGAACAATTTCTATATTTGACACCTCCATATTTTGAACAATTTTTATTTTTGACTCGGCAATATGTTGAACAATTTTTATTTTTGACTCGACAATATGTTGAACAATTTTAATATTTGACTCGGCAATATGTTGAACAATTTTTATATTTGACTCGGCAATATGTTGAACAATTTCTATATTTGACTCGGCAATATGTTGAACAATTTTTATATTTGACTCGGCAATATGTTGAACAATTTCTATATTTGACTCGGCAATATGTTGAACAATTTTTATATTTGACTCGGCAATATGTTGAACAATTTCTATATTTGACTCGGCAATATGTTGAACAATTTATATATTTGACTCGGCAATATGTTGAACAATTTCTATATTTGACTCGGCAATATGTTGAACAATTTCTATATTTGACTCGGCAATATGTTGAACAATTTCTATATTTGACGCCTCAATATGCTGAACAATTTCTATATTTGACGCCTCAATATATTTTGAACAGTTTCTATGTTTGACGCCTCAATATATAATGAACAATTTCTATATTTGACGCCTCAATATATATTGAACAATTTCTATATTTGACGCCTCAATATATATTGAACAATTTCTATATTTGACGCCTCAATATATATTGAACAATTTCTATATTTGACGCCTCAATATATATTGAACAATTTCTATATTTGACGCCTCAATATATATTGAACAGTTTCTATATTTGACGCCTCAATATATATTGAACAGTTTCTATATTTGACGCCTCAATATATATTGAACAGTTTCTATATTTGACGCCTCAATATTTTGAACAATTTCTATATTTGACACCTCCATATTTTGAACAATTTTTATTTTTGACTCGGCAATATGTTGAACAATTTTTATTTTTGACTCGGCAATATGTTGAACAATTTTTATTTTTGACTCGGCAATATGTTGAACAATTTTTATTTTTGACTCGGCAATATGTTGAACAATTTTTATTTTTGACTCGGCAATATGTTGAACAATTTTTATTTTTGACTCGGCAATATGTTGAACAATTTTTATATTTGACTCGGCAATATGTTGAAAAATTTCTATATTTGACACCTTAATATATATTGAACAATTTCTATATTTGACGCCTCAATATATATTGAAAAATTTCTATATTTGACGCCTTAATATATATTGAACAATTTCTATATTTGACGCCTCAATATATATTGAACAATTTCTATATTTGACGCCTCAATATATATTGAACAATTTCTATATTTGACGCCTCAATATATATTGAACAATTTCTATATTTGACGCCTCAATATATATTGAAAAATTTCTATATTTGACGCCTTAATATATATTGAACAATTTCTATATTTGACGCCTCAATATATATTGAACAATTTCTATATTTGACGCCTCAATATATATTGAACAATTTCTATATTTGACGCCTCAATATATATTGAACAATTTCTATATTTGACGCCTCAATATATATTGAACAATTTCTATATTTGACGCCTCAATATATATTGAACAATTTCTATATTTGACGCCTCAATATATATTGAACAATTTCTATATTTGACGACTCAATATATTTTAAAAAATTTGAGCAGTTTCTATATTTGACACTCAATATGTATTGAACAATTTCTATATTTGACACCTAAATATATTTTGAACAGTTTCTATATTTGACACTCAATATATATTGAACAATTTCTATATTTGACACCACAATATATTTTGAACAGTTTCTATATTTGTCTTTTTAGGACTAAAATATTTGGTGTTAAAAATATAGCCATGTCACTAGACTAGATTTCAAGAAACACTGAGATTATTTCAAGGCCAATAATGACTTAAAACCAACACCCACGTGACATACACGTTTTTCGGAACAGTAATGTGTCGCGATGTAGATCAACCAACTCTTCCAATTTCTCTTCGTAGAACCCAATTAACCGCTTCGAGTTAAGTAAAAAATTTGCAGCAATATATTTATTTTATAATTAAAAAGGCTGACAGACAGAATAAAAAAACGTTAATTTGCAGCTATAGCAGCGACACCCGCGGTGATGCTGTAACGAACCGCATTTTGTGTGGTCAAAACATGAGTGTTCTTTTACGGAATGAAACTAATTTATAGGTACTCTAAAGAGAGATTTCATAAAAAGAGGAAGTAAGAAGACTGTGTTTTCCAACCAGAGAACTTCGAGCACGATGCTCGTGATACCAAGAGCAAAAATATCCCAAACGAGAAATTTCATCATCGCAGTCTCGGCTAGCTAGATATGTTCGCTCTTCTCATAGGCCTAGACGAAAGAAGTTCTTAAAATAATGGCTTGTTCCATTTACCCGCTCTGAGATCGCTCGCTATTTGCTCCATTACATCATAAAATCCGATATGCAAATTGAACCAAGTTCGTTAATTACAGATTGCTCTGGAAATATAATTTGCGTCATTACCGGATCTGCTTTAACCTTAGGTTTAAACCTCTATGCAGAGTTAGCGAGCGATCCGTACTGATCTGTCTTTACGTTTTATACAGATCAGTTGCAAGCGGATCTCGAGCCGAGTGCTCGTTAAATGGAAAACGAAAAGCCGAGCTCTAGGTCTATAAATGGAACACGAAAGTGACGAAACTTTGTTCAGAGCGTTCTGAGTGCGTTCCAGAGCCATAAATGGAACACGAAACTTTTTTCAGAGCGTTCTGAGTGCGTCCCAGAGCCATAGAACACAAAACGTTTTTCAGAACGCTCTGAGTGCTTTCCAGAGCCATAAATGGAACACAAGCTTTGTTCAGAGCTTTCTGAGAGTGCCCTAGAGCCATAAATGGAACACGAAACATTTTAAGAGCGTTCTAAGTGCGTCCCAGAGCCATAGAACACAAAACTTTTTTCTTAACGCTCTGAGTGCTTTCCAGAGCCATAAATGGAACACAAGCTTTGTTCAGAGCTTTCTGAGAGTGCCCTAGAGCCATAAATGGAACACGAAACATTTTAAGAGCGTTCTAAGTGCGTCCCAGAGCCATAAATGCAGCACGAAACTTTTTTCAGAGCGTTCTAAGTGCGTCCCAGAGCTATAAATGGAAAACAAAATTTTTGCAGAGCGTTCTAAGTGCGTCCCAGAGCCATAAATGGAAAACAAAATTTTTGCAGAGCGTTCTAAGTGCGTCCCAGAGCCATAAATGGAACACGAAACTTTTTTCGGAGCGTTCTGAGTGCGTCCCAGAACCATAAATGGAACACGAAACTTCCTTCAGAGCGTTCTGAGTACGTTCCAGAGCCATAAATGGAACACGAAACGTTTTTCAGAGCGTTCTGAGTGCGTTCCAGATCCGTAAATGGAACACGAAACTTCTTTTCAGAGCGTTCTGAGTGCGTTCCAGAGCCGTAAATGGAACACGAAACTTCTTTTCAGAGCATTCTGAGAGCGTTCCAGAGCTTTAAATGGAATAGACTATTAGTATAGTTCCTTCGACGATATTAATGTGAACGCTTGAAGAAAAGAGAGTGAATTTCAGCGTTGTATACCTGGAGGGGAAATTACAGGGAGATGAAAATTGTATAAGGATGGTACCGTTTTACAAAGAAGAAAGACGGAGGTTCTGAAGTCAATATCTAGCTGCCATCCCGGCATGCCACGAGCTAGAAGAAAAAATAATAAAAAAAACCTTTCGAAATGTCAGGTGCCGGTCACTAACCCGCGCCCGAACCACGTAATAAAAAATCCACAAGGTATAAGAGGTCTTCTCTTTCTCCAAAGGTAAAGTTTGGACCTCTCTTCTCATTTCAACTTACATAAGAGAAACAACAACGCCCATGTGTATGTACCTTTTTTACGACGATGCAAAATGTTTTATTTTTATTTTTAGGTAGAATTGTCCCATGGTCAATTTTAGGATTGTAAATTTAAGTTTTAAAAATAGTTTTAAGACTTTTAGTGTTAGTTCACAATGTCAGACAATTGGAGTCACTGACTTTAGCAGTTCAAGTATACGCGAATTTCTTCATTTATTGAAAGAATATTTTTAACTATTTCATAACTCTAGTTGATTTAACACAACTTCCATTACTGGGAGATGTGATTTTCTTTTTGGATAAATCCATGTCACCAAGCCATTTGGATTTTTAAGCACAACTGAATATAAAACATTGTGCCATGACGCATTAGGGTGAGGAGACTTTTATAGCAATGGTTCAGGCAACATAACCTTATACCTTAAAAGAACGGCCTTTCATCAAAAAATGATGGAAAAATAATTGATCTCTTATTTAACAGTAATTATCATTTAATTGTTCTTAAAACCGCTGACTACTGTCTCGCCATGTTTAGAGGTGACTGCTAACCAGAACTCCTCACGGAATTGGTTTAGCCAATCATGTAAGGGTAAAGGGTTCTGGCTAGCAGACGCCGCCAAACCAATGGTGGGACGGTAGTCCTCGTTTTTAAGACTAATTAAATGGTAATTATTTTGTAATATGAGATTATTATATTTTTTTTTTAATTTTTTCCTTTAAATGTCGAATCAAAACGTAAATTGCTTACGTTTTAAACTGACTTGGAGCAGCGAAAACCGTTTAAGGTCATATTTTATAAATTAATTAAAATAACATACTAAGATTTAATTGTTTTTCATGAAACTTGAAAAAGGCACACCTTGAATAGTTATTTGTCAATTTGAAATTATTCCGAAACGTAACTTCGCTGTAGCTTTTAAATTATTCGATGTGATGGTGCACCAAAACCCCCATGTTAATTCTATGGGAAAAGTAGCGAAAAACTTTGAATTTTCTGTTAACATTACGGAGTGGTGTGAGTTCTTTTCTAGAGGGGCGTACCTAGGGTTCATACACAAAAATTCACATAAATAGTCATATGAACATCTTGATCAAATCCAAATATTGAAATGGTTCAAAATAAAGAAATCTGAAATTTAAAAAAAATAAATAAAACATGGGAAGATGCGTCATATATTTACAATCAGTCAAAAACTTTGGGAAACACTGATAATGATAAATTTGCAATATTTTTAAATAGCCACTGAATTGTAACTTACACCTACTGTATTTTTAAGATAATACGTGGATGTTTTTGAGGCCAATCAATATGTAAACTACTCGCTCACGTGTTTTTATAAGCTAGTCGATTTAATACGTAAAAGTTAGATCCTTAAATCACGATTTCTCGATAGTCAGGCTCGTATTGGAAAAGAATATCTAATCTTTATAAAGGTGTGGCTACAATTCCAGTCAAAACTTATAACATTTAAAAGCTATAATTATTAGGACAGAATAAGTTAAATATATATGTATATATATATTTTTTTGATGGACTCGTTGTTGAAAGAAGTCCAAATTGCATGGAACTTAAAGAGATACTGAAATGATCAAATAGTTATATGAATATCCTTTTATAGCTTGGGACAACTTGATTTTAAATGGAATATGATTTTATAAAAGATTTGGAAATTGTCATAGTTACCAAGATTTAGCCAACATAAAATTAATGAAAACGGTCTTTGCTGACAAATAGACTAGAAAAAGTTAAAAATAAGTGAACAAAATTGAATGACTGAAGTACCAGATATTAAAATTTTCAGTATAGAGACATGATAATAAAATATCAATAATTTTAAAAAATTGCTTATCTTCGTATTTTTCACTGTAATTCCATTTGCCCAAAATATTTTATCATCATACCGCTTCTTTAGAATTTAAAGGAATACTAGCTACGTTACCCGTCGTTGCTCGGTTGTATTTAAGGACTGGACACTGGAAAGGTTTCCTGTCTATGTAAACGCTAAGTAGTCTTTAGGTCCATCTTGTTAAAATATCTGCAAATCATAACACTATTCTTAATTATTGGTTTTTTACAAAAATAAAATGTTTACTACAAGCTTAATGGCTATGAGTTCTCAGACACAATCTTGAGGAACTTTACCAAACCACTTCTAATGAACATTCTTACCCTAGTGATACCAGATGAGACTAGAAGTGAAGGGCTCTAGCATTGGTAGTAGATCCTGGCACTAGTGAACAAATTTGAGGATTTTATGCCGCTTCCATCGCGCCTACACTACAGAGAAAAAAATTGGTCGAGTTCCAAAAACATTTCCTACTCTCCTCCCCTCAACCTAAAGCCGCGGAACACGGACTCCTGTACTTGAATCTAGTTCGGCTGTTTACCGCCACGAGCGTCTCACGTTTTGGAGGGAAAATCCAGAAACCGCTGCTAGAGGGCCAACCGTTGGTGTGTTATCAAGAATATTCACTTTCGCCGAGTGAAGAATTTGGTTAGCTCAATACTTCTAGTCCCATCTCACTTCTGGTGATACTAATATCAACCATGCAGTTTGGTCAAATTCGAACGAATTATCACTCCGTATAAAGGTTGTTCAAGCATCCGACCAAACAAACCATACTTTCTGGAATATGAGATTTTCCAAATTAATTTCGAACCAAGTGCGGGCATTTAAGTATCTCTTTAATCATGTCCTGGATTTATATATATGTATATATAAAGCGTATGGCACACCCCGTTTCCGCGATCACTATCTACTATATCTATCTACGGGAGGCGATTTCTTCGTTTTAATATATGTACATTGCACTGGATTCTATAAAAATTCCTGCGTGGGCCTTTTTCAAATGGAAGATTTTTGAGATTTTGGAAGACACCTGTGTATACCGGAGGATGTTCCGCAGCTTCTCGGCGAGTTGACGTTCGTTCTTCAATGTTCAAGCAAACTTTATCGAATACCGGATGTAAGGATCCCCTTAAAGCAAATCCTCGCTAAACAAATATATTTAGGAAACTCCTATGGGTCTATAACGACATTGGATATCCTCGTCTGTAGAGTGGTCACGTGGTGTCATCCCGTATAATCCTTCCTTAGAGTATAATGCAAAGCTGCCATTACTCTATTCACGCCCTTGGTGTATACGGTAGACCTTCACTCTTACGTAATGTTAAGAAAAGAAACGGAATTCGCGCTTCTTTACCAATATTACTCCTACGATGATCGTAAAAGGGCTTGTATTTGCTTTAAAATTAGTCATTTTACTTATTTTTTCCACGATGCTATTTGTATTCTTCAACCACCTTCGTTGAAGATGACAAACGCGATGTGGGTAGGGTTTTTGATTTTAATTAACGGTTGCTTGGAAATTTACATAGCGAAGGGTGTTTTAAACACTAAATCAGGGAGCCCAGCGGTTCTATAATTCCTATAAAATCCTATGTTTTTGAACCTATCCTTTATTTTCCTATAATTTCATGAAATCCTATTTTTACTATAGGCATTTAAAAATTTTTGGCTGGGCTACATGCTATATATAGTTTTTGGGCCCACCAGCGTGAAATATCTGCATCTTGCTGTTTTTTTTATATAAAAATTAACGTTTTTTACTAGTTTCAAATTCAATTAAACGATACTTAATGGATAGGGCTTCGCCGCCCACCCAACCTTGAGGAACACAACCAAACCACTGATACCAGCCATCCAGTTTTGCCAAATTCGACAAATAATTGTAACTGTGCATAAAGAACAAACCTTCAAATAATTAAACCTCTTTTTGAAGTATAAAGTCGTTTAACATTGAGAACGCTGTCAAGTCTCTTATCTAATTCATATTTCCTTTGGGCTGCTCTGATCCGCTTCCTTTAGTCTATGAACCCAATTAAGCCAATGATTTTCCAGTGCTCCTGGAGCAGTTAGAATAGAGCAAAGGCAAACTCTGTAAGAAAGCTTTAAAATGTTTCCCACGCAAATTAAAATAGTTTGGTTACGCTTGACCCTATACGTAGTCTTTACCCATTCTCGTTGCTAACTTAATTCCAGTCGGTTATTAAGCTATTAGTACGAGATGTTTTCAAATAGTGACAAAACAAATCGTGGTATTGTATTCCACTATAAAATTGTTCACACTTGAAAATATCTCTGAACTAGCTGTAACTGTTGAGCTACACAGTTTTTCTTCTACTGCGAAAGGTGTGGGCCAAAGAGACACGTAGAAATGTTCCATACGTTTGTCACTGGTTACTGAGAGCTTGTCACGAAGCGACTTGGGTGAAACGTCATAGATTCTCGTAAAGCGTCGCCTGATGAGGCGCTGTCAAAGGCTTAGTACAGACTAAATAGGAAGATGGACTGCAAAACTGAGTGTAGTCAATTCACGCGTCGTTCTCTAACTAGCTCTCAGTAAGTCTCTAGCACTACGAAGTATAAATAGTGTCATACTTATCTTATAAACTTTTGAGAGTACTTCTAATGATATTTTTGGAACTAATTTCGCAATTGAAAATGATCCATTTAATGAATATTGGCTTATGTAAATATTTGTGAAGAGTGGTTAAGATAACACGTACCCTTTAAAATTCGTATGACGCGCCATGCAAGCAATGTTTGCCTCGTGTTTGTAAATGACGGGTTGAACAACTTCAGCCTTTAAAGCTAGTTTGCGAAAGGTAAATTTTTTTAGCGAGTGTTTGGCGATTGTATAAGGCAGTTGACATTGAAATTTTAAAAGCTCAGTATGACTGTATTTACTTTCGAATGGTAATAACCTTTCAGGTAAACACTTCTACATTTACTTCAATAGACGAACGTGTACGTTTCTTTCCTCATAGGCCAAGCAATTCCCTTCAATTACTTAAATACCGTAGAGAGAGGACAGTGACATTTTTTGGCCAATGCCTTTCGTATGTATTATTTCCGGTAGCTCAAAAGATAGTTTCATTGTTTCAAAAGGTCCAAACGTAATTTAGTTGTAGTAACATCTTACGTTTTTCTTAATTGAGCCACGGACATTCGTGAGAATGACAAGATGGCTCAATTCAATTCAGTTCAACCTTTCTTTGAGTAGAAGTCTGAGAAATACAGGGTTTTTCAAAAATTTACTATGATATTTTGAGATCGGGCCCACTGTTTTCGAGTTATTTAGGGATGACCTCTTAATTAAGTTAGTATTGTCTTTCAGTTTCTTAATTAAATTTAAGGGGTCATAGGGAGAATACATCAATCATAACTTGAACGGCAAAATGCCATAGAACATTTTCGACTCAAAATCGCCCAAAAAACATTCCTCTTAATTTATCAGAAACACCCTGCATATTCGTGGTGAGACCAGTCTAAGTCTCCAAACGCAGAGTGTTATGCAGTGAAAATATATAAGGGATTTACGGGAGTTAATAGGAAAATTAAACGAGAAGTCGCAATACCTCTAACGGATAAGGAATTAAATTAAAATCTGTTCCTCCAACCATTGCAACATTAAAGTTGGATGTAGCTATTTCTACAATATGTTCAAACACGTGTTTTGTAAATCCAGTTTCTATAAATAAATCTTTTGCTACTCATCATTTAATTTCTCTACTAGAGCGGGGCGCCTTACCAACTATCCCTGGGTGGATAACAAAATCGTGTTAAGAGAAGTATCTTGATTGGTGGCCAGCTAAGGGTTTCATCATACAATAGAGCTATAAGAAGTTGTCTGCTTATATTTTACCTTGCCTACAGTCTTCCATTGGATGATAAAGAAGGATAGGATCAATTTTCTTGGCTTTTAACCCATACAAGAGTGTGAGTGACCCGCACCTCGGTCGTTTTCAAGGACCAATGGAATTTGCTAACAGCTTACGTTCTAATTTCTAAGAACAAATTTACCTTTTTCCCGTGTACATTTTTAATTAATTAGATCTAATATCCACACGATTTAATTTAAAATAATAATGGAAGGTAGAATCAAAATTGATTTTAATCTTTCAGAAAAGCTAGGGATGCATAGTACCAGAAGTGAGATGAGACCAGAAGGACTGAGCTAATCAAATTCTTCACTCGGCGAAAGTGAATATTCTTGATAACAAACCAACGGTTGGCCCTCTGGTAGCGGTTTCAGAATTTCCCCTCCAAAACGTGAGACGCTCGCGGTGGTAGACGGCCGAACTAGATTCAAGGAGCCGGGTCCGTGTTCCGCCGCTTTAGGTTGAGGGGAAGGGGGTAAGAAATTTTTTTGGAACTCAACCAATTTTTTTCTCTCTAGCGTAGGCGCGATTGAAGCGACATAAAATCCTCAAATTTGTTCACTAGCGCCAGGATCTACTATCAATGCTAGAGCCCTTCACTTCTAGTCTCATCTCACTTCTGATAGTACCTAAGCATATGTGAAGTTCTGGAAGATCCACGAAAGGCGCGCAATAACTGATCAAAAATCGTGGCAGATTTATGAATTACGAGTTGTTAGGCCTATAAGTAACTCCAAATTGATCAAAATATAATTTTTCACGACGTTAAGATCCCCTTTGAAAAAGTTGAACAGGGTTTATGACCGATGGTCGAACTTTTGATCACCTCGCGCGCTAAGCCTAACACCATCAATTCTTTCTTAGAACTTTTCCATCCAAAAAATTCGTTAATTTATATTCCGGCGCATGGGTATCGCTATCCACGATTTTCACGATGAAAAAAAAAAAAAAATAACTAACGCGTGAACGGAAATCGATAAATCATACGAGTAAATAACACTAGGAGGAAAAAGGGTGTCTGATAATCCATTTTTCATAAAGAAATCCACGGCAAGGGGGAGGATTTATTTAAAGAAATTCGTCTTAAAACTTGTCGCCCGTGAAGAATTTTAAAGCGTATTTCTTCCATACAGCTCCGAGGTCCTCTGAAAAATTCTACATATTCCATTTGTAATACACATCTAGATCAGCTCGATCTCCAATTTCCGTTTTCCATTTAAAGAGCGCTCGAACCGTGATCCACTCGGAGAGATCAGTATGGATCGCTCGATAAATATGTAGAGGGTTTCGGAGGGATTTAAAATTTAACGACCTTTTTTCTAAATATAAAAGGAAAAATATTAATAAAATTAAATTACCTCTTATTTCAAATAGTTAGCATTTAATTTCTCTTAAAAACGAGGACTACTGCGCCATCCGCCATTGGTTTAGTGGCGTCTGCTAAATCGAACCTCTTACCCCTATCTTACCCTTACCCACTATCTCAGACTGTAAGAATTCAACCAATCACGTTGGGGTAAGGGGTTCTGGCAAGCAGACGCCGCTAAACCCATGGTGGCTTAATAGTGCTCGTTTTTAAGGCAAATTAAATGAAAAAAAAAATTGTTATAAGAGACCATTTTTTAAATTTTTTCCTTTTATATTTAGAAAAACGTATTATGTTATGTCAAGAAGTTATATCAGTATCTCAGAGAGAGAGAAGGTATAAGATGCCTTTGTATTCGCGCGCCATAGTCCCAATCCCCCTTTCAAAATACAAGGGGGGACGTAAAAGGAGGCGCCGGGCTATATCGCCTCTCCTCAGTCGGAAAATACGTAATTTTCGTCGCGCTGACGTGAGTTTTCAAGAACCAATGAGATGTTGGTTGTAATTTAGAGACGGGGATTGACTCCGGACCTACGTTTGGACTGGAGATAAAGCTGGAAATCTGGTGAATTTATACCTTCTCTCTGAGATACTAGATATAACTTCTTGGTTATGATACCTGGACTTTTCCTTTGAGTGTCCTGGCGCTGTCTGTTGGAAGTTTTACCGAAATAGAGCAAATTGCGAGCATACAAGTAAATGGAATACGCCATCAGTATTCTGACTCTGATTTTGTTAAAGAAATTATATTGAATTTTCTTTCTGATTTTCATATCAGGAATAAAAACACGCGCGAAACATTGACTAGATCCTAATTCTGCCAAAAAAACGTAAACTGGGTCAAAAACGAGTTCTTCTTTATGAGAGGAAACAAGCTCGTTTGATTGTCTAAGTCAGTGATCGAATAAAAAGTTAAAATTTCATTCATGCTTTCGTATGACCGGTTCAAAAGAAAATAAACAGCCTAAGATGGTAAACTTCGCTAGTTGATTTTTAAATCGAGGTTTTCAGTGTAGGGAATAAACTATAGACTTGATGTTTATTATTTTTATTATTATTATTCGATAAATATTAAAATATTATAATGGTATAGTGCGCAATACAGGGTGTTTCATAAAGAGCGGTAGGATCGATTCGAAGTACATTGAATTCTATGGGCGATTAATTGCCTAAAGAACATCCCCCTTAGTTTATGACAGACTTATCAGAAACCCACTGTATAATTGATTGTGTTATATTCTTGTAAACGGTGGGCCTAATAGGACAAAATGTCATAGAACATTCTGGGCTCAAAATGTCCCATGAAACTCACTGTACTTCGACTCTACCACCGATTTTGCAAAACCCTGTATATTTATTACCAAGCTTTGTGATAACGAAAAATATGAGATGAAAGTACACTTTTTTATCTCGCGGAGGTAAAACGTTGAACTTTCCTTATGACCCGTGGAATTTCTTGGCCTTTTAGCTATCCATTTCATTTACAATTCGAATCTTATTTTTTAAACAAATCTCAAATTTATCAGTCGGATGTTCTTAGAAGGTTTTTAGGTGCACTTTGGAAAAAACTATATATTTTTCTATCGTAAATGGTTCGATGAATTCTCGCCTATAGGCGATTTGCTTTACTTCTAGATCACAATTATGAAGTTCGAATCGTTTCTATTCATATAAACATAAGTTCATAAGATATGTTCCATAAGTTTGTCATTGGTTACTGAGAGCTTGTTGTTGAGAGGTGAAACGTCATAGATTCTCGTAAAGCGACGCCTGGTGCTGGTGCAGGCGCTGTCAAAGGCTTAGCACAGACTAAATACGAAGATGGAAGTCCTGCAAAATTAACCGAGTGTAGTCAATTCTCGCTTGTCGTTCTGGAAGTAGCTCGAGCTGTAAGTCTCTAGCATTACGAAGTATAAAAAGTGTCACAATATATGTTTGTCACTGGTTACTGAGACCTTGTCATGAAGTGACGTTGGTGAAACGTCATAGATTCTCGTAAAGCGACGTCTGGTGAGGCGCTGTCAAAGGCTTAGTACAGACTAAATAGGAAGATGGACTGAAAAAAGCGAGTGTAATCAATTCTCGCTTGTCGTTCTCGAACTAGTTCAAGCTGTAAGTCTCTAGCATTACGAAGAATAGGTAGTATCATACTTATGGAACATATCTTATAAACCTATGGTATGAATTATCATTTGAAACTTCGCAACTTTGAGATAATACTGGGTAATATTTTTTATTCAATGTATCAAATCTATCTTGCGTACCTTATGTAAGTTCTCATTTTAAAGATTAGGTAAAAGCGAACCCTGCATGGTCGTGTATATGTCGTTCTGCTTGGACGGTTTTTCTTGTATTATGGCCGCATGTTCCCCTCTTTTTCTTCTTGTTAGGATTGTGTCTTGTCTCTTGAGGGTGCCAATTCAAATACCAAACTTACCAAGGCCCGTTCCATGCTTCCTTTTAAACGTGTCATGGACCGTTTTGACACTCAGACGCTACTTATTTCTCTATAAGCAAAATTTTGTTTCTGTACCCGGTACTGACGGAGGAGAAAGTATTAGTTTTACCTGCCCTCAGGCCACCACCAAATTATTGTTTAGTGACCGTAGATGCAGCGTGCTAGTCGTGTCTGTATAGATTTTATTTATAGTTGCGTCATACTTTGTTATACCCCAAAGCCACATCGTGCATGTGGTTTACACTGCATAAGTACAGTGGTTAAATTGAAGTTGCGACTATACAAGTACACGATATAGAAATGTAGTAAATTAGTTTATAGCAAATTATCTACTTCTTCAATTACTGACACTTAATTTACCTAAGGCACCGATATACAGGGTGTTTCTCATAAGTCTGGCATATATTAAGGTGGATATGTTCTTTGGGCCAATTTGAGTCCAAAATGTAATTTCCATGATATTTTGTCGTCCAGGTCACTGTTTTCAAGTTAAGATTATGGATGATCCCTTAAATTTAATTAAGAAACTGATTCAGACAATTATTTCTAATATAATTAAGGGGTAATCCCTAAAACACTCAAATCATTACTCGAAAACAGTGACCCCGACGGCAAAATGTCATAAAGTTACATTTCGACTCAAAATCGCCCAAAGAACATCTCCCTTAATTTAAGGCAGACTTGCCAGAAACACCCTGTATATAGAGAGCTTTCAATTTAAGGAGGAGCTGAGTCTCGTGACATAATTTACGCTGCCATATTGGTGGTTTTAAAGCAGGAATGAAGCTGAGACCACCCAATATGGCTACCAGAACATTTTATTATAAATTTTGTGAGGGTGTGACGTACTACCAGTACCATCCCATCTGAAAGCTCTCTATAGGCGAGATGACAACAATTTTTTCGTCGAGGCCAAGGAGGTATCAATGCAATATTTGCTTTTGAATAAGTAAAAATCTTAATTGACTTTTAGTCAACGCTCAGCTATTCCAAACCGCTTTACCAAGGAAGTTGAAATTTTGTTGAGGCGAGATACAAAATGAGAAAGATATTCTCAATCCTCGGTCATCTTGAAAAATGGGCATCAGAAATATAAATATACCTTTCTTACAGAATAACGTCCTAAATTTTTAGTAACCTGGTTGGTTGAAACGGGCTTTACTAAAATATTTCGTATGACAACGCCGTGTGCCTTTTCTGCTAATTAATATATAAAATAACATAGACAAACTATGTAAATTTTCTATTAAAAATATTTAGATTTCCGGGCAGAATCAAAATAGGCCTAAATCTTTCAAACTACAACTCATGCATGGGGGAATTGACGCCTTCTAATACATAAGAGGACATACATAACGTACCTCATTTAGTATTATTTTAATAAAATTATTATAAAGTTGTACGAAAGACCTCGCATAACTCATTTAGGAATGGATGTCGCCGTGCCACGGATGTTTTTTGTCAGGCGTCATTAAACTCTCTCAATTAAAGATAAAAGCGGAAAGAAAAGAAAGAAAGACTGAATGAATCGAAGAGAGGTTCCCCCTTATATAATAAAATAAGAATAATACTGTATAAAGACGGTCGCGTCTCATCTCGAACAAAAGGCGCGACTCCATAAAAAAAAGTTCAAAAACGATCGAACAAAAATATATATTTATTCCCTTGTCCTATCTTTATTGAATTACGACCCCAAACAGAGAGGAACACATGCAAATCTTCAACTGAGACTTCTTTCTTTTTATTCAATATTGTTTCAATATTGCCAAGAAAATAGGTTTTACTTGGAATTTTCAAGCTGCTCAAAGCATTCAAATACTATGGTACACGCTTTACAGGAATTAGGAGCGAATCATGTATTCAAACTTAATTTACACCATAAGTTCATAAGATATGTTTGGTACTGGCTACTAAGAGCTTGTCATGAAGTAACATAGGTGAAACCGTACGTCATAGCTTCTCGTAAAGCGACGCCTGATGAGGCGCTGTCAAAGGCTAAATAGGAAGATGGACTGCAAAATCACTCAAAGGCTTAGTAGAGACTAAATAGGAAGATGGACTGCAAAATTACTCAAAGGCTTAGTAGAGACTAAATAGGAAGATGGACTGCAAAAACCGAGTGTACTCAATTCTGCTTGTCGTTCTGGAACTAGCTCTCATTAAGTCTCTAGCATTACGAAGTAAACTTATGTTTACACTTGGTAAATGCAGGATCAAGTCTCAAGTGCACCTGACTTCTAAAGTTGCCTCAGTTCTGTATTGTTATATAATAACTGATTTCACTATTAATTTTCCTAATGATTTCGAGTCTCTACTGACTTTATTCAGTATCAGCTCGAATTAAGAATTTACATCTAATTATTGACAATTTGATTTCACGAGAATTCAAGCGCAATCACGTGACTTCAGGAAGCAGCTCCGTTAGTGAATTGAAAAGCTTCGAGACACAATAGAGGTGCGCCTCTCGATCATGAGTGACCCATGGAAGTTAGTATTTGTAGATAAGAAACCAGCAACGCCATTGACTGATAGTTCTTCAATAAGCCATTTGAGAAACGGTCGCTCTTTAGAAAATTATTATTACCGTCTTTCTCAGGTGCTGCTCATCCTGATTTCATCCACACCTTAAATCGAACGAGAAAGTTATACCTTGAAATATTTTCGTAGTTGTTACGTCTGCTCCGTTGTTTGGGAAAAACCGGATAATTTTACCCAATCCAGACGGTTTTATTGAGATTTTTTGTATTACCAGTATAGTTTCTTGATTACAAATACTTCTGTTTGTGATATCAAAAGTAGATATGTATATTTTGGGCATAATTTAAGTAACGAATAAGTTGCTGTCAGTAATAGATGGTGTGCAAACAAGTGTTGCAAGTCATTTGTGAGTGCAATTCAATCGCTATTGACAAGAGACTGAAAAGCTTGCAGTTCTGTTCGATTCAGTGCACTCAGTTCAAAGTTAAGACAAGGGAGAGGGAATTTTCTAGCCCCTTTAGTACTATATATATATTGCCAATTGAAAGTTTGGGAAAAATTAAATTCTGTAATTTGAGTACTTTTAAAAGTTGTATTCAATAACGTTTCAAGCTCCGACAATCCTAAATTATTGACAAAAATGATGATTTGCCAGCGGTATTCGGTCTCTCGTCTTTAATGAAAGAGATAGAAATATAAACTATTTTTAGTCTTTACATTCAAAAAACAATTAGTCTTATCATTTAAGTATTTGGTATTTTCTAGCTTTTATGAATTCGAACCCTGTTATATTTTAAGCATGTGTAGTTGATATTGTAGAGTCTTTACCATATTGTTGGGGATGTTCTTGGTACGATGTCTAGGCTGGAAATTCAATTGAATCTAGTCAGCCAGGAATTGAATGCGGGTACCATCAGTTTGGGGGGAGGCTCAGGTAGAAAGAGCTCTATCCTCCTAGGAAAGAGAACGAGCGAAAGAGAAAGAGAGAGAGGACACCTTGCATCTCTTTCTCTTGTCCGGTCAGTCACCTTTCTTCTGCCAGGCCATTTTGGTTGGCCCTCAATGGGACTTCGCCTACCTGTTATCTCTTCGCGTCACGTCACCGTGACGGAGATGGGGGCCTCGCGCGCAATTTAATTTATCACTATAGGTGGACGATTAACTTAATTTTTAAAACAAAGTTTTTATTACGTGGACACAGAAACCAAATTTCTAAAAGAGGATTTAGGCTTTAAAAGCTATACTTGTAAAGCAAGCTATTGATACTTATGCGTTAGGACTTTTTGGTCTAAAATGTGGCCATTTATTAATTTAATGGCTATGAGTTTTTTCTATTCAATCATTAAATGGCAACGAATATTCAATTTGGACTATTTAATGGCTAGGAATTTGGTCTATTTAATCATTCAATGGCTACGAATTTGGTCTATTTAATAATTTAATGGGTACGAATTTCTTCTATTTCATGGGTACGAATTTGGTCTATTTAATGGCTACGAATTTGGTCTATTTAATGGCTACTAATTTGGTCTATTTAATGGCCACTAATTTGGTCTATTTAATGGCCACTAATTTATTCTATTTAATGGCTACGAATTTGGTCTATTAAATGGCTACGAATTTGGTCTATTTAATGGCTACGAATTTGGTCTATTTAATGGCTACGAATTTGGTCTATTTAATGGCTACGAATTTGGTCTATTTAATAATTTAGTGGGTACGAATTTGGTCTATTTAATGGCTACTAATTTGGTCTATTTAATGGCTACTAATTTGGTCTATTTAATGGCCACTAATTTGGTCTATTTAATGGCCACTAATTTATTCTATTTAATGGCTACGAATTTGGTCTATTAAATGGCTACGAATTTGGTCTATTTAATGGCTACGAATTTGGTCTATTTAATGGCTACGAATTTGGTCTATTTAATGGCTACGAATTTGGTCTATTTAATGGCTACGAATTTGGTCTATTTAATAATTTAATGGGTACGAATTTGGTCTATTTAATGGCTACGAATTTGGTCTATTTAATGGCTACGAATTTGGTCCATTTAATAATTTAATGGGTACGAATTTTGTCTATTTAATGTCTATGAACTTGGTTTGTTTACTTTATAATTTAATGGCTATAAACTTGTTTTACTTTATAATTTAATGGCTAAGAATTTGGTCTCTTTCATCATTAAATAGCTACGAATTAGGTCTATTTAATCATCAAATAGCTACGAACTTGGTCTATTTAATTATCAAATAGACAAACTTGGTCCTTTAATGGCTACGAATTTGGTCTATTTAATGGCTACGAATTTGGTCTATTTAATGTCTACGAATTTGGTCTATTTAATGGCTACGAGTTTGGTCTATTTAATGGCTACAAATTTGGTCTATTGAATAATTTAATGGCTACGAATTTGTTCTATTTAATAACTTAATAGCTACGAATTGGTCTATTTAATAACTTAATAGATACGAATTGGTCTATTTAATAACTTAATAGCTACGAATTGGTCTATTTAATAACTTAATAGCTACGAATTGGTCTATTTAATAACTTAATAGATACGAATTGGTCTATTTAATAACTTAATAGCTACGAATTGGTCTATTTAATAACTTAATAGCTACGAATTGGTCTATTTAATAACTTAATAGCTACGAATTTGGCCTATTACATATTTTAATGGCTTGGAACAATTTAGGATGAAGAACTCGGTTTATTTGAAGAAATGCCCTCTGATCGCGTCTAGGGCATCTTAAAGGAGCTTTCCGAAAATCTTTCGTTTTGACTCAATTATCACCGTAAATTAATATGGTTCTATTTATAAATTGCAATTCCGAGAGATCCGAATTATGCGGTGGTCCATGTTTTAAAAGTGACTATTTTTTTAGTTATAATCACGCACGACGAAAGAATTAAGAATTCGTGTGTTATCATGTATTTTCTTAAGGCATATATTTTTAATTATATATCTGGCCTACCCTCTAATTCAACGCTTTGATTAAGCGTCTGTTTTGATCGAGAATATGCACGCAACACTCGAGTTCACCTCCAATCTACAATTCTGTTTATACAACATCCTTCATTACGTAACTATCAATCACGGGGCCTTTACGTAGTCTCTAGGTGGGACGGACTTTAATAAACCCCTTGGGTTATGGAAAAGAAATTGATGTAATTATGTTGAAAAGAAACGCGATCGTTTCAAAATTATACACGGCCGCGCGGCCGGCAAACGATATCCTTTGGGGCCTAGAAGACCCTCCGAGGGGCAGTTCACTCTAATGATGCAGATTATCGAAGGTATAGCTTGAATTTTTCCGATGCAAAGGTCTTTCAGAAAGTTGTTCGTTTGCTTCTTGGCGAGAGGGCCCTCGTGTGTGTAATTCCTCTCATTATGTAATTCCCGAAATGGTCTATGGATAGTTTTCACCACTTTTCCAACTTAAACATCAGTGCAGTGTTGTCAGGCCCTCTGTGAATGAAGTTGGTCAAGTACTGATTCAAACTGAACTGCTAGCTAGCCTCTCTCTTCAATCTCTTGACTCAATGCTCGGAAAACGGCAAAAAACGAAAAAAGAAACAACCTTACCTCTAGTGTAAACTATAATTAGTGTTTAATGAAGATGTTTAGACAGAATACATCTTCCCTGTTACCATACCCGTTCATCTGCTTGATATTATACTTAAAGATTATATTTTTAATTCACAATTCGAATCTAAATTCCTGAATTTAGTCTAGACAGACGCGCTCATGGCAGAGTATATAGCCCCTCGGATATATCCTTTTAAAATAACGTATTATAAGGTATGCACCAGTTTTTCTTTGATAGTATAGACAAGCGAGATAATTGTTCCCAATGACACAATCTAAATCCAATCCATCGTACCCAAAGGTTTCTACAGATTTAAAAATTTAAAAATATTTTTTTTTGTTGGTAGGATATTTTTTATACATACTTCCCTAAAACTGACAAGTCTCATCAATTATTGCATTTGCGTATTTTTCTCCCCAATCAGTTTTTAGCCTTCTTAGAAAGTTGCGGTGGACTTTTGACTTGTTCAAGAGTACTTGTACTAACTAGGCTACGTGGTCTTGCCCTGGTGTTTTAAGAATTGGCTTTGATCTCACAAGCATGGTGTTGTTTTTTAACAACTTATAAATTCAATAAATCTGTGCTTAATTATAGGTTAAAGGCAAAGTGTCACAGGTCTAGAATATAGTGATGGCAGCTCTACGTATGCAAACGTCATACCATCTGTCTCTTACCTTAGTGTCATCCCCCCTACCGAGTACGAACAGTATCCTCTATAGTCTGCTTCTACGAATTTTCACGTGACGTCACACCCTCCTATATCTTACCTCGGTTTTGGCGACCATATTGGAAGTCGTCAATACAATTTTGACCACTGTAGCTCTCAATTACAAAATGCCACCAAGATGGAGGGATATACAGTCTACTCCCCTCTCTATTGCCACTAGTCTATAGGACGTTATTTACAGGGTTCGCGGACCCAGCCTTAAGGAGAAAACAGCAAAACCACTTTTAACGAATTGTACCTTAGTGTTACTCATATCAACGGGGTTGACTTGATTGGCAAATCAAATTGGGAAATTAAAGAATTGTGAATTGTGCATGAATAACAATTCAACAATTGCCAGATATCACTGTGGTCGTAGCGCAAGCTTTGGTATACGCTACGCAACGCTTCAAAATGCGCAAATATCGCAAGTTCATAAGATATGTTCCATAAGTTTGTCACTGGTTACTGAGAGTTTGTCATAAAGTGACGTAGGTGAAACGTCATACATTCTCGTAAAGCGACGCCTGGGGAGGCGTTGTCAAACGCTTAGCACAGACTAAATAGGTAGATGAACTGCAAAACTAACCGAGTTTAGTAAATTTTCGCTTGTCGTTTTCGAACTAGCTCTCAGTAAGTCTCTAGCATTACGAAGTATAGGCAGTGTCATACTTCCGGAGCATATCTCATAAACTTATACTAATATGTAATAAGCTTTATTGATATCAAACATACAGAACGGGTGATTATTTATAAAATGCCTTATCGCGTCTTGGCCGTTTTCTAAAAGTAAATTTCCATCACCTGAATATTGGAGACATTTGAGGTTCGCATTTACAAGCGCGCGCGTTATTTTGAATTTAGTGCTCTAACCCACGCCATTTTTCGTCGCTGAAGGCGTGGGACGTAAGCTAAGCTCGGCTCTAAAATACCCCTTTCGTTTGGCTCCCCCAATTTTCGTGTCTTCTAAATCAGAGAGACGAGTCACCAGGGCCGCGTGTGAAGTCATCCGGTTACTTGTTGCATGCTAAATACTTCGGGAGGTGGACTCTCTCTCTCGGTTCAAACAGTCCCTCTTTGCTGATAAACCCACGAAAAATCGGGGTTTTTTTTCCACGAAAGTAAAAAGCTATGTATAGTAAGATTAGATTTAGAAATAAATTGAAAATTTACGGTAATTCTTTTTAATTTGATGGAGTGACTTAGATAAAATAAACCCAACCCCCTCTCCTGTGAGCGTTTTCCTTCTAGTTTTTTCGGAAATTTTACTAAAAGTGTTTTTTAATGTTTATCAGTTACGAAATTCTCTACCCCAATTATTTTGACTTGTGTCAAAAAGAAACATTCATTTTAAAAAGATTAACTTAATCAGATTGAATATTTAAAAATTGAATTTCGAGTCTATCACGTGACGTCAAATACGTCCCATTAACAGCCATAGTTGTCTATAGAGTAATGGCAGTCCCACACCTTGAATTGTATTAAGTTCTATTGGGAAATAACACGAGGTGCCATTAGTCTATGGAACAATATCTGCTTCCTTGCCTTTCAGCCTGTTTAAATTATAAAGCATTTTATAGTATTTGAGCACCTTGGAACTTGTAGAGTTATCAATTGTAAACCCTTTAACAACTTCATTTGTTTAGAAGCGATTATAAAGCTTCTCTAGTATTTAAGCATCTTGGAACTTGTAGAGTCCTCAATTGTAAACACTTTAGCAACTTCATTTGCTTAGAAACAATTATTAAGTTTCTCTAGTATTTGAGTGCCTTGGAAGAGATAAAAATTGCAATAACAACAAAAAATAACACAAACAAGAAAAATAATTCTAGCCGCTCAAAGAGTATAGACAGTGAATTATGCGTTTATTAAAAAATAACCAAAATTTAAATTACTTAACCAACTACTGGTATAAATTAAAAATTAAACAAAATTTTTCTCGCTCTGTACTATAAAGTATATTTTTATACATAAAACTATTAAATTTTACCAACGAAAAAAAGTTACTAACCTAAATTTCCTTATTCCGTTTTAAATAGCCGGGCAGTAAAAAATTATCTAAGAAAAAAAATCGTAAAAATCTTTAGCGTTGCGCCCCTATCGTAAGAAAAAAAATTTATTGACCTTTTACCTGGCGCCATCTACGGGCGACGATCGACTAAGCGCGTTTTGTCTCTCGGCTATTTCGGCAAAAGTTCCCGAACACCGTGGTCCGTGGTTCGACTGCTAAAATTTACCTGTCGTGTATTTTCCGTAGCCGGTGCCGCGTTACGGGGAAAAACTTTTACTTCCCGTGATAGGTAGACCTTAGTGCCGGATGGATTCGAATCGTGGCGCGTAAAAACACCTTTTTCTCTCTCGCTACTTTTAATATTATTAAATTTAATTCTGCGGTGAAAGTTTGTGACGACAACATTTGCGCATATACGGATTAATGTGATTTGTGTGAACGTGTGACCCGTTTCGTTTTTTCGGAAACTTACTTTTCAACCTTGCTGCTACGATATGACGGATGTTTTATTACATTGCCTTCTGTAAGTTTAATTTAAAATTAATTTTAAGCTGTGAAATTAAGACGTTTCTGTGTCTAAATTTACTCGTTAAAATTAGGGTTTTTAATTCCAAAATTGACAGCTCATTTAAGCCTTGGTTTAATCATAGCGTAATTTTATGGCTACGTGGTTTAGGCTTAGTGGTAATGTCAGAAATAACAGCGTGAAAGTACTGGAATAATTTCAAATTTTAGGTTTGCGTTAAACCTAAAATTGTCATGGTATACCATCGAAAATAACGTAAGCCTTAGTAGGAATTTTTGATGTACAGGTAAACACTCAAGAAAATAATTTCAATTTTCTCTTTTTGAACTAAAATGCAGTGTAATATAGTTTCATATGGGCCCACCCATAAGGTTCAAATGGTTATAAAAACGCGTAGTAAATACGCTAAAAAATTCGGGTCAATTTAAAATTTTTAACCCTTTCGATTAGACAGAATAACAACCCAAAAGCAAGCAAGCACTTTCTACTTAACCGCAATTTTTCCACTGGAATCTTTTCTTTTCGAACAATTCAATTTTACCGCCGCGGCGATCGACCCCTGGTTATTTTTTTTAAAGGCCTCCCTTTCACTCTCTCAATGTAACCGGTGCCGGTAACAGGTTAAACTAGGGGGTAGGGACCCCGTTTGTGACGTCACTCGCCCCCTTAATGTACGCTATGTACTTGCCCGTAAATATAGCCCAGTTATAACAGGTTGTTAAACCAGTATTATGACTACAATCAAAGATATTTAGATATTTTTTTTTCTCAAATTTCTTTTTCAAATTAATTTATGATGAAATCTATCGATAATCGATAATCGATATCTATTAATTTCTCCTATGATTATAGAGCATTAATTTTGATCCAATTAGATAGGTTTAGAGACCCGAAGTGACTTATTATTTTCATCATTATCCTGGATATTCGCGGGAAATTTACGACATCACTATGTGCGGTATAATTTAATCATCTTTAAGCTCTGATTGAAGAAGTATGTTTAAAAATTTACATGCATAGATAAATTTTGGCATAGTTTGCTTTATGAAGTTTCCACCATGTTAGAAATTCTGATCACGCCATACATTTTTAACACAGTGATTTATTTAATTATTTCCAAACTTTAAAAAGTAAATTTCCGATTTTCCGCGCATCGGTGAATCCGAAATGAAAAATAAAAAAAAAAAATTGTTTTGGTCCATATTTTGGTTAATCGGTAAAGTCTATGGCAGATTTCAATTTTTTTTTAGAAAATGGTCTACTGCATTAAAAATTAATTCAGAATCTCTTGTACAGGCTTTCATGGTTTACGAACTTTCGGTTTTTTTTTTTGTTTTATTTTTTTTTGTCGAGATAAGTCATTTGAAAAGCGAAGGTTATGGGGTTATTTTTGTTAAAAATTGGGGAAATTTCTACTATTGTAGACAATTTTGTTGGATCATTGACGTCATCGGAATATTGTGAAGGATATCTTGCCTGGTCATCGTTTGACTTGTCTCTAGAGTCAAGACTGAGTAACGTAGCTTTTGAATATTTACAAGTACCCCGTCGCGTTTTTGGAATAGATAGCGGGGCATCAAAATTCAGACAATTTTCCAAACTCAGATCGAGATGTTACCTTCTTAAAATTGACAGTTACCTACCTACGAAACTGAGCCTTTCTGACTTGAGTAGTATTTTAGGAAGCTAAGTTAAATTAGATATAGTTAAGAAGAACACCCTTTTGCGGGCATTGAGGTTAAGAATAAATTTTAAAAAGTTTGCGATGAATGAACACAAGTACTTAATATGTAATAAATAGTGTGCACTATGAAGGGGCTGTAAAGAATTCCTCCCCGGCTTGTTTACTTTACCCGCGCTTCAGGGCTGCCAGTAATTTGTGAGAGCATCTCGCGTTTAGAACTGAAAGATCTGAATCGAACAGAACTACAACCTTTCAGTTTGAATAGGGACATGGCAGTACTACGTCATGCAACGTCACTAGTGCTAAAAACATACCACGAGGAGGGGCTTGTATAGCTTTCATTCTGAAAAAAAAAAAAAGAAAAACATAGCGCAATGGCGCTGGGGGCGGAGTTAAGCCCGAATTGCCAAGTCCCTATTGCGCTCACCATTGACTGGCAAACACTTAATTGTCTGTGTGTTATCTTTAGTTTAAATGAAGTATTTACTTGAATTCTCGGTTGCAGACTGGTTTTCTGGTATTAGTTTGCTTTTTTAGAGGGCTAGAATTATTTTAGGGATGGCGACCACTGTTCACAGTATACACTTCAAAATGTAACTAGTTTCGAAGTAGCCTCCAATATCGTGTGCTAAAGACAGAACATCCGGTAGGTGGATCCAAAGACGTTAGAAAGGGCTTTAAGTAACCCGTCCACTACAGTATTTTTGTTTGATGCCTCATTTGACGTCTTTGTTGTCCACATAACCGGATGTTCCAGGCGTCTAAAGATAAACTCTTCTTTTACCCCCGAAGTTTGAAAACTTGCTGTTATTTTCTACTCTTTTAAAAGTATTATATCATTTTCTAGAGATGGGCCGATACCGATACCATATCGGTATCGGTACCGATATTTGGCTTTAACCGATATATCGGTATCGGTTAAAAATGAACCGATATTTCTACCCGATATTTTTTGAAGAAAATAAATACTTATGTTGAGAGTAGATGGCGCCATAAGACCTAAACTCTGAGACAGCACAGTTTTTCATCTATTTTTGGATAACGTAACTAGTGTCTAAAATGGGTTTTTCGTATGAAAAGCCAGTTTTATAGTTTCAAGTACCGAAATTGGATCGAGAATCATCTATAGAGATGGGCCGATACCGATACCATATCGGTATCGGTTTGATATCGGTTTAATCGAAGGATCGGGTAAAATATCGGTATCGGTACGTATCGGTTTCCCAAGTATCGGATCATATCGGTATCGGTTTAAACTGGTATCGGCCCATCTCTATCATTTTCCGCATGGTTTAAATTCTTTCTGAAGTTCTATTCCTTCCTAGGTTGTGTAATTTATACCTGGAATAGATTTATTTCCTATGGAAAATTCTTGGAATTCTCAGTCTTAGAAGAAAAAAATAATAGATCATCTTTGATAAACTTTACTGTTTGTAAGGTTGTTTTAATACCGAAATTTAATTGGCTTCAGTCTAGTCTTAATGTAGAAGTTTCACGACACGAATATAAAATCCGAGCTACTGCTGTTGCTACCAATATAAAGAAATCTTATATGTACAGGAATGCAAACAGTTAATTGGAATAATTGTGCCCCCATTTATGCCATGTTTATTATTTCTATGCTCGTTTTGTGGGTCGGGCTTGAGAACTTACTATTCGTCACGCCTCATAATTCTAACGTAGATTTTCTGTGAATTCATTGGTTGATAGTAACGCCAGGTGCTATACGTGCACGCAAAGAGCAACGCAGCGATATAGATTATTTGCGAGGTAAACTTCGTCATACAGATTCATAAGTTCATGAGATATGTTCTATAAGTTTGTCACTGGTTACTGGGAGTTTGTCATGATTCTCGTAAAGCGACGCCTGGTGAGGCGCTGTCGAAGGCTTAGTAAGACTAAATAGGAAGATTATTCAAACATAATCATAAGTTCATAAGATATGTTCCATAAGTTTGTCGCTGGTTACAAACTGGAGCTTGTCACGAAGTGACGTCGGTAAAAACGTCGTAGATTCTCGTAAAGCGACTCCTGTTGAGGCGCTATCAAATTTTGGCTTAGTACAGTCTAAATAGGGCCTAGATGGACTACAAAATTAAGTGTGTAGTCAATTCTCTCTTGTCGTTCTCGAACTAGCTCCCAGCAAGTGTCTAGTATTACGAAGCATAGGTGGTGTCATACTTATGTAACATATCTTATAAACTTATGACATAATGGTTAGTCTAGCTCTTCCCACAAAATCCGCCGAGATACGTTGAGAAAATGGCTACGTAATAAGTCCTATTATAGCTATATGCATTCCAGATTCATACTATTGGCGGAGACCTCGTGTTTTAACAGATAATATTATTCGATGTCGGAGATTATTAGAGAAAAAAAGTAATTACGCCCTGAAGTGAAAATTAAAGCTTCGTCTCGAATTGACGACGTGGCATTTCAATTCCACGTAAAGGAAAAATATATAAAAATAAAAATTGGATCGTACACGAAAAAATCTAATTGTAGATAAATAGACCTTCATTATAATTCGCTTCCGAGATCCGTAGAATAATTTATAAATTCCTGGATATCATTTCAATTCTAAACGACACCTTAACTTGGTATTGTTGAATTGTACCGCCTTTATATTCGTAGTGGGGTTTCCACTGGTGTTATTTTAAGTTGTGTAAGGGAATCGCGAATTTCCGATTGTCATTGTCCATCATTAAGTGTCGATTGTCTCTGTCCGTTTTCTATTTTCTTATTTTTTATTATTATAATTTTTTTTTCGTTTATGTTTCTTGGATAATTTTTCTGACGAATCAGAACACTGTATTTCTGACGTTATTTTGCAAATTAGTTTTTGGGACCTAGACCTAATAAAACTGAAATTAGTCCTTCAAGTTTCAAAGCCTCGAAGGTAACGATATCGTTTCCTTTCAAACGGTTATGCTATTATCAAATCAAATCTTTTTTTTTGATGATGCAGTTAAAATTACTTTTGAATTGAAATTGCTACCACAGTATATGTCCATTTGTCGTTTATTTAGTACTTGCAATTTCTATGAGCTAATTTTTAACTTTAAACATTTATGTATATTTTCCTCGATGTCGTTGATACCCAATACCTATTTCAGAAAGTTGTTTGTTTGCATGTTCTTTATGTACAGTCACATTTTTTTTTATCGAATTTGACCAAACTGCATGGTTGAAATCAGTAACAGTAATACTAGGAGATGAAGATTAGTTAGAAGTGGTTTAGCTGAATACTTCCCAAGGTTAGGATGGAGACGAACCTCCTCTAGCCATTAAGTGTGTAAAGAACGTCATATTCTAGACTTGTGACATTTTAACTTAATGAATAATCCCTAATTAAACATGGTTTTATATAATTTGAAAGATTTGAAATAAGGTTAGTTACTTAACAATAACATCATTTAGATACGGGTAGGACTAAACACTATACAGGGTGTTTCTGATAAGTCTGGCATAAATTAAGGGTGATGTTCTTTGGGTAATTTTGAGTCGAAAATGTTCTGTGAAATTGTTGCGCTAAAGGACAATGTTTTCGAGTTATGATTTGAGGGTTTTAGGGATGTTCCCTTCATTAAATTAGCAATCATTATCTTTCAGTTTTTTTAATTAAATTTAAGGGGTCATCCCTAAAATAGTCCAATCTTAATTTATGCCAGACTTATCAGAAACACCCTGTATAATGTTTAGTCCTAACTTCTAGTCCCTTAAAACACCCGGACAACACCGGGTAGCTTAGCTAGTACAAAATATTTAATTTTTTTCTCTTATTATTTAATAAAAAATTTAATATTTAATTTAAACTTTAAACTTGACATCAAAATGTATATAAAAAACATCTTATTACGTATACAACGATTTCCTTATAACGTCGTGTTACATACATAGTTTTGGGGCTAGGAGTGTTGATACCATTTACATCAGGAGGTCAGGCTACTTGGCGCACAAAGTACATTACCAAGTAGTTTCGCCTCCGGATATAAATGGTATCAATCCTCCTAGTCTGAAAATGATATAAAAAGCTGTAATCCCGACCATGTACCTTTAAGCAAGTTTCATGTAAACACAGTTGTACCTCTGAAATTGTGTTTGTTTATCGCCTGGCGAACATTGTTTCCCTATTAAACTCTGTAAACGAGGCTTACATGTATTCAGTATATCCGTGTTTTTATTATTGCCTGTATTCCAAAAATTGTGGGATATTATAGCTTAACTCAAGTACACAAACACACACACACACAGCTCATGGGTTTGGTCCCTAGAAAGAAATGTACAAGTAACATATTTATAAATAGGCGCCTCGAGCTATTTGGTAATTAAAAGACAATTGTTTGGGTTTTAAAGAAATATAGATTATAGTGGAATGAGCATTGTTCAATTTATAGGCGCGGTTTTTAACTTAAGTGTGTTAACATTAACGATTATCTTTAATTATTACTATTTTTTTCTTCAAAAGACTAGGGCTAGGTTAACGTTGGTAAAGCTATACGCGTGGTGGTTTTACAATAATTAAACGTTTTTAAGCTAGTTCAATGATATTTATAAGTTAACCTAGAAATTTGTGTTAATTGAGAAAAATTTCAAATTCAAAACCATGAAAATTGGTATTTACTAAAATTGCTCATGGAAAATGGAGCTCTTTGAATTTAGAATTAGTATGAGTAAATAAAATACCCCCATGAATATTGTGGTGTAATCGAAAATAATCAACTTGGTAAAATTCAGTTTGACATTGTACGTTTAGTATGCTACTCAGGGTTGCCACAGTACCTGGAAATCCTGGAAAAGTCAGGGAATTTAAAAACGGCTCGAAAAGGTCAGGGAAAAGTCAGGGAATTTAAAAAGTTTCGGCAAAGTCAGGGAAAAGTCAGGGAATTTGATTTTAGTGGGTAAAATTTCTGGGTATGAAAGTTTCTCCTGATCCTCTCTTAACACAGAAAAGTCTAGAGTAATCCTTAAAAATGTCTAGAATGTTTTTTTTTTTTGTAAAGTAAATGCTCATAAAACAAATCTCCTAGACTGTTATTTATAGTTAAAATGTTTCTTAATCATTTTGGTGCAACAAATACATTGGAAAACGTAATGTAGATCGAGTTTGTTTAATTATAAGCACTTAAATCACGCTGTAAACATTAACGCTTTCGGCCTAAGAAGGTCAGGGAAAACCTGGAAAAGTCAGGGAATTTAGTTCTGAAAATTCCGAGGCAACCCTGCTACTATTTCCTTTTTTGAAAGACCAATCTTTGGTAGCCCATATCTCCATAATTAAGTGTTGAGACCCCATGTTCTTCGGTGCACTTTCATTCAATTTGACCGAAATTGACCCTAAAGAAACACACTCTTCAATTTATGGGAGACTTATGAGAAACACCCTGTATAAATATTTAATTCTTAATTTATAGCATTATTCATGCGAGTATATTATTTATTCACGATTACCATTGAACCCATTTTTTTCTATTTTTGGGCGTAAACCGTTGTTTCCCCAAAACTTTTTTGTTTAAATAAAGTTGACGGGAAATTCGATAGATGGCGTCACCTTACTGGTTCCTACTCTGGGAAGAAATTTTTAAGGAGTGTTTCTCTTAAGAACCATAGAGCCTTAAGAACTCACGAATATTATATTTTCGTGTTATATGAACTTGTCCAAACAATGCTTCCCCACCCATCTTGATCATGTTGTGGAACAAAAAAATAATATAAAAACATATTAAAGTGATTGTGAATTCTGATTTTTGGAAAATTTTATTAAGAACTTTATCGAGATGATCTACTTACGAAGGGGTAGACTCCTGTGCGAAATAACTTGAACTTAACTACCAACGCTGAACTCTGAACTGTGAAGGCACCAAGGGGAAACCAGTTCTCTAAAAAATTATGTCATTTTGTATTTTATTAAATTAGATAGATAAAGATTGGGCAAGCGTATTAAAATAAATTTCTTTTGAATTTGTTTAAAATTTAATGTTAAAAATACATCTTTCGAAATGATCATGGGAGAACTGAGTTTATTCAAGCTGCTCCAAGGGGCTAATCACTCAAGAGTCCCTGTACGCCGATCACTGCTCACTTGATGCAGTTTAGCACTGTCATAGGCAAGGCTTTTAAAGAAAAAGCGTACTTTTTTTTAGTACAAAGGTACAGGCGCCGTGTACACCGATTAGGCTAAGTGACTGGCCCCTCGAACTGTTCTCTGCGGCTAGAGAGTGTCTGTTTCCTCGGTAAATTGTAATTTTAATGGAATAAGAAATATCTCCCGCCAAATAATTTACCACGGGATTATCTTCCAATTGTCACGAGTTCCTCGGTGTTCTTTTCTTTTTCCCGCCAATTTTTCCTTGTATATATATATCTTTTCCCGCTTTTTTTTTCTTTCTTTCCGCTTTAGCAATTTTTCCAATTTAAGTGGGAGGGTTTCGTGGGTTATAGTGGGAGAATCCAAGAATTAAAATGGAGTGTCTTATGAGGGAGACAGCGGGGCTTTAAGACGGATTATTCTTGGAGCTCGGAGCAATATACCAATCATGACTGCATTTTTGGCCATCACTCCAGAATGAAGGCGGAGCCAACATTTAATTCCACCTTCCACTGTCAACGTTCTTAGAACTAAGGGCCAAAGAAACTACTTCCTCGTTTATTTATTTTTTTTTTTTCTCTTTTCCAAAACGCAAAATCAGTATTAGAGCACGTACGTTGTGAGGCCGGAAAACAAGGAGAAGTCAGGGAATTTAAAAATGGACAGAAAGGTCAGGGAAAGTCTGAGAATGCTCAGAATGTTTAGAATCTGAAGAAAATCATGGAAAAGTCCAGGAATTTTATTCTAGTGGGAAATATTGTAACGTTGAAATATCGTTTGCTTCTATAGTACTCCTGGATATTTTCTATGCTTGCTAACTTACAATGTTTAGAATCTGAAGAAAATCATGGAAAAGTCCAGGAATTTGATTTTATTGGAAAATATTGTAACGTTGAAATATCGCTTGCTTCTATAGTAGTCCTGGATATTTTCTATTCTTGCTAACTTACAATGTTTAGAATCTGAAGAAATCATGGAAAAGTCCAGGAATTTTATTCTAGTGGGAAATATTGTAACGTTGAAATATCGTTTGCTTCTATAGTATATACTCCTGGATATTTTCTATGCTTGCTAACTTACAATGTTTAGAATCTGAAGAAAATCATGGAAAAGTCCAGGAATTTGATTTTATTGGAAAATATTGTAACGTTGAAATATCGCTTGCTTCTATAGTAGTCCTGGATATTTTCTATTCTTGCAAACTTACAATGTTTAGAATCTGAAGAAATTCATTGAAAAGTCCAGGAATTTGATTTTAATGGAAAATATTGTAACGTTGAAATATCGCTTCTATACAGTCCTGGATATTTTCCATGCTTTCTGGTTTGGTTTGGTATGGTTTCTTACTGGTTTTTGAAAATTTTCCATGATTCCTAAGAAGCCCCCACACCTGAGGGGGCCAGGGGCAGTATTCCTTAGTCCGACTCCATGGGCTAACTAGCAAGAGGTATTGTGGGATAAAAGATGTTATCGTAAACACCGGTAGCAAGGGCCTTAACCTTGTGAGCCCTCCCTACCCTTTTGTTGGATTTTCGTTATATTTGGACCGTTTGCCTCTCCTACAAGAGAGTCCGACTCCTTAATATAAGTGTACCGATTTTGAAGACTTCAAAACGTACCCAGCCCACTTCGATTTATATAAAATTATTTAAACATAAGTAAATACTTTGTAGCTAGATTAATAGTTAGCTTGTGGGCATCACAAACTCTATTGACCGCTACAAAATTGCAGCGCTTTTTGAATAATATATTGTTGAACTTCACATGTTTGACTTGGGGAGATCAGGGGATTCAGAAATGATTAAAAAGGTCAGGGAAAAGTCGGGAAATTTTAAGAATGGGAGCAAATTAAGGATTAAGGATTTGTAGAAAATTTAAGAAAAGTCCAGGAATTTTATTTTAGTGGACAGCAATCATAGTAACCTGAAAAGTTGATTTACAAAATTAAATATGCAGTTAACATTCGGAACTTTGTACCTAAAAAGGTTATAAAAGTCACATGAAATAGTCAGAAAAACCAAAATGTACCAAACTAAGTGTTCAATGTTCATTTATATTACCTCATATTCGTAGGCTTATGGATTCCTGATGTTATCATGTTACTGCCTAAAACTTAATCAATTACTGTAACTTTTTGAAAATGCTGTTGTCCAATATTAGAAAGAATAAGCTAATGGAATGGAATGGAACCCTCAATTTAAATTTAAATATTCAAGGTAATTGCAGTTTATATGGTAGTAGGAACAGGGCCCTTTTAATATCTAATCTTTAGTTTTTTTCGGATGAAAGATGAATTATTCTATACCCAGACTATAATGGGACTAATTGTTTGGGGATCCATTAATTGAAACCTCCACGAAGTCACGACAAGTTAAAGAAAAATTATCAGGCCGATTGTTTTATATTCGCCGTGGCGTGTGGGCCATCTTTTAATGCAGAATTGGGTTTATGGTTCTTAAAATCCCTCATAGGTGGCAGTACCGAGACTTTCTCTCTCTCTCCCGTGTATCATTTTCAAAAACTCTCTCGAATATCACGCGAATTTGTTTAGGGAAGCAATTTAAATAAATTCACCACCAAAACCTCAAGGTTAATTTCTTTTAGTGAAATTCTTTAGATAACATTAAAATTTAATGTAAATTCTTGTAATATAATAATTTTATTGTTCCATAGATGATCTATTCTCACCACCAAAGTGGATTTTAATATTATAGAGTTTAGTTGTCATTACAGCCTAGGTATATAACGCAGATAAAATTTTAAATATACCTTTATATTTAAAAAAACCCCAAATCGAGGTCGTAACTCAAACTAAAGTCGTGTATATTCAGCCCTGAGAAATTAACGGGCAACGATGTTGCTGAATAGACTAGTGGCATCCCATAGGCCTTAATACAGTCAAAGCTGGGAAAATTCCATTACTCTATGAATTCCACTCTGCGACTGAAGTAAATGTTTTTTTTTTAATTATCACTTATAATTAGAATTCGTTTTTATTACCTCAACGTAGCCCGAGACATTCTCAGTACCTATATTTTCGCAAGAAGTGAGATTTTATTTGGCCCATGCTCTGTGACCTTTCTAGATCCTTTTGTTTATCATAAACTTGTAATTTAAAATAAAGAAAAAAATTATTAAATATGATTTTCGTTTTTCAACGAAACGAAATCAAGGGAATTCAAGATGGATATGATATCTGGTCAGGGTTTTTTACGATTACTTTTTTCATCCCCCTATCGTGTCCCCCCCCTTGCGTCTCTCTTTCATTTATTCTTGGGCCAAGGCTTCGTGGTTTCAATTTTCATAATTAAACACGATAGAAACCCTTTAATTACGCCACTCATTAAATTTGATTCTGATTTCTTTAGTATGCTTTTATAACCAGTTTTTCGGTGCTTAATGGTTTCTATGTAAATGTTTAGGTATTCTTTTACCCAATTCAAGAGGGTGGATTATAAGGGTGAAAGTTAATGTTTTTAATGTGTAATTTTATCATTGGATAGAGGACAGTTTGGGCTATCACCTCCCTCGAGGTATTTCACTGTAACCATTGTTTAGATAAAGTTATGACGTTTGAAAGTTCGAGTTCAAGTGTCAGAAATTGACTTGTTATTATCTTGGTCCGTGATTTATGTAGTCCCAAATATCATACGATAGACGACAATTTGGGCTATTACAAATATGAGCGTTGATCTAAAGATACGACGTACTAAAGTTGGATCGTTTTCATCTTTAAAGTTGTACTGTTGATGTAAGACCCAATGTTTTTGAATCGTTGACTAGGGAACAGTTTGGGCTATCGTAATTTACTAAGAACTTTACCTAAGTATTACTAATCTAAATTTATTAGTTGAACTTTCATATTAGAACAGAAATGAGCTGTGTTAATTAAAATTTAAAGTCATGCAGTGCCAGAACAAGATGGTCTAGCCCATAACTAAGCCACATCGTTTATCTCGCTATCCTCACTGAAATAAATTTATTTCAAGTGAAATATCCCACAGTATAGCTCCGAGGCACATGTGATTCACTTTGCCAACGTTCTGCTTATTTCCTCATTTCTATTTGTTTATGTTAATGCTTCTATACCACTACTATTCGGGTAAAACTGTTAGTGCCATCGATACATTGTAGCTAAAAAGATACCAATAGTTCTATAGGAATAATCACCAAAGCACGCGTCTATAGACTCACTCTGGACTGCTTCTATCTCATTTCCCTCTCTGTTGGAGAGGAGTTCACTCAGTTCAGCGTGGACAGCTCATACGCCACCTACCTCCTTTCCTTCTCTCTTGGAGTGGGTGAGGCCAAATACAGCGCGCATCTATGGAATCCTGACTCTTATCATCTCTCTGCAACGTTCTATCAAAGGTCGTCTGTAGACGAGTCAGTGTGGTATCGGCATTTGATCCCAGGGACCACGGTTCAACTCTCGGTGGAAAAAAACGAAATTAAATAATACGTGTAGCTCTGTGTACTACCAATAGAAAATAGAAGAGAGTAATACTTGGGTCAAAATTTATCTTTAGCCCTGCTTTCTACCTCGTCTTGAGGGTCGTCCAGTTTTTTACCCCTCCCCCCTAAAACTTCAAGTAGCCAATCAGGAGGCTAAAGGTTAGGTATAGAGTAATGGCAGTACTACGTATGCATACGTCATACTTTCTATCTCTTAGCTCAGTGTCATCCCCCTACTGGGCAAGTACAGTATCCCTTCTTACAAGAGCGCGCCTAGATCGAGGGATACAGTCTACACCCTTCTCTACTGTCACTAGTCTATTGTGTTTTTGGAAAGTAATGTTGCTCATGGAATTCTGGGAGAGGGAGCCTCTCCTCGTCCGCCGCCTCTAAGCCGGTACTAGTCTGTTTTGTGGGAACTATTTTCTCTCTTTATAAAAACTGCGAGGAGGCTATCCCGGGAGGGGCAGGGGAGGGGGTTGCGACACTAGAGAGGTAGAAATCTAACCCCTCAGACGAGGCGCGGAAGTTCGGAACGCCGACGCAGAAGTGTTATACTCTCTTCTATTTTCTCTTGGTACTACTTACAAATTACCACCGAATATAGACGAACGAGGAACGAAATACTACTTCTTCTTCTACAGCCCAGGTTAAATATATAGGTTCTGGTATTTCATAGAGGACAGTTTTCGTTTGGGCTGTTACACTCTTAAGGGTTTTCCCCATATACCAAAGTAGTTAAATTCAGACATAAATGAAAATAGCCCATCCTAATTAAGTTGGGGATAACTTTTTTTTTCAAATATTAATTAGATCATCGTAACAATATTTCTTCTATTCACTAAATTAGTCAGAATTTAATTTCAAACATAATAATAATATAATTTGATTTTATCGCGTCGTATAGAAAAGGGGTTGATATACCAAGTTCCAATCTTGAATTTTAATTGAAGAAGCATCAGCAGCGTCTCCCTGCGTTCCCTTTTTATTTATAGGCTTAATTAGGGTGCGATGTTAGAAAATAGCTTTAAGGTCTATCCACCTTTAATTACAGTATGATAATTACTTGGATTTTTCTTTCGCTACTCCTTAAATTACCACTTAAAATTATTCCGCGTTCGTCATTAGTCATTAGTTAAAAAATAATTTGAATTCTGAAATATTTTTAAAAAGCCTTGAATCATATTTTTTACTGAAGGTGCTCATTTGCATACAAATGTTTTACGTTTATGTATATGATTACCTCTTCTAAATAACCATATTTCTACACGCCCAGAGGTATCCGATTTTAATATCAGTTGATTTTGCCGAATTTTTATTGCCCTATACCAAGTTTTCATTCATGTTTCTTGCCAAATACCACTTGAAACGGCCGTCGATTTCATTTATCCATCAACTTGTAAAGCACTTCTAGGGGATTTTGGGTGTTTCTGATAAGTCTGCCATAAATTAGGGGACGTTTTTTGTCGAAAATGTTCTCTGACATTTTGCCGTCCGGGCCACTGTTTTCGAGTTATGATTTGAGTGTTTAAGGGATGGCCCCTTAATTAAATTAGCACAGTCTTTCCGTTTCTTAATTAAAGTTAAGAGGTCGTCCATAAAATATTCCAATCTTAACTTAAAATATCATAGAACATTTTCGACTCAAAATCGCCTAAAGAAAATGACCCTTAAATTATGGCCGACTTACCAGAAGCACGATGTGTATGTAAAAGTCCTGAACCCAGTTTTGCAGGGAAGTTAAAGGCCGACTTCCAGCGGAAAGGGTTCTAACGAACTGAAAACCGAGCATCGAGACTAACAATGAAGCGACCGTGCCGATTTTCGAATCCCCGCTGTGCTAAAAGATGGAAGGGTTCTCGCTAAATGAAAGCCGTGCAATGTGGTTCTAGCGAACTGAAGATGAACAATAGAAATCCTTTTAAATTTATTTCCTCTCGAATTTTTGCTTTCCCCCGAAGGAAATTCTCTATTGCGTATCTTCAGTTCGCTAGAACCACATTGCACGGCTTTCAGTTAGCTAGAACCCTTCCATCTTTTTCCCCAGCGGGGATTCGAAAATCGGCACGGTCGCTCCATTGTTAGACTCGATGCTCGGTTTTCAGTTCGCTAGAACTCTTTTCGATGGAAGTCGGCCTTTAAGTTCATTTCTCCAGCCAATCAAAATGAATTACAAAAGAAGCCTTTTTCACGGGTTATTTCGTAAGTGCCAAGGTAGGTGGCGCTTAAATAGTTCCATTTGGCGGTAAATGTTTAGTCGCATGAATAAGAAGGATTTATTTCACTTTTCCCTTCAAAAGTTGGGCAAGTTGATACAACTTTTTGACCCATCGAGTTGAGTCAAAAAGTTGGATCGTCTGAAAGAGCCTTTACTCTTACGTAGTAGGCGTCCATCTTGTAAAATGGCTGCAGTCATAAACATAAATAAATTCATTTTTGGATTAACTTCCGAACGTTTCAGCCGATTTGACTAATATTTAGTACAAAGGTTTTGCTATACCCTACAGCAGGGCTTTCGGGATTCAACTTGCCACCATCTTTTAAAATGGCGGCTTGAAAAGTAGTAGCAATTTACTAGCGCCTATAGTCCTTTTACTTCTAGTAATAATTATAATTGTCAATGAAGTCGAAAAAAAATTGTGAAATTATAGAATCATGGTTAATAGTGATAATTTTTCTGGACACCATTTTAGATGTCTGCCACAGAAAAATCTCGCACGTGACCCCATAAAGTGACGGGGTGGGAAAATTTTGTCTAAATTCTTAATTTTTTGTTTTAAGTCTGAAATCTGTTTCATAAAATCTTGCAAGTGAAACCCTCGTTTCAAAGAACAATTATGAATACAAACCTACGTTTTCTCCAGAACTTCATTGTTACCGGGATTGAAGTCTCTTAACTCTGACGCATCTAAATAATTACGCCATGAGCTATTATGTTTATAACTTTAAACGTTTTTATTTTTCTCTCTGAGATAGTTTTTTCTAAAAAAAATAAAAAATACAAATAATTACTAGACTAAAGAAGTTAAGAAGTCCACCTACGTCAAAACGTTTAAGATTTTGTTGGATTATGTCTTAGGACTTTGGTTGGTAAAAAAAATCGACCCCAATTTTAAAGAGCTTTTTACAAACACTCCTATGATACACCTTGGGAAAACGTATTCTTTTGTGTTTAAAATCCTAATAATTATTAGGTATATTTTGATTGCGCAATTGTAAGAAATATGACGATTATATTGTATGGAAAATAATATATTTAAGGTCCTTGTGGAGTGAGTGAGTGTCGTAATTGGGGTATAAGTTAATTAAATTCAAACTTCACCATAAGTGTGGCCATGAATACAATGATTTCTTTACTTGGAATTTTCCGAGTCTTTCTGCTTGAACTAAAGGGGAGGGGAGTGTAAAGAAGGCAGAGGCGTGTGGGTAAAAATTATATAAAATACGTGATAGGCACGATGTGACGTCAAGAAACAAGGCCTTCAAATGCCGACATAGTCCTGGTTTTTCACGAGATTGCAGCGCCAATTCCCTGAGGTGGTAGTTTTAGAAATAAAACTAACTTAGCTTCTTTGTACCACGCCTCTCCTTGGCCACGTACTTATGACGTATTTCAAGTAACTCTTGCACGCACCCTTCTTTAGAGACCCTTTAAATGTGTTATAATTTTAATAAACTCCAGAATCGCACCGTTAGTCCTATTTTTCGGCACTAGTGAAGTCGTATTTAGGCAATGGGAAACGTAGTATGTGAATCATCCTACTCTGTTCAGTTCTTAAAACCTGCCAATTCGATAAAACAAGGCTAATGACTCAGAACAACGTGACAGGGTATGACGTCATAGGTTCCGTTAAACGTTCAGTAAATTTTGAAATTTCGTCTGCTGTAAATTCTACTTCATTTTACAAGATTTTAATTAGTTTAACTATTTCAAAATTGCAAGATAAATGGATTTTCGAACGTTTCAATCTTGGTGTAGGTTTTAGATGCTATACTATTTCATTATTGGAAATTTCTCACGGTTTGACTTATGAGAAAGGTTTCATACGGTATTACCAATTTGGAAAAACTGAAAGGTTTTCATAAAGCTCAAGTTTTTATAATTAATAAACCTGAAATTATAACTAATTTTAATTAAAGTTTAAGCCTTCAAGTTTTGGTTATTTAATCCAGTTTTTTTTTTGTGAAACAGTGAACAATTTTTATGCAAATTTCCCTGTGGCTTATATTGAAATTTAACTATCCTTAATGTCAATTCGAATTATTATTTTTTTTTTTCAAATCGCAATAATGCTCATTCAGTGACCGAATAATGGCACACGCATTAGATGAACCCTCGGGCTAATTTGCCAAAATCTTTTCCGATAATTTTTATAGCCGTTAATGCGCGACGACGAGAGCGACCGTATGTCCCAATTCAAATGTTTATCCAAATTTGATATTAAAAAAATGTATTTAAACACACCGAGCGCGCGGTATACGATAATTATTTTAGTATTATCTTAATTTCGTTTCGTAACAATTGGGGAAGTTCATAAACTTAACAGAAGTAGATAAACGTAATTATGAAAGTTATGTGTTTAGATTTTTTGAATTGCCTCTTAATTCTTAATTGAAAGGAGAAAAGTTAACAGCACACCAGGAAATGATACAGGCAATGCTTGTACCTTCTATGAGCAGTTCCCAAAAAAGCAGTTCTCGAAATAGCAAAAGCGGATCCATAACTAAAAACGAGGAAGAATTCAAAACTGCTGTTTTAGAAATAGCAGTTACTGTTAATCCTACAGATTGCCTTACCTATTAAAGTACAAATAAATAATCTAACGTCACCTCAAGTAATTTTTACTATTCTGATACTATTGACGCGCAAATAACCTAATCAAACCTAACCTAACCTTACCTGACCGTATACTATTGGGGTGCAAATAACCAAACCTAATGTTACTTTACCTTATACTATTGGGGTTCAAATTAGCAAACCTAACCTGACCTAAAACTGTTGAGGTTCAAAAAGCCAAACCTAACGTTACCTGATCAAGAACTATAAGTTTAAATAACCCAATCTGCACCGTCATAAACGACTATCGTTTTTCACATCCCTGTTGTACTGCTCGTTAGGGAACTGTTGTATAATGGGTGAAAAGCGTTTTCGGGAAACCGCTGTTTAGGGAACCGCTGTTCAGGGAACCGCTGTTCAGAGAACCGCTATTATGGGACCCACTTATTTGAGGGAGCTTCCCGTTGCAATATATTGGGAAAATTCACCAAGATGTATTGATGGTATGGTACATGACGAAGTAGTCTCAATTTTGGCAGTTCAAATGCATTTTTCATCAAATTTTACTTAGTTCGTTGATAATCTACTTTCGTTTTTAATAATTATCTCATGTATGGTAATTTGGACAACGCTAAAGTAAAGATAATGGCCAGTTTATTGCTAATTAAAAATATTTTTAATGAATTATGCTCGGTTTGTTATGAGGGGATGTACCGGCCACTAATTAAAAAAGAAACCGTATTTCGAAGAAAGCGATGCCACTAATTTTCCTTTTTTTATCCTTAATTGTTTTCCGTCGCCGATCTAAATGCATAACAAATTACTTTTCAACTCATTATTATGCTCCTATTCAACACCAGTTTATACGGACTATTTCATTCCCCGTGACCTTTCACACTGTGTATTAAACCGCCAAAAGCTTTCGCTTTAGTACGAGGTGTAGCTTGAAACTAATTACTTTCTTAAGATACCCGCGATTGAACCAATATTATCGAATTCTATCTATAATATCTAAATACAGATCTAGCATATATTATTAATTTCAAATTGATAAAATTGGTATTCATTATTATTTTAAAAATAAACATAAGTGCCCAATTTATTTGCAATTGAAAACTTTGTTTGGTAAACATAATTATAATATTAATTTGATTTTTTATAGGAACAAGTTAAGTTAAAATTAGAATCTTTAATAAAAATCCCAATAGAAAATTGAAATTGGTAATTAGTAATTTCCTATATATTTCAGAAAGTTGTATGTTTGTTTGTTATTTATGTGACGTCACAATTAGTTGATTTCCAAATATGCCCCAACTGCATGGTTGATATTAGTAACACTAGGGAAGGTTCAATAGAAGTGGTTTGGTTGAGTGCTTCTCAAGGTTGGGTCCGCGAACCTCTAGCCATTATGCCAGTTAAGAACATCCATTTTAACTTTATGATTGACCCCTACTAATTCAGCATAGTTTTATTAAAATTGGAAGATGTAAACAAATTAATTTCTTGAAAAACAACATCATGCGGATACTTCAAAAGTGTGAGGCCAAAAGTGTTAATTTGTACATAAATACTAAACACTTCCTGGAGTATAGTTCCTTAAAACATTCAGGCAACGCAGTATCTAATGTTAGTGAACATTACTAACAATCTTTCAATTTACACGTCAATTTAAATGGATGACTGCTTCCAAATAGTCCCCAATTAAATATTATTCCCAGACACCCAGTTTTACATTATGTCTAGAAATATTGCCAGACAAATGGATGGTGTATTTTCATTAAAAATCAATATAACTAGTTAATTCTCGTTATTGAAAATTTTCCCTTATATCGGTATTTTGCTTATAAGACTTCGTAATTTCCTTGGTAAATTATATCTAAATAATCGTTCCCGCTTATTTAATATTTTGTTTGGCACTCTACCGATATTTGTTTGTTAATTTTGTTGTGATTTCTTATTTTATATTTGAAAAGAATATAAAGTAAATGCAGACAGTCTGAAAATTAAAAATTATAAAAACTTGTATACTTGCGGCTTAGAAAATATTATAAAAACTACTTTTCTCTATGAAAATATTGCTTGATTCCAAGCCCCTTAATAACTATAGTAATAGTTTGAGTGTATTTGAATGGGTTGACCTCAATCGCGAGAAAAGAAATCGAACATAACATAGGCTAGTTTAGAATCAAACGCATGCATTTTCATTTCATAAATTTTTCTGCCAACTTTAGTCGTTAAAAGAATGAATAGGCTCCTTAGAATCGGTGATAGTTTTCTAAGCGCTTAGATTGTTGACCCTTGAACTTTCGTTGACGAGATAATTGGGCGCTACATCCTACAGGTAACAGGCTACGGTTTGAATGTATGGAACGATATAGGAGAAAAAGAAAAACATTCTAGTTAACATTGATGGACAATTTTGAATTTTGAAATTGTTGGCCTCCGGTGACGCGAACGCCTACTTTACGGTGGGCTCACTATATTTCTCAAGATTTACTGATTAAAGAAGCTTCCTATGACGCCATCTAAGCGAGATGGACCGTCCCCATCGGCTAAATTAAGACAAAAAAATCATACTGACCAGTCAAAGAAAAACCTAGATGGTTCAAGCGCTAATACCTTGTTAAGAAGAATGTTCTTTCTTTGCAAAATTCAACTCCATTTATTCAGAGAAATAGTACTCCTTGCCCTCATTTCTTACCTATTTGCATACAAATAATAGCAACTTAAAAAATGATTCTACAATAAAACATTAATCCAATAATCTTTATCTAAGTGAAAGTCCTGGCTGACTTATCAACGCCGAGCCCAATACGCTGCAGGGACGTAGTTGGTGGGAACTAAGAAAGATGTTTAAATCCGCGGCCATCTTTAAAAATGGTGGCCCAAAATGTAAAAAGTATCTTCCTTGGGAATAGCGTCTGCTAGTTTCAACCGATTTCACTAATATTTAGTGAACTGACTCGTAATATCATATAGACGGGCTAAATGGCGGCCAAAAAGGGTAATGAAGTCCCAACGGGCCGGACAACGCCGGGTGCCTTTGCTGTTAGTTTAAAAGTAAAATTGCGTAAATTCGAGGGGCCTTAAGAAGGATTTCCCGCGACTATCTTGTCAGCGTAACTAATTTAACCACCGGTGCGGTTTAGACTTTAGGTCCAACACGACATCAAAGCGGTGGTAATTGGTTTTAAAAGTCTGCCGGGCCCGCTTCACTCCCTCGGAATGTTGCGTAAAAACCAGAATCAGAATCGAGGAGTCATTCTATTATTACTTGTTTGCCTTTGTTGATACGATGATGCTTTCGAAATTGGCGCCTTTTACAATTTCAACTCTCTCTTTCAAAAATCTTTAGGGAAAGCGAAGGCCTTCTTCTATAAAGGATCACTTTTTCTGTCAGAACCTTAATTCTTTGCTAAAGCGAAACTGTAGAACGAACGGATTGGTGAATCTCGTCATATTTTCATCCAGCACATTCATATTTTCTGAAAGATTGTCTGTTATCGCTCAAAGTCGAACCTTTGTTCTCACTCGCGGACGAAAGCATTTAGCTATGATATAACCTATTCCGAAATGGTTTCTTCTGTCCAAGTTTTTTGACCTCGCTTTAGCAAATTTTCCATCTTAACTTGCAGTAGCCAAAAGGAGCTCTAATGTGCTTTAAAAATTTTCAAAAAATTTATCTTGAGTAAATTTATGAAAGTTGTTTGTTAGAATATGCGCAGTCACAGCGTTTAATTAAGCACCGTTGTAAAAATACGGGTGGACCCAAAGACCATTTAGTTAGGAAATAATAGGATGACACTCTGTATCCGTTTAATACTTAAGTTATGTAACATAATACACTTCTCTCGAAGAGAAGTATTATATACTTCTGCTACCTATTATCTATTACTTGTAAGTTCAAATTATTAGTGACCCATGGCTTCCAAATGCAAATAAAAATCCCTCAATTATTTTATGTGACAATCCGTAGATTATAAACTGCACTAGCTTTGATAAACACTCCCAATTCAATTGTGATAAAATTCGCGAAAGGCAACCTCACTGTTTGTGGCATTAACTGCACGTACAGTAATGATATCGAATTTATCATTTATTTAAGTACAAAAAATATTTTAAGATAAATATTCTTCTTGTACACTGGAATAATAATTCCAATCTGTTATATTTTTATTTTTTCTGTCAAGTGAAATGACACTTTCTGTAATGATAGGCTATCGGTTTATTTTTCCGTTTTCCAAGGCGACAGTTGCTCCGAAATAAGGTGATTATTAAAAGAAAGAAAGAAGAAATGAAAAAAAAAAAAAAACCACTGTACGGGCTACAGCAGATGTGTGTGGGCAACAAGGCATGGCGGAGGTATTAAATAAATGCTCCATTTTTTGTATGAGAATTTAGAATTATCTATCGTCAAGAAAATAACAAAAATAAATAGTCCTGTAGAACTAGGAAGCGATATCTAGAGAGAAAAAGAGAGAGAGAGGAAAATTATTCCTTTTGTACAAGGCCGTACGAAAGTCCTTGGAAAACTTTTATTTATAAAAATGTGCTTCATTTGGAATCTGTAGCAAGCAAGGGGCAAGTCACACTCTTCGTTCGTCTCTTCCGTAGTTTCCGAGGGATAGTTATAAAACTAATTAATAAGTCAGTTCGCGACATTTTGCATAACATTTTTATTAGGTTTTAAAGGTAGAGAGAGGGTCACAATAATTTAAAATTTCTTCCGAAGGTTTAAAAAACAATAATTTATGACTGAAATTTGAGCGATTTAAACAACCCTTATTTCATGAAAGTAAATTAAAATGACCATCTTTTTATTATATTTAAATATGCAAAAAGTACATTTTTCTGGCAAGCAGTAGGGATGCGCTTTGTTCTATGGTACGCTCCGGACATAATAAGTTCGAAGAATGTTTGTCCCAAAGTTTATCGCAGATAAAATGTTAATCGGTAATGAAATTCTTCATTAGTCTACCATTCGAAATGTTTGGTACCAATTATGTCCGCACATATTTAGAGCAAGTCATTGGAAATGATGTATGTAATGTACTTTTTCATCACGGGATGGCGCTGCATAAAGGTGTTTCATAGGGTCATTGAAAATAATATAGAGGAACTATAATACGACACATTATTGTTTATTTACAAATAACAGGTTTATTCATATTATAGTCAATATATATTTTCACACTACCATTGTACACAAGGAGGCCAGACTACTCGGAGGACCAAAGTGCAGACTACTAAATCTTAATAACAATTATAATTCAAAAATCATCGTTAATTATAACGAGAGTAACTTAATCGAATACCAGGAAATGGGTAAAAATATTTGGCTATTTTGAATTTCTTGCAAAAATGTCTCGAGCTTAATTTTTGCTATAAGCTAAAAGAAGTAAAATTAAAATTAAGAAAAAAGGTAATTCTGTATTATTTCCCTGGGGCTGCGGAGAGTTAAAATTCCTATTAAATATATTGACAATTTATTTTTATTTTATTTTAAATCGATAATTTTAGCCGAAGGGAGAGATAGTTTGGGGTGTGGCTACACTCGGCTCTTATGATATGTAAATTATACCATGTCCTTATGTCCATATTATTTCCAAGAAAAGTTCAACGCGACAATATATTTATATTAAAAACTCTCAGCGCTCTTGGCCACCAAGGCTTCATTATTTTAATGTTGCAAATTAACGTTTGTATATAGGAAAGAAAGAGTTGAGTTGGGTTGGGTGTATGTCCGAAGTATATAGTTTATTGGCACCTTAGAGCTTTGCAATTTTATTTGACAAGTTAGGCAATTACCAAGTCTGTAACCAACTATGACTTTTGGGTATCTTAATTTCCATGTGAATTTTAGGTCGTACCATTACGGCGTCATCTAAAGTTGGTTTGACTCGCAAACATACGGAGCCAGAGTTCACTACACGCGGAAGGCTAGCTAACTTGCACTGTCTCTAGCGGTGCTTCTTGGCGCCAGGGATGTATCTAAGATGGCAGCCTTCCCTCCTATGTGTTTGTTTCTCTGTATGAATTAATGGAATCTATATCTGTATAATTCAAAGTCCTGACTGACTGATAATCACCGCCCAGCCCAAACCGCTTGCCCTAGAAGGCTGAAAATTTTCAGGAACGTACTAAGAAAGATTTTTCCAATCCTCCGCCATCTTAATAAATGGCGCCCAGAAATGTAAAAAAATCTTCTCTATACAACAAAGTCCGCTCATTTCAACCGATTTCGCAAATATTTAGTACATTGACTTCCTTTAACCTATAGACGGGCTGAATGGTCTTTTGGGGTCGATTTGTTGCCATCTCTTTACATGGTGACCAAACCCTTCTTTATGGGATAATGTCCGCATGAATAGTATTAAATGTCCCTACGGGCTGACGGGCAACGCCGAGTGCCTTCGCTCCTAGGGTGTTACAAAAATATTAGTCATCAGTAAAATAGACTCATTCTTTATATCATTTTGATGGTAGTTCTTATTACACGCGAGTGACGCCGCGGGTACCAGATAGTCGTCCATATTGCCTTAATGTAAATATTGGCATAAACCGTTTTTATTTTTGTTTATGAATCCTATTTACTATTATTGACTAGAAATTAAAGAAATTTTATGCAAATCTCTCATCGTCACATAGCATTCTGTTGGACACTGATTGAGGAATTTAATAAATTACCATAAATGACATAAAATTAAATTACTATTGATTGGAGCTAGGTAATGCGTTTTTGTCAACAAGGCACCAAATAAGACCATTAACTTTTATAAAATAATTATATTTACGATATATGCTAATTTAATTGCATGCTATAGTAATACAAATCACTTAACATTTTTTGTCGGTCTCTATCGGAGCTTCACAAATCTTTTTGAAAATTTCCAAGACTATAACCGACAATTACTTTATGTGATTGATTAATATAATATCATAAAGGGCATTAAAGGAAATGACTTTTAAATGGGGTTAGTTAATGGCATTTTGGCAACATGGCAATTCCATAAAAATGTGCAAGTACAATAGTGCGATTTTGTTTTATGTAAGCATTCCTTAGTATTTGCTAATTAAATGTTTTACTATGTAATATTAAACGTTAAAATTGCCAAAATTTATCTTGTTCTTTCACAAAAAAAATCCGTTTCTAAAGTCGAATTCTAATATGAAGCTATAAACCGAAAATAATATTTAGAGAAATAAACGAGTATAACTGTAACAAAATTTTGTCAACGTTATGAAAGATTTGATAGTTAAGGTTACAAGGTTCTTGAAGAATATCTCTTTTTGTGCCATTTCAACACCCTGGCAACGCCAGTACATAGCTTAGCTAGTTGTTTTATAAGTATTACATTTTAACTTAATTTGACTTTCACTTTTTCACATATGGTGCATCTTGAAACAATTTTTAACTAAAGTTGTAAGTTTCTCGTGGGAATAATAAAATTTATTAAAAATATTAGAGATGTTTTTTAAAATTTCGTCTGTCGTAGTCGAAAATGTTTCCGCCCACTTTTATAGCTCGTAATTTTCTCATAGTCTCATTAAAATCCGAAATACGTGTCCAAAGCGATTAAAATCGTATTTGGAGAAAGGGTGCGCAGATAGGACCAACCAACAATTTTTCAAAAAATTTGGGAGTCCTCGATCGTCCGATATTCTCAAAACAGTTCCACCCTGGAGTCTCTCGAGTTAATTTATACGGAACGCTTAATTAATAAATATATTTTTAAAACAGTCCTTATTTATGACTTGAGAACGTGGTTGGTTAAAGTTTTGCACAAAGTTTTATTTTTCAGGCGGATATGTAAATGATTGATCACACTTATTTTCCATTTTTAAATCAACCTACGTTTTTATTTTATAATTCTAGAATTAACTTTACATACGTTAACATAAGTATATAATTATCCCAAACAACTTAATCAATTCACCTTCGAATTAAAGATTCGATATGTTTTATTATATTATTCATTGCTTTTTCAAATGCTAGAATAGATGTTCAGTAATTCTCAAAATTTGCATGGGAAATTAACTTTTAGCTTTTAATTATCAAAACCCTGAGCTATGACATTACCCCTTTGTACTAGCAATAATTTTACACCTTTCTGTCATGCACTGCGCCGTTTTGGGGAGCAAACAGTCTACAGAGAAGAGTTTAATGAAAAAAAAATTTAAAATGAAATGAAGCAGACGAAAATAATTGATTATCGCTCGTAATCCAAGTATATTATTAGTACAAAGTGAGCTATGCTTACCTAACAGTGATGAAATCTTCGAGGAGTAATTTCAGCGTCCAGGGTTTGAAATTAAATAATAATAAATAGTTTCTCATTCAAATTTGACAAGTAATAGTTATCGATTCTAGTATTTTTAGCCGTAATGAATGATTTAAATCCAAGAACATTTTATGTCTAACCTTTCCTTTATAATCATCACAAAATATATATTTATTTTTCGAACAGTCAGTTTTTCATATTTCACTAATTCAAAAGCATCACTAGAAAAATCAAAATCAAATATTAACTTTTGTAATTTCCTTATAGACCTTAAGTTGTCAAATAATACATTCTTTTGTCATTGAATTATTATGATAAGATCCCTCCGCGGTAATTTTCTGCCCGCTGACAATTAAAGGTGTAAGAAACGTACCTCCTCAACGGGATATATTCGACGTTAATTTGAAATATGTACACGCCTTTTTGAATTGATCAAATTTCTGCCATTGGAAACGCGTCAATACTAATCACTACGGGAGGTCTCTACTATCGATTAAATGACGTCATTTATTTTAACAAGTTGTAAAGAGTCCCCCCCCCAGCGAGTAGGGGGTCCTTATTCCTTGTTACTATACAGAATAGTCAAATAGATGTCAAATTTGATTCGGAATAAATAGAAATTTTCTTCAAATTCATTTAAAAATTTAGCTTGTGGAACTTTGAGCTTACTGACATTGATAAACTTGGCTGCTTCTTTCCTCTATTAGTAAGATTTCAAAATCTTTTCCGCCAAATAGTTCATTTACCGCTGTTATTTCAAGAACTCTGAAGGGTTAGGCCACCAAGAACGTTTTGTGATTTGACATGTTTCCATTTCAATCCGAAATTTTGAAGCTGTAACTTATAGCTTTTATGCCCCCTATAAGTTGAACTATAACCTCATAAGATTCTATGCTGCATTAACTGAAATTTGAGGTTGCAGGAATGCATCTAGCTAAGAGGAATCATTGTATATCCATTTTTTCAACGTATCTAGGTGAACTTTGTGGAAAGAGCTACACTCATCAATATGTATGACAAATTTTACCTCGAGTTGCTATCAACGAATGAAATATAGTTAGAAATACGTCAGGTCCATAAAAACTGCATAGAAATTAACGTTGGAGATATGGGGACACAATGATTACTAGTAGCTGTATTTATTCCTGGTTAAACTAACAAAGAACTTGAAAAAACAAAGATATGTGAACAATATAGATCGGCTGAAGTTTCATATATTCAGATTTTCAGTTTTAAAGACATGATAATTATTCGAAAATATTACTTTTTCAATAACACTTTCATTTGCCCAATATAATTTTCAACATTATTTATACTTGACTTTAGATATTATTTGTAGTTCTGGAAGGAAATTGTCTTTTAAGTGATTTTTGAAGCGAAAGTGGTGTTTAATTTAGACTAACATTATTTTTGCTACACTTGATAATGTGCAAAATGGAGCTTAATATGTTATGTTGCAAAATTGAAAACATTTCAATCATACCAGAAGGGGATAATAGAAGAAGGATGACACTCTGTATCCTCTTAATACTTTAGTTATGTAACGTCATTCTTCCCGTTAGATGAATTCTATAACGGTTTGGAACTATATCTCCAGAAATCAACCCACAAACCTTGATTGTCTTGACGTGGGACAAAAATCCACGAGCGAGCCTTGCCAAATAATTAAACGCAATGGAGTAATGATGAGGGAACTATTTATCGCGTATGTGATTCGGTTTAGTAATCTTGCTCCAAATGTTCCGATGTTGGGAAGAATGACGTTACGCTTAAATTTTCCAGTCAAACGAGGAGGTCACTGGACACATGTTCTATAAGATTTTTTTCTTATTTCCGGCCTTGTGCCGCTTTGTGGTACACTTCTCTCGAAGAGAAGTATTATATACTTCAGGTCATACTTATATCAACACTGACCTTTTATTGGAGGGTGTAGCTATGGATTACTTACTGAAAATGCCCCATTTCATAATTTAGCTTAAAATTTAACCCGGTTATATAATTTAGCTTCGTTACCTTGAAATGTTACAGACTAATTGACAACTTTCGGGTCAAACGAAGCGACCTTATTCTTCATAATCCCACCTAAAAAACGCGTGAATTAAGAAAACAAAGGGAAAATGTTAGCGATTCCATTCTAATCGGGTTGCTCGCAACTTGACCCCGATTAAACTTAAATAAAATTAAAATATACTAGTGAATTGAACAATGGAATGTTTTTGTAAAAATGGCCAATGAAGAATTGAGGTTATATAGAAAAAGAAAGTTTCTTAATAACTTCTAAAGACTTATAAAATTCCTTTAATTATTCTAGCGACAATTTATTCTTGAATGGTATTAACGTAATGCATTTAACAATTAAAAAATGTAAATTTTCATTTTTCAGTTTGGGTTTTTAGTTTTTGAGGTTGCAAGGCTGAAAGTCCGAATGTTTTATTTTGAAGTTCATTAATATGATTAATGAATTATTTGAGAATTTAAATTAACAGAAAAAATTAAAAACAGAAAATATAAGTTAAGTACATTCGTAGATATGTTATAGGGTTTACTGTTAAATTAAGTGTAATGCTCGCTGACAAAATCTTGTAGCCCTAAATCACAAGTTAATTTCAAATATAATTAAACATTCCAGTTGAATGTAAATAGTTGTAAATCACTCTTAATACACGTTTATTTACTTTTAAAATAATAGTGGGAAATCGCGGGCCAATATAGGTAGTGACAACAACCAGTTTCCAACGTAGTAAAATATAGCACCTCGTGTATTTTCTTTCCAATAACTTAAACTTGACACTCGAGTTAGTTTTATGATACAGGTCCTATAAACTGTTAATAAGATCTAGTCTCCTGCACGATAAATGTAACTGTCTTAGTCAAGGTACACTTAATTGCTACGCGAAGTATTTCTTCTTAAATCAAGTCTGAGAGACTCTGCTGTTGAAATTTTCAATTAAAATATTATAGTCTCTCCTTAAAGATATAACCAAGAAGTGATATCTAGTTTATTAGAGAGAAATAAGTTGCCTAAGTATTCGCGCGCCATAGCCCGAGTCCCCCTTTCAAAATACAAGGGGGGACTAAAAGGAGGCTGGGCTATTTCGCCTCTCCTCAGTCAGAAAATACGTAATTTTCGTCATTCGTGTTGCGCTGACGTGAGTTTTCAAGAACCAATGATATGCTGGTTGTAATTTAGAGGCGGGGATTAACTCCGGACCTACGTTTGGACTGGAGATAAAGCTGGAAATGTGGCGAATTTATACCTTCTCCCTAATAAACTAGATATCACTTAATCTTCCACGAGTCTCTCTTTTTTTATTACTTTACAAATATTTTAAAGACACCAATGGAGTTAAACTGGCACGTTTAAGTAGTCCTTTGAATAAATCGTTCACGCTTTCTCTTTCTCGGAATGATGGAAACGAAACGGAAATTAAAATGCGCGCCTGGTGGGCCATAAATTAAAATTCGGTATATGTTATGTTACTCCTTTTTTTAAAAAATTCGGTAAAGCAAAAACTTAGGAAATGAAAATCCTCCTTCACAGACGTCTGTGTACGTAGACGTGTCACGATCTACCGAAAAATTCCGAACCCATAATCAGCTCTAATTTTTTTTACCATAACTCGCTTGAATCGCCAGATATTCGGTACTTGCCGAATTCCGACTTATAAACCATGGTGGATTTATTGTGGGAAGAGGATGCCACGGTATTGCAGCACTGAACTGATTTGTACTCGCGCAACTAATACTCGGTCTTCGGCAAGTAGTAACTCGTGACGCCTACATTTCGGTGAATGTTTTCGACAAAGATTTCGTGGGTTATCATTGAATGATATGCTCCAAAAAGAAAAAAAAATAATGAAGTTTACTTCTTATCGCCTACCCGAATTTATTTTATTTTTGACTTATGGTTCCGCGTGGGTTTTTAAGCTTCCACGGATTGTTCATCGAAAGACCAAAAATGCTAGAACCGATTAATTTTAATGTCAAGAAACCCTTTCTTTAATACACTTTTTGCTAATCTCTTTCAAGATTAAGTTTTATAAAAAGTTAATTGAATATTTGGTTTTCGTGTATTTTAAAATTTGTAACTTTGTCGATATTTTAAAGTGTTGGCATTTAGAGATTCGGTATTTGTCGCAAACTGAAACCAAGGCGTTTCCCTTGTGTCTACAATGATGACAGTACGAGTCCCTATGACAGATAGATACTTATGTAATGGTTTAATATTGGTCAAGGTTATTGGGATTGAATTAAAATTAAAATTGATATTATTAATTGACCAGATTCTAACCATATTTTTTTCTTCTCCTTTCAGGAAAAACAAAGAGATAGTGGAAGAATTCTCAAACGGCCAACAAGTACAGCTCCACCAGGATCGCGTCATAAGTGAGATGCCTGAAAGCGAAGAAGGCTGGAGGACCTACTACGAGCATCCTCTGTCGGCTGCTACCACCGCCATGATGAATGTCAACAATAACGGCTCAGCCAATCAAAATCAAAATGAACAAGATCAGAACAACGCTGCTGTTGGACTCTTTTACGAACTCTACAAGTTGCCACCCATGGAAAAGGGTATCGATAAAGCCCTTGCCGAAAAAATATATGGGCAAGATATTTGGAGGTAAGTCCTTACCTGTATTCTCATTAGCCTTTGACCCTTGACCCTAACCCTAACACCCTGGGCTGGCTTCCGAACCAATCAAAATTCGGGCACGTAGGATCATAGAGAGCTTTTGTTTGAGTGAGGACATAATTCACTGCACCATTCTTGAATGCATTTTGAAAGTGGAAATTCACCGGTATGGCGGCCAAAACCGAGTTCAGACTTAAGATGGTGTGACGTAGCATTCACCCAAATAGACCACTTCGATGTAAAAAAGGGGTAGGCAGCAATCAGTACAAGGGGTTGATACTTTGCTATCTCGCACTCTCATGATGCAAAAAGAATACACTGCAGGCGCAAAAAAAACGAGATGGAAGGCAAAGTTTTACCCCTGTGTCTTTCCCTCTTAGTTACATCGAAATGGTCTATTATGAATTTACGATGTCGTGCATCTAGTTATTACGTATCCAAAAATCGTCTGACTTATTTTCTCCAGTGCATCAAAGACATCGCGCTGTGTGACGTAATGTAAATTTTTTCAAGGCTCCACCCCTTTTTTGGTTCGCAATTCTGAAATCAAATATATCTTATTGGGTCGACGTTTCTAACCTATTATAGAAACAGCCTGAAGGCCTATCAGCTCGTATTAATTTCGGAAATTTCTCATAGTTTTAAAAATTCTCATCAAATGACAATTATTTTTCATATGGTTTACTCTTTATATAATATTCTTAATATCATCCTCATCAAATTGTAATTGGATTATAATAACAAACTCCTCGGTTTAATGTAGATATTCCCGACCAAATCTTTCATAGAACCCCAGCTATCGTTGTATCCTGTGTTTATATCACATTATCACGAGTTTACTCTTTTCTCTTATGAATATTGAGAAGTAATTTTGCAAAAGTAAAATCAAACCAATAAAAATTTCGAGGAATTTTAAAATCACAGTCGTGGAAAAATCAATGCCCAGGAAGCAGGAATTTTTGCAGAAACGTTAAGCTTAAATAGTAATATATATAATAAGAAATATATTTCAATCCGCGTCCATCTTGAAAAATGGCGGCCAGAAATGTAAAACAGTTTCTCTAATGAATTACTTCCACGCGTTTCAACGAATTTAACCAAAACTTTGTATACAGGTTCGTTATATCCCATAGACGGGCTTTATTATTTTTTGGCCGCCATCTTTTAAAATGGCGGCTTGAAAACTAGCAAAAATATTCAGGTTAACAACGTCGAGTCCCTTCGCTGCTAGTTTCTTATAACTCAGAAAAACTCCATACAGGACATTTGATTGGTTCAATATTAAAAGATAATATAAAAGTTTGAGAGAGTTAATATTCATCGGTGAATTATACATACAAATATCATAAAAATCGAAAGTGAATCTAATTATTTTTTTCTCTCTTTCTTTCTCTCTCTCGTCAAATATTCGCGAAACCCTTAAAACAGAGGGATTGCGCGTCGCATTTTACGTTTCTAAATGAACCTGTTTCTCATTTAGTTCCCATGGATATAAATTCAATTTTTGGTGGTCCTAAATGTAATATACCACGTCCTTTAGTTTTCTATCTTAGAAATAACGATACCTTCGTCTTTGAGAACAGGTTTTAATAGGAGATTTAAAGCATTTTAAGAGTGCTAACACTGATATTTTTACCTTTCTATAAAACCTTAATTAGTTGTCATGAAAACGAAAGAGAAAGAAAAAAGAGAGGGCATTCGCCTTAAGCTAATTTAAGAATCTTAGATAATGGTTGTTAGTTCTAATTACTCTCATCTTTTTTACCTTAACTGAGTTTTTTTTTGTTTCAAATGTCCCGCCTATATACGGGTAATTCCATTTGAATTTCCAAGCCAAGCTCAAAGTGATAGCTGCACTATTTTAATTTGGGATGGAAATATTTTTTCGAATAGAATATAGCCAAAGAAAGCCTTTATTATTCTCTACGTTATGTGAAATAACCATATTAAAATTTGTGGTTTATAAAATGTTTGGCGACATTATATAAAACAACGTAGTTAGACTGCAACCTGTTGCCATGGTTACGGCATCGCACGCATCACCTTCTTTCATTAGGACACAGTTAAGACGTCATCTATTTTATTTGTTGTTTAATTTTTTTCTATTCTCAAATACAATAAAACTAATTTAGACTAAATTTTTATGTTTTCAAATTTTTAAAACTAACAAAACATTATGGTAGTGGAAATTAAATGCTGTTACTATCCAGGGAAGAGTGATGTATTTTTTAGATCCTAAGGACTTCTGTTCTTTCATAGGATGTTTAACGTCTTACTAATTTCAAAAGTTGAAATTATACATAAGTGACTGTTTGGTCTGACTCTGACCTAACCATTTTGCTCTGTAATTAATTAAATACTCTGACTGACTACTGGCAATGACAGATCGCGATTCGAGAGATCAGTAGACATTAGTTTGATTTGAAATCATGAGAAATTTCTCTCCTTGTGCATAGACATTTAATACATTCACTTAGGGTTCTAGAGAAAACCCAGGTTTTTATTTAATAAAAACCTAGCCCACCGGGTTTTATTGGGTTATTTATGTTTAGCAGTTGCGTGAATTGTAGCATAAGTTTATAAGATATGCTCCATAAGTATGACACTACCTGTACTTCGTAATACTAGAGGCTTACAGCTCGAGCGTTCGAGAACGACACGAGAATTGACTACACTCGGTTTTGCAGTCCATCTTCCCATACTAAACCTTTGACATCGCCTCATCAGGCGTCGCTTTACGAGAATCTATGACGTTTCACCTATGCATCACAATATGACAAGCTCTCAGTAACCAGTCACAAACTTATGGAACATATCTTATGAACTTAAGATTGTAGAAATTGTCACCCAAAAGTCTCGGCTAAATTAAAACAAAAAATAATAATGATATAAAATAATTTTTTTGGAAATTGAAAGAATAATAAATCTTAAACTTTCATTAAAAAGAAATTACTTTAGCATTTTAAGTCACCAAAAATTGAAGATTTTAAACTTGATGTATTTTGTTAAGTGGGTGTTTTGGACGCGAACCCTGGTCAGTTAGAACTTATATAAGAAGGCACGGTTTGTTCAAAATGGGAATGTTCGAACAATTGTATGTTTAGGGCTATCACGCGCGAAGGGAAGTTCTTTTTAATAAAACAATGAATTTAATTTTTTATTTGTTTTTAAAATGGCTCTCGTAACCTTTCATTATTGAAAAATGTAAGACTACGACGACGGATCGAGGCCATTTCCGAATTGGTTTCTTATAATTTTCCCGCAGATATTATCGCATTTGGTTCGGTTACAAATCACCGACTACAAGCTATGTTAATTCCTCTATACTATACTATTATATTTTGAAGGGGTTATCAAAGAGATCATACCGTAGCAACGACAACACGAATTTTTTAAATTACTCCATGAATATTTGAGAATAAATTATAATAATACAAACCCTCCTTCGTAGTTAGAAATTATTCCTTCCATTAGTCTGTACTCTGTATTCTTTACCGTGTGAATATTTCAGGTATGAATGTAAAAATTCACACGTTTGCCTCGTAATAATATTTTATAATTGTTCTATAGTGTTAGAACAATGCATTGACCAATACTATCGCACTTTTAATACAGAAATCACGAATTAGTTCCATTTTCTTGCTGACTGTAATTTATAATGCAGTTACCCCTAGCAGCTTGAAAACCACCAAACATTTTCTATTCCCAATTCCCTCAAATACTATGCAAGGGTGTTTCAAAATGGGTAGTAGGACCAATTACAGTGGTTTCTACGGGTCATTTTTGAGTCGAAAATGTATTTTCTATGACATTTTGACCTAAGGGACACTGTTTACAAAAGTGTTTTACGGTTGACCCCTTAAGAAATTTAAAGATAATGATGATTTAACATTAAATGAATACTGTCCTTGCACGTGTCCTTGCATAATTTCATGATAAAATATTTTGGGCAAATGTAATTTTGATGAAATAAACGAAGATAAGTATAGTTATTTCAAATGATTTATGTTTAGTAATCTTGTAAATGTGGAAAATTTTAATATCTGGTACTTCAGTCATTCCATTTTGTTCACTTATCTTTTACTTCTTCTAGTCTCTGTCCACTAAGACATTTTTTATTAATTTAATTAATGGGTCTTCTAGTCGTAATGTGTGAACGGTGTCCATTAGGGCAACATGTCATAGAAATTATATTTTGGATTCAAAATCGCTCATAGAAACTACTTAACTTCGATCTTACCAACCTTTTGGAACAACCCATCTAAAACTTTTAAAATGTAATTAACATTTTAAAGTCTATGAATGGGAACAAAAGATGACATAATCATCCTTTGAATTTCTCGTATTACAGAATGTCAAGTTAAAATAGACGATTAATTTCAATCAAACTGAACCAAACAGGATTCTTTTATTTAAAAATATAATGTAGGAAAAAAGAGATTGAATTCCCCTTTCATATACAAACAGAAAGAAATCAATTATAAATAAATACACAAAGGAAGATTCCTTTTAAATAACATCGGTAATTAATACCAGGTAATAAATTGATTATTATTACCGGTTTTACCATCTTTTAATTGAAATTCTACCCGCGCAAACCCAGTAATTAATCAATCCAATCTGAAAATATATTCTTTTTAATTTTTTTTTTCAATCGTGAATGTGTACTTCCACAACGACCGGAAGTGGAAAATCTTTTATTCGAGTTCAATTGGTGTTTAAAGTTATTTTAAAAAATACTGTATAAAAAACAATTAGAATCACAGCGCTGCTCTTCGAAATTTTACAAATTTCCTCCAATATTTATAAAAGTAAATTAATAGGAAGCTAATGCATTTGAACAATTCTCTTCATTTGTTTACCACATCGTAAAACCTTCCTGAAAACTATAGTGTTAAAAAAATCGATAACTAAAAATCGTATTTATTAATTTACTTCCGAAGTTCTATTCGAAACGAACACATGTAGTTCAGTATGTCAGGAAAGTAAAGTACACAATACGTTACTTTTTTTTGCCCGTCTATAATTTAACATAAAACAGTTATTTTGTAGTAGATGTTTTTATTTGTAGAATAGCTTCACTTTTAACCGATAGAAAGTTAAAAAGAAATGAAAAAAAGTTATTTTACAATTAAGTGAAATATATTTTTTTTATATTCGAACATGCGTGGTACATCGGAAAAGCCCGGAAAAGATTCTAAAATGAAAATTTCCTTAGCTAGCCGCGAGTTAAAAAGGCGTCCATGCGTAAAAGACAGCCCCTTTTAAACTTATAACCGGTAATCATCGTCTATTGTCGAAAGATAGCCGCTTTTTAGAAAGGTTTTTTTAAAGAATTTTAAAAGTGTTTCTGGGCTTCGTGAAACCTTGAGAAAGATTCCTCCACAAAGTGAGAGTCAAATTTTCTCGGATACTTTAGCAATAGGGAACGATTAAATTAACTGTATTCGCCCAAACGGTTTTTTTTTTTCTTCTTCTGAGGTAAGCCTTAACTGTATTATTACGTTGAGAAAATTGACATTTAATTTAAAGGGGCGGTGTTATATCTACAAGACTAGCATTTTATGTTTATTTTTGCTCACTTTTTTCTATTCTTACATTCGTCGAGTTTAATGTTGCGGATATAATTGCGTTCAAAGCATGTTCACACTTTGAACAATTTTAGTGTTTTCATTTCATTAAAAGTTTTCTAGAAAACTATATTTTAACTTGCAATTTATTATTGCTCATTTTATTGAGAAATGAATCTTTTATGAAGAACATAGTATGAATTGTAAAACTTTCTTTTAATTTTGTTGGTATTAATAATGAGGCGTTTTTGTTGGCCATTTTCCAAGATGGCGTCAAAAGTAAGAACGATACTACCACAACATGTAAAAATCTATAAGAATTTGAAGAAAAACATTCTAGGCCAAAATCTACATTTCCATAATTGATCTACCACAATAACTTTCTATAACATATTTGCAAATATATTGAATAGACCTTGGTCCTAAACTGTGTTTGCAATGTGAACGCGACTTTAAAAGGCGGAAGCGAATGCTGGCACAAGCTATTTTTTGTGTTAGGTATTTTTGCACAAAATATATAGTTTAAGTTGCAAATGGTAACTAACAATTTTGAAATTAAAGTTGATAAAATTCAAATTATCCTAAACTAGTTTGGAGTTGACAAAACACTTCACTTCATAATTATGAGCTTCTAATATTATCCCCTATAGTTAGAAGACATTAAAATTAATTATTTATTTAAAAAAACCACTAAATTTTAAGGTAAGCAATAAATTTGATGTCATCTGACAATCAAACGTCCTGGGGTTAAAAGGTCACGTATAATTTCCTGGTTTGAAAAATATTTGACTTAAAGGATTTTTTAACAAAATGAATTTTAAACTTTTTTTTTAAGTGAAAGGTTTTATTTATTTTTAACTGATTTCAAAATTGATATCATGGAAATTCTGTCAGCGTTATTTTAAATCTTAAGTGTGATAAATTACTTAGTCTTGAAAAATATTTTTGTTTATAAACATTAATTAGCTAGCTGATGATGAATAACCACGTGACATACCATGTCAGTTAATTTCAGATTATGCTAATTTAATTCTCATCAGGTAGGTCACGTTGCAACATTTTATAACATGTGATTTTTTGAGTTATGATTTTGATGCTATCACCTCGTAACAATTGAGTCAACATATTTTAAACATTTTCATGTACAATTTAGCTAGTGTTAAAGGTTACGCCAGAAATAATTGATAAATTACTTAGATGAACTTCAGTCTTGAAGATAATTTTTTATTTAAATTTATAAACATTAATTAGCTAGCTGATAATAAATAACCCCGTGACATACGATGTCAGTTAATATCAGTTTATGCTAATTTCTCATCAGGTCACGTTGCAATATTTTATTACACGTGATTTTTATAGTTACGATTTTGAATCTCTAGCAAATGAAGCTATCGTCTAGTAGCTATTTAGTCATCAACATTTTAAACATTTTTATTTATAATTTAGCTAATAATAAAGGTTTTTTTATTATTTTTATTTTATCTATTTCTGGTCATGCTAATTTTCCATAGAAGTTGCTTTAAAATTGACATTTATATTGTATTCCATTTACTACTCTCGGAGCGCTTTGGAAAAAATTTCACGTTCCATAATAGACCTCGACTTTCCGTTTTCCATTTACCACTGCGTTCTTTATATCAGCTCTGGAAATGATGCTTACATACAATTTATGACGTAATAGAGCAAAAGACGAGCTATCTCAGAGCAGGTATAAATGGAATACGCCATTAAGTCAGTTTAAAACATGCACCCTATTAGCTAAGACCAAAAATTCTCATTTATAGCGCTAAACCACCAATAAATCTTTCTCATCTTCTTAAATATTATTCTTTTTTTGTAAAATAAAATTCAAATCGCAATTTCACACGTAAGTGACCCATAATTTTTAAAAAATTTAAGTTATAATAATTGCTTTCAAGAAAAAAATAATAATAATAATATAATAATTTTTAAAATAACTTTAAAAAAAATGACGAAAAACATTTTTTTCCATTCCTGGAAAAAAATAAATAAATTTACCCACAGAGAAGTTGAATTAAAATGAGAGAGAGAGAGAAAAAAAAGCAAAACATTTTAACATCCTTTTAAAAATACGCGGCTAATTTATCTGCCATTTTATGCGTAAAAACATGAACATTTTTTTTTCTTCTTCTATTCCCGCGATTTACAATAGGAAATTTGGAATTTTTTCTCAGTGTTCAAATTTGACCCCTGAATGACCTGATTCCTCCTATATAGCAAAGATTTAGCCAGGCCAGAGTAACGCAAATTCTAAAAATATAAATTTTTCTGAGAAAATAAATGTTAGGATTTAGTTTCCTGTAGTCGGTAACCTCTATCATCTTGTTGTGGGGATTTTGAATTTCGTCGTCCTGTAGCTGATGAAGTGTACTAACTCTTTGGCATGGCCAGAGTCCATGGTGTACTTAAATGATTTTGATTTTGGTAGTGGTCTAACCTTAAGTTTAAAATTGACAAAGGGGGGATACAAATCGATGCTCTAAGGACATTTCTACTTTCCCTTCTAATTTCAAGTCAAAAAATTTAACTCTGGCATTTAAGTATCTCTTAAAAAGGAAACTTATTTTTTTACCACACGATCTTTCTTTAATATTAAATTGTTATTAAATTGCCGCAATTAGTCCCTTTTTATAAAGAAGCCCTGTTCCCATTTATTAGAAATTGTTAAATATTTTTATTTATTTATTTATTTTGCCGAACCTTTTAATAATAAAACAATACATCGTATAACGGAATCACGCTCGTTTCTCTTCTCTATTAAACTTAATTTTAGTCTAGAAATAATTAACAATTTGTTTTTAAATGTTAATGAAAAAGTCAACAAACGTTATGGATAGTACAAAAAGTTGTTAATGTCAAGTTTTCATTGTTTCTTTGGATGGACTACATAATGTCACGATCCTGATGTCAGAGTGGTTTATGGTGTTAGTATTTTTACATTTCACGAATTTGATATTTTGGTTCTAAATTGGGTTTTTGGCATCGGGTACATCGTAACCTCAGGGGTCATTAATCTGAGTCGTAATACTACAGAAAAACGTTTAGGTCAAGTTTTATTTTTAAGTCGGTTATTAAATATTCTCACTCTGAGTCTTGTCTAGTGGCATTATTTAACACAGGCTATAAAATTATCTTCTTACCACCAAATTTTGGTCATCTTGGGAAAAGTCAAATATTCGAATTGTTTAAAATTAGGTTCTTTGAATTGTCGAAATCCATATTAAAACAAGTTGGAAAACCAAATAAACCTCTCCGAGTTGAGACGCAACTAAGAGGTTTTTCTTAAATAATTAAACAAAAATAATTGATATTAATTATTTTAATCGTCAATAATTTACCTTTATTCTAGTTAAATCGTTTTAAGAAACTTTATTCCTAAAATAATTTTAAATATAGCTATTGTTGACGTTTGAATTCAAGCTTATGCCTCTTTGACAATTTTTAGAAATTTAGGGTACATAAGGCGATTGATTCACAATAAATGACAAGAAAACCCTCAATTGCGTTAACCTTTGGCGGAAGCCCTGCCATTGTAATCCTAGCCGATCGCCGCGTCCTTTAATCCTAACGATGGGAGTAGAAGCAAAAAAATTGCTTTCTGCGAACACGTTTACTCCTGTTTGCAAACTACGAACGCGTTGACAGACACAGACACGTCCAGTGTAATACCTCACCGTGGAGTCATCGTCACTCGGAGTTGAATTAATATTTAAAATCGGGAAAAAGGAGTGACATGTAACTTTGAAAAATTTTAGACAAACTGATGTAGCCCATTTCCTGCATATAACAAAATGAGTATCATATCATTAACCAGCTGACGCGAGCCAAAAGATGATTTTTATCATCTCTTGTTAAAGATTAACGGTGTTTTATAAAAGCCGATTGACGTGGCATTGAGGATTGAACGCCTCCAGGCAAAAAGTCTTACTCCTTGTAAAAATTCTACAGAGAATTCACTTCCTATTAAAACCCATCTAGGAATTAACTTTGGGGTTTAAAGAATCATCAAATTTGTTTACGAGTTGTTGTTTTTCAAGTTTTTATAATCGCGGCTTCTCGATCATTTCAAAATTCACGTTTTCGCCGACTAGTTTTTTGATTAATTGAAAGCGGATCTATGATACGCGGTTTACGAATCCGTCTGGGCAAATCAATTTATTACCTTACTGACTAACAGTTCGTATATTGTAGTTGATTGGCGAATTGCATTACGGCTAAAGATGTATAAGCTTTAAGAATTTAAGGTCATAGGTGAAGGTGTAACACGCGAAACGGATCTTAATACAATAATAAAATCTAGTTTTATTTTACATTAACACAAGGGCGCGAAATTTTGACACTGACTTAATTACAAATTCAAGGTTATTTAAATATTTCGGTTTATTTAATATTTTAATACTTTGCATACGGTTAGTTATTATAATGGAAATGGTGGTAGTGTTATAATAAGAAACACTCAGCTTAAGCTAGATTCCCACTTGACCGAAAAAACACGGCGGAAATCACGCAGTCGACGGTAGAAATTTTAACTTACGCCGGCGTTCGGCGGTAGACCGTTCACACTACGACTGAATTTTGAGTTCGGCGGTAGATAATTTTGGGTCACGTGACAGATTTGAGTGGTTTCCACAACATCTCTTTCGCACTCTGAATTGGTATCTTTGTCCCCTTGTCGCTTCGATCGTACAAGAAGGGCTATTTTCTAGCCTCCTCACTAAATTATTTCCTATTAACATCTAATCTCTTTTTACTTTCATTAGTTTCGTTTTTCTTTCTTGGTGGCATGTTTAAGCTAAGCCTTGGTCAACCACAAAAAAATGGCGGCTATAAAATCTATCTCGCGTATGCGTGCGCACTTGAAATTTATGACGTAGTCAGTGGGATAATTTCATTGGCTGAGACACCGGCGTAACGCCGAGCACGACCGAAAAAATAGAACACAACTTACGCCCGGCCGAACGGCAATTCCGTCGGGCTCGGCGTAAAGATTTTTCTGTCGAACCCCTTTCTGCCGGGTTTCCGTCGTGTTTTCGGTCGAGTGGGAATCTAGCTTTAGTCTGTCTGTTAGTAACGCGCCGTCTGTCTGTTGGTAACGCGTCGTATATTTATAGAAGATTCTGATAAGTAAATTTATCATTTAACCGATTAACGTAACGCGAGATCTATTAATAACGATTTCATTAGATTACTAATGTTAATATGGGAATAGGCTCCTGTCATTCCGACCAACGCTTATTTGTTATTCCAAACTGGAAGCTCTAAAAGACGTTTTTCGTCCAAATATATAAAGATATTTCTGGTAATTTGGTCTTCCCTTCCGCTGCTTGTAATTTATGCGCGTATATCTTTTATTAGCGTTCGTAAAATTTATAAAACGACCCCTTACTGAATTAAAGAACTGTCATTTTCTATTCCTACCTTGAGAGAGCGAGCGAGAGAGAAATAATATATTAAAGTAAGTTCTTGCCGCTGGCGTCGCCAACCCTAGCTGAATCTTTTGCCGATGAAACTCTATAATTATCATACCTTCATCATCTTCCGAATTCCCCCAAGCTCTACCATCGTTTTTTTATTAATACCTCTCCCAGAATTTAGGAGAATTTTAAAGGGCCCGTGATACGTGCTTTCATATATAGCAAATTTAATATAAGATTTCTTCCACTTTTGTTTTGGATTTTCAGATTTTAGCGGGAAAGTTTTTGTTTATTATTGGTGCAATGTTTGTCAGGAAAATTCAGGAAACGTTATGGAATGCAAAGACAGAGTATTTAATAGATGATTTGGGAGTTTTAAGAAAATCATAAAAGATTAAACAGGTTTCCTTCGTTGCAACGTCATCAGGAAAAATCAGGAAACTTCATGGAATGGAAAGAAAGTGTATTTAAGTGGATGATGTAGGATTTTAAAGAAAATCATTAAAGATATCTGATTTCATTGTCAGCAATGGTTTGAAATTATCAGGGCAAAGGAATTCTTTAGAAGTTTCGGTTACTGGGCAAGGTTTGTTGCTGCGTTTGTCAGTAAAAATCAGGGAAAAGTAATTCGTGAAAGACATTAGCTTTCATTGCCAGCAATGGCAGAAATTATCGAGGCAATCCAATCCTTAAAGGCCGGGAAACGGCGAAAAGGGTTCTTGTCAAACTGTAAACCGTGCATCGAACTAACAATGGGCGCCCGTGCTTCAAACTTTTTAGGGGTTCTTGTCAAACTGAAAGCCGTGCAAAGCAGTTCTTGTCAAACTGAAGATAAACAATGGACAATCTCTTAAATATTGTTTCCCCGACTTTTTGCATCCCCCATTTAAGAGACTGTCCATTGTTTATCTTCAGTTTGACAAGAACCGCTTTGCACGGCTTTCAGTTTGACAAGAACCCCTAAAAAGTTTGAAGCACGGTCGCCCATTGTTAGTTCGATGCACGGTTTTCAGTTTGACAAGAACCCTTTTCGCCGTTTCCCGGCCTTTAAGATGATAAAACAATAAAAACGCTTATTCACTTACACTTTAAAGATACTTGGGTACTGTTCTTATAAGACCATTATGACGATCCTAAAAATAAAACACCGATTTTTTTCATCAGTCCAATTAAATTCAGGACGTAATCAAGGTTTTTATATATATTTACCTAGCATCACCCTCCGAGAGACTCTTAATACCAAATCCCCCCCTCGTCCATTAGAGGGAGATAAATCCCAAAAAGTCATCTACTTTTTTAATACAGAATCATTTAATCTTACAGAGTACATCCGAGAGGATTTTGACCCCTGGGGGCCCCTTACTAACCTCTGCTTAGGACTTTTTATTAAAAGGAAGACTATTTGAAATTCTTTATTATCTTTGGATAATTTTTTTCTTTTAACATATTTATCATTCATTATCCATCTATATTTCGCACGTACCTAGTTTAAGGGCTAATTTAACTGAGTTAAATTGAATTTATTCAGGTAGCGAATTAATTCTCATTATTTGTCATATTGATGTATGCAGTAAACGTTTGACCCGATAATTAACCTTTCCCAAATTTTGATTTATTAACAAGGAAAAAATAATTATTTAAGTTCTTTATAGGGAAAAATCGAACTCATATTTTTTTAACTTTAAATCATTCATTTCTGCTAAAAATGCTAGAATCAATAACTAGAATTAAATTAATTAGCTTTTAATTAGCAAACACTGGGCGCACGCATTATCCCTGGAAGATTTCACCCCTGTTGCTAGTGCAAAGCTTTCTTGCCAAACAGAGAAGGAATCTTCCAGGGGTAATGTTAATTTAAAGCTAATAGTTAATTACCCTTAAAAATGTGAGAATTATTAGTTATCGATTCTAGTAATTCTAGCAGTAATGAATGATTTAAAACGAAGTAAATTTTATCTTGAATTTATCTTTTAAACCTGACTTCGACATAATTTTTTTTAATATTAGTATTTGTTACTTTGCTTGATATTGGGTGTTAGCGTAGGAATTTTGAATAACTGACTCGATAATTCAGCATGCTCGTATTTTAAGTGCTCATTATAATAAATTTAAAATAATTTCCTAGGCCATTTAATCCCATTAATTCCATTCCATTCAAATTAATTTAACATTACCAGGCTGGATTATTTAAATAATAATATATACAAAATAATAATATATACAGGGTGTTCTAAAGTAAGTAGAGTTGGTTCTTTGAGTCGATAATCTTCTGTGGCATTTTTCCCAAAATGGTTACCGTTTTCAAGTTATGATTGGATTTTTTTACGGATGATACCATTATTAAATTGAAATCGCCTTCAGTTTCTTACTTAAATTTAAAGGGTTAAAACACTCCAATCATAACTTGATCAGGGTTACCACAGGTCAAGGAAAACCTCGGAAAATCAGGGAATTTCAAAATGGGCCATAAGGGTCAGGGAAAGGTTGGGGAATTTGGTTAAATTCTGCGGTTCAAACAACAAATGCAATTGATTACTTATATTTAGAATAATACACTAATGGACCTAAAAACGTCAGGGAAAATGTTAAAAAAAAGGTCAGGGAAACGTTCAAAAGCCAGGGAATTTAATCTGTAAATTTCGTGGCAACCCTGTTGAAAACAGTGACCATTAATGCAAAAAAATGTCATAGCAGTTACATTTTCGACTAAAAATCGCCCTTATAACTTACTTTCCTTCGGTCATTACATCATTTCTATAACACCCTGTATATCCAACCCACCCACGAACGAAAAATTAAACTTTGATTAATATCAGTATGTATGACTGACAATACGTTGAACTCCGGCCTGTCTTCACCTTTCTGGTAACTTAAATTCAAAATTAATATTCTATCCTTGCTCAAATGCGATTCTTTATAGGAACGAGAGTTTATTGTTAACTCCGCAATCAAGCAATTGCTAAGCTGCACGGCCATTTAAAATGCCATTAACGCCGCTATTTCAACTATTTTTCAAAGAAATTTTTCCGAGTAACAAATAAACGATTTTTATTAAAGTATTATTTAATCCTAATTTTCTTGTCGGTCATTGAACTTCCATATAAAGCGAAAGAAAAATATATATGAACATCGCGCATCTTTGGAAAAATGAATATTCTCTCATTTTGAATTCGAAAGATGTACGTACGATGTTGTTACCTACCTATAGAGGTTAGTTCTAATATCTGGCGGTTGAATTTCGGCCGGCCGGGTTATGTCAGAAGAAGCTCGGTTAGAAGAAGGAATAATTTCAAATTATTACCCAGAGGGGGAAATTTTGAACTTTAACCCTCATCGTGAACGAAGTACCGTCGGCTTCGTGATTGACCTATATGTAAAGGGTAGGGACCGTATGGTAGGGCACGGTTAGTTGCTGCTTACCTATCGTATGTCTAGCGTGATTTTCAATCTATTGAAATTGTTTACTTATAAATTTCGTAATATCAGACTTTTTAAAGGGCGGATGAAACGTTGCGTATAACTAAGTCTGCTTCCTCATTAAATATAAAATCTATAGCTATTTGGGTTAAAGTTCTGACTGGGTGATAATGAACGCACAGGATAACCCGATTGAAGGGTGCTGAAAATAAGCAGGGATCACAAATTTTTGTGCTCACTGAAATAAGCCTCTTCTATGTAAAAAAAGGGGTAGGCATACAAGGGGGTTGACCCATAGTCGTCTCTGTGCACTCTCTGAACACAAAAAGATAACAGCGCAGGCGCTGAAAAGCGAGATGGAAGGCAAAGTTTTACCCCCATGTCTTTCCCTCTTAGTTATATCAAAGAGGCTTATTTGCTTAAGCAGTAGATAGCACCATCCGAGGCCATCTTGAAAAATAGCGTCCGCGCGTTTCAACCGATTTCACTAATATTTAGTCCTATAGACAGGCCTTTGGCTTTTCGCGTTTGATTTGCCTCCATCTTTTAAAATGGCCTCCAAAACGTATTAAAAATTTTCAAACGAGCTGACAGGCAACTCTACTAGTTTTGTATAAACACAAATTTCTCTCAATGGGATGACTCAAAACACTCGCGTTTTACTACACCTTTAATTTAAAGTTTTTCCTTCACCAATTTAAATAAAATTGGGAAAAATAAATAAAAATTAGGTCTGAACGAGGCTCTTTTTTCCCGTAATTTTTAACCTTTTTGTTTACAAAAGTCAAGCGTGTCAAAATATTCTGGGATAGGATGTACTTGCAAAAAACGTTTTGTTTTAGTATTTTCAGTTTTAATAGGATTCATTCTTTTTTACTCAGCCTGTATTTTTTTTCTCCGCCAGTAGGGGGCGGACGGATACGTATATAGGGTAAAATAATGCGAAGAAGCCTCAAAAAGAATAATTAAGCATTTTAAATAAGAAATTCATTATAACTAATGGTTTATAAAGCAGTCGGTAGCTAGATGTATCACGTTTCAAAAAACCGGTGTTTTCTTTTCGCAGAAAAATGCAAAAAGGGAGAATACATTGTTTGCTTAAAAGAGCTACCTAAAGGCTAAAAGTATTAAAAGTTAATATTTTTCTTGGCCTCTCTATGATATAATCCGAAGTTTGTGGCAGCATTTAATAGAGGACAATTTTATCTATCACACCACTAACAGTTATGACGTCCAAAAGTTAGTCTTTGCAATGTGACCGTGAAAATTAGTTACAAAATAATTATTTTTCAAACCTTATTTACTCGAGCCTTAATTACTGTAAACGCAATTAGTTACGACACCCTCAATCATTGAAGCCGCGTTTATACTATAACCTTTTGGTTTTAACCTTTTAATGTAAATATGTGAAAGTTTGCAAGAACAGACACAATTCATTAGAAAATGTGCGGCTTTTTCAAACGGTTCATAAGATTTGTTCCATAAGCTTGTCACTGGTTGCTGAGAGCTTTTCATGAAGTGACGTAGGTGAAACGTCATGGATTCTCTTAAAGCGACGCCTGGTGAGACAATGTCAAAGGCTTAGTACAGACTAAATATGACTAGATGAACTGCAAAATTAACCGAATGTAGTCAATTCTCGCTTGTCGTTCTCAACTCAAACTAGCTCTCAAAGTCCCAACCATTGGAACATATCTTATAAACTTATGGTCTTATGTAAAGTTGGAAACGCATCAGAGTTTTGGTGTTTCAAATTGACCCACCGTGAGGTTAAATTATTTAAATTTAAAATTACCTTCTCATATCCATTAATTTAATACGTCATACCTTCGTAATTCAACCATTTAAGTATTCCTTTGAAAACACACCTTTTCTTATCAGCTTATGAAACTCATACTCTCCCATCATGCAACGCGACGCGGGTTTTCTTAAAATGAGAAATAAAAATTAAAATCCGGTCTGACTGTAGTTTGTCAAGTCGAAACAATTGAAAATTGACTCCCAGGCGAGCTTTATCCGTAACAGAACTCTGTCGAAATTGACTCCCATTGCGAGTTGCGCCGAAGAATAGCGGTGTTACGGAACAAACTTTAAGGGAATACAAAGACTGGTGGCAGCTAAGGAACAACCAACCCTTTTCTTTGAGCTTAATTTTTAAATTTGATAGATTTTTCGTCTATAAAAGGGTGTAAAAAAGTTGAAAGGCGTCCGAGGAGTTTTGGGATAGTCTATTCCCTTCTGTTACAGACAATACAATACTACGCTTTAACCCTTCCCGTCTGTAAAAAGGGACCCCTTCGGAATATAGTTCAAAAGTTTATTATGAATGAAAAATTTAATAAAAAGACCGTGAATTTCTCAACGTTTCTCGATAATTTTTCTAAATTTTTCAATTGAATACCCAAAAATAGCGTCTCTCCTTTCTATCGCTTACGAGCGAGGGATTCGACAAATAGAATGACATTTTAGGTCATTCGGGCTGCCATTTTGAAAGATGGCGGCATTTATAAACCTAAAAGCCCTAAAACTCGTGTATACTTACGGCAAAGCTGTATACTAGATATTAGAGAAATCAGTTGAAACATATTAATATTATCTCTAAAGAAGGTGTAGGTTACGTGTCTGGTCGCCATTTTTCAATATGGCCGCGGATTTCGATAAGCCTTCTTTATTGAGTACCTTATCGTAAGAGTAAACTCCCTGCAAAATTTCAGCCATCTAGGTGAAGTGGTTTGGGCTGGGCGTTGATTATCATTCATTCGGGTTATGGGTACCGCCAAGAAGTACCGCTAGAGGCAGGGCGAGTAGGCTAGCCTCCGGCGTGTAGTGAACTCCAGCTCCGTCTGGCGTTGCTTCTTGGCGAGAAGGAGAGTACCCCAATGGCGGTCTCGCCCCTGTATGTTGGTTTCTCTGTTTGTAATTTGCGAATTTGTCTATAAATGATTCTGTTTAAAATAAGCCTTAAAAATTAACAAAAATTAGGTTAAAATATCTTTATTTGAAGTCATTTTGTTAAAAATAAAGAAATATTTTAAATATATTTATCTAATAGAAAGTGTCTAGCCCCTCGTTAGATACATATCTGGGCGAAAAAACTTTTCAGGAAGAGATTTTCGAGATGGTATAAGAGGTAAACATAAGATGAGGTGATGGGGGTTTAGCCAAAGAAGGGAGAGACGGAAAAAAATGATCCCTCAACAGCACAGTCGTCTTAGGTAGTAAAAGTCCGCATTGTAGGATGGGGTATTTCATCCATGGAGAGAGATGGATTCAATCCATGGGCATGGGAAGATGGAAGGTAGCCGGTTTTTACTCTCACTCACTCTCTCTCTCTCTCCTCATCCTAGTTTTTTCATTATCGTCACCCTATCGTCGTCATAGCGACCGTTTTTTTCGCTCCCACTTTCGGCGGGAGAGAGAGAAATTCAACCTCTGGTTTAATAATGGGACCAAAAAGAGGGGAACTGGGAATTATGTGCAGATATTGTTTGGCCATACAATAAATCGCGTAAAAACTATATCTAAAAAGCATTGCCTTCCATAACTAACAACCAAAAAGTGAAAAAACAAATTTAAGAATCTGTATGTCTCTTGCATTTCCCCGCGGAAATTTTAAAATGTTATGGTGTTGAAATAGTTCAAAGATTTGTACAAAAATGATGATTTCAGAGGAACTTACTATCTAATGTATTTTAGAATAGTGATTGTCTCTTTGGCATCGCTGTTTGGTCTGATCTTAGCTCACAACTTCGATTTAAAAATATTAGGATTAATATTTTCAATAAATTGTAATGCGCTTTTAGTTAGAGCAGGCGTTTGCAAATAATAAAGGGTTAAAGGTGAGTCGGGAGGGGGGGGGGTTATTTGGCTGGCGGGCAGGTTCGGGAGCATAGAGCAGCGACACCTAACTCTTTCCGTCCCCTTTACCTCGGAAAGAGAGGTAGAGGTCTTTTATCTCTCGGAGTTTTTTTTTCTTCCCGCGAGTATCTACCTCTCTTCCTCCCGCCCTTTTTCTTACGTTGAATTTTCTCACTCACTCACTCTAACCGGGTTCCCCTGGTTATTCTTTTCTTTGGTTTAGTACGGCCGTGACGTCACCGAACGGAGCGCGAGTGGTTACCTCGACGTCTATACCTTCGTCAGTATCGTCGGATCGCGATAACCCGTCCACCGTCGTCTCGAGCTTGATTGTCGGGGGTGCCTTAAAACCGGTCATCACCACAGCGTCGACGGCTGACCTAGTGGCGGCTGCGGCATCGAGCGAGGTGGTTCCCGGCGAAACGGCGCGTTCGTCTACCGTCGTTCTCGAAACACCGGGTGGGGGAAGAGAAATTCCCAACAACAACAACCAAGAAGATAATAACGAACACGACGCGCGCGTTTTGACCCAGTCCGACGTCGACCTTTACCTGAACCGGGCAGCCGCGGCGGCTGCTAAACGCGATCAAATCGAATTGCGTCAAAGGTTGGCTCGTCAACAAAGCGACAATGTGGGAAACACCCATACACGTGAATCTCCCCCTTGCGTGGTCATCGTAAACCCCGATTCGCCACAACAGATCCATCACGCGCGCCAACAACACGAGGTTGTTAACTTGAACGGCATTGGATCCGCGGTCATCATAGCTCCCGGTGGAGTTATTTCTACGCAAGTCGCTTCTTCGCCACATTCCCAAGCGCAAGTTGTCGTTGGAGCCTCCGGCAACGTCTCCCCCATCGGGGACCCATCGGAAATTCAAAATAATCACCATCATCATTTGACCAACAATCAAATTGGTGTCTTGGTCATTAAGCAAGAGTCTACTCCGTCGCCCTTGAACGGAAGTTCCAGCAGACTGCCCAGTCCTTGCAGCCCCAATTCGGGCGTCCTGGCACCGACACCTCCCGCCCAAGATCAGAACATTAACGCGGTGAAATCGGAAGCCTTGTTAATTTCGTCCCCGTGTCACACCCCCGTGGATTTGGTCGCTGTCACAGCGCCTTTAGCACCGACGGCCGTCGCCGTTACCGGTTCCCCCATTTCGGGACCATTGGGCTCGCCGGACTCCGGAAAATCAAACGATATGAACGGAAACGGATCCCAGGGCTCCACGGTCATTTCGTTAAGCGCGGCCGCTGCCCAGCCCTTCCCCACTCAAGTTTTCGCCAATATCTCGAGCCAAGCGACTTACGAGACTCTGGGAATGGCCCAGTACGGGGTCCTAAGTAACGCCGTCGCGGTAGCGGCTGCGGGGGCCCCACCACAATACGGTGCCCAAACCACATCGACGACATCCAGTCGAACGGCGCCGTCCAGCGTTTACACGTTGACACCCAGCGATTATTACCGGGAATATTATTCGCCCTCGACCACGCCGACTGACCAGTATCAAACTGTCCGCCAGCATTTGGCCACCTACGGTGACGGTGGTGGAAACGACAGCTCGGCTTTCGTTGATCAGTATATGCGAAGAACCGGAGGAACATCTTACAAAACTGGAATACAGGGTCTGTCCGTTGACTTACCATCGCCGGACAGTGGCATTGGAGAGGCTACCATTACTCCGAGGGACAATGCTGGACTTCCTCAGGTAAAAATCATCTTTTTATTTATGGTCATGGATTACCAAGCTAAAGAAACTAGCGAAGAACACGTACGTGTAACGTTTATCTAATATTTGATAGGTGCGGTCATTTTTGTAAATCATTTAAATTGCTAAATTATATACACTTTGCACGTACGCGTTTGGTGAACTTTGTTCCTTTTCGATCAAAATTAGTCGCTTGAATTTGGCCCCCCTGATAACAATATCAGCAAACTTTAATTTTCAAATAATTAGGAAATTTAAAATAATTAATTCGAATCAATTAATCATAATTTTAAGCAATGATTTCTGATTTTTCAAAAACCTAATTAAATTAACACTTCCGAAAATTCATTTAAACGTAATTAATTTGAAATTATGATCAATCAGGCTTAGTAAATTATCGTTGAAACATACTATTCAGGAGGGCCAAATTTTATTTAAATCTAAAAAAATCGGTACAGGATCATTTCCCGGTTAAAAAATAATCAGTATTGTTAAAACTAGTCAAGCATTAACATCGTCGTATTTTGTTAATGAAACGCATTTCCCCAAAGTGACAATATTCACCACGACTCACAACGAGTGATTAAGAAAAAAGTATTTCACGTTTGAACAATCTTAAAAGTACAATTGTATTTCGTTGAAGTCAGTAGGGCTTCACGAGTAGTGATATGTAGGTATGGGGGTATAGTCGCTATTGTAATTCTTCAAGCAGTTAATTCGCTTTTAAATATCATATATGCCAGCGAAAGTGGCGATGGCTCTATTCGAAGGTTTTTTTTTCTTTTTCCAAATTCACGCGTAAAAAATATCAACCTAAATTCACTTGTATATTTCTCTAGCGGAAATATATTTAAATTTACCGAGGTGTACGTCACTATTTTAGCGATTTGCTATCTATAAATAATTGAGAATTGGTTTGTTTGTATGTTTGAGACCAAAGACTACATAGACAGGAAATTCTTCCCGCTTTTCGCTAAATTCAAAATACGTCAAAATTAGTGACTTTAAAAAGAAATTTTTGCGATTTCACCAGAATATGATATTCGAATTCAGTTCCAACATAAGATATGTTCCATAAGTATGACACTTCCAATACTTCCTAATGCTAGAGACCTACTGAGAAATAGTTCGAGAACGACAAGCGAGAATTGACTAGACTCGGTTTAACAGTCCACTTTCGTATTTAGTCCGTTCTAAGCCTTTGACAACACCTCGCTTTACAAGAATCTATGACTATGACGTTAACATACGTCACTTCAAGACAACCGCTCAGTAACCAGTGACAAACTTATGGAATATATCTTATGAACTTATGGTTTTTAAACATCGATTTTTTTTAATTACCCAAAATAATTAGTTAATTAACCCTCGAAAAATATAACCATATACCACAGCCTGTATTTAAAGAAATTTTGGCTATTATATATTAAAAAATAATAAAGAAATATAAAGGTTATTTGGAGTTTTATCTGAAAGGTCATCTAATCCCTCATTAACAGATTTAAGTTCTACCTAACATCTTTAACCTTAAAAGTTTGATAAGACCCCCGGAAAAACCTTTAGCTAATCGAGTTTAAATCCGCCCACTTTTTAGTTGGAGAATACAAAAACCTGATAATTTTTTATTCGTTCACGTTTTGGGCCAATTTTTGTGTTTACAACTACTTTGAAAAACCGTTTAATCGATATGATTAGGGGTCATGACACTCCATTAATAAATTGAACAAGTAGTAGCGTTGAGATACACTTCTTATGATTGAAACACGTGATGCTAACATGAAAAGAATAGCCTTGAAGTGCAGGTGGACGAATATTTTATAAAGCTATTATTGACGAAACGTTCTGGAGCCATTTACACAGTTAACAATGTAACTCTTGTCACACTTTTAACCTTTCAAGAGTTGAATTAGCTTGGTTTTTTTTTTTTGGTATTTTCAAAATGGAGTTAAAAACAACCATTGTATCGCAAACCACATGTGGTTCAGTGAATTATATTGAGTATATAGACCTTTTCGGCTTAAGAAAAGGGGGTATTCAACCCTCAGTATTGGGACATGTAAGGGAGTTGATATATTACCATCTCTGAATGGCTACAGCGTAGGCGTCAATAAAAGCGAGATAGAAGGCGGAGTTTTGCATCGAAATGGTCTATTGAACTATGTTCTACCTTAGAATGGGTCCAATTCCCCCTGATAAGTCAAGTAAATTCGGTTCTTTAAAGGTTGTTCCTAAGAAAAAAAACCTGTTTCTACCCTAAACACATGTACGTAATTAAATATACTGAAAATCCGACAGACAAATTTGGCAAAACGTTTAAACGACGTGAATTAAGTTTAAGAATTGCTTTCTTAACGAAAATTATTCTTATTAGGAGGCAATCTTTTAAACATCACGATGTTTATGATAGATCACTCTTTTAGAATTCTCAAACCACTTTTTATAAATACAATATTTATTTACTGTAAACATGAAACATCGCCTGAAGACGAAAATATGAATTGCAGTCCATGGTCAAGATAGTTTGGTATTCCCAATGTAAATTGTAAAGCCTCGTTCTTTTTCTGATAAGAAAATTAATAGATTAATTTTTAACAAAATGTTGAATTTGAATAAACGCTTTACAAAATGGAGGGCCGAAGTGTCGTCTGCTTGATAGGGTTCCAGTATGAGGATCCAAAGACTAGATATGGCTTCTACGTTACCCGTCCATTAAAGAGCTTTTGTTTAAAGTCATATCTAACGTCTTTGGATACTTATATAAATAAGGTGGTCAAATACCAGACTCTCTAGACTATTTCGATGACGCCTGCGCTGTAGTCAGTTTGTATTGTGAGACTGCACAGAGACAGCAATGGGTCAACCCCCTTGTATGTCCCAATATTGAGAGTTGCCTACCCCTTTTTTACTTCGAAAATGTCTATTTTACCCTCGACCTTTTATAAGGGTCTATTCTTCATAAAATGAATGGAATTGGTTATTTTTCCACACCACTCTAACACTTCATAGTTTTGGCCAGATCATCCAAAAATAAAGCGCAATTTTCTACAATATTTTCTCTCGTGAAAACTGAAAATATTAAAATATAAATTTAGTTTTTAAACCCTATTGTTTTCGCAATCCATTTTTTGTTGTTGTTTGAGACATAAATGTTTCCAAGAATTAAGTTAAAATTATTATCAACTCATTCTCATTTTAAATTTCGCCCACGACATTTTTAACAACGCCTTAAACCAAAAGGGACAATTTAACCATTTGGGTGTAAAAACGAAATCCTCTTTAATTGGGCTGAATTTTTTTTTTACTAGTTGCGATGAAAAAATTAAAAATGATATAATTGAGAAATCATGATTTACTCGACAATGCTTTAGTTTGTCCCATATTTAGGATGTAATTGCCCACGTTTTAAACTTAAAAAATTGTTTGTCACGTGTTAATTTTTGCGCCTGAAAATTGTCCGCCTATTTCCTGTCTTGTCATTGGCCTACTCACTGGAAAAACCAAGAATTCATAGACGTTACTTGGAATATTGTGACGTGGTGGTACTAATTTCGTCTCACTCTTGCATTTAAAATAAAATCATACATAGTTTACAATCTAGGAGGATTCATTCCATTTACAGGTGTTACACAAGGAGGCCTGACTCACTGGATGAGTGTAAAGTTAGACCTCCTTGTGTAAATGGTATGAATTCTCCTAGTCTGTAAACTATGAATTAGTTTATTCAAAAATAAAATAAATAATTTTAAGTAATAGATAATAAAATATGACCAGTTTTGAGCGTTATGAAGTACTCGAGTATGGGTTTTAGAATCTTAGTCGCTCAATATTCTTAGTTAACACGAATGTATTCTTGGTTAAACCCTTTTCAGACAGAGACACCTTGCGGCTTTATTTGAACATGATTTTGAGGACAAGTGCTTTTTATCATGGGTTTATACCATTAAATATTAATCATTTCGAAACTAAAACATGAAAAGTTTGATAGGTGTCGTATTATTATCTTAATTACGAGATTATGAAAAAAAAAAGTTAAAAAAAAAAAATAAAATGGTCTTATTGTTGAAAAGTTCAACTTTAACCGCACGACACAAACCCTTTCTCCGAAATCTCTCCCCCCCCCCCCCCAACTCCGGATAACTCCAATTAACGCGTCTATTGTTCCTTGGCGTTAATGAGCCAAAAACTGGCTCGTTTACCAACAATGAACACACTGTAATATGAACCAAGGTTCATCTCTTAAAGTAAATCCGTAGTTATTTCAATTTGAAATATTAAATTAATACCTCCAATCAGCTGGAGCAAATCATGTGAAAAAATGCAATATTTAAAATTATTTATTTCACGAAAAGGCCCGTTAACTAAACCATTTATTGTAGGAATGTCGTATCTTAACTTCATATTTATGGACTTCTTATAATAAATCGGTACAAAAGATTGGAGGACATAATTCGTTTTTAAACTCTCCAGATAGAAAAATCTAAATTATAATTTTTTCTTTTTTTGTACAAAACCACAGGCTCAATTTCGTTATAAATTTAAATAATTTTTTATTTCTATGAAAACTTTCACTTCAATTAAAAAGCAACGTGACGTGAGAATTGTGTCGCTAATTTTGTAGGAAAATTATACCCTCATTTTATTATATTAAAAAAAAAATACAGACGGAGATAAAATTTTTTTAAAACCAAGGTTTTGTTTGCGGAATTGCGGAGAAGGAAATATATAGGACAGAGACGGTATTGGTACGTGATAAAACGCAAGGCTATACGCTTCATTGCAAAACTTAAAATGGGCACCCGAATTGTCTTACAACTCTCTCTATCCGTGAACCAAGTGCAAAAATAAATACCCGTCTAATGAAGAGTAATTTACTGAATAGCTCGTCCCGCGATTGGTAATATCTTTGTAAAACACCTATGACTGTCAATGATTCCCACTCAACCGAAAACACGACGGAAACGCGGCAGCGGGTGTTCGACCGAAAAAAGTTTACGCCGAGCCCGACGGAATTTCCGTTTGGCCTGGCGTAACTTGCATTCTTTTTTTTTTTTTTCTTTCTTTCTTTCGGTCGAGTTCGGCATTACGCCGGGTTCTTAACCAATAAAATTAATGGAGCTAACTACGTCCATACCTTTCAAGAGTGCACGCGTTCTCCGGATCGATCGACAGCCTCCATTTATTTATTGGCATTTGATATTATAGGCGGTAGAAGTAGTTGAAATAATGCCCTCCAAGAAAGATAGAAGTCGTTTCAGTTTGCACCCTCGCAGTTAAACCAATCACGTCACGTGACCCAAAAATATATACCGCCAAATTCAAAATTTGGTCGTAGTGCAAACTGCATAAAACACACTAATTATAGTAGGGAGATGACACTGAGCTAAGAGATAGAGTATGACGTTTGCATACGTAGTACTGCCATTACTTTGGTCTTACCACACTTTTTTTGGAACACACTGTATTTCTGCGAAAATGACGATAATTATTGAACCTATCCCATTTTTATGACGTCATCTTTTCTTGAAAGCTTAGCGAAAAGTCGTTTGTATTTTATCTTTTTAATTACGTAGTTGGAATTCCCATACTAAATATTTGTTTATTTACCTGGACGACATATAAGAGGAAAAGATAATTGTATGATATTAAATTCGACCGTCGGCCACCGCCATTTTAGCTTTTTAAATTATTTACGAGTGTTTTAAAATGACCCACAAAATAATAACGAAGAAAGCCAAAAGCCCGATTTCACTTCTAACCCTTTATCTTATCTTGTAATTATAGATTAAACTGTACATTAAAATTGAAAAAAGGAAAATAAAAAACATTACCGCTAGCTTATGTACATAGATTTAAAGATGAAATATCATGAATTTAATCGGTTATTTCATGAATAATTATCAGGAAACTTATTTTTAATGTTCTACATACAGTTCACGCGTTAAATATGTTGCAGTTTTTGAAGATTAAATATAGAATTATTTACTTAATTATTATTGAGGAAATTAAATAAATTCTTTTTCTAACAAGTAAGAGCACATTGGGCTACTCCTCCATTTGTCCTAATACTGTCAAACTTACATAACTGTCATTTATAGATAATAAATATGAATTTACGATAAAATATCTTTCATAAAAAAATAATTTCGAAAGTTTCGAATATTTAAAACGAGGGTCAAAGTTCGTAGTATAGGATGATATCACGAGATTATTTTTTTTATTATTATTATTTGCCCGTTAATTCTAATACCAACTTAACCCGAATAATATACTACTAGTCTAAACATAATCAATTTCATCTCTCGAGTACTTTCAAGTTAAATTGTTTGGCGAGAAATTTTGTCGTGATTCGGTCGTTAATACTGTATTTTTTTACTCTCGTTGTAAAAAATGGATTTTCCGTCAAAGAAAGTGCGTAGCATTGTCGAGGTTATTAGTACTATTGTAAATAGTTACGGTTAATGTGTAGGTTCAATTGATACGAAACCAAATGGGCAGTTCCGTGTAATCATAAAATAAACGTACACAGTTAAATATTTATTGTAAAGTAAAAGTTGTAAGTTTTTAACGGTTTTCATTTACTTTAAAGGGATAGTGTAATGTCATTTATCAAGCTTGTTGTATTTGACCTCCACATGAACTCGATTTCAGGAAAATCCCTTGGTGTGATAACCTAACCCAAGCCAAATGCTAATAAGTACTTGGAACTTTCATCAATAATGGAGCTTTGAATGGCATGACACTTGCACTTTAAGAAACCGCTCAAAAATGAATAATAATTCTTTGGTACCCAAGAGAGGCACCTATGCCCTTTTCATAGGAGTGAAAAAAAATTAACTTTAGGAATAACGAAACGTAACGTAGATTAGATTAAAGCATAGAAAAAAATTCCCATAGCACTCGGAGACTATGGAACAATACAGCCTGATTCCATGCATAGATCCGACCTAACAGATCGTAAACCATTGTTTTTTATGTACTTAACGTTTAAAAAATGAACAATAATCAAGGTGCTTGCTTATTTTTTTGTTTTTTTAAAGCAATTTCTCCAAAAAAAAGTTTTTATTTTTTTTTCCAAGACAAGAATGGAAGAACATTCTGCGATTACGTTTCAGTTTTTTTCTTATTATTCAACTAACAAAGATCTTTATACTTCTCTTAACAAGGTTTAATCGCATTCACGGTATGATAAAATTAAGTACCAGCCTCTAGTTCACTTCATTGTGAATGGATCATCTAAAACGAATTATTATTATTCATTGTGTAATAACCACCTATCCTTTTAACTTTAAATATCTGATAACAGCAGCACGTGTTATTATTATCATAGATCACAATACAGTCAGAGGCATGGAGATGCCATTATAACGTTTCCCTGTTGTGTTTTTAGGGACTGGAGACCGGAAAGAGTTTTCTGTCTATGTAGACATTAAACACTAAATAGCTAGCCCACCCAAATAAAATAACTACTAAGTTTTTATAATTCACTAAAATGATAGTTAATTAGGGATTACTGGTCAAGAATAAGGCTTAAGAGATACTCAGTGCTAGAATGTTTTCTTTTTAATCGATAGAGCTTATAAAATAATGAGTATATCAATTGGAACCATGTTTTTATCTACAATTTTAAAGAAGATACGCGCAATTAAGTTTACGTAATGGCGTTCAATGGACACTACGCGTTAGGCTTTCCCTTGAACCACTGGAAAGTACGCCTATTGGACGAATCCGTCAGGTGGTAGGTGTCCAATAGGGGTACTTCCCAGTGCTTCAAGGGAAAGCCTAACGCGTAGTGCCATCCATTACGAAAACTTAATTGCTCGTATCTTGTTTAATATTGCAGATAGAAACATGGTTCCAATTGATATAATCATTATTTTTTACGCTCCTTCGATTAAAATGGAAAAAAATTCTAACACGGATTATCCCTTTAAGACTAGGGGTACGAACTCATCCAAAGCAAAACTGAAGCAAACTACTTCTAAAACTTCACTAGTTTAGAGGGTAAGATACTTAAAAAAAAATTCCTCGCAATCATTGAGACGAATTATTTGAAACTTTTTTAATAATTTTCATTAATTAAATTCTTTTTGTCGGTTCACACTGATCATACACGAACTAAGCCTAACCCCGCTCCGATAGTAGTAACTATAAATAAGCGATTGTTGATAAGCTTGATTGATTCTTGCGATCTGAAAAAAGACAATGCTTGATTGAGGAAGACGCGATTGTTACTTTCTTCAGTTTAGGTTCTCACGTATAGATGGGGTTATCCAATAATCTGATGTCAGCCTATTGGTTAATTTCTTTGACAGGAAGTGTAGCACTAGCGAGTTCAAGAGAAGTTGGTTAAAATAATCAAAGCTGTGACGTATTGGTGTAGGCAATGATGCTAAATCACGAAGGGATTAATGAAAATTATTTTAGTTTTTCATTAAGAGATTCTAATTTTTTTTGGGTTCAATGTCCAAAATTGTTGGCAGATTTATATGTGTAGTTGATAAACACTTATTTTTTTTTACATATTAAACCCCGTAGCTTTAATTTCGTCTATACTGCTATTGGACGGGTGTTATTATTGATTATATTAAAATTAGTAAACAAAGTTGTTTACTGATTATCTTAAAGATATTTAGCATATATTAATTAGCCCAGCCCAAAATCAATCTCAATTATGTCGTCATCCAAAATATAAGATTTAAATATTAAAAATTTAGGTATATTAAAACAAATGATGAAGCGAAAATGAAATTATCATAATTACCTTAAGCTTAGAATATACGTTAATATTTTGTAATTAGACCATAAGGTGAATCTATGGTCATAGTCTTTAAGCGACTTAAACAGGACTAAATTTCCCATAACCAACCGGATTTGAAGTTTGGGTGGTTCGCTAAAAGGTACTCAAATAGTATAATATCGTCTCCCTTTTATCACTTTAATGATTTTATCATATTTTTTTTTCTTCTTAGAATTTTAAATTTAAATAAAAGGTTAGAAAAATCATTAAGTTGGAAAAATGAGGCGGTATGGGTATATCACCGTCTCAAAGTCTATCGTTGAACGCAATTAAAAACTCGTCTTGTACGACTATAATTAAAGAAGACTCTACCGTCATTATATTCCATACTCGGTGGTGCCAGGGAAATTAATTGTAAAATAAAAGATGTATTTATTTCAACATTTGTTTTTGGTGAAAGTCGTTGGTATGTGAACCGCATTACCGGCGATGGAGTAATGTTAATTTTCATAAGAGAAAGATTTTTATAATGATTTTCGTATGAATTAATTAAATGCTTCTTTTAATATTGTAACTCTATTTTCGATTGGTTTCCCTTACACATAGAGGCATAGTTTATATTAACAAGAAGTTATATCAGTATCTCAGAGAGAAGGTATAAGATGCCTTTGTATTCGCGCGCCATAGTCCCAGTCCCCCTTTCAAAATACAAGGGGGGACGTAAAAGGAGGCGCCGGGCTATTTCGCCTCTCCTCAGTCGGAAAATACGTAATTTTCGTCACTCGCGTCGTCGCGCTGACGTGAGTTTTCAAGAACCAATGAGATGTTGGTTGTAATTTAGAGGCGGGGATTGACTCCGGACCTACGTTTGGACTGGAGATAAAGCTGGAAATCTGGCGAATTTATACCTTCTCTCTGAGATACTAGATATAACTTCTTGATATTAATAAAGGGGTTCGAATCTTCACTCATCCTGCAGTAGACTTTACCTAAAGGATAAATTTAATTAAACGTTCTTGTTAGAAATATACTTCCATTACATATTTCCATAATTAACCTTTTTTCGTGTTTAGTTACGGTTTCATTACAATTTTTTTGACAAGTCCGTATTGTGTATAAAATAGCTGTCAGTGTGAACAGGTGGAATCATTATTAGAAATTTAAAATATTGCAACCGAAAAATATTTTGATTTGAATGTTTGACTTGGTACTACAAATCAAATGTTTTCGTCAAAAACTTGACTTTTTTTTCAAATTTAAAGGCCGAGGTCCAGCGAAAGTGTCTAGACTAACTGATAAAGGAACCCTCTCTGAAAGGCGGGGAAAGCTGTTGGTTCTAAGTGAACTGCTGTAGATAAAAATAGAACATCCCTAACCCAGAACCTATCCTGCTCGGCTTTTAGCAGTACTATCAGTTCGCCAAGAAGCCCTTGTATTTCTTCAAGATGGTCCGAATTAAAATGAAGTGAAATAAATAAATAAAAAAACCGCTATATTGTTAATATTCAGTTTCCATGCAACGCTACGAATTTTTTAGAACAGGTACTGGAACTGGAACATCGGCCCATTCTCGCATTGACAGTCAGTTCCTAAACCCTTTTCATTGGATCTCGGCCTTAACCGGCAAAAGAATCTCCAGGGGATTCTCATAAATGTTTCATCTCGTCCCATTAAGATTGAAATTCAAGATGAACTCGTAGACACCCCGAAGAGATAAAAAAAATTCTTCCAAAACTGAATTAATTTTTATATTTAAAGATATGGAATTGCATTATTTTTAACTCTGGTGATAACATCATTTCGCCAGTCACTTTCTCCCTAAAAAAAAAAAAATAAAAACTAAAGAAACATTTGGGAAAAAGCCTGGAAGGGGTTTCGGAAGTCGGCGAATATTTTTGGAGCAATTTCCGTTTCTTCCGGCGATTTTTTTTTTTTTTTTTGTTTCTTTTTTGAAAGTGGACGGATCACGTGACATCCTCTATTATATTTAACATATATAATTGAAAACCAGCGCGAAAGAGTTTAATGTTCGTTAACCCCATTTAAAGCTAATTAACTTTTCAATTATGATCGAATAAGTGTCAAAATATTTGTTATAATTTGACAAAATTGTCACTCGTGAATTTCCGCTCGGAAAGAGGAGATATATTATTATTTTTAAGTTTTATTTAAACCATAATTAAATTGGTTTAACAGATTTAATTTATACAAATCCTTGAGGAATACTTTAAACCATAACCCTCATAGGAAAGTAGCGTGATTATAAAAAGCCTATAGGAAGGTATGGCGGAGGGATACCATGTACTAACTCAAATACTTTAAAAGCAGTAGCCTAACTATTGGTTGGTAGTCAACGTCTTCAGTATATTTCGAAACCAATTTGAAAATTACAAGTTAGATTAGCGACTTAAAAAATTATAGTATTGTAGCAGTTGGGAAAACGTGCCTTGGTCCACCTTAGTGGTGTTACTTATCTTTTGAATTAGTATTTCCTAACCTCAATTGTAATTGCCGAGAATTGCCAACCCATTTGATTGTCGGCCTTCAATCTTAAAGTGAGCCTCAGATATTTTGCATAAACAAGGATCTGTACATCTACTATATATCTTGTAAATAAATATGTTTACCTTTAATTTTTCCACACCTGCTAGGAACAAACCAGGAAGTTAGAATTAATTACTTAAATATAATAATATATTTTGCCAGACGGAATAGAAAAAATACCCTTAGAATAATGACGTAGCCAATCTCAGTCTCCGTCCGTGTAGCTCCCCTGTAAATCAGTTTCTCGGAGTTGCTAATATATTCATTGTTGCTATGAAGTTTGTAAGAAATAATTTCGAGCTTGAAATAAATAGTAGTTATCTGTTGTTCCATTTGCTTGGAGAATCAAATATGGTTATCGAAGGCTTTATTTTGTCGAGCAAGTCACTATTGAACTGTTCTATCCCGTAAATGAATTGGCGTTGAATTCGACATTGTAGTATTTTAAACTTAATGTCAGTTATGGGAAGATTTCCCAAGTGACACAACGCTATCGTCGTTCTTAGCAATACAAAAGATATAACTTCTTATTCTTCGCTAATGAAGAGTATTTTACTACAGCAAAGTATCATTATTCATGGGACAATTAATCGCGAATATCTATCAGAAAAACCCCAAAAGAATCCAAATGGGTGACATACAATCATTAAGAAATGTTTTTTATTTTAAAGAACAATAATACCGTTATTAAGAAAGTACGGTGAAAGTTAAAGGATTTGATTTAAATATATGCAAAAATTCAAGGCTTTGACGATCGTTGAATTCGTATTGTTTCTCGAGATCGCGAGTTAGTCCCCCATTTTTCCGCTAATTAAGACTGGTAATTATTTAGGTCATGTGCTTTTTTTGATTTTTAATTATTGTATATCAGAATTCGGGGAGAGGAGAATAGTGGGGGAGAAGTTCCCTTTAAGACCACTGTCCTTGAATACAAAACACTAGAGTCTTATTTGTCACCAAGGTAATCAAAAACAAAAATATTTTAATATGGGAGCGGTCGCCATTAAACTTCGACTTCGTGTTTATTTCTCACGATTCTCTCTTCGCTTGGGTTTAAATACCACACGCAATCATATTTTATATTAAAGGAAAAGTTCTGGTAACATAACATTATACCTTAAAAGAAATGCCATTTTCTAAATATAAATATATATAAAAAAATTATATTTTATAACAAAATTATTAGCATTTAATTAGTCTTAAAAACGAGGAGTACTGCGCCATCCTCCATTGGTTTAGTGGCGTCTGCTAAATCGAACCACTTAACAACTACGCGATTGGTTGAATTCTCACAGGCTGAGAGAGGTAAGGGGGTATGAGGTTCTGGCTAGCAGAGGCCACTAAACCAATGGCGGTGCAGTAGTCCTCGTTTTCAAGACTAATTAAATTCTAGAGGTGTGCGAGTCCTCATTTTTAGGTTTCGAGTCCGAGTCCGAGTCCTGGAAAAGTGGACTCGTCGAGTCCTCGAGTCCAATTTTGCAGGACTCGTCGAGTCCATCGAGTCCTTAAAACACGGTTTCGAGTGACTTCGAGTCCATTTTCGAGTCCATAAACATGGTTTCGAGTCCAAAATTCGTCAAATTTACTCTTAAAACATTCTGGTTTTTTTTTTCTAACTGTTTCAAAACTAAACATTAATAGTAATTTTAACTTTTTTAAATAAGAAAACGTTTTTATCAGTAGCTGATAAAGTTGGCTATTAAGTTGGTAAAGAAAAATGGACTCGACAAGCCCTAAACGGGTAATTTTAGGCCTTGGTCAAGGACCCGGGTACCCGTTCGAGTCCTAGGAAAACCAGTTTCGAGTCCGAGTCCGAGTACTCGGACTCGGACTCGAAGTCGAGTACCCGTCATTTTCGAGTACCCGCACAGCCCTATTAAATTCTAATTATTTTGTTATAAGAGATCATTAAATGGCCGTCCTTTTAAGGTTACCTGACTTTTTCCTTTAAAAGTGGTAGTCGTAACAATATTAATACATACGCCAATCACTTTAAACTTTGCGACGCCCTATTATTTTTAGGGTATTGCCCATAAATTCCTAAATTTATTCATCTAATAAATTTATTCGTGGTAAAATTTATTTCCCAAAAAAATTAATAAACTCTTTTAAATATAGGAAAAAAATAAATAAACCCCAAGTACGAAATTAGATTGCGTATGCCCTTTGAAATATATTTATTAGTATAGATCATAATGTTTTAGCCGACAAGGTCGCGGCCATTATCATTGTTTTATGATGATTATTATTATAATTCAATCCGTATACGAGGTCTCTTAGTGCCTTTGAACATTACATACTTGAAATATAAATATAATTAAAATGTACCCTCCGATCCGCTCTCTCTCCTCGTTCTTTGTATCTGTTAGATTTAATTTTTGTCTTTGCAAATTGTGTTTTGATGAACTTGATTCGCAATTAAGACAAACACACGAGAGAGGGGACATATCACATCCTTTAATTAGTATAATTAACGTATTTTCTTACTAATGATACGCTTGTTTATTAAAATAATAAGCAAATATGAATTTTACGTGTTTTTTTACTTGATTTCTCGAATATGCTAATTAGTCTTACGTTCCAAGTTTCTGGAATTTTTGTTAAAGGTTTTGAACATGAAGGAATGGGATCCATTGGAAATTTCTTACTTTTAAAATGTTTAGTTTAATTTGAAAGGGACGCTAAAGCATATTTTACTTTTTTAAGATTAATTTTATTTAACTTCTAAAATCATTTAAATTATGGTGCCAAATGAGTTTCTGGATAGCAGCACTGAAACAAGGCAATTTAGCATTTATAAAAAGAAAACCAATATCTAACTACTCAATTCAAAATTCTACCGTGAAAATTTAACATACCAACGACCTACAAATTGGGGGGTAGTTTAATTATTTCAAAACTTAAATTTCTTTAAAGAAACTAGTTAAATTAGCCTAAAGCGCGGAAATTTAGTTTTAAAGTTTAATAAGAACCCAATTTCCGTTACACTTACTACTACGAAAAACTAGTTCATAATTAAAATGTAACTAAATTAATCATTCGACGTTATTAAAATTCGACAATCGCAGCAAGAAATCACATTTTTTCGATAATCCAAAGATAGGAACTTATTGTATTGTACTGTTTTACTTAGTAAAGTAAATATTTCTGCCATTACAGTAAGATGGTTTAACACCCAATTTGAACGAAATTATTTTTATCCATTTGAAGATTTACCTCTCACAAAGAAAAAAGAAAACCTTTTTCAATAGAAGCTATACTTTACAAACATGACAGTTAAGCCATTTCACGCTCTGCTATCACAACAAGTCGTAAAAATATTTGAGGTGCCTCTTTTATACATTAAGACCATCCATTTGTCAAAAAACTAAATGAAAGCGTGACAATATTACGTAACTACCTTCAACCGTAACGACTTTTTCCACCACCCCTCGTATGCAGTCAATGTCACTTAAGACCACTTACAAAGGCTTAAGAGACTCTGTCCTAACGCCTCCAGCGTCTCAGGTGACATTGGTTTGTAGGTATCTCCTAGCCCTCCTGTCCCATCACAACAATAGGAAGATGCGCCTAGTTACCTAAGCCTTGGCTTCTTCTTAAAGTGTAGTTTACTTGGCGCAACGATCTTGGATTCTTGGGTCCGTATACGGTACGTTATGGTGTTTGACAAAGAGTAGATATACGCTTTGGGTGGGTTGGTTTGCTCCAAAAATTGTATCGAAAAACCGGTTCTTTAGTAGGGATTTTAAGGCAAACCAAGCCGCTCAAACATGGGGTGTGATGGAAGAAAAAAAAAATTAAGATTTAGTCTTGGTTGCTGGCCATTATTGCGTTGATTCTTTCTTTCCTAGTATGGTTGAAAAAGTGTTCCCTACCTGATGGTCGATCTCTTTCTCGCAGCTTTCACTTGGTAAGGGGAGATTGTCGCAATCGCGAAGAAGCTCCCACGGTTCTAGAGACGCGCTTTGACCCCTAAATTAAAGTGATAGTCTTTAAAGGTTGTCCCACTAAATTGTCTTAATTTTTATTTAAATTGCAAAAGTTATCTTCGAGAGTTAACTTTGTGCAGAATGGCTATAAAGATTCGAATCACCTCGATGTCGGGAACCAAAACAACTCGAAGGCAAACGTATTTAGTAATTAGAGATTATAATTAAATGGTTCGCAATAATGCACTATCAAGTCTTATCATAATCGGTAAGCGTCGCAACATGTTGAAACTATCCCTTTAAGGAGGAATTTCTCGCGCTATAACGTTTCATTTCCCGCTTAACCCTTGACGTATAGACGCAACCTGCGCAGTTTTTTGCTCTGTTTTAAAAAAAGTTAGTCGTGAAAGGGTTTTGTGTTCTCTTTACCGCTCCGAGAGTGAGTTTAAGGCGAGTGACCGACCTCTGTGGAGCTAAAGGTGCAAACAGGCAGAAAAGGGGGTAAAGGTCTGGTTGCTTTCAAGAAAGTGAACCTGGGGCCAAAGAATTAAAGAACGTCAAGGAAATGTTGCATGGTCATTTGAATTGAATTAAATGTTATTTTTCGTCGGCGGTCTAAATCTTGAAAGGGACATATTTCAACATTGAAAAACAGGGTTTCCTATGTGATTTGAATCCCTTCCAATGTGCAATATAGACCAAAGACACAAGCGCACCATGCTAGATACATTCCTTCATGCCAGAAGGCACCGCTAGGGGCTACCCGAATTTGTAAATGAACTCGAGCTCCATCTGGCGATGCTTCTTGGTTCGAGAAATTACTTGGTGTTGTGGCGTCTTCTTGTTCATTAGTTTCTCTGTATGTAATTTTGTAAATGATCTATAGGGAGCTTTCGGTTGTATGAGGAGCGAATTAAGATTCGGCAAATAATTAATCGGTCACAATGTGAAATATAATCTAAAATCCTCCAATAAGAATTGTGGTATACTCGCCCAAATGAAAGTATGCAGGGACATTGCTCTTAAGTAGTAGGCGTGCACCAAGAAAGATTTATCCAATCTGATGCCATCTTGAAGAATGGCTACCAGAAATGCAAAGAAAAGTTTTTTATGGAAAACGTCCGCGCGTTTCAAGGGATTTCACTAATATCAGAAGGGTATAATAGAAGAAGGATGACACTCTGTATCCTCTAAATGCTTTAGTTATGTAACGTCATTCTTCCCAGGCTCACCCTTTTAGTTAGCTTTCCCGCTCATCAAACTACAAATGGGCATCACACCGTAAGGTGAATTCTATAGTTGTTTGGCACTAAGTCCCCAGCAATCATCCCACAAACCTCGTCTTGACGTGGGACAAAATGCACAAGCGCGTCTTGCCAAATATTTAAGCGCTAAATAGAGTAATGATGATGGAACTATTTATCGTGTATGTGATTCGGTTTAGTAACCTTGCTCTAAATGTTCCGATGTTGGGAAGAGTGACGTTACACTTACCCCGCTTTGTGGTACACTTCTCTCGAAGAGAAGTATTATATACTTCTGCTAATATTTAGTTCAATGGTTCCTGGTATCCTATAGAGGGGCAAGGCTTTTGGGGTTCGATTTGACGCCATGTTTGAAAATGGCTGATGGTCAACGCCAGGTGCTTTTGCTAGTAGTACGAAATTAATTCGTTTTGCCTCTAAATTGATTAATGTCTCATTGGTTTTTTATTTTTTAAATTTTAAATCCAACTTTCTAATCCTTACTTGTCACCACTATAAGTCTACCTGCCGGCGAGTCTAGTTCAATTTTTATCTGTGCAATCTACGAATTTTTTTGCCCAAACTTTAAGATGGATCTAACCCTTCCCCTCCCCCGTCCCCCTTAAATCTTCCTCACCGCTTCTTTAGACGGGAGTTTGGTTTTTAACAGAGCACAATCGATTTGTTAGGAAATAAAAAGGGGGTCTATAGTAAAACTTCACCCCTTCCTCAAGTTTTTTTGAATTTGCATATATATATAATTTTTTTTATTTCTTGAATACTTTTTGGTCGGGAAGTTTTTCAACGAAACCCTTTGTATTGTTGAATTTGGTTCGAGGGATCATCTATCTGGATTCTAGTTGGGTTCAAGGGGTCAGATTCCTTTATGGATGGAGGGGTTACCCGCGTTGCTTACAGGTAGGGATGGTGGCTGGAGTATCTGGCCCAAGTGGTTCCGCTAGTGGTATAGTAGTTAAAACACATAATTTAGGATTTTTATACGAATTTGGGCCAGTAGGGTTATTCAGCGTGTCTGGTGAGTTTTGCCATGTGGAAGGTAAAGCTTTGTTTGTCTATAAAGAGGTTTATCTCTTCTTTCCTTATGGTATCGTTAATACTTTACTGCATATGCATCTATTAAATTTTATCTTTAACATATTTATTTACGATTTGAAAACGAATTTCTACTCGCTTTGTTTTAATAAGTTAGTTACCATCAGACTTGGGGGAACGGTACTAAAGTAACTTAACCATAGTTTATCTGACACTTCTCTAGAGGGATATAAGAGTCCCTTAACCTTTGCCCCTTGACACTACGAGGAAAGACAGGTTGTTCCAAATAGGGTGGTAGGACCGAACCGAATTGCATTGGATTCTATGGACGATTTTGGGTCTAACATTTTCTATGATGTTTTTCCCAATGGACACAGTTTACAAATTATGTTTAGAGTGTTTTGACCCCTTAATTAAAACAGCATTGTCTTTCAGTTTCTTACTTAAATTTAAGTGGTCATCCATAAAACACCGAAATCGTAACTTGAAAACGGTGGCGCGGACAACAAAATGTCATAGAAGTTACTCGCCCTTAGAGACCACTGGATTTCGGTTCTACCACCCTTTTTCAAATACACCCTGTAGGGGTGAAGGGTCCGTGGTCTTAGGTGACAATGAACCTGAGTGTATTCCAGGACGCTTGTCACGTCATGGAGGCTTGAGCCTTTCTGGCCAAGAGCTAACCAAGAACAGTGTTCCAAGTTGAGCCACCATGCGCTATTGTCCGGGTCCGGGTACCCACCCTGCTGTTACGTATAACTCCCCTTTGAAACCTTTCTGTGGGAAAATGTCATACCCCACCATCTTCGCCAGGGATACACCATCGAGCGAAAGGGTTGAACTGTTCTTTGATGATCGCGCGTCGCCAAGCTCTTATTCCAACGATGAGAAACTTGGGTCTAACTCTTTGTCAATCCTTGCAATTTTTTTTTGGGGTGGGCTTTTTACTCCCAGATTCTAACCGTTCGCATCTGTTAGGTAACTATGGGCTGGGCCAAAATCCCCAAAATCTTACATTGCAACTCGAGGAATTCGTAACGGAAAAATTGAAAGATCTTTCACTCCTTTTTTTCATATCCAGTAAGCTTAAAGCCTGTCGCATCACAGATGTTTTTCACTTGAAGGTACAGTTTTGGCTTCCTATGTATCAAATAGTTAGAGTTGAAAGAACTCTTTGAATGCTTGGAAATTTTATTGACAGTCAACTAGTGACGTCAGTGCCAGACAGTTTCTCTGTCCAAAGAACAAACACAGCCTTTAATTTATGGCAGACTCATAAGAAACACTCTGTATGTGTATATATCGATAAATTTTTAGTGAAACTAAAAGTGTGTGTGACATGCTTTATGTATGTGCAAAGGATTTGCCTTGAGCGTTGTCGGTATATTGGCTTTTGATGCGGTTGAAAGTTTTTTTTTTTTTTTTTTTTTTTTGCGCAACCTGAATATATTATTTCGGCCGGTACCCGATTGTACCATATACATTTACATTCGTTTCGATAATCAAAATCACGATCTCGGTTTTGGCTCTTATTATCTGCGTTCAATCAGCGTTAGACTAAGACTACTTTCGTTACTATGTATTTTAATATTGAAGATTCATCCGCCTCAATTTTCACTATTTTGTTTAGTGCGGATGATGGAGAATTATAACGATTATTATAATTTATAGATCAAGAGGGAACTTTCGTTTATTGTAAGGTTTATTTTCTTCATTATAAATTTTAGCCTCAAGTTAGTGAAGTGAGCGCTGATATATCCTTGAAGTGCGCTTAAGCCATTATCGATAGATTTTCGATGTGTAATCGCGGAGATAGATCGATTCTCTCATGAATATCACGCGTCTCAATTGTCTTCGAAACAAGATTTTTATTTTGAAACTTGCCGCTCAATCTCTTATTAAATCTTCCAAATAACTTTAAAACTCCCTTCGAATTTATTCTAAATCTCTTATAATTTATTCTAAATCTCTTATAATTTATTTTAAATCTCTTATAATTTATTTTAAATCTCTTATAATTTATTTTAAATCTCTTATAATTTATTTTAAATCTCTTATAATTTATTTTAAATCTCTTATAATTTATTTTAAATCTCTTATAATTTATTTTAAATCTCTTATAATTTATTTTAAATCTTTTATAATTTATTTTAAATCTCTTATAATTTATTTTAAATCTCTTATAATTTATTTTAAATCTCTTATAATTTATTTTAAATCTCTTATAATTTATTTTAAATCTCTTATAATTTATTTTAAATCTCTTATAATTTATTTTAAATCTCTTAAAATTTATTTTAAATCTCTTAAAATTTATTTTAAATCTCTTAAAATTTATTTTAAATCTCTTATAATTTATTTTAAATCTCTTATAATTTATTTTAAATCTCTTATAATTTATTTTAAATCTCTTATAATTTATTTTAAATCTCTTATAATTTATTTTAAATCTCTTATAATTTATTTTAAATCTCTTCAAATTAATGATTTTGTTAATGTGTAGTTCGATATTCATGGAAGAATTTTAGCGTTGCCAAATAATTAAAATGATTTTATTTTTAATACTTCTTATCAAGGCTGATTAAAAGATTAGCAATTCTAATAATTCACCATCCATCTTTGATCATATCATATATTAATTATTGAAATTAAATTACGCGTAGAATTGTTTCGTAAGAACTCAATTATATAGATATTACTACCCGTAGTTAACCTTGCACTGTTCAAAATCAAAATAAAATCATCGCCTTGATTCTTTCAAATTGAAATTTCCTTTATTACTTTTTAATAATTTATAATTGGTGTTTACGCATTCCAAGAAAATATTGAATATTGATTAATACATACAGGGTGTTCCCAAAAATATTGCGGCAAGACCAAAGTTTATATTGATCAGCATTATTTTGTTAATTAAGAAACTTATACGCAGGGCGGGGCAACTTAGTTATTCCAAACAACAAAATTGCAAACTCCAGAAAACCACCTAAAAGAATTAATTTCACTAATTACTTCAAGAAATTAATTAGACTACTATTTAATTTTATCTGCTATCTTAAATTTTAAACACCAAAAAGAAAATAAAGTAGATATTCAATCGAAATTTTAATTAATTTCACAGTTCCTTTAATAATATTACGCCTGGTGTTTCTTGGTGTATACGTACACCTACCATGGGCGTGGTGTCCCAAGTTTGTCATTTCGAATTTGGGCTTCGTATCAATTTTTTTAGTTCATGCAACCTTGATTTATTTGATATTTTTTCGGACAGTGCAACTACGCTACTACTACCAAAGATCTATATAAGAAAAAGCGAGCCAAGCCGCCAAAGGTTCAGAATAGCGGACATCCGCTTGTAATGAAATTCTATATCGGTATTTTTGGGTGGGTTTGCCCATATTTTGATGTGTCTGTCAAGCTATGTTTATCCCCGGCAATTCTAAGAACCTCGGGGGATTAAATTTAGGATTGAACTTAAACTTAAATGCTATATACCCTTTTTCATAACTGACACGCGTCATAAGTAAGAAAATTGATACGGTTTTATTTTCCAAAGACCTTTTTAAGGATTCTGTAATATCTATGAGATCGAACTTGAGTCAAACGGGAAGTGATCTGTTTTATTTATTTTTTATTTCATACTTATCATAACTTTAATTATATAAATTAATAAACTAGCTAAGCTACCTGACATTAATCTGGTGTTTAAAGGGTATGAAAACCGGAAAGTTTCAAGTCTAAGTTGTGTGATTGTGCATAAGAATCAAACATTCAAACAAACAAAGAAACTTTATCGGATACTCATTAGATTAAAAAAAAATATTCACGCCTACTTTTGCTAAAGAAAAATACCATTTTATTGTACAAGTTAACTTAAAAAAAATATTTTCGATTACAGATTTTCGATTATTCTGAATTGTCACAAAACACGCAAATCGCTCTTCAAAGCGGAGCTGGTGAGCAACAACAAGCGACACCCGGTAATCGAACGCCCACTTCCCAAGGAGCCCGACGATCGTGGCACGAATTCGGACGCAATTCCGAATCGGACAAAGTTCAAATACCCAAACTGTAAGTACCTGTTTTCTATTTATTTTATTTGTGAAAAGCAGTTGTAAAAACTTAAGTGTTATTTGCAATTTAAATTTGGCAAAGGCTTTAAGTAATTACATGGTATATTAATTTGGCCAAGGCTTTTAGAGCCCACGAAATTCACTTGACGTTAATCCAATCGAGATATAATTCAATTTTAAGAATCTAGTCCTGTATAATATAACTGCCATTTTTCAATGAATATTACGTTTTTGCTCGTGTACTTAGTCAATTAAACCGCGTTGAATTGTGAGCACTTTATGCCTAAGTCCCCATGCACGACAAGAAACGGACCTTAGGTGCCATTCTTTACACTCACAGTTCAGAACATTTTTCGGTCACTTATTTACATTATAGAATAGAATAATTATGAACAGACTACTACAGTTCATTATTCCTGTCATACTTGAATATAAATTCATTATAAATTCTGGCTACCAAGCCTACCGATTCTTTAAACCGTTTTGAGCATTTTGCAGCAAGCGCGTGGGTATGATTTAATTGGGTATGGTTTCGCCTCTTCAGTCTCTTGACGCGTACCTACCTTATGTACTATGTTTTGTTTTATCTGGATCGATGATCGAGTTCTTGCCCGCAAGAATTACTAGCCTTTCGAAGGGAAGGACACCCACGTAAATTACCCACTACGAAATCAGAACGAATTGACGCTCTTTATATCCTCATTAGGCCCACTTGACTATAGCCGCCGGTTCGTAAACACCGTAGTACGCGCGTTCATGTTTATCAGACGACGCCCCGTCCCATGACATTTAAGCCTAATATCTTTAGCATAGCCAAGGCTTAAGCTGCAATTTATCTAATGCTTCGATGGATGGGTGGATTACTTTGTCAAAATTTAGTTGCTTTTTATTTTGTAAATTTCAACAATTTCAGGGTTATGTAAATACATTTTGATGATTGGGGATTGTGACATTTTAAAAGGGTTTCGATTTTATATTTCTCTTTTTACTGAGTTTTGAGATAGACGGAATCACTTCAGACAGTATGGTGGCGGCTGGCCAATCAAATTTGAGATAGGAAGTTAATTACACTTTAAATCCAATTAAAAAGATTATAGGCCATGATTTCTCAAGAAATTTCTCGTGAAAGCAATTTGACAGTCGTATCAAGTCTGCTATAAAAATTAATAGTGAAACAGTCATACAAGGAGAAATATTTGTAAAATCAAAGGAATCGTGACATAAAATAAGTAGATACCAGTGCATAACAGTAATTGATCTACCAGTTCAAACATAGGCCAATAAAAGTCACACATGTGTATAGTAAATGGCTTTACTTTGCCAGCGTATATGCACACGGTTTAATATTAATAGTGCACTTCTGCTAGATAAAGGTTCAGTAACGTTCTTAGATTGAAGACAATTGAACACTGATATGTCTTACCCTACACGTGTGACATTTCCTTGTTTTAGGAAACCAAATGTTGTACACCCCATGACCTTTGACACTTTCCACTCAGTTTGACCCTATGGCAGACTTATCAGAAACACCCTGTAGGCTGCGTACCAATTTAAAATATACCGCGCAGTTTGGTCATTTCAAACCGTTTCGTTTCGAAGCGAAGAAATTATGTATCAGTTTGTTTCAATAACAATGGCGTACACCGGAACCGCGGTAAATACGGTCTCCATTGAATTGAATCGCCGATGAATGAATGATCGAAAGATATCGTGATCAATTATAATTATACTCAAGATAGGGAGGGCTTTGACCGATCGACCACCAACATTCGAAAGACACTTCATCAACGACCCCGGAATTAGTCCTTTGGTAGTTCTAGTTAAAATATAGATTCCGTCAAGGTGTACTTTCTTTAATGAAGATTGTCTTCCTAAGCACCTGTATTAAATCAGGCGCTTTGACTGGGAAGATTCAAGTACCCCTTTAAAGGATAGGTTCAAAGTTTTATCACATCCATACTTAAGTTGAGAATGCGTGACTCGTGTCTTGCGTCGTGATCGTAACTTACCATCCTAATTGAGCATTTTTAATTTAAGTGCATGGCGTATGTGGTATGGTTTTCCATAGCGAACGCGGTAGCTCTCTTTGAAAACTATGACGAATTTAGGCACTCAAATGTAATTAACTCGCTACGTTTCGTGAATAATCCCCACCAAATTATCTCTGGAATTAGCTCAAATTCAGGGTTAAAAACTGAAACTTAGCAGACGAAATTCTTTGCTACATCAAACCAGTCTAGGATATATGAGTTTAAACCTGTCATTGGGACAAGTGACCCCCCCCCTAGCGTCCAAAATATTAAACTGTTCCTTAGTAGTGGTCCCACTTAGTTTTCCTATAGATTTGCAATTATTAAACTGGTCCGAGGACCAGTAACCCCCACTTCTTGAATTTAAAAACTGGTCCAAGCAATAAATAAACTGCTTTTCGACCTTAGGAAGAGTGCTATTTCCCACACTGCTACAAACCTTTCGGTCGCGACATTTAATGGAACAGAACTAAATTGATCCAATATAAGCGCCTGTAAATCCTATTTCCCTGCATAACACCAGGATGGGTACCAGAGAAGGGTTCCATCCTGTACAGCACACAGTTTCCCTGGGACTATTTCTTATGTTCATGGGGCTCAAAACATTTTGAGAAATTAGTTTGAAAACTATAAATTCCTTTGAGCTTTTCAATGAAAAAAGAAAATGCGTGGGTTTGACACGAAGTTACCTTTTCCTTAGATTTAGATAGATCGACGAAAACTCTAAACTTTATGTTACAAGAGGTCAAATTTTTTTGAAAAACCGTCATCTTGTCTTCTGAATCATGGACAATTACGCAGAACTGAAAAAAAAACGCCAAGCGGAAGATATTAAAGAGGGAAATATACGAGTTACCAGCATATTTGTTGTTTTTTTAATCCGCCTCCGCAAATCGAGGCGATTTATTTTCTAAGATTAATTTTCTATATAGTTTTAACTAGCTAATTTATAGTTTTAACCTAATTTATTCCAAAATGACTCAGCCGTAGTTTACGACATATTTTAAATTTATAATACTACTTTAATTAAAAAAACGCAGGTGGAATTGTCTTGATTTAACACATTTAAGATTAACTTAATTAAACCCAAGGATTTATGTATCATTTACCAACAATAATCGTAAATCACTAGCGAAATAAATATAATAAATCAATGCTCAATTAATGGTTAATCACAAAGTTAAGATATTGCGTTTTAATTTATTTTACCTCTCCGATTAACTACACTGGACGAGTCTGTGTGGGGGTACGCGGCGATTGCCTAGGGTTACGAGAAACGTCTAGCCTCCCAATTGCGGCTTTTCTTATCATTTATTTTGAATAAATCGCCTTATATACCCTAAATTTTCCAAAAATTGTCAAATAGGCATAGGCTTGAATTCAAACGTCAACAATAGTATGTTTAAAATGACTTTCGGAAAAAAGTTTCTTAAAACGATTTAACTAGAATTAAGGTAAATTAATGACGATTAAAATAATTAATATCAATTATATTTATTTAATTATTTAAGAAACAACTTTTAATTGCGTCTCGACTCGGAGAGGTATATTTGTTTTCCCAACTTGTTTTATTTTCATGTTGTTTTTCTCTCTCTCAAAAATTCTAGTCTAATTTAAATTTAGTTCATATTTTATTAAAAATCAATGACAGGTAAAAAAATTTTAAAAGCGATAGTGACTAAATTAATTTCACCTCGAAATTATGGTAAATAAGTTTACCTTTCAGTGACGTACCCCTAGCTCGTGACATCGTTATTTTTGCGTTAACGAAATATTATAATAATAACATGTTAACCCTTCAATTCCTATCAATCATAGATACGAGTAAAATATTAAACGAGTATAATTTAACTTAACCTTATGATAATAACCGCATTTGGCAAGAAACTTGCATAAACCTATTCCTAACAAAGTTACAAATTGAGCCATTCTGTGGCAATTCATGTAAAAATATGACCTACATCGCTCGGAATTAAAAAAAAAATTAGAAAAGAAAAACATTTACAACCCTCTTTTAAATTAAAATTTGGATATAAATTTCGAAAAAAAAATAAAATAAAATAATATTACGTGTTAAGAGAGATTCGTCCATAAAGAGGCGTGCTATAGTGCTCCTTACCTCACGTACCTCGATCACCCCTCTCCCCCTTTAGAGATCACTCTAGAGCCTCTTTTACGAGTCGTAACCCCTTCGTGCAGATAGCCAGGAACTTTTTAACCCCCGACTAAAATGAAAACTACGATATTAAAAGTGTATATATAATCTTATAAAAAAAATAAGTGTGTAATTTTCCTGGGCCGATTGATAGTATAATTTCCGGTATTTTGCCCACAATCAGTCACGAAAAAACCTTTGTATCTATGTAAGTTAATATAAGATTAGAAGTTTAAATACGGATTTAAATGGGTCACTATCTGCCCAGTAATATTTATATATGTATTTAAAAAACATTAACTTAAAGTTATCATCGAAACTCGTGATTTAGATGGTTATTTAGAGCATGTTTCGTTTACTGCTCAGACTGGAACGATATCGGAGCGTTCTGACTCGAGAAATGTATTCCATTTGTAGTTCTAGATCAGTCCCTGCTATGATTTACTATGGAAGAAATGGTCTGATGCTTTCTGGGCGCCTTTACCAAACGCTTGGCCCCAGATCCGTTCGCAATTGATCTGTTTTAAAAGACAGATCAATTAATTGCGAGCGGATAATTGAATCTCGATAAACGTGTATTGAAAGTTTGGCGGAGAAATCTGTCATCAAAGCGACTATTTTATTTAAAGAGTAATTTGTAATTAACGCTCTTGGCCTTATCGGATTTAATTTCATTATAGAGCAAATCGCTAGCGATCAGTAAAATCATAAGTTTATAAGATGTGTTCCATAAGTATGACACTACCTATGCTGCGTAATGCTAGAGACTTACTGATAGCTAGTTCGATAACGACAAGCGAGAATTGACTACACCCGGTTTTGCAGGACTTCCATCTTCCTATTTACAATTTAGTCTGTACTAAGCCTTTGACATGCAGCGCCTCACCAGGCGTCGCTTTACGAGAATCTATGACCTACTTCACTTCATGACAAGTTCCAAACTTATGGAACATCTCTTATGAACTTATGGTCAATTGGAGTGCGATATGAATCAGTCAATAATTTAAGTTATCTGAATTGTACTGTACATCTCAAACTAGATACTAAAGGTGAAATTTCTGTTTAACCTACTTCGGAATATATAGTATGGTAGATACAAGAGCAGGTTGAAGGGAAATGATGTTAGGGCGCTTATGGATGGTGAAACGCGGGCGTTTGTGTTTAAAGTTTAGTTCATCCAATTGATGGCTATATGTGTTGGTTTTCGTGTTCAAACTTTTTCTTCTTCTTCTTGTTGTAAGAGAAGTTCAGGAGACGTTTTTAAGAAATCGTGTTCTAGTCCGCCCATTAATCCTAACATTTTCCTTGCAAAATGAACGACCGCTAAGAATTTTTCTTCAGCTATTCCAAAAGAAGCTTAGATAGTGTTTTTTATTTTCTTTTTTTTGTATGCATATGAGGGTGGAAGTTTTTAAACATCGAAACCAATAAGGGGTTACACTATCAAGAAAAAAAATACAGTTGCCTAGCTAGACTTCATTCGAAAAAGATTATGTCAGAAGTTCAAAGTTCAATATTCTCCGTTCGGTTTTAGTTAGCTCGAGGCAATATCAATTTTTTTTTAATTTTATTTTAAATTGAATATGGGGCTGCTTTTTTTTTTATTTTAATTAGCGGTAGTAATCGGTAATTATAGGAAGAAGGGACGTACGTTAAAGAATTAAAGGATAAACCAGTATTAACAAAATTTCATAATATTGGTCTCGTTCGATATTATGATACGGTTTTATTCAAATCTTACAGATGTTTTAGAAAGGGGTTCGTTTGTTTCTATGTTTGTGCTTTATACACAGTCAGAATTTGATAATAAATATCAGTAACACTAAGGGAAAGTTCGTTAGAAGGGTTTTGATTCCGTTCTTCTCAAGGTTCGTGCCCCTAGGCATTAAGCTTGTAATGAAGGTCTTATAGTAGACACCTAACATTTTAGTTTTATGAATAACCCCGAATTACGCATTGTTTCATTGAATTTAAAATATGTAAAGAAATTACTTTCTAGTAAAACACCACCATGCAGGAAACTCTTAGCTCAGCTTTTAGTCCTTTAGTTAATAAATATCTGATTTAATCTGCTAAGAGAGTGCGACAGTTTTTTAACACCGTAGCTAGTTCGCTATAGTGAATGTGCCCTCGGTTTCGAACGCGGAACTAGATGTGGGAATTCATTAATAGATTATCGGACACTAGCCTAAATACACCAGCATCCCATTATTCCGCATCTGTAGTAAGAAAAAAATTTCTCTTAATTAGAAAACAATCGAGGATATTCGAGAAGTCTTTTTTAATTTCTTATTTCTTAGTAATTTTATTCTGAAATAACCATTTTATTTTTATTACTTTCCCCGATAAAATAAATTAACTATGATGAAAAACTAAGCGAAAATTATCGTAATTAAAATGTAATTTAAGGGAGATACGATATTCCGCGTTCTATCTGATATATAAACCGCGGTAAAACTTTTAATTGGCTTATAAATTAATCTAGGTTGTGCGTTATGGTTTATTGTGACGTCACCTGTTATCAAGGTGGTATATGACTGCGTGTTATAGTCATTTCAAAGGATTTTTCCCTATATAGCTTGATTTCAGATTAGTCATGGGGTTTTTTATGTTATTGAAATATAAAAACATTTACATGATTAGACGATAATTTTAACGGAATTGTTATAGATTCCAGATAAAGTTTTATTTGAAAAAAGGTTTTGAAAGCATTACTTAAATACGTTTTAAACAATTGCATAATTGCAAAATAGTTCGATCTCTGATTGGCAAAGAGATTTTTTGTGATATATTTCATATAAATAACACTTTTTGGATTAGTTGATAATTTTAATTTGAATTGCAATACTTTCCTTTTAAAATTATGTGAAAAAATGTTTTTAAAGCATATCTTAAATACGTTTTAAACAAATAGTTCGATCTCTGATTGACCACGAGGTGTTTGTGATATTTCATACAAATAACACTTTTTTAATTAGTTTATAATTTTAATTTGAATTGCAATACTTTCTGGGTAAAATTATGTGAAAAAATGTTTTAAAAGTATTTCTTAAACAGTTTTAAACAAATATATAATTAAAAAAAACCCGTAAGGCAAAGTTGTCACGTAACAAATGTGACGTCACTGTCTCTCTATGTGACTCTTTAATGACAGTTTTAACCTTATCGTAACGTAAAAACAGTTTACGTTGAAGGACTTTTTTCCGACAAAAAGTTTTGAACCATTAATTTCATTTCAAATCTTAACCAAAGCTAAACCAATTCAACCCTTTTGTATGACAACAGACAGAAGTTACTAACGACACCGGTTTTATTCATTGAGGTCTGGTGGTACGCCCAGAGAAATCAATGCGCGGTGGTTATAATATAGTGGAAATTAACCAGAACGCGTCACTGTAGAGCTCCCAAAATCCTCAGGGTTTATTTTCTTTTAGCATACCTTCTGGAGGACGAAATGACAATCGTCCTTGCCATTTTTAACTGACTTGATTAATTGTAAGTTTTTGATTGCATAGCGAAAGAGGTGATACTGATACCCGTTTTAACCTTGGTAAGGTAGGAAACGCGGCGTTGCGTTGCGTCCCAGGGAAACATATCGGTTTTACCTCGCAAGTTCTGACATATGATCATCATTTAAGTTCTTCTTTTATTAAGCAACCGTATTTGCTCGAGTGGAACCGATTCTCCCCAATTTATCATTCTGTAAAACAAACAGTTCGACGCAAATATATGTACTTTCAATTATAGCTGTAGTGTGTCTAGATAAACTCAGTGAAACTTGGCTTGTTTAACAGAATCAGATTGTTATCGCACTGCATAACGTAGTGAAGTGAATTAATTCAGGTTGTTGTTTCTTGTATTTGATTAGCAGCAAAGGAACGCGAAGTTTCCCATCAGCTCTCAGATATTTGTTATTTCTTGGCCGCCATTTTGAAAGATGGCGGCATCTTTATTCCCAAAAGCCCCTAGTTTTTTTTATCGCACTGTATAACGTAGTGGAATGAATTAATTCAGGTCTGTTGTGGTTTCTTGTGTCTGACTAGCAGCAAAGGAACGTGGCGTTGCCCATCAGCTCCTTGGATATTTGTTACGTTTTAGGCCACCATTTTGAAAGATGGCGGCATCTTCATTCCCAAAAGCCTTAAAGCCTTTCTATACAGGGTGTTTGTGAAAGGTCCATCAATAATGAAAGGGCGTATTTATTGGGCCATTTTGAGTCGAAAATGTTCTATGACATTTTGCCGTCCGGGCCACTGTTTTCAAGTTATGATTGGAGTAATTTACGGATGACCCCTTAAATTTAATTAAGAAATTGAAAGACAGCGCTAATTTGATGAAGGGGTCATCCCTAAAATATTCAAATCATAACTCGAAAACCGTGGCTCGGACGGCAAAATGTCATAGAACATTTTCGACTCAAAATGGCCCAATAAATACGCCCTTTCATTATTGATGGACTTTTCACAAAAAACCCTGTATATAAAATACGAAATAAATCGGTTGAAAGGCACGGATATTATTCCTCAAGAAAGGGTTTTTCATTTCCAGGCGCCATTTTTCAAGATGGCGCTGTTTAAAAATATTTCTTATTGTGTGCCTACTTCTTTAAGAAAAACGTCCCTACAAAATATTAGTTTCCTAGGACTGGGTGTTGATTGTAGTAAGTCAGGACTTCTACTTACATAAATATAAGTAATAATAACAAAGACAATTTTATCGATGTTCCCTAAATTTGTGTTTTTAATTGGCGGAACTTTTTTCCGTAAAGAAACTCAACGTGAGCACGTCGTTGAAAACTTTGAAACCTAACCCCGATTTTATTCAATAAAGCTCGAAGGGCGAGCGCGTGAATTTTAACTCCACGTGACAAAAAAATAAAAACAAATTTTAAAGATAATTTTCCTAAAGAAAATCGTTTCAAAAGTTAAATTAATATTTTTGACAGGGAAAATTAATTACAAACGAATATATTTAGCTACCGAAAGAGAGCTCTGCTAATTTTTTCTCGCCTCGGATCAAGCAAGCCCACGCAAAAATTTAAAGTCTGTCCAAATCTATTCAATTTTAATTTTTAACCTTAATAAATATTGAAGGATTATTTTTCATATATTTAATTAATATTTTCGTAAAAGGATTAGGATTTTTTTGGCTTAAATTTATTTCATCTATGAGAAAGTGAGTTGTGATTCGTGTTGTCACGTTTTAAACTGTATTTTAATTCGCCCACAATCACTTAATTATTTATGAATCAATCGTATTTATTTATTTTTCTGTTTATCGACAGTTTTCAACATTAGCGGTTTATAACTTTGCAATGATTTGCCATATTGCGAAATTATACTTGCCTACTTTTAGTGAAAGCAGAGAGAATTTGGTGAAAGATAGTAAAATTAATCCAAAAACAAATTAAAACCAGCATTAATTAGTATTTTAGTGTAAGAAAAAAAAAGATTTTATTGACCCCTTAAAAATAACTGCAACGAGAAAAATATATAATGATACGTTTTTTTTTTAAGGATAATAATAAAAAACTTTTCTCCAATTAAAATTTATATTATATAAAATTCTAAATCTTCTACGAAAAGTTATTTGCAATTGTTTCCGCCAAAATCTTAAACCTTGGCCGGCGTTAATATTCCTTAAGGTATCTTTTTCTTAATTAGAAGAGAAATTAATTGAGGTCTCTTGTTTCTCGATAACAATGAAACTTATTAAAAATATGACAAAATATTATGTTTTCCAACAATATACAAAATATATAACTATATAAAAAAGACAAGTGATACTGACACTCGCTCGTATTTTCCCAAAGAATACGGTCTTTTTATAAATGAAACTTCAGGGTGAGCCAAGTCACTCAAAAAGAGGCCATGTTCTATTAAAGAAAGTTCATCCAATTCTGAAATTGAAATTAATTTTTTTTAACGTTTGATCTTTACTGAGCTATTTGCCCAATAATATTGGTTTTTTTTTAATTGAAAATAGGGTAGCTAAGCCGCACAAACACTATCCAGAATCAATTAGAAACATCCAATCAATTTTAAAATTGAAATCAAATGAATAAAAGTTAAAAACTTTGAACTTCACTTAGCTATTTGCCCAAAAATATTCAGGATTTAATGGAAGACATTTTTCCAACCCCTTTATAACTGGGCGGCTCACCAGAGGGAGCATTATTGGTAGTTTAAAATGGAGAATTGGGGTAAGCCAAGCCACACAAACACTACAAGATGCTATATTATATTTAAGAAGCATCCAATTAATTTTAAAATTGAAATGAATTTATAAACCACTAGCTAAAAATGGTTATAATTTACTTCAGATTATAAACCTCTATTCCCATATTAAATATAAACAACAACTAATTATACTCATTTATAATTCATATTTAAATCAGATACCAGCTAAAAAATAACAATATAATGTCAGTAACCTTTTCTATTAAAAATCGAAAAATTATGTTTCATTTCCGGCGTCTACCTTAATTTATATCAGCGTTAAGATTAATAAATTCGCGTATAGTTTTTGATACCAGGGGCCTCAAATTTTAATACATATTTTTTTTTTCATCTGATTTTTATCTTCTGCAGTCTCTACTACCGCGATTGTGGGATAATGTATGTTTTCTTTCCCGAGCTTTCTTAGCTTACCTATATACCTGGCGGAAGGGGAAAATATTTGATAATTAAGAAAACTAACGCTTTTGAAGTTTATATCGCGAGATGTAATCTCTTTTCGGTGTTATTGGCTGGCTTCCAACTTGCTCGGAAATTCAAGAGAGGTGCCGAATTTTTATTTTTTATGCTAATTTTTTAGCAAGGAGCGCGAGAAACTTCTTAAATTGGATAATGTTTACAACTCCTTCGGGCCAACATTTTTTCTATCCAATTTTTTTGTAAAAATATTCCATATTTACGCCTACTAAAAAGAAAATACTCTCAAAATGGTTATTGCTGTTTTGAAAAGCTCATTTTTTTGCGTAAAAAAACACATCTTTGTCGTCTGTAAGTAACGCTTCGTCAGGAATTTAGCAAATATGGCGGATAACCCCTAAAATGGGAGTTTTATTTTTTTACATTCATTCTTTATGACGTAGAAAATTTTAAATTAAACGTTGACATAACCTTGGGATTGGTAATGCAAATACTGCTTTTAAAAGTCAAGAAATCTACACATGCCTTAATCAAATATACTTCAAGCCTACCCTTTTAAATACGAAGATTTATTTTGTACTTGAAAAGTTCGTTGACTTTAATCTAGCGTATCGCGCGAGCTAAATTGTAATATAATTCTTTAAATACTAAGGCGGAATGATTTAGTGATAAAAGTAGTTCTGCGATTCAACTAAACTAAAACGTGTTAAATAGTCAAAACTAGCCTTTAAATGCAAGTTTAGGAACAAAATAACGCAAAACTCTGAGATTATCCGACGGAAAGTTACTATATACAGGGTGTTTCCGATAAGTTTGCCATAAATTAAGGGGGATGTTTTTTGGGCGATTTTGAGTCGAAAATGTTCTATGATATTTTGTCGGTCGGGGTACTGTTTTAGAGTTATCATTTGAGTGTTTTAGGTATTACCCCTTAATTTAATTAGCATTATCTTTCAGTTTCTTAATTAACTTGAAAACAGTGGCCCATGTCATAGAGCATTTTCGACTCAAAATTCTAAAAGAACATACCCTTAATTTATGCCCGACTTATCAGAAACACCCTGTTTATATGAAAATCGAGATCATAGTCTGCCTGTCTTCCATATTTAATTCAAATCCGTTCAGCCGTTAAAGCGGAACCGAGTAACAAACTTCCAAACGCTCAAACTTTCACATTTACTATCGTAATGTGGTAGGAGGATCATTTTTAATTCAGCAAGAAACTTTTGCTGGTAACCCTAAACCCCTACCTAAGTATTTCTTTTTGAATTGTTACTTTCTGCAACTGAAATATCATTGTTACAAAAACCATGATTGGATTAACATCAAATGATATTCGCGATATGCCAAGTGTTTCACGACCTTATGAATGATAATAAAAATTATGATATCTCGTCTTGATTGTTTTGTTAATTGAGTTTCTTTATGCCACGCAGACATTCGGACGTGGGTTTCAAATATTTCCTGGAATCTCCCATTTCGACGAGCCAAAGAAGAGAGGACGATAGGATAACGTACATCAACAAAGGTACCGGTAATGCATCACTATTTTCTCTTAGAGGAAAGCAAATCTGACACATTCTGAGAACTCAATCCGAAAAAATTACGCGCAATTTAGTAATCTTATATATATACCTATTCTTTTTTACGCGCCCATTTTCAACCTCCGAGTCATGCGAGCTTTTTAAAAAAGTCTTTTACACCCTCATCTTCCATAAGATAATAATAATAATATTGAAATAGCTATAAATTTAACCTCTATGCCCACTTTCTGTATAGTTTTATCTCTTGCTTTAATCGTGGCAACTTCACGAAATGTTTTATTTTTTGATTGTTCTTCTCAGAATTGGCCTGATATTCCGTTTAAGTTGGTTATTTATGGACATTGGAATTGTTTCAAATATCCCAACGAATGTTGAGTTAGTAAACACGGTGGTTCAGTTATTTTAGGAGACAAATATTGTATTGTTATTCTATTATAATATAGTGGCTTCCCCTTAAACTGATTATCTACAAAAAAAAATAAGTACATTCAGAAGTATAAAATACTTCTCTTCGAGAGAAGTTTACCACAAGGCCGCGGCGGGGTTATTGTAACATGATTCTTCCCAACATCCATTTTACATTTGGTCGAGCAAGGTTACTAAACCGAAAAACATACGCGATGAATATTTCCCTCATTATTACTCTATTAGTGATTAACTATTTGCCAAGGCGCATGCGCTTGTAGATTTTTGTCCCACGTCAAGACGGGGTTTGTGGGTTGATTTCTGAGGATTTAGTATAGAATTCATCCCACGATGCGATGCCCATCTGAAATTTGATGAGCAGGAGAGCGAACAAAAAGGGTGAGGCTGGGAAGAATCATGTTATATAACTAAAGTATTAAGTGGATACAGAGTGTCATCCTTCTTCCATTATCCCCTTCTGCTACATGGTAAAATTTCCAGCGTAATAGTAGGTATGTAGGGCGAAAACCACTAGATTATAGTAGAATAATACTACACTTCAAATATCTAAACCGTCCTGTATATCTTGCAGTGTTTTATGAATCTTTCTAACGTTTATCAAACAAAAGGACACGCGCAACGTCTCTTTTTGCAAAGTTACCTAGATTCATTAAAACACGGTAGTCTAACTCTATATTTATGGGATGATTGAATATATTCATTCACCTGTAACATTTCAAAATGTTTAAATATGGGATTGCTAATATTAGGCAATTGGGGTTTTTAAATTTTTCATGTGGGTTCAATCTTGAAATCTCACGTGATTTACTTTAATAATTTGCTGTGGGTATATAGTTAAATTTCGGTTTATTAGTTAGAAAAACGACGATGAAACCTTGAATGTGAATTAGCTTAGGCTATCTGAAATCTCTATGGACCGTTTTAATTAATTTGAATTGTAGCCAAATTTTATAAAGTAGGTCGTTATCGTTCAATACACGTACGTAACTATGGCGCAGTACTACACAATAAACTGAGAGACGTTTAAACTTAAAAGTACGTTTAGATTTTAATAAAATTGCGCGTAGTTAAGTAATTAAAATATAGTATTGAGACAATTAATTTTTCTGCACGATATGATTCAATTATGCCTTGAAAATCTTTTAAACCAACGGTTTTCAATTGTGCTGGAGAAGTATGCCATTGTTAATTAGGTAAAATCACGAATGAATGAGATAGCAGCACGATACATTCAAAGTTGTCAAAACTAAGTTTTGAACGCCGAACCTCCTGTTGTTATATAGGCCTACTTTAAGGTTTGGCCCTACTCTCTTTAACTCACGATCTAGAAAAACTATAACGTCATCTTCAATATCAGTTTGCATGGAGATTTAACATTGTGTATTAATACTCGTTTCGCTATTGTGTAATCTTCGACAAAAAAAACCAAGCGTGTTCATTCATTCAAGAGATTTCACGTATAGTCTGAAGCCTCGGTCTTAAGGTACGCTGATCCTAAAAAAAATCTCTTTTAGATATGATGGGAAAATTAAACACTTTAGAAGTGAGTTCGAACGAAAAAGCGCCAAGAAAAACTAAAAAAAAAAAAAAAATCGGCAAAGGCTTAATACAATGTTAACACTGATTCTGTTGATTCAGGCTTACATCAATAATCTCAGAAATCTGTTATTTGAAGTAAAACCTGATTTCAGTCTGTGCTAGGAGCGTTTGGTTCGTGTGGGATTTGAGTTTTTACATCAACTAGTTGACTTCCGCGATTACGGGACGGTTTTTTTTTTTGTTAGTCTAGGTTTTAAACTTTGAGACAAATCATCTCAAATATCCTCCTTTGTTCTTGTTTACTTTTAGGGCAGTTTTACGGCATCACGTTGGAGTATCTGCCAGACCCTGAGAAGTCGTTGAAATCCCCCACTGTCAAGGTAAGAGACGAACATTCACTCCTCAATCTCATTTACGCATGCGCCGATTACCTATTCCCGCCATTTCTTAGTACCTAGGCCTACAACCTTTAGCTTTATTTAATGGAATTGAAGAAGTTTTGTTAATGGTACTCGAAGATATAGTTCGATCGTTCAATACGATGTACATGTGCCAACAAAAAAATCAAGACGCGTTAAGCCTTGGTTGGCTATTAAAGACTTTGAAATCTTAGAGGTTGATGCTCTTGATCTTCGTTTTTATAACGAGAGTGTGTCGAAGGATTTTTATTAAATGAAAAAATAATATTACGAGAGAAAATAAATCTTGTTTAATCTTGAAAGAGTTAAGAACGACTATGAATTAAAACTATGAAATTATGCAATTGTAAGTTGAATATTGAGCTATTGTCAGACGCTCTAGTTCCAACATGTTTTTGAGGTCCCTAAAAATTGTGTTAAAGGATTTCAGGGGCTTGGGATTTTCACCAGGTCAAGTTAGTAAAATTAAAACTGACGTCATAAATGCTCCACACCAGAAGTGAGATGAGACTAGAAGTGAAGGGCTCTAGCATTGATAGTAGATCCTGGCACTAGTGAACAAATTTGAGGATTTTATGCCGTTTCCATCGCGCCTACAACTAGAGAGAAAAAATTGGTCGAGTTCCAAAAAAATTTCCTACCCCCTTCCCCTCAACCTAAAGCCGCGCAACACGGACGCCGATGCTTGAATATAGTTCGGCCGTCTACCGCCACGAGCGTCTCACGTTTTGGAGGGGAAATTCAGAAACTGCCACCAGAGGGCCAACCGTTGGTGTGTTATCAAGAATATTCACTTTCGTCGAGTGAAGAATTTGGTTAGCTCAGTACTTCTGGTCTCATCTCACTTCTGTCCACACTTAAGTTATGAAATTTCAAACTTCGATCACTTCGATCATAGTGCAGTTATCAATGAGAAATTCTGTTCAATATTCAAGGGGGAATTAATTAAATCATTTAATTTTTAATCGTACTTTTGAAAATTTTCACAAGTACCCTACCGGATACCCGAAATTTTCTATTTATTTTTCAAGTGATGCTTTTATATTACTTAAAAACCTTTTCATTTAGGCTTAACGCGCTTTTCCTTATCTCATTGCGTTAAGTTAATGGGTACTTTCTGTCTGTAATGATGACGTAAAAGCCTCTTAACAAATGCCCTTTCAAAAATCCAATCAAAAAAAGTTCATTCATAATTTTTAAACTATAACACTCAACCAATTTTTGACGCAATTGCAACTCCACCCTTTTCATATTCCCCGCCTGTAATTTTTTTTTATAATCTTAGTGATGAGTTTGATGGATTTCGAGGATAATTCCATAAATACTTGTACATAGTTCATTTGCCCGTGAAAAAATAACGCTAGGCCTAGGTATTGCATTTGCCCTCACCTTGAATAAAAATCAAGGGTACAAAACTCGGTGAACTTAAGACAGTGTTTCCTAAAACGCTGTGTCGTGAAATTTAAATTTTGAGTCAGAAAATCATAAATAGTGATCGTAGGTATTTAAAATTGACATAATCCATTATCGAAAAAGGTGTAGGCCACGTGGATGGTAGTTTTAATTTAATAATCTTGGTGAGTCTCTAGAAGTCTAGTCTAGCCTAGTGACCTTGTTTAAAACAGGGTTATAAAACCATATTTACACTAAACATTTTGATCACATTTAGCCTACGTATATTGAAATTGTTCGAAATATACAGGGTGTTTCTGATAAGTCTGCCATAAATTAAGGCGGATGTTCTTTGGGCGATTTTGAGTCGAGAAAGTTCTATGACATTTTTTCCGTCCGGGCCACCGTTTTCGAATTATGATTTGAGTGTTTTAAGGATGACCCCTTAATTAAATTAGAAATCAATTGTCTTTCAGTTTCTTAATTAAATTTTAGGGGTCATCCGTAAAATACTTCAATCTTAACTTGAAAACAGTGGTCCGGACGGCAATACGAAATAGAACAGTTTTGAGCTTTTGACTCAAAAAAACACCCAGTGGCAGACTCGTCATCAGAAACACCATGTGTAGTTCAATGAAATCCAAAAAAAAAAAAAACACGACATGGATAGAAACATGCTATACATTAATAATAAAGCAAAAGATATGTCACAATTTGGAAAACTTTGGGAAACACCGACTTAAAAAGTCTCTGGGAAAACTATAGAGAAGTCAGGGAATTTTTTTTTAATTTTATCCCATGTAAACCTAATACCCCAATAGTGTCGTGCCTATTATGAAAAGTAACAGCAAAAAACCCGGAAATTAAGATATCTAACTCTAACTAAGGGAATAAAAACCTTAGTTCTTTCGAAAGGTCTCGCGTTTAGATTATTGATAAACGTGAGAGACGAACTTTCAGTTAAGGTATATATATTCGGCCATTGTTTTAAGAGTAGTGAAAGTGCATGGTGGACTCGACTCGGTTGGTCAGTTTTCACTCTTCATTCTGTAGTTGATCAAACGCTTGAAAGAGCACATACTCTTATCTATTGTTTCATTATTATACGCGCCAAGCCTTATTTTGTCGAATTAAAAACTAATAATATCTTTTGATTCCAAACCTTGCGAATAAAATAGACATGATCGTGTCAGAAGCTAATAATAATAATAATAATAGAATATAATAGACTTTGTTGGGAACAGTAGTGTTTCCAATTGCGGGTGAATTTTGAAACCAAAAAGGTCAATGTATTTTCACTAACTTCGATAATACCGCCGCCACACCTTGTTAAGGTCATCGCACCTATTATAAAACTAACTTTTTCTTATTTTCGAAGAATTGAGGCCCTATAAAACTATAAAACTTCATTAAAAAATAATTCACGTTTAAAGAAAGCGAACCGACCTATCCTACTCCCCGAATTAATGATAATTAAAGTTGATTATAAAATTTAAGTGATATAGAAATACATTAAGAAGGGTGAATTATTTTATTTTTTTACTATATTTTTCTTGTGGGGTAATAATAATGAAAAATATATAATAATAGAATTTTTATTAGCAACCCATGTTATCTTCGCATAGACTGATATACAGTCAAAGGAATGAAGCTGCCATCAACGCCTTTTAAGGTGTTGCTTTGGATTTAATAATAGGTTTTTCTCTCCCTCGGTTTTTCTCTTACACCCAGGGTGCATCCCCTATATGGTGCGAGACTGTGAGTGCTAACCTTTGAACTATCTTAACACCAAGGGTGTTATTAGAAAAAATCTTTACCCACAGGATTGGTTAATATTTTTTTTCTATAGTTGAGGTGTGACTGACTATAAAGGGTTTAGTTTATCACGAATTTTTTACACCCAAAATTACCTATAAATTAATTTTTAATTTTATAAACCGACGCGTTATTCTTTTTGGTTCACTCATGATTTAGTTACGGAATCTACATCCTGGAGTAAAATTCGAGCTGAACATTTCTTGGACTTATATATTATTAATTACTACTAAATCGACCAATTCTCATATTTGCATGGGTAATTAAAGGGATCATACAAGCTGAAAACTCTGGGAACAAATAAAATATACCCATAGGCTCCCGCGTTGTCAGAGCATTACCTAGCTTATGTCTAGCGCTTGTAAGTTAAGTTGCTGAAACGTAAATTATCGTCTGCTTCAGAGCACATTGACGTCACATTTGTCTGAAAATATATGGGAAAAAAACCTGGAAAACTCGGGGAAATCAGTCATTAGTAAACCCTGTGCGCATACATTCTGGAAGACTCCATCCCTATTAAGCCTATACTAGCAATTTACTGGCAAATTGGCAATTCTCGAATATTTTCGTCTGCTTGAAGCTGAGACAGCTAGTTCGCTCTGTCTGCCCACAATTCTACATTGCATGAGAGGATGTAAAAATAAGGATAGCTACCATTTAGATCGTTCATTGTGCTAAGAAACTTTGTTAATACGTTATATGACGTTAGAGAAGACCTACCATGATCTTTTAGACACGAACGAGGGTCACGTGAAATATTTTTTCTGTATGTGTGTATCTCTGGAAGCTACTTATGGTTATTTACTTGCTTGTAAAAACGAGGATTTTAATGAACTGTTCTAGATGAAGTCGAACATAGATAAGAAATCAACATGGTACGTACGGTACGTGTTGTTGGGATGGGTTCTCAGCTACACGCATAGACATATCTTCCTTGTAAGTTGGGAATCAGTAAGGGAAGGGTTCCTAGAAACCCAAAGTAATGGTTGTACCCCTATTCGGTTTCAGTGGAATTTGTAAACCAACACAAAGATTTTTAATCTAAATGAACTCTCCCATGCCGTTAACTATAGATTAAGATTTCTTAACAAATGTTACGCTGACTACCATCAAGAATAAGTATAATTCTTTCAAGAATATTCGTTTAAACATTTAATAATAGTAAAGCTTTATCTACGAAGAGATATCCACACTAAGATTGTGACTTGTTTTCAGGTGGAATGGTGGATAACCCCAATGCTACAGTTAACCGACAGCGCCCTCTACTAACTATTACAGTAACCGTACATTAAATTCGGTTCAATTGAATTTCAAATTCTGAACTGAAAGTAGTTAAATTGCGTTCCATGGGTGTTCGCAGATAATTTTGGTGTTCAGTTTGAATCAGTATATTTAACAACAAGTTGGAGTTCAGAGAGAGAGAACAGGGAATTCTTTAGTCCATGACTGCAGCGGAAATAAATATAAACTAAGTCCTCAGCTCATGAGAATTGTTTTTTAAAAGTATACCCCTGGAGATCTTTTATTATTCAAAACGATATTCATGGTAGTTGGAACACATTCGTATTAGGAATAACACGAGAAACTTAGGAGTAAAAAAGGTTTATAATTTTTTCGTGCCTTAACGTCGAAATATCGTTTTGATAAATTACCCATAATAAATTTTCCATTTTCTCTCGGTTTTACAGAATAAAACATATTCAAAATTTCCATTCCCTCGAAAATACAAAATAAAAATTTAACGTTGCATCTTTCGAAACATATGTACACGTACGTGAGGGCAAAAAGCTACCTTAAATGTTAATTTATTATAAACTGTATTTTTTAAAATGCCAATTTTTAAAAAAATTATATAATTCGTTTGATTAGCTCAACTACCATTTGTTCACTTCCGGAGGGACGTTTCCGGGTATTATTAGCAATTGATTTAAAGCCTTATTATCGTAGACGAATCTAGACAGACATACCCTATATAAGTTTTTAATTTTCAATTCGTGATTATTATTAAGAAACGTTTTTTACTCTCGATTTTTTTATTTGGGCTCCGATGAAAGGAAATTGGGTTTTTGTATTTTTATTATTTATTATTATAAAAATGTTCATTGTTAAAGTTAACTGATTGAGTCGAAGAATGTATACCCTAATTCAATAGATTGAAATTAGTAAAAAAAAAATTGAGAGTGAAAAATTGTAATTTTCTAACACATTTTTGGATATAAATTTATTTAGTAATTCTGATTGTAAATTCGTGAACGGAAAAGGAATTATTCGCCCATTATAAATCCATTAAATTTAAGAACAAAATCTTAAGTTAGAAAACTGGTAAAAACATAAAACGTATGTAATTCTATAAAATGTTATCAGAACTATCTTTAAAATAAATCCCACGCAGGTCACGAACTTTTATCTATCATTCAAATGTCACAATATTTTTAAGTTATTCTCTAGCCTTTGCGTGTTTTTTATTATGAATCTTTAAGATTTTAGACAGATTTCCTGTAAAATTTATCTGTTTATTCTACTTGAGTAGTAGCCTAGTAGTTTTAAATTGAATTGATTTATGAAATAACCTAGTACTGCACCTTCATAAATATTTGGATATCTGACCTTTTGAACCATTGTAAATTTGAACAAGAGGTATGAAAATTAACAGGGTGTTTCTGATAGGTTTGGAATAAATTAAGGGTGATGTTCTTTGGGTGCACGATTTTGAGTCGAAAATGTTCTATAACATTTTACCGTCCGGGCAACTGTTTTCGAGTTAAGACTTGAGTTATTTACCCCTCGAATTATTGTTATTTTTTTCAGATTTACTCGGAATAACAATAATCATAACACATTTCCCATCACTTAAAAGATTACAATTTAACAATATTAATCGATTTTAATTTAATATATTTAGGTCGCTATTTTATTTATTAAGTAAAAGACCAGGCGTGTATAAGAATAGACTATTCTATACAATAGCTTAATTCAATTTATAGTTATTTGGGTCATAACTCATCTTCGTAATAACTTTAGAATTATCTCATTTATGGCAAAACTGCATGTTGTAGCTATCAGAGAGAATATAGCGAAGGAAGTGAAACTACCTCCGAATGCACAGTCTCCTCCGTAGTCTATTGCAAGACACTTATTCTACTCCTTTTCGCAATGTTCTCTCTGATTTTATGTCGGTGCTTTATTGAAAAGATCAGATATTTCAATCTTTCCTGATTCTTTTTTTTAGTAAAGAATACAATAGAATTTTACAGGTCATTCGGATCAGAAAAGCGAAAAAAACTAAAAAGTGAAAAAAAAAAGCATAGATTCGAGTCAGTCGAAAAAGTTATTACATTTAATTTACGGCGGAGTAATACTTAGTGTTAAACTCCGTATAAAAAACTGTATTTTTTCCTTCGAGACGATTGGTACTAAATTCAAACCATAATAATCAATTTCCGAAGACCCTAACTTACCCAAAAAAAAAATGAATCGTAGATAAAAAACTATATTTAAATTTAAAAATAATGGGGTCACTTTTTGTTGCCCTTTGTATATGGATAGATTTATAGATGGTCGTATTTTAGTTGTTAGTTATATCATCTAGTAACTTTTGTGTCCAAGTCCCTACTGGTAGAGGAAATGGACATGTACCTACGATCCGTGTGCCAATTAATTCGATTCGCGGATGTCTATCGTACATCTTCACGGATAAGGTAGTTTATGGGCGACATAATTCAGGATTTAAAATTAAGGTAAAAATTATTGTTACACTCTCCACTTCGGAATTGCTGTAAAATTCGGCGATTGTGTAGGAAGCATGATGAATTTTTGTCACCTGATTACACATAGTGTGCGACTGGCTTCATTTCCGTAACCAATAGATCAAAAGAAATAAAACCGCGTTTACACGGGACACTTTGGAACCGTTTTCAAAAGGTCTAATCCTTTTGAAAAATAATTATTGCATTTTCTCATGAAAGATGTCTATGTTCAACATCAAAATAGGACCATTTCAACCTTTGAAAACGGTTTGAAAGTGTAAACTTGGCTTGAAATATTAAGATTAGAAGACAAAGAACAGTAAAATTTTAACAGTTGGCGAGTTCTATGGACGCGTTTTAAAATTTTAAAACCAAAAGTCGCAAGGAAAAAAAACATTTATTGTTTAGGAATCGACATTTTAGCTCTATCGACACTATATTGAAATTTTGTTCATTACTTAGTCATTTTTCGATATCAGTTATCAATTTCCTTATGTAACGCGAGACGAATGTCGAACAAGAATAATTGGGTTTCAACTGCGAGTGTAAGAAATTTGACTCCGCAAACATTAGTTAGATAATTCGGGTGGTGTCAAGCGGGTAGGCGTCAAAAAGATGCAAATTATTAACGCTCAAAAAATACGCGAGGTGTCGGACATTATACAAAGAAATCGCTTAAGATGGATAAAAGCAATGGATAAAAATGGAAACAAAATCCGAACTCAAATTTATTCGAGCAAACCGTTGACAAAGGTTAATGTAAATTGGGGTTTTGCATTGACTAGATGTATATTAAATTTAAACAGCCACTGAGCCGAGTGATCTACCCATAATTTTCTAGAAACACTCGCGTCCGACACCTCGTAAACACATTTCATCTCTATATGATGGGTGGTTATGAGAAGAAAAAAATAAAACAAAACTAGGGAACTAACATAAATAAACATAAATAAAAAATGACGTAATGTGTTTGTACAAACGTTGAACGACTTCGGGAGGTGATAAGAAAAAAAGGGGCGAAATCGTAACACCTCTAAAGAACTTCTTGAGCGTTTCGAATTTTTCTTAAATATTCATTTTTACCATTAGGGACGAACGCGAAACTTGGGAAAACATTCTAAACAAAAATAAAGATTTAGCGACGTATTTAACCATTACCCGAGAAATATGACAATATGTCTCGGGTTAAACCGTCCCTAATTCCTTTAAATATTGCTAGGAAAGACTTAAGGGGTTATTATAAGAAAACGTCTTGGTTTGGACCAAGGCCGAAAAAACAAACGATATGTTTGAGGTTTATCAATTGACTGAAGTTTCAGATATTGAAATTTTTTTCTAGTTATTTCTATCCACTCAATCCTTAATCACTATTTAATTCAATCAACTGATTTTACTGTTAATCGATCTAGTCCCTCTAAATTAATTGAAAAAATTACATATCTACGCTTTTTCAAGAACAATTACATTTTCCGAAAACATTTTATTATGAAATTAATTATTTTGAAGGGAGTACGTGTTGAGGGATCAGTATTGAATATTTGAAATGTTTTACTGGATGTCTAAAAAGAGCAAGCGAACTTTGGTATAACTCGAATGGAAAATGTAAATATTTAATAGATGCCAAACCAGGGTGTTGCGCGAATTTATACATTTAATTTCGTATATCGAAATGCTACATTTCTATTGTCGCCTCTATGAAGGTAAAGTAGCACTGGAACTTCCATTTCCGTACTTTAGAATTTCTTGGTCATAACTCAGTCTTCATTTGAAACGTCACCACCCCTTTCTACATTGTTGGCGCTACTTTTACACCGGTTTCGTATTACGCGTAATCATTTTAGCAAGCGTAAAGATCATTTCGGAAAACACAGTGGCGAGGCCACCATTGGGGTGTATTCTCCCTCGCACCAAGGGTCATCGCCAGACGGTGCCAAAGTTCACTACGGGCAGGAGGCTAGTCAACTAGCACTGCCTATAGCGGTGTTTCTAAGCGAGCGAGAGAATGAGAGAAAACCCCCCAATGGCGGGATCACACCTGTGTTTTAGTTTCTCTGTATGTAATTTCCAAAATGGTCCACTCACTTACAAATGTACACCGATTACACTGAGTGATCGGTCGTTCGGGCGCTAGCGAGTGTCAAGCCATAACCATAATCATTCATATTCACGAATGTTTTATATTGTTGGGTTAATAAGGTTGGTGGGCTAGTCCGGAGTGTCATGTACCGTTTACTAATGTGAAAAGGTTTCGATATATTGGCTGAGTGTGTTGCGACGGCTCAGATGACCCATACACTGGAACCACTGGTTATTATAAAACGCCATATATTGGGAAAATAGAGGAAGGGAAGGGGTTTCGAAGTTAAATGTGACCTTCTTGGCATAACTAGTAATAAATGATGTGTTTAACCATATTATTTCCGCGGGAAATGAATATAACAAGTCATTGGTAGTGGTACTGAGAAGTATTTCTGTTTATGTGATCTTTACCCTTTATCACACAGGATAAACTTTGTTGCTTTGTCTTAAGTAGACGACATTCACTGTAAACGACAGTCTTATCAACAACTTAAAACAGATTTAAACTTCTTTTGGTGCAAACTTGAAAATTTGTCAAGCCAGCAACAATTAAAACATTGTCCGTCAAGGTGCTTACAAGTTAGTGTGCATCGACACGAAATCCCTTCAAAATAATTAATTTCATAATAAAATGTTTTCGGAAAATGTAATTGTTCTTGAAAAAGCGTAGATATGTAATTTTTTCAATTAATTTAGAGGGACTAGATCGATTAACAGTAAAATCAGTTGATTGAATTAAATAGTGATTAAGGATTGAGTGGATAGAAATAACTAGAAAAAAATTTCAATATCTGAAACTTCAGTCAATTGATAAACCTCAAACATATCGTTTGTTTTTTCGGCCTTGGTCCAAACCAAGACGTTTTCTTATAATATCTGTCACTTCAGTCTTAATGTAATTAAATTTTGAATAATTATGTTTGCTTTACCGTCATACCATTGCACTCTAAAATATAACGGTGCATTCAAACGCCATTTATGCTGTTTTTTCCTGTGGCAAAAAAAGACATCATTTAGGGTGTACTTCAACCCCATTTTTATGATCAATTCACGCCATTTTCTAATATTATTTGCAAGTATTGAGGAAATATTAGGCATTTATGCACCATTTACAGTGGTTTTTAACATCTTTTTTAGGCAATCTGTTGAACTTCTAATATTAATTAATTTAATGGTGTTAAAAGTAGGGAAAAAGTACGCTTTTATTAAACCAAGTGAAGTGAAAAACTGTGAAATAGTTGTTAAATATTTATTCTTTCCATATTTAGCACCACGTTTATAGTGTAAAACAAACCCGTTAATACACCATTTCAAGTCCCTGTTTACCCATTTAAAGACCCTATTTCCCCCGTTTTAAGGCCCTATTGACCCATTTCAAGTTAATTGTACTATGGTAATTAACCGCTTGCCTGCCTTACGACCGAATTACCATTCGGCTGAAAACTACCGCAATTTGGCGGTTTTGGATTTGGTCTAATGGGACAAACATCTTGGCTTAATTTATAATTCTATCTACGCCCGTTAACATCTGATTAACTTGAGTGGTTATGTAAAATGAGCAATAATCCCATCTATTTTGTAAAACATTAAGGAAAATTTATAGTTTAGAAGAATGAAATATTTTTAAATCGCAGAAATGCACCGTTATAAAGCGATTCGCTTATTGTAATTTTTAAGTCAAATTAGGTAACCCTGTAACGAACTTAAACGAAGTTTGAACATAGAATGAGTTCCCAAAAATAATTTTCTAACGTAATATACTGCCTATATTATTAAAAGCAAATATTTTTATTTTTAAACGCTGTCAACGATAAAACGTTTGTTATTATTGAACTTTTTTTTATTAAATTTACAGCATTTATAGGATAAATAAGAGGCACAATGCTTGAAATTTGTGTCTCAATGAAACGTAACCTAACTAACATATGCCTTACCTAACCCGACCTATAAAACAAGCAATATTTTCAACGTTATTAGTTGAAGGACCTTGAAAAATAAACGATTTTTTGGAAAAGGCCCGCGTTGTTTAGTAATGACCTAATATTAATCTCGGTTTGTAAAATAAAAATAAAATTTTTATGCCATGAAATATTTTCCAATAAGCAATAATTGAAAGCATGTATTTTTAAAAAATTGTGCATACAAAACTCAGAAAGGTTTTTAAGTGATGTTTTAAAAAGTAAAACATGCTCATTATTAAAACCAATCTGACTCCATTAGTTGTTGCCCAAAAGAGTTCATTTGGATAATTTTAACGGCATTAACTTATAATCGTGTTCATTCAGGATTGATATAATAAGAAAGCCTTCAACGTGTACATACACAATAGGAAAGGTAGTGAAGTCCCACTGAACACGACTATAAATATTCCTGTAAATCAGGCGTATGGTCCTGAAATGGGGTGAACAGGGGTTTGATATGAGATTAATAGGGGTTTTAATTTGGGACATGAAATATGGGTAAATATGGACTTGAAATGGGGGTAAATATGGACTTGAAATGGGGCTAAATATGGACTTGAAATGGGGGCTAAATATGGACTTGAAATGGGGGCTAAATATGGACTTGAAATGGGGGCTAAATATGGACTTGAAATGGGGGCTAAATATGGACTTGAAATGGGGGCTAAATATGGACTTGAAATGGGGGCTAAATATGGACTTGAAATGGGGGTAAATATGGACTTGAAATGGGGGTAAATATGGACTTGAAATGGGGGTAAATATGGACTTGAAATGGGGGTAAATATGGACTTGAAATGGGGGTAAATATGGACTTGAAATGGGGGTAAATATGGACTTGAAATGGGGGTAAATATGGATTTGAAATGGGGGTAAATATGGATTTGAAATGGGGGTAAATATGGACTTGAAATGGGTGTAAATATGGACTTGAAATGGGTGTAAATATGGACTTGAGTGCTCATTTAATTGTAAAGATTAAAAAGTAAAATTGAGACTGGGTGAAAGATAAGTGTAGTTTTAATTTCCTTGTGTCCCATTCGACCGAATCCCATTCGACCGAACGCGTTTCCCATTCAACCGAACGCGTTTCCCATTCAACCGAAAACAGCCCAAATGTGCGGTTTTGGGAAAATATATATTAAAATTTAAAAAGCAAACGTTTTCACCTTTTTTAAGGAATTTTTTTACCCTACAGTTTTCGTTGTATATATATATTGATGTTTGAAATGCAAAATTTAATTTTGAGAGTGATTGATAATGGAGAGAATTGCATTGTTTTGGAAAAGGTGGCAGCTAACTATTAGGAGAATATTTTGGAAAAGGTGGCAGTTAATTAGTAGGAGAATGTTTAGGAAAAGGTGGCAGCTAACTATTAGGAGAATATTTTGGAAAAGGTGGCAGCTAATTAGTAGGAGAATGTTTTGGAAAAGGTGGCAGCTAACTATTAGGAGAATATTTTGGAAAAGGTGGCAGCTAATTAGTAGGAGAATGTTTTGGAAAAGGTGGCAGCTAACTATTAGGAGAATATTTAGGAAAAGGTGGCAACTAATTAATAGGATAATAACCTCACCTAACCTAACCGAACCTGACCTAACCTAACCTAACCAAACCTAACCAAACTTACAATTTCCTTCTCTGGGTTTGAACCCGAGCCTCTGAATTAAAAGCCTGATATTTTACCATGCTGCTGCGGTGATTCGAAATCCTCACAGACATTTAATTAACTAATTCTTTCAAATAAATTCCCATTGAGCAGAAACCCGCCATTGGGCTGGAAATTTAAATATATTCTCCATAAAAAACCAAAAAGCGGTTTCGGTCCAATGGGACTATACCTTTAATTTTAATTAAATAAGGTATCCATGAATTTAACCAAAAAAGTGGTGTTTTGGGTTAATTTCACCTTAATTTTATTTAAGTTTAAAGGTTTACCTCGATTAAATTTAGTTTAAAGGTCTATCTCGATTAAGTTTTGTTTTTAGGTTTATCTCGATTAAGTTTAGTTTTTAGGTTTATCTCGATTAAGTTTAGTTTTTAGGTTTACCTCGATTAAGTTTAGTTTTTAGGTTTACCTAGATTAAGTTTAGTTTTTAGGTTTACCTAGATTAAGTTTAGTTTTTAGGTTTATCTCGATTAAGTTTAATTTAAAGGTATATCTTGATTGTTTAATTTAAAGGTATATCTTGATTGTTTAATTTAAAGGTATATCTTGATTGTTTAATTTAAAGGTATATCTTGATTAAGTTCAATTTAAAGGTATATCTTGATTAAGTTCAATTTAAAGGTATATCTTGATTAAGTTCAATTTAAAGGTATATCTTGATTAAGTTCAATTTAAAGGTATATCTTGATTAAGTTCAATTTAAAGGTATATCTTGATTAAGTTCAATTTAAAGGTATATCTTGATTAATTTTAATTTAAAGGTATATCTTGATTAAGTTCAATTTAAAGGTATATCTTGATTAAGTTCAATTTAAAGGTATATCTTGATTAAGTTCAATTTAAAGGTATATCTTGATTAAGTTCAATTTAAAGGTATATCTTGATTAAGTTCAATTTAAAGGTATATCTTGATTAAGTTCAATTTAAAGGTATATCTTGATTAATTTTAATTTAAAGGTATATCTTGATTAATTTTAATTTAAAGGTATATCTTGATTAAGTTTAATTTAAAGGTATATCTTGATTAAGTTTAATTTAAAAGGTATATCTTGATTAAGTTTAATTTAAAAGGTATATCTTGATTAAGTTTAATTTAAAGGTATATCTTGATTAATTTTAATTTAAAGGTATATCTTGATTAATTTTAATTTAAAGGTATATCTTGATTAAGTTCAATTTAAAGGTATATCTTGATTAAGTTCAATTTAAAGGTATATCTTGATTAAGTTCAATTTAAAGGTATATCTTGATTAATTTTAATTTAAAGGTATATCTTGATTAAGTTCAATTTAAAGGTATATCTTGATTAATTTTAATTTAAAGGTATATCTTGATTAATTTTAATTTAAAAGGTATATCTTGATTAAGTTTAATTTAAAGGTATATCTTGATTAAGTTTAATTTAAAGGTATATCTTGATTAAGTTTAATTTAAAAGGTATATCTTGATTAAGTTTAATTTAAAAGGTATATCTTGATTAATTTTAATTTAAAGGTATATCTTGATTAATTTTAATTTAAAGGTATATCTTGATTAAGTTCAATTTAAAGGTATATCTTGATTAAGTTCAATTTAAAGGTATATCTTGATTAAGTTCAATTTAAAGGTATATCTTGATTAATTTTAATTTAAAGGTATATCTTGATTAAGTTCAATTTAAAGGTATATCTTGATTAAGTTCAATTTAAAGGTATATCTTGATTAATTTTAATTTAAAGGTATATCTTGATTAATTTTAATTTAAAGGTATATCTTGATTAAGTTCAATTTAAAGGTATATCTTGATTAAGTTCAATTTAAAGGTATATCTTGATTAAGTTCAATTTAAAGGTATATCTTGATTAAGTTCAATTTAAAGGTATATCTTGATTAAGTTCAATTTAAAGGTATATCTTGATTAAGTTTAATTTAAAAGGTATATCTTGATTAAGTTTAATTTAAAAGGTATATCTTGATTAAGTTCAATTTAAAAGGTATATCTTGATTAAGTTCAATTTAAAGGTATATCTTGATTAAGTTTAATTGAAAGGTATATCTTGATTAAGTTTAATTTAAAAGGTATATCTTGATTAAGTTTAATTTAAAAGGTATATCTTGATTAATTTTAATTTAAAGGTATATCTTGATTAATTTTAATTTAAAGGTATATCTTGATTAAGTTCAATTTAAAGGTATATCTTGATTAAGTTCAATTTAAAGGTATATCTTGATTAAGTTTAATTTAAAGGTATATCTTGATTAAGTTTAATTTAAAAGGTATATCTTGATTAAGTTTAATTTAAAAGGTATATCTTGATTAAGTTCAATTTAAAGGTATATCTTGATTAAGTTCAATTTAAAGGTATATCTTGATTAAGTTTAATTTAAAGGTATATCTTGATTAAGTTTAATTTAAAAGGTATATCTTGATTAAGTTTAATTTAAAAGGTATATCTTGATTAATTTTAATTTAAAGGTATATCTTGATTAATTTTAATTTAAAGGTATATCTTGATTAAGTTCAATTTAAAGGTATATCTTGATTAAGTTCAATTTAAAGGTATATCTTGATTAAGTTTAATTTAAAGGTATATCTTGATTAAGTTTAATTTAAAAGGTATATCTTGATTAAGTTTAATTTAAAAGGTATATCTTGATTAAGTTCAATTTAAAGGTATATCTTGATTAAGTTTAATTTAAAGGTATATCTTGATTAAGTTTAAATTAAAGGTATATCTTGATTAATTTTAATTTAAAGGTATATCTTGATTAATTTTAATTTAAAGGTATATCTTGATTAATTTTAATTTAAAGGTATATCTTGATTAATTTTAATTTAAAGGTATATCTTGATTAAGTTCAATTTAAAGGTATATCTTGATTAAGTTCAATTTAAAGGTATATCTTGATTAAGTTCAATTTAAAGGTATATCTTGATTAAGTTTAATTTAAAAGGTATATCTTGATTAAGTTCAATTTAAAGGTATATCTTGATTAAGTTCAATTTAAAGGTATATCTTGATTAAGTTCAATTTAAAGGTATATCTTGATTAAGTTTAATTTAAAAGGTATATCTTGATTAAGTTTAATTTAAAGGTATATCTTGATTAAGTTTAATTTAAAAGGTATATCTTGATTAAGTTTAATTTAAAGGTATATCTTGATTAAGTTTAATTTAAAGGTATATCTTGATTAAGTTTAATTTAAAGGTATATCTTGATTAAGTTCAATTTAAAGGTATATCTTGATTAAGTTTAATTTAAAGGTATATCTTGATTAAGTTCAATTTAAAGGTATATCTTGATTAATTTTAATTTAAAGGTATATCTTGATTAAGTTTAATTTAAAAGGTATATCTTGATTAAGTTTAATTTAAAGGTATATCTTGATTAAGTTTAATTTAAAAGGTATATCTTGATTAAGTTCAATTTAAAGGTATATCTTGATTAAGTTTAATTTAAAAGGTATATCTTGATTAAGTTCAATTTAAAGGTATATCTTGATTAAGTTTAATTTAAAGGTATATCTTGATTAAGTTCAATTTAAAGGTATATCTTGATTAATTTTAATTTAAAGGTATATCTTGATTAAGTTTAATTTAAAGGTATATCTTGATTAAGTTTAATTTAAAAGGTATATCTTGATTAAGTTTAATTTAAAGGTATATCTTGATTAATTTTAATTTAAAGGTATATCTTGATTAAGTTTAATTTAAAAGGTATATCTTGATTAAGTTTAATTTAAAAGGTATATCTTGATTAAGTTCAATTTAAAGGTATATCTTGATTAATTTTAATTTAAAGGTATATCTTGATTAAGTTTAATTTAAAGGTATATCTTGATTAAGTTTAATTTAAAAGGTATATCTTGATTAAGTTCAATTTAAAAGGTATATCTTGATTAAGTTCAATTTAAAGGTATATCTTGATTAAGTTTAATTTAAAGGTATATCTTGATTAAGTTTAATTTAAAGGTATATCTTGATTAAGTTTAATTTAAAGGTTTATCCTGATTAATTTTAATTTAACGGTATATCTTGATTAATTTTAATTTAAAGGTATATCTTGATTAATTTTAATTTAAAGGTATATCTTGATTAAGTTTAATATAAAGGTTCATCTTGATTAAGTTTAAATTAAAGGTATATCCTGATTAATTTTAATTTAAAGATTAATCTTGATTAAGTTTAATCTAAAGTTATTCGAGTTTTTATCCAAAATATGTATATATTATGTTTAAATTCACCCTAATTATACTTAATTGAGTTGAAATTAATGAAGGATTGTGGTTTGGCAGTATTGATTTAGCTTATAAATTGAGCTTGTTTTTAAATGACAATTTAATTAATCGTAAGAATTAAACAGGAAAATGGAGGCTGGGTGAAAGATTTCTTAGTTTAATTATAAGGTATCCATGAATTTACCCAAAACACGAATCTTTCACATTAATTATACTTGATTGAGTTTAATTTAACGGCTTATCTTGTTTATCTTGTGTGGATTTAGTTTATAATAAAAGTTTCAATAAAATTTTAACTTAAAGTGTTAGTGCCACGTTTTTTGAAAAGTGGCTAATTTTCGTTTTAAAACATCAATTGGGTTATAATAACAGTAGATCCAAAGTAAAAAGTCTTAAAGAAATTTATTCATTTTGTAATATGAAAAAGAAAATTGATATTTCACATACCTCATTAAGACGGAATAAATTATAAATATACCCCTGGTGACGTCATAAGAGGTTGACCAGCGCGAGACAGATTTCATTACGAGAGCTAAGCCTAATTTTTAAACATCGCGCGCGCGTCAAATACGATCACCACCTATCAATAAAAAAATAGGACTTGCGGAGTCGCGCGTGCCGTGTGCTCACGCGCGCTCGAATCGTGACGTCACCAGGGGTATATGGAGTACCGCGAAATTTAACTGTCAAAATAGTTTGATAAAATTCTGCGACTCCGAAAGCCGGGGTTTTAATAATATTAGAAAAATTATAATGCATTATGTAAATAGATATTCTGAATCAGAAAGATTTGATCTTTCATATGGGAATAAAACCTTTCAGTTTTAAAAATAGCGATTTTTGGTGACTCTAACACTTTAAATTGCAATTACCCTAAAAATTTTAATGTATGCGCTTTTGATGTATTTTAATGATCATTTAGATTAATTTGAAAGTGAAACAGGAAACTACTGTGGCTGTACGAAAAACTTGTGATGTTTTAATCTTAATTTGAGCGTGGTTCGTGAGAGTGGATTAAGCTTAAAATTTATTTGAATTTTTTACCCTAATTGCAATGTTTAGTGCAGTTTAATATTTTTGCCATATATTCATCATTATGGTACCCTAAACTTTTGGGTAGTTTACACAGTTTATTTAAAAGTTATTTGAGCTTTTATCCAAAAATGTATATTTTGGTTTAATTTCACGTTAATTATATTTAATTGAGTTAAAATTAACGTAGGATTGTGTTTTGGCAGTGTACATTTAGGCTATAAAATGAGTTTAAATGTATACTTCACCTTAATTGCAATTTTTAGTGGAGTTTTCGATTCTTATTTTACCCTAAACTTTTGAATTTCGCGCCTATTAAGGTACTTTGGAGATAATTTAAATTAGCTTAAGTGTGAAAGAGAAAACATGGGCTTTACCAACGGCTTGGTAAGATACAATCTTAATCAAGGACATCATTTAAGAGTTATCTGAGTTTTCATCCAAAAAAAATGTACATTCGGGGTTTAATTTCACGTTAATTACACTTAATTACGTTGAAATTAACTTGTCGTCAGTGCTCATTAAGCTTATAAAATGACTTTTAATAAATAATTCACCTTAACTCTAATGTTTAGAGGAGTTTTTTTATTATTTCCAACACATTGCGTTCAATTTTTATCATATCCTGTGCTAGGTTTGTGGTAACATAAAGATTATCTATACAATATGTTAATGAATGATGTTATTCTATAGTTTAGCTTGAATACCAGTAATTAAATCAAATACCTATACAATTCATAGCAATTTAAACCAATAAACAAACGGCAACGTGGACTGTGGAAATAGCAAACAACGTAACCCTCCGTTTCTAACGTGGTTACGTTGAGAGAATCTGTGATGTAAACATAAAAATTATTTGACTAATTAAATTGTATAACGACACTGTCCTTCTGGATTAACCAGCACCACTGTTACTTATGAATTGAACAATCCACTGTTGGTAACAAATAGTTTATAAAATGATAACGTAACATCACAGTATGACTGATTCAATAGGACCAAAGTTGTTTTAATTAATAATCTGGTCCTCTACATTGGTTTAGTTTTAAGGAATTATATCACACACCTTCACAATTAGTAGCATTTTAGTGAGATTAACAAATAATGAAACCCCGTATACCTGTCCTCAAATGAGAATGTTGAATGAACTGCGCTAACCTATACACCACTCTTTTAACTGCCGTAGGGAAAACACATTGAACATTTTGTGATCTTTCCTGTAATATTTTGAAGTTGAATTCTTCACAGGGTGAAAACACTACCGTTGATTTCTAAACCATTAACAAATAATGAAACCCAGTATACCTCATACGTAACCCTCCGTTACCAACGTGGTTACGTTGAGAGAATCTGTGCTGATGTAAACATGGAAATTCCTCTACATTGGTTTAGTTTAAGGAAATATATCACACACCTTCACAATTAGTAGCATTTTAGTGAGATTAACAAATAATGAAACCCTGTGTATAGTACCTCATATATTTGTTTGTAGCAGGAAACGAAGCAGACTGCGTATTTTTGGAATACAGAGCTGGAAATGAGCTTTTTTTTTATCTTGAAAGGGGAAAGACTATATAAATACTATATTACATAGACAAACTAAAATACAACTTAAGCCTTGGCCGTAAAGAACGTTCAAAAACTTACTTTAAATGATATAAAAACCTCTGTTAACTGTAATTATTTATCTGAATTACTTTTCTAGACGAAAATTCGACCTGCTAACGACTTATTTCTTATTAAGGGTGCTACAGTTAATTAGAAAATACATATAAAGGTGCTCAAGCTCGGATGAGATAGTAAAGTAATTTGTCAGCGTCTACTGCTAGACAGTCTGACCCAAAAGTAATTTTTGACGTACTTTCAGAATTAACTAAAATTAACATACTTAGAGTTAATTGATTTAAATTAAACTAGCCGATAGCACACCTTGAATACATAATTGTTAAATTAAGAGTATTTCGAAAAGTAACTTCGCTCTAGTTTTTCAGTGAGAGGTGGCTAAATATCACGAAAAACCCCATGTTAATCTCCATAGGAAAATTGGTAAAAGCATGTGAATTTTGCTTTAACGTTACAAAAGAGTATCAAGTCATATCTACAAGGGCCTACCGGCCCTGTAGAATACGAGTTCAAAACTACATGAACGTGTACGAAAAAAAGTCACATTTTGTATATTGAGATATATTTAAAAATAATATTACGGTCAGAAGATGTTAACTTAAAATTTGGTTGATTGAAATACAAAAAAGAACTGCATCGTTACTAAACGTGGAATAGGTCTATTATATTAATTGGCAATGTTTATCGTTAAATTACGGAGATATATTAGAGGATAATTGTATATTTTCGTGCTAGAAAGTTTGCCAAAACCATTGTGGTTTAAGTTTGAATTGGCAGATCAGAAATTGTTGGGTGAAATGTCGATAAAACATTGCCTTCATTACCAAGCTTGGAATCGTTCTTTTCTATTCAATTGGCAGGATTAACGGTTGGTTAGATAAGAACTTATTGTACATTTTTGCGCAAGGAAGTTTGCCAGAACCTTTGTAGTTTTAGTTAAAATATGTAAATCAGAAGCTGTTTTAAACTGAATAGAGTTTATTTACCACTTCTTGGGATCCTCAAGTTAAAACTGAAAAGGAATGGTTAAGATTGTCAAAGTTACGGTGTAGAGATGCTTAATATTTTAATTAGTCTACGACTAGGATGATTGATACCATGTACATCAGGAGGCGAGGCTACTTGGTACTTCACTTTATCCTCCTAGAAGCCTGGTCCCCTGTTGTAAATGGTATCAATCCTCATAGTCTGAAATTTATGTATATTCCCAACTATTTTTCAAATAAAGATGGCATTAGTTTAAAAATTCATATAGGGATGATTTATTGGTGAATTATAATATTTTCTTGTCGTGTTGGTTTCGTGCCTGGAGGGTTTATGTTCATGTCCTGCCAATCTATTGAACAAACTACCCATAATTCATTGCTCATTTGAATAGGATATATTTTTTCCGGATTGGATAACCTTTTGTGGGTGGCAAGTTTACGTTTATTTTTAGAAAAAATGTCAAACAAATATGTCACTTCTTTTTTCTTCTTTAAAATGAGATATTTGGATGAGACAAAAACTTAAAAGGAATTTGGTTTAGAATAAAACACTCGGTCACACGCACGAATTCTTAAATTGACGATCGTAAAAAAGGGACCTGTTTGTGTGTGTTTGCTAAAGTCTCTCTTTACAAAAATAGTTCCTGACGGTTATTTTTCAGGATTATGTCTTTTAATCCGTTGGTTATATTTTAGGCTTAGCGTAAATAAGGAAGTCACGCTACTTTTTACTAGGCGCATCGTAAATTCTTCATTTTATATTAAATCACAATTAGTTATGGATTTTAGTTCAAATGGAAAATTATTTTAAAACGCCAAGAAAAATTTGCGTTTTTTTTGGAATGGAGGAATTTTAATGGAATTGTCGCGACTAAAATCTACAATGATAGAATTAATAATAACAGAAGTATATAATTCTTTTCTTCGAGAGAAGTGTACCACAAACGCGGTGGTTTTAACATGTCTCTCACACAATGGGGCCGCGGGCGCTTTCCTTTTCTCTTAATCCCATTGAAAAAAGTCTCCTTTCTAGCTTTGAGGCATATTAAAGTAAGGCAGTAGGCATATTGCCAGGCACAACTAATAACAGAATGGACTCTAGTGTTAGTATTTCTTGATTCGTGAAGTTCGTGGCCTTATCCTTCAAAGTAGCAGTTGCGAAGCGAATCAGTCCGATTTTAATTAGATAGCTAATTTAAGAAACTAAGCGTAAAATTTGACCCAACGACAACGCGTAGCGCCTTTTCCCCCCAAATCTTAAGTTTTAATGTCTAGAAGAATTTTATGAGTAAATATTATTTCTTATTTGAAAATGATAATTTATAAGCACTCGTGATATCAATCTCAGGTCAAATTTGAAAGAAAACTAATGAGCTACACGTTTTACTTGAACTTTCTATTTTTCCAATTCTAAAGAGTAAAGAAATCTTCCAAAGACTAGAAACTAGAAAGGTTTTAATGGACGAAGTTAGAAGGAGTTTAAGAAATTTTAATTTTCAGGGAAGGAGTTGGGAGGAGTTTAAGAAATTTTATTTTTCATGGAAGGAATTGGAAGGAGTTTAAGAAATTTTATTTTTCATGGAAGGAATTGGAAGGAGTTTAAGAAATTTTATTTTTCATGGAAGGAGTTGGGAGGAGTTTAAGAAATTTTAATTTTCATGGAAGGAATTGGAAGGAGTTTAAGAAATTTTATTTTTCATGGAAGGAGTTGGGAGGAGTTTAATAAATTTTAATTTTTATGGAAGGAGTTGGGAGGAGTTTTACATTTCGCTTGGTGAAGTTCTGCGGAGTTGAAACTTTTGATTATGGCATTGGGAGGAATTGGAGTCATTGTTGTGTATTGCCTTGGAGTTGGAAGGAGTTGGAGGTTAATATTTTCATTTTGCAGCTCTCTATCGCATACGCGATAAATAGTGCCCTCATAATTTAACTCTTTGCCAAGGCGTGCTTGTGGATTTTTGGTCCCACGTCAAGACAATCAAGGTTTGTGGGTTGATTGCTGAGGATTTAGTACCTAACAGTTATAGAATTCACCCATCTGAAGTTTGATAGGCAGGAAAGCAAACAAAATGGGGTGAGCCTGGGATGAATCATGTTACGTAACTAAAGTATTAAGAGGATACGGAGTGTCATAATTCTTCTATTATTCCCTTCTGATAATAATAAAGACTTTTTAATCGCGCAAGTTGTCTGCTCCTCGAATTTTCTCTACTTAAACCCCGAAAGAAAAATATTTAACAAGAAAAAATTTGTAAAAATGATTAAGGTTCAATAGTGAGGTTAAAAACACTGATGAAGAGACCCTTATGATTTGTAAGTACAGTGCAGTTTCGTCATTGTCTGTCTATAGTAAAGTATTCGCGTGTGGGCGTATGAGAGAGATGGACGCGCCGCTGAGAAACAAATTTCCCGCCGACGTCATTTGTAGGACCGCGCGCATTATGAATGAAAAACCGCGGAAAAGCGCCTCCGATCGTGCTGCCCCCTGTGGATATCTTTAGTAACAAAGTTTTTAAAACGCATTCCTCCAAAACTTTAATATTAGTAAATGCGAGTGTATTTAATCATCCCACGAATGGTAGCTTTCTGAAACGTTCCGGTTTCGTAATCTTTGCCATTACTTACTTATTGTTATCAACTTATGATAAAGATACCAAAATAAAGTCAGGGAAAGTGTACGTACTTTGAGAAAATAGTAGTGCATTTTCAGATATCTTAGAAAAAGGAATTGGAAGCTAAAATACGAACTTTCTCGTGACGTCACACCCTCCTATCCCTTACCTCTGTTTTGGCCACCATATTGGAAGTTGTCAGCTCGGGCCATAGAATTTAGACTGCCCATATTGACGTCATGTCCCCGTAGCTCCTCCCCTCTCAGTACCACTTTATAATCAGTACATTAGTACTTAAGTTGTAAAAGAAGGCGATTTTCTAATATCCCGAAGAAAACTGTAGTTAACACAATAAAGTCGGAGAATCAGATTATTTGAACTTAGTCAGTTCATTTTCCGATTTATTAACAAAATAATTAGATTTAAGTTAAAGTTACTTAAGTTTCTTTAGGGTATGTTACTGAAAATTGGTATTGTTCAAAGAAATACAGGAATTACCGACGCGATATCAGAAAATATTGTCATATTAAAAGCTGTGTTTTTTTTTGTATTTCATTCAATATTCTTGAGAGAATTGAAGCGATTCTTTCAAATTCTATCAGGAAAAAATATATATAATATTAAAAATGCCAGCTAGTACTCTTTAAAGTGGCGCTCTAGGCGCCTATGTCAGAAATAACATTCGTGCTCGAATTGAAGAAAATCAAAAATATTTTTCTTATTCGCGGGATAGCCTCTTGTTTGAGTTTGACCCTTTTCTCGCTCGTACGAAACGAAAATTGCGTACATTGATGAGAATATTAAACTACGCCCAGTTCTCATGTTGACCCGAAGCCAAGCGGGGGCTTTCCTTTCATTCAAAGGGGTGAAACGTTTCTAAATAAAGGTCGTGCAGTCTAGAGTCATCTAAAAATAAAAAAAGACTTCATATTTTTGAACTCTAGACCTAATCTTTTTGTACATAGTACTTCTCATGATAATACATCTATCTACAAATACCGTTTCGAGACTCCTTCCTCGTTCTTGTTGTTAAGGTGCTTCAATGTTTATGAAAAACCACCGTAAAAAATTAGTGGGTCAAACTTAAATATTTATTTTCTTCAATTCGAACAGCAAAGATAGATCTATGAAAATATTTAGATCCCGATAGAGAGATAACCTAACTTAAACTATAGGGTTATGTGGATCATACAGCTCCCAATAAGTACTGATCACTGGTTATGCTTTTGTAAACAGAGCATTCTTCTTGCAAGACATCCAAGCTCACTTTTAGAAGTTTACTTAACTGAGTTATGATGATAACTTAAGGAAGTTTTGGTTGATGCTGCCAGTCCGCCGTCAGTGTCGTGATTAGTCTGAATTAAGTTTGTTAACGCGTTATAATTTAGATTTAGTATGACTTATGTTTGTTTGATAATTAGGGAAAACCCCTTGGTTCAATAAAACCATGAGTTCATAAGATATGTTCCTTAAGTTTGTCACTGGTTACTGAGAGCTTGTCATGAAGTGATGTAGGTCATAGATTCTCGTAAAGCGACGCCCGGTGAGGCGCTGTCAAAGGCTTAGTACAGACTAAATAGGAAGATGGACTGCAAAACCCAGTGTATTAGTCAATTCTCCTGTCGTTCTCGAACTAGCTCGAGCTGTTAGTCTCTAGCATTACGAAGTTTAAGAACTGTTATACTTATAACATATGAAATGACCTATTAGAATCGACACATGCCCAAAACAATACCCTAGTCGAGCTGTAATATGATCCATTTCTGGTTAAGCCTAAAACTTTTGTAAATAGGAAGGTCTAATTGTAATTGGGAATAGATATATGGTGCCATAGGTAAAACCCTCCCTGAAATTGGTACAGTACGTATGGCTCAGTTCTTGATAGTTGGTTTTGGTTTTCGCGTGAGACTAACTTCGTCCCGTACCCTCTAGTTAAAAAACACTTAAGTCGCGCAATTTTTTATCTCTATTTAAACACTCCTTTTTTCCTGGCTGATTTTTTACAAAATTAAGAACGCGCGATGGGCGCGAAAACCTTCGTTTATCGGTAATGTATTTTTGATGACTTCAAAGTCTCTCACACAAGACTGTTCTTACCCAGCATCCTACAAGCTGTAAGAAAAATATGAAACGGCTCTCGAATCGTTCCGGCTTTTCCGTGTCAATTTTGCACACTGGCATCGTTTCGTTATGCCTAATTTTCTCTCTATACAAGTCAACTTTAGGCCTAACTTCTCTTGGATGAAGTTCAATTCCGTTAAATGAAAGTTTCTTGTTATATTACGTTTTCGAGGCCAATAACTTCTATACGGTAGTGTTATTAGTACAATCCCCCCTCCCAAATAAAATAAAAATAAACCAAACACATTTAACCATTTAAATTTTCATAAAATTCTACCATGCCTATTGTCAGAAGTGAGATGAGGCTAGAAGTAAAGAGCTCAAGCATTGGTAGTAGATCCTGGCACTAGTGAACAGATTTGAGGATTTTATGCCGCTTCCATCGCGCCTACACTAGAGAGAAAAAAATTGGTCGAGTTCCAAAAAAATTTCCTACCCCCTTCCCCTCAACCTAAACTTGCCGCGGAACACGGACGCGGGTGCTTGAATCTAGTTCGGTCGTCTACCACCGCGAGCGTCTCACGTTTTGGAGGGGAAATTCTGAAACCGCCACTAGAGGGCCAACCGTTGGTGTGTTATCAAGAATATTCACTTTCGCCAAGTGAAGAATTTGGTTAGCTCAGTACTTCTAGTCTCATCTTACTTCTGCTATTGTTAATCTAAGCTTATTCTTAAGACGGAACATGCTGTGTGTGATTCCAAAGACATTAGATACAGGCCTTCAACGTTACCAGTCCTTTTTTTTGAAGCCATGTCTAACGTCTAGAAAATAAGGTGGTCAAACAAAAGTCCTTATTTTAACAACAACTTTTGAAAATTGTTTATCTCATAAATTGATCTTTACGTTACTGATGTTTAATAATCGAATTATTTTCATTTCTTTTGCAGTCGGTTGTGATGTTGGTCTTCAGAGAAGAGAAAACGACGGAAGAAGAAATCAAAGCTTGGCAGTTTTGGCACAGCAGGCAACACAGTGTTAAACAAAGAATTCTAGACGCCGGTAAGCTAAAACGTTAAAAATATCCAAGTTCTGTTCCCTAAATTAATTCTTTACGCTGTTCAATTCTTACTGGCAAGGTCTTTAGTAGTAAGTCCTTGAATTTTTAAGGTTTACTCTAACATAACTATAACATTTCTCTCATTTTATTCAAAACTAACCTCATAACAATTATAAAGGACGCGAGGCAAGTGTCTATATATCTTACTTCAGTGATTAATTCTTTTATAATAGCAATTTGTTTTAACTAATGTTTGACGATCTTTCAGACACGAAAAATAGTTCCGGAATCATTGGTCAAATCGAAGAGGTCACACATAACGCCATCGCATTTTATTGGAATCCATTAGAGAGCCAAGCCAAGGTAATTATATCTGTCTCGTAAAAATTAGTAGCGAAGCTAACAGGCCTTGTTTTAAGAGACTGGGTAATGAAAAGACTTCCCAGTCTATGTAGACACTGAATACTAAATAGTCCTTGAGCTGGTCTGTAATCTGGATAAAATTGTTTATCACAAACTACCCTTTTTTCAATAATTAATTTCAATAAAAGTATGTTTAAATGAAGTTGTACGTAAAGCTAAAATGTTACGGGCCTAAAATAGCACGTTCTTAACGGGTTTAGGGGTTCTCGAACCCAACCTTGAGGAACTCAACAAAACCTATTCTGTCGTGCTGAAGAATGCAGTTTGTTCAGATTCGGAAATTAACTAATTGTGACTGTGCATAAAGACCCTACTTTCTGAGATATACAGGGCGGTGATTTTGAGTCGAAAAGGTTCTGTGACATTTTGCCGTCCGGGTCACTGTTTTTGAGTTGTGATTGGAGTGTTTTATAGATGACCACTTAATTAAATTAGAATTCATTGTCTTAATCAATAACTCGAAAACAGTGGCCCGGGCGACAAAATGTCATAGACGTTACAATTTCAACTCAAAATCGCCCAAAGAACAATCCCCTTTATTTATGATAGGCTGATCAGAAATACCCTGTATGTAAGAACTATAAAGTTAAGGTGAAAAATTAGTTACTCTATCATTTTGGAATAACTTCCTTCATTAACCCGAAAAATACACCCATGATAAGAATAATAACAAATTGTTTTTTTTTCTTTCCTTCATTTTGTCAGATCAACATCGCCGTTCAATGTTTGAGCACGGACTTCAGTAATCAGAAAGGCGTGAAGGTAAGTCCAGTCAATGCACTTCCTACAACTCTTCTCTGGCCCATTATCAATTTAATATTTTTTATCCCGGAGATGTATTTTTGAGTTGAAATTAGTATTCCTAACGCGCCGGCCCTTTCGCGAGTTTTTTTGCTTCAAACGACCTCCGAGGTTGAATCTTTGAGTGAAAACACTTTTGGGAATGATGCTTTGGTGGTGAGTGAGTCTGCGCTGGCACTTGCCTATCTTTGATGTTTAAAAACGTAATGGAAATTCTGCTAGTGCGCCCCTCGCTCGTAATTACAAAAACTTCATTCAAAGTAATTACCGAAAATATTAATACATATTTTTTTTGAGGAGATGATTATAATCTCTGAGAGGGTTTTTCTAACTTTCTTATCTATCTTCTCGGAGTGGCCGGCCGGGAGCCGAGTACGTTGGCTTTCGATTAGGTAATAGGGTTGCTTAGTTTACAGTAGGTTAGGTGTGATCAGGCTGAGATTCACGCGCGGCTACTTGGGTTAAGGTTTTATATACGTTAATTAATGAGGTATACGTTAGGATTAATTTTGATGTACTTAAGAGACAAGATGGAGTAACATAGCATTTCTCGACCTCTGATTAATAGTATCAAGTTACCAAAATAAATAGTATAGTACCATTTTACTTGAGGTATCGAAGCCAATTATACTTATTATCTGTAGATTTAACAATAAACGAGGTAATAATTATTTCACTAGATATTGAAGTTTATCGAAATACACCGCCAAAAGATAAGATAAGTTAGGTTAGGTTAGGTTAGATTAGGTTGGGTTAGATTAGATGGGGTTATTTTGGGTTAGGTTAGATTAGATTGGGTTACTTTGGGTTAGGTTAGATTAGGTTGGGTTAGATTAGATTGGGTTACTTTGGGTTAGGTTAGATTAGGTTGGGTTAGATTAGATTGGGTTAGTTGGGCTAGATTAGATTGGGTTACGTTGGGCTAGATTAGATTGGGTTACGTTGGGCTAGATTAGATTGGGTTACGTTGGGCTAGATTAGATTGGGTTACGTTGGGCTAGATTAGATTGGGTTACGTTGGGCTAGATTAGATTGGGTTACGTTGGGTTAGGTTAGATTGGGTTACGTTGGGTTTTGTTTGAAAGCATACCCAAAAATTAAAATATTACAGTATTGGGTCTTATCACGAATTTGTTTCAGTTCCCTAATGTTTTTGAAATCAAACTTGTGCTAATTTGAAGTTGATCATGCCTGGTTCCTTACTGAAATTGCACGACCGATATACTAGTTTAACCTTTCTTTACTTAAAACCTTGAGGTCTAGGCGTCACAAGACGCAATGGGTCCTAAAAAAACTCATATAACCCGTACATTTTTCTCTAACCAAACAGTTGTTTTCGAGTAATTATAAGTTAATTTACCGTGTCCGATATTGTTTTGACTTTCTTGACACTTAAGGAAATTTAATAGTGGTTTCGGAAACTTGTAGTCAGTCTTGTTAGCTTCAATAATCATCCGCTTATGGGTAGTATGTACTAAATCGAGTAGAGGAAAAGTAGTCCGAAAGTAGTACTTAGAAGATGATGACGCGATAAAAGTACCTAGATTTTAGAAATAGCGGAAGTGTAAGCCGCAGACAAGCCAGTGTAGGTTATAGGTTGTGTTTAGATCTTCCAAAATAATTAAAAACCTCGAGTTAAATGGGGTCAAACGAGAAGGATGCTACCTAGTTGTCCTGACATTCGGCGCGGCGAGGATGGGTTTATTTTTAAGGAGAAAAGGTTAAGATTTCGAGTTGACGCACCTTGCAACCCCCTCATTTTACCATTAAGAATTAGTTCCATCAGTCAGGTAACGTACGTCAAAATACATTAATACCACCAAGATAAAGATGAGATATACCGCCGCTTTCTGATGACCCAAGTCCAAAATATCTCCGTGTTTTATACCTATAGAACGAGAATCGTGAATGTATTCAGTTCTGCTAACAATATTTTAGAGTTTCCATGGCGTGAAAGTTATTACCCAAGTGCATTTTTATCCGTATTTTCCACTAAAAGGACGTCCCTGCACTACCCTAGCACGAATTCACATTTCAGCTTTAGTAACCCTATTCTAGAATACCGGTAGGCCCTTCTAGAGAAGATCATAATAACCCACACCCTTCCACAGATTTTAGGGTTAGCTGCCCATAGAAAAAACATGGTTTTTATTTGATTACTTAAAGTTACTTTTCGGAATTTTTTTAATATTGAAGCGAGATGGTAGAATTGTAGTAATTCATACATGGCGATACCACTCCTTATTTCTTTATTGTTATTATTTTACATCTCTAGATTATAATCTAAATTTATATATCTTGTATTGTTTTCGGGAATTTTGAAGTTGAAAAATTACTTCGCAAAATGAATTTGGCAAATATTGTTCGGACTAACTCCGTTTTTGAAAGAGACGCGTGCTAGTCGATTAATGGATTTTAGGGAGCGAACTGGGTTTATTAGTAACAATACGATTTGATTTTTTATACATTCGGAATTGAGGACTCACCTAAGCCTTGGTCTTTTTAAGGGACAATATGTTACCTTTAAAAATGGGAATAATTGTTTTGATTGGCCTAGAAACATTGACACTAGAATAGATATATTGTAATATTTTAAACTTGTTCGCTGCCATATTTTGGGAATTTATTGTAAATTGAAAAGCGTTTGTTTGGGTGTAAACTAACTTGTGTATATATTATTTCAACATTTTATTTTTGGCAATTGCTTTAAATCTATCTGGAACATTTAAGTTAGATTCATTCAGCAGTCTATAATTATTTTTAAATCCAATTTTAAAATAATGACCATACGACAAAAGTTATTTTTAATTTATTCAAAATTTATTTAATATAATATAATATTAGGAAATTGCTTCCTAATTTGAAAAATAGATATACAGGGTGGAACAGATCAGACAAACACTTAATTTGAGTAATTTGTTGCTGTACTAAGATCGTAGCCAATTGGTATGAAAAATGTCAAACCTTTGACCCCGAGTATGACACTTGTCTTTACAAGCTAGAATTAAGAATGACTGATCTGATATCAAAATAAGTGTTCATCCAGTCTGTTCCACCCTGTACAATAACAGTACAGGGTTCAATATACCTCCAAATACAAGGATTAAAAAAAAACAAATTTGAATGTTCGAAATATTATACAAACACAAAATATAAAAACCCCCACAAACGCGCGCGTACATTTTCCTCCGTACCCTTATCCTAACCTTTTTTACAAATCCATAATTTTTACTATTAAAACCCGTTCTCTTACCTTTTGAAAACGTGTAAAAAAAGCGACGGGTGATTTTTTAGAACTATTATTATTATTATTATCATCGTCACTTAAGGTTGCCTCCTACGATACGAATCAACCGAGTACAGTTTTGTATTTTTAAAGATTTGAAACTTAAAAAAAGAAATCGTAAAAAAAAAAGAAAACCATATTTTTAAATAGCGTTCCAAACATTTTTACTAAATAAAAGATTCAGGGTCGCGCCTTACGTTTTTCGCAATGAGTAACGGCTTTACAAAAAAAAATATATATATTCGGTTCCTTTTTTAGAGGGGCGACTATCCCGTTTCTTTGTCCCTTTAGAAAATGTGTCCTTTTATTAACGCGTATAAAAATTTAGTTTAAGCTAAATTTGAATAACATTGGAATACCCATACGATTACCAAACTACAAAAAAACCTAAACATGAATTTATTTATTTTTATAATGAATTTTGCAAGTTGAATTCATGGCAAACTGTTTTTGAATTTTAAGATCTTAGGCTAGTAGCCAATTAAATGAAAGATTCACTATTTTATAGAGCCTTTTGATAAAGGGGGGGGGGCGTGTCGTCTGCTTTATTTTAGGGTTAAGACGGAACATTGACTGGTATGTGAATTCAAAGACTTAGATAGGGTTCAAAGTCTCCAGTCCAATGTTCTTGGTCAAACAAGGTGCTCAAACCCCTGTCTGTTTTACACCCTAATTTTGAATAGGGTCTATTAAACGCATTCTTGTGTTGCATTAATTTCGATTAATTCTTTCGTGGGTTAATTGAATGAATTCATGTTTAAAGATATATTTTAATTGCAAGGAACTCTGGAACTTAGAGTAACCCATTACTCAACTACTGGCTAGAACTCTTGTTGTGGTTTCTATGGCGGTAAAAAATTAGTTTTGCCCATTTTTATAAGGTGTACAAAATTCTCCCCAGCTGAACATTGTTATTAAAGAAAAGGTTTTCTAAATATATTATTTCCCTATGGTGTTACACACGATATAGCGATTCATCAAAGTCATCGTAGTACCAACGTAATGTAGTTGGCCAACTATGAGATGTCGTGATATTTTTTTTTGTAGATTTTAGTGTAGTTGGAATTCTAATATAGGGGTATGTTTGCGTTAGTTTTCTTATTAACTTATTTGTGTCTTATTCGTGAAAAATATTGTTTATTTTCGAGATTTATGGGTTCCAGGAAGTTTTCGAGGGATTTAAGGGGTTTTAAGGGTTGTTTTTTTCGAAGAGATTTGAGGGATGTTTAAGGGTTGTTTTTTCGAAGAGATTTGAGGGATGTTTAAGGGTTGTTTTTCGAAGAGATTTGAGGGATGTTTAAGGGTTGTTTTTCGAAGAGATTTGAGGGATGTTTAAGGGTTGTTTTTCGAAGAGATTTGAGGGATGTTTAAGGGTTGTTTTTCGAAGAGATTTGAGGGATGTTTAAGGGTTGTTTTTCGAAGAGATTTGAGGGATGTTTAAGGGTTGTTTTTCGAAGAGATTTGAGGGATGTTTAAGGGTTGTTTTTCGAAGAGATTTGAGGGATGTTTAAGGGTTGTTTTTCGAAGAGATTTGAGGGATGTTTAAGGGTTGTTTTTCGAAGAGATTTGAGGGATGTTTAAGGGTTGTTTTTCGAAGAGATTTGAGGGATGTTTAAGGGTTGTTTTTCGAAGAGATTTGAGGGATGTTTAAGGGTTGTTTTTCGAAGAGATTTGAGGGATGTTTAAGGGTTGTTTTTCGAAGAGATTTGAGGGATGTTTAAGGGTTGTTTTTCGAAGAGATTTGAGGGATGTTTAAGGGTTGTTTTTCGAAGAGATTTGAGGGATGTTTAAGGGTTGTTTTTCGAAGAGATTTGAGGGATGTTTAAGGGTTGTTTTTCGGAGAGATTTGAGGGATGTTTAAGGGTTGTTTTTCGGAGAGATTTGAGGGATGTTTAAGGGTTGTTTTTCGGAGAGATTTGAGGGATGTTTAAGGGTTGTTTTTCGGAGAGATTTGATATTTTCAAATCTTATCATAGATTAGATTTCAAGGGTTTTTAAATCTTGGAATCGAAGGGATTTTTAAGGGTTTTAATGGGCTGCTTGATTAGAGAGAAATGAACTTTTGTTCTGCGAAGTAAAAGACAACTATATAAGCCAAATTAATTATTTAATCTGATATCTAACTTTATTTGAAAATAATAATACTCTTATCTGATGTTATTATCCAAAATTAGAATTATTCATGATACGCAAATTGTTTCGAAAATATTAAAATTAGCATTCTAACGACGAAAATAAATATTCTTTCCTGCTTATATTTTCGCTTTAGGTCTAGTTATATTTAAATTGAGACCAATTTAATCTTAGAAACACAGTAGGTTTAAACGGTTGCCACCCACCGTAAATAACTAACTCTAACCCGCATAAAACAATGATCTTCTATTACCAGAAGTATTTAATTAGAAGTACACTCTGAGCGAAAAAGTGAACCCAAATATTAAAATATGAGCTTATAGCGTTAAGATCTTTTATATATTTCACAACGTACTAATAAAAAAAATGACCTTATTTAAGTACGAGGCACGAATTTAAATTCATTAATTACGATTAAAAAATTAAGCAAATTATAATTTAAAATAAAAAATATATCCATCCATGTTTTAAACAAAGGGTAATTCTTCAAGTAGCCGCGTCTACGTTAATCATTAGCAACACTCCTTGAGCGTCTTGGTTTACAACGAAATTCACCATTGAAAGAACAACTTATTCGAGAGTGAACCAAGCCACTGATAGACTAGAGGTGCGGGGGCGTTATTTTTAAATATACTTTTTAAGTTCTTTCCCAACTCATCAAGTCAATATTAAGTGGTACGCGCTACCGGGAGCTTTAGGAAGAGAAGAAAACCATTTTAGTTAATTAGTTTTATACTAAAACGTGAAGTTAATCAGGCAAGCTAGTCATATTATTATCAAGTCGTAAACATTGGAAACAAGCTCGATGCCTTCCATGGGAAAATCATAATGGATAGAGCCATCCCATAAAAAAAAAATACATAAAAATAAATTATTTAAAATTAAAATAATGATTGAAATTATGAAATTTCGTGAGGACCTACTTCTACTTGAAGATTATTCCGCAAATGACCCAAAACACCGATGCCTTAAACTTCGGCCTTCTTGGTGTAAAAAACTAAAAGAGGTTTTCGTGGTATAGTATGGGGAAATTATTATATATTATAGTATTAAATAATTATAAATACATCATAAGCTCTCTTCGAATAAATTCTTTCAATATTCTTGTATTATAGTTAATAAGATAAACCTCCTTATGATTAGTTAGTCCAAGTTGGCCTTCTCTTTTCCTTGGTATCATCTATTTTCTTGGAACAAAAGAGAGAAACTATAAATTATATAGATTCATAAACGATTTTTTTTTCGAATTAGTAAATAATAATGAATTATTAAAAAATTCCATTATATTTTTTATGATAGTTTCGAAAAACTATAAACTAATAATTTTCATCAATCCAAGGATGAAATTAAAAAAAAGTGTATATGCTCTTATGACCCATAAAGTTTTTTTCTTATATACCCATATACTTTTTAATTTACCTAGATTTAATCCAATTCATCATTTTTGATTTTTTTTTTCATTAGTGTTCGGGAAATCACGCAATTTTCAAACGAACCTCCCAATATATATATAAATATTTTCTATAACATTTTATCTCGAAATTAGAATGATAGATTATGTCGATTTTCACTTTTTCCAATTCGTTGAATAGCTTTAGATTATGTTTAAAAGTTTTAAACACATAAAACGGTTCATAGAAATCGATTAACTTGACGATTTATCATAAAAAGATCGATAGTACGCCGCCGCCGCCAACGTCGTGTAAAAAGGAAGCTTTCAAATTTAATTAGTGGAAAATTTCCATTCAAATTAATGAAAAAGATTTTTTTTGTTAAATTTTAACAGTTACGCAAATGGGCGAGTTAAACAGTTTTTTTTACCCACGGCAAGTAACTTGTGAAACCTTTTAAGTCTTTTGTTCATTCAATTTAGTTAGGTTAGTTCAAACGTGTAACTCCGGTCTCCTTTGCTACTATAGCAAATGTTAATCAACAAATCGAATTCCCGAATCAAAATAATCGACAATAATTCAATTAAATATTCCAAAACGTTTTATTTAATGAAATCATATTACGAAGATATATGTATAAAATTCCCATTTGAATGTTGAATTTCAATATCGTTTAATCGCACACACCCTTGACGATACAAATAACACTACCAGTAGAAGCTTTCTTACTTTTAAAAAGTTAAAAGTAATTGATAAATGTTTAAAAAAGAAAAAAAGGGGTGAAAGTATATCGTTAGTTCTATCTCGTGCGCCATTCGTTCTGGATCGTTGAACGTGTTCACTTTTATTTCCTTTTACTACCTACCAACTTCGAATCACCATTTAAAAATATAGCTAGCTATCTTAACTCTTTAAGATTCGAGCCTGCCTCTCTGGGATTGGCCATACTGAATCACGTGATAAGATAAGGGTTCGTGAAAAACCCTGTCACTCCGTACATGTACTCTTGACAGGCATTAATTAGTATCAGCTTCGTTAGTGTCTTAGCCCCATGGTACCTTGCGGTACTCGTTTACTCAAAGCACAAGTACCTACGCGAAAAATTCTAATCGAAAAATTTTAGCCTGAAGTTATACCTAGCGTGTGATGCAACTAATTTTAAAAGAAAAAAAATAAGAAAATTCGGTGACTGAAACCTTTTAACTTTTATTTTTTTAAATATTGTATTAAAGCGATACTTAAATGCGATACTAGGCAAGTGATATGCCGCCGTCTTTAGACAGAGTATAAGCAGACGACGTTTATTTTCCCTTTGTTACTATCTAGTTCGGAACTTACTCTGTAAAGTATTTGCCGGAAGTAATAATGTTAGAACTTCCGATTCCGAGCCGGTTCAGAACTTATTCTGCCAACAATTTACCGGAAGTAGTAATGTTAGAACTTACGATTCCGAGCCGGTTCAGAACTTATTCTGCCAACAATTTACCGGAAGTAGTAATGTTAGAACTTCCGATTCCGAGCCGGTTCGGAACTATCAGAACGGTACTAGCTCCGAACTGAACTCTGCATTGTATTCTCTACTTTTGCCAATTCGGTGCAGTTCTTTACTAAATCGGGAACGGTTTAAAGAATCAAAGCTGGCGAGTAAAGTTAAGCTGTAGCAAAAACGCTCTTACAGGAACCGTTAGTTCTTTAGTTGAACAGTTCAACACAACTAAAACCTTAAAGTATTTTGAAATGACGTTAAAGTATCCCATTATTAATGTAAAATTCGTTAATTTTTTTCTTTCAACTTAACTTTTATTGTTAATTACTGTTTTAATTTTCGGTGGTAAATACAGGGTCCAAAGTTATCAGGTGTGTTGGGCTTGGTTTTATGTGTTAGTAACATTTTTGAAGATATATCCTTGTTGGGAGGCATACCTTAAGAGTCAAATCTATTACGCCAGTTCGCTTCTTAATTATATAGTTTAAGTTATCGCCTCTTGAAGAAGTGGAATATATTTAAAAATATTTGAAAACTGGGCGGACTTTTTTCGTTATCTTTCAAATACGTATGTACATGTAGCTAAGTGCTGAGTGTCTTGGGTAAGTTGGGTTTGTACTCCAAAATTTCAAAGTGAAAAATATAACCGGATTTATCGGCAAACCAAGGCGCTCAAAGACTATTGATATGAGAATTAGATTTTAAAAATAGGTTCTCAATTTACAGTTGCCTTTAGGGATAAACTCGATTAAGTTTAACTCCGCCCCCTTCACAAAGTTAAGAATCAGTGATTTGCAAAATATATTTTAAAATTAACATTTTTTCGCGCTGAAATATTTAATTTTTACAAAATTAACGCCCAATATGAAAAAGGTCTTTTTTGGGCACCACGTTCACGTATCGTGGGTTTACGCGTCTTGAAATTTCCGCTCTAGTTTTTGACCTCTTATTGAAACGAGACTTCTACGTAAGACACTCCCGCCATCTAGTAATATCAGAAGTATATAACACTAATCTTCGAGAAAAGTGTACCACAAAGCGGGGCAATTGTAACATGATTCTTCCCAAGATCATTTTACATTTGGAGCAAGGTTACAAAACCGAATCACATACACGATAAATAGTTCCCTCGTAATTACTCTATTAGCGCTTAACTATTTGCCCAGGCGCGCTTGTGGATTTTCTCCCACGTCAAGACAATTGCTGAGGATTTAGTATCAAACAGTAATAGAATTCACCCCATGGTGCGATGCCCATCTGAAGTGTGATGAGCAGGAGAGAAAACAAAAAGGGTTCCCTTGCCTGGGAAAAATCATGCTACATGACTAAAATATTAAGAGCATACAGAGTGTCATCCTTCATCTATTATCACCTTCTAATAATACTGACTGCCTAGGGTAGTTGACTTCGATTAAAAACGATGGCTAAAATTGTCTATCAAAATAGTGAGCATGCACTCCAAAAAAAAAGGTTATTGTATAAGAGCGAGAAAGAATGAGTGCTCGAGCCGCGTGTAATTATAATGCTGGAATCCTATCGGAGTTTAAATATTATTTCTATAGAAGAACTTCAAGTGCGTCTTATAAAAAAAGCACTAGACGCTCCCTTTAGGATTCCGAGTTATTGGTCTTTCATTAAAATGTTTTACTTTATTATAATTCGAAATGGAATTCATGTTCAAATCAAAGCTACACGGAAACCTGGTAGAGTTTCCTGTCTATGTATAGACACTAAACACTAAATAGTCTTTGGGTCGAACCGTATGAAATATTAATAATTTTTACAACTTTAATTTTCTGAAATAATACACAAGATACTATACCATAAGTTCATAAGATATGTTCCATAAGTTTGCCACTGGTTACTGAGAGCATGTCATGAAGTGACGTGGGTGAAAAGTCATAGATTCTCGTAAAGCGACGCCTGGTGAGGCGCCGTCAAAGGCCTAATTAGTACACACTAAATTGGAAGATGGACTGCAAAACCGCGTGTAGTTAACTATCGAATTGTTCTTGAACCATCTCTCAGTCTGTAGCATTACGAAGTATAGGTAGTGTCATACTTATGAAACATATCTTATAAACTTATGCTACACGAAAATACAGAAAATAACGAATATCAAATGTAATCTAAGGCTAAAATATTGTCGGAGACCTCTGCTTTTATTAATTATTTTTGTTTCCCCATTTATCTGTCAAAACCTATCCGGGTATCTTTTCTTTTTTTACCATTATTATTTTTCTTAACGGAAAATTAACAGGTTCGACCTGGATCTGTTTTGTTTTTTAGGCTTAACTGTGAATTTTCTTTCCTCGATTGGTAACTTAGCAATTACCCTGGGATGTCGTTTCAGATTGGTTTTAAGCGCGATTTATGGTGCTCTTTAAACTTTCCCCGTAATTTATATGCCCAAAATTACCCAAGTTTTTGGCGGGAAATTAAAAAGGCTTACCTCTCGCGACGACTGTCCGCAATTTTCTTTTTATATTTTCCTGTACACACAGGGTTAATGGCCGACTATGTTAAATGGACAATAGATTTATATTGTAGTCGCACGGTGGTCAAAAGCCTTGGTTTTGAATTTCCTGCTATTGAAACGAACGGCTTAACGGTTTTAAAATGGTTTCCAGAGACGTAATTGCGATGTTTATTCTTATTTAATTTACTTATATTATGGGTCCAGAAAGAAATAGTTCACGTGATATTACGACCTCGCCCTTAATTGAATCTTTGGTAAATAAATTCGTGTGTAGACTGTAGAACTAGATAATTTCGTGAGTCACGTGGGTCAGTTACAATCGTAACTACAGTCAAACAGTAGTGCAATTCTCTAGTGAATAATGAGAAAAACGACGACTGTTAGTGATGCAGACGACGCAGTAGATAGGCCTAAATTTAAAAAGTCGGAAATTCGAAATTCTTTTTCGTCTAGATAACTCGTTAAGCCTAATGAATTAAAATAATTTTAAACTTGAAGAGTATTTAAAGGTTCTAGAGGCCAAATAACGTTTTTAAAATTAACAATTTTCTAGTATGAAATGTGAGATTAACGGGGATTATTAGTAATGCAGACGCCACAGTAGACGAATTTAAAAAGTCAAAATTCATTTTCGTCTAGCAGGCTGGGAAATAAGGATATTTTTTAAACTAGTCCTTTGGACCAGTGACCCCTAGTGTCTGAAATTATTTACTGGTCTCCGGACTGGTCCCAGCCTTTGCTCTCCAATAGATTTGCAATTAATAAACTGGTCCCGAGGACCAGTAACCCCCACTTCTTGAATTAAAAAAACTAGTCCAAGCAATTAACTTGCTAAGCCTAACGAATTAAAATCATCTTAAGGTTCTAGCAAGATATGGTTCTAGAGTACAGAATAAGCTTTTAAAATTGAAAAAAAGTGGCGGTTTCTAGTTGTTTCATTTAAATTAAAAGTTTATCCCCCCTTTTGGGTTGTTGGGAAGGTACATTTATTGCAGCAATCAATTGAAAACTATCAAAATTTTAGATTGGCAGGGATTTTAAAGCCTTATCAATAATAAAGTTTCAGCTTGATTCGATACAAATTATCAAAATCAAAAAGGCGGGCTAGGAAAAACATTCCTCGGGATCACTCAATTAATGGCCCGCAGTGTTGCTAGCTAGCTAGCTAGCTAGCTGCCTTCTTTTGGAGGAACTTCAAACATTTCCGTCAGATTCTTCATCGTCTTCCTTTTTTAGAATCTAGAGGGCGACTTTTTCTCTGTCCCCGCAGCGGGTCGTTGACAGCCCCGCTCATCTTAGAAAGCAAATTTGAAATTAAAAAAAAAAACCCTATACCCGCGGCGGACATTTTAATAAAAATCCTTTAGGCTTAGCCAAAAATAACTACACGTTCACCGCATAAAATCATATCTCCCCCCTGTAATGGAGTTAGTTTCTTATTTCTTTTCGAATTTCAAGTAAATGACTTTAAATAAGAATGGGACGATACCGTTCATACTATCTTAATTTTATTATTTAAAAAACAATAATTGATTTCTTCCAATCCGCTTAAACACTATAGGTTGTTACTTACTCTTGTTCACTCTGGAAAAAATAGAATTTAAACCGTTTTAAATTTTCAGATTTTCTTTTTGTACATAATTTTTCCTACAGTTTCTGAGGAGATTTTTATTATTATATTTACAATCCAAATGAGTTTATGTATGACTTGCGTGTTTACATTAGTAATATTAAAAGGTCCGTAGGTATAAATAGAATATTACATCATTTGCACGGTCCTTCAAAGTATCCCTCAGGTAGCCAGCCGCAGACGGTGAGCCAAGCCAAAGCACTTGGTATCATCATAAAAAGAAGAGGGGAAGAATCTATAAGCTAACCTTGGGATAAATGAGAATTTTTTTAAGGGTTAACAACCCTAAGTATCTTGACAGGCATTCGTTAAAAAAACGTCTTCCCCTTCACATCTTGGCGATTATTACACCCGTAACTGATTGGACTCGACACCACCAACCTTTTTTACTACCCTTGGCAAATATTTTAGATTTCAAAGCCACTTGTATGAAATATAAGAATTATTTTTATATATATATCTAGCTTGAAGTTATTGTTATTTTCTCACACCGTTTCGTCGAAGATAATACGCCCTATCCTACGCTATGGTATGATTGAATTCTTATTTGGTTTCCAGTGGTGTGAAGGGTGCATGAAACCGTAAATTCGTTTCTGTCTAGGTGTAATGAACCTTAGACGTTTTTGATTGAATACGCGTGTTTCTTCGGATATCTATCTTTGGCAAGCTTTTAATGACGATGTTGTCAAAGTTGAACGCCGAGTTTAGTCGATCTTCCGTCGTATTGGTCCATCTTTTAAAGAATTAAGACTTTTCGTGTTTAACTTTGACAACGTTTAGATTAGAATTTAATGTAAATGAAAGCGAAGATGGCTGACTAGAACTTTGCATCCCGTTGATGTATTTGTTTAGAACAGTGCGAAAGTGAATTCTGAAAAGGGTAGATTTGTAAAAATTCAACTAAAAGATAGTGTAGCTGTAGCCTAACGCAATATTGGCATTTATTGTTAAAATTTTGCAAATGTTGTCGTGGGGTCTTCATGGAAGAACTTGCGCACCTTCTTATCTATAAATTTCGAAAGCAAACGCGAATGCATTGCACCCAAGTTCAGTCATAAGATATAATAGGGAACAACAACTAAAAGACAGCAACGATAACATACGTCGAATTAAATATATATCTCTCTCTCAGGGTGCTATCGGTATCATTTATTTTTGACCCAATGAATCAAGATAATAAATTCCTTTCTAAAGATAAAAGACCATTCGCCCCCCCCCCGGTGTCCCCCCCCCCCGCGATACGCCTGCGCGAAAAATCTCTTTCAACGCTCGCGCCCGAAATAAAGAATCTCCCCGCAGTGCGTCATCCCAAGACGCCTATTCCATGCGACCGAGGCCTTAGGACTTTAGAGTCGGAAGTAGGCTTTTTGAAGGATGGTACGAACTATTTTGCTTAGCTAAGGGTGAACTCTCCGATCTCAGAATCGAGGGAAATGGTACTACGGGGGCCTCTTTTAGGGAAACAAGGGAGACATTTGTCAACTGGCATTTGGGGCACCCAAAAACGCTTCGTCGACCTTGACCCAGCAACCATCCCGACCCGAGAAATTCGTTGGGGCCCATTTTAAGGGTTGACTGTCGTTTATTGCGCCAGCGCAACAGGCAACCTTACAAGCGATAACTCTTCCCTTGGAGAACCACACTTTTACTTTGTTAAACTTCACTGTTTCTAAGGTTGAACCTTCCTTTATGGTCATGGGTTACGTTTAAGTCAGGGCCGAAAACATTTTGAAAACTCCTTTTCGAGGGGCAAATCACACCAATGTAATATTAATTATGATTTTTTTAATACTTATATAGAAATAGCTTATAATTTTGAATGATTACCTGAGATATGATTACACTGATTAGTATACGAGATTAAGTGAACTGCCCCTCGTTCTGATATATGTATATACATTTTACCAGCAGTTTTCCATTTAGTATTCGGCCGGAAAGCGAGCCTGCGTTTTAATGTCCGCCATATATCAAACTCCATCTTAACCCTAGTTATATCCGTCACATTTTGAATCTTGATAAACATGCATTTTCCTTGGGATTTTTAAGTGTTACGGTGATACATAATTATTATGTGCTTTGAAGGGTTTTCGAATATTTTGAATTTGAAATCATGAAGAGAACCTAAATGAATTACCCTGGGGAAACTGAATTACAAATTTATAAACATTTTTCTTGAAGAATATCTTATTTTTATAATTGTATAAAAAATTTCAATCAAAATGTGTAGAACTTCTGGTTTTTTTTTTGAGATTTAATTACTGTTCACAGTATTTATCTGTGATAGTTCCTTTTGACGCATTTCAATAGAACAATGATATTTTACATAGCATCCCCATACTCAAGAATATATCTCCCAAATAAAACAACAAAATTTAATATATAATTAAAGTCTAATTATGCAAATTTTCATTTATTAATTAGTATAATTAATTTCTTGTCCAGGGTCTGCCACTTCATCTGCAAATCGATACCTTCGACGACTACCGAGATGGTAGCACGCCAGTCCACAGAGGTTATTGCCAAATTAAAGTATTCTGTGATAAGGTAAGTTTCAACTAAACTTAATTTCATATAAGAGTAGTTTGTAATTAGTTAAGCCTAACTTCCTGGAAATATTTAATCATGCCTTGGCCCCTTGGGGCTTAGCATTTAACAAGCAAATATTATCGTAATATTTTGATAATTTTTCCATGAAAATTGCTTGACAATAACTGCCTTATTTTATGTAGGAATAAATATCACTGTAATATTTGGTAAATTATGCGGGCCTAGACATTATTCGCGCTTAATTTATTCTGGAGTGGCGATCACGTTGCGGTTTAAAAGGGACATTAAAATAATCGAGGAAATATATTTGCCTCTGGAACCAATTTTTGTCGGTTGCATAAAATTACGTATTTTACCCGCGGACACGGTCTCCACCCCTGGTTCGTTCGTTCCCTGCTTTAGAAATCGAATTACATATTTAAGAGTACTCGTAGATAACGACACTGATAACGTAAAAAATATACGTTCCTAACGCGCTTCTGTATTCTTTAGCGCGAGTGGAGAGTGAATTTTTTTCGTACCTTAATTTGTATTTTCTTCTTTGTCGTTGGTTGATTTGGGATTACGTGATGACAACATTAATACAAAATTCTATTATCGTTGGTGTAAAATGCGCAACCCATTTTCCCACGTGATATCCTAGCTTAAGGGCTGTTAAATATATTTTAATTGCGTTAATGTGTTTATAGATTCGTTGTCGCTTAATCTCGTTTGACGTTACTTTAGAATTCCTTCAATGCTAACCCTAAATTGGATATTTTTAAAATTACAAATTTGGCCTAGCAGCTAGTATAGTTTCTTTAAGCCTATATTTCAAATTGTCTGAATTCTTTAGATGATCTTAAAAGGTTGAAAGGGATTCTGGGTAAAAGATCCATAACCTTTATTTCCTCTGAAGATATCAATCCTAACCCTAAATTAGATATTTTTTCAAATTAGGCCTAGCAGCTAGTGTAATTTCATTTAAGCCAATATTTCAAATTGTCTGAATTCTTTAGAGCATCTTAAAAGGTTGAAAGGAATTCTGGGTAAAAGATCCATAACCTTTATTTATCCCTAAATTGGATATTTTTCCTCGCAAATAAGGCTTAGCATTGTTTCCCACGTGGTATTGAACACGTGTTTAAATTTTAAGACAAAATATATGCATGGAAACTATTCCATAAAAATTACTATATAAAATTCACACGCGTGCAAATTTACCAAAAATAACAAACATTCCCCGCCCACGTGATTATGAGAGAGAAAAAAGGGTTGAGCTTAATCGTACTTTACATGTATCGCCTTGAGTTAATTTAATCCCCCTAAATTAACTTAATTTAGATTTAAACAATCATAGCTATACCTATAGGGTGTAACTTCACGCAAAACTGGTAAAATAAAAAGCAAACATTCTCGTCACGTAATATTAAAAATTTTAAAGAAGAGATTCTAGATTAATTTTCATATTACAGTAAAATTGCAACTGAGGAAATATAATTCCAGACCTCGGAACTCGGTGTCTTTCCTAAAACCCCTGATTATCATTTAGAATATATGTATCTATACTCGAAGATTAAGATTTCAGTCATTTTTTGCTCGGATAAAACGTCCCTTGGGGCTAAAAAGACCCTCATAATATCAGGGAGTTTTGAGAGAGAGAGCGAGAGAGAAAAAATCATTGACCCGAGTACGAAAATGTAATGTTTGCAGCACTAGGGCGTTTTCCAATTCCAAATTTAATATGTTATAAATATATATATAAAATATCGTCCCGTTGTATGTACCATTAGAATTATTTAACTATACCTACACACACCCTTAGTGTACAGTGGTTGGTTTATACATGTTGGAGCAAATTTGCATCGAAATTATGAATATCAAATTATTTTTTATCAAAATCCGTGATTATTTTTGAAAAGCTTAGTTTTTCTAAAAATATGAGATTAGATAAAGGATAAATTCGAGCTTCAAGTTTATTCTGCTTAAATCACTGATTACTGTTAAAAATGCTTGAATCGACAATTTAAAATTCTCAAATTTGCATGGACTTTTCTATTACCCCTAGATAATTACATACATTCCTGTTACTGCAGCATTTTGTGGGCAGAAAGTTCAATAAAAAAGTTAACTCGTTTTCAAACAGACGAAAATATTTGGGGATGTACTAGTAATTTATCAAATAAATAACTACTAACCAAAGCTAGCCTATCTTGCTCAACTGGGATGGAATCTTTCAGGTGTAATGTCTGCGATCAGGGTTTGTAAATTAAAAGATAATTGTTAATTACCCATGCAAATTTGAGAATTATTAGTTATCGATTCTTGCATTTTTAGCAATAATGGATAATATAAGCTCTTGAAAATTTTAGTATTTAACCTACTTCTATTAAAGGTATATCAGAAGGTTTGTGCAAGTGAATCCCGAAGAGTTGTTAATGAAAGAAAATAGTGTTTATCAAGTCAGGTATAAACCGCACCCTTTCTACGTACTCTGATAGGAAATATCTTGTGAAGAAATCAAAAATCTTTTTTTACTCGCATAATAAAAGAATGTTCGAAACGTTTTTAACATTACAGTAATTATGCTTTAAAATTACGGCAGCGGCAAGAAAAAGCCGCCGTAAGACTTAAAAAACATCTTTTAAGGTAACGATATTTAGGCTTAACAAATAACAATGCGTGTACACCCAGGCCAGCCTTTGAGAGAGAAAGAGGAATGATTGAGCGTCAGAACTAAAAAGTTGATTGAAAACCTTCTACACACTTAAAATTCCATTTTTTTTTATTTTTCATTTAAGCCACTACCTCTATACTCTACACTGTTTATCATTTAAATTGAATGTAGATTAATCTGAAGCTATCAAATCCTATTTCATTATTATTTCTTGTATTATTATCATCACCTTTAAATCATATAGTATTATTATCGCCTCGAAATCAGAAGTGTAGTATTATTATCACCTCGAAATCAGAAGTGTAGTATTATTATCACCTCGAAATCAGAAGTGTAGTATTATTATCACCTCGAAATCAGAAGTGTAGTATTATTATCACCTCGAAATCAGAAGTGTAGTATTATTATCACCTCGAAATCAGAAGTGTAGTATTATTATCACCTCGAAATCAGAAGTGTAGTATTATTATCACCTCGAAATCAGAAGTGTAGTATTATTATCACCTCGAAATCAGAAGTGTAGTATTATTATCACCTCGAAATCAGAAGTGTAGTATTATTATCACCTCGAAATCAGAAGTGTAGTATTATTATCACCTCGAAATCAGAAGTGTAGTATTATTATCACCTCGAAATCAGAAGTGTAGTATTATTATCACCTCGAAATCAGAAGTGCAGTATTATTATCACCTCGAAATCAGAAGTGTAGTATTATTATCACCTCGAAATCAGAAGTGTAGTATTATTATCACCTCGAAATAATAAATCTTAAAATCTAATATTATTTACACCTCTAAATCATAAATCTGGTTTATAATTAATAAGAAATGCAGTATTTTTACCAACAAACCTCCCTGCAGTTTTTGAGTTTCCACGAAATTGCATTTTTATAATATTGCGTAACTTAATTCACTTCTGTACTCTAACTTCTTATTAATAGAAAAACTAAACTCCATTTGAAGAAAACACGGAATTAATTAAATATTCTACGCCGCATCCTATTCCCCTATGGTTACGGATTAAAAACTGATTAAAATAATTCTATACGGTATAACTCTAGACTCCGAATGATAAATTGTTATTATTCAAAAATAAATTCAATGTTTTGAAAGATTATAGTTATCAAGGGATATTCTTTTTATAGCGACATTGTATCATGGATGTTATGTTTGCAAATGTTGAAAATTAGCACGTACAAAGCTAGGCGCCCAAGTGATAGAACCAAGTGTTGCCAGAGATGGTTTAAAGTTTGCTGCTCTTCAAAAACGAAACTTAAAAAAAAAACCAAAAAAACAAAAAACGGGGAAGGCTCACAGAAAAATTTCGTATTCTGGTTAAAAAAATTCCTAATAATGGGTCTGAAACGTAATTTATTAGCTTATATATATTTTTTTTCTGTATTTTTTTTTCAAATTAGAGTTTGGATAATGAGACACGGGCCAAACCCTTTTTTCTAATAGGCCTCTTTCGTTCAGGATCAGTTTTCAATTTAAGAGATAGTTGAGGCGGATTAATACGTAATGTTAAAACTTATTATAGTCATTGTAAAGTGATATTGGGCATTCATCAGAACGTTTCACGAAGAAACTTGAGTTTCGAAAGTAGCGTGTAAGGTTTACGGTACGAGGTTTGACTGACAAACAGTGTATGTTCGTTTAGGATTTTCAGATTTTCTTAGTTTGTTTTCAAAGATTAATTTCTACTTGTCGGAAAGGAAGGGTTCTGAGATATTGAGATCGCTTTATTGTTTTGAAATATTTGAAGAACTGTGTTTTAGATGGCCGAGAACTGTAAATGTTTCATTAAGGCTTTGTCACCTCACACATTACATAGAACATTTTCTATTCGAAATCACCCAAAGAACATCCCCTTAATCTCTGATAGAACTTTAAGAAACACGAAGTATAGTGTCCGTAGACAGAATTAACATAATATATTATCAAAAAAAGGGATACCACGTGGTATTAGATTAATTCCGTAGGCAACGGACATTGTTAAACATAGGCCGTAAAATACAAATTTCAAATAAGCATTTGCTCGTGTAGTTCAAAGCCAAGAAAAGAAATGGTTCAAAATAATGTTCACTGAAATTCAAAATAAAAATTAAGATATGTAATCGGTCAAAAGATGTGCCCTAGCCAGTTCGTAATTAAACTTTGTCGAGGAACACTGGTCTGAACGCGAACCTTATTAAGTTCCAACCAAACACGTCCGAATCATCAAATTGAAGTTAAATCGTATGAATACGCAATATTAAAACTATTGAAAGAAAATAGTGCTTCCATCAAGTACGATCGGAATAATTCAAAAACTCGAAGTAAAATTTAAGGAAATTCCGGAGCATAAAAGCTAATGGTCCGTTAAAAAACTTTCTTTAATCGTTAAAATGAAACGGCCGATAAGAAGCGATCCCCTCTAGCTTTTACTGGAAGATTTCAGACTCCGTTGAATTCACTCGTGTGGAAAAAAAAGTTATTCAGATCGATAAAGATTAACCCAAATGAAACGCCGCGTAGATATAACACATAAATCCGACCGATCTTCGACAGAAATTGAACTTCTTCTAATTCAAATAAAAAAAAATCGTTTGGAATTAAACATTAGAAAACCTTTGGAAATCGATTCTTTTTTATTTTTTTCAAAATTTAATTTGATTAGATTTGGTTAGTTGAAGAAATTACGAATATCTTTACTGAAAAAAAAAACAGAGTTCTTCGATCGTATTTGAATTGAAATAAAAAAATGACCTATGACTGTTTGATTGCATTCTTTGATTGGGTCAGATCAGATGTATCATGTGTCATTCTTAGTAAAACAGGTTTAACGAACTTAATAATTAAAAGGTGACGGACAATTAGTTTCAATTTTATATCATCCCATTTCGTGTAGCTAAGTTCAGGGCGCTTCAGAAACACTTTATAAGATCTTGGATGTATTTATATTACATCGTCGAAGGCGTTTTTATGGAGGTTTTTTTTTTAATTACTTTCGTGATTTTGGCTTCGGGAGTATTAAAAGATACTTTCTACCTTCGAAGAAAGGTCCGCTAATGATGAGTAACTTCATTTAAAATGGCTTTCGGAACAGATACTAAAGTATAATAACGATCATTAGATTCTATAATGACCCCTAATCATTTTCGTCTTAAGAAATATTACACTTTTCGATCATTAAAGTTAATGCGAAGGTTTTTAAGGGAGTTTGATGAAAAAGAGACATTTTTTATTCAATTATTTAGAAGATCGTTTTTAAAGAAACTTCTTGCGCCATAATTATTATGCAAGCTTACAGAATTGGCGGGTTAAATAGGCCTAGAATATTAAATACCGTATCAAAAATAGTCTTAGATCGTTGTCTAATTTCTTGTATTGTTTGTTTACTTTCAGGGAGCCGAACGCAAAACAAGAGACGAAGAAAGAAGGGCTGCCAAGAGGAAGTTGACAGCGACCGGAAGTAAGTTATCAAACGATCACAATCGGTAGTGATTGTCAATTTAGTGAGCGTACAAAACCATAGAGTGAGGTGGTAAAACGGTTAATGATTTTGGGCAAGCAAATTTCTGAGAAATTAGAATTAGTGGTTGAAAATTCGACCTTACATATCCTACATTGAGCAATGAAAATTAATCTCCTCATTCGTGGGCGATAGATCATAATTCCGGCATATTTAATCCATCCACGGTAATTCACCGCGATGACGTTAAAAAAAATCTGAAAAACCAGTCTGTTATATTCATTAATTTAAGGTTAGGGTTACCCGCTTGGTATTAGTTTTTCTAACACCATAACGGTTGAAAGGTGAGAAATTGAAAATTGAACAACAAAATTAACGTCCCTAAAATTGAGCGGTTCGCTAATCGCCTCTGTTATCAGCAAATTACCTTGAACGTAAAATAATCCCCCGAAACAAAATGCCCTTGTGCCGCTAACTTAAGCCTAATCACGGCCTAATTCTTTATTTCTTTCTTTCTTCCGAACCAACGAACGAATTAATCATTGATGGCAGTAAACAAATTTAAAATGAATATTCTTCCAACCGGATTCTTATCTCCTTAAGTTCTGAAATAATTTCGATTTTCAATTTAATTCTTTATCTCACGTTCCATTTTATATTAAGTTATTTTTTTATGAAACTAAATATTTACGTGTTATTTCACCCCACGCCGCTGAAACTCGTGATTTAAGGGAGGATCCTTTTAAACTATCAAGTTGATTCAATATCGCACCATTTTTTTTGTTATAAACCTACCTACACATGGTATCTTACTTGACAGGCACTTAATTTTCGGAGCCCCTAGCCCGTGTTTATTGTTTATTGCGTGTTTAACGTTTATTGTTTATTGGTACAGGTGGTCGAAAGAAGATGGAAGAAATGTACCATCCGCCAATGGACAGGTCAGAATTCTACTCCATGAGTGATCTCCAAAAACCACCGATACTTTTCACACCCAGCGAAGACCTAGAAAAAGTATGAATACATTCTTATTGTTAGTCTGATTTCCGCGAGAGCTATTAAGCTTTCCTGGTTATCAAATATTTGGAAAGCATAATGGCGACGAAGTCAATAGGGGTAAATGCAAGAACCAAATCTGAAGCCTCGATGTTCAGTTGCGTTCTTGTGTTGTAAACTTTGGGAATACATACACCTTATAGGAATCATTGAGCCCAATATCTCCCATGCTAATTTCTCTGCGGACTTTGTGGGCCGGGCTTGAGTATTTACCATCCGTCACGCCTCATAACTCTGACGTCTTTTTTACTGCGATTTCATTGGTTGGTAGTAGTAGTAGTAGGCGATATAGACTAGGCCTAGGTTGTCTCCCACAATCCGACTAGAAACGTTGAGAAAATGGCTACACGATTCCTATTACCTGTATTTATTCCTGGTTCTTGGGATAGCCTAGACATAGATATTCGCTGAAAGTGGCGTCTAAGACTTGTACATCAGACAAATTAAAAAATAATCGTCAGAATAAGATTTAATCAAAATCATCCTGAGACTAGCCTACTTTTCGGTTAACTTCAGATATTTTGACAATGACTTTTAAAGTATGTAGGGACTAGTAGGGTTGATGAGGGATATTTAAAAATTTTGATATCTGGTGTTACGTAGTTTGATTATAATTGGGAGGTCAGGGATTACAATCTTGGAATGGTTTTTATTATCGCAACTATAGAAAGAAATTTGTACCGTCTCTCAACAGATGGCAGGCATGGAGCTGTCATTCTATAACCAAGCCGCCGCCACACCCACGACGCCCGAAGAGAACGGGTAAGTTAATTAACACTTAATGAGATCAACCTGCTCATCTACAATGACGTAATATCGATATGCCTATTGCGTGACGTGAAATGAAGTGGCCATTGTAGTTGGTCTCCAACTCTTATTATAGCATCAGGCTTCATACTCCTTCAGTTTAGTGCAGAGAAGTCTCATTGTTAATTACGTTTATTCGAAATTAATTTAAAAAGTAATTGGTAAACTAGACGAATATGTAAAAAGCAGATAACTATTAGCATATCGGTAAAATTATTAAGTAAATAAATGTTGTCCTTTGCATTTTAACTAATCTGCAGAATAGTACACTTCGACCACGGCATTTGCACAGATAGTGAAGTCGTTAGAACGTGATATGTTTATCGAATACGCCTAATCGAAATTACGCCATTCGCTGTTACAAAGGTATCTAAAGGTCTTGAAATTTTTCTAGTCTCGAACAACGCCGTGAAAAACAACTTGATTCCAGTGCCAATTCCATCGACCTGAGCTTCGCTCAACCACCGACGAAAAGGTTAAAAACCTACCCTAACGACAGAGGTAAGACGCTTTCAATTAAATTATTACTTTCAACACTTCTTCTTAATTTCGAAACCTCAATCGTTCAAAAACCAAATGAATTACTCGTTTCTCGGCCTAAACGAAATTATAATATGGTACAGTGATCCTTTCATAATTATACCTCTTCAACTCTCATAATTGGGAGCCCATTTCTGACACTCATCCTAAGGTTAAAGAAAGTTCAAATACGTTGATTTTATTGTGAAACAACGTGGAAATTGTTCAATAGTTGTAGCTATTCGTTTTCTGGTATTCGGTAATTTCCGAGCAAATATTTCCCGTGTCCCTTATAAATTACTCGTCTTAAGGCGAGCGCGAGTGCTCGGTGGCACGAAGCCAAAAACTAAGGCTACAGTCGGCTTAAAGTTCAAGATCCAACCGCAACTGAAAATTCTATTTAATAATCCGCTACATATTATGGAAGCGCTAAGCCTATTTTTAATGTAAAATTTGTACATAAATATGCGGCAAGGTAACTACCCCGAACTTTGTAAATTCAAATTATTTGGTTAAAATATGGCGTAACCGGCACCTGCGGTACATGAAACCGTATATCCTAATTATTGTTGTTGTACCTCTGCAATATTGATGATAGTGTTAAACCGCAGAATATTGCTTTACCTACATTATAATAAGCGTCTCTTATAATATCCCTTGTAAAACGAGTAAAAAAATCGTGAAAATCAAAGAATAATATAATCGTGTTGTATTTTTTCGCAGAGTAATATTTTAAACCAGGATTTTTTCTTATTTTACCCCCAAGAGGTCACTATAATTATCCGCCTTCTCACGAAGGTTCATGTTCCGGAGAGTGTGCATTGTTTAATTTAACCAGTAACCCTAACCTCTTGGCGTAGAACTAACTACATATCATAATCGTTTCTTTTTTCTTATTGCAAAGACGTGAATTCCCCAATTAAAGACATATATAAATAATATAATTTATTAGTGAAAGGGAATCGTTCATAATTAGTTAATTATTATTTCAATTGAGGTAAATGATTAAAACATACAATCTAAATAAAATTTTTTTTACTTGGAAATTAGTTCACTATTTTTAAATAGTTTATATGCAAGGTGAGATAGATAACGCTAACTCCAATTTCAAGTAAAATTAAACGTTATTATAAATTATGACACATATTGCTTTTAAGGAGTGTTTAGTTTAAACAAATGCCACTAGATGATCCCATAGTCAAAGGGTGGAGTTGACTGACCGGCAAAGTTTAACAAAGGCTAGTTTTGATTGGTTCCTGCCTTTGACAGGGTAAAATAACGACGGATCAAATTTGCTGTGTGTCTGATCTATTTCAACCTTAGTTACAGAACGCCCGAGCCTTGGAGGGGCTAATCAGATAAACAGTGTATTGATTATGCTAAGTTACCCACCCCTCGTAGGCCTTGCATGTATGGAAACTTATTATACTATAAAACAATAAAAATACCTCGCTCACGGGTTAAATTTTACATCTACATTTTAAATTTATGCATGTCGAATTTCGATGCAAATTTCTATCGATAATTTAGCTGTTATATTTTTTCGAAGCAAGCCTTGGGCGTTTGACCAAAAAAATATATTAATTCTGATAATGGCACTTTCGAGGTTTATAAATCACGGAATAGATTCTGTAAAGGGTCGTTGTCGCTTATATATAAATATATCTAAGCCCCCCTCCCTCATCCCCGAAGATACAACGTAATTAAAATGTTCGATTATTTTCTAATATATACTGTGAAAGGGCCACTGTACTGTACATTTACAGGTAAGTAGTGTTTTGAACGAAAAAATCTGACGAGGCTTCGTGCATGCCTTCTTCTATAATACCTACGTGACGTTGTTATCGCTATTTTAATGACGTAAGGTAAAAAAATAATCTATCGCTAGTCTTTTAAAAAAAAATTCATACCAAATTCAAACCCGTAGTGTCTTTTCTTGAGTTGCAACTGGGTATAGGTTGTTTTTCTCCTGCTATTTTTCTCTGCATTTTTATAATTTTTTCAATTCCTTCAAAGTATTGATACCCATTTATTTATTTATTCAAACTATTTTCTAACATAAAAATTAAAAAACGAAAAAACAAGAGGGCCAAGGCCATAATCTGCTTTTTGCGAAAATTTACTAGTTTACAAAAGTTACCATATCAGCTTTTTTGCTATTTGTGGAATAAAAAAAATTAATTCGTAAAATGCCATTGCTTTTGGAAAATATGAGTGTCATATAAATCATCCTAACCTATTAGTGGATATATTTTTAAATTATGTATATCCTTCATCATGTTGATAATTAATATTTTCCAAAAGAATGAGTGAAAATTTTAATAGCTTCGATAGTTAGCATAGGATGAGTTATTTAAGCTAATTCTGATGCTTTAAAAAGATCCTTTTCAAAATTTGGGGTAATATAGTCTGGTGTTTGACGTTACATTCTGTATGTCAATCCAAAAACCTTAGATATGGCTTAAACACTAAATTAATTTGGTGGACTGCTAACTTTGAAGCCCCATCTAACGTCTTTGGAACCACATACCGGATGTTCCGTTCTGAAGCAGACGATACTGCGGCCCGCCTTTTGAAAAGAATTTATTTAGAAACGTTAGAAGCGAAACTAATTAAAAGTTGTTACGCGTCATAAATGGGTATTAATAGCTTGAAGTGTGACATATTCCGATTTAAAATTTTCAAATGAACTTGGCAGTGGTCGGGACTGCAACCCTTAACCCAGAATCGCTTTATTTACTCCCCCCAGTCCTCCTGTACGCCAAGCGAGATTCCGAGGATGTATTTCACGCCCTTCATCTCGTACCTCCGACGCTGGCAGGCCTAGCGAATGCGGTGAGTATTTCACATCATGCTGTAGACATTAGTCCCTTTACCCCAAATGGCTGGCTGGTTTTCGCGTGCGCTTTTTAATTTTTAACTCTAGGCCCTATATTTTCGAACACCTATACTCTGTTGCGTATTCAAGATCTGACCCCTTTAATTTTAATTGGTTAGTCGACAATAGTATGTAATGAATCATATTAAAAATTGAAACGTTCTCGATGAAAGACGCGGAAAATTAATTAATTTGAAAATAATTAGTTTATTAAAACGCGAAGATGCAACAGGGAATAAGTTGTTCGTATAGTAGAAAGCCATTCAGCCTTGTTAAGAGAAACATGCGTGTAATGGGGATGTGGTTAATTTGAAGTTCCCAAAACTATTAAAATTAATTCGAATTAGTGCTTTCGGATCTTAAATTTCACAGAATGTAAGTTGAACTGTAAGTTCATAAGATATGTACCGTAAGTTTGTCAATGGTTACTGAGAGCTTGACATGAAGTGACGTAGGTGAAACGTCATAGATTCTCGTAAAGCGACGCCTGGTGAGGCGCTGTAAAAGGCCTAATTAGTACAGACTAAATAGAAAGATGGACTCCAAAACAGAGTGTGGTCAATTCTCGCTTGTCGTTCTCGAACTAGCGCTCAGCATTACGAAGTATAGGAAGTGTCATACTTATGGAACATGTCTTATAAACTTATGGCTGAACATTAATGTATTTTAATTTTGCGTTAAACAATTCAAAGTTTCAAATTGAAGTGAAAAGTTAATGGGATCGAGTCGAGGTTGTTTTAGTCTCTTTTCAAATGGCATGTACTCGAATCTGTAATCACTATACGCGATCAGTACTTGAAACCATTTTGTTATTATATTTCCAAAGCTACAAACGATATAGTCAAAGTGTAGAAATTAAAACACCGCTAGGATATAGATGAAACCTTTGAGATTTGAATAAAATTCTCACGTTTTTCTCGCTCTGAAACGTGTTTCCTACAAAAACTTAACGCCATAAACGATTGTCCAATTCATTATTTATCTAAAACTGAGATAAATTTTCAATTTTTTTTTTCTTCCCAGAATTATGTACAGTTTATCTTTCCCCAATTATGGTTTTTATTTTTTTGGACATGAAATAGCAGGGTCAAATTAGATTTCTTAGAAACAATGCCACGAACACTATGAACAATGTAATCTTAAAACTTCAAGTTCATTTCAACCGTAAACGCGTAATTGCTTGGGTTTTCCGTATCATATCCGTGGTCTTACTACAAATTGGTCTCCATACCCATTTCACAATTACGAGCTAGACTTAAATTTAAAATAAAAATTGGAACCTTCAAATCAAAACGAACACGACGAATTCGGTACCACGTGCTCTTGCTTTAGCCATAAGTCAAGAATAACTTCATTTCCGTAAATACGTTTTGCTCGATGCTCATTAAGCAAAAAGAAAATACATGAAGTAGATAATTTGGTTTCCCAACCCTAATTGATCCATCCCATACGTCCAAGAGGCCATAAAATTTATTTAATGCAAGCCTTAACCCGAATATCACAATGAAAAGTCCTTGAAATAAACCGGGAAGGGGATTGATAGTTTTAGTAGTTAAGTCAGGTCTTGTCAATCCTCTAATTAACTCGTCCGTAATGCTAATGGGTTTCCAGCTCCGGTTATTTAGCTTATTTCGTGAGCGATTGTCCGAATTTAACGCCATTTCTTGATGGGGGTTGTAATTTGAATGTTGTGGGATCTTAGAAACTTGTATGGAATGCGGGTCTCTTTTTCTGCCTATTTATTTAAGTAACAAAGGGCGTTCTTGTTACGCGCCTCGAAAATCATTCTGACATTAACGATCGTGCTTGACCTAGTAAAAGAAAATTACGGATATACCCATAATGCTAATAAAGACGGACCGTTCATGTTAATAAATACATGCTTTGGAAAAAGAGGGTGGTATTTTTGACGGTAGTTGTTTAGATTTTTGGGTAATTTTTTACTATCCCCTAAAGGGTTGGTAAATTTGATAGAATACGCGAGAAAATGTTTAGGCCATTAGATAGTGGGAACCAAAATTATAAGATTAAGGATGACTTTGCAAATACAGCTTTAATGGGATGGTGTTATGATACCATAATTCCTGCCAATGCCGATATATTTAAAGGGACTGTAAAGAACGCATCGGCGGTTGGGTGGGTAAAAATCCATTGAAATACTCATAGGCACGTGACTGAGGAAAGGCGTGGTTTAAAAATATACTTACTTCGTTTATTTCGAAGACTACCACTTCGACGAATTGGCGGTGCAATCTCGCGAAAAAGGACAATTTGTCCAGTCCCACTATATGTGGAGTCTTTGTATTTCAAAAAGCTTTACAACCCGCTGATACCTTTTTAAAAGCATACTGATTATTGCTAACAAATATTAATAATGTTTCTTTGTGATATTTAGATCGAGAGCAAATACGATATTGGAACCAACAGTATCCGGAGTATTTACAAGCGCTGTTCTAAAGGGTAAGCATCATTTTCTTCAAATCTCAGTTATTCAACACCACAGTCCTTTATCTACCCCGACGTATAAAATCTTTATTGGTCGATAAACTACTATTTGAGCGATCTGAACCTTAAAGGTTTCCGAACAGAAATTGACATTAGCTCCATGGATCCCTCCTAAGACAGAAATAATTTTTATATCATATTACCGCGACCCCTTGTTGATATAAGCCCATATGTTTGTATCATTTTATTCGTCACACCCTGGAAACATTTCCAAATTAGTGTTTAACGGTAATAGAAAGCAGTTCAATTTCAAATTCTGGGGGAAAAAACAAACGCGATAGAACTGAATCACCATCCAATTCATACTCCCTTTAAATTGCCATAGTTCCTACGTCACTCTGCAACCCTACTTGTCACGTTGAAACAGTTTTCAACCGTTTAGGAAAGGTCAAAAAGTCATATATTGAAGCAATTAAAGAAAATGTATTATACCTTTCCAAAACGCTTCAAAACTGTTTCAATATGTTTGTGTAAGTTCATCAAGTATATAAATGAATTTTTCAATTTTAGGATCACGGTACAAATGGATGACGATATCGTGAAACATTATTGTAACGAAGACACCTTCATAATCGAAATCATCAAAACCGAGGAAGATCTTTACGACATCACCTTGGTTGAACTATAACCTGGATGAAACATCTCTTTCCCCCAGTACCTTCCCCCTCCCCCCAAGTTTATCAAAAAAAAAAAAAAAATACAAAAAATATATAAATTTAATCCTATTTAGTGTCAAATATGCCAAGAACAGTACTTTTTCTACGTTTATACGTGGTTTGAAACAAAAAAATGAATCTCCATATTGTCTAAATGAAGACAAACTTTGAAGTACGGTGAAATTAGGCAAAGTGAATAGTGAAGCGATTTGTTTTTCGCTAAACATTGATGGAAGAAATGGAGGTATATATTTTTGCGAACAAAATGAGATAATTTTTTACGTAGCGCCATAAGCAATATTTAGATTGAGGATAAGTGGATTATGATACTCATATTTTTTTCTTCATTTTTAATTTCATTCAAATTAATTTACCCAAACGCGCAATTTTGTATTACTACGCAAAAAAAGAAAATCTCAAAAAACAGAAATCTTAAAAGAGAAAATAATCACGGTGATCAACAACGAAAGGTGAATATTTTTTTACAAAAGATAATTAACGTTAAAAAAATCCATAGTGATTTGGATTTATTTTTTTTAAAGAAAGTAAAAATTGTAAATAATTTAAAAAAAAAAAATTGTTCAGTATTGTTTCTAACGCGTTCTTAGGGAGGTTATAGGTCACCTGATCTACAAAACGCCCATAAATATTTCTATATATGAAATTTAATTTTAAAACTTTTACTTCGATTAAAACAAAATCGATTTAAGAAAAATTAATATTTCAAATGAAATATTGAAAACAAAAAAAAAATTATTATTAAAAATTAATTTCATCCCTTTAGCGTTAGGTTCATTATTATATTTTTTTGGATCTTGATTTTTTATACATTGTCGTTGGTTGATATTAAAATTAAATATTTCTCGTAATTTTTATTACATTTAAATAAGAGTTAATTATTTTCCATTCTTAATTAATTTTCTACTTAAAAATAAATAATTAATTAAGTTACCCAAAATATAACTTAAAAATAATACGATAAAGAAGAAATCTCATTTTGTTTTAATTGTGAAAAATTTTAAGGGTTTCACCTTTTTATTTTTTTAAATTACTTTTTGTGTCAGCAATAGATATTGAGTTTAATATAACTAAAAAAAAAGTTTTTTTCCTATAGTCAAAATGTTTCTTTGTTTTTATGTTCGTCTCTGTTACGCGTATTGTGATCCGCTTTAATTTTAACGAAAGCAACATCTCAACTTATTAGTTATCAACGCCAAGTGACATTACAATTGTTTTTAGGTTTCGACGGAAGCTACGTTAGGATTTTCTATGGAATAAGTTCAAAATGCTACATCAAAATTACGATATTAGAAAAAGGTGATGCCGGAAAGAAATTTCGTTAATGAAAACAAGTGTTAATGTCACTTAAATTATTAGGAAATTAAAATTTTAAAATTATCCGAAATCTGTTACGAAAGAAAGCCAATGCATTGTATTAATTGTTTATTTTTTATCTAGAGCTTGCGAATTTTACATTCAACTGCCATATTGAGGAAAATGCGCGTACATGTTTTTTTCCGATTAGTAGATTTCATTCCATATACACTATTTAAGTTAAAAAACAAAGAAAAAAATTTAAGGGCGCGTATTTTACGAAAGAAGAGTACAACTTAATTATTATTTTTTAGCGCTCACCTTACAATTTTATATGAAAAATTACCAAAATTAAAAAAATAAAATATAGTTATATTCACAGTTTAATTATATAAACGAAAAAGAATATCGCTTTAACTATACTTAATATTTTTGTAAAAGGTCCCGGAGGTATTATTTTATAAAGAAAAAATATTTTAAAGCGTTTTAAAAAAAATATAGATAAATAAAAAATAAAAACGCGAAAATTAAAAAAGATGAAAAAAAAAAAAAACTTTTCGAGGTTGAAATAAAAAATAATTCGTTTTTCAATAATATATTTATTTACCATTATTTCTGTGCTAAAATTTATAAAATTATCAATTGATTAATTAATTAATTCCCCGAACAAAATAAGTAGATATTTTATTTCAAATTAATCATATAATATTTGAAAAAAAAAAGAAACAAATTATTCTTTTAAAAAAGTTTCAATAGTTAATTGGTGTTTCTTAAATATGTAATATTTTTGTGACTCGCGCATTTATTTTGTTAACTTTCCATTATTCAGTGCCAGACTTAAAGTCTAGGCTATCGAGCAACGCGAGGCTGTGTGTATTAAAAACACCATGATACTTCTTGTGGGATTTGAAATTGCTTGGAAATGTGTTTTTTAATAAAAAATATTATTATCAGATATTTTTTTGAATTAATTTCAGTCTAATTTCAGCATAGCTATTGCTTACTGGAGTACGTTTTTCTAGTTTATCTCTTATCATTGTTTCCCTTAACAAAAGTGCGCTGCGCTTAGAGAGCCGGATGAGGTAAGCTCTAGTCTATTTTTCAACTGATTCTAGGGTCATTCCACACCGATTCGAACGACCACGAAATTTTAACCATTTTAACTATCAACAGAAGTATATAATACTTCTCTTCGAGAGAAGTGTACCACAAAGCGGGGTAAGTGTAACGTCACTCTTCCCAACATCGGAACATTTAGAGCAAGGTTACTAAATGAATCACATGCGCGATAAATAGTTCCCTCATCATTACTCTATTAGCGTTTAAATATTTGACAAGACGCGCTTGTGCATTTTTGTCCCACGTCAAGACGAGGTTTGTGGGATGATTGCTGGGTATTTAGTGCCAAACAATTATAGAATTCACCTTACGGTGCGATGCCCATTTGTAGTTTGATGAGCGGGAAAGCAAACTAAAAGGGTGAGCCTGGGAAGAATGACGTTACATAACTAAAGCATTAATTAAAGGGACTGCAAAGAAGGCATCGTCGGGTGGGTAAAAATTATTTGAAATACGTCACAGACATCACGTGATGCCGAGATACAAAGGCTCCTCATGAAGTGGAACTGGACACCTAGTCCTTGTTTTTCGCGAGATCGCAGCGCCAATTCCATGAAGTGGTAGTTTTCGAAATAAAACGAACTAAGCTTCTTTGAACCACGCCTCTCCTCGGTCACGTGCCTGTGACGTATTTCAAATATTTTTTACCCACCCGCCGATGCCTTCTTTACAGTCCCTTTAAGAGGATACAGAGTGTCATCCTTCTTCTATTATCCCCTTCTGCTATCAACTATTTGATGGTGAAAGCCCAAATTTTAGACCAAAATATTAATTAGAACCAAAAGTAGAGGCTTTTGAAAAAAGTCACGTTTTTAGGTGACCATTGGGAGAAGACGAAATGGAGTTGTGACGCTCAAAAGTGAGACAATACAATGTGTAATTGTCATTCTTTCACCGGTTTCAGTTGTGAAGCGACGTCATACAGAAGGATGATTAATTTTGGTGTACAGATGATCGGTATCTCTTGGAAACGGGTCGAAGGGTCGTTGACGGAGCGAATTTCAGTTCCGGTTTTCAATTTTTAATTGGAATTGAATATTATTATTGTTAAATCAAACTTTAAATTTTCATTTTGAGTGGAAGGGAACGAAGAGGTCGCCGGTAGAACAGAAGCTGTGGAAGCAATTAATGAAAGAGAAATATATATGAATGGAACGGCCTGTTTCAATCTTTATCTCGGTTTGTGAGACCCGTTTTGAATGGCTATAGCTAATGTTGATTTCGATATAAATTTTAAGAGTCGCGGTTGCTAAAGAGAAATCCTCGAGAGAAGTATAGAATCATTTCTGACGGCGAAGGATTAAAACTAAGGTGAATGTTGTTTTTTTTTATTTGAGGTGTTACACAATTTAGAAGTAATTTTAACTTTAAATTTTGCAGTTTTAATCGATGTTCATGAAAAGGCGATTTAAGTTCATTATTGTATTATGGTTATAATTTTTATTTTGCAGTAGTTGCAGTAAAATGCGAATTTTGACGATTACTACTTTTGCCTAAAACTTGTTTAGGAAAGTAATCGTTTGGTTATTTTTGCTGAACGTTTAACGAGTTTCGTAAGTAGCAGTTAGGTATCGAAAACTGACGAACGGTGTCTGATGGACGAGGATGAAACGGAGCTTTGAAGCGCAAAACTCAAAAGAGAAACAACACTATGTGTAACCACAAGTAGAATAATCTCACACCAAGTTCCTATGTAAGATTTTTTGCCGTAGCCTCTGTGTCTGAAAGTTCTGACGTTAAGCTTTTTAAAGTTTCCAACGGAGCTCGCGTGGATAGAGAGATAAAATTTCTAAAATCTCGGCCACGACCGAGAACGAGCTTTTGAAGCAGCGCCCCACAACGGTGGACAGTGAAGTAAAACAGGCGGGGCTAATTTTTTAATCTGAGTAAGTTCAAGCATGGAGGGTTCATCCACGGTGTTTACGTTTTTTATGGCAACGGCGTATCGTGTGGAGTGCTAACGTTTTTAAAGAGGGTGATTAAGTCGACATAATGGATAAATTAGAAGCCGACAGAATTATTTTTTTCTGGCACGGATATACTGAGTTAGTTTTGAGAGCACTAAATCCGTTTCGTTATTTGTAACTTGCTCTGCCGTAACGTAAACTCCGATCGTCTAATAAGATCTCCGTCTCTCTATTGGCCGAGAAGCTCATCGCAAGGGGACCCAACCTCCAATTCAAAAATTGAAGTTTCGTACCTTTTTTAAGGGGGGTGGAATTTTTTTAGTGAGACCCAGCTTTCCGCGGCTGATGTTAGTTGGCGCCGAGAAAAAATGTTAGGAGAGAAAAACTTTGGGTGTTCAACTACCATTTACTCTACAGTAGATGCATTCGGCCTAGCCTTGGGATATCAAGTTTTAGGAACACTCGAGATGAGACGTTCGTTAGAGAGAACCGGACACACAATACCCTCATTCCTAAGCTGGAAAGCTAGGTCCTTGGTGTTAGTTATTCACCTTGTGGTGTAACTTATTACATCAGTTTCAGTTGTGAAGTGACTCGTGCAGACGGAGGAATAATTTTCGGTTTTGCAAGAGGAGCAGAGTATCTTTGACGAATGAATATGATATTTCATTATCTTATTTACATAGTCTTATCTAAAGCCTATTTTTGGTCTACTGATAACAGAAGCCGATTAGGCTTTACACATGAAGTACGTAACATGTGCCTGGGGGAGCTAAACGATATTCTCTAAGCTCCTAGGAAAGAACCTCCCCTTACGCGGAGGGAAATAGTTCAGTAATGCGGCTCCTTCAGATCCATCCGATCCTTCCGCCTAAAGAACCGATTTAGCACGTACCTAAATTCGAGAACTACAATAAAGACTGAATAGGGTGTCCAAAATATTCTTTAGATAAAACTATTCACAATACCAAAGATTATTTGGGGGTAAGGCTTTAAAATGTTATCAATCTGGGTAGCTTTTGCTTGGACTATTTAAGACGCCGAGCATCTGTTTTTTAACGATGTATTTTTTCTGTTCTCGCCGTTACGGCAAGCCTGGCCGCCGGCAGCTCGATATGCGCCGCTCGGCCTCAGTCGCTGATATCTAGCCAAGGCTTAGTGTAGTTTTCGTGTCTAATTTAATTCGCAGAATCGCAGAGCTATTTTTCTGTTGAAATTTAAAGAAAATCTTATAATATTTAGTTGAAAACTAAGTAAATGTCTCAAAAAATTTCGAAACTTGAGCTTTGAAACGTTGAATATTTTATAACGACTATACGGAACGATATCCGCAAATTCGCCTTCCGGGCCTCCCGGCTATGTCGACGGCGAGGTCGACTCGAGGTCCCATGCAAGAAAATAGTAATAGCCGTCGCCTATTGGTCTGGCATTAAAGAGGTTATCTATGGTTAGGGGGCTCATGATTGGTTAAAAGCTTTTTGTTCGTCTGCTTAGTTTTTACTTCGGGAATATAATGAAATCCATGGCCAAAACCATGGAAAAGTGGGACTTACGTACTTTATGTGTGAAGCATAATCCGCTTTTGCTGATAACCAATTTATGTCACGTGGTCTGATGGTCCATTTTACCAAATGCCTGAAGAGCTCCTCGAAGTGTAACAAAAACTGATCCCTAATACCAGAAATTAATAATTATATCATAATAATAACAAAATTACTATTGATATTATTATTATGATATAATTAATAACTTCTGGTATTAGGCATCAGTTATTATAACTTCGAGGTTATAATACTTCGGATTATTGTAAAGTTTACAAGCAATGGCGGGGGCCAGTTCCTCCTCGGCCCCCCTTTTAATCAGGCCCTGCTTAGGTGTCATCAAACCTTGAACAAAAAGCGGCTGATGTCTGGCGGATTCAGCTCGTGCTAATAAAAAACAAGGTGGTCAAGTTAAAATTTTACCGTCTTTAGTTATAAAGAAAGCGATACCTTATCGACCAGCATAATCCTTTCTCGTGAATATTAAAAACAGTAAAATTTTAATTTGCCCACCTTGTTGTTTATTTAGCACGAGGGGTATTCACGAGACATCTACCGCTCTTCGGTCAAGGTTTGATGACACATAAATAATAGCCAGACGGCACGAGGTTGACACCAACCCTTTAGACGATATTTATCACTTGCGACAACTCGCTTAAAAAGTTAGAGAATTGCCCCTCTAGAGATGATCCGTACATGGATGAGGGATGCGCGTGAAAAACACTCGACGCTCAACAGGATGTGCAACTCCCTATAATAAAAAGTAGACAAGTCGATACTAGCGCCGCCTGGCTATCAGCGCTGGAAAGCCTCGTGGGAAAAATAAAAAATACTGGACATGAAAAAAAAACACGCGCTACCGTCAGGGTTGGAAATAAGGTGGATTTTGTTAGTGGTTAATTAGTTTTACCTCAAGAAACCAAGGAACGCTTTTGCTGTAACGTTTGAAGCTAGCGCACATCTCGGGGAAACTAACCTTAGTATTATCAGAAGTATTATTGACCATTGTCATTGCTGGATGGAAGACTCGCATCTCTTGCGATTGCACCACTTTATGTGGAATTTCTGATAGTGTTTTGACGTGTATTCCAACCAGATTATTCTTACAGGACACCCTATTTAAGGGGCGGCTAAACCTATAGTATCTTCTTTCTTCATACTATTTTTATTTTACCAATTTTCTTATTAAGAACAGGAATAATTAGGCCAAAATCAAACAAAGATTTTGGAATATATTACACATTTCATTTCAGAACTTTTGATCAACGTAAAACTGGGTCCCTGTAAAATGAATTAACTTTCATAGGAATTATGATTTCAGATTTCGATTTATTAGACACACATGTTTATAGGGTGGTTTTTCCAGCTATAGCCTAGGGATCCATAAACTCCAGTAACACTTTTCAAAAGTGGAGAAACGTGTTTTGGGCTGTTTAGAAGACATTATTAAATTATAATTAACTAAATTATTAATTATATTAGAAAATAGAAACAGTAAAATTGAAACGCACGCTCCCGCCATATTTTGAAGTCTGCCTAACTTCAGCAGCGCCATCTACCGGTCCGTGTTTGCAGGCAATAAGCCTATTCATTTGGGACGTTTGCGGTGCAAACTTGCGGCAGCGTTTTGCTGCGCGATCTTTGCTGGTAAATATTTTGATTTTATTTATATTTTAAGGGTTACTTTGCATTAAATACCAATGTTTTATCGCAACAGATCGGAAATTAAGCGTCGCTAGTGGAAAATTTATGCTTAACCGTGTCAAATACGTTTGTTAATTACGACCAAGGCTTAGGGGCCCACGTTGCCGTTCGCAGTGCGGGTGTTACTACGACCAAGGCTTAGTATCCTATGTCTTTTGGGAAGTTGACTTGAAGCTGTTGCCCATTTCCAGGTAAATATTTTATTTATATATTAAGGGTTAATTTAGATTAAATACCAAGTTTTATCGCAACCGAATGGAAATTAAGCGTTACCCCCATTCCGCTATCGATATTAAGTATCTAGACAATATCCAGTGTTGTCTCTCCCACACCAAATCCCAACTAGACTCCGACACCTACCAAGGGAATTTCTATTCTTGGTTGGTCCAATGGTTGGTCTTCCCAAACAACGCGTCGCAAATATCAAACTTATTTTTCTGATGCCCCCTCTATCGCTCCCACAAGGGGTCATGGTAAAAACTTATCCTAAGAAAAACATTAACATGTACAAAAATGGGCCAAGCCTCGCTTCGTTCCCTCTCCGCCGTAAAAAGTTCTGAGATCCCATGTAAAGCCAAGTCTGCCTTTGGTTCTCATTCAATCGCCAATTGAACAATTATGTTATAAATTAAGTCCTTTTCCTAATTAATAACCAATATTCTTTGACTCTATCATTATTATACATCTTTGTTCGTATCAAAAATATCGTGACTTGGCAATCGCAGATAAGTAATAATAAAAGGAAGTCGAGGGGATATTTACTAAATCGTTTATGGTCGAGGGGATATGTACAAGTTTATAAGATGAGTCATGCATAAACCTATTTACAAGTTTATAAGGCGAGTTATGCATAACCTTATGTACACCTGCGCTTGCCAAGTCACGATATTTTTGATACGAACAAAGATGTATAATAATGATAGAGTCAAAGAATATTGGTTATTAATTAGGAAAAGGACTTAATTTATAACATAATTGTTCAATTGGCGATTGAATGAGAACCAAAGGCAGACTTGGCTTTACATGGGATCTCAGAACTTTTTACGGCGGAGAGGGAACGAAGCGAGGCTTGGCCCATTTTTGTACATGTTAATGTTTTTCTTAGGATCTCACTTCTTTTTGTAGACCCTCTCGTTATACTTCGGTAGTTATATTAAAACAAGACCCTCTCGTGGTACTTCGTTTGCCAATATAATCGCTAACGTTTGTCCATATTTACGCTGAATTATCCCTTTCGACCCGCAGAGAATATGCAATAAAGATAGTACGCGATATCCTAATAAAAGAATGTAGCATCAATTACGACACATTTCTATTAAACTACTACTCCTATTAGCTTTAATATATATTTAACTTTCGGTTAGCTTTGGACCATTACGTCCTTTCATCAAGAACACACACTATTTCTGTTGAAAAGACGGCAGCGCCATCTAGTTTTAAAATAAAGAACTTAATAACAATTTTATAAAAATTTCGGGATGTTTTAATTTTTCTGTGCTTTATAAAATAAATGAAAACTAAATCCTGAATTTTAAGTTTCTATCTCCTCTAGAAGTACCTTAGAATTTTGATGATCGGTGAGTGAGTGAGTGAGTGACAAAATAAGGTAAATTTCACCTGCGATATTTCGAAAAGTATATAGGGTAGGAACTTGAAATTTGGACACTATAGCTACGATTGACAGTCCTCGCGGCAAGCAAAATTTCAGACTTTTACCTGTATCCGTCACGAAGTTACAGTGGGCTTAAAAGTGCCACGAGTTGCTTCGAGAAAAGGATGTCAGTGCTCGACTTGGCTGGGAGCACTGCCGTGCTCCCAGATTATTCCACCGATATGCCCGTAAAGACCAGCTTAAGCACTCCTTTTTTCGTAGATCGGTCCCCATTTGGAATTCACTTCCCAAGTTCCCTCTGAGATTGTATCATTAAAATCTATTGCCCAATTTAAGTCAGCACTGAATCAGTACCTCAAACTATACGTATGTGCCTTTATGTTCTTCGGAGCTGTAATGTTTTCTCATAAACCCTAGCTCGACATTCCCCCACAGGAGCAAAAAAAAAAAGTTAACCATACGAAATAGGTTTGTTAATTACGACCTTTATTTGTAGAAAACATAGCTTTAGTTTATTTTGGGGAGTTGTGGTAAAATGGAATACTGTATTCGTGATTCAAATTTGTGTTGGGGGCATATTGAGTTCCCCATCCAACCATACTAAAATCTTGGGGATCTAGTAAATAGGAGCTAAGTAATTGAGGAAAGTATTTATAAACATCCCCCCCTCCATAGGAATATCATTGCACCCAACTTTGGAGGCTCATAACTCTGGTTCTACTAGAGATACGGAAATGTCCTTTGAGTATGTTATAGTCCTATTTGACCCCCCATCCAACCATACTTGGGATTAAGACAAACAGGGGCCGAGCAACGATGTGAAACGTTCACAAAAGTACCCGCCTCCATAGGAATAGCATTGCACCCTTTTTTGGTGGCTCATAATTCTGGTTCTACTACAGATACGGGGATGTCCCTTGAGTATGTTATAGTCCTATTTGCCCCATCCAACCATACTAAAAACTTGCGGATCGGTTAAACAGGGCCCAAGTAATTGAGGAAAGTAGTTATAAAAATACCCCCCTCCATAGGAATATCATTGCACCCAACTTTAGAGGTTCATAACTCTGGTTCTCCTAGAGATGCCCTTTGAGTATGTTTTAGTCAGGGCCGGATTAGAGGGGGGGCGAGGGGGTACTGGCCCAGGGGTGCAACGCTTGTTGGGGGCACATTGCGTTAAACTATTCCCCCCTTAGCAACATTTGCTGTTCCTATTTTTTTCGACTTAAGGGGGCGAGCATTATCCCGGCCCTGAAAATACTTGGGCCATTTAAATTGATAATAATTTTAATCTGTGTTTGATTGTTTGAATTTTTTTTTATAGCTACCATCTGTTTCCAAAGGAGAAATTTATGTTGGATTCTAGAATCAATAACTATTTTTTTTTGGCAAAAGGCACCCAATATTAATCAGGTCAATGAACCCATTACAATCCCCTTCTTAATTGAGGTCTACTCTAAGTGTCACTTTGATTTTATCCGTTGAAAGGGAATCTCATTACCAAAACTATTTAGACAGCCTGTGAGACATTTAGGCAATTATTAGGGTATTTAGTTTATTATTTATTATTCTATTCATTGTTAGAAAAGAAGCGCTTTGTGTCCTTTAATTTTTAGGGATTTTTCTTTTCGCCAGGACATAAATAAAATCTTACTTATTGAATAGGTGAACACTGGTCCAAGCCCTCCCTTTTAAGAATAATGAACGCGTAATCAGGATTTCAAGGATGAGATTACCTTTGCGGTATTAAGGTATCTAGTTTATGGTTTTAATTATAAATATTTTTAGGGGAAAAGCGTTTGGCAACTCCTTGAGGGAGCTTTGTAGGATTTAAATAAATTTACGATTTATGTTTAAGGTAGAAGGTTGCTTATACGCTTTGTCCTTAAAAAGTAAACACGATTTTAAGCGGGGTTTAAGGCGAGGCTTAGCTTTTTACAGTATTCTTTCCCTATTACTGTTACGAGTGTGCCTTTTATGCCAAAAAAATAGTCATTTGTCTTATGCCTGAACATTTTGCGTTACGTCTAGCGAGAATACTCGAGTGGATTTTCGTATTAAGGTAATTAATTTGAAGTTATTCGTGTGCCTTTTTCCAAATAATAATTCGAATTTTTCTTGCGCAGGAAGAAGTGGACGACAGCGAGTGGACTCTCATTGGAAATCCCATGCTAAGGACGAAGTTTCCTGGTTTTGGGGGCTCCACAGCGGGCTTTAGTTTAAATTTAATAATTCCCGAGTCAAACAGGGACTTGTTAAATTTAAATTGAGCCCGCAAGCCTGACGTGGGGGGTGGTTGAGTAAGTATAGCTTAAAGTTTCGATACTAGACTCGATTCAAAAAAATCAAGCGATTTACTTATAACCATTTTTTGACCCATTTCTGCTTATCTTTTGATTTTTTTATAAATGTTTAGTAAAATAATATTTTTTTTAAAAAAAATTTCTATTGTATTTTTTTCAATTTTTAAGGAAAAAGCAAAAAAATGGGTCAAAAAAATTCCCCAAGTGTTGTCTTAAAAAAATTGAAACCAAGTCTAGTATCTAAAAAAAGTCAAGAAAAAAAAGAACGAGGTTTAAGGCGAAATTTATTCAATAAGAAACAAAAAAAACCAAGTGTTTAGAAAAATTTCGAACAAAAAAATATTAAAGAGTTTTGTAAGTTTGAACGCAAAAAAATAATAAGTAGTTACAAATAAAATTTGCAAGCAAAAAAATTAAGTTAAGTGGTTACATGAAAAAATTGCGAGTAAAAATGATGTATTTTGTGCCTTCTAGCTTCGATGATTTTCTCCGTATCTTCGAGTCAATGTTGAGAGAGATAGCAAGTCCGGAAGAAGACATCGAGTAGCGGAACCCAACAAAGAATTGTCATCAGGAATGATACGTAGCAAGTCCAGAACAGCGGAAATCATCGTGCATCGTCAATCCGTCTAGAAATTACCAGCGACAGAAAAATCCAAGAATATCAGCTGCATCTATAAATGAAAACCTATTAATAAACCATCTTAAACTATTGCCTACTTTTAGGCCCAACAAAATGGATTTAAATAATATAAGAAAGAACCCCTAAACTAATTTAAGGAAAACATTGGTAATGAAAATAATTTAAAATATCCCCTAATTTAATTTAAGGAAAACAGGCCTTTCAAAACTATTCCCACAGATAGACCCCGTAAATAACTAGAATTAAATGGGACAAGGCTTAATTAGGCTTAGGGCAACGGTCCTCTTGTCTTAAAATGATCTCTGCGGGACTTGATTTTCGAAAATCTGTCGCTCTAGCTCTAAATTAATTAATAATAGCCCCTAAACTAATTTTAGGAAAACCTTCCGTTTATTTTAAAACTATTCCCACAGACAGTATCCGTAAAATAACTCGAGTTTAAAGGACCACCGACAACAGAATCAAAATTTTCGTGTTTTCTGTACAGGGTGATAGATTTTATATCAAATATTATCCCTCTTAAAGCATTTAATTATTAAAAATTTATTTAAAATGTTATTACAAAAAGTTCAAATTGTATAGGATAGCCGCTCAGATTTTAAAGATTCTAGGTTTAACCCCCGTGCAGCGCCTCTCTAGGGAATTTAGTGTAACTATCGACGCCAGCTGATCGTAACTACGGTACTACCGCTCATTTCTAGGAGACCGGGTCCGTAGCTCCCGCGAGTGCGCGTCGGGTCTAGCCAAGGCTTACAGGATTTGTCAAGGGAAATTTTTCGGATTATGTTAGTTTTTTCTGTTAAACAACTTGAACATCCAAGAATCGCGCATCGTTTATTGTAAGGCATCGCAAAATAAATCTCGATCAAATGGTAATTAACTAGCGATAACGGATAATTGAAAAAATTAGCCGAGGCCTAAGACCACAAGACCGCCGCCATAGAAATTAGATAAGTCAGCGGAAAACCGGGAATGAAACTCGACGCGAAAGAGATGGCGCTACACGTAGGTTCTTTCTGGCGGTCTAACTAAACTTTTTTTGGGGGGGTGAAACTGTATCTTTCGTTGTTAATTCCCTAATTAAATTTTTATCGTATTCTAATGAAAATTGGAGATTAACCATTTTTTGGTGTCCTCTAAATATTTTCATGGTTTTTAAACAAATTTTTTCTGGTGACGGTTCTCCTTTATTAAGACACGGCTCAATTTAGGCTTACGGTCCTCTTGTTTTAAAATTTTCTCTTGGTGGAACCTGATTTCCGAATATCTGTCGCGTTATCTCTAAATTAATTACGTACCCCAGTTTAATAGATTATAATAATAGCCCATAAACTAATTATTTAGGGATTCTCTCTTGTCCAACATCTCGTTGTAAAATATTATTTGTTTTACTTGATTTTTAATAAATAAATAAATAAAATTCACTAACATTTAACACTACCTAATTAATTTAAATACTTGAAATAAAGTAAATAAGGTTTTTCCAAGCGACTTTCCTCGACCGCTTCCACGCAACGAATGAACCGGCTGACCGCTTAACTTCCATCTAAGTAAATTTCCAACGTCGGGGGGCGCTAAAAGCTCCTATGCGCGGTCTCTGGTGCGCCATATCCCAGGCGCGAGATCCAATTGGCCGAACACCGCTAGGCATAAATGAATGAACGCTGGGCCTGATCTGACGTCAAATCACGTGACTTATCACGTCAGGGGGCGTGGCCAATGACGTCAGCTGATACCCCCTGCCGTTACCCCCTGCTGTGATCCCCTGCTGTTTCAATACTATTACCCCTGCTGTTTATATACTGTTACCCCCTGCTGTTTCCATACTGTTACCCCCTGCTGGGACCCCCTGCTGTTTCCATACTGTGACCCCCCTGCTGTTTCCATACTATTACCCCCTGCTGTTACCCCCTGCTGGGCCCCCTTGCTGTTTCCATACTATTATCCCTTGCTGTGACCCCCTGCTCGGACCCCCTGCTTTTACCCCCTGCTGTTTCCATACTGTTACCCCCTGTTGGGACCCCCTGCTGTTTCCATACTATTACCCCCTGCTGTGACCCCCTGCTGTTTCCATACTGTTACCCCCTGCTGTGACCCCCTGCTATTTCCATACCTTTACCCCCTGCTGTGACCCCCTGCTATTTCCATACATTTACCCCCTGCTGTGACCCTCTGCTGGGACCCCCTGCTGTGACCCCCTGATGTTACCCCCTGCTGGGACCCCCTGATGTTACCCCCTGCTGGGACTCCCTGCTGTGACCCCCTGCTGTGAACCCCTGCTGTTTCCATACTGTTACCCCCTGCTGGGACCCCCTGCTGTTTCTATACTGTTACCCCCTGCTGTTTCCATACTATTACCCCCTGCTGGGACCCCCTGCTGTTTCCATACTATTACCCCTGCTGGGACCCCGTGCTGTTACCCCCTGCTGTTTCCATACTATTACCCCTTGCTGGGACCCCCTGCTGTGACCCCCAGCAGGGGGTCCCAGCAGGGGGTAACAGTATGGAAACAGCAGGGGGTCACAGCAGGGGTAATAGTATGGAAACAGCAGAGGGTCACATCAGGGGGTATTAGTATGGAAACAGCAGGGGGTCACAGCAGGGGTAATAGTATGGAAACAGCAGGGGGTAACAGTATGGAAACAGCAGGGGGTCACAGCAGGGGGTCCCAGCAGTGGGTAACAGTATGGAAACAGCAGGGGGTCACAGCAGGGGGTCCCAGCAGTGGGTAACAGTATGGAAACAGCAGGGGGTCCCAGCAGGGGGTCCCAGCAGGGGGTCACAGCAGGGAGTCACAGCAGGGGGTAATAGTATGGAAACAGCAGGGGGTCCCAGCAGGGGGTAACAGCAGGGGGTAGTAGTATGGAAACAGCAGGGGGTCCCAGCAGGGGGTAATAGTATGGAAACAGCAGGGGGTAACAGTATGGAAACAGCAGGGGGTCCCAGCAGGGGGTAACAGTATGGAAACAGCAGGGGTTCACAGCAGGGGGTCACAGCAGGGAGTCACAGCAGGGGGTAATAGTATGGAAACAGCAGGGGGTCACAGCAGGGGGTAATAGTATGGAAACAGCAGGGGGTAATAGTATGGAAACAGCAGGGGGTCCCAGCAGGGGGTCCCAGCAGGGGGTAACAGCAGGGGGTAGTAGTATGGAAACAGCAGGGGGTCCCAGCAGGGGGTCACAGCAGGGAGTCACAGCAGGGGGTAATAGTATGGAAACAGCAGGGGGTCACAGCAGGGGGTAACAGTATGGAAACCGCAGGGGGTCACAGCAGGGGGTAACAGTATGGAAACAGCAGGGGTTCACACCAGGGGGTCCCAGCAGGGGGTCACAGCAGGGAGTCACAGCAGGGGGTAATAGTATGGAAACAGCAGGGGGTCCCAGCAGGGGGTAATATTATGGAAACAGCAGGGGGTCACAGCAGGGGGTAACAGTATGGAAACAGCAGGGGTTCACAGCAGGGGGTAACAGCAGGGGGTCCCAGCAGGGGGTAATAGTATGGAAACAGCAGGGGGGTAACAGTTTGGAAACAGCAGGGGGTAACAGTATATAAAAGCAGGGGGTAATAGTATTGAAACAGCAGGGGATCACAGCAGGGGGTAACGGCAGGGGGTATCAGCTGACGTCATTGGTCACGTCGACTGACGTGATAAGTCACGTGATTTGACGTCAGATCAGGCCCAGCGTTCATTCATTTATGCCTAGCGGTGTTCGGCCAATTGGATCTCGCGCCTGGGATATGGCGCACCAGAGACCGCGCATAGGAGCTTTTAGCGCCCCCCGACGTTGGAATTTACTTAGTTGGAAGTTAAGCGGTCAGCCGGTTCATTCGTTGCGTGGAAGCGGTCGAGGAAAGTCGCTTGGAAAAACCTTATTTACTTTATTTCAAGTATTTAAATTAATTAGGTAGTGTTAAATGTTAGTGAATTTTACTTATTTATTTATTAAAAATCAAGTAAAACAAATAATATTTTACAACGAGATGTTGGACAAGAGAGGATCCCTAAATAATTAGTTTAGGGGCTATTATTATAATCTATTAAACTGGGGTACGTAATTAATTTGGAGATAACGCGACAGATTTTCGGAAATCACACGAGGACCGTAAGCCTAAATTGAGACGTGTCTTATTAAACTCTAGTTATTTTACGGATACTGTCTGTGGGAAGTTTTAAAATAAACGGAAGGTTTTCCTAAAATTAGTTTAGGGGCTATTATTAATTAATTTAGAGCTAGAGCGACAGATTTTCGAAAATCAAGTCTCGCAGAGATCATTTTAAGACAAGAGGACCGTTGCCCTAAGCCTAATTAAGCCTTGTCCCATTTAATTCTAGTTATTTACGGGGTCTATCTGTGGGAATAGTTTTGAAAGGCCTGTTTTCCTTAAATTAAATTAGGGGATATTTTAATTTATTTTCATTATCAAGGTTTTCCTTAAATTAGTTTAGGGGTTCTTTCTTATATTATTTAAATCCATTTTGTTGGGCCCAAAAGTAGGCAATTGTTTAAGATGGTTTATTAATAGGTTTTCATTTATAGATGCAGCTGATATTCTTGGATTTTTCTGTCGCTGGTCATTTCTAGACGGATCATTCCAGATGACATCCTTTGTTGGATTGACGTTGCACGATGATTTCCGCTGTTCTGGACTTGCTACGTTACATTCCTGATGACAATTCTTTGTTGGGTTCCGCTACACGATGTCTTCTTCCGGACTTGCTATCTCTTTCAACATTGACTCGAAGATACGGAGAAAACCATCGAAGCTAGAAGACACAAAATACATAATTTTTACTCGCAATTTTTTCATGTAACACTTAACTTAACTTTTTTGCTTGCAAATTTTATTTGTAACTACTTATTATTTTCTTGCGTTCAAACTTACAAAACTCTTTAATATTTTTTTGTTCGAAATTTTTCTAAACACTTGGTTTTTTTTTGTTTCTTATTGAATAAATTTCGCCTTAAACCTCGTTCTTTTTTATCTTGACTTTTTTTAGATACTAGACTTGGTTTCAATTTTTTTAAGACAACACTTGGGGAATTTTTTTGACCCATTTTTTTTGCTTTTTCCTTAAAAATTGAAAAAAATACAATAGAAATTTTTTTTAAAAAATATTATTTTACTAAACATTTATAAAAAAATCAAAAAATAAGCAGAAATGGGTCAAAAAATGGTTATAAGTAAATCGCTTGATTTTTTTGAATCGAGTCTAGTATCGAAACTTTAAGCTATACTTACTCAACCACCCCCCACGTCAGGCTTGCGGGCTCAATTTAAATTTAACAAGTCCCTGTTTGACTCGGGAATTATTAAATTTAAACTAAAGCCCGCTGTGGAGCCCCCAAAACCAGGAAACTTCGTCCTTAGCATGGGATTTCCAATGAGAGTCCACTCGCTGTCGTCCACTTCTTCCTGCGCAAGAAAAATTCGAATTATTATTTGGAAAAAGGCACACGAATAACTTCAAATTAATTACCTTAATACGAAAATCCACTCGAGTATTCTCGCTAGACGTAACGCAAAATGTTCAGGCATAAGACAAATGACTATTTTTTTGGCATAAAAGGCACACTCGTAACAGTAATAGGGAAAGAATACTGTAAAAAGCTAAGCCTCGCCTTAAACCCCGCTTAAAATCGTGTTTACTTTTAAAGGACCAAGCGTATAAGCAACCTTCTACCTTAAACATAAATCGTAAATTTATTTAAATCCTACAAAACTCCCTCAAGGAGTTGCCAAACGCTTTTCCCCTAAAATATTTATAATTAAAACCATAAACTAGATACCTTAATACCGCAAAGGTAATCTCATCCTTGAAATCCTGATTACGCGTTCATTATTCTTAAAAGGGAGGGCTTGGACCAGTGTTCACCTATTCCATAAGTAAGATTTTATTTATGTCCTGGCGAAAAGAAAAATCCCTAAAAATTAAAGGACACAAAGCGCTTCCCTTCTAACAATAAATAGAATAATAAATAATAAACTAAATACCCTAATAATTGCCTAAATGTCTCACAGGCTGTCTAAATAGTTTTGGTAATGAGATTCCCTTTCAACGGATAAAATCAAAGTGACACTTAGAGTAGACCTCAATTAAGAAGGGGATTGTAATGGGTTCATTGACCTGATTAATATTGGGTGCCTTTTGCAAAAAAAAGTTATTGATTCTAGAATCCAACATAAATTTCTCCTTTGGAAACAGATGGTAGCTATAAGAAATAAAATTCAAACAATCAAATACAGATTAAAATTATTATCAACTTAAATGGCCCAAGTATTTTCAGGGCCGGATTAAGGAATTTTGCAACCGGGGGCCGGGATAATGCGCGCCCCCTTAAATCGAAAAAAATAGGAACAGCAAATGTTGCTAAGGGGGGAATAGTTTAACGCAATGTGCCCCCAACAAGCGTTGCACTCCTGGGCCAGTACCCCTCGCCCCCCCTTTAATCCGGCCCTGACGAAAACATACTCAAAGGGCATCTCTAGTAGTCATGAACCTCTAAAGTTGGGTGCAATGATATTCCTATGGAGGGGAGTATGTTTATAAATACTTTCCTCAATTACTTGGGCCCTGTTTAACCGATCCGCAAGTTTTTAGTATGGTTGGATGGGGCAAATAGGACTATAACATACTCAAGGGACATCCCCGTATCTGTAGTAGAACCAGAATTATGAGCCACCAAAAATGGGTGCAATGCTATTCCTATGGAGGCGGGTACTTTTGTGAACGTTTCACATCGTTACTCGGTCCCTTTTTGTCTTAATCTCAAGTATAGTTGGATGGGGGGGGGGTCAAATAGGACTATAACATACTCAAAGGAAATTTCCGTATCTCTAGCAGAACCAGAGTTATGAGCCTCCAAAGTTGGGTGCAATGATATTCCTATGGAAGGGGGTATGTTTATAAATACTAGTCCTCAATTAATTGGGCCCTGTTTAACCGATCCGCAAGTTTTTAGTATGGTTGGATGTGGCAAATAGGACTATAACATACTCAAAAGACATTTCCGTATCTCTAGGAGAACCAGAGTTATGAGCCTCTCAAGTTGGGTGCAATGATATTCCTATGGAGGGGGGTATGTTTATAAATACTTTCCTCAATTACTTAGCTCCTATTTACTAGATCCCCAAGATTTTAGTATGGTTGGATGGGGAACTCAATATGCCCCCAACACAAATGTGAATCACGAATACAGTATTCCATTTTACCACAACTCCCCAAAATAAACTAAAGCTATGTTTTCTACAAACAAAGGTCGTAATTAACAAACCTATTTTGTATGGTTAACTTTTTTTGCTCCTGTGGGGGAATGTCAAGCTAGGGTTTATGAGAAAACATTACAGCTCCGAAGAACATAAAGGCACATACGTATAGTTTGAGGTACTGTTTCAGTGCTGACTTAAATTGGGCAATAGATTTTAATGATACAATATCAGGGGGAAGTGAATTCCAATTGGGGACCGATCTACGAAAAAAGGAGTGCTTAAGCTGGTCTTTACGGGCATATCGGTGGAATAATAAGTTTTTACCATGACCCCTTGTGGGACCGATAGAGGGGACATCAGAAAAATAAGTTTGATTAGGGGAGTTTAAGATTTTGAACAAGCTTAAAAGGTCAAAATATTTGCGACGCGTTGTTAGGGAAGACCAACCATTGGACCAACCAAGAATAGAAAGTTGTAATTCCCTTGGTAGGTGTCGGAGTCTAGTTGGGATTTGGTGTGGGAGAGACAACCCTGGATATTGTCTAGATACTTAATATCGATAGCGGAATGGGGGTAACGCTTCATTTCCATTCGGTTGCGATAAAAATTTGGTATTTAATCTAAATTAACCCTTAATATATAAATAAAATATTTTCCTGGGAAGACCTCTGTAGCCACCATTGAAATGGGCAACAGCTTCAAGCCAACTTCCCAAAAGACATAGGATACTAAGCCTTGGTCGTAGTAACACCCACCATGGATTTATATTATAAAAAAACGATAGTTTTTTATAAATCCATGGAACGGCAACGTGGGCCCCTAAGCCTTGGTCGTAATTAACAAACGTATTTGACACGGTTAAGCATAAATTTTCCACTAGCGACGCTTAATTTCCGATCGGTTGCGATAAAACATTGGTATTTAATGCAAAGTAACCCTTAAAATATAAATAAAATCAAAATATTTACCAGCAAAGATCGCGCAGCAAAACGCTGCCGCAAGTTTGCACCGCAAACGTCCCAAATGAATAGGCTTATTGCCTGCAAACACGGACCGGTAGATGGCGCTGCTGAAGTTAGGCAGACTTCAAAATATGGCGGGAGCGTGCGTTTCAATTTTACTGTTTCTATTTTCTAATATAATTAATAATTTAGTTAATTATAATTTAATAATGTCTTCTAAACAGCCCAAAACACTTTTCTCCACTTTTGAAAAGTGGTACTGGAGTTTATGGATTCCTAGGCTATAGCTGGAAAAACCACCCTATAAACATATGTGTGTCTAATAAGTCGAAATCTGAAATCATAATTCCTATGAAAGTTAATTCATTTTACAGGGACGCAGTTTTACGTTGATCAAAAGTTCTGAAATGAAATGTGTAATATATTCCAAAATCTTTGTTTGATTTTGGCCTAATTATTCCTGTTCTTAATAAGAAAATTGGTAAAATAAAAATAGTATGAAGAAAGAAGATACTATAGGTTTAGCCGCCCCTTAAATAGGGTGTCCTGTAAGAATAATCTGGTTGGAATACACGTCAAAACACTATCAGAAATTCCACATAAAGTGGTGCAATCGCAAGAGATGCGAGTCTTCCATCCAGCAATGACAATGGTCAATAATACTTCTGATAATACTAAGGTTAGTTTCCCCGAGATGTGCGCTAGCTTCAAACGTTACAGCAAAAGCGTTCCTTGGTTTCTTGAGGTAAAACTAATTAATTATGGGCTTGACAATCTGGCTGTATAATCTAACACTTTTTAAAAGGCATATTTTGGACAAGGAGGATGAGGTTGGGTTTTTTATCTTGAAAAACGGTTTTGAGTACTGAATTTACAATTTTGACATTGGAAATTAATTTTAATTAAAAAACTCTCTTGAAGTCGACAGGCTAGAGCCCTAGACCAGCGCTTCTCAAACTGTGTTCCGTGGACCGGCACCGGTCCGCGGACATGCGGCTGGTATGGTCCGTCATACATAGTTGAAAAAAAAAACCGGTCCGCAAGGTTAAAAAGTTTGAGAAGCGCTGCCCTAGACGACAGTCAGTACTAGTTCTTAGTAGTCGTATTAGGAAGTAGTGTACGGTACTAGTCACATTACAGGATTTTGATCCTTATGCAGCTCTACTCTTACTGATGTAACCACCGAAACTATGTAAAACGCAAATACGCAAGGATAGTTCAGAAAAGGATATCATTAGACATGTTGATTGATATTTGGTGGCAACTAGTCGCAAAATTGTAATAAGAAATAAAAGTTAACCGTTTTTGATTTTGATACACTACTTTTTCCTACAGTGAAAAATTCAAAATCAATTAGAACTTTCAGCTTCATTACTTTTGTGTCTTTACGCGCTTCTTAATCTCACCAATTTAGAAATTTTATAATGAGACCAGTAAAAAAAAATTAATGCAAAGGTCACTGGTCCTTTAATAATTCCAACATTAGGGGTCACTGGTCCCGAGGACCACTAACAAAATCCACCTTATTTCCAACCCTGACGGTAGCGCGTGTTTTTTTTTTCATGTTCAGTATTTTTTATTTTTCCCACGAGGCTTTCCAGCGCTGATAGCCAGGCGGCGCTAGTATCGACTTGTCTACTTTTTATTATAGGGAGTTGCACATCCTGTTGAGCGTCGAGTGTTTTTCACGCGCATCCTTCATCCATGATCAGGGCCGGAAATAAACACAGGACACTGGACATTGTCCAATAAAATTTTAAAATGTCCCATAATTTTGTTAAAAACTAAGGGGGTTACTGGACTGTTTGAACAATATATTTTTCCTAAGTTTTGATAGCTTGACTATGAAGATGGGTACTATTTTTGAACACTCCAGTTGGACAATGTCCTATAAATTTTCCAGTCAAACAGGGGATCAGTGGACAATGTCCTATAAATTTTCCAGTCAAACAGGGGATCACTGGACACATGTCCTATAAGAAATTTTTCTTATTTCCGGCCCTGTCCATGATCCGTATACCAGTTAAAACCGATACCGATATATCAGTTTAGCCAAATATCGGTACCGATATCAGTATCGGTATCGGCCCATCTCTATTATTTGGTTATGACTTTATTTCTGAAATGTAATTCTTGAAAGATAGTGGGCTCTTCATGCATAGCGTGAACCATAGGTTGCGATAGATTTTAAAAATTTTGCCATCCAGGTAGCCGTTTTCAAGTTATGATTAGAGTGTAGTGGGTTTTATGCTGTTTTACTGCAATTTATGTTATTTTATTGCGTTTTAAGCTGTTTTATGGTGTTTTTACACTGTTTCATTGTGTTTTCATGCTGTTTCATCTACATAAAAACACTATGAAACAGCATAAAGTCACAATTAACGAACATTAAAACACAAAATAGCATCAAACACAATGAAAAAGCCTAAAACACAATAAAACACTTGGAATATATACCTGTGTCATTTGGAAAATATACAGAAAGCACCGCTAGATGCAGTGAGAGTTGGCTAGCCACCAATGATTAGAGAACTCAGGGCGGCTCCGTCTGGCGTGCGTTTTGGTGCGAGGGAAATAACCTAAGAGGGAGGCCTCTCTTTAAATAATCACTAGAATAATTCATTGACGCCCACTGCCCTGTGTCCGCCGGAAATGAATTGACCCCACCTACCCTTCCGTCACCTCCAAAGTAAACCTCATTTCCTACCCTGATTCATAGGGACCTATTTGCATTGAAATTGAAACCAATAATAAAAAAGTCGAGTCTCTAACATTTTTTCGAGAACGTCTGACCCCTCGCCGCGGCCGTTTAGTGACATGCCGTCTTATTTAAGATGGGGCTAAAGCAAAGACTAGAATCACTTGGAAAATAGACAGAAATCACTTGGGAAATCGACTAGAACGCTTGGAAAATCGACTAGAATCACTTGGAAAATCGACTAGAATCACTTGGTAAACAGACTAGAATCGCTTGGAAAACAGACTAGAATCGCTTGGAAAACAGACTAGAATCGCTTGGAAAACAGACTAGAATCGCTTGGAAAATAGACTAGAATCACTTGGTATAAACAGACTAGAATCACTTGGAAAACAGACTAGAATCACTTGGTAAACAGACTAGAATCACTTGGTAAACAGACTAGAATCACTTGGTAAACAGACTAGTACCATTTGGAAATCAAACTAGAATAACTTGATAAACAGACTAGAATCACTTGCAAAACAGATTAGAAAGTCTAAGGTAAGCAAATGTTTAAAAACCCTAAAGTAAGGAATTGTCTAAAATCACCAAGGAAATCGTCTAGAGCCACTTTGAAAATCGACTAGAATAGAAGCGCAAAAAGCTTTCCCCCTAAATACACCGTCAAGCGAAGTAAGGGGAAGAAAGAAACCTATCTAGATGGTCCATAATGCAAGCAAGCCAGCCAGGTCGTGCAATGCCTCGGGAGAAATAATTATCGGTCTGGCGCTTATCTAGGTCAAACCACCATCGGGAAGCAAAACTTTAAAGTGTAAACGCAACCTGACATTTTCATTGCTTTTAGGTGGTTTTTTGGGGATGCCTACACTAAAGAATCATGCTACTTAACTTGCTATAAATTGACACCTTAATCTAATAACTGAATTTAAATAACTTTCCCTTAACCTACAGACAATAATTAAGAACAAAAATAGTCTGGGATGCAGGGTTTTTGCTTGAACGCTGTACTTCTTGATTAACTACTGAAACAACAAAATTAAAAGTGTATGTTAAAATAAAACAAACAAACATGTAAAGAGAAAAAATGTTATTTATTCAAAATGCGTTATAATTATAAAAGACAGTTATGGCAACGTCAAAATTTCTCGATTCAATCAATTTTTTTACAATATCTTCAAATATTTAAAAAAATACCACATTTTTGTACTTGTTATAATAATCAAAAAGGCACATGATTTTAAGGCCTAATTTTAAAAGGTAATTTTCTTTGTCATTAACATTTTAAATTTTTTTAACTTTAATTTTATCATAATTGCCAATATTTTTTTAGGTGTTAATTTTTTACCATCACCTTTATTTATTTATTTATTTATTATTTTCAAAAATGTTTTTGTTTAAATTTAATTAACATTAATTAAACTAAACGTTCCCTAAAATATACTACTTGGGAATTAAGTCCAAATGGTTAATTATGAATAAGGGCTAGCAACGTAAAAAAAAGAAAGCTAATTATATATGAAAAAAAAATTATATATTTTTTTCTGAAAAAAAAAAATTAACAAAAAAAAAAAAAAACACTTTTTACGTAATCTAATATATTTAACATAATCTAAAAAACGAAGGACCACCGGGGATTAAGTGCAGCGAACTACAAATTAAAGCACAATTAATTAATTAATTAACAAAAATTTCAATTAATGCACCGGGCAAAAAAGCTGATTAGCGGTTAAGCGCGTCAAATTGAGAATACAATCAAATAATAAAAACTAATAATAATAAAAAGCGTACAAAAACACCGGGTGTAAGCTATACTAAATTTAAAGCGCAAAAATATTTGGCTGTTTTCAACAAACAAATAAACAAACAAACAAACAAAAATTAAAAAAATCACTGGGATATGCAGCAAAAAAGCTAATATAATGACTTCCCTTAAAACACTACAGTTGAATGGTTTTGACTTTCATTTATAATAAACGTATTGGACTTTCAGAATTGAATTCATAAAAAGGGTGGTAGAACCGAGGTACAGTGGGTTATATAAAAAGTATATACATATAAAATGAAAAGTACACATCATTAACAATTCCCAGCCTTTGGCTGTAGACGACATGTGAACTGAGAAGCAAACTACACTCCTCTCAACCCTATAAACGAATTAACCAATCAGGGAAGAGTTTCTTGACGTCATTGGTTTATAGAAAGTAGTACATGATGCTGGCGATCCAAACGTTAATTTTTGGTACCAGAGCTAGCATCTGCTATATTTTACGAGTCTATTTACGGCTTGTTCCCTGTGCCACGGTCTAGAAGGTAATCATACACAGAGGGGGGGGGGTTGATAAAAAAGGAGGGCTTCTCATATTACACGGCGTGAGCAAGTTTCAACGAAGTGTACTTTTGTTTTTATGTCTATACACTTTTGGTTATACGTACCATTTTGAGTCGAAAATGTTCTATGACATTTTGCCTTAGGGGACAACGGTTACAAATTATGATTACTGTTTTACGGATAATTCCTTAATTAAATTATAATTTTTATAGAATCTTACTTAAATTTATGGGGTCATCCGTAAAACAATCCAATCATAACTCGGAAATAGTGACTCAAAACCGGACATAGAAACAACTCCACTTCAGTCCTACCACCCTATTTGAAACACCCTGAATAATCTGATTTTAAATATTTTAATTAAATTTATGGAAAATTAATTACGGAATGGAGTTATCAAAATTATTTCAGTTAAATTTTGACAAATGAAAGGTCTCAATTTTGTAAAATAATTATATTTCTTTAAATTATCATTACATCTATAGCTATTTTAGGGGAATCTAGCCAAGCTCCAATTTTAGCTAAATCAAAATTAAACATTAAAAAAAAATTAATAAAATATACACTAATTTTTATAGTTAATTAACATTTAAACCGGGATACGATCCATCCATTTAAATTTCAAATTATTTAAAAATTAACTGAAATTTAATATTAGTTTTTTTTTTGGTAAATTCGCTTAATTTCAAATTTACACACACAAATTTTATCTTCTCATTTTATAATCTAATAAAATATATTGACAATTTGTAAATTTTCACCGGTACAAAACAAAAACAGAAAAAAAAATTTCACGGGGTTTACGAAACATTAATTACCAAACCAAAATCACCTAGACAATTCAAGCGGGGAGCCAAACAAAAATGTTTAAAAAGGAAAAAAAAATATTAATAGCCCTTATAAAGTAATTATTGAAAATAAATTGAAAAAATATATATAATAATAAAAATTAAAAAAAAAAAAAATTAAATTCGACGTGAAATTCTTTCCAACCAACCACCAGTTGTCAAAAAAAAAAAAAATTGCTTAAATTTCTACCTCGTGCATTTCTTCGTTTTAATATATTCTAACTTCAACAGCGAACCTCACAGGTTACGCACTGTTTTTTCATTTTCAAATGTGAAGCGTGACACTAGCCCTTTATTTTTCATTTTCATTGATAATTAAATTATTTTCATTATTTGAGACTGAACTAACCAGATTTACTGAATAGTCAAAAGTTATTCGGTAATAATATATTACAATATAATGCTGTTGCTTTCAAATGACAATTAATTTCAAATTTATTTAGAGATATTGCGGTCAAAATAAAAATGGACAAACAAACTTGAAGGAAACGTTTTGGTAAAAATATCGGAAATAATCATTTTACCGAATAATTGTTTTTAACATCATAGGGATTTTAATTATTAATTAAAAGGGTGGCTTATCTTTAATAAACTAATGACAAAATTATCAATGTCGAAAATCGGGCATGTCACGATTCATTCTGCATTTCTAGTGTGTCCAGCTTACAAGGGTCACGTGACCCATAAAATACATGTTTTGGAATGTAGCGCTACTGTTATGGATACATTCTTAATTTGCGCCTATATTTTATAGGTGAATTATTTTAATATACCTTAAGGATTTAAATACGGTATAAAAAGTTATTAATGACACAAATGTGTCTATATAAAAAATGGGTGGGTTCGTTCAAAATTGTATTACGCCACTGTGTGGCTTAATCATTTTCTCATTTAATTCTCTGATATCATTTAATCTATTTAAGTTTACGCGATTTTTGTAAAATTACCTTTAAGGTCAGTTAATATCATTTGATCACGATTATATTTGAGATTGTTATTTTTTAATTATTTAAAAAAAAACTTTATCGAGAGAGGTGTTTTCTTACGTACGAGAAAGGAATTTAATTTAAATGAATTAACAATAATTAATTTTAATTAAACGTAGTTAACTTCAAGATTATCAAATCCAACAATATTTTGTGTGAAAATTAATGTTTTTATAATAGAATCTTCAAATTTCCATGACTTTTAATAATTATATTTAAAATCTAATAAAAATGAAGTAAAACTAAAATTTAAACTTTTCAAATGATATGCTAAAACGTTTGTTGGATTTGTTAATTTTTCATCTGTAACTTCGTTAATTAAAATCATTTATTGATTAATTCCTTAAAGATTAGAAGTTAGGATAATCTAACCATAGACGAAACGATTAAACAAAAATTACAAAAAAAAAAACAAAAAACAATTAATGAACACTTAAATGATATTGGCACTTATTAGGAACAATTCGCAATTAAACTGCTTGGCAGCTTTTCTTTTCTCACCTTCTTTGAGAAAAATAAATATATTTCAAAAAAGCTACCAATAACTCGTTAATAAGGCCTAATTAATTATTAATTGAAAGGGTTATTTACACGAAAATTAAACGAAACACAAAATTAGTTAAGCAAATTTCGACAAATTCAAATAAAAATAATTAACTACAGTTTCGCTTCGTGAGAGGCCAGATACATAAGTTTTTAAATTTAGTTTAAAGTGAATTAAATAAATTGGAAAGTATTTTTTAGCCTTGAGATCCTGTTTTAAGTGTCAAAATAAAATCTAGATTCGAATTCCGCGATATTTCAGCGACCCTCTAAATTCACCAATTTTTACATGTTTGAGATTTTAGAATAACTTTTAATGAAATAATTTTAGAAATATTTTTATTTATTAATATTAATTAGAGAAAAATTAAAGATTACCTTCAGCACTTGACGTAACGAATATCTGAACTCTCAATTCAGCGAAACTTTCAAAATTTAAGATAGATTTTCTTAAAGAAATTAAACTAAACTAACAAATAAAAATTTAATCAAAAATTCCTCTCTTTTAGATTCTTCATACCCGTAATTAATTAATTAAATTTAGCTAATTTCTTTTAAACAAAAAAAAAATCATTATATTTGGTATAAAACTGAGTTGTTTTTAACTTTTAAGTTACTTTCGCTATGATATTTAGCCTAAATCTGTTATTTGGTATTGATTTTCTTAATTTCTTTTTCCAATAAATCGAAAATATTTATTTTTAAAGTTTAGTCTATTTGACTAGGGCGCTTAAATCGTTTTATACGGTTTCTTTTTTAAAGGAACAGTCCCAAGAAATGTAAGTTTTGTTGGAGATTATTGTAGAGTTCAATCTGAGACCGAGAAGTACAATAACGGTCAATTAATAACAAATTTAGAAACTAGTTTTCTTTTGTTATAATCCTCGATTTGAACTTAAAATATTAAATGAAACTGAAACTAACGATCAGATTTAGAATTTAACTTTCGGCAAAAACTGATTGCATCTGAATGAATATTTCAGCAACAACTACAGCACGAACGAATCTTTCAGCAACAACTACAGCACGAACGAATCTTTCAGCAACGATTACAGTCGGAACGAATCGTTCAGCAACAATTGCAGTTCGAACGAATCTTCCAGCAATAATTACAGTATGAACGAATCTTTCAGCAACAATTACAGTATGAACGAATCTTTCAGCAACAATTAAAGTACGGACGAATCTTTTAGTACAATTGCATTCCGAACGAACCTTTCAGCAAAAATTGCAGTCCGAACGAACCTTTCAGCAAAAATTGCAGTCCGAACGAACCTTTCAGCAAAAATTATAGTCTGAACGAACCTTTTTGAATTAAAATTACTGCCTGAACGAACCTTTTTCAACTAAAATTACTGCCTGAACGAACCTTTTTGAACTAAAATTACAGCCTGAACGAACCTTTTTCAACTAAAATTACTGCCTGAACGAATCTTTTTGAATTAAATTACTGCCTGAACGAACCTTTTTGAAATAAATTACTTCCTGAACGAACCTTTTTGAACTAAAATTACTGCCTGAATGAACCTTTTTGAACTAAAATTACTGCCTGAATGAACCTTTTTGAACTAAAACTACTGCCTGAATGAACCTTTTTGAACTAAAATTACAGTCTGAACGAACCTTTTTGAACTAAAATTACAGCCTGAATGAACCTTTCAGCAAAAAAGAAAACTAATGAACTTGAAACTACGCGACAAAGTAACAACAACTTCTACTTCAACAGTCCCAAATCGTTGAGTTCTACAAAAATCTCCAAAAAAAAAACCTACGAATTTCTACGAGATCGTTCCTTTAAATAATTTCTTGTTTAGGGAGGAAAGTAGAAAAAAAATAAAAAATAACTAAACCATTTTCATCTTGACAATGTTAAGTGGTAACATTTTTTTAGGGCGTTAGCAAAGTTAAGCTACAAACCATAGAAACAGTACAGAAAGTTAAAAAAACAACATTTTCGAGCCTTATCTTTTAAAGTTTGACTTCGTTAAAATGTAGGAGGGTTTATAAATTGGTGGGGACGACTTGCAAAAAAAAAAGTTTTAAGTTATCGAAAAACGATAGATTGAATTCTATCTTTCTGTGTAGAAGAAATCTTTGTTTTTTTTTCATATAAAATGGTGGTTTTTTGACACTCGTTGCACGAGTTTTGGACCCACTGTTATATATATTTGACTTCAGTGTTTAAAAAATTATTTCTTTAGCGTAATATTATTAAAAGGAACTTTATTATTATAATTTAAATTTAAAGCTAGGATTAATAAACTATTCACGAGGTATTTTAGTTTTTGCGAGGGTCATATAATAATCGCGGTATATGTTATGTAAATGCTCCTAAAATATAGTATTTTTATATTATTAAATATCTCCACGGTTGACCCATGATTGTACTTAATTGAGATTTTAGTTTTTACCAAGAAGTGATATCTAGTTTATTAGGAGAAGGTATAAATTCGCCACATTTCCAGCTTTATCTCCAGTCCAAACACGTAGGTCCGGAGTTAATCCCCGCCTCTAAATTACAGCCGGCATCTCATTGGTTTTTGCAAACTCACGTCAGCGCGACGCGAATGACGAAAATTACGTATTTTCCGACTGAGGAGAGGTGAAATAGCCCGGCCTCCTTTTACGTCCCCCCTTGTATTTTGAACGGGGACTGGGACTATGGCGCGCGAATGCTTAGGCATCTTATAACTTCTCCCTAATGAACTAGATATCACTTCTTGTTTTTACTTTTCGAAATTTTGAATAGTTTATTAATTCTTGTAGCTTTAAATTAATTATTCAAATATTATTTGTCCTAAAATCTAAACCCCAAAGAAACTTAAAATTGTAATACTTCCCTGAGGTTCCATTGGGGTCAGATTAAGATTATATTTGAAAAGAGGTATATTATGGTTTAATAATTACATTTTAAAGTCGTTGCTAGATACAAAATGAAAATTAGTCGGCATTTAGGCACTGTTTTCGGTTCATCAATGTTACTTTTTTAGGTTTTAAGTGTTTTTACAACCGTACTCACCTTGTACAGTTAAGAATTTTAATTTTTGTTTTCAATAGCGTAGTCTCGGAAAATGACGTAAACTCTACGTATTTTGCATAATTGACAGGTATTTTTTTTAAAAAAATAGTTTAACTATTGTTAGTATATTAAATTCCAAAACGAGGCGATGTTTAGACTTGTATATAATGCTTTTAAAATAGTAAATCACGACATAAATTTTCATTTGTAATTAAGCAACGACTATAGTTATAGATAGTTATTTAGTAAATGTATTTTAAAAATTGTACTTTATGTAGGAAAAAATAATAAAAAAAAATCTTAGGAAAAATTGTCGTAACATTATATAAAAATGAAGGGGGGAATAATTACGATTTATTTTAAATTAAAATTAATTATAAAAATGAGGTAGTTAATTACTAATGATTAAATAAATCATTTGTAGTTGTTTTGAGGTAGGTGGGTATTTTTTTTTTTTTTTTGAAAAATTTCAAATTTTGGTTTTTTTAACTTGGCCCATTTTTTAAGAATATTTTGGGGGGCCAAAAATTTTGCATTTTTTTTTTTTGGAAAATTAACGAGACAACAATTAAGACGAAATTATTAAAATTTAGCTTTTTGTTGGTTAAAATGCGCCAATTAAAAAAAAAAATTAGCGAAACATTAAAACATTTTCGCAGTAATTATCATAATATCTAACTTAATAACGAATAAACTTACATTTAATTAATTATACCAATAGTTAATTAGATATCCATATATAAGGGGGTATAAACAAAACTTTTTTTAATATAAAAATGTCTCATTGGAAAAATTGTTAAAGAAATATTAAAAAAAAAAATCTAACATTTTTTTTCGCTTAATATCAAATATTTCTAATATTTCTTATAAATTGGTAAAAAAATTATTATCTTTTACCATATTTGCTTATAAATTCACAATTTTTTTTTAACATGGTTATTAGTGGTAAATAATTCTAATAACCTGTTTAAAAAAAATACCGACACTCCTTAAAATAGAGTCGGCTGGTTCAGATGTTTTACACTTTGAGCTGGTTATTTTAATTAGCGACTTACGTAGTTTTAATGTTAACGAGGTAATTCTAACGACTTTCCTTTTATATTATTAAATATTGCAAATTAAATTTTTACGGCATTTTCAATGAAAATTGAAAATTAGACCAACAATTTAAAAATTTTTCCAAGCATGTTTCAATGAGGTCTACTATTTTATCTTTTGGTCTCAATTTGTACCATTTACTAACTATATAACTATCCTTCTTCAGATAGTTAACATTTTAAACAAGATGAATTAACTTATGGTAAAGTTAATTCATTTGTAACTGTAAAAATTTAGAAATAAAAACGCCTACCTTGATATGAAGATTTACCGCTGTATCAACGAATTACCCATGTGAAAACATTACACCTACAAACGCCACGTTTAAATAAATTTCACTCTCCTTTCTCTTCCTTCACCGTATTAGTATTAATGCGACAACGCAACGCTATTTCTTCTTTGTAACTTCTAAGGCACACATCAATTTTCTCCGTAAAAAAAATACGGTAACATCTCATTGAAAAGCTTGATTAAAATGAGGTAGAGCGGGTGGTCCCACGTCTAACGACATTGGTGCTGAAAAGGGTAAACCCGTGCTCGAAATTGGCTGCAGAACCGTATCTGGAGGTAGCGTGGGTAACAAATGAGACGAGCCCGCGACGCTAGTGAAATAACAATTGCTAGGCAGCAAGTGAGGTACGCCCGAAGGAAAGGTGCAATTCGAGGATAAGGGATAAAATTGCGTATGCGTCACGGGAATCATTTGACTAACGTCGCTCAATTTCAATAAGTGATCGCTCTCGTCCAAAGATTGGCACGCGTTCGTGCTAGAACTGATGGCCGAGCTGGATGTCGGGTGATCACCCAAACCGTGCGAATTTTGCAGCGTTTGGAAACACGGTTCTTGCTTCATCGAGATGTAAGTCGGGCAACTATCCTGCAAGGCCGAATGCATCGAATGCATCGTGTGAAAGGGGCTAAACGAACTCTGGGCCTGTTCTAAGCCCCCGTGACTCGGTTGAGAAGGCATACACGTCGGTACCACGGCCGGGTGCGGGCTGGGTCGATTCAAGTTCAGATTTAGGCCTTGCTTGTTGTCGTTACTCGAAGACACGGCGTGATGGTGATGATGATTTTGGTTCTGGTGCGAATGGGATTGCGCTTGCGACATGGAACTGGCTGCCTTACTGGAAGAGCAAGGGTTGTTATCCTTTGGGGCGTTATTCGCGGCGGCATTATTAGCGGCTGCTTGGGCAGCGTGGCTCTTTTTTATATGCCGTACTAGGTGATCCTTCCGGCCAAACCTTTGAGGGCAAAACTGGCAGAAGAAATTGCGCACGCCCGTATGAACCACCATATGTCGTTTAACGTCTTTGCGGGTGAAAAAGCACCGGTCACATTGGTCGCATTTATATTTCCGTTCGCTGGGTCCTTTCAACGCTCTTGAGCCCGAGTGCACCTTGAGGTGGTACATAATTTGCTCTTTCCCTTCGAAAATCTTTCCGCACAACTTGCAGGATAAATCGCCAGATTCGGCAGCATGCAGGGCCAAGTGTTTGCGATAAGAAAGCAAGGAACTGTAGCGCTTTTCGCAATGGTCGCAAGTGTGCGTCACTTTATTCGGGTTGTGCACTTGTAGGTGATTTTTCAGGTGATCTTTACGATGAAAACAACGATCGCACAATGAGCATTGAAATTGACGTTCACCAGAATGAATTAGCATGTGTCGCATCATTTTAAACTTCGAAGAGAAAGCCCTTCCGCAGCCTGATTCGGAGCAGAAGAAAAGCTTATCGTGCCCATGATTTCTTTGCGAATGCTGCTCACTCGGTCGCAGTTGATGTCTGCGATACTTTCTCTGAATAGTGTTGGCGACGTTATTGTGATGATTCGATTTAATCAACGTTCCGTTGCCGCCGCTTTTAACCGCGACTGCGGATTCTCTCTTATTCAATGTATGGCCACCAGGCAGGGACTCGTCGTCAGAATCTCTCATCCCCAAACGCGAAAGCTTTTAATAAACTTCTCAATCCTACACATACATCCATGTGCGTGGACCCACTAACATTAACGTTATGCCATCATTAAACTCTCTAATCCAAATCCTTTGAGCTAAAATAATAAATATCCTATGTTATAAATTAATAATCACTAGGACTAACAATATCATAATCATAATATTTTTTCAAATAAAACCTTAATAATCACTAGGACTAACAATATCATAATCATAATATTTTCTCAAATAAAACCCTGTCCCCAGAACTTTGAAATTGAGAAACAGACGTCGCCAGAAGCCACATCAACAACATGCTCAAAAAGAATTTCATTAAAAATAATGAAAAATCTTAGGCCTAAAGTTATAAATTAATACCAATAGTAAATACTAAAAAATAAATTAAAGCCGCTTATTTTCCGCCTAAAGTTTTGTTTGGTAAAGAAAAAGGAAGGAAAAAACAAAAAAAAAATTGAGATTCCCATTCCCCGAGCGTTACAAGTTTTCCTGTATGGGTTCCCCCTCCTCGCTTTCTTTTTAGCGATAGCCCACTTTCACCTAAATTCTTAATGACGGCCTTGTCTGGGTCTCTGGGAGCAGCGGTGAAAGTAGGCCTAGGCTACGAAGCCTAGACAAGGCCTACTTTCCGACTTTCGACAATCCCCCGAGACCTAGTTGGCGTAACACGTTTTATAACCAAATTTCACACATATATTTTTCACAATTAGTATTAATTGACTATTCATGCACACTTTAGCATTGATCAAAATAAATAGTGAAATGTAATTACCTTTAAATTTACGCGAAAAACGCCAAGCCTGGTGACCATAATCGACTCTTCCGTCAGCCTCTACTTCAGCGCTCGATTCCCGTGTTGAAAAATGAAAATCGGCTTCCAGCTTCCTCACTAGAGTGAAGGTCACCGTCTATATTTCTAAATTTCATCAATGGAAAACACAAATTTAATGACAATGTCCTTTATTTCCAGTAAAACCTTCACATTCAATCGATATTGAAAATAGAAAACTCAAATTAAAACATACAATTATAGAAAAATACACGAAAATGGAAATTATATTGTCATTCTCTAATGTACTTGCATTAATACCTGGTATTTTTTTTACCATTTCTGAGTGCTAAAAAAATAAAAGTATACATAGTAGTATACAACTTGAGAATGTCCTACGTGGCTACCGCCTCTCTAATGTGAAATAATAATCACGAGAAGCGAGAACCAATGAAAGTTCACCGAATTTACTATTAATTTGAAATTTGACCTCGAGAGAAAAGCATCGTCTGCTATAGTATCTCCTTACGTTAGGCTTAAAGGATTGTTTTAATTTTTTTTCATTTCAATATTAATATTTACTTATTGATTATGGGACTTTTAGACGAAAATCCCGCTGGTGTTCCTAAATCACAATCCGAAGAAGAAAGGCGGAAAGTGATACAATTATCCTCACAACAAAATTCAAGTTTAAAACACCCATGTCTAAAGGTCAGTAAAATTATAATTCAATCTATAATATTGTTTAAAAAAACTTATATTTAAAATTTAACAGGAACAAGAGATGTCATTTAAATGTATCAGTGAAAATTCACGTGATAAATCAGTTTGCAACAAATACTTTGAAAATTACAAAGCTTGTCAAGGTTTCTGGGTAAAAAATTATTTAATCCCTGTCTCAATAAATTATTTTTCGTCATATGATGTATTTGGTCAGCTCAGCTATCACTCTAATTGATAAATCCACCTTATTCCCTTTCACCGGAAGTTAGGCTTAGCTCGGGATTCATGGGGGTGAGTAAAGGGAAGAAATTGGTCTGTCGTCCGCTACAGTACATATTTTTGGCTTTTGTAGCAGACGACAGACCAACTAAGCCTAACTTCCTGCGAAAGGGAATAAGGTGGAATAAATTACTGAAAAGAAAGAAAACATTTTACTTACCTATTTAGTCCATTTATCAAAAAAACCTAGAAATGTCAGGGAATTTGAATAGGAACGAAGTGACATTGATTGACAAACTGAAAAGTTCTTCACGTTGATGCCAATTTCAAATGATTAAATTTCAGTACACAATTCAAATGGATCGTCGAAAAAATGGTATAAAACCAATTTTACCTCCACCAGAAGAACGAGAAGCGATTAAAGCAGAATATTTAAAAAATAAAAAATTATAGTAATAAAAATAATTACAATTAATTAAAATATAGTTTTAAATTAAATTAAACACTGGCTTGTTTTATTATATTTCAATTTTAAAACTAAACTCAAACGTGATCACGTAAAAACTTAAAAAGTGAAATAAATTTATATACATAACGATGGGATTCTTTTTTCTTTTTTTTTACACAAAAATTTCCTATTTCTTGACAATGCGTGTTTCGTAGTGAGATAAATAAAAACATTGAGACTATTAACGTATAAGGACATCGTTAAAAGAATTTTAACGAAGTCAGGCAGATGTTTTTCAGGTTAAATCTTGGGATGAAAGTGAAAACTGTCAGTGAGAATAAAGTGTTAAGAGATAAAATAGAAAATAGTTAAAGTATTGAGTTGGAATAAGGGTTTTTTTTAAACTATTCACGTGGTAAAGTTTCGGTAAGTAACATTCAACAAAATGGCAAACATTGTGACAAACCTCAAGAAAAATTGTGTTTGTCAAATGCGACTAAATGGAAACATTAAATTCACAATGCAATGAGGTTAATATCAGATACAATTCACAAGGTTGTTACAAGTCATGGAAAATATGAAGAAGTCTGGGAAATTTGGAAATAACTTCCATTTAGTTCAGGAAAGTCAGGGAATATCAGTAAATTTTGTGACAACCCTACCAGTGGTGTGCGAGTCCCGTTTTTTCGGTTTTGAGCCGAGTCCGAGTATCGAAACTAATTTCTTATCGAGTATCGAGCAGAGTCTCAAAAATACTTTCGAGTATCGAGTATTTAGATAGATCAAATTTTGGTTCTTTCGAGTAATTATCGAGTCTCAAATATTGACTTGTCGAGTAGCAATTTTGTAAATTTCTTGAAAATAACGAAGATTTTCAATTATCTAATATCGAACTAGTTCAAAAAGATTGTTAGTGATCAATTAAACATTGAACAGGTGATTTTCAAAATAAATGATCATGAACTCATCGTCTGCTATAGTTGTAAGCCTCGGACTCGAGTATTTGTCGAGTATTTAAGATGTTAAAAAGCTACTCGAATCTGTCTTGAGTATCTCAATGTGTTGTTATCGAGTATCGAGTCGAGTACTCGGCTCGATACTCGAACCGAGTACTCGAACTTAACGAGTACTCGCACACCCCTGAACCCTACACCAATTCCAACTCCCTACTAATACTTCATGGTGAAATGATAGATAATAGGAAAATAGTATTCTTGATTAGTTTTCTTTACATTTTATTTTGAGAATGTTTTTCTACGGATTTGTCAGTCACTGTGTTTTTAGTAGAAAGCGTATTACTTGTTAACAGAAAGTTGGTTCATTATAGTTCAGTTTTTTTCACGGAATTTTTAAATTGAATCTTTTTTTTTTAATTTGGTTTCACGATTAATGTTTTCTGTATAAAAATGTGCTAACAATTCTGGCCAATTAAAAATTTAGAGAATAACATCAGGCACTTAAGGATTATTAAATGATGCTAGATTTTAGTAAATGCTGCGCTGAGGATGAAATTTAATTACTAGTGTAGTTTTTTATCTCTAATTAGTCGTTACCATTATTTAATTGCGATAAGCTTTTGTTATAAGTATAAGTATAACTATTAGTTATATCAAAAAGCTAGCAAATTTTTTAAGGCCTATAAACATGATTCTTAGAAATTCTAATAAAACAATTATTTAATTAACTTATCTCGTCAATGATTGGTTAATTAAAAAATTTAATTAATGGATTCAATTCAGGTTTTTTTTTAATTTGTAATCTAATCAAAAATTAAAAATTTAACGTTGACATAAATTTTTAAAGAATTTTAGCACCTAAAAGGCTAAAAGTGTTCCTATATAATATTTGAGCAACCAAAATTCAATAAAATAAAATTCCATTGTAACAAAATGCTCAAAGACTATACCCTCCTAATTAATATATTTTCAGGTACTTCAAAAAATATTATAGCTGCTATAAAATAATAATTAAACTAAATTCTCTTAATTAATTAATTAATTAAATCAACAAATAATCTCGAGGTTTTTTTTTTTTTTTGCTCATGACTAGTTCTTTTTCAATGTCTATTTGATTTTTTTTAATAATTTTTTTCCCTAATCACTTGATTATCACTATTTTAATTAAAGGAAAGCCACATTACAACTTTCCTCGTTAATAATTAACCTAATTATTCTAATTAGTTACAACATCGAAGAATATTATAGTCATGTATTTAACAATCCATAGAAATATAGAATCACAGGATAAGAATATTTCCTACATCCTAAGAACAGTAATTTAGAAAAAAAAAACCATCGACATTAAAAAAGGAAAAGTTCAGGTAACCTAACATTATACCTTAAAAGAACGGCCTTTTTCTAAATATGAAAGGAAAAATATTAAAAATTAAATGAATGATCTCTTATTACAACATAATTAGCATTTAATTAGTTCTAAGAACGTGGAGTACTGCGCCATTGGTTTAGTGGCGTCTGCTAGCCTGAACCTCTTAACCTTAACACACAGCCTGTGAGAAGAACTAGGACTACTGCACCATCCGCCATTAGTTTAGTGGCGTCTGCTAAATCGAACCACTTATCCCCTACCGTATTAGTTCTTCTCACAGGCTGAGATATTTAACTTTAAGTGGTTCAAACTAGCAGACGCCACTAAACCAATGGCGGATGGCGCAGTAGTCCTAGTTCTTCTCACAGGCTGTGTGTTAAGGTTAAGATTAAGAGGTTCAGGCTAGCAGACGCCACTAAACCAATGGCGGATGGCGCAGTAGTCCTAGTTCTTCTCACAGGCTGTGTGTTAAGGTTAAGAGGTTCAGGCTAGCAGACGCCAATAAACCAATGGCGGATGGTGCAGTAGTCCACGTTTGTAAGACTAATTAAAAGCTAATTATTTTGTATTAGGAGATAATATAATTTTTAATATTGTTCCTTTTATATTTAGAAAAAGGCCGTTCTTTTAAGGTATAATATTATGTTACTTAACCTTCTCCTTTTTAAACTATATTATGAGAAGGTCACAGTTTTGATATGGTCCCTAAAAGTGTATGTAAATTTCTAGACTAGGTTAACAAATATCAAAGGGTGTTTTTTTTGCCATTCAGTCTATACTATACTATACTTTACTTGTAATATAAGGTTCCCAAAAAATAGTAGGTCAAAGGATATTTCATCGGAAATTTGGCCTACTATAATTAATTAATATTAAATTTAATTGTGAAAAATTATAATCTCGAATGAAATTTGTATCGTTACATCCAAATTTTGTGACTAAAAAGTAAAAACCAGATTTTTGAGTGTCGGGTAAACTTTGGGTAATTGAAAATTTTACCCTCAGGTATCGGGTCTAAATTTCAATAGAGTAATGGCACCTCCCTGCCTTTGGCAACGTTACGCTCTATGAGAAATTAACATGGAGTGCCACTACTCTATTACCCGTCAAGTCCTGCAAAATCCCCAAAATTAGCTTTCGGGTCTAATTCGGGTCTTTTTTTTCCCTTACAGTCCAATTAAAAGCTAGATTTCAAAGCTGAGCCATTATCCCATAGTGTAATTCATTAAACTATATTAATTAATAACTTGTTACTAATTAAATTATTTAACTATGAAAGGCAGAAGTATTAAAACACGCGCGGTAACGTCATGAACTGAACTAGACCCGTCAGAGAACAGGGTATTGGCAAAGGCTTAAAATTGGGACTCGGGTACCCGTTCGGGTCCTAAAAAATATGTTTCGGGTACCCGGTCGGGTCCTAACATCATGAACTGAACTAGACCCGTCAGAACAGACTGGGGTATTGGCAAAGGCTTAAAATTGGGAGTCGGGTACCCGTTCAGGTCCTAAAAAATATGTTATAGTTACCGGCACACCCCTGCTAAAAACCCTGGCATTTATAAAAAATTTGACCTAAAATGTGGATGGTTTTATTAGACAAGCGACAACCTTCCCCTTTGTCGTAAAAAAAAAAAACAAGCAAACAACTATAATTTTTAATAAAATGTGGCCTAAAAATAGACGATTATCAGCGTAACGACAGTAACAACAATTAGGTTATATTGTCTCTATACTAACTCGTAATTATAACCTTTTTTTTTGGTAATATTAAACATTAATATTTTAGCACTGTTTTCCTTATCTATTATTATTATTATTAATCACTCTGACTTACAATGCGTGTTTCCAAAAGACTAACGCACATTCACGTAGGTAATGTTTCTGTTCTAAAAAATTTTACCACAAAGTCTTAAATTTAAGCCTTAAAAAACTGCCATTGATTAGTGTGTGTTGTGGAAGCGCGAATGATTTCTCAGACAACTCGTCAAAAAACCAGCATCATTTTTCACTTTTGGTTTAATTAATTAATTAATTGATTTCTAAGAAGAGGATAATTAAAGGGAATATAACCTCTAATTATAAGTTTGTCAAAGAAAGCTATAGCCACTACTAAAATCATAAATTTTAACGTAAAAGTATGGCACTACCGTTAAAGGGAGGGTGAAGTAGAAAATCAAGTGATTTTTTATCAATTCTTCTACTAATTATAAGACCAGTCTGCATAGTGAAACATTCAGGAAATACAGACTCCGAATGATTTTAAAATTCAAATTAGGTTCAAATTTTATGGGTAATTTTAAATAAGCCCCTCCGACCAATCGCGTAACGCCCTGCCTTTTTGTTAACAAAATTCTCTATGTCTCGCGCCACGATTGTCACGTCGCACGCCTAATTTTATCAAATCTCGTGATAAATTTCATTCGACACGGAGCGTGCCACGAGAATTTTGTTAATAAAAAGGCAAGGCGTTACGCGATTGGTCGGAGGGGCTTATTTAAAATTACCCATAAAATTTGAACCTAATTTGAATTTTAAAATCATTCGGAGTCTGTATTTCCTGAATGTTTCACTATGCAGACTGATCTTATAATTAGTAGAAGAATCGATAAAAAAATCACTTGATTTTCCACTTCACCCTCCCTTTAATCATATTACTAAGTAATAAGGTTTAGATATTTGCGTTGAACTTTAGGGATATCTTAAACTTAATAATTAGGTTTAATTAATTAGTTAATTTGGGATTGTAGATAACTAACGCTTCGAAGATATATTCCCTTTAAAGAAATAGTTCAGTGAACTAAGAAGCAAGAAGGAAATATCAAGGATAGAAACAAACGGTGAAGTTGAATCAGGAAAATTGAGGTAAATTTGCCATTTAAGGGTAATGTTACAACTTACAAGATCCTCGGGGAAAATTAAACATTCTGGAGCAAAAACGTGTGCCTGATACTGATACGTCAGTTAAAGAGTTCAAATATTAATATTTATATCTACTATCACAAAAAAAAATAAATAAATAAATAAACAAACAAACAAACAAACAAGGAGAGAGAATTAATTAACTCGATGGAAAATTCCTCAATCGGTTGTTTGTTGTTGTTTTTTTATTTTATTTTAAATTGTGATAGTTTCACTAGTCTTCACACATTGTCGGACGTATGTCAATCTTCCGCTGTTTTCTTCTTCAAAGAAAAGCAGTTGATTTTAAAATGTACACACAACTGCCGCACCTAAATTGAAAAAAAAAATAAATAACTAAATAAACAAGTTAAATATATGTAAATATAAACTACAACATCACTCAAAAAAAAAAAAAAAGGAAAAACATTGATAAAAAAATTATTAAAAATTAAAATAATTATTCGCCACAAATGAAAACAAAAGATAAATAAATATTCTAAAACCTGCAAAATCATGAATAAATATTTTTCAATTTTGCACTTTACTTGTTCAGTTAATTCAATTTCTTAAAGGGAGGGTGAAGTAGAAAATCAAGTGATTTTTTATTGATTCTTCTACTAATTATAAGACCAGTCTGCATAGTGAAACATTCAGGAAATACAGACTCCGAATGATTTTAAAATTCAAATTAGGTTCAGATTTTAAGGATAATTTTAAACAAGGACTTCCAACCAATCGCGTAACGCCCTGCATTTTTGTTAACAAATGAAATTTATCACGAGATTTGATAAAATTAGGCGCGCGACGTGACAATCGTGGCGCGAGACACGGAGTGTGCCACGAGAATTTTGTTAAATGGAAGGCAAGGTGTTACGCGATTGGTCGGAGGTCCTTTAAAATTACACATAAAATCTGAACCTAATTTGAATTTTAAAATCATTCGGAGTTGGTATTTCCTGAATGTTTCACTATGCAGACTGGTCTTAAAATTGGTAGAAGAATTGATAAAAAATCACTTGATTTTCTACTTCACCCTCCCTTTAAAGACAACTGAACGTCAGCTTCTGTGGCGCCCCTAAAATGCGCCACCAATTTTAACCCCAACAAAGGCTGGAACCAATCATAATTCCTCCAGATAGTGAGGAAGGTGGAGCTAAAACTAGCCTTTGCTAAGTTTAGGCATAAATGATGAACAGTAAAAGGAAGCTATTTATGGTTCTGGTTTAGGGGTCCAATTAACTCTTATCTCGTGACTATGGGAACATCTATTGTCATTTGTTTTGACTAAACCATAGCCAAGACCATAAGTTTACAAGAAATGCTCCATAAGAATGACACTACCCATACTTCGTAATGCTAGGAGTAGGGACTTACAGCTCAAGCTAGTTCGAGAATGACAAGCGAGATATAACTACACTCAGTTTTGCAGGACTTCCATCTTCCTATTTAGTATGTGCACTAAGCCTTTGACAGCGCCTCACCAGGCGTCGAATGATGTTTCACCTACATTCACTTCATGACAAGCTCTCAGTAACCAGTGACAAACTTATGGAACAAATCTTATGAATTTGAATTGAAAATCTTACAAAATGTTAGATTTTTTTAATTAATTCAATTGCTAAACTCTGTCATAATACAGGTACCAATACCTGGAACCGAAAGTCCCTTCAATCTACGCAACTTTTCCTTATTAAATTGAATAACTTAATATTTCAGAAAAGGTCAAATTTCTCAATGAGGAAATAAAAATTAAAAACAATGAATAATTTCTCTATAGGCCAATAAAATTGGAAATCTCTCCAGATTTTAAATGAATCTCTCTTCTAATTCAAAACTTCTAACTTTTGAAGAGCTCAAGAAGTTTTAGAGGCTTAAAGGGAGGGTGAAGTGGAAAATCAAGTGATTTTTTATCGATTCTTCTACTAATTATAAGACCAGTCTGCTTAGTCAAACATTCAGGAAATACAGATTCCGAACGAAGTATTTAAATTCAAATTAGGTTCTGATTTTAAGGATAATTTTAAACAAGGACCTCCGGCCAATCACGTAACGCCCTGCCTTTTTATTAACAAAATTCTCGTGGCACGCTCCATGTCTCGCGCCACGATTGTCACGTCGCGCGCAAATTTTATCAAATCTCGTGATAAATTTCATTCAACATGGAGCGTACCACGAGAATTTTGTTAACAAAAAGGCAGGGCGTTACGCAATTGGTCGGAAGTCCTTGTTTAAAATTATCCTTAAAATAGGAACCTAATTTGAATTTTAAAATCATTCGGAGTCTGTATTTCCTGAATGTTTCACTATGCAGATTGGTCTTATAATTAGTAGAAGAATCGATAAAAAAAAAAAACCACTTGATTTTCTACTTCACCCTCCCTTTAACCAAAAGCTTGATAAAGGATTGAATTGAAAGACACGCGTAAAAAATTTATTTGAATGCTTACCACAACTACGCCATAATGAATGTGAGCCAAAATCAAAGTGATTGTCAATATCCTCAAAATATAGACTTCTTTAACGCCTAAACTGGGGATACCAAAGACAACGGCCACTGCCAAACCAACTGGATACGTCATCCAGTTAATTGTTTCGCTTTGTGTTTGCGACATCTGACTAATGATTAAACGGCACTGAAATTACAAAGCATCAATTACAAAATCATTACCATAAACTTAAAAACATCTCCTACAGGGTTCCATACAACTTTTGGAAAACAAATTTCCCTGAGATTTCCAGGTTTTTCCCGTATATGGAGCCAATGTTAACGAAGGAGGGGGGGGGGGGCAAATATGACTATTAGATACTCAAAGGACACCCCTATATCTCTAATATAACCAGAGTTATGAGCCTCCAAAGTTTAGTGTAATGTTAATCCTATGGAGCGTATGTTTATGAACATTTTGCTCAATTACTCGGCCCCTGTTTGACGCAAATTTCCCTGATTTCCCTGAATTTTGCTAAAAATTCGAAATATCCTTGAGTTTTCCCTGAGGTTTTTGTCAACTATTTATTTCCCTGATTTTTCCAGGTTTTCCCTGTTTCCCAGGTTTGTATGAACCCTGTGACCCAAGTCCAAAACAAATTGTACTTACGGCTATATTAGCAAAGACTGTTCCAACCATATAATAAAACATTCGAGGATCACGATTAATAATATCTCCGGGTGAATAAGTGGCCCATAACAAGGTCAGTAGAAAGAAGATGGCCAATGGGAAACCAGGCCGAATGGCTTCTAACAGCGATGATTGCTTCACTTTCCCTTCACGGTACGCTCTGAAACAAATATAACTATTATCACGGCAAATTGAAAATATTATTCAAACTTACAGGTAAATATTGTAGATGGAAACCGGTATTGTCATGCCAAAGGAACAAACTTAAAAAATAATTAAATCATCATTATTATTATTAAATATCCATTGTTTTAATGAGGAAATATTATGAGAATGAAATTACAATAAATGACGGCTTCTGTCGTATCGGCTAAACTCCAATTTAATACTGGGACTGTGATCTTCCAAAATTCGTGGGAAGTTGAACCGCTGATCAGAAAGGATACTAGCAATACCTAAATTTTAAATTTCAGCTATTAGAATTTTTTCCCCAGAAATTAATCAGAAGCATCTTTGCTTTTGAATAGGGATGAACCGGTACCGATACCATATTGGTATCGGCACCGATACTCAGAGTTTCCCGATATGAGGGGCTACTCACTTCCCCAAAAAATGTACACCAGATTTCTTATTTCCAAATATTTCCGATTTATTTCTATTATTTTTGTATTTCTTTATTTCCCGATATTTCTCCTAAAATTTCCAATATTTTCACTATATTTCCCTTAAATTTCCAATATTTCGATTATTCCTTCGTATTTCTAATATTTCTCAGCATTTCTATTATTTTTGTATTTCTTTATTTCCCGATATTTCTCCTAAAATTTCCAATATTTTCACGATATTTCCCTTAAATTTCCAATATTTCCATTATTCCTTCGTATTTCCAATATTTCCGATATTTCTCATTATTTCCGATATTTCTCATTATTTCCTAATATTTCCGATATTTCTCATTATTTCCCAATATTTCCGATATTTCTCATTTTTTCTTAATATTTCCGATATTTCTCATTATTTCAGATATTTCCCTATATTTCCGATATTTCTCATTATTTCAGATATTTCCCTATATTTCCGATATTTCTCAATATTACGATATTTCTCGAAATATTGAAATATATTTCTTAAGGCTTGTACACCATATTTCGTAAGTGGCTAGCCCCTCGTCCCGATAGTATCAGATCGGTTGGTTCGATACCGATACTAAACCGATACTCGTTTAAAATGCGTTATATGACGCTACTTGACATTTTTAGGTCTTTTCGTAACGTAATGATGGTGATAATATCTCATTTCTATGAATTTCAATCGTGACGAGTTCTCATTTATATAAAAAGTACCTGAATTCAGTTTATCTAACAACTAATAAGCGAAAATCTTTCTTAGTACGCGCCTGTAGGGATGAACCAATACCATATCGGTATCGGTTCATGTTTGTACCGGTATCGATCAGTATCGGGTTAAGCCTGGTATCGGCCATCTCAACTTTTGAATGACTGTAGATTTTACTTACAATTTGTGAAATATCATAGCTCCACGGTAGGTAAAGTATACCGGTGATGTATTTCTCCCAATGCGAGAGAAAGAAGCAGAAATGCACAATCCATAACGTTAGAAATATTCTGTATGGATCACAACTGTTGGGACCTCTTCCAAAGACGGAATATAAACAAGTAGGCATCAGTAGGCAAGCCCAACTGTCTAAACCATGGTCCATCAACTCTCCCAATGGACCGCTACGCACGTTAATGAAAGGTTTAATTTAAGCTCGTTGCCCTAATTAATATTCTCTATCACAATTATAATAACCTGGAATTAGTTCTACGAGCTTGTTTTCCATCGATACCATCTGATTTAATTACGAAAATATTTAAATAAACGATAGTAATTAAAGGGAGGGTAAAGTGGAAAATCAAGTGATTTTTTTTATCGATTCTTCTACTAATTACAAGACCAGTCTTTATAGTGAAAAATTCAGGAAATACTTCTGAATGATTTTAAAATTCAAATTAGGTTCAGATTTTATGGGTAATTTGAAATAAGCCCCTCCGACCAATAGCGTAACGCCCTGCCTTTTTATTAACAAAATTCTCGTGGCACGCTCCGTGTCGAATGAAATTTATCACGAAATTTGTTAAAAATTGCGCGCGATGTGACAGTCGTGGCACGAGACACGGAGCGTGCCACGAGAATTTTGTTAATAAAAAGGTAGGGGTTTACGCGATTGGTCGGAGGGGCTTATTTCAAATTATCCTTAAAATCTGAACCTAATTTGAATTTTAAAATCATTCGGAATCTGTATTTCCTGAATGTTTCACTATGCAGACTGGTCTTGTAATTAGTAGAAGAATCTATGAAAAATCACTTGATTTTCCACTTCACCCTCCCTTTAATAAATACTAAAAGACAATTTAATAAATAGCATTTAGCTAACCTAATGTGTGGGCCAAAAAATGGTTTATGGCGCAAACAATCCAAACCCAACAAGGAATGGGTGACTCTTCTTTATTGTAATTGCTATTAGCCCAAAAACTATAGTCGTATATTGTTAGAAGGACAGTGTTAACTGTAGTTAACATAAATCCTGAAAATGTTAGAACATTTGGGGCAATCCATCTTGGTACGATCTGATTAAGAGTTTTTAATTAATATTAATATTCCGATTTATTTCATAGAATTTGTAGGGACAGACATTTCCCAATGCTCAATGAAACAATTGTTTGTGGATTTAATTTTAGGTAATCCTAATGAACTTAAGGAATGTGAATTATTAACAGGGTTAAAAAAAACCGGGTTTTAATAAAATAAACCCTGCCCACAGGCCCGGGTTTTATTGGGTTTTTATCTTTAGCAGTTGCGTGAATGGTAAAAATTTTAATTCAAAAGTAACTGCTTAGTAAAAAAAAAGTCTTAAAATGTTTCATAAAAAGTAATAAATATTATCAAGAAGCGATATCTAGTTTACTAGGGAGAAGAGGGTATAAATTCGCCATATTTCCAGCTTTAACTCCAGTCCAAACATAGGTCCGGAGTTAATTCCCGCCTCTAAATTACAACCAGCATCTCATAGTTCTTGAAAACTCACGTCAGAGCGACGCGAATGACGAAAATTACTGACGACTGAGGAGAGGCGTCGGCGAAATAGCCCGGCCTCCTTTTACTTCCCCCCTTGTATTTTGAAACGGGGACTGGGACTATGGCGCGCGAATACTTAGGCATCTTATACTTTCTCCCTAGTAAACTAGATATCGCTTCTTGATATTATTAAATAGTACTTTTGAAGTTGAAACAACAAATATCTTAATTATCTTTAAAATGAAATTACTAAAGCATTCATCAAAATTGAAGATCTTAGTGATGGGTGTGGGCGTAAACCCAATAAAACCCGTGGTTTTTTTTTAATTCGAACCCTGATTACTAAATGTCATGAGATTCGCAAATGTCGGACCCTGCTCAAATCTATTAAAAATGAATGATTTACTTTTACAACTTGATCCCAAAATGGATGCATCACATTGTTGCTAAGTGGGCTGGTATCTTTTGAACTATACTAGAAACAATAATTAAAATACAAAAGTAGGTTATATATAGGTTTACGACAACTAGCTCCGACAGAATATAGAACAGTAGATTAACCCTAATTAATTAATTAAAGAATATCAAGCCTATAGGATAATAAATGAAAAAACCGGTGCCAGCATAACGGTACGACAAATAGAAATTATAGATTACAGCAGAAGTGAGATGAGACTAGAAGTGAAGGGCTCTAGCATTGATAGTAGATTCTGGCACTAGTGAACAAATTTGAGGATTTTATGCCGCTTCCATCGCGCCTACACTACAGACAAAAAAATTGGTCGAGTTCCAAAAACATTTCCTACCCCCTTCCCCTCAACCTAAAGCTGCGGAACACGGACGCGGCTCCTTGAATATAGTTCGGCCGTCTACCACCGCGAGCGTCTCACGTTTTGGAGGGAAAATTCAGAAACCGCTACTAGAGGGCCAACCGTTCTTGTGTTATCGAGAATATTCACTTTCGCCGAGTGAAGAATTTGATTAGCTCATTACTTCTGGTCTCATCTCACTTCTGATTACAGTAAATTTTAAAACGCAACATTGGCGATTTTTAAAATAGGCTGAAAATGTGCAATAAGCGCTAAAATTTTAATCCTTATCTATTTGGACTTATCATCGATGAAATCAGAATCGCTTTCGATTCGTTATGGAATAGATTCTCTCGAATCAGGTGTTTTTTTTTTTAGGAAAGCGGGAATTCGACAGAAACACTTATCTTAAAGTGGGTCTTGTCAAAAAAAAATCTCTTCCGATGTTTTTTGATCGGATGGTATGAACTACGTTGAGCCTGATAAATTGAATCTTTATCTACGTTACTGCACTGTAGCTAGCTTACTCTAATATATTTGTAAAAATTGCGGTGTTGGTATGATAGGCAAATTTTTTAAAATAGTTTTCCGTTAGTATCCTATGCACTACTAAAAGTACAGTTTAAATAGGGGTTCATCAGATGGTGGTGACCTTTCTTAATACACAGGCGTTCCAAAATGGGTGGTAGGATTGAAAGTACTCTGGCAGGGTTCATACAACTTTTGGAAAACAAATTTCCCCGAGATTTTCAGGTTTTTCCCCATATACTTCCCTGAGTTTTCCAGGATTTTGCGGATATGGAGTATCCTATGGAGCAAATGTTAACGAAGGAGGGGGAGGGGCAAATAGGACTATACCATACTCAAAGGACATCCCCGTATCGCTAATATAACCAGAGTTACGAGCCTCCAAAGTTTAGTGTAATGTTAATCCTATGGAGGGGATGTTTACGAACGTTTTGCTTAATTACTCGGCCCCTATTTGACGCAAATTCCCCTAAATTTTAAATAAATACGAAATTTCCCTGATGTTTTTGTCAACTATTTATTTCCCTGATTTTTCGAGGTTTGTATTAACTCCGCTTTTGTCCTCTGGGTGTTGAGTGTTTTACGGACGACCCCTTAAATTTAAGTAAGAAACTAAAAGAAAGGGCTAAATTAATTAAGGGGTCATCCTTAATGTACTCTAAACATAAATTGTAAACGGTGGCCAAGCACAAAATGTCATAGAACATTTTCAACTCAAAATCACTCATAGAACCCACTGTACTTGGTCCTACCACACTTTTTGGAACACCCTGTATAATGGAGGGTCCCGGCTATAACCCTCATAGCATTAATGAAATGTTAGGTTAGATTAGGTTCATGGTTTATCGTGCCGTGTTAGGTCAAGTGTTTTGGGGGGAGGGGGTCAAGTAGCGGATAACATGGAAAACTAAGACTTCTTGCGTGTGTCTAATAATTTTAACCAGGTTGAGAAATAAGGATTTAAAAAAACACTGCCCATGTGGCCAGTAGAGCCAGCCCAAAATAAACTGGACACTGGCCACTTTAAGCAGCTTTTATATAAAATATCAAAAAAGTGTCTTCTTGCTAGTAAGGCTTCCCTTAAATCGTATTCGTTATACATAAAAACAACGGAACCTTTACATTAAATTAAAGCTTGCACACTTTATCATATATTATTTACATGTACTTTCTAAGTATAAGTTGATTAAGAGAGAACTTGCACTACCTGAAGCACTACAAAATGTACGGAAAATTTTGCTAGCAAAAAAACCTTTTGAACTAAGCTGTTTAGTCTATGTTTTCTTTTTGATCTAAAGAATGAGGGCGAGTGAGCCTTGGGTTAGGTTGGGTTTAATTTAGCTTCATGGTCAGGTTAGGTTTACTTAAGGTTCAGGTCAAGTTGGGTTAAGGTCGTGCTGTTTGAAAATTAATTTTCAGACAATCGTTTTTTAGTTGTTTCTAGCTATTTTTAGGGTGCTGATCATGAGTATCGACTTTATTTACAAAAAGGGCCTGGTAAACTTCATTTGTTCTAAAGTTCAATAGTCTTGGTTTATTTCAGGGTTTTCTTACTTAATACCCCATCATGAACCCTACATGAAATGCCGTTAGGTTGTACATGGCACTTGTAAATTTGGAACATAAAATGTTCTCCCCAAACCAAAAAAACTATTTCTACTTTCCAAAATGCAACGGTGTTCTCAAATGAAAAGATACTCTTAACTCTAACAAAAGCGATAAAGATATAGCATAAAATCACCTTTGTCGTTTAGACTTAACTATTACAAATGATATAGTGGTACTGGTGGGGTAATTAGTGAATGACTGACAATGATTCCCCTGTTTGGGAACCTTAGCAAATTGCATTTAACAGGGTCACTGTTACCATAAAGGCACCCAAAAGAAAAACTGCAAATCAGGCTTACTTTATAGTTGTCAAACCCAGTCAGGTGTTCTTTACCCAAATACTTCACAGCCATTGTGGTACTTGGTAGGTCAGCGTTAATGTTCAAAAATCAGTCTTAAATTTCTCAATATAGTTTTTCACCTTTCTTGTAATAAGTTGTTGATGGAAAATCCTACTTTCTGAACAACCGAAGGCAGGAGAAGCTTCGCGTAGGTTAAGTTTTAAAGCCACACTATTCCCCAAATCCTTTTAAAGTTTAACTGTTGCTCTTGACGTCTTGCAATAATGAGAACGCAGATTCTTTTTGTCGGTAAATGTGGGATGGTTGGGTTTGGACCCTTTGCCAGGCCTTAGGCCTTGGTCGTGCACGACTCATTTTCCTTTACGATATAAAATACGCAAACGTTCATGTTTTTAAAAACTCCGTTGTAATTTGCATTAAGAAGAATTGAATACCGAAAATTATAATCCGCGATCTCTATGATAATACTTTAACGTAATAATTTAAGAGAATAATTATTTTATGAGACCGGATAATGGTACCACTACGCCCGCTTAGAAGAAAAACACCGCTACGACTACGAGGGTTACGACATAACAGAGTGTGTGAAGTGAAGCCCTAGGCTGGGGAGTGGGGAGCTTCGCTCTGGCCGTGCACTGGCCTCCCAAAAACGTAGTAAACAGCCGCCATCTACGGGTTATATATTTCGTCGGTTGAAATATTCTAATTAACTTGACACTAGCCTTTGGCCTTTATAGAACAATTAAATAACCTTGGATTCTAGTAATCTACCACCAGGAAGGCAATTTTTTTAACTCCGATATAATTACTCTATGGGAAAACTATTAGCGAATTCCACTGACTGCTCTCGGAGCGCTCCCATGGAGCAATAAATATAGGAGACCCTGATTTAGCAAAAACAGTCTTTAACGAAGCCGAGAGCTACTTCTCCCATTTATATGGCTCCATGGGAGCGCTCCGCGAGCAGTCAGTGGAAATCGCTATATATTAATCTAGGCCTATCACGTGGTCAGGAGTTTTTCTCGGTGGAAAGTTATTTTGCGCGAAATTTGAATGTTAATTTCGGCATGAAAACTTATGTATGTGAAATTTATAACACGAGCCAATATTTCACGTAAGTTTTTTCGAGAATAGAATTTGTGTTGTTTTATCAGAAGTAGATACAGCTAATGGGAATCGTTGTGATGCCGTTTTCTCAACTTATCTAGGCGAATTTTGTGGGAAAATCACGAATTTTCCCTCTCAGTCGCGCTATTTTGCGCTATTTGCTGTCTATGTTTCATCAGAGATTGTGTATTAATGCCATAGATATAGTAAAACTATAAAGGGTCTTTTAACATATCTATGATTAATGCAGTCTTTAAGGCCTGCATTTAAAACCCTGTAAAGTGGTCGCTCGCTGTCTTTGACTGTATTTGGCTCCATTGAAAGTTGGCGTGTACTGTCAATAAAGTGCGTGAATTATGCCAATTTATTCAGGATATTCTTACCGTTATTTGACCTCATTCTTGACTTTCCAATACTAAAAAGTAGTAAAAATCCGAAAAACGACTTAGAGAAAATTACGTTATCAAGTAGCCAAAGTTGTAGAGATCCTGGTGCATACCCAATTGTTAGATTACCTCAATAGTGTAAATTTCTTCTCTCCAGCTCAGCATGGGTTCCTGCGCAAACATTCGTGTTCAACCAACTTACTCGTAGCCACCAACCAATGGACTACTTGGTTAGACGAGGGCTTTGGCGTTGATGTCGTCTACCTCGACCTCGCTAAAGCCTTCGATAGTATCCCTCATGATAAATTACTGCGTGCCCTATTTCTAGCCGGAGTTACTGACCAGGCTTTGCAATGGTTATCCCATTATCTAACTGACCGCCGCCAAAGAGTTGTCCTACAGGGTCAGCACTCTCCCTGGGCCCCCATTGAGAAAGGTGTCCCCCAGGGTTCAGTTTTAGGTCCACTACTCTTCAATGTATTTATCAACTCCCTCCCTAGTGTTGTTAAATTTTCGCAAGTTTTGCTATTTGCAGATGATACGAAGCTTTCATCCCGTATAAAATCCCTATCTGACTCCCTAAACCTGCAAACTGACCTGGATTCCGTAGAAGCTTGGGCCTCTGAACATGGCCTCAGCTTCAATATTAATAAATGCGCTGTACTTCACCTAGGATCCTCTAACCCACGGTATACTTATCGTCTCTACGGTCAACCTATCCGTGCCACCCTATCTGAATCTGACCTGGGTGTTACAATGGACCCATCCCTTAAATTTACCTCCCACACCAATAAAGTCTCTAAAAGGATTTATTCCCTATCAGGCTTAATTCGTCGTAATTTTAACAACCGCTCCCCAGCCCTCATTAAAACCCTCTATAATGCATTGGCCCTCCCTATTTTTGACTATGCCTCCCCTATTTGGACACCATCTTCCTCCCTTGGTATTACTGCCCTACAGAAAGCCCAAAACAAATTTACTAAACTAACTCAAAAATTAGATAAACTCCCAGCCCCTTCTCGATTAGAAAAACTTAAAATTGATCCCGTCATTATCCGCCATAAAATTAACAACCTATGTTTACTTCATGACTTCTTTAATAACAAATTGGCACTTAACGTTGAAACTTTTTTCCACCCTGCACCGTATCCCTCTACCCGTGGACACTCCCTTAAACTTGCAAAACCACGCGCCCTGACGTCTATCCGCCAACATCATTTCACCCACACTGTTATCTCAGATTGGAACGCACTCCCTGAATCTATTATTACCATCTCAGATAAATCAAAATTTCGCGCTAAGTTATCGGCTCACTTCAATAATACCCCAAATTGACCTGTAGTCATACCGTTTTTTACTTTGTTACTTATCTTTTTTCTACTTGTCACTTATTTTTTTTTTTTTTTTTTTTTTACTTTGTTACTTATCTCTTTTTGTTTTTTTTTTCTTTTTTTACTAATGTATAACTAAATCGTTAATCTCTGTATAACTAAATCGTTAATCTCTGTATAACTAAATCGTTAATCTCTGTATAACTAAATCGTTAATCTCTCTCGGTTGTACTAACCAAGCTCTAATGGCTTACCTGTACTGAACTAAATAAATAAATAAATAAATAAATTATATAAACTTTAAAATTGGTGCTCAGTCAATGAAGAGGCGACATCTGGTATGCTGGTAAATATAGTTTAATTTTTTTTCTTTTTTTTTCGCTTCTGACAATTAGTTAACTGTGTTGAAATATCTCTTAAATACAAATTTATATATAAATTCGTTGCTAAATCTTTTGAAAATACCAAAGAATCCCCTTCACGACTATGTTTTCATTCTCTGCCACTGCTGGCCAGTATATAGTAAAGATGACCATTGACGTTACATGAATGGTTAGGCGTAAAGTAGTCAAAAAACCCTTCACTATCGGCTGGGAGTGGTGGCGCACTCCTGTAACCCTGCTTCTGGGGAGCGAAATTAGAGGCTCGCAATGCCGTTAAATTAGGTTACGTAAGACCCTCCCTTTGTTGCTCAAGCCGCATCACTGTCTACCTCTTAAACACACCATCTTAGCTTTGAAACTGAGGGGGCGTGGAAAATGAATACTGGAAAGGTCCCCGGAAGGAAATGGAATACCGGAAACGGTCCCCGGAAGGAAATGGAATACCGGAAACGGTCCCCGGAAGGAAATAGAATACCGGAAACGGTCCCCGGAAGGAAATGGAATACCGGAAACGGTCCCCGGAAGGAAATGGAATACCGGAAACGGTCCCCGGAAGGATATTGAATACTGGAAACGGTCCCCGGAAGGAAATGGAATACTGGAAACGGTACCCGGAAGGATATGGAATCCTGGAAACGGTCCCCGGAAGGATATGGAATCCTGGAAACGGTCCCCGGAAGGATATGGAATGCTGGAAACGGTCCCGGAAGGATTAGGAATACTGGAAATGTGACCCTCACGTGGAAAAGCAAAAGATGGTAGCTGAAAGCTGGTGGACAGTAAAGAAAGGGAAGGCAGTAACCTGGTGCGAAACTCTAATTTTGGAAAAAAAAAATTCACAGAATACACAAGTATCATGTTTAGAATTTTTTGGCGGCCGAATTAAGTAACTTTGGTAAACCTTTCTGATTTTTGTATCGTTGTTACCATTCCAGTGCGAATTTTGGTAGTGAGGGGTGTAGACTGTGTATCCCTCCCTCTGGGCGCGCTCTTGGAAGAGGGGATACTGTACGCGCCCAGTAGGGGGGATGACACTGAGCTAAGAGTTGGAAGGGTATGACGTTTGCATACGTAGTACTGCCATTACTGTCAATGGTCTATGGATTAATAATGTTATTGTACAATAAAACGAATTTTGCTTCGCCATCATTAAAAAACTGCGTTTATATACAATCCCTGGCGACACTTTTTCAAAACCCACAAAGGGTCAGAAATTAGAAATTATTATATGTATTGCAATTTGAATTTAAGTTTATACGGGAAATTTGGTTTTAATTGCGTAGTTCAAACATTTGTTATGATTCTTTGAAGCCACAATAATAAATAGTCTTTAAGATAGGTAAATTAATGATGATCAGATTTATGTTTAGGACTTTTCCGAAGAGGTGTTTTTAATGCTATCCCGACCAAATTTCACGGAACCGTAAAAAAATTACGCATAATTTTGAGGATAATTCCTCGAAAAAGAGCCGGCAAACAGTTTTCATTAAAACTTGTAATACGAAAGAGAGCGAGTTCGTGGAGACAAAGCTTACCGTTCATGTTGAAAATGCGCCAAAGCAACCTCTCGATTTTCTTGGACTTTATTGTCTTTGTAAAACCGCTAGGCCTAGTTTTTATTAAGCCGAATTTCTTCAGGAAATTCTTCGAGATTATACATTTTCAAAGAAGTAACTCGACGATCCAAACGCCTTCAATTAAAAAACAAGTTGGGAAAACCAAAATATTACCTCTCCGAGTCAAGACGACTACTTACAAACTTATTTGCCCAGATATGGAAATGTTTCTTAAGTTAAAATTTATGAAATATTAAAGCAGTATACAAAGCATAGCAAATATACTGTAAATCAGACGACATTTTACATCCAATAATGATATACTTGTACACATTAAAATCATTCGATGGGGGGAAAAACGGGAAATGAAGAGATAAAACTTTGGAGGGATATTACCTTTACGTGTTTGTAAAGGCCTGATTTTCTACTCCTCAACTGTATGCCCTCTATGTTCAAAGCCATATTCACAACAGGGTTGCCATGTAAACACTATCCTCTCGTTTCACCTCAACAATTTTCTTAGTTTGTCAACATGACTGTTAACGTTACAAACACCAAAGCTTATTTGTGGCTACACACACTGAAAGTAAATGCGTACCATAAAAAGCATGAAAACACGAAGCTATTATCCGATTACGATCAGACCTTTCACTGGTCTGGGCTGCGTTCAGCAGAGCTCACCAAAAAAGACAGCGGATTTTGGAAATGTTTACCGGTGAGCTCTGTCGTCATAGCTTTTCTCCGGTCATCGGCGTTTTATAAATGACGCTAGCGCAATAAAGCGTGCAAGGTACCAAGGCTTAACAAAAATTGTATGATAACATATTTATAGAGATAGATAACAACTTTTATAATTAAAATTAGAAACTAACATATCTCTTAAAATTCTCGCGTGATCAACTGGTTTCACGCCAATTAAATAGCTATAGTCACATAGAGCTATTTGTATTAATTCCTCCATGGTTTTTTCGCCAAGCTGAGAACTACGCGTTTTACGTCACGTTATCCAAAAAGCCGACTATTTTCTTTGAAGACCGCGCTAGCTCAGCGCTAAACACCGTGACGTCACAATTCAAAAACAAAATCCCGTTATGCAGGATACTGCTAACAGCGCTGGGCTCTGCTGAACGCGGCCCAGATTTCCACCATGATTATAAAGGGTGCGTTCAGTAACGCTCAACGGATACCAAACGCGTTGAGCTCCGTTGATCAACGTGATGTCATGTGACGTATTAGGCTACTGAACGGTTTTTGCAAACTTTGCGTTGCATCATCTGCTTACAGTTCATGGAAATGCAAACGCAAGGACCTGCTAGCCGAAATAAGAGCAAACTCTGACCCGTAACTTAGCCAAGGCTTAAACTTTCAAACCCAATAACTTTTAAAGCTTCATAGATATAATCGAAAAAATTTCATAAAATAATTAACAGACACTATTCATTCGCATTCAGTCGATGTTACACCGATTTTATAAATAGTTCCGAAATTATCCATCAAATTAACTTCTCGATAAGTTTCCTCCATTGCTGCTACGTCACAAATGCGTTGCTCAACGAAGTAATCGGCTCTTACAGCCGATGACTTCGATGCCTCTTCGCTTACAATCGTGACGTCAAACCGGAAGTTCCGAAAATCGTTCAGTGGCGAATGCGCATTCAACGGAGCCTCCGTTGAGCGTTACTGAACGCGCCCAAAATCTAAGCCTAATTATTTAAAAGTGTATTTAACTTTCGGCTCACTCTGAACCGTTAATGTCTCTGCATTACAGAAACGAAAACCAAACCCAAGCGTTTACTTTTTGGTTCACTAGGCCTATTGACAAATAAAAGATCATTTGACCAACATAGTAGCGTTGTGCTTGTATTCACTTTAGAAAGGATTATGCTATAAACCAGAGCTGTGCTAATTAGCTGACAACTAATTGAATTAGAATTAGCAATTAGGGAAATATTTATGAACTAATTAATTAGTAAATTAGCAATTAGGGAAATATTTATGAACTAATTAATTAGCAAATTAGCAATTAGACATAGAAACTAATTCAATTCAATTAGAAATTAGACATTTATTTATCAAACTAATTAATTAGAATTACTATTTTCTAATTAAGGTAAAAAAGAAACCATAAGTAAACATAAAAGTTTAAAAGTGCTCATGGGTTTAGTACTTTGGTGATGTTTAATGCCATTGAAAAACGGGTACGGAAGCCATGAATTATTCTCGAAAAATGAGACAAGCCTTGAGCCTTCCGTCATGTTAAAATTTTTCTTATTTCTTCATTTTCTTGCCACAGTTCCTATAATGGACTCCTGAGTAGTAAATACATGCGCACTGCTATTAATTCGAGTAGGTAAAACAGTCGAAATTTCGAAATGGGGCAGTTGCGAACTACGAAATTTTCTATTAGTACTAGTATTCTCTCATATTTGAGGAGCTGAAAAATTTAGAGTAGCACTAAGGTTTCCTCATCGATATAATAAGGCTTTTTCATATTCAAATAGATGAATCAAGAGTTAATTCCTCGATTTTTTACAACAAATTGGCGTAAAAGATAAATTGAAAATCCAATTGGATAATTAGTTAATCCTAAATCTAATTAAATTTTAATTAGATAATTACCTTTCCGATTCATACTAATTAATTAGAATTACTTCTCAATTAGCACAAGGTAATTAAAATTCAATTACCATTTTCAATTAGTAAATGTTGCTAATTAATTAGAAATTCAATTAGCTAACTAATTAATTAGCACAGCTCTGCTATAAACAGATGTAGTATAGCTTAAGTAATATATAAACATCCATTTTAAATAATAATATTAAAAAAAATCTTTGGAATATCAAAATGAAATAGAGCTTTAAAGCTACAAAAGTACTAAATGCATCAAAATTACGAAAAATATTTCCACATATTCACTTTATATATATTAAGGATAAAGGGAATATTATGGTTCTGTAGGATTTCTTTACACATCAAAACAAAACGAACTTTTAACGCAGCGCACTACTGTAACAACGGACGGACACACACAGACAAAAACATAGACTGCTTTTTAACTCTTTCCGTATTAATTTTGAATTGAGAAACAAGATTATCTTAAATATTAAAATAAATATAATTAATATTTAATAATTTCTTCGTTAGTTATTCGCCTTATTGAACGTTACATCGTTTTAAAAAAGAACAATTAAACAATCTTGAGAGACTTGACTAATATTGGCGTTTGAAATGAAGCATACGCCGGTTGCTTGGCCTTACTCAAATAGGTAGTATATAAGGGTGTCGAACTACAGCTAAAAGCAAGAACAACCGCAATTGCGAAAACCTTTGGTGGCGATCCCACCTTAGGGAGGCTAGACGTTTCTCGTAACCCTAGCTGATCGCCGCGAATGTCTTAAACCCAACGATGACGATGGAGTAGAAGCCAGGTGTACAGACTGGTGTCCAAGTGGAATGGACGAAGACCAGAAGATGGTGGTGATTAGAAGCCAGTATGTACAGACTGGTGTCCATGTGGGATGGACGAAGACCAAAAGATGGTGGTGATTAGAAGCCAGTATGTACAGACTGGTGTCCATGTGGGATGGACGAAGACCAAAAGTTGGTGGTGAATAGAAGCCAGTATGTACAGACTGGTGTCCAAGTGGAATGGACGAAGACCAGAAGATGGTGGTGATTAGAAGCCAGTATGTACAGACTGGTGTCCATGTGGGATGGACGAAGACCAAAAGATGGTGGTGATTAGAAGCCAGTAAGTACAGACTGGTGTCCGTGTGGGGTGGACAAAAACCAGAAGATGGTGGTGTGAGAACTCAAGTAGAGGAGCCATTTCCGTGACTGTGAAAGCAGTTCGGAAATGGCGAACACGTTTGCTCCGATTTGGAAACTGCGAACGCGGTCACGTGGGTGTAACAACAGACACACAGACACACAGACAGACACACACACACACACACACACACACACACACGTCGAAATTAGAACCTCTCCGTGACATACGTCACTCGGAGAGGTAAAAATGCCGTCGATAGAACTTCTTGCTAAGTAATAAAATTAAAACACCTATGACGTCACGGATTTAGAAATTGCCAAAAAGGCTCATTTATACACTGTAAAAAAAGAGGGTATTTTGGGGGTGTGAATCTGTACCTAAAAGGGTATTTTTGGTCAAAAAACTCCTTTAGGTGTGTTTTAGCACCTCCTGAGGTGTTAATAAAAACCCTTTAAAAATTTGATGGTGTATTATCATACCCTTAGTAAATGTTTAACACACGAAGGGTGTTTTAATGGGAAAAGGGTGTGTTTTTATACCCCAAACAACAGCGCACGCGCTGTTGCACTCTTTTATTTAGCTCGCGAACGCAGATTCACAAGGCGCGATACATTTTCAAATTCAAAATAGGCTTAACGTTTGCTGTACTTGCGTCTGTGTTTCACTGTTATCAAACCACTTAAGAAGGTAATTATTTTAACTAACTTTTTATAAGTTAAACTTTGATTTATGTAAATGTTTCATCCATTTTAACAGCTTGGACCGGGAAAAGATCGTAATTATCCATAGTAATCATGGTTTGTTAAATTAGGTTCGATTGGTTAGGGTTAGGTTAGGTTTACGTTTGGCTAGGATTTTTTAAGTTTGGGTTCTTTTTGCTGGGGTTTACGTTGCCTACTTCTAGCAGCGTGGACATTTGAAGAAACGCTTCCGTAGCCCTGATGCCAATACGGATGTGAACCATTTTGATTCTTGACTTAGTTTTCTTCGAGAGCTTTCAACGTCTCAATAAAAGCCGTGAGCCCATGAACAATAAATCAGACTAATTTATGATTAAAAGATTAAATCAAATAACGAACAACTAATTTTTAAATATTTTTGCGTGTAGATTTAGGCATGGCTCTTCATTAATTCCTTATAAACATAGAGGTGGATATATGAGAGTTATAATACAACTTCTGTGGATAATATGGCAAATCCACAAATGGCGTGGATAATGGACAGAAAGTGCTTTGACTTGTCACCATTTTGTCACAGAACAGCTATAGAACGGGTGATTAATAAAGCCGATGGTGAACGTAACTTTCCTCTGAGAAGTACTCCATTGCAGAAAACGAAGAAACCGAAAAATTGCGAAGCCACTTTCTGATTGTATACTAGTTTTAGATACATTTTTAAATGATTTAAAGTTTTGGGTTTTGAATTTCGCGGTCTAAGTCATTTCACTATTTATAATGAATTTTAACACTCGTTTCTGAACCTCGAATTAAAGACTTAATGTAAAAGTTAATTTATTACTTCTTGTGTGATATATATTACGTAGCGATTTAGGCACATTAAAGTGCCAAAGTTTTTCACACCAGTGAACATCATTTTTCTACTATAAGAAAGAGAACCATGTATGATAATAATTAAACCTTTCACAGCAAATTTTATATTTGTTAGTACCCGTAAATGGCCGAAATGCCATTTCTTGCACCCAGGGAAAATTTTTCAGGTACAGGCCAATGCATTTGGTTTTAATTTCCATCCCATAATGGTGGAAAAGTATTATTCGCATCCCCAAACAGAATTTATCAGGTACATATAAATACCATAAATGGTTTCAATTCGCAACTCAACAATTGAAAGGGTATTTTTTCGAACCACCCTACCGAATTTATCAGGTACAGGTAAATACCATATTTGGTTTCGATTCGCACCCTTAAAAGATGAAAGGGTACTTTTTCACACCCTAAGCAGAATTTCTGAGGTCCAGTTAAATTCCTTTAAGGGTTTTATTAAACACCTTAGGGTAATGAAAAACACCCCATTCAAGGGGGTATTTATAAATACCCTAAATATGGGGTGCGAATTTGTACCTAAAAGGGTGCGTCTCCTGTGGGGGAAGAAAACACCTTTAAAGGTGCGTTTCCGACCCTTTTTTTTTACAGTGTACCTCTTTCTTTTTCTGTCTTTTTTTTTTGTAAAATTTTTGAATCGTAACAAGCGTTTGAACTCCCCAATTAAAACTAACTTTCTCGTATCAGTTAAACTTGACCTGGATTGTGCTTTTTTTAAGGACTGTGAAGAAAAACTGAATCTATTTATAATCAAGTTATTTAAAGTTATCTTACCTTCTTAGCTAATTCTATGGAACTAAAAGGGACATTTCATAGATGTCAAAATCCACGTTCCATTTCGTTATTTCCAGTCTCCGCTGTAGTAAAAACCGTAAAACTTCACAATCTTCATGCTAAGCCTAACTTCCAATAATATTGAAAAAATTTTATTTAAAAAACTTGGCTGATTTATTGATATGAAAAGGATGCAGTGTTTTATTATATGTCTAGGCCTGCCTACAATCATGCTACAATCGATGAACACTAGAAACTCGGACAACACTTATTTTCACCCCTTACAGACTGAATTTTTTTATTCAACCTTCCTTCTGATTAAATGTTTTAATCGATGACAATCGAGGTGGCAAAGCAGGTATAAAGCTGGACAAAGGATCGTCCAATGTCGAGACATTGAACCTTGTGTTACTCATTCTTCTCAAATTACTCTGAGGAGGCCATAAACTTCCAGGCGTGACACTGAAGGACTTGCGCAATGTGTCTCGAAGTGTTTCGCTAACGCGAAGAGATCCAGCTCGTTCCGAATGGCGACGAAGATCAACTAACTCCAAATCAGGATCCTGGAAGGTGATGGTAAAATGGGTTAGCACGCTACCAGAAACATCGCTCTCAATACGCATCGTCGTATTAAGTTGACTCACGTCGTTTTGTGCCTGTTTATCTTTGACTCCCTCATCGATAGTGGCTCTTCGTTTCCTACTGAAAATTCTCTTCAAACTCGAACCATGATTTCGGCCGTACCCGTTCTCAACATCGGTCCTAGTTAAAGTAGGGAGACTGTATTTTCTATTCACCACACCCAATGTCATTCTTCGGGTCAGGTCCTAAGAGGTGTCAAATAAAAAGTGTTCTATTCATTACCACTCGTAGATTTATTCCTGACTTACTTCCGATCTTGGAACCATGGCCACAATGGTTCTATAGACGTCATCGTCTTTAGCATCCTATAATGGTAAAAGTATGGATTATAAGACAAGCTCCGAATAACCAATTATTTGGTTACTTACTCGAAGCATATCCTGGACCGTTATTCTGGACGTTTTCGAATCCCTCAGAATGTCTTCGGGGTTCATTTCGTTACATTTCTAATTGGAATAGAAATTATTTTAAAAATGGATCGATATACATTTCTTTTTTAGTTTTAACTTTGACCTCACCGCCCATTCTGTTAGGAATGTTTGTCCTAGCTCATCCGCTTCCTGACTGCGAACTGTTTGATTGTACTGGCGAGCAACCTGTATAGAGCATTTTATTAGTTCATTACTGTACTAAGATATATTCCATAAGTTTGTCACTGGTTACTGAGAGCTTATCATGAAGTTACTTAGGTGAAACGTCATAGATTCTCGTAAAGCTACGCCTGGTGAGGGTTAGTACAGACTAAATAGGAAGATGGACTGCAAAACCGAGTGTAGTTAATTCTAGCGTCGTTTTCAAACTAGCTCTCAGTAAGTCTATTGCATTACGAGGTATAGGTAGTGTCATACTTATGGAACATATTATAAACCTATGGTTTAGCTTAAACAAATAATTTCCTAATTTTGCTAGGTTACCTTAATGTCGTGGGTCCAGAAACGGCTGGTTCTTTTCACGTTTGTTCGTGGGGCAACTTCTTTTATCTAATATCAAAATAAACATAGCAAAAAAAGTTAGCATTATCAAATTTTGTAGTGCACCACTTTTAAATTACTTTCAGAACGACTAAGGCGCTTATGATGATGCAAATAATGTTAATGATGGTCAAGAGCAAACTCAACGTCCCCAAAATGGCGCATTCAGCGTCCATATTCGTAGAAAAAGAGGGTTTGTATCCTTCAGGGAACTTCAAAGCCGGATTTATGTTCAAGTCCTCGCCATTTTCGTTGGTTATCCATTCATTTTCGAAGAAGTAAGACTTAACGTGCTTCAAGAAAGAAATACCCCAAAGAAGACCCTATGGGATAACGGTTATATAAGTATAAGCAGAAGTGGATAATAGGAGAAGGATGACACACTGTATCCTCTTAATACTTTAGTTATGCATGATTCTTCCCAGACTCACCCTTTTTGTTTGCTGTCCTGCTCATCGAACTTTATATGGGCATCGCACCGTGGGGTGAATTCTATTACTGTTTGGTACTAAATTATCAGCAATCAACCCCAAAAACCTCGTCTTGGCGTGGAACAAAAATCCACAAGCGCGTCTTGGCAAATAGTTAAGCGATAATAGAGTAATGATCAGGGGAACTATTTATCGCGTACGTGTTTCGGTTTAGTAACCTTGCTCCAAATGTCAAGGGATGTTGGGAAGAATCATGTTACAATTACCCCGCTTTGTGGTACACTTCTCTCAAAGAGAAGCATTATGTACTTCTGGTAAAAGTTTGTTCAACTGACACCACTGATCAAACTTACAGCGTTCACGGCTGGTGGAAGTAAAGAAGCTGATATGGCAACTCCAACCAAGGATCCTGCATTGCCACCCAAAACGGACAACGCGACCCCGGCTCCAGAAGGTACAGCAATCAGGACACCAACCCATAGACTTCTTAGCTGTCCCCTAAGGATGAAAACCATGTTAAATACATCCCCTTGACAAGTGTTCCAATTAGAATTAATAAGCCTTATTTACCTTCCAAACATTTCGAAGGTGGGAAAGGGTGAACCACCATATTCTTCGCAGCAAGCTATTCCTACCAGGAAGCCTAAAATTGTAATTAAAATTGGTTACGTTTTATTTTTAATTAATTTGTCAACCTTACCTATGACTAAACAAATTATGAGTCCGAGCAATTCGGCTTTGATTCCCAAAATAAGGAGTGACTTGTCTCTTACTGCCGCTCCAAATGTACCTGCCAGGATCGGACCCTATATTGAAGGCGATACATAACTATTAAGGTATGCTGTTTGAAAGAAGTATAACGCGTTCCTTACCATGAGTGGAGATATGAGCATACTAGCTACGATGACAACTGAACTGTTCTCCATTAATCCAAATGCTGCTATAAAACTGCGAAAATTTACTTTTAAAACAACATTATCTATCAGATCATTGCATTGAAATATTACCTAGCTAAGATGACGAACATGACGAAATCAAACGTTAGTTGACTGCCGATTTTAACACTCTCAACAACCTAGTATACAAATTAAATGTTATTTGGGGTCTCGGGTTTCAAATTTCTATGAGATTTACTTGAGCAACGGTTAGTCTGGCAGTAATAGATTTAAGGAATTGTTTTTGCATAGCCTTAAAACCTTTGCTGGACTTTGATTTCCCCGTACGGATCTTCACCGACTCCGATTTCTCATTGTCACTAAAATTATTAATATGGTTATCATTAAATTCGTCAAACAGCATTGTCGTTTTCAAGTATATTCATACTCTAAATTTTCATCATCATCCTCTTCTTCTGATTCACGGTTTGAATATAGCGTTTCTCTATAGAATACTGCGCAAGGTAAAACCCTGTAAAACAGTGGTGAAGATAAGCGGGGTCAACATTAGTGTGGGTAATGAAGGATGAAAAATAGTCAAAAACAGCGTTGTTGGTTCAAGAAGTAGGAATGGAAAACCGTTAGTATTTACTTCAGTCCGACTCATAGCCCAGTAAGGAGCCCCTCCCTCCAACACGTAACAGTTTAAATTATCTTATTGGCTCCCTTAAACTACGTTCTGATGACGTTGCTGATGGGGACGGCGAAAAATACGTAATTCCTTTTCACCTCTGTCGCTATGACCCCCCTCTTCTTTCATACCCCCTCCCTTCCCGTGGAAGGGAGTCCTGGACTTTGACGCACACCCACATTACTCTGTTCTCCATTCCTACTTTTAAAATTAAATCTATCCCTGGTTCAAGAAGTACTTGTAACAATTATCCTTTCACCCCCAGACCCCACTTCGTAAACTTGTCTTAAAAGTATACAATAACGTAATGTACTTACGCAACTGTTGATTTTCCTATGATTCCAATTCCACGAACAGACAAGGCTCTTAAGATATGGTCGCATTTCTCCGGCGTCTCACAGGGAAAATACACCTGATAGAAAAGATCGTCTTTGTGTCCCGTCCACACAGCGTCTTGTATTCCAAGTAAGGGTAGAACATCTCTCAGCATCTAATTAAAAACAAAGTGGAATAAAATTATTAATTTATAACGTACATTCATTTCTTACCACTTCCAAGGGACCCTTCTTTTCGACGAAGTATATATTGCTATAGACTGAATCCTTTTTTTCGAGTGGTGGTTTTTCCACACTGGGTTCTTTTTGTTGGCCATCATTCAGGTTGAAGAGAGCTCTATCGGGTTCGTCCAGAGATACGGGCTCGTCAGAAGTTGCGGGTTCGACCGAAATTACGGGTGTGTCCAAAGTTACGGGTTTGTCCGATGTAACAGGTTCATCAATTTCTAACACGCATTCAAACGATTAGATTCGTTAAACTTCTAGGTTATCGAGAACACGTGAAAACCTAGAGTAATTAAAGCTTATCTTATCGCCAAGATTTTACAACCCGAAGTTAACGGTAAAATTTTCATGAATAAACCAAAAGGCAATAATTCAACTTCAACGGATCAATTTGTTACGTTACGGCAAAAAATATAGACCATTCCAATAATTCAAACAGAGAAGCATATAATTCAAGAGAGAGCCTGCCTTCTTAGATTATTTCCCAAGACACACCGCTAGAGACAGTGCGAGTCGGATAGCCTCCCGCGTGTAGTTAACTCGTGTTTCGTCTGGCGTTGCCTCTTAACGAGAGAGAAATAACCTAAGATGGCAGCTCCGACCCTGTGCGTTTGTTTCACTGCAAGTAATTAATTGATGGGTCTATTGTGTGCAAATTCCTTCATCTCAACTTCTCAAGGTGCATAAAATTTGTAAAGCCCAATGAACACCTCGAGCCTTTCTCGCTGCACCTCTTTTCTTGGCGCCTACGAGTCTATGCTTCCGTTAAGTAATTTCATAACCTATCTTTATTTAAATTAGGATATTTACTATACCGAGTTCGTTAGTTTTATTTGTTCCCTATCGCTGGGGAGCGTTAATGGCAATTATGCGTTTTGTATGAAACTTACATCTCGGGTGAAAAAATATAACTCTAAGTCACAACTTTCTGAAATAGTCTATGCCTGAAAGAGGTAGCTAGTTCCTCGAATTTGTATTTTGATTTTACCATAAATGAATAAATTTCAGTGGTCAGGCAAACACCACTTCCCGCACTTTCTTTTCCTTTGAACATCGAGTACTGTCTTATCTTAACTATAACGTTACCAAAGCCATACATAACGGAAATTGTCAACTTTTTTTTTTCAGATGAGAAATAAAATACGACATTAGAAATATTTTTAGCTGAACCAATTTCTATTTACACAAACCGTTGTCCCCACTCGAGTTCGTACAACTAACTGTGTCTAAATGTTGAGAGACGTTGTAACGACTTATAAGCCATCCACTATACTACATATTTACCTCTCCGAGTGACGATGACGTCACGGATAGGTATTACACTGGACGTTTCTGTGTGTGTATGTTACCGCGTTCGCAGTTGGAAAATCGGAGCAAACGTGTTCGCAATATCCGGACCGCGTTCGCAGTTCACAGAAAGCAATATTTACTTCTACTCCATTATCATTGTTAGCGTTAAGATGTTCGCGGAGATCGGCTAGGGTTACGAGAAACGTCTAGCCTCCCAATAGTAGGGCTTCCAAAGGTTCACGCAATTGCGGCTATTCTTATCATTTACTGCGAATCAATCGCCTTATATACCCTAAATTTCCAAAGATTGTTAAAGAGGCATACGCTAGAATTCAAACGCCAACAATAACCATCAATCGCGTTATATACCCTAAATTTCGAAAAATTATTGAAGAGGCATACGCTACAATTGAAACGCCAACAATAGCTATGTTTAGAATGATTTTAGGAATAACCTTTCTTAAAACGACTTAACTAGAATCAATTATACTTTTTATTTAATTATTTAAAAAAAAACCCTTAAGCGGGTAGATAGTCCTCGCCTCGACTCGGAGAGGTTTATTTTGGTTTCCCAACTTGTTTCACTAGCGATCTTAAGACCGAGTTCGAAACCAAAGCACTGATACTCACCTTCCTTATTTAAACTTAGTTTGCTGGAATGGGTTGATTCAACTTCCTCATCATCGTACACCTCATCGTACTCCTTTTTAGGAACGGATACCACAAACCACATCCCCGAAGACATCTTACCATTTATAGTTCCCGCTGCTTTAAATTGATGAAACTCTAGGGTCCGAAACAAAACTAGTGTTCTTTCTTCATCAGTAAAAAACAATTGCTATAACTGAAAAAGGAGCTAAAGATTGCAAATCGCCCAAAGATAAGCGTTATCACAGTACACCTTGGCCCGAGCACTCAGATCTAAAGTACGTTTATAATTGCTCGAATTTTTAGCTAACTTTTTCTGATACATTATGCGCTAATCCCTTAGATTGCGAAGTTAGAAGGCGAGGTTTGGTTAATTTTCCCTGAGGCATTCGCTATTTCCAAGGATTTATAATAACTAAGGACAGTTAAGAAGGGACCTGAACCAGAAGGCATGTATGTATGTAGGGGAATATTTTTACATTAAAATGCGCTTTGGTTGATGAAATTGCTTTCTAGTTTAGAATTATTTGGAGTTTAACTGCCTTTGTAGATGTCTTTACTTATACACTAGCCATATTCGCCGGAATGTCAAAGGGAAATTTGGTCGGAATAAGTTTGTATTATCAGTTTTCCAGTCCCTTTATAGATCTCTTTGTACAGAACATCCGTTGTACATTTACTAAAAACGCGAACTTCAATAAAATAGTTAAAAATTATTTTATTCCAACAATTTTCCCAAGGTATTACTATACTTTCATACCACGTGCGTCATTAAAATTGAACCGAAAATGATTTTCCTGTTAAGCTTAGAATTAATCCATTGGTTAGCGAATGTTCAATTGAAAACGACGTTTTTTAGTTAGGAATAAATCTTTTTACGTTTAAAATTGCCATCCTTGGCGGTAAAATTCAATATTTTAGAGAGGAAGTGACGGAAGAACCCCTGTATTTTATCGTGTAGTGTTTCCTCATTTCTTAAATTTAAGTGAACCTCGCTTCTCTTAAAGGGAGGGTGAAGTGATTCTTATCGATTCTTCTACTAATTATAGGACCATTCTGTATAGTTAAACATCCAGAAATATCTCAGAATGATTTTAAAATTCAATTAGGTTCAAATTTTATGGATAATTTGAAATAAGGACCTCCGTCCAATCGCATAACGTCCTGCCTTCCGGTTAACAAAATTTCCGTTGCACGCTCTACATCTTGCGCCACAATTAGCCTATCACATCGCGAGAAACTTTTACCAACGGAAATTTTGTTAACAGGAGGGCAGGGCGACGGGCGTTACGCGATTGGTCGGAAGTCCTTATTTCAAATTATTCATAAAATCTGAACCTAATTTGAATTTTAAAATCATTCGGAGATATTTCCTGGATATTTCATTATACAGAATGGTCTTATAATTAGTAGAAGAATCGATAAAAAAAAATCACTTGACTTTCCACTTCACCCTCCCTTTAACAAATAAGTAAAACACGTCCAATAGCACATATTCTTTTTACGAAACAGAATATTTTATAGCCTTTACTGAATTATTACATATCTAAACACGGTAACAATTAAAATAATTGTGTGGCAATAAAGGCTATATTATTTTAGATGACCACGATGACGGTTATGGCAAGAAATGAATCGACATAATAACATCACTTCTCATTATGATAAAAACTCCTTGTTTAATGTTATTTTGTTATAAGTAAATATCGCTCTGTTTCAAATATAAATACGTATAATTTGTTAAATCCTACAGTAGATCTAAAAGACCTTCAAAACTTTTTTTTTTTCACAGGTCCTTCTGATTTTTGATTCTTAAAGAATGTATTAAACATTTATAACAATGATTATGATAGAAAAACAAACATTAATTAAAATTAAAAACTAAGAGTTAAATGAAAATAAACGTGATTCTGCATGTTAAAATATATTAAATATTTGACTCCATATTTGGTGCTACCGTGAATTGTTTGCTTTTTCTACTAAACCTGGGAGGTAGGGGAGGTACAATGTCGTCAACCGGTGTGACAACGAATCTAGAACTGTTACTGGCCAATCGGCGTAATTTATTGCGCGAAGGCCATAAGCTATAAGGAGGGCTTGCCGCTGAAGCCAAAGACTTGCGCAACATCGGATTGACCGATCGTAAGGATGGTGCCGAACGACGTAACCGGACACCGGCTAAGTCAGGGTCTTCGAAAGCTTTGTTGGTGTTGGACGTTTGCGATGTATTTTCCTCCTGAAAAATGCGAGATATTGAAATATGTTCAGTAGTTCGTGCAATGTCCTACATACATCAACTTGGGCCATGTTTTCCATAAGCCTCGTATGTCTCCGTTTGTTAATAGCCTTCTGGATAGGGGATGTGGTGTATCCTGCAGGGCCACTCTCGATGTCCGAGACACGGCGATTCAGTGATATTCGATTCGTGTATGGACCCATGGTCAATCGTCTCGATAGAGTCTACGATAGTTTAAAATTAACATCGTAATTAACTCTTAAACTCCAGGGATATAACACTCAATGAAACCAGTGGGTAGTTCAGCGGTTCTTAAAACGGAGTGTCGTATTACAACGTGTGTCAATACAGCGGTTTTTCGTATGGGTGATTCTCACTGATAGCCAAACCAGCAATCAAACAAATTAAAAATTCATGACATGATGACCGCAAACCAACGCCTCTCTTATTTAAACGAAACCCAACGTGAACTGACTTAGACAAACCCAACATAACTTAACCTGTTTCCTTAAAGTTGCATTATTATCTTATCATATTCCCAGAACGCTATTTTTCATGAACGGCAACTAGTTAATGATATTTTGAGAATACCTCATTTAAGAGCACGCTGTTGTACCTACATTCCGTCTTACTACGAGAAGCACGAGACATCCCCTTGCAGTTACATTAATATTCAACTTTACCTGAGTGGTTGGAACGTAAGTCAGAATGCTCCTATAAACGTCATCGTCTTCTACATCCTGAAGAAGTTACTTAAATTAATCGACTTCCAAATTGACTTTCAGACAATTTCACTTCTAGTCACTTACGTTGATCATATCTTGTAGCGTTTGATACTGCGTGGCTTCATCGTGTAAAACGTCTTCGGCGTTGATTCCATTCAGATTCTGCGAAAGTTTGTTATGTAAATTGTGTATACAACGCAACGCGGTATTCAGTTCATTTCAAAACTTAAAAGTGGCCATTTCGCTTCATTAGATATACCAGGGATATTAGATGTATTAAGAGGGATGAGCAGCTCAAGCCTTTTCACGTACATTCTTACGCGCCCGCGGCGGCCGTTATTTTAATAAGAGTCTTGTTTTTGCGCTTCCAAGGACAAATTTTTCTCCTTCGTCCAGGAATAGGCCAGGGACTGTTATACCACAGCGTGGCCCCTGGAGTGTGACGAAATTTTTTGTTTTCATGCCTTCCACAAACTGAGTGTATTGTTGAACCATATATGAACCCGCGGCATGATATTTATTATTTGACCTTGAAAAGTGCCAAAAACTAAAACGTCCGATCGATCGAACCTTCTGCGCATGACACCCCGTTAACGTTTCCACATTTTCCTCTCCTTTCTCATCCCTCTTAAAATCTGGAATCCCTGGATGAAGCAGACTAAGTGTCTGCGGAGAGGCAAAGTGGCATATCTTGTTCTTCAATTCATATTGAATATAGCATGAAGAAATAGCTTAAGTTAAGGCGAGTAATACGTAATATAAAAGAAGAAAGTGCATTTCCAGAGAACAATTAAACCATTTTGCGTCTCGGGCATTGAAACGAACCATCACGAATATATTCATGTTAACGATGAACATCGTTCATGGACAACTTTAGTTGCTTATGCAATCGATGGATCATGTCTCGTATTTTACGATAATTAATTTAAAACCAGTCTAGAAGAGAGACCTTATAACTGTCTGTGGTTTAACTTGAATAAATTCATGAAATCATGCGAAAGAGACCCTTTAAAGCCAATCACCCATCATCATCACCACCACCACCACAATACCTGCAGAAGCTTGAAGTTATCCGTACAGGCCTGAGTGAATATAGATTGTTAGAAAAAGATTTCGGAAATTTGATACCCCGAAAACATGCTTTTGTTTTGTGCAAAAGGGTATTAGCTATTTCGATTCAAAATGCTAGTGCCGCCATTTAGTTAAAAAGAGGTAATTTAAGTAATGACTATAACAGAAACTAGGAGTAATTACCGCCCATTCGGATAGGAACTGTTGTCCCATTTCGGACGCTTCCTGGTGATTGATAGTTTTGTTGTAGTCCCTAGCGATCTGAAACAAAATATTTGAAGAAGATATATTAAACAAATGAATGCGACAAAAACACGCCCTAAGTCTCATTAACACAAATCCTCAGGATCATATTATACAACTGTGAAAAGAGGGGAAACGATTTCAGAGTATAAAGATAAAATATTGGGGCCTAAATGAACCATAGCTATAGAGTCTCTATTAACTGAAGTTTTTTATCAGTATTATCAGAAGGGGATAACAGAAAAAGGATGGCACGCTGTATCCTCTTAATACTTTAGTTTTGTGACATGATTCTTTGTTTACTCTCCTCCTCACCAAACTTCAGATGGGCATCGCACCATGGTGCGAATTCTATAACTGTTTAGGCACTAAATGCCCAGCAATCAACAATCAACCCACAAACCTCGCATTAACGTGGGACAAAACTCCACAAGCGCGCCTTGGCAAATAGTTCAGAGCTAATGAGGGAAATTTTTATCGCGAATGTGATTCGGTTTAGTAACCTTGCTCTAAATGTTCTGATGTTGGGAGAATCATGTTATTATTACCCCACTTTGTGATGAATTCACTCTAAGAGAAGTATTATATACTTCTGTTATTATATCTTAAGAAATTACCTTGATGTCCTGCTTCCAGAAGCGTTTCGTGGCGTTGACACTGGCGACTGGCGCTACCTCTTTGATCTTTAGGATTAGCATGGCGCTTATGATGATGCAACAAATGTTGACGACTGTTAAAAAGAAACTAACGATGCCAAGAACCGCGCATTCCTTGTCCATTCTATCCGGAAAGTACCACGCTTCGTAGCCAGCGTGCGGTTTGATAGCTTCCGGGTACGTGTAAGAGCTAATGTGCTTGATAACTGACAAACCCCAAAGCATGCCCTGTAAAAAAAAAAACATTTTAATTAGTTAGTTCTTCGGAAACCCATTATGGTCCGTGGCATCTTACAGCGTTGACAGTTGGTGGTAACAAGGAAGCGGATATAGCTACTCCAACTAGACATCCTGCATTGCCTCCCAGAATGGACAGGGCCACACCGGCACCCGACGGTAAGGCAATCAAGACACCGACCCATAAACTTCGAGATTGTCCCCTAATTGATGGTGTTATTAGTCAATACAGTCACCCTCAGGTGTGTAAATTTAATACCTAGCTGCCATTTCTGAGGTGGGAAAAGGCTGCGAACCCCACGTGTCGGCGAAGTTTCCACAAATGAAACCGATGATTAAACCCAAAGTGAGACAAAAACTCAAACCAAACAATTCCGATTTGACCCCCAACATGATAAGACTTCTATCTCGGATGGCGGCGCCGAATGTCCCCGCCATAATTGGACCCTAAATATATGAGTGGAGGTGTTAAAAGTATTATAATCAAACGCTGTCTTACAAGTTAATTACCATGATAGGAGATACCAGCATAGCTGCTACAATAGTCACGGAGCTGCTCTCCATCAAACCAAAAGCTGCTATCAAGCTTTGAAATTTATACAACTATCAAATTTAGTAATTCTATAGCTAACAATGTACTTGCTTACCTTGCAAGGGCAACAAACATAATGAAATCAAAGGTGAGCGTGGCGCCTCCTCGAACGCCTTCGACAACCTGAAAGACAATTTATTTTAGATAACGGTTAATTACAGTTGATTGCCTTAAGCCGTGTTTCCCAAACGAGACACCTTATTTAAAAACAGTGTAAAATTTTCTGAGAAAAATCCTAAATACGGTAATATATTACTAAGAAATGTGTATAACGTAGCCACTTTTTAAGTCGTTTAATTAAAATATAATAATAATAATAAAACTCAATCGGACTAAAGATGTGTGGCAACTTAAAAACTTTGGGAAACGCAGGCTTAAGCGTTGGCACTGAAACCGCGGGTGCATTTTTTACTTGAGCAACTGTCAGTCGAGCTGTGACGGATTTGAGGAACTGTTGTTGCATAGATTTGAATCCCTTCATAGACTTGGACTTATCTTTGCCCTCGCCTCCTTTTGATTTGACACTTTGACTTGTATTCATTTCTTCTCTGGTAAGACAGCAAACCATTCAGGTCAAGAAACAATACTATAGGTGTAATGATACTTACGTCGTTTCACCATCGGATTCGGAGAATTCATCTTCATCTTCTTCCTCAGTTAAGATGCTCTCTTGGTAGAAAACCGCGCAAGGTAGTACGCTGCAGACACAAAACATGAAGTAAAATACTCTCTCAGTGAAAGCTTTGTCTTTAATTACTTACGCGACAGTGGACTCTGAAACGAATCCGATGCCACGCCCGGCTAACATCTTCAAGATATGATCGCATTTTTCTCCAGATTCGCAAGGAAAGAAAACCTAAAAAGACCCTCGACAAGAAAATACTTAATAAGAAATTTTCGTCCAAGAACCATTTTGGAACAATGTTCACAGTTCCAAAATCTTAAAATTCTTGACACACTACCTGGTAGAATTTGTCATTTCTTTCGGAACACCAGACTGCATCAGTGATGCCGAGAAGCGTCAATAAATCTTTCATCATCTGCGGTATGAAAATTTGTCTTAACTAACATTATTGGCCTGAAATTGTGACACTGTCCTCAAACTACCATTCCTAAATTCTGCCTATACAGATTGTACCAAAAAGTGTGTTAAGACCAATGCACGGTGAGTTCTATGGGTGATTTTGAGTTCAAAATGTTAGCTTACATTTTGCCCTCAATCATTGCAAGATATGATTAGAGCGTTTTAGGGATGACCGCTTAAATTTAATTAGCATCGTCTTCCAGTTAATGAATTAAATAAAAGTGTCATCCGCAAAACACTGGCATTCATAACTTCTAAACGGAGGCCCAGACGGCTCAAAATCGCCCATGGAACCACCTGTACTTCGGTCTTACCACGTACCCTGTATAATAATTCCCCTTTAGTTTAATCTTATGTTTGGTATATAAGCATAAATGACAATAGACCTTTTCGATGTAAAAAAATGGGGTAGGCAACCCTCAATATCGGAACATACAAGGGGGTCGACACATTGCCCCCTCTGAACACTCATGACACAAAAAAACCACAGTGCATGCGCCAAAAAGTGAGATGGAAGGCAAAGTCTTTGCCTTTTAGTTACATCGAACTGGTCTATAGTGTATCATTTGTCTAAGTATCCAGTTGTCAGAGCTTGATATAATGAGAGGTTGTTCCTAAAGACAACGATGGCTATGGGTCATCTGGAGGACAGTGTCTCGCATTGATGAATTGGGTATAAAACGTACATCTTCAAGTGGTCCTCTTTTATCGACGAAGTAAGTGTCTTGGTGTTTATTTATTGATGTTTGGGAAGTGGCTTGAGATTGGGACTCTTTAACGGATGTTGCAGGAGCGAGGGCGGGAGTGACTGCCGCTTGTGGTTCCGGTGTTCGTATTGGCGCAGGCGACGGGACTGGCGTCGGTGCTTTCGGCGCTCCATTGGGCACCGTCAAACCTTCTGCATCAACACAATACAAAAAAATGTATTTATAAATAAAGCACGACCATGTTCTTTGTCATTCATTCAGTATATTTTTGGAACTCATTATCCATGTCACCTAAAACTAGGATGAGAGAAAAATTAGAGGGTGCCTCAGCCTTTGGTACTGGTATAAGGATATATTGATAATTTCCGAGGATATACGGCCGGATTTTAAAATACATTTTCTATTATATAGCTATTGTTTTTCTTTTTTTTTCTAGTATTTTAGAAGCGGTCAATGCCCCTCATAAACAATGTTAAAATAAATATAGTATCATTGTAAAAATGTAGAATATCAGGTTAATCAGGTGTGGTTACGTAATCACACCTAACATTGCGATGGTGTTTTGTGTGTGTGTGTGTGTGTGTGTGTGCTTGTATCCACGAAAAACAAGAGTGGATAGAAACTTATTAAGGCAAGACCCACAACCACCTTAGAAATCGTTATGTGAAAGAATTACAAAAGACCTTTATGTACTCCAACCGTTGGGCCATCTCGAATATTACCTTAGCGAGTTGGAAAACATGAATACTGTACTACATTAGCACATACGAAACTTACACGCCCTCCCCACCCCCAACCACACCTAGCCAATACGTAAATTTTTTTACGTGACTTGTTAGTGTTATTTAGAAGTACAGAAAGAAATAGAAATATAATCCGTCTATTTCGTTAAAGACAAGAATCTGGGATTTTCGATGTCCATCAAGAAGTGATATCTAGAAGCTATTTGTAGCTTTATCTCCAGTCCAAACGTAGGTCCGGAGTTAATGCCCGCCTCTAAATTACAACCAGCATCTCATTGGTTCTTGAAAACTCACGTCGGCGCGACGTAAATGACGAAAATTACGTATTTTTCGACTGAGGGTAGGCGAAATAGCCCGGCCTCCTTTTATGTCCCCCCTTATATTTTGAAAGGGGGACTGGGACTATGGCGTCAGAATACTTAGGCATCTTAAACTTCTCCCTAGTAAACTAGATATCGCTTCTTGATTTAGTTAAAGACAAGAATCTGGGATTTTCGATGTATATCTAATAAAATTTGAGTTTTGTCAGCTAAGTCAACATATAATCGCCGGAACAAGGGTTTTTCAATATTTTAGGTCGACCTTGAGATACCGGCACAAATAAATAGAATACGGTAGAAAGTAATTCAAACTTTAATAGTCGCTAAAAAGGAAATGTTTTTATGATAATGTCAATATTTTAATCCCGGAAGTCGCGTGCGAATCAAGAATTTCAAACAAATTGTATTTGGAAATTTGACTTTTGGATTTTGTTGGATGTGGGAAACCAGAAACTCTTGAATTAATAGCTTATCTGCGAATTCAAACAACTAAGTTACTATGTATACGAAAAATTATGTGGTAGGTGACGTCACTAAAAGCACTCTGGAATAAAGTTAATGGGCTTTTGGCGTAACAGGGAAAGTTTTAAAATTTAATGTTGTGGTCTTCGGTGGGATTTTCCAGTACTGATAATTCATGAAAGATTGTTTTGGAATTCAGCCCAGTAAAGGCTGGTTTTCACTGTTTAAAAACGTAGGAAAATCAGCGTGCCGCAGCGTTTTTTCAGAGATAACTTGCCGCAAGTTTTAGCGTTTTCTAGGCGGCAAGCACGGAATTGGTTTTTAATTTCTAAGTGCGTGACGTCATAGGCGTTTTAATTTGGCCAGTTAGCAAGATGTTCTTTCGACGCCATTTTTTAATTGAAGGAGTTTGGGTTGTCGAGTTAAATTTTTAAAAATGTATAATCTCGGAGAATTTGCTGAAGAAATTCGGCTTAATAAAAATGAACGGTTTTACAAAGACATAAGTCTAAGAAAATAGAGAGGTTGCTATTGGCGAGAACTGTAAGCTTTGTCTACACAAGCTCTCGCTCTTTCATTTTACAAGTTTCAATGAAAACTGATTACGCCTTTTTTCGAGGAATTATCCGCAAAATTGTGAGAGATTTACAGGTTCCGTGAAATTTGGTCGATGAAAACTAGTCTTAAGATAGCATTAAAAACCACAAGTCTTCGGAAAAGTCCTAAACATAAAGCTGATTATCATTAATTTAACTATCTTAAAGACTATATATTATTGTGGCTTATTTAACTCTGTATATACCTTTTAAAAAGGGATAGTAGCATATAAATCGATCTTTGGCAACATCCTGAAGAAAACGACAGAGTTACGATTCTAATTTTTGGCTTTAGCTTGGACTAGTAATTTATTACAATAGTCGCGAGCTACAGATCTTTACCATCATATGGGAACACAGTATTGACATCATGAGCGAGTCAAATAGTCTGTTTTCGAATAAAAAACTAACTTGAAATAGCCTATTTTTCACATTTTCAAGTATTTAAAAATAGCTAAGCTACTCAACAAACCAAGTTTTAAAACCTTCCTCTAGAGGTACTGATATCAACCATGTAGTTTAGTCAAATTCGGTAACGAAATGTAACTGTGCATAAAAACACTACTAAGCAAACAACATTCTCAAATGTTTAAAACATTCTGCAAACATTTTAGATTTTCTATGTAATAACCAAGCAGATTTATTTTTATTGGTATTCTCATTTTAAACTGCCAAGATCTGACATAGATAATTCCATAAATTCTAGAAGAAAAGCAACACCACAGGGTCGGGGGTACCTTCTTGGGTTACTTCTTTCGTGCCAAGAAGCACTGCTAGAGGCAGCGCGAGTCGGCTAGTCCACCTCGTGTAGTGAACTAGGGCTCCGTCTGGCGGTTCAATAAATCTTAGCGCGAGCGAAATAGCCTAAGAGGTCGGCGTCACTCGGCCTAACGCCGGTGTGTTGGTTTCTTTTCAAGTAATTTATGGATAGGTAATTTATGGATAGTCGAAACTAAAGGCTAACCCTTTAACAGTTACGGTTTAATCACTCTAATAAGACAAAACATCGGTTAACACGCGTGTCGCGCTAATTGCGCATTCAAAGTCGCGCGCATCATGTCACGGTTAATCAAAGCATCATTGACATTTGGGAAAGGGGGGAAATATTAGCATAGGAAATCGCCGATTATTCGCGACTCGCAGACGAAATATTTTCAAAAAAAGTGATTTATCGCTGAGCCAGCGTGAGTAGGGACGAATTGACAACAAAATACCGGGAACTAATAAGCGTCCAAAGCCTCCAATCATGGCTTCCTACGAAACTCACTTTAAATATCAATAGATTCTATATATGACGCCAATGGAATTTTAAAATACGCGTGACGTAATCAGATCAGGGACTATAATATTGACATTTAGAAAAAAAAACCAAAAGAACAAGGACAGTCAGATTTCAATATTGTGGACTACAATGTAGGGATACAGTATACTTAATTCGGTATAGAAGAAAATATTAGGCCTATATCTGTCACTTTTAAAAGCCAAGATAGTAGCTTGGTTCAGATGTTGATATACAGGGTGTTGCAAAAATGGCTATATGACAGAAGTACAGTGAGTTCTATAGTTCATTTCCTTTTTTTAGTTTTAGTATAAGGTATCGTCCGAGCTTGAAAACTGTGGCCATGACGGCAAAATGTCATGGGATATTTTCGACTCTAAGTCGCCCTTAGAACATGCTGTACTTCGAACATACCACAATTTTTGGTACACTCTGCATATGGAAAACAACAACAGCGGTACTTTGTTCTAGCTAATGTAGCTAAGTCACTACACTTTCCAATAGTCCTTCAATTTCTTAAGCATTGTTTGTTTACAAGGGGAAAGAACTGGGTAATTTTCGACGCCGACGGTCAGTATCTTTCCTATATTGACTCCTCCCAAAGACTCCCATGTAGATGTTTGTTTTGACGGTTGCGCTGATTTGCCACAAAGCATGTTCAATTGCCGTCAATACAACCTCACGAGCATAGAAACATTTGCTTAAATTTTAAATTCCAGATTTTACACGTACCGAAATACATGTTCATTCTTCTACTAAAACTTCTCGTACTCAAACTCCTACTAAAACACATGTGATTATAAAACTTTCCTCTTTATTAAATGACTTGTAGTCAGGGTTCAAATTAAAAAAAAAACCAGCCCAAAAAACCCACTGATTTTATTAGGTTTTACCCACCGTAAAAAAAACCACATAATAAAACACATTACTAAAAACCCTCCAACTTTGACTAATTTAAATTTTTAAATTATTCGTTTTTTAAAGATAGTTTAAGTTATTAATTGTTTCAATTTCAAAAGCATTATTTAATAATATTTATTATTTTTATGAAACGTCTATTATGCAACTGAGAATTATAAAAACCCAACACAACTGGGGTTTTTAAATAAAACCCGGTTTTTAACCCTGCTTGTAATAAAGAAAATTGGTTTAATCTTTAACCATAGAATGAAAAATCTAAAAATATGGTAATTAATCCAAAGTGAGTTAACTTTCGATTAATTACCAACCAATTCATTTTGGCTAAACAAAACTTTGTTACTTCAAACCAATTTTATGATTCCTTGCCAATTAAGAACCAAGGAGCATGATATACTCGGTTTCACACGTCCAACGTTCATCCTTAAACAAATGTCGGCTCCTATGGCACCCCAAACATGGTGGTCAATCTTCTACACACCAATTTTACTTTGTCAAAAGCAAGAACCAATCAGATCATGCCCTCGAGAGTGGAGCAGCTAAAACTTGCTTTAAGGTGACCATTATGTAATTATGGGTCTCAACCTTCGCTCTTTTGTAAAGACAACAGAAGTGAGAGTACGAGCTCTCTTTATTTTGAAAATAATTAAATGCCTTAACCAATTCATAATTTTAAACTAAACCATTCTTGATCTTCTTGATGAAATACAGTTGAGTAATCTCACATCAAAGATGTTCTAACACCCATTAAACTCTTCAATCATGTACAAATTAAATTATAACCTATATACGTCAATAAACATAAAAAACAATTGTCAAAGTAATTCGCCCGGACTCATTTCGTATACCCCTTGTTTTTTGATAAATAATTTAACGGTATTATTTACGCCGTGCCAGAGTATACTTTAAAGAAAAAGTTCAGGTAACATAACATTATACCTTAAAAGAACGGACGTTTCCTAATATAAAAGGAAAAATATAAAATGAAAATAAATGATCTCTTATTACAAATTAATTAGCATTTAATTAGTCTTAAAACTGAGGACTACTGTGCGACCCGCCATTGCTTTAATGGCGTCTGCTAAACCGAACCTCTTACACCTTACCTTTCTCAGCCTGTGAGAATTCAACCAATCCCATAGGGGTAAGAGGTTTGCGCTAGCAGACGCCACTAAACTAATGGCTGCGCAGTAGTCCTCATTTTTAAGACTAATTAAATGCTAATTATTTTAGAATAAGAGATAATTTTTTTTTAATATTTTACTTTCATATTTAGAAAAAGTCCGTTATTTTAAGGTATAATGTTATGTTACCTGACCTGACCTAGTTTTCCTTTAAACACCTTAGGGTAATATTCTATTGAAATAAAGGTTTCGCAGTGCCATTGGATATCGTTTTAGTTGTTTACTGAAAACGCGTCAAAACAACTGTGTTCGAGTTTCCCATGATTATGACAGTAAAAAGTAGGGTAAATAAAAACCGTACTTGTCAACCTACTAGGCAAAGGCCATGCATGATTCGGTACAAGGCAAGCGCAAATATTCGTTTACGAATGATAACTATTGATCTTGGCCTATCAGCATGTTTTCGTAAAACAAACATTATCCCAAAACAAATCGTTCCCATAGCAATATTGCAAAGAAATACACAAAACTGTCACACTATAGTAATTCATTTACTCGAGCTGCCACGTTTTTTCACAGAATTTACGGCTAATCCTTTACATCTTTTTCTCAGTTTTGTTTATTATAGTTTTTTGCAAACCAACCTTGGGAGTTTGTGACTCAGGGTAACGCAAGGCCTGGATAATCTAAAAATAAAACTGCAGCCAACGCCTGAGTTCAGCTGATCGTCCAAAGTATATCTTAACTCTTACAATTGTATTAATATCGATCCAAAACAGCGTACTTCCTTCGTTAGCTACTATAGTTCCGGTGTCTTTATGACAATGGAAGTCGAATGACAGTGGATTTAACAACGTTAAAACTATTAAAGTTTAATATATAGAATAATGCGTATACAGGGTGTTTCTGATAAGTCTGCCATAAATTAATGGGTGAAACTGAGTGGAAAGTGTCATCAAAGAACATGGGGTCTACATTTAGTTACGGAGATACAGGCTCCTGTTGGCCCCTAAAACTGGGAGCTAATTGCACATTTGGGGCAAGACACCAGCCTTAAATAGTATTTAACCTATGAACGTTATTGAACCTTTAATTAGCAGAAGTGTACTGTTAAAGAGGGAAAAGCTTGCATAGGCTGGTAAAGAAAAATTAATTCAATGTTTGGGAGCCCATATGTCCGTTTCTAAGCGTTGGAGACCCCATGCCCTTTGACATTTTACACTCAGCTTGACCCCAAGAACAAACCGTTTAATCTATTACAGACTTATCAGAAACAAGTTGTACTTAAGAGAAGCGATTTTGTTTCCTAAATTGGGCTCCTAATTGTGTGTAAAGGACAGTCTTCAAATAATTGGTACGATACTGCTTTGCATTGCGTATTGCATTCATAAAGGGGTATGTGCAGCTGAGAGAGAGTACTGGGGGTGTAAAAACAGGTCAACAAGGCAACCATCAACAATGAAGTTCATTGAATTTTCTGAACTCTGGTATTTTAAGCTTCGGTTCCGCTAACTTTTACTCGAGGGGAGTGTTATTTACTTTATGTAATGCTTTAATTTTAAATGGATTAAAGTGCCGCGGCTCTTGAATTACAACAATAACCCTTAACTAACTAAACTATAATTAAAAACAACCGGATATATACTACGCGCAACCCTAAGTTTTCAAATTTAAGTTATTTAATCGACAATTTAATTGCCACTGAATTTTACATTTAATACTCATTAAAAATTACAAATTAAAATAAATCCAAATACACTTACCACTTTTCTTAATGGACAAAGATTCCTTACTCGGTGATGAAGATACGGAGTTCAATTTCAACTCGTATTCTTTACGAGGAATCGATATCACGAACCACATTCCATTTGGCATTTTGAATGTTTAAAAAGAAATTACTAACTTAAAAATAAAAATTAAAAACTGATTCAGCTTTTGATAAACTATTTAAGCATGTTTCGCGGTTTGACTGTTTGAGAACGGCGCGCGTTGAAAACTGTTTCTGCGGTTTATTTGAGCACTTCGCTTGACTTAGCTGATTTTAATTTCACTTCAGTGTTAGAACTCAAGGATTTTTAAGGGTACGAACACCCGAAACCGGTACATAAAGGCGTCTATCACGAAGTTGGGTTGATTCGTTATGAGTTTCGCTTTAGGTTACCGTAACGATTCATTTTTCCCAAACTCACTCCTACAGCGCTTGTTGAAAATAGAGAATTGCGTGCACCGGAGTAGCGAGAGATTGCAGCGCCACCACTAAACTAGCCTTGAATGAGAGGTACATTAAAAGTAAGGCCGACTAAAAAACTACTTCATTATTTTGGCGTATAGATTGACTCCCATAAGAGTAGAGAAAATACTACTGGAATAGAAAATGGGAGGACCAATAGCGTTCTCCCTTCATTTCCGGCAATAACGTCGTAATAAAACCATAGTAATACCATAAGTTTATATGTTCCATAAGTATGACACTACATATACATCGTAATGCTAGAGACTTACAGCTCGAGCTAGTTCGAGAACGACAAGCGAGAATTGACCACACTCGGTTTCGCAGTCCATCTTCCTATTTAGTCTTTGACAGCGCCTCACCACGAGAATCTATGACGTTTCACCTACGTCACTTCATGACAAGCTCTCAGTGACCAGTGGCAAACTTATGGAACATATCTTATTAACTTATGGTATTACCGATCACAGCGGAAACGAAATGAGAGCAAAAGGCCCGTAACCTCCGTGTAAAGGCAGGACTTTCTATTCCATTATTAACTTCTATGGTCACATCTGTTGCTGAAAGTCACGTGATTCTAAGTACCCCGAAAAAAACTTACTCGAAGAAGTTTAAAGAACATAATATTGCGTAATGACGTCTCTTACTTTCGTTCCTTTTTTAAAAGATGATTTTTTTCTCTCCTTGATATTAAAAATTCAGTTTTCTTAATTCACCCCCAAGTGATAATGGCCTCGACAAAATTAGGGGCCATTGGCCGCTATAATTAATTCGTCACTTACTAATAATCAAAATTATTACGTAAAACAAACTTTCAAGTGTTTTTTAGAAGAAATGAGCTTCGAATATTCCCAAGGCGTAACAAGGAAAAAATCTAAACACAAATTGTTTCACCTTGAAATGTCAGTGGGTAAAAATAAACAGACGGAGGGATACTATTTTATATTTTCCGTTATGAGAAAGTAGTCGTTGAATATTTCAGATGAAATTGACTGTAAAAAAAGATTTGTGGTTTTGCTACATAATTTCTATGCGGATAATTTTTCATAAAGCTCACGCGCTCTTGCCTAAGAACAATGGGCTTTTTTCGTTAGTTGTTTATTGTTTTTTATTTCTTATGAATTTTTTAAATTTTTTTCGATTTACTTGGTAAAATTGAACTTGATAATGAGTGAAAAAAATTGTGACCTGTTTAAACAATATTAAATAATTGAAAAAGAGCTATTAAATAATACACCATCTCATCAAAAATAAATAATTAATAAAGCCTTTATGTAAATTTTCCGAATAGATCAAATCGGTATATTTAACCATGACTCAATCGTTGTTTTTTTGTGGAAAATAACTCAAGGAAACTGAAAATAAAATAAAAAACATAATAAACAACAATTAAATAATCTCAATATGCGCAGGAATTTACACTATAGTCGGAACTAAAATGAGTGATATCAGAAGTATATAATCCTTCTCTTCGAGAGAAGTGTACAGTACCACAAAGCGGGGTAATTGTAACATGATTCTTCCCAACATCATTTTACATTTGGAGCAAGGTTACTAAACCGAATAACATACGCGATAAATAGTTCCCTCGTCATTACTCTATTAGCGCTTAACTATTTGCCAAGGCGCATGCGCTTGTGGATTTTTGTCCCATGCGTCAAGACGGGTTTGTGGGTTGATTTCTGGGGATTTAGTACCAGTCAGTTGCAGGATTCACACACCATACTGCGATGCCCATCTGAAGTTTGATGAGCAGGAAAGCAAACCAAAAGGGTGATCCTGGGAAGTGTCATCCATCTATTATTCCCTTCCGGTGATATTGAGACTTCAAGCAATGATCGCTATATGGATGGTATTTACGATACAGAGAAAATATGATTATGACAACTCGAAGACACTACTGCTTGTCGAACTACGAATCTTAACACCAAATGTGCATTAGAGATTATACACAATAAAACTCAATTCAATGTTTGGGCCATAATACGTACTAGACACATTGTTATCAGTATATTTAAATTACAGTTAGCACCCAGTGATTTTCTGCTTGAACTAAAGGGGAGGAGATATAGAAACCCTCACCCCGGACGTCACACCTAATAATGTATTTGAACTTATACGCCAAGTGATATCGACGTAGCTATCGACCTATCCACTCCGAACCGAAATGTAAACAAGTTTTCTTTGCGTTGTGTGATCAAGTAAACCCAGGGTGAATAGACGATGAAACGCGAGGAAGGAGGAGCGAGTGGTTTAACAAGGTTTTACGCCCTTCCCCTTACCTTCAAACAGATATTAGTATGGGGTCTATGACTATTTAAAGATTCCAAGTATAAGAAATCTATGTATTCCTGCTTCAAATACAAGGAATTTGGTGGACTAGTAACTTTCAAGCCCTATCTAACGTCTTTGGATCCGCTTACCGGTTGTTCCTTCTTAACCCTATAGCAAGCAGACGATACTAGGGTTCCCCATTTTGAAAAGGTTCTATTAATTTTAACCTTTAAGTTCAAATTGGAATTTAAGAATTAAAGTAAACTTACCTTTAATATCAGCGAGGCTAATAATTTATAAAATTTAATTGCCTCTTAAATACAGATACGGACTAAAAACTGGTTTATATCCTATTTAAGGGTCTTAAACCGGAAAATACCGAACTTTACTCCAATAATCTGAATAATATTGAACATTTTAAAATCCTGCAGAGATGCAATCCTTCAAAGATTGCAACTAATTATTATAGCGGAACTAATTAACATAAACGAGGGCATTACCCCGTTTATCCTAACTAAAATCATAAGCAGATAATCTTCTTCTTTAAGTAGCCATCATTTGTTCTATGGTGGAAAGTCTCTTACCCCCTTCGCTTACGTCAGCGCCGACCATCCAGGAGAGGTTTATAAGCGCCTCTCGCGTTATACTAAAAGTAAAATTAAGGTAAGGCTTTCACGGCGGTAGTGTTTCATATAATATAATACCAGGTTGGGGTGAAACGGATTATAGGCTGCAGGTCCACTATAGATCCCCTTTAGACAGGTAAACTTAATGGAATATTATCAATTTATGCTATAATCAAAATTGCAAGAAATTAGTAATCTTTCGAGCTTTTACTTGTAAATGAGGTCGCGTATTAACCTATAGTAAACATTTTAATGAGCAAGTGCTAGTATATAAAGTACGCATTACTCCTCCTCTCTATAAATATATGAACACCAATATCAACTTTACTTTCAATTTAAAAAAGTGCCCGGTAAACTTCACTTGTTCCATTCTATGGAAAAGATCTTAAACTTTTGTAATTCTATTTAGTTTCCTCTTCTTATTTTGGTTTTCTTTACATTATAAGCGCATAGTCTTTAAAACTTAATTACTGAATATCATAAAATGTTAATTAACTGTCCGTTTTATATACCTTAAGGTATTACGAGGGTGTTCGGCCTTATTTTCCTTGTCACCAAAATTCCCCAGAGAAACTTAACTTTTTCTTTTCTGCTTTATTAGACACTCCTCGCCTTTAAAAATAACACTGAGAGAAGATGAATTATCTTTAAGGTGAATTTCGTGTTTTGATCTGTGAAAAATCATTACGAATATCCAAGGGTATACGCAATGAAACGCTGTGGGCCAAATGCTCTTTGACTACATCAGGAGTCCATACTACCAGAAGTGTATATCTTCGAGAGAAGTGTACCACAAAGGAGGGTAATTGTAACATGATTCCCAACATCAGAACATGTGGCGACATTTGGAGCAAGGTTACTCAACCGAATCACATACGCCATAAATAGTTCCGTTCTTAACTATTTGCCAAGGCGCGCTTGTTTATTTTTGTCCCACGTCTAGACGAAGTTTGTATGTTGTTTGCTGAGGATTTAGTACCAAACAGTTATAGAATTCACCCTACACTGTGCGTAGCCCATCTGAAGTTTGATGAGCAGGAGAGCAAATAAAAAGGATGAGCCTGGGAAGAATCATGTTACATAACTAAAGTATTATGATGATTCAGAGTGTCATCCTTCTTCTATTATACCCTTCTGCTTTGAATGTTTATATTTTCATTTCCTCTTTCTGGAAATATTCCCAAACTAAAATAAATACAAATATTTTTTGCACTAAAATGATAATTAACGATAATTTACCATGCACTTAATTAAAATATAAAAATTGTCAGAAAGGACAAAAACTAATTTCAAATGCTCAAATATTCATCTTTTAAAGCGGGACTGTCGTATTTATAGATGGTGCTATATTCGGAGGAGAAAAAAGATTGTTTTCAACAATTTTGCAATCGATTCGCGCCTTATTTCAACTAGACGGAGAGTCTAAGGGATGGAGCCAAAACCTCAACACCTATAATGTTGCAGTCTGTACCCCCATCTACGGCGGCAACGAAGTCCTCCCAGTATGCTCAGCGTTTCGGTAGGATCGTACGGTACGGAAACGTCGAGGATGCCCCCTGTGTCTCAAATAAAAAAGCTAGTTTCATACAAATACAATGGCGCTACGCGGCAGCACCTAACGAAGGGTAGGACTAGGGGCGTGCGCAAGGTACACTGAGAGACTTTCATTGCGGCAAATCGTCCACCTTCATTACCACTCCATCTTACCTCTTTTCTCCCTGATTTCAAATACAATTTCCAATCATATAGGTTATGCCGTTTTTAACATTGTGACACTTTGCAAGGAGCGGTTATGAAAGGTTAAAAATCAACTACAATACTATTTGTGGCTCAACATAGATCAAGTTCAGCTCCTCTAAAAACAAAATGGCGCGAATTTTACTATGGTTAGTGAAAAACTTCCAACATCCGGCGTCACAGTGCTAATGTCACGCGTTGCTCTAAAGTATGGTTTTCCCTTGACCGAAAAAAACTACTTGGCAGCTGGACGTCAAACGTCAGATTTGTTTTTTACGTTGTCGCCCAGCGTTATAGCGTTTTCACTAAGCGGAGTTCATGCAAATAATGGAACCAAGGCTTAACAGATAAACTGAACACTGCATTAATTGCCGCCCATCTATTGTTTTTCTGTTTTGCAATCTTCGTTTCTAATATCATACAGATTTGTATTGTTCCTAACCTCTTCAATAAACCTTGTAGCATTGGAATTCGGCATTCTCAGGGATTTGTACTAGTTACTGACTCGATTAGGAACGAAATAAATAAAAACATGGCGGACTGCGGATGGCCTCTTCCGAACACGCGTGGTCGAAAATGACGTCACGACTCTAGCTTATTGCTGATTGGCTCGCGCAGAGCGTTAACGTTGAATGCGGCCGAAAAAAATAGAAAGCTAATATCGCCACACTCAACGTAATTTCTGTCCAGCGTAACTATGTTTTTTTTTCGGTTGTCGCTTGACGTCGGGCGAAAAGTCGTGATTTACGCCAAGTGAAAACCATGCTTAAGCAAACCTAGCTGCCTATTCAGTTGCCTGTCCATGGGTTAGGTGGTCTGAGGTATCAATTGCCTACCCCTCTTTTTACATCGAAAAGGTAGTATTAATTGACCTTACATCAACTGTAGATAAATTTATAATAAGGTTTTCAAAACCAACAGAATTTAGACGAATTTAAGAACGCCTAGAGCCATTCATGTATTTATTATCGCTAACTCTTTTCTATGCGCCCAAAGCTTTAAAAAAATCATAATAATCATAGACGAAAATTGCTCTGATATGTTTTGCATATTAAATTTTCATTAAATTCTTTGCAAGATACGAACTGAGGCGATAAGCTGGTCCCGCGCGATTGAAGTCAAATATAGTAATTTTCAAAAATGTTCCAAACATATAGTTACAATCTTGGAATGGTCCAGTTGTGAATGAAAAATGTTTTTTCAAGATTTCACTCAATCTAAAAAATGCTGAAAAACTAAAAGTTTACCCTAATTTTCAAGAGTGTAATCTACGATTTTCTTTGATGTAGAATTTATTAAACTGGACCAATACGAAATCGATGCGAAGAGTTCCGGCGTCAAGGCAATAGAAGGATAGGCGGGGAAGTGAGTAAGGTGGGTTTGTATCCTTCTTGGGACTTGGGTTGTAATACAGTGAAGTATTACCCATTGGCTATGGTACGAACCCATCAAATATATGAAATGGAGATTCGCTGACATAAACAGGCTGCGGATAAACTTCTAAAGGTATTTTAGATCAAACAATAACGGAACGAGAACAATGAAAAATTTGCAAAAGGATCCAAAGGAGAAAGTGCCTCAGGGGTCCAAGACGATTTTCTATATTGTGATTATACCATGATATAGTCACTGAAAATAGGCGTTATCTCCAGAAATATTACGTGTCTCTAATAAAAATATTTACACTGAGCGTTGCCGGAACAGTTACAGTGACAGTGCGCTTGTCCAACTACTATTAGTCCAAAGCCGATGGGTGATTGATTCCCTAAGTTCAAGCAACAATTTGGTAAATTAAAGCTCGATTCATCGCGTTGATGGTAAAAGGCGAAGTTTATTTGCTTTTAAAATTGCGAACTTGTGGTGAAATGCTAACAAAACTCCTTCCTAAGGTGCTGTTCACAAACTACCTAAAGGGAGTTACAGTAAGGGGCATGTTTAATGAAAATGTTATGTAACAAATCATATTTTAGTGCATGAACCTCATCTATATATAAAGGGTGTTTCTGAAGTGTCTATCAGAATTTGTGATTTGGAGTCGAAAATGTTCTAAAACATTTTTCCGTCCGCGCCACCGTTTTCAAGTTACAATTGAAGTATTTTTAGCATGACCCCTTAATTAAAGTAGCATTGTCTTTCAGTGTCTTTTGTTAAATTTGGCTCGGTATCAGAGTTCTGCACATGCGCGATCGGCGCAACAGAGATGGAAGAAAATACGGTCAGTATTTCTAACAAGTCACGTGACGTCTAGCTCCTCGGCTGTGCTCCGAGGTAGGTGCGCGTGAGATAGATATCGGACTGTACTGTTATAGTTACCTTACCCCTACGCTATTTGACACTCCTTCTTATACTTGCTCACTGTGCCAACATAGATGGGCAATTCTTCCCGATGTCCACTCAATTAGAACACCGGGCAACGCCTGGTAGCAACCATTAGTTCAGCAATGAATTATATGTCATTTCAGAAGTTTCAGTTACGTTATTAATGGATGAGTTCTTAATGATGACCACTTATTGTTACAGTGGAAGGAGGTGGTCCGGAAAATGACAGTTTTTTTCCTTGCTTAATTTAATGTAAACATCCCATTAATGAATGCAAGAGAAGGGGAGTGTAAAGCTTGGTTGGAGTGTTATCCCTTTGAAAGTTTATTTTGTTCTAAGCTTCTGGTATGATGGGCGCCCATCTTTCTCTGCCCTCTGAAGTACGCTTCAACCGGATATTAGGTGAAAAATAGAACAAATAAATAAGAAAGAAAAGCTGCTACTAGCATCAACTCCCCTCTCTTTATACCCTCGTTGATGAATGTAAGAAGTCTGACGTACTTACGTTGAGCCGCGTATCAAACCCTTAAAAACCAAAGAAAATCTTGAAAATGTTTAAGTTAGGGCCGTTTGGCTCGAGACTGAGTCAAGAACGGTCTGATTAAAGTTCCTGTGGAGTCCTCGTCTCAAATCCTTACTAATATCCATCTAGACGATCAAGCTGATGGATTTTTAGCCCGCAGCTCTTTTAACTAAGAGCCGAAATTTTCTATAATCGTACCGGAGCGTACATAATGAACTGGTAACTAATTATAGTACAGAACTATAGGACTCTATACGCGAATGTTTGAGAAAAGCCCAAAGCGCTTCGCATTTGCCCTAAAGGCTCAAAAACTGCAAAGCCATTATGTAAATTTCTAATTGAGTTTCCTAACAAAAGTAATATATCCTTATTGCCTTTAAATAATTAACCGACAATTTTTACCAAGTTACACAAACCTTGGCTTTTCAGTAACTCGTACATACAGGGTGTTTCTGTTAAGTCTGGCATAAATTAAGGGGGACGTTCTCTTGGGTAATTTTGAGTCGAAAAGGTTCTATGTCTTTCAGTTTATTCCGTAAATTTAAGGGGTCATCCCTAAAATACTCCAATCTTAACTTGAAAACAGTGGTACGGACGACAAAATGTCATAGAAGTTATATTTTCAACTCAAAATCGCCCAAAGAACATCCCCCTTAATTTATGGCAGACTTATCAGAAACACCCTGTATAAATCACAATCTCTAGAGAGCTAACAGTTTCCGTTTGACTAATTATAACACAGCTAGTCTTTGATCAAACCGTGAATTTATGTTTAGGCAAGAAGTGATATCTAGTTTATTAGGGAGAAGGTAGAAGATGCCCAAGTATTCGCGCGCCATAGTCCCAGTCCCCCTTTCAAAATAAAAGGGAGGACATTAAAGGAGGCCGGACTATTTCGCCTCTCCTCAGTCGGAGAACACGTAATTTTCGTCATTCGCGTCGCGCTGACGTGAGTTTTCTAGAACCAATGAGATGCTGGTTGTAATTTAGAGGCGGGGATTAAATCCGGACCTACGTTTGGACTGGAGATAAAGCTGGAAATGTGGCGAATTTATACCTTCTCCCTAATAAACTAGATATCACTTCTTGGTTTAGGTATGTATAATTTTAGGTACAGCGAGTCTAAATTACAAAATTGGCTTATGTATACATAATTTACAGGCTCGGAGGATTGATACTAACATTTATACCAGGAGGCCAGGCTACTTGGCGGACAAAGTGCAGTACCAAGTAACCTCGCCTTCTTGTTTAAATGGTATCAATCCCTAGTCTGGATTGTATATGTCGACTTAAATTACCAAATCCTGTAGAGAAAAATGTCACAATTGCTATTTAGAGGCATTCTACTATCCGTATTTAATTCATGATTATTTGATCAATTAATATTTAAATTTCATTAGTTTAGAACTTCCTCATTAAATTTGAAAATTTAAAGCGAATTTACCTTAACATTAATCAAAATTTAAAAGGCCAGGTAGACTAACTCACAAACGCCCGGCCCAAATCAGGCAGAGTAGTGGCGAAAGTACTCCTTAAGAGAGAGTTTTTTCAATTCGCTGCCATCTTTTAAAATGGCGGTCAGAAACGTAAGAAATCTTACTATGGTACCAAGAGTTTCAACTGAGTTCAATAACATTTAGTTTCGTGTTACCAAAAAATCCTGACAATCAATGCAGGGATCCCTCGCCACTGCTATCAGAAGTAGGATAAGGGACTAGAAGTAAAGAGCTCAAGCATTCGTAATAGATCCTGGCACCAGTGAACAAATTTGAGAATTTATATGCCGCTTCCATCGCGCCTACACAGCTACACTAGAGAGAAAAAAATTGGTCGAGTTCCAAAAACATTTCCTACCCCCTTCCCCTCAACCTAAAGCCGCGGAACACGGACGCGGGTGCTTGAATCCAGTTCAGAGCGTCTCACGTTTTGGAGGGAAAATTCAGAAACCGCTACCAGAGGGCCAACCGTTGGTGTGCTATCAAGAATATTCACCTTCGCCAAGTGAAGAATTTGGTTACCTCGATACTTCTAGTCCCTTATCCTACTTCTGATACTATATATTTCTAAATGTTTACCTATTTGTCTGTTCTGTCTGTTAGCACCTCTACAGTACTTAGATAAACGACGTTAAAAGGTTGCTATTATTGTACAACTACATATTTTTGATCCAACATATGTATAAGAACGGTTCGCTGGTTCTCGAAGCTTCTTTCTGATTACATTATTTGATTAATGTCTTTCCCTAAGGGTTTTCTTTTCTACTTTTTTACCTTTGAACCAAGTAAAGTGTCCTCCAAAAAGCCTTTTTCAACTTTTAATCTCAACGAAGAAGTCAAAACATCGAGGGCCTAACTACTCTCACATTTCTTGCACATCGAAAACGGACTCAGTTTCATCATTGTCAAGGGTAGTTCTTTTAACGACTAAATGTTGAGGTTATCAACTAAGGGAGATACGTGGCAACGTGGGAATTCAGAAGAGACAAAGCCGTGTTAAACCCGCGTTAACAAATGGCAATTCGTAGAACGCGCCCTCAAACGCCCACCGACCCCAATTTATTGTCGAATTTTACAATTTTATTGGGGTTTTGGTGATAAACTTGCGACACCGGCCGCCATAGCGCTAGTGTTAGGGCAAGCCTAGCTCTCTATTCAGTTGTCTATCCATGGGTAGGTGGTCTAATGTGGGCACCTCGAAGAGCTAATCATTCTCAGGAATGCTCTGAGAGGTACATTTGTACTTTTTCGGTACATTTTAAAGTTTTCAGTACCAAAGTACGCTTCGGTATTTCAGCACGATAAAATTGATTTTTAAAATTAGCATCTAAGGGACGAAATGTTTGCCACTAGAGGGCACCAAAAGGGGAAAGAAATTTTCTTACCCCTTTGGCGTGAAGTACATTTTTGCCAACCTTCCCATTGGACAAGTACATATCACTATTGGGGAAGGCTTGATGGAGAGAATGGGATGAAGGAGAATTGTTGACGGGCCAAGTGCGGCAATGAAAATATCCCAGTGTACCTTGCGCACACCCCTAGTCTTCGGTATATTTCGACTGCATCCCATTCTCTCCTTCAAAATTGAAAATATCAATCCTACTCTGAGTTCCTGAACTTCTTGTACGCCGATTATTTCACCATCGAATTCTTCAAACAACAGGACTGTGGCGGACTGGTAACTTAGAAGCCTTATCTAACGTCTTTGGGACTAGATACCGGATGTTCTGTCTCAACCCTATATCAAGCACACGATACTGCGACCACCCTTTCGAAAATGGTCTATTAAAGATTAAATGTTCAAATTGAACTAAGCAGCATAGGAACTTTCAACATTTCATTACTGAGATTAGCATAAAGAGACCTTCATTTAAATGAATGCGGTTTTATATTCTTTGTTTTTGGTAATAAAACTTCTCTATCTAATTAGATCAGACGGCCCAAGAAAAAATTTAAAATACACAAAGGCTTTTTCCAGTTATAAAATTTAATACTAAGCTTTTAGGTTTCGTAGAAAATTTTTGAAGTTAAACCTATTGTTTAAGTCCCCCGCAGGCCTATAACTGTTATGATTAATTAAGCAGACGTAAAATCATACAAAGAATAACAGAATAGCATCATATAACAGATGGATTTCGTAAAACCCTTTGCAAAGGCTTACGTTTAATTTGAATGAATGGCAAAAATACGGAACACTTACGATGTTTAAACCTATTAGAGCATCGTCAAAATTTGACTAATGAACCAAATATTAATCCTGGTAATTTCGTAAACAAACCTAAACGTTAAGGCGGTGCCACACTTTAGCTAAGTATCAAAAATACTCGCCTCTTGCCATCGAAAATTTTGGGATGGATTACCTAATCACCACAATTTAGCACCATCCTCAACACACGATATTGTAAAGGGGTGCTAGTCGGGAAAGTGCCGTTACGAAGGTTTTCGTTCTCAAAATCTTAATTGCATTCTACTTCTATTAATAAGAGGGGATAATAGTTAAATCGAAGCCCATTTGTTCTTCTCATACGCGCATATATTATCTTTTGGCTTATTCCGTTAGAAGAGAGACCGTATTACGCCAACATTGTTGCATAAAATATGGGGGACTAAGCTATAAACACGACTGAAGGGCTATCCGTCTCTGATACTTAGAACTATGCTTTAGTATCCATGAGCGTGGCAAAAATTCGTTTTGGCAAAGAGAATACTAGTACTGAAGAGGTAGGAATTAGACCAAGAATGCATACTGCATAAGATATGTTCCATAAGTTTGTCACTGGTTACTGAGAGCGTGTCATGAAGTGACGTAGATGAAACGTCATAAATTCTCGTAAAGCGACGCCTGGTGAGGCGCTGTCAAAGGCTTAGTATACAGACTAAATAGGAAGATGAACTGCAAAACCAAGTGCAGTCAATTCTTGTATGTCGTTCTCGAACAAGTTCGACCTGCAAGTCTCTAGCATTACGAAGTATAAGAAGTCTCATATTTATGGAACAACAGCTTGTGTAGCCATTTTCTCAACGCATCAATGCGCATTTTGTGGGGACTAATCATTATGTATTTAACGTCGCGAATAATCTATCTCGCTGTGTCTTCCACTTTGCACGCGCATAGGAACTGACGTTACTACCAACCAATGAAATCACAGAAAGACGTTATGACGCGTGACGGAAAGTACTCAAAACCAGGCCCACAGAACTCGCGTTAAAATGAACAAGGAATATATGGAGGCACAATGATTCCAATTTAGCTGTATGTATTCCTGCTAGTACTGAAAAGGTATGAATTCGACTAATATTCACAAGGGACGTACGACTCTCGGAATTTGTGACAGGACCTTTGGTTTAGTTGTAGTTGGACGCTTTTCGGGACAGTAATCGCTGCCCAATCCCGTAATCACTCGTAAGGTAGACGTTCTGCCTTCTGTAATTAGTGATAATTCGAAATTCCCAGGAGAGAGAGAGAGAGATTAATCACCGAGACTAATACCCAATCGGTCGTGAAGAAAATTCTTCAAACAGAAATGTAAGGGGGTTAGTTTATACTCTCCGTTTACAGAGTTTATTACAGGGGTGGCCAACCTTTTCGGTGGAAGAGCCAGATTCGAAGTATGTAGCAGGCGACAAGTTTCAAATTGAAAATTATTAGAATAGAATTTAGGAACATATTTAAAGCTGATTGCACAGAGATCGGGAAAACAACTTCCCAAATTATTAAGACTTTTCTTATTAGTCTGCCATGAATTAAAACTGGTGTTATTTGGATCAAACTGAGTGGAGAGTGAAAAAGAACATGAAGTTCATAACATTTAGCTAAGGATTTATGGATTTCCAAACGATTATTGGCACCTATAACTATAGAAATGGCCAAATATGTAGATAATTATTTTTATCGTTTCTTCTGTTTCAGGGCTTTGGTCCCATTCGACAGAAGGGTTTTTTGTGGTGTCCCATTCGACCGAACGTAGCCAAAGGGAGCGATTTTCATTATAATATAGTCCCATTGGACCGAAATTCTATTCAACTGGAAGAAGACCTAGTGTGTGGTTTTGCATTAAATATGTATTTAGCTCTTCTTGATACAATTGCTGTCAACCTAAATATTCCAGGAAACTGAAAAATTATATGTAAACATCATTTATTTTCGTTGAAATAAATATGAGTTGAAACTTTATTATTGCACTTATTTTAACTGCGTTTTACCTACCCCTGGTTTCAAGTATATTGATGTATTTTTTCACCGGCATATTCGAACGATTGGGATTTCTGTCCATCGGCAATATAGCTATTGGGCTAGAAATCTAAAAATCATTGCGGGAATGGGATTTCGGTCCATTGGGAATTCGGTTGAAAGTATACATACCGTTTCGGATCTTATAAATTTCGGAGCCCATATCTTCGTAATTAAATTATTTACACCCCATGTTGTTCGATGCACTTTCCACTCAGTTTGTTTGACCCAAAAGAGGACAGCCTTTTGTTTATGGCAGACTTATCAGAAACACTCTGCATACTACCAGAAGTGAGATGAGACCAGAAGTATCGAGGTAACCAAATTCTTCACTCGGCGAAAGTGAATATTCTTGATAACACAAGAACGGTTGGCCCTCTAGTAGCGGTTTCTGAATTTTCCCTCCAAAACGTGAGACGCTCGGGGTGGTAGACGGCCGAACTAAATTCAAGGAGCCGCGTCCCTGTTCGGGCGCTTTAGGTTGAGGGGAAGGGGGTAGGAGATGTTTTTGGAACTCGACCAATTTTTTTCTCTATAGTGTAGGCGCGATGGAAGCGGCATAAAATCCTCAAATTTGTTCACTAGTGCCAGGATCTACTATCAATGCTAGAGCCCTTCACTTCTAGTCTCATCTTACTTCTGATACTACCAATATTACCAAAAAAGCGTGTGCCACGTGGGCGGTAGTTTAAAGTCTATTATTGCCTTAGAAATAATTATTCTAACTGTATCTAAGCCTATGAGTTAAGTCTATTGTGACCTTGTTTAACATAGGCTAGTATTTTCACCTAACATTTTGGTCGAATAAAACGAAGCCAAATATATAAACTGTTCAACAAAAAATAAAACCCACATGAGAAATGTGTAATGTGTTCATCATGAATATAAACAGGAATTCATGCAGCTAATAGGTATCATTGTGCAGACCTTTTCTCAACGTATCTAGTCGGATTTCATGGGAAGGGCTAGCTCGACTAATCATTATGTATGATGAGATTTACTTCGTGTTCAATCAACCTGGGGTTACCTCGCCGCGTTACCAACGAATAACAGTTAGAAAGACCACAAAATTATGAGGCGTGACGGATAATGCTCAAGTCCGGCCCTCAAAAGCAGCATAGAAATTAACGTTGGATATATAGAGCACTAGTTGTTACGCGCGGCGTCGCTCGCGTGTAATTAGAACTTCCATCAAAATGTAATAAATAATGGGTAGATTTTACTGATGACTAATATTTTTTTAGCACCCTAAGAGCAAAGGCACTCGGTGTTGCCCGTCAGCCCGTCGGGACATTTTTTATTAATTTTCACGCGGACATTATTCCATAAAGAAGGGTTTTTTTAATTTCTGGCCGCCATTTAAAAAGATGGCAACAAATCGAACCCAAAAGACCATTCAGCCCTTACATAGGTTAGAGAAAACCAGTGTACTAAATATTTGTGAAGTCGGTTGAAACGCGCGGGCCTTGTTGCATAGAGAAGATTTTTTACATTCCTCGGCGCCATTTATTAAGATGGCGGCGGATTGGAAAAATCTTTCTTAGTACGCGTCTACTACTAATGAGTAACGTTCCTGCAAATTTTCAGCCTTCTGGGGGAAGCGGTTTGGGCTGAGCGTTGATTATCACTCAGTCAGTCAGGACTTAGATTTATATAGGTATAGATATTGATTCCTATTAGTTTATATACATGTACATCTTGTCATATATTTATAAAATCGGGAAAAAAGTGGGTCGCAACTTGCAAAACTTTGGGAAACACTGCTCTAGAGGGCAAAATATATGGCTTTACATTTTTTTTCGAAAACATTAGAAATGTGAAAATCTAAAAGCATTTCCTGGTTTCGAGATTGGATTTTCGGTTTTTATGTTTTTCGAAATATTTATTATTATTATTTGTAATGGTCGAGTCTGAGGTCTAATATGTCCTTGGCTCTAGTCTTTTAAGGATCCTACAATTGACTTTCGTTCTTTATATCTTTCAATAGATTCCAGTTTTTAATGGTCGAGACTGAAGGAACTGTTTAGACCTTATATAACTTTAAGTTTCTACCTTTCTACCGAAGATAATGTTTTTTTTATTACTTTCTTTCAATTTTTGACATTTATAATTATAAAGGTTAGGTAATATTGATTACTTTCATCCCTTCCAAAAACTCACGTTAAACTAGAGCAAAACTTAGAGTGGAGTCGCTTCTTAAAGTTAGTTATAATAATAATACTTTATTTAGTAAGAGACGTTACAATCAACCACAGAAGGCCTAGGCCTGAAAAGTGTGATTCACTTCACGAGTCCTCAACGACTGGAAGTTCTGGAACTCGCAACTTGAACATTTTATCTACACTTAGTGTCTTTCAAAATGTTTCGTCCCTGCCTAACAGCCTGGATTCGGGACGAACAATTAGAGTTCGGCATTATCTAACCATTATCCAAGTCATTTTATCTTTATCCATACACGAACATTATCCACAGAACTTGAATGTTAAATCGTATTATATCCAAAACTTTGTTTATAAATAATCGGTTATCCACCAATTTGTTTATAATGGATAGAAAATGCCGAGCTCTACGAACAAGTAGTCCTTTCAGAAGGGAATAAGAGAGAAGGGACACACTTTATATCTCCATAATGCTTTACACTCGTAACAACAGTCTTACTAACCTCACATCAACTACCCTTCACTGATTGGCTATCTAACTTCTGTCTTAGCTGTGACGTCACATAAGAAGGTGACGTCTCGGTTGACGAATAAAAAGTAGTTTTGTTTACAACTTTACATTGAGGGAGATAAAAATGGCCGAATTTCATGTTGATAAACGAAATCAAGCTGTGCAATTAATTTAGATACACGGGAAATTGAGAATTACAAAATCAGATAATTTGAAGGTAATAAATAGATGAAAACTAATTATTCCGAATTAATATCAAAAAATAAAAATTAGTTTCAATAAAATACATACTTGAGGTTATAATTACACAAGAACGAAACATGGACAGCCCTAAGCCTTTGGAGAATGAAAATCTAGCAGACAAATAGGTCGCCTGATACCGCGGAGAACTTAAAGAACTATATTTGCAGTAAATTGGTTAAAAGCTGTGTACTTGCGCAAAGTTTTCGCGGTTTTCTTGAGGTTGGTCGGACTCTCGTTACCAAAGCAGGCTCTAATGTCTCCCTTCTCTCTTATTCCCTTCTGGTCCTTTTATTTGTAGGTCTAGCTTGAAGGAGAGAGGTATGGAGTGGCAAACCCTTACCTATAACTTTGCCTCTGCACCCCCACGTACGGCAACGAAGTCCTCCCAGCATGCTCAGCGTTTAGAAAGGGTCGTACAATAAGGAATCGTAAATGACGCCCCCTCTGTCTTTAAAAAAGAAGCTACTTCTCATACAAATACAATGGCGCTACGCTGCAGCACTTAACAATCGCCCACCGAAGGTTAGGGCGTGTGCAAGGTACACTGAGAGAGTCGCCCATCATAATTTCTACTCCATCTTGCCTCATTTCTGCCTGGGCCTATAGTCAAGAAGAATATACCTATGCATATTTCTTCTTGTCTAGTGTTATTATTTTGGAAGGTCGCTCACAAGCCTATTAGGCTTAACAGCCGTATCCATTTTCCACTGAGATAAATATATGTGATCCTTTTGGCGCGAAATAATTTAGGTAAATTCAAGGGTTTCCTTACCATGTCCATGTTTGCAATCGTCATCCTGGTCTTTATGCCATTGAAAACGTGTCAACTTTCAAGAGCTAATCAAAACTTCCAAAAGCGTCATTCTTGTTGAGCTAGATCGCATGCACATCATGCAATTCACTCTTAAGCCTTTGTTTAGGAAAATACAAACGGCGATGTTAAAATTAAGGTACGTTTAATTTCTTATCTTCAAAAACTGGCAAAAATGTATCATTGTACATTTATGTACACTATTTTCATTATGATACATATTTACAAAGAATATTTCTGTCCAGTTGGACACACGTAAACAGAGCAAATAAATTATGAATTCCTGGATTCTAAAACAATCTTTCGGAACACCGAATTTATACAACTAACTCGAGGAGCTAGTCACTCAGTGAAGTTTGTGTACTCACTGCAAGGACTGTAGTTAAAAGCAGTGAGCACAAATAGAAAGGAGAGTTAAAGAGAGAAGGGGAAGGTAACTATAACGGCCGGGCAACATGGCTCTCACGCGAACCTACCTCGGCGCACAGTCGAGGAGTAAGACGTCACGTGATCCGTTGAGAAGGAAATTCAAAAAAGGTAAACACGAAAATACGATTAGAGGCTCACACCTCGGCCGCAAATTATCCCTCTCCGTTGCGCCGTAACGTTTTTGAAAGGGGTGGGGGGCTGACGGAGAATTTGGTCTCTCCGACTCTCCTTTCTATTTGTGCTCACTGTTAAAAGCCCTGCCCTTGACGGCGATTATGTAATCAATCTGCGGGGAATCTGATAGTGATTAGCTCCTCGAACAAACTCTAATAACAATTTATGGGAGAATTATTTTACATTTTGGTACGTCTACTTTTCCCGAGAAATAGAGCATTAGCAGCTACCGACTTTACTGTAATAGACTTCTATGAAAATTATAACACGGAATGCCACTATACTAATGAGAATGTACTGTAATTAAAAAATTATCACAGAGAGATTTAATTTTTCTTTGGTTATTATTTTCAATTATTTTTTAAGTTACTATTAGGCCTAAATTGCGCTAAAATTTGGCACAAAATAATTATTTTTACATTTACTATACTCCATGGAACTTATATTGCTTTAAGGGGTAATATATACAATTAGATTAATTAAGATACAGTAGCAATTAGAAAAAGTTTCCATTATAAGATAAAAGAATATATGTCAATTATATACCTATACGCTAGAAGTCAACTATCAAGTATAATAATTAGCAATTTGATTGGCTGTCGTAAAAAATAATGTAAACATTTCAATTTTAGATTTAAGTAAGGTTAGAACCATACGGTATCCCTCTACATTCTTGGAAATCCATTTCAATTAACACTTTTCTCCATCATTTGTTAATTATAATTTTCATATTATTAAGAAAAATACTGTTCTATTCACCTTAAGACAAATATACTCTTCATCATCGTCACTCGCGAAAATAGATTTTGTTTTGTCCCAATTCTATTTCCTACTGCAGCAACGATAGATTATCTTCTCTTTCTTGACTTTAAATCAGATGAAAGCGGACGGTGGCTCAGCCTTGGCGCTTCGTAAAGCTCGGTGCAGACGACATGAAGTCAGGATTTTTGACCAACAAACTTCTCTGCCCCTCTGTCATGTGCCATTTCCGGAAAAGAAAAAAATAATAATTCAAAAGGTTAGGTAATGGCATATTTCTCTAGTCATGATAGTTGCAAGTCCAAGTATTTAGTATCGTTGGAAATGTTACAAGTAGAAAGTGGTTTGTTTGTTTGTTGATTAAGGTTGGGGCGGAGATAAACCCCTACCCATTAAGTCTATTAATAATGGCAGAAGTATATAATACTACTCATCGAGAGAAGTGTACCACAAAGCGGGGAAAGTTTAACTTGATTCTTAACAACAGGGGTTTACATTTGGAGCAAGGTTACTAAGCCGAATCACATACGCGATAAATAATTCCCTCATCATTACTCTATTAGCGCTTAGCTATTTGCCAAGGCGCATGCGGTCGTGGTTTTTTGTCCCACCCCAAGACGAGGTTTGTGGGTTGATTGCTGATGATTTTGTACCAAACAGTTACAGAATTCACTTCACGGTGCGATGCCCATCTGAAGTTTGTGGAGCGGGAGAGCAAACAAAATGGGCGAGCCTGGGAAGAATGACGTTACACAACTAAAGTATTAAGAGGATACAAAATGTTATCCTTTTTCTATCATCCCCTTCTGATAACCACCAATTATATTTAGCTTCATCTCTGGCTTTATGAATAACTCCTAATTAAAAAATTGTTTCCAAGAGAAAACTTCATGTGGCTCTGGCTTTATGAATAACTCCTAATTAAAAAATTGTTTCCAAGAGAAAACTTCATATGTGGCTCCAAAGACTACTTAGCCTTTAGTGTCTACATGGACAGAAAACCTTTCCCGGTTTTCTGTCCCTTATAAAAAAACCAGGTAGCTTAGCTAGCCTCTCATAAAACCAGAGTCAATACGCTGCAAATTGGACGTGTCAATAGCTATTTTCCTTATTTCTCGAGACCTGATTGTTGTTAAGCCCAAGTAATTAGTATCATTGGAAAGCTATGAAATAGGGATATGACAAACTCATAGGATTTATTTATCTCTTAAGGCCCATTTACACTAGACTAAAATCTTACGTTCACGTCGGCGAAGTCGCTTTGTTCGCTTCATTAGACTGTTCACACTTGTCAACGACTACGTAAAATATTCGCGGGTTTAAGGTTGAAAAAAATTCAATTTCGTCGGTCAGTGTCGAGATGGCAGCACCTCTTTTTAGCGCCTTTTCTTTAGCAGACGGTAGACGCGCTCTAGGGCTCTACTCAGTTTGGACCTTGTCCTTATTGTAATGCGATTCGGCTATTTTAGGATTTTAAATTGAATTTTTCCAACCTTAAACCCGCGAATATTTTTCAAGTGTGAACAGTCTAATGAAGCGAACAAAGCGACTTCGCCGACGTGAACGTAAGATTTTAGTCTAGTGTAAATGGGCCTTTACAGATCAAAGTTCTGATGTCCCCCAAAATGGGGGGTATCAACAGTGAAGGATTTAGAAAATACTAGCTTTTTTGTCAATTTGCTTATTTACTAACCCTAAATATTTAGCATCGTTTGAAAGGGAAGAAGTATGGCTTTAGTATACTCGAAGAATATCCTTGAATATCATATCAATCGCGGGAATTTTCCAAAGACTATTAGGGATAGTAGAAGAAGGATGACACTCTGTATACTCTTAATACTTTAGTTATATAACATGATTGCTATCCTGCTCATCAAACTTCAGATGGGCATCGCACCATGGGGCATGACTTCTATAACTGTTTGGTACTGAATACTCAGCAATAAGTCCGCAAACCTCATCTTGGCGTGAGACAATAATCCACAAGCGCATGCGCCTTGGCAAATAGTTAGGCGCTAATAGAGTAATGATGAGGAAACTATTTATCGCGTACGTGATTCGGTTTAGTAACCTTGCTCCAAGTGTTCTGATGTTGGGAAGAATCATGTTACAATTACCCCGCTTTGTGTTAGTACACTTTTCTCGAAGAGAAGAATTATTTACTTCTGATACGACTAGTATGGGTTGCAATAATTTTTGAGGGCAATATTCATGGGTAGATTTGGTAAATTCAGGGGGTTACGCAATGTAACCAATAATGAGATTTTCCAAGTGCAAGTATAGGGAGACTAGAAAGCGGACAGAATAAGACAATTTAACGACTGTTCCCCGCTTTAGTAAAGTATTGGCTCTGAATGAATGAATGAACAAAATATAAACCCCCATAACGGCTTAGAGAAACTAAATCAAAAGTTGGATGGAAAAGGAAAAACAATTCGATTTTGGCCTAAGCGTCCTTAATTGCCGAGTCTTGTTCGAAATAACTTGGCTTTAATTCGATTATTTCCAATAACGTATAACGGAAACGATGGAGAGAGAGATTTGGAGGCGCAATTAGAATTACAAAATAGGTGGTAAAAGGTGTTGCCAGGAGTATATAATAACCCTCCTTCGGAGGGGAAGTATGAAAGTGGGTTGAAATCGACGAACAACAAGTTTCTGCCGTAACGCTCAGCGGATTGACACACTAGAGAGGGGCCTGTTTACGCCCAAAAATATAGATCCTTCATTTCCTGTCGGCGGAGCTGCACAGGCCAACCTACTTTCTTTGTCGTCTGCTTTACTTTCTTTGTCGTCTGCTTGATGGTCGACGACGGATTTGTTTAGGATTCCTTGTGTTTCGTTCTCCAGTTTTAGCCTTTTTCTCGATTTCAAATTTTCCACATTTGGGCTCTGAACACATCCGTGGCTTCTTTTATTGTTTCTTTGCAATTTCAAAATAGTTTGGACCGATTTTGAACTTGTATCTTTTAAATAAAAGTTCACTTGAGAAGAGAAGTCGGCTTTGCGCTGCACGAAGGACGCCATTTTTCTAGACATCGGGTTACCGGAAGCTGTAAAGACGTTACGGCCGACTTGTTTTCTACAAAGACAGTTTACTAGTTTCAAGTCCAGCCTAAGGATAGTCTTATGTATGGTACGCGATGAAAACTTGTTGTTCGTACGTTTTTGTATTGAGAATGTAGCTCGTTTCATACTTCCCCCCGAAGGGGGTTTTTATCTACTTATGGTGTTGCGTATCGAATTATAATCCGATTAAAGGGAGTATATATCCTCCTTGTTAGCCCGGGAAGACTCAATAATTACATAATTCTTCTTGGAAATGAGAAGGTAGAGCTATAGGTTACTTTTAAAATAGATCCGAAGTTCAAATTAGAAAGGCTTAAGACACTTTTGTCTCGACTCGGGATTTGAATTTAAATTTTAAGTTAATAAAAGCGTCAGTCCCGACAAATTAGCGTTCCATAATTTAAATTTAGGCCTTGAGTTTTGCCGAAGTTAAGCAATATGTAATAGGATTATAGATTATTAAAGAGAAGTATATTTAAAGAAAATCCAAATTTGGAGAGTCATAACTTATCTTTTCTTCATCAAATTATATTAAATACTTGGACCTAGATAATAAGATTTAAAAAAAAATTGACACCTGGGTTCAAGGAGCTATGGTTGAGAATATTTAAATGTGCAACGTCAGCACCTGAACGTAAAGTAGGTCAAATTATTCTCTATCAAACGGTACCAAATACTTGGGCCTACACCTATTTAAGCTTGGGTCAATAGAACCTCGGTTTAAGTATGGAGGTAAAATAGAATCTGATTTTTGACCATCTTGTTGACTTAAGACGAAACATTCGGTATGTGATCAAGACTTTGGATATGACTTAAAACATAAGTTTATAAGATATGTTCCGTAATTATGACACTACCTATACTTCGTAATGGTAGTGACTTACCGAGAGCTAGTTCGAGAACGACAAGCGAGAATTGACTACAATCGTTTTTGCAGTCCATCTTCCTATTAAGCCTGTACTAAGCCTTTCACGGCGCCTCACCAGGCGTCGCTTTACGATAATCTATGACAAGCTCTCAGTAACCAGTGACAAACTTATGGAACATATCTTATTAACTTATGCTTAAAACAATAAGTACTTTGGTGGACTGGTAAGGGCCCCGCCCCTTTTGAAAAGGGCCTATAAGGCTTAAAAAATGTAATATTCGACTCCATGCAGAGGTTAAGAAAATATGGTTAAAATCTCTATTATATGGGCACTTACCCTGTCTCTAATGGATATCCTATCATGACTTAGCGTAACGGCAGGGTCCATGAGCCTCCATTTGAACCGCCGGTTGAGCCACAAGTACAGGATGGGATTGGCAGCGCTGTTGAAATGTCCCAGGAAGAGCAAAAAAGGTAGGCAATATAGGAGACGATTGCGCGTCTCTTGGTCCACTTTGAAGTCTAATATCAAGGAGGCGATGTTGTAAGGCATCCAACAGACAGCGAAGACGATAGTCAAGATGAGGAACCGAGTGGCCACGATGCGCCTCTTCAAGATAACCTTCTTGCCATCGTTTCCCTGGACGCGCCGTTCGTCCAACGGGTTCAGACGTTCGTTCCGCTCATATAGACGGTACCCAATGCGAGAATAATCGTAGACAATAATGGCCCCAGGAACTAGGAAGACTATACAGAATATGACGGCACCGTACAATTGCCGGTAGAATTCTTGCGGCCACCGTTCGACGCAATAACGCAACACAATTTCCAGCCTATAAGAGTCAAATTGTCAATCAGAAAGATGCAAAGGCTTCGCTTGTTTTTTCGTTAAATAAAACACTGGTATAAAGATTTTAAAATTTGAAGGATCATTCTGCTAGTGCTTATCACGTCAAGTAAATGACGACAGCTTTTACCAGAGACAAAGTCGTGGTTCGTTCTAAGTTGAAGGAGAGAGATAGATGGAGAGGAAATCTCTATACCGATAACGTTGTCTGGGTACGCCCATCCATGGCAACAAAGTCCTCCCAAGCAACCCTTGGCCGTTCCGTAGGGTCATACGATTCAGTCGCCCCCTGTATCTCAAAAATATAAGCTATAGTTCTCTCACAAATAAAAAGGGAAAACCGTTTCCAAAAATTCCACTACACGGCAGCATTTGTCACGTCCCTACGGAATAGCAAGGTACTCTGGGAGACTACCATTGCCTCACATGGCTCACCCAGGGATAAGGGAGGTGAGATGGATTGGAAATGATGAAGGGCGACCTGCGGCACCGTATCTCTCCCAGTGTACCTCGCGCACGCCCCTACCCTTCGGTAGGCGATTGCCAAGTGCTGCCGCGTAGCGCCATTTTATATGTACGAGAACTAGCTTCTATTTTTAAGATAGAGGGAGCGTCCTTTACAATTTCGTCCGGTACGACCCTACCTAACCGCTGAGGATGCTGGGAGGACTACGGTGTCGTAGGTGGGGGTACAGAAGCAACGCTATAGGTATGGGGGGTTTCACTCCATTCCTCTCTCCTTCAAGGCTCGCCAATATTCTACTCCATGATACTCTCCCTTCAACTAATCAACTTCAAGGTTCGATAAACCACATACTATGATAAAAAACCACATTTTTACGTAGCTACTATGATAAAAAACCACATTTTTACGTAGCTACTATGATAAAAAACCACATTTTTACGTAGCTACTATGATAAAAAACCACATTTTTACGTAGCTACTATGATAAAAAACCACATTTTTACGTAGCTACTATGATAAAAAACCACATTTTTACGTAGCTACTATGATAAAAAACCACATTTTTACGTAGCTACTATGATAAAAAACCACATTTTTACGTAGCTACTATGATAAAAAAAACCACATTTTTACGTAGCTACTATGATAAAAAACCACATTTTTACGTAGCTACTATGATAAAAAACCACATTTTTACGTAGCTACTATGATAAAAAACCACATTTTTACGTAGCTACTATGATAAAAAACCACATTTTTACGTAGCTACTATGATAAAAAACCACATTTTTACGTAGCTACTATGATAAAATACCACATTTTTACGTAGCTACTATGATAAAAAACCACATTTTTACGTAGCTACTATGATAAAAAACCACATTTTTACGTAGCAACTATGATAAAAACCACATTTTTACGTGGCAACTATGATAAAAAAACCACATTTTTACGTAGCAACTATGATAAAAACCACATTTTTACGTGGCAACTATGATAAAAACCACATTTTTACGTAGCAACTATGATAAAAACCACATTTTTACGTAGCAACTATGATAAAAACCACATTTTTACGCAGCAACTAAGATGATTTTGCTCATATTCAAAGACAAAATGAATTAAATCTGAAAATACATTGACCTTTTTTATACAAGAACAAAAATAACGGGATGGTATTTGCAACGTGACTACAAAATACTTTATCGACTCGAAAAAGCAAATATGCGAGCAAAAGGGCCTTTATCAACATAAAGTTCAAGAGCATTTGCAAACTACGAAGAACTAAGGCGTATGAATGTACAATGCAAAACCTCCTAAAGATTAATAATAGTCCTTGAAAACTATTGTAGAATACGAGTAGCAAATGTATTTGAGATCGGTATTAACATTTCCCTTTGCAATATGTTTTCGTTTGATGCAAATATTTTCGAAAACACTTTATGCCACAGGGAAAAATTGGATCCCAATAAAAACGGCTTTATATTCGAAAAATAAAAATAAAACAGTACACTGAGGGAACACAATAAAATTGTTGTTTTTATCCGCATCTTATGGAATTGTAGGGTTAGTAGGTCAAATAAGCATGAACGTGCTCGAGTGGTTATAAAAACGCCTTGTCGCCATTTTGTGGTGAATGATTCTAATAGGCCCTTATCAAAAGTTGAGGAGTAAAATAGAGTCTGGTGTTTGACTTGCTCGTTGTCTTAAGACAGTACATCTGGTATCTGGATCTAAAGACGTCAGATATTGCTTCAAACTAAAGGACTTCGGTAGATTTGTAACGTTTAAGCCCTATATATCGTCTTTGGATCCCCATATTAAGCAGACTGTTCTGCGGGCCCATTTTTAAAAGGATCTAGAGCGTATTCCAGAAGGGAGCACGTATGAGAAGGAGATTCAAAGAGAGTTGGAAGTGGAAGGTAAATATAACGGCTCAGTCCGATATCTCTCTCACGCGCACCTACCTCGGCGCACAACCGAGAAGCCAGACATCACGTGATCCGTTAAGAATACTTGCCATAAACAAACTTTCTCTCTGTTGTCGCATGTGCGGAACTCTGATACTGAGCCACAGCTCGGTATTCTTTTTGAAAAGGGGAAGGGGCTGATGGAAAATTTGGTCTCTCCAATCCACCTTATCATACGTGCTCTACTGATTCCATTTACTGCTCTGGGGCGCTCTCATTGCGCTCTAAAAAATTTGGCTAGTTCCATTTCTAGACCTAGATCAGAACATACTACATTCACTCCATTCAGATTTACCAAGCGCTCGAACCAATATCCGCTCACAACTAATCTGTATGAAAAGATCAGTATACGGATCGCTCGTTAATATGGATAGACGTTTTGGCGGGAAAAAAATTTACGATAATGCAGCAATGGAAATGATGCTTGTTTAATTTCCAGGGCAATCTGTGAACGAACGATCTTGGCACGCTCTTTCGGATTTTATGCCGTAATAGGATACATCGCGAGCGATCACGGAGTAAGTAAATGTAATACGCTAGAAGTGTAAAATGACGTATAAACTTACCCGTGTCTGTTGAAGAATCTTAATTCTTGCGTTTCACGGACGTAAAGGACGGGAGTGAAGATAATTAAGGCCATGATCCAAAGACCCGTGATGACCCAGCGGAAATGACGTCGACAAAAGACTCGACGACTTTTCATGGGTTGGCAAATGACGAAGAATCGGTCCAAGCTCATCACGGTCATGCTAAAGACACTGGCACTCACGCTGACCCCTACATTAAGATTAAAATGAAATCGGAAGGGGTGGGTTATAATGTACCTCTGATGAAATGAGTTTTAAGTTAAAGACTATAGAGCAGTGACAGAAGACCCACTGAGCCCACCGAGATATAAATTGAGGCCCGCGAACCTAATCTCTGATTAATTGTTTCGCTGGCCGCGCTCGAGTTTCAGAAATTTCAAAAGCCGTTTCACGTGGACGCGGTACAGCCGCTACATAGATTTTTATATTCTACAGGGCCGGTAGGCCCTTGTAGATATGACATGACACCCTTCCGTAATGTTAAACAAAAAGTCACACCTTTTAGGGTTAGCGTCCCATAGAAAAAGCATTAAAAAAAATTCGGTTTTTTAAGGAAATTGAGACAGGCCATACGGAAAAACTATAGCGAAGTTAGTTTTAGGAATGCTTCTAAATTAACAAGCATTTCTTAAATGAGAAACTTACGTGTTTCGATTTTTAATTAATGAATTCTAATTTTTGTAATTTAACTAATTAAGATAGTACGTCAAAAATTTACTTTTGGGTCAGAAGTCAGCCTAACCTCCTAGCGCGTTTAAACTTATTTCCCCATTTTCGTTCTCATTGATAACTAGAACGGCCTAGCTTTTTGCGTGCTAACAAGTTACGTTGATAAATTTCAAACGTTTGCTTTTATGTGGAAAATTCCTAATTTCATAACAGACGACAGTAAGGCAACTAAAATTAATTACTTTGGTATTTCATCCGAGCTTGAACACCTTTATTTGGATTTGCTAATTATCTATAACACCCTTAAGAACAAATACTTTGTTATCAGGTCGAATTTTCATCTAAAAAATTAATTCAGGTAAATAATTACAGTTAATAGAGGTTTTTATATCTTTTGAAGTAAGTTTTTCGACGTTCTTTACGGCCAAGGCTTAGGTTGTATTTTAGTTAGTCTATGAAATTATAGTCTTTATAGTGTCTGTCCTCTTCAAAGATTATTAAAAAGGCTTATTTCCAGCTCTCATTTGTTTTGGAATTCTTTATATAGTCTGCTCCGTTTTATGCTAGAAACATTTCCTAACCAGGCTAACCCCAGGTTTTTTTTTTACTGTATTTACCATGTGCGCTTCCAATTTGAAGTAAAAAATGGCATATTTATTCAAATTATTAAGGTGTTGAAATAAAGATAGTGCTTTTCACCCTTTGAAAAGATCGAGAACTTCAAAATACTACTGGAAATGACAAAAAGTTCAATGTGTTTTCCTTACGGCAGTTTTAAGAGTCGTCGTGTTTACGTTAGCGCAGTTAATTCAACATTCTCATTTGAGGTATACAAGGTTTCATTATTTGTTAATCTCACTAAAATGCTACTAATTGTGAAGGTGTGTGATATAATTCCTGAAACTCAACCAACGTAGAGGACCAGATCATTCATTAAAACAATTTCTATACTATTGAACCAGTCAGTATGTTATGTTACGTTAATCATTTTAAAAACCATTTGTTACCAACAGTGGATTTTGTTAATTCATAAATATAACAGTGGTGCTGGTTAATCCAGGAGGACAGCGTCGTTATGTAATTTAATTAGTCAAATAATTTCCATGTTTACATCTGCGCAGATTTTTCAAACGTAACCACGTCAGCAACGGAGGGTTATGTTGTTCACTATTTCCACAGTTCACATTGCCGTTTGTTTATTTGACTAAATTGCTATGAATTGTTTAGGTATTTAATTTAATTACTGTTATTGAAGCCAAAGTTGCTAAACTATAGAATCACATCATTCATTAACATATGTTATAGATGATCTTTATGTTACCGAAAATTTAGCACGGGGTGTGATAAAAATTGAACGCAATGTGTTGGCAAGAATGAAAAAACTCTTCTGAACTTTACTATAAAGGTAATTTGAAACTCATTTTATAAGCTAAATCAACACTGCCAAACCTCAATCCTTCATAAATTTAAACTTAATTAAGTATAATTAGCGTGAATTTAAAGATGAAATGTACATATTTTGGATGAGAACTCGAGTAACTTAAGATTTAAACTGGACAAGCTGTTGGTATAGCCCCATGTTTTCTATTTCACACTTAAGTTAATTTAAATTATCTTTAAAGTCCATTTATAGGCGCGAAATTCGAAAGTGTAGGGTAAAATAAGATTCAAAAGCTCCACTAAAAATTGCAATTAACGTGAAGTATATATTGAAAGTCATTTTATAACCTAAATGTACACTGCCGAAACACAATCCTACGTTAATTGTCACTCAATAAAATATAATTAACGTGAAATTAAACCAAATATATTCATTTTTTGGATAAAAACTCAAATAACTTTTAATCTTATTTAAAACTACCCAAGCCATTGGTAAATCCTAATGTTTTCTATTTCACACTTAAGTTAATTTAAACTATCTTGAAAGTACATTAATTGGCGCGAAATTCAAAAGTTTTGGGTAAAATAATGACTGGCAAAAATGTTAAACTTCACTAAACGTTCCAATTAGGGTAAAAAATGCCAATAAATTATACTTTTAAGCTTAATCCACTCTCCCGAACCGCGCTCAAATTAAGATTAGCATATAATAATCATGAATTCCAGACATTTATTTACACGCTGTATAATTTAGTATGACATCAGCCGTTGGCAGTATTGGGGGTTGTACATAAAGGAAGGTGTTGGTCTGATCTCGACCACACTGTATATGTATAGAGTGTACGATACAAATAAACATTTTTATTCTATATTTTAAATATTGTAATTTTTAAACTTTATCTTAAATAAAGTACAAATTATATGCTTATCGAAATCTATGTTTTTTATATAAGTTAAATGTAATTAACGATACATAAGTTCTTCTTTCAACCCAAAATGTATGACGGTAGAGCTAACATAATTATTCAAAATTTAATTACATTAAGACTGAAGTGACAGATATTATAAAAAAACGTCTTGGTTTGGACCAAGGCCGAAAAAACAAACGATATGTGTGAGGTTTATCAATTGGCTGAAGTTTCAGATATTGCAATTTTTTTTAGTTATTTTACTGTTAATCGATCTATTCCCTCTAAATTAATTGAAAAAATTACATATCTACGCTTTTTCAAGAACAATTACATTTTCCGAAAACATTTTATCATGAAATTAATTATTTTGAAGGGATTTCGTGTAAGCACCTTGACGGACATAGATTTAATTGTTGCTGGCTTGACAAATTTTCAAATTTGCACCCAAAAATAGTTCAAATCTGTAAGTTGCTAAGAAGACTGATGTTCAAAAAAACATGATAATTTAAATTTATTTTGTTCAGACTAGTTAATAAACTAAATAACTTATGTCGTCTATTTAAGACAAAGCAACATCGTTTATCCTGTGTGGTTTCATTTAGTAGGTAGCTATCTGTAACACTGGACAAATATGATATCGGTATATAACCAAAGGTAAGGGTAAAGATTGCATAAAAAGAAATACGTTTCAGTTCCAAAGGCTTGTTATATTCATCTCCATTCATTACCAGTTAAACGAAGAAGGTCACACTTAACTTAACCCCCCCCCCTTCCTCCATTTCCCCAATATATAAAATTTTACAATCACCAGTTGTTCCAGTGTTTTGGGTTATCTGAGCCGACGCAATACACCCAGCAAATATTACCATATAGGTCGAAACCTTTTCACGTGACATTAGTGAACGGTACATGACTCTCCGGACTTGCCCGCCAACCTTAATAACCTAAAACTATAAAACGTTCGTGTACAAGAATGATTATTGTTGTGGCTAGCCTCGGTGTACATTTGTAAGAGAGTAGACCATTTTAGAAATTACATACAGAGAATTAAAACAGGTGTGATGCCGCCATTAAGGTCCTCTCTCTCGCCTAGAAGCACCGCTATAGGCAGTGAAAGTTGACTAGACTCCTGCCTGTAGTCAACTTTGTTACCGTCTGGCGGTGACCCTTGGTGCGAGGGAGAATACCCAATGGTGGCCTCGCCACTGTGTGTTTTCCGAAATGGTATTTACGCGTGCTAAAATGATTATGCGTAATACGTTACCGGTGTACAAGTAACGCCAACAATGTAGAAAGGGGTGGTGACGTTTCAAATTCTAAAGTACGAAGAGGGAAATTGCAGTGCAACCTTTACTTCATAGTCGCGACATTGGAAATGTAGCATTTCGTAGTACGAAATTAAATGTATGAATTCGTGCAACACCCTGCTTTGGAATCCACTTTTAAAAATTTACATTTTCCTTTCGAATTATGTCAAAGTTCGCTTGGTCTTTTTATACAGAGTATTTCAAATATTCATTATTGATCCCTCAGCACGTACTCCCTTCAAAATAATTAATTTCATGATAAAATGTTTTCGGAAAATGTAATTGTTCTTGAAAAAGCGTAGATATGTAATTTTTTCAATTAATTTAGAGGGAATAGATCGATTAACAGTAAAATAACTAAAAAAAATTGCAATATCTGAAACTTCAGCCAATTGATAAACCTCACACATATCGTTTGTTTTTTCGGCCTTGGTCCAAACCAAGACGTTTTTTTATATATTCTTTGGATTTCGTTACTTAACACTCAAATTCTTCCCTATTAAAGTCTCAATAATTTGGGATTGGGAAGTTGTTTTCCCTTGAAGGAGAGAGGGATGGAGTGGAAATTCCCATAACTATAACGTTGTCTCTGTACCCCCACCTACTGCACCGAAGTTCTCTCAGCATCCTCAGCGTTTCGGTAGGGTCGTATGGTACGGAAACGTCGAGGATACTCCCTGTGTCTTAAAAAATGAGCTAAATCTCATAAAAATACAATGGCACTACGCGGCAGCACTAAACAATCGCCTACCGAAGGGTAGGGGCGTGCGCAAGGTATACTGGGGGAGGCTCAGTGCCGCTGCCGCCCATCATAATTGTCTCTCCATCTCACCCCAGTTCTCCGAGCTAAGTTATCATTCATAGATGAAAGGCACGATGGTCTAGAAATTCTAATTTAAAACCGAAAACGCAACGCTTTATCTAAGGAGATATTAGTTTAACATTACGGGTGGGTGTCAGGTCTTATCTATCTTCCAAACTTGCGGTCCCATGCATAGTTCAAATTTTCGAATTTAGACCTTTAGCCAAAAAAAGGTTGGCCATCCCTGTTGTAGAGACTTGGCCTTTAATAGTCTTTGTAACGGCTTCGATGATACAACAGCGCAACTCGATGGAATGTTTAATGAGAACAAGACCAATTGAAAATACACGGGTACAAATTAAATTTTATAGCATCCTGGAAATTAGCACACAAAGTGCTCTTTCTATTTGGCTAATTTAAGTTGCACCAAAGTCGTTAAGAAACTAACAAGAATTTTTCCGTGCCTGATATTGCATTCGTGTTCGGCTTTGATTGTTTTCATTATGGAAATTAGCTGAAAGATATATCTTGAAAGGAAGACTTTAAAACTTCCGAAGTATATATATACTAACTAGGCCTAAGCTACCCTGCATTGCCTGGGTGTTATAAGGGACTGAAGAACATTAAGAATTTCCAGGGATAGATTTAATTTTAAAAGTAGGAATGGAGAACAGATCGAGTAATGTTGGCGCGCGCTTCGAAGTCCCGGACCCCCTTCCCCGGGACGGAGGGGTGTAAAAGAAGAGGCGGGGGTCATAGCGACAGAGGTAAAAAGAAATTACGTATTTTGGCCGTCCCCGTCAGCAACGTCATCAAAACGTAGCTTAAGTGAGCCAATAAGATAATTTAAACTTTTCGTTGCGTGTTGGAGGGAGGGGCTCTATACTGGGCTATGAGTCGGACTGAAGTAAATACTAACAGTTCTCTAATCCTGCTTCTATCCCTGGTATTTCCGGTCTAGGTAGATACTGAACCTTAAATTGTCTTTGGGCCGATCCCAAATGAAATATCTGCATGATATGGTTTTTTAAGAGGCTTAATAACTAGGGTTCGCGAACCCAACCTTGAGAAAATCAGTTAAATGATTTCTAAAATCTTCCAATGGCGTTACTGATCTTAACCATGCAGTTTGGTCAAATATCGTAACGAAGTGTGACTTTGCATAAAGAACAAATGAAGAAACTTTCTGAATTATGCAATATAAATATTGTCTAATCTGGTAGTTATTGCGACGTAGTTTGGAGTACGCTCAAGGGCTATACAATTTGGAGTCCAACAGAAGCTATCATAATTACTGAATATAAACACACGTATAAATTATGTGTTCTAAAGGGGATAGAGATTTCCTAGCCCGTTTCATAAAGGAACTGAATGATATCTGTATCGAATAGAACTACAAACTTTTCAGTCTGTTGTAGATAGCGATTGAATTGCACTCACTGGCAATACTTGTCTGCACAATCCATATAATGGATTCTCCTAGTTTTTTTACAGAAATGAATGATTTGCATATATATTCACGCAAAAATATATTATACTATATTCTTTAAATTATATTCTGCATCTTATGCATACCATAAAATAGATTCGATTTTGAAACTGATACGCCTACCATAAAATGAATTTGATTCTGAATCTGATATGCCTACTACAAAATCCCAATAAAAATAAAAACTACTTAATATGATAAAAGTCTGCCCTACCTAACGTGCCATCTCCTCACGCAGCCCGCATATTGCATAAGTTCAAAAGATATGTTCCATAAGTTTTTCAATGGTTACTGAGACCTTGTCATGAAGTGACGTATAGGTCATAGATTCTCGTAAAGCGACGCCTGGTGAGGCGCTGTCAAAGGCTTAGTACAGACTTAACAGGAAGATGGACTGCAAAACCGAGTGTAGTCAATTCTCGCTTGTCGTTCTCGAACTAGCTCTCAGTAAGTCTCTAGCATTACGAAGTATAGGTAGTGTCATACTTATGCAACATTTCTTATAAACTTATGATATTTTCGATAAAAGAAAAGCCGTTCCAAAATAGACGGGTTCAGCCTGGACGTCAAAAGACATAAGGGATTACCTACCTTGAACGTAATTTGATATTTTGCAAATGAACTCCCCGAAGACCCATAGCTTGTAGAGATAAGAGCCCAAGGCGATAGGCATACAAATCAAAGTCACCAAGAAATCCGCCAGGGTTAAGGTCATAATAAGGCAGTTTGAAATACGACGCATATTCCGGAAGCTAAAAACAATTGTCAACGTAAGTTCAACATCTTAGCAATGGCAATCGTCATACATTTTTTGTTAGAAAACTTCGATGATTTAGGAAATTAAATCGTCATCACTGAATTGGCCTAAAGGTTTGTACTTTTTGTGCAAAACTCAAAAATTGCACCGTGGACGGTTTAAAGGTCGACTTCCACAGAAAATGGTTTTAGCGACTGTGCCGATTTTTGAATCCCGGCTGGAGTAAAAGTTGGAAAGGTTCTATTTAACTGAAAGCCGTGCAGTGTGGTTCTAGCCTACTGAAGATACACAACAGAGAATTTCCTTCAGAGGAAAGAAAAAATTCGTGAGGGAAAAATTTTAATAGGATTTCTGTTGTTCATTGCACGGTTTTCATTTATCTAGAACCGTTCCAACTTTTGCCCCAGCCGGGATTCGAAAATCGGCAGGGTCGCTCCATTGTTAGTCTCGATGCTCGGTTTTCAATTCGCTTGAAACCCTTTTCGCTGGAAGTCGGCCTTTAAATACAAGCTTTTGCGAATTCTTAAGGTTTAATTGAAGAAAAGTTTTATTTTAGTACATAGTTCGGTTTGAATTTCAATGGTTTAAGAATACAATGACTGAATGACTGCAAAGCACTATTTACTATAATGACTTTAATATAAGATGGTTTTAATGAAACTACTAATATTTTGAATGCAAACTATTGCTGGGCTTTCACCAAAAGTATATACCGAAACAAGAAGTACACTTTATTATCAATTCCCCGCCTTTGGCTGTAGACGACATGTAAACTGAGAAGCAAACTACCCTCTTCTCAACCCCCTACACAAACTAACCAATCAAAGAAGAGCTTCTTGATGTCATAGGTTTATAGAAAGCATCTTTATGAGCCTACGGCTTGTTTCCTGTGCCACGGTCAGGAAGGTAAACATACCCAGAGGGGGGTCAACACTATTCTGGGATTAAAGAGGGCTTCTCATATTACACGACGCCAGCCAGTGTCAACGAAGTGTACTTTTGGTTTTTATAACTATACATTTTTGTTATTACAAGATAAAAATATGCATACAACCAGGAATACATAAATTTCTTTTTCTTGGAATCTTTAAGCCGCCATGGATTTCATATTAATATCTGATTGAAAGTAACTTTGCCAGCTCCTTCTTCCTCTCGTATCATTGGTTATTCGAATCTATAGGACAACCGTCGGGTTCATTACCTTTTAAGCTGTCTGCTACATCGGTTTTGGTGCGGACAAGAACTTGAGAGGTTTTTTGCTGTTTTAGAAACGGCAACAAGCCGATGACTTATAAATTCGGGTATGTCCTAATTCAGTATCAAAACGAGGTTCTAGCAGCTAGCTAGCAGTATCTTCGTGGAACGACGACGCTTGTCCTGTCCCCGGCCCGTTAACGCCTAAGCCTTGGATAACTCTAGTGAAGTTGACATTCGGGTTAAGCAAACAACGTCGACATCAAGTGGTTTCTAAGTTCAATTAAATTATTGCTTGACGTCAGGGATGACGGTTTCTACACCTCCCCCCCTTTAATTCGAGCAGAAAGGCCCAGAAAATGGCAAGTTAAAGATTTCAAGTAGAAAAAAATCGATGTATTCCTGATATTGCGGATATCTTGGTTTTCTTACATGTATATTTTACTCTTATGAGATATAATTTCCTGCCACACTATTGTTAACAATCATTCTGCTTTCCAATCCATTTCAATTTACGCTTTACCAAAGAGAATACTCTAAGAGGAGCAGAGGAGCAGAAACTTTGGTCATAGCGACCGACTCTGAATTTGGAGAAACTAGTTCCGGATGCTCTCGTGACCGTGTTGTCTGCTTAAAAATTAACTTTTGCGCGTCAACGGTCAACCCTTTGCCAAATTTCCACCACCAAAAAGAAGCAGTCGACATAATTTAACCAATAAAAGGCGTCGCTGCTTAGCTAAAAACCAATAACCGGATCTAGTTACTCCAAAACCGTGGTCGGGCTTTTCAGAAGCCTAAATTATGATAGGCTAAACTATCTGCTCCTCTTGGCTTTACCATCTCGGACTGCAGACAGAGAAAGTGTCGTACTTACCGTATAATTATCACAGCGGACACAGTATTTGCAACTATGGAACAGACGAAAGATACGATGTAAATAATGAGGAGAATCCACGTTTCCCATTCGGAGACATCAATTTGAAAAAAGTCGTTGTCGACGAACCGAAAGACTTCCTCTAGCGAGCGATTTTCGTCCGTAAAGTTGATGCTAAACGCCAGGAATTTTTTCACTTCCGGATTTGGTGTTTCCATAATTTCGGGCACCATGGCACACTTGCACCACCACCTTTCATTTCGACACCAACAACGTCGAAGTCATTCCACGAGGACCAAAAAGATTGATGTCACGTCGTTTTATTCATTGATTCCATTGGCGAAGACACATAAAGACCTACGTTACAAAAACAAAATAGGCATTAGTCCTATCTCCGGATGACCAAGGCTTAACAAAGCTAGCCTTTTCAGAGAATTTTAAAAGGTTTTAGCGGTTGTTCCAACTTTCCACGAAAGTCATTTTCATTGCAAGTTCGCAACGTTACGCAAGAAATTTAATTTAAAGGCCTAGTCGTAATATATTCTTTCTTTATTTTCTATACTGAAACATTCTTGCTAATATTAAAGCGCTTTGAACATTATGCGAGAGCACCGTAGCTTCCATGTATCTTTAAACCGACACCACTTTAAACAAAAACTATACCACCAAGTTCCTACTTCCTAGACTCTCTCTTTCAGTTCTGGAACATTTTACTTTTTGTGAACTTTCTACGTGTAGTTTAAGGCCCTATCAGAGGTGCCCTAATGGCATTTTAACGATTTCGTGTCAACATACAGTCTGTGATAGAAGCTGGGATCTATATAGAAGGCTTTTAGCTGGAGATATGTATCCTTACACGAGCTAAGGACCATTTTTTGGGGGTAATGATTTCGTTTAAAAGAGGGGAAATAACGACTTTTTTGGGAAGTAAAAATATATATTTTAACCTAAGGCCTAAAACAGCTTCAGTCACTGCGGCTCCAATTCAAATTTGAGGTTTGTTACACGCCCACTATCTTGGATAGGAGGAGAACCGAGTGAGTGATCACCCTTTTCACTTATCAACCACTCAACTATCGATGGCCTATATCTAACGTCAAGTGATGCCATTTGTATAAGTAAGCCCTAATGTTAACGGCAGAGAGAGGTCTCTCTCCAAAATCTATTTATAGTATAGGCACCATTTTTTATTTTTTTTTGGAAACAAATTTATTGGCAGATGGCGGGTTAACACGTTACACTTCGAACCATTAATAAGGTAGGCAGTGGATAATTTGGTGTCTGTAAGAAGGACGAGCCGTCTTTACGTGCAATAACATATTAGTCTTGAGTTTGATTAAAGTGCTATCTCCGTTCTTGCTTATTTTATTAGATAGTTCAAGAAACTGACAGGAAATTAAAGCAGAAGTTTATAAGCTATATTCCATAAGTATGACACTACCTTTACTTCGTAATGCCAGAGACTTACAGCTCGAGCTAGTTCGAGAACGTCAAACGAGAATTGACTAACTTGGTTTTGCAGGACTTCCATCTTCATGTTTAGTCTGTACTAAGCCTTTGACAGCGCCTCTCCAGGCGTCGCTTTACGAGAATCTATGACCTCCGTCACTTCATGACAAGCTCTCAGTAACCAGTGACAAACTTATGGTACATATCTTATGAACTTATGATTAAAGGGATGGTGAAAAGGAAAATCAAGATATTATTACTTCATGAATAACTCTTGCCCTATTGATAATCGACATACAGTCCAAACCACTTAACCAAGAAAGCTGCAATTGTTCAGGGACGTTACTCTTAAGTAGTAGATACTAACAAAGATTTTTCAAATACATGGCCATCTTGAAAAATTACGATCAGAAATGTAAAAAAAAAATCGTCTTTATGGGATAACTTCCTCACGTTTCAATCTAATTCACTAAAATCAGAAGGGGATGTTTTAGAAGAAGGATGACACTCTGTATCCACTTAATACATTAGTTATGTAACATGATTCTTCTCAGACTTGCTCTCCTGCTCATCAAACTTCAGATGGGCATCGCACCGTGTTGAGAATTCTATAACTCTCTGGTACTAGATCCTCAGCAATCAACCCACAAACCTCGTATTGACGTGGGAAAAAAATTCACAAGTGCGCCTTGGCAAATAGTTAAGCGATAATAGGGTAATAATGAGGGAACTATTTCGCTTTCGTAACCTTGCTCCAAATGTTCTGATGTTGGGAAGTTTCACGTAACAATTACCCCGCTTTGAGGTACACTTCTCTCGAAGAGAAGTATTACATAATTCAGCTAATATTTAGTATATTGGTTTGCTATGCACTAAAGCGGGCTTTAAGAGTTCCACTTGCGGTAAATAACCCGAAAAATAACAGATGTCTCGACAGACTGAAGATCAACGTCGCGTCCCTTTGCTTAATTGCTAGACAGACTTAAATGTACTAAAAATACCTAACCGAAAACGTTGCTTCTTGGAAGGAATTAATGAATCAGACTAAATAAATATTTTAGTCGCGTGATCTTATTCTTAACCCTATAGTGTCCAACCTACGTCACGTTTTCTTTCTCTTCGTCCTACGGCTTTTTTCTCCAATATTCTTATACAGGACTGCTAAATCTTTTACTCTATACATACATCGGAAATCGCAAATGGAAGGCGAAACACAGTTCTTCCGCTAAAGATCTTATTTTTCTTATTATTTCTTGGCTTTAGGGAGTAAAAGGTTGCAGTTGTGTCTTATCACAGCCATCTGTTTCACAATAAACCTTTAAAGAAAAAGATCTAACCATATAGGGGCTTCTATCAAACATATACGCAATTCTTTGACATTGTTATTTTTTATTCTTTGATTATTTGGAGTTTATTTTACTTTCTCTGAAAAATGAAAAGATAATCCTTATTTTACTTTTCATTGGAAGCCCCCAAAAATTCAAAGGTTGCGGAGCCAGGTAAAAAATTGCATCACGTGTACATACAAGGTGGGTGTTTTAATTTTTAATGAAATTAAGACTGGGTTTCTACAAAATTTATAAAAGGATTATGACATCTAACCTCGAAGCTATTTAACCTAATTAAGTATTTCTATTTTTCCATTTGCAATCTTCTGATGCCCCCCAGTTATGAGCATATTAAAGTAAAAGAGTTTATACGAAATTAGTTGGCAATAAGAACTACGGTACAATACCAGAAGGGGATAATAGAAGAAGGATGACACTCTGTATCCTCTTAATTAGTTATGTAACATGACTCTTCCCAGGTTCACCCTTATTGTTTGCTTTTCGGCTCATCAAACTTCAGATGGGCATCGCAAAGTGCACGGGGTGAATTCTATAACTGTTTGGTATACTAAATTCTCAGCAATCAACCCACAAACCTTGATTGTCTTGACGTGGGACAAAAATCCACAAGCGCATACGCCTTGGCAAATAATTAAGCGCTAATAGAGTAATGATGAGTGAACTATTTATCGCGTATGTGATTCGGTTTAATAACCTTGCACCAAATGTTCTGATGTTTGGAAGAATCATGTTACAATTACCCCGCATTGTGATTATACACTTCTCTCGAAGAGAAGTATTATATACTTCTGACAATAAACATCCCTGTATACTGAATCGATTACCATTTGCTACCATCTTTGTCACACACGTGAAGATGCACGTGCATGAAGTCTGAACAAGTAGGTATTTGGTAATAAAATTGGAACTTATTAAGTTTACCCCAATTTTTCATCGTAGATAAAAGATTTCTATGGCAACGATTTTACGTCGTACGTGGCAACCGTTCAAACCTTCAATTGCTTTTATATTCTCTTTCTTAAAACAAATTAATTAAATTTATAGAAAAATAAGACTAAAATCTTTTCTTTATATTTTGAAATATTTACTTAAGGACGTTTTTAATAAAAACAGAAAATAATTGCTATATTATGCTTTGAAGAAAACCCAGCAACAATAACGCAAGAATTATACAGGGTGTTTCTGATAAATCTGCCATAAATTAAGGAGGATGTTCTTTGGGGGATTTTGAGTTGAAAACGTTCTATGATATTTTGCCGTCCGGGTTACTGTTTTCGAGTTATGATTTGAGTGTTTTAGGATAGAAACACCCTGTATATATACTTTTGTAACTTTGTTTTCAAGTTATTTTTTAAACTGAAATTTGTCGTCACTTTTTTTCATTTTCAATGGAATAGCTTTTAAAACCTCTTCTCGCAACGTATGAAATGGCAGACAAGCATTTTTAATCCATTTATATTGATAAAATATTAATTTTTTTAAGTGGTTGCTATGACAACCGGGAGATCACATTATTTTAGTGGTAGTAAAATCTAGTGGTGAATTACATTGCTTAAGTGGGGGATTATATATAAGCGAAACCAAATTAACATCATTGCCAAACGCTTTCCGTTTATATAAATTTTCAAAGTTGACGAAAACGCAATTATTCTTTTTTTTTGTTCATCCAGGTGTGACGTCACAGTCGCCCAGATCAAATAAAAAATTATAAATTTTACAAAAGACGTCATCAAGCGATTTGAAAAAAGAAGCATAAATTCCATTCTATTTCGAGTTGGAAGATTTCCTTTCCGATATTACTCGACCTTTCACTTGACCTTTCAATTGAACTTCCTGATTTAAGGAATAAGGATGTTTAGTTTAAAAGTGGCGAGTTTCAAGAAAAAAATTAATAGATGTAATACCGGATCTATTGAAATATACAAAGCCTTTTTAGATTAAGTTAAGCTATACCGAGGGGCTAACCAATGTCAGAGTTTCTGTACACCTATTAATGATTATGAGTAATCATTTAAGCACTGAAGATTCGAGCTATACTAAATTCTAAGTCAGAGGGGGTCGAAATTCACATGTATGTTTAAACTCAAATGTACTTCTAAGATTGAAATTTGGTTTCATAAGCATCTTGGAATTTAGCGAGCGATGTTTAAACGTAAGTCTTATCAGATGTATATAATACTTCTCTTCGAGAGAAGTGTACCACAAAGCGGGGTAATTGTAAGATGACACTTCCCTAAATCACAACATTTGGAGGAATGTTACTAAACCGAAATAGTTCCCTCATCATTACTCTATTAGCGCTTAACTATTTGCAAAGGCTCGCTTTAGGATTTTTGTCCCGCGTCAAGACAATCAAGGTTTGTGGGTTGATTGCTGAGGATTTAGTAGCAAACAGTTATAGAATTCACCCCACGGTGCGATACCCATCTAATGTTTGATGAGATACAGGAGATCAAACAAAAAGGGTTTAGCCTGGGAAGAATCCTGTTACATAACTAAAGCATTATGGGGATACAGAGTTTCATCCTTCTTCCCTTACTCCCTTCTGGTCTTATTTGCTTGTCATAAAAAAGAAACAAGTTTTTCCAAATTCGACTCCAGATATACGTCATTTCATATTTTCTGAAGAGGAACTTAGTGACAAATTAAAGCGAGGCATAAATCTTATTGAGAGCTTTTCGTTGCTTTTCTTGGGGGCGTAGGCCTATCGACTTAAAGATTGAAGCATTATTATAGAAAACCTATACTTGGTGTCATACATGGAGAGGCCGTGATTTGATACTGATGACCGCGTGGGAATACTTGGAAAATAGATGATCTCGTTATCGGAGCGATTATCCGGAGACATCAAACGCCTCGAGATCTCGCTTTACTCTCTCGGAAACTGCCAAAGTGTCAATTTTTACGCCATATCGACCCGCGAGATATAACTTTTGACTTTTGAAGGTCGATGAAACTTACGCGCTAGTTTGTACTTGTCACCTTTAAAGGCCCTGCGACAAACAGAAATGGTAATATAATACCAATCAGTTCTTAATCATCCCTTGGGAAATTTATTGTTGTACGTTTCGGTTGCTTGTACCGCATTATCGTTCAGATGCCTTGCGGAATCGCTATTGCACTTAAAACTGGCATCAAACTAAGGGGCTAACCACTCTCAGAGTGTCTGTATACCGATTACTGATTATGAATAATCATTTAAGCACTGTCAATGGCAGTAAACTTAAAGATTACGCGTAATCCTTTTAGTACAGTCTAGGATAGAGTCGTGTACACCTGTTACGAGTAAGTGACTTGGCCCTCGCATCAAACATACCGAATCCTAGGCTACTCCGCAAATGAACCAAAAATGATTTGAAATAAATCAATAATCCCTTGTGAATCCCCACGGATGTCATACAATTGAATCCTTTCATTATTTCTAACACAATAGGTTTTTTTTCTGTTGGGTTATTAAAATTAATGATTGTGACCTTAGCTCCCATGGCAATCGGTTCTAGATTTTTGACCAGCTCCAGGGGTCAAACGATCGCGTGCGAGAGGTCGCAAAACCCCGAGTTTATTTATGACCGGCAATGGCTTCCGACTCTTATTGAATTTTCGATTCAACGAAAATCGTTTCTATATACATTTCATAACATTCGGCCAGTACCATTTACTGTACTGGTTTTTCTACACCTTATCTTCCTCCGCAATAGCTTCCTACCTGCTGACAGATATACAGTATCATAAGTTTATGTTCCATAAGTATCACACTTCCTATACTTCGTAATGGTAGAGACTTATTGAGAGCTAGTTCAAGAACGACGCGAGAATTGACTACACTCAGTTTTGCAGTCCAACTTCCTATTTAGTCTATACTAAGCCTTTGACAGCGCCTCACCAGGCGTCGCTTTACGAGAATCTATGACGTTTCACCTACGTCACTTTATGACAAGCTCTCAGTAACAGTGGCAAACATATCTTATGAACCTATGACAGTATGAAGCCATACCATATACTACACTGAAATCAATATTTCATAGGCGTTTCGTTCGATATTTATTGCCGGGGTTTATGATTTGGTTTAGCCTCGCGGTTTCGCTTTCACCGTCCGAATCAACCATTTAACCAACTGGAAAAATTGCAGCCCCGCCAAAACTATGTACGATTTATTAGGTACAAGAGAAATTGAACGAGTGAGTACAAGTACGTACATATCGAGCCAAATTAACAACATACGCCATTACGAATATAGTTTTAAAGTGCGTTCAGAAAATGCTAACTTTCCTGATTCTATTGCATTTGGAATCCTTTACAAGCATGCTTTTATTTTAGGTTTACTCAACAAACCGTGCATGTACTCTGTTAAAAATAATGCAAATATTTCATAGTGAAATATATTTGGCGAAAAAAACTAGGATAGGTAATTTTTAAAAATAATTGATGTTTTATAATCACTTCGTTTGAACTGAAAATTTCATTATCTGTTACTTCAGTCAATCCATTTTGCCTCTATCTTTGACTTTTTAAGTCTTTGTCTACCAATACAGGTTTTTTAATAGACTTTGGTCCCCCCTCTCCCTTGCACTCATGCTTTTTTTTTAGGTATAAAATGGATTTTGGTTTAGAATTCTGCCCCATGGGTAAACAAATATGTTAGTTCAGAAGTCCTTTGACACATTGACTGATGACTACCAATTATCCGATATTTCATAAAAAAATTATATATATATAAACTGAAAATTAGATCTTTGTAGATCCAATATTGGTTTCCCCTCGGTGCCATGGACACTTTTGTTTTTGTATTTCCAAGGGATTTCAGCCCTGGTAAATCTTGGGAGCTACACTCTAAAAAATAAGCGTTCAATAGGGTTCAAATTTGAACTGTACGATCCTTCGTTGAACATTTGCTGTTCAGAGGCTCATTAGATTTCAAAAAGCGTTCACGCTGCATCTTTTTAAAGATAAGCGTTCAACGTAGAACACATAATAATCGGCCTGGTGGGGTTTTCTAAGAAACCCAGGAAAGGGAGGTGTCACGGTGTGTTTAAAATAATTCGACCCCTATCACCAATATCCCCCCTCTTGAAAAGAAATGTAAAAAGGGGTGTACTACCCCGTTCTCCCCATTGGAAATGTGACCCTCTCCACTCCCTCGAGCTTTCATCCTACGTCACGCCAGGTCACGCGGTCCAGGTTACCGCTGAAAAAAAACTGAACTGCAAAAAAAAACCGTATTTGTAAAATATGCCCTCGTGGCATTAAAACCGAGGGGTCGAACATAATGTACAAACACGTACGTTCTGGATATACTTCCCGGAATACTCGAATATGATTTTAATTATGCCTATTATTGCCACATAAAAGTAAATTCTCCTACAACCACAAGCCCTAAATTTACTTTCTGTCCGACCCCTCGATAGACCGAGTACAAAGACCCTTAACCCTTTGAAGGCTTTCCCCCTTTAGTGGACGATGGGGATGGGCCAGGTTCGGTTCTTTGTGTGTTTGTTAAGTGGTAAACGGTTACTAAAAATTTCCACTGTGCTTCGCGATGTTTTCGAAAAGCGGCTTAAAACGGTTTTATTACAGTACGCTAGCTAAACCGATGATTTCAATCTGATGATCCATTTGAAAGTCTATATAAAAATTGTTTTATTGAAGATGTAATTCAGGTATGTAATATTTTATTTTATTTTCTAGCTAATTAAGGTATTAAAACTTAAAATGTGTACAATTTAATTGGACAATAGGGCTATTTGAATATAACGGAGCTCAAAGCCACTATAAATTCTACCAATTAGCTGAACCAGTCACTTTTTGTAAAGGTCCTGTGTTAAGAGATAACGCCTAAGTGTTTTTTCAGTAATAAACAGAAAAAATGTCCATAATAATATTATTTTTCACCTTGAGCTCTTGTTTAAAACACTTCTAATTAACGTAGCTAGTGCTAAATTTCAAAATATAATTAAAAATCATTAATAAATAAAGAAAAACCCTAGTACTGGTAAATCGAACCTTTCCTACTGGTACTTTTCCTAAGTTTCCCCCTCCCCCAATAGCGTGGAGTCGCGCCTTAATGTCGAAAAAACCGGGCTATTGTAGCCCAAAGAAAAAGTTTTTAATAGCCTAGGGATTTTCACAAGCTTAGTGGAATGAAGTATTAGGTTTATTATATATATATATATATACTATTAATTTTATGGACAATTTTGAGTCGACAATTTTCTTCGATATTTTCCTTTAGCGCCACCGTTTACAAGTTGTGATCAGTATTTTGCGTATGAACCGTTAAATTAGCATTATCTTTCAGTTCTCTACTTAAATTTACGGGACCATCCCTAATCATAACTCGTAAATAATTGTCTCTAAGTCAAAATGTCAAAGAAAAGTTTCGACTCAAAATCGTCTTTTGAAAAACGGTATTTTGGTCCTAGCCCCCATTTCGAAACACCCTGTATATGCTCTTTTAAATATGTATAAAAACTCTCCATTATAGGTGGAACTTCTCGACCAATTTTTTAATTTGGAAAATGGACTGGCAATATCATGTAATGTATAAGAAAAAATAATTATATTTAACTGCAAGGAAAGCTGTACACGAACTAATTTACTACAAATTTTTGGAAATTTATTTGAAATTGATGTTAAGGTGGTCCAAATATCTTATTCTCAATGACATTCAAGAATTTATCATACCGCAAATGGATTTAAATTAAATCCATTAAATCTCTAATGAGGACTTTGACATGTAAGTTCATAGCCATGATATCATTTCATTCTTCCATTCTAGTCGGACCATACTCGGAATATTTTTAGATGTCCAAAAGGTTTGACTACTCCAGAATCTGTTTAGCTCTAATTACTAAACACAAGTTTCTAAAACATCGACTTCCCAACACCAGTGGCTACGTAAATTATGCATATAATTATGCCACGAAGGTTCTAGTATAGTAATTAAAACTAATTATTCTAAGGGACTGGTAATTAAAATATGAATTATCTTTTATTAGATGAATTCGTTGAAAATGAAATTTCGTCATGAAAGGATGCAAATGGGAAATTTAGTCGTTCGAGCTATGAAGTTCCTACAGAAAGTTGTTCTTCTTTCAATTTATAACAAATTATAGATTTATAACGGATAATTTTATTCTGTAATTTACTTTGGTAAATCAAATAAAGTGGATTGAAATTCTAGAAAATCCTGGGAATTTTATGTTATGCATTCTACTTATCTTTAAACTATTTTCAAAAGCACACTTTTTTCAATATTGAACCTTAAATATGGGTTCGAAATACAACAAAATCATTCAAATTTGAACGCTGTATATCTGCTCAATAAAGCACCTACTCGTTCACTGTGGAACGAAAAATGCGAGTTCGAGGTATACCAATATCATTCTGTGTTGAACGCTAAATATCTGTTCAATCCACATAAATACTGTTTAGAATTGAACGCTAATTATGAATTCAAAATACACCAATTTCGTTCAAAAATGAACGTTAAATATTTGGTCAAAATAAATCGGTTTCGTTCAATATTGAACGTCCATAGAACGTTCGAGATTTCTCAGTAACGTTCAAAGTTGAACGTTAAATGTGCGTAAAAGATATAACAATTTCGTTCAGTACTGAACATTTTAAACTCAATCCAAAAAACACTTGCGTTCTTAAATGAACCCTAGATTTGCATATAGTATGGAACATTTGTGTTCTTGAAAGAACAAACTCCTTGCGTTCAGTTTTGAACGCTATATAATGAGTTCAAAGTTGAACAAAAAAGTGTTTAGCTACGGGGACAAGCCTCTGAACAACATTTTGTTCAGATGGGAACGATATTTTTTAAGAGTGTAGAGTGACCGGATTATCTTCTATTTGCGAACATAAATATTCGATAACACCCTAGCTCCAACAGAATAAAATATAATATAGGTTTGTGGGTAGGTTAGCCGTTCTTAGAACTGCCTGTCCTATTTCAGCTTGTGTCAAAACAACGGTTTCTAATATAAACGATTGTCAATATAATGGAGCCTTTTCAAAAGGGGCTGCTGCTGTGTCGTCTGCTTGATCTAGGGTTAAGTAAAAACACCAAAGACTTTAGAAAAGGTTTCACCTAGTGCTTTTGCTCGAAGTCAAATCTAGAATCATTGGACCATCACAAGATTTAGACAACCTAAACCTAAATTGTAACGTGAAGATAGCATAACCTAACCTGTAGAGAGCAAAACCCAGTATAGCCGAACCCGAAGAGAGCAAAACCCAGTATAGCCGAACCCGAAGAGAGCAAAACCTAGTATAGCCGAACCCGAAGAGAGCAAAACCCAGTATAGCCGAACCCGAAGAGAGCAAAACCCAGTATAGCCGAACCCGAAGAGAGCAAAACCCAGTATAGCCGAACCCGAAGAGAGCGAAACCCAGTATAGCCGAACCCGAAGAGAGCAAAACCCAGTATAGCCGAACCCGAAGAGAGCGAAACCCAGTATAGCCGAACCCGAAGAGAGCGAAACCCAGTATAAACGAACCCGAAGAGAGCGAAACCCAGTATAAACGAACCCGAAGAGAGCAAAACCCAGTATAAACGAACCCGAAGAGAGCGAAACCCAGTATAAACGAACCCGAAGAGAGCGAAACCCAGTATAAACGAACCCGAAGAGAGCGAAACCCAGTATAAACGAACCCGAAGAGAGCGAAACCCAGTATAACCGAACCCGAAGAGAGCAAAACCCAGTATAACCGAACCCGAAGAGAGCAAAACCCAGTATAACCGAACCCGAAGAGAGCAAAACCCAGTATAACCGAACCCGAAGAGAGCAAAACCCAGTATAACCGAACCCGAAGAGAGCAAAAGCCAGCATAACCAAAATAAGTCAATATTTAATATCATCTGATTTGGTAAACGCTAATTTCAAAGTTCGCTTTCATGGAAACGCTATTTGCTAACAAATCCACGTTGATAAGGATGTTTTGAAAATTGCTCATCTAAGAGAACGTTATTGTTAATGTACCAAATACTTTCCAAAATATATATATTTGTGGATATATATTTGTAGAAGCGTATGATGCAGTGTTTCCATCAGATTTCCTTGGCAATATCCTTTTAAATACACTTTGTAAGTCCAACATATTCTTAATTAATTGATAAATGTACGAAGCACAATATTCCTCTAGCATTCAACCATTCGGAACGGTTACAAAATTCTTCGGCAGTCACGCGATCATTTACAAATCCCACAAATGTTTTCCTACAACAAGGTTCATTTAACCCGAGGTCCCCAAGTGATCAAGAGTATACATTTCTCCAAGAAAGAAGGTATCAAAATGTTTAACTTTGAGAATGAAACGATCGACCCGATAAACTTTACTCGATGACCCGAGGAACGTTGAGGAAAATTTGAAATTCCACGAGAGAACTCTAGAAAGGAAAAGGGTATTACAGTACGGAATAGAATCTTGGGACGATGAGCTTTGCAGCTTTAAACGAGCTTTGTAGCTTCGCTTTAATGGTCTCAGAGATAGGTATAATGTACCATGGACTCCTTAGTCTTTTTCCGCCAATACGATTGGTATAGTACTGTACAATTTCCGAAAGCTCTTCTTAACAAGCTTTCAGACAATACGTAACACTTATTATCGCCAGAGTCGCGTTCACAACTATAGTCTACTATAGCTAAGCTACCTGCAGAGGTTTATGGGTTTGGAACACAAAAATGGTCTTTGCGTCCAGTCTGATGTTTTCCTGTTAGAAATTAATATTTTTTATAGTTTCAATTACATTAAAACAATGCTTAATTAGAGGTTGATCATAAAGCTACAATGTTACGGGTCTACAACAGGAATGGTGGAATGACCTATAGCTGTCCCAATCTTGAGAAGAACCAGACCACTTCTAATGAACCTTCCCCTAGTGTTACTGATATCAACCATGAAGCTTGGTTGTGTCTGTGCGTAAAGACTTCAGAACAAACACACTTTCTCAGCTATATATAAGATATCAACAGAATCTTTCCCAGCTTGGCTGATATGCGTGCAGTGTCATAGAAGAATATCTCTGTTAATTCCTCAAAATCTATCTCGCATCTGATTTTTTTTTGGCTTAAACCACATTTGACTTAGAATTACGCGACTAAAGTTTAGAACTTTTCGTGGGCCCAACCTTGCCACGAAATGAAACGTGACCAGTTCTAATAATGTTCAAAATTTCGTTTCAATATATCTAGTGGTTACTGAGAAATACTCGTTGACACCAAATGAGACTTCAGTTTATATCAGGAGTTTATGGGGAGTTACTATTTTATTGTGACCGGCGTTGGAGATGAAATTTTATAAAATCTATCTTTTAGTATACATGGTTTGAAAATGTTTTCCCCTTCTACTGTTGATATCAGAGACCTTTATTGTAAAGGGCATTGACGTTTTGATGTTAACTTTCATAGCGATTGTAAGCTTCTGAAGAAATGGAAGCAGCAGTGTATTCTTCGCTTTAACAAATCGTAGTAGTACCAAGACTCCAAGAGGAGGTGTAGAAGGCTTGGCCGAATTGTTCTCGCTTTGAAAAAGTTTTACTCTAAGCTTCCGCTGTGCGTGCGCATCTTTCTCTGTCCGCTTATTGGTTGAAATATGGTGAACCGGATATTAGGAGGAAAATATAACAAATAAATAAATAAATAAATAGAAAAGAAAAGAGAAACCCCCCAAATGCCTTGCCAAAGCTTCAACTCCCACTCTCTATACCCTCTTTGGTATAGTACTTAACCATTTAAATATAAACTGAAATGACCTATAACCCTTTCAAAAAGGTCATTGGTTTAAATAATTTAAGATCCAATTACGGAAGACCCCGACAAAAGAAAAGGCCAATCAAAGCTGACGTAAAGAATAATTGTTTTCCTTTAGAAGCTATGTGCCCCGCGCTTCAATTTGTCTATTGGTATTGAGCCAATAGAGTCAGAAGCGAAGAGATATAATAAAGCCATTGAGATTATTTCTTTAATCCTGCCTTTAAGCGTATTGTTTTCGAAGGAGTGGACGAACAAGAGATTTACCGAGATTTCATTGCATGGGAAATAGACTTCAATCAACCTTATCTCGTTCGTTCACTCTGTCAAGCGGAATTGATTCAAATAACGAGAGTCTAAAAGTTTAATCAGACGATTCCCGCCTTTTTCTCTAGTCACCTTTCACCCTTGGATAAAACATATTCTCAGCTTAGACTCGCAACGTTCGTATATGGCCTGAATGTTCGGTCTGAGAAAATGAGATACGGCATACGGATAATGAATAAATAAATAGCTAAATGTGAAAGTGTTTCCTATTTCCAACTTCTTGTCTTTAGTGGTTTTGGCGTCTGGTATATATCTCCAGTATATAGTTAGTATTTTGGTTTCTCGGGGGGATGCCCCTCCGCGAGTGGTAAACCCACACTTTTCTACGAAATTCTTATCTCTATAATTATTTTTAATTGAAGTCATCCGTGCCTTCTGAGCAAAAATTATATCTTATACCAGAAGGGGATAATAGAAGAAGGATGTCTCTCTGTATCCTCTTAATACTTAGCAGAAGTAAAATAAGGGACTAGAAGTATCGAGGTTACCAAATTCTTCACTTGGCGAAAGTGAATATTCTTGATAACACACCAATGGTTGGCCCTCTGGTAGCGGTTTCTGAATTTTCCCTCCAAAACGTAAAACGCTCGCGGCGGTAGACGGCCGAACTAGATTCAAGGACCCGCGTCCGTGTTCTGTGGCTTTAGGTTGAGGGGAAGGGGGTAGGAAATTGCTTTGGAACTCGACCAGTTTTTTCTCCCTAGTGTAGGCGCGATGGAAGCGGCATAAAATCCTCAGGATCTATTACCAATCTTTACTTATACCTTAAATATTACCTCTGACTTTACTTATGTAACATGATTCCTCCCAGGATCACCCTTTTTGTTTCCTTTCCTGCCCATCAAACTTTAGATGGGCATCGCACCATGCTAGGGTGAATTTTATAATTGTTAGTTACAAAATCCCCAGCAATCAACCCACAAACCTTGATTGTCTTGACGTGGGACAAAAATCCACAAGGGCATGCGTCTTGGCAAATAGTTAAGCGCTAATAGAGTAATGATAAGGGAACTATTTATCGTAGGATGTGATTCGGTTTAGCAACCTTACTAGAAATATTCTGATTTTGGGAAGAATCATGTTAAAATTACCCAGCTTATAGTGATACACTTCTTTTAAAACGAACTTTTATATACTTCTGCTTATACCCAGTTTACGCATTTGCATTACGTGATGGTTTTGGATAAAGGAATGTCTTTCAAAGGAGCATGGCTGGTAGATATAATTTGCTAATATTTCGCGGTGTTTCGTGGTATTTGCCCAAAAGTCGAGTGTAATCTTAAGACAAAGTAATTTCTCTAAGCTATTTTCATTAAAAATGCTTCTTAAAAATGAAAAATGCATGGAGTTTACGTAAAATGAATCAAAATTGAAAAGCTAAAATATGGACAACTGAATTTATAAGTATATATCTAGAAATAAAATTGAATGTAGCAGTGAAGCGAAAATAGCGTTTGGTCAGTAAGATTCGCGAGGAGATTAAATAAAATACAAAGGCTGCAGGCTCGTTCAGCTCGAGATTCATCTACCTTAATCTCGGAATTTAAATTTCCTGAATAAAAAAAATTGGATGTACCTTACCCAAGGTTGTTACACTGCATCCAAAGAAAGAAAATTTCGCAATCTTAAGCTATATCTAATGCGATTTACATGATTTTCTGGTTCATACCACTTTTCAACAGGTACTGAAAACTGGCGGATGGACACTACATATTAAATCCCGCAGAGAAAAAAAATAGTAGGTGGAAACTCGAGTTGAAATTAACAATGCAAATTTTACAGTTTCATTTCTTTGGAGTTCGAACCACAACTGCGGTTATTGTCATAAGTTTATAATATGTCCAATAAGTATGGGACTTGCTGTAATTTATAAATACTTCAATCATGCGGATTAAAAACCACTACGAGCACGTTTCATCTAGTTTTGCGTGATCATGCAGTTTCAAATTTAGGAAACGTATGTTACAGCCTATTCTATTTACCATTACCAACTCCAAGATCACTCCCGATTTGCAAGTTAAATCCAAACCACTTTACCTAAAAGGTTGAAAATTTGCGGGGGCGTTACTCTTAAGTAGTAGACGCGTACTAAGAAAGATTTTTTGCAATCCGCCGTCATCTTGAAAAATGGCGGCCAAAAATGTAAAAAAAACATTCTTTATGGAATTAAGCCAACCGATTGCACTAATATTTAGTACACTTGTTGCCTATATCCTATAGAAGGGTTTATGGATTTTAGGTATAAATTTGCCGCCATCTTTCAAAATGGTGGCCTGAAATGTAACAAAAAATTCCCGTTGAACAACACCAGATCTGCTATTTAACGTCTGATTTTGTTACGTAATCTTAACCGCCTCACATCAGGCTGTACTTCAGTATGTGCCCTAAGAAGTCCCAGTAGCCAGTGTCAAACTTAAGAAAGGTGCAACCTTATGTCTTTATTGACTCTTATAGACCATTTTCACGGACGACCAAATATGGAAAAGGCTGTTACGCTTTCTTGGATTAAAAAGTATGGGGTTGGGCACTAGATTTTTTCGACGAAGTCTGAGGAAGGAAAGAAAAGAGGTTTTTCATTTGAATTTTTTATTATTATTTCGGGAATCTAATTTCAGTAGTAAGTCTCGCAGTCTTCCTGTAAGGATGTAATTCGAATGCAACGAACCAACGACCTGTGGTTTTCAAAGAGGCTCTCCAATTTTCGAGGCAGTTACTGCGCAGTAGATTTCTTTCTATTTCAATAGGACGAAAGTTGTACGTGACCAAGTACTTTGGTCGCGTCATGAATAGATACACGCATAGGGTATATAGAGTAGAAAACATTTTTGCTCCGGGACCATTTCAAATATATTGTAGAGGGAGAAGAATTTGAATCGAATTACTTTCGGAAGATGAACAGCAACTTGGTATGTACATCTTTTTATTCTGTTCATTTTGTGATCACTACAGTTTTCTGAGCGGCGATTGGAACACTTATGGGAAAGCTGGACAGCATTTACTTATGGTATAATTTTACGCGAACAAATTTAATATTCTTACTAGGCTACTGTTAAATTTTTAAATCGTAATTTTCATTAGCTGGATGAGCAAATTTGATTGTATTGATTATTCTAATTAGATTTCTAAATCGTAATTTTCATTATCTGGATGAAAAGTTTTCATTGTATCAAAAAACGGATCCGTTTTTTGATTGTATTGATTATTTCTAATTAAAGGTGCACAAAAAAATAGGTGCGTGAACTTCTCGCAAACGGCAGTGTTGTCAGGACAATTTCAGCGAAATCTGCATGAAGCAGAAATTGAACTGCGCTTATAAACTGTTGGTAACTTTGTTGTAATAGTTTTTGCATTGATAAACTACTAATTTTATAATTATTATTTTAGATTACATGGCCGTTGCTCAAGGAATTTAATGAAACCAAGGCCTTTCATCTGATCAAAATCTCATAGTCTGAAAAAGGCTAGCGCCAAACTGAGGGGGTTAAAATAAAAAAGGGGTTTAGATAGCAACGTCTGTCTGTAACGCCATCTGGCCACCAACTAATTTATGATGTGTCGAAAGTCTACTTTAGGGAATTTTTACATTAATTTATAACGTAATTTACACAGGAATTTTTTTATTTACTTTATAATTAGAGACAACTAAATTTCGCTCTCTACCTAACTTGTTGGGAACCCGTCATAGTTTTTAGGAATGATTGGCTGAGAAAAACTCGTGATCAAACCAAATCTGGCCAATCACGTTGTTTTTAGTCGTTGTTCAAGAAATGACAAGAAAAGCACGAGCGAAGTTATTTTAGCTTAAAGAAGAGAAGGATGGAGTGGCGAGTCCCATACCTATAACGTGGTCTTTGTACCCCATCTACGGCACTGAAGTCATCCCAGCATCCTCAGCGGTTAGGTAGGGTCGTAGAGTAAGGAATCGTAAAGGACGCCCTCTGTCTTAAAAATATAAGCTAGTTCTCATAAAAATACAATGGCGCTACGCGGCAGCACTTAACGATCTCCTACCGAAGGGTAGGGGCATGCGCGAGGTACACAGGGAGAGTTTTGGTGCCACAGGTCGCCCATCATCATTGGCACTCCATCTTAATCATTTCTCCCTGATTTTAGAGTGAGAGTGACGGAATTTTTTGTACGTAGTTCTATAAACTTTTGCTTCAACCATCTACAATCGTAAAAGGACCCATGCTAAATCTGTATTGGATACAATAAAAAAATAAAGATAGAACGAAAAATGTATAAAAATCTAATAAATATTTTTATAAAGTATTTTGAATTTCTCTCAATATGATTTTTTTTATATTGAATAAATATTTTTTATATTCTTTTTTTTTTTCGGTGAAATGAATAGATAAAAGCGAAAAATAGCGAAGGATGGGATGTTCTAAAAAATTTTGTATTACATATATATTTCATATACTTCAAGTTACAAATGAGGTATATTTTTTAGAATAGAAGAAAATCCCCTCTAGGCTTAGGGTGGAGGACGCAAGACATTCACTATTATTCGAATACAATATGTTGGTCTTTTTCCACCGCTGTGTTTGTCGTTGTATTGCATCTCTAGTTGATACACGGTAGAAATAATAAACTTATCATATATATACAGGGTGTTTCTGATAAGTCTGCCATAAATTAAGGGGCATGTTCTTTATCTTTAGACGATTTTGAGTCGAAAATGTTCCATGACATTTTTCCGTCCGGGTCACTTTTTTTAAGTTATGATTTTGAGTGTTTTAGGGATAACCCCTAAATTAAATTAGCATTGTATTTCAGTTTCTTAATTAATTTTGAGGGGACATCCGTAAAATTATTCAATCTCAGCTTAAAACATTGGCCCTTAGGACAAAATGGAGATTCAAAATCGCCCAAAGAAGATCCCCCTTAATTTATGGCTGACTTGTCAGAAACACCCTGTATATGTTTGTTTGTTTTTTTGTTCCTTGTGCACAGTTACAATTCGTTAATTTCCTTATTTGATCAAACTAACTGATTGATATCAGTAATACTAGGGTAAAGTTCATTAGAAGTGGTTTAGTTGAGTTCTTCTCAAGGTTGAGAGACCTCTAGCAAATAAGGCAATTAAGAAAGTCCTATTCTAGACCCGTTACATCACAGCATTATGATTAATCACTAATTAAGATTAGTTTTATTGAAATTGTAAGTTTTTTCTAGTAACAGCGCCAAGTAGATATTTCATACGGCTGAATGAGAAGACTATTTAGTGTTTATAGATAGTTTTCAGACTAGGAGAGTTGATACCACTTACACCTGGAGGCGAGGGTACTTGGTGCTGCACTTTGTCCGCCAAGTAGCCTGGTCTCCTGGTGTAAATGTTCGTATCAATTCTCCTAGTCTGAAAACGATGTATTGTCTACATAGATAAGAAACTCTCCCAAGTTTCTCAAGACCCTTAAAACAAAGGGAAACTTAGCTAGTGGTAAAATATAGAATGGGTCTTTGATATAAATCTGTAAAGGTATTCTATTGGATTTTATCCTTGGCCTCATTTAGCCTTTTTACCTGAAATCAATGATTGAAGTGGAAAAAACCCCTGGTCAGCGTCCTTGTCTTCGAACTATAACGAATAGGTTTGACTCAATCGATTTACTCGACAGAAATGAAGATGAATTGCCAATAAATACTTTGTTCTATCTTGTAATCCACGTGGATTTTCTCTTAGATAAGGGATATTACAAATCAATCGTTAGATTTTGGATTAAATCATTTTTTGGAATAGAGCCTTTGATGACTAGTGATATTAATTGCGATTTAAATAATTATTGGTGGCATCTTAAAGAAAACGACACAGTTATGACGTCACCTTGTTGCTACAGTCACGGCATCGCGAGTGGCACGCTGTAAGCCTTGGACTAATGATAGAAGCTATAGCGTCTATTATTTATCCAAGGTGGAGTAAACTGAGTAAAGTGATGTCTAGTTTACTAGGGAGAAGATATAAATTCGCCACATTTCTAGCTTTATCTCCACAGCAAAAAGTAGAACCGGAGTTAATCCCCACCTCCAAATTACAACCAGCTTTTCAATGGTTCTTGAAAACTCACGTCAGCGCGACGCAAATGACGAAAATTACTGACTACTGCGGAGAGGCGAAATAGCCCGGCCTCCTTGTACGTCCCCCTTGAATTTTGAAAGGGGGACTGGGACTTTGGCGCGCGAATACTTGGGCATCTTCAACCTTCTCCCTAGTAAGCTAGATGTCCCTTCTTGATAATACCTTAAAAGAACGGACTTTCTCTAAACATAAAAGGAAAAATATTATAAGAAAATAAATGATCTCTTATTACAAAATAATTAGCATTTAATTAGTCTTAAAAACGAGGACTACTGCGCCATCCGCCATTGGTTTAGTGGCGTCTGCTAAATCGAATCTCTTACCCCTACGGGTTTAGTTGAATTTTCGCAGGCTGAGGGAGGTAGGGGTAATAGGTTCGGTTTAGCAGACGCCACTAAGCCAATGGCGGATGGCGCAGCAGTCCTCGTATTTAAGACTAATTAAATGCTATTTATTTTGTAATGAGAGACCATTTATTTCAATGTTTATCCTTATATATTTAGAAAAAGTCCCTTCTTTTAAGGTATTATATTATGTTACCTGAACTTTTCCATTAAGTTGAGATTTAGTTTTATTTTTTTATAGAATTTAAATTATATAAATAAGTCTTTTTGTAACAAACTTTGGAGAGTGAGTTAAGTCTTTATTGACAGCGCCTTTCTTTAGTCTTAATTTCAATTTTAAAATGTACTATCAAGGGACGGCAAAAGCAATTATCGAAAAGGTCAAGGATGAATTAAAAAAAAAAAGAATATATAAAGATCGCAGTGAGTGTTGATAATAATTAAAACAATACCTTGAAAGATACCTTTTAGGGAGTTTCGTTTATTTCGGGTAGTAAAAAAAAGGGGGACACAAACTAACATGGTTCATTAACTGGCAAAATTACGTTGACCTTTACAGGAACTCTCATTTAAAGGGAAGCATTTTGTTAGATAAGAACGTGTTTTTTGTAAAATGCAAAAGAACCGAAACTAAATTAAGGAATTATTCGAATAGGCGCGTGGTTTGGCATATTTTTCTGCTATACTGTTATTTGGTTAATTAAGAAAAAGATTCTAATTACCGCAACGTAAATTACTCCACTTCTCATAGCAACTTTTTAGTGTTTTTGTTCTAGCAAAAGGCATTACACGCTTTCCCATACTACTAATAGCATTACCCTGGTGGTTTGCTTCACCTTAGACCACCTAACCCATGGACAGGCAAAGCCATGTTAACCCGCGTTAACAAAAGGCAATGCGTAGCACGCGCCCTCACGCGTCTACCGACCGCAATTTAACGCCAAATTTCCCGTAAACAAAAATTCGTCTGTAATGGTTTGGGATAATTTTTTAGCCAAGACTTAATGTTAAATTGACTTTATAAATAATACCAGAGTGATATTTACAAAAACTTTAACTTGATAGATCGTTTATGAGTCTTTGATGAGAGCGAGAGGCTAAAATAAATAATGAAATTCAACCAACTTTTATAATTTAGTCAGATTTTCTTCCCATATCGGTGACCGGTGACTGGAGACCTCTACTCCTCGAAAAAAAAAAGCGTGAATTTTACTAGGGTTTGGTGAAAACCTTCCAACATCCGCCGCCACAGCGCTAGCTAGTGTCAGGGGTTGCTCTAAGCAAACCTAGCTACCTATTCAGTTGCCTGTCCATGGGTTACATGGTCTGAGGCTTCACCCTGGATAGGAGTGTATTGCGGGTTAAACATTTTTACAGGCGCTTATAGAAATAACATGGGATTGAAATAGCCTAAAAGTCTTCTTTGCCTAAATATTTTATAATTCTTCGAAACTCTTTCTTTGCGGAATTAAGTATTCAGTATACAGTCGCTTTAGATTCCTACCTGTTGACATATTCAAAGCGTAAAATAATATATAGGCTTGTATCAGACCGCCTAAATTAGCTTTGAAAAACCAGCCGGTTTACGATAGTGGAAAATAGTATCAATAGTTGATGTCTTTACTCAAAAGCTATGTTCACACTTACGGGGGAAAAAGTTAAGAATAAGAAATGGTTTGCACAGATTTCAACAGCCTCGGTAGACACTTTTAGGCAGGGCCGGAAATAAGTACAGGACACTGGACATTGTCCAATAAAATTTTAAAATGTCCCATAATTTTTCTAAAAACTAAGAGGGTCACTGGACATTTTGACCAATAAATTTTCCGAAGTTTTGATAGTTTGACTATGAAGATGCGACACTATTTTTGCACACTCCAGTGGACAATGTACTATAATTTTTCCAGTCAAAGGGGGCGTCACTGGACACTTGTCCTATAAGAAATTTCCCTTATTTCCGGCCCTGCTTTTAGGACGCTTCCAATAGTGTCGTCTGCTAATACTTCCCTAAAAGGAAAAGTTCAGGTAGCATAACATTATACCTTAAAAGAACGGCTTTTTTCTAAATATAAAAGGAATTAAATATTAAAAAAAAATAAATAAATTATCTCTTATTACAAAATAGTTAGCATTTAATTAGTCTTAAAAATGGTACCGCCATTGCTTCAGTGGCGTCTGAAACCCAGAACCTCTTACCCCTAGCTTACCCTTACCTCTCTCAGCTTGTAAGAATTCAACCAATCCCGTACGGGTACGAGGTTCGATTTAGCAGACGCCACTAAACCCATGGTGGTACAGTAGTCCTCTTTAATGTCCACTATTGAACCAGCTAGGAGCTTCTACCACACTACATTACACTGGCATTATGATCTAAACTACCCAAAGAGCACTAACTTGCGTCTGTTAACCAATAAGTGTGACTTTTTAGTAGATTTTTATAGCTACTACATCCCATTTTCAGAGTTAAAGGCCTTCCAAAAGCAGGTTCGAGTATTTATCGAGCCTTGGTTTGATACTCGAAACTTTTTCGAGTCTCAGAAAATCGATTATCGAGTCTTATCGAGTACTCGCACAGCACTAATCTCATCCCATGTGGTAATATTCTTAAAACTATTCTCAAGCTTATTAGAGGTTATTATCAAACGAATAGCCTCCCTCCTTTTCCAAAATATTACTAAATTGGATATGATTTAGCATAAAATATTGTTATCTTTTCCAAATTATGTTAATTAGCTTAATATTGTTTGGCCCATTTTAAGTTTATTCCTCCGCTAAAAAGAGGCGCACTGTATGTAACTATAGTGAAACTGGGTCAAAAGACAGGCTTCAAGTTTGTTCACGAAGCAACTTCAGGAAGCCAGGGAGAAATGAGGTGAGATGGAGTGCTAATGATTGCAAACCTGCGGCACTGAAACTCTCCTACTGTATCTTGCGCACGTTCCTACCCTTCGGTAGACGATTGTTAAGTGCTGCCGCGTAGCGCCATTGTATTTGCATGAGAACTAGCTTCCATTTTTAATACAGAGGGGGCGTCCTTTACGATTCCGTACTGTACGACCCTACCTAAACGCTGAGGACGCTGGGAGGATATCGGTGCCGTAGGTGGAGGTACTGAGGCACCGTTAAAGGTATGGTTAATACCACTCCACCCCTCTCTCCTTCAAGATAAACAGCGTTTGTAATTAGTTACTTGGTTATCAGTTTTCTTCACAATTAACATTGCAGGCTTTTCGAATGGCTTCGAACCGGTTTCCTCTCTAAAGCTTACAACAAATTAGCGCGCTTTGAATCGCTGCGTTTGAAAAATCGCCCCAAGCTTGTGTTACGGTCATGGCAGTATCTGGCGACGCTATTTACGCGGTATATCGCATACCCTATGCAAAGCGGTAATTTGTAGTAAGCTTAAGTGTGAACATGGCTTAATACGCGCTTAAAAGGTTTAGAAGTTCCATTACATCTACTTATGACTACGAGTCAGTTTAATAGATCCAGTGGAGCCGTAAAATATTTCCAACGCATCTACGGAGTTCGTCCTAAAACCCCTTTATAATAAAATTGAATTAAACTCTCGTTCAAAAGCGAATAAACTTCCGTCCATTCAGGATTATACGAGACATTTTACTTTAGTTTTAATTTAATAAGGTAAACGAACTACATAGCGCAATTAAACTAAACCTTTTTTTGTCACGGTAACAGTTCCCCAAATTTTAAGTCATCTGGAAAGCAGAAAAGCAAATGACGTTGCTGACGGGGACGGCGAAAAATACGTAATTCCTTTTTACCTCTGTCTCTATGACCCACCTATTCTTTCATGTAGGGGAAGGGGGTCCTAGACTTTCACACGCGCCCAGATTACTCTGTTCTCCATTCCTACTTCTAAAATTAAATCTATCCCTGGTACAACCTAAGTACAGTGGGCGATTTTATGTTGAAAATATTCTATGAAATTTTTCCCTAAGGGTTACAGTTTACAAGTTATGATTGGAGTTCAAGAAATGCTAATTTAATTAAGGGGTCATCAGTAAAACACTCTAAACATAAGTTTTAAACAGTGGCCCTTAGTACAAAATGTCATAAAACATTTTCGACTCAAAATCACTGCACTCTTTGTCCTACCACTGTTTTTGGAAAGTCTTGTATATTTTAGAAAGTTGTTTGCATGTTAGTATATACTTGTATAATTAGCCAAGATGCCCTAACGGGATATTGCGTACATTATTAAACTTTTCACAAGTAGCAAGGGGGTTGGTTGAAAAGGGGTAAAATGTTTGAGGCGTGCCGTATTTCGTAACCATTCATTTTTGCCTTAAGGATTCGATTTTATTTCTTTAATTATAGTTTCTAATCAGGAGCTGAAATAGTTTTGTGTAGTGTAACTGATTGTAAAAGTAGGAATGGAAAATCTCAAATTAAATTTTATCGTATCCCAGTCGCTAGACGTAAAGCCTTACACACTAGCCAAGGCTTGAGAAAATTTCATAATTTGTAGTTTACATTAAATTTCACGTCTAATTGTTTGATCCTGATCGGATTAATTCCAACTTGAAATATTCCTTTACACAGACTTTCGGCGTCAAAATTAAAGTTAGCGATCGAGCTAAAGAAACGATTTCGAGAACCGCAGAGTCAGGAAATTAGATATAAATCAAAATAAGTGCTCACCATCTTCCCTGAATAGGTATTATCAAGAAGTGATATCTAAATTATTAGGGAGAAGGACTAAATTTGCCACATATCTAGCTTTATCTCCAGTCCAAACGTAGGTCCGGAGTTAATTCCGCCTCTAAATTACAACCAGCATCTCATTGGTTCTTGAAAACTCACGTCAGCGCGACGCGAATGACGAAAATTATGTAATTTCCGACTGGAGAGAGGCGAAATAGCCTGGCCTCCTTTTACATCCCCCCTTGTATATTGAAAGGGGGACTGGGACTATGGCGCGCGAATACAAAGGCATCTTATACCTTCTCGCTAATAAACTAGATATCACTTCTTTGTATTATTATTTAGTACATTATTATAAAAGATTGTTTAAAAAAGTTATTTATAAGGTATATTTTGTAATCTTAACGTCAGATAGTTGGGGTGCATGGATGAAATGACCAATTATCTTTTGCAATATCAGGGAGGATAGAGCTAAGAAAGCACAATCAATTTGAGAAAAGTCTTGCGTAATATTGTAGGTACTAATCGCCGCCAGGAGATATCGATTGCCTTAAAACGAACAAAAGAAGTTGTTAAGCCTTCTTCTTCTTTCCAGGATAAGCGATATACGAGGGCGGACCTAAGTTCTTTTGTCGAGAACAGCAGAACTGATTAACTCGCAAAGAACTGTTTCATACCATTTACGTCTTAAGCCCCTAAAGGGTTACTTAAACAACATTTAATAATCATCAAAGGACCGAGATAATTAGTTTTTAATATTTTATTGGACTGAGAAGATCAGTGAGACTATCATTAGTCATGAGGGCTAAATCACTAATGAATTCAGCCTGGGTAAATATTTTGTTGGGAAAAGGGCATGAAGTCCTCAGAAATTCAGAATGAAAAATTTTGAATGGAATTCTGGTGAAATTTGGGCTGGAATCATTTGAACGGAATTGCAAACTGAAATCTCTTGAATTCTTTTTAAATTAAACCATAATTTTATATATAATTAGGTATATTTATGGTAAATTCACTCTAAAATTATACGAATTCCTGTAAATTCGTGTGAAAACCACCAATGCATATAGTAAAATACTTCAAATTTGGTGTTGGATTATCTGTACAAAGATTTCCCAGGTCATTTCTCATATTATTTAAGTAACCCATTGACTATATTATCTCTACCTGGTCAACTGGAACGAGGGTCTTGCGTCATTTTCGCCAGATTGGTTTCAGAGAGCTGTAACTAAGTACCACAAAACAGCTGATCAGAATTGATTCAATCTCCCAAATAGTACAGATCCTAATAACTGGTATCAGAAGTCTATAATAGTTCTCTTCGAGAGAAGTGTACAACAAAGCGGGGTAATTTTAACATTATTCTTCCCAACATCACAAATTTTGGAGCAAGGTTATCACATACGCGATATATAGTTCGTTCATCATTTCTCTATTAGCGCTTGTGGATTATTGTACCACGTCAAGAGGAGGTTTGTGGGTTTATTGCCGAGTATTTAGTACCAAACAGTTACAGAATTCACTCTAGCACGGTGCGATGCCCATGTGAAGTTTGATGAATATTAGAGGAAACAAAAAGTGTGAGCCTAGGAAGAATCATGTTACATAACTAAAGTATTAAGATGATACAGAGTGTCATCCTTCTATTATCCCCTTCTTATCGACTTGATTTTGACTTCCAAAATAACCAAAAAAAGGGAAAGTAGAAATTGAATATTCGTGAGAGTATAAAATAAATTCGGATAACATGGGATTAAGTGGGTGGATTATCGGTTATGGGGAAAAAGGAGCAATGGTAAGGGAAAATATTGTTTACTGAAAGATTTCTGGGATTTTTTTGGGGGCTTTAAGTAATTTATCTACCGAGCAGCTCAAAAAAAAAACCATAATCTCTATTTTGGCTTCTTTGTTCCGCAATATATTATGGTAGATTATACGTAAAAACTTGCTCAATATTTTACGAAAAATTTCAAACTTGTACAAGATATTGGTTTATAATAAAATATCTTGCGAAATATAAGACAAATATAGGACTTGGAATAGCTAAGGCACCGGGTAATAATACAATGATGAAAGAAAAATATTTGTCCATACATTCCCAAGTTGAGATCATAAAACTAAAAGATAACAGCGAGTTTTGGCTAGGTCTGGTCTAGCCTGTTTCTTGTTTTTTTCATACGTTCTCCAATGAATGGTCAGCATAACGGGAAAAAGATAGACCATTCTCAAAAGGAGGTGTTCATTGAGTAGGAAATTGATCCGGCGTTGGTTACCTTCAGTAAGTTTTTGTTAGTTTTCAGGCCGTCATTTTAAAAAATGGCGGAATGCTTATTCCAAGAAGTTGTAACTAAAACCCCCATATCCCCCATCTACAAAATACTAAATCTTAATGAGACCGGTTGAAAAGCTCGTAAGTTGCTTCTGTAAGAAGATTTTTCTACATTTTTGCCCACCATTTTTCAAGATGGCCGCGTATTAGTTAGTACCCATTAATAGTATCGGCCCTGCAAATTTTCAGATCAGTCCGTAAAGCGGTTTGGGTTGCATCAGGGATAGATTTAATTTTAGATTTATTTACTTCAGTCCGACTCATAGCCCAGTATAGAGCCCCTCCCTCCAACACGTAATGAAAAGTTTAAATTATCTTATTGGCTAGCTAAAACTGCGTTTTGATGACGTTGCTGACGGGGACGGCGAAAAATACGTAATTCCTTTTTACCTCTATCGCTATGACCCGCCTCTTCTTTCATACCCCCGTCCCGTGGAAGGGGGTGCGGGACTTGGACGCGCGCCCAGATTACTCTGTTCTCCATTCCTACTTCTAAAATTAAATGTATATATGGTTGCATTAAGTCATTTTAACTTATCAGGTGCTATATTATTGCCTTATGATTCTAGTAAAGGTAGCGGGAGTCTAGGTGAATGACGTCCGTTCGTGCCTTTGTACTGAGCGCGCCAATTTCTATTCCAGATTAGTCTTGATCTTTGGTATTGGGGTCAATTTCGGACAACAGAACCACACGCAATGTCCGCAACAATTCCCCGAGCTCAACTTCTTTCTATTTAGTTTTATTTTTAACCCTAGCACTTTTTCTGCAAAGATTAGGACATAAAAAAGACGATAAATTTGTTACTTGGATTAAATGGATTTATTGGTCATCGTAAGTATAATAATTTTCCCACAAAATTTTTCTTTAAAGGGATACTGAAATTATTTTAAAAAACCATTTTATAATCGATTTATATGGATAAAATAACACCAGAATCATTTAAGAAAAACTTATAAACGTTAATATTACATAATTTTTCGAAATTTAAAAAGTTGACTTTTAAGCCCAAGACTGTTAACTTTTTGATAATAAAACAAAGTAAATGCGAGTGACCAATTAGCGACCGACACCTTGCGCACCTTATAACGTGACTTAAAGCGCGTGCCCTTTGCTTTGAGTTTCTCTCAAAAGACTTATATAAGTCAATGTTTGAAACTTCTAAAATTATATGAAATTAACGTAGAAAGGTTTCGGTAGGTTTTATCAGAAGTGTATAACACTTCTCTTCGAGTGAAGTGTACGATAAAGTAGGTTTATCGTAGCATGATTCTTCCCAGCATTATTTTCATTTGGAGCTAGGTTACTAAACCGAATCACACGCGCGATATATAGTTCCCCTCATCATTACTCTATTAGGGCTATGCGCGTGTGGATTTTTGTCCCACGTCAAGACAATTAAGGTTTGTGGGTTGATTGCCGAAAATTTAGTAGTAGTATATTTAGAATTCACCCGACGGTACGATGCCCATCTTTAGTTTGATGAGCGCGAGATCAAACAAAAAGGGTGAGCTTGTTAAGAATCATGTTACATAACTTGAGTAATAAGAAGACACAGAGTGTCATCCTTATTATTCCCTTCTGGTTTTATTAATGATTTTGAATTACATATTCAAATGGTTTTAAGACCGTTTCATTGTCCCTTTAATACTACAGTTCCCAACAAACTGAACTTTGAGATAAACACTCATTTTTCTTAAAAACCAATTTAGGTCTCGGCAAAAATCAAATAATAAATTGTCTGAAACACTTTTGAAAGAATTTCAAGATTCCAATTAGAGTTATGAAGAGTTTGAAAGTTTTTACTTTCGACTTCGACAGCGCTATCACATTCTGCTTTTTCGTCATTATCGATCCTTTCCCTCGTTTCAATTACACTTCCACAGAAGCGACCGCTTAATTTACTAAATCAAACCGAGTAAATAATTAAATCGAAATTAAATTAAACATAATGTATTCATACCCAGACTAAATTAAATTAAGTCTCCCGATAGAATCCAAATATTTTCGACTGTACTTTCCCGCCTGCATTTATCAATCAACATATCAAAGTAAAGATACCCGTATGAAATTTAAATTTAATTAGAGGTGTATAATATTTCGTTATCAAAGTGATTTAAAATCAAGGACTCTGAAAAATTGACGTAAGTAAATTCAGGAGTGACTAAAAATGACGTTAGAAGATTCATTCCAAAGCCACAAAAACTGACGACAGAGGATTTTAGAGCAACAAAAATTTACGATAGTCGCAAAGACTGAACTTAAGAGGCTTCTAGACTGACAAAAACTTACGTTAGAGACTTCTAGACTTACAAAAAGTGACTTTAGAGGATTCTAGAGTGACAAAAATTGGCATTAGAGGATCTAGAGTGACAAAAACTGATGGCAACAAAAATTGTCGTTATAAGATTATATAATTACAAAAACCGACGCTAGATGATATTAGGGTAAGAAAAAAACCGACGCTAGATGATATTAGGGTAAGAAAAAAACCGACGCTAGATGATATTAGGGTAAGAAAAAAACCGACGCTAGATGATATTAGGGTAGGAAAAAAACCGACGCTAGATGATATTAGGGTAGGAAAAAAACCGACGCTAGATGATATTAGGGTAGGAAAAAAACCGACGCTAGATGATATTAGGGTAGGAAAAAAACCGACGCTAGATGATATTAGGGTAGGAAAAAAACCGACGCTAGATGATATTAGGGTAAGAAAAAAACCGACGCTAGATGATATTAGGGTAAGAAAAAAACCGACGCTAGATGATATTAGGGTAAGAAAAAAACCGACGCTAGATGATATTAGAGTAAGAAAAAAACCGACGCTAGATGATATTAGGGTAAGAAAAAAACCGACGCTAGATGATATTAGGGTAAGAAAAAAACCGACGCTAGATGATATTAGGGTAAGAAAAAAAAAACGCTAGATGATATTAGGGTAAGAAAAAAACCGACGCTAGATGATATTAGGGTAAGAAAAAAACCGACGCTAGATGATATAAGGGTAAGAAAAAAACCGACGCTAGATGATATTAGGGTAAGAAAAAAACCGACGCTAGATGATATTAGGGTAAGAAAAAAACCGACGCTAGATGATATTAGGGTAAGAAAAAACCGACGCTAGATGATATTAGGGTAAGAAAAAAACCGACGCTAGATGATATTAGGGTAAGAAAAAAACCGACGCTAGATGATATTAGGGTAAGAAAAAAACCGACGCTAGATGATATTAGGGTAAGAAAAAACCGACGCTAGATGATATTAGGGTAAGAAAAAAACCGACGCTAGATGATATTAGGGTAAGAAAAAAACCGACGCTAGATGATATTAGGGTAAGAAAAAAACCGACGCTAGATGATATTAGGGTAAGAAAAAAACCGACGCTAGATGATATTAGGGTAAGAAAAAAACCGACGCTAGATGATATTAGGGTAAGAAAAAAACCGACGCTAGTTGATATTAGGGTAAGAAAAAAACCGACGCTAGATGATATTAGGGTAAGAAAAAAACCGACGCTAGATGATATTAGGGTAAGAAAAAAACCGACGCTAGATGATATTAGGGTAAGAAAAAAACCGACGCTAGATGATATTAGGGTAAGAAAAAAACCGACGCTAGATGATATTAGGGTAAGAAAAAAACCGACGCTAGATGATATTAGGGTAAGAAAAAAACCGACTCTAGATGATATTAGGGTAAGAAAAAAACCGACGCTAGTTGATATTAGGGTAAGAAAAAAACCGACGCTAGTTGATATTAGGGTAAGAAAAAAACCGACGCTAGTTGATATTAGGGTAAGAAAAAACCGACGCTAGATGACATTAGGGCAAGAAAAACTGACGCTGGATGATATTAGGGTAAGAAAAACCGACGCTAGTTGATATTAGGGTAAGAAAAACTGACGCTAGATGATATTAGGGTATGAAAAGTTGACATTAGAATATTCTAGAGTAACGTAAGTTTCAATTGAACTCCGAGTAACCAAAACTGACGTTATAATGATATCACAATTTTCTAGACTACTGAAAATACTAACACTGACGTCAGATCCTGTTCACAACATCCTTAAAAGAAAATTATGAACTTCTTATCGAACAGTATCTTTAAAGAAGTCTTAGAAGAATCTAAATATTTGCCTTAGAGAGTTAGTTGGTAACAGTTGTTAATCACACCGAAACCAGAACTAGGCGTAGTTATACAAGATTTTAAAGACTGGTAGCGAAAAAAAAATAGTCCGAGGAATGAGTTTTTAAAATTTGATCCTTAGCTATACTTCGTTGCTAAGCTGATAAATATATTCTTTTGAAGGAAGTTTCTTTTTTTAAGAGACTTCGTAAAACTAGAGCTTTATTCATGATGGTATAAATTCTAGAAATCTCCGAACTTATACATTTATCTAAAATAAGAGCATCCCATACCTTTCAATTTCGTTTGCAAATAATATTTGAGAGCATCCATGAATTCTTATAGGATTATTTTAAGCCGAATGCTTAAGTTGAAATGTCTTAATGCTATTTTACAATTGTAAATGTCTGCTGTATTTATGGATTTGGACTATTGAATTATCTTGAAAATTCAAATATTACGATTAAGTTTTATTATATCTACTAATGTTAGGCATTTTATTTGCCCAGGGTGTTTCTAATAAGTCTGCCACAAAAAATTAGGGGATGTACTTTGATCGATTTTGAGTCGAAAATGTAATTTCTACGGCATTTAGCCGTCCGGGCCACTGTTTTCGAGTTAAGATTGGCTGAAGTATTTTACGAATGACCCCTTAAATTTAATTAAGAAACTGAAAGACAATGATCTCTAATTTAATTAAGGGGTCATCCCTAAAACACTCAATTCATAACTCGAAAACAGCTGCTCGGGACATCAAAATGGAGATAGCAGTTACGTTTTCGACTCAAAATCGCTCAAAGAACATAACACTTTAGTTATGGCAGACTTATCAGAAACACCCTGTATAGATAAGCGCTTTTCCCTAGAAATCGGCTCAAATCGCATCCATTACTAATAAAGTGTTTCCAATACTGTTTTATTTAAAATTTAAGTCGATAAATCATAAATAGGGTTCATAGTCAAAATTTACATGTTATGTTACTAAAAAACGTCCATGCCAAGTGGATGATAGTTTAAAGTCATTATTGGCTTACAAATAATTATTTTAGGTGTTTCTAGTGACCTTGTTTAACAAAGACTATAAAGGCAAATTTTTAACAAAAAATTTGGTCGTAAAGGGACAAGCCAAATAATTAAGTTCTCTCAAAATTATAAATTAAAACACCACACGTAAAGATACCTTATCTTTATAAATGCATGAGGTGCGACAAAAAATTTTAAAAACACTGTATTGACCCGGTTTTTAATTCGCAGCAAAATAATAGCTTAAGTCTTCGTTAGTGTCGCAAAAAGGTTCAACAACTATACCTCTGATTGATAATGAAGGACCGATAACTATCACGTAATATGAGCTACTAATGAACTTGTAAAATAGACAATACTAACATAGACACAAAATAAACATCGGGATGAACAAACTTACTTTAAGTAGAAAGCTATTTCAAAACTTTGATGTGAAGAAAATCAAAAGTTATAAAATAAACAAACACGTCCAAAGTTAAAGTTAGTTTCAAAGATATCGTTGCTCGATAATTAAGAATTCACCATAAACTCTTCAATTTCGTAAAAAAGTAAATGAAGAAAGCGCGTCTTCAAAGGGTAAAGAACTGTTTCTATCACCCGAGGACCTAAGCTTCGACCGAGCGGTAAGAGATCCGGTAACACTACTGAACAAGCGTGAGTTGAAAACTCGAATGAGATCAGATCTCTCAGCCTCTTCCGGATGGTGCTACGCTATCCGCTCCGATTTCTCTCAACAAGTTTAGATACTATTTCCTCTTGGGCCTCCTATCAATATGGCATTAAGCATGCGCGTAAAATGTTCTGAACTAAACTTATTCAGTATCCGAACTTTGTATCGAACTCTGCAGTTTTCAGTCTAGCAATAATATCAACGGATCGCTACGACATCTGTGTCGAACACATGATAATTAAGCTTTAGAATCAATAATCTAGTGGTTTCCTATTATCATAAGCCTATAATACGACACATAAGTGCGAGTTAATATAATATCTGCAACTAAAGTCTAGGTCGCATCCTTTATAAAAAGGGGTAGTGGGGTGTCTCCTGGCAGGGTTGCCACGAAATTTTCAGAACCGAATCTCCTGACTTTTCCAGGTTTTCCCTGACCTTTTTAGGCTGAAACTGTAAATGTTTACAGCACGTTTTAAGTTCTTATAACTAAATAAACTATCTACATTACGTTTTCCGATGTATTTGTTGCACCAAAATGATTAAGAAACATTTTAACTATAAATAACATTCTAAGAGATTTTTTAGAGCTCATTTACTTTACAAAAACAGTTCTAAACATTTTTAAGGATTGCTCTAAAGTTTTCTGTGTTAAGAGAGGATGAGGAGAAACTTTCATTACTTTTTCAATAAAGACATATCCCCAGAAATTTTACCCACTAAAATCAAATTCCCTGACTTTGCTGAAACTTTTAAAATTCCCTGACTTTTCCCTGACCTTTTCGGCCCATTTTTAAATTCCCTGACCTTTTCGGCCCCTTTTTAAAATTCCTGACTTTTCCAGGTTTTCTCTGACCCGTGGCAACCCTGCCTGGCAGTGATTTTGTCGAAAACAGAAACCATGATTGCCTACTACTATCTCCACATCGATATGGAAGCAAAATCACTGTAGGTCATGCCTCTATTCTGTTGTGGTTTGGAAGAGCAAACTTTTAAAAGTTGACGCAGCAGTCATTTAAATTTAGCATGAACCCTGAATAGAAAATGACTCTACGTATAACGTTGCCCCTCGGTACCGCCTTAAGGGCCGTTCAAACAAACAGTCGTTTAATTAGACTGTTTACACGCACTAACGACTAAGTAAAATATTTCTCGGGTTTAGTAGTTTGAAAATGTTTAGTTTCGTCGTACAGTGTCGAGATGGCCTCGTTAGTGCCTTTTCTATAGCCAGCAGACGATACATGAAAAGGTTAAGAGTTCTTGGCGCGCCTTTAGCGGTATTTGTAATTTCGGATTCGGCCATTTTATTATTCAAAAGTTTTGTTTCCAAAATCACCATATTTGAGTCTCATTTTAAGTCGTCTGCTTTCACATCTGAACAGGGGTATGAACGAACCGACGTCAACGTAAGATTGTAGTCTAGTCCTAATGGGCCTTTATATTAATACCACCATCAACGGCAAAGAAGTCCTCCTTGCACTCTCGGAGTTTCGGTTGAGTCGTACGATTCAGCTCAAAAATAGAAGCTAGTTCTCAAAGTGGGAAAATAGCTTCAAAAAAATGACACTACGCGGCAGCACTTGCAGCGCCTCTCCTGAATAGTAAGGTACTCTGGTAAACGATTATTTCCCACCAACATCACTCCGCCGAGCATGTACAATGCCCATACCACAACGGTAAACCCATACCTTATGGAGTGTATCAAGGTTCTGCTACTATACATGGAAAATTTTAAATTGTATGTTTCACTATATCACCTTCAGTTTACAGGCACTAAAGAAAAACTACTTGAACATTATTCTATTAATGCGCTTCCGCTTTCGGCAAAAATTAAAGGAAAAATAACGCAAGCCATTAACAATGGTGATTGCCAAGTTTACGGTGCACCATCCAAGATTGTATCTATCTGACCTTGGAAGAGGGATGTTTATACTGGAGTGGTAAACTATATAGTGCTAACACGAGATGGGCTCTTCTCATGCATTGGCCGTAAAATTTACTCATAGTACCCCGGTTTTAGGTGCCACCTGGTTATAGCAAAAGAGCTACAATTTACACATGACTATTAGCTAGTAAAATATTTCCACCGAGGGGTTGCTGCACTCAATGATTCCCAACCTTGAAAAGCATGCTGGGATTTTTGAACAGCCACGAATGGCCCCTAACTAAGCCACTTCAGTATATCAAACTTCCTTCCTCCAAGATATGACAAAGGTAAAGCGACGAGTGCACGTTCGAAGCCAAAAAAAAATCCTCAGAAGAAACTTGCAACGTAACTTAATCTATGTCCGTCCAATAAGAAAAGCAATATTCTTAGCCCAATAAAACTTGGGCACGTCTTTCTATAAACAGCCATTTCGTAATTATACTGAGGCCGGAAGGCTTATTCGTTACGTCAGAAACAGCTCTCTATGAAGAGATGAAATGCAATACAAAAAGTGCGCCCTACCCACATTCTTTCAACGCTTTTGTACCAAACTTATTCAAGGATAGCATCTCAATCGAAATCTCATATCGGACCAGTTACAAGCAGTCGAAATAGCGTATGTTGAAATTAATTAATAAGTAATGACAACTCATTTGTACATGCAATCGGCTCAGCACGAAAATAATAATTAAATATCAATTCAAAAAAAAAAAAATTGACCTTTTAGACCTAATTCTTGCGTAAAGCCCACGAAATATTGTCTAGGCCCGTGCATGTCAATTCTGGGAGAAATGATGAAAGATGGAGTGGTAATGATGATGGGCGATCTGTGGCACCGAAACCATTCCAGTGTACCACGCGCACGCCCCTGCTCCTACCAAGGAAGATGTAGATGGGGAAGTTTCGTGTAACACTATAACTCCGGTCGCCCAAAAATCCCGTTTTCGGCGTGGATGTGCATGTGGGCATGCGCCGTACTTTTCTCGCGCATCGTGCTGAGGATAGGCGGCACTACCGGTTTCCTGCGCAGTTCAAACTAACGCCGAATATAAGTCATGTGACCTGCTACATTTATTGAGAGAGATTCCTATACTGACTAAACTTCCCTATCTCCATCTTCCTTGCTCCTACCTTTTAAGGGCTGCCGTGTAGCGCCATTGTATTTGTATGAGAACAAACTTCTATTTTTACGACAGAGGATGGCGTCCTTTACGATTCCGTACTGTAAGTATACCTAAACGCTAAGGATGCTGAGAGGACTTCGGTGCCGTAGCCCGTAGGTGTGGGACAGAGGCACCGATAAAGGTATGGGGACTACCACTCCATCCCTCTCTCCTTCAAGGTCATTTTGTAAACGGGGATATATACAGCTTCCTACTTCCTAGAGGAATATTTTCACCGTGTATGTGTACTAAATGGCGCTTTTTACTACCGTTGGAGCAGGGGTCTTCCATAAATTAACGTAGGCTAAATGTCTAGGGGCCGGGTATAAAATACGTATGTTTGAAAAATAATGTTTTCTCAGATTTTAATGAATCATTTGCTTTGATTGTATGATTGTGAACAAAAATAAATATGACTTTCAGCAGTGATATTATTAGTAAGACATTACTTTAAAAACTACTTGATCGAACTGAAAAAAAAAAAATTCTCTTACCAGTTACCACGTTGGAGCACCATTTACTTGACCTTCATAGTTTTCCGACATGAACGTTAACCTTTAGTATTGTTACTGAGGGATATCCTGTATTATCACACTCACTTTTAAATTTAACGAACGGGTTTGAAAAATACTGTAAAGATTTCACTATCTCTCACAATCGGTAACCGTTAGGCCTTGCAGAAGTTGCAGTCGACTGGACTCCACGTGGTTTTTACCGTAAAAAATATTCTCGCGACACGACTACACGATTTCTCAGCCCTTTAAAAAACTTTTTTTAAAAGAAAACCAACATGATGACCTTTAACCATTTAGTGACCTCAACACCACGTGAGCTTTAACCAACTAGCGAGCGCAACACCACGTGACCTTTCAGCAGAGGGCGCGCGGTTTTTTTTTCTGAAAGAACTCCCTGCTGTAATTGGTTAGAGGTTACTAATGTAAAATCATAGCCCACTCGATCACGCGCAACACGACGCAACTACGCAAGCTGCTCGCGATATAGCTATAGCGCGAGCAACTTGCTTGATCGAGTGGGCTATGATAAAACACGACAATTAACTCTAACTTTTTAAACCTAGCAAATTTATATAAAATAATTGGAAACATTTTCTTAATCATGTAGATGTTCTAGCCTAAATCGATTTTAAATAAAAAAAAAATGATATCTGTCCTTTACGACGAATGTTTCGCCAACACTTGTGTGAATAAATAAAGCTTATAAATTGAGTCGGCATTGCTTCATTAAATATAGAAGTTCATCATGAACGCCAAAGAAAACGATGGAATATTTGTTTGTTTTTAATAGAAAATAGGGTTTTATAATAGGTTTGTTTACTCTGATCCGAAAGTCAAAAACCAAAAACGTGAATCACCTAAAATCCTTGAGAAGAGAAGGGTTCCATTTACACCTCACGTGACCAAATTGGATGAAACTGTAAAGACCAAATAAATAAATAAGCAAACATTGAATCACGTGTGTGGCAGGTCGCTAACCCCTGCGACTCAGAGATCAAAAACCAACAAATTTTATTATTAGAGTTTAAAGAAAACCTATTAGAATTTTCCTAAGAATTTCGCAGTGTAATTACAGCGTGGGTAGATATCTTAAAAAAGCCGAACATTATGTATTTCAAAAATAGATTAAACTCGTAATGGTGATACGAATAAAAACTTTGGCTTCCAACCGAGTAAAATAAATCGTTTCGTTTACAAATAAATGTATATTATATTACCATATCGTATAATTATAAGATTAAATTAATAACCTAATTAATTAAATACTTAAATAATTAATTTCCTAAAATACGAATCGTTCATAGGCCTAAGTATAGTTGTGATCATACTAAAAAAAGAAATGCTTCAATTTTTTGAATGAATGAGGAGTAGGAGGAAATTCCCACTTGGCGAGTAACGTAAAGTTGTAGCGTATTGCAGTTTCGTTTGTTGTCTCTTTAAAAATTCAAAACTAGCATCATAAAATAAGAAGGGACTGGAAACCACCCAGATCGTCTGCTTGCTCAGACGGAATTTCCGGTATGTGGATCGAAAGACGTTAAATAGGGCTTCAACGTTGCCAGTCCACCAATGTCCTTTATTTGAAGCCATATATATAACGTCTTTGGATTCTCATACAGGTTGTTGGTCCAAGAAAACAAGGTGGTCAAACACTAGACTCTATTTTCCTCCAAAATTTACGTATATACAATATTTTTGGTCCCTTGTTCATGAAAAAAGTGCTGGTTGTGAACGTCTATATTTTTTTCTGATTGACTGATAATGAACGGCCAGTCTAAACCGGTTAACCTAAGAAGTTATAGATACCCCTAAGAATGATATTGTGAATCCTCGACCATCTTGAAAAATGGAGGTTAGAAATGTAAAAATACCTTCGTTACGGAATAACGTCCGTACTTTTCAACTATTTTCATTAATATTTAACTAATTGATATCTATATTCAGAAATACAGACAGCTAATAGAAATCATTATATTGCTATAACTCCAACGTTAATTCCTATGTGGGTTTTGTGGGCCGGGCTTGAGTACGCCTCATAATTCTGACGTCTTTGTAAATGTGATTTCATTGGTTGGCAGCAAGGCGCAACAAGATAGAGTATTCGCGAGGTAAAATTCCTTATAGATAATGATTAGCCTAGCTCGTTCTACATAATCCGCCTAGATACGTTGAGAAAATGCCGGTATACCACTATATTCCAGTTAGCTGTATGTATTCCTGCTATATCCTATAGAGGGGATTTATGGCTTTTAGTGTAGAACATGCCGCCATCTTTTAAAATGGCGGTCCGAAAAGAAACCAAAATTATCTAGTATCTTATAAACTTATAACGTAACCAATATTTACTTTAGCATAAGTTTATAAGTTATGTTCCATAAGTATGACACTACCTATACTTCGTAATGCTAGCGACTTACTGAGAGCTAGTTCGAGAACGACAGGCGAGAATTGACTACACTCGGTTAATTTTGCAGTCCATCTTCCTATTTAGTCTGTACTCAGCCTTTGACAGCGCCTCACCAGGCGTCGCTTTAAGAGAATCAATGACCTACGTCACTTCATGACAAGCTCTCAGTAACCAGTGACAATCTTAAGGAACATAACATATGAACTTGCATAGTATAAATTATATCCTTCACGATGCAATAAAAATAATCGTCCGCCATTAACCGACGGACAAATAGAAATGCTCTCTCGTAAATCCAGTATTCCAGTCCATTCTCTAAAGTCTATGATTAAATTCCAGGTTAAATATACTCGCGTAGGAGTATACGTAATTTGAATTAGAAACAAGGATTACTAGCTTTAACGTAGCTCGCTTTGAAACTCCTACGGAATTTATACTTTTGCTTCGGACTGTCTGTTTCTCTCTCTCTTTCGCTAGCATCTTCCTATCTTTCTGTTTCTCTCTCTCTTTCGCTAGCATCTTCCTATCTTTCTCTCTCTCCCTCTCTTTATTCCACCTCAGGGGCACGAGAGCGAAAACCAAATCGGAACAGTTTTGATCAAACAAAGTCAGACGACACGTGCTTCCGGATCTCGTGTTCCCTCTCGTCTTATTCAGGCTAGGCAATTTGTACCTATTCGGGGAAAAAGGAATATATGCATATTTTAGCTCTTAAAAGACTTTACACTGCCAAGGTATATCCATACTGAATTTCATTCAACGCGGCGTACCGCAACTATAACTGACAGTTTTCAAATTAATAACTTATTACCATTACCTATGGTATTACTTAACTCTGATATATCTACATCACCTTAATGATTTGTTAGCCCAACCTGTCCTAGAAGTATGTATGAAATGGAAACGGAATAAAAAAGAATTACCATTCTTCTGGTGGTTATAAATATAGTTTGTCACGCCACAATTGGGGTCGGGAAAATGACCTTGAAAAAACACAGAAACTACATTTCACCAAATTTGAAAATAAACCTTTTCGATATATGGAAAGGGGGTGGACAACCCTCAGTATCGCGACATACTAAGGGGTTGATCCCTTGCCGTCTTTGCGCACTCTCATGATCCCCCAAGCCTACAGAGAAGCCGCCAAAAAGCGAGATGGAAGGCAAAGTTTTACCACCGTGTCTTTCCCTCTTCGTTAAATCTAGTTGCGTCGAAGTGGTCTATAATCGTGGCTCTGGAAGATTATTAGATATTAGCAGCAAAGGCACCGGGCGTTCCCCGTCAGCCCGTCGGAACATTTTTATTACTTTTCAGGTCGCCATTTTAAAATATGGCCGTAAATTGAACCCCAAAAGTCATAAATCCCGTCCGTAGGATGTAGGGAACCAGTGTACTAAATATTAGTGTAAACGGTTTGGAACTCGCGGGCATTATTACATACAGGTTTTAACATTTCTGGTAGCTATGTTTCAAGATGGCCGCGGATTGGAAAATCCTAGTTTCTTTGTGCGTGCCTACTAATTAAGAGTTACGTCCTTTCAAAACTTCAGCTTTCTAGGTAAAGTGGTTTGGGCTTAGAGTTGATAATCAGTCAGTCAGGACTTCTTGGTTAGGAAAAATATCTTGAGGGGTTTGATAGCCCAAATTATCCTTTTTCAAATGGTACTAATACATTGAACCCTATCTCCATGCGTAAAGAAAACACGTTTCGAAAAACATAGACCGAACGGCCATTCATTGATATTTTGGTCTTCAAAAGTAACGCAATAAGAATAAGTATGGGACTTATCACCGCCTTCAACCAGAATAGAGTAATGTCAGTTCTACGTATGCAAACGGCATACTCTTCTATCTCTTAGCTCAGTGTCATCCCCCTACCAGGCGCGTACAGTATCCACTCTTACAAAAGCGCGCCTAGAGGGAGGGATACAGAGTCTACTCCCCTCTCTACCAACACTACTCTATAGCCACTAATTTTATAGAATGAAAGGCTAAGGGGAATTCACCTGATTGGCTAAGCAAAGCCTGACGTTTAGTATTTAAGATTTTCAACCCCAATAGCATCATGGATATGTATAAATATTCCGTAATAGAAATAATACGTACTATTTATACATGTACATGATAGTATGGGTGACGTACACATAAGACCTGAAATAGCTCTACTGTATCTCACCAGGAAGTCTCTTGGCGGAAAGCGTGTTTAAATCAGAAACAAACCGCCATAAACATACTTATTTATATTACGTTCTTTGTGTCCTTATGAATGGTTTGATTCCCGAAATACATAAAGTAGTCCTTCTAGACAGGTTTATTTTTATCGTTATCATCAACGCGTCAGTGAACCTACACGTGAAAGCCAATCGACGCTAAAGTCAATATTTGGTTGTCATTACATTTAGAGGAAGGCGTGTATCCTCTTATATCTAACCAAGAAGTTATATCTAGTATCTCAGAGAGAAGGTATAAATTCGCCAGATTTCCAGCTTTATCTCCAGTACAAACGTAGGTTCGGAGTCAATCCCCGTCTCTAAATTACAACCAGCATCTCATTGGTTCTTGAAAACTCACGTCAGCGCGACGACGCGAGTGACGAAAGTTACAGTCATATTTTCCGACTGAGGAGAGGCGAAATAGCCCGGCCTCCTTTTACGTCCCCCCTTGTATTTTGAAAGGGGGACTGGGACTATGGCGCGCGAATACAAAGGCATCTTACACATTCTCCCTAATAAACTAGATATCACTTCTTGATCTAACCAAGTAGTAAAAATAATCAATTATATTCGTCAACTGAAAAAGACTCAATAGAAAGATGATACAAATATGCCGAAAGATATTAAAGCCCGCTTATCTTAGTCCCTGCCTTTAACTGTAATAGCTCAGAGTCATTGAATGAACGAAAATACTTCCTTATGCTAAACTAGGTATGTGTAGTTAAAGGGTTTTTTATTTCACTGTCGTTTCATTCAAGCTTATCAGCTAGTCCCTTTGAGGATTGAACAAAAAATAATCCAACTAAAGAATTTAAAATATCCAATTTTTATTAGAAAGTTTAGGAATTTTTACAAAAGTCTCTTAAGCTTAAATAAATTATGCTTGCAAAGCTTCTTTAATGTGCTTGGCTATTTTTACTCTCCGATGTCTTTTCCTCTTTTTCTTTTCAGGATTATTATGCTGTTTATCAAGTTTATTTTTCTTCTTTTGACTCTTTTTACAAGAAAGTGGATTGGCTCCTTTGTTCTTCCTTTTCTTTTTCTTTTTGGGCTCATCTTCTTCTCCAAGGATTTCTTTCTTCAATTCCTTCAAAGTCGTCATTTGGTATTCGGAAGGCTTTGATTTTTCGTCCGCAATATTTTCCGCTACTATGGCGCTTGTGTCCGACGGTTTTTCCATTATAATAGCGTTGAAGTTCATATAAAGCAAAGGAACGCCTGGACTGTTACGTACAATATTGGCCAATTCTCTATCTTGAGTGGCTATGATGTAATGATCTGAGTTGCCATTTTTGATCATATCTTTTAAACACTGGCTTCCGGAGACTGGCTTACTTTCGTGGCCGCATTTGCGAACGGGGTATTGTTTTACGATCACCATAGCGCCATATAACAGGGTACCTTTAATTATAAACAATAGAGCTATATCAGTTGAAGGGGGAAACGTCACAGTTGGGCCTGCCAATAAACGGAGCCGGTTTTCACCCTCCCTCTGTGCGGGCCGCTGAAGAACTATATGCTAAATTTCCCGCACAACATGGCGCCTAGGCGGGGACTAGCGAAACCACGCCTCAAAATCTCTCCTTTCCCCCCAAATTGAAATAGCTCTATAGAGTGTCAGTTGTGACGTCAGATCCAAGGTTAAACGTCACGAGTCTGCCTTTAGCAATGGGCGGCCATGACAGTTACCGTTTTTTCTTTATGGGAAAACAGCATGGGTGACGTCACACCCGCGCTTCTGACAGCACTCTTAGGGACTTGGCAGTACTACGTCATGCAACGTCAGGCTACCTTCCACTAGTGCTAAAAAACATACCAGGAGGAGGGGCTTATGTAGCTTTCATTCTGTTAAAAAACATACCATAATGGCGCTGGGGGCGGAGTTAAGCCCAAATTGCCAAGTCCCTATAGGTTTCATTTTATGGCCAATTCGGCGATTTCAAAATACCTCTCAATAAAGCCTCACCTAATTTTTCTGTTTCCGTTACAACGCAAGTTGTGGTACACATTTTAACTTCGCAATCAAAGTATTTAGGCATTTGCTCCTGAAGATTAACTTTGTAATTAAGTGCCGCTTGACAGAACGTGCCATCAAGAATGATCTGATACGGCGTTCGGAAGTTAAAATTATTCCGGTAAAAGGCGAGATATCTTTGAAGTTTTTTCTGACGCGTTATTTTCATTTTGAGTCTCAAAAATTTTATAGTAAATAACACCACGACCACGTGTTTAGCTTGTCAAATTGTCACCACGTGTTTAACGACAACTCAAGTCTAATACCGATAGCAGACGACGCACCCTTTTCTGAGCAAAAACAGTGCTGAAAATATTCAAAATAAGAAAAAGGCCGTCAAACTCCACAAAAAGATATTTAATTTAAGCAAACGTTCTTGTTACCTAAAACTAATGCTAATAATAATTCTAAAATTTATATTAACTGTAAAAGAAAAATATGTTAAGGTCATAAAATGAAAGTAATTCGGTAAATATTTCTTATATGCAGCTCTAGACTCTAGAGAAACGTCGTCTGCTACACACACCGCGAAGGCCGCCCATTACCGGTGTAAACACCGCGTTTTCAGGTTTAATCGAGGTTAATTAATTTAAAAATTTACCTTTATTACTCGTGAAGGTACTTAATTTTATCGGTTACGATGGTTCTCTCACAATTTCTGCTTCGTTCGCGTCTTCAGCTTTTCAAAACCGTTGAAAATATCCGAAAAGTGAATTCAGTGAGGCAACGTTTACAAGACAAACTAATTACATCATCCAGTTTTATAAATTTTAAATCGTACAACACATCATCGAGTGATAAAAAGGCTGTGGCGGCTCCGGAAACTGAAGCAAACGTAACTGAATACTTATTGAAATACCGAAAAGGGGACGAAATCCTTGGTTTCTCAGTTCAAGAAGTAACGGACGTTCCCGAACTTCATCTTACAGCGTTACGACTAAAGCATGTTAAAACAGGCGCTGATTACATACACGTGGCTAGAAACGATACAAATAACGCCTTTTGCATCGCATTTCGAACCCCTCCAAATGATAACGCGGGGGTTTGTCACATTCTAGAACACTTAGCTTTATGTGGCTCCGAACAATTTCCCTGTCGCGATCCATTTATGAAAATGTTAAGCAGATCTATGGCAACGTTTATGAACGCTCACACGAGTTTTGATCAGACAGCTTACCCCTTTTCCACGCTGAATTTTCACGATTATAATAATTTAATGAGGGTATATCTCGACGCGACCTTTCACCCGAAGTTGAGAAGGCTGGATTTCTTACAGGAAGGTTGGAGATTAGAACACGAAATCACTGAAGATAAAAACACCCCTATAGTCTTCAAGGGAATAGTTTTTAACGAGATGAAAGGAATGTTTTCCAGCTCAGCCTACCATTTTGTTATGAGCTTGTATCGTAAACTTTACCCTGATACCACTTATGCCTTTGAGCACGGCGGGGATCCTTTAGCGATTCCAACTTTGACCCACGAAAATTTGGTCAAATATCATCAAACATACTACCACCCCTCTAACGCCAAATTCTATTCCTATGGAACATTCCCTTTGGAATCACATCTTGAAAACGTGAATAACTACGTCCTAGCCAAGTTTGACAAAAAGGAGCTTGATTCTAGTGTAAAACCTCAACCCAAGTGGACATCACCTAAAGAAGCTCAGATTTATTGCGCACCTGGTACATTAATTTAATAAGTTATGAAAGCAGGAAAATTTAGCAAAATTAACGTCCGTGTTTCCATTTTTACTTATCATTAGATCCAATGGCACCTAACCCAGATAAACAAACTACGATTGCAGTGAATTATAGCTTGTCCGATATAAGAGACACAAATGAAGCCTTTGCCTTGGCTATCATTTGCAATCTCTTGACTGATGGATCTACCTCTCCTTTTTACAAATCACTAATTGAATCGGGAATTGGGGCAGATTTCGCTCCAGGATCGGGGTAAAATATTTTTTAAAGGGGGTTTCCAAAAATACCACATTTTAAGAGCTTCAAAATAAGACCAGAAGTGAGATGATACTTGAAGTACTGAGCTAGCCAAATTCTTCACTTGGCATTAGTGAATATTCTTGATAACACACCAACGGTTGGCCCTCTAGTGGCGGTTTCAGAATTTCCCCTCCAAAACGTGAGACGCTCGCGGTGGTAGACGGCCGAACTAGATTCAAGCACCCGCGTCCGTGTTTCGCCGCTTTAGGTTGAGGGGAAGGGGGTAGGAAATGTTTTTGGAACTCGACCAATTTTTTTCTCTTTAGCGTAGGCGCGTGGGAAGCGGCGTAAAATCCTCAAATTTGTTCACTAGTGCCAGGATCTTCTACCAATGCTAGAGCCCTTCACTTCTAGTCTCATCTCACTTCTGATAAGACTAAACCCTTCAACTCATTTTGAAGTTCCTATAAATATGGTATTTTTTAAACTACCCTTTTAAACATTAATTATTAATTAATCTTCAACAGGTATGGTGGCTACACCCTTCAGAGTAACTTTGCAGTTGGACTTTGTGGCATCCATGACAATGATGCGGAAAAAGTGAAGCAAATAATAGAGGAAACATTCGATCGCGTCATCGAAGAAGGTTTCCCTGAGAAAAGAATTGAAGCCGTTTTGCATTCAATCGAACTAGGAAGTAAACACCAAACAACTAAATTCGGGTACGGGCTAGTCATGGCTATAGCGCCCGTATGGAACCACGAAGGGGACCCGATAGAGTCCATGAAAATCAACAAGAGAGTTGACTGGTTCCGAATGCAACTTAAAAACGACCCGCAATTCCTTCAGAAAATGGTTAAAAAGTACTTCAAGGATAACACACATAAGTTGACGTTAAAAATGAATGTAGACCCAAAATTCAAAGAAAAAGAGGCGGAAAAAGAAGCGAATTTGCTTCGAGAAAAAGTTGCTAAACTAACAGAAAATGATAAGGTTAAACTTTACGAAGAAAGCCTGCAATTAGCGAAGGAACAAAATAGAGTAGAGGATGTATCCTCGTTACCCACTTTACTTGTAGCTGAAGTTGAACCAACAATAGAGAAAACGTCCTACATTGAAAACATAATCGAGAATGTTCCAGTTTCCGCTTACCGCGAAGCCACAAACGGAATTGTTTACTTCCGTGGAATCGCCAGTGGAAATACCCTGCCCGAACACCTAGCACCATACCTCCCAATATTCAGCAGTGTCGTAACAAGTTTGGGAAGCAAAAGGTTGAACTACATGGAACAAGATGAGGAAGCTATGTTATGTACAGGCGGAATTAATGCCTCCGTACACTTAGTGGAAAATCCAGAAATCGCAAATTCTGTCGAAAAAGGGTTGTTAATCTCGAGTTACTGCTTGGAGCGCAACACCCCACGAATGTTTGCGTTATGGAATGATATATTTGAACAGGTCCGTTTCGAGGAAATTGATCGTTTAGCGCAACTTATAAAAATCGAAGCGTCTGATTTGGTGCAAGGCTTAACACACAGCGGACATAGTTACGCCATGAAGAGCGCGGGAAGTAACCTAACAGCTGGGAGTCACCTTTCCGAAATGTTCTCTGGGTTGACGCGAATTCGTCATCAAAAAACGCTAGCGGAACTTGAAGATTTCACTACAGTAGCGGAGAAATTGAAAGATATTGCGGTGATTCTTTTATCCAAGAATGTTCTACGATGTTCCTTACATACCACTCCGCAATTTCACACTGAAGGAATTAACTTTTTGGAGCAGTTCTTGTCAAGTATCCCAAGAATTGAAGGGGAATCATTAACCGGGTTTATTCCCGAGAAATTTAGCGCTAGCGGAAGCCAAACTCACTTTGCCATGCCTATAGGCGTTAATTTCGTCGCAAAGGCTTCAAATACAGTCACTTACAGCCATCCCGACTTTGCAAACCTGAGAATTCTCAGCAAATTACTTAGTAGAAAGTTTCTTCATCGCGAAATACGGGAACAAGGCGGAGCTTATGGTAGTGGGGCGACCCTTAACAGCGGAGGCGTTTTTACTTTCTATTCATATCGCGATCCTAACGTATCTAAAACACTGGAGGCTTTCGAAAGGGGCGTAACTTGGGCGCAAAATGGGCATTTCTCGTTAATTGACGTGGATGAAGCCAAACTTAATGTCTTCTCGGAAATAGATCATCCCGTAACGCCAGGGGACAAAGGGTTAAGTCGATTCATTAATGGAGTTAATGATGAAATGAAACAAGAACATAAAAATCGTATTTTCGCGGCTAATAAGGAGAGTTTAGTTAACGTAGCTACAAAATACTTCACAAATGACGCGACCAAAGGGGTGACTGTTATAGGACCTGAAAATGATTATACTAAAAATAATAACTTTAAAATTGTTACAGAATAATTACAAAAGGTTTTGGTGAAAAAAAAAAAGAAAAATGTATGGAATACAATATTTCTTTGTAGAAGTGTGATTATTTAAAATAAAAAATAGTAATTTGTTACCCAAAATAAAATTTGGACGCTAGTTTAATTATTGGCACCACTTCACTAGTGGAAATAAGCCTTTGAGGTTTGAGTCTTCGATGTAAAAAACGTTGGTAGGCAACCTCAGTATCAGAACATACAACGGGGGCTGACCCATAACCTGAAAAGAGAGATGGAAGGCAATGTTTTACCCCCGTTTCTTTCCCTCTTAGTTACTGTAGCATTAAAAGTTTTTACCAGGGAGCACAATTTTTGTGCTCACTGTTTTTACAACCAAAAGCTCTCCCTGTTTCCAGTCAGTGTTGCCAATGTTCAAACTGTCAATTTCCCGCCTGACGACCCAAAATTTCCCGCCGACGGTCATTATTTCCCGCAACTCCTTTTAGAGCAAAATTGACGTAAGTTTTACGTTTTCAGCCGCACTAAAATTTAAGTAAGCATTGTGAACTTGTGAAGGTGTTGCCTGAGAAGCACTAAATACTAAACTATAAGAAAGGTCCCATTTGGGGGACCAAAACTATGAAGGAAACATTGATGGTCGGTTGGTAAAAATCGGATGCGCCAAGCCAAAAAATTAAAATTTTACCAAATGTTTAAAAAAACATGATCAAAACCCCACGGTCATTGAAATTCCCGCCAAATCGATTGATTTATCAAAAAACTACCTTTTTCCCGCCAAAGCCAAAATACCATCGAAAAATCCCGCAAAACGGGAAATTTCCCGCACATTGGCAACACTGTTTCCAGTTATCACGTCGTAATAAGCCCATGATAAACCTATACTAAATACATAAATTTAACATGGATTAACAATATCAGTTAAACTATGCCTTGTAAAGTTAGTGGAGTATATGAATGCGTAATTTGATTTTGGAATTTTCATGAGGCCTTTTTGGCCAGACAAAAATTGCTATAGCCGACGGTATTTCACGTCGTCTCAGCGGGTATTGGGTTAAGTTTTCAACTAGCAATAGTCACAACTCAGTTAAACTTCATTGTTTATGACAATGCCTCTGCGCAATGATAACTGTAAAGGATAAAAGCGAAAACAATTATAAGAATGGATTGATCACAAATGTAAGAAGTATGCCGCTAGTATTTCTAAAATTTTAAGAAACGTCTCAGTTCTAATGGCTCTAAGAATGTTCAGGCGTATTACGACACTAACATACTAAACTATTGTCAATAATAAGTTTAATTATATAAAGGTAATCTAGTCCAAAATCACTGAAATGATAAAGTTTGGCAAGGACTCTACCGGGGGGGGGGACGCCATTAGGGCTGTTTCTAACCCCGATTGACTCCTTGAGAGTTAAATTGCTTATCCCTAGGCCTGTGCGAGTACTCGAATGAAGGCGAAAATCCAAATTTTAGGACTTGAAAATTATTTAGTGGGGTTTAATCGATTTAAAGTTTAGAAAAGACAGGTGATTGGACAAAAATTTTACTTCAGCTAAATGAGTTAAGCAAACCAGAACCAAAATTTAAAATTTTTGTTACTGCGCGTCATTTTCGTCGTAAGATTTATACTTCGTGAGTAAAATTTATCCTAATTAGAAATTAATTTATTATAATTCTTGTATTATTAATTATGTAAAATTAAACTAAGTTAATTATATTAAAGTTAGTATTAATAGAATTAATTTATTAGGACTCGACTAGGACTTGATATAATTTATCAGGACTCGACTGGGACTTGATATAATTTATCAGGACTCGACACTGGACTTGAAACCTCGTTCTTAAGCTGACTTAAGGACTCGAGGACTCGACACCAATTAAAAGGCTCGACTCGAGATTCTATAAGAGCTTTTTTTAGGACTCGAGACTCGACTCGAACCCCAAAAAACTGGACTCGCACAGGCCTACTTATCCCTCTCCCTAGATCGATTCCGTACCTATAAGTTATTTATCTTATGGTGAAAATAATTGTTTTTAAGTTTCACGAGCTAAATTCAATTACCCCGCCCAGAAAAATAAATTCCTAGAGTGTAGACATAAGATATTATCACTTTAGCCTCGAGATAAAAACAAACATATAATTAAAATAAAAAGAAAGAGCTATACGTTCTGTTCTTCCGGTGTTGGTTTTAAAATATTTCATGGGAATCGTGGTTAAACCACCGCAACGAATGACCATGGCTATCTACAACTCTAAAGGCGGCGTAACACGTTTGTTATTTCACGCGCATCGATTTATTGTGATAAGTATAACGGAATATTGTGGCTCCAGCTTAAGATTTTAACCAGGATGCTAAGGAATGCAAAAATAATTTTCACGCGCTCCGATAATATAATAAAATACAAATTATAATGGCATGGCAGAGACAGGAGCACAAAAGAAATTCCTAGACTCTATATTGTATCTTAGCAAATTTTGATGGCTTGTTAACGCTAAGCAGACGAGAGCCTCCCTTCAAAAACATTGCAATTATACATTTTTAAAGTTGGCGCGTCTATCTCTAGGTGGGAAAATTAATTACGGTACATCGTGTATTGAATCTTCTTTTTGAAAGAGAGATGGCCCCAAGAGTAACGGCGATTACAATAATACCGTTTCATCTTGGAGGAGAGAAGTTTACATTTTGGAGTGGTAAAGAGAAGTTTTTATAAGAGAGTTAGATGGAGAAGCAATACCCTATCCTATAACGTTGGCTTTGTACCCTCGAAAATCGGCAACGACGTTTGCAAAGATTTGTTGGGAATATTTGTGAAATTTGTTTACCTTTCTCGTGATCTCAATCAACAACGGCTACCCACCCATGTGCCATTTTCCTATTAAACTTAATTTCAAAAACATAAAGTGGAAAAACAGTTTTCAAGAATGTCAATACGAGGCAGCACTTTTCACACCCCTACAAAATCGCAAGATATTCTGGGAAACTTTCATTGACGCACATGACCCATCTATATTTCTACTACATCATATAGCTTAAGTTCATAAGATATGTTCCATAAGTTTGTCACTGGTTACTGAGAGCGTGTCATGAAGTGACGTAGGTGAAACGTCATGGATTATTCGTAAAGCGACAACTGGTGAGGCGCTGACAAAGGTTTAGTACAGACTAAATAGGAAGATGGACTGCAAAACCGAGTAGTTAATTGTCGCGTCGTTTTCGAACAAGCTCTCATTAAGTCTCTAGCATTACGAAGTATAAGAAGTATCATACTTATGGAGCATATCATATAAACCTATGATCATAGTCATAATCTCTGGTCTCTACAAGAGAGACGGAACATGATCGGAAGCATAAGTAACACACAATGCTCTTGTTTACTTGGGCCTAAAATATGGCTAAAATATAAAATCGAAATAAACTCCACCACTTAAGCGAAATTTATTTGCGTTTCCGTTCACCAGGCGTCGTTTTAAGAGTTTAAATCTACGCTAGCGCTATATTTACGCCATGGACAAAGCAAATAATTTGCTTTGTCCATGTGTACTCTGGGCGTTTTACACCGTCAACTACGGGTTCAACTCCAGAATGTAAACGTCTCTCCTCTTATATTTCCATCCCTCAGGCGATGCCATAAGAGAAATCACGATTTCAAAAACTTACGTGCAAAACAAAAAGCAGTATATGCAATTTACAATAACGCTATAGGAGGATTACATCAGGGCAGGGGCTACTTGTTGCAGAGCTGGTGACAGAAGTTAGTGCCTCCATAAGTTTGTAAGATATGTTCCATAAGTTGGACACAACTTATACTTCGTAATGCTAGAGATTTACTGAGAGCTAGTTCGAGAACGACACGAGAATTGACTACACTCGGTTTTGCAGTCGATCTTCCTATTTAGTCTGTACTAAACCTTTGTCAGCGCGTCACCAGTTGTCGCTTTACGAAGAATCTATGACGTTTCACCTATACGTCATTTCATGACAAGCTCTCAGTATTCCAGTGACAAACTTATGGAACATATCTTATGAACTATGCCACTACAGTATTATTCATCCATGGGTTAACAATGAAACCGCCACGCACCGCTCCATTTCTTATCCATAAATTTAAAGGAGGAGAAAATAAGCAAGAGTTAAATATTGAAAGAAAAAAAAATAACGAAAATGATTTTCGAAGTTCGTGCAAGAATTTAATGGGGAAAGATATGAGCTCTAATTATAGCTGATAAAAATCCAATTATAGCTTCCTAAGATAATCAAAAACAAAAAGAAAAATGAAGTCCTCAAAGGTGGGGGAATCTGGTAAACTCAAAGTGACACCAGACTCGTTTTTTATCTTGATTAACCATCTTCGTTGTCTAGCAACCGCGCAAAAAAAAAACCTTATATAAAATAAGATCTCTTTGAAAGAATTATGATGTTCCAATAATATGCGTTTCTCCTAATTTTCGTGACGTCACGCGACTGTCTGCAAAGACTGTAACCATACCTGGGTTATAAAACCTTGATGATACTACCTAACCAAGGTCATTTGATACGACTGAAAGTTCCTGAAGTTATTAAACTGGTCATATTTTTATAAGTTAAACCATAAGTTTATAAAATATGTTCCATAAGTTTGTCACTGGTTACTAGGGACTTGTCATGAAGTGATTGACGTCATAGATTCTCGTAAAGCGACGCCTGGTGAGGCTTTGTCAAAGGCTTAGTACAGACTAAATAGGAAGATGGACTGCAAAACCGAGTGTAGTCAACTAAGTATACGAAGTGTCATACTTAAGGAACATGTCTTATAAACTTATGGTTAAACCCAATCATAAACTCTCTACTTAGGATTGTGTTGGCTGTCCTCGGGATATCGTGGGTGGATGATTCTATATTTTAAATGTAATATACTATTTTCCATTTTTGACAAGATAACATTTTCGTGGTGGAATAGATAGGTACCATCAACGAAAAGAAGGTTCTAACGCGCATCTAACCTTAGAGGAGGGAAGTTTGATATACTGGAGTGGTATAGCTGCGGGCAATCAGTGGCTGTTTAAAAATCCCAGTATGCTCTTCAAGGTTGGGCATCATATAGTGCAGCCGCCTCTCGGTGAAAATATTTTACTAATTTAGTCACGTATAAATTGTAGTTCTTGTTTCTATAACCAGGTGTCACTTAAAGCTTATACCCAAGCTAAAAACGGGGTACTATGGGTAAAGTTACGTCCATGCATGGAAAGTACCCCCTCATGTTGGCGCTATAGAGTATTCTACTCCATTATAAACTTCCCTCCTCCAAGATCTAACTTTAGTATCTGCGGGTTATCCGTACGCGTTGAGGAATGTGGCGTTATTTAGGGGATTTAGAACATTTTTTATACGATATTAAAGTTGAGATCCTGCATGTTCTTATAGTTAATTCGCCCCGTTACTCTCTGCTTTGGAGCCAAATCATCGTAACTCTCCATAATTTCTAGGTTATCTAGCAAAATCGTGTATTAATTCCATATTATTGACAAAAGTTTAAATGAAATATTTAAATATTGCCAACAAAAGCTTATTTCTATTAAAAAAATTTATTTCATATAATGTGGCAGAAAATATTTAATGGTAGTAAAAATTCTCGGAAAAGTCTTTCGTTAGTTACGACATTTTGGCTGCAAGATATACCAGTCTAATTCCAAAATATTGTTAAGTAATATTAAAAAAGAAAACCTTTATGTCTGTGAGGAGAATTTCCATCTGAGTGCGCAATAAAAGCTAAAGGAGGCCCCCACCCACTTATAACGGGATTGGTACGCCAGGTTTGACTTGAACCGTGACTTTGACTTGACCAGAGAAAGGCGCCCTGAACATAAAAGCGTGGCTGGCGTTGCACCCCGAAAGAAAATCTATATAAAACATCCAATTAATCAAAGCGTAAGTTAATAGATTTCAACGTCGAGATCTTTAACTACTACTGACAAGGGTCCTCCTTAAACGGTCACGTTCGCCGCCCCAAAGAGCCTCCAAAAAATGACGGGGTGGTACCAATAGGTACTGCACCGCGCGGTCTGTCTCGCGTGGTCATAGAGGCGCCTCAATGGGGTAGACCGACTAACGGGACCGTAATTGCTCAATCAATCGCCCTGAGGCTTTGATCCACCCGAGAAGACAATAGGTGAAGGAAGAGATTCGTAAAACCACTTCGAGAGTTGCGAGGAGGAGAGGCCGATGCGTAGTGCCGGCTTTAAAATAATAGCGCCCAATTTTCTGCCACCCTTGTTTGTTTTTGGCAAAATATTTTCTAACCCCCTGATAGAGCGTTTCACGGATTCGAAATAGATAATATCCTAACAGGCAAGACCGAGGGGCACCAACAACCAAGACTCCCGGACACAACTCAACAAAGGAAAACTGAAATTTTAACCAATTCGGGTAATGCTTTCTTTTGACATGTAACATCGTTAAAATGTTCTATGTCAATTTATAAATGAAATGACACCTATATACTCCTTGTGAGGCTTGGAAAACCGCTATCCCATAGAAAACCTTTCAAGGATACACCCTAGTGTTGCTCAAAGACTGTTGATAGCTTTCCTCTGGGGAAGGGACTAGATTTCGTAAGATAATTTACACGGCCATATTGGTAAGTTGAATGCCAGGGTAAAGCTGAAATCCACCAGTAAATGGCTGCCAGAATCGTTGTAAAACCTTTGAGGATGTGACATACTACTAACTCGCTGCACTGTACTTCGTGTTACCACCCTTTTTGGGAACACCATACATAAACCTTTCTAACTTGATAAAAGATAATCCCTTATATAATCAGTCATAGAAAACCTCTCAATTCAGTTACATTCTAAGACTTTAACTAAATACAATCCCCTTTTCGAACCAATAATCCATTTAAACTTCAGTAGACACGTTTTCACCAAAAGACTTCGCATTCACAATTCCTTTAAATCACGCTACTCTATCTGTGGGAAGCAAAATAATAATTAAACGTTGAAGGTATTACCCACCTGCTTTATCTAAATATCGATACAATATCCGAAATTGCAAAACGTGGTGTACCTAAAAGGTCTATGATCCGATCTCAGTGTTTCGATAATATAAGACGATAGGGGATAATGTACCCTACTCGAATTTTATACTTCCAAGAAACCTTGAATCGAGTAAATTCCAACTAGTTTAGTGGTCAAACAAACACTCCTAAATGTATATTGGGAACGAAATAGCAAGTGAAATTTTGGCATTCTCTAAATTCAAGGATGAACTACTACATTCAATCAACGCTGTAAGAAGGAGGATCGGTTTTTGCTCAATTTCAAGTGGATCGAGTCTTTGTTTTCGGGGTCAGAGTGTCGCGGATTTCTGGTGCGGCACCAGTGAATACAACGTGCGTTGGATATTCAGTTTCAAATTTGCAATTGTCACCGCGCTCGAATGGTTATTCACGAAGAGCGAGTTGTGATTAGTCAAGAGTTAGTTTATTTTTCGAATGTCAAATTTTTCCAAGTGGTTAAGAAGTCAGGCAGCTCGCGTTATGCTTAAACAAACATTGGGAAAACCACACTTTACGATAGAGAGTGGTGCTAAGAGAATATAACATATTGGAGTAGAAATTAATATTACGTAAAGGGAAATTCATTTAAAGTTTGATGACCCAATCACGATTCCAAAAGTATATAGATATAAAACAAAAAGTACACTTCGTTGAAACTTCCTCGTACCGTCTAATAAAAGAAGTCCTCCTTTATCCCAGAATAGTGTCGACCTCCCCTCTGAGTGGCACCAAAGAGAATATACCAAGAGGAGCAGAAAGTCTAGCCTTTCAGAAGGCTTTTGAAAATCCCGGCCACGGTTTTGGAGGAACAAGATCCGGTTTTTGTTGATTGGCTAAGCAGCGACGCCTTTTAATGGTTAAATTATGTCGGCTGCTTATTTTTGGTGATGGGAAAGGGTTGATCTCTGGTCTGGGTTGACCGTTGACGTACAAAAGGTAATTTTTAAGCAGACGACACGGTCACGTGAACAACCGGAACTAGTTTCTCCAAATTCAGAGCCGTATTTACAAAGTTTCTGCTCCTCTTGATATATTCTCTTTGGTGGCACAGGGAACAAGCCCTGTACCATAAATTAACGTTTGGATCGCCAGCATCAGTACTACTTTCTATAAACCTGTGACTTCCAAAAAGCCCTTCCCTGATTGGTTTGTTCGTTTAGGGGGTTAAGAGGAGGGTAGTTTGCTTCTCAGTTTACATGTCGTCTACAGCCAAAGGCAGGGAATTGTTAATGAAGTGTACTTTTGGTTTTAGTATCCATAAACTTTTGATGATACTAAATCCATAAGGTCTCAGGTCTGAACGTCAAGGTTCTTGCATGAAAGCTATTAATTTGCCTTAGAACAAGCCTTCTTTGGTGTATCAAATTGGATCCACTTACGAAAGTTGGTTCTCGTTACAATCTCCCAACGAACTTCAGCCCATAGCGAGAAGGGTATCCGTGGAAAATTAGAACAAAACGTTAAGTATTACTCGGTTTTTCCCTAAAATTTTCTGCCTTATACCAAGCGGGAGTTCAAAGGTTAAACCTACGCTAAGTCCCGAGGAACAACTGGGTTGAACTGGCTAAAACAATAAGCTGCCTTTTCTTGACATTCATTAGGTGTCAAACAAAGTTAGCGCCAGTTGAAACGAGGGAGACCACCGGAATGGATAATACTAGGGTTGCCGCCAAACCCCTGTCACTCGCGTATTGACCTCACTCGCTTCTTAACAGTTTTTCAACCCACCCACAAACTCGCATGCGTTAGGCCTATCGAAAAAAAAATTGTAATTCAACTTGAAATAGTCTTAATTTCTTTGTTAGAATAGAGCAGTAAGAAAGCTTGCGACTATTGCGAAGTATTACAGGGCCAGTACTAAAGGGAACGGTAGCCTTTCCTTATGAAAAACGTTTAAGTTTTTAATTCGAAGATCATTACTAGAAGTATAACTTTGACATTTTAAAGACTAGCTACGCGCGCTACCCAGTGTTTCTGCGGGTGTTTTATCTTAAGGGACTAGAAACCGGGAAGAGTTTCCTGTCTATGTAGACACTAAACACTAAATAGTCTTTGGGGTATGAAATATATGCAAGAAACGAACATTTTTAACAATTTTCGATTTGAATAAAACGATGCTTAATTATGGGTTATTCATTAAGGACGTTCTAAATGGCTAAGGGTCCGCGGACCCAACCTTGAGCCACTCAATCAAGCCACTAATGTTACTGATATCAACAATGAAGTTTGGCAAATCAAATTCGTAAATCAACGAATTATGACGGTGCATCCAGAACAAGCATACGATCAGCAAATAACTTTCTGAAAATTATACAGGTTGCAAAAGCCCAATCTGTCCTCTAAACAAAATACCTTGTGCCAACGCATTCAGAGGTCAAGCAAATAACCTTTCAAATTAAAAATAACCTTTGAACATTTAATGTTATTAAAAGCAAAAATTAATTACTCCATTTAACAGACCTCTAATTTAACGTAAAGTGGCAAACTTTCGCTGGTTCATTTCAGTCCCTCAATTTTGAATAGAAAAAAATTCGTGTCCGGTAATTAGCAATTTAAGGCGCGATTTCACTCAATTAAAATGAAGGAAAAAGTCAAGGGACTCTTCTGAAGAGTTAAACTTCAAGAGAGAGACACAGAGAGAGAGACACAGAGAGAGGATCGAGTAAGAGATAAGAATGTCAAAAAGTGAGCGAAGCGACAACGGGCGTTTCGTTTTCAGCGCCCCGTCTAGCAATAATTATTATAAATTAGTGGGACATTATTTTAACTAGACTCATTAAGAGGTACTTCCATCTCTCTTTCCATTCATTTGAACAGACGACAATTCGACAAAAGAGGGGGAGAGCGCGCTTGAACGTCCACAAATTAAGGGTTAATATTTTTACGCGAATTATGCGATGGTATAAAAAAATTATGGTGTAAATAACGTTTATTATTTACAAATCCAACTACACGCGTAATTGTTAATATCATAATCAACTGTGTAACACCAAATATAATTAATATAATTTATTTGCTGATTACTATTTACTGGGAGTATGGTTTAATATAAGAACATAAAAGTTTAGGAGGTCAAATTATTTGGAGCACGAGGTCGAAAGTCTCATTTTATAGTTGAGAACTCCAGCTCGTGTAAATACCTTCAGAGGACATCATATGTCCAAGCTCAGACCACCTACCCATGGACAGGCATCCCCGTGTTAAACCACGGTTTTCAAATTGAGTCTGTTTGTGGAGATGAATTTCCAGTAGCCGCCACCGCGGCGCTTTCGTCAGGCGTTACCATTTGCTAACCTAGCTTCCTGTCCATGCCATGGTCTGAGGTCCAAGTTTCCTCTTGGACCGAGTGTTTAAGGAACTGCAACTGGAAGAGTCTTCTATATGCTGACACTAAACAGTTTTGGACCATGGCCTCACCCTGGCCAAACTATCATAAAGGTACAATGTTACGATTCTAGAATAGATCGTTCTTAACAGGTTTAATGGCTAGGGCTCACGAACCCAACCTTGAGGAACTCAACCAAAGCCTTCCTGATATTAACCACGCAGTTTTGGTCAAATTCGGTATCAAATTGTGGATGTGCATAAAGAACAAACATAGAAACAAACAAACCACTTTCTGAAATATATACAGTCAGGGTGATTCTTATAAGTGTGGCGTAAATTCAAGGGGATGTTCTTTGGGTTATTTTCAGTCGAAAATTTTCAATGACAATTTCCCGTCCGAGTCACTGTTTTCAAGTTATTTCATAGATGACCCTTTAAATTTAATTAAAAAACTGATAGGCAATGCTAATTTAATTAAGGGGTCATCCCTAAATCACTCAAATCACAACTGTGGCCCGGTCACGGAAAATTGACTCCAAATCGCCAAAAGAACATTCCCCTTAATTTATCGCAGACTATCCGAAACACCCGTAATGGCATATACCTTTTGTGGATTAGTAGGACATTTCATCTGTTATTCAACTGAAAATTGAATGCATTCACTTAAGAAAGATAAAAAGTGAAGGGGTGTAAAAAGAGGCCAATACCTCGAATCTCATAAATCGTTCTCCATCAAATAAAAAAAAAATTCTTATTTTGATTGTCAAAATGCGGAGGAGGAGTCGCGAGTCGTACATGATTATTTAACGACATTGCCAGACCTGCCTGATAGAATTTAAACTCCTACGACACCATCGATTTCTTTTTATCAAATTGTAGGTTTTACATGGTAATACGATAAACTTAAGTAGGTTTATCTCTAAACCATCGTCCTGTCCGAGAACCAATATAATATTACATAAGCTTATACATTTACTATGATAAACGCTAGAAATTCTAGAATCTAGATCATTCATTTCATTTGTTCTTCAGTAGGTTATGGATGAGATCAAGTAACTAAAGCTCACACTCTGCACTAGGACTAGAGTATAGACATTTCTTGGTGTATACCAATTTACCAAATGAGAAAATTGTTGTCAGGCCAAAGTATTCCACCTACAGTCTTTACCAAGTGTTAGAAGGATACATTACATTACAAAGTTTAGTTCAGATTGCTTTATAATAAACGGTCTCTTTAGCTACGTTTGTCTGTTAGATTTAAATTGATGATTGGTTGTGAATTTTTCGGTTGCACGCTTAAATGGCCAATTCGCCAGGCGACGCCGTTCTCTTAAACTATTTTTATTAATAGATGAGCGTAACGTGTCTCAAACGACGCGGTTTTACAACTTAGCACGGCCTCACTTACCCGCAAGTTGAAAACTATATTTAGGCTACTTTATGAACTAAGGATACGTTGTGCTCGACTTTATGCACGCCACTTTAGACTGGTGTTAAGCCTAACGCGTCCTTAAAGGGCGGATAAACCGGAAATAGCGACCCAGTGTACAGAATCACTCAAGAACAATAGAATTCTGGGTAAAAATTCCACGCACCAAAAAACGAGCTAAGAAAGACATCTTGACAAGCCTAAATTAATTAGGCTTAAGACACTCAATGGGGACGTTGTTTCGCATGTTGGTCGAGACAAGAATAGACCTAGTCCAGTGACTGCCTAGGTAAAACGTTATGGGCCTACACTTGGCAGTGTATGACCAAGTCTAGTATCACACTGGTGACGTACACACCAGGCGTCGTGAGTCTGTGACGTATAGCTCTATAAAAAATTTAAATTAGCAAGGCCGACGCTCTAGTCTTCGAGACTGTTCCTCGCTTGGTGCGTTTGGTAGTTGCACGTTCCCTTTACGAATAATTCATTCTTAAAGCGGACTAAACACGGGTGGAATCCGAAAGGGGCACCGGCCGTGGAAGTAGAAAAACACTAAAAACTACTAGCATCTTTATGTCAAAACAAATAGCGTGGGATCCCATGGCATGTCGACATGTACCGGGGTAAATCCCAAAGGAACGTATCAGATTTAGAGTACACGTACGCGCTTATTCAGTAAAATATAAACTACTGATATTATTGGTGATAATAGAAGTAAAATCAACAGAAATTATCAATTTTCAGCACAAATACTTGCCATGGGTAAAACATCCTAAAATCATAATTCCCTTACCATAGTTCTTAGTTTTCCCATTACTAAACCATTTTGATGTCATTAAGAGCGGACGATAAGGTGGTTCAACTCTGAATGCCTTTCCTCTCGCTTATGAGCGCCTGCGCTGTAGTCTGTTTGTATCATGAGAGCGCGCAAGTACACCAATGCATCAACTACATTACATGTCAGAATAGACCCTCAGTATCCGGACATACAAGGGGGTTGATACATTGCCATCCGTCTCTGCGCACTCGATCATGATACAAAAAGGCTACAGCGCAAGTGCCAAAAAGCGAGATGGAAGGCAAAGTTTTACCCCAGTGTCTTTCCCTTTTAGTTACATCGAAATGGTCTATAGAACATTTCATTAAATATAACGCACAGGGGCCGGACCGCCATAAAAAGCTATTCCCACGCGCCAAGAGGCATCACCAGACGGAGCCCGCGTTCTCTACACGCGGGAGGCTAGCCGACTTACACTGCCTCTTGCGGTGCTTCTTGGCGTCACGGAAATATCCTCCCGCCTCTGGGTATGTGCTCCTTCTCCTATGACATTAACAGAATGGTATATGCTGAAAGTTGTCAAACCTCTTTTTTACGTCGAAATAATCTTTTTATGATTTTCAAATTCAATAATGTATAATTCATCCCGGATAATATGGGTGTGTACAGTTGCTAAAAGTAGCGTCATAACTTCGTATTAATGCACTTTTATTCAAGGAGCAACTACATACAGGATATGATAGCATATGGAAATGCTTTATTCCGATTCTAATGGCTAATACCATCGACGAAAATTTGAAGGGCACGACCAAGGATATTACGGACAATGAAAGAGCTTATGGATAAATTCGAGAGATGCTACAAAAATACTCTAAGAACGAAAGACAGAAACACTAAGGCTCGCGATTTCTAGTAAAATGGCCCATCAGGGTAATAGTTTGTCAGATTGATTGAGGAGAGGCGGTCGTTCTTTTTGTATTTAAAAATAAAATAAAATATCAGAGTGACAAATTTTGGGCCTAAAGCCGTCGTCACTTTGTAACACGAGGTTTTGAACTTAACCCCCAACACTTTTACCATGCCATACTGTTTCGTATAGACTAATTCAAATGTATATATTTAGCGAATCCGGTATCAAAATTAAAGTAATCAAGTTATAGTTATGGATTATAATTATTTTTTCATTACATGAGGTTAACGATAGTAAAAGCAAAAGTATATAGTTATAAAAATAAAAAGTACACTTCATTAACAATTCCGTCTTTGGCTGTAGGCGACATGTAAGCTGAGAAGCAAACTACCTTCCTCTCAACCCCTACACGAATTAACCAATCAGGAAAGAGCTTCTTAACGTCATAGGTTTACAAAGTAGTGCTAGATGCTAGTGATCCAAACGTTAATTTTTGGTACTAGAGCTAGCATCTGCTACTTTATCAGCCTATTCACGGCTTGTTCCCTGTGCGACGGTCAGAAAGATAATCATATGCAGAGGGGGGTCGACACTATTTCTGGGATTCTCATATTACACGACGTGAGCAAGTTTCAACAAAGTGCACTTTTGTTTTTATATCTATATACTTTTGGTAAAAGTATCCTCGAAATTGCCTAAAAATATCGTAAACGCCTAAAGTTCAATTATATTTCCTTGACCATATGAAATATAAATATCTTTTTCTTTAAGTTTACGTTTGTTTAAAAGTACCAAAACATTTCATCGTGCTTTTGAACTTCTTCACTTCGTGCAAAGATTAATTTAAAGGTGTAGTATAGCACCCCAAACCTAACACTTGTGGTTTCGGAAAAAATATTTAAACCTTAAAAATATATTTAAAAAAAACTCGTGGAATTGGGTGCAGTAGTTATCTAGTAAATAATTAAATGAAATTGGAATATTCAAGTTTTAAAACCGAATATAGACCATTCCATTAAATACTTGGACAGAAACCGTAAGAAGTTATTTCCCTCCTGCCAAGAAGCAACACCAGACGGTGCCCACGTTCAGTACACTTTGGAGGCTAGTCGACTTACATTGCCTCTTGTGGTGTTTGCTTCCTCTATGGCATTAATGGAATGGTATATTCCAAATAACCAATGGAGTTATTGATTTTGAATAGGCCTGGGCTTACCAATCGGTGCCTCTGAGTATCTAATAGCACACCATGCAAGTGCAAGACTACGTATAGACCATTTCGATGTAACCGAAAGGGAAAGACACGGTGGCAAAACTTTGCCTTCCATAATCTAGCTTTTTGGCGCCTGCGCAGTAGTATTTTTGTATCATGAGAGTGCACAGAGACGGCAATGTCTTGATACTTAGGGTTGCGTTCTCCCTTTTTATGTCGAAAATGTCTATTATACCATAAGCTCATTTTGCGTAGTATCAGAAGTACATAATACTTCTCTTTGAGAGAAGTGTACCACAAAGCTGGGTGAGTGTAACGTCACTCTTCCCAACATCGGAACATTTAGAGCAAGGTTACTAAAACGAATCACATACGCGATAAATAGTTCCCTCATCATTACTCTATTAGCGTTTAAATATTTGGCAAGACGCGCTTGTGCATTTTGTCCCACGTCAAGACGAGGTTTGTGGGTTGATTGCTGGGGATTTAGTGCCGAACAACTATTGAATTCACCTTACGGTGCGATGCCCATTTGTAGTTTGATGAGCGGGAAAGCAAACTAAAAGGGGGAGCCTGGGAAGAATGACGTTACATAACTAAAGCATAGGGAGGTTACAGAGTGTCATCCTTCTTCTATTATCCCCTTCTGGTAGTATTTATATTATTTATTATTACGTACGCTAGAATAAAAAAAAATCCATGAGCAAACTAATCCACCAAGACTTGATTAGGGACTTAGAGACAGGACATGACGTTGCTGTATCTTGGAACCGGAAACATTCAGCGACTTTAATTTATACAATTAAAGTTAAACTAAACCAACCAATAGATAAATCCTATATTATATTATAATTATAATTATATATTCGAAATCAGCGTCAAGTCATTAATTAAAGATTTCATCTTGCGCTATTACTCCTTTAAAAACAAAGGAATAACGATTTTAATTTTAAACCATTCTCACTTGAACTCTACTTAAATCGTAGATTGAGGCGCATTAACACATAATCTTAAGAACTCTTAAAGTATTGTTTCTCAAATTCTAGAATAGGAAGGTGGTCGGACATTGGATTGGATACGCGGGGTATTTTCACGTGGCATCTTCTTCACTCAACGAAGGTTTGAATATTAGGACCCCTTTGCCTCTCTGCAAAAACTTTACGAAAAACCCTCTCCCAGGGTTACTTCTTTTTTGAAGAAGAAGTTTCTAGTTCCCTCCCTCACCCCTAAAGAAAGAAAGAAAAAGAAAAAAGAAAAAAAGAGGAACGGTTCTTTCTAAAAACCCATTCAAGAAAACGGAGCAATCGGCGATCGCCGCTCGAAACGTGCGCGCGCTAATTTCTAATTTCAAACTTAAAATATATCAGTTTTAAATATAAGAAATAAATACTATTTCTTCAGATTTTGTGGATATTTTGTTCTATTTTCATTTTGCGATTGTCTTTGGCTTTGATTGGGTTTTAAATTCGTGATCGAGAAATTTATGCCGGATTTAGTTTGTTTCATTTCCACCGTGACCAAGTACTTGTCAAACGAGAAACAACAACAACAGGAACACCATGAGAAGTCAATTGGTAATCATGGTACTTCATCGGTAAATAAGGAAAAGAAAGATTGAATTTAAATAAACACCCAAACACGTCATGAAGCTCAATTTTATGTAAGTTGTTTTATTATAATTGTTAATTAATTTTGGAACTTTTAATAAATTACTTGATCATTTAATTCGGGGTAAAAATTAACACCAGTTTTGATGGTTAAGTTAAATTAATGTTTAATGCGTTAATTTATATAATTATGATTTTAATACTCTTAAAGGGATGAGGGATTTGTTACGTTACTCAAAATACTACAGACATTTAATTATCTAATGACAAGAAATTATAGTATTGCAAACTAGAATGTCTTTCGTGAAATTATAGGTTTATGGTGTACGTCATTTTGCAAAGTTATATACAGGGTGTTTCTGATAAGTCTGGCATAAATTAAGGGGGATGTTCTTTGGGTGTACGATTTTGAGTCTAAAATGTTTTATGACATTTTGTCGTCCGGGGTCACTGTTTTCGAGTTATGATTTGAGTGTTTTTTCTAATTAAATTAGAAAAATTGTTTTTCAGTTTCTTAATTACATGTGAGGGGTCATCCGTAAAATACTCCAATCATATCTCGAAAACAGTGGCCTGGTTCGAACGGCAAAATGGTATAGAACATTTTGAACTCAAAATGAATCGCCCAAAGAACATCCCCCTTAATTTAGGACAGACATTTAATTGTGGAAACCAATTGTGTCAATGTCGACGGACGACATTTTCGAACATAAGCCAGAAAATTTAATTTTTATGAGCTGTAAGCACATTTTTTCTAAGTCCGCTCATAAATAACTTTGGTCCATTAAGTTTCTTTAAATAGAGGATGCGAGTCGGTAGTTAACTAAATACCGCGGTAAATTACTGATATTTATCATACAGTAATTTGCAATGATAATTTAACGGTAATTTACCTCTGTAATTAAATTACCAAACGGGTTCCAAATTTTGGCGCTCAGAGTCGAAACCTTTTTGATTAAATATAAATGTACTAGACTGCCAGAGACAATTAAATTTAGCTATTTTACGTTGAAGTTCAGTTTTCCTTAATTTCCTATTAGTTTGCGCTGTTCAAAGCATCTAAACTAGGTATCAAGCGCTCATAATTCAACGTAGACTATATAAACTTGAAAAATAAATTACCATAAGTTACCGACAGAAGGGTAATTTTATTTTTCCCAAAAATTTGAATGGGTAATTTATCGTTTTTAAAAATTAAGGTAATTTCACATCTCTAATTAAAGTTTGTGCAAATACTAATTTAATTTTTTAAAATTACCTGTAAATGCTTTATACATTTCCCCAGCATAACACCGAAAGCGTTAAGAAAAGTGTCGCGACAGGTCGCCGGAGATTAAACTTTCAATCTTGCATATCATCAAGAAGCGATATCTAGTATACTAGGGAGAAGGTTTAAGATGCCTAAGTTAAGTATTCGCGTGCCATAGTCCCAGTCCCCCTTTCAAAATAGAAGGGGGGACGTAAAAAGGAGTCCGGGCAATTTCGCCTCACCTCAGTCGGAAAATACGTAGTTTTCGTCATTCGCGTCGCGCTGACGTGAGTTTTCAAGAACCAATGACATGCTGGTTGTAATTTAGAGGCGGGGATTAACTCCGGACCTACGTTTGGACTGGAGTTAAAGCTAGAAATGTGGCGAATTAAAATTTTCTCCCTAATAAACTAGATATCGCTTCTTCATAACACCAAAAATAATTTTAATTTTTTTAAACACGCAGTTCTAGCCTAGACAACCTGTTCTTTCCCCCCAGAAAAAGAGTTGCATGGAGTGGTATTGAATGCTGGTTTCTAGAAGAAACATTGTTTCTATTTCTGTAAACAATCAAAACAATCGGGTCTGTCAAGAGACGATTGAAATAAATTAAGTCTATCCTTAAATTTTGATAAATATTAACGCGATACGAATTTTGAATAATTCTTTCATTTACTTAAATGACATCGTGATAGATGGGGATAATCGCGTTCCAAATAGATTTAGTTTAAATTTAATTTAATTTAATTGGAATTAATGGACTAGTTAAAATCAATTTCATAAAGTTTAGAAACGGAGATGTACAACATTAAAGCGAGACTCTGACTCTCAATTTTATTTTTGTATAATTTGCGCAGCTTTCCAGTGTTTAGCCTATAGAAAAAACAAAAGACACTTGAGAGGACAGAGTCAAACTTTAAATGAAATTTTTTAATCGTCTATCGGCTTTTAATCCAGTTGAACTTTAAATGATTTCAACAAGTATTCCGTCTCCCTTACCACAATAAATCGATTCGCAGCAAAGTTACCATCAGTTTCTCACTGCTCGCCATAAAGGTGCGTGCATTTTAAAAGTTAAGCGAGTGTTGCTTGAATTTTCGAGGGTAAGCGGTGCTACCACCATTTCCTAATTTTTCGTATATTTTTAAGTCCTTGCTATTTTTCCTATAATTTCATGATAATACCTATATATTCTCCAATAATTTGAGTTGGTTATATGATAATTTATCACCAATAAATTATAGTAAATTCCTTCTTGTTATCACTGATAGATTTTTCGTGATAGTGATAATTTTTATTTGCAATAAAAATATGGTTCCTACGTACTTAATATATGAATATCAATTTCTCCAAAAACGTTGTTCCTATTTTTTCCTATATTTTTCATCCATTTCTTGCTATTTCTTACCATAATTAAGCCCAATCGCTCCCTATAATTCAAGGATAAATTTCCTATATTTCCTTTCAAAGATTGTACCATTTTCAGCAGTCACCTTGGGGTAACGCTATAGCGAGACCACTTTCATTTAATATATTTGAAATTGGCCCATCACTGTTCCATAGAAAAAATTCACAAACTTTTGAAACAATTCCTCACTGGCTTAAGTAATTCAATTCCTCTAAAGTAAATAATGTCTTTCGTAACGGCCATATTCAAAATGTAGTAAAATATATTGCATTTGAACTACAATTATACAAAACCCACAAAAACCACGAACCAAATAATCTGGAATTGTGGTAATTTGACACTTAAGAGCTTAAGAATTGGGGATTTAAAATTCAAAAGTATTTTCATGACGTTATCGGTTGCGTTGTGCGAGAAAACCGATCACGTGTAATTATATCTTGGAGGATAGAGGTGAAATGGAATAGCTAACGTTGCCTCTCTGTACCCCCATCTACGGCAAAGAAGTCCTCCCAGCATTCTCTGCGCTTTGGTAGGGTCGTACGGTACAAAAACGTTAGCAATGCCACCTGTGTCTTAAAAATAGAAGCTAATTCACGAGAACTAGATTCTATTTTTAAATGGCGTTACGCGGCAGCACTTAACAAACCCCTATCAAAGGTAGGGACGTGCGCAAGATACTCTGGGAGACTTTCATTGCCTCACATGACCCATGAACATTTCTACTAGGGTGGGAAATAAGGATTTTTTATAAACTGGACATTTGGCCAGCGACCCCCCTGGCCTGTAATAAATAAACTGGTCCATGACCACTGACCAACTCAAGAATTGGATAATTGAAATAGTTGAGTTAATGTCTGAACTCTGGTTACCCTTGAATTTTCTTAGTGGTCCCGTGGACCACTGACCCCCCTCCGATTTAATTTTTAAACTGGTCATTTGCCATGTGCCACCGCCTTATTTCCCATGCTGATTTCTACTCCTCAGAGAAGGGGACAATTCGGTCAGTTTTCTTGGGGCACGGGCCACCTGTGGCTTGTCTTGATGGGGGCCCGGGATTTCGTCATTTTCCTCGGGGCCCTCAAACTCTCTAGACTGCCGGCTACTCCATCTCACCACTCTACTCCAAGATTATATATAACCTATCTCGGTGTGCTTGGCTGAACGCACCTTTCTGATGTCTTAAACTTTAAACTCATCGTAAACCAAACTCGTTTGCGTTCAAAAATTTTAGGAACTATCTATTCTGTTTTCACATGTTTTGTGAATACATTAATGTTCATTAAGCCTATAGTTTCAATTTTGACTATCGCGCAGCCTGGCGCAGCTAACAAGAAACGTCTTTAAATTAGCCTGCATCTTTAACAATATTAAAATTTTCTAGCTTCTATGAAACACCACGAAAGGCTAATAAATAATAATCCATAATCGGTAAGATGGTAAATGCCTTCTTTTGACAGCAAAATCTATGCAGAGAACTGGTTAAACTGTATATATCCGAGAAAAGGAATATAACTTCACGTTAATACACCTTTGTAATTGTTGTAATTTCACGAGCGGTAGATTGCGGAAGAAGTCGATATTTGATGCATGACCACCAGCGGCGCTTTAACTTGATCATGAAGAGGGTTAAATTAATTTGGTGTTGAAAAAAAAGAAACCCATATTTACTTAAGCCTTTGATAAAAACCTCAAGAAGAAAAAGAGAAATACACGAAATTAACACTCGTAGAATAAAAACTTGTACAATTAAAACAAGTGGAGACTCAGCGGTTAATATTAATAAATCTAATCACGTTATTCCAGAGAGTGTGTTTCCTTATTTCAGCCTTAATTTAACAGATTTTTATACCACCATAAGTTTATAAGATATGTTCCATAAGTATGACACATCCATACTTCGTGATGCTTGAGACTTACTGAGAGCTAGTTCGAGAACGATCGACACACACGCGCCGCTTTACGAGAATCTATGACGTTTCACCTACGTCACTTCATGAGTCATGACAAGCTCTCAGTAACCAGAGACAAACTTATGGAACATATCTTATGAACTTATGATATCACTAACGAAGAAAAAGCTAAGAAATTACGGCAAAGACTGCACAGTTTTTTTTAATTTCTTAAGTACACTTCCCCCTTGTTAATCCAGTTTCATCTCGGAACACGAGATATTGTCTACATAACTCCGGGTTTATTCAGGCAACTCAAGGGCTATAAGAAGAACGTCGAGTGCTTTTGAAAAAAAATGTCTCAGCGAAATATAGAAGACGCGCGCCGGTCTCCTTTTATTACAAGACAAATGATCCTTATTATCATTGAATTGGTTATCAAATAAAAACAAGGTCATCAGGCTAGTTTAAAACCCTAAAAACACTTTGACTTAGGAATGTTATAACTCGACTTTAAATTAATTACGTGAAAATCCGTAATTTGAGAGTTTAAAAACTAGAATTTCTATCTACCCAGTGATCTTATACATATTTGTAGGAATGCATAGATTCCATATACTTGGAATCTTGAAGAGATCCTAGACCTCATATCTGATTGAAGGTAAGGGGAAGGGCTTAAAACTGTCAAACCGCCCGCTCCTCCTTCGTCGCGTCTCATTTCCTATTGCCATATATAGGACCACCGTTGATCAAATTAGTTTTACTCGTTCAGAACACGCAAAGACAACTTTTACATTCGGGTTCAGCGCTCATGGCAACGCTGTAAACATAGTTTTTAGACTAGGAGGATTCATACCATTTACACGAGGAGGTCTGGTTTTTCACTCCACCACAGAGGCTCGCTTCCCTGTGTAACACCTGAAGCCTGGCCTCCTTGTGTATGAATCCTCCTTGTCTAAAAACGATGTATAGCTCATAAGTTTATAAGATATGTTCCAATGTTCCATAAGTATGACACTACCTATACTTCGTAATGCTAGAAAATTACTGAGAGCTAGTTCGAGACCGACGCGAGAATAGACTACACTCGGTTTTGCAGTCCATCTTCTTATTTATAGTCTGTACCAGGCCTTGGATAGCGTCTCACCAGGCGTCGCTTTACAAAAATCACCAACGCAACTTCGTGGCAAGCTCTTAGTATCAAGTAACAAACTTATGGAACATATCTTATGAACTTATGATAGCTAGTAGTAAATACTTTAGCAGATGGGCTTAACACTCAAATTCCATCTACACGGACTGCGGATTAGACGTAATCATTTTAGCATTGTCAAAGCTACGTCTATTAAATATAAATGTAATCCATTCAATCAAAGGTAAAGCGTGTACACCAATTGCGCTGAGTGACTGACGCCTGATCCGAATGACACCAGTAAGGGCTAAAGATTATCACAGCGGGGAATCCAAGATGATTCAAGCCAACCCTGAAAGTCTTATAGAAACAATAACAAAAACCACTTATAGTTAAAGGTCTAAAATTTGAAAATTGGTCATTTCGTCGGCATGCATATATAGCTTGGATGCGGGCAGGAAATAAGCCATTTATAAAATGACACGCGCCGAAAAATTAAAAAAAAAAGAAAAAGGACCTTGACTATCTTTGAAGATATACTTTGAAGTTTGAAGAAACCTCTTTTTCTTTCAACTAACTCTCTACTTTTGATAGACGGATGATGTCATCTATTTTAAAGTTTAATATAAAAAAATACCCAACTGGATCTAGGCCTGTGGAGTGTGCCTAATCCACACCTACGTAGACGCCGCACAATTTTTTTACGCTCTCTTGGATTACGTTTCATTAAAGAGAGTATCAATATTTATCCCCAAGAAGTATGCACTGAGACTAACATTACTTTAGCTAAGCTACCCGGCGTTGCCCGGGTGTTTTAAGGAACTGGAATGGTTTTCTGCCTATGAAGACACTTAACACTAAACAGTATGAAATATCTGTGTGATGTCGTTCATTACAACTTTAAAATTCAATAAAACAAGGCTTAATTAGGGATCATCTATAAAGCGAAAATGTTACGGGTTTAGAATAGGACGTTCTTAACAGGCTTAATGGCTAGGGGTTCTCTGTCTGTCCAACCTGTAGGAACTGAATCAAACCACTTCTAAAAGTTTCCCTACCTAGTATGGTGAAATTCGGTACAGAACAAACATTAAAACAAACAAACCTCTTTCTGAAATACAGTGTGTTTCTGATAAGTCTGCCATAAATTAAGGGGGATGTTCTGATTTTGAGTCGAAAATGTTCTTGACATTTTGCTGTCCGGGCCACTGTTTTAGAGTTATGTTTTGAGTGTTATAGGGATGACCCCTTAATTAAATTAGCATTGCCTTCCAGTTTGCTAATCAAATTTAAGGGATCATCCCTAAAACACTCAAATCATAACTTGAAAACAGTGGCCCGGACGGCAGAACGTCATAGAAAATTACATTTTCGACTCAAAATCGCCCAAATAACGTTCTCCTTAATTTATGACAGACTTATCAGAAACAACCACTGTATAAGTTTGTTATTTTATCATTCTTCAAAAATGGATGGTTGAGCCATTTTTTTCTTCGATACTCTCTTTAAGTCTGGAAGACATTATGGGATGTACATGTACTTTAACGTTTCAATTATACGGAACATATTCTGATATTGACTTTTTTTTTCTCTTTTTCGATAATAAGATTTTTGGAGATATTTAATCTTGTCAATCTGATGGGGGTTTTGAACTTTAAAACAATCGTCTAGAACAGTACTCGAACTACCGGTGTGCTTTAAATTTTCAAAGTTCATTGATTCCTCCAAATTTTATGGAAGTTCATTCGTCCGCTCATGAGAAACTGCGCAATATTGTCTGGGATTGCGCAACTGGTTTGCACGCTTATTCGACCGGCCATTTAAAAACCCCAGAAGTAGTCCTGAAAGGAGACGATCGGGAGTCGTCGCATAAGTTACGCGTGACACAGATTTTAGATGCAGTTACTGCTTGCACGATAGACCAAAATCTGACTGACAGACAAACTCAAAGCCCAGTCCAAACCACTACACCTAGTAATCTGAAATTTTAGGCAGTAGGCACGTACCAAGATAGATTTAATTAGTCGGTTGGCATCTTTGAAAATGGCAACCAGAAATGTAAAATCTGACTAACTGATTGATAACATGAGTTTATAAGATATGTTCAATGAGCATGACACTACCTATACTTCGTTATGCTAGAGACTTACTGAGTTTGAGTCTTCGAGAACGACTATACCTGGTTTTGTAGTCCATCTCCCTATTTAGTCTGTACTAAGCCTTTTACAGCCCCTCACCGGGCGTCGCTTTACAAGAATCTATGATCTATGTCACTTCAAGACAAGCTTGCAGTATCCAGTGACAAACTTAAGGATCACATATTATGAACTTATGCTGATATATAACGTTCCGCCCAAACCGCTTTACCTAGTAAGCTGAAATTTTACAGGTATAGTTACTCTAAAATAGTAAGTACATACTAAGGACGATTTAATTAATCGGTGGCCATCTTTAAAAATGGAAACCATAAATTTTCTTCTTTATGGAATAACGTCCGCATCATTCAACCGATTTCAATAATTTAGTATACTGATGGTCGATGTCTAAACCCCATAGATGGGCTTTAAGGCTTTTAGGGTTAAATACGCCGCCATCTTTTAAAATGTCCCCCAAAAATTAAAGAAAACATGTCCTGACGGGCAAGGTGTGGTACTTTGCGGATAGTTTAAAACATAGTTAAACTTGAGACATCTTTTCAAGCGTTAAAGTGGGGCGTGTTACTTAAAATAATGATTTATTCTTAAAAAGGTTGAAAATTATTAAAAAGAGTTAAAATCCTTTAAAATTTACGACTCAAAAATAGACTCGATTGACGGTTGAGTAGCGTGGAGAATTGAATCTTTATCGGCATTTTAGAAACTTAGTAAAGACAAATTATCGGGGTGTTTTATTGTTTTGTCAATCTTATTTCGTTCGACAAGTGGGAGTTTGAATGGAAATAACGCCCAAGATTATTCAATAATTCAAAGATTTCTCACAATGAGAAAATACCAGGTATTAAAGCTACATATGGAAACACATTCGTAGTTCTGTCATTTTTCAAATTGAAACATCAAAATGAAATTATTAATTTCTGCCATGCATCTTGAACTTTAAAACATTCTCGTCCCTCTTAAAACTTCCTGTCTAGGTAGAAACTAAACACTAAATATTCTTACAAATTGAAGATTCAATCAAACGATGCTTAATTAGGGGTTATTCATAACGTTACAATGCTACGGGTCTAAATTAGAACGTTCTAAACAGGCTCGAATGGCTGGGGGTTCGCCACCCTCCTAACCTTGAGTATGTACCAGCCACATCTTATAAACCTTAATGATATCAAATCTGCAGTTTTGGTCAAATTCGGAAATTAACCATTTTTATCATGAGAGTGCACAGAGACGGAAATGTGTCAACTCCTTTTAAGGTTGCCAACCCCCTCCCTTTTTTTACATCGAAAAGGCCTATAGACCTATCCATTAATCCCAGAAGAGAAGCGAATAGGGGCGGGGCTGCCTTCTTGGGTTATTTCCCTAGCGACAAAAAGCACCGATAGAGGCAGTCCGAGTTGGCTAGCTTCGCGCGTGTAGTGAACCAGGACTAAGAGGGCGACCTGCCGCCTGTGTGTTGGTTTCTCTGCAAGTATTGTCTGAAATGGTCTATGGAACATAGTTCGATATAAAATGAACGGTTCACCATTGACGAATTGTCAATATGTGACTGTGGAGACCCTTCAGTAAGGTATAAACGTTATTCAGTGAGCCCAAAAATTATCAAAACATTTTGTTTTAAGACCTTTTCTTCATTCGATGGGTAATTTACAACGGTAAAAATCAGGTATTTGAAAATCGGGTAATTTATCACGATATTTGGTAATTTGCCGATAAAAGGCCGAATAACATCCCTGCCTTTACCTATAGAGGTCCCTAATTAGTGACATAATTTCGATATTGCTAATCAAAATGTTCATGCTAACTTCCAGACTCAATTATTTTCAACTTAGCTGTCTGCACAAATGTATTATCAAAATTTCAATATTCATTGAAGAATACGTGAAATTCAACCTCGAACATAAAACTCTATCTATAATCGGCTTACCGGGAAAACTGATATGGTACATGTAACTCTGGCCTGCAACGCGTATCTTAAGAAATCTTTATCGTGGAGGGTATTCGGCTATTTCCTTTGAATTTAAACCATTTGGGTGAAATGTGGTTCCCTCAATAGGCGCCATGGGTGCGGACTATTCGCCGGTTTTAAATACTCAAGATACAGTTCAAGAATTTCAGGGTTAAGATAAAAAGCGTTATTCATTAACCATAAACAATAAGAAACAAAAAAAAATTAAAATATAAATTAAGATTTTCGCCTTTGGATAAGCCCGAAAATTTTAATATAACTTTTGTTATCTTTTAGACATTTTTGCTAAAACCAAGAAGGGATTTCTAGTTTACTGGGGAGAAGGTATAAGTTCGCCACATTTCTAACTTTATCTCCAGTCCAATCGTAGGTCCGGATTATTACAACCAGAATCTCATTGGTTCTTGAAAATTCACGTCAGCGCGACGCGAATGACGTGAATTACGTATTTTCCGACTGGGGAGAGGCAAAATAGCCCGGTCTCCTTTTACGTCCCCCCTTGTATTTTGAAACGGGGACTGGGACTAAGGCGCGCGAATACTTATGCATCTTATATTTTCTTCCTAGTAAACTAGATATTCCTTCTTGCTAAAACATTGTAAGGAGAAATATTCCTTCCTACGTTTCGTTAGTTGCTACATTTCATAACTGAAAAACAATATTTCATAACAGTGTTATGATATTTCCGTAAAATTTAAGGTTTTTAACATTTTTTCAAGACAAAAAATTAATGAGTTTAAAGAACTTCTGAACTTTTTGTTAGATAAAAAAAATTAACAAAAGTATATATAAATCATTTAACGCTATATCATATAAAAAGGGGCCCGCGTTTCATCTTCGGCGGCTCCATAACCGTAGATTTTTAACACGCACGACGGTTTGTAATTAAATTAATTCATTATTTCCGAGAAATAAGCGTACCTATTAAAAAATTAATTTAATATAAAAAGTTTCGAAATGAATTAAACAATTTCAGAAGTGCATTTCACCGCAATAGTAACTATAAACACCCATAAAATAAGGCGGGTGGTCCATTTAAAATTCTAGGTTCGTATATGACTTTATTATGTCACGTGCGTAATTGGATTATGTGGTGACTTATCATAACATTACTACTTGGTAATTGGTTTCATTATGTGATAACCCCATATTTTTTCCTATGGTGGTTTATTTTATTATTGAATTCCGGTGTTTTAAGACGTTCAGTGAAGTTCTTTTGATAAGTGATTGCTCTGTTATTCTGTATTTTAAAAGATTATGAGTATGTGATATCCTTTCAATGATACTAAATACTAAGGGTTTGATTAGTGACACTAATTTGGAGTGTCTAAATTCAGCTATTTTAGGAGATGCGGTGAAATCCCTTGAGTATCTGATAGCTTAATACTTCTTAACTTTCAAACTTTAACTATACTAAATACTTGGGGTTGTTCTTAATATTGACACCCACTTTGTAGTGTCAGAACTCGGGTATTTTAAGAGAAGTCCTTTGAGTATATGATTGCTCTAAACCTTCCTTTCTACTTTCGGAACTTGCGTATTTTAGGAGGCTCAGAGAAGTCCTTTGAGTAAGTGATAGGAAACTTGTATGGTTTATGACATACAGGGAATTCCTTTGAGTATGTGATAGGAAACTTGTATGGTTTATGACATACAGGGAATTCCTTTGAGTACGTAATAGGGAACTTGGGTGTTACACGACAATACAGGGAAGTCCTTTGAGTATGTGATAGGGAACTTGGGTGTTTACGACATACAGGGAAATCCTTTGGGTATGTGATAGGGAACTTGGGTGTTACACGACAATACAGGGAAGTCCTTTGAGTACCTGAAAGGAAACTTGTATGTTATACGACAATACAGGGAAGTCCTTTGAGTATGTGATAGGGAACTTAATTGTTACACGACAATACAGGGAAGTCCTTTGAGTATGTGATAGGGAACTTAATTGTTACACGACAATACAGGGAAGTCCTTTGAGTATGTGATAGGGAACTTGGGTGTTACACGACAATACAGGGAAGTCCTTTGAGTATGTGATAGGGAACTTGGGTGTTACACGACATACAGGAAAATCCTTTGAGTATGTGATAGGGAACTTGGGTGTTACACGACAATACAGGGAAGTCCTTTGAGTATGTGATAGGGAACTTGGGTGTTACACGACAATACAGGGAAGTTCTTTGAGTATGTGATAGGGAACTTGGGTGTTACACGACAATACAGGGAAGTCCTTTGAGTATGTGATAGGGAACTTGGGTGTTACACGACATACAGGAAAATCCTTTGAGGATGTGATAAAACTATTTCTCCCTTTCTTGCGATACTAAATACTCACTTTGAAGTGGCAGAAATACGATATTTATGAAAATCCTTTGAATATGAAATAGCTCTACTTCTTCCCTCTGCGACCATACTAATAATCAGTGTCCTCAAATAGAACTCGAGAATTAAGCAAACTCGCAAGAAACTTAGTCACTAATCTAAGTGACAGAACTCTGATATTATATGAAATACAGGAAAATCCTTTGACTATGTAATAGCCCTACTTCTTCCCTGTCCATAGATACTAAAATTTCGGGGTTTTTTTTTAAGTAGGGCTCAAAAATACGCGAATTATAACGAGATTCAAGGAAGCCCTTTAAATACGTAATAGCCCTACTTTTCCTCTTTCAATTGATACTAAATACTCGGGGGTTATAACAATGAACAAAAAATATAAAAAAAGCAATTAGCGTTCTCTCTGTCCGGGTTTAACTACATGTGTTGGAAACGGTTTCAAGAACAGAATAATAAAAATAAATTTTTATAAGGCATCATACTTTTTACTAATTGGCTTCAAACAAGTGGGACGTTATCCCTCCCGCTCCACAAACTTCATTTTTTTTATTTTAGGGTTCATAAATTTTTTTATTATTATTAGAAGGTATGTAAATTGGATTCACCCACTTGAACAAGACTTGAATTACAATAACTATAGTTTTTATGGGGATGTGGTACGAGGCGGAACCACGCTTTTTTCTATTTAGTTAAATACCCCGCCTTCAAATTGTACTGTAAAGAATAAATTTTATTCTCCCATGAATATTTCAGAATGAGCTATGTTTATTCTTTATGCACAGTAAAAACTCTTTTATTTCCGAATTTGATTTGCCAAACTGCATGGGTGATATCAAGAACCCCAGGGGAAGGTTCACGGGAAGTGGTTTGGTTGAGTTCTTAATTGGTTCGCCAAACCCTAGTAATTAAGCCTGTGTAGAAGGTCCTATTCTGGACCCATAAACGTTTATCTTTATGATAGCCCCTAATTAGGCATCGTTTTATTGAATTTGAAAATTGTAATAAATTTTGTTTTCAAAAAAAAAACAACATCATGCATATATTTCAAACGAGTCGGTTCAAAAGCTATATAGAGTGCTGTCAGTTGTGACGTCAGATCCAAGGTTAAACGTCACGAGTCTGCCTTTAGCAATGGGCGGCCATGACAGTTACCGTTTTTTCTTTATGGGAAAACAGCATGGGTGACGTCATACCGGCGCTTCTGACAGCACTCTATAGTGTTTAGTGTCTACATAGACACTTCCGATTTCCAGACCCAGGCAACACCGTGTAGCTTAGTTCAATAGTTCACTCAAGTCTCATCTATGCCTTAAGTTTTAGATAAATTAATTGCATCTATATACAGGGTGTTTCTGATAAGTCAGGTATAAATTAAGGGAGATGTTCTTTTGGGTGCTCGATTTTAAGTCGAAAATTTAGTATGACATTTGCCGTCTGGGCCACTGTTTTCGAGTTTTGATTTCAGTGTTTTAGGGATGACCTCTTAATTAAATTTAACGGGTCATCCCTAAAACACTCCAACGATAACTCGAAAACAGCGACCCGGACAGCAAAATGTCATAGAACATTTTCTACTCAAAATCACCCAAAGAACACCCAACTTAATTTATACCAGACTTATGAGAAACACCCTGCATATAGAGTTTTCATATTTCACGGTAACGTCAAGTACATGTCTTTGTATAGTGTTTCCTGGTTAAATTTCTTCAAAAATAATTGATAGTTTGATATTGGATTTAATATTCATGTAGGTCTTGAATGAATTTAAGATACGATAAGTTATTTTTTTATAATGTAATATTGTCGGTCCGCCTAACTAACTAGTCAGCGAATATTTTTAACGGGGCAAACGACCTCGCTTCCCTGTTAAGAATAAGAAAAGATATCCCATGGTACATTAATAAATTTAGATGAATTTCTATTGCAAATTTAGATGTTTTCATTTATTTAACGAATTAAGGCATCGTTAATTAGACCGCCTAAAGCTTGCTGCGGGGAGAAACATTTTAATTCGGGAATAATTGAAGTCTCATTACAATGGCTCCCTAATGACTAACTAAACATCCAAAAAAAAGCAAATTAACAATGGTGTATAAGACACTAAAACGTATTCTCTCGACTACGTGTGGAATATTTAGTGATGTGAAAATACTGTCAAATTAAAAATGGAAATTTACCGGTAAATAACCACTGCAATCATAAGATATGATCCATAAGTATGCTAGAGACTTACTGAATGCTAGTTCAACTACGACAAGCGAGAAATGACTACACTCCGAGCTACACTCGGTTTTGCAGTTCATATTCCTTTTTAGTCTAAGCCTTTGACAGCGCCTCACCAGGCTTCACTTTACAGAATCTATGACGGTTCACCTACGTCACTTCATGACAAGCTCTCAGTAGCCAGTGACCATCTTATTGAACATAACTTATGAACTTATGCTGCAATGTATGTCCAAATAGGTAATTTTCAGCGGTATTTGTTAAAGGAAATCAGGCTAAATTTTTCTTGGGCTTAAATCATTTGTAACTGCTAAAAATTCTAGAATGGACTTTTAATAATTGTTTAATTTGCAAGGGTATTTAACTATTATCTTTTAGTTAAAAATTCTGGGCATAGACATTACCCCTGGAAGTTTCCTTCTTGTTAAGCAAGAAAGGTACTTTTTTTACTAGAAATTGTGCCCAGACAGAGAAGAGTTCAATAAAAAAAATAGCTCGGTTTCAAACAGACGTAAATGTTTAGTTATCGCTGATAAGCTAATAAAATTGCTGCTACAAAGCGAGCATATCTTGCTTAACAGATGTGGAATCTTCCAGGGGTAATGTCTGCGCCCAGGGTTTGTTAAATAAGAACTTACAGTTAATGACCCTATCAAATTTAAGAATAATTTAAAAAATACCGCTCTTTCGGTAATTTATTTTTTCATGTGTTCATAATCTATCAAAGCTCGAAGTAAAATCAGCTAGTTTTTATATTTTCGAATATTTTAGTACGCTTAACTTTACTCGTTAAACGTTTCTATTTCGACCGCCAAAATTTGGCAACTGTTTTGGTAATTTACAACAACATTGTAAAATAACGGTATGAAATAAAAAAATCTGTAAATTACCAACTCACATCTCTAGTATTGGGTTTTTTCTGTAAAATCGGGGAAAACAATTGAACCTTCGATATTCAATTGAGACGTTAAAACAGGCGACTAGCTGTGATAGTTTCCCCAAATGAAGACAGACGTGGGAATTTAAGGTTAAGTATCGCAGACATTTTTCCAATCTTTAATAAAAATTGGCGATGGCTTTTATGGGTCATGAACTTTCGACAAAACATTCGCGAATACGAAACAAAAAATTTTGTGTCCGAAATTCCAGAAATATTTCATTCCATTTGAAGCAATATTAAGTATAAATTCAAGAGACTAAAATAAAAATAAAAAATATTAATATTTTAAAGTAAGCAACGAATTTAAAAATGAATGAAAACAGGCCGGGTCACATAAAAGGGTTATTTAAACAGAAAATTCATTGACTGAAATTCCATCTTGTCAGTTTTATCAAGATGAATCGACGATTAGCTTGGCACACTTTTTAAAACCACCACCACCTCCCCCCCCCCCTAACTTTAAAAAGATGAACGAACAACTTGGAAAATTTTGTAACTTTCTCCGATTTTTTTTAGATTAAGTTTTATTATATAAACTTCATTAATTCTTTATATTGTAAAGATTCATTATTCGTCAGAATTTTTATTGTTTAATTTAAGAGTGTCATGGGCCTAATTGTCTTCCATAGTGATACTGCACCCTTTGTATTATGGCGCCCAACATAAGCTTTAAATGAAAAGTTCAGGTAATATAGCATTATACGTTAGAAGTACGGCCTTTTCCTAAATATAAAAGGAAAATTATAAAAACAAATAAATGATCTCTAAATACAAAGTAATTAGCATTTAATTAGTCTAAAAACAAGGGCTACTGCTGCGCCATTGGTTTAGTTGCGTCTGCTAAATCGAACCACTTACCCCAACGGGATGTGTTGTATTCTCACAGGCTGAGATAGGTTAGGGTAAGGTTCCCCTAGTGTTATATCAAACCTTCAGTTTGGTCAAATTCAGAAATTAACGAATTGTGGCTGTGCATACATAGCAAACATACAAGCAAGCCACTCTCTCAATTATATAAAATATTTCCCATCTTGTTAAATTTTATATACAGGGTGTTTCTGGTAAGTCTGGCATTATGGGGGGATGTTCTTTGGGTTCAGGATTTTGAGTCGAAAATGTTTTAAGACATTTTTCCGTCCGGGAGACTGTTTTCGAGTTAAGATTTGAGTGTTTTAGCGATGACCCCTTAATTAAATTAGAAATCATTATCTTTCAGTTTCTTAATTAAATTTAAGGGGTCATTCGTAAAATACACAAATCATAACGCGAAAACAGTGTCCCTTGTGGCAAAATGTCATAGAAATTACATTTTTGACTCAAAATCGTCCACCCAAAGAACACACCCCTTAATTTATGGCAGACTTATCAGAAACACCCTGTATATCTAATGATTTATGCGCGCATTTGAGGAAAGACCCGAGCCACCAAGACAGTCAGTCAGTACTCACAAGTCCTCTGGCGTACAAGCGACATTGAGAATTTTTTTAGAGTGTGGGAAGTGGCAGGCGCGAAGTAAAACGGTGGTGTCTTTACGCTTCTTTGACAAATTACGGTCTTGCCACCCCCGTAAAAACCCAAATATTTTGCCAAGATTTTTTTTTTAACCGCCTACACCAAATAAGGTTTTAACTAAGTTAAACTAAACGTTATTATAATACAGAGTGTTCCAAAAAGGGTGGTAGAGGACCGAAGAACACTGGGTGCTATGGGAGATTTTCAGTCGAAAATGTTCTATGACATTTTGCCAGAAAACACTTTCTATTCAAAATTGCCCATATAAGCTAGTATAACTTGGTCCTACCATAATTTCGGGAACACCCTGTATAAGATGCCGTAGTATATGAGTGCACCTTAGAAACCACCATAAAAGCTTCCGCTGTAAACTATTTTTAGGTTACAGGTTTTCTGTTGGTAACACTTACGTAATAAATAATTTAGCATTTACTCTTGTAACAACTGTTAACAATATTTTCTCGTTATATTTCTCTTTGCAGATCAAAAGTTTTCTTCGTTTTCTACTTAGCTAAATCAACACGATCTCGTAAGTAAAGCAAAGTTTAGATTTCACGTTAAGTTATCATTCCATAGGATTTTAAGCAGTGAAAGGCTGGTCGGTGCCATTACTGTATTAGATAGACCAAAATGTATGTACGCGACTGGAGTTTAAAATCAGTTTTTGATTAAGTTATTACGAACAAAAATTAAGCTTCGTTCGCACTACAGACTCAAGGGGGGCTGTCAAGCTAGGATAGCGCTTGTTCAGGTGCTCGCGGTCTAACAACAGAATATTTGAACACACTAGTACTGAAAGGATATTTATGTAACCTTTCGAGCCGCCATTTTAAAAATACCGAATATGTAAAAAAGATTTAAAGCTTGACAGCCACTTGCAGCGCAAATTATAACCAATGCCCCATAGATACAATGGTGGCTGTACCATTAACCAAATGATTTTTGTTAGCGGGTATTAATTATTTTCTCGTGCCCATGTCTTTCTAAAACATGGTGCGAACTAGACTTAAATGATAACTGTTAAATGCATTTTTCCTTGGACGCAGAAAGTGGAGATGAGGACTGGGTATGGAAAGCGGATAACATCGGTAATTAATGACCCCAGAAAAGTTTACTAACTTTGACCTCTTAAACCCCCTAAAAAACGTACATTATTCTTAATCTACCCGCATGGGTTTTGAATTTTTCCCGAAAATAAAAATCGCAATTTTCCAGTTTTCAGCCGTTATCAAATTCCAAAATATCAAATAATTCAATTCAGCATGGGTTTTCAAAACTAACGATTTTAAATAATGGTTAAGATTAAGAATAATATTTAAGTAATTATCTTTCAGACGACGTCATTAACGATGTAAATAACATCTGTCCAGAATTAAAACCGGGTCAAGATGATTTACCAGGTATTGAATTTGGTGTTAATCAAAGATATTAACATTAATTAATGTTTTTCTTTGTGGCAGGATTTGACATGATTAGAAACTTTAGATTAGACAACATTGACATGGATTTCCCTGGGGTTCGAAGAGTCCGGGGGTCCAATAAGATACAAACAGCTTATAGATTGTCGAGACAAACGCGACTCAGTCTACCAACAAGGTAAGTTAAATTACTCGAGTGACCCTTTTTGGCGTAAATTTTGTCCATTTTCAAATAAAGGGCCATTTTTCCACTGGGTCTTCCAAACCAATTTTCTTTGGTGGCCACGATACGAAAGCGTACAACGCGAAGAACAAGATGGTCTTTGATAAGCATAAATGATATCTTGGGAAATCCCCAGTTTGGATTAACAGTCAATCCGATACAAAACACCTTAGAATTCTACTCGTTGGACTACGAAGGAAAATTGCAAACGCTAACATTCGTCGACATTAAAGTACTTGAAAACCTACCACTAATTATGTACAATAACCAATCATTAATCTGCCACAAAGATTGAGGACAGAGTATGGCATAAGATCGACATGAGTGTCTTTCATGACCGGGCCATATTGTATTTAGACTGCGAAAGACAGAGTGTCTCGTTACCCTTGGGACCCAGAGGACCTATTGACGTTAACGGGGACATTAACATAGCAAGGCTCAACGACGATGGTAGTACCGTACCCGTAAGTTGAGGGATGCCACGGTACTTAAAGTAAGACCTCATTTTTATTATTACCTCCAACAGCTTGACTTACAATGGATGGTCTTAAGTTGTGACCCTACACGTCCAGAACGTGAACCTTGCGGAGAGTTACCAGTAAAGTTATTTTCATGCCAGTAATGATTTTCAAAAAATGTCTGACGAAACTGAATATTTCGTAGCCACGAAAAGTTAAACCCCAACCTAGTTGCCAAATTTGCCCGACTGGACCACCGGGTTTGAATGGGTCACGTGGGTTACCGGGAATTCAAGGACTACCAGGACCCCAAGGACCAAGAGGTTACAAGGGTGAAGATGGACTCGCCGGAATGTCGGTTAGTCAGTGAAGAAAATTTTACCTTCCGAATTCACGTGGGACTTAAGTCTCAACACTGTTTAAAAGGGTTTACCAGGACCAATCGGACCTCCAGGTCCCATAGGACCACCAGGGAGACAAGGATTAACTGGACTTAGAGGAGAAATAGGATTACCCGGAAAACATGGAGATACAGTATGTTTAACCTTACAGAGTGTGTTGAAAGAGTATTTAAGTAATTGGACGTTTAGGGATTGAAAGGCGAAAAGGGAGACGCGGGAACGCCTGGTAGAAACGGAATACCGGTAAGTAGGAGGTGTGGTCCATCAATTCAAATTATTTTACTAAATCACAATTTAAATGTTAAGGGAACACCGGGTGCTCCTGGACAAGTCGGTCCCCCAGGGCGAAATGGTGACGCAATTTTGGTGAGTGAAAATACATTTCAAACGGAATTCAACCTTAGAAACAGTAGTAAATGTGAAAACGGTTCTGAAGAGTAACAGTTATTGGGTGGACTCGAATATAGTTAGAAATTAACTTAAAATTATATTGAAGTAATCATTCTTATCAGGTTGAAGGTCTTGTTGGTAGCAAAGGTGACCCTGGAATACCAGGAATACCGGTAAGTCAATCTTTTCAAAATTTTCAATAAGACAAAGGCGATAAAACTTAAATTTGAAGACTTCAATAATAGGGAGAACAAGGACTTCAAGGTTTACCAGGACCACAAGGTATTCCAGGAAAAAAGGTAATATTCCACGATACAGGTTCAGATGTGAACATCACTGATGTTTTCAATTTTAGGGGGACGTTGGTACCCCCGGAGAACCGGGAAAACCAGGAAAGAGAGGACTTCCGGTAAGTAACTAGGTTAAAGACTCCAAGGAAGGGCGTGAGCAAGCTCATATCATATTTTTTTTTCCTTTAAACCCAGGGACAAGATGGTATTCCGGGTTCGTATGGTAAACCAGGCCCAGCTGGTCCTCCAGTAAGTACTTAAATCGCAAAGGAATTATGTACCCGTCTTTATCTATCATTTAAACTAGGGTCCTCCAGGAAGAGATGGCATACCGGGAACTGTAGGGGGTGTCTCAGTGATACCGGTAGGGTATAAATAAAGTTTGTTCATTTTGAACCTATTTGTAAGGAAAAATGCTTTATCTAATAAGGGTCCACAAGGTCCGCAAGGAGAACCAGGAATTGTTGGCAAGCCCGGAACCAAAGTACGAAATGACTTAGCTATATCTAATCACTTATAGCGGCTCAATTAAAGCAATGATTTACCCCGACAGGGTGATAAAGGTGACAGAGGCGAACGCGGATACCAAGGCACAGAAGGCGCAACTGGCGAGAAAGGGGAAAGAGGTGACCAAGGGAAACCCGGAGTAGATGGACAAAAGGTACAAATACTTGTCCAGCAATGAACCGTGATAATAAAATAGTTACGACCTTGTCTAGGGTGAATCGGGAGAAGCCGGAAGAGACGGTGACCGAGGGCTTCCGGGTGAAAGAGTAAGCTACGATTCATGTATAAGAATGGACATATAATTAATTTATGGTGCAGGGTTTTCCAGGCGTTCCTGGTGGTAGAGGAGACAGGGGACTAATAGGTTTCCCGGTAAGAATCACGAATGTTACTATGGTCAAATTAATAACAACTGTAGTTTTTGACCAACTTGGGAGCGGGGATTTTTCAATGGGAAAATCGAAAAATTATCGCTTCCAAATGGGTCAATACAATGTAACGTGAAACCGAAATACCCTAGGGTGTAGCTGGTGCGCCGGGAGTTGAAGGAAAGCTAGGACGCAAAGGTGATAAGGTACGGTGGTTTTGTTTTAAGACTAATAGACAATTGCTACAAGATATATATCCATTAGGGCGAGAGAGGAGAACCAGGAGAACCTGGCAGTGTGTCAAAATCAGGCGAACCAGTACGTTTATAAGTATTTTTGACAATTGGCTGAACATAGAAGATATAATATAATCATATAATGATCATGAACATAATCAATTACAGGGCGTTCCAGGAGTACCCGGAGTACCAGGTGAACCAGGTCTACCTGGGCCTAAAGGCGATATTGGACCAGCTGGACCGCCAGGCGCGCCGGGAAAACCTGGTCCTCCAGTAAGCTTCAAGTACATGGCTTTGAGTACTCAGAAGTAACATACATTTTGCTTTAGGGTCTTCCAGGAACTCAAGGGATACAAGGAGACGAGGGAACAACGGTAAGTAAAACATTATCCAATTTAATTATAAGAGCAGGCAATTCGTACCAGGTACAATTACCTTGTGCTCTCCGTGCAAAGGTTGTGATACTAATACGATATTTATGGATTTTAGGGACCACAAGGCAACAAAGGAGACGAAGGAGCACGAGGACCCGATGGACTTCCAGTAAAAAAACCAAAAAAATCCAAAAAGACTAACAATGGCACGAAGAAATCCAAAAGACGCGTAATTTCCCAACTAATTTCTAACACAAGCTTAATAGTCCGCACGTATTTTAATTTACAGACAAAACCAAACGAATTACCATTTTAAAAACCTGGTTTGTACCCCTATTTAACCCGACTAATAACATAGGTGGTGGTTAACTAAAAAATAATAACGTTACAAACCCGGTAACATAACAATTACTATTAAAAAGTGAAGGATAAGACGCATTCTTAAAGAGTTAAAGCATCACGTTGATCTAATATGTTGCGTATTCGTCAATAGGGCGAGCCAGGCCCTCCCGGCCCAGTGGGACCAATGGGTCCTCTAGGACTGAAAGGGGATCGTGGTGAAAAAGGTTTTAAAGGATCTGAAGGTCCCCGTGGACCAATTGGACCTCAAGTAATTAACAAGTTAATTGCCAGGTGTTTTACATTATACTGATTTTAATGTAACATCAAGGGAAATAATGGCTTAATTGGGTCACCTGGACCACCAGGATTACCAGGTTTAGTTGGACAGCCTGGGCCACCAGTAAGATATTGATATTAAAAACAGCTAGTCGCATTTGTCGCTTGAATAGACTACTTATATTTATCAATAGGGACCTCCAGGACCAGCGGGACCACCTGGAGAAAGAGTGCGTAAAACTACTTCCGGTTTAAGATAAGACATTGACCGTTGACAACAATATTGCAGGGCGAAAGTAGCGAAGGTATAAGCATAGGGTCAAGCAACATCGCGGAATACGAAAATTACAACGCCATTCGCGGGGCACAAGGGAAAAATGGGCCAATGGGTCCACCTGGTATGGTAAGTAACGCATCAGCATTGTCACCAACCAAGTACTGAAGTACCTCAAAGTGAATTTTATAAAAGCCAGGTGAACGTGGGGCAACGGGAGAAAGAGGACTTCCTGGTAATCCGGGTCAAGTAGGTATGCCAGGAGCTCCAGGGTCAAATGGCTTACCAGGACCACAAGGACAAAGAGGCCAACCTGGAATGCCAGGATTAGCGGGCCCACCGGTAAATTTATCACTTGCTTGAAACAATATTACTTAAAAAAGCCAAACCCCTTTTTTACAAACAGGGCAGAAGTTTCACGGAGGAAGAGATGCGAGATATCTGCGCCGCGGTCTTACGAGGTTAGTTGCCAAAAATGTGGAATACGAAACAACTACTATTGAGTTTAGATCAGGCTCACTGTCGCTCGCAAATTATTTGACGCCCTATTTTAAATTTAGGCCTATTTTGAAATTCGCTGAAATAATATTAACCTTTTTCGAAGATACCTGCCCCTTTAAGATAAATGGTTAAAACTTTTATAGAACAGATAGAGCAGTTATCATCGAAGCTGAAGGGGCCGCCTGGGCCCCCTGGACGAGGTAAACCAGGTAGACCCGGACCTCCGGGCTCTCAAGGAGCTACAGGTATATTTTAGGATTCAACGCCACACCTCCGTCCCAATGATATGATCCCCTGTGTGGTTTGATAAAACAACCCCAAAGTAAAACTATGACCCCTTGAACCCCGTATTATGAACCAAACGTTTTTATCCAGCATGGGAAAAGTTCAAATACCCAATAACAAATATTAGAGTAGAAGTGATTTGATTTTTGCGATTGTCGAATGAAAAATATCCGCACTAAAACAAACAAAATATTTTTGTCCTAATCAACCAATGAACCTCACATCCTGATATTTGCGTTGCCTGGCTAGATAGGATGGAAGAGCTAGTCTCTGGTCTAATAGGTCCACCGGGTTCTCCCGGAATTGGTAGACCAGGGAAACCAGGCCGTCCTGGCAAACGAGGAATTCCAGGTTGTTATAAAAACACTAATATTCCATCATTTCTAACGCATGTTATAATTTTAACTAATAACCAACTCGAGCAGCGTAACTCGAAAAGCTTAATGTCAAAACAAACAAAAAAATCCACTTACCTAACAATGCTTCATTTCAACATAGGTGATCCTGGCACCCCAGGGTTACCGGGTGAACGAGGTTTCATGGGTATACCAGGAATGGCTGGTCCACCGGGCAATGCAGGAGCTAAAGGTTAATTGTCTAAAGTTAATTAATGTTAAAGTAATTCAAACACTAAATTATTACTTACGGTTTAGGTGAAAAAGGCGATAAAGGTGAACGAGGACCGGAAGGTGTTGGAGTTGAGGGACCAATGGGTCTCCGAGGTCTGCCAGGTGGGTATTGAGTTATGAAACGCGATTAGGCCTTGATTTTTCAACTACTTTACTCTAACTCTTGATTGAATTAGGTCAAGCTGGTCCACCAGGAATGGGTCAACAGGGTCGACCAGGGGAAAGAGGCCCCATGGGTCGCCAAGGCTCATCTGGACCACGTGGCCCTCAAGGTCCGCAAGGGCCTCCTGGTTACTGCGAACTGTGCAATTACCAAGGCGGGGAATTGATTAACGCTCTACAATTACCGACTTCGCCACAAACTAAAGGACCTTCTAACAAATAATTAATTGATAATAATAATATCCTAAAATTAGTGGCCAAGGCTTAAATTAAGCCCAACACTGCCAATCCATGCCAAACGAATAATGAATAAATACCACATGTGCCAATTTTCGGTGACGCCACCAAGTGTCGAACTTGAACAGTTTTTAGGTCTAAAATTTAACAAATAAAACAGTTTTCCCCGCGTTTTTGATGAATGTAATTTATACGCGCTATTGAGCGCCACGATTTAAAGGTCAGCTTTAAGAATTAAAGAATAAAATAAGAAAATACAACAAGGTTTCATCTTTTCTTTCTCAATAGAGCTATCTCAGAGGCTTTTGTGTGACGTCACCCATGCTATTTGCCCATAGAAACAAAGTGGTACCAAACATGGCCGCCCACTGCCAAAGCTAAGCCCGTGACGTTTTAGCAAGGCACTGACGTCACAAATGAGATAGCTCTATAAGCCCGTAACAGTAGGCCAAAAAAGAAAAAAGAATAAACGATACGCTGAAAACTACATTTAGTCGTACGGCCATAGCCCACTCAATCAGGCACTCGACAACGCAATCTGCTCGCGCCCATTTAATCGGCCAAAAAGTGTGACTTTTGGATTATCGGCGGGAAGTTCGAACGAACCCAAATTTTACATTAAGTTCTGCTACAACACACATAAAACTTCGCTGAACATGATATCTCAGAACATTTTATGGTGTAGAACAGTCCCAAAGCGAAGCTTGGCATATTTTTGCACGTTGTTAATGTTTATGTTTGGATATTTATTGCAATCAAGCAGCCTTAAAAAATTTTCGCCATTTTAAAATATGGCGCTATCAGGGCACTTTCAAGCCCAACAGACACAAAGCTGGCCTAGATCAGGGATGGCCAACCTTTTCAGCTTAAGGGCCAAATTCGAAAATTCTAACTATGTCGCATTCCGCAAGTTTAAAATTTAAAACCAATAGCACAAAATTAGGAACATAACCACTTTTTGGCCACATCGTATTAAGGACACCTACAATATTTCGCATGGACTGGAAGTAGTGGGGGGATTGGTGGTTGTGGTTGCTTCGTTGGTTGGATTGTGGTTATGGTAAAACGGATCTGTTCTTCTTAGAGTTCGTGATTATACACCAATTATACCTTGAAATACATGTTCATTGGTTCGTTATTTTAAAGGGAGATTGGAGAAATGGTTAGGTGCATTAGAATGTGGTAAGGGTTAACCGAGGAAATGGAGATTGCATTAGGTCACATAGAGCGGTACTATTTTAAGTGTTACGGCTAGCCCTTTAGCGCATCGAGGGGCTAACCACTATTAAAGGCCAAGGGTAATCATTCCATGAACGAAAAATGTTCGTAAATGGTAATTCTAGCATCGTAGCGCATCGAGGGGCTACTCACTATCAATGGTTACGGGTAGTCTACCAGTGTAGCGCACCGAAGTAATACTCACTATTAAGGGTTTAAATTGTGCGAAATTAGCTTCCTAAATTATTGCGACTTGAATAGGGGAAAATCAGGAATATATACAGAGGATAAAGTAACCAAATCCAGAAATACATGCAATGTAGCAGCTGTAGCCTGTAGGAGACGAAGATTAGTGGAAGTGCGTATCTATAATACTATATCTATTCCAACCTCTTAAGTTGGGGGAGGATTGGGATGCGCGTTGATTATCATTCAGTCAGGACTTTTCACTCAGGCTACCCTATTCCCGAAGAATCCCGAAAACCCCCACCCCCTTACGAAAATTTTTGTTAGATTCCAGAGAGCCTGAGGTAAAGCGTAAGAGTCCGCCTCAATCTCGGTTTTTGCCGCCTGCGCTGCAGTCTCTTTGCATCAGCCCCCTTGTATGTCCTGATACCAAGGGTTGCCTACCCCTTTCCTGAGTCGAAAAGGTCTCTTGAGTTTTGAGCCCCCAGATTTCGTTTTTTTAGTGGTCAAGGCACCTTTTTCTGTTTTTTTTTTTCTTACTAGTCAAATGGGACTACAGGGCTGAACATAAGAATACTGTTTTAGAACTGAGCCCCAGATTTCGATTTATTTTTCCAGTCGGGGAATCTCTTTTAGTAGTCTAATGCCTTATGTACAGCCCTGCACCTACCCTGAAAGATTGGAATACATTTTTCCATACCTAAATCTTTTCACACACCGAGACCCTCGACCGAGACTATTGACCTTATCTTGTTAAGCCTACTTTCCTCACTTTCTAAAAGTATTTCGAATAAAACTGAATGTTATTCTTTATTTCTCTTAGACAAACGACAAATAACAAATACACTATTAGTAAATTAACATAAAAGATCCCGTAAACGTTAATTACGAAACAAAACTACTTACGTGGGAAGTGGCGATTTGTTTTGTTTTGTTTTTATTTTTTAAGTTGTTGGCTTACTTAAAAAAAAAAATCCACTACTTGTGTTATCGTAACCGTAAAAAGGGTTATTAAAATTAACTTTTTAAATTTAAATTAATATATAAAATATTCACCCAAAAAACAAATTAAATTTAAAATTACATTGGGTATAAAAATGAAAATGGGAAACTATATAATTGGACGCGAGTCACAAACTAATTACTAAAATAATTAAAAAAAATTATTAAATAAAAATCCAGCTGAAATTGGCACAAACAATTACTAAACTTAGAACAAAAGCTCAGATCATTTATCTCAGATCTTTAACTAATAACTAATTAAACTTTTACTAGTTATAATTATTTTTTTTTTTTTTCATTCTGTGGGGCAATTTGTTTGAAATATTGCGAGGAAATAAAAATTTAATTGCCGAGTTTTTTTTTTTTTGAAGATATTTAAGCAGCGAAATAGATTATATTTCAATATTTCTTTTTTTTTTTAGACTTAATTTGTTTTTAAATCTACTTTCTTGTTATGTATATATTTATATTTATAGTAAAAGTGATTAACACTTTATTAATTAATCGCTTCTAAAATCCGTCTAATTCCCCTGAACCCTTTTTTTTATAATGGAATGTCGTCGGATTAGATTAAAAACGATTAATTTAAATATTATCGTCATAAATTTTTTTAGTATTTCTCCTCATTTTGGAAAATTAGCCGCCGCCCTCTTTCCATAAGTTACTCGCGTTAAAAAATAATATTTCTTTTTTTTTTTTTTACAATCTCCGTTATTTCTTTTTTTTTTTCCTTCTTAATTATAATAATTGGACTAGTAAGTGACTACCCTAAGTTTTGTTAATTAATAAGTAAAACAATATTAGAGATGCGATTAATTTTTTGTTGTATTATTATTATTATTTTCCTTCCGTAATTTTGTAATTATTTTTCTTTTTGTAAAATTATCCGCTCATTTATATACATATAAAGCACCAACTGGTATATTATATTTTGAATTTTTTGTGTTTTTTTTTATTCCTTTTCGTCGTTAATTAGTTTAATTACTATTTTCCCCTTAGTCAATAGGTTCTGTACATAATTCATTAATTCTATTTTTATTTTTTTGTCCCCAATTATTTTATAAGTAGTTATTTAAAATAATGTCGCGTTAGGCCTGATTCCATTTTCATGTTCCACCTTTTAGTGTTCATTTAATTTAATAATAAAGTAGTTTGATTTTTTTTTTAAAAAAAAAAACTAGTTCTACGCAACTAGTTAACTTATTTCCTATTAATTTAATTTAAATTTCAAAATTATAAAAGCGACTGTTGTTTTTTCACATTTTTAAATATTGTTTGTTAGACCTGGATGGTTGTTAAATTAGCTTGGGTGGGAAAATGGAACAAGCGTATGTATTTTGAAGTTTCACAGTCCAATTTTTACCTCCATCTGTCTTTTTTAACCCCACTATCAGGTGTTGTGGATCCGGCACGCGGTCTACCGCTAGAGGAGGCGTTACTGGACGTTCTTCTAACGGTTGGAATTTTGGTGGGACCAGCGTGTCCGTTGTTGGTGGCCGAGGTCGGAGTGGTAGCTCCTTTAACTCCACCCGGTTGAGAGGAAGTACTAGCTCTAGATCCAGCTCTTCGATTGCGGTACGCTTCGACGCTTTCCGTAGAGAGATCACTTCCCGCTCTACTAGCGGGGCGGCTGGATGGTCGACTGGAAGGGCGGCTTGGTGTGCGACTGCTCGATTTACTTCCGAGTCCTTCAATAGTGCACAGAAAAAATATATTTATGCTCCACTTCTAATGCAACGAAGTTATTTATGTGTCAGATTAGGTAAGGTTAGGCTCTGTTCGGGTTAAGTTTAGACTTTGTAGGTTTATGTTTGGTTCGGGTTAAGTTTAGACTTTGTAGCGTCAGGGTAGAGTTTGGGTTACGTTAGGTTGGGTAAGGTTGTAGAAGACGTACCTGGCGGAGCCAATCTGTTTGGCGTAACCCGTCGGGCCGCTGAAGATTTGGCACTATCAGTCTCGCTAAAACTGGGACCGCTCAAGTCACTACTGGTGTCTTGAGATAAGCGTTGTCTACCCATTGGAACGCTTCGGTCTGTTTTTTCGCGAACCTAAATCGCAATAAAAATGTTAACGCAACTCTTTCTCGACTGGTTAAGCGATCAATATTCATTCGACAATCTCTTTCATTCATTCTCTAATCCTCGAGTGACTACAATGTACGAAAACACAACAACACCGAAATTAAGCTGGGTGCGGTCTAGAGGTGCATTTAGGTGGTTGATAACGTTACCCATTGGTATACCGGAATTCTCGAACTAGGTTCTTGCGAGAGCGAAACACTGCGAGAACTCGGAGTGTCCGTTTTTCTGACAGTTGGTAAGCAACGCACCAAGAGGAAAGGAGCTGTATTTCGAAGAACCACCACAACCCGAGTTGTTGAAAGAGAAAGACCCCAAAGAGTAATAATAATACCAATTACCAAATTAGTTTCAATTAAATCGGAAGAGAAAATGAGGGAAAAGGAAATAGTAAGGTGGATATGGTCACGGAAGAAGCATTGAATATTGAAGAACGAATGTACTTGGAAAGAACCCCTAAATATCTAGGTTTAAAAATTCGGGGGAAATTCTATAATCTAATAACGATCGCGTTCTCACGCACGTGAAAACCAGTCAGCTTCGAAGTGTCGCACTAACAATTTTCACAACGTATGTGAAATTATCGCGGAGCATAAAACAAAATGAAACCAAAAAAAATCATACAAATTCAAGCATACGCTAAAAATAATAAAATTAAAAGTGTGTGTACAAGAAAACATTCCGCTTCTACGGAATAACGAACCTTGGTGATTGGACCAGTAGCGGACAATGGTCGCGTGAATGAGTTTCCGGTCTGTGAAGATTGCGAAGAATTGGGGCTAGGTTTCGATTTGAACGCTGTCATGGATTGACTAACACCTTCAGCCAGTATAAACTGCTCGCGAAGCTCCAAGTTTGTCCTTCCTTTGGCTGTTGGTGCGGTGTACGAAGGTACATGCGATTTTTGGTCGCGGATAACACGAACATATAGGGTAGTTACACGCAAAACGTGCGATTTATGTATAAAAACACATCGACACGGTTACAATAAAGGTGGTGAATCGCAAACCAAAAAGAAAAAAAATGCAAAATAATAATAAACAAACATGCTTTGTAAAAATTATAAGGGAGTACGGCAGACTAATTTAAATATATATAATGATCATGCCCAGTGTATCTATCGCTCTATGCGTAATATCCAAGCTAAAAAGGTGATATCTAGTCATCTATTAAACCATGGTTATACCTAGGAGGGTGATTGGAACGTGACAAGATTCGAAATAATTTCTAAGTAAAGCGTCAAATCATAAATAAAAAATTTGACTTCAATTAATTTTTTATTTTCCTCATTAAAGATGATCCGGCGTGAGGTAGAGTACTTTTTAATTATAATTATATCACGATCTAATAAAACGTATTTACATAGGAATGCTTTGATTCTTGCATCAATTTGTTTTTGTTTCCGAAAAGTGAAACTCAAATATTTAAATTAAGGATAATTTCTACGAAAATATACCAGAAAGAGGACGTTTGATTTATAAGCCACATTTTGGTTTTTAAGTTTTTTTATATAATGGGTACTTCTTATCTATATAAGTTATATTTTACAGCAAGGTAAATTTTTTCAAATACTGATACGCAAAAAGGTTTTGCCTTTCTTTAAATTGGCTTCTCTTTGCGAATGAGCAATGATTAGTTGAGTTAGTTTCAGGGCTTCTTCCCTCCCTCCTAATTAATTCAATTGGGTTTGTTTTAATTTTGTATAATAATTAACACATGCAACGAATTTTAGCGGAAAACATTTACGGTAAAAATAAAGAAAAAGAAACCGAATTTTAAATATATCTGATTTGTAAAAGAGTAATTTATAATACGTAGGCCAATTTCTATTCGCGGAACTTCGATTATGTGTGTTAAAAAACTTTATGGACTTACCGCGACATGGATCGTTCTTGACCAAAAATTCGTCGAGAGCAACCCAACCACCGCCGACTCGAACCATAACAGTACTTCGGAGAATGCGTACAAGGCGAAGTTTTTGAGAATCACCAAACTAAACAAGTACGAAAAAGATTCTTTAAATACATTTATGCAATGGAAAAAAATTTCAAATTTCCACCCAACAAAACTGAGAAGATAATCATGTCTGAAATCCTAGTTCAACAAAGACGAGAAAATGAGAAAATTCTTTCTCCATCGCAATCGACGAAACAACGCATTGTCCCTTCATCGCATAAGGAACGTGACAATGCATTGTCCCTTCATCACAGAAGGAACGTGACAATGCATTGTCCCTTCATCACAGAAGGAACGTGACAATGCATTGTCCCTTCATCGCATAAGGAACTAGGCAATGCATTGTCCCTTCATCGCATAAGGAACTAGGCAATGCATTCTCCCTTCATCGCATAAGGAACTAGGCAATGCATTGTCCCTTCATCGCATAAGGAACGAGACAATGCATTGTCCTGCCATCGCATAAGGAACTAGGCAATGCATTGTCCCTTCATCGCATAAGGAACGAGACAATGCATTGTCCTGCCATCGCATAAGGAACGAGGCAATGCATTGTCCCTTCATCGCACAAGGAACGAGGCAATGCATTGTCCCTTCATCGCACAAGGAACGAGGCAATGCATTGTCCCTTCATCGCACAAGGAACGAGGCAATGCATTGTCCCTTCATCGCATAAGGAACGAGGCAATGCATTGTCCCTTCATCGCACAAGGACCGAGGCAATGCATTGTACCTCTATCGCGTAAGGAACGAGAGACTATGCATTGTTCCTCCATCGCATAAGAGACTAGAAAATTCCCTCTCAATCGCATAGGATACAAATGTGATGATAAGAATGAACTTACTCTGTATTTTCCTTCACCGACTTGGTACACTTTGAAGCGATGGGCACAAGTACATTGGGCAACTTGACGTTGAACCTCATCCTGAATCTTTTCAGCTTCAGTAAGCGGTCGGTTCTGCTTAGAAGGTTATAAGAAGATAACAACGTTAGCACCTACTTAATTTAATTTCATTTCGTACACTTTAGATTAGGAGTTAGGGTTAAAAACAAACTGCATGCATATTGTGTGCAGCATACACATTGTAGGCAAACGTATAAAGTTTGAGAGAATAGAATTTTGTTTGAATTAATTCTTATGACTAACCAATATATCCCTTAAAAACTGCAGCATGGAAATAACACAATTATGAATTCATCTAATAATTAAATTATTTTTAACATTTAGGCTTAAAAACTAACTAACCACAATGTCCCTATGATGATCCTGGTTATCAAAAAATTTAAAATAATTCATTAGTTAAATCATAACGAAGAAAATTTTCCATCAACGGATTAAAGTAAACCATGATTTCAAATACTTGAAACTGGTTCATTTAAGCCGGCTTGTTTAACATTAAAACTAACCACAAAGTCCTTTAGGGGCAGCGTAAATGTAATTAATCACATTATAGACGGAAAGACAATTTTGATTACGGACAAATAACACAAAAACTAGAAAGAGTATTACCTCTCTGTCGGGCCTAAGTGTATCGAGATATTCTTTGTGATCAACATAACCATCACCATTGCGATCGAAAATTTCGGCAACCCTTTCCATTTCTAGACGGCTTGTAGGGAATTCTGTGAAAGACGAATGTATTTTACATTAAGAACTAGTGGTAAAACGCACCAAGATGAATACGAAGCGAAGCTATACTATAATGTACACAGTTTGTACATACGTGTTGATTGCAAATATATACTTAGGACAAAAATATCTCACTTGATTTTAAGATGCCTTCGATGAACTCTTCACGTGTGACTTTACCGTCGTTGTCTTTGTCAATTTTACGGAAAAGATCCATAATGCGAGATTTCTTGTTGTTCATCCAAGCCAAGAACTAAACAGGAAAAATCATAGGCTTTTGAGCATTTTGTTGTGCTTAGAAAAGGAGATTCCACTAATTGTTGTAGTACTTACTCTCCTTCTCCATTCATCAAAGTCAAAGTTCTTAATGCGGTCCAACTCCTTCAAGTAATTGTACTTGTCTTGTAGGCGACGTTGGCGTTCCATGGCTAGTAACCAGACGTGACGCCACTTATCCAAGAGTTCCCTAGCACGGGGATTTTTGATTTCAGGATCTGTGGTGGTTTTGCTGCAAGATGGAGAACAAATTAGCTGTGGGTTTGGCACACGAAGGTTGCCATGGATAAATGAAACGCTACTTACGCGGGAGTGGACGTTTTTGGCTGGGCTGAGGATGACGTTTTCCTGTCTTTAACTCCTGGTCTATCCCTCGTTTGGGCATCACGACCACTGGCTTGAGGAGGTTGACGTTTTGCTGAGAAAGCTTTAGTGACTTGTTCGACATCGGGTTGTTTCTTCGACATGTCGGCCATGAAAGCGTCATGGTCCTTAATTAGACCCTCCAGAGTAGGCAAGTCATCGGGTAATGGCTCGGCTTCGAGAGCAGTGAGGTTAGCCTCTGCTAAGATGAGCCAAGCCATTAATTCTTCCAGAAGAGCCATAATGTCTCGTAAGGAACGTAAATGATCTTGCAAGCGTTGTTCTCTCTGTTTGGCCCATAATGAAACTTCGTCCCATCGCGACTGGATGATGGTAATCCAGTGTCTAATAACGGAAACGGCGTCCGGATGGCACTTTTGAAGAATTTCTTGAGCTAGTTTGATAGTAGCGTCCTTGTTGCTTTCCTGGTCCGCCATTTCCCTCATTAGTTTCTGGTGTTCGGCGATCTGTTGCCGCGTCGTTTCTTCATCTTCAGGCAAAGGTCCAGCAAATCGGAGTTTCATTTCGGCATCCGATAACCATTCCAAGAGCATGTGGACAGATTTATGTAGTATTTCCGCTTGTTTCAACGCTTCTTCCAACCTGGTCTGCTTCTTGTCGCTCAATCTGACGACTTCCTCCCATTTGGTTTCCAGCTTAGTCAACTGGATCCTGATATTCTTGGCATCGTCGGCGCTAGCAGTTTTAAGCAGATCATTGGCAGTTCTTCGCACACTTTCCAAATTGGTTGATCGGTTTTTAAGCTCTTCTTGGAAGTTCTTGTGTTGATCCATCAGAGCGACAACCGTGTCTAAATCACCATGTACGGGTTGGTCTTGCGATAGCGATGCCTGAGATTTTTCTAACCAATCGATAAGAGCTTGAACGGCGTCTTTAAATTGTCCAGAGAACAATAAGGCTTCTTCAAGTTTGCGTTGTCTGTCGACCGATTTATTGCACACACTGTTCCATTTATTCTTCAAATCGTCCATCATTTCTTGTAAGGTTGGAACGTCCATCTTGGGACACTTGTCTTTCAGAGTTCTTCCCAGTTTCATGGTGATGTCGTACGTGGGTTGTTTAGAGCCCAATGTCCTCTGAAACTCCTTATGTTTGGCCAAAAGTTTTTTAATTTTTTCAGGATCATTGCCGATTTGAGTCGAGTCATCTAGTGTTTTATCAGCCTCATCGAGCCAGTGTATCAGATCTTTCCAAGCGTCGTGGAACTCCTTGGATTCTTTGTAACCGTGATCCAAGGCACGCGTTCTTTCGGCAGCCTTGGAGACTACCCTCTCCCACCTATGCTGCACACTGATTAGGAGATTCTTGATAAGGATAACATCCTGTTTTTGACTGAAGTATTTAAGGTGCGTTCCCTTCTTGTCAAGGTTAAGCATGATTTCTCTGTGAGCTCCCACGTCCTTTTGGAAGGCTTTGTGCTCTTCTATTTGTTCCAAGACCGAGTCCATTACTCGGCTAACGGGTTTTAAAGAGCCAAGGTACTTTTCGGAATTGGTTAGCCATTCTACAAACTCCTGAAGAGCTTCGTGGAACTCCGTCGCTTCCCTCAAAGCAATTTCGAGTTTGATCTGTAGATAATTACACGAGTATTTTATTTAACTACTAAATGCACGGCTATATTTGAAAAACTGTTAAATTTAATGGAAGAAAAGTTAAAAAATATTAGGAGGCTTACCTTTCTGTCATTAGCCCTATTTAGAACATTCTCCCATCTCTGTTTTAACGTTTTGAGATTGTGTTGTAAACTAGTGGCTGAGCCATCATTAGATCGTTTCATGTAATCTTGTCCTTGATGTAAGACACTTTCTATTTTATGTCGATTACTATCTAGTTCATTGTATAATTCCATGAAGCGACCTAATTGGTCCCTAGCGGTTTCTGGTAAGCCACCCACTGGTTTAGAAGTGACCAACTGTCCGTCTAAATCACTCAACCACAATAAGAGATCTTGAATTTCTTGATTAAAGGCTTGGGCTTCTTTCAGCGCTTCTTCCAATTCCCGTTGGCGAGTAGCGGCCTTGTCTTGTAACTGCTGCCATTTGCTGTTAACGTTGTTCAATTTTCGTTGAGTAACGTTAGCATCTTCGCTTCCCCTATCGGACTCTATTAGCTGTCGACCAGCTCTGTTTAGCGTATCTACACTTGTCTGGTGAGCCTGTATATCGTTCATTAGAACTTTGTGCTTGGCCAGTTCGACTTCTATAATTTGCGGATCCCCAAAAACTGGTTTCAGGTCGTCTAACGTCCTCTCAGTCTTTGAGATCCAGACAAGAAGTTCGTCCAGAGCGTGTTGGAATTGTCCGAGACGCAAAAGGGCATTTTCTAACTCCCTCTGCCTTTCGACAATGCCTTTAAGGAGGTCGTCCCACCTACGGTTTATTTCTGCCATGGGTTCTCTGATGGCTATAGCTTGATCTGACGAAGTTCGCTCCATTAACTCTTGGGCCTGTCGATTCAAGGCTTCTACTTCCACCATATGAGGATCGACTTCTTTTTTGAAGTTCTTTAATTGATTAATTTGACCCTTGACGGATTCAATATCTGAACCGAGCGGTCCAAGGTGCGCGAACTTCTCTTCAGCAGTGTCCAAGAACTCAAGGAGATTTTGAAGAGTGTCGTGGAAATTCATGGCCTTCTCCATGGCATCCACTAGATTCTTCTCTCGCTTCGCGAAGAGGGTGGTGACATTTTCCCAAGCATTGTCTAAATCTTCGATATGTTTCTTGACTTCGGGTTTGTCAGGCTCACCGCACAATTGCATCAAGTCTTGACCAGCTTGTCTGCATTGGTCAACTTCCGGTTTTGTTTGGTCAATCTCTTGTCTGATTTCCAAGAGGACCTCTTGTTGTTGTTGGATGGCGTTGGGCTCAACCGCTGGTGGTTCTTGCGCATTAAGATTGTCTTGCAACTCCTTCAACGCTTTCATAACCGCCGTAAGTTCCTCCCAGAATTTCTCCGCAGCTGCGAGAGCCTCTTCGAGAGACCTTCCACGATTACGAGCGGTTTTCTGGATATTTTCCCAAAGATCATTAAGGCGGTTTAATTTAGTCTTAATGTCTTTGACAGCGGGTTCGTCGGTATTGCCCGCTTTCGTGATAACATCGGCGGCGGCTTTTTTAACAGCGGCCAACGCGGTTGATCTTTTGTCCAGATCTTGCAGAACAGCTTTGTTGTCGTTAATTTGTTCTTGAATCCTTTCTGGATGAGCGGAAATAGGCTCAGCGCTGTTCAATTGGTCAGCGGTTGAACTCAACGCGTTGAGCATGCCGTCGAGCTTGTCTGAGAACTAAAGTATGAAAGTTTTTCATTATTAATGTCCCGATATGTCAAGTCAGTGGTTTGTGTCAAAATTCGATACATACTTGCGATGTGGCTTGTAAAGCTTCTTCTAAGGCGTTCTGCCTTTCTCTCAAGATGTTGCGGAGAGTGTTATATCTGCTGTTGTCCGCGTTGACAATATCCTTGACTCTTTCCCCATCCTCATTGTTGCAGAGTTTGGCCAAAGCCACTCCAGTCTTATTAAGTTTATCGACAAGAGGTTTATGATCGTTGACAGATTGTAACAAAGCCTAATTTAGAATAAACAAATAATAAATTCAGCATTTAATATATACTCGTGGATAACGACAAAACCAATACGCAAATAAATCAGTGCTGCATTGAAGAAATGTAATGGTTCATACGGCATGAATTCATAACTGCAATGCAGATTAGCTAAGGCAATTGACGTTAAACGCGCGAAAAATCCTTTAAACCACGCAAAACATATGTAGCGGTAGTTTTTCAGTTATAAATTCATGTTCGCGAATAAATTTATAGCTTTGTTCATGTATGAAATCAAGGAGGCTAAGCGACGAAGTGCCCAATAAACAGCCGATTGCAACAAAGTACCTGATATAATGCATGTAATAAAACATGGAATCCCATGTAAGACTGAAATACATAGGTTAAGATTAAGAAACTCTAATAGGTAGTGTTTACTACAAGGTTTCATGCTTAGGATAATGTTTATAAGGTTAGCAATAATCAATAAACTTGTCAGAGAAGGTTAAAATTAGGAAGATTATCTACCTTTGTCTTGTCTTGATGTTTCTTGATTTGATTAACATTTAGAACTGGCGCTTCGAGCAACTCTGTTTCAGATTCAACGTCATCCATCCACTGAGAAAGTTCATTGTGAGTTTCGTAGAAGTGCTCGGCTAAGGGTAAAGCTTGTTCAATAGCGCTCAGGCGGTCACCACACATGATGGTAACGGCGTTGGTAGTTTCTTTCAAGATGTCAGCCTTGTCTCGAATGAGTGCCAAGTCCTCGGATGAAGACTCACGCATAAGCTTCTTAGCAGCTGCAAGGATATCACGAACGCGCCCTTTTTGACTACTGACTTCTTCGTTGAGCGTCTAGACAAACCGTAAAAACTTTAATTAATATACTGATAAAGAATTAATAGTTTTAACAAAAACTTCTCCGAATTTAAAGTAGTTCATAATAGAAGTCACGTTCTTAGAAGGGTTTGGGGTGTTGAAACAGAGGAGGAAAGTGTTAAAAAGCCGGGAAAAGTGTGACTTAATTTATGGTTGGCATCTTTCAATACAAAAAAACATAGCAACTAAGACTAAACAATATTACCTTTTGTTCTTTGAGAAGACTAGTTAAAATGTCTGGATTAGGAACGACTGGTTCGGAGTCCATGACTTGCTTTTCAGCGTCTCTGAACCAATCGAGAAGGTCATCAATATCACCAATGACTTCCATGTTTCTCTGTTTGGAAAGTTCAATGCGTTCGGCTTTCCTTTGAACCTGTTCGCACACGGCGTCGAATCGCCTGTTGGCTCGAGATACGGAAGACTCAATTATGGCGGCTCCTTCGCCGGGCGAGATATGGCACAATTGAGGACCAAGATGATTGACAGATTCCAAGAGAGATCGACACTCTTGTAACTCCGTTTCTAGTTTCTGAACAGTCTCCTCTTGGTTGCTCAAACTTACTGACTCCAAATTCTTCAAAGCCCTTTCAGCTTCATCTAACCAATTGGAGAGGCGATCGTAAGAACCATGGAAGTTATGAACAAGGGGTACGGCGTCTTGGGCATTTTTAAGCCTATCCGCGGCCCGGTTGGTGAGATCGGAAAACCTGACTTGAAGAGTGTCGAGTTTGTCTTTGATTTGGATGGCATCATCGCCAGACGCGTGTTTCATGATTTCTTGGCCAGAAGTGTGAAGTTCACCAATTTGTTTTTGATGGTCAGCGATTTCTTCAGTGACTTCCATAAGTTCATCCATTTGCTCTTGGAGTTTATCAATGAAAACGCTGAGAATTTTAAATCGTGAAAGTCTGGAATCCATTTCTTCGATCCAAGCGAGAATGTCTTCGAAGTTCATGGAGAAAGCACCGACTCCTTCGTGGGCATCGGCTAACAATTGTCCAATGGTTTCACTCTCTTCGACAACGCGCGCATATTGGTTCGTAATTTCTTGCAATTTCTCCACGACCGTTTGAGCTTCATCGTCGCCAACTAAACTCATGAGAGTTTGCGCAATCTCAGTCAATTCCTCGAAGTTGGCTTTGTGGCCTAAGATGTCTTCGTGCAAGGCCTTTTTTAAAAAATGAAATCATGGTTAAAAAGACCTAAGTCTATCATAGACAATTTTTCAATGACCATAAAAATATGGAGAAATAACACTCACATTATGTTCCTGGATGCGTCGTCTGATTTTGTCTTGTTCAGTTGGGATGGTAGCCATCGCAGAAAGTTTCTTTTCCGTTAGTTCTAACCAATCACCCAATGGAACAATCCTTTCTTGGAACTCTTTAGCGACTGGGATGGTCCTTTCTAAGGAATCCATTCGTTCTTGGGCTACTTGGGTCAAGATCTCGAAACGCTGATTAAGGTCTTTCAGCTCTCTGTCGATTTGATTACGTTCAGAAGGCTCCAAGTTTTTCATAACTTCGATACCCATGCTCATTAGAGAAGACATGCCATTTTGTCGATCGTGAAGCAACTTATTAAGAAACTTCTGTTCTTGCAGTTGCGCTTTAACCACTTTGTAGTCTGCGGATGGCGCTCGTTGGTTCGCGACCATTTCTTCGGTGTCTTGAAGCCATTTCAACACTCCTGCTAAGGCTTCTTGGAATTTACCAGATTGTAGGAGAGCGGCATCCAAACGTCGCTCGCGTTCGTTCAGCCTTTCTTTTAAGCCATTCCATTTGTCGTTCAAGCTTTCCAGAGACTGCTCCAGGGTGCTGGTGTTGACGCCTGATGCGGCAGATTGGACTAACGCTTGTCCGACCTTGTTGAGTTCATCAATTTGCTTGCTCAATGGCTCGATGCGTTCATACCGGAAGTTCATGAACTGTTCTTGTTGAACGCGAATTATTTCAACTTCGGCGCTGATTTGCCTGAAGGAATGTTCTTCATTGATAGCGCTCTTCAGTTCTCGACTTGTGACATTCAACTCCTCAAAGAAGGTTTCGACTCGGGTCAACATCGTCTCCAAGTTGGTTTCCCTAGTCTTGGATCTTTCTTCTAGACGATTTAGCTGCCTGATTAGGTTATCCACTTGGTGACGGCAACCTTTAGGATCCGGGGTGAAACCTTGAGAAATGATTTCTCTGCACTGATGCTCGGCCTCTTCGATATCATCGCGGGCTTTGAGTAAACGGCTAGCGAAGTCCTTAATTTCATTGATTTGAGTATGCAAAATACTGGAGTCACGACCAATGGCGCTCATGCTATCGAGCTCCTCTTCAAGGCTATTAAGATCATGATGGACGGTCCTCATCTTACCCTAAACCCAATTAAAATGGAAAGAAGTTAAACTAAAGACGGCTTTAAACCCGCGGACATCTTTGAGATAAGCAGTAAGATAAAATAATTTAAAAAAAACTTCTAGCTTCATTGGTATTTCAATTAATTCCCTTGCTCTGCACACATGAGTAAACTATTTCCCAGGTACTGGTAATTTAAAATTTTTTACTCACATTGAATGAGGTCACTATTTCAGTAGCAGATTCTAAATCTGAGCACTTGTCCTCCAGCTTTTGTGTAAGTTGACGGTGTCTCCTACTGAGACTATCGACCTCGTCAGAAATATGAGATGTGTCACAGCCTGGTCCAGCTTCCGAGATGAGTTGATCGGCGAAATGCTTCAAATTATCGAGTTGCCTATTAAGGGCTTCGGCTTCGGTCAGCAATGATTTTACTCTGTTGAGCAGCTTAGGATCTCTCGAGGTATCACCCAAAGTGTCCAGAGAACTCAACTTGTCCTCCATCCTTTGAAGAGAGTTGTTGACCTCACGCGCTTGATCTTGATAGTGAGACAATCGTTGAGATATTTCCTCCAGCGTCTGCAACCGTTCTTGACATCCATGATTGGCTCGATCCCATTTTCTTTTGATTTGATCTAACTCTCCCTTGATGGAATCTTTGTCGGAATCGCATGACGTCACAACGTTTTCGCCGGAATTTTTCACGTTATCGAATTCTTGCGAATGTCGTGAGAGTTCGTTTTTGAAGGATTGCATCTCCTTTATCTGTCTGTCCAAATCAGCGCGGTAGAAGCTAGCCGGGCGGCACTCTGTAAGTTTGTCTTCGCATTGTTCCAGGAATGGAATGAAGTTATCAACGCAACTGTGGAATTTCTTGCAATTTTCCAAGCATCCTTGCAAGCGAGTGTGACGGTCGGTTGAACATTTACGTATTTTATCCCATTGCTTCTTGACAGTGTCCAAACGATTCTTTATTTGGGCGGCTTCCGTTTTGCGCGTCGTTTTGCTGACAATGTCAGCGCCCTTGGTGAGAAGCATATGAATCTCGTGCTCTTTATCTTGGACTTCACGGTAAACTGGCTCAAATTCGTGTAGCTGTCTGTTAAGTTTGTCAAAATCGGCAGAAACTCTCAATTCTCTGGTAACCTTTCCTTCAGTCTCGCTCAGCCAGTGTTGGATTCCTTCGCACGTCACGAAGAATTCTCGGTCTTCTCGCATTGAAGATTCTAATTCGGCCTTGCGGTTGTCTTAATAAAGAAGAAACAAAATAGAAATGAAAGTCATGCGCATTTAAAATATAAATGTCAAAAATTAAAGGGTTTAAACTTACTCATTTTCCTGGTGAGGACGGTATATTGTTTCTCAAGAGCGCTGAGCTTGTTCTTAATTTCGCTCTTGGATGCTGAATCACTAAGAATATCACAAAGGTGCTCGCAAACACTTTCAGCATCAGCCAACAATGGACGTTGGCTTTCGAGCTGTTCTTCAAGTACTCCGAGCTTCCTCAATTGTTCATCAATATCCAAATTAGACTCGGTGACCATGTCGAACTCCTCGCTAATATGCGTCAAGGATTCTTGCAACCTCTTGAGACTATCGTGGAAGTCCTTAGTAGCACCGCTGGCGGCGTTCAGGCTCCTTTCGCGTTCCTCGAGTTGACCGATCATTTCGACCCAGCGCTTGTGGATGCTGGTCATTTGTTCCTTGATCTTCTTGGCGGCGGAACTGGTCACGTCCACCTTGTCCAAAACGGAATGTCCACTGTTGTCCAATCGACTGAGTAAAGTTTGCTGAGAAGAGAACTCCTCCCGCATGACTTGCACTTGTTGCATTTGAGCGTTGACCATTCTAGGTTCGGAAGCGATGGGTCCGAGGACTTGGAACATTTTGTCCTTTTGAGAAAGCCAGTTGGTGAGAATGTCATGAGTATCTTGGAAATCTTTCAGGTCTTGCAAGAAGGCCATTCTTTCTTTGAGAGTCATCTGCAACTCCGTCCAGCGGGTAACAGTCTCTGTTACTTGTTGCTTCAAAGTGGTAATGCCTTCGGCGTTAGGCTTTAGTCTTTGAAGTTCGTTAGTCTGCGTTTTGAGACGGTCCAAATCCGATTGTTTCTCTTGCATTTCTTCGGAGATTTCCTGTACAAATTATGGAAGTTATAGCAATGAACCGCTATCCCTTTTCCTTACACTTTTCAGAAGTAAGATATTGTGATATCTATAGTATTCCTAGCTGCCGTTGTAAGACCTTATGATATGAAGTTTGAATAATTGCCAAGTATGGACTGAACTACATTTCATTCTATATATATGTAGTTATATATTTCATATATAACTACAAAGCGACTGCATTTATATTCAAACTAACCCGTGTTCCAATTCTATATACAGTGCTGTCTAACAAGACACTACTTACCCTGAGAATCTGGAGAAACTTTTCAGCTTGTTCCCTGGAAACTGGCAATGTGTCTTTTGGCATCTGTCGTTCTTTGGCTTGTACGAAAGCCGAAAGGATTTTCAACGTCTCAAAGTGACGTTTGATGTCTTCAGAGAGCGTGTCAATCTCTTGTTGGCGATCGTTCAACTTAACGCCAATCATATGGTATCGATTGTTAATTTCGGACAACTGCTGCTGAATGGGACTAATGTCTAAAAATAAGACGCCGTCATGAAAGACGATTAATTTTAGGTATATTTACGAATGGACACTAAGATCTAATTTTGAAAAAGTGGTAAAGGAAAAATACCATCTAATCCACCAAAGTTATCACTGGAGTTCCTACGACTACTAAAACCGCTAGATATGCTGCTCAGTGGACTTTGGGTCTTGCCTTTAAACGGGGAAACATTAAGTAAAGATGCCAAAAATATTTGAACAGCGGCGAAGAGAAAATTTGGAAATAAAGCTAGTTTTTCTAGTTAAAAGCATAGCCAAAAAGCTATTACAAGAAGTTTTCAAAGCGACTTTAAGTAATATCATAAGTACATATATATTTCGTAAGAAAGGCACTTAAATATTAAAGCCTACACTGGGATCACTCCACAATCGGCCCTCAGTAACCAGTGTCACTCCCACGAAACTAATACTATTACGATAACACATTTTAAGCGACAGACAGCAACCAAAGACCAAAAGAAGGCATAAAGTGATTTGCGCTATCAACATTGGTACTTACTGGGAGACATTTTTCTTGTAGGACTGGATGGTGTGGTTACGGTTGAAGCTTTCTTAATGGGGCTACTTGCTTTGCGCCGCGGACTTTCGCCTCTCAACATAGCGTCGTAGTTATTTCCCAAATCATTCACTTTGTCGATAGTAATGGCATAGTCCGTATGCTCCTTGACGAGAGCTTTCACTTCAACTGCCTGTTTCCTCAGAACCTCCTTCTCAACAGCGACCGTGTCTAGGTTATCAACCTTAGTTTCCATACTGTTCAGCCATTCCAGGACCTTGGCTCGAAGTTGCTTATAGGCGTTCAGTTGTTCCGCTCTCTGCTTACTAATGTTCTGCTTATCAGCGAGAATGTCGCCCAATTCTTTCCATAATTGCTCGAGCTGTTTCAGCTTTTCTTTAATGCCGGTTGTATCAGTGACGTCCCGTTTCGAAACCAAGTTACGCCCAGTTCTTAGCAATTCTTCGAAATCTTCCTTTTTGGAGTTTCTCTGGTTCATGGCGTCTTCCATGCGGGCGGCAAACGCGTCCAAATCAGTCTGGGACAGTTCGCGAGCCTCGATGGTTTCAGTCATGGTTATGAACCAAGCGTCGAATCGTGTTACGCGTTGTTCGAATATTTCGAGAGAGCTCGAAACATCTTCGAGAAGTTCGCCGCGTTTGCTGACTTTCTCATTAACCTTCTCAAAACGGGAGTTGAGATCCTTTAGTTTTGTTTCGACTTTCTTGGCCAGTCTCTGGTTAGAACTGCTCATAAGTTCTCGGGAAGAGACATTCAAAGCTTCTATACTCGGTTTTTGGCTGTCGAGTTCAGACTGGAGTATTTTGTACTCGTGGTACTATAAACAAAAAATTATTTAAACAGATTAACTTTGCGATTAAGCAAGAGGATTTCTTGTCACAAGCATTAATTGCACACACTGACACTCTCCTGACATTACACAAACGTTTTATAAAATTGGTAGTACATACCTGTTCGTCCAATCTCTCTCTAATGAGACTGACTGGTTTGCTTTGGTTTCGAACGCTAGTTTCGATATCATCCAACCACTTGAGTAATCGGTCCAAACTGTCCTGAATATCTTGGCAATGAACTAGAGCTTGTTGCAAATCGTTACTTCGTTCAGTAATATCGGTGAGTATCCTTTGATACTCTGTGTCCAATCGTCGAACCGTGTCCTCGATGGCTTGGAGTTCCGAGCGACTGACGTCCGTACCTTCCAGGCTTTCCAAAAGGATCTTGGCCGATAATCTAACGTTTTCAATCAGTCTTCCTTGACTAACTACGTCAATGTGAAGCGCCTTCAGTCGGTCTAATTGCTCCTGGACAGTTCGGAGGTCAGTTCCGACTGGTTCATCCATAAGTTTCTTGACGTTTTTCCTAGCTTCTGCTAACCAGGCATTGGCCTTTTCGACGCAGTCCATGTAATGACGTTGTTTGTCGCCGATGGTCGAAATTCGGTCACTGAGTCGGTTGACCCTGTTCAATAAGTTTTGGTACGCGATAGTGACTTCGGACACTTTCGTTTTGACAGTTCCGTCGGTGAATTCGATGTGGGACAGTCTTCGAGGTAGATTTGTACGGAAATCATTTAGGCCCCTGAGGAATTCCTTCGACTCGTCGAGGAATTTCTGGGCTGCCATTGTGATGAAACGGAGATCAGCTTGGTGAGATATGACATCGCTCACGAAAGACTGAAATGAAATTACAGTGGCAAGGTTAAGAACACGTTCCTTTGAAATAATAATTTTAAACACTTAAAGTATATGCATTAGTTAAAGACCTTTGTAATTTCCGCATTAACTTTCTGGCCACTTAAGTCGCCAAGACTGCGCTCCTTTTCAACCAACGTGTCTTGAGCAGCGTTTATCCAGCGGATAAAGTTTTGTAGTTCAGACTGAAATTAAAATTGTAAAAATTGCTATTAACGTAAATTGAAGGGAGAAACAAGACAATTCCTAGAATGTTTATTGTATTCCCCGATATTAAAAAGAGAAATTTATAGTTGGTTAAAGATTGACACTTACCGAGAACTTTTGTAATTCATCCATGGCACTAGTGAGAAGATGGTGAATTTTGTCAGCATGGGACACCGTGGAATCGTATCTTTTCTTGACTGCATCGGCCTCTTTTTGAAGCTGTTGAATCTCCTCATTGCTGAGGACATCTTGGCCTTGTTGTACAAGTTGGCGGACATTGTCCAAGGTTGTCAGAACTGGTTTCTGGTTGTCATCCAGATTTTCCCTGATAGCCTGATAGGGAATAAAGAAAACATAGAAAAATGAGCGCGACAAATAGGGCGAAAATGATGCCTCTTATTTCTAGATGTACATAAGTGATTAAGAATAAGCGCAAATTTTAAAAGTAGTTCTTTACCTTGGCTTCGAGTATTTGATGTTGTAGTTTTGAAACGTCCTCCTGTACTGCTCCAATTTCAGCCAATCGCTGTTCGACTTCGGATAACCAAATGACAAGTTTGCTGAGGCTATCATTGCAAATCTTGTATTTTTCTTCAACCGCCATCTAAAACCGCAAAGAAAAACCCCAAAAATGGGCCACAAAAATGTTATTTGCATTCTCAAATTTTCCACATTAGTCGACTGATTATTAATTAAATTTTGATTAATTAAGAGCCTAAGTTTATAAATTAAGATAATAAATTTTGTAAATTATTATTATTAATTACATTAATTTCGAAAACAGAAAATTAAATTTTGTAAAAAATAGTTTGTCTAAGATTGAAATATGTAAGTTACTTGAAGAAGAGAAAAATCGATGATAAGGAATAGAAGAGATACGTTTTTGGATGAGCTCATCACCCATGCATTTAGTCAACAGCTGCGTCTTAATTACCTTTTGAGTTAATTAGAAAAGCGCCACAACCAACTACTACCCAAGAAAAGGAGAGAAAGAGAGATATCTAATAAACTAATACCACCTTTTAATTGGGGCCTGGAAAATTACACTTCTAGTCAACTTTGTTTGACTTTAATTTAACATCAATTTTCCAAGCTCATGTATGACATCATAGCACTAAGCTGATGATGGATCATTAAAAGGTGACATCGTCAATTTAAAAGAAAGTTGCTAAACTTTGTAGAGCCAGAATACCACCTCCACGCGAAGTAAAAAAAATTTTAAGCTAATTTAAATGCGCTATTTCGTTCAGTTTCGATTGTAACATTTTCGGGAATGTTTGGGAAAATTATCGGGCTTGCATCTAAAACTCAATCACGAAGGAATTCAATATTCGGGGTAGAATTTCATAAACTCAAAAAGCTTCGGTCGGGATGTGAGGGAATTGTTTCAGCCATTCATCCGTAGCGACTATAGCTTCACGAAATTTTTTTAAAATTTGTCTTTCCTGGTTTCCCAGCAAATACCAGAAGCGGCGATCAAATATTTCGAGGGTATGTCCGGGATTTAAAGCCCCAGTCTCCTTTTTGGCGAGGAATCAGGCTCGCAACAGGGTGCGCAAAGACATGGTGGGTGGCCTTAACCGCGAATCTTACCCTGGCTTCAGCGGGAATGAGTAAACCGTCGTTAAGGGCTCGAAGGAGGTCAATTCGTTTGCCCGAATCAGGTTGTTCGATTAGGACACCACCTCCGGCGTCCAAGACACCGTTTTCGATGGCCTGGTGAATGGTTAGAACGTTTCCGGACCCCGGTTGACGGACTACGGTCGTTGTGGGATCCAACAGACCAGCGTCTAGCGCTTGTTTCAAGGTGAGACTAGTCTCTGTAAAAGGGTTACTAAAGCAACCCGTCCCCGGATCGTACAAGCCGTATTCCAGAGCTTCGAGTAGGGATAAGGGATTTCTCGGGGTAATTAGGAGATTGGCATCCATGGCACCTCCCAGAGTTAAGATTTGACCGCTGGACGAGTTTAAAAACGTACCTTTGTCGGGGTCTATCAATTTCTTATCAAACGCCGCGTTTAAGCTAAAGAACCGTTTAGTGGATTGACATTTCATGACGGCTGAAGTTCCGTCAAGGAAACCGAATTTAACCGCCTCTCTTAAGTTCATAAGATCGTTGGATTGAGTGTCTTTAAACAGGGAAGTTACAAGGTCCAATTGACATCTACGAATACCTTCATCAAGGGTCACGGGTTCTCTTAGGAAAATTATAGTTCCCTGGTCGAATATAATGGTCAGCGTATGGGCTTTACCGGTTGACCTATCGATGACAACTTTCTTTTTGATGTCCAGGATTCCTTCCTTCACCGCTTGACGTATACTTAGGAATCTTCCGGAAGCCGGGTCTTTGATCATGGCAGATTCAGGGTCGATTAGCTCGTTTGTAATGGCTTCTTCCAAAGTACATTCGACCGAGGTTCTGGGGTCAACGAATGTACCCTTCGTAAAATCGATGGACCCTCGTCTAACCGCTTGTTGGAACGTCAGTGGTTTTTCGCAAGTCACGAGTAATTTTCGACTAAACGCCGCGGGAATCGGGATTTTTTTGTCAGTTACGGGGTCTTTAACTACGCCCCTATATGGATCTATGATATTGTCGTCCATGGATACGCGTAACGACTTGTAAACGCCGGAGGAAGGATCAACGAATGCAGCCGTTTGGCCATCTATAACCCCGTGTTCTATGGCCTGTTCCAAATCTAACTGATCACCCACAGTAGGATCCGTAAATTTACCGGTTTCCCGGTTAAATAAATTCATTTGTACCGCGGCGTCTTCCAAGGAATATGGCTTATTACCACTTACGATTAAACCGCGATCTACGGCTTCGAGTAAATTAATTTTCGCACCGGTATCTAACTCCGTGTAGGAACCTTCTTGGATATTCAATAGTTTCATTTTAGCCGCTTCGGGAATTTTGAAAAATTTACCCGATGCTTTATCTCGAATAATAGAGGTCTCGGGGTCAACTACGCTTTCTTTAACGGCTTCCTCGATTGATAAACGTCGCCCCAAAGTGGGGTGAATTATTTGACCAGTTCGGGCGTCGTACAAGCCAATATTTATGGCGTCATACAATGGGAAGGCCCCCTCAATATCGACAATGAACCCGCATTCCAAAGCTACGTTTAAAGGTATTTCTACCCCGTGATAGAGAACTTTGAAAGTACCCATTCTCCTGTCAATAACGCCGGCGCGTACCGTCTCGACTAAAGACATTAATTTACCAGCACTTTTATCCCAATAACAAGGCAAATCGGGGTCAATTACGAAACGCCGGATGGCTTCGTGTAAAGTGATAGTTCTTCCCGTATTTGGGTCCGTGAATTTACCAGTATTTTCGTCGTAGAGGCCTAACTGTATCGCTTTTTGAATTGACAAGGCTTTTTTGCTTTCCATTAAGAGCCCGTGATCTAAAGCTTGAACTAAGGATAGCCTGCGCCCGCCCTCCTGTATGACTTCGGCGGTTTGCGAATCTACAAGTCCCGCCAAAGCACCTTCCGATATCGACATCTTTTTTAAGAACCCTGAATGAGTGTCCTTAACGTGCACCGACTCTGGGTCTATCAACTTGCGGTCTATCGCTTGAGCTAGGGTTATCTTTTCCCCAGTAATCGGGTCTAAGAATAGCCCGCTATCTTGTAAGTAAACTCCTTTTTGAATGGCTTCTTTCAATTTCAGAGGTTGTCTAATTTCTACGAGTAGCCCATTTTCAAAAGCTAATGCGAAATTAAGAGTTTTGTCTTGACCAATTTTAACGGTACCTTCCTGGCAATTAACCACCCCACTATCTATAGCTTGGACAAATGTTAAAATATCACCGGTTGTTTCCTCAATGACTAAAGTCGAACCTGGGTCAATAAACCCTGTTTTAATGGCCCGATCTATGGGTAACTTTTCACAGGTTTCTGGGTTGATTATGGTACCAGTTTTGGGGTCGTAAAAACCCTTGTAAATCGCTTCGGGCAATGAGAAACGTCTTTTTGCTGGGATTATTAAACCGCGTTCCATGGCATCGTATAAATTCAATTCGGCGCCAAGTGTTGGATCGGTCACCATACCGGTGGTAGGGTTAACGATACCGACATCCAGGGCCCGATTTAGGGTTAAGATATCACTAGATCTGGGGTCTTTAACAGTTAACGCGTTTCTGTCTATCCAACCACGTTTCATGGCTACTTTCAAAGTGACTCTTTCCCTGGTATTGGGGTCTAACATGAGACCAGAATCAGCGTCGTATCTTCGAAGTTCTAACGCTTCTTGTAGGGACCAGGGGAATTTACCATTTATAAGAATTCCCTTTGCCAAGGCGTTGTCTAAACTCACGGGTGAGGGATACATAACTAAACCGCGCTGGGGATCAACTAGACCGATTTTAATCGCGTCTTTAAGGGTCAATAAGCTATCACTGCGGCTGTCCTTAACCCTTACGGAATCCATGTTCAAAAACTCGCACTCAATACCTTCCTCCAACGTTAGTTCTTTGCCAGTCGCTGGGTCGAAAAACAACCCTTTTTTAGGGTCGTATAGCTTATTAACAATCGCGTCGATGATCGATCTAAGGGGTCGATTGGTTACAATTAGTTTTTTAGCGATGGCCGCGTCGAAACTATGAGGTTTATTGGTGGAGACTTCAACTACTTTGCCGCCTTTGACATCAACTAGTTTCTTATCTATGGCGTCTTTTAAAGGTACATATTTTCCAGTTTTAGTGTTCTTGATGGCGGTGATGCTCGGATCAACTAAGCCTCGGTCGATCGCTTGAGATATATCCATGGTTTGTTTGGTCACGGGATCCGAGATGGTGCCGGCTTTGGCGTTATAATGTCCCCGTAAAACTAACGATTCTAAGGAGACCGGATGTCGACTAACGACCAATAAACCTCGTTTAAAAGCGGTTCCTAAAGTGATTTGCTGCCCAGTGAGGGGGTGAAAATAAAGATTTCGGTGAAGGTCGACTAAACCCGATCGAGTCGCCTCTTTAACCGTCACTAAATCGTGGACTTTGGGGCTGTAGAAAGAGACGGATGACGGGTCGATTAAATTGGTGTCGAGGGCACGCGATAAGGGGACGAAGATACCAGTGGTTTTCTTGCAAACACCGACTTTATCCAAATCGAATTCGTTTTCTTCTATGGCCGTTTGTAATGTCATGGACTTGGGTACTGACGTAACGATTTTCGCGCCTTCTATAGCTAACAAACCTCGTTGGCTCGCTTGGAAAAAGGGTGTACGTTCACCGGTTGACGGGTTAAAGTATTCCCCGGTTAACTCGTTAACTAACCCTTCCCGCATGGCTTCGTCTAAGGTAAGGCTATCTCCAGTAACTGGATGTACTACTTTAATAGCGTCACCGGGGATTAATCCTAAGGTTACTAACTCAATAAAGGTGGCGCGTTCACCTGTCAACGGGTTAAGTAAAGTTTCCGTATTTGGGTCGTAAAAGCCTCTATCGGCGGCGCAATTCGCACTCAAGCGATCGGTAGTTGTTATAGTAGTAGAAGTAGGAGGAAAAGTAGTAGGAATAGTAGTAGTTATAGTAGAATGAGAAGGGGTAATTTCTTCGGGCTCTACCTGTAACTCTATCATCTCGGGTAGGGTCACTTCGGTTCGGCTCTGAATTTCAATCAGAGATTCCAAAGTGACCTTTGACTTCTCGATGGCGTCGCGTAAAAGTCGGCGACCGCAACGGGGTATATCGACGTAGCAATTATCAGCGTTGACTACTCCGGTTTCGAGCGCGTTACGTAGACGAAGCTGTTGACCAATCATGGGCGGCGCTTCCACCTCCTGTCTTACCTCCGTGTACTTAATGATTTTAATTTCAGTGTGTTCTTGTTTTCGCGATACGAGTTCCACGGTTGGTGGTTCCCGACTAACAACCATTTCCTTGCTGGGGGACGATCGTTTTTCGGAGGTTGACTGCATGGTAGCTAGTTCTAGAATAGAGCTTCCTTCTCGCGACTGCACGATTGTCGTTTGACTCGTTTCTTTAACAGGAGAGGACGAAGAGGTTTCGCTAGTTACAACCGTCTTAGAAGTACGAAGACTCGTTTTTGATGGCGATGTCTCCAAGGAATCTGGTCGTTTCACCTCCGGTTTTAACGGAGAACCTTCTTTGCTTGAAACCTTCTTTTCTCTAGTTTCTTTGATCTCAACCGTAGCTTTAGATGTCAAAATGGGAGATGTTTCTCGGGATGTTTTGGTATCGAGAGAACTTTCGAGGAGAGTAGTTTTGGTTGGCGATGTTTCCCGACTGGTCACCTTGCCTGTTTCTCGGGATGTTTTGGTATCGAGAGAACTTTCGAGGAGAGTAGTTTTGGTTGGCGATGTTTCCCGACTGGTCACCTTGCCTGTTTCTCGGACTTCAACAGTTTTACTGGTGACCGATGATGTCGTCTTAATTGGGGAAGTTTCCCTTCTATTCACGACTTCGGTTGAAACGGAAGTTTTAGTTGGCGACGTTTCACGACTGGTTACTTTCCGCTCCTTGGTCTCATTAACCTCCACAGTTTTCGAGGATGATGAAATGGAAGTCGAAGTTTTAACCGGGGTACTTTCCCTTGATTTCGACTCCTTCCTTTCGGTAACTTCCGTGATGGTCTTAATTGGAGAAGTCTCTCGACTGGTAACTTTGCCCTTGTCATCTCTGCTTTCGTTTACCTCAACTGTCCTGGTGGTAACCACAGATGTCTTAACTGGACTAGTTTCTCGAGACGTTTTTCTCTCGATAACTTCCGTTACCGAAGTCTTAGTGGGAGAAGTGGTTTCTCTGATGGTAGACTTACCACCTTTAACCTCTTTGATTTCAGTAATCTCAACAGTGGATTTTGATGCGGTCTTAGTTGGTGAAGTACGATCTCGATCTCGATCTCGTTTGTCCTTAGTGGTTTCAGTGATTTCGGAAACAACGGTTTTGGTAGGTGATGTTTCCCTACTAACAACGCGACCTTTCTCGTCCCTGCTTTCTTTGACTTCGACTTTTGAGGAAGTGACAATAGTTTTGGTCGGGGAGCTCTCTCTGGATTTTGATTCTTTAGTTTCAATAACTTCCTTGACGATTGTTTTCGTGGGCGAGGTCTCTCTGCTAACTACTCTTCCCTTTTCGTCTCGGGTTTCCTTGATTTCAACCGATGTTTTGGATGTTACCACGGATGTCTTAGTTGGAGAGACGTCCTTAGTGGTTCTGGATTCCTTCCTCTCTTTGATTTCAACACTTTCTTTAACTGGGCTTGTTCGAGGCGTGGTTTCCCGGCTAGATATTTTGACATCTTTGGATTCTCTGACCTCAACCGAAGATTTGGTGGAGGTTACAGACGTCCTACTGGTAGATGTTTTGGTGTCAGACACGTCTCTAGTCGAAGTTTTCGTTGGAGAAACTTCCTTCGTTACAATACTCTGAACGACATCAACGGATTTAGTAGGAGACGATTCTCTAGATATTCTAGATTCCCGTGATTCGACCATTTCTTTAACGGTTTTGCTGCTTCTAGTTGGTGAAGATTCCTTGGAGGTTACTTCTTTATTGTCCACCGTTTCGATGACGGATTTGTAATACGTTTTGGTAGGAGATGACTCCTTGGAAGTGATTTCCCGGTTATCAACAGCATCCCTTGAGGTAGTTACTGTTCTGATTGATTTTACAGGGCTACTCTCCTTGGAGCTGACTTCGATGGTCTCCTTTGTGGTTTTGACACTCGTTTTAGAAGGCGATGTCTCCTTGATGACTTTTTCTCGAACCTCTTTTCCTGGTTTCACGGTTTCGGTAACAGTTGTAGTGACAAGGGTTTCTCCCTCGCGACGTTGCGTCTCTTTTGTCTCGCTCTTTGTGGGAGACGGAGTACGCGATTTAACTGTAGTGGTGGTGGTTGCTGAGGGGGCGGCAGAGGACGAGGATGTTTTTTTGGAACTGGTAACGATCGTGGTAGTTGCCGAGGGGGCGGGAGAGGACGAGGAAGTCTTTTTGGAACTGGTAACGCTCGTGGTGGTACTCGAATACGTAGAGGATTCTTTCCTACTTTTCGAACTCTTCGAAGTAGCTTCGCTAATGGCAGACGCGACCGCCGCGCCGGCCAAAACAGGCGCGCCTAAAACCGCTATTAATCCGAGTTTGACCGCATCCGCGACGTTAACTCTCTTACCGGTCTTGGTATCAACCGTTTTGCCCGATTTCAAATCGATGGTGCCGCGGTCAATAGCGTCTTTCGTGGCAATGAAATTACCGCTCTCCGTATCGTAAATTTTCGCGTCTAAGTCTATCAAGTCTTTCTTAACGAGTTCTTCAAGCGTGACGTGTTTACCGGTACGCGGTTCGCGGAATTTCTGAGTTGTTTCATCGTATAAGTTCTCGCACGCGTACGTCAAGGTGAACTTGTGGGTTTGTGACGATTCCTCCTTATCCGCGGTTAGAACTCCCTGTCTTAATGCGTCCGAAATAGGGACAATTTTACCGGTCGAATCCGTGTACGTTTTGTCCTCCAGATTTATCAGACCGCGTTCGATGGCTTGCGAGAACGTCATGGGGAATGTTTCGGTTTTAATGACGATTTTAACAACACCTTTGGCTTCCGCTTCTTCAACAGTCATTATCTGTCCCGTCTTGATGTCCTTCACTTGATTCGAATTGATCATGATATACCCGGGTTCGGTTTCGATCGTACGCGACTCCGTTCGGGTCTGAATTGACGAGCTTATTGTGGAAGTTGTCACCCAACTGGGGGATACTTCCGTGATCATTTGGGATATGACGCTGCCTCGCGTTGTAATGGGACCAACTTGAAGTAATCCCGTTTCTACAGCGGACGTTATCGGGATGGGCTTTCCGGTTCGTGGATGGCGAATAGTTCCGGTAGCAGTGTCGATTAATCTTTGTTCAATAGCATCGGTCAATGTGATACTCTCGGAGGATACGGGGTAAGGTAAAGTCATAATTAAACCCTTTTCAATCGCGTCTTGGATGGCAATTTTCTTATTAGTTACTGGGTGAATATATTCCTTCGATGCCAAACTGACGATACCGTGTTGAACGGCAACGGGGAAAGTAGGTCCAAGTAAAGCAGTTTCGGTGGAAGGTCGTTTCGGTGTTTCGAAAAGTTTATGTTTTTGTGAAGCTTCGTATAGTGAGGCTTTCCCGTTTGGTAGCTGAACGGTGGAAGTGGTTCGGTCAATGACTCCTTTCTTGATGGCTTCCTCCAGAGTTATTTTCTTCTTAGTGTCCGGTTCGGTCATTAACGACGAAGAATCGATGACGTCGCACATAATAGCTTCGTGGATGCTAAGTAAGGCCCCTGTTTCGGGGTGAATGATCTTGCTACTGACTTGGTCAAAGAGTCCCTGGGCGACGGCCTCAGGAATACTCAAAGTTCGACCAACTGGGATCAAAAGCCGTCCGCTTTGGCTGTCGAGCACACCGTTTTGTATGGCTTCTTTAATGGTTAATTTATCCCCTTTGGAAGGGTGAGTGATAACCCCAGCGTTTCCATCGATTAATTTCAAGTCAATGGCTTCCTCGAGACTTACTGGTTTACCATTCGGTCCCGACAATGTCTCGGCTTCGGTCAAAATCTTTGCAGTTTTCTCGTCAACGATACCGGCTTTAACGGCATCTTTCGAAGTAACCGCTTTCCTGCGTACTTTCTGCAAAACAATCGCTTCTCTCGCTGGAGCTTCCAATGTTTTCGCTTTACCGAAAGTGACTTCGAATTTTGGTTCGGCGATACCGACTTTCGAGGTTCGAGTTGTGACTTTAGTAGTCGATTTTTTCAGTAGTTCCATTCCTTTTTCGTCTATGAAACCTTTACTAACGGCTTCTTGGTAAGGTAATCTTTGTCCCGTACTTGGGTCGATGACCGTGATGTTAGTCCTGGTAGTTACGCCTTCTCCTCGGCGTATTTTCTGCGCAGTCTCTTCGTCTATGATGCCCTTTACTAAGGCTTTATCCAATGGTACCGACTCGCCAGTTTTTTCGTCCACTATAGCTATCGTAGATGAAACTTGACTCTTGGCTTCATCACCCCGTTTTACAACTTCGATAACTTGGTGGACAGCATCCTGATCAATAACACCCTTTTCCAAGGCTTCTTTAAGAGGCATGCGGTTACCGCTTGCGGGATCCGTTACCATTACAGACAAGCTTTGCATTACTTGCACGTTTTCGGTCGAAATACTTGCCGGGTTTTCACGAATGCTCGCGATCGATTTTTGTAAAGTGTCAGAGTCGATAAGGCCCTTTTTAACAGCATCCTCCAAATTCATGGACGCGATGCTTTCTAAGTCCGCGGCTCGTTCCGATTGATCTGTGGCTGTGGTTTTATACACGGCTTGACCACGAGTGCTGACAATTGTGGTAGCCTTTCCTGTGCTTTTCATGGCTTCCATAGCAGCCATGGTTGCAACAACGGGTGCGGCAGCCAGGACAATCAATCCAGTTTTAACTGCCTCTCCCAATGAGAATTTCTTTCCGGTCTTTTTATCCTGATACAATCCACTCTTCTTGTCAAGTAACCCCTTCTTAGCGGCTTCTTCAAGCGTTATATTCTTGCTAGCCGTCGGCTCTCGAATAACAAACAAATCAGGATCTACCTTTTTCGACTTGATGGCTGTTGTCAAATCCATTTTTTCGTCGGTGGTCTTGTTCCAAATCATCATATTTTCAGGGTCGAAATATAGATCAGGCGCAATTTCTATGTATTCAACGGATTGATAAGATACAGTCCTAGTTTCGGTGGTATATTCCGAAGGCGTTTCGGGCCGATATTCAGATTGCGATATTTGCAACACCTTCGAGCTCTGAGACGCACTTTGGCTCGACCGTTTAGAAGTGGATCTCTCTTCTAAAATTACGTATTTTTTATCGATAGCCTCGCGCATGGTTAGCTTAGTTTTCTTTCTAGAATCGCTATAATGTCCAGTTGGATCTAAAATACCTTTATCCAGCGCTTTCAATACGGTTAAAATTCGTTTAGTAACCGGTTCGACCACTTGAACGGAGGCAGGATTGACAATTTCCATTTTAATCGTTTCTTCGAATGAGACAAGTCGATCGGTCCCAGGGATGGTGAACATGCCACTATCCGGATCGAAGAACTTTTGCTCAATGGCTTCTTTCAAGTACCAGCCATCCGAAGGTAAATCCAAAACTTGGGTGTGTTTCTTAGTTACCACGGTGGTAATTAAAGTTTCGTCATAATCGCCACCACCGTTACTAATAGTTTGCCCTCCAGACTTTCGAATGGTTGTTTTCGACAAAATTGAGGAATCTTTAGTCGGGGATGGGGTTCTCGATTTCGGTTTCTGATCATCTTTTGGTTGGGCTGATTTAACATCATCCTTCTTAGGAGAGGACTGTCTAGCTTCTTCCTTCTTAGGCGACTGGGATTGTCTCTTGCTATCGTCTTTCTTAGGAGACGTAGGCTTAGACGTATCAATTACGTCCTTCTTACTGGTAACTGAAGATACCTCGCTAGTTTTAACGGTGGAAACAGTTTTACTGACCGTTTTAGTTGGCGAAGTACTGTCCCTTTTGGGTGATGAAGATTTGCTGAAATCCTTCTTAGTTTCGATTGTCTTCGAGACTGATGAAGGAAGGTCTTTATCCTGAATCACGGTAGTGCTAGTCTTGATGACAGTCTCTTTGGTAGGCGAAGGAGTACGCGATCTATCTCCGTTCTTCACGATGGTTGTCGATGAAGTCGTTGTGGTTGTTTTGGTCGGTGAGGTTTCCCGTGAGCCAATTAGAGTGCTACTCGAGGAAAAACTGCTGGAAAATTCGCGTCTCGACTCGGCTGAAGAACTGATTCGTGAGGTTTCCGAAACAGTTACGTCTTTTGAAGAGCGTTCCTTCATGAAGGAAGGGGTCCTGGGAATCGACGATGTGAATCCACTTTCGAAGGTGGATATACGCGACTCCATGGTGCTGGTATCCTTGCTTGGCGAAGGAGATCTATCCTTTATGGGAGATGGCGATCGTTCCCTTTTCGGAATTGAGGAAGTAACTTGGCGAGTGGATTCAAAAGTCGAACTGAATGTAGATTCGCTTTTAACCGAGACGTCTTTTTGGGGCGAAGTTGATCTCTCTTTAATAGTAGTCGAAGTAGTTCTTTGTTGTTCGAGTACGGGGGCCACCGAGGCCAAGTCCTTAGTGGGAGAAGGCGTGCGTTCCTTATTCAACGAAGGCTTTCTGTCTTTTGTCGGAGTGGGAGCCCGTTCTTTAGTCGGGCTCTTTTCTCGTTTAGGCGTGGTCGGAGTCGAGGATTCTTTCGTGACTGCTTTCTCCTTCTTTGGACTAGTAGGAGGCGACGTCACATCCTTCTTCGTAGGCGAAGGGGTTCTTTCTTTCGCGCCGGGCGAAGGTGGACTGGTTGTTACGCGGGTCGTTTTAGAGGTCGGCGGTGGTGAGGTTTGTCTGCTTCCCACGTTCGTGTCGACTGTTCTAGTAACTTCTCTCTCTTTGGAGGACACCACCCTCGTAACGGTACCGGTACTAACCACTTCGCTCGAATGAGTGCTGGATGTCTTTCTAAGCACGGTACTAATCTCTTTAGAGGGCGAACTATCTTTCGTGGGTGATTTTGCCCTTTCCCTCTTTGGCTTTTCAGGCGGTTCGTCTTTCTTACTAATCGAGGGTGACCTTGTTTTCGTAGTAGGCGAGGGCGTCTTATCTTCATTACTATCTTTATCGCTAGGAGATCTCTGCGGCGATTTCGTGGTGCTCTTGCTCCTTATCGGAGGCGTGGGCGCTTTATCATTGATCTCGAATGAGTCGGTACTGATTTTATTGACAGAATCTATTATTTCGGATCGGCTAGATCTACTAACGCTTGACGATGAAAATGAGTTCACCGCCGATCCGCCTTCGGAATTGGTAGAGGATTCTCGAACAGTCTTGACGGTTCTCTTGGTGACAACAGGCGGAATTGAGGTTGTGGTTCTAACGGGGGGTAAAGAATCAGCGGGCCATTCGCTAGATAGAACTAACACACCACGTTTGACAGCTTCATCTATGGATATAATTTCACCCGAATCGGGCATTTTAAATGTGCCGTCATCACTAACCAGGCCCCTTTTCATGGCATCCTGGAAGGTTACTTTGACGTCAGACGTCGTTCCGTGGGTTGTAACTGTGACGTAACGCGTCACCGTTTTCGTGACCGTGGCCATGGTGACGGTAATATTCAAAATTCCCTTGAGCGTCGCAGCGCCTTCGGGGGTGATGAGTCCCTTTTGAACGGCTTCATTCAAAGGCACAGTTCGTCTGGTTTTTGGGTCTTTTAAATGTCCCAACTTATTATCGATAATTCCTTTACAGACCGCTTCTAAAACTGTCATCTCTTTTCCCTTGTCGTCCTTGACCCCTATTATCTTATCGAGTATGTCGAAAATTTGTGGTTGAATAAAACCCTGGGACACCGCGTCGGGTAGGCTTAATTGTTTGCCGGTGGCAGTGTTATTAAATTTCTTTGTGTTCAAGTTAATTATTTTCTTAGAAACGGCTTCGTTGAAAGAAATGTACTGACCGGTTGTGGGGTCCTTGACCCCTTCGATATCGAATATCTTCTTAGAGCAAACGGAAGTGATGTATCCTTTATGGACAGCTTGGATCAAGTTGATTTTTTGACCGGTCGATTCGTCGTGGAATAAGCCATCCGGGGATAAAACGCCGCGGGACATGGCTTCCGCCAAAGACAATAATTCTTGGGTAGTGGGATGAATTATGCATTTAGATTCCGAATTCAAAATACCTTTGGCTATGGCCTCGAGTAAGCTTAATTTCTTATGACTGACGGGATCGGTGATACGGCCGTGTTCGTCCAACATGTTTTGTTCAAGTAAATCCTTCAGCGTCATTGGTCTAATAATCAAATTATTCTTAGCAGCTTCGGGGTATGTTAATCTCTCACGCGTCTTTTTGTTGACGTAACGACCGCTTTGTGGGTGAATCACCCCGGTCTTAATAGCGACCGGTATAGTTACAATATCTCCTGTTTGGGTGTTAACGATCTCCTTGGCGTTACCGTTAATTATTCCCTTCTTAATTGCCTCGTCAATTAGAAACTTTTCCCCCGTATCCTGATCCATGACGAGACCAGATTTCTCGTCGACCAAACCGCGTTCAATGGCTTCGTTTAGTAAAATACCGTTTTCTACGGCGTCCTCATCTTTCGGGCCTGTTTCGATGGCTCCTGATTTGAAGGCCTCGATCAAAGGCATTTCCTTGTTAGTTTTGGGGTCCCGGAAGGTTCCGTTGTCGAAATCGACTAGTTTCTTTTCGACGGCTTGGTCGAATGTCAGTCGTGACGCCGAGATAATTCGTTGGCTGACCAAATAATCCAATTTATCCGCTTTCAAGAAACCAAGGTCTACCGCCTCATCACCGGTGATGGGTTCACCCGATTTAGGATGGAGCAAAGTTCCACTTTCAAAATCGTACAAGTTCTTTCGCGCGGCGTCCCAAACACTAAGTTCTACGCCGTTATCCATAATACCGCACGGGGTACGCAATCTATTCACAGTGTCAGGGACAAACAATCCCTGATCTCGGGCATCTTCCAAACTTAACTTTTTGCCGGTCGCGAGATCAACGAACTGTCCCGATTTAAGTAACAAAGCTCCTTGTTTAATCGCGTCGCCTATGTTTAAACGCCCGCCAGTTTTGGTGTTTATCAAACACCGGTCTAGGTGCAAGGCGTTAACCGGCATTGCCGTTTCGTCCACCTTTTGCACGCGCCTGGTGCTGCGCACCTCGGTGAACGTCAGTGACGTTCCACTCATCGCGCTACGAGTGCCGGAGTCGGAATCGCGATTCGGAGACGCGAGGATATCGTCCAAGGACGTCGTGGGACGAGTTCTCGTGGGCGATCCGGCTTCGCCTCCTATCAGAGTTACCACCGAAGAGCTAAAGGAATCAGGGAGGGAAGAAGGAAACTGGTCCGCACCCCCCGACCCGATGAGTGTACGAGACGTGACGTAGCTAGTGTTTTCATCACTGGTCTCATTCTCACTAGACTCGCGCGGAGGCTGATGGAAGCTAGTATAAGCCCTCGCGGGCCATCCTTCTGCCGAAGAACCGGTAACCACCGTCTCCAAGGGCAGAGTGCGATAGGTCTTCGGTGTGATTGGTATCGCTCCCGCGACGGTCGTGTACTGAGGGGGTTTTGGTAGGGTTTGGGATAACAAATGGTTCGGAAAAAGTGCGTTTGTCGTACGAGGGAAAATCGGGGAGATGCCAATTTGGATTGTGTGAGAAACATAGGGAGGGAATTCCAAGGATCAAGATAATTATTATCATGGTAGAGAGAAAGTGGATAGAGGAGGAGGAAAGACGGATTGAGGAAAACAGAGAGAGAGGAAAGAGAGAAAAAAAGAAGAAAAAATAGAGTCAGACACCCAGCGAGAAATACTCAAACCAATTAAACAATTAAAAAGGACTATTAAAGTGAAATTTTAATTTTTTTAGACCCGTTTTAGTAATTTAGTTATTTGTCACACGTGACCGAGGGGTTGGTAACTCACTGTAATCATAGAATGGTTAACCCCTCGTTCGTGACTGAATTTATTCAAGCGTATTTTTACAGCGAATTTAAAGTTAATAGGCGCGCATTACGCGATTTTTAGAAAAGTTTTAATTTAGTTTTCACTTATAATATGTCCTTTATTATTCATGCAATTTTAATTTCAATTAATATTGACACAACACCTAACCATAGTCGGTTGCAGTCTTACAAGATATTAAATTCTGATGAAAAAATCAGATATTTAGTTTGCTTCTAAAACTGAAACCAACTATAGAAATGAGATTTAAAAAAATAAATTAATATAAAAACCGTGTACGCATTCGTTAAATTCATTCAGCATGCAATTTCGTGCCGTGATATTAGACTACGATAATAGTGGTGTTTGTAGTAATTTTTTTTAAAGGAAAGAATATTGAAAAAAATTGTGCCAAAAAAGGGGCACAATAAAAAAATTAAGTGTTTTTGATAGACGTGAAATTTTGAAATAAATTGTGTTTTTAGAATAATAGTGAATTTGATAGAAAAAGATTGAAAGGGAAAAAAGTGAATTTTGTTTTTATTTTTTTTTATCTTTTTAATTATCAAAAATCCCGGTGGTGCAAAAATATGGTGGTATGGATTTTGAAAAAAGGTGGAAAGGGTGTTACTAATTAACGCGAATAAAAAAATCTACCTTAAATGTAGAGGGTGTTTTAGGTGGGGGTGGAACGAATATCATACGTAAGTTACGAATGCGGTGTATTAAAATTAACACACAAATACAAAAAAAATAAAAAACGGCCGCCGAGTTTACGCGAGACCCGTACTTTATTTTCGTTTTAGCGCCACAAAAAGAAAATTCGCGCCCACACTTAAATTATGTAAAAGTACTTAAAAGGAAAAAGTGAAAATATTACGTTTCTTCAAAAACCCCCAAAAAGATTAGTTTTACATTCTTAGAAAATTTAGAAGAAAAAAATGTAGGTTTAAGGTTTTTAGTATCTTTAGTAACTTCGAGAAAAAATTTGCGTATTCATTTTACGTTCAAAATGTTAAGAACTAGTTTGCATTTGGTTACAACAAAAAAAAATATTCAAAAACGTTTCGTCATAAAACCACAAACTCCGAAAAACTCAACTCTCGATTTATTTATAATTTATTTCGACGTATTTTTCCTTCGAAGTAAAAGGATTAAAAACGAGTACCGCCAGAAGTATGACATAATTTTTATGGAAATAAAACCCAATTTTTAGTTACTTCCTTTTTTGGGTGAAACGAACGAGACACGATAGATAAAAAGTTAGTTCTACACAAAATTCTTGCAGACACTTTCTATAGGAAGGCGCCGTTTAGGGATGAATCTTAAATATAATATGATATAATATTTTTCTTATCTCGTTTCTTGGGAAAATCTGCCCGAAGCAGACTGCCCTTAAAAGGATAATTATATGACGTAAAAGTCATCTAGCGTTTTTAAATCAGGTTATATATGATTATATTACTTGCTGTCCTGCGAATTTCGTGGGCGATAGCAACGATATCAAAATAGATATTTAAATTGAAAAACCGTTTTTTTCCAAAGTAATTTTGGTCTCTATATGTATAATCAAATTTCTTATTACGACCGCCTTCGTTAGAGATTTTCAAGGGTTCAAAGCAACGCCATTTAGAATACACTAATCCTCCAAAAATTGTCACACTTCTGGGGTAGTTTCACCTCCTTACTTCCATTTTCGCACGATGACACTTATCAATGAAATATATATAAAGAAAACGATTTCCTACCTGGACATCTTGTTGCCTTGAAAGCATGTCCGTCAAGTCGTTGATCCTCTTGACAACCACGTCGACGACGGTGGTGTACTGATTGTTGATGTCATCGAGGTCGTGCGTCACCAGTTCGGCTCCATTATGAACTTTGGGTTTCTTGATGGACCTCAACTCTTCGGGGTGGAACTCAACCACTTGGTCGCGGTAGTGCCTAACTCGGTCGTCGTAGATCTACACGGAGAATTGAGAAACAAATTTGGGTTTTGGGGGGCCAATGGTTACGTAGATATGTTTGGCCAACTCAACAACACGCGCAAATTCTCCGAATAGGCCATTTTGAAAGTTGAAATATATGGCAAGCCAAGAACCAAAGAACATCTTCGAAAAGAATTAAAACCATCCATATTGCTTAAGGCGTATTTGTCAAACTACACTCGAGGACATTGTCCACGTGACCATGTTCAAACACGACAATTATCTTCAGCCACGGGGGTAGGATATAAGAACTTTACACATTCAAAGGGTTTTTATGGGTAGGATCTCAACACACACGTGTAAAGCCAGCGAAATGATAATGTGCTGTGATTACAGCCATTTTTGTAAACACCCAAAAATTACAGTTTTATAGACACGATTCACGCTGTTTTAAACAAACCCAACCAAAACTGGGCGGCATACAAGTAATTTTAACGAGAGAGAAAATTTGCCCAAAGCGAAACCAACATATTCTTGAAATAAGTTGAATTTCCATAATAACTTGAAAACCATTCTGAATAATGCTGTTAATCAACTTCGTGCCCAATTTTAAAAACCAACAAAAAAAAAACTTTCCAAAAACTAAAGGAGTTACTTAGTTATTTACACATAACGATCAAAATCCAAAAAAGATGATGAAAAAACAAAAACTAAAAACAATACCTTCGTTTCTCTTATGAACCTTCCTCCATCGACGTTGACCCGTTCGATGACACCCTTCTTGTCGGCCAATGATGTGTACAAATTCTTTAGCAAATAAATGACCCAGGGTCAAAAATTGAACCTAGGCAAAAGTCTAAAACACACCCTCCCCCGCTAAAAATAATACACCATCTTAAACTGTTTCAAACTCGGCCGCAATTCGTAAAGAAATCGTTAAAGTTACGATTAATTGAAACGTTAACGTTATATAGTTATTTTCTAAGTACAATCATTTAGTTTAACATTCCTATCTAATCTAGTCTTATTATTTCTACTTGTAGTAGGATTAATACCGTGGTCAATTTTTCGCAGGCTTACCTTGGCAGTTTCTAGTTCAATGGAGGCTTCTTTAGCCGTCAGGACCTTGATGCTCTTAGTACCTTTCAGGTTAATCTCAGCCTTGTTCAAGTATGACTTCTCCTCTTTGGCCTTCGTTTGGTAGGAAGCCATCAGTTCGGCGGCAGCTTCGCAGCTCCTAAGCCTAAATGATTCAAACAAACAAATGCAAACACTCTTTAAAAATTTCCCTTAAGTGTCGACTTAGTCCCAGTTTAAAAGGAATAATAAGAGTTTTGAGACACGTAATAATCTTCTAACGAAACGTACCTCTCGTTGATTTGGTTGCGAGCACTGTCGAATCGTTTCGTCAGTTTTCGGACATCCTCTTCAAGCTTATTAACATCAGAATGAATGGTCTGTTTGGGGCGACTACGTTCGGTTAACCGTCGGACATTAGCGGCGTCGGCGGGCAGCTGATCGATCAACGATTGCTGGTTCTCCATCGAGTCTTTCAAGTTCTAAAAACATTGAAAGAAACGGAAACCCGACACAACCCCCTTAATAACGAAGTCGCAAGACCCAAGCCGAAACTCTAGCCACGTCATCAATCATATTGAAACAAGCGAACTTACATTCAATCCAGACTTCATCTTGCGAATACCATCTACATCAGGTGGGATTTCGTCGTACGAGGTCAACTGCAACTCCACAGTTGACACGAAACGAGAAGCTTCGTCCATGCTGTGGACCGAGATCTCAACGGACTTCAACCTTTCGATGTACAAGTGGGACAAACTCCAGATGCGTTCCCAAGTATCCATCATATTTTCGTAACGCGTTTGCAACGCCGGTGTTTTGTTCTTAATGGCGTTGAAATAGGCCTTGGCGTCGTTAACCTGAGGCTCCAATCCTCGCAACTCTGATTCAAATTCCTTGTGTTCGATAACCAGGACTTCCAGATTTCCTAAGTCTCTGGGGATTGGCGCTTGAATACGGGAGTTCAAGATACGTTCCTTCTCGCTCAGGATTGGTTGTAAGTTTGCCGATAAGTCGTTAAACTTGCGAGTGGGGCTCTTGGGGGAACGTTCCTCTTCCTCGTCTCTTAGTTTTTGCATCAATTCTTGGAATAATCGGTTGCAGAAATCAATTTCTTCCTGCAAACGTTTCAGCTGAGGATCGTTGCGATCCCCTTCGCTCAATAACTTATCAGCGTCTTCGTTCAAGGCTTTCATAATGGCTTCGCGTTGACTGGGGCCCATGGCGCGGAACTATAGCGGGGAAACATTAATTCTTACCAATTCTGTTCACCAAGTCTTGTCGGTGCTATGCTATAAGGTAAATATGCCTAACTACAATAAATGTAGACGTACTTGAGCTAAATCCCATTCTTTCACGATCTTAATGGTAGCGAAAATCATGTTCAGTCTAAGCCTGTGTTGTTTCTTGGCCCATAATTGGACAACCATATCAAATCTTCGTTTCAAACTAAACGTTTTAAATTTTAGAAAATCAGGTTACGAACATTTAACCGGTGTTGTGTCTAATTGGGGCACTGACCTTTCGGCTAAGTCAATGGCTTCAGTATTGGGTGGCGGGATTAAGAAACACACTGCGGGTACCATCCCTTCGGTTCCTTGTGAATTTATCACCTTCCATTTGACTTTTTGCGAATTATCATGAAGCCAGCATTGCTCGTCTTTAACAATGGACATCTGAATTTCGGAGAACATTGCATTTTTAGGAATTTTTAGGAGTAGACGACTTGGCGTAAACATTTTCGTGGGACTAATCATTTAGGACTTACATTAAGTTGCTTGTAAGAACAGAGAGGCACCACTCTCAAGGGTCGAGGGAGGGGTTGCCTTCTTTGCTTCAAGGGAACGATGTCTTTGCTGCGATCAATTAACTGCGACACGACGGATCCGTAGCGAGTCAAATCTTCGCGTACTTCTTGCATTTCTTTCAAAAGTCGTTCGCCTTCGTCTATTGAGAAACTCTGCCTGCTGTAGGTGGTGTTCAACTTTTCGTCGATACGTTTCAGCCATTGCTCGCATTCTTTCGATTCATTAAAGAATTGATGGTAATTGGAAGCGTGTTTCAAATGGAGTTGTAGACAAACGGTCAACTGAAGGAGCAAGGACCACTGGGAATTCATAGCGGCTAGATAAGCCTCGATACATTTGGCAGCCGGGTGCTTCTGAAGGACCAAACTCTCGCCACGATCTTGGACCGAATTGAACTGCACTTCGCGCCTCTCCAACTCGTTTGTGAAGGACTCTTGGTACTGTTCGATATCGACAAGGTTGAGGTTTTTGGCACTCCAGTCGCGCGAGACTTCGATCTCTTCCTTGTCGTTCATCCAGATCAGCTCGTTTGTGGCTGATTGGATGAAGTCGTACAAGGTTTCCAAATCGCTCAGGCGTTTGTTGGAAAGAACTAATAGCTCCGAGTAACCTTTGGCTAGTTTATTCAATAGTTTACAGTATAAATCGAACTCTTCGCCTTTAAATTGATTCTAAAATTGCAGGAGAACATTGTCTAAGTAAGCCCTTATCCGCAATAGCAACATTTGCATGATATTGGCAAGAACCAATAAACGTATCCCAGAACATACGAAGACACATAATCCGCGTGCTTCGTGTGTTCTGGGCAAATGACTGCATTGGCTCTTGCTAAGGTAATAAATAGTACCTTTCTAGAATCGCACTGATCGATATTTCTCTGGAATTGATCGATAAGCCTATGTTCGGTTTGGTGTTGGTCCAACAGTTGTTGGACACTCGGTAAATCACTACCATATTCGGCAGTATCCAAAAATTTCTACGCGAAAGTGTCCCTTTAAATTAAATACAAATCCCTTAAAAAAATGTACGTGTACTTACGAGTTTGCTGTTAACCCATTCAATACACTCTTGTAAGAAACGGAACGTTTCGTTGGTTTCCACCAATCTAGATTCGCTGATAACGGTGCGTTGCTTGGAAACCTTACGTTCTTCGGTTTTATAAGACTTTGAGGATAATGGCGTTAAGAGTCGGGATTGGAAGTCCATACGAATGCTAACCCATCTTTCGTGCAAGTGTTGGACTCTTCTTTGCAACTCGATGGCTTGATGGTATCGTCCATCTTTCAAAGTTTGGACATCCTTATTCATGGATTTTATACTCTCTTCGGCGTTCTTCAAGTCAGCTTCTATTTGATCGCAATTTGCCTTGGCGTCCATCGGATGCAATCGTTGGAAGCGTTTTTCTTCTTCGGAAATATGTCTCTCGATATCGTCAAGTTTACTGTCGCATTGCTTGGCTTCCCGGTGCAATTTCTCAGCGAGTCGTTGCAGTTTCTCCAAGCGCGCGATCTCCTCGTGAATGATTTGGTCACGATCTTGGTGGGCTTGCATCATCTTGTTCCACCTCCTTTCGATGGAGTCAAAGTGCAACTCAGCTTCCAAATCGAAGGGAGAGTCGCGGTACGTTTTCTTCATTTCGCGGAAAATATGCGACAATCTTTGCTTATCATGAAGCCTGGGCGGAACGTCCTCGACTCGGAATCGAGTACATTCGGCCAAAAGGGCCTTCATTTCGACCAGGGTATTGGGGAAGTTACGGTCTTGTAGCATGGAGGTTGATTCTCGGATCCAGTGGTGAAGGGAAGACGCGAGTTCACGGTAATCTTCAACTCTGTGTCGTTTCTCCTATTGTTACGTTAAGGGAAAATTAAGGTTAACCTTGCAAAAACCCAGCCCTTCGCGAATTAGGCCTAACGACATCATTCTGCCACGTGAATTTTATCTACGTACATCATCTGAGAATGGATGATAGCTCGGCGGAACTGGGAAAACGTCATACAAGGAAGAAATATAAGTGATCAGAGACTTCTCGTCGGGTTCAGGGGTATCGACATCTGAAAAGGTCATTAGGTCACCAATGTGAATTGAATACCCGGGGATTCCAATTCTCGTAGCCTATCAGATCAGTTTCCCCAAGTTCCCAACCCATAGTGCTGCAACAAGACCTTGATGTTTCTGATAGACTACGCGTTCGTGTCACTGTGGATAGGGGTTTAATCTAACCTTCTGGGTCGAGAAGTTTCGTAACACCGAATTCGCGTTCGGCCAATGTAAAAGCGCTTTCCAGGTTCTCCCTCGCCGTCCTCGTTCGTATTGCTCGGAAATCCATAATGTCGGGTCTTCAAGAAAATTATGATATCCCTTATTGATTAGCCTTTGACCTTTCTTTCCTTATAAAAACAGGGTTGCCACGAAAGTCTTTCATCTCGGGATTAACAAACTAAATCTAACATTTCAACCAAAACTTCCTAACCAATTTGTGTTTACCCTAATCTGTGGCAACCCTAATAATTTCCGTAAAACTTGGGTTTACCGGTTTCGGTGAATAATAGCGTTGAAGGCCAGCCCATCACGCCAGCTTCTGGTAAAATCTGAGACTTTAACGCCCGGATATCTATCGGTGGTACTCTGGGCCCACCTGAGCAGAGCTTCGCGAGCGCTAAGGCTTTCACCAGTTTGTCCGGTAATGATATCGGATATCTAGAATCGTTTAAAAACAAACCCTAATATAACTTCCGTAGACAAAAACCATTCCGCGATCGAGCGTTTTTCCAAGACGATTTATTCGATCATGATTCGATTAATAACTATCGGAGGAGCGTAACTCGAAGCTATAATAAACATTGATTAGGAGGTCACGTATACAGGTCAACCAAGAGGCAGCTGACCCGATAATACGTGCTTTTACCGGCAAAGTTTAATGAGGGTAAAGCATGGGTAGATCAACGAAATCGGGAGATTCGGGCCTTGTTCTCGCGCAGACTCCCAGCACAGCACCATGGCGCATAAATTATCGAGGGAAATTAAAGGAAGAGGTATCGAAACACCTGCTGAGTTTACTTGAGGTTTTTCTTTTTTAGGTTTTTTTAAGTTGAAAAAGAAAGAAAAATACATATAGCGTGTTTTCCGGAGACCATACAAATTTTCTAATAATGAATCGCATTGATTCTACCGATAATGATGAATTAATACATAGCTGAATACTGATATATTTCAAATTTTACAACATCTATGTTCATGTTAATATTAAATAAATTTTATTTTACATTTACTTTTCATTTGGTTTCTCTAGTAAAACAAATCAATATCTAACGATTTCACGAAATCGAAGGTCTTTTCGTGATTCAAAATTTGGGTTTTCATCAACACGAGTTTACTTTCATTTTAAACATCCTCGTATGCCAACCTTTATATTTTTTGGCGTGTGAAGATGAATTTTTCAATAAATGGGAAAGATTTATTTGCTTGATTGAAAAGATTTCGTTTGTAGAAACTTCTGCCGGCGCTTTAGAAAACGCAGCGTGTACGAAAACCTTGAACCGCAAAAAATGCGTGGGCCTAACTGCCCTTTATTTGAAAAAAGGGTTGTATTTTGCCAAAAGTCGAAAAAGACCGGCGCAATTATGTAAACTGCGATACATCAAATGGTTAGAACTTTAAGTCAATGATTGCGGATTTTCATGAAAACGGAACTCGGAAGATTCAATAAAAAGATGCTTAATTAGGAGTTAATCGCAAAGCTAAAATGCTACTGGTCTAGAATATGACGTTCTTAACTGGCTTAATGGCTACTTGGCTAGGGGTTCACCTCCGTCCCAACCTTGAGAAGAATTCAACCAAACCACGCACTTCTAATGAACCTTTCCTCTAAGTGTTACTGATATCAACCAAGCAGTTTGGTCAATTATGGTAGCGAATTATGATGTATAAAGAACACAAAAATAACCTGGTAGTTTCTCATATAAGATCATAAGTTTATAAGCTATGTTCCATAAGTATGACACTACTATACTTCGTAATACTAGAGACTTTCTGCTAGCTAGTTCGAGAACGACAAGCGAGAATTGACTACACTCGGTTTTGCACTCCGTCTTCCTATTTAGTCTGTACTAATTAAGCCTTTGACAGCGCCTCACCAGGCGTCGCTTTACCTCGAATCTCTGACGTTTCACCTACGTCACTTCATGACAAACTGTCAGTAACCACTGACAAACTTATGGAACATATCTTATGAACTCACGATAAGATTAATAGTTATCAGCTTTCTCTGTGAATTGGCCTAAAACTACGCAATTACCGTTTCGAAGAACGATACCGCAATCGTAATTTTAAGGAATTAAAATTTTAATTTCAAGAAATAAATTTTTCAAACGTGTGACGTGCGCGATTCAGATAGGAAATTTGTAGGAAAATATTTCAAGTTTTCAACTTCATCAACGTAACGGGAAGTTTCAAATAACGGAAAAGCCAAACAAAGCTATACTGTATACGGATATAAATATTTAAATTCCCGCTGAATCAAGGATGAATTAAACGTACCCTAAAATAGGCAGCAAAAAAAATAATAATAAATTAAAAGTGTTTGCATGTTTGTATTGAGGGCGTTAACACTCGGATGCGAAAGTACAAAAGTACGAGGAGAAAGTGCATTACATAAAAAACAAACACCCTTTATATTATTATGAAATGAAAACATTGTGTGGTTTACGAGGCGTAAAAGGAAAGCCTTGGCTAAACCAAAACTGAGCCGATGGATCACTAACACTAACAATAGGTTTAGCGCACGTACAGCAACACTCAATCCGAGGGGTACGTCACTTTGTATAAAATATTTCGTTCTGTAAACTATAGAGACTTTGTCGTTTAGAATTTAGAGACATTTGTATTTGTTGCCCCCTTTCAAGATATTTTTGTTATTTTTTGGAACAACATTTCAAAAATTTGAAACTCAAACGCCCGTCTATATTTTATACCATAAGTTTATAAGATGTGTTACATAAGTATGGCACTTCCTATACTTCGCAATGCTAGAGACTTATTGAGAGCATAGTTCGAGAACGACGCGAGAACTGACTACACGCGGTTTTACAGTCATCTTCCTATTTAGTCTGTACTAAGCCTTTGACAGCGCCTCACCAGGCGTCACTTTACGAGAATCTATGACGTTTCACCTACGTCACTACGGTGACAAGCTCACAGTAACGAGTCACAAACTTATGGAACATATCTTATACTACGGTTGAAACGCGAGGACGTTATTAAACAAAAAACAATTTATTACATTTGTGGCCGCCATTTTTAAAGATGGCCGCCAATTAATTAAATATTTCTTAGCGCGTACCTACTACATTAGAGTAACGTCCTTGTAAAAGTAAAAGTATAGCCTTCTAGGTAAAACGGTTTGGACTGTGCGTTGATTAGAAGTCGGTAAGTTAGTCAGCATTTTTACTTATATAGATATAAAAATTCGACCCCAGAATTTATATATATAGTGTCGTGCCTCTCGATGTCATCACCACGCATATTAAAATAGAATCCCGTAATAGGCTTGAGCGAGCCGGAAATAACTTTCCGTTATTCAACAAGTACCTTTACGCTTTTAGAAAATGAATATAATAACTATAGATACACCCTGTACATATACGATGGTATTTATCATATTGAATTAAAAGTGGCTTCATCAGAAAACAATTCCATTTTAGGTTAGGGGAGTTGTCAGGGAAAATATATAAATATAGGCCAAAGATAAAAAATAATAATAATAAATTCCAATTTAAAAATGAATAAATATACTGTCAAGGGGGATGGGCGGATATGTCACGTATTCATTAGCATTTTGAAATAAATTTATCGTACGATTAAATTATCTAACCTAATTAAACAAATTATAATTATAAGGATTATGGAAAGTAGGACTGTATAAGAATAAGAATAGCTTAACTACAAACAGCGCAGTCTTTAATTTCCTCGTGAAAGATTAAAAAATTCCATTAAAACATAATTATTCAAGGGGGAAATTGTGTAAAATTACTGTTTGGTAATTTTTAACATAAAAATTAGAATATGCTGCTAATTTTAGTTATATATGAGAGACAAAACCAATATCGCCCGGAAATTATAAAATTTAATTTATTAAACGTGACAATAATGTTCAAGCTTGCTAATCACTCCAACTCATCATTAACTTTACTTCTTTCACTACTTATTACCTTAACTAGCTGTTACCCGCGGCGTCGCTCGCGTGTAATAAGAACTTCCATCAAAATGATATAAAGAATATGCATCAAAATGATATAAAGAATGGGTAGATTTTACTGATGACTAATATTTTTGTAGCACCCTAGGAGCAGCGAAGGCACTCGGCGTTGCCCGTCAGCCCGTCGGTACATTTTTTATTACTTTTCACGCGGACATTATTCCATTCTAGGGCAAGCGGTTTGGTCTGGGCGTTGATTATCAGTCAGTCTGTCAGTCAGGACTTTGATTTATATAGATATAGATTAATGACTTTACACTAATTTTAAAATAAAACTTGAAGGATACCTGATAAGTATACATTATTCAAATGAAGCTTTTTTTATTATTACTAAAGATTGTAGAAAGTATAGTTGCTTACAATTCATGAGTCTCATCCTCCAAATATATACAGGGTGTTTCTGATAAGTCTGGTATAAATTAAGGGGATGTTCTTTGGGCGATTTTGAGTCGAAAATGTTCTATCTCCATTTTGCCGTCAGTGCCACTGTTTTCGAGTTATGATTCGAGTGTTTTAGGGATGACCCCTTAATTAAATTAGAAATAATTGTCTTAATCAGTTTCTAATTAAATTTAAGGGGCCATCCGTAAAATACTCCAAACATAACATGAAAAATGTGGCCCTTGTGACAACATGTCATAGAAGTTACATTTTCGACTCAAAATTGATTTCCCAAAGAACATCCCCCTTAATTTATATCAGACTTATCAATAACACCCTGTATATGAAAAAGCAAAGCTATTTTACAATTCCTAAACACAGGTAAGTACTAAAATTGATATTGCGTAAGACTGACAACGAAGGTACTTAAAAAATATAGGTGGGCGATTTGTCCATAGAACATTACGACATATGACAATGAGCTGTCATATCAGGAAAATAAAAATTAAAAACTACGCCAAAAAAATAAATACTAGAAATATTATGAAATTTTAAATAAATACAGAACGTGTGACTTGATAAGAAGCTATATATACCTATACAGGGTGTTTGTGAAAAGTCCATCAATAATGAAAGGGCGTATTTATTGGGCCATTTTGAGTCGAAAATGTTCTATGACATTTTGCCGTCCGAGCCACGGTTTTCGAGTTATGATTTGAATATTTTAGGGATGACCCCTTCATTAAATTAGCGCTGTCTTTCAATTTCTTAATTAAATTTAAGGGGTCATCCGTAAATTACTCCAATCATAACTTGAAAACAGTGGCCCGAACGGAAAAATGTCATAGAACATTTTCGACTCAAAATGGCCCAATAAATACGCCCTTTCATTATTGATGGACCTTTCACAAACACCCTGTATATGTCATGTAGCAGACGGCCCGCTTACATCCTACGCTAAATATAATGGGGGGGGGGTTTGAAGGGGGGATTAACTTAAAAAAGGAGGGCGAGAAGAAAGTAAGTACTACGTAACATTCTAAATTTTGTGTAGGGGATAGCCCGAGGCAAGGCAAGGCTTGTTGCGCTTGGATCTCTAAAAGATTGACTATTTTCTAAAGGTACACAACGATACAAGTTTTACCTGGGGCATCGTTTCGTATCTTTCTCTAGACGTGTCCAAATATGGAGAAAGACCGGTATGAGGTTCCAAACGGATGGGCGGGAAATATTAAGTGACGTTTCTTCGTACAATCCCAAAACTTTTATTTACTTAAAACGAATTTGAGATTTCAGTTATTAGAAGTCGAATATATTTTTAAAACACGTGTTAAATATAGTTTTTGAGCTCCTCGCAAATTTGAGACTTGGCTATTAAATAAGAACAATTTTCCTTACATGGAATAATATACTCCATCAGCATCTTGGAATTTGAGACTTAGCTATTATATGCGACTATTTTCGTTAGCATGTGCTATATAGTTTTCATGCTAGGAGGATTCATACAATTTACACAAGGAGATCACACTACTTGGAGCAAAAAATGCAGACTATTTAGCCTGAAAATTGTGTACACTTACATTTACTATTACAAAAGAACAATTTTCATAGAATTTGTTATTTAGCTGTTGTATGTGAATATTTTCATAGGATATGCTCCTTGAGTTCCTTGCAATTTGAGACTTCACTATTAAATAACGTGGTACAATATACTTCTTTAGCCCCTTGGAAATTTAAATTTAGCTGTTATATAAGAATATATTTCCAACGCCTTGCAATTTCAGAGAAATTTAATTAACACGTGCTAATGTGTAGTTCTTGAGCGGCTTGGAATTTAAGACTTGACTATTGCATAATAACAATTTTCTTAACACGTTCTACATATACTTCTTGAGCGGATTGAAATTTGAGACTTCTCTATAAAAAAACCTAGATAGTTCTTGGTTATCGGCGTAAAAGATACAAGATCACTTTCTACAAGAGGAGAGATTATGAGGCACACATTAGTCATTTTTCAGGTCATTTCGAAATCAATAGAGTTTTCTCTAAAGACGTTCTAGCAGTTGCCTCAGTGTTGCCAGACCGTTTCTGAGCCAAGAGACTGCAGAAAGGCTAGCAGTTGGGTTTGAATCAGTAAGTACTTGTTGCCTCATAGAAGGTATAAAGCTTACAGAGAGATTGGAAGCCCTTCAGTTAAAATTATTTACGTAACAATATTTTGAAATTAAGTCTGTCTTCGTTTAAGTAATATATCAGGATTCGTATAACTTTTGGACATTTCGAAGATTTTTCCCATACATTTCCCTGATATTTCCAGGTGCAAGGCCTTCAAGTAACTGCAGGAGTGGTTTTGTGAGGGCATAACTTACAAGAGCCATATACTTTTCCCTGAATTTTACTAAAAATTATAAATTTCCCTGAAATTTACTAAACTTCATAAATTTCCCTAAGTTTTTCAATAAATATTACTAAAAATTATAAATTTCTCTGAGTTTTCCTTGAATTTTGCTAAAAATTATACATTTCCATGAATTTTACTTAAAATTATAAATTTTCCCGAGTTTTCCACGAATTTTACTAAAAATTATAAATTTTCCCGAGTTTTCCATGAATTTTTAGCCAATAATTTATTTCCCTGACATTTTCCGGTACTCCAGGTTTTATATGAAGCCTGTATTTTATTTACTGCCGCAATACTGCGCGATACTGTATGAATTAGACCAGAATGCTTCAATTAGGTTCCAATACTGATAAACCATATATAATCAAATGGTCAATTTTTTAAATTAGAGTTGATTAAATAAATCAACAGTAATAAATTTGAAAATACTGATACTGTTTGTTATCACGCTATTCGCCAAAATCAGAAACATTTCCTGAAAAACCTATCACTCGCTTCAACGCCTATCCATGAAAACCTAACCACCTAACATTTTTTCCAACCAAATCTGGGCCCCTGACGAGGCAGCAGCCTTTTACATGGATTCATGCCTTCTACGTGAAACCTACGCCATGAAATAAAAAGTTTCCCTAAAAAGTCAGTCAGAATGTCATCTGGCATCCAATTAGAATTCTGCATTCGAGTCACGCTCGTTTCACCCATAATATAAATTATAAGAGGAATATAAACCAGGTATGTAAAAAGAAAAAAATAAATAAAAAATGCAAACGTAATTTTGATGTAGTTTCCCAACGATGAGATTTTGGATTTTATTTTTATATATATTTGTGGACGGATAACGAGGGGTACAACACTGTTATCTTTAAGTCCACTGTTAAAATATTTTGATTACCCAAAAATGTTTAGCATCTTATGATATTGTCCCACAGACCATTTAAAACAGTCATATAAAATGTACAAAACATTTATCTTATTGTAAATTCAACTAATTTGTTTAAGTTTATAGGATGGTTGAAACGCAGATATTTGAGCCACTTTAACCAAATCCCCTGACTTCGTTGAAATCGTTAAAATTCCCTGACCTTTTTGGTCCGTTCCCTGACTTTTGGTCTATTCCATAACTTTTCCCTGACCTTTTTGGTCTATTCCCTGACTTTTCCCTGACCTTTTTGGTCTATTCCATGACTTTTCCCTGACCTTTTTGGTCTATTCCATGACTTCTCCGTGACTTTTCCCTGACCTTTTTGTCTATTCCCTGACTTTTCCCTAACCTTTTTTTTGGTTTATTCCCTGACTTTTCCCTAACCTTTTTGGTCCATTCCATGACTTTTCCCTGCCTTTTTGGTCCATTTCACGACTTTTCCCTGACCTTTTTGGTCCACTCCCCCACTTTTCCAGGTTTTCCCTGAGTTCTGGCAACCCTGAAGTCTTACACGTGTGAAATTATGAAAATTCGTGTAAACAATTCATGTAAAGTCGGAGTGACTATTCCCTCACACCTTATTATACAAACGGGTCTAAGAATTTGGCATGGTCCAGTGGTTTCTAAAAAAAAAAGCTAAATAACTACGTGGTATGTCGTTTTCAAAATGAGACTGTACCGAAGCCAATACGGGGATGGGGATAACTGCATTCTAAATCTAGCTAAACTATAATATAAATATGGTTTTCCATTTAGTAGCGACTGAAAGTGAAGAAAAGCTCGTGTCATGATTTGGAATAGAAACACAATTTCAAAATGCGCTTTCCATTTTTTCAAAGAATGCTAGCACAAAAAAAAATGCCTCGGAGAAAATCATAGCCTAGAGGGTTTCCTTTTGGCTTCCCTGTCTTATTATGTCTGACTTTTCTATAGGGGTCGAGAAGTGGTCTGTCTTGTTCTGATTTTTTTATGATATTATATACCGCTCTCCATACATTTACGCAATTAAAATTTAGCCTCAATCGAGAGACGCATAACTCCATAACATCTACTTCAAAATTTTTTTCGAATTTCATCTAGCATTTCGCAATTTTATCACAGGGTTGTCACGAATTTTTCAGATTCTAATTCCCTGACTTTTCCAGGCTTTCCCTGACCTTTAGTACGATTTTCCCTGACCCTTTTTACGATTTTCCCTGACCCTTTTTACGATTTTCCCTGACTTTTTAGGCCAATAGGCCCAACTATCATTGTTCTAAATATAAGTAAACAATTGCTTTTAAATCTCATTTTTGAATATTTAAAGTCAAACAATGAGAAGCGAGGTCGCCAATTTTGGTGTCTGGTCAGTAGTCAAACGCGATTTCGCTCAAACGGCGTATAAAACGTCACCCAGGTGGATGGTTGAACCGCAGATACTTGAGCCACAAAATTCATTGACTTTGTTGCAACTCTTAAAAATCTCTGACTTTTCCCTAACCTTTCAGGCCTATTTTGATATTCCCTAACGTTTCTATTCTAGGTTTACTAGGTTTTCCCTCACCTGTGGCAACCCTGTATTAAACGAATGTAATTTGCGAGAATAAGTAATCAATAACTTGTTATCCAAAATTTATTAATTTAATTTACGTTAATCTTAACAACGTACTGTCTCAAACGTTTTCAAAAACTAATTACAGGACTGCAACATGAGTGTCGGTGAGTCGCCTCTCGATTAAGGACAGTATTTGTGTCGCGTGAAATGTAAGAAAACGTTATATCATAACTATAATACTAACTCGAGGACATAGGGTAAATGAACTCTTACAACTTAACTTCCAAGTTAGAAATTTTTTCGAAGGTTTTTCATTCTTTTTCTTTCGTTGGGATTATGAAACGAAACGATTAATTATCTTTTAATTAAAGGCGTTATAAATTATTATCATTTCATTTCACACTTTAGAGGGGTTTTAATTTAATAAAAGAAATGAATGGTTTTGGGTTATGACCCAATAAAGGCGCGAATGCGAGAGCGTGCCGCTTTGTAAAAACGTTTTTTATCTCACGTATTACTTATCAATTTTGACTTTATTATCTATAGTTCCGTTCAATATCAAGTTGCGATGGACTACTTTCAACCCTGCGACGTTTAATATTGTTTATTAATCCGCCCCAGCTTTATATAAGATTGCAAACTGCTCCTGGCTAAAGCCTTAATTGAGGGAGTTAAGTTTATGACCATTTTGATAGATTGGATATTTGTATGACCCAAGTTATATAGGTTTACGCGAAATCAATTTTACGGATTAGGCTTAAAGTATTACTTGAATTACGTCATAACCGAGGCTTAGCAGTAAATATTCCTGTAGAAAACCAGTTGTATCCAAAGGTTATACAGTAACACGTCAAATAAAGGGTTCAACTGTCATTAGTAATCACGAAGCCAAATGAGTAGGGTAAGTTATTTGAAATTAATTCATTCATAGAACCTGTATTTAAATTCCAAATTCCCCAGTTTATTTGATAACTGATACGTAAATGATGATAAAATGATTTGCCCTAAAATTGAAATAAGCAGCAGATGCTTGCCTTTGACTATATAAGCCTCTATGGAGAAAATATCAGAGTGCTGATTCCCTACAGTACTTAAAAGGTAATATAAATTCCAAAAGGCTTCGCGTAAAATCTACTATCAAAATTCCAGTGAAGTACTAAACATTTACACGTTTGATATCAAGTTTTGGGGTAAGGAAAAGTAAAACTCGTTTAGATAACATTTGGGTGAACTGAGAATTCGATGACAAAGGTCAAGATAATTCCAGATGGTAATTAGACTTAAATATCAGACTCGATTCACGCAATTTGAAATTTAACAACTGTCAACAGTTGAAAATAAATGTAGCTTAAAGACAATCGCAAATCTCTACATGTTACAAAAAGTATACCATCTACGAGATCGTATATAGATGAAGCAATATAACTGGTCTAGAAAAGAAGTGACGTAACTGACGTCAGCTTGTGACATCACAATCGCAAATCCCTTTAAACTTAATACTCCCTCTCTTTTAAATCTCTGGAGGTACTCCCCAACTCTCAAAGAAGTTCGAAGCCACCCACCCCGAACCAAACTTTGACAACTCGCTAGGTACGTGTATCCCTATTTAAAATTCACGTGGCAGGAGATAGTCGGATAGATAACAAAGTACATCTCGTTTAAAATATACCTCCCACAAATAAACAAGTATATATAAGGCAAAGGCTTAGCGTGGATCATTACCTTTCTATGGTACTCGCTATTGCTCGACTCGTGCGAGGACCTGTAGACGCGTTTCGAATTCTCTCGGACTTCATTGTCCGTCGAAGTACTTGAGGAATGTCTAATGGGCGGGGATCGTGTCTGGGTTCCGGAAGACGAGAGCAATTGTCTATGGTCAGTCGAGGTCCCCGACGTGACCATTCTTCGACGTTCCTCATGGTGGGAGGTATCGCTGACCGCCTGTTTATGCTCACCCCGGGTCAAGGTTGTCGTTTTCCTTATGACCCTGGAGGTATGGACCGTCTTGAGCCCGCTCCGATTGTGGGCGGTCCTAAAGACCTCTCTTGACTCCTGAGAGGCGGATGACATGGAGGCCTGCGTTTGGTAAACGGCGGCAACCACGCGGTCATCCGGTTCCAATTGGTCACCAGGATCGGGGACGTTATCAACGTCATCATTTTCGCGGGTTCCTTTTACGAAAAGCCGGGCGCCGCGAACGAACGAATACATCGTCGCGCGTTAAGCCTAACTCCAAATTTGGAAAAACGTGCGAGCAGCCTCGGCCGCCGGCTGTTTTACAACTAGGGTCGTGATGGAGGGAGTTGAAAAACCGCGGTATCCATGCGTTTATGGCCCGACGTAAACTGAAAACTAGTTTTTTAGAGAAACGAAATTCGGCGGTATTTAAAACAATGACTCGTCCTTCTTCGGGTAACTTTGCCTAAAAGTTACAACCAGAACGGATGCGTGTCCCAGTGGCTCAACGCGTTCTGACGTTCGTTCTGAGTTTTTGACACGCACCAGCGCGCCAAAAATTTTCGTCAAAGACCTACACACGCCGCGAACGCGCACTTTAACTCTTATTCTACCTTCAAAAATGTTTCAAACATCCTTTTTTCATCGAAACTAGATTGGAAAAGTTCTATCTACGTTGGGTAAAAAAACACTTTTCGCGTTTCAAACTATTCTTCGACGAAGCTAGTTTCACGACGCCCATAGAATAAGGACTTGCAAGACGGGTTTCGGCTACGAAAGCCGTAATACTTCTTTCCTCCTCGCTAAGAAGGGTGGGCCAAACACGATGGTAAGGGGGGAAAATGCTAAAAAATCAACGCAACGATTGAATAAGAATAATTTTTTTCCTTTCCCGGCGGTTATTCCCTTCTCATAATACAAGGAGATTCCAAGGTTCTCTCGTACTTTCACTTATTCACGATGCATTTCCTTAACAGATTTTTGTCTTATTTACGTCGCATCCGGAAAGACAAACCGCGGGTTAACTCGACAAAAAGGTTTAGAAAACTGAATTCCAGATATTTGAAGCCCCGTAACTACGCCCGAAATTGCGTACAGTTTCGGCATAACTTAATAACAGTGCTTGAGAAAACGCCTCCGTTAAATCTTCGATAATTCTTCAAAGCTCTTGCCCGTTTCTTTTTCAACAGGGTAGTCGTTTTTGTTTTTAGGGCCTACATACGATTGGAAAAAAAGGACGACCAAAGGTAGCTAAGTATAAAGGTATCGATGTTACGTCACGGAACCGCTACTACGCGCGCCGTTATCCGTTTTCCGTAAAAGGACACGAGCCAAAAACTCTTTCGAGATTGAAACCGCGATTGAAGCTTGAATGACAGTGGAGAAAAAATACTTTCAGCCCGTATTTCTATTGAAGTTTTCATAACTGACTTACGAACATTCCTTTCCCTTAATGGGAGTAATTCTTAATAAGAACTAGGCTTAATCAAATTGGGGTGGATCCCGAACAAAACAGAACGCTTATTCCAGCTTAACTATTTAAATCACCTTATCTTTGTTCCGTTATCTTTTTTTAATTATGTAGAGCTCCGTTCTCTATGTATCGAATTTGATTCTGGTTCAACGTATCTTGGATTAGATAACACATATATACGCATTGTTAAGATTAGATGCTGGTTGCCTGGTGCAATTTGATTATTTTCAATTAAACTTCGAAGACGTAGATCAGAGAGAGAAAGATAGATACACCGGTGAAATGTGTGTCAAGTTCAAGAAGGATAGGAGACACTGTGCTGAGAAATTCGTCATCAATTTGGAATTGAGTCCAAAGATGATTTGAAATGTTTAGGCGCAGCTGATATTATTATGTTAAACGTATTGTTTCTACAGTTCTACTATCTTACTTTGCAGAAAATTAGTTGGTCGAATGATAATCGTTAAAATACATATTAAATTGAAATATCGTGACTTAATTGATGAAAACTAGTAAAGACGGATTCGCAATTAGACAGTGATAATACTGGTAGGTGTGAATAGTGGTGTAATTCATTTTGGATTTTTCATGACGCCTTATGGCCTGTCAAAAATTGCTATAGCCGACGGTATTTCACGTCGTCTCAGCGGGTATTGGGTTAAGTTTTCAACTAGCAATAGTCACAACTCAGTTAAACTTCATTGTTTATGACAATGCCTCTGCGCAATGATAAATTAACACTAGAAAATCTAAAACAGTTATACAAACACCATGCCATCCAAAAAGCGCGGTATATGGTCACTATTTCGTAAATATTAACTATTCTTGACCTCCGATCACCAACGAAACTATTTAGTGTCACTGCACGCTATAGTCTCTAAAATATTGTCAATAACATCAAATTCCTGGGTTCCGGTACATTTACTTACAGCGCAACACGTTATTTTAATGGCGACTTAACTGTTTGGCAAAGAGAAATTAATTGTGGAGCAGCTTTTACAGCAATAATACAAATGCTAAAACCCCATAGGAAAAGAATGCGTAACTAGTGCTAAGTTGACCAAGGCTAAGATTGGACAGCGGGCCAATATCACCTCACCATTTATTATTGGAATTTTAAAACATAATTCAAGCAGAAGTGTATTTTATTGAAGTTGTCTTGCAATAATTAAGAACAGTTGGCATATTTAACAAGCCCCCGACTCTTACCCTCACCGAACGTTCACATCAAACAGGATGCAAAGCTAGCCACTGAAATATGTTCGTGAGTGTAATTGAATTTGGATTTTTCATGAGGCCTTTGTGGCCAGCCAAAAATTGCTATAGCCGACGGTATTTCACGTCGTCTCAGCGGGTATTGGGTTAAGTTTTCAACTAGCAATAGTCACAACTCAGTTAAACTTCATTGTTTATGACAATGCCTCTGCGCAATGATAAATAAACACTAGAAAATCTAAAACAGTTATACAAACACCATGCCATCCAAAACGCGCGGTATATGGTCACTATTTCGTAAATATTAACTACGTTGAACCTCCGATCACCAAAGAAACTATTTAGTGTCACTGCACGCTATATTCTCTACATAATTGTCAATAACATCAAATTCCTGGGTTCCGCTACATTTACTTACAGCACAACACCTTATATTAATGGCGACTTAACTGTTTGGCAAAGAGAAATTCATTGTGGAGCAGCATTTACAGCAATAATACTAATGCTAAAACCCCATAGGAAAAGAATGCGTTACTAGTGTCAAGTTGACTAAGGCTAAGATTGGACAGTGGACCAATATCACCTCACCATTTCTTACTGAAATTTTAATAAATAATTCAAGCAGAAGTGTATTTTAAGTTGTCATGCAATAATTAAGAAGAGTTGGTATATTTAAGAAGCCCCGATTCTTACTTTCGCCGGAAGTTCACATCATACAGGTGAAAAGCTAGCTACTGTCAGTGGTACAAACTGCAAAAGTAATTAAACTAGTACATACGATGGTGAGTGTATTTGATTTTGGATTTTTCATGAGGCCTTTATGGCCAGCCAAAAATTGCTATAGCCGACGGTATTTCACGTCGTCTCAGCGGGTATTGGGTTAAGTTTTCAACTAGCAATAGTCACAACTCAGTTAAACTTCATTGTTTATGACAATGCCTCTGCGCAATGATAAAGCAACACTTGAAAAGCGAAAACACTTATACAAAAACCATGGCATCCAAAAAGCGCGGTATATGGTCACTATTTTCGTAAATATTAACTACGTTGAACCTCTGATCACCAAACAAACTATTTACTGTCACTGCACAATATATCCTCTACAATAATGTCAATAATTTACGTAGATAAAGTTGTCAAAAAAATAAAATCTGAAGCAATATGCTATTCGAAAACATGAACTAATCATAAATAATGCATAGACTGAAAAGTGTTAATTACAACATAGTTTAAAAATTATTCCTGCCTATAAAGGGATATAAAGTTAAAATCACGAAGTCTGTGACGTCATGAAATTCCTGGGTCATCAAAGTCAATTCTTAAATAATAAAAAGAAAAAACACGCAAAAAAAAACAAAAAAAAAACAGCGAAATGCTTTTCGAACACTTGAAGGAGTTCTTCAACTCGTCAAAATGATTATTTTTATGGAATTTTTATATAGCTTAGTGGAGTCTGGTTAACCGTCTCTCCGCTTAGACTAACATTTATAAGGGGGAAAATGTTTCATATGGTACGTAATGTTTAAAGAGTCATACATAAATTCAACCCCAGAAACCTTTTCTTAGAAAAATATTGAAGAGAAGGCGCATTCACTCAACAAGGATGCGGATTAAAAGAAAGTTTTATATACAATCTGAAATAATTTCGTGTAGATGTATTTCTCAGACAAAATGGCTAGGGTCATCGTTAAGATTAAGATTTCGGTCGACTGTATGAAGCTATTCAAGTTCCAATACGAAATACAGTACCCAACGTTGCCCGGTTTATTTTAAGGGACTGGAAATAGGGAAGAGTTTTAAGTCTATGCAGATACTAAACAGTAAATAGTCTTTGGAGGCTTGGAGCCACCCAAATTAAATATCTGTAAGATGTTGTTATTTAAGAAAGTAAGTTATACAACTTTCAATTTTAGTAAAACAACGCTTAGAGTTTATTCATAAAGCTAAAATGTTACGTTCTACAACAGAACCATGTTTCAATGCCAATCCACCCTCGAGGAACTCTACCACCAAACCACTTCTAAAACCTTCCCCTAATGTTACTAACGTCAATCATGTGGTTTGGTCAAATCAGGCATCGAATAGTGATTGATCATAAAGATCAAACATAACAAACAAATCTACAAATATATACAGTATAAGAAACTTCTCGTTTTGGAGATGAAAAGTTTCTTTTGGCAACGTTTTCTATGATAAAACTATCAGACAGTAAAAATATGCCTACTTCATATACGTGAATGGCAAAGACACGTACGCTACAAGATTAATTCTTACGTCAGAGATCACCCCGAGATCCAAAAAAGGGAAGCCTATTTCTCTAATTACAGTTGGAAATGTTCAGGACAATTAAAAGGTATCAGAAAGAACATTAAACTAAAATTAATTTCGTTTCGGGGTACGAAAATAATCATTATAGATTAATATCGCATGCATTTCACACCGTGACATATCTACAAAGAAATTTAAAAAATTATGTGCCTCGGGCTACATAAAGGTACTGATTTCTTAATTGAAAAACTTAAAGAATACAGAAAAAACTTAACAAACACTGGGGAAAAGAAAAACTCATGGGTGTAGTCAGTATGAGGTTTAATTCATTAGACACTTCCAAGGGGTAAACCGCTCCTGCTGATCATTTTTGGATCTCTTCAAAGGGCACGGGTGCGTTCAGTAACACGCAACGGAGTTTCCGTTGAAAGCGAATTCATTTGAAGAACATAATGAATAGAGTGGTACTGAGAGGGGAGGACTTACGGAGACGTGACGTTAATATTGGTAGTCTAAATTGCTGACGACTTCCAATATGGTTGCCAAAACTGAGGTAAGGGATAGGAGGGTGTGGCGTCACGATAAAGTTCGTAGTAGCAGACGATATCATCCATAGTTTATTTGGAATAGCCTTTCAGTAGGAGATTATGTTGAACGACGTCTCGTTTATTCAACTGAGCTTAACCCGTTTAGACTCCGTTTGGCGTTTCTGAACGCACCAGTAGTAATTTTTTCCTCGATAAGCGACGCTAAACCTTCAGACTACAAAATTCATAAATCTCGAATTCAAAGCGAACCCCTCTATGAAAACCATAACATTCCACACACTGACTTTCAGAAACTAAAGTTCTAGCCACAAATTCAAAACCCTAGGCATATAATCTTCTTTAGATAAATCATAAAAAACCTACCAAATATAAATGATTTTTAGAGACTATGGGTGTATGTTTTTATACATAGTTTATGCTTAATTAAATTATGCTTGACTTAATAGTTGCAACAGTTACTAATCTTGGGAACCTCTCTATTGCGATATAAGATATATTAAACTTAAATTTGGGTAACTTAATTATGAACTTTGGACTTGTTTTGAATTAACCTTCCTTGGTTTTTCCAATTTTGAAATATTAGTAAACTAGTAAAGAAAAGAAAATAGTGTTGATGAAGTGTTCAAAATGAAAGAAATTAATGTTACGTGACGGGTGTGACGAAATCAAACGAAATATACGTCTTTGGCATCCATAAGAAACTTCGCTCAATCATTGTATATGTGTTGTATTTAAAATATTACTGTACCATATAAGATAGTTACGTAGGCGTTGTAAATTATGCAAAAGGAAATACAATAAAACGGATTCACCACTTTCGAGCTTCCAAAACCACCAAGGAAGATGAAGCCAGAGAAGTTTGGTCAGTAAAGGAGTTTCTCTTCGTGAAACGTAGCAGGTCACGTGTCTAATATTCGGCATTAGTTTAACTGCGCATGATAGGAGCGCAACACGTAATTACAGTCTGACGCCAGAGGCAGAATGGACCATTTCGATGATAACTTAGAGGGAAAGTTACACCAACCTTCCCTTGATTGATCTTCCTTGCTACCACTATGTATTTTGGTTCTTTTTTCTTTCTTATTCTTGAAAAACATAATGGGGTCTTGGCGTCTTTTGCTTTTCCTTTCTCTATTCAAATAAATTAATACCAACAAGTCAACATGGAGGAGAAAGGGGCAAGTATATGAAAGAATGGATTTCAATATTGGGTTCAGTGCGATTGACCATACTAACTGGTCTATGGATTAGGCTCTATGCCGGAACGCAGCAAAAGAGTCCCATAAAAAGTATCTACGCGCATGGTCCAAGTGAAGGTTAGACTTAACATTGTCGCCCTATCTCGTCTTTCCCTCTGACATTAGGAAGTGACTCAAAACTTGAATTTTGCGCGGTAAAGCTCGCGATGGGATCATTATTCGATATTAAAAGTTCACCGTACAGCCAATAGACCATTTCGACGTAAACAATGGGTACGAGCAACCCTCAGTATCGGAACATACGAGGGGTTTGATCCATTGCCATCTTTGTGCATACAGGATCCTTAAAAAACCTAATGAGCAGACGCCAAAAATCAAAATGGAAGGCAGAGTTTTACAATCGCGACTTTCCCTCTTAGTTATATTACCTACTACATATTCTCACGGCATCTCCTTCTATCCTCCATGATTCTAATTATCAAGGTACTATTTCTCATTATTATCGGATGGAAATGAAAATGGATTGCAGGCAAAGGTAAAAAAGAATTAAAAACCCGGTTGTATTCTAAATTTCTAATAACACTGACTTCCTGTTTCAGATATAAACATTCTCATTCAGACGACAATGCAATAGGAGAGGAGTCTCCGATATTATTTCGAGGACGAATCTTTTGAAGGTCTCTCTCGCTGTACTACCTAATTCCCGGAATGGAATTGAAATTCAAAGGTGGCCTCTAACGACCAAGAATGGTCCTGGACTAACAATGACTTAAAGGGATAGTAGCACGTAACTTCGAATGCGGCAGTTTCTCAAACGCTTTGTCGCGACACGTCATTGCGTTGTTTTTGAGACGAAAGTTTAAATTTTGAGTTAGAAAATCGTAAATAATGTTCAAAGCCAAATTATCAAAAAATAGACCTTTTAGACGTAAAAAAGGGGGTAGGCAGCCTTAAGTATCGGGACATACAAGCAAATACAAGGGGGTTGATACATTGCCATCCGTCTCTGCGCACGTTCATGATATAAAAAGAATTCAGCGCAGGCGCCGAAAACCGAGATGGAGGGCAAAGTTTTACCCCCGTGTCTTTCCCTCTTAGTTACATCGAAATAGTCTGTTATCGGCCCTTACCCGTTAGGCTACTTCGTACAGCCAGACCCGGGGGAGGAGGAAGTCGATCCCTATTGGACAACTAGTACCACCTGACGGATTTGTCGAATGGGGTTATTTCCCAGTTCTTCACGGAGTAGCCTAACGTGTAAACTGTAAACGCCAATAAGGAACCTTAATTGCTTGTATCATATTTAATATTGCAGATAGAATCATGGTTCCAAATGATATATTCATTCTTTTATACGCTCTTTCGATTAAAAAGAAGAAACATTTATGGTACTATCCCTTTAATGAATGAACGATCGGACGGACCACCCCCTAAGGCACCCTGATTAACGAAACAAAAGGTAAAGAAAGAAAAAAACCTAATAATTTTAACCTTGTTACAATACGCAATTTCATCGTAGCGCGCCCAAAGTTAACAACACCACACATCTTTTTGTATATTATCTCGGTCGAATCTCGCCGGTTTGTGCTCTTTTAGTTGTGGACCGGTTACCGCGCCTCAAGAACGATGACGAAATTTTAAACTTCATTCATAATTCATTTTGTAATCGTCTTTTCAGAAATAAAAGTTAAGTTCGGATTTAATTCTAAACATATTGTCGTTCCAAGTTCTAATTATTAACGATTGGACTAAAAAGTAAATTTCCTTCTCAAAATTAAAGTATAAATAATTTCTAATTTTCACAGCTAATAGATCAAACAAACTTCGACTTTCAAAAATGTCTAATAATTTTTGTTAAATCGTCATCTGTTACTTTATTTACCCCAAAATATAATACTCGATCTTGGGTGAAGAAGTGGATCGTTAATGACGTCATACACACATCACCCGTCATTATTGCAGTTTCCCAAACACTGACCCTGTGTAGTGAGATTTCCAACATATGCATATATAATCGGGCAAAATATGTGTCGCAAGTTTTCGCAACTACGAAAACTTTGGGAAATAGTGCTCTAGTCTGAACGAAACTCTTAAAGACGCACCCAGGTGCTGAGGGGAAATCATATTAAAGTTTCAAACGTCACTAAAAGAAGTTGGGAATTACCTTTGAAATTTTGACGTATGGTTTTTGTTTTGGCCTATATTGGATTATTGGGCAATTTAATAACCAGTGTACATGTTAGACTTTTAAGCCCTTGGGAAAAAGAACTTAGCGGATTTCTAGATTACTCTAAAACGGGGCAATGTGTTTTGTATTACGTTAACATCACTTGACTGCGTAGCGAAACTTGAATCGGATGAATACACAATGGTAAACCTTACTGAAAAGAAAGTAGTTTTTCTCAAGCGATGTTTACAAAAACATTTAGAAATATTAAAATTCCGATAGCGGAACTAAACGTATAAGAAAATTTCTTTTGGGGCTTCAAAATTTGCATAAATTTTCTGGAGAAATAATTAGCAAGACTAATTAATAAGGGTTCAACGTCTTTAGAGCATCAGTAATGTTTAAAACCATATCTCAAAACACAGCCGTTACTGGAGAAAAATGATGACAGGTTCACAGGCAAAATTTAGTATAGCAATGAATCAGCAAATGTCTAGCTTGTGGTTTCGTGTAGGGGCCCTGGAAGTCTACGACTGGTCAAATCGCCTTATCACAATTTTTGAGAGACCCAGGGGCTATCTTTAAAAATTTCCAGACAGACAGAGATATTGACTTCTTAAAAGAAAAGGCGCACGAAATAACGTGGGCGACTAAAGAAAGGCATTCTATATCATCATAAGCAAATAAACAGCCCTAATAAGTTAAACATAACATTACTCCAAAAAACTAAATAACAGCGAATAAAGACGTCATCCCGACAATATTGTCATCTTTGTGGCTATAATTTCAAAATTAAATTATCGTTAACACTTTGTTGTTCGTGTGCATTTGTCAAAAACTACTTTACGGACCAAATTTGGTGGACCGGTAACTTTGAAGCCATATCTATTGTCTTTGGATCCACATAACGGATGCTCCGTTCTAACCCTAATACAAGCAGACGATATTGCCGTCCCCCGTTTTATAAAGTGTCTAGAAACCATTTAGTATTAATATACAGCTAAGCTGAAACTATTTGGTAAACAACAACAAACCACGCTTGTTTGAATCTGAATCTTAAGTCTAAAATAAAATGGCCACAATACTTAAAAAACCACAGAAGCAATCAAAATTGTTTAACTTACAGGGAGATATTATACCCTTATGATATCATCATCAACTTGTAAAGGTAAGACTCTAAGATTCGTGATAAATCACCCTTATTATTAACCTCCCCCCCCTCTACTCGTAATAGCCCATAAAGATTTCCAAGTTATGCAAATTAGATTTTAGAAATTATAAGAATAGGTATCTTAACTCCGAGCCTCACCCACTCGGCAATGAATGGCATGTTTTAGAGTGTGGGCCCGCAATTTGATTCTTTTCGTAGGCGGTGGGGCCATGGGCGTGGCCTCGGGGTAAAGCTGGTGGATAGACAAACGTCACAAAGGTGCAGGCGCAGGCATTTCTAATGATAGGGTTTTGCCATAAAAGGGTTGGAAAAAACGTTAACTTATTATTTCCGTCATATTTTAGGCGAAGAATAACGCTCTAATTTTAGTTTTAAGACTATTTTTAATGACACCCTCGCTTCTTAAACCGAAAATTAATGGATTTTAAAAGTGTTTTGGTTTTAAAGTTTGCGGATTAGACAATGTTTTGCAGTCAGAGTGGGAGGTTCCCGTTCACGCGTTTCTGGGATGATTTAATAGCGTGTAGGCCTTGGATTTAACCCGCAACGCAAAGATATGTTAATAACGTTCGAAAGGGAAGGGTAGATTGAGAAATTTAGCGTTTGTTTGCGTGTTTGAGCTATTACATACCGAATTTTAACAAACATCGTGGAAAGAAAACGTCTTGGGCTCATTTTAACTACGATAAATTAATTAAATAAACGCAACTGATATTACACTAAATAATTTCAAAGGTTTGGGAAAATCAAATTAGGCCTAATAGGTTTAAATAATTTAAGACATTTTGAAAAATCCAATTAATAGGTCTAGATTATTGGATAAACTTCACAAAACTCAATTAATAGGTCTAGATAATTAAAGATGCTGCACAAAACTCAGTTAAAAGGTCTAGATGATTGGATAAACTTCAGAAGAAAACCCAATTAACAGATCTATATCATTGGATGAACTTCAGAAGAAAACCCAATTAACAGATCTATATCATTGGATGAACTTCAGAAGAAAACCCAATTAACAGATCTATATCACTGGATGAACTTCAGAAAATCCAATTAACAGATCTATATCACTGGATGAACTTCAGAAAATCCAATTAACAGATCTAGATCATTGGATGAACTTCAGAAAATCCAATTAACAGATGTATATCACTGGATGAACTTCAGAAAATCCAATTAACAGATCTAGATCATTAAATGAACTTCAGAAAATCCAATTAACAGATCTAGATCATTGGATGAACTTCAGAAAATCCAATTAATAGATCTAGAATTAGAAGTCAAGAAATAGAAAAGCTTTGAAATAATGAAAAAAAAAAGTGAATAATACCAGAAGTATATAAAACTTCTCACGTTACATAACTGAGCAAATAGAAGTGATCCTTCTTCTATTATCCCCTTCTGATAATACCTACACCACGCGAGACACTGACCTTAAACTTCATAAATCTTTAATAGATTCCCTTTAAAAAAATTGTCATAAAAACGTTGTCGCGTTCCAATCATTGAAAGCTTTATCAGTTTAATATTATAATGAATGTGATGAGGAACCCACTTAATAACGCCCAAATACCTCGTGATAGACCCCATAGAAATAGGATGATCGCTTTTAAAAGGACACTGCTCCTGGGCCACGCTGCTGCCTGCTGATGTTTGGTATACGTGGGAAGCCCATAGTACACGCTAAGCGGTAACGCCTCGAACTCTTCATGAATATATTCAATTATAGCAAGCACGTGACACAGTATTTCGGTGTTTTCCAAATTCTTTGTCGGACGAATTTCATATCTTCGAGGAGGAAAGGTCCATTCTGGAGTAGAAACTCTATAGCGCGAACACTAGACGAGAGGCCCTTTTTCGAGCATAGTACCTAGGTTTTTGGTTGGGCATTAGGTGCCACCCTAGCCTGGTTATAGCAACAAGAGCTACTATTTGCAAGTGCCTGGTGGCTGCACTCAATAATGTCCAACCTTGACCTACGGATGGCCCCCAACTCTACACTCCAGAATAAAATTCTCCTCCTCCAAGTTCAAACAACTTTTTAAATTTCGAGTAAAAAGCATAAATAGGTTTCATATGCAAAATTTATGTATTAAATTATTGAAAAACCTTAATGTCACGTGGTAGTTTTAAGTCTATTATTGGCCTACAAATAATTACGCTCACTGCCTCTTTAAGTCTAGTTTAGTGGCCTGTTAAACACAGGCTATTTTCAACACAAAATTTGGATTATCATATAGAGCAAAGCCAAATATGGAAATTGTTCAAAAAAATATAGCTCTATGAAATTAAATTAATAAAAATCACATTTAAATTAAGAAGTGTCATATATTTATAATATGGCAACTTTGAAAACTTAGGGAAACACCCAGAGAAAAATTACATAAGACAGTTCAAAGCTATGTTCAATATTCATCGGCCTAAGATGATTGGAGAAATTCATTTGAACGAACTATTTAGCATATTTATATAAGTAGCCTACGTAGAAAGAACGTATCTCCTTTGGCATGGTTCTTCTTTTTCGATATTACAAATAATAATCAAGGAAAGTTGACCCACGCCTATTTTGCACCAACAAGTCTGGAATACGCAACTGAGCACTACATTTCGTACAAACAAAATAACTTATTTATCCCGCCTTCTTCCGTCGTAAATTTTACCCTGACATTTGGGCGTACTTTCTACAGTTTAGAGGATAAGGTCAAGATAATTTTACACACACAACAGAATTTACCATCTGCTCGACAAACTATCCATATTTCAACGTTTTGCTTCTTTGTTTTCACTTTGAAGTCTTAAACATGGTGGTTTGAAAGTTGAAGTTCAAGTATCGCGTGTTTTTCGATCGTTCAAAACTTCAAAATAACAAGCTTACTTATTTATAAAAAATTCTATTAAAAAAATTCGTTATGACTCAGAAGATGGGTTAACTTCACATTATCATGCCTCTGACTCCCGAATGGCGTGCTTTTGCAGGTAGTCAGTAACAGGTGAAGTCGTTCACTTTTGCACTTCGCAATAGGGTTGGTTTCAAATCTATAGGTGGGACACTTGGCTTCATCTTGCTAGGAAACTTGGTAGGGTAACTTGGCTTCGAATCTATGGGTATTTAACATGGCTTCGAATCAATGGGTATTTAACATGGCTTCGAATCAATGGGTATTTAACATGGCTTCGAATCAATGGGTATTTAACATGGCTTCGAATCAATGGGTATTTAACATGGCTTCGAATCAATGCATATTTAACATGGCTTCGAATCAATGGGTATTTAACATGGCTTCGAATCAATGGGTATTTAACATGGCTTCGAATCAATGGGTATTTAACATGGCTTCGAATCAATGGGTATTTAACATGGCTTCGAATCAATGGGTATTTAACATGGCTTCGAATCAATGGGTATTTAACATGGCTTCGAATCAATGGGTATTTAACATGGCTTCGAATCAATGGGTATTTAACATGGCTTCGAATCAATGGGTATTTAACATGGCTTCGAATCAATGGGTATTTAACATGGCTTCGAATCAATGGGTATTTAACATGGCTTCGAATCAATGGGTATTTAACATGGCTTCGAATCAATGGGTATTTAACATGGCTTCGAATCAATGGGTATTTAACATGGCTTCGAATCAATGGGTATTTAACATGGCTTCGAATCAATGGGTATTTAACATGGCTTCGAATCAATGGGTATTTAACATGGCTTCGAATCAATGGGTATTTAACATGGCTTCGAATCAATGGGTATTTAACATGGCTTCGAATCAATTGTTATTTAACATGGCTTCGAATCAATGGGTATTTAACTTGGCTTCGAATCTATGGGTAGATAACTTGGCTTCGAATCTATAGGTAGATAACTTGGCTTCATATCTATAGTATAGGTAGATAACTTGGCTTCATATCTATAGTATAGGTAGATAACTTGGCTTCATATCTATAGTATAGGTAGATAACTTGGCTTCATATCTATAGTATAGGTAGATAACTTGGCTTCATATCTATAGTATAGGTAGATAACTTGGCTTCATATCTATAGTATAGGTAGATAACTTGGCTTCATATCTATAGTATAGGTAGATAACTTGGCTTCATATCTATAGTATAGGTAGATAACTTGGCTTCATATCTATAGTATAGGTAGATAACTTGGCTTCAATCTATAAGTAGATAACTTGTCTTCATATCTATAGTATAGGTAGATATCTTGGCTTCAATCTATAAGTAGATAACTTGTCTTCAAATCTATAGGTAGGTAACTTAGCTTCAAATATCTATCTCCAAATGGCCCTTTACAATAAAATTAATAACATCGATTCACGCACAAGAATTGAGATATTTGTTTCTCTCCTAAAAAAAGGGTGTTTTTAAAAACTTATAAAAGATGTTATCGGTCTTTCGTTGTCTTTCCCGCTTTTCTATCTCACTTAATAGTGGAAATTCTTTTAGGGGATTTAAATTACGTCTTAATAAGCGAGTCTCCGCTTATGTAAAAGGGCCGACCTGGCAGCAGCAAAAATATAAAAAATTAAAAAACTTTGAGAAAAATTATAAAATTTGGAGGCTGCTAATGATTCGAACACGAGTCACGCGGACGCCCTTCCACCTTCAAATTAAAACAAGTATAATCAACCGTAACTACGCTACATATTCGCCAGTCCATCGTTCGTTTGATTGAGCTCTCTTTTTGCACACCACAAAAACTATTTTAAACTATAATTAGCGTTAAATTACGCGTTAAATGTAACCTCCCACGCCACCAAAAATATCATACGAACGAACGCCAACGTTCAGAACAAATTAATCCCACAGAAGACATGCCATTGTTTCTTAATATTGAGGGCTAAAGAAACTTGAGAAGTGCAATTTTTTAATTTCTTCCCTATAGTTTGGGATTATAAAATCTTGAAAACAAATCTTACATAATGTTTCGTAACATTAAATATGTGGAATAAGATTATCAAATCATAATTTAGCGCACGCTTTAACTACATAAGTATAATTCTTCAAAAGATGCAGAAAATATTTTGAAAATTAATGAACTTTCAGTTTTGAGATTTTGAAGTTTATGTTTTATATTATTTTGTTCCAGCAGAATTTTGAGTTTCAGATTCAGGTATTAGGTAGCTTTAATGAAAATAGACCATTTCAAGACAAGAGGGTAAAACTTTGCCTTCCATTTTAATATAAATTAACTAATTATTTAGTTTAAATAAATCCATGTTTTAAAAAATACGTCACATTTAAATTTTCTTACAGGGACCTAAGCGTCAGACCACACTGAGAAAACGGATGACGTCCATGGGAAAGGGTTTTTATTACAGTCCATATTATCACATAGCAACCCCTGTATGAAAACTTAACTACTTGTATCTTCTAAAATATTGTAGAAGATTCCAATTTAAAATTTAAATTAGTTCAAATCTCCTAACGAATAAAGAAAAAAATAAAACAAAAAATAGTCTGAACTTTTCCCATTAAGTTTCAGATATACAGGGTATTTGTGAAAGGTCCATCAATAATGAAAGGGCGTATTTATTGGGCCATTTTGAGTCGAAAATGTTCTATGACATTTTTCCGTTCGGGCCACTGTTTTCAAGTTATGATTGGAGTAATTTACGGATGACCCCTTAAATTTAATTAAGAAATTGAAAGACAGCGCTAATTTAATGAAGGGGTCATCCCTAAAATATTCAAATCATAACTCGAAAACCGTGGCTCGGACGGCAAAATGTCATAGAACATTTTCGACTCAAAATGGCCCAATAAATACGCCCTTTCATTATTGATGGACTTTTCACAAACACCCTGTATAATATAATCTTCGACTGCAGCCTTAGTCTAATTGTCAAAAATAAAAAAAACATTTAAACAGGTTCTTCCAGGGAACCCAAGAACCTCAAAGCCTACAGAGAAAAGGAAGGCGTAGGGGTGGGTAACCATAACCCTCGAATCCACAAAGTAATACAAAATGAGAACCGAAAATAAAATAATCAGGGTATAAAAACCCTTTTCTAATGAGCGTTACAACATTCTAAAACAAACTCCTTGAAATTTAAAATAATAAAATTGCTTTTACGTTTCGTTCGTGGGTTGAATATATCAAAAATCAAGCGCTTTAAAAGCGACAAGCCTCTCTTGACATATTATCAGTCTATTGATTTTTCAACAAAACGATTGACTTCATCGTAATGATGGTCATTTAGATTAAAGATAAAAGCGTAATTCGGATATTAAATACCATCGAATTTGTTCGAATATCGAACAATTAATAGCAGATGTTTTATTATATAATGAAGCGAAACCAAACGGAGGCGGGTTAATTTCGCAAACGTGAATCACGCAACTTTTCTGCGGTAAAAACGATAAAAAGTAGGGCTATCTTCCCAAACTTCTCAGAGAGTAGCTTGGCTTTTCTTAAAAATAAAATAAAAGGTAGTAAGCCAAGGACAAGCGTAATCTTGGAATAAAACTACTACCTACCTACCTACTTACAGAAGAAAAAATAAGTTTTTTTGTTTTCTTTTTTAAGAAAAAACTTCCCTTATACCCTCTCCAAACTCCCACATAACATAAATATAGCAATACGAGTGTAGATGCTAGTCATGTGACTTAACTTTGGTCTTTTTATTGAAACACTATTCTTCATAATTGTTTTTACTTTTAAATTTTATGATTTATTTGAACTCCATGTTTCATCATCTTTGAGTTTACGATTTATGTTATACCTAGTTTTCAGGCTAGGATGATCCATACCGTTTACACAAGGAGACCAGACTACTTGGAGGACAAAATAGTTTGTCCTCCAAGTAGCCTGGTCTCCTTGTGTAAATTTTATGGATCCTCCTAGCCTGAAACTATGTATATAAAGTTGAAACCTTAGAGGTTCATTAGCTCGAGAAAAAATACCCCAATTGCGGCCTAGCCCCTGTGTGTTGGTTTCTCTGCGCGTATTTTCCGAAATGGTCTATTATGGATGCTCGTTACACCACATAAAGATTTGTCTTTCTTAATATAATACCGATGATTTAACAATAATTACTTAAGTTCAATGGTTTGGGGATTCCTCTTAAACGGTTACATTACCGTTCATTAAAATCATGCCAATAGCGTACCAAATCGGCAACGAAAACTAGACGCGAAAAATGGCTTGAAAAACATTTTCTAATTATTAAACAAACGAAGTTTTACTCATTTATTAGGGGTAAAATATTTAACTCAAAGGTCAATTAATTAAACGGGTAATTAAATCTTAATAGTATGTCGTGTTTAAATTAAAACTAAATAAAAACCTTGATGAAATTTCAAATTAACCATAATTAAATTTATCAATTCTAAAAAAAGTGCAAGAACAACATTATTTGGTCGAAAGATTCTAGGCGGCTTTTTCGTCCAAGGCTATGAGCGATTATAATAATTATTAGACGGTTTTCTATACAGTTTTTAAATGGCTCGAACAAAATATGAAAATAGAAGTGTATTCCGAACACGATGTTCGTACGAGTCGCGTTGATTAATGACTTGTTTATATAGGATTAATATCATGGCGTAGTAATACACTGGCGCCGATACGCTTTCCTGATTCTATCTCTAAATCTAAACCACATATATCATTTTTAATTCCATTGAAATTTAAATTTACGTGACGTCACCGTTACCTCCTTGCTGAAAAGAAAATTCAACCCCAAAAGCCTTTGCCATCATATTCAAAATTAAATATCAAAAGGCAACATTTTAAAAGGGATAGTAGTGACTAGTGATAAGGTTTTGTTGATTTTAAATACATGTAAATGAGAAAGTTTCAACCAAAATGGTAGTTTTGTTACACTCCGGACGTGAATTTTTCTTTTTTTAACAGAAATAGCATATAAATTGATGAATATATCAATTGGAACCATGCTTCTTCCTACAATATTAAGGAAGATATGAGCAATTAAGTTTCCGTAATGGATACTACACGTTAGGCTTAACCGCGAAGCACAGGGAAGTAACCCTATTGGTCGAATCAGTCAGGTGATACTAGGCGTCCAATAGGGGTACTTCCCAGTGTTTCGCGGGAAAGCCTAACGTGTAGTGTCCGTAGCATGAAATTAGGGAAACTTAATTGCTCATATCTTCTTTAAAATTGTAGATAGAAACATGGTGCCAATTGATAATATTCATTATTTTAAACACTCTTTCGATTAAGAAAGAAAACAAATTCAGCCCAAAGTATCCCTTTAAATGGCGACGCCTTTTCAAATTTAGCTTGCAATTCCACTTCATGAACATTTAAAAAAATTGGGAAAATTCTTATTCATTGTCTTTCAAATTATAATTTGAAATCTTAAGGTCGAATCTCTTTAATTCCATTCTCTGATAGAAATGGAAAGACCGCCTTGATTCTCCACGAAACAAAAGCTCGAATAATTACGTTACGGGCTCCTGAGAGTCACGAGATTTGCTGAACTACTTTTCGAGAGCTTGTTTTTTTTTGTTTTTTTTTCTTACACCGCCTCTGTATTTAAAGCTATATCTGTGTAGGTTTCGAAAGTGGATAAGAATCAGTGGAGGTTTACAAGAAACAATTACGGTTACGTAATATTAATAGCTACGTGTGTTAGCGAGTAACTCTAAAACATAATCCTCGTAATGTTAACTCTAAGAGATTTTAATGAAACTTAGGATTGAATATAAATATAAATAGAAAATGGAAACTGCAAAAATCAAGAACCGATTGTTAAAAAAATTGTGATTCGCCTGTTTAGGTAAGCTTCGGCCATTTCCCTATTGGTTAACTTCTAATCCTGCTCGTATTTCAACATGTTCTTCACGTCAAAGTATAGCCAGAGAGTAAAAGTCTTCAGTTTGTGCCAGAAAAGGTTGTCCCTCTTTACCGCTTGAACACTTAAAAGTGTAACCCCACTATTTCACTATTAGAGCTATAAACGAAGGAGATGTGCATATTTTTCAGACTAGGAGGATCCATACCATTTACACAAGGAGACCTGACTTTTGACTCCACCACGGAGTCTGGCCCAGGGCCGGAAATAAGCACAGGACACTGGAAATTGTCCAATAAAATTTTAAAATGTCCCATAATTTTTTTAAAAACTAAGGGGGTCACTGGACATTTTGACCTATAAATTTTCCGAAGTTTTGATACCTTGACTATGGAGAAGCGACACCATTGTTGCACACTCCAGTGGACAATGTCCTATAAATTTTCCAGTCAAACAGGGGGTCACTGGACACATGTCCTATAACAAATTTTTCTTATTTCCGGCCCTGGTCTGGCCCCCTTGTATAACATCTGAAGTCTGGTCTCCTTGTGTAAATGGTATGAATCCTCCCAGTCTTAGCTATGGATTATGGAGAAATAGTTACGCAAGACCACAATTGCTGAACCAATTAATTTAGCAATACTACCAATATCAATACTCTTTAATAAGAGCTGGTATCTAATCTTCATTTAACCACTTTCTTGTTTTTCGTGTATACAATTCGTGTATTCCACAGACGCAACAAAAATCCCACTAACTAACAAACACACAGCTCCGAATCTATAAGCTACATTGTGTTTACAAAAGTAGCTAAAAATTTCATTTGGTTGATGCTTTTTAAGTTAAGAGTGTATAACAAAACCTAGAGATTATGTTCTGCGTTGGAGGTACCTAAAGAACTATCTACAAAATTCCATCTTCGCGTAATTTAAATTGCATGGGCTGAGAAAGGGTTTGAATTAAAACTGAGCATAAAATAAGTAACCATTCCCGAAATTTTTACCGCAAACAATGCTCCTCGTAAATTACTAAACAACAAACAAAAATTGTTGCAACATTTCTACCTCTAAATATTAAATAAAAATTCCATCCACATTTTTAAATTAACGCCTTGGTTTTGAATTAATTAACCGTCGGGGTTTACAATTAAAAATGTATAAATATATATTGTTGACACGATAAAGTTAGAGTGGTTTATGAAGCTCGTTTCACACTAACTCCATAAAAGGGGCTGACTTCATTTATTTTTGGTTTATAAATCTTAAAAATATAAAAACCACGAAAAACTTAACACCACGCCCACAATTAATTAATTTAACCTGATTCTATCTAAAGTGTCAAAAATACGACGCAATTAGGTGCATAATTAATGCAGGTTTTAGCCCTACCGTAATTAATTAAGTTAATCTTACGAAATTTGAGAAAAATATCTAATTATAAATTCTCAAAGTCTTGTTTCCAAAAATGGTGATTTTTTTCTTCTTCAATGTAAAGAATATAAATTTTTTTCTTATCTTTCGTTGGAAAACATGAATTAATCATGAAATATGGTAATTTTTAAGCTACAATTTTCAGATAGGGTTTTGTATTTCGCCTTTTAAGGGAAAAATGGTTTCAAAACGATTCGAAAACAGAAACTAGTTTACGAGGGATTTGGTTTGTAGTTTTGGGAGTGACTGTTTTTAGCTCCGTTCGCACTTGGAGGATTCGTAAAAATAGTAAATGGATTACGTGGCGCCATCTAACCAAATACGAATCAGTTTTTAAACAAATATACACCCATTCGTTTAAAAGTGGGCGTAAAGGATTTTAAAGGGAAGGCGTATGAAAATAAATCATGAAATATCCTAAACACATTGTTCATAACCCCATAAAAACCTTGTGAACATAACCCTAGAAATATACTAAACAAAGCTGTGAACATAGCTCTATAAATCTACTGAACACCTTTGTGAACATAACCTTAAAAAATATTCTAAACACCTTTTGTGAATATAACACCTTAGCAATATTCCAAACACCTTTTGTGAACATAACCCTATAAACATTTTGTAAACATAACCCTAAAAATATTCTAAACACCTTTTGTGAACGTAACAATATGCTTTGAACAGGTCTTCAAAAACCCCTAAAATTAGCCTTAATTATCTTGCTAACATAACATAACATGAAACCCGTCAATAATGATATTTTATAAACATTCCCGGTCCTAATTTAGACAGCCGACAAACTGATTAACAATTCAAGTACTTTCCCTTTAAATTCAAACTTTCCTATGAATTTTGCGTAAATCCTTCTTTGGTGGCAAAAATAAAATGTTATTAGATAACCAGTACTTTACAATCCATCCCATAGCTGCTTGTAGATAAAAGATGTTATTATATGCAAATAACGACACAAATCACTAGTATTTACGAATGACTAAGTAGTGAACTGAGTGAGCGAGTGTTTTGGCCTGAGGCCATACATATTTACGTACATCACTTTTTGACAGGACAATCGAACGGCGTCGTCACCGAATCATATTCAAAATATGTAATAACCAAATTATAACCCGACATCGCGACGCGACTTCTTGGAAAAACGCTCTTTCGCTTTGACAATCGCGACAATATTCAAATAAGATTATTATATATATTATCATAAGTTTATAAGACATGTTCCATAAGTATGACACTACCTATACTTAGTAATGCAAGAGGCTTACTGAGATCTAGTTCGAGAACGGCAAGCGACAATTGACTACACTCGGCTTTTCAGTCCATCTTCCTATTTAGCCTATGCTAAGCATTTGACAGCACCTCACCAGGCGTCGCTTTACCTCGAATCTCTGACGTTTCACCTACGTCACTTCATGACAAGCTCTCGGTAACCAGTGACAAACTTATGGAACATATCTTATGATATTATTCGCATGCAAAAGAAATCCATTCTTAGAACCAATAGAGTTCAATGTAAGAGAAAGTTGTTCTCTATGTATTTATTTACTGGTTTTAAGATTGTGATCTTATATATAATTTTAAAATAATAATATTCGCATGCAAAAAAGAAAAATTCACTCTTAGAACTAATAGAGTTCAATGTAAGAGAAAGTTGTTCTCTACGCATTTATTTACTGGTTTTAAGATGGTGATCTTATAGGCCTATATAATTTTAAAATAATAATAATAATATGCAATAATAAAAGTATCCTGAATTAGTCCTACCTGGAAATGAAGAATGATGGTCCATATTAAGCCTAGCGTTAATTTCGGGTTGCCATCGACGATGTCTTCTGCTCGGATGTTCACCAGTTTTATCTGTTGACAATAAAAGGCCAATAATTATTACGTTTCAAATGGAGACTTAATAACAAAATCAAATATGAACGTTTGCTTTTTTCAAACCCTGTTTTAAAAACCGCGAGTATTAATTATTATCGTTGGAAACGGAAGAAGTAGAAAGAATTTGGGATATCACATGCTCAAAGGAATTTCGTGAATATCTTATCATACTAGAGTGCCAATAAGAGAATGAAAGGCAGAGAGTAATACTACTATGTATGTTTGGTAAGAATTAGCTTCTATTTAGCCAAGAAGCGATATCTAGTTTATTAGGAAGAAGGTATAAATTCGCTACATTTCTAAGTTTATCTCCAGTCCAAACGTAGGTCCGGAGTTAATCCCCGCCGCCTCTAAATTACAACCAGCATATCCTTGGTTCTTGAAAACTCACGTCAGCGCGACGCGAATGACGAAAATTACGCATTTCCCGACTGAGGAGAGGCGAAATAGCCCGGCCTCCTTTTACGTCCCCCCTTGTAAATACAAGGGGGGACTGGGACTATGGCACGCGAATACTAAGGCATCTTAACCTTCTCCCTAGTAAACTAGATATCACTTCTTGATTTAGCTCTGTTTAAAAGAACCTCAAGTATTAATTTTCTTTGGAATTGGAAGAAGCAGAGCTATAACATACTCAAAGGACAGATTTTAAAGAGTCTCCATTTTCAGTCGAAAATCCCTTAAAGAATCTTATCGTACATTTCCAAATGCCAAGTCCCTATTTTATGAACTGTACAAGGCCAACCTGATTCAATTTTAATCTAACAATTTATAAGACTAACATCCTAAAATCCTGTTCTATTACAAAGAAGACACGTCCCGAAAGTAGTCATGGAATGAATTCCATTTAAATGAAACAAAATTTAACGCTTCTCAAAAGCAATAAGGAAAACCTAACCCATTAAATAACATTCGCGTACGTCTTGACACTAGCAAAATTGAAATCTACGATACGACTTAAAACCAGCTCTTTAAAACGATATAACTTTTATTAACTGAATATATTAGAAAACGACTACACTACTGCCATAATTCTAAGAGCAAAAGTGGGAGTAACATTGACAAAAGGTCATACGACCTCTAACGTTGACCCCGCGTATGAAAACGCGTGCCAGGAATGTTATTATGGCGTATCTTAAATTAAAATTTGACGTGTTCCATCAAAAGGTGAAATTTTAAATATTTTCAAGTTACCTCCCATCAGGGTGCAGAGTGTAAACTTTACCAAGAACTTGGCATTTAATTAATTTAATGGGTTTGGTTTTTTACAGAAGAGGTTAGTTATCTTTAGTGATAGAATATCGTAACTGATGTAATGTGTGCCTTATTTGTTTGGTTGAACCAGTGTAACATTCCCTCTTCAGAGTCAGTAGATTATAAAACGTGAACGTCCAGGGTTAACTCTAACGATTTCAGTCACTAGACGTTTGACATGATTCCTTGCCGTTCACGTTTCAAGTAAGTCACTCTTAAAACTCTTCAATAGTGGCTTATTTCTACCTTAGAGGAGGACCGTTTGATATTGCAAACTCTCTAACACTGTACACCAGAGGGCCCCTTCCACGTATGGACATAAGATTTATCCATAGTACTCTGGGTCAAATTTGATTGGGCATAATCTTTAGGTACCACCAAGAAGCGATATCTAGTTTACTAGGGAGCAGTTATAAATTCGCCATATTTCTAGCTTTATCTCCAGCCCCAACGTAGGTCCGGAGTTAATCCCCGCCTCTAAATTACAACCAGCATCTCATTGGATCTTGAAAACTCACGTCAGTGCGACGCGAATGACGAAAATTACGTATTTTCCGACTGAGGAGAGGCGAATTAGCCCGGCCTTTTACGTCCCCCTTGTATTTTGAAAGGGGGACTGGGACAATGGTGCGCGAATACTTAGGCATCTTATACCTTTTCCCCTGTAAACTAGATATCGCTTCTTGGTACCACCTATTTATAACAACAAGAACACCTATTTACATGTCCCACAACTACTCTACTCCAGAATCAAAACTACCTTCCTCCAAGTTCCTACTTTACTGTAGTTTATAACCATATCAGCTAACTATGTAAGTTAAAATATTTTGGGTCCAATTCAAACCCTTTTTCATTTTTTCTTCGAAATTTACCGGTTTAGGGGGAGGATGTCGTAAGACAGTTGGGAAACATTGCAATACCATAACATAATTTATATTTTTAAGATATTACCTTTCTATATCGCAGAAAATCCAAGGCTATCTGGACATTTTGTAGCATGTGAAACCTCATCCTGCCCCTCTCTCTGGGCTGCAAAAAATCATAGTGAAAAAAAAAATTAAAATTTAATGACATCATAATTGGAGACCGATTAGAGATATTTTATTAAAAAGAAAATGAATTAAATTTGGCCCGCAACGAAGAATGTTTTCGTCAAATAATACCAATTTTATGTTAAAATACGCTTTGTGTGCTATCAAGGACTTTCCCCTGTTTGAAATGGTAAATTTTTAAACAGTTCAGAACTACTTTGCAAAATAGACGAACGTCTAATGTTAAAGCCGCGTTCACATTTGTAACTCTTCACTAATAGTGTTAAGTTCAAGCTTTAGCCATATCTTAAGCATATTAAGGGTGAAACCGAATATAGATTAGGCCATAAGCTCATAAGATATGTTCCATAAGTTTGCCACTGGTTACTGAGAACTTGTCACGAAGTGACGTGGGTTAAACGTCATAGATTCAGGGAAAGTGACGCCTAGTGAGGCTTAGGACAGACTAAATAGGAAGATGGACTGTAAAACCGAGTGTAGTCAATTTACTCAATTCTCGCTTGTCGTTCTCGAACTAGCTCTCAGTAAGTCTCTAGCATTACGAAGTATAGGTAGTGTCATACTTATGGAACATAAACCTATGATTAGGCCAATTAAAGAGCTAAAGGGGGTTTCTAGAGACGAAATTTCAAGGTTATTTATAGTAAATCATCCACCGCGTTTGGCATTATATTTTTTAATTCTTAAAAAGATTCAAGGTCGATTTTAATCGTTTCAACGATATTAGTGGAATAAAAAAAGGTTCAATTATATGGTCCGGAACCAAACGAGTAATTAAGAAAGGTAGGGGTAGCTTTGTGGTAAGAATTAAACAACGAAAAATATGTTAATTTCATTAAAGGTAATTATAGACCGACCGAGGCTTAGAAACGTTTGTAAATTTAATTAAGACTTACTAAAAGTTCGGTGGAAAGAACTTCCAGTAGAGATATGAGGTTGTGTCCATCACGGAGGTCTTCAAATAGGTCATCCACGTGTTTGTTTGCCTGTGTTCAAAAAAATTAACATTAAAATTAATTTTAATTCAATTTATAAAACTATCGTGCAATAAAAATTCGTTCAACATTTTCATTCACACATTCCAAAATCAAACAATTTATTATTTTTTTTAAAAGGGATTTGTGCAATTAAAACTAAAGGCTAAATTAGTTTTATTTTAATTAGAAACTAATTTCTGGAATTAATTAGATTCAAATCCATTGATCACAGACGTTTAAAATGTACTTATCAGAAAGTGGAGTTCAAACTATGAACTGTTTTACAATATTGAGAAAAACTGCATAGTTTGAACAACACAACGATATATTTCAAAGATTTTAAATAATTCCAGAAAACGACTTAAAATTAAACATCTAAGACACAAAATAATGCGAAAATAAATAGTGTCAAATTAGCATATGCAAAATAAAGGGTGTTGTAAAAACGGCGGTGACAGCCTTTGAAGTTTTATTATGGGATGAAAGGATTTAAAAATAAAAAACACCAAAATCATCAACGAAAAAAGGGTTATATTTGCAAGACGAGAAAAAACCAAAGAGAAAAAAAAAATTGCTAAGAAGTTTGGTATAACCACCAGACCACAATTAAACATAACCCAGGGCGTGTATTACAATAACAAATACAACGTAATGGCACCTAACGTTATCTTTCCATATACTTCAAAAGAGGAACTTGCCATTACTGTTTATGGTATAGTGAATCTTTACGGGTATTTATGCATGAACTCTCAATGTTTTTATTAAAATCATCATAATGGTTTGTAATGATAGAGACGGACGGATTGAATTAAATATATGGTATTAAAATAAGTAACGTCAACGTGCAATGCAATTGACATATCTTCAGACTGAGGAAAAAATATCCATAAAAATATGGACATACCTTTTTCTGTGATACGATCATTTTCATCGAGGTTTTTTTTTTAAGTGAAAGACCCCAGGGGAGAAAGATTTAACAGAGACAGAAAAAAATATAGAGATTAAAATACTACCCTATCTCAAGTTGAATTAAATTCTAACTCAGTATTTTGTGTCTACAATTATAGTCTCTGAGCGGCTTGTAACTGAAAGATACCATAGATTTTCTAAAAGAACAGTGTTTCCCAAAGTTTTTGAGTCGTTTGCAGAAATATGACATAATTTAGAGAACTACTATATATTTTGAAGAAGCTTCGGAAAATCGATTTCCCTGAGTTTTTCAGTTTTTTTCCCATATATTCCCTGAGTTTTCCAGATTTTTTTCCCATATATTCCCTGAGTTTTCCAGGTTTTTTCCCATATATTCCCTGAGTTTTCCAGGTTTTTTTCCCATATATTCCCTGAGTTTTCCAGGTTTTTTTCCCATATATTTCCCTGAGTTTTCCAGGGTTTTTCACATATATTTCCCTGAGTTTTTCCGTTTTTTCCCAAATATTTCCCTGAGTTTTCCAGGGTTTTTCCCACATATTTCCCTGAGTTTTCCAGAGTTTTTCCCATATATTTCCCTGAGTTTTCCAGGGTTTTTCCCACATATATAGAGTAATATATAGTTGAAGCAACCCCTTCAGAGCAAACTTTCTCAAACCTTAGAAATTTCCCTGATTTCCTTAATTTTCCTAAAATTGTAAATTTCCCTGAGTTTTCCCGGGATTTTTGTAAATTAACTATTTATTTCCCTGAGTTTTCCAGGTTTGTATAAACCCTGATTAGTCAAAGACAGTGATGGAACATTTTCTACTCAAAATCGTCTGACCACCCTTTTTTAAAACACCCTGCATAAATTATGCAAATTTTTTCAATAAACAATATTTGTGATTTTTAGAGTCGAAAAAGTAAATTCGAAAATCTCACGACAAAGCGTTTGGGAAACACTGCATTAGAAAAACTGTTTTCTTAATGGTCCTAGCCGCTAAAAGACTATAAATAGGGTAAAGAATATAAAACTATTTATTATAAATATTTATAAAAACTTTCAAACGCACACACACAAACTAAGTCATAAAACATCACCCCATAATTAAAATTTTTCATCTTATAAATTAAATTGACGTTACAAATCCTGACAATCTTAATTACTCCAAAAAAGACCCCCTTGTTTGCAATTATCTAATAAAGACAGCGAAATATTAACAACATCCTAGATCCGACGAATTCCTCTGTATATAAAAAATAATTTAAAAAGTTTTTGTTTGTTTGTTTTATATAACAGTGGGCAATTTTCATATCTTCCCTTACTTCAGCTTCCTCCATTCTAGTTGATTTAATGAGGAAACGCGCGGTAACTCTAAGAGAGGGCTGAACCAAGGAACAATTGTTTCCAATTTGAATAGTTTCAAGATAGACAAAAAACATTTCATAGGGGCATACATAACACGGGTTTTGGCTATATAAAATGTACTGCGTATCTCCCTCAGGCAGGATTGGCCCACTGTTTCATTTGAAAATTCTCTGAGTTTTCTGGATTTTCTTGACTATCTAAGGTCATTTTCCCTGACAAACGTTTTCTAAATATATTTAATATATAGTTTTCCCTAATTAAGCGGATTTTTGTCGATTTACCAGTGTTACCAAGCCGTTGGGGAGCTAAGAGAGACTAGCGCTTCAGTTTGAATCAGTAATTGACTAAGTAACTTGGCTCACAAAGTAAGTGACAAAACTGTATTGAAGTTAGAGAGGTTGGATAAATATTTCTATAAGCCCTTCCCAATCCGCGGTCATATTGAAAAATGGCGGCCAGATATGTAAAAACCTTCTTCAAGGAATCTTGTCCACGCGTTTCTACCGATTTCACTAATATTCAGTGCACTAGTTCCCTATATCCTTATGCTCGATTTGCCGCCATCTTTTAAAATGGCGGCCCCAATAATAATAATAAAAATGTCCCGAGGGGCTGATGGGCAACGCCGGGTATCTTTGCTGTTAGTCAGCAAAATAAGATCATGGCACGATTCGGTTTATTTTTTTCTTGTTATGAATTACATCCATATGTACAATTATTTGTCTTAGTTATACTACGTTTTAACAAAGTGCCCAAAGTAACCCGGTGGCTTTTGAATGTAGATACTTAACCCTATTTCGTAACTATAAGCACTCGAGCACAATCTAATCTCCCTCGAAGCCAAATTGGGTGGCCAATTTTTTAATTACCGGTTCGTTCAAAAAGCTTTAATTACTGCCTTTGCAAGTTTGCCCCGAGAACTTTTATTGAAATTGAATGTTTTTTACCGCGTAACGCTAAATTATTATATGCATTTTTTTTACATTTATATTATTTTTAAATATATAACTAAAGGGATAATTAGAGAATTTTAAATTTTCACTCCAAACGAGTTAACTTAAAACAGATATTGATCGTTTAACCTTATTATTTCTATAACAAAAAAAAAAAAATAAACTGGAACTAAATAGTTCACTGAACCACAATGATGTGAGAACAAGACAAGTGCATATTTTAATTAAAAAAATTACGTCCGTAGCCTGAAGAAAAATTTAATATTTCCCATAAATATTTGCCAAGATTAAGTAATTTTGAATATGCATTAAACGTTAATTCGTTCATGATCTCCTGATTATTTGCATTGTCAAAATGGAATGCAGTATGTGACACATTTTGCACCTTAATATTGACATTCTTTTGTATCACAAATCCTAGACCTCGTTAAGGTACAGTACCGGTCATAACATAAGTTCAACTGGTTACTAAAGGGTTGTCATTAAGTGACGTAGGTGAAACATCATAGATTCTGGTAAAGCGACGCCTGGTTAGGCGCTGTCAAAGGTTAAGTACTGGCTAAATAGGAAGATGGACTGCAAAACCGAGTGCAGTCAATTCTTACGTCATTCTCGAACTAGCTCGAGCTGTAAGTCTCTAGCACTACGAACTATAGGTAGTGTCATACTTATGGAACAAATCTTATAAACTTATGCTCATTCCTGATTTCTGTGATGCTAGTCTCTCTAAAAAGAAATTAAATTGGTCCACAAGTCACAAAACCCTGAACTTCAGTGGCTAATTTACAAACGACCACTTTATCACATATACTTCAAAAACTTACTCTAATATACTCTAGGTGGCGATACCTCTTTGGACTAACTTATAAACAGATTAAATGTCTTCAAAGACACGTGGGTAGCCAAGAAAAGTGGGCGAAATGACAACCCTTTCGCGGTTCGTAACTTTTTCTATTCTTTTTTTTTTTTTTTGGAACCCATTCCTAATTTTTTTTTAAGAAAAAAAAAGGTTTTTTCTACGCTAACGGCTTGATGTAGTTTAAATTACGGTACGATACCGCGACCGTAATTAGCGTTTTTAAAACATTAGATGACGTCGCCCGTAACCCGTTAAAAACACCCCAAAGAATTACACTACCTAAAAAGGAAATAGGGTACTACTAACAAAAACTTGTAGGAGATTCAAAAACAAAAAAAACACGACACAAAATGAAACAAAATAGTAATAATAAACACACACAAAAACAATTAAACTTAAATTAGTGCTAGTGCGGAAAAATGAAATATAAGTATTTTTAAAACATGACATGTCACACAAATAGCAATAAGCATTTAGAAAAATGATTTTTGCTGCTCAGGGTATCGTTTCAAAAATACAAATTTGCAGGGGGTGAAAGGTCACTCGTGTTAATTTGATGATGAACTTACAAGGGGGGAGCAGTTAGGTCTACAAGATTGGCATACATGAAGACAAGTCAGTGCCTGTAAAAATAAATTAGATACATATCGTTCGTCAAAAATTATGTTAATTAGTTTGTCGATCTAGAAAAAAGTCAAAAACATGATTGAAAAAAAAAATAAAAAGGATGTTATAAATACAGATTAGTAACATCTATATACGTAATTAGATGAAATGAATTAGTGATAAATGAAATTTGATGCCACATATCCGTTATTTGCTTAGTGTCAAATATTGATTGACCTTTTGACACCGAATATGTGGCGAAAACCCCCATTAAAGCCTTTTCAGACCAAACAACTTTTGACTCAACTATAGATGAGTTAAAAAGTTGTGTCAGCAAAAATTGGTCAGTGATCAATTTTTAATTTGGTGATTCAACTTTTGTTCACACGACCCAACTAGTGTACTCAACTCAAGTTGACTCATCTAAATGAGTCAAAACGTTTTATGGTCCTAAAATGCCTTAAGTAAAGATTGAAACTGAACTTTTCTTGGGTTTAAATCATTCATTGCTGTTAAAAATGATTGAGTCAAACAAATACTTCTCAAATTAGCATTAGTAATTAACTGTTATTTTAATTGACAAACCCTGCATGGCGCAGAGATTACCACTGGAAGATTCCATCCCTGTTAGGCAAGCAATACTCTCTTTTAACAGCAATTGCTTGCAGCCTTGCTTGCCATAACAATTCAAGGATATAATTAGACAAAAATTAATATTTATCTATTCTAGACTTCTTAACAGTAATGAACGGTTTAAGTAAATTTTAGCTACATGATCCTTCCTTTAACCCGGGATAGATTTAATTTTAGAAGTAGGAATGGAGAACGGTTAGTATTTACTTCAGTCCGACTCATAGCCCAGTATAGAGCCCCTCCCTCCAACACGAAACGAAAAATTTAATTACGTTATTGGTTCACTTAAACTACGTTTTGATGACGTTGCTGACGGGGACGGCGAAAAATACGTAATTCCTTTTTACCTCTGTCGCTATGACCCGCCTCTGCTTTCATACCCCTCCGTCCCGAGGAAGGGGGTCCGGGACTTTGACGCGCGCCCACATTACTCTGTTCTCCATTCCTATTTCCAAAATTAAATCTATCCCTGCTTTGACTAAAGAAATGGAGGTTTCATTATTTGATACAAATACAAATCATAGACGTTGGTTAGAATTATGTATTCCGATGAAGTATATACTAATATAATCTAAAATAATTTCGGCCAGGCTATACCTATACTCATTCGATTAATCGATAAATTTTAATAAATGACATTAAGATCGCCTGAGAGTTGATAGCCTTGGGGCCTTGATGTATTTTCCATTTAATAAGAACTAGGAAATTGAATTAAATGATATTTCAAAAAGAAAAAATCATTAATAGTCGCGGTCATGTGTTATTGAAATGTAATGAAGTGGTATAATAATAATAGTAAAAAAAGGCTTGAAAAGCAAAACCACGTATCTTTTCACGAGGCATATTTGTGCCAATTGAAAAATAAAAACTAAGGTGTAGTTTAGCTCTAACGAATATGTATGGCTTCTTTTACAAAACAACGTATGTAAAGTTACTTGGTTTTAGCTTTCAGGCGTCGGTAATTTTAAAACCTCGATTCGAAGCGTGTGTCAGTTTTATCATATGAATCTATTTGAATTCTTTCACGCGTATACTGATGCTAAACCGCGGCTTCTTGGCCTTTAACTCGGAGTGAAATCTTAGGAATTAGTCTTAAGCCGTAGTTAAATATTTACGAGAGAATTGCATAAATTCATGGATGAAATTTAATTAAATACGAGACCAGTATATAATCCACATGAAGTAAAAATTATAGCCTTGAAAAATAACGTGACATTTCGACATGGCTTTAATTAAAACGATTTTTAATTTAGGGACACAGAATTCTTGCTAAATCTGACACTCTTCAAACCTAGGGCTGTGCGATTAGTAATTTGTTTTTCACTAATCGTCGAATATCAAATTTGTTAAGGACATCTATTGGCGAGAATTTCGAAAATGACCAAATAGTGCTAGGTTAAAAAAAACAGACTAAATTCCAATAGATAATTCGTAAAATCCTTTCGAAGGTAAATTTTTACCGTTTTGTGTTTTGACGGACAACTAAGTAAGGAAAGAGTAGGACGTGTTATTGACGGCGTTCAACGAGGAAAATCGATCATGGATACTTTTACATAACCAATCTCTTTGGTAAGTGCACTGAACGCCTCTGTGAGGTGCCCAAAGACTTACGAATCATCTATTTATCAGAGTGCAAGTAACTTCATCTCGAACGCGTACGTGTAGTCACAACACTACCTACAGGCAATTCTTTCAGATAATACCGTAAGAACTGGTCAAATACAAAATAATTTGGTTCGAATTTTGCAATTAAAACCAAACTGATGATAGTTTAGCGAAGTCAGTATTTGGTATTCTAGAATAACGAAACCTATATCAATTCGTCGAACCCATGCTCTATTTGGTCGTATCGTCTACCTTCAAATTCTTTGCACAGCCCTACCCTAAAGACATAAAAATCTAAAACGTGAGACTGAAACATTACGATACCATCCATGATTAACAGTCCTGATTGGTTATAGGTACCTAAATCTACTTGAAAAAATGGACATGCGCAGAATGTGAAATTCGTATAAATAAAATTAATTGAATCTAATAAATTAATTTTTATCGCAAGGGGGGTGGGATTAAAATATTCATGATTGTGAATTGTTTAAAAAAATGTGCGGTCTCAAATGAAGAGTATATTTGCAATTAAAAAAGAGAGAGCTCCGTCATGCTAGTATAATAGCTAAGACATCTAAACCAAAAAATGGTTACCAACCTCAATGTACCTCCAATGCTGATAAACCCAACAAAGAGCAGCGATAGAAAAGAAAAAACACAAGAAAATTAAACAAACAGATTCAGAGTAGTTAAATCAGCGATTAAAATTCATTAACAACCAACAGAAATAATCAAGACAAACACCAGTTATTTATAAAACACAGTACACAAGGATATATGTTAGTACACCACAAAAAGATATATACATCATTTCACCGCACAAAGACTTAACTGGAAATTAAAGTATAGTTTACATTAAAATTAAATTAACCTTCCTGGTTGTCAGAAGTGTTTATAACAATGTTGTATTATACGGCTTATTTTCGAAATACTACAACTTAATACCCTCAGGGATAGATTTAATTTTAGAATTAGGAATGGAGAACGGTTTGTATTTACTTCAGTCCGACTGATAGCCCAGTATAGAGCCCCTCCCTCCAACACGTCACGAAAAGTTTAAATTATCTTATTGGCTCACTTGAACTACGTTTTCATGACGTTGCTGACGAGGACGACGAAAAATACGTAATTCCTTTTTACCTCTGTCGCTATGACTCACCCGCCTCTTCTTTCATACCCCTCCGTCCCGGGGAAAGGGTTCCGGGACTTTGACGCGCGCCCACATTACTCTGTTCTCCATTCCTACTTCTAAAATTAAATCTATCCCTGATTCCCTTAAATAATAATCCAACGCCAGTTCAGTAAATACATCGCTTCCAAACTAAGAGGATTGATACCATTTACACCAGGAGGAGAGACTACTTGGTACTGCACTTTGTACGCCAAGTAGCCAGACCTCCTGGTGTAAATGGCCTCAATCCTCCTCGTTTTAAAACTATGTATAGGGAATTATAAAGACGACGTAGACCATTTATCAACATTACACTTAAATAAATTAAGAGACCTATTTTAAATACGATAAAAAAAGCTCATATTTACGTAAGAAATAAAATACATATAACCTATTAGCCCTTTAACGTCGGAAAAATTCAAAAGACACTACCTAATTTCAAGCACTTCCAACTCAAAATATATTTGACAATTCAACACTTTTGAAGTTATTCATTCAAAGAGAACAATAGGATTGTTAAGAATAATAATATATTATGAAAAAAGGTGTCCTAAGGCGTTAAAAGGGGAAGAAGAGCGTATCTTCAATGACCACCAACTGAGTTTTTCCAACAACTGAAGATAATTTTTATAATTTTAATTTTAAGGTACAGACTGTAAAAAATGTAAACAAATTTACTTTACCCCTTGCATTATAAGCAAAGACCTTAATCGATTAATCAGGGAAGAAGATAAGCCTTGGTTAGATAGTTATTTACCCAGAATAAAAAAAGGAAGTTCAAACTACTAAGGGAGACAGAACGACAGGTGAACGGAGAACACCTGCCGTGAACTCTAAGCGGCGCGCTTTATTCCATAAAAGATGCTTCTATAGTAAGGTATGGAATGCTACTTGGGGTGGATTTTACCTGTAAAAAGTCCCCCCGTGATCCAGTCACGACCTTCTTGTTCGTGGCATGGTAGGATAAACAATGTTTACGCTTATTAAATGGACCGCGTTCCAACAACTAAAGGTCAAATATTCACGAAATTAGTAAAAATTTGGTTTCAAACAACATTTGACGGTATTTCTGTCGTCATATCTACGTCACAATATATAGCATTGTTAAATTTAATAATAAATAAGCTTTATAGGAAAAATCAGAAATTCTAAAACACACATTATATATTTTTTATATATAAAAAAATCATAACCATTAATCTTATAGAATTTAAAATGGGTTTAAGGTGAAAGATTTCACCTCCTCGCTTTCCCAACTACCTAAGAAGTAAAATATTTGAAGAACTTTTGTGCCCTGTATACATTACATAACCCGCCATTAAAAATAAATTTTTTTAAGAATATTATAAAATATATGGAGATAAATGGTTAAAATTCACGAGGATATATAAAATTTATTTTACCTCCAAATCGATATTTTCATGAGATGCACGATTAAAATTTGATAAATATATATATAATTTTTTTTTTTGGATTTTTATTTTAAGTGTGTAATATCTGACATGTACAGTTATAGAACGATAGTGTGTTGCTGTGTTAGTTTGTAAAGCCCCATTTTCACATGTGGATGCCAATCATGCCATAGTGTGCATTGAAGGGGTTGGAGTAATTTCCTAACTCTGTTCTTAAATTTAACTGCGCTTCAGTGTTGCCATTAATTTTTAAGAGCATCGCAGGTTGGTAACTAACCATAATTCCTTGTGAAGCCCGAATGGGGCATGGAAAGTACTGCCGCGTTGCGGAATGATTTTAAACTAATTTATTTGTGCGGGAACTTGTTTACATTTTGAATACACGGAGGGCAGGAGAATCGTACGACCCTACCGAAACGCCGTGAACGATGGAAACACTTCGTTATTGCCGTTGATGGGGAGTACAGAGGCAACGTTATAGCTTGGAGGAGAGAGAGGGATGGAGTAAATATCTCAATACCTCAAACGTAGCCTCTGATTTGGCTGAAACGTCGAGGACACCCCCCTGGTGTCTTAAAAATAGAAGCTGGTTTTCACACAAAATGAAGGTGTATAAAATTAGCGCTTGACGGCAGCACTTGTCAAATCCCTACCATAAAAAGGCGCACATGGCCCAGCAAAATATCTACTCCATACCACTTTCTCCTCCAAGAAAGCACACTCCACACACACATGTAGAATACAATAGAAAAGGAAATTTCGTGACTTGTTATCTGGGATAATCAGTTCGGTAGATGAAAGTGCTCGGAGATGGTGTTTATCGACCGCCAAAGCGGCTAAGAAGGTGGACCACACCCTTAATAATCGCCTTTGGAACCCCGAAAGATCTTAACGATTAATTTTGGTGAATGATTTCAAAGATTCCTCGCTAATATCTCGTGCACGAGATAACATCAAATTCCCCGGTTCCGCTAAATTTACTTACAGCACAACATTATTTTAATGGCAAAGAGAAATTCATAGTGGAGCAGCATTTAAGCCAATAATACTAATGCTAAAACCCCATAGTGTTAATTTGACTAAGGCTAAGATTGGACAGTGGACCAATTTCACCTCACCCTTCTTGAAATTTAATAAGAAAATTATTCAATCAGTTTATTTTATTGAAGTTCTCACGGACATGGTATATTTTTCGAGCCCTGACTCTTACACTCGTGCCGGAAGTTCACATCAAACACGATGTAAAGCCAGCCATCGTCAGTAGTGCAAAAGATATTTTAACTAATACATATGATGGTGAGTGTAATTGATTTTGGATTATTGATGAGGCCTTTTTATGGCCAGCCAAAAATTGCTATAGCCGACGGTATTTCACGTCGTCTCAGCGGGTATTGGGTTAAGTTTTCAACTAGCAATAGTCACAACTCAGTTAAACTTCATTGTTTATGACAATGCCTCTGCGCAATGATAAATAATTGATAGAAAAACGAAAACACTTATACAAAAAACATGACATCCAAAAAGCGCAGTATATGGTAACCCTTTCGTAAATATTAACTATTCTTGATGCCCGATCACCAAAGAAACTATTTTGTGTCATTTCAAGCTATATCCTCTATAATATTGTCTATAATTAAGATATGTAAAGTTGTCAAATCATAACATATATGACAATTGCCTCTTTGTAAGAGTGAGCTCAGTGTACCTTTAATGACAAATCGTGATATATATGGCATTTTCTAATCCGAAAACACGAGCTTAGAGAATCTTTAATGATAAACCGTAATAGTACCGGTAGTAGGGCCAATTACTCTTCTAAACATTTTTCGTTGGTCAAAGGTCAAATCTGTCTGATGAGGCACGAAAGACGGGGGTATTCATTTACAAGCGTAAAATCAACAATCACGATATCTTCAAATTTTTGACACATCTTTCTGACGTCTTGGAATGTAAACTTATTATTAATTTCACTTCTGGGAACTACCGCAGTTACGTCGTGATTCCGTAAAAAGTAACCCGAAAAAGAAATTTTATAATAATCATGCGAAATCGTCTGCGCATTTTGATTGCACGCAAGACAATTACAGAGAGAGTATGGATTTAATTAGATTTAATCCTTTGAAGGGTGCATTTTTAATCAAAGAAATGACCAGCAGTTGGATAACCTACCTATTGATAAAATATACATCCTACAGGACTTGTAACGTACCAGGGATAAATTTAATTTTGAAAGCAGGAATGGAGAACAGAGTAATCTGGGTGCGCGTCAAAGTCCCGGACCTCCTTCCACGGGAAGGGGGGGGATATGAAAGAAGAGGCGGGTCATAGCGTCAGAGGTAAAAAAGGATTACGTATCTTTCTCCGCCCCATCAGCAACGTCATCAAAACGTAGTTTAAGTGAGCCAATAAGACAATTTAAACTTTTCGTCACGTGTTGGAGGGAGGAGCTCTATACTGGGCTACGAGTCGGACTGAAGTAAATACTAACCGTTCTCCATTCCTACTTCTAAAATTAAATCTATCCCTAATAAAATATACCTCCTACAGGACTTGTAACGTACTAACCGCCGCATCAAATTTTTTACGGCAGGAAATATTTTTGCAATCAAAAAAAAAAAAAAAACGTACAAGATGGCAGCCTCTATGCAAAAGGTACCTTGAATTGTTAAAATAGCACTTCTTGGCGCCATCGCGAAAAAAAAATTAGTACTCTTTAATCACGAACGAAACCGTGGCCCTGTAGCATAGTCGCCATTTTAAAATAGATATTTAATTCCCGCGAATTACGTACGAGGTCGTTGCGGTCGAAAAGTGCGGTAGTTAGAAGGTACATTCTCTATGACGGCCCACTATAGAACTACAAATCCTGTAGGAGGTAGTCTATCGATCACTAATCTACCATTTCAAAAATAGAGGACAAAACAAAAATTTACCAAAATTATACAACGAGAGTAATGTATCCAGCGCCACCAGCTAATGATCACCATAACTAAAAAAACATTAATCAAAACTACGCGTGATACACGAGCATAATGGAGAAATCTACGAAAAATTACTTTAAAAGAGATTATCCTTTTAGAGATTAGGAGAAAAAGCTTTGTTTCAAACAGGTTCTGTTCCCATTAAACCGCAACTTTAGATAAGACTGTGACAAATTGTTGTGACACGCTTTAATAGATAATTTAAGAGATACCTATCCGGATCGAATAGCATCGCGTCGCTTACAACGCGGATGTTTATCCAATAAAAAAAACTAAAACTAAAAATTCCAACGTTTCCCAGAAACGAAACAATTCTGTATTATCAATATAATCAGTTTTAAATATATTTAAACAATACAGTGGGAGGAAATAAAATATATTCATATATATTTATATTGATTGTAGTTTTATATCAGATTCAGAATGTATTTTAAATTGATAGTAAACTACCCGGTTGAATGTGTCAGAATTGTTTTACTAATTCCACCTGTATACCAAGTCATCCCGCTTGGTTCTATATATTTTTTGACACTTTATTGACATTCCTTTCTTATTCGTCCTTGATTTTAATCTATGACATATTCATATTTGCTCATCATTTTCATACAGACAAAATTGTAGTAAATGAAGCAGGGAGAAATGAGGTAAGATGGAGTGGAATTATGAAGGGCGACCAGTGGCACTGAAACCATAGATAATAAACACCAGGATCAGAAGGTCGGGGCAGAGCTTGCCGCGCTTTGTACAAACTGGGTAGGTTCTACTTCCGGAAACCAGCGCATGCGTACAGCGTAGAATCATGGATAAATAATGCACGTGTGGAAAAACAAATTTCCCCACGTGCATTCTTTAAAGTTTTTAGGCCTATCGGTTATCATCTTATAGTATCATATGAGCATATCTTGGCACTATGGCTTTAACTGACTATAAACTACTTACTAGAAACAAAAGAAGGATAGCCCTTAAAGGTCAGGTTAATTTATACTTTAGTATTTTCCATAATTATTGAAAAACATCCTAAGCCTCGGTTTAGATTAAGGGCCACACGGGTGCCACGGGGCGGCGCGAAAAACGAGCATTCAGACCTCGTCTGCGCATAAGCGGAAGTCAACTGCAGAAGTTTGGTGTGCGGCCCCCCCGCACAAGCGCGGCAAAGAGAGATGCACTACGGAAGGCATACCTTCCGATCCTTGTGTTTATTATCTATGCTGAAACACTCCCAGTGTACCTTGCGCACGCCCCTACCCTTCGGTAGGCGATTGTTAAGTGCTGCCACGTAGCGCCATTGTATTTCTTACTATGAAAAGTAGCCTCTATTTTTAAGACAGAGGTGGCGTCCTTTACGATTCCGTAGTGTATGACCCTACCTAAACGCTGAGGATTCTGGGAAGGACTTTGTTGTCGTAGTTGGGGTGCAGAGGTACAGTTATAGGTATGGGGATTACCATTCAAACCCAAGCTATATCTGTGGTAACTTCGTCAATATTGGACATTACTAATCATGATTTTAATCGATTAGTTATACAAATGGGCAGAAAGATGACAAGGAAAGAGTTCTTTGGTCGTTAATATAGAACATTACTCTTACTATTCACGGTTTCAAGTGAAACAGTCAGCGTTACAAATAGACAGACAGACAAAGCTGGGAGTCTTTCTTAATATAAGTTCATTGGAATGTATAAAAACCGTCATTTTATATAAAACTAAAATTAATTCTTTCATGGCCAGTAATATCCCGAGCCACTGATGAGTTGAAGTCGAGAGTATTTCAGACCGGTATGATATCATACACAACTAAATTGGAATTTAATATATGGTTGTTTTTAATTTCTTTTACAATTCCAACAACACTAATTAGAACCAGATCTAAAATTTTTACATTAACCCTAACATCCTTTGTCTAAAAAAAAATAACTTACGCCTAAAGGGTTATATATACATTAATTACGAAATATACTTTCCTTCCAAACGCGTAGGTTTAATTTCGTTCCTAATTACTATTTAGGTATACTAATTAACGACAGTTTTTTTATAGTAGTTAATATTTAAGGCCAACACATTACATTAACAACGACCCTAAAAAACAACTTTTTAACTTGACAATGTCGAAATCCTAATTACACCTCTTTCAAAAACAAATGGTTAAGAAACTTTTATTCTAAACCTGGGCTATTTCAAGCTTAGTATTCGTAACCATTTAAGTCAAGTAGCTATAAGATATGTTCCATAAGTATGACACTACCTATACTTCATAATGCTAGAGACTTACGCCAGAATTGACTTATCACTACACGCGATTTTGCAGTCCATTTTCCTATTTAGTCTGTAATAAGCCTTATCTATGACCTACGTCACTTCATGAGGAGCTCCAGTTTGTAACCAGTGACAAACTTATAGAACATCTTATGAACGTATGCAAGAAGCGCTATCTAGTTTACTAGGGAGAAGTTATAAGATGCCTAAGTATTCTCGCACCATAGTCCAGTCCCCCTTTCAAAATACAAGGGGATAGTAAAAGGAGGCCGGGCTATTTCGTCTCTCCTCAGTCGGAAAATACGTAATTTTCGTCATTCGCATCGCACTGACGTGAGTTTTCAAGAACCAATGAGTTGAGGGGATCAACTCCAGACCTACGTTTGAACTGGAGATAAAGTTAGAAATGCGGCGAATCTATACCTTCTCCCTAGTTAACTAGACATCGCTTCTTGACTTATGCTAATTGACCTTGTAAATAATTCACAAAGTTCACTATAGATGGCACCACAACGCGGATAAGAATTAACTATCCAGCCACATGTTTTTACCCAATGAAAAAACGTGGGTGAAATTTGTTTTTCTGGGTCCTATAGCACCTGTTTCGAGTTCGGCCAACAATTTGAAATTAAAATGAAAAATAAGATTGGGAAAGGAGTTGTTTTAAAAATTCTTGGCAACTCAACTACTGGTCAGAATAATAAACCACATTTTGACTGGTTATGGTGAAATATCCGCCCCGATTTCATTGAGGAGAAAAAAAATAAATGCTTATTTAAATGTCCATAGAGGTATTTTGAATTCTAAGTAATTCCACGCCACCCACTTTTTGTTGAATTTTAAACGCGTAGGCGTTACTTTAAGTTTAGAAATTTTAAACCCAAAATTTGTTTAATTTTTATTTTTTTCGGGAAAGAATTTGTAACCGCTCATTATGTGAATAATTATTCAAGTTCAAGTCTTCCGACGCGTTCAATTAACATTACGCAAGAAGGGGAAAAACAAGACTTCACAACTGGTCTAGATAAAATTGCAATTTATTTGTCAAATACAAATACACATGAGGAAATCTAATTCCTAACTATTTTCTATGGGAAATTTCATGATTCAATCTAAGCTTCAATTTTCAAAACGCAATTCCCTAGATTTCCCAATGAAATTTCAAACCAAAGATGTTTCGAAATCACCAGTTTTCCAACAACTTTCAGGCCTTACTTTCAAATTCCACGAGTTTTTCTGCAACTTTCAGGCCTTACTTTCAAATTCCACGAGTTTACCTGGAATTTCAGACCTTACATTCAAATCTCCCTGCCTTTCCAACGATTTTCAAACCAAAGATGTTTCGAATTCCACGATTTTCCCTCATATTTCAAGTATAACTTTCAAACTGAACGAGTTCCCCTCGCATTTCCGGCCTTATTCCACGACTTTTTCTTCGAATTTCAGGCCTTAAATTCAAATTCCACGAGTTTCCTCCGAATTCCAGGCCTTACATTCAAATTTCAGACGTAGCTTTACAAGCTATACCGTAGATCAATTTTACAAACAACCCATACACTCTCAAGACTCTTATAAAGCTATCTAAGCCTTTACTCGAACCTTGATTCACTACAGACACCCAAAGGTAAGCGATATCGTAAGATATGAATAAACATATTCGTCTTAATCGTTTAAAAGAGTAGTTAGTCGAAAGTGCGCAGCGGTTAGACTTTGTAATTAGAGACGAAGAATGATTATGAATGATCTTCCCGTCTCTCTAGACCTCACTACTACTATACTATCCCGTCGAGCGGGAAAACGCCGCAGCCGCCGACAACCTCTTAGCTTACCTAATTCAATGCCATAAAAAATATTACGAAGCAAAAAGAAAAAGGAATTGAAATATTTCTTTTATAATATATTTTTCTTACTTCATCGCCTCGCGACCTTTAGAGGTCAAAAGAGTCGAGACTCGCGTAAAAGGGAAAGACGCCCTTTAGTACACGTTTCCCGGCTTTCCGAGCTTTTAATTAAGATGGGGAATTCTATTAATTAAGGTAAATGAAGAATAATTTAGTAGAGTCAGTTGGCAACTTCCTTACTTAAGAATGTACACCGAATTAACGCCAAGAACGAAGCATTTATCAATGGGATTTTTAACTCCTTGAAGAAGAGTATACGCCTCTTTAGTGTCCGTCCATTGTCGGTCTTTAATTAAAGAAAAGCCATCACAGTTTTTTTTCATTTCAAAAGAGCGTATAAAATCATGAATATTGGAAACATGTATCCCAACAATATTAGCTCCCATCCCATTAGACCAAATCCAATTAAAGCCTATGTCCCATTGAACCGAATCCATTAAACCGCACGTCCCATTGGACCGTATCCCATTAAGCCGCATGTCCCATTGCCATTTAACCGAATCCAGTTAAACCGCATGTCCCATTGCCATTTAACCGAATCCAGTTAAACCGCATGTCCCATTGCCATTTAACCGAATCCAGTTAAACCGCACGTCCCATTGGACCGTATCCCATTAAGCCGCATGTCCCATTGCCATTTAACCGAATCCAGTTAAACCGCACGTCCCATTGGACCGTATCCCATTAAGCCGCATGTCCCATTGCCATTTAACCGAATCCAGTTAAACCGCATGTCCCATTGCCATTTAACCGAATCCAGTTAAACCGCACGTCCCATTGGACCGTATCCCATTAAGCCGCATGTCCCGTTGCCATTTAACCGAATCCAGTTAAACCGCACGTCCCATTGGACCGTATCCCATTAAGCCGCATGTCCCATTGCCATTTAACCGAATCCAGTTAAACCGCACGTCCCATTGGACCGTATCCCATTAAGCCGCATGTCCCATTGCCATTTAACCGAATCCAGTTAAACCGAATGTTCCATTGGACCACACCCGCACCATACCCCATTAAACTGCATGTCCCATTGGAAAGCACCCCATTAAACTGCATGTCCCATTGGACCGCACCCCAATAAACTGAATGTCCAATTAGACCTTATACCGCTAAAACGTGCGGGTTCATTTTCATAAAATTGGCATTAAAAATTTCCATTTAGAGGCGGAATCAGAAAATCTTCCGAAAAATTATGGAATTCTTTATTGAGTTTCACTTATTTGTCTCTGCGTTGTGGGATCCACAACCGAGGGGCTAACCACTATCAGAGTGCCCTTGTAATAATTTTAGTACTGTGAAGGGTACGTGTAATCATTTTAGTACTGTGAAGGGTACGTGTAATCCCTTTAGTACAGTCACAGGTACAGAATACCGATTAAGGCGTAGTGAATGCCCCTCGTCCACAACTAATCGATACTAAGTAAATCTCACGTATATACTCAACAACAAAAATCGCGAAGATTCGATGACGATTATGCAAAATAGCAAACGTGTATGGAAAGGTTTCAAGTACCCGACACCCGCCACGTGGGGTAAGTACAATTTATCGGTACATTTAACGACAAATAAAGTGTCCTAAATTGAATAGAAATCGATAGATTTCCCAGAAAAGCGTTTTTATTAAATGAATATTTAATATTTATTGACTCATCTACATATGTAAGAAGTTATAATAAATTCGCATATTTTAATGCACTCTCCAGTCGCTACCACCATCGCATGCCAAGTGTTTTCTTTAAAAGCATATCACGCATCACGAGCACATATTGACTGAGGTAACAAAAAAAGGGTTAATTTGCATCAGGATATCGTTAAGATAAATCCAGCAAGCTGTTCTTGGCCACCGTTTCGTGTTATGTTATGCAGTATTTGGCGGCAGGGGTAATTTGCGATAAAAATACCATTTCGTCTAGTCTACACTTGTACATTACAAGGTTTAAATCGACAATTTTAAACATTTTTTTACCAGATTTGAAAGCACGACTAAAGAACGTATTAATCACTGCAATTGCAAGGTTAAAAGGGTTCCCAAATGGTTGGTATAAAGCATAGTGTTCCTTGAAAAAGATCTTAGCCTTGAACTTAGCAAAGAGAGTATAAAGAAGGGGAGTAAAAGCTCCCAAGGCATTTTAAAAGTTCTCGCTCTTCTTTTAAATTTATTTATTATTATTTTTTTTTCTTTTGGAGGGTATCAATTAATCAGGTTTGTGATGAATCAGGGAAGAAAATGAAGTTTACTTGGGAGGTGGCGGAAGAGGTGGTGGGGGTCAAGTCACTATATAGTGACGTATTCTCTCTCTTTGTCCCCCAAAAAAGTGAGCCACACTCCCGACTTCAGGACTAACATCTCTCCTTCGTGGTTCTACATTTCATAAGTTTATAAGATATGTTCCATAAGTTTGTGACTTTTTTCTGAGAGCTTGTCTTGAAGTGACGTGGGTGAAACGTCATAGATTCGAGGTAAAGCGACGCCTGGTGAGGCGCTGTCAAAGGCTTACTACAGACTAATTGGAAGATGGCTTCAAAACCGAGTGTAGTCAATTCTCGCTTGTCGTTCTCGAACTAGCTCTCAGCAAGAATTGGTATCTAGTTTACTAGGGAGAAGTTACAAGATGCCTAAGTATTCGCGCGCCATAGTCCCAGTCCAACTTTCAAAATACAAGGCGGCACGTTAAAAGGGGGCCGGGCTATTTCACCTCTCCTCAGCAGTCTGGGAAATAAGGATATTTTTTAAACTAGTCCTTAGGACCAGTGACCTCCCTAGGGTCCGAAATAATAAACTGGTCTCCGGAATGGTCCCAGGCTTTGTTCTCTTACAGATTTCCAATTAATAAACTGGTCCCGAGGACCAGTAAGCCCCACTTTTTGAATTAAAAAACTAGTCCAAGCAATTAATAAACTGGTTTTGGACCAGAGGAAGTGTGCTATTTCCCAGACTGCTCCTCAGTCGGAAAATACGTAATTTTCGTCATTCGCGCCGCGCTGTCGTGAGTTTTCAAGAACCAATGAGATGCTGGTTGTAATTTAGAGGCGTGGATTAACTTCGGACCTACGTTTGGACTGGAGATGAAGCTAGAAATGTGGCAAAATTTTTAACTTCTCCCTAACAAACTAGATATCGCTTCTTGCTCTCAGTAAGTCTCCAGCATTACGAAGTGTAAGTTGTGTTATACTTATGCAACATAGCTTATAAACTTATGGTTATTTTAATTAATTTTCGTAAATTTAAGTTTTGATTTCGTAATCAAAAACTTCGACCTTGGAATAAGTTTAACTAAGGATGTGGCCTTGGCCCCTTGGTATAAAACTGTTTGGCCTTTCAAGTTTAATTTCAGTTGAGATTTCGGGTATTTAACGTCAAGAGCACTTGACCCCCGTGGAACATTGAATCATTTAATGATTTAAAGGCGCCGTTGTAATAACAAATATATTTCTAGTAAACTCTAGTAGTGTCTAGTTCTTGGTAACGAAAAAAGCTTAAGAAATTACTTAAGCTGCATGCGCTTATAAAAATCTTTCCACGATGAGATAGTTCTAAAGACAAAGGCACGGAGAATGAATGTTATTTGAATCGTAATTAAATTTAACTGTGATGCAATTTAATTTTACATTAAAAACGGTTGAAGTGTTAATTTCCAAATTTGGATTTCTTGGCGTTAAATCAACAATAAATATAGTTTGAAGAGCGTTAGCTGGGGCTGTTAATCCGAGCGAAAACGGTATTTTAGTTTCAAATTGGTTACGCTTTTGTCCTTGCGTTGTATATGTAACTTGACTTTCACATTAAACAATGAAAAATACTTAATAGAGGACCTTGAATTCAACTCGACCCCTTCCTGCCCTTTGGTGTTAAGTACTCTTACACACACGCCATTATTTTGGAGATTTTGTTACCACTGACGTAAGCCTAGGCTACAATTACCATAAATTGAAAAGACCCAAATAATCTTCAAGTTTTCAAGATAAACTCAATAATTAATGTTGACTTTTTCTTTATCGATAAATACTGCTCAGGAGTCAAAAATTAACTCTAATGTGTTACAATAAAGTAAAAGAATTTAGTATCTCAAACCGATCACAATAAAACCGTTCGAAACAAATCTTTAAATTAAAGATTGCGTTACGAAAGTGCTTTGTTTATTTGTATGTTTTTCTTTATGCACAGTCCCAATTCGTTAACTTCCGAATTTGATCTGCAAAACAGTTTGGTTGATATCAGTAACACTAGGGGAAGGTTCATTAGAAGCGGTTTGGTTCAGTTCTTCTCAAGGTTGGGGAGGAGGTGAACCCGTCGCCATTAAGCCTGTTAAGAACGTCCTATGTTAGACCCGAGACATTTTAGCTTTATGAATAACCCCTAATTAAGCATCGTTTATTCGAATTTAAAGTTATAATAAACAAGTTGGGAAAACCAAAATATTACCTCTCCGTGTCAAGAAGATTATATAAACTTAAGTATCCAATGAAAACGTTATTATGTTTCTGAGTTGGGGTTTCCCATTTTTGTTGTTGTTTTGAAAAATATATCGCAATGCACGGGCCTTGATAGATATAGGAGGCAATGAATGAAATATATCACAATGCACGGGCCTTGATAGATATAGGAGGCAATGAATGAAATATATCACAATGCACGGGCCTTGATAGATATAGGAGGCAATGAAGGAAATATATCGCATGCACGGGCCTTGGTAGATATAGGAGGCAATGATAATCTCTCTCTTTGCACGAGAGGTTTATCTTTAATATTTAAATAAATATAATTATTTTTAATTATTTTAATCTTCAATAATTAACATTAATAATAGTTAAATCGTTTAAAATAAAGTTATACCTATTATCTTCTCAAACTTTGCTAATATTGACGTTTAAAGTGAAGGGTACCCCTCTTCCCGCTTTCTTCAAATTTTGGGGTATATATACGATTCGTTTCCATTATAATAGTAAGGAAAAAGCGCAATTGTGACAACCTTCGGTGGTCGATCCCACCTTAGGGAGGCTAGACGTTTCTCGTAACCCTAGCTGATCGCCGCGTATATCCTAAAACCAAACGATGATAATGGAGTAGAAGCCAATGATACAGATTGGTGTCTATGTGGAATAGACGGAAGACCAGTGGATGGTGGTGTTAGAAGCCAGTATGTACAGACTGGTGTCCAAGTGGAATGGACGAAGACCAGAAGATGGTGGTGATTAGAAGCCAGTAAGAACAGACTAGTGTCCGTGTGGGATGGACAAAGAGCAGAAGATGGTGGTGTGAGAACTCAAGTAGAGGAGCCATTTCCGTGACTGTGAAAGCAGTTCGGAAATGGTGAACACGTTTGCTCCAATACGCAAACTGCGAACGCGGTCACGTGGGTGTAACAACAGACAGACAGACAGACACACAGACACGGCCGTTACAGAACCTCTCCTGGACTACGTCACACGGAGAGGTAAAAAGGGTTAGTTTGTAAAAATAAAACATTACGCAGCTATTTCATACGTGTGGACCCAAAGAGTATTTAGCGTTTAATGTCTACATGGACAGTAAACTCCTTCCGGTTTCCAGTTCATAATGTCAATGCCGAGTAGCTTAGCTATTACAGTATAAACTTGTGAAATAGGGGAGGCAATGCTATCTTATACGAGAAAGAACAATGCTAAACCGACTTCACGCGAGTACAGTAAACCGAGGGGAAAGTCACTCTAGGTAGTCGATGTTCACTACGAACTAAAGTGATTGCAGTGCTTAAATTATTAACCGGTAATCGGCCTCTTAAGAGTGGTTAACCCCTCGTATAAACAATTCCTCGACCTAGTAGTACTTTATAACTTCGTTACGCAACTTCTTAAAACTTCGCGCACTTAAGATTTAATCTGATAATTAGATTAACTTGGTAGATTAGGGAAAGCGAAAAGTTCCAACTAGTATACAGGGTGTTTCTGATAAGTCTTCCATAAATTAAAGGGTGTGTTCTTATTTGGTCATATGGAGTGGAAAGTGTCATTAAAGAACATAGGGTGTACAACATTTTGTTACTGAGATATGGGCTTCCAAAGAGAGGATCCTAAAACAAGGAAATACAGTCACACGTGTGCAGTCTTCAGTCTAGGAATGTTGTTTAACATTTATCCAGCAGAAGTGTAGTATCAAATGGTTAGAAGTGCAGGTACGCTAAGAAAGTAAAGCTAATTACTCCGCATATGTGACTATTTCATTGTTTTATGGCCAATCATTATTCCGTAATTAAATGTTATAGATCCCTTGTTCAGGGATACTTTCAAACTCAGATTGACCCAAAGAACACACCTTTTAATCCATTACATATTTATCAGAAACACCCTGTATACCCAAGACAAGCAAGTCCAACAGTAATCCATCATAAATAAACGGGACAACATTATGTAGTAATTCCGCAGCAAATACCTTCGTTAACCCTAACCGAACTCTACGTACAGTACGACATAAATTACGCAATTAATTTAACAAAATAAAAAGTACACGAAACCACCAACAAAGTTTTCTTTCAACAAAATGGAACGTCACTTCATTTCTAATCTTTTGAAATATTTCATAAAATATAATTTTTTTTTTAAAAAGAGAGAAGACTAGGTTAAACCTATAAAGTACTTAAGGGAAAAACTTGCGACACACACACACACAACGCGAAACGTGTAGGTATTAAACATCCGACTTGAGAAGTTGAGGACAACCTATATAAAGTACACCAGGCATAAAGGGGCCCCTGATATTACGCCATAAAACATAGCGCCAAAAACTTTCAACCCAAAAGATAGCGTTGGTAGATTGTTAAGGAAAGTTAGGTTCTAGGAGCGTGCATGCACCCCCAACGTAAAAAGACTTACGTAAGATGCTTTAACTTAACGACGAGATAAACAATCTATAAAGGCCAAGTATATTACTTTGGGGTAATGTCCGAAAATTACGCATGGACAATATTTTATTAATATTATTTACAAAAATAAACTCCTCAGATTGTTTTAAAATATATTTAATGCGCAACGATGTTAACCTTCAACGTTTGAATTTTCGTACAATCAAGAAATTTACCCAGAAAAATCAAATTGTAGGACGTTAAAATTTCCACAAAGTCCACAAATTTGTTAAAATTTCTACAAATTCCACGGGTTTGTTTAAAATTCCTAGAAATTCCACGGGTTTGTTTAAAATTCCTAGAAATTCCACGGGTTTGTTTAAAATTCCTAGAAATTCCACGGGTTTGTTTAAAATTCTACAAATTCCACGGGTTTGTTTAAAATTCTACAAATTCCACGGGTTTGTTTAAAATTCTACAAATTCCACGGGTTTGTTTAAAATTCTACAAATTCCGCGGCTTTATTATAATTCTACAAATTACACGGCTTTGTTAAAATTTTACAAATTCCATGATTTTTCCACCAACTTTAAAATTCGGCGGCCTTTCTAGATTTTCCATTACCCGTATCAACCCTGATGGATGTTCGATAATCAAAACGATATTCTTATAGGAATGTTTTGGTTCCCAAGTGATCCTTCCATGACACCACCCCTTTACGCCTGTACCCCTGTTAAACAGATCATGTCCTTCAACTCAAAACTTAACCATAAGAAAAAAATATGTCCGGACCGGTTAAGAAAAAATATACAATTTTATCAAACTTTCTTTTTTCACGAAATGTCAGTAGTCAAACGGTGGCTCGTTCATCATAGCGGACAGCCATTCATTTTGAGTTGAATCTGAGATACCAACCATGCGTGGCCATAAAGGTCAAGTTTGTCCCCGGAATTTCAAAGGGGTCTTAACTTCAAAGATTTTGTTTCCGACGAAGAGTGCCTGCCGTCGGTATTTAGCAATTCTTAACAGACTTCCGGATTTTTAATGGGTGGAATAAATTAACAAGTTATTTAAAACATGGTTGATGGGAAAATTTCAAAAGCACTAGTGATATATCATACAGGGGGCTGGTGGTTTTCTGGTGGTCAGCACGATTTATGCGGGGAAAATACCCCGAATTTATTACATAACCAGGATTCAATATTTTTATCTCTGTTAATTGAGTTGATTTAAACACTAAATAGTCCATGAAATATCTGCATAGGAGTAGCCTTTTTAACAACTTTCAAATTTAATAAAACCGACTAAAGCTTAATTAGGGATTAATGCTAATCATTAAGCAAAAATATAAGGGATCCAGAATAGGACGTTCCTAACAGACTTAAATTGTAGGGGTTCGCGGACCCAACGTTGAGAAGATGAACTAACAAACAAACCACTTTCTAAAATATAATTCTAATCTTAGCAATTTCAATGTTGAAAAGGTTTATTTAACTCCATTTATCTACAAGAGAAATTAGGTCCCTTTGAAGCTTGGAAAAATATTAACGAAGGACATTTATGATTTTATAATAATTTCCTAAAAAAATGTAGGTTAGGCCATAACGCCAAAAGCATTTAATTCCGTATGGTTGACCTTTAACTGGTTAACCTTTTTTTCCAAATTTATAAAACACAAATTTCCCGTTCTATTTGGCACGATATTATATCTTAACTATTGAAACAAGTGAGAATTAAAAATCAAAAGATATGGGAAAACTAAAATAATAATTAAATTAAAACTTTTAAAATATAATAACTAAAATCATAAAATTATAATACATAAGAATTAGTTTGTCCTTGTAGGAATAAAAAAAAATAAAATTAATCTCGCGCGTTAGAAATTCCTTAAGAAAACTAAGCTTTTAACACTCAATAAAAATGATGAATTCCTCAGTTTTATAACAACAAGGGTATATGACTTCTTCATCTTGTATAAGATTTTATGACAGAAGCGAGATAAAATTTTGGCAATAAAAATGTATAAAAAAGGCGAGCAACAAACAAAGACAAAGACTCGCGTCGCCATCACGTCACCCGTTTCTCACTCCAGATGGCGCCGATAAAAGGTCGGGAAAATATAACTCTGAGAGTACCATAGAGAATCAACACTAGAGGAGTTGATGGTGAAGCATTTCCTCCTAGGATAAGGCCACACGCCAGCTACCCTACTTAAATGGATAGAGAGAAATCTTTGTAATTTACTCCTACGTTGTTAATTCTCTCCGTTAGTAGGCTCTCGAGCCTCCTCCGGGATGAAGAGATGGTTAGTGAAGGAGCAAATCTGATTTCTAATATAAACAAGGCAGCGCCTAAGTGGCTTCGATTGTTCCGCGTGCCCAAGTTCAAAATCAAAGGGACCCTCTTTATTCAATTGCTGAAGTTTTATTTATTTTTTTGAATTAGAATCTTGAGTTTACATCTGGTGAATTTCCAAAATGAAATTTTCTCTCTCGGAGTTAACAATCGGGCAGACAGTGAACTCTAGCCCCTTCTGACAAAACTTTACAGTTCAATGCCTTCATTGAAAACATTTACGAGAACCAATCCGCTAAAACACTATAGTTTCATCCGAAAAATAAAGGCTGCAAATTTCATCTCAATCCATCCCTTTTTAATATAAATTTGGAAAACCCAAAATGCACTAATTTGTGACGCCATCACAAGAGAAATAAATGAACGTTAAGTTTAATGTCAGCAACAATATTAAAAGAGTGGGATCAATCTCGTAAAAACAGACCCTTTGTAGTTAGGGTTAAAACGGAACTTCCGGTATGTGGATCCAAAGACGTAAGATAGGGCTTAAACGATACCAGTCCATCAAGTTCCTTTTATTTACTGTCTATTTTACCCCGAATTTTGAAAGGGGCCAATGAACAACAATAATAAATTAAGCATTAGCTACAACGGGATATCCATCATTATAATTATCATGCGTTTATAAAATATGTTCCATAAGAATGTCACTACCTATACTTCGTAATGCTAGAGACTTACAGCTCGATATAGTTCGACCATGGGCCAAGTATAGTAAGAGGACTAGGCAGGGTCGCGAAAAGGCGTCCAACGGAAAAAACGGCCACTAGTAGCGCGATCTATCGGCTCAATTTATCGGAAACCGGAACTTCGTCACTCTTTGGGGTCAAATCACGTGGCTCAAAAATCCGGAAAACATAATTCCAAATTCAGCGCATGCGTGAGTGTGACAAGGCCTAATAGCAGCTGAGCCTAAATTTAGCCAGCCAATCCGCCCATTGTTTGCATAGCAAAGGCTTGGTTTTTATGTACGGTTTATGAAAGTAGCGACTAAAACATTACAGTTAGGTAAAGCGCAGAGCTTATTTTTAAGCATCTTGAAAAATTAAAATACTTAACTTTATCCTTTGCTGTACCGTTTAACTATTCTTGGCCTAAGGTTTGGGTTTCAACAAGATAAATTCGGAAAACCGCCATTTTTAAAGGGCAATACTCCGAAATACGGCCAACCGAGATCGCGCAAAGTTGGCCGTAGCCGGAAATGCTTGACCCCAATTCCGGTTTCTCCCCTATTTTATCCCCCGCTGATACGGGAAGGCTGTTTTTTTAGAAATACGAAATCGTTTGCGCGTAGAAGCTTGGGACTGCCTAGTCCTCTTACTATTCTTGGCCCATGGTTCGACTCGGTTTTGTAGTCCATCTCCCTATTTAAACTGTACTCGGCTTTTGACAGCGCCTCATCACTAGGCGTCGCTTCACGACGTTTCACCTACGTCACTTCATGATAAGCTCTCAGTAACCAGTGACAAACTTATGGAATATATCTTAAGAACTTATGTTACAATTATTAAACTTACAAGGTTTAATTAGTAATTTATGCTTTTACAGAAACTGTACTTGTACTTTATCAAACCCCGTGTCTGCAAGTTCAACTATCTGTAACTGTTTTTATAATAATTTGTATTCTTCCCAAGTACCCGGGCAAGTACCGCGAGTCAAAACACTTAAAGTGGTGTTAATCCCCTCTCTAAGAACACAGTAAAAAACTAAGTAACAATTTCTTTCTTTTAAGTCTAGCCATAACGGAAATAAAAAAGTACCATCAAATATGTCACACTCTTAAATTTTAAAAAATAAAAAAAAACATAGAGGAGAATAAAAAAAAAAACAACTAATGAGCATAACTTATAGCCCTGTCACCTTACGAGGGTGGTGTAAAATTATGCAGGCATCTAAAATTACCCAGAATACCATTCTCGGAAGCTACAAGCAGAACTGAGAATTATACTTGGGAACACTTGCATAAAATTTTACAAGTGTCAAATTATTATTTTTTTTAAAAAAAAAGCGGGGGGGGGGGCGATCCTTGTCAAATCGGTCATACGCAAATCGCTAGACTGGCTCTTCATAAAAACACTAACTGCAGTTTCAAGTACCACCATATCAGATTATTTTTTATAATTTTTAAATTTATTATACCACCATATCACTTTTTTCTTTTTTTTTTTCATTTTTATTTATTTTTTCTTTTCTGATAAATCATTTTAGTTGAAAAATCTTGCTGTTTCTTCAAACAACACATACTAATGTAAATGCTCCTTGGTCCAACCAAGAAGCGATATCTAGTTTACTATGGAAAAGGTAAAAGATGCCTAAGTATTCGCGCGCCATAGTCCCAGTCCCCCTTACAAAATACAAGGGGGGCCTTAAAGGAGGCCGGGCTATTTCGCCTCTCCTCAGCCGGAAAATACGTAAACGTGAGTTTTCAAGATCCAGTGAGATGCTGGTTGTAATTTAGAGGCGGGGATTAACTCCGGACCTACGTTTGGACTGGAGATAAAGCTAGAAATGTGGCGAATTTATACCTTCTCCCTAGTAAACTAGATATCGCTTCTTGGTTCAACAGAGGCAATAATCATGGACTACATTTACATTACACACCATAGATCTATTTCAGTACCCAACTCCTAGACATTCTTCTGAAGTTGAAATTCCAGATATAAATGATTAGCATAATGAATCAGAAAAGAAAGGGCCTGTCTTTCCTTCTTCCATAATCGAAACTAACAGAACTTTTCCCTTACAAAGTTAGCTGTTTCACTCAAGCCCAAGAGATCCTCTCTATACCAAGAAAGCTAAGTAAGACTCGATTAAGAATCAGAAAGCAAATGGGGTTGATTTGCACTCTCGTCTCTGTGTGTGTGTGTCTCTGGAAGAGGTTCAAGATATTTTTCTTGTGTATATACGAATTCCGAAAAGGGTGTAGGGGGCCACCCAAAGAGTAAAATCCAGTTTTTCAAAATTCACTCATTTAGTCATATGGAAACAATTTTTTTTATAAAAGGAATGTTTCATATTTCAGAATTTAAGCTTCACATTCTAATTTAAAGGGTAAGTATAACAATAAGCATCTTCATCTAACCGTAATCAAACGTATTCATCTGTAATCATCCGTGATCATGTGTAATCATCACACGAAATCATTCCGTAATCATTGTGTAATCGCTTGACTTCACCTGTACTCAATTAGAACCGAATAAATCGATATCATTTTGTACTCATCGTAATCATTTGTAATACATATAATAATTAGTAATCAGTGTAATCATTTGTACTCATCGTAATCATTTGTACTCATCGTAATCATTTGTAATACATATAATAATTAGTAATCAGTGTAATCATTTGTACTCGTAATCATTGTGTAATCGCTTGACTTCACCTGCACTCAATTGACTAACTATTCGTAATCATTTTGTAGTCATCGAAATCATTTGTAATACGCATAATAATTTGTAATCAGTGCAATCATTTGTAATAAGTGTCATCATTTGTACTCAATTATTACGTACTCAGTGTACAGACAAACTTTTACAAGTTAGCTCCTAGCAAGAATATGAAACATACTCCGTTAAAAAATACAAAAAGAAAGTACTTAAAACTGCATTCACATTCCTTTCCTCAATTCAACTTCAAAAATGCAAATAATACCTTCCCTTTAAAAATCAAGTGAAGTATATTTAATGTCGAGTAAATCGAGAGGATTGTATTTCCATTTCGTAAGCCGCGGTGTTTCTTTCGTAATCTGATGGAATCTAAGATGTTTGCAATGGACAATGTCATAATCCTTAACTAGGGGTCGATATCATTGATTCCAAAAAAATAAAGCTACGAACCACTAAGGGGTTTCAACTTCAAGGCACTTGAGATATATACCTAATTTTGCTGATTCTTAAGAAAGGCAGTGCTATAAAGAGGACCAAAATCTAATATACGTATTTGAGAAAGTGGTTTAATTGTTTCTTTGTATGTTTGTTCTTTATGCACAGCCACTACTCGTCAGTTGTCGAATTTGATTTGCTAAACTACAAACTACATGGTTTATATCAGTAACGTTAGTGGAAGGTTCATTAGAAGTAGTTTAGTTGAGTAACTTGAGTTCCTCTCAATGTGGGGTCCGCGAACCCCTCGCCTTAAGCTTGTTAAGGGCGTCGTATTCTAGATCCGTAACATTTTAGCTTTGAAATTAACCCCCAACTAAGCATCATTTTATTAAAATTGAAAATTGGAAAAGATTTAACAAGACCAAAAGTATATAGAGATAAAAAGTACACTTCATTAACAATTCCCTGCCTTTTGTTGTAGACGACATGTAAACTGAGAAGCAGACTACACTCCTCTAAATCCCCTACAGGAATTAACCAATCAGGGAAGAGCTTCTTGACGTCATAGGTTTATAGAAAGTAGTACACGATGCTGGCGATCCAAACGTTAATTTTTGATACTAGAGCTAGCATCTACAACTTTATGAGCCTTATCACAGCTTGTTCCCTGTGCAACGGTCGGGAACAGAGGGGGTCAACACTATTCTGGTATAAAGGAGGGCTTCTCCTATTACACGACGCGAGCAAGTTTCAACGAAGTGCACTTATTGTTTTTATATCTATAAATTTTTGATAAGACTACTTAATGTTTTGTGTTTTAAGGGACTGGAAACTGGGAAGAGTTTCGTGTTTACGTTTCTCAGTATGTAATTTTAATTTCCAAAATTGGTCTATTCTTGGTAAACTCCCGAGGAAAGTCGTTTCTGTACACACAAAGTAAATTTGGAAGGAAACCAGAGAGCCCATTTTAAAAACATATAAAGCGAACACTTAAAATGAAGATTACACGATATTAAAAGTGTTTAAACAAATATCTTAAGGGCCAAAAATTTAACCGAACATAGTCACGTATTCCTTAATTTTAAAACCGTAAACTTTTCGAAAGTCACGTCCAATGGTCATTAAAATAATAACCGATAATTACGGCGTTTCAGTCGAGCCTCGTAAAGTCACATAAAAACTTCGCTTTAACTTCAACGGATAACTTTCCCAATTTTAAAGAAAAATATTGGAATAAATTTATTCGTATTTTAAATTGTTTATAACCCATATTCAAACATATAAAGTTATTCTATAAAAGTTAACTAAACGATATTGAAGAACGATATCAAAGTTTTACTAGAACCGATATTTTAAATTCGGCGAGCTAAGTTGCTAACCGATTATTTAACCCAATAAAGCCGATATCGACCGACTGCCAATCGATATCGACCGATTATCAATCGATATCGACCGATTATCAACCGATATCGACCGATTAGCAACCGATATCGACCTATTAGCAACCGCTATCGACCGATTAGCAACCGATATCGACCTATTAGCAACCGCTATCGACCGAATAGTAACAGATATTGATCGATTATCAACCGATATCGACCGATTAGCCAACGATATCGACCTAATAGCAACCGCTATCGACCGAATAGTAACAGATATCGACCGATTATCAACCGATATCGACCGATTAGCAACACATTTCAACCGATATGAACCGACTATCAACCCATTTTTACCAATTATTAATCGATATCGACCTATTAGCAACCGATATCGACCTATTAGCAACCGATATCGACCGATTATCAACCGCTATAAACCTATTATCATCCGATATGAGCCAATTATTAACCGATATATCGGTAAAACAACCTCGAATCTCCAATAAATTTAAATACAACTCTAAAATAAACTATTCCTCGCCTGCCTTAACATGAGTCGTTTCTTAAGTTGAAATATACAACACCGCGTCACGTGACGTGATAAATAAGTCACTTCGAAACTATAAACCACATGAAATGAATTATTAAAATCACGTTTCATAAAAAAAGGTCTATAAAATGGCGAAAAAAATCGAAATGATGAAAAAACACCAAAACCAGAACTAACAAACTAGAATGACCATAAAGGTTTGAAAATGAATATAAGTTAAAATTCAGTCTTGATATGGGTATTCCTCTTACGTAATAACAGTCCTTAACCTACGGCGAATTGATATCTATATAAGGATGCCAATTACGTCTCTTTCTCGAAGCTATTTCAGTTAAGTGCGGGTTAATTATGGGTTATAATATAAAGATGGGCCCCCGAGACCTAAACGGCGCGTACACTATGTTTAAAAGTGGGGATTATTGTATAATTAGGTAATAATATCGCCATATCGCGGTGCGCCAAAAGGCACAAAAACAGGGTTTGCCATTACAGACGAAAATTCCTTATAGATGTTGAAGGGTTTTAGAGCTGTTGCGCACATTCTTAAATAGACATAATGGCACCTGATTTTGATGCTAAATATTTTTAAAATTTCTAACAGAAATATAAATATCTTTGGTTTTGAAAAAGATACCCCAGAAACATAATATTAAGATATATTTTTGGTGATGCCACGTATTCGTTATTTGCCGAGTGCCAAATATTGATCGATCATTTGCCACCGAATATGTGTGTGCGAACACCACCATAAAGGAAAATTCAAGCTAAATTTCTCTTTGGTTTTAATCATTAATTACTGCTAAAAATGATAGAATCGATAACAAAAAATTTTCAATTATGCATGGGTAATTAAACTATTAGCATCTAATTAAAACATCCTTAACGCAGAATAGAATTTACTCCTGGCTCGTTTTCTTTCCACGTGCAATTTACAAGAATCCTTGCTTGTCTTACAGGGATGCAATCTTCCAGGGGTAATGTCTGCGTAAAGGGGTTGTTAATTAGAAGCAAATAGTTATTACCCATGCAAATTTGAGAATTATTAGTTAACGATTCCAGCATTTTAGCAGTAACGAATGATTTAAACCCAATTAAATTTTAGATCAAAAATCTTTCCTTTAAGATAAGTCTTGTTGCTACTGAAATGTGTCATTTTATTTCAATAATTACTTTTTAGAACTCAATTTGCAACGCCGTTTGTCGTAAGTATCCATTATCCACCCACGAATTGTTTCTTGTTATTCAAATGAATCAAAATTGATTCTTCATGAGTACAAAACACGAAAACCTTAATGAGAAGATTTCAAGAAATACATTCTACTTCTTATAATATTCACTTACCATTATATTTACATAAAATAGCTATAAAATTAGCACCCAAGAGCGAGCTACAAAACTTGTCAAAAAATGTAACGGAGTCGTAAAGAAACGGATATATTAAAAAAGGACAACACGTGCACTCCTGCAATAACTTTCAACATCTTTACCAAGAATAACGGTACTTAGCACCAATAGACATTAGAAATATAAAATACTAGATAAACTATACCCGAAGCTCCTGGGTGTTTAAAAGGGACTGGAACTGCCTGTCTATTCATAATGTGGATTTAGTCCCATTTCCCCCAAAATAGTTCTCCCAAACGCTACTTATCCCAATCCCAGTTTACCCAAAATTATTTCTCCCAATGATTTTTAACCCAAATATTTATTTCTCCCAAAATTAAAATAAGTATCGTATACATTTTACTATTCTAAATTAAAACTATAGTTTATTGCCTCCAAAAAAATCTAAACCTTATTATTTAAACGTGTATTTAACTTTCGGCTCACTCTGAACCGTTAACGTCTCTTCATTGCATACACGAAAATCAAAACCCATATTTCACTTCACCTCAGGTCTCAATTATTTACTCTTTGGTTCACTAAGCCTATTACGGATAAAACTTGATTTAAACGACACTGTCTTAGCCTTAGCTTTCTTCTTGCAATCACCAAAGCAAGGATTATTCTATATACAGATGTAGTATAGTTTAAGTAATATATAAATAGCCATTTCAAATAATAATATTTAAAACTATCCTTGGAATATCTAAATGAAACCGAGCTTTAAAGCTACAAAACTACTAAAGGCATCGTAATTACGAAAAATATTTCCACATATTCACTTAATATTATGGAAAAAGGGAATATTAAGGTTCTGTAGGATTTCTTTACACATGAACACAAGGCGAACTGCTAACGCGGTGCACTAGTGTAACAACGGACGATAGATTTAGAAAGTTTTTGGGTTAAGTGGGAATTGGGAGAAACGCCTTTGGTTTAAATGGGAACCTAAATATTTTTGGGTTAAGTGAGAATTGGGAGAAATGGTTTTGGGTTAATTGGGAGCATACCATAATGTGCACTAAAGGGGCTAGAGAAAGTCTTTAACCGAGTTTCAGGGTTGCCAGTACTTTTCTGAAAGCATCTCCTGAATGATCACTAAATCGAACCAAACACCAAGCTTTTCAGTCTCTTGTAGATAGGGGTTGAATTCCACACGTCACAAATGGCTGGCTTAAATAGGGGTTCGCCTCCGTCCCAACCTGAAGTAGAACTGAACCGATCTATTTCTAATGAACCTTGCCCTAGTGTTACTGAGTTATCAATGATACAGTTTTGGTTAATCAAATTGGAAAATTAAAGAATTGCGGCTTAACTTTGCATAAACTAACAAACAAAAACATTCGCCTCCGTCCCAACCTGGAGGAGAACTGAACCGAGCTATTTTTAATGAACCTTGCCCTAGTGTTACTGAGTCATGAAGAATGCAATTTTGGTTAATCAAATTAAAATATTAAAGAATTGCGACTGTGCATAAACAAACAAACAAAACATTAGGTTAAATTTCAAAATATAAGAGGCTAGGCTGCAAATATACCACGCATATCTACAGATATAAATACACGAAGTGTTATTATGTTTCTCATATCTATGCTTTCCGGTGCTTTGAACCAATGCCTTTTTTTCTCCTTACAATGTCTCAACAAAATCTTGGAGTATGTGTTGTAAATTAGAGATAATACCGGTTGTTTTTTATCTATATCCAGATTCTATTTTCTATACTTGTGTTTTTTATGCATCGCGGTCATTCTTGTAATCTTTATTTTTTTATCGCGATGCCTTAACTATATAACCGGATAACATTCCGATAACGTTGATCAGTTCTCAGTCGTCAGTTCCTAGTTATCTGTTCTCAAATGTCAGTAGCGTTCCCGGATATTAACTAAAATGTTTTACTTAAATTAATAAAGAGTTTATAACCAGTTAAACCCAGAGTCGTTCTTGCGTCAAACAACAACAGGTTATGGGCCCAGCACGCTTCCACTGCGCAAAGGTTTAGAAGTCATAAGAAGTTCAACGCCGGGAAGATTATCCTTTAAGGTGCGGAGTCAGACGTAGAATGGCCGGAAATCACCTGGGACGAATCGAGACGTTAACTAAAGATAATTATGATACCTGGAAAATGCAAGTGGAAGCCCTGCTTCAAAAGAACGACCTCTGGGAGTACGTAGATGGAACTTCAACGAGGCCAACTCCGGTGCGGGGAACGGAAGGAAACGCCCAGGCGGTCGCTACCTGGGACAGTAATGATCGGAAAGCAAGAGCGGACCTAATCTTGTCGATCAGTCCGTCGGAGTTGAAGCAAGTAAAGAATTGCACCACCTCACGGGAACTATGGAAGAAGCTCGAATCCATCTACCAGTCCAGTGGACCTGCCCGGAAAGCGACGCTGCTGAAGAAACTGACCCTCAAGAAAATGAAAGAGGGAGAAGATGTTCGGGACCACGTCCGAGAATTCTTCGACGCAGTAGACAAGTTGGCTGACATGGGAGTAGCTGTAAACGACGACCTCCTGGCCATTATGTTGTTATACAGTCTACCAGAATCGTACGAGAACTTCCGGTGCGCAATAGAGTCCAGGGATACGTTACCTGATCCGGAAGCCTTAAAAATAAAGATCCTGGAGGAATCGGACGCCAAGCAATCTAAAGAAGACGAACCCGTGCAGAATGCGATGATGGGCAGTAGGGGTAGAGGAAGAGGTTCACGTGGACGAGGAAGCACGACCTTCAAGTACAAGTGTCATGGATGCAGGAAACCCGGCCACAAGGTAGCCGATTGCCCCGACAGAAACCATGGTTCAGGCATAAGAACCAGAAAGAAAGAAAACGCCCATCATGTACTGGCAGAAAATTTGGCCGAGGAAGAATTCGCATTGCACCTGAAGGCTTATCACGATTCCTGGTGCCTGGACAGCGGAGCCACCTCGCATATGACTTCCAGCAGAGACTGCTTCAATGATTACGAAGAGACCACGAAATCTTTAAACCTGGCCACTGCAGAGTCAACGAAGATACGAGGTGTTGGCGAAGTAAAAGTACACGCAACGAATGGCAGCGACAATCGAATTCTTCGCCTGGAACGAGCCCTTCATGTCCCGGATTTAAGAACAAATCTCCTATCCATTGCCAAGATGACAGACAAAGGACATGAGGTCACATTCAAGAAGTCGCAGGCCTGGATTAAAACGGCAACCGGAGAAGTGATTGCAGTTGCTGACAGAGTTGGAGACCTTTATTTCCTGAGAAAGGCTGAAGAAACGGTCCAAGCAGTGCAATCGGAAATAAAGCCTAGAAGCAACCTGGAGAACTGGCATTTCCTACTCGGTCACTTAAACGAGAGAAGTTTAAAGGAAATGGCCCGGAAGAATTTGGCTACGGGACTCAACATTGAAAAAGATGGGAGTCTGGGAATCTGCAAAATCTGTATCAAAGGAAAGCAATCGAAGGAGCCGTTCCCGAAACCTGAAGATAGCCGCACCTCGCATGTCCTGGAAATAGTACACTCTGACGTATGCGGCCCGATGAGAGTAACGTCGATGAGTGGAGCCAAGTACATCGTCGTTTTCACTGATGATTATTCCCGGTGGAGTGAAGTCAGCTTTTTAAAACACAAGAGCGAAGTGTTGAAAGCCTTCAAAGAATTCAAGCAACGTGCTGAAATGGAAACCGGGAGAAAAATCAAGACCTTGCAGTCCGACAACGGAACCGAATACTGCAACAATGAATTCGACAGATTCCTGAAAGACTCTGGGATAAAAAGAAGGCTCACCGTACCATACACCCCGGAACAGAATGGCATTGCCGAAAGAAAGAACAGAACACTCCTAGATATGGCCCGATGTATGATGATACAAGCGCAACTTCCACCATCATTCTGGGCAGAAGCGATGGCCACGGCTAACTACATTCGAAACCGTTGTCCTTCCCGGAGCATAAATGGAGAAGTACCATTTACCAGATGGACCGGAAAGAAGCCATCCCTGCAACATTTGAAGATTTTCGGCGACAAAGCTTTGCTGTTGGACGAAAATAAAAGGAAAGGGAAGTTTGCAGCCAGGAGCAAAGAATGCGTTTTCATCGGCTATTCTGAAGTCTCGAAGGCCTATCGACTATGGGTTCCGTCCGAGAAGCAAATTTACCGAAGTCGAAATGTCAAGTTCCTGGGAGAATTTAATAAACAAGGCGGATATGATGATTTCGTCACTCCAGAAGTCAACCTAAAATACGGAAGCAAAGCTAAAGGCGAAATCGAAGTCCCGGCCACCACACACGCTGCAAAACCGCCAAGCAGAGAAGAAGTCAAAAAGGAGTTCAAAGATGAAATCCCGGAAGAATCCAATGCTCAGGAAAACGAAGACGTCTTCGAAGAACCCTCAGAAACCCTCGTTCTGAAGAAAGGTCCTGGCAGACCGAAGAAAATAAGAACTGGAGTACCCGGACGACCGAAGAAAAGGTTCAACATGATTCCGAGCGTCTCAGAAGAGTCTACTGAAGAGGCTACTGACGAGCAAGAAACCCTGTCCGATGAGTCAGCAAGCCTAGCTATCTTATCAGAACCTTTGTCCATGAAGCAAGCCCTGGCTTCTCCGTACGCAAACGATTGGAGGAAAGCAGTAACGGAAGAGTTCGTTTCGCTTATCAAGTGCGAAACCTGGGACATCGTTGACTGTCCGGAAAACCAGAAGGTCCTTGGAAATCGTTTAGTCTTCCGAACGAAGTACTTACCCAGCGGAGAAGTAGAGAAAAGGAAAGCCAGGCTCGTAGCGAAAGGTTTTGCCCAGAGACCAGGGATCGACTACCAAGAGACGTTCGCACCCGTCATTAGATCCAGCTCCATAAGACTGCTTATGGCCCTTGCTGTAGAAATCGGTTTGGAAGTCCACCAAATGGATGTCGTCACGGCCTATCTTAATGGCGAAATCGAGGAAGAAATATATATGGTCGTCCCGGAAGGATTAACAGAATCCCTCGAAGAAATCGTCAAGTCAACCCGGTTCGACAAGTCGATCATTGCCAGAGCAAAGAAATGGACCAGCGACCTGGAAGAAGAGGGACATAAAGTCTGTCGTATCAAGAAATCCCTCTACGGCTTAAAACAATCGGGCCGCCAATGGTACAAGAAGTTACATCAAAGACTTTCGGAAATTGGAATGACACCATTGAAGAGCGACCCCTGCTTATACGTTTTAAGAGTCGCGGAAGATATTATGATCATTGGAGTCTACGTCGACGATCCGATCCTTGCATGCAATAACCCGGATTGGATGACTGAAGTAAAGCTTGAACTTGGAAGAAAATTCGATATGAAGGACCTGGGGCCAATCCATTGCTGTCTCGGAATGGAATTTCACCAAGATCTAAAACAAAATACCATCCGGATTTCCCAAGAGAAATATGCAGAAACGGTCCTGAAACGTTTCAACATGCAAGACTCCAAAGCAATTGCGACTCCAATGGATGCCAACAACAAGTTGCAAAACCCAGAACACCCAGTAGCAGAAGACATCAGTCGTATTCCGTATCAATCTCTGGTCGGCTCTCTCATGTACCTGGTAGTGTCATCACGACCGGATATGGCGTATTCAGTCAGCGCATTGAGCCAGTTCAATACAAGTTATGACGAAACTCATTGGATTGCCGGGAAAAGAGTTCTGAGATACCTGAAGGGAACTCTTCATCATGGGTTGATTTATCGGAAGACCGGATTGCCAATCCAGGGTTTCGTTGACGCAGACTATGGAGGTTGCCCGAAAGATAGAAAGTCATATACTGGATATGTCTTCAAACTAGCCGGCGCTGCAGTATCCTGGGAAGCAAGGAAACAGCGAACCGTTGCCTTATCCAGTACAGAAGCAGAATATATGGCGATGTCCGACGCAACCAAAGAAGCCATATATCTCAAAGGACTTCTCAACGAACTTGGAGTATCAGTTCCGGCGATCGAGCTGTACAACGACAACCAGGGTGCCCAGAAACTCGTTCAGAATCCTGTTTTCCATGCCAGAACGAAGCACATTGATATCCGGCACCACTTCATTCGAGACACCTACGACCAGGGACATATAGCCTTGCGGTATCTACCAACAGAGGAAATGCCAGCTGACATCTGTACGAAGAGCCTGTTCCGTCCGAAGCATCTCCTCTGCGTCAAAGCCCTTGGACTGGAAATAATTAAATGACCACCCCCTGGATAGAAGATTGAAACCACCGATATTAAGAGGGACTGTTGTAAATTAGAGATAATACCGGTTGTTTTTTATCTATATCCAGATTCTATTTTCTATACTTGTGTTTTTTATGCATCGCGGTCATTCTTGTAATCTTTATTTTTTTATCGCGATGCCTTAACTATATAACCGGATAACATTCCGATAACGTTGATCAGTTCTCAGTCGTCAGTTCCTAGTTATCTGTTCTCAAATGTCAGTAGCGTTCCCGGATATTAACTAAAATGTTTTACTTAAATTAATAAAGAGTTTATAACCAGTTAAACCCAGAGTCGTTCTTGCGTCAAACAACAACAGTATGTGGTAAGATAAAAAATAAATAAATAACGGTTTTAAGTATAGTGGCACGTGCGACAACGCCCAAGAGAAGATGGCGGCCACCCTTCTCGTCAGAAGACACACACGCAACGCGAGAGGTGACCTCACTATACTTTGTACAACACACGAACTCTTTCCCAAGATTGTCGACCATTATTACTTAAATACTCTTACTGTCTACGTGACTGGCTACTTTATGCCCTGCTTACGGTCATTTTAAGACGAAAATTTCTAACATAATTTGGGTAATAAAACAAAATAAAATATAAGTAGCTTAGAACACAAAAATTCTTCGGATTCATTCTTTTGTCATGCAAATTTCCAAACTTCCCAAACTTAAAAAAGTATTTCAATAAAAAAAACGAAAAGATGGTGTTTCCGAATTCTTTAACGATGATAGATGATCCCCAAAATTTTCTAAAAATAACGTCTAAATCCCCCAACAAAAAAACAAAAAACAAAATCCAAAAATAATAATAAACAATGCGGCCAAGAATTTTTCCAAATTCGTATTCATCCGTAGCTAAAAATAAAAGATTTGAAAGCGACAAAAGATGTTCGCAATATCATGATGGTTTCGGTGATGAGTGAAGATGAATCGAGGGGTCGGAAAATTTTTAAATTCTCAAAGCAAATTTATTATTCTAGCAATATTTTCTTATTCAAAAGGGCTTTTATCAAAATTCCGTGCACAAAAATAGAAAGTGTCTAACCCCTCGAGATGACTAGTGGGAAATTTTTTGACTCCTTGAGAGGATGTTGGGGATCTTGGCGGAGGAGAGAATGAGGGATGATGAAAAAATAAAGGGAGTAGTTGCCGGTTAATAAGTCTGGAGGCGCGAGACGGCCAACAGCTGTTATTATTTTCGTCTCAGGAAAAGAAGAGTGGATTCCGACGCAAGACGGCTTTCCTCCTAACAACAATCTTTTAACTTTCTACCATCTTTACCCTCATCCTAGGACAATTAACGCAAGAACAAAAATAGATTGAATACTGGAGGAAGATTATCGTTGTTATAACTAAAAGGTATATTTTTAGTTCTAGGCCTACGTAACCTTTAGATAAAATTTCTTATTCTCCTTATTCTCAATGAATTTTACCACACATTTCACCTAATTTTTCAGAATTTTTTCGTGAGTTTGTGCACTTTACTCCTCTCAATCCTTTCATGGGTTTATGCGCCTCCATTCCTTGAGTTTATTCATCTCATTCCTCTAAATCTTTTCACGAGTCTTTGCACCTCATTCTTCCCAATATTTCCACGAGTTTTTGCACCTCATTCTTCCCAATATTTCCACGAGTCTTTGCACCTCATTCCTCCCAATATTTCCACGAGTCTTTGCACCTCATTCCTCCCAATATTTCCACGAGACTTTGCACCTCATTCCTCCCAATATTTCCACGAGTCTTTGCACGTTATTCCTGTCAATATTTCCACGAGTCTTTGCACGTTATTCCTGTCAATATTTCCACGAGTCTTTGCACGTCATTCCTGTCAATATTTCCACGCGTATTTGCACCTCATTCCTCTCAATATTTCCACGCGTATTTGCACCTCATTCCTCTCAATATTTCCACGCGTATTTGCACCTCATTCATCTCAATATTTCCACGCATATTTGCACCTCATTCCTCTCAATATTTCCACGCGTATTTGCACCTCATTCCTCTCAATATTTCCACGAATATTTGTACCTCATTCTTCTCAATACTCCACGAGTATTTGCACCTCATTTCTCCTAATATTAATGTTTACGAGTATTTGCACCTCATCCCTCCCAATATTAACTTCCAATAGTATTTGCACCTCATTCCTACCCACTATTAATTTCCACGAGTATTTACAAATTCATGCCTCTCAATACCTTCACGAGCATTTACACCTCATTTCTCTCAATATTTCCACGAGTATTTACGCCTTCAACATTCATACCCATGTATAAATAATCCAAGCATGCATTTCGGGGAGGAAATCTATCTATCACAGCGCGGAAAAGGGTCTGTGTTTCCAAGCTGTAACACAGAGTAGCAGCTAGCTCATCCTCCATTCCTATCCCAGACTGACTGTTTTTATTTTCGCTGGTATATACGGCGTCAGACAACGTTTTGTTTATATTTGATTAGAGAAACAGGCGTGAAACGCGAACGGGAAGTGAGAAACACAGAGAGATACAACATGCCATAAATAAGTTTAAACTAAGAGTGACCAATATTCCGAGTTTATCTAAAATGTTAAGGCCTACCAACTACCAACAGACAAAAATTGTTTGCACTTGTTCTGTATAATCAAACTAACTGTAATGTAACCTTTTGATGAATCTGCCTTAAATAATCATAATACGAAAAACAAGTTGGGAAACCAAATGTAACCCTCTCCTAGTCGAGACGCAATTAAGAGGTTTTTCTTAAATAATTAAATAAATCTAATTGATGTTAATTATTTTAATCGTCTTTAATTTACCTCAATTCTAGTTAAATCGTTTTAAGAAGCTTTATTCGTAAAATAATTTTAAAAATAGCTATTGTTGACGTTTGAATTCAAGCGTATGCCTCTTTAACCATTTTTGGAAATTTAGGGTCTATAAGGCGATTGATTCACTATTAACGATAAGAAGACTCGCAATTGGAAGCACTGCCATTGGGAGGCTAGACGTTTCTCGTAACCCTAGCCGATCACCGCGTAAATCTTAACCCTAACGATGATAATGGAGTAGAAGGTAATATTGCTTTCTGCGAACACGTTTGATTCGATTTGCCAACTGCGAACGCGGTGACAGACAGACACACAAATACACGTCCAGTGTAATACCTCTCCGTAACGTCATCGTCACTCAGAGAGGTAAAAAGTAATGCACACCGACACAAACATATCAAATGTGAATTTAACTATAACATAAACATTCGTTTCGACGTTTCAACGTTGTATAGAAGTCGTTGACTCTCCAGACATGGTCACAAGGTCGTAACTCAATTCGCTCATCCCTTAGTCCAAAAAAGTCATTTATTTTCGCAGAGCAGCAGAATCCAGATGGTCCGGTCCTCACGCTGGCAATCCATTTGGGAATATTGCCACCCACTAGCACAACACAACGCGCAGATGATATCATCGAAAAGAGGCGACCATTAACTTAATTATTTCGAGTTTCTCTCCTTTTTTGCTTTGGACTGAATTGAATCAAAAACAGCCAGAATAAAAATTGACATTTTGGCTCTCGTTTAAATAGTTTTAAAGCAAATTGTGTATGGTTGTTTGTTAACTTGGCGCCAATATTGGCAAATTTCACTTTGATGGCAAACTTATAAGAAACAGCATGTATAACGTTGAACCAACCGATGTGTTAAAATGTATTTTTTTTTGGCAGATTCATTTGAAAATGAAACAAATTCATTCAACGCTCATTTGCATTCATCAACTATATTAAGGTCGTTTACATAACAGAGAATATTTAGGAAGGGTTACGTACGTTAGTACGCGGTTACATCTCTCTTTCTCTAAATGTTTTCCACGAATTAAAATTTAATGGTAGCGAAAACGTCACCACCAATTCAAGGACTAGTTTCAGTGAAGTGGGCGAAAAAACCAATTTTGGGATTATGCCTCGCCTCTGGGGGTGGATGGGGGGGGGTTACGTCACGGATGTAGCTCCCAAACACGATTAAAACGTAACCATGAAAGGGTTTAAAATCATCCCTGAAGATAATCAATTATCTATCGACGAAAAATGGAAATACATTCGCCGCTCTAAAATTTTCGAACTGAAAATTAATTGACGTTTGTAATTTCTCATAATATTATTCGGGTCACATATTACTAATTAAAAGGATTGTTATCACGTAGAGAAATATCTAATACGTGATGTAATATAACAACAAGTAATACAAATTAATTTCAAACGTGAAACATCCATTAAGAATCTTTCGATCAAAATACCCTAAGTGTTTTTCGAAAATAGCAAAAAACGCAATTCTCATCATTAAATTTTTAGGAACGAGGGTTTACATTGTTGTGTGGAGTAGCCAGGGGCCATCGTTAATTCATTGGTTTACTAAAATCCCCCCATTGGTTTACTAAATTACCCCCATTGGTTTACTAAATTACCCCCATTGGTTTACTAAATTACCCCCATTGGTTTACTAAATTACCCCCATTGGTTTACTAAATTACCCCCATTGGTTTACTAAATTACCCCCATTGGTTTACTAAATTACCCCCATTGGTTTACTAAATTACCCCCATTGGTTTACTAAATTACCCCCATTGGTTTACTAAATTACCCCCATTGGTTTACTAAATTACCCCCATTGGTTTACTAAATTACCCCCATTGGTTTACTAAATTACCCCCATTGGTTTACTAAATTACCCCCATTGGTTTACTAAATTACCCCCATTGGTTTACTAAATTACCCCCATTGGTTTACTAAATTACCCCCATTGGTTTACTAAATTGCCCCCATTGGTTTACTAAATTACCCCCATTGGTTTACTAAATTACCCCCATTGGTTTACTAAATTACCCCCATTGGTTTACTAAATTACCCCCATTGGTTTACTAAATTACCCCCATTGGTTTACTAAATTACCCCCATTGGTTTACTAAATTACCCCCATTGGTTTACTAAATTACCCCCATTGGTTTACTAAATTACCCCCATTGGTTTACTAAATTACCCCCATTGGTTTACTAAATTACCCCCATTGGTTTACTAAATTACCCCCATTGGTTTACTAAATTACCCCCATTGGTTTACTAAATTACCCCCATTGGTTTACTAAATTACCCCCATTGGTTTACTAAATTACCCCCATTGGTTTACTAAATTACCCCCATTGGTTTACTAAATTACCCCCATTGGTTTACTAAATTACCCCCATTGGTTTACTAAATTACCCCCATTGGTTTACTAAATTACCCCCATTGGTTTACTAAATTACCCCCATTGGTTTACTAAATTACCCCCATTGGTTTACTAAATTGCCCCCATTGGTTTACTAAATTACCCCCATTGGTTTACTAAATTACCCCCATTGGTTTACTAAATTACCCCCATTGGTTTACTAAATTACCCCCATTGGTTTACTAAATTACCCCCATTGGTTTACTAAATTACCCCCATTGGTTTACTAAATTACCCCCATTGGTTTACTAAATTACCCCCATTGGTTTACTAAATACCCCTATCTTTTTATAAAATTGTGGCTTCGGTTTATTAAATTATTAATATATAATATTAAATACGTCACGTACAAACTAAGACTATTAAAAATGTTCCACATGAGATAAATCTAATTTAAATTTAATTGACCTCTAATTAGCTCATTTTCTATTTTTAGCAAACCACGCTCCAACACTCTTAAAACATTATATCCAATTAAATTAAAACATAAAACAATATAATAAATTTCAAGATAACGTATAAAGATAATGAAATATTTTTGTAGCTAAGCCTAATTGAATGTTATTTTTTATTTTAACAAATTCATTTGAAGATAGGTTCGAAATTGCACATTTTTATCGCGTTTGTTAGCTGTCGAATTGTTATAAGGGTTCTCAATCAATTTAACCAAAAAAGGGATTATTAGCATCAGCTGTCAAAACTTTGCGCAATTTAAAGGTCAATACAGATTTCAGATTAGGCTTAAGTGTTATATCAAAATATACACCAGACCCGAGAGAGAGAGACACGCCAAGTGTTCTTTTCATATTCTCAAATCTCAAGTATCTCATAGTGGCAAAAGGCAGCCAAAAACAGCTCAAAATTTCGAGGGAATTTTTTTTTTTTAAGATTAATCAGAATTTTTTATATAGAAAATATATCTAACTAATTAAATTCGTGATGGGTGTGTTAGAAATTAATTTATGGGACGTAGAAACGCCTTGCACGTTCTAAATTGAGGTAGGGTTAATTCTGGAAAAATTTTACAAAGATTAATTTGTAATATGAAGTTTTAAAGCAGAAGTAAAAAGATTTAAAATTAAAAATTTCAAGCACAATTATTTAGCTATCTTAAAGGAGGGAAGTTTGATTCTGGAGTGGCATAGCTGGAGGCCATCCGTACTGTTTAAAAATCCAACATGTTTTTGTTTTTCGTGGTTGGGCATAATTGAGTGCTGCCACCTCTCGGTGAATTTTTTTACAAGTTTATTCACGTGTGAATAGAAGTTGCTGTTATAACCAGGTGGCACATTAAGCTTATACTCAACGTATGGCTAGATTTTACATGGGAAGAGACCAGGGATAAGGGAGTTGAGATGGATTGGAAATGATGATGGGCGACCTGCGGCACCGTATCTCTCCCAATATACCTCGCGCACGCCCCTACCATTCGGTAGGCGATTGCTAAGTGCTGCCGCGTAGCGCCATTTTATTTGTATGAGAGCTAGTTTCTAATTTAAAGATAGAGGGAGCGCCCTTTACAATTTCATCCAGTACGAGTGACGTACGACCCTACCTAACCGCTGAGGATGCTGGGAGGACTACGGTGCCGTAGGTGGGGGTACACAGGCAATGCTATAGGTATGGGGGTTTCAACTCCATTCCTCTCTCCTTCAAGAAGAGACCTCTTGTGTTAGTGCTATAAAATATGCTACTCCATAATCAATCTTTCCTCCTCCATGGTAGTATTAACAATTTATTTCACACAGTACGGGAAAAATCTGAACATCCCAACTTTACAATATGACCTTTTGACGCTATTTAAAGAACACATAATTACCCTTAGAAATTTTAATTCTCACGTTCTAAATGAAGTTCTTTTGTCTAATTTTTTCTGGTAAAAACATAAAGAAAGGTGTAGGTAATACTAAAATACACGCCCACACTTGGCACCACACTATAATGTGTTTGTAACTATAAGATATAATTTGAAATTTCATGTTTCTTCAAGTAGCAGCTTAAAGAAAAAATATTGTCACACACCAGCACCTGATGTTTGGTACGTGGCAAAGGAATTAAGGACACACACACAAATTGAAGTTGACATTTAGAGCGCCAAGAACCGAAGAAGAAAACATAAAAAAGTTTGTTTAAATCCTTGAGAAGTTTGTCTTATCTTTTAAACTTTGGTTTTTTGTAAAGCTACTCCATAGAAATTACGGTGATTAGTGGAGAGAAATGCGTTATTGGAATACATCCCATCTTTCTTAAGCGATAGTGAATGAAAAATAATGAATTTGACATAACTATATACAGAATAGTTTATAAATAAACCTTCTTAAACCGAATAAATACACTTCAATCTTACTGTTTCTGCGCCAAAAATTGCCAGCCTATTTCTTTCTGATTGTTACTGGCGTGTCTCCCAAATAATTTGGGCAATCAATTAAGCTACAAAACGGAAAAAATATAATAGAAGATCCTTAATTGAACAACCCTCTTTAAAAAAGAAAAGAAAACTTAATTGAAAATCAAAGTTACGTGTCTGTATATGGAAAATGAAGTAAAGACGTAGGAAAAGATAACGAACGATGCGTGAAACCGTTGACAATCGCTTCCTAAATTTTGCACCCCTAAGGTCAAACCCCAAAAAACATTCAAAACGTAATTACTACGCCAAAGGGTGCGTTATCTATCTCAAAAAAATGGTTTTTCTTTCTCATTCTTTCTTTACATCAAAGACATAACACGAAAAGACGTTACCAGGGAAGAAAGAAAAGTTAGAAAAGGTATCTTTCTTATTTCCCTTTCGGTATAACCTCCCACCCCATTCGTGTACTCGTGATTCAACTGCTCCCAAACGCTTGGCACGCAATCCCAACGTTTCCGCGTGATAATCTAGGAACCGTCCTTGATGGCTAACCAAGAAAATTCCCATCAAGACGAGTCTTAGGAACTTTCAAACCAACCCAATTCCTACCTTCTGACCAACCTTAATCGCCTCAAATAATTGAGTAAAAACTGACCAACTTACAGCAGCGAGAAATAGAATAAGATGGAGGTAAATTTACAGTCTTTACCTCCATCTCCGGCAACAAAGTCCTCCCAGCATCCTCAGCATTTAGTTAGGGTCATACAGTACTTAAACGTAATGGACGCCCCCCCCTCTGTCTTAAAAATATAAGCTAGTTCTCAAACAAATACAATGGCGCTACGCGGCAGCACTTAACAATCGCCTACCGTAGGGTAGGGGATTGCGTAAGGTACACTGGGAAAGACTTTCGTTGCAGCATCATCATTTCTTCTCCATCTCACCTCTTTTCTACCTGACAGAACAGGCGAAGTCTTAACGTAAGAACCTAACATCAAACATGGACGTTGCAACATCTTATGTTTTTTATAAGCGTGTGAAAAGGGGGGCATCTAATTGTTCCAAGTAATTAAAAAAATCGGCCGGTGTGAAATTTCGATTGGGTATAAGAAAATGTATCTAAATGCAAAAAAAGAAGAAAAGAAAAATTCATAACACGAACTTATATTTTCTAGAACAAATACGGCAGAGTATTTATTAAATATTAAGAAAAATAACATAATCATATTTGAATAGGATAAAGACCGGTAGCGTAATTACACCCTCGAGTGGAGTGAACCGTTTAATTTTCAATTTATCTTAAATATTGATCGATATAATTCGTATATAGCAACTTAAGAGGGGGGCTAAGAAGAAATTAAAAGCGAAATTCGTGCAAAAACCTCTGGTCATTATCATTAGCGTCTGTATTACCTCACGATCGAACACTTTCCAAGCATTTAGGCTATATCGAACCAATTTTCGTTCATTCATTTTTAAGAAGACGAATTCAACCTTGAATTTTATTAAATGGCGCAAACTTTGGGTTGTCTGAAAATTTTGTCGCCTCTTACAAAGTTACAAATAGAGATAAGACATTGTTTAAACATCCTTTAAAAAATGATATGATTATAGACTAACTGTACTGTCGAGATTTCAAATTCTTGACAAGGCGGAAGTCTTCATTCCATCGCAAGTTTATAAGGTATGTTCCATAAGTATGACACTTACAATACTTCGTAATGCGAGAGACTTATTGAGAGCTAGTTCGAGAACGACAAGCGACAATTGACTACACTTTATTTTGCAGTTCATATTCCTGTTTAGTTTGTACTAAACCATGGACAGCGCCTCTTCAGGCGTCGCTTTCCAAGAATCTATGACGTTTCACCTACGTCACTTCATGACAAGCTCTCAGAAACCGGTGACAAACTTATGGAACATATCTTATGAATGGATGGATACTATAGTTTTGAGTAGTTTATGACGCAGTGTTCCCCAAAGGACATATATTACATATCATATCACCAAAAGAACGAGTGTGCCACGAGGTAGTATTAAGTCATTATTGACCTCATAAATAATCAGGGTTGGCACGTTTTTGCCAGGGGTGGAAAAAACCGCGGTTTTTACCTGGAAAAAACCGGGCGGCAAAAACTAGTTTTTGCCGCGGTTTTTTCCACCTGGTTTTTTCCAGGTAAAAACCGCGCGGCAAAAACCTTTTTGCCGCGGTTTTTTCCACTTTATGTGGAAATAACGAACTAAATTTTGAAAATAAAAAAATTCGGATTTGAAATGAAAATAAAACGTCCAAAATTCTATCATAATTGTATAGGTTTACGATGTGGGTTACATTCTCAGTATAAAATGGAGATAAAAACCGCGTGGCAAAGAACGTTTTGGCTTTGTTATACAAATAAATGAAAAATCAGTCCTTATTTTTCGCTCAACACTATTTTTTTCAAGTCGCTAATATTGAGTTTTCGAAACAGATTGAAGCTAGAAACTGCTTAAAAATTATTGTTTAGTTATCAAATGCGAAGCAAGCCGGATCTTTGGAATGTGAGCAAAATTTCATAAGTTGTAAGTTTAAAGTGGATTTAGCTCGAACGTTTAAAACACAATAAATGTTATAAAACTGATTAAGATTGAGACATATTAGCTGTTGGAAGACATATAATAACACGAATGACAAATACAAAGCCAAAGTTAGCATTTCTAATTATCATTTCAATAGGGAAAAGGTTTTTGCCACTTTTTGCCGGTTTTTTCCGTTTTTGCCGGTTTTTTCCACTTTTTGCCACGTGTCCCGGCAAAAACGAGTTTTTGCCGGATTTTTGCCAACCCTGTAAATAATATACTGCCTCTGAGAGAGTCTAGTCTAGTGACATTTTGTTTAAATATAAATCATAACTACCACATTTTCCTATAGACCATTTAGCTGTAATTATAACAGAAAAGAAAACACATTGGACGGGAAGCTACCATCTAAGGTTATTTCCCTGGCGCCAAGAAGCACCGCTAGAGGCAGTGAGAGTTGGCTAGCCTCGAGCGTGTCTATTAACGCGAAGGAGACAACCTAAATGGGGAAACACTCGCCCCCTTGTCTTGGTTTCTCTGAAAGTAATTAATGGAATGGTCTGTAGGACAAGGACAATTAACGTTCTCTGAAATCCAAAAAAAAAGAGAGAAAAGAACGGAATGTTATGTTTGATAATCAAGCAAAAGAAGCATGGCAACTTTTTGTAATTTTGAGAAACACTTTAAGCATAACAAAATTGCATTAAAGTTGTTCAGAAAGAATTGATGTAAAATTGTCGTAATAAAATCAAGCAAATCCCGGAATTTAGAGTCAGTCATAGCCAAAGAATTTTTCCCAGTGTCTAAAACTCTTCTTAAATGGCAACGAAGTGAATATAATAGCGCAGCAAAATATGTAACGCAAACGCTGCGTTATGTATATAGTAGTATACAGGGTGTTTCTGAAAGGTCTGTCAAAAATTATTGAGGGTGTTATTTGCCCGACTTCGGGTTGAAAATTTTCAGTGAGATTTTGTCGCTTAAATTTCTGGTAGACCTTAAGCAGAAACACCCTGTATAAAAGTAGTTCTACATTCTAAAGGTAGGGTTAGGTTAGACAATTTTAAGGGTGATGATAATCTTTAAAAATAACTCTAGCTAAAGCATTATGTAATAATGGTAATACATCTTCCTCCGTTCTCTGGTTTCCCAGGACCCAGACGAGGAGCCTATAGCTGCTTATGTCATATCTGCTTCTCCCAGTCTTTAATATATTTTAGTTCATAGACCTCGTAAGAGAGCGAGCGAGTTGGAGGGCATTATTGTTGAGATATTTGATTCATAAAGGATTGAGAGATATTATTGCTCTTAATGGACATGGCTAGATATTTTTTCATATCCGCTTTCTTTGACTCACTCTTTCAATAATAAGAAAGACTTTGGAAGCAAGGATGTCGGCGCGGTCGCTTTTCTCTCTTCATAAGTAAAAAAGACATTTCGACGAATTTAACTTTTCTCGAGTATAGTACTTTAAATAAATAAAGAGAGGATCCTTAAAAGGGTAAGAGAGGGCTCGTAAACATTCAAATTGCTGGCAATTGTGAAAGAATCATATTATGACTGAAAGGAATTTTTAACTCTGCTCCTACCAAATATTCAACTTCCTGAAATTTGATCGGTGCTTTTTTCTTATTTAACCAATCACTAATGGCGGGTTACTAACCCAAAAATAGGATATTATCATAAAGACTTGTCTCTTATGAACATACTTAACTACTAATCAGGCTTGTCAAAATTCCACTAGGGATGTTCTGTAAGTTTGAAATTGATATAGGCCTTTTCGATGTAAAAAAGGGGTAGGCAACTTTCAGTATTGGGACATTCAAGTACGTTGATACATTGCCGTATCTGCGCGCTCTCATGATACAAAAGGACTACAGCGCAGGCGCCAAAAAGCGAGATGGAAGGCAAAGTTTTACCCCCGTGTCTTGCCTTCTTAGTTACATTGAAATGGTCGATTGAGTCCCGTGACACTCTCAAATTAAGGATTAATTAAGTCAAGCTGTTTGCGGTTTTAAAAGGAAAGATTCAAGCTAATAACATTTTCTACAATTAATAACTAATAATTGACGAATTTTCATTAACTATTATCTTCTAATTAACAAACCCTGGGCGCAGACATTACCCCTAGAAGATTCCCTCCCTGTTAGACAAGCAAGGCTGCGAACAAATTGCTTGTAGAAAACGAGAATTGCTTGCCTAACAGAGATGGAATCTTCCAGGGCTAATGTATGCCCCAAGATTTGATAATTAAAAGGCAACAGTTAATTACCAATGCAAATTCGAGAATTATTAGTTACTGATTCAAGAAAAATTTATCTTGAATGTTTCCTTTAAGGCGGTGTTCGTCAGATCACATATTCGGTGGCGAAAGGTCAATCAATATTTGGCACTCGGCAAATAACGAATATGTAGCCTCACCAAACTGTAACATTTATAATTTTAAAACTATCATTTTTATTTTGAATCGATACCCGTAATGCACCAATTGAGGTATTATAAGTCAGTCAATAAAAATCACATCTACAAATCAACGCGTAGATTTAGTTATCTTTATGGGGACATTATAGAAGTTGTCAGACAAGTCGAATATAATATATTGAATGGGTGGGAAGATTTAAAAAACGAAGAAGGGGTTAAGTTTAAAACGCGGTCTATGACTGTAGGGAATAGCCTGCACCGATACATCCACCCACGCGTACAAACGCGGCAGACTAGCAATCATGGCACGCGGGCCATCTGGGATTCTGGAGCCAACACGAGCCGAGCATGACGCTGAAGAGTTAAGTCTCTGTACTTGGTAATGGTGTACAGTTCTACAACCCCGACCGACAGGCCGACCGCTAAACAAAATATTATTTTTTTTAATATAGAAATACTTCTCCCCGCTTAATAAGTTATTAGACGGCCGTGACACTGGGGAACCCAGCTTCATAATTTCAAGGGAGATGAAATAATAGAACGCTTCCTAACCTTTCTTAACACCGCGGCACCTAACATCATATTTCCATTACGATGTCTCAACAGAAATTCATCACGCGTAGTTGATTCTAGCTAAGCTAACCGGCGTTGCCAGGGAGTTTTAATGAACTGGAAAACACGGGCTGAGTTTCCTGTTTGTAGACATTAAAGCAAATGTCGGCTCCTGTGGCATGCACCCCTAACATTCTGGCTGATCTTTTACACACAAATGTTACCTTGCCAGAGGCAAGGGCCAAACAGAACTCGTCTATGTGGGCGGAGCTAAAACTGGCCTTTGCTAAGCTTAAGGGCCAGCCAACTCCACCCCTCGATTATGGGAGCATCTAGTGGCATTTGCTTAAACTAAACCACAGAAGCGACTTGCTATTTAAACACTAAATCTGCCTGATGTTGGTTTTTTAAAAGCAATATATTTTTTTTATTCAATAAAACCATGTTAATTAGGGGTTATTCATAAAGCTAGAATCCTACGGTTCTGGAATAGGATGTTCGTTATTAACAGGCCAAATTTCTAGGAATTCGCGGAACCAAACCAAACTACTTCTAATAACCTTCCCCTAGTGTTACTGATATCAACCACGATTTGCATTTTGGCAAATGAAATTCGGTGTTTGTGCCAAAATAAAAAAACATACAAATAAACAAACCACTTCATTTGACCTTGAATTAAGGCGTTAGGCTTAACAAGAGGTTCAAAAAAACTGAATAATCTTCTACCCCAAATCGTTCCCACTACTCAAATCAAGTCGATTTAGTAAATGGCTAAAAAGAAGGCGTGATTACTTCAATTGATGTACTTTCGGAGCCAGGAGTGAGAGAGGTGGGTCAAATAGTTCAAATGTTTACGTTTTAAAAAAGAAATATGCTTTTGACGCTATGCAAAAAGAATAATTCCAAGAAGGGAAGCCCCGAGTTATAAAAAAGTTGAAATTTATTATATGGTGTCTTGAAAAAGAAAGCCAGCCCCGCTATTTGTACTATAGTGTAAGTACAGTCTACGGATATTTAAATTTCAGTCCATAAAAATTTCAAATTTGTTGAAGACCAAATTGGGAGAATTTCGTACGTAACTAAGGTTGTTACAACAAGAACAACCTTCGTCTAATCATCAATTGCCCAAAGATGGATAAATACCTTCACCGGCCATAATCGGGCTAACACTTAAAAAAATCTCATCAACCTTGTCACTCCATTTGGAGGTAAAACTAACTCAATTAAATCAGAAATTTTTATGCAAACAGATATAATTAAGGTTAATAAAAAGTGTCTTAAGAGAAAAAACATAAAAACTTTACTAAGAGGTGATGAAAAAAAAACTGAATTTTTAAACAATCGCAATCCGTAATTAAAAATCTTTTTTTTTAAGTCCTTGAGATATTTAATGGACAGTTTTTATCATTTTATCACACTCACGGATGGCGTAACGAATAACACAAAGATGGTAATTAATGATTAATTAAAGGTTTCAAATTAATAATTCCTAGTATATAATTAAAACCAACTTTCCTGTACCGCAACTAAAACGTCAGACTCGGGTAAGGAAAGGCGATGAATTTTGTGACCAAATACGGAAAGCTCTTTCCACCTTGGAGAAGGGAAGTTTGATACTGGAGTGGTATAGTTGGGGGCCATCCGTGGCTGTTTAAAAATTCCAGCATGCTTTCAAGGTTGGGCATCACTAAGTGCAGCCACGCCACCCCTCAGTAGAAATCTTTTACTAGTATAGTCACGTGTGAATAGAAGCTCTTGTTGCTATAACCAGGTAGCCCAACCTAAATTGCACGGCCATGCATGGGAAGGGGCGGACCCTCTCGTGTTAGAGCTATAGAGTATACCACTACAGTATAAACATCCCTCCTCCAAGCTTTCACTTAGCGATGAAGTCTAACGCAACACTCAAAGCAATTTGATTTTAGCAAAAATAACCCTTTCCTTCCTCGATAAGCCCGTCGCCGATGGGGATTTTCTCGTACATTAAGGCTAGCGGCACTGTTACTAATCATTCTGGTGAGCGACAGCCTTCATAAACTTTCGCTTTTAGATGAAGCGAAACGAATTTCAATAGAGTGCTTTTCATCTTCCATAAAATCTATAATTTCTATTAATAAATATACATGGGCATTTCAAAAGCTTCGTTAATTCAAAACCGTACATCAATAGAAGCCCCCTTGTTCAATAAATAGCTAAGCCTAACCAGGGCCTAACGCAATGACGTCCTGTATTTCCTGTTTTTGTACGATGGACGAGACGACAACATTCCTCCATTTCTTCGTAAATATTTTGTTAAGCCTTGGCTTGTTTATGTTTTTCGACTCTCAGGAAAAATAGAGTATCCTAAATTCAAATTTGTAACATCTGTTTCGTCTGAATTATGAGAGTAAATAAGTTAAACACCTTTATTTGTCCTACTAATCTAGTTTAGTACACATGTGGTTCATTTGTTATTGCACGACAAGTAAATGGGTTACATTATCTGTCAAACGCCTAGGTCTTAGGTGATAAATATTTATACGAGGGGCTAACCACTTTGATCAATGACCACCTGACTTCAAATGACATAATTACGGTTTAATTGAATTCAAGAGCGATTAACCCCTTGGTTATATCAGGGATAGGTGTAATTATAGAAGCAGGAATGGAGAACCGAGTTATGTGGGCGCGAGTCAAAGTCCCGGCCCCCTTCCACGGAACGGGGGAGGGTATGAAAGAAGAGAGGCGGGTCATAGCGACAGAGGTAAAAAGGAATTACGTATTTTTCACCGTCCCCGTCAGTAACGTCATCAAAACGTAGTTTAAGTGAGCCAATAACATAATTTAAAATTTTCGTTCGTTACTAGGCTATGGGTCGGACTGAAGTAAATACTAACCGTTCTCTATTCCTGCTTCTAAAATTACATCTATCCCTGGTTATATATATATGAACCCAAGGTTTGTTTGTTGAAATTATCATAAACCTACGTTACTCCCAAAATTACTTTTTTTTACGTGTCATTAGTAAAACTATCATTTTGATTTTAAAAAAATGTTAACAATTTTAATAACAATGGACGATTCATGGCTCAAAATAAATTTAAGAAAACAACATAACGAATATATTGTTTGTTCTTTGTGAAATTCAACCCACGTCGTTTGTTAACAACAAAATACACCGTATTTAAAACTACATACCATTACCGATACAATGAATGTTTACGTGATTTACGCAAACTAAATTAAGGCCGATATTATAATATATTCATAAACCTGTTTAATTTGATCATTTTTTATTTTCAAAATTAACTCTGTGCAAATTTTCTTAACCCAGTATTGGACACTTCCTCTTAAAGAAAGTTTTGACCTAATTCGATTTCCCTTTAAATTTTTAACAGAAAAAAAATTACATTATCTTGAAATACGATTATGCAAAATCATAAGTGTCGAAAATTATCGAGAAAAATGGAAGATTTTTGAGGGCATCGTCATAAAGAAACTGAACTAACGCCTTTAGCTACTCGAGATAAATCGAATCGAACCGCACCTTTAAAAATGTTTAATGTTTTTATCATCAAAAGGGGTTGGGAACGGGTACCCTCCTATGACCTATAGGGAATTCTTCAGTGCACGCAATAGACATTCCTTTGGCAACTCGTATAAGGAATAAATGATTGCCTAGGCATTCATTATTACGTCGTCTATAACGTCATTATTACTATTAAAGAAGAAAGGTACCCTACCCAAAACTTGTCAAACCTTACGTCATATAAAGTCACGTACAATGGGTTAACCATGTCTATGAGTTTAAAATTAAGAATGCATGCAGTTTTGTAAGAAAGAATTCAATTTCAAAAATTTGTTATGGTTAATAAGACAACTGGTTTCAACAGGACAAATTTTGAGATATTTCGCGGATTTCAATACGAAAATTTTAATTTTGTAGAGGCTTCCTTTCAACCATCCACAATGAACGAGGTGTCTTAACTTTATTGATGAAAAGTGGTTTTCTAAAGGCATTCAAATCATTTCCGAAAGCTTCCCACGAATATGATGAGAGGCATATCACTCTCAAATTCAATGTTGCGTAATAATTTTAGTCAAGTCCAATGGAAGATCTTCGCTGAAAAATGTCTAAAAACCAATGAAAGATCTTCGCTGAAAAATGTCTAAAAACCAATGAAAGATCTTCGCTGAAAAATGTCTAAAAACCAATGAAAGATCTTCTCCGAAAAATGTCTAAAACCAATGGAAGATTTTCTCCGAAAAATGTCTAAAACCAATGGAAGATCTTCTCCGAAAAATGTCTAAAACCAATGGAAGACCTTCTCCGAAAAATGTCTAAAACCAATGGAAGATCTTCTCCGAAAAATGTCTAAAACCAATGGAAGATCTTCTCCGAAAAATGTCTAAAACCAATGGAAGATCTTCTCCGAAAAATGTCTAAAACCAATGGAATATCTTCTCCGAAAAATGTCTAAAACCAATGGAAGATCTTCTCCGAAAAATGTCTAAAACCAATGGAATATCTTCTCCGAAAAATGTCTAAAACCAATGGAATATCTTCTCCGAAAAATGTCTAAAACCAATGGAATATCTTCTCCGAAAAATGTCTAAAACCAATGGAATATCTTCTCCGAAAAATGTCTAAAACCAATGGAATATCTTCTCCGAAAAGTGTCTAAAACCAATGGAATATCTTCTCCGAAAAGTGTCTAAAACCAATGGAATATCTTCTCCGAAAAGTGTCTAAAACCAATGGAATATCTTCTCCGAAAAGTGTCTAAAACCAATGCAAGATCTTCAGGGAAAATATCTTAGTCTAAAACCAATGGAAGGTCTTCACGGAAAATGACTAAACCCATCGGAAGGTCTTCACGGAAAATGACTAAACCCATCGGAAGATCTTCACGGAAAGCGTCTAAAACCAATGGAAGGTCTTCACGGAAAATGTCTAAAACCAATGGAAGACCTTCAAGGAAAATGTCTAAAACCAATGAAAGAGATGACAGCCTCAGTTCCGAAACAGTTCAGGATTAAAAGTCACTCGTACCCAATGGACAAGATTCATATAATCAATTTAAAATAACTACATCTATTAAAAACATGTCATTCACGATTACACATCCCCCAACTTAATATTTTGCAACATTTCACTGAAATTCAATGACCCCATAAAACAAAACACGCTCTCAACAGACTGGCAAAGCAGAGACAGGCTGGCAATATTTCTTTCATTCCATGTCAATTTAGTCTAGCAAAAGGCTATAATCAAAACTAGTCTAGGACTCTAGGTCCACGAAATAAAATAGTGGAAAACGGGCAAACAAGGTATCGTATTACGAAAGGAGTTTTGCCATGATCCCTTCGAGAGAGTCTGGCATAATTTTAATAAATGAGTTTAGACTCCTCAAATTTGGTTACAGGAGAGGGGGAACTGCAGGGGGAGGGAAGTCCCGCTTATAGGAAACAAAATAAAAAAGAACTCGTTTAAAAAAATTATATAAAACTAATCATTAATTCTCGCCGGGTTTTAAACTTCGCAACTAACCGAAGAGAGTTTAAAACTAAGCGGGGTCATGCGAGGAAATGTCGAAATTCACCCAATTAAAGGAAATTAAACCGAAGCAGCTAGGATAACATTTTTTTTAATCTGAGCTGCGTTCAGTAACATTCAACGCAATCAACATTGAGTCCGGTTTCACGCTGTGAACACGGTTTCTATCGTTTCCGGTTTTTACGTCACGTTCCTAATTGGATAAGCAATGAAGTAGCCGTTGAGCAACGGAATCGTGACGTCACTGCATCTAACGTACAGGGCTAAAATACCTACTAAAACCTAGTTCTTTTAGACTAAATTAAGCATGGTTGTGTTGTCATTAGTTTGGAATTCAGTTCGGTTGCATCACCGTTGGAAATTTCATTAAGTACTTCAAAAACAAAACCGTCCTTTTTCAAGTGTCACACAAAATAGCTAAAGACAACATTTTACAAATGAAAAAAAAAAAACAAACAAGCGTTTAAGAACGAACTAAGTTACTTTGAGGAAACGGTTTCTGGTCTGTTGAATATTACTGAACGCAATGTAAAATTTTAAAGGAATACTTGAAGATTCAATCAACTATATTTTTCTCTACAACATTTCCTGTTAATTCTGTAAATTTTGTAAAAAGAGTACATTTACTCCCTCTTCGATCGAGTTTTACTATTCACGTAGACTCATTCTGATAACCCCTGACCTGGCCAAAGAAAGATTAAACTTGACCTATTTGAAAACAGAGTATGTTGTAAACGGACAACAACGAAATAGCTCTAACCATCCCGGTGACCTAACGACCCCAAAGCTTCCAACACCCTACTTTTCAAAATGCTTGATTTACCTTTAATTCACACTTGAAAAAAAAATTGTCACAGAATTACAAACAGACCGACATTAATCATGGTAGCCTTATTTTTATTGAAAAGTTGGTCAATGGTATCTTCTTACGCAATTTGAAAATTGTTTAAATAATCATTAAAATCTTAAAATTAAATTTTGAAATTTTTACTCGGTTCTCATTGAACTCGTTCCACAAAGGAAGGAAAAAGAAATATTCAAACTATATATTCTTAATTCAAACTGGTTAGCGATTAACAATAATAAAGAAAATTAAGGGATCTCGGGGTCAAACTAAACAGGTAACTTAAATGAACGTCCTGCGTTTTAGTTTTAAACATTTTCTTGAAGTATTAATTAAGGAACGGCAGGGAAATTAATTTAAAACCCCCTTAAAACAAAAAAAGAAAAAAAGATCAACGCTGTAATTTATCATAACAAATGCTGTTAGAAGGGATTATTAGAAATTAATTCTTAATTGAAGCTTAGCGGGATGTACCCTTTCATTTTGGGCGAGAGACTACACGCTTATTATTATTCTACCTTAATTATTTTAAAATAAGAACGTTTAATTAAAGGGTTGAGACGACGGATGAGTGTTATAACCTCATCATAGTGACAATGAACTTGAAAGATATTTTCATTCCCAATTTTTTGATTAAGTAATCCTAAGGCTAGAAAACTCTTTCAATCTCTCAAATAAGATAACATCTCAAAGAAATTTTGCAAAAAAAATAGGAATTTAAAACTATCATAATTTAATGGTCAAATTCTATAATTTAATCAAGGGGTCAGTCACTCATCTTAATTGGTGTACAACATGTACTTTTGACGGCACTGAACGGATTATACAAGATGCTCCAAAAAGGTTAGTATGACCGAAGTACAATAGGTCTTTTTAAGTCGAACATATGTTCTAGGACATTTTGATATAAGGGACACTGTTTATAACTTAAGTTTATAATTGGAGTGTTTTACGGATGACCCCTTAAATTAGCATATTATCTTTCATTTTCTTGCTGAACAGCCTGAATATAATCTTTGATGGTATTAAAATAACTAAACATGATCCGTTATAGATGTACAGGAATCTCAGAGTGATTAGCCCCTCGGTTAATAGAGAATTAGAAATTTCAATTCTACGATAATTTGTTCTATAATGAAAGGTTCATAAGAACATGGATAACAGGGAAGACCAGGAACTATTAAGAAAATTTCGTCAACGTGTAAACTCTGGGAAGTTAGTCATCGATAATTATAACGTATCAACCACAAAAAACGGAACTTGAACCATTATTTCATAAATCAGTCAACACCGCTCTGCATTTTTATATTTAATCTTATAGCAGAGATTAGATCACTTATCAAAAAATGTCAAATGCGGGTCAAATTGCTAATTAATACGCCCATGTTGTACCTTTTGACCTGTTATGGCATGCATTGTTTACCAAGACAATAATACGTGACAACTCATTTATTTCTCGTTCGTTTCTGGAAATTAATAAAAATAAAAACGGTAGCTGAACGTAAACAATGAACCCCGATTGTTTCCCTGCAGCGTATCGCACTTTCATTTTTTGACAGATTTGAAAATCGTGGAATTGGATTCGCCTCGCGCATTAATCGCCTTCGCAGCGAGTTACGTTACATATATTGGTATATATACATCAACAACAAAACCACAATAAACATCTCCATTTTCTCAGATTCGTGAAAATATGCCTCGATCACCATTGTTATAACATATTTCTTTTAACAAAACTAGAACAGAATTTCACTGACGTCAAACGAATTAATTATCGGGAGCTCCAAATACATCCAACGAGTCACTTACGCAATTTGTCGGTTTTATAATAGGGTGGTCAAATTTAAGGTGTGTTACATTTGTAAGTTAGTTGTAAAATAGCATAGGGGCCTCCGCCGTTTAACTTGGCTTCTAGGTCACTAATTAAAGTTTAACGCAATAGTAATTGCCTCTTATTATAAACGCCTAGCTTCAGACATATCTCTCACGTTTAAAGAGGATAAAGAGATGATAAATGAAATATTGTTGGGTTTAAACTTAGTAACTGGGAATTTGAGGGTTGTAGATCCATGAACCCTGTTGACTAATTTACAGGGATGATCGAATAACCTTTGAACTTAATAGAATATATTTCATTGTAAATGCGCTAACTCATAATAAATCGGAAAAATTTAGTTTGTGGGCATGAAATTCAGTGAATTAACTATGAGAAGTCCGAAATGGTTTTGTTTTCGTGTAAAGCAATTAAATAAGCTATTAAATTACCTTGTAGTCACGTAAATTGGCCATATGTCTAATCAGCGCCACTAGCGGATGGTCTGAAAACTACTCCCATAGAGACTAGGTATATATTTAAGAGGGTTTGCAGAATTTCCGTCAGATGGCGAGGCGTTCGAGCCACCTGGCTGTGATTCTGTAAACCCTCTTAAATATACCTAGTCTCTATGGGAGTAGTTCTCAGACCATCCGCTAGTGGCGCTGATTAGACATATGGCCAATTAAATGAAAAGATTGGGAAATTATTCTGTGAACAAGAAAACCCATTTAAGCTAGGAAATTATTTTGTAAGCAAGAAAGCCCATGGAATAATTTAGGAAATTATTTTGTGAGCAAGAAAACAAATGGAATAGTTTAGGAAATTATTTTGTGAGCAAGAAAACCCAAGGAATAATTTAGGAAATTATTTTGTGAGCAAGAAAACCCATGGAATAATTTAGGAAACTGTTTTGTGGGCAAGAAAACCCATGGAATAATTTAGGAAACTGTTTTGTGGGCAAGAAAATCCGTGGAATACGCTTGAAAATTATTTTGTTGACAAAGAAACCTATGACATAAGCTAGAAAATATTTTTGTTCTGACAGAACCCATTGAAAATCATGAAAATTATTTTGAAACAGGAAAACCTTCAAATAAACTGATTAATTCTGTTTGTGAATAAAAAATATATCAATAGTGCAATGGACCCCAAACCTGCAATTTTCGTCTTTGGAGATAAGCCCTGAAATCTGGAATAAAACAAGATAGTTTTCACGATGCTCGAACATCCCTTGAAAATACCCTCACCAAAAAGTAGGGCAACAATTTGTCCATCATTTTTTGGGTAAAATAAGGGAGAGTCTTAAGTAATCTGGCGCACCAGCAAGCTGAGCTCTCATCATGATAATCTGGCAAAATGCAAACCATAAATCAAAACGGGCCTGGGTATCATGCGGAGAAGAGAGAGGTCCGCTTTCTACAGGGGTGTCATTCACCCAAAGCACGCTGCACCATCCGTGCTTACGTGGAGATATACCATATAACATTCCAACGGGTCCACAAAAAAAGCGTATTTTTTTTTGAAAGAATTTCTATATAGGAAGTGGCGTACTAGTACTTTTATTCGGCGCTGACATCGACCGACAGGACGTCGAGATTTCTCGAGTGTTTTTCCGTAACGTTAACCATGCGCGGGGCTTTTCTCATATTCGTTTTTTTCAGGAGCTTATGGTTTCTTCAACTCTTAACAAAATTTTTCTAAGAACTTTTCTTAGATGCCAATCTCTCTGGTTAATTAAAAATTTTGAGACGCCGGTGACGTTCGTAAGCGGTTTGTCTGATACACGCGGCTCATTTGATTGCAGGGCGTTTCCATAAGTAAATAATAAAATGAACTTGATTTGGAAATTAAATAATTATATAACAGAACATGATTTGATGTTGATGCATGGAGCCTGTATTACAGACTCCGCGGTTGATGTTGTCGTTAGAGGTCAACGGGGTCAAATATTTCTTAATTAAAATTCAATTTTTTCAGTAAGATTTTTTCATAAATTTTTCCCATCAACAAGGGTCCAATTTTCACGCATAATATTCCCATCTTAAGGACTCAAAGTTACCCATAAAAATTCCCAACTAAAGGACTCAAAGTTACCCATAAAAATTCCCATCTAAAGGACTCAAAGTTACACATAAAAATTCCCATCAAAAGAGCTCAAATGTTCCTATAAAATATTGCCTTCAAAATGGCTCAAATTTTTTATTAGATTCAAATCAAAAGTGCTGAAATTTTCCCATAAGATTCCCATCAAAAGGGCTCAAATATTGCTATAAAATATTCGTTTCAAAATGGCTCAAATTTTCTATTAGATTCAAATCAAAAGTGCTGAAATTTTCCCATAAGATTCCCATCAAAAGGGCTCAAGAGTTCCCCTAAAAAATCCCATTTAAAGGCTTCAAATTTTCCCATAAATATTACCACCATCAAATGGCCTCAACCTTTCCCATAAGATTCATATTAAAAAGGCTCAAAATTTCCCGTAAAATATTCCCATCAAAAGGACTCAAAATTCCCCGTAAAATATTCCCATCAAAGGACTCAAAATTCCCCTGTCCTAAAAAATAAATCTAAGCTACATGGCTATAATTTCCAAATGAATTCAACTTCACACTTGATATGTTCTATTTCTATCAAGTTTAAGATGAAGGGGTCAAACAACGTGTCACTGCACCCCAAAAAAACACAAACACAAGGTCTTCGTTGACCGTATGGTCGCGCAAAACCTACGACAAATACTGGCGTATTATAGGCAGCATCCCTGGGCCAAAAGGAAGCCCAAATTAAATGGAATCAAGGTAAAGGGGGTATTTTTCCGATCACGAAGATCATGTGTGCCTACACATTGGAGGGCGTTACCCGCGATAGACCCACTAAAACGCGCCAAAGACCTGAACTTATAAGGTAGCGCCGATGGTGACGTGACGTCACAACGAAAAGTTATCCACCACAAAATGTAAGTATAACTTTGAACGAGTATCTGTTGTAGCTATAGAAGAACGAGATAAAAACATTCTACGTAGCACACCCTAGCGCTGGATGTCCGTGGGCGACAAATAAAAAGAAACAGTAGGTCATTCCTAAACGATGGAATTTTATACCGAACATTAGAAGTAACACGATACCAATTAAGTACTCTTTTTACAAACGTTTTAGTTTAGACTGACGAGTTTTCGTTACTTCTTTACTGAAACAGTTATTAGAGATATCTCCCATTGATTAACTACTAAACAATTGCTTTTTCTGCGGTTTTTGGAAAATAGGACGATTTAAGGACCAAACACAGATTTCAGGGTAGATTAAGGACCTTGCAGGAAAATAGGGGCTTTAGGGACCTGGTGGGAGCCCTGCTGTCTATGTACACAATAAACGCTAAATAGTCTTTGGGTCATCCGTATGAAAAATCTGTATGGCGAAGTTTTTACATCTTTCCCTTTCAAAAACGATGCTTGACCTAGGGTTAATCATAAACTTCTTAACAGGCTCTCTGTATCAAGTGTTTTTTTAGAAACAAATTTTTTCCAAGTTTTAAATTTCAATAAAATTATGCTTAGTTAGGGGTTAATCATACAGCTAGAATGTAAGGGCATTCTTAAACAGTTTAATGGTGAGGAGTTCGCGGACCCCACCTCGAGAATAACTCAACCAAACCACTTCTAATGAACCTTTCACCTATAGTGCTACTGATTTCAATCATACAGTTTAATCAAATTCGGAAATTAACAAATTGTGAATGTGCATAAAGGACAAACAAACAAGCATGCAAACAAACAATTTCCCCCAAAATATAGAAGTAATGGGCAGTCGTACAATTAAAAAGCATTTGAACTTGATTGAATGACATATTAGGCTTTCATATAAAATTACTTTTACCCCTGACAATGAATCCACGTGACATTTCTCGATTGTTATACTTATAATAACCACGTTACTTATTTTATAAGCAAAGAGAAGAAAAATGTTCGGTAAACCATTCACCAAAACTTTCCTTAAAGGTAGTCTACCCTTGGACGGGTAGGTGTGTGCTACCAGAGACTTTAAGAGGAGACCACCTGTTAGTTGTTGTGTCCGAAGAAGGGGTCAAGGTACCCGAAAAACCAATCATTTTAATGGAAATCATAAAAAAATTAATGTAAATAACTTCAACAAGGTCTTACAATATGAAGAACTACATATTCTATTATCAAATTATCGAATCTTTTTTCAATGAATTTTTATTCGAGTTTTCTTTTTCTTCTTAACTATAAAAGGTACGAGTATTTCTTACGATACGACCTTGTTTTTCCGGGAAATCTCTTTAAATTTGTTTCGTCTGATTTGTAAAGTAAGCAAGGACGAATATTGTGGTTTTTCTTTTTTTTAAACTAGCGTTATTATATTAAAATAAATCGAACCATATTTAGAGGTCATCATATTTTTCGTATTGATGTATACAGAGGAAGAAGAAAAATAAAAGAGAACGAAGTCGCCTACGTTTTTACTTTAATATAAAAATTCAGAACAAAGTTATATGATATCTACCTTGAGAACGTATTTGAACAACTAATAATATAGTATTTGAGAGTATTGGTTGAATGATTTTTCAATGTGATTTATAATTTTTGGGTAAACTAAATATACAGGGTGTTAGGACTAAAATACAGCGAGTTCTTCATGCGATTTTGAGTCGAAAATGTTCTGTGAGATTTGTGTAACTATACTATTATAATACATACAAGGTGTAAGGACCAAAAAACAGTGTGTTCTTTGTGCGATTTTGAGTCAAAAACGTTCGATGACATATTCCCGTCCGGGTCACTGTTTTCAAGTAAAGATTGGAATCTTTTATGAATTACCCCTTAAAGTTAAGTAAAAAAAACCCTCTGATACAATGCTAATTCAATTAAGGGGTCACACGTGAATCACTTCAATCATAACAGCAAAATGTTATAGAACATTTTCGACTCTAAAAAAGCCCAACACCCTGTATAACAAACCCTTTTATAGAGTAGTAATGATTGGGGAGGAGCTACGGCGACGTGACATCAACATTGGTATAGTCTAAATTGTATGGCCTGAGCTAGCTGACGATTCCAATATGGCAGCCAAAACAGAGGTAAGAGATAGGAGGGTGTGACGTAGTTCGCGTAGTTCATAGTAGCAGAATATATAACACAACGGAGAGCATCAACTGTCACTAGAATTTTTACAGTTAATTTTTTTTCTTCCCAACTAAATACATATTTTTGAAATTCATTTTCTGGAAGCGTCAAAAAATATGAAGAAAAAAATACCGCTACAATTTTACAAACAACCTTGCCTGGTAGTTGGTACTGTACAACCTACGTAATATAACGTTTTGTATAGCGCGCGCTAAACTTTGAAAAGAATTCTCAAGGAGGCAGATCCCAGATTTGGGAAACTGGCGTTAAGATGCCCACATAATTATACACTTTCAAACACCACCATACACAAAGATTAGCTCCTTTCAAGAGCTTTTACTTTCGTTTCTTTTTTCAGGGACGAAGCTAAACCCAGAAGCCTCTTAACTGAAGTAAGCAAAGTGTTTTTCCCTGAAATTTCCAAGTGCTTTTTAGTTGAAGCAAGTTAAGCAACACCTTCATAGCAAACTTTCTCGAGCCTCAGATATTTACCCGATTTTCCTGAATTTTAGAAAAGTTATAAATTTCCCCGAGTTTTCTCTGAACGTTTAGTACCCAGATTTGTATAAATCTTAAGTGGGATTCTCAATATGGGGCTCAGTGGGACTGACGAAGCCTGTGAGTTTAGAAGTCGGTCTGACTGCCCAATAACTGTACCATGCACTGAAAGAATCATTGCGCATGGCTCCCCCTCCCGTGATCTTAGATTTTAAAACTCGCTCGGTTTTGCAGTCCATCTTCTTATTTAGTCTGAACTAAGCCTTTGACAGCTCCTCACCAGGCTTTACGAGAATCTATGACGTTTCACCTACGTCACTTCATGACAAGCTCTCAGTAACCAGTGACAAACTCATCGAACATGTCTTATGAACTTTTGCTATTAGCCGTAATCAAACTAAAAATAATATCTCTTTCCTAAATATTTACATCAAGTTACGCACTTCCGTATGGAATTATGACGTCGACAACAAGAATCCATCGAATGGAATTTAACCTAGAAATGAGATAAAGGCGTCCATATTCTTTCGCCCATCAGACTTAAGTCACTAATTTGGCAAGCATTTCGAAGCTTAGAAAAAAATTATTCAGTCAGAAGAACTGAACACAGAGGTGGTGGTGGTGGTGGGAATTTTTGGCACACTGTTTTAAAACATTGGAGTACAGATCACCGAAGTTGTTTTTGGCTACGACTAAGTAGTCCCTAGTGCCAGATTAAATGCTCTTTCTCTAAATCTCTCTTCCCAAGTTCAGACCCAAACAATACCGCCGCAATTAGCTTTTTCTCTATCAAATGAATCGATATTTCTTTATAAACTAATTTTCAAATGAAGCATTCAATTGCTTTAAGGAAGTTTGGGAAGCTCATCTTTTTAGAGTCTGGGCACAACGAAAGCAAAAATATTAAATTTCTAAAGAAAAAATGAAATGACCTTCGTAATATTGTTGTTCGAAACTTAATATTGACACGAAAATAAGGGCCTATACACTAAGAATATTAAATAACCAATTCAACAACTCGCGTTCCATTATAGAACTTTCGAATAAAAATTTGAACAATAGATTTTTGAATCGCTATTGTTAGGAATGAAGTTCATGGAATCAATCAAAATATTGCAAGAAGAATTTCTAACAGTGAAAAATATCTGAAGTGGTATATCAGATATTTAATGATCTTCTAACTTCGTAAGGTCATTGCCAACAAAGCACATATTCTCGTCATTACAATTTCAAAGATGACTACAGCTGTTGGCTCTGATCACCAAACTGTATAGCATTCAATTAATAGATTGAGTTAAGTAGTTAGGTTAGGCTAATTTTCTCTGATTATGTATATGAGTATCAAAGGGGAAACGGACCTTATGCTTTGAACAAATTCTGCATTTAATTAAATTAATAATAATTAGTTAAGCCCTACTACCTAGGTGTTCGAAGCAACTGAAAATTGGGATGAGTTTCCAATGGAGACACTAAAGGCCTTTTGAGACGATACAATTTTTTGAATAATTTATATGAGTCAACTTGAGTTGAGTAAACTAGTTGGGTCGTGATAGTGAACAGAAGTTGGACCGGTTGAATCACCAAATTATAAATTGATCACTGACCAAGTTTTGCTGACTCGACTTTTTGACCCATCTAATTGAATCAAACGTTTTATCGTCTAAGATTTTGGGTTCACCCTATAAATGTAATATGCACAATATTTTTTTATGTAGAAATTGTTTAACAGCTCAATTTCAATAAAACTATGCTTAATTAGAGGTTATTAATGTTACTGGTCTAGAATGGGGCTAAGGGTTAGTTTCTGTCTCAACCTTGAGAAGAATTCAACCAAACCACTTCTAAATTAACCTTTCTCCAGCGTTACTGATATCAACAATGCTTTTTGGACAAATCATATTTGGAAATCAACTAATTGTTACCGCGCATAAAGAACTAAACAACTAACAACTTTCTCAAAAAGATAAATAGACGAACAACTTGTTTTTTACCAATGCTAAATTATTCGCTTCCCCAGGGCCAATATTCAACAGAAGGAAAAACGTTTCACATAATCGAACTCTCCGGCAAACACCAATTTAAAATTAGCCGCACCACTTGACAAATTATTTGAAATATAAAAGGAAAACTTTTTTAAAAACAAAATACCACCACCAAGTACATAAAGAAAAACCGTCAGATTGGAAATAAAGATACAAGTTAAATAAAAACGACGGGTGGGTGTCAAAAAGTTAAAGACCCATCGCGAAATAAACCGAAGAAGCTCCGCTCCAGCCAGCGTGTTCTTGTTATAACCAAATAAATGATAGTAACACAAGCATCTTCGCGATAAAACTAACTATTATACTTGTAAAATATTTTTCACCATTTCATTTGAGAGGGGCTACTTTATCAAACTGTTCAATTTTGATCCGAGTGGGTGCGAGATTCGTTTCGTATTAAAAAGAGTTGATATAGAAGAGTATGCCAGTCTAGGGTTCATACAACCTTTGGAAAACTGATTTCCCTGATATTTCCAGGTTTTTTCACATATATTTCCTTGCAAGGCCACCTAGATAAACTGCAGGAGGGTCTTTTTGGAGTAATAACTACGAGTCTGGTTTTGTTTACACATGCCTTACATATTTCCCTGAATTTTACTAAAATTTGCAAATTTCCCTGAGTAGTCAACAATTTATTTCCCTGATATTTCCAGGATTATAGGCTTCCCAGGTTTGTATGAGCCCTGTGTTCAATAAATAGTCTTTGAGTGGCTTATTCGGCATTGCCAATGTAAAAAATCAATGCTTTGTACTGAATTTTCTGGGTTTCTCTACTGGTTAAGATTCATTTATACTATTAATTAAAAAAATACTCCATTATTTATTTTCAAATTCTACTGACAACTAGCCAATGTGAGTTCGCAAATACAGGGTCGTGTGTTCTATGGATGATTTTGAGTGCAAAATGTTCTATGACCTTTTTTCCTTAGAGACACCGTTAGGCTAAATCACTATACATAGTTTTCAGGCTACACAAGTTGGAGTAGAGGCTATAGTGCAGACTAAATGTAGCTTGGAATAAATCCACCTAGCCTGAAAACTATGTATTGAATTACAATGCAAACGTTTTTTTTACCTAATCAATCATCGAAAGGGGATGATAATGATACTCTATCTTATTTACTCTTGATAGTATTTGAAGTTTACATTCTATAACAGTCTTGAAAATCAATCAAATTATCATAGAAAACACGTTTTAATCGTGATAAGTGGGCCACTTACTAAGGTTGCGATAGTTTTAACTGCCCACTCAAGGAAAAGAAAGTACGTACTGGACGTTGTTGGTCCCTTAAAATAAACCCTCTATTGTTTGAATCTTACCAAGAAAAATTGAAGATTTGCTTTAGAGTTAAGTAAAAGTTACCTACGCGTTTTCTTTTTCTAACGATAACACTCTTATTTTACGATAAAAAATGTTTTTAGCAAAAACCCACACGAATTTAAAATATTTGTAGAACACACTATTTCGATTTTTAAAAAAAAAGTTACATAATTTAACCCAGGTTTGTGTGTGTGAGTGTGTGACACAGTTTGGTTAAAATATGCACATAACCCCCCTACGTTTGTTTTCAAGTAGTAACAATAAAAATTATACGAATCTTCGAATGTCATATAAGTTTCAAGGGGTTTTTACTTTCTAGGGAAAGTATCAAGAGATTTTTCTGTGAAATGTTTGTTTGTTCTTGAGATTTGCAAGGGGTTTTCTTGGAAATAATAGGGTTTTTCTAACATTACGATTTTGTGAGAAATCTAAAGATTTGTTCTGAAACGTTTATGGGTTTTAGTGAAATTTCATTGTTTATCTACGAAATATCAACGTTTATCTACGAAATTTCAAAGTTTGTCTACGAAATTTCAACGTTTATCTACGAAATTTCAACGTTTATCTACGAAATTTCAACGTTTATCTACGAAATTTCAAAGTTCATCTACGAAATTTCGGGTTTTATGAAATTTCAATGTTTAACTATGAAATTTCAAGGTTAATCCACGAAATTTCAACGTTTATCCACGAAATTTCAACGTTTATCCACGAAATTTCAACGTTTATCCACGAAATTTCAAGGTTTATCTAGTAAATTTCAATATTTAACTGAAATTCCAATGTTTACCTACGAAATTTAAACGTTTATCTACGAAATTCCAATGTTATCCACGAAATTTTATGGTTTACCAGGGTTTACCTATAAAATTTCAATGTTTACCTACGATATTTTAAGGGTGTTTTTTCTCGGTTTTTTTTCGTAAATATCTTTACTAAATTTTGGAAATCCTTCTGAACCTTATGTTTTACCCTCTTAACAAAATTTTCAACCATCACACAAAATAACCATTCAACCAATTATATAAAAACTAATCACATTTAAGACCATAAAAAAACTTCCTTACCTTTTTCAGATGTTTATTGACCCATTTGGTGAAGGTCTTCTTTTGAATGGCATCCCGCTCATCTGGAGAAATTTTAAAAAGACGACACCACATCAGTAATTAATTCCAAAAAGATTTCACGCATTAATTAACAAAAAACAATAAAAAATAAATTATTCTAAAACATTTGAAATCGACGAGCTACGCTATGCCTTGGTCTCAGTTAGACACAGAGCAAGAGCTAAATCTAATGACCAAAAAGTTCTATAGCAAACTGCTACAGAAATTTAATGAAGATGGCATTTTTCGAGTTCAAAAATATCTTGTTTTAGCAATAGAAAAAAAATGCCCCTAAACATGAACCTATTACAGGGGGGATTTTACAAGGGTTGTATTCGCACTTGAAATATACCTATCCCACTTCGTTCTGAGAATAAAAAAAATAGTAAAAAAATGGTCAGAAATTCAAAATTAAGTTCCCAATTTATTTTAAAATAAAAAAAGAAAACCAGGATAATATAATTTCGAATCGATAACAAGGGGTAAAATTATTGTAAAAACGGGTTATATAACGAGAATGTAATAAATTCTTATATTCATAACCCGGGGGCTTTTAACAGTCCCATAAAATAATTATACAATGACGTCAGATGTAGTTTTTATTATAGTAAAAGAGGTACTTAAATGGCTGAAAAGTACGAATATTTTGAGAACTTGTTTCGTTTGTAAAGTATGGATTTAAAAGATGTAATGTGTGACCGAGGGGCTAATCACTGTTAGATGGATTATGTATAATAATTTTAGCACTGTCAAGGGCAGGCTTTTAAATATTACGCTTTATCCTTTTAGTACAGTCAAAGATACAGCTGTGTACATCGACTACACAGAGTGACCGGCCCCTCGGGCTTGGACGAATGCAGAGTACATTTTGAATGGATTACTGCAATGTTTTGAGATTTGAAAATTGTGTTTTGCAACATTTTCAAATCAACATTGAAATTTCATTAAGCCTATTATTGGCCTGCAAATAATTATTCTCACTGTCTCTAGGCTATAAAATCATATTTTCACCACCACATTTAAATTATCGTATAGGGCAAACCCAAATATGGAAATTGATTGAAATTCAAATAACAGAAAACACGTGGAAGTGTCCTATATTATATGATATGGCAATAGATGTCAATAAAACCTTTGGGAAACATTGGGTTACTGCTGAAGTTCATTGTCCGGACGTATTGGTTGAACAAATTCATTCGATTTTCGATTAATGTGAACGGGGATTGTTTAGATAAAATAAGGCATACCTATAAAAACCGGGCTGGGTTTTTATTTTCTCGGGGTATAAAGTAATGGCACGTTGTGTTAACTACGCATAGAGAGTAATATAGTCGAAGGCGGGAATGTGCCATTACTCAATAATATTTTGAAGGGGTGGCTGGATTTCCCGAAAAAGATGTGAAAATGCCGCCGGCCCATGCAAAAATTAAATGTTTTATTTTTTTTTTCACGCAAGCCCCCTATGCTTACGTAGTTTTGATCGGGATATGCTTGGCCAGTTTTTCCTTTGGTTTTAGAAGGTTGTAAATTTACGTGGGCTTTCATGTACGAATCGTTATAAAATTTGAAGCCTCCTGATTTCATGTGTAAGTAAATTACCGACGCGGGAAAAAAATTCCACGCCCCATAAAGTGCCATCAAAATAAATATGGTTCAAGGAAACATTCACTGTCGTATAGCTCAACGTCACGGAATTGTTTGTTTAAAAGTCAATTTTGGACTAAATGTTTAGTTTTTTCTGAACTATTGTTATTATTAAATTCATTCTCCCTGTAATACTAATAGATTTAACAAATAATTCATTCACCCTGAAATAATTTTAACCAATAATTTATTCTCCCTGGACTAATTTTAAACAATAATTCGTTAGCCCTGAAATAATCTTAACCAATAATTCGTTTAAGCCCTGAAATAATTTCATTTAACCAATAATTCATTATCCGTGAAATAATTTTAACTAATAATTCTTTATTATAAATTAAATTTACTAAATGGAGAGAATTTCAAGATTATTTTTACTCGGCAGGAATTAACGGTATATAACCATTGAACAGAATTCCATTGGAACGAAATTCCATTGGACCGAAATAAAAAATAAGTTGTTCTAATTGACCGAAGCTAGCCGGCTGTTCCCAATGGACCTAATTCCCATTGAGCAGACTTGCCATTCCTGTTGGACAGAAGTCTCGTTGGAGCGAATTTCCCATTGGCGCGATTTCGCATTTTATCCTATTCCCATTGAGCAGACTTCCCATTCCTGTTGGAGAGAAGTCTCGTTGGAGCGAATTTCCCATTGGTGCGATTTCGCATTTTATAATGCTATATTAATTAAGGTCGTTGAAAAATAAACATGGGCCTTTTCCAAAATATTCTTATTTTCTAGGTTGGCCTAGGGTTAGGTTAGGTTAGCTTTGGTTTGGTTAGGTTTGGTTTGGTTTGGTTTGGTTTGGTTTGGTTTGGTTAGGTTAGGTTAGGTTAGGTTAGGTTAGGTTAGGTTTGGTTAGGTTAGGTTTGGTTAGGTTAGGTTTGGTTAGGTTAGGTTAGGTTAGGTTAGGTTAGGTTAGGTTAGGTTAGGTTAGGTTAGGTTAGGTTTGGTTAGGTTTGGTTTGGTTAGGTTTGGTTAGGTTAGGTTTGGTTAGGTTTGGTTAGGTTTGGTTTGGTTTGGTTTGGTTTGGTTTGGTTTGGTTTGGTTTGGTTTGGTTAGGTTAGGTTAGGTTAGGTTTGGTTTGGTTTGGTTAGGTTAGGTTAGGTTAGGTTTGGTTAGGTTAGGTTAGGTTAGGTTTGGTTAGGTTTGGTTAGGTTTGGTTAGGTTTGGTTTGGTTTGGTTTGGTTTGGTTAGGTTAGGTTAGGTTAGGTTAGGTTCGGTGTGTGGAATCGGATATAGACGAATTCATTTATTCCATAAGCCGGAATCGTCGTTAACAGCAGCTTCAAGCTTGGGCCAAAAAGCGACGCCAGTCATCGTTCACTACCTCTAGCGTTGGCTCTTGGCAGAACGAGAATGGCTGCTTGCCCCATGTACGGTTGGATTCTCTTTTTGTACTTAATGATTTCATTCACATGACCAATCTGTCGAATGGGACTTTCGGCCGAATGGGATTTCTGTCGAATGGGATTTCCGACCGAATGGGATTTCTGTCGAATGGGATTTCCGACCGAATGGGATTTCGGTCGCATGGGATTTCTGTCGAATGGGATTTCTGTCGAATGGGATTTTCGGCCGAATGGGATTTCTGTCGAATGGGATTTTCGGCCGAATGGGATTTCTGTCGAATGAAATTCTGCCCAACGGATTCTATCCAATGGGATATAAGCGAATTAACGTCACTCACGAGTCATGAACAAATTTCATGGAATATTTTACACGATTATAAAAAATCTCCTATGCTATTTGTAGAGGACCTATTTATGACCACGGGGTGTTTGACCTGGGGTCAATCAGTTCTACTAAAGATTGTAAAGAAAGTGTGTTATTGAAAGCTCTTACTAAAGCGAGAAAAAACATCCCATCCTTTACAAATAACGAATGGGTCAAATATATCTTAACAAAGTTTAGGGGTGTGGAGTTAGGTATGTTTTATAGGGTTCGATATTTTTAGGTACAAACATAAAATGAACTACAGAAGTACATAAGCTAAAGTAAATTATGTAATTTTTCACGATACTGAATTTCATGGATTAATTTGGGGCAAAGTCCATGGATTAATTTGGGGCAAATTTCATGGATTAATTTGGGGCAAATTTCATGGATTAATTTGGGGCAAATTTCATGGATTAATTTGGGGCAAATTTCATGGATTAATTTGGGGCAAATTTCATGGATTAATTTGGGGCAAATTTCATGGATTAATTTGGGGCAAATTTCATGGATTAATTTGTGGCAAATTTCATGGATTAATTTGTGGCAAATTTCATGGATTAATTTGGGGCAAATTTCATGGATTAATTTGGGGCAAATTTCATGGATTAATTTGGGGCAAATTTCATGGATTAATTTGGGGCAAATTTCATGGATTAATTTGTGGCAAATTTCATGGATTAATTTGTGGCAAATTTCATGGATTAATTTGGGGCAAATTTCATGGATTAATTTGTGGCAAATTTCATGGATTAATTTGTGGCAAATTTCATGGATTAATTTGGGGCAAATTTCATGGATTAATTTGGGGCAAATTTCATGGATTAATTTGTGGCAAATTTCATGGATTAATTTGTGGCAAATTTCATGGATTAATTTGTGGCAAATTTCATGGATTAATTTGTGGCAAATTTCATGGATTAATTTGTGGCAAATTTCATGGATTAATTTGTGGCAAATTTCATGGATTAATTTAGGCCAAAGTTCATGGATTAATTTCGGCAAAATATTAATTAGAGGCACGTAATAAAAAATAATTCCCTAATACCCAGAATAGGGCATTAAACTTTTTTTAAAAAAAGCATGACATGAGCTGCGCTAAAGCGTATCGCTTGGAAGAGCCCCTATAATCAAAATGTACGTACATCATCGGTGGCTGAAATTTAATATTCAAATTATTATGTTTTGATAAAAAGAGCCGGGTAACTGTACAAAAAAAGTGGGCGGAAACGGGATAACGTAAAAGCGTTTACCCGCGTCACTAGAGATATTATTATATTCAAAACTTCCCAACACGAACTGTGTCTGTGTGTGTGTGTTTAGATTCAATTTTAAACGTTGTCAGAAGTGCGTAAGATAATGTTAATATTTTACCATGACAAGATGAAGGAAGCCTAATTTATTTTATGTATTTACTAATTGTAGGTTGGTTATTTAAATTTACCGACATATATTCGAAATTTCTCAACTAAGTTTGTTTAGGTTCAATTTTTGTTAATGTATTCAGTAATTTTTAAATTAGTTATATAAAGCTCCCTAAATTATTCCTGACATATCATATCAATTTCTCAAATACCGTGACTTCATCCGTTATTTACATTCCATGACTTTTCAGTGACTTTATCAATTATTGAAATTCCATGACTTTTCAGTGACTTTATCAATTATTGAAATTCCATGACTTTCCAGTGACTATCAATTATTGAAATTCCATGACTTTCCAGTGACTTTATCAATTATTGAAATTCCATGACTTTCCAGTGACTTTATCAATTATTGAAATTCCATGACTTTTCAGTGACTTTATCAATTATTGAAATTCCATGACTTTCCAGTGACTTTATCAATTATTGAAATTCCATGACTTTCCAGTGACTTTATCAATTATTGAAATTCCATGACTTTCCAGTGACTTTTTCAATTATTGAAATTCCATCAAGTGACTTTTTCAATTATTGAAATTCCAGGACTTTCAGTGACCTTTCAACGATTATTTTTACAAAATATAGTCGATTTTACTCGTTTAATTTTAAACATTTATTAATGTCCCTGAGTTTTCGAGGAATTTCATTTCTACTTTAAAAATTATCCATTTTTAAAGTGACATTTCAAGCATATTCAAACTCGGGGATTTTTGAGTTTCTTAAAAATATCCTGAACTTCTTCCTATCTTAATTAAAAGACCTGGAATTTCAAATTATCCATCTTTAAGTGACATTTATAATACACTAAAATATCCTGGACTTCTTCCTGGCTAAATAGAAACTCCCGGACTTTTCCAGGACATTTGACAACCGTGTCAACAATACCCCACCATAAAATCCTTCAGAGAAGACAGAAAATAAAACTAATATAATCCAAATACATAAAAGAAAGCTTAAAAAAAAGAAAACTAACTAATTAAAATTTGAATACCCGATTATTAACTTCAAATCACGGACTTCTTAACGCTAAATATACTCGGAAACGCGAGATATCCGTCCGTAGAAGGCGAAAAAAAAGAAAAAGAAGAGAATCCGTGACTCATAAAATTGAACCGGTACCCAAAATTGGTCAAAGGAAAAATGAATAATAAAAATAATAACGTGTAAAATTCCACCCTTTTTCCCGCCTAATTTGTTCACGCGCCGTTACTCAGACTAGACTTGAATAATTTCACATAATTTCCCGACTTGGATCAATTACTACGCGAATTAATTATTACTTACACTTCTACTCTATTAAAAAATTAACATTTATGATATTATTACGAATTTAGGGCACTAACAAATAGGATTTACATTAAGCCTTTGCAACCTTGAACTATATTTGATAACAATATCTTTTAAATATACTTAATGAGCAGAACGAACATAAGACGCATAATCTTAATCTTATCTAAGGTGTTATAATTTTTTATAAATATTGCTTGGATATAACTTTGTCGTTAGGAAAATTGCATCTGTTTGAATCAAGGTTTGCACTTTGCTGTAGTGTTTAAAATGTTTCATAGATTTCTATAGGTTAATACTTCAAAAGACATTCACCGCAGTTTTTTGAAAGGTTAAACTTGGTTGTAGTTTCAAAACCTTCGTAATGATTTGGGAAAATACCACCTATCCCTATTTATTGTAGCAACCTGCTAGCTGGGAAATCTCTACCGAATTTGGGAAACCAAAACAAAATTATGGAGAAAAAATGGATTCAGAATATTTAACCAATATAGGGGAATAGACACATGTACCTAAAATTTCATTTAGTGACCTACAAACGCTATTTATCGCGGTATTATATATATCACATGTACCGGCGCAAAACACCTAAACTATTATTCAAACCCCTATTTTCCCAAACTGGCTAAATCAATCTAAAATTAAAAATTTACCTTTAAATTTATGCAAAACAAATTCGTATTGTTGCAAACTCGGGTCCTGAGGTTCGCCAGTGGTGCCATTACCATTGGCGGCCGAGTGGTTATTGTTGGTCGTGTAGTATATATCCATTATGGGTCAAAGGGCACACGCCCTTAAGCACCAAACGGGACAAGGGATAACCCTAACGGTGCTCGGGAAAAAAAAAGGCGGGAAATAATAATAACACGCGCGAAAGTCCAATATTTAAAAACAAGTCTAAACTCGAAGAAACCGTTACTGGGGGTTATTAACTTATTCGCTGTCGTCGTGATGGTTAAAAACAGAGGCGAGGACGCGAAAAAACTGACGTCTCAACGAGCCTAATGTTTAGGCCCATTTAGTAGCGGGGACTGCAAAGTCGCCTTTCGCGCCATATGCAAGTAGGAGGGCGCAATTTTTCTTTTTCTCTTTCTTTAAGAGTGGGCGCATTTTGTTGGGAGAAGTCGAAGGCTGGTCGGCATTTTGCTGAGTGACGATTATGACGAGGTCACAAAATGTAATCCCGACGCACGCTCTTCCAGGAAACGGGCAGCGCTGCTGAGTTTCAACTTTCTTTAAGAATCAAGGCACTTCCTATCACAGAACGGACGTTCGCGTTTTCCCGCTCGAAATACGCAAATTCTGGCAAATTCCTTTTTAGGAGACAATATTCTGGTTTTTTTCCCGCGAAAGACAGCGAGCCACGTGCGTTTGCGATATTCCTCGATTTCACTTTCCACTCAAAATAAAAAACTTTGGGGGTTGATATTCGCCCCCCTTTTTACTGCTACTACTACAACTCGGGGACGGCACAATCAGGTGCGCGAGCGCCTTTTGTCCTGTCGTTAATATTTTTCCTCTCAGAACATTTCCATATGCGGCTCCACTCTCGTATTTTAAGCCTTATTTTAAAATTAGGCGGGTTACGGTGGCCCTTACGACTAAATTAATTATATTATATATTAGTTTATACTTAATTTCGATTAGTTTTTACGTTGTATTTGAAGCCCGGTACTTGTTATAAAAGGCCCGACTCGAGAACTAAGTTTAACTGCCGGCGTACGCAACTTTCCGGGCAGGCGCCATGGAGGAAAACTTTTTTACATAGTAGAGTGGAAAGTACTACGGTACGATTATTTCCAGCCCCTTTATTTCCCCTCACTTCGGGCGGAAGTAGGGCACGTCCCACTATTTATGGGGGGAGACCTAAAGGTCTACACTTGGGTGAGGAGGGTTGATCTCTAAGAGACTCTAGAGAGACATCGCAAAATAGTAGAGATATTTCTTGAATTGGGTTTTCGCGAGTTCTCACTTAAGGACCTACCAACAAAGCTGCTATATTTTACGCTTTTGTTTTTCGAATTTTGTATTAATTTCGTTATCGTATTTTTGCTTTTGTTTTGGTTTCGAGTTTAATCACGTGGTTTTTATCGGCGATAAATATCACTATTGTTTTTAAGTTTTGGTCTAGTTCTATATAGAGTAGTGTCGGTAGAGAGGGGAGTAGACTGTGTATCCCTCCCTCTAGGCGCGCTTTTGTAAGAGAGGATACTGTACGCGCCTGGTAGGGGGGACGACACTGAGCTAAGAGATAGAAGGGTATGACGTTTGCATACGTAGAACTGACATTACTCTATAATTACTGTTGATTTCATGGAAAATTCTTTTAAAATGACAATATAGATCATAACAAGGTTGCATACATAATTTTGATAAAATTAAATAATCTCATATTAAAAAAAACTGCAATTTGTTAACAGAAAATCATTTTGTAAATATGATATATGAGTTTTCATTACAAATTAAAAATTTCACGAAAATTGCAGAAAATATGCATAGCTAAATTCGCTATATAACAATGTCAATAATTTCAGTTGAAATTCCCTAAACTCGTGGAAATTTTTGTACTAAATTTCTAAAAACACTTCATTCAATAAACAAATTTATTAATATCAAGTGGCCTATAGTGATTTAGCATTGCATTCATTGCACTAGTAAGAAAACAAGAATTAAATCCCCATCGAGCAGCTTCGGGTATCAACGGTTTTTTTTAATAAACCAGGGAGATTCTATAGAAGGAGACATATTTTCCAGGGAGGCTGTATCTTAAGAGGAGCAGTACTGTACAATTGTCTTTACCCAAGTATCGATCGGATCGGGAGTAGCCCAAGGTCGGAACCGTAAAATTTCAAATTTAAGATGCTAAATGGAACTTGTTACGAGGTTACCGCCCCTTTTCGGAGAGTTGTTCTGTCAATGCTACTACTGAACAACGTGCTTACTGATGCTACGAAGCGAGACCACCGACAGGAAATGTTAGCCACTAACAAAAGGCACACAGCGATTTTACTCTAAAATGACCTTGAATTACACCTCAGACAGGGATCGGTTATCGGGGGCTAAAAACCGACTCGCTTATTGCTCCTCTAAGATAGATACTCAGTGAATTATCTTGCTCCATAGAGAGCTTTCGATTGGGGGAGGAGTTATGATTTGTGAGGTCATTAACACGAACATACTGGTGGGTTGAATGCAGAAGAAAAGCTGTAACCCACCAATATGGCTGCCAGAACTCAGCTAAGACTGGGGGGGGGGGGGCTCTGACATAGTATTTATCCAACTGAAAGGTCCACCTTTAATCGATCATTACTCGTATAATACCCCTGCAGTCTCTCTGCTATACATAGTTTACAGGCGTAGAGGATTCCTACCATAGACCTTTTCACACTTAGAGCGAGGGTGAAAAGGGGGTAAAATTCTCGAGAGGTGAGCATGCGCAGAAAGAATGTTTGTTGCCAGTCGTATTTATGTAACCATTGCTTTTACCTTACTAGTTAGGCATTAGAGTTTATTTTTATAAAACAGTGTTGTATTAATGGTTGTAAAAGTATAAATAAAACTTCCTAGGTGAAATTTTATCTAATTCAATTGATAGACGTAAAATTGGGGTAGTTTATAATATTCTACCACTGCCTTCTCTAATACTAGGCCTTGAAACGTACAACAGAAGCATTTTATATGTGATATTTTGAATTTGCGCTTAGTAACCGTTAGATGGCTCTTTTCTGAGGCGAATTTTCGCGATGACGAAAGTAAATTCGTACTGCGCAGTCTCGCATGACGTCACGTCTTTCGCTTATGGCGGACCAGGAAGGGAAATAAAGATTTTTTAAACTGGACTAAATAACCTGGTCCAGACTCCATGACCATTGACCAGGGCACATCGTCTGCTAACTCTCCTAAGCTCGCTCATTGGGCAATCCAAATCAAACTTAGGTATTTCATTGGCAGTGGCTGTTTTTGATAAAAACTTAAGGGCTGTGATGGGTTGAAATTTCCATGCAGACGCCATTGAGTCATTGACACGTGTCAAAACATACACCAAATTTAAACTAGTATTTTTCGAACTCGGAAACCGTTCAGCATCATGAACCGGTTTATTGACCGGTTTTTGGCTTTCTTTTTCGAGACGAACTTATCAGATTACACTTCGTCGTTGCTAACAATTTCCCATAGTTTTGAATTTTCCGCCAGTTTAAAACCTCAGAAAAGCGACATCTAGCGCCATTTTTGAAATCCTAACTGCCACCCCCCTTTTATTCCTATCGCAAGGCCTAGTATTAGAGAAGGCAGTGATTCTACAGACCAAATTGGGCGCCAAGGCTTACGAGCGTGTTATACGCGGCGCTTTCGGGGCCGGGCACGGCACGGCATCGGCGATGTCCGCCGATGAAGCGTCGATCCCATACGGTCACCGAGGCTTAGTGAGTTTTAACCAACTATTATCATATCACCGTTTCCGTTAGAACTTAAAAACTTTTTGTTTCTTAACATGGTTTTAATTTTACTCTCTCGGTTTAAATACTAGGCATTTTATTTTAATATTAAATTACGAAACGTTCTAAAACTCGTCCATCGTAGTTTATTTTACGCGTTAACTCCATAGAAGCGTGAAACTCGTGGCAACAAACTTGCAACTGCTCATGCGCGGCCATAAGTGTGAAAAGGTCTATTAACACAAGGAGACCAACCGACTTAGAGTGTAAAATCGTCTGCTATTTTACACTCTAAGTTGCCAGGTCTCCTTGTGCAAATGGTATGAATCCTCCACGCCTGTAAACTATGTATGGAAGAAGCGAAAAAGTACTGGTACTTGTACATCTACGGGCCAGGTCAAACTAAAAACAACGAAATGTACTACCACTAATAACAAACGCGGATCATACATATAGTGAAAGAAAACCTTTTCAATTAATCAAGGAACCGATACGGCGGGATTTTAATATAAATCACTGAACATAACCATACCAGCATCATCTAGATAAAGGTTAATTCTGTACGATATGGGTTTTAAGGGCGACCACATTGTAAACATCGTGAGAGAGATGAGTCAATAGACAATAAAAGAGGGACTCCCATGTTAAAAACTATTTTTTACCGCTTTAAAGTGAAGTAGAATTCGTTAAGTAAGGGCGGGGCCTATATCAAGCGTATTTCCCTTTTTAAAAAGGCCCCAATAGTATTTTTCTACGAACTTTCTCGTGACGTCACACCCTCTTATCTCTTAACTCGGTTTTGGCAACCATATTGGAAATCGACAGCTCAGCCCATACAATTTAGACTATCAATATTGACGTCACGTCCCCGTAGCTCCTCCCCTCTCAGTACCATTCTATACAAAAATGTATAGCCGGGGGGAGGCTTCCTCCCCCCACAGTTATGCCCGCCCACCGGGTGAAACGTCATTTTTAAAATCGCCTTAGCTTAATCAGAGGATTGGTAATGGGCATCGGCATTCCCGTTGAATCTATCGAGGCTCACAGTCACGTTACATTGCCCAATCACTACTCCAGTAAATAGTAACGCTACTATTTCAAAGTATAGTTCTGGGCACGCCCCCAATCACTACACCATGAAATACTACTGTTTCAAGTATAGTTCTGGGCACGCCAGTAAATAACGCGTTATACATTCCTTTAAGGAGTGCTGCTTTAAAAAACCTACAAAACTTGCCTTCACGTCGCGTGTTTACCTGTCCTTTCTACATTGTCCTATAAGGTATCTCTCTCTGGCTCGTGTGTGTGTGAGGGTGGGAGAACGTTACGCTATTACAATCATGAGCTTGGCATTTTCGGCGTGACTAAAGCATCGTGTGACCCCGCGAACACGTTTTGCCCAACCAAGATTTAAGAAATGGGTAACCTTCCGCTGGCCCCCTTTTATTATATACCAGCACGCGCGCTTACCTACTAGCTCCATTCTATACTTTTATTTACACCTTCTATTCGTTTTTTCAGCGCTCTCCCGGTTTTTACCAAGAATTGGTGTGTATTTTTAAACCGAAAATGACCAAATGGGAAATTTTTCCATCATGACACACACACACAAAAAAAACCCCGAAGAGGTTAGCAACCCGTTAAGTGTCACGTCAATAGACCTTTCAATTAATTACTTGTAGAGAAACCAGCACACAGGGGCAGGGCCGCCATTGTGGTATTCTTCATCGCGCCTAGAAGCAACACCAGATGGAGGCCAAGTTCACTACACGCTGGAGGCTAGCCAACTCGCACTGCCTCGAGCGATGCTTATTGGAGAGAGGGAGAATACCCCAATGGCGGCCCACCCCTGTGTGTTGGTTTCTCGGTATATAATTTTCAAATAGTCTATCCAACAACTAGCAACAGATTCTTTTGAAAAGCGAGGACTGCAGTATCGTCTGCTTGATAGGGTACCGAGCATTCGGTATTTGGCTCCATAAACCTTAGATGGGGCGTCAAAGTTACCATCCAACCAAAGCCCTTTTGTTTGAAGAGGTATCATACCCGATGTTACGTCTTAAGCAAACAAGGTGGTCCAACATCTCACTAAAGATTACATATCTACTCCTCTTCCTATAGTTCTCTCTGATCTCAAAGATACAGTGGCGATATTTCTGCCAAATCAGAGAGATTTATAGCGAAAGGAGTCGGTTTCAATGGGTGATTAATTTTTCAGAGTGGCAGAAAAACACTGATACACTTTGCAAAACACAACGGGTACTACTCCTCGTCCAATAATTCTCTCTGATCTCATAGAGACAGAGCCTGAGAGACGATATGGCTGCGAAATCAGAGAGAAATATAGCGAAAGGAGTTGGTTTCAATGGGTTAAATTTTTTTTTCAAGAGAGTGGTATGAAAACACATACACGCTTCGTAAAACACAACGTCCAGTAATTCTCTCTGACCTCATACACTCGTATTTTTGAGAAGCCTACGAAACAAAACTTTCTTAGGCTCCTCTTAAGATAACGTAGTAGCAAAGGGCGCTCCTACCATCGAGAATTATAGCAAGAGGAGTATATGGTCGGATGTCAAAATGGTGATTGAACGTTTTTCAAAAATAATGGCACAAAAACAGAGCTCTTTGAAAGCAAGTTACAAGTTCCAATCTTACCCGCGAAAAGTAATACAGGAAGTTATAAGTTCTTTATAGTTCTCTCTGATACCATAAATATCTGAGTTTAGTTTTTCCTCATTATTCGAAATAATCTTTGTTTATCGGTCAAAATATAAAAACCCTGTTTTTATTTTATTTTAAAATAAATAAATGGGTTGATAAACTTCTAATATGGTCACGAGATTGTTTGGAATTCCTTTTACAGGATGAGTAGGAGAATCATCAGAATTACGAGTTAAACTTCCCCGATGAAAAATACGTCGTCGTCGTTGTAAAAAGTGGGATTAGTTAACGGCGCCCACAAGATTCGAAAAAAAAATTACTTTTTAACACGTTTCTTACGTAAGTAAACCAAAGAAAAATTGCCCATAAAAGTATAAATATATTTATATAACAGATCATTTATATAATATTCGACACTCCATTAAATAATAAAATAAGGTTAATTACATAATTAAGGATCTAATACAACCGGAATAAAATTATTTAAAAGACATGGAAGTTTTTTTTTTAATTTTTATTATTATTTTTTTTTACTGCTCTCCAAGTGTTGCCGGATCGTTGATTGGCAGTTCAGGTTGAATCAGTTCTCAACTAACTGAACTAAAGTGTGTCTGACAACACTGCACTGAACTTAAAACTGTGAGACGGGGAGGGATTTTTCTAGCCCCCTTTAGTGAAAACTATATTGAGATTGTTCAAGAACATCTGTCGTTTGTACGTAGACAAATTTAGAAACAAAAATAATTAAACACAAGAGCCAAACTACGTCACGTGACATGATGTCAATATTGGTCTTGCCAATATGGTCGCCAGAACTGAAGTAAGAGGTAATAGGATGTGACGTCACGACAGTCTTCAAAGAACCTCTCTATTCGTGCGACCTCAAGCGGTGTTTTCTGGCGAGAACTTAAATACCTACGCATGTCGGTGTGCCCCTACGCGAGTCTTTTTCCGCATTTAATTTAATTTTCGAATTAGTCTATTCCTTTGTGACGTTCTTACTTCTTACTGAAGGGAGACGGTAAAATTTACCCAGAAGACTTAGAAATAAAGATGACCTAAAAACTACTATTGGTTGGTTTCGTTTTGTACTATCAAGAAACATGGTATTACACCCCTATGACTGTACTAAACAATTATGTCAGGAAACTATAGAGGTAACAACACGGGTCACAGAGAATCCTTATCTAAACCTCTCCACAACTCAAGGATGAAACGACACGATGTGGGTGGGTACTTCAGTAAGTTCACGTCACTCTGGCCAAGTTGACGTCAATAAAGAGATATGATACAAGTCGCTCATTCTTACATCTACAATTCTACACCCTGGTAGGCTGGTAGCCGTCATCAGGGCACAGTAAGAATAGGAGATTTATAAAATGAAGCTTCAGCAGGTGCGCGCGCATAAACGCGGGAGGGAAGAATGCCTCTCATCTCATCTCTGCTTTTCCCTCGGCAACACATTTTTTTTTTCGAATACGGACTTTTTAAAGAGACTTATTTCTTGTGTCGCCTCTATAATTTCCCGAGAATGTCGGTTCTTTGGTTATTAAGAAAACCTTATAAACCTAGTATCCAATCCGCCATCTACATTTATTATCTTAAACTAATTCAGCAACAATATTAATATTAAGAGAATTAGGCCTAGGTGAATAAGCGATACGTTTTATTTTACGAAATGATTTACACGTAATCTTCAAAAGCCTAATCTTTGCTTAATAGTCTTTGGGCCCACCCGTACGAAATAATTGCATGATGTTTTTTTCTTAGAATTAGCCTTTACTTATTACTTTCAATTTCAATAAAACGATGCTAAATTAGGGTTTAATCATAAATTTAAAATAGAACGTTCTTAACAGGCTTAACGGCTAGGGGTTCGCAAATCCAACCTCGAGGAACTGCTACTGATATCAACCCTGATGCAGTTTCGAATTCGGTAACGAATTGTGGCTGTGCGCAAAGAACAAACACCAAAACATCGGCAAACAAACATTCTGAAATACAGGGTGCTCCACAAAGGGTGGTAGGACCAAATCGATTTTGAGTCGAAAATGTTCTATGACAAGTTATGAATGGAGTGTTTTACGGATGACCCCTTAAATTTCAGCAAGAAACAGAAAGACAAGGGTGTCATGCGTAAAACAATCCAATCATAATAATTTGTACAAGGTGTCCCTTGGGATAAACTGTCACAGAACATTTTCGACTCAAAACCACTCTGACGATCCACTGTACTTCGGGGCCACCACCCCTTTTTGGAAAACACTGTGTAAATTAGATATTTCATTGGTTAAAACTCGTAAGCAAAAAACTGTACTCTTTCCATCAAGTACCTCTGCTTGCTGATTGCCCATGACAGTTGCGTGACGTTGTTTAAAGTGACCCTGATTTTATGAATCAATTTTAAAAGAAACTATAAGCCTTTATCCTTGACGTTTAGTTGGCAACTTAGCTTTGATTATAATAAAATCGTTTATTACACCTTCCTTATAAGCTGTGATCTGGCAACACTTGTCTGGCACGAAATTAGACTCAAATTGCGCCAAGACATTCCCGGAGTTGGTTCCTATACAGGGTGTTTGTGAAAGGTCCATCAATAATGAAAGGGCGTATTTATTGGGCCATTTCGAGTCTAAAATGTTCTATGACATTTTGCCGTTCGAGCCACGGTTTTCGAGTTATGATTTGAATATTTTAGGGATGACCCCTTCATTAAATTAGCGCTGTCTTTCAATTTCTTAATTAAATTTAAGGGGTCATCCGTAAATTACTCCTATCATAACTTGAAAACAGTGGCTCGGACGGCAAAATGTCATAGAACATTTTCGACTCTAAATGGCCCAATAAATACTCTCTTTCATTATTGATGGACTTTTCACAAACACCCTGTATATCTTAGCTACCTGTCTGTCTAGTCCTCATAAATCATTTTCACTAGCTCACGATAACCAATGACAGCTCGTACTCCATTAATCTACTGGATAAATCATGAAATTGTACCAATTATAACATGCAAAAAAATTTCAAACATATTTCAGAAAGTGGTTTGTTTATTTGTTTGTTTGTTCTTTATGCGCTAGACAAAGATTATTTATTGTTTAGTGTCTACACAGACAGGAAACTCTTCCCGGTTTCCAGTACCTTAAAACCCCTGGGACACGCGCTTAGCCAGTATATTAACAAGAGTTAATCTATCTACATCTATATAAATCAAAGTACTGACTAACTGATAATCAACATCCAGCCCAAACCGGTTGCCTTAGAAGACTGAAAATTTGCAGGGACGTTACTCATAAGTAGTAGGCGCGTACTAAGGAAGATCTTTCCAATCCGCCGCCATCTTAATAAATGGCGCCCAGATATGTGAAAAATCATCTCTATGCAACAAAGTCGGCGCGTTTCAACCGATTTCACAAATATTTAGTACACTGATTTCCTTTAACCTTTGGGTTCGATTTGTTGCCATCTTTTTAAATGATGGCCAGAAATTTAAAAAGCCGTCTTTATGGAATAATGTCCGCACGAAAAGTAATAAAAAATGTCCCGACGGGCTGACGGGCAACGCTGAGTGTCTTCGCTCCTAGGGTGCTACAAAAATATTGGTCATCAATAAAATCTACGCATTCTTTATATCATTTTGATGGAAGTTCTTTCTATACGCGAGCGACGTAACAGCTAGTATACTATAAATTTGATCATGGAACTCTTTAACTAACCAATATTCAAGATATCATTGAATAAATTCATAACAAAACCGTTGTCACGATTAATTTCTATGATGTAGCGAAAAATAGATATTAGAGAGTTTTAACTTTGCATTTGCTCTTCGCAATATTACTCGCACAGAAAAGCTTGTTAAGTTTTTACCGAAATACGAAAGTTCAGATGAAAAAGAAAAAAACACTAGAGGGAAAACTTTTGTCAATTTGGCGGGAAAAGTCATCGCCCGCGGGAAAAAGTTGAAAGTGTCTGAAACGTCAAAGAGCGTGTCGCCACCTGGATCTAGATCACTCAACTATTTGGTGACAATTATTTTTAACACTTAATTTAATCGAGTTTTCGAAATAAATATAGTAATTTGGTCATACGCGTAAATTACACTATATATTAAAATTTTATCAATAGAAACTAATTCGATGTGAATTGCGAGGGCGATGGTGGCGCCGATTTCGTGTAATCGGCCAATAAATGATAATGCGGGAGAATTTTTCATTTAAATTTACAATTGGAGACGTCATAACAGCGATGATAATGTCAATAAGTAGTCGATTAAAGTGACTTTGACAAAAAATAGATAACAGGGTGTCTTAATCTTAATCATTTATCCAATACAACACGTGAATTGTTGGTGGCTCTCAATGCGAGTGCAACGTGATATACATTTTCCTATTTATTACCCCTTTCAATTAGTTCAATAAGATGAGTCCATACCGCTAAAATATCGGTTTTATCAACTGTATTTTTAAGCAAGCACGTCGCAAACGTGGAGTGTCAAAGACGTCAAATTAAAACGATGGGTTGATATAGATAGTGTTGTCTGAGTGCAATTCAACCGCTATCTGCAACAGACTGAAAAGCTTGTTGTTCTTTCTGTTCGATTCAATCATCATTCATATCCAAACTTGAGACGATCTCACAAATTACTGGTAACCCGAAGCGCAGTTAAAGTTAAAGGGATACTTCGAGATAGTATTTTCTCTTTCTTAATCGAAAGAGCGTATAAAATAATGAATATCGTCAATTGGAACCATGTTCCTATCTAAAATATTAAAGAAGATAAGATCAATTAAGTTTCCGTAATGGCGCGTAATGGACACTACGCGTTAGGCTTTCCCTCGAAACACTGGAAAATACCCCTATTGGTCGACTAGTACCACCTGACTGATTCCTCTAATAGGGGTACTTCCCAGTCCTTCGCGGGAAAGCCTAACGCGTAGTCCCCATTACGGACTACCAATTTAGTTCGCCGTGGTTTTACGCTTGTATTACCGTAAAATAAACAAAGTTCAACCCCGTGACCCTGTCGACTGCTTAAGTATTTGGGCCAAGGTCGCGGATTGTAAGTATACGTTTATATTACTCTTACTGAATTATTTTAATTGAAATAATTTATTTTGTTGTCATCAATACAATCTAACCGAATGATTCAATAAAAAGTGAATAGCCCCAAAAATATTTACGTTAATTTTAGGATGAAACTTTTCTGTATCATAAAAATTTTATGACTGACCCCTAAAATATCAACGATAATTTAAGGAAGACCCCTGTCACAACGGTAATATAAGCGCCATCTCGTACACATATATGGTGAAAATATTTTCCTTAACAAACTGGATATTTCCCCACATAAAATTTGACATGCATGGGGCCTAGTTCATTTCGGAGGCTCAGCTCGTACCTTCTGTAAAATTGTAGATAGAAACATGATTCCAATTGATACATTCATTATTTTATACGATCTTTCGATTAAAAATTAGAAAATTCTTGCCCAGGGTATCCCTTTAAGAACCAGGTAGGAAATTCCCCTGGCCCTTTAGTGCAAATTATCTAGTGCTAGCGAAATTTTCAATACACATGCTGACCAACTGCACCTATCTTGACCAGGAAAAAAAAACCAATTCCGAGCACACCCTTACTTTGAAAAAACAAAAAGCGTTGACCTACTAAGCGAGCTGCACTTAAGCCGACTACAAAGGGGCAGTTCTTTAAAAACAAAAGAAAATGGACGTCTATGTAGTTAGGTATAACCTTGGTTATTGCGCTAAAATTAAATATATCGCATTGCGGACAAGCAATATCCTTATAGTATATTTCCCGTTGCAAATTATATCATCTAACGTATTTCCAAGTTTTAGAACAAAGGAAAGAACAGGAACTCGGTAAAATTATCATAAAAAAACCATTTTTCAACTAATAATAATAAAGCTAATTTTACATCCCAGTGGATTTCAAAGAATATATTTCAATCCAGGAACTCATAAAACTACTCTCGAAATCATTAAAGGGTTAATGAAATTATCAGACATTAATCATTTTAATCCATTTATACTGACATATGGATAAATTAATATTTAATTTTATTAAAATTAAATAAAAATTATGTTAATAAATATTATATTGATAAATTAATATAAAATTTTATTAAAATTATATTAATAAATATTATAATGATAAATTAATATCAAAATTTATTCAAATTATATAAAAATTATATAAATAAAAATATATCCATTAATTTTATAATTTCAAAATTCCGAAAAATCATATAACGACCTCCCTTCTTAGGTATCTCGCGCCAAAAACTTCATTGGCCATGGAGCGTGCCATGGGAATTTTGCTAACAGGAAGGCAGGGCGTCGAAAGTGTTTATTTCAAATCTCAAACCAATTTGAATTTTAAAAATTATTCGGAGGTATTTCCTTTAATGTTTAACCATGGATGAAGGATGCGCGTGAAAAACATTCGACGCTCTACAGGATGTGCAACTCCCTATACTAAAAAGTAGACAAGTCGATACTAGCGTCGCCTGGCTACCAGCGCTGGAAACCCTCACGGGAAAAATAAAAAATACTTGACATAAGAAAAAAACACGCGCTACCGTCAATTTTTTTCCTTAGCGTCGTCTGCTAGAAGCAAAACAGACGGGGTTTTTTTCTTATGTCCAGTATTTTTTATTTTTCCCGCGAGGGTTTCCAGAGCTGGTAGCCAGGCGGCGCTAGTATCGACTTGTCTACTTTTTAGTATAGGGAGTTGCACATCCTCTTGAGCGTCGAATGTTTTTCACGCGCATCCTTCAACCATGGTTTAACTATGCAGACTGGTCTTTATAATTAGTAAAAGAACCGACTAAAAAATCACTGGATTTTCCTATTTACCCTCCCTTTAAGGTAGAGAACGTATAGTCTGGGGATGGCAGTGGTCTGGGTAAAGGGTTGGTTCTTCTCAATCGTTTTCAATCCGCTACGTCGTTTAATTTCCACATTAAATTCGCGTGTGTGCCTCGATCGCGACTTTGTGATCACGATATGTGTATAAAATTATCAAATTATTGCTCCTCCCACTTAGTTCCACCAGATGAGCGAGTCCAACTGACTTAATGATACCTATAGTACAGTACAGCACGTACTAAGTTATTTTCATTAATTTGGGAAAAGAAATTCCAGACTGATTTGAAAGTCTCGGATAATTAAGTTTCACGTCGGAGTGAAATAGCGCGAATCGTATAAACACGACCGACGCTTCTCCTCCGACAGTGACACCATTGCTATTTTTAAAAGCAACGTCAACCCCAGCAGCCAGCAAATGCAAAAAGAAGATTAAAACCGTCTCAGTTGCCAAACAAAACTAAGAAATTTTAAAACCGCATTCGTAATGTACAAAGTCGAAAAGTTTCCAAGAACAAAATATCAAAACCCATAAAACATTTTCTTTTCTTTTTTTATATAAAAAACAGCTTATTTTTCTTGGCTCATCATTTAAACTCAAATTAACTTTGTAAAAGAGACCTTGCCGAGACACAGTATAGAACAATGCGCCATTTACGCTAAAATTTATTGAAGGAAAAGTTCAGCTAGCATAACATTATTATACCTTAAAAGAACGTCCTTTTTCTAAATATAAAAAGAAAAATATTAAAAAAATAAATAAATTCTAATCTCTTATTACAAAATAATTAGCATTTAATTAGTCTTAAAAACGGGAACTACTGCGCCATCCGCCATTGCTTTAGTGGCGTCTGCTAAACAGAACCATTTACCCCTACTGGATTGGTTGAATTCTCACAGGCTGAGATAGGTGAGGGTAAGGGGTTCGATTTAGCAGACGCCACTAAACCAATGGCGGATGGCTCAGTAGTCCTCGTTTAAATACTAATTATATAGTAATAAGACATCATTTATTTTTTTTTAATATTTTTCCATTCATATTTAGAAAAAGGCCGTTCTTTTAAGGTATAATGTTATGTTACCTGAACCTTTCCTTTAAAAAGGGCGACATCATTTTGCTAGTTTTCTGTCTATGTATATACTAACCCTGTACAGTATTTGTACGAATTATCCGCATGATGTTGTTTTTCACTACTTTTCAAATTCAATGAATCGAATCTTAATTCTGCAGCCCCTTTTCAAAAGTCGATGGTAAATTAGAGTCTGGCATTGCGTTTGACCATGTTGTTGTCCTAAGACCTAACATAAGGAATGTGAATCCAAAAACGTTAGATGTGACTTCAAACAATTAAAAGGACTCTATTGGACTAGCCCTATAGGCCTATAACGTCTTTGGCTCGACAGTACCAAAAGTTCTTAACAAGCTTAATGACTATATGGGTCACCTCCGTCCCAATCTTGAGACGAACTGAACCAAACTACTTCCAATGACTTATCCTTCCCCTAGTGTTACTGATATCAACCATACAGTTTGACAAACAAATTCGAAAATTAAAGAATTAGGACTGTGCAATGCATAAATATAAATGACAAACATGCAAGCAAACCACTTTCTAACATGCACATACAATGTGTTTCTGGTAAGTCTTCCATAAATTAAGGGGGATGTTCTTTGGGTGGACGATTTTGAGTAGAAAATGTTCAATGACATTTTCCCATTCTGGCCATTGTTTTCGAGTTATGATTTGTGGTGTTTTAGCCTTAAGATGACCCCTTAATCTTAACTTCAAAACAGTGGCCCGGACGGCAAAATATCATAGAACAATTTCGACTCAAAATCGTCCACCCAAAGAACATTTCCCTTAATTTGTGCCAGACTTATCAGAAAGACACAGTATAAGCTACATTTTCTTCAAATTATAGCGAACTCCCTACTAATTTCGCGCGTAATACCATGGTATCATTTTATTCATTTCAATTACGACAAGGAAAAAATACGGGAAATGTCAGTGGAGTTTGTTTCATTAAAAACTCTCTACTTAGCGAGTCTCGCCCTCATCACGACGACAATGATATCCGGAGATAAAATATATATATAGGATAGGGGATTATAGAATTATAAAAAGAATTGCTCTTTATCTTGGCTAAGGGCGGAAATTTCATTGTAAATTGAAATTATTCTTAGCTAAGGTCGCAGCGAGAAAAAGAAATAAGTTTCGTGACAGTTCTAGAAAGAAACGGTAAAATATGACTCGCTTTCCAAAACCATAAAAAAGAAATCTACAATCAAGACCGACAACCGAAATTTCACTTCTTGTAGCGATAAAGTCTTAACTTGAGAAATGTTAAGTTTTCTTAATAGACCCTGGCCTTTTCAAAAAGGGGCTTCCGGTATCGTCTGCTAGCATAATTTCATAAGATATGTTCCATAAGTTTGTCACTGGTTACAAACTGGAGCTTATCATGAAGTGACGTAGGTCATAGATTCGAGGTAAAGCGACGCCTGGTGAGGCGCTGCATGTCAAAGGTTTAGTATAGACTAAATTGGAAGATGGAAGTAATGCAAAACCGTACCGAGTGTAGTCAGTTCTCGCTTGTCGTTCTCGAACTAGCTCGAACTGTAAGTCTCTAGCATTACTAAGTATAGGTAGTGTCATACTTATGGAACATATCTTATAAACTTATGCTGCTAGATATAGAGTTAAAAGGAAACGTCCGGTATATGAATCCATAGACGATAGAGATAGCAGATAGGGTTTTAAAGTTACCAATCGACCAAATTTGGTCCGTATTGTTTGAAGTCATATCTAACGTTTTTGTTATCCACATACCCTACAATGGACTTAAGAAAAACAAGCAGACGCTATAGACCCTTTTGACGTGCAGTGAGTGAACCTTAAAAATGGCGTCTGCTTTTAATCGACATGAAATTTCTAAATTTAAGTAAGCTAAGCAAAACAAACCGGTGAGATTTACCATGGATTTATACAGTTCATTTTTTCGAATCATCCCTAACTCGGTCTGACCCTTAACCTTTGGCACGTCATAACTTTAACAATATACTTCCAGTTCCAGGGAAATCCCTCGAAGTTGTGATCAAAGATGGTATAAAGAAGTGGAGTTATAGCTATCAGTTTTAGCAAGGCATTTTGGCAGTTCCCTCTTTTCTTTTATATTTATTTGTTATATTTTAATCATAATATCCGGTTCACCGCATTTCAACCAATAAGAGAAGAGGGCAGAGAAAGATGCGCGCGCACCGGAAACTTAAAGGTAAACTTTCAAGCGAGAACACTGCACCCAAGCCTTCTACTCCCCCCTCTCCTTATTGTGATAGCCGAAACGAAAACGAATACATTCACAATTTTGTCAGTTACGACAATATAGCTCTAAAGTGGTAAAAACCTCCTATCTAATTTTGCTCTTGGCTGTCGTTGACCCGGAATGATTTCGCTTGGAACTCTTTGGAACGAATCCAATTCGGCTAAAACACCGAAAAGAGTGTTAGTAAGTGAAGTGTCATTGCAAACCTACGTGTATATAGCATCTAAATTCAAAACAAACCACGAATTCGCTTTCATTCGATTTGATTTAATCCTGTTTAGCCAATCCATATAATCATAATCTCTTTGGGTTTACCGACTTCCTTTATCTATACAATCTCTAGTCTAGTCTGTCCGCTCCTGTAATGTTCTAGACATTGTATTTCAACGCTAAACTAAGCCTAATTCGTCCGTCAGTCTGGCAATAAATACCCTTTAGGTCCGGTCAAACAGGGCAAGCGAGCATTGACTAAGTTTTCTGAGAAATGGGGCCAAGTTCATTACGAAACCCCTCAAAAGTTGTTGTCGGTTTTCCCGGCTTAACAACGAGATGACGTAATTTACTACGAAATTGAGAGCTGACGATAATGCAAAATTTACTCGTTGACTCGTTGTCAAGGTCAAAATGCTGTTTTATTTTTATGAGTACATTCAGTTTGATTAGTGCATCGAAAAAATTATAATTCGCGGACATCAGCACTTCAATTAAATTATCGTTTGAATATTTAATAAGGCCAATTAATCGGATAATTAAAATGGGAAAATGAAATCATTTATCAATTACGCTTCAATGCAATTTTTTTTCGTAAATTCTTTTTTTTTTTCAACCTTGATTTATAGTTTAATTTCGATTATCGTATGACTTTAGAAAGGTTTGAAAATGTGAAATTTAAGTTAAATAACTTAGTTTTCTTACTGGACAATCGAAAACATTTTCAATTTGAAATAAAATAAAATAAAATAAAATAAAATAAATAAGCAATTTTATTAGGTGATGACGTAATAACGGTGTCGTTTTCTTCGAGATATCGCCTAAGATACTTTAAATTACTATTTTTAAAATAGATATCTTTCAAAGCATAGGACACGTATAAAACCAATTTATTATTAATTGTATTGAAAAAAAATTGTTAAAATTAAAAAACTTATCAATTTATTAGCTACTATCGCTTTCAAAACTTTTGAAATTTGCCAATAATGTACACGTTCATTTTAAATATTCCCGGTACATATAGAGGTATAAATTTCGGCTCAATTTCCTCTTTGAAATGTCCAATATTGATTGATACTTAAACAGTCCCTCCCTATATAAAATTACGTTTAAAATAAATTAACGTATAGGATATAGTACCTAGTAGGCAAATTATTCGCGTCGGTCTACTTATCACGTGAAAGTTGACGTACGTTACGTTACGTCCCAGACAATTACAATTATTTTTTTTGTCGGTAACCATTTATAACAAATGAATAATCAGAAAAGAACAGCAGCGAAAATTATTTCTAGAATCTAGTATCTATTATACCGCGGTGCCACAATTATACAGGGTGTTACAAAATGGGTGTAGGACCGAAGTACAGTAGGTTTTTGGTGCCATTGTGAGTCGGAAATGTTCCATGACATTTTCCCATAAGTTATGATTGGAGTGTTTTACGGATGACTCCTTAATTAAATAGAACATTCCATTAATTATTTGCAGAGGGAACCAACACACAGTCCTGACTGACTGATAATCAACGCCCAGCCCAAACCGCTTGCCCTAGAACGCTGAAAATTTGCAGAAACGTTAATCATAAGTAGTAGGCGCGTACTAAGAAAGATTTTCCCAATCCGCCGCCATCTTAAAAAATGGCACCCAGAAATGTAAAAAAATCTTCTCTATGCAACAAAGTCCGCTCATTTGAACCGATTTCGCAAATATTTAGTACACGGTTTACCTTTAGCCTAGATACGGGCTAAATGGCGGCCAGAAATTTAAAAACTCTTCTTTATGGAATAATGTCCGCATGAAAAGTAATAAAAAAAATGTACCGACGGGCTGACGGGCAATGCCGAGTGCCTTCGCTCCTAGGGTGCTACAAAAATATTAGTCATCAGTAAAATCTACCCATTCTTTATAACATTTTGATGGAAGTTCTCATTACACGCGAGCGACGCCGCGGTTAACAGCTGTAGGTTATAACCCTCGTGCCAAGAGGCAACGCCAGATGGAGCCTGAGTTCACTACACATGGGAGGCTAACTGACTCCGACTGCCTCTAGCGGTGCTTCTTGGGGCTAGGGAAGTAACCCTATAATCCTTCCCCACCCCTGTGGTGTTTGCTTCTCTTGTGGAACTACTAACTAGTGGAATGGTCTATTAGCCTCATTGTCTTTCAGTTTCTTACTTAAATTTAAGGGGTCATCCGTAAAGCCCTAAAATATTCATAACTTAGCCCAAGGAAAAAATGTCATAGAACCTTTGGGACTCAAAATAGTCCATAGAACACGTTAAACTTCGTTCCTACCACTAAATTTTAGAGCCTTTGGGACTCAAAATAGTCCATAGAACACATTGAACTTTGGTCCTACCACTATATCTTAGTAACACTCTGTACAGACACGATATCAAACCGTTTAAAATTAATTATCCCTCTAATGACAAGCGTTCTCTGTCCATGTCAAATCATAAATCATTCCCGTATTCGCTTTTAATGTATACCCCTGTATTAAAAGGTATGATGAAATGAAATTTATTACAGTATATAATAAATTACATTCATTTGCCGACTACGAAAGCCTTGAGGTAGAGTTAACTCTAGCTGTGAGAAAGATGGTGGGGTTTTTAAGTTGATCGATTGATTTGAGTGTCTTTGCTCTAAACACACGGATTTAGTTGTTTTGAAGTACACGAATTAATAGCTTAAATTGTCGTACATTTTTGGATCGCATCCAAGTGAGAGGCATAATTTGGAATAATCAAATATTGAAAATCTTTGCTAATATTTAAAGCGAGTCGCTATTAGACATTAGTAATCCATTGCGTTAAAAATTTCCAACGAAAACGTTGGATATTACTTCCATTGACAATGACATTGATACATTGAAGGCAAGACAGAGGTGACCAGTTACTTCGGTTCAGTTTGTTTCTCAAACTAAAGTTATTGCATCTACTCAATTAGTTTTTTTTCTTCTTAATTAGCGCCTGTAAATCCAGTAAAAAATTATCCCTGCATAACAAATACATATAGACAGGTCGCCGAAGGTCAAGGTTTCCACGCTGTATAACATAGTTAGGGAATTTAATACATTTCTCTAATAAAGTCATCAATAATAGCAGTTTTTCAACTTCGTTGGTCAAAATACGTTAACGCCTAGAACCCTAGACAGACAGACAAACTTTTAGAAATGTATAGCATATATTATTCAAAGAATAGCGAAGAAGAATTTGATTCCAAGGCATGATGGGAGATTTTATAGATACGGATGACCGCCCAACTAACAATACAGCTTCGGACCTATAAAATTCTAACTCCAGAAACATACGAAACAAGATACAGGGTTCGTATGAAATTTTCGGATACAAAAATGAAGCCTTTTAAGTTATCCCTAGCCAATATTTTCCAGGACTCCGAAAAATATTTTGCCAATATCCCTGACCAATTTTTGCCAATACACTTGACCAATTTTTTGCCAATACACTTGACCAATTTTTTGCCAATACACTTGACCTATTTTTTGCCAATACACTTGACCAATTTTTTGCCAATACACTTGACCAATTTTTTCCCAATACACTTGACCAATTTTTTCCCAATACACTTGACCAATGTTTTGCCAATACACTTGAGCAATTTTTGGCCAATACACCTGACCAACTTTTATATGTTTACCATAGCCCACGTGATCAGACCCAGCCCCTATTTAGCATTCCTTGAAGCATTACTTTGATAGACCAAAGTAATGCTTTATACCTTACTTATACTTGACCTTTGCCCCCATTTACCAATTCCCTGACTTATCCAGGATATCCATTTTCCGTTCGAACCCTATCCCTGAGATAGATTCTTATCTCTTCCAAAGTTAGGTTGATGCACTACAGTTCCTTCAATGTTTATCAAAAATGAACGTGTAAATAAATTTCGAAGAAAACCAGAGTTAGTACCTTTTAACATTAAATTTACAGAGTTTAATCTAGCCTTGAAATTTTTGTTGGGCTTATAGGTGGAAAGAAGACAGGTGCATGGCGATAATAACAATGGCCTGACGGACAGCCCTTTCCTATCTACTTCGTAGCGTAACCATCGTTTAAATCATCAACCGGAAGTGGTTGTAAAAGAATAAAAAAATACAAATAATTTCCTAAATTCCATACACGTTTCGGCAGAGTTTGGTAAAGAACTTCAGTGAAGTTGTTTGGAACTCAAAAATTCAAATTGAACTCGATATTTTCACAAAAACGCAATAAGAATGATGGCGGTGTTATTTTTAAACTATTTGCCAAAGAATAGACAGATAATTTCCTTGATAACGGACTGCTTTGGTTGTGATTAATTTTGCATTAATAAAATATTTTTGAGGATGCAGAAAAAGTTACTAACTTAACTGAATCCACATGACAAGCCTTATATACTTTCTAGATAGGAACAAGACGACAAGATTGTGTTGTGTACAATCATAAGTTCATAAGATATGTTCCATAAGTTTGTCACTGGTTACAAACTGGAGCTTGTCATGAAGTGACGTAGGTCATTGATTCTCGTAAAGGAACGCCTGGTGAGGCGCTGTCAAAGGCTTAGTACACTGACTAAACAGGAAGATGGACTGCAAAACCACCGGATGTAGTCAATTCTCGCTTGTCGTTCTCGAACGAGCTCTCAGTAAGTCCTTACCATTACGAAGTATAGATAGTGTCATACTTATGGAACATATCTTATGGTACAATTAATTAATGTGTGTTTGGGTTAGTTAAATTTATTCAAACGGGGGTGAGGGGACGGTTTGCAGTATGGTCTACTTGACATGGGGTTAAGACGGAACTCATCCGGTATGTGCATCCACAGACGTAGGAAAGGGCTTCATCGTTATCAATCAGTCCACCAAAGTCCTTCTGTTTGACGCGCCATTGGTTCACACACCGGAAGTTCCGTCTTAAGTCAACAAAGGTGGTCAAACTCCAGACTGTATTTTACCCCCAACTTTCGAAAAAAACTTTATTATTCTAATAAAATTTTAGAGTGCGTGATTTCTTTTTATATTCATGAGCAATCTGAATGAATTTATTACAATTTTTATTATAAAAGCTTAATTTACCGGCGTCACAGACGATATGACGTCATTACATTATTCACCTGTCGCGCGTGATTCTTGGAATAATCGTTATGTAGAGGGACCCACCAAGTATTCTATAAAAATCAATGCACATCATACAGAAGGAAAGGCAGGAATAACAGGCGATTTCACTATCAGAACACCTGCTGTTCTACTTACTTAACAGTTACGTAGGCCTATACAGTTGTAGGTTCTGCAGTATTTACTTGTTGATTCAGTCAACGTGTTCTATCTTGATCGTTACAATATTTTTAGCAATCTTATATACAGGGTGTTTCTGATAAGTCTGGCATAAATTACGGGGGATGTTCTTTGGGCGATTTTGAGTTGAAAATGTAATTCTATGACATTTGGCCCTAAGGGACACTCTTTTCAAAATAAGATTGGCCAAAGTATTTTACGGATGACCCCTTATATTTAATTAAGAAATTGAAAGGCAATGCTAGTTTAATTAAGGGGTCATCCCTAAAACACTCAAATTATAACTCGAAAACAGTAGCCCGGACGGCAAAATATCATAGAACATTTTCGACTCAAAATCACCCAAAGAACATGCTCCTAAATTTATGCCAGACTTATTAGAAACAACCTGTATATTTCAGAAAGTGGTTTGTTTGTTTGTATATTTGTTCTTAAGGCACAGGAGCAATTCGTAAATTTCCGAATTTTTACCTCTCCGTGTGACGTAGTCCAGGAGAGGTTCTGTAACGGCCGTGTCTGTGTGTGTGTGTGTCTGTGTGTCTGTGTGTCTGTGTGTCTGTCCGTTGTTACACCCACGTGACCGCGTTCGCAGTTTGCGTATCGGAGCAAACGTGTTCCCAATTTCCGGACCGCATTGACAGGTCACAGAAATTTAGAAAATTGTATTTTTCTCCGTTGGCTACTCTATACTTGAGTTCTCATACCAGCATGTTTGGTCTTCGTCCATCCCACATGGACACCAGTCTGTACATACTGGCTTCTAATCACCACTATCTTCTGGTCTTCGTCCATTCCACTTGGACACCAGTCTGTACATATTGGCTTCTAATCACCACCATCTTCTGGTCTTCGTCCATTCCACTTGGACACCAGTCTGTACATACTGGCTTCTAATCACCACCATCTTCTGGTCTTTGTCCATCCCACTTGGACACCAGTCTGTGCATACTGGCTTCTAATCACCACCATCTTCTGTTCTTTGTCAATCCCACATTGACACCAGTCTGCACTTACACTGGCTTCTAACACCACCATCCACTGGTCTTCCGTCTATTCCACATAGACACCAATCTGTCTCATTGGCTTCTACTCCATTATCATCGTTTGGTTTTAGGATATACGCGGCGATCAGCTAGGGTTACGAGAAACGTCTAGCCTCCCTAAGGTGGGATCGCCACCAAAGGTTTTCGCAATTGCGCTTTTACCTTACTATTATAATGGAAACGAATCGTATATATACCCCAAAATTTGAAGAAAGCGGGCAAGAGGGGTGCCCTTCACTTTAAACGTCAATATTAGCAAAGTTTGAGATGATAATAGGTATAACTTTATTTTAAACGATTTAACTATTATTAATGTTAATTATTGAAGATTAAAATAATTAAAAATAATTATATTTATTTAAATATTAAAGATAAACCTCTCGTGCAAAGAGAGAGATTATCATCGCCTCCTATATCTGCCAAGGCCCGTGCATGCGATATATTTCATTCATTGCCTCCTATGTATCAAGGCCCGTGCATTGCGATATATTTTTCAAAACAACAACCAAAATGGGAAGCTCCTTTCAGAAACATAATAATTTCTTTTCTCTGTATATGAAATGAAAATATGGATAATATTGCGCTCCTTCTTTAATGGCATGAATCCTTGCCTGTCTATTAATATTTTACGTAGTAGTAATACGTTTTTAGCGAAGTCTAGAGAGGATAAACATAAGCGAGATTGTTTCGGAAAAAAAATACTGCGTCCACTAATGGGTTTATACTCCTTGTTACTCTTGTTGTCTGTGTGTGTCCGTCCATTGTTACACTAGTGCGTCGCGTTAGCAGTTAGCCTTGTGTTGATGTGTTAAGAAATCATACAGAACCTTAATATTCCCTTTTTCCATAATATATTATGGAAAAAGGGAATATGTGGAAGTATTTTTCGTAATTATGATGCATTTAGTACTTTTGTAGCTTTAAAGCTCTGTTTCATTTTGATATTCCAAAGATTTTTTTTAATATTGTTATTTGAAATGGCTGTTTATATATTGCTTAAGCTATACTACATCTGTATATAGAATAATCCTTGGTTTAGTGATTTCATGAAGAAAACTAAGACCTAGACTCCGGCGCGTATAACAAGTATTATCCGCAATAGGCTGAGTGAAACAAAGAGTAAATAATTGAGGCCTGAGGTGAAGTAAACTTTGGGCTTTGATTTTCGTGTCTGAAATGAACAGACATCAACGGTTCAGAGTGAGCCGAAAGTTAAATACACTCTTAAATAATAATTATAAGGTTAGTAAAAGGGCTAATTGTAAATGGGTAGTAACTACAGACTTATTATTCTCTTTATGGTGCGCATTGACTATTAGTGCGTCTAGCTACAATTTAGCTTTGGTGTTATTTAACGTTAACCTTCATGTTGGCAAACTAATATTATTGTTGAGGTGAGACGAGACGATAGTGTTTACACTGCTAACCACTTGTGAATGTAGCTTTCAGAATATAGGGTAAACAGCTGAAGCGTAGACTTCATTTCCTGTTCTTTTCCCCATTGACTGATTTCCATGTGTCCAAGATTTATTCTTATTGGATGTAAAATGTCGTCTGCTTTACTGTACATTCGCTATGTTTGGAATACTGCTTCAATATTTCGTAAATTTTTACTTCAAAAAAGTGAAATAATTCCATATCAAGGTAAATACGTTTGTAGTAGTAGACCTCTTGACACGGAGAGGTAATATTTTGGTTTTCCCAACTTGTATTTGACAAGACTGCATGGTTGATATCAGTACCACTAGGGGGCGGTTAATTAGAATTGGTTTCGTTGAGTTCTTCTCAAGGTTGACGAACGTAAACTAGACCCGCAACATTCTAGCTTTATGAATAACCCCTAATTAAGCATAGTTTTATTGAATTTGAAATATACATAGAAAATAAAGCTAGTTTCTTAAAAAAAAAAGAAAGACTATTAAGTGTTTAGTGACTACAGAAAATTCTTCCCGGTTTCCAGTCCCTTAAAATGGCCGGGCAAAGTCGGGTAGGTTTGGTTATTTCTTATACTACGATTACGAATTCATAATATATAATTTATCAAATTTATTCAAAAGAAAAGAATTAAACATTAAAAATTTTAAAATATATCTGAAAACACCCGCATATTGGTCCAATTCCTGTACCCTAAAAACTTCGTTAAAAACTCACCAATTAAAACAAAAAAACTAAATGAAAAGAAAGAGTAACCTACAACTCATCAACAGAGAGAATAGAATAGATGATTATCGTTAACGATCCCGGAAAATTAATTAAATAAAGCCCAAAATAATTATTCATTTAAATAACAAAACTCTATGTATCTTTAATCGCCCTTCAGGCCATGCCATCATGGGAACTCCCACTTCAAGGTATTCGTATATGTTCCATATAATTAAATAAAACAAAATTACTAACACTATAATTAAAATTATTAGATTTATAAGATTAAAACTATAAGTCATTAATCAATCTAAGAAAAGAACTAAAGACGAGCCAAAAAGGGTTGAAAGCAATTATAAAGGGATATTGAAAGCAAAATCATATTTTATAAACATTTTCTTTTGGATAGAGGACACTGCATGTAGGCTATCATGTTTAAATTGGCAACTTATGACGTCCAAATTAAATATTTCATGATTTTTAAGGCGTATTTTCTACTTTCATAATTTTTCCCTCACCCAGGGTATTCCTGAAAAGGGAAACAATGTGTTGTGCAAATAACATTCAACTCAATATTTACGATATCAATCATTCACCCTCCCTTTAAAAACTGGTCTATGACAAATGGGTGAAAGACATTTACTGGGTGTTCGGCAATTTGGTGGGCTGAAAATTGGGTGAGGGACAATTGGGTGACAATGAAAACGACAATTCGGTGAATAGAGGTATCTGAGAAGCCTTAGTGTGACATCAACCATGCTATTTGCCCATAGAACCAAAGCGGTACCAAACATGGTCGCCCACTACCAAAGCTAAGCCCGAGACGTTTTAACTAGGCACTGACGTCACAACCGAGATTATTTTAAAATAAAAAAGTCCAAATTTGTTGAAAAAGCATAAAAGTTTGGTGAAAGACAAAATGACCCAACTGAACCAAAACAAAAATGGCCTATAACCTCACACAACACAAAATTTTTACCATCTGAATATTACGGTTTTTAAGAAGTATATGAATTCCCAAAGATTATTTTTAAAACATATTTTTCTCAAAAATATAGAGTACATATACATTAAACGCTTTCTTTTTAGCCACATTGTACGATATCAAGAAGTGATACCTAGTTTATTAGGGAGAAGGTATAAGATGCCTAAGTATTCGGGCGCCATAGTTCCAGTCACTCTTTCAAAATACAAGGGGGGGGGGAGTAAAAGGAGGCCGGGCTATTTCGCCTCTCCTCAGTCGGAAAATACGGAATTTTCGTAATACGTGTCGCGCTGACGTGAGTTTTCAAGAACCAATGAGATGCTGGTTGTAATTTAGAGGCGGGGATTAAATCCGGACCTACGTTAGGAATGGAGATAAAGCTAGAAATGTGGCGAATTTTATACCTTCTCCCTAATAAACTAGATATCACTTCTTGACGATATTATCTACGATGGGGCTATTCGTTTTTGTATTACATTTGCCAAAAAAGTTCCAATCCAAAAATTAAACACCTATATATAAGCTCCTACCCCTTTACAAAGAAAAAAGAAAAAGAAAAAGAAAACCTTAAGGAATTTTGAAAAATAGAAAAATCTTGTGAGAAATATACGATAACGAGTAATCCATTGCCAAGGCCTAACGCTAAGCCTCGCTCTTAAAAGTTTTCTCTTTGAGATAAAACGAGAAAATCTCATAGAAAAAAGCAAGAAAAAACAATGAGAACAATGGACGAAGACGCTCTACCTCTCTCTCTCTCTCTCTCTCTAGTTGTATTCTAGGAGAGCGATAGCTCTCTTAGATAAGACTTCATACTGACTTTAATGTATAAGGATGGTTTTTTGATTGGTTATAACTTTTTTTGTATCGTATTAACTGTTTTGAAAAAATTACACAGAACTACAATTCGGACCCTGAATATGTGGGTGAAATTTCAAAGAGATACATTTAATAGTTTATTTTATAAAAAATAAAGTTGCTAAGGGTGGTTTTCATTTCCATAAAAATAATCAGACATTTTGACGAAAACCTCGAAATTTTCCCATAGAAATAACATGGGAAAATATTTTACAGATGACCATTTTGTGGTAGCCGTAATGCAATAACTATTCGTTTGATTGACTTGAAAACGGTTTTAAACGAAAGCCTGGTATTTAGATTTTCCGCTTTCCAATTTTCATTAATTAGATTTAAGTTGAAGTATGTTTAATTTCATATTTTCAAAACCATTCCAATCTGCGATATTGTAGCATGAATAATAATCAGTTTATGATGTTAGCACGGTTAAGGCTATTTGGTCCAATTTTCGTAGTGGTAAAAAAACAAGAGAACCTAAGCTTGTGTTAGCTAACAAGTTAAGTTGGAAAAGTACCCCACACATATATATTAAGTTAACAAGATTACCTACGACTGGTAGTTAAGCAAGAAAAACATGGCGTTTGAGCTCTTGTAGGTGCTTTGTCCGGGTGCTGTTAGGTGCTTGTGGGTGCTTGTGGATACTTGTAGGTGCTTGTGGATACTTGTAGGTGCTTGTGGGTACTTGTGGGTTCTTGTAGGTGCTTGTGGATACTTTTGGGTACTTGTAGGTACTTGTGGGTACTAGTGGGTGCTTGTAGGTACTTGTGGGTGCTTGTAGGTACTTGAGGGTGCTTGTAGGTACTTGTGGGTGCTTGTAGGTACTTGAGGGTGCTTGTAGGTACTTGTGGGTGCTTGTAGGTACTTGTGGGTGCTTGTAGGTACTTGTGGGTACTTGTAGGTACTTGTGGGTACTTGTTGGTACTTGTGGGTACTTGTTGGTACTTGTGGGTGTTTGTGGGTGTTTGTAGGTACTTGTGGGTGTTTGTAGGTACTTGTGGGTGTTTGTAGGTACTTGTGGGTGTTTGTAGGTACTTGTGGGTGTTTGTAGGTACTTGTGGGTGCTTGTAGGTACTTGTGGGTACTTGTATGTACTTGTGGGTACTTGTAGGTACTTGTGGGTACTTGTAGGTACTTGTGGGTACTTGTAGGTACTTGTGGGTGCTTGTGGGTACTTTAAGGTACTTGCGGTTACTTGTAGGTACTTTTGGGTACTTGTGGGTACTTGTAGGTACTTGTGGGTGCTTGTGGGTACTTTAAGGTACTTGCGGTTACTTGTAGGTACTTGTGGGTACTTGTGGGTGCTTGTAGGTACTTGTGTTTTCTTGTGGGTGCTTGTAGGTACTTGTGGTTACTTGTAGGTACTTGTGGGTGCTAGTAGGTACTTGTGGGTGCTAGTAGGTACTTGTGGGTGCTTGTAGGTACTTGTGGGTGCTTGTAGGTACTTGTGGGTGCTTGTAGGTACTTGTGGGTGCTTGTAGGTACTTGTGGGTGCTTGTAGGTACTTGTAGGCACTTGTGGGTACTTGTAGGTGCTTGTGGGTACTTGTGGTTACTTGTGGGTACTTGTAGGTACTTGTGGGTACTTGTAGGTACTTGTAGGTACTTGTGGGTGCTTGTGGGTACTTTAAGGTACTTGCGGTTACTTGTAGGTACTTGTGGGTACTTGTAGGTACTTGTGGGTGCTTGTGGGTACTTTAAGGTACTTGCGGTTACTTGTAGGTACTTGTGGGTACTTGTGGGTGCTTGTAGGTACTTGTGTTTTCTTGTGGGTGCTTGTAGGTACTTGTGGTTACTTGTAGGTACTTGTGGGTGCTAGTAGGTACTTGTGGGTGCTAGTAGGTACTTGTGGGTGCTAGTAGGTACTTGTGGGTGCTTGTAGGTACTTGTGGGTGCTTGTAGGTACTTGTGGGTGCTTGTAGGTACTTGTGGGTGCTTGTAGGTACTTGTGGGTGCTTGTAGGTACTTGTGGGTGCTTGTAGGTACTTGTAGGCACTTGTGGGTACTTGTAGGTGCTTGTGGTTACTTGTGGGTACTTGTAGGTACTTGTGGGTACTTGTAGGTACTTGTAGGTACTTGTGGGTACTTGTAGGTACTTGTGGGTACTTGTGGGTACTTGTAGGTACTTGTGGGTACTTGTAGGTACTTGTGGGTGCTAGTAGGTACTTGTGGGTGCTTGTGGGTGCTTGTAGGTACTTGTGGGTGCTTGTAGGTGCTAGTAGGTACTTGTGGGTGCTAGTAGGTACTTGTGGGTGCTAGTAGGTACTTGTGGGTGCTAGTAGGTACTTGTGAGTGCTTGTAGGTACTTGTGAGTGCTTGTAGGTACTTGTGGGTGCTTGTGGTTACTTGTGGGTGCTTGTAGGTACTTGTGGGTACTTGTGGGTGCTTGCGGGTACTTTAAGGTACTTGCGGTTACTTGTAGGTACTTGTGGGTACTTGTGGGTGCTTGTAGGTACTTGTGTTTTCTTGTGGGTGCTTGTAGGTACTTGTGGTTACTTGTAGGTACTTGTGGGTGCTAGTAGGTACTTGTGGGTGCTAGTAGGTACTTGTGGGTGCTTGTAGGTACTTGTGGGTGCTTGTAGGTACTTGTGGGTGCTTGTAGGTACTTGTAGGCACTTGTGGGTACTTGTAGGTGCTTGTGGTTACTTGTGGGTACTTGTAGGTACTTGTGGGTACTTGTAGGTACTTGTAGGTACTTGTGGGTACTTGTAGGTACTTGTGGGTACTTGTGGGTACTTGTAGGTACTTGTGGGTGCTAGTAGGTACTTGTGGGTACTTGTAGGTGCTAGTAGGTACTTGTGGGTGCTAGTAGGTACTTGTGAGTGCTTGTAGGTACTTGTGAGTGCTTGTAGGTACTTGTGGGTGCTTGTGGTTACTTGTGGGTGCTTGTAGGTACTTGTAGGTACTTGTGGGTACTTGTGGGTGCTTGTAGGTACTTAAGGGTACTTCTGGGTGCTTGTAGGTACTTGTAGGTACTTGTGGTTACTTGTAGGTACTTGTAGGTACTTGTGGGTGCTTGTAGGTACTTGTGGGTACTTGTAGGTACTTGTGGGTGCTTGTAGGTACTTTTAGGTGCTTGTAGGTACTTTGCCTCCTCCATAGGATTAACATTACACTAAGTTTTGGAAGCTCGTAACTCTGGTTATATTCTAGGAGAGCGGTACTTCTCTTAGATAAGACTTCATACTGCTCTTAATGTATAAGGAGGGTTTTTGTTTGGATGTAGTCTTTTTGTATTGTATTAATTGATTCGAAAAACTTCCACAGAACTATAAATCGGGCCCTCAAAATGTGGTTAAAATTTCAAAAAGATCCACCCATTAGTTTATTTTATAAAAAATAAAGTTGCTAAGGGTGGTTTTCATTTGCATAAAATTAGTCAGTGTTTTTGGTGAAAAAGTTAAATTTTCTCATAGAAATAACATGGAGTTTTTCTCAAATTTTGAAATGAAATATTCGTTTTTTACATTTGGGAACGGTTTTATATCAAAATATAAACCTTTTTCTAGGACCATTTTTAAGCTTTTTGAGAAAAATTAAGTTTAAGTGCTAAATTTCATGTTTTTTAGTCTGGCTTTGACTTAAGTTGTTGCAGCCTATATGTACTGTTGGACTTACGTCGTTTTACCGGGGATAAAGCCGAGAAGAAAGCCACTCTTGCACTTACGCTGTTTTACCAAGGACTTTTATCTGATTTTATTCTCTTTCGTTGCAAAAACTGAATGATTTTTTCGTAACTAAACTAGATTAACGATTACAGGTAATTAAGCTAGATTAATGATTACAGATAATTAAGCTAGATTAACGATTACAGGTAATTAAGCTAGATTAACGAATACAGGTAATTAAGCTAGATTGACGATTACAGGTAATTAAGCTAGATTGACGATTACAGGTAATTAAGCTAGATTGACGATTACAGCTAATTAAGCTAGATTGACGATTACAGCTAATTAAGCTAGATTAGCGATTACAGCTCAAGCAGTGAGGATTGAAGTTATGTAATAGATGCTTGGTCAGTTCAAAAGCTTTAACTAATGAAAGTACAACGCGCTAAAACGTTTTCTCTCCTAAGGTTTTTAAACAATTTTAATTAATATTAAGACTGAAGTAACAGATATTAATCAAAACGCGTCTTGGATTTAATCAAGACCTAAAAAGTATCGATAAGAACAAGGTTAATCACTTGACTGAATGCGCAGATATTGAAACTTTTTTTAATAAAACTTACATGTTTAAGAAAGTAATGTTCCATCACCCTATTCCATTGAATAAACTTACTTTACTGGTAGTAAATTTTTTCCCTCTCAATAATTTGAAAAATTTACTTATCTCGGGTTTTCGAGCACAATTCCATTCCCCGAAAACATTTTATAACTACATTTATTATCACTTTTAAGAGTTTTCGTGTGGAAAATACATACACGAGTACACGTAACAATGACAAAACCATTTAGGGTAGTCTGCTTTAGCCTCTGCTGCGCCAAATACGAAGAAGGAGGATGTATAGTTGAATACCCCCTTGATAGAAGTACGCCTTGTCGCCTTGTGCTATTCTCATGCCTTGTCTCTCGCTGGCCTCGTCACCAAGGCAAGAGCCCACTCAATTACGCGTTAAGCTGCTCGAGAATTCTGTGTGAATTACTTTTTAAGGTATTCGTCAGCAAATAGTAATTGTTTTTGTGAGCATTCCTCGCCTTGAAAACTTTTCTACCAAATGCTACCAGAAGTCTCTGGGGATACTAAAAATACTACATTTACTATAGGAAGATTCGCAGCGACAAGTTTAAAATCCCATATTCCTTTAAAAACCGTTACAGATATAGATACAGATATACAGACTAAGTAGCAGAGTCGAGCCACAGCGTCGTAGATCACGCGACTCGGTGAACGTAGGCTATTTTGCAAAATAACCAAGTCAGAATTTTCAGGCTACGACCGCGCTTAAGTTAATAATTACAACAAAGAAAATCAAAAAATTACGAATATCATGCACGCCCCTACTGCTTGCGCACCATAGAAACTTCATGGCATAGAACCGTGTAAATGGAATGTTTCTTAGTGATTGTTCCAGTAAATAAAGCCTTAATTATTATTATTATTACCATTGTCCGTCGTACAACTGCTATAGACCCTTTCTACGTAAAAAAAAAGAGATGTCAATCCTCAGTATCGGGACATACAGGGGTTGACCCCTCGCCGTCTCTGCTCCATTTATGATCTTTCCATCGAGCGAGATGGAAGGCAAAGTTTTACCCCCGTGTCTTTCCCTCTAAGATATGTCGAAGTGATCTATTACACAATTCAGTTTAACCAAGTGTAAAAATCATAACGTCCCTATTGAATGTGCTGCCATTGTTGAAATTTGCACTAAAATTAACAAAAGGTTTCACTATGGAGCGTACAGGGACCCTATTCTCTAACTACATTTGGATCGTTCCTAATCCAAATGATTTGGATTTGGGGTCGGCTCATCCCCAAATGACACTAATCCGTATTCTGTAACTCCAAATCCCTTTTCATTTGGTTCAAACCCTATCCAAACATTTGGCAAGCCAAATGGCCGGCCAAATCGTCATTTGGATAGCTCTTTTCCCCATTTTCACCCCGTTTGTGGCCGCCATTTTTTTAAGGGGAAAAAATTTGAGAGTGGGTTCTTTTTCGTGGTCATTTTCATATTTTTTGAGGATTTGATTATGGATGGATTTTAAATATAATATAAAGTAGGTTTCAAGCTTTAATATAAGCCTAATATCATAATTTTCCACCTTTTTATTGTCCCACAATCTATTTCTAAACTTGGCCCTTTTTTTAAGGCGGTGAAATTGCGCTAAGCCTTGGCTTAACGTTAATTTTTGCCATTTAAATGTTTGCCTCTCGAGTCTCGTTGCCCGTTACTTCGCCTTCTCTTATCGTCGTATTTTTAAAGTTTAGACTTTGAAAGTAGTGCTTTGTTTTCTTAAATTTAACTTAATTGTATAAGATTTCAATATTATAATTGCGTTAAACGTCGGTATTTACGAATTCAAGGGACGCGCCTTGCATTTGAATTTCGTTCCCTCGAAACCACCCCCTTTAAGGGGCCGGACTCCGAAGGCTTTTTCTTTATCGTCTGTCAGCAGCGTTGTTCTAAGTGGCACAATTGTGCCTTTTCGGCACATTTTAAGATCTTCAGCACCGAAAGTACATTTGGCCTGTTTAAAGCACATTTTCAAATTTCATTTTTAACATTAGCGTCTATGGGACGAAAATTCCGCCACTAGGTGGCGCCAAAAGCCTTTCGTTGGGGGGGGACGGAAATTTTCCTACCCCCAGGGGGGGAAAGGCACATTTTGAAAAAAGCTTCCATTGGATCAGCACATTTTACTATTGGGGAAAGCACCTTTCCAAAAGTCGAAGGAACAACCCTGTCTGTCAGCCCCCAAAACAGCTGTAGTGAATGTTATTTACTAAAAAAATGTATGCGGTCAGTGTGTGGTTTTTGCATTTTAATGCTTCTAATCGTGGTACGCGTCGAGGTTTACAAATCCAACGTGTGTTGCTAAATGAAAATCAAGGGTGGATACTATATGATCTATGCTTTAAAAGGAATTTGACGGCGAAAGTCAAGCTAAACGGTATTAGGCCTTGCCAAATCAAGGGTGGATACTATATGATCTATGCTTTAAAAGGAATTTGACGGCGAAAGTCAAGCTAAACGGTATTAGGCCTTGCCAAATCAAGGGTGGATACTATATGATCTATGCTTTAAAAGGAATTTGACGGCGAAAGTCAAGCTAAACGGTATTAGGCCTTGCCAAAAGTTGACAGCTATAGTAAGCCTTCCTCCGATAATCACTATCACATGTCAATGATGTAAGAAATTGACCCTCGGATATCCTGTGACTAGGAGATGGTTATAAAGATACTAAGTCTCGATTTTGGAGGTAGATACTGTCTAGTGACACTTAAAGTAACGATTTAATCTTATAAACAGACTACCATCATAAGCCCATATCGTAAATTAACCGATGTTGATATCAAAGCTTAATAATTTTTTTTAACTCCATGAATCTTAAATATCAACATCAAAAATTATCTACTGAAAGAAATAACAACTTATATTCCATTCAAATTTCTCGCAACATATCAAATTAACGAGTAGAAATGTGCAAATGAAGTTCAAACCGATTAATTGGGCAAATTGCTATATTGGTCACCATTACCGATCACAGATAGATTTGCGTCCTTCAGTAGTGTTTATTATGCTCGTAAAATGGTAAGCGAAATCTGTGATTAAAGTTTAAAATAGACATGAGCAAAAAGGGCTTTATTCATATCAACTCGATTACCGAATATCTAAATTTGACCAAAATTAACAAAATATTCTCTTCATGATTAAAAATCTTGTTTGAAGCAGCAAGCCATCTAATCCTTATTGACCTTCTTTTGAAAAAAAATAATAGGTTGATACCTCTTTCAGTAGATGATTGATTGATATTTCAGTTTCATTGAGTTTAAAAAAAAATTATTCCACCATTGGTTAATTTACAATATTGACCAATCGACAATCACAAATTTTAATAACTAAATTACAAAAACCGGTTCAAAACTTTATTAGTTTTGAAACAATTAAATTCTAATATTAAACATATGTACTAGTTAATTCCTCGTTGGTAATTAATTTATTGCCTTAGTGAAATTAACGCTGAATTTTATATACACAAAATAAATAATAACTTAGCTTCTAAAATTCAAATGTAAAAATGTGTGCATTATTTCCCAATTAATAAAAGATATCCACCTATTTTTCATTCAAATTAATTTCCCACTTAATATTAATTAGGCCTAATAAGCTTAAACTATCAAATTAAGAGGTTTCTTAATTTTACAAAATTATTACAATCTAACATGCAAAAACCCAAGGCTTAAAAACATTTTACTTTTATATTAAACGCTGCAAAAGAATTGACCAATAAACAGTAAGTAAAATTACGTAATGAAAGAGGAAGTGACGTACATTTGGTTTGGATAAAGGTTTGGCGGGAGATCCAAATGTCGATTTGGATTTGGGTTAGAGAATACGGTTTTAAGCGCCCTATCCAAATGGAGCCGATCCAAACGTTTAGATTTGGATCATCGTCCAAATGATTTAGATTTTTAGAGAATAGGCTCCCAGGGCATGAACGGGAGGATATGTTAGCAACTTATTAACGACACAATGTCATACACGTACTCTCTTAAAAGTGATAATAAATGTAGTTATAAAATGTTTTCGGGGAATGGAATTGTGCTCGAAAACCCGAGATAAGTAAATTTTTCAAATTATTGAGAGGGAAAAAATTTACTACCAGTAAAGTAAGTTTATTCAATGGAATAGGGTGATGGAACATTACTTTCTTAAACATGTAAGTTTTATTAAAAAAAGTTTCAATATCTGCGCATTCAGTCAAGTGATTAACCTTGTTCTTATCGATACTTTTTAGGTCTTGATTAAATCCAAGACGCGTTTTGATTAATCAACCTTGACTTTACTTTCTTTTTCCTCACTTTACAAATATAGCAAACGTCTTGGTATGGGTTCAGTGTCTTAAAGAGCCCCTGGTAATACGAACACCACGTCACTTGTCACTGAGATAAAAGGCAGTTGCTATGGCAACAAATTCTAAAGTTAAAACAAGGGATGGTATATTTAATCCATAGTGACAAGAGATGGGATATAATTTCTATATTCGTTCCCCCTTTTGCCGCTTTTTCTGATGTCACGGTTACCTGGCCCTTAGGGAGCTTTTTTTTCTAAACGCATCGAACCGAGAACCAAGAGTCTTTATAAGTGTGTTTTTCTTTTGACGGTAGACTTCTTTATTTTTATTTTGTTTAAATTCGCACGAGTGAAGATGTTTCCAACAGAACATTCACGAATTTAGTCCGTTTTGCAAATGAATATCGGCTTGAATGATATCTTTATGCATATTTGAAAAATCCCTGAACATCCAATGATATCTTTATGCATATTTGAAAAATCCCTGATTATCCAATATTTGAAAACTCCCTGAATATCCAATGATATTTTAGGCATATTTACAAATTCCCATAGTATCCAATTGTATTTTAGGCATATTTACAAATTCCCATAGTATCCAATTGTATTTTAGGCATATTTACAAATTCCCATAGTATCCAATTGTATTTTAGGCATATTTACAAATTCCCATAGTATCCAAATGTATTTTAGGCATATTTACAAATTCCCATAGTATCCAATTGTATTTTAGGTATATTTACAAATTCCCCGTTATTAACTGCCACATATTTTTCCAAGAATTCCCAAGTAAACTCCTGGTATTTCATGTCTAATCCCTTGACTCATATGAAAAACCCATGAAGTCTCCCCCCCCCTTAAAAAAATAAAAGTAAGGAAATTCCGAAGTAGCAATAAATTTTTCTTATATAAATACTAACTGCATAACATATTTGTTTAATTTATATTGTTTATTTTATTTTGCCACCTAAGTCCCTTGGGTTCCACGACCCTGTACCACTTATAAATAAATAAACAAAGATACCACCCTATATGTAAAGTTAAGAATATGCAGTTGTTTATGGTTTAATATTCATTAGAAACTTGGATAAATTCATTACGAGTTAGTTTCAAAAATCATTCTTTTATAACAGACTAACAACGATGGTGTCTTTCAACTCTTATAGTTAGTTATTCACACCGTGCATTACATAATAGTGGCGAAACTAATTAGATATTACACCAAGTAGTTATATACAAAAATATATAAATACTGTTTTGAAATAATTTTCTATTTCAAAATATGAATTATACTGTTAGAGAGTACGATTCCACGAAGCGAAAGTAATTTAGAATTTATTTTATAGCTTCCCATTTAAGTATTTAATTTTTACGCCCGTCTAACCAGTTCAAAGGCCACTAATGGTAATATTATTTTCTTCATTGTTTCATTCATTGTTAATTATATTTAACTAAACTACTTTTCACGTAATTATCACGGGCTGTGAAATTGTTAATTATACAGTATTTTTTTAATTATTATTATTCAAGGGATTCCGGAAATAAATGTAGTTATTTTGAAATTAAAATTAAATTTAAAGGTCCATAACAAATCATGGGGCAATAATGTTCTTTGGGTTCGAAAATGTTCGTAATAATATGTAAAATTCAGTTAATAATATGTAAAAAATCATTTTAATTAAATTATACAATTAAAATATATTAAGTCTCATCACTGCTGGCATATGAAGGAGTTCTCCCATCAAGTTAATTCCTATAAATTCTACTAAAATTAAACTTAACCCCAAAAATTAAATAAAAAGATGCAGAAAGTCGTGCCTCCCATCAAGTTAACTCCCACAAATTCTACTAAAATTAAACTTAACCACAAATAATTAAATAAAAAGATGCAGAAAGTCGTGCAGAGTGCTACAGTATATATTTTTCATTTATGATTTAGTTTCTTAAACTCTCTATTGGCTGCACTCTAGAGTGGACAACTAAAGCGTAAGGCAGGAGGGCGTCTCTCAAAATGTTTAAAATGAAGGTTAGGTCTTTTGACAGATATTCTAAAAGACTAAAATACATAAAGAACAGAAGCTCCTATCCCTGGGGTCCTCTTTTAAAAAACGAAAAACCCTTCTTGAGTAACGAGAAGAAACGCTGTATTGTTTGAGGGTGCTGTCTCAATCCCCATTAGGGGCACCAATGGTGGGAGGATGCTCAGGAAGTTCATAAAAAAACCATGTCATCTTGTACAGTACCTCCCAGGTGAAAATATTACGTAATTTTAGAATACCCTCAAAACCCCTCTTCTCTGTTCCTTCCATTCTTGTAATATTTTTACCTCTCCGAGTGACGTATGTCACGGAGAGGTTCTAATTTCGATGTGTCTGTGTGTCTGTCTGTCTGTCTGTCCGTTGTTACACCCATGTGACCGCGTTCGCAGTTTGCAAATCGGAGCAAACGTGTATTCAATTTCCAGACCGCATTTACAGTCCCGGAAATTGAATTCCACTTACAGGCTATTACTACATTGCCTCTCTAACAACTCTGTTCATTTGTCCACCCTACATGGACACCAGTCTGAACTTACTAGCTTCTAAACACCACCATCTTCTAGTCTTTCGCCCATTCCACATGGACACCAGTTTGTACTTACTGGCTTCTAAACACCACCACCTTCTCGTCTTTGTTTTTGTCCATTCCACATGGACACCAGTCTGTACACCTGGCTTCTAACACCACCATCTTCCGGTCTTTGTTTTTGTCCATCCCACATGGACACCAGTCTGCACACCTGGCTTCTAACACCACCATCTTCCGGTCTTTGTTTTTGTCCATCCCACTGGGACACCAGTCTGTACACATGGCTTCTAACACCACCATCATCCTTAAGGTTAAGACATACGCGGCGATCGGCTAGGGTTACGAGAAACGTCTAGCCTTCCAATGGAGGGGTCTTCCTCCAAGGTTCACGCAAATGCGATGTTCTTATCTACAGCTGCGATTCGAATCCTTTATATACTACCTATTTGAGTAAGGCGAAGCAACCGGCGTATGCTTCATTTCAAACGCCAATATTAGTCAAATCTCTCAAGATTGTTTAATTATTCTTTTTTAAAACGATGTAACGCTCAATAAGGCGAACAACTAGCGAAGAAAATATTAAATATTAATTATATTTATTTTAATATTTAAGATAATCTCTTTTCTCAATTCAAAATTAATACGGAAAGAGTTTAAAAGCAGTCTATTTTTTGTCTGTGTGTGTCTGTCCGTTGTCACACTAGTGCGCCGCGTTAGCAGTTCGCTTTGTTTTGATGTGTTACCAAATCCTACAGAACCTTAATATTCACTTTTTCCATAATATAAAGTGAATATGTGGAAATCTTTTTCGTAATTACGATGCATTTAGTACTTTTGTAGCTTTAAAGCTCTGTTTCATTTTGATATTCCAAGGATGTTTTTTTTTTAATATTATTATTTGAAATGGCTGTTTATATATTACTTAAGCTATACTACATCTGTATATAGAATAATCCTTGGTTTAGTTATTTCAAGAAGAAAGCTAAGGCCTGGATTCTGTCGGGTAAATCAAGTCTGATCCGCAATAGGCTTAGTGAGACAAAGAGTAAATAATTGAGACCTGAGGTGGAGTAAACTTTGGGTTTTGATTATCGTGTCTGTAATGAAGGGACATTAACGGTTCAGAGTGAGCCGAAAGTTAAATACACGTTTAAATAATCAGATTTAGATTTTATAATAGAAGAAAGCATCATGGTAGCAATTAGATCAGTGAAAGGGATAATCGTTATCGGGTTAGTGGTATGCATCAGAGAATAAAATTTAACATAGAACTTATATATTCTTTGTAAATAATGATTTGAAACCTAGGATTAGCGGATGATTATATATTTTGACAATGTAGAGATAACTATTCAATGACTTAAGCCTCGTTAGACAAAACAAAGCGAAAAAATGTTGCTCTAGTATTTCGATATTGAGTCCTATACTAGTCTTTTCCCCGACTCGGAGAGGTAATATTTTGGTTTTCCCAACTTGTTTTTTTTCTTTTTTAAAACATCTCTTTGATCTCGAGGTACACAGCTGTATCTTCGAACATACCCGAGAGGTTTTTAATGCTAAAGGGAGGATAAGAATGGTGAAAGTTTTCAATAACCAGCGTATAGACAGAAATTTATCACTATAGTTATAAATTTCTGGTATAGACCATTGCACATTTCTCATTTATTATTGGGCAACCAAATTGCGTATACTTTCATTTAGTGTATTGAATAGCTGAGTGTACTTGGGTTCTGAGATTTCTCTGATGATGTATGAGGGAGCAAGGGTCAAAAGGGTCATATACGCTTTGAACTTCCATCATTAATCTAACATATATATTTCACAGGGTTCCCACAAAATTGTCAAAATCCCTGACTTCCCAAAATTTCCCTGACCTTTTTTTACGATTTTCCATGACGTTTTTAGGCCCAACTGTCATTGTTTTAAAAGTAAACAACTACCTTGAAATCGCATTTTTTTGAATATTTAAGGTGAAACATTGCGATTTCTTATATTAGTCTGGTCAAACGAGACTTCGCAATCGCTAAAACTGCGTTTGAAACGTTGCCCAGCCGGATGGGTTTAACTGCAGATATTTTAGTCGCTTTTAAAGGCCGACTTCCATCAAAAAGAGTTCTAGCGAACTGAAAACCGAGCATCGAGACTAACAATGGAGCGACCTTGCCGATTTTCAAATCCCCGCTGGGGCAAAAGATGGAAGGGTTCTAGCTAACTGAAAGCCGTGCAATGTGGTTCTAGCGAACTGAAGATACGCAATAGAGAATTTCCTTCAGGGGAAAGCAAAAATTCGAGAGGAAAAAAATTTAAAAGGATTTCTATTGTTCATCTTCAGTTCGCTAGAACCACATTGCACGGCTTTCAGTTAGCGAGAACCCTTCCATCTTTTGACCCAGCGAGGCTTCAAAAATCGGCACGGTCGCTTCATTGTTAGACTCGATGCTCGGTTTTCAGTTCGCTAGAACCCTTTTCGTTGGAAGTCGGCCTTTAACCAAATTCCCTGACCTTTTGGGCCCATTTTGAAATTCCCTGATTTTTCCAGGTTTTCCCTGACCTATGGCAACCCTGTTTCAGAAAGTGGTTTGATCTGTATGCAAAATCGCAATTTGTTAATTTCTGAAATTGACCAAACTAAATGGTACCAGAAATTCATGATATAACCCTACTTCGGTTATATCATGAATTTCTGATGGTGCATATCAGTAACACAAGGGAAACGGTTCATTAGAAGTGGTTTGTTGTCGAGTTCTTGTCAAGGTTGGGACGGAGGCGAACCAATTAGCCATTAAGTCTTTTAAGGACGTTCTATTTTAGACCCGTAACAATTTAGCTTTATGAATAACCCCTTGCATAATTACGCATCGTTTGATTGAAATTGAAAGTATAGTAAAAAAAGTTTAGCTTCTAAACAAACGACATCAGGCAGATATTTTAAACCAATGGACCCAAAGACTACTTAGTGATTAATGTCTACATACATGGACAGGGAACTTAGCTCCGAACAATGCCGTATAGCTTCACTAACCAATAAAATAATTAAGAAAAAGAATAAATTCATTCATTCATCACACTTTTCATTCATAATGAAAACACACTTCCAAAGCATAATGAAAATATTTCACAGAAACGATAAAACAAATCATTTCATCCTCACTTTCAGTTGTGACGTTATATAATGAGAGGCTCTGGGTTCGCCTTGGTTGAACGTTTTTTTTAAAATTGCTTAATTCTTAACGCTTGAATTTATATAACATGGAGAGATCCGTGAAAACTACGTATTAACGTACACCTCCCTTTCTTTATACAAAACCGCAAGAAGAATGAACTTTTAGAAGAGTCACGTGGAGAGGAAAAAAAGATGGCGGACACACAAACTGCCGTGGCTTGATTGCATTTTAATAGATGACAAAATGGAGGTAGACCAAGATGTACTTTAAGAATGTGCGTGCGCCGAATAGAGCGCGTCCCGAAAAAACATTCGAATAACCTTTTGGAAAAAACCGGGAAATTCCGGAGTCTTTCTTTATTTTCTTTTTATTGTTATCATTAGATCTCGCATTATATAAGAAAGTTTCGTGAGTCTAAAATTATTTCTGACGAACAGTAAAATAACGTTGCGTCTTTCAAAGGGTTAACACTATACGAAGACAGTTGATTTAACGCCTAAAAGGCTTCAGATGACGAAGACATTCAATTTAGTCACTAATATCAAGACGCGATATCTAGTTTACTATAGGGAGAAGGTATAAATTCGCCACATTTCTAGGTTTATCTCCAGTCCAAACGTAGGTCCGGAGTTAATCCCCGCCTCTAAATTGCAACCAGCATCTCACTGGTTCTTGAAAACTCACGTCAGCGCGACGCGAATGACCAAAAATTACGTATTTCCCGACTGAGGAGAGGCGAAATAGCCCGGCCTCCTTTTACGTTCCCCCCTTGTATTTTGAAAGGGGGGACTGTGACTATGGCGCGCGAATACTTAGGCATCTTATACCTTCTCCCTAGTAAACTAGATATCGCTTCTTGCTAATATCAAGTAACTTCAGAGCTCAGTTGCAAAAAGTCAAGAAACTTCAAGTGAAAACTGTTTTTTAAGGAATTTTCTTTTTTCAACCGCAGCCAAAACGAGTGTCTTAATATACCTCGAGAGTCGAGACCTTTGCAATCGATGTAGTATTGACACCCATTATTATCCTTTCATACAGAATAAAGCAGTCAAGCATAGAGATTTGCCAGTACTTTACAATATTGATCGATATGAAATATATTAAAATTGACTTCCATCATTATTAAATAATCTCATCCATATTTTCTATTTTTCTATTTTTCTCCAGCTAACCCATTAAATATTTTTTAGCCTAAAAGCAGCCTAGGGGGGTTTACAATACAAATGTTTCAATCTGATAATAATAAGCTGTCAATTCTATTTTCAAGGGTCACACAAAATCCGTAACGTTTCACAACACGACTTGTGAAAAATGTTAGACTCATTTTCTAAATTACAGTCTTTATACGAAAACCAAAGAATGTTTCTCAGTTTTTCAATACAAAAACTGAGACAGACCAAGTCACTAAAAGACTACATGTAAGCTCTTAGGACAAACGAGAAATAAAACATCCGTAATTACTTTTAAACGCGATTTAACCTTGAAATATTGCAAAATCATAATTAATTTATTTAAAAACGTAACAGGAAAAGGGCGAAACGAAAACTTTTTAATGACGTAAACGAAATTCCTTCTTTTGAGAGAGAAAGTTCCTAGCTCAGTCATTCAAAACACGTCGCGGTGAACTACTTTCTATATTATATTAAACATTTCGTATTCGTACACACCCCAAGTTTATTTGTATGGCGTAAACAGACTCCTTAGTATATATACAGGGTGTTTCTGATAAGTCTGCTATAAATTAAGGGGTATGTTCTTTGGGTGGACGATTTTGAGTCGAAAATATAATTCTATGACATATTGCCGTCCGGGTCACTGTTTTAGAGTTATGATTTGTTCGGTGTTTTAGGGATGACCCTTTAATTAAATTAGAAATCATTGTCTTTCAGTTTCTTAATTAAATTTAAGGGGTGATTCGTAAAATACTCCAATATTAACTTGAAAACAGTTGCCAGGAAGGCAAAATGCCATAGAACATTTTCGACTTATAATCGCCCAAAGAACATCCCCCTTAATTTATGCCAGACATATCAGAAACACCCCGTGTACGTCTTGCTGCGGTCAGTCTATAAATAAACTTGAAATACGAAGGTCAACTGCATTTTCATCGGGAGATTGTACCATTGTTAAAGTCAGGTATAAGGTGTTTGTTTACTAAAGAGTAATAAGAGGGGAGAAGAATGTCAATCCCTCGCTTTTGTAACCGAGGATATTGTACGCTATTAGCAGGGGATTACAGTGAGGTAAGTGATAGAGGGGTATATGACGTTGCCATACATAAGACTGAAATAACACTATTATTGGAGTTAAGGCAACCAAGAAACCCTGCACCGCCTTTGGCTTCAGAATATTCTCCAAGGAAAATTTGGTTCTTCATTTTTTTGTAAATAGGTATAGTCACGCAATGCTGGCATGCACATTCCTTCATTGAATATTTTGCTAGAAACAAAAGAGTATAGACGGAATTTTGCATTTTTAATTATGTTCAAAACCAGGAAGTTAATTTTTAGTTTATTTATTCTGGATTCCTGCAGTTCAAGGACTGACATGGAAACCGTCGATGATGCTGATTTTTCCCTGTATTTGTTCCTATTTTTATTATTTCAATTGCATAATGAGTATTTTATAACTGCTTCCCCTGGCCTTTTAGGGAAATAATGTTCTGATAAACCAATTTTCCCCCCCACTGATTTTGATCATTGTTCCAGCTAGACAATTTTTCACCGACATATTCTTGGCTATTATTCCAACTTGCCAATTTTATTTCTGACATATATTTGGCCATTACTTCACCTTGCCAATTTTTCCGGACCTCTTTGGCAAAAATTCCATCTAACCAATTTTATTTCTAACATATTTTGCCAAAATATTCCAACTTGCCAAATTTTCCTAACATATTTTGCCAGAATATTCCATGTTTACAACTTGCCAATTTTGTTTCTGACATATTTTTCCAGAATATTCCAACTTGCCAACTTTGTTTCTGACATATTTTTCCAGAATATTCCAACTTGCCAACTTTGTTTCTGACATATTTTGCAAAAAATACTCCAACATTCCAATTTTGATTGTGATATATTATAGCCAATATTCCAATTAGCCAATTTTATTTCTGACATATTTTGGCTAATATGACAACATGCCAATTTTATTTCCGACATATTTTGGCCAATATTGCACTTGCCAATTATTTCCCTGACCTATTTCGGCCAATATTCCAACTTGCCAATTATTTCCCTGACCTATTTCGGCCAATATTCCAACTTGCCAATTATTTCCCTGACCTATTTCGGCCAATATTCCAACTTGCCAATTATTTCCCTGACCTATTTCGGCCAATATTCCAACTTGCCAATTATTTCAACGACCTATTTCGGCCAATATTCCAACTTGGCACTTGCCAATTTTCCCTGTTTTAATTGGGGCATTACTCCATGCAAGTTGTAATTTGGACAATATTGCAAGCTATATCTTTATCTTGGCGTTCATAGGCCGCTTTCCCAACTTGCAAAATAAATGTTTCTCAGACAAAACTACATCTATTATTCCGACTTTTCCTTAACCTTTTTGGTTCCTGACCAATATAGCTCCCTAATTTTCCTTGACCTACTTATTCCAAGATTCCATCCATCTTCCTGGCGCCCATGTTTCTTTTTCAATGTCTAAATTTATGATATAAATACCGAAATTATCACATGACTTACACCTGTACATCATCTACAATATCGAGAAATTCGCTCTCAAATTCTGATCATACTTAAGCTGATAAAACAGAACATTACATTTACAAATTCACGTGTGTTATCTACGCGCCGATCTTCTATACACCGTATTAAAAACCGCATAAAAAAACTAATATTTGAATAAAAAGTGGCCGACATCGAGGAAAAATAATCGAGTAGAAAGAAGTATATAATACTTCTCTTCGAGAGAAGTGTACTACCATAAAGAGCCCTGATAATTGTAACATGATTCTTCCCAACATCATTTTACATTTGGAGTGCACAAAATTACTAAACCGAATCACATACGCGATAAATAGTTCCCTCATCATTACTCTATTAGCGCTTAACTATTTTATTACCAAGGCGCATGCGCTTGTATGTTTTTGTCTCACGTCAAGACAATCAAGGTTTGTGGGTTGAATGCTGAGGATTTAGTATACCAAACAGTTATAGAATTCACCCCACGGTGCGATAGTAACCCATCTGAAGTTTGATGAGCAGGAGAGCAAACAAAAAGGGTTCCTTTGCCTGGGAAATTTCATATTACATAACTACAGCATTAAGAGGATATAGCAGAGTGTCATCCTTCTTCTAGTATACCCCCTTCTGACAAAACTAGTCTACGTCGCAGTCTGTCTGGTGATAAAGGCGTCCCATTAAATCGAATTGACGTCGGGAAAGCACCCGGACATTTGACATTGAAATTGCAACCTTTCATATACATAGAGGTAAACCCAGAAGGGGCTGAAAATTTATCGATCCAGTTTAGGGGGATGGAATAAAGCCAAGTGTTACGGTACGCAACTTAACTTGAAAGTGGGGAAAGAAACGGAATATTTCGGGTTCAACCGATCCGTACGATCCAAGGTTGACCAATGCCTTACGGACCAAGCCGCGGACCTCTCTATTATTAAATTGCGAACAATATAAAAACCAATGCTAACATTTTTCGCGTAGCACGTATGTCGGAAACCCTCCAAAAAATATTGAGGCCGCCTTTTTGATAGCCACCCCGGGTCCCTGGGTCCCCTGGATACACACACAAGGAATAATTGTTGAACTATCGATTTTTGGGAGTTGTCTCGATATAATATAGCCACTAGGTTATTTTATAAATGGAATTTTTAATGTTACGATACAAGGATATTTTTAGATTTAATGGTGATTATATAACGGTTCAATTAAGTTAAGAAATTGAACTAAAAATAAAAATAACACAGTTTTCCCATGCAGGGTTGAGACGAAACTTTCTGATTTAAATTCCCTAACTTTTCCAGGTTTTCCCTGACCTTTTTCCAATATGCTTAATGTATTGAATTACGATGTTCACACTTACGTCACATTGTTGACTTTGTGAACAACTCATTCAATAATAATAAATAAATAAATAACTTTTCCCGAAGTTTATAGGTTCAATTGTTATCGTTCTAAATATAAGAAGGGGTGATATAAGTAAACAATTTCGTTTAAATCGCATAAATCCTATGAATATTTAACGTAAAAAATTGCGGATGATTTCAGTCTCTGGTCAAACGTGATCTCGCTATAACGGCGTTTAAAACGTCACCAAGCTGGATATTTTAACAACTGTAATCAAATTCCCTGACTTCATAAAATAACCCGACTCATTCCTGACTTTGTTGTTGAAACTCTTAAGATAATCTGACTCATTCCTGACTCTGTTGTTAAAACTCTTAAGATAATCTGACTCATTCCTGACAGTGCCGTCTTATCCATTGGGCCCGTTGGGCACTGGCCCAGGGGCCCCATAATTGCCAAATAATACTCATTTTACATTTCTTTTTTTCCTGACTCTGTTGTTAAAACTCTTAAGATAATCTGACTCATTCCTGACTCTGTTGTTAAAACTCTTAAGATAATCTGACTCATTCCTGACTCTGTTGTTAAAACTCTTAAGATAATCTGACTCATTCCTGACTCTGTTGTTAAAACTCTTAAGATAATCTGACTCATTCCTGACTCTGTTGTTAAAACTCTTAAGATAATCTGACTCATTCCTGACTCTGTTGTTGAAACTCTTAAGATAATCTGACTCATTCCTGACTTTGTTCAAATTCTTAAAATTTCGACTTCTTAATGACCGTTTTGGGCCATTTTTAAATTCCCTGACTTTTCCGGGTTTTCCCTAACCTTCTTGGCACATTTTGAAATTCCCTGACTTTTCCTATCCTTCTTACCCATATTGAAAATCCCTGACATTTCCTGGTTTTCCCTAACCTATGGCAGCCCTGTTGACATGCATGACAAGAAAATTGAGGATTTTTTAAATTAATTGTCATGACTAGCTCGTCGAAATACAATCAATTCTCATTAAATTTAAATAATTAATTACAATTTTGTGAGGGCACAATTAATTCCCCGTAAGATTCCAAACATTTTAATTTCCCATAAACAGAGATGAAAAGAAATTGAAGTGTAATATCACATACTTTTAGCGGAAACAAGGTGATCTTCGAGCAATCTCTGATTGTAATGAAAAAGACGTCGCCTCATTCGAATAGTTAATGTCAAACAAGTTAACGAAACGATTAAGAGAAGTATTAAAATCAGAAAAGTCGAAATGATATCTTGAGCGTTAATCATTGATTACTCACTCTCAAGAAAACAGTGCACTTTAAAAATTAATATTTAAGAAAATAACTGGCATAGTCTGTAAATGTCGAGAAGGAAATTAATAATAATCTCAAATTCTTCACATCAACACCGCCGCCACCTTTACCTTAGCCCAAGACATAATCTTATCAAACTCTCCTCAGCTTTGAGATAAGAAATAAGAAGTTCATGAAGTTCATTCTTGGAAGAAGAACAATTTAAAGGGATACGTCTTACTATAATTTTTGTTCCCTTTTAATCGAAAGAGCGTATAAAATTTCAATATATGAATTGGAACATATTTTCCATAAGTATGACGCTTCCTATACTTCGCAATGTTAGAGATGTACTGAGAGAAAGTTCGAGAACGACAAGCGAGAATTGACTACACTCGGTTAGTTCTGCAGTCCATCATCCTATTTAGTCTGTACTAGGCCTTTGACAGCGCCTCACCAGGCGTCGCTTTACGAGAATCTAAGACCTATACTTCACTTCCTGACAAGCTCTCATTAAACAATGGCAAACTTATGGAACATATCTTATGAACTTATGATTGGAACCATTATTCTGTCTGCAACAGAGTGGGAAGTAAGGCGTTGGCACAGGGCAAATGATCAGTTTAAAAATTGCCTGGTCCAGTTTAAAAATTAAATCGGAAGGGGTCCACGGGACCACTAAGAAAATTCAAGGGTAATCAGAGTCCAGACATTAACTCAAATATTTTATTATTCACTCCTTTTTATTAGCAGACGACGCGCCCAGGTCAATGGTCATGGACCAGTTTATTTATTCCAGGAAAGGGGAGTCGGTGAGTCGCTGGCCCAATGTCCAGTTAAAAAAAATCCTTATTTCCCACCCTGTTCTGCAATATCTACACGAGCAATGAAGTTTCAGTATTGGCGCGTAAACTAAGATGTACCGCTATTGGTCGACTAGTACCACCTGACTGATTCCTCCAATAAGGATACTTCCAGTGAGTGCTTCGCGGGAAAGCCTAACGCGTAGTGCCATCCATTACGGAAACTTAATTGCGTGTATCTTCGTTAATATTGTAGATAGAAACACGGTTCCAATTGATATATTCATTATTTTATACGCTCTTTTGATTAAAAGAAGAAAATAATTCTAACCCGAAGTATCCCTTTAAGGTTCGAAATAAACAAGTTTTCTATGGCGAAAACAAAATTAACCCATTTTAAGATTGAATTTCGCTATATACAGTATAGATTTATCTCGTTCAAAGTTCAGAAAAATCTTCATAATTTATAACTTCCCCGTATTTCCTCCTTATCCGTTATAAGATTGCAACTTGAAAAGTAATTTAACTGATATTTTTTAAAAACAAGATTTATTATTTTTTTTGGAAAACCGTCGCAAATGTCGCAGTCATTGATGATGGGTATCACGATGATATTTTTGACATTCCTAATCGGTTATAAAAATATTCTTAGGCAAAAACGTGTCGCCATACAGGTTATTTTTGGACGAGTTAAATTTATTAAAAGGACGTCTGGTGCAGCCAAGAAAGATTAAAAACTGGATGGAACTTGGAAAGTAAAAAATAAAACCTAACGAATTTTTAAATCAAAGTTTCATCAAAAAAAAAATATATATATAGAAAAATAAATAAATTTAGTCTTTCTCTCTCTCTTTGGACTCTAATTAGAATCTGTCAAGAAGTGATATCTAGTTTACTAGGGAGAAGGTATAAATTCGCCACATTTCTAGCTTTACCTCCAGTCCAAACGTAGGTCCGGAGTTAATCCCCGCCTCTAAATTACAACCAGCATCTCATTGGTTCTTGAAAACTCACGTCAGCGCGACGCGAATGGTAAAAATTACGTATTTTCTGACTGAGGAGAGGCGAGATAGCCCGGCTTCCTTTTACGTCCCCCCTTGTATTTTGAAAGGGGGACTGGGACTATGGTGCGCGAGTACTTAGGCATCTTTTACCTTCTCCCTAGTAAACTAGATATCGCTTCTTGCTAATATCAAGTAACTTCAGAGCTCAGTTGCAAAAAGTCTAGAAACTTCTAGTGAAAACTGTTTTTTAAGGAATTTTCTTTTTTCAACCCGCCAAAACGAGTGTCTTAATACACCTGCAGACCATTGGAATCGATGTAGTATTGACACCCATTATTATCCTTTCATACAGAATAAAGCAGTCAAGCATAGGCTAGGAAATAAGACAGGTTTACAGGTCAAAAACCAGTTTGTTAATAGCTTGGACCACTTTTTTTATTCAAAACGTGAGGGTCACTGGTCCCAATGACTAGTTTAATAAAAAATTACGTATTTTCCGACTGAGGAGAGGTGAAATAGCCCGGCCTCCTTTTACGTCCCCCCCCTTGTATTTTGAAAGGGGGGACTTGGACTATGGCGCTTGAATACTTAGGCATCTTATACCTTCTCATTAATAAACTAGATATCACTTCTTGAATCTGTCTAGTTTAATTTATTACATGGGTGTATAGAGATTGAAAAAGTATATCGACTACTACCGTAAGCTTATGGACTTGGGACAACTTGTTTTTATTGGTAATTAGCGCGAGATTTAGTAGCACGTATCATTTAGCGCAAAACAAATTACAGAAAAATTAATAAAATCATTTAATAGGAATCATTATGCTTCATATCTAAAACGATAATTCCTATGCGGGTTTTGTGGGCCGGGCTTTAGTATATACGTCACGTACGCGTCATAGTTCTAACGCCTTTCGAACTGTGTTTTCATTGGTTGGTAGCAAAACAAGTTCCTATCCTATCCAAGGTGCAATAGATTATTCGCTAGATAAAATACGTCACACATAATGATTAAACAATTAAGCTCTTCCCACAAATCCCGCCAAGATAGGTTGATTAAACGGCTACACAATAATTAATATTAACTGTCTATATTCCTAATAAAACGCGTCTATCTTTAGACTCTAATTAATGAATTTGGACTATTGATTAATTCATTAAAGGGTGCATATAGAGATAGTCTACCACAGAACGCGTATGACCTTGGGACAATTAACTTAGTTTAGTAGGTAACTAGCGCTAGATTAAGGTATCTTAGTGGCAGCTAGGGATTAATCAGGGATAGATTTAATTTTAGAAGTAGGAATGGATGGAGAACGGTTAGTATTTACTTCAGTCCGACTCATAGCCCTGTATACAGAGCCCCTCCCTCCAACACGTAAGGAAAATTTTAAATTATCTTATTGGCTCACTTAAACTACGTTTTAATGACGTTGCTGACGCGGAGGGCGAAAAATACGTAATTCCTTTTTACCTCTGTCGCTATGACCCGCCTCTTCTTTCATACCCCTCTGTTCCGTGGAAGGGGGTCCGGGACTTTGACGCGCGCCCAGATTACTCTGTTCTTCATTCCTACTTCTAAAATTAAATCTATCCCAGCTTTAATTCAGTCACAGGCGACGCGTTACCCACTTAACCTGGGCTTCACAAGCTTCTTAAAGCCCTAACAAGATGTAATTCCCCCTACAGTGTTATTTGACACTGATATAAAAAGTTATATAGCAACCAAACCCCACCCGCACTGGATCTGAAAACCTTAGAGAGACGATAAATTAATCCATACTGATGGGGGAGGGGGAATGACTCAACCACTTACACGTAAGATATGAGATAATTCGCCTGTAAAAATCATCAGGGGAGTTTTATCTAATTTATTATTTTTGCTTTCTTCTAGAAAAAAAAAAATAAAAAAAATCTCCGAGGAAAAAGACAGACGTCACAAATTCCATTTCATTTGAAATTCCAATTGGGAGTCCCGTCCGGGACTGTTCCAACTTCCAAAAACACAAAACCCTATCTCGAAAAATTCTATTTATAGAAAAAAGAAACCGAGTGTCTCTAACATTCTGACATTTGAAATCGCTACAAAAATAAGACACCGTTCTGCTCCCTCCTAGGAAGTATTAATTTGGTCTTTCGGTTCTGATAAGGACATGACATGACATGGTATGTTATCGATTGAGCGTGTTATCAAAACAGCATTGTCCAAAACGGCTTTTTCATAAACGCATTTGCCATTATAGCCATTTCTCGTTTAAGAGCATTTTGATTACAGCGTTTATATCTTGAGCGTACGAAAGTACGCCTTTTCCAAAATATTGTTGTTTATCTTCATTAACTTCCCAAAATAATATGCCTTTTCCAAAAAATTACATTTTATATTTACTTCCGATATAACACTACTCCTTTTTGCATAATATTGTTCTTTGTCCTATATACTTAATATAATAGAGATTTCCCTCCCTTTCAATCACAGTTTGGGCGGAAACAGCAACCGCTGTTTTGGGAAATAGCGCTGTATTGAGAAACGCGGAAACAGCAACCGCGGTTTTGCTTGTACGCGGTTTTGCAAACCGCTGTTTTGGGAGCCGCTTTATTCCAAAACGCTCTTTTGAAAACCGCTCAACTACCCGTGAACCACATGACATGACGTATCCCTTTATTATATTTTATTTTAAATTAAACCAACCACATCTAATTTAAGTCGATACTGAAGACTCTTAAATCTTAATCACGGCGTAGATAAGGTAATCTTAATGGTAAGGCACGAAAATGCTTGGATCATCAATAAGGAAGGAAGCTTTTAAGGGTTTAAGAGAGATAACCCTTTTTAACTTTCCAAAAAACCTCAAGGAAGAAATCGATTTGTCAGAGAATGAATGAGCAAGCCGTTATTTCCTATATTATCATCATCTGTTTAGTTAGTTCCATGTGGCCTAAGCAGCGTACGTTTGGATTAGATTCATGCCCCGAAATCCATAATATCGTGAAATATTAACAAAAACATTTATAATATCGCAGACGTTTATTTTCGTTTTCTTTAATTCCTGGTTTTCATCCTTCTCTTGTACGCGTGGGTAAGGGGGGACGATAGGGGTTAGGGTTAAGTAGCGATTGTAGTAGGGGGATAATTTTTCCAGCTGGGTTTATCTCTGTCGAAGCGTGAGTTAAAGACACGACGATTGAACTGATGGCGTGTACCCATTCTAAGCTTCCTCCCGTACTCCCCTTTTTCATTAATATTCATAGATCTTTAAAATAAAATAAAAAAAAAATACCCGAATCATTACCGGAAGGTTCCCCTACCGGGATGGGTAACCGGTTAAAATTGTTACTCATAAGCTACCAAGGCTTAACATTTCCCCCCACCAAGGCACACATAAAAAATGTAAACAGAATTAGACCCCTAAGCCTCGGCTATCTTGCATTACGCAGCGAGTTTCGCGGTTGGGCCTAACCCCAAGGCGCTACGTCGTGCTGGTACCTTTACTTACATACAGTCGGCGCCGGGTTGAAAACGAAAAATTTGATAGTTAGGCTTAGGAAATGAATAAATTTCTTACCTGCTATTTTTAATACCGCTCGGTCAGCAGGGTCAAGTTGTAAGATGCTTAATGGTTTATCCTTGGCCCATTCGGCCAAACTTTGACAGTAATCCATGCGACCGTTATGTCCGAGGGTATTATACCACGAAGAGTCTACGAGGTACCTCGACGGTAACCCCGTAAAACTCTCGGCGGAGTATCGTCGGCGACCGACTTTGATCGACGGCGGGCTGGAATTAGACCGCCGGCAATAATTACACTGACTAGAATAAACGTCCGCCCGCCGCGGGTCCTGTTCATCGGGATCGCATAACGTATCCACGATGGGGGGTTGGCCAACGAACCTCGCCCCTAATCGCGCCCAGCTTCCACCGGGTTAAAAGCCGGTCGAAGTATCGACGCGACGTCGACGATAGCCACCGTGACGACTCCTTAAAACCGGGGGGAAAATGGCCGGGAAGCCCGGCGAAAACCTATCTCGTCGCCGGCAACCCCTAGTGTTGTACAATTGTACAAGCCCGAAATATCGATCCGTTTCTCACCCGGAATAAACGCGTACACCCCCGCCTAGGGGAATATTCAATCTCCGACAAAAATGATTCCAACGATACAAAGGCTTAGCTTAAAGGTCGAAGTAACAAACAATTGCAGATGCAGAAACTCGCGCACACGCAAAAAAATCAAGCTGGCACTAGACGGTAGACACGCGGGTCGAGCACCCGTAGCCTCTACGGCTTCCAAACGAAACTACCGGAGGTACAAGTACTTTTAAACAACTACGGAGAAACGAAATTCGGCGCCGGGAATCGTACTTCAGGCTAAGCCTAACGTAAAGCGTTTTTAACCGGGTATAAAAAAAACTAATAAGAGTCTATCCTCCGAACGAGGGAGAGAGGAGAAACCGGGAGAAACTTAAACTTATCTCCCGAACGTACCCGGCGATGGATGCTTTTTTCCAGCCCCCTACCACCCCGAGGTCGTTCTACTACCAGCTGTTTGGCATTGAAGGGAAGAGGGAAGCCAGGTCATACGTTGCCTCAAATTCAAAAGCGAGAGCTACAGCTAGAGAAATGAAATACCACTGCCAAAAATTGTCTCGGAAATGTTACTTCACGACATACGTTATATTTTTTTCCGTGTTGGTTTCGTATAGGTATAGGTATAAAGTTAAAACGCAGTGGAGTGGAACAATACGCGGAGGAATATTTAATATAAAGTAATCCTAGTTTTAAAAGTGGTTCTGCCAAAGGATTTTAGTTCGGAACTAACGATTTCATATACGATCAAAAATAAAAGTATATATATAAAGATAGCGTGTAAACTTTAAAAATATGGATTATTTTTTCAGCTGAAATAACTCCCTCTAAAAATGATAACAGGATTAAGGGAATATATGCCCTGAGAAATCGTGGGCTACTCCCAATTGTTTTCAGAATCAGAAAAAATATTTAGAACATTGATTAAATATAGTTTCTTGATGTAAACTTTTCGAAACCACCTAATTTAAAGTCACAAAATCTTGAAGAACAACACGTTATTTTTTAACGGTCCCTCATAATTGAAATATGGTGACAGATTATAACGTCACTTTTGGAACAAAGAAAGGAACTCAAATGCTATATACAATAGTCATAGTTTTCAATAAAGATGGTTTTGACGTTCCCCCAGTGTTCAGATTCAGACAATTGGTAAGCCAGCAGACTTCTAAGTAAGACAGTCTACAAGTCCAAAAACCAGTTTATTAATTCGTTGGATCACTTTTTTAAATTAAACCCTGAGTCTCATTGGTCCCAAGAACTACTTTAAAAATTCCAACTTAAATGCATAAGGTAAGGGGAACTGGTCCTTGGTACTAGTTTAATTATTCAAGATACAAGTGGTCCCAAGTCTGGAGGACACATTTGGAATGGAAAGAATCTTTATTTCGAAGCCTGGTGCAGACAGGGCCAGAAATAAGAAACATTCCTTAAAGGACATGTGTTCAGTGACCCCCTCCTTTGACTAGAAAATTTATAGAATAGAATATTAACACTGGTGTGGCAAAAATAGTGCCGCGTCTTCATAGTCAAGCTATCAAAACATCGGAATGTCCAGTGACCCCCTTAGTTTTTAAAATAATTATGGGACATTTTAAAATTTTATTGGACAACGTCCAGTGTCCAGTTTTTATTTCTGGCCCTGGATGCAGACTCTGCAGAGAGAAAGAATAACAGTTCAGTTTGAATCAGTACTCAGAGAAACCAAGAAGTGATATCTAATATTAGGGAGAAGGTATAAAGATGCCTAAGTATTCGTGCGCCACAGTCCCAGTCCCCCTTTCAAAATACAAGGGGGGACTTAAAGGAGGCCGGGCTATTTTGCTTCTCCTCAGTAGGAAAATACGTAATTTTCGCCATTCGCGTCGCGCTGACGTGAGTTTTGAAGAACCAATGAGATGCTGGTTGTAATTTAGAGGCGGGGATTAACTCCGGACAGGCTACGTTTGGACTGGAGATAAAGCTGGAAATGTGGCGAATTTATACCTTCTCTCTGAGATACTAGATATAACTTCTTGGAGAAACTTAGCTCGCAGTAGGCCCGACAAAACTTCTCGGAAGTTAAAGTAGAGAGATAGGGGAGGAATTTTCTCTGGCCCCTTTTTAACGAAAATCACCAACTTGGGATTACAATGACGCCAACGAATTTCTCAGTGTTTACAGCAGGTACGGGATTCACAATTTTAAAATAAAGTGTGCGTACGCACGTTAAACTTCTATCTTGACAGACTCGTAATTGAATGGCCGGGTTGTAATGGAACAGTAGATAAAACATTATCAAACGTACGCCACTCGTAGTATTTGAAAGATTACAATTAAAGGGACTGTTAAACGCTAAAATTATCCTTCTAATGGATTTTCATCACTACTTGATACTATTTCTATATCTTCATTTTGCCGTCCGGCAGTAACATCAATGAATGCCTGCATATTAGGGAGTGTTTCGTCCCCCTTAATTTATGCTAGACTTATCAGAAACACCCTGTATATAGAGAAAAGATGCAAAACCTGAAGTTGGACATCATTGGTTATAAATTTTCGAAAAAAATAATGATTTCCACGAAAAAATTAATATTCGAATTATTCTTTACATTTTATCAGCCAGCGTTTGATCATTTGAGAATTAGCAGACGTTCGCTACAAAGTACATACTCGAGTTACCAGAGGCTAAAGCTATCTCCCATATTCTTAGTAACATCAGGGATAGATTTAATTTTAGAAGTAGGAATGAAGAACAGAGTAATGTGGGCGCGCGTCAAAGTCCCGGACCCACTTCGCCGGGACGGGGGGTATGAAAGAAGAGGCCGGTCATAGCGACAGAGGTAAAAAGGAATTACGTATTTTTCGCCGTCGCCGTCAGCAACGTCATCAAAACGTAGTTTAAGTGAGCCAATAAGATAATATAAACTTTTGGTTACGTGTAGGAGGAGGGAGGGGCTCTATACTGGGCTATGAGTCGGACTGAAGTAAATACTACCGTTCTCCATTCCTACTTCTAAAATTACATCTATACCTGGTAACACGAATTAATTCTTGAAAATACATCGATATCATCTTTATATAACTGTAGAAAACATTGAATGGTATTTAGTTTGCCACATCAACATGTTAAAAATACACATTTTTCGAGTTAAAGTACTGCATGAGAGACTATTTCCGAATCCTTAGTAAATGGGATGTCCAAATATCCAACCTCATATTTTATTTGTTGATTTAGCGTTTTAGTATCTCTTTATTCCAAAGAAAAATGCCTTATTTTGAGATAAAACTAAGGCTTCTGGCAGAAGAAATTAATGTCTAATAACCCTTAACGGGACACTGCGCGGGTTCTCTGACGATACCACGAAGCATCCGAGAAACGGTTTTAGATTAATTAATGAGAAAAGAGATGAGACGGATATACGCGAACGTTAATTCCGACAACTATAGCTTATCATAAGAACTCCTTTTACTATAGTAACTTCCGGGTAACCGGAAATAAACTTAGATCTTGCGTTTCCGAGTATACCCTAGCTAAAGATTAACTATACATGTTTTCCTCTGAGAATTCAGTCTCCTCCAGATACACTAAATCATGTTATTGCCACATCGAAAAGTATAATTGATGCCATCAGAAGTGAGATGAGACTAGAAGTGAAGGGCTCTAGCATTGATAGTAGATCCTGGCACTAGTGAACAAATTTGAGGATTTTATGCCGCTTCCATCGCGCCTACACTACTGCGAAAAAAATTGGTCGAGTTCCAAAAACCTTTCCTACCCCCTTCCCCTCAACCTAAAGCGGCCGAACACGGACGCGGCTCCTTGAATCTAGTTCGGCCGTCTACCGCCACGAGCGTCTCACGTTTTGGAGGGAGAATTCAGAAACCGCTACTAGAGGGCCAACCGTTCTTGTGTTATCAAGAATATTCACTTTCGCCGAGTGAAGAATTTGGTTAGCTCAGTACTTCTGGTCTCATCTCACTTCTGGTGCCATATAGATCCGTGGCTTAGGTTTTCCCTTCTTTATTCTGGTTGTATAAGAGCTGCAGGGGAATCCTTTGAGTGTGTCATATATTACTTAAGCTTTCTTTTCTAACGATATACTAAATATTTGAGATTAGAACAATCAAGGCTCGTGTAATTAAGAAAGGTATAGGCATAGCAAAAGATCGAAGGATATCTAGTACTTGGTGTACAGCCAATAGTGCAATTTTTTGCGCATATACAGACCTTGGTGGTGTAGAGCGTGTTTGGCCGAATTTGAGTAAATAAGCAAAATGTAAAATATCTCGTATATCGTTTAGCCTGCATGATGCATCTCCACTTTGGAGTGCTATAAAACTCTGGTTCTACAAGAGATACAGGAAAATCGATACTTAAAACTTGGGGTTACAACAATCATTGTTCAATATCGAGAAATTGAGCAAATATCAAAAGATTGCGTTAATTCTCTATATCTAAATCTCTATATCTAATCTCCACATCCCAAATCATTATTGCATCTCCACATCCCAAATCATTAGTGCATATCTCCACATTACAAGTCTTTAAGGCATCCCCTAATCCCAAATCCTTAAGGCATCCCCTAATCCCAAATCTTTAGGGCATCTCCACATCCCAAATCTTTAGGGCATCTCCACATCCCAAATCCTTAAGGCATCTCCACATCCCAAATCCTTAAGGCATCTCCACATCCCAAATCTTTAAGGCATCTCTACATCCCAAATCTTTAAGGCATCTCCACATCCCAAATCTTTAAGGCATCTCTACATCCCAAATCATTATGGCATCCCCACATCCAAATCATTATGGCATCCCCTAATCCTAAATCAGTAAGGCATCTCCAGATCCTAAATCATTAAGGCATCTCCAGATCCAAATCATTATTGCATATCCACATCCCAAACCATTATTGCATTTCCACATCCGAAATAATTATTGCATCTCCACATCCTAAATCATTATTGCATCTCCACATCCCAAACCATTATTGCATTTCCACATCCGAAATAATTATTGCATCTCCACATCCTAAATCATTATTGCATCTCCACATCCCGAATCATTATTTCTTTCATCTCCACATTCAATTCTATAAGAGATGTAGGGAAATAATTTTAATGTGTGATAGCCATAGCCCATGCTTTTTATTCTATTTCGAACAACAAACAGGGTTCGAGTATAATTGACCAAAATCGAACAATAGAGAGTTAATTCTCTCTATTTAACTACTAAAGATCACATAGAAATTTCCATTAAAATACCGAAGGTTGCGTAATTTAATAAAAATAAAGTCAGAGTTTGACGTCAGTGACTAATTTCTTTGGCAAAACATGGGTGATTAAATTGTACTGGTTTGTTTGGCTTTCGGGCAATGTTTTCGTTTTGGGCCTGGACCGAGTATAACCCTGCATGGCGTTTTGGGATCACGTACGTTTAGAATAGTGACAGAGTGATAAAGAGGGCGTTATCTACATTTTCATTTCAGGAATGCTCCTCCAAGCATTACCGGTGTTAACGCTCTCAAAAAACAGCGCGGAAATTGAGAAAATATCTTACTACAGGCACAGGCGTATGCATGTATGTTTATCTATCCAAATAGGTTGCTTCTAATTCGTAACACTGGACGTAACTACGTTTTTGAGTTCGGTAACCTCTAGAATCTTTCAAATGTAATAAATTAACTCGTTAAAATAAACCAGAACTGTACACAAACCGAGGTGCAACTAATATCGAATTACTATCAAAATTCATTTGGTCAGAAACACCATAGACACGAGGTGGGTATTAATTGGAAGACAGATGATAATCGAGGGGCGTACCACTTGCCGTAATCGGTGTACACCCTATCTGTAATGATTACGTAATCAGTGTGTAATCCTTCGTACTCATTCCTAATCCTGTTATAACAGCATTACGAAAGGTTATGGTATGATTACGATGACTACGAAATGGTTAATTTCAGGGACTATGTAAAGGTCATTGGAGGTCATCCGTTGCAACATTGCATTTCTATCCTTAATGCCCCTAAATAACTACTAAGGAATTATTTCGTTTAAATTTTCTACACAACATTTATCGAAATACCTACGTTAATAATCATTCCTTAAAAAGCTGGCGAGATATAATAATAAATGTGGAGGGAGTGAATTTGAGTTAAACCAAATGCGAGGTGGTAACCACTCTCAGATTTCCTGTTGATCCGATTACAGGTTAGGTGTAATCGCGTCAGAACTGCAAATGACAGGCTTGTAAAGATTTGTGTACAGCGAGTTGGCTACATCAATTATTCTAAGTGGCTGGTCCCTCGAACAAAAATGCCCAAACAAAAATCAGATCCATCATAAAATGAAATAGAAACCAAATTGTAGCGCGGAGAAAGGTGGGGGAATGAGAAACTAGCCCTCTTTAAAAAGTTCACGATTTCCTAAGAAAAAAAATCTAGTTCCGCCCACTTGATTCGACCACAGCATACATTCCGCCAACAAAATTCCGCTTCTAGTTCCTTTGTTCTACGGGAGATTGTGCAAATTATCTTGGGGTATATAATACGCCTGCGCGTGACTTAATACTGTATTCCATCTACATTCAACAGGATGTTTTAGTAATTCCCAAAAACGCAGACCGGATAGTGTTTCCCAAAGTTTTCGAAGTTGCAACTCATCTTTTCCCCAATTATAAATATTAGTGATGGGAGCAAACCGATATGATATCGATATCGGTGACGGATATATCGGTTCGAGCTTACCTTACCGAGTTTTACCGATTAATCGGTTAGAGGTTAATTTACCGATATGTGGGTTGGTAAACGGTAAAAATCGGTTCATAAACGGTAACAAACTAACAATCTATAAATAATCGGTAAAAATTGGTTCATAATAGATAAAAATCTGTTGTTAATCTGTAAAATTGGATAATAATTGGTAAAAATCTGAAGATAATCGGTAAATATCGGTTTTCTCACTGAGTTTAAAGAACCGGTTGATAATCGGTAAAAATTGGTTCATATAATAGATAAAAATCTGTTGTTGATCGGTAAAATTGGATAATAATTGGTAAAAATCTGCAGATAATCGGTAAATATCGGTTTTCTCACTGAGTTTAAAGAACCGGTTGATAATCGGTAAAAATCGGTTGTTAATCGGTAAAACTGGTTAATAATCGGTAAAAAATCGGTAGATAATTGAAAAAAATTGGTAAATAATCGATAAAAAGCGGTAGATAATCGATAAAAAGCGGTAGATAATCGATAAAAATGGGGAGATAATAGGTAAATATCGGTTATCTCACCGAGTTTAAAGAATCGGTGAAAGTCAGCACCGGTTATAGTAAAACTTCGATATCGGTATCGACATCGGTTAATTTAAGATATCGGCCATCACTAATAAATATATAACACAACTTAACTTCGATGTTAATTTTTGTAGTAGATTTCATAGAAATATATTTAGGACAATTTCTATATTTGGTTTTGCCGCTCGGGTTTTGCCCTATAATACCAAAAATGTTTGCTGAATATATATTGGTAGGCCAATGATGACTTAAAACTACCACATGGCATACACGACCGTTTTTCGTTAACATATAGTATGTCAATTTACAAATTGGGAAACACTGCAATATATTATCCTACAGAAATAAACCTAACGAACCAGTTGACTAAAATAAACACTAAAATCGTCTTGCATACGTAAAACTCATTTCAAATATGTAAAAAAAAATTATACTGTAAATAATTAGGTTAAGGATAATACAAAACGTGTTAAAAGATACGCTACAAGTCAACAAGGGCGCTATATCCTAATTTAGCAAGAACAAAAAGATAAAATATCGCTTAACTATAATTACGATCAAGAGATAAAATCGTTAATTTAATTAACCGTGAATAATTGGAAATTAACATTTAGGGAAATTCAGCTATTGAGGGCCAAGTTTGCACGAGAAGAACTAATAATTAACCCTTCAAGATAGTTAAATGATTCAGTTAAAATAAAACAGAGAAGAAAATAAAAAATAACTCAAATTAACCATGGAAATATGTCGGCACTATTTTGGCGCCAAACTGAACATTAGTAAAATTTAATGAATGAGGAATGCGGTTAAGTTTCGCAGTGGATGATGTTGAAGTTATAGGTGTTTATTTCTTAATATTCAATTATTTTCCAAAAGCCGGGGTTACACGTTTTCCGTATTCACGTATGAACGAGTATTTGTTAAATCTCGAGTATACGCGATGACCGAGTTACTTGTCGATTAAAACAGCAGGGATAACGCTAGGTTGGTGGGTGCCACCAAAAGTCAAACGGTGGACTTGCTTTTACTTATTGGAAAGCTTTAAACCCCTGGTTGCGCGCCCTTAAAGCACCGAGTTTACGAAAGTTTTGATTGAAAATCCCTGACTTTTCCCTCTTATTCCAAAGAATTGTCCCCCAATATCCCTGACCATTTTTAGATGCTTACCAGAGCTAACTTGATTGCCTACGCTCATGTTTAGCATTGTTCGACTAGTGCTTTGAATCCTTTGACAAACCAAAGGGTCGAATCAACGACTTTCAATGAAAAATTTAAATCCCAACCTTTCCATCATTTTTCAAACTTATTCATGTTGTTTACGAACTCCGCTCAGTCGCCAATGTACTTTCAATAATCAAAGCCGGGGCTTTGATGTCTGACGTCATTCGTGAACAAATAGCGCACAGGGAAAAAAGCATCGAATAAAATGGGTACTTACATTTTAACGATGGTCGAATTAATTGCTCAAAGATGGTGACATCACAAATGAGCGCACAAACGCGATGATCACATATCACGCGAAAGTTCGCAAAGCTAAACTTGGTTAAATTAACCGCGTCGCGACTAAAATGTATATTTTTAAAAGTTTTAACGCGTTTGGGAAACCGTTTAACGTTCAATTTCGGTTACAGTGTCTTCACGTTTGACAGTTTAGTTATAGATTTCTTGCGACCATCTATAGGTGGGACCGTAATAATAAACTTTAACACTCGTAGGTCAGCCTCTAGCTGTTCCTTCGACGCCAAGACCATGTGACCTCCAGATTTGCGCATTAGGGTAAGGAACTATGGGACGCTGCGCTTTGACCTGAAAGTTTGTTAGAGCGCGCGCAACATTTGGTACTGCTCGTGCACTAGCTACAACTGGCATTGCGGATTAGGGTGAAGGACTATGGGACGCAGCGGCCTGACCTGAAAGCTGGGTATGGGGTCTATAGGACGCAGCACCCTGACCTGAAAGTCTGCTTAAGCCCGCGTCACATTATGCACTCACCCACTAATTGTAGCATCCAGACAAACTCGTAGATAACCGTGAATGGCATCAAGTTCAAATGTAGTCTTTGAAAACTTGAAAAGTTCCAGGTTGTTAACCGTTAAAAGGCACCACAAAAGTCAAAGTTCCAAGTTGTTAATCGTTAAAACACCACAAAACTGAAAGCTCCACTTGGTAACCGTCAAAACGCACCAAAAAAGTCAAAGTTCAAGGTTTAAGCAACCCGAATCGGGAACCATCGTGACGTCATTTCAGGTGTAATTTTGTTCCCGCGATCCTCCGCACAGCAAGTGCACTGGGGCGCAAAAATCTCGATCCCTAGCTGATGGCCATACGTGACCCTTCGAAGAAATTTCCATTATGACTTCATTCATCCAAATAACGACCTGAAATTAAATTTAAAAAAAAACTTGACTTCAGTTAAACGTAATGATTATTAGAAAATTCAGTGACCAAGCAACCATAGTCTTCCCTGATCAACATTTATCGCCTATTGAACTCTTACAATCAGGGTTCGTACGATATTTATATTCGGTTTACAAATCCCTCACCAATTTCTCCCAAAATCCCTTGACCAATACTTAGCGTTGCTCTCTCGACGACCAAAAGAAATCCCTGACTATTCTTGAAAATTTACAAAACTAAAAGTAAATTCCCTGACCTTTTCACCCACCATTATTCAAACCCCTGACTTAGACCTAATTTTCAAGTTATCCATATTCCCTACGAACCCTGTGAATATTCGGTACTTGGAAAATAGTGTGATTCCAGCTTTAGTTTCCATCATTTTGTTATCTTTATTTGTGGGCGGCCAACATCAAAGGTTTTGGTTGAAATAAAATGGGCGAAAAAAACCGTGAAAATGATGGAGGTTATTCTTATTTCCACACCATAATTTATTACATTGGTATCGAGGGGTCCGGCATTACACCCCCCCCACTGCAAAAAAAAGAGAGAAAAGCGAACGGGATTTCTTCATTTCGCCAAAGATTTAGCGATTTCATCTCAAAAACTTCGCGATTTCATCTAAGATTTCTTTGATTTTGCGAGAAACTTACGGGATATCGTGTAAATGTCGGACCCCTCGATTCATATAGCTAAACTCATTAATCTTATATATGTGGCATCATAGATAATAGAACAATTGCAGAGTGATCAGTTAAGCCCATACCTTAGATAAAAATTTGTTTCATATTGAATGGAAGGATGCATGCTAAACCTTACTACGCCTTCAAAAGACCATTTTCAAAAGTCGGGGGGGGGGGATGGGGTAAAGCAGAGGCTGGGGTTTAACCACCTTGTTTTCTTTGGATGGATCCTGTACTTGGATCCAAAAACGGGAAATGTGGCTTCAAACAATGAGAATTTTGGTGGACTAGTATCGTTGAAGTCCTATCAAGCGTCTTTGGATCCACATACCGGATGTTCCGTCTATGCTCTATACCAAACAGACGATACTTTCCCCATCCTATGAAATGGGGCCATTTAATGTCTTTCCTATGTCCTTCTATTTTAGGACATTATTCAGTGCCATCTTTACGCATGGGTCTGTTTGCCCTGCGAGGAACGAGGTGAGATGGAGACGAAATATCCATACCGATAATCTTGCCTCTGTACCTCCATCTACGACAACGAAGTCTTCAGAGCATCCTCAATGTGTTTCAGTAGGGTCCTACGATATAACAAGATGGCCCAAGGGCTGGGCCTTAATAGTAATTTTACACGGCTCACGTGACCCCCCCGTATAGTTGATTTCCAATAAATCGTACAACTAAAAACATTTCTGAAACACAATCGTGTATCCCTTTAATTTCTAATAACGTCACATTTCAAATAATATTAATGAAACTAAATTGTGCACCCCACTAAAGTATAATTTTTAAAAACCATACGAATCAAATAATGTATTTAAACAAAATCCTGGATCCCCTAAACCAGAAATCACTATGACCGTAAAGCGTCCCCTCTATTTTACGAAACCTAACCTAACCATCCAGCATAATCTCTGATGTATCACGCGCACGAAGTGCAGTAGTGCACGAAAATTATCATCTTGTTTCCCTTCACTCAAAAAAGCCCGCGAGATTTAAACTACCTTTCTTTCCTCTCTCTCCGAGCGGGATGCCCCCTCTCCCTCTTCCCCCTCTCACTAATATACCAGGCAGGCAGTTCTCTCTCTACGCGGAGCTTCGTATCGCCACCGCGTACGCTAGCGATCTCTCTCTCTTATCGTAAGCGTTCGTTTCGCGGACGCGTCCGGGACAGGGACAGGGGTTTTGGTGCCGTTTCTTAAATTTTACCGTAATTAAAATTCCGTGTAAAATTAAAAAACGCCAACAATGCCCCCGATGTCTAAAGAATAGAAGCTACTTCACGAGAACCAGCTTAGATTTTTAAATGGCGCTATGTGGCAGCACCAGGGGTAAATAACGTTATTCAGCCCTGGCAGCACTTAACAGTCCCCTAACAAAAATAGGGACGTGCGCAAGGTTCTCTGGAAGACTTTCATTGCCAGAAATAGCCCACCATCTTTACTACTCCATCTCACCTCCTCAAGGGTTTGCCTTCGGGCCCGGGGGCCCAAGCTGACAAACTTTGTAAGGGCCCAAAATCCAAAATACCAAACCCCATGTCTGAAAAACTACTATAAAACTCCATATACCATAAAACGTTGTAATAACATAAGTTTATAAGATATGTTCCATAAGTTTGCCACTGGTTACTGAGAGCTTGTCATGAAGTGACGTAGGTGAAACGTCATAGATTCTCATAAAGCTACGCCTGGTGAGGCGCTGTCAAAGGGTTAGTACAGACTAAATACGAAGATGGACTGCAAAATCGCGTGTAGTCAATTCTCGCTTGTCGTTCTCGAACTAGCTCTCAGAAAGTTTCTAGCATTACGAGTATAGAAAGTGTCATACTTATGGAACATATCTTATAAACTTATGGTAATAAGAATAAAACACGTCCCTTTTTTCCCCTAAAGTTTTCCGAGTCTAATCTAACCTCCAATAACTAAGATCTAAGCTCACGAAAAGTTGTATTTAATCCGATATTCACGTTTTCCTATATATTGATAATAATACATAAGTTAGTTAAGCCTTATGTAATGCCACTAGATTCACCGGGAGAACAAATATTTTCAAATATTTCTTCTAACTAATCCCCCAGAAGGAAAAACATTAAATATTTGCAAAAGCGCGTATAACAGTGGCGGTCATTTTTCATCAGCTCAAATATACGACACGAACTTTACTTTTCAGCCCCATTCATCAAAAAGCTTTTTTAAATCCTCTGAAACGACTTATCAATGTCTAGAAGCGCCGGTGTTTTGTCAAAAACAGAACAGGATATTTTATAGCAGTCAAAAATGACGAGTATGAACGTTACGTGGCATGAACACGTTTAGATATCGTACATATCGTATTAGATAAGCTATAGGAGGTATCTATCGAAAATTAGAAAACCCAGGGGGTAAGTACGTCAAGCGAAACTTGAACCACTCACTAGCTTCGTAAAATTCACTGAAAATAGACTAGTTTTCAAAAGTTAGGGGTAAAATAGAGTCTGGTGTTTGACCACCTTGTTTTTTGACGATTGCACATCCGGTAGGTGAATCCAAAGACGTTAGAAGATATGGCTTGGTGGACTGGGAACTTTGAAGCCCTATCTAAGGTCTTTAGATCCACATACCGGATGTTAAGTCGCAACCCTATAAGGAGCTTTCAGATGGAATAGTAGTACGTCACACCCTCCCAAGTCTTACCGATGTTCTGGTGGCCATATTGGGTGGTCTCAGATTCATTCCTGCTTTAAACCCACCAATATGGAGACTCAGCTACTCCTCCAACTGAAAGCTCTCTATAGAAAGCATTCGTTTGTGGGAGGAACTACGATACGTGAGATAATTTCATAAGGAAAGCTGAAACCCACCAATATGGCTGCCAAAACCGTGGTATGACTTAGGAGGGTGTGACGTACTACGCAGCCAACTGAAATCTCTCTATATGAAGCAAAGGATACTGCACTCATCCCTTTAAAAAAGGGTCAATTGAGCAGGGTCCAATGGATATGATGATGGGCGATCAGCAACAAACTCTCCCAGTGTACCTTGCGCACGCCCCTACACTTTAGTAGTTGATTTGTTAAGTGCTGCCACGTAGCGCCATTTGTATGAGAACAAGCTTCTATTTTTAAGACAGAGGGGGCCATTCCGTACTGTACGACCCACCTAAACGCTGAGGATGCTGGGAGGACTTCGGTGACGTTCCGTAGGTGGGGCCCGGGTACAGAGGCAACGTTAATGGTATGAGGATCACCACTCCGTTCCTCTCTCCAAGTATTGAGAAAGTATATCCATTAACAGTCTTGGGTAAAAAAAAAGTGATTCCCACTCTGGCGTTCTCTGAGTTAAAACTATATATGGATATTATCAAACTTTCTACAGTTTACTTTCACCTTGCTCGAACTGTTAATTATTCCAATCAGGGAAAAAGCTCATTAACGTTAATTCTTAATTGTACGTCTTTCAGTAGCGAGTTGTTTCACTCGTATAGCCGCTGGTCATTCCCAATTAGAGACGCTTTTACTTTGCCCGCCCCTCCGATACAGAGTAATTAAAATTCACCGGCAAAACTCCTAATTATACCCAATTACCGACAATATTAAATACACTATGGACGGTACTATTTCAACAAGTACCAGTAGCAAATGAATGAAATATTTTACAGACGTGCTCCAAAAAAGGGTGGTAGGAACAGTGGGTTTTATGGGAAAATTTGAGTCGAAAACGTTTTCTTACATTTTGCCAGAAGGGTAAACGCTTACAAGTTATGATTAGAGTGTTTTACGGATGACCCCTTAATTAAATAAGAATAGTCTTTCCGTTTCCTTTCTAAAATTTAAGGGGCCATCCCTAAAACACTTCTATAATCATTTTTGTAACACCCTTTGTGACTTTGTCATCAATTAACAGTTTTCACTATAATTGAAGTTAAATAACTACAGGTTAATATACTTCTACGAGTTACATAAGAAGGGACAACACCCATTAATTTCGCTAGGATATTATGCAAATGAAGGGCCAAATAATATATGTATACTTTTCGGTTTTTAATTTTTCTTTTTTCGTTCTTACGGATCACGAGAACGATTCGTAGATTAATCATATTTTGAAATCGTGTTTTTCGATTTCTCAGGGAAATAAAAAAATTATTTCTGAACAAAAGAAAAATTTCGGATTCGGTTTATGTTACTTAATGTTACGAACCACTCCCGTGTAATAATATATTTCGTTTGCATTTATTCTAAAGGGATCATGTAAAATTTAAAGGACAAGTATCAGTGTATATTCACTGTCTCAATAGTGAAATTGGTACCATTAACGAAAGTTTATACATAGTTTTCAGACTAGGGGTTTCGTACCATTTACACAAGGAGGCCAGGCTTCAGGTATTACACAAGGAGGTGAAGTCAAAAGCCAGGCTTCCTTGTGTAAATGGTATAAATCCTATTAGTCTGAAACCATGTATGTCATAAGTTCATAAGATATGTTCCATAAGTTTGCCACTGGTTAATGAGAGCTTGTCATGAAGTGAAGTAGGTGAAACGTCATAGATTCTCGTAAAGCCACGCCTGGTGAGGCGCTTTCAAAGGCTTAGTACAGACTAAATAGGAATATAGACTGCAAAATCGAGTATCGTCAATTCTCGCGTCGTTGTCGAACTAGCTCTCAGTAAGTCTCTAGCATTACGAAGTATAGGTAGTGTCATACTTATGGAAAATATCTTATAAACTTATGATACTGTATATAATTCGGTGCAAAACATTTCGCTAATTAATTATGTAAAACGTTGGTCTATTGATGCATTAAAGTTAGAGAGATACTGCCAATAAACTTCAGGGGTGCAATATTTTAATATTTAAAAGGAGTGCAAACTAGAAGTGGACAGACAACCTAGGATACTCTACTCTTTTCTGCTACCATATTTTACATGTCAGTATGCTTAAGGTGTATTTAATTTTAAAATTAAATATCTATTACCATTTGATACAATAATTTAACGTCTGGTTAGAAACAACGGTTGTCTTGACAATTGGGAAACTTAAAAATGTTAAAATTGAACGCACGGCGTGCTAAACATGACAGGTAGAATTAACTTTTCAAAATCTTATCAAAGGCCAAATAATGATTTAGACGTTAAACAAATACAATTCTTATCTAATAAAATATCTTGTAGGAAAGTGAAAAACGGCGGGAAAACAAGCCACGATTCGGCCGCCAATTAAGCACGTGGCTTTTCCCTCTTCATCAATCTATTGGCAGCTGAACGTTTGGCAGAACGCGCAAAAATTGTCTACCCAAAAACCAGCCAAATATTAATTCATAAACAAGTGAGCGGTCCTCCAGAAAGATTATTATCGAATATGGGGTAAAATCAATTATATTCGGGTCCTTTGGTATTAAATAAAACTAGTTACGTTTTATTTAATACAAAATATCTCACGTTTATGGTCAGATTACAAAATATTTTTTCCACCATTTATATTTTCAGTTGTGAAAATTCTGATTTTAGTTCCATTTTCCTAATCATTGCTTCATTGATTCTGACTTATCTAAGCTGACTTTATCCAAACCTTAATATGCCTACTTTAGTTTTACAATAGAATTATCAATTTAAAAGTCCCTAAAATCGAATCGTGTATTCCTGTTTCTAATTTCCCATTGTCATTTAGCATGGAGTAGTTTTATGGTAGTGAGAATAAACGTTTCCCTAAAAAAGTATTACATTACAGATAGGTCTTTTCGTATACTACTCCATGGTGGCAAATTGCTAGCGGCCAATGGAAAACCACAAAAGAATAAAAAAATCAGTCACGGACTAGAGTCCGTGGCGCTACCTAACGGTAAAACTACAAACTTCGGAGAAAAAATGGTGGTTGGCGGGAAAAATATTTAGGCAAATTGGAAATAATTATGATAAATGGAGCTAATTCAGCGAAAACTAATAGCGCATTTAGAGGAAACAGATTTACAGAGATGAACTGTTGCCAATGAAAATAGTTATTACGAACCTTTTCATTGTCACCGTCATCGTGCAGATGCGTTGCTAAGCCTAAATTCAGAATCCACCTGTTGACCCGCGCCGATGTGTCCAAAGTTTATATCTTTGTAATCAATAAATTTGGTAATATTGGACCAGTTTGTCCAATTTTAAGTTGGGCGGCATATTTAATTACGGAAAATTACATTTATTTACCACATTTGACGCGAATAATTAAACAAAACTTGTTAAAATGTTTGAGCGGGATCTTACCATCTTTGAAAAATTCAACTCCCGCTCTTTTTGGAGACCCATTCCTCTGATTGGCTCTCGCATGTCACGTGACTTCTTTTGGCCAATGAGAAGTTTCCTTCTCAAATTATGAAGGACTAAGGCTTAATAAAATTTCAAAATTGTAGAAAAAAATACAAATTCTGTAACATGGAACTTTTAATATACCTAATAACAAATTAGTTTTTTCAAATTTTACATTTTCAACACCCCACTATTGTTTGTCTTTAATTTCTCAACTGTTTTACATTACAAATTAATTTAAATATTAATCATTAATAAAGCCTACTTTTGAAGAGGGCACAAATATATTACATCATAAAATACATTTTCAGGCCTATATATTTTTAGCTCAAACTCTAAAGAGCCTTTAATTTAATTACTTCACTTAAATATATCAACAACACCTCTGACTGATTATTTAGATTTAGGGGGTCAATATTTTTGAACCGGTTGGGTTGATTTTCACCGGAATTTTGTTATGATAAATATAAAAAAAAACCACCTTTTTGGAACGTCTATTAACGATAATATATTATTTATTCTCCCAATAGAGATTGACCACCCATTTCTGCAGGCTTATCTAAGCCCATTAAATCTAAAATTGTAACAGCTACATCACAAAGTGCAGCGTTGTGAGTTATTTGTTTAAATTTACGGAAACCAGTCATAGAAAATGGGACTCGGTTTGTAGTATGTGCAGTATGAGGGTTTCCTAAGTAAAAGAAATAAAAATAATTCATGATTATTATAATACACTGTTGAATTAATTAGGCTTAGCAGTCAGGGGACTTGAATCATAGGCTTACCTTTAGGATCCTTCATTTTCTCAGCATTTCCATGATCAGAGGTGACTAACATAGTGTAACCGTGTTTTTCGCAAGCTTGTAGAATCTTTCCAATAGCCGTGTCAGTTGCTTCGCAAGCAATGACTGCAGGTTCGTATTTTCCAGTATGACCAACCATGTCTGGAGGGGCAAAGTTGCACATAATGAAGGGATATTTGCCAGTTTCGATAGCCTTAACCATTTCATCAGCGACACCCATGGCACTCATTTCAGGTTGAAGGTCATAAGTGGCCACTTTGGGGGATGATACCATGCACCTTTAAAAAAGTAATCTCATGGATTATTTTCCCTGATAATTCTTCATGGTATTTTAAACTGTTTTCCCTAATTTCTCAGATTATTTTGTTTTTCCTCCTTCCTGAAAAGAAAGACAACAAACCTTTCTTCGAGCTCAAATGCTTTCTCTTGACCTCCGTTAAAGAAGAAGGTAACATGGGCGTATTTCTCAGTTTCAGCGCAATGGAACTGGGGCAATCCTTTGGTAGATATCCATTCAGAAAGAACATTCTTTGGAACAGAAGCGGGGTATAAAGCTTGGAAAGGAAATTCTTTCTTATATTCAGTCATGGTGTAGATCTTGTTTCCCTTCACTTCTTTCGCTGTCTCGAAATTTCTCTTCAAACCAAATGTCTCCACAATTTGTCTCATTCTATCAGCTCGAAAGTTGATAAAAAGCTGTAAAAATAAAAACATTTTCCTGTAAAGTTCGGTGACTTTCACTGACCAAAATAACGTGGACTTAGGAAAACCCGTTTACCATAGTGTCATTATCTTGAATGAGTCCAGTTTCATCAACAATAATGGGCTTCAAAAACTCATCGGCTTGTCTTTCGTCACCAGGTAGGTTGTATCTCTGTTGGATCAGGTCAACAACTTTGTCAGGAGTTGTTTTTTCACCAATTCCTTGGACCATGCCATCATAAGCCAACTGAATTCTTTCCCAACGCCTATCTCGGTCCATAGCATAGTAGCGACCAGTGATAGTAGCCAAAGAACCGTAACTAAGTTCTTTTAGTTTGTCCAGAACCTGCTGGACGTAAAGTACTCCACTGGTTGGACTAGTGTCTCGACCATCACCAAAGAACTGAATGTAAGTGTTGGGTACTCCATTTGCTTTGGCACCTGTGGTTTAAAATAATACAATCTTAAAGGGGCTCACCGGCGCTGTTGGGGGAGACCGCCCTTAGTTCAGGGGGGGGGGAAACACCCAGCTCTTTGGCCATAAGGAATGGCGCCACCGTCGCGGTGGGCGGGTAAGCAATATGCTAACCAACAGTTTGACCCCCCCCCCCTCACCCCAACATCTCGGCCAGCCCCTTTAATGTTTCCTTGTAAGAACAAAACGGCGCTGTTCTCTGTTAAAGGGGCTGTCCAGACCACAGGACAAACGACGATCTTCCTCATAGAGCATAGCATAGCAGGTGCGTAAAAATGGAGAGGGGAAGGGGCGGGTCGAACAGCCCTTTTAATTAATTTCAGACTAGGACGACTGATACAATTTATACCAGATAGCCAGGGTACTTGGCGGACAAAGTACAGTAGCAAGTAGCGTGGCCTCTTGGTGTAAATTGTATTAATCATCCTAGCGTGGATAAAGGATGCGAGTAACGAAATTTGTTTTCGCGTTATAGGATAGGCAACTCTCTATTTCCGCCGGTAGCTTATAGGGAGCTAACAGTTCTGACCCTGAAACGTCACACCCTTCTATCTCTTACTGGAGTTTCATCCCCCCTAACGGTTGGAAACAGTATTCTACGCGCAAAAATGCCAACCAGAGAGGGGCTGAGTGACGTCAGACTATCTCCTCCCCCTAGCCAGTTGTTAACTCCCTATTCGATATATACTGTTCCAGCTTCGGTTGTCAGCATGCGCAAAGCTAGGTCTCTATGTAACGTTCCTTTGCGCGTGCTGACAAGAGACGAAGGGATCGAGATTTTAGATCCTGAAAAATCAGTATTCTTTCGTCTCTTGTCATCACGCACAAAGTTACATAACATAGAGACCTAGCTTCGCGCGTGCTGACAACCTAAGCTGAAACAGGAATTTTAAATGTTCATTTTCCCGCCCTTGATTTTTGAAATATAATTTAGGTCCAGCTCGCAGTAAAATAGGGAGCTAACAGTTCTGACCCTGAAACGTCACACCCTTCTATCTCTTACTGGAGTTTCATCCCCCCCCAACGGTTGGAAACAGTATTCTACGCGCAAAAATGCCAACCAGAGAGGGGCTGCGTGACGTCAGACTATCTCTTCCCCCTAGCCAGTTGTTAGCTTCCTATAGAGAGAAAATAAGAAGTCGCGTTTCTTAAAAGCCGCCCCCTTTGAAAGTGCCGCGCACAGGCCTTGATTAACGTAGGCAGCGTAATAAGCCCGTGGGAGAATGAGAGTTGCCTATCCTATAGCGTGAAAACGTATCCCTGACGTTGGGGGCAATTTTGAAAGAGAGAATATTATTTGCCCCCGGAAGGGGGGATATCACTAAGGAAAGAGATAGAGGGTTATGACCTTGCCATGTATGTAAAGAAATTATACGCAAAATTTCTCACAATCCTCTGTAACATGAAAAAACATGGACCTTACCTTCCAGAAGGCAGAAGAGATGATTAATATGAGCGTGAACCCCTCCGTCACTAATCAGACCCAACAAATGAAGCCTTCCGGTTCCCTTTTTGGCCGTTTCACAGGCTTCAACAAAATTGGGGTTTTTGTGGATGTCTTTACTCTCAACGTCCAAGTTGATCCTGACAATATCTTGATAAATAACTCTTCCGGCACCGATATTCATGTGTCCCACTTCGCTGTTGCCCATCAACCCAGCGGGTAGGCCAACGGACAATCCAGAGGCATCCAAGGTTGTGTACTGTCCAGGGCGTTGAGCCAAGGCATCCATAACCGGCGTTTTAGCATGATGGATAGCGTTACCATCAGTTTCTTCCGAAATTCCCCAACCATCGATGACGATTAAACAAACGCTCATCTTGCTATTCGACTAATTCGAAAGGAAAATACTTTAAAGTATGTAAATTTTTAACCTAAAAAGCAGAAATGCTCCGCACTTTCGCTTTCGTAACTATGTGGGACAATCCGCAACGACCTTCGATGTACCGTGGTTGACCTTTAAATAAATTTTTTGTTGATAATGGTAAAAAACAAGAAGGCCACTTTCGCCAAATACGTAACGATAATGAAACTGCCGCCATCTATATTTGAGTATTAATGAACGTAAGTTTAATGAGGGAAAAAATCAATGGTTTTGTAAATTTGTTATCTGCAAAAAGAACAGCAATATTTGTCTTTTAATTCATGAGTGTTTGCTTTTCTTTCATTCATTTCTATTTTTAGAAAATCAGCCCGAGTCAGAATGACTGTCAGTCTCATATGCAAAACAAAATTAATATAGACCAAGTCAAGAAGTAGTTCCCTTTAGGCTTTTACCATGGATAAAGAATGCGCGTGAGGAAATTTGTTTTCACGCTATAGGATAGGCAACTCCCTTTCTCGAACGACAGCTTATTCTGTATATACTCTGTTACAATATCGGTTGTCAGCACGCGCAAAGCTGTTTCTCTATGTAACGTAGCTTTGTACGTGCTGTCAAGAGACAAAAAACTTCAGGATCTTCAGGATTTAAAATATCCGCGAGTTTTTTAGCTCGAGTGCACGGACCTCTAGGCCTTAGTTTCAAATACGTGTAGTAGGCTGTAGGCAATTTCACACGTATTTGAAACTAAGGCCTAGAGGTCCGTGCACTCGAGCTAAAAAACTCGCGGATATTTTAAATCCTGAAGATCCTGAAGTTTTTAGTCTCTTGACAGCACGTACAAACCTACGTTCCATAGAGAAATATATTTATGCGTGCTGACAACCGATGTTGTAATAGAGTATATACAGAATAAGCTGTCGCTCGAGATAGGGAGTTGCCGAGCCTGTAGAGTGAAAACAAATTTCCTCACGCGCATTCTTCATCCATGGTAGCAGGGCCGGAAATAAGCACAGGACACTGGACATTGTCCAATAAAATTTTAAAATGTCCCATAACTTTTTAAAAAACTAAGGGGGTCACTGGACATTTTGACCAATAAATTTTCCGAAGTTTTGATAGCTTGACTATGAAGATGCGACACTATTTTAGCACACTCCAGTGGGCAATGTCCAATAAATTTTCCAGTAAAATGGGGGGTCACTGGACACATGTCCTATAAGATTTTTTTCTTATTTCCGGCCCTGCATGGTAGTTCCCTTTACCATACCCAGTAACCCCAGGGATGTTTGATATATCGACACTCTATAGGGATCGGCCTCTTCCTATACCCGTAATGTTAAAAAAGGGGCAAGTTTTTGAGGCCGACGACAGCGTCATCTGGATTGCGGGAGCATCGTAACTATGTGATGATTCGTCTGCTAGTAGTACTGCCCCTCTGCGAGGCCTATAAAAATTGAAAACAACGATGAAGAGAGCTATGTTCGTAATTAAAACATGAACGAAAACAACGAGAAGCTTATTTATTTGTATGAAATTTCAAGTTATTTCAGTGAGTAGTAGTTAATTATAATTAGTATAAATAGGTGAATGTTTTCTTTTTAGTGTTGAATTTTCTGTTTAGGAAACTTAAAAAGGGATAATCTTGGATATTTTACTTTGCTCCACAGTTAGGAACGGAACAAAAAGTTCCAGGCATTTTAAAAAAAAAATATTTTAATTTACAAATAGTTTTCAGTTTAAAAGAGTGAAAAGGTATGGAAAAGGCAATTTTGAGATAACTCGTTGAAATTGCGCGGCCAATCTTTCGTAATTTGCGCCTTTTTTATTTCAACCAATCAGTAAATCATTTTCTTCCCACCTTTGAATTTCTCGTGACTTGACGTCATGAATATAGTTACGCTGCTCCCTGACACCAGGCGTCCGATTTTTGAGACGGCTCGCTTTTTTACCCCACCTTTTGTCAAGAGAGGCCGATCCCTATAGAGTGTCGATATATCAAATATCCCTGGTAACCCACATAGAGATACATAGAGTCACTGTTGAATTCCCGCCGATTGTTGCTGACGTCACAGCATTTATGTATTTTACGTCATATGGGGAAAAAAAGGCCATGCGACACTCTGCGGCGGCGGCGGTAACTAAAATATATTTTTTTAATTTAATGCTGGAATATGATTGGTTAACTTATTTAAGTCATGCGCACCAGCGTCACGAACGAAAAATGCCGAGAGTGTAAAAAAAAATACAGTTTAATTATACGGTAGGGCATTATTATTTACTTTTTCAAGTAAATTAAATTATTAATGTTCGAGATAAAAGAAAATAAATGGTAAGCAACTTTAATATATTTTCTCCTTAAAGAGAGAGAGAGAGAAATATATAATTTATTATAAAGCAAAATCAACTCTTTTCAAGTTAGGGCTACTGCCCTTGTCAAAGGCTTAACTACTTAGTAAATTGGTAAGTTAGGTTTTTCCTTAGAGTTTCTCTATTAATTTCGTTGTAAATGTTTTTAGTGGTTTTTGTGTTGACGAAAAGTAAAATAAATCGTATCAATTCGTTTTATGAAAGCGTTGAGATGATACTATCAACATGCTGGGAGCCTAGTTACATCATCAACCGATAACAACATCGATAAATCAGTATCAATGAGCTACTCCAATACACCGATACCCTCAGAATTCCCATTTCAAATAGTATTAACAAAGCTGGTCTTTTTAAATATTCTTAAAGGTATTTACTTCTTGGCAACAACAATTTCGTGGTTAAAGAAAGACAATAATCTGGGATTTATAAGGCGTTATTGGGTCGTGATTGCGATGTAATGTGTCTTTGTGTTAAATTTTTAAACTCTTTATTCAATCGTTATGTACACTTTTCAACTGGATTCATTAAATCTTTTAATAAAAAAAAACGAAGTAATTGTGTCATCATTAACTAATTGTCCTCTAGCGTGAATCTCACTATCGTTAGGCTTGATAAACTGGTCTTAATTTTCCAGATTGTGACATTCTTCAAAGTTTGTTCTTTTTACTAGTAGTGTTGTGTTTTCTTATTGATTTATTTACCGAAATTCTACATTTTAATAAACCTATTATAGGAATGAGTTAAGAGTATTTAGGCCTACCAAAGTTGTTTTAAGAGTATTAGTTGATTATTCTCGATGAGCACTACTCTATCAGCATATTCTTTGTGATTAAATGACTGAGTCCAAAGATTCTTGTCCGAAGAAGCATGACAGCTAGTCATTTAACATATATTATCAGAGTATTTTTATCAAAATAAGTGTTTTAATCTAGTGTTTATACAACTACTTGGTAATTGTCTGGATTGGTAAAAATTGTTAGAGTATACTAGTATAGATGATAAAGGTACTCAATATTAGTTTCTATCTAAACATTTGTGTCAAGTTTTATATTGTTCCTTTAACATTTGGCCAAAGAAAATTCATCATTCAATTTATTTTATCATACTAATTTTACATATGTATATAAGCTTTTGTGTGTGTCTGTTTTATTGCAAGACGTTAAATTAACTCTCGTATTATTCACTTTTACTATTCGGTCTAAACAAGTCTCAAGTAGACTTTCTTCTGTGCCAATGCAAAACAAGTAAATAACCACAAACAGGCTTGCCTCTGTGGTTTATGGTAGGCCTCACATAGTTATTGTTCCTAGTAAAAATTACACAAATCCAATATGAATACCACTTACTAGGTACTAAGTTCACCGCTTATATGGTAGCGAGTCATTTACAGTATAGTCCTTTCTATAAAAGTAGTAATAAGAGTAAAATATCGATACCTGTGTGACATGAAATTAGCCCTCAGACTTGTAAGTAAGAGTCGAAATAAAAAAAATTATATAATTATTTTATGTATATTATGTATATCACCATACATTAAGAAACCTCATGCTCGCAAAGTGTAATTATTTATGATTCTACTTCACCTGTCTGTATATGTGCCAAATTCCGGCTTTTATTTAATTGAAATTTACATAAATAAATAGAAAACGCTTTTACATCTTAGTAAAACCTAACTTTCTTAACATAATTTGTCTTTTTTTATGCCTTCTCTTTTAAAAATACAGAAAATGCAACATAAATAAATAGCAAATGCTTTTATATCTTAATAAAACCTAACTTCCTTAACATAATTTGTCTATTTTTATGCCTTCTCTTTTAAAAATACAGAAAATGTAACATAAATTTACCGCCTTTTTGGAATTATTTTGATTTTTAGTTTCTCCGTCCGCCGCTAGGTGGCCAACGTCTTGTTTTTCCCCATAGCATATAAAATGGGTAAATTGCGTAAAATCGGCATCCAAAAAGCGCGTGTTTCTCTTCCGATAAGTGTGTCTAGGTTATTAATAGTATTCTAATGTCTATGGTAACCCACGATAGCAGACGACAGTAGTGCAGTGAATAACGGGGCTGGTGTGAATCTGTGCCGGTTTTAGTTTCTTTGCATTGTTTGCCTCAAAATGGGCAACGCGAAAAAACAAGAAAAATGGACTACCCATTTATCCTTTACTTGTCTGACATTCGCCAGTTTCTACGTCATAGCCATTCTCTTTGGAGCGCCTGTTTTAAGCGGTGTTCTAGCAACAACATTCTTTAGTTTATGGATGACTACGTTAATCTCTGGATCCTTAGCTTACGTCGGATGCAACAATCTAACAGCTATAGTCAATCTCTATCTACTTCAAAGACCGAACAATTTAGCCCAATCTCGAGTCACTGGTTTTACCGTTGGCTGCGTTATCGGAGCTTGGCTGGGGGTTTTTGTCATTCCTCTTGATTGGGATCGTTGGTGGCAAGAATTTCCAATTCCCTGTTGTTTCGGTTCAACCATCCTAGGACTTGTTGGCTTTTTCGGACATTCCTTTTTGTCATTAACTCAGAGACGAGATAAAATAATATAATTAAAAGTTTTGTTGTAAAGATAATAAAATTATCAACGATATTGCAACAACGCTAGTACTATTGCCAATATCACACGTGACAATATTAAACTTACTGTAGAGTTGTTGATGTTGTAATATTAAATTTAAGTAAACAGTCGAGTCATAATCATAAGTGCTATGGATTTTATTTTCTAAAGCATTCAAATCAATTTTCAAAAAAATAATTTTAAATAAACATGTGTAACATTTCTCCGTAAATTTTTTCCGAGTGCTCAAAAATCAAATCACATTTGTGCTTAGAAAATAAAGAGGTTTCATTTAAATAATTAATTAACAAGCCTAAAAGTAAAAACTTTTTTATAAGTTATCACAGACTGTCTAAAACAGATTTGCGTAAAATTGTAGATAGATATCTATTATCTAATGTAAAAAAATTGTGACAACCGCTAAAAATAGCGGTGGGTGTAACCATGATAATTTGTCTCCACTACATCTAGGGTAAAAATAAAAACATATGAAAGAAAGAAAGAACAAGAAGATAAATAATTAACAATCTTAAAGTTTTTTTGATTTCCTAACTCGCAGAAAAATAATCTCTCTCGTTTGAAATTAGAATAGATCTTTGGTACAGATTGCGTGAGTTGTGACATGAGATTTAAAATCCTATTCTAAAGTTCTAATTTTTTGATTATGTTATGTTATGTTATGTTACAAGCCAATTTACAATGCGGTGGTGCATACTTCCAATGGCTTAAAAGGCTACGCTGTATCAAGAAGCGATATCTAGTTTACTAGGGAGAAGGTATAAATTCTCCCACATTTCTAGCTTTATCTCCAGTCCAAACGTATAGTAGGTCCGGAGTTAATCCCCGCCGCCTCTAAATTACAACCAGCAGCATCTCATTGGTTCTTGAAAACTCATCACGTCAGCGCGACGCGAATGACGAAAATTACGTATTTTTCCGACTGAGGAGAGGCTGCGAAATAGCCCGGCCTCCTTTTACGTCCCCCCTTGTATTTTGAAAGGGGGACTGGGATTATGGAATACGCGAATACTTAGGCATCTTATACTTTCTCCCTAGTGAACTAGATATCACTTCTTGGCTGTATATTAAGTAGAAGACTAGATTATATATAGGTTGTTCTTTTAAAAAGAACTCTATACTAATTTACGCGCGCGCTTTAAAAAATTAAATATTTGTCTGGCATAATCGTAAAAAGGCACACTCCATTCCATTCATTTTTAAGGGTTAATAATAAATAATCCTAATGTGAAGTAGATTAATTAAGGTTATAGACGTCAAAGATATTCTTTATCATTCGTTATTTGTACTTTTTTTGGTTCTATTCAGTTTAAACGAAATGTTGCCACCAGTGGCGCCCCTGAGATGCTGGTTAATCTTCTACTCACCAATTTTACTTTGCCAAAGGCAGGAACCAATCAATTCGTTCAAGAAGGCGTATTTAAAACTAGCCTTAGCTAAGCTTAGCGGACCCTCTACCCCTCGATTATGGGAGCATCTAGTGGCATTTGTGTAAACTAAACAGCTGAGACTGGCTTTAAAGCAACTGTCGCCACCGGTGGCGCCCCTAACATATTGGCTAACCTTCTACTGACTAATTTTACCTTGCCAAAGGCAGGAACCAGTCACAATTCGTTCAAGAGGGCGGAATTAAAACTAGGCTTAGCAATCTACCCCTTGATTATGGGAGCATCTAGTGGTATTTATTTAAACTAAAAAGAAGCTGAGACTCGGTGACGCCCCTAACATGTTGGCTAATCCTTCTCCTCACCAATTTTACCTTGTCAAAGGCAAGCACCAATCTCAATTCGTTCAGGAGGGCGGGGCTAAAACTAGCCTTTGCTAAACGTACTTGGCTGGACAGTTAACTCCACCCCTCGATTATGGGAGCATCTAGTGGCATTTGTTTAAACTAAACCACAGCCGAGACTCGCTTTAAACAGTACGTAAATAATAATTGCAGATATTTTTAGAGAAGTTTATAAATAATAGAATCCTAAATAATTTACTTCACATTGGGTTGTATTTTTTCCCCTTTCACAGTCTCCGTTTCGCTTACTTGAAGCTACTTAAAATAATATTAGCGACTTAGCGTGGTGTATTGTGGGGTTTACGTATTCTTTTAAGTAGTTCTTATCGGAAGGAACACTAAACTATATCTATAACTGTTATATCCTTCACATTCTGGCAGGATAAAGTTGCCGTTTTTAAAACTAAATGATTCTAAACTGTGGCAAAGAAGTCTTTGGCTTAATTAATTCGAACAAACAACGTTGTCTTATCAAACCTAAAATCAAAACTCGGGTATCTGGGCTGTATGTTCCAGGTTAACTATACTTAATACTCGAACGATAGGTCACTTAACGTTGCATTTCGCGCTGCATTTGGGCTTTTCAAATTCGAATATATTTTTATCCTTGTGCAATTCTGAAATAATGTAAATACGAAAAAATAGTTAAGTTACTTAATTAATTTAGTTAGTTAAACTGAGGTTAACTATACTCACTAACAAAATCCTTCGCTGGCATCGCTACTTTCCCATTTTCAACCTCAATCTCTTCCAATTCAGCTAGGACGCAATTATTAAAAGCTAACGCGGCTATCCTTAAAAATAGATCTTGTACGTTTTCCCCGTTTTTGGAAGAAACTGACCAATACTCTGCTTTTAACGTTTTAGCTAATTTAATGGCTTGAGTTTCTACCGCTGCATACGCTGCATCCGACTGAAATAGAAGTTAATTATTATATTAATCATAGTTATTAATTATAAGGGCAACAAACTTACAATCAAATCTTTCTTTGAACCAACTAGAAACACTAAAGGGGTTCTCGTATTGTTTTTCAGCGTTTCTTCCAACCATTTTGGGGTATTTTGTAGAGTATGGATATTTGACATATCAAATACAACTGTTGAATAATAATTGGTAATTAACAAGATTGTCCTTTTTAAACTTTATCTTAAGAGTTGGACTTGCATATGCTTTGGGGGAAAATAATATAAACCTTCCCTTACCTATCACAACGTGTGCTCCCCTGTAATACGAGGCTGCTATACACTGAAAACGTTCCTGACCAGCTGTGTCCCATCTGTTTCAAACGCAGCCATTTAAAAATAACATAAACAAACCATAACAGGGTTCATACAACTTTTGGAAAACAAATTTCCCTGAGATTTCCAGGTTTTCCCCCATATACTTCCCTGAATTTTCCAGGTTTTTTCCCCTATATGGTCGAGTATCCTATGGAGCAAATGTTAACCAAGAAGGGGGGGGGCAAATATGACTATTACATAATCAAAGGAAATCCCTGTATCTCTAATATAACCAGAGTTATGAGCCTCCAAAGTTGGGTGTAATGTTAATCCTATGGAGGAGGTGTGTTTATGAACATTTTGCTTAATTACTCGGCCCCTGTTTGACGTAGCCCTATGTTTTTAGTATGGTTGGATGGGGGACAAATTGGACTATAACATACTCAAAGGACACCCCTATATCTCTAACATAACCAGAGTTATGAGCCTCCAAAATATGGTGTAATGTTAATCCTATGGAGGGAATATTCACGAACATTTTGCTTAATTACTCGACCCTAGGCTGTTTGACGCAAATTTCCCTGATTTCCCTGAGATTTTTGTCAACTATTTTTTTCCCTAATTTTTCCAGGTTTTCTCGGTTTTCCAGGTTTGTATGAACCCTGCATAAAGCATTTCAAATGACATCAAGCGAAGCAATTAACATTAAATCACTCTCACATCTGTAAATTAAACGGTGTCTGTAATATATCGAATCTTTCCACTTCAAAATCAACACCAATTGTAGCTTTGTAATTTGAATCAAACACCTCATGGCAAAATCTATTAACGAGGCATGTTTTCCCCACAGCGATATCACCCACTATAACGGCTTTGGCAACCTTGATACTATCATATTTAAAATTAATTACCTAACAATTAAACAAAACAACATTTAAATAATGCCTACTTGATTCTAATTGATAAATCAGATCGACAGGCTTCAATAACTTTCTCATCATAGTCGATATTAGGATGAGGTGTTACGTCTGGAAAAAAGGCCTACAAAAAAAAGGACAAAATCTGTCAAATTGTCTATTTTTTGACCTATTTCCGAGTTCCGACTAAGAGAGGTTAAACTTACCCTTGGAAAGAAAATAACGGTTCTATCTTCAGCGGCTTTATCTCTGAGCATTCTTTAGAGTTTATGCTACATAAATTATAGGAATTTTTTTTTAATTTAAAATTAAAGGAACTTTTATTAAATTGAAATTAATTTAAAAGAAGCCGCGACAAAAAACGCGACCCGCTTTAGACAAAGACATCTTCTACCTGTCTATCCAATCATGGTGCGATATGGAAACTAGGATGAATTTCCATATTACGTTATGGGAGAAGCAAATGAAAAGCAGTACAGAAAAATTATATATTATCCTAAAAGTTAAGTTCCTACGGTAAATTCAAGATCAAATGACTTATTTCTAATATAATTCCCAATAATAAGTTATAAAAACCCATTTTTACTAACTCGAACGCTTAAAACTCAACTTTACCCGTATTTCTACTCCAGGTTACACGCTATTTAAAGGTAAAATAATAGGAAAACCCCCTGTATAGTCCACACCCTGTCATTTATACCATAACGCACGGGGAAAGTATTTATGGTTTAATTCCTATTATTAAGTTACTTTGACGCGCTGATTCAACGGAATAAAGACTTAAAAGCCGGAAGCAATAGACCGCGACAGATGAAAAACCAATAGAGCGAACTTCCAATAAAAGTTAGGTGTTGAAATAATGGTCTTTTTTTCCTGGAAATATTATAAAAACCAGACTGAACAATAAAAAATTCATAGAAATTGAAACTCACGCTAAGTCAGCACGAAATGATGACTTTTTTTGCAAAAAATAATTTTTTTGAAGCGAAATTATTCATAGAATCATGGTAGAATGCATAAAGCACGACTGAATGGAGTTTGGAGAGTGGAAACTTCAAACTAGAGAACTGAGTTTGGTTGCATTATATTTCCGCGTTAATTTTTAAGTTGTTCCTGGAAGGATTTAATGAGGGGTCGAACATTACGCTTCGAGATAATATTTAAGCTGTATGTCAACTAGTATTACAAGATGCGCTTAAAATACTAGTACAAGAATTTAAGTATCCCTTTATAAAGGCAATATAATCCTTAATTTTCCTCGAGTACTACAACTCCTCTTCATATCTTCGGCGCTAGTGTCCAACCCCTTTATGGAAAACGGAACATTTTGAGGATTTTTGTTACTTTTTTATATCACTTTGATATTGTGCAATGTTATATTTATAGTTACATCCAAATAGTTCCGTTTTTCATTGTTATTATTATTATTTGGAGATAATATTAACTGCCGGTAAAGTGAAATTCTACGAGGTTTCTTATTTCCATTCTCAATTTCTAATACATAACAGTAAGGTTTATCCAAAATAGTTTAGTTTTTTCATTGTTATTGTTAATTTTTGAATAATGTTAACTGCCGGAAAAGTGAAATTTTAACTAACAAACACGAAAAGGGGACGCGGGTGAAAGGATAATATTAGAGTAATGGCACCTTTGTGCATTTATGATGTTAAGCACTATTGTATAGATTGTATCAGGTGCCACTCCTGTTGTGAAAATGTCCAAACGAGCGTATATCCGGGGTTATAATCTAAAGGTTACGCCTAAAGGTCAATGGCATGTAACCGCACCACAAAAGATTATATTTTATAAAGGACCATTTTGTTTGTTTGTTTGTAACGAAAGTTTATATAAATCATGGTCAAAATTTTAAAACACGAGTTTTATAAATAAAGTTTCCGTCGAATACGGACCGTCGTATTGCTTGATTTTAAAAGATAGATTATGGATACTTTTGCTTTTATAAAGGTAATTTATTAAAGTTTTATTGCAAAATTTCTAAGAATCGGGCCAGAAATGTCTACTTCATGATTAGTTAACTTTATAACTTTTTAATTTATGTATAAGATACTAGCAGAAGTGGTTGGCCGTTTATTTATTGTATAGCCTACTGAAAAGTAAATTCTCTTTGGGGCCACACTTATAAAATAGTCGCATGATGTGGTTTTTTTAAGAATCGAAGTGGTTTACAGTTTTTAAATTAAATGAAACGATGATTAATTGGGGGTTATTCATAAAGCTATAATGTTACGAGTTTAGAATGGGACGTTCTTAATACCCTTTCGGACAGAACCTTGAGGAACTCAAACAAACCACTTATAAAACCTTCTCTTATAGCGTTACTGATATAGACGATTTCGGAAAAAACATGCAGATAAACCAACAAACCGGGATGAGGCCGCCATTGGGGAATTCTCCCTCGCGCCAAGAAGCAACGACCGGCAGAGCCCAAGTTCACTCCATGCGTACGGCTTGCTAACTCGTACAGCCTCTAGCGGTGCTTCTTGGCGAGAGGGAGAATACCCAATGGCGAACTAGCGCGAGTGCGTTCGTTTTTCTGTTTGTAATTAACGAAATAGTCTATTAATCACGCAGGTTGGTCCAATACTTGCAGAGAAACCAACGCACAGGGGCGGGGCGCCATTGGAGGCAATTTCCCTTGCGCCAAGAGGCAACACCAGACGGAGCCCACGTTCACTCATAGATATATTATCTATGGTTCACTACTTGCGGGAGGCTGGCCAACACGCACTGCCTATTGCGGTGCTTCTTAGCGCGTGGGAAATAGCCTCCAATAACAATTAATGGAATGGTCCATTACCAGAGTCGCCATCTAAAATCAAATCCTTTATAATCAAATGCGATTAAAAAAACAAATTTACTCCTTATTTTAGTTCACTTTGGCCATTTTCTGGATATTCTTTCTTCCCGGATCGACAAGATATATACATAATCACAACAGAGAACACAATGATCACAATTACCCTTTCTATGACATTGACCATGAGACAGCGGCCCACATGGAGGTAATGAACTTCCGTGGACCCAGACAGCGCTTCCTTTTACCTCCATACATACCAAGACCCATAGCCGCACCAATAATAAACCAACTGGAAAATGAGGAAAACTCAATCAACTATCATTATCAAACTTACCACATTCCGAACAGAAAACCTCAACATTACACGCATTTTCTTAAAAAATGCAGATACAACGTTTTGGGGGCCAGAGTATGCGAATAAAATAACGTACGCTGATGTCAAATTACGCGCCTAGTCAAAATTTTTGCCATTTAAAAAGCTAACGCTGAAATAAACTTTAATTATGTAACCCTTCTAATAAAATTTCACATAAAACTGGATTATTTTTGCTGTAAAGTGTTACTTTAAAGCGAGGGTGAAGAAGAAAATCAAGTGATTTTTTATCTATTCTTCTACCAAATTTAAGACCAGCCTGCATAGTGAAACATTCAGGAAATACTTAATTCTGAATGATTTTAAAAATTCAAATTAGGTTCAGATTTTAAGGATAATTTTAAACAAGGACTGCCGACCAATCGCGTAACGCCCTGCTTTTTTATTAACAAAATTCTCGTGGCACGTTCCATGTCTCGCGCCACGATTATCACGTCGCGCGCCTAATTTTATCAAATCTCATGATAAATTTCATTCGACACAGAACGTGCCACGAGAATTTTGTTAAATGGAAGGCAGGGCGTTACGTGATTGGTCGGAGGTCCTTGTTTAAAATTATCCTTAAAATCTAAACCTAAATTGAATTTTAAAATCATTCGGAATCTGTATTTCTTGAATGTTTCACTATGCAGACTGGTCTTGTAATTAGTAGAAGAATCCATGAAAAATCACTTGATTTTCTACTTCTCCCTCCCTTTAATGTTTTCTTATTCTGGAAAAAAATGTAGACACAAAGAAGAAGCTGACAAGTCAATAATCTACGATTCTTTTTGGATATTTTTTATTTTACGCGAAATACAAAATATATTTTCCAGCAAATTTGAAACCGATGTAGGGAGCAAAAAAAAAAACAAAAACCGGTGATTAAAGATTGTGGAAAAACAAAAAACAATTGCTGATCATAAATTTCAATTAACGAAAGAATTATTATTAATTAATTTTGTATTTAATTCTTCAAGAAGGTCCTAAAATTAAATATTATAAACTTTATTATTTTTTATCGGATTTCTTGGTGTCTTTCTTTTTTTCATCCTTGGCGGCTTGGGAAGCGGCTGGATTATGAATACGGCCAACTGCTTGTCGAACCGTATCACTTTGAGGATTTACACCAGGCAAATCTTCCATTACACTTTGCAAAAATTCCGGGTCAAGAACGTCGGAAATATCATCCCCTTCCTGTTAAAATTTAATTAAAAACTCATTTCAATCATTTTCTTGGTTTAATTTAAGCATGGGCGAATACTCAAGTAACACGAATAACTCGATCGAATATCGAGACGAATAACCGTCTCGATATTCGATAAGCCCCATTTCGGGTATTCGAACGAATATCGAATAGTGAATTTTACTATTCGGGCCTACTATTCGTCAAATATTCGACTAACTATTCGAGAAAACAAAAATATTAACCCTAAAAATGTTTTAAAAAAGTAATGGCAGTTACATTTTTAAATGTATAAGTTTCTATGGGAAAATAGGCCTGAAGTGCTACTACTCTATAGCGAATCTAAATTCTAAATATAATTTAAATTGATTTTAATTAATCCTTCTATTTCTGACTATTCGATAACTATTCGATAACGGCAATTTTAAGTTAAGCCTAATTATTCGATATTCGGTTCCCAAACAACTATTCGTCTCGGTATTCGATAAGAAAATTTTTCACTATTCGATATTCGTCTCGATAGTAAAAAACTGTATTCGCCCATGCTTAGTTTAATTAGATGGATTTAAATGGATGATACCTTAACATCGTCAGTTTCCATTGGAACTGGACTCGCTTCACTCGTTTCTTTATCCGCTTCTAAAGAAAATTAAACAAACTTGAATGTTAACTAAAATTTAACATACTAAAAATGACAATACTAATATTAAAACGTACGCGATGGTCCAAGTGACATTTGCATTGCATAAGCAATTTGCTCCTCCTCGGACATGGCCATAAAATTGGGGACAATCTTGGCACCCTTTTTATTATCTTTACCATCAACCGGGGAGACTTTTTTGGGAGCACCCGGTACAGCGGAAGCGGTGCTAGCTTCAGTATCCGTATCCATTTCTAAACTCATAGCCAGCGCCTTCTCCAACATGGCTTCTTCAGCGGTAACGCCCGAGGAAGTGTTAACTTGAAGGGCACCTGGAACAGCACCAACTCCAGCTTCATTAGCCGATTCGGTGGTGACTTTACGAGCCTCTTCCTCTTGGCGTTGTCTTTGTTCTTCCATCGAGACACGAAGAGCCAAAGCCAACTCCGGGTCCTCGTTGGGATCAACACCAAATTCAAAGCCAGCTCCGCCTAAACCAATGGCGCCACTACCATCTTCTCCTTGGATGACGGGTGAAGTGATTAAAGCGTCTGAAAGATGGGTTTCTGGTGGGACAGTCACCAAATGGCTTCTATTTAGGAGAAAATTGTACAATTAGAGGGGTCACTGTTGTATCGGAACAAAAGTGTAATAACAAGAAAATACCCTGTTCCTTCTTTTCCGTTAATAGTGTTAATGAAAGTCATTAATTTTTCAGTATTTTCAGCCTAAAGGGTTCAAAAAGATTAATTTTAATCTAAATAGAATGAGAGACTGAACTTACATCTTCTCCAAAATTTACAATATCCACGTTAACTTTCTCTTTCTTCAATCTCTTTGCAAGCTTAATCAACTTCAAACAAACAACATAAGATAAATAAACTCTCTCCTACAATCATGGAGGAAAAATAGGAGAGGAAAAGAGGGTGCCCTTTCTGTACCATCCACCACTGGTAAACATTCCAGGGTGTTACATTCCTAGTTTGTCAGATTTTACCAGGCTTTGAACAATACATTTCCATTCTACCCCATCCTCCCACTGTGGGAGCTAAGCATTAGAAGTCTGGAAAAGCTTCTCTAGGGCTGTGCGGGTACTCGACTTCGAGTCCGAGTCCGACTACTCGGACTCGGACTTGAAACTGGCTTTCCTAGGACTAGAACGGGTACCCGGGTCCTTGTCCAAGGCCTAAAATTACCCGTTTAGGGCTTGTCGAGTCCATTTTTCCTTACCAACTTAATAGCCAACTTTATCAGCTACTGATAAAAATGTTTTCATATTTAAAAAAGTTAAAATTACTATGAATGTTTAGTTTTGAAACAGTTAGAAAAAAAAACAGAATGTTTTAAGAGTAAATTTGACGAATTTTGGGCTTGGATTAAGAATTTTGGACTCAAAACCATGTTTTTTGGACTCGAAAATGGACTCGAAACCATGTTTTAAGGACTCGAAAATGGACTCGAAACCATGTTTTAAGGACTCGAAAATGGACTCGAAACCATGTTTTAAGGACTCGAAAATGGACTCGAAACCATGTTTTAAGGACTCGAAACCATGTTTTAAGGACTCGAAAATGGACTCGAAACCATGTTTTAAGGACTCGATGGACTCGGACTCGAAACCTAAAAATGAGGACTCGCACACCTCTAAGCTTCTCCTTTCTACCTTCCTCCATACTACAATCAAAGTCCTATCTTAAAAAAGGACAACTTACTTCCTTTTCATCAGCATCAATTGGACTTCCAACAAAAGCAATAATTCTCATCTTGTGATTTTTACCTTGACGATGTTTAAGAGCAAGCTATAATTATAAAAGAAATAATGTCCCAAATTTATAAAAACAATTAAACTTAATCCAAAGCGTCAAAGTTCACCATCTTACGTGAGCTATCCTAATGCCAACTAGAAGATTCATGTCCCCTTTAGGCTGAACTTGATGGAGTTTGGATAAAATACGTCCCACATCACTGGTGAGTGTAGCTAAAACCTCAGGGCAGCTGTGCAAAAGTGACCGATCGCTAAAGGATTAAAACTGTCAAGTTTGAACTGGGTTTCTTTGGAAAATGTTGATCAGGCATAGAAAATTCTCTCGTCAACAGTCGAATGAATTTTAATATCTCTAAAACGTGGCGGAATTACCTGGACATTGTCAGAAGACCAACATTATTCTCAGGGTTTGAACGTGTTTTAGAATGACAGACCAAACTGACAGCATCTTGCTGAGCTTGCAAGCGGGTTGGCATAAAATCACCATTTCGCATAAATTCGCTATTATCAACACTAAAGAATGCAAATAAGTTTTAAAAACATGTTAATTAAATACGTATTTTACTATAAATTCACACATTAACAAAAATGCTGAATAACTAAAGACCAAGGCTTAGCCCTAAATGTGTTAAAATTAGAAACTTACCAAACCATGGTACTTTCGAGAACCATTTTGATTATGTTTAATTATTATCCGCACTATAAATAACAAAAAGGCGCAAAAATAACTTTAATATGAGATAAATATTTAGTTAATTTTCCGTTCAACGTGAAAACAATAGAAGCCTACCTCAGAATTTAGCGATGACTTGAGTTTTTGACAATAGCAGACGATACAACCACATGAAATTATTGGCTGCAAAGTCAATAGAGGCCAAGTCGAGAAAAACAACCACCACCAGTCCCATAGACATTATAAATTAAACACGTGACCAGTCCACCATACCAAATTTTTGAAAGTACCCCCGAAGGGCCGAATGAAAATTTGTTTGGATGCGCGCTTTCAGTGTTTCTATACTATAGGCCTTTTCGATGTAAAAAGGGAGGTTGGGGGGGGGGGTAGGTAACCTTAAGTACCGAAACATATAAGGTTATGGGTTATTAATCCTTTGCCGTCTCTGCGCAGTCTCATTATCCCCCAGGCCTACAGCGCAGGCTCTAAAAAGCATAATAGAAGGCAAAGTTTAACCCCCTTGTCTCGCCCTCTCATAACAACAGCATGGATAAAGAATGCGCGTGCGGAAATTTGTTTTCACTCTACAGGATAGGCAACTCCCTATCTCAAGCGACAGCTTATTCTGTATATACTCTGTTACAACATCGGTTGTCAGCACGCGCAATGCTAAATCTCTATGTACTCTAGCCTTGCGCGTGCTGACAAGAGACAAAAAACTTCAGGATATTTTAAACGATTTTAAATCCTGAAGATCCTGAAGTTTTTGTCTCTTGACAGCACGTACAAAGCTACGTTACATAGAGACCTAGCTTTGCGCGTGCTGACAACCGATGTTGTAACAGAGTATATACAGAATAAGCTGTCGTTCGAGATAGGGAGTTGCCGATCCTATAGCGCGATAACAAATTTCCGCACGCGCATTCTTTATCCATGACAACAGTATGGAAATTTCTTCTTGACTTTGTTTATAACTACTCTGAACAAAATAAAACCACGTCACCCGTCCAATCAGATTTAACTCCCACCCATGCGGAAAAAATTAAAATTTAGAAAACAGCATGGTTGCAGCGAATTTTTGTTTTTAATGACGAAAAAAAAAATCTTACAAAGCTAATTTCAAGACTAGAGTCTTTTTCTAGACAATAACTTAAAAAGACGATCATGAATATACGCCTAAACATAATCTAATAATAACACAAGAACATATTTTGTACTAAACGAAAAAAAAAGGGGGGGGGGGGGGCGGTATTCTTTAAAAAAAAAAAAAATACCTCAAAAATATTATTAACAATTTTACAATTACAAAAGCTGCTGCGTAGGCCTAAAGTTATGTAGTTTTACGCTATGTGCTTTGATTTTTCATCATTCCTAATTAAGAAAAAACAGCGAGAAATAATTAATTAACCACCTTGTTTGTTTGTACAATAATTAATTTGTTAATAAAAAATATTAATAAGAAAATGTAATAAGGTTTTTTTTTATGTACAAGAGTACCATTACGTAGAGTTACTGTAGATTGGTTAAATGTATAAAAAAAAAGAAAATCAATATTAGTTAAAACAAGTAACAACTCTCCACCTAAATAAAAATTCATTTAAAAGGTGTGTGTGTGCGAGAAAGAATGTTTTTGGACGGACAGATTATTTTCTTTTAAACATCGGCCTAGTAATTTTTTTCATTTTTCTTTTGATTAAATGAAAGTTAAGGTAGTTTATAAACAGCACCGATTCATTATATAAAGATAATAAAATTATTTTTTCTAGCACAATTAAATTCAATAATTAATGGTCCTCTATTTTATTTTATTTTCTCCGATAAAAAATAAACTATAGACTCAAAATAGTAAAGGACTAAGGATATTAAATTGGGAGGTTGCACCGTAGAAATAAATGGCAGCAAGAAGTGATATCTAGATTACTAGAAAGAAGGTATAAACACGCCACATTTCCAGCTTTATTTCCAGTCCAAACGTATAGTAGGTCCGGAGTTAATCCCCGCCTCTAAATTACAAGCAGCATCTCATTGGTTCTTGAAAACTCACGTCAGCACGACGCGAATGACGAAAATTACGTATTTTCCGACTGAGGAGAGGCGAAATAGCCCGGCCTCCTTTTGCGTCCCCCCTTTGTATTTTGAAAGAGGGACTGGGACTATGGCGCGCGAATACTTTGGCATCTTTTACCTTCTCCCTAGTAAACTAGATATCACTTCTTGATGGCAATATGTAGACAAATTAAACCTTATTTTAATTAAAGGGAATACGAACTACTGCTATTTACTTCTTTTGCGTAACCTCTTTTAATAATATCTTTATAATTAACGAATAACAGTGCACTGTGCAGGGAAGTAAAAAATAATTCAATGGAAGACGGGAGTCACGGGACAAAATGATAAAATAAACTTATTTTTTTTTAAGTACCGTATTTTGTTTTCCTTATTTTTTCTTTCAATATGTTATATACAATTACGGGGTTATTATTATTAATATAAGAATCGTAAATTTTCCTAAAAACGCTATACTTTCAAAGGTTTACAATCGTCCAATAGTTAATTTTTTAAAATTTAAATTTGTTTTATTGGCCACTTTTTTTGAGTTTTTAGTGAAAAATGAGCCAGAGATGTTAATAAGCTATGGTAATTACTAATTTCTATATATAACTCTTTTAAACAACTTAACTCGTCAAATTGATAGAGTTCTAGTTGCTATACAGACGCCTAGAAACTACGTGTATATATATTGAGCATATTTGATCCTAAAGCCTCGAGAAAAATTTCATGTGATTTTGGGAAAGAAAAAAGTGAAACAAAATGAAAGAACGATTAAAAGAGAGGAATGTGTGCTAATTTACCATGAATTCGCTGCCAAAAATGGTTGAATATTGTCCCACCTTTGTATTGAATAAAAGAGGTAGGAGAAAACCGGGTTAATTAGCTAGAATAGCCAATTAATAAGCTCATTTTTAAATAGTGATATATGCGAAGTTAATTAAATTTACGATAATTGTTTCTTATTTGGATTTGGACACTCAACTCGTTTTGGAAAAAATTCCCAAAGTATTAAGCTAAAAGTACTCGTATATATAACATTTGTTCCAGGTTTAAAATGTTGTTTCTTTTTTTTTTTGTCCTAAAAATTTTGTATAAAATATTACAAAACTGTAATAACCATGGATGAAGGATGCGCGTGAGGAAATTTGTTTTCACTCTACAGGATAGGCAACTCCCTATCTCGAACGACAGCTTATTCTGTATACACTCTGTTACAACATCGGTTGTCAGCACGCGCAAAGCTAGGTCTCTATGTAACGTAGCTTTGTACGTGCTGTCAAGAGACAAAAAACTTCAGGATTTAAAATATCCGCGAGTTTTTTAGCTCGAGTGCACGGACCTCTAGACCTTAGTTTCAAATACGTGTGAAATTACCTACAGTCTACTACACGCATTTGAAACTAAGGTCTAGAGGTCCGTGCACTCGAGCTAAAAAACTCGCGGATATTTTAAATCCTGAAGATCCTGAAGTTTTTTGTCTCTTGACAGCACGTACAAAGCTACGTTACATAGAGAAATAGCTTTGCGCGTGCTGACAACCGACGTTGTAACAGAGTGTATACAGAATATTCTGTCGTTCGAGATAGGGAGTTGCCGATCCTATAGCGTGAAAACAAATTTCCTCACGCGCATCCTTCATCCATGGTAATAACTATACCAAATTAATTAATTAATTTTCTAAAATCCGGTAGCTTATTTAGGAAGTTTAATTAAAAATTCCCCAATTTCATTTTTTTGAAACAATTTTCAACGCTGTAACGAATGAATCTAACAAAACTAAACACGATAAGCTATTAGGCCTAAACCGGGTATAATAATTAATAATAACAATAATAATAATATAATAATATAAAAACTGTTCTACGAAAGGTATCTATTACTAATCTATTTAAAAAAGATATTTGTTTTTTTTTTATTCTCTTTGGGATATTCAGATATTTGAATATTTGTTTGTCTAAACGTTTAAGATTCAGTTTATCGCTAGGTAGGTAATATAACGTTTTAGAGACGTTCTATTTAGACAAAAAAATGTCTTTTTTGGAAGGAACATGGCACGAGAAATATTTTTTATCCTTTAAAAATATTTCAATAAATTTTTAAATTGGCTGGGCTCATTTTTTCTCGAACGTAAAAAAAAATTACTATTTTCAAAGCAATTTAATAGGATAATAGGAAATAGTATCTTTTTTAAGAGAATTTAAAAAATTTTATATAAAAATTTTAAATAATATAAAATGATGCGATAGCTTTGTCTGTCTGATATAATAAATTACAATCTTGGAAGGGTTTTTGTCAAAAAGAAAAACGCATTGAAAGTGCCTCCTGTATAGAGAAAGGGCTAAGAACTTTTGAAAATTGCATAGACACTGCAATTTTTGTTCATAATTAGTAATTTTACTTAATATGAGAAGTAAACAACTTAGGACGCGATTTGCGGATGAATGGAAGATAATTTTCCATATTCTTAGCGATTCTGAGTAATAGCTTGTAACATAGAACTTAAAGGGAGGGTGAAGTAGAAAATCAAGTGATTTTTTATCGATTCTTCTACTAATTACAAGACCAGTCTGCATAGTGTAACATTCAGGAAATACAGACTCCGAATGATTTTAAAATTCAAATTAGGTTCAGATTTTAAGGATAATTTTAAACAAGGACTTCCGACCAATCGCGTAACGCCCTGCCTTTTTATTAACAAAATTCCCGTGGCACGCTCCATGTCGAATGAAATTTATCACGAGATTTGATAAAATTTGAGCGCGACGTGACAATCGTGGCGCGAGACACGGAACGTGATACGAGAATTTTGTTAACAAAAAGGCAGGGCGTTACGCGATTGGTCAGCATTCCTTCTTTAAAATTATCCTTAAAATCTGAACCTAATTTGAATTTTTAAAATCATTCGGAGTCTGTATTTCCTGAATGTTTCACTATGCAGACTGGTCTTGTAATTAGTAGAAGAATCGATAAAAAATCACTTGATTTTCTACTTTACCCTCCCTTTAAAGGAAAAGTTCAACTATCATAAAAAGAACAGCCTTTTTCTAAATATAAAATGAAAAAATATTAAAAATAAATTAATAAATGATCTCTTATTACAAAATAACTAACATTTAATTAGTCTTAAAAACGAGGGCTACTGTTATGCCAACCGCCATTGGTATAGTGGCGTCTGCTAGCCAGAACCTCTTGCCCTTCCTTACCATCTGTGAGAATTTGGTTCGATTTAGCAGACGCCACTAAACCAATGGCGGATGGCACAGTAGTCCTCGTTTTTAAGACTAATTAAATACTAATTATTTTGTAATAAGAGATCAATTATTTATTTTTTTTTTAAATATTTTTAATTTTATATTTAGAAAAAGCCCGTACTTTTAAGGTACTTTTCCTTTAAAGTAATTAATTTAGTTAGATAAACTAAGGTTAATTAATTATAATAACAAAATCTTTTAAGATATCCCGTTGGATATCCTATATTGTATAAATTACAAACAAAACTCTTACCAGGCTCTGTAACAATAAGTTTCTTGGCCATTTCTTCATACAGAGGGCAATGGTCTTTCGTAATAGAAACCTTAATTTCTTTATAAAGTAACAGTAACACAGAAAAATTTCATATAGTATATACTGAGTCTTAGCTTTCTTTTGTTATTTTTTTTTATATTTTGGTACGGTGAATAAATATCCAGTATTGATAATTTAGAACAACGTCAATTAAACGTAAAAAAATAAAAGGATTTCTAATTTTTTCTTCCAGGGTTGGAAGTTGGAAGGGTAGCGGATTTTTGCTGATATTTGTTAACGGATCTCATCGAATTTCTAGATGACAAAACACAAACAAATGTCAGCGTGTAAGCAAAATATAAGTGAAAATGTAGAGTTCCCTAAGACTTCCATATCAATTTAAACTTAAAGCAAAGTGCCGATCCAGCGGGTCCCCTACAAGTTGACTTTCCTTACAAACTCCAGTTTTGGCTTGGCAAAGGCTAGTGGGCGGGGTTATAATTGCAGGGTTTGTACGAAATTTTTACATAGAAAATCCCTGACTTTTCCAGGTTATCCCTGACCAAATTTTGGAAATATCCCTGACTATTTTAAGGGGTTTAACAGAGCCCACTTCATCACACCTGTCTCATATTTAGTATTGCTCGAAGCATAGCTTAATATACCCTGACATATCCCTGACTTTTTAGTAAAAAGTTTCAAATCCCTGACTTATCCCTGACCTTTTCCCCTATTTTCCAAATCCCTGACTTATCCAGGTTTTCCAGGTTCCGTACGAACCCTGAATTGCAGGTATAAATCCCGCCCACAAATGTCTCCTGCCTTCGCCAAGCCAAAACTGGAGTTCTTAAGGAAAGTCAACTTGTAGGGATCCGCTGGACCCGCGCTTTGCTTTAAAGGTCAGATAACATAACATTATACCTTAAAAGAATGGCCTTTTTCTAAATATAAAAGGAAAAATATTAAAAAATAAATGATCTCTTATTACAAAATAATTAACGTTTAATTAGTCTTAAAAACGAGACCTACTGCGTCTGCTAGCCCGAACCTCTTACCCCGATGGGATTGGTTGAATTCTAAGCATGGGCGAATACTCGAGTAACACGAATAACTCGATCGAATATCGAGACGAATAACCGTCTCGATATTCGATAAGCCCCATTTCGGGTATTTGAACGAATATCGAATAGTGAATTTTACTATTCGGGCCTATTATTCGTTAAATATTCGACTAACTATTCGTTAAATATTCCATTAACTATTCGTTAAATATTCGATTAACTATTCGAGAAAACAAAAATATCAACCCTAAAAATGTTTTAAAAAAGTAATGGCAGTTACACTTTTTAATGTATAAGTTTCTATGGGAAAATAGGCCTGAAGTGCTACTACTCTATAGCGCATCTAAATTCTAAATATAATTTAAATTGATTTTAATTAATCCTTCTATTTCTGACTATTCGATAAGGGCAATTTTAAGTTAAGCCTAATTATTCGATATTCGGTTCCCAAACAACTATTAGTCTCGGTATTTGATAAGAAATTTTTTCACTATTCGATATTCGTCTCGATAGTCAAAAACTGGTATTCGCCCATGCTTAGTTTAATTCTCACAGGCTGTGAGAGGTAAAGGTAAGGTAGGGGTGTAAGGGGTTCTGGCTAGCAGCGCCACCAAACCAATGGCGGATGGCGCAGTAATCCATGTTTTAAGACTAATTTAATGCTAATTATTTTGTAATAAATATTTCATTCCTTTTATATTTAGAAAAAGGCCGTTCTTTTAAGGCATAATGTTATGTTACCCGTTTTTCCGTTAATCCCATAGTTTAAAATTCCCAAAATCTATCTATCATGCATAGTTTCAAATTCCCTGATCTGTGGCAACCAAGAAAGAATGAAAAGAAAGAAAGACGTAACCACCAAAAATTTAAAAGTGTATGTTTCCAATTAAAAAAGTACAGAGGATTAAAATTTTATCAAAAATTAATTACGAGTTAAAGTTTCATGCAAAGGATTCAGAGGATTCGGAACGAAGCAGAATTCTTGCGGTGGCATACCTGGGGGAGCTTCTGGTGCTTTGATGAGCGGCGAATCCGCCAGCGTCAATCTTCTTCTTGATGCGAGAGACCCATCGTTGTTGTTCATCCGCTGATCCAGCCAGCAGCAAGATATTTTTGGCCATGTTGAAATCAACTTTGCAAGGGTTGATCTCGTCCTCATTCTTGTTCAAGTGGTCCTTGTGGATTTTTAGTCGACAGCCTGCGCAATTATTACGTAAAGAATTTTGAACAATCCAGGATCTAGATTCGTGTGATCCCCTTATCCAAATTTCAAGAATTGCCCTCCCAGGGAGCCCACTCTTAAATTTAAATTCCTTATAGGAAAAATAGGAATTTTTTTCCGGAATTATAGGATTTTATAGGAGAAAAAATGTGTTACTGTTTTTATAGGAAAATATAGGACTAAAAATGCTCATATATAATACAATTTTGAGGGGTTTAAACTATGTAGAAAAATCTCAAAAAATGAAAAATAACAAATTGGATTTTACTTTGAAAACTCAGAAGAACTTAATTAAAATATAATATAATATAATATATAAAAAATCCTAAGCGAGCTCCGCAATTTCGGTGTCTATTCAAATGTGATCTCGATAAAAAAAGCTAAATCTTGATAAATTTGATGCTAAACTATACGAAAACTTCGACTAAGTCAAAAATATAGGATATTATAGGACCTTTCATGAAATTATAGGATAATATAGGACTGGTTCAAAAATATAGGATATTATAGGACCTTTCATGAAATTATAGGATAATATAGGACTGCTTCAAAAATATAGGAATTTATAGGAATTATAGGACCGGTGGGCTCCCTGCCCTCCCTACACAACGAAAATCAAAGAAACAGAACGGTACTCACGTCTGCATTCTAACGCTGGTGGTGGCTTGAACATATGCCAGTTTGGTCTCGAACAAACATCGCAAGTTGTTGGCATATGATAAGTAATCGGGATGAAATCATGGCCCTTTAAAATAATATTACCTTGTTGGGAAGACTTGAGAAGAAAAAGAACAGCGTTAAAATTAATTTTCAATCTTTAAAGGGAGGGTGAAGTGGAAAATCAAGTGATTTTTTATCGATTCTTCTTCTAATTATAAGACCAGTCTGTATAGTGAAACATTCAGGAAATACAGACTCCGAATGATTTTAAAATTCAAATTAGGTTCAGATTTTAAGGATAATTTTAAACAAGGACCTCCGACCAATCGCGTAACGCCCTGCCTTTATGTTAACAAAATTCTCGTGGCACGTTCCGTGTTGAATGAAATTTATCACGAGATTTGATAAAATTAGGCGTGCGACGTGACAATCGTGGCGTGAGACACGGAGCGTGCCACGAGAATTTTGTTAACAAATAGGCAGGGCGTTACGCGATTGGTCGGACGTCCTTATTTAAAATTATCCTTAAAATCTGAACCTAATTTGAATTTTAAAATCATTCGGGATCTGTATTTCCTGAATGTTTCACTATGCAGACTGGTCTTATAATTAATAGAAGAATCGATAAAAAATCACTTGATTTTCCACTTCACCCTCCCTTTAAAAACTATCAATTCGATGTAGAATTATAACTTATATTGAACAATTCAGTAACATACCTCTTTTGGCAGTGAAAAGTCAGGATTATCTCCCGGTTTCCTACTCTCGCCCTCTCCCGCGTAAAATATTTGGAAAATTCTCGGTATATCTTGGGCATCCGCTCTATAAACGTCGCCTTGCGTTACCGGTCTAACGTGAAATAATTTACTGCAAGGATAATCACGCAAAATGATCAATTAGTGTCATAAAACTAGAAAAAACTTCAAAAAAGTTACACTATACTATGGAAATTATTTAAAAGTTCATTACTTTAGGTCTAAGATTAGCGTTGGATCAGCATTTGCTTTATCAGCTTCGTTGTTATAAAATATAATCTTCTGGCTACTGACGACAACGTACTGCTTCCTCCAACCGTGACGTTTGATATTTTTCTGGCTGGGTATTGACATCCAGCCTTCTAAACGCATCTCTGAAATTTAAATAGAGCGTTTTTAGCCACATCGTATTGTATGATGAGGCTCTTAGTTTGACCCGAGCCGTAGTAGTAGTAGTAGTAGTGGCCGGGTGTAACAGGTTTAGGCCTAGGCTACCGCTATGTCAGTAGAACTATTAATAATAATAACTCACTCTCGGTATATCCAGTGAACTGCCAGGGGCTCGGTTCATATCCTGTCGTCTGCTGCTTATCAAATACCGTGAGACCGTGACTCCGTAACTACCCACCGCCAACCTCACTCGATCACAAAACAACACTACCCCCGGATCCCAGGCTTTTATAGCCCTCGCTCTATACTGCCTTGGTCACGTGTTTAGCAGACGACAGGATACTCCTACACAGGGTTGTCGCTTTCGTTATCGTTAGATTTTAGCTTAAAAGGAATTCGATAGTACCTCAACCCACCCATAGGGGTAACTGAGCTCGGTTAGAGATTTTGTATTATTCAAAATTTTTCTTGGTCTTAGCCGGGATTCAAACCCGGGTCGCTCTCGCAGTAGTAAGACATTCTACCACTGAGCCATAGGGATTTAATAGAAACCTCCAGTTTGTATCATTTAGTTTTATCTCTAAAATGTGATGTGGGGTGGGGTACCTCTTAATCTGTACCCGGGTCGCTCTCGCAGTAGTAAGACATTCTACCACTGAGCCATAGGGATTTAATAGAAACCTCCAGTTTTTATCATTTAGTTTTATCTCTAAAATGTGGTGTGGGGTGGGGTACCTCTTAATCTGTACCCGGGTCGCTCTCGCAGTAGTAAGACATTCTACCACTGAGCCATAGGGATTTAATAGAAACCTACAGTTTTTATCATTTAGTTTTATCTCTAAAATGTCGGGGTGATGTGGGGTGGGGTACCTCTTAATCTGTGGGGTCGGATACTTCTGAATTTGTATGTTTGGGGTGGGGTTTTCATATTTATTTTCTTTTTATTTATGTGCTAATTAAATAGATAACGATGTGGCTACTATTAAGGCCCTTGAGCCATCTTGTTACTTTGTACTTTATAAAAGCTAGAAAGATCATCAAACCTGATAGATTCTCGTCAAAGTCACCATCTTGTCCACTACCGATGCTGGCTGTTTCGCTGTTAGACAGACTATGTAGCTTTTGTTGCAAATGTTCAATCTCGGCGCTTTTGGAGTCCAGCTCCATCTGAATTTTCATTCGAGCTTGATTCTCTTCGTATAGTAAACCATGAAGCTCTGATATATCTTTTTGAAGCCGGGCTTGCATCTTTTGAAATTTATCTTTCTCCTGAACATTATTAAAAACAATTTAGCAAAGATGTTAACTAACTAAATAAATAAATAAATAAATAGTAATAAATAAATTACGGAAGTAAGTTCTTGTTGAAGTTTGCGACACTCTTTTTCCTTTTTTCTTAGATCTGTTATGTTTCCTTTACTCTTATTAGGAGTCATATCTTTACGATTCATAATCTCAGCCAATTTGTTAACGGCTTGGCTCTTTAAGAGCTTTTCTTGTTGAATCTGTTTAGTCAATGTGACAATGGTATTGTCTATGGAAGCGTATTGGTTCCTCAAATTGTTCAGATCTAAAAGAAAAAATGATGTGAAACAATCGTAATCATTCACTCTGTAATGTAACAAGTTAAAAGTAACGCCATGAAATATTAAGCATGCGTACCTTCTTGAGTCGCTTTTAATTTCGTTTCCATCTCCTCTTGATAGATTTTGAATTTATCCGCGCTCTTTTTCAACTCATTCTCTTTGTCTTTAAGCTGCGAAAACACAGTTCGATATTCACAGTTTAAACAAACGAACAAAATCAAGAATACTGAACCATATTCTTTATAACTTAATAACTTACACTAGCAGAGAGATTTTCTTTGGATTGCGTTTCCGTCTGCAAAATAGACTTCAAATTTTTAATCTCCAAGTCTTTCAATGTGAGATCTTTTTCAAGCTCAGCGGCAGTTTCTTCCGATATAGATCTAGCCAAAGCGTCTCCATCCGCTCGCGCTGTTGCTAATTCTAATTGGTGACTGAGCTTCATCCTGCAATGAATATAATTAGGATATCCCATGAATTTTATGACGCTACGAAAACATACTTTTCCTCCTCCAACTGTTGCAATAGTTGTTGCCTTTCTTCCAATTCTTCTTTTAAACTGGTGTTGGCATTTTTGTACAAGGTCTAAATATTAATTAATAAGATGCATAGGTTAATTGCAACTCTGAGTCGATTTTAGTGCAATAAAAAACCGTACTCACAGAAAAATATTGTTCAGCTTCAAACTGATCTTGTAGCTCCTTCATTTGTAGATCGTCTACTGACTTTGCTCTATTGCGAATCGCAATTGCCATTAAGCATTCGACAAAAAAAGCTTAGAAAAAACAGAACTACAGATACTTACACTTTAATTTTCTTCATCTCGTCGTTGAGTCCCGCAATGACAGACTGCAAATCATCCAACTCAACATTAAGCTGCCTCTCTTTCACCCTGAGTAACGTCAACTGGTTATTGACTGTGGCCAGTTCTGACTGAGTTTGATTTCGTTTCTGAGTTTCTTCATCAACTTGGGCCGCGATGGCTTTGTTCTTTTCAGCCTCTTGTCGCAATTCACCCTCCAATTTCTGTAATTGCAGTTGTTGTTGACGATAATCGACGGACATCATGGACATCTGGCACTCCTTTTCTTGAACCGTCGCTTCCGCTTTTGTTCTGGCGTTCTTTTCTTCATTCAACTTAGCTTGTAAAGCTTGGATGGTTTGTATACTCGTTTCATCCATGGTCGAGTGAAGTTTATTGGCCAAGTCTTCGCGGTGAGCCGCCACTTCTTGTTCGTATTTCTTTTGAAAGTTTTTCGAGTCTAGTTCCAACATTGCACGTTCCTGCGAATTACGTAATAATCTAAGCTTTTTACTATGAAGGGATTTCCACTAGGCCTGTGCGAGTACCCGGTACCCGAAAATTACCCGGTCGGGTATAGGGTCGGGTACCCAACCCGATACCCGAAAACTTAATTTCTTAATACCCGAAATTATTCGAATATTTGAATTTTCCCGCTCATTACCCGTGACAAGGCTTAGGACAATCGGGTATTGGTTTGGCAAAGTTTCTTGAACTTAAGTTTGAGTAAACTTTTCCACAATGCTCAGTATTATTCATTATTTCAATCCTCGCTAATAGCTTAAATAAAAGGTGGAATTCATAAACGTCGGACGCAACGCAATTTAGTACAGGCAAAGGCAGGGCGTCGTGCGCAAAAGGCGGAAGTTTGCGCACGACGCCCTGCCTTTGCCTGTACTAAATTGCGTTGCGTCCGACGTTTATGAATTCCACCTTTAGCGTCTTATTTTTGCACTTTTCGCCATAATGGTATCCAAGTCTTTCATGACACTTATTTTTCTCACAAATAAAAGTATTTCATCCCGATAAGTACCCGATATGATTTTTTGCTACCCGAAAAGCACCCGACTAATGGTAGTTTAGCTAGGCCTAATTATTCGAGTACCCGTTAGAAATCCGGGTACCCGTCCCGATACCCGATTGGAAGATTTTTCAACTACCCGTACCCGACCCGAAACCCAAAAATCACTACCCGCACAGGCCTAATTTCCACACTAAGCCTGTGGCTTATTTACAGGTGGGTCCCTTTACAATGCATAGAGGGGTGGTGGCTAGCCCCTATGACCCCACAGCTAACCTACAGCGCCCTATACTAACAATTACCGTTAACCTCTGCAAGTTTTGATGGAAAGAAGAAACCGGGTTAGACCGCGGAGGAAAACTCCTTTTAACAAGGGGGGAGAGAACTTGCAAACTCTACGCAGAAGGATTTGTTCCCAGATTTTCACCCGGTGCCACAGTCCGGGATCGAACCCGGGATCCTCTTGCTGCGAGGCGAAAGCGCTAACCGCTACGCCACCCCACCTTCGTGAAAGGCTAGATTCTATAGTACCAATTAAGTTAATGTCAGCTTACCTTTTCTAGGTCAGTGATTCTATTTCCTAATCGATGATTTTCATCTAAAAGAGAAGCTTCTCGATCACGTAACCTTTCTAATTCTAGTTGCAAAGCTTGTCGGCGACCTGTTATAACATAAAGTAGGAACAGTTCAATTAAATTAAACTAAATTATTAATAGAATTAATTCCAATTGCATTTGTAGCGAGCGGTTCAACTACTGAACCTTCACACACGCACACGCATAATAACACATTTATTATCAATGTAAGATCAATCGTACTTTCAAGTTCCTGCGTTTTATCGGAGACTTGCAACCTCGAATTGCGTTCCTGCTCTAGCTGAGTTTGTAAATTCATAATGTCTTTATCCCTAGCAGAATTCTGACATTGTAACGTGGCGACCTTGTTGTTTAACTCCCCAATAGTTTGCTCTTTATCAGTATTCGACTAAATACAGAGAAAGAAAACAACGTTTAAACAAACGTATCTTCATTAAAAATTAATTAAGCTGACCGACCATATTAAGCTCTAGGTTTAGTTTCTTGAGTTTCATGGCCGCTTCTGACTCGGTTTTGGCCTTTTCCTTCATTTCTATTAATTGTTTTTCTAAATTGGCAATTTTTTCCCCGACATGTTGCGAAGATTGCGACTGATGCGCTCTGGCACTTTGCTCTTGAGCAATTTTCTCCCATAGTTCCTGTACTTTGGCTTCGGCTTTTTTACGATTTTCAACTTCATTTTCAAATCTCCTTTGAACCTTTGTTTCAAAATTTAAACTTAATCCCTCAAATTACAAGAAAAAACCCATTTTACCACCACTTTACTTCTTTATAGTCGTGTTTTAAAATGGCTATCGTTTTCTCCAACTCGCGATTTTCTAAATTAATTTGATTAAAATGGTCCTCTTGTTGCGAAAATTTTTCCAATTGACTTAGCGTTATCCGATACTTGTGATCAATTTCATCCTTCGCGTTTTGCAACGAAATTTTCTCACTCTCCAGCCTTTCCATCTTTCTTTGCAAGTCTATTGCCTACAATAAATTGCCGGTAATTTTTTAATTAACGATAAAAATAATAAATAAAGGGGATTTGTAGCGAGAGATAAGACGATAAAAATAATATTTTCATTCAAAATTTATTTTAAAGCACATACCTTATCAGTCTGCGCATAAATCAAAGATGAAAAAAGGTGAAGAGTAACATGCAAAAATATAAATTAAGAAAATTAAATTTAATTAAATTAGCGACTTGAAAAATAAATTGTACTGGGATCTACAAGTTTATTAATTACTTTACTAAGGCATGCGGGACGGTGTTGGTTTCGTGCAGGAGGCTTTAAAAATAATAGAAATACATGCAAAGGAGTAATGACGCTACGCTACTTTCTTCCAATCTTTATTAAAAAATACATTACCTCGTCGCTATCTATTACTATATCGTTGGTAGGATCTCTGGCTAGAAGTCTGTGGATAGGGAAGTAAATTAATTATTTAACTTATGGTTTCGGTTATAATTAAGAGTGTGTGCGAGTCCTCAAATTTAGTTTTCGAGTCCGAGTTCTGGGAAATTCGGCTTGTCTGGACTGGTTTCGAGCAAAGGTGTGCGAGTCCCGTTTTTTCGGTTTCGAGCCGAGTCCGAGTATCGAAACTAATTTCTTATCGAGTATCGAGCCGAGTCTCAAAAATACTTTCGAGTATCGAGTATTTAGATAGGTCAAATTTTGGTTCGAGTCTCAAATATTGACTTGTCGAGTAGCAATTTTGTAAATTTCTCGAAAATAACGAAGATTTTCAATTATCTAATATCTAACTAGTTCAAAAAGATTGTTAGTGATCAATTAAACATTGAACAGGTGATTTTCAAAATAAATGATCATGAACTCATCATCTGCTATAGTTGTAAGCCTCGGACTCGAGTATTTGTCGAGTATTTAAGATGTTAAAAAGCTACTTGAATCTGTCTCGAGTATCTCAATGTGTTGTTATCGAGTATCGAGTCGAGTACTCGGCTCGATACTCGAACTTAACGAGTACTCGCACACCCCTGGTTTCGAGTCCAAGCCCCGGGAATTTTGTTTTGAGCCGATCGGGCCCTTAAAACATGGTTTAGAGTCCAAAATTCTTAATCAAGTCTAATTAGAGTACAAAATTCACGACCAACGACCTCTCTCGTTAGGCTGTTTAAGTTGGCCCCTTTGCGAAAAATTGGTCTGGTTGGGAATAAACGAGTTTCAAGTCCGAGTCCTCGGACTCAAGTACCCGTCATTTCAGAGTACCCGCACAGGCCAAATTATAAATCCTTACTGATAATCTCCCGAATAAGTAAACCCAATAAAAGGTAGATGATTTCCCGCAAAAGCTTTAGGTGCTGGAAAATTCTCCTCCATTGTATTGTCTTTCTCAATGTCGTCAAAATTACTGGTATCGTCATCGCTCATTAATTCAGGTACTACAGGTGGAACGCCTGAAATTGATAAAAAAGCAATTTAGAAAACAGCGTTTCCGCACAATATATATTATTGCTAATCAATTACAATCTCTTATATTTTCAAACGTCCATTGGTCATTTTCAAAGAAAGGATGCCTCTTAATCTCTTCAACTCCGTTTCGTCCTAATCTTTGTGAACTAAAAAAACAAAAAATGGACATTAATATTTTCCGCAACAATACTCCTTAATGAAAATTATTAACCTATCAGTCAAAAAAGCGTGAATGAGGTTTTTGGCTTCATTAGAAATTTCAACATCATCCGGAAAATCGAGCGTGTCTTTATGATCCATGATTTTCCCGTAAGTACCCACTAAGGAGTCCGCGTAGAATGGCGTATCTCCAACAAGCATTTCATAGAGAAACACGCCAACTGACCACCAATCACATTCACGCCCGTAACAACCTTCCCCTCCTTGAGATTTTAAAACCTCGGGGGAAATATAATCGGGAGTTCCAACTGCTGTATCAGATCTAACTAAACCATCCTGAAATTAATTCATCAAAAATCACAATTAAACATTAATTAAATCAATGCATCTAAAATTAAAAGCCAAGTTCGCGCATACCCTGTCCATTTTCATACAGGTTCCAAAATCAGCCAATTTCAAATGTCCATGCTGATCTAAGAGCATATTGTCCGGTTTAATGTCTCGATGGACAAATCCCATAGAATGAATAGAATCAACGGCTAAAACTACTTCGGCGCAATAAAACTTGGCCCATTTCTCAGGAACATCATAGTTACTCATTAAATTTACTAAATCGCCTCCCGGCATATAATCCATTACCATATATAAGTATTTATGGTCTTGAAATGAGAAATGAAGCTAAAATAATAATTAAATTTTAATATTTTAAATAAATTTTAATTTTTCTACAGTTTCTTCATTCTTATTAAAGTCAATATATACTTTGACTATCCAGTCTGTATTTGCATGTGCCATTATAAACCTTTCTTCCCAAAAAAACGCTGAATCTGAACGTTTAATCTATAAACACGAAGTAAATTTTGAAATTCACATTTTCACTCTAAAGAGATTTAGCAGTGGTGTGCGAGTCCCGTTTTTTTCGGTTTCGAGCCGAGTCCGAGTATCAAAACTAATTTCTTATCGAGTATCGAGCCGAGTATCAAAAATACTTTCGAGTATCGAGTATTTAGTAGGCCTGTGCGGGTAGTGATTTTTGGGTTTCGGGTCGGGTACGGGTAGTTGAAAAAACTTCCAATCGGGTATCGGGTCGGGTACCCGGATTTCCAACGGGTACTCGAATAATTAGGCCTAGCTAAACTACCATTAGTCGGGTGCTTTTCGGGTAGCAAAAAATCATATCGGGTACTTATCAGGATGAAATACTTTTATTTGTGAAAAAAATAAGTGTCATGAAAGACTTGGATACCATTATGGCGAAAAGTACAAAAATAAGACGCTAAAGGTGGAATTCATAAACGTCGGACGCAACGCAATTTAGTACAGGCAAAGGCAGGGCGTCGTGCGCAATAAGCGGAAGTTTGCGCACGACGCCCTGCCTTTGCCTGTACTAAATTGCGTTGCGTCCGACGTTTATGAATTCCACCTTTAAGCTATTAGCGAGGATTGAAATAATGAATAATACTGAGCATTGTGGAAAAGTTTACTCAAACTTAAGTTCTTCTAAGTTCAAGAAACTTTGCCAAACCAATACCCGATTGTCCTAAGCCTTGTCACGGGTAATGAGCGGGAAAATTTAAATATTCGAATAATTTCGGGTATTAAGAAATTAAGTTTTCGGGTACCGGGTACTCGTACAGGCCTAGTATTTAGATAGGTCAAATTTTGCTTCTTTCGAGTAATTATCGAGTCTCACTTTCAAATATTGACTTGTCGAGTAGAAATTTTGTAAATTTCTTGAAAATAACGAAGATGTTCAATTATCTTATATCTAACTAGTTCAAAAAGATTGTTATTGATCAATTAAACATTGAACAGGTGATTTTCAAAATAAATGATCATGAACTCATCGTCTGCTATAGTTGTAAGCCTCGGATTCGAGTATTTGTCGAGTATTTAAGATGTTAAAAAGCTACTCGAATCTGTCTCGAATATCTCAATGTGTTGTTATCGAGTATCGAGTCGAGTACTCGGCTCGATACTCGAACCGAGTACTCGAACTTAACGAGTACTCGCACACCCCTGAGATTTAGATTTTTCATTATTTACCATTTCAAATTTGCTCAGAAGTTTCATTGCATAAACTTGTTTTGTATATTTATGGCGCACCAATTGAACTTCACCAAAAGCTCCTCTACCTATCACTTTTATGACTGTGTAATCATCCGCTTTCATGCGACAATCACTAACAAGTTCCGCAGATTTTTCATCTAAGAATCATTTAAGATATTGAGTAAGAATTTTCCATTAAAACTTTATTATAAGTGTGTTTTTACATCTTTGAAGAAAGCTTTCTATATTTTTTATCCTTCTCAGGACTGGGTGATCGCAATCAATCACCAATGCTTGCACCGTGTCCTTCATTCATTTGGACAATATGATCAGTAAATAGTAACTATTAAAAGTAGGAACAACCTAACTCACCAGCAACCCATCTAAATTCATTTCCGACCTCCTGTCAACTACCCTGTTTTCCAGTTCTTTGAGTCGGCTATACCGATTCATGTCTTTTATTTTGTATTCCATTACGCTATGTAGAAATACCATAATTCTGGTTTACGTTACTTTTGAAAAATCTTTGAAACAAGGCAGGGTTCATACAACTTTTGGAAAACAAATTTCCCTGAGATTTCCAGGTTTTTCCCCATATACTTCCCTGAATTTTCCAGGTTTTTCCCGTATATGGAGTATCCTATGGAGCAAATGTTAACAAAGGAGGGGGGGGGGCAAATATGACTATTACATAATCAAAAGACATCCCCGTATCTCTAGTAGAACCTGAGTTATGACCCTCGAAAGTATAGTGTAATGTTAATACTATGGAGGAGGTGTGTTTATGAACATTTTGCTTAATTACTCGGCCCCCGTTTGTCGTAGCCCTATGTTTTTAGTATGGTTGGATAGGGGACAAATTGGACTATAACATACTCAAAGGACACTCTTATATCTCTAATATAACCAGAGTTATGAGCCTCCAAAGTATAGTGTAATGTTAATCCTATGGAAGGAATGTTTATGAACATTTTGCTTAATTACTCGGCCCTTGTTTGATACAAATTTCCCTGAATTTTACTAAAAATTCGAAATTTCCCTAAATTTTCCCTGATGTTTTTGTCAACTATTTATTTCCCCGATTTTTCCAGATTTTCCCTGTTTTCCAGGTTTGTATGAACCCTGCAAGGAATTCAGGATTACCTTGACGATCTTCGTTCAAATGTTCAATTTCATTGATTGAATTGAATTGACATTTATACACTCAACCAGTTATTAAAATATTGTTTAAAATCTATCTTAAAAGCATCTAAAACACGCACGAAAAGTGAGCATCACGTATACACTTTATATTAAGCGTTTCGTTGATGAAAATTAGGCTAATTTAATTTTCGCTCATTAAACTTTTTTGGATAATCATTTTTTTTGTACAAACTCACGGCAGTGACGGCACTGGCAAAAGCCAAGGCTTAATAATGGAAGAATGTAACAACATTGTTATTGTTATCGAAAAATCATGGTTAATACGTTATAAATATACAACGCGATTTCAAAGTAAATTTTAAAAGAGGAAAGTAATCGACTATTTAAACCGAAAACGGAAAAAACGCGCTTAATTAATGGGTTTAAAACAATACAATCGACTTTGAAAATTCCATCAACGATCCTTCCAAAAAAATTTCAAGCATCTCTCATCTCACCGTACAGGTTGAAAAGCGTAGACTTCGAGCAAAGTCAACATCGGCCAAGTCAAGAAATATACCCACATTTTCGATAGTGACGTCACATATTATCCAGACATTCTCAATTCAGGCTTAGAAATAAGACAAGTCCAAAATCAGTTTATTAATTCGTTGGAGCTCTTTTTATGAAACCCCAAGTCGCACTGGTCTCAATTTCTACTTTACATATTCCAATTTAAATACATCGATTACGGGAAACTGATCCTTGGTACTTGTTTAATTATTCAAGACACCATAGGTCACAAAACTGGAGAAAAAAATCCTTATTTCGAAGCCTGTTCTGATTCCGATTTCTATGTTTCCGAAATGAATCCCTAACGGTTTGAAACGTGGCCTACGTTAATCAAGGCCTGTGCGCGGCGCCGATTTTTATTTTCGTTTGACAATAAAGCTATCCCAGAATCCTTAGTGTGACGTCGCCCATGCTATTTCCCCATAGAACCGAAGTGGTACCAAACATGGCCGCCCGCTGCCAAAGCTAAGCCCATGACGTGTTACATAGACACTGACGTCACAACTGAGATAGCTCTATTTTAGTTGCCAATTCTCTCACCTGAGGCGCTATTAGCTGGACTTAAATAATTTGAAATGTTCATTTTCTCGCGCTTAGAAGCTTAAATACCGTTAAATACTCATTTTCGCGCCCGTTTCGGTCCAGCTATCAATGAAATCTCGCGGTAAAATAGGGAGAAAATAAGAAGTCGCGTTTCTTAAAAGTCGCCCCTTCGGAACTACCGCGCACAGGCCTTGATTAACGTAGGCAACGTTCGGAATTGCTAAGCAGACGACAGATTCGGTTAACCATGTTCGCAACTTCGCAACAATCGAGTGGGCTATGGATAAACATAGACATCGAAATAATTAAGGAGGCGGACCCAATTTTTCGTGTACATAATCTCCGATCATCAAATTAAGCAGTAAAATTATCCCGCAAAAAAATACGGGTTCTTTGTTTCACATGCTATTTTTATGCAAATTTTGAAATTAGTATTGATAAAGTAGGAAATCGGGTTAGGTTTCGGAATCGAAAGTCGAAGTTTGAATTTTCGAAAACGCCAGTGTTTGAAGTGCACCCATCTGGTGAATATTATTTACATTAAAAATGTAAACAGACCATAGATGGGCACTATCATATCATTTGATAGTTTTACCACTTGATACGATAGAAAACTAAATCTGCCCCTATCAAAGTATCAATTTTGATAGTTATTTTCGAGAAAAATTTGAATTATAATGATCGATTGAGTTTGATAGCTTAGAAAGTGCACTCGAAGTTGATATGATTCATTGATTCGTTGAAATCTTCTAGAGAAAAATATCGATTCTCAACGTGATCTGGCTACTAACCCCATCTTTTAGAAATCATAAAAAATGATAGGCATTATTCCTTGAGAAATAAATTGATTCTTTGAGTGAGTTTATTTGGCGACATCTGTTTTCTGATTTCATTTTAAAAAATTATGTGCTAATCTTTGATAGGCAATTTTGATAGTTATGAAAATTTCTGGAAAGATAAGTCGTTTTTTGAATGATATCGAAGTTTTTAATATATTTGAACGTTAGCAAGTGTAGGTTTATTCTATAAGAAGATTCTGTACTTGGTGGTCGTTATAACCCTCTCAAACAAATAAATAAAAATAAAATAAACGATGGTTCAACAGTTCAAACTGTGAAGACGGAGCTTCTTGTATATAGAAGCTCCGTGCTGTCACTGATGTGAACGACTACTCGAGGAGGAAGAACGATTCCACGAAATCATCCAAACGTAGAATTAGATAAATTAAAGTGTAGATTTTCTGATTTTTATTACCCACAGTTTTAATTGCAATTTTTGCCTTCAATTATTATTAGTTAACCGTTTATAGTAGATGGTTTAGATTAAATCAAGGGCGAATAATTTGAAAAAGTTTGGATAGTAGCTTTTGAACTATAGACAGTTAAAAGTCAAACTTGAGAAATGAGATTATGGAAATTATATGAATATATGAAAATATTAGAAATTCTACAAAATCAGGAAATATCAGGAATCGATTAAACAGAGTAAAAGTAGGTAGAGCCCAAATCAGTTTGATCGAAAACAATCAAATTTAAAGTCCGGAAATTAAATAATCGATTAATTTAGTCGTTCCTAAAGATTTCAATTTGATTTGATAGGCAAAAAATCTATCTAACAATGAGAGCCAATCTAACATATTGAAGGAAGATTTGATAGTTTCACCATCTATGATTTGTTGAGAGGGAAAAAATCTATCTAACAAATAATGCCCGTCTAAAATATAGCTAGAAGAATTGATAGTTTCGCCAAATATGATAGTTTGAGAGGAAAAATATCTATCTAACCAGCAGTGTCAGTCTAAAATATAGTCAGAAGAGTTGATAGTTTCGCTATCTATGATAGTTTGAGAGGAAAAATATCTATCTAACCAGCAATGTCAGTCTAAAATATAGTCAGAAGAGTTGATAGTTCCGCCATCTATGATAGTTTGAGAGGAAAAAAATCTATCTAAGAAGGAGTTCCACTCTAAAATATAGCCAGAAGAATTGATAGTTTCGCCATCTATGATAGTTTGATAGGAAAAAAATCTATCTAAGGAGGAGTGCCCAACTCTGAAACAGACTGTCAAAGAGATCTAAGTTTCACTTTCACGACGGGTGCACGTGATGGGGGAAGGTGTCGGTTTAAATTTGCTTGCCAAAAAATAATTTTATTGATAATAAATAACCCGTCCGTTGAGCCATTTCCTGTATACAAAAGAGTACAAAGTCCGCCTTACATCAAAGCGCGTCTCTAAAAACAACTGAAAATGTCGCTGGCTAGCTTCTTAAAAGGAATTATTATTGAGATCTTTTGCTGTCTTTACATTTTTTCATTGCAATGTCGAACCTCAACATTTCAAAATCTATTGAAAGACAAATCGTGTCTGAACGAACTGAAAGAAAATGTAACAGTTTGCCAAAACTTGAGCAATTATCCGATGATCGAAAACAGTGTCCAAAGAATAACTACGAGTTATAACATGTACTACTCGTTAATTAGTACAATTCCATCTATCATCGCGGCCATTTTTCTAGGTACCTGGTCCGATAAATACGGACGCAAAATACCCATAATCATCGCCGTAGTTGGAACTTTGATGGAAGTGGTTGGAATCATTTTAAATTCCGTCCATTTCAATGCCCCGATCTTTTACACGCTACTTCCGGCAATACCAGGAGGAATGACTGGCGGTTCCATGGTCATTTTAACAGCCTGCTACTCGTACATATCAAATATAAGCAACGCCTCAAATCGCGCGACACGTTTCAATTTTATAAATATAGTCTACACGTTCGCCGGGCCTTTGGGTATTGCTCTAGGGGGAGTTTTGTACAAATTTCGCGGAACCACGTCTGTTTTTATACTGTCAGCCGCGGTTTTAACTGGAGGTCTCATGTTATTGCTAGTCTTATTTGAAGAAACTGATAAAGAGCAATTTACTCACAATAGACTAACGTACAAAACATTGATATCGTTGGACAATGTTAAAGAGAATGTAAAAGCTTGTTGCAAACACCGTGAAGGAAAAACGAGATTGGAAATATGGCTCATCTTTGTCACAAATTTCCTAGTCAACATGTCTTTCATGGGTAAAAATGCACCTTAATTCAATCTCACCATTTGCAAGTCCTTTTAACGTCACTACCTCCATAAATGTTGGTAATGACATCACCCATTGCAATTTTTGCACTTATACAATACAAGCCACATAAATTTTCGCATTCATGCAAGCCCTTTTAACAATAACTAAGACGTCATTCGTATGTGTCAATTTTCACACTCGCAAGCGTGTGGACCATTTCGGAAATTACATACAGAGAAACCAACATAGAGGGGCAAGGCCGCCATTGGGGCATTCTCCCTCTCGAAGAAAGCATTGCTAGAGGCAGAGCGAGTTTGGCTAGCCTCCCTCGTCACCAGCTTGTACTGAACTCGTGCTCCCCCCCCCCAATGGCGGCCTCGCCCCTGTGTGTTGGTTTCTCTGAAATTCCGAAATGGTCTATATCGGGTCATATGGCGCCCCTAAAACGCTGGCTATTCTTCTCTACACACCAATTTTACCTTGACAAAGGCAAGAACCAATAGAGTAATGTCAGTTCTACTATGCAAACGTCATACCATAGAGTAGTGTCGGTAGAGGGGGGAGTAGACTGTGTATCCCTCCCTCTAGGCGCGCTTTTGTAAGAGGGGATACTGTACGCGCCTGGTAGGGGGGATGACACTTAGCTTAGAGATAGAAGGGTATGACGTTTGCATACGTAGAACTGACATCTAGCTCTAGCTCAGTGTTATCCCCCCTACCAGGCGCGTACAGTATCCCCTCTTACAAAAGCGCGCCTATAGGGAGGGATAAACAGTCTACTCCCCTCTCTACCGACACTACTCTATAGGAACTTGTCAATGAGGGGGGAATTAAAACTAGCCTTTGTCAAGTTTAGCTGGCCAGTCAACTCCACCCCTCGACTTCGGGAGCATTAGTGGCATTTGAACCATAGCCGATTTTTGCCATGGTATCATAGAATAGCGCCGCTACGGTGCGTCTGGCACCATAGCTAAGGGCCTCACACACGAACCCTTTTTAATTCATCTATATAGAGTCTTAAAGCCTTACCACGGTTTTTGGCGGCCATATTGGTGGGTTTCAGCTTTCCCCGCGTATTGAACTCCCAGTATGACTGTGTAAATGATGTCAGAAATCTTAGCTCCTCCCCTAACTCATAGTTCTCTATACTTTTAAAATACGTATTTCAACTTTGACAGGAACTATAACGGTGCAATTCATGTTTGCTCTGAAGATGTACAACTGGGACAATTACTATTACTCCATGGTCTCAATGATCATTTCTATAGTTCAAGGAACAGCTGTCTTGATCTCGGTACCCGTTTTGAGCAAAGTACTCAAAATACATGACGCTATTTTGGCTCTGATCGGGGCTTTCTCATTGGCTTCCCAAGAACTAATTCGATCCGTTGCGCACGAAGAATGGGTTTATTATGTAGCAGCTGCCACGGGATTAGTAGGAGCCCAAGTTAATGTAGCTACGCGATCACGACTCTCGAAACTAGTCAAAAAAGACGAAATAGGTATAGCGCCTCGGATCAAAGCGATGCTCCTTTGGCGCCTCTAGTATGTCAACTGTATAGTACACCCCAACTGTACCTTTCCAAAGGCAGGAACCAATAGAGTTATCTAAGGTGGAATTCATAAACGTCGGACGCAACGCAATTTAGTACAGGCGAAGGCAGGGCGTTGTGCGCAAACGTCCTGCCTTCGCCTGTACTAAATTGCGTTGCGTCCGACGTTTATGAATTCCACCTTTAGTGCGTCGTCACCCATGCTATTTGCCCATAGAACCTAAGCGGTACCAAACATGACCGCCCGCTGCCAAAGCCAAATCCAAGCCCGTGACGTTTTACCTAGGCACTGACGTCACAACTGAGATAGCTCTATTAGAGGTGGACCTAAAGCTAGCATTTGCCAAGCTTAGCATCCTGTCCAACAGAAAAATCTTAAAGGCCGCCAATGGAGCCGCCCTTTGCTTTAAAGGGACTGCAAAGAAGGCATCGGCGGGTGGGTAAAAATTATTTGAAATACGTCACAGACATCACGTGATACCAAGATACAAAGGCTCCTCATAGAGTGGAATTGGACATCTAGTCCTTGTTTTTCGCCAGATTGCAGCTCCAATTCCATGAAGTGGTAGTTTTCGAAATAAAACGAACTAAGCTTCTTTGAACCACGCCTCTCCTCAGTCACGTGCTTCTGACGTATTTCAAATAATTTTTACCCACCCGCCGATGCCTTCTTTACAGTCCCTTTAAAATGTATTTAACTACATTTCTGCCTAATTTTTCAGGGAAAATATTTTCCGTTCTGGCACTCTTTGAAAGTATTCCTCCCTTATTCGGTCCCGTGGTCTTCACCTTGATTTACAACTCTTCTCTAGACTATTTTCCAGGTTTAGCTTACGTTTGTTCAGCTTGTTGTTTGATAATTCCCGTAATAGCTTACATGTAAGTGATTTCTCTCGAAGACCAAGGAAAATGGTAGTATGACCTCGATTACTAACCCAAATTTATCTCTTACGCAGGTGGATTTACGCCTTTTCACACGTGGCTCCTTATGAAAACGACGAAGAACGCGATAATTCTCAAGTTGTTCATAGGGATAGCATCAATAGTGACACTTTATTAATTGACTAATTGAGAATCGAGCTTAATAGACCCTTTTCACCGTGCACCCTTTTTTTCTAAGACGGAACACCCAATGGATCCAAATACATTAGATATAGCTTCAATCCAAAGGACTTTGTATACTGATAACATTGAAGTCCTATATAATGAATCCATGTACAGGATGTTCTGTCTGTCTTGACCCTATATCAAGTGGACTATACTGCGCCTGCCCCTTTTGAACATGCAGGGTCTATTTTCTCAATATATGCCATAAATATCTACATAAAATGTTTAGAATTCACAAAAGTACGAGTACAACATCCAGTTTTGATTCATCTGGTTTGAACTAAGTGGGAGGGGCTAAGACTACAAAATGTTATCCACTAGCAAGAAAAAGGAAATGTCTATTGCCTCAATATATGCCATAAATATCTGCATAAAATGTTTAGAATTCACAAAAGTACGAGTACGACAACCGGTTTTGATTTATCTGGTTGAACTAAGTGGGAGGGGCTAAGACTACAAAATGTTTTTTCCACTGGCAAGATGTCTATTGTCTCATTATATGCCATAATTATTTACATAAAATGTTTAGAATTCACGAAAGTACGAGTACGACAACCACTTTTGATTCATCTGGTTGAACTAAGTGGGAGGGGCTAAGACTACTAAATTTTTTTTCCACTGGCGAGAAAAAGGAAATCTAATAAAAAAGGCATGAAATGATGAATTTTTAGCCACGCCCCCTTACTTATTAAGTACTTTAATGAATTCCTAGCCTTTTACCTGCAGGTTACAAGCATCTGGCAACCCATATAAAGGGAAAGAACGCCATAACCCCCCCCCCCTCAGATACGAAATAATAAAAATAAAGGGGAGATTATTAAAATCGATATACAATCCCAACCTCTAAACCCCTAGAAATATCAATATATATCATTAGACATTTACAATTAGTTTTAAATTAAATTATATGATTTAATCTTATATATCCGTGCAATTAGTGAAGTGATCATCACACTATAAATAAGTCAATGTCACATTTTTTATATAACAATATTACAAATAAATATTTATTATACTCGACTATAAGGCACGAAAAAAGTAATAAACCAAAAAATTCAACTGATCTTACCTCTAAGGTTCGAGCAGCGTTGTAGAGTCAGACTGCTTTTAGATTAGATTAGCGTATAACTGAAGCTAAAATAATTTTAAATTTGCTTCCTAAGTTTAAATTAGGAAATTCTTTCCTTTCGCTGTTTCTTCTTCTTCTTCCTCGTTCTTTTTGTGAAAGAATGCGTGTGAATTTTTAATTAAGCCATAAATTAGGCAATTAATTTAAAAAAAAATTAAAAACTGTCACTGACCTTGGTTTGGGAGCATCTTCGGAGATAATTTCAAGATCTCCCATATTGTTTATTACCGCCGTAAACTGTACAAGAAAAAATTTAAAGGAAGTATATGAAGCCAATTTTTTTTTACAGAAATCTTATAGTTAAAATAGTATAAACTTTAGATAAATTTAATTTTCTGACGTTTCATACTCCCTTTAAAGGGACTCCAAAGATGGCAGCGTCGGGTGGGTAAACATTATTTGAAATAAGTCAGAGGCACAATGTGACGCAAAAACTCAACATGGAGTCCTTGTTTTTGCACGATTGCATCCCTGAACCACGCCTCTTGAATTTGAACCACGCCTCTTGTATTGAACCAAGCCTCTTGTATTGAACCAAGCCTCTTGTATTTGAACCACGCCTCATGTATATGAACCACGCCTCTCCTCGGTTTCATCATGCTTCTGGCGTATTTCGAATAATATTTACCAACCCGCCGCTGCCTACTTTGGAGACACTTTAAAGGGGTTGGAAAGATGGCCGCCGGTCCATTTAAAATTTCATTATTTAAATAATATTATAGTTATTAAAAAGTAATGAATGGAACATACTTTCTCATTGGATATTTCTGTATTGGATGAAAGTTCGTTCGGTGAAATTGTACGCTGAAAATTTTAAGTAATTTAATTGCACCTCTTGAGTATTTGTTATAAAATTAAGTAACATTTTGCAATTTACCCTAAGAATATCTTCAGAAGAGCTTCTTTTAATGTCCGACATTGATGTACTTTTGAGCTGCGACTTTAAATAAAATCTAGTTATCATTTCCTAATTCCGCCTTTTAATGTACTAGCAAGAAGTGATATCTAGTTCACTAGGGAGAAGGTTTAAGATGCCTAAGTATTCGCGCGCCATAGTCCCAGTCCCCCTTTCAAAATACAAGGGGGGGGGCGTAAAAGGAGGCCGGGCTATTTCGCCGCTCCTCAGTCGGAAAATATGATTGTAGTTTTCGTCATTCGCGTCGCGCTGACGTTAGTTTTCAATAACCAATGAGATGCTGCTTGTAATTTAGAGGCGGGGATTAACTCCGGACCTACTATACGTTTGGACTGGAGATAAAGCTGGAAATTTGGGGCGAATTTATACCTTCTCCCTAGTAAACTAGATATCGCTTCTTGAATGGATATAAACATGGATTAATCCATGCTATAAACTTACGACAACATTCATAACGCTATCTAATTTGTGAATAACGCTTCGTAATCTGTCGGGATTTTTGCTCGTACGTGTGGGAGAAATTAATGGTGAATTAATTTGACTTCTTGTTTTATTCACTGACGTCAATGACGTGTTTGATTTCAAATCTATAAACCCCGATTTTGAATTCAAGAAACATGTCTTCGTTTATAATTCTACAAGTGTTACCTTCCAGTTCAGCACGATAAAGTAGAATTGGTGAATTATCTCCAAACCCCGTAATGGCGATAATATGGTCATGTGGATGAAATTCGAGGCATGATATGGGCTTTTTGAAAGGAAGGTTTTCGTATTTATGAACGAGGTCACCACTAATGGCCGACCATACGTAGATGATTTTATCATCGGGAATGTAAATTGAAGTACCGCATGGTGTTAGACAACTTTTTGAAAAAATATTCGTCGCAAGTGGTCTTTCGAATGATTTTGCAACTAATCCCCTAAAGATAAAATTTCGAATTACAGTAAAACTAATAATAGTACACCTTTTTGACGTAAGAAAAGGGGTAGGCAGCCCTCAGTATCGGGACGTACAAGGGAGGTGACCCATAGCCTTCTCCGCGCACTCTCATCATCCCCGACCCTTAAGCGCAGGCGCCAAAAAGCGAGTTGGAAGGCGGAGTTTTACCCCCGTGTCTTTCCCCCTTAGTTACATCGAAATGGTCTATTAAAAGGACCCGTTAAACAGGATGTTATCTCGGAACAAAACACCGACATGGCTTTCACGGAATAGTAAACAACATGACGCAGTGTCTGCGCAGTGCGCTCCTATAGTGACTTTAGCCAATACTAGGAGAAAATTTGTCACAAGGTAACAGCAACTTTAAAGGTACTGACAATTGGAATCTTACAATTTCAAGTCGACGATGAAAAAATTCCGTCCTCTGGTATGAATCATTAATTTATTGCCAGTAGGGCTCAGATGCAAATTGCTGACAGCTATCCCCTACAGAATTTTAAACGCGCAAATTAAAAAATTGCATTTAAAAACTATGAAAGATTTTCATCTTCTAACTTTTAATTCTTTCACATTCAGAGTTTGATGTTCCTTAAAATCTCTATCTGAAAAATATTACATATTTCCTGATATTTCTTATCAAAGTAGATTAAAAGCAACGTCGTTAAAAGTGTTGTCTTTTATGGCGGCGTACTTACGACTCTTTTTCCTCATCTTTGATGACCATATCTTGATAATTCCGACACCATCTCCGCTAAAAATTCTTTCAGATACCCATAAAATGCAATTTAGGGACGCTTCGTGTCCATCCAACTCGTGTAAGAGGTTAAAACTTAATAAATCTTCTTGAGAAACGCTCCAAATTCGAAGCATTCCATCGTAACACCCCGTTGCCACCAAAATATACTCGTCATTTTTGGAAGAAGACGGATCAAACTTAGCAGCGTAAACGTAGGATGGGTGAGGGAGAAGGGTCACGCCGGTCCCGTCACCCCGCATATCCCATATTCTAACTGTGGCATCGCTCGAAGCGGACAATAATAACGTATCAAGTTCATTCCAATCTAAATCGTAGATAAGGCCGCTGTGCCCTTTGAGTGTTTGTTCTATAATGCCATTTAAGACATTGTAGGTTGAGATATAGTGATTATCCTTGTATTTGTAACTCGCCGCCAAAAATCTGACAAAAATCCACGAAGATCATCAGAAGTAGAAAAACTTAGTCCAATAAGCACATATGAGGAGGCTCAGAGACACTGAACCGAATTCTCCGTCAGCCCTCCTTTAAAAAACCGGTACCGAGCTGTGGCTCGACGGTATCAGAGTTCCGCACACGCGCAATAAGCGCAACAGTGTGGGAAACAAAACAGTGAAGTTTGTTTACGGCCAGTATCCTTAAAGGGCTCCTTCGGACCCTTAGACACATGGCCCCGCGGATTTCCATCCCCTCTTCATGTACGATCTTCCTCAGTACACTCCCTCTCTCTGGCTAGGTAGGGGGGTTCGGAAATCCGCGGGGCCATGTGTCTAAGGGTCCGAAGGAGCCCTTTAACAGATCACATGACGTCTGGATCCTGGACTGTGAGCCGAGGTAGGTGCGCGTGAGAGAGATATCAGGCTGCGCCATTATAGTTACCTTTCCCTTTGACGCTCCTTCTTATACGTGCTCACTGCTTAGTTCTAAACCTTACCCTACCTTCCATTATTTGAAAACTTCAATCGAAAACAGCCACGGTTTGACGATTTTATGTAGTGAAAACTTTTCATCGGGATTTTACAAGTTTGTCCTGGAAATCTCATCCAATTTATAGAATCCGAGGGTTCGCAATTAATTTCGGATTCATTTAAATTTACACTATTGATATTATCAGTTTCCATTAAATCAGTTTCATGGCTTCTATTAGCGAGTGAAACTGCTTCCTAAGTTATAAGAATATTTTGAAGTAAAAACTGTGGTGGAATATTTTCAAGGATTATAGTCTTACGGGTTGTAAAGCTAACATTGAACGATGTCTAGGATAAACATTTTCGGGTTTTGCGATTGATTTTACAGTGACGTATAATGTAGATGGGTATTTGATTCTATTACGTTTCTTCCAACATTTATAAATCTTGATGTAAAAAATTTATAAGTTTTTTGCAACAAGCTTTCTTAAATAAATGACCATCAGAGGGACGAAGATTCTGTAAAAACGTCACCATGGTAGGCGAGCGAAACCCAACAGTGGCAAACCCAAAGAACTATAGCTTTACGACTCATAATGATGTTTTACATATCTTCATCTCTTCTGTGGTGGTTTAATAAAAAAACTGGCAATTAGAGAGCGGAATGACACGCGCTCAGATTGGGGAAACAGATACGTCACTCAAAACTTGGTTGTGCCACTAGATGGGTAGTCAGAAGTATATAATATTTCTCTTTCGAGAGAAGTGTACCACGAAGCGGGGTAAGTGTAACGTCATTCTTCCCAACATCGGAACATTGGGAGCAAGCTTACTAAACCGAATCACATACGCGATAAATAGTTCCCTCATCATTACTCTGTTAGCGCTTAACTATTTGCCAAGGGATTTTTGTCCCACGTCTAGACAATCAAGGTTTGTGGGTTGATTGCTGAGGATTTAGTACCGAACAGTTATAGAATTCACTACAGAAGATTAGCTAGCATGTTCGCGTCACCAACACATGTGTGCTTTAATTGCCAGCCCCTTTAATCAATATCGTACTTCTTTTATATCCGACTTAGCACCAACGGAAGGCGGTTTAAATAGTTGTAAGCGAACTTTATGACCAATATTAAAAGCCCCCGTTGAGCTACGAAGCTTCAAAAAAGCCCATGAAATGCAATACCACCCTGAAGTATCGGCAACCCTTCTAATTTCGAATAAAGGATGAGATGGGGTTATAAAATCTAAAACCTAATTATAACAAGATATTCTATTAATTCCAAAACACTGAAATAAACTTTTCCAAACTTGTGCTAAATACCTCGAAAAATAATAAAACAGAGTGCTCGGGTTTAGTTATATAACTAAATGACTCATTAAATATCAGAAGCTCTTCCCATATTGGTAATAAAACGCTATGAAATTTACATAAAATTCGTTTTGAGTATAATTATCAATTGGATGGGTTGAATAAGGATTATTTATAGCACCTTGTCTGAGAAAAAGGTTGTGTCATTATTGGTGAAATAAATGTTATGGGGTTATCACCTTGATTTTCGTAGTAAGAAACAACTGATCGTTCTCTACAATATTGTACACGCGAAATAATTTATAAAGCACTAAATCGATTTTTAAAAGAAAAGTTAAAATAACTTGATATTATACCAAGAAAAGTGATATCTAGTTTATTAGGGAGAAGGTATAAGTTGCCTAAGTATTCGCGCGCCATAGTCCCAGTCCCACTTTCAAAATGCAAGGGGGGGCATAAAAGGAGGCCGGGCTATTTCGCCTCTCCTCAGTCGGAAAATACGTAATTTTTGTCGCGCTGACGTGAGTTTTCAAGAACCAATGAGATGCTAGTTGTAATTTAGAGGCGGGGATTAACTCCGGACCTACGTTTGGACTGGAGATAAAGCTGGAAATGTGATGATTTTATACCTTCTCCCTAATAAACTAGATATCACTTCTTGATTATACCTTAAAAGATAGGCATTTTTCTAAATATAAAAGGAAAAATATTAAAAATAAATAAATGATCTCTTATTACAAAACAATTAGCATTTAATTAGTCTTAAAAACGAGGTTTAGTGGCGTCTGCCAAATCGAACCTCTTACCCATTACCTCTCTCACCCTGTGAAAATTCAACCAATCCTGTAGGGGTGAGTGGTTCGATTTAGCAGACGCCACTAAACCTCAATGGCGGCGCAGTACTCAACGTTTTAAGACTAATTAAATGCTAATTATTTTGTAATAAGAGATCATTTATTTTTTTAATTAATTTTTTTCTTTTTATATTTAGAAAAAGGCTATTATTTTAAGGTATAATGTTATGTTAGTAACCTTTTCCTTTAATTTTTTGAGCTTTTTGTACCTTTGGCTTTTGGTAAGAAGACATCCAGTAGTCTCATCAACCAAATAAACTTTGATCATCGGATGAGAAATGAAAAAATCAAAACTGAGGCGATCAGTTCTATGAATCACAACTCCAAATATTTCGGTATCATCTTGGAAGTTTTGCCCCGTTTCCTCCCCTTCTATAATCGCAATTTCGTTTTCCCCCGCATCTTCTTCGATAACCGATTCCTTTTGTTTCCTTTTCTTCTTATTTTTTCTCTCAATTTTGGTTGGAGATTCCTCGAGGATCTCTGGGGGTTCGGAAATATATTCATCTTCTTTGGAAGTACTAGGAACAGGTTCAATATCAACAACGCAAGTTTCCTTCCGAGTTTCTTGCGCTCTCTTTGGTGAATCTGATATGAATGAACTTTCAGCGTTGATGGTCAAATTTTTAGGTCTGGATTTCCTTCGCTTAGGTTTGGATGGCGGATCAACGTTGACAAGAGATTCGTTGCTTTCAAAAGCATGGTTTTCATTTCCCTTACTCTTTTGTAGCAATTTCTTTGAGAATAATTTATTAGGACTTGATAATAAGACGTCTTCTTCCCCTCGAAATTGTTCCGTGGAGCTGTCAAAATTATTTTCATGGTAATTCCCGAAATTTATTAGACACATATAGGCTTTCATCCGCGGTTGCCAGCGAATTATTTTTGCCTAATAAATATTATTAAATCTGAGAAATATTTATCACATACCTTTCTGTAGAAAGTAACTGTCTAAATTTGGATCTAATTCTTGATTTATGCGACGCTTCTTCCTCCATTAATTAGCCTCAAATAAGCTTCAAAACAATGTAAACAGAGAAACGTGGTTACACGGTCATCCGCACTTTTTGTTTATTTCCTCCGTTTCCATGGTAACACTCAAACAGTAAAACCTCGTGGTCTTCTCCCTAGGCCTTGGTTTGTCAAAAATCGAGTTTAAGCATAGCCCATTCGATCACGTACTCGACAACGCAAGCTGTAGCTGCTAGGCTAGCGCGGCCAATGAGATAGAATATATATATTAAACCTAGAGTCACAACGTGAGATCTCGAGATCGACGTTTCGCGATACACCTTTTGTCAGGGTGGGAAATAACGATTTTTTTTAAAACTGGACATTGGGCCAGCGACCCCCCTGGTCGGGAATAAATAAACTGGTCCATGACCATTGACCAGGGCGCGTCGTCTGCTAAACTAAAGAAGTGGATGATTAAAATAGTTGAGATAATGTCCGGACTCTGGTTGCCCTTGAATTTTATTAGTGGTCCCGTGGACCATTGACCCCCCTCCGATTTAATTTTTAAACTGGTCCAGGCAATTTTTAAACTGGTCATTTGCCCTGTGCAACCGCCTTATTTCCCACGCTGCCTTTTGTCAAGCATGAATCTTTATCAAATACTGGTGGCGCCACCTGTTAATCACTCGAAGAACATTTTTATTACCGTCTGCTGCTATAGAGTAATGTCAGCGCTACGTATTGCAACGTCACTCCATAGCGTAATCTCGGTAGAGAGGGGAAAAACCAGTTTATCCCTCCCTTTAGGCGCGCTTTTGTAAGAGGGAATACTGAGCGCGCTTGTTAGGGGGGATGACACGGGAGTGACGTTGCTGTACGTAGCGCCGATACTACTCTCCATGCTCCGTGTCATCCCCCCTAACAAGCGCGCTCAGTATGCCCTCTTACAAAAGCGCGTCTAAAGGGAGGGATAAACTGGTTTTTCCCCTCTCTACCGAGATTACTCTACAATCTGTGTGACAAGCTGTTTAAACGTGTTAAATAAAATACGCGAGTTAAATAATAAAAACTAGTCCTTTTTAATCTAATAAATAGATGAAATAAAAAGTCATAACGATGTTTCTGATTGCAAATAAGCGAGAAAAAGATTTAATTAGTTCAGCTAGAGGCTCACAGATGGCGCTGTCATGTTTTGATAAACGTGCTTGATAAAAACAATGTGTTTCGCGGTAAGCCGATTTGAATTGGAACTCTATCTATCTCATTGGTTTTAACCAGCATTCTTTATTGTAGAAAATACACGAACAATTTGTTAATATCAACATTAGTCATTTTAGATATGAACAAACATTTATTTCCAAGATTAATTTAATTTTAAACAAAGAAAAAAAATAAGGCAAAATTAAATTTAAACATGGTAGTTAATTAAACATAGAAAAACAATTTGTTAATATCAACATTAGTCATTTGAGATATGAACAAATATTTATTTACAAGATTAATTTAATTAATAAGAAAAAAAAATAAGGCAAAATTAAATTTAAACATGGTAGTTAATTAAAACATAGAAAAACAAATTATAAAATTAATTAAAAAATAAAAATACTATTTTGGCAGAGTTTTTTTCAGCATTTCTGCCGCGTTTTGCAACTCAGCAACTGTAGTGTTCGTATTCCATTTGGGCTAGGAAAAGAAGAAGAAGAAGATGATTATAATGCTTTTAATTATTTTTAACGCAATGATTAAAATTAAAACTTATATCCTTATCAATTTTCACCTTAGTATTTCTACTTCCAAGAAGTGAACTGAAATCAACCGGACTTCCAGACAAGGAAAGCAGTAATTCACCAGGAAGTGGTTTCCTCATTGATGAACGCGCGAGAGGTTTGCTATAAAGAGAAATATTTGGAATTGTTAATAAAATAATGGATAATGGACATCTACCAGAAGTGAGATGAGACTAGAAGTGAAGGGCTCTAGCATTGGTAGTAGATCCTGGCACTAGTGAACAAATTTGAGGATTTTATGCCGCTTCCCACGCGCCTACACTACTGAGAGAAAAAAATTGGTCAAGTTCCAAAAACATTTCCTACCCCCGTTCCCCTCAACCTAAAGCCGCGGAACACGGACGCGGGTGCTGGAATCTAGTTCGGCCGTCTACCACCGCGAGCGTCTCACGTTTTGGAGGGGAAATTCAGAAACCGCCACCAGAGGGCCAACCGTTGGTGTGTTATCAAGAATATTCACTTTCGCCGAGTGAAGAATTTGGTTAGCTCAGTACTTCTGGTCTCATCTCACTTCTGCATCTACTTAACATAGAACAATTCTCCCCCCTCCCCCAAATTATACCTCAGATCAACTTTGGGCGTAATATTGGTGATTTTCTTCTTTCCACCTTGAGGCGTGTAGTAAACTTCACTTTGTTTAACATCTATGGAGGATTTCTTTCTTGACATTCTAGATTTTTCCGTTAAGCAGCCAGTACTTTCAGCCTTCTTCAATGAAGGTGCCTTTACAACGCTCCTTGATTTGGCCTTGATAGCGGAGTCAGCCGAGTTACACCTCAATCTCTGCCTGTGGGTTTGTCTGGAAATAAAATTTAATACACTATTAATATATAGAGTGCTGTCAGAAGCGCCGGTGTGACGTCACCCATGCTGTTTTCCCATAAAGAAAAAACGGTAACTGTCATAGCCGCCCATTGCTAAAGGCAGACTCATGACGTTTAACCTTGGATCTGACGTCACAACTGACAGCACTCTATTAGTAAGTTGGGGGTCAAGCCTAAAACTTACACGATGGATATATCCATCTCACTATCATCATCATCATCCACAGCATTTTCTTTAGCCCCCTCTTCCTCTTGAAGCTGAGCTATAAGTAATTATATATATATTAGTATATAATTACCAGTAACTAGAACAATTAACGCGAGGCAAGTTAATAATCTACTACCTAATTTTAAGACATCGCCCATTTTCATCTGTCTTATTTCCTACAATGACACAGTGTAACGTGTTACGCGTGTTATACAAATTTTTTTACAGTTTTGATTAGTTACAATAGGGTAATGGCAGCCCTCTGCCTTCGACTGTATTAAGCTCTATGGGGAAATAACATGGGGTGCCATTAGTCTATCTTACCGCTGGTATCTGCGTTAGCGCTAGTTGAAACTCGGAAGTCATGGTTTTTATTTTGGCTTCCAAATTACTATTAAGTCTAGTAATTTCGCTTTGGCATTGCGCCTCGATGTTTTCACGTAACAGCTTGTATTCAGTATCATCTTGTTTGTTTACTTTCTTGGGTCTAGATGGTTTTTTTTTACTCTTGGGTGGCATTGAAATAAATATTAGTTGCGATCTAGCGACGTGAAAATAAAACTAAACTTAATAACTCGTGCGCGAAATTAGACAATTAAAAGATTTAAACTAAAATATAAGCACTTCTCTCTAGCATCAAACACCAAAAGCGTGTCACAAACAACAATGGTTTTTCGCGCTTTAAATACAACTTAGTAATCAAGCCAATCACCGTCATATAGTTGGCCATCCAATCGGCGCTAGCCCTTAATAGGCTTACATATTTTTGCCGTTTTCGGTTGGCATTTTCCATGGAGTAGTTTTAGTGGAGTGATAATGATATTTCTATTAAAATTGACTTAAATATCCTTACGTCTATAGTAATATTGCTCCATGGTGGCAGATTGCTAACAGATTGCTCAAACAGTGAAAACACGTGGTCGTCGCCCTTGGTTTGTCAAAAAAGTTAACGTCAATTGAAGTGATTGAAACATTAATATAGTTAAATGAAATCACGATGTCTTCAAAAAGAAAAGGAACGCAGTCAGCAGATGACTCTCAAAGTACCCCTCAAAAGAGAAAAAATACAAGTTTGTCGTGTTCAAAGTTTAAACGCTTTGAGATCAATTTAAATCAACCTTCAACTTCAAAAAAATCCGGTATGTTTTTAGTTGTCATTTTCGAGATTATTTAAATAAACCCAAATTGCGTTGCGTGTTTATACCCCCCCCCCCCAGTAAAATGTATTCAATTGCAAGCCCTCGTTTCTGACGATTCAACTGCTAAGATTGAACCTGAGGACTTGCCTAACTTGGTAAACATGATAATTAATTAATTCGTAATTACCAGGAATTAATTTAATCATGCCTATTAAATGCTACCAATTAGATTAAAATATTCGAATTAGCATTAAATTTCAACCACAAGAAACCTGATCTGTACCAAAGTTTTGTTCCATTGAATAGTAAGTGCAAGAAGCGATGTCTAGTTTATTAGGGAGAAGGAATAAATTCGCCAAATTTCTAGCTTTATATCCAGTCCAAACGTATAGTAGGTCCGGAGTTAATCCCCACCACTAAATTACAACCAGCATCTCATTGGTTCTTGAAAACTCACGTCAGCGCGGCGCGAATGACGAAAATTACATATTTTCTGACTGATGAGAGGCAAAATAACCCGGCCCCCTTTTACGTCCCCCCCCCTGTATTTTGAAAGGGGGACTGGGACTATGGCGCGCGAATACTTAGGCATCTTATACTTTCTCCCTAATAAACTAGATATCACTTCTTGGTAAGTGTAAAATAGAAATTCTGTACATTAACTATTGCATTTATGTATAAGTAACGTTTCTAATCTTTAAATTTAGATTATAGTTTCAGAATTCCCAGGAGACGTGATGTAGTATATTCTTTACTCAGTTGTATCGTCTCTAAGCGCTATGATAAGGCCGCCAAGTTCTTGATTCATATTGCTGTAGAAAAATTCAAAAAAGATCATATATTTTTTAATGTAAGATGTTGGGATACATTTTAAGATTGACGTCGGTTTCCCTCTTTAAATATTCCAAATTTTAGGCATCATTTAGATACATGGAAAACTGTGCTAACTTCACCATGGACCACCTTGAGCTATTTATTAGGTATATCCATGTTTTAACGAATCAGTTAAAGGAAAAGTTCATTTAACATAACATTATACCTTAAAAGAATAAAAATATAATCTCTTATTACAAAATAGTTAGCATTTAACTAATCTTAAAAACAAGGACTATTGTGCCGCCCATGGGGAAATAAGGCGGTGGCACAGGGCAAATGACCAGTTTAAAAATTGCCTGGACCAGTTTAAAAATTAAATCGAAGGGGGGTCAGTGGTCCACGGGACCACTAATAAAATTCAAGGGTAGCTAGAGTCCGGACATTATCTTAACTATTTTAATTATCCCCTTCTATAGTTTGGCAGACTACACGCCCTGGTCAATGGTCATGGACCAGTTTATTTATTCTAGACCAGGGGGGTCGCTGTCTAGTTTTAAAAAAAAATCCTAATTTCCCACCCTGGTGCCGCCATTGGTTTAGTGGCGTCTGCGAGCCAGAACCTCTTACCCTGACGGGATTGGTTGAATTCTCACAGGCTGAGAGAGAGAGAGGTAAGGGTAAGGGGTTCGGGCTAGCAGACGCCACTAAACCAATGGCGGATGGCGCAGTAGTCCTTGATTATTTTTAAGACTAATTAAATGCTAATTATTTTGTAATAAGAGATCATTTATTTTATTTATATGTTTCCTTTGATATTTAGAAAAAGGCAGTTTTTTTAAAGGTATAATGTTATGTTACCAGAACTTTTCCTTTAATCAAAATACGTTGTAAACATATTATTTTCGTATCAAACTATTCTATTATAGAAACGCAATAAGTTTAGCCAAGCTTAATAAACGAGAAGTTGGTCTCGAACTGGTCATGTTCAAATGGAGACATAATAACTTTGACCCACCGAGGGATATAATTCAAAGGATATCTTCTTACCGTCATAATCTGCGTAAAAATCATGTCATCGACATCTTGTACGCCGCTTACCTTTCACTTTATGACTACATATCTTGGGTCAAATGCCGACCCATTCAAGAAGAAATTGGAATAGATACTGATCAAATGGACCTTGAAAGCTTCAAGCTCAAAGACAGATTCATTGAAGGCATATCTGAGATTGTATCGCAAGAAGGGACTTGGGATATTTTCATTATCAAGATTAGAGAGGTGAAAATAAAACGGAAATTTTATTTCTTCGGTTAATTAAAGGGAGGGTGAAGTGGAAAATCAAGTGATTTTTTATCTATTCTACTAATTATAAGACCAGTCTCCATAGTGAAACATTCAGGAAATACAGATTCCGAATGATTTTAAAATTATTTCAAATTAGGTTCAGATTTTAAGGATAATTTTAAAGAAGGTCCTCCGACCAATCGCGTAACGCCTTCCTTTTTGTTAACAAAATTCTCGTGGCACGCTCCGTGTCTCGCGCCACGATTGTCACGTAGCGCGCGAATTTTATCAAATCCCGTGATAAATTTCTTTAGGCACGGAGCGTGCCACGAGAATTTTGTTAAGAAAAAGGCAGGGCGTTACGCGATTGGTCGGAGGTCCTTCTTTAAAATTATCCTTAAAATCTGAACCTAATTTGAATTTTAAAATCATTCGGAGTCTGTATTTCCTGAATGTTGCACTATAAAAACTGGTCTTATAATTAGAAGAAGAATCGATAAAAAATCACTTGATTTTCCACTTCACCCTCCCTTTAAGGGAGACTTTGGCCTTAAATGTACTAATAACCTAAATTTTATGATAACAGATGCTTGAATATTACAACGAATTAGAAAGATGCGAAGATGTACTAGAAAGCCATCTTTACGCTAATTTGGACAATTTACATTCTCACGTATATCTTTACGATTTTCTACGAAAGTTCAACAGAAGTCAAGAAAAACAGAGAAAATGTCTGGAAAATATCGTCAAAATATCGCCGTCTGATATTCTTGCGTTAGATTTTGTGTCAATGTTAATTAAGGGTAATTTAAATAATTTTTTTTGAAATATAAACATTTTTCATTTTAATGGGTTTTACTCTTTTCTTTTTTAATATTCTTCTTTAGAAAACAACGAAAAAGAGGCAGTTAGCGTTTTATTTGATTTCTTGGAGTATTCACGTAATAAGGAGAACATATTAGCTTGGGAGTTGATGCAAAAGATCAGTTTTAATTGTTTAATGAACTCCGACAATGCTGTCTTGAAAGCTATTAAGAAAAATTGGAAAAAGAGACGATCTTATTGGCCAATTTATCATTTTGACGAATGCACAGTCGATGTAGAAACGGAAGAAAAGGCAAAATGCGCAAGTTATAAATGCGTTTTCTTACAAATAGTTGCAAATTCAACAAAAGACGGTAATATTAGCAGGGGTGTGCGAGTACTCGTTAAGTTCGAGTACTCTACTCGATACTGGATAACAACACATTGAGATACTCGAGACAGATTCGAGTAGCTTTTTAACATCTTAAATACTCGACAAATACTCGAGTCCGAGGCTTACAACTATAGCAGACGATGAGTTCATGATCATTTATTTTGAAAATCACCTGTTCAATGTTTAATTAATCACTAACAATCTTTTTGAACTAGTTCGATATTAGATAATTGAACATCTTCGTTATTTTCAAGAAATTTACAAAATTGCTACTCGACAAGTCAATATTTGAGACTCGATAATTACCCGAAAGAACCAAAATTTGACCTATCTAAATACTCGATACTCGAAAGTATTTTTGAGACTCGGCTCGATACTCGATAAGAAATTAGTTTCGATACTCGGACTCGGCTCAAAACCGAAAAAACGGGACTCGCACACCATTGGATATTAGTTTGTAGAAAGAACACTTAAATAAATTAACTAATTCTTTCTATATTTTTTTGTAGATCTTAGTTTTATTGAAATTGTAAAAAATGGACTTCAACAACAACATCCGAAAATTTACAAGAAATTAAAGAAAAAATTGCAAAATATTGAAAACCACAATAATTCTTTAGCAGAATTAACGTAATCTTTTCCTTTTTTGAGGATTCTCTGAGGGGGATTGCGTCGAACTTGATTCCTTGTCATTTTCATCTAATCACGTGTAAATAAAAATATCATTAAAGTTTTATATGTTTATATTTTGTTAAATAAAGTTCAGATGCATTATAAAAACTTTGACATTACTTTCTTTTGGTTCCCATAATGCGCTTCTGACAAAACGTTGAGCTGCTTTGGAGTTTATTTTAGGGGCTTTGACTTTATCTACAATTTCTTTCATTCGTAACATATAGTTTTTTATCCTTTCCTGAAATAAAGCAAATACAGTTTGACCCATCTAGGTTTTGAAATGTTGAATACTAACCATTTCATGTTTGATGTCGTGTTCTTGAGGGTTGACACACTTAGTGTTGAGATAAACTAAAAAATTTAGGTTATTTTATTATATATTTTTTAAATTATTAGGTAATAAACTTACTCCAGTAGAGGGAATTCAATAAATATGCGTTGGAAATGCTTAATCTCGCTTGATCAATAGGTTCAAGCTAAAAATTCATGTTTCAAATTTTTAAAAAACACATGCTTTACAAAATTACAATTACAAATAGCACGTGACAACCAAGGCTTAGCAGTTACCTTCTCTCCAAGTTCTGCCGAAGTGGTTTTTGTTAAAGGATCAACAATTTTTTGTACGTTTTCGAGAGAATTATGTAATTCTCTCATTTTCTGTTCCAAATCAGGCGGGAAACTGTTGTTTTTGTTCATTAAATCATCATTCTTCCTTTTTGATGTAGATTCCGTCATTGTACTTTTTCGTCTGCTATTAAAGAGAAATATCAAGTTGAATCATAGCCCACTCGATCAATAGAGTGACTGGATCACTTGCTCAGCTTAACGACGCAAGACAGTCGGAGATATTAAAATGGTTTAAGACTATGTCCTCTCGTGGCAACGGCGACTCGAGTAAACAGACAACTTTAAAGCAAAGTGCGGGTCCAGTGGATCCCCTACAAGTTGACTTTCCTTACAAACTCCAGTTTTGGCCTGTCGAAGGCAGGAGGCATTTGTGGGCGGGATTTATAAGTGCACTTATAAACCCCGCCCACTAGCCTTCGCCAAGCTAAACCCGGAGTTCAGGAGGAAAGTCAACTTGTAGGGGATCCATTGGACCGGCGCTTTGCTTTATTTTTTATTACTCTATAGAGTAATGTCAGTTCTACGTATGCAAACGTCATACCCTCTATCTCTTAGCTCAGTGTCATCCCCCCTACCAGATGCGTACAGTATCCCCTCTTACAAAAGCGCGCCTAGAGGGAGGGATACACCGTCTACTCCCCGCTCTACCGACACTGCTCTATAGGAAAATGTATCGTACACCGTTGTCCACATACACGCCACTCTGCTGACTTTGTGAGCTGCATTCATGCAATAAATAAATAAATAATAATAAATGATCCGAAGTCAAACTATAAGTCTAGGGACAATCTAGAAAAAAAGAAAAACACTCCAAGGAATTTTTATCAAAATTTTCGTCGGGTGTCTTTTGTGAATACAATACAATGTTCATTTTAAAGAGTCGAAAAGCGTAATTCGCCTTGTCTGAGTGTTTCTTAAGAGTTTCTTTGGAGTTTCCGACAATAACGGAAGAGCTCCAAATGGCTTCTTTCAGGGAACTGTCCCCCAAAACCACTTCCGGTAAACGCTTTAACTCCCTTTCTAGTTTCTATCGCCAGACAGCTAGAAATGGCAGTTTCATTTTTATGGCAAAATACGTTCTTGCGTTTTGAAGAATATGACTGCAGATCTAAAAGTTTGATAGGAAATGCGTTGACATAAAGTTAGAAAGCATCTGTTACGCAACGATAATTTTAATGGCTTTTTGATGCTTTGACAGTTTCTGTAGGCGTAAAAGGGAGACAATTGAAATAAGACGTAAAACATCACGGATTTCATTTATTTTTAAAATACCGCCAAATTTCAAGTATTTTTCTTATTATTTTTTACAATTGCATGAAAAAGGAACTGAACTGAGGGGCAAACCACAACGGTCGCTTTTATGACGTCACGGAAGGGATGAAACTTCTCCCCGCCAGTCGCCATCTTTTTTCTCGAATCTCGATGGAAGATTGACAGATAAGTGGATCTAATTATGCGAAATTTTAATTCAACGTAATCAACTTATAATTATTGAGTTAATTACTGAAAAAACGAACATCGGAACGTATTAATATCGAGGAAATCGAAAATCAAGGCAGAAACTGCGTGGAAATCAAGGTATTTCGGGGTTTTAAAATAATTTTAGCATCACTCTGAAATTAGGGCCCTTTACATGCCATTATGCCATGCATTAAGGTGTTAGTCCTAAATCTTTGCCAAATGGTTTGAAAAGATCATGGTTATGAAGGAAATTGGTCGAATATGTTAATCCCATTATTCCTTAACAATTTCTAAGATGTTTTAGGAATAGTATTTTAGGTTTCAAGATGTATCGCCTATCTCACCTGGCGAATTTTTAGTTAGGCAGGCTTGAAGTAATGGATTATTACTGACCTTGCAGTTGTAGTTTAATTGTAATTAATTTAAGTAATTAAAGTTAATTTTTAATGTAGAATTTTGCTTGAAGTAATTAAGATAAATTTTTAGTGTAGAATTTTGCTTGAAGTAATTAAGGTTAATTTTTAATATAGAATTTTGCTTGAAGTAATTAAGATAAATTTTTACATGAGATCATTTTAATTATGGGGATAAAATGTTATTTCTTATTCTTGTTTAGATGGATCACGAATCACGAAAGACCAACGTGGAAAGGCCGACTAGGGCCTGACACTGGTGGACCAGCTAGAGGTCAAACCACGATGGATTAAGTTATTAGCTCGCGTGGCTGTGACACCACCATTCTCCAAGACTTCAAGGTAAGAAACAGCTCAATGCACGTTTATCCATTTTTGTGTTTTACGTGTATAAAACTGAAATCAACTCTACAACTAGTCAAAAGGTAGGTTTATTCTACCTGTTGAGGGTCATTGTTCATTTAAAGGTCCATCTCTCTGGTACTTGGGGTCAAAGATTTACTTGATAGGCGTTATTAGCTGCGTTTAATAGTTTTCAGGCTAGGAGGATTGATACTATGTATAATAATAATTATACAAAAACGAGTTTTGCTTCGCAGTCCTTAAAAACACTGCATTTATACACAATCCGCGGCACTTTTTCAAACCCACAAAGGGCCAGAAATTAGAAGTTATTTTATGTATTGCAATTTGAAATGAAGTTTAATCGATATGAGAAATTTGCTTTTAATTGCGTAGTTCAAACATTTGTTATGATTAGAAATTTTACAACAAAAACGGGTATAAATGCGGCGTTTCGAGATAAAGGGAGCTTAGAATTTCACGTATGAAATTATATAGAATCTGTTCCCCTAAAAACTTATCCCTGTCAAATAATTAGAGCGAAAAAATAGAAAATGAGCTTTTAGCATTTTAGTTTTTCAGGGTGGAAGAGATAAGAACACTTATTTCGAGTAAAATGTCGCTTTACTACTACTAAAATGAGGTCCCTCATTCTGATTTGTGGTTTTAAAAGCAATGCCGTATTTCAGACATTTATCATACATTCAGAAAAGGTGTTATTATGCGTGTTGTTACATCTTGTATAAGTTTTAAATCTTCAATTCGAACTCGAGTCATAATAGTCCTTGATTTAGCTCTTTGTTCCGAAATCCCGCATTTATACCCGTTTTTGTTGTAAAATTTCTAATCATAACAAATGTTTGAACTACGCAATTAAAAGCAAATTTCTCATATCGATTAAACTTCATTTCAAATTGCAATACATAAAATAATTTCTAATTTCTGGCCCTTTGTGGGTTTGAAAAGGTGTCGCGGATTGTGTATAAATGCAGTGTTTTTAAGGACTGCGAAGCAAAACTCGTTTTTGTATAATATCTGTCCCTTTTTGGGGAGAAACGTTATTTGGGAATAAATTAGTTCTGGAATAGTGAAACTCATTCGTCCAATTTTTTAAGACTAATTATATAGTATTTCACTAAATCGTAACTTGCATTCGGAAATTGGAATGGTCGGATAATACAATGCACTGTATAAAAACACACTATGCTAAATATTCGTTGAAACCATGTGAAAATTATAAAAATTCTCCATCTATTTCTTTGTGATCATTTAACGTTAGGCTTACAAAGACAAAAATTAGGCCCAAAGAGTTTAAAAAAAATCACGTGAACTTAATTAGAGAATCAAAATGGTGAAATTAAGCGCGAGATTTGAATTGAAACTTTTATTGAAATTCAGCGCGTGCTGGCGCGTGAGCTAGCGCGTGGTTTAAAAATATTTTTTTTTAAAACCTATACAAAAAGGCCAAGTTAACCTTACACTACGAGAAATGATATACTATACCTTTTCAGCCTTTGCTAGTGCTGTAAAGTTAGGCTGTGAAAAAAGTGTACCCCCTTGGTCGCGAAAATGTTTCCACCTCATAATGTTAAGCTCCATAGAGTTTAACATTACGATTTCGGATTGAGTATAAATAGAAAATCCCTGACGGGATTTTCTTAATAATATTTCGTATTCAACGTTACTGGCATACCACAGAGACAATACACATACTTAAATAAATAACATTATAAATCCAAGTAAGCAATTTAACCGCGAATAATCTTACTGTAAACTGTGGGCCAAAGGGTGTCGTCTGCTACTTAGGGTCAAAAGGTCAACGTGGTCTTAAAATAATCAAGATTTACAGGGTTGAGGATATAATTTCAGGGGTTGTAAGGGCGGGTTTGATGGCAAAGATGGTATTTGGGGTCAAAGGTCGACTTCATAATTTCTGATAGATTGTGCTATAGAAATGCAAGCGTAGGACGTAAGAATCAGATGTAATGTTGGTGCTTAGGGTCAATTATTTTAACACAGAAAGTTAATTAAAATGGGGTCAAAGGTCAACTTCTTAATTTCTGATAGATTGTGCTATAGAAATGCAAGCGTAGGACGTAGGAATCAGATGTAATGTTGGTGCTTAGGGTCAATTATTTTAACCCAGAAAGTTAATTAAAATGGGGTCAAAGGTCAACTTCTTAATTTCTGATAGATTGTGCTATAGAAATGCAAGCGTAGGACGTAGGAATCAGATGTAATGTTGGTGCTTAGGGTCAATTATTTTAACCCAGAAAGTTAATTAAAATGGGGTCAAAGGTCAACTTCTTAATTTCTGATAGATTGTGCTATAGAAATGCAAGCGTAGGACGTAGGAATCAGATGTAATGTTGGTGCTTAGGGTCAATTATTTTAACCCAGAAAGTTAATTAAAATGGGGTCAAAGGTCCACTTCTTAATTTCTGATAGATGGTGCTATAGAAATGCAAGTATGGGGCATAGGAATCAGATGTAATGTTGGTGCTTAGGGTCAATTATTTTAACCCAGAAAGTTAATTAAAATGGGGTCAAAGGTCAACTTCTTAATTTCTGATAGATGGTGCTATAGAAATGCAAGTATGGGACATAGGAATCAGATGTAATGTTGGTGCTTAGGGTCAATTATTTTAACCCAGAAAGTTAATTAAAATGGGGTCAAAGGTCAACTTCTTAATTTCTGATAGATGGTGCTATAGAAATGCAAGTATGGGACATAGGAATCAGATGTAATGTTGGTGCTTAGGGTCAATTATTTTAACACAGAAAGTTAATTAAAATGGGGTCAAAGGTCAACTTCTTAATTTCTGATAGATGGTGCTATAGAAATGCAAGTATGGGACATAGGAATCAGATGTAATGTTGGTGCTTAGGGTCAATTATTTTAACACAGAAAGTTAATTAAAATGGGGTCAAAGGTCAACTTCTTAATTTCTGATAGATGGTGCTATAGAAATGCAAGTATGGGACATAGGAATCAGATGTAATGTTGGTGCTTAGGGTCAATTATTTTAACCCAGAAAGTTAATTAAAATGGGGTCAAAGGTCAACTTCTTAATTTCTGATAGATGGTGCTATAGAAATGCAAGTATGGGACATAGGAATCAGATGTAATGTTGGTGCTTAGGGTCAATTATTTTAACCCAGAAAGTTAATTAAAATGGGGTCAAAGGTCAACTTCTTAATTTCTGATAGATGGTGCTATAGAAATGCAAGTATGGGACATAGGAATCAGATGTAATGTTGGTGCTTAGGGTCAATTATTTTAACCCAGAAAGTTAATTAAAATGGGGTCAAAGGTCAACTTCTTAATTTCTGATAGATGGTGCTATAGAAATGCAAGTATGGGGCATAGGAATCAGATGTAATGTTGGTGCTTAGGGTCAATTATTTTAACCCAGAAAGTTAATTAAAATGGGGTCAAAGGTCAACTTCTTAATTTCTGATAGATGGTGCTATAGAAATGCAAGTATGGGACATAGGAATCAGATGTAATGTTGGTGCTTAGGGTCAATTATTTTAACACAGAAAGTTAATTAAAATGGGGTCAAAGGTCAACTTCTTAATTTCTGATAGATGGTGCTATAGAAATGCAAGTATGGACATAGGAATCAGATGTAATGTTGGTGCTTAGGGTCAATTATTTTAACCCAGAAAGTTAATTAAAATGGGGTCAAAGGTCAACTTCTTAATTTCTGATAGATGGTGCTATAGAAATGCAAGTATGGGGCATAGGAATCAGATGTAATGTTGGTGCTTAGGGTCAATTATTTTAACCCAGAAAGTTAATTAAAATTTGGTCTATTTTAGCCTATTTCCACATATATATGTCTATTGTAAAATTTAAATATAGGTATAACCTTTTATGCATTCAAGCTCCAAAGTTATTTTGAGATTATTGCAAACTTCAATAGCAGCTCGTGTGTCTGTTGTAGAATTTAGATAACGGTCCAAAATTGTTTTGAGATTTTTGCAAACTTGAATAGCACCTGATATTTGAGGTTAAAGGTCAACTTGGTAAATGTTGATATGAGATATCATCGAGTTTCAACTAATGACGTATGAGGCATTAGCTTGTTCATAGGGTTAATTATTTTAGCCCTAAATTTATGTTTGGTCTATTTTGGGTTTTTGGCCTACTTGCACATATTGATCTATTTAAGCATTCACGCTCCAAATTTATTTTGAGATTATTGCAAACTTCAATAGCAGCTGCTATGTCTGTTGTAGAATTTAGGTAACGATCTAAAATTGTTCTGAGATTTTTGCAAACTTGAATAGCACCTGATATTTTAGGTTAAAGGTCAAGTTGGTAAATGTTGATATGAGATATCATCGAGTTTCAACTAATGGCGTATGAGACATTAGCTTGTGCATAGGGTTAATTATTTTAACCCTCAATTTATGTTTGGTCTATTTTGGCCTACTTGCACATAGGTCTATTTAAGCATTCACGTTCCAAATTTTATTTTGAGATTATTGCAAAGTTTAATAGCGAGATTGCGTGGAAAGCGGAAAACAGATTTGAACCCCCACAAATTTACCGCGATTCTAAAATTATTCAAAAGTTTATAGGAGTTGAACTTTATTTGCACTCCTGAGCGTAGTGGCTCTCCTCCGTTTTTACTCCGAACTTGATGCCGTGCACTGATTATACTCCAAGGTGCAAATTGCAGACCGGGGTTTACCCTTTAATTGTATAAAAGGGGTTGAAATGGCATCTTAGAACGTCAGACTCTAAGCTGGTTTAATTTAAATTGTAGAGAGCGATTCTTTCTCTCCCCCGCGATCCCGTTTGTAAAATATGAGGCTCTTATCGAAATGGTTTCTGTCTTGGGGAACTTCGAGCTGCTATAGTTCTCGTTGAGAACCCATTTTTTAACCTTAGAACATTCGAAATAGAAAATTTAGCTCTGGTTTTCCCTCATAATTCCAAAATATCTCAAGCATCCTTGCCATATTATCAGAAGTAAGATGAGACTAGAAGTACCGAGCTAACCAAATTTTTCACTTGGTGAAAGTGAATATTCTTGATAACACACGAACGGTTGGCCCTCTGGTAGCGGTTTCTGAATTTTCCCCCCAAAACGTGAGACGCTCGTGGTGGTAGACGGCCGAACTAGATTCAAGCACCCGCGTCCGTGTTCCGCGGCTTTAGGTTGAGGGGAAGGGGATAGGAAATGTTTTTGGAACTCGTCCAATTTTTTTCTCTCAGTAGTGTAGGCGCGATGGAAGCAGCATAAAATCCTCAAATTTGTTCACTAGTGCCAGGATCTACTACCAATGCTAGAGCTCTTTACTTCTAGTCCCTTATCCTACTTCTGATATTATGAATAGTATAACAACCCAGTGAGAATCTGCAAAATTTGGAGGTCATTCGTGTTTTAGAAAACTACATCCGGTTTCTGCGGACCGGCTTATTCACTATACCATAAGTTCATAAGATATGTTCCATAAGTATGACACTTCCTATACTTCGTAATGCTAGAGACTTACAGCTCGAGCTAGTTCGAGAACGACAAGCGAGAATTGACTACACTCACTGTTTTGCAGTCCATCTTCCTATTTAGTCTGTACTAGGCCTTTAACAGCGCCTCACTAGGCGTCGCTTTCCCTCGAATCTATGACCTACGCCACTTAGAGACAAGCGCTCAGTAACCAGCGACAAACGTATGGAACATATCTTATGAACTTATGGCTATATTTCTCATTTGGTTGGAATATTTCGTCTGCATAAAAACTGAAATTACTTTGGAGCCGAACTTTAGAGTTACCATAACGAATACAGAGTGTTTCTGATAAGTGTGACATAAATTATGGGGGATATTCTTTGGGTGATTTTGAGTCGAAAATGTTCTATGACATTTTGCCATCTGGGCCACTGTTTTCGAGGTCTGATTTGAGTGTTTTAGAGATGATCTCAGTTTCTTAATATAATTTTAATGGGTCATCTGTAAATACTCCAATCATACCAAAGATAAAATATTAAGTCCGGCCGCCTCCGTTTCCTTTTCCACCCCACCCATGAAGGGAGGATTGTCGACTGTCACGCGAGCATCGGACGCTATTTCATGCCTTCTTATGGTATATTTCTTCTTGATAAAGCGCAATCTTCTACTTCTCTTTTTGTTGCAACTTACAATGGTTATTCACACGTTCTCGGATCTTGTATGGGTTCTATTTCTTGTTGAAAGCGATTTTGAGTAAAAAGGGGTTTTGGAAGGTTTCACGCGGTATCTCCTTGAATGATGACTCCATTTTCGTCTTGAAAGCGATTCTATACGTAATTTCACTCATATTATAGCGCTGACAGGCACAGGACAGGGGGGGAATGATTTAAATACACTATACTCTCCTCTATTTCATTTACGGACCGTCAAATATGCTAATTCAGATTTTCTTATACTAATGCGGCATTGCGCTTTAAAATTTTAATACAGCCTTCCTATAAATCCTGTAATTGACCTATAAATAAAATAATCTTATAACTCGGATAAATTAATGTAGATTTTAGTGCTTCTTTGTTTAATTTCTGTGTTTCTTCGTTTAAAGGAAAAGTTCAGGTAACATAACATTAACCCTTAAAAGAACGGCCTATTCCTAAATATAAAAGGAAAATGTAAAAGAAAATTATCATTTATTACAAAATATTTAGCATTAATTAGTCTTAAAAACGGGAACTACTGCGCCGCCATTGGTTTAGTGGCGTCTGCTAAACCGAACCTCTCTTACCCTTACCTCTCTCAGCCTGTGAGAATTCAACCAATCCCGCAGGGGTAAGAGGTTCGGGCTAGCAGACGCCACTAAACCAATGGCGGAACAATATGCCTCGTTTTTAAGACAAATTAAATGCTAATTATTTTGAAATGAGAGATCATTTATTTTTTGAATATTTTTCCCTTCATATTTGGAAAAAGGGCATTCTTTTAAGGTATAATAAGGGATAGATGCAATTTTAGAAGCAGGAATGCAGAACGATTACTATTTACTTCAGTCTGACTCAAAGCCCAGTATATAGAGCCCCTCCCTCCAACACGTAACGAAAAGTTCAATTTACCTTATTGGCTCACTTAAACTACGTTTTGATGACGTTGCTGACGGGGACGGCGAAAAAATACGTAATTCCTTTTTACCTCTGTCGCAATGTTCCGCCTCTTCTTTCATACCCCTCCGTCCCGGGGAAGGGGTCCGGGACTTTGACGCGCGCCCAGATTACTCTGTTCTCCATTCCTGCTTCTAAAATTGTATCTATCCCTGGTATAATTTCCCTTCGCAATTATTTTTCGCCTTTAGTACGTGATGTATCGCTCCAACGTTACACGTTCGGTTCTTTCTTTCCCCCTAATTAAAATCGCGTTATAAAACCCCATCGTGGCCATAAAAATACTGCCGGGCCTCTTAATAAATGGCCCCATCTAACTGGTATAGCGGAAAAACTGCCAAAAATGTAATACCCTAAACGCAATCGTCGAAATGGATTCAAAGGGTTACGCGGATACACGCGGACTAACCTATTAATTTCGCTTCAGGGCATTTTTCAAATCTACCCCTTTTACAATTCCCCAATGATCTCCCTTATAGCACACTCCCATCACTTTATATAGACCAATTCGATACAAAACACGAGCGTGATTGTGACCGCCTTTATCATTATTAACGTTGTCAATGTATAAAACAATGATGATATTATTGTTGTTAAACTATACAGAAGTGTGGCTTAGAAATAGAGGAAAATTGTAAAATTCGTGCCATAGTTACTTACACAAATTCAATGCTTTTGAAATATACAGGGTTTTCCAGAACGTATTGATGTTAGGACCGAACTTTTGTGGGTTATTTGGGCGATTTTGAGTAGAAAATGTTCTATGAAATGCCCTAAGGGCCCTTCTAAAATCTAAACAAGTTATAATTGTAGTGTATAAATTTAAGTTATCATTGACTAAATTAATTTTAAGGGGTCCTCCCTAAAATACTCCAGTCATAACTTGACAACAGTGGCCCGGACGGCAAAATGTCATAAAAATTATATTTTAGAGTCAAAGTCGTCCAAATAACATCCACCTTAATTTCTCATTGACCTTTCAGAAACACCCTTTATATACTTCATAAGTTCATAAGGTATGTTCCATAAGTTTGTCACTGGTTACTGAGAGCTTGTCATGAAGTGACGTAGGTAAAACGCCATAGATTCTCGTAAAGCGACGCCTGGTGAGGCTTTGTCAAAGATATGGACTGCAAAACAGTCAATTCTCGCATCGTTCTCCAACTAGCTCCCAGATTGTTTCTAGCATTACGAAGAAGAGGTCGTATCACACTTATGGAACATATCTTATAAATTTATGATTCTTGCAATGTTCTAAAGCTTTATACAAAGGCGGGTAATGAAACAGCGCGATTGTTTCATCGAAATACCGTATCAAAATGACAATTGAGAAAAATCTTGGGCATGTCATAAAAAAATATTCTACTCTCCCGCAACACTGACTAATTGTATGTTCGAATCTCCCGAGATTCAACATGTTAAACCAACTTCTCTATATCTGGGAAAGGGTTTAACCTCGAGAAAAAAAAGTGATTGTATTTTTCGTAAAGTTTCGTACGCTAGAGTTCATTTCCATTTGGCGGCCGTGAAAGGGTTTAGAAGGGGACGTTATCTGAATCAGGGAGATGTAGTAATAGGAGCCGTATTTAGCGTTGAACTAGTATTCTACAACGCGAGCCTAAATTCCGACAGTGGAAGATAGGGGGATCCGAGAGGGGTTAATTTCGCTCCTTCTTGTCATGCGGGTTATTGTTTGTATTTAGTCTGTTACTACGAACTTTCCTCGTGAGGTCACACCTATCTCTTACCTCAGTTTTGGCGACCATATTGAAGCTTGAAGGAGAGAGGGATGGAGTGGAAACCCCCATACCTTTAGAGTTGCCCTGTACCACCCACCTACGGAACGACACCGTAGTCCTCCCAGCATCCTCAGCGGTTTGGTAGGGTCGTACTGGATGAAATTGTAAAGGACGCTCCCTCTGTCTTAAAAATAGAAACTAGTTTTCATACAAAAACAATGGTGCTACGCGGCAGCACTTAACAATCGCCTACCGAAGGTAGGGGCGTGCGCGAGGTATACTGGGAGAGTTACGGTGCCGCGGGTCGCCCATCATGATATCCAATCCATCTCACCTCTCTTTTCCCTGAATGAAGGTTGTTAGTTCAGGCTACCAATATTGACGTCACATCCCCGTAGCTCCTCCCCTTTCAGTACCACTCTATTGAGTTACTATTTAGCGCCCTCTGTCCAACACAAAATGTGCTATTTTCAAAAAAGTCTCATTCCGCAAGTACAGCCAACGGACGCTTTTTTTTAACTTATCAAGATTCTCACTAGAGGGCAGTTCGTAGTGCGACTTTGTGGGAAATTTGATGCCGTTTGGCCACGTGATAAGCCATAACCAAGGTTCCCCTTTCTAGAAACCCGTTGCAGTTTAGAAAGCGAGTACAATTCGTCTCCTTTTCTACTCCTCCCTGGCTTAATATAGCAGGTAAAGGGTTGAATTTTGCGCTTTCCGGGTTTCAAAGGGTTTAGCGGCTTGGATTTATTCGTCCCGTTGGGATAACGGAAAGGGAGAGAGATTTTTTTCCCAGTTGCTTTCGTTTTTCCGGTTAGATTGAGAGGGAAGGGGAATGAGATTTTGGTATTATTGAAACATCCCGAAATGGCCCGGGTCCTATACCTACGCCATCGGATTAATCAGTTAATGGCTGTTTGTATTTAATTTTGTGGAAATTTTATTTTATATTATACGCGTATAAAGGCCCGCATCTGTGTCTATTTCTCTACATTTGTGTTTAAACTTATATTGTGGACTGATGTGTTTTTCAAAGTTTTCTTGATTTCGACGAATCTTTTGCCCTGTTTTGAATGATTTCAGAAAACTTTATTTTTGGGATTTCTGAGAACAACTTTATTTTTGGTATTTCTGAGAACAACTTTATTTTTGGTATTTCTGAGAACAACTTTATTTTTGGGATTTCTGTGAACAACTTTATTTTGGGATTTCTGTGAACAACTTTATTTTGGGATTTCTGTGAACAACTTTATTTTGGGATTTCTGTGAACAACTTTATTTTGGGATTTCTGTGAACAATTTTATTTTGGGATTTCTGTGAACAACTTTATTTTGGGATTTCTGTGAACAATTTTATTTTGGGATTTCTGTGAACAATTTTATTTTGGGATTTCTGTGAACAACTTTATTTTGGGATTTCTGTGAAAAATTTTATTTTGGGATTTCTGTGAACAATTTTATTTTGGGATTTCTGTGAACAACTTTATTTTGGGATTTCTGTGAACAATTTTATTTTGGGATTTCTGTGAACAACTTTATTTTGGGATTTCTGTGAACAATTTTATTTTGGGATTTCTGTGAACAATTTTATTTTGGGATTTCTGAGAAACAACTTTATTTTGGGATTTCTGAGAAACAACTTTATTTTGGGATTTCTGAGAAACAACTTTATTTTGGGATTTCTGAGAAACAACTTTATTTTGGGATTTCTGAGAAACAACTTTATTTTGGGATTTCTGAGAAACAACTTTATTTTGGGATTTCTGAGAAACAACTTTATTTTGGGATTTCTGAGAAACAACTTTATTTTGGGATTTCTGAGAAACAACTTTATTTTGGGATTTCTGAGAAACAACTTTATTTTGGGATTTCTGAGAAACAACTTTATTTTGGGATTTCTGAGAAACAACTTTATTTTGGGATTTCTGAGAAACAACTTTATTTTGGGATTTCTGAGAAACAACTTTATTTTGGGATTTCTGAGAAACAACTTTATTTTGGGATTTCTGAGAAACAACTTTATTTTGGGATTTCTGAGAAACAACTTTATTTTGGGATTTCTGAGAAACAACTTTATTTTGGGATTTCTGAGAAACAACTTTATTTTGGGATTTCTGAGAAACAACTTTATTTTGGGATTTCTGAGAAACAACTTTATTTTGGGATTTCTGAGAAACAACTTTATTTTGGGATTTCTGAGAAACAACTTTATTTTGGGATTTCTGAGAAACAACTTTATTTTGGGATTTCTGAGAAACAACTTTATTTTGATCAATTTCTATATTTAGCTTTGCCCTATATAGGGAGAGGGCAAACCTAGAGATGGCCGATACCAGGCTTAACCCGATACCGATCGATACCGGTAAAAACATGAACCGATACCGATCGATACCGATATGGTATCAGTTCATCCCTACAGGCGCGTACTAAGCAAGATTTTCGCTTATTAGTTGTTAGATAAAGTGAATTCAGGTACTTTTTATATAAATGAGAACTCGTCACGATTGAAAATTCATAGAAATGAGATATTATCACCATCATTACGTTACTAAAAGACCTAAAAATGTCATGTAGCGCCATATAACGCATTTTAAACGAGTATCGGTTAAGTATCGGTATCGAACCAACCGATCCGATACTATCGTGAAACCCCGAGTATCGTTACCGGTTCATCCCTAGGCAAACCCATTCTTGCCACGTCATAGGCTTATATCTCTTACCTCGATTCCATCCCCCTAACGGGGGAATTTCAGTATCGCGCCTACAAACGCTCCCCTAAGTAGAGGTATAAAATGACGTCGGATGTTCTTTCCCTCCCTGACAAACGCCCTCTCCCTATACGATAATTTATATGCTTTATGATTAAAATATGGTTTTATACCCTTGTTAATCAAGGTCCCTAGACTAGGCTTAGAGACAGTGAGAATTTGAAGAGCAATAATGACTTAAAACTACATCGTGGTATACACATGTTTTATTCTGTAATATATTATGTTAATTTTATTTAAGTTTAAAAAGAAAATCTTGCGACTTAACGTTTGGGAAACACTGATATAGAATGTTGACTGTTCTTGGTAATTTACTGATAGAACATTGCTCGTATTTCAGCGCGTAACTTACCGATATTTTTTTAGCTAACCATAATTCAAATCATACTCCAAAGCAATTGAATGTACGCGCCTTCCCGTCCTATTTTAATTACCGAGGAAAGTAAATTAAATATCTCCCTCTTTACCTCCATCATTTTGAGGGCGACCCTTCATGGCCTGGTCCTTCGAAACGCAACCAAACTCTCCTCTCTCTTTCTCTTGTCTAGATTCTTAATAGAATGGAGAGATTCATTTGCCCCAATGGTCTTATATTTTAGAGCTATGGCTAGATTCCCTGTTTAGAGAAAGGAGGGGTGAGTTGAGGTATTGGGCGATATCTTTTAGAAAAAGGTCGACGAAATCGCCACTCGTCTCATTCAGTATAATCAAAGCGAGGCGTTGAGTAATTCAAAGTTTGTTTCAAAGGAGTCGGATAGTCCTTACGAGAACAACAGACCTGAGGTCATACAGGGCCAAGCGCCCAAACTCCTAGAAAATCATATTTTTCATGAATTTAGGTCCAGTTTTATTTAATTTTCCATGAATTTGGGCTCAGTTTTATGTCAATTTTCCATGAATTAGAGCTCAATTTTATATGTAGTTTTGCATGAATTTAGGCCCAGTTTTTTTGTAAAGTTTCCATAAATTTAGGCTCAGTTTTATGTAAATTTCTATGAATTCAGACTCAGTTTTATGTAAATTTTTCATGAATTTAGTCTCAGTTTTATGTAAGGTTTCCACGAATTTAGGCTCGGTTTTATGTAAGGTTTCCACGAATTTAGGCTCGGTTTTATGTAAATTTTTCATGAATTTTGGCTCAGTTTTATGTAAAGTTTCCATGAATTTAGGCTCAGTTTTGTGTAAAGTTTCCACGAATTCAGGCTCAGTTTTGTGTAAAGTTTCCCCGAATTCAGGTTCAGTTCTATGTAAAGTAAATGCTCAGATTATATCGTCTTAAGCTAGATTCCCACTCGACGGAAAACACGACGGAAACCCGACAGAAAGGGGTTTGACCGAAAAATATTTAGGTTGAGCCCGACGCAATTACCGTTCCGCCGGGCGTAAGTTGTGTTCTATTTTTTCGGTCGTGTTCGGTGTTACGCCGGTGCCTCAGCCAATAAAATTATCCCACTGACTACGTCATAAATTTCAAGTGCGCACGCATACGCGAGATTGATTTTATAGCCGCCATTTTTTGTGGTTGACCAAGACTTAGCTTAAACATGCCACCAAGAAAGAAAAATGAAACTAATGGAAGTAAAAAGAGATTAGATGTTAATAGGAAAGAATTTAGTGAGGAGGCTAGAAAATATCCCTTCTTGTACGATGGAAGCGACAAGGGGACAAAGATACCAATTCAGAGTGCGAAAGAGATGTTGTGGAAACCACTCAAATCTGTCACGAGACCCAAAAATATCTACCGCCAAACTAAAAATTCAGTTGTAGTGTGAACGGTCTACCGCTAGACGCCGGCGTAAGTTAAAATTTCTACCGTCGGCTGCGTGATTTCCGCCGGGTTTTTTCGGTCGAGTGGAAATCTAGCTTTATTATTTATATTCTAGACTTGAATACTTATGTTATGTCCGTCCCCTCCGTTTGTACCATACTCATCCAACCCCGTCCGGGTTGCTCTGGTAAAGGGAGGAGGGAGGATGGACTAATTGAATAGACTTTGCGGGGGATTTGAGAGACCAAAGGGTTAAAGGATATATAGACATAGAGCAGAAAGATGGAGAGAGAGTGAGGGATGCGGGGAAACAGCGTGGTGCGGAAAAGATCAAAGGAGAAGACGCTTTCTTTCTTTCCTTTTAGTTTTACTATCTAGATAAAAGGGTTGGGCCATGCATGCATTCAGGGCCAAATGTGCAATTTCCCAAATTAGGAAAAGGGTTATACCTCCTTCAACAGTCACTCGCTCCTCTATGGCTTTTTTCTCCTATAGTCTTATTCCAAGGATGTAGCCAATTTCTTAATGTTATTGAGGGATGCCAGTATAGTCTAGAGAATTGGCTACAATTATTTCCGTTTCACTTATTCATAGAGTGAAGTATTTTTCTGACAACTTTATGTCCAACTATAGCTAAGCTACCACGCGTTGTTTCGGTGTGTTGAGGGAGTAAACACCGGAAAAGGTTTCGTGTCTTATGTAGACGCTGAACTCTCTAAATAGTCTTTGAGTCCCCCTATATTTGAATTATATTTTAGTTTTTTTTAATTCAAACAAGTAGCGATATCTAGTTTATTAGGGAGAAGGTATAAATTCGCCACATTTCTATAGCTTTATCTCCAGTCCAAACGTAGTTCCGGAGTTAATCCCCGCCTCTAACTTACAAGCAGCATCTCATTGGTTCTTGAAAAATCACGTCAGCGCGACGCGAATGACGAAAATTACTCATTTTCCGACTGAGGACTGGCGAAATAGCCCGGCCTCCTTTTACATCTCCCCTTGTATTTTGAAAGGGGGACTGGGACTATGGCGCGCGAATACTTAGGCCACTTAAATTAATAAAGGTTAGGGTCTATAATAAAATGTTTTAACAGGGTTAGTGATTAGGGGTTCGTCGATCCAACACTGCTCTTTTTTAAAACCTTCCCCCAGTGTTACTTATATCGACAAGGCAGTTCGGTCTATTTTATATCTATGTCTACTTTAGTTCACATTGTGACATTGGTTCTGCTTCAATCCCATTTCTTACTATTTCCAATTTTAAAACTGTCATACGACAGAAACCCTTAAGGTTTAGACAAATACCCAAGAATTTGCTACTTTCCTCTTGACATGCTGAAAATATCCAGTCCTATTCATCCCTTATCGAAGTAACGCGTGATATCAAGCCAATAATGTTCTCCCCTCTCGAAAACATTCCTGGTTCAAGAGAAAATCTGGTAAAGGGGCTTGTGAGGCCATAAAAAATGTGAATCTACGCAAGAAGAGAATGCGGCCGATATCCTTAATACTTCACATTTTCGATATCAGGTGGCGATAGAAGGTCAGGACACCCTGTTGTTGAGATGCATATCATGTCCCGCCAAGGTTTATCCATAATGGTTTGTCAGCTTCGTGATTTTCCACACTTAAAACAAATATACATTCTTTGAAATAGGCCTTAATTCATAATTTTTCAAAGCACCATTCATCGAATCTGGCAAACCATTATTAATAAACCTGGTTTGCTTATCCGGATATCGTTTTTATCTACGCGTGCACTTCTATAAACACAACGTAGGTTATATAGGAACTGAGTTTTGTTTGGTTTGTGGCCTGTGTGTGAGTTTGTGGAGTCGAGAAACACGAGAAGTAAGATTCATTCAAGAACTATAGTTAATAATTGCGTTTATACCCACTTTTGTTTGGGTATAAACAAATGGTGAAAGGGAATCACACTTATACTGTTGAAGCTATAAATCACAACGTCTGCTGACACTAACTTTATTAAGAATTTGCATTGAATTGGAGACCTTTATCGATTTAGACTAAATTCCTGTTCTTCTTAAGATATATTTTCAATTTATATTCATCAAAATCTTTATTTGTTTTAATATTCTGAAGCGATATTTTTGGAGGTACTCTAACACGCGTAGATTCTAATATTACGTAATCGCATTTTTTTCGTGTGTATATGCAGAATAGTCCATATGTGCTCAGGAGTTTTTTTCCGATGAAACAGAGGAGCTCTTTTTATGAATAAACATCTATCTTGTAAAAATCCAAATAGACAGGACAGGAGAGCTAGGTTATCCGGCGTGGGTTATTTTTTAGGGCTATTCCGCTAAGTCAGCGTTTGACGCACCACGTTTCGCTTCTTATGTACAACTTATATTTTAAACAAGATGACTAGCCACATGAAGATTAAGCCACATCGATTACGTGCGTTCTATAACCCTACTTCAATAAATTTACTTCTCTTGGACCTCACTCATCTCAGCTCGAACCGCTCCTATCTCCTTTCCCTCTCTCTTGGAGCTCACTCATCTCAGCTCGAACCGCTCCTTTCCCCCTCTCTTGGAGCTCACTCATCTCAGCTCGAACCGCTCCTTTCCCCTCTCTTGGAGCTCACTCATCTCAGCTCGAACCGCTCCTTTCCCCCTCTCTTGGAGCTCACTCATCTCAGCTCGAACCGCTCCTTTCCCCCTCTCTTGGAGCTCACTCATCTCAGCTCGAACCGCTCCTTTCCCCCTCTCTTGGAGCTCACTCATCTCAGCTCGAACCGTTCCTTTCCCCCTCTCTTGGAGCTCACTCAGCTCAGCTCGAACCACTCCTATCTCCTTACTCTCTCATTTATTGCCAGTACAACTATGAGCCGGTGCCACCTATAGGTAGTTGTGAGTTTTACTTAAAAGTAACGAACGAAAAACTTCTACAACTACAGCCCAGGTCAAACTAATAGCCCATCGTACGATATGTCTAAAAAGTGGTGTGTGACAGATTTGTTGGCTTATTGGTTGTTCGCGTGATCTCCGAGTAAAAAATGTTGCATTGGGAAGGCTGCAGGTCGGAGGATTAACTTTGACACTCGTCGGTTGTTAAGAGAATTGGTTTAGTTTTCTTTTGTTTGATTTAGGTTTTTGGTGGACTACTGTACGAACAAATACGAAATCATTTCGTTAGATTAGTTTTGTAGTTAGATTAAAGAGTTTATGGGTGGGAAACGAACCGAAAAACATTCATTTATGTTAGTATTTCCCAAATGTTTCCAAGTTGCAACTCATCCTTTGCACGATTATAAATATGTGGCCCATCTTTCCTTGTTAATTTCTTTGGGAGGGGGGGGGGTTCAGAGATATTTATTTTGACAGGGTTCGTTCACGAATCACGACCAGGAAAAGTGAGGGAAATTGAAAATGGGCTTAAAAGGACAGGGAAATTGAAAATGCACCTAAAAGGTCGGGGAAAACTATATTGGTGGGGAATTTTAAGTATAAGGGTAACCACAAAATGGGTTGTCTGAGATTTGATTAGAACCACAAATTCGCGGACCTCGCTTCGCTCGCTCCGGTTATTTATAATTTACTTATATAAAGTTAAATTTAAACCGATTTAAACGAATTAGTTGGCTTATTTTTATAACAATAACAACTCCTGCAAAATTGATTCAAGTGAGTTTAGATTGGTTTTCATATATGTTCGCCAAATACGTTACTGCAAATGGTCATGGAAATTTGTGGAATTGAGTCAGGGAAAACCTCGAAAAGTCAGGGAATTTCATTCCAAAAATTTTGTACGAACCCTGTTTGAACAATTCTATGTTTTGCATTGCACTTTAGGACCAAACATGAAATCATGTTTCGTGAATATATGATTTTGCAGCCTGTGTTATACAATGTAAATGTGTGGAGACTAGACTTTTAGAGGCATGGGAAACACTGATTTTTGTGTTGAAAACCAAGCGGTTTCTTTAGCGGCCCCTGTGGAGCCGTTTTCTACTCCACACTATATGTTCTTATAATAGCTACTATATTCTAATAGAGTCGATAATAATCTAAAAATAAAAAGAAATATTTGTGAAAACGACTATAGAATAAACCCTAATTATGCACCCCGTGCGGCCACTAAGTTCGCGACTTAAAATTTAACCACGTGATTATTATTCGTTGCACAAAGGCCTATGGGTATTTTAAAATCAAATTAGTAAAGGCAGAACTGAGCAGAACGTGAACGTGCAATCGCGGTTACGTTACGCTGAATAAATTAACAAATGAGGGAAGACGCGGCGATGCCTCCCCAATGATGATTGATGAATAAATGCCGAAATTTAATCCACTTCCGAAGCAATTAAAACGTGTTACGGTCGCTAAAAGGACCTCCCTTTTTAAGCCTACAGGCTCTCGAGTTTCCCCCGTAACTTAATTAAACTTTGGGGAACGACGCAAAACCTGCAGCGCTGCTTTAGGAGTTAACAATATTATAGCATAAGAATGATATTAATGACTTTTGTATAACGTGCAAACCAAAAAGGGTGCGAAAAAAGACCAGCACGTGGATCATGATGACTAGATCTCTCCCGCCAAAAATTTTCTCCCTAAGGTTATTTTTGGTGCCAAAAAATGAGCAACAATTTTTAATCGCGTTATGTTTTTTTGGGTGTAATCGTGTTTTTAATCGGTCCTCCCCTATTTGCCAATTTTTGGGGACGTAATGTCGTAACTGAAGCTATTACGATTTTTAAAGGTATAATTGTATATTTTTGACTTAGTAAAGAAGTTTTCGTATAGTTTAGCATCTATTGTATCACAATTTACTTGTTTCATCGAGATCACATTTGACAAGACTCTAGACACCGAAAATTGCGGAGCTCGCAAAAGTTTTCTATGTATTTTAATTAAGTTCCTGTTTCCATAGTATAATCCAATATTTTTGAGAATTAGTTTAACCAAAATAGTTTTTATATGTATATTAGCATTTTTAGGCCTATATTTTAAAATAAAAAGGCATTTTTCTCCTATATTTTCCAATAAAAAGGCATTTTTCTCCTATATTTTCCAATAAAAAGGCATTTTTCTCCTATATTTTTCAATAAAAAGGCATTTTTCTCCTATATTTTTTAATAAAAAGGCATTTTTCTCCTATATTTTTCAATAAAAAGGCATTTTTCTCCTATATTTTTTAATAAAAAGGCATTTTTCTCCTATATTTTCCAATAAAAAGGCATTTTTCTCCTATATTTTCCAATAAAAAGGCATTTTTCTCCTATATTTTCCAATAAAAAGGCATTTTTCTCCTATATTTTTCAATAAAAAGGCATTTTTCTCCTATATTTTTCAATAAAAAGGCATTTTTCTCCTATATTTTTCAATAAAAAGGCATTTTTCTCCTATATTTTTCAATAAAAAGGCATTTTTCTCCTATATTTTTCAATAAAAAGGCATTTTTCTCCTATATTTTTCAATAAAAAGGCATTTTTCTCCTATATTTTCCAATAAAAAGGCATTTTTCTCCTATATTTTCCAATAAAAAGGCATTTTTCTCCTATATTTTTCAATAAAAAGGCATTTTTCTCCTATATTTTTCAATAAAAAGGCATTTTTCTCCTATATTTTTCAATAAAAAGGCATTTTTCTCCTATATTTTTCAATAAAAAGGCATTTTTCTCCTATATTTTCCAATAAAAAGGCATTTTTCTCCTATATTTTCCAATAAAAAGGCATTTTTCTCCTATATTTTCCAATAAAAAGGCATTTTTCTCCTATATTTTCCAATAAAAAGGCATTTTTCTCATACATTTTCTAATAAAAAGGCATTTTTCTCATACATTTTTCCGTAAAAAGACGTTTTTCTCATACATTTTTCCGTAAAAAGACGTTTTTCTCATACATTTTTCCGTAAAAAGACGTTTTTCTCATACATTTTTCCGTAAAAAGACGTTTTTCTCATACATTTTCCCGTAAAAAGACGTTTTTCTCATACATTTTCCCGTAAAAAGACGTTTTTCTCATACATTTTCCCGTAAAAAGACGTTTTTCTCACTCATTTTCCCGTAAAAAGCGTTTTTCTCATACATTTTCCCGTAAAAAGACGTTTTTCTCATACATTTTCCCGTAAAAAGACGTTTTTCTCATACATTTTCCCGTAAAAAGACGTTTTTCTCATACATTTTCCCGTAAAAAGACGTTTTTCTCATACATTTTCCCGTAGAAAGACGTTTTTCTCATACATTTTCCCGTAAAAAGACGTTTTTCTCATACATTTTCCCGTAAAAAGACGTTTTTCTCATACATTTTCCCGTAAAAAGACTTTTTTCTCATACATTTTCCCGTAAAAAGACGTTTTTCTCATACATTTTCCCGTAAAAAGACTTTTTTCTCATACATTTTCCCGTAAAAAGACGTTTTTCTCATACATTTTCCCGTAAAAAGACGTTTTTCTCATACATTTTCCCGTAAAAAGACGTTTTTCTCATACATTTTCCCGTAAAAAGACGTTTTTCTCATACATTTTCCCGTAAAAAGACGTTTTTCTCATACATTTTCCCGTAAAAAGACGTTTTTCTCATACATTTTCCCGTAGAAAGACGTTTTTCTCATACATTTTCCCGTAAAAAGACGTTTTTCTCATACATTTTCCCGTAAAAAGACGTTTTTCTCATACATTTTCCCGTAAAAAGACGTTTTTCTCATACATTTTCCCGTAAAAAGACGTTTTTCTCATACATTTTCCCGTAAAAAGACGTTTTTCTCATACATTTTCCCGTAAAAAGACGTTTTTCTCATACATTTTCCCGTAAAAAGACGTTTTTCTCATACATTTTCCCGTAAAAAGACGTTTTTCTCATACATTTTCCCGTAAAAAGACGTTTTTCTCATACATTTTCCCGTAAAAAGACGTTTTTCTCATACATTTTCCCGTAAAAAGACGTTTTTCTCATACATTTTCCCGTAAAAAGACGTTTTTCTCATACATTTTCCCGTAAAAAGACTTTTTTCTCATACATTTTCCCGTAAAAAGACGTTTTTCTCATACATTTTCCCGTAAAAAGACGTTTTTCTCATACATTTTCCCGTAAAAAGACGTTTTTCTCATACATTTTCCCGTAAAAAGACGTTTTTCTCATACATTTTCCCGTAAAAAGACGTTTTTCTCATACATTTTCCCGTAAAAAGACGTTTTTCTCATACATTTTCCCGTAAAAAGACGTTTTTCTCATACATTTTCCAGTAAAAAGATTTTTTTCTCATACATTTTCCCGTAAAAAGACGTTTTTCTCATACATTTTCCCGTAAAAAGACGTTTTTCTCATACATTTTCCCGTAAAAAGACTTTTTTCTCATACATTTTCCCGTAAAAAGACGTTTTTCTCATACATTTTCCCGTATAAAGACGTTTTTCTCATACATTTTCCCGTAAAAAGACGTTTTTCTCATACATTTTCCCGTAAAAAGACGTTTTTCTCATACATTTTCCAGTAAAAAGATTTTTTTCTCATACATTTTCCCGTAAAAAGACGTTTTTCTCATACATTTTCCCGTAAAAAGACGTTTTTCTCATACATTTTCCCGTAAAAAGACTTTTTTCTCATACATTTTCCCGTAAAAAGACGTTTTTCTCATACATTTTCCCGTATAAAGACGTTTTTCTCATACATTTTCCCGTAAAAAGACGTTTTTCTCATACATTTTCCCGTAAAAAGACGTTTTTCTCATACATTTTCCCGTAAAAAGACGTTTTTCTCATACATTTTCCCGTAAAAAGACGTTTTTCTCATACATTTTCCCGTAAAAAGACGTTTTTCTCATACATTTTCCCGTAAAAAGACGTTTTTCTCATACATTTTCCCGTAAAAAGACGTTTTTCTCATACATTTTCCCGTAAAAAGACGTTTTTCTCATACATTTTCCCGTAAAAAGACGTTTTTCTCATACATTTTCCCGTAAAAAGACGTTTTTCTCATACATTTTCCCGTAAAAAGACGTTTTTCTCATACATTTTCCCGTAAAAAGACGTTTTTCTCATACATTTTCCCGTAAAAAGACGTTTTTCTCATACATTTTCCCGTAAAAAGACGTTTTTCTCATACATTTTCCCGTAAAAAGACGTTTTTCTCATACATTTTCCCGTAAAAAGACGTTTTTCTCATACATTTTCCCGTAAAAAGACTTTTTTCTCATACATTTTCCCGTAAAAAGACGTTTTTATCATACATTTTCCCGTAAAAAGACGTTTTTCTCATACATTTTCCCGTAAAAAGACGTTTTTCTCATACATTTTCCCTTAAAAAGACGTTTTTCTCATACATTTTCCCGTAAAAAGACGTTTTTCTCATACATTTTCCCGTAAAAAGACGTTTTTCTCATACATTTTCCCGTAAAAAGACGTTTTTCTCATACATTTTCCCGTAAAAAGACGTTTTTCTCATACATTTTCCCGTAAAAAGACGTTTTTCTCATACATTTTCCCGTAAAAAGACGTTTTTCTCATACATTTTCCCGTAAAAAGACGTTTTTCTCATACATTTTCCCGTAAAAAGACGTTTTTCTCCTATATTTTCCTATAATTATAGAAAAAAATTCAATCTTTTTTAGAAGGAATTAAATTTTTTGGATGGGCTCCCTGGCCACACTGCATGCGGCAAAAAGAGAAGATTCGTTAGATACGTCATTTTTCCTATAGCAATTATATTGAAACGAGTTAAGGAAAAATGGGTTGGGTTCAATATAAAACGTTGTACGTAATGTAATTCGGATAGGATTTAAATTTGGCCGAGGATTAAAGTAGTCCTGAGGGGTTTTAAGGGGGGGGGGGTGCATCGCGCAAAGAGAAAGGGCATTAATGACCGACCCCAACCAAGAGAAGAAGAGAAACTCTCGATCCGCTTCTCTAGTCTAAGTCTTAATTGCCGATAGGGGTCCCGGAGGCGCACCACGACAATTAAGCTTCTAGAGCGCGTACCCCCGTAATGACGCCGGAAAATGGCCTAAGGGTCGATTCCCGCCCCTTTTATAACCGTTACTTTATTCAAAAGCGAGTATTAATCTCCGACTAAAATTTAATGTCCAAAGATAACGGCCAAATCGTGACACCTGTTTCGGGATAACTCATTGGGAAAGCGGTATTGCGCGCTAATTGGGATGAACGTATCGGATCAGGTTGGTACCAAGTTAAATTGCCAATTTCGTCGCCAACAAAGGGATGACTGTGTCGTCGTAGCAATATAGTGGAATTAAACGTGATGTACATACCCTTGGGTCAAATATAAGTTTCGTAAAAATTAAACTAGCCTATGCACATTTGATTGGATCTTGTCGATGGGTGACGTCACAAATTGGGAATATTGTTACAATGTGCTATTTTAAATTTCTAATTAAAACTACTGTACCAGGGTTTCCACAGGTCAGGGAAAAACTTTAAAAATATGCGAATTTCAAAATGGCAAAAAGTCAGGAAATTTTATGAATTTTCACTTAATCGAGCCAGACACCGGGATATACATTAAATATTCATAATTTGCGATTTAAAGAACTTATATTTAGAACAGTAACAATTGGTCCTAAAAATGGTCAGGGAAAACCTGGAAAGGTCTGACAATTCAGTCCCTGTAAATCCCTTACAATTTCCCCGAACAACAGCAACTTGTTAGGAGGAGTATCTAACCGGTCGCTGGTGAAGATGCCATCCTGAATATTGAACCTTTTTAAAGATATTAGATTCGACAACGTTAATTAAATAATCTAAATGACGTTTACGTACAAATGTTAAAGCATTTCCATATATTTCCGATGCTCTCTTAATCGGTTTATGATGCTTGACAGAACCACGCCCCTTTGTACCTAGACAATTTGAATTCAAATGCAATACCAAATGTTAATTGTCGAAATGCGACAATACAATATTCACTTTGTTGCTAAATTCCATTGGGACTTGGATTAACATAACCTTGCTCGTTTCGAATCATTAACATCGTTGTGAGCTGTAGGTGATTAAATTAATGGTTCACGCAGACCTTTGACGACGACGATGTCACTCCTCAATGAGCAATTTAAAAACAATTAGTGCCAAATGCAACCGAATTAATTAGAAATATATTGACATAGTTATTATTATTATTATTATTAATGTATCTCGCTAATGTAAAATGACAATGCAGGCTTCTGCGCTATCTAATGACGGTTGAAACCAAAACAATGTAACTTAAGTGATTGTGTCAAAGCTATATTCCTGATTATTGGGGAATTAGGTAATTGGGATTACATTTAAATAAGAAAGGTAATAATTTAAGCTACAAAATTAATTAATTGGAGCGTATTTACTTTTAGTTTAATGTAATTATTATTCTGATGTTTAGCTAAATTCAAGGAATTTGTTTTAATTTCAGGTCTTTTTTTTTCGACTAAATGACGTCAAAATGGACATTTTTTGGAAGGATCACGTTGGCCATCAGCGAGGGATCAAGATTTGGGCGGTCTATTGTACGACCGAGCTACACGGAGGATCGCACTATTCTAAACATCTAAAATGACGTCACTACGGTTCCCAAGCGCGTTTGTTTTTCGTGAACTTTGACTTCTGTGGTGCGGTTATAATTGAACTTGACGCGAATTACGGTTATCTACGAGTTCATCGGAATGCCAAAAATAGTGGGTGAGTACATAAGGTGGCGCGCGAATAAGCAAACTTTTAGGTTAGAGCGCCGCGTCCCATAGTCCCTTTCCCAGTTGACAGATCGGAGCACTGCGTCCCATAGTCCCTGACCTTTATGCGCAAGGCCAATTGTAACTAGCGAGCAGTACCAAAATGTTGCCCGCGCATTAACAAAATTTCAGGTCAGCGTCCCATAGACCCTTTCCCTACAATGCGCACATCTGGAAGTCATGTGATCATGCAACCTTGAAAAATTTTAATGTGAGTAAATAGAGGCTGATCAAATTTATTAGTGTACTACCTGGAGGGTAGTGGGAAACCTACAAACTGTCTATCGTGAACTTTCTAGAAGAACTTCAAAATTCGTCAATCGGTATCCCAAACTGTTAAAAAATAGACACTTTATGTCGCGTCGCGGGTTAGTTTTTAAAAGCAAGTTTAGCTTTGTGAACTTTTGGAGTGGCAGGTTAGCATCGTGTTTGTGCGCGTTTTTGTGTGTGTGACATTTTTCGCCATCTTTGGATTCGATCGTCGTTAAAATGTAAGTACCCGTTTTATTATAAAGTGTTTTTTGTCGCTCGCTATGTTTCGTCACTGTGCTTTTTGCATTATTTGGTTGTTAATGACATCAGACATCGAAGCTCCACCTATGATAAATGTAGTGTCGATTATACAGCGTGAAAAGTCAGGGACTTGTAAAATGGATGATAGATCAATGATAAGTTAGAGATTTCATTATGTTTATCAAACCACGCCTCGAGAAATTCAAAATATAGGTCGAAGGTCATCAAGTGGATTCTGCTTAGCACCTAAACATTTTTAGAGATATTGGTTAAAAAATTGTCTGGGATTTTGAATTGAATAACTTTATGATACGTCCCAATTTTGTCCTTAAGTAAGCTATCATTACAGCGCTTTAAATCCTAGCTGGAATGTCTACCATTATCCGAAATTGAAGTAAAATCTAAAACAAACTTAGGTTGCTCCCTCGTGAATTTAAATTCTTTCAAATTTGTTATTAGAACTTAGCGTATTCAGGGAAATCAGAGAAATTTGTGAGGTTTGAATTAGTTTGATCTTAAAGAGGTTTCTTCAATTATAAAAAAACCACTCTCGTTGTTATTACTCCATATATGGAAAAGCCTTGAAAACTCAGGGAAATATGAGAAAAAGCCTTGAAAACTCAGGGAAATACATGGAAAAAAGCCTGGAAAACTCGGGGAAATACATGGGAAAAGCCTGGAAAACTCAGGGAAATATATGGGAAAACCCTGGAAAACTAGGGGAAATATATGGGAAAACCCTGGAAAACTCGGGGAAATATATGGGAAAAACCTGGAAAACTCGGGGAAATATATGGGAAAAACCTGGAAAACTCGGGGAAATATATGGGAAAAACCTGGAAAACTCGGGGAAATATATGGGAAAAACCTGGAAAACTCGGGGAAATATATGGGAAAAACCTGGAAAACTCGGGGAAATATATGGGAAAAACCTGGAAAACTCGGGGAAATATATGGGAAAAACCTGGAAAACTCGGAACTATATGGGAAAAACCTGGAAAACTCGGGGAAATATATGGGAAAAACCTGGAAAACTCGGGGAAATATATGGGAAAAACCTGGAAAACTCGGGGAAATATATGGGAAAAACCTGGAAAACTCGGGGAAATATATGGGAAAATCCTGGAAAACTCGGGGAAATATATGAGAAAATCCTGGAAAACTCGGGGAAATATATGAGAAAATCCTGGAAAACTCGGGGAAATATATGGGGAAAACTCGGGGAAATATATGGGAAAAACCTGGAAAACTCGGGGAAATATATGGGAAAAACCTGGAAAACTCGGGGAAATATATGGGAAAAACCTGGAAAACTCGGGGAAATATATGGGAAAAACCTGGAAAACTCGGGGAAATATATGGGAAAATCCTGGAAAACTCGGGGAAATATATGAGAAAATCCTGGAAAACTCGGGGAAATATATGAGAAAATCCTGGAAAACTCGGGGAAATATATGGGGAAAACTCGGGGAAATATATGGGAAAAACCTGGAAAACTCGGGGAAATATATGGGAAAAACCTGGAAAACTCGGGGAAATATATGGGAAAAACCTGGAAAACTCAGGGAAACATGAGAAAAAGCCTGAAACTCAGGGTTGGGGAAAAAAACCTGCAAAACTCAGGGTAATCGCTTTTCCAAAAGTGGTATGAACGCTTATAATAAACAGACCCTGGGTTAATCGGAGATATATAACTATTAGTCGTTTCTGACTTATGGGAACCTTACAAAATAAACTTACGTTATTTTATCAGAGCTTTCAGTTAAAACAAGCGTTAATAATTAGTGAAAAAAAAATAATATAAAAACTAAACTAAATTAATCATAAAAAAGAACTTCCCTTTCAACTCTATGACTATACATTAAGTAAATTGGCGCGATAGCTCGCTTTAAACCCTTTGAATCCTACCCAGAATCCCTTTCGGCGGGTGCTAATACGATGAAAGCATTTTATATCTTTATTCCCTCAAAGGCATTTAACAAACCCTACTCATAAAAAAATTCAACCCCTTTTTTTAAAGTTATCCCAACTCCGCAAAGTATGATGCGTTATAAAAAAAGCTAGGAGTTGAAAGGTGCGTTGTACCGTATCATGCACCACTTGGATGGAAGAAAAAAAACTAACTCTGGGTGGTTGCGGGGGCGTGATTGTAAAAGTCAGTCAGTGAATCCGAACTTAATTTAGCGTGTTAGAAAAAAAATTCCGATTTCCCTAAGCGACGGGGTTGATTCCAGACAGGAGTAGTGAGTTCTCTCTTCTTTTTATTTTAAACTAATGGGGTTTACCCCTTAAATTTCTGTGGGGTAGCGAGAGATCTCTGTTAAAAGGGTTAGAAGTATAGAAGATGTAACGACATTTGTTTAATGAATTTAACAGGGTATAGTAAAAAATATATTTTCTTTTTTTTTCTATGGAGCTAGAAGGTAACGAATTTTAAAATGGCGTAACTATAGTGAAGCTATAGCTTCCAGCCAGTTAATATTTTATAAATTATATAATATAATTTGTCCACTCTCTTCCGTAAGTCTTATATACAGGGTTTTTCTTATGAGGCTGGCATAAGTTAAAGGGGATGTTCTTTGCATGCACGATTTTGAATGGAAAACGTAACTATTACATTTTGCCGTCTTCACCAAAGTTTTCAAGTTAAGATTGGAAGGGGTATTTTACGGATGACCCCTTAAATTTAATTAAGAAACTGATTAAGACAATGATTTCTAATTTAATTAAGGGGTCATACCTAAAACACCGAACAAATCATAACTCGAAAACTTTGGTGCGTACGGCAAAACGTGATAGAAGATACATTTTCAACTCAAAATCGCTAACAGAAAATCCCCCTTAATTTATTCCAGACTTACACCCTTATATACTTCCTTAATTTCCAAATTTAACCAAACTGCATGGTTCATTATAGAGGTGGTTTGGTTGAGTTCTTCTCAAGGCAAGGTTGGTACGGAGTCGAACCCCTAGACATTAAGCCTGTAAAGAACGTCCTATTCTAGACCCGTAACATTTTAACTTTATGACTAACCCCTTATTTAAGCATCATTTAATTGAATTTTAAAGTTGCAAAAAGAAAAAGTTAATTTCTAAAATAAACACCCTCATGCAGATATTTCATCCGGCTGAGCCCAAAGAGTATTAGTGTTTATTGTCTATATAGACAGGAAAATCTTCCCGGTTTCCAGTCCTTTAAAACACCAGGGCGACGCTGGGTACTTTCATAATTTCACTTAAAGGGATAGAATCAATCTTTTGACTACAAACGAAAAGCTTTCATTTTTTTAAATCAGATAGAACCTAAAATTACGTTTTCAAATATATATATATATTGATAGTTTTAATAACTTAAGTATTTTTAATTAATGTTTAAAAGAATTAGTTTTCGGCGCCGCTCCCATCACTGCTCCCTCTACAGTCGTTCGGCAAAAACACGAGCGAACCACCTACATTACCCCGCTAGCCTCCTCTCACACGGAAATATAGTAGATTTACACCTAAAAGTAGTTTTCATACTATTGTGCATTTTGCATTTTCGCCAAATTAGTATTTTTCATGGAAGCTAAGCCTTTGCCAAAATAGCGCAAAAATGAGGTGTTTTGGCCATTACCCGTAACTATTTTGACAAATCTCTATCATCCCAACTCTACAACGTAACCAAGAGTTAAGGAAACAAAGGATAATAAACATGATAAATCAGAATTATGTTTACAAATGTCTTCTCGAATATGCGCCGCTTCCCCAGTGAAGGAGAAAAGCTACTATACAGTGATCTAGAGCTACCTATATACTCCTATTTCCAAACAACCAATGAATCAGTGGACGTTAGCAACGTCACTAGGGTAACAAAACAAGTTGGGTGGTATTCGCGGCTAGTTTGAATTTCAAAATATCTAACGTACTTTTCTTAATTTTAAACGGTTTAATTCGATTTTTTTTTTGGCACACATAATTTTAGGCACATTTTTTAACCTAAAACTGCCCTCATCTTGTACTAGTCGGAAATCCTTGATTCTATCCCTTTAAGGGCCGACAAATTGCTTTCAAATGGAAATAATAAAAAAGGTATAACTTTATTATATCATATCGTTTTGGGAAAATATATATCCTAATTTGGAACTGCATCATTTGTTTACTTTAAAAATTTAATTACATCCCCTCTGGTCCTATTTGTTAGGCGTTATTGTAAGTCCCCCTATGGCGTTAAAACAATATTACGAGACTAATAACAGCGGCTTCGCACGTAAGCTAATGTCAACATCACTGAAGGGACATATTTACCGAAATGGGTTAAAGCCGAAAACTAATTTCCAAAACCGCACCAAGAATTCATTCACGTTACTATAAGAATATCCCTTAGCCAAGAGCTCATATTTTGTAATTTTAATGAATCTTCTAATTTTCAAATCTTCATATAATGCGCACTCTGGCATTGGTGGAAACGGTGGGAATATTAGTTTATTCCAAACTAAACTAGCTTACATTCTTATATGGTAAACTATAGGGAAGCTACCCGGCGTTATCCGGTTGTTGACGGTAGAAGATATGGGGACGTGTTTAATGTCTATGTAGACACTAAACACTAAATAGAATTAATCAAAAATGTCTTGATTAGAATCAAGACCTAAAAAGTATCGATAAGACTGAGGTTATCACTTGTCTGAAGGATCAGATATTAATTTTTCTTTTTAATTGAAACTTAAATGCATGCTTAAGAAAAAACAACGTTCCATTACCGTTTTCCGTTGAAATAAATTATTTTACTGGTAATCAATTTCAAAAATTTACTTATCTCGGCTTTTCGACCACAATTCCATTCCCCGAAAACATTTTATCATTACATTAATTACTTTTGGGAGAGTACGTGTATGGTTTTTGCGTTTTAAAAGGTTCCTAAAGACGTTACATCTCCATTCGTGACCAGCACGCTTGGCAGTGGAACATTTTAATTATTCTAAAACCAATGGCGCCAAATTCAATAGGGACAGTAACATTTTTACTCGCGGTTTTGCAAAATGATGTAATATCAAGTGTACTTTAGTGAACCGTCGTATTGTTCTTTCTCATAGTTCAGGGCATGATCAGTGTTACTGCCCAATTTCTCTCTCTAGTTTCTAACAATGGTTAGAGACTATTTGATAAGGCGCGGCACAACGTTATATTCTAAGTAGCACAAAAGGAAAATGAATCCATTTTTTTATATTTTGGTTTGAAATTAATAAACTCATGATAGTAGTTATAACGAACAGAAAGTCAAGGGAATGGCACCGGTAATGAGCAGCAAAAAGAGAGGAAATTTTGCTTCAAGGTAGCAGAGGGACATGGTAGTGAAAATAGTAATCTAGAATTTTGTTCGTTCAAACCTTAATATATCATGAAATATTCAAGTGAGGAGGCGGCACTACCTAGAAAGATTGATTTTGGCAGATAACAGCGAAAAAAATTATGTTCTACACACACTGGGACTATGGGAGAGTTTCTGGGCCACAGGTCGCACATGATGAAATTTCAACTCCAGTTTACATCTGTTCGTACTAGTAGCAGGTTAAGCTATTGTTTGCTCAGGTCCTGTTAGTCTCGAAAGGGTTATATAGTCCTCGTAACCAGTGGCGTCGCTAGGCCTTTTTGGGGGGGGGGCTATAGCCCCCCCAAATTCCAAACTTAGCCCCCCCAAAAATAATTAGTAAACCCTACCAAAAAATTGCTGTTAGCAACCTAAAATTCTGTAGCAATATATAAAAAAATTTCAATATCAAACAGTAAAATTTTGAAGAAAAAAACAGATGGAAACAAGTAAAATGTTTCATGTTCTTTCGAAGGGAGTCCCAATAGTATGGACTAAAAGCTAACCAAAACTAAAAATAAACCTAAGACGAGTGAAAATCCTGGCGCAGCAGTAAGACACGCTACCACTGTGGGGTCGGACATTTCTGATTTTTTGTTTAGGGTCTTTGAATTTTTTTCTTTTTATTCATGTGCTAATTAAATAGATAACGATGTGGCTACTATTAAGTCCCAGCCCTTGGGCCATCTTGTTTATATTAAGTTCTTATAATAACTTTAAAATAGTTTGCCCAGATTTAGCCCCCCCAAATTTCAAACCCTAGCGACGCTACTGCTTGTAACTTTTAAAAGGTTGTTATCATGGCTTAACAGACCGCTATTACAGTTTTTTATTGTTTTATAGTTTATTTTGACACGTTATCTCCCAAATGTAATTAATGTAATGATAAAATGTTTTCGGGGAATGGAATTGTGGTCGAAAAGCCGAGATAAGTAAATTTTTGAAATTGATTACCAGTAAAATAATTTATTTCAACGGAAAACGGTAATGGAACGTTGTTTTTTCTTAAGCATGCATTTAAGTTTCAATTAAAAAGAAAAATTAATATCTGATCCTTCAGACAAGTGATAACCTCAGTCTTATCGATACTTTTTAGGTCTTGATTCTAATCAAGACATTTTTGATTAATATCTGTTCCTTCAGTCTTCATTTTAATTAAGAATGTTAAGAAACTGTTTAACATTTTCAAAATCTGCACTAAGCTGAAACAAATATATATAGGGGACCATAACTTTCGCTCAATCAGACATTTATTTATTATGATACTTCAAAAAAACGTAAATCAATAAAAGTTTGTATTCTTATTGTAATTAACATCATACAATTTTTTACAATCATTCATTGAAACGCGAGGCGCCCCCTAAAAATTCAAGAAATAGGACCAAATTGACAATTTTACAAAATTTTTAAAAATGCTGATTATGTCCGTTTATCATTTAGCTCAAAATTGTCATAAGCCCAATATGAAATTCGGATATCCTTAAAACTTCATAAAGACGATCCGAGATTTTCAATTTCACACTTTTTTTGTAGCATAAACTAACGTCTGTTTGATATGAAGCTTAAAACCTTAAACAAAATATAGTCAGGGCTACCCTAAAAGTTCACCAAGATGATCCAAGATTGTTAATACGCCTAAAAAGTGCCATCTTCAAAATATGTAGCCGGGGAAAAGAGAGCGTGATCGAGTGGGCTATGCTAGTGGTTGGAAGTCGCGGGGGTTGGGACAGTGATAACGAAGTTGAGATGGATTGGAAATAATGATGGGCGACCTGCGGCACCGTATCTCTCCCTATGTACCTCGCGCACGCCCCTACCCTTCGGTAGGCGATTGCTAAGTGCTGCCGCGGAGCGCCATTTTATTTGTATGAGAACTAGCTTCTATTTTGAAGATAGAGGGAGCGCCTTTTACAATTTAGTCCAGTACGACCCTACCTAACCGCTGAGGATGCTGAGAGGACTATGTTGCCGTAGGTGGGGGTACACAGGCAACGCTATAGGTGTGGGGGTTTCTACTCCATTCCTCTCTCCTTCAAGGTTGGGACTCCAGGCATAGCCAACTCCATCACGCACTCGACAACGCAAAACAACTCGCGCCAGCGTGGGAAATAAGGCGGTGACACAGGGCAAATGACCAGTTTAAAAATTCCCTGGTCCAGTTCAAAAATTAAATCGGAGGGGGGTCAGTGGTCCACGAGACTACTAAGAAAGTTCAAGGGTAATCAGACTCCACACATTAAAATTCTCATATTTTAATTATCCAATTCTTTAGTTTAGCAGACGACGTGCTCTGGTCAATGGTAACGGACCAGTTTATTTTTTCCAAGTCAGGAAAGTCACTGGCCTAATGTCTAGTTTAAAAAATGCTTATTTGGTCACGGACCAGAAAACTCACGTAAACGCGACGCGAATGACGAAAACTACGTATTTTCCGACTGCCGAGAGGCGAAATAGCCCGGCCTCCTTTTACGTCCCCCCTTGTATTTTAAAAGGGGACTGGGACTATGGGGCGCGAATACTTATTCATCTAATACCTTCTCTCTAGTAAACTAGATATCGCTTCTTGGTAAAACTTTATATAACTAAAACCATGAGTTTATAACATATGTTCCAAAACAAGCTTCATACAACTTTTCGAAAACAAATTTCCCTGGGATTTCCAGGCTTTTCCCCATATACTTCCCTGAGTTTTCCATGTTTTTCCCGTATATGGAGTATCCCATGGAGCAAATGTTAACAAAGGAGGGAAGGGAAAATAGGACTATTACATAATCAAAGGATATCCCTGTATCTCTAATAAAACCAGAGTTACGAGCTTCCAAAATTTAGTGTAATGTTAATCCTATGGAGGAGGCAAAGTACCTACAAGTACCCGGGGCAAGTACCTACAAGCACCCGGGGCAAGTACCAACAAGCACCCGGGTCAAGTACCAACAAGCACCCGGGTCAAGTACCTACAAGCACGCGGATCAAGTACCTACAATCACCCGGAGCAAGTAGCTACAATCACCCGGAGCAAGTACCTACAAGCACCTGGGGCAAGTACCTACAAGCACCCGGGGTAAGTACCTACAAGCACCCGGGGTAAGCACCCAGGAGCACCCGGGGCAAGTACCTGCAAGCACCCGGGGCAAGTACCTGCAAGCACCCAGAGGCACCCGTGGAAAGTAACCACAAGTAACCACAAGCACCCACAAGTACCTAAAAGTACCTTCAAGCACCCACAAGTAACCACAAGCACCCAGAAGTACCTACAAGTACCTTCAAGCACCCACAAGTAACCACAAGCACCCACAAGTACCTACAAGAACCTACAAGCACCCACAAGTACCTACAAGTACCTTCAATCACCCACAAGTAACCACAAGCACCCACAAGTACCTACAAGTACCCAGAAGCACCTACAAGTATCCGCAAGCACCTACAAGCACCCACAAGTACCTACAAACACCCACAAGTACCCGGGGCAAGTACCCACAAGTACCTTCAAGCACCCACTAGAACCCACAAGTACCCACAAGAACCCACAAGCACCCACAAGAACTCACAAGAACTCACAAGTACCTTCAAGCACCCACAAGTACCCACAAGTACCTACAAGCACCCATAAGCACCCACAAGTACCTACAAGTACCTACAAGCACCCACAAGTACCTACAAGTACCTACAAGCACCCACAAGTACCTACAAGTACCCACAAGCACGCACAAGTACCCACAAGCACGCACAAGTACCCACAAGCACGCACAAGTACCCACAAGAACCCAAAAGTACCTACAAGTACCCACAAGTACCTACAAGTACCCAAAAGTACCCAAAAGTACCTACAAGTACCCACAAGTACCCACAAGTGCCTACAAGTACCCACAAGTGCCTACAAGTACCCTCAAGTACCTACAAGTACCCACAAGTACCTACAAGTACCCACAAGTACCTACAAGTACCCACAAGTACCTACAAGTACCCACAAGTACCTACTAGTACCCACAAGTACCCACAAGTACCAACAAGTACCCACAAGTACCCGCAAGTACCCACAAGTACCCGCAAATAGCCACAAGTACCCATAAGTACCTACAAGCACCCACAAGTACCTACAAGCACCCACAAGTACCTACAAGCACCCACAAGTACCTACAAGAACCTACAAGCACCCACAAGTACCTACAAGTACCTTCAATCACCCACAAGTAACCACAAGCACCCACAAGTACCTACAAGTACCCAGAAGCACCTACAAGTATCCGCAAGCACCTACAAGCACCCACAAGTACCTACAAACACCCACAAGTACCTACAAACACCCACAAGTACCCGGGGCAAGTACCCACAAGTACCTTCAAGCACCCACTAGAACCCACAAGTACCCACAAGAACCCACAAGCACCCACAAGAACTCACAAGTACCTTCAAGCACCCACAAGTACCCACAAGTACCTACAAGCACCCATAAGCACCCACAAGTACCTACAAGTACCTACAAGCACCCACAAGTACCTACAAGTACCTACAAGCACCCACAAGTACCTACAAGTACCCACAAGCACGCACAAGTACCCACAAGCACGCACAAGTACCCACAAGAACCCAAAAGTACCTACAAGTACCCACAAGTACCTACAAGTACCCAAAAGTACCTACAAGTACCCAAAAGTACCTACAAGTACCCACAAGTACCCACAAGTGCCTACAAGTACCCACAAGTACGCACAAGTACCCTCAAGTACCTACAAGTACCCACAAGTACCTACAAGTACCCACAAGTACCTACTAGTACCCACAAGTACCCACAAGTACCAACAAGTACCCACAAGTACCCACAAGTTCCCGCAAATAGCCACAAGTACCCATAAGTACCTACAAGCACCCACAAGTACCTACAAGCACCCACAAGTACCTACAAGCACCCACAAGTACCTACAAGCACCCACAAGTACCTACAAGCACCCACAAGCACCTACAAGCACCCACAAGTACCCAAAAGCGCCCACAAGTACCCACAAGCGCCTACAAGTACCCACAAGTACCTACAAGTACTCACAAGTACCTACAAGTACTCACAAGTACCTACAAGTACTCACAAGTACCTACAAGTACCTACAAGTACCTACAAGTACCCACAAGTACCTACAAGCACCCATAAGTACCTACAAGCACCCATAAGTACCTACAAGTACCTACAAGTACCTACAAGTACCCACAAGTACCTACAAGTACCCACAAGTACCTACAAGTACCCACAAGTACCTACAAGTACCCACAAGTACCTACAAGCACCCATAAGTACCTACAAGCACCCATAAGTACCTACAAGCACCCATAAGTACCTACAAGCACCCATAAGTACCTACAAGCACCCACAAGTACCTACAAGCACCCACAAGTACCCACAAGCACCCACAAGTACCCACAAGCACCCACAAGTACCCACAAGCACCCACAAGTACCCACAAGAACCCACAAGTACCCACAAGTATCTACAAGTACCCACAAGAACCCACAAGTACCTACAAGTACCTACAAGCACCCACAAGAACCCACAAGTACCTACAAGTACCTACAAGCACCCACAAGAACCCACAAGTACCTACAAGTACCCACAAGAACCCACAAGTACCCACAAGTACCCACAACAACCCACAAGTACCCACAAGAACCCACAAGTACCTACAAGCACCCACAAGTACCTACAAGCACCCACAAGTACCCACAAGCACCCACAAGTACCCACAAGAACCCACAAGTACACAAAGAACCCACAAGTACACACAAGAACCCACAAGTACCCACAAGAACCCACAAGTACCTACAAGTACCTACAAGCACCCACAAGAACCCACAAGTACCAACAAGTACCCACAAGAACCCACAGGTACCCACAAGAACCCACAAGTACCCACAACAACCCACAAGTACCTACAAGCACCCACAAGTACCTACAAGCACCCACAAGTACCTACAAGCACCCACAAGCACCCACAAGTACCCACAAGTACCTACAAGCACCCACAAGCACCCACAAGCACCCACAAGCACCCACAAGTACCCACAAGTACCCACAAGTACCTACAAGCACCCACAAGCACCCACAAGCACCCACAAGTACCCACAAGTACCTACAAGCACCCACAAGTACCCACAAGAACCCACAAGTACCTACAAGTACCTACAAGCACCCACAAGAACCCACAAGTACCTACAAGTACCCACAAGAACCCACAAGTACCCACAAGTACCCACAACAACCCACAAGTACCCACAAGTACCTACAAGCACCCACAAGTACCTACAAGCACCCACAAGTACCTACAAGCACCCACAAGTACCCACAAGCACCCACAAGTACCCACAAGAACCCACAAGTACACAAAGAACCCACAAGTACACACAAGAACCCACAAGTACCCACAAGAACCCACAAGTACCTACAAGCACCCACAAGAACCCACAAGTACCAACAAGTACCCACAAGAACCCACAGGTACCCACAAGAACCCACAAGTACCCACAACAACCCACAAGTACCCACAAGAATCCACAAGTACCTACAAGCACCCACAAGTACCCACAACAACCCACAAGTACCCACAAGAATCCACAAGTACCTACAAGCACCCACAAGTACCTACAAGCACCCACAAGTACCTACAAGCACCCACAAGCACCCACAAGTACCCACAAGTACCTACAAGCACCCACAAGTACCCACAAGCACCCACAAGCACCCACAAGCACCCACAAGTACCCACAAGTACCTACAAGCACCCACAAGCACCCACAAGCACCCACAAGCACCCACAAGCACCCACAAGTACCCACAAGTACCTACAAGCACCCACAAGTACCTACAAGCACCCACAAGTACCCACAAGCACCCACAAGCACCCACAAGTGCCTACAAGCACCCACAAGTACCCACAAGAACCCACAAGTGCCTACAAGCACCCACAAGTACCCACAAGAACCCACAAGTACCTACAAGTACCTACAAGCACCCACAAGAACCCACAAGAACCCACAAGTACCAACAAGTACCCACAAGAACCCACAGGTACCCACAGGTACCCACAAGAACCCACAAGTACCCACAACAACCCACAAGTACCCACAAGAATCCACAAGTACCTACAAGCACCCACAAGTACCTACAAGCACCCACAAGTACCTACAAGCACCCACAAGTACCTACAAGCACCCACAAGCACCCACAAGTACCCACAAGTACCTACAAGCACCCACAAGTACCCACAAGCACCCACAAGTACCCACAAGCACCCACAAGCACCCACAAGCACCCACAAGTACCCACAAGTACCTAAAAGCACAAACAAGTACCCACAAGAACCCGGGCAAAGCACCTACAAGAGCTCAAACGCAATGTTTTTCTTGCTTAAAATCCCTCTAAAGGCGTGAATCACGACAAAAACGCCGTAAGTCCAATATAAAAAATTAGGGCTAAAATGCGTGTCTCTAACAGTGGTAAAACGCCGTAATTCCAATACCCAAAACAACGTAAGTCATAGTATGTGTTAATAATGATAAAAATCGATACTTAAACTTAATTGATCTTAATGAAACTAAGAAAAGGCACATCTATGGACTGTTATCTTTCATTTAAGATGGTTCCCAAACGTAACGAATGATTAGTTTTCTTTATACACGATCCCAATTAAGGTCATTTTTCAAAAAAATCCCATGTTATGTCTATGGAAGAATATTGTATCTTTCACCAAATGTCTGATTAATTTTATGGATTCTAAAACCACCCTTAACAACTTTTTTCTTTATAGAACTAACTATTAGTTGGATCTCTTTGAAATTTTAACCACATATTTAGGGCCCAAATTTTAGTTCACTGGCAAAATTTCAAAGCAGCAAACACAATACGAAAAAAGTTATGGCCAATCAGAGAACCCTCCTTTAGCATTAGAGGCAGTATCAAGTCTTATCTAAGAGAGCGACCGCTCTCCTAGAATTATTGTTCAAGTTAACCCTTTTTCTAACCTTCAAATTCAATAAATCTTTGCTTAATTAGAGGTTAAAGCTAGCGTCTAGAATAGGGCTAGGGATTTGCCGACATTCCTACCTTGAGCAACTCGACCAAACCACATTCAATGAACCATTACCTAGTGTTAATGATATCAATCATGCAGTTTGGTCAAATTTTGAATTTAACGAATTGTGACTGTGCATTAAGAACATACAAACAACTTTCTCAAATAAGATAAATCATCAAATATAACCAGCTTGAGCGTCACTAAGTATGCCAGGATGACGTTAGAATTCTAGTCTCTTTTTAGAAACCACAGTGGACAAAACTTCGTAGATAAAGCTTAATTAAGTAATATCAAGGTTGCACCACAAGTCAGGGAAAACCTCCTGAAATAGTCAGGGAAATTGATTTAAGTTGCTAAAATATCGGCAGTTCGAACATCCAGCTTATGACGTTTTAAACGCCGATTTAGCGAGATCACATGGTTTGACGAGATACTTTATATTCATTAAATCCTATTTAAACTGTTCTTATGTTTGGAACGATATCAATTGGGCCTAAAAACTTCAGGGAAAATCGTTTAGAAAAAGGTCAGGGAAACCTGAAAATTTCGTGCCAATCATAAAAATATTCTTAATAACTCGAATGAGTTCTTGTATAGTAACAATATCGTGAGATATCTCCCTAAATATAATAGAGAGGAGTTCCTCCATATAACCAATACAAACACCTAATATAATTATCGCTCTACACGATATATAGAGAAAGAGAAACAGCGAGTTTCCCCAAAATCGAAAACTATCCTTGTACAAAAGAACAATGGGTTTTGGTCAGACAAACAAGAACGGCGGTGTATTCCGTTCGTGAACTTCACGACGTGAAGCGCGAGATAACCAAGGCTTAACTAGAGAGAGTCCATCGCGTGTCTTGTTATTTGTTTAATCAGTATCGTTCTATGGGCGGTTTTGATGGGTCAACAAAAAAAGAAATGCGATTGGACGGATTACGCGTACTATAACGCGACACGTGGCCCTGGTTCTGCTGAGAGAATGGGTTCCTTCTAAAAGATAGGCGATGTAATTAGTTAACGTACCTCGATTGAATACAAACTGCCTCTTTATCTCGTATTCTTTCTTACCCCGTTCAAATCCAAACGTACAAATCCTTAATTTTACTTTTAATGAGTGTTTATCTTTTGCCTCAGCGTGATGAGGGTAATTTGTAGGCTAATAAGCTATCGTGCATGCCTATTAAAAATATTAATATCCCTTTTATTTTAAGTATTCGCTAGAAAAGTCTTTGCGTCGTAGTTATTATATTTATATATATTTATTTAGTGGTAAAATACACCTTGGTCAAAGTAATTTAAAAAGGGTTTTTGATTACATTAAATTTTATGGTATTAAGAAATGAGAATTACACTGGTGGCCACACAAGTTAATGGGTCTCCAAAGAAGGCGTCGGCGGGTGGGTAAAATTATTTGAAGTACGTCACAGGCACCCCCTGACGCCAAGATTCAAAGACTCCGTAAATAGGGCTTTAGAACTAGAACCAGGACTTCCTTGTTTTTCGCGGGATAGCAGCACCAATTCCTTGAAATAAAACGAACTAATTTGAATTTTAAAATCCTTCGGATGTATTTCTTGAGTGCTTCACTGTGCAGATTGGTCTTATAACCAGGGCCGGAAATAAGCACAGGACACTGGACATTGTCCAATAAAATTTTAAAATGTCCCATAATTTTTTTAAAAACTAAGGGGGTCACTGGACAGTTTGACCAATAAATTTTCCGAAGTTTTGATAGCTTGACTAAAGAGATTCGACACTATTTTGCACACTCCAGTGGACAATGTCCTATAAATTTTCAAGTCAAACAGGGGGTCACTGGACGCGTGTCCTATAAGAATTTTTTCTTATTTCCGGCCCTGCTTATAACTAGTAGAATCGATTAAAAAAATCACTTCATTTTCCTATTCACCCTCCCTTTAAAGTTCTAAGCCCTGAAATCTGAAATTAGGTGTGAGTACGCACTGAGAAAGAGTTTTTCAATCCGTGGCCATTTTGGAAAATGGCGGCCATAAATTTAAAAACAACTTCTTTAGGGAATAACGTCATTTATTTTCAATAGACTTCAATATGATTAAGTATACTGTTTCGCTATATGAGCTTTATGGTTTTTGGGTTTGAATATACCCGCATCTTTTTAAAATGGCTACCAGAAAAGTAACCAAAACATAATGAATTTACCCGGAAAAACGCCGGTACCTTTGCTCGAACAATATTATAATAAATCAGATCCAATTACAGAACTCATTTATATGAATTATAAAATATTTTTTCCAAAAAGAAAATGAATTTCTTTCTTTGCCGAGTACTCGTCCACGAATATTCGTTTCGTGGCAGTATCATCCTTCCCATGCCATAAATCACTTCGTTCACCAAAGAAATGCTCCCTGAAAATGGCGAGTATTTGCCAAATACCGAATATGCTTGTATACTCGACCCTTGATACGCATTCCCAAAATTATTTGCGCACATTTGAACAAACTCGCAACTGGGATGAACCGCATTGTCGCCGCGTAAAACAAACTTCAGGGATTAAAAGAGGATAGTTTATCCTGGAAAAGTTTTTGACAGTTAAAAATGAGTATGCATGGTCATAAATAATAACCGCGCCGTCCCTGTATTAGCGAGTAACTGACGAAGAAGGATAACTATACGTTAAACTAGGGTAGGCGGTAATCCTTAATTCTCTTGCAAAAATTAATCTCAAGCTTGTGCATTTCATTTTCCGCTCCTTTAATTTTTCATTTGATATTATCCGAACGGATTTCGAAATAGATCAATCTCTTCTTCGTAAACACTCTATGGAGCATAATCAACCTTTTTCTATGTTCTAATCATGGCCTGGTCAAAAGTATCATCCCTCTTTTAGGAAACGGAGAAAGTTCCTACACTGAGTAGAGAGAGAGAGAGGAGTATATGCAGTCACTTTATTTAGGGGAAGCTAGAGACAGAAATTCAGAATGAAAGTGACAGCAGGCTCTATTCATTCGGAATATCCTCCTCTCTCTTTCTCTCTACTGTTTTTCCGCAAGGATTTTGCGCCACGGATGGAGAATCGCTTTCTTTTCGGATGTTAATCGTAGTAACTGGAATATTTCTTGTTTATATCAAAAATAAATAGGGGAAAGTGTCGGACTGCCAAATTTTCCTGCCTTTACCTTAGCTTGACATGCATTTCGAGACGCTCGAGCGCGCGAAATGGTATCAGCCAATCAGATTTGTAGTTGATGATGTCATTCTTCCCGAAAATAACGCTCGTACGCCACCAAACGGGAGAATTTGGCATTCGCACCTCCGCGCTCGGTTCTATTTTCTTTAGTGTTATTTTCGCGTTTGAAGTTTGAACAAGGTTAAGGTTTGTTTAAAACGTTAGCACGCTGAAATTAAATTAAAAATGGCGCAGATGTTCTTGAAATCATCATTTAATTAAAAAACACATAGTTAAAATCCTTTAGAATTTCGTTTAAACTTAGGCCCAGGGTCGTCATTATAAGCTAAAACGTTCTAATATTAGTAAATAACATCTATATTAGCAAACTAAATTAATACAATCATGTACATCATCAAATTAAATTGTGGCGATAAACTGCAGTGGCCACGGTTGCCTATGTCAAAAGCAGCTAATGTAAAATAAAGCCGCACTATTTCTTCACGCGCAATGTCACAAATTATCTTAGGTACGTGGTGAATGGGCGAGGGGGATGAAACAGATTTCGCGAGTATGCATTCACCCCTCCAAATACATGTCACAGACGAAGGATAGAGTCCCGACACTTTCCCCTATTTATTTTTGTTTATATTTCAAGCAAACAAAACTTTGGATAATTTTACAGATGGTTTTAGAGTGCTAACATGTCCATAGAATTTTTAGTACCGAAATATCTGTATGGGCGTGTTTCTGATAAGTCTGGGATAAATTAAGGGGGATGTTCTTTGGGCGATTTTGAGTCGAAAATGTTTTATGACATTTTGTCGTCCGGGACTCTGTTTTCGAGCTATGATTTGAGTGCTTTAGGGATGACCCCTTAATTAAACTAGAAATCATTGTCTAAATCTGTTTTTTAATTTAATTTAAGGTGTCTTGACTCGAAAACAGTGTCCCTTAGGGCAAAATGTCATAGAACATTTTCGGCTCAAAATTCCCCAAAGAACATCCCCCTTTATTTGTGGCAGACTTATCAGGAACACCCTGTGTAAGTTAAGTTCTGAATTACTGATAATCAACGCCCAGCTCAAACCGCTTTGCGTAGAAGGCTGAAATTTTGCAAGGACGTTTCTCATAATTAGTAGATACTCGCTTAGAAAGATTATTTAAATCCACGTCCATCTTGAAAAATGGCGGTCAAATATGTAAAAAAAAAATACTTTGGAGTAATTTTCGCTCGTATTGTCCGATTTTAGGATGTTTAACTTTACTCTTCAATGGTTTTATAGACTACTGTATGACCTAATCGCAATGTTTACATGGCAGAAAACAAGTAAATATTGTTGATAGACAACGAGAATCTTTATTGGCACTTGTACCATAAAATTATGACAAATTTATAAAAATAATTTTTATCCAAACAATATTTTTATTTTTCGCGATGTTGTGAGTTACAATCTTTTAGCTTGAAGATGAAACCTTTCCCTTTTCCCGCCCCCGCGTGGCTGATGAATGGATTGCCATAAATCAAGGGCGGGGGTCACGTGGGATATGAAAAGCCACTGTCTATACTAACTGTATGGAAGGCGTTTCATTAGGAAGATGGAATTTCTAGGTGGATTCCTTTTTTTTTTCTGGATTTCGGGGATTTTTGCAGGGAAGGAAGGTTACAGGGTCGGAGGATTTACTCCGAGCTTTCCCTGGATCCCATATGGAGAATAGGCAGCGTGCTGGAAATATTCAATTTGTGACGCCTAAAACTTTATCGAGGGTGAAACGATATAATACGTAATCCGATAACATATTTGTTTTCATTTATCATAACAGATTTCTTAAAGTAAAAGATAGGCGTCGCGAGTTGTAAGGATACTTGTGTTATTTCGTAAGAAAGTAGCTCGGTAGTGTCTCCCGGAACACAGGTGTACCACGTGGTAAACAGTTCTACAGGGGTTCAATTGAAAAAGCATGGGCTTTATTTCCCGTATAGGGTAGTTTCTCCTTGGTAATTTTTTTGTGAAAAACAAAAGGATGGGAGATTGAAGTAGAATTTTTCCTCAGTTTATGTAGGATACTTTTTATCCCGGTAGTATGTTTCTGTCGGTAATTTCAAAGTTTTTGCGCTATTAACTCGAAAATGTGCTATTTCTAGAGGGCCGGTAGGCCCTTCTAGATAAGATCCCACACCCTCCCTTAATGTTAAATGAAAATTCACAGATTTTCGCCGATTTTCCCATAGGAATAACATGGGGTTTTTGGTGCTCCTGCACATCGAATCATTTAAAAACTAAAGCGAAGTTACGTTTCGGAATACTTTCAAATTAACAAGTAACTATTCAAGGTGTGCCTTTTTCAAGTTTCATCAAAATTAATTAAGTCTAAGTATGTTAATTTAATTAAAAATGTAAGTACCACAAAAGATTATTCTACAGCAGACGACGCTAGTTGTTCATTACTCTACAGTAGACGACGCTAATTTGCCATTTCACCGCCTTGAAACTTTAACTTGATATTTTTCAATAAATATAACACTATATTTATTAAAAATTTCTCTGGCGGGTCTAATTTTCGTTTTATTATGTGTCTCGGTTGAAATTCTATACTTAAGATACCTTTTTAATTTATATTTTAGATTTTAGTTTCGACCAAGGCTTAAGTTGCCTTACTTAGGCCATGGATTTATAATAGAAGCTTACGCTTCATGGATATTTCACTGTAGCCTTCAGTAGGGCATTTTGATTTTAAACACATTTATGTCATAAAAATTCGCGCGGGTGGGGACTGGGGGGCCTGATGACGTAGAAATTGAGGCAAACTTTTTCTTTCGGCGCGCGTGCGCGCGCGCGCTTTTCTAAAAATAATTTCGCGCGCACTACTAAAAATTACTACTCGATCACGTGAAAAACTTCAACCCCCCTCTGAATTTGCCTCAAATTCTACGTCACAAACGCGCTTGCCAGGCTGGTACTATTTCAGACGAGGAATAAATGTTGTGCGCGTTTTAAGGTGAGTGAAATATCAAGGAAGCGTAAGCTTCTATTATAAATCCATGCTTAGGCAGACTATTGAGTGAGTCTATGCAATGGGTCATTGTTAAAGCTTGAAGGATAGATGGATCAGTGTTGGAAATAAGGATTTTTTTAAAACTGGTCCTGTGGCCTAGGTATTTTAATTAAAATAATTGGCCACGGTGCCACTCACTGTAAACGTACAAGGGCAGTGAACGCAATGTCATTTATAATTGCAATCGTAAAGTGGACTGTAAAAGATACGGCTTTGATAGTTTAAAAATCGTGGCAGGATGTTGGTTTTGAAGTTGACCATAAAGCTCGGGTTCTAAAACGAATTGTGAGCCGTATCTTATAAGAATTAGTAGAAAAGTAGAGCCATTTTTAACCTCGTCCTAGAAGTGAAAAATTTCGCATTTCAGGCAAAAAATTGTTTTATAATAGATTAATACAAATGTAGACTGAAGGGACAGATATTATATAAAAAAGGACTTGGTTTGCCCAAGCCCAAAAAACAAAACGATAAGAGTTTTTTCCAGTTGACTGAAGCTCGGATATTTTATTTTTCTATATAATTTTAAAGACAATCCGTATTTTACTACTCTTTAGAATTTAATTCAATCTCCTGATTTTACTGGTAATGGATTTATTTCCTATAAATTAATTGAAATGAAAAATTACTTATCTCAGATTTTTCAACAACAATTCCATTTTCGTAAAATTTTATCATGAAAAATCTGAGATAAGTAATTTTTCATTTCAATTAATTTATAGGAAATAAATCCATTACCAGTAAAATCAGGAGATTGAATTAAATTCTAAAGAGTAGTAAAATACGGATTGTCTTTAAAATTATATAGAAAAATAAAATATCCGAGCTTCAGTCAACTGGAAAAAACTCTTATCGTTTTGTTTTTTGGGCTTGGGCAAACCAAGTCCTTTTTTATATAATTACATATAGCACACGTTTGCTTGGGACCATATCAACCTTTCTTTAACACACTTTATTAACTCTTCTACTTTTATTCTACTTTTATTTCATTTTTAAAGTTTCCGTCTTCTTTCTACCGTTCTATTGATTTTGCTTTGCTATTTCGATTTTGTTGTTTGCCTTTCGATTAGGTAAATTATTAATTTGTATTTCTCATTAATTATACTGTACGTTTCCTTAGGATAATTTCGACGCTTTTTTATTTTGATTAGCGGTTTCTTTGACTGCCGTTTTATTTGTTTTGCTTCGCGATAATTAATTAAAAAATAATACGAATCCCACGTGAACTAAGTGCTTATAGTTTTTAAATGAAGTTTTCCCAAGAATGGTTTGAAAATCTCCATCAAGTTCTAGTATAAGGTTTCCCACAGTTCGGTTCAAATCGGTTTTGGAGTAAAACTGAAACTGAACTGAAACTTTTCAGTTACGATTTTCAAGAACTGAAACTGAACTGAAGTTATCAGTTCGGTTCAGCCAGGAAACCGAACTGATCAGTTCAGTTTTCAGTTATTACTGAATTGAACCGAAAACCCCTTCAGAGATTATCAAGAAAAAAAATACAGTGTCAGAGGCCCAAAATACCCAGATTGTAACTATAACCGCTAACATTTTCTACTACTACTAAGTATTTTGGAATCGTGAAGTGCCATACCTTAAGAGTCATGTTTATTTCACTAACTACTAATTATTAACATTGAACAATTTAACTTTGACTAATTAACTAATTATGATACCCTTCAAGGGACTTAAATTAATAGCTTATTTCTATGCATAATTAAATATACGCGACACTAATGATTTAACTCTACGCGACACTAATAGGGTAACTTTACGCGACACATCCCCCAAAATATCATACAGCATGCAATACTAAAGGATGCCAGTTTTCTATTGTTCTACTAATGTTTGCGGGAACGTATTGATATCGTTTCTCGCGATAGATCGAAAGAGTACTTCAGTTCAGTTTTTATCAGTTCAGTTTAAGAAATAAACCGAACCGAACTGAAAACTGATCAGTTTGGAGATGTGCAAACTGAAACTGAACTGAAGCAATCAAATCAGTTTAGGCCCTAAACTGAAACCGAAAATAACTGAACTGAACTGTTTGAACTGAACTGTGGGAAACCTTATTCTAGTATGTATTTGCCATGAACAATGTTACCATAGAAAAAGGAGAGTGGAAGTGATCAGTGAAGGAGTTTGAGCATAGATGACTCTTTCAGCGTAAGATGGATGATCCTTTATGAGATAGATTTGTCAACATTAAAAGGAAATGTATTATGTCCGGACCCTTCATTCGGGCAGCTCATACAATAAACACTTTATGTAAGGATTACTAATAAAACAAATCAATCGCGTAAAAAAGCTACCCATAAATAACTACCCCATACAGACAACTGGTAAAATATTGCAGTAGAAATCTTATTGATCAGTTATGTATATAAAAGCCTTTATACTAATTAAGTAGAGAAATTGTAGTATCTGACTATGGAATTGTCATTTAAAAGTTTATTTCCAAATATCTTCGAAGTGCCGAACTTCCAGGGGTAAAACTAACAATGTATTTCCTACGAGCCCCTGTAAAACTATTACCCGCAATACAGCAATGTACGATATTTTTTTGTAAAATTTATCTCTCTCTTTATTCCGCACCCAATTAGTTGGTTTTTTTGGGGATTAAATTGAATCCCAAATTACACTCTACCTACATAATTATAATTTAAAATGTTATTACAAAATACACATATATATTCGAAATGCCGAACTTCAAGGGGTAAAACCAGCCATGTATTTCCTACGAGCCCCTGTAAATCTAATACCCGCAATACACTAATGTACGATATTTTTATGAAATTCATCTCTACCTTGAATTATCACAGAATTATTTCTTTTTGAGATAAAATTGAATCCCAAATTTCATTCTGCACGCCTAATTTCAATTAAATCCGTGAAATGGAAAATAAAGTGCTTTTTTATTGATTCTTTTATTTATAAGACCAGTCTGCATAGTGAAACATTCGGGAAATACCTCCGAATGATTTTAAAATTCAAATTAGGTACAGATTTTAAGGATAATTTGAAATAAGCCCCTCCGACCAATCGCATAACGCCCTGCCTTTTTGTTAATAAAATTCTTGTGACGCGCTCCATGTCTCGTGCCACGATTATCACAAATTTGATCAAATCTCGTGATATATTTCATTCGACAACGAGCGTGCCACGAGAATTTTGTTAATAAAAAGGTAGAGCGTTACGCGATTGGTCGGAGGTAATTATTTCAAATTATCCATGAGATTTCAATTTAATTGTAATTTTAAAATCATTCGACGTTATCTCTCGGATGTTTCTCTATGCCGATTGGTCTTATAATTAGTAGTAGAATCGATAAAAAATCACTTTATTTTTACATCACCCTCCCTTTAAAGGGGGATTGAGTAACATCCATCAAAGTTATATACTTTCATATTTATAATATTATAAGTTAAGTAGTGAAATTGTATCTAACTATTATTTTTAATTTTCATTTAAAATTTTATTTAAAAAATATCTTCGAAGTGCCGAACTTACAGGGGTTAAACCGATAATGTATTTCCTACGAGCCCCTGTAAAACATTTACCCGCAATACACCCATGTACGATAATTTTATAAAATTCATCTCTACCTTACTTGTTTTTTAGGGGGGGGGGAAATTGAATCCCAAATTACACACTGTATGCCACATCTTGTAGAATACGACACAGTTGTGAAGGCAACATGTTGCTATAGTTTACCTGGGCTACAACTACGCTTGGTGGGTTGTTTGCAGTCGTATCCTCAGCTTGAGCGTAACAAATTATGCGTGTACAGTTTTTCTATATTCCTAGTAACATGAATGAGTTCTTGCTTCAAATACACCTTCAACTATTCAACCCAAAAGGAAGGGGCTCTCTGAATCATAAAAAGATGCATAAATTGCAACAGAACTCAATCCCCAAAACTAAGCACTGACTCGAAATCGGAAGAAGGAAAAAAATATATAAATTGAAAATTTTATTTCTCTTCCGTCGCAAGTACTTTCATGCCATCGTTTGCGGTCTATTCCAGGGACTTTACTGGGATATATAGTCAAGTGTCCCTTTTTTTTTCTTCAAAGAAAAAAAGCACAATAGGACATTAAATTCAACCTAAAAAACGAAACGAACCTCAATGGTTTGCCAACCCCTTAAAGTACCCCTGGTTTCCGTACAAAAAGGGGTTATATCCTATCTCCCGCAAGGCTCGTAAAAAAGGGATTTTTTTGGCGGGAAATAAATTTGGCGCGTAAAAAATAAAAGGATTTTTTTAGTGGAGCACGTGCGTGGGTGCCGCGCCAACTCTTTTTTTTCTGTGAAAGGAGATGAGCAAGGAGAAGCACGAGGGATGTAAAATTTCCCTCTAATTAAATTTTTTCGTCGTATTTTTCTATTCGCCTGGCACCCTTACGTGATTTTTGGCGGGTTTTTACGACACGTGCTTTTTTGCGCGCTCGGGAATGTTGTATAGTATTGGCAGGTAATAAAATCCCGGTACTTGACACTTTTTTTCAATAAAGTGTTGCCTGATGGAGGGATGTTGGACAGGAACTTGTCTCCATGGGAACAAGTGTTCTATTGAAAGTAAATTTACATAAAGTTTTTGACATTGATGAAGAGTAAAGACTTGCAATTTATTGGGTGTGTTTTGATTATATTAAAAAGTCTTCTGCAGGCTAGATTGAAATAAATCAGGGTCAAAAGTCAGGAAATATTGAAAATTTGGGTTCTAGAAGTTTAATTTGTTTTGGGTGTTTTCTATTTATCTACTGAAACTGAAGTTCTGCATTCGATTCTCTATGGGTCGCGTAAATTGGTGATTTTGTGGAGTATTTTGAAGTCCCGTGTAAAATAATTTTAGGTCTTTTTTGAAGTTCCAGTTAAAAGTTACTTTAGGTCTTTTTTTTTTGAAGTCCCAGTTAAAAGTTACTTTATAGGTCTTTTTTTTGAAGTCCCAGTTAAAAGTTACTTTATAGGTCTTTTTTTTTTTGAAGTCCCAGTTAAAAGTTACTTCAGGTCTTTTTTTTTGAAGTCCCAGTTAAAAGTTACTTCAGGTCTTTTTTTTTTTTGAAGTCCCAGTTAAAAGTTACTTTAGGTCTTAGTCCCAGGTAAAAGTTACTTTAGGTCTTTTTTTGAAGTCCCAGTTAAAAGTTACTTTAGGTCTTTTTTTGAAGTCCCAGTTAAAAGTTACTTTAGGTCTTTTTTTGAAGTCCCAGTTAAAAGTTACTTTAGGTCTTTTTTTGAAGTCCCAGTTAAAAGTTACTTTAGGTCTTTTTTTTGAAGTCCCAGTTAAAAGTTACTTTAGGTCTTTTTTTGAAGTCCCAGTTAAAAGTTACTTTAGGTCTTTTTTTGAAGTTCCAGTTAAAAGTTACTTTAGGTCTTTTTTTGAAGTCCCAGTTAAAAGTTACTTTAGGTCTTTTTTTGAAGTCCCAGTTAAAAGTTACTTTAGGTCTTTCGAAGTTCCAGTTAAAGTTATTTCAGGTGTTTTGAAGTCCCAGTGTAGATTAAAATAAAATATTCTCTAAAACGTCATGAGTAGTCATTTTAAATGTGTAAGTTACTGCTCAGTATTTATAGTAGAAACCACGGGCTTAGGAAAGGAAAAGGACAGTTTATCTCTTCAGGTGAAGTTTGATTAAGCTTTGAAAATTAATTAATGTAACCCTAGCTGTTGAAGGCTTATGACCTTCTTTCATAATTTTCTTGTTTCTTTATCGGAAGTTGTAATACAAAGCCCATTAATCCCAATCACGTGACTCGGTATAATGCATTCAACTGGCGTCCCGCTTTGCTTTTATAGGGCTTATTTTTGCTTCTTAGTTTCTTTTCGTTTCTTTACTTGTCTTCATCAGTCACCTTTAAGAATACTTCCTTTCTGACGACTTTACTTGCAAATTTCCGTTTCGGAACTGAACCTAAAGGTCAAATGAAGGTGTCAGCGTGAAACCGCATCCAGGGCCTGATTTGTTTAGTAGAAATTGGTTTTCACCCTCCCTTGAACCTTGTTTGATCCCTTTTTTTGTGGATCCCCAGTTCTGATTTTCTCTTAACCCTTGGCCATTCGTCATAAAAGGGATTTTATCGGTGGGATTTTTTTTAGAAAAACGTTTTCTCTCGTTCGTTCTCTTAAGCATCTCGTTAAGGAAACAAATCGAACCAATTTTTTATGTTTTATTCCTTCTTTTTCCTTAGAAATATAAGTAAACTGATAGATATAAGTGTGAAAGTTATCGAGTCGCTGAAAATATATGGCAATGTTTCCCAAACGTTGTTTTGTGAGATTTTCAAACCGATTTTTTTAAAGGAAAGGGTCAGGCAACATAACATTGTGCCTTAAAAGAACGCCCTTTTTTCTAAAAATATTAGAAAAAAAGATCTCTTATTTAAAAGTAATTATCATTTAATTGGTCTTATAAACGCTGACTACGGCCTCACCATGTTTAGATGTGTCTGCTAGCCAGAACCCGCACGGAATTGGTTCAACCAATCCCGTAGTGGTAAGGAGTTCTGGCTAGCAGACGCCACTAAACAATGCTAATTATTTTGTAATAAGAGATAATTTAGTTTGTTTAGATCTTTTTAAGACCAAATAATTAATGATAATTACTTTAAAATAAGAGATCATTCAGTTTGTTTAAATCTTTTCCTCTAAATTTCCAGTCCAATGTCTTAAATAAGGTTTATGGACAAAGTTGGCATAATATATTACCAAGAAGCAATATCTAGTTTACTAGGGAGAAGGTATAAATTCGCCACATTTCTAGCTTTATCTCCAGTCCGGAGTTAATCCTCGCCTCTAAATTACAACCAGCATCTCATTGGTTCTTGAAAACTCACGTTAGCATGACGCGAATGAGGAAAATTCCGTATTTTCCGACTGAGGAGAGGCGAAATAGCCCGGCCTCCTTTTACGTCCCCCCTTGTATCTTGGAAGGGGGACTGGGACTATGGCGCGCGATTACTTAGGCATCTTATACCTTCTCCCTAGTAGACTAGATATCGCTTCTTGATTTTACCGAAAAACGTATATGGCACATGGTAGTTTGTTCAGTCTATTATTGGCCTACAAAAAATCTCACTTTCTCTAGTTAGGTAGGTTTAGCACAAGCTATACAGTCACATTTTCACTAAACATTTAATAGAAATTGTTCAAAATCTGTAAAATTATACGCGTTTATAGTCGGGCAAGGGATCTGTTGCATCTTGGAAAATTTTGGAAACAGTGGTTCTTTGGGTGGGAGTGAGAATATTATACATTTCTTACTTTCCACGCAATCGTAATTGTCGCACTTATTGAAGATATTATTACTTCTGAGGATAGGAAATAAATGTCAGAAGGGGTGAATCAAGCGCGGAACTTGCCGCCGCTCAACCGGAAACAAAAGTTCTTGACATCCGGTTACGAAAAGCCCTATTACCGAGCGAAATATATGCAAATGCGTACGTCGCTATATTCCCATGATTTTTTTTTTATATTTGCTTTTTATGCAAATTGCCTTTTCTTCAATTTGAATGGAAACACTTTTTTAAGCATGTGCGTGGTGTCTAAACTTTTTAACCCTATAGAAAAAATTCGAACAATTCAAAATCTGATTTTATTTTCTTCAAGTGCGCTTGCCTTGGCTGCGTTCAGCAGAGCTCAGCGCTGTTAGCCGTGTCCTACTGAACGGGATTTTGTTTTTGGGGTTTGACGTCACGCTGCTCAGCGCTGAGCCAGCGCGGTCACCAAGAAAATAGTCGGTTTTTTGGATCGCGTGACGTAGAACGCGTAGTTCTCAGCTTGGCGAAAAAAGCATGGAGGAATTATTACAAATAGCTCTTGGTGCTTCTGATGGGACTACCTATTTAATTGCCTTGAAACCAGCTGATGTCGCGAGAATTTTAAGAGATATGTTAGTCTTTCTAATTTTAATTATTAAAGTTGTTCTTATTTATCTCTATAAATATGTTTTCATACAAGTTTTGTTAAGCCTTGGTACTTTGCAAGCTTTATTGCATTACTGTCATTTTTAAAACACCGATGACTGGGAAAAGCGTTCAGCAAAGCTATGACGTCATTATGACGACAGAGCTCAACGGTGAAAGTTTTCCAGAATCCGCTGTTTGGCTTCGTGAGCTCTGCTGAACGCAGCCCATATTGATTTATAAGTGAAATGACGGCAGAAAAAGTAGTATTTAAGTAGAACATAGAAAAATCAAACAATTTGATATTTTGCTAAAGAATAGAAAAAGTATTTCAAGAAAATATATTATTTTATACCTTTAATATTCGTTGAGTCTGAAATGTGTCGTTTGAATGTCCCGCGATTTTTTTTTTTTTTTTTTTTTTTTTTTTTTTTGACAAATGGGTCTACGACAACTGGATGGAAGACATTTGTGTGTCGATGACTTTGTATCGGACAATTGGGAGCGCGATAATTTGGAGGGTTAAAACTTGGGTGTCCGACAATTGGAAGAATTTAAAATAGTGTGAGCGACAATTGAGAGAATAGAAATTTATTTTTTAGAATTTGTTGGAAAACCATAAAGGTTTGGTGAAAGATAAAATCTAACCTGACCTAACTGAACCAAATATAACCAGAATTAGTTGAATAAAGTACGATTTTATTACACAACAAAGCTATACAGACCGTCAGAAGTACTGAGGATCGGAAACGGGAACAGCTGGTTTTAAATGTAGTCAAATCGGTTAGCCAAGTAGACCGAATCGGAACCCAAACAAACAACAAACGCACAAACCGGATTGGAAAAACCGTAAGAAGCGCACATACGATAACATAATGAAGAAGCAACCAACGTTCAACACTATGAAGAACGTTTAAGGATGTTCCCGTTGTGGCAACCGAGCAGGTCATTCCCGAGACAAGTGGCCAGCGAAGAGCAGCAAATGCCACGAATGTCACGCCGTCGGACATTTTGCGAAGTACTACCGAAAGACGACTATTAACCAAGTCGAAATGGAAGATGTCTTCCTATGAGCCATTTCCGTAGACGACATGATATGATATGAGAATGATATCAACCTGGAAAATCTATTTCGTGAGGAGGAAAAATCGGCTAGCGAGCTCTTCCAGCAAGAAGACACATACATCCATTGAGGATGTAAGGGACAAGAAATGGATAGTACCAGACCAGTCAGAGTAAACGGCGAGTTGGTCAAATTTTAAGTGGATACCGGAGCAGAAGTTTCTACCATATCTTTGGACTGGTATGAACCAAGATAAACTGAGATGACGCTCCTCCCATCAGACAAAAGGCTGTATGGACCGGAAAGAGCACGGTTGAAAACGGGTGGCAGTTGGAATTCCAATGAATTCGATGAAACTAGAACTCCCATTGTTGGGGTTAACGGCAAGCGAGGATCTCAGACTGATAGAAATGATTGAAGATATCGGAACAGAGACAAAATCAACGGTGAATCCTCCCAAGGAATTCCCCACACTTTTCAACGGCCTAGGAAAGATGAAAACGTCTTACAATCTTGATTCAGTTGGTTCCAAATGCTGTTCCGTTCGCATTAACTACCCCAAGAAGAGTGGAATGGAATCAGCGACACATCGTTGAGGAGGAATCGCGATCTACGAATATGCGTCAACTTTACCAAATTAAACCAGTTCATTCGACCTGAGAGGTTTCAACTGCCTGCCGTAAATCATTTGCTTGGCCAGTTGACCATTGCAACTATTATCTCGCCAATAGTGGATATTAGCAAGTCGCTTTGCATAAAGAATCGGCATTACTCGCCCCGTTCGGACGCTTCTACTTAAATCGTCTGCCGTTTGGTTTAACGTCAGCCTCGGAGCATTAAAAGCGTCTCATTACAACCGCCCTTGAGAGAGTAAACGGGCATGTAAATCTCTTGGACGACATTCTACCTTTTGGAAAGGACAGGAGTACCATCACATAAACCTTCGCGCTGTATTAGGACGAACGCAAAACTCCGGCGTCAAGTTGAATTTGAAGAAATGCCAATTCTCCGTAAATCGTATCAAGTTCGTTGGCCATGCTATCGACAAAAATGGAATCAGTCCTGATGAGGAAAAGATTCAAGCAATTACGAATTTTCTGGAATCGAAGGATCCTACGGAGCTAAGATTCCGAGGTCTAGCAAACTATTTGGGGAAATTCATCCCAAGGATGGCCGACATCATTCAACCATTAAAAGCACGTTAAGTCCAACGGAAGTACGCTACGCACAAAATAGAGAACGAGGCCTTAGCCATGGCATGTGCATGCGAACGATTTCAAGATTACATCTTGGGAATTCATATTTTTATCGATAATTCGAGACCGATCATAAGCCACTCGTAGCCAATGAAAACCAAGGCATTTGACGACCTATCAGCTAGACTACAACTAATAGGTATCCGTCTAATGCGATATGACTATACTGTTTATTATAAGCCAGGAAAAGACTTAACCATTGCAGATGTCTTATCAAGAGGCGCGTTACCAGAAACGGGTAATTCCGAGCTGGAAGAAGAAATCACAGCACATATTCAGTTGGTCACGGCTTCCATTCCTCTATCTGATTGGCTGAAGTCTGGAGAGTACAAAAGCAAGACGATACGTGCAAAATGTTTACGAAGTATTCAGAATCGAATTAGGCAAAACAAAGGGAATTAAAACAAGAGCTGACTAATATTATCCATACCGTGAAGAAATCTCCGTTCAGCAAGATATTCTGATGAAAGGATTCAGAATAATAATACCAAGCGAAATGCAACACGACGTTTTGGATAGAATACAAGAGGGCCATCAGGGCATAACAAAATGTCGATCTAGAGCAAGATCTGCAGTTTGGTAGTCAGGCCTCTCGAAGCAAATGGAAGAAACTGTAAAGAAATGTACACACAGAATAAAAAAGCTGTAAAATAAACACTATGGTAATGGCAATAGCGTATGCCATCAATATGATGTTAATTTAATTGCGCATCCTCCCTGTTTTTAATACCGTCAACAATACTGTTTTTATAAACAGTGGAACTAAAAGTTTTAAGTATTAATTGTTCGTGTATTCAGGGGCGTTTGTAGCTTTTAAAATAACCGCTTCAGAGGTTTTTTCAAAGACAGTCTTAACCGTTGAATATATTGTAGGGGTCAATGAAAAAACCAGCACTATATGCTGTTTTACTACCAATAAATCACAGTTACATAAAATGTCTGCTGCTGTAAAACTAACAGCAAAATATGTGGTTTTAAACTCACTAAGCACTGTGGATTGAAACGTGGTTTGCTGTGAAAATCAAAACACATCATGCTGTTTCAAACCGCTTATGGTACACTAAAAAATAGGGTTGCTGTAAAAATAACAGCTCTTAGAACAGTTAAGCTAGATTCCCACTCGACCGAAAAAACCCGGTGGAAATCACGCAGCCGACGGTAGAAATTTTAACTTACGCCGGCGTCCAGCGGTAGACCGTTCACACTACGGCTGAATTTTTAGTTTGGCGGTAGATATTTTTGGGTGGTTATATTTTGAGTGGTTTCCACAACATTTCTTTTGCACTCTGAATTTTTATCTTTGTCCCCTTGTCGCTTCGATCGTACAAGAAGGGATATTTTCTAGCCTCCTCACTAAATTCTTTCCTATTAACATCTAATCTCCTTTAACTTCCATTAGTTTCATTTTTCTTTCTTGGTGGCATGTTTAAGCTAAGCCTTGGTCAACCACAAAAAAATGGCGGCTATAAAATCTATCTCGCGTATGCGTGCGCACTTGAAATTTATGACGTAGTCAGTGAGATAATTTCATTGGCTGAGACACCGGCGTAACGCCGAACACGACCGAAAAAATAGAACCGCGATTCTGTCCGACGAAACCGAAGTTCCGTCGGGGTCGACGCCAAATTTTTTACGTCGAGCCCTGAACGCCGAGTTTCCGTCGTGTTTTCTGCCGAGTGGGAATCCAGCTTTATAAATCCCGGAGCTTATTTTGATAAAGACGCTCTTTGCTGTTAAACTAAAAACACTCAAACCTTTTTTAAAAACATTAAGCTCTGTTGGTTAAGATGCAACTTGTCATTTATATAAGACGACTAGCTGTTTTTAACAGACTGTCCATTTGGGTAAATTTATACTGGTTGCTGTTATACACTCTTAGAAAATCTGGTGTGCTTTAACATCTTTAAAAGTAGTTTATATGGGTCCAAATTTGACACCATTACAGGTGTTAATTTACACCCTAGAAAGGGTTTAATAAAACTTATTTGAGCAATTAGTGTCAAAGATAAGAATAAAATGGCGCAACAGAGGTTCAGTTTAACACTTTTTTAACTCTTATATCGAACTAAAAGTTAATTTTTACTCCCATATGAGTGTTGCGCAATTCCTTAAAGGGTGCAGCATAACACCTTTCCGAGTTTAAATAACGCTTTCTGAGTGTTATATGACACCTTCCCGAGTGGTTGATTTATCAGCAAATAGCGCTATGTGCTTAGCAAGGTTCAACCTTGAGAGAACTTAAGAGGACAGTTCTAACAAGCAAGGGTAGTTCTCGCATCAATGTGAAACTTCGAAAAAAGTTGGCCACTTGATCGACTTAAAATCCAGCGTGAAACTGCATGGTAAGTTGGTCATTTTCACCGACTTAATAACTTCTGAAATAGGCAGAAAGTTATAAATTAGTATAAATGCATCGGGTATTAAATTGGTTTTGGAGGCCCTAATATCCCAGCAGTAGATACAGACGTATTCGTCAAATTTAATAATCTCTTTTCACGAAGAGTTTTTCGAGCACCAGAAACGCGTTTGACTATATTTAAAAAAAGAAAATCCATGGAAGTGCGAGAACTTGGAACAGTATTGCGGAATACTCTTATTAATTGAAGGGAGAGCTTATTTAATTTAAAGCTTACACTTAAAAACCGACTGAAAAATTTCTAAGTGATTTTTGCCTATTTGGCTAGGCGCTAAATATTTTCTAAGTATTTTTACTTTTTACCTATTTGGCTAGGTTCTAAATTTTACCACTTTTTTGTGGTGCTAAAGTGACGAGATCTTAAGGGTTTGAATTCTTAAAAGCAAGTGATTTTATTTGTACAATTTTATACAAGAGGTAAAGTACTGAAGTTGTTTTTCTTTAAAGGGGACCACCCCCAGATCGAAAAACCCCATACGTATCACCCACGTCACAGGTTGTTTTCGATCTCAGGGTTTTTGCAAGGTATGTACTCTTACAAAAATAGTTTTCTTTTCTTAGGGGTTTTTAGTTTTTCTACAACAACATGTTTTTAAATTTTAGAGGGTGTTTTTCAAACGTTGGGTTTTATGATACAAAAGGGTTACATTTCAATAATAATTTACCAAGGGGGTGAGGAGTTACATTTAATTTTTTAACACTCCCCACAAAAGACTGTCTTTTTTACATTCAATTACACTTTTACAAATTAAAAAATTATATCAATGATACAGAGTGTTTTTTTTTATACATAGATTTCAAATCAAATTTTTAGTTAAACAATATTACCTTTTATGATTAGTTCACTATTTAAACATTTTATAACATGAATTGCATGCAATTTTAATCTTAATTTATTTTATTGAGTTAGTCTATTCATTTACTTCTAAAGAATAAAGTAACTGCACTGGCCTACGTATCTCATGGCCTTTATCGTTTTTGACTATGCATGATCTTACTTTTCCATCTCTTCCTATTATTACTTCCTTAATTAAGCCTAACTTCCACATTTGTTTTTGAACTTTGTCCTCATGAATTAGGACTACATCTCCTTTTTTCATTTCTTTTTGTTTTTTATCTAGTTTACTGTTATGAGCCGATCTTAGTTCTAAGAGATATTCATTTCTCCATCTTTTCCATAATCTATCATTTAATGCTAATCGGCTTTTTTCCCTTTTACTAAATTCCTCTTTTGAGACTGGTATCTTTTTGGTTAAATCAAGTTTTTGAGGGGGAAGGCAAGTCACTCTTTTTCCTATCAATAGGTGGGATGGTGTTAAGGGGCTTGGTTCTCCTATCTCGTTAAAAACGTATGTTATTGGTCTGGAATTGACCACGGCTTCCGTTTCTATAAGCATTGTTGGGTCATTCCACATCGATTCGAACGACCATGTTACCATGGGTCGGCTGATCTTAATGAAATTTTAACCACGTTAACTATCAACTATTTGATGGTGAAAGCCCAAATTTTAGTCCAAAATATTAATTAGAACCAAAAGTAGAGGCTTTTGAACAAAAGTCACGTTTTTAGGTGTGCGCCATGACCATATTCGTACCCCTAAGCATAATGTTGAATAACATTTTTGAATTTTGATCAAACTTTATAATATTTTCAGATATAGGGTAATATAACCAGTAGATGTCAATAGTGCTAACGATATGTCTCTAACTTGAACGGTTCTCTCGCAAACAGGGGTCCATTTCAAAATTTCGAAGAGCGGGGGTCAACGTTGAAGCAAAACTCTACAAAGGCGTTAACTTCGATTTTTTAGTTTTTAAAGGGTATCGATAGCCCTATTTCTAGGCTTTAAAGTGATACCAGAATTGTTCGTGATATTTTGGTTCTAAGGCACAAAAAACGTAAAAAACCAAATTTCAAGTAAAACGCATTTTTAGACAAAAATATATTTTTTAATTGCGCGAGGAAAACCAATATTTAGCCATAAATAATACTTGTGCATTGTCTAGGCATATTTTGAGAATTGTCAATTTCTCTAAATATGCCTTTAACTTTGTCGCTCTTCAAAAACCTGCAAAAGGAAGTCATTTCCTTATTTTATGGCTTCCATCACTGAGGCCACATACACGTCTTTATCGTATTTTGCTGTTATGAACTCTAGAACAGAAATATCATCAAATGTAATTGTATTCACGTTGGCATCAACAGAAATATTCACGTTGGTATCAACATCCTCATCTATTGCGACCATAACATTTGTGCTGAACGAATCAATTGAAATTCTGTACATTTGTAATTGCCTGTGTGAGTTGGGAATGAGTGGTGGCTTCTAGGGCAATGACAATACAAGCTTCTACCATTAACAGTTTCATTAAGTCTATAACATCATACATTAAGGTAATTTTACCACACTTTACACATCTACATTGCTTTAGCGATGTAGATGCTTCGCAATACAAAAAATGCAAACAATAGGCTAGATTTAGGTTTCCACTATTCGGATTTTGACTAGCCGCAGAATGGAATTCCTTTGATTATTCGCATGGTAAAAGCCCCTGTGACGGTATTGTTATGTCGTGCTTCCTTGGAAAACATTCTATGAATGGCCAGCAAGAAGAATTCTTGTACTAATTTTTTTTTTACATTTCGAAAGAGGATGTTAAACTTTATCAACTATCTCTTGAAGAAAATCTTTCCAAGGTTAATACTGTCATTGGCCCTCGAAGCCACCATAAATTCATTCCCACATCACACAGTGAATTACAAATGTACAGACTTGCACGAGATTCGTTCAGCACAAATGTTATGGTCGCAATAGATGAGGATGTTGATACCAACGTGAATATTTCTGTTGATGCCAACGTGAATACAATTACATTTGATGATATTTCTGTTGATGCCAACGTGAATACAACTACATTTGATGATATTGCTGTTGATGCCAACGTGAATACAATTACATTTGATGATATTTCTGTTGATGCCAACGTGAATACAATTACATTTGATGATATTTCTGTTCTAGAGTTCGTAACAGCAAAATACGATAAAGACGTGTATGTGGCCTCAGCGATGGAAGCCATAGAAGAAGGAAATGACTTCCTTTTGCAGGTTTTTGAAGAGCGACAAAGTTAAAGGCATATTTAGAGAAATTGACAATTCTCAAAATATGCCTAGACAATGCACAAGTATTATTTATGGCTAAATATTGGTTTTCCTCGAGCAATTATAAAAATATTTTTGTCTAAAAATGCGTTTTACTTGAAATTTGGTTTTTTACGTTTTTTGTGCCTTAGAACCAAAATATCACGAACAATTCTGATATCAATTTAAAGCCTAGAAATAGGGCTATCGATACCCTATAAAAACTAAAAAATCGAAGTTAACGCCTTTGTTGAGTTTGCTTCAAAGTTGACCCCCCGCTCTTCGAAATTTTGAAATGGACCCCTATTTGCGAGAGAACCGTTCAAGTTAGAGACATATCGTTAGCACTTTTGAAATCTATTAGTTATATTACCCTATATCTGAAAATATTATAAAGTTTGATCAAAATGCAAAAATGTTATTCAACATTATGCTTAGGGGTACGAATATGGTCATGGCGCACACCTAAAATCGTGACTTTTGTTCAAAAGCCTCTTTTTTTGGTTCTTATTAAAATTTTGGGCTAAAATTTGGGCTTTCACCATCAAATAGTTGATAGTTACCGCGGTTAAAATTTCATTAAGATCAGCCGACCCATGGTAACATGGTCGTTCGAATCGGTGTGGAATGACCCTGTTTCTAGTTCAGTGTAGTTCAGAGCCGCTTTACCCAAAAGTTTTTTCAATACAGTTTTTGTTGATCTGACTAAACGTTCCCAATAACCGCCATGCCAGGCAGCTCTATCTGTGATAAAGCGCCACTCGATTCCCCTTTTTCCAAAAAAATTCAAAACTTCCGGATCTTTAATTACTTTCCAAATGGTTTGTAATTCTTTATCAGCTTTTTTGAAGGTCTTGCCATTATCACTGTATACCAGGTGGGGAATTCCCCTTCGGGATATCGTGAGTACTAAGGGAAGCCACCAACTCTAAATGTAGGGCTCTTGACACAGCACACGTGAACAAACAGATATAAGCTTTTTCGCTTTTCCCTGCTATTTGTACGTAAATAGGCCCCGCAAAGTCGATCCCTATGGTTTCAAAACATGGAGTTTCCTCAATTCTTTCTTTCGGCAAATTAGCGAAAGGTGCGTCACCAGCTTTAGCAAGGTGTTTTTTACATAAATAACAGCCTTTGACTACACTTTTGGCCAACTGCCGACCAGAAATCACCCAATAGCGCTCACGCGCCTGAGTTATGGTGTCTTGGACACCTGAGTGATAAACTTGGTCATGGCTTCTTTTCATTATCAATTTTGACAGTTGTTGATTTTTAGCTAGAATGATTGGATGTTTTGTTGCATAGCTCATGCTACCTTCCTTTAATCGACCCCCTACTCTTAACACACCTTGGTCAAATAGAGAACGAGGCCTTAGCCATGGCATGTGCATGCGAACGATTTCAAGATTACATCTTGGGAATTCATATTTTTATCGATAATTCGAGACCGATCATAAGCCACTCGTAGCCAATGAAAACCAAGGCATTTGACGACCTATCAGCTAGACTACAACTAATAGGTATCCGTCTAATGCGATATGACTATACTGTTTATTATAAGCCAGGAAAAGACTTAACCATTGCAGATGTCTTATCAAGAGGCGCGTTACCAGAAACGGGTAATTCCGAGCTGGAAGAAGAAATCACAGCACATATTCAGTTGGTCACGGCTTCCATTCCTCTATCTGATTGGCTGAAGTCTGGAGAGTACAAAAGCAAGACGATACGTGCAAAATGTTTACGAAGTATTCAGAATCGAATTAGGCAAAACAAAGGGAATTAAAACAAGAGCTGACTAATATTATCCATACCGTGAAGAAATCTCCGTTCAGCAAGATATTCTGATGAAAGGATTCAGAATAATAATACCAAGCGAAATGCAACACGACGTTTTGGATAGAATACAAGAGGGCCATCAGGGCATAACAAAATGTCGATCTAGAGCAAGATCTGCAGTTTGGTAGTCAGGCCTCTCGAAGCAAATGGAAGAAACTGTAAAGAAATGTACACACAGAATAAAAAAGCTGTAAAATAAACACTATGGTAATGGCAATAGCGTATGCCATCAAGATGATGTTAATTTAATTGCGCATCCTCCCTGTTTTTAATACCGTCAACAATACTGTTTTTATAAACAGTGGAACTAAAAGTTTTAAGTATTAATTGTTCGTGTATTCAGGGGCGTTTGTAGCTTTTAAAATAACCGCTTCAGAGGTTTTTTCAAAGACAGTCTTAACCCGTTGAATATATTGTAGGGGTCAATGAAAAAACCAGCACTATATGCTGTTTTACTACCAATAAATCACAGTTACATAAAATGTCTGCTGCTGTAAAACTAACAGCAAAATATGTGGTTTTAAACTCACTAAGCACTGTGGATTGAAACGTGGTTTGCTGTGAAAATCAAAACACATCATGCTGTTTCAAACCGCTTATGGTACACTAAAAAATAGGGTTGCTGTAAAAATAACAGCTCTTAGAACAGTATAAATCCCGGAGCTTATTTTGATAAAGATGCTCTTTGCTGTTAAACTAAAAGCACTCAAACCTTTTTTAAAAACATTAAGCTCTGTTGGTTAAGATGCAACTTGTCATTTATATAAGACGACTAGCTGTTTTTAACAGACTGTCCATTTGGGTAAATTTATACTGGTTGCTGTTATACACTCTTAGAAAATCTGGTGTGCTTTAACATCTTTAAAAGTAGTTTATATGGGTCCAAATTTGACACCATTACAGGTGTTAATTTACACCCTAGAAAGGGTTTAATAAAACTTATTTGAGCAATTAGTGTCAAAGATAAGAATAAAATGGCGCAACAGAGGTTCAGTTTAACACTTTTTTAACTCTTATATCGAACTAAAAGTTAATTTTTACTCCCATATGAGTGTTGCGCAATTCCTTAAAGGGTGCAGCATAACACCTTTCCGAGTTTAAATAACGCTTTCTGAGTGTTGTATGACACCTTCCCGAGTGGTTGATTTATCAGCAAATAGCGCTATGTGCTTAGCAAGGTTCAACCTTGAGAGAACTTAAGAGGACAGTTCTAACAAGCAAGGGTAGTTCTCGCATCAACGTGAAACTTCGAAAACAGTTGGCCACTTGATCGACTTAAAATCCAGCGTGAAACTGCATGGTAAGTTGGTCATTTTCACCGACTTAATAACTTCTGAAATAGGCAGAAAGTTATAAATTAGTATAAATGCATCGGGTATTAAATTGGTTTTGGAGGCCCTAATATCCCAGCAGTAGATACAGACGTATTCGTCAAATTTAATAATCTCTTTTCACGAAGAGTTTTTCGAGCACCAGAAACGCGTTTGACTATATTTAAAAAAAGAAAATCCATGGAAGTGCGAGAACTTGGAACAGTATTGCGGAATACTCTTATTAATTGAAGGGAGAGCTTATTTAATTTAAAGCTTACACTTAAAAACCGACTGAAAAATTTCTAAGTGATTTTTGCCTATTTGGCTAGGCGCTAAATATTTTCTAAGTATTTTTACTTTTTACCTATTTGGCTAGGTTCTAAATTTTACCACTTTTTTGTGGTGCTAAAGTGACGAGATCTTAAGGGTTTGAATTCTTAAAAGCAAGTGATTTTATTTGTACAATTTTATACAAGAGGTAAAGTACTGAAGTTGTTTTTCTTTAAAGGGGACCACCCCCAGATCGAAAAACCCCATACGTATCACCCACGTCACAGGTTGTTTTCGATCTCAGGGTTTTTGCAAGGTACTCTTACAAAAATAGTTTTCTTTTCTTAGGGGTTTTTAGTTTTTCTACTACAACATGTTTTTAAATTTTAGAGGGTGTTTTTCAAACGTTGGGTTTTATGATACAAAAGGGTTACATTTCAATAATAATTTACCAAGGGGGTGAGGGGTTACATTTAATTTTTTAACAAACAGTTTGAACTAACGACGTTTTTGAAGCGGAAATTTCTCTAACTGTAACTAAAGTCGACGATTTAGAAGTTAGTGTTCGGATTATTTTGAGGGGGCTAACTTTGAAATTTGGGGGAGCTATAGCCCCCATAAAAGGCCTAGCGACGCCACTCCAAGAGTGTCGCATAACGCTTTTAAGTATGTCGCCTAACACGTTTCAGAGTGTCGCCTAACACGTTTTGTACATTTTCCGACATTTTCGGTCAATTTTAGAAATAAGTAGGTTGAAATTATAATGAAGAAGAGAAATTGCAAAGTTAAAAAATTGGTTTTAAAATTAGCAATTCACTGACTTTCCAAAATATTTTTATTTTCATATGGGTCCTTTCATAATAAACGCGGACCTTTTCCAAAAGGCTTAGCATGGCTAGGTAAGATTAGGTTATATTGCTTCAAGGTTTAAATTAAAGCGCTTCAAAGGTTTAAAATAAAGTGCTTCAAGGTTTAAAATAAAGTGCTTCAAGGTTTAAAGTAAAGTATTTAATGTTCAAATTATAGTATGCAAAACTTTAATTTACGGTGGATTAAACAGTAAAATATACGTTAAATTTATACTTAATAGTGTAACTATCTGTGTTTTAATTATACACTACTGTATTCTTCACGGCAGAATCCTTTTTTTCCCGGAAAACAGCAACGTTCTATTAAAGTGTTAGTGACATAATTTTCGTCACCCACAAACTTAAAATGCTAAAAAAATCCTTGAAAAATCTAGTTTATTATGATATGTTTACTTTTGTATTTGGTTTCGTAGAAATTTGTAAAATTGCAATCAAAGTTTAGTGTTTGGAAAAGGCCTAGTTAAAATTTTGTTTTGTTTGATGACGTAGTGAGGAGAAACTTTCACTCTAGATGTCGCTCACGTGACGCCTGTTAAGTGTCTCAGCGCCGCGTTAAGCCTATTTTATTCAGATTCGCGCGGCATTAGTAGACTCGGGAGTCTCGGGTGCGCGCGCTTGGCTTTTCCGCGAGATGCCGCGAGTGACGTAGCAAGGAGAAAACCCGCCAAAAATCTTCTCCGCAAATTTGCTTTTGCCCCCAAATTTCAAGTTTTTAAAGTGTTTTTTCTGTGTTTTCCTTCATATTTAAATATTAATCAAGCATATTTTTGGAATCAGAAGAGTTTAAACTCTCAAAAAAGTAACGTTTTCTTTAGATTTGAGATAATTTTTAAATCACGTCGCTATTCCTTTAATAATAACATATCCTGCACTTAAAATAAAAACTAGCTGTTTTTTCCACAGTCGTTAACATAAAAAAAACAATGTTTTGCTGTATATTTAAAATTAAGGTAATGTAATTTCAAAAAACAGCGACTACCTGTATATATTAAGGCTTGTTAGAGGTTTTTCTGGATAACAGCATTAAACAATCTAAAACATGGTGAAAACTATTGTTTTTTTGACATTAGTTTCTCAGTGTGTACAGCATGCACGAAAGAAATCAGAATCCTGAATTTCCAGACCGTCGCTGGCAAATAGTGGCAATGGACCTTTTCTACCTGGAGAAACAGGGGTATCTCTTGGTAACAGATTTCTACTCTCGTTATTGTAGAAAGTCGTATGTATTATACTTTGCCATTAGGCCTAAAACGAATAATTTCCCTCAGCCAATCAGAGCGTGATTGGTCACGTGCTTTCCGTTAGGAGAAAACCCGTCTCCTGTTTCTTTCCTCACTCCTCCGAAAGATACTATACGAGTCAGATCACTCAATCACCCGGTCCATAATTATGTATTACTATTTTTGTTAACATACCTCCGAATAAAAGAATCATGCAGTAAGCCAGACTTTTATTCATTAAATAACCACAACAAATGGTAGCAGAGCGTGGTTAATGCGTAATTAGTAATCACGTACGGAAGTCAAGGCCTAATTTGCCACGAGGGAGCCGAGGCCCAAAAGAGGGTACACCACGTGGAAGCCAAGGCCCGATCAGTTCCTAATGAAAGAAGAGAATGGCAGAAGCAAAGCAGCCTATAGTCAAGTTAACGGCAACTAATTACAAAAGTTGGAGGTATGAAGCAGAATTAAAATTGCAGGAAAAAGGATTAAGCTAGATTCCCACTCGACGGAAAACACGACGGAAACCCGGCAGAAAGGGGTTCGACCGAAAAAGCTTTACGCCGAGCCCGACGGAATTTCCGTTCAGTCGGGCGTAAGTTGTGTTCTATTTTTTCGGTCGTGTTCGGCGTTACGCCGGTGTCTCAGCCAATGAAATTATCCCACTGACAACGTCATAAATTTCAAGAGCGCACGCACACGCGAGATCGATTGATAGCCGCCATTTTTTTGTGGTTGACCAAGGCTTATCGGAAACATACCACCAAGAAAGAAAAATTAAACTAACGGAAGTAAAAAGAGATAAGATGTTAATAAGGAAGACCCCATTACTGAGAAACAGAAAATATCCCTTCTTGTACGATCTAAGCTACAAAGGGACCAAGATACCAATTCAGAGTGTGAAATAGATGTTGTGGAAACAACTCAAATCTGTCACGTGACCCAAAATTATCTACCGCCAAACAGAAAATTCGGTCGTAGTGTGAACGGTCTACCGCCGGACGCCGGCGTAAGTTAAAATTTTTACCGTTGGCTGTGTGATTTCCGCCGGTTTTTTTCGGTCGAGTGGGAATCTAGCTTTATGGGAAATAGTCACCGGGACAGAAACGCCACCAGCCACAACGGCTGCGGCAGATGTGATAGCGAACTACAAGTTAAGAGTAGCAAAAGTGAATTCAATTATTCGACTATCAGTTAGTGAGGAGCACAGAGATTTGGTAGGAGAGTGTACAACCCCGAAAGAAACATGGGATACTCTGAAAGACAGATTTCTACCAACATCAAGAGCAAGGGTAGCGGCTCTACGAGGAGCCTTCTACACAGTGAAGTGTAAAGCGGATGAGAGTATACCAACGTTTATGGGAAGGGTATACGCCCTCAAACGTCAGCTAGTGGAAGCCGGTGAAACTGTTGAAGATAAAGATGTTACTTATCAATTAATTCACAAGTTACCAGAAAGTTACGAAGCTATCGTACAACAAATATACCACTATGATGACGCTTCTTTCACATCGACCGTTGTTCACAAGACACTATTGGCGGAATATAATAGACAAACTCATAGGGATGAAGAACGAGAAGAAGAAACTGACGCTTTCATGGTTCAATCCCGCAACAAAGCAACGGAAGCGAGAAGATCACCATTCCAAGGCAGATGCTATGCTTGTCATAGACAAGGACATTTCGCTTCTGAGTGTCGAAGTCAGTCAATACAAAGAAAGAAAATAAACGTGAAAGAAACAACAGATCAAAAGAAGAGGTCCGACAGGAAGAGGAATTTCTTCGTCTCTGCACAATGTTTGTCAGTAATCAATGAAGGATGGATCATAGATACAGCAGCCACCCATCACTTTTGTAACAAACGAGAATATTTTAGTACGTTTACCCCATACATATCCGAAGCCGTCTGTGGTGAAGGAAATGCAACAATCGAAGGACGAGGGGAAATAAATATTCAAGTTGGCGGTAAAGATGGAGAAATCTTTGGTCTACTTAACGTCCAATTTACACCAAACATGAGAAGAAATTTGATTGCGGGCAGATTGATCGACAAGGGAGTAACCAAGAATTCTCGATATACAGTATATGATGAAGAAGGAAGTGTCGCTTTCGTCGCTCCACTCTCTGGCGATAACCTGTACACATTAAAGGACGTCGAAGTCGTGATTGAAGAGACAGAAGATGGTACAGAAGACAAAATGGAAGTAAACGCCACAAACCCAGAAGTAGCTATTAAAGACATAGACTTATGGCACAGACGTATTGGACATCTGAATGAGGGAGACCTGAAACATATGGCACGTCATCAAATGCTACAAGGAATGGAAAAAGTAAACGGCAACTTAAGTACCTGTATCCCCTGTAACCTCAGCAAGAGCGTGAAAACATCACATAAGTCACTGGGGAAAATCCACAGCAAAGGGATACTGGATCTTATCCATTCGGATGTTTGGGGACCAGCGACGGTAAATTCAATTGGAGGCGCTCGTTATTTCGTAACATTCATAGACGACCACAGTCGAAATATATGGATTTTCGTTTTGAAAAGAAAGAATGAAGTCTTCGACAAATTCAAGATATTCCAGAGAAGAGTAGAAAGAGAAACCGGAAGAAAAATAAAAGCCATTAGAACAGACAATGGAGGTGAATATTGCTCCGATGATTTCGACAAGTACCTAAAAACAGAAGGAATCAGACATGAACTAACAAACACTTACTCACAGGACGTTATTGAACATGACACGTACCCTGATAGAAGAAGCGAAACTCCCACTCACCATGTGGGCGGAAATCGTAAGAACCGCGGTGTACCTCAAAAACCGATCGAGACACTCCATGCTCGGGAACAAGGTCCCTGCGGAAATAATGATGGGAAGGACACCAAGTGGCAAGCACCTCAAAAGGATTGGTAGCCTCGCATTTGTACACATCCCAAAGGAAAAACGTAAGAGCAAGTTAACTAACCGGTCGAAAACGGGCGTACTTGTTGGATATGCATTTAACACAAGAGGATATCGTATATACCACCCATCAGAAGGAAAAATCAAAGAAACCAAGCACGTCAGATTCGACGAGAACATTTTGGGTATGGAATATGAAAGACCTCAAGATCGAGAGCAGGAAACAACCGTCTTTTCATGGCCAGACGATGATGAAGACGAGGATGATGGCGACGGGGACATACAACCCACCATTGCACAACCATTACCTCACACACCATCGACACAAAGGACTAAAGAAAAAGAAGCAGGGGGAGCGAAAGACTTTACCCAGCCAGAAGAACAAGAAGCAGAAGCAGAAGAAGAGGAAGAAGACGCAACGGAACAAGCAACAGGGGGAGCGCAAGGAGGAACCCTAAAAGGCTGGAGACGCGAAGTTAAAATCAGGCAATCAGGAAAAACGAAAGGCATGGCGGACATCTTTTATGTTGATCCCAACGGAAATAGTTTCCGCTCAAGACCTGAAGTTGAGACGTATATAGAGGAACACAACCTCCCAATCGATATTAATTTATTCGATTTCTCAAGGAAGAACCAAACATCAGAATTACTGGCAACAATAGCACAAAACGACATAGACGAAGTATTCGCTGCGCATTGTACAGAGGTTAATATACCTCAAACGTACGAAGAAGCCGTAACCTCACCGCAGGAAAAGGAGTGGAGGACGGCAATGGATGAAGAAATATGTACCCTAGCAGAAAGAGAAGTAACCACCCTAGTAGAAAAACCCAAAGAACGTAAAGTTGTCGGATGTCGTTGGATATATACCCTCAAGAAAGACCCTCAAGGGAAGATAATTCGGTACCGAGCTCGCATAGTAGCAAAAGGTTATAGTCAAGTCGAAGGGATTGATTATGAAGAAACTTTTGCACCAGTTGTAAATTTTGCTCTGATTCCTTTCTTTATCGTACTGTTTGTTGTCATGTTGGGTTGGCAAAGTTGCCATATGGATGTAAAGAACGCCTATCTTTATGGAGACTTAGATCGTGACGTCTATATGAGTCAAATTCCAGGCTATACCGAAGGAAATATAGCAACCCACTGTTTAAAAGTACGAAAAGCGCTGTACGGCTTACAACAGAGCGGGCGTCTCTGGTTCAAAGAACTGGACAATACATTTGATGAACTCGGTTTCAGGAAATTTAGTGGTACTAACTGTGCTTATTATTTACCAAAACAAGCGATTGTTTTGGTCTACGTCGACGATATAGTCATCCTCGCCAAGGACTTGGACATTGAAGAAGATATCAAGAACAAACTGTCAAGAAAGTACGAACTCAAGTTGTTAGGACCATTAAAAAAGTTACTGGGTGTCCAATTCCAAAGATATGAAGACGGCTCTATGAAACTACACCAAACATCCTACGTTCAAGAAATAGGACGAAAATTCGACATAAAGTTAGTGACCCCCGTTAGCTTGCCTATAAAGCCTAATTTTATCTTATCAAGACTGGATAGCCCGACAACTGATGAAGAAAAGAAACGAATGGAAGTATACCCATACAAATCGTTGATTGGAAGCTTACTATTCGTAGCCCAAAGAACAAGACCTGATATTCTGTTCTCAGTCGTCTCACTTTCGCAATACAGCAGCAATCCTGGCTACACTCATTGGAACACACTGCTCCAGTTAACAAGGTATGTCCTAACCACCGATAGTCATGGATTATTCTACAAACAGAAACCAAGTCAAGAGCTCCGAATCTACTGCGATAGTGATTGGGCGTCAGACCGCGATACAAGAAGATCGAATTGTGGATACGTCACATTTCTTGGATCAGCACCAATCACATGGCGTTCCCTGAAACAGAAATCGGTATCCCTATCCAGTATGGAAGCAGAGTACGTGGGCATGTCCGAAGCAGTGAAAGAAATAATGTGGCTGTCGCCTATTATTAATGACCTAAGACAATTTAACGTTAGGTTAACGCAACCAGTATTATATTGTGATAACCAATCCGCGATTTATTTTGCTAAAAATACTATAGAAAACCAAAAATCCAAACACATTGATATAAGATTTCACTTTGTTAGAGAGCAATTCGAGAACGGTTTAATGTCTATACAGTATGTCGCATCAAAGGATAATGTCGCGGATATCTTCACAAAAATCCTAAATAAGACTAGTTTTGGGAATTGTGTAAAAGCTTTAAACTTAAAAGAAATCTAATGTCAAAGTAGGGGGAGTGTAGAAAGTCGTATTTATTATACTTTGCCATTAGGCCTAAAACGAATAATTTCCCTCAGCCAATCAGAGCGTGATTGGTCACGTGCTTTCCGTTAGGAGAAAACCCGTCTCCTGTTTCTTTCCTCACTCCTCCGAAAGATACTATACGAGTCAGATCACTCAATCACCCGGTCCATAATTATGTATTACTATTTTTGTTAACATACCTCCGAATAAAAGAATCATGCAGTAAGCCAGACTTTTATTCATTAAATAACCACAACGGTAATTTCGAAGTGCGCAAGCTCGACGACTTAACATCAGCTGCTATCATCAATCACGTGAAATCAATATTCGCCACGCGTGGAATCCCCAAGAATGTCAGGAGCGACAATGGACCACTGTTTCAAAATAAACTACTATCAACTTTTACCGCTTTCGCAAGGGAATTTGGATTCTGGCATGTGACGTCAAGCCCGAATTTTCCGCCAAATAACAGATTTGTAGAAGCAGCCGTGAATAGTACTGCTCGATAATTCAAAAAAACGGTCAATTCATCCCCCTCTTAGCACGAGCTATTTTTCGAGGAGATGGCGTTCGCCATTTTCGGAGTAGCAGGGCTGCCAAGCCTGCCATTAGAGCATCTACACAAAGACCATATAGTCGAGCAATGTGTCAGCTATAGTCTGTGGTTATTTTTATCAAGGAAAACGTCGTCTGCTAAAACTGTTAACGGTGATTTAGCTTCGTTAATAAAATTTGCTTTTTAGATTAAGATAAGTGATTTAAGATAAGTGATTAATAATAATGAGTATTAATAGCATTCCTAAGAGAGGTAGACCTTCTAAAACGTCCAGTAAAACTTCCAAAAACTGTTTTTACACGAACTGCAGATCTTTCAGTCGTAAAGCAGACCTTAATGAGGCGTTGAAAGATGATCATGATCATAATTATTGTTTAAAGATTTCTTCAATCACTTTCTTCCCTTTTTATAAACCGTGTTTGAAGTTTAGACAGGGCGATCCTACACATGATGAGTTACAATGTGACGTGTGTTTAACATCAATTAAGTGGCTTAGGTGCTGTGGTAGGCTGGACTCGTTAGATAGTGTAACAAAAAATCGGTATGTTTGCTCACTGCATTTCGTTAACCAAGATGGCCCTACAAAAGAAAATCCATACCCGGTTCCATACTTTGAAAAATTACAACTAGTAAGTGGTTCAAGCATAAGTTAATTACAAAATATTTGGTTATTAATGAGGTCTTAATTTGAAAGGACTCAAATAACGATGAAAGTGTTAGTTGCGGCCAAAAGAGGAAATTGATTGACATGAACACCTCTGATAATCAATTTAATTTTGATGATAGCGAAAACACACCTCTACCTAAAAAAAAAATTTGTCTCTCACCGAATTTGGTAAGAGAATTTATGGACTATTTTTTCACTAAAGGTATTTCAACCATGGGGCCAGTCACTCTAAGCGTAATAGGTGTGCATTGCAGAATATTTGACTGTACTAAATCAATGTACAGGGAATATGAGTGTGATTAGCCCCTCGCTCGTTGAAACCAATAGTGAATTTTTCTTCATTGAAATAGTGCCTATGTAGTTTTGAATTAACTTGAGTTTAAAATTTATTATCAGCAATCGACATCTGATGGTCAACTAAGCTGCTCTACTTTTGAAGAGGTTGTTTCAACAACTGTACCTTGTTCAACACCTTCTGCCAAAATTATTAATAATTCAACTTGGCAATCAAACGAGACGTTTCTTGCCACTTCAACTCCAAAGGCTAACCAACTTAGTGCTAATTTTACTAAAACCCCTGGCCGCAGCATTTCTCCAGTTAGTTCATTAACCCCTCACCATTCAGCTTCATCGCTATCCAGAAAAGAAGGCAGTGATTTTCTAAAAATAAGGATTAATAGAAAGAAAGGGTTTAAGGTTTGTAGCACTCAAACCAATGAAATTAAAACTAAAAGCGTCAAAGTTGACTGCATTCCAGCAAGAGCAAATAAGCAAACACAGACGACGTTAGATTTCGTAGAAGAAAATAAGGCATTGAAACTGCGAATTGAAGCCTTGAATAGTAAGCTTGCCAGCTGTGTTTGTGGAAAAACGAGTAAAACTGCCCAGATAATGGCGTTTGAGTCCAAAATTAGGACTGATTCTAAAATGTGCCTGTTTTATACTGGATTGTATTTCTCGCAAATTTTGACAATTTTTGAATTTCTTGGTCCTGCTGTATCAAAATTAAAATACTGGAAAGGACAGAAAGAAAATGAGAAAACTCCACATAAATTTGGAAGGTCGTCAAGGTTTAGCCTAATTCAACAACTAATTATTACTCTACTTCGATTGCGATGCGGTTTCCTTGAGCAAGATATTGCGTATCGGTTTGACCTTAGTAGAAGTACGGTTAACAGTTTTGTTACAACATGGGTGGTTTTTCTATACAAAGAATTTCAACTTTTGAAACCTCGAATGTTTCCACCGCGCTCAGTCATTCAAGCAAATTTACCATCTTGTTTCCGTTACCACAAAAATGTTCGAGTAATAATTGATTGTACTGAATTTTTCACCGAAGCACCGAGCAATTTTGCTCAACAAGGCAACATGTATTCACACTACAAGAGCAATACAACTTACAAGGTTTTATACGGTTGCTCACCCACTGGAGCAATAACTTTCATTTCTAAAGCTTTTGAGGGCGCAATCACGGACCGCGAGATATTCTTAAAATCTGGATTGAAGGATTTGCTGGACCCCCTTGACTGTGTGATGGCAGACCGAGGTTTCACTATTGCAGATTACCTTTTAGAGAAGAAAGCAACTCTAAACATACCACCATTCTTGCATGGTAGAGATAACCTCACTCCGCAAGAGGAAATCCAAACAAAAGAAATTGCAAAACTAAGAATTTTTGTCGAACACGCAATCGGTCGGGTGAAACGATGGAGAATTTTGAAGAAAAAAATACCATTAGCTTCACAAGGAATTTTTAATGAAATAATTTTTGTTATTGGGTGTCTTGTGAATTTTCAAACACCAATTGTTAAATACTGACTTCTTGGCATTAAAACCAAATTTTAAAACAATTTTATTTTTAGGAACTTTTATTTAAAATAGGAAATTAATTTTGTATCCAACAGTAACATTTATCACAGTATCATTAAGTACTTAGCAGACTAGTTTACCACCCACTACATATTTCCTCAGATCAAAGGGCATGAGCTTTCTAGGTATCGGTTGTTCAAAATATTCAGGAACAAGGAAGCCTTGGTGAAACTCAATTAATTTTGGGTTAAATCTTTCCCACATTTCTTGGTCAAATTGAATTCGTTGAGATGAAAGACCTTTGGGTGTCCATACAACAAAATCACACCATTTTCTTTCGGTTATGGCCATTTGCATTTGTATTTGATAAAAATATTTGTGGTTTTGTTTCAAAGTTAGGTGGCCATCCTTCAACTTGCAGCAGAAACTGTTTCTTTGGGTTGGTTTCAGATTTTCTATCTCTTCAGGTTTAAGAGCTTCAAGGACTTTAGGGCATTTAATTTCAACTAAACCATCGGGTGGTAAAGCTGAAGAGTCAGTAACAAGGCCATCAGGTGAAGCTGCAAGCCCAGGATATTTTGGGTTTACCCACAGACCAGTGTTTTGTACTACAACCAATTTTTCCTTTTCATAACATTTTAAAGCAATGGGCTCGTGTTTTGTTCCATACGCCATGGCCCTAGTTTGAAAAAAACTTTTTTCCCAGAGAATGCTTTTAATTAGATTAAAAAAAGGCTTCATATTGTTTCCGGTTTTTAGCATGTGAGTATACACATCCCTACACCTTGAAGCAGTGACTAGCACACAACGGACGCTTTTCCAAGTTTCGGATTCCCCTTGTGACATTGTAGCTTTAACCATGTACGGGCAATTTTGAGCTTTTACAATATTTTGCATAAATATATTTACTTGTGCAATTAGAACAGAAAGATGAGCTGCATCTAGTTCATAGTCATCATAGTGAATGTCTAAAATTTGTTCCCACATGCAAGGAAATTTTAGATTTTCAATAACAGTTGTGCGTTGCATGTTCACTAACAACCTGTTGACTCTATCATTGTTAATTTCACTTGTGATGTACTCTTCCGGACGTGGCTCATAGTCTTTCCTCCCATTTGTCGCCTTCTTATTATAATTAGCTAATGATATTTCGGTTGGTGATCTTTTGGATTTGCGTCCTTGATTCCATCCGCACATTTTGCTTGTGCAGCTTACGGGTTCATTCCCAAAAAGCGTGACATAGTCTTCCAAGGCAAAAAGCACTGCAGCAACGTGGTTGCAACGCGCCATAGCTGATGCTTTGCAATGGCAACTGGCATCTACAACTTTTCCTTGCATAGATAGCATGACTAACACACTATAAGTAGTTTCCATATGGTACGATGACATGACATCAGCTTTCAAACAATAAAACTTCTCGTGATTGCTAACATTCCTATCTTTTAGATTTTTTACATTCCCAGACGTAAAATATACACGTCCTTTTTTTAAGGGCTTTGATGTATGGATGTCAGGTTCATCATCGCTGTCCCGTAAAGTTTCGCCACCATTGAGTGTGATGTTAACAGAGCTAGTAACAAGGTGTTCATGAATATGATGATATGAAAAGTTTTGTGGTATTGATACCGAGGGAAACATTTTCCAACCTATCGTTAAATATAAATGTACCCATTATTTTAGATGACTTTATTTAACTAAAAAATAATGTGGCACATACCAGTTACAGGAAACTGAGGTGGTCTGTTACATTCAATATTTGACAAAATTTTTGATCGAGCAGCTTTGACACTATGTCCTAGCAGTTCCCCATTATCAACAACATTATTAATTGACGAATTACCAAGTTTAATAAATTTGTTACACCTAAGAAAATACATCAAAATATATCACACGTTTTCCACGAAAAACTGCTTGGCAGAAGAGCCAAGGCTTATGTTTTTACTACACTTATTTACTAACCTTTCTATTAGTTCTTCTTTCTTCCCTTTTACTGGCAATCCCCTACATTGGAGCCACCTTTTCAACTGAATTACACTGTGCCTACCAATATCTTCATGGACAAAAACTGCACCAGGAACATCATTTTCACTTAAATTAACTGCAGCATAGGGTAAAGAGGCCGCCATTTTCAACCACGACCACCGAATCCGAATAGGCCGAAATCACAGGAGCAGGTTTGCCAGATATAATTTGAAAAGAATATTCCACTCCGAAAATGGCTGACAACCACGGGAGGGGACACCGCGTGCGAAAGGGGGGGGATTATCGAACAGTACTATATCATAAATCAGACCTTCAAAAAGAGAAAGGACCTGAATTTGGCACTTCTAGCATATCGGTCGACACCGTTAGTCAACGGAATTATTGATGAGCAGAAAACTCCAATCAACCCTACCCATATCGAACAAGGAACTGTTGCCACAAATACCGCCGTTTCACATTGTCCTCAAACGTGAAGAGAAACGTAGGCCGAGACAGAAGGAAGACTATGATCGTCGTCACCGCAATCGCTTTCGAGAGAAGTGTGTGTGGGTCACAGGTCTTAGAGTACAAGGGACAGTACAAGATCAAACTTCTGAGCCCCGATCATTCCTAATCCAAACGCCCAATGGTTTGCTAAGATGAAATCTATTTCACTTGGTACCAATGCCAGAAGAACCAGAGGATGGTACATGCCGCCGGGGTTAAAAAGATATGCCTAAACCATGCTGTGCACCAACCTGAACCATCTCAACTTAAGCTACTAATACAGAGCAAACGATAGTCAGCGTGCATAATTCAACTCCAGATCCATTAACTAATAATCTACCGACCGAACCATCAACTAGTAAGAATGCAGCACTTGACCCAGTAAGAGTTCCGAATGCCAAGAGTAACGAACAAACAGCAATGATACACACCAGAAGTGGCCGCCAAGGGAAATGAACTGTTAGGCTTAATTTGTAATTAGCTAAAATCTTTACTGTAAAAATAGTTGTGAATATTGAATTGTAATTAAGAAACTTAACGTATTGGAGAGGATGTGTTTATGATCAGCCCGCCTGATCGGGTTCAAAGTCAATAGATAAGCATAAGGTTATAAAAGAATCATACCCTCCCATTATTGTGTTAGTTGTTGTTACGTCTCGTAGAGGCAAACTTTGACGCGCATTAGTCATGCAATAAAAAATTACTTTTTATACAAATGTAAAGGTGTTAAAGTTAATAACACAACAATGAGTCATCAGAGGTGTCTTCAGAGTTAAGCGATGGATGACTGGTCTTCTGATCAATTATAGTGTGATCAGATTAGGGTAACGAAATATATTGGGACGCTCCCTTAACGGGATAACGGCCAACCACCATTTTAGTGGCGTAGCGAGTTAGCACTTAGCAGCAATAGTGAGTGTATAGAGTTTTTGTTTCAAGTAACGGATATACTATGTAGACAGTCCATACGCGACAGAGCGTGGTCACTCAGTAGGCCCGAAGTAGGCTTAGCGCGGAACACCGCCTGATGAATTTTACAAGATTAAATGCTTTATCTATGACCATCCACTCAAGGCTACATACGCTGGAGTGAAATTACACAGACGTCTTTTATTCGAGTAAAATTATTATTGGAACAATTTAAGAAGGTCGATCCATAATTAGAGAAAATTATTATTTAGCGTCTTTGACCAATTTGTAGAAGAGCGTCAGATCGTTCTTCAACAGATTTTGCGGAGAATCCATTTCGGCAATTCGACCATCGTCCAAAACCATCACCCTGTCAAAATATAATCGGCATATAAGTCGGTAATTTACCCTTAAAAAGGATACCATTAGCTACGAGTTTAGTTAAGCCAAGAAATAAAATTGGTGAAACGGGACCCTCATGTTTTGGCGCGATGCCTTGACGAACTTACCAAAGTACTGACCATCAATATCAAGTATTACCCTTACACAGTGAACGATTTGCATCTTAAATCTGCGTAGTGTTTGAGAATTTTCTTTTAGATGAAGCTGCAAAAGCTAGCAAAACAAAGCAGCCTTGTTTTTCGCATGACGTTTTTGTTTAACTTATAATTATTACGGGATAGGACAAGTTCTGCCGCTTCAGACTATTGATTAGACAGGCCGAAGGTTAATCTTTATCAACATCCTTTGCTTTGACTGGGGGGGGTCAAAGTTTGATTATAAAACTTGAAGCACATCACTATCTACATCTTAAGGTTCATTTTAAATGACTTAAAAGCTGCGAAAGTTTGTATTTAGAATGACTTCTTTGTTTAACTTATAATTATTACGGGATATAACATACCTGTCGTAGTCCATGATGGTGTTTATCCTGTGGGCGATGGTGATAACGGTGGCTGAAGCGAACTCCTTTCTAATGGTCTTTTGGATGAGATCATCGGTGTCCATGTCGACCGAGGCCGTCGCTTCGTCCAGGACTAGTATCTTGCTATTCCTCAGCAAGGCGCGAGCCAAGCAGACCAACTGACGTTGTCCGACACTCAGGTTGCTACCTTCTTCAGCCACCGGATGATCGAGACCCTGCTCGAGAGACGCCACCAAGGCCTTCAGATGCGATTTTTCGAGGACGGACCACAGACGCTGGTCATCATGCTGCTTAAAGGGATCCAAGTTCAGTCTGAGCGTGCCCGAGAATAGGACGGGATCTTGCGGGATGATGGCCATTCGCGATCGCAATACTGTCAAGCTGACTGTCGACAGATCAACTCCATCCACTACGATATGACCTTGCACGCCCTCCACCATCCGGAAGAGTGCCAATGTCAAGGAGGACTTTCCCGCCCCGGTCCGCCCAACCACGCCCACCTTCTCACCCGGTTGAATCATCACGGTGATATTCTTTAAGACCAAGTCCAATCCTTGGCGGTATCTCGTGCTGTAATCTTGAAGTACGATTTCTCCACGTTCTGGCCAATTAGGAGGCACTCGAGTCTCGGGTTTGTCCCAGTTGCCTTCGGTCTCTAATTGACAGTACTCGACGATTCGCTCAACAGCCACGATATTCGTCTCGAGAGAAGCCCACAAACTTATCATGTATTTCAAATTTTTAATAAGCTGTTAAATAATTAGCTTTATATCTGTGCTAGCTTTAAGTGAAATAACCTTCATCGTACCAAGTTGGCGCTCGTTATGACAAATCCCACAGTTCCCGGTGATAATACCCGGTCTTTGCTGATGACGGAAAAGAGGAAGACGCAGAACATTAAGATGTTACTCAAAATATTGTACCTGACAGTCAGCCATCTGAAATTGAAAGATTTTGCAATGTTGGAATTGTCTCGTGTCTCTCATAAAGCGCAAACCTTTCACACATGTTCATGGCGTAATACGCGGCCATACTTTGGTCGATTAAGTCAAGAAACTGCTCTTCGAATTTGTTGGTGGCGTGACACGCTCTTATGAGCGTCGTTCCAGCCACCGAGTCGGAGGCGTGTGAGAAGAGAAAAGAGTTCCTCGTCGCGTAAATTCTTCTCAACTGCACGTTGCTCGCCACGTAAAAGCGCTACATTCAATTCGAAAACTCAGATACTTTTCGCTGACATGACGCACGCTCGGCGCATCGTGGGACTTTTTAAAACATTTGTTAGCCCTAAAACCATTAAACACAGATGGACTGGGATGATAAGCTTAAACCCCCGTTCTTCTAATGGCATGACCAGTCGTCGCCCTATCGGGAAAGTCCCCAAACTCTGCTACTCGTAGACCATGTTATGGCTATGGTTTGAGTCGAAAAAGTTTCAACATTGGTCGCGGCACTAGAGAGCCGCTGCCCTAAAAGAACCACGCGCCGTATCTCCATTCCAGTCCATCTGCGTTTAATGGCAGGCTGCCCTCTTACCTGAAGAAACACGAACCCAGTAGCGATAACCATCAGGGGTACTATGAGAAGCGGTATGGCCATAATGATAGAAATGGAAGTAATTGCTAGTTGTATGGTATTTAAAGAAACCAGTCTCAGCAAATTGGGTAGTTGCTTGTCCACAACATCAATGTCTTGTGAGAACCGATTAAGAAGACGTCCGGTCGGTGTACTGTCGAAGAAGGACAAAGGCGAACGCAAAACTGTCCTCAGCATATCCGAGTGTAAAGCGCGAGTGGCACGTAAAGTTGCCAGGTTAGAAACCAAAAAGTACAAGCAACATATTGTTATTTGGGTAAGTCCTAACAAGGCGTACACCGTCAAACGTGTAGTTCTTAAATGGGTATTCACTGGTTGCCCTTCTTTCCTGTCTTCGCTCCACAAGGACAGCCAATAAGAAATTATTTGAGTGAGTGCTTCCGAGCTGAACTGACTAACCACCACTATCATACAACTATAAAATCCGTATGATTTCAAGTATTTTTTGTAGACTGATAGCGGGGTCTGAAAAGTATCAAAACATTCGAACATCGAATAACAAAGGCGCCAGGGTAGCAATACGTACTTTGCCTTTATTGCGTACTTCTTTGCTCGTAATTTTCTCGTTTGTATTCAGCTTAACTTGAGCAGTTACGCTGACTGTATTTGCTCCTTGGTTGCTGTAACAATAAACATAATAATAGATCCGCCGTCAGAAGCAGCCTGAAAGCAGTATTGAGGGTTGACCCAACTCTCTATCAAGTGACAGTACCGGTTCATCCCTCGTACCGATACCTTTCCGTAGGTGGGAAGATCGATTTTTTGTCGTGATGGGCGAAATAGTCTGTGTCCATTCCCGGGCTCGTGAGTTCGTCGTAACTCCCCCTGACGACAATTCGTCCCTTATCCATGATCAAAATTTCGTCCATTTCTCGCAGGAACGCCACGTTATGCGTCACTAGAATTCTTGTCTAAATGGATGAACATGAACGCTGATAGCTGCGCGTTATTCTATGCGTCGAATTTTTCGCACCAACCTGGTTTCGAAGCAATCCGCTTGGGCCCATGACTCGATCGAAGATGTGTTTGGCCACATTCGAATCGAGCGCACCCAAGGGGTCATCCAACAGATAAATGTCTTCATTTCGATAAATGGCTCTGGCTATGTTGACCCTTTGCTTTTGACCACCGCTTAAATTGATTCCCTGAAGATGGGATTGTTGACGTCAATCGCTAAAAATCAGTCTTTGAAGTAACTTACCCTTTCACCGATCTCCGTCTCATCGTCAGCGGGCAAGTTGTCGAGATCGCGTTGGAGTGCGCAGGAGCTGATCACTCGAGCGTATTTCTCTTCGTCTATGTCGTTCACGAAGAGGATATTGTTCCTGAGTGAGGTGTTCCTAATCCAGGGTTGTTGACTGACGTATCCCACAGTGCCCGACACCCTGACTTCGCCTGTCACCTTTTCCATCTCGCAGAGCAAAGCGGACAAGAGCGAAGATTTGCCGCAACCCACCGGACCCATCACCGCCATCAAAGATCCTCGCGACACCTTCAAGTCGATGTCCTTCAGAAATTCCGCTTCTCCCGACTTCCAACGAAATGTGCCTTTCGTCACTTCGATACCTGACAATAAAGACGAAATTACTTCCACAATCATTGAAGGAGGGCAAACGGGGCCCAGATAGTTTTACTTAAATTTCCTTCGTCGACTGGGACTCGAAGTCTATATTCTTCATTTTCGCCGCAATTTAAAATCCCACTTATTCTCGAAACGGAAACTTCTATCTGAATTTGCAAATATTTCAGGAGAGTTACTTGGCGACTACACCTATTGATATTTTACCATTATTAAAGCGTTAATAGCGTCGCCAAAATATCTTATTGGTATACAGATCGTCCGAAACAACTGAAACGAGACGAAGGCTTTCGCCGTAGTCAGAACGTTGTCATCGTCACTAAGCACGAAGACTGCGAAACTTGCCAGGATCGCCTAGAGACGAGAAATTGTGCTGAAATAACTAATTTCTAAACGCTACCTCAATCGATATTTATACAGTCGAGTTTAAGGCGTAATTCATGAATACTGATACTATTGATAAATTGTATTGTTTCCTCAACAACACTATTTCATTTTCCTTCAGTCTCTCGAGCATTCTTTGAAAGGATCTTTCCCACGCGTAGAACTTCAAGACGCGAATCCCGTTCAAGATTTCACTCGTCAGTTTTATCCTTTGGTCCTTCACTTTCATCAATTCCACCTGAAATCAACGGTGTCTTCTATTAAAACTTCAAATATTTTTTATTCAACTATCTGACCTGCAATTTCTTAATTTTCCACGAGGTTAAGTAGGAGAGGGGCAGGAAAACCACGACTATGGCGGAACTGACCAAGCCCGAGACCCCCAATTCCTGATACAAAAAGAACGTGCAGAGGATGACCTGCATCGGCACTGACCAAATGGAGCCGAGGTTTGGGATCAATAAGAGAAATCTATCGGTATCGATGTACATCGTGTTCAGTATTGCACCCATCGAAAGCTCACCTCGTGCACCACTTGACAAGCGAAGCGTCTAACGATACAAGAAACTTTAATTCCACACTACTCTTTATTTGATAACCTGAGGATAAGAAGGCAATTCGACCCAGCATAATTGTGTTTGAAAAGATTGATCTATAAAGGGGTCACGCTACCATCCTCTAACCTGTTACCTTTTTGTAGAGCGCGTACGTTGTTAGTGATTTAAGTCTAATTCCTAGTTTAGTATGAAAGTAGGCGCTGCCTTCCAACAGTAAAGACTGCGCCACCCCGACTAGTCCAAATAAAGAGGCGTAGAACACCCCCTTCCACTGTGGCTCGTCACTCGACAAATACTCGAGTATCCATCTGAAAAATTATATGTCAACGACTTTCTTGACAGCGTGAGCTTGAATGAGCTTGTAACCTGAGTATTGGGGCGGTCATGGAACCTGCAACGTCGGAGAAAATTTGAAACACTGCCCCGCCCAAGACTAAGGGCCAGACAGTTTTAAACAAGGCCATCCCAATGGAATTTGCATTTCGTTTCAGTTGATCACCAGCATCAATATTGTCGCTGCTTCTGCAATAATTTATGATTGTGTAAAGCCATCAACATGCGCTTGCACGGATCAGCCCTTTTATTACCGGTGTATTTGTGTGTATTGCCAATATTTGTCAAACATGCGTTTGACAGTCGCGGCTTTGTCCGAAATGTTAAGATCGTAGACGTTCCAGGGTTCTAGGGTCGTCTTCCACCCTTTCCACATGAAACTGTGTCGTCCATAAAATGAACAAAGTTGAACGAAAAGCCGAATGCATTTTGTTCGTGAGCGCGTACCTGTTCATCCACGAATAGGACATCCTCGACGAGAAGGGAGCCCATTCCTCCGGGGATTTCTAACAATATCCAAAAGAAAATGTCACTTTGAACGTAATCGTTTTTCATATGGACTTATTTACCATTGGCTTTTCTTTTTCCTGAAAGTCCTTTTTGTCCAGTGGACGCCTGTCGCTTATTGTGTTCAGCACAAGGGTGGCTATAACGAACGAGTAGCTCAATGTCTCCGTAATAAAGCCACAGATGTCATCTCGAATATCCTGCCACTTCATGATAAAATCTGTAAATTGAGAGTAGCCTTGTCAATCTGGTAACTCACTTCGAAATAGCGATTCATCATGGCTGATCTGTAAGTAATGGTTTCGCTAACTGTCGATAGAAACCAGAACAAGAGTTTAATTGCCGAAGAAACCGTTCCCATTCGGCGACCGTAGATGAAGAGGAAAACTGCCAACACCTGCAATGTAGACCGATGTTTTCACTTCAAATTAGGTAGAAACCTGATCTCTGGTCCAAACATATTTTGGAAATCATTACGTAAGTCGCGAACTTTATGACTGTGTCCAAATTGTCGAGAGTCTCGACTTCGCCTAAATAAAGTTGTCTTCCAAAATGGAAGGCGTTTAAGGACGCCAGTAACAGAGCTAAAACCTGAAAAACGCTCGGAATTTGTTTCACGCGTGCTTGGCAATCCTTACTTTCTAATTCTTACCGTTTTGGTCATGTCAATGTTTGAAAAGGGGTCACGTTTTCGCTTGAAATTTTTGAAAAGTGGTATAGAAAGCGGCCATAAGAAGGCGCACGGCAACCACACCAAAACTGTTTTCTGGAAGCACGGCGTAAAGTCCGAATTATCCGTGTACCACGTTAAATTAGAGTCCTGAAACCAAACCGGGATTGTGCCATTCAACCTGAATTTCAATTTGGCTAGTAGGGTAATTTCGTATTTGGAACACTTTTTGCAAATTACATAATATCGAGTATTTTACGTAAATTTCCCATAATGTTTATTGGCTGTTAGATTGAACTTATATATTTTAAGCCTTTTTCGAACTTTATTAAGCGAGAAAATGAACCTTTTGCAAACACTTTAGTTACGTCGTATTAGAATTTAGAAACATATAATTTAGAAATAGGTGGTTTTAATTCGAGACACAAGCTAAGAAAAACCTAAAACTGACTTTTAATTAGGGCTGTGCGAGCCTTAAATTTTTGGTTTCGAGTCGAGTCTCGAGTATTGAAATTTTCTCTTATCGAGTATCGAGCCGAGTCTCGAGTATCGAGTAGTTGGAAAATTTGTTTCGAGTATTTATCGAGTAATTGGGGATTGATTTTCTAGTATTTTCACACTTCATGTTAATTTATGGCTGTCATAATAGACATTTAGTGTAATTTTGATCATCGACAACTGCTTCAAACAATTCAAAGACGGTATTAGTCCTCTTCCCTTTAAATATAAATAACCTAATTCCTCATTAAATTAATATCTTCTTCGGAACCTCATTCCTCACCGAAGTCATTTCTAGCCATTCGTATACTTCGCGCAAGTTCCAAACGAAAATTACTAAGCTGAACTTTAAAAAAAATAAAAGATAAATAAATAAATAATAATAATAGTCAATGTGCCTTTACCTGTATTTTATTACTTTTACTTACACTATTGAACCAGCTAGGAGCTACTACCCTACTACATTACACTGGTATTATGATCTAAACTACCCGATGAGCACTAACTTGCGTCTGTTAACCAATAAGCGCGACTTTTTAGTAGATTTTTATAGATATTGCTTACAATTTCCAGAGTTAAAGGCCTTCCAAAATCAGGTTCGAGTATTTATCGAGCCTTGGTGTGATACTCGAAACTTTTTCGAGTGTCAGAAAATCTCTTATCGAGTATCGAGTCGAGTACTCGGCTCGATACTCGATCGAGTACTCGCACAGCACTACTTTCAATAAGGTTAATATCTTTATTTTAAATAAGTTGGGAAATCAAAATATGACTTCTCCGAGCCGAAACGAGGGTATCTAACCAATATCAACATCATGAAGGCGTGATTTTAGAATTCGAACTTTGACGTAAGCTATGTATAAACCTTTTCTTAGCAACGTTTTCGGTCTTTAAAAAAGTGCCGTACCGCGGCCCTCCCCTAAAATTTGACCCTGGCGAAGGCCCTGATTTAATTACCCATTTAACAGGCGTACACTTACCCATTTAACGGGCGTTTACTTACCCAAAACTTCGATTGACAAAATTCATGGAAAGTAGGTAAGGACACCATTTTGTTTTTCCGAATGAAGAGGTGATACTTTAGGACGTAAAACGCTTTACACTTGTAAAACGCTATACAATTGTAAAACGCTATATAATTTTAAAACGCTATACACTTGTAAAATGCTATGCACTTGTGAAACGGTTCACACTCTATACTGAAAACAACATGTGTTTGGTTTAGTTCCAGTACACTAGACGGTCATAGAGGGCGTCGATGATACGGTGCTTTAATAACAGAGCGATTTGCGTTTTTGCGTATGAAAATTAATGCAAGGACAAATTATGTGTTAGCATAAGGTACTAGTAAATCTCGAAACCAGGCTATCGTCTCAAACATAAACTTGAGAAACTTTTATACTTCTAATGTAAACGATTGTATCAGTACGCGTAGAGTTGTGAAATTACCGTAATTTTTAAAATTGGTAATTTACCGGGTAAATTACGGAAACATTACCTGTAAATTACCGATTAAAATTTTGGAATAACAAAAATTACCGTAATTTATGGCATTTTATACTTTCATAGGCTTATTACCGCGGTAATTTTGGTAATTTACCGGTAAATTACCATTTTAAAATTACGGTAAGATATAAAATGGTAATTTACGCGGTATTTGGTAATTTACGGACGGTAATTTACCGACTCACATCCCTAAGTACGCGTAACTATCTTTACCCTCGTATTGAGTTACAAATATTTCCAGATAACGTCTTTTTGGAAAGGACATTGTCGATTCTTAAATATTTTATATTGTATGTATTGATAAACAGTTAAACTTATGCGGCCTTTACACGCTCAATGTTTTGCACAAATTAAGTGGGGGACATTTATAAAATTGATCATCTTATAAATTATTCCCAAGACCTTTCACTAATTGTGCAAATAAAAATCCATCATGGTGTTGAATGCTCAATATGTAGAAAAAAAATTTAAAACTTTATTGGACAAATATATTGATCATATTCCACAAGATATTTTCAATTATATTGAATATATTTTTGTCACAATAAGAAAGCTGATATGGAGACATGGACCGTGTACAATTTTATTGACCAAACATAACACATAAAGCGTTAAATACACAGACTTTAGTTTTATTCGAACGCGGAATTTTGTTCGTATTTTGAATAACATTTTGAGCAATAAAAACTCACTCAATATATATGTTCAGGTTTTACACAAATATTGTAGAAAATTTACCGCAAATGATGTTCCATTTCCTAACCTGGCCTGACCTCACAGAACATAAAATTTTGACCATCCAAAGTTTATGGTCTTAAGAAGTATGTAATTTTTTTAAAAAAAATAAAATTTATGTTCACCCAATAGGTGAATATAAAGTATTAGGTCTTGCTGAACTTGTTAAAAAATAAGAAATCGTCATCACAGTTGCCCGCGATTTTGCACGTGACGTGAGTCTGGTGTAGAATGCTCGCGAGAAAAATTTTTTTCACACAAAAACAAATTTCCTCACGTGCATTCTTTCCATGATCTTACGAATTTAAGCGCGAGCGTCATTTCTCCAGACTAGAAACGTCACTCGTGACGATTTGTTATATTTTTCAATTAGCTCCTCCTACTTTATGTATTTACCTATTGACGATCTGTCGGTTTCACTGCCAACCAATTGTCGCTCAACCAATTTTCGAATACCCAAGTTTCAATCCTCCAAATTGTCGCGCTCCAATTGTCGGGCACTCAGCCTTTGTAACCCAAATGTCTTTCACCCAGTTCTAATGTTAAGAGTGCTCCGTAAAATAGACCACAAATTTCTTGGTGGAATTGTTTTTTTGTGGATTTGGTCGTCATAATAATCAGCAATTCAAATAACGAAGTGAATTTTTTAATCAATTTTTCACTCATAACTATCAAAATATTAATATATTTAGAATTAATTTGCAGGCCCCATATACAGCTGTAGGCAAACAAATAATTGTTAAAATTCTAAATAAGCCTGCCTTCAAACTCATGTCAAACTTCTGGTATGGGTGATTAAACTTTTAGTTTTAATATGTTTTAATATATTTAAATGAACTTCATGGTTTTTAAATTAAAATCCCGCTGACGTACGTCCATGCAGGGGAAACGTTTTATTTTTTTTTAATCCTCCTCCGACTAATTTTTGACTTTTTGACTCGGTCAGTCGACTGTGAAATGGTATTTAAATATCCACCTCCTCCCATTCGTGTATGTCTACGGTTAGGCTTAGCGTCGGTTTCATGTCATTAGATGGCCATTGAAACGGCGTGTGTACCGTTCCTATTTTGACGTGCACGCGACTCTATACCTAGGCCAAGAATGGAGATTATCCCTCGTCCACAGTATTCGGGGTTTAACCTGCGGGACAGTCACTATCCACCCAGGCGCGTGCCGACTTCCTACGCCCATTTTCCCATACTTGTCAATCATCGGATGCATTTTCATTTTATTTTTTGTCTAGTACCCTCTTAACCAAGCTAATAGCGTTATCTCATGGATATGACTTCAGCCGAGGGTGATATGGTAGTAACTCGAAATTAACTAGTTTAATTATGTAGCTATACGCAAATAGGCCTTTCTATAAATTATTTCGCGGGAGGGTACGAACGCCCTTCATCTCTGCTTTTTCCCCCGGCAACATTTTCTTTTCGCGGGAGGGAAGAATAGCCTTCGTCTCTGCTTTTTCCCCCGGCAACATACGGATTTTATGTAAAGGCCTATTAATTATTACTTATGGGAAATCTTTTTTATGAGATTTTCTCGATGAAAATTAATTTAATCATGTAGTGCAAGTCAATATAATATTTTAATTTTGATCGGTTACTCAATGTAATATTTAGTTTTTAAGTGCTTAGTCTATGTTACATTTGATTTTTCAGTTTTTACTCTAGGTTAAGTTTAATTTTTAAGCCGTTTTTTTATGTACATTTAATTTTTCAGTTTTTACTCTAGGTAAAGTTTAATTTTTAAGCCGTTTTTTATGTACATTTAATTTTTTAAGCCGTTAGTTTATGTAAAACAAATTATTTAAGCCGTTAGTTTATGTAAAACAAATTATTTAAGCCGTTAGTTTATGTAAAACAAATTATTTAAGCCGTTAGTTTATGTAAAACAAATTATTTAAGCCGTTAGTTTATGTATAACAAGTTATTTAAGCCGTTAGTTTATGTATAACAAGTTATTTAAGCCGTTAGTTTATGTTAAACAAGTTATTTAAGCCGTTAGTTTGTGTAAGACAAATTATTTAAGCAGTTTATGTAAATTATATTTTTAAGCGGTTAGTCGATGCGAAAATTATATTTTTAAACTGTTAGTCGATGTAAAGTTTATTTTTAAGCTGTTAAATGATGTAAAGTTTATTTTTTAGCGATTAGTACGTGTATTTTTATTTTAGAGGGTTAAGTTAACGTTTGGGGTTGCTATGCTAAAACGCAATTTTAAGAATTTACTGTACAATTTTTGGAGATCTATGCAAAACTCTAAATTATCCAAGTAAAAAGATAGTGCCTTTGTGCTCGAAGCACACTAAAGATTATGGTAATAATTGCGAATTTAACCTGGCGCTTGTGTCTAACAAGAATTCCCACTTAGAAAAGGCACGTGCGCGGACGTCAGTGAGCATTTTTGAAGTATTTTAATCGGATAATAAGCTTTAACGGACATCTTTCTATTTTTATGGAGGCTTGACTTGCGGAGACGCGAATTGACTTGACCAGCGGTCGGATTTATTGTCGAGACGGGCACGTGTCTGTCAATTTGATAAGTTTCAGTTTCTGCGCAAAAGCTAAACCCTAATACAACCTTGTTTCCAATAATCATATCGTTAGATCAGAACGTAACGCCAGGGAGCAGTAGAAAAGGAGCCGTACTGTTTGATGAACTAGTATTCGACACCGCGAGCAAAGGGGGTTAAATTGCTTCCTCCTTTTTACGCGGGTTACTATTTGTATATTGAGTTACTATTTTGCGCCCTCTCTCCAACACAAAATGTACTATTGTCAATAAAAGTCTCGTACTGATTGCGCAACTACAGCTAACCAAAGAGGGTTTAAAGGGGAAGAGTGGAAGGCTTGGCTGTCCAGAGTGTTCTCGCTTGCTTTGAAAGTTTTCTTCTAAGCTTCCGGTGTGCGCTCGCGTCTTTCTCTGCCCTCTTATTGGTTGAAATACGTTGAGCCGGATATTAGGGGAAATATAACAAATTAATAATTAAAAAAGAAAAGCGAGAACTCCCAAAATGCCTTGCCAAAACTGCCAGCTTCAACTCCTGTTCTCAGTGTGGGAAATAAGGATTTTTTTTAAACTGGACCTGTGGCCAGTAGAGCTTAGGTATTTTAATTAAAAAACTGGCCACTGTGCCACCTACCACTTTTAGCCTCAAAAATCAGGCTCTCGTAATTTAGGGCCAAATTGTGTATTCTGGACAATATTTGCTAGGGCGTAGGCTTAGTAGGTTACTTTTTATATTTATGGGTATTTAAAAATATTGGAGTCTTAAATTAAGAACTATAAGTCTTTATTATTATTATTATTTATTATTATTTTATTATTAATGCCCATAATGTTGTACAGGATATGGTTAACAAAAATATTTTTGCATTATCCCTTGCCACATGAGTATAATGCTCGTGCGTGGCAGGGTTACAAAATTATGTATTTATACTAATTACTTAATTATGGCATAATAAAGTTGGTAACGAGAAAAACGTCATATCGAAACGGTTACAATGATATAATAGTTATTAATATTATAACAATATATTTTAGTACTTTAGTTATTAGTTATGCATCATGTTTTTTAGTGTAGTATGTTCAATTCCTAAGAGCCACGCTATTATTTTCTTCTTGTATATTTGAGGGTTGGTACATAATTTTATATTAATTTCTAACATATTATATAATCTAGGGCCTAAATACGAAACGTGTCTCTGTCCAATACTTTAATGCTAAATTAAAAAATTCGGCCCGTAGGGAGGGAGTTGACACTCCATTGGTATCTTCCCATAGACTCTAATACAGTCAAAGGCAGCAGGCTGCCTTTCCCTAGAGACCAGACCCAAACAAGACTACGGATAGATTATCTTCCCCTTAGCCATGCTTTAGCTAACTGCAAAAATCACTTCATCTACAGATTCTACACTGTGTAGAGCGTAGAGAGACACACGAAACCCACCCATAATCCCACTCCCACATACACAATTCAGGCCAAGCAAGCAAACAGCATAGAAGCAAAGACGAGACAATTTTAGGGATTAACATAGTATTTATTTAATGAGGGGGAAAACTTTGAATTAATTAAGTGGCCACCAGGGCCAGTAGACCCCAAAGCGTTTAATTTTTAAACTGGCCCAGGTAATTTTTAAACAGGCTATTGGTCTGTGCCTTATTTCCCACACTGCCTGTTCTTAATGCCCTCTTTGTGCCAACGGACGCTATTTTTTTCCTTATCGAGATGCTCGTGAGAGTTCAGTTCGTAGTGCGAGTTTGCAGGAACTCTGACGGCGCTTGCCACGTGGTAAACTAGAAACCAAGTGTCCCCCTATGTCCCGTTGCGGGAGTTACGATCCATGGTTATAAGCCAAAAATGCGTATACAATACAACTCCTTTTCAACTTCTCCCTGGCAACGCCAACGTGCTATAGCGACGAAAGGTTATAGAAACTCCCGCGTTATCGGGATTTGTGGGTAAAAAGAGGAATTGTTTCTTTTTCCTTTGTGGTGGTGGCTCGGCCACTGCTCAGGGCGTATTTGGTAAATGGGCTTTTTTGGTTTAATCGTATTGGGATAATAATAATTTGGTTTTATCGCGGGTATAAGGTAAACTTTGGGAAGAAAATTACCTTTGGGGCGTTGAGAACTATAAGTTTGTGGGTTGTATAAATGATTCATAATCATAAATAAGCTTATCGTAAAGGCGGTGATGGTTTTTTTATCAGCTAGTGGTTTATAATTGTTGTATTACGGTGGTTTATTTTTTGTACTGTAATATTGAAATATCGAATAATAATTACGGGAACTGGATTAATGGTAAAGGTCAGGTAACATTAACCCTTGAAAGAACGGCCTTTTTCTAAATATAAAAGAAAAAAATGTTAAAAAAAATGAACTCTTATTACAAAATAATTAGCATTTAATTAGTCTTAAAACGAGGACTACTGAACCGCCGTTGGTTTAGTGGCGTCTGCTAACTCGAACCTCTTACCCCTATGGGAGTTGTTGAATTCTCACAGGCTGAGAGAGAGGTAAGGGTAAGGTAGGGGTGAAATAGTTGACAAAAAACTCAGGTAAATTTAGAATTTTTAGTAAAATTCAGAGAAATCACGGTAATTTGTGAGGTTTTGAGTGAGTATGATCTGAAGAGGTTGCTTAAGCAATAAAAAACCACTCCCGTTGTATTGTATGGGAAAAACTTGGGAAACTCGGGGAAATATATGCGAAAAAACCTGGAAAACACAAGGAAATCGGTTCTCCAAAAAGTTGTAGGAACTCTGAATAAGCAAATTATATTTGATTGTAGACATGTCAAAATAACGTCGGGCCATGTTATTTAATAAGTTTCATATATACTCCTATTGGAGTCAGTTTATGACGTTTACAAACCCAAAATATGATCCCACCGTTTTTGCCGTTTTTACAGAGATAAGGTAGACAATTCTGGACAAGCCTAATAAACTCTCCAGTTAAACCTACATAATACACTTATAGAAATAGAGAAAACTATATTCTTAAACTCCGTCAGTTGTAAATAGACTGTCAAACCATAAGTTCTTAAACTGTGAATTTTCCTTTAACATTACGGAAGGGTGTCATGTCATATCTACAAGGGCCTACCGGCCCTGTAGAATAAGAATCAGAATCCAGCAGCATGCAGTTGGGGGAGAAAATAAGCTTCACCCATTCCATTCCACCACCGATTTTTGATTCAATCCTAGTCGTAAACATTTTTACCTCGAAGTCATTGTCGACAAGTGGAAGGGAATCTTAGAAAATTCCAATAGATAAACTATAGTTCAGGACTGTCTATTGCGGAGGAAGAAGCAATCCACGCAGTTGGTGTTGCTATCAGGGGTCCAGGGTTTAGATTGGATATAATAGCGCCAAATAAAAGCTATAGAGCTCCGGAAGAAGATTGGCTTCGCGGATTAAATTTTCTCTCTTTTTTTTCTCTCTCCCTCTCTCTGGATCTTTTTATTTTGGAAAACGCCGGCCAAACTTCTTATCAGTCGTAAACCGGGTCCGCCATTCTCCATTGCAAAATGCCAGCGAATTTTACGAGATCCTGACGTACTGACAAAATGCTTGTTCACTGAATAGGCTCCAATACATAGAATTGTTTGCGAAATACGCTGTGAATAGTGACGTCATTACGCGTATCTCTATCCCCCGCCCTTTGTCTGTATTACTTCAAACAGATTGAACGAGTCATTTTACATTGGCTATAGATGTTTGTACGAACTACTTTCTTTTCTATATTGTGGAACATTGTGTATTAATCCGCCTATTCGTTTGGTCGCTTAGTTTTCAAGTTGATTTTTAAGCAAAGCTGGCAGAATGGGGATATCTCTACGCTGCTTTAATAGGGCCATGCTGCCAAATTGGGTAACAATAAAGTTCCGAGGAGACCCTCTCCCCTATTTCTAGATGGTCCCATTTATACGGACGGGAATAGCAGACGACAAGGGTGGAAGGTCTCTCTCTTTTTGCTCCTGGTATCTCTTGATTCTTTCTATTTCTCTCTCCCGGGTAACATAAATTGAAGTTTTAAAACTGCGACGTGTCCGGAGTTTGCAATATTTTCGCTTCTTTTCCAGCATGGTGGAAGTCCACCTATCGTGGACGGTTGCCGGGATTGAAAAAAAAACATAAATTGAAATATAAATTATTTATTTTCTATTTATTTTAAAGTCTAAGCTATGGATAATTTCTCAGTCTCTTTTGGTTATTTTCTCATGACTGCGCGTCAATAGACTATTAAGTTAATTAATTCCAGATGAGAAGCAATCACCACGGGGGTGATGGGTCCTCCTTCTTGGGTTATTACTTTTTTACCAAGAACCACCGCTAGAGGCAGAGCGAGTTTTATAGCTTTCCGCGTGTATAGTGAACCCGGGCTCCGTCTGGCGTTGCCTCTTGGCGCCACAGAAATTACCTTTCTGCAAGTAATTAATGGAATGGTCTACCCTCTTTGTCTACAGCAATGCAGTTTCGAAGAAGAGCGAATAGTTCTGGTCAATCGTATTGCGTAATTTTATCTGACTGAAGGTATAGACTTAATAGCGTATTTTATTTGCTGCTCTGGAGTTGCTCTGAAAAATGTTTTCCAGCTCGAGCTCGAATTTTCGTTTTCCAAGTGCTCGGCCCGAGATCCGCTAGGAGCTGATCTGTATAAAAAGAGATCGCTCGCTAAGACTGTTTGGCGGGGGAAAAAATTTACTTTAAAGCAGCTTCGGAAATTACGCGCATTTTATTTACCAAAAATGATCTGTAATTAACGATCTTGTTTTTCTCTGTCGGTTTTTATGACGTAATAGACAAATCGCGAGCTATATTTCAGAGCAGGTAAACCATGTAATACGCCATTAGAGACTTAATAAATTAATTGAGGCGTTGATTGATTGATTAGGTTAGTTTAGGTTTGTCTGATTATGTTAGAGAATATAGACGCCTGTATACCGAATTAATTCGGTATACAGGCTGCCTTTACGTAGCCCCATTTATTGCCCCCCCTTTTCTATCTATCTCGTTCCTCTAGATGGTACCGTGCCCGAGGGGAAATTGCAAGGGATTGAGATTGATGACGTCGCGTATCACGTGATATTGTTGGCGGGAAATTTGAATTGTAACGCCCCCTAGTTGTGGCGGGAGATTTAGTTGATTATTAAGGTGATGGCGCGAAATTTGAATTTATATTTTAGTGTATTGGTATGACGTCACGTGACTTGGTAAAGGTATGTAGTGCCCATAGTAGTATTGTAGGATATTGTGTACATTTAGGGTATGATTTATTGGTGATTCAATACGTTCAATAGGCCATTTCTACACCCAACCTTTCCGTAATGTTATTCTGTGTATGATTTTAAGGTATCTCAATGTATGTTTATGTTATTCGTATATTACAAGAACTAGATAAGGTTTACGTAGTTTATTGAAAAAGGTTCAAATAACCCTATGATGCGGTTCTAGGTACTCATGTTTTGTATTGTTATTATTTGGTGTATCTTTAGGATATTGCGTACATTTAGGGTATGATTTAGTGGTAATTCTATAGGTTTAGTAGACCGTTTCTACACGTACCCTTCCCTTGTTATTTTTTGTATGATTTTGAAGTCTCTCCGTGTATGCTTATGTTATACTAAAGAAATAGTTTTAATTGAGATATGGTTTACGTAGTTTAAGCTACGATGATGTTCTAGGTGTTCTCCTGTTTTTATATTGGGTATTGAGTTACAGGGTTAAAACAATAGTACATTTTAATATCATAAAAGGGGAATTACGGCAGTTTTCACACAATTTGTAGGCTTTTTATATGGTAGATTCTGGTTGGTTTATGCTACATTAGATCTTGTAAGATATTTTTATGCTATTGGAGGCTTACTCTATGGTAGATCCTGGTAGGATTATGCTATATTAGATCATGAAAGATAGGTTTATGATAGGCTTAGTCTATGGTAAATGCCAAAAAAGATAGCTTTACGCTATTGTAGGCTTATTTTATGGTAGATCCTGGTAGGCTTGTGCTATTGTAGATCATGAAAGATAGGCTTATGCTAGGTTTATTCTTTGGTAAATGCTGAAAAAGATAGGCTTTTGGTATTTTAGACTTATTCTATGGTAGATCCTGGCAGGCTTATGCTGTATTAGATTCTTTGGTAATTGCTGTAAAAATATACTCTAATGCTATCTTATTCTATGGTAGATCCTAGGCGTTTTTAAAATAGCTTCGTACATGCATTTTATAACTTTATCATTCAAAGGGTTGTAGTGAAATTTATCGTTCAGTTTCCCTGCCTCGGCCTTTGTTAGAGTGAAGACGCTACCCTCGTTGAATACTATCTCCCCTCCATAACGGTTATTTTTATTTTCAAGTTCAAGTAATGATAATTACCCCAGTCGCAGAATGGATCTCCGTCCAATCCTCCATAAATTCCTTCAAAACGTCTTCCGAGATTGTAACAATAGTTCCCTCCTCCTTTGTCAAACACCGCAGAGCATTCATTACTTAGTCTAACACGGGCGTTCACGCGGTAATCTCTGACATTGGTGGACATTCTTACGACAGGTCTTTACAGCTTAAAAGGTTACAACCGAATGATCTTTATTGCGAGATTTTGTTGATAGCGGGGTTGATAATTAGCCTGAGGGTATATTGACTGATGCTTTTTTATTGTCCTTTATTGGCTACATACCAGGTGGTTTAAGACCTTAAAAGGGGGCGCGGCTAAACCATTTGTATTATCAATGGAATCTGTATTTAGAGTGATTTATGACTCACACAAACGTGTTAAGACATTCCATCTGTTTTTTATTTATACGTAACCACGTTCAGACGTTCTATGTTAGATCCTTAAAGTTAGTCTTATGTTATTTTAGGCTTATGCTGTATTAGTTCTTGAAATATAGGCTTTTGCTAGGTTTATTCTTTGGTAAATGCTGAAAAATATAGTCTTATGCTAGGTTATTCTATGTTACTGGAAAGTTTATGCTATATTAGAGCTTGAAAGATAGGTTTATGCTAATGTAATCTTATTACGACATTCAGTGTCACTTAACTCTAGAGGTATTGTAGGATATTGTGTACATTTAGGGGATGTTTTATTGGTAATTCCATAGGCTCAGTAGACCCTTTCTACACCCACCCATCCTGTAATGCTATTCTCTGTATGATTATGAGGTCTCTATGTATGCTTATGCCAGCCTTATACTGAAGACACAGTTTTAATTGAGATATGGTTTACATTGAAAAAGGTACAAATTAAGCTACGATGATGTTCTAGGTGTACACCTGTTTTGTATTGGATAGTAAACGAGTTACAGGGTTTAAAGGATAGCACATTTTAATATCATAAAAGGGGAATTACGACATTTTTTACACTAATCGGTAGCCGATAATAAGTTAAAAGGAACAAATATTACTAAAAAAACTCAGAACCTAAGGATTACACTAGTTTTGATACGATTTGGTAATAAATATAATACTAATTGACTAAAATTCAAAGGCTTATGCTATTGTAGATCCTGAAAAATATAGGTTTATGCTATTGCAGGCTTACTCTATGGTAAATCCTGGTAGGTTTATGTTATATTAGAGCTTGAAAGATAGGTTTATGCTATAATGTAAGCTTATTACGACATTCAGTGTCACTTAACTCCAGGGGTATTGTAGGATATTGTGTACATTTAGGGGATGATTTATTGGTAATTCTATTGGTTCAGTAGGCCCTTTCTACACCCACCCATCATGTAATGCTATTCTCTGTATGATTTTGAGGTCTCCATGTATGCTTATGTTATTCTTATACTAAAGAACTAGTTTTAATCGAGATATGGTTTACATTGAAAATGGTATAAATTTAACTACGATGCGGTTCTAGGTATATGCATGTTTTGTATTGTTGTTATTTGGTGTATCTTTAGGATATTGTGTACATTTGGGGTATGATTTATTGGTAATTCCATGCGCTCAGTAGACCCTTTCTACACTCACCCTTCCCGTAATGCTATTCTCTGTATGATTTTGAGGTCTCCATGTATGCTTATGCCAGTCTTATACTGAAGAACCAGTTTTAATTGAGATAAGGTTTACGTAGTTTATTGAAAAGGGTACAAGTTAAGATACGATGATGTTCTAGGTGTACACCTGTTTTTGTATTGGCTAGTAAACGAGTTACAGGGTTAAAAGGATAGCACATTTTAATATCATAAAAGGGGAATTACGACATTTTTACACTAATCGGTAGCCGATAATTAGTTAAAATGAACAAATATTACTAAAAAACCCAGAACATAAGGATTACACTAGCTTTGATACGATTTGGTGAATAAATACAATACTAATTGATTAAAATACAAAGGCTTATGCTACTATAGATCCTGAAAAATATAGGTTTATGCTATTGTAGGCTTATGCTACTATTGATCCTGAAAAATATAGGTTTATGCTATTGTAGGCTTGTTCTATGGTAGATCGTGGTAGGTTTATGCTATACTTGTTCTTGAAAGATAGGTTTATGCTAGGTTATTCTATGATACTGGTAGGTTTATGCTATGTTATTCTATGGTAGAGCCTGGTAGGTTTATGCTAGGCTTATTCTATAGTAGATCCGGGTAGGTTTATGTTATATAAGGCTCAATCTATGGTAGATCCTGGTAGGTTTATGCTAATGTAAGCTTATGTTAGATCCTGGTGGGCTTATGCTAGGTTATTCTATGATAGATCCTGAAAGAGAAGTTCATGCTAGTTTATTCTAGTTGTATAGGCGGAAGAATCAGAGTTTGTATTGGGTTTAGAACATTGAACACTACTTAAATACACATGAATATTGATTAAAATACTAACATTTCCATAATACTATCTTAAAAACCCCAATTTTACCATGCACAAGTGCCTTATTATAAACTAAAGCTGAATTTCATACGAATAATACTAAACTGCAAGGGATTTATATAAAATACATGCAAAAGTTATAGCCGAATACTGGCTAAAATACACATGACTATTGATTAAAATACTGGCATTTATATAACACAAGCTAAAAAAACAAGAATTTTACCATGCACAAGTGGATTATTAGAAATTAATACTGAATTTCATACGAACAATACTGAATCACACTTGATTTATATACGATACATGCACAAGTTATAGCAGAATACTTCTAAAATGCACATGAATATTGATTAAAATACTGGCATTTACTTATTACTACCTAAAAAACACCAATTCTACCATGCACAAGTTCCTTATTAGAAATTAATACTGAACTGCATACGAATAATACTAAAGTACACAAGAATATTGACTAAAATATCCATATTGTTATAATGCAAAGTGAAACATACCCCTTTTTTATGAAGCAAAAGATGCTTTGTATTAACTACCATGCTTCCACAATTCTATTTCATCTCGAAAGTCACTGCCGTACCTGATTTAAATCTCTGGTGAATCATCTGTCCATTCGTCATATGTTTTCTATTTAGCACACATTTTAAAGGACATTTTTACCAAAACAAGAATTACATATTACGTAAGGTGCATCGGAGGAAACACGTGATTTCTTACTAATCTTGCCAACAACCTTTTTCTCCAGAGTTCGGAAGTGAAATGACTCTCTATATTTTACAAAAGCCCCTTTTGGCAACCCAACAGGTGTGTGTTATATGACATTAAGGGGGAGGAGGGGGTCAAACTTGGTTCATAACAAAAGAATTTATCCCCATCTGTTTTTATTTATACGTAAACACGTTCAGACGTGTCTAGATTTTTGAGATGGGGGGGGGGGGAGAACGCAGTTCCATTTGATTCCTGGCTATGTTATCAATGGAATCTATTTTGTCCTTTCTCTAATTGGACCACCCACCAGGTTTTATGACATTAAAAGTGGGGCGAGGGTAAACATTTATCCCCATCTGTTTTATACGTAAACATGCCCAGGCGTGTCTTAATGGCTTGGGAGGGGGCGTGGTCGAATCATTTGTATTGTTATGAATGGAGAGTGATTTATTGCTTTGTTAATTGGCGAAGGGTGCCAAACATTTAATTGATTCCAGGTTGTTGCCCCGAGGGCATTATCCTGACAAGTCTCAACAAGTTATGTTTTTGTAGCGTTAGCAGAAATCAATAAGTAGTATTAGACCGAAACATTAACTATACTATATCTATCAAAATTATCGGCCGTGTAATCAAAAATGTGTGGCAAAACGTAAAACAGTAATGTAAGAAGCATCATTCACAACGCATTTCGTGTTAGAAGTAAAAATCCATCGAAAAGTTTTTGATCATTTGGGTTACAATTAACCGAAACAAAAACGCTAATTTACAATTCCTAAAATCCCATAGGAATACATGAGAAAATGAATAAACCACCGAAACGAAATCAGTCGTGTAGCATACATTTAACTGAAACGAAAAGGGTCATTTGAAAAACATTTGAAATTCTTAATCGGTGTGAAATTTTGCTGAAATTAAAAGTGTTTTTGGTGAAACATAGAGTAATTTTGATAAATTTCAATGCTTCGGTTTAATGATATGTTGTATCTCTGCTAACGCTACATAAACATAACTTGTTGAGACTTGTCCGGGGCTTAGGAAGATGGCGGAGGAATTAGCCGTGGCGGCGGAAGTACCATTGGACGAATGCGCGGGGGCGGGTGCTCTAACTGTAAATACTATGACCTGGTAATCAGCCAAGTACGATTGAAATCTAGGTAGAGCACCCGCCCCCGCGCATTCGTCCAATGGTACTTCCGCCGCCACGGCTAATTCCTCCGCCATCTTCCTAAGCCCCGGACAAGTCTCAACAAGTTATGTTTATGTAGCGTTAGCAGAGATACAACATATCATTAAACCGAAGCATTGAAATTTATCAAAATTACTCTATGTTTCACCAAAAACACTTTTAATTTCAGCAAAATTTCACACCGATTAAGAATTTCAAATGTTTTTCAAATGACCCTTTTCGTTTCAGTTAAATGTATGCTACACGACTGATTTCGTTTCGGTGGTTTATTCATTTTCTCATGTATTCCTATGGGATTTTAGGAATTGTAAATTAGCGTTTTTGTTTCGGTTAATTGTAACCCAAATGATCAAAAACTTTTCGATGGATTTTTACTTCTAACACGAAATGCGTTGTGAATGATGCTTCTTACATTACTGTTTTACGTTTTGCCACACATTTTTGATTACACGGCCGATAATTTTGATAGATATAGTATAGTTAATGTTTCGGTCTAATACTACTTATTGATTTCTGCTAACGCTACAAAAACATAACTTGTTGAGACTTGTCAGGATAATGCCCTCGGGGCAACAACCTGGAATCAATTAAATGTTTGGCACCCTTCGCCAATTAACAAAGCAATAAATCACTCTCCATTCATAACAATACAAATGATTCGACCACGCCCCCTCCCAAGCCATTAAGACACGCCTGGGCATGTTTACGTATAAAACAGATGGGGATAAATGTTTACCCTCGCCCCACTTTTAATGTCATAAAACCTGGTGGGTGGTCCAATTAGAGAAAGGACAAAATAGATTCCATTGATAACATAGCCAGGAATCAAATGGAACTGCGTTCTCCCCCCCCCCCAATCTCAAAAATCTAGACACGTCTGAACGTGTTTACGTATAAATAAAAACAGATGGGGATAAATTCTTTTGTTATGAACCAAGTTTGACCCCCTCCTCCCCCTTAATGTCATATAACACACACCTGTTGGGTTGCCAAAAGGGGCTTTTGTAAAATATAGAGAGTCATTTCACTTCCGAACTCTGGAGAAAAAGGTTGTTGGCAAGATTAGTAAGAAATCACGTGTTTCCTCCGATGCACCTTACGTAATATGTAATTCTTGTTTTGGTAAAAATGTCCTTTAAAATGTGTGCTAAATAGAAAACATATGACGAATGGACAGATGATTCACCAGAGATTTAAATCAGGTACGGCAGTGACTTTCGAGATGAAATAGAATTGTGGAAGCATGGTAGTTAATACAAAGCATCTTTTGCTTCATAAAAAAGGGGTATGTTTCACTTTGCATTATAACAATATGGATATTTTAGTCAATATTCTTGTGTACTTTAGTATTATTCGTATGCAGTTCAGTATTAATTTCTAATAAGGAACTTGTGCATGGTAGAATTGGTGTTTTTTAGGTAGTAATAAGTAAATGCCAGTATTTTAATCAATATTCATGTGCATTTTAGAAGTATTCTGCTATAACTTGTGCATGTATCGTATATAAATCAAGTGTGATTCAGTATTGTTCGTATGAAATTCAGTATTAATTTCTAATAATCCACTTGTGCATGGTAAAATTCTTGTTTTTTTAGCTTGTGTTATATAAATGCCAGTATTTTAATCAATAGTCATGTGTATTTTAGCCAGTATTCGGCTATAACTTTTGCATGTATTTTATATAAATCCCTTGCAGTTTAGTATTATTCGTATGAAATTCAGCTTTAGTTTATAATAAGGCACTTGTGCATGGTAAAATTGGGGTTTTTAAGATAGTATTATGGAAATGTTAGTATTTTAATCAATATTCATGTGTATTTAAGTAGTGTTCAATGTTCTAAACCCAATACAAACTCTGATTCTTCCGCCTATACAACTAGAATAAACTAGCATGAACTTCTCTTTCAGGATCTATCATAGAATAACCTAGCATAAGCCCACCAGGATCTAACATAAGCTTACATTAGCATAAACCTACCAGGATCTACCATAGATTGAGCCTTATATAACATAAACCTACCCGGATCTACTATAGAATAAGCCTAGCATAAACCTACCAGGCTCTACCATAGAATAACATAGCATAAACCTACCAGTATCATAGAATAACCTAGCATAAACCTATCTTTCAAGAACAAGTATAGCATAAACCTACCACGATCTACCATAGAACAAGCCTACAATAGCATAAACCTATATTTTTCAGGATCAATAGTAGCATAAGCCTACAATAGCATAAACCTATATTTTTCAGGATCTATAGTAGCATAAGCCTTTGTATTTTAATCAATTAGTATTGTATTTATTCACCAAATCGTATCAAAGCTAGTGTAATCCTTATGTTCTGGGTTTTTTAGTAATATTTGTTCATTTTAACTAATTATCGGCTACCGATTAGTGTAAAAATGTCGTAATTCCCCTTTTATGATATTAAAATGTGCTATCCTTTTAACCCTGTAACTCGTTTACTAGCCAATACAAAAACAGGTGTACACCTAGAACATCATCGTATCTTAACTTGTACCCTTTTCAATAAACTACGTAAACCTTATCTCAATTAAAACTGGTTCTTCAGTATAAGACTGGCATAAGCATACATGGAGACCTCAAAATCATACAGAGAATAGCATTACGGGAAGGGTGAGTGTAGAAAGGGTCTACTGAGCCCATGGAATTACCAATAAATCATACCCCAAATGTACACAATATCCTAAAGATACACCAAATAACAACAATACAAAACATGCATATACCTAGAACCGCATCGTAGTTAAATTTATACCATTTTCAATGTAAACCATATCTCGATTAAAACTAGTTCTTTAGTATAAGAATAACATAAGCATACATGGAGACCTCAAAATCATACAGAGAATAGCATTACATGATGGGTGGGTGTAGAAAGGGCCTACTGAACCAATAGAATTACCAATAAATCATCCCCTAAATGTACACAATATCCTACAATACCCCTGGAGTTAAGTGACACTGAATGTCGTAATAAGCTTACATTATAGCATAAACCTATCTTTCAAGCTCTAATATAACATAAACCTACCAGGATTTACCATAGAGTAAGCCTGCAATAGCATAAACCTATATTTTTCAGGATCTACAATAGCATAAGCCTTTGAATTTTAGTCAATTAGTATTATATTTATTACCAAATCGTATCAAAACTAGTGTAATCCTTAGGTTCTGAGTTTTTTTAGTAATATTTGTTCCTTTTAACTTATTATCGGCTACCGATTAGTGTAAAAAATGTCGTAATTCCCCTTTTATGATATTAAAATGTGCTATCCTTTAAACCCTGTAACTCGTTTACTATCCAATACAAAACAGGTGTACACCTAGAACATCATCGTAGCTTAATTTGTACCTTTTTCAATGTAAACCATATCTCAATTAAAACTGTGTCTTCAGTATAAGGCTGGCATAAGCATACATAGAGACCTCATAATCATACAGAGAATAGCATTACAGGATGGGTGGGTGTAGAAAGGGTCTACTGAGCCTATGGAATTACCAATAAAACATCCCCTAAATGTACACAATATCCTACAATACCTCTAGAGTTAAGTGACACTGAATGTCGTAATAAGATTACATTAGCATAAACCTATCTTTCAAGCTCTAATATAGCATAAACTTTCCAGTAACATAGAATAACCTAGCATAAGACTATATTTTTCAGCATTTACCAAAGAATAAACCTAGCAAAAGCCTATATTTCAAGAACTAATACAGCATAAGCCTAAAATAACATAAGACTAACTTTAAGGATCTAACATAGAACGTCTGAACGTGGTTACGTATAAATAAAAAACAGATGGAATGTCTTAACACGTTTGTGTGAGTCATAAATCACTCTAAATACAGATTCCATTGATAATACAAATGGTTTAGCCGCGCCCCCTTTTAAGGTCTTAAACCACCTGGTATGTAGCCAATAAAGGACAATAAAAAAGCATCAGTCAATATACCCTCAGGCTAATTATCAACCCCGCTATCAACAAAATCTCGCAATAAAGATCATTCGGTTGTAACCTTTTAAGCTGTAAAGACCTGTCGTAAGAATGTCCACCAATGTCAGAGATTACCGCGTGAACGCCCGTGTTAGACTAAGTAATGAATGCTCTGCGGTGTTTGACAAAGGAGGAGGGAACTATTGTTACAATCTCGGAAGACGTTTTGAAGGAATTTATGGAGGATTGGACGGAGATCCATTCTGCGACTGGGGTAATTATCATTACTTGAACTTGAAAATAAAAATAACCGTTATGGAGGGGAGATAGTATTCAACGAGGGTAGCGTCTTCACTCTAACAAAGGCCGAGGCAGGGAAACTGAACGATAAATTTCACTACAACCCTTTGAATGATAAAGTTATAAAATGCATGTACGAAGCTATTTTAAAAACGCCTAGGATCTACCATAGAATAAGATAGCATTAGAGTATATTTTTACAGCAATTACCAAAGAATCTAATACAGCATAAGCCTGCCAGGATCTACCATAGAATAAGTCTAAAATACCAAAAGCCTATCTTTTTCAGCATTTACCAAAGAATAAACCTAGCATAAGCCTATCTTTCATGATCTACAATAGCACAAGCCTACCAGGATCTACCATAAAATAAGCCTACAATAGCGTAAAGCTATCTTTTTTGGCATTTACCATAGACTAAGCCTATCATAAACCTATCTTTCATGATCTAATATAGCATAATCCTACCAGGATCTACCATAGAGTAAGCCTCCAATAGCATAAAAATATCTTACAAGATCTAATGTAGCATAAACCAACCAGAATCTACCATATAAAAAGCCTACAAATTGTGTGAAAACTGCCGTAATTCCCCTTTTATGATATTAAAATGTACTATTGTTTTAACCCTGTAACTCAATACCCAATATAAAAACAGGAGAACACCTAGAACATCATCGTAGCTTAAACTACGTAAACCATATCTCAATTAAAACTATTTCTTTAGTATAACATAAGCATACACGGAGAGACTTCAAAATCATACAAAAAATAACAAGGGAAGGGTACGTGTAGAAACGGTCTACTAAACCTATAGAATTACCACTAAATCATACCCTAAATGTACGCAATATCCTAAAGATACACCAAATAATAACAATACAAAACATGAGTACCTAGAACCGCATCATAGGGTTATTTGAACCTTTTTCAATAAACTACGTAAACCTTATCTAGTTCTTGTAATATACGAATAACATAAACATACATTGAGATACCTTAAAATCATACACAGAATAACATTACGGAAAGGTTGGGTGTAGAAATGGCCTATTGAACGTATTGAATCACCAATAAATCATACCCTAAATGTACACAATATCCTACAATACTACTATGGGCACTACATACCTTTACCAAGTCACGTGACGTCATACCAATACACTAAAATATAAATTCAAATTTCGCGCCATCACCTTAATAATCAACTAAATCTCCCGCCACAACTAGGGGGCGTTACAATTCAAATTTCCCGCCAACAATATCACGTGATACGCGACGTCATCAATCTCAATCCCTTGCAATTTCCCCTCGGGCACGGTACCATCTAGAGGAACGAGATAGATAGAAAAGGGGGGGCAATAAATGGGGCTACGTAAAGGCAGCCTGTATACCGAATTAATTCGGTATACAGGCGTCTATATTCTCTTATGTTTGTGTTGAATTCTTTCGAAGTGCCGCAACAATCTACATGGTTTAAATACTTAAATTAATATGTTGAAGCTTTTTTCCCATATAAACTATGCGTTTTTATGGTTCTAGTAAACTTATGTTTGGTGCGGCGTTTGAATCAAGCTAAAAAGAGGTTGCTTTTGATTGTGCAATCCCACAAGAACTTTAAGAATAACAAAGTGCTATGAGCTATATGAGAAGTGTGGTTTGGAACCGCTTATAGTTGCAAAGAGATACTGTACTACTGCGAAGGCATTAGTAAGGCTAATACTTTTGAGTTTTTTAGTGTAATACAGGGATGGTTTTTGTTACTTGGGTGTGAAATATCCTCTAGCTATGCAAAGTCATAAACTTAGGAGGAGGGCCGGCGACTTGGAGATCCCTTGGCAAGTGGTAACCCCTTACAGGGGTAAAAGTAAATAAGATAAAACTGCGAAGCTAAAAGCGTGGGAAAATATGTTTGTATTGAACTCTCTCTAAAAAAGAGCGCTTGTTACCATCGGACATTATAGAACGAAAACGGACCCAGCCTGGAGCGGTTGTTTAGAAGAAAGACTTTGTGGAACTTTTGAAATATGTGTTTCGAGAAAGCTAAATGAAATGATATGTAGGTAATTAAGTAAGACTACGGGGTAATTATGATGAATAGAAATAGAGCTTCTTGATAATGAACACAAATTCTTTCGTTGGAAAAGAAAACCTTAACAGTATGAAAGGGTCTGTTACATACTTTGAACTTCCAAATCATGCAATCCGCGCGTTTAGAAACGAGGTAAGTGCCATCCATATTCCAGAAACTAGGCCTAACAGACGATGCGTTACTAACAGACATATAGACAAGAGCTGCGTGTGTATTTCTTATTATAATAGCTCTTTTGTGTTAATCAGATTGAGTGTATGACACTTATTTATCAGTGGGTATGTCTTTACAAATGACTTAATCGCGCTTACGTTTTGAACGAGCTAAAGCGAAGAATTGAGGGAAGTTATAGAGTGAGATCCCCGTCTAAGATAGTTAATGATTTAGAGGGATGACTGCATCAACAGAAGAGAAAGAGAGAAAAGTGCGTTTATAAAAATGATGGGCCAAGGCCCGGGTCAAGCACCGGAACAAAGTGGCAATTTGCGAGAATGACGCCTTAAAAGAACTAGCCCCGGTCTCATTTCGTGCCTATAACTCCCTCGCTCCCTGGCCACGTGACCCTTTTAAATAAAATTCAACCGTACAAGAATTTATTTCAAACCTTTCACGAATATTGATGGAAGCAGAAATGCTAACTAAATAATACTTTCCAAATCTTTAAGGAAGAGAAACTTGGGAGAAATTAGCGTGAATGAATTATATAAATTTTTCGCATAAACATAACATTTTTCAAGTAGTTAAGCTATCCGGCCTTGCTCGGGTTTTATAGGGACTTGAAACCTGGAAGAGATTCCTGTCTATGTAGATACTAAATCACTATACAGGGTGTTTCTGATAAGTCTGCCATAAATTAAGGGGGATGTTCTTTGGGTGATTTTGAGTCGAAAATGTTCTATGACACTTTGCCGTCCTGGCCACTGTTTTCGACATACGACTTGAGTGTTTTAGGGATGAGCCCTTAAATTTAATTAAGAAACTGAAAGACAATGATTTCTAATATAATTAAGGGGTCATCCCCAAAACACTCAAATCATAACTTATAAACAGTGGCCCGGACGGCAAAATGTCATGGAACATTTTCGACTCGAAATCACCCAAAGAACATCCACCATAATTTATGGCAGACTGATCAAAAACACCCTGTCCAGTCGCTTCAAACAAAGAACTTTCTCAAATATATACTGGATTCAGTTTTCATGAGATAATTTGATTAAATTCGTGAGATGCAGGAATGGACTGTGAATTTTAATCGGCGGATGTGATCTGTCTGTACACTAAAGGACATTTAATACGCGAATAAACTTTTTTCAGCCATTCAAGAATTTCTAAGATAGGCGCTCATGTACTGACAAAATCGCCGTGTCCAATCGGGAAACGGACACTGGACCCTCCGGCACTAACTTCCGGCTATGGTAATTCGAAACCGTTCCTTTCGAATCACGTGACCTTTATTCGAACACGCGATGGGAGATATAGTAGTACCTATATATACTACTAATGCATTGGGGAGTCGTAATTTTGATTGTTTCAATTAATGTTTAATATTCGAGATTTGAAAAAAATTAGGATGGATGAAAAATCACTATCTCTAAAAGTGAAGGTTTAATTGTTTAATTATGAAAATGAAATTTAGTTAATATTCTTTAAGGAAAACCAAGTGACATTTTATCCATTCTTCTACTAATTATAAGACCTATCTGCAAAGTGAAACCTCTAGGAAATACCACCGAATGATTTTAAAATTCAAATTAGTTTGAAAGAATAAGGGCAACGGCCCATAGGATTTTGGGCGAGCTAATGTTAAAAAACTTTTGTTCGCTGCTGCGGTGTTTCTACATGCGTATTCTACGTGGCTTGGATCTCCATCGTTTTGTTGAAAAAAGAGGCAATAAATCTCAAGAATCTACGAGTTGAGGTCATTTTATGTTTCGCTCCATAATGCTAAAGATAGGCAAAATAGGCCGATTAAACCTCGGAGTAGACTGTCTTCCCCCACCTGAAATGACTTGAAAGTCGGAACATATCTAAACTCTAAATCATTAATAATTCTGGGACACCGAGAAAAACGTCCCAGAAATCTGGCCTAATTCCAGCTCTTTTAGACCAAACGCCTGTAGAAATGTTTAACACGCACGGCACCAATGTATTGCGGATGAAGCGAATTCAAGGGGCTGCCCAAAGAACATATAGACTGGGTTGTATAGTCTTTGTTTTCCCCCCATTAATAGTAGGTGAAAAATAACTAAGAGCAATAATACCAACAATGTTCCCACACGTAGTCAATATTATTATTAGACTTTTTATCATGGACATACTAAATATTGTGTACACTATAAGCATTGAATTTACATTATTTACAAGTTTAGGAATGAGTAAAATCCTTTTATTAGAGAGTTTAAGCATCCCCTAAACGCGTACGTGTAGCTACCTTCCACAGTGCATTAGACCAATGCATTGTCAAAGGTGGCTACACGTACGCGTATAGGGGATGCTTAAACTCTCTATTTATATATATTAAACCATATTAGGTAAGAGTTCCAAGTCAGTTGCGTTTATCTCAGATTAAGCGTGGCATTTCCACCATGATTTGGTTTTGTCAGCAACTAAGAGAAGAGCACTTGGATGTATGTTGGAAAGCGGTACTATAAATGAACTACTACACGGGTATATACATAACATCTTGATGAATTATATATTTTAACATCACAAAAATAGCACTAATACCGTTCAAGGCTAAACAAAAAACTATTTAGGTTTTTTTGTTTAGTTCATGTTGTGTTCCCCAGAATTAGTGGATCAAATATACCTAAGAGACATAATACCAATAAGATTGCTGTAGTAGATTTATTCTTAAATCTAATAATACTTTTCAATTGATTTACACAAACATGATCATAGATAAAAGCAATTACAATACAAATATGCTATTTTAAACTATGTTAGGTAGGGTTTCTAAGGCGGTAGCGTCATCGCAAACAGCACGTAACTTGGACTGGTATCAGCTGCCCCTTTCTTCGTGGCGTCGATAGCCGAGGTACCAAATTACGCTGCTAATGTGAGCACACGTGCCAAGGGTCAAGTAGCCGCCCTTGCAGGTGCAGTACCATTCTTTTATAGAGTCTACGCCTAAACCATTGGGGACGTATCGAATTAAAGCCTGATGGGTGGTTGAACTTGAAAATTGACTGGCCACCCGAACACGGATGAGGTCAACGTGCACTCGACAAACCTCAACGGTGAACGAACCAGAATTTTCAACTGTCAAAGCTGCGTACGACGCAGCTCGGCTGGTTTTGAATTCACTCATAACGATGTCTTTCACGTCTGTTTCACTTAGTACCGGAAAGTCATCTAAGTTCAATTCGTCTAGCTTATGCCATTGCGATGGCCTGCGAAGAATTCCGCTTTCAACCAATGGTTTTAGAGGGTGTTCAACCTTTTCAGACGCCACCATTTTATCCACAGCTTCTTTCCAATTGCCGTTGTGGTGTAGCTCTGGATGATAAGCATTTATGAGAGCCGCGGCTAGGTGAAGTGATTCCGTTATGTATGGAATCATGTGGACGTGAATACGATTTTGGAAAATGTTGAAGATGGTTTGCAAATGTCCGTTTCTTGCTTCGACAGGCCATCTCAGGTATCTAACTTTCCGGGAACGGTTTACTTCATTTGTGCTTACTTGTTTTTCTCCTTTTCGCAAAAACGACGGCATTTGTAACGACACTCCTAGTTCCGAAAGCATGTTGTTAGAGTCACGAAAACCACGGTCGGCGAGAACTACATCATTGGCTTTGAAAAACGATTTGAGAGTCGCTCTAGTTTGTAAGGCGTGGTTTAGAATACGGGAATCATTGTTGCGTCCGTTGGAAAAGTATGGGCCAATAATGTCTATAATATAACCTGTTGTGGTGACGAGGACCATTGGTTTGAATATGTGCTGACCTTTGTGAACACAGAAGGACTTGTGAAGAACAGTATAATCCTGCGATCGACCAACTCGAATGTATGTACCATCAACAATAGTTATCAGACAATCTGGTGTATTGTTGGCGAAGAGTCTAACCGCAGAGGCCGACTGATGATTGGTTATTAAGTCTTCTCGTGGAATGTCGTTGAGCCCGAAATGTTGAGGAACAAACCGATCTGTTAGCGCTGCAATGACCTTTAGGATTATGTTCATACACGTTCTTTTATTAATTTGGAACAGTACTGACAACATAGTGTTCGATAAACCCATTCTCATCTTTGCAAGTAACAGTACTAATGCGGTCTTTGATGAACAGGTGTGGATTACCCCTATGCTGTCTTTTATTGTAGAGTGCAATGCAAGGAACTGTTCTTGAGATAGCGAGGTAAGGACTTTACAGTCGTGGTCACATGTCACTAGGTTTTCATAGCAACGCCTCTTCGCTGTCCGAACATTCTCGGCAAGACTTTTAAGTAGGCATCCTATTTCATTGGACGTAAACAATCCCGACTCACTATTCGCGGTGAGACCTCCAATAACTTCATCGGGAAGCTCGCCGTCAACCAAATGCGTAGAACAAATTCTGCTATCTGTCTTGACAAAGATAGACGAGTTCAACCACACAGCATTACGGACACTTTCCGTAACTCTAGTGCGTGCTTTCGATCCACAAACAAAGCACTTATGGCTTCCCAGTGTGAGACACTTAATATTCACCTCAATAGACATTACCGACGGTCTAGGACCTGTCACTGGTGCTGGTTCGGGTTCGGAATCAGACTCTTCAGATGCTTCATTACTACTTGCAAGATGGCGTGCTGGCCAAGCGAAATTCTTGGAACTTCATGTACTGTGCTAAGCATTTCATGAAAGCTCTACTCTTATTTGCAACTAGAAGAGCAGGTAGATGTTTGTTGAAACGCTGTACAATAAAGAAATTAACTACTTGACGGGTATTTACATAACGACTTGATGAATTGGATATTTTATGATTACAGGAATAGCACTTATCCTGTGCCATGTCGCCACCGTTATCAAACTGTGGTGTTCACTAATGCTTCCCTCGTATTCGCATAAAACATATCTTTATCGAATTTCATTGTTGGGTGTGTTTTTTATATTTGAACGCCACAAATAGGTAAACTATTAGGTCAAACGTTTCTTAATTACCAAAAAGTTTAACAGTTTTGTGTGCAATACAACCACTTTCAACAAAAATAGTCGATGAAGGTGTGCTTCATTTGGATAGGTTCTAAGTGCGATAGTATTGTCTACATTGCACCAAAAAACTGTTAAGCTATTTGATAAATAAGAAAGGGTTGTCCAAATATATTTCTCTTTTTGTGGCGTTTAATTATAAAAAACACACCCAACAATGATATATTTTATGTGAATACGAGAGACACAACAGTCTGATAACGGTGGCGACAAAGCACAGTATTAGTGCTATTTTTGTGATGTTAAAATATATAATTCATCAAGATGTTATGTATATACCCGTGTAGTAGTTCATTTATAGTACCGCTTTCCAACATACATCCAAGTGCTCTTCTCTTAGTTGCTGACAAAACCAAATCATGGTGGAAATGCCACGCTTAATCTGAGATAAACGCAACTGGCTTGGAACTCTTACCTAATATGGTTTAATATATATAAATAAAAGGATTTTACTCATTCCTAAAGTTGTAAATAATGTAAATTCAATGCTTATAGTGTACACAATATTTAGTATGTCCATGATAAAAAGTCTAATAATAATATTGCCTACGTGTTAAATATCACTTCTGGGAACATTGTTGGTATTATTGCTCTTAGTTATTTTTCACCTACTATTAATGGGGGGAAAACAAAGACTATACAACCCAGCCTATATAGCTATATATATGTTCTTTGGGCAGCCCCTTGATTTCGCTTCATCCGCAATACATTGGTGCCGTGCGTGTTAAACATTTCTACAGGCGTTTGATCTAAAAGAGCTGGAATTAGGCCAGATTTCTGGGACGTTTTTCTCGGTGTCCCTTTGCAGTTACAAAACGAAACTTTCCCAGAATTATTATTGATTTAGAGTTTAGATATGTTCCGACTTTCAAGTCATTTCAGGTGGGGGAAGACAGTCTACTCCGAGGTTTAATCGGCCTATTTTGCCTATCTTTAGCATTATGGAGCGAAACATAAAATGACCTCAACTCGTAGATTCTTGAGATTTATTGCCTCTTTTTTCAACAAAACGATGGAGATCCAAGCCACGTAGAATACGCATGTAGAAACACCGCAGCAGCGAACAAAAGTTTTTTAACATTAGCTCGCCCAAAATCCTATGGGCCGTTGCCCTTATTCTTTCATGGATAATTAGAAATTAGCACTTCCGACCAATCGTGTAACGCCCTGCCTTTTTGATCATAAAATTTACGAGGCACGATCTTTGTTTCGCTCCATGATTGTCACTTCGCTCGCAATTTTTATCAAATTTCGCGCTAAATATCACTCGAAGTGAAGCAACGTGCAACGCTAAAATTGTTAGCAAGAAGGCAGCACGTTACGCTATTGGTTGGAGGTGCTAATTTCAAATTACCTATGAAATCTCAAACCAATTTGAATTTTAAAATTATTCCTAGGTATTTCCTTGATGTTTCACTATGATAATAGGTCTTATAATTAGCAGAAGAATCGATAAAAAGTAACTTGATTTTCCTTTTCTCCCTCCTTTTAAGTACTCACACGAAAACAATAAAATCCGCCGCCATTTTGCATAATGGTGGCCGAAAAATATTTCTTACGAATAACGTAACATAATTTTTTTTTATTTCTTACACAATTACTCTGGTTCTCTAAATCATATGGTTTTTCGTGTTTAAATATGCTGCCATATTTTAAAATGGCCGCCATAAAACGTCTTGACTTGTAACCACGCCCCTTTAACGCTAATAAAGGTATATACTCCTTTTTAACTACTCTTAATAATAAACAGCATGTCCCTCAATACAAAACTCCCCAGTAAAGAGAGTATAGGAAAAAGATTGAATCTATTATTGAGAGTGAGTTGATCTCATTGTTGTAATAGGTACGCGTGCTGTCTATTGGTTGGGCCCCCTTTTTTCAATTGTCCATTCAGAATCTCCATTAACGCTTACGCATTGACAACCCCCTCGTCGTACACTCCGGCGCACTTTTCTCCTTCATTCGTAAAAAGAAACGAAACGAAAGGAAATGAGGAAACAAAGAACAAAGTTCGCCATAACGTCGGTTACCACTCGGCCACCTCGGACACAGTCACGTGACCTCCCTTCTTTGCATGGGTTATCCCGACCCCTAACTTTAGATTCAAGGTTTATCAAAAATGGTTTGCGATTATTCTTCAAATCAGTTAACATGTAGCCTATGATTTTCACTGTTGCCAGTAAAAATGTTGTTTCTGCTAAATTCGAATCCAGGCAGCTGGATGAGTCTACAAATCCAAAATAAGTTTATTAATTCGTTGGACCACATTTTAAATTCAAACCCCGAGCCTCACCGCGTGTTCCCAAGGACTACTTTAAAAATTCCAATACACAGAGTAAGGCGGAGTAAGGGAACTGGTCCGTGGGGCTAGTTTAATTATTCAAGACACCAGTGGTCCCAAGTCAGAATGGCCAGTTTGGAAAAAATCCTTATTTCGAAGCCTGCATGGTGATGCGGCCAACAAGGGGACGTATTCCATTTTCTTCTTAAAATAGAACTTGAAATGTTACACATATGGGAATTGAAGATTGAGGTTTTTATCCAATTTTAAGATACTCGGCTTTGCCCGAATGTTTTAAGTAGACTTTGGACCCAGAGCTTTCCATCCAGTAAAACAATACATAATTAGGATTTAATCATGAGGCTAACATATTATTATATTGAAGCTGGTAAACCATTATCTATAAACCTTTCTCGATCTCCAATCTAATTCCTCTAAAGCGCGTATATATGTACGTTTGTACAATTTCTGGCGCTAAATACGTGAATGGAGAAGAGAATACCCCGCGGTGAAACACGTGCGACTCTGAACTATTGGGGCATTTTACGGGGGACTGTCCCCTTTCAACAAAGTTTCTACTTCTGTTAGGAATACATATAGCTAGTAGGAATCATTGTGCCCCCATATATCTAATGTTAATTTCTATGCGGGTTTTGTGGGCCAGGCTTGAGAACTATCCATCACGCCATAAGTTTATAAGGTATGTTACATAAGTATGACACTTCCTATGCTTCGTAATGCTAGAGGCCTACTTAGAACTAATCGAGAATTGACTACACGCGGTTAGTTTTGCAGTCCATCTTCCTATTTAGTCTTCAGTACTGAGTCTTTGACAGTGCCTGACCAGGCATCGCTTTACGAGAATCTATGACCTACGGCACTTCATGACAAGCTCTCAGTAACCAGTGACAAACTTTTGGAGTTCTGACGTCTTTCTAACTGTGATTCCGTTGGTTGGTAGCAACGCGAGATCCTATGCGCGCGCATGGTGCAAGGCGTAGCGAGATAAAATTCGTCAAACATAAAATGATTAGTCTATCTCTTCCCACAAATCAGCTTAGCTACGTTGAGAAAATGGATGTAGCACAATTAATTATTCCTAGTAATTGTATGCATTCTCGCTTCTGTCTGTAGTGAAATATAGGAAATGTCCGTTGAGTAACTTGGGGGACTCGGGTTTCTATGTATTTATCCCATTTCCAAAATGAATCCCAGCCAATCCAACCGGAAAAGCGAGGGTCACGTGGCGACACGTTTTCCGGTTACGTAAAAAGAGAGTTTGTTCAATTCCGTTTTTAAACGGGTTCGTTAAATTAACGCTTGTGTGGTTTGGTTATTTCTTTTTTAACCGGCAGTTTCCTTACCACGTGTCGTGTTTTACCGAGCGTTAAGTTAATTCGACATGTTACATAAGTAATGTTAATTTTTTTGTAAAGTGTAGTCTTTAAGTATTACAAGTTAGCGGATTGGTTTTTGTAGCTGATAGGTTGTTTCTATTAAGTCTTCCATAAATTAAGGGGGATGTTCTTTACGGTCCGGGTCACTGTTAAGATTGGAGGATTTTACGGATGACCCCTTAAATTTAATTAGGAAACTGAAAGACAATGTCAATTTAAATGAGGGGTCATCCCTAAAACACTCAACTCATAACTCGAAAATAGTGTCTCTTAGGGCAAAATATCACAGAACTTTTTTGACTCAAAATCGCCCAAAGAACATTACACTTAATTTATGCCAGACCTATCAGAAAGAACCTGTATTCAGAAAGTATTTGCATGTTTTTTCTTTATGCGTAGTCACAATTTGTGAATTTACGAATTCCATTAACCAAACTGCATAGTTGAAATCTGTAACACTATTTGAAATGTTCATTGAAAGTGGTTCGGTTGAGTTGTTCTCTAGAACGTCCTTTTCTAATTTGAAAGTTGTAAATAAATAAGTTTCGAATAATAAAGTTTCTATCGTGCAGATATTTCATACGGGTTTACCAATGACTATGTAATGTTTCAGTCCATTTAAACGCTTGGACAATGTTAAAATAGTATTCTTGCAAATCCCCCCAATGGTTTTAAAAATTTCTTGATTAAATTCCAATGGGGAATGCTCTTGTTAATAAATATGGACCATTTCGGGTTTTGATAATCCATCAAATTTATTATTTAAATTTAACGCATATCTTAAATTCTGAATCCCTAAAATTATGAGCTAGGAATCTGACACCATGGAGCCTTATTTAAGGAGACCTAGCTACATTTTATTGCACTTTTAAGCAAAATTTCATTCTCACTCCAATAAAATTACTCCATTGAAAATACCAATGGAAAACTGAGTCAGTGTAACCGGTGTACACGGTCTACCTTTGACTACATGCAGCAATCTTTAAAATTCCCAACTTTCACAGAGCTAAAATGATTACACTCAATCCGTAATCGAAGTTAGCCCCTCGCCTTAAATACAATAAACCCTAAGAAATAAGAATATTTCAGCATTTTACCAATCCAAGCCATAGTGGTTAATTCACTGATCCGTAATTGACCGCCTGGCCGCCGTGTTTCCCCATAGTTGAAGCCACCAAGCAACAATGGAATTAATTCCCGAGTGACCAGAGGCTAACGGTCATCAATTATCAAACCGCCCAACAGATAGGTCGCCTTGTCAGCTTCTAGGGTAAAACCAAACCATGGTCAAGGAAGCTTGGATAACGGGGGGGGGTGAAAGTTAGCCACGCGTATCTGTAGCTGATTACTTATTACATTCCCAACAGAACCGATGGGTGAGGAGAGAAAGAGACGAAACTTAGGCGTTCTTGGCGACAAATCCAGTAAGATAAGGAGGTTTAGGAGGGACTATAGTCAATCGTGGACTATATATTAATATATAAAACAGGGTTTCCCAAAGTTTGTGAAGTTGCGAGCTCATATCTTTTGCCCTGGGAAAAGTCAGGGAATTTATAAATCGGTCAGGGAACTTTAAAAATTTCAACGAAGTCAGGGAATTTGGTTAAAATGGCTAAAATATCTGCGGTTCAACTATTCAACTGGGTGACGTTTTAAATGCCGTTTTAGCGAGGTCACGCCTGACCACTGACCAGGCATCGAAGTCGGGTAGCTCGTTTCGTAATGTTTTACATTAAAAATTCAAAAATTCAATTTACACGCAATTGTTTACTTACATTTAGTATAATGGCAATTGGGCCTAAAAACGTCAGGGAAAATCGTAAAAAAAGTCAGGAAAAACCTGAAAATGTCAGGAAATTTGAATTGTTTCTTTATTTGAACTAAACATAAAGAACAATTTCTATATTTTGCTTGTTTAGTGAAAATATGATTTTATTATTATAGCCTGTATTAGTATTTAATCAAGGTCATCAAACTACAAGAGTGAGAATAATTATTTGTAGGCCAATAATAGACTTAAAACTACCACCCACGTGGCATACACACTTCTTTTAGTAATGTATATTGTAACCCTCAATCTAGTAATTTAACTAAGGGGAGAAAACTCCCGAGGGCCATAAAAATTAAGTAAAGACAACTTACAGTTTTAATCCAAATTCAACAAGTTTATTTCAATTGACTGACATAGGGATAAACCCTTAACCGAACTGGTATACAAGAGTCGATCCGTCTTAGGAGAAATCAAAAACAGAACTGATAAGAATTCTAAATTATTCTAGATTACAACTGCGGAAGGGGGAGTGGCTTGTAACATGGAGGCTAAATATGCCCTGCCAGAACAAAGGAGTGGAAACTCCAATGATTCTGGCAGCCATGTTACATCCCCCCCCTCTTTAGGAACTGTTATTATAATACAAAAATATAGAATAGAAAGTTTTTTTTTTTCAGTTTAGGGTTACCCCGAGGAACCCTTAAAATCATTAGCAGGGGTATAAGTATTTTTAAGTTCGTTCACAAAACGGTGATTGTTTCTTCATTGGTGCTGCATGAGCTTCTGTTCAATCTTCATATCCGAAGGGCTTCCCTATAAATGTGACATTAGGCTCTCCTTACGGATGATCAAAGTACATGGGTAGTGGTCATCTAGAATGATACTCTTTTAGTACTTTCTTTTTGTTGCTTGGGAAATAAATTCCCAAGGGAAAACAGAGATTGGTTCTCGGGTAAAACAGAAATAGTCCCTTTCTAGGTTCGTGACGTTATTATTGTTAAGGTAAACTTGAACCTCATAAGGTGACCTTAACCTTTTATTATCAGGAGGCCGATAGTAGATATCTACTTCATTACCTCCGGGCTGAACCGTCGCTCTCTTACATACCTCTCGGCGCCATCCCAATTTAAAAGGCTCTAAATAAATATCGGGTAAGGAAGCCCTGTTTAATCTTGGGGTCCTCATCGACTCAGATAATGTGGTCGATGAACTTTCGGACTCACGCAGTGCTTGGGATTGCGATTGAGAAGAAATCTGTACAGGAGTTGATATTTCCTCCGAAAGAGTAGAAATCGGTTCGGGAGGTTCTATTGCCTCCGAAAAACCAGAAGAAGGAGAATGGTGTAAGGCCGGTTCCGCGACTAATTGTTCAGAAGACGTTGATTTGTCTTCCGGCGTTAGAATTTCTTCTGAAAAACTGGAAGTTGGTGTATGTAGCTTAGTTCCCGCGACTGATTTTTCACCATCAGACGGGGAAGCCTCCCCTGCCGCAGAAGGCGGACTATCGTTAGTGGGATGATTGAGCTGAAAAGCCCTCATATCATGGTTAGTACGGAGAAGGAGAGGTGGGTCTTCAAAAAGGGCCATGCCCGGTTCACTATCAGAGTCTGTTGGTTGATATGAATCATCGGGAGTCTCAGGAGGGATCTGTTGATCCGCTGCTTGATCTTCTAGTGTACTAGATGTCGTCGTATGCGGGACATCCGGAATAGCAGGAATGATCTGTTGATCGACTTCCTGATCGTCCTGAGGCGACGGTGATGTAGAAGATGATGATGATTCAGATGAAGTAGTTGAGGAAGTCGCAATAGGAGGGTGGTCAATGGTACCACCGTTAGTTTTGGGACTAAGCTCAGGATCATCTGAAACGTTCGACTGTGAAGTAGGGGCATGTTCGGCATTATCGAAGACGGCTACATTAGTCCAATAGAGCTTCAGATGCTCTAGATTTACTTTTCCTACATTCTGCCCTGAGTTAGCATCCTCTAACTCATATACTACAGGAGAATGTTTTGCAATAATTTTAAAGGGACCTGCCCATTTAGGACTGAGCTTTTTCATAAGCTGACCTGTCGTACTTGACAAAGGATGGGTTTCCATCCATACTAAAGTTCCTACCTCAAATTCTAGAGGGTCATGGCGGAGGTCATAGTATTTCTTTTGATGTGCTTTAGCTAACTTGGATAATTCGTTGCTAAATTCTAATTGCTCCTTAAGAACTTTTAAAGCCTTAGTACGCTCAGGGTCATCAGAGTCCTGAATGGGTTCTTCAATTTCTAAATCCCAAGGGAGACGTGGCTCCCGCCCTAAATTCAAAAAGAAAGGGGATCTGCCCGTAGTTTCATGCGGTGCAGAATTGATAGCAAATTGAAGAAGGTCAAGGGATTCATCCCATCTATCATGGTGATTCCCTACATAAAATGATATAAGTTCACCTATTACACGATTAACTCGTTCGGTGGGATTTCCCTTAGGCGTGTAGGGGGTAGTAAACTTAGGATTTATTCTTAAAGCTCTGCAAGTTTGCAGCCAAAGTTTCGAAGTAAATTGTACCCCTCTATCACTAAGAATAGCTTTAGGAGCTCCCCACCTGGTAATAATAGACTTAAAGGCTTGAACACAAGTTTTTGCTGTAATAGTCTTCAGTGGAATCATTTCCACGAACTTTGTCATATAATCGACAAAGACTATTAAATACTTATAATGGTGTCTACTTTGAGGGAAAGGCCCCATTATGTCAACGCTAATTTGGTCCCAAGGACTTGTCATTTCAGAGGGTTGCATTAGCCCTGGCTTCTTTCTATTCCTAGCTTTAAACTGTTGGCATAATGTACAACCTCTAACGTAATCCTGAACATCTCTTACTATAGTAGGCCACCAATATCTAAATATTACTTTGCTCAGGGTTTTATCTTTGCCCCTGTGAGCTGATAGTGGGTGGTCATGTAATAACCGCATGGCTTCTAGTCTTAAGCGCGGGGGTAAATATATTTTCTCAGGTTGGTTTCTATAAGGTCGTCTATAAAGAAGATTATTTTTCAGTTCAAACAATTTATGTCTAACAGGATTAGGTTCTTGTAAGGAATTTAGTATAGGGGAAGCAAAAGGATCTTCCCTTTGTGATTTTCTCACATCTTCCAAGGTGAAAACAGAATATAAGGTTCTCGGACCTGGTGGGCGAACGCGACCTTCAACAGTGTCACTAGAGGAAGATGACGGATTACTACTAGTAGAATAAGAACTTGTACTGCTACTAGTTGGATTCATAGATAAAGAAGGGGAGGAGCTAAAGTTTATACTCAAGACGTTTATCGGCGCTCTTGATAAAGCGTCTGCCACCACATTTTCTACTCCTTTCTTGTGTTTAATGTTATATTAGGCAAGGGGTAAGGGTCCTTTATGGTAACCTGATTTAGTTTTCTATAATCAATACAAAACCTATAGGGTTTACCCCGTTTTGTTTGATCAACTAAAACAACGGGCGAAGCCCAAGGAGATATGGAGGGTCTAATGATACCATCATTCAGCATTTCCCTAACATGTTGCTCTATAATTTTCTTCTTCTGATCATTAACGCGATAAGGCTGAGATTTAATGGGCGGACTATTACCTGTATGGATTTCATGGAAGACTAGTCCTGTTCTTCCTACCTTATCCGAAAACAATTCTGGAAATTTTACTAAGAGGGCTTCTAACTGAAGACGTTGTTCATCAGAAATAGGGGCTGCGGAAACCGCTTCCCTAATGTTATCTAATATCTCCTGGTTTACTGGAACCTTTTCTGATGGAATTGAAAAGGGGATCTTCAAATTACCCACTAAACAATGTGAAGATTCAAAATCTAATTTGACCCTATATTCCTCAAGGAAATCTTGTCCCAATATAAAGTCACTAGTGAGGGAAGGAACAATATAGAATTGAAATTTAAAATGATTTTCATTCCCATTATCCTTAAGAGAGAACTCAAGTTCGTGGGAACCTTTTGTAAACGTATAACGGCCGTCGCCCCAGACAACACAATCTAAATGTTCATCTTCAGGTAGTTCTGAAGAATTTCTAAATTTGCAAATCTTTTGCCATTGATCTAAGCTAACAAAAGAAGCATCTGCCCCGCTATCTAATTTTGCGTGTACTGTCGCGTGTTCAAATGTAACGGGAATAGTAACCCTTTTGTGAATGGAACCTTTCTTTACGGATTCAATCCTCAAAGGGAACGCGACACGCTTCTTGATAGGGTTATTTATTTTGCACCGGGAGAGGGACCCTGAGGGATCTCTCCCGCTTTGGCTTCCCCCGACTTGACGGTTTGTTTATCAGGGCAGTCGGTAGCGTAATGTCCACTCTTCTGACATATGTAACAAGTAGGCGGGTTAAATTGTCTAGCTGGGGATTTGGCTCTATACCTAGACCTTGAATTAGGTCGAGAGTTATTTCCTTGTGCATTTGGGATCATTGACCTATTTTGGTTTCCCATATTTTGATTAGGATATTCCCAAGGTTGGACATTCTGATTATAATACATAGGTTGAGGGATCCAATTCATGGCATAAGGCTGAGGAGCAAAGGCCCCAGTATTACGGGAATCCCTAGCCCTATTCGACTGCTTAGGAGGAGATTTTTTCTTCTCAATAGGCTTATCTTCTTTGTGCAGGTTTCTTTCTACTGTTTTTAAAGCTGTTCTTAACTGCTCAAGAGTGGTAAATGGCATAAAAAGGAGAGGAGCTTCCAACTCTTTTTTAAGGTTACTTTTTATAATGTTAACTAATTCTTTCTCCGTTAGCGGGAGATTCATTCCCAGATTTAATTTAGTTACTTCCCCAATAAATTCTTCAACAGATTCTTTATCTTTCTGCCTCCTTTGGGAAATTTCTAATCTAAGTTTTGAATCTGCTTCAGAGTCCCTAAACTGAGCTTTAAAATGTTTCTTAAAACTTTTCCATGTTAGCTTAGGATGATTTGGGTTAGTCTGGCGTACAGAATCATATCTCAGTGTTAGATTTCTAAACCAGTAAAGGGCATGCCCTCTAAGCAAGAGAGGTAAAGCAGATAGACTCTCTTTATCTGTAAGTTTATGGAACTTTGAAAATTCCTCATAAGAAATGAGAAACTCTGCGGCACTTTCATTTGGAGAACCCGAAAATGCTAACCTTTCAGGAGGGATAACAGGGGTTCTAACAGCTGAAGGAGCTGGAGAAATAGCTTTTACTAAATTAGCATTAGCTTGTACTAGTTGAGGTAGGGCATTAGCTATTACCGTTAAACTATTCACCATGGCCTGAAATAGGGGGAGTAAATGATTTCCCACATCCTCAGCGGATGTATTTGGACCAAATTGGAAATTAATAGGAGGAATTTGAGGGATATTCCCTATAGTTCCTGTTGCAGAAGATTGTAGGGGATCATTCCCGGTAGGCCTAGGAGGGGAAGTATTCTCCTCCTTATTAGGATTACGTTGTGATCTAGTCTTAGACTGTAAATTACTGAAAAAGCGAACTTTTGGCCTAACACTAGGTACTTCTGTATCGGAACCTGATGGATTATTCGCATCAGAGGAAGGAATAGTTAAAGGGGTAGAAGACCCCGCAGGAGGAGGAATGCCTCTCATCGGAAAGAGTTGATAGGGATTTTCTCCCGAGGCTAAAGGGTTTAAGTAGGAAACCTTCTCTTCCTTTTTCTTTCTTGTTAAGTCCTCCATGTAAAGCATGTTATTGAAGGAAGCTGCAAGATCTTCCTCCCGTTCTGCCGGTAGTAAGGAATCAAACTCCTCTTCCTCCGAATCTTCTTCATTATTGTAAGACGGTTGATCGTCGTCGTCGTCTTCAGTTTGGGTCGATCTCCATTTTTGGTTATCCATAGGATGTTTACCGTGGGCCATTATTATTATGTTTATTTAAATTTAATTAATAGAACAATAAGTCTTATGGTAAACAATCAATAACAATACGACTTTTAATTAATTACAGTCCTTTAAAACTAGGTTAATTCCTTTTATTGACTTGGAAAATTATGATTAAGTTGGATTAATTGAATAATAATTAATTGGGTAAACAGCGTAATTAATCAACGAGAGAGCCGAGGCTTAATGTCCCGCGTGGGGGGCGTTGAAACCTCGCCGGTAACAACACAATGTTTTAGGGACAAAACCGAGGCTTAAAGCCTAACAAGTTTCGTGTCCCTGTTCGGGCGCCATTTATGTAACCCTCAATCTAGTAATTTAACTAAGGGGAGAAAACTCCCGAGGGCCATAAAAATTAAGTAAAGACAACTTACAGTTTTAATCCAAATTCAACAAGTTTATTTCAATTGACTGACATAGGGATAAACCCTTAACCGAACTGGTATACAAGAGTCGATCCGTCTTAGGAGAAATCAAAAACAGAACTGATAAGAATTCTAAATTATTCTAGATTACAACTGCGGAAGGGGGAGTGGCTTGTAACATGGAGGCTAAATATGCCCTGCCAGAACAAAGGAGTGGAAACTCCAATGATTCTGGCAGCCATGTTACATCATATGCTGTAATTTTTTTCTATGAACCCTATTTACGATATTTTTGATTCAAAATTTCAAAGTTGATGTGAAAAATTCACGACACTGCATCTCACGAGACAGCGTTTTGGAGACCATTCTTTAACAAGCGATATTACCAGTCCCTTCTTAATTGTCCTTGCCAATATAGATTGTAAGATCGCGGCTCATCAGACCGAATAGTGTCAAACGAAAAGAGATTGTCCGTCAATGTTACGCCCATCGAAAAACATCCCTGGCGAAAAAGGGACAGAGAAAACGGTCTGGGTGAAAAAAAGGGCTTATGAGTCTTTTGGTCAGTCCCGAGTCAACAGAGGTCATTAAAAGGTCATCAATAAACGTGCCAGTCGTTTTTTGGCGTGAGTCAGTACGTCCCCCAACACGAGAGAGATTTGTTAATGATCGTTTTTCTGTATAGTATAGTATATAGTATACCGTACAATTCCAAACGTGCCAAAATGGTCCTAAATTTTCCTTTCTATCGGCTTAAAGCCTACAGAAACAATGATAGCTAAATTTAATAGTAAATATTTAAATCCTCGACGGGAATTGCATCAATAAAGAGTGTAATATAGTTGTTGAACAGAACTCTGCACCATGAAGAACTCATATACATATTTTTGAGACTGGGAGGATTAATACCATTTACACCAGGAGGCGAGGCTACTTGGTATACTGCACTTGTCCGAAAAAGTAGCCTGACCTCTTAGTGTTAATGTTATCAATCCCCCTAGTCTGAAAAATATGTTCCTCAGGGTTCATACAAACCTTGAAAACCGGGAAATATCAGGGAAATTGATTTTTGCGTCAAACGTCAGGGAAATTTCAAATAAATATTAAATGTCAGGGAAATAAGGGAAATTTACGATTTTATTATAAAGTGATCGTTATGAGGCGAGTGACTATGACAATGGGCAATTGAGAATTCTCAATGATGGAAAATTCAAATTGCTTTTATCGAGGTATTGTCTAAAATATTTTATCACCTTTAAAATGGATAGTGAGAAGACAATACACGTAATATCGAAAGTAATTTGATTCCGCCTAGAACAATAAGGCCATTATGAAAATTGCACTTTTTGAAAAATCGTCAGCGTTAAAACCCCCTTTAAAAGCAATTGTTTCCCGTGGAGATCTTTAGTTCACGCACTGCAAGCCCACCATGAACTTCAAAACTTACGCCGCGTTCTTCGCCATCGTCGTGCTAACTGTCGTACAGGAGACTTACCAAAGTAAATCAGAAGTGGAGCCATGCACGCCAGTGGACGCAACTCCGTATTCAATTAAAGAAAAGAATACAGCCATGGAGTTGTACAAATTAATTTGCAAATACGGCGGTAAGCTAAAACTAACATACTCAGATCAATTATAGTTAGCAGCTAGCTAGCAAAGGACCTTAAACATACTCAGATTGTTCGGTGTCGTGAGAAATAAATACGCAGTTGAAGTAAACAAAACGAACTTTTAATGTAATAATTTGAAAACAAGTATTGTAAAATCAAAGATTATTTTGCTTGTATGAGCCGAGTGGAATTCGCGACTGACTAAAATATGTGAAAGAAAAAATTAACGAAAGGGACAGGTACGGGTACAAGAGTCCCCGCGAAACCCGTTCTCTGCCTGTCGTTGTTACAGGTTTTTGGGCTTGGTCGTAGAGGGTTAAGAATTTTTACTTTTGCAAGAGATCGGTATAGAACACAGATCAATTATAGTTAGCAGCTAGCAAAGGAGTCACCTTAGTCAAAACTGATCATTTTTTTCGATATATTGGAAATGATTTTAAATCACTTTCAAATTAAACTAGTTTTATTAAAGGAAAATAAACGAAGAAAATGGGTTTGGGAATAAGGGGGATCATTTGAGGATAAATTAAGTCGTCTCTTACATCAAAAGGGTGATAATTGTGTATTATTATACTATTTTTTACTATTTCTCTTTTTCTATTTTATAATAGACATATGCTTTGAGACTTTCAAACACTATTTTCTTGTAAGTAATGTTAGCTGTGGAGTAGGGGCTGGCTAAAATCATGGATATGTATAAATACTAATTATGGATTCCCATCTCTTACCTTCCACAAGGCATGAGGTTACATCCAATCAAAAAACCATCCTAATACATCCGAACTCCATTATGTAGTCTAATCTAAGGGAGTGGTAGCCATTAACTTGGTAATTAAAAAGTGTCTTGATATTTAAAATGACATTGATGAACAATCCTAATCTCTACGGTGTTTATAAGATCCTTGATTTGGGTTTCAGTTACGTATCATTAAAACAAATATGATATTTTACAAATATTCAATTTTTTTCCCAAAGCAGAAAAATGAAAAAAACTGCACATTTAAGCTGTCAACCGGTAGCAAGGACGGAGGAACTTGCAAAAGTACCGGTGTAAACACGGATAAAGCAAGTTGAATATTATTTAAATTATTGGAGCACTGAACAAAAATATATATATTTTATATAAATATAAGGCACAAAGATTTTGAAGTTGGTTAATAGAGCCAGAAGTATATAATACTTCTCTTCGAGAGAAGTGTACCACAAAGCGGGGTGAGTGTAACGTCACTCTTCCCAACATCGGGACACTTAGAGCAAGGTTACTAAACCGAATCACATACGCGATAAATAGTTCCCTCATCATTACTCTATTAGCATCTAAATATTTGGCAAGACGCGCTTGTGCATTTTGTCCCACGTCAAAACAATCAAGGTTTGTGGGTTGATTGCTGGGGATTTAGTGCCAAACAACTATTGAATTCACCTTACGGTGCGATGCCCATTTGTAAAACTAAAAGGGTGAGCCTGGGAAGAATGACGTTACATAACTAAAGCATAGGGAGTATACAGAGTGTCATCCTTCTTCTATTATCCCCTTCTGATAGAGCGTATTTTTTCTTCGTGAAATTTTTTCTCTTATATAGGCAGGCGTAAAACGGTACGATCCATTTGTATGTTGTCTTACCCGACTAATGCACCGATCATCAGAAGAAAAAATGGACCATATGATCAAGGAAACTGCTAAGGTAATGCAATATTGCTCCGATTTACTTTGATATGGAGAAATATTCTTAAAATGTTATCGTTCTTTCAGTATTGCCCAATGTTGTAATAATAAATTTAGAACTTATGGAGGATAAATGTAATGCATTTATCTCGAAGAAATTAAAATTCAATAAAATACGCATTTGAAAACTATGAGCCGTTTTGTTTTCAATAATTACGGATAATAACTTATAAAAGACCATCAACAGATCGAGGTGATTTATTTCGCCGCCGTGGTATAAGTTAAAATTTGTTCCTATATTTGTTTAGATCGGGAACACAACATAGTAATGGATCGTGCCTTCTACCGCCTGCCTATTTACGAGAAAAAAATTCGCGCTATTCATTATTAGTCAACTTCAAAATGCATTAATATTTGTTGTTTGCTCAAATAATTTAAATAATCATCAACTTGCCTGATTCGTGATTACACCGGTACTTTTACAAGTTCCTCCGTCCTCGCTACCGGTTGTCGCATTTTTTAGGCAATTACTTTTGTCTTTCATGTCCCATCGCTTGTGAAAAAACAATTGAATATTTGTAAATTATCTTCATATTCGTTTTAATGATACCAGAAGTGAGATGAGACTAGAAGTGAAGGGCTCTAGCATTGATAGTAGATCCTGGTTTGCACGGCTCTGGTTCACGTCGGTTCGGCGGAGTTGTTACCTCCGCTTTTTGGTCGGCGTAGTTACGACCTCTTTTACGCATGTTACCTCCGCTGGTTTGGATGGCTCCACTTCTAATTTAGTTTGGAAAGCCGTAGTTCCGTCCACAGTTAGCACGATGATGGCGAAGAACGTGGCATAAGTTTTGAAGTTCATGGTGGGCGATCGGCTGAACTAAAGATCTCCATAGGAAACAATTGCTTTTATAGGGGGTTTTAACGCTGACGATATTTCATAACTTTCTGATAAGTCTTAGGGTCAAACTGCAGTGGTATGTGCATCGAAGAACATGGGGTCTATAACATTTAGTTGCGGAGATTTATTTTCCCTAAAACAAGGAGATAGTCATGTGTGTTTAGTTACTAGCTTTACTTTGCCAGGGTATACTTACACTTCTGTTATGTTCAATTACGTTCTTAGATTTAATGCGGATATGTCTTAGTCCATATGTGTGGCTATTGAAGGTCCAATATTTGGAAGCCCATATCTCCGTAACTAAATGTTGTAGACCCCTGCATGTTCTTTGACGCATTTAACTTAATTTGGCAATTAGAACACACTCTTTAAATTATGGCAGACTTATCAGAAACGCCCTGTATGTGTCCTTGTTGCTACTTAAGACTTTACATCTGTTAACACAACTCAATTGCGAAGATAAAGAAGACCGACCATCCAGAGTTAAATCGTTCTTCGCTCAAATGCTCAGCGAACGACATCTTCCAAGTTTTTTCTCATTACTCCGAGCCCTTCTTCTGGAGCTAAGAACTACTCCCCATTGGTCATTTATTCGTTTAAGACATCTCATTATCATCAATAAAAGAAATGTAATTCAATCTAGACTCTACAGAGCTTCGTCCCTTTTCACTCTTAACGGCCATATTTCGACTCAAAACAATGACTTCTCATTTCCTACAGCTAGAACGTCTTTCCCGCTTTTTTTTTCTTTTTTACTGTCGCTCCATTAGGTCATTCATTGGCGATCCCCGATCCTATCGTAATACTGGGTAAGATGTCCCTGGCGTTGAGTTGAAAGCGGGCATGCAGCACCCATTTGCTTGAGTGTCAGTCATTAAGTGGATCCTTTTTGGACTCTCTTCGCCCTTTGCGATTTGGCCATGCATTTTTGCTATCTGGCCATTTTACTCCCGCTTCAACTTTTATTACTATCCCTGGGTTCTTTACGCCAGTTAGCCGTTACAAATAGGTTGACCACGCCCCGAGGATTCGACAATCATCAACAACCCTGGGCATTAACTAGATCGAACCAAGAGTTCCTAGCTCGCTTATTCCGAAAATTGTGGCTTCATCCCATTTGGCTGTTTTTCGGGAACCATTGTATTTGTAATGATGTGTTGCCTTCGAGCTTTGCTGCCCCTTACAGTACATCATCAGAGAAACTGTCTTAACCTAACCATGGTCAACTCAAGTCAGCTATCCCCAAATATTGAATCCCCAGGGAAGAGTTAAAAGTAATTAACTCAGAGCAGTTCAAACAGACGAAAATAATTGAGGATCGGTGATACGCCAAGTAATTTGGTAGTACAAAACAAGCGTTCATTTCCCAACAGGAACGAATAATTCCAGAAGGGTTGTCCGCCCATGGTTTGTAATTAGAAGCTAATGGTTAATTATCCATTAAAAGTTTTAGCTTGAATCTTTCCCTTAATTAATTCAATTAGTCTTTCTTTGCGCAATTCGTATCGGAGACTCTTGGAAAAATCACTTTTCGAGTTTTCATAAAAGGGCGCTTATACAGGGTGTATCTTAAAGGTCTGTCAGAAATTAAGGGAGATGTTCTTTTTGGGGATTTCGAGTCATAAAACTTTTATGACATTTTGTCGTCCTGGCCACCGTTTTCAAGTTATGTTTAGATGAACCCTTAAATTTAATTAAGAAACTGTAAGACAAAATGATTTCTAGTTTAATTAAGGGGTCAGACATTCAAATCATGACTCGAAAACAATGGCTCGGACGGAAAAAGGTCATAGAATATTTTCGACTCCAAATCGCCCGAAGAACATCCCCCTTAATTTATGGCAGACTTATCAGAAGCACCCTGTACAGGCAAATGCAGGCGTTGTGCTTTTTTTTTTTCACTGATGCCAGAGTGGATATCATATTTCCTGTCCATCTTGTTACGGATCTTGGCGCGCGATCTCTCCTTCGGTCCACGTCCGAAGGCCATGAACTCTTACAGCGTATAAACCAACTGGTCTTTTTATAGATGGTCTCTCTGTCAGCGTGTAGAGTCGAAATTAAGCGCTTCTGTTTTGCTCCTACGAAGTCCGATTCTCATTGTGGAGGAGGTTTTGTAGAGAGAGTATATACGCGTTGCTCTGACCTGAAGGGGACTTTAAATATCCCCAGGGACTTCTAGTCATAACCGTGTCCCACCTACGTTTTTATGGATATGGCTACTATCCTAGGCAGAGGGGTGAGAGAGTGTAGGAGCTACTATGTCCGTCCGTGGACAGAGAAAAATGACCTTTTGCAAATTAATGGATTTGGATATAATATATGTGATAGGGTGTTTTATGACTTATTGCGTTACTAGCAATATGCGGAGAAGGGAGGGGGGGGGGTCAAACGTGCAGCGCCAATTATTAAAAGACCAAGGCTTATTCGTAAGAGGTGAACGAACATTCTCACTGTTTTATTTCAAAGTAGTTGATATACTTATATGTTTGAGTTGAGAAAGGTATTGTTTTGTTTTTAGGTTCTTTTCGTTATGCTCAGTCGCAATTCGTGAATTTTCTGAATTTCATTTGAAAAACTGCGTAGTTGCTATCGGTAACAGTAGGAGACAGGTTGATTAGAAGTGGTTTGGTTCAGTTCTGGTCAAGGTTGGGACGGAGGTGAACCCCTAGCTATTAAGCCTGTATAAGAAACGTCATATTCTAGACTTGTAACGTTTCAGCTTTTTGATTAGCTCGTAATTAAGCATCGTTTGAGTGAAATTGTAAAAAAAAAGAAACACAAACACACACATCATGCTGATATTACGTACGAGTGTGTCCAAAGACTATATAGTGTTGGACAGGAAATCCATCCCGGTTTCAAGTCCATTGAAACATCCACGCAACGCCAAGTTATTTTGAAAGAGGCAGACCCAAAACTGACAAAAAAAAACAAAACAAATTGCAAGTTTTTTTTTAAGTCTAATGTAACTTAAATCTCCATACTTCTCACAATGCACCCTATCTTACGATATTCCCTTTTTATATTTCAATAGATTATATTTATTTACTCAATATCGATCTTTTTATGTTATGGGAATCGGTACTTAGGTCAACAATTTGGGGTAGGACAACGCAAAGCTTTATAAAACGAAAACGAGGCAATTAATATGATAACGGGATATCACCTTAACGATCTTCCCCCAAAAGATGGTGGACCCCACTTCGCGGGAGGAGGCCTGGGTAAAATTGCGTGTCACTTATTTCCAAACGATAAGTTATATAAAAAGTGTTTCTTTCACACTAAAAGGCGATAATGAAAATTGTCACGTTATAAACTCGTCGGGAAAGACCCAGTTTTTGATTTTTTTTTCTCTATACGCCACAGTTGTGGTGCTAAACTTTGGTGTACCTAAGTAATTATTGTTTGAAAGCCTATAATTTTCCTAATGTTATACCTAAAGATTGTTTTCCCGGTTTCCGAATATGTCTGTGGGTCTGATAGTAACGCTTGATCTACGAACCCATTCGACCGACTGAAAATCTTGGATGTCGATTCGGATTGGCAGATCGCGAGGTGTTGGTCGTTTGGGCAGTTGATGTAATGGGAAAACACCGAATTGAGCTCATAACCTCTCTTTGATTCAAGCATTTTCACATATAAAAACGAGGATGATCTTATATATATTTCAGAAGTTGCTTGTTTGTATGTTATTTATGCACAATTCATTGATTTCCGAATTTGATCAAACTGCATGGCTGATATTAGCAAAGAGAATCTACCAAGAGGAGCAGAAAGTTTAGCCTTTCACAAGGCTTTTGCATAATCTGGCCACGGTTTTGAAGTAACTAGATCCGGTTTTTGTTGATTGGCTAAGCAGCGACGCCTTTACTTGGTAAAATTATGTCGGCTACTTAATTTTGGTGGTGGCTAAGGGTTGATCTCTAAGTTGGCCGTTGACGTACAAAAGGTAATTTTTAAGCAGACAACACGGTCACGTGAACAACTGGAACTATATTCTCCAAATTCAGAACCATTCCTTATTTACAAAGTTTCTGCTCCTCTTGGTGCATTCTCTTTGATATCAGCAACACTATGGACAACTACGTGTTAAGTATATTAACAAGGATAAAACTCAGAACCAAGAATGATGAAATAAAGAGTTTAAGGAAATTCCTTATCATTCATATTATGATCCTCGCTTAAGAAAAATTGTTTCCGCTGCCAAGAGCCATGTATACTCACTTGTATCACATATCATATGATTATCAAGTTTTTAGATTTAGGGTGCGGCTTTCGAAGTTTCCTCGAGGAGCTAGCGAGTGACAAGTCATTATAACTCTCTGTATCTGTTGGTAATTCTGGGGTTACAAGTTTAATTAAACAAGGGGTTTTCTCCTCCTCCCCCAGTTCGTTCCCATCTTGACATAATCTTACATTGAAAAGCTTGATAGATTACCCTTGGAAAGAATCTAGAGAGATCCTCGCATACTTCGGTAATACATTCTCTAAAACCGTATAACAATAAATTTTGGTCTAGCTCTCTTATACCCTTTTGATTGTGGTCTCGGGCGCCGTAGTTTCCTAATTAGGGATATCGCCGCAGGGGGCGACTCGCTACTATCTCCTCTTCACTCTTTGCTTGTTGGATCAGTCCCAAGGCGTATATGCCACTCGCTTTTAACCATGTACTCTTCCATAATATTAATCTATAAGCGCGGCGACCACTCTCTTCCCTTGGCTCCTCTCTATATTCTATCCTATACTCCGGAAGTGACATGACTCAGGAAAGAGATCGGACATGTCCAAGGGACAATGAAGTATCCGTGAATTTTCTTCTTCAGCAAATGAAAGTTTTTGATATTATCAAGTTTTGATCTAATTTTTGACCAACACTCGTAATTGACTGAAGCCAATGTTAAGTATTTTGGTTCCAACTTGGAGCAAAGAGTTAAATTGAGTAGAAATGTTGGTGGACCATGTGCGTCAATGAACATCTTCCAGAGTACCTCGCGATTTGTTAGAGGGGACAAGTGCTGCGGCGTATTGGCCTATTTTGAAACTGTTTTGACACTTTGTGTGAGGATTAGTTTATATTTTAAAGACACGGGGGCAGATGAATCGCAGAACCTTACGTAAACGCCGATTGTGCTGGGAAGCCTGGGCTCCAGGGTTGTTGTCGTGGATGGGGGAATAGAGGGTAAAGTTATAGGTATAAAGAGTTCCTCTCCATCTTTCTCCTTGAAGCTTGGAAGATAATTTCATTGTCTCTTTAAGTCCCCTGGAGGTACTTTTGAAGCGAAGTGTCAGAGAGGAAAGGGTAAAAAGACAGATTTGGCCGGAGGATGGCGTATCCGGAACGAAGGGGGGACATCATGAACTTCCGGTAATTTCCTGGTTCCCATTGAATAACCTTCTGAAGCTTGGGAATAATTGCTAGACGCGCCTGTTTCAACCCTTTTTAAGTGGCGATCTCTACACCCACTCCCAATTTTATTAATGCCCCTAGAAACGCGCCATCTATCGGTTGGTAACGTTTTTCCTAACTCCCTCCTTTTCCTTTTGGCGCGTAATTTATGGGCTCGCGCTCTTTCCCGCCGCCACTCTTCGGGATATTATTGTCTTCTTCCCGCCAAAAGTTTTCTCTAGGCTCGCAACACGCTCCTATCGTTCATTAGTAGATTTGGGAAGCTCTTTTCTTTTCTCGCCAATTTTATTGTTTAGAAGGGATTGATGGGTTTAGCCGATTGTTAAAGGGTTTTCGTAGGCTGCAGCTCACGTAGATCTTTCTTAATGGTATCTAAGGATTTATTGGTGTTAGTCTGCTATTTATTTAGTAGAAGCCAAACTTAAAAGGAGTGTAGCATTTACTGGTTTTCTAATGGAGCTATACCCATTCAAAGGGTGGGATAGCCTATGTGGAGAAAGCTATTCAGTGAAATGATTCAGTTGTTTAACGTGCCCGGTTTGTTTAAAAACGTTATTTAACATGTCATGTTTGTTTAACAAAGTTTTTAACAGGTCATGTTTGTTTAAAAAAGTTTTTTAACATGTCATGTTTGTTTAAAAAAGTTTTTTTACATGTCATGTTTGTTTAAAAAAGTTTTTTTACATGTCATGTTTGTTTAAAACAGTTTTTTAACATGTCATGTTTGTTTAAAAACGTTTTTAACATGTCATGTTTGTTTAAAACAGTTTTTTAACATGTCATGTTTGTTTGAAAAAGTTTTTTAACATGTCATGTTTGTTTGAAAAAGTTTTTAACATGTCATGTTTGTTTGAAAAAGTTTTTAACATGTCATGTTTGTTTGAAAAAGTTTTTTAACATGTCATGTTTGTTTATGAAATTTTTTTAACATGTCATGTTTGTTTGAAAAGTTATCTATATCTATATAAATCAAAGTCCTGACTGACTGACTGACAGACTGACTGATAATCAACGCCCAGCCCAAACCGCTTGCCCTAGAAGGCTGAAAATTTGCAGGAACGTTACTCATAAGTAGTAGGCGCGTACTAAGAAAGATATTTCCAATTCGCCGCCATCTTAAAAAATGGCGCCCAGAAATGTAAAAAATATTCTCTATGCAATTAAGTACGTACGTCTATTTCTCTGGGAAACGTCTCTATGAATTATTTACAACATTTAACCCAATAATAATTTTCCTCGCGTGTTATTCACTAAAACTCATTCGTTTCGTTAAAATACCCGTTATATTTTCTTACCACGTAATACACTATTTTTAAAAATATACCATACGCAATATTTTCGGTTACAAAAACACGTCCTAGAAAATAAGTAGGCCAAATTAGGTGTCTTTCTTCCGAAATCAGTAAATCATCGAGAAGGTCTGACATATTTTAGACGAAAGAAAGAAACACGCCGTTTGAATGATTAGGCTTAACGGCCTTAACCTTTGAACTCGTGTTAAAATTGAGATTCAGTCGTGTCGCGGGCCTTTGACGAAAAACGAAAAATTCGTATTTATCAGTCGGTTAAAAAAGACGGTGACAAAACAAATGGCAAGTCATCAACGCTGACGTCCGAAGCATGTAGGGGCCCATCAGGGGTGCCTCTCGGAAAAAAGACGCGAATTGATTGGCTAAACCGATAAACATAGTTTCTGTCGTACCGTATACCGTTCTATCTTTCACATTTGCAATCCTCACTCCTCGCTCGCTCGACTAAATATTCGGATTGCGCGCGTCACGTTGTCTTTTCCCGCGTTTATTTACCCGCCATAACGTACAAGTTACCTTGGCAGCGTGTTTTCTTTCGCGCCAATTCCAACAGAACGACATCAGCTTCTAAGTTCTTCTTCCCATTACATTACACTCCCGCCAAGATACCAGAAACGCAAAAAAAGAAAAAGAAAAATCTTTACCACTTTTAGACTGTTGATATGTTTTTTTTGGAGGGAAAGTAGTACGGTTGTGACTTGGTTGTGAAGATGTAGTTGTGATTCAGAGGCGTGAAAAGTAACGAATAATTTTTCAGGAAATTAGATGATAGTTTGAAGAAATTATTGTAAGAAATGTAAATTTTCATATCACTTTACAACTAACATAATAAGCGTAACACTTTAAAGCGCTTATATATAAATATATATACATAAATAAGTGTAAAATTGAACAAGATTCTATGTATGCACTAACACTCTGTAGTCTTTGTTCCCACCAGTATGAAATATCTTTATTAAAATTCAATAAATATATGTTTAATTAGGGGTTAATCATAAAGCTAAAATGTTACGGGTCGAAATAGAATAGAACCTTTTTAACCAGCTTAATGACAATTGGTTCACTTTTATCCCAACCTTGAGAAGAACTGAACCTAACCATTTCTAACGAACCATATTACCCTAGTGTATCTTATATCACCATAGGTTAGTTAATCAAAATAGGATTTAACAAATCATAAAAAACGAACATAGAAACAAATAAACCACTTATGATTATATGAAATGTTTCTTAGTGAAACTCACGTTTCACTAGATTAACTCCATCTTGTTTTATCCCCCTCACTTTAAAAGAGATGGAGAGAGAAAGAAGCGCAAGAGGAAAGGGAGTTAGAAGATTGGATGGGTCGCCAAACAAACCGAATGTAACAGATAGTAAAAGGTCTCAGACTCGGTCTCCTCGCTTGCAAATCGCCATCCGCGGGGTGAGGAAAGAACTCTTGAAAAATTACCGCCATATTTCACCCCTTACGTAATGTAAAAGACCCCCTAAAAGACAGCTAGCTAGCTACCCTATACCGCCAAATGGCCCCTTTTTTCGCGAGGCACCCAACTCATAGCGTAAAAAAAGAGATAAGGTATGTTGTATATGTAAGTTGCCGCATCCACATTCCCCAACAACTGGTTGATTGTCTAGTATCCGCTAAACGGGTATTTTATTCTGTCAAAAAACTCGCTTTGCATCATCCCAGATTACAGCTACGCGAATGCGCTATTTATTATTCAAAACTTGGGTCAAATGTATACCGTCTTTAAAAAACATTACCTCGTCTAAAAAAATGAACTTTCAAGAAGGAGTTCTTGGTTGGTGTCACTCACCTACATTGACCGAATTTGCAATGGTGTAAATGTGAATACTTAAATACATAATGTTTTGGGTGCACGATTTTGAGTCGAAAATGCTCTATGATATTTTGACCTAATGGCCACTATTTTCGAGTGTTTTAGTGATGACCCCTGAATTAAATTAGAAATCATTGTCTTTCAATTTCTTAATTTAAAATACTCCAATCTTAGCTTGAAAACAGCGACCCGAAGGGCAAAATGTTATAGAACGATTTCGACTCAAAATCGTCAAAAGAACATCCCCCTTAATTTTTGATAGACGTTTCAGAAACACCCTATTTATATTTCAGTTAGTGATTTGTATGATTGTTTTGTTTTGAAATGGTTGTCCGGAAAGCCAACTTTTAGGGGATTTTTATATCATGGGATTTCCATTAGCCCCTGTAGAAATGTTGTTCCTGCCGAACACTATTTCAGAATGACTCAACCATCAATTGGACGTATCTAAATTCATTTTAAAGAGTTATTTATTTGTAAATTTGTTCATTTGTTCTTTAGGCACGGTCAGAATTCGTTACCGAATTTGACCAAATTACATGGTTGATATCGGTTTATTGTCTTACATAGACGAAAATCTCTTAATAGTAACTTAGCCAGTATTGAAATAAGCGAGGAAACGCTTTAATTATATGACATAATTAATACCAAATACTCGGCAGTACATTAACCATAGCTTGAATATTAGTAAAGAGTATACCCATTTCAACCATATTTCCTAGGCTAATTATAATTTATTCCAAAGTTATTTTCAAGCTCGACTTGACTCATTTAATGGCGAATATTTTGGAACAATAGTTTTAATCGAGGAACGAAGGAAATTAAGTCCGCGTGGGGTTTGTATTTAAGGGGTTAATGACGTCATTTGAGCGCGACGCTCGGATTGAGAATGGTCGTTATATATATATAGGATAAAGAGCCAATTATACCTTGTTGAGGAGATCTCTTCAGCCACTCTAGTCGCATCACGTGGCTCGTTTACTATCCCTAGAAGCAAGTAGCTTTCCCGCCATTTTCGATTCCCCCTTTACCCGCCACTATCCAGGACGGAAACCTCCTTTCAACCTAAAGTACAGCAATGACATATTCGCAACAAAAGTTAATTCCATTTAATCCTTTTAACGTTCCAATTTCGTGGCCCACCCCCCTAAAATAAACCTTGGATTATAAGTTTTTTTATTTAAAGGGTGCTTTATTACTTCATTTTTAAAATTTTTAGTGTATCTATTAAATTTGCGTAATATTTCTTGAAACATCCGGTCATAAGGATTGTACTCTGCGGCAATAAAAATTTACTGAATTTCAAGGAAAGCTTTAAACTAAAGGTTTCTTGGGTTTATATATCATTCATTACTGCTGAAAATGCTACAATCCATAACTAATAATTCTTCAATTGCATGGGTAATAATAGCTTTTAATTAACAAACCCTTTGACTCTGGGAGCGGAAGTTACCCCTTAATGAATGAATGAAAGTTTATTTATTTTCTCGATGATGTATATTTTGGAACAGGTAGGAGCAAAGCATCTGCTCTTATAATTACATATACAATATTATCTTAAGTAATATCATAAGTTTATAAGATATGTTCCATAAGTATGACAGTACCTATACTTCGTAATGCTAGAGACTTACTGAGAGCTAGTTCGAGTCCAGAACGACAAGCGAGAATTCACTACACTCGGTTAATTTTGCAGTCCATCTTCCTATTTAGTCTGTACTAAGCCTACGACAGCGCCTCAACAAGCGTCGCTTTACGAGAATCTATGACGTTTCACCAAACCTACGCCCCCATGACCAGCTCTCAGGAACCAGTGACAAACTTATTTAACTATCTTATGAACTTACATCATGAAACTAGACGGTGATTAATGTAAACTAAATGAAAGCTAAAATTAAATTTTGCAGGCAAATTTGAGAATTATCAGTTATCGATTCTTGAATTTTTAACACTAATGAATGATTTAACTCCAAGAAAATTCTAGCTTCAATCCTTCGGTTAAATCAATAAAAAAATCTTTCTTTAGTTCCAAAAGACATCAATTATTCTTCAACTCTTTCTAGTTCACCTTTGATTCGATTTTCTGAACTGGAAAAAGTAATTAAAATTTGTCTAAGCGCCACCACTTGACGAGACATTTCCAAATTGATCTTGCTTTAAGAAAGGAAGAAAAAAAAGTTAGTTAAAAAAGTGCGAGTCGAATGAGCAGAAATTCTCTCCTCCGTTTTGTAATCCTCGTATAGTGTTTAGAGGAACTTGGGGTTGGGTCTATTTGAGAAATGAGTCTTTTGCCGCTAAGGGACTAACTCGGGTCCGACCGACAGATCCCGACCAAAGATTCACTGTGTAGCTCCGAGATCAGACTGGCATCGGGAGAAGAAGATGAGGTGTAGGGTAATCTGTTGCCTCATTCAATTCGTCCACGTTGCGCCGGGGATGGATGGAACGAAAGGGTTATGTCGTAAAGGGAATTAAGATCTACGACGAATCTCCTCAAATTCTAAGGGTGAGATCATAAAGTTGGATTTGACAAATGTCGTAGTTTTAAAGTTTAAATTACGGTCTTTATAAAATGGAATGAAAACAAGACAAATAATAACAATGCCTACGTGTGTTGCTGTAAACAAAAGAATATCGTGTTGAAGTTTTGTTGAATTAAACGTTTGGACTGAATATTAACAGGAAATCACTACCACGTCAAACCCACGAACCTGTTGTTAGAAAATGAATATCGTTTGTAGCTAAGCCCCGTTAGCATGAAGTAGATTCCGATGCAGTTCAAATACCAACCCTTTTTTTAAATCAAAGCCTAATTATAATGTAAATGCCTTCAGTTAAGCTATGTTCACACTTACACGGGAATCGATTCTGAACTAGTTTGGAAACCCTCTTCATTCATTACCAGTTCAAAGCGATTCACATTTTAAGACGCTTCTATTAGGGCTGTCAGCTAGCACTTCCTTGAAGCAATTTTCATATGGGAAATCTGTTCGAAGCGATTCAAAACACTTATCGAGATTCCAAAAACAGTCTGGGAAATAAGGATATTTTTTTAACTAGTCCTTGGGACCAGTGACCCCCCTAGCGTCCGAAATAATAAACTGGTCTCCGGAGTGGTCCCAGCCTTTGTTCTCCTATAGATTTGCAATTAATTAACTGGTCCCGAGGACCAGTAACCCCCACTTCTTGAATTTAAAAACTAGTCCATGCAATTAATAAACTGGTCTTGGACCAGAGGAAGTGTGCTATTTCCCCCCGACTACTTCCAAACATTTACAGACACAGCTCTAAACCACAACAAACTGACAAACATCCATCCTATAATCTTCGTACGTTGTTAAAAACGAAGGTGATAGATAATAAAGCCAGAGAATCAGACTGTTCCTGTTCCTAGTATTTCGTTGACCAAAAACAAGTTGAAATTTATGATCCGCCCCTTTTAATGTTTTACCCTTTCATTTCTAAATACGGCGTCAACCCTTTCTGCCCCTGTAGTAATTTATACACGGCAATCAAGCCTGGAGGCTTCGTAAGGACAGAAGCGGGGTCTGCACTGTATACCTTTTTTATTTTGCATCACCATCGTGATCCCGATATAGTGGGGAGATGGTTTTCCGCAAGGAGGCGTCACTAATCGCGTTTTACGAGCCAACAAACGAGACCAACTTGAGCGTTAAACTATCCTCCCGACTATGACTATACATTAGAGAGTTAGTTTTGAATATAGGAAGCAACTCGTTGACTCGATTCACCTAACCGAACTATATAGCCCGTGCTATAGTTTAAATCGTTCGAAATAGGGGAGCTAATGAGTAGGAAAGGCAGGCACTTAGGGTTTAGGAGGCATTGTCAGTTAGGTCCTGGTTCTACCTTATTCACATTGAGTGGTATTGTTTGTATTTGCCTAAACGGAGCTTTGAGATATTTGAGAGCAAAATTGTTTTAATTACTGGTAAACGCAGCGCAGATTCCATAAGTGTGGTCTATAGTCTTCCCTGTTGCGCAATTTCTTATTATTCTGTGTTCAATTAAATGCGTGCCGTAATTATCTAGATAATTTAGTTAATTGAGGAGTGGATTGGTTAGCTTTAGGTTAGGTTAATTATGTGACTAGAAGGAAAGAATCCGGACTCTCTACTTTTCCTTGCCGCCATTTTAAAAGATAGAGGCATATTTTACCTTAGACCGTAAAGCCCCATCTATAGTATAAAGGGTCGAACCAGTATATGAAATGTTAGTCAAATCGGTTTAAACGTAAGATTTTTCGCTTTTAGACACCATTTTTCAATATGGCCGTGCATTGGAAAAACCTTTCTTAGTTGGTATGCTATAATACTTTTTATAATACGCTTGTTTGAATTGACTGCGAAACTGATCAGTTGTGGACTCTTATGTTAAATAATTTTGATCAAACTTTTTCACAACTTACAACATCCTTGCTCTCTTAACAGCCTTGCCTATAAGAGGATTGAGATAAAAGTCCATCTGTCTTACGCGTTTCATTTATTCCGGCCGACCCCACCCCCTTCAAAACTGTATATCAGCATCTCGGACCCTCGAACAAGTTTTGGCAATTTCATTTGTAGAAAACTTTTGTATTTGGGAAGAGCACGAAGTTGTAATACAAAGAGAAAAAGAAAGAACATTACGATTTCCAAAAGGTATAACCGTATACATAGAGCTGGGGGATTTGCGGAAGCGTCGAAAACGTTACAATCAGCTTAATGTATTAAGTGCTTCCCTATAAGCTTGGCCTTTCCATACAGGGTGGCTTAGTTATTAGAGCGGTGTAGTGAGAATCAGATCGTGATGTTGGCACGCATACTGACTCGCGTTGGAACTACACTGAGAGACTATTATTTTTAGTCTCCAAAACTTAAACTTAAATAAATGCTCATATCCTCTTTAATTAATTGTATACTAGTTATAGGTCACGTGACATTGCCCGTGTGTTTTAAGGGACTGGATACCGGGAAGTTTAATCCCAAAATCCATAAAGCCCGTCTATAAGATATAGCATAAATTAAAAAGATATGTTCCGTAAGTTTGTCACTGGTTACTGAAAGCTTGTTACGAAGTGACGTAGGTGAAACGTCATAGATTCGAGGTAAAGCTACGCCTGGTGATTCTCTGCATGTCAAAGGCTTGACACAGAATAAATAGGAAGATATGAACTGCAAAACCGAGTGTAGCCAATTCTCGCTTGTCGTTCTCGGCTCCCAGTAAGTCTCTAGCATTACAAAGTATAGGAAGTGTCATACTTATGAAGCATATCTTATAAACTTATGGATATAGGAACCAGCGTACTAAATATTAAAGAATTCTGTTCAAATGCACGGACCTTATTCCATAAATAATATTATTTGTACATTTCTGTCCGCCATTTTTCAAGATGGCGGTGGATTGGAAAAATCTTCTTTTAGGGCGTGAATTTCAGCCTCCTAGGTAAAGCAGTTTTGGCTGGGCGTTGATTATCAATCATGGACTTTTACCAAGATCTCATTCACGTAAAGAGAGAACGTTCGAGTCAGTCTAATCCGCTTCCATGAAGTCAGAGTTATCTTTTTTTTTTTCTGGGAGGGCCTAGTTTAGGTCGGTTTAGCCATAGCCCACTCGCTCTGCGCTGCTCGCGCTATAGCTATAGCGAGAGCAGCTTGCGTCGTGACGCGCGTGATCGAGTGGGGTATGGTTTAGCTCGCCACCTACTAACCTCAAATTGCAGAATAAAATGTTAAATGTACAGGCCAGTAGCGACTCGAGAGTCGGCCTAGGCAAGAAGTCGAAAGAAACTATTGGCAACAATGTTAAGTATTAGTATACGATTCAGATTAATAACATCGGCCTTATTAAAAATATATTTTTTATCAATCGGGGTAGGGACAGATAAAAATAACGTGGTATTATATTAAAATATGGCTATTTACCTGAAGTTTCAAACGTAAGCCTTGGTTGTTCTGACACTTAAGGAAAATAATAGTGGCCTTTCTTGTTATAATAATCGAATAACTATTGTCTATTTTACTATTTACTATTCGGTCTATATTTATATCGACATAACCAGCACTATCAACTGTTGCTTTAATAAACATTTCTACTAATTCTGGAGTCAGTCTCCCTCACATCGAGATCGAGAACGACAATTTCGATAAATAATGAATCGATAGTCCACCAGGCGGTGTTAGTGTATCGATAAAATGGCGGGATTTTTTTTTTAGGGAAGGACTAGGTAGTACTTGATGGTAGCGAAGATGAAGGTAAACTCGAACGTTCTCTCTTTACGTGAATGAGATCTTGCTTTTACTTATTTCTTCCAGACCAATGCGTAACATTTTCTGTCAAATAGCTAAACTACCCTGCATAGCAGGTATATATTTTGGTTTTATACGTATAATATAGTATAAGGGAGGGAATTAGACTTCTATATACGTGTATATAATATATGTAAATGATAGCGTTAGGCTTTTGTTGAATTTATGTGGATGCGTTGGAGATGGAGTTTGAGTTTGGTTAGGGCATCGCCTTTAAATGGAAAATGTCTTTTGGAGCGTTAAATGGCGGGCTCTAATCCGGGATGATTAAAATTTCAAGGGAATTCTATCTCTTAGAAAGTTCAAAGGGTAATACGGTTGTTGCTTAAAGGGATTTGAAGATAATGATCCATTATCGGTTTCGCTTCCACGACGTGGTCTAATACTGTTTGTCTTATATACAAATTTATATAGACTTATATTATTAATTTCTAGAATTATGAATTTTATTTTAAAACTGTTCAATTCATTACAGAAATTATGCATCCATTTTATAAAACAAGGAAGCGTTTTAATGCTTACGTTGATTATTTTTGACCTGACGTTGTTAACGATAATGGTGCAGTACAAAATGATTTACATATCTTTACCTAGGAAGTTGAAATTTTGCAGGGACGTTACTCTTAAGTAGTAGGTACATATTATCAAATATTTTTCTAATCCACCGCCATCTTGAAAAATGGCAGTCAAACATTTTAAAATATCCCATTTACGGAATAATGTCTGTACGTTCCATCCCATTTCATTCATGTTTAATATACTAGTTCATTATTACCTATAGAAGGGCTTGATGGCTTTTGGGGTTTAATATTCCGCCATCTTGAAAAATGGCTGTCAAAATTTAAAAATATCCCATTTACGGAATAATGTCTGTACGTTTCAACCAATTTCATTATTATTTAGTATACTGGTTCATTATATCCTATAGAAGGGCTTGATGACTTTTGGGGTTTAATATGCAGCCATCTTTAAAAATGGCGGCCAAAAAATTAAAAATCTCCTTTTTACGAAATAATTTCTGTAAGTTTCAACCGATTTAATTAATATTTCGTATACTAGTTCACTATACCCTATAGAAGGGCTTGATGACTTTTGGAGTCTAATATGCCGTCATCTTTTAAAATGGCGGCCCAAAAAGTAGCAAAAACTATCTGACGGATGTCTTAATTTACATCTAGTCAATATAAATCAACTCCTAATTTATTAACAAAAACCAATATTCAAAATTGTTTCTCTAAAGCTTATTTCTTCCTTCCTTAAGCTTATTTAAATCGCTATTAAAATCCTTTTAAATGCTTAATCAAGATCTAGAAAAAACTATTTATAAACTTAGCGTCAAACAAATGGGTTTTGAACGTACGACACCCACGCAATGTAAAACATTTTAAAATCGCTTCTATACTTCCCGTTTTAAAATATCTCTATTCGAACTAGAAATTTGCATAAAAATCAAATGCGTTTAGAGCTTTCTTTTTTTTTAAAGACTCTTTTGGAACGTACATTAGCTTAATAAAAGTGTAACCAAACGGATGGGGTGGGGGTGCTATAGTCTATACAATATACTTAGCTATAGACGCTCTTTTTGGCGCAAGTCAGGGTGAGCAACTTCTTCCGCTCTAGAAGCGTGACAGCTCGAGAAACTAATGACCCGAGGGTTTAGCCGCTTCTTATACTAAAAATAACGGACGATGATTTGTCCAATTGTAAAGGATTAATAACGGAAGTTAGCAAAATAAAAAGATTCTCAAAATCCGGTTTTAAAATAAAGTCCGCGCTTTAACTTTTTAATTTAAATTTTTTGCTTTTTTCGCTATTGTTTTTAATTGTAAAGGAGAACTATCATAATTATTAATTATGTGCACGGGGCGTTACCAGAGGGAATAATTTATAACGGAAGTTAGGAAAAACATCTAAAAATCCATTTTCAAAATAAAAACCGTGCTTGTAAGAAATATTTTTTTAACTTTTTCGCTATTGTTTTAAATTTTAAAGGAAAAACCACGTAATTTCTTAATGCTTAACTAATGTTTTGGTACCAGAGGGAATCAGCAGATAACACGAGCACCTGTTCGATTGCGTATACGGAACCTAGAGGAATCATGAACGCTGGATCCATGAACAGAGAGATCCAGTGTTCATGGAGGAATAGAGGTTACATCCCTCTTTTCCGAAACTGGTTCTTTCAAGGCTACGGAGTGAAATCTACTGATAGAGAATGTCAGCCACTAACATAAGTGCGCCGATAGCTTATGGCGGCGCCCATGGAAAAGCCTCTCTTAAATTCGCAAACTCATTTAACTCCTTTCGAAAATACAATTTAATACCGGAAGATTTATTTATTAATCTATGTATATATAAGTCAAAGTCCTAGAAGACTTTTCCAATTCGCGCCATCTTGAAAATGGCGGCCAGAAATGTAAACACTTTCTTTATGGAATAACTTCCGCGTTTTTCAACAAATTTCGCTAATATTTTGTACACTGGTTCTCTATTTCCTATAGACAGACTTTATGCCATTTGGGTTTCTATTTGCGGCCATATTTTAAAATGGCGGCCCGAAAACTTATAAAAATGTGCCGACGGGTTGTGCCGGATATGCCTTTGCTACTAGTATTACTATAATTCTCTGTGGTTTTCACCTTCCCATGCTCGAAATTTCTAGATTTGGTTGAAATTTTCTCTCAGAGCCTAAAAAATTCCATATAAGATTTACTCTTATTGAGATAATTCTATAATATAGCATTTCATTAACGACACTTTCATCCAATGAATTAATTTAGCCTAATTAAGTTTTTCCATAACAATTTTTAAATAAAAAAGAAACCATATCACTAGCTCAAGAACCTAAATTACCCTAATCATCTTTATTCCAGGAAACTGAGTCACTTTCAATCATAAAACTTATGATAGAATGAAATTCTATTTTATAAAAAGAAGGGGTTTCACTTTTTCAATTTACTTAAGTGAATAAGCTCGTTAAGAAGTCGGTTGGTTTTAGTAGTGGGTAGCCCAAAAAAAAAAAAAAAGAATACTCGTTTTTCAGTGCCTTGTCAAAGGTTCCGAATAATAACCCATCCAAGTCGTTATATTTACACGATGGGGTTAGCCTGATATAATCCTTCAAATATAATAAAAAAAAATATTCAAAATTCGGCCAACCCCTTAGTTCGGGCCTTGGCGACGCACGCGACTCGGCGATAGATAATTAATCGCCGCGGACACTTCAAAATATATATATATATATATATATATACTTTTAAAAGTGCAACGCGGTACTCTAGTGACGTCACCGGGCGGTCTATTCTCATGTAAATCTATGGGAAGGCTTCCTTAATTAGGCGCCGTTAGATGGGCCTTGCACGCTCCTCCGTATGGGGGAACCAAAAGACTATTTCCTCCGCTGGAAACATCGACCCTTTTAGTTACCAGTTCCATTTTACCCTCGTTTTGTTCCTATAGATGGCGTTCAATTCTTTAACGACCCCCTCTTAGCGGCCAAGGTTTTAAGGAAAAGTTACGAACGTTCTTCTACGCCAGAGTTTGCTCTAGAGGATTTAATTCGGAAAGTCAACTTGAGTGGAATTGTCGAGTAATTTTTAGAAATATCCGGGAAAGTTAAGGATTTTGGAAATTAGCCTATTGTTAAAGGGAGATTTTAAGGATTTGGAAATTAGCCAATAGTTTCAGGGATAGCTTAAGGATTTGGAAAATATAGCCTAAAATTCAAGGGAAAGTGTGAAAATAAGCCTCAAATATCAGGGAAAAAGGTCATGAAATATGGAAATTAGAGCCTAAAATATCATTGAAAAGTTGAGGGTTATGGAAATAAGAGTCTAACATGTCAGGGAAAAGATCAAGGAGTATAGAAATTAGCCTAAAATTCCAGGGAAAAGATCAAGGAATATGGAAATTAGAGCTTAAACTGTCGGGAAAAAAATCAAGGAATATAGAAATTAGAGCCTAAAATGTCGGGAAAAAGATCAAGGAATATGGAAATTAAACCCTAAAATGTCAGGGAGAAGATCAATGAAAATTAGAGCCTAAAATGTCAGGGAAAAGATCAAGGAATATGGAAATTAGAGCCTAAATGTCAGGGAAAAGATCTAGGAATATGGAAATTAGAGCCTAAAATATCATGGAAAAGATGAAGGAATATGGAAATTATAGGCTAAAAGAGTAAAATATCAGGGATAGTCAAGGAATTTTGAAATGAACATGAAACATCATAGTGCTTCTAAAATCATGTAACTATGATACTTGTCCTTTAACTCTATCCATACTTTGGAATAGATATCCCGCCTCTTAACGATATACCAGTGATTCTACCATCTCTCTCTCCTCTTGGATTTTTTCTCCGTTCTGTCCTGTGCGTGTGGGAGGGGGGGTAGGTGATGGTGGTGTGCACGCGACCCTCTTGCTCCCAAGTACTCTAGTATATAGTGCCACAATGCTCTTGAACCTCTTTCTTCTCCATTGATGGAAAGAGACTCATGATGGATGGGCAATTTTTTGCATTCTCTCCTTCCCACTCTTTTTGAAGTCAAAAAGGGGTTCGGGGGTTGTTCGCTCCCGTATATCTCGGTCTAGGCTCTTGAAAGCTTTTATCCGTTTTCTGGAAGCTTGTTGCTTCCGAATTTTCAAAATCATACTGAGCTGTTGTGATGGCGGTCCCCCATTGGTGGACCTTTTTTTATTATAGATATTTTATTTGCAAGAAGTTGTAGCATTTTATAATGTGCAAAGAAAGTTGGAATCGCGTTTTTTTCTTGTGAGATTTCAGTTTTTACTTAATAATGAATCAGTCAACTCAGTTCTTCTTGTGAGATTTGACGTTTTACTTGATAGTGATGTCAGTTCAGTTTTTTACTTATGGTTTGCCATTAACAACTTCAATAACAAGTGACTTTGGGAATTAGATAGCAGACGACACGTGTATTACGACGAGTTTTTCCATATTATTTAAAAATACCATAAATTTACAAACCTCATTTTAATTTCGACTGCCGTATGGTATTGGTCGTTTTAAATACTTGAAAATGTAAAATTAACACCAATTCGCTAGTTTTGTTATTTGAAAATATAAATCCCTTGACTGGAAAAAAAAAACTCAGATTGCTCTTTTTTGCTCTAATGCTACATCAAATCCAAACAAAAAGCGATCTCAGTTCGATCTTAAGAAAACACGCATCATTTTCAGAGCGTTTTTAATAATAGATTTTTCCTGCCAAAATGTCTATAGTCTGAGTTACTTAACAAGTCGTATACTGATCTGTCTTTTTATACTGATCGGTTCGGAACGGAACTCGGACCGTGCACGCTACCTATGGAAGACGTGAATCCGAATTCGAGGTGATCTCGATTTACCAATGAAACACAAAAACCTTTCAGAGCACTCCGAGTGCATTCCGAATAGAATTCGCTATAATTCTCAAAAACTTTCTTTTCACAACCTTTGACCGTGTGGGAAAACCCACTGCAAAACCGGACCGGGTTTTCCAACTCACTTTTTAATCTAAAAAAAAGAAAAAAAGCAAACTGTTCAAACACAGTCGAAATAGTCATCAAATTCAGGAAATGAGCATCTTCCCTTCGTTTAAAATATCGTCAAAAAATTCTTTCAACTGCGAGGAGAGAAAGTTCATGTACCCATCATCATACCAACGCTCGACGAGGCCCCTCAAAATGGCACCCCTTTCATTCAAAATAAAAAATAGAGAGCCATCCAGCACCGGCACCCAAAGTTCCCCGTTGCCATTGTTACAAAGAGCGACAATACATTGCAAGCAACGCGGCAGCATCGGATGTTCCGCTATATACTCAAAGCCATTATGCTCCTCGACTTTAGTTTTGTTCCTTTTGAGAGCGGATAGAATCCGAACGTCGAAGTTTGTTTAACCAGCTCATCCGAGCTCGAACAATATGCTGTTTTGTAAATGGGGTTGCTCGCATTGCATTCATCTTTTCTATATGAAGATGGAGATACTTTTAATGCATTATGTTTGCGACTCTCTTCTTATTAGAAATGCTAGTCGCGTGCCCTTTTATGGATGGCCCTATATTACTGCATTATTAACTAGGTACATTACTATATGGTATATATATACTGTACACTGAAAAACACCCCGTTACTCGTTGCACTTAATGGATATCCTTTTTCGTACGTAAGACATCTTAGGGTCGGGTTATGATGTATACATTATTTTGGATTATATCCATTTTAGTATCGTATTATTTGCTTATATTAGGATGTGCTTGGGTTATTATTATTATGCAGATAGAGGTTTTTAACGTAATATTGACTAAAAATTCAGAGCATAAAATATATATTTAAAGGAAAAGTTCAGACAACATAACATTATACCTCTTAAAGGGAGGGTGAAGTGGAAAATCAAGTTATTTTTTATCGATTCTTCTACATATTAGAAGACCAGTCTGCGTAGTAATTCAGGAAATACCTCCGAATGATTTTAAAATTCAAATTAGGTTCAGATTTTAAGGATAATTTGAAATAAGCAAAACGCACTGCCATATTGTAAACAAAATTATCGTGACACGCTTCATGTCTCGCGCCACGATTGTCACATCGCGCGCAAATATTATCTAATCTCGCCACAAAATTTAATTCGACACGTAGCATGCCACAAGAATTTTGTTAAGAGAAAAGCAGGGCGTTACGCGATTGGTCGGAGGGGCTTATTTCAAATTATCCTAAAAATCTGAAACTAATTTAAATTTTAAAATCATTCGGAGGTAATTCTGGTCTTATAATTAGAAGAAGAATCGATCAAAAATCTGTAGATTTTCCACTTCACCCTCCCTTTAATAGAACGGACCTTGTTCTTAAAATTAAAGGGAAAATATTAATAAAATAAACGATCTCTTATTTAAAAGTAATTACTCTTTATTTGGTCTTAAAAATGCTGCCTACTGCCCGGCCATGTTTAGAGGCGTTTGCTAGCCAGAACCCGCACCCGACTGGTCTATATGTACAACTCTATCCTTTTAAAGCGTTTATAGTGACCCTTACTCCATTTATGGACCAGTACATCAATCATCAGAGAAACCTAAGTCTACTGCGATTAACCCCCCAATTAATTAAATACTCTTATACGTTACATGGCTATACCTGCCGATTAAAGTGCACGCATTTCGGGTGATCGCTTATAGCTCTTCAGCTTGCACGTTGATAAAAAACGTGCAATATAGAAACAAAGCGTTTTTATCTGTCCTTTTAATCCGTTCGGTCCATTTAAACCTAATTCAAAAAATGTCATCTGAAGAGCGACATATTAAACTGGCCATTAATTCTGAATAAATTAGATCCAGAAAGATTAAAACTCGCATTCAGTCTATAATTTGGAAACTGCTCATTCGAAACGAATTTAAAATAACAAGACTTATCTCTTGAGGGTACCTATACGTCAGACCAGGAATACATACAGATAATAGGAATTATTGCGCCCATATATCTCATGTTAAATTCTATGCGGGTATTGTGGGACGGACTTGAGCAATTATCCGTCACACCAGGGATAGATTTAATTTTAGAAGTAGGAATAGTGAAAGGTTAGTATTTACTTCAGTCCGACTCATAGCCCACTATAGAGCCCCTCCCTCTAACACGTAACGAAAAGTTTAAATTATCTTATTGGCTCACTTAAACTACGTTTTGATGACGTTGCTGGCGGGGACGGCGAAAAATACGAAATTCCTGTCGCTATGACCCTCCTCTTCTTTCATACCCCCAGCTTTAGTTAAATGAACTATTTGGATCGTGTGAATAGAAGCTTGATGAGTTATGTCACCAAAAAAGTTGGATAGGAAATATTTTATCAGCGATCCAATTTTTGCTGACTCAACTTTTTGATTTCATGCCTTCAGCCAATCAAAATGATTTACAAAAATACCTTTGCCCGGGTTATTACGCAAGGTAGATGGCGCTTAAAAAGTTCCATTTGTGAAAAAAGGAATGATTTGCTCAAATTTTCACTTCTCAAAGGTTGGTCAAATTGATAAAACTTTTGGACTCGTCTTGGATCGTCTGAAAGTGCCTTAACTTTGATTTCATTGGTTAGTAAAATTCATCAAAGAGTAAATAATGATCAGTAACTCTTCCCACAAAGTGCACCTAGATACGTTGAGGAAATGGCTTCACTATGATTCCTATGAAGTGTATGCATTCCTAGTCAGACAGAGATAACTACGCGTTGATTCATTCAATGAGATCATTTCAAAGTCGCGAAGCACAATAATTGGAAAAATACTACGAACAAAATATTCGAATTAATAGTTTTGAAAGGCGGATCGTACGTTTATAGGAGCACACCTGTGAAGCAAGGTTCTAACAACAGAAAGCTTCGCGTGATACGTATTTAGGCTAAAAATAAGGAATAGAGTCCGGGAGACCTATCGCTTGATTGAATTCAATCGCATTCGGTTAGATGGGCCGACCCCGCGCGCACCTGTATGGGGACAATACGCCCTGTTCCTTCCACCAACCTCTATTTACAATGGCCAGACACTCCGCTGTACGGTACTGTAGCTAAAAGCACCACTGACCACCACGCGTCCTAGTCGCTCCAAAAATAAAAACTAGAATTGGATATCCCAATTTGGGTTAGGGATTCGTACATTCATTATTCATGGATTCGGTGGATAGTTCTGATCTGCTTCTATTTAGTGGGGTTTATACAATTTTATCACGAATATTGAACTACTATATGGTCAGTAGCAGTAGTAAAGTTAACCCAATATGTAATTTACTTCTGTCAGTAGCCATACCTTGGAACACTTTTTGGAAAATCAGATACTTCAAAGCCAGGTAATTTACACGAGTTTATGAGCAATACATAAAGTTTGAACAATTGCCGATCGATTGCACCCATTTACAGACTTCTAGGACGCATACTTTTCCGGAAAAAAATGGGGTTTAAAAAGCTTGGTGACAGCACTAACTTCCCAATTTGCAACGCAGTCAGTGCTAATTTGTTAAAATGGAACAGCTCCTTCCTAACTTGGAACACCTCTGCCTAACTTGGAACACCTCTGCCTAACATGGAAATATAAATGCGAGAATACGAAGTTAGAATGAGTAATAATAGGGCTACTGACCAAATTAGGTGAATTTCATTTCAAAGTTTTCAGATACATTAACTCTCCGTATTTGCAATTTAACTAGTGAATTGTTATAACATATAGCTTGACTGCGCCATATTCTAGTGTTTCCCAAAGTTTTCGAAGTTGTTACACATCTTTTTCCCGTTTAAGAATATATGACCATGTGAATTGTTTTTGGATTTCAGAGAACTATATTTTGGATAATTTATGTATTTGACTTTGCCATATACGATCACTTAAATGTTTGGAGAAAATATGATTTTATGACCCGTGTTAAACCCAGACAAGGTCACTAGACTAGACACCTAGAGACAGTGCTCGATTAATTATTTGTACGCCAATAATGACTAAAAGCTACAGTGGCATACACTTTTTTTAGGATTTTCTTTCAAGATTCATCATAAAACTATCTACACATTTTTCAAGCACACAAGCCATGTGTACGATATTCATTGATTGATCGAGTAAATTCATGATGAATTCATCTTCTATATAGACAGACATAGTTGAGGGCCGGGGGTGGGATCGCGTGCCAGATAGACTGAGTGTAAGAGAGGGCGCTTTATATAAATGAGGGGCTAGTTTTTGGCTTACTTGCTTGGGGTCACTCCCAAATGCACGCTTTCAATTATCTCCGACTCCCTTGGCGCATGCCCATTCCATTTTTATAGTTCTTTTCGACTAATTAGATTCAGTGATGGCGAGAAATGTTTTTTGCTACGTCGATGATTTGATTAATGAGATTTTTGCTCCCGTAACAACTTAATAGACTCGGTCTGCATGCGAGTGTGTGATCAGGGTTTAAAATACGTATAGTTGTTAGGTTTTGTTTGGAATAATCGTAATCCTATGAAAAACATTAACATGTACAAAAATGGGCCAAGCCTCGCCTCGTGTCTTTTCCGCCGTAAAACGTTCTGAGATCCCATGTAGAGCCAAGTCTGCCTTTTCGTTCTTATTCAATCGCCGATTGAACAATTATGTTATAAATTAAGTCCTTTTCCTAATTAATAACCAATATTCTTTGACTCTATCATTATTATACATCTTTGTTCGTATCAAAAATATCGTGACTTGGCAATCGCATGTAAGTAATATTAAAAGGTAGTCGAGGGGATATTCACTAAATCGTCGCCGATTTTAAAATAATCGAAGGGATGTTCACTAAATCGTTTATGGACGAGTGTATATGTACAAGTTTATAAGATGAGTCATGCACACCCCTATGTACACGTTTATATAGGTAGTTACATGCGATTGCCAAGTCACGATATTTTTGATACGAACAAAGATGTATAATAATGATAGTGTCAAAGAATATTGGTTATTAATTAGGAAAAGGACTTAATTTATAACATAATTGTTCAATTGGCGATTGAATAAGAACAAAAAGGCAGACTTGGCTCTACATGGGATCTCAGAACGTTTTACGGCGGAAAGGACACGAGGCGAGGCTTGGCCCATTTTTGTACATGTTAATGTTTTTCATAGGATCTCACTTCTTTTTGTAGACCCTCTCGTTATACTTAGGTAGTTGTATTAAAACAAGACCCTCTCGTTGTACTTCGTTTGCCAATATAATTGCTAACGCTTGTCCATATTTACGCTGAATTACCCCTTTCGACCCCTAGAGAATATTCAAAAAAGATAGTACGCTATATCCTAATATAAGAATGTAGCATCAGTTACGACCTTTACGTCCTTTCAACAAGAACACACACTATTTCTGTTGAAAAGACGACAGCGCCATCTAGTTTTAAAAAAAGAACTAAAGAACAATTTTATAAAAATTTTGGGATGTTTTAATTTTTCTGTGCTTTATAAAATAAATGAAAACAAAATCCTGAATTTTAAGTTTCTATCTACCCTAGAAGTACCTTAGAATTTTGATGATCGGTGAGTGAGTGAGTGAGTGACAAAATAAGGTAAATTTCACCTGCGATATTTCGAAAAGTATAAAGGGTAGGAACTTGAAATTTGGAAACTATTGCTAGGATTGACAGTCCTCGCGGCAAGCAAAATTTCAGACTTTTACCTATACCCATCACGAAGTTACAGTGGTCTTAACAGTACCGTGAGTTGCTTCGAGAAAAGGATGTCAGTGCTCGACTTGGCGGGGAGCACTGCCGTGCTCCCAGATCTTATATACAGGTTGTGATAGGCCTGGTATAAATTAAGGGGATGTTTTTTGGGCTATTTTGAGTCGAAAATTTTCTATGAAATTTTGCCATCCGGGCCACCGTTTTTAAGTTAAGATTGGATTATTTTACGGATAATTAAGTAATAAAATTTGAATTTAATTGAATCATCGTTTTACTGAATTTGAAAGTTGTAATTCTATCTATAAAAACAACATTATCCATACATGTATATTTCATTTGGGTGCGACCAAAGACTTTTAGTGTTCTGTGTCTGCATAAACAGGTAACTCTTCCCTGTGTCCACCTTCTTACAATACCAAGACAACGCCGGGTAGCTTAATTAGTACAAGATATATTGTTAATTATTCTCCAATTTTAGTTGCAATTTATGAATAGCGTGCAAGCTAGCTCAAGCAGAACAGACTACAACACAATACATCACACACTACTAAAATATTAACTTAGAATGAACCCTAATTTAATTAGGATTAAAAGCGTAGAGAATAGTCCAGGCGGAAAACCAAATTCCTTATTGTCAATATTGCAGTCATGCAAACGGAGCCTACACAAGCTGCACGCTTGTACACAACAACAAAACAAGCTCGAGGATTAGTTGTCCAAGTGGAAAGTAATACGCCGGTAACCCTGCCTTGGGGTCAACCCCGAACCCGATTTTAGCTCTCAGCGAGGGGCGTGGCTCGATGTCACGTCAGACTCCTATTCTATAAAAGTGTATATCTCTGCATGTTACACTGAGATTGCCCTTAGTTCTGCACCAGAACGATCTGCTTGTCCGATTTTCTAAGAAGCTAATCAATCAGCGGCTTGTCAACCACGAATTTCCTAGCTACCCCGTCCTTGGGTTTGAGAGTTTATGGTGACCCCGTTGAGGGTCGTCCACCCCCGCAGCTTGAGCTTGACGCCGGACGGACCGTTGGCTGGCGGATTAAGAGGCTAATCTATCGATAACATCGGCCAGACTGTCAATCCTTTTGCGTTTAGCTCAGAGAGGCTATTCACGATCTGAGTCCCCCAAATACACCGATTCCACTAGTTACAGAAGTAGAAAAATTCTGAAGTCTTTAAAATGAAACTCGGCGGAAGCCCGGAACACAGCGAAACCTATCTTTCTGGTCACAGAAACTGAACTTTGACTGAATGTCCAGTAGTCCACGTCTACTTAAATTTTCACCATGGATTGTATTCTAAAAGTTTTGACTTTGGATGAGCTTATATTTAATTGAAAAATAGCACGGACTGAAAAATTAAAATTCTGGCTCGGATTCTATGCCTTTAAAAGTATGACGAAGATTGCTTCTTCCTTCCTAAAATTGGGCTTGATTTTTTTACTAGTGAAAATCAGCTCTCGTAAAGATCTAAATTTTCGCAAAAACGTACATGGTGCCGAAACCCGGGAATAAGAGCGAAACATACTGGACCCTTTGTAATCTCAAAGAACCAATGTTTATAGCAAGTAAACAACATTTGTATTTGTCCGTTTCGTAGTGACCTATAGAAATATCATTGACGTCACGTGACGAAGGTCAATAAAAATATTTGTGTTATCACACCCCCAAGCGACGTAGCCGCAGCGTAGAGATTTGTTAATTATCAACTTAGACATTTCAAAAGACACAATGTGATACACCAAATTAGTCAGTAATGTGTCAAAATACTTTTGATGTCTTCGTGATAGTCTACTTTTGCTTTTTCCGATTTCCCTATTTAACCCAAGGGGGTTGGTTGGTTTGGTTTTCCTTCTGTTTTCCAGCAGTTTAGGCGGCTTAGAGATGACCATTTTGATGTCATCAGCTTTGATCGGACATTCTCGTTCCGCATGGCTTGATAAAGTCTGTCCCTTACTGTCTTTCTCTCCAGGACCTCTTTGTTGTTTATAGGCGGCTAGGATTATAATCCTTATGTTCACCACTCGGGATTAAAAGAGAGAGAGAGAGAGAGAGAGAGAGAGAGAGAGAGAGAGAGAGAGAGAGAGAGAGAGAGAGAGAGAGAGAGAGAGAGAGAGAGAGAGATCGGGCTTTTCAGTTTTACTAATTTGTGTCAACTGTCTACCGATGGCATTAAAAGTTGAACGAACATTCACGCTGGCTCAAACAAATATAAGGCTCGTTATTGTTACCGCATGGTTTTAAGCTGTACGTGCATAAAGTAATTACAGATAATCCCGAGATATTGTTATGGTGGGTTATAAAAGCGGAATGGTTATACCCTACCTTGATTTTAACAATCGTTATGATTGTGTCTGCCTTTTTTTAATCGGTTAAATCTCGGAACGATGAAAAGAGAGACTTTAGGCGAATGTTCGAACAAAAACGTTGTTTTTAAAGCAAGTTAATTTTTGGTTTTTCGTATGCTTGTTCTTAATGCACAGTCGCAATTTGTTAATTTCCGAATTTCACCAAAACTGCATTGTTCATATCCGGGGAAGTTTTTAGAAGTGGTTTGGTGGAGTTCTCAAGGTTGGGTCCGCGAACCCCTACCCTGTAAAGAAGGTCCTATTCTAGACCAATAACATTTTAGCTTTATAATTAACCTCTAATTAAGCATCGTTTTGTTGCATTTAAAAGTTTGAAAAAAAAGTTTAATTTTGTTAAAAAAGGAAAACAACATCATGCATAGCCCAAAGACTATTTAGTGTTTACATAGACAGGAAACTCTTCCCGGTTACCAATGCCTTAAAACAACCGCTCAACTCCGGGTATAGCTTAGCTGGTATTGTACAATTTTGACCAAATTCCTTTGTAATCCAACAATGGACTCATGTCTCATCCAACATTTAACTACCTTTGTTAACATGTCTATTTTAAGTTAATGACTACTGAACCTAATAAAGAAATCTCTTGGCTTTGAGACTTTTTTTCATATACTTTCCAAGGTGCTAAGTTAGTATAGCGAATTATCCTTGCAATATATATTTTTTTTACGATCATGGGTGAAAACTACACTCTAGTGAGCGCTAACGGTGCATGGAGTAAAAAAAAATCAACTTTTAAAATTGGAAACGAAATTCCACACCGTTTTCCTTTAAAAATACCAATCAAGCCCAGGAAAAAAAGGAATTTTTCCTATGGGTGTCCTATAGTCGTCCCTCGAGACGCCAAGGGAGTAAAATGCACAGTAAAAGCGGATCGGCAATCCCTATGTATGCATATATACATCGAGTCGTAATAAAATCTATCAGGGTAAAATTTGGGAGCACTAACCAGCTGCTGTGTTGAAAACTATCGACTCCGTTAAATATTTAATCGAAGTTCAGGGGGACAAGCTGCCCAATTAAACTATATGTAACAGCGTGGCTTAGCTAGTATATAGTTACCAAGCCACTGAGGTGGTATTTTTGCTACTACGCCTTGCATTATGGAAAAGTGATAACTTTTCAGTTTTATCAAGTGCTTTGAATGGAAAGTGCTTGCATTTTTTTATTTGTTGTTCGATAAAATGAATGTTTATTTCAAATTTTAACTATGTATCTATCTTATAAATATTTGTGAAAGGGGTTTGTTTGTATTTATGTTTGTTCTTTATGCACAGTCACAGTTAATTAACCAAACTTCACGGGTTATATCAGTAACACCAAGAAGCGATATCTAGTTTACTATAGAAGTTCTAAGATGCGTGCGCCATAGTCCCAGTCCCCCTTTCAAAATAAAACGGGGGACGTAAAAGGAGGCCGGGCTAATTCGCCTCTCCTTAATCAAAAATACGTAATTTTCGTCATTTTCGTCGGGCTGAAGTGAGTTTTGAAGAACCAATGAGATGCTGGTTGTAATTTAGAGGCGGGGATTAACTCCGGACCTATACGTTTGGACTGGAGATAAAGCTATAAATGTGGCAAATTTAAATCTTCTCCCTAGTAAACTAGATATCTTCTTGGTAACAATAGGGAAAGGTTCCTTAGGAGTGGTTTGCATATTAACTGGCTTAATGGCTAGGGGTCCGCGGACCCAACCTTGATTGACTTACTTCTCATAGTGTTTAGCTATATCAAATTAGGAAATTAACGAATTGTGACCGTGCAAACATCTAAACAAACAAAAAAACACTTTCCCTTACGACAATTTTTGAAGATAGAAATTCAACATCGTCATGAATACAAGCTGTTCGCGTAACTAAACCACCCTGTATAAGGTGATAGGCTCTGAACGGAAGCCCTTTTCCCAGACAGGGAGGGGCAGTTATCGGGTTCCCTATTCAATTCGGCAATGACATTGGATTATTATAGAGTACAAGACATTTAATCTATTATGAATGTTCTATCCTCTATTTTAGTTTTGCTAGAGAGGTCCCGTATAGCAAAGTCAGGGGGCTAGGGATAAGGCTATAGTTGTACCAGGAGCAGATGACAAAGGAGTCTCGGACGCTAGCTTCCACAATATAGAGGGCAATGGGACCCGCGTACGTCACAGCTGTAGCGGTTTCGTTTGCCATAGAGGCGCTATCAGACATTATAGCAGACGATGCTTTTGGTGGATTATACCTGGCACCAAAGTCTGCTGGGAATATTTTTGTAATAACGGACTAACGGTGGCTACTGAGGTTCGCCTTACCCGATCGCGACATAAATTTACACAATATAATTACTTTATTCAAACAGCTGTAATCGTTGGTATTAAGATAAAAGATAAGACTTAAAGGTAGGAATTTATTGACTGCTACAAGAGGTTGGAAACGAAATCACTGTCTCTTACTTTTTGTGTTTTAAAAGATCGTGAGTGATTTCTTTTCCCAACCTCTTGTAGCTATCATTTAATTCAAGAAGAAATTTTGAAAAATTTGGCACTGAAACACATTTTAGTTTTTTAATAGTGTACATACGTTACTCGCTGGACTTTTCATTATCAATTTTAGTCTAAAAAAAAAGATTAAAAAGTCGTTGAAATCCATTTTTTAACTCTAATACTCGTTAAGCCTAGGCTAATTATAAGCAGACGATACGTATTTTTAAAGAGAGGCTCCAGACGCGATTTCCCAGATCTCCATTCGAGACTTTGCAGCCACGCTATTGGTTGGAAAATAAAGCTCAAATTTCCTACGAGAGGTGGCACTGGCGTAATGATTTTGGTTAATAATTGTGACGTTCGCGGATCCCATTGCCCTCTACATTATGGAAGCTAGCGTCCGAGACTCCTTTGTCATCTGCTCCTGGTTGTACGCGGGACTAAACGTTCATTAAAGATTCATAAAGCGCTAGTGTTAGTGTTAACAATAGGCGGGGACACCCAAAAATATTCTTTGAAAGAGAACAAAGGAGATCCCTTGTTGAAAATTGCATGCATCGAGTTGACAACCTGTACCGCGCTGGGGGTTTTAATGAAATAAAGCTTGCTTTGTATTTTGCTTCTCGATAAGAAGGTATTTTAATACCTTAGTATTAACTTATCTTAAATGCATGGATTTTTATTGAATCTATAAAATACCGTGCACCTTTACTGTCGTTCACTTACCATTGATTTGCTAATCTTTGATAGGTCATTGGTGATGTCATAGCTACGATAAACAAACAAATATATTTTATATAGGATTTATAAGGTGTAAAGATTTCTTTAAAAAATGTTAAATTTTGCGTTAGTATGAAAATGTTAAGTGTTTCATGAATTTGTATAGAAAAATGTTAATTTTTAGGAAAATGTTAAATTTTTCATAAGTCAGTAGGGAAATGTTAAAGTTTTCATGTGTCAAAAGGAAAATGTAAATTTTTTTCATGCGTCAGTAGGAAAATGTTAAATTTTTAACGGGCTGTTGGCAATTGTCCAATTTTTTTCACGGACTGTAGAAAAATGCAAAATTCTTTTCACGTGCTGCAGGAAAAAGTCTAATTATTTAATCAATCACAAGTAACATGTAAAAAGTTTCATGTGTCATTAGTAACATGTTAAATTCATTATAAATTAGTAGAAAAAATGTAAAATTCACATACTCCGAGTAAAGACATAATTTTATTAAACCAAAAAACCTGGTTCAAGTAAAGTTATGGGGGTCTATGAAATAAATAAGAGTAAAATAGCAATGGGTGAACTAGATGTAACGTAATGGCCATTGAAACTGCGTGCTTGGTTCGAGCATGAATTCAAGGGGATTGTTTAACTTTCTTCTAGCTCAATTGACCAATTCAACTCCCTGTTTTATTTTATTTTATAACTATCTTGCACCGTGTTGCCTTTTCTTTAATAATAAGCCCATCTAAATGCGTACTCTCATAGATTCAATAGCGTTGAAATACAAGAGGGGGTCGGGGTTTTGGAATGGCTCGAATATGGGCCCCATAAGGGAGATTATACTACCCGGGGTATTTCAATCTAACCCGACTTCTTTCTCTCTCTCTCTCTCGTCGTTCCAACTCGATTGATCGTTGCTCAAACTCCATACGCAGGACTTGTTCGTACTTACAATTAATTTTGTTATTTTAAAATATTTAAAACATTGTATTAAATGGACAGAACCTTTGTTGTAAGTTTTTACTATCATCAGAAGGGGATAATAGACGAAGTATGACACTCTGCATCCTCTTAATACTTTAGTTACGCCACATGATTCTTCCCAGTATCAGCACCCTTTTTGTTTGCTCTCCTGATCATCAAACTTCAGATGGGAATGATCGCACCGTGGGGTGAATTATATAGTTTTTAGGTACTACTAAATCCCCAGCAATCAACCCACAAACCTAATTGTCTTGACGTGGAAAAAAACGCACAAGCGCATGCGCCTTGCCAAATAGTTAAACAGCGCCAATAGAGTAATGACGAGGGAACTAACAACTATTTATTTCGGTTTAGTAATCTTACTCCAAATGTAAATATGATGTTGGAGAGAATCATGTTACAATTACCCCGCTTTGTGGTACACTTCTCTCGAAGAGAAGTATTATGTAATTCTGGTAGCATTCAATCTAACTGACTGGTAATCAATGCCAAGCACAAACCGCTCTACCCAGGAAGATGAAATTTTGTAGGGACGTTACTCCCCTATTTCTACTTAAGAAGTAGGTACTAAGTAAGATTTTTTTGAATCAGCGGCCATCTTGAAAAATGGCGGCCAGAGATGTGAAAAACCTTAGTTGGGGAACAACGTTGATTGTACATTTAGTATACCATATTTTAAAATGTCTGCCCCAGACGTTACAAAAACATACTAACTTAAAACGCCAGGTCCTTTTGCTAATAGTTTTAATACATTAACACTGTCCAATTTAAGACCCTTAAATTGATACAATGTGATCAGGCCTGTATTGTTTTTATATCCCTGGAATTACCGGGAGCTGTTCTTAAGATTGAACCAATCGCTTTGAAAATAAAAACTGGGTGAGATGGAAGGTACTATAGTGTACGATACCCTACAGACCTAGAACAAGTATATCGGTGACAAGTTTAAAACCGCAGGAAACCTTTCTCCCTTATTTGAAGGAAAAACCCTAAATTTATTGGCCATTTGGCAGCGCCCTCTTTAGTCGTTTAAACTCCCGAGAGCTTTTTCCACTTTGGCCGGTATAAAAATGGGCCATTGAGCGTGCGCCGCCGTGAACTAACTTTGACTCTATTAGGGTTAAAATGACCCCGGCAGGGGAGCTTTCTTTGTAACTTAAAAATATAGGCCTTTAACTTCATTTGGCCATGGTATAGAGTTAGGCCACCCTCCTATAGAGATCTCTCTCTCTTTTTTCGAAAACTTTCTCTGTTTTTACGGAGCTTTACGATCAACGCGGGGGTTACATCCATTGAAATAGTTTTAGCTACCAATGGAACGAGCGATTCAATACGCGCCATTTTAAAATTACTCGAAGTCGTTTAATACATCTTGGCAAGTGATATTCCGCAAGTACAAAAAAGCCTCAAGATGAAAATGACTACCTGTTTGAATCTCAAATTTTATTTAGAAATTGGTCGTAAGCCCAAAGGTTTAAGTTAATTATGTATTCTAATATCCAAATCATTTTGTTAAATTATTCTATTGCTTAAAAAATTCCTTGTAATTTTGCACCTGGAAATCAAACCCGAGCTAGCTCTCTAAAACTTCACAATTCAAAAATCACTCTCTCAAACTTCAAAATCAACTTCGAACAAATTTTGAAAGTTCCACAAAGTAATAAAGACCTATTCAGACTATTGTAAAATCTTAACGTTCCCGTCGTCGGTACGTTCATTTCTCTGTTCAGACGACTTAAAAGAAGTGGCATCTATGGTGATTTTGGAACTAAGACTTTTGAATTCAAAAATAGCCGAATCCAACATGACAACTATGTCGCCAAGAATTCTAAGCTTTTCATTTAACGTCTGCTAATGCATAACTCACTCGATCATACATCAGTATACTCAGTAAGACATGATCGAATGAGCTATGGCTTAAGAAAAGGCGCTAACGAGGGCGGGGGGGGGCGCCATCTCTACACTGCCGGACGAAACTGAAAATTTTCAAACTAAACCCGCGAATATTTTACATAGCGAGCAAAGCGACCTCACTGACGCGAACGTAACATTCTAGTCTAGTCTGAATGAACCTATAGATGTACTAGAATAAAACATTTAGTTACCACAGACCAAAACAAACCCCACTCTGTCTATCACGTTCTCGCCACCAAACTTTTGACGTCACTACCGCTAAAAACCGAACTTCCGGTACGATTATGAGGCTTGTTAAAATTATACTTTCATATAATTATTCCAAGATAGCCACCGCGTGGAATGATAACGGAGAGTTATAGGTTTGAAGTCGTCAATCGATTTAAAAGAGCCCATAAAATATGATGTCCGAACATACATAATTGATGATGTTTATTACGAAGTCCCTCTTGCTGGACTCCCTAACCAGTATTTATACTAGGCGGAGAGTTGTTGGGGCTCGCTTCGCGTTGACCTCCCGCTGTATCAAAGCGAGTAATCGCCCCGTAAGTGTGTGGTCACTCTCAATAGAACGTCCGGTGATCGGATTTTCCTTTCCCTCGATAACGTATTTACTTCGTCAAATCGGACAAAAGCATCCTCTCTCTCTCTCTTCCAGCACCCATCGTCCCTGGCGGTAAATAAACTCGACTCTCTGCTCGCTCGGACCTCTTGTCGATGGGCGCTGTAATTCCAGAGTCCATTTCCGCGTCTCGACTATCGGTCGACTAGAGCCAGAGAGAAGATTCCGGAAGTTTCTCCGCCAAACTTCCGGTCGAACTAGAGAAAGGACGTTTGAAAATGCGTTTGTGTTGTACGGCGCTGTACGTCACGGAGATAGTTACATGATTTGTCCATATTGAAGGTTAAGAGGGTTTCTCTTCAATGATTGATTTGAGGCAATTTTGGCATTTGACCTATAGCGGACGAAAGATCTTTTTACTTCTAAGTGTTGCCCACTTTCCGTTTTCAGATATTTATTTTTGTGTCATGAGTCGGACTCTCTTTATGATTGAAATAGCCATTTATGTGCTTTCAGAGAGTGGGGGAGGGTTGTTGTTTTTATGCTTGTTCGTTAAGTGCAGTCATAATTCGTTAATTTCCGAATTTGATTTGCCAAACTGAACGGTTGATATCAGTAACATCAGAAGAAAATAGGGGAAGTACGTATTCTTAGCTATTTCGCGAGACGTCACTTTATCGGTTTTTTCGCGCCACTGAATATCCGCTTTTTTTGGCGGGAAACCGCGGATGAATACAAGAAACTATTTTCTTCGAAGGTTCGTCTGCTATCCAGCTGAATGCTGATTTTGTTATTGTACCTTACTTCTTGAGTTTACTATGGCCGAGGCTTAACGAGTCACTCGAATTTGGCGAAAATTCTACTTGAATACCTTTAGTTTTGCCTTTAAAACTTGTCTGGCTTTTCTTGTCACTAGTTTCACGATATACTAAATTACACTGGACAGAACTATCCATTTTTAACTCTTAATTGAACGATAACTTTCAATGTCAATCTACCCGGGCGAAAGAAGGACGGAAATCGTCGTCTATACTCTGTAGTTCGGTTTCTCACGGTATGGTGGCGCACCTTCAAAAATTTCTATGGTTCTCTGCCTATCTCTGATTGGCCAATTTAAAGCGATAGCTTGTTTCTGGGAGAGAAGGACGACTTGCACTAGCGAAAGGTACGAATACGTACTTCCCCTATTTTCTTCTGGTAACATCAGAAGTAGGATAAGGGACTAGAAGTAAAGAGCTCTAGCATTGGTAATAGATCCTGGCACTAATGAACAAATTTGAGGATTTTATGCCGCTTCCATTCGCGCCTACACTAGAGAGAAAAAAATTGGTCTAGTTTCAAAAATATTTCCTACCCCCTTCGGGCCTTCCCCTCAACCCAAAGCCGAAGAACACGGCCGCGGGTGCTTGAATCTAGTTCGGCCGTCTACCGCCGCGAGCGTCTCACGTTTTGGAGGGAAAATTCAGAAACCGCTACCAGAGGGCCAACCGTTGGTGTGTTATCAAGAATATTCACTTTCGCCAAGTGAAGAATTTGGTGACCTCGATACTTCTATTCCCTTATCTTACTTCTGGTAACATTAGGAGAAGGTTCATAAGAAGCGGTTTGGTTTAATTCCTCAAGGTTGGAACAGAGGTGAACCCTTATCATTAATCTGGTAAAGAACGTCCTATTCTAGACTTGGGTTTAGCTTTAGCTTTATTGATTAACCCCCTAATTGAGCATGGTTTTATGAAATTAAAACTTGTGAAAACATTAGTTTCTGAAGAAACAACATCATTTTACATTTGAAGCAAGGTTACTAAACCGAATCTCATACGCGATAAATAGCTCCCTCATCATTTAGTGCTTATATATTTGCCAAGGCGCGCCTGTAGATTTTGGACCCACGTCAAGACAATCAAGGTTTGTGGGTTGATTGCTGAGGATTTAGTACCAAACAGTTATAAAATGCAAAATGCACAACACCGTACGATGATCAGGAAAGCAAACAAAAAGGGGTGAGCCTGGGAAGAATCATGTTACATAACTAAAGTATTTGAGGATACAGAGTGTCATCCTTCTTCTATTATTCCCTTCTGATACAGTATATTGAATGTTACAAAGTTACGTTTTATTCATAGTCGAGGACGGGTCCTGATATTTTAACAAACGAAAGTAGCCGAGCAAAGAGAGAGAGAGAGAAAAGCCAATCTCTCTTTTAGAAGGAGAAAGAAAGATTGTTCAATCGCGGGGGATCACGTGAATTCAGGATGTCGGTAATTTCCAAGGAAGTCCAAAAAGAGAGGGCGGAAATGTCATCTAATCCGGAAGTAGGACCATGAGAGACTGCACTACCGCGTACTGGTAGAGAGAACAGAGAATATTTTTTGATTGCATGCCATAAAAAGAGAGGTCGGAAATCAAAAGAGAAATAAGTCGAACGCTTCATTTGAAGTATTTATCATGCCTAGCCATTGGATCTTATCCGACATATCTCTGTTTGTGCTTTTAAAAGAGAATGAGTGAGTGAAAGAGATGTTTAGGAGATATTTTAAATTTTTTATTTGAATACTTATCAGTTAAAGGACCCGGCGTTGCTAGGGTATATTTTTGTTACTTTTCGCTTCGCCATTTTAAAAGATGGCAGCATGCTTAACTCTAAAGGTAGTAAAGCCCGTCCATAGGATATAAAGAACCAGAATACTGAATATTAATGGATTTGGTTGAAAGGTTCACGGACGTTATAGGGTATGGTTGCTTTTTTTACATTTCTGCAGGCACCATTTTTAATTTTTTCGAGATAACCGCGGATTTAAAACCTATTTATTAGTGAGCAATTACTACTTCATAGTAACGTTCCTGATAATTTTCAGCTTCGTAGGAAAAATGGTTTTGGTTGGGCATATAATTCATAAAATCTGGACTTTAACTTGCATTATATATAGATTGAGATTAAGAATGGTATGCCAAGTGTGATTGTTGCGAAAGCACCTGTAAAATGTTTCAACGGCTAAGCATCGGGTTTGAATCGTAACTCCAACATTTAGGCGATCGTCCTCTTTTAATTTTTCTCATCCCAAGTGCGAACTTAGCTATGATTTTTGCGAAAACGCTTGTAAAAATGTTCGAACCGCTAGGCGTCAATGTTCAACCGTAACTCTAACATTTAGGCGGAGGTCATCTTTAATTTCTCTCATCCCAAGTGTGAAATTGATTTGCGAAAACGCCTGTAAAAATGTTCCAACCGCAAAGCATCAATGTTCAACCTAACTCCAACATTTAGCGAGATTGTCAGCTTTTAATTTCTCTCATCTGAAGTGTGATCTTAGTCATTATTTTTGCGAAAACGCCTATAAAATGTTCGAACCGCTCGGCATCAATGTTCAACCTAACTCCAACATTTAGCGAGATTGTCAGCTTTTAATTTCTCTCATCTGAAGTGTGATCTTAGTCATTATTTTTGCGAAAACGCCTATAAAATGTTCGAACCGCTCGGCATCAATGTGGAATAGTAACGCCAACATTAAAGCAAAGGGCGGCTCCGTTGATGCCCCTGAAAGATGCCTTTTCTGCTACACGTTGGCTAAGCTTGGCAAAGGCTAGTTAAACCAAAGGCAGGAACCAATGGGATCTAGTGCATTAGGTCTGATTGGTTCCTGCCCTTGGCAAGGTAAAATTCGTGTCCAGAAGATTAGCCAGCATGCTAGGGGTGATAATGGAGCCGCCTGTTACTTTAAGTCCATTTTCGTCTTTTAACTTCACTCATCGCAAGTGTGAACTTACCTATGATTTTTTGCGAAAGCGCCTGAAAATGTTCCAACCGCTTTGCATTAATGTCAAACCCTAAGGGCAACATTTAGGGTATCGTTATCTTTTAACTTCTCTCATCGCAAGTGTGAACTTGCCTATGATTTTTTGTGAAAGCGCCTGTAAATATGTTCCAGCGCTAAGCATCAATGTTCAACAGTAACGCCAACATTTAGGCGCTCGTCATCTTTTAATTTCTCTCATCCTCGCTAGACGGCTGCACGCTGTCTACTACGTTTCTTCCGTCTCCTTATCTAACTGCATCCAACTCGAACCAACTCCAATCGTTGCTCGAACACTCCTGTTAACCGTCCGTAACTTAAAGGCCGACTTCCAGCGAAAAGGGTTCTATCGAACTGAAAACCGAGCATTGAGACTAACAATGAAGCGACCGTGCCGATTTTCGAAGGCCCGCTGGGGGGCAAAAGTTGGAAGGGTTCTCGCTTACTGAAAGCCGTGCAATGTGGTTCTAGCAAACTGAAGATGAACAATAGAAATCCTTTTAAATTGATTTCCTCTCGAATTTTTGCTTTCCCCTGAAGGAAATTCTCTATTGCGTATCCTCAGTTCGCTAGAACCACATTGCACGGCTTTCAGTTAGCTAGAACCCTTCCATCTTTTACCCCACCGGGGATTCGAAAATCGGCACGGTCGCTCCATTGTTAGTCTCGATGCTCGGTTTTCAGTTCGCTAAAACTCTTTTCGATGGAAGTCGGCCTTTAAACGCGAAACTAGAATATACATGTTAGCGGGACAAATCGCTTTATGATGGGCCATCTCTTCACGCTTCTAATTTTATAACGGCGTAAAATCGGCGTAACGTCTCGCGTCTAGTCTTTAGTCCTTAATTATTGATGATCAAAATGCAATTATAAGAAGCGATCGTCAACCCCAGTTTACGGTTGATAGGAAGACCCTTGTTTGTTGATAGGGTTCGCTGCGTATTTTTTTAATTACCGTACTACCATCTTCCACAATTCTGGAATATATTAAAAAATTTACTAATGGATTTTTATTGCTTAACACTGTAATATTAATGACATTTTGAATTTATTTTTAATATTACTTTATCATTAATGATAATTATAATTCTAGCGTCCCAGTAGGTCCTTCTAAATACGAACCTACACCCTCCCGTAATGTAAAAAAAAAATAAAAATCACAGTTTTTTGCCTAAATTTCCCGATTTTTATATTGGGACGACACCTGGTTATTTTGGGGGTCAGGTCAAAGTTGAGGCAAGAAGTGATATCTAGTTTATTAGGGAGAAGGTATAAAATGCCTAAGTATTCGCGCGCCATAGTCCCAGTCCCTTTTTCAAAATACAAGGGGCGACGTAAAAGGAGGTCGGGCTATTTCACCTCTCCCCAGACGGAAAATACGTAATTTTTGACATTCACATCGCGCTGACGCGAGTTTTCAAGAACCAATGGGATTCTGGTTGTAATTTAGAGGCGGGGATTAACTCCGGACCTACGTTTGGACTGGAGATAAAGCTAGAAATGTGGCTAATTTATACCTTCTCCCTAGTAAACTAGATATCACTTCTTGGTTGAGGAAAATGTGGCTAATGTTGTTTCTCGGCGATGACTTGGCCAAATTAGATAATTCTTTTTAATTAGGTCCATTACATTACATTGTAAGGGTTTTACTGATGAGGAAAGTCGATTTTAAAAATTTCGATCTGTGGCCAGAGATATTCGAGGTCAAAGGTCACACCGTACATTGTTTTTCGCGCTCATCAAAGTAATTTTCAAAATCTGATAAACATTACGGCGAAATACGGAGCCTACGTCGTGAGCTTGACTTCAGTTTAGTTGGTAATAAGAAAGTATTACTCTTAGCATAAGTTTATAAGATATGTTCCATAAGTATGGCACTTCCTATACTTACTGAGAGCTAGTTCGAGAACGACAAGCGAGAATTGACTACACTCGGTTAATTTTGCAGTCCATCTAGGTTTTATTTAGTCTATATTAAGCCTTTGACAACGCATCACCAGGAGTCGCTTTACAGGAATCTATGACCTACGTCACTTCATGACAAGCTCCAGTTTGTAACCAGTGACAAACAAATGGAACATATCTTATGAACTTCTCTTATTATATGAGTATCCGGGTACAGACCATGTAATCAAAAATAATCTAAAACGAGCAATTATTATTTGTCACACATAATTAGTTGTTTAGTGTTGTTCGATAATTAGGAGGCGAGATTTTTAGGTTTTTCACATAAATGGGATAAATAATAATATTTCGAAAATATAACGTGCACTTTGGCAGTTTTCCATGCAAACCAAATTGAAGTGTTTTCACGGAGGGTTGTTGGGTGAAAGACTCGACGTCTCTCTTGGAGACTCTTTAGAATTATTATTCGTTTCTTCTTTTTAGCCACATCGTAGTATACGATGAGGCTCTTAGTTTGACCCGAGCCGTAATAGTAGTAGTAGTAGTAGTTGTGGCCGGAGTTTTCGCTTCGTTATCGTCAGATTTTAGCTTAACAGGAACTCTATAGTACCTCAACCCATCAATAGGGGTAACTGAGGTCGTTTAGAGATTTTATTTTAACTAAAAGTTTATCAGGTCGAACCCAGGTCGGTCGCGCAGTAGTATGACACTCTACCACTGTGTCATGGAGACTACATAGAAAGTTGGAGTTTTCATCGTTTAGTTTACCTCTAAAGTGTCGGGGATGGGAGGGCGGTACCTCTCTGTGGGGTCGGATACTTTGTGGATACTATTTAAGGCCCAGCCCTTGGGCCATCTTGTTTCTCTTTATTCTGCGCAGTTCGCGTTTGGGCTTGTAGGGCTTGATGGGGTGGTTGCGGTTTCGCTTTCTGTAAGATTTTCTACCAAAAGAGTCAAGGTCGGTTACCCTTAATTTCGCCTCAACCCCTCTCTGTGGTTTTTTTTTTCTTCTTCATTTATTTTTATTTTTAAAGTTCAAGAAAAAAAAATATGGTATATTTTTTTTATTATGTCATTTTGCATTCAAAGAACTAGTTAGTCTATCGAATCTGATGCAATACAGGCGTATGGTATGTATATAACCATGGTAGCCTCTGTATACAGGGTGTTTCTGATAAGTCTGCCATGCCATAAATTAAGGTGGGGTGGTATTTGGGCAATTTCGCGTTAAAAATGTTCTATGACATTTTGCCGTCAGGACCACTGTTTTCGAGCTATGATTGGAGTGTTTTGGAGATGACGCCTTGATTAAATTAGAAATAATTGTCTTTCAGTTTCTTAATACAATTTAAGTGGTTATCCGTAATATACTCCAAACGTAACTTGAAAACATTACCCCGGACGGCAAAATATCATAGAACTCAAAATCACTCAAAGAACATCCCCTTAATTTATGCTATATTTATTAGAAACACCCTGTATATTCAGGTCTTTCCCTCTATTAGCTCAAAGAGGCATTGTACATAAGCAAGAAGCGATATATAGTTTATTAGGGAGAAGTTATAAGATGCCTAAGTATTCGCACGCCATAGTCCCAGTCCCCCTTTCAAAATAAAAGGGGGGACGAAAAAGGAGGCCGGGCTATTTCGCCTCTCCTCAGTCGGAATATACGTAATTTTCGTCATTCGCGTCGCGCTGACGTGAGTTTTCAAGAATTAATGAGATGCTGGTTGTAATTTAGAGGCGGGGACTAACTCCGGACCTACGTTTGGACTGGAGATAAAGCTAGAAATGTGGTAAATTTAAACCTTATGTCTAGTAAACTAGATATCGCTTCTTGACAATAGAGCGATCTAATATGTTTATACATATGAATTGTTTTTTCTGTTTTAGTTTTGTGCCTTTTTATTTTAGACACCTTGAAATTACACCCTTTTTGTCTTAGGGCCAAATAATTGTTTGTTTGTTTAAATAAGAAGTAAATAATATGCAATTATGGTTATTTCATCCTTGAGGAAGGGGAGGGTTTTTTCAAGGGGTAAGACACTTTTTAGGAAGCATCGACAATTGTCGTGTAAAAAAAATTTGCATAACAAAGTGTCGAGCCCCTCGCTCTCCAAATTTATTGGCTATAGACTATCCATTAATTACTTATAGAGGAGCAAACGCACAGGCGCCTCTTAGGTTATTTTATTTGTGCCAAGTAGTGCCACTAGAGGCAGTGCGAGTTGGCTTACCTCAACCTTCGTGTAGTGAACTTGGCCTCCTTAAGAAAATCGATTGAAACTTGCAGAAGTTTCTGTCCCCCATTTTTCAAAATGGCTGCGGATTGGAAAAATCTTTTTAAGTGTGCCCCTACTACTTAAGAGTAACGTCCCTGCAAAGTCTTATCTTAGTAGGTGAAGCCCTTTGGCCAAAGAGAATATAAAAAGAGGAGCGGAAGCTTTGTAAATAGAGACCGGCTCTGAATTTGGAGAAACTAGTTCCTGTTGTACATGTGACCGTGTCGTCTACTTAAAAATTACCTTTTGTACGTCAACGGCCAACCCAGAGATCAACCTTTTAAAGCCATCACCAAAAATCAGCAGCTGACATAATTTAACCAGTAAAAGATGTCGCTGCTTAGTTAATCAACAAACACCAACCAGATCTAGTTACTCCAAAACCGTGGCCGGGCTTATCAAAACCCTTGTGAAAGGCTTGACTTTCTGCACCTCTTGGTATATTCTCTTTGGTTTGACCTGGACCTTGGTTATCACACGGCACTTAATTTTAAATTTGTAATTATTTTTTTTAAAAATACGCAGTGTCTTTCAAATCAATAAAAAATAATTATAACAAATTTTACGGCCTTTAGAAATTTTCCCTCCAAAACGCGTGCATTTTGTACAATAAATTTAAGAGTTCAAGGTCAATTTCACTTTTGTTTAGTCTACAGAATACAGACTCATTTTTTATATATTCGTAACAAAACATAACGCCCAAAAATATGATCGCCAACTATAATTTTAATATCGAGGTCATTACCGATGTTCTTAATGTCACTAGAAGCGTCTGTTAATATCTATTTTGATAAAGGCAGTGTAGTGCAAAAAAAATTTCAAGAGGCTGAACTAAACTCATAGTGAGCGTGCGTCGTATTCGCCGAGTAGTAGCACTCCGCGTTAACTACCTATAGAATATAATACAGTCAAAGGCAGGTAGATGCTATTACTCTATACTCGAATCGTTTTGAGTCTCCAAAATCAAATTAAAATCGTATTAGCCCCGAAAGTCGCGCGCGTACACCCTAAAAAAGGAGACGCGCAAAATTGTAGTTAAATCGCTATAAACGTAAAAACTTACATAATGGGATGTACACGAAAAACTCTATGGGTTTTCAAACAAACAGTAATGTATTTTTTAAGGTTAGTACGAGGGGCCAGTCACTTAGCGTTATCAGCGCACACGACTGTACCTTTGACTATACTAAAGGGATTACGGCGTTACGCGTAATCTTTCAAGGTCATACCCTTGACGGTGCTAAATGATTAAAGTAATCGGTGTAAAGTAACTCCAAGAGTGGTTAGCCCCTCGGGATAGTAAGAGATATTCAAAATCTAACTGGGTTTTAAAGTAATATTCCAGGCGCCTGTGTTTAGTAAAGATTTAAAGTGAAAGATGCGTTTGGTTATAAGTAACAAACTGAAAGAAGTGACTAAATTCTTACGTTCACAATGGTGAAGTTGCTTAATTAGACTGTTCACACGTGTCAACGACTATACGTAAAAGATTCGCGGGTTTAGTTTGAAAATTTTCAGTTCGTTTTACAGTGTCGAGATGGCGCCACCTTGTTAAACGAAATTTTGCAAAATTACAAATTGATTGGTGGAAATTATGTTTTACTAGGCCCTATATAGACTTATTCATATGAGCGTCACACTTATTGTTGTCACGTTTCTTATAGCATAGTGGTTTTTTTTAAAGAGGCCTATGCCTATACTCGTTTTCAGTCTATGCTCAACAGCACTATCTTTCCTATGTAATTTAACATAGGATATTCCTACGCTTTCCCTAAATGCGAGGATTGAGAGAGAAGAAAAAAAATCATTTTGTTGACGAATTGCGAAGCCAAATGATTCGGCTCGCGACGCCGTTTAAAATGAAAACTCGCATTAGACGGCTACAAAAATTAGCGGAATTAGTGTATCATCTCTTTCTCATTGACATCCATCTGTTTCCGTCTGGGTAATGAAAACCACGACGATTACCTCGATGGTAGAAATAGAGACTTTAACCATCCCCCTTTCATGTGCATCTAATATCATTAGATCATAAACGGCAAGTTCTTATTTAATGGTATTGTCGCCATTTGGAGAATAGACAGTGTCCACTAAAGGGGCTAGAGAAAATTATTTAATTATCTAAGGAAAACCTCTTAATGGCGTCTCGACTCGTGGAGGTTTATTTTGGTTTCCCAACTTCTTGAAAAGGGTGTAGATATTGAATCAGTGTAGAAACCTGAAGGCTTGGTGTATCCATCTATTTCGTTTGGGAGTTGTATGTTTTGCCTGATTTTTCCAAGAAAGTGATTTTTTTTTATTCTTCATTTTCTTTTTGATAATGTAAAAAGTTGGGCCTTTTGAAAGAGCGAGCGAGAGAGAGAGAGATGCCTAATAATTCGGCCGGGCTCTTTGTTCTTGTCAAAGACGTTTCGCGTCACCCTTTTGATGTTGCGCTCCGACTGAATTTCTTGGTATACGCATATATAAAGAAGGAAATTAGACACCATGCATCAGTTCTCAAAAAATATGGGAGGCCTTCCTTATATGTCCCTCGCCATCTCAACCCATCACCAACGTTTTAAAAGCTAAAGAAAAATCTCTTTCTTTCTTTCTCTCGCTCCCCAACCATTTAGGAGAGCATCATTTTATCCAGATTATTGGTCAAGTTAATCTGATACATTTCTAATTCGTTTTCAAAATTATTGAAGTTTTCTGCGAATATTGAATTTACGTAGAAAATCTTATGTATATTTCAGAAAGTGGGTTGTTTGTGCGTGTGTACTTTATGCACAGTCACATTGAACTTGTTAATTGAACAATTTGACAAAACTGTATGGTTGATATCAGTAACAGCGTAAGTTTATAAGTTTTAATAGAATGTTTTTCGCGATCATCCAACAAATTTTCAAAATCTGATAAACATTATGGCGAAATACGGAGCCTACGTCAAGAAGCGATATCTAGTTTACTAGGGAGAAGGTGTAAATTCCCATATTTCTAGCTTTATCTCCAGTCAAAACGTAGGTCCAGAGTTAATCCCCGCCTCTAAATTACAACCAGCATCTCATTAGTTCTTGAAAACTCACGTCAGCGCGACGCGAAAGACGAAAATTACTTATTCTCCGAGTGAGGAGAGGCGAAATAGACCGGCCTCCTTTTTACGTCCCCCCTTGTATTTCGAAAGGGGGACTGGGACTGTGGCGCGCAAATACTTAGGCATCTTATACCTTCTCCCTAGTAAACTAGATATCGCTTCTTGCTACGTCGTGAGCTGTCTTCATGCAGTTTAGTTATGTGATGAGAAAGTATTATTATCATAAGTTTATAAGATATGTTACATAAGTATGCTAGAGACAGCTCGAGCTAGTTCGAGGGAGAACGACAAGCGAGAATTGAAGTACTACACTCGGTTAATTTTGCAGGACTTCCATCTAATTCTATTTAGTCTGTACTAAGCCTTTGACAGCGTATCACCAGGCTGCGCTTTACGTCCAATCTATGACCTACGTCACTTCATGACAAGCTCCAGTTTGTAACCAGTGACAAACTTATGTAAAATATCTTATGAACTTATGAGTCAGTTATATTTAAAAAAAAAACGAAGTCGTAAACTAAAAATATACAACAATAATATTTTCCAACTTATTGGAACGTAAGCAGTTGCGTCGATTGCCCGTGTGTCTTAACGTTAATATTACGACATGAAAAAATTTATTATCAATTACGATAATAAAATAATTGATAAAGTTATCGATGACCTTTCTCACATATGCTTCACCTTCTAAATGAGGCAATGATTAAATATAGTTTATATTAAGAAATATAGGCAGGCAGTGTGTTTGCGAGGCCAGTTTTTCCATCCTGATACGAAACAACTATGACGTATCTTCAGGGGCTTAGAGAGGAGAGTGAGAGAGAGAGAGAAAGTGGAAAACCGAGCAGACTGTATGGTGCCATAATATACATGTATATATAATATATATTTCCCTCTCTCTCTGTAAATATAATATACTTTTTTTTTCAATACTGGTTTTGGCGACGTACGCCCAACTCCACGATACTATATACTCTTTGCACAGATTACATTTATTTTATTATACGTAACATTGGGGCCGTCTGCAAACTTGTTATGGAGTACTTTTTACTTTCTTCCAAGAATTAATTTTTAAATTCAAATTTGAAATTAGGGCCTATTATTTAAATAATTTTTATTTTTATTATTATTAATTTTAATAGTTTATGGCGGTGTTATTAATTTTTTGGAGATATTCGGTTTCATTCATAGAAGGAACCTATCAGGTTTATTAAAATTCAATTTTTCTATATGAGTTTAGGCTGAGCACTTTCAAGATTGTAACTCACTTTTTGCGAAAACAGAATTTTGAATGAAAAGAGGTGGTGAATTTTAGGCATCTTTACAATATTTTTAGAGAAAATGTCACGTCTGCAGCATTTAATGAGGAAAAAGTTTGGAAGACGCGTAGTTTTACTTTAAATCGAACTATAGGTGTCGCTCGTGTCTCTATGTCGTGGTTCGTTCTCTTAAAGAGTAACATCAAAAGTTCATACATAAAACAAAAAGTATACTTTGTTTAGAGTTCCCAGTCTTTGACTGTAAACGCCATGTAAAATGAGAAGCAAACGATGCTACTCCCGACCCCTACACGCACCAACCAATCAGAGAAGAGGCTTTTGAGGGTCAAAAGTTTATACAAAATAGTACTCGTTATCAACAACAAGTTGGGAAACCAAAATGAACCTCTCCGAGCCGAGACGAATTTATTTTCTAAACACAGGTCCACCAGCCAATGAGAAAAACCGAAAATACATAGTTCAAATTGGCGAAACATTGCCTAGCTCTTTAGCAAAGGCTTAAGCGTTTAACAATTTCCTTTGTATCCTCAATAATTCTAATGAGGACCTAAAATGTATCACTGAAGGGTGTATTTAACTCTCGGCTCACTCTGAACCGTTAACACCTCCTATATGAGGAGGCGAAACAAGGTCATTTCTAGTTTAAATCTAGGATATCTTATTTCACAGACCCAATCGTTTGTGGATAGATGAAGAAATAACATCCATATTATCTAATGAATATAAAAAATGCGTTTACACTATATATAAATGTAGTAAAGCTGAATTAAAAAGTAAACACCAAATTTGAAATGATAATATCAAAAGATGTTCTTGGAATATTAAGATGAAACAGAGCTTTATAGCTACACAACTACTTAAAGAATAGTAATGCCGAAAAATATTTAAAATATTTCCATTTAATATTCTGCAAAAAGGAAATGTTATCGTTTTGTAAGAGATCTTATCATCCTACTCGCTTTATATTAACTTTGATATGCGTGTAGTGTTTCGATTCGGATGCAATTTTCATTACTCGTTCTATATAAACTCTCACTTGTGTCATTACATAGAAATAAGTTTATCTTAAATAATTAATTAAATATAAATGATATTAATTATTTTAATCGCCAGTAAATAACTTTAAAAATAGTTAAATCGTTTAAAATAAAGTTGTTCCTATTATCTTTCGAAACTTTGCTAATATTGACGTTTAAAGTGAAGGGTACCCCTCTTGCCCGCTTTCTTCAAATTTTGGGGTATATATACAATTCGTTTCCATTATAATAATAGATAAAAACGCATTCGCGTGAACCTTTGGTGGAAGCCCTACCATTGGGAGGCTAGACGTTTCTCGTAACCCTAGCCGATCGCCGCGTATATCTTAAAACCGAACGATAACGATGGAGAAGAAGCCGGAATGGACAAAGACCTGAAGATGGTGGTGCATAGAAGCTGGTGTCAATGTGGGATTGACGAAGAACAGAAGATGGTGGTGCTTACGAGCCAGCAAGTACAGGCTGGTGTCAATGTGGGATTGACGAAGAACAGAAGATGGTGGTGCTTCCGAGCCAGCAAGTACAGGCTAGTGTCCATGTGGGATGGACAAAGACTAGCAGATTGTGGTGCTTAGAAGCCAGTTAGTAAAGACTGGTGTTGGTAGATGAATGGCCAAATTTCCGTGAACCGCGAACGCGTTCCGGAAATCGGGTATTTGTTTGCTCCGATTTGTAAACTGCGAACGCGGTCACGTGGGGTCTGACAGACAGACAGACACACAGACAGACAGACAGACAGACAGACAGACACGGCCGGTGTAATACCTCTCCGTGACGTCATCGTCACTCGGAGAGGTAAAAACAAAACGTATAAAGCTGCCATGACGTCTGTTAGGCAGGAGTTCATCAGGGTTATGGGCTTCTACTGTTATTCAATCTAGGAATAATGGCATTATTTATCCCCGGGATCGTTTCGTCATACAAATTAATTGCACCCTAATTGCGGTTCTCTAAATACATAATTATTATCGTCAGATTGAACTACAACTACAAACAATCCTTGTACCATTTTATTACATGAGTTATATTTGCAAGAAAAAAGACACCATCACCACCCATATCTATTTCACGCACGTTCCTCATTCGCTAGCCGTAAACACGAATGCATACAGTTAATTGGACTCATTGTGTAGCCAGCCATTTTCACTCAACGTATCTAGGCGGATTTTGTAGTCCAGAGTAAGACTAATCATTAAGATGTAATTTTAGAAGTAGGAATGGAGAACGGTTAGTATTTACTTCAGTCCGACTCATAGCCCAGTGTAGAGCCCCTCCCTCCAACACGTAACGAAAAGTTTAAATTATCTTATTGGCTCACTTAAACTACGTTTTGATGACGTTGCTGAAGTGGACGGCGAAAAATACGTAATTCCTTTTTACCTCTGTCGCTATGACCCGCCTCTTCTTTCATACCCCCCCCGTCCCGGGTAAGGGGGTCCGGTACCTTGACGTGCGCCAAAGATTACTATGTTCTCCATTCCTGCTTCTAAAATTACATCTATGCCTTATATGACCAATTTTACCTAGCTGCGCATTGAACCTAGCGTGCGCACCCGACCTCGCGTTGCTACAACCAATAGAAAACCCGCATAGAAATTATAACACGGGATATATTGGGGGCGTAATGATTCCTATTGTCTATATATATTCTTGGCACTGCAAATTTATAAATAAGCGTGTAGAGTATTTAGTTGTCATGTTTACATCGCTTTATAGGAACGAGGCTTGCCAACTTTCAAAACAATAGAACATTATTTTTCCACAATAGCTAAACAATCAATGCACGCAACACTACAATTTTATTTATTTTCCCGCCAAAAACTATATAGGAAAAAAATTGTTAAAAAAGAAAAACTTTCAGCTGGCTTCTTTGGAAAAATCTTAAAATTAAAAGAGAAAATATAAAGAAAAACAAAATAAATCTCCACTCCTTTTTAGATAAAGACATGAATTTACGTTGTTCTCTCATGAATAGTATATTTTTTAACTTTCCTAGTTCTATATTCTGACCCCTCCCCCATGAAAATAGTGATCTCTAAATTTACATGGGGACATGGGGGAGAAATTTTTTAATATTTTCTTGACTCCAATTAACTGATAATCAGCTGTCGAAACCGCTTTACTTAGAGGACTGAAAATTTACTGGGAAGTTACTCTCAAGTATTAGGTACGCGCTAAGAAATATTTTTCCAATCGGCGGCCATCTTGAAAAATGGCGGCCAGAAATGTAAATAAAACCTTCCTTGTGAAATCACTTCCGCCCATTTCAATCAATTTAAGTAAAATTTAGTATACTGGTTTGCTATATCGTAAAGACGAGCTTTATGGCTATTGAGGTTTAATTGCCGCCATCTTTTAAAATGGAGGACTGAAAAGTGAGGGAAATTTAATGACAGAGTCCTTTTGCCGCTAGTTTAGTATAACTATGTGTAGCGGAAAATTTGAGCCATAATTACATTCTCAAGGGATTTCCATGGAAATGTTTATTCCCTTGAATTCAATTATGACGTTCTAAAATTGAAGGTCTTTTTTAACCCTCGTGATTAGTAAGATAAAGGCTAGTATATCGTTTCACAAATTCAATAAATTCTATTTTTAATAAATAATAAATATTCATGGAAAGTGGAATAAACTCGTGGAAACAACATTAAGAAAAAGTCCAGAAAAAAAATCATGATGTAGACAAGTTTCTTCCGATTTAAAAGAAAAAATTAAAGAATAAAAACTACTTTTCAGCGATCGTACGCTCGTAGCTCCCCCTTTTGGGGTTTCCCTGTGTATTCCCGCCCCCCTTCCCCCTGTTTCTGTCCCGGGCAGACCTTTGCCCTTGCGTACGCCAGCACAAAAACTGGCCCTTGAAGCCCCGAGTTTCTTTTCCAGGTCCCGGGGAAAATTGAGGTGCGTTTTTGAAAAGTGCGGGGGCATTTTTTTTTTTGTTTTGGTTTTTCTTAGAGTCAAAAGGGGGTCGCTGGTCGCGCGCTTCGTGAGCATGCGCACTCGTCTCGACGGCGACTCCATCCAGAAAATTATATGGTTCTGTGTAGATATCATTTTCTAAAAGACAGAAACAGAAAAAAAAATAAAAACTTGGTTTGGCTTGGCGCTATATAATGAAACATAAAACTACTTTGGAAACGAGGGGATCATCACTCTTCGTATTCGGGTATATCAATCACAACAATGAAATTATTTTATAAACTAGCTAAGATAATTATTACTCGGCGTTGCCTGGTGGTTTTAAGGGGTTGGAAACCATGAAGAGTTTCCTGTCTATGTTGACACTAAACACCAAATAGCCTTTGGAGTTTGGACCCACTCCGTTCAAATATCTGCACACAACTTTTAAATTCAATAAAACTATGTTTAATTGGCCTTGGGAGTTTTTCGTAGTGCTCATGTTCTTAACAGGCGTAATGGCTTGGGGTTCGCGGACCCAACATTGAGGAACGTAAGCAAATCACTTCAAATGAACCTTCCCCTAGTGTTACTGATATCAATCATGCAGTTTGGTCAAATTTGGAACCACTTGCTCGAATAAATATAAGATGTTCATGAGTGAACTACGCCTCGAGTAGGGAAGAGTGTGTGTTTGTACTGTCGAGATGCAAATGATTTTGTTTAGAATACGACTTTTATTTTTGGTACCTTTACTCCTTTTTTTCTTTATTTCATTTCCAAGGAATAGAATGACTCATGATTTTATAGTATGTATATTATGTATACAATTTTTCTGTTCTGAAATTTCTTTTTATTCTGACAATGTTTCACAATATGCAATATCATATTTTTTTTAAGTATCGGTTTGTTTCACTATATTATACAAAGTATCTCTTCACAAACTTTCTTCCAATAATCCATGATCCGGGTAATATTTCCCGAATCTTTCCTCCTTTCATGTAAATAATTTTATCTCAACGTTATATATCATTGATCTTTCTTACTTAATTTTACCTTATATTACAATTTTAGCTCATCATGCTTTACCTCATATCCTAAATTTAACTCATCATGCTCTATAATCTATATCCTAAGTTTAACTCATTATGCTCTATATCCTATATCCTAACTTTAACTCATCATGCTCTATAACCTATATCCTAAGTTTAACTCATTATGCTCTATATCCTATATCCTAACTTTAACTCATCATGCTCTATAACCTATATCCTAAGTTTAACTCATTATGCTCTATATCCTATATCTAACTTTAACTCATCATGCTCTATATCCTATATCCTAAATTTAACGCATAATGTTCAAATTTCCTTAATTTTAGCTCATCATCCTCCACCGTATTCCCTAATTTTACCTCATCATCCTCCACCATCTTCCCTAATTTTACCTCATCATCCTCCACCATCTTCCCTAATTTTACCTCATCATCCTCCACCGTCTTCCTTAATTTTACCTCATCATCCTCCACCATCTTCCCTAATTTTACCTCATCATCCTCCACCATCTTCCCTAATTTTACCTCATCATCCTCCACCATCTTCCCTAATTTTACCTCATCATCCTCCACCATCTTCCCTAATTTTACCTCATCATCCTCCACCATCTTCCCTAATTTTACCTCATCATCCTCCACCATCTTCCCTAATTTTACCTCATCATCCTCCACCATCTTCCCTAATTTTACCTCATCATCCTCCACCATCTTCCCTAATTTTACCTCATCATCCTCCACCATCTTCCCTAATTTTACCTCATCATCCTCCACCATCTTCCCTAATTTTACCTCATCATCCTCCACCATCTTCCCTAATTTTACCTCATCATCCTTATTTTACCTCATTATGATCCACCATTATCCCTAATTTTGCCTTGATCATTGTCCAACTTATTCCTTATAATTTTACCTCATAATCTCCTCCATACTTTCACTCATCTTTCTCTTCCTCCAAGCTCCTTTAACCCATTATATACATCAATATTTAATATTAAAAGAAAAATCGCGTCAAAAAGAAAAGCCAGTCTGCTTCCATAATTATATCTACAGCTCATTAACTTATAGTATAGTATAATATGACCTCGAGAGATAGAAACCTACTCTATCGCGGACGGCACAGCGTCTTTCACCATCAAAACACGATTCTCCAATATAATATTTATTTTTCCATTGAAATCCTCTTTAGGCCTAATTAGGGATATAATACGGAGCCAAAAGTGAATCAAAAAACCTGATTTCATATATATAGAAGTTTTTCTTCTTTCTCTTTCAGTTAGAGTTAGCGTAACCTTGATTAAACTGACGCTAGGCGCCTCAAAATAATACCCAGAGGGCTTCGCGTTAACCCATTATCATAGGACAATAACGCCAATCTAAGTTTCGAAGCGGAATTGTGATATTTACAAGTTTTGTTAAGTGCATGGTATAGTTTAAAACCCCGCTCAAAGATTGTCTATTTCTATATAAATCGAAGTTCTGACTGACTGATAATCAACGCCCAGCCCAAACCGATTGCCCTAGAAGGCTGAAAATTTGCATGAACGTTACTCATAAGTAGTAGGTGCGCACTAAGAAAGACTTTTCCATTCCGCCGCCATCTTAATAAATGGCGCCCAGAAATGTAAAAAATATTCTCTATGCAACAAAGTCCGTGCATTTCAACCGATTTCGCAAATATTTAGTACACTGCTTTCCTTTAACCTATAGACGGGCTGAATGGTCTTTCGGGTTCGATTTGTTGCCATCTTTTTAAATTGCGGCCAAAAACTTAAAAACCCTTCCTTATGTAATAATGTCCGCATGGAAAGTAATAAAAAATGTCCCGACGGGCTGACGGGCAACGCCTAGTGCCTTCGCTCCTATAGGGTGCTACAAAAATATTAGTCATCAGTAAAATCTAAGTATTCTTTAAAACATTTTGATGGAAGTTCTTATTACACGCGAGCGACGCCGCGGGTAACAGCTAGTATTCTATAATTGTCAATTTCAAGTGAGATACGAACTTAGCGTAGAATTATTTTACTTATACCTATAGCTAGAGAATCAGTACAAACCGTTTTCCATTTTTATTATCGTTTGAAATAATACATTTAAAATGCAAAGATAAGAAATTGACTTTTTTTTCTTTATGATAGCTTGCTTTTAAAATAACCAAGCGTACCAGGGACTCCAGCCAGGGAGGGTCACGTATTACTAGGGGGAACTTTCTTGAGACAACTACCGTGATAAAGAATCACTCTGTCGCCTTCCCTTTCTGTTAAGAGTACTTGTGACGCGTGTGGGGATGGACATTCTTTATAAACCACTGTCACTGTGAAAAACTTCGAAATTGGCTAGCCCTTCAAACAAAATGTGAAGAGTCCAGGCCACTGTTTTCAAGTTAAGATTTCAGTGTTTTAGGAATGACCCCATAATTAAATTGTTAAGTTTCTTAATTAAATTTAAGAGGTCATCCGTAAAAATACTCCAATCATAACTCGAAAACAGTGGCCCGGCCGGCAAAATGTCATAGAGGTTACATTTTCGACTCAAAATCGTCCACCCAAGAGAACATCCCCCTTAATTTATGCCAGATTTATCAAAAACGTCCTGTACAATCTTGAATGACTGATAGTTGTAATCAACATCCAGCCCAAACCAATTTTGCATTGACATTCCTCTTAAGTAGTAGGTGCACACTAAGAAATATTCTTCGAATCCGCAACCATCTTGAAAAATGGTGGCATAAATGTGAAAATGTGGAATGAAGGCCATGATTTTCAAACGATTTCGCAAAACTTTAGTGTCCCGGGTGGGCTATATCCCATAGACGGGCTTTTTATGAATTTTGAGGATCAACTTGCCGCCATCTTTAAAAATGCCCGAAAAGTAACAAAATATTTACAACAGGCTGACGGACGAAAAACTCAGGGGTTCCTTTGATTGTATAGTAATTATTTCTGGGTTTGTTTAGTCAAGAGCCATCTGTCCGACCCCTCATGTTGTCTTGGGTTGGGTTGGTCGAATAGAGAGGGCCAATGATGGTAAACAAGACAATCCTTGAGATGAAGAGTGTACAATTATCAGAATGGCCCGGGGTCATCGCGTCCTCTACGCTATTGGTCTGCGTAAAGCTGAAATGATCGGATGACGATGGGGAACTCATTGGGGGTAAAGGAGGGCGTCCCCAGGAGATTGAACCGTATGGTGGGGTTAGGGTGAGGGTAGGAGCGGAAAACCTACTGCGGCAGGTTGGGTTGGCCCGGGGATTTTGTTTTGGGAGAGGGACGCGAGGAGGGAGGACTGTTGTTAGGCCTTGAAATTGAGGGTCTAAATGGTTTCAACATGGAGCATTTTACATCTCTTCTCCCTGGAGTAGTAATTGAATCTAATGAAAAGATTCGACGACTTTCGGGGTTTGGTTGTGGTCCGTAGATGCTAATTAAAAACATTTTTTAGGACACTTCTGGAAATTATTGAAGAGACTGTCAGCATGTCACACTTTATCAGAACAAAACATTGACTCCTCTCAGAATTGATGTTAATTCTGCACAACTGTGAACTATGATCCAATGTTTTTAGTATACCATTGTAAAGATCAGAATTTGAGGTATTAATCCTTAAGGCGTTTCGGCATATAATTTAAATTGGCATCTTTAATCGCTTCTTAAGTCCGTCTATACATGCCTAAATGTGTCATTTTCTCGCCTTCTATTGAGGTATAGTCCAACATATTTATTATGATTGTTTATATGACCTTTTGACCTATCACGCCTTTAAGGCGTTAATAGACCCTTTTTAAAAGAATAGAGGACGTAGTACAGCCTGCTTGATAAAGGGTTAAGATGGAAAATTGATGGGCATTTGGATCCAAAGATGCTAGATCGGACTTCAAAGTTACCAGTAAAACCCAATTGTTTGTTGTCCACATACCCATCAATGATCCGTCTTAAGAAAACAGTGTGGTCAAACACCAGACTCTATTTTACCTCTGACCTTTCAAAAGGGTCCATTCCTGTAGAGTTAAACCGATCCAAACTTCGTAACTCGTAGCTTGGATGTAAGTCGCGAAAATTGCAATTTCTCCTCCTGCCGTAAATACTCTTTGTTTTGAATCACAGTTTGAGACGTAAAATTTGGTGCTTGGAAGATTCGCTCGCGCTTAAGTTGGTTGATAGTGCCCCCAGCTACTATTATATACCTTTTTGGGCGGGGTCACCGAGGTCAAACCAGATTGAAATTAAACCCCAGCTATAGTCGTATACGTAATCATAGCTCGCTCGTCTCCCCTTTTCTTTAATGGTGTGTAAAAAGTGGATTTATCAACTTTGTCTAAAGTTAGGGTTTTTTTTTTTTACGATTATTAAAGATACTAAATTGAGGCACCTGAACGGGGTTACGCGGCTATTCCAAATGACTTTTTGTGGTGCTTTTTATTTTTATGGGATGAGCTTTCGCATTTGAAATTTGACACGAACTAAACCTATAGACTCGTGCGTTTTGGGAAATTGGAAAGACTTCGTTTTTTATTCGAATACAAAAGTTCTGAAAACAAAAATTTGTTTGCAGAAATTGGATAGCACGTGCGCCTCTAAAATAACAAAGTTTAGAGATTTTTTTCCTGGGGTTGAGTTATAACTTATTTAATTTATTAAAACACGAACAAAAACACCGATTATACAGGGTGGTTTAGCTATTGAAGGTGCATCAGATGTCAAAATAATATTATTTTACTGTAATCTATATGGGGAAAGAAGGGGATAATAGAGGAAGGATGACACTCTGTATCCTCTTAATGCTTTAGTTATGTAACATGATTCTTCCCAGGCTCATGCACCTTTTTGTTTGCTTTCCTGCTCATCAAACTTTAGATGGGCATCACACCGTAACTTTTTGGTATACTAAATCCTCAGCAATCAATCCACAAACCTGGATTATCTTGACGTGGAATAAAAATCCACAAGCGCATGCGCCTTGCCAAATAGTTAAGCGCTAATAGAGTAATGATGAGGGAACTATTTATCGCGTATGTGATTTGGTTTAGTAACCTTGCTCCAAATGTTCAGGGATGTTGGGAAGAATCATGTTACAATTACCTCGCATTGTGGTACACTTCTCTTGAAGAGAAGAATTATGTACTTCTGCCATTATAGACCTTACTCTTTACTGTTGGATAGGTAACAAATGTATCTTTAACACCCTCACCCTTACTTTTTAAACGGCTAATCTGTGATGTCATAAAGTTTGTCTAATTAGTGACTTAACACGCGGAGGAGATCTAAAACAATGTTGTTTTATTCAAACCTTTAAAAAAAAATCATTTTTTATTGTTCATTATTGTTTGGAGTTGGTGCAACCTGGCTTTCTTCTATATCTTACGGATGGCGCCTTTTTGTTTTGGGGAAAGACTGAAGGAGGGACGGAGGGAGGGAAGACTACTTTCCAGCTGACGGCCACGTGCTTTTATTTTCCCTCCTGATTCCTTTCATTTTGGCGGGCTTGAAGAAGCGCGTTTACACGCCTCGAGACTTTTGGCGCGTTTTGTGGTTCTGCAGCACCCGGGCAACAACCACCGTTCATCTAGACCTATAGGAGCTAGCATCTTCCAGACTGTTTTGACGCGATTACTGACTAAAAATGGCGGGAAAAAGTTTATCCCTGGCGTGGGAAAGACTTTTTTCTCTATACATTTTAATGTACTATCCCCTTTAAATGATGACGGTGGTTATCTTTCCGTTAGAAAAGCTAAAAACGCGACCAGCTGTTCCCTATAACAAGATCATCGTCTTTTAAACTTACTCGGGCGATGCGTATATGGAGAAAGGGGGAAAATGAAAAATATCATCCACAACAGGCAAACCAAATCTATGCGGGTCATAACCAGAAAAAGGGGTCAAAATTTTGTTTATAAGAGTTTAATTTTCTGTGACTTTTTTATTATGACTTAAATGGGATGTTCATAATATAAAGTTGAGACATTCCTTCTGCTGTTACGCAGAAAAGGACTTGTAGAACGAGAAGCGTGGAATTTTTATCGAATTTTCGTTTTCTAAAGCGTTTAATTTTGGACGAAAAAGGACTTGGCGGTACTACGTCATGCAACGTCACGCTACCCTTCCATTAGTGCTAAAACATACCTGAAGGAGGGGCTTTTATAGCTTTCATTCTGTAAAAAAACATAGCATAATGGCGCTGGGGGCGGAGTTAAACCCGAATTTCCAAGTCCCTATTGACCTTTTTCGAAAGGGGGAGGGCACAGTATCGTATCGTCTGCTTGAAATAGGCTTAAGATGGAGCTTAATATGGATCCAAAGACGATGGATAGGACTTCAAAGTTACTAGTCCACCAAAGTCCTTAGTATGTTTGCACCCCGACTTTTTAAAGGTGTCAAATTATTCTAACCTAATATTTTCTAAGTTTTCAATATCCAATACAGTTTTAATTAAATATCGTTCAATAATCATGCAATTGGTAACGAAATAGCGTTCGTGCTTTACTTTATGTTATAAACTTCTGATAACTTTGATAACGTACAGGAGAGTCCTGAGTTATAGGGGGCCCCTAACGAAATGAAAAACCCTTTTGGAAAAATCTTGAATCTTGTTTTTCTTTTGATTTCGAACTAGAGATAAATGTTTTTTATTAGACGAAATGAAAGATGGGAACTTTCAATTAGATTACATTTTTTTTTATTATTTTATTCCTCTTGATCTAAATCTTTCGAGATCTTTTGATGTCGAAGCCGATTTTATGCGTGGGCAGCGCAACTCTAAAATTATCCTTTACAAGCAATACCATATTCCAAGGACCGTTTTCAATCGACTCCATAGATATGGAATTAAAGTTGAATGATTGCTGCATTAATGTTGGGAGCTCTAGAGCAAGTGCTATGATTGCATTACTGTTGGGAGTTCCAAGGCTATTGGTATGATTGCATTACTGTTGAGGGTTCCAGGGCTATTGGTGTGATTGCATTACAGTTGTTGGTTCCAGGGCTATTGGTATGATTGCATTGCCGTTGATGGTTCCAGGGCTATTGGTATGATTGCATTACAGTTGATGGTTCCAGGGCTATTGGTATGATTGCATTACAGTTGATGGTTCCAGGGCTATTGGTATGATTGCATTACAGTTGATGGTTCCAGGGCTATTGGTATGATTGCATTACAGTTGATTGTTCCAGGGCTATTGGTATGATTGCATTACAGTTGATGGTTCCAGGGCTATTGGTATGATTGCATTACTGTTGAGGGTTCCAGGGCTATTGGTGTGATTGCATTGCAGTTGATGGTTCCAGGGCTATTGGTATTATTGCATTGCAGTTGATGGTTCCAGGGCTATTGGTATGATTGCATTGCAGTTGATGGTTCCAGGGCTATTGGTATGATTGCATTGCAGTTGATGGTTCCAGGGCTATTGGTATGATTGCATTACAGTTGATGGTTCCAGGGCTATTGGTATGATTGCATTACTGTTGATGGTTCCAGGGCTATTGGTATGATTGCATTACAGTTGATGGTTCCAGGGCTATTGGTATGATTGCATTACAGTTGATGGTTCCAGGGCTATTGGTATGATTGCATTATAGTTGATGGTTCCAGGGCTATTGGTATGATTGCATTACAGTTGATGGTTTCAGGGCTATTTGTGTGATTGCATTACAGTTGATGGTTCCAGGGCTATTGGTATGATTGCAATTCAGTTGATGGTTCCAGGGCTATTGGTATGCTTGCATTATAGCTGGGAGTTCCAAGGCTATTGGTATGATTGCATTACAGTTGATGGTTCTATGATTATAATTATGGTTGCCTAATTGCATTGCAGTTGTGAGTTCCCGGGTTATTGATATGATTGCATTGCAATTGGAAGGTTTAGGGCTATTAGTATGATTGCATTTGAGCTGGGAGTTCCAGGCCAATTGGTATGATTCCATTAAAGTTGGTAGTCCCAGGACTATAATTATGGCTGCTTGCATTAAAGTTAAGAGTTCCAGGCGGTTCCAGGGCAATTGGTGTCCTTGCATTTGTATTAAAGCTGGAAGTTCTATGGACAATCACAATTGGTATGATTACATTAAAAATAGGAGTTCCAGAGCAAAATGATATGATGCATTAAACTTAGTTCCAATGCAGTATTAACAGATCTTAACTGAAGATGCACCTTATAGTGCCATGGTAAGAGGGGGAGACTTATGGTTTATTTTGTTTGACTATAAAGTTCCAAAAGTCATTATCCGATTTATCCTTGCGTATCATTGGTGCGTTATTGCCGGTTTATCCGCGAATTTATGGCTTTGAATCGCGGTTTATATTATGCTTTATACACGACAATACTCCGTGGAGGCCCTGCCAGCCAGTCCGTAATTTGATTTCAATGAGCGAGCAAAGTGTCTCATATTTTCTAAACCCCATCTCCGAAAAAGTTTTATTCAAATAATAATGCGTGCTCATAGACATATAGCTATAATAACTTCGCAGTATAGCTATAAAAATCAGGGGTAAACAAAGGAAACTGTTTTTCCCGAAACGTTTTTCTTTATTCTTCGGTGACCTTTGACCTCTGGCTGGCGCCGGACTCGGGTTTTCGTTTTTAACTTCTGACTTTCAAAATTTAGAGGATAGATTCGAAACACTCAAATTGGTTTCGCCGCGCGAGACACGACTTGGTCCTACATAGAATCTTGACTTAACCGTGATCGATGCCAGCTGACAGTTAAAGATACAGAACTAAGCCTTGGATGAGTTATGGGGAAACCCTTGTGACAGTCCTGCCTGATAAGGTTGATTGGTTATAGGTTAATCTGTGATATCACTTTAGCTTTGATACAATATATGGACGACGATGGTTAATGTGTTTTCTACGCTTGAAGACCCCTTTAAAGGGATAGCAGTAAGACTCAAATCTAACCCGATGTTTTTGGGGTTTTTTAAACAGAATTAGATCTCTTAAAACACCACATATTGTTAGTTATGTTGTAATAATTAAACCAAATTGAGATAATTTTAGTAAGGACACTAATCTTGCCGGAAGTTAATCGGTTTTCGCGGATAAATTGTCTTGGGAAAGAGGTAATCAAACCGAATATTTAAAATAGCTAGTGCATGCTGGGAAAACGTTCAAGGCAGACTTATGTTGACCAAGAAGTGATATCTAGTTTATTAGGGAGAAGGTATAAATTCGCCACATTTGATTTCTAGCTTTATCTCCAGTCCAAACGTAGGTCCAGAGTTAATCCCCGCCTCTTACAGCCAGAATCTCATTGGTTTTTGAAAGCTCACGTCAGCGCAACGCGAATGACGAAAATTACGTTATTTTCCGACTGAGGAGAGGCGAAATAGCCCGGCCTCCTTTTACGTCCCCCCTTGTATTTTGAAAGGGGGACTGGGACTATGGCGCGTGAATACTTAAGCATCTTATACCTTTGTCCCTAATAAACTAGATATCACTTCTTGATTTGACCTACAGGCTTACCCATATATTCAACAAATAGAGGGTCCTGACACGGGACCTACAGGTGGGGTATGACGTCATAAGTTCGGGAATCGACGAACAAATTCCAAGGTATAATTGCATTCTGCTATAAACCCCCTTAATTTTCAAATTAATCAGCGTAATCTTTAAGATAAGATGTTTTAAGTGCTACTATCAATTTAGAGGTCTGGGCAATATCATGTTTGTCAGGTTGTGATGGTAATTTGTGGTAAAGTCATCACTTGGACCAGCTTTGACAAGACTATTATTATATTAGCTGAGTTTGATTATCTAAGGCAAGACATTTTGTCCTAAGGGATACTGTTTACAAGTTATTATTGAAGTGTTTTAGGGATGACTAATTAATAAAATTAGCAATCGTATTTCAATTTCTTATTTAATTTTAACGGGTCATCAATAAAACACTAAAATCATAACTTGTAAACTGTGTTCCTAAGGGAAAAAATGACATAGAACATTTTCGACCCAAAATCGCCCATAGAACCCATTAAACGTCGGTCCAACCACCTTTTTTTTATCACACCCTGTATTAAAATAAATAAAACTTCGTTGTACCAGAAGTGAGATGAGACCAGAAGTACTGAGCTAACCAAATTCTTCACTCGGCGAAAGTGAATATTCTTGATAACACAAGAACGGTTGGCCCTCCAGTAGCGGTTTCTGAATTTTCCCTCCAAAACGTGAGACGCTCGTGGCGGTAAGGAGCCGCGTCCGTGTTCGGCCGCTTTAGGTTGAGGGGAAGGGGGTAGGAAATGTTTTTGGAACTCGACCAATTTTTTCTCAGTAGTGTAGGCGCGTGGGAAGCGGCATAAAATCCTCAAATTTGTTCACTAGTGCCAGGATCTATTACTAATGCTAGAGCCCTTCACTTCTAGTCTCATCTCACTTCTGGTTGTACTATAGAAAATTATTGAATTTTGACCGAATGTCTGCCAGATTCGAGACCTGACAACAAAGATGATTATTCGAATATAAACCAGTATATTTAATTGGCTGCCGCGCGTCTGCATCATCATGGCAACCTATGGTTTTAGTAACCAGATAAACTAGTTTCCTCTCCCCCATCGTACGATGATGATGAAAATGGTTGCGTTCTTCAAGTGAAATTTTACTTTCAATGAGTTTGTGTGTGCCTTTGCTCGCTCGTAAGCGAGGCGTCGTGAATTTTACGCTCGCAGACAGGTGGCGCCCGACCACCTCATCCCAGATATATTTTGATTTTTTACCTCTCCGAGTGACGTATGTCACGGAGAGGTTCTGTAACGATCGTGTGTGTCTGTCTGTGTGTGTGTCTGTCTGTGTGTCTGTGTGTGTGTCTGTTGTTACACCCACGTGACCGCGTTCGCAGTTTCCAAATCGGAGCAAACGTGTTCGCCATTTCCGAACTGCTTTCACAGTCACGGAAATGGCTACTCTATGGCGAGTTCTCACACCACCATCTTCTGGTCTTTGTCCATCCCACACGGACACCAGTCTGTACTTACAGGCTTCTAATCACCAGCATCTTATGGCCTTCGTCCATCCCACATGGACACCAGTCTGTACACACTGGCTTCTAACACCACCATCTTCTGGTCATTGTCCATCCCACATGGACACCAGTCTGTACACACTGGCTTCTAACACCACCATCTTCTGGTCTTCGTTTTTGTCCATCGCACATGGACACCAGTCTGTACTTACTGGCTTCTAACACCACCATCTTCTGGTCATTGTCCATCCCACATGGACACCAGTCTGTACACACTGGCTTCTAACACCACCATCTTCTGGTCTTTGTTTTTGTCCATCCCACATGGACACCAGTCTGCACACCTGGCTTCTACTCCATCGTCATCGTTTGGTTTAAGACATTCGCGGCGATCAGCTAGGGTTACGAGAAACGTCTAGCCTCCCTAGGGTGGGTTGTCCACGATAGGTTTTCGCAATTGCGGTTGTTCTTGCTTTTAACTGTAGTTCGACACCCTTATATACTACCTATTTGAATAAGGCGAAGCAACCGGCGTATGCTTCATTTCAAACGCCAATATTAGTCAAGTCTCTCAAGAATGTTTATTTGTTCTTTTTTAAAACGATGTAACGTTCAATAAGGCGAATAACTAGCGAAGAAAATATTAAATATTAATTATATTCATTTTAATATTTAAGATAATCTTGTTTCTCAATTCAAAATTAATACGGAAAGAGTTAAAAAGCAATCTATGCTTTTGTCTGTGTGTGTCCGTCCGTTGTTACAGTAGTGCGCTGCGTTAGAAGTTCGTTTTGTTTTGATGTGTAAAGGAATCCTACAGAACCATAATATTCCCTTTATCCTTAATATAAAGTGAATATGTGGAAATACTTTTCGTAATTATGATGCATTTAGTACTTTTGTAGCTTTAAAGCTCTATTTCATTTTGATATTCCAAAAATGTTTTTTAATATTATTATTTAAAATGGATGTTTATATATTACCTAAGCTATACTACATCTGTTTATAGCATAATCCTTTCTAAAGTGAATACAAGTACAATGCTACTATGTTGGTCAAATGAACTTTAATGTGTCAATAGGCCTAGTGAACCAAAAAGTAAACGCTTTGGTTTGGATTTCGTTTCTGTAATGCAGAGACATTAACGGTTCAGAGTGAGCCGAAAGTTAAGTACACTTTAGGCTTAGATATTATAATCATGGTGGAAATCTGGGCCGCGTTCAGCAGAGCCCAGCGCTGTTAACAGTGTCCTACATAACGGGATTTTGTTTTTGAATTTTGACGTCATGGTGCTTAGCGCTGAGCTAGCGCGGTCTTCAAAGAAAATAGTCGGCTTTTTGGATAACGTGACGTAAAACGTGTAGTTCTCAGCTTGGCGAAAAAACCATGGATGAATTAATACAAATAGCTCTTTGGGACTATAGCTATTTAATTGGCGTGAAACCAGTTGATCACGCGAGAATTTTGAGAGATATGCTTGTTTCTAATTTTAATTATAAAAGTTGTTATCTATCTCTATAAATATGTTATCATACAATTTTTGTTAAGCCTTGGTACCTTGCACGCTTTATTGCGCTAGCGTCATTTATAAAATGCCGATGACCGGAGAGAAGCTATGACGACAGAGCTCACCAGTAAACATTTCCAAAATCCGCTGTCTTTTTTGGTGAGCTCTGCTGAACGCAGCCCAGACCAGTGAAAGGTCTGATCGTAATCGGATAATAGCTTCGTGTTTTCATGCTTTTTATGGTACGCATTTACTTTTAGTGTGTGTAGCCACAAATAAGCTTTGGTGTTATGTAACGTTAACAGTCATGTTGACAAACTAAGAAAATCGTTGAGGTGAAACGAGAGGATAGTGTTTATATGGCAACCCTGTTGTGAATATGGCTTTGAACATAGAGGGCATACAGTTGAGGAGTAGAAAATTGGGCCTTTACAAACACGTAAAGGTAGTATCCCTCCAAAGTTTTATCTCTTCATTTCCCGTTTCTCCCCCATCGGATGATTTTAATGTGTACAAGTATATCATTATTGGATGTAAAATGTCGTCTGATTTACAGTATATTTGCTATGCTTTGTATACTGCTTTAATATTTCATACATTTTAACTTAAGAAACATTTCCATATCTGGGTAAATAAGTTTGTAAGTAGTCGTCTTGACTCGGAGAGGTCATATTTTGGTTTTCCCAACTTGTTTTATATCAAAAGGGCAATATACTTTTTCAAGGGGGAACATGTTTTTTTTTATTTTTTACTATCCATTTTTTTTCGGTCTCGTAAATTACCGATGCCATTATGCCTCCTCACTCTCTTTTGGTCCTGAGACTTCCGTATGCGAGAGTATTTTATTATAAAAGAAACCCCAACCATCTTAACAGCGTTGTAGGCCCCTTTGCAATACAGTACTCTGGCCAAAATCTATATCTATATAAGTATAGGGAGCTAGCAGTTCTGACCCTGAAACGTTACACCCTTCTATCTCTTACTGGAGTTTCATCCCCCTAACGGTTGGAAACAGTATTCTACGCGCAAAAATGCCAACCACAGGGGGGCTGCGTGACGTCAGACAATCTCTTCCCCCTAATTGCCAGTTGTTAGCTCCCTATAGTCCTGACTGACTATCTGAAATAGACCTTTACGACGTAAAAAATGGGGTAGGCAACCCCTCAGTATCGGGACGTGCAAAGGGGTTGATACATTGCCGTCTCTGCGCACTCTCATGATACAAAAAGACTACAGCGCAGGCGCCGAAAAGCGAGATGGAAGGCCAAGTTTGACCACCGTGTCTTTCCCCCTTTGCTACATCGAAATGGTCTATTGGATGAGAGAGGTGATCGAGATGAAGTGGAAATGTTACTGGACCAAGTGCGGCAATGCTAGAGTCCCAGAGTACCTTGCGCACGCCCTTACCTTTGGTAGGGGACTGCTAAGTGCTATCACCTAGCGCCATTTGAAAATAGAAGCTATAGTTCTCATGAATTACACCGAACTAAAATCCGGGACCTTAATGTGTGGTAAAATTTTAAAATAAATAAGATTGGTAATAAATTATGGGACCCTCCATAGGACCCATGCTGTTCCTGGCGCCCCCGGTAAGTGCCCCTCTGGCCTAATAAATAAGACGTCCTGGTTAAGAGCCCTTGACTACATTATGAGCGCAAATTTTGCGCTGTCACAGATAGTTCATTCAATTTCTGTCTTCGCCCACGTGAATCTCAGGGCTTACACTCTATGGGTTTCAAAATCTTACGTTTTCTAACGTAACTGACTGATTTTTAATTTATTTTTTATTTTTATATTTTTGGCGGGAAACCTTAGGAAGCGTTTCTGTCGAGGCGCGCGCTTTTTCGACGCCACGCGGGAAAAAACCGGTTTTATTTATTTTTTTTACTAGACCTTACGCCATTAATATAATTCAATGAATTTGATGGAGATTTGGTACGCCTAGATTCAAAATAATAAATACGTTTTAACGCTGATCTACCTTGTGAAAGATTAATTAGAAATTGTAAATGATTGATTGCAAGTGCAGTGGTTTCGGGGCGTCAATTTAATTTTGTTTTTGTTTTAGTTGATATGGAGATTATTATACAACAAGCAATTTATTTATTCTTAAATTTTCAAGGTTAGATTAAGAGGGCCTCTTATATTATAGTGTCAATGGAAGGCATGATTTCCCTGACGTCAGAACTGTAGATAATAAACGCTGAGTTGATGTCAAGTTTTCCCAAATTCAATTGTGTTCACCCTTTGATGACAAAAGCCGAAGATTAGTTAAAATTTGTTCTTTTAAAGGTACTCTACTATAGTTCAAGGTCTTCTCTCGATTTATTTGGGCTATGTTCTCAATTTGGTGCCTTTTTGCCAGAACTTTGAAGTGCAACTATCACTTTTTAGGTCAGCGCAAGCGAGAGCTTTTTTTTCTCTCCTCTTTATGGCTTAACGCTTAAACTTACATAACCCTAAATACCATACCATAGACTTGACCTTTTTGAGAGATACAATATTTAAGCGTGTAAAAATAGGTCTATTTATTGCTGCCAAAAACACCTTATTCATATTGAACATCTTGCCAAAATAATAAAAAATATTACAGTTTAATAAAGTGAATGATTTTTTTTTTTTAAAAAGCCCTCAATATTAAACAAATTGTGTAAAAAAATATATTTTACATTGAAAACTAAATAAAAAACGTGAATTTGATTTTCCTTCGGACTAAATATTGACCTTTATCACCCCCCCCCACACCCCCCTAATTCAACGCGGGAAAGATTCACAAATGAGTCATTTAGGCGCCCTTTGAGTCGACCGTTCCCATTCGTTTCGGTGTTGAATTTCTTTAAATGCCTCCGTGTTTTAATTGTTAATAATATTTCATTTGTAGTAATTAAGTAATTAAGGTACCCTTTATTTTTAATGTTGTTAATTAATCAATTAACTAATTATGCTATTAATATTTTTAGAAAGCGAAACCAATGATTGTTCAATGCAACCTCGAGGCCAAGGCTTAAGACAATAGACGTCTCGCCGACTACTGTTACGTTACGCCCGTGGCTGCCACGGTTCACTGCGTATGTTTCAACTCGGTTTCAACCGTGTTCTTTACGGATTTTGGCCGAGAAATAATCTGCCAGCGCTTTATGAGGTAGGGTGAATGTTTTAAATGCAAATTTTAGTTTTTAAACGTTAGGCCTTGGCCTGGCACATTATGGGTAGGGTTGGTTGAAATAGTACAAAAACGTGTGTGGTAAAAACAATGGTTTTATGACGGTGATAGATTTTAAATTATGACAGAGGTCAAAGGTTATATCGCCCACTATATTAGGAGTATTTTTATTTGACCTATTAAGAAGAAAGTTAGCCTTAGCTGTTGTTAGTTGTTTTAGTATATTGTATTACTAAATAACGGTAATAATTGCGACATTTGACACAATATTTTACGCATGCGCACACGGTACCGTTGTTGTACCTTGGATTAAAGTTTTATAATAATCAACCTATAGGGTTGTCGTAGGTACAATATAATGAAACTCAGGTTTTATTTTTAATTTATAATTTATTATAAAGGCTGTGAGAATTGATAGGGCTATGATGCGACCTATGCATACTTATATTATCATAATCGTTTGACACCTTAAAGTGTCACGTTACGGAACTAAATGACCTTTGCCCTGACTACAACTTAACAAGTATACGAAGGCAATAATTCTTTATGCGTGTTACAATTCGTCCGGATCACGTATGGTTCGTGCCAATGCATTTAAAAACTTAAAATTTCCTTTTTTGTGCCCAAAACAATTCCGGGTCCCGGGGATTGATAAGCCCTAATCTAGACGCAACATTGGATGGATATCCCAAGGTCATAAGTTCGTTTACTTGTTGGGGAAGACGAAATCGTAAAAATAAATAATGTCCTATACATCGTTTAGCAAAAGAAAACTCATGATGGTGTTTGTGTAATTACGATCAACTTGCGCGTAATTCACCCCACGGGGGAAATTATTAACGATAAATGATATATTATCTTATACTGGTTTGTGTAAAAATAGAACAAGTCTTTTCACGTTTGAAAACTACCACCTTAAAGCAACTTGTACTTGAAGAAGCCTGAAACCCATATAGAGTATTAATAAAAACTGTCATTGTAGACAAAGACTGGAAAGTGTAAAAGATAAGGTTTGAAAATGAACTGCCTGAAGTAACAGATATTAAAATTTTCACTTTTGAAGACATCATTATAAAACATCAATTATTTTAAAAAATTCTTATCTTACTTTTTTTCACCAAAATTACTTCGGGAAAGTATTTTAAAAAGGAGCATGCGCGTTATTTTCAAAACACTACGGCTTTACATTTTAAATTTAAAATTAGGTAGAAAATTGACCCTATAACGTGAGAAAATCGTTGAGAGCTTACAAAATATAAACCGTATTAAAACTTTACAAAACGTATTCTTAAATTGTAAAGCTTTCAATGTATTAAATATTAACGTGCTGTGTTGCTCTCAAAGATCACGATCAATCTACAGATCTTTTCGACACTAATAACTAAATCACAAAGAAAAGGCCTATATTATTTTCCGCTACGCAATATTTTCAATTTCAAAATATAAAAATTTAAACTCTTCAAGAGAAATCTTTTCAGATATCCAAGCATTTGAATCTCCTAGAATCAAATGTTAGTTGAAAGTAAAACCAGTACCAAGCTAGTATCCCTTAAACCCTTCTAGGTGACAACTACTATTGAGGACAAAATACTTATTATATTGCTGAATATTGCTGAAAAATATTTTGGGAAAATGAAATTTTGGTGAAAAAAAGTAAGATAAGAATTTTTTAAAATAATTGATGTTTTATAATGATGTCTTCAAAAGTGAAAATTTTAATATCTGTTACTTCAGGCAGTTCATTTTCAAACCTTATCTTTTACACTTTCCAGTCTTTGTCTACAATGACAGTTTTTATTAATATCTGTCACTTCAGTCTTCATATTAATTAAAATTCTTTAGAAAATATGGGAGAAAAAGTCCTAGGCCGTTGCGCGTCCATCGGTAATCTAGCTTAAATACCAGCCGTCGGTAATACGGCTAAATTACCAGTCGTCGGTAATACGGCTAAATTACCAGTCGTCGGTAATACGGCTAAATTACCAGTCGTCGGTAATCTAGCTTAATTACCGGTCGTCGGTAATCTAGCTTAATTACCGGTCGTCGGTAATCTAGCTTAATTACCGGTCGTCGGTAATCTAGCTTAATTACCGGTCGTCGGTAATCTAGCTTAATTACCGGTCGTCGGTAATCTAGCTTAATTACCGGTCGTCGGTAATCTAGCTTAATTACCGGTCGTCGGTAATCTAGCTTAATTACCGGTCGTCGGTAATCTAGCTTAATTACCGGTCGTCGGTAATCTAGCTTAATTACCGGTCGTCGGTAATCTAGCTTAATTACCGGTCGTCGGTAATCTAGCTTAATTACCGGTCGTCGGTAATCTAGCTTAATTACCGGTCGTCGGTAATCTAGCTTAATTACCGGTCGTCGGTAATCTAGCTTAATTACCGGTCGTCGGTAATCTAGCTTAATTACCGGTCGTCGGTAATCTAGCTTAATTACCGGTCGTCGGTAATCTAGCTTAATTACCGGTCGTCGGTAATCTAGCTTAATTACCGGTCGTCGGTAATCTAGCTTAATTACCGGTCGTCGGTAATCTAGCTTAATTACCGGTCGTCGGTAATCTAGCTTAATTACCGGTCGTCGGTAATCTAGCTTAATTACCGGTCGTCGGTAATCTAGCTTAATTACCGGTCGTCGGTAATCTAGCTTAATTACCGGTCGTCCGTAATCTAGCTTAATTACCGGTCGTCGGTAATCTAGCTTAATTACCGGTCGTCGGTAATCTAGCTTAATTACCGGTCGTCGGTAATCTAGCTTAATTACCGGTCGTCGGTAATCTAGCTTAATTACCGGTCGTCGGTAATCTAGCTTAATTACCGGTCGTCGGTAATCTAGCTTAATTACCGGTCGTCGGTAATCTAGCTTAATTACCGGTCGTCGGTAATCTAGCTTAATTACCGGTCGTCGGTAATCTAGCTTAATTACCGGTCGTCGGTAATCTAGCTTAATTACCGGTCGTCGGTAATCTAGCTTAATTACCGGTCGTCGGTAATCTAGCTTAATTACCGGTCGTCGGTAATCTAGCTTAATTACCGGTCGTCGGTAATCTAGCTTAATTACCGGTCGTCGGTAATCTAGCTTAATTACCGGTCGTCGGTAATCTAGCTTAATTACCGGTCGTCGGTAATCTAGCTTAATTACCGGTCGTCGGTAATCTAGCTTAATTACCGGTCGTCGGTAATCTAGCTTAATTACCGGTCGTCGGTAATCTAGCTTAATTACCGGTCGTCGGTAATCTAGCTTAATTACCGGTCGTCGGTAATCTAGCTTAATTACCGGTCGTCGGTAATCTAGCTTAATTACCGGTCGTCGGTAATCTAGCTTAATTACCGGTCGTCCGTAATCTAGCTTAATTACCGGTCGTCGGTAATCTAGCTTAATTACCGGTCGTCGGTAATCTAGCTTAATTACCGGTCGTCGGTAATCTAGCTTAATTACCGGTCGTCGGTAATCTAGCTTAATTACCGGTCGTCGGTAATCTAGCTTAATTACCGGTCGTCGGTAATCTAGCTTAATTACCGGTCGTCGGTAATCTAGCTTAATTACCGGTCGTCGGTAATCTAGCTTAATTACCGGTCGTCGGTAATCTAGCTTAATTACCGGTCGTCGGTAATCTAGCTTAATTACCGGTCGTCGGTAATCTAGCTTAATTACCGGTCGTCGGTAATCTAGCTTAATTACCGGTCGTCGGTAATCTAGCTTAATTACCGGTCGTCGGTAATCTAGCTTAATTACCGGTCGTCGGTAATCTAGCTTAATTACCGGTCGTCGGTAATCTAGCTTAATTACCGGTCGTCGGTAATCTAGCTTAATTACCGGTCGTCGGTAATCTAGCTTAATTACCGGTCGTCGGTAATCTAGCTTAATTACCGGTCGTCGGTAATCTAGCTTAATTACCGGTCGTCGGTAATCTAGCTTAATTACCGGTCGTCGGTAATCTAGCTTAATTACCGGTCGTCGGTAATCTAGCTTAATTACCGGTCGTCGGTAATCTAGCTTAATTACCGGTCGTCGGTAATCTAGCTTAATTACCGGTCGTCCGTAATCTAGCTTAATTACCGGTCGTCGGTAATCTAGCTTAATTACCGGTCGTCGGTAATCTAGCTTAATTACCGGTCGTCGGTAATCTAGCTTAATTACCGGTCGTCGGTAATCTAGCTTAATTACCGGTCGTCGGTAATCTAGCTTAATTACCGGTCGTCGGTAATCTAGCTTAATTACCGGTCGTCGGTAATCTAGCTTAATTACCGGTCGTCGGTAATCTAGCTTAATTACCGGTCGTCGGTAATCTAGCTTAATTACCGGTCGTCGGTAATCTAGCTTAATTACCGGTCGTCGGTAATCTAGCTTAATTACCGGTCGTCGGTAATCTAGCTTAATTACCGGTCGTCGGTAATCTAGCTTAATTACCGGTCGTCGGTAATCTAGCTTAAATACCAGCCGTCGGTAATACGGCTAAATTACCAGTCGTCGGTAATACGGCTAAATTACCAGTCGTCGGTAATACGGCTAAATTACCAGTCGTCGGTAATCTAGCTTAATTACCGGTCGTCGGTAATCTAGCTTAATTACCGGTCGTCGGTAATCTAGCTTAATTACCGGTCGTCGGTAATCTAGCTTAATTACCGGTCGTCGGTAATCTAGCTTAATTACCGGTCGTCGGTAATCTAGCTTAATTACCGGTCGTCGGTAATCTAGCTTAATTACCGGTCGTCGGTAATCTAGCTTAATTACCGGTCGTCGGTAATCTAGCTTAATTACCGGTCGTCGGTAATCTAGCTTAATTACCGGTCGTCGGTAATCTAGCTTAATTACCGGTCGTCGGTAATCTAGCTTAATTACCGGTCGTCGGTAATCTAGCTTAATTACCGGTCGTCGGTAATCTAGCTTAATTACCGGTCGTCGGTAATCTAGCTTAATTACCGGTCGTCGGTAATCTAGCTTAATTACCGGTCGTCGGTAATCTAGCTTAATTACCGGTCGTCGGTAATCTAGCTTAATTACCGGTCGTCGGTAATCTAGCTTAATTACCGGTCGTCGGTAATCTAGCTTAATTACCGGTCGTCGGTAATCTAGCTTAATTACCGGTCGTCGGTAATCTAGCTTAATTACCGGTCGTCGGTAATCTAGCTTAATTACCGGTCGTCGGTAATCTAGCTTAATTACCGGTCGTCGGTAATCTAGCTTAATTACCGGTCGTCCGTAATCTAGCTTAATTACCGGTCGTCGGTAATCTAGCTTAATTACCGGTCGTCGGTAATCTAGCTTAATTACCGGTCGTCGGTAATCTAGCTTAATTACCGGTCGTCGGTAATCTAGCTTAATTACCGGTCGTCGGTAATCTAGCTTAATTACCGGTCGTCGGTAATCTAGCTTAATTACCGGTCGTCGGTAATCTAGCTTAATTACCGGTCGTCGGTAATCTAGCTTAATTACCGGTCGTCGGTAATCTAGCTTAATTACCGGTCGTCGGTAATCTAGCTTAATTACCGGTCGTCGGTAATCTAGCTTAATTACCGGTCGTCGGTAATCTAGCTTAATTACCGGTCGTCGGTAATCTAGCTTAATTACCGGTCGTCGGTAATCTAGCTTAATTACCGGTCGTCGGTAATCTAGCTTAATTACCGGTCGTCGGTAATCTAGCTTAATTACCGGTCGTCGGTAATCTAGCTTAATTACCGGTCGTCGGTAATCTAGCTTAATTACCGGTCGTCGGTAATCTAGCTTAATTACCGGTCGTCGGTAATCTAGCTTAATTACCGGTCGTCGGTAATCTAGCTTAATTACCGGTCGTCGGTAATCTAGCTTAATTACCGGTCGTCGGTAATCTAGCTTAATTACCGGTCGTCGGTAATCTAGCTTAATTACCGGTCGTCCGTAATCTAGCTTAATTACCGGTCGTCGGTAATCTAGCTTAATTACCGGTCGTCGGTAATCTAGCTTAATTACCGGTCGTCGGTAATCTAGCTTAATTACCGGTCGTCGGTAATCTAGCTTAATTACCGGTCGTCGGTAATCTAGCTTAATTACCGGTCGTCGGTAATCTAGCTTAATTACCGGTCGTCGGTAATCTAGCTTAATTACCGGTCGTCGGTAATCTAGCTTAATTACCGGTCGTCGGTAATCTAGCTTAATTACCGGTCGTCGGTAATCTAGCTTAATTACCGGTCGTCGGTAATCTAGCTTAATTACCGGTCGTCGGTAATCTAGCTTAATTACCGGTCGTCGGTAATCTAGCTTAATTACCGGTCGTCGGTAATCTAGCTTAATTACCGGTCGTCGGTAATCTAGCTTAATTACCGGTCGTCGGTAATCTAGCTTAATTACCGGTCGTCGGTAATCTAGCTTAATTACCGGTCGTCGGTAATCTAGCTTAATTACCGGTCGTCGGTAATCTAGCTTAATTACCGGTCGTCGGTAATCTAGCTTAATTACCGGTCGTCGGTAATCTAGCTTAATTACCGGTCGTCGGTAATCTAGCTTAATTACCGGTCGTCGGTAATCTAGCTTAATTACCGGTCGTCGGTAATCTAGCTTAATTACCGGTCGTCGGTAATCTAGCTTAATTACCGGTCGTCCGTAATCTAGCTTAATTACCGGTCGTCGGTAATCTAGCTTAATTACCGGTCGTCGGTAATCTAGCTTAATTACCGGTCGTCGGTAATCTAGCTTAATTACCGGTCGTCGGTAATCTAGCTTAATTACCGGTCGTCGGTAATCTAGCTTAATTACCGGTCGTCGGTAATCTAGCTTAATTACCGGTCGTCGGTAATCTAGCTTAATTACCGGTCGTCGGTAATCTAGCTTAATTACCGGTCGTCGGTAATCTAGCTTAATTACCGGTCGTCGGTAATCTAGCTTAATTACCGGTCGTCGGTAATCTAGCTTAATTACCGGTCGTCGGTAATCTAGCTTAATTACCGGTCGTCGGTAATCTAGCTTAATTACCGGTCGTCGGTAATCTAGCTTAATTACCGGTCGTCGGTAATCTAGCTTAATTACCGGTCGTCGGTAATCTAGCTTAATTACCGGTCGTCGGTAATCTAGCTTAATTACCGGTCGTCGGTAATCTAGCTTAATTACCGGTCGTCGGTAATCTAGCTTAATTACCGGTCGTCGGTAATCTAGCTTAATTACCGGTCGTCGGTAATCTAGCTTAATTACCGGTCGTCGGTAATCTAGCTTAATTACCGGTCGTCGGTAATCTAGCTTAATTACCGGTCGTCGGTAATCTAGCTTAATTACCGGTCGTCGTTAATCTAGCTTAATTACCGGTCGTCGTTAATCTAGCTTAATTACCGGTCGTCGTTAATCTAGCTTAATTACCGGTCGTCGGTAATCTAGCTTAATTACCGGTCGTCGGTAATCTAGCTTAATTACCGGTCGTCGGTAATCTAGCTTAATTACCGGTCGTCGGTAATCTAGCTTAATTACCGGTCGTCGGTAATCTAGCTTAATTACCGGTCGTCGGTAATCTAGCTTAATTACCGGTCGTCGGTAATCTAGCTTAATTACCGGTCGTCGGTAATCTAGCTTAATTACCGGTCGTCGGTAATCTAGCTTAATTACCGGTCGTCGGTAATCTAGCTTAATTACCGGTCGTCGGTAATCTAGCTTAATTACCGGTCGTCGGTAATCTAGCTTAATTACCGGTCGTCGGTAATCTAGCTTAATTACCGGTCGTCGGTAATCTAGCTTAATTACCGGTCGTCGGTAATCTAGCGTAATTACCGGTCGTCGGTAATCTAGCCTAATTACCGGTCGTCGGTAATCTAGCCTAATTACCGGTCGTCGGTAATCTAGCTTAATTACCGGTCGTCGGTAATCTAGCCTAATTACCGGTCGTCGGTAATCTAGCTTAATTACCGGTCGTCGGTATTACCAGTCGTCGGTAATGTAGCTTAATTACCATTCGTCGGTAATCTAGCTTAATTACCATTCGTCGGTAATCTAGCTTAATTACCGGCCGTCGGTAATCTAGCTTAATTACCGGCCGTCGGTAATCTAGCTTAATTACCGGCCGTCGGTAATCTAGCTTAATTACCGGTCGTCGGTAATCTAGCTTAATTACCAGTCGTCGGTGATCTAGCTTAATTACCAGTCGTCGGTAATCTAGCTTAATTACCAGTCGTCGGTAATCTAGCTTAATTACCAGTCGTCGGTAATCTAGCTTAATTACCAGTCGTCGGTAATCTAGCTTAATTACCAGTCGTCGGTAATCTGGTTTAATTACCAGTCGTCGGTAATCTAGTTTAATTACCCTTAATTGGTAATCTAGATTAATTACCCTTAATTGGTAATCTAGATTAATTACCCTTAATTGGTAATTTAATTTTTAACCCTTAATTGGTAATTTAATTAGTAACCCTTAATTGGTAATTTAATTAGTAACCCTTAATTGGTAATTTAATTAGTAACCCGTAATTGGTAATTTAATTAGTAACCATTAATTCGTAATTTAATTAGTAACCATTAATTCGTAATTTAATTAGTAACCATTAATTGGTAGTCTAGTTTAATTAACTCTAATTGATAATTTATTTTAAGAACGTTTAATTGGTAAACTACTTTAATTATTTAAATTCGTAATCTAGTTTTTTATCTTTAATTGGGAGTCTAGTTTAATTATCTTTTATTGGTAATCCAGAATAATTAGCAGGGAAAAGTTAAAATGTCCATTAAGCTAGTTTGAATTTGACCATATCCGCGACAATTTAGACCCGTGTGTTTTGAAGGCGTCGCTGTAGCGGCCGCGTCAACGTCACTGCAGCAATATTAAAGCCGTCTTATCTCACTATCGATAGGCCATTCCAACCAAAAGGCATTAAGAAGAAACAATCGGATTATTATGAGGCAACTATACGTTAAAAAATGCCAACATTGGTCTCGCTGATATTTCCTAATAAAACAGTGTATAAATGCTAAAATATCGCAGATTGGGGTAGTTTTTAAAATTTAAAATTAAACATACTTAAAATTAATTTTTCTCAAAAACCTTAAAAATGGTCCTAGAAAAAGGTTTAAATTTTGATATAAAACCGTTCCCAAACGTAACAAACGAATATTTCATTTCAAAAGGGTTGCGACAAAATGGCTAAATTTGAAAAAAACTCCATGTTATTTCTATGGGAAAATTTAACTTTTTCACCAAAAGGGCTGAATCATTTTATGCAAATGAAAACCACCCTTAGCAACTTTATTTTTTATAAAATAAACTAATGAGTGGATCTTTTTGAAATTTTAACCACATATTGAGGGCCCGAATTGTAGTTCTGTACAATTTTTTCAAAGCAGTTAATACGATACAAAAAAAGTTATAACCAATCAAAAAACCATCCTTATACATTAAAGTCGGTATGAGGTCTTATCTAAGAGAGCTATCGCTCTCATAGAATATTTCCCCCAAGATTTTGAGTTGAGGGGCCATCTATATCTTTTAATTCTCGTGTTGCTCCGGACGCAAATCCCCGGGCGTCGTTAAAAGTGATCAAACAGACAATTTTACAAACTTATCCCAATCTGCATTCGCCCCTCTCCCTTCCTCCCTCTCGCCTGTTGCTAAAATGTCCCAGAAAGATAATTTCTTGCAGAAGAAATAAAATCGTATATGAACAAGGTGGGAAAGCCAAGTCATAGAGTTCATAGAATCGTTTATTTCTATCAGACTATAGCTAAGCTACCTGATGTTCTTGGGGTGTTTTAAGGGACAGATATCAACCTACAAACAAAGAAAGAATTAACTTTCTCGAATATAAGATACGTCATCATCTGAAATTTGACTCACTCGCGTAGTTCCCGCTTTGAAAGTTTACCTTTAAGCTTCCGGTGTGTGCGCGCGCATCTTTCTCTGCCCTCTTATTGGTTTAAGTACGTTGAACCGGATATTAGAAAGAAAATATAACACATAAATAAAGAAAAGCGAGAACTCCTCTTCTTTATATCCTCTTTGTGGCGAAATAAGTTGGTGTTTATAAAGAAGTGGTATCAACCCACACCGGAAGTTAGGCTTAACTCTGGATTCGTTGAGGGGAGTAACGGGAAGAAATTCGTCTGTCGTCTGCTACAGTACTTATTTTTGGCCTTTGTAGCAGACGACAGACAAATTTTTCCCCGTTACTCCCCTCCATGAATCCCTAGATAAGCCTTACTTCCGGCTATAGGAAATAAGGTGGATTAAATGATTAAACACCAAACCACGAAGAACAAAGTTAATTGCTGGCCCTTTTTTGATCATGACAATAAACCCGAGACGCTTCGAGATTTCAGGGGTTTAAAATTAAGGATAAACTTCATCCAGAAACGATATCGTGCGTCCATCTTCTCGACTTTCTTTTTTTCGTATAATAATTTATTATTTTGTCCCGAGGCGGAGGAAAGGGGGTCCTTTTCGAGAAAGTGGAGATTTTGGGTGTATTTTAAAGACAGGTTGAGCGTAAACCCGCGGGCTACGAGCCCGAAATATTATGCCAATCGACGTAAAAGCCGTACGGTAAATATCAACGTAGTTTTTGATATTTTTTTCAGACACGTTTAAACGCGTTCTTTTTAGATGTACTTATACTGGGGAGATTATACTAAAGAAAACAAGATGGTTCAAATTATGGGCCATAATATTACAGCCACAAGGTTCCTGCCGATTTAAAGAACTTTATTTCATTTATAAGTTTGGATTTCGAAAAAAAAAAAACTAATCTTTAATTTATTTCTTGAGAAAAACTCATTTATTTTTCAAAAAAGACATTTTTGTCTTTAATTGATTTACTTCTGGATATTTAAAAGTAATCTTACTTCAATTCGTAATCTCCAAAATTATTTAAATCTCAGTGGGTCACAGTCAAAAATCAATAAAACTATAGCCAACCTTTACTATTACAACTACTACTACTATTACAACTACTACTACTATTACAACTACTACTACTATTACAACTACTACTACTATTACAACTACTACTACTATTACAACTACTACTACTATTACAACTACTACTACTACTATTACAACTACTACTACTACTATTACAACTACTACTACTACTACTATTACAACTACTACTACTATTACAACTACTACTACTATTACAACTACTACTACTATTACAACTACTACTACTATTACAACTACTACTACTATTACAACTACTACTACTATTACAACTACTACTACTACTACTATTACAACTACTACTACTACTACTATTACAACTACTACTACTATTACAACTACTACTACTATTACAACTACTACTACTATTACAACTACTACTACTATTACAACTACTACTACTATTACAACTACTACTACTATTACAACTACTACTACTATTACAACTACTACTACTATTACAACTACTACTACTATTACAACTACTACTACTATTACAACTACTACTACTATTACAACTACTACTACTATTACAACTACTACTACTATTACAACTACTACTACTATTACAACTACTACTACTATTACAACTACTACTACTATTACAACTACTACTACTATTACAACTACTACTACTACTACTACGGGCTAATAGAACTATCATTTATTATTACGTGGCTAAAAAAAGCCTTAGAGAATTGACACCAAAAATGGACAGATGATGTTAAAATTAAGATGTGGCGTAAAGTTATTCTTCAAGAGGTCAGGTGTACCACGAACTTTGCTTTTCTGAGGAGGGCCATCAAAATAGTAATATTTTCGACTCAGGTACAGTGAGGTTATAGGATTATATCTTAAACAACCGTGGTGGCCCTGATATACCAGAAAAATTATATAAATCCTGATTTTCGCCCCCCCCCCGTTTACCTAAGCTAGCATTAAACAATGCCGAGATTAAATTTCCAAAATCATCTTGATGATATCTCATTGCAAAGCACCCGATTTTCCTGACCCAGGGTAGCTTTGAAGTCGCGGTGTGTACTAAGGAATATTTTGGAAAACTGTGATTCGTTAAATCCTTCAAGGACACTTTTTACCGTTTCTCACTTTCGGAAACTGGCAATCGCGTTTCCGGAAATTGACGGCCAATTAAATAAGGATAGTTTAGGAAAGGTTGTTAACGGCGTTCAGCGAGAATAAACCAATCGTGCGTACTTTTACGTAACCAAGCTCTTTGGTATGTGCACTGAACGCCCTTGTGCGACATCAACAAAAACAATAAACCCGTTTAAAAAGAAGCTGTGAGGTGCTTGAAAAAAGGTTTTTCGAGGTTAATACACTGTCAAAGGCTTTTAAGTTAGCTTAGGTTAGAATAAGCCCAATCGACGTAACTAAGAGGGAAAGACACGGGGATATAACTTTGCCTTCCATCTCGCTTTTCGGCGCTTGCGCTCTGGGCGTTTTGGGTCCAGAGAGTGCGCAGAGACGGCTATCGGTCAACCCCCTTTATATGTGTCGATACTGAGGGTTGCCTACCATCTTTTTTAAATCGAAGAGGCTTATTGTGAAACGCCTTATCGATTCTGTTCTCGTTTCCTATACTGATAAAAAATCGTGGCGCACTTATTCTGGAAAGTTCAGTTTTGAAAATAGTTTGTGTTATATATAGACTTAAGATATATACTTATGATTGAAACGGAGTAATGTTTTAGATTAATGTAAATAAAGTTTAAGATAAAAAACTTGTAAATAGATAAGAGAAAGGTATATAAGAAAAACACAATTGAGACCAGGCGTCTCTCGCACGCTAGGAAATGTAACGACAAGTCACTTAAATAAAGTCTGCCGCTAAATCTTAAACTTAGTCGATGTCTGCATTCAAACATATAACATGGTGATAGAGTTTCACGAACACTGCCTCCCGAGATAGTTCGCGTACCGTAGTAGCTCCAACCCCATTGCACAAGACCCTTAACTCCGCCGCTCCACAATGACGACAACATCATTTAAAGGGCCGGAACCTTTCAACCCGGGGAATAATAATCCAGCAGCGCTATGGTCCGAGTGCCGCGACGGCTTCAAAATTTACGCCATGGCTGCCAAACTCTCCACCGAAACGGCCGAGATCCAAATCGCCACATTTCTCCACATTATCGGACCAGCAGCAAGACGCATCTATAACACCTTCACTATCCCGGTTCCAGAAGATCAGAATCTGACACTAGACATGGTATACGCTGCCTTTGACAAGTACTACGAGCCTTACAAGAACTTGATTGCCTTCCGCTACACATTCTTCACCACGTACCAGGGACCGCATCAACCCTTCGACGAGTACATAACGGACTTGAAGACCAAAGCCCGCAACTGCGACTTTGGTACCTTACATGCATCCCTTATCGCCACACAAATTGTATGCGGAATTCGGAAGGAGACATTACGGAAAGACCTTCTCGCCATACGGAACCTCACTCTAGACACAGCTATTGCTAAATGCCAAGCAGATGAAGCATCAACTAACCACGCTAATGCCATCTCGGCACCTATGGACAAGGCAGAACCGACTCCAGTAACACTAGACTCATTGCGACGCAGAGAGAAACGACCAAATTCCACAAGGGGTCAACGCTTTGTCACTCAACAAGCCAACAGAACACAACAGCGCCAGCCCATGACGCCGTCTCACCACTTTTCAAATCGCAGAACGCAGCAACCTAATCCTTATTCGCAAATTCGACGGGGTCAAGACGCATGCCGCAACTGCGGAACCATCCACACGCAACAAGGGTACTGCCCCGCACGCAATGATACCTGCCACGGATGTTCACGAAAAGGGCACTGGATCTCGTGTTGCCGCTCCACCCAAACACACGAACTTTCAATGCACCCAGCCGTCTACATTGACAACCCTCATGGACAGTACCAAAACCAATACCTGACAAACGGAGACGACGACACAGAAAGCGACTGGCAATCATTCCACTGCACTGCACTTAGCCTCTACTGCCACGACATGAAGACTCCGCTAGCGCCAGCGGAAGAATGGCTGGAAACCATCTACTTTGCCAACTTTCCCGTCACGATGAAGCTTGATACTGGATCACAAGTTAACATTATTCATAAAGGAATTTACGACAAACTACCAGTAAAGCCACAACTATACAAGCCACCATTCACGGTACGAGCATATTCAGGACACCAAATCGAGATCATTGGCATTACATATATCGTTTGCGCATCATTCGCTGCCTCCACGCTACAGTGTTTTTACGTGACACCGCAAAGGACTATACCTATATTGGGCGCACAAGCATCAGTCGAGATGGGACTCATTACCCGCAATACAAAACCCGGAATCGTAAAGAATAGTCATGTAATACGAACGAACAGCGAAGCGACTCCCAACAAATCGGTACACAACAACAAGATCACGACACCACCTATGCACAGCCAATATACTTCAGCGGAAAATCGAATGGATGATGCATATACAGGACCACCATGGCACTTAACCTCATCCAGACATCTACAATTACCGACTCAAGCACGTAAACCATCACCAAAACCAGAAGACATAGACAGGATGACGCCAGCCGATATAGTTCAGATGTACCAAGATGTCTTCGACCACATTGGAAAATTACCAGGGAAATACACAATTCGGCTTAAACCAAATGTAACTCCTACTATTTCGGCGCCAAGACAGATACCACAAGCACTACAGGCAGGCGTACGTAAAGAACTAAGACGACTCCAAGACTTAGGAATCATAACCCCAGTTTCCGAGCCGACTGATTGGGTCCACCCGATGGTAGCGGTAGCCAAAGAGAACGGCGGAACAAGAATCTGTCTGGATCCAAGAAACCTTAACGCTGCGATTAAAAAGGAACCATTCCCAACGCCAACAGCGCAAGAAATATTCTCAAACCTCCATGACGCAGAGATATTTACAGTCTTCGACGCACAGAGCGCATTTTGGCAGGTAGAGCTGGATGAAGAGAGCTCCCTACTTTGCACATTCGCAACACCGTACGGACGGTTCCGATTTCTTCGCCTGGCTATGGGAATCGTCACTTCTTCTTCAGTATTCCAAAGGGCGATGAGTACAATATATCCGCATAACGAGTTCCCACACACATATATATCAACGGACGACTTCCTCTTGGCAACAACAAAAGGGAACCACAATCGAGCGATTGTAGCGGTGCTAGAACGTGCTCGCCAGACAGGATTGACGTTCAGCTCGGACAAAATGCAGCTGGCGGTTGAAAAAATAACTTACTTGGGAATGACCATCACACCCCGCGGCCTGGAAATAGCTCCATCAAAAGTGCAAGCAATAAAAGACATCCCAGCACCTACGGAACGTACAGCTCTCCAAAGATTCTTGGGGATGGTAAACTTCGTCGCAAGATTCCTCCCTCAGCATTCAACGGAAGCCGCACCATTACGGGCGCTGCTCAAAAAGGGTACGACCTTCATATGGGACGCCAATGCAGACCGCACATTCAACACTTTAAAACGACTAATAACCACGGCTCCAGTCCTTGCCTTCTTCAACCCGAGAATTCCTAGTACCATTTCAGTCGACAGTAGCGGGATTGGAGTCGGCGCCGTACTGATGCAATCCAACCGACCAGTCGAATATGCCTCTACATCATTCACGACCACGCAACAGAATTATGCTCCGATTGAGCGGGAACTTCTAGGCATCGTCTATGCGTGTGAGCGTTTCCAATACTACATAGCCGGGACTTCCTTCACGATTGAAACAGACCATCGACCCCTGGTAAACGTCGTGCGAAAGCCATTCCACCTGCTCTCACCCAGATTACAACGACTGGTATTAAGATTAACTCGATATGATGCTCACGTAACTTATGTACCAGGATCCAAATTATACGTTGCCGACACCTTATCACGAGCTCCCCGAACTGAGAGAGAGATCGACACATCGGACCTGGAAGGCACCAGCATCGTACTACACGCAACAACAACGCTACCGGATGAGAAAATAAAACTATATGGCAAAGCCACACAAGAGGATGACACGTGCCAAACGCTTCTCCAATACATAAAAAACGGATGGCCGACATCAATCAAGAAACTAAACCCGCCAATAAAACCGTTCTGGGGTATCCAAGAGGAACTTCACGTCAGAGACAACTTAATATACCGCGGTGAACAACTCTACGTTCCAACGGTCTTGAGAAGAGAAGTCCTCCGACAGATTCACGTCGCGCACCAAGGAATCACAGCGTGTATAGCAAGAGCAAAACTACACGTATATTGGCCGCAAATGACCGAAGAAATCACGACCTTTGTACGGCAATGTCCAACATGCCAGCAACGTGCGAGAGCAAATACACGACTTCCGTTACATCCACACGAAATTCCTCAACGCCCATGGGAAATCGTGGCGACAGATTTATTCCACGTAGGAAATAAAACCATAATCCTTCTAGTCGACTACTTTTCGAAATTCGTGGAAGCGCAAGAATTAAACTCGACAAATGCAGAGGCCGTGATACAATTCATGCTACCCCACTTTGCACGACACGGAACTCCTCAGAGACTGATTTCCGACAACGGACCGCCGTATAATTCAAGCGCCTTCAGAGAATTCCTGCTAAAATGGGGAGTGCAGCACGTAACATCGAGCCCATACCACCCTCAGTCGAATGGCATGGCTGAACGCACCGTACAAACACTAAAAAATCTGCTTATAAAGGCCCAACAGGACGGAGAAAACCTCGGAGAAAACCTCGGAGAAAACCTGCATCGGATACTTATGGAGTACCGTGCCACCCCAGTCGGACAACTACCCTCGCCAGCCGAAATGTTAATGGGCAGACGAATTCGCACTCCACTCAGCACATCGTCTGGCCCTCTACACCCGCAGTTCCCAACAGATCACATAAGAGGAACACTACAGGACAGGCAAGAGACTATGACACACAATCAAAGTAGCAAGAAGATGCCGGACCCGATCATTTTTAAGGAGGGCACACGAGTTTACCATCAGATCGGCCCAAGACAATGGGGCAAGGCAATTATCGAAACAGTAGCACAAGCACCCCATTCATACAACCTGCTGACAGAGGAAGGGAAACGGATACGACGGACGCGGCACCAATTAAAAACGAATCATGAACTCGAACCAGAGAGGAGACAGTTGGGAATAAGAGAGAAACAACCCTTACCAAACACGCCATACTCAAGGGACGCAGGCCAGCCAACAACAACTACAACACGTCATAGCACGACTACAGTTACCTCAACTGGGAATGGAACAAACAACAACAACCAGACTCAACAGGTAGAGCCAATACAGACGTCCAACTCCACGGGAAACGCACTAGGCCGGGCATGTGAACCAGAGAGAACAAGAGCTCAGCCTACTTCTAGCGAAATAAGGCCATCCGCAAAACCAAGCACCATTCCACCATTCAACCCAAGAGACTACATTTCGGTGCAAAAGACGAGGACAAGAGACAATATAAAGCCACCAGTACGCTACCCAAACGAGTATTAATTTCAACGGCAAGCCATAGCTATTCCTACGGCGGAAAGGAAAGATGTTATATATAGACTTAAGATATATACTTATGATTGAAACGGAGTAATGTTTTAGATTAATGTAAATAAAGTTTAAGATAAAAAACTTGTAAATAGATAAGAGAAAGGTATATAAGAAAAACACAATTGAGACCAGGCGTCTCTCGCACGCTAGGAAATGTAACGACAAGTCACTTAAATAAAGTCTGCCGCTAAATCTTAAACTTAGTCGATGTCTGCATTCAAACATATAACAGTTTGTTTTTAAAGTTTATCAGAAAATATAGCGTAAAATTCTGCCACGATAACGCAATATACACACGTTATTTCTGTTAGTCGTTTTTAATTTTTTGTTATCTTTCAATGCTGGGGTCAGTAATCACGTTGATACTTGCGTGCAAAATTCAAGGGTTTCAATTGAAATAAATTTGAATGATAAGGTAATTTTTGCAAGATGGCAATTTATTTACGAGAACGATTTCAGATTTTGACCTTTTTTTTGGGTGGGGGGGGGAGGGTTAGAAAATAAAATAAGTGTTTGTTGCGAAGAAAGGTATGGTATTTGCTATTTACCATGTAGTAAACTTAGTTAAAGATGCAGATTTTTTACTAATGCTCTTTTGCAAAGGAACAATGAGAATCAATGCAGGACTTTCGCTGTTATTTTTAATTTTGCAAGAAGGAAAGTATATAGGAAGAATTCAGCGATTTTTACTATGCAATTTTGAAAGAAAAACTATGCACAATGCATTTAGTAAAAATAAAATGGAAACAATACAGATTGTGCGTTTTTAAGGGGATAAGACTGCAACCTGATCCCCCATAGTATTCATCAAGTTAAGTTAGGTAAGGTTAGGTTAGGTTATCTTTATTTAGATTCGATAGAGGTCTGGTTGCCGTCTATGCAATATGCATATATCTGCTTGGAAAATGCATAGTAACGAAGAGCTTTAACTATGCAGATTTACATAAAATAAAATTCAAATAGGCCATTTAATGTTATTAGAGAAGCAAACACCATAGGGGCGGGGCTGCCTTCTTGGGTTATTTCATTGGCTCCAGTAAACACCGCTAGAGGCAGTGCGAGTTGACTGGCCTCACACGTCTAGTTAACGCTGGCTCCATCTGGTGTTTCCTCTTGGCGCAAGTGAAATGACCTCCGATGACGGCCCGCCCCTTTGCGTTGATTTCTCGTAATGGAATGATCTATACAGCGTAAAATTTATTTGAAAATAAAATTAGTTATAATCATAGGTAACAAACAAACCAATAAAAAACAGACGCTTATTAAAATCCAGTAATATATTCCAATATTTGCATGTCGATAATGTAAAAAAAGATAAAAATTGATTTTTATTTTTTTTTTATTGCATCAGTTCATTTTCAATTTATTCACCCATGGTCCGCCCATCCAGACAGTGTTTTTGCATTATAAATATATATCTCCTTTTTTTATTATTTTGAACCAAAAAATTGGTACAGGTAATGAAAATGACTAATTTGCCAGAGAAAGTTCATCTTTCTTTTCCGAGCTCTTTACCATTTTCGCTATTGATAAAAAAGGCACCATAAATATATTTTTTTCACTCTGAAAATCATTGGAGCAAATCGTCCACAAAAGAGATGATGTTTAGAAGTTGCGGTTCGAGTCCTCCAAGCGTAACGCCAAGAGGGACATAAACTCAACTAATAATACCGTAATCATTCAAAGCCATCCATCTAGGATTATTAAATACATGGAAGCTAGCTAATACTTATTTTGCCAGAAAGATGAATTTAAATAGCCATGACAAAGGCCCAAATTAAGACAGCCCTGCATCGCGTACTTATAATGGCCGCTTTATAGTATTTTTGTACTTTCCAAGTTTCCAGTTGTTGTTAGTTATTATTTATACTCAATTTCGAAAAATATAGTGTAAATATTATCAAAAGATGCGTTTATAACTGTTAAAAAACGTGCTAAGCCTAGCTATTTCCCAATAATCCAGCGCCAGACGCATCAGTGACGTTTATATGGTTGATATGCGCGTGCGCAGGATCTTTTAAACAAGATGCCCCGGGCTCAGAAACCGTTTCGAGAAGGCCTATAGTCTGCCACTACGAACTTTCTCTGACGTCATACCCTCCTATCTCTTACCTCTGTTTTGGCAACCATATTGGAAATCGTCAGCTCAGGCCACGCAATTTAGTCTACCAGTATTGATGTCACGTCCCCGTACACCTCCCTTCTCAGTACCACTCTACTGTTCCCCTCTCGACGACCCTGGCCATGAACGCGGTTCAATAGAAATTCATTGGATTGTCGCATGCTGCTTCAAAAGCATTTCGTTGCCAGGATTCCAGGATTTCATAGTCCTAGGTCAGAGCATACTGCCCCTTCTTAGCTAGACGACTGACCTCCAGATGACAGACAATGGGGGTTTACATACGTGTACACTAATTTCGTATTAAGATTAATGTGAATTCACGTTTGTTAAAAGGTTAATTAATTCAGTGTTGTCCTTGGTTATATAATTTTCACTTTCTCGCGCAAGCCCGTTATCAATTATTTCCTTGTGTTTATTTGTTATCATTGCAAAGTTGTTTTATAGTTATTTAAAGCATCACTATCAACAACACTATCTAGTGCGAAATGGGATTAAAATTTCAAACCATTTTAATTCAATTAAATAATTTACACAAACAATACTTGTGAATTCACGAGCGGTATATGATAATAGTGCCTTCTGGAAGAGATTGTCCCATTGAACCGAACTGCATTCGATCTACTTAAAAATTTTATACCATAATGATAATACCATTCTACCATCGAAGGTCAAAACTATCTATAAGAAAGTTTCGATATAACCTAACTTACTGCCTTTTGAACGTGAGAATTCGGTAAGATTAAATTAGTAATCCATTGGACCGAATTGCAATCGAATACCATAATATTATTCCAAAATAAAATGGATAACCTAGGCTATACCTTTGAACCGAACTGCAGTCGACCTACTCAAAATTTATTTCATAAGCCCATTAAAGTTACAAAGGTCAAAACCACCTTTATCGTTTATAGATAGCCGCCTGACAATATTTTATTGATACGAAATTTATATAAATTATTGCAACCTCCAAGAAGGTTTAATAATATTGTTCCAAAAAACACTTATTGTTGCGCAATTGTGGGAAGTGCAAGCGCGCGTTTGAAACATTGCATCACGCGTTTGAACTCGAGGACAATTAAGTTATGTTGTCGTTTTGCGTGGCGGATTAATTTTGCATCCGTATCTTTATTTTTTATTTTTTCTTGTTTTTGTACCCATTATTAAGAGCGCTGACAGCATTGAAAAAAATTAAGAGATATCGTGTTGATAAATCAAATGCCTTGTTGTTAAATCTTTCTCCTAATTCCGAAATGTATGACTAATTCGAAGGACCAGTGAAAATTCTTATCTTTGGACACCTGCTTATCAAACTAAATTACGATATCGGGTTTATTTTTTATTTTGTTTTGCTGTCACCCTGTTGCATCAATAATTTTTTAAAATAGATTAAATATATACGATTTTAAATTCAAGTATGGGAGATACTTCAACATTTATTTTCTGTAAAATAATTCTGGTATAATCCAGAAATAGTATTTAATTTTTTGCCGAGTCATTGATTGGATGTTGGGATGACGTTCCTTAAAGTTTCAAATTTCGTTTCATACTTGTTCAGAAGGGTGTTCGTCCTTCATTCTTGATTTTTTTATGACTGCAGATTGTCGGTCATCCTTTGTGTTATTTAATATTTTAGATATTATAACTGGATTTATATATTTTATTTGTAATATTGATTAGCTTTGAGATTAACACTACTGGGAATAAGTTGAAAATTAAAGTAGGTTTAAAATCCGGTTGCAATCGGATTTAACTTCATATTCTGACGTCATATTAGCTCTCTTTCTCTCGGTGTTCTATAACATTGCCTACATAATTACCTCGAAGATTCAATGCACCTATTCTTGAATTAGTATTAATATTTCAAAAAAGTGAATTTATTTGTTTTTATGCACAGTCACTGTTCATTACCAGGGTTCATGCTAACCTGGAAAACTCAGGGAAATAAATAGTTCACAAAAACACAGGGAAAACTCAGGGATATTTAGAATTTTTAATAAAATTCAGGGAAATTTGTGAGGCTTGAGTAATTTTTTTTTCTGAAGGCGTTGCTTCAACTATAAAAAACCACCCCCTTTGTTATTACTCCATATATTGGTAAACACCTGGAAAACTTAGGGAAGTATAAGGGGAAAAAACCTGAAAAAGTCAGGGAAATTGGTTTTCTCATGGTTGTATGACCCCTGATTACATAATTTAACCCAACTGCATTCTTGATATCAGTAACACCAGGGGAAGGTTTTAGAAGTGCTTGGTTTAGTCATGGTTTAGTTCAGTTCCTCAAGGCTGTGTCCGCGAACCAATAGCAATTAGTTCTTTCAAAGAACGTCCTTTTCTAGACCCGTAACATTTTAGCTTTATAATAAACCCCTAATTAAGCATAGTGATATCGAAAGTTGTAAAAATATTTGTTTCTAAAATACAACATCATGCAGATATTTTATATGGGTTGGAGCAAAACTATTTAATGTTTTATTATGTTTAGCGTGTAGATAGAAGGGAAGCTCTTCAAGTACCTTAAAACCTTGGGTACCTTAGCTAGTTAGTATAATTTTTTACAATATATTGTTCAAAAAATTTGGCTTTTGAATTAATTTTAAATAGATCTACTTATTCAGAATTTCGCAGGGTCAAATAGGGTGTTTAAGAAAAAAAAATTAAGGTCCGGGTTAAATGTAGTATGTATATGAACTTTAACATATATGTTCATAGAACAGTTTGAAAACGTGAAATAAGAGGTGCGATATAAATATGGCGTTTCTCTAGTGTTTACGTTAATGGTTGCAGGCGTTTACGAAGCCTTTCTCACCTGGTTACCTACCTGGTTAGGGCCTTCATTTAGACACACTTTCGTTTTCGCGAAAATCACCGTCGCGAATCGCTAAAGCGCCAAGGAAATCCGGAAAATGCTTCCATGTACAGACGTCGGGTTATCTCACGCTGCGTGTATTACCATAAGGGCCCCCCCCCCGATTTGAAGATAATCTTCCCGCCTTTAAATTCTCTTCTCTCTCGACCAAATCGAGTGCGCCTATCTTCCCCGCCTTTTAACGTTTTCTTAAAGGCAAACGTCTCGCGTTTATTTTAATGAAAGTTAAGTTGGGAAACAGAGACTGGAATGAGTGCCACTGGAGATCTGAGATCACCTTCTCCAATATATTTTATGTAGACCATTCTATTAAGAAGCAAACACCAAGGGGCGTTGAAATTTACCATCTTGGGTTATTTCCCTCGCGCCAAGAAGCACCGCTGCGGGGCAGTGCGAGTTGGCTATCCTACCACGTGTAGTGAACTCGGACTCCGTCTGGAGTTGATTGTTGGCGCAAGGAAATGAACCTAGGAGGTCGACCTTCTGCCCTTTGTGTTGCATGGAGCCTTGGATCAAAGAATATGCAAGTAAAGAATGAAAAATTTGGCCAAAGCACCTTGAGGTGTTAGTTTGTTGCGTGAAGGTGAATATCATGTGATATAGAGGCGTACAGTTTCGTTTGAAGTAACCAAAACCCAAAATAAGCTAGCAGACTTGAAGAAAACACACTTTTCCCCCCTTAAAATAACCAATGACAAATTACCGGAAGTCTTTGGACCAAACTCTTATTTAAGCTAGTCCATTGTTTTCATTACAAAGTGGAAGGCAGGAGGAAGAGTTTCCATTCCTTACCTTTATATTCTTTACTAAGAGATAAAACAAATTGCTAAAACCTTTCAGGGAAAACTCGCGGAATAAGTCCTGGCTAAATGATAATCAACTCCAATAGCCAAAATCTCTTTACGTAGAAAATCAAAATTTGGCGGGAAGTTAGTTGAAAATGGCGGCCAGAGTTGTGAAAGAAAAAGATCTTACTTGTGGAAAGCGTCCGTATACGTTTCAACCCTTTTCATTAAATTTAGTTCACCGCTCAGTACAGTGGTTAATTATTCATTTAAGGCTCTTTTGTTGAAATATGCAGCCATCTTATAAAATGGCTGCCAAAAAAAGTAACGAAAACGACCAGCGTCTTAGTTATAATATGAAAACAAAAATTCTGATACGTTTTGAAAAAAATACAATAGATCTTGGTTTTTAGAACTTTTGGGGGTTATTTTTCCTTTAACTCTAGAACTCAGAAACCCTGTTTAAAAAATTGAAAAATCGGTCTAAAAACGGGCTTTATTTTCATTTTAATGTCCATGATGGGGTTGGCGGTATTATACGATTTCCATATTGGAAGGTCGTAATTTTTGAAGCGGGTGATCATCCCTCGGCGTTTCGCCGTTCCGTTCTCCACGCGGGATGTTTTTTATTGGTTTGGCGCCAAAAATTATAGTTCGCGCACGCGTTACCGCCACGTGCGATAGGAAATGGCGGGATTTCTTGGCGCGGTGGGTAACACGCTGAGTTTGTCGTTAAATTAAAACCCTTTTTGAAAAGAGATCGTAAAAAATAGTATAATGCATTTTTTCTGCCAGATTTTTTTTATTTTTCCATACTAGAGAGTTCTGACTAGGTGATGGTGGTGGTCAGAATACAAGTACCCTTGGTTGGTTCCTGACCCCAGTTGGCCTGTTTATATCTTGAACCCCAAGCTTCGTTTCAGTTTGGGGCATTAATATTCGTCGAGGTTTTATCGAAGTACTTCTCATCTGTCCATTCTTGAGTGAGAATGTTGAAAAAAAATTGAGATAGAAGTTACTATTGGAACCAATATTGACCCTCCAACCGTTGGAGTGTTTACTTTATAGTGTAATTGACCCAAACATTTTTTATAGAACCATGCATTGAAAAAAATATTCAATTAATCTTACTCCACATTCAACCCACCATTAATTTGGTCAACGTATTACCAAAGGAACCCTTGCGTTGCCCGTTAGCCCGTTGGTACATTTTTTCTTACTTTTCTCATCGCCATTTTAAAACATAACGGCAAATCATACCCCTAAAAGCCTTAAAACCCGTCTATAGAATATAAGCAGCCAGTACACGTTACACTAATGAATTCTTTTGAGAGTGTAGGGACGTTATTTCATAAAGATTTTCTTTACAATTTCTGGCTGCCACTATTCAAAATGGCCCCGGATTTGAAAAACTTTTCTTGCTGCGCACCTACTACTTAAAAGCAACGTTCCTGCAAAATTTCACCCTTTTAGGTTAAGCAGTTTGGGCTGGGCATTAATTAAAAGATTACTTATTAGATACAGAGTGTTTTTGTAAGAAATTAAGAGGGGCGTTCTTTGGGCGATTTCGGATCGAAAGAGTTCTTTGACATTTTGTTGTACAGGCCACTGTTTTAAAGTTAGGATTGGGCTGTTTTACGCATGACCCCTTTAATTTAATTAAGAAACTAAAGGGCATTGCTAATTAAAATATAAGGGGTCATCCGTAAAACAATTTCAATCTTAATTTGAAAAACCCGGACGACAAAATGTCATGTCATTGTCATGGAATATTATGTAATTGCAAACTATGAACCGAAACCAAAATAAAAGCTATTGGAAACAGATTTTCTTCTTTGAGTAAAGAACTGTACCAAATACAGTACTATCTGTATCAAAATAGGAGTCATTAAGAATTTGGCCATAAAAGAATGCACTCTTTTATCCAAATAATAAAAACCAAAAGTTATAAAACTAAAAATAGCTCCCGCAGAAAGATATTCTATTTTATCCGCACGGAGCTAAGCCTGAATTCGAACAAGGATGATCGGATCTCTCTTTAAGTTCCTCTCTCTCTTGCTAAACACGCTGTTACTCGTAAAAAACGGTTCCGAGCAATAATTCTCCAGAGAGAGAGCAGAGCGCGTTTGGAAAAGAAGGACCCTGGACCAACTGTAAAATAAACTGAACCCCCTCCCCCCCTCCTCCTCATCCTCTTACTCTGGAAGCTTTTCCTTCTATTTAAATTTTACGACTAAATACTGTCAACCACAGATAGCTTTGGCCAAGGTCCAATTTATGATCGAGAAACACCCATCTCTTTACTTACCGTATCTTGGATTCACTAACTCCGGGAGTTGAAAAAGTATAGGGACTTTCACTTTAAATTCAGTTTGAAATAGATAATATCATAAGTTCATGCATAAGACATGTCCCATAAGTTTGACACTGGTTACTTAAAGCTTGTCATGAAGTGATGACGTAGTGAAACGTCAGAGATTCTCATAAAGCGACGCCTGGTAAGGTGCCGTCAAAGGCTTAGTACAGACTAAATAGGAAGATGGACTGCAAAAAACCGAGTAATCAATTCTCGCTTCGTTTTCGAACTAGCTCTCAGTAAGTCTCTAGCACTACGAAGCATAGGTAGTGTCATACATATGGAACATATCTTATAAACTTATGATAATATTTTATCGTCGCAGTTACGTTCGGTTTTAATAGGGAGAGACCAAAGGGGTGTGGCTTAAAAAAGCTCCTCCTCTTTCCGGCAAAATGGCGGGGTAACTTTATAGAGTGGAAGGCTAGTGAGGGAATTCGTCTGATTGGCTAAGCAGGGACTTAACGATTAGTGAGGGAAATTTTCATGCTTTTGCCGACTCCCTATTGTCAATATGATCTTTTAAATGACTCTTGAGATATTTGCATATTTTGGCATTACGAAATAGTTAGATCATTTCAGGGGTTAATTTCGGAACATCCGGTATGTGGATTCAAGGGATTCAGATTTACTAATCCAACAAAGTCCTTTTGTTTGGGTTCACATTATGTTAAGAAAACAAGATGGTTAAACACAGGCCTCCTTTTTACCCCCGAATTTTCAAAATGGTGACTATTAAACATCCCATAGTTCATTCATCTAAATTTGAGCATAGCCTAACGGGTATTAACTCATGCTACGTCCGAACTAGGCTTAGTATTTATTGTCCTTCTTCCCCCTTTTCTTTTTTTAAAAAAAAATGTTAATATTCCAATGTTGGGTAACGATAAACTTAACGAGCGTAGACCATTTTTGGCCTAAAAAAACTAGCGGGGGACGAATTTACGGTTTGGAGACTTTTAGGAACACGTATTATAATCGTCCCGCTATACTTTCCGTTTACAAAGGCTTAAGTTTTTCCACCCCACTTCCAAGGAGCCTCCGTGCTCATAAAATAGTATGGGGTTAAAATTCTTTCAGGAGAGTAGAGCTGGTCAAAAAAGAACGTTTTATCTTCGATGAGCATTCGTTGTTTAAAATGAAGCTATTAAAATATTTTTATTGGAAAAAGTAGGCCTAAATCTCGGTAGCTATAGAAACGCCTCAGTTAGAGCAAAATGTATTAGTTCTGTTCCTCTTGAGAATATGTCTTTATTCCTAATCGTGAAATCATGAACCATCAATCTAGAAGGACCAGAAACTGGGAGATTTTCTTCTTCTTTTTATGTCTGTGCGCAGTTCCCACCAATTTCGCAGGGTACGCGCACCTCGGTGCAACGTAAACAAACGTGACGTTTTAGGAAGGGTGCTGAACGCTTTTTGAATTTCCTTCAATCATTTTCACAATTAATATATATTTTTCCTATTTTTAATTACTTCATTAAACTCTACTTTTAAATAGATGCAAAAAAATTAACATTAGTCTCAAGGCTTAGCGAAATGAGACCAAGCGGCCATTTTACTTGTTTACATTGTACCGTCTTTCTCCAAGACCTTGTCGTCTGCTAGCATTTTTTATTTGTTATTTGGGACACTTTAGCAAGGAAACTTAAGCATGGGAATGATGGGATTAAGATTCTGGTCCATTATATAGAAGGTTCATGGTGAAATTAACACGTGCGGATCTTGAAAAAGCGGGAAAATATCCACAAATTTTGGTGGGAAAAAAATAAATCTCGGAAGATGTACTGCGCTCTCCATAGAAACGCGTTATTTATGGTTAAATGTAGTATTTCTATTCCTCTTAAGATTATGCCTAAAACGTGAAATTAACATGTGCCAAAATTGAAAGGGCGCCAAAAATCACCTGAAAATATGGCGGGAAAAATATTACTACTCTTTTCCTCGTAGCCGCGATTACGTAACTACTTATTACGGGTTTTGACACACACCCGTTAAATCGAAAATGATAATAGTAAAACCGAAACGAAATACAAATAAACACTATATCCGTTAAATCCTGATCCTGTATTATTTCTTAATTTTTCCCGCCTTTTTTTTTTGTTTTTTTCTTCTTCTAAGTTGGCAGGAGACTGCGTGGTTTTTCTCGCTTATCGAATTGTCCTTGATATCTTGGGAACTTTGCCAGCTGAAATTTAAGGTTTTTTTTACTAAGATTGGATCGGTAAAGAACGGATCACTAGACTTTCTCTGACAATAATTATAAAGAACGAAGAATACAGCTAAAAACAAATCATTTTGAAAATTTATTATCACAGAAGTGTTATAATAGTTCTCTTCGAGAGAAGTGTACCACTAAGCGGGGTAATTGTAACACGATTCTACCCAACATCATTTTCCATTTGGAACATGCGAGGTTCCTTAACCAAATCACTTACGCGATAAATAGTTCCTTCATCATTACTCTATTAGCGCTTAAGTATTTGCCAAGGCGCTTGCGGCTGTGGATTTTTGTCCAACGTCAAGACAATCAAGGTTTGTGGGTTGATAGCTGAGTATTTAGTACAAAATAGTTATAGAATTCACCCTAGCACGGTGCGGTGCCCGTCTGAAGTTTGATGAACGGGAGAGCAAACAAAAAGGTGCATGAGCCAGGGATGAATAATGTTACATAACTAAAGAATTAAGAGGATACAGAGTGTCATCCTTCTTCGATTATCCCCTTTTGATTATAGCCATTGTGCTTAAATTGACGGGGCATCGTGTCCAAGGGTATAAACTTAATTCCCAAGGACAAGGAAATTGGGAGAATTAATCTAGGAATATCCAATGATTTGACTGCATTGTTCCAATTATCACAAGAAGTCATTTGTTAACAGTGAGAGTGTACACAATTAGGGAAAGTCATGGTGTTAATTGTATATTCAGTGCATATTCGTAATAATCAATGAAGCAGATACAGACAGGGCATGGAGATTACGGGAGATCTTCAAGGTCATATTTTAATATTTTATTTGCTACGACGACTCTACGAGGCTTCTTATTACGTCTTACTCCGCCCTAACCCTGACAGTAGTATCAGTTCCATGTAGAAGTAAAGCCACGTTAATTGTCTAGGAATTAGTAACGATTATTATGCAATATTATAATAATACGCCTGATTTTTTTTCATACACCGCGTTATATTTTATGTTTTCTGAACTTTTAATTTTAATTATAGGTTACATTTTGCATCACCGGCGATTTTTAAACGCTTCATTGATTTGCTTAAGTTTTGAAAATAATTTGAATTTAATATTCTGATGCTGGTGTTTAGAGGGAAATACATTTCTACAGGGGCTCGTAGGAAATGTATTGGGAATCTAACGCCTGTATGAGGGCTTGCCTTCTTTGTGGGTTAAACACTTCTATACAGGCGCTATAGGATATGCGTGCGGAATTTTTTCTTCTTTCTTCTTGCGAGTGACTTAAATATTTAATTTCTTTAGTATTATTGATGGATAGTTTTTTCTTTTTTGTTTTTAAACAAGATGAGAAGAAATTGGTCTACCACTGATTGAAGTATTTGAACAGTAGACTAATTACATAATACGATATTACGAGGACTGCACTTTTTTACCCGAATTATACTAAGATACGCCATGAATACGCTATGACAGGGATCCATGTAATTTTAGAAATAGTAATGGAGAACAGAGTAATGTGAGCGCGCGTCAAAGTCCCAGACCCCCTTCCACGGGACGGGGGGGGGGGTATGAAAGAAGAGGCGGGTCATAGCGACAGAGGTAAAAAGGAATTACGTATTTTTCGCCGTCCCCGTCAGCAACGTCATCAAAACGTAGTTTAAGTGAGCCAATAAGATCATTTAAACTTTTCGTTACGAGTTGGAGGGAGGGGCTCTATACTGGGCTATGAGTCGGACTGAAGAAAAGGCTAACCGTTCTTTATTCCTGCTTCTAAAATTACATGGATCCCTGGCTATGATTACGCGGTTTACACCGTGATTACGAGGTGCGTGGATACCGATTAGGCAGGGTAATCAGCCCCCGACTTTCCCCTCAAAGTATTGTTAAGCTAATTTTTTGGAGGGGAGAGAATTTTTTTTATTCAAAGCTTCTTTAACTTGATCCTTTTTGTGGTTCATGCAGATCCAAATATATAGTATCGTTTTATAGAGACCAGTTTGGACTATCACTACTTCAAGTAATTTTGCTGGGAATATTATTATTATTATTATGAATATATGGAGTTAATAAAAAATAACTCCTTCTGCAGACCAGACAGAAAAAAGTCCCGCACAAAGCTATTGTTCTGTTAAAACTCTTGCGCAACAATGACACCACCCCCTCTAATAAACCTTGGCGAAACAAGCGCAATTTTATTTTTATGGGAAGAAGCAAGACGATATATTATTATTTATTATTTTTGTTTATCCCTTCTATTTCACCAAAGAGACCTTTTTCTCATTAAATGGTATTGTATAAATCAGATTCTTCAAGGCCACTGGTATAACTTACCAGTCTCAAAACTATTAAGAAATGGTTAAGAAAATGTCTAAATTATAACCGCGGAAACCCTCTTCCGGGTTTTTGGTGAGAGATAGATCCATAGCTAATGTTCAGGCAGTCCTTGAATCGAAGGCCATGTCTAGATGATTTTCGTACCGTTCTTCTCAATCCAACTTTCAGTTTAACATATGTTAATAAACCGAATATTCTCCCGTTTTGTTAAATACAACTGGAACTAGTCGAACGATTTTACCTAGCTATATCTATAGACAAGTACTCTGCTGGTTCTATAATGGAGTGGGAACTTGGTGATTAATGTTTTACTTATGAAACTAGAGTTAATAGGAGTAGAAACGTAAGCCGCTGCTCCATAGGGGCCTCGGCTAAACGAAAAAGTAGGGCGTGATGACGGAGCAATTTAATTTTTAATTTTTTTTTTAAATTTTAAAACTTTCGATTTTCTTCCGGGTGCTGATTTAAGCTTACTAATCTTTTCAACGACATCTTAACTTGATACCTTTAGTGTAATATAGTAGGTTTTGGGTGATTTCCAAAATTTTCTTTATATTGCAAAAATAGACTATTTTGGAAATTACCTTGAATGAAAGCCACACGTAGGGGCGAGGACGCCATTGAGGTATTCTCGCTTGCACCAAGAAGTAACGCCAGATGGAGCCAGGGTTCACAATACGCCTGAGGCTAGCCTACTCGTACTGCCTCTACCGGTACTTCTTGGCACCATACCCAAATGTTGGCCTCGCCCCTGTGTCTTGGATGTATTTTCCGAAATTGTCTATTAAGTGTAAATAAATTTGTATGAGACCGACCGCTATATTATAGCCCGCATTGTTTTTATTGACAGGTCAGGGTCGATTTTAAAAATTATAATAATAAATGCATAGATAATTTATTTATTATTAGGGAAATTTCAAAGTTTGCTATATATTTATTTATGCACATTAAATTCTCTTGATTGATTTTCAACTCCACTTCACATGAGGCCCCAAAATTATATCTGGTAAACAAAATTTAACCCTTAACACTGGCAATTAATCATTAATTATTAATGTCTAGTAAAATATATGAAAATAAATCTCCAAAAATTCTGGTAATTTTTCGGGCCTCTTCAGTTTATTAGATCCTAAGGAAGCAAAGGTTACGCAACTCGTAAACTAACCGTTTATTTTAGATACTTTTTTTTTTAATTTGGCTCTCAAGTTTTTAGCCCAAAAATAAAAAAAAATGTATTTTTCTTATCTCTTTTAAAGTGAAGATGAAATTCTCTTAATTTATATTAATGTTAAGGGTTTAACTATGATTGGTTTTAATTAAGTGTTTGAAGTGAACTTCGCCATCCCTTTCATTTGTCACGATTTTCTCGTAATGTTATCTTAAGAAAATAAATTTATCCCTACTTATGGAGAGAAAAGGGCGCGAAAAGTGCATTATCCCAAAGTTTTTAAACTAATCTATTTCATCAAGTTCGCCAATCGCAATTTTAATTGTTTGAATTTGACAAAAATTAAGTTGTACGTACAGAGCTTCGGGAGTGGAAGTTACCAACTGGACTGAGTTGATCCAAAGAATTCGCAAGACCTAGGAGGAAGTAGTGGTAGTAGTAGTTTATTAGTTGTTTTGGGGAAAAGATGCAGGGCTTTCCATTTCCGATATCTTGTTTCTGCTTCCCTTTTACTATGAAAATGTAAAAATTTTAACAAATGAACTATAGTAAACAAACGAGTGCGGAAAGAGACAAATACTATAGCTCAAGATCGAAACCTAAACGTAAACACGATGTTTCAAATGGCGCTTTCACTGTGTGCCTTTAAGTTGGTAAGCAGACGACAGAAAAATAAGCCTCTTCGATGTAATTAAGAGGGAAAGACACGGGGTAAAACATTGCCTTCCATCTCGCTTTTCGGCGCCTGCGCTCTAGGTACTTTGGGTACAGAGAGTGCGCAGAGACGGCTATATGGGTCAACACCTTTGTTCGTCCAGATACTGAGGGTTTCCCACCCTCCTTTTTTACGTCGAAGAGCCTCATTGACCACTTCGATGTACCTAAGAGGGAAAGAGTCTTGGGTAAAACTTTGCCTTCCACTCTACTCTTTTGCGCCGGCACTGAAGGGCTGTTAAGAGTGCACAGAGGCATCTATGTCAAGACGTCTTGATACTTATCTTATTTTACTGTGCCTCGTATTGTATCATTGGTATTGATTTTTTTCCTGACTTCGTAATTAGTGTTGTTTCACCAAAAACCTCTAATTGGTATAACTTCATCTTCGAATGGGTGATATTGCACCTATAATTATAATAACCGATTTTTCAACGATAAAATAGAATCATTCATAGATTACAACTTACTTAGGTCAAAACCCGAGATTTGATATATAGAAATATTAAAATTGCGCTAAATATTCCAAAATTTGGGTACATTTTCATAACGCGAATTAAAAGATAACTTTGGTTTATTTTATTTCCTAGATTGAGTGAGTGTAATTGGATAAGGGCGAAAAAATATTTTTGGACAGTCAATGGCGTGTAATTTTTGCCACTCTGTATGATCCCTGCTTATCTCGTGTACCATACTTGAAATATGTATTTCTTTTTCCCTTCTTGGAAGTCTTTAAATAGGGGAGCCTAGCTATAGCTAGCCAGCTTTTCTTAACTTATTAGAAGATAAGAAAGGTTTAAAGGTTTGAAAAGCAGTCAAGAGTAACGTATTTAGAAAACGTCTCTAATTTCAGAGGCGAAAATTAATCTAGATTCAAAATCTCGACGTCTCAATTTCGGGGAACGGGGGGGGGAGGAATAGGCTCGGAGTTAGTTTAGACTTCAAGACGGACGGGAAAACCTCTTGTTACATGCGTGGGCGATATCTTTTTGTCACTGACGTACGCTTAAGGACTTAATATTATATGCTGTTTACTAGTCACTTTAATCACTTTAACCATCTCATAACATTAAAGTGTTTCAATGAATGCCATATGTAGTTTTGTTATGTTACTTATGGAATTGGTTACTTTTTACCCCACCAAAGGTTCCTGACCTTCATCTTTTAATATAATGATTAGTTTTGAGGGTCATCCCTTAAGATGAAATTGCGGGTTCAGGTGCCTATGAAAGTTCTCAAGAGGGTTTATTTAAAATAAGCCTCTTCGATGGAACTAAGCTAGAAAGGCAAGGATGTTATACTCATGCCTTCCATCTCGGTTTTGGGGCTTACGCTCGAGGCGTTTTGGGTGCAGAGACGGCTATTGGTCAACCCTCTTGTACGTCTCCCCCCTTTTTTACATCAAAAATACGTCGATTGTTAAATATATTTTCAGTGGGGTCAATCACTCGGCGAAATCGTGGAAATGAGATGTAATTTTTAAAAGTCCAACCCTTGACACTGCTATTACCAGAAGTGAGATGAGACCAGAAGTACTGCGCTAACCAAATTCTTCACTCGGCGAAAGTGAATATTCTTGATAACAGAAGAACGGTTGGCCCTCTGGTAGCGGTTTCAGAATTTCCCCTCCAAAACGTGAGACGCTCGCGGTGGTAGACGGCCGAACTAGATTCAAGGAGCCGCGTCCGTGTTCGGCCGCTTTAGGTTGAGGGGAAGGGGGTAGGAAATGTTTTTGGAGCTCGACCAATTTTTTTCTCTCTAGCGTAGGCGCGTGGGAAGCGGCATAAAATCCTCAAATTTGTTCACTAGTGCCAGGATCTACTACCAAAGCTAGAGCCATTCACTTCTAGTCTCATCTCACTTCTGTTATTACTCGTAACCCATAATCGGTGTACAGGGTGTTTGACAGCGATTAGTCCCTGATTGTGTTTTTCTGGAAGTTAACCTTGTAGTGTTAACCAAAAAATTATACTTTTAGGCTTAGCATGTTTTTTTTTGGTGTTGTGCTCTTTCGCGTAACTTAATGCCTACAGCTAAGCTAAATTTTGGGATACTTTTAAATTGAAAATTAACTATTCAAGGTGTGCCTTTTGAAGTTTCATTAAGAACAATTAAGTTCAAGTGTTTTTATTTAATTATATTTTGTTAAAATAGTATGGTGTTTGACCACTTTGTTTTCTTGATTGGTATAAGGACAACAATGACATTAGATATGGCTTGAAACAATACGGACCAAATTTGATGGACTGGTAACTTAGAAGCTCAATCTAACGTCATTCTTATTGCCAAGTAGAAAGCAGACGACACTGCTGCCTCACTTGCCTTGATTGAAAGGAAGATGAGATTGGAACCTTTCTCAAATTTCGTTATCACCACGTTAAAAATAGGTTAAACTTTCGTTAGTTAAAATTCAAAAAGAATGATGTTTTATCTATAATCTATTGGCACCTTGATTTGGTTCAGGCTCTCATTAGCAAGTAAGGGGTTGTTCCTCCGTCTTTATGAGAGAATGAATAGAGTTGTCAAGGAAGATTCACGCGTGTCATCCATTACTCGAAGCGATGCCTGGACAAAGCGAAAACGACAGTTCTTACTTCCAAACGGCGTGCAATCTCTCTCCTCCTTCAGGGTTTTCTTTAAAGATCCCGGGGTTGTTTGTCAGGGGGAAATGGGGTTGGGTAGGCGGGTTCCCGCGGATTTCTATTATTATTCCCGCGTCTTGTGCAAAGCTAGCTAGGGTCTCCATTAAATAAAGCTCTTGGTTGCTAGAAGTTTAATCATTTATGGCAAGACATGATACGTTGATGTAGTGACATCCCAATGGGTTATTTATGAGAGTTTTCTAAACTTTTATTCTACAATGTATTCTTCGGGGACTTTTAAATTATATCGGAAGTTGATTAACTTCGAAGTATTTAACTTCTTAGAAGGATAAACCAACGGCCATTTGATAGGTGGAATTTACGTTTCTAATTTGATATGCATTGCAAGGCATCACGGGACAGTTTCAATGTATCCATAAACTTATTTATACAGGGTGTTTCTGATAAGTCTGTCATAAATTAATGGTTCTGTTCTTTGGGTCAGACATGGGGTCTAAACACTTATTTAGCTTCGGAGGTACGGGCCCCCAAACACCTACCCCTAAAACAAGGAAATTGGCACGAATGTTTTTAGTAAGACATATCAGAGTGCATATCTTGTTTAGACAATTTCAAATTTTTCAATAGCCTCAAATCTAAGAAGGTTAATGAGCATTTTTCTAGCAGGAGTATACTTTTAAAGGTAGAAGTGTGCCTAATCTTGTTCTGTAAAGTAATTCAAAGTGTTTTGAAGTTAATGTTTCTTAATTCGTACCAAGTTAACATGGTTATTTAAAAGTATTGTTCAAAATGTCCACTCTTCCTTCCAACCTTGAGAAGAATTCAACCAAACCACTTCTAATGAAACTTTCCACTTGTGTTACTGATATTAGCCAAGCAGTTTGGCAAATCAAATTAGGAAATTAATGAATTGTGACTGTGCACAAATCAGAAATAATTCCTGTTTCTCGACTTCCCCTTGGATTCAATAAGAAATGAGAAAATGTTATTTAAACTGACCATAAGTTTCTTTAATGATAACTTTGGGTTCATTTATTTATTCCAATGTCAAACGTTCACCCGGGAATCAGCTGAGGCAGGTTGGGTCGGCTGAGAGGAGGGAGGACAAGTTAAGACTCGCTCGTTTCCTCTGTTGCCAAGTCCTACTGATCCACGTGCACGATTTGTTTGACCTCTAAAACGTAAACAAATTTCCAGTTCAGTCTACTGAAGGAAGGTGTGTCAAATCATACGATCGTTAGAAGTCCGACACTTGGAGAGTTTTTCCAAATTTAATGCAATGTTTTAGTATCGTCGATGAGAAATTAGTTTCATGATTATTTTGGTATTACCATTTACCAAATAGTAAGATCTTTGATTATAGGCCTTCTTCAAAATGGATGTGGGAAGCAGTGTCGTCTGTTTCATTTAGGGTTAAGATATTGATTGGTAAGTGAATCCAAAGACGTCAGAAAGGGCTTCAACGTTACCAGTCCACCGAAGCGGTTTCTAACGTCTTTCCTGTCCATACACCAGTCAATGTTTCGTTTCAAGACTGCTAGATAGTAAAACACCCGCCTCTATTTTAGCTCCAAAGGGCTATTGCTATTGTGACATTTGGCTTGAAGTACTAAGGCACGTGTCCATGCTGTATTTGAGGTACGGGTGATGACCTTTTCAGTTTCATCGTGAACAATAAGGTGTTTGAAGTTAGGGGTCTTGTACAAACACCTGATTCGGTGTTAACCTTCAAATTACAGGCGGACACACTCTCACTTTCTCACGCTTCTATTTATTTCTTGAGAAAGGAGTGAAAAGATTTTCTGCAGCTGGTGGTGCAAGCGAGTCAAAAGATCTTTAGAATTATTTTAAATTGGAACTGTCTTTTTTATCACGAACAAAAGAAAAAAAAGAGTTCAGGTTGGACTTTAAAAGGCGCCTAATCTTTACCTGTAAAGCTGTAAATTTAAACCGAACAATAGAGAGCAGTGTAGAGAGCTGTCAAAACAAAATCACATTTTTTATTCCCCAAGTCGAAAAATCTATTTTAGGAACAAAACTGTAACTAGGATAGTAAACTTTGACCTAACTGGTTTTGCTGGGTTTGGACCAAAACAGTAACTAGTAAACTTGACGTAACTTGTTTTGCTTCTAAATGGGGTTTGTTTACCTGGCGATATCATTTAATAACGGATGTTTCAATTTTACCATCAAAAAAGGCAGCATTTGGTTTCGTGATTCGTGAAATGGAGTTCGTTACGATGAATGAACACGGGCAATGACGCCCACCCCTTTGTGAATTAGTAATTTTGGTTTTTACAAAATTTCGGATATAATAGTACGTTACTTGAAAATGTGAAATGATTTCTAGATAAATCGTCTCGACCCGAATATTTTTTAATAGCTTTAGGATGTGTAGCGAGCGATGATGATGTCTTAATGTCATATTTTGCATCCGATAACACCTGGGTCAAAAATACTGACACCCAAATGTACCTGTTATAGTTATAAATTTTGAGGAATGAAATTTTCTGACTAAACTGCATGGTTGATATTACCAGAAGTTTGTCACTAGTTACTGAAAGATTGTCATGAAGTGACGTACGTGAAACGTCAAAGATTCTCGTAAAGCGACGCCTGCTGAGGCGCTGTCAAAAGTTTAGTACAGACTAAAAGGGAAGATGGGCTGCGAAACCGAGTGTAGTCAATTCTCGCGTCGTTCTCGATCTAGCTCTCAGTACGTCTCTAGCATTACGAAGTATAGAAACTGTCATTCTTATGGAACTTATGGAACATATCTTATAAACTTTTGATATTACTCAAGGAGAAGATTTAAAGAAATTGTTTGATTGGGCTTTTTTCTGTTAAGAAGTAACTAATAACATCTCTATCCGCAATATGAGCGTTTCTTTCTATTAACTCCCGACCCGAGACAACAAACCGAATATACAGGGTGTGTCTGATAAGTCTGCCATAAATTAAAGGGGATGTTCTTTGGGCGATTTTGAATCGAAAGTTTACTATACATTTTGCCGTCCAGGCCACTGTTTTCAAGTTAACATTGGAGTATTTTACGGATGGCCCCCTTAAATTTAATTAAGAAACTAATTAAGACAATGATTTCCAATTTAATTAAGGGGTCATTCCTAAAACAGTCCAATAATAACTCGAAAACAGTGGCTCGGGCGACAAATATCATAGAAATTACATTTTCGACTCAAAATCGTGCACCCAAAGAACATCCCCCTTAATTTATGCCAGACTTATCAGAAACACTCGGTCTACACACGTCCCGTTGAAAATCTGGGAGAGCGTTACCACACGCACGGTGTCTATTTTCCTTCTTCTAAAACCAAGTTTATTATCAGATTTTGTTTATTGGTGCGTTAAGGAGACGAGTGTTTCTATCTATTGTTAAGTATATACATTTTTATATCGTTTAAAACACTTATTTTTTCTCTCTCTCTCGACATCGAATGACGGATTTCCTGGTCTATACTTACCAAAACAAAAATCACTTTATACCAAAATATGGTAATTACAAGTCGGTACGTGGTGTATTGAACTTTTGCAAGACCCCTTCCCTTTTGTTTAGCCAGAGGTTTTTTTTTGGATCAACACTATCTTTTTTTTTCTCCCTTTAAAAAAATAGTGACTCATTTGAACTAGCTAAATACAGGTGCCGACATGACTCCAGTTATATAATGACTCATATACTAAGTTACTAACTTATACTCTGAAGTTTTTTAAGTATTTTTTATCTTCATCACTCTCCCAGCAGTCCCGTCGGCGCATCGGAAACTGTTTGGGAGCCAAGTTTAATAGACCGTTTCATCGGTGTATATAGTGTAGTACAGGTTGGATTTTTATAATGATGATGTTTAGGGAGCAAAGGTCAAAGGGTCACTTAAAGCTATCAACAGACTAAAAATCTTGTATTTCTGTTCGATTCAGTGATCATTCAGTTACAAAATTGCATGCAGGAGATGTTCTCGCAAATTACTGTAGCGTAGTTAAAATTGAGAAGCGGGGGAGGAAATTTCATTAGCCTCTTTAGTGCATACTAGACCGCGATCAATTTCATTTTAAATTTACTGCAAATTATCTACAATCCCACAACTATATCCTGACGGTGTCTTTATACCAAAGATGGTATAAAGGGAGGGATTGGAAACTAACAGCTTTGGCAAGACATTTTGGGTAGTTCTCGCTTTCTTTTAATCTATCTATTTATTTGTTTAATTTTACCCTTATGTCCAGTTCACCTTCCGTATTTCAACCAATAGACCAATTTGATTTGAAAAAGGGGTAAGCAACGCTCGGTATCGGGTCATACAAGGGGCTTGATACATGACCGTCTTGGCGCACTCTCACGTTGCAAAAAGACTACAGCACAGGCGCTAAGAAGCGGGACGGAAGGCCAAGTTTTATCCCCGTGTCTTTCCCCTCTTAGTTGCATTGAAGTGGTCTATAGACTAGTGTCATCAGAAGTAAGATGAGACTAGAAGTACTGAGCTAACCAAATTCTTCACTTGGCGAAAGTGAATATTCTTTCACGGTTGACCCTCTAGTGGCGGTTTCAGAATTTCCCCTCCAAAACGTGAGACGCTCGTGGCGGTAGACGGCCGACTAGATTCAAGCACCCGCGTCCGTGTTCCGCGGCTTTAGGTTGAGGGGAAGGGGGTAGGAAATTTTTTTTGGAACTCTACCAATTTTTAGCCACATCGTATGATGAACATCTACGATGTGGGTCTCGGTTTTTTTCTCTCTAGTGTAGGCCCGTGGGAAGCGGCATAAAATCCTCAAATTTGTTCACTAGTGTCAGGATCTACTACCAATGCTAGAGCTCTTTACTTCTAGTCTCATCTTACTTCTGGTAGCACTGACACTACTTTATAAAATAGGCAGAGAAAGATGCGCACGCAAATACCGTCGTATCATTTTCGTTAGTCCCCGGTTGAGTTTTCGCGCGTCGCACTTTATGAATCTGTCTATGATGCGACGAGGAAACCGCTAAGAGAGAAAAGCCACAAATCTGGGAGGAAAGTGATGTAAGATTCGGTGTGTACCGAATTAGCCGCCGGGTAAACTGCAACTTCAAACCAACCAACCATTTGATGGGTGCACCGGGACTTAACAATATGATATAAAAGATAGCGAATCTAGAAAGAGGGGGGGGGATGGTGGGAGCTAATTATATTTTTTCTATAACGTTTTTATTCGAAAGGTTATATCAGCTATAGACGCTTATTATTTATTCTAATCACGTATAGATAGACGGTCTTCTTAAGCGTTTTTTTAAGACTTTAAGCTTTTTTTATCTCTATATTTTTTAACTTTTTCTCGGAAAGTAATTATTGAAATTGTGAATAAATTTTTAATTTTTAAATGGGGCTTCAAATTATATGTTTTACGCGTATAATCGTGACCTAATCATTTCCTATCGATCCTGTTTTCTTTTTTTAACAGGGTTCAATATGGAAATTAAGATGTGGTTAGCTTCGTATAATTAAGTGATTCAATTTTTAGTTTTTCTTGGAAGTTTTAATTGACTGAAGGATGAATAATGTTAGCGATGCAGTTTTGGTTGCATTTTAATTGGCTTAGTATCTTTTACGTTTAACATGTATATCAGTTCTTTCATTTATTTAAACTAGTCTAATTGCCAAATTTGTAAACAGGATAGATCCAATTAATTATTAATGCTTCATCTATGTAAAAGCTACTCAGCTTTGTCTGTACTAAGCCTTTTGCAGCGCTTCACCATGTGTCGCTTTACGAGAATCTATGACGTTTCACCAGGCGTCAGTTCATGACAAGTTCTCAGTAACCAGTGACAAAGTTATGGAACATATCTTATGATCAGTCGCACGCAGTTTGTCAAATGAAATTTGGAAATTAACGAATTGTATCTGCGCGAGAGAACAAACATACCACTTTCTGAAATATATATAAGACTAGCTGTTACCCGCGACGTCGCTCGCTTGTAATAAGAACTTCCATCAAAATGGTACAAAGAATGGGTAGATGACTAATATTTTTGTAGCACCCTAGGAGCGAAGGCACTCGGCGTTGCCCGTCAGCCCGTCGGGACATGTTTTGTTTCTTTTCACTCGGACATTATTCCATACAGAAGGGTTTTAAGTTTTTGGCCGCCATTTAAAAAGATGGCAACAAATCGAACCCAAAAGACCGTTCAGCCCGCCGATAGGTTAAAGGAAACCCGTGTACTAAATACTTGTGAAATCGGTTGAAAAGCGCGGACTTTGTTGCATAGAGAATATTTTTTACATTTCTGGGCGCCATTTTTAAAGATGGCGGCGGATTTGAAAAACCTTTCTTAGTACGCACCTACTACTTAGGAGTAACGTTCTTGCAAAATTTCAGCCATCTAGGGCAAGCGGTTTGGGCTGGGCGTTGATTATCAGTCAGTCTGTCAGTCAGTCAGGACTTCGATTTATATAGATATAGATTACTTAAAATAATTTAAACCATCCAGAAATTTCCCACGATTCCACGAGAATCCATTCCATAATACTTAAAAGAAAATCTGTTCCCATCCTTTAACGTATTTTCACACCCACCCTCGCTTAATACAATTATACACCGGGTATAAATGATTCCAACGGTTTATTTTGTTATAAGAGATTTTATCCCTCAAGATGGGATAAATCGGCTTCTCCGGAGGACGGTTCTGCAGCAGGTCCCCTCACTTACAGACCCGCAGTGTGGGAATGTCCGTTGGCACCGTACCAATACACGAATGAATCTCCATATACTAAAGCCAACACGAATAATATGATCTTTATGGTATAGTGAGGGTCCTGGTGAGGGGAATTGGAAGGAACCAAAACTGTGTCTTTCACCTTGCTCCCTCCGCACGGTTTCAACACACGACCCCGCATTTCCAAAGGGAACCTTACAGGGACCCAAACAGGCCCTAAATGCAGGTTCAAAATGTATAAGGTGTCGGACACTTCTTAGGGCAATCCGTTTGTCATCTGAACAATTCCGAAATCAAAGCTCATCCACTCGCCTGCTGCATTAAAAGAGACTAAAATTCCACAGGAAACCAAGACGTGTTTAATGTTAAACTAGAGAGGTTTCAATTGGGTTTGTAGTACGTCATACCCTCCTAAATTTTAGCACTGTTTTCGAAGCCATATTGGTGGGTTCCATGTTTTAATCCTGCATTCAATCCACAAGTATGGCCGTGTGATTACCTCGCGGATCTTAGCTCTTCCATCAAAAGAGACAAACAAAAGGACTTTGGTGGACTGTAACGTTAAAGCCCCATCTAACGTCTTTGGAACCACTAGTTCCGTCTTAACCCTATAGCAACAGACGATACTAAGGGTCCAACCCCTTTTTGAAAAAGGTCAATTAGTCCCTTCTAAGACTGTAAATAAATTTAGATTATCTCGAAGTCACAAAATGAGTGAAGTCTTTTAGAACTTGTGCAAATCAGTTTTCGAACTGGCGACTTACCAGAATCTTTCATATTTTGGAACGTAACTTAAGCAAATACGTGACCCCTCTATCCCAAACGGGAGAGGGGGGCTTCGACCCAAAGGAGCCCCCAAGAGCTGAAAGTCTAAATAGATGAATAACCTTTACTTCCCCAATCTAAAGTGAGAGGAACCCCTATAAATCTATTGTGGCTCCGAGGTACTTGCGTCTTTGGGGGGTATACCTTTTATGCCAGAAAGCGAGGCAGCCTCGTGACCCGCGCGCGTTACACCGGATCTTCTCGTGCTCGGGATGATCCCATCCACCATCCATGGATGAGAACAAGATGACCAAGATACGTTTTAATGTCACATCGTTCACATATAACTCCCGCTCTTAGCATTCAATTCGGTTGAAAACAAAATACTTGTTAGTAAACATATCCTTAAATTACTTATCATAATCACGGGTAACAGTTAGTAAATATGGATAAACACAGAATGCGTAGATTCTTCTACTTGGAATTTTTAAGAGACCATAGACCCCATACTTATATCTGATTGAAAGTAAGGGGAAGGGCTTAAAATATCACTGAACTGCTTGCTCCTCCTTCCTTGCGTCTCATTGATTATTCGAATATAGAGGATGTGATGCATAACTCTGTTAGGTATATAGTAAGATACGTCGATATCACGTGCATTCTAAGTTCAAAAACATTATGTATGAGTCTACAGTAGAAAGGCCCAGAAATGGCATGTTAAAGATTAGAAGTTGGGGAAATTTATGTATTCCAAGTAAACAATATATGTTCTTAGTAAATAACGACCTAGAAAAATTGGGTATTTTCAGTCAATTATAGTAAAAATTACTATAATAGTGATGCTTTACACATCAAACCGTACACTTTATCAGTAAAAACTCTAAACAGTCTATCTCTAACCATTTATTAAGTTAACATTACAACACACCCCTCCAAAAATACGAACTATTTCTACTACTACTACTTCTTCTTCAAAGACATCGAAAGCTAAACTATTACCCCATCATAAACGTACATCATACGTTGTGGCTAAAAAAGGGTCTCTCATCCAAGGGTTCGTCCCCCTCAACATCGGTTTACACGATTTAATGTAGTGAACCTAAAGGCAGGGATCTTAAGGAAAATAATCTTTCACTAGCTTTTACGGTATTAGTTTTAATTTCTTAGATAGTGGCTGAAGCTTTGTGCCACTGAAGAAAACGAAAGAAACAATTGTACAGTGTACATGGCGTGAGTCATACCGCATCCAATATATTTTTTTCTTCTTTTTTTGTATCGTACGATTTTTAATCGAGGAACAGTCGATCCAAGCCTAGGGACCATTGTTACAAGTCCACATGCGAGCGTTTTCTTGAAGTTTGCCAAAACATTCAAATTCTGCGACGTGTGCGAAACTTATGCATAATCTGTAACAGTCGGGCTTCAAAGACTACAAATCAAAAACCAGTTAATTAATTCGTTGGGCCACTTTTTTAATTCAAACCCCGAGCCCCTTTGGTCCTTAGGACTACTTTATAAAATACAATGTGAATAAAAGGACTAAAGGGCCCATTAGACTAGTTTAATTTTTCAAGACACCAGGGGTCCCAAGTCTGGAGGACTATTTAAGAAGCCTGGTGACAATCTGCTTTAAAACAGGAAGGGTTTATTTTACATGCAAGAGAGCTAGTGAATTCAGCAATGCGTGGTTTTTATTTTTATCACGTGACTTTAGTGATGACGTGCATAGGCGGTTAATTTGTGTGATAGCAACTAATTTCGTAAACGTAACGTAATTGTTCGTATAATTTTTATATATCACACATACATTCAAAATAAATGTTTTCTTCATTGTTATGTTTGTTTATCTAAAAAACTAAATGACCTATAATTGACCTACTAATAGATAAGCCGGGTGTATTAATTATCTTTTAACCAATGTAATAAATAAACTCAAGTATTTTATCCGTATCCCAGTCGTGGTTGTTATTGTTGTAGAAAACACAACATTCATGTTCTGTTCGAAAAAGTTAATTGATCAAATTTACTTTAAAACCAGTTACACGGGAACTTTAAAAGCTTAGCTCGCTTATGAACTTTAAACACGTGTGACGTGTATAGCTGAGGTAAAATCTGGATCCCTAACTTGTTGTGTCGTAGGAGTATAGCGTCCAGGCACTTGTTGCTATTGGGATACCTAAAAAACCCTCCATCTCTTTTTACCCGTTGCTATGGGAAAGTCGGTTAGTTCTGCTTAGTTTTCTTATTGGTCCAGGCACCGGTATTATCCGGAGGTCCTTTCATATAGGATGGTAGGGTCGCCAGTTCGCCACCTGCTTTTACCCCAAATGACGTGGCCAGGCGATTTTGAAAGATATACATCAATTCTACACTTTCTTTATATATCATCTAAGCGCATTGGAAACCAAGAAAATAATATTCTTGCATTTTTTATTAAGAATTTTTTTAATAAATTGCTTTGGCAATTGGTAATTTTTTAGGTTCAGATATTACAATATAATTACTTCTCTAATTTCCAGAATTGCATATATTGAAATAATGCAAAATGCATTTTGGTTTAAAAATTTGAAACATAAATAGCTGCCCGTTATAATATTTTTCTTATTTTTCAAGCCGCCATTTTTAAAGATGGCGGCAAGTACTTGATCCCCAAAAGCCGTAAAGCTTGTCTCCAGGATATAGATATTAACCAGTATGCTAAATATTAATAAAATTTTTTGGAAGTTAAGGACGTTATTTCGCTGAGAAGTGTTTTTTACGGTTCCAGCCGCCATTTTTCAAGATGGCCGCGGATTGAAAAATATTTTGTTTGTGAGTACCTACTATTTAAGAGTAACGAGCCTGTAAAATGTCAGCTTCTTAGGTAAAGCTGTTTGGGCTAGGTGTTGATTTCAGTCAGTCGGGATCGGTTTTTAATTGTTTTTTATTATTGAGCTGCGTGGTTTTTCTGAACAAATCCCCTTCAAAACCGATAGAGGAAACACAAAGAACATAAACAATTAAAAAAAAATTATGCATAATTTTCTTTAGCAAGTTTCTAAGATGGTATGATTTCAAACCGTGCAAGCAAACGTTTATTCGTGTGATCTTTTACCAGAAACATCGTCCACTTTTCGTTTAAGGGGGTTCATACTGATGAGTCATGTTAACATTTAAACCTGCTGCTGGTTGAATATTGAAGAAATAATTTGCGATGGGGTGTGTAAGTGATGTGTCACTGAAGAAAAGATGCCGACCGAATTTTATAAATATATATATTTTTTTTAGAAAGAAGGGGAGGGGAGATGAGGTCAGGTACAGTTATGATGACGAATAATTAAGGCCACGCCCATCATACTAGTTGTATTTTTCGAAATTAGTCATTCATTGTTTGTTAATTTAAAAAAACACATCTGATTACTCCAAATTTTTATTTTGATTATTTTAAAGCTAGGGAAAATTAATTAGGCAAGTGTACATAAGTTACTAACTGAAAAAATATTTAAATTTTTTAGTTTAAAAAGAAGAATGTGATATAACTGTACCGTGCCATATGTCGCGTCAGGTTATTAATGATTTTATAATGGGTTTTTACCTTAAAATTTTTAAATTAAAAAAATAAATTCCCTTTTTAGTATTAGTAATATCATACACTCCACCCATATAACGGTTCTTTTTTTTTTTTTTGAAACATCTTTTAGTTAATTAATTTAAATTTTAATCAGGAGTCCTTGAAAATATCAATACATATTGTTACCATCGACCTTGCTAAACGGGAAACGGGTAAATTTTGTCACCAAGTATAAGACAATTTTAAAATTCATTCACGTGTTAATTCCGGTTTTTTTTTTATTTTCATTACGTGTTTCATTAATTATTCCATATGGATCTTAACATATCTATGGTTCTTGCTAACCACCTTATTCACTAATTATACGTGACAATCCGCATTTGCGCTTTCTATAGATGCAATTGTTAAATGATGTAGGTTTTTTTAGAAACTAACGGTTTTTTACAACTTTCAAATTGAATAAAACCATTCTTAATTAGGCCTAGGGGTAGTTCATAAAACTAAAATGTTACGGGTTTAGATTAAAACGATCTTAAGAGGCTTAATGGTTAGGGATTCGCCGTCATGCCAACCTTGAGAAGAACTTCACCAAACCACTTACAATGAAACTTGCCCCTAGTGTCACTGATAACATAAGTTTATAGGATATGTTCCATAAGTATGACACTACCTATACTTCGTAATGCTAGAGACTTGATGATAGCTGGTTCGAGAACGACAAGCGAGAATTGACTACACTCGGTTTTGCAGTCCATCTTCCTATTTAGTCTGCACTAAGCCTTCGACAGCGCCCCAACAGGCGTCGCTTTACAAGAATCTATGACGTTTCACCAATGTCACTTCATGACAAGTTCTCCCGTGACAAACTTATGGAACATATCTTATGAACTTATGCTGATATCAATCATGCAGTTTGGTTAAATTCGGATATTAATTTAATTGTGACTATACATAAAGAGCATTGAGCAAACATCAAAAACTCAAAAAGAAAGCAATTTTAATTTCTCAAAGATATTTTTATTAATTCATTTTTTTGACAAAAAATACTGTTTTCAATGAAAAGAATATCTTGCACGACTGGAAAGTAAAATTACTTGAAATTGAGGAGCAGCGTACGTGTTAGATGATGATGACTCACTTATTTGAAGGGCCGAGTTAAGGATGCGTTTCGTTACCCGATCTAATTGACGTGCTGTATGTACTCTCTTATCCCTGCTTAACGTTTTTTCTCCTAAAACTATGCAAATTATTAAAGGTGCCAATTTAATATTGACTGATGACACCTTTTTTTACCTTTAGGCGCCAAATTCTGGTGAACTTTAATTTGAAAATAACACCGTCCGTAATATAATTTGTTACGGGGGCCCCTTGATTGCGGTTTTGAAATTTGAATAACAAAACCACGTATATCACATTTACTGAAAATTTAATTCAGACCCAGTTTCTGTTACAAATCTTGCAAAAGAGTAAAACATCGTATTTTAGTTAATTAAATCAGGTATATTATAGAATTTCATATCTCACCAAAACTGTAACTGAAGATAGCATATAGATCATTCCATTAATTGCTTGCAGAGAAATCAATACGCATTCGGATGGCAACCATCTTAGGTTATTTGCCTAGTGCCAAGAGCCAACGCCAGACGGGGCCCGAGTTCACTATACGTGGGAGGCTTGCCGTCTCGCGCTGCCTCTAGCGGTGCTTCTTGGCGTGAGGGAAATGACCCAAGTAGTCGGCCTACCTACCTCCTGTGGTGTTTGTTTCTCCGATGGAATTAATCCACCATTTACACAAGGAGGCCAGTCTTCAGGTGTTACACTAGTAAGCTAAACTCCTTGGTTGCATCAAAAGTAAGCCACCTTGTGGAAATGGTATGAACAAGAAGGAATTTTCTATAAGAAGACATAAGTAGCGAGATTTTAGGCTTCTACTCTTACGCCCGTGTTAGTGGACAAGTAAGCCCCACCCCTTTCGTGTCCGTCGATGCTTTGCGTATTCCCATTGGATCCCGTGGGGATAGGTCATACATAGTAAATTCCTTCTTGGTATGAACCCTTCTAGTCTGAAAACTACGTATATGCAAATTGCGTTATTACACTTCGTATTGCGCAAGTGTAAATTTTTTCACTTTTAGGGGTATTAATCACTTAGTTCATTTTAGCACTAAAATCAATTGTTCTTTGATAGCGTGCGTGAAGTTGAGCTATTATAGATTGGACAACCCTCTTTCGGTTTCATGCTCTTTTGTAATCTAGGGACCAATTTAATTGGGTCATTGGGGTGTTCTTTTTTTTTTTTTTGGCCTCTCGTCCAAAGTGAAAAAATTACTCTTTGATATCAATGACGCGCGTCCTCGGCAGCGTCTGCCAGGTGTAAGGGTGGGGACTTGCGTGTTATTATTACAGTCCTCGCGCCAACGATTAATTCCATGTAATTGTTTGGGTGCTACCGTTCTTCACGATCACGACATGATAACTATGGCTGCCTATTGAAAAATATGATCTAGGCGTTGTTGTTGTTGAGAAAGTGGTTTGTTTGTTTGTTTATATATGTATACAGGGTGTTACTGATAAGGCTACCATAAAATATGGAGGATGTTCTTTGGGTGCACGATTTTGAGTCTAAAATGTTCTATGACATTTTGCCGTCCGTGACACCTTTTTCAGTGTTTTAGGGATTGTCTTTCAGTTTCTTAATTGAATTTAATGAGTCATCCGTAAAATACTCCAATTTTAACTTGTAAAATCGTTCACCCAAAGAAAATCCCCTTTCTGGTATGCTCTTTCTGCAAAGTCACAATTCGTTAATTTCCGAATTTGACGATTCCAATTTTGATATCAGTAATACCAGGAGAAAGGTTCATGAGAAGTGGTTTGATTTGAGTTCTTCTCAAGGTTTTTAGACCCACGACATTTCACCTTTATGATTAAGACATAATTACGCATCGTTTTATTGAACTGAAAGCGAGGGGGTAGACACTTGAGAACTCACATGTACAATATGTCTTGAACTCGATGTATTGTCAAAGCTGAACTGTGAGTTCCGAAGGCTTTGAACTCAATGCACTGTCAAAGGTGAACTCTTTTGAACTCAGGTGTACACAGAGATCCAAAGCGTCTACCCCCTCGACTGAAAGTTAAGCAAAAAATGTTTTCAAATAAAAAGCAACATCGTGTAATATAGACGGGAGACTTCCCGGCCCCGGGTTCCGCTCCCTTGAAACACCGGTGCAACGTGTGGTAGCTCTCTCCTGATAATTTATTTGTATTGCGAGTACACCCGCATGCATGGAGTTGGTGTTGTTTTTCATATCATATAGGTATTGTTTTAACTATTCGAACATGGATTTTTTTGTGTGAAATCGGATCCTTGAAAACAGCCATGGAGGTGCATGGTGTCCATCTAAGAAACAATAGGCAGACAGACACCTTTCCTTCACCACGTATCCAATTTCACTATACGCCAAGTCTGAACAAATCCCCTTGCCCTTGGCAAAATTAACTTCTAATTTGCGAGGCTTCCTCGCACCTGAAGATATTCATTCTATTATATGTTTACATATCCGTAGATATTACTTTACCGACAGTGTAGTAAATGTAAGTAGGGCGAAACCGAACCATTGAATCACAAACTGGTTGGTAGACTCATTCCGGTTGCGAGTCTTTATGGGATGGGTGTCCTCTATAGCTACGAAGGAACGGGTTTCTATCTTTTAACTCTTCTTTTTCTATAGTTGATTGTTAAGATAAACTTGGAGGAGATGGAACAAAGGCCTATACGAAGTATACGAGTCGATTTACTTATCTCTCTCTCTCCTCTTTGCTTCGAACTTTATAATAATAAGGTGACGTCACCGCCCTTTCCTTGCCTTACCGTACCTCCCTCTAAGGACCACGACGTCTGATCCGATAGTTCTGACATTGTTCCGCTTGGCTACTCAGCCGTGAGGTTCGAGTCCGCGACATATATGCTACCCCTCCAAAAAACACCATTTTTTATCATCTTCGTTTTTACGCGCGTGTTATGTTAGACTATCATCAAATATAAGTTATCCCGAAGTTATTAACTTTTAGTCATCTTTGAGTTATGATATACTCTGTTGTTGCTTCATGTTTTTGACCAATGATATGCACCTGTTTTTCTTACGTTATTTGCAGGATTTCCCTGACATTTTCGTTACGATTTCTCCCTGACGTTTTCAGGCACAATTGTCATTATTCTAAATTCTATTAAACAATTGCGTTGAAATCGCTTTTTTTAATAAAATAACGAGCGAAGCGAGCTCTGCAATATCGGTATCTGATTAACGTCGCCCTCAGCTGGATTGTTGAACCGCAGATATTTTAGCCACTTTAACTTAATTCCTTGACTTTTCCGTAACTTTGTTCGAATTCTTAAACTTCTTGACTTTCCCCTGACATTTTTGGTCCATTTTGAAATTCCCTAACTTTCCCAGGTTTTTCCCTGACCTCTGGCAACCTTGTTCCAAGAGGGTCTAGTCACTCAGAACCCATGTAAACCAATTACAGATTACGCTTAATCATTTTACCACTGTCAAGGTCAGGGGTTATAAAAATTACGCTTAGTACATTCAGTACAGTCAAAGGTACAGCCATATCACCAATGAGTGACTGGTCCCTCGAGTCTTGGCGCCACTAACCAGGTTATTAGGGGCTGTACCAAATTAGGCATTGCAACTTGAAAAAATGTTCACTCAATTTTAATACTTTTTCGATGATAACTTCGAAGTTAATAAAGTTATTGTTTTAAGTGAATAAATTAAATGTAATAAGTTGGTGGCGATTGTAATGATCGTCCCGGGCCGGCTCCCCGGGCCTTTCAAGTTTTTTAACCTTTAACTCCCTCACCAAAAAAAAAACGGGGAGCCATTATAGGGCTTCGAAACAAAACTAGTTTTTTTATGCATTAATATATATTTAAGACGACATAATGAACGCTTTTATTAAGCGACCAGAGAGATAAACGACGAAGATCGTCTCCAATACTAATTTTTATCAAATGAATTTTTTTTCGTTTTAACGTGGAGGTAATAAACAAGAGAGATCCATGGAGTGTTTAGGTTGAAGTAACAGGTGCAGTTCTCGTTGAAGAATTATAGAATGGGGTTTTTTTTGCCTGTACTTGTGGCTGCAATTCAGTTATAATTTTAAAAATCGCAGTCGAAGTATTGAAAACTAAATTTAACTTAACGAATACGTCTTGTAGACACCGGTTTGAGGTATATTTACTCAAATTATAACTTCAATTCAGTTACGATCTATAAAATAATTGAAAAACCGCTGAAAACTAAACACCTTAACGAATACCTGTTGTACCCAAAGGTTTGAGGTGTATTTAGTATAAATTATATCTCCAATAATTATAGCCACACTAACTCGCAATGCATTATCAAATCTAATCGATGGTCAAAGTTAATTACGGTAAATTCAAACGCAGTTAAATTTATTTATTTTGCGCTATTCTTTAAAAAAAAATACGTATTAATTTCCTCTCCAATTGAATATATGAAATTATACTCCTTGCGTAATATACCTATGCTATATATTAATGTGTATAAGCGAGCCTATATAGTCGTTAGATACACGCGACAGACGCGATCCCTTGGGTTAAAGAACCTCCTTGTTCTTCTAAAAACTGTTTAAATCTGTCCTTGCGTGATAGGAGGGAATTTACCCGAAATAATTTTTTTAAAACTGATCTGGGAATACGATTATTATTGTTATTAATATAATTGTTTTGAATTTCTGAAGGTTTTTTTCTTATTAGTTTTCACATTTTAGGTCTCGCGATATAACTAACTAGGGGAACTCGCTTGAAGGGGAAAATTTATTTGGCTTTTTGAGTGCTTTGTTTTGATGTTCATATCGTGTTAAACAAAGGTTGTTTTTAATTCAGTTGTGGGTTTGACATTTAATTTATGCAGATTTATTGTTATGACAGTTCTACAGGGTGTTCTAAACGAGAATGCTCTTTTACGCACAATTTTCGAGAATCATAGCCCAATTCCGCACAGTTTTTACATCGAAATTTTAGTTCACCCTTTTTACCATAAGCCATTTCCGCACAGTTTGCAAATAAAACGTTTTTATTTTCTTGTTGATTAGGTTAGGTAAGGCTATGCCACAATAGAGGCTTGCTATTAAACCAACGTTGATTAAACCTAGGATTTGTTCATTGCAATTTGCAATATCACTATCGAATATAGATAAGTGTATTGATAGACTTGAGCATTAAAACAGTATTGATAGACTTGAGCATTAAAACAGTATTGATAGACTTGAGCATTAAAACAGTATTGATAGACTTGAGCATTAAAACAGTATTGATAGACTTGAGCATTAAAACAAGTCTGTTTTGTGGGTTCTATGGTTGATTTTGAGTTGAAAATGTTCTATAATAATTTGCCCTATTAAGGGCCACCGTTTACAAATTCTTGATAAGAGTGTTTTAGGAATGACCCCTTAAATTTAAGATAGCAATTCAAAGACAAGTGTACTTAAGGAAGGGGTCATCTTTAAAACAATAAAATCATAACTTATAAACGGTGACCCGTATAGCTAACTGTCATAGAACATTGTCTACTCAAAATCGCCCATAGAACCCGTTATAGTTCGTTCGTAGCACAATTTTTTGAACACCCTGTAGATTTTCTCAAAATTATTCAAATGCATAAATTAAATTTTAAGCACGCAACTGAAGCCCGCCATTTAGTAAGTATAAATGGGACTTGGACCATTTCGATGTATCTAAAGGCCTTTTCGATGTATCTAAAGGCCTTTTCAGACGACCCAACTTTTTGACTCATTTAGATGAGTAAAATCATGAGTGAATCATATACTAGCTCCCTATAAGTTACTCAGCCACACTGGCCTAATGTATCCAGCATTTTCTTCCCGCCAAAAAAAGTGTTACCTATATGCGACCCCCAGTGAGAGAAAATAACACTACTCTCGGCGCTTACGTATTTCCGGTAAAAAATGGAAAAGGGTATAAACCAATGAAACTTCGAACTGAAAGGTAGTTAGTATAAGCAGACGACGTTTTAGAAATGTTGTGATTGTTTGCGGACGGTTCAGTCGTATTTCATCTTTGAAATTAAGCTACTCATTTAAATTCAGAGCGTTGCCAAGGGAATATGAATTTTTATTCCGTAGGCAACGTTCAGAGGCTATTTATGGTGAGAGAACCAAACTTTATCAAAGAATAGGAGCTAAACAACAACTTAGTAGTCATCTCGAAAACCTTATTGAACTTTTTAATAATGCGTCTAAAGAACTAATAGAACTTAAAGAAAGACCCAACCCATTTTTAATCGAAGACTGTTGTGAAACCTAAATTATTTTTAAATAAGGAAAAGAAACCAAAACCTCCAAAGCCGTTAATACCATTTGGAACTATCGTCACTTCAAGTTCACGATATATTAATTTCAAAGCCATAAGAGAGGGCGCCGTCTATTATCACTCTCACCCGCCTCCCCTCCTCTCGACTATTCGGAAGAAAATGCTGGATACATTAGGCCAGTGTGACTGAGTAACTTATAGGGAGCTAGTACATGATTCACTCATGGTAAAATTGAGTTGAGTAAACTAGTTGGGTCGTGAGATTAACAGAAGTTGCATCACCAAATTAAAAATTGAACACTAATGCTGACTCAACGTTTTGACAAATCTAGTTGAGTCAAAAATTGTATCGTCTGAAAAGGTCTTTAGAGGGAAAGACACAGGATAAAACTTTACCTTCCATCTCGCTTTTTGGCGACTGCACTGTGGTCTTTTTATGTCATGACGAGACGGCGAAAAATACGTAATTCCTTTTTACCTCTGTCGCTACGACCCGCCTCTTCTTTCATACCCCTCCGTCCCGGGGAAGGTGGTCCGGGACTTTGACGCGCGCCCAGATTACTCTGTTCTCCATTCCTACTTCTAAAATTACATCTATCCCTGGTATTATTGTATAAGCTTATTTCTATTGTTAAGTAAAATGACTCGGGTTCTTAAATTTTAAATAAGGTTCGTTCATTTTTATTAATTAAATTTGTATTAATTTGAAATACAAATTTCGTAGTCCATTTGACTTGAACCAAAAAATAGGATATTAACGTAACTGAGCAATATCAGTTCTTTTTATATTAGAAAAAAAATAACAAAAATTTGAAAAATTACAAACCGGTTAAATTTTCTTTAAAAAATGAATTATTATATTCCAAATCGTCAAAATATTTTTTTTTAATTTAAAAATTTTAAAAACTTTTATCATTTTCGATTTTTTTTTTAAGGATTTTTCTAATTTTGAATTTCTATTAAAAAAACGTTTTTAATTTTTAAGCCACTTTTTTTTGGCTGGTCATAAAAAAAAGAAAAAATCTCAAAGCAAACAAACAAACAAACAAACAAAATAGATCATTTGACTTTAATTTTAAATTTATCACTTATTATTATGAGATCAACATGAAAATAAAATAATGATAATAATATGAATGATTAATTTTTTTTTTAAATTTTTATTTAACCGGCTAAAATTAATTTATATAAAGATAAAATTAATAGGCGTGAAGTTTACAGTTAGCAATGCATGTTTTATCTACAAAAAAATAGGATATTTCATTAACCAGTAATTACTATTGGGAAAATTTTAAAATTTAAAATAAAAAAATTAAATTAATCAAATTAAAAAAAAAATTAGGCGAAAAATAAAAACACATTTTTGGTTTTATAATATTTCATATTTTGAGCTTATGAAGATGTAATATATATTAAAAATATTTACATTAGAACTTAGATATATTTTGATAAAATAGGGTGTTTTTTTAGATATAGAACTAACTGCAAAACCAAAAACATAAAATAAGTCTTAACTATCTATTTCAGATCATAACCATTGTAGATTTTTTTTTTTTTTGAAATTTCACAAAATCTACAGTGGCTATGATTTGGATAATGTCACTAAATATTTTTGGCAAAAAAAATTTAATTAACACAATATGATAATGAGATCACTTGTTGAAAAGCTGAGTAATCTTCAGTATTATTTCAAAATATACATTTATATTGACAAAAAAAAACATTACATCTAATATTTACTACGGAATGCTGAAGAAATTTTAATATATTCATTTTTTGGGCTATTATCTTCTTATTATTTTTTTTTTTTTGGTATGTTCAAAAATACTTACGTATTTTATTTTCTATTAATATTAATTTTTATATTTAAAAAAAGTTGTATAACAAAAAATATATATAGAAATATACAAATTTATTTATATATGTATAGAAAAATTCATCGTAGTCCAATTATCGCCTCACCAATTAATTGTCAGTTCTTGATGAATGGCTCAGAGGCCTTGGAAGGTGGTGGTGCTAATTAGACATACTTTTTTATACAGTAGAAAATTTTAAAATTTAAAAAAAAAATCATCAAAAATTCGTCCAAAGTGTTTCAAGTTTGTTTTTAAAAATAGGACGGATTCCCAAAATGTTTCAAGTCTTTTTTTTTTTTCATAAAGAAAAATAATTACTGGCAATTTTTTAAATTGGTCCCAAAACTCCGCACTTTCAAATCAGTATTAAGGCACTTCAGTTGTTGTTGTTTATTTTCTTTTTGGCAAAACAAAATTCGTCCGTATCGCCAAATAATTTCACTTTTTCTAAACAGTCAATGTTTTATAATATGTGACATAGTTGAAACGAACTGTCACGTTGGTTTTGGTTAAGTGGAGGTATTGGTTGTTGATATTCATCTTCTGGCGCTTCTACAATTGCATTATCGGTTCTATCTTGATTTAATAGAGGCTGGAGAAAATAGCGTAGAAACGAGAACAAGGTTTCGGCTACTTGGACTTCGATAGGTTGTATGGCTTGTCTTAGTCGGCGTCTCTGTGGTTATTAGCGTATTTGTTTGTTTTTTGGGAAATTGGTTTGGGAAGATAATAATATACTCATCAAATTGAGTTTTGTAGCTTTACACAGAAACAGGGAAAAAGGTACAAGCGAGAAGTTAAAAAAAAATATTCATTTTTTAAAAATAGTTCCCTTTTGATTTATGGGATTAAAATGAAAATCATGGTGGCCATCATTAAGAGTACAATTATATGCGACAGTTTAATACTTTTAGTATAAATTCCAAGTTTATCTTTCTTTGTAGAGTGTGTCACTTGATTATAAAGAAGTGTTTACGTTTAGACAAAGTTCCACTATAGATAGTGTGCGGGCAAGTGTTGTAAGTCATTTGCGAGTGAAATTCAACCGCAGTTGTAGTTCAGTTCGATTCAGTTCATTCATTTCCAAACAACAAATGACTGGCAACCCTGAAGCACGGTTAAATTTAAGAAACATTTCTTTATCCCCCTTTATTTCACACTATCTATTTGAAATCATGTCAACAATTTCACTTTTCTTCGTATAAAGCACAACCATTAATCATTGAGAATTAGAGATTGAGCAAAGGCTTAACTTTTGTACAGTTGTCAAATCATTGTCACTTGCTCTAAAATATACGAGTAAATCCCCACCCAAAGTTAATAGTAATCCCAGTCTTAGAAAGGGTAAACACCCCCTTTGGAAAAGCTGTTTTTCTTAAGTTAAAACTCTACTCCTTCCAAGGTTGAATTGTAATCTAGTGACCTCCTAAACTGTAAAACTTTCTATAATACTGAACAACCCCAACCGAGAATAATTTTTTGAAAAATCGTATCCTATTTCTTTTACCCATTTATTATTTGCCCATTGTTAACAGTCAGCTGTAGCCAAAAAAAGGGGTTCTTTCGTACGTCATGCCCGGGGACCCCGTCACAACCCAACCCGCGACGGGGAGTAAGAGTAACTGAAAGCTTCAATGTTATTGTTTAGCTGAGCTAAGAAGCCTCCCAAGTTCAAGGTCGGAGGTTAACCCTAAAAATAGACTAAAGAAAAAGATACAGTTGGTGATGGTGGTGGTGAAATTCAACCACGAAAAAATCGGGGGCGGTTCCCTTCTCTTTTTCAGCAACCCTGCTAAACCTAGGCCCAGTTTTGATTGTTATTATCCACTATGAATACGCCTAGAATGGTAGGACATTTGCCAAATATAGTACGACAAGGTACTTCAGACTCTTTCTGATGATCTATTATTTGCAAGATTCTCTGAGCATTGATAACTGACAAGCACGGTTCTAGGGATTTAATCGAATGCCAGACCCCTTGGTTGCTGTTGTACAAGGCCATGGGCATATCAGTAAAAACTAGGATTGATAAACAGTTCCGAAAGTCTAGCATAACCATCACTTCATGTTGACATTAGCCCCAAGGCTATCTATGCTCCTATTGGAAACTTAAAATCCAGTTTGAATTTGGAAATATTATTTTCATCTCTATGAGTTTTGACATTGAGTATCAATACACCCTGCCTTTTCTCTATTTCGCAAACTGTCGTTGAAGCAAACGATACGGTAGTTACTACGCGAGGTAAGGAGATCGTAGACGACGTAAATAAAGTTTTTTTTTTGGCTCCTTCTCCATCTGTAAGAATAATCTCACTTCAATGCCCTGTAGTGGGGTTTATGGGGAGATAACGTAGTATGGAGCTACTCTCTGAGTGGCCAGGTGGCGTCTGCTAGAGCTCCCCCTAAACTTACGAGTACAGGTGTCGGGGCATACCGTGGGAACGAAAAATTCTAGTAACCATTGGCTTCTGGCTTGTTTCTTTCCTACAATATACTATCAAAACCCGAACAGCTGGGATGAAGAAAAAACAGTGACGTCACGATGTGTGTTTGGATAATGCGCATTTCGTAAGGAACCCATAGATTCAGGGCAACACTACTTTCGATCCTATGACACTTAGCATGTATTCATACACCGAAAGTATAGAGTAATGGCAGATACTAGTCCTTGAACGCGTTAGACTTTATGGGTAGCTAACACGTAGTGTCACTACTAAGGGAAGGTTGCCGTTAGACCTAGTCTCTTTCGTGGGGTTGTGTGTTATTTACAAAATGGAAAGAAGCCCACTTTAATCCATTGACAGTCGCCTAACCACGTGACACAAATATAGATACGTATGGTGCGGCAAGAGTAGATCAAACGGAAGTAAGGGCATGTGGTTTAAGGGAATAGCTATAGATAGTGTGCAGACAAGTGTTTGCTTGTCATTTGTGAGTGCAATTCAACCGCTATCTACAACAGACTGAAAAGCTTTCAGTTCTGTTCGATTCAGATCATTCAGTTCCAAACCTGCAGGAGATGCTCTCACAAATTACTGGCAATCCTGCAGTTAAGAAAATGGGAATTTCTCTGGCCTTTTTAGTGCACATAATATCTTACATCCTCGAAACTTAGAAACAGTTGGAATTAAAACTACAGAATATGTACAATATTCTTTATTTTTTTTAAAAAAAAAAAATCAAATGGGGCAAAAATATGCCAAATCTTAACATGATGCGAATAAAAATAATACCGTTTTTATCTTTACATAATTAAATACCGTTTGTCATAATCATAATTGTACTCTTAAGTTCGTTTAACATAATTTAAATAAAGTATACAAATATAAAGACAAATTATGCGTTTTAAAATACTGACCAGCAAGATCTCGTTGCGTCGGTCCCGTTCGAATGCGTCGCTAAGAGAGCGTAGTCGATTGCCCACACCCAATATAGCCATTGGGTCCTCTTCTTGCTGGGGACTGAGAGGGTGGCCATGTTCGTCCAATATTGGGAAAGATACTGTAGAAAATGACCTCGGTCTTCTATGGAACGAGGGCGGCAAGACGTCCGGTAATGGTCCCGCCATACCGGCACTGGCTCGTCGTTGTCGTACTGATGTCTCAGTAGGGGGAGCTGTAAATAAAGAGAATTTTTAGTAAACCATATAATGTTTGTCTGTTAGTAACGCTTTATGTAGATGCAGTGTCTATCTATCAGTAACGTTTTGTGTATATGCAGCGTCTATCAGTAACGTTTTGTGTAAATGCAGCGTCTATCTATCAGTAACGTTTTGTGTAAATGCAGCGTCTATCTATCAGTAACGTTTTGTGTAAATGCAGCGTCTATCTATCAGTAACGTTTTGTGTAAATGCAGCGTCTATCTATCAGTAACGTTTTGTGTAAATGCAGCGTCTATCTATCAGTAACGTTTTGTGTAAATGCAGCGTCTATCTATCAGTAACGTTTTGTGTAAATGCAGCGTCTATCTATCAGTAACGTTTTGTGTAAATGCAGCGTCTATCTATCAGTAACGTTTTGTGTAAATGCAGCGTCTATCTATCAGTAACGTTTTGTGTAAATGCAGCGTCTATCTATCAGTAACGTTTTGTGTAAATGCAGCGTCTATCTATCAGTAACGTTTTGTGTAAATGCAGCGTCTATCTATCAGTAACGTTTTGTGTAAATGCAGCGTCTATCTATCAGTAACGTTTTGTGTAAATGCAGCGTCTATCTATCAGTAACGTTTTGTGTAAATGCAGCGTCTATCTATCAGTAACGTTTTGTGTAAATGCAGCGTCTATCTATCAGTAACGTTTTGTGTAAATGCAGCGTCTATCTATCAGTAACGTTTTGTGTAAATGCAGCGTCTATCTATCAGTAACGCTTTGTGTAAATGCAGCGTCTATCTATCAGTAACGCTTTGTGTAAATGCAGCGTCTATCTATCAGTAACGCTTTGTGTAAATGCAGCGTCTATCTATCAGTAACGCTTTGTGTAAATGCAGCGTCTATCTATCAGTAACGCTTTGTGTAAATGCAGCGTCTATCTATCAGTAACGCTTTGTGTAAATGCAGCGTCTATCTATCAGTAACGCTTTGTGTAAATGCAGCGTCTATCTATCAGTAACGCTTTGTGTAAATGCAACGTCTATCTATCAGTAACGCTTTGTGTAAATGCAGCGTCTATCTATCAGTAACGCTTTGTGTAAATGCAGCGTCTATCTATCAGTAACGCTTTGTGTAAATGCAGCGTCTATCTATCAGTAACGCTTTGTGTAAATGCAGCGTCTATCTATCAGTAACGCTTTGTGTAAATGCAGCGTCTATCTATCAGTAACGCTTTGTGTAAATGCAGCGTCTATCTATCAGTAACGCTTTGTGTAAATGCAGCGTCTATCTATCAGTAACGCTTTGTGTAAATGCAGCGTCTATCTATCAGTAACGCTTTGTGTAAATGCAGCGTCTATCTATCAGTAACGCTTTGTGTAAATGCAGCGTCTATATATCAGTAACGCTTTGTGTAAATAATAATAATAATAATAATCTAAGCTTGGTCTAGGAAGGGATATCCACACTAAGTCAACAATGCAGCGTCTAGTAACGCTTTGTGTAAATGCAGCGTCTATCTATCAGTAACGCTTTGTAAATGCAGCGTCTATCTATCAGTAACGCTTTGTGTAAATGCAGCGTCTATCTATCAGTAACGCTTTGTGTAAATGCAGCGTCTATCTATCAGTAACGCTTTGTGTAAATGCAGCGTCTATCTATCAGTAACGCTTTGTGTAAATGCAGCGTCTATCTATCAGTAACGCTTTGTGTAAATGCAGCGTCTATCTATCAGTAACGCTTTGTGTAAATGCAGCGTCTATCTATCAGTAACGCTTTGTGTAAATGCAGCGTCTATCTATCAGTAACGCTTTGTGTAAATGCAGCGTCTATCTATCAGTAACGCTTTGTGTAAATGCAGCGTCTATCTATCAGTAACGCTTTGTAAATGCAGCGTCTATCAGTAACGCTTTGTAAATGCAGCGTCTATCTATCAGTAACGCTTTGTAAATGCAGCGTCTATCTATCAGTAACGCTTTGTGTAAATGCAGCGTCTATCTACCAGTAACGATAGATGCAGTGTCTATCAGTAACGCTTTTGTCGTTGCACCGTCTATCTATCAGTAAAGCTTTTGTCGTTGCACCGTCTATCTATCAGTAAAGCTTTTGTCGTTGCACCGTCTATCTATCAGTAAAGCTTTTGTCGTTGCACCGTCTATCTATCAGTAAAGCTTTTGTCGTTGCACCGTCTATCTATCAGTAAAGCTTTTGTCGTTGCACCGTCTATCTATCAGTAAAGCTTTTGTCGTTGCACCGTCTATCTATCAGTAAAGCTTTTGTCGTTGCACCGTCTATCTATCAGTAAAGCTTTTGTCGTTGCACCGTCTATCTATCAGTAAAGCTTTTGTCGTTGCACCGTCTATCTATCAGTAAAGCTTTTGTCGTTGCACCGTCTATCTATCAGTAAAGCTTTTGTCGTTGCACCGTCTATCTATCAGTAAAGCTTTTGTCGTTGCACCGTCTATCTATCAGTAAAGCTTTTGTCGTTGCACCGTCTATCTATCAGTAAAGCTTTTGTCGTTGCACCGTCTATCTATCAGTAAAGCTTTTGTCGTTGCACCGTCTATCTATCAGTAAAGCTTTTGTCGTTGCACCGTCTATCTATCAGTAAAGCTTTTGTCGTTGCACCGTCTATCTATCAGTAAAGCTTTTGTCGTTGCACCGTCTATCTATCAGTAACGCTAAGCATTTGCAAGTGCCAGTTTCATAAATATAAAATAAGTCTGGAGTGGAAATATGGATATGTCATAAAGAAAGATGATTAAGAATAGGTTAAAATATGCAATGTACAAAAACAAAGATTAATTATGTGACGGACGGGCCAGTTAATATCAAACGATGGAAATATATGTACCCCACTTCCACTAATTACTATTCGAGTGGGCTAAAAATATCGGGTGCCCACTGAATGGTCAAAACCCCTTTTATATCTCGAATCAAAAGAGGTTAGTGAAAATTGTTGGTTTGTACTGAGTGGCCTGTCAAATTCAGACGTCTTTTTCTTTTACCAAGTGCCAAAGAACTCTCTCTTTATGCAAAGGTTAGCAGCTAGCTTGAGCGATCAGGAAATCATTTCTAACCCTTCATTTCTATCTTACAGGACCCCTTCCTTTGAGTGGCATTCGAGGGGTCGAACATTTGTTTCGTAACAATCTCCTACACCCTACAAAGTATGGTAAAAGTCTATCTGTACGAAATCGCAAAGATTTTGTAATTGTAAATGTCCGACCCCTCCATGATAGCGCGATGGTAAATTATGTACCGTAGATGGGGTTATACAATTTTTATTTTTCTTATAATTCGTTTATAATAGATTTCGCGCGGATATCTGCTTACAAACTCAGGCGGGAAGTTGAGAGTTAGACACCGATTTTTGACAGGTTACTTGGTATAATTGGCGGTTTGAAATCTACCTATTTTTATATTTTGGAAATGGGCATTTACCAAATCATGTGACATGAGAACTGCGGTTAATTTTGGGGACGCCGTTATCTTTAATACTTCAAGAATTTTTGTATTATTATCTGACTCATATTCTATTGTCATTGGTGAGTGGCGCCATCTCAAGGGAAATGGGACTTAGCGAGTCAAGGCTTAACGACACATGCATAGTTTTGCTACTTTTGCATGCTTAAAGTCTGAATTAAAATGCATCATAAAATATAAAGTTTGCAAAAACATCTTTGCTCGTATTTTTGCAATCTTTACACGTTTTACGAACTCGATGCGCCTGTAGTACGCAATTTTAATAGGCCTAACCATTTATATAGCAACGATGTCATCAACAAAAATGCTAAACTGGGATTCGCTAAAAGTTTAAAAATAAAAATTCTATCCCGGAAAAATTGGTGATGCAATTTGAGAGCGCGAGAGAAAGGTTGACATCATCATCCCGAAGTTTGGGTTCGCTCTAATTCGAGCTCGAGTCATTTTTTAACTCTCTAATGAGCAATAGTATAAGTTACCTCCTCGAAGAGGTATGCTAGGACTGTGGAACACCCGCTGAGAAAAATGGCGGATTTAAACAAAGCGGGACAAAGAGTGTACAAAATAAACATTGTACAACATAAACAGGCAATTATCAGCTAGGAGATAGGGGGTTAAATTATGGAAAAATATTTGAAATTTGGGTGTAAATAGTTTGCACCGTTAGCTAATAAATTAGACCCAAAGTTTAGCGATGGATATGTAACGTTCAATAGATCATTTGGGTTCAAACTAAAGTACTTTGGTGGACTGGTAACGTAAAAGTTCATAAGAGATGTTGCATAAGTAATACTGCGAGCTAGTTCGAAAACGACGCCAGAATTGACTACACTCAAGTTTGCAGTCCATCTTCCTATTTAATTTGTACTAAGCCTTTGACAGCGCCTCACCAGGCGTCGATTTACGAGAATCTATGACGTTTCACCTACGTCATCACTTCATGACAAGCTCTCAGTAACTAGTGACAAACTTATGGAACATATCTTATGAACTTATGGTACTGTCTTGGGATCAACATATCGAATGTTCCTAAAAACGGTCTATTATTTAATACGTTACAAAATAATAATTTCCTTCTATACCCCAATTCTTAATTACACTTCAAATTGGGAAATATAATCTAGCACCAAGTTCAAAAGGTCAAAGCGTAACCTTTCAGCACGTCCCCAATTCCATTTTCTTAAAAGCCTTTCAAACGATATACAAAACGCGCCTTCCCCAAAAGTGGGCCCCTAAAATCTTAAAAAATGGCTAAATAACAGTGGAAAGATGTCTTGGGTTCAAAGTTCAAAAAGGGTCCCTGAATACTATATGACAGATAAAAATCTCCAACAAGAAGAGAGAAAAAATTAAATGATAAAAAGTGGCTCGTGTCTGGATGTTTTTTTTTTTAAAAAAAAAAAGACTGACTGCCTTTTGCACCATCACCACCACCACCCCGGCACACTGCCTGCTCTTTGGATGGATTCGACCCTAACCAAAGATTAAAGAGAACGTTGTAAAAATCCCCCGTGAGTGCTACAGCGAAGACTTATGAGATGGTTAGGGAACTGAGATAACTATGCACAAGGAAGCATTCGGAATCTATATCTTTACTAGCAGAAAATAGGCGCATAGGGATATTTTTTATTACTCTTTGGCCGCCATTTTAAAAGATGGCGGCAAATAGCATCCCAACAACCATAAAGCCGGTCTGTAGGATATAGTTAGCCAGTGCACAAAATTTAAGAGAAATCGGTTAAAACGCACGGACGGTATTCAATAATAAAGTTTTATTTTTACATTTCTGGCCGCCATTTTTCAAGATGGCCACGGATTTGAAAAATCTTTCTTAGTAAGTTACCTACTATTTAAGAGTAACGTCGGTGCAAGACTTCAGTCTTCTACGTAAAGCGGTTTGGGCTAAGCGTTGATTATCAGTAAGTCAGGACTTTAACCTATATTGATATTGATAAGTCAAAGTCTTAACTAACAGATTATCAACGCCCAGACCGAACCGCTTAACCTAGGAAGCTGAAATTTTGCAGGGACGTTACCGTTAAATAGTAGTTACTCACAAAAGTAAGATTTTTTAATCCGCGGCGATCTTGAAAAATGGCGGCCAGAAATGTTAAAAAAAATTCGTTATGCAATAACTTCCCTAATTTCAACCAAGGATTAAACACGCCGCCATCTTTTAAAATGGTATTAAGAAAAGTAACAAAAATATACTGGGCGATTTATTTACTAGTACTTCATAATACATGGAGAATAAATTTCTCAGCCATCTCATCTATGAACTCTGTTTTAGAGTGAGCTAGTGCTCTAGGCATAAATCCCCGGGCACGGATAAAAAGTGATAACACATCGTGACGTAAAACTGCGCACGCGCGTCAACTTTTCTTATTTCTTTCTCCAACTTTCTTTACAATAAGGAGTGTACTATGAAAAAAAAAAGTGTTCATTCCCGCCCTATAGGCTTCTAGCTCGCGTGGCAGTCCCCGGGCAAAAACGAAACGACCCCAGTCCGGTTTTCAGTTTTCTCTCGCTCTTGGCTTTCTTTTCTGTACATCTTATTATCCCGGGGGAAGGGGGGAGTAAATTCGAAGCGTGCAATTTAAATAAAAAAGAAAACAAGCCTTATACGTGATAAGACCCGGGCAAAAATCTACGGCTTCTTATTGGTTAAGAAACTGGGTAAGGTTCATTTAAAGATGTATAGTACCCCTGACAAGAGGAGGAATCAAAGGTGCATTGACGTACATCGAGAAGATACTAAATGATCCAACTATACTCCATAATTTTTTCTAGCGTCAATTCTCCTTCAATATATTTTTTTCTCTTTCTGTAACCATGATCTCGGAAGTTGTTACTAGAAGATGCGAGTAGCCCTCGCACGTGTGTTTAAAACGCGGGAGATGAGGAAAGAGCGGGAAAGGCGAGCCGATGTTTACGTTTTTTTTTCAAAGGAGTTGTTTACTAGAGTGTGCAGCCTACGCCTAACGGAACGGGCAAAGGGGTCAACTCTGGTCTACTGGGGTCAAAAACTAAGTAAGAAAGGTGAAAGCTAAGGAACATAAATCTCTCGGGACTTTTCTGGAGGATTTGATGATTGTTTACGTCGAGAAAACACGGTTTAGATGGATGACAGTCAGTGGCAAATAGATAAACAAACACACTTTGCATGAACAACGCGTTTATTTAATGGGTTGTTAAACCAATTCTCGCCTCTCGAATCACTGGAGGGTTTCGTGCAAATTATAAAAATAGTAATGTTACGTTATGTTAATTATTTAGTCAGTTAATTATGAATAAGTATTTAAGACTTTTGTACTCGGATACACGCGCATGACATACCATATCTATTCCCGGAATTTAAATACTGTACGTAATCTCGAGGCCATTTACTATAAATTGTTTGATATGACTTATAGACTTTTATCATCTGGTTTTTGACATTATTCCGTGCTTATCTAAAATATTTTTAGAAGCACTGCAATATAAAGGAAAAGAAATTTTTCAATTGGGAGAAGTTTCGATTGACATTACTATATAGTTTTGACAATGAAATCTAATTTAGATCAGTTAAATGGGTTGATAATAATTGTTATCGTTTGTACTTTGCATTGCATTAATTAAATCTTGAATTTATAATGGGAACATAACTTAAACCATATTTAATCTGCACTTAAATGATTGAAAAACCAACAAATTAAGTGGCTAAATTGACTGTCTGTTTAAACGTTACATAAAATTTCAGTTGATTTGTACCAAATACATTATAAAGTTAATCAAACCTTTTATAAAATAAATAAATAACAAATTGATTTCAAGTACTTACCCAATGAATTAGAAGGTCGTCTTAAGGGTTCGTTCGATTCGTTTTCAGTTTGCGTCGCAACACTTCTTCTTTCAACATTATACGCCGGTGGTGCCGACGCCCCTCTTTCTCTCGTTATATGTCCCGTGGTACCACCACCACCACTACCAGCACCAGCGTATCGCCCCATCGCACTGATACTGTTAATAAAGCCCAAGTTCAAAACAGGGGGTGATATAAAAGTCCTGAACCCTTGACCGGTAATTGGTACGGCCAGGCTAACGGAATGCGGTGAATGTTCGTTAAGTTCTCGCGTTATTTCTTCGTCGCTAACGGTGTCCAAGTCAAAACTGGAACCCCCGGATGGGATGGGTTGTCGTACTGGGGTTGTTGGTAACGAAGCGCTACCGGTAGTGGGTCGTCGCCCGTTTAAGTCTATGGAGTTCGGCATGTCCTCGAAGGTAAAGCTTCTAGAGTCCGTAAAACTTGAGGGCGAGGCTTCGAAGCCCGAGTCCTCTTCTTGTTGAACCCAATAAGGGTTATTATGAGTAACGGTAGAATCAAAATGACGCGTGTGTCCGCGCGATCTTCTTCGGCGACCACTTGGGTGACCGGAACGTCGGTAAGCCCGCGAAGTTGTGATGGCAACAACGGGTGTTGATGTGTTGTTAGGTAATGGAAAATCTACGTTAGGTTCGTCTCTTGATTCCTCCATGGGAATGATCCGTCCAATTGCTCGTAATCGCTTCTCGTTGGAATGTTTCCAATTAGAATCCTATTTCGGATAATGTAGATTAGTAAAATGATAAAAATATAAACGAGCTTAATTGTAAATTATGAAAGACGCGATAAGCATTGTGGGTCAAATATTAAATGCGCGACTTTTTTCTGGCTATCATATCCTCATCATAAATCTAACACAATTACTCATAAAATTGCATGAATTTAGTCAACTTGCCTGTAGAATACACTAGTAGCACCCCGTGTTATTTGTCCATAGACCTTAATACAGTCAAAGCTGGGAAACTGCCATTTGTAATTATTTTAGACGTAATTTAATATTTATTTTTACTATAATTATTCGGAGGTTATGACGTCATAAAAACTGTAAATTAGTGTTTAATTGTAAGGCGAAGGATACTTGTAGTTTAATTACATTAGGTTAAACACTAAGCTCATCTGAAAGTTAGTTCATACTAATACTTCAATAGTTATAGGGTAATTTAGTAAATTCATGGATATCAGTGTACATTTCCTAATACGTATATTTTCTATTTGTATACATAGGTATTTGTACCCGGATCTGTATCAATCCACGTGTAACAAACAAACAATTAATTGGTATCAAATATATCGGAGACACCTGTAGAGGATGACCGTTTGATTTCTACTGCTAACTACGCGTCGCGAGTGACTAATGGGTGAGTAATTAATTTATGCTTTTGTTTATTTATTTATTTTGGATATGTGGGTGGGACTGTATTGTACGACATTTATTCATCAGTCGTGTTATGCAAATTTCGCAACCATCAGTTTAATCTGATAAGATTATGTATATGAAAAGTTATAAATATTGACTTTGATTTCCAAAATATTTCGAATAAGTTATCTCTTAGAAATACGTTTATGAAAAATCCCAAAACTTTAATAAATATTTCGCAATATATTCGTTAAATCGAAAATTATATATGGAATATGCTCAGAAAACAAATTCTCAAAAATTATTCTAAGATTGCAAAAAAATATCTTTGCAAAATTCTTATAAAATTTCCAAAAGTATCTTCGCTAAATCCCCATTAAATTTCCAAAAGTATCTTCGCTAAATCCCCATTAAATTTCCAAAAGTATCTTCCCAAAATCACCATAAAATTGTCAAAAGTATCTTCGCAAAATCCCCAAAATAATTGTCAAAAGTATCTTCGCAAAATCCCCAAAATAATTGTCAAAAGTATCTTCGCAAAATCCCCAAAATAATTGTCAAAAGTATCTTCGCAAAATCCCCAAAATAATTGTCAAAAGTATCTTCGCAAAATCCCCAAAATAATTGTCAAAAGTATCTTTCAAAATCCCCATAAAATTGCAAAAATATCAATACAAGATCCCATATAATTGCAAAAAAAAATTAACACAAATTCCCACATAATATTGCAAAAAAAAATTAACACAAATTCCCAAATAAAATTGCAAAAATATTAACAAAAAAAATTATTTACGCCATTTAAAAATTATTTTCAAGAAAGTCCATGAAAATCGCAAAAATTAAATTTTAAAATTAAAAAAAAAAAATAAATAAATAAACTCGTATAGCGCGCGTAAAATTCAAGAGTTTAACTCCCTATCCGACTTAACTCCCTCGCCTCACTAATCGCGCATGCGAGAGGACCAGGTTAGACCAAAAAAAAAAAAAACCTGTCCGGGCATGTTTACCGTCAGATGGTAAAATAGGGCCTAACGCAAAATTATATCATCAATATAAGAAAATCCAATAAATAATCTTAAAATAATAAAATTAAAACAAACCTTAATATCGGAGGATTAAATAAATTTAAATCAATCCGAAAAAAATAATAAACTTCATCATCAAATTATAAAAATAAAAATACGAGTGTCAAAACTCAAAATGAAGAGCACGTTTCGAAGCGACCGTTCTCTTCGAAGTCAACCTTCGTAATGACTTGTCTGGTACCGATATTAGGTACTTCTATCTTTGCCAGTACTTTCGTCGATTCTGATGGCCTGGCCGGTACACGTTTCTCTCTTAACTTAACTCCCCCAACCAACTTAACCAAGAGAAACTTCATTTTATATTAAAACCGCTTGGTGGCGCTATTGACCCAGACACAACGATGTGTTATGGCGTGACGTATAATCGTGACGTAGTTTTACCTTATTTTCATTGGCTAAGACATTGTGACGTCAGGAAAAGGCCCTGGAAAGGTTATTGGCCTCAAATTTTGTTTCTTAAACCTCTTCCTACGGATACCCGGTCGGAAAAGAAAGTTTGCTAACCCTGAAAGGCAGGTAAAAGATGTTTTGCTCTTTGAAAGAAAGTGATGCAACATACTTTTTTACCGCGCCAAGTGGTGCATTAAGGAAGCCTACACGGTAAACCGGCGGCGGTATGACGATATTAACCTAGATTCTATTTGAGTCTTAATTTCCACGTTGGCCGTGAATTTTAAAGGGCTGGTGACGCGTTAGTTTTGCTTTACCATTTAAATTTGTCGAGTCATCTTGGAAAACATTTTTACCACGAGAGCATCGTGCAACATGGGAAATTATGAAAAAAAAATGCATTACACTCGCTTACTTCTCTCACGTTGCTTAGTTTCTGATATTTGATACTTATAGAAGCAAATATCAACACTTCTCTAGTGCACAACAAGTCTCAACACTTTTGTACTAGAGAAGTGTTGCAAGTCTTTGTGAGTGCAATTCAACCGCTATCAACAACAGACTGAAAATCTTGTAGTATTCTATTCGATTCAGTGATAATTTAGTTCCAAACCTGCCGGAGATGCTCTAATAGCAAATTTCTTGGCAACCCTGAAGCCCGGTTCAAGTTAAGCAACTTCTCTAGATCTTTTCTATAAACTCTGTCTAAGCAAAGAAGAAATGTTCTATTCGATTCAGTACTGTGATAACTTAGTTCCAAACCTGCAGTAGATGCGTAATCCTGAAGCGCGGTTCAAGTTAAGAAACGGTTAAGGAATTTATCTAGAACTTATCTGTGAACTCTGTCTAAGCAAAGAAGAAATGGTCAGAATTTCCATTTACAAATTTAGTGCAAATGTTTTATAATTATGTTGTATTACTCCTTGATGTCAAAAATTGTAGATTTTTCTGCTAAGCCTAAAAGACATTTTTTTTAAAGCGCTTGAAAATTTGCAAGTAATAGATAAGGTTTATTTTTGATATGAAGACAAATATATTGACTTTGAAAATTTGAAATTGAGTTTCAAGGGGGGTTAATGATCTCACGATATCTCGGTGACGTCATAGTTTTTTTGGTTTTGGCTGATTTTAACTCCCACAACAATGGAAAGGGTCAATGAATATTTATGTATTTTACAACCCCTTTACTTGACTCAAGGTAAAAACCAAAATTTTAATTCCAATAAGATCGGAATTCCAAGAATGTTATATAAAAATTGCATGCCATTTACCAACTTGAAGGCTTTTGTTTTATAGTAACCATGATAAAACCGGTTTTTCTATTAGAATTAGGTCCTTTTCAAGCTTGCGAGGAATTTATAGATACATATATTATATAAATATTATATTACCCCTTTACTGTACATAAGGTAAAAACCGAATTTGTAATTATAATATGATTGGAATTCTTGGAATGTTGAATAGAAGGTTCAGTGACCAACTTGAAGGCATTTTATAAAAGTATGAAGTGGGTGTTTTTTGCGTGGCGCACGCTTGACATAATAAGCGAATCATCGTCGGTTTCACGCGTGTTTGGCGCTTCTTTTTTGGCGGGAAAAAGCACGCGGGCGTAGCGGACCGGAATTTGAATACTTCTCGTGGATTTGTTGGAGAATTTTTATTTTACCGTTATTGCGTCAAAAAAAGAGGGAAAAAATATTCCAAATGTTATAATTTAAGGGGTTTTCCCGCGTTCAAAATGGGTTGGTATTGGTTGATTACAACCTCTGGGTGAAAATCATTCATACATTTTGATTATTTCTACTGAATTTAATAGAAATTGAAAGCTCCTTTCATAATGAAAACATAACGTTTAACGCATCATTGCATTTTAAAAGTTTAAAACCATGACAAAGACAATTTTGTTCAGAAATGACTTGGGATAATGTTTTTTCAGCCCCTCGCAATATAATAATGTTTTTCTCGCAATACATTGCTGCTAAGGGGTTGGAACACTTCATGACAAAGACAATTTTGTTCAGAAATGACTTGGGATAATGTTTTTTCAGCCCCTCGCAATATAATAATGTTTTTCTCGCAATACATTGCTGCTAAGGGGTTGGAACACTTCTACAGGCGCTTTGAATTATTTTTGGAGGGAAGTTTTTATTATTTTTACTTTTCGACTTGGGTCTAAGTTGTATATTATTGTTTATTTATTAACTAGGTATGCATCAATATGCGAACAACAATTAACTTTATCTCACTATTAGAAACTCATACACCAAATTTTACACCCACAAAATTCAAAGTTTTTCAAATTAATGTAAAAGAACCTTCAAGAAATTCAAATTGGGTGACGTATGAAATCATTAAACAAACCAAGTCTCAGAGTCGGGACTTCTTAATCATACGACTGCAGATTTAATTCCTTGAAAAAGAAAGGCTTATTGGTCAACATGTCTTCCATATAACTGAGGGCAATACGTTGTTGCCCTTACGTTACGTTTCCCCGCAGATGTTTCTATCTTAAATTTCCCGCTAAAAATGTTACGATTTTCGCGTATAAAACGGTATTAAAATCGACAATCGGACGCCGCTTAATTATAATAAAAAATAATGACACGGAACAGAGCACGCGCGCGCTGCGTGTTGCTCTGTTCCGTATAGACAGTTTACGTAAGAATCAACAGGTATTTTCCAGTCATGTATACACGCCTCCTTTTGGGTTTAATATTTCCCGCCCGTCACGAAACTTATTCCACGGAAATATAGTTTAGAATTGCTCATGTATAGTCAAAATTATAAAACATTTCACTATACTATTTCTCTATGTTTTTTTGGTCAAAACAAATACTAATTTATGCATATTAACTCCTAAGATAAGTGTATTTAATTTAAAATAAGTTATAGAATTTTTTAATAATTACTTAATAAAAAAACCCCAAAAATCAAGAAACTTAAGTAAAATTAAAATTAAAATATGTTAAAAGCAAAATGCGTTATTTCGTTTCAGTTAAAAAATTTCAATGAATTACAAAGAGAATTCTAATTAATTTATAATTAAGCTGAAATGTTTAATTTACGACTATACTAACTTAATTTCAATTAATATATATTTTTTACAAATTTTTAGTAAATTAATGTAGACCAAAATGCACGAGAAAATTGCTCTAAATTCGTGCTAAACGAGAGATACAATATAAACTCAATCCATAAATATGTTATAATGTCGTTTCAGTTAAAAACTTTCAATGAATTCAAACATAATTTTAATTTTATTTATAATTGAGCTGAGATATTTAATTGACGAGTATATTAATTTCAATTAATATTTAGATATTATTGCTCGTGGCCAAAATGCGCGGGAAAAGTAAAAAAGGAAATCAGAACTTGTGTTTATCTTACCTCAAAATTTCTTTGAATTTAGTACGAAATGCAATCCTTATTTTAGTCACCATTCGCGAGCCAAAAGGGTTCGAATATTTCACGCGCAATTGAAGCGACTATAGTTCAATTATTTTTTTCCCGCCAAAATCGAACCAAATGGTTTTTTCCCTCTTTTTATCGAGGTTAAGGTTAATAATTATTATCTAGCACGTTTTCTCCTCCTCAACCAACGTCAGGCAGGCACACAGTCAGGCAAGTGTATCAGAGAGCGAATTTCGCGAGTTCTATCTCTGGTGGAAGCTGGACTCGTTATGACTCGAAATCCATAGAAAACTAGATTTGTACCCTCTAGTCTCTTTCGAGTCCTGGATTTTGAGCCCCGCCTTCCAAGTAGTGACGTCAACTGTTGAATAGAGAAATCCTCTTTGGGGAAGCGCGGACTTAATAAAACACTATAGGAAAAAATTGTTCGCGTAAATTTGAGCTTCATGTTTGGAAGTGTTGGAGACGCATTATTAATATAACAAGAAGACCCAAGGGCTGGGCTCGTAATAGTAGCCAAATCGTACCGTACTAAACAAGCGTACTGAAAATTTGAGTGATTAGCCCCTCCAAGCGCTACCTTTAACTGTTTTAAAGTGATTACTTATTTTACTTCTGTTATAATTATAATAGTGTGACACGAACGGAAAGCGTGATTGAGTAGCCCCACGATGGGCATTCTTTAACAGTGGTAAAACAGGCGTACAGAATATTTGAGTGAATAGCCCCTCCATGCGCTACCTTTAACTGTTTTATAATTATTTCTTATTTTACTTTTGTTATAATTATAATAGTGTGACACGAACGGAAAATGTGAGTGAGTAGCCCCACGATGGGCATTCTTTAACAGTGTTTAAACGAAACACCCGTAAATACCCCTTATAAGAAGTATATCACCTCACCACAATTTTCTCCTTTTCTCTCTCTCTCTCTCTTCAATAACGAACGAAAAATTGTATACTGCCAAAGGCGGTCTTTCACTACACCTTCGCCGCCGCCAACAACAACAGGGCATGTCAAACTAAGACCCACATCGTAGATGTTCATCATAAGATGTGGCTAAAAATCTCATAGATAATATTATTATCTATTAGTAGCAAAGACACCCGGCGTCGCCCGTCAACCCGTCGAGACATTTTTATCCTTTTTGGGGTCGCCATTTTTAAATATGTCGGAAAATCAAAGCCCGAAAACCATAAAAGCCCGTCTATAGGATATTAGGAACCAGTATACTAAATATTAAAGGAATCTGTTGAAATACACGGACGATATACCATAATTAAAGAAGGTTTTCTTTTACATTTCTGGCCGCCATTTTTCAAGATGGCGGCAGATTGGAATTGTTTTTATTAGTGCGTGCCCACTACTTAAAGAGTAACGTCCCTGCAAAATTTTAGCCTTCTGGGTAATGCGGTTTGAGCTGGGCGTTGATTATCTGTCAGTCAGTCAACTTTTGTTAATTTTTGAGGATACCTCTCCTACCTTGTAGGAGAAAAATTTGTCTTCCTCCATCCTCCTCCAAGCTCCTACGATTTTAAAAACGTCATGTTTTACAACTGGGTTGGATCAAATTTTTAGTGGCATGATCGTGGTTTCGTCACGAAATCTCGGGAGATGTCGGACTTTTTTTGACATAAATTAAACGAAGTTGTTATCGTAATTGATAAGTAAATAATAACATTCAATAAGTGACCGCAAATTTATATCCGGAGATGGTCTCCAATTACATAGTTACATGATACGAGATGTTATTAAGTCAAGTTTTCTTACTCAACTTGTTTAAGTAAAACGGGAGGGGGGGAATCGGATATGTGCGCCCTTGAGGCGGAACGTACTGTCATAGTGTCTCTATTTGGAAGTAAGTTTTTTTTTTACATGAAAATTTACCTGTTGGATTTTTATATATACGATAGACATATTTTTGACACTGTAGTTTGCAAAGAATGGAGTGAATGGACCAATAATAAGCCATGGTTGGTTGCCATAGGTTAGGGAAAACCTGGAAAAGTCAGGGAATTTCAAAATGGACCAAAAAAAAACAGGGTATTTTATGAATTTCAACTAAGTCAGATAACTTGGCATGAACTTGGTTATAGTAGCTAAAATATCTGTGGTTCAACCATCCAGCTGGATGGTGTTTACAAGGCATAATTAGATGAATAGAAAAGCGTTTTTAAGTACAAGTTTGTTGAAAAACTTTAAAAGTTTGGTGACCTCCAAGAACATAAAATTTGGACCATTGAAATTTTATTGTTTTTAAGAAGTATGTATTTTTACCAAATCAATTTTTTATTCACCCAATTCAGTTGACACTGTCGGTCTCATTGCCACCCAATTGCCGCTCCGACTCAAAATTGTCGGACACCGAATTTTAAACCCTCGAAATTGTCGCGCTCAAAGTTGTCGGACACCTAGTCGTCGTCACCCATTTTCACTATCAAGGAAACTCTGAAAGCCCTCAGACCTTGGAGGAAAAGGAGGTGGAAAGTTCGTACAAACTCAAACTTTCCTCTTCCATTCATTCAGTTAGATCTACGCATCGAAAGTTGTGAATTATTTATACTTAAATTTGGGTCACTTCTTACGAAATCTGAGATATAATTTGCTAAGATGCATCCCCATATCCCGCCGGTGTCTGTCGTTTCCTTCGCTTTATCATTTACTCTATCTGGTTAAGCCTTGTACACGTCACTTTCATCGTGTTGTGGCTCGTGGCGTGATTTCTCTAATCAGGCGACTCCCAAAAAGCCTCCTGATGGTGAATTAGGGGGTCTAGACTACAAGAAGCAGCGCAGTGTAGTCAACCAATTGATAGTTTTAGTTTTAAAACAAGGGTATTTTTTTTTCTTAGTCGTACGGTACGTCTATAAAAACGCCCCATGCAGATAAATATAGATAATTTTATCAGTTTTTTTTATTATTCTTATATATTTGGGAACATGTGATGTCTAGAAACTCAAGTGGTATGATTTACTAATATTATTTTGGTATTGCGGAAGATGTCCTTAACTTGACAATCCGTGTTATCTTGCCGTACAACGTATAAGAGTTAAAGGTAGGAGCATACCCCGCTTCTAAGACGTTGAGATTAATCTGTACAATTGACCTAAAAGCGTGTGTAGAGTATGGCCAATGAACGGATAAACGTTTTGCGGATGATAATAAAATTCGCGCGCGCTTTTAACTTTTTATTTTGAAAATGCAGCGTATCTATACACCTTAGATGTAAGGATTCGCGTCTGTACGCCTTAGTTGTACAGACGCATTTAGTTCAACTTCTAAACATGTTCGAAAGATAATAATAATTACTCGGTTCCGTACTCTTTATCAATAAAAGTTTGCAATTCTTTAAAATACGAATAATTTCACGTTGGCACATTTTTCGGATAGTTATAAAGGTCTACACATGTTCCAATGAACCAATTATGCAAAATTTTGTTATTAATTTCCTATAACTACTTTCAAATAGTTTGCCCAGATTAAGCCCCCTAAAATTTCACACCCTATATATATAGCAACGCTACTGATCTCCTCAACTAAACGTTGTAGACCCCATGCGTGTTCTTTGACCTTTTCCATTCAATTTGAGCCTAAGAAGACACCGTATACACTAATTATTTTTTGCACTGAAAATAACATTTGCAAAGCCGTTAAATTCACCCCTTCTTTCGAAGGCGCGTTCGACAGTCAAGGTATTGTAAGACAATAGTGGAAAATAAATCTGAAGTGGCCGGGTCTCTTTGCGAACTTGAAGGTTTCCCTCTTCATTCGCACTTCAAATATAAATTCACTGTGCCAAGCAATTTTTAATACCTATTATAAAAGAAGAATTAGGCCCGAAAACGAAACGTATGTACGTCGGATGCAATATTATTTAGAGGACGAGTTAATACAGGCTCCATTTGTCGAGAGAGTGTTAAAATTGCCACGTCGGCGCGCTCGCTCGTTTCCTTCCGTTTTATTCTCGGTCCAGAGGGGTCGAACATTATTTTCAGTATAAAGTTTTTGCTTGAGAGAAGAAGCGATATATTCCTTAGTAATTCAGTTCATCAGTTGGAGTGGTATAGGAACCATCACTGAATTTTAAAAGTAATTTGTCCCAAATTTCGGTCGTTAAATAGTTCAATTTTCCCTGACATACCATATTGGAGAAGCCCAACTAGTAAAATAGTTTGATTTTTCCCTGTCATATCTTACTGTAGAAGCCCATCTAGTAAAATAGTTCGGTTTTCCCTGACATACCATACTTGAGAAGCCTAACTAGAAAAATAGTTCGATTTTTCCCTGACATACCATACTGGAGGAGCCCAACGAGTAGCCTATGGCGGTAGAGAGGGGGTGTAGACTGTGTATCCCTCCCTCTGGGCGCCCGCTCTACTCGACTAGTAGGTAGGTGACACTGAGCTATAGAGATAGAAGGGTATGACGTTTGCATGCGTAGTACTGCCTTATAAACAAAGGGCTAGAAATTTTTTATCCCCTTTTCTTAACTTTAAATGCATGCGCTTCAGTGTTGCCAAGTTTGTAACTGAATTTATCACCGAATCGATCAGAACTACCAGCTTTTCAGTAGATAGCGGTTGAATTGCACTCACAAATGACTGCACTTTATCTATACTGTTATTGGTTATGATGGAGTCATATGGAGACCAAACACTTGGAATATGCACTTAACAAGTTCACTGTAAAATACTCAATGGTACCCTAGAAAGTTGGTCTTTAAACTTAAGAATTTGGTCTCTTCTAAAATTTATTAATTGACGAAAAATAATTCACATGGAAATTTAAATATTATAATATTGAAAGGGTGATTTTTATATAATTTAAGGCAAAATGTCCGAGCCCTCTATTTAACCACCGGATTTAATGTTTCCTGCGATGGAACGAAAAATCAAGATGAGATAAATCCCATAATAATACGTAGAATTGGCGTCCGATTAAAAATAAATCGTAGTTTGGTTTGTTTATTTTCAAGGATTAGTTGAACATCCAATTTAAATACATATATTTCAATTTGGGCAAATTTCTCCAGCCTGCGTTTGTGCAGGTACCTAATGAAAGACCGATTTCCAGCGGAAAGGGTTATAGTCAACTGAAAACCGAGAAATCTAGACTAACAATGGACTCGAGCGTCCGCTCAGATTTTCGAGCAAACTGAAGAATGAAAATAAACCCTAGAGAAATTCCTTTAGAGGAACCTAAAAATTCTGGAGGAAAAAACTTGAAGGGCTTTTTGTTGTTCATCTTCAGTTCGCACGGGCTTTCAGTTTGTTGAAACAAGGATTGGTTGGAACCCTTCCAACCTTTGCTCAAAAATCTGCACGGTGGCCCCATTGTTAGTCTTGATGCTCGTTTTTCAGTTCGCTAGAACATGGGAGCACATATAAGCAGTACTCCCAACTAGAAACCTTTTCGTTTTTGGAACTCAGCCTTGAACCCCAGAGAAAGAAGGAATAGAGAAGACGAAAAGACGGTGAATTGTATTATATAATAGGCCTCTTCTATGCAACTAAGCATGGGGAAAGACACGGGGGTAAAACATTGCCTTCCATCTCGCTTTTCGGCGCCTGCGCTCTACTCTCTTTGGGTTCAGAGAGTGCACAGAGACGGCAATGTATCAACCCCCTTCCCTGTATGTCTCTAAACTCACGGTTGCCTACCCCTTAAAAGAGTAATATTCGCCGTTCATAAAGTAACGAGAGTAGATAAATCTATTTCCTCCCAGCTGCCTCAAACACAGAGAACAACACACCAGTGCTATAGTAGGCCTTTAACCTTGACTTTCACGCACTCGTCTACAAGGATTTTTCTACCGTCATAACCTGGAAGCAACAATCTATGAGTCACTTTGTGAAGTATTTTGGTATTTTATATCGTTTCCGGTTGCGTCCCTTTCTCACATGGGTGTTAATTTAATTAAGAACTCAGCAACTTCATAATCGAAGGAAAAATGGTTCATTATGAAATTCTCTATGTGTCGCAACTTAAGTTCATAAGATATGTTCCATAAGTTTGTCATTGGTTAACTGAGAGCTTGTTATGAAGTAACGTAGGTCATAGATTCTCTTAGTACAGACTAAGTAGGAAGATGGACTGCTAAATTAACACCGAGTGTAGTCAATTCTCGCTTGTCGTTCTCGAACTAGCTAGAGCTGCAAGTCTCTAGCATTACGAAGTATAGGAAGTGTCATACTTATGTAACATCTTATAAACTTGTGGTCGCAACTATAGCTAAGTTATTCGGCGTTTCGCGGGTTTTTAAGGGACTGGAAATTTGTATACGTATGTAGACACTAGAAAATGTGAAATTACCTTAATTGCCAAATTTTGGAAACTGTTTGTTAAATTACTATTGTAAAATTACGGTAATATTTAAGTTGGTAATTTGAAGACCTCAACTACTAAACCCCTCAATCCGAAATCGTAATGTTAAACCAAGAAGTATACTAGATATAACTTCTTGGTTAAACTCTTGTAGCGTGGTCTTGGGTACCCTGGGTTTGTTTGGGGTGCGTTAGCTGTTAAGGACAGCTGCACTTAGAAACCTCCAAGTACAATTCTTAGAACCCGAAGGATTTCGACGTTTGTAAGTTTTTACCTGTGTGTTTGTATAAGAATGGTCGCGCTACTACTTAGCCTTGAAAACCTAAAGAAAGGCTTGGACGACGCTCTAGGGGGTCGCCAGGTCGACCCGCGACTCCAAGCATCTATTTAAGAAAAGGAAAACACTTCTCGGTGTGCTCCGGACGAAGAAGGGTAAAATCTAAGTTCTCCGCGTGTTCGACTGACCACGTCGGAGATATTCGCGCCAAGTCAAGATGTCCGCGAAAGGAGCCCTAATGTAGAACCCTCGGCGAATAAGGGCCGCGTGATCCCCTAAGTACCGGGCCTTATTTTCGTAAGACAATGCCATCCGCGCATCTGAGTGTAATCGCGGACTACATGCTACACTAGAAGAAGTCGTATTAACAAGACTACAGTCTACGTACTATGAGATAAGTCAGAACTTTAAGACTTTCACACTACGTGAGTAACGACAGACCTAAGTTGTCTCTAAGGTCGCACCAACACTTCGTGTGTGGTGTTATTGATTTAATAATAGAAATCAATAATTACTGTTGTACGTAGTGCAATAAGAAAAGTAGAAGCTATTAACTAGCTCTACTAATTGATGTACATAAGTATGTGCAGCATGAGGCACATAATAATTAATTAACGTTAAGTAGTAAGCATGGGTGCACCATTTATTAAACGTAATTAAACCATTTAGTAATTAAACTAATTAGTAACCATTTACAAATAAGACCATTCGATACTTGATTAATTTACCATTTACATTTATTATCATTTAAATATAAGTTTCTTGATTGTGTGATTATTAAGTATGTTGTGAGTCGAAATCCTTTGCATAGTTATTTATAATAAGAATTAGTAATTAGGTTAAGTTTTTGCCAACGATAGGTACTGAGCTGAACGCACTCACCACAAGATACAGGGTACGTTGAAAAATCGTTGCACTCTATGGAGCTTAACATTATGAGGTGGAAAAATTTTTGCGAGTTAGACCCAAGGTTTCGCGACCAAGGGGGTACACTTTTTTCACAGCCTAACTTTACAGCACTAGCAAGGGCTGAAAAGGTATAGTATCTCATTTCTCGTAGTGTAAGGTTAACTTTGACTTTTTGTATAGGTTTCAAAAAAAATATTTTTAAACCACGCGCTAGCTCACGTGCCAGCACGCGCTGCATTTCAATAAAAGCTTCAATTCAAATCTCGCGCTTAATTTCACGTGATTTTTTAAAACCTTTTGGGCCTATTTTTGAATTTCTAAGCCTATCAGCTACTTTAACCAACTAATATTTAGCATGCACTTTCCGACGCTTCCAAATGTAAGTTACGATTTAGTATTATTATTATTATAATTATTGTTAAAGAAAGGTCGACTGAGCTTGACTATTCCAGAACTAATTTATTCCCAAATAACGTTTCTCCCCAAAAAGGGACAGATATTATACAAAAACGATTTTTATAGGTCTAGTTTGCAAGGAAAACCCAGTTCTTTCGAAGAACCAGTACCTAAGAGGAAGCCAGTTCCTCCAGTGAAACCGCCACGACCTTCGTTAAAAAAGAGGAAGCCAGTTCCTCCAGTGAAACCCCCACGACCTTCGTTAGAAAAGAGGAAGCCAGTTCCTCCAGTGAAACCCCCACGACCTTCGTTAGAAAAGAGGAAGCCAGTTCCTCCAGTGAAACCCCCACGACCTTCGTTAGAATTAGACCGTTCGAAATTACTTATCGCTAAACCTAAAGGTTGTCTGTGTACAAGAGAGACGCACTGGGCCGCAGAATTACAAAGATTCTGTAAACACAGAAATATGTGTTTTGTTTTATTATTTAATTTGTCATTAAACATTTTAATAAAAATTATGTTATAAGCTATGTTTTAAAAATTGAGAAATTATATAAATGTTTCGACGGTCCAGCCAGCCAGACACCATAACCGTGTATCCACCAACCTAAATACATTGAACACAGTGTTTATGTTAAACTAAAAATTCCTCTTCGCGCCCAAAACTTACCTGGTACATTAATCCACCTAAAGTTGGTCCAACGATTAGTCCAATACCCAGTGACGTCTCTAGCAATGCCATTTCGAATTGCATTATTCCTATTAAGAAAATCCCGTCAGGGATTTTCTATTTATACTCAATCCGAAATCGTAATGTTAAACTCTATGGAGCTTAACATTATGAGGTGGAAAAATTTTCGCGACCAAGGGGGTACACTTTTTTCACAGCCTAACTTTACAGAACTAGCAAAGGCTGAAAAGGTATAGTTTCTCGTAGTGTAAGGTTAACTTGGCCTTTTTGTATAGGTTTAAAAAAAATATATTTTAAACCACGCGCTGCATTTCAATAAAAGTTTCAATTCAAATCTCGCGCTTAATTTCACCATTTTGATTCTCTAATTAAGTTCACGTGATTTTTTTTCACATGGTTTCAACGAATATTTTGCATAGTGTGTTTTTATACAGTTCATTGTATTATCCGACCATTCCAATTTCCGAATGTAAGTTACGATTTAGTGAAATACTATATAATTAGTCTTAAAAAATTGGACGAATGAGTTTGACTATTCCAGAACTAATTTATTCCCAAATAACGTTTCTCCCCAAAAAGGGACAGCTATTATACAAAAACGAGTTTTGCTTCGCAGTCCTTAAAAAACTGCATTTATACACAATCCGCGGCACTTTTTCAAACCCACAAAGGGCCAGAAATTAGAAATTATTTTTGTATTGCAATTTGAAATTAAGTTTAATCGATATGAGAAATTTGGTTTTAATTGCGTAGTTCAAACATTTGTTATGATTAGAAATTTTACAACAAAAACGGGTATAAATGCGGCGTTTCGGAACAAAGAGCAAAATCAAGGACGATTATGACTCGAGTTCGAATTGAAGTTTAAAACTTATACAAGATGTAACACACCTTTTCTGAATGTATGATAAATGTCTGAAATATGACACTGCTTTTAAAACCACAAATCAGAATGAGGGACCTCATTTTAGGAGTAGTAAAGCGACATTTTACTCGAAATAAGTGTTCTTATCTCTTCCACCCTGAAAAATTAAAATGTTAAAAGCTCATTTTCTATTTTTTCGCCTTAATTATTTGACAGGGATAAGTTTTTAGGGGAACAGATTGTATATAATTTCATACGTGAAAATCTAAGCTCCGTTTTTGTTGTAAAATTTCTAATCATAACAAATGTTTGAACTACGCAATTAAAACCAAATTTCTCATATCGATTAAACTTAATTTCAAATTGCAATACAAAAATAATTTCTAATTTCTGGCCCTTTGTGGGTTTGAAAAAGTGCCGCGGATTGTGTATAAATGCAGTTTTTTAAGGACTGCGAAGCAAAACTCGTTTTTGTATAATTGCATATATCACCCATGCAGTTTGATCATATTCGGTAACAAATTGTGCCAGCATGCATAAAGAAAAAACATAAATAAAAACCACTTTCTCAAATATACAGGGTGTGTGAAAGGACTAGAAATTATGGGGTCTGTTCCATAGACTATTTCGAGTCGAATATGTTCTATGACATTTTTTTTCAGTCCGGGCCACCGTTTTCAAATTATGATTTGAGTGTTTTATGGATGACCCCCTATAATTAATTAAGCAACTGAAAGACAACGCTAATTAAATTTAAGGGGCCATCCGTAAACACTTAAATCATAACTTAAAAACGGTGGCCCGGACGGCAAAATGTCATCATGAACTTTCTTACAGACCTTTCAGAAACACCTTGTGGACGATAAATAAGATTGGTATTTGAAATCCTCATAAGCTTGCACCTGCATTTTAATACAAATTGAATACGGTTGTTTAAAACGCGCGTGATGTTTGTATTTATTTTATTGCGAAAGTTATTTAGGCCTAAACATCGTATTTTAATTCGAATAGCTGATAAGAAACAATTTTTTTTAGTTAAAACATATTTGTAATAACAGCTGATAGATAAATATTTTCAAGTGGAAGGATTGAAAACTGCAACGCCTATTAGATCATCTAATCCTTGCAATGAATGTTTAAAAAAAAAGAAATAAGATAACTTTTGGAGTAAATACACTTTCACTCTCAAAATGACGTAAAAATTCGATGAATTCGATTTTAACTTTTAAAGAGGGCGCCAAACATTCGCTATTCGCCGAATACCGAGTTAATCTTCTATGTCAGAGTTCTAAAATAGTAGTTCCTGTATGTTTTATCTGGCTATATAGTACGATCTAGTTAGGTAGACTAATGAAATTGGAATTTGAAACTAGCTTTGTTATTTCCTCGTACGTAACACTATAGAATAACGTAGGCTCTTATCTGATAATAAATGCGTCTGCTTATTACTGTTGACTCATACACAAATCTTTCTCGTACCACATGTGCAAAATGTGGCACGCGCATTTTATAGGTGAAACATCACATATGACCTACTCGACAGGAATGCGGCGCCAATGTCTAATATAACTTGTTGTTATGTAATGAAAATGTCTACTTAACTCTCATTTCCGGTATTAGTTTTGTGGAAAAGTAATTTGGTTTTTTAAAGAAAGGGTTAAAAACCTTTATACTTTATCCCCCCCCCAAAAAACACATTTGACACTGAAATAACAATTTTTGACGCAAAACAGTCGAAAAAAACTGATATTTGACACAGAAAAAGTAAAACAAATGACATTTGACACAGAAAAAGTAAAACAAATGACATTTGACACAGAAAAAGTAAAACAAATGACATTTGACACAGAAAAAGTAAAACAAATGACATTTGACACCAAAAAAGTAAAAAACAATAATACTTGATACCGAAAATGTCAAAAATAATAATACTTGACACCGAAAATGTCAAAAATAATAATACTTGACACCGAAAATGTCAAAAATAATAATACTTGACACCGAAAATGTCAAAAATAATAATACTTGACACCGAAAATGTCAAAAATAATAATACTTGACACCGAAAATGTCAAAAATAATAATACTTGACACCGAAAATGTCAAAAATAATAATACTTGACACCGAAAATGTCAAAAATAATAATACTTGACACCGAAAATGTCAAAAATAATAATACTTGACACCGAAAATGTCAAAAATAATAATATTTGATACCGAAAATGTCAAAAATAATAATATTTGATACCGAAAATGTCAAAAATAATAATATTTGATACCGAAAATGTCAAAAATATAATCTTTTTTGACGCTAAAACAGTCGAAAAAATCTTATATTTGACACTGAAAATGTCAAAAACAATATTTGACACCAAAAAAGTCAAAAATAATCTTTTTTGACGCCAAAACTCTTGAAAAAAAAACTTATATTTTACACCGAAGATATCAAAACTAATAATATTAGACACCGAAAATATAAAAAAAAAACTTCATCCCGAATAACTAAAAAAAAAAACAGAATAATTCAAGAACTTTGGGTTAAATTTGGCGCGAAAAGATCGTTATCATTCATTCTAGCGTCATTTCCTCTAAAGGCTCCTGGTTTTGCTTATTTTTGGCGGGAAAAAGTATCTTCCAGACACGCTCTAAGATGCCGCGCCTAATTTATCCCCGGGGATTGATTAGGTTCTGTTATAGGAAGTTGTAAATTGCGTGTTCGGGCTCGTTTAATCACGTGGTACATTTTAAGTACTGATATTTTCGATTATTTTTCGACTTTCGTCTTCATCCAGGCACGAATGTTTTAAAGGGAGATAAGGATTATCGGTATGGGATGATTATTGGCTTTGTCGCCATTAAGGGGAGAAATAATCAATTTAAAAGTAATTAACTTGTTGCAAAGACAATTTCTGAAAAGTCTGCCTTAAATTAAAGGGTGTGTTCTTGGGTCAAATTGAGTGGACAGTGCCATCGAAGAACATGTGGTCTACAATATTTAGTTAATGATAATGACTCCCAAACATTGATTGGCCCCTAAAACAATTAATTAGTCACAAATGTGGAGTAACTTCTACCCATTTATTTGTAATAGATAAAGGTTCAACAACGTTGTTAGACTGAAGACCTTTTCGACGTAAGAAAAGGGGGTAGGCAACCAGTTTGACAATAATTAATTAGTGATAGATTTCTCAGCAACACCTTGTAAACTAATTTGCATGACAATTGTAATTAATAAATTAAAGTTTCATCAAGAAGCGATAACTAGGGAGAAGTTATTCGCGCGCCATAGTCCTAGTCCCCTTTCAAAATACAAGGGGGGACGTAAAAGGAGGCCGGGCTATTTCGCCTCTCCTCAGTCGGAAAATACGCAATTTTCGTCATTCGCGTCGCGCTGAAGTAAGTTTTCAAGAACCAATGAGATGCTGGTTGTAATTTAGAGGCGGGGATTAACTCCAGACCTACGTTTGGACTGGAGATAAAGCTAGAAATGTGGCGAATTTAATTTATACCTTCTCCCTAGTAAACTAGATATCGCTTCTTGGTTTCATCAGATCTTCATGAAACATTTTTTCTTAATCAAAACTAAAACCATTATCATTGACGAATAGGGTCAAAGGTTGATTTTACATTTGAGGAGAAAACAAGTAAAGCGAAAATAAGTGACGCTGTAATCTTTGACCCTTAGTTTATTTTACTTTGAAGTTAACGCAACACACTGATTACCAGTTATCGAAAAATTCACGTCAGTCTTTGGAGGTATTTTACCGTGTCTGAACTGCGCACTTAAAATTTATTTAGCGTTTTTGATAAAGTGAAATATATATTTGTTCTAGATCAAAATTCTTTCATAGATAACGCCGATGGATAATAGACTTACTAATTTCCACGTGGAAATGAATCTCAAGGATTCAGGAAAAGATTAGGGTTAACAGTCGCTGGCGTATTTTTCAAATGTAATCCTTCATTTTTCCTGTATAGAAAGCTTTCAGTTGGAGGAGGAGCTGAGTCTCGTGACGTAATTTACGCTGCCATTTTGGTGGGTTTAGAGCAGGAATGAAGCTGAGACCACCCAATATGCAGTGTTGGGCACATTTATTTCGATATATCTTTTTACCTATCAAAATATTTTTGTTTTCGCCCCTATCAATTTTTTACCTATCAAAATATTTTGGATTTCGCCCCGATCAATTTTTTACCTATCAAAATATTTTGGATTTCGCCCCGATCAATTTTTTACCTATCAAAATATTTTGGATTTCGCACCTATCAATTTTTTACCTATCAAAATATTTTGGATTTCGCACCTATCAATTTTTTACCTATCAAAATATTTTGGATTTTGCACCTATCAATTTTTTACCTATCAATGATAGGTTTTTACAAGTTCCCGTGATGAAATAGATAACAGAAATAAGGAGAAGGAGCTTAGTTACTAACTTACTACCGCGAAATTTCCGATTAATTTTATGTGTAATTTCTTTTGACTGATCACTAGAATAAATAAACCGATTCGCGGAAACAATCCAATGAATCTGCAGGCTAGCTTCGGAGGGAGAAATACCGCGAAAAGGGACAGCTTCAAAATAACTGAGGAGTTACAGCCTTTCATTTCTTCGGCATATTGTCCATCGCTTGAAACTTTCGTTCACACCGGGAGGGTGGGAACCGTCGGACCGTGGGAGGGGTGGCGAGAGTTAGCAGATTCTGGGTTAGAGCCCTGAGACCTAACCGAGGCTCTTTTTTTTCAGGCGCATGCGCGATTTTTTTCTCCGGACCGTCGGCCGCTAAAATTTACTCTCGCGTGAGTCGCGACGGCGCGAGTCGTTAGGCTTAGAAATTTGAAACTTGGTTTTTTTCTCTCTCTAACGTCAGTGATGACGTACTTGCGCACCGCTGATGCGTAGTAGCTACAAGTCGGCCTCGGGTAGATCTCTCTCCAGACCTACCGGGAAGAGGGAAGGAAGGAACTCACTAAAATTTTATTAAATATATTAGAAATATCATTTTTGCTTTCAAATATTTTTAATAGGTAGCGATACCTATCAAATTTAAATCAAATTAAATTTTCTTAAAAACTAATGAATCAGGAAAAGTATCAAAAAAATTCCTTAGGAATCGGAACTTTCAAACTCAATTTTTCAAGCCTATCATTTATAGGCTGATCTATCACTATCAAAATCGGTCAAATGATAGGTAGATTTTTTTCCAACTATCAAATAAAGTATCAGATTCAAAAAAGATATGATAGTGCCCATCACTGCCAATATGGCTACCAGAACAGCAGTAAGACTTGGGTGGGTGTGACGTACTACTATTCCATCTGAAAGCTCTCTATTTAAGAGATAGTCACATAAGACATAGCCAACTTGGTCACGCCCGTACTGAAGAATATAAATTAATTTCCAATGTCAAAATAATGGGTTCAGTTCTAAATCTCAAAATATCATCGGAACTAACGGTCCAAATATATTGAAATTTTACTGATAGGTGTATTTTGATCTATTCTATTTTACTGAAATGGTATGGTATTAAAGTTTTAAATTGAATAGTGGTATTAAAGTTTTAAATTGAATAGTGGTATTAAAGTTTTAAATTGAATAGTGGTATTAAAGTTTTAAATTGAATAGTGTTTTTAAATAATAATTAATTTACAATGTCAAATTATTATTTAAAAAATTATCGACTTTAAAACTTTGAAACCTTTTAATCATAATAGAATAGATCAAAATACACCTTTTAGTAAAATTTCAGTACATTTAGACAAGTAGTTCGGAAGATATCTTGAGACTTAAAACTGAACCCATCATTTTTGACATTGGAAATTAATTTTTATATTAAAAAAATATCCAGTGTATAATTTAGAATCCTTTTTAGCATACCAAAAATGTTGTAAGTGTTTTCGCAATTAATTTTATTGTGCACACCTTATAAACCTTTCAATTATTTAGGCGTTTCCATTTTACACAAATTCCTTGTTAAAAATTCTTCGCTAAACAAAAACTTAATAGTGACGTACCCAGAATTACCTCAACTCGTATGATTCTCACGTGAAATTAGATAATAATACTTTCTCGCTTATCTAATTCGCGGGTGATTTCCCCATCCGTGTTTAACAACTTATTAACTCATTAAAAATATTTATATTTTGGGTTTTAGTCAATTTTTAAACAATATTTTCGAAACATTTTTCCCATGGCCCTGAACGAAATTAATCGTAACCTAAATTGCGGAATGGTTCGAAATGTCATGTTTGATAACATTATACTATGCTCCCGTTTAAAATTACTACAATTAATCGATATTAATCATATCGAATCAAATCTTAGATTAAATGGATATGATCATCAGGATTAGCCTCATTTCCTATAAAGCTATGGCCTCGTGATTTTAAAGGTCACGTGTGTAGTGTTTATATTGCATTGTTATTAAACCACGTGGGGTAATTAATAACAATGGCTCTTGATGTTGACCGTAAAAGTTTAGGGATCAGGGTTGGTTTGGATGTTTTGAATTTTGAAGGTTGTGTTAAAATCTTCTTGTGAATCATTGCAGCACTGATTGCAGTGCTCTGAGTGCGCATTTTTATTTATTGTATATTTAGAAAGTGGTTTGTTTATTTCTTCTATACGCACAGTCCCAATTTGTTAATTTCCTAACAAACACCATAAGTTTATATGATATGTTCCATAACTATAACACTACTTGTACTTCGTAATGCTAGAGATTTACTTAGAGCTAGTTCGAGAACGACAAGCGAGAATTGACTACACACGGTTTTAAAGTCCATATTCTTATTTAGTCTGTGCTAAGCCTTTGACAGCGCCTCACCAGACGTCGCTTTACGAGAATATGTGTCACTTCATGACAAGCTCTCAGTAACCAGTGACAAACTTATAGAACATATCTTATGAACTTATGGTAAAACTATAGGTGAAATGTTTTGGTAGTAGATTGGTGGAGTTCCTCAAAAGGTTGGGAAGGAAGCCAACCCCTTGCCTGTTAACAACGCCCCTTTGGTGTTTTCTTTTCTTCTGGAATTAATGGAATAGTCTATAGGAAACGTCCTGGTTCCTACGCCGGATAGCTTAGGTAGTTTTTTTATATAAAAGTTTACAACATTTTCTCTTCATATTCGATGTCTCAGGCCACAAATGGATTTTTTAAACTAGACCTCTTTAAACGTAATCTCTTAAATTGAAAAACAATAATTATTGAAATCAGTCAAGTCATCGCAAAGAAACAGAATTGTCGACATTGTGACAAACACCAAAATAGCTACACTGATCCGTAAGGAAATAAAGCGAGCGTAGGACTCAACCTTATTTATATCATAGATAAGATAGTACATTTAAAAATATAAAATCTCTTCAGGGTCCAATAGATTATTTCAACGAAATACATTATCCTCGATTTGACGTCACTCACGCTTTCAGTTTTTAATTTGGCATATTCTTTTGGAGTTTTGAAAGCGAAATATATGAAAAACAGGATACGGCTATCCGGATTGTTAGTTATTGTAAGCTTTCTTGAGGTTTTAACGGATTTTGAATTTGTTACACTCATACCTCAGAACTTCCGGAACTATCCCGGGTCAATCCTGGTTCAGTAACCGTCTGCAACTCGAGTTAAAGTGGACAAATCATCGAATTGTTATGTATACAATGTGGTTTATCTATTCGAGACCATAAGTCTATTATGTAAGGTCCCCATAAGTATGAGTCCCCAATTAGGTCCTATACTACCAGCATTGTACTCGTATTAACATTTTGAAAATTTGGCGGGTACGATAAAAGCGCCATCTATAATTCCTAGGCTGTTTGGTTATACCGGAAGCTAGGACAGGAATTTCAACTTTTTCACGGCGGCGGGTACCGTTTACATTGCTGTTTATTTGGTAAAATCATGTCACATACTTTAAATATAATGGCAGAGACAAATAAAAGCGGTCATTGTCATCTTTATGTGGAGGATTAAGTTAAGTTACAAGATGAAAACAAGCTACACTTTCAGTTAACTGACTGAAGTAATGGATCTGGCAGTTTTTCTTGATAAGACTTTAAATGGCAAGGCTTAACTTCAGATTGAACATCTTTAACGGTGTTAAGAAGTTAATCTAATAGTAACACTAGATACTTTTCGTGCAAATTGTTTTCTACTAACCTTGATGCATTCTACCTCTTTATGTGATAATTAAATGCACTTCTTCATTTAAATACTACTTTAGTTTAGGCTACTACCTCCCAGCTCCATTCCTGGCCGCCGCCATTTTTATACCTGCCCACGCGATTCAATCTTTAAGTCTAAGACATGCGCAATACGAAATTCGATTACGTCAGCTCCGCTTTGTGGTACCTTCAGAGTCCGACAGGGGGCGAAGAAATTTCCTTACCTGCTTCCTTCATTAGTGGCATTTGCTCTTGACTTAAATTGACGTTGTTTCTGACTTATGGGGACCTTACATAATAGACTTATGTCGAGACCAATGGGATAGTATTTTACTATACTATAAGCATAACCCAAACCCTATAATGAATAAGTATGGGTCTGCAGGAGGGGCTTTTGGTATCGACATTATCCATTCGAAAATTAAAAAATTATATATCTGCTGAGTCACCTGCCTTCAAAAATTTCGTCTCCAAACCGGAAGAGATTGTTTAATTGGTGGTGTAGAGATGCAGATGGATTCTTCTAGAACGAGAAGTTGTCCACCAGGAACACTGCACTATCTTAAAGGGAAAGGATACGTGCTCATAAGAAACGGTGAGCACACAAAAAAGGAGGCTAGGAGAGACCAAATTCTCCTTCATTTCCCCTCCCTTTCAAAATCGGTACGGAGCACAGGCACAGTCGTACAGTTCCGCACATGCGCAATAAGCGCAAGCCGCGCAACAGAGGGAAGTTTGTTTACAACTTAAGGCCAAAGCAAAGCACTGCTATGGTGGTTCGTGCATGTTTACCTTAGCCTAAGGCTACAGCTAACCACTCTGATCTCCAGTGTGAGCCTCTAACCCAAGGTTCATAAATAATAAAATAGCAGCCTCTAACCGTCTTTTCGTATTTACCCATTTCAATTTCTTTCTTAACTGACCACGTGATGTCTGGCTATTCCACAGTACGTCGGGGTAGGTGCGCATGAGATACAGAAACTACTGCGCCGTTCAAGTTAACTTCCCCCTTCCCTCTTTGGTTCCTCTTTCTCTACTTCCTCCATGTAAGAAATATCTTTTTACGTTACTTATGGAGAGTACTATATGCTTATGCTACAATCTAAAGTTTTAGTGGTTTATGCTCCGTTTCAACGTGAAAAGTTAACAGAAAGGAAACAATGTCGTAAGGATACTCCATACTAAAACCCGTATATAGAAAAGCGACCTCTAACAATTCGTTCAGTCATAGGGTGTCGGTTATAAAAATGAATTACATGTTTTATAAATCTGGTTGAGATTGTTTTTAAACTTCTTTTTTTCAGTTTTACCCCCCAGGCAATATTGCACAAGTTGTTACCAATTCTCTAAGAAACTATAAGAACGCAGACATAATCACCTGATTTTGCTTAATGTAATTGTTGGGTTATGAATAACGCAGTTTTTAGTCTTCGAAGTATTGCTTTATGTTAGGTTAGGAAAATAAACAGAGAATTGAAGAATGTTCCAAATGTTACCTTCGATTAAAAAGAAGTACTAGGTCATAGTAACGTTATCTTATAACATAAGTGATAAAAAGACAGGTATTTTAAATCGTTTAAAATTGGAATTTAAAGAATTTCACGTCTCCTGTTCTGGGAACATGGCCTGACTATTCTATTCATTCCTGAGTTAGGCGAAATATGTCTTAAACAATAAATAATAATAATAATAATCTACCGGTATCGAAATATTAAGTCATCTATTGTTGGAGTTATCTATTCCAACTCTTTATCATCATATCACATTTTAAAATTTAGGTTATAGTAAAATTTATTTAGATTATAGTTGCCAAAACTAAAATATAGCGTGTTCATGACGTCATGATATTCCACCACGTGATTCACGGCGTACAGTTAGGTATAGGTGTGAAATAACAGAAAATTTGTTGTTTTGTAGCAATGTTAAGTTGTAATGAATTCTTTGGCGTATGAATATTTGTTGTTAAAGGGACTCTCCAAAGAAGTCAGCGGTGGGTGGGTAAAATTATTTGAAATACGTTACCGGCGCCACGTGACGTCAAGATCCAAAGGCTCACTATACCAAGTACTTGTTTTCACCAGAGATTGCAGGGCCTATTCTCTCAAATGCTAGTTTTTTAAAAAAATAAAATATTTGGAACCATTTTCTTAAATTATAGGCGATTACTTAAGTTTAAATGAGTCAAATGAGCGATTAAGGGCTCATTTTGTATAGACCGAAAATCTGCAGGCTATCCATAAACGGTCACAAGACTGTGTCAGAGGATCCCGAGAAGAAACGAGAATAATTAATCAACCCCACAAATTGCATAATTAATTTTAGCCCAAATGGATAACGGCGAAACATTAAAATTTACCCCTTCTTTATATTGCCTTATCTAGGCCTATATGTTTTTCCTGACTCAAGGTCAACGAAAAAGGAGCTTTGTTTGTAAGACGCGATGATTCATTGTCTCGCGTGATATGGCTGCTGTCTCAAAATGGGTGCAATACCTTAGAAATAATCTAAACTTGATGCTTTCGTCTTCATGCTGGCTTTAATCAATTATTTGCTATAGCAAGCTATGATTTTCTAAAAAGTAACCCCTATATATTCAAAGGAAGAAACAATATATTTTGAAACACAAAATTTTTGGAGACGAGCAGACTAAATATCGCTACGGTAGCAGACAGGGACAGAAATAACTTACATAAGCATCGTTTTTATTGAATATTTGTCCAATGACCCCTATTGTTTTCTAAAATAAAATTTTATCGGACGCTATCGCATGGAGACACGGAAATAAGCAAATACTTTTATCGGGCATTTGTCCAGTAAGTAATTTTGTAAAATGTTATCGGACACGTTCCTGACGCTTTTGCTTAATTCCTACCCCTTGTTCTTGGGCACTTTGATAGACCCTGGTTTCAAAAGGTGAGGGTAAAATAGAACCTGATGTTTAACCACCTTGTTTTCTACAGACTGAACATCCGGTATGTGGATCCAAAGTCGTTAGATATGGCTTCAAGCAACACGGACTAAATTTGGTGGACTGGTAACGTTTAAGCCTTCTAAAGTCTTTGGATCCACATGCCGGATGTTCGTGACACCCTTCTAAGTCTTACCAGGGTTCTGGCAGCCATATTGGTGGGCTTCAGCTTTCCTCCTGCATTCAACCCATCAGTATATAGAGAGCTTTCAGTTGGGGGAGGAGCTATGATTTGTGGGATGATTTATTCGGCCATATTTCAGGGTTTAATGCAGAAGTGAAGGAGAAAACCACCAATATGGCTGCCAGAACTGAGGTAAGACTTAGGAGGGTCTGACGTAGTACTGACCTAACTGAAGGTGATAATAAACAAGCTAATTAGCAATAATTTGGAAAAGTAGCAATATTTAGGGGTGAAAACATACTCAATTTCGTAATATTTAGGAAAAGGGGGAAATTATTCAGTTGAAAAACCTTTGCAATAACAAAAACAGGCGCACATTTAGACGCTCATTTAAGCAGACGAAACTGTATTGCCCTATGAAAAAGGTCTGTAGACCATTCCTGTAATGCCATAGGAAAAGTAAACAGCACAGGAACCGGGCCGCCATATTAGGGTAGTTCCCTCGCGCGAGGAAGCACCGCAAGCGACAGTGTGAGTCGACTAGCCTCCCGTGTGTAGCGAACGCGAGCTCCATCTAGCGTTGCCTCTTGGCGCTAGGGAACTCCCTTAATATGGCGGCCCTTCTTCTGTGCATACTTTCTCGGCAAGTATAATAACCGTATCAGTAAACTTTATTTTGTTATTTTTATCTTTGTTGTTGTGCAAAATAGATCAGTTTACGTTATTCAGAAATTGAATGATTTATCATTATTGTAAATCAAAACTCTTGTTTAAATTTCATTGTACCACGATAATGTATTTTAATCTTTGAACCAAGGCTTAGATATTCTTTGAAAAAAAAACCAAAATGTAATTCCCGAGGGTGTCATCCAAAATTTATAGTTTTTATTTCCATATTTTGGTCATTCTCTTAAAGTGCTCAGTATGCTCTCGCGAGGTCCTAAATATATCTAATGGATCCGGAACAAGATCATAAAAAGATAACCCCATACACAACGCAAAGCCAAACACCGAGGGTCCAATGCCCATCATGATACCGTGGCTGTTTAATTTAAATTTTATCGCGTCGAAAAACCAATAAAAAATGCTTCGGACGTTGTTAAAATGGCACCCTACAATACGGTGACGTCATATTTGTTGCGAGGAAGAATAATAATAAAAAAGAAGACGAATAATATAAGAATAGTCCAATCAAATCTCGCTTCCGTCTCGAGCGCGCGCGCGCCATACTCGCGATCTTCCATTTTTTCCCGCCATAAAAATCTCCCGCCAAAATCGTTCTGGGGGATAATCCGCGTCAGTTTAACTTGAAAGTAATTAAAATCCCTTTCGCTGACAGTCGGCGATGTGCGTTCCCAAGGTTTTTAGGTAAAGGTGAAGGTTAGCGACTCAACACCCAGCCCAAATCACTTTACCTAGATCTAGATGGTTGAAATTTTGCGTGGACGTTTATCTTAAGTAGTAGCCAGGCACTAAGAAAGATTTTTCCAATCCACCGCCATCTTGAAAAATGGCGATCGTAAATGTAAAATAATTTTCTTTATGAAATAACGGACGCGCGTTTCAACCGATTTCTCTAAAATTTAGTACAATGATTAGCTATATCCTATAGACGGGCTTTATGGCTTTTGGGTTCTATTTTCCGACATCTTTTAAAATGGCGGCTCGAAAAGTAATAAAAAAATGTCTCGACTCGCGCCTTGCTGCTATAGAGCTATCTCAGTTGTGACGTCAGTGCCTAGGTAAAACGACACGAGTTTAGCTTTGGCAGTGGGCGGCCATGTTTGGTACCGCTTTGGTTCTATGGGCAAAGAGCATGAGTGACGTCACACTAATCCTTCTGAGATAGCTCTGTTGACTGACCAACTGATAATGATATTTCGCAATTCGGGGCATCTGAGCTCCCGCTTATCCTCGAAAGTGGAATTGCTTTTCGTGGTTAATCATAAGAAAATGCGCTTGTTGACGCGCGCCCCTTCCCATATTCTTCATTAACCTTGCCCACGTTACAGTTAGTTTAAGCTCAGATTGACGTCGGTGGTTACGAGGAGACGATACGACTTTAGTTAGGAAAACATTAGGGAAACGGTTTGAACAGTTTTCGGAAGCTCTCGAGAAGAGCGAGCTCGTTGGCGCCATCTACTCGTTATTGTGGTTAACTAAAAATCCAAATATATCCATGAAAAGGTTCTGGACCATAAAGCAAAACTTTTTCCGTCAGGGTAAGAAGCTCTTGGATTGGTCACGTGGTTCATGGCTGAATTGGCTTTAATCTTCAATCCTAACTCCATCCCCGCAATACACTGCACCCTAGCTCTTGTTAATTCTTCATTTTTATGACTGCGGATGTAGATCGGAGAGTAATAGCAGCTCCCTGCGTAAATATAATCAATTGTTATAGAGAAAATGTATTAAGCGCTGTTAGCTTTCATTCAGTCTTCTCCGCAACCCGGAAGGAATCAAATTTATGACATTTTGAACTCAAGATTTTTTAAAATTTTGTTTTATTGTTTGGAAGCTATTGCAGATAGTTTTTTATATCTGACGTCATATTTATCCTTTGATGTGAATTATATCTATGGGTACTTGAGTGTTTAACCAGACGTGATTTTTAAAGGAAAGAGTCAAGCTAAAATGTTCATTCATTACTGCTTAAAATGCTAGAATCGATAATAATTCTCATATTTGCATGGGTAATTAAATATTTGCTTTTAATTAACTAACGTTGGGTGCGGAAAATATCCCTGGAAGATTCTTTCTCTGTTACTAGCAATTTACTTGGTCTATATCAGCGATTCTCAAATCAGAATTCAATATTGGCGATAGCTGATAGGCCAAGTAAATTGCTTGCCTAATAAGGATGGACTCTTTCAAGGTTAATAACTTAATATTTACACCCATAATTTGTTAATTAAAGCTTATAGTTAATTACCCATGCAATGTGAGACTTATTAGGCCTAGTTTTCGATTTTTAACAATAATGAATTATTTAAGGCCAGTAAAATTTTACGTCGAGTGGTCGTACTCGTGAAAATTTGACCTAAAAAATTAAAATTGCATCAGTACTTTGTATGTTTAACGCAAAGTTTCTCGTTACAAAATCGAAAATTATGCGAAAATTACTTTTTCCACGTCTAACGCTGTTCTCAAGTTACTTATAATGTCTGTTGACACATAGGAGTCATTCCATTAGACACCTGGGTGATTTTTATTAGCGAATTCTCATTGAAGTGTATAGCGTTAATAGAGAAAGTCATCAGCGTAACCAAGGCAACCACTGACAATTGTATAGTGTATAATATATCAGAACCTCCTAACCTATAATCGGGGTCAGCCCTGCATGGAAAAACGCAGGTGTGCCATGTCTACCATTACCATCGCTTTGTAGTGTAAGTGGTGAAAATGAAAAACACAATTGAAACAGCTCCTGTTGTTTTAAAACGCGTTTGGAGCTACAATTCGACCGAAAGATTAAGCTTCAATTTCTCAGATTTTACTGAAACTTGTCTTATTTATACGTTAAGAATCCATGAATTTTGAAAATTTTTGCTGATGTTTTTCAAATCAAACTACACTGGACTCATGAAACTTGAGTATTTTACCCTTTTGTTATTGGCCCAATCAAAGTACGCTTGTACTCTAGAGACTCGGAGGAGAAAAGTTTTGATTCTGGAGTAGTAATTAAACTCTACAGCGTTAACACGAGAAGGCCCTTGCCACGCATGGCCGTACCGCGGTTTTTGGTTCCGTATAAGCTATAGGTGCCACCTGGTTGTAGCAACAAGAACTGCTATTCACACGCGACTAAGCTAGTAAAAACGTTTTACCGAGAGATGGCAGCTGTTAATAATGCCCAATCACGAAAAGCATGCTGGGATTTTAAAACATCAGGAGGGCCTCCATCAATTCTATTCCAAAATCAAACTTTCCTCCTCCAAGCTTGGACATAAGCTCTAAAGTGTCTGTATAGCAGAAAGTAGCTCCTTGCTGATTATTTATTAAATTTTCAATGGATTTTATCTTAAAATTTAACAGAAAAACCCCTTATATTTTTTGAAAGTCTTGGAAAGTTTGCTTGCGAAAATATCAGAAAACTGGTGTCTGTGTTCCGTACAATCTTTTAGAGATCTTGGAAAAAATTTATTTATTTACTTCTAAGTCACTCGAGGACTATAATTTCAAGATTATTTAAGCAACCACGATTGTAATCTAGAGAACGGATACTCAACAAGTATATACAGGACTAGTGACACCATTAAACTTAATATGAAGGCTCCGCAAAACAAAGGAATCTGAAAGGAAAAAAGCCGATCAGTACAGGTTCATACCTTATCCCCATAATGACGTCATGCATACGTATTAATAACTCACAATGCCGATTAAAGTGAAGTGGAAAGTACTCCTCAAATTTCCGAGATAGAATTCTATCAACTGATTATGGCACAAATACCCGCAATATGACAAACGGCTTAATGGAGTCCATAAACTCCACGACAAAATGGCGTTAATTTTGCCTAAATGTTTAACATTAGTCTATAAAATTTAAATTTGACAAAAGAGTGAGTGCCGGGCTTACCCCCTAAGCCTAATGTGCAAAGGAATATGATCCAGGCCACGGAGAGTCCCCAAGCCGTGCGTCCCAATGTATTGTACAATGCCCGACCTGTTCTACCCATGTCTTCGTTATTTAAACCATAGATTAGGGATAAGTTCATAAATGCAGCCATAATCCAACCCATAATTAAATAGATCTGTAAATAAAAACGAAAACACATGTAAATAACTTCACAGAGCCCCAGTATTGACACTGGAAAAACCTTTTCAATTAGGTTACTTGTGATTAGAATTATTAACACACTTTCTTAATTTTGATTATACTATTTCCTATTCGCCGTAGAATGAATGCCAGTAAGGAACCAACTAGAAAAGGTCCAATTCGAACGTGAGGCAGAGTGTACATATCTTCAAATCGAAGCGTATTTCTATCAATAAAGACATACTTGTTGTAATTATGACCTTATATCCTATCAATAATAAATAATTATATTCTTACAATCTAGAATCAGTTGGCATTTTAAACATAGTATTGTCAGAAACCAATTCTATATCGTCTCTGTAATAAATGCAAAAGGAAGCGATAATCGAAACGAGCCATAAAGTTCCCAAAATGACCAATCCTAGAGACGGATTCTTCCTAGAAAGTAGTTACATAAACTCATAAGGAACCTTGCGCAGTAGTCTCTGCAATGCTTAGAAGATACGTTCAATTCCTATGCTTGGCAATGCTGGAGACTTACTGAGAGCTAGTTCGAGAACAACACGAGAGTTAACTACACTCAGTTTTTGAGGTCCATCTGCCTATTTAGTCTGTACTAATTAAAGGCCGACTTCCATCGAAAAGAGTTCTAGCGAACTGAAAACTGAGCATCGAGACTAACAATGAAGCGACCGTGCCGATTTTCGAAGCCCCGCTGGGTCAAAAGCTGGAAGGGTTCTCGCTAACTGAAAGCCGTGCAATGTGGTTCTAGCGAACTGAAGATGAACAATAGAAATCCATTTAAATTTATTTCCTCTCGAATTTTTGCTTTCGCCTGAAAAAAAATTCTCTATTGTGTATCTTCAGTTCGCTAAACCACATTGCACGGCTTTCAGTTAGCTAGAACCCTTCCATCTTTTACCCCAGCGGGGATTCGAAAATCGGCACGGTCGCTCCATTGTTAGCCATCTCGATGCTCGGTTGTCAGTTCGCTAGAACTCTTTTCGATGGAAGTCGGCCTTTAAGCCTTTGACAGCGCCTGACCAGGCATCGCTTTACGAGAATCTATGAAGTTTCATCTGCGTCACTTCATGACAAGCTCTCAGTAACCAGTGACAAACTTATGGAACATATCTTATGAACTTATGTTATTACGCACCGTTTTAGGAATATTAAGAAAACGGGACTAATTAGGAACAATTGGATGTCGACTGCCAGATACCAAGAATATACCAAGCACTACATAGCATTTGTCAAATATCGTTTTAATAAAGTAATAAAAAAGTAAAGGAAGGGATTCCAATACCTACCTGTTCTTCTAATTTAAAGAAATTCGATATGTATAGTAAATTATACCACCATGTGGTTCTACACTGTTCGATACTTTCGTCCATTGCGATGAATTCCCACAATGGACCGTCGCCAACGTGTTTCCAAATCGAGGCGTAAAACAAGATTATGAACGCGTACGTTGGCGTTAATCTTAAATTAATTTGCATAATTAATTAATTATCAATGATATACTATTCACGTGTGCACACTTCCGTTCAGTAATGAATAGGGATGAACCGGTACCGATACCATATCTGTATCGTCACCGATACTCGGGGTTTCCCGATAGTATCGTCACCGATACTCGGGGTTTCCCGATAGTATCGTCACCGATACTCGGGGTTTCCCGATAGTATCGTCACCGATACTCGGGGTTTCCCGATAGTATCGTCACCGATACTCGGGGTTTCCCGATAGTATCGTCACCGATACTCGGGGTTTCCCGATAGTATCGTCACCGATACTCGGGGTTTCCCGATAGTATCGTCACCGATACTCGGGGTTTCCCGATAGTATCGTCACCGATACTCGGGGTTTCCCGATAGTATCGTCACCGATACTCGGGGTTTCCCGATAGTATCGTCACCGATACTCGGGGTTTCCCGATAGTATCGTCACCGATACTCGGGGTTTCCCGATAGTATCGTCACCGATACTCGGGGTTTCCCGATAGTATCGTCACCGATACTCGGGGTTTCCCGATAGTATCGTCACCGATACTCGGGGTTTCCCGATAGTATCGTCACCGATACTCGGGGTTTCCCGATAGTATCGTCACCGATACTCGGGGTTTCCCGATAGTATCGTCACCGATACTCGGGGTTTCCCGATAGTATCGTCACCGATACTCGGGGTTTCCCGATAGTATCGTCACCGATACTCGGGGTTTCCCGATGGTATCGTCACCGATACTCGGGGTTTCCCGATGGTATCGTCACCGATACTCGGGGTTTCCCGATGGTATCGTCACCGATACTCGGGGTTTCCCGATGGTATCGTCACCGATACTCGGGGTTTCCCGATGGTATCGTCACCGATACTCGGGGTTTCCCGATGGTATCGTCACCGATACTCGGGGTTTCCCGATGGTATCGTCACCGATACTCGGGGTTTCCCGATGGTATCGTCACCGATACTCGGGGTTTCCCGATGGTATCGTCACCGATACTCGGGGTTTCCCGATGGTATCGTCACCGATACTCGGGGTTTCCCGATGGTATCGTCACCGATACTCGGGGTTTCCCGATGGTATCGTCACCGATACTCGGGGTTTCCCGATGGTATCGTCACCGATACTCGGGGTTTCCCGATGGTATCGTCACCGATACTCGGGGTTTCCCGATGGTATCGTCACCGATACTCGGGGTTTCCCGATGGTATCGTCACCGATACTCGGGGTTTCCCGATGGTATCGTCACCGATACTCGGGGTTTCCCGATGGTATCGTCACCGATACTCGGGGTTTCCCGATGGTATCGTCACCGATACTCGGGGTTTCCCGATGGTATCGTCACCGATACTCGGGGTTTCCCGATGGTATCGTCACCGATACTCGGGGTTTCCCGATGGTATCGTCACCGATACTCGGGGTTTCCCGATGGTATCGTCACCGATACTCGGGGTTTCCCGATGGTATCGTCACCGATACTCGGGGTTTCCCGATGGTATCGTCACCGATACTCGGGGTTTCCCGATGGTATCGTCACCGATACTCGGGGTTTCCCGATGGTATCGTCACCGATACTCGGGGTTTCCCGATGGTATCGTCACCGATACTCGGGGTTTCCCGATGGTATCGTCACCGATACTCGGGGTTTCCCGATGGTATCGTCACCGATACTCTGGGTTTCCCGATAGTATCGAATCGGTTGGTTTAATATGATACTAAACCGATACTCTTTTATGCTTTACATGTAATGGCGCTACATCACATTTTTAGGTCTTTCAGTAAAGTATTAATAATAATAATCTAGCTTTATTTCGTGTCCATAACACCCAGTGGGCTATATTTCAATGGGTCACGATTTCAATGCATAGAGAGGTGGTGGCTAGCCCCTATGCCACAGCTAACCGACAGCGCCCTATACTAACTATTACAATTAACCTCGACAAGTTTTGATGATGTGGTGATAACACATTTCTATAAATGTCAATAAGCCGTGATATTATTTTATAAGTACCTCTAAACATTCTTCTTAGTATAATCAGAAGTGAGATGAGACTAGAAGTGAAGGGCTCTAGCATTGGTAATAGATCCTGGCACTAGTGAACAAATTTGAGGATTTTACGCCGCTTCAATCGCGACTACGCTAGAGAGAAACAAATTGGTCGAGTTCCAAAAATTTTCTTGCCCATTTCCCCTCAACCTAAAGCGGCGAAACACGGACGCGGGTGCTTGAATCTAGTTCGGTCGTCAACCACCGCGAACGTCTCACGTTTTGGAGGGGAAATTCTGAAACCGCCACTAGAGGGCCAACTGTTGGTGTGTTATCAAGAATATTCACTTTCGCCGAGTGAAGAATTTGGTTAGCTCAGTACTTCTAGTCTCATCTCACTTCTGGTATAATTCATGAAATTACTCTTGAAATTAATTCCTAATACTTTTAATACATATGTAAATGGTGCGAGGGAAATAACAAAAGAAAGCGGCCCCGAGTTTGCTTTTCTTTTGGAATTATTGGAAAGGTCTATACAATACGGTTAATGCCAGAATCAAGACGGAAAAACCTTTCTGGGCTGTATTGTTTTTTGTTTCCACTTGTTTCCTTGCATATAGACCAGAGTCAATTAGGGGTAAATATAGAGTAATGGCAATACTACGTATGCAAACGTCATACCCTTCTACCTCTTAGTTTATTCTATGGGAATGCATTTAGGGTCTTTTTTTCATTCTACAGGACAGAATCTAGACGGGATAAATCCTTTTGGGGCTTTTAACATTAATTATACGTTTTATACAGGCCTGTGTCTTTTAGGTGGAAAGGTTTCCAACCAATTCATGGATTTTATCAGAGAGATGAGACCAGAAGTACTGAGCTAACCAAATTCTTCACTCGGCGAAAGTGAATATTCTTGATAACACAAGAACGGTTGGCCCTCTGGTAGCGGTTTCTAAATGTTCCCTCCAAAACGTGAGACGCTCGTGGCGGTAGACGGCCGAACTAGATTCCAACACCCGCGTCCGTGATCCGCGGCTTTAGGTTGAGGGGAAGGGGGTAGGAAATGTTTTTGGAACTCGACCAATTTGTTTCTCTCTAGTTTTAGCGCGTGGGAAGCGGCATAAAATCCTCAAATTTGTTCACTAGTGCCAGGATCTACTATCAATGCTAGAGCCCTTCACTTCTATATAGTCTCATCTCACTTCTGATTTTATTCATAGATTCAATAACGCCAGTCATAAAGTCATAAGTATGAAAGGGACGTACCAACCTTAGGAATCGATTCAAATACATCAATAATATCGACCAATAAGTTACGGAACTTTGACTTTTTAGAAAGTTGTACGCTAAAAGAAAACCGCTATGCAAAAGAAGATATCAACGTCTCATAATTTTACAAATGAAACCGGGGATAGATGTAATTTTAGAAGCTGGAATGAAGAACGGCTCCCTCCAACACGTAACGAAAAGTTTAAATTATCTTATTGGCTCAAACTACGTTTTGATGACGTTGCTGATGGGGACGGCGAAAAATACGTAATTACTTACTTCAGACGCGCGCCCAGGTTACTGTTCTCCATTCCTGCTTCAAACATTACATCGATCCCTGGTGAAACTAAATATACTGGATACATTACTGATTTTCAACTTTTTGGATATCTTTGTTTACCTTATCAAAAGGAACGTATCTACAGCATAAACGCCCCCGATTATCCCTTTAAAATGCCATAAATCAGTTTTGTCGTAAACTTCGGCTGAATTACCTACAGCTAATCACGGCGAATTAATTTTCAAAGTAAATGGAAAAGATTATATGTAACATACCAGAGGCATTCATCATATTGCCCCTGAAATGGAATAAAACTATCCAACCAAAACTCAAAACCCTGATGCCGTCCAAGCAACTCACGCGTTGCCTAAAGGTCGAGTTCTGATTGGTCGAAACTGGACACAGACTTGACAGACTACTCAAAATGGAAAAACTGGTAAAAAATCCTGTAATTGACAAAGATGTCAAATCGTTCAATAACTTTAAAGGATTTGAGGGATAAGTCACTTATCGCTCGGTTTAAAGGCCGACTTCCAGCGAAAAGGGTTCTAGCGAACTGAAAACCGAGCATCGAGACTAACAATGGAGCGACCTTGCCTATTTTTGAATCCCCACTGGGGTAAAAAATGGAAGGGATCTAGCTAACTGAGAGCCGTGCAATCTGGTTCTAGCGAACTGAAGATACACAATAGAGAATTTCCTTCAGGGGAAAGCAAAAATTCGAGAGGAAATAAATTTAAAAGGATTTCTGTTGTTCATCTTCAGTTCGCTAGAACCATATTGCACGACTTTCCGTTAGCGAGAACCCTTCCATCTTTAACCCCAGCGGGGCTTCGAAAATCGGCACGGTCGCTTAATTCTTAGTCTCGATGCTCGGTTTTCAGTTCGCTAGAACCCTTTTCGCTGGAAGTCGGCCTTTAAGAAAAAATATCATGGAATACCATTAAGAAACGTTATCCAAGTTCTTTTTGAGTTTTGCTCATTTTCGAACGGTTTGTCTTCGACAGTTTTCATTTTCGTTTCGGAGTTCGATTCTTGAAAACATTTACAGGTATCTAATATAGTTCCAAGTGCGCAGAACAGCACTAAAGTGGAGATGACGCATCTAAAGGTCAAACAAAGGTCTCACGGGACTTTCCTTTATTAAATTAACGCAATTGAATATTTACAAACAAGCGATGGAAACTGGTTCCAAGTCTCGGTTTTCCTTGCAGTTCAATGTCATTTGATAATAAAATGGGACTAGTATGTGATGAAATAAAGACGTATCTAGATACTTTAAATTGTGTGCTGAAATAACAAGTTGGGGAAACCAAAATTAACCTCTCCGAGTCGAGACGCAATTAAGAGGTTTTTCTTAAATAATTAAATAAATATAATTGATATTTTAATCATTTTAATCGTCATTAATTTATAATAATTCTTGTTAAATCGTTTTAAGAAACTTTATTCCTAAAATAATTTTAAACATGGCTATTGTTAACGTTTGAATTCAAGCTTATGCCTCTTCAACAAATTTTTTGATTTCATCCTTGCTTTCTGTTTTACCTTTTGTTGTCAATGTGCGTCCATCTTTTCTACCCGCCATTCAGATATAGTTTTTATCACAAGGTAATAATGATCTTATGTCATTATTACCTTGTGCTTTTATCTTTAGAGAAGATGCTCACTTAAAAATTGGTTTCCAACTACGTTAATTGATGAATTAATTGAACAATTTGAAGGTAAACACACGCCAGACCAGATTGACAATGGTGCTTTTTCAATTTTAAAATTCTAATTAGGTAACGAAAGATGCACATAATTAAGAACAATGGCAACGTTTTTTTGTACATGAGCGTGTGAAATACATACGCTTGCGAAGGTTACATTCATATTCATCGTACAATACTTGTGATGAGTTAAACTCAAACACGAGTCATAATCGCCGGGCCAAAAATATGCTCCTTTTAAAATTGAGCTTGGAAGTTTCCCAAATGAGTCGAACGCTGTAGAAATGTTATGAAACCATTAAATTGAAGCCAAATTCTTTCGAAACCTCAAAGTGACTTACCGCTTCCTAATCGCCCCAACTTCAATGACTTCAATGTATCATGTACGACATTAGCACACTTTGCGTCTAGAATGGACTGCGCTGATTTACTAACAGGGCCGAAGAATGGTTCAAGTTCTCTAATTTTATCATGGCTAATTCCTAGGACTTCAAAGAGGTTACGGTCTGAACATTCGACACTAAACCGAAATGAAGTCAGAACCGAGAAAACTGTAATTTTTGCCAATATTAAATCCATATCAGCTAGGGGATAGACTGAAAGTGCATCTAACACATTGAAGCGCTTAATGCAACTGATTTTAACTTCCTGAAAAATCAATACAGGTGTTTGCGCGAGTACTTCCTGGAAAATGCGCCACAGTTTTTAACTGCTCTTTTAACCACATCGTTTGATGCACATACATCTAACGACAGGTTTTTAGTTTCGTTTGGTTTGAAGAATTAAATGATGTTGTTGAATTTGTTTCTGTTTTTTAAAGTGAGAGTGAAAAGAGAGATTGGTGATTTTGAAAGGGAGAGGATTATGATTTGTGTATAACAGTGCATTGCGGATATACTATGCTCATCTTAATGAACTGACAGAGTGAAAAGGAAGAGGTTGTGTCAAGGTGATATATTTTGTTTAATCGTTAGGGGAGAGGATTATGATTTATCTACAACTGAACAATGCGGATGTAATGTGGACATATTAATGATCAAACAATAGTATCTACATGTCTTTTATGAACACACAAAACTGTTATTGCCAATTTAAATGGGTAACTTCATATTCCCTTTGAATATTCTCACAATTCAGGCCATAAGTATTGTAGGAACCCGAACAACTGCGGAATTTAGGCAACGAGAGAAGTCAAGTTGGTTGTTTTACCAATTTCTTTCTCTTTCAAACACTTCTGAGCATAAGTCAATGTTAAATCTTTATAAGATGAGAGCACACAATATCTATGTTGTAAACTAAAGCTTTCTGTACGAGTATTAAAAAAGGATTACGTGTATGTAATCACTAATTAAGTCTTTGCTTTAAACTAAAAATTTCTGTACGTGTATTAATCAAGGGTTGTAAGGTATTATTTCGAGGGCTTTCAGTTGACGACCCAGCTTATAGGGGGTAATAATATTATTTCAGTGAAGAATTGTTTTCCATTCGGCATAAGCTTTATTTGCCACCTGGTTATAGCAACATTACAAGAACTTTCATTTACACGTGACTAAGGTACACACCTGCAAGCCGCTCTCGTTTTATTTTGATAGACTTTATTAAATTTTCAATGGATTTAATCTTAAAATATAACAGAAAAAAAATCCATATAGATTTTGAAATTACCTACAATATTTTAGTGATCCTGATAACTTATTTTTTTACTTCTAAGTCGCTGAAGGACTATAATTTCAAGATTATTTACGCAACCACGATTGTAATCTAGAGAACGGATACTCAACAAGTATATACAAGACTAGTGACGTCATTAAACTTAATATGAAGGCTCCGCAAAACAAAGGAATCTGAAAGGAAAAGCCGATCAGTCCAGGTTCATACCATATCTTCATAATGACGTCATGCATACGTATTAAAAACTCACAATGCTGATTAAAGTGAAGTGGAAAGTATTCCTCAAATTTCCGAGATAGAATTCTATCAACAAATAATGGCACAAATACCCGCAAAATGACAAACGGCTTAATGGAGTCCATAAACTCCATGACAAAATGGCGTTAATTTTGCCTAAATGTTTAACATTAGTCTATAAAATTTAAATTTGATTAGAGCGTGAGTGCAGGGCTTACCCCCTAAGCCTAATGTACAAAGGAATATGATCCAGGCCATGGAGAGCCCCCAAGCAGTGCGTCCCAATGCATTGTACAATGCCCGACCTGTTCTGCCCATGTGCTTGTTATTCAAACCGTAGGTGAGGGATAAATTCAAAAATGCAGCCATAATCCAACCCACAAATAAGTAGATCTGTAAACAAAAAAAAGAAAAATTATGATGAAACAAATAAACGAAAGCTAAAACAGATGTAAATAACTAAACAGAGTCTCAGTTTTCTCTCATTTTCATTCATATTTTTTTTACTTTTTATACTTGAAAGCTAGCAATTAAATTACTACTGATTAGAATTATTAACACACTTTCTTAATTTTGATTGGACTATTTCCTATTCGTCGTAGAGTGAAAGCCAATAAGCAACCAACTAGAAAAGGTCCAATTCGAACGTGAGGCAGAATGTACAAATCTTCAGATCGAAACGTATTTCTATCGCTAAAAGACACTCGTAATTATTGCGAATGAATTCCTCATATCAGAAGCTCATATCAATAGTAAAAATACTTTTCCGATCGAGGATCACTCGACGTTCTAAATTTATAATCGTTCAAAATTATATCTATATCGTCTCTGTAATAAATATAAAAGGAAGCGATGGTCGAAACGAGCCATAAGGTCCCCAAAATGACCAATCCCAGAGACGGATTCTTCCTAAAAAGAACATAAATTTGTACGGAACTTTACGCAATAGTCTCTGCAATGCTTATGATTATAAGTTTAAAAGATACGTTCAGTTCCTATACTTGGTAATGCTGGAGACTTACTGAGAGCTAGTTCGAGAACAACACGAGGATTAACTACAATCGGTTTGCAGTCCATCTTCCAATTTAGTCTGCATTACTCTAAGTCTTTGACAGCGCCTGACCAGGCACCGCTTTACGAGAATCCATGACCTACGTCACTTCATGACAAGCTCTCAGTAACAAACTTATGGAACATATCTTATAAACTTATGTTTGTACGCACCGTTTAAGGAATATTAAGAAAACGGGACTAATTAGGAACAATTGTGTGTCAACTGCCAGATACCAAGAATATGCCAAGCACTATATAGTATTTGTCGAAGATCGTTTTAATAAAGTAATATTACTCCAGGAAGGGGTTACAATACCTACCTGTTCTTGTGATTTGAAGATATTCGATATGTAGAGTAAATTGTACCACCATGTGGTTCTACACTGTTCGATACTCTCGTCCGTTGCGATGAATTCCCACAATGGACCGTCACCAACGTGTTTCCAAATCGAGGCGTAAAACAAGATTATGAACGCGTACGTCGGCGTTAATCTTAAATTAATTGCAGTATAATTTGCTTAATTAATAAATTATCAATGATATAGTGTTCAAACATTAGTGAAATACATTTAGGTTGAGGCTTGGAAAAACGATTGGGGGCCGAGTGGTTTTTATTTCCACTTGTTTCCTTGCATCTGGAAGGACATATAAAGAATATGATGCCAATGGCAGCACGGTTCTCGGCAGAGATCGTATTAGAGATTTTACTTGTACACCTCATATTTTTCCCCCCTCACCCCTTGGAATTGGAATTCTAAACCTCAAACTTATTGATTACCACTCCTTTATAATACGTCCTCCCAGAAACAGGCCAGTGTCAATTGGGTGGAAAGATTTTCAACCAACAAACTGACGTCTGCTTCATCAGGGTTGCCACGGGTCGCGGGAAACTTGGAAAAGTCAGGGAATTTAAAAATGGGCCGAAAAGGTAAGGGAAACGTCAGGGAATTTGATTTTGGTGGGTAAAATTTCTGGGGATAAGTCTTTATTGAAAGAGTAATGAAAGTTTCTCCTCATCCTCTCTTAGCACAGAAAACTTTATAGCAATCCTTAAAAATGTCTAGAATTGTTTTTGTAAAGTAAATGCTCTAAAAAATCTTTTAGACTGTTTTTTATAGTTAAAATGTTTCTTAATCATTTTGGCGCAACAAATACATTGGAAAACTTAATGTAGAGAGTTTATTTAATTATAAGCACTTAAAACGTGATGTAAACATTTACACTTTCGGCCTAAAAAGGTCAGGGAAAATCTCAGAAAAAGGTCAGGGAAAATCTCAGAAAAAGGTCAGGGAAAATCTCAGAAATAGGTCAGGGAAAATCTCAGAAATAGGTCAGGGAAAACCTGGAAAAGTCAGGAAGTTTGGTTCTGAAAATTCCGTGGCAACCCTGTTCATATATTTTATTTATAAATCCAGGAATGTCAGTCACAATATGAATAATTAAACGGTTTTCAAGTCATTAGTGTGAATATGCATTTACTGACCTTAGGAATCGATTCAAATACATCAATAATATCGTCAAATAAGTCACGGAACTTTGACTTTTAAGAAAGTTGTACGCTAAAAGAAAACCGCTACAAAGGAAGATATCAACGACTCATCATTTTATAAGTGAAACTAAATATACTGGATACACGACTGATTTTCAACTTTTGGGGGGGACATCGCACGTTTACCTTAGCAAAAGGAACGTATCGACAGCATAAACGCCCCCGATTATCGCTTTAAAATGCCATAAATCAATTTTGTCGTAAACGTCGGCTAAATTACCTACAGATAATCTCCGAGATAATTCAATTCAATTGCGAAATAAATCTAAAAGTTTATTTGTAACCAAGAAGTTATATCTAGTATCTCAGAGAGAAGGTATAAATTCGCCATATTTCCAGCTTTATCTCCAGTCCAAACGTAGGTCCGGAGTTAATCCCCGTCTCTAAATTACAACCAGCATCTCATTGGTTCTTGAAAACTCACGTCAGCGCGACGACGCGAGTGACGAAAATTACAGTCATATTTTCCGACTGAGGAGAGGCAAAATAGCCCGGCCCCTCCTTTTACGTCCCCCCTTGTATTTTGAAAGGGGGACTGGGACTATGGCGCGCGAATACAAAGGCATCTTATACCTTCTCTCTGAGATACTGATATAACTTCTTGTTGTAACATACCGGTGGCCTCGTCCATAAAAATGCTCCATGAATGCACTAAAACTACCCAACCAAAACTCAAAACCCTGATGCCGTCCAAGCAACTCACGCGTTGCCGAAACGTCGAGTTCTGATTGGTCGAAACTGGACACAGACTTGACAGACTTCTCAAAATGGAAAAACTGGTAAAAAATCCTGTAATTGACAAAGATTTCAAATCGTTCTTTAGCTTTAAAGCATTTCAGTCGAGGTATTAGTCACTTATCATTCGGTTTAAGAAAAAATATTACGGAATACCATTAAGAAACGTTATCCAAGTTCTTTTTGAGTTTTGCTCGTTCTCGAACAGTTTGTTATCGACAGTTTTCACTTTCGTTTCGGAATCGGATTCTTGAAAACATTTACAGGTATCTAATATAGTTCCAAGTGCGCAGAACAGCGCTAAAGTGGCGATGACGCATCTAAAGGTCAAACAGAGGTCTTACGGGACTTTCCTTTATTAAATTAATACAATTGAATATTTACAAACAAGCGATGGAAACTGGTTCCAAGTCTCGGTTTTCCTTACAGTTCAATTTCATTTGATAATCAAATGGGACTAGTATGTGATGAAATAAAGACGTATCTAGATATTTTAAATAACTTATTCAATAAAAATTAAACTTTTTCTCATGCAACGTGAAGAGGTTACATTTTACCGACCCCCATCAGATATGCTTTTTATCACAAGGTAATAATGATCTATTGGCATTATTATCTTGTGGTTTTATCTTTAGAGAAGATGCTCACTTAAAAAATGGTTTCCAGCTTCGTTAATTGATGAAATTGAACAATTTGAAGGTAAACACACGCCAGACCAGACTGACATTGGTGCTTTTTTAGTTTTAGAATGCTAATTAGGTAACGAAAGATGCACATAGTTGAGAACAATGGCAACTTTTTTCTACATGAGCGTGTGAAATACATACGCTTGCGAAGGTTACATTCATATTCATCGTACAATACTTGTGATGAGTTAAACTCAAACACGAGTCATAATCGCCGGGCCAAAAATATGCTCCTTTTAAAATTGAGCTTGGAAGTTTCCCAAATGAGTCGAACGCTGTAGAAATGTTATGAAACCGATAAATTGAAGCCAAATTCTTTCGAAACCTCAAAGTGACTTACCGCTTCCTAATCGCCCCAACTTCAATGACTTCAATGTATCATGTACGACATTAGCACACTTTGCGTCTAGAATGGACTCCGCTGATTTACTAACAGGGCCGAAGAATGGTTCAAGTTCTCTAATTTTATCATGGCTAATTCCTGTGACTTCAAAGAGGTTACGGTCTGAACACTCGACACTAAACCAGGGGGATGATTCGAGAAGCGAGAAAACTGTAATTTTTGCCAAAATTAAATCCATATCAGCTAGGGGATCGACTGAAAGTGCATCTAACACATTGAAGCGTTTAATACAACTGATTTTAACTTCCTGAAAAATCAATACAGGTGTTTGCGCGAGTACTTCCTGAAAAATGCGCCACCCTTTTTAACTGCTCTTTTAACCACATCGTTTGATGCACATACATCTATTAAACGACAGGTTTTTAGTTTCGTTTGGTCTGAAGAATTAAATGATGTTGTTGAATTTGTTTCTGTTTTTTAAATTGAGAGTGAAAAGAGAGATTGGTGATTTTGAAAGGGAGAGGATTATGATTTGTGTATAACTATAACAGTACATTGCGGATGTACTATGCACATCATAATGAAGAGACAGAAAAGGTAGAGGTTGTGGCAAGGTGATATTTTTTGTTTATTGGTTATTATAAAAGGGAGAGGATTATGATTTATCTACAACAGAACTATGCGGATGGACTGTGGACGTGTTATTTTTTGGTCTCTCATCTCTTGGCAATTACCGCTAATGCATATAGGGAGAGTGAACAGGAATATCTTTTGGTTTTTTATCGATTCTCCTTCTATTCATAAGACCTATAGGCATAGTGAAATATCCAGGAAATACCTCTGAATGATTATAAAATCCAAATTAGTTTAGAAATTTCATTGATAATTTGAAATTTGCACCTCCGATATGTCTTTTTGGTAACAAAATTCTCTTCAACTCGTGATTCTCAACATTTTTTTCTGACACTAACTTTAAACCTGCTAGTGTTCGACCTTGATTTGTAGAACTTGTTGAAGGAAAGTTCAGTTTACATAATATTATACCTTAAAAGAACGGCCTTTTTCTAAATATAAATGGAAAAATATTAATAAATGATCTCTAAGTTTAAAATAATTAGCATTTAATTAGTCTTAAAAACAAGGACTACTGCGCCATCCGCCATTGGTTTATTGGCGTCTGCTAAACCGAATTTCTTACCCTTACCTATCTCAGCCTGTGAGAATTCAACCAATACCGTAGGGGTAAGAGATTCTATTAAATGAGAGACTAATTAAATGCTAATTATTTTGTAATAAGATATCATTTATTTATTTTACTACTTTTTCATTTATATAAAAGGCCGTTCTTTTAAGGTATAATGTTATGTTACCTGAACTTTTCCTTTAATAAATGAGCTGCAATTTGTCGGCAACTGTCGTTATATTTATAATGGAAATAGCTTTTCTAATTGCCGTGTAGTGTTGCTGGAACGATAGTGATTTTATAAATGAAGTAATGGCACCTACCTGGGTTGGACTACATTGAGCTCTATGGGTAATTAACACGGTGTGCCACTACTCTATACCAAATTTCATCAAAATCTCTGTGAGGTTGTCATTACGAGGTATAATTTTTTTTATAATTACTCAGAAAACAATTTTGCTATTAATATTATTACTTAATCGTAATTTCTCTTTTATTCAAATGTTTTCTATCCAGTGCGATTATTTATTGTCAAACTATACGCTCTCTGCTTCTGGGATGTGCCGGCGAATTTCTTAAAGGAATTCTTTTTTCATCGGCGAACCCCTTTATTATCTTCAATCGCCATCGCGAATATTATTAAGCATCATAAAATTGGTGTATAGAAACGAAAGTATACAGGCTGGATTAGCTATTTTAAGAAAATATGTTGGTATATAATCTAATACTCGTTGTGCAAAGCCCATCGGATACATAGAAACCATGTGCATGCTTGACCGGTATACTGGTGAAGTGGTGACTTTGGGCGAAGTAAGATTGTGGATCGAGGGCGGTTTTGATTTTTTAAGGATCATACCTCGCGTTGTATACTTCAGAAATTAACCTTATTACAGTTAAGTAAATGTTTAATAATGTTATGAGGGTTCAAAGATACCCGGCGTTGTCGTTAGCACCTTTGTGAAAATTTTGTTAGTTTTTTGAGCGGCCATTTTAAAAGATGGCGGCAAGTTGATCCGTAAAAGCCATTAAGTCCGTGTATTCGATATAGCAAACCATGTAACCGAAATATTAGCGAAATCGGACGAAAACCGTGGACGTTATTCATCAAAGGATGGTTTTTCACATTTCTGGCCGCCATTTTTCAAGATGACCGCGGATTTTTAAAATCTTTCTTCTTACATATTTACTAGCAAAAAGTAACGTCCCTACAAAATTTCATCCTTCTAAGTAAAGCGGTTTGTGCTGCACGTTGATTATCAGTCAGTCAGAAACTCAGAACTTGGTTATAGTAAAAGTATATAGATATAAAAACAAAAAGTGCACTTCATTAACATGTAAACTGAGAAGCCAACTAACCGCTTACAGGAACTAACCAATCAGGGAAGAGTTTATTGACGTCATAGGTTTATAGAAAGTAATGCATGATGTATGCGATCCAAACGTTAATCTTTGTTATTAGACCAGCTAGCATCTGCTACTTTATGAGCCTATTCACGGCTTGTTCCCTGTGCCACGGTCGGGAAGGTAATCATACGCAGAGGGGTGTCGACACTATTCTGGGATAAAAGAGGGCTTCTCATATTACACGGCGCCAGCAAGTTTCAACGAAGTGTACTTTTTGTTTTTACATCTATATACTTTTGGTCTCCTTGTCTGTCTACGAATAGCTAGTCCAGCCTGTAGACGAAACGCGTTTAAAAGTAGGTCATAAACCGCGGATTACGATAAAAGAAGGAGAATTTGTGGCGTAACAGGGTTTTCACCCCGCACGAACCAACCGGTGCCCCAGGTGATGCCGCCGTCGAATTCTTTAGCTCGCGAGCGTGCATGCTCCCAAATCGTAAATATCGCGTGCCATCAGATGAACGTGCTTGGTTTTTCATCGATGAGCTTAACGAAATACGAAACCCTTTCGATTTTACACGCTCACTAAAAACCTTCATCTTAAAAAGGAATTATTCCATTTTATTTTTCTTTAAATTTAGGAGTGGTCTAGGAGAGAATTAAAATCACAAAATCCGGTTAGGGAAAATAGATTTAATACAGATTTACTAGCTATAAACTATCCAGGGTTGCACGGAATGTTTAAAGGCACTGGAAAACGAGAAAAGTTTCCTACCTACATAGACACTAAACGTTGAATAGTCTTCGTGCACCCACTCAAATTAGATTATATATGCATGATGTGATTTTTTTAGAAACACTTTCATTTACAACTTTCAAATGCAATAAAACCTTGTGTTTAATTAGGAGTTTTTCATAACGCTTAAATATTAGCGGTCTTACAGGAGTTCACCTCCGTCCCAGCCTTGAGGAACTGAACCAAACTATATCTAACGACCCTTCCTCCTGGTTTTACCATAAGTTTATAAGCTATGTTCAATAAGTGTGTCACTCATTAATGAGAGCTGGTCATGTAGTGACGTAGGTGAAATGTCATAGATTCTCGTATAGAGACGCCTGGTGAGGCCCTGTCAAAGTATAGACTAAATAGGAGGATGGACTGCAAAACCGACGAGTGTAGTCAATTCTCGCTTGTCGTTCTTGAACTAGCTCTCATTAAACCTCTAGCATTACGAAGTAGAGGTAGTGACATACTTATGGAACATATCTTATAAACTTATGGTGTTACTGATATCAATATTGCAGTTTGGTCGAAAATTGACAATTTGTGACTGTGTTTAGAAAGAAAAAACCTAAACAAACAAACAAACAGCTTTCTGAAATATTTGATATAAGTTAGTGCATGGTATTATTACAAAATAGAGGGTTTTAAAAATTACGTTTCACCCGGTGCGCGCGCATAGAAGCGGGAGGGATTTTCCATGAAGATGAATTTTTGATTATCGCTTTGTGTTAATTGTTATTGACTTAAGGTTTCTGATGATTACTTATAATTTTATGTTCTTTTTTCTTTGTCACTACCCTGATTAATTGCTAGAAACATTTCTATCTATGACTTTACTCTCTGAACCAATCGGTATCCACCCAGAATTATGTATAAAAAAAAGATTTCTTGAAAGGTCACGGTAACCTGAGTTGGCCTCGCAATAAATAAGGAGGCATTCGCTCGCATGGCGAATAAAGTTGAAAAATTGGTCGGCCCCACGCGCGTCTCACTATTGACATTAGATAAATAAACGACATTTGCGGGGGACTTATGAAGCTATCAGAATTGTAGAGGAACTGCAGCCAGATACGAACGACGCGCGCGAATAAGCGGCGTTTGACGCAACAACTTCAAATGGCCCGGACGCACGCGCGACCCTTTTTTCCCGCCTAAAAGGGAAACGACCAAGAATTTATTTAAACTCTCTCATGAATATATTTCACGAAATGAGTTTTCTTGTATTATAAATTAAATTAAATTAAATTAATAATAATCTAGGTTTTTGTCTACGAAGGGATATAAACATTATATAAGCCTCTTCGATGTAACCAAGAAGCGATATCTAGTTTACTAGGGAGAAGGTATAAGATGCCTAAGTATTCACGCGTCATAGTCCCAGCCCCCCCTTTCAAAGTACAGGGGGGGGGTCGTAAAAGGAAGCCGGGCTATTTCGCCTCTCCTTAATTGGAAAATACGTAATTTTCGTCATTCGCGTCGCGCTGACGTGAGTTTTCAAGAACCAATGAGATGATGGTTGTAATTTAGAGGCGGGGATTAACTCCGGACATATACGTTTGGACTGGAGATAAAGCTAGAAATGTGGCGAATTTATACCTGGAAAACTAGATATCGCTTCTTCATGTAACTAACACGGGTTAAAACTTTGCCTTCCATCTCGCTTTTCGGCGACTGCGCTGTAGTCTTTTTGTATCATGATAGTGCGCAGACACGGCAATGTATCAACCCCCTTTTATGTCCTGATACTGAGGGTTGCCTACCCCGTTTTTTACATCGAAGAGGCTTATTCCCAGGCTTTACACCCGGTGCCACAGTCCGGGTCAAACTCGGGACCCTCTTGCTGCCAGGACAATTCATTTAAACTGCAGTTAAATATTCTTGGGAGTCTTGTCTTAATTATTTCGAGAAAGTAAAAATGAGAGGGCGAATGCTATGCAATGAGCCCATGCATGCCAGATAAAAACGCAATGCTAAAGCGAGAGAGAGAGAGAAAGAGCAGCCAAAGGGGAATAATAATCAGGCAGGCGTTGGGAGACGCTGGAGAATATCGTTCTCTCCTTTGATTTAGTGTTATGACTTTTGTCTCTCGGACCAACGCGCGGTTCCGTAACGATATAAGGTGACGAGGAATATAATTTCCAAGGGTTCGTTGCCAACGTTAAAATAATAGGTCAAAAGATCGGTCCCGAGTCCAATCATTTACGGAAAGAAATTTGGATTAAACTATATGGCCAGGAAACGAAGTAAAACAATATATATCTAAGGATTCTAAGCCTAATTGAAGGACGGGCTTATTATCATAAAACAACAAATGGTTTCCCAAAATGTATACTGTAGTAGTTTTGTTTAGAAAGCTTTGTTCAGAGAGCGGTATTTTGTGCTATAGGAACTAATTGGTGACACGTCCATCTGTGATAGGACAGGGCTTGGAAATTGTACGGGTCTGACGAGGTGACCACACCTGTTAAATGCAAATTCAACATTAAAACAAAATAATCTGGTTGACCCCGAAACAGGTTGATATTAGAGATGGAGGGTCGGTTACCAAGGTAGAAAAAGAAAGGTCGTAAAGTAAAAGATCAGAGTGATGTCTATTCTGGAAGATGAAGGAAGTTCAAGAGTCCCCATCTAGAATGACTGCCAATGACGCCCCCTCTCTCTCGGGTTATTGATTTCGGACCCAACCGTACGTGCGCCCTGTGCCCCCCATGGCCACATTTTGGGTACTAAAAAAGGGTGATATAAATCCAGACCTGCTGTACTATACCGGTGCGAATTGCGAACGTCGCATAGCGCAGGACCATCTCTGGCTATCAAATGCAGAGTTTTGGGTCTTTTTACGATCTCCTCCTAAAGGGATTCGCCTATATAGAGCCTCGTATATCGTAAAACGGTGTCAAAACAGTTGAAAAGTTTTTATTACAACCTTTTCCTTCCGCTCTTATTGAAAGAAATTACTCCCAAATCGAATTAGGCCCGTAAAAAAAGGTCTGTTAAAAATAGCTCTTACATCGTTACATTGTTTCCCACTGAAAGTATGACTACGTGTAAAGTAGTTCAGCATTGCAAACTGCTCTTAAACAGGAAACAGGAGGACAAGAAAGAGGCTCGTGACATCTGCAATTTGTTCAGGGAACCAATCAGTAGCTGATTGTTAGAATGAACTCATATTGCTCAGATTCCCTTTGAAATTTCGATACCAACAAACAAGTGTTTTCCAATACTCTGAAAGTAAGTATCAAAGACAAGTGTCCCGGTGTATTTTCGCTGAATCGGCTCTTTTCGGTTTCATTAAAACATTCCTGCTTCTAAATTCGCCAATATAACCGTGCACCCAAATTTATGTAGCTATACCAAAGCCAAGGGGTCAGACAACATTGCAATACACTTCGCTTTGCGTTCACACACTCTCGAATAATAACAAATATCGTAAGCTCATAAGAGATGTTCCATAAGTTTGTCAGTGGCTACTGAGAGCTTGTTATGAAGTGACGTAGGTGAAACTTCAGCAACGCCTGGTGAGGCCATGTCAATGGCTTAGTACAGACTAAATAGGAAGATGAACTGCAAAACCGAGTGTGGTAAATTCTCGCTTGTCTTACTCGAACTAGCTCGAGCTGTAAGTCTCTAGCATTACGAAGTATAGGAAATGTCATACTTATGGAACTCATCTTATAAACTTATACAAATATCCAACACCTCGATGAGGTATCCGCGCCATAATCCAAATGGATAAATAAAATAGTTCTCCCCTTTATTCGTCCGCATCTTTTAGACAAAACGGTTGTAAACACTTCGGGTCCCTTAGATTGATTTTGAAGTGGCCGGGGCTCCATCCCTTCACTTTGATATTCCAATATCACAGTCCCCAAAAATGAAAGATCGTAAAAGGACTATAGGCGATGAAAAGCTTGAGGATATAGGAATATCAAAATTGCTCCCGCATTTCTAATCTCTTATTGCCGGGTCTCGGAAGTTAGACAATAAAAATCCTTTCACCGCGTCGTAGACTGGTGGGCCAGGCCTAGTTCTGTTAGGCCTACTTTGCCAGAAAAATAAGCGCTCGTTATTTTATGGGCCACGCGGATAGGCAGGCTACTCCCATTAAAATCGACCATAAACAAGGGACGATTTCAAGTCTGTCCGGTGCACATCAGGGACGGACGTTTTCCAAGATAGTCTTCATTAATAATCCTCTACGGTGTCGTCAACTCTGAAGTTATTACGCCAACCCCCCCCCCCTCCAAGCCTGATGCGTGATTTTTCCGTCCCTTATTGGAAGAACACTTTCATTTCTTCAATGTCGTAACAATAAAACTTTAACTATTAAGTGACATAATAACAATTAGTATGACTCTTCCCATTGCTGTAAGGCTAAATTTTACGTATGATACTGCTTGGGAGCATATCTATTGGTTATTTCCCACCACGATTCAGTTCTACGAATGTTTTTTAAAATGTGGTCTGTGGAAATTATGTTTTACTTGGAATCCCCCTGCTCATTATCTCATTTCATTGAGTGTCATACCAGGAATACATAGAATTCATCTACTTGGAATCTTTAAGAGGCCATGTTCTGGGTCTTTCTGCTTCGTAGAAACTGTCACCCCTGATGTCACACCTAATGTATTCGAACTTAGAAGCCAAGTGACATTGACGTAGCTATCGATCTATCCAAGCCGAACCCAAATGTAAACAAGTTATCTTTGCGTTGTGTGGACAAGTAAGCCTAGGGTCTATAATAACCAATGAAACTAACATTGAACGATTAGGATTATTTTAATGCAATGTTATTCATAATTGTATGTGTTATAGTCAAGTAGGAATTGTACAAGGCTATTTATTTAAACTGCCACACTCGACAAATTGCTTTGCGAAAAAGAAATTTTAGTTATATGTTCAATAATTATTTGAAATCGTGCTTTAACAACAAGATGAGCCCCGCAAATTTTACACTTTTGCGAAACCTTTACCGTGTGAAATTAGTATTACCAGAAGTCTATAATACTTCTCTTCGAGATTCCTTGGTAAAATTTTTAAATAAGAAAGCTTATGAGATCCTGCCGTCGTAGTTTTTTTTAAACATCTGGTTGATGTATTAAGTTGCACACATGCTAACTTTCAACGTGTGCACGGATATTTCGAGTATGAGAGTAATCAAGGAGGCGGAGAAACCGAAGAGACAAACACGGAAAATGGCCTTAAAAGCTTGCGTGTTGATTACGATGAAAGTATTCGGTGTATCGGTTTTCTGACAAGGATGTGATTCCACTTTGAGAGAGGGGTTGAGGTCTTCGAAGCAGTCTCCCTCAGTCAGCTGGCGCAACCTGACAAATGAGACATTTAATTCTACAATAAAGTCCCAGAACTTTAAAAAAATAAATAAATAAACCTCAGACCACCTAACCAAGGACAGACAACTGAATAGAGAGCTAGGGTTGCTTAGAGCAACGCCGGACACTAGCGTGAGGGCGCGTGCTACGCATTGCAATTTGTTAACGCGGGTTTAACACGGCTTGTCCTGTCCGTGGTTAGGTGATCTGAGAATAAACATACCTTCTGTTGACTGTCTCAATCAGGGTTTGCGAAACGTTTTTCTTAAAATAAATGACACTATAGTGTACTATTATTGGTTTGCTTAGTTTCAATTTGCAAGTTCCTGTCTTGGCGTATCTGGCTTTTATTACATTCCACTGAACGTTGTCAGCCTCGATGAGGAATTTCTCTCGATCTTCGATTCGATTTATGTTGGCGTTATTTAATGTACTTTCATTTAGGTAAGACGAATGTGGGTTCGCTTCAGCTCGCTTTGTTACTTCCGCAAATGCATGGTTAGTCAATGCCATTTTCTAAAATAAAAATTGAGAAAGATTATTCAATATTTTTTATCTTACTAAAAACTCGGAAAGCGTATTGCAAGGCTTCACTAAATTATCCCAAAAATTGCATTCTTCGAAGTGAAAAAACATAGAAACCATTACAACACATGAGCAAGTAAATGATGATATTATGTTTTCTGTCGCCAAGACGTGTGAGTTGCCATTGTTGTCGTGGTAGATTAAGTACACAATTGCAATAGTGAATATAGATAACTTACTCCGCTAATCATGATACATCATGATAATACACACAAGTCAATTGCCCTTTAACATTACCTGAATAAAACTGAAGATTGCATTGCTCTTTCTCAATAAAGGATTTGCATTGGGGAAGTGAAATATATCATCCATGGTGTCGAAGGGAAGGGCTTCCGATTTGCTGGAAAACTGAGATGTCATTTCCGAAGATACGAACACCAATAGTACGAAAGAGGCCAGACTCCAAGTGACTGAAAGAAAACGAGTGACTCCCTTGCCCTTCGGACTTTGGGGACCTTAAAGTAGAATCGATTAGAATTTAAAACGAGCAGAGTGGTACTTTGAAAGTTTTACTCGTTCCCAGAAGGCATTGCAATAAAAACATCCAGGGCAGTTCCGACTTCACTTTCCCGTATTTGGAGTTTAGTATTCCCATCAGGTAAATCAGCAGAGACGCACCAAAAAGTACCACAATTATCTAGACATTATATACTATGGTTAAATTGAATAAGTATTGTCCAAAAACGAGATAAGAAAGAAAGAAAGAAAGAAAAAATGTAGAGTCATCAGCAATTGGGGAAGGTGAGACAATACGACGGTTTTAGTTTACCACGTTCATATAGTTCATGGTAAAACCTTCAACCTTACAACTAACTTTATTTTGTTTACAAGTTTATGTAAAAATTGTCAATGTTGATTTACCCATTTGTCTACAACGGAATAAATATCATTTTCGTTTGTTTGATTAGTTCCAAATGCGATTTGCGTGTACATAATGAAAAACGGGTGCGAAGTAGGAAAGGTAACGAAACGATCCCTGGACAGGATCAACGGAATTACGGAAAAATCGCCTTCCTGCGTTTTGAAAGAGTTTACTGTATTACTATGGGAAGAAGCTTATCGTGTATTTCGTATTAACTAACATTTCTTTCCAGCATACCCAGGACACCATTCCACGAATTACCAACTTTGGCACCCCATAATGGTTCCGTACTCGGGATGGTAGTAACACTGCCAAAACGTTTTAAGGAATGTGGATATAGGAATTACCAGGAAGTCATACCCCTCCTTGGAAGGGATAATTGGGCCAGTTTCTCAAGTGAAGTCTGGGCTTAAAAGGGGAACGGGCCAAACAACGTATGAAAAACCAGTGAGCACGTATAAGAACTAGAGTCAAAGAGGGAAGTAACTATAAAGGCACAGCCCGATATCTCTCTCACACGCACCTACCTGCTCGGCTCACAGCCAGACGTCACGTGATACGTTAAGAATACTAGCCGTAAACAAACTTCTCTGATTTTTTCTTTACTTGTCTGTTGTGTCGATTGCGCATGTGCGGAACTCTGATACCGAGCCACAACTCGGTACCGGTTTTGAAAGGGGGGGGGGGTTCTGACGGAGAATTCGGTCTCCTTCTCATGCGTGCTCACTTGAAAAACCAACGTTTTCACTTCACGAGAAGCTTATATAATATTGCACAAATTATTTTCCCTTTTGATGACTGATTTCTCTCTGATGGGGGTAATTAAATAATGTCGCTTAAAGAACAAAATGAATTATTTGATCTAATTACAGTAAAACTTAATATAGTTGTGATAGAAACTGCCCTTTTCGAGGCCAATAATCAGCTGGAAAATGGTAGCGTTGAGATAGCGTTAGCTTTCATGAAGGCTTAGATTTTGGCATATACACTTAGTTATTTAAATTTACTTCGTAAATTAAATGAAAGTCTCGCAGTTAAAATAAATCGCCTTTGAATTTGAGCGGCTGTTAATACAATTACAGTTCGTAAAATTAAAAAAGATATCATTCAACTACTTCAACTTGAACTAGTTGCAGAGAGAGAGAAGTGATTATGGAAGCTACTGTAGAAGTATTTATAATCCAATTTGGTGACTTCAAAATAAATAAAGTTCCGACGACTATAGATCCCCGCGAAATGAGGCCCTTACCCTCTTTTATCCCACACATCGCAGTATCGGGTATGTATGGCTTTTTGTCCCATTTCAAGAAGGGGTATGTATTCCAGGAGTGACAACAATAACCTTAAAACTGACTTAAAAATTTCTTACTTGATATTGTCTAGGTTTTTTAGAACACTGAGAAATTGAATCATGTAGCCAGTTTTCTCTCCTTCTCCATTCACAATGAAAATTGGTGAATACTGCATGGTAACAAAGCAAAAGTACATATTGAGTAAAAATGAAAAAAACAGTCAATCGAAGTGCATTTAAGGCCAATAAAGGAGAGTATAATAACAATAAGTTTAACCAAAATTTTCCGAATCATTTGAACGATCTTGGAATTCACATATGTGAAAATTAACATTGTTTAAAACTCACGTTACGAAAGATTGCTGTGTAGTATTTTTCAACCTCCATTGTGTCTTTATTTCTTCTTTTAATTAATAGTACTTGCGAATCTTGTTTAACTTTTCATTGTAGTGGGTGAGAATAGAAAGGAGTGGAATGTAGATAACAATAATAATAATAATAATCTAGGCTTGTCTATGAATGGATTTCCACACTAAGCCTGTGGCTTATTTACAGGTGGGTCCCTTGATATTTGAGTCTGTCCTTAAGGTGCGTCTCACTACGATATGGTAACAGAGTAATATTATTTTTTTTTAAGTGGGCATCGATCGTCTCGTATTACGTGAACTCAAATATGGCAAGGAGAGAAGCATAACGCAATTTTTTTTACTTAATTGCATAGCTTTCTCTTATTACGCTTTATTTTAATTTGTGGCATGAGTGAATATTCTGGCGTGCCGAAACTAATTGCCTCTCCGAGTGGCAATTACGTTACAGAGAGGTATTACACCTGGCGTAAGTGTGTCTGGTTCCCAGTTTCCAAATCGGAACAAAGGTAGTTGAAATTTCTGTCGCGAGTTCACAGTTCACCGAAATTTGGGAAATCTATGTGTGTCGCACTAATTCAGGAATCCCACTTTTACTGCCCATTATTCCTTCATCGGCCTAGTCAGTCGTCTATTCTACATGGACCGAGACATGGACACCAATCTGTACACATTGGCTTCTTACACCCCATCTACTAGTCTTTGTTTATCCCACATAAACACCAATCTGTACTGATTGGCATCTAACATCACCATCTTCTGGTCTTCCGTCTACAACACATGGTTTTAGGTCTGATCAGGCAATATTTTCCAAGCCTTTCATTTTTTGGTGCATGATCTCTTTTTGTGCGGGTATAGATAATTAATCTTTAGTATGAACAAACGTTAGCAATCATGATGGATTAGCAGAATATTGTTGAGGTGTAACGAGAAGATAGTGTTTACAATTCAATAGAGTTGTCAATGGAACTCTTAATAACGCTTGAATAATTTATTATTTAAAGGAATGGTTCACCCATAAACTTTTTTTGTCTCTTAGCGTCAATAGTACTTTTATAAAGATAGTGGTACTACTGAAATTAAATTATTAGCGATAGTTTTCATTTTATAATTAAAATAAAATTTTACATGGACAAAACCCTTAACCCCTATCTCTAAACTTCACTGTCGTGCTTTTCCAGACCTGCTGGTTTAAATAGCGTTTAGCCAATGAGATTTTAGCACTCCAAGCAGAAGAATTTCGGTCGGGTTTTTTTTTTAGTCTGGCAATTTCGTCTTCGAGTATGTTTAGCTCTCGTTAGTCGTTTCGTTGATCAATTTGAATCAAATTTAATTGCCGAAATGCCAAGTTGTATCAAGGAGGATAATATGGAGGGCCGACTTAGTATAATTTTAGGAAAGTGACTGGTAGCCCTGCTTACGCTAGTGGCCCCTGGTTCATCTGCGGAAAACTAGCGTTTTGTCGTCTGCAACATATTCGGTCCGCCATCGCGATTCGCCAAAAAAAATATCCCCCTACCTCACCCCCCCGCCAAACCAATAGTTTTCCGTAAATGAACCAGGTGTCAGCAGGATCGAGCTCCAAAAATCACTTAACACCCCCCAAAGGCTAAGTCGGCCCTCCATATTATCCTCCTTGGTTGTATTATAAAAGACTGTCTTTTAACTCTAGGTGTGCGGTTAGTTTTTATACTGTTCCCGATCGCTGTAAGTACCCTTATAGTGCATCAAAATGTTATGTTTACGATATGCCACGAGTGACGGTGACGATTCGCTAACGTACTAGCTAGGCCTTTGCTACGGCTTGACTACGGCTCTCTCTACGGGCGCTGCCAACGTACCTTGTCGCCGGTCTAGCGCTGAACCGCGTAATAGTCGAGTTTACTTTTTAGTAGAAGCTTGTCCTATAGATACCAAGGAGGATAATATGGAGGGCCGACTTAGCCTTTGGGGGGTGTTAAGTGATTTTTGGAGCTCGATCCTGCTGACACCTGGTTCATTTACGGAAAACTATTGGTTTGGCGGGGGGGTGAGGTAGGGGGATATTTTTTTTGGCGAATCGCGATGGCGGACCGAATATGTTGCAGACGACAAAACGCTAGTTTTCCGCAGATGAACCAGGGGCCACTAGCGTAAGCAGGGCTACCAGTCACTTTCCTAAAATTATACTAAGTCGGCCCTCCATATTATCCTCCTTGTAGATACCTCGGCCAATAAGATGGAGGACTGAATTAATATATGAGAGTGACGTATCGCACTCTCTCTGGCTTTGCGGAAAAGCACCATACAGGGGCGATAAGGTCCCCAATGCAATTAGTTTTTCTGATTTAATTTAAAATATACTTAATGTAAAATTTTTTCAACTCTCGAAATCTTGGTTTTGGATGTAATTAAAGGGATTACAGCAAAAAAAGTTTATGGGTGAACCATTCCTTTAAAATTTCAACGCCTGTAGCGATAGTAGCATATTCAGAAAGTAAAGAAAGTAGCTAGCCATCGTCTCGACTCGGAGAGGTTTTTTTGGTTTCCCAACTTGTTGTTTACTACATAAAACTCCATGAAGCCCTTTTTCTAACCTAATTATAGTTATAAGCTATATGAAACCCTTTTGTTTTTCAGTCGGGAAAAAGGCATTAATTTTAATTAGCTCTACCAAATTGAGTTCGGGAAATTCTTCCCACAACAACTATTTTATTTGTTTCAAACCTTTATTTTAACATTTTTCTTTTCGCTCATGAAACAACTTCAAAACCAAGAGCGTTATAAAATATACCAGTTTTTACGTCAACCATGTATCCTTCAAAGATTATACAGGATGTCTACTTTAGAGATGTAATTTGTAAATTACTTCATTAGTTTTTAATTTATTGTTGTGAAGTATTTTCATGGGGTTTCTTTTGAGTAATTCAACCAGGGCCTATAGCGAAAAGTCGCAACAAGCAGAAAATATTTTTAGCCACATCGTAGTATACGATGAGGCTCTTAGTTTGACCCGAGCCGTAGTAGTAATAATAGTAGTACTAGTTTTAGTAGTAATAGTGGTAGTAGTTGTGGCCGGGGTTTTCGCTTTCGTTATCGTTAGTTTTTAGCTTAAAAGAAACTCTATAGTATATCAACCCACCCATAGGTGGAACTGAACCATAACGGCTTTTTAGAAATAGCGATTTTTCTTCCTTCAATTTATCTCTAAAGGGTCGGGAATGAGGGAGGGCCCTATTTATTGGTGGGGTCGGATACTTCTGAATTTGTGTCTTTTCTTTTTATTTATGTGCTAATTAAATAGATAACGATGTGGCTACTAATAAGGCCCAGCCCTTGGGCCTTCTTGTTCTAATCGGCAGCCATCTTGGAAAACACTGGCCAAAAGTGTATTAAAAGCTACCTTTACGCAATATAGTAGTAGTAAATTGTCCAAATTTCAGACTAACAATAACGGGCCCACGCTTGCTAAAGTGTTTCAGTACTAAAATAATTAGAAACGAGACAAGTCACACAAACAGTTCCCCGTAGAACGTTTTTTGATGAATAAGAAACGGTCGGGCTTGTATATGTATACGTCATAATTTACTTTGGAAGTAGCATTGTATCCTGAAGCTAGTAATTAAAAACGGAGACAGTTGACGACGAGAGATGCAAATTAAACGCAAGAGCAAACAAAAGAAGCGATCATATTCGCCCTATATACAAGATGGAAGACCCTCGCGCTGTCCTGCATGCATTTCTCTTTTATTAAAATACACTCTTCCTAGTTGGGTAGAATTCATTCATTAAACCGTCACAGAGATCACTTTTAATTATATCTAGTGCTCACTGAAAGGGTTGCTTAAATGCCCGAAGGCTATAGCAATACGCCTCTATTTTAATTCTAACCCTTTATACCATTCAAAAAATACTCTAGTATTTGTGTGTTTAAAGAGTGAATCACTTCTCTCAGGACATAAGGCGTATCAAGAAGTGATATCTAGTTTATTAGGGAGAAGGTTAAAGATGCCTAAGTATTACGCGCCATAGTCCCAGTCCCCCTTTCAAAATACAAGGGGGGGGGGGCGTAAAAGGAAGCCGGGCTATTTCGCCTCTCCTCAGTCGGAAAATACGGAATTTTCGTCATTCGCGTCGCGCTGACGTGAGTTTTCAAGAAACAATGAGACGCTGGTTGTAATTTAGAGGCGGGGATTAACTCCGGACCTATATACTCTCTAATAAACTAGATATCACTTCTTGGCGTATGAATACACAATATTAAACCTCATGTATTGAGAAAGAAGTAATGTTGAACAACTTGAATTTCAACATGAAGTTTATAGTGATTTATTTACTTTAAAACACTATGTCGTAAGATAGTTTAGTAACTCCCTTTTCTGGATCAAATTTATTCTAATATACAGGGTGTTTCTGGTAAACCTGGGCCACTGTTTTCTAGTTAATATTGGAGTATTTTACGGATGACCCCGTAGAAACTGAAAGACAATGATAATTTAATTAAGGGGTCATCCCTAAAACACTCAAATCGTAACTCGAAAACAGTGGCCCGGACGGCAAAATGTCATAGAATATTTTCGACCCAAAATCGCCCAAACAACATCTCCCAGACTTATCAGAAACACCCTGTATAGTTTTCATTATAGCAGCTTGGGAAATATCCTCTCTTATGTAATCTCAACTGAACCTTATTGCACTGTTTTCAGTCCTCAAGTACTGACTATCTTGTCTTCTCTGTGCAATATTGTGGCTTACCAACTGTCTGGAATCATTTGGGAACGTGAAATACCCCTCTTACTGAAAACTATGCATATTCACAACGTAAATAATAAATTATCACGACAAGGCGATGATTCGTAATCGGAAAGAAAGCCCAAACTTAATTTCACTATAACCAGGAGTCTAAATATTATAAATGTTGGCTCTAACCTTACCAGGAATACATACAGCTAATTGGAATCGTGTACCCGTTTTCTAAACGCTTCTAGGCAAATTTTGTGGGACGAGCTAGACTAATCATTATGTATGACGAATTTTACCTCGCGAATAATATATATCTCGCTGCACCTTGCTCGCGCCTCGCGTTACTACCTACCAATAAAATCACCCTCAACGGAGTACTGAAGCCCGGCCCACAAAAACCCGCATAAAAATTAACATATCTAGGCTGCGTTCAGCAGACAAGCAAAACAGCGGATTTTGGAAAACTTTTATCGGTGAGCTCTGTCGTCATAATGACGACATAGCTTTGCTGAACGCTTTTACCCAGTCATCGGTGTTTTAAAAATGACGGTAGAACAATAAAGCTTGCAAAGTACCAAGGCTTAACAAAGCTTGTATGAAAACAAATTTATAGAGATAAATAAAAACAACTTTAATAATTAAAATTAGAACTTAGAAGGACTAACATATCTCTTATAATTCTCGCGAGATCAGCTGGTTTCACGGCAATTAAATAGGTAGTCCCACCAGAAGCAGCAAGAGCTATTGTAATAATTCCTCCATGTTTTTTTTTTCGCCAAGCTGAGAACTACGCGTTTCACGTCACGCGATTCAAAAAACCGACTATTTTCTTGGTGACCGCGCTGGCTCAGCGCTGAGCAGCGTGACGTCAAACTCCAAAAACAAATTTCCGTTCAGTAGGACACGGCTAACACCGCTGAACGCGGCCCAGATTAGGAGGCACAATCATTCTAATTAGCTGTATGTATTCCTGCCTTAACAATACTGCATCGGCGCTCGCTTGAAAGACTGTTCTTTCTCTGACATTGCATATTACAAGGAGTTATTATGAACTCCTGATATTACCTTTCTCTTTTCACCACTCAAAACTCTAGTTAGGCCTAATGACTTGCAGTAACGGTAAAATCCGCAAAAAACACCAGTGCTATAATATTAGAAGTATATATAGTCCATTATTATCGGATATAGACGCAGTCCAATTATCGTAATGCGTTCGTTGTCCATCACCCTATTGTCAATATATATATTTTCTGAGTCGAATCGATTCCCCCTTGGAATTGTAACGAAAATTGTCAGACACGCTGTATGGGATGACTCCATTCAGTTCATTTCCCATTCTAGACCAATTTCGGGGTTATTTTTTTTCGCGCCGTCAGACTGGAACGGGGTGAAAATGGTCATTTGACAAAACAACAATTGTCCGATTGGTGAGTCTTCACGCCTCCTCAGAGGATTTTTTCAAACTCAATTAACACGCGTTACGTGAACCCTGAAACAGTCCTCTGTCTCTCTGGGTGAGCCCCAGGGTGTATGTATATTTTTTTAGGTCCGATTGTCTCACTCCCTTATTGACGGGAAGGTTTTGAGCCCTTTCCTGGTCCCAAAACACGATTAAAAGAGGCACAGAACGGGGTTTGTAGCGGTCTACGGGGATTAAGGCTCGTAAAAAAGACTAGGGAACAGTTGACGTAAAAATTACCAAACCGGGACTTGTAACTTATCAGATCCTGCATGAAGCAAAGGCTTATTGATGGTAGTGTAGCCTGGCCTGGTGTTTGTCAGCCTGTGACGTGTAGACAGGTCAGAGAGCTCTTGCATCGCATCTTCCTTGCCTCTATGACTCCGTAGGGTTCGTTTATCGCGCTTGAAGTTATTTATTTATCGTGGATTTACTCTTTATTGTTCGATGGCACTTTTCTTATTGCGTGTGTGAATCTCTATTCTCAGTCCTGTGTTCTCTAATTTGATTAGTCCAAAGTAAATAAAAAAGGGATCAATGACGTCATCATCTCATTCACTTTGGCTTTCTGGACAATTGTATATGTCTGTAAAAATCTTTCAAGTCGCCAAAATCCTTGCAAAAATCTTTTCTTCCAGTGTCATAACTCAAGATTTAGAAGAGATGCTAGCTGTGATATCCTTTGAGTAGATGTCACAGTACTACGTCTTCCCTTTAAAACGATACTAAATACTTCGGGGTTTTAAACGTGGCTTGATAAATAAGGTACTGATAAAAACAGTCACTTCTACGCCCCCTCCCTGTTTTTATTAACACTCTCAGAGGCGATAGCCCTACTTGTCTTTCGAAAAAAATTCTAAATACTTATGGTTAAAACAATCAAGGCTAGATAAATAAGGTATTTGGCCAAAACAGTGTTAGTACCCAATTTTCTTATTTACATTTACTTTGTTACTACTCATTACTTGGCATAACATAAGTTAATAAGATATGTTCCATAAGTTTGTCACTGTTTACTGAGAGCTTGTCAGCTTGTCATGATGTGACGTAGGTAAAACGTCATAGATCCCCGTAAAGCGACGCCTGGTGAGTGACTGTCAAAGGTTTAGTACAGACTAAATAGCAAGATGGACTGCAAAACCGAGTGGTGTCAATTCTCGCGTCGTTCTCGAATTTGCTCTCAGTAAGTATACGAAGTATAGATAGTGTGATACTTATGGAACATATCTAATAAACCTATGACATACCTATAAGATATGAATAGAAATCGTATTATTATGTGGTAGCAGTACATCTTCCCTTTCCAACTGTTTTTAATAGTTAGGGTTACAACAATCAAGGCTCGAGAAATAAGGTATTAGGCAAAAACATTTTTCAATTTCATCTTTCTTCTGACAAGGCTATTATCATTAATAATTGATATCCAATGACCTAAAAATAGATTTTCCTCCGTGAAATAAAACGGTAATACAAAAGAGACTATATAGTATATAGCTTGGGGGGCGTTATTCAAACTACCATTATGGCTTCCAGTCTCCTAACTCTAGCCTTAATTCATTTTATGCCGTAAGTTGTACGATGACGGCGATTGTCCGCACCTGCGAAAAAAGCTTTGACGTCTCTCCGCTTTTAATTCGGCGATTACATTCACCGGAATCAACCCCCCACGTTGACTATGTTCCTCACCTATTGCTATTTATGAATAAATAATCTAGTTTTGTATATTTTCCCCTTTTTGAATGTCCGACGAAAAATAGGCACGGATTAATGATCACGTGGTTTCCACTCAACTAGGATTGCGTCTATAACGAGAGGTCATTCACTCCTGAAAATACTTGGGTCCTAAGGGGTCAGCACCTGACTTCGCCAGTGAGAACGTATGCGAAGGAGTTTCAGAGATACCGAATTCTCCTTCAGCACCTTCTCCCCCTTTCAAAACCGGTACCGATCTGTGACTCGGCATCAGCGTTCCGCACATGCACAGAGATGAAGAAAAAAATCAGAGACGTTTGTTTACGGCCAGTAATCTTAATGGATCATGTGTGCGCCGAGGTAGGTGCGCGTGAGAGAGATATCGGGCTGTGCCGTTATCGTGCCCTACCCCCTTCCCTCATAGACCCTCCTTATACCTGCTCACTGATTTCGCTTTGGACTCTGAACTTCTGTTATACATCATTTTTCGCGCGTAGTGAATTTCCCCTCAGGTCATAATGCTCGCGCCTTTGTCGCTGGGAATTCGAGCATCTGTAGACGCGGGAACTCTGAGCGATTAATATAAATATTGGTGGTACGGTAAATAGAGAAAGGTCCAAATTTATTAGCCTGATTCTTCCCCGAAATTGGTGTTATTTTTTTAGAAAGTGGAGGTTTTCGCTTGTCGCCATTAAATAAAGGACGTTCTCTCTACAAAGAGAGTTCGAGATGAGTTCTTTAAGTATATGTATTCTCTTTCTTGAATGCACAACGATTTCGAAGATATAGGTGTAGGGAAACGCGTACATCGTATCGTAACTTAGACCCTTCTTCCTAGCTCGTTAAAGAATGACAAGACGTGTCTATTTGACGTCAGATGAAGACATTTCCGAACTGGTTAAAAGTATGGCGTGGTATACTATGGTCGGAAGATCTTCCACCGAGGGTTTCGGGTGCTAATGAGGCGGTTTAAGGGCTCATCTTTCGATCCTCTCTTCGTTGGTAGTGTCTTTACTGTCTTATCGGCGAGTTATCCTATTTAGAAACCCGGGGTTAGGGGTAATATTCACCTTATAGATCCCTCTCACTGCATCTCGACATTTGTTGCGGCACCCGACCCGGCACGCCAGTGATACGGTAGATTTGTTTTCCCTCCTAATATAGCTAGCCAGGCCTATAGCGTGCTTCATTTTAGACTCTTTTTGAGTCGTGTTCACACACTGACAACTTCAAAGCAAGCTATTTTGGATGGGATAAGACATAAGAATTTAGTTTCGATGGATATTGAACTATTCTTTCAGGGCCATGGTGTGTCTAACATTATTCGTCTAGCATCTATTGTCTTGATATAAGGTGTTCTATATTATGCTAACATCATAACAATTTGAACTCTATATTTTCTAGTATAAACAGACCCCAAATTTCTACTATTTCCAACAGTTATAAAGCACATGCGACCAGGTGTAATAGTCTCACCAAAAAGCTGTAAATTGGTCTATTTCCCATTGATAGCATTGGTGGTAGTTTAAGGTGATGAGGTTACAAAATAACTACAATTTTCAGTCTATTTTAAATGAGATATGGGAGTTATTTCTCCACAAAAAGCGGTTTGTATTGGTGTACTTTATGCCCTTTGTTGGTGTCACACAATTATTAGGGAGCGCTTATATGTTACCATAGTTATTTACGTATTTATTCAATGCTATAATTAATCATTCTGTCTTCCTTTTATTGTTGATAGGTAAAGGTAGGGAGCAAAGGATATGTGGTAATGACATCGTTATGCTTTTCTGCTGTTTACTCGATTGTTTTTCCGTCAATCGGGAGATAACAGTTCTGACCTTGAAATGTCACACCCTTCTATCTCTTACTGGGGTTTCATCCCCCCTAACGGTTCGAAACAGTATTCTACGCCAAAAATGCCAACCAGAGGGGGGGCTGCGTGACGTCGGACTATCTCTTCCCCCTAGCCAGCTGTTAGCTTCCTATAGACACATTATAGATATCCAAAGAGAATAAACGGGAGGAGTGGAAGCTCCCCCGCTCCACAAGCCTAAAATACTTGTTGCCCCAAAATAGCAATACACTAGAGGTAGGAGAGTTTCCGGTTTGCTCGATTTTGATTAGTCTACCGTCGCGCCACCTACGATATACTATCAACGCGTTTCACGTCTTAAACGGAAATTCCTCTGTACTGCGCAATAAAAAAGGGCAACAAGTTTTGCACCACTTTCCACTCCCCTTCTATAATCTTTGAGATTTTTTCCAAGGAATAAATAAAAGGCTGTTGATAAACAATTGACCCTGACCTCAACAAACAATTACTAACTATAGTTTATAATAGCAAATATATGCAAGTCATAAAGGGGTTAAAAATCCAGAACCAATTAAGGTTATATTCCTCTTAAGGCCTGTTTAATTATAGATGCAGGTTCAAAAATAACCGTATTAAAGTATTTTAGTTCTTGGAAAAGCAAAGGTTATTTGTTGCTCTTAAATGATCAAACGTTTACACGAATTTTTGATACATTTTATTTAAAAAACACACACATTCTGATACATGTTTTGTCAATATTTTTCTTAATGTTTATCTCCTTCTTCGTGTACCTCTGTCCAATATGCTTAAAAAGCGGCCCCTGGTCATTTCTCTCGCTAAAATTAGAAACTTTAATTAATATTAAACATTATATAAAATATCTAATTTTTACCCTCTTCAAGGCCCAGTTGGTACGCCAGATTTTGTAGATCTTTGACTTTCTCCAGCAAAGCTACAGCCGTTAAACTACCAAAACCGTGTAACATTTTTACATCTTCATCATCCATATCTTTTAGCCATTCTGGTTTAGGGTGTGGGCCATCCGCAGCTAAGGGCTGAATGAATCAAAATTTAATCTTAAATTGATCCAACAATCCTCTAATTTAATTTAAATTATGTAATGACTGAATACTTACGGATGTCATAGCCACAAACTCTGAAACCCCTGGAACTGAAAACCATAATATTAAAGTTAATTATGGTTTACTCAACAATAAAATAAAATTTATTTACTTTGCTCTGGCCATAATTCAGGTGAAGATCTGTCCAATTTTTCGAGACTAATAAGAGAGGGTTCAGCTTCTGTAGGCGTTTGTTCCTTTGTTTTTTCTAAAAGTAAACAAGAAAACCGGGAAGTAAATACCCTAAGCCTTGGTCATAATGTTAAATTTATACAGTAAGAACAGTATACAAGCCAAGCTACTTAAAGTTTTAGGTTTAAAATAGAATGATACCCCGCTTAAGTTAGATTGCACATTAAATCATACATTCATCCATGATTAAAATTATGATTTAACCTTAAAACACTTAAAATATGTAAAAATAAACACTTAAATTTACCTCCACCTTCGTTTTCAGACGACGCCATCGCCATTTTGCTTAGAAAGTTCTCTTATTGGCCGATAGGTACCGCCACTTCCTTGAAGATTTAGCGCCACCGTTGCCTACGTTAATCAAGGCCTGTGCGCGGTTGACTTCGAAGGGGGGGACTTTTAAGAAACACGACTACTTATTTTCTCCCTATTTTAGCGCGAGATTTCATTGATAGCTGGACCAAAACGCGCGCCAAAATTAGTATTTAAAATTCTAAGCGCGGGAAAATGAACATTTCAAATTATTTAGGTCCAGCTAATAGCGCCTCAGGTGCACCGCGCACAGGCCTTGATTAACGTAGGCAACGAGCGCCACTTTCTACCGCTCTCTCTGGAATCGGCAGCTATCAAGCGAAGTCATGTCTGCCAAAAGTGTATCAAAATATGTTAAAATATTACTTGTAAGTAATTAAATACCTATAATTGTTATGGAATATTTAAAATAACTGTTTCTCTCTTTGTTAGGCTCGAAATACCAATTATACTAGACGTTATTACGCTTCAAATGCTGTAAGTATTAAACACCATATTTTCTATGACCTTAGGAACTAATCTAAAGTTCTAAACTATCATCAAAAGTTGATGAGTTGATAAACTAAGTGTACACTACCCTTACGCGTTTTTAATACTGTTACTTAGCCTAGTACAAAACTGTACATCAATGGCAAATTTCTCGAATCAAAAACTAAGGAATGGATTGATTTAAGGAATCCTGTAAGAATGTTACCAAGTTTTTAGGAGTTATGAAATGAGTAGAAATTTATTATTTTTTTGTGGTAATTATAAGGCTACTAACGAAATAGTAACGCGGGTACCAAAATCTACTCAAGATGAAATGCAAAGCGCAGTTGAGGCCGCAAAAAGCGCTTACAAATCTTGGTCGCAAACTTCCATTCTTACTAGGCAACAAACTATGTTTAAATATCAACACTTAATCCGACAGAATATGGTCAGTAATCATATTTTAAAGAGAGGCCTCTGAAACCGTCTGCTAAAGGCGCTTGTTTCTAAAGGCCTGTTTATACCAATGAGATAGATAGAGTTCCAATTCAAATCGGCTTACCGCGAAACACATTGTTTTTATCAAGCAAGTTTATCAAAACATGACAGCGCCACCTGTGAGCCTCTAGCGGAACTAATTACAACTTTTACTCGCTTATTTTCAATCAGAAACATCGTTATGATTTTTATTTCATCTATTTATTAGATTAAAAAGGGACTAGAGTTTTTATTATTTAACTCGCGTATTTTATTTAACACGTTTAAAAAACTATTTTGACAGCAGACGGTAATAAAAATGTTTTTCAAGTGATTAATAGGTGGCGCCACTCGTATTTGATAAAGATTCATGCTCGACTAAAAGTGTATCGCGAATCGTCGATCTCGAGATCCCACGTTGTGACTCTAGGTTTATATATATATTCTATCTCATTGGTTTATACTCCCTTTAACGATGTAATAATTTACGTAACCTTACAACTTAAAGAAACGGCTAGCAGCCAGTATTACAGAAGAACAGGGGAAAACATTGGCTGATGCGGAGGGGGATGTTTACAGGGGATTACGTAGGTTTAATGTACTTCTTTTGATAAAAAGGGAGTAACAACCATAAAATTTAAACTTTTTGTTGATACTCCCTTTAAAGCAAAGCGCGGGTCACGTGGTTCCCCTACAAGTTGACTTTCCTTACAAGCTCCAGCGGGATTTATAAGTGCACTTATAAATCCGGCCTACAAATGTTTCCTGCTTTCCGTCAAACCAAAACGAAACTAGAATTGGTAAGGAAAGTCACTTGTAGGGGAACCACGTGATCCGCGCTTTTCTTGATAGCAAAGTGCAGCTCCATTAGCGCCCCTTAAAGATGACATTCCCACTGGGCTAATTTTGATAAAAACAGAAGTAAGATGAGACTAGAAAGTACTGAGCTAGCCAAATTCTTCACTCGGCGAAAGTGAATATTCTTGACAACAAGCCAACGGTTGGCCATCTAGTAGCGGTTTCTGAATTTCCCCTCCAAAACGTGAGACGCTCGCGGTGGTAGACGGCCGAACTAGATTCATGGAGCCGGGTCCGTGTTCCGCCGCTTTTGGTTGAGGGGAACGGGGATAGGAAATGTTTTTGGAACTCAACCAATTTTTTTTCTCTAGTGTAGGCGCGATGGAAGCGGCGTAAAATCCTCAAATTTGTTCACTATAGTGCCAGGATCTATTACCAATGCTAGAGCCCTTCACTTCTAGTCTCATCTCACTTCTGATAAAAACTTGTTGTACCTCTACCATATAGTCTACTACTACGAACTTTCTCTTGACGTCACACCCTCCTAACTCTTACCTCGGTTTTGTCGACCATATTGGAAGTCATAAGCTCAGGCCATCCAATTTAGACTAGCAATATTGACGTCACGTCCCCTTGTGTTCTCCCCTCTCAGTACCACTCTATTGCACTAGATATCACTAGTTCCTCCCTTTAGCAAGGTAATATTGTGTAGAAGATAAGCCAGCATGCAAGGGGCGCCCATGGAGCCACCTACCTAGCTATAGTGTATAGTGGTTTTAATGTCAAGAACAAAACGTATTTTAGAGGTTGTCGAACACGCTTGCAGCGTGACTTCGTTGCAATTAGGGGAAGCTCTTCCCTCAATTGCCAAAGACATGGACACAATGTCTTTTCGTATACCATTGGGTGTTTGTGCCGGAATTACGCCATTTAATTTTCCGGCTATGATTCCTCTTTGGGTATGTTTATTTTATCATGAAGAGTGGTCTAACATTACTTAACTGATAATTTTATAAGCCTTGTAATTATTGTTAATCATACGCGATTTCTGTCATAACTGACATGTAAATTACCTAGCAAGTCTTGACTATTTGCATGGTGGATGTTCGTTTTGTATATTTAGTATTTTGATGATTTGTTGGGGCGCAAATGAATTTTTTTAGTGCAATTTGAGTTGCTTTAAATCCCTTGATGCTTGTTTGGGGACGTGCTATTTTGACTATGGTGATTTAGGGCTCGCAATTTTGAGTTGACTCACTTTACTTGATGGCTATTTGGGGCGTGTAATTTTGGGTTAGTTCATTTTGCTATTGACGAAGCACTGGCACGTTATTGGCACTTTTCAGTTTACACAATGATTTTGTAGTTACTTGCAATTTGGGTGGTTTCACCTTCCTTGAATTGCTTACGATGCATTGTTTAGTTGTTTCAACTGTTTTTTGAATTGCTTGCGATGCATTCTTGAGTGGTTTCAACTGTTTTTTGAATTGCTTACGATGCATTCTTGAGTGGTTTCAACTGTTTTTTGAATTGCTTACGATGCAGTGTTGAATTTTTTCAACTGTTTTTTGAATTGCTTACGATGCAGTGTTGAGTTGTTTCAACTGTTTTTTGAATTGCTTACGATGCATTGTTGAGTGATTTCACCTATTTTGAATTGCTTACGATGCAGTATTGAGTTGTTTCAACTGTTTTGAATTGCTTACGATGAAGTGTTGAGTTAATTGCTTCACCTTTTTTGACTTTCTTATGATGCAGTTTTGAGTTATTTCACCTTTCTTGAATTGCTTGTATGAAGTGCTGAGTTGTTTCACCTTTCTTGAATTGCTTGTATGAAGTGCTGAGTTGTTTCACCTTTCTTCAATTGCTTATACGAAGTGCTGAGTTGTTTCACCTTTCTTGAATTGCTTATAAGAAGTGCTGAGTTGTTTCACCTTTCTTGAATTGCTTATATGAAGTGCTGAGTTGTTTCACCTTTCTTGAATTGCTTATGATGCAGTGTTGAGTTAATTGTTTCACCTTCCTTAAATTGCTTATATGAAGTGCTGAGTTGGTCCAATTGGCTTCCTTGTAATACTTAGAGAGTTGTTTACGTCATCTTAACCAATTTGAATCATCTTTCAACATGTTGAGGCACAAAATTTGCCCTAATGTTGAACCGCTCACTCAATATTTCTACCAAGGTCTTATCACTGTCTCAATTTGAACACAGATGTTTCCATTGGCGTTAGTTTGTGGCAACACATTTGTGTTGAAGCCATCAGAAAGAGACCCTGGTGCATCCATGATTTTGATGGAACTTTTGGAAGAAACAGGGGTTCCTCCAGGCGTTGTAAATGTAATTCATGGTCAACACGATGCCGTCAATTTCATATGCGACAGTCCTGATATAAAAGCCATTTCATTTGTCGGCTCGGATCAAGCTGTAAGAAAATGTTCCAAGTAGATATGAACGCAACCTGGCTTAGTGTTGCGTTCATTTCTACTTTAAAAACACTTTGGGACCTATTCTTGAAAGTGTTCCCCTTTAATTAGGGCAAATATATCTACGAAAGAGGTTCCAAAAACGGGAAAAGAGTGCAAAGTAACATGGGTGCCAAAAATCACGGTGTCATTATGCCTGATGCCAATAAGGAGCACACTTTGAATCAGTTAGTTGGGGCGGCATTTGGAGCCGCGGGTCAACGTTGTATGGCTCTGTCGACGGCGGTTTTTGTCGGGGAAGCTCGAAAGTGGCTTCCTGAATTAGCTGATAAGGCTAAAAAGTTGAAAGTCAATGCTGGTCACATTCCCGGCACCGATTTAGGACCAGTAATCTCCCCAGAATCAAAGAAACGCATTTTAGATTTGGTAGAAAGTGGTATTTCTGACGGTGCCAAATTGATGCTAGATGGTAGAAATGTAAAAGTTGAAGGATACGAAAATGGAAATTTTGTTGGACCGACGATTTTAGCCGATGTTAAGGTAATAAAGCAAGTAGTCCACTTAGCCTTGCGTAACCGTATCGTTACCGTTTTAAGTTCGTAAATCATCCGAAAGAGGGCGCCCATTACCTAAGTCCGAAAGCGTCGTTTAAGAAACGCTATCAGATGGCGTTCTGTACGTATTTGGATAAGTGACGTTACGTTAACGGTACGGTTTCACAAGGCTTAGTGGACTACTTGCTTAAGTCGTCGTTTGCAATTTGTTGCGTCCACGAATCTCCGTATTGAATGACTTGGTTCATTTTGAAACGTTTAGCCAAGTATGAGATGTTATAAGGAAGAGATCTTTGGACCGGTCCTTGTGACATTAGGTGTTGATACCATTGATGAAGCTATTGACGTAATTAATTCCAACCCTTATGGTAATGGAACAGCCATTTTTACTACCAACGGAGCGACTGCTCGCAAATTCACGCAAGAAATTGATGTTGGACAGGTAAATCATGGCCCACGTTGTTGAATTTTGAGGCAAAGCGCGTGTCACGTCACGTGGTTCCCCTACAAGTTGACTTTGCTTAATAACTCAACATGTAGGGGTACCACGTGACCCGCACTTTGCTTTAAACCATAGGGCAAAGTTGACGGGGCAAAATTGTGCAAATGGTTCAGCCTTTTCTTTGGTTGAAAAATTCAGTTATTCTTTGGTAACTTATTACAATTTGTTGATAACTACGTAAATTAGATTGGCGTGAATGTTCCTATTCCGGTGCCATTACCCATGTTCTCTTTCACCGGATCAAGGGGTTCTTTTCTAGGAGATTCAAACTTTTACGGCAAAGCTGTAATTATAAATTTTCGCATTTTTCTTTACATAAGCTTGGACAGTTCACTATAGTTCGCGATTTGTTACAGGGTTTAAATTTCTACACGCAAATTAAAACTGTGACTCAATTATGGCGTGAACAGGATGCGTCCGATAGTAAATCGGCCACTGCAATGCCCGTCATGAAATAAATAATGTCTCATAAATATCTTTTAAGAATCAAATAAGACCTATATAATAAATATCACGTCTTCCATTTAGACTAAATGGTTCAGCAATAATGAATGAATTTAATATTATAATAATTGCATTACACCAACGTTGTTCAAAAAATAAGAGTGTATAAATTTATATTTTTGTTAATGTTAATGTTGTTATTTTCTGGTTTTTATGAAATAAACCTTCCATTCATGTTAAGCATAATTAAAAGATATTGATTAATATTTATGGCTTTCAAGCTTTGTCCACATTGAACTCGCGCTCGTGTGTTCGCGCCTTCGTCTATTCGCATCTTCGCACGAAAAATATTTGCACTTCTGTTCTGATACACGCAAAAATTTTACTTTTCCCATTCTGAGAGGCTCATTGCGCCATCTGCCCTTCTCCATCGACGTTGTCTAAAGAGAAAAACGAAACTAATCACCCCAGCCTTCCTCTCGCCTGTGATTGGTGCTTTTCTCGCGAAGGCGCGAAATTCTTGGTTTAGTCGCGAGAAATTTGTATCTTCACGAGGTGAGGACGCATAGTAGCGAAAGCCCAATGTGGACAGTAGCGCGATCTTGCAAACAAGCAAAGCGAAGATGCGAACTCGCAAAATGTGTCAGTCTGGACAGGCCTTAATACTAAAGGAATGTAAGCAAAATGGGGCAAAACAAGTCAACATGAATGACCATGAACGTATATGATATTAGTACTTAAGTGTATGGGAATCTTGGAATGGGTTTTCGTTCAACCGTCGTCATCCGTGTCTCCATTTTTATTGCTATCATGGAACCGATTCCCGAATGGGCTAACAAATTTCCCTGATAGAAGGGTAATAAGTACTGCTATTGAAAAGGGAATGGTGGGGCTTGGACCCATCCCCTTTATATAATGGAATCCCTTGTATTTTATTCGAAACAGTTGCAGTTATCGTCCAAGAGGAAAGAGAAAAAGTCCATTCCAAAATAGTAGGGGACCCCCAAAATTGGCCGACCCTCTCTCTCTCTCCCAGACCATTAGCGTTACGTTTCTCCTTCTTCTATTCCGTCCCCACCCAAAGCGCTGGGTCCTAACTGCGAACTAGCAAATTTCGAAATAATCAAAATCGTTCCAAGCGCGCACGATTTTTCCCGCCATCCGTAGTCGCGAATCTTCCTCGTGGTCATTTTGCACGCGCATAATTGGCGGGAAAAAGAGGCGCCCGTTCAATGAAGCGCGTGGGTGTTCTTTTCGCTCTTACATTTCATTAGAAGTTTATCCGACTCGAATTATTTAACGGTAGAAGTCAGCCTTACGAAAAGAAGAACGCGTAATTTTTTTTATTTGATTCTGCACCTTCGAGTTATGATGCCACTGTGCTTCAAACTTGGAGATGGAAACTTTTGATTCTCTAGAGTAGCAAACTTTACAGCTCTAACACGAGAGGTAGTTCCCATGCATGGACGTAAAATTTGCCCATATTACCCCTGCTTTAGGTGTAGCCTAGTTATAACAGCAAGAACTATTTGCACGTGACTAAACGACTGAAATATTTCCACCGAGAAAAGCATGCTAGGGTTTTTAAACAGCTACAGGTGTCCGCCCACTATGCTACTCCACAATCAAACTTTCCTACTTCAGAGTCTCATACACTTCTGTGTTGCTGGACCCGTATCCTCGGGTCTGGATCTCGCCTACTTATTTCGGTGCCCTTTTCGATACGGCCGTTTCCCGCCAAATTTACGGCGCCGTTAAATCGTACGGCCGAGAAGGCAGAAAGGGCGTCGTTGGTCAGTTACTTTTTCGGACATTGGAGATCGTCCGTCGAAAATGTCGACGACGGCCCCTATTTTTAGGGTTTTTACCCGAGCCTAGTTCTAACCGCGTTTCTGTTGTCAGTTTCCTGATATAATTCTTAGGATTGGAATTGAACTAGGACGGATTGGCGAGGTCGTAATTTCAAAGGTCAAAAGGCCACGGGCCGTTTCCGAGAGCCATTTCTAAGTTGGCCTGACTTTTCCGCGCTCGTAATTTCCAGCTTATAGACGCGCTATTGAAGACGCGACCCATAACCATAGTGGCAGGAAAGAGAAAAGCGTTCATGGATGGTTTTTATCAACCCACGATCCCCTCGCTCTCTCTCGCTACTGGACCCTGGTCAATTCCAACTGTCAATCCCGTTTTTCGTATAAATTTCCTTGTAATGTTTTGAAGTTTATATTCACTTTCCTGGCAATGTCCGTAAAGAATTAGGTTAGAAAGCGTGGCTACGATTTTGTTATTTAAATTCAATTGAGATATCAATTCGATACTGAAGTTGACTTGACGTTTAATGTTTTTTTTTTAATTTGATTTATTGAGATTAATGTTTAGCTATGGTGTTTTTTTAGAACATCACTTCTTAGCAAAAACATAAGCTAATCATTCTCCTTAAGTGTCCAGCTGTAGGTAAGGTATTTGGTGGAACGTAATTTAAATAGTGTGAAGACAAGTGTTGCCAGTCATTTGTGAGTGCAATCGAACCGCTATCTACAACAGACTGAAAAGCTTGTAGTACTAGTTCTGTTCGATTCAGATCATTCTGTTCCAAACCTGAGATTCTCTAACAAATTACTGGCAACCCTGAAGCCCAGTTAAAGTTAACAAACGGGGAAGAATTTTTGTCTAGCTCCTTTAGTGATCCCATTCAAACTTAATGGTAGATCATAAATTTATGCTAAAAATAAGGTTCTTAAATTAAGAGGACGTAAACGATATCGTGTTTGTCTGTCCATCCATGCTTCCCCGAACGTGAGTTTGATGAATGAACGAGTAACGGGGTTAAAATCTGACCTTTTAGACATTTGACAAGCCGAATATTTTCGATAGTTGCTTGTCTAAAGAACTAAGCCTAATTATATCGTTTACAACACGTTAACACGGGGTGGTAAAGCCCATATCAAATATCAGATGTTTTTCACGAAAATATCGAACCAAAACGATTGACAAAGAACAAAATTAGATCTTTCCAAAGGAATTCCAACTTAATTACCAGAATTTTTTTTTTTAAATTCTACGTCCATGAATTTACATCCTTTCACCCAATGAATACTGAACTTCATATGCATAATATTTCTCCAGTCTTTATTACGTGTTTACTTTTTATGGAGATGATCTTAGGCAGCCACGTGTCACCTTTTATTCTTATTACATTTTGGGTCCCTGCTTTTTTATGACCCGCACGGTTACGTCACTTTTGCGACGCACGTGCCCCGATATGCTAGACGTGTCGTGGAATAGAATCTCGGGATGAATTAGATGTGCTTTGGGGTTTTTGTCTGGTATAGCGAAAGGGATGGAGCTTTAACAATTTGTAAAATCCTTCAATCAAAACCTACTAATTTTGACCAGGATTTATTTATTTAAAACTTAAAAAGCGTGTTAACAATTATGTAATTATGTAGCCGGTGGGAGATTTTCCCCAAAGTTTTCGAAGTCGCGACACATGTTTTATGCAATTATATTGGATTTACGTTGTATGTGTATTTTGTTCCATTTCTGAGAAAATTAAAGTTTTGAACAATTTCTATATTTGAACAACAAAAATGTTTATTGAAAATATGGTTTTATATCCTATGTTAAACAAGGTCACTAAACTGGACTCCTTGAGTCAGTGAGACTTAAATTAATTAATAGACACTTTTTAGTAATATATTATGCCTGTTTTGTCTATTTACGATGATGTTTTATCTGGAAATTTAAAGGTTGATTTTTAGTTACACCAGGGATAGATTTAATTTTAGAAGTAGGAATGGAGAACGGTTAGTATTTACTTCAGTCCTACTCATAGCCCAGTATAGAGCCCCTCCCTCCAACACGTAACGAAAGGTTTAAATTATCTTATTGGCTCACTTAAACTACGTTTCGATGACGTTGCTGACGGAAACGGCTAAAAATACGCAATTCCTTTTTACCTCTGTCGCTATGACCCGCCTCTTCTTTCATAACCCCCGTCCCGTGGAAGGGGGTCCGGGGCTTTGACCCGCCCATTTTACTCTGTTCTGCATTCCTACTTCTAAAATTAAATCTATCCCTGGTCACACTTTTCAAATTTCTCGACACAGTTTTTAAAACACTGCACTACTGCGGCCGTAAATCCAATTCAAATATAAACAATTTTCTCCAAAATTAACTTAACTGATTCAGGGTTCGAATCCAAAAACTCCAGCCAGTTTTACCCACTTAATTGAACCCAGATCAATAAATGCTTCAATTTTGATGAATTTAAAGATATTTATTGTTTTAAATTCAAAAGTATTATTTATTTATTTATTTAATAATATTTATAAATTTTTTAGGCAAAGATTTTACGATGCTTCTTATTATTATTAAGCGGTGACTTTTCAATGACAATTACTACAATTGAAGCAACTGCTAAATATAAATAACCCAATAAAACCTTTAGGCTGGGTTTTTTCGAAACTTGAACTGATTTCAATCGGGAGGAAATTTGGGTTATCCCTGGGGTTATCTTGTTTTATTATTATTTTTTCCCCAATATTTCACCCAATGTTTTCAGATCCCATTTAAACTTTTTTATCACTTTAACTGTAACTGTAATCCGATCATTACCAGCTATATACAATCTCTACTAATACCAATTTATGTAAGCGTTCCTTTTTAAACGGCCGGGCGCCGACCGTTATCGTTTCTATTGCGTTCGATGAAGAAGGCTTCTTTCGCCTCTGAACGCAATTTTGCTGACGAGACGATGGTCATGAATTCTAAATGTGTTTCTCTGTTGAATTATTACCACCCATTAGGGCAATTTTTCCCCTTCCCTTAATCGGAATAACTCATTCGACTCCTCTACTAAAGATAAAAAGCATTTACAATCCTCTAATTTGAATATAGAACCCTTTTTTTGCGGTATAGATTGCGGTAAAACTAAAAAGGATTAAATTTAACTCCCTGTGGAGAGATTTAGTGTTAGAAGTTGGAAAGAACAGTTTTTTGAAAACTTCTAACGGTTAATGGCTAGTATTCGCAACAGATATCATCAGCCATGGCCAACTTAGATAACCTTCTTTCGGCGGTAGAAGGCCTGCCAGCTTCACCCGAGCCCCACGTTTAAAAACGACTAGCTCCAACTTTGAATGTTGATTATTCGTCAAATAACGGAAGGAAAACTATGAAATAGGTCTCAAAATATAAATTAGAACTAACTTGACTTCTCATTTAAAATTCGGCCACGAAAAAAATCGGTAAATATATTAAAAATGCTCTTAAACCGAGTCCACTTCCGAATTTCTTTTCCCATAGAAAAAGCATTACGAGGAAAACTGGGTTGGTAGCGCGCCTAACGGCGAAAGTTGGAACTAGTTCTTTTCCTAGTCGTTTTTTAACATGGGGCTCGAGTAAAGCTGGCAGGCCTTCTACCACCGGTAATCTTAGTTGGCCATGCATCAGCTCTCCACGTATCGAGAGCGTGGCGCCATCTGTAACGCGGTTAACGTATTATACATACATAACAGTGTAGATGGTCTTACCATAGAGTAATGGCAGTTTCCAAGCTTTGACTTTATTAAGGTCTATGGACAAATAACATGGGGTGCTGCTAGTCTATGGATATGTATAAATAAATTACCATAAGTTTATATGATCCATAAATATGACACTACCTATAGAGCTATCTCAGAAGCCTTAGTGTGACGTCACCCATACTATTTGCCCATAGAACCAAAGCGGTACCAAACATGGCCGCCCACTGCCAAAGCTAAGCCCGTGACGTTTCACCTAGGCATAGACGTCACAAATGAGATAGCTCTATACTTTGTAATGCTAGAGACTTATTGAGAGTTAGTTCGAGGACGACAAGCGAGAATTGACTACACTCCTTCTGCAGTCCATCTTCCTATTTAGTCTATACTAAGCCTTTGACAGCGCCTCACTAGGCGTCGCTTTACGAGAATCTGTGAGGTTTCACCTACGTCACTTCATGGCAAGCTCTCAGTAACCAGTGGCAAACTAATGGAACGTAACTTATGATATTATGAATTCCCATCTCTTACCTTCCACAAGGCATTTTGGAAAAAAACATGAAAAACCAACCACACCTCCCCCCCCCCAACCTTGTGAGGGGGTAAGGTGATGTTTGGACTTGGGCAATTTTGTGTCTAAAATGTGCTATGACAATTTTCCCCGTCCGGGCCACTGTTTACAAGTTAAGATTGGAGTGTTTTACGAATGACCCATTAAAATTAATTAAGAAGTTGAAAGACAATTAAGGGGCAATACCTAAAACACTCAAATCATTCATAACTCGAAAACAGTGGCCCGAACTACAAAATGTCAAAGAACTACATTTTCAACTCAAAATCGTGCACCCAAAGAAACATCCCACTTAATTTATATGCATCCAGACTTATCAGAAACACCCTGTATAATGAGAATAAGTTGATTAACAAATACAATTTTGGGGCTACAAATCACTGAAATATATGCCTATATAATTATTTATATTTATTGCCTGACTTACTTCAAGTGGGGGTTGTGAAGGAGCATAACTGGTGAAGAATTTTAACGACGTGTATCAGAAAATATAATGACCCCATTATCATTAATAACATAGTTTTGGAGAAACTGAAAATGGGTGATAATGACAAACATTATTATGGAAACTTAACGAGGCGGAAATGGTTGAAGACCTTCATCCCCGTGGAAACATAGAGAGAGTGCGGCAATAAAAGATTTTAATCCCTTCAGTTAAGTGACCATAATGTTGGATTATGGTTCAGGCACTCAAATAAAAAGAAGGAATATCTTTTAACGCTCGTTTCTAGTCGTAAAACTCCTGAAAGGGCATTGTTAAAACTTTTATTTATCGCCTCTTATTCGTTCAAGAGCTAGAAACGGCGGACCCCGCGAAAATATGCAAATGAAATGAGAAAAACCCTACCCTGCTACAAGATAAAGACTTTTTCTACGACAAATCATCAATGTTATCGTCAGCATTCTGCTAAATGGGAGATCAAGCTAAAATAATACTAAAATACTGTTATATGATTTGTATTTCATTGTTGATTGGTATCAAATGTTATTAGAAACATTTATGGTTAATGCGGTTAATCAGGATTAAATTTATGGTTAATACGGTTAATCAGGATTAAATTTATGGTTAATACGGTTAATCAGGATTAAATTTATGGTTAATACGGTTAATCAGGATTAAATTTATGGTTAATACGGTTAATCAGGATTAAATTTATGGTTAATGAGGAATTTCTGGATTAAATTTGAGGTTAATGCGGTTAATCAGGATTAAATTTATGTATGGTTAATGCTGTTAATCAGGATTAAATTTATGGTTAATGCGGCTAATCAGGATTAAATTTATGGTTAATGCGGCTAATCAGGATTAAATTTATGGTTAATACGGTTAATCAGGATTAAATTTATGGTTAATACGGTTAATCAGGATTAAATTTATGGTTAATACGGTTAATCAGGATTAAATTTATGGTTAATACGGTTAATCAGGATTAAATTTATGGTTAATGAGGTTAATGAGGAATTTCTGGATTAAATTTGAGGTTAATGCTGTTAATCAGGATTAAATTTATGTATGGTTAATGCTGTTAATCAGGATTAAATTTATGGTTAATGCTGTTAATCAGGATTAAATTTATGGTTAATGCGGCTAATCAGGATTAAATTTATGGTTAATGCGGCTAATCAGGATTAAATTTATGGTTAATGCGGCTAATCAGGATTAAATTTATGGTTAATACGGTTAATCAGGATTAAATTTATGGTTAATACGGTTAATCAGGATTAAATTTATGGTTAATACGGTTAATCAGGATTAAATTTATGGTTAATACGGTTAATCAGGATTAAATTTATGGTTAATGAGGTTAATCAGGAATTTCAGGATTAAATTTGAGGTTAATGCGGTTAATCAGGATTAAATTTATGGTTAATGTTGTTAATCAGGATTAAATTTATGGTTAATGCGGTTAATCAGGATTAAATTTATGGTTAATGAGGTTAATCAGGATTAAATTTAAGGTTAATGCGGTTAATCAGGATTAAATTTATGGTTAATGCGGTTAATCAGGATTTGAGTGGTATACGACTTCGTTATATGGGAATTGTTGGCACTATGCCAACCCATTTAATTACCTTAATTATTACTTAAATTGTTTATTTATCTATTTATTTAGTTTAATTTTAAGTATCTTTGAAGCATTTCTGGAAGTAATGAAGAACATATTCATTCATTAAAATAATTAAATATATTTAATTATTTTAATTGCTAGCAACCAGTTTAATTGTACTATTAGAAAGACTTTGAATTGAAACAATATCAAAACTTCCAGATATACAGGGTGTTTCTGATAAGTTTGAGGATGTTCTTTGGGTGATTTTGAGTCGAAACAATGTTCTATGACATTTTTTCTGTCCTGGCAACCGTTTTCTATAGTTACGATTGGAGTATTTTACGGATGACCCCTTAAAATATATTAAGAAAACGGTTTTATCTTTGCACTGGGTTTTAGGTCCCGCTAGGAGTATCAAATACTTAGTATAAAGCGAGTATACTAATGTTTTCAAAGTGCAATGGTACGATTTCTTGAAATTTTATTATCTTAACCACGTGTTATTTATCTTAATTGAAAGTATGTCATTAGAGATGTTTTTAATTAGAAAGAAAACGTGCCAGCAATAATCTTTAAATTGGAAGACCGCTTGACGACAGTTAATGTCGCGATAAATTTGTTATTGCCAAGAGACAGCTTGGCGACATCGAGCAGTATGTAGTTTTAATCGATCCCTCGCGAGATCGGTGATAGTCTTCGATCGAATTCGCTTATCGATTCCTATTTCTTTGTTCGAGAAAAACATCTTTTACGTCACATTGCAAATTAATAGCATGAGTGATAAAAAATTATGTACTCTGCTAAATTGAAAATCGTGAACGAAATGAAATCCTATGTATCTCTAGGGCATTCGCCTTTTGAAGAGATGCGTAACATTGAGAGATAGTCTTCGATCGAATTCCGTTATCGATTCTAATTTTTGTTTTAAGCGAAGTTAATTTCAAAACATCGTTTTCATCACGTTGTTAAAATAATTTTAATAACCAATGATAAGATAAATTTTGTAGAAAATAGCTGTTTTACACCAATACGAATTAAACAAAATCTATTTTAGATGGCATGATTTGTGACAACCCGGATCGGGTCGATAAATTTCAACTGTAAGATCATACAAGCCTTGACATAAGTTTATCGACGAAAAGTCTGCATTTATCGTTGCGCTAGTAACGTCAACCGCACAATTATCTTTTGAGAAAGCACTTTGTTTGTTTATTTTTGTTTTTTGGTATGTTTGTTCTTTATGTACAGTCGCCACTCGTTTATTTCCGAATTATTGGCCAACTGTAAGATCATGCAAGCTTTGACATAAGTTTATTGACGAAAAGTCTGCATTTATCGTTGCGCTAGTAACGTCAACCGCACAATTACCTTTTGAGGAAGATGCTTGTTTATTTTTTTTTTGGTATATTTGTTCTTTATGTACAGTCACCACTCGTTAATTTCCGAATTATTGGCCAACTGTAAGATCATGCAAGCTTTGACATACGTTTATTGACGAAAAGTCTGCATTTATCGTTGCGCTAGTAACGTCAACCGCACAATTGTCTTTTGAGAAAGTACTTTGTTTGTTTATTTTTTTTGTATATTTGTTCTTTATGTACAGTCGCAACTCGTTAATTTTCGGATTTTATTTGCCAAACTGCATGGTTGATATCATTAACAGTAGGGGAAGGTTCATTAGAAATGGTTTGGTTGAGTTCCTCAAGGTTGGATCCGCAGAACCCTAGCCATTAAGCCTTAAATGAAAAGTTCAGGGAACGTAACTTCATACCTTAAGAGAACGGCCTTTTTTTAATATAAGAGGAAAAATATACAAAAAAAATTATCTCTTATTACAAAATAACTAGCATTTAATTAGTTTTAAAAACGAGGACTTCTGTACCGTTAAACCTAACCACTTACCCCTACCTCTCTAAGCCTTTGAGAAATGAACCAATCCCGTGAAGGTAAGAGGTTCTGTTTAGCAGACGCCACTAAACCAATGGCGGCACAGTAGTCCTCGTTTGAAGACTAATTAATTGCTAACAATATTGTAAGAAGAAATCATTTAATTTATTTTTCCTTTCATATTTAAAAAGGCCCTTTCTTTTGAGGTAGAATGTTTACCTGAACTTTCCCTTTAAATAACCCCCCCTTTCTCCAGGAAATAACATTTCTGTTATATTCTCGTAAGATTATGGCTTAAGACTAATCCCTAATTGAGCATCGTTTAATTGAAATTTAAAGTGGTAAAAACTTTTTTCTGAAAACAATATCACGCTGATATTTCATTTGGTTGGGCGCAAAAGCTTGTGATCAAATAAATGATAAAGTTTACATGATTTGAGTTTTTTTCGGTTGACCCCTTAAATTTAACTAAGAAACAAAAAGACAATGCTAATTTAATTAAGGGGTCATCCCTAAAACACTATCAAATCATAACTTTTCCCTTGGGAAAAATGTCGTAGAACATTTTCGACTCAAAATCGCCCATACAAATCACTATATAACATTTACTTCAAATTATGGACCTTACTTAGCGATTAAAATTCATCAAAATGAAGGCGCTATATTTGGTTCTTGCAGAATATGTTATGACAGGAGAGCAGGGAGGTCTTATAACAGACGCGATTGGGACAAATTCGAGTGGACATAGGTCAAATGGGGTTTTAACTGTATGGTCAAGCCGGGTGTCCCTAAATTGGGATCGATTCTTGAAAGGGGTACCGGCGACGGTGACATCAAAGGCGAATCGAACCTCCAGGGGGCCCACCCAAGAATTTACACCATTGATACTCGGATGAAAAAGGACCACCCCATGCATCTAGCAGAGACTTCTAATCCCCGCCATTCAAATAAAGTATAGACCAAATGAAGGGGACCCCCAAATACCATATACACCGATTTGAAATAGACCCGACTCAATACATTCTTAATCCGTAAAATGGCCGGCAGTTTATCAACTTTACTTTCTAGCCCTCTCCATATCAATCTTTATAACCAATTGATGAAAATGTACTCCCTGGAATTATCACATTTTAATTTTATTTATTTTTCACCATTTGTTTGTTTGCTTTCCCGAGCCATACGTAAAGTTACTCCATCTATTTAGTACGGGAAAGTTAGCCCATCATCTGAATGCTTATAGCAGCAAAAGGACCCTTCGTTGTCATCAGTATATTTTTCTTACCTTTTCGGGCCGCCATTTTTAAATGTTTAAACCAGGGATGCATTTCATTTTAGAAGTAGGAATGCAGAACAGAGTAATCTGGGCGCGCGCGTCAAAGTCCCGGACCCACTTACACGGGACGGAGGGATATGAAAGAAGAGGCGGGGTCATAGCGACAGAGGTAAAAAGGAATTACGTTTTTTTCGCTGTCCCCGTCAGCAACGTCATCAAAACGTGGTTTAAGTGAGCCAATAAGATAATTCAAACTTTCCGTTACGTGTTGGAGGGAGGTGCTCTATACTGGGCTATGAGTCGGACTGAAGTAAATACTAACCGTTCTCCATTCCTACTTCTAAAATTAAATCTATCCCTGATAATATTTAAACAACTGGTCTGGCGCAGCCAACTTATTTGGTAGTATAGAAATTCTCACGGCCTAGACAGACTGACGACTGTATTTACTATTCAATTGTTAAAGCGCACGGAATTTCAAATTCAAAACAAGGCTTAACGAATTTTTTCATGCTAAAGCCAGTTGTATTACCCTTGGCGGATATACACGAGTTCTGACATTCCAAAGTTAGTCATTATTGGTTTATTTTTTATTTATTCAAGAAGATGGATAAAAGATCAGTTTGTTCTTGCGGCGACCTTCCTTATATTAGAACAGAGCAAAGCTATAGTGGCGACCGGAAGTCGATTTATATTAGTAAGTAGAATAATAAAGCCCCATAAGTGTCCCTTAGAAACATTATAAGAATCGGACTAGGCAGTCTTAACAAAAAGCCAGGCAAAAAATTTCTTTTATTGTGAGAAAAACTACTTGTTCCCTTCTGATTACTAAAACAAGAACAATTACAATCACTGAATACTAAGATCTACGTGTCTTAGTGTAAGTAGGGGTAAAATTTCACTCCCTTGTTTTCTTATGACGGCTCATACGGTATGTGAACAACAAAGACGTTACATATTACTTCAAACAAATGGACTGGTAAGTCTGAAGCAATGTATAAAGTCTTTGGATTAACATACCGAATGTTCCGTATTAACCCTGTATCGAGCAGACGGTCCTGCAGCCCTCCTTCTGAAAATGGTCAATTCTCGTAATGGTTCCCTCATAAGATTTTAATGAAATTTTGAACCGATAACCAGCAGGAAAGGAAAAAATAAATCCCGCACCCGAGAAATTGTCAGCAATAGAACATTCCTGTAATTACTTGTAGAGAAACAATGGCAGAGGGCTCTCTTCCAACTAGTCAAGAGGCTACGCCAGATGGAGCTAGCCAACTTGCACTGTCTCTATAGGATTTGTTAAAAGAAGAGAAAACTTATGGCAATTAAATACAAGTATTTTATTAGGTGTAGAATGCCTAATTAAAATACATTAAGATGAGAGCTTTCGGCTGATGAAGGCTCACGAGCCGAAAGCTCTCATCTTAATGTATTTTAATTAGGCATTCTACACCTAATAAAATACTTGTATTTAATTGCCATAAGTTTTCTCTTCTTCTAACAAATTTTAATTATTAACTTACACTATGGCTTCGAAAAAGTTTAATATTTATGTCTCTATAGGGGTGTTTCTTGATGCACCCCACGCCCTGTAACGTTCTCTTCACCCATGTCAATAATATCATTTTGTCTTCTAATCAAAGCCTATTAATAGCTTAAAAGTCTCCAGTTAGTGCCAGGAAAGTTGTCGCGAACAGTTTAAGCGTAACCTGTCTTAAACTCTTCGAGCTGGCAGTGAATGAGGCACGGGATTAGCCAAGAGTTTGGCTACACCACTAAAGCCTGCTTAAAATCTATAATGGACATTTGTTACCAATTTTTCTTTCTCAATTTTAGCTCGGACTGTCACCTGTTCTTAATCTTACTACATATTAGCACGTTTTGAAGCGTTTTTTATCCCTTCTCCCACGTGAATAGGGTCGCCAGATGTCGCTATGGCCATAACTCGAGCTTTGGCGCGATCTTTGAAACTGATACACTACGCTACGCTTCAATACGCGCTTCTGCGTAGTAAGCTTGAATTTTTTTCTCACCAAACTTCTTTGTCGTGTATCCTATCTCAACAAACAAACCCACACACAAAGCTCCTTTCCACAATATACGCTCATTTATATAATCATACACACGTAGATATAAAAGACCAGTTGCATCTAAAAACGAACCCCGCACGCGCAGAAATCTTACAAGTGGTCAGCATCACTTACATTCATTCGAATGAATTGTATATTTATTTTTTATTTTCAAAAGGAATACGTATAACAAAGATGACCGTAGTTCTACGTGACTATACTGTTTGCCATAGATTATGTTTAAGAGAATTTCAAGTTTTTCTTATCGATGTGATCGAAGTCAACCACTCAAAATTAGGATAAGATGGGCATCACACCATGTGATGACGTCTATGACTGTTTGGCCCACAAACCTCGTCTTGCGGTGGGACAAAAATCCACAAGCGCATCTTGCCCAATAGTTAAGTGCTAATAGAGTAATGATGAGGGAACTATTTATCGCGTATGTGATCCGGTTTAGTAACCTTGCTCCGAATGTAAAATGATGTTGGGAAGAATCGTGTTACAATTACCACGCTTTGTGATACACTTCTCTCGAAGAGAGGTATTATATAGTTCTGCTGATACTGATCATATGCTTTGGAAATTAAACACTTTCAGAACGTTACTAACAGACAGACACGGAACTATTCATATTTCAGTAACATTTAAATACACATTAATTTTGGATAATCTAAAATCCGAGACACCCATCGCGTCATAGACGCCCCGAATAATATGCTTTTCTTGGATCTACCTATAGAAATATTCACTAGTTGATCCAACAAGCGAGGTGTAAAACGAAGGTATCGAATATATTTTTCAATTACCATAATCCTCACCTCTAAGGTAAGGAAAATCTAAAATCCCCGACGGGTTCATGGACAAAAAAGGCGTTTTCTTTAATCTTATAGCGGCGTTTGTGGGTTGCTCTTTTTTGGGGGGCCCGTTCAAGCCAACTAATGTTGAAATCCTTTAATAGGAACATATAGACTTCTACTGGGTGTTTGTAAAAAAAAAAAAAACCGACCCAATCCTGTCGATCTCTAGCAGATGTGCTTGATTAACATTTCAATGGAATTCCTTTATTAACGGGGGCTTCAAACCACCAAAAAACCTTCGCTTTACACCGCGGTCCATGGTTTTCCCTTCGTGTTTGGTCTTTTGGCAGGATATGTATCCACCATGGACAACTTACACGAGGGCAATTGATAAGTCTTTATTTTCAGGATGAAGTTGGGTATGTAATTTGATCAAAATTGATGAAATGGGAAATATATTATTTCGAAATTTGATTAAAATTGATGAAATTTGAAATATATTATTTCGAAATTTGATTAAAATTGATGAAATTCGGAATATATTATTTCGAAATTTGATTAAAATTGATGAAATTCGGAATATATTATTTCGAAATTTGATTAAAATTGATGAAATTTGAAATATATTATTTCGAAATTTGATCAAAATTGATGAAATTTGAAATATATTATTACGAAATATGATAAAAATTGATGAAATTCGAAATATATTATTTCGAAATTTGATTAAAATTGATGAAATTCGGAATATATTATTTCGAAATATGATCAAGATTTATAAAAGGGGAAATATATTGTTTCGAAATTTGATAAAAAACTATGAAAAGAGAAATATTACTTCTAATTTAGATTAAAAGGACCCAAAAGGATTACGCTGTCTAAAATGGCTAAATATCCCCCAAACTTAATATCCAAATCCTTTTAAATTAAATAAAAAACAATAATTTTACATTTAGGTCAAGTTTAGTTCGAATAAAATTAGACAAAAGTTAAAAATAAAATAAATGACTTCTGAAAGAAGTCACGCGTTTGTTTCTAAGAAACTTAGTTCGATTTTCAATTAAACTTCGGTTGATCGTCCCCGATTAATTAATCCATGCTACAACTAAACCTATAGCGTCAATCGCTAAACTATGTTAACCAACCAACCAATTTCCCGGATTTTAATCCTTAGCCGGAAGCTTAAGACCCGTATAGCATTCACGCCAGGTTTAAAAATCGAGTCAGATAGTGCAAACTATAATGAAATTTCGAAACGGACTAAAATCTGGCATTAAACTACACGCTAAAAATTGTATATTTTAAGGTTCGGGCCTCGTAGTACTCTCAGATTGAGACGCCTGAATGCTAGGGGGAGTGGCTTAGGGGGTCCCACCCGGGAATAATAACAGGATCATTCCGATTCACTAAATAAAATTAGGCTTAGAACATTTTGCTTGACTAAATTTCCGACAGCTCCTCCTCTACGATTTTCGGTGCCCTTACTTATGAAATTTTTTTTTATGGTGACATACGTTTACTTCCTAAGTCCTCATCCAGCATAGAATTGACCCGTTTTCAAAAGTATAAGGTGAAATACAGTCTGGTGTTTGACCACCTTGTTTCCTTAGCACGGAACATCCGGTTTGAGGATCCAAAGACCTTAGACGTGACTTCAAACAATAAGGACTTTTGTGGATTCGTAACGTTGAAGTCTTATCTAACGTCTTTGGTTTAACGTACCGGATATTCCGTGATCTTAACTCTTAAGGACAACCCGATAAATGTTAGTACCTCTTGTCGGTATGCTAACTATAGCCACTCGAACTTTATTCGGCTGGATGCGTTAGAACACGGCCAACCTCATTAATATGGACTTAACAAGTTGGCCGTGAAATTCCATATTCAATTGAATACTCCACCATAGAGAGGAAATGACTAAGCGAGATAAAGATTTATAGTTATTATTACCCAGTTCACATCAATTAAAAGTACGCAAAGGTTTTAATAACAATGACACTTAGTTTCATAGCTCGCGAAACTTTCCCAAGTACTTGGCCCAAACATAAAATGATAACCCAAGGTACTTTCTCAGCGAAAACCAGAAACAATTGCAAAGTCAACGGATAATTTCTTTGTAGAGTGTGGAAAGATGACGGTGCTCAGAATTCGTCGGACGTTTCCCAATTAAAACGCAAAAATAATGTCGAAACTAGCAAATTAGTCGTGCTTTTTCAAGACGTTTGGGCATTTGTGTCTATAAAAGCCAAAGTCCAGACTGATTGACATACTGCCAGCCCTAACCGCTATACCTAGAAGACTGACTCTTAAGTACCAGCCGTTACACACTAAGAAAGATCATTTTTAATCCACGGCCATCGTGAGAAATGGCGGACAGACATACGAAAAACTTTCCTTATGGAATAACGTCCGCGCTTTTCAACAGATTTCTTTAATATTAGCTAGTAGTATACAAAAGAGTCTTTCGCGCCAGTGACACCCTGTTGACACCTGACACCCTGTTGACACCTGACACCCAGTTGGCGCCTGACACCCTGTTGACGCCTGACACCCCGTTGACGCCTGACACCCTCTTGGCACCTGACACCCAAATTGGCGCCTGACACCAAGATGGCGTCCTCACGCCAGATGGTACTGTTGGTACAGTTGGCGACTGACACCGAATTGGCGCCTGACACCAAGATGGCGTCCTCACGCCAGATGGTACTGTTGGTACAGTTGGCGCCTGACACCGAATTGGCGCCTGACACCAAGATGGCGTCCTCACGCCAGATTTTTTGGCGGGGAAAACCAGGGGAAAGCTTGACACCATGTTGACTTTGTGAATGGCGTGGAAATTTTCAATTTCGGCGTGGAAAACCAGGGGAAAGCTTGACACCAAGTTGGCGCCGTTGCCGCTGTTGACGCCGTTATCACTGAAGTCGCTTCAATCTCCCCTTTGACGCCAGATATTCAATGCGCGCCTTATCCTTATTGACTTTGATAAGGGAAAACATATGTTAGGCTTAAGACTAAGCGCCATATTTCCACAACTTCTCCTGAAACTAGAATTCAATTATGGCGCCAGATATTTGTGGGCGCCTTATTGACTTTGACAATGTGGCGGGGAAATACGTATGGAAAAATACGCGACCAATGGGGGTAAATAAGTGTGGGGAATTTTTCGTTTTCAATGGCGTCTTCTTATTTTCAAATCAATACGTTACACTTATCTGTCTAAAAATATCTAGGTATATTGGCTCGAATTTCTTAAATACGGCGCTGGAACCGTTATCTTAAATAGTATCCCTACACCTGCTTCAAATAGCGTATCATTAACGTAAGCCAAAACAGAGACGTACAATACAATGTGTTTGACCTAAAATATATTATTGGAATACACTATGTTAGGCTTAACATTTTTAACGAAGTAGGCGGGGAATATGAACGGAAAAAAGAGTGTTCGGTTTTCGGATACGACGGTGTACGTGATTCCTCAAGAGGACAGGGTGAACCATGAATTTCGTAACCTGCAATGGTTTAGAATGCAATTAAAGTGTAAATACGAATACATATTATCCCCGATATTGGAGTTGAAAATTGAACTTTTCGCTAACCCTTGTCTTACACGCGACTCGAGGCTTTCTACGTCACGTTAACTTTCGACAACGTGGTGGGAGGGGGAAATTATATATGTTAGGCTTAGAGATTAAGTGTCATATCGTCGTTCGTCAACGTGTTTGAGGATACCATGGTAAATACCCGGGTTCAGAGCGTCACGGTAAATTCCCGTTACGTCGTTGATTGAGAAAATACACCCATCATATCTTGGGTTATCGTCTCGCGATAAGATCCTATAAAAGACGCGGTAGTTTAAAAGATAAGTCATTTTACGACTCTTCAAGCTTTTCACCCCAGCTAACGATATCCACGTGTCATCACTTAGAAATGGACTCAGTTAAATTGTAAGTATGTTCTTAACAATATAGTTAACCCTTGCATGTCCATTTGTATCCAGACTTATAATTAGAGTATTCGGTTAATTTTTTCTCCATCAGGGACGGATCAAAAGCGTTCTCCGAAACTGACAATACGCCGGACACGCCTTCCTGTCCTATCTGCTGTAGTGAGGATGGTAGAATGAATTCACCCATTACTTTAGAAGCCGCCGTTAGACGAAACAACTTAAGACGAATTGAAAAATTTGGTGCTATCGGATGGGATAAAGATTACGGAAAATCCGAAAGGACTGCAGATCCCGAAACGGGGGATTTACTAATAAACCCCATACCGAATGAAGTCTATAATGTAGACGATGGTGAAGGTTATATATGGCAATACGTTAATGGCCCTAATATAAATTTTGGTTTGAAACACTTAGCGATGTACAGATTACTAACTTCTACAGTACAATTACCCGCAGGGTCATTAATTGACATGTATGCTAGACAGTTTCCATGTATCATAAATAAGAAGACCCATCAATTCAAATTGGAAGAATTTGCGGGAGATACTATCCTCGAATTTCCCGTACACCTCACACCACACAAAATGTACGGAATGCCAAACCCAAATATTTGCCATTTAGGGAGTTGTCACCCCCGCAATGAGGGGGAATGTAAATTTCGCACCTTTTATTACGGTGGATACGAATTTCATTGTCCATATCAGTACTTGAGAGTTCTGAACTTAGCTCTTCATATGTGTATGTTTATGGTATACAAAACTAACAAAACCGTAAGGAAAAATTATAGTGATGAAAACGACCTAGCTACGCATTATATATTCAAGGCCCTGCAGATTTGCAGGTTAGCCAAGTGTCTGTGTGATAACACTCACAGTTTAATGTTTCACGAAGTTCATTATCACATGAGATCCAATGACGCGAATAATTATTTCGCGAATAAGTATTTCGCAGACTTTCTTTAACTATGATTACCCCCGATCGGTTAAGCGAGGGAGTATAGTGTTTCAATAAAACGTGTTTGAAAATGCTGTGAAATTAATAGTTTAAACGATGTTAAAGCGCGAATAATAATTTCGCGAATAAGTATTTCGCAGACTTTCTTTAATTAATAAAACGTTTGTAAGTTCGACATTTTGTAGGCGAAGCATAGTGTTAAATGCTAAATAATATTTGTAGAATCTCGAATAAAAAGAAAATGGTTGAATGATATGGGTTTCTAATTATTTTACGTAGGTTTAATATAATTAATATTTTAAGCCCATTTTAAAACCTTAAATTTTGGCCATTTATTTAATTTTCAGCATTAATTCACATATCAAACGATATATATCAATAATAAGTACATCTGACATCACTAAAATACAATGAAACCCGGGAGTATTATTCACACGTACCCATCTCACGGTCCATGAAATCTTGTACATCACGGTATTCTTGGCTTGTTAAATCGTCCATCTCGTCGGAATCTGGGAAATGCTCAAGCATGTGGATGTTCAAAACATCAAGGTCGTCAAACCATTTATCGCAGATGTAACAAGAAACTTTCGGAGGCGGTGTGTCAGGCAGCGTGATGACATCTGGTTGGTCATACTCTTTAATCGCAGCGACACACTCAAATCGATCCATGAGATCATGTAGGGTCTGATTTTCCTGGTCTGTTAAGTCATCGAGGGTAAGGATGCAGGAATGCGACGAGGTAGGAGGGTTGTCACCGGCAGGACGGAAAGAATCAGGAACAAAGGGGTATGCAACCCCAGACGTCACCTTAGACCCCTCAAGTCCATCCCCTTGGGCTGAAAGGACATTTCTATGGTCGGGTATACAAATAAACGGAAATATAGATTAGAATGGTGGAATGTTATTACATCATACAATTACACCTTAACTAAATATACCATCACTTACTGTACGTACTTGAAAATTATTAACTTATTCGCTATTTCACAGAGTAGCCCGTCTAAAATAACGAAGTTCCTCACACTAACCCCAATCAAACCCCACATCCAATAACCCCTCATGAAATTCTACACACTAAAAACCATACCCATAAATTACTAATAAATTATTAAGTGAATTCTCTAAATATAAGTGTAAAGGGATGGGTATACATTGTTAAGAGTATACTTACAATTTAACTGAGTCCATTTCTTTGGGTTAACACGTGAATTTCGTTAGTCGAGGTAGAAAGTTTGAAGAGTCGTAAATGACTTCTTCCTTTGACCTACCACGTCTTATAAACCATCCGTTTTATCTTAGGTTTCAATTATAATCGAATAAATGCACGTGGGGAGAGGGATTGATTTATTCGCAATATTTGTTGTGTTTCGGAAATAAGATTTACATCTTGCGAAAAACGTTTTCAATCAACTTAACCACACTATTGTTTACTAGACATGATTAGAAGAAGAAGAACATTTCCATTCTTTTTATCTGATGTTTAATCATGCGCGCGGGAAGAGGGTTTGATTTCTTCGCAATATCTGTTTGTTGCGTTTCGGAAATAAGATTAACATCTTCCGATATTTGTGTGCTGTTTAGGGGAAACATATATTTATGTTCAAAAATTCACTATTTCTGTTCAAAGTTTCACTATTTCTTGTCAAAGTTTCACTATTTCTGTTCTATGTTTCACTATTTTTGTTCAATGTTACACTATTTCTGTTCAAAGTTTCACTATTTCTGTTTAAAGTTTCACTATTTCTGTTCAAAGTTTCACTATTTCTGTTCAAAGTTTCACTATTTTTGTTCAATGTTTCACTATTTCTGTTCCATGTTTCACTATTTATGTTCAAAGTTTCACTATTTATGTTTAAAGTTTCACTATTTATGTTCAAAGTTTCCCCCAATTTCTGTTCAATTTCTCCCTTTTTCTGTTCAAACGTCCCCATTTCTGTTCAGACATTTCTGCGTGGGAAGAGGGATTGACATCCTCGCAATATCGGTCTGTTGGAAATAAGATTAACATCTTTCGAAATTTGTGTGGTGTTTAGGGGAAATATTTACTTACGCGTCGAAAGAAATTGTAAAATGTTTTTCTTTTACATCAATACGAAATATCTGTCTTTCTAAACTAATTTGTTCATTCAGCGTTGATGGTAAATATGGAGATAAGATTTAAAATAGGCCTACAAATAATTAAAAATTAGCTTAAAATAATAATTAATTCAATTCTCAGAAACATATATACTAGCAGCAAAGGTACCCGGCGTTGCACGTGAGCCCATAAGTCCGTCGGGGCGATTTAATTACTTTTGCCGAAATTCTACATCGCTTTACTAATTTCTATGGTTTTGAAATCGAATTTCAAAGTTCCATAACTAAAATTCTAATGTGATATAAATGTGTTGAATACCTTATTAGCTAATAATGTATGAATTCCTAGAATATAAACGTCTTACTCCTAACCGGGATACATTAATTTATAATTTTAAATTACTTTAGTATTGTGAGATTTAGAACTCTTGATAAATTCCTAATCCTACTGCAAAAGTTTATATCGAAAACGATTTTTCAAGGTGAAAGATACGTAGTGTAAAATGGATGATTTCAAAGTTCAGACTAAATACAAGAAAATCAATGAAACACCATCTCCTCATTAACATTAATTTATGTTTTGATATTATTGCAGTTTGGTTTCTAATATGTTTATAGGTATTTACGTAATAGAGAACGTTTTCAAGTGACTGAATTTCGATAAAGTTTTGTTCACAAGAAACTAAAAAAGCGGTTGAAAGTGTCATGAAATGTCTATAATTCAATTAAAAGTATCGGCAAAACACTAAAATTGGTTAAAGTTTCGCTAAATGTTTAGTAAACGTTTCGTTATTCGACTTAAATATATCCGATATTGTTAATATATGACTATTATAAAACAGATAATGAAGTTGAATGGCGAAAAAGTGGTCGAAAGTGTTGTTAATCTACTAAAATTCGGATGAAACTGATGTGAAATGAAAGAATTCAATTGAAAGCGAACTAATACGACTAAGAAAGTGGATCAAAGTTTTGTTAAACTACTAAAATGTGGTTCAAATCACATTCAAAGGAACTAAAAAGCAGTTGAACGTTCATGAAATGACAAAAGTACAATTGTAAGTAATGTGTTTAATATTTATATAAATTTTGTAAGAATATAAATACTTCTCGCGGATCTCAACAGTGTGTGAATGTTGATCACACGAATGTTAACAGTAATTGGTTCATTAACGCAACAAATGTGGATGATTACCAAGAAATAAACCCATTTGATTTCAATCGTGATTTAATACTATCATAACCAAAACCTCGGTACATCACGACGTTTCGAGGAGACCATTAGACACGTAATACTAGTCAAAACTCATTGGTGAGCAATTAACAATTGCTAATCTTGTTTGCAATATAAACCAGGGCTTTGAACGTAGAATTTATCCCAGTTTGTTTATTTTATCAGTAAAGATCTTCTCAAGACACACTTTCTTATCAGTTCGATAAATGGAAATTTTATTGATGATAAATTATAAAGTGCAACGCCTAATAATTCCGCATCTCTTTTATCAGTATCATCGTCTTTTCGATCTTACGTTGAAATTTCAAAATATCATTTAACCACTTTGGAACAGAAAAACTCCAATGCAAAAACAGATGGACACGCGTATTTTCAATAGAATATGATTTACCACAGACATTGGATGGAAGTGTCAGGGCTACCAATCTCATGACCGGGGGAGGGCCGCCACGCGTGTATCCGCCACGCGTGTATTTCTGTTTTCCCCGGCGCGTGTTTTATTAGGCGGCCCCCTCCCGGTCATGAGATTGGTAGCCCTGACACTTCCATCCAATGTCTGTGGTAAATCATATTCTATTGAAAATACGCGTGTCCATCTGTTTTTGCATTGGAGTTTTTCTGTTCCAAAGTGGTTAAATGATATTTTGAAATTTCAACGTAAGATCGAAAAGACGATGATACTGATAAAAGAGATGCGGAATTATTAGGCGTTGCACTTTATAATTTATCATCAATAAAATTTCCATTTATCGAACTGATAAGAAAGTGTGTCTTGAGAAGATCTTTACTGATAAAATAAACAAACTGGGATAAATTCTACGTTCAAAGCCCTGGTTTATATTGCAAACAAGATTAGCAATTGTTAATTGCTCACCAATGAGTTTTGACTAGTATTACGTGTCTAATGGTCTCCTCGAAACGTCGTGATGTACCGAGGTTTTGGTTATGATAGTATTAAATCACGATTGAAATCAAATGGGTTTATTTCTTGGTAATCATCCACATTTGTTGCGTTAATGAACCAATTACTGTTAACATTCGTGTGATCAACATTCACACACTGTTGAGATCCGCGAGAAGTATTTATATTCTTACAAAATTTATATAAATATTAAACACATTACTTACAATTGTACTTTTGTCATTTCATGAACGTTCAACTGCTTTTTAGTTCCTTTGAATGTGATTTGAACCACATTTTAGTAGTTTAACAAAACTTTGATCCACTTTCTTAGTCGTATTAGTTCGCTTTCAATTGAATTCTTTCATTTCACATCAGTTTCATCCGAATTTTAGTAGATTAACAACACTTTCGACCACTTTTTCGCCATTCAACTTCATTATCTGTTTTATAATAGTCATATATTAACAATATCGGATATATTTAAGTCGAATAACGAAACGTTTACTAAACATTTAGCGAAACTTTAACCAATTTTAGTGTTTTGCCGATACTTTTAATTGAATTATAGACATTTCATGACACTTTCAACCGCTTTTTTAGTTTCTTGTGAACAAAACTTTATCGAAATTCAGTCACTTGAAAACGTTCTCTATTACGTAAATACCTATAAACATATTAGAAACCAAACTGCAATAATATCAAAACATAAATTAATGTTAATGAGGAGATGGTGTTTCATTGATTTTCTTGTATTTAGTCTGAACTTTGAAATCATCCATTTTACACTACGTATCTTTCACCTTGAAAAATCGTTTTCGATATAAACTTTTGCAGTAGGATTAGGAATTTATCAAGAGTTCTAAATCTCACAATACTAAAGTAATTTAAAATTATAAATTAATGTATCCCGGTTAGGAGTAAGACGTTTATATTCTAGGAATTCATACATTATTAGCTAATAAGGTATTCAACACATTTATATCACATTAGAATTTTAGTTATGGAACTTTGAAATTCGATTTCAAAACCATAGAAATTAGTAAAGCGATGTAGAATTTCGGCAAAAGTAATTAAATCGCCCCGACGGACTTATGGGCTCACGTGCAACGCCGGGTACCTTTGCTGCTAGTATATATGTTTCTGAGAATTGAATTAATTATTATTTTAAGCTAATTTTTAATTATTTGTAGGCCTATTTTAAATCTTATCTCCATATTTACCATCAACGCTGAATGAACAAATTAGTTTAGAAAGACAGATATTTCGTATTGATGTAAAAGAAAAACATTTTACAATTTCTTTCGACGCGTAAGTAAATATTTCCCCTAAACACCACACAAATTTCGAAAGATGTTAATCTTATTTCCAACAGACCGATATTGCGAGGATGTCAATCCCTCTTCCCACGCAGAAATGTCTGAACAGAAATGGGGACGTTTGAACAGAAAAAGGGAGAAATTGAACAGAAATTGGGGGAAACTTTGAACATAAATAGTGAAACTTTAAACATAAATAGTGAAACTTTGAACATAAATAGTGAAACATGGAACAGAAATAGTGAAACATTGAACAAAAATAGTGAAACTTTGAACAGAAATAGTGAAACTTTGAACAGAAATAGTGAAACTTTGAACAGAAATAGTGAAACTTTAAACAGAAATAGTGAAACTTTGAACAGAAATAGTGTAACATTGAACAAAAATAGTGAAACATAGAACAGAAATAGTGAAACTTTGACAAGAAATAGTGAAACTTTGAACAGAAATAGTGAATTTTTGAACATAAATATATGTTTCCCCTAAACAGCACACAAATATCGGAAGATGTTAATCTTATTTCCGAAACGCAACAAACAGATATTGCGAAGAAATCAAACCCTCTTCCCGCGCGCATGATTAAACATCAGATAAAAAGAATGGAAATGTTCTTCTTCTTCTAATCATGTCTAGTAAACAATAGTGTGGTTAAGTTGATTGAAAACGTTTTTCGCAAGATGTAAATCTTATTTCCGAAACACAACAAATATTGCGAATAAATCAATCCCTCTCCCCACGTGCATTTATTCGATTATAATTGAAACCTAAGATAAAACGGATGGTTTATAAGACGTGGTAGGTCAAAGGAAGAAGTCATTTACGACTCTTCAAACTTTCTACCTCGACTAACGAAATTCACGTGTTAACCCAAAGAAATGGACTCAGTTAAATTGTAAGTATACTCTTAACAATGTATACCCATCCCTTTACACTTATATTTAGAGAATTCACTTAATAATTTATTAGTAATTTATGGGTATGGTTTTTAGTGTGTAGAATTTCATGAGGGGTTATTGGATGTGGGGTTTGATTGGGGTTAGTGTGAGGAACTTCGTTATTTTAGACGGGCTACTCTGTGAAATAGCGAATAAGTTAATAATTTTCAAGTACGTACAGTAAGTGATGGTATATTTAGTTAAGGTGTAATTGTATGATGTAATAACATTCCACCATTCTAATCTATATTTCCGTTTATTTGTATACCCGACCATAGAAATGTCCTTTCAGCCCAAGGGGATGGACTTGAGGGGTCTAAGGTGACGTCTGGGGTTGCATACCCCTTTGTTCCTGATTCTTTCCGTCCTGCCGGTGACAACCCTCCTACCTCGTCGCATTCCTGCATCCTTACCCTCGATGACTTAACAGACCAGGAAAATCAGACCCTACATGATCTCATGGATCGATTTGAGTGTGTCGCTGCGATTAAAGAGTATGACCAACCAGATGTCATCACGCTGCCTGACACACCGCCTCCGAAAGTTTCTTGTTACATCTGCGATAAATGGTTTGACGACCTTGATGTTTTGAACATCCACATGCTTGAGCATTTCCCAGATTCCGACGAGATGGATGATTTAACAAGCCAAGAATACCGTGATGTACAAGATTTCATGGACCGTGAGATGGGTACGTGTGAATAATACTCCCGGGTTTCATTGTATTTTAGTGATGTCAGATGTACTTATTATTGATATATATCGTTTGATATGTGAATTAATGCTGAAAATTAAATAAATGGCCAAAATTTAAGGTTTTAAAATGGGCTTAAAATATTAATTATATTAAACCTACGTAAAATAATTAGAAACCCATATCATTCAACCATTTTCTTTTTATTCGAGATTCTACAAATATTATTTAGCATTTAACACTATGCTTCGCCTACAAAATGTCGAACTTACAAACGTTTTATTAATTAAAGAAAGTCTGCGAAATACTTATTCGCGAAATTATTATTCGCGCTTTAACATCGTTTAAACTATTAATTTCACAGCATTTTCAAACACGTTTTATTGAAACACTATACTCCCTCGCTTAACCGATCGGGGGTAATCATAGTTAAAGAAAGTCTGCGAAATACTTATTCGCGAAATAATTATTCGCGTCATTGGATCTCATGTGATAATGAACTTCGTGAAACATTAAACTGTGAGTGTTATCACACAGACACTTGGCTAACCTGCAAATCTGCAGGGCCTTGAATATATAATGCGTAGCTAGGTCGTTTTCATCACTATAATTTTTCCTTACGGTTTTGTTAGTTTTGTATACCATAAACATACACATATGAAGAGCTAAGTTCAGAACTCTCAAGTACTGATATGGACAATGAAATTCGTATCCACCGTAATAAAAGGTGCGAAATTTACATTCCCCCTCATTGCGGGGGTGACAACTCCCTAAATGGCAAATATTTGGGTTTGGCATTCCGTACATTTTGTGTGGTGTGAGGTGTACGGGAAATTCGAGGATAGTATCTCCCGCAAATTCTTCCAATTTGAATTGATGGGTCTTCTTATTTATGATACATGGAAACTGTCTAGCATACATGTCAATTAATGACCCTGCGGGTAATTGTACTGTAGAAGTTAGTAATCTGTACATCGCTAAGTGTTTCAAACCAAAATTTATATTAGGGCCATTAACGTATTGCCATATATAACCTTCACCATCGTCTACATTATAGACTTCATTCGGTATGGGGTTTATTAGTAAATCCCCCGTTTCGGGATCTGCAGTCCTTTCGGATTTTCCGTAATCTTTATCCCATCCGATAGCACCAAATTTTTCAATTCGTCTTAAGTTGTTTCGTCTAACGGCGGCTTCTAAAGTAATGGGTGAATTCATTCTACCATCCTCACTACAGCAGATAGGACAGGAAGGCGTGTCCGGCGTATTGTCAGTTTCGGAGAACGCTTTTGATCCGTCCCTGATGGAGAAAAAATTAACCGAATACTCTAATTATAAGTCTGGATACAAATGGACATGCAAGGGTTAACTATATTGTTAAGAACATACTTACAATTTAACTGAGTCCATTTCTAAGTGATGACACGTGGATATCGTTAGCTGGGGTGAAAAGCTTGAAGAGTCGTAAAATGACTTATCTTTTAAACTACCGCGTCTTTTATAGGATCTTATCGCGAGACGATAACCCAAGATATGATGGGTGTATTTTCTCAATCAACGACGTAACGGGAATTTACCGTGACGCTCTGAACCCGGGTATTTACCATGGTATCCTCAAACACGTTGACGAACGACGATATGACACTTAATCTCTAAGCCTAACATATATAATTTCCCCCTCCCACCACGTTGTCGAAAGTTAACGTGACGTAGAAAGCCTCGAGTCGCGTGTAAGACAAGGGTTAGCGAAAAGTTCAATTTTCAACTCCAATATCGGGGATAATATGTATTCGTATTTACACTTTAATTGCATTCTAAACCATTGCAGGTTACGAAATTCATGGTTCACCCTGTCCTCTTGAGGAATCACGTACACCGTCGTATCCGAAAACCGAACACTCTTTTTTCCGTTCATATTCCCCGCCTACTTCGTTAAAAATGTTAAGCCTAACATAGTGTATTCCAATAATATATTTTAGGTCAAACACATTGTATTGTACGTCTCTGTTTTGGCTTACGTTAATGATACGCTATTTGAAGCAGGTGTAGGGATACTATTTAAGATAACGGTTCCAGCGCCGTATTTAAGAAATTCGAGCCAATATACCTAGATATTTTTAGACAGATAAGTGTAACGTATTGATTTGAAAATAAGAAGACGCCATTGAAAACGAAAAATTCCCCACACTTATTTACCCCCATTGGTCGCGTATTTTTCCATACGTATTTCCCCGCCACATTGTCAAAGTCAATAAGGCGCCCACAAATATCTGGCGCCATAATTGAATTCTAGTTTCAGGAGAAGTTGTGGAAATATGGCGCTTAGTCTTAAGCCTAACATATGTTTTCCCTTATCAAAGTCAATAAGGATAAGGCGCGCATTGAATATCTGGCGTCAAAGGGGAGATTGAAGCGACTTCAGTGATAACGGCGTCAACAGCGGCAACGGCGCCAACTTGGTGTCAAGCTTTCCCCTGGTTTTCCACGCCGAAATTGAAAATTTCCACGCCATTCACAAAGTCAACATGGTGTCAAGCTTTCCCCTGGTTTTCCCCGCCAAAAAATCTGGCGTGAGGACGCCATCTTGGTGTCAGGCGCCAATTCGGTGTCAGGCGCCAACTGTACCAACAGTACCATCTGGCGTGAGGACGCCATCTTGGTGTCAGGCGCCAATTCGGTGTCAGTCGCCAACTGTACCAACAGTACCATCTGGCGTGAGGACGCCATCTTGGTGTCAGGCGCCAATTTGGGTGTCAGGTGCCAAGAGGGTGTCAGGCGTCAACGGGGTGTCAGGCGTCAACAGGGTGTCAGGCGCCAACTGGGTGTCAGGTGTCAACAGGGTGTCAGGTGTCAACAGGGTGTCACTGGCGCGAAAGACTCTTTTGTATACTACTATTAGCTGGTTCCCTATATCCTATAGACGAAAATTATGACTTTTGGGTTTCGATTTGGCTCCATCTTTAAAAATGGCGGCCCGAAATCGAACAAAAATTTCCCGACGGGCTGACGGTCAAAGCCGGACATGTGCCTTTTGCTACTTGTTCAAGTATAAGAATCGGAAAAGGACTACGATTAATGTTAACATTATTTTCACGTTCTCATTCTGGCGATATCCGATGAATTCTGGGCACTGTGATCTTTTTCACAATGTGTATAGCTTTAAACGAATCATGTTATCCTTCTTGTACATGACTACATAAGTAAAACGGATTCGGATCCTTCAGCTTGCTAGGGGAAGATGTTTTGTTCGTTGGGCAACATACCCAAATACGATTAGCTCCTAATCAATTGACAAAAAGTGTCTTTGGGGAAATGATGGCATCCTTTTTTTGGCGGGAAATAAAAAACTAGGCATCCCTGTATGGCGGGAAGTGGCCCTGCGATATAAGGGATTATCCAACAAGCCCTCCGGGATGGGGGCAAGCGCTTCAGTTCACAGCCAAAAAAGGACTTTAATTCGCCGCAGCTGCGGTTAAACACGACTCGGCTTATTACCAATTGTATATCCCGTGTTCTTTGAAGTGAAGCTACTGATAGAAAAGGCGGGAAGATGCTTTAACAGTGTACCAGTTTCAATTTGATAACCAAGTCCATATAACTTTTGTCCTTTCTGATCTACTGACTACTTTTGTTGGACACGAAACTTTAACCGTTCACCAGTTGAATATTAGCAAGAAGTGTTCAAATCAGGGCTTGAATCCAAACTTTGATGACAAGTACTACAATTCACGCAAAGGCAAAATAAAAAACCAATAATATCTAGAAAATCCCGGAGGGCTGGGTTTCTTGGAACCCTGGTTCAAGTTAATTTTTTCTTCCTAAAATCAATTTAAAATTTATATCTTAAAGGCTACGTTATACTTTGGGATCTCGACCTGAACTGCAACTTTGATTCGTCATATCTCTTAGCCATGAACCAATCACTACAGAGAAATCCCTTGAGAATGTCCTCTACCCAATGACAATAAATGCATGATTACATGATCTCACAGTCATTTTGAATAAAAAATAATTAAATGACTGACCCCTGAACCCCAAATTACGAAATTTGAAATGTGATAGCTTCCTGTGAAATCCGTCCACAAACTGTCATCTAGCCAGTGATACGTTGTTTAGCTACATCAAGAAGTGATTTACTATAAGATGGCATAACAAAGCGTCCGGTGCTCAAGTCATAGTCGAAAATCCCCCATCATGGGTCGGGGGGGGGGGGGTTGGAAACGGATGCGGGATATATAATATTTTATCTTACTCTGTTTTCCACCTTCTCTTTTACTTTTTCGCTAAGCCTTTGTTTGATTTTTGGTATACTAACGAAATCATAAGTATAGTACACTTGATTCGATTTAGAAATAATTATAGAACGAACGATTTTCACGTAGAGACACATTCAAAATCCATCAAGTTAGGTTCAAAACCTTTAACCAACTTTTTAATGGCAATTTAAAACAACTGTCGTAACATTTCAGCACCGCGAGCAGCCTCCATTTTCTGTTTACTTTGCTGGAGGTTTTTTCTCTCTAGTCGAAAACTCGGAATACGTCATTCGCGTCTGTATGACCTATCCCCATACGGGATCCAATGGGAAAGTGCAGAGCAATGACGGACATGAAAGGGGTGGGGCTTACTTGTCCACTACCACTAACACCGGCGTAAGAGTAGAAGCCTAAAATTTCGCTACTTATGCCTTCTTATAGTAAATCACTTCTTGTTTATATCAATTCACTCTCAAGATAATTTAACGTGGAATGATAACTTCACGTTTATTTACTTCCATTTTTATTCATTGAGCCATTAGAAAACCTTCCTGGGTTTTACATTTTTTGATGTCTTAGTCATTCTTATACTGTATTGGATAGGGTCCTCTCGTTTAAAAATTTGTACGAAGTCTTTAGCTCCCGGTTAGTTATATTCTACGGAATCGAATGTATAAGCAGATCAATGTCACGAGCATAGGGTTCAATCGACGCCGCGGATTACCGTGTCCCAACAAGCCTATTGTCATCAGATTAATATGTTGATGAGTTCGCTTCATGCCCGCACGCAGACCGGGGGAAAAGGTTTTCATGGATGGATTACCTTCTCGCTGTTGGCCATTTTGGGTAACGAAATCTCATGGACCCCCTTCGTTTTGGGAAACCATGTCTGAAATAAATATTTCCCACACTTCAAGACGATGGTCCAAGACTAAAAATACACCAATATCAGTGCTTTTTTCATCTTGTAAGCTAATTTTTAGCAGCTGTGTTGTAATCCTTGAAGATTTGCGCTAATATGTAGTTCCCGTTACGTTATACAATAATTTAGTGTCTCAGAGTGTTCCACGTAATTTGCAACGTCGTTAATTGAGCGTAGTTCCAACGATTACAGCGTACAATATTACAAAACGTGAAAAAATAAAAGATAACTTGAAAAATGAATTTGCTGAAGTGTCAAAACAGTCAGATATAAAATTTTTCATAATGAAACATCGATTATTTGGAAAAATTACTTTTCTTCGTGTTTCTTCACCAAAGCACCATTTGCCTAAAATATTTTTCAACATTATTTACACCATGTTTACACTCAACTTTAGCTCTCAATTGTAGTTCTTGGAAGATAATGGACTGTGGGGATCTTTAAAGGACATTAGTGTTTAATTTCAACACTAATTGATAATAGTTGGAACTAAAAAAATTGAGCTGAACGAGTTACATTTTGCTATTTGAGCAGATAAACTGAATTAGTGACTGGCTAAGGACCAAAAGCAAGAATCCATTTAGAATCTTAGCCCCTTACAACTCAGTAAGTAAATATTCTTAGTAACATCACTTGTAAATAATTATATCAAATTATATAATTACTAACCTCTGATGACACGAAGGAATTCTTTCCGAACGTATGTATAGTCAAGAACCGATATCTAGTTTACTAGGGAGAAGTTATAAATTCGCCACATTTCTAGCTTTATCTCCAGTCCAAACGTAGGTCCGGAGTTAAATTACAACCAGTATCTCATTGGTTCTTGAAAACGTATTTTCCGACTGAGGAGAGGCGAAATAGCCCGACCTCATTTTTCGTCCCCCCTTGTATTTTGAAAGGGGGACTGGGACTGTGGCGCACGAGTACTTAGGCATCTTATGTCTTCTCCCTAGTAAACTAGACATCAGTTCTTGGTATAGTAATGGTTGGTATTGGTGGGTTGTGTTAAACTTATGTAAATTAAATAAAGAAACGCATTGACTGTATATATACAAATAATTTAATAACAAACATAGTATACATAGATAATTAGTTATAATGACATATAAATAGGTATTTGTTTATAATTTATTATTATTTATGAAAACATCATAAAAATGATGTCGAAATAAGCTCGTTTGAATTTGTAGTGGATATGGGATGAACATCTACCCTAGTGTTTTTGAAATAATTTAGACGATATGCTAATTACCAAAAAAAAATTAATAGTAAAAAGATCACGTAAGTCCATCAAGTCTACTCTTAAATCGGTTCATTTAATTGCATTTCAAGTTTATAAGGGGTTCAAATAATCTTTTGAACTGTTTAACTACTTTCCGCTTGTAACGAAGGTGCTCAAAGACTATAGTACTGTAGGGATTTTTGACTCTTCCAATCCACTGAAAGATTACATTATTAAACGTTCAAAGGTGACGTAGATCCCCTTCTATTATCCAATTGGTGGGCGCCATTTGATGTCGTCATAATTCTTGTAGAGTTGAGCGGTTTGCTGTGATTGGCTGATTGTCGCGTATGTTGCACTATGACCCCTCTCTGTTGGGCCTGCGCCAACCTTTGAAGCCTTTGTCGCTCGTTGAATTCGCGTTGTTGTTTCCTTTGTTTGGCTCTTCGGTTTTTGAACCAGACCTGCCAAAGAAACAAGTGTTGAGAACGATCTTTTAGATCTATTTTAATTAAAATGAAAATGAGATTTTGGGTTTTGTGGGCAGCTATATACGCGGCTAAACTTCTTTCTAAAGACCCCGTTGCTTCTCGAGAGTCGTGACACGCGCCGGTTCGAGTGTTGGAACCCGTAAATTCGGATCTATTGTAAGCGGACACGATGCTCCTAGAGGAGGTACTCGAGAGTCAGGTGGCCGTGAAGTCAAGATTCTGAAGATCTTTAGAAAATACCACCATACACAAGAAATATAGCATAAGTTTATAGTACATAAGTTTGACTGATTTATCTTATATATTTTGAGAAAGTTGTTTGTTTGTTTGTTTGTATAGTTCCGAATTTGACCAAACTGCGTGTTTGATATCATTAAGGCTCATTAGAAGTTGTTTGGTTGAGTTCTTCTCAAACCTGGGACGGAAACGAAACCCAAGGAATTAAGTTTGTAAAGATTGTACTATTAATTCTATACCCGTAACATTTTAGTTTTATGATTAAACCCTAATTACGCATCGTTTTATTGAATTTAGAAGTTGTAATAGCAACATCATACATAGATATTTCGTAAAAGTAGACCCAAAGACTATTTAAGTGATTCGATGGAGTGGACCACCAAAAGCCCCATAGTGTTTTATGGGAAATTTACTTATAATCTGTGAATTTAACATTTAACATTACGGAATAGTGTCAGGTCATATCTACCCCTGTAGAATTTAATGTTTAGTGTCTACATAGATAAGAAACTTATCCCGAATTAACAGTCTCCGTGCAGCTCAGCTTTTGTGCAAGTGCACTTGTTCGAGTGTAATTGCACGCGAGGCGAAGATTCGGTACTCGGCGAGTAGTGTGACGCCGTCTTTAAAAATCTCATTACTTTTCTCGTGTGGTAATGAACAATGCTTCGAGAGGGTAGTGCGGGGGAACGATTCGCTCGTTAACAAAGAAACGAAAAGAATGACGTCATGTTTAAATAGAGTAAAAATAATGTAAGGCTTCATGGCGACTAATTCTCTATCTCAGCCGCGATTTTTGCAAAAATCTCGAAGCCTTATTATGAAGATACGCTTGGCTATATTAGCCCGCAGACTGATGCAGGGTTCAACATTGCGATCGTATAGGACCACCCCTAAAATCACCACCCATTATATTACACCAAGCACATGCTATTATTTTACAAATAAAGTAGGTAGATGATGAAAGAGGCGGTTCAACTTTGATGTCAGGCAAGGAAGGACAACAACATCTTTAGCTTTAAACGCATCCATGGGTTATTCGTCATCGTGCAGATAAGTTTTCAATCAAGACCATATGTTTTGATTACGTTATCAATTTTGAAGGCGAATATGACTGTTGAATTATTTATATTTATAATGCTTTGACAGGACAATAGTCATTACTGGTTAAATTTTCAAGCACTAAGAGCGGACTATATTAATGTACTAAAAGCATAGATTTTAAAGACGATTTTCAAGTATACTAAGAGCGGACGATTTTGAAGCGGGCGATTTTAAAGTACTAAGAGCGGGAGATTTTAAAGTACTAAGAGCGGGCGATTTTAAAGTACTAAGAGCGGACGATTTTGAAGTACTAAGAGCGGACGATTTTGAAGTACTAAGAGCGGACGATTTTGAAGTACTAAGAGCGGACGATTTTGAAGTACTAAGAGCGGACGATTTTAAAGTACTAAGAGCGGACGATTTTAAAGTACTAAGAGCAGACGAGTGGACGATTTTAAATTACTAAGAGCGGACGATTTTAAGGTACTAAGAGCCGCAGAGTGGACGATTTTAAATTACTAAGAGCGGACGATTTTAAATTACTAAGAGCGGACGATTTTAAGGTACTAAGAGCCACAGAGTGGACGATTTTAAATTACTTAGAGCGGACGATTTTAAGGTACTATAGCCGCAGAGTGGAAGATTTTAAATTACTTAGAGCGGACGATTTTAAGGTACTATAGCCGCAGAGTGGAAGATTTTAAATTACTAAAAGCGGACGATTTTAAAGTACTAAGAGCAGACTATTTTAATGTACTAAGAGCACTGGATTTAAATGTAGAGTCTGTGCTTGTTGCCATTTTTTGTGCACCCAACCTCCTTTTGTCGAAAAACCTTGTCGAAGACTTAAAAAGTACCGTCCATAACCCGATTAATATTTTTACTCGCCGACTCTCAAGCTGGATTTCCACTCGGTCGAAAATCTCAGCACATATGACTTCAAACAAAAGGACTTCGCTGGATTGGTAACTTTGAAGCCCTGTCTAACGTCTTTGGATCCACGTAGCGCATATTCCATCTTAACCTTAAATCAAGCAGACAATACTGCGTCCCCCTTTTGAAAATGGTCATTTTGCAATGCAGCCATTTTCCCGATGAAACACGTTGAAAAACTGTTATCATTGGTGGAGCTCAATGAGTTACACCGAACCATACCGAAAAAAGTGTGGAACAGAGATTATGTTCTACCAGGGATAGATTTAATTTCAGAAGTAGGAATGGAGAACAGAGTAATCTGAGCGCGCGTCAAAGTTCCGGACCCCCTACCACGGGACGGAAGGGTATGAAAGAATAGGCGGGTCATAGCGACAGAGGTAAAAAGGAATTACGTATTTTTCGCCGTCCACGTCAGCAACGTCATCAAAACGTAGTTTAAGTGAGCCAATAAGATAATTTAAACTTTTCGTTACGTGTTGGCGGGAGGGGCTCTATTCTGGGCTATGAGTCGGACTTAAATACTAACCGTTCTCTATTCCTACTTATAAAATTAAATCTATCCCTAGTTCTACGGAATCCAAATTCCGTCGTGGTGTGTTTTCGATCGAGTGGGAATCAAGCTTTAACTGTTTTTTGACCAATTTCGTCCCCCCTCATTGGACTTTTTTGAAATGACCGTCGTCGTTGCGTTTCGTATCGAATTTCCTTGGAAAAGGGAATAGCCGAATTAAGAGGATTTTGACGGGGCTTTTATCGAACAACTACTTCTCAGTCCATAGTCGACGTAATCAGCGTCAAACGCCATTGGCGCGCGCGCCCGCCATATAGAGAAAAGCCATGGTTTTCCTTCGCTGCTACCTTCTGTCTTTGTCAGCTATGTTCCACGTTTTTAAACGGCTTCCCGATTAGTAACAGCATAAGTAAAATAATTCTTTCCAAGTTAGCTATGGACCAGTTTGGCTTGTATTTTCCCGCAATAGACCTTTTCAAAGTAAGAAAGGGGGTTGGGAACTCTCAGTATCGGGACGTGCAAGCGCGTGCAAGTGAGTTGATACATTGCAGTCTCTGTGCACTCTCATGATACAAAAAGACTACAGCGCAGGCGCCAAAAAGCGACATGAAAGGCAAAGTTTTACCCCCGTGTCTATTCCTCTTAGTTACATCGAAATCGACCCCTTTCTTCCACTTTGGGAGTTTTAGGCTCGCGGTGTAGAAAACTATAGTTAACACCTAACTATAGTTACTCCTCCCTGCAGCTTAGATGAGATGTTTGGTTATTTATGGTAGCAGTGTACTGTTCTTGGGTGTGGGATGTTTGGAATCGGATTTCTCTGGCACACTCTTTACGCTAATAGGATTGCAAGGGAGCTGACCAAATCCGTTTTATGTTTTGTAACGTAAAACAACACGATTTTTTTTCTTACGGATCTTTTCCCTTGTTCTTACGTATGGATTATTTTTCTTTACATCTGATCTGAGCCGAAAGCTTCAAATGACAAAGTACTTTAAGTTAATCTTCCTTCAATGCTCCAGGCGCCATTTTACTCCCTGGTTCCATTGGTTAAAGCGGAGGGATAGCAATCCCCTTCATACTAAACCTTAAAATCTTTATTTTCTTCTAATAATTAAATCTGTTTTTCCCAAAGTTTTTTACAATGCAACACGTCATTTGCCCGATTTCGAATATATGACGCGTCTTCCCACGTGATTTGATTTTGAATTTCAGAGAACTGTACGATCAAAATGTTGGTGAAAAGTATGGTTTTATAGCCTGAGTTAAACAAGGTTCCTATATCCTATTGTGTAACCATTTTCTCAACGTATTTAGGCGGATTTTGTGTTATTTAATTAGAACTTAAATATGAACATTGTGGTAGAACCAATGAAGGAAAGAAATAAATTAGCAGTAGAAAAAAAATCATAAAAGGGGAGAGCCTTGCCCGTCATGACGTTTTGCTTACTTTTCTGGCGACCATTTTTAAATGCTATACATAAAGCTAATAGAAATCATTATGTATCTATCCATTTTCTCAACTCAACGTATATATGTAGGCGAGCTAATTATTATGTATGACGAATTTTACCTCGCGAATAATCGCGTTTTATCTTTACCCGACTTGGCGTTGCTAACAACCTATGAAATCACAGTTAGAAAGACGTCAGAATTATGACGCATGACGGATTGTAAGTTCTCAAGCCCGGCCCATAAAACCCTCATAGAGAGGCCAATAAATGACTAAAAACTACCACGTGGTATAAAAAATTTTCAGTAATATCGAGAAGTGATATCTAGTTTATAGGGAGTATCTATAAATTGGTTCTTAAAAACTCACGTCGGGGCGACGCGAATGACGAAAATTACGTATTTTCCGACTGTGGAGAGGCGAAATATCCCGGCTTCCTTTTAAGTTCCCCCTTGTATTTTGAAAGGGGGACTGGGACTATGGCGTGCGAATACTTAGGGATCTTATACTTTCCGCCTAGTAAACTAGATATCCCTACTTGGTAATATATTAGGTTGATAGCTATGAATCATATTTACGCTTTTGACTCGACATTTAATGGTACAGCGTTTGGGAAACACTAAATTAATCGAAATTGGAATTTTACCAGGCCTCCCCCCCTCGAATCTTACGAGGATGTTTGAATAGGAAGAAGACAGTGATTAAACCGGATATTGGAAATAGCCTATTGTCTTCTACTACGAACTTTCTCGTGACTTCACACCCTCCTATCTCTTACCACGATCTTGGCCACCATATTGGAAGTCGTCAGCTCAAGCCATACAATTTAGACTACCAATATTGACGTCACATTCCCGTAGCTCCTCCCCTCCCAGTACCACTATATAGGGCAACGGGCTAGAGACGGACTATGGGGTTTTATTTTAATGAATTGAAAGCTTACCTCAACTCTTTCTTCCCTAAGGTCAACCCTCATGGCGAGTTCCTCCCGCAGTAGTATATCCGGATATTGCGTGCGTTCAAAAGCGGCTTCTAATTGTTCCAATTGCTCCTCGCTGAAGATGGTGCGATGTCTCCTTTTCCTTCTTCCTTGGAAAGGTAGAAGATGACTAGCGAAAGGGTGACCCAAGGCGGGATAACCCAAATGGGAAGCTGGAACTCCGTAGGGACCCATGGGAAAGGCGCCAGATCGAAAATCTTGGTAGAAATGTTGCACGGAAGCGGCCATAGCTCCTTGATGGAATAAACTCGATGGGTAATGGTGATGTTGATGTTGGCTTCCCGTACCGAACCTAGGATGATTTTGCGCCTGGTGCGTGTGCGATAGGCTTGCCGCCGTGATAAGGTTAGAGTGCGCTTGTATGGGTGCTGTCGGTGTGCCATTATGACTCAGAACTGATGTGGTAGTGCCTGGGTGCGATGTCGCCGAACCACCAAATCCTAAATAATGATGAAATATGTTAGTTTAAAGGAAAGGATCACGGTTCTACACATTATCCCTTGAAAGAACGACCTTTTTCTAAATAGGGAAAATATTAAAAAAATTAATGATCTCTTATTGCAAAATGATTAGCATTTAATTACTCTTTAAAAGCTGAGTATTGTCTCGCCATGTTTAGAGGTGTACTCGCATTCATGATTCAACCAATCATGTTGGGGTAAGGCTGGGGTTCTGGCTAGCAGACGCCTCTAAACATGGTCAGGCAGTAGTCAGCGTTTCTAAGACTAATTAAATGCTTATTATTTTGCAATAAAGAAATCTGTTTTTTTTTAATATTTTCCCTTCATAGCATATAAATCATTTGTCTTTGGTAGTTTGGCGTGTATAATTATTTACGATGAAATTTGTCATCAGATTACAAATTAATTTATTTCGTTTTTAAAAGCAATGTCAAGGAATCTGCAAGGGGATAATCACTCTCACGTTCGTTGTACACCGATTACGAATTACTAGCAATAGTTTTAACATTGTCGATCGAGGGCAGGGGTTTTAATGATTACGCGAAATCCCTTTTAGTACAGTCAAAGGTGCAGCGTGTACACCGCGATTATGTTGGGTGGTTGGCCTCTCGGGAATCTATTACTGAGATTATAAAATCTTGCGATAGTTACCGAAACTAGGTCATTAATCACAAAGTATCAATTCCTTCAGTATTTCATGGGCATCATAACACTTTCCTATTATTTGTGACGTCATTAATAACTCTTCAGAAAGTTGTTTTTTTGGTTTGTTTCTTAGTTTATGCACAGTCACAATTCGTTAATTTCCTAATTTTACCAAAAACTGCATGATTGGTATCAGTAACACTAGGGGAAGGTTTATTAGATGTGGTTCAGTTAAGTTCTTCTCAAGGTTGGGATGACAGCGAACCCCTAATCATTAAGCCTGTTCTAGACACGTAATATTTTAGCTTTTTGATTAACCCCCAATTAAGCATCCTTTTATTGAGATTGAAAGTTGTGCAAAAGGTTAGTTTCTAAAAAACAACATTGTGCAGGGGTCCAAAGACTATTTAGTGTTTAGTGTCTACATACATCCCTCTTCATACTTCTTCAAAACACCCGGGCAATGCCGGGTTTACCTTAACTACTTCCTTACATTTTTAGCGATTAACCAACCATGCATAAATTTTCAAAAACACGTAAAATGACTAAAACCTTTATACTCGTTTGCAATAATTATTCTTCCATAAAAATGAACTCACCAAAATGCGTTGACAACATGTGCTGTTGAACATTCCGCGTTAAGGGACTCAAAGCGGCCCCATTAACAGGCATCCAAGTAGTTGTCCCCAATAGACTTGTCCTCTGTCCATCCGAATTCCCCGTCGTCACCACTTTGCCAATTTGCACAGCGGACGATGTCCGTTTCCGGTCCTCATCTGACCCCAAGGATAAAATACTTTCGATGGAGAAATTACCGGCACGATTTCCACGTTCACTTGAATTTCCCATAGTTTTAGATTTAACTGGACCAATCCGTGAGTCCCTTAAATTTTCCACCAAAATCCTGGTTCCTAACACGGACATTTCGCGAAGAATTGTGACTCAAATTGCCACTGAGAAACTCAATTTAACTTGACAAGTTTATGAAAATGAAAATAGTACGATCGAGTTATCAGTTTTCTCCGAAATTATTCAACTACTCTTTTGATTAATTACATGTACTTCTTTATCAAAAGATCAAGATTTAAATAATTTTGACAAACAACACGATTATTCTTGACAAGCACTCGCCTGTCACGCGTCATGATTCAACTTGTACCACCGTGCACCACCTCCAGCACCTTTCGTTTTTAAACTCAAACTAAATCACAGTGTCCCTACGTTTATGGGTGTCCGTGTGTCCCGTTGTAAGACTTCCAAAGTTTGGTTCCAGCTTTGGAAACTTAATTCAACCCCCGGTTTTTTCTAACCCCCCTCCGGGAGATGGGGGGTATGTATTTGCAGGTTTTGTGTACTATATTATTTTATTATAGGAAGAAGGCTTAGGCGTTTTGCAAGGCTTACTTTGGAAGCCGATTTATTTGGTCTGCAAACCGATTATAGACCTGCGATTGAGTTGTTATGGGTGGAGCTATAGCTTTACTGTATTTTTACATCACCAATGTGTGTGGGACATACGACAAACTCGTCCAGGGGGGTGGGGGTTTCAGATGCAACGATATAGAGGAATAAATAAAGGACCAGTGGCAAGAAGACAGAAGAATAGTGTATAGAAACTAGTTTTACTGGAGTTACGTGATTTTTTTTATCAATCATTTGGGAACTTACAAAGAACCCCATGTTTTATATTAGCAGTTCTGTTGCCTGCTTTTAAAAGTCATGAATTCTTTATTTAACTTGGAAACAACGGCATTTAAGCTGTTTAATCTGCGGACTTCAATCTTAGGGAGTTTTTGTTCATTTGCGGATTCAATTTCTGGCCAATTCACGACCTTAATGGGCAAAATAATTAATTGCCTTTTCTATGTAAAAAGGGGTAGGCAACTCTCAGTATCATGACATTCAAGGGGATTGATACATTGCCATCTCTGCGCACTCTCATTACACAAAAAGACTACAGCGCAGGCGCCAAAAAGCAAGGTAGAAGGCAAAGCTTTACCCCCGTGTCTCTCCCTCTTAGTTACGTCGAAATGGTCTATTAATACAGCATCACCGTAGTAACCACCATATTACTGTTCTTGAAAGAAAATTATTTCACAAAGTTCCACTATAGAAAGCTTTCAGATGGGATAGTAGTACGTCATACCCTCCCAAGTCTTACCGCTGTTCTGGTAGCCATATTGGGTGGTCTCAGCTTCATTCCTGATTTAAATCCACCAATATGGCAGCGTAAATTATGTCACCAGACTCAGCTTCTCCTCCAACTGAATGCTCTCTATACCACTTTGGCATTTTTCCATCTCTGGTCCTTTAATTCGTTCCTATTATAGTAAGGTTTCGGCTCACCCTCCCTCAGCATCAACCCTCTTATTTTGATCTCTAGCATTAAAATCTAGGTCCCTCCGCGCAATGGCCAGGCTAAATCTTTGCCCAACGTGTTGTACCTAGTAGTTTTTACAGCCAGGCATGCAGTAGCTCACCGCATCCACGTGTTGAGGGAAGTGAAAAAGAACATCCGATTATTGAGTTAGCCACGCCTGTTCTCTCGTATTTTGTGCATTAGGGTGAGCTGGGACCCAATCGGATCTGATTTAGGCCCCAGTTAATAACAATTGGTAGGCGGAGTTCTTTAGCCTTTCGAGTTTTGAAAGGGCATTGTTGGGGCTTCCCCCCGTGGTTTTTTTGGACCACCGATGAATGATACTGAAGAGGAGCCCATCACCAAGGAGTACGATAGACACAATACCTGGAAACCAGTATACAATGTACCGCTGGATTCAGTTTCCCTCACAAATTCTGCACTGCTTCTTCATTTACTCCTGAAATTAGTAAAGTCAGAGAAGTCATGCGTCATACTTAATGGAAGGTATGTTATAAACTTATGTTCTTTCAGTATTCTTTTTTTTTCACAGCAAAATGTGGGTGTAGAAAAAGTAGGAAACTAAAGCCTCTTTGGTGCTTAGCTTATCTATCGACTCAATCGTCGCGTGATCTGTAGGCAGTTGACGCTCTATGTTATGTTCCTCTAGACACTAAAATCGGAGGCTCCGCTAAAATAGTTAAATCAGACAGATGACACTTCCTTTCAATAATCAGTGCCCCTGTCTGTCTTATCAACCTTAATATATTTCCCCTAAGTCAATAACTAATAATCGATATTTTACTTCTAGTTCTGAACCTCTATTACAACATTATTTACATCGTAACAGCTCATTTGTCACTCTGTTTTGCCGGTTTGAAACGCGCGCCCGCGATTAAAGAGAGCAATGCGCCTGCGCTGTTGAGTCGCTTATCTCTCTGAGCTATTCTTATAAAGAAGAAGTGCCTTGCTTCTTCGTGGCCCATTAGCTCAGTTGGTTAGAGCGTCGTGCTAATAACGCGAAGGTCGTGGGTTCGATCCCCCCATGGGCCATAACAAATATTTTTAATTATTATTTTCTAAATTATTCATCAAAGACCTTATAAATGAAATATATATTTTTATTTACAATTTAAAACTTACCTAGAAAAAATCGCCGAAGAAAATACCCTTAAAAATATCGATGTTTTGTTTTTAGTGCCACCTATTATTATCGGATTATGTTACTAAATTCCAATTTATTTTTAATTTTATTTTGAATATTATACAGAAATGTTTGCCAGTTGTTAGGTAAGTTAATATATTTTAGTAATTTGAGATTTTAATTTTGAAGGAATTATAGTTGTTTCTGACTCTCAGTGATAATGACAGATGGCGCGGTATGCCTATGCAACCGGTAATTTTAAAATAACGTGATTGTGAATTTCGAAATTTTTAAGGAAGTTTTTTTTTTCAATATTATTTATGTTGCACTTAAGTTAATATATATAAAGCCGTAAAATGGGTTTAAATATAGTTTTTATTTAACAATAAGCCAGTCTAAATAAGACTTATAACCTTCGTATTTTAGAAATAAAATATTCCTGTCATTGTATTGCGATAGAGTTTATAAATATTCGGGGAAGCTAAAAAGGCGTGAAATTGCTGGTTTCATATCATTATATACAACTTAAAAATACGTGTTAGTTTTTAATTTAGCGCTATAATAGGAATTATATGTCAAAATTACACGTTTCTATTGATAAATTTCAAACAATGAATCGTTAAATTTCTTTTTTTAAATTATTCTGTTTAGTGTTTCATTTGACGGAAATAGGTTTAGTTTAAGCATAATTTTCTGGGTTATATTACAGATGTTTGAGAAAGTGTTTATTCTTTATGCGCAGCCATAATTCGAATGGGCCATTTTAAAAATATCGTTTCAGCAGGTGCGTGCGCATAAACGAGGGAGGGAAAAATGCCTTCCACCTCTGCTTTTCCCGCCCAGTTACATATTTCTTTATATTGGACTTTTTAAGTAAAGACTTAGTTGACCAAACGTCTTGGTTGATATCAGTTACACCAGGGGATTGATTGAGTTAGGTCTACTCAAAGTCGAATCCTCGAACCCCTCCTATCCATTAAGCTCGTAAATATCGCCCTATTCCTGACTTGTAACATTTTAGCATTGATTTTCAAAGCCTGCATGGGTAAATCAAGCGATATTTATATTGTGTTCAACTTGTCATTTTGAAACTAATCTATTTATTTATGTCCTAGTAATATTGAATATCAAGGTGGAATTACCCCAATGGTAAACGGCCTGACCACTTGTGGGAGAACCATATACAAAGGTAAGCAACCACATTACTTTCTTTTAAGCTATAGTCCTTTGAAGTTTTATTCGGCGGCGTATTAACTGTCACATCATTTTCATTGCAAAATATTTATATTTTATGGTTAGTATCAAGGGAAAACATAAAGGTTAAACCTCCCACTCTTTCTTAATCTCCCGAAATGAAGTAAAAAAAATTACAAGCTTCTATGGGCACGAAATATATGTAGAGCCAGGTAGCTATCACATAAGTTACAACTTATCTGCATATATATGATCATATCAAGAAGTGATATCTAGTTTATTAGGGAGAAGGTATAAATTAGCCACATTTCCAGCTTTATCTCCAGTCCAAACGTGGGTCCGGAGTTAATCCTCGCCTCTAAATTACAACCAGCATCTCATTAGTTCTTGAAAACTCACGTCAGCGCGACGCGAATGACGAAAATTACGTATTTTCGGACTGAGGAGAGGCGAAATAGCCCGGCCTCCTTTTACGCCCCCACTTGTATTTTGAAAGGGGACTGAGACTATGGCACGCGAATACTTAGGCATCTTATACCTTATCCCTAGTAAACTAGTTATCACTTCTTGATCATATGTTTTTGGTCGAACGAACTAAAGGTTTCAACGTAATCGAGCTACAGTGTAGACTCGAGCATCATGGCGTGTCCATCGAAGACTCTACAGGAATCGCCTGACGGTGAGCTAGAGACATTTACTTTGGTTTTACAGTTTAGTTGGAGGATACAGAGAGGTTTGAAGATTTTAGCCGCGTTTACACTAGAAGCTTTCTAACCGTTTTGGGAAGGTTGAAATGGAATATTTTGCTATTAGACGTAGAGATCCTTCATGCAAAAATGCAATCATTTAATTTTTATTCAACAATAGTGTTTCTAACAAGTCTGACATAAATTAATGGGCGCAACGTTAGTGGAAAGAACATGAAATCTACTACATTTAGTTATGTGACCCCTAAATCAATGAAATAGTCACACTTAAAGGTACTACAAAATACCTTCGTGTAAAGGTACTCCAAGATACCTCTTAAAGAAGGTATTTTTGAGGACTACAAGGTATTTTTTGCTACCGAAATGGGTATCATTTAAACCCCAACAAAGGTCAGAATAATACTACACTCAGAAAGGTTCTTCGAAAATATACTTTATATATACCGCTTGCCCTAGGAGGCTGAAAATTACTCATAAGTAGTTGGCGCGTACTAAGAAAGATTTTTCCGATTTGCCGCCATCTTAATAAATGGTGCCCAGAAATGTAAAAAAAAAATCTTCTCCATGCGACAAATATTTTGTACACTGATTTCCTTTAACCTGTAGACGGGCTGAATTGTCTTTTGGGTTCGATTTGTTGCCATCTTTTTAAATGACGGCCAGAAATCTAAAAAGCCTTCTTTGTGGATTAATGTCCGCATGAAAAGTAATAAAAATGTGCCGACGGGCTGACGGGCAACGCCGAGTGCCTTCGCTCCTAGGTGCTACAAAAATATTAGTCATCAGCAAAATCTACCAATTCTTTATATCATTTTGATGGAAGTTCTTATTACACGGGAGCTAGTATTAATTATATGTATTTAAATATTTAAGAAAAACCACAAACTCGAGATTGAAATTGATCTTAGTTTGATGTTTGCTCCGGTATCTAATTGGAGAGAAATTTAAATCTAGGGTAGAAAGCCGCTACCCAATTAAGTGGTAAAACTGAACCGAACCTATGTTTATGTTTATATACAATATTACAATAGAGATTACTTCTACGCTGTAATTACTAGGTGCTAATGGTGAAGTAAACATTATTAGAGAACTTGGGGGTATTTTATTAGTGTCAGTAATAATCAGCAGACCGAAGGTATCTGTTAAGTCCTTTTCTACTTCTAGGGTACGATAACATACCACCTGAAGCGCTGAAACTCTGAAGGTTTTTATTATATATACCTTATATTTCCATTATACCTTTTTTGAAATCATTTAATACCCGCACTGTGAGAAAACTGATTGGGTACTAAAAAGTCGTGGAGGTATGAAGTACCTAGGGTTACGAGAAACGTCTAGCCTCCCAATGGCAGGGCTTCCACCAACGGTTCACACCGCAATTGCTGGTTTTCTTATCATTTACTGTGAATCAACCGCCTTATATACCCTAAATTTACAAAAATTGTGAAAATGATGTTCTCTAGAAGTCAAACTTTAACAATAGCTATGCTTAAAATGATTTTAGGAATAACGATTCTTAAAACGACATAACTCAAATTAGTGACGATAAAAATAATTAATATCAATTATATTTATTTAATTATTTAAGAAAAACCATGCACTTAATTGGGTAGATAGCCCTCGTTTCGACTCAGAGAGGTTTATTTTGGTTTCCCAACTTGTCTATAATCTACGTTGCGATATCTAGTTTACTAGGGAGAAGGTATAAATTCGCCACATTTCTAGTAAGGTTTCCCACAGTTCGGTTCAAATCGGTTTTGGACTAAAACTGAAACTGAACTGAAACTTTTCAGTTAGGATTTTCAAGAACTGAAACTGAACTGAAATTATCAGTTCGGTTTAGCCAGGAAACCGAACTGATCAGTTCAGTTTTCAGTTATAACTGAACTGAACCGAAAACCCCTTCAGAGATTCTCAAGAAGAAAAATACGGTGTCAGAGGCCCAAAATACCCAGATTGTAACTATTAACCCCTAACATTTTCTACTACTACTAAGTATTTTGGACCTTAAGAGTCATGTTTATTTCACTAACTACTAATTATTAACATTGAACAATTTAACTTTGACTAATTAACTAATTGTTAGCATTGAACAATTTAACTTTGACTAATTAACTAATTGTTAGCATTGAACAATTTAAATTCGACTAATTAACTAATTGTTAGCATTGAACAATTTAAATTCGACTAATTAACTAATTATTAGCATTGAACAATTTAACTTTTACTTTGTCTAATTAACTAATTATTAGCATTGAACAATTTAACTTTTACTTTGTCTAATTAACTAATTATTAACATTGAACAATTTAGCTTTGACTAATTAACTAATTATTAACATTGAACAATTTAACTTTGACTAATTAACTAATTATTAACATTGAACAATTTAACTTTGACTAATTAACTAATTATTAACATTGAACAATTTAACTTTGACTAATTAACTAATTATTAGCATTGAACAATTTAACTTTGACTAATTAACTAATTATTAGCATTGAACAATTTAACTTTGACTAATTAACTAATTATGATACCCTTTTTAGTTACTAATTATTGGTATTCTTTTAGCCTGTGTCCCAGCTAATCACGGGACTTAAATTAAAAGCTTATTTCTATGCATAATTAAATATACGCGTCATAAATGATGAAATATACGCGACACTAATAAGGTAACTTTACGCGACACATCCCCCAAAACATCATGTTCTATGTTTGCGGGAACGTATTGATATCGTTTCTCGCGATAGATCGAAAGAGTACTTAACTATCTCTTCAGTTCAGTTTTTATCAGTTCAGTTTAAGAAATAAACCGAACCGAACTGAAAACTGATCAGTTTGGAGATGTGCAAACTGAAACTGAACTGTAGCAATCAAATCAGTTTAGGCCCTAAACTGAAACCGAAAATAACTGAACTGAACCGAAAACTGAACTGTTTGAACTGAACTGTGGGAAACCTTAATTTCTAGCTTTATCACCAGTCCAAACGTAGGTCCGGAGTTAATCCCCGCCTCTAAATTACAACCAGCATCACATTGGTTCTTGAAAACTCACGTCAGCGCGACTCGAATGATGAAAATTACGTACTTTCCGACTGAGTAGAGGCGAAATAGCCCGGCCTCCTTTTACGTCTCCCCTTGTATTTTGAAAGGAGGACTGGGACTATGGCACGCGAACACTTTGGCATCTTATACTTTCTCCCTAGTAAACTAGATATCGCTTCTTGCTATAATCTAAATTAAAAAATTACACAAGTAGATAAAAAAGTTTAAAAGGGAAAAACTTTGCCAAATAACTCTTTCCATAAATATGGGGAAGGCTTCCCAAACAGAAAACATTTTTCATAGGCGTTTGGAAGCCTAGGAAAATGCCATTGTGTAACCGGTTTTATCATGTTCTAATAGAATTTTAGTTTTATCCAAGTCGCTCAAAGGCTACAGTAGTTTCTCCTGTCGCTCGATAAATTCAAAACGCCACTGTTTGCTAGTCAGCTCAAATATAAAGACATCTTACCGATATTGTGTGAGTTGAAAGTTTGTCAGGTAAGGAAATATGAGATAAACTTAGATATTGAATGAGGAATATGAGATAAACTTAGATATTGAATGAGAAATATGAGTTAAACTTAGATATTGAATGAGGAATATGAGATAAACTTAGATATTGAATGAGAAATATGAGATAAACTTAGATATTGAATGAGGAATATGAGATAAACTTAGATATGGAATGAGGAATATGAGATAAACTTAGATATTGAATGAGAAATATGAGATAAAATTAGAAAATTAATGAGAAATACGAGTTAAATTTTGGTAATTAACGAGAAACATGAGATAAACTTTGATAATTAACGAGAAACATGAGATAAACTTTGATAATTAATGAGAAAAATGAGATAAACTTTGATAATTAATGAGAAATATGAGATAAACTTTGATAATTAATTAGAAACATGAGATAAACTTTGATAATTAATTAGAAACATGAGATAAACTTTGATAATTAATTAGAAACATGAGATAAACTTTGATAATTAATTAGAAACATGAGATAAACTTTGATAATTGATGAGAAACATGAGATAAACTTTGATAATTGATGAGAAACATGAGATAAACTTTGAAAAATGTGAGATAAAATTTGATAATTTAGGAGAAATAAGAGATAAGCTTTGATAATTTAGGAGAAATAAGAGATAAGCTTTGATAATTTAGGAGAAATAAGAGATAAGCTTTGATAATTTAGGAGAAATAAGAGATAAGCTTTGATAATTTAGTAGAAATAAGAGATAAGCTTTGATAATTTAGGAGAAATAAGAGATAAGCTTTGATAATTTAGGAGAAATAAGAGATAAGCTTTGATCATTTAGGAGAAATAAGAGATAAGCTTTGATCATTTAGGAGAAATAAGAGATAAGCTTTGATCATTTAGGAGAAATAAGAGATAAACTTAGATTATTTATGACGTTTAGATGATTGTGAGATAATCCTAGATAACAAAAACGGATTTATATATTTGTAGATAATTTATGAGAAATATGAAATAAACGGAGGTAATTTCCCTTTTATTACCAATAGTGGATACTTTGAAAACTAGTGTTTGGAATATATTCGGTCGTAATCCTATAATTTCCTGCCATCATTTGAAGAGAGATCCGTGACAAGTGAAATGTCCTGTAATGATAACTATCCACTTAGAGAACGTGAAAGCCAAGGTCTGTAAAAATGTTTTATTAAGAATTAAGGCTCAATGAAAAAACCAGTTTTTTTCCTGGAGATAAAAAAATTGTTAAAAATCTTGTAACGTTTTCTCTTATCACGTTGTTTATATCAACTTAAAGTAAATATGCAAGCAAAAGTTTGATTAATGAACTGCAAATTTTGCCTGATACTGTAGGGGTGTAGAAAAATTATTATTATAAAACCAGGGGCAAAATTTATAGACAGCCCCTATAAGCCAAAAAAGTAAATGTAATTGCAACTAAACAATACCCTGACCTAATCAAACAGTTTTTTAAATCGTAATTTTGATATCTCTTAATTACAATAAACCGTTTCCAAACCGAGGGGGGGTCCCAGTATCGTCTGCTTGATACAGGGTTAAAACGGAACATCCGGTATGCGAGTCCAAAGACGATAGATAGGGCTTCAACCAAAGTCCTTGTTTTAAGCCGTATCTAACGTTTATGAATCCATTAAGCAAACGGGGAGCCACAGTATCGTCTGCTTGGTGTAGGGTTAAAACGGAACATCCGGTATACGAGTCCAAAGACGATAGATTGGGCTTCAACGTTAACAGTCCACCAAAGTCCTTTGTTTGAAGCCGTATCTAACATCTTAGCATCCAATAAGCAAAAGGGGAGCCAAAGTATCGTCTGCTTGTCGTAGGGTTAAAACGGAACATCCGGTATACGAGTCCAAAGATGATAGATACGGATTCAACGTTACCAGTCCACCACAGTCCTTTATTTGAAGCCGTATCTACCATCTTAGCATACAATAAGCAAAAAGGGAGCCACAGTATCGTCTGCTTGGCGTAGGGTTAAGGTCACGGAACATCCGGTATGTGGATCCAAAGACGATAGATTGGGCTTCAACGTTACCAGTCCGCTAAAGTGCTTTATTTAAAGCCGTATCTAACGCCAAAGGGGAAAAACAGTATCGTCAGCTTGACGTAGGGTTAAAACGGAACATCCGGTATAAGAGTCCAAAGACGACAGATTGGGCTTCAACGTTAACAGTCCACCACAGTCCTTTTTTTTGAAGCCGTATCTACCATCTTAGCATCCAAAAAGTAAAAAGGGAGTCACAGTATCGTCTGCTTGACGTAGGGTTAAGGTCACGGAACATCCGGTATGTGGATCCAAAGACTTTAGATACGGCTTCAAATTTACCAGTCCATAAAAGTACTTTTGTCTAACGTCTACTACCGGATATTGTCTTAAGAAAAAAAAGGTGGTCAAACACCAGACTATATTTTAAACACCCCCCCTCCCCATTGCATGTTTACTTTTAAGCCTTTTTTGTTGGTGGATATTGAGCCTGGTAAAGTTGCGGAGAGTAAAAGAGCGGGTTTATTACCACAGAGGAAATCAAAAAGAAATAAAAAAAGCTGTTTCATTGGTTAAAAAAAAAAGAAAGTTTGAATTGGAGTGGTGAGCCAGTTTTTACCTGCCGAGCTTATTTTCAATCGAAAGTTTCGCTCGAATGGTCGTTTATTTTTTTGCATAAGAGCGGTCCGTTTTAGATCATTAATGTCAAAAGAACTATACTGAGAATCAACTTAAAAATAATACTACCTAAAATACTCTAAAAAAGTACGGTTATTTATTTTTTTTAACAATTTTTTATTTGCGATTGAATTTCGTTTTGTAAAGTTGTCGTTCTTAAAATTTTATTCTTTTCTCGAAGCGGTTGTGTGTCGCGTCGCGTTCGAACGTTTGGTGTTCTAGTTATTTTATACTTTACTAATTTTTATTTTATAGATATTAACATGAGTTTACCGGCTTCCGTTCAACCGGCTTCGTTGTACGCTTCGTTTCCACACGCTTCAAAATGGCAAGTGTCAACTCCCAGGATATTAACATCCAGATTACCCGATGCCGAAGTTCCCAATTTGACTTTCTCAGAGTTTGTTTACGGGAATATGGTCAAACATCAGGATGAACCCTTTTTGGTCAGTAAGATTTTTTTTTAAATTATTTGTATGTGTTAATGGAGTTTGTATGGGGTAATATTAATCGGGGTCAGGGGTCAAGGTATCCCCGAAAAAAAAAATTAAAAAATATCCAAGTCGGGGTCGTTTTTGTGATCGCATACGTTGCGGTAAAACAACATTGGTTTCGGAATTTTAGAATAATTACTAAAATTGTCTTGGTATTTGGAAATTAGCATTTTTATGTATAAGGAGGATTATTATATACCTCTATTTGTATCAGGCTAGTAACCATAAAAAGCACACTAAATTCCAAGGTCGGGATCGGGGTCAAGTCGTGGCTAGACAACATAGGTTTCAGAATTCTTGAAAAATTATCAGAAATAATCTTTGGAAATTAGCATATTTAATAATAAGGAGGATTATTATATACCTCTATTAGTATCAGGCTAGTAACCATGAAAAGCACACTAAATTCCAAGGTTGGGGTCGGGGTCAAGGTATCCCCGATAAAAGAAAAAGAAGAACTTGGATCCACACGTCGGGTATAAGACAACATAGGTTTCAGAATTGTAGACAAATTTTCAAAAATCGTCTAATTTCTTGGTATTTGGAAATTAGCATATTTATTAATAAGGATTATACCACTGTTAGTATCCTTGGAAGGGGGAGGGACACTGGTCCGCGACAAGGGAGATGATGAACTTTGACCTCCGTTTTTTGTAGTCTGTTTAATCGTTACCCTCTCAGCTTTTTGTAAAGTAGAAGTTATTTGGGATGAATCAGATGATAGTTTTTGGAACAGGTCAAAAGTAGTTTCCTAGAACCAAAATCTAACCCCGAAAAACGCCGACTACATTTTGCATCTTGAAGGTACCGAGGTCGGATCCCAGTACTAACGTGTTAATAGAGTAATGCCAGTTTTATACCTTTGGACTGAGTCACTCTCTGACAGTGCGAATGTTTGCAAATATGCAGACCTTGAACTGCTACCACTGCATTAAATTATCGGAACAGTTTCCGTTTGACCTATAAATTTTGGCAGATATAATTATAATATTGAAAAATTTATATTTTCAATCAATAATTGGTTTAATATGAATGAAATCTGTACTATCTTGACACTGATGAGGTGATGGTTCTAATTGGTTACTCGAATATTTCTTCAGCCACAGTTTTGTTATTGAAAAATGTGAGTTAGGCTTAGAAAGTAAGTCAACTTGTGAAACACTTGTATAAAAGTAACGGAAAGGTTTCGTTGTTGTTTTATCGGTGTAAATCTTAAAAAAAAATGGTTGTCTGGCCATTTTGTTATCCCCTTTTAAAAAGTGCGGAATTTCAAAATTCAAAAGATTTTTTTCAAAAATAAATGCAAACGCTCTTTATATTAGCACCAAAAGGGCTAGAAGAAGGCAACTTGACCCCTCCTCCATTGAACCTAAACACAACCTAACCCTAAATCAGGACCGTCGAGAGAGAAGGGGGAATTCGGTCAGATTTCCCGGTGCCCGTACCTTCTAGGGGGCCCTGGCCACCTGTAGGGCTGTCTTGATAGGACCCGCGATTTCGTCATTTTCCTCGTGGCCCACAAACTCTCTCGACGGCCCTGTCCTAATTCTACCCTATCCTCAGTTAAACTGTCACAAAATAAATACAATGGTGGTCAGTTTACAGTCTTAACCCTCCTCAAATGGACTTCTACGTGATGAATCCAGTGTAATCAAACTTATACGATAATTTCACCTCAGGATTATTAATTAGTTAATCAAACTTAATTTAATTTCTATTTTATATGATCAAGCAATCGTGAAAGCAATGTTCCCTTTGTTAAGAACGAGTCCCTTCTTTTGTATGACCATTTCAGACGGACGCCACGACGGGTCAATCCCTGACCTTTTCGGACGTAGCCGACTTGAGCCGACGTGTAGCTAGCGCCCTGATGCGATCACCCGATTACGAACGAGGCAAAGTGGCTTGCATTTTCAGTAGTAATTGCCCGGATTTCTTGATCGCTATGCTTGGTGTCTCGGCTTCCGGTATGGTCCCCGCTCTAATAAATCCCAATTTGACGGCCGAAGAAGCCAGAAGGCACGTGGCCGAGATAGAAGCCGACATTCTCTTTGTCAGTCTGGACACAGAAGAAAGGGCGCTCGAGGCCATCAAAAACCTCGATCATGTTCGAGTAAGTACTTTCTGTTTTCATAAATTAAGCGAAGGAAGTTTCTATAAACGAGTTCTCAGTTAAGAAAGCCGCGGTGTTGTTTTTATACCCTCGCTCTGATGAACAAAGAACATCTCGTTTTAGATGTGCAAGAGCTGAAATGTTACTCTAAATTGGTTAAAATACACAGAAAACTTAGTTTTGAATTTTCTCATGGGTACTACCCAACTTTAACATATTTTAAGTTTAATGAAAGTTTTTCGTACACAGGACAAATTTTATGGTAACAGTCTAAATATAAATTTTTAGCGGGGGCAAGATGACAACCCGACCCCCATAGTAGTTTTAAGTCATAGGTTTAATCATAAGTTTATAAGTTATGTTTCTTAAGTATGACACTACCTATACTTCATAATGCTAGAGACTTACTGAGAGCTAGTTCGAGGACGACAAGCGAGAATTGACTACACTCGGTTTTGCAGTTCATCTTCCTATTTAGTCTGTACTAAGCCTTGAAAGCGTCTCACCAGACATCGCTTTATGAGAATCTGTGACGTTTCGCCAACGTCACTTCATGACAAGCTCTCAGTAACCATTTTAATTAAATTAAGGTTTGGTTTAGTTAAGTTGGGCTCGGTTCAATGTGACTCAATTTAAGTTGCAATCTTTAAACACGTTTGCACTGGGCAAACACCAGGTTCTCGAGAAGTCGTAAGCACGACGAACACCGCGGTAACAAAAAGATTCAGTATTCGGCAAATACCACGTGTTTGGCCCCGCTATAGTCTTTTTTCGCTAAAATAATGTAGCCATCTTTTGATATATAATAATGAAAGTTTAAATATATGTATATAAAAAACACTTTTACCTGAAGCCAAATGCGGTTTCTCGTTTTACCATGTCACTTCCTCTAACAAAACGAGTGTGTTGAATGGAAACGTCACGCATGAATAGTCGTATTCCCCCTTAATTGACCCAATAATACTAAATACCAATTACGAAATTACACATACAACTATATATTTATATCCAGAATGTCGAAAATGATTCATGAAACAATTAATATTAATACCAATGAGTCTCTAAAAATACTTCAAAGGACAGGCGCGTTTAATTTGTTGAATTTTAAGTAAATAATTAGACCCAGTAACTAAATTCTACGATTTTCATTAAAAAAAAAGGTAAACACAGCTCAAACCGCTTGCCCTAGAAGGCTAAAAATTTGCAAGAACGTCACTCATAAGTAGTAGGCGCGTACTAAGAAAGATTTTTCCAATCCACAGCCATCTTAAAAAATGGCCCCCAGAAATGTAAAAACTCTTCTCCTATGCAACAAAGTCCACGCGTTTCAAACGATTTCACAGATATTTAGTACACGGGTTTCCTTTAACCTATAGACGGACTGAATGGTCTTTTGGGTTCGATTTGTTGCCATCTTTTTAAATGGCGGCCAAAAACTAAAAAAACCCTTCTTCATGGAATAATGTCCGCGTGAAAAGTAATAAAAAATGTCCCGACGGGCTGACGGGCAACGCCGAAATCCTTCGCTCCTAGGGAGTAGGGAGCTACAAAAATAATAGTCATCAGTAAAATATACCCATTCTTTATATTATTTTGATGGTAGTTCTTATTACACGCGAGCGACGCCGAGGGTAACAGCTAGTCTACAATTTTAAAGAAGATACAAGGAATACATAGTTTTCGGGCTAGGAGGATTGATACCATTTACACCATTTACGCCAGGCTGCTTGGTATCGCACTTTGTCTGCCAAGTACCCTGGCCTCCTGGTGTAAATGGTATCAATCCTAAGTATGAAGAATTGTTAATTTACACCAAGAGTTGGGTTTCACTTCGAAGATTACGCCAGATCGGATAATTGGACGACTATTATCTTCGGACCAATTCGTCCAATAGGGGTATACCCCGACGTTGTGTTCTTCACAGAGAGGCTGTTTATGGTTGGAGATGGATACATTGTTCCGATTGGAAATATAAATTATTTTATGTTTTATCGAATAAAAATAATGAATGCTACGCTGAAGTTTAACTTTTAAATTTATGTTTATTCACATTATTATTTAAACACTATCAGTGTCGCGCCAAGAAAGTGAAAATTCTCTTTTTATAAATACAGGTTTTGAAAAGATTTGAATGAAAAGAAGTTAGTTAAATTTCACCATAAATTACAAGGAAATTACGTGTATAAAATAAATCCTTCACTTCACCTCTATAATTATTATAAAATCAACAATTTAAGTCTGTCAATCGCAATAGGTCCATGATGATAGATATTTAGTAAACATTGATCGTGTTGCCGAATTCGATGCATGGTTTTTATTATATTTAAATTTGTTTTCCATTGAATGCCGCGTTGAACTTGCTTTTTGGGACCTATAATTATGCTAATAAGTTAAATTAATTATACTAAAGAATAAACAGGCTCTTAACAAGAAATAATGATACGTTTCAAAGGTCGTACATGAAAAACATAATTTTAAATCATTAGACTTAAACTGTCATTAGGGAAATAATTATATAGTGCATAACTGAGTTAAAATTTGTCCTTGTAATGTCAGTATGACGTCAGTAGTATTGTTACAGCTTCTAAAAACTTGGTAAAATACGATTATGTTGAGTGAATACTCTACAAAATAACGCTCATAAAGTTAAACCTTATCGAGATTTCGAGTGATTAGAACCTTTTCCAAAAGGGTTCCTTGGTATCGTCTGCTTCATTTATGCTTATTACTGAACATCCGGTATGGAACCAAAGACGTTAGATAAGACTTCAAGGTTACCAGGTCCTTTTGTTTCAACCACATTACCAATCAATGTTCCATCATAGGACAATAAGGTCATAAAACACCAGACTCTATTTTATAATCACCCGAAATTTTAAAAGGGTCTGTTTAAAGGCCGACTTCCCTTCGAAAAGAGCTCTAGCGAACTGAAAACCGAGCATCGAGACTAACAATGGAGCGACCGTGCCGATTTTCGAATTCCCACTGGGGTTGAAGTTGGAAGGGTTCTAGCTAACTGAAAACCGAGCATCGAGACTAACAATGGAGCGACCGTGCCGATTTTCGAATTCCCACTGGGGTTGAAGTTGGAAGGGTTCTAGCTAACTGAAAGCCGTGCAATGTGGTTCTAGCGAACTGAAGATATGCAATAGGGAATTTCCTTCAGGGGGAAGTAAAAATCCGAGAGAAAATAAATGTAAAAGCATTTCTATTGTTCATCTTCAGTTCGCTAGAACCACATTGCGCGGCTTTCAGTTAGCGAGAACCCTTCCATCTTTTACCCCAGCGGGGCTTCAAAAATCGGCACGGTCGCTTCATTGTTAGTTTCGATGCTTGGTTTTCAGTTCACTAGAACCCTTTTCGCTGGAAGTCGGCCTTTAAATAGAAAATAGTCACCGCAACTAAACAAGAACTGATAAATTGACTCCAATTCAGCTCTTGCGTTTATTAATCCGTTCAAGTCAAAACCTAACAATATGGAAAACCTTTTGATAGCGACTGGAAAGTTGTTGATAATTTATGATTGGATAATATAAGTGCTGACTGATTAGTTTAATAGGGGTACTCTTAGTGTTTCTCGGGGAAGCCATGCAATCGCTTAGTATCCATTACGCGCCGCCATTACGAAACCTTAATTGCTCGTATCTTTTTTTATATTGTCGATAAGACATGGTTCCAGTCGGGATATTCATTGTTTCATACCCTCTTTCAATTAAAAAGGAAAAACAAAATGTAGCCTGAAGTATCCCTTTAAAGTTCAAATTTCATTCGAAAAATTCCCCAAAGCGAGGAGATCTGTCTATCCGTCCCAATAAAAGTCCATTACCATATTCCGAAATACACACGAAATAGCCTGTTCATAGATATACATCATACGGTGGGAATAAAATCAGTTGCAACAGAATTTAATTAAATATCGTTTAAATAACACAGTTTCTAAGCCGCCTTAATTACTTGAGCTTGTCTTCAAATTGTCTTCTCAAGGTTAATTAGTTTATAATTAAAATGCGTTTGCCAAGATACCGAAAATCCTTTATTGAAGGTCGATGTAAATGCTTTAATTCCGTTCTCTTACTTGAAATTAAAAGTTTTCTTGATGCGAGTGTTTCGTAATCAACAGTAATGCTTTACATAAAAAAAATGATAGATTCGTGTTTCAAGATGAGAACCTGTTTTTGTAGCACTTTCACTTAAAATCGTTTAATAATTTTAACGCGATTACGAACTCTTTTGAAATAGCGATATCCCCATATGATAATATGGTAATTGCTATTAATTATGTGGTATTAAATTGTCTATGTTTAATTGGGTATAATTAATAATTTAATGAGTTTAAATTGAGAAAAACTATGTCTAAAAAAGAATCAATACCTAAGAACAAATTTTTCAATGGAATAACCGTTTAGAATTAAGTTTCAAAAGCGATAGGGCTTGTTAACTTTTGACCCAAATATTTTATGACCCGGTTAGATAAGACGGCTTTGATTAATTAAATGCTTGAATTTAAACGTCAGTCAATTGATTATGAAATGCAAACTTGTTCAAAAGAAGTAATTATATTTTTTTTAAACTAGAATGTGTACACCTTTGACGAGGTCGATGGAACCCAAACTGAAAAAGCCGTCAGTTTCAACACACTAACGAAGGACAATGGCTCGGCATTGACAAAATTGCCTACGGCTTCGGATTACGAGGCTGACCTTCATGACGTAACGGCCATCATGCTCTTTTCCAGCGGAACATCTGGTTTGCCGAAATGCGTTCTCTTATCGCATCATTCCATCATATCCAACTTGTGTAACTCCCGGTTAGTTCAAGGTCGCGTTTGAGGCCAAAATCTTATCGTTATCTATAGAAACGTTTAAAAACTTTCACTTTCTTACGATGATATTGAATTTGCAGACATCCGGAGATGGCCTTGTATCTGGAAGGTTACGTCGTACTATCTGTGCTACCATTGGCTCACGCTTACGCAATGTTGGCTTTGACGATTCCGTGTCTTGTGCGCGGAATTCGCGTCATTTTGCAGAGAAAGTACACTTTCGAAGGCGCGTTGGAGGCCATTGAAAAATACGGGGTTACGTGCTTTCCCATTGTGCCACCCATCGCTCTTAGGTTGTTGCAGGAACACGAGGGGATTTGTTCCAAGTACGACCTTTCAACTTTGAGTGACCTTCTGTGCGCAGCCGCGCCCATAGCTCCTGAATTTGAGGATGCCTTGAAAAAGAAGTTTAAAATCCGAAGATTTCGACAACGTTAGCATTTTATTTAAAATTTAGACCAATTCCAACTCTTATTGTCGACACTTCCGTCGTCTGCGTAGTTTCACAACAATTAACTTTAACTGTGCATCTTAGACAAAACGCGGGTTTGTTGGCGCCCCTTTCTAGATGTCTGTCCTACTGCACATCAATCTAAGCTTGGAAAAAGCTATTTTTAGCTCCGCCCTAACACACTAGGTACCTTAAAAGAACTGCAAAGAAGTCATCGGCGGGTGGGTAAAAATTATTTGAAATACGTCACAGACATCACGTGATGCCAAGATACAAAGACTCCTCATGGAGTGGAACTGGACATCTAGTCCTTGTTTTTCGCAAGATTGCAGCACCAATTCCATGAAGTGGTAGTTTTCGAAATAAAACGAATTAAGCTTTTTTGAACCACGCCTCTCCTCGGTCACGTGCCTCTGACGTATTTCAAATAGTTTTTACCCACCTGCCGGTGTCTTTTTTACAGTCCCTTGGTACGATCGGTCCCTGCCTTTTCCAAGGTAAAATTAGGGCCATTTGACCCGCGCTTGCTTTAAAAAACAACAAATTACAGAAGTGACTAATACTAAGAGGTGAAATTGGTAAACAGTATATTTCGAAGATAAAATAGAAACTGTACTTAATAGTTTACGGAATGACTGAGAATTCTCCACTGATTTCGGCCAGTCCCGGAAATCAGCATAAATCGGGTAGCGTCGGTCGTCTTTATCCCGGGAACGAGTTAATGGTCGCCGATTTGGAAACAGACGCCATTTTGGGGCCTTACGAACGTGGAGAAGTTTGGCTCAGAGGTCCACATGTCTTCCAAGGTTACTTCAAAAATGACGAAGCCACCAGAGAAACTATTAATACTGATGGTTGGTTGAAGACCGGTATGTTTTTGATGAACTGCGTTTACGATTGTTTAAGATTATAATTATTATTTATTTAATGTGGCGTAATATTTTAGGCGATATTGGTTATTACGACGATGACGACTTCGTTTTCCTGGTAGACCGTAAGAAAGAGATCATTCGGTACAAATGCACTCAAGTGGCGCCTGCGGAATTGGAAGCCTTACTCTTGCGTCACCCAGACATTGAAGACGTTGCTGTGGTTGGCATTCCAGACCCTTTGGCTGGTGAATTGCCAAGGGCTTACGTGGTACGGACAAAAAGTAACGGCTCCAAGGGAAACAAAACCACCAATAATGAAGAATTCAACATAAGTATCGAGACTGAAGAGGACGTTTGCAAGTTTGTCGAAGGTCAGTACAACCAGATGTTAATAATACTTCTCTTCGATAGAAGTGTACCACAAAGTGTGGGGTGATTGTAACATGATTCTTTCCAACATATGGAGCGAGGTTACTAAACCGAATCACATTTATACGCGATAAATAGTTCCCTCGTCATTAGTCTATTAGCGCTTAACTATTTGCCAAGGCGCATGCGCTTGTGGATTTTTTTGTCCCACGTCAAGACAATCAAGGCTTGTGGGTTGATTGCTGAGGATTTAGTACCAAACAGTTATAGAATTCACCCTAGCACGGTACGATGCCCATCTGAAATTTGATGAGCGGAAAAGCAAAAATAAATTGTGAGCCTCGGAAGAATCATGTTACATAACTGAAGTATTAAGAGGATGCGGAGTGTCATCCTTCTTCTATTATCCCCTTCTGGTACAACTAACTCATAAAGTTGTTCCTTTTGTTTCATATGGCTACACGAATTAACTCTTGCATCTTCATTTTGTACTGAAGACAACGCGGCCGCGTTCAAACAACTTCGTGGTGGAGTCGAATTTGTGGACACCATTCCCAAATCACCTACCGGAAAGATTTTGCGGCGAGTGCTACGACAACGGTTCATGGCTGGACATCGCAGAAATTCCCTTAAACTTTGAAAGGGTTATAAAGGATTAACGATTGGTGGTTCATTGAGAAACCCTTTTTTTTGTGAACAAATATTTTACATATCATAAATTTTTATATCCGCTAATCTCCGTCCACTTATATCTCAATTATAATTGATATATATACCATGACACAATTTAATTTGACATTTTAATCACAAGATATATTAGTTTTAAGGGCATTTGTTATATATATATTATCGTATTATGGAGCTGTGATAGTAGCCACGTGGTTACTTTCAAATTATTTTTATTTGTTGCTTTTTTCTATAACATTTAAGTTTTTGTTTTTGTAAATATTTATGTTTCAATGTTATACTAAAATTGATTTCGTTTAATTTTATGGTTTTGGTTAGTTTTTCTATCGCGCATTTAAATTTTCAAGCTGAATATTTTAATTTTAATTAACCCTAATTATATAATTTTCTGTTAATTTATTCTTTACGTCGCAGGCCGCAAGTTTAAAATTTAAAACTAGTAGCATAGACGTTAGGAACATAACCACTTTTTTTATTTTAAACTGATTGCGCAAAGCGCGGGAAAACAGCTTCCCGAATTATTGAGAAATAAACAGGAAAAAATCGACGTTCAAGTGAAGAGACGGAAGTTTTTGTAGAAACAGCTTTCGAAATTTCTGAGAATTATGCGTGGGCCCCATCTTAAACCTCGGCGGACCGCGTGCGACCCGTGGGCCTCATGTTGGGCATCCCTTCTTTATGCATAAGCCTATTTATTTCAGGTCCCAGGGTATGTGTCACAAACGACACCTCAAAAGATAGAAGAGCGCCATATATAAGAATTAAAACATTTCCTTTTCTAACCAAGGATTTTGTTCCGAGTTGTTCGTGCCAAATGCACCCTAACAGCGATGGAATTTTGTATTTGGGAAACCATTATCAAGAAGGGATATCTAGTTTATTAGGGATAAGGTGTAAGATTCCTAAGCATTCGCGCGCCCTTTCAAAATACAAGGGGGGGGGGACGTAAAAGGAGGCGGGGCTATTTCCCCTCTCCTCAGTCGGAAAATACGTAATTTTCGTCATTCGCGTCGCGCTGACGTGAGTTTTCAAGAACCAATGAGATGCTGGTTGTAGTTTATAGGCGGGGATTAACTCCGGACCTACGTTTGGACTGGAGATAAAGCTAGAAATGTGGCGAATTTATACCCCTCCCTAGTAAACTAGGTATCGCTTCTTGAAACTATCAAATTGAACATTTTCAAGGATTGGCAACGTGGAAGCCCTATCTGACGTCTTTGGATCCATATACCGGATGTTCCGTCTCAACCCTATGTCAAGCAGATGATTCTGCGATTCACCCCGTCATATTTGATCCTGACTTTCAGTCATTCACCAATAAATTTCGCCTGTAGGATCAGCATTTAAAATAAAAATATTCCGATTAATTTCATGAATAATAATTTAATTTTTCGGTAATTTCCAGGCTCAATTGAATCTTCTTCCAGTAAAAATTCACGAATTACTTTCTCACGGTAGCAAATAACTCAGTCACGACAAGTCTAAATATTTGGTAAAACTTCCTTTAAAAACGTAAAAACCTTTCCTAGGTCATGAAGTTATAAGCCCGAGGGTCTATTTACCGATGTAAAGTTAAGGAAAAGAAATGTTTAAGATTCATTACTTGACCTGGAGACAGAATTATCTCAGATGCTGTCTCGTTATTATTTTTTTTAACTTATTGAGTTAAATGCACTTTTTCTTTCATTATGGGATGTACTTAACCAGGAAATAGTCCCGTTTTATAATAATACTTCCGCTTTTTCGACTCGAAATAGAACACGAGACTATAAACACGTGTCTCGCGTACACGCCCTTATCTTAATGAACAGTTAACCTCCGTGCACTTCCGTCGTCTAGTTTAAGGAATTGTTAGTAAAGTCATAAAGGCCTAGATTAAAAATTTAAAACGCACGTTAATTGACGTAGCGTAAAAATTTTATTTAAAATTATTTTTATGTCCATTAACGTGATATTTTGTATTTTAAATCTATCATTGTACACATTACGCTAATGCCTTGACGGACGTGCACTTATAATATGTTTTTGCAGGGATAGATTTAATTTGAGAAGTAGGAATGGAGAACAGAGTAATGTGGGCGCGTGACAAAGTCCCAGACCCCCTTCCACGGGACGGAGGGGAATGAAAGAAGAGGCGGGTCATAGCGACAGAGGTGAAAAGGAATTACGTATTTTTCGCCGTCCCTGTCAGCAACGTCATCAAAACGTAGTTTAAGTGAGCCAATAAGGTAATTTAAACTTTTCGTTACGTGTTGGAGGGAGGGGCTCTATGCTGGGCTATGAGTTGGACTGAAGTAAATATTAACAGTTCTCCATTCCTGCTTCTAAAATTAAATCTATTGCAGGTTTTAGTAAAGCAAAGTGTAATATGTTAATAATTGTTATTTTTGCTAACTTAAAGGGACTGTGAAGTGGGTATCGGAGGGCGGGTAAAAATTATTTGAAATACTTCACAGGCACCACGTGGCAACAAGATACAAACACTCCACATAGAGTGGGATTGGACACCTATTCCTCGTTTTTTGCGAGATTCCAGCGCCAATTTCCGGAAACGATAGTTTTCGAATGAATACGAACTGAAGTTTTTTGAACCACGCGTCTCTCCAGTTACGTGTCTCTGACGTATTTCAAACAAAGCAACTTTACAGTCCCTTTAATTTGTAAATTATGGTCGGCAATAGTTTGTTTATTATAAATGTTAAGACGAAACTTCAGTTAAAATTTCACAGTTATCAGTTTCACCAAATTGTTCTTTTTTCAAGCCATAGCGCTTTCGCTTCACTTAAAAGATATTTGTTAAAACCGTTAGGTTTGGATAGAAAATAATTTAATAACAGTAAATCCAGAAATTTTTCCAACATTAAAGGCTTTATTAAAATACATCTCCCTTCTAAAATGAAATAATTAAAACAAAAAGATAAAAAGGTCAAATAATAAGGATAAAAAGTTAACAATAGGTTCACTTTGTATTAAAAGTAAAGATTATATTTCGAGATGAAGGGAGGATTGAATTTTTGCCCTCGATGAACGTCTTGGGTCTTAAGTTCTTAAACCCACTAATGTATCAAAGGCGTCAGATAATTACCGATACTACAAAGATTAATAACCAAAATATAAAATACGGTTATTGTCCAATGATTACCGAGGATACCTTAAGCATACAACACCCCATTAGACCCAGTAATGGGAGCTTCGTTATACGCAGTCATGGGGGACTTTTAAATGGTGTCGAGCATTTCTTTCAGTGATCTGTAATTAAGTAGAGAAACCAACTAATTAGGTATAATTCGGTGGAATGAATTATTTTATTTACCATTTAGTGAGTTGGACGACCCAAGACGAGAATTGTATCTGAAGTTGCAGTTACGGCGTTGCTACGATGGACTGTGCATTAATTCAGACTAGACAGTCAAAACCAAAAACCAACAAAAAGATAAAAAGTCCAGTCTATCAATACTCCGCTATTAAGGAAATGAAACACTATCAATAATAAAAATGAAGGGTACCGTAACGACCTTGACGGAGTTCCAGTTACCACGATGGACGGTGCACAGATCAGGATAAGCAGTCTACGATCTTTGTACAGAACGGCGAGGGTAGGTTATAGCTACCGTATGTTACGATGGTCTGTGCAAAGACAAGGATCGATTGACAACACCACCTCCAAGCATTCGAAGTTAACACTGCTAACGAAAATGAAACCACAAACAATATTAAATCTAGGGCTCAGTAACGATCTCGACAAGGTGGACTTGTACCATCTCTAAGAATATTGTTGGGACCAGGCACTTCACCGCTACGGCGACAAGTACATTCCGCCCCCTCAATACCCTTTCTTTACAAAAATCAACGAACCGTTTAAGAGACGGCAATAGGGAGGGAAAATTGCGTCGTCCCGAACTTCAGAATTGAAAAACCTCGAGGTTGTCCGATGAAGGCGTCAATTTGTTCGCGTTTTTGGCGATGATTATCTATCTCCGAGTAAAACGGAACAAAACTGCCATAAAGCTTAAGCCTTTAACGTTAGGATCGAATCAGTTAGGTACTGAGTTATTAGTAAAACTAAAAGAGCAAATTTTAACGGTTTGATTATACAACATATTAAAACGCGTTAAGCAGTGAAGAAAAACGAAAAGTTAAAATCAAGAACGTTTCCAAAAAAAATTATCTCGCCAGAAACGAAAACATTCAGAGAAACTCCTGTCAGACTTGAGAGTCAGAAAGGGCTGAACTATTGCGAAAGCGCGTGAGGAAAAAGCAATCGAATCGCGAAGAAAAGGAGGAAAACTATAAAGTGCCTCGAACACTGCAGGAACAAAAATATCCAAGTGCCAGAAATGGTCTCAGTGCACCCTTTTATATTTATATTAATGTTATCGGTTATCTTTAAAAATTTTCGATAGGTAAGACCCCTACAGAGAGTGTTTAATTAAAAAATGAACGTCTCGCTTTGAGTGATAGCTGAAGGGGGATAATAGAAGAAGGATGACACTCTGTATCCTCTTAATACTTCAGCGAGGCGGTGGACACTTAAGAACTCAGGTGTACAATATGTCTTGAACTCAATGTACTGTCAAAGATGAACTGTGAGTTCCGAAGGCTTTGAACTCAATGCACTGTCAAAGCTAAACTCTCTTGAACTCAGGTGTACACAGAGATCCAGAGCGTTTACCTCCTTGTACTTCAGTTATGTAACATGACTCTTCCCAGGTTTCACCTTTTTTGTTTGCTGTCCCGCTTATCAAACTTCAGATGCGCATCGCAACGTGGGGTGATTTCTATAACTGTTTGGTACTAAATCCCCAGCAATCAACCCACAAACCTTGATTGTCTTGACGTGAGACAAAAAATCCACAGGCGCATGCACCTTGGCAAATACTTAAACGCTAATAGAGTAATGGTGAGGGAACCATTTATTGCGTATGTGATTCGGTTTAGTAACCTTGCTCCAAATGTAAAATGATCTTGGGAAGAATCATCTTACAATTACAACGCTTGGTGTTACACTTCTCTCGAAGTGAAGTATTATATACTTCTGGTTATAGATTTTACGACAAAATAACACATTTTCAATTTTTAATTGAGTAAAGATTTTTTAGTCACAATTGACTACGTGCGTTAAGATTATTTGTTCAAACATGATTTAATTCAGCGTTTTTAGGCTTAACAGCGCTCGTCAATATCGTTCGTAATCTTATACCGTTTTCCATGGAGTAATTGCACTGGAGTGATAATTAAAATTTCCTTAAAAGTGCAGCTGTCTCCTTAAATATTGATTGCTCCATGGTGCTAGTTTGCTTGCAGTAAATGGAAAACGGCATTAGTTGTAAAATAATCTACGCTGTAGGCTGCATTTGCGTTAGGCCTTGAGAATCGGACGTTGTTCTTCGATTGGATATGGATGGCTCAGGGAACGGCAGGTCATTCAGACTCGTGTCGATTGTCGTTCCGGTTCTAGCCTTCTTGTTTCGTAAAACGCGAATAATTAATATTGGTAACGATGCCAACCAACAAACGAAATGGACCCAGTAAAAAACCTAATCAGGTAAGTTATAGATTTAAATCTTTCATATTCTTGACCACTTGACGCACGTGGCATTTGACAAGGCTTAGCTAGTATTTCGATAGACCCTTTTCATAAAGGCGAGCAGCAGTATCGTCTGCTTGGTATTGTGTTTACGTGGACCATTAGGTATGTGGATCACAAGACATCAGATAAGGCTTCAAAGTTATCAGTTCATTATAGTCTCTTAGTTTGAAGCCATTACTAACGTCATTGGAATCACGCATCGGATGTGGTGGTCAAACACAGTGTCTATTTTACCCCCCCCCCTCCCGACTTTTGAAAATGATCTATATACTGTTAGTTAAAATAATCACGATAAGCCTTGCCACCTGCATCATGAGGTTAAGATTAGTGACAACCTCGTGATTACTTTTTGGTTTCTTACTGACCTGCGATTGGTTTAAAAGTGTTTTAACTTCACTGCCATCGAATTTTAAATAGGCTTTCATGGCACCACTGCAAGTATATTTAGCGTCGTTATTGCCCTGTTTGTAGTCAGTCAGTTCGTTACACGTAGACAGTACTCCAACAGTCAAGATGCAAGCTCCGATGACGGTAAATACAGAGACCAAGGCGCCAATGAGCAAGAATGGCATTACCCACAAAGATCGTCTGCATACAGAGTGAGTAAAGTTAGTTGATATTGCGCTGTTTTTACTGGGCAGGGGAATTTCTTGGAGGAACCGTGTGTACAATCCGGCCATGACTTTCACTGAGGTACCAAAAGTCATTCGAGGGATAACACGGCAACCTGACCACCAGTATTCATATGTGTTATTGTTAGGCCCGCTTAGGTTTATTTAGGCTTAGAGTTCGGTTAGGCTCTATGGGGTCAAGTTGCCGTCTTTGAGCCCTCATTCCATATAGATCTCGACTTTAAATTGGATAATAATAATCTAGGCTTTGTCTACGAAGGGATTTCCACACTAAGCCTGTGGCTTGTTTACAGGTGGGTCCCTTTACATTGCATAGAGGGGTGGTGGCTAGCCCCTATGCCACAGCTAACCTACAGCGCCCTATATTAACTATTACCGCTAACCTCTGCAAGTTTTGATGGATAAACTAGGGACAAGTGTACACAACGATTCGTTGTATCTGAAACTAGGACTAGAAAGCGCGCTACAATACGAGTTATATACCCAACATGTTGTTCCGCGGTGGTAGCGACTTTGGCACCATATCCATAGTATACCAATAAAACCAGGGCGTATATGGAAGTAGCACACGGCAAAAATGACTCAAAATCGCAAATATGGTGCGGTCCATCATTAAATGGACTTGCAGGCCTAATTTCGTGGTTTAGTGTCATGTAAAGCAGGCATCTTTGATTCGCTTTACTCTGTGAATAAACCAGTTCAAATTAGTGATCCAAATTCTCTGGGAGGACAAGAACTTCGGCTGTTGATTTTTGACGCGGACATAAGCCTTAAAATCTCACTCCCATGAAAAATTTTAAAATTAACAAACCTTGGCAAAGAAAAGTGTTGACATAGATCCTAATCCCGTGATGAACGCTGCTAAATGAATGACAGCCGTTAGTAGTAATTGAACGTGAACATAAACTCCCATTTTACGTGTTTCTTCTCAGAGTTTTAAAGCCTAATTTGAGAGAAATTTCGAAACAATTAGAACGCCCCTTTGGAGTTCCTCATTTTGTTTCTCTTCTCTCGAATTTCGATACCGTTGCATTGTAATGTAGAATTTTCAAAAAAGTTCCTTAGTTATTGTGGTTTTTATCTGTATGTCGTCTTTATCTAGCAAAGTAAGTGTAAATAAAAGTATATAGTTATAAAAACGAAAAGTACACTTCGATGACAATGGCTGGTGCCCTCCTTTATCCCAGAATAATGTTGATCCCCCCTGCGTATGATTACCTTCCTGACCGTGGCACAGGGAACAAACCGTGAATAGTCTCATAAAGTAGCAGATGCTAGCTCTAATACCAAGAATTAACGTTTGAAAGCAGCGTGGGAAATAAGGCGGTGGCACAGGGAAAATGACCAGTTTAAAAATTGTCTGGTCCAGTTTAAAAATTAAATCGGAGGGGGTCAGTGGTTCACTGGACCCCTAAGAAAACTCAAGGGTCACCAAAGTCCAGACATAAAATCAAATACTTTAATTATCCACTTCTTTAGTTTAGCAGACGACGTGCCCTGGTCAATGGTCATGGACCAGTTTATCTATTCCAGGCTAGGGTGGTCGCTGGTCTAATGTCCAGTTTAAAAATTCCTTATTTCCCTCCCTGTTTGGAACGCCTGCATCATGTACTACTACTACTTTCTATGAACCTATGACGTCAAAAAGCTCTTCTTTGATTGGTTAGTTTGTTTAGGGGGTTGAGAAAAGGGTAGTTTGCTTCTCAGTTTACATGTCTTCTACGGCCAAAGCCGGGGCAATTGATAATGAAGTGTACTTTTTATTTTTATATCTATATATTTTTGGTGTAAGCAATCTCTTTCTTGATTAGTTAAGCACAATAAGGTCTGCTAATAATTTGGTTTTATCGTAATCTTATCTTACTTATGCATGGATTCTGCTTAAATATCTTTGTTTAAGGTTTGAAAGGTTCATTATATAAAATAATACATACTTATTGACATTATAAAATTGACAAGGGTTAATTAAGTAATCATTTCAATAGTAAACCAACCTTATTTGGTTTCTATGTCTGATAGACTTTTTCGATGTAAAAAAGGGGTAGACAACACTAAGTGTCGGGACATACAAGGGGGTTGATACATTGCCGTCTCTGCGCACTCTCATGAAACGAAGCTACTACAGCGCAGGCGCCAAAAAGCGAGATGGAAGGTTTAAGTTTTACCCCCGTGTCTTTCCCTCTCATTTACCTCGAAATGGTCCTTTTGATGCAAGTCCAAATATATGGTACCTTTGGATAGAGGAAAAGTTATCAATCACAACCTAAATCAACATTGTTTAAATTAGTCGAGTTATGGCATTTCAAACTTATATTTGAGGAACTTATTTTGTTTTCTTCGAATGTTTTGTTATTCATGCACAGTCACAATTTGTAAATTTCTGGAATTTACCAAACTGCATGCTTGATATCGGTAACATGAACATCATAAGAAAATATATTATCTTCTTATGGTAACACCATAACTTTATAAGATAATGTTCCATAAGTATGACACTTCGTAATGCTAGAGTCTTACTGAGAACTAGTTCCACTACACTCGGTTTTGGAGCCCATCTTCCCAATTAACCTTTGACCCCGCCTCACCAGGCTTCTCTTTACGAGAATCTATGACGTTTCATCAAGGTCCTTCATGACAAGCTCTAAATAACCAGTGGCAAATTTATGGAACATATTTTGTGAACTTATGGTAACACTAGGGGAAGATTTTTAGAAGTTCCGGGTTGAGTCCGCCAACCCCGAGCCATTCAGACTGATAAGAACGCCATATTCTGGGTACCTGTAAGTTTAACCCCTAATTAAGCACCCTTTTGAAAGTTTCAAAATAACTGGGTTTCCAAAAAAAAAAAAAAAATTCACCATGCAGTTATTTCAAACTGGTGGCCCCAAAGACTATTTTGTGTTTAGTGTCTACATAGACGGGAAACTATTACCCCCAGAAACGTAGGGTAGCTAAATTAGGTAGTATTGAGTAATATTTGCTGAGGGGGGTGAGACGTCATTGGTTTATCAGCCAATGAAATTAACAAGCCAACAGATGGAGTCACCTTCTGGTGGCTATAGAGCTCATGTTAAATTCTGCCGCCAAAATGGCGAATGGGCGGAGTTTAATGTCACCCTCCCCGTAACCGTTATAACTAAAATGATGCTAAAAATGATTAAAGACAAAAATGTTTACAACCATATCTCTTTAATTGTTTTTCCCGATTGGACAAAATAGATTACGCGCATTATATGACTATGACGTCATAGCCAATCAAAAAATGGTAACTATTTGGGGGCGGGGAAGAGAGCGCCATTTTGGTTTTTAGTTTATTAATCTCTTTAATACATAAACCATTCTTAATGGTTTCTTCTTTTTATGTAATGTTAGTTAGGGATGGCACAATATCACTTTTTTTAATCCATTTAGTTTTATTTCCTCTAAAAAAATTGCGGTTAACTTTTAATTAATCTTCCATTTTGTTTTTAAAAACACTAATCATAATTTATACCCAACTATATTTAATATATTATATATACTTTATTTTTTTTTTGTATTCAACAACACAGCCATGTTTATTTTTAAATGTTTATAGTTACTGGCACCGAATTAAAACGGGTATAGTATTGGTGTCTTTCAAACTAAATTTTAAATTCAGGTATTAAATTAAAGGCCGACTTCCATCGAAAAGAGTTCTAGCGAACTGACAACCGAGCATCGAGATGGCTAACAATGGAGCGACCGTGCCGATTTTCGAATCCCCGCTGGGGTAAAAGATGGAAGGGTTCTAGCTAACTGAAAGCCGTGCAATGTGGTTCTAGCGAACTGAAGATACACAATAGGAAATTTCCTTCAAGGGAAAGCAAAAATTCGAGAGGAAATAAAATGTAAAAGGGTTTCTATTGTTCATCTTCAGTTCGCACGGCTTTCAGTTAGCGAGAACCCTTCCAGCTTTTGACCCAGCGGGAATTCGAAAATCTGCACGGTCGCTTCATTGTTAGTCTCGATGCTCGGTTTTCAGTTCGCTAGAACCCTTTTCACTGCAAGTCGGCCTTTAAAATTAAACTTAAAATATAAAGCTCTTTGGTGGTGAAACTCCTTTTTTTATAAAGCCACACGCAAACCTTTGGCAAAAGCAACCCTATTGGTTGAAATGGAGAAATGTATATTTTTAGGAAGAATGTATAGTTATTTCGGAAGGCTATAGGAGTTGATTTGTTTTAGCTCTTTGAGCTAAAATCAATGTAGATCAAGTCAAGAAGACTGACTGTCTTCTGACCAAGGGGCCAATCACTCTTCGTAAACTTGTACCTTTCACTGTATTAGGACAGGGACTTAGCAATTACTAGTATCAACAGTTCATAGATAAAATCAAAAAGTATACTTCATTGAAGCTTGCCGTGTAATATGAGAAACGCCCCTTTTACCCTCAGGATAGTTGTCGACCCCCTTTACACTAAGAATAGTGTCAAATAGTATGATTACCTACACGGCCGTAGCGCAGGGAACATGCGTTAATAGGCTCCTAGTACCAAGATTAACGTTTGGATCGCCAACATGCGGTACTATTTTCTATAAACCCTTGCGTCGGGTTTGAGATAAGGGTCGTTTGTTCCTCATTTTACATGGCGTCTGGGAACTGTGAAAGGGGTACACTTTTTGTTGTTATCTATGAACTTTTGGTAGTATGAGCTTCAACTTATGGTAGGAAAGATACCAGGAAGGGTCGGAAGAGGGGCCAAAATAGCTTCCATTCTGTACAAACAAAAAAATACAGAATAGCAGAATTGCTACAGGGGGCGGCGCTACATCCGAATTACCAAGTCCCAATTATATAAATTACGTATAATCATCCAAAAATTTACCATTGACAGAGCTAAAATGATTTAGCATAATCAGTGTACATACAGTGTACGTACAGGGAATTTAAGAGTGGTTTGCCCCTCGCGCTTTCTAAATTTGAATTGTCTACAGAAATTATGTTGTTGAAAAGCAGAAGACTCGTTTTTTGATATCTCTGAGGGCGTGACCAAAGTAATCTCTAAGTCAATGAATGAAGTTTGAAGTACCCTTAAAATATTGGTTTTTAATTGGACTATTTATTGAAATCAATTAGTTGTAGAGGGTCGGGTTTCTACTGGAAAAATACACCAGTTTTCAATTCAAGTTTAAATCTTCTAAAACTAAGAAATATCCCAAATTAAGTCTAGAATTTAGTCGTAAGGGATTTGTAACAACTTATTTATGGTACAGTCGTCTTGACAAGATCAATAACAACTTTAAAATAGTTTAGAAATTAAATTTAGTGCAGTTTTCTATCTTTTCATTTTTGCGTGTGACTTTTATAAAAATTTTATTTAAAATCTCAATGTTTGGTTGAAGGGGAACTGGTATGATTACGTCACAGATAGGAAGATAAGGGGAAGGAGGGATGGTAGAGAAACAACATCGCGTCGCCTAGCGAGTCAATCACGAACTAGAACGATCGCGGTTTTTTTTTAAATATCTTCCTAGAACATTTTTGTATTGTTTGGTTTTTTTTTTACGAAAAGCATTTATATGTCCATTTTTGTAAAAATTTATTTCAGATTCTATGGAAGTAAATATCCATTATATTTTTTGTTTATCCTTAAATATTTATCTATCAGCTTTATTTATTTTGACAGTTGCACTTTAATTAATTATAATTAAATATTTCTTTTAAGATTGTTATACTGCAGCCTAATAAGTATAATTTAGAAGTCATTGCATTGTTTAAATTTAAATTTTCCTTTTATTTTGGTTTGTATTTTGATGGTTTCAGTTTTGTTTTTCTTTTATTTCACAAACGTTTTCGTTTCATAGTATCTTCAAGTAGTTCATAGAATTTTATAAGTCTTGTTTTCTTTTCAATGTTTAACACATGGGGATTTGTGACAATTTTGACACAGGGTCGTTTAACGCTCTCCGAGATCTATTTATAATTTTTTAATGACGTCACGGCGTTCAACATTAACCACTAGGGCGCAGCGCTTACGTATATGTTTTTTTTATTTCTTTTTAAATTTATAGATGTCTTCTGTTTTTATTTTATTTTTTTTTAATTTAGGATTGTCCAAAAATTTTCAGATCATTTCTGTCTCATTTTATAGTATTTTTTTTTGTTTACTTCCTCATAGGTCAAAGGGTTAACGCTACGATCCGGCCGTGCTGTTGCTTTTGGCCGGTTGTTGAGGGTCGGAGGATTCCTCGTAACCTTGCGCGATCGTTTCTAAAATGTACTTGATGGTCATTTCATATATCGTGGCCATGTTGTCCGTGTAACGATCACCTAACGTTTCTTGGACGGCCTGCAAAAACGGTTGCTCGATTCGCTGAAACGAAAACAAGCCATTAAAGAAAGTCATAAAATAATTGCGCAACAACAACCTCGAAGTACAAAGCACCCGCAATTTAGTAGGTAATTATAAAATAGAGTACATTTGAAGATATTGTAAGCTTTGTGAATTTTTGAAAAACCCAGCGATTCCAACATAATAAGCTTTGGACCTTAGCCATCTTGTTTAAACAAGTTGCAACCGTCATTCAGTCAGGGAGAAATTAGGTGAGATGGAGTGGTAATGATGGGCGGAATGCGGCACCGAAAGTCTCGCAACAAGCCCCAAATTGTTAAGTGCTGCCGCCTAGCCTCACTGTATTTGTATGAGAACTAGGGTACGTTCAGTAACGAAAATCTCAATGAAATCGCTGTTTTCTTGATGTTTTGGTTGATGGGCTCGAGACGTCACAGTGACGTAAAAGGTTGTTGAACGGAAAAGTTGAATTTTGAAGCTAGCGCTGTTTTCGAAAATGGAGTTGGGGAAACGTCTTACTGGACCTCAAAACGTTACGAAGCGCAAATGGCTCTTTTCAATTATTAACGAGCTCGCAAATAATGAAATTGTTTAAGAATATATATCCGTTTGAATGGTAGAAGTAGTTTTGTGATGAAAACTAATACAATTACTGTAAGAATAGCATTATTGGATTTTAATTTTTAAATCCCGCGCCAACTTTTCGTCTGTCAAGTGATCAACAGTAAAGTGCTACGTCACGCCATCAAAAAAACCATATCGATTATATGGTTTTTTTTATGGACAAGCGCTGAGCATGACGTCAAAATCGGAAACGCGAAAAGCGTACATTAGGCAAAATCTGTGATCGCTTAGTAAGCGCTGTCATCAAAGAGGGTCACTGAACGTACCCTTAGCTTCTATTTTTAAGACAGGGGGGGAGTATTTACGATTCCGTTCTGAACGACCCCACCTAAACCCTGAGGATGCTGGGGAACTTTGGTGCTGTTTGGGGGGGGGGGTTACAGAGGCAACGTTATAGTTAAGGGGGTTACCACTCCATCCCTCTCTCCTTCAAGATGGGTTTCTTTCCCTCTTAAGAAACGCCGCCCACGTGATCAGTCTGAGAACTAAAAAGGAGGAGGGGCTCGGGAGCAAAGGTCGTCTGTTTTGCGGCTTTTTGTTAGTCGCGAGACTGAATGCTTAGAAAAACGCACATGAATTTGATTAGAATGAAATTGAAATTGCGAGCTAATCTAATAAAATGTTCAAACGCTTCTTAATTCAAAGCCCCGAGGTATTAATAATTTGTTTGAATATTATTTTTATGTATCGTTTTTGATAAGCCTTGGCTCAAGCTTAAGAAGAGGAGTCAGTTTTTTTTTCCTGAAAGGAAGTTGCGTGGCGCGATCTCTAGGAACTATATCTATGGGTTAGGGTACACGCGTTTATTTCCTGTTCTTGGTAGTGATAATAATTGTGTTCTTATGTTGTTTTTCTCACCCAGAAATATTCTTTCTTGAAACCGGGAACCCTTCTGTGCATTTTGCCGACTTGTTTGAGGTAGTCGATGAAATAATCGACATTGTCCAAGGAGCTGATACTCTCGTCCAAAGTGTTCATGACTACGTTAGCGTGTTCTGCCAATTCCATGCTCTCCCTTTGCGCCTCTTGCGTCTTCAACTCTTGAAACTTTTCGAACAATCTCAACAGTTCGGCGTTTTCCCTAAATAACCTAGAAGAAACCGGAAGTAGGGGTAAGTACCACTTTCTTAATATTCAAGACTGCTAGGAAATGTCAGTCATCAAAGAGTAACGCGTTTGGGTGTGTTACGAAATTGTGATATCACTGAATTATTATCCAATACTACCAATCCATAAAGCCATAATTTCACCTGGTATGATATAATATTAGCAGACCATTAATGGAGTAATTTCGGTAGAGAGGGGGAATGAACTGTGTATCCTTAACGTTGGGGGCAACTTCGTCAGAGAGAATACTATTTGCCCCCGGAAGAGGTAATATCACTAAGGTAAGAGATAAAGGGTTATGACGTTGCCATGTATGGGAAAGAAATCTTTTTGGGGCTGTGGAGAAGGCATTGGTGGGTGGGTAAAAATTCTTTGAAATACGTCAAATCAAGTGACCGAGGAAAGCCTTAATTTGTTCAAAGAAACTTAGTTTGCGTTCGAAAACTACCGCTCCGGGGAATTGGCGCTGTAATCTCGTGAAAAACAAGGACTAAGTGTCCAGTCCCACACCATGTGGAGTCTTTGTATCTTGGCGTCACGTGGTGCCTGGCGACGTATTTCAAGTATTTTTACCCACCCACCGATGCCTACTTTACAGTTACTTTGAAATCACTACAAACTGGGAATAATTACTGTCTCAAAACTATCTGGACAAACCTGTTCTGAACCATTTCTAGTGTAAGTGTGAACATAGCTTAAGATTGGTGTTGGTTTTAGGTCAATAAACTCGACAAAATGTTGAATTACGAACGTATCAAATAATTCCCTGATAGTTCCGAAAGTTATTCCAAACTTGGAAGACTTGGATTAAAATATTCAATTGGAATTTCTCTCAGCTAAGCCTTATACCTTCTCTTGCTTGAACCCTTTATCGGGATTCCCAGCTCCGAAATCAACAGAGAAGGGGGGGAGGGGGAAAACGGTGGTTATCGGTTCTTAATTTGATGTAAGAGTACACTGTTTATTGATTGATTTTAACCCAGCGGGCAAGGCAAGCTTAATAGATAAATGCGAGCGTAGATGCATTGTCGGATGGTATAGTAAATAAGAGGACATGACAAGTACAATTTACCTGACAAACATATCAACTCCCGTGGGTTCCATAGCGCGGGCGATGCCCTTCCACGATTTAGTGATACTGAATTTTTGTCTGGCATTTAACGGTAGCCGAGGGTCCGTGGCAGCGGGTGCCGGCGGGTCGTTTAATGGCGCGCTGTTGGAAGCTCCGTTCTTCTTGTTTTTAGAATGACTTTTACCCATTTTGATGGTGTGTTGTACTAGCAGCAACTTGATAGCGAAACCCTGATGAACGAGAAAAACTCATTTTTAATTATATTTTTAATTCTTAGTATGGTTAACGAACACAATGCAATATAATACTTTATTATAGCGAAGGGTTTAGCAATTTCACGCTATTTCCGGTGGTTGACTATACATATCAACTTATAAGTAAATAATAACTCCGAATAAGTGTAAACATACTCATTGCGTAAGCAGCGGCTATATTCTTTCAAGTCGTCTCAAGTTTATATCTTCTGACTGACTGATAATCAACGCTTAGCCCGAACCATAAGTTCATAAAGTATGTTCCATAAGTTTGTCACTGGTTACTGAGAGCTTGTTATGAAGTGACGCGTGTCAATCGTCATAGATTATCTTAAAGCGACGCCTGGTGAGGCACTGTTAAAGGCTTAGTGTAGATATAGAATAAATATTAAGATGGACTGCAGTTTTTACCGAGTGTAGTCAATTCTCGCGTCCTTTTCGAACTGGCTCTCAGTAAGTCCCTAGCATTACGAAGTATAGGTAGTGTCATGCTTATGGAACATAAAATCATACAAACTTATGCCCGAAAAAATTTACCTATAGTTTGCAAGGACGTTACTTATAAGTAGAAGATACAACCTAAGAAATGTTTTTAAAATCAGTAGCCATCTTGAAAAATGGCGGCATCAAATGTAATAAAAAAGCCTTTATGCGCTAACACTTGCGCTATTCAACTGATTTCACTATAACATTTAGTACACGGATACTACATGCTCTATAGAAGGATTTTATGGCTTTTGGGGTTAAACATGCCGCAATATTTTAAAATTGCAACCCGAAGATTATCAAAAATATTCGACGGGCTGATGTCCCCCTTTGCTACTAGTTAATTAAACTCGGCTAACTTATTGGGTTTGATTATTCACTTATGTAAGGGAGCACGTGCTGTTGAAGTTTCCCTCAATTATTTTAAGTTTTAGATACGCGGTCGGGGAATGCGATTAACCGGATATTACCGTTTCTAGGCATTTTTAATTTCCTTTCGTTTCTAAACATGTAGCTCCCACGGGTCTTCTAAAGGAATTGTGGGTGTGAGTCAACTTACAATGTCTAGTTTCGCTTTTATTATCTCAAAGAAAAGTAATTTTGAAAGGGTGGGAAACATGATATGGTTAAACGATTGTGGTTTGTCTAGCGATAGCAGAATTCGGTATTATCTATTCATTAATTATGCAAAAATTATAGGATAATCGGATAAACATTGTTGTTGATAATCGATTAATCATGAACGTTGTTGTGGATTAGCGATTAAATATAAATGAAAAGATTTCCCAGTTGTATCAAGTGAAGTGAGAGATTGAGGGTGTGGCTTGCATTTATGTTTAAAACTTTAATTGGTGTTTAAGAGTTGGATGCTAGTTTGGCGCTAACCAAGAAGCGATATCTAGTTTATTAGGAAGAAGTGATAATTATCGCCACATTTCCAGCTTTATCTCCAGTCCAAAACGTAGTTCCGGAGTTAATCCCCGCCTCTAAATTACAACCAGCATCTCATTGGTTCTTGAACACGTATTTTCCCACTGAGGAGAGGCGAAATAGCCCGGACTCCTTTTATTTTGAAAGGGGGACTGGGACTATGGCGCGTGAATACATAGGCATCTTATACCTTCTCTCTAGTAAACTAGATATCGCTTCTTGGCTAACGTTGATCCTCCTTCATGTAGTTTTATAATATTAATTCGTAGTTCCTAATTAGACCGTGGTTAGGGTTTATTTTACTATCTTTTACATATACATTTTCTGCTTCCTATACCCTTCACTGCTAGAAATCCAACAAGTGCACTAGTCGTTATGGTATATTGGTCTTATGAGGTTTTACGTAAATCAGGTCGAGTAAAACTTAACTACGAGAAAAATAATTTACAAATACTACTCCTCGAAGTGTCATTTGGGGATAAGACGACAACTTGACCCACCTTTGTGTTTATGGTGTGATGGTTTAGGTTTAAGTTAGGGTTAGGCTTAGATTTGGTTCAATGTGGGTCAGGTTGCCGTTTTCTAGATTGTCATACTCATGGAGAATATCTGAAATTATTCAATTCCTCATTAAATATTAAATACTTATTTCGTTAAAGGGAGGGTGAAATGGAAAATAAAGTGATTTTTTTTTAATCGATTCTTCTACTAATTATAAGACCAATCTGCATAGTGAAACATCCAAGAAATAACACAGAAAGAATTTAAAATTAAAATTGGTTTGAGATTTCTCCGATAATTTTAAATAAGTACCTCAGACCAATCGCGTAAGACTCTGCCTTTTGGTTAACAAAATTCTCGTGGCTTCATGTCGAATGAAATTTATCGCGAGATTTGAAAAAATTTGAGCGCGATGTGACAATCGTGGCGCGAGACATGGAACGTGATACGAGAATTTTGTTAATAAAAAGGCAAGGAGTTACTTATTTAAAATTATCCATGCAGTGTCGAACTAATTTGGTTTTAAAATCATTCGGAGGTATTTTCATTAATGTTTCACTATGCAGATTTGTCTTAGAATTAGAAGAACATCGATAAAAAATCACTTGATTTTCCTTTTCACCCTCCCCTTTAACGCTTTCTTTAATTTCGTGTAACGTTCAAACTTTTGACTGAACGATTTAGAAATTACGAGTGCTAGGCCAAAAACGGTCTATTTTCTTTTTGATGAAGTTTCCCCTTTGCCTTGATTTGTCTCTTGTTAAAGTTTTCTAAGCTCAACAACAGAATAAATAATCCATACGACGATACAGCGTATATATATCAACAATGCATAAAATATTTGAAAGCTTGGCGCCAGTCGTATCGCTTTGTATCGAACCCCTTAACTTTCCAATCCCTTGTAAACGTAACAGTTACAAGATTAATATCAAGAGAAGTAGAAGTTCTATATTCTTCTTCATTACACCAGAAGTAAGATAAGGGACTAGAAGTATCGAGGTAACCAAATTCTTCACTTGGCGAAAGTGAATATTCTTGATAACAAATCAACAGTTGTCCCTCCGGTAGCGGTTTCTGAATTTTCCCTCCAGAACGTGAGACGCTCGCGGTGGTAGACGGCCGAACTAGATTCAAGGAGCCGCGTCCGTGTTCCGCGGCTTTAGGTTGAGGGGAACGGGGGAGGGAAATTTTTTTGGAACTCTACCAACTTTTCTCTCTCTAGTGTAGGCGCGACGGAAGCGGCATAAAATCCTCAAATTGGTTCACTATTGCCAGGATCTATTACCATGAATGTTAGGGATCTTTACTTCTAGTCCCTTATCTTACTTTTGATTACACTCATGCACCCACTGACGAAAGTCGCGTTGCGGTTTTCTCCTCCTCTTGATACGATACTCAATGGTAATTCTTCAATCTTTATGAAAGCACTAGGGCATATAGCAACAACAACATTGTGTTATGGGTAATACCAGTACCTTTTTTTAAACGTCAATATAATCGTTCTTTCTGGGCGATATATTGTCTTTATTTCGTGTCTTGTATCGATGGCGTCTTCTCGATTTTCTGTTCTTCCCTGGCGCTCGTTGGGCCGAACTGCAGTTGGGCCCGTCGACTCATCCCTAACCCTTTGTCTTGCCCGCCTTGCTCGACGGTCAGGTTGACTATAGCAGCTTTACTTCCGGGTTCGAATCTCTCGTCTTTTATTTATTTATCAAGCTTCCCCTTTCTAGCCGCACAAACACGACACGAACCGGCGTTGGACAATAATGTATCCTACGTCAACACCGTCCTCTGTACCCCGAGCCGTTTGTCTTCCGTAACTGCAACAAAACATGGGATAAAAATTGTTAAGCGAAAAATGATTCATGAATAATGGCCTGTACTTTGCTTGTGATATTCCCCGGGATTGCTAGATGGATTTTGGGTTCCAATGCATTTTTTTTAACGTTAGGGTTAGGACGGAGTTTGGGCCTCGGTCATAGATATGAGGAGGATATTTTCTATAGGTTAAATCATAAGTTAATGAGATATTCCATAAGTTTGCCACTGGTTACTGAGAGCTAGTCATGAAGTGACGTAGGTGAAACGTCATAGTTTCCTGTAAGCGACGCCTTGTACGGACTAAAAAAAGATGGATTGCAAAACAGAGTGTAGGCAATTCTGGCGTCGTTCTCGAACTACCTCTCAGTAATTCTCTAGCATTATGCAGTATAAGTAGTGTCATGTTTATGGAACATTTCTTATAAACTTATGATTGAATGGATAACAGTGGCAATGGATTTTTGGGGATTCACGATTTCATTCTGCGCCTGTTCTAGAGAGACTTTTTAGAAGTTAGAAATCCATAGGCACTTTTAGTCATAGAAGTTTCTACTAAACCGAGAAGCTTTTGGAAAATTGCTATTGTTTCTATCAGGATCAGTTCATTTTTTGAAATATACTTTGGGTAACTTTTCATAAACAAACGCCCCAGATGCCATAGGCACGGTTAATTTCTAATTTTGCAGTCCCTATTTTGTGTTTTATCAAAGCCGATCGACTCTTTTTTTTCACGTTAGGTTAAGTTTCTCAGATGGTTCAAGGGAGAGGTAAGGTGAAATAATAGTTTTTGCTCTTTAACAAATCAAGCGTATTTAGTGAGAATAAAATGATTAAAATCAATTTAGACAATGCTCTTAAGAACTGAGCTAATAGCGACAATTCTTCCTTAAGTTAACTGTTGCACGAACGAACGGTCCAGGGTTCGGAAAAATTTCTACTCCCGATTTTAGAACCTCTTAATTCAGGTTTACGCTTTACGAATCAATCACTTCAGTGCAACCAAGGCCCGTTCTTTTTGAACTTTTAACCGTTCATTTTTCCCTGCCAGTTTTCCCGGCTGTGATTAATGTTAATGCCCCGGTGAGGTTTTTAATAAGAAAAATGCCAAAAGTGGTTAAGAAAATCTTCGATCCTTAGAAGTTTCTCTCGTCTCTACAGGGCCAGTCCATTCCCCCTCTTTCCCCATGCAGCTCTAATCATAATTGGTTTTAACGGCTTTTCCACTTTGAAGGTCCGCTGTGAGATTTCAGGGTTCTAGACTTTCTTCTTCAAGGCCTTTCTCAATTCTTCAAAGACTCGTATGCGGTTCGCGCGGATGTTGCTTAGACCATAAGTTTATAAGATATGTTTAATAAGTATGACACTACCTATGCTTCATAATGCTAGAGACTTACAGCTCGAGCCAGTTCGAGAACGATAAGCGAGAATTGACTACACTCGGTTAATTTTGCAGGACTTCCATCTTCCTATTTAGTCTGTGTACAAAGTCTTTGACAGCATCTCACTAGGCGTCGCTTTACGTGAATCTATGGCGTTTCACCTACGCCACTTCATGACAAGCTCTCAGTAACCAGTGACAAACTTACGAAACATATCTTATGAACTTATGCTTAGACTTATAGTGGATGAGCGCAGCTTGCCGGAAAAGTTTAGCTCTGCGGCTTTCAACCATTTTTTTATTTGTATGAACCGTAACAAACCATTGATCCCAATAAGGGACTTGTAAGGTCTGCTTAAAGGGCCTGTAAAGCAGGCATCAATGGGTGGGTAAATATATTTGAAATACGTCAAAGGCAGGTGACCAAGGATAGGCGTGGTTCAAAGAAACTCCGTTCGTTTCATTTCGAAAACTATCAATTTGGAGAATTGGCTCTGCAATCTCTCGAAATGCTAGGAATAGGTATCCCACTCAGTGTGGGGTCTTTGGATCTTGTCGTCACGTGGTTTCTGTGACGTTATTTTAAATAATTTTTACCCACTCGCCAATACCTTTTTACAGTCCATTTAACGTCTTCGAAGACAAAAGGCTTAGGTGTGTTGCAATTTCGATTTTTATCGTTTAAATATTTTCCAGGACGCTTAACTAGAACCTTAAGTAATGCTAGAAGTTAATAACAAGAGAAGGAAGCCATATTGGTCCCGGACAGTAACGTGAGCTTGACCTGAGGATGAAACAACCTCATAAGTACCCTGAAAAGTCGCGCTACTACACAAAAATAGGCCCTAGACTACGCCACTTCAACTTTCCCCTCACTGTGTCTGGTACAATTTCATTTAAAGAAATGCAGAACTATTTTATTTTGCTCTCCACGCGCCACCTCACGACATTAAACATTTCAACGACGACAAAGACTCCTTAACCAATCAGGGAAGGGAAGGTAATTTGAGGTTGTTAAGAGTCTTGTTACAGCCGAAAAGCATTATGGGTATATGAAGTGCCATCCTGGTAATACGGTTTTAAAACTACCATTTACTATACGCTTCTGATTTTATATATTAAAAATCCCCTTTTTTTTGGCTAGTGGTCTATGGCTCCGTAAAGGGAATTTTATTTATTGATTTTCAAATTAATCGAATATTTGAGTACGGTCATTTTTCTTCTTTTTCTAAATCTTTTTAAAGAGATCAGTTTGGCTCCGACCGTTTTGTGCTTCGAGCACCAAATTTTTCAGATTCACTTTTTTTTCTCTCTCTTTCTCAAGGCTCAGTGAACTATTTTTTCTCTGATGGCTTAGTGATTATTCTGGACAAAGAACTCCTCAATTTTTTTTTCGGCCCGTTGGTTTTATGGAGGGGTTTTCTGTTAAGTTCGGGGTACATGATATCGGGGTTATGAAGGATATCAATAAACCACCAGGAGTCCAGGACATAATTTGACATTGATGGATTACGCGTTTGTTGTCAAAAAGAAAAGGGATGTGAAGGAGGTTTAGATGGTTGTTTAGGATATTTATCATTTATGAAATTGGAACTATAACTCTAAATAATTAATGATAATTAAAGCGCAGTCTGAATTAATTGGGGGAAGTTCTTCACCCCTCGTAATTATTTTTATAATATTATATATGTATTTGAGAAAATGGTTTGTTTGTATCTTTGTTATTCTTTATGCACAGTCACAATTGATTAATTTTTGAATTTGACCAAACTGTATGGTTGATATTAGTAACATATGATTAAGGGGAGTTTATATGAAGGGGTTTTTTTGAATTCGTCAAAGTTGGGAAGGCTGCGAGCTCTTGAGCCTGGTAACATTTTAGCTTTATGATTAAACCCTAATTAAGCATCCTTGTATTGAATTTCAAAGTTGTAAAAAAGCTTAATTTCATAAAAATCATTATCCTGCAGATATTTCTTACGGATGGGAACAAAGACTATAGTCTGCTACAACGAAATTTCTCGTGACGTCACACCCTCCTATCTCTCACCTCGGTTTTGACTACCATATTGGAAGTTTTCAGCTCAGGTCATACAATTTAGACTACCAATATTGACGTCATGTCCCCGTAGCTTCTCCTCTCTCAGTACCACTGTATTTATTGTTTAGTGTCTATATAGACAGGGAACTCTTCCAGGTTTCCAGTCCCTTAAAACACCCGGGCAACGCAGAGTAGCTTATCTAGTAGTACTCTTGCATACTTTATGCAGACAACCTGCGCATATGCATTCCGAAACTGAGCTTATAATACAAATAAGGTACTCATGGGAAAATGCTCAACAGGGAATACACCATTTCAATATAACAAATAGGGAAAGACGCGATGGTAAAACCCTGTCTTCTATCTAGAGCTTTGGCGCCTGCTCAATCGGTTTTTTTGGATCCTGAGAGTGCGCAGAGACGGCAATGGATCATCGCCCTTGTACGTTCCAATTCTGAACATTGCCTAGCCCCTTCTTTACGTGGGAAAGGTATAAATAGTTCTGAAACTAGGAGTATTGATACCATTTACACCAGGAAAACCGGCTATTTGATAATGCACTTCGTCCGCCATGTAGCATGACCTCCTGTTGTAAATGGTATCAATACTCCTAGTCTGAAAACTATGGCCTCATATACCTTATAATTTCCACTCCGTTTTTAAATCCTCCTTAACTTACAACCGTAACCGTACTCTACTTTGTTCCAAGTAGTCAAAAAGATGTAATTTTTGAATGAAAGATAAGGAGCGTTCTCTTTCTGGTATAGTCCGCGGGGCATTTAAATGTTAAATTGGGTGCCATTTCTTTTATGATATCGGTTTTAGAAATAGATATAAAAAATGTGATATTTTTTTCCTTGGCATTCCTTGGCATCCCAATCCGTTATGGAAGAAACTTTTTCCATCGTTCCTTTTTTTAAAACTCTTATACTTAGACCTAGTCTATACTTGGATGAAATCGTAGCCCTAGGATATCATTGGCTTTTTCCCATCAAAGTACTGGTAACTTGTTCCGAAATCAAACGAGATAAGCTCCGTCCTCTATAAGCTATCCCTGCAACTCTCATATAAGGGGATCTAGTACTGTAAGATGTACCTCTACATAACTGCACGCTTTCAAACATAGAGAATATATGGTTGAGGAGTCAAAGGAACAGTCATTTTCACGTCGACGCGTGTTAAAAATATGTATTTTCCATCGTAAAGTTTTCGAAGTTTCACCAAAAATAAATAGGGGAAAGTGTCGGACTGCCAAATTTTCCTGCCTTTACCTTAGCTTGACATGCATTTCGAGACGCTCGAGCGCGCGAAATGGTATCAACCAATCAGATTTGTAGTTGATGATGTCATTCTTCCCGAAAATAACGCTCGTACGCCACCAAACGGGAGAATTTGGCATAGGCGTATCTCAAGGAAGAGTCACAACCTGCGCGCTCTGTTCTATTTTCTTTAGTGATTTTTTCGCGTTTGAACGAGGTTAAAGTTTGTTTAAATCGCTAGCACGCCGAAATTAAATTAAAAATGCCCCAGATGTTCTTGAATCATCATTTAATTCAAAAATACTCATCGTTAAAATCCTTTAGAATTTCGTTTAAACTTGGGCCCTGGGTTGTCATTATAAGCTAAAACGTTTTTCTATTAGTAAATAACATCAATATTGTTACGTAGGAATTAGTACCGAGACGGAGTTTCTAACTTTAACTTTACAATTTTATTAACGATAAGCGGAAAATATACAATGACAATAGGCCGTAGGAAACTAAGCCTTGGACGGACGGAGATGTTCCACCCGTGAACGCGACGGTACGCGGAGAGCTCCCGTACGGAGGAGACTTCGCTAGGGGCTAGAGCATTTCGTTCTCGGTACCCTGGCTTAGTCTAAGGGATTAGGAGCTGGCTTTTTCAGCTGGCGATCCTACCCCGTATTGGTAAATAACATCTATATTAACAAACTAAATTAATACAATCATGTACATCATCAAATTAAATTGCGGCGATAAACTGCAGTGGCCACGGTTAGCCTATGTCAAAAGCAGCTAATGTGAAATAAAACCGCACTATTTCTTCACGCGCAATATCACAAATTGTCTTAGGTACGTGGTGAATGGGCGAGGGGGATGAAACAGATTTCGCGAGTATGCATTCACCCCTCCAAATGCATGTCACAGACGAAGGAGAGAGTCCGACACTTTCCCCTATTTATTTTTGGTTTCACCCATTACTTTTGTCTAGTGCTATAAGATGTATCTCTATATAACTACACGCTTTCAAACATAGAGAATATGTGGTTGAGGAGTCAAAGGTACAGTAATTTGCGAGAACTACATGATGACGCACGTTATAAAATGTTTTCTATAGCAAAGGTTTCCAAGTTTCGACAGTAATTTTGTCCGATTATGATCCATGTGATTACTATTGGATTTCAGATAATTATATTTTGAATAATTTCTAAATTCGACCCAAATGTTCGTGAAAATATGATATTATACCCCGCATTAAACAATGACGTCACGAGACCCGACTTTATAGAGACAGTGATATTATTTGTAGGCCAAATGACTTAAAATTACGCAGAAGCACGCATCTCTTCAGTAGTATATTATGTCAATTTTGTCTGTGAACCTTATTTACGTTTCTATCGAAATTTCAAAGTTTAACCGAAAATCTCACGACACAGAGTTGGAAAACACTATCTGTTTATCCCCTCTCTGGTGAAGTTTAGCGTATGCAATTTCACGGTCAATTTGTTAACTAGTTATCCTTGGTGTTGCTGATTCTACTAGCCGATAAAACGTTATGTGACTGTAGCCAGCTCGATAGGTTATCGATATGATCAGGCGGCAGAGTTTGGGCATCTTCTGACTGTTTACTCTATGGGGACCTGGCAGCACTACGTCATGTAACCTCACTCAAGCTTCCACTCATGCTTGATACCAAAAGGAAGTCTGAAAAGGGGCTGAAACAGCTTGAACTCTGCCAAAAACCGAAATACAAAAATGACGACAGGCGGTGGAGCTATGCCCGAATAGACCTTTTCGATGTAAAAATAGAGGCTAGGCAACTCTCAGTATCGGGACATACAAGGGGGCTAATACATTGTCGTTTTTGCGCACTCTCACGATACAAAATGACTACAGCGCAGGCGCCATAAAGCGAGATGGACGGTGGAGTTTTAGCCCCGTGTCTTTACCTCTTAGAAATGGTCTATCTCCAAGTCTCTAAACACCGTTCTTACAACTGAAAAACTTTAGCCAGGGACAAGGGAGCTCAGATGGATTGGAGATGATGATGGGCGACCTGCGGCACCGTAACTGTCCCAGTGTAACTCGCGCACGCCCCTACATTCGGTAGGCGATTGTTAAGTGCTGCCGCGTAGCGCCATTTTATTTGTATGAGAACTAGGCCAAAATTTGTTTCTTCTTTATAGTTCATGTCATAAGATATGTTGCATAAATTTGTCACTGGTTACTGAGAGCTTGTCATGAAGTGAATGAGGTAGGTCATAGATTCTTGTAAAGCGACGCCTGGTGAGGCGCTGTCAAAGGCTTAGTACAGACTAAATAGGAGAAGATAGAAGCCCTGCAAAACCAAGTGCAGTCAATTTTGGTGTCGTTCTCCTTCGAAGCCAGCTCTCAGTAAGTCCTACTAGTAGGCCTAGCTTCTACTTTTAAGATAGAGGGAGCGTCCTTTACAATTTCGTCCATTACGACCCTACCTAACCGCTGAGGATGATGGGAGGACTACGGTGCCGTAGGTGGGGGTACAGAGGCAACGTTATAGGTATTGGGTTTTCCACTCCATTCCTCTCTCCTTCAAGCTTTAGCTATCTGAAATCTATATCAAGACTCGAAGAAATCTTGTTTTTAAGGATAGTTTATATTTATTAAAGGAAAGATTGCGATATCCCAATAGTAGTAATAATGCAATGGCTACAACTTCAGCTCCTTTAAAATGTGTTCTCTCCGTTTGAAGAGATTGAAGCTCTAGAAAAATCGAATCTGGGTGGTTTCCTATACGTCTTTCTATAAGAAAACCCGAAGTTCCTTCCTAATGATGATACTTTTCTTCATATTTTTGAAGGAAAACTTGGATAGGCTTCAATTTGTGCAAACTCAGCGTATTTATTTTGTTATAAATATGTGCATTTTATATTTTTGACAAAAAAAAAAGCATCGAACAAATCGTTATACGCCGAGTATTTGCTGGAAAGATGGCAGGACCGCTCTCTCGCTCGCGTGTCTAGGCATTTTTAAAAGGAACGCAAATATATATTCCCTGTTTGTAATGGAATAAAGTCTTGTCGATAAACCATTCCATTAATAACTTGCAGCGAAACCAGCCCACAGAGGTTATTTACCTCACGCCAAGAGGCAACACTAGACGGAGCTCGCACTCACTACACGCTCCTGGAGGATAGCTGACTTGCACGGCCTCTTGCGGGTGTTCTTGGCGCGATGAAATAGCCTCTGATGGCGGCCCCGCCCCTGTGATGTGTGCTTCTCCTATGGCATTCATGGAATTGTCTATTTAGGCACTGAAATTCTTAGGAGATCATGGACGGTATGGATTTTATTATGGAATCTTTTTGAGTCCATGGACAAGCCCGAGGACATGAGTGTTTTATATTTATATTTGATTTAGAAGACCGTGGATAGGCATTTTAATTCGTGGGATATTTGAACAGTCGTCCTTATGCGTTATTCGTAAATTTTTAAATGTTAAATATATTTGAGAAAGTGGTTTGTTAGGTAGTATCAGAAGGGGATAATAGAAGAAGGATGACACTCTGTATCCTCTTAATATTTTAGTTATGTAACGTCATTCTTCCCAGGCTCACCCTTTTAGTTTGCTTTCCCGCTCATCAAACTTCAGATGGGCATCGCACCGTGGAGTAAATTCTATAGTTGTTTCGCACTAAATCCCTAGAAATCATCCCACAAAACTAACCTCGTCTTTGGGATGGGACAAAAATTCACAGGCGCGTCTTGCCAAATAGTTAAACGCTAATAGAGAAATGATGAGGGAACTATTTATCGCGTATGACGTGATTCGGTTTAGCAACCTTGTTCCAAATGTTCCGATGTTTTGAAGAATGACGTTACTTTTACCCCGCTTTGTGGTACACTTCTCTCGAAGAAAAGCATTACATACTTCTGGTAGTATGTTTCTTTCTTATGCACTGCACTGATAAGTTTCGAATTTGACGAAACACAATGCATTGTTGATATCAGTTACAATAAGGGAATGTTTTAGAAGTACTTTAGTTCAATTCTTATCAAGGTTGAGACGAGTCAACCCCAACTTGTAGACCCGTCACAATTTACCTTTATGAATAACCCCTAATTAAGCATCGTTTCATTGATATTAAATGTTGTAAGAAAGGTTAGTTTCTTAAAAAAAGAAAAAAAAACGTAAGACTCTTTTATGTTTATAGTGTAACTCTTCCCAGGTTACAGTTCTCATCAAAACATTTTGGACAATGCTTACAATTACATAATATTTGTTGTTTGTTAACATAATTCTCACCAGGGATAGATTTAATTTTAGAAGTAGGAATGGAGAACGGTTAGTATTTACTTCAGTCCGACTCAGGGGCGGACTGGCGGCGTTTTCGTGAGGTGGGCATTAAAGGGTCGCGGCCCCTAAAATTTCATATCTTAGCGGCCCCCAATTTCCCAAAAGGACCAGAACCGTTCTCCAGCCACGTTTTAATTTAACATTATTATTATTAATTTATTATATTATTTTACCAAAAAAACCCTGTAAAACGGCTAAAATATTTGTGACTAATTAAAAACTTAAATGTGACTAAATAACATTTAAATTGACAGCAATTAACAATTTAAATTGACAGTAAGTAATTAAAAAAACATTTCAGTAGTAGCAACTTTTTATTTTCACACTGTTTTGATCAAAACAGGAGCAGATGACAAAGGAGTCTCGGACGCTAGCTTCCACAATATAGAGGGAAATGGGGCCCGCGGCGTACGTCAGAGCTGTAGCGGTATCGTTTGCCATAGAGGCGCTATCAGACATTATAGCAGACGATGCTTTTGGTGGATTATATCTGGCACCAAAGTCTGCTGGGAATATTTTGTAATAACAAATTAAGTCCAAACTAGCAGAGAAACCCAGCTAAGCCAAGGCTTATTTAACAATTTGTGCCCACTGGAATGATTGGGCTCGGGTTTTCAAAAGATAAAAGCAAGGTTTTAAAAGATCCCGAAACACAATGATATATATGTGTTTTAGGGCCAAAATATTTCGTATTTCCAGAAGGGAATAAGAGAGAAGGGACACACTTTATATCTCGATAATGCTTTACACTCGTAACAACAGTCTTACTAACCTCAAATCAACTACCCTTCACTGATTGGCTATCTAACTTCTGCCTTAGCTGTGACGTCACATAAGAAGGTGACGTCTCGGTTGACGAATAAAAAGTAGTTTTGTTTACAACTTTACATTGAAGGAGATAAAAATGGCCGAATTTCATGTTGATAAACGAAATCCAGCTGTGCAATTAATTTAGATACACGGGAATTGAGAACATACCAAAATCAGATAATTTGAAGGTAATAAATAGATGAAAACTAATTATTCTGAATTAATATTAAAAAATACAAATTAGTTTCAATAAAATACATACTTGAGGTTATAATTACACAAGAACGGAACATCGACAGCCCTAAGACAAATAGGCCGCCTGATACCGCGGAGAACTTAAAGAACTATATTTGCAGTAAATTGGTTAAAAGCTGTGTACTTGCGCAAAGTTTTCGCGGTTTTCTTGAGGTTGGTCGGACTCTCGTTACCAAAGCAGGCTCTAATGTCTCCCTTCTCTCTTATTCCCTTCTGGTATTTCTTTTGAATTAATTGACTGCTACAAGAGGTTGGAAACGAAATCACTGTCTCTTACTTTTTGGGTTTTAAAAGATCGTGAGTGATTTCTTTTCCCAACCTCTTGTAGCTATCATTTAATTCAAGAAGAAATTTAGAAAAAATTGGCACTGAAACACATTTTAGTTTTTTAATTGTGTACATACGTTACTCGCTGGGTTTTCATTATCAATTTTAGTCTAAAAAAAGTTTAAAAAGCCGTTGAAATCCATTTTTTAACTCTATTACTCGTTAAGCCTAGGCTAATTATAAGCAGACGATACGTATTTTTAAAGAGAGGCTCCAGACGCGATTTCCCAGATCTCCTTTCGAGACTTTGCAGCAACGCTATTGGTTGGAAAATAAAGCTCAAATTTCCTACGAGGTGGCACTGGCGTAATTATTTTTGTTAATAACCGTTACGTTCGCGGATCCCATTGCCCTCTACATTATGGAAGCTAGTGTCCGAGACTCCTTTGTCATCTGCTCCTGTTATGTCTTTGAAAACGAAAACCGAAAGTAAAAATATTTTTGCTTCTCAACTCAGTGCTCATGTCACGTGCACTAACCACTTTCTTCCCCCTTCCCCATAAAGCCTTTCATAATTTTGAAACTTTTCTCTCTGTGGCTATATTGGCGTGGGCCGTGGGACGGTGGGAACCAATTTTTTACGATTGTAAATTTGTAAAGAGCGGTCGTAAAGCTTATCTTTCGTCTAGGCTGCTAATATCATATAGAAAAAAATAGTCCAATGGCTTGCATTGCCTTGCAAGTTCATAACCTTCTTCTTGAGGCTTCTTCTCCTAATTTCCTATCTTTTTGTTTTCAAACTGTTTTTGAATTGTTTCAAAATAAAAAATTACCAAACAATTAGTACTAAGACATTTAGATCAACGCCACGGCCAGTCGGCGTGGCCGACCGACCGGCCCCCAAACCCTTAATTTGCCTCCGGCCCCGTGGGATATTGCCCACCAGCCCCCGTGGCCAGTCCGCCCCTGGTCCGACTCATAGCCCAGTATAGAGCCTATCCCTCCCTCCAACACATAACGAAAATTTTAAATTATCTTATTGGCTCACTTAAACTACGTTTTGATGACGTTGCTGACAGGGACGGCGAAAAATACGTAATTCCTTTTTACCTCTGTCGCTCTGACCCGCCTGTTCTTTCATACCCCCCATCCCAGGGAAGGGGGTCCGGGACTTTGACTAACGCGCGCTCAGATTACCCTGTTCTCCATTCCTACTTTTAAAATTAAATCTATCCCTGTTCTCACATTAATAGCTAAACATATTGTTAAATATCGTAGAAATTATGATCAAATTTCTTATTGACTATAATAAGAAAATCGACTTCACACTGACTTAATAAGAAAACTTGTAGTAGTCTGCCCATTCCCCATGCGAAATACATTTTTTCAATTTTTACCCATTGTGTTAATTTTCAAAGGGACATGCACTGAATATTAATTCTTGGCGTAGATCCGTGATGTGTCTGTAAGGATTAAGATTGAACTGTACCAGACCCTGTAAATGTAAATGCGGTTCTACAAAAACTCTGACCTGTGTATTACGCTTCTAAACCGTATAGCAAAGAGTTTCAGCGAGCTAGTTTTCACTAGGTATGTGATAAGAAGCGAGACAAAGAGGGAACAAGCTAGACTTGGAACTATTAGTAATGATGGTGCACGGTACGCGAATAAAAAATGCAAGATGCAATCTCTGGAACATCTGTTTAATGGGCGAACGCGCGCGTTTACTCGCTGTTTATTATGTTGGATGCGGCGATGTGTTCTTCTTTTCTCACACTATACTCTTTCGGATTCATCTCTACGCGCCCCATTCTATACTCGTATCGCGCCCTTTTTCAACGCCCATTGGTCAGGCCCAATCTTCTGCCCCCTCGCTGCTGTCCATTCGCCCTTTCCCCTTCCATTACAGGCAACGATTTATTATATAACTCCTTTTCTCTGAGCGTTGAAGACCCGAAAAGATTGCCGGAAAAGAGTCAGAAACAGATTAAAGACGGTGGCAGTTTGCTCTTTTTTTTTGGCACAATGCTTCCTTCGAAACGAAACCAATACGCAGGGACCGCAGGGTTAAAGCATGAATTTCATTTTTCTGTATGAACGCTTTGCTTTTTATTCGAAAAGCGGTGGTTAAAATATTGATTGTAATTATTTGTTTATTATTGTAAGAGAGCCAGTTTCCTGTCTGTTAGTAGCGATCTGATATAGTTTACCTAGCAAAACATGATGAGTAACAATAATAACAACTTTGGTAATAGCAACGTCAAACTTCAACCTAACGAACAAAAAACTGACGTTCATTAGACCTTTTCGATGTAAAAACAAGATATGCCCCAAGGCATATTAATGCTTTTTGCAGTGTGATATTGTCTTTCAGGCCCGTAGCCAGAAAAGTTACGCAGAGGGGGCAGTATCTTTCTGTGAGGGGGCATGGCAAATGGAATTTTTTTTATAGAATAACATAAATATCAAAATGTCAGACAAATATTTAAGCAGGTATTTCATTATTGACACTCATTTAACATTTGAAAATCAAACTTTTTTTAAAAAGTTTAAAAATAAATAAATTGTTAATAAACAATTCTAAATCTAAATTTCTAGTCAGATCTTTTTCGTAGGCTAGGGAAGTTAAGTTTCACTTTCTTTCAAGTGACATAGCTCGCCTCGCAACTTCGCAAGTCGCTGTTGAGGCGTCAAATGTAAGTCTGTACCCCGAGGGGTCGGTCATTCATGAACTCCCGTACGCTACCCGTGAAATCCAACTTAAGAAATCCGAAATCAATGCTGATTTCGAAATCAAATAAAAAATCCGAAATCAGCAACGAAATCACAAAACATTAAAGAAATCATAAAATCAGAAAAAAAAAACAAAAAATCAACAAAGAAATCACGAAATCAACATAAAAATCACGAAATCAGAAGCGAAATCACAAAATCAGAAACAAAATCAGTAAAGAAATCGTGAAATCCATTACAAAATTCACGAAATCCAAAATCCAAAGAAATCGCAAATCCGTCGAAATCACGGGAAAAATCTCAAAATTCGATGAAATTCATTGGATTTTATCGAATTCTGAAATCAAACGAAATCCGACGGAATCCGAAGAAATCAAATTGGATTTCAAAATCCCGAACACTTTTTCCAAAACGTCCGACCCCTCACTGTACCCCGACATAATATTTTGGTCCTGGATGACAAAACCAGCGATATATATCAAGGATAACCACAAAAAGCTAAAAATTCCAGTGTATCAGGGATACATATCAAAAGTGAATTTAAAACATACAAATGAATCAGGGATATATCAAGTAAAAAAATCCAAGTGTATCAGGAATATACACAAGTAAAGACAATAAAGTCTAAAATATGTTGATATACATTCTAAATAGCTTGAATATTTGTGTATCAAAATGAAAATATTCATTACAGGGGCAAAGTTAGTTTGATAAGAGGCCATGGGAAAATTTTGAGGGGGCATTTAGGGGCAAACCGAAATCTTATTTGAGGGGGCAGGATATATTTTTGAGGGGGCATTGCCCCCTGGTGCCCCCCCGTGGCTACGGGCCTGTTGTCTTTAACGAAACCCGAAATTAGGGATATTCACACCGGCAACGTCAGTTCGAAGCAAAGGCGTGGAAAAGTATAGGAAAAGTATCGATAGCTTAACAACAATCCGTAGTGGCGCAGACGTAAAATATCCGCATCCCACACCGGCGACGTCAGTTCAGTTCCCGCTACCTCCGAGAGACCGCATTTTCTCGTCGAAAATATGATCAAATTTAGTATAGATGTCGCTAGTGCGGTGGAGAATCAAATTCCGGCGAGCTCTGCCGCGTAATTTAAATTTACGAAAATATACGCGAACGCGAAACAGCCAGCCAGCCAGCTAGCCAGCCGCCTAGCCTGCTAGCCAGCCAGCCAGCCTGCTTCCAGGGGTCTCCGTATAACGCTTTTGCTATGGGCAAAAAGCTTAAAAAGGAAGGTAGGCAACCTTCAGTATCGGGACATACAAGGGGGTTGATATATTGCCGTCTCCGTGCACTTTCATGATCAAAAGACTACGGCGCAGGCGCCAAAAAAGCGAGGTGGAAGGCAAAGTTTTGCCCTCATGTCTTTCCCTTTTTTGTTAAAGAGAAATGATGTTGTGTGTATGTTTGCTCTTTACACACAATCACATTTAATTACCGGATTCGACCAAACTGCATGTTGATATCAGTGAAACACTATAGGGGAAGGTTTATTAGAAGTGGTTTGGTTGTGTTGCTCAAGGTTGTCTTGCGGGCGAACCCCTAGCCTGTAAAGAACGTCCTATTCTAGACCCTTAACATTTTGGCTTTATGAATAACCTCCAATTAATAATCATTTTATTCAGTTTCAAAGTTGTAGCTTAGTTAGTGTGTTTTTAAAGCGTAAAATCAATGCTGATAAAACATGGAATAGAAATATGGTGTATAGATCCAGGAAGGTTCGTCATTATTATTGTAGATGGGCATATAGTTTCAATATTCATTATTTTATACTGTCTTTGTTAATGGAAAATACTGCTTGATAAATAGGCAGTATGTTAAAAGACGAATCTTCCTTCGCAGTACCAAGACCAGGAACAGAGACATCTTGCGAAAAAAAGTAACCACCGCAAAGTTCCATTAAATTCGCTTAATTATATGTCAATACCCCCAACCTCGTCGTTCAAATATATCTATTAAGTATATTGTTCAATTCGGGAGCGGTACGTATATACCCCCCATAAAAGAGTTCCGACGTCCGCAACGTGAGGTATCGGTCGCTTCCACCATTGTCGTTAACGTACTTTAGCCCATAAAAATCCAGGCTTTCTGCCTTACTCCCGAGAAACTAATCATTAAGTTATCGATTCGAAGAGGCCAAGGCTTAGCCTGCACTTGTCCATATCTTACGCAAGAACATAGAGGTCTGTATTTCCACCGTCTTTGGATATAACAAAAGAAATTGGCTTGGCAACCATGAAAGTAACTTCAAAGGGAGAGTGAATGATTCTTCTTGGTGCGCACGTACGGTGGTACCACTAAGGAAAGTTTTTATATCTCGTTCTTCGAGATATAGCGGCCATTACGGATACCAGATTACACGGTTAAAAGTTGTCACCAAAGCCACTTGGCCCCAAATCTGAAAAAGGGGATGGTAATAAATTCCCCTCGTGCAATATGATGGACCTTGCTTTCCAACCAGGGGCTGCTATGAGCTACCGCAAAGGCAAAACCACGTCACGTCACGTCAAAATTGGAGTATTGGGGGGGGGGGGCTCTAAATTGTATTTCCAAAGCTGACGACTACCAATAAGGTCACCATAACCTTTTTCAGAGATAGAATTTCTAGTAGCTCTCTCTGTCTCCAGGTGATGCACCCCTGATTTCAAATTAGTGAATTCCTCCATTATGAACCTTACGAATTCATGATTCTAATAAATTCTGAATTCCTACAGGAAATTGAAAGAATTCATCCTTTTTACAGTAATATGCGCGACTTTTTAAGAATTCACTTGTAATTCGTGTTAATTTTGGAAACGCACTTGAAATATTAGAAATATTCCTGAAAGCAATTAGATTAATTCACTAGATTTGCCGAAGATTTTATTGAGCTCTGGTAAGTCTTCTAAAAGTTCGTGAAACGTTTTGAGAATTCATTTGAATGTATGGCAATATGCTACAATTTATTTGAATTCACTTTAATTTTTGAGATTCATGATATTAATTTGCAAAGTTCAGATATTTTTTGAGCTAATTCGTAATGATTTCACCAAACTCACGAGTCAGAGGCTACTCGCCTTTAACGGGAATATCTTTGATCTAGTAACTTTACTTGCAAAATAAGATGAGTAAATTCGGTTTCACTAAATTAAGCATTCGCTTTAATACAATATTTCACTGACTCGATTATTGTAAATATATTTTTTAAATGAGGAAAGTTTACCCGAATATTTGAGAAAAGGTACTAAAGGCAATTCCGTTCTTTCTTTTTTCAATTGATTTGAAAGCGATATTATTCCATTTCTAAAGGTTAAACGGAACAGCGTATATTCAATTAAATTCCACATATTGTAATTTAATATCGTATTCATAACTGGATATATTGTTTGTGTATGTAAATTTTCCTGTGGCGTGGGAGGGGAGGGGGGGGGGAAGGGCAAGTTGAACTATCTGGTATTATTGATGACGCCAACATCAAGACGAGTTGGAGATCTTACGTAGATTCAACTCGGGGAATTATAGAAGGGAAGGTTTGATTAAATGGAGAAACATATTTTGATCATCCATGGCTGTTTAGAAATACCAGCATGCTTTTCACGGTTGCGCGGCCATGACGCCTCACGATGGAAATATTTTTGTAAGGAAAGCGCTTGTAAATAGAAGTTCTTGAAGGGTACTATGCATGGCTAAATGTTACGCCCACGCCTGGGAATAGCTAGTCGTTTTCAGAGCTGGGCATTTAGCGGAAATTGGGAAATTTTCTGGGTTTTACCAAGCTTAGCTGCACATATTTTTTCCCCCTTTTCCCTCAAATACCCACCTCAGGTCGTTTTAGAGCTAAATGCATAGTTGCTACTCCAGAATCAAACTTTCATCCTCCAATACAGGACCATTTTGTGGGCAGACTTGTAAATAGTGATAATTTCTTCTGGAGCCCTGTGGGCTCCCGACCCCCCAAAGCCCAATTTTCTTGGGTACCCGGGGCTCCCTAGTGGACAACTGAGCCTTGAACTCTTGATCCTAGAAACTGCGTCACACTCGCCTAGAGAAGGGAACAGAGGCTAAGGAGTAAGGGAGCAAGCCCAAAACAAAATGTGAGGGAGGGAAGGATGCATTCCGGCTACAAATTTGAGGGGAAATATTTGCCAATTTATTTTTCCCCTTTTTTGAGCGCTGTTTTGGTCTGAAGTTATGGGGGAGAGTTCTCATCGCACCGAAATTTTCAGGGTACCCGGGTGGTACCCGACCCTCCCCCTAAAATATTTTTTCAGGGTTGTAATGTTAAGAGGAACGGCGAGGTTTATTCAGTTATTGGTAACATCGTTTAATGATCTAATCAAAGTACAATTCGGGGCAGGTTGCCCGTTGTTTATATAGTAAGCTGTTATCAGCTTTAGGGTTGACCTTTGTTCTTATTTACATAAAACTATTATCGATTTATAAGTTAACTATTTACATAACTATTTACATAAGTCTATGTTGTCTATAAGTCTATGTCATATATAACATCTTCCTTTTTTCCATTTTAATTGTATCCGGCTTGATATCGCTGAGGCGGCTTAGTTTCTCTTCGGGGTCTTGCAGTTGTTTGGATGGCCGTTGTGTTCGGGAATGGTGGCGTCGCATTCGGGAATGGTGTCGGCGGTATGTGGTGTGTCGGTGATACGGTCGTTTGAGGTTGAGTTGTCGCGATTCCGGGGGTGTTGCGGTTTTGGTTGTCTCTCATTTCACTTCGGTATATAATTCGTCGCGTTGTTGTGGCTTGACTTGACCTTGCTCTGTCCCGTAATGTGATTTGCGGGATCCTGGGTTTCTTGGGTGACCTCTGGCTGTTTGAATTGGTTCTCGGCATTTGAGGCGTAGTGTGGGCGACTGGGCGAAGGTGATGCCTGGTGCGTCGTAGGACTTGGTTGTCTTCCGTGCGAATGATGTATGACTGTGGTTCCGGTGCTTTGGATTCCACCGTGGCTTTTCCCCAATTCCGCGGCCCTTTGTAATGGAATACTCTGGTCCCTTGAGTTAGGTTCGCAGGTTGTGGTTGACGTGCCACTCTCTGGGATTGAACCATTCTTTGTTGTCTTTCTTGCAAAGCTGACTGGATATTTTTTGTAGGGAAGCGGGGTCGTAAGGCTTCCGTTGTCGATGTTAGCGGGGTTCGGATTCGGCGGCCCATAAGCATTTCCGCCGGCGATGGAAGCAATCCTATCGGAGTCGCCCTGTACTCCATTAGCACCTGCTGGAGGTTTTTACCGTCGTGTTGGGCCTTGATCAGCATGTTCTTTAACGTCTGAACTGTTCGTTCCGCAAGACCATTGGATTGAGGGTGATGCGGGCTTGATGTGACGTGGCGTACGCCCCATTTTCGTAGGAAATCGCTGAATGCACTTGCGTTGTAGGGAGGGCCGTTATCCGATATTAGAGTCTGTGGTGCTCCGTGGCGTGCAAAGTGTGCCATCAGGAACTTGACGACTGCTTCTGTGTTGGTCGTGCTCATTTCTTGCGCCTCTACGAATTTGGAGAAGTAGTCAACTAAGATGATGATTTTAGTTCCGTCCACCTGGCATATATCCGTTGCTACTACTTCCCATGGTCGATGGGGTATGGGATGTGGAGTTAATGGTGACGGAATGTTGGCTCGTTCACGTCGTTGGCAAGTGTCGCACTGCTTTATGTGGTTTATTATGTCCTCTCTCATCTGGGGCCAGTATACGTGCAAGCGGGCTTTCGCTAGGCAGGCAGTTGTCCCTTGATGGACTGAGTGAATTTCTTGCAGGAACTGGTTTCGCTGGCTTGGCGGGATGTAGAGGCACTCGCCCCTGTAGATTAACCCTTGGCTCTCGTGTAGTTCTTCTTTTACAGACCAAAATGGTCGAAGGGCGGGTTGCAATTTGTTATACGCTTGTGGCCATCCCAGGCGGATATGATGGAGGAGTGTTTGCGAGGTTGTGTCCGCCGCGTTTGCCTCCTTGATGGTTCTGATCTTGTCGTCTGAGAGTGCCGTGGTTGTGGAGTGTAACATCACTTCTGGTCCCTCCAGGTAGGGGGTATTGATGTCCGTTTCGCGTCTCGGTGCCCGCGACAGGGCGTCTGCTGCATGTAGTTGGGATCCTGGCGTGTACCTTAGATGCAGGTTGTATCTTGACAGCTTCAAGACTAGGCGCTGGAGCCTTGGGGATAGCAAGTGCAGAGGTTTTTTGATGATGGCTAGTAACGGCCGGTGGTCCGTTTCTACCGTGAAGCTTGTTCCGACCACGTAGTAGTGATATCGCTCGCAGGCGTATACTATTCCCAGTAGTTCCCTTTCGATTGGTGCGTAGTTGCATTGGGTTGGCGTGAATGACGTTGATGCGTATTCGATGGGTTTATTCCTCTGCATTAAAACGGCTCCGACGCCAATCTTGCTGCTGTCCACCGAAATCAGGCTTGGTTCCTTTGGATTATAGAATGCTAGGACCGGGGCTGTCGTGATAAGTCGTTTCAAGTTGTTGAATGTGCCTTCCGCGTTTTCGTCCCATATGAAGGTGGTGTTTTTCTTTAATAATGCGCGTAGTGGTGCAGCCTCGGTTGAGTGTTGCGGTACGAATTTGGCCAAGAAATTTACCATTCCCAGGAATCGCTGGAGTTCGGTTCGATCTGATGGTGATGGTATGGCTTGAATGGCCTGCGTCTTGGTCGGCGCTATTTCTAGTCCTTGGGGCGATATTGTGAGTCCAAGGTATGTGATCTTCGTGACCGCCAGCTGCATTTTTGTTGAACTAAATGTAAGGCCGTTCTGTCGAGCTAAGTGGAGGATTCGTACTAAGGCCCTGTTGTGCTGATTTTTGGTTGTCGCTATGAGGAAATCGTCCGTAGAAATGTGCGTATTTGGATTCTGCGATGGTGGGTATATTGTGTGCATTATGCGCTGGAAGATTGATGAGGAGGTGCATATGCCTAGGGCAAGACGAACGAATCGGAATCTCCCAAATGGTGTCGCAAACGTGCACAAGTATGAACTCGCCTCGTCTAGCTCGACTTGCCAGAATGCACTTTGGGCATCGAGGACGGTGAAGACCTCGGCTCCATGGATGTATGCGAAGATTTCCTGGGCCGTTGGGGTTGGGTATGGTTCCTGCCGGATTGCTGGGTTTAACTTTCTTGGGTCGATGCAGATGCGTACTGGTATTGGTTTGTGGTCTTGCCTTATCACAACCATTGGGTGGACCCAGTCCGTGGGCTCCGTCACTGGTACAATGATGCCCAGTGTCTGGAGGCGTTGTAGTTCCTTTGCAACCGGCTGCTGGAGGGCATGCGGTATCTGGCGAGGAGCGCTGATTGACGGAATTGCGTTTGGTTTCAGCAGGATCTTATGCTTGCCTGGTAGTTTGCCGATTCTATCAAATACGTCGTTGTATCGGTGGACGATCTCGTCGGGGGTCATTTGGTCTATAACATGGGGCGGAGGGATTGGTCCTTGTATGCGTCCATGCGGGAGCTCGGGGTTCGTGGAGTGGACGGTGTCAATACTTGTGATGGTGCGCGACGGTGTTGGTGTGGGACTGGATGAATAGGGCGTCGCTGCTTGCTTTGGTGGCGGCGGTAGATTCGTTACTCGTGTAATCAGTCCGAGGTCGACTGTAGCGTCGGCGCCAAGGATGGGAACCGACGGATGTGGCGTGACGTAGAAACACTGTGTTGACGTTGTTGCGAAGGACGCACATTGTACGTATATTACGCCTATGATGTCGATGCAGTGGCCTGGGTATGCTTTTACGGCGTATGGTGGTTTATGCAATGTCGGTTTGATGGGAAAACGGTTATATATTCCGCGGTGGATGATATTCACTTGAGAGCCCGTGTCTAGTTTCATGCGTACTGGAAAATTCGCTAGGTAGATTGTATCGAACCACTCGTTGGCCTGGGCTGGGGCCGCACTCATGTCGTGGCAATGGAGGGTAAGGGCGTCGCAGTATGGTGAGAAGTTCGTGTCATGCTCGTAATGTATTGGAGACGAGGTGGCATCTTCTAGGTCGTGGGCACTGTAATCTTCTAGTGACTCGCCGTAATATGGTGTTCGGTGCGTATGGAGTGTGACTTCGTTGAGGCCTCTAGATCGGCAGGACGAGGCCCAATGCCCTATGCGTGAGCATTTGTGGCAACGTGCTTCTTGGGCTGGACAGCGGGCGCGGTGACTGTGAGGCGTGCCACAATTTCGACAGCGTGGAGTTTGTTGGGTCTGTGGTCCTGGGAGCTGGCGTGTGTGACGTCGCTGATTGTGTGCTGAGGGACCATCGCGTCGCGTTTGGTAAGTGTCCTGATTAAGCTGGTGCGAAGGAAGACGTTGAGGTACTGTGCTCCGGTGTCGATAGTTGCTGGCTCCGTGTGGTTGTTGGCGCTGTTGACGGTGATTCGCGCTGTAGATGGCGTTGATCGTATTAATCGCGGACTGGTCCCCATTCTGTGAAACCGTTATGGCTGTAGCGTGCTGTGCTGCTGCTTCGGTGGCCTGGCAGACAGCTATGGCTTGGTCGAGCGTGAGGTGTCTATTGGCTAAGAGTTCTTTCCGGAGATCTTCGTTACGTATCCCGATGACTATTTGGGTACAGATTAGTGATGATGTTAGGTCGCCGAATTCGCATGTAGCGGCTTTGGTCTTGATGTCCGTGATGTAGGATCCCAGAGTCTGGTGCTGACTTTGCTTGGTCGTAAAAAAGGTGTACCGGGCCGCTATGAGATTTTTGTAAGGTGCGTAATGGGCGTCAAATGCTGCATAGATCCGATCGAGGGTTATGGCCGGCGGATCTGGTATCTGGAGGGTGTTGTACACGCGTCGTCCGGCGGGACCAAGGATGTGCTGAAAGATCGCTATTTGGACGGCAGGCGCCTCGTCGCTCAATTTGGCTGCTAGGGCGTAGATCTTGAAAGCATCACGGTAGTCTGTCCAGTCCGTTGCGGGATTACTGGAACTTGGGTTAAATGGCTCCGGGCTTTTGAAAGATGTTGACGACATCTTACTTCTGACACCATGTAATGTTAAGAGGAACGGCGAGGTTTATTCAGTTATTGGTAACATCGTTTAATGATCTAATCAAAGTACAATTCGGGGCAGGTTGCCCGTTGTTTATATAGTAAGCTGTTATCAGCTTTAGGGTTGACCTTTGTTCTTATTTACATAAAACTATTATCGATTTATAAGTTAACTATTTACATAACTATTTACATAAGTCTATGTTGTCTATAAGTCTATGTCATATATAACAAGGGTGTCCTGTGAATTTTCTTGGGTGTCACAGGCTCCCTGGTACCCCCTATTTACAAGTCTGTTTGTGGGCTATAATCTTCCTTTAAGCTTACTACACACTCTCTTGAAGGAGAGACTGATGGAGTAGAAACCTTAATACCTATAACGTTGCAGTCTTTACCCCCATTTAGGCAACGAAGTCCTCCCAGCATGCTCAGCGTTTCAGTAGGGTCGTACGGTAAAGAAACGTAGCGGATACCCCCTGTGTCTTAGAAAAGAAATAAAGAAGCTAGCTCTCATTCAAATACGATGGCGCTGCGAGGCAGCACTTAACAATCGCCTACCGAAGGAAAGGGGCGTGCGCAAGGAACACTGGGAGACTTTCATTGCCACGGGTTGCTCATCGTCATTCCACTCCATCTAACCTTTTTCTCCCTGACATTAGCTCTGGACGCCGCTGGTTGAAGCATTGGGTAGGTTATGCATTCGCTCTCGTGAATCGCGTCGCCAGATGTCGCTATGGCTGTAACGCAAGCTCTGGCGCGAAGTTTTTTCAAACGCATACGCTACGCAACCCTTCAAAACGCGCTAGGTAATGTGTAGTGAACTTCAAAGTAATGTGGTAGCAACAGTAACCATGGTGGTACAATGCAGAATAAGCAAGCGGTATAACGCAATCCTTGAAAGCCTAGATGTAAATGTATAGTATACCTAACCTAAATAGATAAAATCATCCAAATATAAAATCAACACGGAAGGTGTGTACAGCCCTCTACAAACATTTACTCGCCTTTTTTACAAATTGGCCTTTAGTGGGGAAAGAGAGGAAAAGAGGAAGGGAGTGACTGACTACTCAGGAAGGAACCCGGGAGAAAGAGAAGGTGTATTTTTTTTACTCCATGTAGCTTTGAAAATCTTTTTAGGGTGGATATAGCGGGCGGGGGAGGGGGTACATCCTACGAGAGAAATTGATTCAAGCGTTGAAATCAACTGAACTACCCAGGCCTGCCGCGTTTTCGGGATCTGACTCGACAGTTTGGTTGTCATGGAAACGCCCAGCGACTTCTCTTCTAAGGATGCTTTTCCACTATTACTATGGAGTCAGTCTTACAAGGAATATGTCGTAACTCATTGAAATGAGAAACTAATGTGGGATAAACAATTGTTGTAGATTCACTGAGGGTGAATTATTACACCCAACTTAAATTACTAGGATATTTGATGCAATTGAATAATCTTATGTACATATTTCGAAGTGGTTTGTTTGCTTGTATGATTTTTCTTTAAGCGCACTAAAAATTCTTTAATTTACCAATTTGATTTGCCAAACTGCATGTTTGATATGAGTGCAATAAGGGGAGGGTTCATTTGAAGTGTTTTAGTTGCGTTGGGGCGGAGGTTTATCCTTACCCATGAACCCTTTTAGGAACGTCTACTCTTATTCTATGGACCAGTTAAAATTTAGTGTTATTATTAGTCCCTAATTAAACATATTGAGATTCAGACTTATAAAAAAGGTTCGTTTCTAAAAAACATCATGCAGATATATTTTATAGATGGGAACAAAGACTATTCAGTGTTTAGTGTATACGTAGACAAAAGGGACCCTCTCCAGTTTCCAGTCCCTTCAAACACCCGGCCAGCGTCACAGGGTATCTGAGTGATTGTACATATTCTATTTTGCCGTAAAAGACATCTTGAGTATTTCATATCTCCTTGTATTCCAGTATAAGAGAGAGTATTCAGTTCCTGCTCTATAACTGTACATATCCTGATAGGTCCATGTCCTCCCATTTCATCTTCTTCCAGCTCCAGAAGTGGACTCGAGGGGTTAGTTACTTGAATAATCAGGTGTACAAAACCGCAGAGATTGATTACTTGATTTTAGAATTCTTAGAAAAACATCAGTAATCAAAATCATTCTTGTGGGTAATCAAAGGTAATCAGAAAGCTCCGATAATCACTGGAAATCACGTGAAATATTGAGAAAATCAGGAATAATCACATGATTTACAAGTAATCTTTTGTAATCACCTCGATAATCACGCCTTTTGTGAAATAAGCACGCGTAATCAATCGAGGAATTAGAAAATCCGAAAGAAAAATCGGAACCAGTTCAAATAGAAATAGTCACTGCATTCATCGAAATTCACGAAGAATCCAGTGGAAATCACGGCATTCACCAAAAAAATCACCTGAATACCGGAATTCATTGGAATTCAAACAGGAATCTCAAGCAATCAGCGGCAATTACGGGAAATCAGCGGCAATAATCGTAATAACAGAAGTCAAGGAATTCATTCAGCAATCAACATAATTCACATAAAAATTTGGAAGTCAGTAATCAGGTGTACAAAATTTGGCGAATGACTAGCCCCTCGCCTCGAGTGAACTGGACTGACTATACACGAGCGATCTTCTTCCAGCAGCGGAAAATCGAGGTCACGAAATAATATCTTCATCAAGCCTGAGCACTCTTTCCTTTTCTGGCGATATCCTACTATCTTTACCATTTCTCCTTACGTCATCTCCCATTTCGCGCCTATTAACTGCTCATACTACCTGCCTGGGTCTATGGGAGTTGTTGCGAGATCAGATTTACATTTCGTACATGTATACTTGAGCTAGTTAAAATATAAAATCAAAACTGCACGGAGCGCCAATCAATTATGTAAAGCTTCGTAATCGGCAAAGCAGTATGCGCGATCTCGAAAAGAATGCGCTGTTTGCTTATATCTCAATCTCATATGTCTTTGAGTGACATGGTAATTGTCATACGCTTAAACTCTATGAAGTTACCAAAGTAGGAGGATCAAACGCTAAAACCACTGCCGTTCAAACTACTCCAGTATTTTTTTGTCACTGGTATTAACAGTTGAAAATAGAAGTAACCAACTATACAGTGTGATGTTGGGATTATGCTAATAGATATGGGTGCGGGCATAAGTTTACAAGGTTTGGTTCATAACTATGACACTCTTATTCGTCGTAATGTTAGAGACTTACTGAGAGCTAGTTCAAGAACGACAAGCGAGAGTTGACTAGACCATACTACACTCGGTTTTGCAGTCCATCTTCCTGTTTAGTCTGTACCAAGCCTTTATTCCTAACGATGGGAGTAGAAGCCAAAAATTGCTTTTTGCGAACACGTTTGCTCCGATTTGCTAACTGCGAACGCGGTGACAGACACACAGACACGTGCAGTGAAATTCCTCCCCGTGACGTCATCGTCACTCGGAGAGGTAAAAAGTTCTGTTCATCAGATTGTGTTCGTATCTTTGATTACAGACAGTATAAAGTCTTTAAATGTTGGGAAGATGACCTAATTACCACTTTTTACCACCATGTTTAACCATAACGTGAGTTTCCGCCCCAAATAGTCTTCTACTTCCATTTTTTAAAGGTATTTTATTTGCCTTCTTCATTGCACTAAAATACAGACAACAGATTATCCTTTTTGCTTCATTACACTGCATGAAGATGAGTCTATTAGGAGAATGTCCGGAATTCCGAGGTGCAGAGAGAAAGAGTGAGAGAGAGCTCTTGTTTTTCGCTCTGCATGCTTCTTTTCGATCCATGGGCTAAATGAAGGGAAGTCCTTCGTTTCCGGGTTATCTGGGGATGGGAAAGGAAGTATAGCTTAGATACCTCACGTTCCTCGTTCCGGTGTATATGTGACTGATGCGAGAGCCCTTAGAGGTTGTGTGTGTGTTTAGCTGATAGAAACCTCTGCTCATTGAACTAATCTACTATACTACTACAACCAAATAGGTACTTAATTTGACAATACGTGGTAATAGATCACGGACGGACTTTACCGAAAAGGATGTAGGGGAAAAATCGTGACTTAGACTGGACGGTGTTTCCCAACGCATCGTTTGCTCGATTTTAATTTTTGGGGAGGGTTTTTTGTATTGGGCTTTGCCCTAAACGGCCAAAACTTTTGGCGTTTAGACTAAGCTTGTAAGAATTTAGGCCTAGCATTGGGCCACCATATATTCCATGTTCATTTCTAATCGGGTTTTGTGGACCGAGCTTGAGTACTTATCCGTCGTGTGTCGTAATTCTAACGTCATGTTATTCACTTGGTAAAATCTTCATACGTTATGATTAGTCATAGCTCTTCCCTCAAAAATGGCAGAAACCAAATGAACTGGTAGCAACGTCTTCAGATTGAAAAGTGTAAGTTCCTAAACCATTACGTTGGTCATCGGACTTCATAACACTTAAATGATCGAAATACCGTCCGTCTATATTAATACATTGCCGACAGCAGTGACCAATGACTTGGGTTTAATTGTTTTCTTCAACTGACCACTCATTTAATTTTTCTATACTAGTGCCTACAAATCCCATACAAATTAGCCATACAAAACACCAATGCTAAACTGGTCGATGCAAATCAATATTTCCACTCTGTGTACCCAAAAATAGTACAATATTCTATAATTTAGCCAAATATCAACAATAATTTTAATAAGAAAAATAATTATTATTTTATGGGATTTTGAAGTATTCGTTCTCAGAAATTAACAAATACACCAAAGTATTGCGGGTAAACACTTCTACAGGCGCTCCCTGATTCAAAAGGGATTTTAGGTCAATAAAACATTCATTCATTCATTCATATAGGAAATACATTAGTAGTTTCATCCTACAAGGTAGCTTCCCCTAAGAAAATAACTAGTGAAGTTAAATCAATAAATATTTTACTAAAAACAAACAGTAAAAATTCGCCAAATAATTATTACTTAATTTAAGAAATTTTAAAGTATTCGAACACCCAAACAGTTTTACAGGCGCCTATAGCAAATACATTGGGTAGTTCTGGTAGTTTCAACCTGCAAGGGGCATAAGAATTCCTATTATCTTTATGTATTCCAAATATATTATAGTGGATAAAATAAAGCTTTCAACCGGAAGTGGGAAAAAAATACCTTCATCTTTTTCACACACACCTGCTTCTTATGGAGGTAAATATCTCTAGAAAGGAGAAGGGATCGGTCGGAGAAATGCAAATATATTTTTATCGTGTATAAAAAAGGGGGATACGAGAAATTCTTTTAAGAGTTGTCACTCTCAAGCGTATGCTATTCGAGAAATCTTAAAATTTTATGGAAATTTATTCCATGTAAACTAGGAGTATTTTCCTCCATTTTACCACCGAGTTTCTCTGGTTTTTTTGGGTCAAAAGCGCATTACGTGACGTAAACCGTAAATAGTCCCTCCATAAGCAACATAACTCTCTTTAAGTATGTCTCTTGAAGAAATTAACTGGACGAATAGTTTTCGTAATGAAACCGCTCAGATAAGAGTCGTAAGTTCATAAGATATGTTCCACAAGTTTGTCATTGGTTACTGAGAGCTTGTCATGAAGTGACGTAATTGAAACGTCATAGGTTCGAGGTAAAGCGACGCCTGGTGAGGCGCTGTGAAAGCCTTAGTACAGACTAAATAGGGAGATGGACTTCTTCAAAACCAAGTGTAGTCAATTCTCGCTTGTCGTTCTCGAACTATGTATTAGGAGTGTAATGACTTACTTTTAAAAATTGTTGATTTTTTTTTCTGACTGTAACCCTTTAAATGCAATTTTGCGGGTCTTCAATAACGTTTAACAGTACAAGTACTATAGTTACAGTAACTGCTAGAAGCAAGCCAACCGAGCCAAGGCTTACAGATGTTTATCCTCGATGATTGAGTTTGATGAATATTGAAATAGCACTTTAAAATAAAATGGTCTAGCTCACAAAATACTTCTTATATTTAAAACATCTTTACGTCTAAAATTAAAAATAATTAGAGTGAAATTACGAAGATGGCGGATGGCCAAACCGATCACCATTAAACGCCAGCGGAACAGTTAATCCATTAGATCTGTTATTTGCTATTTAAATAGTTAAAATGAAATTCCATATAAATCAACGGAAACTGGTATACTTATGGGGATCGTGTTGCTAGTGGTCTCTTTTGTGGAATCTTACTTTGCGTATCTATAAGCCATACAAAAGTGGCTCGCGTAATGATTGAGGATGTAATGGTTACCATGGAAACTTACTATCGTTATAAAATTTGTGCAAATTCTGCGGTCTTATCTTATCAAATATATCACAATAATAAAATAAAAAAAATTACGGTGTTCGAGGAAAAGCTTGGGTGTACAGTTTTTCCGACAAGCTAAGCTCTTTTCGAGAGGGTTCTTGATTAAAACGTTCCAGCTCTCCGGCGGCCTGATGTCCCTGCACTTACTCCCCCGTTTTACAAGAATGGTTCTTCTCAATTGATTTGTCGCCTCCCTCGAAACAGGTGAACTTACCCATGGGTGTCTTACGTTAAAGAATCTACGCTCCTTTCCCAAGATGAATCTTTTAATATTGAGTTTGTGACTCGAGAAAATGTTACTGTTGAGTCTGACATAAGTTAGAAGACTAATCTAATGTTTAAGTTTTGTCTACGAAGGGATGGCCACACTAAGCTTGTGGCTTGTTTACAGGTGGGTCCCTTTAGAATGCATAAGAGGTGGTGGCTAGCCCCTATCTTCTTAGGGTCAAAGTTAGTCGAAAATGTCAATGATCATGGGGTCTACAACATTTAGTTAGGGAGATATGAAGTCCCAAACATTGATTGGCTACTAAAACAACGAAATAGATAGTCGTATATTGACACCAATACCCATGTTTTTATAATCCTGAAAGTGCACTGTCTCAAATAAATTGCTAGAACAGTATTTAACAGCTGTATCTTTACAACCTTGTTTTTCCATCCGTTTTCGGGGGAGAGTTGGGGTGTTGGCGTTTTAGATTGAATCGATTTGGGAAATCTTAATAGGAACTCTGAGGAAGTCTTCTTCCACATTTTTCTTTCTTTTAATACCCAATCCCGCCTTTCTTATTTTTTTCCGTCTCGACTTACGGCAAGGGGAAACTCACTTCGAATTTAAGTTTCTTAAACTGCCCCCCCCCCCACCGTGACATATTCCAAACTTCACAAATTCTCTTAGCATTGATGATAATTGTGATATTTTACATTTCTATTGGTCATAGTTTTGTGTATTAAAACTTGGTCACGTTATTTGCCAAATAGCAAAGTGTTCATCCTGGTATAGCAAGCAGCAATTAACTGGTTTGTTTAGAATTAATTTATAGTTGGAAGTAAGACGAAATACAGGGTGTTTCTGAAAGGTCTAAGTAATGAAAGGGGTGGGTATTCTTTGTACGATTTTGAGTCGAAAATGCTCTATGACCTTTTACCCTAAGGGCCACCATTTTCAAGAGTTATGATTTGAATGACTCCTTAAATTTAGTTAAGAAACTGAAAGACAACACTTATAAAGCTACCTCAGTTGTGACGTCAGTGCCTAGGTAAAACGTCACAGGCTAAGCTTTGGCAGTGGCCGACCATGTTTGGTACCGCTTTGGTTCTATGGGCAAATAGCATGGGTGACGTCACACTAAGGCTTCTGAGAGATAGCTCGATTGTATTTAAGAGGTCATCCGTAAAACGCTCCAATCATAACTTGAAAACCGTGGAGGCAGTGACTATTGGGAACCGTTTGTTGAGATTTTAGTCGAGAAGCTAGAGTGACATACACCTTGGGTAAATTCGTAAGGCTTTTGCAAAAAGAGTCTGCCCAGGATGTACGGAAAATAAATCCGGTAACAAGTCTAATTGGAATTTTCAAATCTAGCTCCATTTGATGTGGAAAGATAGGGCTAGGCCATCTTAAGTCGCATGCATGCTTCTAGAACAAATTCCACCCCAAAAAACCAACCAAATAAGAGAAAAGAACTTCTTTGCAGATTTTTTTGTTTTATTTGATCTCGTGTGGTCGTGTTTCCGTGAAGTATTCATTGTTATAAACGAGCAAACTGTTGGAGTTTCTTTTTTTTTCTTTTTGTTTCAATTTAGATTCAGGGGCTTAGTTTTATGTGGATGGGGGATTAATTTGAACCAAAGGAAGCTCGGGATTTTTGTAAGTAAATCACTCCTTGAAGAAGCTAAAGTTAGGGTCACATTCTTTTTGAAAATTAAGGCTTAAAGAGATACGCCTGGCTAGATTTGTTTCTTCTTTTTAATTGAAACAGAGTTTAAAATAATGAGTAAATCAATTGGAACCGTGTTTCTATCTACAATATTAAAGAAGATGTGAACAATTAAGTTTCCCTAATGGCGCGTAATGGACACTACGCGTTAGGCCTAGTACCACCTGACGGATTCGTCCAATAGGGGTAGTCTCCAGTGCTTCGCGGAGAAGCCTAATGCGTAGTGTCCATTACGGAAACTTAATTGGTCGTATCATCTTTAATATTGTAGATAGAAACATGATATATTGATTCTTTTATACGCTCATTCGATTAAATAAGAAAAAATTCTACCCCGCACCAACCCTTTAACTCATCTTAGTATAAGAAACTTGTAAGCTAAATTTTACACCCCAGAAAACAATTTTTTTCAATAAAATTTTAAATTAAATTCTGGAATGAAAAGTAATTTTCTTCATGAAATATTTATGCCCTTTACATCTACAAATATTTAGATGCTCTATTCCACGCTATTTTTGAAAATTCTAGTCGAATTTGAACTTGGATTTTATAAAAGCTTTTACTAACAATATCGCTTAATTTTATAACTTTAATTCGAGTATGTCGTAGTTTGTAAACGAAACAAGTGGATTTAAAAGATTCGAGAGGCTTGGCAGTGAAAAGTTCCCAATAGAAAATCTTTCGTTTTTGATTTTTGGTGAATTCCAAGTCGCTCAAAGTCAATAAATGTAATTAAGCAGTAACTTTAATTTGAACTGCTTATTTCAGATTTTTCTCGTTATTCTCAAAAATGATATGCATTTTAATACGCCTAATTTGCTTCGTTATGAATACTTAATTTTATGAGTTAATTCGTATAAGCAAATAAGAAACATAAGACCAAAAAGTATGACACTCAATGAAATACTTTGATGGTATGTTTTCGAGGATGGTTTTTAATTTGCTTGTACCTAGTGTGACCTAAGGGTAGAAAGGCTTCAAATGAGCTTTTTTCTTGCGCTTAATATCCCTTCAATTATCAACCCATCTTAGGAACAATATCTTTCGTTATTAGCGGCAATGGTTTCGTCCATGTCTTCCCCGATAGAATATAATTACCCATTACCATATACAGGCCAAGGCTTAACAATCATCCATGTTAGGCTCTAGCATATACACTAGCATAAGCATATGATACGTTCCTTAAGTATGGGTCGAAAGGATACTGGCTATCAAAGGTTATGATGGGGTCTTGAGTCGGCGTATTTTCTCTTAAGGTCGTCTCATTATTTACCTGCTCTGAGGTTGCTCTCGATAAGCTCCACTGCATCAAAAAATCAGTCGGAGAGTGCCAAGACAAGAAGCGATATCTAGTTTACTAGGGAGAAGGTATAACATGCCTAAGTATTCGCGCGCCATAGTCCCAGTCCCCCTTTCAAAATACAAGGAGGGGGACGTAAAAGGAAGCAGGGAAATTTCGCCTCTCCTCAGTCGGAAAATACGTAATTTTCGTCATTCGCGTCGCGCTGACGTGAGTTTCCAAGAACCAATGAGATGCTGGGTGTAATTTAGAGGCGGGGATTAACTCCGTAACTAGGTTTGGACTGGAGATAAAGCTGGAAATATGGCGAATTTATATCTTCTCCGAGTCCCTAGTAACCTAGATATCGCTTCTTGGCCACGATCGTTCACGGATAATAACTTTACATTTTTTCCTACAAAACATCTCTACAAGCAAGCGATCCGGACTGATCTGTCTTTCAATACAGATCAGTTTCGAGCGGATCTTAGGTCAAATGGATAATGGAAATCCGAACGAAAGTTGGTCTAAATCTAGTCTACAAATGGAACAAGCGAATATTTTCTAAGCATCGCAGAGTTGTAAAATAGCTACAGGTTATTTAATTTTGTCTCGCACGAACAATACATTTACCATAGGCTCATACCTCTAACCGCATACTTTTGGGGAGTATTATAGGTTTATGATACTATAGAAATGCACAATTAGCAGTGAATGAATAAAGCGCCTTCATTTGCGTAGGTCGTTTACGGTTTTCCAGCAACTGGGGAAAGTGAAATTCCCGTTAAATGGTTTCCAAGGGAACATTATATATTAATGCGTTCCATCACTACACGGATCCCTTAATTAATTTTAACAGTCCCTCTATTAAATATATAGGAAGAACCTTTTATCTCTTTGCGCGATATTTTAACCTTGATTAAACCCATCAACAAGTACGTATGTTTTAATTGGAAATGTTATACCAAGAAATATCGAAGAAATTCATTGAAATATTCGTCAAATATTCCATGCCCAATCAATGTGTTTGTGAAAGGGATATTTCGGGCTAGAAAGTTTTCTTCTTTAATCGAAAGGGCGTATAAAATAATGGATGAATCAATTGGAACCATGTTTCTATCTTCAAAGATGATACGAGAGATTACGTCTTCGTAATGGCACGTGATGGACACTGCGAGTTAGACTTTTCCGCGACGCAATGGGGACTACTCTTATTGGACGACTAGTACCACCTGACGGATTTGTCCAATAGGGGAAGGCTATCCTTATCGGAAACTTAATTGCTTGTATCGGCTTTAATATTGAAGATAAAACATGGTTCCAATTGATATATTCATAATTTTATACGCGCTTTGATTAAAAATTAAATTCTAGTAAAGTAATTATTGGCTTATTTAGGAATTCGGCCATGTGACATTGTTTAACCTCAGATTAATAACCCCCTGGATATGAAAGGAAATAGGGAGGCATACATGAATAGGGCATCGGCATCTCTAGCGCCCCTATAGTCAAAACTTGGAAAAAAGTTACCCCAAACAGACTCAGTAAGCCCATAACCGCGTTTGCTACTCCATGCTCGGCTACTTTTTATCCGCGTTTCCCGCAAGGATGATAGGGGGTGGATACGAATTCTTAGAGAAATACGCGCCGTAACTTCGGACGCGATTGGGTCTGGTGGGACGCTAAAAATTACGGAGGAATACTCGGGACGAAAGGCAGGTGAGCTACCTCAGAACTAGACCCAAATTTAGCGCCATCGTGTTGGCCTAATTTTGAATGCATATTGCCAAAGTTATTTTAAACCTTTTTCTCATAAATAAAATTTGCAATTGAAACATTAAATTTTATATAGAGTTAATATTTAATAATTATTGTTTCGAAATTGTTGCTAAAATAATAGTGCACATAGATGACGTTGCAATAGGGAAACACCGGTAGGAATTTCTTTGACGGCGCTAAACGCGTCTGAGAGTTCTTTGTTCCGCTTTCAAGGGGGATTGAAAGGGTTATAAGATCAAATATTTCATTAAATAATATTTTTAACTTCTAACTATGGTGTAAAATGATCATTTTTATGCGCGAAAGAAGAAAAGGTTTAATAATCAATGTAAGTTTTTTCATACATAGTAAAATCATGTTTGGTTTCATCACTATGCGTTAGTAGTTAAATTCCATTTTTTTCATCAAATGACTAATCTTTTCAATCGTCCTTGAAATAGGAATTAACAAATCTAGGTGACGCCCAGCGCGTTCAAATAAATCCCTACCGGCGTTTCCATATTGCAGCGTCATCTACGTACACTATTATTTTTGGAACAATTTCGAAGCAATAATTATTAAATATTAAGTCTATATAAAATTTAGTGTATCAATTGCAAATTTTATTTATGAGGGAAAAGTTTAAAATAACTTTGGCATATGTATGCGAAATTAGGCCTACACGATGGCGCTAAATAGGGTCTAGTTCTGAGGTAGCCCACCTGCCTTTCGTCCCGAGTATTCCTCCCCCATTTTTAGCGTCCCACCAGACCCAATCGCGTCCGAAGTTACGGCGCGTATTTCTCTCAGAATTCGTATCCACCCCCTATCATCCTTGGTTCCCGTTTCTTTTTCTCTTCTCATCCCGGTACCTGGTCCGGAGGGACCGTTTTGGTCACTAAATTCGGTAGGTTTTTGGTTTTTTTATTTATGTAAAAATTAGATTAAACTATAAATTTGATAAATCAAATGACAGGAAAGCAATAATGGTCTTCGAAGACACAAAAAAACCGTTTACGTTTGCTAGGCCTTGCCAGAATAACCATACAATTCAAACTGCGTCGTCTGCATGGGGTGACAAAGTTCTACGTTTCGCCGTCTGAGGGCGCCACATGGCGATACTATTTGAAAACGCCCGGTTTTGCTTGCCTTTCATATCCAGGGGTTATTAATCTGAGGTTTAACACAGTCTATGAAATCATGTTTTCAGTGAACATTTTCGTAGTATTATTCAAAGCCAAATGTAGAAATAGACTATTCCATTCATTCCAGAAGAAAAGCAAACACCACAGGGGTGGGGTCGCCTTCTTGGGTTATTTCTCTCGCACTATTAAGCACCGCTAGAGGCAGTGCTTGTCTCCCGCTGCCAGTAATAATAAAAATCTGAAATCCGATTAAAAACATGAGCTACATTTTAAAATCGGTCAAAGATGTTTCGAAGCTTTGAAAACTTTGGCAAACACTACGGTTGTTTTTAACGAAAATGTTAATATTGTGTAAACATTCTCAGTTCTACTTTATCGACTAGGTTAGGCCTAATACGAAATTAGTACTCCTGAATATTCTATCCATTAGTCCCGTTTTTATCATGCATAGGCTCGCCATGTGTTTCTGCTTTCGCGAGGTTTTAAAGATCAATATTTTTGTTATTCATAAAAGGACCGTTTCGTTAAGCCTTTGCATTTGGAGAAATTATTACTTAGTCAATCATCTTTTAGTTAGAAGATCTAAGCTTCCAGAGTGGAGTTTCTAGGGCCACCTTTGGCAGATTATGATTTGACAATGTATCTCATCTTTTTCCTCACAAGTGAATTGAGATTCAGGGAGTCGCCCCCAAAATGGAATTTCTCGGGTATCTTTTTTTTCTTGTCGGTCATACAGGCTAGGCTAGGCGTTAGGCTTAGGGCGTGTGGAAAGAAATAGAACTTGCCTCCGCTCCGCTTAAAGGTCCCATAATCCAATATCTCTCGTATATAGGGTTAGTAATTATTAGGGGAAAGTCTGTCCAAGTAGGGAGTGATCCCCGAACTTATAGGCGAGACCCGAGAAATAGAACCTTGGGATAAAACTTTGAAGATATAGTCTCGTCCTTCTATTTTTTTTTTTTTTTTTTTGCTATAACTAAGCCTCGGACTTTGCCAAAAAAGGGGTTTTCCTCAAGACGAAAATATCAATTTTATTAAAGGGATTATTTTCAGGGTGTACTTTGGAAGAGCAGTTCCCAAGATAGCAAAGATAGCAAACGCTGCTCGGAAAAAAAGCTTCATAGTTCAAATCTGCTGTTTTAGGAAATAGCAGTGTTTGCCTTACCGATTAAGTACAAATAGATCATTATACCCTTAGCTTAACTCAACCTAATTTTTACTATTGTTACACTATTTAGGTCAAAAAACTAAACCAAACCTGACCTAATACTATTGGCGTCCACATAACCAAACATAACCTTCCCTGCCTTAAATCAATTGATCTTCAAATAACCAAACCTGACGTTACCTGACCTAATACTATTCGAGTTCAAATAACCCAATCTAACCTAACTTTAAGTGACCTAATACTTATTGGGGTTCAAACAGCCAAACGTAGCCTGACCTAACAGTATTGGCGTTCAAATAACTTAACTTAACCTTATACCTTACCTGACCTACGGTTCAGATAGGCAAAACTAACCTCGCCTATACTATTGAGGTTCAAATAACCAGACCTGCATCTAAAAATATTGGTGTTCAAATAAACAAACTTAACCTAATCTATCCTGACCTAATGCTATTGGTGTTCTTATAACCAAACTATATCATAAACGACCATCGTTTTTCCCATCCCGGTTGTACTTAGGGAACTGCTGTAACGGGTAAACTGTGTTTTCGGGAAACCGCTATTTAGGGAACAGTGGTTATGAGAACCGCTCTTATTTGGTCCGTTCATACGAGAACCGCGCATCCATTTTTCAATAGACTTGCGTCATCTTTTTTTGCAAAGTCCCCAGCCTAATGTTTAAATTTAAAATTTTTTATTTTCTGTAACAATATTATTTTATGCGTCAAGGGTAATGGAAAATTAGTTAATAGTAGAAATTACAATAGATAGCGTGCAGACAAGTGTTGCCAGTCATTTGTGAGTGCAATTCAACCGCTATATACAACAGACTGAAACGCTAATTTTAGTTCTGTTCGATTCGGTTCCAAACCTGAAACGCTCTTACAAATTACTGACAACGCTGAAGTGCAGATGAAGTTAACTATAACGAAAGCAAGTTTTTATAGCCATATGATCTATTATCAATTGTCACTAATCATAATTTACTGTCAGAGCGTTACTAACAGATAGAAAGATTACACTTTGTCTTTGCATAAGACATATGAAGTTTTGACCTATTTTATAGTCCGTGTAATACTAATTATAACATTAATTGGCACGTAGACATCGTGCCACACCTCTCAAAAATTCGAATCGAAATTAGACGTCGGGGATAGCCGCCTTTAAGGTTAGCGGTCAGTTAAAGAAAATGTAGCCTTTTCTCAAATATTTTAGAACACCTGAAAGGGAGCATGAAGGGTTGAAACAAGTTGATTTTTAGGCGTAATACTTCAAAATTTATTTAAAAAAAACCATTAGTAAAACTCACCAAAACATTACTGTTTACTTTGAATCTAGTTTACAAATTAAAAATATTTGACTAAAAGATCTAAATTTAATTCAACTATTTTTGCTAATATTTTCCGAACGGCGGTCTCATTGCGTTAAGTTCAGCCAAACAAAAAGGTCTCTTTTCAAAAGTCGGAGGTAAAATAGTCTGGTGTGTATCCAACTTGTTTTCTTAAGACGCAACACCCAGTATGTGGACAACAAAGACGTTCGAAATGGCTTTAAACAAACAAACTTTAGTGGACTGGTAGCTTTGAAGCCCTATCTAACGTCTATGGATCCACATACCGGATGTTCCTTCGCAAGCAAACGATACTGCGGCCACAATTTTGAAAAGAGTCTATTAAAATCCTTGCGCCCAAGGCGAATGAGACTAATTTGTTTTACCGCCTTCATGTTCCCTTGAAAGATTGTAATGCCATTATCACTAGGTTGGGGGACACCGAAATCTTGTAAGAAACAGATTAATATTCTTTAAAGGCCAATTTTCCATGACCTCTGGCGCACTACTTTCTTTCCTATGAGAAGTAACGTTAAGTATTCATACGCTTAGACTCTTTCTTTAGATCGGGGGTGTAGACTTTTCTTCGTAGCTATATTGGGATCGTTAAAGGGACCATATAGGCGTTCTCCGATACTAAATAACCTTGTCTGGGTCCCGAGGGGACTAATGGAGACTTAGTGCCCGAGAGAGAGAGAGAAAGGTTTCACGGACTTCCTCAATTTCAAGCACACCCTAATATCGAACGGATACCTCGATTTTTGTAACAGGTCCTATAGGCCTCGGCTCTCCCAAGTCCCCAACACTTATTTAAGTCAATTTCTTCGTGTATCCACCCTAAAGCCTTCCTGTCCTTTCGCGCTCCTCCCTGTCCCAATACGCTGCTGTTCAAAAGTGGCACATATAAGGTGACGGTCCTTGTCTAAAGTCATCTTGTACCTAGGAGGGTGGATGTTAAAATAAACTGGAGTGATATCTATATTAGTGTAAAAGTTCTGACTGACTGACTGGTAATCAACGCCCAGCCCAAATCGCTTTGCCTAGAAGGTATTCACACATTCTGGGATATATGTTCTTGGTTTCAGCAGGAATACATACACCTAATTGGAATCATTGCGCAACCCATTCATCCTATGTTAATCTCTATGTGAGTTTTGTGGGCCGGGCTTGAGAACTTACTATCCGGTTCGCGTCATAATTTTGGACGCCTTTTTAACTGAGATTTCATTGGTTGGTATAACAACGCGAGGTGACTGAGGTCAGTCGCAAGCAAGGTTCAACGTGTAGCGAGATAAATTATTCGTCAGATAAAATTCGTCATACCAAATGTGGATGAGAGGGAAAGTATGACAATGGCCATAGAGCCTGTGTTAAAAAACGCGGACATCAAAGTTTCGCCAATGACTATTTAGTTTACTAGTGACTGATGGATTTGCAAACTCGCAACTGAAAGTAGTTCAGACATTTATGCTCCTTGGTTTAACCATGGCCCACTCGATCACGCGCATCACGACGCAAGCTGCTCTCGCTATATCTAAATTACCGAGATTACACAATAGCAGACGACGGTAACCGCGTAACCGCGAATTAACACAAGATCTATTTTAAGGGAGTGAACAGTCCCAGTATAGCTACGCCAATAAAACGGTCAACTACGGCGAAACTCTGATGACTCGCGACTTTTGGCCATTTTCATACTTTTCCTCTCATCCACTTTTGGTCATACTTAAGTATTAGCTCTTCCCATAAAATCAATGCGCACCATATACATTGATTCCTAAGCTTGTAAGATATATTCCGTAAGTTTGCCACTGGTTACTGAGAGTCTGTCATATAGTGACGTAGATGAAACGTCATAGATTCTCGTAAAGCGACGCCTGCTGGTGAGGCTGTCAAAGGCTTAATTAGTACAGACTAAATAGGAAGACGGACTGCAAAACCGAGTGTAGTCAATTCTAGGTTGTCGTTCTCGGACTAGCTCTCAGTTAGTCTCTAGCATTACGAAGTGTGATACATATGGATCATATCTTATAAACTTATGACTGTGTATATTCCTGGTTTCAGGGAAAGGTTGTCATAAATTAATTTAAACAAACTTTTTACATCGACAGATATAAACAAACAGCCATTTCAAAAATACATCTCATACTTTTTAAAGGTCACGTCTTCTAAAGCCATAGATACCAAAATATCGCGACTCCAAGGGATAAATCCTCCTAGCTTCTTTTTTCTTTTTTAAAGAAAGAAATGTTACCTAGATCCCAGCTCGATCCAATTTAAAAAATAAGAAAAAAAGGGAATAAAGAAAAGTAAGAGAACGAATGTCTATTTTTAGTTGAGGAAAGAAAAAGCAACTTTACAGGTTTCGGAAAATGAGTTTCTCGTGTTAGGCGGTCGTATATCGGAGAAGAGAATTGATAGCCGATATCTTTTTCTCGGCCTTCTTTACCACCCCCCCTCTCTGTCCCCCGAATTGCATCCTTACTCGCGTCGTATATCAAGACATACTCCTCTATCGGAAAGACGAGCGGCTAGAGTCCACCTCGGAGGAGATAATGAAATCCAACGCTAAGTAGACTGTCCCCTTCTTTAAACTATATACTAGCTAAACTACTAGTACCAGAGTTGTCCCTGTGTTTTAAGAGGTACATCGTAAGTTCATAAGATATGTTCACCATAAGTTTGTCACTGGTTACAAACTGGAGCTTGTCATGAAGTGACGTAGGTAAAACGTCATAGATTCTCGTAGAGCGACGCCTGGTGAGGCACTGTCAAACGCTTAGTACAGATTAATTAGGAGACAATGAAATCCAACGCTAAGTAGACTGTCCCCTTCTTTAAACTATACACTAGCTAAACTACCAGTACCAGCGTTGTCCCTGTGTTTAAAGAGGTACATCGTAAGTTCATAAGATATGTTCACCATAAGTTTGTCGCTGGTTACAAACTGGAGCTTGTCATGAAGTGACGTAAGTCATAGATTCTCGTAAAGCGACGCCTGGTGAGGCGCTGTCAAAGGTTTAGTACAGGCTAAATAGGAAGATGGATTGGCTGCAATATTAACCGAGTGTAGTCAATTCTCGCTTGTCGTACTCGAACTAACTCTCAGTAAGTCTCTAGCGTTACGAAGTATACTTAGTGTCATACTCATGGAACTTATCTTATAAACTTATTGTTCATTTCTATGTAGATACTAAATACTGAATAGTGTTTGGTTTCACCAAAAATCTTCATGTTTTCTTTAAGAAACTATTTTCACACTAACTTTCACCATACGACACTTCTCCCATATAGGAGCTCCTGTCACTTATACGCGGGTGGTGACCTGACCCCAACAACTCTTCCGTCACCACCCAAGTAAACCTCATTTCCTTAGCTAACTAGTGACATTCAATTGCACACTGAAAAATTACATCCTGGCCGAGGTAAATGCGGCCTAACAAGATGGCTACTCTCTGCCACAACACGACAGGACAGGTTTGCGGACTCTGTCCCGGTATGACCTAAGAAATAAATATATTCTAGACTAATAACCCCTTCAGCTTCATGAATAACCCCTAATTAAGCATTGCTATATTAAATATGAAAGCTATAAAAATAGTTTTCTAAAAAACCACATCATGCAGATATTTCATGGTGGGTGAGAAGAATGAATATTAATTGTTTATTGTTTCCATTCTCGTTTTCTAGTCCCTTAAAACATCCCGGAAACACCGGGTAGGTCAGATTGTTTTGCTTCATTTTAATGAAGAAGAGATTTTAAACCATGAAAATGTTTTAAATAGAAAAACCCAAGGTTGATGGGTGTCTATTTTTCACCATTAGTGATTGATATCTCGTCTCATTGATGGAGTACATCTAAGAATCTTATATAATCTACTTCCAATGTTACCAAACTCACAATTTGATATATTTCGAGCAGACAATTTGACCAACTTAATTTACTTTTCAGCTTTTGTTCCAACTATCATTTGTCAGACAATATTTGTGTTGTGTAACAAATGGTCAAAACTTGTGTCCATTATAGCGAGTCATCATTAATTCTTTCCTATGAACTAAACCGTGTTCGTGCGGTGTTTCAAAAGATAAAATACAATTACAAATGTTTCTGAACAGTATATTATTCAATTGTTGTAAGGTCTGTTTTTTACGATCCTACTACAAGGATTCTTGGCTATTTATAGTTAGTTCGCTTCAACAGCACTAGAGAGACACTACTTTCTCTTATATGAGGCTTATTATTATGTATTAATACGCTTTAACTTCATCTTGCTCTTCGAGGTGAAAAAAAAAGAAGCGTATACTTTGGTCAGCTGTATGTCGGAGTGTTACTCGATTTTAACCTCGATATACAATGAAGTAGCTGTATATTTTTTCTTTAAATCGCTCAAACTAAAGCCATGTTCACACTTGCATCGAAAATTGGTTTGAGACGATTCAAAACGCTTCCAAAGTCAAGAGTTATTTCACCCGGGACGAGACTGGTTTTCAAGGTTATTTCACCCGGGACGAGACTGGTTTTCAAGGTTATTTCACCCGGGACGAGACTGGTTTTCAAGGTTATTTCACCCGGGACGAGACTGGTTTTCAAGGTTATTTCACCCGGGACGAGACTGGTTTTCAAGGTTATTTCACCCGGGACGAGACTGGTTTTCAAGGTTATTTCACCCGGGACGAGACTGGTTTTCAAGGTTATTTCACCCGGGACGAGACTGGTTTTCAAGGTTATTTCACCCGGGACGAGACTGGTTTTCAAGGTTATTTCACCCGGGACGAGACTGGTTTTCAAGGTTATTTCACCCGGAACGAGACTGGTTTTCAAGGTTATTTCACCCGGGACGAGACTGGTTTTCAAGGTTATTTCACCCGGGACGAGACTGGTTTTCAAGGTTATTTCACCCGGGACGAGACTGGTTTTCAAGGTTATTTCACATGGGACGAGACTGGTTTTCAAGGTTATTTCACATGGGACGAGACTGGTTTTCAAGGTTATTTCACATGGGACGAGACTGGTTTTCAAGGTTATTTCACATGGGACGAGACTGGTTTTCAAGGTTATTTCACATGGGACGAGACTGGTTTTCAAGGTTATTTCACCCGGGACGAGACTGGTTTTCAAGGTTATTTCACCCGGGACGAGACTGGTTTTCAAGGTTATTTCACCCGGGACGAGACTGGTTTTCAAGGTTATTTCACCCGGGACGAGACTGGTTTTCAAGGTTATTTCACCCGGGACGAGACTGGTTTTCAAGGTTATTTCACCCGGGACGAGACTGGTTTTCAAGGTTATTTCACCCGGGACGAGACTGGTTTTCAAGGTTATTTCACCCGGGACGAGACTGGTTTTCAAGGTTATTTCACCCGGGACGAGACTGGTTTTCAAGGTTATTTCACCCGGAACGAGACTGGTTTTCAAGGTTATTTCACCCGGGACGAGACTGGTTTTCAAGGTTATTTCACCCGGGACGAGACTGGTTTTCAAGGTTATTTCACCCGGGACGAGACTGGTTTTCAAGGTTATTTCACATGGGACGAGACTGGTTTTCAAGGTTATTTCACATGGGACGAGACTGGTTTTCAAGGTTATTTCACATGGGACGAGACTGGTTTTCAAGGTTATTTCACATGGGACGAGACTGGTTTTCAAGGTTATTTCACATGGGACGAGACTGGTTTTCAAGGTTATTTCACATGGGACGAGACTGGTTTTCAAGGTTATTTCACATAGGACGAGACTAGTTTTCAAGGTTATTTCACATGGGACGAGACTGGTTTTCAAGGTTATTTCACCTGGGACGAGACTAGTTTTTTTCAAGGTTATTTCACCTGGGACGAGATCAGATTTTTTCAAGGTTATTTCACCTGGGACGAGATCAGATTTTTTCAAGGTTATTTCACCTGGGACGAGATCAGATTTTTTCAAGGTTATTTCACCTGGGACGAGACTAGTTTTTTCAAGGTTATTTCACCTGGGACGAGACTAGTTTTTTTCAAGGTTATTTCACCTGGGACGAGACTAGTTTTTTTCAAGGTTATTTCACCTGGGACGAGACTAGTTTTTTTCAAGGTTATTTCACCTGGGACGAGACTAGTTTTTTTCAAGGTTATTTCACCTGGGACGAGACTAGTTTTTTTCAAGGTTATTTCACCTGGGACGAGACTAGTTTTTTTCAAGGTTATTTCACCTGGGACGAGACTAGTTTTTTTCAAGGTTATTTCACCTGGGACGAGACTAGTTTTTTTCAAGGTTATTTCACCTGGGACGAGACTAGTTTTTTTCAAGGTTATTTCACCTGGGACGAGACTAGTTTTTTTCAAGGTTATTTCACCTGGGACGAGACTAGTTTTTTTCAGGGTTATTTCACCTGGGACGAGACTAGTTTTTTTCAGGGTTATTTCACCTGGGACGAGACTAGTTTTTCTCAAGGTTATTTCACCTGGGACGAGACTAGTTTTTCTCAAGGTTATTTCACCTGGGACGAGACTAGTTTTTCTCAAGGTTATTTCACCTGGGACGAGACTAGTTTTTTTCAAGGTTATTTCAACGATGTTGTTTAAATCGCTTCGAATTGGAAATGAAGAGGGTTTCAAAACTATTTGGGCAAACCACTTCTCAACCAACTCCCCTACAAGTGTGAACATAGCTTAAGTAATTCGTAAATTGACGGAAACAAGTGTTGTGTAACTGATGATTCCATCCATTAGTTAGTATACGGCACGGTCGAAAGAAACAGCAGCTTGCTCCGCTATAATATTATTAAATTGCTTGAAATGATCGACTTGTCACTGAATCAAAGGAAGACCACAAACGTACAAAGGGGTTCTTCACAAATTACGTAACGCAAAAAAAAATGTTGGAGTTAATCCCCGCCTCTAAATTACAACCAGCATCTCATTAACTAGTTCTTGAAAACTCACGTCAGCACGACGCGAATGACGAAAATTATTTTCCGACTGAGGAGAGGCGAAATAGCCCGCTCTCCTTTTACGTCCCCCTTGTATTTTGAAAGGGGGACTGGGACTATGGCGCGCGAATACTTGGGCATCTTATACCGTCTCCCTAGTAAACTAGATATCGCTTCTTGGTTACGCTTTAATGATATACTGAAATATGATTTGTTACGAAAAATGTTCTTTATACACCCGTCTCTGTGTTATGTAATTTTGTGAACAGCCCCCTTAAACGTCCTCGATAGAAAGTTGTGCAAGATAGTTTATAGGAAATCTTCGGGAGATAAATAATTAGGCTTAAGGACATAGTTCAATTCGAAACTACAAGTTAGTTTCTTTGTTCTTTCAAACAGATGCGAATTGAAAATGTTTCGTATATTAAAACTTCTGTTTCTTTCGGGAGAAATTTGTGTGTGTCTGCATGATGTGAAATTATCAAGGTGCTCAAATAGGAGCGTCTAGACGTTTTCTCGAGAGTTTTAACAAATTTCTATACGTAAAACTACATGTTTTTTTTTTTCAAATAAGTACCGCAGTCAACCAAACTTTTTAGTCAAGGGAATTTAAAAGTGAAATAGACTTGGATAGATTTTTTATCTGCTCTGAGATCGCTCGCAATTTGCTCTATTACTTCATAAAATCCAACAGAGAGCAAAAACAAGATTGTTAATTACAGATTGCTTTGTAAATGAAAATACGCGTAATTTCCGAAGCCGCTTCAACATTAGTTTTTTTTATTCGATAAATCGTCTCTACAGATTTAGCGAGCGATATGTATTGATCTGTCTTTTTATACAGATCATATGAGAGTGAATATCTATAAATGGAAAACGGAAATCCGAGTAAGAGCTAAACTCCTACCCAATATTTTTCGGAGAACGCCCCAGAGTACGGCGGTCAACTAAACTCTTCCGTTTAGCGAATAGAAAGTTATATTTGGATAGCTTTTAAGGTATGACGTAACTCTGCTATGACGTCAGCAATCGAAGCTAAGATTTGAATAATATTTTACTCGCTTGCATTCGGCATTTAGAGAGTACCGACCAAGCATTGGCTTAATCTCTTCAAGGCCAGCGCACACCTTCGGTGCTCGCCTGTACCTGTATAGGTGTTCAATCATAAACTCGCGCGCTGATTTGTAAATCTCTTGAAAATACCTTATTATACAATGATAGATAAGCCTTATAAGTTTGAACTGTTTGATAGATACGCCTTACTGGATCTACCACCTGTTTCTACTCAATCCATACAGAGTGGAAATCTTCGCCGGAGACCTGACACGATACTTTCCCTTAACGCGTTGGTGTTACACAGTGAAAAATACAGGGTTGCTACGAAATTTTCAAATTCAAATTCCTAACTGGCTTTTCCGGGTTTCCCCTGACTTATATACGATTTTTGCTGAAATTTTTAGGCCTAATTGATATTGTTCTAAATATGAAGAAGGGTGACATAAGTAAACAATTTGTTTTAAATCGCGATGTAAGCTCCGCGATTTCAGTGTCTGTTCAAACGTGATCTCGCTAAAACGTCATCCAGCTTTAAACCGCAGATATATTAGCGAATTTTAATCAAATACGCTGACTTCTTACAAACATGGAAATTCTTAAAATTCCCTGAGTTTTACATGTTTTCCATGACCTGTGGCAATTACCATGGATAAAGAATGCGCGTGAGGAAATTTGTTTTCACGCTATAGGATCGGCAACTCCCTATCTCGAACGACAGCTTATTCTGTATATACTCTGTTACAACATCGGTTGTCAGCACGCGCAAACCTAGGTCTCTATGTAATCTAGCCTTGCGCGTGCTGACAAGAGACAAAAAACTTCAGGATATTTTAAACGATTTTAAATCCTGAAGATCCTGAAGTTTTTTGTCTCTTGTCAGCACGCGCAAGGCTAGATTACATAGAGACCTAGGTTTGCGCGTACTGACAACCGATGTTGTAACAGAGTATATACAGAATAAGCTGTCGTTCGAGATTGGGAGTTGCCGATCCTATAGCGTGAAAACAAATTTCCGCACGCGCATTCTTTATCCATGCAATTACCCTGGCATACGTGTAAACGGTATACAGGTGCTTGTAAAGTATAACGGTGTTTTCAGGCATAAAGCTAAAATGTTACTAGGCCTAGTCTGGAATAACACACCCGCTTCCACTCAAACCCTGAGAACTACTCAACCAAACCACTTCTAATGAACCTTTCCCCTAATGCTACTGAGTTAACCATGCCGTTTGGCAAATCAAATTGGGAAATTAACGAATTAACAAACAAAGGTTAAACAAACAAACAAACCACTTTCTCAAATATAATTTGAAACAAGCAGTCGCAAATATCTATACTTGACGAAAACAAATGCACCAATCATGTCCTTAATCACCGACCAGGGATAGATTTAATTTAAGAAGTTGGAATGGAGAACGGATAGTGTTTACTTCAGTCCGAGCCCCTATCTCCAACACGTAACGAAAAGTTTAAATTATCTTATTCGCTCACTTAAACTATACGTTTCGATGACGTTGCTGACGGAAACGGCGAAAAATTCGCAATTCCTTTTTACATGTGTCGCTATGACCCGCCTCTTCTTTCATACCCCTCCGTCTCGTGGAAGGGGGTCCGAGACTTTGACTCGCGCCCAGATTACTCTGTTCTCCATTCCTACTTCTAAAATTAAATCTATCCCTGCACCGACCTTACCAAGCATGTATTAGTAACGCGTTACATTATCTGTTTAGTATCTTAAATGTTCGATATTCCCTTGGTCAACCGTAATTAATTGTACGGTTGGATTTTAGCCATTTTTGACTAAATGATATCGCGTACGGTATTGTTACAACCTCCATTGTTCCTGGCGATATTGCATGTAACACAATTGAGTTTGACGCCGGCGAAGGTTTCCACCCTGTATATGGTTGCTTTGGAGACTGCAAAACAACAACTGAAACTATAGTTTCCTCATATTGTAGAATTTCAATGACGTCGCTAAATCAGTTAATCACATTCGTTCGACGCCTCATTTTACGTTTGTCATCGGCTATTGTAATGGTACGATGTAGGTGTAGATAGTTTGAAATGTCCCTGACCTCATTCTCTACTCCTTAACAAAATTAATTCGCTAATAGTGTGAGGGAATAATGAAAAATATGAAACATTTTTACGGTTTTAAATCAACGTTTCTCTTTTCTGCGCCGCGACGCGTCATTGTGTTGTGAGATTTTAAAACTGCAGTGTCACTAGATTTTTAGATCGACATTTAAATTTCGAGACAAAAATTGTTAGTAGGGTTTGTAGGTAAAAATTTACGTAATATTACTGGCCTACGAATAATTATACTCACTGTCTCTAGGTATCCATATTTTAGCATAAGTATATATACTTTTTTTTCGAGAGAAGTGTACCACAAAGCGGGGTAATTGTGTCATGATTTTTCCCAACATCAGAACATTTATAGCAAGGTTACTAAACCAATTCACATACGCGATAAATAGTTCCCGCATCAGTACTCTATTAGCGCTTAAGTATTTGCCAAGGTGCATGCGCCTGTGGATTTTTTGTCTCACGTCAAGACAATCAAGGTTTGTGGGTTGATTGCTGAGGATTTATGTAACACGATTCTTCCCAATATCAAAACATTTGGAGCAAGGGTACTGAACCGAATCACGTACGCGATAAATGGTTCCCTAATCATTACTCTATTTGTCAAGGCTCACGCGCTTGTGGATTTTTGTCCCACGTCAAGACGAGATTTGTGGGTTTATTGCAGAATATTTAGTACCAAACCGTTATATAATTCACCCCAAGGAGAGATGCCCATCTTAATCTTGATGAGCAGGAAGGCAAACAAATATGGTGAGCCTGGGAAGAATCATGTCACATAAGTGTTAAGAGGATACAGAGTGTCATCCTTCTATTATCCCTTTCTGATTCCACTGACCTTGTATATGACATAGGCTATAAAATCATATGTTGACCAAACACATTGGGAAAAACAATGTACAGAAATAGTTCCATATTTTGGAACTATTTCTGTATTTTGCTTTTTCAGTAAAATATATTTTATTTCATTGAAATCCTTAAAAAGATCACATGAAAAGACGTGCCAATATATTTATAATCTTAAAAATTTGTGTCGTAAGTTGGAAAAGTTTAGTTTATAAATGAAGGACAACAAAAGCTTTTATCTGAAATTCCATAAACCATAAATTCATAAAATATGATACATAAGTTTGTCACTGGTTACTGAGAGCTTGTCATGAAGTGACATAAGTGAAACTTCATTGATTCTCGTAAAGCTACGCCTGGAGAGGCACTGTCAAAGGTTAAGATGGACTGCAAAACCGAGTATAGTCGATTCTCGCGTCGTTCTCGAACTAGAGTTATACTTATGGAACATATCTTATAAACTTATGGTATACGTAATGAAACTCATAACGTTTAACAACTGTCCCTCTCTATTAAAGAACGGAGTGGCTCAACTACTTTTATATAACAACTTGCAGGTCGTTTGACACGAGGCCATTTTGAAAAACAAATTATACCAGCCAGCTCCCGGATACATTTACGGCGACAAAGATTGAATCGTGTCATTCTGTAATACAAAAAAGAAAAAAAAAAAAAAAAACACGTTGTCCCACCCTGTATACGAATACTGTTGGAAAGAAAAATGAATCCGAGAGGCAAGGGTCGTTTTATTTTGTCCGTTATTATTATTATTCTTCTTCTTTGCAGCATTGTTGTCGCGTTTAACGAGCCTTACAAATGGTTTCAACGCGTGCTCCGAGTGAATTTCTAGTCGGCGAGACCTTTAGCGCAACAAAGGCTAAGGTATAAGCCTTGGTCCAAAAGAGAAGCGCACGGGCAATACGAAGGAAATAGGGCGTTCTAAGTAGCCCAATTGGAATCCCGTTCTATGATAATCTAATTTAAGAGCTCCTATAGGGTGCCTTAATAGATAATTACCACCTAATAGATCCTAAACGGATTACCCATATACGAATTCACAAATTTTGGCCGCCATAAGGTAGATTGGGATGGTCTATAATTAAAGATGATGCTATAGGAACCGTACTGAGTTCAAGAGAGCTGCGCTTTTTAAAGGGAGCATGAAATAATTATTTATCATCTGTTTTGTTTTCTTGTTTGTTGTGGTTTTTTCTACTTACACGGAAATGTAAGGAGTGTTTTGAATTAGGATCATCTTTACTTTTATCACCAAAAGACTTGCAACGTCTAGAGAGCTTTAGGCGAAATTTTATTCTATATGAAGGTCGCTTCGATTCACCGGGCTAGAATTGTTTTCTTTTTTAATCGAAATAGCGTATAAAATAGTGAATATATCAATTGGAACCAAAGTTTCCGTAATGGACACTACGCGTTAGGCTTTCCCATGAAGCACTGGGAAGTATCCCTATTGGACTCCTAGTACCACCTGAAGGATTCGTTAAATGGAATCGAGGGAAAGCCTAACACGTAGTGTCCATTAAGCGCCATTATGGAAACTTAATTGGTGGTATATTCTTTAATATTGTTGTTAGAAACATGGTTCCAATTGATATAATCATTACTTTATACGCTCTTTTAATTAAATATTCTAGCCTGCGGTTAATCTTTAATGATTTTCACAAATTAGCGTGGTTTACAAGGTACAGTCTTAAATTAATATTAATTCCTAGACATTAAGTTATCCTTTCCAAACATTGAAACCTAACCTAACCTAACCTAACCTAACCAGTCAACTTATCAACTAATTGAATGTACTTAGATTTATTTGTGTGACAAAATGGAGATGTAAGGACGTGATTCGGGGGATCATAGCCTGAGCACTCTTCTTATTTCGAAACTGCAGGCAGCGGGGCTACGCAGTTTTGTAACGTTTGTCAGGTCTTCGCTGCGTGTGGTTGGCTATATACCCTTTTAAACATAGAAACGCAGTTTATATTCGAATAAAATTGGGCAATTTTGAAACAATGGCCCATAGGGGCTGCTCAATTTAGGATTACCGCGCTTATATAAGATCTCCGCTGCGTGTGAATGGGCATTTACCGTCTTATAGAAAATAGTCGATATTGGAATTAAATTAAAGGTAATTCTTACGCACTATAGTTTCAGGTTTCCTTTAATAACGAGGAGTATAGTATATTCGAATTTATAATTAAGACGTGTGTGTGGGGGGGAGGGATAAAGAGTCGGCGAGCTAAACGCTTTGTTAGTTTCTTCCCTTTTCAAGTCACTCTTAATGCTTGACATTAAACTCTTGTTAGGGAACGTTTATGGGTGGGTGGCCATCCTCCTATAGTATTCCTAATGAACTACACATTTCTCCTTCCTATGCTAAAACAAGAGTCAATAAACAAAGGACTATACGATATTCAATCGCCATCCTAGATCAAAAATACATATAGTTAAATAGGAATTATTCTGAAGCCATTAACTCAACGTATCTTGGCGAAAACTGCGGGAAGAGTTAGGCAAATCATTTTATGTATGACGAATTCTAACTCCACGACTAATTTATCTCACTGCCTGTTGCACCTTCCTCGCCATGCTACCAACCAATGAAAGCTCAGTTAGAAAAGACGTCAGAATTATGAGGCGTCACACAATGTATTCAAGCCCCGACTACGAAACCCGCATAGAAATTAACATGTGTTCTATGGGTACAAGGATTCTTATTAGCTATATACAGGATGTTTCTTATAAGTCTGGTTTAAGTTATATTTATATGTTCTTCGAGCGATTTTGAGTCTGAAAAGTTCTATGACATATTGCCGTCCGGGCCACTGTTTAAGAGTTATAATTTGAGTGTTTTAGGGATGACCCCTTAATTAAATTAGCATTATCTCTCAGTTTTTAAAATTAAATTTAAGGCGTCATCCGTAAAATACTCTAATCTTAACTTTGAGAACAACGGCCCGGGCGGCAAAAATTCATAGAACATTCGTGACTCAAAATCACCCAAAAAACATCCTTCTTAATTTATGGCAGCCTTATCAGAAACACCCAGATATGCCTGCTCAAACATAGTCAAACTGCCTGGCAGAAGAACTTTTATTCTTGTCAGATGCTGTCGCAATCTAAGGGGTCATCCGTAAAATACTCCAATCTTAACTTGAAAACAGTCGCCCGGGCGGCAAAAATGTCATAGAACATTTGTGATTCAAAATCGACCAAAGAACATGCCCTTTATTTATGGCACCCTTTTTAGAAACAGCCTGTATATGCCTGCTACAAACGATAGGCAAACCGCAGGGCAGAAAATCTTTTATTCTTGTCAGATGCTGTTCGTTTTATATATACTCCAGGGATTGATTTACTCTTGGCCTGGGCTTTAATAATGGAGTTAGTTCTCTTTTGTGAGCGGGTCAGCGGGTACGTCCATGACTTATTGCTCTGTTTCTCAGTTTTCTCCATTTTCCCCTTTAACCGAAACGTTTTAATGTTTGTTTTAGCGAACTTGGGCATATATTTCGGACAACCAACTAGCGGGGGGTTTCCTTTCCTTTTACGATTTGAGGAGCGGAATTAAAATTTAAAATCGTTCGCGATGTTTGACACTGTTCACGTATTCGTTTATAACCGGCACTAAAAGTTAATCAATAGAAGTAAGTCAAGGTTCTTTATCGATTACAAACCCAGACATAAAATAAATATGGGACAAAGTATCGAATTATTTCATGGGGGTCAGAAGGTTAGAACTCTGGGAATTAAAAGCAACCGTGAAATTATTTGAGTTTGTGAATGCAGGAATACATACAGCTACTAAGAATCATGGTGAACACATATATCCCATGTTAATTTCTATGCGGGTTTTGTGGTAGGTGTGTAGGAGGTCGGGTGCGAGAGCTGGTTCAACGCGCTGCGAGATAAATTGTTCGCGAGGTAAAATTCATCATACATAATGATTAGTCTAGCACCTCCCATAAAACCACCTAGATACGTTGGGAAAAATGACTATACAATGATTATAATTAGCTTTATATTCCTGGTTAATGTTATAAGTAAAATTCTCTAATGAACCTAGGCTAAAAGCAGAGAGAATTTGTAATAGGGAGTGGAAACTGAGGAATATTATGTAGCTCAAAAATCACGTGATCAACAAAACTGGCCAGGTCTCTTTCCGGTATTATTTTTTGTGGCCCCTCCCTCTAGGGTGGGTCTAGAATGTTGCGGGAGGGTCTAAGGGAGATGGACACTACCTTTTTAGGGAAAGGGAAACGTCTGACTTAAAATAACTCCAAATGGTGCTAGTTGCATGCATTCGAAATCGCCAACCCTTATTGGGTAATTGTACAACCAACAGTGATTGAGGACAAAATTTAAAATTAAAGGAGAGTCATGTGACCGGAAATTCACCTGACCAGTTTTAGCGTCGCAGCCTAATTGTTTGAGCTACATTGTATTTAGCACTGTCAAGGGCAAGAGCTTCCACTCCCTGTTATAAATTCTCTCTGCTAAAGGGCTTATACGCTCGAAATAATCAGTTAAAAAAAAAAGTCAAAGAAATCATTTTTTGACTCCATGGGTCACGGTAACTTACTCTGGGACGTCGTAGCTCTGTTAATTTAAACGCTAATGGAAAATGCCTTTAGGGTGTGACAGGTAAAACTGTTACCCATCCAACCAAATACTAATTAATGAACTCTTTATCGACTATAACTCGAATAAATAATGTTTTAATAAACAATTCATTTTGTTAATAGATAATATCAGGGATAAATATAATTTTAGAAGTAGGAATGGAGAACAGAGTAATGTGGGTGCGTCAAAGTTCCGGACCCCCTTTTCTGGGACGGGGGCTTGAAAGAAGAGGCGGATCATAGCAACAGAGGTAATAAGGAATAACGTATTTTTCGCCGTCTCCGTCAGCAACGTCATCATAACGTAGTTTAAGTGAGCCAAAAAGATAATTTGAAATTTTCGTTGCGTGTTGGAGGGAGGGGCTCAATACTGGGCTATGAGTCGGACTGAAGTAAATACTAACCGTTCTCCATTCCTACTTCTAAATTTAAATCTATCCATGTTAATATATTTCCAAAATATTTATAGTTTTCAAGTTGCACATTTATAAGTTTGTACGCTATACCAGAAGTGAGATGAGACCAGAAGTACTGAGCTAACCAAATTCTTCACTCGGCGAAAGTGAAAAATTCTTGATAACACAAGAACGGTTGGCCCTCTAGTAGCGGTTTCTGAATTTCCCCTCCAAAACGTGAGACGGCGGTGGTAGACGGCCGAACTAGATTCAAGGAGCCGCGTCCGTGTTCGGCCGCTTTAGGTTGAGGGGAAGGGGGTAGGAAATGTTTTTGGAACTCGACCAATTTTTTTCTCAGTAGTGTAGGCGCGTGGGAAGCGGCATAAAATCCTCAAATTTGTTCACTAGTGCCAGGATCTACTATCAATGCTAGAGCCTTTCACTTCTAGTCTCATCTCACTTATACTTATGATATACAGAAAGCTCTGGGGGGGGGGAAGATAAAAGGCATTAAATAATAGGGTTTTGAAAGATTAAACTTATGCAATCAAAGAGACACTCTAACTAAAAACAGTAGGTTATTCATTTATCTCAAAAATATTAAAGCGCTGCAGGCATTTGCTTTAAAACCCCAGATAGGTCTTTTAAATTTCTCTCTTTAAAGGGAGGGTAAAGTAGAAAAATCAAGTAATTTTTTTCTAGATTCTTCTACATATTATAAGACCAGTCTGCGTATGGTGAAACATCCAGAAAATATCTCCGAATGATTTTAAAATTCAAATTAAGTCGATATTTTATGGATAATTTTAAATAAGGACCTCTGACCAATCGCGTAACGCCCTGCCTTCTTGTTAACAAAATTCTCGTGGCACGCTCCATGCCAGGTGAAATATATCGCGAGATATGATAAAATTTGCGCGCGATGTGATAATCGTGGCGCAATCAAGATGTAGAGCGTGCAACTGGAATTTAGTTAACAGGATGGCAGGGCGTTACGCGATTGATCAGAGGTCCTTATTTCAAATTATCCTTCAAATCTGAACCTAATTTGAATTTTAAAATCATTCTGAATGTTTCATCAGGGATAGATTTAATTTTAGAAGTAGGAATGGAGAACGGTTAGTATTTACTTCAGTCCAACTCAAAGCCCAGTATAGAGCACCTCCCTCCAACACGTAACGAAAAGTTTAAATTATCTTATTGGCTCACTTAAACTACGTTTTGATGACGTTGCTGACGGGGACGGCGGAAAATACGTAATTCCTTTTTACCTCTGTCGCTATGACCCGCCTCTTCTTTCATACCCCTCTGTCCCGTTCCATTCCAACTTCTAAAATTAAATCTATCCCTGGTTTCAATATGCAGACTGGTCTTATAATTATTGGAAGAGTCGATTTTAAAATCACTTGATTTTCCACTTCACCCTCCCTTTTAACGGTAGAGAAGAAATTTTATTCATGGGTATATTAAATATCTTCACGCGATAACGGAGCGTAGTTTGTTTCTATAGCTAAACGTGAGGTAAAGTTTTATGTCATAGAAGAATACATGGTTAAAATGTAGAGCACGTTTTTAATAAAGGTCAAATGTTACGATACATTAATGTAGTACTGTCACGAAATTAAAGGCCCTAACACGGTCGCACGCACTAGAGCGATTTTTCCCGCTCGTTTTGTTATTGCCACTAATTTTGAAATAGTTAGCTTCTGAAACGCTAACTGTGTATCAATATTAATGTCATTGCAAGATCATCAAATGAAGTTTTAACTTGTGACAAGGTTACGAAGATTTTAACGTCAGTTACAACTTTAGAAGGTACTTATTTCTCCCTTGAAAATCGGTTATTTTATATGTAATCAGGTTCAAAGAAGTTACGGATAATTATATTCCATCAGTTTTTTAATTAGAATCCCAATTAAGGCAAGTAATTACCATGTTTGGGTAATTAATCCATAGTAATTAATGATGTAATTTAACGATATAGCTCAACTCTCCAGTTTCGTCTGAAATCACTTCAAACGCCAGAGTTTTAAATACTCAATAAATTAGGTATGCCCCATTAACGCTAAGCCTAAATCTTAACCCTGACTTTCCCGGAGCAGTAATTACATTAATTAACTTCCAATCCTCTAATTATAGTATCGAATCCGTATCCCAGTCCCTGAAAATGCCAGCAAATTCACGAATCTCAATACAATTTCCCGTTATTCGCTTTAATTCCAGCAGAAATATCCAAGTTAATATCCAATATTTTCTCACGTACATTGGTACCATTGGTGTCGGCCATTTTGGGATTGTTGGAGGCTGAATGGTGGAAGGAAAAGGAGATGTGAGCGGAGAAGGGGGAGTCGCCCCAACCGGAGAGCGGGGGCGTTGGAGATTGTAAAGAGAAAAGGCCCAAAAGGGGGCCAAAGATAGGGTATACGAAAGGAAAGGGCAGATATGGGGGAGAGGGGAGATGTTGACAATGACGTAAACCCCTTCTCAACCACCCTAGAGCCCAAGCCGATCTTGTACAACCAAGGCTTAGCAAGGCTATCTTATTTTCGGGGTCAAAGCTAATCCTTTCAGTTTGATTTTGAGAACGAGGTGATTATAGGAGTTGCTTCTCCTTAAATATACAAAACAAAATGAAGCTCCCTGTAGCCCGGAGGGGATGAAGGTATACAAATACTCCTATACCCTCACCAAGATTGCTTAAATACATTTCTCCTCAGCCCATACCTTACCCAAACAACAAACAAACGGCAAACCTTATTCACTCTCGCCGGCTACCAATATTTCAAGGGTTTGATTGATACAGAAAACTCCCGCCCAATGTAAAACACGGATAGGTACAAGGGGGATTTCAAAATAAACATTTAATTGAGGCATACATGACAAAATCGTATACACTCACCCTTTCGCGTGATATCCCAATCAATGACTTTGTCACCAAAAATCCACGCCACGATATAACTCGTCACTGATGACGAATAACGGGCAGTTTATGTATAATTTCCGTCTTCAGTCGGTCGCGGTTATAACACTAATCAATTTTGGGAAGTCGACATCGGAAAACCCAACCAATTTTTCGCGGCGCTCCAACTAGGAGAATCCGGGATGATTTAGCGGATAGACTTTGCAAGGGGAGTCCTTACGTTAGCACCGTCGCTGACGTTCGCGTTGTACTAACGTAGTTTCGGATCATCTCCGTTAGGGGAGCCGGCGCTCTTTCTCTTCGCGCCCTATCGGGAAGCTACGAGCTTCTTCCTACCATCGTGAGCTCTAGGCCAGGCTTTAGGCCTCTAGCTCTTGTCGTCTGCCCCACCTGGCGGCCCATGGCTTTGCCCACGGTTTCACTCCATTGGAGTAAAGTCTAAGAGCCGCGTTTCTCCTCTCTCTACTCTCTCCTAGAGGAAGGAGTTCTTCGTGAACCTTACGGGAACGAAGGGGAAATATTCAGAACGACGCTCCGCGGTGGTATACTATAGTATACCAAATACCACGGGTCGAAAGGCTCGTTGTTTTGTTCGTCTGTATACCCTATATCTGTGTGTCGATACTTTTTCGTACGAATCAATGCGTACGTTTCGACAGTGATAATTGAAGAAATAGTTATTAAACCTTTTTTCCTTGTATCGCGGATTAGAGATTTATTTCATGAGGGACATGCAGTTAAGTATCGACACTGATGTTTTTTTTAACAAACTTGCCTAAAACAATTAACGACTCTATCATGAGACCCACTAATCAGAGTGGTTTTCTAATGAGTCTAGAGACGTCGGTAATTTATTTTTCAATGCGTATATAGTCTATTAAACAACGGTAAATTGTAAGCACTTAATACCTAGTTTATGCGCTTTCAAGAGCACAATCTAATGAGAAATTGAAGAAAAACTGAATTCCGAAGTAAAATAGGCAAATTTTAATCGTCTCTGGCAGCCTATAGTACACTTAGTTTTACACAAAAAGGTTTTGACTCTGAGTGCCAAAATTTGGAATCTGTTTGGTAATTTACAAAGGTAAAGTACCATTGTAAAATTACGGTAATTTACGCCAGTTTTTGGGAAGTTACCGGTAAGTTACGGACTGTAATTACCGCCTCGCATCTCTATACTCATGACCAATTAGAGAAATCTAATTTTGGTACTATAGGAATATATTTCATAGAACCCAAGGAAATCAGTACATTATCAAAATTAGTAGAAAACTTGAAATGAATTTGGAAGGAAGTTGTAAACCATTTAAGTCGAGTAACTATGACAGGTCGCTTTCGTTGGTTGGATGGGTTGGTCGGAGCGGCTAAGGCTATGCCAGCCAGAAGGGCACGTCCGTGTTCCCTTTCTCTCTCATCTCTCCCCGTTATTTGGAGTCAATATTAATCTGTTCTAGCTTCGTAAGCTCCCTAGAAGTTTCAACAGTCATAGCCAGTAGTTTTTTCTTTCCTTCTTCTTTACTCTGACTTCATCGCGTAAGCCTTAAAGGGAAGATAACCCTTGAACCACTTAAAATTATAAATTATATAGTAAGTTAGGGTAATCCTTGAAATAAAGGAAAATGTACAAGGTGTTTCTGGTAAGTCTGCCATGCCATAAATTAATGGGGGGGGGGAGTTCTGTGGGAAATCGATTTTGAGTCGAAAATGTAACTTCTATGACATGTTGCTTTCCGGGTTGTGATTTAAGTGTTTTAGGGATGATCCCTAATTAAATTAGAAATCATTGTCTTTCAGTTTCTTAATTAAGTTTAAGGGGTCATCCGTACAATACTCCAAACATAACTTGATAACGGTGTCCCGAACGGCAAAATGGAGATAGAAGTAACATTTTCGACTCAAAATCGTGTGAAGAACATCCCCCTTAATTTATAGCAGACTTATCAGAAACACCCTGTATTTAAGGATCACTTATGATAATCCTCGGAAATATATTTCATTTTCATTTTCGAGGGAAAATTCCATGGACTTTCAGGAGATTTTCCAATTAAGCGGAATAACAACGTTTATTTCCGAGAAATTTCCAAATCAAAACACAAATTCTGGTTTAGTAAATTTCCTGGAAGCCGAGATCTCAATAATCTTTGCTTTGAACTCAAATTCTCAAAAGCAAAATAATATTATAATAATATACTTGAACGGATTTGGTTTCATCTCGGAGCATAAAGCGAATGAATCTCGGTTGGCGAGGGTCATTAACTATAGAAACGCGTGTTTCCATAAGCATGTTTTCATATTTTACTGAATTTCCAGCAATGAGGATTTTGAATAGACTTCCGAATATGTAATTTTTTTCTACAAAATCGAAAAACCAAGGGTTTGGTTTGAGATGCTCCTATTCCTTTTTAAATGTGGTGACCCTTTCGTGTTTAATCTCATATTTATTTGAGATAGGTCTTGTGGTTTGTTTGTTTCTATGTTTGCTCTTTATGCACAGTCACCAGGCATTAGTTAATTTTCGAATTTAATTTACCAAATTATGTGGTTGATATCAGTAACACCAAGGGATGGTTCATAAGAGTTTGGAGTTAAGCCTATAACGAAACTTCCTATTCTAGATCCGGGACATTTTAACTTTATGACTAACCCATAATGAAGCATCGTTTTATTGAATTTTAAAGTTGTAAAAAAGATAAACATAAACATGTAGATATTTCAAACGGATGAGAACAAAGATAATTTAGTAATCAGTATCTACATTGGCAGGAAGCTCTTCCCGGTTTCCAGGCCATTAATACACCCGGGAAACGCCGGGTTAGCGTTGTTAGTACATTATAAAGACGCTTGTTTAAATAAAAATAAATATAAAAAAAAACATTTTTAAACTTGCTCAATATACTTAATCCCCTGGAAATGAGCTTCTCCTTGAACACAACTGTGATGCGGGTGAAACATTTCTACAGGCGCTCGTTGAAAATACATGGGCTCTTCATCCCCTGCAGTTCGGCTTCCCTCTAGAACATTTTATGGTACCCTCTCAGTAAAATTTAAAGGGCAAGTCTCATTTAAACGGAAAAAGTTTAAACATGCCATGTCTATTGCTTAGTGCGCATAAAAAATAATTAGTTTTAAATAATTTCAAAATATTACCTTATTAAAACTTTAGATATACCAGGGATAGATTTAATTTTAGGAGTAGGAATGGAGAACGGTTAATATTTACTTCAGTCCGTCTCATAGCCCAGTATAGAGCCCCTCCCTCCATATAGTTTAACGAATAGTTTAAATTATCTTACTGGCTCACCTAAACTGCGTTTTGATAACGTTGCTGAGGGGAACGGCGAAAAATACATAATTCCTTTTTACCTCTGTCGTTATGCCACTCCTCTTCTTTCATACCCCACCGTCCCGCGGAGCGGTGTTCGGGACTTTGACGCGCGCCCAGATTACGCTGTTCTCCATTCCTACTTCTAAAATTAAATCTATCCCTGGTTATACCAAAAATAAATTTTGTCCTCTCAAAACAAAATCTTGCATGCTGGGAGAACTTTGTTGCCGTAAATGGAGGTACACACTGTAACATTATAGGTATGGATGTTTCGGCTCCATTCCTCTCTAATTCAAGCTGTAACAAGACTCTTACGAGCCTCTCTCTTTCCTAATTGGCTAACGAGCTTCTATCGTCACTGTGACGTGCAAATTAATAGTGCAGAGTGTAATCTACATTCTTTAAATGAAAATTGCTAAAATTAATGTAGTGAAAAGTAATCAAGCTTTTGACACTGAAGAAAACAGCTTGATTTGAAAGTTTAAGTGGGGACTATTTTCTATGTAGTTCCGCGAATTTTCGTGGTGTTGGTTGGGCTGACGTTACCATCCTGGACCCATATAGCTCCCTTCTCTCATTATTCCCTTCTGTTTCTAGCATCGATGGTCACTTGAAATCATATTTCTGTGATGACGTCACGGTGGAAGCCTTACAGAGACGGATTTTTAACCACTACGAATAGGGGAAAATATATCTTTTAACCTACAGTGAAACCTTATACATGACCTCAATGTTTTTCTAAGCCAATAAGATCGATAAACTGAAACTATATAGCTACAATCTCTGATGTAGAGGCTATACTGTCAACTTTTTCATTTAAATGCTAAAATCAGTACAGACTCAATCTTGTTTTTCTTTTTTTTATATATAAAAAAGCAGTAACTCTGACCAACTTTACAGAGCATTCAATGGCTTATCGAAAATGGTTGGTCAGATAGTTTCAAGATAGTTCCACTATCGCGGCTTCATCCAGAGTATAGAAAGAAATGTTTTAGTGAAACCGTATAACACTATGCACAGATGTGATTAGTCTATTCCTACTAATTACTATTTGGCTCGGGACTAATTAGTTACAATCAAGCCGAATGCAATTCTAGCAGCGTACTTAGGGCGTGTTCCATTAACCTACGTGCTCTGAGTTCATTCGCGATTTGCTCTTTTGCTTCATAAAGTCTGACAGAGAGGGCCAAAATAGTTCATTTCAGATTGTTTTGGAAATAAAATGACGCATCATTTCCATAGCTTCTTTAACGCTACTTTTTTCCCGCCAAAAAACGTCTCTAGAAATTTAGGAAGAAATCATTCGTACTCATCTGTCTATTTATACAGAACAGATCCGAAGCTGATCTCGTATCGAGTGCTTGGTAAATGAAAAACAGAAATAGACGATTTCGATGTAAAACAAATGAGGTTGGCAACCCTTAGCATCGGTACATACAAGGAGGTTGATCCCTTGCCGTCTCTGCTCACTCTCGTGATCTCCCAAGCCTACAGCGCAGGCGCTAAAAAGCGGCATGAAAGGTTACATTGAAGTATTCTATCGGGAGCGGTAAATGGAACACGCTATTAACTTTCCTAAAATGTCATGTTCTGGTGCTTGTCGTATAATTTTAAAGAGAGCATAAAGGAATTTTTAAAATATGCTCCAAACCGTTGATTTTTCAATTTCGGACCTAAATAATCCGAGACAATTTTTTAGCCTGTATCTCTATTTTCATTGCGAATTTCCCCGCCAAATCGAACCGGTTCCCTCATTAGCAAAATTTTCATCCCACCAATGAATGAAGCGCGAACTGAGGAAAATCATCATCTATGTTTTAGCCACGCTCCTTTCTTTGGTTGGTTTGTTTGTTTAACACTTTGGCCATTAATAGGATGGAACGACTACTTTGAAAATTGTTGTAAAATCAACACAAATATTTTGGTGGGTTTTATTACCGTTCGAGTTTATAATTCTACTAGTTAAGCTACCCGGTAGTTCTAATAGTGTGGAAACCTTGAAGAGTTTTCTAACTATGTACACACTAAATAGTCTTTGGGAACAGCCCTTGGCAAATAACATTTTTTTAAATCTTTAAAATTCAATAAAACGATGCCTAGGACTAGAGATCGCCGATACCAGTCTTAACCCGATACCGATCGATACCGGTGCAAACATGAACCGATACCGATCGATAACGATGATCCAAAATGCGATACTTCAACCGATACCGATATAGTACAGTGCCATTTACATATGTATAAAAAATACTAGGAAATAATTATAGAGTAATTTCATGAATTATACTACCAGGTACAATGTTTAGAGGTACTTTCAAAATAATATCACGGCTTATTAACATTCATAGAAATGTATTATCACTATCAATACATTACTGAGAGGCCTAAAAATGTCATGTAGCGGCATATAAAGCGTTTTAAACGAGTATCGGTTTAGTATCATCAGAAGTAGGATAAGGGACTAGAAGTATCGAGGTAACCAAATTCTTCACTTGGCGAAAGTGAATATTCTTGATAACACAATAACGGTTGGCCCTCTGGTAGCGGTTTCTGAATTTTCCCTCCAAACCGTGAGACGCTCGCGGCGGTAGACGGTCGAACTAGATTCAAGCACCCGCGTCCGTGTTTCGCCGCTTTAGGTTGAGGGGAAGGGGGTTTGAACTCGACCAATTTGTTTCTCTCTAGTGTAGGCGCGATGGAAGGGGCATAAAATCCTCAAATTTGTTCACTAGTGCCTGGATCTATTACCAATGCTAGAGCTCTTTACTTCTAGTCCCTTATCTTACTTCTGGTATCATATTAAGCCAACCGATCCGATGCTATCGGCAAACCCCGAGTATCGGTGCCGATGAAGCTAAAAATGTAAGGAATCTAGGACGTAGCAAACAGGAATTATGGCTAGGTGTTCGCCTCCATCCCAACTTTGAAGAACTCTTCGAAACCACTGCTGAAACTGTCCCCTGGGTTTTCCTGATATCAACGGGGCAGTTCAGTCAAATTCGGTATCGAGGAGAAAACCATAAAAAGAAAAAACCTATATAAGATTTAGTGAACTTGTTTGAACCCTTTATTATCCCATTAAACGATACTTACTTTACTTCTATTTACTCATGATATACTCTTAAAATTTGAAGTCCCATGTAATGTCTCGATTTAGATACACTGTTATTCTACTTTTTTTCATAGTCGTTTCAATTCAACAAGGTTTAGGTGCAATGGTTAGATTTCAATAACTGGGTAAATATTCGACTCCTCTTTCGTTGAATAGATAGAAAAGTTTTCAGTGGGAGTGCGATGAATCTAAAACGAGCACCCATTCCAAGAATTGCCGGGAAAGTATGGGAAAGCTAACAGCAAGGAGGATGTAGATAATGGTGTGGAATCGAATTAACTTTCTCGTCCTTCCAGACGTTATGATAAACAAATGAGAATATGTGGGCTATAAAAAGCCTTCGGAACTCACGGTTCAGCTTTGACAGTACATTGAGTTCAAAGCCCTTATAGCAAGAAGTTTGGTGTAAAACTTGATGGAAACATTTGCCGATTTCCAAGTAGTGGTAATGTGAACAAGACCATTCCCCTTCCACAATGTTTAGAACCGTTCTAAAAGGGGGACTGCATTATCGTCTGATTGAAATCTGGTTAAAAAGGAATATCTGGTATATGAATCCAAAGACGTTAGATATTGCTTCAGAGTTACCTGTCCACCAAACTCCTTTTATTCAGAGCCATATTATCTAGCGACTTTGTTGTCCACATGCCGCCGGATGTTTTGTCGTCTTAAGACAACAAGGTGGTCAAATACCAGACTCTATTTTACCCCCGACTTCTGAAAAGGGTCTCTTTGTGTCTGGTTGCGATAGAGGTTGATATAAGAACGACGAACGACAGCGTAATCTTTTGGCTTATTTCTACTCCTATAAGTACGTCCTCCTTGCTAGTAGCGCCGGAGAAAGCGGCTTCAGGGTGAGGAGAGTGAGAGTAGTGTGAGGGGAAGTTCGCTGTATTTATGTCGGATATTTCCGACGGTCTATGCTCTATCCGGTTGCTTGGCAACGCTCTTTCTGCCCAAGTTTAACCTTCCTACTATCCGCGACGGATCGGAGCGGTCCATTGGAAAAGGGTAAAAAGGCGTTGGACCGCCTATACCATACAGCATACGCGTGCTGTACATGGATCCTCGAAGAAATGGTTAAACACTGCTGCTGCAAAATAACCAAATTTTTTAATATTTATTTTAGTATTTGAAACGGTGAAAAGAAATAAATTCACAATGTTTTCGCATTTAACAAATTAAGAGTATTTATATAGGCTATAAAATAAACCAAGTAAATAAGGTATGGTAACTCTTGGTCCTATGAAACCCATCCAGTATCGTAAATTTATTTAACAATTTGGAAATTTTTTTGTCTGGTTTTTAAGGGGAATTTAAAAACAAACTAATCTTCACAAAATCATGGCAAAACCTGTGCAGATTAAATGCAATTCTACAGTTTATTTACTATTTATAGATACAGAGAAACCAACAGGTTATTTTCCTCGCGCCAAGAAGTACCGCTAGAAATTCTCAGTGAAAGTTGGCTAGCCTCCAGTGTGTAGTGAACTTGGGCGCCATCTGGCGTCGCTTTTAGGTGCTAGGGAGAAAACCCTTATGTCGGCCTTGTCATTGTGTGTTGGTTTATCTGCATATAATAAGCATAACGGTGTATTAAGAGCTTCTTAAACTTGGCTAAAAATAAGTAAAACCAAGAAGGGATATCTAGTTTATTGGGTAGAAGGTATAAGATTCCTAAGTATTCGCGCGCCATAGTCCCAGCCCCCCTTTCAAAATACAAGGGGGACGTAAAAGGAGGCTGGGCTATTTCGCCTCTCCTCAGTCGGAAAATACGTAATTTTCGTCATTCGCATCGCGCTGACGTGAGTTTTCAAGAACCAATGAGATGCTGGTTGTAATTTAGAGGCGGGGATTAACTCCGGACCTACGTTTGGACTGGAGATAAAACTAGAAATGTAGCGAATTTATATCTACTCCCTAGGAAACTAGATATCACTTCTTGGTGAAACATAAAATATTGTTATTTTTCTTATTAATTTTATTTGAGTTTGGAATCAAACCAAACCACCAAACATTATAACCAAATCAGCGTAGATAAAGTCGTTTACTCATTTTATTGAGATCTCCTAAAACTGGGCTAAAATAATATATGGAAAATATCCAGTCATTTCGGGTTTTCCAAAACGTTTTGTTTCTTCTTTTCCAGACTGGCTTCGCGCTCTTACTGATTAATTTGTCAATGGTATATACAGTCAGAGACTTACACGGCAGCACCGAAAAAGGGGATTTTGTAATCTCTTCACGGCCATTCATTGTTGTAAGGAAAAAGGGGAGGCGAGGCTTCTTTTTGCCGTTTTAGAAATTCTTCTTCCCACACATACTGTATCATCGAGGCCCTTTTCCATTCAAATTGAGAGCTAGGACCTACGAGTTCCGCAACGACCGAGCTCGTGTAAGGAAAAATTTCTTTAGTCGTTAGCTTAAGTAGAGTTTTTGGCGGAAAAAGAAAAAAAAAATGTAGGTGGGACCAAAGGAGGAGATCTCTTAATGCGCTTGAAGAGACCAGAGATAAATGACGCTTTTTCTTAGATGATTTTTCAATCTCCATCCTTCCCCCAACTTTATATTCCTTAAAGGACACGTGGAAGCTAAAATATTCATATTGTAGTGTCAATGTATATCATAGGCCTACTTTTCAACTACTGGTAAAGGTTTCCAGGCTGAAAATCTACTTTCAATACACGTCCACGGAGTCCACAGAACGTTTTCTTGGGGTAGGATAGCCTAATCGCTTTATTCAAGTGGTTTTACACAAGCTTCCAGAACAACGTGTACTTATGGGCTTGAAGAGTTCCCTATATTGACCAACTTTAACTAGAACTACGGCGCAGCTACGAGGGTAGTTTTACATTAAACTACAGACTAGACTAGACGTTTTTCTGTTTTATTCGAAAGAGCTTCGTATAGATCATTACATTAATTCCAAAAGAGAGGCCAACACCACAGGGGCCAGGCCGACTTCTTGGGTTTTTTCCCTCGCACCAAGAAGCGCCGCTAGAGGCAGTGCAAGTCGGCTTTCTTCCCGCCTGTAGTGAACTCGGGCTCCGTCTGGTGTTGCTTCTTGACGCCAGAGAAATAACGTAAGAGGGCGACCTCCCACCGCCATAAACCATGCATTAGATGGACATACGTTTACGATTTGAAAGATTCGTTAATTTATATTCCCTAATAAAAAAAGAAGAGAAAATTGCCTGGTTCTTACCTTTAACGAATATTTGAGGCCAGTTTCACCCTACAACTTTCACTGAGTAACACGAGTATACAGTTAACATAAACATCCTTAGCCACGACTGACCAGCTTCGAAGCATGGTCATTCAAACACCCCTTCCCCGTTCCCCCAATACTAAAAATCTTCGAACGATAGACTTATGGCTTTGCAAAAAATTCTGTTAACGTCTCCCCACAGAGTTTTCACTTGGTATTACCAAAGTTTTGGTAGCCATATTGGTGGCCATGTAATCGTAAATGTTAAAAATTTGTTCCATGGTTAAATATTCTATTAAAAACTTGTTTATAAAAAAATCCATGAAGTAGAGTTCTTTTTATAAATAAGTTTTTAATATGGACATGCAAATCTTCCCCCAATGTTTATAGCTTCTTCCCCAACTGAAAACTCTACAGTAACCTGCACCATTGATCATCCAACTTAGTTTTGTGTTTCATTTTGGTAAAAGCATCCATCTGAACTTTAATATTTTATTTTTTCTTGGGAGATCCAAAATTTTCTCGGTGTTTCCCCCATATGATTTTTAGTATAGCAATAATTCTATCGATTTTATCCTGTTTTTGTCGCCTTGGAAGCGCAACGCGTTCGTTGATAATTGCGGGGTCATTATTCGGAGATTTTTACTGGAGAGTAAATAACGTCTGCTCTTCGAGGGAGCTTATTTATTTCTTAGGGGCTTCGCTATTATTTGCCGCTTCATTTAATTTTAAGCTCCTTGGAGCGAGAGCAATAAAAACCAAGACTCACCCAGGTTTCTTACGCTTCTTGGTGCAGCACTACTTTCGTCTCTACGAGCCTTAACATTACGTATTTTATCGCCTTGGCTTTTACCATTTTGTCTAACTCGCTTGAACAAAGCTGTTCTTGAAGAATGATATGTTTAAGCCCACAGTACACGTAAACCAAAACCCAATTACCAAGAGTAAATAAACCCCGGGAGTATTCAGCTCTATATTAAGACGAAGCGCGGTGCAGTATCCTTAAGATGGTATTTTGTAACCAATGAAATTTTATTTGGTCCCGAACGCTGTGCAGTTTTCTCAGTAAACATTAGATTGATTCAAATGTAATTATGAAGATTATTAGAATTAATCATCATTCATGTCATGACGATGCAGGGATATGGCTCGCGTAAAGGTCATTAAACTAAAGGTCATTCAAAATTGCAACCCTAAGCGTGCCTATTGTCAACAAAAACATTCAAAACTGCCACTATAAGCGTACCAAGAGTAAATAAACCCCGGGAGTATTCAGCTCTATATTAAGCCGAAGCGCGGTGCAATATCCTTAAGATGGTATTTTGTAACCAATGAAATTTTATTTGGTCCCGAACGCTGTGCAGTTTTCTCAGTAAACATTAGATTGATTCAAATGTAATTATGAAGATAATTAGAATTAATCATCATTTATATCATGACGATGCCGGGATATGACTCGCGTAAAGGTAACTAAACTAAAGGTCATTCAAAAAAGCGAGCCTATTGTCAACAAAAACATTCAAAACTGCCATTATAAGCGTTCCAAACTGTCAACTAAACCTTTCAATATTGTCACTTTGTGTGCCAAATTTTCAACTATACTGTTCAATATTGCATCCCTGAGGAATACTTCTACCACACAAAGGTGTTCAACAATGCCCATAAAAGAGCTCAGCCTCGCACATTGTTCTAGTGTTCAAATTTGGTACCTGTATTTACTGTTCAAAATGACCATAAGGACTTCTTCATTTATAACTACTTGCGCTATAAATGCAAAATCTATAATTGCAATTCATCTAAATTTTACATGTTTTAATATTAGAAATACGTATATACCACTCGTAAATATTGCTTTTATATGCTAAGTCCGGCATATTTTACAGATTCAACTCTGTGAATTTCATAAACCTAATCTAAGCCGAGATCTAACCTAGCCTAACACAAACCTAACCCTAATCTACCAAACCTAACCTAACCTAACAGTACTTGAACGATCACGTCATAAATCCAATTGGGGTCAGGTTGCCATCTTATCCCACAAATAAGGGGGATTATTTCCTGCAAATTAAGGCTTCTTTCTGTATAATTTAGAGTTTTTAAAGTGCTTCCGAATTGTCATCTATATTTTTGTAAAACACTGGATTTCAGGTACTTAAAATATAAAGGCTACACTTGCTTTTCTCTCTCATTGTATACAGTAAAGGTTAGTGTCTCGAGATTGTCCTTTCATATGAACTGACCTCGCCAAGGTCAAATTCTCTCTCCCTCTCTCTGAACACAGTCAGGAACCCTTCAATTCTGCTGCAATCTTGTCTACAATCATCGCTGTAGTTATTTTGGCGCAAAACGATTTTTCCTTTGATTCGTCACTAAACGATTTTTGGTGACCTATAGAGAAACTTGCGTCTTGAGGAAATTCAGTCCAATTGTACTTATCGATTTACTCTTGCTATTTGTTATCTAAGAGTTCATCTTTGGAGGTTAAGGGTTGTTGTAGTTATATGGTCACTGTTTTTGTATTTTATGTCTGTCAAAATAGTTAAGCATTGGAAAAATTTTCGAAGTTGCGAGTGCAACAACCCGATTTTAAATGTATGTCTTATTTTCCACGTGAAATTTGATTGTAGTATTTCAGAAAACTTACTTTGAAGAATTTCTATACTTGGTTATGTATTTGCCCTTCCTAAATTGGTTGGTGAAAATATGATTTTATACCCCTATTTAACTATTTCATTAGACTCCTAGATACACCAAGAATAAATATTTGCATGACATCCAGTAATGACTTAAAACTACCACACGTTTTTTCTGTAACATCATGACAATTATGTCTATTATTGCTACTCGCGATTTTTTTACTCTAAATTTAAAAGATGATCTGAAAATTTCACAGTTTTTAAATCTCACAGTAACGGTGTTCGGGAACCAATGTAGGAATAATATAGACTAGTGGTGGTAGAGAGGTGTAGACTGTGTATCCCTCCCTCTGGGCGCGCTCTTGTATGATGGGATACTGTGCGATCCCAGTAGGGGGATGACACTGAGCTAAGAGATAGAAGGGTATGACATTTGCATACGTAGTACTGCCATTACTCTATATAAGAAAAAAATATAATTTGTCACGCCACCTACTAACAATAACGTGATCTGCAAGATAATTTCGGGTTTAAAATTCGCCGGAAATTTGAACTACGGGAAACTTTATTTATAATAAAATGCATCAGGTCACACAAAAAAATGGGGGGGGGGGGGAATGGAGTCCAGCCGTAAGGGTATGGAACAATACTTTTCCAGCTCTGAAGTGCGCAAAACGAAAAACATTATTGGTGTAAATCATTTTTATCCCCAAAGGAATAACAAAGTTTAATATATTGTTGTCCCATTAAAATAGACTAGTAAGTTTTACATTAATACTCATTATACGAAGTTTACACACAACATCATAATCTTACTCTATTTTTATTAATTAGGGGTGAAATATGTCGTATGGCAAGCGCGCTACGTTAATCCTTCATCTCATTCGTGCGTAAATCGATCGAGTATTGACGACCTATTTTAAAGTCATAATGACGTCAGTAAGAAGTGGGAGTTGGCGCCACACCCCGGGGTTGGGTATTAGACCACTTGACCAATTTGTTGAATTCGCTATCTAAGCTTAGCTCGGGCAAAAAAAGGGTCGCGTAGTGAAATCGAATCGAATGAGGTCGACCGAGCCACCGAGCTCCAATGATTCTATTAATACATCTCCCTGCCCGGAAATTTTTTTTCTTAGCCATAAATTTCTTTGCACGAATGCTTGAACGGAAAAACTTTGGCCTTTCAATTTACACGACTTCCGGTTAATTCCTTTGGTGTGACGCGAACCGCGGATGGAATTAATAGTAACTAGACTACTTTGCGCGCGTGGGTCAGCTGTTTTATAAACGGGAGTGTGTAAAAAAGCCGGTGATTGTTAGTATCTCTCGTAGTATAGCCATAGCACTGCCAATTTCGCAACTGCGAGGAAGCGTTTGAATGAAAAAGAATGGCAAGATGAGCGCAAATCCACTATAACCTAACCCAATGGTTGTTGGTTTTCAGTGATATCCCAGAATGGTTTTCAACTGTGCACTTAAAATAACGCAGATATCAAGTAATTTCAAAATTATCTCTCATTACAACACTGTTTTCAATGAAAGTCATTTTGGTAACGCCGTTTTAATCGGAAGTATGGCGTACTCCTGTAGGCCAAGTTTCTGGGCGACAAAGTTTGAGGGAATACGACATATGTCCGATATCGTTGATCCTATCCTGCCCAGTGTCCGTCGGAGGTAACTTGACCCCAACAACCCTTTCGTCACCTCGCAAGTAAACCTCATTTCGTTCCCTAATTAGTCACGTCATGAAATCTGTCTAATCGCATCCGCAGACCTTCTAAGGGACCCAATAGGGACTTGGCAATTCGAGCATAGCTCCACCCCTATCGCCATTATGGTGTTTTTTTTTTAAAGAGTAAAAGCTATTTAAGCCCCTCCTCCTGATATGTTTTTTACCACTAGTGGAAGCTAGCGTGACGTTGCATGACGTAGTATTACCAAGTCCCTATTGCATCGAAACCAAAAAATAGAAAGTAAGTTATCTAAAAAGCTCTATCGTATCTACTTCCCACTACACTCGCTAAAGAAATTTATGAGTAATAATTTTCACTAATGAAGGAGTTATACTATCTCACAGCTTAATATGCCTTAGCTAAAATAAACGGAGTTAGTTTTGTGCTAAAGTAAACAAAAATTTCGTCGATATTTTCACTTAGATCGGAGTGGGCGTAACACTGACACCGCATTCGGCGCATTGACCGCAAGGTATTTTTGGTGTCCCTTTCTTTGACCAAAGGATATCCCAACAAGCCAACCAGAACGATTACCCAACTACTTCGGAATTCGAAACTCAACTTTTAATTTCTCTGAGATGCGGTGGTCGTTCCCTGCCATCTTTCGTGCGGTTTTTTGAGCCTCCCCCTTTCAGTTTTTGGGGTGATGAGTGTCGCGCTTCTTTATTGCTCCTCGAGCGAAGCGGAGCAGAGAGAAGAATCGAGCCAGATCCACTCTGTCACCATCTCCTCATCATTTGATATCGCCTTCCTGTTTTGTGCGCCTAGCTGATTCCCTCAGTGACTCAGTCCCGCTTCTAGAGTCCTAGTTTTATATTTCTTTTTATATTGTGGTATTTTCGTATCATAAATGATGGTTGGGATGCCAAGGGTCGGACCTAAATACCTTTTTGATAGTTTTGGAATTTCATAAAATATAAAAAAGCAAAATAGGGAAGCGTTTCATAGATCAGGAATTCGTAACTTCCGTATTAAGGTATGTTTGAGCCTTCATTGAAGGAATTCATCGTTTTTCTGTAAGCATTTTTGAGAGGTGCTAAAAATGATGACTTGAAGCCACACCCTCGTATCTCTCACTTCGGTTTAGGCGACTATATTGGAAATCGTTAGCTTTGACAATTCCGTCTATGGCGTATTTCATTTACTTGCTCGTGATTTGGTCTATTAGGTCATAAAATCTGTCAGAGAGGGTCAAGATCGTTCACTGAGACTGCTCAGGAGCTCGAAGCAGCTCAGGATCGTGGCTACTGGCGAGAGAGCCGAATCGTAGCCAAGCCGAGCTGACAGAGATCGAGTCAGTATAGCTCGTGAGCTTACTTTGTGGTCTATCATATATCCAATCCGTTGCTAATCGAAATTCCGGAATAGGCTTACGACTTCTTCTTGAGACCTACACACGAGTGTTAATTTGTAATCCAAGCCAGCTCGGCTCGATTTTGTTTTCTGGGCCAAGCCTATCTCGAGTGCAGCCAATACCCAAGCTCCTACCATCTATCATAATTCCTCCGAATCTTTGACTACATCGCGGATATACAGTATACAGGAGTAGACACTTACCATTTACCAATGCATAAGGGGATATGGTATCGCCAAATCTTTACTATTAATTTCCGGTTTTTTTCCTAATGGCTGATTGTATTATAAACAAGACCATAAGTTTATAAGATATGTTTCATAAGTATGTCACTACCTATACTTCGTAATGCTAGAGGCTTAATGAGAGCTAGTTCAAGAACGACGCGAGAATTGACTACACTCGGTTTTGCAGTCCATCCTCCTATTTAGGCTATACTAAGCCTTTGACATCGCCTGACCAGGCGTCGCTTTACGAGAATCTATAACGTTTCGCTACGTCACTTCATGACAAGGTCTTATTAACGAGTTACACACTTATAGAACATATCTTATACACTTATGACAAGACATATCATTGTTGGTTGAAAAATGTCGTCTGCTTTACTTTATATCCTCTAAGGAGGTGGGGAGTTATTTTAGCAGGGAGAAATGATGTAAGATGGAGTGGGAATGATTATGCGACACTGAAACTCCCAGTGTACCTGTAACCTTGCGCACGCCCCTACCCTTCGGTGGCGATTGTTAAGTTCTGCCGGGTATCGCCATTGTATTTGTATGAGAACTAGCTTCTATTTTTAAGACAGAGGAGGCGTCCTTTACGAATACGTACCATACGACTGAGGATGCTGGGAGGACATCGGTGCCGTTTCGTAGGTGGGGGTACAGAGACAACGTTATAGGTATGTGGATTTCCCCCTCCGTTCCAAGCTAACCATGTGTGCCGGAAGTAGTTCCTTTATTATATATCCTCTATGGCTACACCGATGGAAAAGTGTGTTGATTATTTTCTGTCCTCCAAAGAGATGGGTTGCCTACTACGCAATTTCACACAAGTGGTCAGTGGATCGGTTTATTTCATCTCCAGAGATAAATCCTTCTTGACGTTACGGGTGAGCCTACCTTTACTTACGCACTCTGCAAAGCAAAGGGAATTAAGAACGCTTAAAAGGGTAAAGGCCAAATAAGCTATTCGTCAATAGAAGCCCCGGCGTAACATATAGAAGGGTTACTTTTACCCTTTATGAGCGACAAATGATTTATAGCACCATCTGTCGCTTGAGCGTGGAATTACTTTTTCTAACCCTTACTTTTTTTCTTTCAATCTCATTCCCGCTCTTGGCGACTGTATTTCCCGCGATACTATAGTAATAAACGCCCTAAGTCGTTCGATCACGTGCAATTAATGAAAGAAATACGGGGGTAGGGGAGATGAATAGATATCCAGAAGTCAATTAGGCAGACCATCGAAAGAGTACCGTCATTATATGATCCATAATGGTGGCCAATGGAAGAGCTACGTTTCTGTTCCGCTATTGGTTGCTTCATACCCTCATAAAATTCAGTTTGATGATGTCAATAAAGTGATTTAATAAAAGTTCCTACCATATCTCTTAGGATCATCATGACACAATGTGAATTTTCTATATTACCTCTAAATCGAATTTTAACTTGTAGAATAAAGTTTCAGGAAACATAACATTATACCTTAAAATAAGGGCCCTTTTTTATTCTAAAAATTAAGGGAAATATTAAAAAATAGATGATCTCTTATTTTAAAAGTAATTATCATTTAATTGGTCTTATAACGCTGACTAATACTGCCTCGCCATGTCGTCTGCTAGCCAGAACCCTTACCGAATTGGTTCAACCAATCCCGTAGGGGTAAGGAGTTCTGGTTAGCAGACGCCTCTAAACATAGCGTTTTTTAAACAAATTAAATGCTAATTATTTTGTAATAAGAGCTCATTTATTTATTATTTATTATTTATTATTTTCCCTTTTATATTTAAAAAATCCCTCTTTTAAGGTATAATGTGTAGAACCGGAATCTTTTCCGTTAAAAAAGTTAAACCTGGTTCTAAAGTTTTTAATTAACGTCCTTAGAAGTTGGGATCCGAAAAAATAGTAACACTTCTTTGAGGATGGTATTTAAGAAACTGCGAGGACGACAGAAACTTTAAACGGGGTATTTTTATCGGTCTATTGATCTACACGGTACAAGCCCGCGAGCTCTTCTCTATTAACGGAAGAAACGCGTATGTTACCGTCTTCTCTGACTTTATTAAGGGCGTGACGTCATTAGTTCTAAGCCTAAGCCTCGACTCCCGATCGAGAGTGACCCTTAAGTCTTTAGTCATAAAACTTGGTTATTGCCTATTTGCATGAGAAGCCCTGTTACATCATTATTTTTATCGAGTTGGTAACTCCTAAATAACATATGCGCGATCATTAGGCCTTTGGGGTTCAACAATTAAATTGCGGAATATCTAATCTGCTGTTAGCTTTGTTCCTAAAGTGAAGATGAAATAATTTTCAAAAACTATTCGTAATTACAAAAGGAGATGATCTAAAAGGACATAGCTTTCCAGCCTTTAGAAATGGATAAGAGGCTCTCAAAACAAACTCAGAGTATTTCCGTGCCAGAAAAATATAATTCCGTCGGCTTTCTTTAAAAACGTTTGCACTCCACACGATACACCGTTGCCATAAAAAACGCAAACACCGTGCACTTGGATGAACCCTCCATGCTTGAACTTACTCGGATAAAAAAATTAACCCCGCCTGTTTTACTTCACTCTCCACCGCTGTGGAGCGCTGATTCAAAAGCTCGTTCTCGATCGTGGCCGATATTTTAGAAATTTTATCTCTCCATTCACGCGAGCTCCATTGGGAACTTTAAAAAGCTTAACGTCAGAACTTTCAGACACAGAGGCTACGGCAAAAAATCTTACATAGGAACTTGATGTAACATTATTCTACTTGTGGTAATTACAAAAATGAAATACGCTTTTATAACCATATAATGCGTAAGTCTGGGTCTGCCGTAGGACTTTATTATGTGTGACAAAATTACTGTAAGACTGTTTTGGCATCCTTTTTTAAACGTTTCTACACGGATAAAGGATGTGCGTGGAAACTATTCGACCCTCTGTAGGATGCGCAACTCCCTATACTGAAAAGTAGGCTAGTCGATACTAGCGCCGCCTGGCTACGAGTGCTGGAAATCCTTGCGTGAAAAATAAGTACGGGACTTAAAAAAACCACAGCAGACGACGTGGAGGAAAAAAATCTAGGGTAGACCATGCTTAGGTACAGTACTTTTTATTTTTTTACGCAAGGCTTTCCAGAGCGGTGCTAGTATCCACTAGTAAAATTTTTAGGAAGGGGAGTTGCACATCCTATAGAGCGTCAAATACTCTTCACTAGCATCTTTTACTCCATGGTCTCTATTCCAAAACCGGAAGAAAACAGATTTACTTCCTGGGTTGAGTTGGGTTACGGGATCAGAATTTAGCAAACTGTTAATTTGTCCGGTAAATTCGTCACCAGTAGACTCTGCTTTTTAGGAAATTTACCCTAACGAGATGGCCATCTACCCATTGAGAAATGGATATATGCTCGTAGCAAATACGCTTTCGACCCATACTTATTTAGAGTATTATAGGCTTATAATGATATGTAGTTGTGCGTATAAAAATGTGACACTCAATTATTATTTTTAATTCATTTACCTGGATTTGTTCAAAGCGTAAGTGACTCTTCTACCTTTGCTTCCCCGGCCGTACATCATCAGAGAAACCCAACCCAATCCGATGTCAACTCCTCAAATAAATTTAACACTTTTTGTTACTGACTACCTGTACGCAATTCGTGTACCAAAGCCATTCACTCTTCTTCGAAATTGCTCTTTTTATAAAACGAGAAGTCCTCAAAAAGAAAAAAGTGTGCAAAAGCGACTGCAAAATGGTATCTGCTCTTACTTCAGACCACCTAACCACGGACAGGCAACTGAATAGGGAGCTAGGTTTGCTTAGAGGAACGCCTGACAGTAGCGCTGTGTCGCAAGTTTATCACCAAACCCTTTAGTAAAATAGTGGTAAACGAGTGAGGGCGCGTGCTACACATTGCCATTTGTTAACGCGGGTTTAACATTTCTTTGCTGGTCCATGGTTAGGTGGTCTTTGCTCTTAAAGACATTTACCATTTACCAACAATGGTGTCTGCACTAATAGACATTTACCAAATGTTGCAAAAACGGTTAAAATATTGGGTAGGGATTAATAATTTCCACGTCTCAATAAGCCTCGCCAAAAGCAACACCGTCACTTGTTAAATACACCGTTCTTGGCTATCATATAAATGTATAATTTCGCATTCTAGTAGATCTTCGTATCCATATCCACAAGCCACTAGAAGTGAAGGTTCACCTTGGGCACCCAAGTGGGAAAATAAGTCCGTTAGTGGAACACTCCACTATGATAGAAGTTTTATCTAACACGTTCACGTAAATGATAGATTCTGGTCAGTGGACTTTAAAGATACGTGTATAAACAACCGAGCTCGCTTCACTTGAAAATCGATATCTCTACATACAGTCGCGGAATTACGACTTCGAATAAAAATATATAATAGGTCCTCTATATTCTGGTCATGTTTCATCCTTCAGCCAAATATGCTTAATCTTCGAAGTTATTGCGTTCAATTGTAAGTAATATTTAGGCTTAAATACACTGGAAGTAACTTTATAGACCATTTCGAAAATTGCAGACTTAAGCCGCGTTTACACGAGACACTTTGGAACCGTTTGGAAAGGCCTAACCCTTTTGAAAAGTAATATTTGCATTTTCTCATGAAGATCTCTGCTGACAGCGTAATATCAAAAGTCCATAGAGCTTCGTAGAAAAAGTGGGTATCTTGTGTATTTAGGCCGCTCATGATATTTACAGTGCCCCAAAAATTCCCTCTCCAAACGCGGAGACAAAAGATACGGCAACACGCTCATCTTTTTCACAGGAACAAGAAAAAATTAATATTCTTGCACCTTCATAAAATAGTTCCCTGGATTTGGTGAAAGCCAATGATTTCTATGGACTTTTGGTAATATCAGAAGTATATAATACTTCTCTTCGAGAGAATTGTACAACAAAGCGGGGTAAGTGTAACGTCACTCTTCCCAACATCGGATCATTTAGAGAAAGGTTACTAAACCGTATTACATACACGATAAATAGTTCCCCCATCATAACTTTATCAGCGTTTAAATATTTGTGCATTTTTGTCCCATGTAAGGACGAGGTTTGTGGGATGATTGCTGGGGATTTAGTGCCAAACAACTATAGAATTCACCTTGCGGTGCGATGCCTATTTGTAGTTTGATGAGCGGGAAAGCAAACTAAAAGGGTGAGCCTCTGAAGAATGACGTTACAGACTAAAGCATTAAGAGGTTACAGAGTGTCATTCTTCTCCTATTATCCCCTTCTGGAAATATTCCTTTTTGTACTTTCCAAAACGGTTTCAGAGTGACTCGTGTAAACGTGGCTAGATAAACCAGGGTCATCGTTAGAGGCAGTGTGAGTTGGCTAGACACCCGCGTGTAGTGAACTCGGGCTCCGTCTGGCGTTGCATCTTGGTGCGAGGGAGTATACCCCAATGGCGTCCTTGGGTAATTTCGAAATGGTCTATTACGAGAAAGTTAGGTTGGACTGACTGACAATTCCTTCGAATTGTTATTTTGATTGAATCCAAGAGCTTATGCCGAAATTTGTAGGTAATAAACCAATGTCACCCTTGCTTGTGTTGGAGTTGGGCTTCTTTACAAGCCAGATAGATGGCGATGTGTTTCTATTTGGTATCTTTCGTTGCTGGAGAAAAGTTAATCGAACAGTTTCATCGACGTCTGGTAGAGTGGAAAGGAAAAGTAGCGATAGAGTACCGACATCTCTCTGCCTTTATGGATGGTTAACTCAGTCCAAACTGGCGGACGTTGCTAGGAGATTCTGTACGTTTTCTGTAAGCTCTCCAACGAAAACCCCAAATTTGTCCCAAAATATTGGAAATGCAAATTATTTCTTAGCGATCTAGCGTCACTACGCCAACGTTTTATGCCTGGTTAGTGGTAACATTCCAAGGTGAACTTGATTATAGTTTCACAATCAAATTATAGATGGAATTAGAACTCAGATTCGGTTCATTTTCGAATTAAACCTAAAAAATAAATTATTAATACTTCACGATCTGCAATTCCTCATAAATTAAGAAGAAATGATGAAATGCATATATTTTTTAACTAGGGGCATAATTACTTAACCGTAATCAAAATAATTTTAACACTATTAATGATAACATAGGATGATAAGATATATGTTCCATAAGTTTGTCACCGGTTGCTGAAAGCTTGAAATGAAGTGACGTAGGTGAAACGTCATAGATTCTCGTAAAGCAACGCTCAAAGGGTTATAGTACAGACTAAATAGGAATAGATGGACTGTAAAACCGAGTGTCGTTCTCGAACTATCTCTCAGTACGTCCCTAGCATTACGAAGTATATGAAGTGTCATACTTATGGAACATACTTATAAACTTATGATGATAATAAAATAATTAATACTTAAAAAGGGATAGATTTAATTTTAGAAGTAGGAATGGAAAACGGTTAGTATTTACTTCAGTCCGACTCATAGCCCGGCATAGAGCCCCTCCCTCCAACACGTAACGAAAAGTTTAAATTATCTCATTGGCTCACTTAAACTACGTTTTGATGACGTTGCTGACGGGACGGCGAAAAATACGTAATAGTACGTACTTGGCAGTACTACGTCATGCAACGTCAGGCTACCTTCCACTAGTGCTAAAAAAACATACCAGGAGGAGGGGCTTATGTAGCTTTCATTCTGTTAAAAAACATACCATAATGGCGCTGGGGGCGGAGATAAGCCAAAATTGCCAAGTCCCTATTCCTTTTTACCTCTGTCGCTCGCTATGACCCGCCTCTTCTTTCATACCCCTCCGTCCCGAGGAAGGGGGTCCGGGACTTTGACGAGCGCCCTCATCACTCTGTTCTCCATTCCTACTTCTCAAATTAAATCTATCCCTGCTTAAACCCAGACTATATACTTCGTGTGAATGACCTGCCATCAGTTTTAATCTCTTAAATTTGCATTTTGTTATGTCATGGGTTTAAAATTATACGCAATTTTCTTTGTGTAACAATATTAAAGATCTTAAGAAAGAGGGGCAGTGTTTTTCCCAAGAGAGCTTTAGGCTTTTTTTTTCTGTTTCAACTTGGTTAATTCATAGTCAATATTTTTCTTGTTCACTTTCTGAAAAAGACAAATTCGGTATACAATATAAGCCACTCAACTAATTAATACTGCAGGGCCAAAAATAATCCGAAAGTAAACAGAAACTTCTTATAAGAAGTTAAGCTGTTTACCATAAGGAAAAAGTATTGGCAAGGCTTAAGGCTTACACTCATGTAGCTGGTTGACCTCTCGGTAAAAGTATTTGCTAACCAAAGTTCTTTCACTCAGCGCCTTTCTGGTAACGGGATTAGCCTAACGGTACCCATCATGCACCGCGTGATTGTAGAACCGGTGGTTCTTCCCCCCCCTTATTTCTTCAGTGTTTTCTACCACCATAAGTAAAATAATTTCTCGAGTAAGTTTAAATATTGTTGCAGTTGTTTTGGTTTTTAGAGTCATATCAGAAATGCATAAAGTTAATTGGCATAATTGTGTAGCCATTTTGCCAACGTTTCTAGGCGAATTTTGTGGGTAGAGTTAGACTAATCACTATGTATGGCGAATTTTCCCTTGCGGTGAACTTCGCAACGAATGAAATTACAGTTAGAAAGACGTCAGAATTATGACGCGTGATGGATAGTACTCAAGCCCCGCCCATAAAACCCGCATAGAAATTAACGTTGGAGATAAGGGCCACAATTACCTGCGTGTATTCCTGGTCATATCAATCCGCCATTGTTAAAAAAATTCCCTGATTCCGTATACGAAACTGAAACAGCTAAAGCGTGGCGCCACAAGCTTACCTATCGCACTACGATATGTAAGCTTAGTAACTTTCTACGAGTATGATTTAACATATGTTCCTACTTCTAAGGGTTTTATAACATAGTCGTGGCCATGGGAAACCCATTGGGCAAACATTTTTCGTCAAGCCTATTCCTTAAAGAGTGCGATTAGGATAGGATTTTAGTCAGGGACTTAAGCTAACACGTGTCCGAAAGACCCTCTAAGACCTCCCAGCTAAGACAAACAAAAAAAGGTGGCAGCAGGAACGACGACTCAGAAAGGCCTTCCCGCAATAAAGCGCCTTAATCCGGTCACTCGTATATGGAGTTTCTCCAAGTTCTATTAGAAGTCCATGACGGTGAAGTTTCCATTTCCTTTTTCGTGTAAGTCTTTCGGTTGTTTTCAATTTGATGGTATACGTTTGTCCATAATTTTATAAAAAAAAAATGTTCATTAAGTATGACAATACCTTAACTTTGTGCTAGAGACTTAGTTCCAGAACTACGCAACAATCTTCCTATTATTCTAAGCCTTTGACAGGGCCTCACCAGGCGTCGCTTTACGAGAATCTATGACGTCAAACCTACGTCACTTCATGACAAGCTCTCCGTAACCAGTGACAAACTTATGGAACATATCTTATGAACTTATGCTTTGTCTCTTTGGTGTTCATATCCCCTTGACTTAAGCTTTGATGGAGTGAGTCATTAAAGCGCACCAAACCAAAACATGGGGGGGGGTTAACGGTAATAGTTAGTATAGAGCATAGGTTAGCTGTGGCATAGGGGTTAGTCACCACCCCTCTATGCATTGTAAAGGGGCTCACCTGTAAACAAGCCACAGGCTTAGTGTGGAACTCCCTTCATAGATTATTATTATTATAGTTCTCCAGTACCTCGCTAGTCTATTAATGAAGCGTGAAAGACATTAAGTATTCATTTTATCCAAGTAACAATGATATTATCGTAGTTTTCTCTTCGCGTTATGGGCTTCTTTCTAAACTTAAACTACTTGTACTTTCTTTTGCACGAGGATCGGACCTAGCCAAGGCCTTATCCTATTTTTTCAATCTTTACCAGGCGCTTTTATACTGTCTTCTTTCCGACGCTAAGCGACGGCGCTGTTTTCTCTCAAATCGAATTAGGAAACGCCACCCGCGTAGAAGCTAGAGCATAAGCCTAAGACTTGGATAAGGTTAAGCTCTATTGGATTTGTAGATCGAAGGTGTATCCACTGCAGCACACGCTGATAATTCTCTGCAAGTTCCCAACTTGGCCGGTACTGTCATCAATGACAATTATCTCTCGAGGAGTCAGAGCTAACTAGACTTTGGCAGACCACTTATTAGGAACTTAGAGATGTTTTATTAGCATACGAATGTGCATTTCCAAGACTTCTAGGCTATTTTGGGAGAGGGGCTAATCACTCTCTGATTATTTGTACACCAATTGGTTATGCGTAATCATTTTATCCGGGTCAAAGGTAAGGTAAGGCTTTAAAAGATTACATCTTAGGGGAGAAAGTTGGATGGAGCGGTAGTTTCTATCTATAACGTAACGTTGCCTTTGTAGCCCCCATCAAAGGTCCTCCCAGCATCCTTGACGTGGCGGTAGGGTCATACCATTCAATCGCCCCTGTGTCTTAAAAATATAAACTAATCCTCAGTTTCCAAATATAGCGTTACCTGCTGGCCCATACCGAGTCGCGAGGTACTCTGGAATAGGCTCAATGCCGCGCAACATTACTACTCCATCATGCTCTTTTCTCCAGGAATACATGTAACCCCATTAATAAAATTAAAGATACAGCGTGTTTACACTGAGTGACTACTCCCTCGTTCTTGGGTAATTTAGTCGGAAGGGAAGGAGTCTTAACAATGGATTAATTGTTTTCCATTGGTTTCCGAAAGTGAAAATAAATTAAGTAATAGGAGGTCAGAAGTCTGGCTTAGGACTTCAGGACTTACTAAAACGCCACAGAGTCTAGACATTACTCATCCTTTTCGGTTTCTTTTTACTAAAAAGAAAGTTCAGAATTTAATTAAACCTTGAGTTTGGAAGTTCTTGTTGAACACTTTCCTAATGATTTTTCTATCACTTTCTAAGCATCTAAATATCGTTTGAATACTATAAATAAGTATATTAATATAAATGTTTTTCTACAATTTTGTGCATAATGTTTATTAAAACCAATTTATATAATTATTTGAAAGGATTTTCTTTTGGTGAATTTAGTACAAGAAATTATTTTAGGGTCTACTGCGATGTTGGAATGTCATCAAAATATTATAATTGTTTTGCTTGGATTAATGTAGGGTTATCGTTGCGCAGAGGCATTGTCATAACCAATGAAGTTTGAACTGAGGTGTGACTATTGCTTTTTGAAAACTTAACCCAATAACCCGCTGAGACGACGTGAAATACCGTCGGCTATAGCAATTTTTGTCAGGCCTCAAGGCCTCATTATTAATTCAAAATCAAAAACACTATATCTCGTTAAGCTAGTAATATATATTTGAGATGAGTTTAAGCCTGCTCAGTGCTCAGTCACAATTCCTTACCGAGTTAGACCAAACTGAGTGGTTGCATTGTATATCCTCTATGATGGTTCATATAAGAAACACCAAAGAGGGGAAGTGTGTGACGTGTGGTTGGTGTGTTCGAGCTTTGAAAATTTTCCTCTAAGCTTCCGGTATACGCACGCTACTTTCTCTGCCCTCTCATTGGTTGCAATTCGGTTCAAACGGATAGTACGAGAAAAATCAAAATTAATGAAAATAAAAGCGAGATCTCCCAAAATGCCTTGCCAAAGCTGCAAGCTTCATCTCCCTGTCTGTAAACCCTTTTTGGTAAAGGTTTTAGAAGTAGTTGGGTTGAGTTTCACGTGGTTAGTTCAAAGAATCCCTAACCCTAGTACGCTCTAATCTAGACTCGTCACAGTTAGCTTTGTGAATAACCCCTTCGTTTTATTGCATGTAATTATGTCAATAATAAACACAGGTTTCAAATTTCACGACACTGCCATATGTCGTGACGCAGCGTTTGGAAAATACGGCACTAAGGGTTAAATATATTGCAATGACGACATGTCACTTCTGACAAAACAATTAAAGAGGTTTCCGTTATCGCAAGAACCGGAAAATTGATTGTCTATAAAAAGAAAATCCGATTGCTCAAAAATTATTAGGATTGTTAGACAATGTCGCGCTTATACAACGTTGGCCAACTGACCTCTAGAAGTGTAGAAAAAAAAGCACGCTCACCAAACCCACACGAGACAAAGAAGTTCCAAGAAACGTCTGGTAACAATTAGGAAACCGGATAGAAGAGTTATCGATTGTTAAATGCGCCAAGGTTTAGCTGTAAACAAGAGATACCTTCCATTTTTTGTCCAGACTTCGCACAAAATAAAAATCCTTTTTTCTTGGAAAGCATTTTCGGTATCGATGGATTGCTATGGGGAAAAGGAAATCTAAAAGGGTTTCCCCATAGAATTTAAAGTGATTGTGATTTACAAAGACTTGCTTTGTTGCGGAAGTGACTTAAAATCGAGATACAGCTCGTTTAAACCAGAGGGAATTAGTAAATAATAGAGGAATTGAGAGCTGAAGGAATTTGTCATTATATTTTTCTCCAATGGTACCCGTCTGATTGGGCATTCTAGAGTTTAACTAGTATGAAGTAATAATTCAGAGATATCCTCTCACAGAGACAAATATACACTTTTCAAAAGGTTGGGTGGCAAGGACAGTCAAAATCGTGCAGGGTGGGTGGTACCAGTATCGTCTGCGGAAGACAAAACATCCGGTATATGGATCCAAAGACCTTAGATAGGGTTTCAACGTTACCAGTTAAGCCTAAAACAAAGTGCTTTCGTTTGAAGTCATATCTTTAAACGTCCAAGGTGGTCAAACACCAGACACTATTTTACCCCAGATGTTTGAAAAGGATCTATTAAGTGAGAAAACATCTACTTTTCTACTTGTTAATTCTCTTTGCTTAAAGAAATTTCAATCCATATCCGGTTTCTTTTCTATCCCTCCGCACCAATTCTTTGAGGTCACTAGCACTGAAAATTGAACTTACTTCTAACCGTACGATTAGGGAAACTTCTTATAAATTCAATTTCATTTATTACAAGATATTTTAACAGATTGTTTAACACATATTTAATTATTTTTTCAGGAGGTACATTTAAAGTCCTTGATACCAAAAATTCCTTTCATCTTACCTTGAATTTGAACATTTCAAGCGCCATTACTTTAAAAAGGAGTTGAGCAATGCGTCTTTCTCCTTCCTTAACACCATGAGACATTCATAGGAACTTCTTATTTTGAATTTCTTTCTTCTTTCTTTTTTTTGAGACAGCACTGCACTAGTACATTTTTTGTAGTACTATATCCGTATTCATTTTATTGAGATACATTTTTTTGGATGAAAGGGAGAGGGCGGCTGGAAATTTAGAGGGATGCGTTTTCTATCTAGCATAGCGTCTTCGGAAAGTTTCTTTCAAACTTACATTCCTTCACATTTTCGTCATTTTTAGTTCCGGTTTCCATGTCTTCTGAGTAAACTGTCATTTAGGTTTAAGTAGTAAGAGACTAAGTCTAAATTGAAACAATTTCAAAAAGGCCCTTTTCAAAAGTGTAGGCGGTGCTTGTTATAAGGTCAAGATGGGTCATCCGGTATGTGGATCCAAAGACCTTAAATTGAGCTCGTTAGAGTTCACCAAAGTCCTTTTGCTTGAAGCCATGTCCAACGACTTTGTTGTCCACATACCCATCAATGTTCTGTTTTAACAAAACCAGGTGTTCAAACACCAGACTCTGTTTTAGCCCGTAAAGGGTCTATTATGTTTCTCATCTGACCACATGAGAAAAATAAATTCAAGACCAGCAGATCATTTTGGTTTCAACAGGTAGGAGAGAGGGACATATGGACGAATGATAACAGAACTGCCATAAAAGGGAAGGAACGTGCCAGGGTATTCAGTGTTGGTTCAGTGGGACTGACCACAAAATGAGTACAGAAATAACAGGATCACAGTAGGGTATTTACCGCGTTTTAAATAATAATTTTGTGTGTAGTAACAGGGATAGATTTAATTTTAGAAGTAGGAATGGAGAACAGAGTAATCTGGGTGCTTTCGTTACGTGTTGGAGGGAGGGGCTCTATACTGGGCTATGAGTCGGACTGAAGTAAATACTAACATTCTCCATTCCAACTTCTATCCCTGGTAGTAACTAGATGTTCAGTTTTTTAATTGTTTCAATATATATTGGTGATCCTTATAAGAGTCCTCGGCAAGGATGCGATTAATCAGGTGTCTGTTTGTGATGAATCTGGGAATGAAATGAGGTTTACTTTTACTTTTGAAGTAACGGAAGTGGTGGTGGGATCGAGTCAACCTCGGCGGACACGGGGCAGTTGGGACCTTTAGGATAAGATAATCCGTCAAACTTTGTCGCCCAAAAGCTTGACTTACAGGAGGGCGCTAGACTCCCGACAATTTGGTTATTTTAAGTGCATTACACTTAATCATGATCTCATTAAGAAATTACTCCGTGGTGGTTCACACAGCAGCCAATGAAAAACGGCGTGACTAATATCACGAGTTTATCACATGGTCGAGTTACTAATGCCATTTTCATGGGCACTTTCTATTGAGTAATTCACAAGATATGTAAAATAAGTCACAGGTTATTTAGATCTTGTATTGAAGTGACGTAGTTGAAACGTCATAGATTCTCGTAAAGCGACGCCTGGTGAGGCGCTGTCAAAGGCTTAGTACAGACTAAAGAATAAGATGGACTGCAAAACCGAGTGTAGTCAATCTCCGCGTCGTTCTCGAACTAACTCTCAGTAAGTCCCTAGCATTACGAAATATATGAAGTGTCATACTTATGGAACATATCTTATAAACTTATGTTTATACTGTGTTGGCGATGAACATTTTCCGAAAGGTCAGTTTTTTAGTACAAATGGGGTTGAAACTCTTTTCCTCCTTCTAAATTCGAGAGGTCATGAGATTAAAGAGGAGAACGTATTTTAAACGGTATTGATGCCACCATAACTGTAAATTCGATTTTAAAAAACAGTTGCTATATTCTGCCTAAAAATATTTTTTTTTTACCAGAATGATGTTTTTCCCCTCACCATTGCTCTCTCACTACCTCTTACAAAAATGACAACGCCCCTTTTAGCTAGTGGATCTTTCTTATTTTTTTAGCAGACAAGAAACTAAAATTCCGCATAAGCGCGCTGCGGTCGCGGCTACAGTAAAATTCATCGCCAACGCCGAGCTGGGAAAGACTATAGGGTTATATACTTTTGCTAATATGTGACCACATGGGGTAAATTAAATTTTTTACGTGAGAGAAACTTCAGTTTAACGTCTGGTATACCTTGAGATCGGCCGCACTGAAAATTAGTAGACCACCCAGCGTTATTATGGCATGCTTTTTGTTTTACTTGAATTATTTTCGTACGGTTTTTTGGTTATCGTTGAAACGACAAAAGTGATTTGTGTGCTATGTTAATTGTAATTCAATATGGACATATTTTTGCGGTATCGTGCACTTTTTAAAGTTACTGAAACTAAACGGCAACCATTAGATTCCTAATCATTTTCGTGGTAAGTAGTCAAATTACTTTTTCTTAAGCCTGATTTACCACGGTAGGGAATTAAACTGTGTCGCCATTAAATGCATTACTTCCAACTTGTTTTTCAAATGCGAAGTTACTAACTTCTACTTTGGAATGTCTCATTTTTTTCCTTTTTAAAAAAAATTTTGATTCCATAAAATCATAAGTTTATAAGGTATGTTACAGAAGTATGACACTTCTTATACTTCGTAATGCTAGAGACCTACTGTGAGCTAATTCGAGAACGACAAGCGAGAATTGACTACACTCGGTTTTGCAGTCCATCTTCCTAATGATTTTGTACTAAGCCTTTGACAGCGCCTCTCCAGGCGTCGCTTTACGAGAATCTATGGCGTTTCATCTACGTCATTTCATGACAAGCTCCAGTTTGTAACCAGTGACGAACTTATGGAACATATCTTATGAACTTATGAGAATCTATGACGTTTTACCCACGTCACTTCATGACAAGCTCCAGTTTTTAACCAGTGACAAACTTATGAAACATATCTTATGAACTTATGTTAAAATAAATAGGCCTACGAGTTTCGTAAAAATAAAAAGGTTTATCATCCAGCTTTCATTTTTTTCCGATATTTTTTCGATGAAGATATCCTTTTAAATTGGGGACTTGTTCCCATTTTTTACCCTTTCCGTTGCCATGGCAACGATAGAACTCTAGCCTAAATTATAAAAGATTATATACTAAGTTCAAAGAAAGATGTAGGCGCATTTCTTACTGTTAATTATATGTTTTATAGGTCAAAGATAAGTGAATTTTTCCTTACTTTTAACACTTCGGATCGATAGCTTTGTTGAAACTATTTAATTTATAATTAACGAAAGAATCCAATTAGCATTTTCTTTGTAGCTGTAATTCAACCCTTAGGATGTTTCCACTTCAGAAATTATCATTTAATCATGAAAAGAAACTTCGTTTACAATTTAAAAAGAAACGCCCTCATATTCTCTTTCATAAGTAAACATTTTCTCGTTATAAATTAGATACATTTAAATAATTTAATACCTTTGTTTTAGTGTAATGTAGCAGTAATACATACCCTTACTTGGAATGAATAATTATCAATATGTCTCGTGCTACATTGTTTGCGGTAAAAGTAGGAATACATACAGATAACCGGAATCATTGTGCAGCCACTTTCTCAACGTATACCCTAGGCGGATTTTGGGGGAAGTGCTACGTATGATTTATTTTACCTCGCTGCACGTTGAACCTAGCGCACTTGCAACCGACCTCGCGTTGCTACCAACCAATGAAATCACAGTTAGAAAGACGTCAGAGTTATGGTGCGTAAAGGATAGTACTGAAGCCCGGCCCACACAACCAGCATAGAAATTAACACGGTGCACAATGATTCCAATTAAGTACTGTATGTATTCTGGTTCTCTTGGCGGTGATGCATATTTTATAGTTATCTGGGTTTTAACAAATCTTAATGTCACTCCCAATATTACTGCGTTTCCTGTTGTTGCTATACCTACAGGTTTAGGTAATAACGAGTTAACAACAACGGTAACTCGAATAAAATGTATATGGCATACCTTCAACAGAAAGCTAATGAACGCTAAGCCTTGTCATTAACCGACCTTAAGATTATTTTTTATATAGAAAATTCCTCTTCCAAGCAAGTTATAACCTTAAATATTAGTTTTTAACGCTACTTCATTTAATTCCCTGTCATTAGCTCACCATAATAGGGACTTGGCAATTCAGGCTTAACTCCGCCCCCAGCGCCATTATGGTATGTTTTTTTAACAGAATGAAAGCTACATAAGCCCCTCCTCCTGGTATGTTTTTTAGCACTAGTGGAAGGTATAGCCTGACGTTGCATGACGTAGTACTGCCAAGTCCCTATTAAAAATTATTTCCTTCAGCAGTCGACACATCACGTGACAATTCCGACATTCGGCAAAAACATTACCCTCAGAAATGGAGCTCTTAAATTAAAATGTATTCTGCAACGTATTTGCCATGACTGACGCTTGTAGCCCTGCCCACTTTTAGCCTAAACAAAAAAGGAGAAAGTAAGTAAGGGCAGAAGGGAATAAGAGAGAAGGGAGACATTAGAGCCTGCTTTGGTAACGAGAGTCCGACCGACCTCAAGAAAACCGCGAAAACTTTGCGCAAGTACACAGCTTTTAACCAATTTACTGCAAATATAGTTCTTTAAGTTCTCCGCGGTATTAGGCGGCCTATTTGTCTTAGGGCTGTCGATGTTTCGTTCTTGTGTAATTATAACCTCCAGTATGTATTTTATTGAAACTAATTTTTATTTTTTAATATTAATTCAGAATAATTAGTTTCATCTATTTATTACCTTCAAATTATCTGATTTTGGTATGTTCTCAATTCCCGTGTATCTAAATTAATTGCACAGCTTCATTTCGTTTATCAACATGAAATTCGGCCATTTTTATCTCCTTCAATGTAAAGTTGTAAACAAAACTACTTTTTATTCGTCAAGCAAGACGTCACCTTCTTATGTGACGTCACAGCTAAGCCAGAAGTTAGATAGCCAATCAGTGAAGGGTAGTTGATTTGAGGTTAGTAAGACTGTTGTTACGAGTGTAAAGCATTATGGAGATATAAAGTGTGTCCCTTCTCTCTTATTCCCTTCTGGTAAGGGTATAAATTACTCAATTACATATAGCAGTGAGAACGTTTGAAAAGTTACTACGTATTGCATCGTATAATCTACAACAGCTAGATTAGGCCTAGCGTCCCTGTCGATTTTAGTAGCTATAAGCAAATTCTTTTTAAAATAGCTAATTCGTGGTAACAAAAGATTATCCTTTCCACCATTCTTTCTTTTTCCCAAGTTATTGGCTTGTTGGGAAACTTTACGCCCCTACTGCATTGCCAACTGCCGCGCCAAACCTCCTCCCTTTTTTCATCAGTCTGAAATAAAAAAAAACCGAGGCTTAGAACCTCGATCCCAGAAATAATACTAATTGAAGTATCGGACATTAATTAAACTGCCGACTTCTAAACTAGGTTAAATTAAGTTACATGACTACCTAGCTGCAATTCGAAACTTGGCAAAGTGTATCTACGCATGTAAGCAACTTCTGGTTTACAAGCGTTCAAAAACTACAATGGAAATTTCTGGTTCTATTATTAATTTAATGATGTTCGACCCCTCTGTTTTTTTGTTCTTTTTTGGGGGGGCATGTGGTTCCGGGCCGGTTATTGATTGTCACGATGGTCGCTAGACCCACTTATTAATTGAATGTTAATGACTTATATATAGGCACATTTTAGGGCACTTCATTAAAGGAAGAACGCAATTAGCTGTAGCAGCTCCTAAGGGATCAACTTCTTTCATTATGTTTTGAATGAGAAGGAAAAAAAATCAATAAAGTTCCCTTCGTTTCTGAATAGCAAATTTCTCCCAAAAGCGCGGCTTTCAAAGCATAACGTACCATATCCCCTTCTGCTTCTCCCTTTATCGTCATAGAAACCTAACCTAACCAGTCAATAATTGAATGCTTAACGATTTTGTTCAACACTAAGCTGAATAGCTGATCTGCAAGGGTTACCTATCCAATGATCTTCTTATAATTTTTTTGGTTCTTTATACACAGTCACAATTTGTTAATTTCCGAATTTGACCAAACTGCAGCCATGGTTGATATCAGTAACACTAGGGAAGGTTTATCATTAGAAGTGGCACAATTTGGAAGGCAGGTAACCCCTAACCATTAAGACTGTAAAGAACGTCCCATTAAGGACCCGTAACAGTTTACCTTTAAGAATATCCCCCAAGTTTAAAAAAAATTCTAAAATAACTATACATCATTCAGTTATTTCAAAGCCTATTTAAAGTTTAGTGCCTTAATGGTTTCCAGTTCCTTAAGGCATCCGGGAAACACCGGGTAGCTTAGCTAGTACCATATGTTCATAAGATATGTTACACAAGTATGACACTTGCTATACTTCGTAATGCTTGAAACTTACTGAGAACTAGTTCGAGAACGACAAGCGAGAATCGATTACACTCGGTTTTGCAGTTCATCTTCCTGTTTAGTCTGTATTAAGCCTTTGACAGCGAAGACTGTCGCTTTAGTAGAATCTATGACGTTTCACCTACGTCACTTCATGACTAGCTCTCAGTAAACAGTGACAAACATATGGAACATATCTTATGAGCTTTATGCTCGTACCAAGAAGCGATATCTCGTTTACTAGAGAGAGGGTATAAATTCGCCACATTTCCAGCTTTGTCTCCAGTCCAAACGTACTTCCGGAGTTAATCCCCGCCTCTAAATTACAACCAGCATCACATTGATGCTTGAAAACTCACGTCAACACGATGCGAATGACGAAAATTACGTATTTTCCGACTGAGGAGATTCGAAATAGCCCGGCCCCCTTGTGTTTTGAAAGGGGGGACTGGGACTACGGCGCGCGAATACTTAGGCATCTTATAAAATATTCCTAGTAAACTAGATATCGCTTCTTGCTAGTACTGAATACTTTGAAATAATTTTTTTTTGTAGTGTTTCTTTGGTATTTGGCAGAGAAACTATATTTTCAATTCCTTTTTAGTTCAGTTTGGTTGTCCTTCCGTATTAGAAGCATTTATTTTGGAATCGAGGAACGTTCTTGTCAGTGACAGATGAAGTTTAAATCTCGAAAGACTCTCCTTTGATTCGCCAGTCTTATAAATGAAACTAATAGTAAACATAGTTGGTTTTTATGTTAGAAACAGTTTGTTTGTCGTTACATAAAGTACCATTTCCAATATAATATTGAAGAGAACGGCAAACAACGTTACATTTGTGATGATGTTTTTGCGAATAGTGTGTGTGTGCTTGGAAATATAACTGCTTCTTTTTAGAGCTCTCTTTTTTTTCAAGGTTGTATTACGGGTGACGTCCAAACAAATGGTTTGGGTCTTTCCAGTTTATTTCTTTTTCCCATGCTCGGAACGAAAGGCAGTCTAATGATACGTGACAGCTTTTGACTGTAATTTATTTCTACTTTGTCTCGAAGTTGTAGTATGGGTGATGGACAATTCAGGGTGACTTCTTTATTTGTAGAAAATAAAGTGATCATTTATCAAGTAAATTAGGATTTGATAACCTATGAAAAGAGGGTATAAAGATGGGGAGTAGAAGACTTGACTGCAGAGTGTACTCGCTTTGAAACTTTTCATCTATACTTCCGGTGTGCGCGCGCATCTTTCTCTATCTCTTATTGGTTTAAATACGATGAATCTGGTATTTAGAGGAAAATATAAATAAATAAAAAAGAAAAGCTACAATTCCCAAAATGCCTTGCGAAAGCTGCTAACTTCAACTCCCACTCTTTACACCCTATGTTATCGTTACTTTTTTTACCTAACCAAGAAGCGATATCTAGTTTAATAGGTATAAATTCGCCACATTTCCAGCTTTATCTCCAGTCCAAACGTAGGTCCGGAGTTAATCCCCGCATCTAAATTACAGCCAGCATCTCATTGGTTCTTGAAAACTCACTTCAGCGCGACGCGAATGACGAAAATTACGTATTTTCCGACTGAGGAGACGGGGAAATAGCCCGGCTTTCTTTTACGTCCCCCCCCTTGTATTTTGAAAGGGGGACTGGGATTATGACGCGCGAATACTTAGGCATCTTAAAACTTCTCCCTAGTAAACTAGATATCGCTTCTTGACCTAACCTAACCGGTGATAATACGTAAATAAGGGGAAGGAGTCTATCTAAATTTCTCCTAAAAATGCCAGAATAGATAACTAATAAATTTATAATTATCGAATTTTCACGAGTAATTAAGTAATTAATAGCTTTTAATTAACAAACAGGGCGCATACATCATCCCTGCTGACCCAGTAATGCAAGAAAGTCTCTCTTGTACTGCAGTTTACTGGCAGCCCTGCTTGCCTAACCGGGAAGGTATCTTCCAGGGGTAATGTCTGCTCCCAGCTTTTTCTAATTAAAAGTTAATAATTCGCGAAAAGCCACTTATAATTTTCATATTAAGCTAGGAGACGAGTTTAACCAAACTCGGCAAACAAGAACTAGTACAATATTATTATTATTGTGTTATTTTTGATTATGTAAATGCAGTAATTATCGAAGTAAATATTATTAATACCTATTCACTATGTACAGCGGGTTCAGGAGTCCTTAGGGAAGTGACGTCGTTATATTAAAGACCAATATTATTAGGAGTTAGAAGTCAACTTGTCACGAGAGCTATATAGGAAAGTGGAAAGAAATTATGGGAAGGTTAGGGACAGGAAGAAAGCAGGGAGGAGTAGAAATGGAGCTAGATTGTGGGGTGAAATTGTTATCTTCATCGCGAGCCTGAACTCCCACAGTGGGAGAAGGGGGGTTTATTTGGTTTCTTATTGTCACGTAGGCTTGACTTACTGACTTACTATTTTGCTCCCTCTCTCCAACACAAAATGTATTCTTTTCCAAAATGTCTCGTACCTTAAAGGAGTGAAGGATGGAGTGGTCACCCCCATACCTATAACGTTACATATGTATACCCACCTACGGCACTGAAGTCCTCCCACCATCCTCAGTGTTTAGGTAGGGTCGTACAGTTTGGAATTGTAAAGGAAGCTAGTTCTCATGCAAATACAACATTGGCGCTACTCTGTACTAAACAATCGCCTACCGAAGGGTAGGGGCGTGTGAGAAGTACACTGGGAGGATTTCGGTGCCGCAGGACCTCCATCATCATTCCCAATGTATCTTGTCTCATTTATTCCTGCTCCTACTGATTACGCAACTACAGCCAATAGACGCTTTTCTCAAGATTCTCACCAGAGGGCAGATCGTAGTGCGAGTTTGCGGGAACTCCGATGCCTCTTGCGGCTTGCCACGTTGATAAGCGATAACCAAGTTTTCTTAAATCCCCCTTTCGTCCATTTTGGGAGTTAAAAAAAAAGCGCAGTTGTCAGTTTAAAAGGCATCTACAATTTTGCTCCCTTTGTACTCCTCTCTGGGAAAACGAAGGCAAAAAATGTCTCCGTCCATCGCTTTTAGGATGACCGGGTAAAAATGTGCCAAATATGGTGAAAAGTTAAGTGCTCCCAAACACAACTTTTACGTCCGCCAGAATGGCCAGACCTCCATCACTTTATTCGCCTCACGCCAAAACGTAATTCCTAACTTTTTCTTGCCAACATCATCTTAGAGAAGCGCCTATGTTTTTGGTTTTTATATCCCTGGGAAACTCGACGCTTTTGAGACTGATTCGAGTGATCTTCCTCTCGAACCATTCCTTGACCATTCCAATAATTATTTGCAGAGAAACCAACACACAGATGGGAGGTCCTCTCTGAGGTTGTTTCCATCGCGCCAGACGGAACCTGAATTCAATAAAAGCAGGAGGTTAACAGACTGGCACTGCCTCTAGCGGTGCTTCTTGGCGAGAGGGAAAGAAGGTGGTATTTGCTTCTCTTTCGGAATTATTGGAATGGTCTATTCTAGGGATGAACCGGTACCGATACCATATCGGTATCGGCACCGATACTCGGGGTTTCCCGATAGTATCGGATCGGTTTGTTCGATACCGATACTAAACCGATACTCGTTTAAAATGCGTTATATGACGCTACATGACATTTTTAGGTCTTTTAGTAACGTAATGATGGTGATAATGTCTCATTTCTATGAATTTCAATCGTGACGAGTTCTCATTTATATAAAAAGTACATGAATTTAGTTTATTTAACAACTAATAAGCGAAAATCTTTCTTAGTACGCGCCTACTACTCTAGGGATGAACCGATACCATATCGGTATCGGTTGAAGTATCGGGTTTTGGATCATAGTGAGTAAATATCGGTATCGATCGGTATCGGTTCATGTTTGTATCGGTATCGATCGGTATCGGTTCATGTTTGTATCGGTATCGGTTCATGTTTGTATCGGTATCGATCGGTATCGGTTCATGTTTGTATCGGTATCGATCGGTATCGGTTCATGTTTGTATCGGTATCGATCGGTATCGGTTCATGTTTGTATCGGTATCGATCGGTATCGGTTCATCTTTGTATCGGTATCGATCGGTATCGGTTCATCTTTGTATCGGTATCGATCGGTATCGGTTCATGTTTGTATCGGTATCGATCGGTATCGGTTCATGTTTGTATCGGTATCGATCGGTATCGGTTCATGTTTGTATCGGTATCGATCGGTATCGGTTCATGTTTGTATCGGTATCGATCGGTATCGGTTCATGTTTGTATCGGTATCGATCGGTATCGGTTCATGTTTGTATCGGTATCGATCGGTATCGGTTCATGTTTGTACCGGTATCGATCGGTATCGGTTCATGTTTGTACCGGTATCGATCGGTATCGGTTCATGTTTGTACCGGTATCGATCGGTATCGGTTCATGTTTGTACCGGTATCGATCGGTATCGGTTCATGTTTGTACCGGTATCGATCGGTATCGGTTCATGTTTGTACCGGTATCGATCGGTATCGGTTCATGTTTGTACCGGTATCGATCGGTATCGGTTCATGTTTGTACCGGTATCGATCGGTATCGGTTCATGTTTGTACCGGTATCGATCGGTATCGGTTCATGTTTGTACCGGTATCGATCGGTATCGGTTCATGTTTGTACCGGTATCGATCGGTATCGGTTCATGTTTGTACCGGTATCGATCGGTATCGGTTCATGTTTGTACCGGTATCGATCGGTATCGGTTCATGTTTGTACCGGTATCGATCGGTATCGGTTCATGTTTGTACCGGTATCGATCGGTATCGGTTCATGTTTGTACCGGTATCGATCGGTATCGGTTCATGTTTGTACCGGTATCGATCGGTATCGGTTCATGTTTGTACCGGTATCGATCGGTATCGGTTCATGTTTGTACCGGTATCGATCGGTATCGGTTCATGTTTGTACCGGTATCGATCGGTATCGGTTCATGTTTGTACCGGTATCGGCCATCTCTAGTCTATTCTAAGAAAATTCATTCCACGTTTATATTAGAAAACAAAAAGCACTCTTACACCATAGTGTTTTCTTTCAATTTCAGACTAAGTTCTTGGAAAGGAATGCGGGTTAACAATCTTAAATTCTCCAGCAGATCAAACAAAAGAATATTATTTACCGTATTACTGTTAGCATAAGTTAAGTTTATAACTTATGTTCCATAAGTATGACACTACCTATATTTCGTAATGCTAGAGACTTACTGAGAGATAGTTCGAAAACGACAAGTGAGAATTGACTGCACTCAGTTTTGTAGTCCATCTTCCTATTTAGTCTGCACTAAGCCTTTGACAGCGCCTCGATCACCTAGCGTCGCTTTACGAAAATCTATGACGTTTCGTCTACTTCGCTTCATGACAAGCTCTCAGTAACCAAAGACAAACTTATGGAACATATCTTATGAGCTGATGCTGTTAGGTATGGGTGTCTCAAACTCTTTGAGTGAAATATTACCTTTAAATTAAAAGAAAACTTCCAAGAAACTGGAACCGCGTGGATGAATGAATTCCCGAAGTAGTCTATTCTAAGTTACTTCAGTCAGGTAGGGGAGGGGGTATGGACTTCTGCTTCAGTTCATGTGAACTGTCTTCAAACTTTGACTTGGAATCATGACACCAAGAATAAATTAAAATTATTAACTGAATTAAGCGTACAAATGTAAATTTTTCCACTGAAACTTGAAATGATGCAAATCCAATTAATTTGATATATTTTTTAACTATTTTGATTAAGTTAAGAGCTTCAGCCTTTTATTTAACGTAGAAACCATGAATAAATATAGATGTTTTGTCCATAATTTTTACATTGTTTATGTTAGATGGAATACCATAATTACTTTTGGGATCTGCACCAAGGTTATTTTTTATATCTCGCTCTTTTACGTCACGATGTCTTCACAAAAGTACGAGGAATCAGACTAAGCACTAAGGCTATGCCCAACTCCCTTTCTAACAACATCGCGCCTGCTCTGTAGGGTATGCCCAACTCCCTTTCTTCATTTATCGCGCCCGCGCTGTAGGGTATGCCCAACTCCCTTTCTACCTTAATCGGGCCCGCGCTGTAGGGTATGCCCAACTCCCTTTCTACCTTAATCGCGCCCGCGCTGTAGGGTATGCGCAACTCCATTTCTACTTTAATCGCGCCCGCGCTGTAGGGTATGCGCAACTCCATTTCTACTTTAATCGCGCCTGCACTGTAGGATATGCGTAACTCAATACCTACTTTAATCACGCCTGCGCTGTAGGATATGCGCAACTCCGTATCTACTTTAATCACGCCTGCGCTGTAGGATATGCGCAACTCCGTATCTACTTTAATCACGCCTGCGCTGTAGGATATGCGCAACTCCATTTCTACCTTATTCATGGCTGCGCTATAGGGTATGCTGTCTCATGAGCAAGCGCGGATTCCCTCCCCAGTTTTCACCGTCAGTTTGGGCACTTCTCTATAGTGTGAAGTCACTGTTATAACATAGACTCCCACACGTTAAGTTGTTTTTTACTTCTTGGCCTCTGCGGACTGAATCATTTCGGATTCAATTACATAGCTTCTTTCTTTTTGTGTATAGTGGTAGGTTTATATCATGCTTTGTTCGAGGATAAAAAACACCGTAGCTAGAGTGTCATAAAACAGAAGCTGTTTTGTTTCACTTTCAAGATCTATACTAGGCTTAGCTCTTTTGTCCCCCGAAGTGGATAACCAACACGAATAAGGTTCTTCTTTTGCAATCCCGGCTGACGTTTTTATTCAAGATCCACACGCGGTATAAATGTGATTATAATATAACTATTAATATTGAAATAAAAACTACTTTCATTACCCAATAAATATTTTAAAACGTTTTTTATTTAAAAACGGAGACGACTAGTTTCGCTACTTTGTTACAAAGGCATCATCAGGTCTGATCTGTCGCTCGCTAAAATTCGATTTAGGAAACCGCATGATTCGGGTCACGTGTCGTCCGTTGCGGGAACTTTGTATTCACCCCTATGCCACAATTCAGCTAAAAAACTCGCGGGGCCGTTATCTCGATTTAGACATTTTTTAGTTTTCCTTTTTTTAAGGATATTCATAGATTCATGTAGGTTAAGTTTAAAATATTGGTCTAACATTATTAGGTTTTTTGCATTGTTAAACAGTATAGAATGGCCAGGGTTTAAGTCGATGTGTTCTGCCAGTGCTGACGAATCACATCTTTTGTTTTTTATATCATTTTTATGTTCATTGAACCTAAATTTAAAATTACGGATAGATTGGCCGATGTAAACTATTCCACATGAACATGGGATTTCATATACTCCAAATTTTTCTAACGTTTTGATTTTGTCCTTTAAGGGGGTGATTGTAGATTGGATTTTGTTTAGAGGTCGAAAGATGGGTTTTATCCCATTGGTACTAAAAAGATTACCTATGCTTTCACTTATACCTTTGATATACGGTAACACTACTATTGGTTTATCTTTAAATTCGTTAATTAATTTTGTATTATTCCTAATTTGGTGTCTGTTGACAATTTTATCAAAACCTCGTTTTAGTATATTGGGATGAAATCCCCTGTTCATGGCTATTGCTTTTATCATATTAATTTCGTTCTCTAAATCCGATTTTTCTGTACAGATATTCAGTGCTCTTGTGAGGAAGGCATAGAATGCCGACAATTTTTGGTTTAGAGGGTGCCGTGATTCTGCATGTGGGGGTAGAGATACTGAGAATGGTTTTCTATAAACAGTTGTGTTAATTACGTTATTATTATTTTTGACTAAGTAAATGTCTAGGAATGGTAATTTGTTTTGTTGTTCGATCTCTGCTGTAAATTGAATAAAGGGGTTAATTGAGTTTAAGAATTTTAAGAATGGTTGTACTTTTTCTTTTCCTAGTTTCCATACAGATAAGACGTCATCTACATATCTTTTCCAAAAATTGATAGGGAATAATGCATTCCTCAGAGCTACTGTTTCGATTTTGTTCATAAATATATCACTTAATAATGGTGAGAGTGGGCTACCCATTGCTAGGCCTATTTTTTGTTTATAGAATTTGTCATTAATTTTAAAAAACGGATCAACGATACACAGTTTCACTAGATTGATAAGGTCTATGATCTCTAAGTAATTAAAATTAGAGGTAGTTGCTAATCTATCGTGTAATACATTTAAAGCTTCCTCCACTGGTATACTAGTGAACATATTAACGACATCAAAAGAGATTAACAAATCGTTGGGGTCGAGTTGTATAATATAACTGTTATAGAAATTCAGAGGATCTTCCAGGGAGCATGAACAGCTCAAATAAAATAATTTCAAAAAGGTCAATAAAACCCATCAAAGCAATTGCGTTAATTTTTAACCCATTTTCAAAGTTGCCAATATTAGATTTAAAATATTCGAGAATTGTTTCTTGCATTTTACGAAATTTCCCTCAAAATTCAACCGGCAGTCTTATAGGCCAAAGTTTCAGCCTAACAAAAAATTAAACACGAAAAGTTGGGTGAAGGTTTGAAAGAACAGATGTGTTTTCTTGGTCCTTGGAAAAAATACCAAGAAATTTAGCTTTTCGTGTTCCTTAATACTTCAGTTTATAACTTGCTTTAAGTTTCATTGTACATGTATAAATGGCGATCTTAAGTTTTTCCGCTAGAGATCACGTCGCTGTCGTCTCCGTTTTTAGGCCTTCTGTAGGCGAAACCCAAGGTTCCTGTAAATATCGCTAGTGCTAATATGGGCTAAACCGTTATAAATATTCATACCCTGACATTTTCAGGTCTTTTTAAGACGTCATTGCCAAAAAAAGGCTCCATTTTGAATTTTTATTAATTGTATAGGAATGTTTTTGGAATTTATAAAACGGTTACAGGTAATATTCTTAGCAGGGGAATCAAAAAAGAATTAGTTAGTTTTTCTTTTCACCATCTCTTTAAAGAATAATTTTCCAGAAGAGCGACTTTTAATTCGTCTCCGCCAAGTTTTATACAAATTATTGAACAATTCCCCAAAGCATTTAAAAGCTCTTAAGCCTTGCCGAATACATTCTTGGTTTCCTTTTTAAGAAACGTAAGGCTGCGTGAAAATTTTCCCTTTTAAGACGAGTTGATATTTAAATCAAACCTACAACCCCGCTAAACTAAAGTATAGGGTTAGCTTTGAGGTAATCCATGACTAAGCCTTTGGAGATATAGTTCGTACACAAAGTGGGATAGAAATTTCTTATTTTTGGCATTTCCATTTGAAAAGTCAAATCTTGTTCAAATATTTAAATGGTAAACTGCTCTCGGCAGAATCCGAATTTATTTCAAACTTGTCACTGTTATTTTCCGATAAAAGCAAAGGTTTTATTTTCCGTGGTCTTACTTTGAGGTGTGGGCGTTACTTTTAGTTTTCCATTAAATCAAAACGGGAAACTTAATTACTCAATAAGGAACTTGTTACAATGATAAGAGGAAACTTTTAATTTCATAATAATTACCTTCACTTCTCTTTGTTTTAGAGCACTTTTTCTTTTAAGTCTCGGGTGTGATTTAGTTTAACCAAATGACGTGCTCGGTTTTGAAGTATTTAAAAATATTGAGTTGCCTTCGATCAAATACCTACAACCTGAAAAATTCTATTCTGATTTTTCTAGTGATGTCAAAAAGTCTTGACATATCTTCGGAATTTACTTGGAGAAATTGCCATAATATTACTCCGGGTCGTGACTTGTACGAAGGTTGAATCAGGGAGCACAAATAAAGGAGAGTCGCAGAGACCAAATTCAAAAACGTTATCAGTGCTGGCTCGCTAAGAGCGTGAAGCACATGCGCACTCGGAGCAACGGAGAGGGATAAAAATCAGAAGTTTGTTTACGTTTCGGCCAGTATTACGGCCGAGGTGTGAGCCTCTAACCGTATTTTTGGGGTTCACCCTTTTTGAATTTCCTTCTCAACGGATCACGTGACGTCTTACTCCTCGGCTGTGCGCCGAGGTAGGTGCGCGTGAGAGCCATGTTGGCTGGCCGTTACAATTACTTCCCCCTTCTCTCTTTGACTCTCCTTTCCATTTGTGCTCACTGGTTGAATATTGGGTTGGGATATTTTTTTATTCGAACCGCGTGCTAGAGGCATAGGACGGTGGACCATGCGGAGAGACGCAACCGCTCAGGCTATGAACTGACAATCTTGAGCTGTCACTCGGTCGCGTTCCGAAATGAAGCTAGGTCCGTCGGTCTGGTCCCAGGGTTATGAAAATGATGGAGTGGTGTAAGCATATTTTCCGTTCTTGCTAGGTTCTGTACCTTACTCTTCTACCTGAAATATCTTGTACATACGTGAGGCGCTGTCAAGTACTGTAAAAAAATTCCATCTTGTTTAAACAAATGTACAGTACCAAAATTCACAATGAAAAACACTAGTTTTTCCAAGCCTGAGTCATTCCATTACGTTTGAAAATCTACAGGGTGTTTCAGCTAAGTCTTTCATAAATTAAGGGGATGTTTTTTTAGAGATTTTGAGTCAAAAATGTAATTTCTATAACATTTTGCCCTACGAGCCATTGTTTTCGAGTTATGATTGGAGTGTTTTAGGGATGACCCCTTGAATTTAATTAAGAAACTGAAAGACATTGATTTCTAATTTAATTACGGGTTCATCCCTAAAACACTCAAATCATAACTCAAAAGCAGTGGCCCGGACGGCAAAATGTCACAGAACATTTTCGACTCCAAATCATCCAAAGAACATCCCCCCTAAATTATTACAGACTTATCGGAAACACCGTGTATAAGATTTTTCCAATTTACGATAATTATATAAAATGGTAGCCAGAAATGTAAATGCAATAACGTTTGTCCACTAGTTCTTTATATCCTATAGATGGGCTTAACGGTTTTCTGGGTTGAAATATGGCGGTCAGTAAATAACGAAACTGTCCTGGCAGGCTGACGAGCAAAGCCGTGCTTCTTCGCTAGTAGCGTACAATATTTTTAACAGCGGTCAATAGGGACTTGGCAATTCGGGCTTAACTCCGCCCCCAGCGCCATTATGGTATGTTTTTTTAACAGAATGAAAGCTATATAAGCCCCTCCTCCTGGTATATTTTTTAGCACTAGTGGAAGGTAGCCTGACGTTGCATGACGTAGTACTGCCAAGTCCCTATTACTCATAGCAGGCTCTAAAATCTTCTACTTGAAATATGTAATACCTTAGTGTCCGTCAGTCTTTGTTCCGTCACGGAATGGCCTCGATCGATAACACTACATCAAGTTATACATAATTCCTGATAATTCTATATACGCGTGCACAAGAGTGTTAGAACAGTATGGAAGTTCATTTAAGTTTAATTGATCCCACTGTTCTCTATTCTACAGGTTGGCATGGCTATTCGAGACCAATAGTTTCACGCAAATTGTTTTCTAACGAAAAAGGTCCAGCTTTAAATTAAAGTTTTATGATCATGTTTCTTGGTTATGGTATTGGGGATAAGACGGCAACCCAAGTCCCCCTCTCCTTTTGTTTATGGTGTGATAGTTAAACTAGTGATACTAGTGTTAGGCTTGGGTTGGGTTAGGGTTAGCAAAGGCTTGGGTTGGGTTAGGGTTAGCAAAGGCTTGGGTTGGGTTAGGGTTAGCAAAGGCTTGGGTTGGGTTAGGGTTAGCAAAGGCTTGGGTTGGGTTAGGGTTAGCAAAGGCTTGGGTTGGGTTAGGGTTAGCAAAGGCTTGGGTTGGGTTAGGGTTAGCAAAGGCTTGGGTTGGGTTAGGGTTAGCAAAGGCTTGGGTTGGGTTAGGGTTAGCAAAGGCTTGGGTTGGGTTAGGGTTAGCAAAGGCTTGGGTTGCGTTAGGGTTAGCAAAGGCTTGGGTTGCGTTAGGGTTAGCAAAGGCTTGGGTTGCGTTAGGGTTAGCAAAGGCTTGGGTTGGGTTAGGGTTAGCAAAGGCTTGGGTTGGGTTAGGGTTAGCAAAGGCTTGGGTTGGGTTAGGGTTAGCAAAGGCTTGGGTTGGGTTAGGATTAGCAAAGGCTTGGGTTGGGTTAGGATTAGCAAAGGCTTGGGTTGGGTTAGGATTAGCAAAGGCTTGGGTTGGGTTCGGCTTGAGTAGGGTTCAACTAGGGGTCAGGTTGCCGTCTTCTTGCCTTGTTAAACAACAATATGCAACGTAACTGCTTCTTTTGAAGATACATTCGTTGTAAAAATAAGTTTATAAGCTATGTTTGACAATAGTTACTGAGAGGTAGTTACGTAGTGACGTAGATAAAACGTCACAGATTCTGGTAAAATGACGCCTGCTGAAGTTTTGACAAAGGTTTTGTATCGACTAAACAGCGAAGTTGACAGCAGAACCGCGTGTAGTTAATTCTCACGACATTCTCGAACAGTAAAGTACATACCATTTCAAAGTGTCATACCTATGGAAACACTAATGATGGAAATTATATATCATGAATTCAGCCGAGTAGGGGGAAAACCACTGTAATATAGAAGGAGTAGCCTCGAATAGCTAAGATAGCTAATACCACAAGTAGAATAATCTTACACCAAGTTCCTATGTAAGATTTTTTGCCGTAGCCTCTGTGTCTGAAAGTTCTGACGTTAAGCTTTTTAAAGTTCCCAACGGAGCTCGCGTGAATGGAGAGATAAAATTTCTAAAATATCGGCCACGACCGAGAACGAGCTTTTGAAGCAGCGCTCCACAGCGGTGGAGAGTGAAGTTAAACAGGCGGGGTTAATTTTTTTATCCGAGTAAGTTCAAGCATGGAGGGTTCATCCAAGTGCACGGTGTTTGCGTTTTTTATAGCAACGGTGTATCGTGTTGGAGTGCAAACGTTTTTAAAGAGGGTGATTAATTCGACATAATTAGAAGCCGACGGAATTATATTTTTCTGGCACGGAAATACTCTGAGTTTGTTTTGAGAGCCCTTTATCCATTTCTAAATTAATACATTTAAACCTAACTAGCTCCGCCATAACGTAAACTCCGATCGCCTAAGATCTACGTCTCTATTGGCCGAAAAGCTTATCACACGTTTCGTAAAAATTCGTACCTTTTTTAAGGGGGGTGGAATTTTTTTAGTCAGACCCAGCTTTCCGCGGCTGATGTTAGTTGGCGCCGAGAAAAAATGTTAGTAGAGAAAAACTTTGGGTGTTCAACTACCATTTACTCTACAGTAAATACATTCGGCCTAGCCTTGGGATATCAGGTTTTTGGAACATTCGAGATGAGACGTTCGTTAGAGATAACCTGACACACATTACCCTCATTCCTAGGCTGGAAAGCTATGTCCTTTTAGATCATCTCCTTTTGCTAATACCTCCGTCTGCGAATGACGCACGCTTCGACCGTTAAAGGGATAGTATCTCCTGAAACACACCACGACAAAACCGATCCGAACATTTTCCTAAAAATTTGAGTTACGCTGATACCCAAAATTTATACTTATGTATTATGCTGGTTTGGTTGTCAATGTGCGATTTTGGTTGATTCCGAACTTACGACTTCATATAGGGACGTTTCCGTGTCACGGAGCTCTTTATTTCGCAAACTGGCGCGTGTTTAGATTGTCGTAGGCCTAAACTTCGATTGGTTGCCTATTTTCCCTCACATTGTCGTCCAAAACCTTAATGATAGGGAGTTTTGGTTTTTGGGTCACCTTTGCCTTTAAGGAGATTATTCGTGGCGATGAGCTAATTATAAAATTTATGGAGTGTCAGACGAAGGATGTCCTACGTAACTTTAAAGTATTTATTAGCTTTCCGAATAGTTTAGGGCTAATTTCTCAAGGTTTCCAATCGATTTCCGCTCGAGTTCTGATGTTGGGTACGTTGGGTACATTGTAAAAATGTGTTTTAAAGTTAACTAGCTCGATTAATGTACGCAAGGTAAACAATGGGTTTATCGAGAGAGCGCAGTTTCGAATTAGGGCCCCAAATTGCGTACTTTCATAAATTCATTAATTTAGGCTGTGAAAACAATAGACCATAGTTTGTCATGAAAGCGTAGCAAACCCCGCCCCCCGCGAATATATACAACCATAAATTCAACGAATCAATCAGTCACACGAAGAATAAAGTATATTCAATTAATCGAGGTACTGGGTCATAGCGAGGGGTTAGTCACTTGGATAATCAGGTGTACAAAACCGCAGAAATCGATTACTTGATTTCTAGAATTCTTAGAAAATCATCAGTAACCAAAATCATTCTTGTGGGTAATCAAAGGTAATCAAAAATCTCCGATAATCACTGGAAATTACGTGAAATCTTGAGAAAATCAGATATAATCACATGATTTAGTAATCTTTTGTAATCACCTCGGTAATTGCACCTTTCGTGAAATAATCACGCATAATCTGTCGAGGAATTGGAAAATCCAAAATAAAAATTATAATCAGTTGAAATAGAGATAATCACTGCATTCATCGAAATTCACGAAGAATCCAGTGGTAATCACGGCATTCACCAAAATATCACTGAAATTGATTGGAATTCAAACAGGAGATCACAAGTAATCAGCGGAAATAACGGGAAATCTGTGTAAATATTAAGGAAATCACCGAAAATAATCGTTGTAGCGATAGCTAAAAAACCAATGTTATCTAGCTCTCTAAAGAAAGACTCAAAAAGGGGTTAGTTAAAATAGATGATAAAAAACCTTTGGCCTAAAAATACGAGGTTTCTTAATAAACCAAAACTGTAATAAACGATCAGAGTTTTCTGTGACCGCGAGTAATAAACATTACCACAAGTAGAATAATCTTACACCAAGTTCCTATGTAAGATTTTTTGCCGTAGCCTCTGTGTCTGAAAGTTCTGACGTTAAGCTTTTTAAAGTTCCCAACGGAGCTCGCGTGAATGGAGAGATAAAATTTCTAAAATATCGGCCACGACCGAGAACGAGCTTTTGAAGCAGCGCTCCACAGCGGTGGAGCAGTGAGCACGAAAATAGAGGAGAGTCGGAGAGACCGAATTCTCCGTCAGCCCCCCTTTCAAAAACGTTACCAGTGCCAGTGGCTCTCTAGGAGCGTGGCGCACATGCGCAATCGGCGCAACCGAGAGAGAAAAAGTCAGAGAAGTTTGTATACATTATTACGGCCGAGGCTTGAGTTTTACGGTGTCGGGGTCTCGGCGATACTCCGATACTCGAGCCGCTTCGCGAATCGTGCGTGCCTACAGTGCTTCGGCGACGGTACTTATCAAATTTGTTTCTTGTTTTTAATCTACTGACCCTTTCCAGTGTTTTATTTATAACCTCTCAATATTCAAAGAAAAATAATAAATATGGTTATAATAAAGTATTGTTATTACCGTGGCTGTCGCAATAATTCGAGGCATTGGGACACTGCTCTACCGTACGAAATAATCCATCTTTTACATAGGTCAAATATGGTTTTATGTTTGGGGAATGCCGGAATGAAATGAATATAATATCGGGGCTACAGTTTTTCGTATTATTGTAACAGTTTTTGTAACAACATTTCTTATAGGAAACCATTATTAGGCTTACAAATTATTAAAAATTGTAAATTAACCGTAGACAAAGCTACAGTAACCACGCTGAATGCTGATCTCTAGTGTGTAATGTTAGCCTTACTCTAACCGTATTTTCGGGTTTACCCTTTTTGAATTTCCCTCTCAACGGATCACGTGACGTCTTACTCCTCGGCTGTGCGCCGAGGTAGATGCGCGTAAGAGCCAGGGTGCCCGGCCGTTATAAAGTACCTTCCCTCTTCTATCTCTGACTCTCCTTTGGATAATGTGCTCCCTGGGTGGAGAGTGAAGTTAAACAGGCGGGGTTAATTTTTTTATCCGAGTAAGTTCAAGCATGGAGGGTTCATCCAAGTGCACGGTGTTTGCGTTTTTTATAGCAACGGTGTATCGTGTTGGAGTGCAAACGTTTTTAAAGAGGGTGATTAATTCGACATAATTAGAAGCCGACGGAATTATATTTTTCTGGCACGGAAATACTCTGAGTTTGTTTTGAGAGCCCTTTATCCATTTCTAAATTAATACATTTAAACCTAACTAGCTCCGCCATAACGTAAACTCCGATCGCCTAAGATCTACGTCTCTATTGGCCGAAAAGCTTATCACACGTTTCGTAAAAATTCGTACCTTTTTTAAGGGGGGTGGAATTTTTTTAGTCAGACCCAGCTTTCCGCGGCTGATGTTATTTGGCGCCGAGAAAAAATGTTAGTAGAGAAAAACTTTGGGTGTTCAACTACCATTTACTCTACAGTAAATACATTCGGCCTAGCCTTGGGATATCAGGTTTTTGGAACATTCGAGATGAGACGTTCGTTAGAGATAACCTGACACACATTACCCTCATTCCTAGGCTGGAAAGCTATGTCCTTTTAGATCATCTCCTTTTGACATTACGTTTTAAACTAAAACCCGTCTCCGTTCTTGTTAGAACTAGAACAATACAATCGTAATCACAGAAATCAAGGAATTCGTTCCGTAATCACCGGAATTCACATAAAATTAGAAATCAATCAGTAATCAGGTGTACAAAATTTCGTCGAATGTATAACCCCTCCGGTCATAGGTTTCATTGCAACAAGAAAGGAACACTTAATATTGCTCTTTGAACTATTTGAATTGAAGAATTTTACGTATGACTCCTTAAATTTAATTGAGAAACTGAAAGGTAATGCTAACTTATTTAAGGGGTCGTCCGCAAAATACTCCAAACATAACTTGCAAACGGTGTCCCTTCTGGCAAAATGGCATAAAACAGTTTTGACTCAAAAACGCCCAAAGAATTTCCCCTTAGTTTCAGATATACCTTTCAGAAACACTCTGTATTGTTACAATACAAGAAAACCGAAAGTTTGTAAGTTGGCGTGTTAATGAAGGATCAATCAAACCTTCATTTTTATCGAGTTTTTCTGCAGATTGACAATAAGTCCGAACGTTTACTATTGATTTTTTTCTGCTTCTTACGGTCAATATATTGTGTTTTCACCTCGACCCTTTTTTCGCTCTCCGCTTGAGGCTCAAATGGCAAGGAAACTTCTGAGACTATAGAGTGGACTGAAACTATTCGTCCATACAAAAGCGTGACGAGAGTTTTATATATCCAGACTCAATGTCAGACTGTAAAGATGCCTTCACAAACGTGCGAAGCTTATGTTGGAAGACTAGCGGAGAAAGAAAATGGAAGAGTATATGAAACTCGAGTGGGCCCTGGGGAAGTAGTATCTCAACACATATCAAGATCGCGGTCATCGAATTTTAAATTTCTCTCTCCGAAACTTCGATGCAACCAGCACCTCCATCATAAGATATGTTCCATAAGTTTGTCACTGGTTACTGAGAGCTTGTAATGAAGTGATGTAGATGAAACATCATAGATTCTCGTAAAGCGACGCCTGGTGAGGCGCTGTCAAAGGTTTAATACAGACTAAATAGGTAGATGGACTGCATAACCGAGTGTAGTCAATACTCGCGTTGTTCTCGAACTAGCTCTCAGTAAGTCTCTAGTCTAGCATTTCGAAGTATAGGCAGTGTCATGCTTATGTAACAGATCTTTTAAACTTATTGTAGTATTGAGACGCCGTAACTTATCTTATAACGCATTCTGTTTACTGCCGAGGACCGTTCTGAAAATTTTGGATCTGCTCGATCTGATTCCACTGCTCTGTATAGATAGTTTACACACATGGAGGATTAATACCATTTACACAGGCTACCTGGAGGACAAAAGGTCGACGTGCTGTGGTGCTCCAGGTAGCCCGGCCTCCTGGTGTAAGTGGTATTAATCCTCCATGTGTGTAAACTATCTCTAATCGGATCAGTGCGGATCGCACTCTTATATGTAAAAAAAAAAGTTAATGCAGCGCCTGAAATGATGCGTACTTTATTTTCAGAGCAATCTGTGAAGGATCTTGTGAAGATATCTTGTCAGATATTATTATATAAATAGAGCAAACAAATCACGGGTGATCTCGGAGCAGGTAATGGAATACGCCCTGAGTTTCCCCTTTCATACGTATAACGGGTTCGATAGAATACTTGATTGTTTATTATGCACCTTCATGATCAAGAAGTGATGTCTAGTTTATTAGGGAGAAGGTATAAATTCGCCACATTTCCAGCTTTATCTTCAGTCCAAACGTAGGTCCGGAGTTAATCCCCGCCTCTAAATTACAACCAACATCACATCGGTTCTTGAAAACTCACGTTAGCGCGACGCGAATGACGAAAATTACGTAATTTCCGACTGAGGAGAGGCGAAATAGCCCGGCCTCCTTTTACGTCCCCCCCTTGTATTTTGAAAGGGGACTGGGACTAGGCGCGCGAATATTTAGGCATCTGACCCTTCTCCCTAATAAACTAGATATCACATCTTGCATGATAACTGGAGGTATTTGTGAAGGAACCATAAGAGAAAAGCACCGGATCTCTATCCGCGCACGTTTTCCGGAATCCGTGCAATATACAGGGTGTTTTCGAAAAGTCCATCAATAATGAAAGGGCGTATTTATTGGGCCATTTTGAGTCGAAAATGTTCTATGACATTTTGCCGTCCGACCCACGGTTTTCGAGTTATGATTTGAATATTTTAGGGATGACCCCTTCATTAAATTAGCGCTGTCTTTCAATTTCTTAATTAAATTTAAGGGGGTCATCCGTAAATTACTCCAATCATAACTTGAAAACAGTGGCCCGAACGGAAAAATGTCATAGAACATTTTCGACTCAAAATGACCCAATAAATACGCCCTTTCATTATTGATGGACCTTTCACAAACACCCTGTATACTTTTACAGACAAAGTTCTCCTTCTTTATACTACAAATATATATATTTTTTATACATATTTTTCTCCAAATAATATTACAGATATCTATATAAAAGAAGGTATATTTGCCAATCTGTTTTTCCTCTAAAACTCCATACCGAACTGGGGGAATTTTGCAACGAACAAATCGAAAATATAATCTGCTTAATGTTTTAAAGTATAACTATAGACAGTTTTAGGTTTATGACCTCCCTTCATAAGTTCATTAGATATATTCCATTATTGTCACTGGTTACTGAGAGCTTGTCATGAAGTGACGTATGTGAAACGTCATAGATTCTCGTAAAGCGACGCCTAGTGAGGCGTTGTCAAAGGCTTAGCACAGACTGAATACCAAGATGGACTGCAAAACCCGTGCAGTCAATTCTCGCGTCGTTCTCGAACAAACTATCTGTAAGTCTCTAGCATTACAAAGTATAGGTAGTGTTATACTTATAGAACATATCTTATAAACTTATGCCTCCTTGTGTGTGAACTGTTTTATAAATCTCCTTTTGGTAATGCGGGAAAACAGTTACATCACTTCAAAGCGAAAGTTTCACTTACTTTGGCTTAATATTTATTTATGAGTATATTCAACAATTCAATTTGGTATCATCATCAAAGAGAATCTGAAACTGGAGTTTTTTTGATTTAGAAGTTTTCGGACTTTCGTTTCGTATTTCGGTCTCGTATAATCGTTACAATCGCAATACGAAACCAGAAAGATAAATCAATGACTACTTTTATCCTTATGATTAGTGTATTATTCCGCCTTAGCTTCTTGTAATTTACAGATTTCGAACAAGAGGTTAGCTTCATCCATAGCCCACTTGATCACGCACGCTGGCTGCACGCGCTCTAGAAGCCCGTCCAAACGATTTTTTTTACATGTTAACTCGCGAATGCGGCGCGTCACATAGGTTCGGTCTAAACTTTCAAACCCGTCTGGTTTTAACATGGGCGTCTATGGGAGGGGACCAGTTTTATCAACGTTTTTGGCCCAAATAGTGCATCCACTGGTTCAAATCTCTTGAATTTTTAATGAGACGTGTATTGAAAAGTTTGATATTATCCTGTAAAATTTAAAGTCTTCAGCTATAATAGTTTTTTTTATAAAAAATAAAAATCATCACATAGTAGAGAAATTGAAGGTTCAATTTACAGGATAATATCAAACTTTTCAATACACGTCTCATTAAAAATTCAAGAGATTTGAACCAGTGGATGCACTATTTGGGCCAAAAAGGTTGATAAAACTGGTCCCCTTCCATGTTAAAACCAGACGGGTTTGAATTTTAGACCGAACCTATGTTATTCTCATTCTTAGGGTCGATTGAGCGGGCTTCTATAGCGCGTGCAGCCAGCGTGATCAAGTGGGCTATGCTTCATCGAGGGTATGACTTGTATGAAACGGGTATTTGGGCCTTGGCTACTTTTGAAGAAGCCAAGGCCCGAATTTGCCAAAAGACAAAATGTATCTTTTTCTTTACCGTTTTTTTCTAAAATGTTTTTTAAATCAATCGGACGATGAAACTCCCTCTGAGCATTCTCTAAAACTAATAAAGAAAATAATTTCAAGCTTTTTACTAATCCTCTAGAGTATCAGAAAAAAACTTGAAACTTCGAATGACTACTTTTATCCTTATGATTAGTGTATTATTCCGCTTTAGCTTCACGTAATTTACAGATCTCGAACAAGCGCGCGGCTAGCTTCATCGAGTATGACTGTATGAAATGCGTATTCGGGCCTTGGCTACTTTTGAAGAAGCCAAGGCCCGAATTCGCCAAAAAGAAAAAGTGTATCTGTTTCTCTACCCCTTTTTTCTAAATGGTTTTTTAAATCACAGGACGATGAAAGTCCCCCTGAGAATTCTCAAAAACTAATAAAGAAAAACATGATTTCAAGCTATTTACTAATCCTCTAGAGTATCAGAAAAAACTTAAATCTTGAAACAAAACTGTTATAATCGAGCTTGTAGCTCCCAAGTTTTGAGAGGGCCTTGGCGTATAAGCTTTATGAGAATCAATGATGACCGCGACCTTTACCCTAGCTCAATTTTGAATGAACAACACCCAAGAAGAAACGACTCTTATAGGCTACAATTTAGTTTTCCTTCTGAAGACTAAGCTCTTTTTTTAACGTTAGGCTTAGCCATCCAAGTTAAGTGACTGATGTGAAAGACTGGTAATCACTAATTAATGATGGCGCCCTAAACCGCACGCCGCGAAGAGTTAAGGGAAGCCTGGAGGAAAGGCGGGAAAACAGAATTAAGAGACATGAGGGGATGGAGGATTACGATTTATGGTCCGACATATGACTGCGCTAAGAACGACCTAATTTAGATTAGGGATAATAGGCCTAGTCTATATATTTTAATAAAACTTGCGAAAGATAAAAAGGATGTGATGCCTTTGCCAATAAGAGTATTTTGAATAATGGTACCCTGGAAGCGTAATTGACTTGTTCTAACTAGAGATATTGACTAATCGTGTAACAAAAGTTCGATAACCGAGCTTAATTTATCAATTAGGTAGAATAACCAATAAGTCATGGAATTTTCAACAAACATCTTCGATAGTTTTGACAAACCATACAGTTTTTTATGAATTTACTTGAAATTCTCATGAATTCCATCGAAATTCAAACGATGTATAATTTAAATGTGAATATTAGGAAAGTCAACTTTTAGGCGTTATGATGCCCATGCTTTTTCTACCAGCGCCTGTAGAAATGTTTCACTTACATTACACCAAAGTTTAATATGAAGTCAACCTTAAGGGGCAATGCTATTTTTTCCAAATCAATTCAATTAAAAAAATATTTCAAATTCACAAAGAGAAAAATGGATTTCAAAAATCCCGATGTTTTTGAGCAATGCTAATTAGAGAGCCACGTATTTAGTCTATTTCCAATAATAATTCTTTCACCATTATGAACAAAGCAGCCAAAGAACTCAAACTAACAGTCTAGAAATACATATACATGTATGAGCGGGCTTAAACTTGAGTTTTTGAAGCTTCATTTGTCTTGTTTATTTGTCCATTTTGAAAGAAGCAGTAGAGAAAAAGGCAGGGGATAAGGATAAAGATTGAGTACTTCCCTATTTTTCATTTATTGCATCATGGTAGAATCGCTGGAAGGCCTAAAAAGGATAAAATACTAAATTGGTCTTCCATATACCAGGAATTAAAGTATGTAGAGCTAAAACCACGTATATATTAGGCTTTTTTCTATAAGCAGATAATACATTTATGGTTTTAAAAAGGAGGGGTATAAGGGCTGGGTTATGGATGATATGATATTATTCGCGTTCCCTAAGATATGGAAACGTCACACACGTGAAAAGACGGGTCTTGTCAAGACATCTATTGATTTTTGACTCCTCTTTGATGGCGGATTCTGGCCGCGGCATATGATGCCAAGAAAGACTTGTAGATTTCGATCCAAATACTTAGTGTACAGGGTGTTTTTGAAAGGTCTAAGAGAAATTAAGGGGGTGTAATTCTTTAGGCGATTTTGAGTTGATAATGCTCTATGACACTTTTTCGTCCCTTCCACCGTTTTCAAGTTAATTAAGGCCTCTTAAATTTAATTAAGAAACTGAAAGGCAATGCTAATTTAAGTAAGCAGTCACCTGTAAAATACTTCTATCTCAACTTGTCCGTACAATATTCCAGCTGTAACTTGAAAACGGTGTCCCTTGAGACAAAATGTCATAAAACCTTCTGCTGGACTCCAAATTGCCCAAAGAACATCCCCTTAATTTCTGAAAAACCTTTCCGAAACACCCTGTATACTTGAGATGAGAGAGAGGGAAAGAGGGGGACAGGGTGTATGGTTTCGTAATATAACGACTGTTTAATTGATCAAGAAAGTACATTGAACGCGAGTATATGTAAATGAAGGCGATGTTTAGAGGACTTAGTGTTCGAAACTTTGTTATTCTATAAAATAGTTTGAATTTTTCGGTTATATTTGGATCGCTTTAAAATATTTGTGAATTTTATAAATTCTAAGAATTACTTTGCTGATGAATTTAAAATTGCTTAATAAAGCCAAAAAAATTATAAATTAGAATTTCGAATGAAATGAATGAATTCAAACGGTAATTTAAAAAAAGGATGTTCCACGCCGAGTCCCCCACTTCAGTGCTTTAGTTTTTATGGTAAAAACTACTGCCTTTAAGGCCAGCCATAGAATTTCATTATTTTTTTTATAAAAAATAAAAATGGGCATAAAAAATAATGAATATTTCAAAAAGGATCCATGTGAAGTAAAAGGTTTTGGGGTAAAAAAATTATATTGGACGACTTTAGTACCAGAAGGGAATAATAAGAGAAGGATGGCACTTGATATGTCCATAATTCTTTATGACTGTAACATGAATTTCATCAACCACAAATTGCCTTCCCTTCCCTGATTGGCTAAGAAGCGTTACGCTTTCCCGCAAATCACTGGGAGTACCCCTATTGGGTGAATCCGTCCAATAGGGGTACTTCCCAGTGCTTCACGGGAAAGCCTAACGCTTAGTGTCCATTACGGAAACTTAATTCCTCGTATCTTCTTTAATATTGTAGATAGAAACATGTTTCCAATTGATATACTCATTATTTTATACGCTTTTTCGAATAAAAAAGAAAATAATCTAGCCCAAAAGTATCCCTTTAAGTTAGCGTCGTGAAACGGATTCAAATTATTCACACAATTAGCGCAGCGGACAACACCTAGGGAAAGTTAAAGTGGCATAACCTATGGACCATTTTTTGTGAAAGTTGGTTTAACGCTGTGTAATTGTGGGAATTTCCAGGGTATTTTTGAGGTTGGTCAAACTCGTGTTGCAACCTGTACCCTTCTATTATTATTCTCCTCTGCTAATACCGACCAATATAATGCTATAGTCCAATGCTTCGCAGTGTGGCCTAACGTGTAGGCTACAGCGAGTAAACTAAATTTTAATACGTGCTTTTGTATAAATTTAAGAAAATTAACTATACTTTTTTAATTTTCTTTAAAAATTTTCTAAATCCGAAAGAAATGCTAGGCCTAGTTTTTAAGAGTTGTTATTAGCCTTTCCAAAGAGGGGAAGGTTAAGGTAGAATTAACAGTGCGAAACTCGCAACACATCTTCTATAGCTGAAAAAAGAAAAGCGTGGTTAAACTTTTTTAACAAGACCGAACCAATAAACTCTGATAGTTGCGTGATGTACAGGTAGCCAATTAAGCGCTCTTGCGCTCGAGGCATACATGTACTACTCTAAAGCAATTTAAGACGGTTTATAAATTGGTAGATGACTGTAAAAAGAGCTAGTGACTCCCGGACTGAAAGTTTGAAATCGAGGTTCTTAGAGTGAAGCGCTCGTTGCTTCCAAAGTTGTTTAAGATAGAGAAGGTAGTGGATGGTGATATTTTGCGGAGAGCGAATTGCATGCCATGCCTCGGCTAGGACGAGGTAACGCCCGGAGTCGTTTAACAGAGACTGTATTGTAGAGTGTTTCTTCGCGCAGAGCAAGTCGGATAGACTCTCACTAGCTCCTCGTTAGAATCCCTGAAAGTCGAAACCTTTCCTTCTTTTTTGTAAATGTGATACGCGAGTCCATTTGATGTGATCTGACAGATCAAAGACAATAACTAAGCGTCATCTGAAATTTGAGAGGAGAAATGACTTATTTATCACCAAGTTTTCGGCGGTTAAGGTGTGTTATTGCGTAATCTATTAGTTTCAAGAAATTATTGAAAAGTTAAACTACAATTCGGCATTCTCAAATTAACAATCGTTTATATGTTTTTGTCTTTCTTTTAAGACTGGTAGTTCGAAATACGTGCTGAAGAGATTCGTAACGTTTATCAGGTGCAGATATTGGTATGTATAAACATTTAATTTACTTATCGTAGATGAATGACTTGTAATTATTTTTGTTAAAATAGAGATATTATGGTGTTGCAACTTTTTACAGAGACAAATATCTAAATTTGACCCATGTATTTGATATTATAATATTATATTATATTACTGCGTGCTCATTACTATATTAAATAGTTTTTAAACGCAAGAAGCATTATTTATTTATTTTACGTCATTCAAACTTAGTTAAGGTTAATTATTAAGATTAAAAACACGAATAAAAAACGAACCAGCATTTTTTACAGATCAGAAACAGACCAATGGGGTGCGACTTAAGCCGGTCGAATAATCAAGCTTCGCGAGTTGATAAAGTGACGGACGTTAAACCCGTCGTGGATAAGAAGAAAAGCGTTCGAAAAGAAAGTGAACCGAAAGGAGTTAGCCAAACATCACTTCACGTTTCCGAAGCGTCCAATGGCAAGAGACGCGCATCCAAGAACAGTTTGGCTCCGGTTGAGGATAAGAAAGAGGTCCTTGAAGTTAAGCCTAATCTGGTAGCAGTCGATCCCGAGTGGACATCCGAATACGAATTGACCAACAAAGAAAAGGACCTGGTTGAATCTACTTGGAAGGTTTTAGTTGACAGTGTTGCCGAAGTTGGGGTCATCACTTTCATGAGGTAAGCATATCCACAAGTTTTTCTTAAGTATGATACTTCGTAAAATTTATGAGGTGAATAATTCCAAAGGTTTATTAATACTTAAATATCTTTAGCAAACCCGAAAAACATTTCCCACTCATGAATTAGGTTCTTTAGCATTTTGATTTTTAAAGCTCTTCAATTAAACTGTAAGATATCTGTTTCCGCAATATGAGGTATTTCGGTTTAACAATAGACTTAATTAAACAATGACGTTATGCTCGTGAATAATAAGACTTCCTTTCATTCGAGTGGAATTAGAGAAAAGATGAAAATTTACTTCCGACGAAATAGTATGACAAAATATTCTCTTAAAATTCCGCTAGCCTCTCTATTAACATTCACTCCAATATTCAATAACTCTCTTTACGACTTACATTCTCACGCGAAAATAATAAGACTTTATAACTTAGATCGAACCTAGACAAAGCCGCGATCATTTCTTGAAAACTTAGTGCAGAATTGTTTAAGGTATGACAAATACCATAAGTTTATAAGCAATGTTCCATAAGTATGACACAACCTCTACTTCGTAATGCTAGCGACTTACTGAGAGCTAGTTCGAGAACGACGCGAGAATTGACTACACTCGATTTTGCAGTCCATCTTCCAATTTAGTCTGTACTAAGCCTTTGACAGCGCCTCAACAGGTTGATAATCTATGACGTTTCACCTACGTCATATCATAAGCTCTCAGTAACCAGTGACAAACTTATGGAACATATCTTATGAACTTATGCAAATACTTCAAGACTAGGTGTAACCAGAAGCGACATAGAATTGTTATTTCTATGTCGCTTTTGGTGTAACTGAATTTGGGAAGTGGCTTAGACTGAAGAATACTTTTATCTGTCTATTATATTCGTCGGAATCGGCATATTTGAGGGACTTTTGAAGAGGAGCTTTTCTAATAACTGTCGGGCGTGGAATCTTGGGTCTTGGGAAGTTCCGAAGGTTGACAAAAGGAATTCTTTTGTTGGCGGTCGGAAGGTCTGCAAAATGAGATAGGGTTGATTTCTGAATCGGATTTTTCTCGCTGATTTAGCCCGTCACGAAACTTTTAAACGAAAACCGTACAGGAAACCGAAAGGAAATAGAATCCTAGATCCTTCACTATCGTATTTTCAAACATTGGGCTTGGGTGGCGGTAAGAGGACACTTTAATTCGAGAGCTCTGAGAAAATTTCAGTCTGCTCAGCTGCTGGGTGATATTTTTTCCCTTCTAAGTCCCAAACGTTTTCCTGTTAACAATGGCAATCATTGTGTGTTTAGATCTTGAGTCGTCAAAGTTTCTCGAGAAACGTTTTATATACAATTGTTTTTGAGAATAGAGGGTTAAAATTCCAATTGGTGACTGTGAAATTGCTTGGCCTAAAACGTGCACCGTGATTTTTTTCTCTAAATTAGGAAGAAAAAAACGTAACTTTTGTTATGGTTTAGATTGTTCGAGACCCATCCAGATGTTCAACAAGCATTTTTGCCTTTCAAAGAACTCTCCGCGGAGGAGTTGCATTTTAGTCGGGAGCTTCGAGCGCACGCTTTGAGGGTCATGGGCTTTGTCCAAAAGGTCGTTGCCCGCCTTCGCGAACCCAAGGAGAAAACGGAATGTCTTCTTAGAAGCCTAGGCGCCAATCACGTGACTTATGGGGCCAAAGAGCAGTACGTAGACGTAAGTTCATTTTGGAAGTGTTCAAATGTTTAGGATGTTCAACAGTTTGTGCAGTCACACCTTCAGTGTTCCAAAGTTAATCTTGTGACGTTAGTTAGGTCGCCCGTAAACTTTTCAAATATTATATTTTGACATAGGACTAAGTATTTACAAAAGTATACAGAAATAAAAAAAGTACACTTCATTAATAATTCCCTGCCTTTGGCTGTAGACGACATATAAACTGAGAAGCAAAGTACTCTCCGCTCAACCGCCTAAATAAACCTACCAATCAGGGAAGAGCTTTTTGACGTCATAAATTTATAGAAAGTAGAAAGTAGTACATGATGCTGGCGATCCAAACGTACATTTTTGGTACTAGAGCTATAGCATCTGCTACTTTATGAGTCCATTCACGGCTTGTTCCCTGTGCCACGGTCGGGAAGGTAATCATACTCAGAGGGTGGTCGACACTATTCTGTGATAAAGGAGAGCTTCTCATATCACATGGCATGACCAACTTTCAACGAAGCGTACTTTTTGTTTTATATATATATATATATATACTTTTGGTATTTATGATTGGTAGATAGGAGAAGTCAATTGGGTCTTGTATAACGAAGTATAAAAAGTGTCATACTTATGGAACATATCATATAAACTTATGCTTCTACTTAAATGATCCTTGATAAGCGCACCATTGTTTTTTTTTTTTTTTTCGAAATTTATTCATGCTACCAGAAGTGAGAGCTAACCAAATTTTTCACTTGGCGAAAGTGAATATTCTTGATAACACACGAACGGTTGGCCCTCTGGTAGCGGTTTTTTAATTTTCCCTCCAAAACGTGAGACGCTTGTGGTGGTAGACGGCCGAACTAGATTCCAGCACCCGCGTCTGTGTTCCGCGGCTTTAGGTTGAGGGGAAGGGGGTAGGAAATATTTTTGGAACTCGACCAATTTTTTTCTCTCTAGTTTTAGCGCGTGGGAAGCGGCATAAAATCCTCAAATTTGTTCACTAGTGCCAGGATCTACTATCAATGCTAGAGCCCTTCACTTCTAGTCTCATCTCACTTCTGATGCTACTGATTTATTAATTTTTGTTTCGGTCTATAATTTCGTTTCTCAATTTTCGTACATAGTTAATCGGGCCTCAATTTGTTTTTGCCATCAAACCTTCGCTCGAGGCACAATGGAACGCGGAGGTGGAGGACGCTTGGCTGCAACTATTCAGGTACATGAGTGACGTCATGAAGGACTCCATGACAAGATCTAGGAAGTTCTCTACCAAGACAGACCAAGATAGTGATGTTTCAAAAATTGTAACGTGACCGTTGATCAACTCGGTGCTTAAAACCCATTGCAAAAGTCCATAACTACTTGTTTCCTCTGTGACCTCCTATTTTTAACGTGACGATCTACTTTGATAATATCCCCAACTTCCTATTGTAGAGAAGACCGCGTCGAGCCCATATATTTCTAGACTTTCTAAAAGCTTTTGCTTTTTCTTGAACCCTTTTGATTTACTACAATTTCATGTTTCTAATTATGGTTACGGGTTTTGGTACTCTCGAATGTTTTCAAATTGTCAACCTTGAAGTTAAATTCGCGGTAATTTGTTTCAACTCTAAATTACATATCTCAGCAATTTTCAATTAATAAAACCAACTACGTTTTAAATTTTCTTGACCATTAAGCGTTATTTGGTACCATTGTATATATAGCTTCCGCTAAAGGTTTTTTCGTTCCCAAAGTGTTGCCAGGCCGTTGGTGAGTCGAGATATTGCAGGAAGGAAGACTAGCAGTTCACTTGACCAAAGTGACTCGCAGAGGGCATGACCATCTTGCCCTGAAGCTTAAAGCATGGATAAACGATACGTGTCACGTGTGAGGAAATTTGTTTTCACGCTTAAAGGATAGGCAACTCCCTATCTCCGACGGCAGCTTACTCGATATATACTCTGTTCCAGCTTTGGTTGTCAGCACGTGCAAACCTAGGTGTCTATGTTGGAGCGGCTTTGCGGTAATCTATAACGTAGCTTTGTGCGTGCTGACAACAGATGAGAGAAATAATGATTTTCAGGATTTAAAATCTCGAGATCATGAGGGCGGAGCTAAAACTAGGTTTTGGTAAGCTTAGAGGGTCAGTCAACTCTACCCCTCAATTATGTGAGCATCTATTGGAATTTTTAAACTAAACCACAGCCAAGAGTACTTGCTTTTAAGACACCTTCGGCGGACCCGGGGCAGTTGGCACCTATAGTTTAGGATCGCCGACATATGTCGCCCCGAAGCTTGGCTTATATCAGTGCGCCACATTCCCGACACTCTTGAAGAGTTCTGCGCGCGCCTCCGACCTCGCGTTGCTACCAATGAAATCACAGAAATATGAGACGTGACCGAGAACTCAAGGCCGGCCCATAAAACCTGCATAGAAAGTAACACGAGACATGTGTAGGCGCAATGATTCCTATTCGATGTATGTATTCCTGAATTACTCTAGCTCTGGTTCATGCACGACCTAGCATTTGGGACTGTTGTATAAAGGGTAAGTTCATCTATTACACCCTCTACGCCTTTGAAATAGAGGGTTTCTGAGAGGGGAGGAGCTACGGGGACGTGACGTCAATATTGGTAGTATAAATTATATGGCCTGATCTCACCACATCCAATAGAGTAGTGTCGTTAGAGAGGGGAGTAGACTGTTTATCCCTCCCTCTAGGCGCGCTTTTGTAAGAGGGGATACTGTACGCGCCTGGTAGGGGGGATGACACTGAGCTAAGAGATAGAATAGAGTAATGTCAGTTCTAGGTATGCAAACGTCATACCTTCTATCTCTTAGCTAAGTGTCATCTCCCCTACCAGGCGCGTACAGTATCCCCTCTTACAAAAGCGCGCCTAGAGGGAGGGATAAACAGTCTACTCCCCCCTCTACCGACACTACTCCATGGTATGACGTTTGCATAGGAGAACTGACATTACTCTATATTGTCACCAAAACCGAAGTAAGAGATAGGAGGGTGTGACGTGACTGACGTCACGATAAAGTTCGTGGTAGCAGACTATGGGCAAAAGTATATATATTTATGTTAGAACAAGAAGTCTGGATCAAGTAGGCGAAAGGAAATACACCCATATCCCGTATGTCCTACCCCCTTTTAAGCGGAGAGTTCAGGGACTTATGTACTTTTGTAATGAAGGAATGTCCGTATAATGTCAACATATAATTATGTCCAAAAATATAGGACTTTAAAGGACAAATTTTGAAATAAAATAAGAGAAAAAGTTAGGCAATTAGGAATTGGAATTTTACACAATGAAACAACTTTCAAAAGGTTTGAAATTCTTTATTTTATTTTCCAATATATTCAACAGCTCCAACACAAGATTCACCATCAAACAAAAAGAAATTCCTCAGAGGTTGATCTTTCCCTGATACAGACTAATGAGATAAAACAAAAAATTATCTATAAGAAGTAAAAGTAATTGGCAACTGACTAAAAAAAAAATTAAACCATTTTTCCAGAACACTAGTATTACAAAAGCGGCGCCATATGCCCACCAATTACGTAAAATATTTTTTACCTTAATAATATCTTGGGCGATTATTCCTCCAACAACCGCACAGACTGGACTTACTTCACCAAATAAATTTCTATGAAAAACCAATCATTAAATATGAAACAAAGATAGATAAACTATATAATTTCCAGAATTTAAATTTAGAACATTAGTTCTAATATTTTAGCAATAGCATTTAATTTAAAATGAATTTTGCGGGCGCGAATTCAAAACTTACTCCAGACATTCATTAGAAAGACGATCTGAATCAACACCCAACTCTTTCATCACCTCTTCTTTTAAATTAAGTAAATCTTTTAGGTCTTTTTCCGAAGCAACATCACCAGAAATGGGATGTCTCCGTTTCTGCTCCAAAAAACGCAACATGACTATCACAAAAATATAAAAATAAAGAAATTAGCACATAGTGATCAATAAATTATACATTTTTTAATATTCGGAACGTTAACGAACTGTGTGTAATGAATAAAACATGCGAAGTCTTCTTATCAATTCCAGATCCCATCTTTCCTGACCTTATCAATAATGCTTTTTCCAAAGAAGGGTAGTCAAAAGTCTGTGGAGAATAATTGCAAATGTTATTATTGGAAAAAGCGAACAAAACTAGACACCAGGGGTGTGCGAGTACTTGTTAAGTACGAGTACTCGGTTCGAGTATCGAGCCGAGTACTCGACTCGATACTCGATAACAACACATTGAGATACTCGAGACAGATTCGAGTAGCTTTTTAACATCTTAAATACTCGACAAATACTCGAGTCCGAGGCTTATAACTATAGCAGACGATGAGTTCATGATCATTTATTTTGAAAATCACCTGTTCAATGTTTAATTGATCACTAACAATCTTTTTGAACTAGTTAGATGTTAGATAATTGAAAATCTTCGTTATTTTCAAGAAATTTACAAAATTGCTACTCGACAAGTCAATATTTGAGACTCGATAATTACTCGAAAGAACCAAAATTTGACCCATCTAAATACTCGATACTCGAAAGTATTTTTGAGACTCGGCTCGATACTCGATAAGAAATTAGTTTTGATACTCGGACTCGGCTCGAAACTGAAAAAACGGGACTCGCACACCACTGATAGACACACCAACCTTTTGAACCATTTCAGTAACTTGGTCCTTCACATTTGTTTCATTTTCTTTTGACGTAGCCTTTGGCTTGGCTTCTCTGTTAAATTTTTAATTATTTTATTTAAAACCATCATTTAAAAAAAAAAGAAAGGAAAAACTTACTCAACGTAAGTATGATTTATTCCTAAATCAACAAAACCATATCCAAAAGAACCCCAAACATCGGTACTATAGAACTTAATGTTGTTGCTTCGACAGATTTGGTCTAATTTTAACAACATTGAAGTTCCTTCACCAGTCACGCAGATAGCGGTGAATGATTTAAAAAATGAATCTGGTTTAGAATTAAGGGGTTCAACATCCACTTTGACAGATACCATTGGATTAAGCGATTCGGCAGCGGCTTTGGATGCTTCCGCACGCTACATTAAAATGAGGTTAAAACGTAAATAGTATTAATGTTTCCACGCTAATGCTTTCAACAAAAAAGCTCACATTTTTCCCCAAATCAGTTTCCAAAAATAAAAACTGGGCAGTATCATTTTCAGTAACATTATGATGGTCTAATAATGTTACTTCTTTAACACCAGCCAAGACAAGGTTTTTTATAATTTCCGCACCCAAACCTCCAACACCAGCAATGAGGACGCTAGCGGCTCTCAACCTGCAGAAATATAACAAAAATAATTAAATAAATACTGCTAAATTAAAAACAATATGACATATTATTAGCCAATGCGACAAAGCATTGGTTTGACAGTACTACCTCTTTTGAGCGTCAAGGCCCCAAAGTCGTATTTGACGATCATAAAGAGCAGCTTCGTCTTCAGTTATATTCATTATTGATTAGTTATCCTTAAGGTTAACTATTAAAAGTTTAAAACTACTCTTTTAAAAGCGTGCACTAAATGAACGAACCGACGTCCTCAAGCAAAAGGCGGCGGGTATCCTTGTCAGACTCAGTGAGTGAGTGCAGACGAGACGACGGCTTTTTTGAACTTTAGGCGCGCTTTTTTCTATGGAATGGATTGATGCCAACCCGATACTAACTCATTTATCCCTGATACAGGTTATGTTTTTAATTATGCCGCACTAATTGTTTTAGCTAATTGAATATAACCAAGTAGTATTAATCAAAACATCCCTTTTACCATTCGAAGTATAATTAACTAAATTATTAATTATATTAGAAAATAGAAACAGTAAAATTGAAACGCACGCTCCCGCCATATTTTGAAGTCTGCCTAACTTCAGCAGCGCCATCTAGCGGTCCGTGTTTGCAGGCAATAAGCCTATTCATTTGGGACGTTTGCGGTGCAAACTTGCGGCAGCGTTTTTCTGCGCGATCTTTGCTGGTAAATATTTTGATTTTATTTATGTTTTAAGGGTTACTTTGCATTAAATACCAATGTTTTATCGCAACCGATCGGAAATTAAGCGTCGCAAGTGGAAAATTTATGCTTAACCGTGCCAAATACGTTTGTTAATTACGACCAAGGCTTAGGGGCCCACGTTCACGTTGCGGTTCGCAGTGCGGGTGTTACTACGACCAAGGCTTAGTATCCTATGTCTTTTGGGAAGTTGACTTGAAGCTGTTGCCCATTTCAATGGTGGCTACAGAGATCTTTCCAGGTAAATATTTTATTCATATATTAAGGGTTAATTTAGATTAAATACCAAAGTTTTATCGCAACCGAATGGAAATTAAGCGTTACCCCCATTCCGCTATCGATATTAAGTATCTAGACAATATCCAGGGTTGTCTCTCCACACCAAATCCCAACTAGACTCCGACACCTACAAAGGGAATTACAACTTTCTATTCTTGGTTGGTCCAATGGTTGGTCTTCCCTAACAACGCGTCGCAAATATTTTGACCTTTTAAGCTAGATCAAAATCTTAAACTCCCCTAATCAAACTTATTTTTCTGATGCCCCCTCTATCGCTCCGACAAGGGGTCATGGTAAATACTTATTATTCCACCGATATGCCCGTAAAGACCGAATGTAGGACATAATCCCCCCATTTAAGAAGAAAAGGACAAAATCCCCCGGACAATTTCCCCCCGAATGGATGCCGAAGACAAAATACCCCCAGCCTAAGGACAAATTCCCCCAGCCTAAGGACAAATTCCCCCCAGCCCCAGAACAAATTTCCCCCAGCCCCAGAACAAATTTCCCCCAAACTGTGTTTACGACAAAATACCCTAGAGAACGATTTCAATTTATACATCAATTCATGCGTTTAATAATTATATTCTTTAATATTGAAAGTAGATTTTCTTAAAGGGACTGCAAAGAAGGCATCGGCGGGTGGGTAAAAATTATTTGAAATACGTCACAGACATCACGTGATGCCAAGATACAAAGACTCCTCATGGAGTGGAACTGGACATCTAGTCCTTGTTTTTCGCGAGATTGCAGCGCCAATTCCATGAAGTGGTGGTTTTCGAAATAAAACGAACTAAGCTTCTTTGAACCACGCCTCTCCTTGGTCACGTGCTTCTGACGTATTTCAAATAATTTTACCCACCCGCCGATGCCTTCTTTACAGTCCCTTTAATTCCAAGCCAAATTATTTCCGATACAGTTCAAGAACTGTTGCATGTCAACCCAGCCCAACATAACCTAACCACATCTAACCAAACCTAACCTAACATAACCTAACATAACCTAACTGGGGATTATGACCCGGGAATTTTGTCTAGAGCGTAGGGGGATTTTGACTAGAGAGTGAGGGATTTTGTCTTGATAGTGGGGGGATTTTGTACTCTTAACTGGGATGGGGGCTTGGATGAAGAATAGTTACACTTGGATATATCAGTCGACAAATTTTATGACCACAAATGGCTTACGCGACCTTCGCGCCGCGTAGTGTGAAAATCTTGAAACTCCCGTAACAAACAAGAAACACGTGTTTAGTTTAGCCAAGGCCTAGGGCTATTTAAACATCAATTTTACTGGTTTCTTTTATTATAGAAGGTAATTATATTTAAAGTATAAAGTCACCTACTATAATAATTAGAAGAATAATAGTTCATCTTTAAAACTTCCATAATCATAAATCACCGCATAAACAAAAGCCACTGAAAACGATCTTAACCCTAACCGCCGTTTATTTTTCAAATTCAAACGGAATCAGAGCAGAAGACGTAACAAACGGAAACCGAATTTCGAACCCCTCTAATGCGCATCCGCGACCGCGGCCAGAAGCACACGTTATACTACGAGTGATATATCCAAGTGTAACTATTCTTCATCCAAGATGGGGGAAAATGACCGGGGGATTTTGTCTTGAGAGAGGGGGTATTTTGTACGATTTTAAAAATGGGAGGATTATGACCGGGGGTCTTTTGTCTTGGGGGTATTTAGTCCGTATACCGTAAAGACCAGCTTAAGCACTCCTTTTTTCGTAGATCGGTCCCCATTTGGAATTCACTTCCCTCTGAGATTGTATCATTAAAATCTATTGCCCAATTTAAGTCAGCACTGAAACAGTACCTCAAACTATACGTATGTGCCTTTATGTTCTTCGGAGCTGTAATTTTTTCTCATAAACCCTAGCTCGACATTCCCCCACAGGAGCAAAGAGAAAAGTTAACCATACAAAATAGGTTTGTTAATTACGACCTTTGTTTGTAGAAAACGTAGCTTTAGTTTATTTTGGGGAGTAGTGGTAAAATGGAATACAGTATTCGTGATTCACATTTGTGTTGGGGGCATATTGAGTTCCCCATCCAACCATACTAAAATCTTGGGGATCTAGCAAATAGGAGCTAAGTAATTGAGGAAAGTATTTATAAACATACCCCCCTCCATAGGAATAGCATTGCACCCATTTTTGGTGGCTCATAATTCTGGTTCTATCCTACTACAAATACGGGGATGTCCTTTGAGTATGTTATAGTCCTATTTGCCCCATCCAACCATACTAAAAACTTGCGGATCGGTTAAACAGGGCCCAAGTAATTGAGGACAGTATTTATAAACATACCCCTTCCATAGGAATATCATTGCACCCAACTTTAGTGGTTCATAACTCTGGTTCTACTAGAGATGCCCTTTGAGTATGTTTTAGTCAGGGCCGGATTAAAGGGGGGCGAGGGGGTAATGGCCCAGGGGTGCAACGCTTGTTGGGGGCACATTGCGTTAAACTATTCCCCCCTTAGCAACATTTGCTGTTCCTATTTTTTTCGACTTAAGGGGGCGGGCATTATCCCGGCCCTGAAAATACTTGGGCCATTTAAGTTGATTATAATTTTAATCTGTATTTGATTGTTTGAATTTTATTTTTTATAGCTACCATCTGTTTCCAAAGGAGAAATTTATGTTGGATTCTAGAATCAATAACTATTTTTTTGGCAAAAGGCACCCGAGATTAGTCAGGTCAATGAAACCATTACAATCCCCTTCTTAATTGAGGTCTACACTAAGTGTCACTTTGATTTTATCCGTTGAAAGGGAATCTCAGTCATTACCAAAACTATTAAGACAGCCTGTGAGACATTAAGGCAATTATTAGGGTATTTAGTTTATTATTTATTGTGTCCTTTAATTTTTAGGGATTTTTCTTTTCGCCAGGACATAAATAAAATCTTACTTATGGAATAGGTGAACACTGGTCCTAGCCCTCCCTTTTAAGAATAATGAACGCGTAATCAGATTTCAAGGGTGAGATTACCTTTGCGGTATTAAGGTATCTAGTTTATGGTTTTAATTATAAATATTTTTAGGGGAAAAGCGTTTGGCAACTCCTTGAGTGAGTTTTGTAGGATTTAAATAAATTTACGATTTATGTTTAAGGTAGAAGGTTGCTTATACGCTTTGTCCTTTAAAAGTAAACACGATTTTAAGCGGGGTTTAAGGCGAGGCTTAGCTTTTTACGGTATTCTTTCCCTATTACTGTTACGAGTGTGCCTTTTATGCCAAAAAAATAGTCATTTGTCTTATGCCTGAACATTTTGCGTTACGTCTAGCGAAAATACTCGAGTGGATTTTCGTATTAAGGTAATTAATTTCAAGTTATTCGTGTGCCTTTTTCCAAATAATAATTCGAATTTTTCTTGCGGTGGAAGGAGTGGACGACAGCGAGTGGACTCTCATTGGAAATCCCATGCTAAGGACGAAGTTTCCTGGTTTTGTGGGCTCCACAGCGGGCTTTAGTTTAAATTTAATAATTCCCGAGTCAAACAGGGACTTGTTAAATTTAAATTGGGCCCGCAAGCCTGACGTGGGGGGTGGTTGAGTAAGTATAGCTTAAAGTTTCGATACTAGACTCTTTTTAAAAAAATCAATCGATTTACTTATAACCATTTTTTGATCTATTTCTGCCTATTTTTTGATTTTTTTATAAATTTTTAGTAAAATAATATTTTTTTTAAAAATTTCTAATGTATAATTTTTTCACTTTTTAAGTAAAAAGCATAAAAAAGGGGTAAAAAAAAACTCCCTAAGTGTTGTCTTAAAAAAATTGAAACCAAGTCTAGTATCTAAAAAAGTAAAGAAAAAAAAGAACGAGGTTTAAGGCGAAATTTATTCAATAAGAAACAAAAAACCAAGTGTTTACAAAAATTTCGAACAAAAAAAATATTAAAGAGTTTTGTAAGTTAAAGTTTGATCGCAAAAAAATAAGTAGTTACAAATAAAATTTACAAGCAAAAAAATTAAGTTAAGTGGTTACATGAAAAAATTGCGAGTAAAAAAGATGTATTTTGTGTCTTCTAGCTTCGATGATTTTCTCCGTATCTTCGAGTTAATGTTGAGAGAGATAGCACGTCCGGAAGAAGACATCGAGTAGCGGAACCCAACAAAGAATTGTCATCAGGAATGATACGTAGCAAGTCCAGAACAGCGGAAATCATCGTGCATCGTCAATCCAACAAAGGATGTCATCAGGAATGATAAGTCATCTGGAATGATCCGTCTAGAAATGACCAGCGACAGAAAAATCCAAGAATATCAGCTGCATCTATAAATGAAAACCTATTAATAAACCATCTTAAACTATTGCCTACTTTTGGGCCCAAAAAAATGGATTTAAATAATGTAAGAAAAAAACCCCTAAACTAATTTAAGGAAAACCTTGATTATGAAAATAATTTAAAATATTCCCTAATTTAATTTAAGGAAAACAGGCCTTTCAAAACTATTCCCACAGATAGACCCCGTAAATAACTAGAATTAAATGGGACAAGGCTTAATTAGGCTTAGGGCAACGGTCCTCTTGTCCTAAAATGATCTCTGCGGGACTTGATTTTCGAAAATCTGTCGCTCTAGCTCTAAATTAATTAATAATAGCCCCTAAACTAATTTTAGGAAAACCTGCTATTTATTTTAAAACTATTCCCAAAGATAGACCCCGTAAATAACTAGAATTAAATGGAACAAGGCTTAATTAGGCTTAGGCAACGGTCCTCGTGTCTTAAAATGATCTCTGCGGGACTTGATTTTCGAAAATCGGTCGCTTTAGCTCTAAATTAATTAATAATAGCCCCTAAACTAATTTTAGGAAAACCTTCCGTTTATTTTAAAACTTCCCACAGACAGTATCCGTAAAATAACTAGAGTTTAATAAGACACGGCTCAATTTAGGCTTACGGTCCTCGTGTTTTAAAATTTTCTCTTGGAGGGACCTGATTTCCGAAAATCTGTCGCGTTATCTCCAAATTAATTACGTACCCCGTTTAATAGATTATAATAATAGCCCCTAAACTAATTATTTAGGGATTCTCTCTTGTAAAATATTATTTGTTTTACTTGATTTTTAATAAGTAAATAAATAAAATTCACTAACATTTAACACTACCTAATTAATTTAAATACTTGAAATAAAGTAAATAAGGTTTTTCCAAGCGACTTTCCTCGACCGCTTCCACGCAACGAATGAACCGGCTGACCGCTTAACTTCCAACTAAGTAAATTTGAAACGTAGGGGGGCGCTAAAAGCTCCTATGCGCGGTCTCTGGTGCGCCATATCCCAGGCGCGAGATCCAAATGGCCGAACACCGCTAGGCATAAATGAATGAACGCTGGGCCTGATCTGACGTCAAATCACGTGACTTATCACGTCAGTCGACGTGACCAATGACGTCAGCTGATACCCCCTGCCGTTACCCCCTGCTGTGATCCCCTGCTGTTTCAATACTATTACCCCCTGCTGTTTATATACTGTTACCCCCTGCTGTGACCCCCTGCTGTTTCCATACTATTACCCCCTGCTGGGACCCCCTGCTGTTTCCATACTATTACCCCCTGCTGGGACCCCTGCTGTTACCCCCTGCTGTTTCCATACTGTTACCCCCTGCTGTGACTCCCTGCTGGGACCCCCTGCTGTGACCCCCTGCTGTTACCCCCTGCTGCGACCCCCTGCTGCTTCCATACTATTACCCCCTGCTGGGACCCCCTGCTGTTTCCATACTATTACCCCCTGCTGTGGCCCCCTGCTGTTACCCCCTGCTGTTTCCATACTGTTACCCCCTGCTGGGACCCCCTGCTGTTTCCATACTATTACCCCCTGCTGTTACCCCCTGCTGTTTCCATACTGTTACCCCCTGCTGTTACCCCCTGCAGGGACCCCCTGCTGTGACCCCCTGCTGTTACCCCCTGCTGTTTCCATACTGTTAACCCATGCTGGGACCCCCTGCTGTGACTCCCTGCTGGGACCCCCTGCTGTGACCCCCTGCTGTTACCCCCTGCTGCGACCCCCTGCTGCTTCCATACTATTACCCCCTGCTGGGACCCCCTGCTGTTTCCATACTATTACCCCCTGCTGTGGCCCCCTGCTGTTACCCCCTGCTGTTTCCATACTGTTACCCCCTGCTGGGACCCCCTGCTGTTTCCATACTATTACCCCCTGCTGTTACCCCCTGCTGTTTCCATACTGTTACCCCCTGCTGTTACCCCCTGCAGGGACCCCCTGCTGTGACCCCCTGCTGTTACCCCCTGCTGTTTCCATACTGTTAACCCATGCTGGGACCCCCTGCTGTGACAGCAGGGGGTAACAGCAGGGGGTCCCAGCGGGGGGTAATAGTATGGAAACAGAAGGGGGTCACAGCAGGGGGTAACAGCAGGGGGTCCCAGCAGGGGGTAATAGTATGGAAACAGCAGGGGGTCCCAGCAGGGGGTCCCAGCAGGGAGTCACAGCAGGGAGTCACAGCAGGGGGTAACAGTATGGAAACAGCAGGGGGTAACAGCGGGGGTCCCAGCGGGGGGTCACAGCAGGGGGTCCCAGCAGGGGGTCACAGCAGGGGGTAACAGCAGGGAGTCACAGCAGGGGGTAACAGCAGGGGGTCACAGCAGGGGGTAATAGTATGGAAACAGCAGGGGGTCCCAGCAGGGGGTAACAGCAGGGGGCCACAGCAGGGGGTCACAGCAGGGGGTATTAGTATGGAAACAGCAGGGGGTCCCAGCAGGGGGTAATAGTATGGAAACAGCAGGGGGTCCCAGCAGGGGGTAACAGCAGGGGGTAACAGCAGAGGGTCCCAGCAGGGGATCACAGCAGGGGGTCGCAGCAGGGGGTCACAGCAGGGGGTAACAGCAAGGGGGTCACCGCAGGGGTTCGCAGCAGGGGGTCACAGCAGGGGGTCCCAGCAGGGGGTCACAGCAGGGGGTCACAGTATGGAAACAGCAGAGGGTCATAGCAGGGGGTAACAGCAGGGGGTCCCAGCAGGGGGTAACAGTATATAAACAGCAGGGGGTAACAGTATATAAACAGCAGGGGGTAACAGTATATAAACAGCAGGGGGTAATAGTATTGAAACAGCAGGGGATCACAGCAGGGGGTAACGGCAGGGGGTATCAGCTGACGTCATTGGTCACGTCGACTGACGTGATAAGTCACGTGATTTGACGTCAGATCAGGCCCAGCGTTCATTCATTTATGCCTAGCGGTGTTCGGCCATTTGGATCTCGCGCCTGGGATATATCGCACCAGAGACCGCGCATAGGGGCTTTTAGCGCCCCCCGACGTTGGAAATTTACTTAGTTGGAAGTTAAGCGGTCAGCCGGTTCATTCGTTGCGTGGAAGCGGTCGAGGAAAGTCGCTTGGAAAAACCTTATTTACTTTATTTCAAGTATTTAAATTAATTAGGTAGTGTTAAATGTTAGTGAATTTTATTTATTTATTTATTAAAAATCAAGTAAAACAAATAATATTTTACAACGAGATGTTGGACAAGAGAGAATCCCTAAATAATTAGTTTAGGGGCTATTATTATAATCTATTAAACGGGGTACGTAATTAATTTGGAGATAACGCGACAGATTTTCGGAAATCAGGTCCCTCCAAGAGAAAATTTTAAAACAAGAGGACCGTAAGCCTAAATTGAGCCGTGTATTTTTAAACTCTAGTTATTTTACGGATACTGTCTGTGGGAATAGTTTTAAAATAAATAGCAGGTTTTCCTAAAATTAGTTTAGGGGCTATTATTAATTAATTTAGAGCTAGAGCGACAGATTTTCGAAAATCAAGTCCCGCAGAGATCATTTTAGGACAAGAGGACCGTTGCCCTAAGCCTAATTAAGCCTTGTCCCATTTAATTCTAGTTATTTACGGGGTCTATCTGTGGGAATAGTTTTGAAAGGCCTGTTTTCCTTAAATTAAATTAGGGAATATTTTAAATTATTTTCATAATCAAGGTTTTCCTTAAATTAGTTTAGGAGTTTTTTTCTTACATTATTTAAATCCATTTTGTTGGGCCCAAAAGTAGGCAATAGTTTAAGATGGTTTATTAATAGGTTTTCAATTATAGATGCAGCTGATATTCTTGGATTTTTCTGTCGCTGGTCATTTCTAGACGGATCATTCCAGATGACTTATCATTCCTGATGACATCCTTTGTTGGATTGACGATGCACGATGATTTCCGCTGTTCTGGACTTGCTACGTATCATTCCTGATGACAATTCTTTGTTGGGTTCCGCTACTCGATGTCTTCTTCCGGACGTGCTATCTCTCTCAACATTAACTCGAAGATACGGAGAAAATCATCGAAGCTAGAAGACACAAAATACATCTTTTTTACTCGCAATTTTTTCATGTAACCACTTAACTTAATTTTTTTGCTTGTAAATTTTATTTGTAACTACTTATTTTTTTGCGTTCAAACTTTAACTTACAAAACTCTTTAATATTTTTTTTGTTCGAAATTTTTGTAAACACTTGGTTTTTTGTTTCTTATTGAATAAATTTCGCCTTAAACCTCGTTCTTTTTTCTTGACTTTTTTTAGATACTAGACTTGGTTTCAATTTTTTTAAGACAACACTTGGGGAGTTTTTTTGACCCCTTTTTTATGCTTTTTACTTAAAAAGTGAAAAAAATATACATTAGAAATTTTTAAAAAAAAAATTATTTTACTAAAAATTTATAAAAAAATCAAAAAATAGGCAGAAATAGATCAAAAAATGGTTATAAGTAAATCGATTGATTTTTTTAAAAAGAGTCTAGTATCGAAACTTTAAGCTATACTTACTCAACCCCCCCCCCACGTCAGGCTTGCGGGCCCAATTTAAATTTAACAAGTCCCTGTTTGACTCGGGAATTATTAAATTTAAACTAAAGCCCGCTGTGGAGCCCACAAAACCAGGAAACTTCGTCCTTAGCATGGGATTTCCAATGAGAGTCCACTCGCTGTCGTCCACTTCTTCCACCGCAAGAAAAATTCGAATTATTATTTGGAAAAAGGCACACGAATAACTTGAAATTAATTACCTTAATACGAAAATCCACTCGAGTATTTTCGCTAGACGTAACGCAAAATGTTCAGGCATAAGACAAATGACTATTTTTTTGGCATAAAAGGCACACTCGTAACAGTAATAGGGAAAGAATACCGTAAAAAGCTAAGCCTCGCCTTAAACCCCGCTTAAAATCGTGTTTACTTTTAAAGGAAAAAGCGTATAAGCAACCTTCTACCTTAAACATAAATCGTAAATTTATTTAAATCCTACAAAACTCACTCAAGGAGTTGCCAAACGCTTTTCCCCTAAAAATATTTATAATTAAAACCATAAACTAGATACCTTAATACCGCAAAGGTAATCTCACCCTTGAAATCCTGATTACGCGTTCATTATTCTTAAAAGGGAGGGCTAGGACCAGTGTTCACCTATTCCATAAGTAAGATTTTATTTATGTCCTGGCGAAAAGAAAAATCCCTAAAAATTAAAGGACACAATAAATAATAAACTAAATACCCTAATAATTGCCTAAATGTCTCACAGGCTGTCTTAATAGTTTTGGTAATGAGATTCCCTTTCAACGGATAAAATCAAAGTGACACTTAGTGTAGACCTCAATTAAGAAGGGGATTGTAATGGTTTCATTGACCTGACTAATCTTGGGTGCCTTTTGCCAAAAAAATAGTTATTGATTCTAGAATCCAACATGAATTTCTCCTTTGGAAACAGATGGTAGCTATAAAAAATAAAATTCAAACAATCAAATACAGATTAAAATTATAATCAACTTAAATGGCCCAAGTATTTTCAGGGCCGGGATAATGCCCGCCCCCTTAAGTCGAAAAAAATAGGAACAGCAAATGTTGCTAAGGGGGGAATAGTTTAACGCAATGTGCCCCCAACAAGCGTTGCACCCCTGGGCCATTACCCCCTCGCCCCCTTTAATCCGGCCCTGACTAAAACATACTCAAAGGGCATCTCTAGTAGAACCAGAGTTATGAACCACTAAAGTTGGGTGCAATGATATTCCTATGGAGGGGGGTATGTTTATAAATACTTTCCTCAATTACTTGGGCCCTGTTTAACCGATCCGCAAGTTTTTAGTATGGTTGGATGGGGCAAATAGGACTATAACATACTCAAAGGACATCCCCGTATTTGTAGTAGGATAGAACCAGAATTATGAGCCACCAAAAATGGGTGCAATGCTATTCCTTTGGAGGCGGGTACTTTTGTGAACGTTTCACATCGTTACTCGGCCCCTGTTTGTCTTAATCCCAAGTATGGTTGGATTGGGGGGGGGTCAAATAGGACTTCAACATACTCAAAGGACATTTCCGTATCTCTAGTAGAACCAGAGTTATGAGCCTCCAAAGTTGGGTGCAATGATATTCCTATGGAGGGGGGTATGTTTATAAATACTTTCCTCAATTACTTAGCTCCTATTTGCTAGATCCCCAAGATTTTAGTATGGTTGGATGGGGAACTCAATATGCCCCCAACACAAATGTGAATCACGAATACAGTATTCCATTTTACCACAACTCCCCAAAATAAACTAAAGCTACGTTTTCTACAAACAAAGGTCGTAATTAACAAACCTATTTTGTATGGTTAACTTTTCTCTTTGCTCCTGTGGGGGAATGTCGAGCTAGGGTTTATGAGTAAACATTACAGCTCCGAAGAACATAAAGGCACATACGTATAGTTTGAGGTACTGTTTCAGTGCTGACTTAAATTGGGCAATAGATTTTAATGATACAATCTCAGAGGGAAGTGAATTCCAAATGGGGACCGATCTACGAATAAAGGAGTGCTTAAGCTGGTCTTTACGGTATACAGACTAAATACCCCCAAGACAAAAGACCCCCGGTCATAATCCCCCCATTTTTAAAAACGTACAAAATACCCCCTCTCTCAAGACAAAATCCCCCGGTCATTTTCCCCCCATGCAAGTTAAGAGTACAAAATCCCCCCACTATCAAGACAAAATCCCCCCACTCTGTAGACAAAATCCCCCACTCTCTAGTCAAAATCCCCCTACGCTCTAAACAAAATTCCCCTACGCTCTAGACAAAATTCCCCGGTCATAATCCCCAGTTAGGTTATGTTAGGTTTGGTTAGATTAGGTTTGGTTAGGTTAGGTTGGGCTGGGTTGACATACAACAGTTCTGTATACAACTGCATCGGAAATAATTTGGCTTGGAATTAAGAAAATCTACTTTCAATATTAAAGAATATAATTATTAAACGCATGAATTGATGTATAAATTGAAATCGTTCTCTAGGGTATTTTGTCGTAAACACAGTTTGGGGGAAATTTGTTCTGGGGCTGGGGGAAATTTGTTCTGGGGCTGGGGGGAATTTGTCCTTAGGCTGGGTGTATTTTGTCTTCGGCATCCATTCGGGACGAAATTGTCCGGGGGATTTTGTCTCCTACCTAAGGGGATTATGTCCTTTTCTTCTTAAATGGGGGGATTATGTCCTACATTCGGTCTTTACGGGCATATCGGTGGAATAATAAGTTTTTACCATGACCCCTTGTGGGAGCGATAGAGGGGGCATCAGAAAAATAAGTTTGATTGGGGGAGTTTAAGATTTTGAACTAGCTTAAAAGGTCAAAATATTTGCGACGCGTTGTTAGGGAAGACCAACCATTGGACCAACCAAGAATGGAAAGTTGTAATTCCCTTGGTAGGTGTCGGAGTCTAGTTGGGATTTGGTGTGGAGAGACAACCCTGGATATTGTCTAGATACTTAATATCGATAGCGGAATGGGGGTAACGCTTCATTTCCATTTGGTTGCGATAAAACTTTGGTATTTAATCTAAATTAACCCTTAATATATAAATAAAATATTTACCTGGAAAGATCTCTGTAGCCACCATTGAAATGGGCAACAGCTTCAAGTCAACTTCCCAAAAGACATAGGATACTAAGCCTTGGTCGTAGTAACACCCGCACTGCGAACCGCAACGTGAACGTGGGCCCCTAAGCCTTGGTCGTAATTAACAAACGTATTTGGCACGGTTAAGCATAAATTTTCCACTTGCGACGCTTAATTTCCGATCGGTTGCGATAAAACATTGGTATTTAATGCAAAGTAACCCTTAAAACATAAATAAAATCAAAATATTTACCAGCAAAGATCGCGCAGAAAAACGCTGCCGCAAGTTTGCACCGCAAACGTCCCAAATGAATAGGCTTATTGCCTGCAAACACGGACCGCTAGATGGCGCTCCTGAAGTTAGGCAGACTTCAAAATATGGCGGGAGCGTGCGTTTCAATTTTACTGTTTCTATTTTCTAATATAATTAATAATTTAGTTAATTATAATTTAATAATGTCTTCTAAACAGCCCAAAACACTTTTCTCCACTTTTGAAAAGTGGTACTGGAGTTTATGGATTCCTAGGCTATAGCTGGAAAAACCACCCTATAAACATGTGTGTCTAATAAGTCGAAATCTGAAATCATAATTCCTATGAAAGTTAATTCATTTTACAGGGACCCAGTTTTACGTTGATCAAAAGTTCTGAAATGAAATGTGTAATATATTCCAAAATCTTTGTTTGTTTTTGGCCTAATTATTCCTGTTCTTAACATAGATATAGTAAAACTATAAAGGGTCTAGATCCACTTCGCTGGCTTAGGCTTAACGAAAAAAACGTGGAAGGGGCAACGAGCAGACAGCCGCTATTTTCTGGGGGTAGCCGTATAAAACGCCATCTATCGGGAACTTTCGAAACTAAATTAAGGGATGAGCTTAGAGTAGTGGCACTCTATGTTAACCCCCTATAGGGCATAATAAGTCAAACCCTCGGAGATGCCATTACTCCATTTTATACGAGCTAAGAGCAGAAAAACGTATTTTACAAATTTTACACCTGTAAAATCGTTTAAAAAACACTTGGAACTTGTATTTCTACTTACTTTCGAGGAAATACCACCGTTTTCTGAAGGTAAGAGTCTTTTTTTATACATTTATTAGTAATAAAAACATTTAAGGCGAGCTAAGCCTTGGTCATGGCCATAATGTAGATTTGATTTGCACATAGAGAAAAGAGGCTGTACTTTTGTGACTTGGAAAATTTATTTTTTAGGCTATTCGAACATTTCTATGGCAAAATGAGGTAGGCCTAGGAGACTAATGAAATATTTAGAGGATAATTTTGGAAGCAAGGTATCATTGATGAATTGGTTGTCTTTCACTATCATCAAGATTTTGATGTTATCGGGTGGCACAAATACTGCCCAAAAGCATACGGGTACGTTACACACGAAAAGCTGACCCTGAATCTGATGATAGACATTCCAGTTCATCCGTTTCTTCGTCAATGTAAAGGTAAAAGTTACCCGAAGCTGCTTTTCCTCTGATAGTTTCTTTATTCTTGAAAATAGTGTAAGGGCATTTGATCTCCACTAAGTACAGCTGGTCCTCAACCAGTATAAGGCAATCGGGGCTTGCCCCAAGGAAGCAAAATTGTGGATTAACAATCAGAGGTGTGACACTGGGTATTGATGTGTTGCCTGAATATTTGAAAAAGCAGCGGGTTCATGCTTCAATCCATGATCAAAGGACAACGCTCCCATTTCTTCTAATGCTTCAGATTGTTGCTCGAGAGTCAAATTACGGAGAGTCAGTTTAGGGATAATTTCATCGGTTACATTAATTTGATCTCCAAATTAGGATGGAATCGCGAACCGTACGGTTTGAGCGCTCTACGTAGTCTCTTTCCAGTGGTGGGAAAGAAATCTGATTTTGTAAAATGTTTTGAACAAATCCGTAAACTGGAGATATCAGTGGACAGAGGTCCTACAGCTAATGTTATAGAATTAATCCACTTCTTTCTAGTGGCAGTCTCTTTCGGAAAGTTGTGCTAAGAAAGAAAACGTTCTTTACACCTACAGTTTGAACGCAGCAAACATGAGTTGAAGCCATGATTGTTACATAAATAAGTAAATAAAAACGTTTATGTTATATTTTGTTTTATGCCTTTAAATATAGAGACACACACTTATCAAAGTTTGTTATGGTGGGCACCATTATCGACTCTTATTTTAAGAATGTGTAACAGTTTAATGTCCGGATATTTAAATATCAGTACCTTAAAACGTTGCTAACGTTTTTTTAACATGATAAAATAACGTTTTTCAACGCTGAAAACAACGCTTATCACTAATCTGCCGTGTTTTACAAGACCAAGGCTTAGCTCGCCTTAAATGTTTTTATTACTAATAAATGTATAAAAAAAGACTCTTACCGTCAGAAAACGGTGGTATTTCCTCGAAAGTAAGTAGAAATACAAGTTCCAAGTGTTTTTTAAACGATTTTACAGGTGTAAAATTTATAAAATACGTTTTTCTGCTCTTAGCTCGTATAAAATGGAGCAATGGCATCTCCGAGGGTTTGACTTATTATGCCCTATAGGGGGTTAACATAGAGTGCCACTACTCTAAGCTCATCCTTTAATTTAGTTTCGAAAGTTCCCGATAGATGGCGTTTTATACGGCTACCCCCAGAAAATAGCGGCTGTCTGCTCGTTGCCCCTTCCACGTCGACCTCCCATTGAATTGTGTATCTACCCTTTTAACATATCTATGGTTCTTAATAAGAAAATTGGTAAAATAAAAATAGTACGAAGAAAGAAGATACTATAGGTTTAGCCGCCCCTTAAATAGGGTGTCCTGTAAGAATAATCTGGTTGGAATACACGTCAAAACACTATCAGAAACTCCACATAAAATGGTGCAATCGCAAGAGATGCGAGTCTTCCATCCAGCAATGACAATGGTCAATAATACTTCTGATAATACTAAGGTTAGTTTCCCCGAGATGTGCGGTAGCTTCATACGTTACAGCAAAAGCGTTCCTTGGTTTCTTGAGGTAAAACTAATTAACCACTAACAAAATCCACCTTATTTCCAATCCTGACGGTAGCGCGTGTTTTTTTCTCATGTCCAGTATTTTTTATTTTTCCCACGAGGCTTTCCAACGCTGATAGCCAGGCGGCGCTAGTATCGACTTGTCTACTTTTTATTATAGGGAGTTGCACATCCTGTTGAGCGTCGAGTGTTTTTCACGCGCATCCTTCATCCATGTTTTAGTACTGCCAAAGGCAGTAGTAGTCTGACACTACGCCAACAACAACAACAGAGCAAGTCAAACTAATACCACCGTCATTAGATATACATCATACGATGTAGGTAAAAAAGCCTCATCACGTAGTTTGCTTTCGAAATTTTTTATTTAAGCTTACATTTTGTTTCTCGTTTCAAAGGAAGATTGAAATTTATTAAGAATAAGTTTTTTTAAACAGAGTTAAGGGGTTTCAAAGGCGAAAATTTTGTCCTAATGAAATGTCCTTGTTCAAGAAGCTTTTGAACAGACTTTTTTTCGAATATTGAATCGTCAAGAGGTTCCATTTGGTTACAGACATCGACAATATCTTGTACCGGAGCTCGAGGAAACAGCGCGGCTAGTCGACTAGCGTTGTTCAGAACCCTTTCGTTCCAATAATGCGGCGCTACGATAAATTTTTTGCGGGAATTCGCTACCACTCGTTCGAACCTAACAACTTTTTTCATAATCCGCCGTTCACGTATAAAATCTCGGATACAAGCGTAAATAAGATATATTGATAGAACAGCGAGAAGAATGTAAAACCAATAGTTTTTCCAAAAGCTCCGATAATCTCCTGTGCGAAGGAAGCCCGTACCTCGGTCGACAAACGGATTGTCAGAATGCATTTTACATTTTCCGCGTCTATAACAATTATAAAAAGAAAAAAAAACAGTTTAATCTGTGTGTTAGTAACGAACTAACAGCGTTTAGCTTGCGAAGCATGTTTGGTTACTTCACTAAAAGTATCTTTTAATATTAACTTAAACAGGGTTCAAACTTGATGTCTGTCGCGCTGCATAGAGTAATGGCAGTACTACGTATGCAAACGTCACATCCTTTTATCTCTTAGCTCAGTGCCATCCCCCTATTGGGCGCGTACAGTATCTCCTCTTACAACAGCGCGTCCAGAGGGAGGGATACACAGTCTACAGCCCTCTCTACCGCCACTAGTTTTATAGACCATGAAACAGTAGAAGCGACTAAAGGACACTTTATCATCCCGTTTCTACTATGAATGTATGATACTTCATAAAGTGGGCGGTTACACTAGTTGCGCAACGTTGGCGTCAATAAATAGATATTATACAAACTCACTCCCATATAGGGCTAGGCATTATAAATTCTTTATCCATAAATTACTGGATAATCGATTAATTTCTCGAAAATGTTATGGAATTTATAAAAATCAAAGATATGTCAAAAGTATATAGAATGAAACCAAAAAGTAGCCTACATTTCGTTGAAACTTGCTCGTGCCGTGTAATATGAGAAGCCCTAATATATCCCAGAATAGTGTCAACCCCCCTCTGCGTATGATTGCCTTTCCGACCGTGGCACAGGGAACAAGCTACGAATAGGTTCGTAAAGTAGCAGAAATTAACGTTTGGATCGCCAGCATCATGTACTACTTTCTATAAACCTATGACGTCACTAAGCTCTTCCCTGAATGTTTAGTTCCTGTAGGCCGTCAAGCGGAGGCTAGTTTGCATCCCAGTTTATATGGCGTCTACCGCCAAACGCAGGGAATTGTTAATGAAGCGTACTTTTTGTTTTTATATCTCTGTACTTTTGGTCATATGATATATTGTACCAGAAGAAAATGATTGTACTGAAAATTTAACTTACAAATCGCAAACACCAAAACCATTCAAGCACGAGCTTCCAGTTGCCCGGCGTAGCGGTGCGTTGGCGTGGTATAATGGACACGGCGGAAATTGCAGATTCAAATCCGAATGGCTTCTACACTTACCATCTTTAATACAGCAAACTCTGCATTGAAAGTGTAATGGTTCATTGCATTCGCAGTTCTGCGTATGAAATGGGAAGTTAGTTGCAGGAAACAACGCACACATTTACAGCTCGAAAAACTATTCTGCATGGTTTGTCTGGTATTATACGGGATTTACGAGAGGTTTTCTGTGGGCGCTGCCATAACCTGTCGGCGGCCTTTAGTTAGTGGCTGACATTGCCTGTCGTCGAACGCGCTCTGTAGCCTTGGCTGAACAACTCTCCGAAAAGGGGGCGGTAACCTCGTAAGTCCCGTATAGACGTAGGGGACAAGAAAGCGGAAGACGTACCTGCAGGTTATAATCTTGGCAAATGGTGCTATTGCAACTACCCTTGTCACACGTTCTTGAGGAGCCTTCGCAAGGATGACGATTCTTTGGTTCCCAGTCAACTGGAGGGCAGTAGTAGCGGCCATCACAGTGAGTAGTTGTTCGACATTCGTTCCATTTCTCACAAACCTGTCTGTCGTTCGGCGAGGCCATCTGAAAAGAAAATCATGATGAACCCATTTGGTGAAAGCATGGTGAAAGTGTTTATTGACTTAAGGATTACAAACCCGGCATAGGTCGTTACAGCAGTCATGTAGGAGGGGGGTACATTCATATCCTAATGCCGAATTAAGTCTGCATTCGTTTGGCACACAACATTTGTCAATATATTGACACGTCTCTTCCGTACCGCAGTCGCAATACTCTCCACGGTCAATAACACCATTTCCGCATTTGTTCGATGAATAAGCTAACTTGTTATATTCTTCGCTCATACAGTATCCTACATAAACGGAAACAAGAGTTTTCTTTGCAAAGTCTAAAATTTGCTTTCGCTAAATACGACGTTGGCCAAACAAGCTCAACGATAATTCCAACTAGAAATTTCTCAGCCACAAACCTTTTTTTCTAATAACCGCGTTCATTCGCATTAAGTCGCACTCTGTTATGTGCAAACCGTTCAAAGGGACGCTATAGACTTTTGATGGTTTTTCGCTTCCGCTACATCTTGGGTCATCGATCGAATCATGCCCAGACCCAAAACTCTGAGCAATGAGATGGAACAGAACTGATTGCAGACCTGGAAGACTTATATAGTCCTTGCCGAATCTGGAAATTTAAGAATATATCCACCTCATTATTATTATTGTTGTTGAGGAGGGTACGCGCCCTAGCACCGATGCCAAAGGCATATTGTGCATCCTCGTAATCAGGCCTTGAATAGGCCTGTAGCTGCAGCGTAGCGAAGAATTCGCTCCACCGTGAGAGAGGAGACCCTCGAGGGTTCCAGGGTGTGTGAATCAAAATATTCCAATCTAAGCGAGGCGAAGTAGTCGCACTCGCAAAGTACGTGAGCGGATGTTTCTTCCTTCTCCTGACACGACCTACAGAGAGGGTCGTCGGCAAAACCCATCAGATGGAGGTGCCTATTAAGCTGACAATGCCCGGTCAAAAGACCGGTGGCCAGCCTAATATCCCATCTGCCGAGCGAAATTAGGTCCCTAGCACGAGACCTGCAGGGACCATCGACAAACAGCTTTGTCTGTCTCTGGCACTCCACCTAATACCGGGGATAGGACGGCAAACCGAGCCCCCTAGAGTATCCACAGTGTGTTAAGCTTAGTTTAAGCAGAAGTATATAATACTTCTCTTCGAGAGAAGTGTACCACAAAGCGAGGTAAGTGTAACGTCACTCTTCCCAACATCGGAACATTTAGAGCAAGGTTACTAAACCGAATCACATACACGATAAATAGTTCCCTCATCATTACTCTATTAGCGCTTAAATATTTGGCAAGACGCGCTTGTGCATTTTGTCCCACGTCAAGACGAGGTTTGTGGGATGATTGCTTGGGATTTAGTGCCAAACAACTATAGAATTCACCTTGCGGTGCGATGCCCATTTGTAGTTTGATGAGCGGGAAAGCAAACTAAAAGGGTGAGCCTGGGAAGAATGACGTTACACAACTAAAGTATTAAGAGGATACAGAGTGTCATCCTTCTTCCATTATCCCCTTCTGGTTTAAGTTAGGTTTGCTTTGCTATGCTCAATGGGGGTCGGTCTTCTATCCCTACTTTCGCAAGCTTATCATGTTAAAAAATGCAGGTACATACCTGTTTGTAACAAAAATATTATTCAAACGCATTTGTCCTTTGCCTGGATAATATTGAAATTGAGAGCAGATGCCACCATCTGGTCCTTTTGGATTGGAACTGGCGGCGTAACCCATTCCTAAAGTGTTGTACTGGGAGAAATCTCGGGACATCAACGTGACGGTGAGACACGATTTCTCTTTTCCATAGTGGCTCAGTTTCTCTAGAACCTCGATCGGTGAGAGCAATTCGTCCTTCAGTGGATAATCCTCTGCTTCTTTGTTACGGAACACTTTATTCCCTCCTAAAGCTATTTGGTAGCCATCTTTCCGGTCATTACCATTAAGGTCCTGAGAAATATAATTGAAAAATATTATTACAAATTGAATAATTGAATTATTTGACGTCAGAAAAAATTTAATAGAAAAACTGGCATACCAATTCCCGAAACGACCGAGCAATAGGCGCGAAAATTAATCTTAGAATGTTTTCCAGTGTAAATCCCCGATTTTGATAGTAATTGTAAAATGTGTGGTCGACTATCACTTTTATATAGCACAATCGGTTTTGAGATGTTGGGTAAATAGCATCAACGAGGTGCGATATCGCTCCTTTATTTTTGGCTGTAAATTCACTTTTTGGTTCGTGTTCATTTCCAACTGTTCCATGTCGTAATTGGATTTGACTAACGACAAACTTCTTTTCATCAGATTCCGATGACTTCGTCAACGTGGACGAAAGATGGCATCCATTTTTGAAGTTTAACTTCGAGCATAGATTTTCAAGGTCTTTATCATTCTCGTTGGCTTCGACGGATGCAAAAAATACTTGAATAATAAGCAGAACAAGAAAACCTAACTTGTTAACTGCCATGTTTAGGGTCAACTATGAAAATTATTTTTGAAAAAGCGCGCGAAGAAATCTGGGTCCCACGTGAATGATAAAAGCTGGACATAAGCCAAATAGTTATCTCCAGACTCCAGTTCTCTCTACGAGCATAGCCCACTCGATCACGCACTCTATGCTACGAGTGTACGTATAGAGTCAACATATACCGAGTAAAGAAGAGTCTTTCCTTTGTTATCGTCTATCGGAATATTAAACTAAAAACTCAAGTAGTTTTGTATTTAATGTAATAAAAATTCAATATTGCATCCTCAACATAGGAAATAGATACCTTTTCGGGCCTTGATGAGCTTTATTCAGGTAATTGGACAATTTTGAGGTTTACGATCATGCCTCGGTTTACGTAGTCTCTGCCATAGACCCTTTATAGTTTAGAGAGCTTTCAGTTGGAGGAGGAGCTGAGTCTCGTGACATAATTTACGCCGCCATATTGGTAGGTTTAAAGCAGGAATGAACCTGAGACCACCCAATATGGCTACCAAAACAGCGGTAAGACTTGGGAGGGTGTGACGTACTACTATCCCATCTGAAAGCTCTCTATGGTCTCTGCTCGTCTCTCCCACTTTCCCGTGACCATATGCTGTTGCTGAACTTTCTGTCTTGCGACTCTTGCCGCGATTGTATACTTTAGTCTTCTTAATCACATTTTATAAATTATCAAGCCTGGAAGATATCTGTAGAAAGGAAAGAGTTTACCTTTTTAACACAAAATGGTTCTCCTCGAAAATGAGTCGGTGAGTTGATGATTAACAAGAGTATTCTACCAATTAAAAAATAGGAAATATAATTTTGGCCAAGGCTTAGGGGAAATGTTTGCATTTCTCAAAAAGGGTTAAAGCAACACTGCTCACTGCATTGATTAAAAATTTTAAGTGGTTAATAGAAACGACTAAATATTAAAATGATAATTATACTTTTATAATTTTCAGTTCCTTACTGAGTTGACACACATGTTCCAAAATGGTCGCCAGTCAGGATCAGTTTCATTGACAATGAAAAGATGTAAGCGAGGAAAATTAAATCCAAACTCAAAGTTTCTCCTTTGTTCGTAATTATTCATACTCGCGGCGCGTTCATTACGTTTTAGATGATGGGAAAACTAAACCAAAACCAAGACCTGAAAAGGCTCCTGAAGTTCCTCCCCCACCACCATCTGAATATAAATGTTTACTCAGGGCTAAATTAAGGAACAAAAAAATCGCTACTATCGTAAGATCAGAATTGTTAAAATATTATGAGCTAAACGCGACTGACACTTAACTTTTCAGGTTCACGCTAAGGATGTAAATAAGTTCCAACTTGTAAGAACCACGCATAATTAAAACTAAAACAAAATTATGCACATGGAGGATTTATACCAAGAGGCCAGGTTACCTGGAGGACAGAAACCAGTCTGTTTTTTGTCCTCCAGGTAGCCTGGTCTACTGATGTAAATGGTGTGAATCCTCCATGTGTGTAAACCATGGATGAAGGATGCGCGTGAGGAAATTTGTTTTCACGCTATAGGATCGGCAACTCCCTATCTCGAGCGACAGAATATTCTGTTACAACATCGGTTGTCAGCACGCGCAAAGCTATTTCTCTATGTAACGTAGCTTTGTACGTGCTGTCAAGAGACAAAAAACGTCAGGATCTTCAGGATTTAAAATATCCGCGAGTTTTTTAGCTCGAGTGCACGGACCTCTAGACCTTAGTTTCAAATGCGTGTAGTAGACTGTATGCAATTTCACACGTATTTGAAACTAAGGTCTAGAGGTCCGTGCACTCGAGCTAAAAAACTCGCGGATATTTTAAATCCTGAAGATCCTGAAGTTTTTTGTCTCTTGACAGCACGTACAAAGCTACGTTACATATACTCTGTATATACTCTGTTACAACCGACGTTGTAACAGAGTGTATACAGAATATTCTGTCGTCCGAGATAGGGAGTTGCCTATCCTGTAGAGTGAAAACAAATTTCCGCACGCGCATCCTTCATCCATGGTGTAAACTATCTATTACAATTAAAACTTGTCCATTTCAGGCTTATTCCAACCTTTTAAAAGGAAACATTGACGGATTAAAGAAGAAAGATAAAAAGAAAGTTCCTTCATCCAAGTCCAAAGCAACCCAATAAAAACAATTATTGTCTTACAGACTTTTCATTGTCTATTGTTGAATAAAAAATAAAACATCGCTATGTAAAACTCGCTCTTATTTTGTACATGAATAAAAATGTTATGTAAAACATCAAACTCATTTTTTTAATAATTAAATCTTCTAATCTTCCATAAATTGAAAACTCTGCACCTCTTAAACAAATATATTCCAGATATCAAAACAATCTATCATATTGGAATTTTACTTTTTCTAAATCTTTTTCCAGCCTCTAATTTTAATTTAATTAGAAATAATAATAATTAATAATTTAATACTTAAGAGGAATAATTAAATGCTCAGAAAACCTTTATATTATAAGCATTGATGAAGGATGCGCGTGAAAAACTTTCGACGCTCTACAGGATGTGCAACTCCCTATAATAAAAAGTAGACAAGTCGATACTAGCGCCGCCTGGCTATCAGCGCTGGAAACCTTCGCGTGAAAAATAAAAAATACTGAATATAAGAAAAAAAACCACTGTTTTACTTCTAGCAGACGACGCAAAGGAAAAAAAATAGATGGTAGCGCTGTGTTTTTTTCTTATGTCCAGTATTTTTTATTCCCCCCCCCCCCCCGAGGGTTTCCAGAACTGGTAGCCAGGCGGCGCTAGTATCGACTTGTCTACTTTTTAGTATAGGGAGTTGCACATCCTGTAGAGCGTCGAATGTTTTGCACGCGCATCCTTCATCCATGTTACAAATTTTAATAGGAATAAATTTTAATTTAAATATAATGAACGGCAATATTGAATAAGGAATTATATTAAAATTACAATTAACAATAATGATGCTGCTTTTCGGAATCTAATGATTGATAAAAGTCATCTGAGCATTCAATTAAATGAACTCCCCGATGTAAACTCATTTTGGGGTTTGAGGAGCGAAAATATTCAGAAAAAAGAGCCAAAAAGATCACCATGACGACGTCATCTTACTTCTTAGAAGTTAAAAGATCATAAAGATGTCACCATATAAACAAGAAGTGATATCTAGTTTATTAGGGAGAAGGTATAAGATGCCTAAGTATTCGCGCGCCATAGTCCCAGTCCCCCTTTCAAAATACAAGGGGGGGGGGCGTAAAAGGAGGCCGGGATATTTCGCAGCCTCTCCTCAGTCGGAAAATATGATTGTAATTTTCGTCATTCGCGTCGTGCTGACGTGAGTTTTCACGAACCAATGAGATGCACGTTACAATTTAGAGGCGGCGGGGATTAACTCCGGACCTACTATACTTTTGGACTGAAGATAAAGCTAGAAATATGGCGAATTTATACCTTCTCCCTAATAAACTAGATATCGCTTCTTGATATAAATAAAATCAAAAGATGGTCGACTCTTTTACAAATATTTCCTTTCTCTTTTCGGCCACGAACCCATTGCATTCATCCTTTATTTTATTTTATTTTTTTTAAGACTTAAATTTAATTAAAAATATTAGAGAATTATATTAATTAATTTACTATTCTTAAAAGAAAGACTGATAAATTGCGTAGAAAGTACAAATCTTAGTATGGCGTTAAGAGTTTAGCGTAACTCTTTGAGAGACAGGCAATATATTCAACACTCACAATGGGGGGGAAAGAAAAATTACAAAGAAAAAACATAACATAACGAGAGATGGCTCGACACCTACTTTGTTTCAAAGGTATAACATAAATATATATATACTTTTTTTTTTTAAATTTTAGGTTCCTTTTTTAAAATATTACGTGTATATCCGGTAATAAGTGTAAAGTGAATATATTTACCACTATATTTCTGTGTTTGAACATTCACCTTGTGTAGTAAACGCGATAGTACAAAGTTTTTGAACGCCAAAGAGAATAAGAGTTATCAAATTTTAACAAGTAGACTCCTTGACCAGGATAAGCGTGGCTACCGGCGTAAACTTCTTCGTGGCAATCGCGCCTATAGACTGGAATAATGACACTGATTGGCGGTTTCTTAAGTAAGTGGTCCGCGCTGCTATCTGGCGGAAGGTCGCCGTTATTCCGTCTTGCAGCGCCTCTTTCAACATCTGCTGAAAAAGAATAATACAGAATCGTTTGGTTGTTAGTTGCGACAGAGCCTTCCGTAGCTTGGCTCTTAATTGGCACATGGCGTCGTGATTTGTGAATGGGAGTTGCCAAAATAAATAAACGATGGCAGAAATTGTCTATTTAGTGTTACAAGTATTCTAGTACAAGGAAATGATACTTAACACATGTCCTTGTATTCTAATGCAAGGAAATGACGCGTGTCCTCGCATTCTTGCGCAATGAAATGACAAGTCCCTGCATTCTAATGCAAGGACACGACGCGTTCCTGCATTCTAATGCAAGGACACGACGCGTCCCTGCATTCTAATGCAAGGAAACGAACCGTGTCCCTATATTCTGATGCAAGGAAACGAACAGTGTCCCTGCATTCTGATGCAAGGAAACGACGCGTGTCCCTGCATTCTGATGCAAGGAAACGACGCGTGTCCCTGCATTCTGATGCAAGGAAACGACGCGTGTCCCTGCATTCTGATGCAAGGAAACGAACAGTGTCCCTGCATTCTGATGCAAGGAAATGACGCGTGTCCCTGCATTCTAGTGCAAGGAAATGACGCGTGTCCTCGCATTATTTCGCAAGGAAATGACGCGTGTCCTCGAATTATTGCGCAAGGAAATGACGCGTGTTCTCGCATTGCCGCGCAAGAAAATGACGCGTGTTCTCGCATTGCCGCGCAAGGAAAAGACGTGTGTCCTCGCATTACCGCGCAAGAAAATGACGCGTGTTCTCGCATTACTGCCCAAGAAAATGACGCGTGTCCTCGCATTACTGCGCAAGGAAATGACGCGGGTCCCTGCATTCTGATGCAAGGAAATGACGCGTGTCCCTGCATTCTGATGCAAGGAAATGACGCGTGTCCCCGAATTCTGATGCAAGGAAATGACGCGGGTCCCTGCATTCTGATGCAAGGAAATGACGCGTGTTCTCGCATTACTGCCCAAGAAAATGACGCGTGTCCTCGCATTACTGCGCAAGGAAATGACGCGGGTCCCTGCATTCTGATGCAAGGAAATGACGCGTGTCCCTGCATTCTGATGCAAGGAAATGACGCGTGTCCCTGCATTCTGATGCAAGGAAATGACGCGTGTCCCCGAATTCTGATGCAAGGAAACGACGCATGTCCTTGCATTCTAATGCAAGGAAATGACACTTCTCCAACAGAAAGGGAACGACGTCACAAAAATTTACCATTCAACTACCCCAGTGGCAATTGGTTGTATGTTCAATAAATACCTTGGTCATGTTCAGTATTCTCTTCATTTGTATCCTCGTCATCAGTGTCCTCACTCTCGGAAATGTGTACTGACACTTGGGTCCCCGGATTTTTGGTCCATTCGAAGTAGACGCCGAAACCAATGTCGTAGGAATCAGTTGCAAACTCCCAAAATAAACACGAACCATCAGAATGGGTAGGAACGCGAACCGTAACAGTCTCTCCGTGGCCAACTCTTATTACACTATCCCCGCCCCCTTCTTGTCTTATAGAGTCCTTAAATTCCACAATCTCCTTTCTGGTCCACATTGACGCTGAAGCTATAGGTGGTGTGCCATCATCCACTGCGATAAAAAGTATACCAATGAATTGCAATTGTAACATTTTGACAAAATTAAGATCTTACATTCTTCCTCGCTGGTATCTGGTTCCGAGCTTCCATCAACGTCCAATTTATCATTGACGTCATCTTCCAAATCTTCGCTCTGTCCCTTATGAAGACTTTTGACGTTTAAATTGTTATTGTTACTATTCCTAACATATTTGCCCGGTTTGGAAGCTAACGAAGTCGCGCTGAAGGAAGACAAAGGATTGGTCACGGAAGATCCATTTACTTGTTGGGCCTGTTGTTGCTGTTGATGCAAAAACTGACGTTCCAGTACTTGCTGCATGTACTGCTGATAGTGCTGCGTTTGTAGCTGCCGAATTAAGCTCGCTTGCTGCATGGAGAAAAAATGTATATACATTAAAAAGTAAAAAAACCATAAATTCACAGTACAGGGTTCGTACAAAATTTTTGGAATGAAATTCCCTGACTTTTCCATTCCAGGTTTTCCCTGACTAAATTCCACACATTTCCCTGACCATTTGCAATAACGTACATGGCGAACGTATATGAAAACCAATCTATATTCACTCAAATAATTTTTGCACGAGTTATTGTTATAAAAATTAGCCAATTAATTCGTTTAAATTTAATTTAAAGTAAATCATAAATAACCTGAGCGAGCGAAGCGAGCTCCGCGAATTTGGGGCTTTGCTCAAATCTCAGACAAAAAATTTTCTGGTCACCCTTATACTTTAAATTTCCCTCCAATATATTTTTCCCTGACATTTCCCTGACTTTTTAGGTCCATTTTAAATTTCCCTGACTTTTTAGGCCCACTTTCAATTTCCCTGACTTTTCCAGGTTTTCCAGGTCGTGTACGAACCCTGCAGTATGTGATCCTCAAGTCTAAAACCATTTTGGTCTACACAAATTCTTTCAATTCAAACAAAATCATTGATCTTGGATTTTTTTTGTGGCAATTTTATACAAAACTCTATTGCATTTCCTAAACTTAAAGGAAAGTAGGAAAAGTTCAGGTAACATAACACAAGCGTAACATTATACCTTAAAAGAACGGCCATTTTCTAAATATTAAAGGAAAAATATTAAAATAAATGATCTCGTTTACAAAATAATTAGCATTTAATTAAGTCTTAAAAACGAGGAATACCGCGCCACCCGCCATTGGTTTAGTGGCGTCTGCTAAATCGAACCACTTACCCCTACAGGATTGGTTGAATTCTAATAGGCTGAGAGAGCCTAGGGGTAGCAGACGCCACTAAACCAATGGCGGATGGCAGTCTGGGAAATAGCAGCACACTTCCTCTGGTCCAAAACTAGTTTATTAATTGCTTGGACTAGTTTTTTAATTCAAGAAGTGGGGTTACTGGTCCCCGGGACCAGTTTATTAATTGCGAATCTATAGAAAAAAAAGGCTGGTACCAGTTCGGAGACCAGTTTATTATTTCGGACACTAGGGGGGTCACTGGTCCCGAGGACTAGTTTAAAAAATATCCTTATTTCCCAGACTGGATGGCACAGTAGTCCACGTTTTTAAGACTAATTAAATGCTAAAAAAAGTCCGTTCTTTTAAGGTATAATGTTATGATAGCTGAACTTTTCCTTTAAATCTTCACCCGCACATTACACTTACAAGTAGTTTTTGTGTTCACTTTCACATGATCACAATTGGAAGCAACACTAAAAATATCCTTAAGAAAATAATATCACTAACCTGTTCAGGATTTCCAGGATGTTGTTGTTCAGCGTACGCTTTGAACTGGTGATAGGTTTGCTGATTTAGGGCATCCTGAATCAATCTCCTTAAATTATCAAGAATACATATAAAAGTGGGTTAACTTATTCAATATTTATTTTTGCAGAAATCAAGGACCACAATGTTTGCACGAGAGAGAGAGGGGGAATTATTGATTTTAACCTTAACCTAGTTGGACAACCAATAATTATAGGAAATGGGGTCTCTAAGAGAGAAGAAGGCCAAGGGAGGGGTGAAAACAAAAATCAATATATTGATCAAGTACATGGATTACAGGATACATGGCTTATTATAATAGGGGAATTTAATTACAACTACATTGCCCTAGTTTCATAATTAATTAAGAATTCGGGTCCCAATATTAATTAAAATAACAACTAATTTATTAAAAAAGTTAAAAAAATAATTCATTATTAACTGATTTCCAATATTGATTTGGATTTTGGATTTAAAGTATTTCAAATTTGACAACTGTTAATATGAAAATCTATTGTATTTATAATTAACAACTCACTTTTGTTGAATTTGTACTTGGCGATCTGCTTCCTCTTTCCTTCGAGCTTCTTCCTCAAGTCTGAGACGTTCCGCTTCTTCTTCTTCAAGCCGTTTCATTTCCTCAGCTTCTTTCCTAAGTAATGTAAACACAACAACTTTAGGAAAACAAATTTCCCTGAGATTTCCAGGTTTTTCCCGTATATGGCGTATCCTATGGAGCAAATGTTAACGAAGGAGGGGGAAGGGGCAAATAGGACTATTACATAATCAAAGGACACCCCTATATCTCTAGTAGAACCAGAGTTATGAGCCTCCAAAGTATAGAGTAATGTTAATCCTATGGAGGGTATGTTTATGAACATTTTGCTTAATTACTCGGCCCCTGTTTGACGTAGCCCTATGTTTTTAGTATGGTTGGATGGGGGACAAATTGGACTATAACATACTCAAAGGACACCCCTATATCTCTAATATAACCAGAGTTATGAGCCCCCAAAGTATAGTGTAATGTTAATCCTACGGAGGGTATGTTTACGAACATTTTGCTTAATTACTCGGCCCCTGTTTGACACAAATTTCCCTGATTTCCCTGAATTTTACTAAAAATTATAAATTTCCCTGAGTTTTCCATGAGGTTTTTGTCAACTATTTATTTCCCTGATTATTCCAGGTTTTCCCTGTTTTCCAGGTTTGTATGAACATTTTATACCAAATTTAGAGAGAGTTAGTTACCTTTTCTTCTCTTTCTCGTCAAGATCTAGTTTATGAGCTTTAACAAATGGACGAAATAATGGACAAACACTGTCTAAAAGCTTTATAAATTTTTCCATAGCTTCGCTAGGCTCCAAACCTCCTAATGAAGCCCATGCTTGCCTGTATATAACAGCGGAAATATTATTGAAAATCCGTGGATTATCTTATATTATTGATAAATAAAAGTTAATATACCGTCTGTCCCTGCCAATCACGTCAAGATAACCAACGGGTGGTGAGGTTTCTACGGAATATTTACCATGGGTTACTTGTTGCGTGTATGCTATAAGCTGAAGTTTGTCTTTATACGATGCGTGGAATGCCTTTCCTTCATGGTCTACAATATTCCACGAAAAAACAATTAAATTAATAACATAAACATAACAATTTACGCAACAACAGTCAACAGCTATAGAAGTATGGAATATAATTTCAAGTGAGAGCCAAGGCTTAACATACCTTTCAAAAATGTTGTTGCTATTTTATACAGTTCCTTTAAATTAAAGCCCCAAGAGTTTTCGTAATCATCATTTTCAACGTTCAAACACTTTTTATCTTCCATAGTTTTCTTAATTTCGTTTAAATTTGGCGTAATATTTAAATTTTGTATCTCATGCACACACTTATCCGCGTCTCCCTCCATCTTGAAAGTTAATTCCATAAGTTGAAACCCTACTGGTTGAAATTTCCTAACCACGATGGAGTATGGACCAATCGTCATTACGAACGCGTGTCAACTGTTCACGTCATCACAATGCGTACGCCAGTGAATGAGAAATGGCGCCAATTTTTAAAGGCAATAAGCATGGATAAAGAATTTGTTTTCACGCTATAGGATAGGCAACTCCCTATCTCGAGCGACAGCTTATTCTGTATATACTGTTACGACATTGGTTGTCAGCACGCGCAAACCTAGGTCTCTATAGCCATGTTCACACTTGCACAGGGTAAACCGGTTCGAAGTGATTCAAACCGCTTTCAAATCGTATTGTGCCGTTCACATGTCACTTTTAGCGTTTTTCTTTGTGGTCGCCCGAGAGCGCTCTGAGATCGCTCCATATTTTCGTGTAACGTCATCGCTCTAGCTCGGAGGACCAAATGTAGTTGCTCCCAATGAAAGACAAGTGTTATCAGAGCGGTTTTGTGACGTCATCAGGCGCTCCATTTTGGTCGCTCCGTCTCTAGAGTCGGAGCGGTTGGGATCAATTCGGGAGCAAAACGGGAGGGAGCGACTGGGTCAATGTAAGACACGCCTCCGTCTCGGAGCAGCTCGTTTTTTTCCAATGAAAGACGACTTTTTTTTCGGAGCGCTCTGTGTAAGTGTGAACATGGCTTATGCAACCAGGGAGTAAGGAACGTTAGAGGGAGTATTAAAGTGAATAGGCGCGTTCGTTAGATTCGTGGCTAAAATCGTCTCTCTCTGGCGCTGACTCGGGGACTCAACGCGGTGTCCGCGCGCATGCGTCAAATTTAAAAACCGTCGTGCATCTGTTTTTTAACGAGGCATTTTTCTGTTCTCGCCGTTACGGCAAGCCCGGCCGCCGGCGGCTCGAGATGCGCCGCTCGGCCTCAGCCGATGATATCTAACCAAGGCTTAGTGTAGTTTTCGTGTCTAATTTTATTCTCAGAGAGATAATTTTTAAATTCTCTCTGCTGGCGGTAGTAAACGACGTCACTCGCGCCTGCGCGTTAGCAAAAATTGAGGAACGGAGATAAAAATTCCTACCCCCACTTTCTTTACCATTTGCCACTGTATGACGGTTTTTTTAGCATTAGATCAAAACTCCCTCTAACGTTCCTTAGCTTTGTGCGTGCTGACAAGAGACGAAAAACTTGAGGATCTTCAGGATTTAAAATGTCCGCGAGTTTTTTAGCTCGAGTGAACGGACCTCTAGACCTTAGTTTCAAATACGTGTAGTAGGCGCCGCTGTAGGCAATTTAACACGTATTTGAAACTAAGGCGGCAGGCCTAGAGGTCCGTGCACTCGAGCTAAAAAAACTCGCGGATATTTTAAATCCTGAAGATCCTGAAGTTTTTGGTCTCTTGACAGCACGTACAAAGCTACGTTACCAAAAACGGATTTATGGGATAAGAACGTCGGATCGTACCTTTAGCCTCTAGTACCATCCTCGCATACTTTTATTGAGAAACTTCGTCTGCTTATATTTTGACTCCACCCACAAATTCGATCTCTAGAAGTAGCTATATACAGAATTTGTGGGTGGAGTCAAAATATAAGCAGACGAATTTTCTCAATAAAGTATGCGAGGATGGGGAGTGAATTCGCTAACTCCGACGTTCTTATCCCATAAATCCGTTTTTGACGTTACATAGAGACCTAGCTTTGCACGTGCTGACAACTGATGTTCTAACAGAGTATATACAGAATAAACTGTCGTCCGAGATAGGGAGTTGCCAATCCTGTAGAGTGAAAACAAATTTCCTCACGCGCATCCTTCATCCATGTCATCACTATGCGTACGCGGCGCCAGTGAATGAGAAATGGCGCCAGTGAATGAGAAAATGGCGCCAGTGAATGAGAAATGGCGCCAGTGAATGAGAAAATGGCGCCAGTGAATGAGAAAATGGCGCCAGTGAATGAGAAATGGCGCCAATTTTTAAAGGCGATAAGTATGAAGAAAATAGACAAAGATTCGAAATATTTTAAGCGACGTGCCTTTTATTAAATATAATATAAAAATGTGCGCGTGTTTAAACACAGTATATAAAAATAGTTTTCTTTTCCATGAATTCTTTTTCAAGGAAAACAATAAAAAAATGCTGATAAACCAACTCTTAATTCTAAAAAACTACATACCTAGGCCTAATTGCGATATAAAAACAAACCCCTACTGAATATTTCAAAATCATTCTAAATGCTAATATCCAACTGCAGACTAGAAACGTGTCAAAATAAAATAAAAAAACCCACTGGTTTGGTGGTATAGAGTGCAAATAAAAAAAATCAAGGTTTGATATAACATTTAAGAGTCTTTTAGTGAGGCTTTAATAAGGTCAATTTTAGATTTGTTTTGTATCGATGGACGGATATATAATTATATTTTTTTTCACACTTTGCATAACATAAACTAAACCTGAACACCTATATTAATACCCGCTATTTTCTTACGTAAGACGTTCACAAGGCGTTCCAACCTGTGAAATTAAATCAATAAAAATGTTTAATTGGAGAAAAATTATTTAATTAATATTTAGTCTTTAAAGGGAGGGTGAAGTAGAAAATCAAGTGATTTTTTATCAATTCTTCTACTAATTACAAGACCAGTCTGCATAGTGTAACATTCAGGAAATACTTCTGAATGATTTTAAAATTAAAATTAGGTTCAGATTTTATGGGTAATTTTAAAGAAGGACTTCCGACCAATCGCGTAACGCCCTGCCTTTTTATTAACAAAATTCTCGTGGCACGCGCCATGCCTAAAGAAATTTATCACGAGATTTGATAAAATTTTCGCGCGACGTGACAACCGTGGCGCGAGACATGGAACGTGCCACGAGAATTTTGTTAACAAAAAGGCAGGGCGTTACGCGATTGGTCGGAGGACCTTATTTAAAATTATCCTTAAAATATGAACCTAATTTGAATTTTAAAATCATTCGGAATCTGTATTTCCTGAATGTTTCACTATGCAGACTGGTCTTATAATTAGTAGATGAATCTATATAAAATCACTTGATTTTCTACTTCACCCTCCCTTTAAAGCGAAGACTATTGCGCAAAAATTGGTTTATAGTCGTCTGCTAGCCCGAACCTCTTACCCCTACAGGATTGGTTGAATTTTTAGAGGCTGGGGGGGAGGGGAGGGGTAGTAGGTTCAGTTTAGCAGACGTCACTAAACTAATGGCTGAGGGCACAGTAGTCTTCAATTTTATTAAGACTAATTAAAGGCAAATTATTTTGTAATAAAAGATTTGAATATTTTTCCTTTTATATTTAGAAAAAGGCTGTTCTTTTAAGGTAAATGACTTATGTAATGTTACCTGAACTTTCCCTATAAAAAATAAATGACTCACTTTTTGCAATTATCTTCAGCCTCGTGTCTGGCTTTAATTTCCTTCTGTAGTTTCACTCTCAATTCTTCATCAATGTTCGAATTGACACTGTCAATATGAAAAACTCCAATTTCTTCTTCCTCATCGTCATCGTCATCGTCGTCCGAATGTAATTTTGGCAGTTGTTCTTGGCTTTTACTACTGTCATGTCCATTTAAAGAACCATTAGTGTTCTGAAGAGAGTATAACCTCAAGGAACTCAAATCATCCTCCATTTCTGTCATTTTATGCATAGCTGCCATGGCTTTACTACGTTCCTCGGAAACCTGCATTGAGAAAAGAAGTATATATAAAATTTACCGAAAACAATATGACGCTTTCGGCTTTATTGAACCTTTTGGCAAACAAAACCATCGCAGTTCCATATTTCACGGGGGTTATTCAGTTCATCCATTAGAGATTGAGGTTGCGAAGAACCTCTTCTAGAGTTTAAACTTGAAAGTTGGCTCTTACGGCCACGACTAGCTCGATTAACTTTGGCTAGTATTTGATCCTTATGAAATTCGAGTTTTGTTGGACTGTAAGTTTCGTCCAAGCCTTTTAGTAGTTGGTCCAATCCCTATAAAGATTAAAGATGTTACTCAACTGCAATAAACAGTCCGAGAAGGCTTAACTTATTAAACTTACAACTGTGTCACAGTCACTTTCTTCTTCCGTGCATTCATTTCTCCATATGTTTTGCCTAAAAAGAAAAAAGGTACGTAACACCAGAAGTATATAATACTTCTCTTCGAGAGAAGTGTACCACAAAGCAGGGTAAGTGTAACGTCATTCTTCCCAACATCGGAACATTTAGAGCAAGGTTACTAAACCGAATCACTTACGCAATAAATAGTTCCCTCATCATTACTCTATTAGCGTTTAAATATTTGGCAAGACGCGCTTGTGCATTTTGTCCCACATCAAGACGAGGTTTGTGGGATGATTGCTGAGGTTTTAGTGCCAAACAATTATAGAATTCACCTTACGGTGCGATGCCCATTTGTAGTTTGATGAGCGGGAAAGCAAACTAAAAGGGTGAGCCTGGGAAGAATGACGTTACATAACTAAAGCATTAAGAGGATACAGAGTGTCATCCTTCTTCTATTATCCCCTTCTGATAACACCTTGTTAGCTTTCTTAACATCTTACAAACTAGATTCTATTTAGTAACTATTTACCTAAATATTATTTGTTTTAAACTTTCAACTTCAGCCATTAGTTTGTTCCTTTGTTCGATAACCATTTCAAGACGTTCCTGAGAAGCTTTATCTCGTTCCTTTTGAGCATAATATATTTCTGCTAACAATTCGGAAAAATTTCCTGCAGTGTTATTTGGCGTTTTCGTTCCACCAGACCATTCTGGTTGCGATTGGCTTTGACTTTGATGTTTTTTCCAGATCTAAAATTTTAACATGATTAGTTACATCTTAGTAAGTGTCTCAAGGCACTTACCCGATGACAAATGTCTTCCAGCGAATCTCCACAACTGTCTATTTTACTCTTTCTCCAAGAATCCAAGCAACAAAGGGAAGGTTGTGGGAAAACTAAAACGTGAGGAGGAGCATCGTTTACTTCCGTTTCATGATGATGGTGATGATGATGATGATGTTGATTGCAAACGAATGATTGACTTCGTTTCTTTCTTCTACTTGATTCATCTCCGCAAGTAGTTCGTTTACCACGAGATAAGAGAGAGCTCTTCCCATTACTTTTACTTCTCCGAGAAGGACGACGTTCTAATGAAATTTGAGGGTCACTGTTATGGCGCCTTTCAATGCCGCAACATATAGGTTTAATTGGAAGATCTAGAAAGAATTACGTAATAGATATTTTTGAGATTCAGGGGAGACACTATTTTGACTATAAGTAAAGGATTTAGGTGGAATTCATAAACGTCGGACGCAACGCAATTTAGTACAGGCAAAGGCAGGGCGTCGTACACAAACTTCCGCCTTTTGCACACGACGCCATGCCTTTGCCTGTACTAAATTGCGTTGAGTCCGACGTTTATGAATTCTACCTTAAGTCTACATTAGGTTGGGTTGCTGTTAGGTAAAGGGCATTCAAATAACAGAAACTTTTACCGAAGGTCTTCAAAGGGAAGTATATACTAACCACAAACAATGCTTTCATTTGAGAAGCTGTTTTCATCATTTGGGTATTTTCGGGAACAAGGCGTATTACAAGGCGGTGTATAATATACAGAATTGTTCTTAGTATTAGGAGTAAAATGAGGTGTCAAACTAAGTCCTCCGTGTCCTAGAGGTAACTTTATCGGTGTACTAGATGAACAACAATGACGGTCACGTCTTGTGGCAGAGACCTCTGAAGCAAAGTTATTGAAAAGGGCCTTTTGGGGAGTCCTCAGCCTGGATTTTGACGGAGTTATGGGCCACTGAGTTAAGTAATCAGCATTGCCATCAGATGAAGGCAAATTAAGTTGATCCCCTTGAAAGCTTCCATAGTCAGAACCAACATCGGTAAATGGGCTACCACCACTTTCTTTACTAGCTGAACTAGCTGAGCTACTTGATTTCGACAGATTTTGATTTCTGGAGGCAAGTTCGGTTTTTAAGTCTTCTGGCACTTTACGAATTCCATCAACGTTGGGCTTTTTAGTTTCATTGATTTTATCAGTTTCAGACAAAGGATGTATCAACGTTAAGGATGAATCTGACTGGACGGAGTTTCCTTTGCCACTCTCGCTAGAGTAGGATAATTTCCTTCTAGGTGGTTTAGCGGGCGGGCACTTTGACTTGGGTAGGGTGTTCATTTTTACACTCTTAAATATTCCATGATTTCCTTTTCAATTTGAAATAACCGAATCCTAAAGTATTTTTTTACGTTGTTATGAGCCAAGGCTTAAGTTAAATGTCAATCATGACGTTAGTGACGGTTAGTCTTAGTAAGTCGCGACAGTACTCTGTGAACCAATTAAATAAGGATTGAAATTAATAAAACTTTTATTACTTACTTGCTCGCATTATAAAACGTTTGAAACAACAACAATTCATACATAGAGAGCATCTTTACGCCATTCCTTTAATAAAATTATAACAATACCCTGTCCTAAAATGCTACACGGCGACTTTTCAACATTGACCGAAAAATTTGAATGAATGAAAAGTGTATACGATACGATACGATTATGTTTTTATAAAGTGATGTTAAGCCAAGGAGAACTATAACTGGAGTGGCAAAACAATTTTATATGATGTGTTTATCTTTTGTTTGTATTTTTGTTTTAATCCAATTTTCACCTTAAAAACCGAGTTATATCAACTTTAATTTCATTTCGGAAAAGTCAGAATTTTCAGATAATTGTTCAATTTGTCAAATCAGTTCCAGGCGAATCTGGTTTCTAAGTCCACTCTAGGGTTTATCCTCTTTGTACAGTAAACCGAAGCAGTGAAGCTACGGGAAAAGAATGGGGATGAAAATCCACATGGTACTTTTAGCCCAATCGGGGCCCGGCCATTCATTCCCTACGCTAGTACATTTCCTTTCTGTCTGCTACATTAATTTTAGTCGGTTTAACTTTGTTCACAGCTGGGTGCCTGCCGCCGGACACTAGTTTGTTTATTATTGAAGATAGACGTTTTTGAGCACGGATTTTATTTAACGATTTCACGCTCTCTTTAATTCTAAAAAATGGGCAAAATGTATTGCGCCGCGCCTTTCTGTTTCAGCACCAAAGGTCAAGGAGGAGGCCTACCCGAAAAGATGTTCTATTCTTTTCCTTTAAAAGATCCAGAAAGGTAAGTAAATGGTGAAAGGGGATGATGCACTCGTGTCATGTGCACTATTTTTCATGTGGGATGGTGCACTATTTTTCATGTGGGATGGTGCACTATTTTTCATGTAGTATGATGCACTATTTTTCATGTGGTATGGTGCACTATGTTATGATAATGGGATGGGATGGGAAGGTGCACTGTGTCATGCTAATGGGATGCGATGATGCACTGTATCAAGCTAATGTGATGGTGCACTGTGTCATGCTAATGGGATGGGATGATGCACTGTGTCATGCTAATGGGATGGGATGATGCACTGTGTCATGTTAATGGGGTGGGATGATGCACTGTCATGAAAATTGTATGGGATGATGCACTGTCATGCAAATTGGATGTGATGATGCACTGTCATGCAAATGGGATGTGATGACGCACTGTGTCATGCTAATGGGATGTGATGACGCACTGTGTCATGCTAATGGGATGTGATGACGCACTGTGTCATGCTAATGGGATGGGATGACGCACTGTGTCATGCTAATGGGATGGGATGACGCACTGTGTCATGCTAATGGGATGGGATGACGCACTGTGTCATGCTAATGGGGTGGGATGATGCACTGTGTCATGCTAATGGGATGGGATGATGCACTGTGTCATGCTAATGGGATGGGATGATGCACTGTGTCATGCTAATGGGATGGGATGATGCACTGTGTCATGCTAATGGGATGTGATGATGCACTATGTCATGTTAAAGGGTAGGGGTGAAGCACTATCATGTTCATGAGATGGTACAATGCACTCGTGATTTTATGGGTCATATCATGTGATGTTGTGGGTCATGTAATGTTATGCTATGGGGATGGGATATATTCATGTGAGGATGAGAATGCGCTCATGTGATGTTATGGGTCATGCCATGCAATGTTATGCTATGGGAGACACTCATGCGAGTATGAGACCATGTCATAGGATGATGCACTACGTCATGTTAATGGGATAGTATGATGGACTATACCAAGCTAATGGGATGGGATGATGTACTATGTCGAGTTAATGTAATGGTATGAAGCACTGTCATGTTAATGAGATGGTATAATGCACTCATGGGATGTTAAGGGTCAGATGGGATGGGATAGGATGTCATGTTATGCCATACTATTATGCACTTGGGTCAAGTTTAAGTTATAGGTCAGTGTACCTATTGAGAGCTTTTAGTTGGCTGAGTAGTACGCCAAACCCTCATGTCTTACCATAGTTGTGATGCCCATAACATGGATGAAGCCAACCTTCCTGGCTCCCTCCATGTGGGTTTCAGCTTTCCTCCTGCACTGAACCCACCAATATGGCCGTGTAAAATTTAAATTAGATTATTTTGACTCTCACCTACCAGATTACAAGTCTGGGTTAACAACGTTGGACGACACGAACTAATTGAAAAAGCGGAAGAAAACCCGCAAAAAATGAAAAACTACCATTTGTGCGTGGATCACTTTGATCCTCTACAATTAATGAATGCCAGGGACCCAAAATCAAAATTAATTAAAACAGCCATTCCAACAATTTTCTATGACAAAAATCAAAAACGCATATTATCAGGCATTTTAGGTTTAGAGCATGTTGCCAAGTTCCACGAAAACAAAAGCCCCGCAATAACAACAATAAACCACAGACATAACGTGTTTCAAATGACTCCCACCAGCATCAATCACCTCGCTCGAATTGACCTTACAGAAACGCAAGCCATGGTTTTGGACCAACTAAAAAAGCAAAATATCAAAGTCATAAAACTAATGGATGAGGAGACAACATTGGAAAGCACCCAATCAGTATTACCGGAGAGTAATACACCTAGAGTCATGTTACTAACGAACGACAGAACCCAATTAATCGAAGTTAAAGGTGAATCGATAGTAGCCATTGTTACGGATAAAGTTATTAAAAATAAGTTACAAAAAGTAAAGCGTCAAGCTTGGCGTCTACAAAATCAAAATGTCAAGCTTCGCGTCCAAGTAAAAGAGCTCAAACGTGGAATAACCATCGATAAAATCATCGAAAAATCCACTGAATACTTAGACGATGGAATCTTGAAAGACTTGCTGATATTTAACTTAAGAAATGCCGGTAAAAAGGCGGCGGGAAAACGATTCTCTAATAATATAAAGTCATGGGCTTTGAAATTTTATAAGAAATATCCGAGAGCCTACAGGGATTACCACAAAGATTTGGGGTTACCGGATCGAAGAACTCTGAATTTATACGCCCGTGGATCTGATGAACCCATTCCGGAAGAACTTATTACGGAAATTCTACCCGATGTCAAGGATAGCGACGACGAAGATCTTCTAAGCGAATTTACTGAAGAAGAAATAAAGCAAGCGCTCCAAGATGACGCGGAATTGAGTGATTTACACGACGATGACTTAAGTGATATGGATGTAAATGAGGATGAAAGTGTTTCGCAAAATGCTTCGCAAACCATAAATGAAGAACAGGAGATTCTAAATAATTCCCCCGCAACATTCACCATTGAAGTGATACAAAATCAACCTTCGCCTTCTACCGCTGTGCCTATATCTGAATTGCAGAGCGAACATAATCAGCTAATTCCAAATAATACCGCTTCAACTCCTGGTACCTCGGAAACTATCCTTGAACCAATTGCAATTAATTTAAACTCGCCGTTATTGAACGTACAAACTGTGCTAAGTGTTAACACATCGCTTCCAGAAATTGCAGATAATATTGCCGAAGAAAATGCAATAACGTAAAAAAAAATTGTTCTATAACCCTGTAATATATTGTTTTGCCGTACTTTTGTAACAATGTAATAAATTAACCCAAATCCGAAGGAAGGGGCTGACGTTCTTTTGGAAGTCAAAATTTCCAACGACAAACTGCGTTGCTTGTTGCTTGTATAATTTTTTCACCAATTTTTTTAGGAAACATTGAACTTAGTCTAAAATGAGAAGGCATAACTTTCTGAAATATTTCTGGCAACGCTTGCCAACTCTCAACTATAATGTTTAGAGCAAACGTATCGATGGAATGTTTCCCTTGAGATTTTCAAAGCACATTGTACTTGATTGTACCTCTTTTGTCTCCCCAAAACTAGTACCGCACCAAACTGACGCTATTTCTCTTCACTTTTTAAAATAATGCCCAATCAGCCACAATAGCCCACGCTTTAGCGCGCGCACCCTTATCCAAGACGAGGAAATATATATATACATTCTAAAAATATACTTCTCCACTTGAGAGACCGAGAGAAAGTGAGTTTTCTCTTCCTTGCATGTCAGGAAGATGAAAGGTTTATCCATAATGGTTCGTCAGCGACAATTTCTCTGTTGCACGAAAACAGTCGAGTGCCACGTGTAAAAACAATGTGGCCAAGATAAATTGGTCAGAACTAACAATGCTAGTAAGCAACAGCAAAGTTCATAGATAAAAACCAAAGGTATGCTTCGTTCACATTTGCCAGCCATTGGCCGTAGACACCATGTAAAATTAGAAGCGAACGACTCGATCTCCTCTCAACCTCTACACGAACTAACCGATAGAAGTGGTTTTTGGGGGGTCAAAGGTTAATAGAAAAGAGTACCTATGGTGGCGATACAAACATTTATTTTTGGTACTATAATTAGCCTCTGCTACTTAGGAGCCTATTCACGCATGTTCCCTGTGCTACGGTCGTGAGAGGGGTTCGACACTATTCTGAGAGGTAAAGGGGTGTTTCTTTTATTACACGGCGCGAGAAAGTTTCAACGAAGTATACTTTTGGTTTTTATCTATGAACTTTTGATGTCATGTTCAGCAATTCGACCCTCGCGAGTTTGAAGATTTCCCCTAACATTTTCTCCACGCAATAGACCTTTTCGACTTAAGAAAGGGGTAGGCAACCCTCAGAATCGGGACATACGAGGGGGTTGATACATTACCGTTTCTGTGCACTCTCATGATACAAAATTACTACAGCACAGGCGCCAAAAAGCGAGAGGGAAGGCGTGTCTTTCCCTCTTAGTTACATCGAAATGGTCTATTACTGGTCGCGGATGCTGATTCCTACCCCGTGTAGTATCCGAGCGATGGGCTGGTCACTCAGTGTAATCGGTGTACACGACAGTACCTTTGACTGTACTAAAGTGATTACGCGCAATCTTTAAAAGTCCTGCCCTTGACAGTGTTGAAATGATTACACGTAATCTTTAATCGGTGTACAAGGAATCTAACAGTGATTAGCCCCTCGTATCAGAGTACCTACCATACTCCTGGTTGATTTACTATTGGATCGACTTAAAGCTGTTAAACCATTATACATAAACCTTGATCGAAGCAACGCTACCATATATACTTTTTACCACCCTTACTTTCTCTTCTGTCCCTGGAAACATTTTGGCACCGGAACTAGCTCCCAAAAACATTTTAGCAGTCAGCGCAGCACCACTTTTCTCTTCCTCTCACATCTTCGAAGTACGCTTCCGTCCCGAACGTCTTTCGCTTCCACTTTTTTCACGAACTCGGGCGTCGGTGGTTGTTCTTCGAAGAAACAGGTGGTTAAACTAATATTTTCTTCGATTGTCGTGTCCATGAAAAAAATGCCATTTTTTTTAAACGACGTGATTTTTCTTCAGGAATATAGATTGTAGTTGAAATTGTAACTACAGCGAGACGAAAATGGTTTACTGCGATTTGATATCCCGCGAAAGCACTTGGATGTGGACACCACCCAGTATCTTGGAAAGATACTACCAAACTCATCCACTTTTGGTACAAGTCGATTTTGAAGTGTTCGGAGGAGTTCATGGTAAATTTTTAAAATTTTTCTCATCGACGATTTTTAGTGTAAATTTTAACCTAGTTAATTCTAAAGAGATGAAATTGAATAAATTTAGCGATGAATCCGATTTATAATTTTTTATTCGTGAATCATCTGCCAAAATAAATTCAAAATTCTTTTTTTTTTTTTCATATGAATAGAATCTAATTTTGAAAAGGGCTTCCGTTACTAAGAGATAGAAGTTAAGACGCGAAAGGGTGGGTTAGTAAACGAGGGGTAATTCACTCTTGATATCAAGGAGGTGTTTTTCGAATTCCTAAATTTCTGGTTGATGGATGGAACACGGCTTTTAGTTATGACGTCACGTCAGAATCAAGGCGAACGTCACTTGACGCATATGTGGTGTTTTCTTCATTGAAAAACATCGGGGTGATATGGGGTTGATGTCGCACTATGTTGTTCACACAATTTTTACACTGAACATCAAATTAATAGAGCTATCTCAGTTGTGACGTTAGTACATAGGTAAAACGTCACGGGCTTAGCTTTGGCAGTGCTCGGTCATGTTTGGTATGGTACCGCTTTGGTTCTATGGGCAAATAGCATGGGTGACGTCACACTAAGGCTTCAATTGGGAATTTTACAGAGCTTCTCGGGAATTTAAAAACACTTTTACAACAGGGGTGGTTTTTCCGTTGACTTCATTATTAACTGAAGTCAAACGACAGGTGTAAGAAAATTTTAGATTACGAGTGACTTATCCCTTGATAGCGAGACGAAAGAGTTATTTTTAGAATCGCCAATTACCGAATTTTATTTTACAAGTAGGCCTTGTTAAGTTACTCCTTTTCAATTGGTATATTTATATACCCACTAAATTAGAATACTAAAAGGAATGCAAAGTTAGAACACGCTACTAAGCGATTCCAAATACCCGGAAGGTACAAATACAAAAGATGTTAACTAAAGAAATAAATACTTTAGATAGAGGAACTTAGTTCCGAACTTCCGACCCATTTCCTCTGCGCGATAGAGAAGAAAGTCTTTTTAAGTAATGTTACCACAAGAGACAATACAGAAGAATATCAGCGCGCATACCAAAAACACTCGAGGTTATCCCTACGAAAAAAAAAATATCTGGTACCTTGCCAACTAAGAATGTTAGTAGGGTACTTCGTATCTTATGTAGACCTAAATAAGTGTTTTCCGAAAAAATGGGGTTAAGTTTGAACACGGGACTTTTTTCGTTGAAAGATTTTAAACACTTGTTTCTTTACTTTCCCTTCCAGGTGTTTATTTTACTAAGGTACGTTGAGTTTTAAATCACTCTTCGTAGTAAGTACAAAGAGATTTAGGCTCATTTCTCTAATTCTAAAGTATGCCCGTGACATGACGAACGTTTTGGGTATCAGAGGTTGGATTCGTTTGACGAGATGGGGTACCGTTTTTGGTCAAATTCAAGGTGAAAAGGACAAAGTCGATGAAATGTAAGTTTCTCTGTGTGTGACCTTGAAAAGGTATGGGTAAAACGGGGATCATAATTTGTACATGGGCAGGGAGCCCAGCCAAAAATTTTGAATTCCTTATAGGAAAAATAGCATTTTTTCCCCGGAATTATAGGATTTTATAGGAGAAAAAATGTGTTTTTCATAGGAAAATATAGGACTAAAAATGCTCAAATATAATAGTATTTTGGCTTAAACTATGTCGAAAAATAACAAATATTGGATTTTACTTTGAAAAGAGGAACCGAGGGGCTAATCACTGTACACCGATTAAGGATTACGTGTAATCATTTTACCACTGTCAAGGGCATGGTTTAATGATTACGAGTAATCACTTTAGTACAGTCAAGGGTAAAGCAGTGTAAACCGATTACACTGAGTGACCAGCCCCTCGAGAGGTACTTCATTAAAATTACGAAAACTTGGACTAAGTTAGAATATTACAGGACGGGTTCAAAAATATAGAATTTTATAAGAATTATAGGATTGCTGGGCATTGGTTCAAAAGTCATGGGGGGGGAAGTCGGGGGAATAAAATTTCTCTGCAAATCATAACCAGAAAAACTTGAAAAAGCTAATGTATCAAAATATGGGCGCCATTTTGTAAGAAATGCGCGTAAGAACTCGGATTTTTTTCGGGCTGGAGGTATGATTGGTACAGAGGTGAAAAATCGCGGAACTTGAAGGAAAATGCCAGAGTATGGCATAAACCAGGAAAACTATCGTACTAAATGTGGGCGCCGCCATTATGTAAGAAATGCGAGTAACAACTGATTTTGGGGGCTACATTGTGATTGGAGGACCTTGCCTTATAATGGCGGCTAGCATCTTATACAAGCTATTTCAAGATCTATCGTAAGGAATCTCCGTGGAAAGGTTTCTTCACCTCTTGGGATTAGGGTTGAAGATGCAATCGCTGAGTAAAGGGTTTAATTCACGGAGAGAGTTGGCGGAAATGGGTAACATCTAATTATAAAAGAGCAGCGTCAGGGATCTTGTAAATGTTATATTTTACGAAACAACTCGAGTCAGCTTAAGCTTGTTTATTTTTTCTAAGATAGCAAATTAGGGAAGGAAGGAATTGCGCTTGGAATGGAAAGATCCTTTCTTTAAATGATACTTCCTATAAACGTTTACTTGTTCGAGAGAACGCTCTGTTTGCATTTTATTAATGTTTTGCTAAGGTTCATATCTCTCGAACTTTACTTGGCGCAATATAGAACTTTCCAATATTTTGAACAGATGTTCTACTTAAATATTATCGTTTCCATAAGCGATAAGCTACAGGGGTGGAAACTAAAAATACTTTATAGAAAAGGAACCAAAACGAAGTTCTTAGCAAGTTAGCAAAGCCTCTAACAGACTGTCGGCCAATTTTAAATTTAGGTTCAATAGACATCGGCATTTTTAACATTAAAGGATGGAAACGTTTGCTCGCGACCAGTTTATATATATATAAACCTCTTAATTTACTGGCACTTGCAGGGAAATAAGTTCAATTGATAAGTTGAAATAGCTCTAAACGATACGGAACACTTATTTAATTTTCTATCAAAGATCGCAACCCAAAGGTTTAAATGTAGCTTTTAGAGATGGGCCGATACCGATACCATATCGGTATCGGTACCGATATTTGGCTTTAACCGATATATCGGTATCGGTTAAAAATGAACCGATATTTCTACCCGATATTTTTTGAAGAAAATAAATACTTATGTTGAGAGTAGATGGCGCCATAAGACCTAAACTCTGAGACAGCACAGATTTTCATCTATTTTTGGATAACGTAACTAGTGTCTAAAATGGGTTTTTCGTATGAAAAGCCAGTTTTATAGTTTCAAGTACCGAAATTGGATCGAGAATCATCTATAGAGATGGGCCGATACCGATACCATATCGGTATCGGTTTGATATCGGTTTAATCGAAGGATCGGGTAAAATATCGGTATCGGTACGGATCGGTTTCCCAAGTATCGGATCATATCGGTATCGGTTTAAACTGGTATCGGCCCATCTCTAGTAGCTTTAGGGTGCTGTCAATATGACAATGTACGACATTTTGCGGGATTTTTTTTGGGGGGGGGGGGTCCTTTATCACCTTCTTTTGAAGTCGTACCATGGATAAAGAATGCGCGCGAAAAAATTTGTTTTCACGTTATAGGATAGGCAACTCCCTATCTCCGACCGCGGCTTCTTATATTATTCGATATATATATTGTTCCAGTTTCGGTTGAAAGCACGTAACGTAGGTTTGTGCGTGCTGACAAGAGACGAAAGCAATACTGATTTACAGTACCTAAAACCTCAAGATTTAAATTATTTCTTTCGTCGGTTGTCAGCACGCACAAACCTACGTTACATAGAGAATTAGGTTTGCGCGTGCTGACAACCGAAGCTAGAACAGAGTATATATCGAATAAGCTGCCATTGGAGATATGGAGCTGCCTATCCTGTAGCGTGAAAACAAATTTCCTCACGCTCATTCTTTATCCTTGCTATTAGTGATTCAAAATCAAGGCTATAGAGTAATTTCATTTCCATATATGGCAACGTCATAATCCTCTATCTCTTACCTTTGTGATATCCCCAATGTTGGGGATCCCCCTCTCTACCGAAATTACTCTATTGACAGCACTCTTGAGACCAATGTTTTTAGTTCATTTGGTTTCCTCGATCAAATTTATCGCGACTATGCATTTAATTTCTCTACAAAACCCAGGTAAAACAATACACATTTTCCCTTCACAACACAAACAAGTTGGGTGCAGTTCAACAAAATAATATAGGCCTAGTGATATATTTTATGGTGACATTAAATAGGCGATGTCCACCAGGGGCGCGGACATCGACATGGGAGGGAGACATGCCTTACACGTCTGCTTCCCTCCCTCCGTCCCACTTTAACAAGTTGAGCAAGAAAACGGACTTTATAATATCACCAATATCGCCTATTAAACAGCAGATTGAGTAATGACTAATAACAATAGTTCATAATATATGTTGCATAAATTTGTCACTGGTTACAAACTGGAGCTTGTCATGAAGTGACGTAGGTCATAGATTCTCGCAAAGCGACACCTGGTGAGGCGCTGCATGTCAAAGGCTTAGTACAGACTAAACAGGGTGTTTCCGCGAGAGTAAAAAGGGAGAAGAAATAGGGGGCGAAAACCGGTTTTCAGGGGATGTCAACATGGCGTCCTAACGTGGCCAGAGCGGGCAGCCGGCAAGGGGAGAGGAAAGGGGGTAGGTAACTTGACGTCACGCGCAAAGACCCTATAGGAAGATGAACTGCAAAACCGCGTGTAGTCGTTCTCGAACTATCACTCAGTAATTAGTCTCTATCATTACAAAGTTAGTCTCTATCATTACAAAGTATAGGAAGTATCAATTACTTATGGAACATATCTTATAAACTTACGCTAATAAGATAAGGGAGTAAACATGGTCAACTGTCATCACATAATTGAGGTCCAAAATCTACCTGAAAACTTACACTCCGGTTTTTACCTTTTCAGGGCTCTTTGGTTGAGACTTCAAGGCAGCCCTGGTGCCAGAATTGAAAGGACTGAATTTAAAAACTGGCAAATTGTTGACGGTTACACTTACAGAAACTTCACTGTTCGATTTTAAATTAATTAAAACTGGGGAAATAAAATCAACACCCTGAAAAAACAAACCGAAATCCATAATACTGCCTTCATTTTTGCAAAATCCTATATTTCCCCCCAAGGTGGTTCATATATCAAAGGCTTACTGAACCTCTAAGCTAATTAAGTTAATTCCAAAATATCCAATCTGATAGTTTCTAAATCGCATGTAAACTTAAATTAATAAAACCAAAGAGAATGTAGTCATGTACCTTTCAAAAAAGTGCCAAATATTAGCAAATTCATATTTATTACCGTAAATTTCATCACTTTTAACGACTTGCGGCCATAATAGCCGCTACACCTATAATAAAAGGAGGGGAAAAGAAAAATTGACAAAATTAAAATTTCAAAACCAAAATCCTAGATTTTGTAATTATCATTTTTGTTTGTTTGTAAAAGAATAACGAAGAAAAATTACAAAAAAGAAGCCTAAATAAAAATTATTTTTACGTATAAAATTATACGATGGAGATCAAAGTATAATTTGCCATGGAAACAAAACATTTAGATTCCAAATGAAAGTAACATCCCAAACTATGCAGAGAGAATTTAATTTTTAAAGGTAAGTGTTTGTTTCAGTGGTGTGCGAGTCCCGTTTTTTCGGTTTCGAGCCGAGTCCGAGTATCGAAACTAATTTCTTATCGAGTATCGAGCCGAGTCTCAAAAATACTTTCGAGTATCGAGTATTTAGATAGGTCAAATTTTGGTTCTTTCGAGTAATTATCGAGTCTCAAATATTGACTTGTCGAGTAGCAATTTTGTAAATTTCTTGAAAATAACGAAGATGTTCAATTATCTAACATCTAACTAGTTCAAAAAGATTGTTAGTGATCAATTAAACATTGAACAATTGATTTTTAAAATAAATGCTCATGAACTCATCGTCTGCTATAGTTGTAAGCCTCGGACTCGAGTATTTGTCCGAGTATTTAAGATGTTAAAAAGCTACTCGAATCTGTCTCGAGTATCTCAATGTGTTGTTATCGAGTATCGAGTCGAGTACTCGGCTTGATACTCGAACCGAGTACTCGAACTTAACGAGTACTCGCACACCCCTGGTTTCTTTACCGTAAAATTAACGGCAAAGCTAAAGCTTACCTTTATAAATTAGGAAAGAAAAAGCATAAAGAAATGAAAACTTACGAAATGAAAAAAGTGTTTACTTTAATTATAAATTAAGAAGATGGAAATTTGAAAACCAAAACCAAAGCAAACGCAACGCAACAGAGAATGAGATAAAGCAACATAAATAAATAAATTTAACGAGAAGCTTAGCGATAGAATAGCGCACTTCATCTATAGTCTAATTACTAATTAGGTTTAGTGGGTGATCCATGATTTACTAATTGAACAACGGATAACGTACTATCAAAATCAATCTTTTCAGTGATATTCTTAGTTTTCACATTCTCTTCTTGATTGGCGATAAAAATCAATCCATTTGGTAGTTGTTTCCATCCGTATTTGTGCATCCATTGAAGTAATTCCGCTTCCTGCAAGCCTCCGAGTAAACTGGACAAAACTGGCTTCTCAATGTGTTGGTAGGTTATGTTCACCACATGACAGATAACTAAAAAAAAAGGTGGAAGTCAGAAGTCAGGTAAAGATAAGAATTCCTGATTTCTTTATCTCAGGGTTCATACAACTTTTGGGGAAACAAATTTCCCTGAGATTTCCAGGTTTTTTCCCCATATACTTCCCTGAGTTTTCCAGGTTTTTCCCGTATATGGAGTATCATATGGAGCAAATTTTAACGAAGGAGGGGGGGGGCAAATATGACTATAACATACTCAAAGAACATCCCCGTATCTCTAACTGAACCAGAGTTATGAGCCTCCAAAGTATAGTGTAATGTTAATCCTAAGGAGGGTATGTTCATGAACATTTTGCTTAATTACTCGGCCCCTGTTTGTCGTAGCCCTATGTTTTTAGTATGGTTGGATGGGGGACAAATTGGACTATTACATACTCAAAGGACACCCTTATATCTCTAATATAACCAGAGTTATGAGCCTCCAAAGTATAGTGTAATGTTAATCCACGAACATTTTGCTTAATTACTCGAAAATTTCCCTGAATTTTACAAAAAATTCGAAATTTCCCTGAGGTTTTTGTCAACTATTTATTTCCCTGAGGTTTTTGTCAACTAGGCCTATTTATTTCCCTGATTTCCAGGTTTGTATGAACTCTGTTATAATCATACATTTCCTGATAGAGTCATCAAAGCCAATATTGTTGGAAATCAATTTGTAGCTCTTCTTTAGATCAACCTAAAATGTATCATTAGTTTAATGTACTTTCACAAATTTTAAAATCATTAAATCATTACCCAGAAGTTTGAAAATTGGCATGTTTCTAACAGATTATGAAGACCTATTATCGCTTTAATATCTTCATGTGCCTGATAAATAACAGGGATTAAGTATTTTTCTTTAAACATATAATAATGAACATATTACCGTTGCTTGAGACTCAAGTAAGCATTTACAAAGGACAAAATCAGTATGGGGTAAATTCGTTAGTGCTTTAAGCAAAATACGAACAACCACATCTGCTTTGTATTCAGTGGGGTTGAATTGATAGCTTTAAAAGAGATATTATTAGAACTTGAAACAATAAGGAGATCAAATGTATTCATAGTTTCATACAGTTTCAAAATGGCCAAGTTGGCTTCAAGATCGTAGGTATTTTCCCTTCCCTGCATCTCAACATAGTGTTCTAACGTTGGAATATTAGCTGGGTTGTACCTGAAAGGTTTTTGATTGAGATATTTTGAAATCGAAACATTGAAAACCACTACAGTAATAATGTCACTGTGAACTGTACACATGGCATGATTTAATTTAAGAAGCATGGACTGACCAAGGCTTAACACATTATAAGTGTAATCACTAGGTTAACAGCTTTTTTACGCGGAAATTACTACATTAATCGCTTCTATAAACACATACCCATTTAAAATCATTACTTTTAATTAAAAAAATTGTACATTACCTATCAATTCCCTTCAACATAGAAGCAACAGTCGCTCTCATCTGCGCCGCCATTTTTTTTGATCGACAATTAGGTAATTTGGTTTTTAAAGGTTTTGAAATTTGAACTTTGACATGAGTATAGGGGAGGAGTAGAAGCTCCCCCGCTCCACAAGGCTAAATTACAATGTTGCCCCTAAATTATACTAGTGGTACGAGGGAGTTTCCGGCTCAGTCGCGCCACCTACGATACCATTTAATGTCTCAAACGGAAAGATGCGCGGTAGAAAAGAGCAACAAGATTTTCCCCTCTTTCCACTCCTCCCCTATACTCTCTTTGTGAGCACGTGACTAATGTCGTCTCCGACGGAATTATTTTCAAATAAACTTAGTTTTTAATTAAACGATAATATAAATCGATAAAACTTTCAAATTTAACTACCTATATTTAGCTATTGTAAAATATTGTCTAATATAAAATTATAAATACTGTGAAATTTATTATAAAAATGATATTGTAACCATATACTGCTACTTTTGACTTATCTTTAGTATTGGGGTATATATACCAGGGCTAGAACAGTAAGGGATGTAGTTGCTTCGGCACTACATATACTAAAATTGGAACGATACAGAGAAGATTAGCATGGCCCCTGCGCAAGGATGACACGCAAAATCGTGAAGCGTTCCAAATTTTTTGGAGTTTCTATATTAAATCATTGAAATAACGCAATAAAAGAAATATGAACGGTATCAACAAGGTGGTAAAAATTTTGCCAAGTTTAGCACAAACCCCTCTGCCATGTAATCATATCAGCTATCGCTATGCACATGCTACAGCTCAAAACCCAAAGTATGCGTAGTAATTTTGCTCATTAGTCGCATCGCATTATTTTAATTAAATTGAAATTTTTTTAAGCGAATATGACGTTGTAATAGTTGGAGGTGGAATTGTTGGAGCTGCCACAGCTTGCGAACTGGCAACGCGTCATCGTCGATTGAAATTTTGCCTCTTGGAAAAGGAAGAGAAATTAGCAGCGCATCAAAGTGGTCATAATAGCGGTGTCTTGCATACGGGAATTTATTACGTACCGGGCTCACTTAAGGCTCAACTATGCACGCAAGGGATTAAGTTGGCTTACGAATACTGTGATAAGCATAATATACCTTACAAAAAATGTGGAAAGGTGACAAACCCAAAGAAATTATTATTTTCACCGTTATAATCATATTTCTCAACCTATAGCTGATTGTCGCTGTTGAACCGCACGAAATCCCACTATTAGACAATCTCTACAAGCGAGGGATTCAAAATGGTGTACAAAACTTAGAGATAATTAATGGGAATCAGATTAAAAATATAGAACCAAATTGTAAGGTAAAAATTCAAGATGTTAGGAGCTTAAGTCGCCCTTAAACTAACGGTAAACACCATCTTGCGTTTTCCATAGGGATTGAAAGCTATATGGTCACCAGAAACTGGGATCGTTGATTGGGCTCTCGTTAACCAATCATATGGAAATGAGTTTGAAAAAAAAGGGGGGCATATAAGATTGAACTTCAAAGTTAGAAAATTTCTATTAGACAATGAAGAAGAAAAATATCCTTTAAAAATTAGTGATGGAGAGGTAGATATTAATTAAAAATCAATAATAAGATATTGGCTATTTTGAATAACAATATTTTATTCACAGTCCACCATATCATGCAAATTTGCAATTACCTGTGGAGGTTTATACTCGGACACTCTTGCCGAGCTAACAGGTTGCAGTGAAGTGCCAAAAATAGTTCCTTTTCGTGGAGAATATCTTTTGTTGAAACTCGAAAAGTCCGATTTAGTTAGAGGAAATATTTATCCCGTAATTAATAATTATCCTTAAACTCATTTTTGTCGCGCATCTTACCAAAATATTCCATAATAGGTTCCTAATCCAAAACTGCCCTTCTTGGGTGTTCATTTTACACCAAGAATGAATGGTGAAGTATGGCTTGGACCGAATGCGGTGTTGGCGTTTAAACGCGAAGGGTACAAAGCGTACGAAATAAACTTGTTGGAATTATATGATATTTTAAAGTTTAGGTTAGTAGAAAGGAAAGAATAGCCTCTTTAGATCTCGCTGCTGTACTATTGAAAGCAACAAAAGTGGATAATAGAAGAAGGATGACACTCTGTATCCTCTTAATATTTCAGTTATGAAACATGATTCTTCCCAGGCGAAGGATCCCTTTTTGTTTGCTCATCAAACATTAGATGGGCATCACACGTACGGCACCGTGCTAGGGTGAACTCCTTAACTATTTCATACTAAATCCTCAGCAATCAACCCACAAACCTCATCTTGACGTGGAACAAAAATCCACACGCGCGCCTTTGCAAATAGTTAAGCGCTAATAGAGTAATTATCAGTGGTGTGCGAGTCCCGTTTTTTCGGTTTCGAGCCGAGTCCGAGTATCGAAAGTAATTTCTTATCGAGTATCGAGCCGAGTCTCAAAAATACTTTCGAGTATCGAGTATTGAGATAGGTCAAATTTTGGTTCTTTCGAGTAATTATCGAGTCTCAAATATTGACTTGTCGAGTAGCAATTTTGTAAATTTCTTGAAAATAACGAAGATGTACAATTATCTAATATCCAACTAGTTCAAAAAGATTGTTAGTGATCAATTAAACATTGAACAGGTGGTTTTCAAAATAAATGATCATGAACTCATCCTCTGCTATAGTTTTAAGCCTCGGATTCGAGTATTTGTCGAGTATTTAAGATGTTAAAAAGCTACTCGAATCTGTCTCGAGTATCTCAATGTGTTGTTATCGAGTATCTAGTCGAGTACTCGGCTCGATACTTGAACCGAGTACTCGAACTTAACGAGTACTCGCACACCCCTGGTAATTATGAGGGAACTATTTATCGCGATGTTGGGAAGAATCATGTTACAACTACGCCGTTTTGTGGTGGTACACTTCTCTCGAAAAGTATAATATACTTCTGGCGATATCTATAGAGTTTGCAATGAAAGTATATAACTATGCAGTTCCTAAACTGAAAAGTTGTTTAATAATTCCAATATTAGGGGATTCCGACGACTCGCGTTTAAACACTGGAAATATGGTCTAGGAGAGCTATATCGTGGAATTAACATTGCAGCCCAAGTTAGGCAATTACAACGTTACGTGCCAAGTTTAAAACTGAAAGATGTTACAAGGTACATCATGGAAAAATAGCGAAAGAAAGTGCTGCAAAGTTTTTAATTTAAATGTTAAATCATTTAAGGGGTCCCTCTGGAGTTCGAGCTCAAGCCATGGATGAAGAAGGCAACTTAGTTGATGATTTTGTCTTCGATAGTGGTGAAGGCGCCCTAAGCCAAAGAGTTATCCATTTAAGAAACGCTCCATCACCTGGAGCCACTTCCTCCTTAGCTATTGCCAAAGTCGTTGCCGATAAGTTCAAAAATAGTTTTGAAATAAGATGTTAAACATCAATCAAGTTTTCACGAGTTTAATATAAAATCATAAGCATAATGACAAAGGTTTTGACAATATTAGTGCACTGTTACAATTATAATACGCTAAAGTAGAAATTGTTTAGCGTAGATGTTATCTACAAGGTTGCGTTCCATTTAAACTGCAAATAAATAAAATAAGAAACAATTATGCACAATTTTTAATCAATTATTGAATCTAGTTAGGTTACTTTTAACTGTATTACTCAGAATAGCGTATAATAATTAAAAATCATTCCTTGTTAAAATTTAGTCATTTTAAAGGTTAGTTTTCTCCTCATTGTGTTACAAATTGTTAATTGTGTTAATTAGGAATAAGAGCAACAATAACGTTACAAGGATTAAATTCCTCTGCATAATTTTGCGTAGCCAATCATAGCTAATTTTACTGTTGTTGTTATGTTTGCTCGTTACTAATATTATCACAAAGTTGTTAAAAGTTATATTTACCATTTTTATGATGATGATAACGCAGTATTGGTGTGTTGTAATTTATTTAGATCAAATCAGCAACTGCAAAAAAATAAAATAAATGAAGTTTAAAGCACCGCATCTTACTTTGGTTTATTTTCATAGCGAAAAACTTAAGTTTGCGTTAGATTAACTCAGAATAGCGTATAATTCAATTTCATTGACAAAAATGGATCTCAATTAGAAAGATTCTCCTCATTGTTAATTAAACTTGCAAATTGCAATCAATCAAACAGTTTAAGTTATAATTTTTCAGTGATCACATTTCCAGGGGGGGGGGACTTCATGCTACCGTACTTTCTATCATCTTTTGATGCTACTGTCGTAACAGCAGTTGCATCTTTAATTGCAGATGTATTCGCCAAAACTTGAGCATGCTCAAATCATGCGTAAATTGCAAAAGTACTAAACTAGTTTTAAATTCGCATGTTGTTTTTAGACTTTTTCTTAAAATAATTCATTTGTAAAAATTCACTCGCATATTTTTCAATATTTCAAGTATTTTAGTTTAAATATGTGCCGTAATAAGTTAGATGTCTTCGCTAAAGATCGATAAGGCAATATCAATTCAACACCTCAAATCTTTGATCATGCGTAAATTGCAAAAGTAGTTTTTAAATCACGTGGTTTTTTAGACTTTTTCTTAAAAATAATTCATTGGTAACAATTCACTCGTTAGTTTTTCATATTTTTCGATATTTCAAGTATTTTAGTTTAATATTCGCCGTAATACTCGACAAGTTACTTCAGAAGTGGTATGATACTAGAAGTATTGAGCTAACCAAATTCTTCACTTGGCGAAAGTGAATATTCTTGATAACACACCAACGGTTGGCCCTCTGGTGGCGGTTTCAGAATTTCCACTCCAAAACGTGCGACGCTCGCGGTGGTAGACAGCCGAACTAGATTCAAAGAGCGCGTCCGTGTTCGGCCGCTTTAGGTTGAGGGGAAGGGGATAGGAAATGTTTTTGGAACTCGACCAATTTTTTTCTCCCTAGTGTAGGCGCGATGGAAGCGGCGAATAAAATCCTCAAATTTGTTCACTAGTGCCAGGATCTATTACCAATGCTAGAGCTCTTCACTTCTAGTCTCATACCACTTCTGGTTACTTATATATTAACATATTTTGTTGTTAAGCAAAGTTACTGAACTTCTTATTTAAAATAAATCAATGTTAAACTCTCAAAAGACAAACCTGGTGTGATCACTGCAACGTTGTACATTCTCATGCACAACCAAACTGATAAAAAAGCGAGCGTAATGACTTACCATTCATGGGCATTTCATCAATTTGCGTACTGTAGTACTGTTCAATATCCCTCAAGATACGAATATCATCGTTCTTTACAAAGTTGATGGCGACACCCTTACGTCCAAAACGACCCGATCGACCAATCCTAAGAGTAAAATGAATGAAATCAAAAATATCGTTAGTGACAAAGAATTTCTTTTAACTTTCTATTACAATTTTGAATTTAAATGTTAGTTCACTCAGAATAGCGTATACTTTGATTAACCATGTTATCATTTCTTAGTGTTAAAGTTTTCCTCATTGACAAACAGTTACATTATTATGTTAAATAGGGTGTTTGTGGGTGACATTTTTATCATGCCTTTCCACATGCAGTATGCGTTTTGCTTTCAATTTGAGCAAAGTTGCAAAACATCCTATTACACGTGAATAGTCAAGGAAATGGTCATCTTACCTGTGAATGTACAATTCACGATTGTTGGGAAGATCGTAGTTAATGACAAGTGATACTTGTTGGACGTCAATTCCTCTAGCCCAGATGTCTGTCGTGATTAAAACCCGACTATAATGGATGAAAGAAAACAAAAAAGGCAGTGTGTTATTTGACTTGTACACATAATGGAGCCCCGATTTGCAATGAGAAGCGCATAATGGAGCCCCGATTTGCAATGAGAAGCGCATAATGGAGCCCCGATTTGCAATGAGAAGCGCATAATGGAGCCCCGATTTGCAATGAGAAGCGCATAATGGAGCAACGATTTGCAATGAGAAGCGCATAATGGAGCAACGATTTGCAATGAGAAGCGCATAATGGAGCAACGATTTGCAATGAGACACACATAATGGAGCAACGATTTGGAATGAGACACACATAATGGAGCAACGATTTGGAATGAGACGACGCACATAATGGAGCAACGATTTGGAATGAGACGACGCACATAATGGAGCAACGATTTGCAATGAGACACACATAATGGAGCAACGATTTGGAATGAGACACACATAATGGAGCAACGATTTGGAATGAGACGACGCACATAATGGAGCAACGATTTGGAATGAGACGACGCACATAATGGAGCAACGATTTGGAATGAGACACACATAATGGAGCACGATTTGGAATGAGACACACATAATGGAGTAACGATTTGGAATGAGACACACATAATGGAGCAACGATTTGGAATGAGACACATAATGGAGGAACGATTTGGAATGAGACACACATAATGGAGCACGATTTGGAATGAGACACACATAATGGAGCACGATTTGGAATGAGACACACATAATGGAGGAACGATTTGGAATGAGACACACATAATGGAGGAACGATTTGGAATGAGACACACATAATGGAGGAACGATTTGGAATGAGACACACATAATGGAGGAACGATTTGAATGAGACACACATAATGGAGCAACGATTTGGAATGAGACACATAATGGAGCAACGATTTGGAATGAGACACACATAATGGAACACGATTTGGAATGAGACACACATAATGGAGTAACGATTTGGAATGAGACACACATAATGGAGCAACGATTTGGAATGAGACACATAATGGAGGAACGATTTGGAATGAGACACACATAATGGAGCACGATTTGGAATGAGACACACATAATGGAGGAACGATTTGGAATGAAACACACATAATGGAGCAACGATTTGGAATGAGACACACATAATGGAGCAACGATTTGGAATGAGACACACATAATGGAGCAACGATTTGGAATGAGACACACATAATGGAGCAACGATTTGGAATGAGACACACATAATGGAGCAACGATTTGGAATGAGACACACATAATGGAGCAACGATTTGGAATGAGACACACATAATGGAGGAACGATTTGGAATGAGACACACATAATGGAGGAACGATTTGGAATGAGACACATAATGGAGCAACGATTTGGAATGAGACACATAATGGAGCAACGATTTGGAATGAGACACACATAATGGAGCAACGATTTGGAATGAGACACACATAATGGAGCACGATTTGGAATGAGACACACATAATGGAGTAACGATTTGGAATGAGACACACATAATCGATCAACAGCTTTGAATGAGCCACAATTGAACAGTTTGGAATGAGGAACCACAATTGAACAGCAGTTTGGTATGAGACACACATAATGGAGCAACGATTTGGAATGAGACACACATAATCGATCAACAGCTTTGAATGAGCCACAATTGAACAGTTTGGAACGAGGAGCCACAATTGAACAGCAGTTTGGAACAAGGAGCCACAATTGAACAGCAGTTTTGAATAAGGAGCCATAACTGATCAAAAGTTTTGAATAAGGAGCCATAACTGATCAACAGTTTTGAATAAGGAGCCATAACTGATCAACAGTTTTGAATAAGGAGCCATAACTGATCAACAGTTTTGAATAAGGAGCCATAACTGATCAACAGTTTTGAATAAGGAGCCATAACTGATCAACAGTTTTGAATAAGGAGCCATAACTGATCAACAGTTTTGAATAAGGAGCCATAACTGATCAACAGTTTTGAATAAGGAGCCATAACTGATCAACAGTTTTGAATAAGGAGCCATAACTGATCAACAGTTTTGAATAAGGAGCCATAACTGATCAGCAGTTTTGAATAAGGAGCCACAAATGATCAACCCTTTGGAATTAGCACCACCCACAACTGCCCATAAACCATACATAACAAAATAATTCTTACGTTTGTCCTGCTCTGAATTCTTTCATAATGGTGTCTCTTTCTTTCTGTGGCATGTCTCCATGCATGGAAGAGACCGTGAAGTTAGCTTCCCTCATCTTTTCCGTTAACCAGTCCACCTTTCGCTTTGTGTTACAGAAGATAACTGCTTGAGTGATGGTCAATGTATCATACAAGTCACATAAAGTGTCAAATTTCCATTCCTCTCGTTCAACAGCAACAAAAAACTGCTTGATTCCTTCCAGTGTCAACTCATCACTAAAATGAGAGAGAAAGGGGTCAAGTTACCAAAAAACCTATTTCTGAATCTCCCAGAATTCCTAGTCGCATAGCATTATGATTCATACATACCGTTTGACTAAAATCCTCACTGGGTCTGTCATAAATTTGCTGGTCATTTCCAAAATTTCGTGGGGTAATGTGGCAGAAATGAGGACCACTTGGGTGCAAGGTGGCAGATATCTATAGACATCGTAGATCTGTTCTTTAAATCCTTTGTTTAACATTTCATCAGCTTCATCCAATACCAACATCTTGATGGCTCGTGTTCTGAGATGTCTTCGTCTAATCATGTCTATAACCATAACAAGATTAAACCATCATAAACTTGAAAAAAGACTTCTCTAAACTTACCGAAGACGCGTCCTGGTGTTCCAGAGACAATGTGTTGTCCGTAATCTAATTTTCGGATATCTTCACCCAAATTGGTTCCTCCGATGCAAGCGTGGCATTGAACGCTCATGTAATCGCCCAAAGCTAACATAACTTTCTGAATTTGTACAGCCAATTCTCTTGTTGGTGAGAGAATCAAGACTTGTGTTTCCCTGACTTGAGTGTCAATTATTTGAAGTACTCCAATGGAGAATGTAGCAGTTTTACCGGTTCCAGACTGTGCTCTTTAAGTGAAACATTAACCATTATAAATATAAAATCCTAAATAGATTTGAGCCAAGGCCTACTTACTGCGCAATAACATCGCGTCCTTTTACAACTGGTAGAATAGATCTTTGCTGAATAGCAGATGGCTTTTCAAACCCTTTAAAATTAAAATTAAATTTAATGCAAGAACAAAGGGGCTCCGGTCCGGGGTCCCCGGACTCCTGGAGTGGGCCATTATATAAAGCAAAGGCTTACCATAACCATAAATGCCCCTTAGCAAATCCTCCCTCAGATTCATAGCGTCGAAGGTTGGGATTACTTCGACATCTTCACTGGTTTCAAATTCAACGTTGGATAAATCATCCGATTGAACAATCCTTCGATTAGGTTTATCCCTCGACATTTTTATGGATAAATGTTCCATTGCCATCCTGATTTTAGTTTTGGTAACCAATTAATCGCGGGAATAAAATTAGCGTTACCGCTCCGGTCCAAAATTTCGACGAAAACAAAATGGCGATTTGGCACACGAGGAACCTTACAGTCAATGCTGGCAAAGTATAGAAAACACACCCTAGTTAGCTGCTGACAAAAAAGTTCTAAAATTACGAGCAAAAACAGCTTGCAATGAATCTATTAGAGATAATTTTAACTGTAACGCACATTTCGAGAAAGCTAAGTCCTTACTGAAGTTGCTGTGATGGTCTTTGAGTTCGATTTGATCGTCTTCTTGACTTTGTTTATATTGACTTTGATGTTATTGCTTACGTCACCGCCCGGTCGGGTCTGTTCATGAAAAATTCCTAGCGTGCAGGGTTGCCATATTGGGTGGCTTTCTGTACTTAAAATACCGCCAATAGGGGAAGATCATTAGAATGCCCAAAAAACTGACAAATGGTGCTGTCAAACCTTTTGAGCGGCTTATAAATCATGATTAAATAAAATGATTTCATTTTGTTTTGCGTTTTAAAAATGGGGTCAGTATAGAATTTGCATAAAAATTTCTAAAAAAAAATAATTTCAAATTTTCACGATAAATTTTTGGCTTGTTTTTGGGCTGGATAGTTTAGATCTAAAGGCCCGTTCAGACGACACTCTTTTTCTCGCTACGCTCGCTGTGCTGAGCTCATCAGATTTTCTGGCTTCACCAGCCTCTAGAAAATGCACTGTTCACACGGCCAAAATTTTCTCATTCTTGATTTCGGCAAAGCGAGAAAAAAAGTTGAAAATATTCAACTTTTTTTCTCTCTTTGCTCGGCACAGCCAATAGAATGTTTCCGAAATGACGTCATTCTTTGTTGTGTAGTCTGCTACTCTGTAGAAATGTGTTTTCTTCGGTTTCATTAGTCCGAATCTCTTGAAATTTTACTGATAAGTATATTGAATGATTTTAAATTATCGTGCAAAGTTTTAAAACGATTAGTTGTTTTCCAAAAAATTCATTAAAGTTTTATTTATGCATAATTAAAACCTTTTTTTTTAAGAAAAGAACTATTCGTTTTAAAACTTTGCACGATAATTTATAACCCTTCGATATATATCTCATTAAAATTTCATGGGATTTGAACCAGCGAAACCGAAGAAAACACCTTTCCACATAGAAGCAGACTACACAACAAAGAATGACGTCATTTCGGAAGCATTCTATTGGCTGTGCCGAGCAAAGAGAGAAAAAAAGTTGAATTTTTTCAACTTTTTTTCTCGCTTTGCCGAGATCAAGAATGAGAAATTTTTGGCCGTGTGAACAGTGCATTTTCTAGAGGCCGGTGAAGCCAGAAAATCTGATGAGCTCAGCACAGCGAGCGTAGCGAGAAAAAGAGTGTCGTCTGAACGGGCCTTTAGGCAGTTTTTGGGCTTCTTTTCGAAACACCGATTGGCGGTTTTTTGGGCTTGTTTCCAATTTGATTTTGGCGGGTTGAAGGTTTTCAATCTGGCATCCCTGCTAGCGTGTTGGGCAGGCTGGGAAATAAGGATATTTTTTAAACTAGTCCTTTGGACCAGTGACCCCCTAGTGTCTGATGTTGGGTACGTTCAGTAACGAAAATCTCAAGGAAATCGCTGTTTTCTTGATGTGTGGTTGATGGGCTCGAGACGTCACAGTGACGTAAAAGGCTTTTGAACGGAAAAGTGGCATTTTGAAGTTAGCGCTGTTTTAGAAATAGGAGTTGGGGAAACGTCTTGCTGGCCCTCAAAACGTTACGAAGCGCAAATGGCTCTTTTTAATTATAAACGAGCTCGCAAATAATGAAATTGTTTAAGAAAATTATGCCTATTTTAATGGTAGAAGTAGTTTTGTAAAGAAAACTAAATTACTAATACAATTACTGTAGGAATAACATTGTTGGAATTTAATTTTTAAATCCCGCGCCAACTTTTCGTCTGCCAAGTGTTCAACAGTCAAGCGCTACGTCACGCCATCAAAAAAACCATATCGATTAGATGGTTTTTTTGATGGGCAAGCGCTGAGCATCATGACGTCAAAACCGGAAACGCGAAAAACCGTACAGTTGGAAAAATCTCACATCGCTTAGTAAGCGCTGCCATCAAAGAGGGTTACTGAACGTACCCATTATTTACTGGTCTCCGGACTGGTCCCAGCCTTTGCTCTCCAATAGATTTGCAATTAATAAACTGGTCCCGAGGACCAGTAACCCCCACTTCTTGAATTAAAAAACTAGTCCAAGCAATTAATAAACTGGTTTTGGACCAGAGGAAGTGTGCTATTTCCCAGCCTGGTGTTGGGTGATGGTGCTTGTCTGCTAGTATCTTCAATAAATTTTTAGAAAATCTAATTATCTGTTTATTAAAAATGCCTATTGCTGAAGAGGAAATTGTTAAGGAAGATGGACCCGGATTTGTGGGCATCAAATTTTGTCAAGAATGGTTTGTTTAGTTTCACAAAACATTAAAATTGGTTAAGCCTAACGCCAGTTTTTCCTACCATCTCATATCGAAAGTTCCATACTACCAAACCAAAACATTAGTTCATTCCCGTTTTCATTTTTAAATATGCCCTGCTTTAGCTGTATGGAATTTTCCCAATGGCTAAGTCATCAATAATATTTACAGCAACAACATGTTGTATCCGAAAGAAGACAAAGAAAACAAAGTTTTGCTTTACGCTGTAAGTGTTGATGATTTAATAATTTCTAGTGATAAAAAAATAGCAAATACAATTTAATATGATTTATTTTGAATACTTTTAGTGTAGAAATTGTGATTACCAACAAATTGCCGATAATAATTGCATCTACGTAAATAAAATCACTCACGAAGTAGAGTAAGTCATCTACATTACGTAATTCCATGAATCTATATAACTATATAACAGTTATATAGATTCATGGTAATTCCATGGATAAAGAATGCGCGTGAGGAAATTTGTTTTCACTCTACAGGATAGGCAACTCCCCATCTCGAACGACAGCTTATTCTGTATATACTGTTACAACATCGGTTGTCAGCACGCGCCAAGCTAGGTCTCTATGTAATCTAGCTTTGCGCGTGCTGACAAGAGACAAAAAACTTCAGGATATTTTAAACGATTTTAAATCCTGAAGATCCTGAAGTTTTTTGTCTCTTGTCAGCACGCGCAAGGCGAGATTACATTGAGACCTAGGTTTGCGCGTGCTGACAACCGATGCTGTAACAGAGTATATACAGAATAAGCTGTCGTTCGAGATAGGGAGTTGCCAATCCTATAGCGTGAAAACTAATTTCCGCACGCGCATTCTTTATCCATGGTAATTCACATGGAAAATGGCTAATCCACTTCTTTCAAACAGCGAACTCACTCAAATTGTATCTGACGTAATCCATGACCCAACACTACCTAGAACGGAAGAACATCCTTGTCCAAAATGTACAAATCGTGAAGCTGTATTCTTTCAGGCTCAAAGCAGACGTGCGGAAGATGAAATGAAACTTTATTATGTCTGTACTAATGCAAACTGTACTCACAGATGGACTGAATAAAATGAAATATTTTTATTAAAATTAAATTGTAATTTATTTTAAGTTGAAATAAAAACAAACCACAATTTTTTACCTTCTAATATCTTTTATTTATTTTTTTTTTTTCATATTTTTTTTTTTTTTTTTGCTTAACAAAAAGTACACACAGTTTGGAAATAAGTACATGTACTTTTTTCTAAACAACCCCGAGTAAAAAAATGTTTTTTAAACCCCTTATTAATTAATTTGTCTTAAATAATAATAATTATAATTAAAAAAAAACGAAAAAAAAAAAAACAAAATGGTTAGACTACGTCTAAAAGATGAATAATAATTAGTTACTGGAACTTGGACATTGTTGCTTTCAATTTAGTAATTAAAAAAAAATTGAAAATGCCAGCAATAAGAAATATTTTTCTTTTAAATAGCTTATTATATATTAGTATAATTTCTGTTTGTTTGTTTGTTTTTTGTAAATAATTTTGTCAGTTTTATTTATTTATTTTTTGGTTGAGGTTTTCCCCCGAATAAAAAGCTATAGAAGTGAGAATAAAATGGACGTACAATAATTTTATTTACACATAAGTTTATAAGATAAGTACCATAAGTATATACTTTGTAATGCTAGTTCGAGAACGACGCGAGAGTTGACTACACGCGGTTTTGCAGTTCATCTTCCTATTTAGTCTGTACTAAGCCTTTGACACCGCCTCACCAGGCGTCGCTTTACGAGAATCTATGGCGTTTCACCTACGTCACTTCATGACAAGTTCTCAGTAACCAGTGACAAACTTATGGAACATATCTTATGAACTTATGGTTTAGATTGATAAATGTATCAAAATCAATAATTAAATTGGATAAATTCATCAAGAGTCTTAAATTAATTTTAAAGATGCTATACATAATATATAAAGAATGCGTGTGAGGAAATTTGTTTTCACGCTATACGATAGGCAACTCCCTATCTCCGACATCAGCTTATTCTGTATATACTCTGTTCCAGCTTCAGTTGTCAGGACGCTCAAAGCTAGGGGTACGTTCAGTAACCTCTTTACTAAGCGATGTCAGATTTTAACTACTGTAGGCTTCTTCGTGTTTCCGATTTTGACGTCATGATGCTCAGCGCTTGCTCATCATAAAAACCATCTAATCAATATGGTTTTTTTGATGGCGTGACGTAGACACGTAGCGCTTGACTGTTCAACACTTGACAAGACAGAGGCAAAGTTGGCGCGGCATTTATAAATTAAATTCCAATAATGCTATTCTGACATTAATTGTATTAGTTTTCTTTACAAAACTACTTCTACCATTCAAATGGACATAATTTTCTTAAACAATTTCATTATTTGCGAGCTCGTTAATAATTGAAAAGAGCCATTTTGCGCTTCGTAACGTCACTGCGACGTCTCGAGCCCATCAAGATCAAGAAAACAGCGATTTCTTTGAAGTTACTGAACCATGGAAGAAGAAGGGTGTATGGAAGGGTCCTATAGTGTTAAAGAGAGCGCGTTGAAAAATCGTAACTTCCCCCTTTTCATCCCCTCCTTCCCGAGTTTATCACCAACGTTGAAAGCTTCTGCGCAGTAGTAGAGGCGGTAGAGAGCGGATCTAAACAGTGTATCCCTCTCAGTACGCGCGGTATTATGGAGGTGGCTTGCGCGCCAATATTGCCCAGAGCAGTAATCGAGTTACAGCTAGTGCCGAGAGGAGAGGAGAGGAGAGTTTTACCACGTGACCCTACATTTCGCGTAGCTGTCCGCCTATTCACCTCACCATTCCATTACAACCTTCTTGTTCCATGACTGAACGTACCCTAGTCCCTAGGTCTCTATGTAACGTAGGTTTATACACGCTGACAAGTGACCAAAGAAATACTAATTTTCAGGATTTAAATATAGAGATTTTAAATCCTGAAAATGAGTATATTTTTAACACGAGTTGTTTCAAACTAACTTAGGAATTTAATTATTTGATTTTGATTTTATTTTATCAATCCAAATAATAAAAATAAATTATTGTCGGGCCAATTTCGCAGTCTTCCATAAAACAAATTGGTTAATATTAATTTCATTCTAAATTTTGATATAAATTTTCATCCACGATCATTAAAAAGCAAAAAAAAAAAATTTAACTTCCTACTAATAGCAAATTTGTTTCTACCAAATTTAAATTTTCAAATAAAGGTCTCACTTGTTTTCTTCGTATAACATTTTTCGTTTCAAACAGTTCTTTTTTTTTTTTTCTTGAGAAAAACAATTAAACATGAAAATTTAAGGGCAATTTGATATACAAAGAGACAGGAGGCGCGCGGGGGGTGGGAGGGGTCATTAGGTTATCAAAGAAGCGAACTGGATTAATTATTATTTATCTTTTTCTGGACCAAATGGTTAATTCTCTTTTTTTAAATAACCATCAAATGCGGAGCGGTTGTGAAATCTTTTTGTTGTTGTTTTTGTTGTTGAAGTGGTGTGGAAATAAAATTACGTAAAGTGGTTGTAAACTTGTTGGTTTTAATATTTTTTATTTAAGTTTTAGAGTTAAAGGTCCGTCTTGACTATTTTTTACCTGAAGCACCCTAAAAATTGATTAAAACATTTGATTAAGTATCATTAATTATAATTTGTAACACGTCAGCGGAGCCATCATGATTGCAGATGGAACTTGGAAGCTTTGCCTAAAAGTGTGTGTTCAACAATATACAACCATCTGACAAGTCTCAGCTAGGTCTTTCTTTCACAATTTTGTAGCCCTTTATAAAGGGTGCTCCATAAAGGCTGGTAGGAATCGAACCGAAGTACAGTGGGTTCTATGGGCTATTTTGAGTCAAAAATGTTCTTTGACATTTTAACTTAAAGGGGCTGACCGACCCCCTCACCTTTTTTACCCACCCGCTATGTTAAGCTCTATGAGGAAGATCGTCGTTTGTCCCACGGTCCGAAGTTCCGAACAGCCCCTTTAAGGGCCAACATATACGATCGGAAGTATATAATAATTCTCTTCGAGAGTAGTGTACTACAAATTCTTCAACATCGGAACTTTTGGAGCATGGTTACTAAACCGAATCACATACGCGATAAAATAGTTCCTCATTACTCTATCAGCGTTTAACTATTTGGCAAGACGCGCGACAGATTGTCATCCTTCTTCTATAGGGAGCTAACAACTGGCTAGGGGGAAGAGATAGTCTGACGTCACGCAGCCCCTCTCTGGTTGGAATTTTTGCGCGTAGAATACTGTTTCCAACCGTTAGGGGGATTGAAACTCCAGTAAGAGATAGAAGGGTGTGACGTTTCAGGGTCAGAACTGTTAGCTCCCTATTATCCCCTTCTGATACAATTAAGTTACGATCGGAGTGTTTTACGGATCACCCCTCAATTATATTAGAATTGTCTTTCAGTTTCTCAGTTAAATTTATGCGGTTATGCGTAAAATACTCCAATTGTAACTCATTTACAATGGCCTCTAGGCTTAATATCATAGAACACTTTCGACTCAATATCATAGAACACTTTCGACTCAATATCATAGAAAACTTTCGACTCAATATCATAGAACACTTTCGACTCAATATCATAGAACACTTTCGACTCAATATCATAGAACACTTTCGACTCAATATCATAGAACACTTTCGACTCAATATCATAGAACACTTTCGACTCAATATCATAGAACACTTTCGACTCAATATCATAGAACACTATCGACTCAATATCATAGAACACTATCGACTCAATATCATAGAACACTATCGACTCAATATCATAGAACACTTTCGACTCAATATCACCCATACTACGGTCCTAGATTCCTACCACCCTATTTTGTACACACTGTAGAAACTAAAATACTCTTTAAATTTTAACAGGTTGTTGAACACACAATGGCGGTCGTTTCTGAAGCTTACACTTCAACTTTTAAAAACCATGCTCGAAACTTTAAATGCACTAGACATGCTGCTACGAAGCGCGAATTTTTACCATATTCTAGTGCAATTCAATAACAAACACACTTTGAACACTAAATAAAACTTGGCAGCAAGGCGTGTCGGCACTACGTAAGCGTATAAACCTTCAAACCATTCTGATCGCGAATATGTATGTGGAATAGCGTTTGATCATGGATGTTTTTAAGCTAACAAAACAGACCCCAGCAAAAAAAAAATTAAAAATAAACGTTTTATGTATAAAAATTAAATAATAATAATAATGGGGGGGGGGAAGAAAGCCAGGTTTTGAGATAATGATTAAAAGGAAGTGTGTTAAAGTGATACCAGTATTAAGAGCGGAGAAATTCGTGAACCTTTTTAAAAAGAGACTTAGCGGCTTTTCACCAACCAAAATTAAATTGGGAGAAAAATGAAAAAAACAGTGATTGCGCGGAGGCCTCAATCACGTACCTGTTGTTTTTGGCCTGCTCTGTTCGTTTGGAAAAAGAGTTTGAAAATGGTTTTTTGTTTTTCAGAATTCAGAGGGAAGTAACAGAAGGAAAATTATAGCGTCAAGATCAACAGCCACGTAATTTTTTGGTAAATTTTGTTTTAGAGTTTTTTTTAACATTTGAGTTAAAGAGAAAAAAGAAAAAAAGACAAAAACAGAATCAGGTTACGATCGTTTTTTTTGGGGGGTATTTTTGTTTTTTTTAGTAGGGTTAGCTGGTAAATTGATTCCTACAACCAAAAAAGTGTGTATGTGTGTGTCGGTGTGTGAAAAAAGGATTTAGGTCTAATAGGTTTCGGAGGTTATCTATAGTTTGTTTCGCTAGTTTTAAAGTTTGGGCTCCCCCCTATTAAATTATGGAATAATCTATAACGTAACTAACAGTTTAAATTAATTTCGTTTAAGATATCGTTAGAGTTTTGACCAAGTTTCTGTAATTTAAATGCAGCATTTCGTCACAGATATTACTCCTTAAGAAGACGAGAAATTTATCAAATTATACGCGTCGTGTCTTTGAGCACCAAATACTGGTCACTTATTTCCTATTCGTTAACACTATTTAATATCCATTAAATTAAGTTAAATGGCTTTAAAAAAACCCCCAATGTATTAATGTTATCGCAGAACAGACAACATTAATTCATAAGCTCATAAGATATGTTCCATAAGTTTGTCACTGGTTAATGACTATGAGAGCTTGTCAGGTAGTGAGTGAGGTAGGTCATAGATTCGAGGTAAAGCGACGCCTGCTGAGGCGCTGTCGTAGGCTTAGTACAGACTAAAGAGGAAGATGGACTGCAAAACCGCGTGTAGTCGATTCTCGCGTCGTTCTCAAACTAGCTCTCAGTAAGTCTCTTGCATAAGTTGCATTACGAAGTATGGGTAGTGTCAAGAACGGATTCATGCTGATAAGAACATAGGGCAATAGCTTTATCCTCTGGTACCATCCTCGCATACTTGGTTGAGAAGATTCGTCTGCTAATATTTATGTCACGTGTCTAAAAGCATACATTTCTATAATCTATATAGTTGCTGCAGACCGTCATAGATGGCGGAATGAAGTGACGCGAACCTACACCAAGTATGCTATGACGGGGACAGAATATCTCGTGCCCTATGTTCTTATGAGCATGAATCCGTTCTTGGTAGTGTAATACTTATGGAACATATCTTATAAACTCATGGTGAAATTAAAACTAATCAAGGTAAATTTCTCATCTTCTTAAGTATAATATTACATCCGAAAGAGTGCTTAAAAGCCACTCGAAAACTAGCTCGCAAAAAAAATAAATAAATAAATAAATAAAAAACAAAGTAAAATAAAAAGTTAAGCTCGGAAACGCGAAAAAGAAATATTTAATTTATTAATAATTCATCAAATCAGGCAAAAAAAAACAAAGCCACCATTTCAAATTAATTATTTTTTTTTTATAAGTCATACACGAAAAATTAATAAAATAAATTTTAAAGTCCGGCCAAACCATTCCACCCAAAAAACAACGATTATCATCATCATTCAAAATGCAATGTTTAAATTATAAAAACCATGCGAAGTTTGTTGAGAAAATGACACTAGAGATAAAACGAATTTTCATCTATTTCTTATTAATAACATAGACCTCAGTAAAAACGATTTGAAACAATTACTATCAATTAAAATATAACTAGAACAGCGAGACAATTAATTGAACGTACTTTCTATACAATAAATTGTAACGAAAAGTGTTTCAAATCATTTTACCGAAGAGTACGTACCAAGCTACGTATAAAACCACGTAGCTTCATCGCAACTGTGTTGATTAGGTCATATTTTAACAATAAGTAAACAATGACAAATATCATTCTATCTCTAACGTCATTCTCTCTTCAAATAAAAGTGACTAAGAGAGAAAAATGTTTTTAACCAAACCAAAACTATCGTAAACACTAAACGGGTGCGATAAGGTGCTCTCTAAATTTGATTTGAAAAATATGTGTGGTTTTAAAATTAAGACGAAAGGCAGATCTTACCCGTTTTTTATGTTTTGACGATTTTTCTGATTTAACAGGGTTAGAAGAAGAGATAGGAGAAGTACTAGAAGTAGTAGAAGCGGAACTAGGGGCTGCTGAAGATACGCAGCTAGACTGATATCAAAGAGCGTGGAACGATAACGATAACGATAACGATAGTGTTAGGCTTTTACAAGAATTTCATTTTTTAATTAATTAATATATAGGCTAAACCCAGCAGCTTTTTTTGTACCTTTTTTTAAGGTTAGTAAATTTTGTTATACACATCTAATAATAAATAGTTATATATATTCAACGAAATATTCTATACTTTATGATATAAAACTATAAATAAACGATAACTATAACGGGTTTTATACCTAGAAACTGATAAATTCATTAAAACTAGTTACGATCTTCGTTAAATATGAATTTTTTTACTTAAAGTATGACGTGAAAACGCGTGAATCACTCTAGGCCTAGTTTAAATGTATTTATAATTTCTAGGTATGATGTCCCCTAATTAACATAGTACTTCTAGTGCGTTTTAAGTATTATACTAATTAAAAAAAAAACATTAACAGCGAAATAAGCTTAATGCGTAAAATGAATAACATTAACGAATTCAATAATATATATATATATACCAGTCAGTAACCACAATATTGAACTTCGGGATAAGCTTTTTTTAAATTAAAATATATCAACACTTACGTCTGCTTCATTGACACTATTATTTAATAATTGTTGACCATTTCTGGGTTTTGGACTCTCTGGAACGTCAGGAATCTGAACGCGCAATTAAAAAATATTTAGTTTCAAAATATTTTGTAACGTATTGTTCTAAATATAACCAGGGTTCATACAAATTTTGGAAAACAAATTTCCCTGAGATTTCCAGGTTTTTCCCGTATATGGAGTATTCCATGGAGCAAATGTTAACGAAGGAGGAGGGGCAAATATGACTATTACATAATCAAAGGACATCCCCGTATAACCATAGTTATGAGCCTCCAAAGTATAGTGTAATGTTAATCCTACGGAGGGTATGTTTATGAACATTTTGCTTAATTACTCGGCTCCGTTTGTCGTAGCCCTACGTTTTTAGTATGGTTGGATGGGGGACAAATTGGACTATAACATAATCAAAGGACACCCCTATATCTCTAATAAAACCAGAGTTATGAGCCTCCAAAGTATAGTGCAATGTTAATCCTATGGAGGGAATATTCATGAACATTTTGCTTAATTACTCGGTCCCTGTTTGACGCAAATTTCCCTGAAATTTACTAAAAATTGGAAGTTTCCCTGAATTTTCCCTGAGGTTTTTGTCAACTATTTATTTCCCTGATTTTTCCAGGTTTTCCAGGTTTGTATGAACCCTGATAACTGTCAAACGCGATCTTGCTACAACGTCGTTTAAAACGACACCTAGCTAGATGCTTCAACCATAAATATTTTACCCACTTTAACCAAATTCCCCGATTTTTCCCTGAAGTTTTTAGCCCATTTTGAAATTCCCTGACTATTCCAGGTTTTCCCTGACCTGCGGCAACCCTGAACAATGTAATAATTTTCAATACATACCATCGTGCTTGTTCCATTGCCATTAGTTTTTTGTTGGTCAATCTGGGCTTGCAATTCTTTAACGAGCGCTTGCTCAGCCCTGAGAGCATCTTGACCAATTTTAACCAAAGAATTTAACTTGACAGTCTGCGAACCTAATTCTTTCGAATTTTTTCGTTCCTGTTCTAGTTGCAAACGGAGATTATCCAATTCCTGTACAATAAAATGGTTAAGAGTTTGATCCGAGCATATAATTTTTCTACAATAAAATCAATAAGTATTGAATTTGACGATCGTACTTTTTTCAGTTCTTCTAAGGCTTGTCGTTCTTTCGCGAGTGTTTCGAGTTCCTTCGTTTTTTCGTCAAGCTGTTTACTAACCTGTTTAGGGGGATTTAACGAGTAAATGAAATGAAATTGTTTAAACCAAATTAGATTTAAACAAAGACATTTAATAAAAGGACTGCTAGTAACTCTCAGCAAAAGAGTCAATATAAATTTATAGCAAGGAGAAAAATTAACGTTAAATGATGAATGGATGGATGGATAAAGAATGATCAAATGGTTCAAACCATGCTTTTAAAATTGCATTAAAGAGACAGTAGCTGGAGCGGCGGTAGATAAGAACAAAATTTGGATTTTTGAAAAATGTCATCCCAAAGGTTATTAGCGACAAACTCCCACAGTGTCAATAGTAGGTGACACAGGGTTCATACAACTTTTGGAAAACAAATTTCCCTGAGATTTCCAGGTTTTTTCCCCATATATTTCCCTGAATTTTCCAGGTTTTTCCCCTATATGGAGTATCCTATGGAGCAAATGTTAACGAAGGAGGGGGGGGGGGAATTGGACTATTACATAATCAAAGGACATCCCCGTATCTCTAGTAGAACCAGAGTTATGAGCCTCCGAAGTATAGTGTAATGTTAATCCTATGGAGGAGGTGTGTTTATGAACATTTTGCTTAATTACTCGGCCCCTGTTTGTCGTAGCCCTATGTTTTTAGTATGGTTGGATGGGGGACAAATTGGACTATAACATACTCAATGGACACCCCTATATCTCTAATATAACCAGAGTTATGAGCCTCCAAAGTATAGTGTAATGTTAATCCTATGGAGGGTATGTTTATGAACATTTTGCTTAATTACTCGGCCCCTGTTTGTCGTAGCCCTACGTTTTTAGTATGGTTGGATGGGGGACAAATAGGACCATAACATACTCAAAGGACACCCCTATATCTCTAATATAACCAGAGTTATGAGCCTCCAAAGTATAGTGTAATGTTAATCCTATGGAGGGTATGTTTACGAACATTTTGCTTAATTACTCGGCCCCTGTTTGTCGTAGCCCTATGTTTTTAGTATGGTTGGATGGGGGACAAATTGGACTATAACATACTCAATGGACACCCCTATATCTCTAATATAACCAGAGTTATGAGCCTCCAAAGTATAGTGTAATGTTAATCCTAAGGAGGGTATGTTTTTGCTTAATTACTCGGCCCCTGTTTGACGCAAATTTCCCTGATTTCCCTGAATTTTACTAAAAATTCTAAATTTCCCTGAGATTTTTGTCAACTATTTTTTTCCCTGATTTTTCCAGGTTTTCCCGGTTTTCCAGGTTTGTATGAACCCTGGTGACATTTTTCAAGTTATTATTCCGCAACTCCATTTACTATCAATTTAAGTGTGAATATGACTTTTACCTCTTCGATGCTTCCAAACCTGCTGGCCTGCGACCCAATCAAACCATTTGGCAAAAAATAATATTAATAATCGTAAGCGTCCAATTAAAATTTAAACAATCAATGTTAAAAACGTAAAGATTAATATAATAGCCCAAAGCGGTTTTTAAATAAAATTAACGGCGTAAAGAGTGACGTCACGTTCCCAAATAAGACAATGATTTTAATTACCTCGTCAGCTTTGAGTTCGAGAATCTTCTTTTCATTCTCTTCTTCTTGCAATTTAGACTGAAGTTCTTTTAGTTTACTTTGCATCTAAAATTTTAGGGGGTTAGAAAAAGGTTAAGGTTATTTTTTAAGTTTATTAAGGGGGGTTAAGGCTTAGCGCAACAATCCCATCACCTCGGCCGTTGCCTATAAAATAAAAGAAATCAAAACCGATCACCGTCTAAAACACCGGGTTAATAAATGCGCGCGTTAAAGAAATATTAATTTAGTAAGAAATTTAATTCTATACCTCTTCCACACCGTGAAGTTCTTCTAGGTTCTTTTCTAACTTGGCTTTTTCTTCCAAGGCCTGTTTCAATTAAGATCAAATAAAATTCAGTGTCAATTAAGCTATAAACATGGTTAATGCCTTATGTACCGAACAAAAACGTACCGCCTTATATACCGGACAAAAACGTATTGCCTTATTTGCCGAACAAAAACGTACCGCCTTATTTGCCGAACAAAAACGTACCGCCTTATTTGCCGAACAAAAACGTACCGCCTTATTTGCCGAACAAAAACGTACTAGCTTATATGCCGAACAAAAACGTACTAGCTTATATGCCGAACAAAAACGTACTAGCTTATATGCCGAACAAAAACGTACCGCCTTATTTGCCGAACAAAAACGTACCGCCTTATTTGCCGAACAAAAACGTACCGCCTTATTTGCCGAACAAAAACGTACCGCCTTATTTGCCGAACAAAAACGTACCGCCTTATTTGCCGAACAAAAACGTACTAGCTTATATGCCGAACAAAAACGTACTAGCTTATATGCCGAACAAAAACGTACTAGCTTATATGCCGAACAAAAACGTACTAGCTTATATGCCGAACAAAAACGTACTAGCTTATATGCCGAACAAAAACGTACTAGCTTATATGCCGAACAAAAACGTACTAGCTTATATACCGAACAAAAACGTACTAGCTTATATGCCGAACAAAAACGTACCGCCTTATTTGCCGAACAAAAACGTACCGCCTTATTTGCCGAACAAAAACGTACCGCCTTATTTGCCGAACAAAAACGTACCGCCTTATTTGCCGAACAAAAACGTACCGCCTTATTTGCCGAACAAAAACGTACCGCCTTATTTGCCGAACAAAAACGTACCGCCTTATTTGCCGAACAAAAACGTACTAGCTTATATGCCGAACAAAAACGTACTAGCTTATATGCCGAACAAAAACGTACTAGCTTATATGCCGAACAAAAACGTACTAGCTTATATGCCGAACAAAAACGTACTAGCTTATATGCCGAACAAAAACGTACTAGCTTATATGCCGAACAAAAACGTACCGCCTTATTTGCCGAACAAAAACGTACCGCCTTATTTGCCGAACAAAAACGTACCGCCTTATTTGCCGAACAAAAACGTACCGCCTTATTTGCCGAACAAAAACGTACTAGCTTATATGCCGAACAAAAACGTACTAGCTTATATGCCGAACAAAAACGTACTAGCTTATATGCCGAACAAAAACGTACTAGCTTATATGCCGAACAAAAACGTACTAGCTTATATGCCGAACAAAAACGTACTAGCTTATATGCCGAACAAAAACGTACTAGCTTATATGCCGAACAAAAACGTACTAGCTTATATGCCGAACAAAAACGTACTAGTTTATATACCGAACAAAAACGTACTAGCTTATATGCCGAACAAAAACGTACTAGCTTATATACCGAACAAAAACGTACTAGCTTATATGCCGAACAAAAACGTACTAGCTTATATGCCGAACAAAAACGTACTAGCTTATATACCGAACAAAAACGTACTAGCTTATATACCGAACAAAAACGTACTAGCTTATATACCGAACAAAAACGTACTAGCTTATATACCGAACAAAAACGTACTAGCTTATATGCCGAACAAAAACGTACTAGCTTATATGCCGAACAAAAACGTACTAGCTTATATGCCGAACAAAAACGTACTAGCTTATATACCGAACAAAAACGTACTAGCTTATATACCGAACAAAAACGTACTAGCTTATATACCGAACAAAAACGTACTAGCTTATATACCGAACAAAAACGTACTAGCTTATATGCCGAACAAAAACGTACTAGCTTATATGCCGAACAAAAACGTACTAGCTTATATGCCGAACAAAAACGTACTAGTTTATATACCGAACAAAAACGTACTAGCTTATATATCGAACAAAAACGTACTAGCTTATATACCGAACAAAAACGTACTAGCTTATATGCCGAACAAAAACGTACTAGCTTATATGCCGAACAAAAACGTACTAGCTTATATGCCGAACAAAAACGTACTAGCTTATATGCCGAACAAAAACGTACTAGCTTATATGCCGAACAAAAACGTACTAGCTTATATACCGAACAAAAACGTACTAGCTTATATGCCGAACAAAAACGTACTAGCTTATATGCCGAACAAAAACGTACTAGCTTATATGCCGAACAAAAACGTACTAGCTTATATACCGAACAAAAACGTACTAGCTTATATACCGAACAAAAACGTACTAGCTTATATGCCGAACAAAAACGTACTAGCTTATATGCCGAACAAAAACGTACTAGCTTATATGCCGAACAAAAACGTACTAGCTTATATACCGAACAAAAACGTACTAGCTTATATACCGAACAAAAACGTACTAGCTTATATACCGAACAAAAACGTACTAGCTTATATACCGAACAAAAACGTACTAGCTTATATGCCGAACAAAAACGTACTAGCTTATATGCCGAACAAAAACGTACTAGCTTATATGCCGAACAAAAACGTACTAGTTTATATACCGAACAAAAACGTACTAGCTTATATACCGAACAAAAACGTACTAGCTTATATACCGAACAAAAACGTACTAGCTTATATGCCGAACAAAAACGTACTAGCTTATATGCCGAACAAAAACGTACTAGCTTATATGCCGAACAAAAACGTACTAGCTTATATGCCGAACAAAAACGTACTAGCTTATATGCCGAACAAAAACGTACTAGCTTATATACCGAACAAAAACGTACTAGCTTATATACCGAACAAAAACGTACTGGCTTATATACCGAACAAAATCGTACTGGCTTATATACCGAACAAAATCGCACTACCTTATATACCGAACAAAATCGCACTACCTTATATACCGAACAAAATCGCACTACCTTATATACCGAACAAAAACGTACTGCCTTATATACCGAACAAAATCGTACTACCTTCTATACCGAACCGTTCATCATACATCAAACCTTTTATACCGAACCGATCATCATACATCAAACCTTTTATACCGAACCGATCATCATACATCAAACCTTTTATACTGAACCGATCAAGAAAACATTATGTCTTACATATGGTACTAAGAAACAAAACACTATGGTTCATAATTATATACCAAACTAATGAACAAATCATTTCGGCTTATACACTGAATGCATCAACAAAACACAGGTAGAATATTTCTTACTTTAGTTAATTGCCTTTCTTTCTCATTAACTTTCTCTCTCCATTTGGCTTCTTCAGCTTCGACACCCGACTGCAGCTTCTTTAAAATATCTTCCGTTTCGGCGAGGACAGTCTTGTAATGGTTGATTTGCGCTTGCAGAGAACTATTTTCGGCTCTAAGATGAATTAAATTAGGATCAACGCCGCCTGATTCTCCGTTAATAACTTTTTCAGTCGCATCACTAGGTGTTTCGGGAGGGGAAAGAGGAAGCGTAGGACCAGCTGCGCTAATCTTTCGACTGACTTCGTTGACAAAATTTTCGACCCATATTGAGTGATCCTTAGATAAAAAAAGTTCACAATGTCGTAAGATCAATTAATCAACAAAGAGCTCTTTAATGCATGAAGAGCAGTGGTGTGCGAGTCCCGTTTTTTCGGTTTCGAGCCGAGTCCGAGTATCGAAAGTAATTTCTTATCGAGTATCGAGCCGAGTCTCAAAAATACTTTCGAGTATCGAGTATTTAGATAGGTCAAATTTTGGTTCTTTCGAGTAATTATCGAGTCTCAAATATTGACTGGTCGAGTAGCAATTTTGTAAATTTCTTGAAAATAACGAAGATTTTCAATTATCTAATATCTAACTAGTTCAAAAAGATTGTTAGTGATCAATTAAACATTGAACAGGTGATTTTCAAAATAAATGCTCATGAACTCATCGTCTGCTATAGTTGTAAGCCTCGGACTCGAGTATTTGTCGAGTATTTAAGATGTTAAAAAGCTACTCGAATCTGTCTCGAGTATCTCAATGTGTTGTTATCGAGTATCGAGTCGAGTACTCGGCTCGATACTCGAACCGAGTACTCGAACTTAACGAGTACTCGCACACCCCTGATGAAGAGAGCACTGAGAGCCACACATACCATTTTATTATCAACTTTAGCATCAGGAAGAAGCCTTTGAAGAATTTCTCTGTCCCTCAGTTGCTCACTTTTAACCTTTTGGAAGAGATCATCTCTATTCTTCTGCGCTTCCCTCAATTTACCCTGGGCGTCATCGAGCCTCCTTTCTAAGTCTTGAAGAACTTGCGTTTTGGACAAGGCAGCCGATTTGGCTTTTTCAGCTTCATTCAAGGCCTCCATGGCCTTCCAATTTTTCTCCCTCAACTCGTTGTTCTTTTTCTTTTGTTCTTCCAACTCGACCTGCAAGGCGTCGATGTTGGTCAACTTTTGACGCAACTCCTCCCCTATTTTATTAAGCTCGCTTTCTTTCTCTTCCAAAGCTTTGCTTAAATCGGGAACTTGTTTGTCGGAAGATTGAAGCTCTCCATTTTGCTTGCTAGAATTTGATTCTTGCCCTTCGGCCGCCGTTCTGACGCTAATTTGCGCTAACTGCGCCTTCAATTGCTCATTTTCGTCTCTGAGAGAGACGGAGATCTTGTTAGCTTCGGATTGTTGCACGGCAGCGGACATGGCTTGAGATTGTGAGTGTTCCAACCTCAATCTAACTTCGTGAGAGGCGGATTTTTCGTTGTCCAAGGCTTTCTTCAGCATGGCTATTTCGTCTTCAAATTGTCGAGCGGCAGCTTCGGCTTGTTCCAATCGAGAAGCGATGTTAAGCCTATCAGACTCCGTGGCACTAGCTATGGCTTTGGCATGTTGGAGTTCCTTGTTTACCGCGTTGAGGTGATTTTCGGCATCAGCCACTTTCTGGCTCATTTCATTCATCGTTTGAGCGAATTTGTATTCGTCTTCTTGCTTGCTCGTTTGCAATTGTTTCAAATGGTTTTCGTAACTTTCAATTTTCTGTTGGTGAGTGACTTGGGCAGCTTCGTAATGTTCGCAAGCGCTTTGCAATTGTTTCATTTGAAGTTGGAGTTGTTTTTCGGAGTTGCTCTGGCTTTGACGTCTGAAAGAAAATAAGGCGTTCTTTCTTAATAAGAATGCCACCATAATTAATTTTCAATAAAAGTAACTTACTCAGCTTCTAATCGCGAAAGTTTCTGTTGAAGTTTTCCATTTTCTTCCGAAAGATGTTGAAGAGCAACCGACTGTTCGTCATTAACTTTAGCTTGAAGTTGTTGGTATTTTTGTTGCAATGATCCAGTTTCGGCCAAATGTTGTTCGTGAGCGTGTTGAAGACGCGCGTGCAAGGCCTGCGTCTCTTGTATCTGCTGAGCCAATTTCTCCTTCAAGACGCGTTCAGAGGTAGCGCTTCTGGTTTTCTCTTGTCCCAATTCCAAACGGACCTCTCTCAATTTAGCATTGACAGCCTGATATTGGCGTTGTTCGTTTTCAAGAGCTTGTTCCCGTTCTTGCAACTGTTTCTTCAAGGCGGCGACTGGATCATTCTTTTTGGTCCATTCAGTCGAACCCTCGTGTTGCTGTTTGTTCAAGAGTACCTCAATCATCAAGTGAATCTCGTCATCTTGAAGCGGAGAGACTTTGACCAACTGAAGCAGTTTCTTGCCAGAAATTTCATTTTCATTGCTTGGAGCTGTTATAAAAAAAGTTAATGGAACATCTTTAAAACGGAAAAAAATCTTTTCATTGATTCCAAAACAGGATAAGGACCCTGTTGGCTTCAGTTCTGGTATTCTAAACAGCAGGGACCATTGGACAAAATCTTGAAAAACTGTCTTACCACTGTCTTCAGATTTTCCTTTTTTGGTTTTCTTAGTTGGTGACGAGTTAATGACGGGTTCCTCCTTAACAACTTTTGGAGTTTGCTGCTGAGCAGTCGATCGACTAGGAGAGTTTTCATGTTCCTTTTTCTGCTCCTCTTTCTTTTTGGGTTCAGCCTTTTTAGGAGAGGCTTCGGCTGGCGGTGGGGCACTCCCCACTAAGGGAACATTCTTCTTAGCAGAGACAATATCCATAGAATGACGTCTTTCAACCTCATCCTTTGGAACAAACGCGGGAACTGGCAAATCACCAGTGGATAAATCCTCAACTTCATCTTCCTCCACCGAACTTGGAGAAAGTTTAGCATTGGCATTCACTGGTGTTGCCTCCTGTTTGTTGATCAAAATCGATTTTGGGGCCAATGGAGCCTTAGCCTTCTTCTTGCTGGCTTTAACTGCAATTATGATTATCCAATTGAATTTTTTTTTTTTGGAAGCATCAATATATATGCAATCAACATTTTTCTTTGAGAAAAGTGCTCTAGGGGATGTTGGTACAACCTGGTTTTACGTTCGGTCCGCACTATTGGTTGTCCAACTTTCATTTCAAAAGATTAAATAATCAAAATAAAAATTGCCAATATGTCGCCTCGCCAAGAAGTCATGAATGTAGTTGAACAGGGCTGTCGAGAGGGTGGGCAATTCGGTCAGTTTCCCTGGGGCCCGAACGCGTGTAGGGCTCTCTTGAGGGGGGACCGCGTCCGCGTCGCGATTTGCTCAATTTTCAAGGGGCCCACAAACTCTCTCGATGGCCCTGTAGTTGACGACAGTTTACTGATACAATTATCTTAATTGACTCTTTTGTTTGTTTTTACCCAACAATATCTAGCCAAATGTAAATAAGAAGGAATCTGGGAACTTCTCTTAAAGTGAAATGTAAGCCTCTAAAAATAATACTGTACCCGTTTTAGATGCGGTCACTTCAACAGGGGCAACTTCAAGAGGTATAATTTCAGCCTCTGGTTTAAAATCAACTCTATCTCCATGATGGTCAATTGGTTTTTCAGTTTTAGGAGTAGCGGGTGAATTTTCATTTGTTCCTTTATTTCCTTCAGAATCTTCAGAATGCGAATTTTTCCCAGAGCTGGCTTCTTTGTTGGCACTCTTCTTGCTAGCACCTGCACCGGCTTTCTTGTATTTCTTCTCTTTCTTCGGTTTATCACTCTTTCCGCTACCACTCAAGAGAGCGTCTTGGTTGCGTTTTCTTTGTTCCTCGATAGCTTCCTCGTAGGTCTTTTCTTTCATTCCAAAGACTGATATGAGGTAAACCACCACAGCGGATAGGACGCACAGGCCTACAGAGACCAGCGCTACCTGCATATCCATCTTCGCAAACTCCTCGCTCAAGGACTTAAGTAGAGACGACACAATGGCGACGATGAAAGGTAGACAAATACGCGACAATTAACTAAATTTAAGTAAAAGGAAAGAGAAAGAACCACATACATCAATTTTAGTCTCTAGACAAGAAAGACAAGAAAGAGAATAAAAAGATGACACGTGGCTCAAATCTGACTAGGCTTTTTCAATTAGAGATAATTTTAGCCTTATATCGCAATTTTTTGAATGAACTTTGTTAGAGAATCAATGCATCGTTGCTTATAAGAATTTTATACTGATGTAGAGTGGAGATTGTAACTTGAGTATTTTAGATTTTTTTTCCCTTCTGCACCAAATTTAAATGTACTCAAGTCACTGAAATTCTCTAAAAACGTTTTTATCTCTATCGAGCCGAATGTGATAAGATAAACACCACCGTGAGACCGAAGACAGATCACTCAATATTACAAACGCTAGAAATTTCAACACATACTGCACTTTACATAGGGTTTACACATCAACCTTTATCTCAATGTTAGAGTCGGTTAAAACGCCCGAATTAATTTAGAGCAAACAACACCGGTACAATAAAAATATGGAGTAAGGTCTCGATACTGTTTTGATAAAACTATCCATACATATTTTCGGTACCTACGCGATTTCATTTATTACGTGATAGGTCTCAAAACGTAATTATAGGATAATAAATTAGACCAGTAGTCGCAAAACTAACATTCCGAATGAAAGAGGCCTATAAAATCCCCGCGTCAAGCTTAAAGCAGCGTCATTGACATTTTTGGCCATCTAAAAATGAAAAAGAGGCCCCTCTCCCATCTCTAAATCTAATTCTCCAAAGCCCAAAATGATCATCCAGACCTTTAAATTTTAAGCCTTGGTCAACTAACGTACTCACAGTTAAGGCGCGGTTCTCGGGCCAATTACGCGTGTAAAATTATTAATTACGAAATGAAATCAACTTACCGATTTCACTAAATTCACTTAAATAATTCAGTTCGGCAATTAATTGTAAACCGGCTAGACATCAAACCCCGAAGCAGGTTGAAGTTGAACCGGAGTCACGTCACCAACTTAACGCGTTTCGAGGGAAAGATCTCATAGGGGGAAGGAAATAATCGTGTCATTCGCGAGAAGAGCCGAGCTGCCGAGGTCACCCCGCCTTTAATTACGCTACAAGGAAAGTGTGTCGCAAAAGCAAAATTTTAGGTAAAAATGCTCGAAAAAAAACCCCTCTATAAATCCATTTTGTTTGTTACGTATTATAGTTTTTACTGTGCAGCTATATAAGAAAAATATATTTTTATATGCGACCGTTATTCATTCTAGTTCTAATTTCAAGATAGACCGTAACAGATTAAGATCGTTAAAAGGATTTATACCCTAGTTGAGAATGGCTATCCTTCAACTTCCGAGCGTTGACTTCATGACGTCACGCAATATCCGGCGGAAAATCATACTGCGGTAGCCGCGCCTATTCAAAATCGATTTTTTTACAAGATTTCGTTGACCTTTTAAATGACATCTTAAGTGTGATTGTGATGTTAAACAAAATCTTGCAAACTTTTTTACAAAACGTGGCTTATAACTGGATGTTGTTAGGTCTTTCAAGCTTAACAAAATCACGTTAAAATCCCAAATTAACAATTTATAAAAATAATCAATCGATAAGTAAGACGAGAATAGAGAGTTTAAGCATCCCCTATACGCGTACGTGTAGCCACCTTTGACAATGCATTGGTCTAATGCACTGTGGAAGGTAGCTACACGTACGCGTTTAGGGGATGCTTAAACTCTCTAATATGGCCCGCGTCAAAAACGGATTTATGGGATAAATCCGTTTTTGCCCGCGTCTACTGATTCTACTCCACACCGCTCTACCAAGGCCAAGAGACAAAGTTAGTAAAGTAAAAATTCCATAGACATTTAAAAAAATTATCTATACTCCATGCATGTCAAGACACATTGTAGTAGTGCGGATTAAATACGACTACGTATTTAATTTGGGGGGGGGGGGGCGTTAAAGGGAGAGTAAAATGAACATTCAAGCATTTCATAATCGTTTCGAATGAAAAATATCATTAAAATCATTCAAAATTTCAAACATTTACACGTTAAAACCATAGATATATTAAACATCGTGGAAACTAATTGGTTAGAATTCCTTATGGCAGTTTTTATAAAAAATATACTGTTTGTTTATCAAAAATGTGAGTTGAAAACTTATATAAAACTAACGGAAAATTTGTTAAGGCTTTGATTTTCTTTTATCATACAAATCGATTAAAAACGGTTGTATATATTAAAGACAAAATTACTTTTCTTGAAATTTTTTTATTATTATTATTGAAAGTATTCTTTTATTCGAAGTGTTTTCATTTCAAGTAGCTGAACACGCCTGCTGTTTCGCTCTAGTTATGACGAAGAAAAACGCGCCGAAAACAAATTTAGGTCTTTTCAAATTGTTGGGGAAAAAAACATTTATCTACAAACGCGTCAGAACCTCCCATCCCCCAAACTTCGTGCCTGAATACTTAATCACGTTAAATTCCAAAATCGAGACCCCTCTATCTAAGTGTATGCGTGGCGTATACGTACCCATAGAATAGGCATTTATAAAGGTCGGTGTAGCCTCCAGAAAGTTAGAGTGAGCCCCATCACTACGCGAAAAAGATGCCAGTCAGGCAGTAGCGTGTCTAAAAGGTTCCGATAGGGTAATTTGGAGATAGGGGGGATATTCTTACACGCCAAACTCAATTAAATTCCCGGGTTCCTCTTGCTTTCTCTCTCTCTCTCTCTCTCAGTTCCCGTTCTAGTCAGTCCCTGGGTCCCTCATATAGAATTTAAAACTTTTATTCTAAAAGGGTCCAGGGAAAACCGGAGGTGAAAGTAGAGACCACGTGCATCGGTCTGCGACTGCAGTATGTCCCCTTGATATTCAAAGTCAATATAGACGAAGTCGAGAAGACGGCTCTTTCGCCAATGCCACCACAACTTTTCCAACGAAATTTTTATACAATAGTTTCCACCATAAGTTCATAAGATATGTTCCATACGTTTGTCACAGGTTACTGAGAGCTTGTCATGAAGTGACGTAGGTGAAACGTCATAGATTCGGTGAGGCGTTGCCAAAGGCTTAGTACAGACTAAAGAGGAAGATGAACTGCCGATCCGAGTGTAGTCCATTCTCGCTTGTCGTTCTCAAACTAGTTCGAGCTGTAAGTCTCTACCATTACGAAGTATAGGAAGTGTCATACTTATGGAACACATCTTATAAACTTATGTTTCCACTAAAAGGGGTTTTCATCGTTGCCAGGCCGTTGATGAGTCAAAAGATTGCAGAGAGAAAGGCCAGCAGTTCAGTTTGAATCAGTACTCGACCAATTTGATTCATAGAGAACCTGATAACACTGCACCACTGCACTAAGATAGGGGGAGGTATTTTCTAGAGCCCATTTAGTGAAAACTATCCATACTTTCCAAACCTCTCGAAGAGTGTAAAGGTTTTCTTGAAGAAAATTTCTTCTATAGTGAGGTACCGCGAGGGAGAGTAACCACGTGACGTGACGTCAATATTGGTGGTCTTACTTCCATTGTATTCCCAAACCTGAGACTTCAAATATGGTCGCCTGAACAGAAGAAGGGGGAAAGGGATAAAACTCTCATAGACAAGGAAAGCTTGAGTCACATAAACCAAGAAATCAAGTCTTCTTGACTTGGATTCTATTAGCTCCGATAATTTTCAGCCTGGACCAACACCACACCACACGGCACGGTCCCCGTGATCCTAATTTGTGTCTGGTCCATCTCGTCGGCGTTAAAACATTTGAGTCAGCTCTAACACCCTCGTATTCTAACATATAAACGCGGGGAGAAGGACGGCTGACTCACAAAACCCAGAACCCTCGGTACACGGGGTCCTGGAAAAAGAAGAGACGAATCTAGGGGACACAAAGCCAGATAGAGAACCACTGATTCACGGCGCGTGTCAGATCGCCAGCATTGTGGTGGCTTCGAAAACGAAAAACGGAGGAAGCCAAGCGTTTCTCCAGCCAGAACTTCGACCAGAAGATCCCGGGAAAAAAATCTCTCCCATCTTTTTTCCCGCTCCTCCCTCGTGGTCGCGACCAACTGAAGCTTTTTACCTCATCAGATTTCTAGTCGACTTTTTTCCCCTTTCTGTGTGGGTGAGGAACACGAGGGTGGGCGGGAAAGTGGGGCGAATCTAGCTGGAGTAACAAGCTCTTATTTACGGGCTTCCGGTTTTTTTCCTTCTTCCTATAATCCAGGATACGGTAAGCTCCGTGCTCGCATCACTCGCTCTTTTGCGTTTGTTAAACTTGTTCTAACTAAAAGACGCTCTCGGTTCCACGCCACTGAGAATTTTTGGTGTTGGTAGGTTTAGAAATAGATTAACTCATGAAATTATCTTTCTTTTGCAAGCTTGGAAGATGGAAAGTTATACTGGAGTTGCATTTTATACCGCTAACACTATATAGGGCCCTTCCCATGCATGGCCGTAAAATGTACCAATAGTACCCCGGTTTTATGTGGTCACCTGGACCTGGTTATAGCAACAAGAACTACTATTTACAAGTGACTAAGATATTAAACAATTTCCAACCTAGAGGTGGCTGCACTCAATGATGGCAACCTTGAAAAGCATGCTGGGATTTTTAAACGGGTGGCCCCCAACTACGCCACTCCAGTATCAAACTTCCCTCTCCCTCCAATGTATAGGAACATGTTGGCTCGTTCTCCGAGTATTATAGACTATTGCGGAATTTCATACAGAGAAACCAACACGCAGGGGCGAGACCACCATTTGGAGTATTCTCCCTCGCGCCAAGACGTAACGCCAGATGGAGCCCGAGTTCACGACACGTGGGAGCCTAGCCTCTTGATGATAAGGACCATATCCCAATGGCGGCCACTCCCCTGCTGTGAGTTGGTTTCTCTGTATGGATATTCCGCAATGGTCTATACCGGAATCGAATGGGTTACATTTTCCCATTGATAAAAGTGATCCTTCAATGGACTGTTCTTTATCACAACTTTATTAAAACATTTACTTCTGGCGTGTTGGTTGGGATATAATAGAAATGCTGAGCTGGAACGAACAAAAAAATTAAAATAACAAACCTAATATTTCCTTTTCAGTTTTCGAATTGGGGTATTATTAGAAAATAGAAAAAGGAAGTGAGAATATTGTTGTCGTTAGAAATTAATTAATACTTGTTTGACTGCCTAATTACGACCTTTATTGGTCGATGATAATTAAAACCCATACGCTATTCTATCATAAGATGCATTTTACTATGCTATAAACCTTTTCAATTTGATAAGTTTGGCGAAAAATGACGTCACCTTGCACGGAGCCGATAATCCCGGTGGTGCATGTACGAGTGTTGGCATGAAACAGCTTCGAATTTTCCCTGATGAAAGTAACTACGAAACAATTTATCGCGTTTCCCGTAGAATTTCTTTCATATATCCGAAATACCCCTATAGTTATTCGTCTCTACGGGAATATAAGGCGGGAGAAATCCATATTCGTTTATGCCCTGGGAGCTGAGACCATATAGAACTTGGGAACCATTTCGTCGCGCGTGATACTATAGGCTAATGCATAAGTATACTAACTCGTTACTAAATTTAAATTGTGTATAAGTTTCGAGTCGTGTACCATTCGGAGTTGCTCTAGAAATGGACTCGTATTAGACTGGGACCATTTCTTATGAACTTATTGAAAAATTATTTTACTTATGGTTGACTATTGGGCCCCCACAAACGCAAAATGCCTCTTTTGATACTTAGGGAAAAGAATATCAATCTTTCTTGTCACCCGTTGAGTCACCTTTCTTGACTCACCGACGTTAATGCCAAACAACCCAAAACAAAAACCGTAAAGCGTGGTTTAGCTATTTGAGGAGACCAATCGGTTAATATATTATTATGTAATCGTTTCCTATAATCAAAAGTGTATAGATGTAAAAACAAAAAGTACACTTCATTAACAATTCCCTAGCTGCCTTTGGCTGTAGACGACATGTAAACTGAAAACCAAAGTACCCTCCGCTCAACCGCCTACTGGAACTAATTAATCAGGGAGGAGCTTCTTGACGTCATAGGTTTATAGAAAGTAGTACATGATGCAGGCGATCCAAACGGTAATTTTTGCTATTAGGGCTGGCATCTGCTACTTTATGATCCTATTCACGGTTGTTCCCTGTGCCACGGCCGGGAAGGTATGCATACGCAGAGAGGGGGTCAACGATATTCTGGGGTAAAGGAGGGCTTCTCATATTACACGGCGCGAGCAAGTTTAAACGAAGTGTACTTTTTGCTTTAATAACTCTATACTTTTGCTATAATACATAGTTTTCACTAAAGGCTTTCTGCCGTTCCCCCCAAGTGCTGCCAGGACACTGATGAGTCAAGACTTTAGAAGAGAGACAGGATAGCAGTTCAGTGCTTGATTAATTAACTTAATTGGATAACAGATGACAGGACAACACTGCATTGAAGTTCAAGCTGAGAGAGAGGGTAGGAGTAGCCTTAATGTTTGAATATCTAAACCACTCAGTATACCACAGGGAAAGGTATAGGTTTATGCATGTAGATTGCAAAAACTGAATGACTCTATCATAAATCCCAGTTAGGTTTAGCGGTAGCCTCGATCTTGTTTTCTCTGAGGCGGTCTCCAACACTGATAACTTCATTTCAAATTCGCACCCTACCCTGAAGTGTCGCTCTGCCTTTTCCCAGCGTAATTTTCATCATTAGTAAGGCGATATCCCTAAAGGTATACCTCCTCCCCGTTAGAAAAAGGTTTAATATTACTTTTCATTCTCATTCTTCTCCGCTCCGAATCCATCTCTTCAAATTTGCACCCCCTCAACGACGGCGTGTCATCATGCGAGGGCTCGGACATCGTCTTTAGTTGTTCTGATTGACTGACTGATAATCAACGCCCAGTCATAGGAAGCTGAAATTTTCCTTGCACGTTATTCTTCAGTTCAGTTGTTGGTACTCGCTATTAAGAATTTTTTCCAATCCATAACCATCTTAAAAAATGGTGCTCAGAAATGTAAAAAATGCTACACGTCCCGACACGTATTTATTGGCTTCTTGTCGTTGAATTTTCAGGAAACTGTGTATGACGTCAGTGCAAAAAATGGGTTCCTTTCTGTTTAAATTTTTGTTACGCTACTCTATTGCAATTTTTTAGCAATATAATCAAATTCAAATCTCATGAATTTCATCAAAGAAAGATGTTGAAGCTGGAAGAAAAGCAAAATTTACCGAAATTCAGTTGCAATATTTTAAATTTAAGGTGCAATGTCCGACTCCTCGTCAGAGACCCAGACTGCAGTTACTGAAATGACGTCACGCGAATTTACAAAAATGACTTTACTTTACAGAATCACTAAAATTTAATTTTTGCAACATTAATCTTATAAAACTAAAATTAATACTCCATCCCAAAAACCCCAGAAAACAATTCCTGCTCCGAGACTAATGGAAAAAGATATCGTATCTTTTCATGGAACCAGAATTTAAGACGTATTTTTGTATAACTTACTATTCTAGCTTCGCTTATTTTCTAAGCGCTGTCGCTGCATGGTTTGGTTTGGGGTCTTTTGGTGTTGGTGGCGAAAAAAAAAAACGAAAAAAAACGAAAAAAAAAAAAAGATCAGTCTGGTACGTCTCGAAGCCTCGCGTTTTGGGAACTATGAAAACAGCCGGCGGCAGCGTTTGAACCGAAGGGGCCCACCATGGCAGACTCCACTCTTTCGGTCGCCCTGCTTAAAGACGTTGACAGTTATTAACTTTGGGTTGGTTGAAGGAGGCAAGGCTGCTGTGACTGTACAGGGGGATCAAAAAATGGGTAATCTTACATGGATATGTGAAATATAAAGAGTTAATCAACAAAGAGCTTTAATACAATTACTGATATGACAGTAATGAGTTCAGGTTGAGCGTACTGAAGATACTTTATTACTAAGCCGTGCTAGTCACATACTGAGGCCTTGCGTCTCATTGTCAGTGTTAGCTTATCTTATCTGGCCTATTATTGATCTATGATGTCCATTCTGGTCTATTATTGCTCCATGAGGTTCATTATGGTCTATTATTGATCTATGAGGTCCATTCTGGTCTATTATTGATATATGAGGCTCATTCTGGTCTATTATTGCTCCATGAGGTTCATTCTGGTCTATTATTAATATATGAGGTTCATTCTGGCCTACTTTGATCTATAAGGTTCATTTTGACCTATTATTGATCTATGAGGTTCATTTCGGTGTATTATTGATCTGCGAGGTTAGTTCTGACCTATTATTGATCTGCGAGGTCTATTCTGGCCTATTATCGATCTATAACAAATCAATTATTTAATCCAAAAATTGTTGAAAAGGGTAACTCATGATTGGAATTAATTTACTCTTGAAATAACATCAATTTGTGATAGCTATGGGAATGGAGTACAGAATTGAAGAAATACGAAAAGAGATGGAACTCCGAATAAGATTTTGAGGAAAAGGCAGGGATCGACTTCCCCCTAATTAATAAACACCCCTGAAGTTGTAGAGGCTCACGAAGACGGGGTCGGATTTCTCTCCGAATTTCGGATGAAAAAGTGATGGAAGGAAGGGTTTTAGGGGGAAGTAAATGCGCCATCACGACTATCTCTTCATCCCAAGAGGAAAATCAAGAGTTCCAGGAAGGAAGAGTGCCAAAAAAGAAGATAAAGAGGGAAGTCTAGTGAAGAATTGGCTCCTTTCGAACAGATAATTTGCTATTTTTTTCTTAGAGCCCGAGTAAGATCTGAGTTGCTATTTTTGCTTTCTTGAAGTTGTTATAATGACAAACTTAGACAAAGATAAACTGACAATTAATTTTAATCAGTTAAAATAATGCTACCTTAAACAAACCTGCTTTAATGGTAGACCCACTAACAGAGACAACATCACAACGTACAATTATAGTGGGTTCTTATCTTACTTACGTGTGCAAAATTTCAAGTACATTTGTAGCTCAAAATTAGCCTACACTCTAACCCAAGTAACAAGTGAAGTTAAAAACTTGTTACCTATACTTCACTCTCTTTTTTTGGGGTTTTCAAAACCGATACTACAGTATACCAAAAGAGTGTTAACCCTACCGGAGACTGGTGCTCAAGGAGAAGTGCCCATCGCTTTATAGAGGAGGAGAGCTTACTGTTCATCTTCACTCTTATCTGATTGCAAATCTCTCCGATAAACAGGACGGGGATCTACGATCTAGGGAAACAATAAATGGATTTTTTTTTCTTCTTTCTCGAGTTATTTGAAGAATGAAGAGACGATGAAAGACAGTCTTACAGCCAGGAGATATTGAATGGAAAACGTAAGCTTTCGTGGCTCAAAAGGTGGAGATGGCGGTCAGGAACCCTCGGTTAAAGGATTTCGACGAAAAGTATTTGGGTTATAATTGAATTGAAGGAACCATTGTACGGTTTGTTAAAGTTCTCTTTTTAGCCACATCGTATTTTGTCGGTATGGCTATTAGTTTAAACAGAGCCGTTTCTAGCAATAGTGTTCGCTTTCTTTATTTGTCTTCGACTAACGGCGTGAACTCCCCAGTTTTGGAGGTCTTTAAACTACTTGGGTTATAATTGAATTTAAAATTCCTTTTCTAGCCACGTGGTATATTGACGATAGAGCTAATGGTTTGGCTCCGAGACGTGCGTAGTAGTACTAGTAGAAGTGTTGATGGTAGTTTTAGGTTTCGTTGTTAAGACTTCATCCCGCGGTTGAAACTCATAAGCTTTTAGGTCTTTAAAAACTCAAATTTTGAGTGACCCCTGTCACTGGATCATTTGAAGTAATGTTACTTTTCACCAGAAGTAAACAAACTGAAGTAAAAAGAGTTTTTGACCAAACGCGAATCAATTGCTCTCAATTGGTTAGAAATATGTGGCTTAGTAGTAATATCATATCACGTTTCCTCCCTTACCTTATTAGCATAAGTTTTTAAGATATGTTCCATAAGTATGACACTACCTATACTTCGTAATGCTAGAGACTTACTGAGAGCTCGTTCGAGAACGACGAGCGAGAATTGACTGCACTCGGTTTTGCAGTCCATCTTCCTATTCAATCTGTACGAAGCCTTTGACAGCAGCGCCTCACCAGGCGTCGCTTTACGAGAATCTATGAAGTTTCACCGACATCACTTCATAACAAGCTATCAGTAACCAGTGACAAACTTATGGAACATATCTTATGAACTTATGGTAGTATTGATGGTAGTTTTAGATTTCGTTGTTATAACCTTATCCCATGGTTGGTCTTTAAAAATTCAAATTTTGAGTGATCTCTAACTGGATCATTTAAAGTAAAGTTACGTTTCACCAGAAGTAAACCAATTGAAGTATAAATAGGTTTGTTGTTTTTCAAACGTGAATCAATTGCTTTCAATCGGTAAGAAATACGTGGTTTGTAATATGAACCAATCTTTGGGTCATCTTGTTGCTAACGCACTCTTCCATGGACGATCAGACAAACCATTATTGATAAACCTTGACAAGAACTTATTCTTTTATTCTTCGACGACTTGTTCTTGTCGAGGCGTAAACGATGAAGAGGACTTCTTCGATCCTGGAACAAGGATAAAAAATATATATATCCACGATTCATTCGGTGCGGTTCGATGTTTTGTAAAGGACAGATGTCAGTGGCATTCTTTCAAAGAAAAGGAAGCTTTTGATAAGGCGGGGTTAAGTTGTAATCGGATTTCAAGATAACCATACATTATTTTTTCTTCAAACAACCCACCTTAACCTGCCTGGTATATGGTAGATTTCTTTCACACCCAGTTTTATCGCTATCCATGTAGCCTAGGTATACTTGCATATTTTCCTTCCTTTGATCTTTACTTCTCTCCCAAATGTTAAGACGTATGTAAAGAACCATTCAAGAAACCGAGGGGTAAGTTGCTCTTGAAGACATTCTTTTTTACTGAAGGCAGGGTTCATAAAACGTTTAAAGAAATTCATCTGCAATTCAATTGAGGTTTTGTAAATCTTGAGTTGAGTAGCACATCGAATACGGTAACCCTTGTAATTGGCACATGTTCTTCCATATCAATACGTAACTAGATTTTTCCTGAAAACAGACAGGCACATGCAAAAATCCAGTCCTAGAAGTAAATTAATCCAAAATTAAGATTCCTTTTTTTTTTTCGGTTTCGTTTTATTTATACAGAACTTTCTACATCGAGTGTAGGCACGTAGGAATGGGTTCAATGTATTTACAAAGTGTCAACAAATACTTTTTGGACTTTACCAATCTTGTATTTTGTATGTTTACGCCCCTTCATCATTCAGTCTATTGTTTTTTTTAATAAATTGTCTTTGTTTGCAGTAAATAATCAACACCACGAGAAAACAAAAACAAAACGAAATCAACGTTATTATTATTATTATTATTATTATTATACAATTTCCTGAATGATAAAAGTTAGAAATAGTTCTATTTTGTTCCCAATTATTGACTTAGCTCGAACGTACGTTCCATCATGAAAAATATAATATTCAACTTAAAAATACTTATTACCTTACAAATATTGGTTTTACAAATAAACTAAACAAACAAATAAATACAAACAAACAAAAAGACGTACCGGGATGATATTAAAATTATAATTCGAATTTTTCATCCTAAAAATTAAGAACAAATTAATTAATTAATATTTGGAGATCGTTTAAGTCTTAGCCAATCTAGATCTTCTACTGACTGTCCCTCGAGTTCTGACTACTTAAAGCGAGTCTCGGCTAGCTGTGGTTTATTTTAGTTCAATCAAATGCCACTAGATGCTCCCAGAATCAAGGGGTGTTGTCGACTGGCTTACTAAGCTTGGCAAAGGATAGCTTTGGGTGAGTTTTGATTGGTTCCTGCCCCTGGCAAGGTAAAATTGGTGTGCCAGCATGTTAGGGGCACCTCAGGAGCCGACATTTGCTTTAAGTTAAAAGATGGAATTTTCCATTGGGAAGGTTTTTAGCACGAAATCTACAGTGGCTATGATCAAATAATATTGACAAATACGGGATTTAAAAATCCTACAGAGATCCTTTGCTAAATTCACGTCAACAATTAATATCTTTGATAATTGACACGAATTAATAAAAGAGATGAAACAAAATTAACATATGGCAGTCTGGCTATCTTAATTTAACAAATATATGAAAGGGGTTACTGCCTATCGTGTGTTTAAACATTGCCAAAGTTGGTCGTAGTATATTTGAACATGGTCCATACAATGATACAAGATATGACAAAATTCTTTATAGGTGATATGTGGATTTTTTTTTCTTCTCGATTTTGGATGCTTAAACATTTATAGAAAGTTATAGTTTTAATGTAATGAAACCCAATTATTTTTTTTTTCGAGGAGATTACCCAACGTAAAAACAGGAAGGAATTCAAGAGATCAAGACCTAGGCTTAGCTATTCATACGGTCAAAAGGTCATTTAAACTTATTGTAAAATCTTATCATTATGGGGGGGGGGGGGAATATCATGTTTACAGAAAAATGAAAGCTTATTTAAACGTCATTTGTGTACTGTAGTTTACATTTCTGATACGATGACGTCAATGCATTTTTCAAAATAAAGTTTTCTAATTTTCGAGAAAACTAAAATAATAAAGAAATACATTTGGGAATAATTTTCAAGTAAAAATAGGTTTGTGAAACAAATTGCATTGCATACACAAATGACGTCTTAAGTTCATTCAACCCTAACACTATGGGGAAAGTACAAAACAAAGCTCACGGTATAATTAAGTACTTGTTTCTTGTTTTTCATATATAATCCCTCAAAAATTCGTTGAAAAAACGCTATTTCTTCCCGTTTTAATATTATATTTTTGACATTAATTCTTATAGTTTTTGTTTTTTTACAAAATGTAAAAAGATTCGATTAAATTTGTTTTTCAGTGAGCTTTTCGATCAGTATCCCATGGTTTTCCAAAAAATGTTAATTTGTACAAAAAGAAAATTAATTTTTAGTCTTTTATATTAATTATTAACTCGCTTTGTTTAAAAACTAATACTCTATATACTTCAAAAAAGAGTATAATATTATTATTAAACATTTTTTCTTTATCTTCCATCAGTCTTTTCATATTGTTTTATTAATTAATTAATACACTTTTGTTGTTTAATAGACGATAGAAGTTTCTGTTTTTCTTCCAATAACAATATTCAAATACTAATACGAAGTAAGACGGTTATTTTCTTTTTTTTAGGTAATAAGTCGATAATCAAATTGAAAAACGTGGAGAAACGTCAAGTTGTAAATACAGTTTGTGTTTAAGAAACCAAGGCTTAAAGTGATAGTAGCACATAAATAGGGGAGTTGAAGCTTAGAGGTAAATTTCCAAAGCGAAGATTGCGATTGGTCAACTAACGTCAAATCCAAAAAAAGAGTACGTTAAGCACGCTTCCCTATTGGCTATTTTCAATATCCGGTTCTATTGCCTCTTATAACCACCAGATATTGACGTCACTATCCAGGAAATTGAAAGCTCCATTAACATTAAAAATTTAGTTTCATTAATATTTAGCAACATAGCTAATTAAAAATAAACTTCAAAAGCAAAGGGTTAAGTTTGAGGTACTACTATCCCTTTAAACTTGGCGCCCGGACCCAATCCTTAGTAGAAATCAGGATGAGAGAATCAATATTAGGCAATTTAAGTTCGCTTCCACGTTTTTCAATATCAAAATATCAATTTTTTTCTGATCATTTTCGACAATAATTATTGTCATTTCCATATATATATAATATATTTTTTTTGTATTAATCTTATATATATTTTAATATAAACACGAGAAAAATGCAGTATATTTTTTTACGCGTTGTCCCCGCGTACCAAAATGTTTCCGATATTAACTACAAATTACTTTGCTGGAGATAAAGGGGTGGGAAGGGGGACGCGCGTACGTCAGAACGTTCTTTCTTGGTTTTAAAAACGTTATTAGGATGAGCACCTTTAGTGACAGCGTCAAATTTTCGTTATTACACCCTTTATTGAGTTTATTTTTATCTTGTTTTTTTAATTCTTAAGGAATGAGTTTCACGTCAGCGAACCTTTCTTCTATTTATATACTTCTATCTTGACAACTCCTTTAATTATTTATTTATTTAAAATTGTATTGATGAATATTGAAGGACACTTGTTTGTATTTTTATTTTCTTCATAATCTTTTGAATGAAATTTAGATTTTCGTTTCGAGTTTTATAAGGGTTGTTTATTTTTAATTTAATTGGTCAAAGTTTACGTAGGATTTGGGGCTGATTAGAATCGGTAATGTATTACGCAGATAAACTTTAATTGATATAATAAGATCAGGATTCGTTTTTATTGGAATTATTATCACTAATTAAAACCATGTATTTATCAACAGTATTAAAAGAAGATTCGAGCAAGCCATTTAGGCTTCCCTAAAAGAGCCCCGCGTTAAGCCTCTCTGAGAAAATGATAACAAAAGGGCTATAAAATCCTATTGGAAGACTGGTATCACATGACGGATTCGTCCAATAGGGTTTTATAGATTTATGTCGTCATATGCACAGGAAATCTTATCCCGTAGTTCTTTTTCCAAGCTTGTAAGCGAGTTGATAATCATGCGCGGAAGTACTAGTTAGATAATAGTCAAGAAGTTATAGGTATTTTAATTTTATTAGACGTATTTGAACATAAAAACCTGTATTTCTCTTTTCAAGAATTATCTGCGTAATAGATTACACGATTCGAAAATGCACCCAAATGAAGGTTCGCAAAAAAAAAAATCCTCGATCGAATTTATTTTCCAACTCATTCATTGAAATATATTACGATAAATCCAAAACCTTTCATAATCATCTCATAAATCCTTTGTATAAACATATTTGTACAAAAACCATCGTCTTATGGGTTTACTTCACCTCAGTGCTACGAATAATCGAATTTCACCAAGACCTTGACCTTGGTTAACACCAGTCAATTAAGTATCAGTGCCTTTTTTGTCTTTAGTGAGTGTATGACCTCGTAGCGAATTGAAACTGAAACTATAACTTACTGACGTACAGTCCGAAACTCGCGAATGGTTAATTTACCTTTCTACGTAGCGACTTTTTCGTCGGCTTCACTTTCGTGTTCGCTGTCGGTGACCGGAGGGTCAAGAGCCGTATGAATGGTCAGTTGGACGTTACGATTAACACTGAGGGCCGGGTAAAACACGCCGTGTAGTCCTTCGAAGGCCACCGTGGGTCCTTGGCGTTCGTCGTTGACGTAAAAACTAAGTTGATGGCGTTCGAGGTCCAAAAGGACGCCAACAACCGAACCGCACTCGATACCGCCGTCGCAACGATTCGCGTGGCTATCCGCGTGTAGGAACCAAGAACGTTGGTGGTCGATGTACATACTCCAACCTTTGTCGTCTTTACCTGGATCAAAATTGAAAAAAAATTAGCAATTGAATTAGAACTAAAGCGATGGTGCTCAAACTTGAATCAATTTTAATTTAAGATTTAAATTAATAATTAAATTTGAGAAGAATATTTTATTTATTTAGTTTTGGTGATGATGGGGAAAGTATCAATTTAGGGGTTTCGAAGTCAATGTATTTCCTACGAGCGCCTGTAGAAATGTTTCACCCGTCGCACTTCGGTGCTCAGGGAGAAGCTACCTTACAGGCGAATTAAAACGAAATTACTAAAACAATGCTGGTTGTGTATTATGGTTGTAAAAATACCGTTAATTATTTTTTTTTTTACAAAATTTTGAAATTCCAATAAAACGGCAATTGAACATAGTAAGTTCTATATAAAGCGAACGGTCCGCCTTTGTCAAATCTCCAAAGTGTGACTGAGGAGACGTAACACTAACGTAAAACCATTCAGTAAACCCAAAAAATACTGAAAATTTGGTTTTAACTAGTTTTCGCCGTTCTATGCTAATTTACAAGGGTAAAATTAAGGTATTTGAAAACCAGTAATTTACTGCGGTGTTTGGTAAATAATCGGTAAATGACCGATGGTAAATTGCGTTTCTAAACGCAATAATTCAGGGTCGCTACAATTTTTCATTTCATAATTCTCTGATTCCATGTTTTAGTCTGAACTCTAGAATGAACCGCATAAATCCCGATAAAAAACAATATGTTAATCAGGACCGTAATCGTCGTATCTTTCCAATGTGTAGCAACCATTTTCCACATTACCAGCCTGATATTATATTTACAAATTGACGCACTGTATCAATAAATAGAAAGCTCCAAAAGCCAAGTTATACGGATCTTTTCCAACTCTTACTAAAAAGTGTTTTTTTTTTATTTTTATTTTTTTAAACGTGAACTTACCGAGCATCACGTCCTTCGATACATCGAATCTGGCAATTCCGAAAGCAGGATCGGCGCAATTGTCGTGCCTGTCGACTGTCACCTCCCAGTAATGAATTCCCCGCGAGAAGCCGATGCTTCCCAGGACCACTCGGTGCTCGTAACTGTCGCAGCTGACCGTCTGATTCTCGTTCGATAGGGCAATGTCCGCGTGGGCCTTCGTCGGGTCCAGCATAAACCAAGCCACTTACCCCAACAACAACAACAAAAATAGAGAAAACCAAATCAAATCGACGGACAAACAACCGAAACACGCTAGGCCTATAGCGAAAAGAAAAACAATCCACTCCGAAAGTGGAACATGGATGGAGGGAAGGAGGGAATAAAATCAAAGCCAAGGCTTAAGCGTTTTTAGGGTTCCCACGGGCCTTTTTTACAACAGCGGCGACGGAGAAACGTTTTTATCGTTCTGGCTACTTGGGTAATCAGTGACGGGGTAAATGGGAAATTCTTACTAAGCTAGTGCGCTAAAAAAGAACAACTCGAAACAATGAACAAAATTAAAGTGAAAGTGAAACCAGGGGTAGATTTAATTTTGGAAGTAGGAATGGAGAACGGTTAGTATTTACTTAGGTCCAACTCATAGCCCAGTCTGGAGCTCCTCCCTTCAACACGTAACGAAAAGTATATATTATCTTATTGGCTCACTTGAACTATGTTTTGATGACGTTTACCTCTGTCGCTATGACCCTCCTCTTCTTTCCTACCCCCCCCCGTCCCGTGGAAGGGGGTTCGGGACTTTGACGCGCGTCCCCATTACTCTGTTCTCCATTCCTACTTTTAAAATTAAATCTATCCCTGGTGAAACTAATATTTCTTTAATATTTTCACTGTGTTTGTTGAAAAGTCTGCCATCACAACTCTGCCAAAATTTTAAAAACATGTCAAAAAAAACCCTGAAGTTACGATACCTAAAAACATCCCGTGTCCAATAATACTAAATATACAAGAGACTTAAAATATAGCGTGTTAAAAATTCAATTGCCAGAAATTAAAATGAATCTCACATTTTTTTTTATTTTTTATATATTTTCTAAATTTATTAGACTGCCTAAGCTTTTCGAATTCAATCAATGAATCAAACCGGAAATTTCTAAAGTTATTCCACGACTGAGTCCCCATTATAGTAAATTAATTTTTATAGTATAGGGGAACTTCTGCCTTTAAAGGAAAAGTCAACCATATTTTTTTTTCTTTTTCTTTCGAAACAGGACATAAAATAATAAATATTTCAAACTGGAACTATATATCTATCTACAATATAAGGAATCCATAGAGCTTCTAGGAATAATTATACCCTCATGTCACCCATGCTAATTTCTATGCGGGTTTCGTGGGCCGGGCAATAATTCTAACGCCTTTCTAGCTGTGATTTCGTTGGTTGGTACAACACCGGGTCAGGTGCGCTAGGTTCAATACTGCCATAAATAAAGGGGGATGTTCATTGGGTGGGTGATTTTGAGTCGAAAATGTATGTTCTATGACATTTTGCAGTCCGGGCAATGTTTTCGAGTGCGCCCAAAGAACATCTCCCTTTATTTATGGCAGACTTATCAGAAACACCCTGCATTTTTATTTTTGATCAAAATTAACAGAACAACTACAATGACAATTTTCCTTTAGAGAGAATTCCATTTTTCGAGTCGATAAGATTGAAACGGAAATAATTTCACAAAACACGAACCGGTAGTAATGGGGGAAGCGGGCGTTTATTGGAAAATGGAAATATATATATTATATTGTGTATTTTGAAAGGACGGCGCGTGTAGTTATAATACAATGGGAGAAAGAGAGGAAAAACAATATGATACAGGGCGCCCACTCCTCCCACTCTCACGCACTCCAAAAGGCAATACAAAAAAAAACCTGAAGCCCTTAAAACAAACTAGGCCTGGAGAGAGAGAGGACTTCAGACAAAAACGAAACGGCTTCACTAAAGAAAATGGTAATACCGTATTTTGGAGGAATATTTTTACAAGTAATATATTCTACATGAAAACAAGATGAATAGAACTGTAATAACTTTCGCTTCATCTTGATAACATGTGGATAAGGTAGAGTCTAAAAAGCCAATCGAGCAATTTCTCATGATTACTCATTTTATCAGAAGTGAGATGAGACTTGAAGTGAAGGGCTCTAGCATTGGTAATAGATCCTGGTATTAGTGAACAAATTTGCGGATTTTATGCCGCTTCAATCGCGCCTACGCTAGAGAGAAACAAATTGGTCGAGTTCCAAAAACATTTCTTACCCCCTTCCCCTCAACCTAAAGCGGCGAAACACGGACGCGGGTGCCTGAATCTAGTTCGGCCGTCTACCACCGCGAGCGTCTCACGTTTTGGAGGGAAAATTCAGAAACCGCCACCAGAGGGCCAACCGTTGGTGTGTTATCAAGAATATTCACTTTCGCCGAGTGAAGAATTTGGTTAGCTCAGTACTTCTAGTCTCATCTCACTTCTGATTTTATCAATCAAATAGCCGTTCTGATCCCCCTAATTGTTTATTTAGGTCTACTATAGTATGTCGGACTGACTACTATAGTAGACAGACATATATAGAGCAAGGGTATATTAGCTTAATAGGGGAGTTGATCATTCGATTTATTGGGTTAGGTTTCTCTGACGATCTAAGCAGGGAGAAATAGGAAAAGCTCAAATACGCTTTGAATTTGCGAAATTAGCAAGGTAAAGATGGTAACCTGACCTTTTCCTGAATTAACCTAAGCCTAACCGAAAACTTAACCTAATCTAAACCAATCAAAACTTAACCTTATCTAAACTATAACCAATTTAAGTACAAAGCGGGGGGTTATGTTGCCGTCTCATTCACAACTGGCGCAATAATTTCATAAAATTATAGTAAATTTTCACTCTACATCATATTCTCACTAAACACTGAAACTGAAAAAAAAAATCAATTCTTCCTATTAAACATCCGTTTAAATAAGCTTGTTTGAAGTAATATTATATTTATACGGTACTCCAACACGAGGGTTTATAAATATTTTAATAAAACTTAAACGGGTTCCGGCCATCGGTGTCCGCCTATCCACGCCACCACAAAAAATCGATAGCTTCTCGGGAAATATTATTCAACAGAGGCTGGTGAATTCGAAATAAACCCATAGACAGTCACTCGCCCCATTCACACGCCAATAAAATGTCAATCAAATGTAGTGTGGGGAGTTGGCCAAGAGCTTGAGAGAAGTATATATAGGCGGCAGGGTGTCGAGTGTTGGATGCATCACGTGACGAATGCCGAGGGGTACAGACAGAAGGAAGAGAGATGACGAGGTTAAACAATGGTTCAATATTCACCTTCCGCCGTTTGCAGGGCCACCGTGTCACTGTGAGGTCCTTCTCCCGTGCTGTTGAACGCTTTGACCCGCGCGTTGTAGACGCTGTTGAAGTGGAGTCCATCAACCGTACAAATCGTCTCTTTGCCGCAATATACTTCCTGAAATAAGTAAAAAAAATCTCATATATTTCAGAAATTGGTTTGGTTGTTTATGCGTTTGTTCTTTATGCACTGGCACAATTCGTTAATTTCTGAACTGCACCAAATTGCACCTGTGGTTGATATTAGCAAGAAGCGATATCTAGTTTATTAGGGAGTAGGTATAAGATGCCTAAGTATTCACGCGCCATAGTCCCAGTCCCCCTTTCAAAACACAAGGAGGCTGGGCCATTTCGCCTCTCCTTAGTCGGAAAATACGTAATTTTCGTCATTCGCGTCGCGTTGACGTGAGTTTTCAAGAACCAATGAGATGCTGGTTGTAATTTAGAGGCGGGGATCAACTCCGGACCTGCGTTTGACCTGGAGATAAAGCTAGAAATGTTACGAATTTATACCTTCTCCCTAGTAAACTAGATATCGCTTCTTGATATTAGTAACACTAGGGGACAGGCTTGTTAGAATAGGTGTGGCTTAGTTCTTCTCAAGGTTGGGACGCTTCAAACCCCTAGAAATTAAGCGTCTTATTCTAGACCGGTAACATGTTGGCTTTAACCCATAATTAATAATAGATAAATAATTGGTTAACCCTTTATTGCTTAACTAAACTAAACAAATATTTAAAAGAAACATAATAGTTGACTCAAATTTCCCGATCGAGTTAGACAGAAATGCTAACAAATTTACTCGATTTACACGGATTGGGGAAAGCCGATACGAAAACCGTTCGAAATCGGAGTAGATGCGAAATTTCCTGAATCAGAAATATCAAAAGAGAATATAGTTACAAGTCGATCGTTGTTGAAGGAAACGTTTCAGCGTGTTATTTTCCCGCCAAAAAGGAAAAGCCATTCCCGCCAATAGGACCTACAATAAGACCAGAAGCCCCCCATAATTTCGCCAAACCCCTTTAGGTTCCTCTACAACATTCCCTGCATTATCTGTAAAGGAGAATAGAATCGGATTCCGTAGCAATTAATCGAATCGTTCAAGCTACGTGACACCGGCTTCTGGTTGGGACCAAGGCTTTCAATTTTAGCTTGGTCCAATAAAATGGTAATGAAATGACCAGGGTGTACTAGCTTAGCTTCTTGGAAAGCGCCCATAATTAGATAACAATTTTCTAATTTACAAAATGGTTTTCGTATATTACCAGCATTGAAACGTAAAAGGTGCTAAGTGGTTAACTCTAGAACAATGGGAAGCAAACATTAATTCACCGCGTTAATATCAATGAGACAGCGAAAGCAGCGGGGCCATAGTTTGAATTTGTTCGGTTAATAGAATTCTTGGATCCAATATCTATAGTTACCGCTAAGGTAAGGAAAGTTTCTTAGGCTAAGAACCTTAATGGTATTTGGGAAATTTCGGACTTGCTTTAGCTCGCATCTCCAGTGTCAACAACACAACAATAGCACTAACGCCAAAGTTTGATAAAGGCTTTCAGCATGCATTTAAAAAATTGTGGAACCGATCTGAGTGTCGCTGTACTGTCGACGGAAAAATAATCGGTATGACATAAGTTCATAAGATATGTTCCATAAGTTTGTGACTGCTTACAAACTGGAGCTTGCCATGAAGTGACGCAGGTCATAGAGACGCCTAGCTGGTGAGGCGCTGTCAAAGGCGTAATACAGACTAAATAGGAAGATGGACTGCACAACCGAGTGTAGTCAATTCTCGTTTGTCGTTCTCGAACTAGCTCGAGCTGTAAGTCTCTAACATTACGAAGTATGGGTAGTGTTATACTTGAGGAACATCTTATAAACTTATAGTATGATAAATGACAGCTAGCCCCCGGCCATGACACGTATGACTCTGCGTTTAAAACTGTAAATAAGAATGGACGGATCTGATTTCACGAGTCACGATAAGTTTTCGTTTGATCTGTTCCACCCTGCATGTTTACACAAATTTGATGATTGGGCACGTTTCACTTTATACACAAAAATAAATCTCATTTCGTTAAAAACTAGTAAATATTTTCCAAAGCAACGTAATTAGATTTGTTTTTGAGATTTGTGTTTACAGAGAGGCCCACGTTTAAAAAACTAAGTGGGTTGATTCTCTATAAGAGCTTGACTTCTTTTGAAAACGTTATAGGGCACCCTAGTGAATTTCTTTCATTCTTCTGTCGTCCCTATTGCGGGACTAATCTCTTCCAGAAGAAATGAGTAAATATAAATCCTCTGTGTAAATATTAATCAACTACATTTGTCTTCAATTGAATCCCAGTAAGGATAAATAACCATTTTAGTGATAATTGAATTCGCCATATAACTGATCGCAGAGCGAGCCAGAATCATAAGAGATAAGAGAAGACCTTGTGTGCGTATTCTCAAGCCCTTTAATTAGACATAACGTAATACAATATGTAATTAAAAAATTTAACTTAAAATATATTCTAGGAGAGCGGTCGCTCTCTTAGATAAGACTTGATACTGCCTCTAATGCTAAAGGAGGGTTCTCTGATTGGCCGTAACTTTTTTCGTATTGTGTTTGCTGCTTTGAAATTTTGCCAGTGAACTAAAATTTGGGCCCTAAATATGTGGTTAAAATTTCAAAGAGATCCAACTAATAGTTAGTTCTATAAAGAAAAAAGTTGTTAAGGGTGGTTTTAGAATCCATAAAATTAATCAGACATTTGGTGAAAGATACAATATTCTTCCATAGACAAAACATGGGATTTTTTTGAAAAATGACCTTAATTGGGATCGTGTATAAAGAAAACTAATCATTCGTTACGTTTGGGAACCATCTTAAATGAAAGATAACAGTCCATAGATGTGCCTTTTCTTAGTTTCATTAAGATCAATTAAGTTTAAGTATCGATTTTTATCATTATTAACACATACTTTGACTTACGTTGTTTTGGGTATTGGAATTACGGCGTTTTACCACTGTTAGAGACACGCATTTTAGCCCTAATGTTTTATATTGGACTTACGGCGTTTTTGTCGTGATTCACGCCGTTAGAGGGATATTAAGAAAGAAAAACATTGCGTTTGAGCTCTTGTAGGTGCTTTGCCCGGGTTCTTGTAGGTACTTGTGGGTGCTTGTAGGTACTTGTGGGTGCTTGTAGGTACTTGTAGGTACTTGTGGGTACTTGTGGGTGCTTGTGGGTACTTGTGGGTGCTTGTGGGTACTTGTGGGTGTTTGTAGGTGCTTGTGGGTACTTGTGGGTGCTTGTAGGTACTTGTGGGTGCTTGTAGGTACTTGTGGGTGCTTGTAGGTACTTGTGGGTGCTTGTAGGTACTTGTGGGTGCTTGTAGGTGCTTGTAGGTACTTGTGGGTGCTTGTAGGTACTTGTGGGTGCTTGTAGGTACTTGTGGGTGCTTGTAGGTACTTGTGGGTTGTTGTGGGTACTTGTGGGTTGTTGTGGGTACTTGTGGCTTCTTGTGGGTTCTTGTGGGTACTTGTGGGTTCTTGTGGGTACTTGTAGGTACTTGTGGGTTCTTGTGGGTGCTTGTGGGTTCTTGTGGGTGCTTGTAGGTACTTGTGGGTGCTTGTAGGTACTTGTGGGTTCTTGTGGGTACTTTTAGGTTCTTGTGGGTACTTGTGGGTTCTTGTGGGTACTTGTGGGTGCTTGTGGGTGCTTGTGGGTACTTGTGGGTGCTTATGGGTGCTTGTAGGTACTTATGGGTGCTTGTAGGTACTTATGGGTGCTTGTAGGTACTTATGGGTGCTTGTAGGCACTTGTGGGTACTTGTAGGTACTTGTGGGTACTTGTAGGTACTTGTGGGTACTTGTAGGTACTTGTGGGTACTTGTAGGTACTTGTGGGTGCTTGTGGGTACTTGTGGGTACTTTTAGGTACTTATGGGTACTTTTAGGTACTTATGGGTACTTGTGGGTAATTGTGGGTGCTTGTAGGTACTTATGGGTGCTTGTAGGTACTTATGGGTACTTGTAGGTACTTGTAGGCACTTGTAGGTACTTATGGGTACTTGTAGGTACTTGTGGGTGCTTGTGGGTACTTTTAGGTACTTATGGGTACTTGTGGGTAATTGTGGGTACTTGTGGGTGCTTGTGGGTACTTGTGGGTACTTGTAGGTACTTGTGGGTACTTGTGGGTGCTTGTAGGTACTTGTGGGTGCTTGTAGGGACTTGTGGGTGCTTGTAGGGACTTGTGGGTGCTTGTAGGTACTTGTGGGTGCTTGTAGGTACTTGTGGGTGCTTGTAGGTACTTGTGGGTTCTTTTGGGTACTTGTGGGTTGTTGTGGGTGCTTGTGGGTACTTGTGGGTGCTTGTGGGTTGTTGTGGGTGCTTGTGGGTACTTGTGGGTGCTTGTAGGTACTTGTGGGTGCTTGTAGGTACTTGTGGGTGTTTGTAGATACTTGTGGGTGCTTGTAGGTACTTATGGGTACTTGTGGGTAATTGTGGGTGCTTGTGGGTACTTGTGGGTACTTGTGGGTGCTTGTAGGTACTTGTGGGTGCTTGTAGGTACTTGTGGGTGCTTGTAGGTACTTGTGGGTTCTTGTGGGTACTTGTGGGTACTTGTGGGTTGTTGTGGGTGCTTGTGGGTGCTTGTGGGTACTTGTGGGTGCTTGTAGGTACTTGTGGGTGCTTGTAGGTACTTGTGGGTGCTTGTAGGTACTTGTGGGTGCTTGTAGGTACTTGTGGGTGCTTGTAGGTACTTGTGGGTGCTTGTAGGTACTTGTGGGTTCTTGTGGGTACTTGTAGGTACTTGTGGGTTCTTGTGGGTGCTTGTAGGTACTTGTGGGTACTTGTAGGTAATTGTGGGTTCTTGTGGGTGCTTGTAGGTACTTGTGGGTTCTTGTAGGTACTTGTGGGTTCTTGTGGGTAGTTGTGGGTGCTTGTGGGTACTTGTGGGTGCTTGTGGGTACTTGTGGGTGCTTGTAGGTACTTGTGGGTGCTTGTAGGTACTTGTGGGTGCTTGTAGGTACTTGTGGGTGCTTGTAGGTACTTGTGGGTGCTTGTAGGTACTTGTGGGTACTTGTAGGGACTTGTGGGTACTTGTAGGGACTTGTGGGTACTTGTAGGGACTTGTGGGTACTTGTAGGTACTTGTGGGTACTTGTGGGTACTTGTGGATACTTGTAGGCACTTGTGGGTACTTGTGGGTGCTTGTAGGTACTTGTGGGTGCTTTTAGGTACTTATGGGTACTTGTGGGTACTTGCGGGTACTTGTTGGTACTTGTGGGTACTTGTAGGTACTTGTGGGTACTTGTAGGTACTTGTGGGTACTTGTAGGTACTTGTGGGTACTTGTGGGTACTTGTAGGTACTTGCGGGTTGTTGTGGGTGCTTGTGGGTACTTGTGGGTGCTTGTAGGTACTTGTGGGTACTTGTGGGTGCTTGTAGGTACTTGTGGGTGCTTGTAGGTACTTGTGGGTGCTTGTAGGTACTTGTGGGTTCTTGTGGGTACTTGTAGGTACTTGTGGGTTCTTGTGGGTGCTTGTAGGTACTTGTGGGTGCTTGTAGGTACTTGTGGGGGCTTGTAGGTACTTGTGGGTTCTTGTGGGTACTTGTAGGTACTTGTGGGTTCTTATGGGTGCTTGTAGGTACTTGTGGGTTCTTGTAGGTACTTGTGGGTTCTTGTAGGTACTTGTGGGTTCTTGTAGGTACTTGTGGGTTCTTGTGGGTACTTGTGGGTGCTTGTGGGTAGTTGTGGGTGCTTGTGGGTACTTGTGGGTGCTTGTAGGTACTTGTGGGTGCTTGTAGGTACTTGTGGGTGCTTGTAGATACTTGTGGGTGCTTGTAGGTACTTGTGGGTACTTGTAGGGACTTGTGGGTACTTGTAGGGACTTGTGGGTACTTGTAGGGACTTGTGGGTACTTGTAGGTACTTGTGGGTGCTTGTAGGTACTTGTGGGTGCTTGTAGGTACTTGTGGGTGCTTGTAGGTACTTGTGGGTGCTTGTAGGTGTTTGTAGGTACTTGTGGGTGCTTGTAGGTACTTGTCGGTGCTTGTAGGTACTTGTGGGTGCTTGTAGGTACTTGTGGGTACTTGTAGGTACTTGCGGGTTGTTGTGGGTGCTTGTGGGTACTTGTGGGTGCTTGTAGGTACTTGTGGGTACTTGTGGGTGCTTGTAGGTACTTGTGGGTGCTTGTAGGTACTTGTGGGTGCTTGTAGGTACTTGTGGGTTCTTGTGGGTACTTGTAGGTACTTGTGGGTTCTTGTGGGTGCTTGTAGGTACTTGTGGGTGCTTGTAGGTACTTGTGGGTGCTTGTAGGTACTTGTGGGGGCTTGTAGGTACTTGTGGGTTCTTGTGGGTACTTGTAGGTACTTGTGGGTTCTTATGGGTGCTTGTAGGTACTTGTGGGTTCTTGTAGGTACTTGTGGGTTCTTGTAGGTACTTGTGGGTTCTTGTAGGTACTTGTGGGTTCTTGTGGGTACTTGTGGGTGCTTGTGGGTAGTTGTGGGTGCTTGTGGGTACTTGTGGGTGCTTGTAGGTACTTGTGGGTGCTTGTAGGTACTTGTGGGTGCTTGTAGATACTTGTGGGTGCTTGTAGGTACTTGTGGGTACTTGTAGGGACTTGTGGGTACTTGTAGGGACTTGTGGGTACTTGTAGGGACTTGTGGGTACTTGTAGGTACTTGTGGGTGCTTGTAGGTACTTGTGGGTGCTTGTAGGTACTTGTGGGTGCTTGTAGGTACTTGTGGGTGCTTGTAGGTACTTGTGGGTGCTTGTAGGTGTTTGTAGGTACTTGTGGGTGCTTGTAGGTACTTGTCGGTGCTTGTAGGTACTTGTGGGTGCTTGTAGGTACTTGTGGGTTGTTGTGGGTACTTGTGGGTTGTTGTGGGTACTTGTGGCTTCTTGTGGGTTCTTGTGGGTACTTGTGGGTTCTTGTGGGTACTTGTAGGTAGTTGTGGGTTCTTGTGGGTGCTTGTGGGTTCTTGTGGGTGCTTGTAGGTACTTGTGGGTTCTTGTGGGTACTTGTGGGTTCTTGTGGGTACTTTTAGGTTCTTGTGGGTACTTGTGGGTTCTTGTGGGTTCTTGTGGGTACTTGTGGGTGCTTGTGGGTGCTTGTGGGTACTTGTGGGTGCTTATGGGTGCTTGTAGGTACTTATGGGTGCTTGTAGGTACTTATGGGTGCTTGTAGGTACTTATGGGTGCTTGTAGGCACTTGTGGGTACTTGTAGGTACTTGTGGGTACTTGTGGGTACTTGTAGGTACTTGTGGGTACTTGTAGGTACTTGTGGGTGCTTGTGGGTACTTGTGGGTACTTGTGGGTACTTTTAGGTACTTATGGGTACTTTTAGGTACTTATGGGTACTTGTGGGTAATTGTGGGTGCTTGTGGGTACTTGTAGGTACTTGTGGGTACTTGTGGGTGCTTGTAGGTACTTATGGGTGCTTGTAGGTACTTATGGGTACTTGTAGGTACTTGTAGGCACTTGTAGGTACTTATGGGTACTTGTAGGTACTTTTAGGTACTTATGGGTACTTGTGGGTAATTGTGGGTACTTGTGGGTGCTTGTGGGTACTTGTGGGTGCTTGTAGGTACTTGTGGGTACTTGTAGGTAATTGTGGGTTCTTGTGGGTGCTTGTAGGTACTTGTGGGTTCTTGTAGGTACTTGTGGGTTCTTGTGGGTAGTTGTGGGTGCTTGTGGGTACTTGTGGGTGCTTGTGGGTACTTGTGGGTGCTTGTAGGTACTTGTGGGTGCTTGTAGGTACTTGTGGGTGCTTGTAGGTACTTGTGGGTGCTTGTAGGTACTTGTGGGTACTTGTAGGGACTTGTGGGTACTTGTAGGGACTTGTGGGTACTTGTAGGGACTTGTGGGTACTTGTAGGGACTTGTGGGTACTTGTAGGTGCTTGTAGGTACTTGTGGGTACTTGTAGGGACTTGTGGGTACTTGTAGGGACTTGTGGGTACTTGTAGGGACTTGTGGGTACTTGTAGGTACTTGTGGGTACTTGTGGGTACTTGTGGATACTTGTAGGCACTTGTGGGTACTTGTGGGTGCTTGTAGGTACTTGTGGGTGCTTTTAGGTACTTATGGGTACTTGTGGGTACTTGCGGGTACTTGTTGGTACTTGCGGGTACTTGTAGGTACTTGTGGGTACTTGTAGGTACTTGTGGGTACTTGTAGGTACTTGTGGGTACTTGTGGGTACTTGTAGGTACTTGCGGGTTGTTGTGGGTGCTTGTGGGTACTTGTGGGTGCTTGTAGGTACTTGTGGGTGCTTGTAGGTACTTGTGGGTGCTTGTAGGTACTTGTGGGTGCTTGTAGGTACTTGTGGGTTCTTGTGGGTACTTGTAGGTACTTGTGGGTTCTTGTGGGTGCTTGTAGGTACTTGTGGGTGCTTGTAGGTACTTGTGGGTGCTTGTAGGTACTTGTGGGGGCTTGTAGGTACTTGTGGGTTCTTGTGGGTACTTGTAGGTACTTGTGGGTTCTTATGGGTGCTTGTAGGTACTTGTGGGTTCTTGTAGGTACTTGTGGGTTCTTGTAGGTACTTGTGGGTTCTTGTAGGTACTTGTGGGTTCTTGTGGGTACTTGTGGGTGCTTGTGGGTAGTTGTGGGTGCTTGTGGGTACTTGTGGGTGCTTGTAGGTACTTGTGGGTGCTTGTAGGTACTTGTGGGTGCTTGTAGATACTTGTGGGTGCTTGTAGGTACTTGTGGGTACTTGTAGGGACTTGTGGGTACTTGTAGGGACTTGTGGGTACTTGTAGGGACTTGTGGGTACTTGTAGGGACTTGTGGGTACTTGTAGGTACTTGTGGGTACTTGTAGGTACTTGTGGGTACTTGTAGGTACTTGTGGGTACTTGTAGGTACTTGTGGGTACTTGTAGGTACTTGTGGGTACTTGTGGGCACTTGTGAGTACTTGTAGGCACTTGTGGGTACTTGTGGGTGCTTGTAGGTACTTGTGGGTGCTTGTAGGTACTTGTGGGTACTTTTAGGTACTTTTAGGTACTTATGGGTACTTGTGGGTACTTGTGGGTACTTGTGGGTACTTGTTGGTACTTGTGGGTACTTGTGGATACTTGTAGGTACTTGTGGGTACTTGTAGGTACTTGTGGGTACTTGTGGGTACTTGTAGGTACTTGTGGGTACTTGTGGGTACTTGTAGGTACTTGTGGGTACTTGTAGGTACTTGTAGGTACTTTTGGGTACTTGAAGGTACTTGTGGGTTCTTGTGGGTACTTGTGCGTGCTTGTGGGTACTTGTGCGTGCTTGTGGGTACTTGTGGGTGCTTGTGGGTGCTTGTAGGTACTTGTGGGTACTTGTGGGTGCTTGTAGATACTTGTGGGTACTTGTGGGTGCTTGTAGATACTTGTGGGTACTTGCCCCGGGTGCTTGTTCCGGGTACTTGTGGGTGCTTGTGGGTACTTGTCGGTGCTTGTAGGTACTTGTGGGTGCTTGAAGGTACTTGTGGGTTCTTGTGGGTGCTTGTGGGTGCTTGAAGGTACTTGTAGGTGCTTGAAGGTTCTTGTGGGTGCTTGAAGGTACTTGTGGGTGCTTGAAGGTACTTGTGGGTACTTGCCCCGGGTACTTGTGGGTGTTTGTAGGTACTTGTGGGTGTTTGTAGGAACTTGTGTGTGCTTGTAGGTACTTGTGGGTACTTGTAGGTGCTTGTGGTTACTTGAGGGTGCTTGAAGGTACTTGTAGGTACTTGAGGGTGCTTGAAGGTACTTGTAGCAATTGTAAAGGGCGCTCCCTCTATCTTCAAAATAGAAGCTAGTTCTCATACAAATAAAATGGCGCTCCGCGGCAGCACTTAGCAATCGCCTACCGAAGGGTAGGGGCGTGCGCGAGGTACATAGGGAGAGATACGGTGCCGCAGGTCGCCCATCATTATTTCCAATCCATCTCAACTTCCTTATCACTGTCCCAACCCCCGCGACTTCCAACCACTAGCATAGCCCACTCGATCACGCTCTCTTTTCCCCGGCTACATATTTTGAAGATGGCACTTTTTAGGCGTATTAACAATCTTGGATCATCTTGGTGAACTTTTAGGGTAGCCCTGACTATATTTTGTTTAAGGTTTTAAGCTTCATATCAAACAGACGTTAGTTTATGCTACAAAAAAAAGTGTGAAATTGAAAATCTCGGATCGTCTTTATGAAGTTTTAAGGATATCCGAATTTCATATTGGGCTTATGACAATTTTGAGCTAAATGATAAACGGACATAATCAGCATTTTTAAAAATTTTGTAAAATTGTCAATTTGGTCCTATTTCTGGAATTTTTAGGGGGCGCCTCGCGTTTCAATGAATGATCGTAAAAAATTGTATTATGTTAATTACAATAAGAATACAAACTTTTATTGATTTACGTTTTTTTTTGAACTATCATAATAAATAAATGTCTGATTGAGCGAAAGTTATGGTCCCCTATATATATTTGTTTCTGCTTAGTGCAGGTTTTGAAAATGTAAAACAGTTTCTTAACATTCTTAATTAAAATGAAGACTGAAGGAACAGATATTAATCAAAAATGTCTTGATTAGAATCAAGACCTAAAAAGTATCGATAAGACTGAGGTTATCACTTGTCTGAAGGATCAGATATTAATTTTTCTTTTTAATTGAAACTTAAATGCATGCTTAAGAAAAAACAACGTTCCATTACCGTTTTCCGTTGAAATAAATTATTTTACTGGTAATCAATTTCAAAAATTTACTTATCTCGGCTTTTCGACCACAATTCCATTCCCCGAAAACATTTTATCATTACATTAATTACTTTTGGGAGATAACGTGTCAAAATAAACTATAAAACAATAAAAAACTGTAATAGCGGTCTGTTAAGCCATGACAACAACCTTTTAAAAGTTACAAGCAGTAGCGTCGCTAGGGTTTGAAATTTGGGGGGGGGGGGGGCTAAATCTGGGCAAACTATTTTAAAGTTATTATAAGAACTTAATATAAACAAGATGGCCCAAGGGCTGGGACTTAATAGTAGCCACATCGTTATCTATTCAATTAGCACATGAATAAAAAGAAAAAAATTCAAAGACCCTAAACAAAAAATCAGAAATGTCCGACCCCACAGTGGTAGCGTGTCTTACTGCTGCGCCAGCCAGCCGGGTTCAATTCCCGGGTGCGGTGTGAAAAACTATTAATTAAAATAAAATCTCGAACTGAGCTCAGCTACCACTATTGGTTCCATTTAAGCTAAAATCCGACGATAACGAAAGCGAAAACCCCGGCCAGTACTACTACGGCTCGGGTCAAACTAAGAGCCTATCGTATACTACGATGTGGCTAAATTGCATAATGGGTTCTTTGGAAAATGTGTAGACCTTTAAAACTATCCGTAAATTTGTGTCAACGCTAAATTATTCGTAAATTTGTGTCAACGTGAAATTATTCGTAAATTTGTGTCAACGTGAAATTATTCGTATTTTGAAGATATACAACCTTTTATTGATAAAGACTACGGAACCGATTATGAAGGATTTTCACTCGTCTTAGGTTTATTTTTAGTTTTGGTTAGCTTTTAGTCCACACTATTGGGACTCCCTTCGAAAGAACATGAAACATTTTACTTGTTTCCATCTGTTTTTCTCTTCAAAATTTTACTGTTTGATATTGAAAATTTTTTATATATTGCTACAGAATTTTAGCTTGCTAACAGCAATTTTTTGGTAGGGTTTACTGATTATTTTTGGGGGGAGGGGGCTAAGTTTGGAATTTGGGGGGGCTATAGCCCCCCCCCAAAAAGGCCTAGCGACGCCACTGGTTACGAGGACTATATAACCCTTTCGAGACTAACAGGACCTGAGCAAACTATAGCTTAACCTGCTACTAGTACGAACAGATGTAAACTGGAGTTGAAATTTCATCATGTGCGACCTGTGGCCCAGAAACTCTCCCATAGTCCCAGTGTGTGTAGAACATAATTTTTTTTTCGCTGTTATCTGCCAAAATCAATCTTTCTAGGTAGTGCCGCCTCCTCACTTGAATATTTCATGATATATTAAGGTTTGAACGAACAAAATTCTAGATTACTATTTTCACTACCATGTCCCTCTGCTACCTTGAAGCAAAATTTCCTCTCTTTTTGCTGCTCATTACCGGTGCCATTCCCTTGACTTTCTGTTCGTTATAACTACTATCATGAGTTTATTAATTTCAAACCAAAATATAAAAAAATGGATTCATTTTCCTTTTGTGCTACTTAGAATATAACGTTGTGCCGCGCCTTATCAAATAGTCTCTAACCATTGTTAGAAACTAGAGAGAGAAATTGGGCAGCAACACTGATCATGCCCTGAACTATGAGAAAGAACAATACAACGGTTCACTAAAGTACACTTGATATTACATCATTTTGCAAAACCGCGAGTAAAATGTTACTGTCCCTATTGAATTTGGCGCCATTGGTTTTAGAATAATTAAAATGTTCCACTGCGAAGCGTTCTGGTCACGAATGGAGATGTAACGTCTTTAGGAACCTTTTAAAACGCAAAAACCATAAACGTACTCTCCCAAAAGTAATTAATGTAATGATAAAATGTTTTCGGGGAATGGAATTGTGGTCGAAAAGCCGAGATAAGTAAATTTTTGAAATTGATTACCAGTAAAATAATTTATTTCAACGGAAAACGGTAATGGAACGTTGTTTTTTCTTAAGCATGCATTTAAGTTTCAATTAAAAAGAAAAATTAATATCTGATCCTTCAGACAAGTGATAACCTCAGTCTTATCGATACTTTTTAGGTCTTGATTCTAATCAAGACATTTTTGATTAATAAGAGTTAGGCCTAAGCCGGAGTTTAGCTTAATAAAAAATAAAAAAATTAAGAAGAACGTCGTGAATTTGATAGTGGGCTCATTGGAGAGAATTAATATTTTTGTGTTTTTAATGACAAATCTACATAATTTCTATGATGAAAAGGAAATTGTTGTTATGGGTAGTAATTTGTTTATTTATAGAGTTCTATACCAATTTATTTTTTATGGTTGAAAAACGAAGAAGTAGGGCTATCACATAATAAAACAAGGTTCATACATCTTTTGGCAAACTGATTTCCCTGGCATTTCCAAGTTTTTCCCCATGTATTTCCATGTGGAAGGCCACCTATAGTAACTGCTGATGTGATTTTTTGGAGTAATAACTACGGGAGTGGTTTATTTTAAGATAGAGCAACCCTTCAGGGCAAAACTTACTCAACCCTCACAAATTTCACTATTTCCCCGAACTTTTAGCCAATGATTTATTTTCCCTGACACTTCCAGGTTTGTATGAACCCTGTAAAAGTCTGACGCTTTTTGTTCTGAGTGCACGCTATCAATTTCTGTTTAAAATTATTTCAAACTAAGATGTAAGACAAAAACCCAATTGTTTATCTAAATAAGCTGATTAGGCTTAACGAGATTCGTATAGTCTAATAAGGTTTCATTCCAGCATTTCTACCCTCTCTCATATCGCGATTAACGTTACTGAGTGTAAACCGTATTAAAAGACCATTACCAAATACTAAGGAATGAACTTAACACACCCTGCCCAGACTATAGCTATGGCTGGCTACTCCAAACCGGGCCATAGCTTTACACTGGTGGAAATTTGCGTCGGCATATCGCTCCCGCCAAAAGAAGAGCGGATTTGGGTGGTGTGCGGCTTACTTTTTAATTCATTATGAGAGAATACGGTATAGGGGAACGAGGGAGAAGACCCATTTCTGGCGTGGCGTGGCGGTGCGATGCGATTCTGCTGGCCGCGTGCACTAGCTTTTAGGCAAATTAAAAATGGACCAATTAAAGGGCGGCTGAACGCTCTTTAAGTTGGTTTTAATACAAATTAACTTTTGGTTTCTCATCGAGTAATTAATGGAATGGTTATCATATTTCTCGCGCGTTAGCAGCCGATTTTTGAGGAATATTACAAAGGGGATAGGGAACACCATTAGAAACCAAGAAATACAGCAAAGGTCTAGTTTGCCATCGAACTCGGCACTTGAGGTCAAATTTTCTATGCTTGTGTAAATATTTTCATACTATAAGAACGTTGGTACCACCTGAGGGGCACACTACATAACTCAGAGTAATCGGTGAACACACTACAAGGCTAATGATGTATTGGGAATCAGATAGTGATTAGCACCTTGACCACACCTTAACGAGAGTTACCAGAAGTATATAAATGAAGTGTACTGCACAAAGCGGGGTAATTGTAACATGATTCTTCCCAACATCAAAACACTTTGAGCAAGATCACTAAACCGAATCATATACGCGATAATTAGTTCCCTCATCTTTACTCAATTAGCGCTTAACTATTTGCCAAGGCGCATGCGCTTGTGAATTTAAGTACCACGTCAAGACAATCAAGGTTTGTGCTTTGATTGCTGAGGATTTACTCAGATTTAGAACCAAACAGTTATAGAATTCACCCAAGCACGGTGCGATGCCCATCTGAAGTTTGATGAGCAGGAGAGCAAACGAAAAGGGTGAATCATGATACATAACTGAAGTATTAAGAGGATACAAAGTGTCATCCTTCTTCTATTATCCCCTTCTGGTGTTACATAGTATGGTTCACTTTCTCTTTAAAAGGAAGAACAGACTTATGCGAACTTACCCGGAAAGCTCCGCCATTGCCGTCGTCCAATTCGAGTACGTATCCTTCGACGAAGCTGGAAGGGTAGGGCAACCAGGCCACCGTGATACTGTTGTTTTCCGCACTGCATTCCTCCGGGATCATGACGGGCGCACCGGGAGCTGCAACAAAAAAAAACAAGGAAAAAGAACAATTGTAATAAAGTCTCTTTCTAGCCGACAGTTTGCCCTTTCTGCGGCGTCCTCTCGGGAATCGCCATTGCAGACCAGGTTGTTAGTATATAGTTACGTAAAAAGGGTGTAGGCCTATAACCATAGTTATTTGCTGCGCCTATTTTCTTTATTTGGGTATTTACGTGGCTCGAATTAAAAGAGAGGACCCTTTCCCCAGTGCCTCGTATACGCAGCATTGTTTTGGTCGTACATAACATTTGATTGCTATGTTAGTAGGTATGCCCTATTTGCCGTATGATTTAATGTATAATGATAACGAATGCGTGGGTTCGTATAATAACCCAAGTATACGAAGACCCCGTAAACGTGAGAGTCTTTATGATGTACAATAATGTAATAAGAACAAACTTTGGTTCGTGTCAAAAGTTAATTAAGTTGATCAAAGGAAATTGCATTGCCTACTTCTTTTGAAGAACCTTGTAAAGGTCATCTATGAACAATAATATATTTTAAACGTCATTTGTTTTCAATGAACAATAAAATCGTAAGTTTTAAAGGTCATTTCTTGTCAATGAACAATAATATGGTTAACTTTAAATGTCTTTTCTTGTCAACAAGCAATAATATGGTAAATTTTAAACGTCATTTCTTGTCAAAGAAGAATAATATGGTAAATGTTAAACGACATTTCTTGTCAACGAACAATAAAATCATAAATTTTAAAGTCATTTCTTGTCAACGGTAAAAAATATTAAGGAAATAATTAAAACAAGATGGGTACTGTATTAACGAAAAAGTAAGTTGATTTTACTTTAATATAGTATCAGGTAGCTTGAGAAGAGGTCATGACCCTGAAAGTTAAATCCACATAAAATTTTCAGTTTAAAGTATTAAATCTAGTTTTAATACAAGGTAATTGTTTTAATTGCTTTCTTTGACTCTGAATAATAATTTCTAACCCTATCAAAGTATCAAGTGAAGTTGAAGCAGAAAAAAAAATGATAATAAATAAATATAAAAATATAATAAAAATAAATTAATAATAATAATGGTGAAATAGATCATAGCTCATCAGTGTAACAGAAAATATATAATTATTTTTAGCCTTCAGGCTCTCAAGTTAAACCTGAAAACTTATGGTTTATAGGAAATATGGTGAAAAGCTGAATGGGGCACCCTTTAGTGATTTGGTTTGTAAGATTAATAAATAAAGAAGGATGCAGTTTGGTAGCAGCTATCAGGCTTGCACTTTGCAAGGAAGGTAAACGTCCTGCAGTAATGAGGGAACGGTTCGGTTCAATATCTTTCATCGGACGAAGAAGCAGTGGAGAAAAGCAAAGCCCGAGGCCCAACTGAAGCAATCTAGCTACGTCAAAAGAAACGATAGGAAGAGCACGAAAACCTTGACTATAGCAGGCAGCGCTGGCAGGAAACGAACAAGGGAATTAAGAGGAGAGAATGGGTGATGCTGCTGCTGGGGGTATATCTTAATTGGCTCCAAGTTTGCCAGGTAATAACCTGGCCGCAAATGAGAGATCCCCCGACACAGATAATAACGCTATTAGCTCTAACCAAAAATTTCCAAACCAGAGAGTTTTTTTTTTTTTTTGAAAGATAGGGTCATTAAAAATTATTAGCTAGTGTGGGATACTCCCGTAATCTAGATATGTTTCCTTCTATTTTTGGTCTATTCGCGTGATAAGGGGATGTTTTTTATTTTGGGGGGTTTCGAGGTTCAGGATAATTGCGCTAATTGCAATTTAATATTCAAATATAGATTTCAGTGCTGTGAAGTAATTTTGACTGACAAAAAATATGATCAATGAACTTCTAATAGTTGGTGAGTAGTGTACCGTGGGAATCAGGTGACGATGACGACACGGAGAGGTATTACACTGGACATGTCAGTGTGTGTCTGTGTCTGACACCGCGTCCGCAATTGGCAACTCGAAGCAAACGTGTTCGCAGAAAGCAATATTAGCTTCTACTTAATTATCATCGTTAGGGTTAAGATTCACACAGCCTCAACTTACTTTAAACCGAAGAGTTCGGAATTTTATATTCAACCTCAAATGAATTTTTTTAGCATCTCACGTTTGTAATAATTAAATGAGTATAAACAAGCTCCCGAATCGTACCGGAAGTACACAGAGAGTGACGTCAAATGTTCGGGGTGGAGGGAGGAACAGCTATCAAAACGGATATTTGAAATTGCCGATAGAGAAACGTGACAGTTGGTTTAGGTTTTGGTTTAGTTTAGCCTTACCAATCGTAACCTATGCGAGAAGTCTAAAAGCAGGCTATTTCGTCTTCAACGAGTCACGTGACGTCTAGGACTTTAATCATTGACTTATACTTCATTTGGTCAATTTCTAAAACTCTCTATTAAACTCTCCGTATCTCTGGTGTCCCCTTTTGGGTTCGTAATTCCTTTCAATTTAAATGGAAGCAATTAAAAGCGTGTTTGTCTCGTGATTAGGCTCTTCTCTAATTAGCTTTTAAAACTCCATTTTCGCTAATGAATGGAGCCTGCAATCTCGATAACATTTCTCTGGAGCTCTAGCCGACTATCTGAAAATTGAATGGTACTATACCCTCATTTATGCACTGGTTTTAGCGACGATCCATTGCATTTACCATTTACTGAGCGTATACTAAACGCTAAATGGGCTTAACTTAGTTCAGAGGGGTTTATCATAAAGTAACAGAGTATGTCAAGGGTAGAAATTCTAGTCTGGCGTCATAGTGGCAAAATGTACGTGGAAAAGGGACAAAATACGTCACTGCACGCATATACCACGTGCAATGACGTATTTCAAAGTTGTCAACCGTCCCAGTGTACCATGGAGCGCATCCGAATTTCGGCTTATTTCAATAAGTGACTTAAGACCAATGAGATAGAATATATATATTAAACCTAGAGTCACAACGTGAGATCTCGAGATCGACGTTTCGCAATACGCCTTTTGTCGAGCATGAATCTTTATCAAATACGGGTGGCGCCACCCTAAGAACTTTTTTATTACCGTCTGCTGCTATAATCTGTGTAACAAGCTGCCAAGATAGTTTTTAAACGTGTTAAATAAAATACGCGAGTTAAATAATAAAAACTCTAGTCCTTTTTAATCTAATAAATAGATGAAATAAAAATCATAACGATGTTTCTAATTGCAAATAAGCAAGTAAAACTTGAAATTAGTTCCGCTAGAGGCTCCCAGGTGGCGCTGTCATGTTTTGATAAACGTGCTTGATAAAAACACAGTGTTTCATTGCTTAAGACTATACATTACGATACCGCCTGTTGCGCATGCACTCCAAGGGTGCGATTCAGCAGGCATGCGTTATGGCTTTAACGCAAGAAAACTTGCGTTATGATATCACTTTGCGTTAAATTTCAAAAAATGCGATTCACGTGTCGGCGTTACGATATCACGCGTTATCATAACGCCAAATGTCGGGGATATCGTATCGCAATCCGTTTGCTGGCGTTATAGGTTTATCACGATCGTTATAAAACGTTTTCCCGATATTTTACCCGCAAAAATTCAAAATGGCTGCCCTCCGTGATGCTTTTTCAATTATTGGGCGCTGATTAAATTGAGGAAATAACAAATTTAAATAGAGAAAGAGTTTTTAGAGATGATACCCAAGCGTTTGAAATGCCGGAAAAATTATTTTCGAATGCTTTTTCGGTTAACTACCACTGACTATAGTTTAATTGAGGCTCTGCGACAGTCTTACTGGGCCAAGGCCCACAACAATTATTTCAAACGATAGTAAAGCAAGCATTTGTTTTCTGCTTTTATTGAAGTGTAAGTTCAATACTTATCGATTTAATATGTTGCTATTTTATTATGAGAAGCTATTTATTATAATACTGAATAAAAAATCGAATGAGCATAGTACATGCAGGGAAACAAAGTACCAGGGGCAAGCCTCCATACTGGATAATTAACCTCACGCCTAGAGACACCGCTAGAGTTGGCTAGCCTCTCACATGTAGTGAGCTTGGGATGCTACTAGTGGTGTCTCGTGGCGTGAGGAATTTTGAACAGCATGGAGGCGTGTCAGTGAAAGTTTGTTTTTCTGCACGTAATATTAGTATCCACCTTATTCCCTTTCGCCGAAAGTTAGGCTTAGCTTGGGATTCATGGGGGTGAATAACGGATTAACGGGAAGAAATTCGTCTATCGTCTGCTACATAAGCCAAAAATATGTACTGTAGCGGACGACAGACCAATTTATTCCCGCCCCATGAATCCCGAGCTAAGCCTAACTTCCGGCGAAAGGGAATAAGGTGGATTGGCATAAGTTTATAAGATATGATCCATAAGTATGACACTGCCTATACTTCGTAATGCTAGAGGCTTACTGAGAGGTAGTTCGAGATTCGAGAACAACGTGAGAATTGACTACACGCGGTTTAGCAGTTGTAGCGATAGCTAAAAAACCAATGTTATCTAGCTCTCTAAAGAAAGACTCATATAGTTAAAATAGATGATAAAAAACCTTTGGCCTAAAAATACGAGGTTTCTTAATAAACCAAAACTGTAATAAACGATCAGAGTTTTCTGTGACCGCGAGTAATAAACCTTACGTTTTAAACTAAAACCCGTCTCCGTTCTTGTTAGAACCATAACAATACATGGTGTCAGAATCGTGACTCACGTCTTCGCGAACGAGCTTTATCGGATACAATGGAAGGTTTAAGACCACCGCCGGAACTTCACTTATCCGGTAATGCGGACACGGCATGGCGTGTATTTCGGCAAAGGTTCGAACTCTTCGAAGTTGCCACGGCTCCAAGCACTGGCCGGTCGGACGGACAGAAGCTCTCCTTGTTGATGCATGCTGCAGGACAAGAAGCTATCGACGTTTTCAACACGTTTGTCTTCACAGTCGCTGTTCCCAAAACCTATGACAACGTGGTTGACAAGTTCGAGACTTATTGCACTCCCAAAAAGAACGAAACCTACGAAAGGCTGGTGTTTCGCGAAAGAATGCAGAAGAAGGAAGAGACCGTCGAACAGTACGTTGTTGACCTGCGCCTCAAAGCGAAGTCATGTAACTTTGGGCAACTGGAGGACTCGCTCATCCGCGATCAAATCGTCTACGGTTCCAAGGATCTCAAAATCCGACGGACGCTTTTAGCGGAAGAAAACCTCACCTTGCAGCGTGCCATACAATTATGTCAGGCAACGGAAACCATGCTAGTACAAATGCAACATTGGTCTGACGGGTCCAAGGCAGAAAACGTCGACGCCGTCACAAGAAGTCAAGGTCACTGTGGACAAAGACAAGGAAAACACAGCAAGCCGAACGAGGCTGCCAGTCGTCGACAGAGAAATCGGAAGCCTGAGGTCAACATGGTAGACTGCCAACGCTGCAAAAGGAGACATGAGCGGAAGAGATGTCCGGCGTATGAGAAGATTTGCAACAGGTGTGAAGGACGGAATCATTTTGCCGTAGCCTGTAATGCAACAGACGTCGATGAGGTGCAGCGCGAGACAGACAGTGAAGAGGAATTTATAATCGACGCCGTCGAGGCACGACAGAGCGCGGCTGATTGGGTGGTACCAATCAAGGTAAATGGAGTCACAGTACCCTACAAGTTAGACACAGGAGCTCAAGCGAACCTGTTGCCACTACGTTACTACGAGAAGATGTCTCCGAGACCCGTGACGCGATCGGCTGTTAGACTCAGCGCCCATGGAGGTAGTAAAATCGAGACTTTCGGCGCAATACGAGTAGTAGCTGAAGTAAAATCCTCGAAGGTGACAACTGAAATGATCCTGGTTGGTCATGGGGAGAGACCAATACTGAGTCGAGAAACTTGCGTGAATCTGGGGTTAGTGAGACTCATCTACGAAGTAAATGAAGACATGGTGAAACCTGAAGAGCCAAATCTATCCGAAGAACCGGAAGAGTTCAGAGTAAAGGAAGACATGGTGAAAACTGAAGAGCCAAATCCATCCGAAGAACCGGAAGAGTTCAGGACAAGGATAATAAGCGAGTTCTCTACGGTATTTAAAGGGATCGGGCGATTGAAAACATCATGCAAGATTCGGTTGAAGGAAAATGCCATTCCCGTAATCGTTCCACCACGACGAATCCCCTACTCACTGAGAGAAAAGCTAAAGGCCGAACTGGACAGACTGGAAAAACGGTCTATAATAAGAAAAGTCAATGAACCGACAGAGTGGGTAAGCCCGTTAGTTATCCGGGAAAAGAAGGATGGAGCCTTGCGGTTGTGTCTGGACCCCAAAACATTAAATGAAAACATATTACGGGAACATTATCAGTTGCCAACGAAAGAGGAAATAGAAGCTGAGCTATCAGGCGCCGAATTCTTCACGAAGCTGGATGCGGCATCAGGGTTCTACCAGATTCCGTTAGACCCGGACAGCCAGTTACTGACGACGTTTAATACACCGTATGGACGATACTGCTTCAAGAGACTGCCATTTGGAATCGCATCGGCACCAGAAATATTCTTCAAGCACTTTAGTCAGATATTTGAAACCGTGGCTGGCGCAAGACCGTTACACGACGACGTCATAGTATGGGGAAGATCTGGACCTGAACACGACCACAACCTCCGAGAAGCGCTGTCTAGACTGAAAGCTGCCAGAGCCACGCTCAACGTACAGAAGTGCATATTCAAAGTCACAGAAGTATCATACATGGGAGAAGTAATATCCAAGGGCGGGGTCAAACCGGACCCCAGGAAAATAGAAGCAATTCTGAAGATGCCAACGCCAACATCTCAGAAGGAGGTGCAAAGAGCGCTGGGAGTTGTGAACTTCCTTGGAAAGTATATACCAAACCTCTCCGCGCATACTATAAGCTTGCGAAGCCTCAGAAAACAGAGCGTAGATGACCATCAGATACTGCCAGAGCACCACCAAGAGTGGACTCACATCAAGAAAGTGCTGACTCAGCAACCGGTACTACAGTTTTACGACCCAAAGAAGGATACAAAAGTGTCCACAGACGCTTCGAAAGACGGGCTGGGCGCAGTACTTATGCAGCGACAGGGCGATAACTGGTCGCCCATAGCGTATGCCTCAAGGACACTGACGTCAGCGGAGACAAGATACGCCCAAATCGAGAAGGAGACTCTGGGAATCGTGTTTGGTTGTCAAAAGTTTCACAACTACATTTATGGAAAAGAGGTTATCCTGGAGACGGACCACAAGCCACTAGTAGCAATGGCTAACAGAGTACTAGCAGAGGTGCCACCAAGACTTCAGAGACTGTTTCTGAAGCTCATGAAATATCAATATAAGATCGTCTTTACCCCGGGGAAAAGCCTCATCCTAGCTGACGCGTTGTCTCGAGCCAGCTTACCAATGAGATCAACTGAAGATAAAGACACACATGAAGAAGTCGAAGTCCACATAAACGCAGTAATTACTTCATTACCAGTGAGTCAGTCAATGCTAGGTCGCTTGCGAGAAGAAACAGCAAAGGACGAGGAACTACAAGGCGTCCTGGAGCAAATACATCAAGGCTGGGAAAAGAAAAACACACAAACCTCAGGATACGCGAGCGTTCAAGACGAGTTGACCGAAGCAGAAGGGCTTATCCTAAAAGGATCTCGGATCGTCGTTCCCAAGACTATGAGGAGCACCATGCTGAAAATCATACATGATGGGCACCTTGGAATAGAGAAATGCCGCCGCAGGGCGAGACAATGCCTATACTGGCCCAACATGAACAGTCACATAGAAGATCAATGCAAAAGATGTCCCACGTGCAACATGTTTCAATATAAACAACACCAAGAGCCGTACATCATAAGAGAGACACCAGACAAGCCATGGGACATGATAGGGACTGACGTGTTTCACAATGCGGGAAACGACTATCTGGTCGCCATAGACGCGTATTCAACATACATAGAAGTTGAGACATTGAGAACAACGTCAGCAAAATCAGTAATCTCATGTCTGAAACGGATTTTTGGCCGCCAAGGGATCCCTCAAATCGTCATGTCAGATAACATGCCGTTCAGTTCAAAGGAGTTCAAAGAGTTTGCAGACGAATATGGGTTCATTAACATGACGTCAAGCCCAGAATACCCACAGTCCAACGGACTAGCGGAAAAAGGAGTACAAATCGCAAAACGACTACTAAAGAAAGCCATAAATTCCGAAGAAGACTTTCATCTGGGACTATTGAGTTTTAGAAACACCCCACTTGAACATGGCAAGTCTCCAGCAGAACTGCTAATGGGTAGAGTGCTTAGAACAAGACTACCCAGGGTAGATAGAGAAACTCAAAGCAACAGACCGACGAAAAAAAAACAACAGGAGCGAGGAAAAGAACTAACTACACTTCTTCCAGGAAGTGTAGTGCGAATACTGAACCAGCACGGAGTCTGGAGGAGGAAAGGTCAAGTGATACGTGAAGTAGCACCCAGATCATACGAAGTCGAGCTAGAGGAAGGAGGAAGATGGCGTAGAAACCGAAGACATCTGAGATTGGTCAAGGAATCGTTTCGCAACAACAGAAACGAAGCGAATGAAAGAAGGCCGAGTAGAAACACCGGTCACAACACAGGAGATGAATCGCTAATATACAGATGTCCAACAGCCAGACATTCAACGCCAAGATCTCCCACAGCGGCAACAGTCTCAGGGTTGTCAAGCCCTCCAAATCCAGCCACAGCTCCAGGGGGTTCGACTTCAAGACCAATGCCCGAACCCGACAACCAAACAGGCTCCAGATCCGTCACCTCGTCAAAAGATGGTCGTTTGGATTCACAGAACTTGAAGTCTAGAGATCCGATAGTTAGAAGGTCACAGCGCCACCGGAAAAGTCCAGATAGATTAATTATGCTGTTCTAAACTGTCAAACTGATGTTAGTGTAAGAATCATGTATATTAATGTAAAACCCACCTTAACTGAAAAGGGAAGATGTAGCGATAGCTAAAAAACCAATGTTATCTAGCTCTCTAAAGAAAGACTCATATAGTTAAAATAGATGATAAAAAACCTTTGGCCTAAAAATACGAGGTTTCTTAATAAACCAAAACTGTAATAAACGATCAGAGTTTTCTGTGACCGCGAGTAATAAACATTACGTTTTAAACTAAAACCCGTCTCCGTTCTTGTTAGAACCATAACAATACAGCAGTCCATCTTCCTTTTTAGTCTGTATTAAGCCTTTGACAGCCCTTCACCAGGCGTCGCTTTACGAGAATCTATGACGTTTCCCCTACGTCACTTCATGACAAACTCTCAGTAACAAGTGACAAACTTATAGAACATATTTTATGAACTTATGGTATTGGTTAATGGCTTACTATTTTTCCACTGCTGCACTACCTTCGTGCCGCGAGTTTCGTTGCGGCATAAGCGGCTAAATGTGCGTTTGTTTTTGTTCAAGTTTTATCAACTGAATAAATTTCCCCTTTTCCAATGTATTACTAAATTGGATAAGTTTTTACCCTTTAATGTCGCTACCTTTTCCAAATTAATGCTAATTAGCTCGTTTATTGCAACACTTTCCACAATATTGCTATTTTAGTTCCTTTTTACACTAAAAAGAGGCGCACTTTTAGCCACTCGCGTTGCTACTAGCTGATTCCATCCTTAATCATAATTAATTTTCGAGAATTTAAAAGTTCCTATTACTACCTCTTTATTTTCTTCCCTAAAACTTAGCAACATATTCAGTTGCTCTTCATAAACCTTTTTCCCACGTTTTCTAGGTATTGTTGGCATTTTTAAATGTTGTTATTCCCTCAATATTGTTGAAATTTTCGCGAGCAGACGATAAAATTCAAATTTTTGGCGCCAAAAATTATTTTCTTTGTTAACGCTTCAAGTTATCCCCGCTAGATAGCGCAAATGTTGTTGAATCGCATTTCGGAGTGATATTTAAAATTTGCGTTATGAGATTTGCGTTACGAGCGTAACGCTGAAAAATCATAACGCGTGATATAAAAAATTTATCACTGTGCAGCTGAATCGCACCCCAAGAGTGTTAAAAAATTTCTCACGGAAAGTTTTGTTACACTATATGATCAACGTAGTACATTAGTGAGAGGGGTCGGTCATTCAGCGTAATAGGTAGACACAGCTGTGCCTTTGACCGTACTAATTGAACTAAGCGTGTTGGACAGTGTTGCTAAAATGATTACATGAATATACCATAATCGGTGTACAGGAACTCTTAAAGTGATTAGCCCCTCGCATTAGTGCCATTTCTTTCAGTTAAAGTATTTACAGCAACTAAAACATTTAGCGTTATAACAGGACATGTAACGTTGTTGCCCAAACCAATTCACGACCAACCAAATATACAGAGATTGTGTGTTACTGTTGCATATGCCTAATGAAGACGTAAAACGGGGAAATTCATAGAGGGAAGCACTTGTAGTTCGTTAACGAAACGTTATAAATTCTGAACAGAAATTTAAGTTTAAAATGGACTCGCTTACAAAGTAAAGATATGTTCAATCGATGTGAAAAAACAAAACCGAATAAAAGAATGTTTGTGTGCGAAGGAGAACTAATGGTGATAGTGGAAAAAACACACACAGTGCTGTTGACACGGACACATCGTCGTCATGATTACCTGACAAAATGATATCCGTCGAATGAAGGCCAGCTTTGCAAAAAATATACACAAAAGAAAAAAAAATCATAAATGAACGACAAGGACACCCTTATTGGAACAACGAGCTCGTAAAGGTCTTAAACAAACACTAACGAAAAGAGATTATTACCGTACTCTCAGTGTTTAAAAAGAGCCAAATGAAAATGTTATGACGTGTAAGTGCCTCACCAAAGAGTTGGACACTTCCTGAATTTTTTAAAGCGATTTCGAGTCTCAAAAGATTACTCATGATTTTCAAATCATTCCCGCGATTCCCCCAAATTTTTGTTGTTTTCAACCGATTCCCCAAGATTTTTTTGTTATTTTCAATCGATTCCCCATTTTTTTTTGTTATTTTCAATCGATTCCCCATTTTTTTTGTTATTTTCAATCGATTCCCCAATTTTTTTTGTTATTTTCAATCGATTCCCCTTTTTTTTTGTTATTTTCAATCGATTCCCCAATTTTTTTTTGTTATTTTCAATCGATTCCCCAATTTTTTTTGTTATTTTCAATAGACTCCCCAATTTTTTTTGTTATTTTCAATCGATTCCCCATTTTTTTTTGTTATTTTCAATCGATTCCCCAATTTTTTTTGTTATTTTCAATCGATTCCCCAATTTTTTTTTATATATTTTCAACCGATTCCCCATGATTTTTTGTTATTTTCAACCAATTCTCCAAAATGTTTTGTTATTTTCAACCGATTCCCAATAAATTTTTGTTACTTTCAACCAATTCTCCAAAATGTTTTGTTATTTTCAACCGATTCCCAATAAATTTTTGTTACTTTCAACCAATTCTCCAAAATGTTTTGTTATTTTCAACCGATTCCCAATAAATTTGTTACTTTCAACAGATTTCCCACTAATGTTTGTTATTTTCAACCGATTTCCAATAAATTTTTGTTACTTTCAACAGATTTCCCACTAATGTTTGTTATTTTCAACCGATTCCCAATAAATTTGTTACTTTCAACAGATTTCCCACTAATGTTTGTTATTTTCAACCGATTTCCAATAAATTTTTGTTACTTTCAACAGATTTCCCACTAATGTTTGTTATTTTCAACCGATTCCCAATAAATTTTTGTTACTTTCAACAGATTTCCCACTAATGTTTGTTATTTTCAACCGATTCCCAATAAATTTTTGTTAGTTTTAACTGATTCCCATGATTCCCAACAGATAAGTACTTCATTACCAAAGGTTGATAATGGTAAAAAAGGAAAGGGGAAGTACGGTATTCGGGAAAAGGCAAGCATCGACAGACGAATAACACATATAACCCGCTTTAGTGTATGACGCAATGAAGAATTTACTGGCTTAACACGGAAACGTTGCGAAACAAAAACACAATTTTAAAAAGATTATACAATTTAGCTCTAAATAAACACAATACATTGTACCTACGTACAAATACCCATAAATAGGTAATTTATTTCAAACGAGAAAAAGATAGGCGTGAACGAAATGAGGAATATGGAACAGAAAAGGGTCGGAAAGCGCCTCCCTTTCGATGTACTCGGTTTCAAGGCTATACATACATACATACATACATACTCGGGTAGTTGACGAAGGCGAGGGTGTCATTTACGAGCGAAGCTAGCCGAACTTCTACAGTAATTACCATAAGGCGTAAGTTACGGGAGCTTCCAAATGGCCAAAAGGTGTTTTCCGACGAAACGAAACGAAGAAAACACGGAAGGCGCGAGGTCTGAAGCGACCATTAAGTCGGACAAAATCTGATTAAACGGAAGACATTTTCGATCCGGAAAAGAACTGTACCCGGAAACAGACTTATTCCCCAGCTCACGTGAAAACGAACAAATCGAATTAAGATTACGATGAATGTACTCATCCTAAATAGCTAAAAGCGTGCGGTAAAAGGGTCCTGATAAATATTGGAATTGGTTCATAAGATATGTTCCATAAGTTGATCACTGCATGGTTACTGAGAGCTTGTCATGAAGTGACGTAGGTCATAGATTCTCGTAAAGCGACGCCTGGTGAGGCGATGTCAAAGTCTTAGTACAGACTAAACAGGAAGATGGGTAGTCAATTCTCGCGTCGTTCTCGCACAAGCTCGAGCTGTAAGTCTCTAGCATTACGAAGTATAAGTAGTGTCTTACTTATGAAACATATCTTAAAAACGTATGGTACAATGCGTTGGTTTGATTATGGACTACTAAATTAAATTGGAACCTCAGTTACGTATGAGCTGAAACCTCCATTGCTAAGGGCACGGGGTGGACCTGGGTCGAATGCCCATCTAATATGCTATATGCAACACCCGGAAATACTATAGTACCCCCCCCCCCCCCAAAAAGGGTCTCTAAAAAACACGCAACCTTACCACGAACTAGTTAGTATACCAACATTTCCAAGTATCAAATATACTGTATGAAAGCGTAGCAAAGCCAAGGCCTAGGAAACAGCCGAGTTCTTACAGCGAACGCTATAGCACTAGATATATCTCTAGAAAAGCGCGGTAGCGGATGATTCTTGTTGGTTCAGCTGACAAGGTTGGGCAGATCCACCCGCTTCGTCACCGACTACGGCCCATTGATCATCTCTTGACAGTAGGACGAGGGAAATACTATAAGGGGGAACCTATATAAACCAGTCCTCCACCCAACAACCCAAATAAAGAGAGAGATACCACCCATTCCATAGCCAAGGCCCAACTAGTCTCAAATCTCAGACTCCTCTAACGGAGGGATTATATGACCCGGTACGCGGCAAACGAATCTAGAAGACTTATCCAACAAACTGTCCACCCTTCCTCCCTTATATAACAAATGACACTAAACCTTACTCTACCACGATGATGACGATAGTTTTTACCCTGGCCATAGACACTCAAAACTTATTTCTAGAATGGCAATTGAACCGTGAGATTTCTTCCTTGGTTTGTGATGAAAATAACTACAAAAATAAAAAGAAGCAAATGAAGACGATGCAGATTTCCTGTCTAGAGTTCTTCTCTCTCTTGATTTCAAATCTTCATCTTCACTCGCCAAGCAAACCAAGGCTTAGCAGTATAGCAACTTCAAGTTCAACTAGCAAAGCCCGTGTATTCAAAGAGACACCCCCGACTCTTGAAGACGAAGCAGGTGGGAGTGTTAATGCCCTAGCTCTACTGATACTAGGGTGCAGTCGTACGGCACGACCCCGAAATAACACGATGTCTTCCGGTTTGGTTCACATCGTCACACCTCCCTCGACCAGCGTATTAGGAATGATTACTACGTCCCCCAGACCTCTTTATAACACCAACTACGTGTATGGATGAATGGTATCACGTCCAACGCTTTCGAGAATGCAATACAGAAAACGGACGATCTGCTTGGATCTTCGCATTATAGATGATACACTTTCGCATTGGGATGACTAAAATAGGGGGTCTACGAATGACATCTTTTCGGAATCTGATGACAAGATCTCGAGGATGTCCGACTCTCAATGTAGAGAGATAGAATCGAGCGGGATTAACCTTGAAGATGGCGGGAACTTGAGAGGGTCAAGCACGTGTCTGAAAGGGGCCAACTTCTCAAGAGGAATGTCTCTATCACGCAATTCGATTAGATTAAGTTGTAACGAGGGAAAAGTCACTCCAGAAGTAAGAAGTTGAAACAAACGTTTTGGATGAACGAAGCGATGTTGTTGAAAGTAGTGAGAAAGTGGAGGTTCAGAGCAAAAAAAGTTCTTATGAGGAGCAGGGAGATGGTCAGATTGGAAAGCTGGAATCCTGTCTATAATGTGAAACGGCAGTGCTCCCCATGAATTTCATACGGCCAGCCAAGCCGGGAGTGTATCCATAATGGTAACCAATAACGCTCCCATGCAGTTGTCCACATGACCAGAGTCCCAGCACCCTATAGGTAATAAAGTGTAAGCGCTCCCGAATCCCAATATATAACCTCCCGGCCCCTCTTAGGAAATATATGGGAAGCATTTTGTTTTGAACCCAACACTTTAGCAAACTCAAATCTATTAGGTCCATTGCAATGAGAAATTAGGTGCTACTTCTATCTTCATCTAGGCTATATACAGGGTGTTTCTGATAAGTCTGGCATAAATTAAGGTGCATGCTCTTTGGGCAATTTTGAGTCTGCAATGTTCTATCTTCGGGGCCACTGTTTTCGAGTTATGACTTGAGTGTTTTAGGGATGACCCCTTAATTAAATTACAAATCATTGTCTTTCGGTTTCTTAATTAAATTATAAGGGGTCATCCGTAAAATACTCCAATCTTAACTTGACAACAGTGGGCCGGACAGCAAAATGTCATAGAAGTTACATTTTCGGCTCAAAATCCCCCCAAGAACATCCCCCTTAATTTGTGGCAGACTTATAATAAGTAAAATTTTCTTCACTTACTGATGATGTAATTTATCTGATAATATTCCATCAAGATGCGCGTAAGTGTGACCCGCATCCGGTGTCCGGGAAACCAAATAGATCAATTCAATGCATACGCTAACGTGTAGAGTTTAATAATTATATCGAATTATAGTATACACGCTCGGTTTATTTCACTTAATCGATAAATGATTTCAGATCCATAATAATTAATGGCAGTGACTTCATCATTAGATATAATATTCATAACCAATCCGAAATGGCAATTGCGCAGTCAAGTTGAATACATACAGTGTCTCCCTTAACAGTTACCATTGAATAATTGCGGTATTAAATTGGGCTTGTATCAACCCGAAAAATAACTGTTCTTTCCATGGATTCTATGATTTTTGGCGCGGAATTAAAAACCATTTAAAAAGGCGGGGAAAAGGGGACTTTTTTTCTCTCCAGGAAACGAGAAAAATCCGCTGATTTCACGTTTCCGTCATCAATTAGGTATTTTTCAACAAAGTCGGCATCTTTCTTTTTTCCTCTCGCTATGCTACACTTGCTACAAAACCAATTCCACAAAACCGGAGCTACAAAGAGCGACTCATATTAGTACCACAATCGATTAGATGACCCGCGCCTCCTTTTCTCCATTCCCAAGCTACAGTTACGTATTTGCCTTGGAACAAGTAATGGGGTGACATCAAAAAAGGCCATTCTTAAGTCAGGGTTGCTATCATATCTCCGGATGTTTTCACCTTCAACGTCAAACCAGTGGCCAGACAACAGACACGATATCTGTTACCGTATTCCAGGGTGCTCTCTTGGCGATCTAAAAATTTCTGAGTAGATCTAGAACAACTCGCGCTCTGATACGGATCTGTATAAAAAACAGATCAGTACGAATCGCTCACTAAATCCGAACAGATGTTTAGAGGGGAAAAAATAGCGTTAAAAGCTCCGGAAATGCTGAGAATTTTATTTACAGTGCGTGCATTTTGTGGACAACCTTGTGGTATTCTAAGTCGGATTTTACGACGAAATAGAGCAAATCCGATCTTACAGCCGGTAAATAAACTAAGCCTTAAGTCACCTTGACACTTCTCTGACCTTTCGAAGAAATTTTCATCAATTCCAAGAGAGGGGCAGTATCGTCTGCTGAAACGTGACATGCGGTATGTTGGTCCAAAGACGTTAGATCGGGCTAAACAGTTACCAGTCCAGCAAATGTGCTCCGTATTGTTCGAAGCCTTATCTAACGTCTATGACTCTTTGTTGTCCACATACCGTAGGTTCCGTCTTAAGACGACAAGGTGGTCAAACACCGGACTCTATTTAAAAAGTGTCCATAGGGGGTAGGGACATAGAAGGGTGTTGATACATTGTCGTTTCTGCGCTCTCATGATACAAAATGACTACAGAGCAGGCGCCAAAAAGCGAGATGGAAAGCAAAGTTTTACCCTCGTGTCCTTCCCTCTTATTCACAACGAAAAGGTATACTGCGCACATATCATTCCAGGTTCTGTATCAACCCTGGAAGTATGAAGTCAAGCGCCTTCTACTTCATTACCACGAAGGAAGCGCATTCCCAAAAACCAACCCTCGCCTCTTATCCTACATAATAAGGGGCAGCGTGGGAACAAATAATTCCAGAGGCGGCATAGCTACGCCGCCTAATTACAAAGTTTATCTTTTACCGGGCGTTTGCCTTTTCTATTTCGAGGCCCGAGGAGGAAAAAGTGGAGCTTGAGCGAAGATTAAGAATTCAAACGCGTTATGGAAATACAACTGGGAATTTATAAAGAAAACCTAACTAGCTCGATAGCAGCTTGTAGTGACCAAACATAGATTGGAATCTTACGAGAAATTTACCACTTTCCAAGTCGCTTAAGAGGTAGGCGAGAGATTCAAATTTAACTTTTAATCTAAAGTAGCTAGGTGGAAACTTTAGAACAAGGGAGTTAGAACCGAATGTTTTAATGATATAATCTTGGAATATACATTTTTTTTGCCAAGACGAAATTGAATTTTTAAATCAGACAGAAATGGGATATTTTTAATTTTCTCTGGAACGTAAGTAACGTATCTTAGTATAAGTGTGCCATTTCTGAATACTTCCGGACACATTGATTTGCGACAGACAGGACTTAAAGGGTCTCTAAAGAAGTCGGCGGACCGTTGGATTTTTTTTGAAAACGTCGTTATTGACGTCACAATCCCCGGGGGTGAGCAAAACGAAAGTCTTTCCTTCTAGCAAACGCAGCGGGGGGTCTCGGACTCCCGCGGGTCAGAACTGGGGAAATGCCGAAGCAGGGCGGCACTCAACCAATCACAAGAGAGGGGAGGATGGGTCGGGAGAGTTTTTAAAAAAAATAATTCAACGGTCCGCCGACCTCTTTACAGTCCCTTTAAAACAAAAAGACTGGTAACTCTGAAGCCCTATCTAACGTCGTTGGATTCCCATACCGGATAGCGGATATTACCTCTTACCCCTCAAGCAGACGACGCTGCGATTTGAAAAGAGTCCATTGATTAATCTTTTTACTTGACCTGACTATTAAGTTTCTATAATAAGCCTCTTCGATGTAACTAAGGGGTAAAACTTTGCCCTTCATCTCGCTTTTCGGCGTCTGCGCTCTAGGCGTTTTGGGTCCAGCGTGTGCGCAGAGACTGCTATGGATCATCCACCTTGTGTATGTCCCGATAGCGAGAGTTGCCTACCCCCTTATTTACACAGAAGATACTTATACGTATGTTTAACTTATTTGGTCTATTAATTCACTTATGTTTTAAACTTAACTTAAAAAATTCAATTTTCCATCGTTGGAGATGAATTGTTAAATGAATTTTTAATCCTGGTCGCACTTTTTAGGAAGGCGGAGAGGGAAAGATATTTGAAGGAAATTAAATTGAGTCTGAGAGACGCGCGGCTATTAATAAAAGCAAGAGACGACGCGAGTTAGGCTTAACCGAGGCTTAATCAATCAGAAAAGTCAGAGGGAAATTAATTAGGAATATGGACATCTACGCTAAATGCAACATCGGGTATACATACGCGCCCATAAAGAGAATGTTTGGATATATTCGAACATGGAAACAAGAATGAATGTATTAATCAATTGGATTGTTTGAACGTCAACAGCTAGGCAACTCCCTTGGAAATAACGCGGGAAAGACCCGGTACCAAGGCTTAATAATTAATGTTATCGATGCGAAGATCAAATGAGAAATGACGACTCAATCTCAGAAATAAACCTCCAAGGAAACGTTTCCCCAAAATATTCGAAATTATTTCAGAAAACTATGTTTTGATCAATTAAATTTCTATATTTGGCGATAATTTAAATGTTTGGTGAAAGTATGATTTTATGGCTTGTGTTAAGGTCACGAGACTCTATAGACTAGTAGACAGTGAGAATAATTATTTGTAAGTCAATAATGGCTTAAAACTACCTCGTGACATCTTGGACTAAGTAAAGTTAGTTTAGTAAAAAAAGCGAAGTTTCTATTATTAGTCCAAGGTAACATACACGGCTCCAAGGCGACCTTCAGCGATGACCTCACACAACTATCTCCGATGACTATCTCTCATAATGGCTGGCTATACACATAGCCCACTCGATCACGAGCAACTTGCGTCCTTGAGCCTGGATCGAGTGGGCTATGCTATATACAACGAAGGTTGTGCCAATGTAATAATTACAGCCTGAATTAGTTTAATAATATTTTGGCTTCAATTATCAAAGTCTATTCATTTAGGATTAAAATAGCAGCGCAATATTTTTCAATTAATAAATAATTCGAAACCGAAACCCGGAAGGGAAGGTGCGGGGAAAGTTCGCCGCTTCCAATTAGAGAATCCATTATTCATAAGTCTTTCATTAATACAAAATGTATTCCAATACATGCAGTATGAAACGCTTCAAGGCGTGCGCTTGAATTTACGAAACGGTCTCAAAAACCGAGAGATGACATAACAGCTGCGCATTTATGTCCCCCTCATGGGTTTACTTTCATTGATTGTATTTAGGCCAATTTTTTTACTGTTGTATTGACCGCGTCTGATGGTATGTTAAGAGTAACCAAAATCGATAAAAATACTCACGTTTCATTTGAGTGAAGGTCATCTGTTCAACGTGTTGCATGACCGATTGGTAGTCGAGGGTTAACTCGAATTCGTGGGAGATCCAGGGTGTCGTCGTTACTTCTTTGTGCCACATCATGTCCACGTTAGATACTCGGTTTATTAAAGCCGAACCAACCTGTGAAACAAAATTAATTCTCAAACTTAGTCCACTCATCTAGATTATTTACCGAGGCTTAACGTTTGAACTATATAGAAAACTTAAGAGGTCAGAAGTCGGCGATAAAATAGAGTCTGGTGTTCGACCATATGGTTTTTCTAAAGATCCAAAGACGTTTGACATGGTTTCAACCAATACGGACTAAATTTGGTGGACTAGAGACAGTGACTTTGAAGCCTTATCTAACGTATTTGGATAAACATACCGGATGCTCCCTCCCTCTTAGCATTACATGAAGCAGACGATACTTCGGTCCCCCTATTCATAGCCAACTCGATCACGAACTCGACAACACAAACGCGTGCAGCTTGCGTCCTGTTGCGCCTGATCGAGTAGGCTATGTCCCATTGAAAAGAGTCTACTGATCATTCATAATCAGGTCAACGATTAAATCGCGTTTTAAGCCTTGGCAATAATTATTTCATAATAATAATTTAAGTATTGTTGAATGAGATTACTTACTTGTAAGAACGCTGTAGGATCGGTTTCTTTCAAGGCTTCTATACAGAATTGCAAGAGGCCCGTCGTTTGTTGCAGTTTGCTGGTGCAAGTGCCAACTTGTTCCCGTAACGTTTTAACCTTGTAATCCCGTTCTTTCCTGACAAACTCAACCAGCTGCAATTTCCTGGCTTGTATCGCCTCGATCAGAGCGTCGCAGTGTTCAACTATTGACAACTCAAAATCTGCGCAGTTTTCCTATAATTGAGAGAAAAAGTCCGTTAGAGAAATGTCTTAATACCAATAAACACTGACGAATGAATATATTTAGCATATTTTTTCAGTATAACTAATTGTACAGATACGTTATCAAGGACGTAAACTAAAAAACATTTTTTTATTAGATTTGGACTGTCAAAATAGGCCTAATGAAATTCACCAGGGTGTTTCTGATAAAGCTATCAGAAACTAAATGGGGTGTTCTTTGGGCGATTTTGAGTCGAAAATATGATATGACATTTTTTCGTCCGGTCCACTGTTTTAAAATCATGATTTAAGTGTTTTCGGGATGACAACTTAAATTTAATTAAGAAACTGAAAGACAGTGCTAATTTAATTAAGGGGTCATCCCTAATAGCGTTTTCCTTTGGGTCCTCGCGGAGCGCTCCCAAGGAGCAATAAAAATGGTAGTAGTAGTTTCCAGCTTCGTTAAAGACTGTTTTTGAAGAATGGGATCTCCTAGTTTTATTCCTCCATGGGAGCGCTCCGCGAGGACACAAAGGAAAACGCTATTAAACACACAAATAATATTCCAAACATAACTCGAAAACAGTGGCCCGGACGGCAAAATGTCATAGAACATTTTCGACTCAAAAATCGCCCATATTTCATTCCAACTACTCCTTTTCAAATACCCTGTATAAAACCGTAGATTTTTCTTATTCACAATGTGTAGTTAGGCTTAGCACGTCCAATAACTAACTGTAAATTAACAGAGAACTTCGTGAGATTTCGCCTAATACTCGCCTAAAAATAATCTTACAAGTTAAATATGGGTACACACACAAAAAATAAACTCTTTCCAAAGATAGACCAGCTTATTTATCAACGAAGAAGTGCATGGTGAAAGAGGTTTCCATTAAAGGGAGGGTGAAGAGGAAAATCAAGTTAGTTTTAATCGATTATTTTACTAGTTATAAGACCTATATGCATAGTGAAACATTCAGGAAATATCTCTAGAATTTTTAAAAATTCAAAAAAGGCGCCGATTTTGTCCTTTTTTTTATTATTTGAGCCCTGCACCTTTGACCAATGAGGAGGGCCCCCTCTAGCGGACAATAAAAATGCGGGAAAAACGCGTGCTGAGAGCCTGAGACAGCCTTCGCCATGTTCGCGTTCGCCTTGAGTTAAAATACGGATTGACGGATAAATTGGTCGGTAAATATAGTTAATATACAGTAAATAAATGAAGATGAAGGGAAAATACTGATAGTTGAGATATATTTCGCTAAAATTCAACGTAGAATTACGAGTGGTATATCGGGATTCTGGTGAAAACTGAAAACTTTTCTATCGGCCAAGGCTTAGTAAGTACCATTAGTCCATTGCAAAATACAAATAGATTTTTAATTACAATCTTGATTTAAACGTACAAATTCTTGCTCCTAAATTAGGTTTGAATGATAATGGCAGAGTTTATAGATGAATTGGGGATTCATCCCTACCAATTTGAACCACTGGTTGTGGACCACCCCCATTATTTTGAAAATGATGAAAGTGACGAAGAAAATGATAATGGTGTTAATATCGGCAACAATAACAACAATGAACGTGTTGGTACCACAAATTGGTTAGTAGTGTATTTCATATCATAATAAGGCAATGAAGTTAAAAATTTTAAATGCTATAATCTAATAGGTGTACTTGTAACAACTGCGCGGAAATGAACACAGCACACGAAAGTGTGTGTTGCAGGGAAATAAACAGAGTTGTTGAAAAAACATCTGATTTAGCTTTTGTAATTGAATGGAGACGTTTTATTATAAACTGTCTTGATCTAGATGTACTTGAGCCAGCATATTATACCTACGTTGATGAAACGCATGACAGGAATGAGGATAATATTCACGAGTAAGTACTCTGGAATTATTTGCATAGTAGAAGGCACTCATGAATGCTAACTGAATTTTCAATTTGGGCTTAGTTTGTTTGAAAACTAGACAATAATAGCTATGTTCAGTTCATTTTTGTTAATTTTAATTCATGTTCAAATCTAACTCAGAGAGACCTTCAATGAGTGTTACTGGCAATTATATGTATTACGTATTATTTTATAAGACCAATAATTTGAAATTTTAGAAGTTATCGATATGTTGCTTATCGGCAATTTATAAGAATTATTTTTAAACGTTTGGGGCGGAAACGTAGGACTCCCATTCCCAGCTGTGTTGTGGCGAAAATTAGAAGCACTTGGCCCTCAGAAGAATATTGTGGGTTCAAATACCCAAGATTTGATGATTAAATTTACAATATCACGTGAAATAATAAATAAATAAATAAGCAACAACGATTGGTTTTTTTTATTGAAATCTTGATTTTAATTTTGCTACTAAGTCGGCTTTGCTGACATCCTTAGAATATAAGGAAGACAGTGTAGCTACTCGTGAGGGAGTAGTGATTAAATCTGTAGCAACAGAGTGAACTGCTTGTTCATAAGAGAGTTGCATTAATTTTCCCACATATTCTGTAAAGAAATGAAACATTTTCAAGTTTGTACCCTAATAAAAGAATCAGTACTAACACGCACCATATGTACTTTCTACCAAAACTTTTCGCACAGTAGCTGCTCCACTTTTAGCCTTAGGGTAAGATATGTAGAATTGTTCTTCTCCTTTGGCTGTTTTAGCTTGTTCTTTGTGACCATTTTCATTGTAATGGAGTGCAGCAAGATAAATCCTGTGTTTGGAATTTAATTGCCTGAGAAAATGTACCCATACAGCAAGCTCAGGGCGTATAAAAAACGAACCTCGACTGCATTGAGTCTTTTGTAAAATGGTACATTTTTGGGCTGAATGAATTCAGCACAGAATGGAAAACTTCCACTGAGTAGGTTTGATATTTCGAGGAAAGTTGGTAAATAGCGGCAAGTGTGTAAGGAGAATTTACTACTTTGCTAACTTCGTCGAAAAGTTTGGTGCCTAAAATATAATAACTGTAGTTTAGATTTTGATAGAATTAAATTTGTCGAAAGAATATATGTTTCAGATCTTCCAAAATTATTTCGTCAATTTGCAAGTTATCGTTATTAACAATTAGAAACTAAAAACTACGCTTCTTCTGAGACTGGTTGTTTGTTTTTATATGAAATCTGTTACTCGCCTCTTGCGAGCCATATCCTTTCATCTCGTTCTTCAAGCGGGCCATGTTGGCATTTCGGAAATTCTTTTCCATGTCCTTCATGAACATCAGTAATATGATTTAACATAGAGAGCCATTTATCCTTTCTTTCGTCTCTTGTCGTTGATGATGCCCCAACCCAATATATGTGGTTTGTTATCCCAGGTATCCACAAATTTAAAGCACTGTAACTTTTTTTCTTTGCAATTACTGCTAGTTTGGCCTTTATATCTGAAAACAAAGCAAAACTGACTTCATTTGCAAAATGGGGTGTACCTTTAGAGTTGATTTGTCAAATTGCATTTAGTAACTAGCTCACAATGTTGTAATCTGAGTCGAGCTAACCAACCGATTTCAGCATGCTATTTGGCACCTCCACATCAAGGTTTCAACTCTTACTTTTGGCAACATGCCAATTATCAAACTCGTGGATAATGTCAGTGTGCGTGTCCCTCAAATAAGCTATAACCCCTTGATTACGGTCAGTAACTATTTTGGCGATTCCAATCATCATATTTGAGAAAAATTCCAGTCCTCTTTTCAATCCTTCTAATTCCATCTGGTTAGATGCCGTTACGTCAGTGGACTGGAATAATTTGTTGCCATTGATAAAGTTCTTCACAAGCTTATTTTATATGACCTGCTATTACCTGAACAAGTTCAACATGGAGTATTTTGTTCGTTTCTGCATCCATAAAAGTGTATGTCCCATACTTTGCAGAGAAGCCAGGACTATCAGCTCTACCATCACCGCAAAGAGTATATTTCTTCGCAGGATCTGATAGCAATAGATCTTCTTGTTCTTTGACCCAAAACTTCAAAAATGGTTAGATACAAATGTCTATATCTCAAATTTATGACAATACCTTTTCAATTATGGGATGAAACATCCTTTGATATAGGAAATACATGCGGATTGAAAAAACTTTTATATTCAAGTTTTTAAACACTCGCAAACATTTTGAAGGTATTTCCCCAGAAAAAAATATTGCTGCTGCCAAGAGGTAATTTCCCCACGAAGTTTGTCCAAAGCTAGATTGACTTTCCCAAACATCATTGTGACCTGCTAAACATTCCGTTTTGATTGTCAAACATGAGCCAGAAATATTTCTAGTCAAATGGACAATGGGATTTTGGCAATCTTGCCTCCGGCAAAATTTAAATAGTAGAAGTAATTGGGAGATGAAAACAATGTATTTGTCCTCTAAGTGGGGCTTAGTTTCTGGAACAAATCCCTCTATATATCTGCATAATAAGTTTGAAAATTTTGAAAGTGACCTTTGATATAAAATTGAGAAGAAATTTAAAACTAACTCATCTTCCGATTGTATTGCTTCACTCTCTTGTGTGCCAGAAAGACTGGGTTCATATGAAGAACTGGAATCTATTCCTAAGGCCTCGGTAGAATCACTGCAAGTTTGAGACCCTATGGGTTCTGGCACAGGTTTCTCGTCTTCCAAAACTAGCTCCTCACGAAAAAGATCTTCAGTGTCAGATAACACATGACTCCTTTGATACTCATTTTCAGTAGAAACCTGAAGTTCAAGTGTGCCCGCTGTAAAATTTTATCGCAAATTGTACCTGATAACTCTTATGAAATTTAGCCTTAGTTAAATATCAGAATAAACTGTAGTTTCTAACATGTATTTGCAGCAGCCTCTCCAATATGATGACTACTTTGTACCGTATCTAATTTGGCCATTTTTCGAGATGATACTTCTCCCCAAACGCTAGGTACAGCAGTTCTTTTCAAATATTTTCGTTTATCACTTGCATAAGAACTTGGGGTGAAATGAATGGAGCACACTCTCAACTTCTTCCTTGGGATCCAATCTCCCTCTTTACCAATTGCGTTTTTCCACTGACGTAGAATTTCTGGGTTACTAGGAAAACTGTGAAATTTCACATCTTTTCCTCGGCAATTTTCTTGAGTGTTAGTGCAGCCCGGAACCGCGCAAATATCACCCGACATCTCAATATTTTGTTACTAAACTTTTACGTTCACTTTTAAAATACTGTATGATATATAATTTTGCATTAGGTACATAACATTTGTCAAATGTGTACATTTGTTACTAATACTTACTAAGCCTTGGCCGATAGAAAAGTTTTCAGTTTTCACCAGAATCCCGATATACCACTCGTAATTCTACGTTGAATTTTAGCGAAATATATCTCAACTATCAGTATTTTCCCTTCATCTTCATTTATTTACTGTATATTAACTATATTTACCGACCAATTTATCCGTCAATCCGTATTTTAACTCAAGGCGAACGCGAACATGGCGAAGGGCGAAGGCTGTCTCAGGCTCTCAGCACGCGTTTTTCCCGCATTTTTATTGTCCGCTAGAGGGGGCCCTCCTCATTGGTCAAAGGTGCAGGGCTCAAATAATAAAAAAAAGGACAAAATCGGCGCCTTTTTTGAATTTTTAAAAATTCTAGAGATATTTCCTGAATGTTTCACTATGCATATAGGTCTTATAACTAGTAAAATAATCGATTAAAACTAACTTGATTTTCCTCTTCACCCTCCCTTTAAGCGAGCGAGGAAGGACCGCACCGCAATATCAAAAATAATACGTGGTACTCTGGCTAGCTATAGTTTTATCCACTTCCCACGTAATAAAAACAGACAAAAGAGGAGACTAGCTAGGAGGCTAAAGTATAAAAACAAAAAAGGCGCCTATCTATCTTTCCTCTTTTTATTTCCCTAGCTGGCTTCTATAGTGATTCCAGGAGCAGATGACAAAGGAGTCTCGGACGCTAGCTTCCACAATATAGAGGGCAATGGCACCCGCGTACGTCACAGCTGTAGCGGTATCGTTTGCCATAGACGCGCTATCAGACATTATAGCAGACGATGCTTTTGGTGGATTATATCTGGCACCAAAGTCTGCTGGGAATTTGTTTTGTAATAACGGACTAACGGTGGCTACTGAGGTTCGTCTTATCCGATCGCGACATAAATATACACAATATAATTATACTTTATTCAAACAGCTGTAACCGTTGGTATTAAGATAAAAGATAAGACTAGGCCTACATTTTGTGACTTTAAACCTACTAAATAGTAAATTAAGTCCAAACTAGCAGAGAAACCCAGGTAAGCCAAGGCTTAATTAACAATTTGTGCCCAGTGGAATGATTGGGCTCGGGTTTTCAAAAGATAAAAGCAAGGTTTTAAAAGATGCCGAAACACAATGTTATAAATGTGTTTTAGGGCCAAAATATTCCGTATGTTTTTGAATTAATTGACTGCTACAAGAGGTTGGAAACGAAATCACTGTCTCTTACTTTTTGGGTTTTAAAAGATCGTGAGTGATTTCTTTTCCCAACCTCTTGTAGCTATCATTTAATTCAAAACGAAATTAAGAAAAAATTGGCACTGAAACACATTTTAGTTTTTTAATAGTGTACGTTACTCGCTGGGCTTTTCATTATCAATTTTAGTCTAAATAAAAGATTAAAAAGCCGTTGAAATCCATTTTTAACTCTAATACTCGTTAAGCCTAGGCTAATTATAAGCAGACGATACGTATTTTTAAAGAGAGGCTCCAGACGCGATTTCCCAGATCTCCTTTCGAGACTTTGCAGCCACGCTATTGGTTGGAAAATAAAGCTCAAATTTCCTACGAGAGGTGGCACTGGCGTAATGATTTTGGTTAATAACCGTGACGTTCGCGGATCCCATTGCCCTCTACATTATGGAAGCTAGCGTCCGAGACTCCTTTGTCATCTGCTCCTGGTGATTCTCAAGAATTCTATACGAGAAACGATACAAAACTCTGGAGCGTCAATAGACCATTATCATTATTTTTTAGAAGTAAACGGCGACGCTTTTCTTTTCTTTCTTTCTTGCCTTTTCACCAAGAAAATTCTCACAATAGAGTAGCTGTTACAGAAAAGACTAAAAAATATCCAAGAAGGACAATTCTCGACTCAGAATAGGAATGTGGAAACATGGATATCTGTAAATACTACGTATTATTATGGATTCCCATCTCTTACCTTCACTCCACAAGGCACTTCGCATAGACGCCCGTTCAGCAGAGAAAAAAATACGACTTACAAGCCCCCCCCCCCAAATTGTGAGGGAGAGGGAAATTCGTGCGTTCTCTCTTCACGCATGGGCGAAATTTCAAACTCACACTCAGAGCTGTAGTTCCTTCCCCCACTAGATCTAGCTACTTCCGACTCAATTTAGAGCCACCTCACATCGCGTATTTGGGGCCAACTTTTCGCCCTAGTTGGGAATCCATAATACCTAGTAGTATTATACCTCAGTGACGATACTTTTTGCTGTATCTTGTAAGCAAACTGAAAATTCGTCTGCTAACACATGTGACTCAACTGCAGCGATTTACCTTGTCAGTTGAAATCTTCGAAGGAAACAAACCCATTTGTACAAATGTAGGAGGTAAAATAGAGCAACCTTGTTGTCTTAAGACGGAACATCCTTGTGTGTATCCAAAAACGTCATATATAGCTTCAAAGTAAAGGACTTTGGTGGACTGGTAACATTGAAGCCCTATATAACGTCATTGGATCCGCATACCGGATGTTCCTTCCTAACCCCAAAATCTAGCAGACGACATTTCGGTACCCCTTTTGTTGACTGTCTATTCCTAGAAGAAAACCAATTGCTCTTTTTTTGGGGTGGATATCATGGTTTTAGAAAAGATCGAATCATAAATATTTAAGTCTTAAGCAATTTGTTAAAAAGTTCCCTGAAATAGGCCCAATTCCGAATTCTCCGTATAAAGGCTTGATGTAAATCTATGACGCCAGACAGAACATCATTTTACCCATGATACTTTGCCTAATTTATAAGTCCTACATCTTATCTTTCCTTTAGCCGTTTCCAAAAAAACTGTCACGAGAAAAAATATTGCGTCTTTGATGATACAGCTCGAAATCTGCACAATATAGCAGCTCTTGCACCCGTGGGTTGTCCTTAAAACAACATTTTGTCCAAAGGTGACAGTCTGATCTATTGAAGTTTCTTTGGAAGCGGCTCAGCATCCAATCACCCACCTACTTCTAGTGTTTGCTTAAAAAGAGTATCTAGTACCCCAAAAAAAAGTAGAACGTTGGTTGGAAAAAGGCCTATAGAGACCATAGTCCCGAGAAAGAAGAGGCGATAGACGAAGAAGCTCTAGGAGATGGGAGAAGGTCCCTTTTCCCTAACTTCTCTTCTCTTATAAAAGGTAAAGTTAATCCCTTGGGAGCTCAGTGTCAACTTATCAGTTCTAGGGATTTGGGATACAGAAAAAAAAGTAAGTATATATAAGTATATTTAAAAGTCAAACTTCCCCGGAGGAGATCTACAATTTCCCGCCAAGAAGTTAAAAGCTAACTCCAGAAAGAAAAGCACGAAATAAAATAAAAACACTTATTTTGATATAAAATCATCAAACAAGATGTTGCGTAAGAGTAAGCTTACTTTAAACGGGCCTGTAAAGATGGCATTGGCGGGTGCGGGTGAAAATTATTTAAAATACGCCAGGGACACGTGACCTTGGTTGGAGAGGCGTGGCTCAAAGAAACTTAGTTAGAACGATATATATTTTGAAAACTATATATAGAACTTCGGGGAATTGGCGCTGCAATTTCGGGGAAAACCAAGTACTAGAAATGTTCAGTCCCACTCCATGTGGAGTCTTTGTACCATGACGTCACGTGGTAACGTATTTCCAATCGTTTTTAACCACCTTCCAATGCCTTCTTTCAAGTCACTTTATAGTAAGTTCGCCAATTGTATCGTTACCAACTTGCACACGTAAGGAAAAGTTTAAATTATCTTGTTCCTTTTTATCTCTGTCGCTATACCCCGCCTCTTCTTTCATACCCCTCCGTCCCGTGGAAGGGGGTCCGGAACTATGACGCGCGCCCAGATTACTCTGTTCTCCATTCCTACTTTTAAAATCAAATCTATCCCTGACAGTACGTACTAATGGCGGCGTACCATTAAACGCATATTTCTCTGTAGTAATTTCCTGTGTTACTAACGAAATAGTTTATTGATTGTTAAACTTTGAAACGGTCATAACTCTAGCTTAAAGTAACTTCCATAGAATTCCCTTGAGAATGAGATAGTCCTAATTGTCATTTATCCCATGATACCAAAATACTTTGCAGTTTAGCACTAGTTTTCAATCAGAGTTCGTGATAACAATGTTTATAAAAACTCAAGTTTGTCCCAATACGAAAAAAGAAGGCACCAACCAGACGGACGGACAGGACAAGGACAACCTCTGGGAGTCTGGATCGATATAAAACTCCCAACGTGGTGGTGCTTCAAGTAATGAAATTAATTCTTTGAAGACCACCCAAAAAAATTTAGTTCGCAAAGTTATACGATTCTAAAAAAAGGTTTTTCTTAGCAATGCTCGGAAGGTTTTTTGGGGGCTAGCGGAATTGTTGGGGTTCTTTTGTTAAAGAAATTCCTTTTGAGTACTTACGGTGACTTTTTCCGTCATTCCTTTGAGTCGTTGAATGAATTCCGTGGCGCTCTTCGCCTTCTCGGACAACGCTTGCAAGTTCTGCGAAAGCTCGGTCTGTCAAAAGAAACAAAAGACTAAAATTAATATCACAGTCAACTTACATTCAACTCAAAAGAATCATAAATGCGCGTTCAAGCGCAGATCCCATAACCGTGTTTTTATCTCAATGCGCATTTACTGTTTCGAACTTTCTCACGATTAAAGGGATACGTCCGGCTAGAATGTTTTAAGTTTTAAATCGAAGGAACGTATAAAATAATGAATATATCAATTGGAACCATATTTCTATCTATAACATTAAAGACGATATGAGCAATTAAGTTTCCGTAATGGACACTACGCGTTAGGCTTACCCGCGAAGCACTAGGAAGTACCGCTATTGGACGTCTAGCACCACCTGACTGATTCCTCCAATAAGGGTACGTCCCAGTGCTTCGCGTGAAAGCCTAACGCATAGTGTCCATTACGGAAACTTAGTTGCTCGTATCTTTTTTTGATATTGTAGATAGAAACAAGGTTCCAATTGATATATTCATTATCTTAAACGCTTTTTAGATTAAATAAAGAAAAGTCCCCCTTTAAACGTTTATCTTCTATATCTATGTAATCAAAATTCCTGACTGACTGACTGATAATCAACACCAGGGAGGAGGAATTCCTCCTCCCTGATCAACACCCAAAACCTTCCGCTTTACCCTGGTTACTGAAAATAGTTTGGAAGGAGGATTTTAGTGTTAAACATGCTACCATCAGTGCTGACGGCAACGCTACTAGTTTCATCATAAATATACGAGTATTAAACGAATTGACGAATTAGGCCTAACTGTAATTATATTTTTCTGATGTAGAGAAAAAAGGTCACTTTACAAATCTCAACGTTTTAGCCCGAAAATCATTTTAATAAAGCACGAAAATACAGAAAAACCCCGGGGCGCAAACTTTAGGGCATAGATTAGGTAATGTACAACGCCGGGAGAAGAGAAGAGACTCGGGTAAAATATAGAATGTACATACAGTACGACGCCACCTCATAGAAAGCGAGCGTGGCTATCTTATTTCCAAATTAATATTCGCAACAGCGTATCGTACACAGGAGCAAAAGAGCGCGTTCCAAGGCGATAAATAACCCGAGAAAAGGGGAAGGATGTATACGTTGCTATATAAAATTCTCCCCCCCCCCTTCATGAATGCGGGAGGCGCCAAGGCTTAAGGGAAGAGGACAGGGACCCAGGACAGAATGTGTCCTTTAAATTTAACGACTCTGACAACCCCTTTTCCGCCCCGGCCATCATTCTAAAAGAAGGGGTGCCGGGTGGGAGTAAGAATATCAGCAACAAAACGAACAATAATTCTAAACTCGCAACGACTTGCTAGCATTTCCTCAGGTCTATCTGAGTGAATATGTTAGATACTCGCGTGAAAAGACGCGTACTGAAAATACTTAGTTTAAAGAATAGAAGGATTCATACCATTTACACAAGAAGGCCTGGCTTTAAACTCACCCAGTGAGTCAGGCCTCTGTGTAACACGTGAAGCCTGGCCTCCATGTGTAAATGGTATAAATCCTCCTAGTCTGTAACCTTCGTATTGACAAAAAAGAAATTAAAATCATACAATAGATGAGCCGTAAAACTGTCTGGGCACCGAATACCTTGTTTTTTCATGAGTTTACCGTTTTTATTTAACTTTCATTGGTTATCTGCAAGCGTTTTTGTAAAGTTTTTAAAAAAACTTAAAAGGGATACTCTTGGCAAGGTTTATTTCCTTTTTGTAATTGAAAGAGCATGTAAAATAATGAATATTTCAATTGGAACCATGTTTCTAACTACAATATGAATAATTAAGTTTCCGTAATGGATACTACGCGTTAGGCTTTCCCGCAAAGCACTAGGAAGTACCCCTATTGGACGAATCCGTGAGGTGGTACTAGGCGTTCAATAGGGATACTCCCTAGTGCTTCGTCGAAAAGCCTAACGCGTAGTGTCCATTACTTACTTAATTGGTCGTATCTTCTTTAATATTGTAGATAGAAACATGATTCCAATTGACATATTCATTATTTTATACTCTGTTTTAATGAAAAAATCTAGCCTCCCTTCAATTATATCCAAATTTACAGTTACAATACTCACAATGGAATTGAATAAATTCACGCTATCTCGAATAGCTTACGGAAATAAGAAAACAAAACCATGGAAAAATATTTTATATCGCGTATTTTTTCCATTGTGGAAATCGTACCTAAGTTAAGCAGCGTCGTAACACTGGTAAACCGTTATCTACGCAACTTCGAATGTGGTACATTCTCGAGGTAAGAATTAAAGGCCAGATATATTTTTGTTTGGACGTCGGGCGTCGGTCGTCTCGCCTTCTTGTATTCGAAAACAAATTCCATACTTTTGTTGAAGCGAAATTTTGATGGCACTACCCATTTACGAAATGGCCATTTTCCCCAAAAGGCATTTGGATATCGTACTATTTTTCTAACACAAGGAAAGGAAGCTCTTTCTCTATGGCTACACACGCCGCTACACGATATTGGAAACGATTTCCTCGATTCAAAGGATTTCTTTATAAAGAGTGTTTTAGCAATATTACGGTATTATTTTCTTACAATCTAGTGCGGTGTTTGGCCATGACTGGACTGTGTGTGTGTGTGTCGTGAGCTTTTAAACCTGTGCCGTGAGATATTCATATCAAGTTTAAAATTTGTAGACAAATAATCGTTAATAGGGTTCATAGAGAAAATTTACATAATACAGGGTGTTTCTGATAAGTCTGCCATAAAATAAGGGGGATGTTTTTGGGTGCACGATTTCGAGTGGAAAATGTAACTTCTATGACATTTTGTCCTAAGGGGCTCTGTTTTCAAGTTAAAGTTTACAGTATTTTACGAATGACCCCTTAAAATTTAATTAAGAAACTGTACTAGACAATGATTTCTAATTTAAATAAGGGGTCATCACTAAAACACTCAAATCAGAAATCGAAAACAGTGGCCTTTGAGGCCAAATGTCCAAAGAACGAACATCCCCTTTAATTTATGCCAGACTTATCATAAACACCCTGCATATTACTGAATAGGTCTATGCCACGTGGTAGTTTTAATTCATTTTTGTCCTACAAATAATAATTCTCACCGTCTCAATAGTCTAGTGCCCCCTTTTAACACAGGCTATAAAATCATATTTTGAACAGAATTTAGTCGTTTGTGTCAAAGTCAAATATCGAAATTATTCAAAACAAATTTCTCTGAAATGGAAAAGATAAATTCACATGGCAAGATGCGCCATATATTTATAATCGGACCAATTATAACCACATTGTAACATTTGGGAAACACTGATCCACTGTTTTCCTACTACGCCGATTAAGTATATTTGTAAAATGATTCGTAAATAATTTTCTACTTTAATTACACTTAAACATATTTCTTTCGTCTTAACAAGTTTACGTGTTTTCCCTTTCAGCGCGGTGCAGCATGGATGACCACTTCCGGGAAACCATATACCACACCAGGCCAGCTGCAAGGGCAACCTATCAACACGTTGAAAATGCAAACTTGAGAACCTGCATGCATGGACCAACAAGCTAGAGCGGGGAGACGACCGGGGGTCCTTAGTCAGGACAGCAAACAAAAGCGACAAGCGGTGTCCAGACTAAATGCGATCCTATTAACCCCTTCTAACCCCAACCCTTGTTGGCGCGAAACGGAAACTGAAACAATGGAGAGAAACGCGCCCATACTGCGTCAGAGAATGAAACCCTTTCCCCACGCTGCAGAGTACATGGTCGCGTATAACTGTCAAGAATTATTTTTATAAAAATGCACGCGTGAAGGTTGGTAGCTATAGCTGGTGATGCCGTGGAAAGAGAGAGGATAAACCGTGGAATACCTCAGGGATGGGTTCAGTTTACAGAAAGGGAACGAAAAGATACTAAGCCTTGGTGGTCCCTGACAAATGGTATCAGCTCAACCGGGCAACGAGCGAAAAGGAGGAACCGGCTTTTGAATCCGGAAATTCGCAAACTACGCAAGCGGGATTATAAAAGGAAAGTTCCTATCTTCCCTTCAAGGACAGTTGAACAAAGGGGACTAGCAACTAAATACCATTATCTCAATATTGTCTGCTCGATACAGGGTTAACTAGCCCCAACTCCTTAGACAGGGCTTCAACGCTATCAGCCCACGAAAATCCTTATTGTTTAAGGCATAAGTTATGCTCAATAGGTATGATACTTCATATACTTCGTAATGGTAGAGACTTACAGAGTGATAGTTCGAGAACGACGCCAGAATTAACTATACGCGGTTTTACAGTCCATCTTCCTATTTAGTCTGTACAGCGCATCACCAGGCTTCGCTTTACGAGAATCTATAAAATTTCACCTATACGTCACACAAGCTCTCAGTAGCCAGTGACAAACTTATGGAACATATCTTATGAACTTATGTTTAAAGTCATATCTAACGTGTTTGGATCCACATACACAAGGAAAGACTGAAGCCAAACATCAGCCTCTATTTTACCCTCCGACTTTTAAAAATGGTTTATTTAATCGTAAACATTTGATCGCCGATCAAATTCAGAATCAATTTAATTTTACCCGTTTCCCCGTCATTTAAGTCGCGGCAAAAGTATCTGAAGGATTCTAGTCCCGTCTTTAAGGTCCTTGTTTGCATTAAGTCGCTGAGGGTTGGCTCCCGAGATGGCCTCTTTTCCTTCTCATTTTAACCCGGGCCCATTGCTATAAGAGCAAGGAGGATTTATTAGCGGAGAGGTTCTAAAACCCCTTTTTTTTGCGCAAGAGATAGAGCAGAAAATATGGGACGTGACGTTACTCGTGGGAGTCCACACGAATTTTGGTTAGAAGTACGTAGGGTTAGGATACAGCATACAGGTATTTTAGAACGTGGAGTGATACCAGGTGCGAAATATATTAAACTTTTGGCCTACTAGAAGTTTTTAATGATATAATTTTTTATTTTTTGTAAACTGAGCTATACTAGAAAAGTAGGCTAAATTATTGGGGTTATCTGAGCTATACTAGAAAAATAGGCTAAATTATTTGGGTTATCTGGGACGTACTAGAAAAATAACCTAAATTAATTGGATTATCTACGATATACTAGAAAAATAGGCTAAATGTTTTGAGTTATTTCGAACATACTAAAAGTATAGGCTAAATTTTTGAGTTATTTCGAACATACTAAAAGTATAGGCTAAATTTTTTGAGTTATTTCGAACATACTAAAAGTATAGGCTAAATTTTTTGAGTTATTTGGAACATACTAGAGTATAGGCTAAATTTTTTGAGTTATTTGGAACATACTAAAAGTATAGGCTAAATTACAACCCCTACCAAAAGTATATATATATTATAACAAAACGTTTTGACCAAGCAAACGAAGGGGTCCCTAATTTCCTACCATCTTTAAACCGTCCTACTTCGAGTCGTGGGAATTTGACATAATCACAAAAGCTACTCCTATTCTCCTAAGCCTATTTGCTGTACCTCCAGTTTCTGATATTTTGCGCGTACTGATACCTAAACATAGTTCGCTGAATGGTGATGAAAGATCAAGCGAAAAAGATACTTCTCAAATAATTAATATGATTTAAATCCAATAATCAGAGATAATTTTCATTTTTGTATTTTTCTCGTGATTCATTTATTTCAAGCTACTAAATTTAGGCGAGCGTATTTACGTCAATGTATTCGACGATACTGTCGATACAAAATATTTAAACTAAAATTAATCCTTGCAAATACAGGCGCGGTAAGGCTCCTTGGTGCGCAGCGTTGGCGCGTTTGGGACAAGAGTCGATAGGAATAATCTAATCTCACGCGTTCTCGCTTCCCCCTAGAGCGAAAAGAGAGAGAAAGAGCGAGATGAAGAGAGAAGGAAGAGGCTGAGGATCGACTCAGAGACCGGAGGCTCAAGCAGCGCCTCACTTTCATATGGCGGCCAATTCAAGAAGCTGAACAAACCCTACACCCTACAGGGATTGAGAGCGCTTGCTAATAGCTATCAAATTTCTCAAAGAACAGAGGATTATTCGGCTCGAGAATAATTTTATTTTTACCCCCCCCCCCGCCTCTTAAAGACGAAATTAATACCAGTAAATTTATTTTAAATGAATCCCAAGCAATCGAATAATTACTAGGGCCTAGGAGCTTAAAGCTGAAACTTCGGCCAAGGAAAATTTATACCAAATACATTTATTCCTTCAGGGAAAAATTCCAAAAATAAACAGCAGTTCTTCTGTTCAAGTAAAAATAAACAGCAGTTCTTCTGTTCAAGTAAAAATAAACAGCAGTTCTCTATTCGAAGTAAAAATAAACAGCAGTTCTCCGTTCGAAGTAAAAATAAACAGCAGTTCTCCGTTCGAAGTAAAAATAAACAGTAGTTCTCCGTTCGAAGTAAAAATAAATATAGCAGTTCTCCGTTCGAAGTAAAAATAAACAGTAGTTCTCCGTTCGAAGTAAAAATAAATATAGCAGTTCTCCATTCGAAGTAAAAATAAATATAGCAGTTCTCGAGATGAAGTAAAAATAAACAGCAGTTTTGCAGGTGAAGAAATAATAAATAGCAGTTCTCGAGATGAAGTAAAAATAAACAGCAGTTTTGCAGGTGAAGAAATAATAAATAGCAGTTTTCCAGGTGAAGAAATAATAAATAGCAGTTTTCCAGGTGAAGAAATAATAAATAGCAGTTTTCCAGGTGAAGAAATAATAAATAGCAGTTTTACAGGTGAAGAAATAATAAATAGCAGTTTTACAGGTGAAGAAATAATAAATAGCAGTTTTACAGGTGAAGAAATAATAAATAGCAGTTTTACAGGTGAAGAAATAATAAATAGCAGTTCTCCAGATGAAGTAAAAATAAATATAGCAGTTCTCCAGATGAAGTAAAAATAAATATAGCAGTTCTCCAGATGAAGTAAAAATAAATATAGCAGTTCTCCAGATGAAGTAAAAATAAATATAGCAGTTCTCCAGATGAAGTAAAAATAAATATAGCAGTTCTCCAGATGAAGTAAAAATAAATATAGCAGTTCTCCAGATGAAGTAAAAATAAATATAGCAGTTCTCCAGATGAAGTAAAAATAAATATAACAGTTCTCCAGATGAAGTAAAAATAAATATAACAGTTCTCCAGATGAAGTAAAAATAAATATAGCAGTTCTTCAGATGAAGTAAAAATAAATAGCAGTTCTTCAGATGAAGTAAAAATAAATAGCAGTTCTTCAGATGAAGTAAAAATAAATAGCAGTTCTCGAGATGAAGTAAAAATAAACAGCAGTTCTGCAGGGGAAGAAATAATAAATAACAGTTTTCCAGGTGAAGAAATAATAAATAACAGTTTTCCAGGTGAATAAATAACAAATAACAGTTTTCCAGGTGAATAAATAACAAATAACAGTTTTCCAGGTGAAGAAATAATAAATAGCAGTTCTCCGATTGAAGTAAAAATAAACAGCAGTTCTCCGATTGAAGTAAAAATAAACAGCAGTTCTCCGATTGAAGTAAAAATAAATAGCAGTTTTCCAGGTGAAGAAATAATAAAAAGCAGTTCACCGATTGAATTGAAAATAAATCGCTGTTCTCCAGTTGAAGTAAAAATAGCATAGTACTATAATACTATAAATATAAGCCTATTTGTTTGCAACTTTGTAACCTACAGAAAAAGCGATATAGAATATCGTAAAAATGGTAATTCGGTATAACTTCATTACAAACTTAAATGGCGCATTTTCCAAATAACTTTTAACGTATCTAGTCCCAGCAAATTCGTGAAAGAAATACACTTAAGCTTACTATAAAAAACACTATAAAAACAAAATAGCTCGCTTCTTTCGATAACGATTAAAAAAAGCAATTAAAAATATTATTATTTTCCTAAAGAAGCTTAGCTTGGTTTAGCTCTCTCTATAAGGTACTCGAAATTCCAGCACGTCAACAAATTAAAAATAACTAGAGAGAACTTAAGTACTTTTAAAAACATTTAGAAGCACTCTAAACTACTTTGATCTCTAGAATTAGGCGCGATCGTAAAGGGCTATGGGCCGTCGACAGGAGGAAATAAAAATAAAAATACTCAATAAAAAATAAAGGAAAACGATATAATCGAAAAACAAACAACAGGGCCGCTTCCCAGTCTTTCTTAAAGATAAACTTAAGATGAAAAAGAAGAGGCATTTTTAAAGGCAAAATGAAATAACTCTAATATTTTTTCCTCATTTTGCAAGTCTATTCATCACGTTCCCCTCTTTTGCAAATCCCTCATCTTTTCGCCCTCATTTTGCAAGTCTATTCATCACGTTCCCCTCTTTTGCAAATCCCTCATCTTTTCCCCCTCATTTTGCAAGTCTATTCATCACGTTCCCCTCTTTGCAAATCCCTCATCTTTTCCCCCTCATTTTGCAAGTCTATTCATCACGTTCCCCTCTTTTGCAAACCCCTCATCTTTCCCCCCCCCCTCATTTTGCAAATCCCTCATCTTTTCCCCCTCATTTTGCAAACCCTTCATCTTTTTCCCCCTCATTTTGCAAATCCCTAATCTTTCCCTTAGTTTTGCAAATCCCCCATCTATCCCCTTTAATTTTGCAAATCCCTCACCTTTCCCCCTTAATTTTGCAAATCCATCACCTTCCTCCCTTATTTTACAAATCCCTAACTTGTCCAGGTTCTGGATAAACCCTGAATTTGCACCCATTAGCGCAGTCCCAAAAATTTAACCCAGTTTTACCACTAAATATTTATCAATCAAATTATTCATACTAATTAATTAGCGGAATTCCAAAGACTACCCTTTAACTCTCCCGTTCATTATTAGGGCAAACCTAAGGTAACTAGAAAATTGCCTGATAAATTGAATACTTTTACAAGGCTCCCTGCATATGAAAAATACACCTAACAGGAATCTGAGCCTCGACTCTAAACTGGGCTTTAGTTAAAACGCGCAATGACGAGAAAATGCGCATATTGGAAAACCCTGCTTATGAAATGCATTGCGATTTTCCAAAGTAATTTACAATACATTGTCCACTTTTTAAATTAAGATTTTGGGAGTTACTTGCATTTTTCTCCCAAAGACCTAGCAGGAAGAAAAAGCGGAAAAAAGTAGTTACCTAGCAACGATCAATAACTGTAAAGAAAGTAATTGGGAAAAGCAGCTACCAAAAAAAAAATAAAGAAAAAGAAAAAAAAAGATCTCTTCCCTTATCAGAAATAAGGGAGAAACCCGACCAAAGAAGTAAGAACGAACCCTATACCCTAACCCTTAAGTTTCTACAAAGTCTTAGCTGAACACCTAGCCAAGGCTTAACACTAGGGTATAAAAAGTACCCTTTCTTTCATGCAGGTTTTCCCTTTAACTCAGTTCCTTCCCTTATTCGAGTTATGTAATGTGGACGGGTCAAAATAAAGGTTCCCGATCCATAGCTGGAAAATATGACGTCTCAATCGACAAGATTATGAGTTTCGCGCAAAAACAACAGTAGGAGCACTTGCTCCAGGGTAAGAGCTAACAAGTTGGGACACACCAAATAAAATACCTCTCCTAGTGCTTGCTGGAATTCGAAAAACGATGACCGTAAATTGACCATGAAAATTAACCGAAAACCGATTCCGAGTAATGGGGATAACTCTTAGACTAGACAGATGAGTAGTCACATGGAGCAGTGAGCAATAGAAGTGCAGAATGGCACTAGCAAACCTACCCTACGGGAAAAATTCCCTGTCTATTTAGACACTAAACACTAATTAGTCTTTGGGCCCACTCGCCTGAAATATCTCCAAGATTTTTCTTTTTAAACTAATATTTTTTAACCACTTACAAATTAAACTTAACGATTACGGAGAACAACGGACACACAGACAGAAATAAACAGCAAGAAAAACCTTTCAATGAACACAGCTCTGAGAAGTAAAAAGCTAAGAATGTTTGGTTGTGATTGAATAAATTTCATTATCCCAAGAACATGACGCAGCGAAAAACCACTTGGTTTCGATAGGTTCACGGGTAGTTGAGCGGTTTTCAAAAGAGCGTTTTGGAATAAAGCGGTGCCCAAAACAGCGGTTTGCAAAACCGCGTGGAAGCAAAACCGCGGTTGCTGTTTCCGCGTTTCTCAATACAGCGCTATTTCCCAAAACAGCGGTTGCTGTTTCCGCGTTTCTCAATATAGCGCTATTTTCCCAACCAGCGGTTTAGCACTACAGCGTTTCATAACCGTTTGCGATACTCAGGTTATGGACTGGTTCGCGGAATATATTTTGGAAAAGGTGGCAGCAAATTAATAAGAGTATATCTTGGAAAAGGTAGCAGCTAATTAATTGTAAAATATTTTGGAAAAGGTAGCAGCTAATTAATTGTAAAATATTTTGGAAAAGGTGGTGCTAATTAATAGGAGAATATTTTGGAAATGGGGGCAGCTAATTAATAGGAGAATATTTTGGAAAAGGTGGCAGCTAACTATTAGGAGGATATTTTGGAAAAGGTGGCAGCTAATTATTAGGAGGATATTTTGGAAAACGTGGTAGGTAATTAATAGGAGAATATTTTGGAAAAGGTGGCAGCTAATTATTAGGAGGATATTTTGGAAAAGGTGGCAGCTAATTATTAGGAGGATATTTTGGAAAAGGTGGTAGGTAATTAATAGGAGAATATTTTGGAAAAGGTGGCATCTAATTAATGGGAGAATATTTTGGAAAAGGTGGCAGCTAAATAATAGGAGAATATTTTGGAAAAGGTGGCAGCTAAGAGGAGAATATTTTGGAAAATGTGGCAGCTAATCAATATCAGAATATTTTGGAAAAGGTGGCAGCTAATTAATAGAAGGATATTTTGGATAAGGTGGAAGGTAATTTATAGGAGTTCAAATAACCCATCCCAACCAAACATTAAAACGCATTAACACACTAGACCACGAAACTGTTTGTTTGACAACCATTAAAATTCAAACCTAATCCTGAAATCAATACTAATTAGAGCTCGGCATTATCCATCCGTTATCCGTAAATAAGTGAATAATCGATTATTTATGGATAAATGTTGTGGACATAATTCGATTTAATATACAACTTCTGTTGATAATTCTGGATTATGGATAAAATAACGTGGATAATGGATAGATAATGCTGAGCTCTAATACCTTCAACAATACGAAACAACGCTCAAGATATAAACGCTGTAATCAAAATGCGCTGAAACGAGAAATGGCTATAATGACAAACGCGATTATGAAAAAGCCATTTTGGACAATGCTGTTTTGATAACACGCCCAATCGATAACATACCGTTTCGATACACGTTCCCTTCAATGTTTAATAAATCCTCAATATTCATGGATAACTATATAGTTTTTGGAGTAAAGTAATGGCTTTATAATGCTTCAACAACTGCAGTCTGCAGACACATTTTATTTTTTCTCCGACGATGGCGTTTTTTTATCCAATAAAGAAATGACCATTATTATGACGCTACGCTGGTCAATTTTTCCTACCCCCTTTACTTTCCCTTCCCCTTTCCTCAATGTAACACGATTTGACCCTTTCTCTTTCGGCCAGGCAGGCTTTGTATAGCTTCAACTGCAAAAGGTCACAGACCGACACATAAATATGACCCACATATTTTTTTCTTTAGGGCTCGTTGGCACGAGACACCAGGAAAAAGTAAAAATGGTTTAATGGTGCTGGAAGAAAATTGCTTTCGAAATAAAGTCACAAAATTATGTTACTTGTCTTTGACGACAGAAATTGTTACGTTTTAATGATATATAGTCGGTGTAATTGGGCAACACATTTATTGGACTTGCCAAAGAGTGAGTTGTTACAGTAGGCTATAACAAGAAGTATTTATCTAGTTTACTAGGGAGAAGGTTTAAATTCGCCACATTTCTAGCTTTATCTCCAGTCCAAACGTAGGTCCGGAGTTAATCCCCGCCTCTAAATTACAACCAGCATCTCATTGGTTCTTGAAAACTCGCGTCAGCGCGACGCGAATGACGAAAATGACGTATTTTCCGACTGAGGAGAGGCGAAACAGCCCGGCCTCCTTTTACGTCCCCCTTGTATTCTGAAAGGGGGACTGGGACTATGGCGCGCGAATACTTAGGCATCTTATACCTTCTCCATAATAAACTAGCTATAACTTCTTGGATATAACTTGTAAAATTTGGAAAGGGATAGAGCTAAAATATTGTTGTAAATTATACTATTGTTCAATAACTGACCATCATTCTGATATCTTCCATATCTATACATGGTGTTTCTGATAGGTCTACCATAAATTAAAGGACGTGTTCTTAGGGTCAAACTGAGTGGTAAGTGTCAAAGAACTACGGGTTTTACAACATTTAGTTACGGAGATACTTACTCCTACCATTGGTATATATTTCAAACCTATTGACGTTCAATTTGCCGCCATATTTTAAAATGGCAGCCAGTAAAGTAACAACCAGACCACAAAGACGGAGTTGAGTTCTTAAATTTTAAGCTTTTCAGGGGCAACGGAGGCCTCTTTTGCAGGCTTTGCTATAGCTATTTATAAACAAGTTGGGAAAACCAAAATATTACCTCTCCGAGTCAAGAGGTCTACTACTACAAACTTATTTACCTAGATATGGAATTATTTCTCTTTTTTGAAGTAAAAATTTACGAAATATTGAAGCAGTATTCCAAGCATAGCGAATAATACAGTATAGCAGACGACATTTTACATCCAATAAGGATAAATCTTGGACACATGGAAATCAGTCAATGGGGAAAAGATCAGGAAATGAAGTCTACGCTTCAGCTGTTTACCGTATATTCTGATAGCTACATTCACAACTGGTTTGCAGTGTAAACACTATCGTCTCGTCTCACCCAAAGAAAATATACGCTCCGGGAATTGAAGCTATGTCTCGGGGTTGGGTTGACCAAGGAACTTCCGGTCTATGCAATTTCAATGTAGCCGGAAATACCTCGGTCAACCGAGCCTGCCTTTGGAGCGTACTAGGAGGGGAGAGACAAAAATTTACACTAGAGGATGCTACACTTTCCATTCCTGGGGCGTTTATCTTCTTTGTCTCACCTCAACAATATTCTTAGTTTGCCAATATGAATGTTAACGTTAAATAACACCAAAGCTAAATTGTAGCTAGACGCACTGATAGTCAATGCGCACCATAAAGAGAATAAAAGGTCTGTAGCTACTACCCGTTTACCATTAGCCCTTTTACTATTCTAATTGCCACCATGATCTTTTCTTCTATTATAAAATCTTAACCTGATTATTTAATAGTGTATTTTTAACTTTCGGCTCACTCTGAACCGTTGATGTCTCTTCATTTCAGACACGAAAATCAAAGCCCAAAGTTTACCTCACCTCAGGCCTCAATTATTTACTCTTTGTTTCACTAAGCCTATTGCGGATGATACTTAATATACCCGCCGGAGTCTAGGTCTTAGCTTTCTTCATGAAATCACTCAACCAAGGATTATTGTATATACAGATGTAGTATAGCTTAAGTAATATATAAACAGCCATTTCAAATAACAATATTAAAAAAAATCTTTGGAATATCAAAATGAAACAGAGCTTTAAAGCTACAAAAGTACTAAATGCATCATAATTACGAAAAATACTTCCACATATTCACTTTATATTATGGAAAAAGGGAATATTAAGGTTCTGTATGATTTCTTAACACATCAACACAAGGCTAACTGCTAACGCGACGCACTAGTGTAACAATGGACGGACACACACAGACAAAAACATAGACTGCTTTTTAACTCTTTCCGTATTAATTTTGAGTTGAGAAACAAGATTATCTTTAATATTTAAATAAATATAATTATTTTTAATTATTTTAATCTTCAATAATTAACATTAATAATAGTTAAATCGTTTAAAATAAAGTTATACCTATTATCATCTCAAACTTTGCTAATATTGACGTTTAAAGTGAAGGGTACCCCTCTTGCCCGCTTTCTTCAAATTTTGGGGTATATATACGATTCGTTTCCATTATAATAGTAAGGAAAAAGTGCAATTGCGAAAACCTTTGGTGGCGATCCCACCTTAGGGAGGCTAGACGTTTCTCGTAACCCTAGCTGATCGCCGCGTATATCTTAAAACCAAACGATGATAATGGAGTAGAAGCCAATGAGACAGATTGGTGTCTATGTGGAATAGACGGAAGACCAGTAGATGGTGGTGTTTAGAAGCCAGAATGTACAGATTGGTGTCCAAGTGGGATGGACAAAGACCAGAAGATGGTGGTGATTAGAAGCCAGTATGTACAGACTTGGTGTCCATGTGGGATGGACGAAGATCAAAAGATGATGGTGATTAGAAGCCGGTAAGTACAGACTGGTGTCCGTGTGGGATTTACAAAGACCAGAAGATGGTGGTGTGAGAACTCAAGTAGAGGAGCCATTTCCGTGACTGTAAAGCAGTTCGGAAATGGCGAACACGTTTGCTCCGATTTGGAAACTGCGAACGCGGTCACGTGGGTGTAACAACAGACACACACACGGACACACACGATCGTTACAGAACCTCTCCGTGACATATGTCACTCGGAGAGGTAACAAGTTGGGAAAACCAAAATATTACCTCTCCGAGTCAAGAGGTCTACTACTACAAACTTATTTACCCAGATATGGAGTTATTTCACTTTTTTGAAGTAAAAATTTACGAAATATTGAAGTAGTATTCCAAACATAGCAAACAGTAAAGTAGACGACATTTTACATCCAATAAGGATAAATCTTGGACACATGGAAATCAGTCAATGGGGAAAAGAACAGGAAATGAAGTCTACGCTTCAGCTGTTTACCCTATATTCTGGTAGCTACATTCACAACTGGTTTTCAGTGTAAACACAATCGTCTCGTCTCACCTCAACAATATTCTTAGTTTGCCAACACGAATGTTAACGTTAAATAACACCAAAGCTAAATTATACCCAGACGCACTAATAGTCATAGCGCACCGTAAAGAGAATAAAAAGTCTGTAGCTACTCGTTTACCACTAGCCCTTTTACTAATCTAATTGCCACCATGATCTTTTCTTCTATTATAAAATCTTTACCTGATTATTTAAGAGTGTATTTAACTTTCGGCTCACTCTGAACCGTTAATGTCTCTTCATTTCAGACACGAAAATCAAAGCCAAAAGTTTACTTCACTTCAGGCCTCAATAATTTACACTTTGTTTCACTAAGCCTATTGCGGATAATACTTGTTTTACCCGCCGGAGTCTAGGTCTTAGGTTTCTTCATGAAGTCACTAAACCAAGGATTATTCTATATACAGATGTCGTATAGCTTAAGTAATATATAAACAGCCATTTCAAATAACAATATTAAAAAAAATCTTTGGAATATCAAAATGAAACAGAGCTTTAAAGCTACAAAACTACTAAATGCATCATAATTACGAAAAATACTTCCACATATTCACTTTATATTATGTAAAAAGGGAATATTAAGGTTCTGTATGATTTCTTAACACATCAACACAAGGCTAACTGCTAACGCGACGCACTAGTGTAACAACGGACGGACACACACAGACAAAAAAATAAGCTGCTTTTTAACTCTTTCCGTATTAATTTTGAGATGAGAAACAAGATTATCTTAAATATTAAAATAAATATAATTAATATTAAATATTTTCTTCGTCAGTTGTTTGCCTTATTGAACGTTACATCGTTTTGATATAGAACAATTAAACATTCTAGAGAGACTTGACTAATATTGGCGTTTGAAATGAAGCATACGCCGGTTGCTTCGACTTACTCAAATAGGTAGTATATAAGGGATTCGAATCGCGGCTGTAGACAAGAACATCGCAATTGCGTGAACCTTGGAGGAAGACCCCTCCATTGGAAGGCTAGACGTTTCTCGTAACCCTAGCCGATCGCCGCGTATGTCTTAACCTTAAGGATGTTGGTGGTGTTAGAAGCCAGGTGTACAGACTGGTGTCCATGTGGGATGGACAAAAACAAAGACCAGAAGATGGTTGTGTTAGAAACCAGGTGTACAGACTGGTGTCCATGTGGGATGGACAAAAACAAAGACCAGAAGATAGTGGTGTTAGAAGCCAGGTGTACAGACTGGTGTCCATGTGGAATGGGCGAAAGACTAGAAGATGGTGGTGTTTAGAAGCTAGAAAGTTCAGACTGGTGTCCATGTGGGGTGGACAAATGAACAGTTGTTAGACAGACAATGGAGTTATAGCCTGTAAGTGGAATACAATTTCCGGGACTGTAAATGCGGTCTGGAAATTGAATACACGTTTGCTCCGATCTGCAAACTGCGAACGCGGTCACGTGGGTATAACAACGGACAGACAGACAGACAGACAGACAGACAGACAGACAGACAGACAGACAGACAGACAGACAGACAGACAGACACGTCGAATTTAGAACCTCTCCGTGACATACGTCACTCGGAGAGGTAAAAAGGACTTAAAACAAGCGAAACTTCAAATTTTGACGAATGGTTTTAAGCTAGCCGACGACGCGAGAAACCGAGTCACGTGATATCATGAAAGAGTAAGGATACAGACAGTCTCTCTACTACCCTTGATAAAGTTGAGGCGCAGCAAAAAGGCCAAAAACACGCTGAGAGAAAAAAGAATCCAGAAAAAAAAGCGGGAAAACTCATTCTTCACGCCTACACCACTGGGGTCTTCCTTGATCGTGAAAGATCTCTTTTCATCTAGATTATCTCTCTCTCTTCCGCAGTCTCACGATGGCTCTTCGGCTTCTCCTCTTCTCTCAAAGAGGCAAAAAAATCCCGCCTACTAGCATTAATATCCAAGGGCATATTTGGAGCACCGGCACGCGCCCCCTTCTTCATGCCATGGATAAGAGAAAAATCCCCAAACTTCGACTTCTTCTTCAAGATCGGAATTTAAATAGAGCTTATGCGAGCAATCTTGATGTGCATATATATATGTTTATAAATATTTCAGTGCTAAATGCCATGCAAAAGTAATGCGCTGTAATTCTCATCTGCGCAGTAAACATTGCCCATTTTGGTTAATCATTTACACGTTTATAATAAGAGAACTTTCGATTTAAAGTAGAGCAAGTAGTCAGATGACGTTAAGGTCTTTGCAGACAATCAAACATTTTGACATAACTAAATGAGTCAAATCGAGTTGAGAAAACTACTTCGATTGTGTCAATAGAAATGAGCAGAATAATCCAAAGAGTTGTCGAGAAAAAATTGATCTGTGATCCGCTTTTTTGACTCAACAGTTGAGTTAAAAAGCTTGCTCGTAACCGTTTGATAGAGGCTTAGTTGAGTGAAATGATTACGTTATGTTTTATCTGATGATGTACCGGGAAGCAAGTACCCTTTGTACTTCAACAAAGTAATCAATTGTCAAGTTATTCGTATTGTTACAAGGTTGAGTGAGTTCTTATATGCCATAAAGATACAACACTCATTTGGGACACATTCTTGACATCACAAGAAAGAAACTAAAAATAAAAACACGTAGCGTATGACAAAGCTGTAGGCTACAACGACAGAGAAACCATTAGTTTACACGCTGTTAAACTAACAACCTTACTCTATCTCTTCTTAGAAATGTCTACAAGTCCACTTATGCGGGTAGGCACCAACGCGACGTCTCATTTATGCTCCGGTAACAATGGGAAGGTTTAGCTCTTATGTAAAAAAAAATGTAGAAGACGCGTAAGAAGGCGAAAGGTCGAGGGAGTTGGAAACTCATTTGTCACCGCTATGGTGCTAGGCTGGCGTCAGGGTGGTCCTCGCCGGCAGACCACTGACCTTTGAACTCGCGTCGCAGACAGCTAGCTAGAAAAGGGCGCGAAACGAAAGAAGCGCCAAGCAAAATGGTAATGTATTCGATGGCTCCTATGCTCTACAAGACCTCCGAGTAAAAAACAGATCATAGAATTATTAACGTAAGGAGGGTCCATTCATTGTATGCCCCTCATTCACTACTTGCCATGTACCGAATCTTTCCTTATAACGCGAATTTTACCAAGCATTTACACAGAGAAGCGAGTATTCATTCACCTTATTTTGGAATAGAGCGCACGAAGGGGCTAATCACTTTCAGGTTCAGGGTGTTTCTGATAAGTCTGGCTGGCGTAGATTAAGGGGGATGTTCACTGGGCGATTTTGAGTCTAAAATGTTCTTTAACATTTTCCCCCAAGCGCTTCACTGTTTTGAAGTTAAGACTGGATTATTTTACGGATGAGCCCTTAAATTTAATTAATAAACTGAAAGACAATGATTTCTAATTTAATTAAAGGGTCATCAATAAAACACTCAAATCACAACGGTAAAAAAGTGGCCCTTAGGGCAAAATGTCATAAAACACTTTCGACTCAAAATCTCACAGAGAATATCCCTCTTAATTTATGCAAACAGAAAGCGACTAAGCAGCTCAAATTTTGCAGGAATTAGTAAATACACGTCAAGAAAGATACTTCTATTCCGCGGTCATCTTCAAAAATGCCGCCTAGAAATGCAATAAAAAACCTTTCTTCCAGAACAACTTTCGTTCGTTTCAACATAATTCAATAATCAATTTAGTGCATTGATACCGTATACTCTAAAGACTGACTTAAACGCTTTTGCGGTTGATCATGATGCCGCCATCTTTAAAAATGTCGTCCAGAAATGAAATAAAACCTTTCTTGCAGAACAACTTCCGTTCGTTTCAAGTGATTTCAATAATCAATTTAGTACACTGGTTCCTTATAATATTCTAAAGACTGGCTTTATGGCTTTAGGGGTTGATCATGATGCCTCCATCTTTTAAAATGGCGGTCCGAAAATTAACAAAACTATAGCCCAATCAATCCCTTTGCTGCTATAGTTTTAAACAGAATCCCCCATAGACTGAGAACTCCTCATTTGATTCCTTCAAGGAAGATGGTAGAGTACATCGAATATTCTATTCTATGATATGGTCTCTCTCTCTCTTTGAGAAAAAGAGCGCTACAAGATAGGATAACGTCATCTTTCTTTCTCCTATAGATCTTTACCAAGATTTATCACCGACGCGAGAAATCACTCTATCCCATTCTTATAATACAAGGACCCTGAAAAATACATCCGAAACGATTTACTCCGCGCGGACCCAAGCACCCTCTTTATTCATTGCTATTGGCAGTTTTGGGTGAACGAAACCATTAGGCCTAGCATTATTTCCGCGCTAAAAACGGAATTCAAAGATTTTTCATGATGCACTTACAAAAGGTTAACAAAATAAATTACGGGATTATTTAAGCCTAATACACGTGGAATATTAGAAATTAACGGTGTCGTGAGAATTGCAGACACAGTTCTAGTTTCATAGACGAAATTGGTATAATTGTTTCTGAAAGGTATTTCAGCAATAAAGGGCAGTGTTCTTTGGGCTATTTCAATTCGAAAATATTTAATGACATTCTAACCTCCGGGAAACAGTTTGGAGTGTTTTACGGAAGATCCCTTAATAAAATTATCATTGTTTTTCAGTTTCTCATGTAATATTTAATAGGTCATTCGTAAAACACTTCAATCTTAACTTGAAAACGGTGTCCATTGTGGCAAAATAGAAGTTACATTTCGACTAGAAATTGCCCAAACATCATAATCCTTAATTTCTGACAGATCTTTCAGAAACACCCTGTATAACACCGTAGAAGTTTATAAAGTCATTAGTGGCCTACAAATAATTATTCTCACTTTCACATGAAGTCTAGTCTGGCGATTTTGATTAACACCAAACATTTTAATCGTATTAGGCTTTGCCTAATATGGAAATTGAATTGTTCATTAAAACTAAGTTCTACAAAATCTAAAAAATAATTCACGTGGAAAGATGTATCAAATACAAAATAAAATAATAAATAATAATAAAAAATGTGGTAGGACCGAAGTAGCGGTAGGGTAATTTTGAGTCGAAAATACCCATACAACATGAAATCCAATGAAAACTAGTGGTACGACCGAAGTATTCCAAAATGCTCTACAACATTTTGCAGTAAGGGCCACACTAAATAGTTATTATTGGAGTATTTAAGGGATGACCCCTCCCTTAAAATTAAGTAAGAAACTGAAAGGTAATGAAAATTTAATTGGGCACGCTTAAAACACTCTAATAATAAATTATGTCCCTAGGACAAAGTGTCACAGAAGTTACATTTTCGACTCAAAATGACCCAATCTACTTCGTTCCTACAAAGAGAATATACCAATATATTCTCTTTCGTTCCTACCACCCTTTTTGTAACACTCAATATTGATAATCGTGCAACTTCGAAAACTTTGGTAAACACTGGCTACCTTAATCTCTCCAGAAAATTTCACGATCAATTAAGACGACCATCTCATCACCCAGTGTTAAAAGTACACTCGAAATATACTCGCTTCCATTGTTTGCCAATTGGAATTCGAATTCAAATAAAAGGAAACATTTTGTTCTCGAGAATAAAATAAAAAAGAAAAAACTTTTGTAAAAAGATCAACAAATTGGGAAGGAATTTCCGACGAATTCGCCTGCGAGGGGAGTTCAAAGTTTCTTGTCAAAAATCATAGCTTTGCAGTGCTACTTGCACAAGTAGGATAGTTTGCAAGAGGGGAAAAGAGGGGAAAACGAAGACATTGCCATGGGAACTAGGGCTAAGGGGCCCTTCGTCTTTAGTTTCTCCTAAGTTGAGTGAGGAGAGTTGAAAAGGGTAGAGAAGAGAGAGAAATGTATAGATTTTCAAAAAGAGCAAATCCGACTAACTCGCGCACACCCACGTCAAGATATTTCTCATCCTCCGGGTTTAAAATCAAACTTATAAAAGACAGAAAGCACTAAGGAACATTTTTCAGTAAAGGGATGGTGAAATGTTAATGAAAGTTGTAGATATTAACATGAAAAAAGGCCTACTTTAGGGTACGAGAAGGTACGTGAAACCGTAAGTTTGTAAGATATGTTCCATAAGTATGGCACTTCCTATACCTTATAATGCTAGAGACTAACTGAGAGCTAGTTCGAGAACGACTTGAGAATTGACTACACGCGGTTTTGCAGTCAATCTTCCTATTTAGCCTGTACCAAGCCTTTGACAGCGTCTGCACCAGGCGTCACCTTACGAGAATCTATGACATTCCATCCACGTCACTTCACGACAAGCTCTCAGTAACCAGTAACTTATGGAACATAACTAGGTTTAACCATAAGTTCGTAAGATATCTCTGCATCATTTAAAGGGATACTTCGGACTAGAATTTTTCTTTTTAAATCGAAAGAGCGTATAAAATAATGAATATATCAAGTGGAATCATGTTTCTATCTGTAATATTAGAGAAGATACGAGCAATTAAGTTTTCGATAAAGACACTACGCGTTAGGCTTTCCGGCGAAGCACTGGGAAGTGTCCCTATTGGACGCCTTACTAGTACCACCTTACTGACTCGGCCAAAAAAGGTTACCTCCAGTGCTCAGAGGGAAGTACCCCTATTGGACGCCTAGTACCACCTGACTGACTCGTCCAATAAGGTTACTCCCAGTGCTCAGCGGGAAAACGTAACGCGTTGTGTCCATTACGCACCCCTGTGGGTGGGACAGTCAGATGGGTACAGAAAATGCACCCTTTTTTCCTCTCCTTCTATTATTCCTCCATGCTTATTCACGATACCTGTAGATGAATGTAAATGTATTCAATTCAAGGCATTAAAGCGGCTCGCCTTCTATTCGAAGGTGCCCACGCTTTTGATAAAAAGCGCAATTGGCAATTAGAGCTCATAATTACAATTCTAATCTGCGCTTGTGTAACTTTCAAAAAGCCTGCAGTTAATCAACGAAAGTGAATTTGGTTACATATTCCCTTTAATCTGCATTTAAACTAGTCTGGAGTGGCCGACTGTTCTTGAGATATAATAATAACCTTCTTCAAAACTGAAACTCGGGGTGCCAGAGAGGGTGAAACCAAGGCTCGACTCGGCTTACTACAATAACAATCGAAACTGAACCAACCAACTCGTACCACTCGCGGCACCGACGAACCCCCGGTTGGATAAAATCCTTAAAAATTGTAATGAAGTTGGGTGCGGGGGTGAGACGTTAACAGTCTACAAGCACGAGAATGAATTTTTAATCGATATTAATGCCATTATAACAAAGGCTCGCTAAGCCTTTGTGAGGGTTTAATAAGAGGGACTCTGCATGGGCTTCAACTTCAAAAAGGGGGACACTCTTGAATGGCGATTGAGACGATGATGAGTGCACATGGGCGAATGCATTCAAGGTGGCAGGCGCGCGTTTTCAGTGCCTCGAGGGGTTGCTGGGTTCTACATTAAAATAGATTGAAATAAATAATAGCAACAGTCTCGAAATAGTTACATAAACGAATTTAAACGGAATTAGAAAGGTATTGATAAAGGATGCAACCTGAAGTATTAGGTGCTATCTCTGATCGAAACAAAGACTTACTAGTACTAAGTACTTGCACTTGAACGAGGCCGATTGTTGTTGGGACTAATAAGACTAGTGAATTTAGTTAAATGATCGAAGACATGAAAATATTATGGCGTATTTCATTTACCTGCTCTGATAATAGCACGCAATTTGCTCAGGGTGCACCAACATCGTTTACAGATCTCTCTAGAAAAAAAATGCGCATCATTTCCGAAGCTGATTTAACGTTAGATAAACGTCTCTACAGATTTTGTAAGCTATACTGATCACTATTTTCTTTTTATACCGATCAGTCGCGAACGGATCTCGGGTCGAGCGCTCGGGATCTATCTTCGAATGGAACACAAATGTTTCAGAGCAGTAAATAGAATACGATATTAGATTCCAACCCATTACATAGCAAATAAAGTTAAACCAAAAAAGGACAATGAAAAGTAGTGCAAACTCCGACTGAGCTAGGTCAAAGTCTCATAGACACTTTAATCCTCCCAAGTTGATTGAACGTCAAACAACAGAACCCGAATAAGCGTATCCCCGCGGTGGAAACCAACGAACTATAACTTATAACCTCTCCCAGCTCTCATCTATGTATGAAATACCAGACATTCGATTTTTCGGGAAATCCGATACTTTATAATGAAGAGTAAGTATATGTAACAGATATTGAACCCCATAAAACTGTCTATTTTCAACTTTATAATGTAGACAAAGAGATGATGTTAAGAGACGGGCCCGGGGAGGACTTAATTTAGTCGCTGAGGGATCAAGTGATTTTTGAAAGCAAAACCACAAATATAAAACCCTAAAAGAGCTAGCTCAAGGCGGACTAAAAATGTACTCGTTGCGTTATACAGGGTGTAAATCAACGTGAGGATGCTTAACTTGCTTAAGAAGAGTCTGGGTCGGAATAAGGCACCAGGGGAACGTAAACAAACAACGTTGAACAATATTTAGTTATAACATGATTGTGAAATTAATTCACTCAATCACTGACCAGAACAGATCTCCTTGACCGATACGAAGCTAAATTAGTTTTAGAAATACGTTGGCGTTAAGTATGGTCATTAAGAAATGTTTTTAAACGGCAGAATTCTGTAAAATGTCGGCTATAGGTAAGTTAATGAAACCTCCTGACGCTACACACGAGGAATTTGCTAGGATTGCCATGCAGGGAGGAGCTAGAAAGGAGACTTATTTGGGGGCGAACTAGTATCCTACACCGAGAATCTAATCTATCCTCCCTCAGTGAGAGAATGGGGACCTCTGAAGCAAAGGGGGATTAAATTGGTTAATTCTTGTCACGTGTCTTACTGCTTATAATAAATTACTATTTTGCGCTCTCTCTGCAACTCAAGAAGTATTATTTTCAAAATTAACCACAGACACACACGAGTTCGTTCGTGTACTCACTAGTCACTATACCTAAGTCAGTCAGATTCTCACAAGAGGGCAGTTTGTAGCGCGGGAAATCTGCCACCATTGACCACGTGATAAATTCTAACAAAGTTACCCCCCACCCCGAATCCCCTACTTGTGTGAGTTAACAATTACGGTTGAGTCTTAAAAGCGCTTAGAAATACATCTCCTTTTGTTCTCCTCCCTGCTCCATATTACTATCGGAAGATCTTTCAACATTATTGGTACAACCAATTTCTGCGGATACACCCTGTAGAATATATCCCGGCATGCACTTGCGCTATAGCCGCTTCTGCTCCTCTTAACGGGAGTATGTATGGCATGATTGATGGCGAAGATTAGAGTCAGGGAAAGAAGCACGAAAATATGTCAATACACAAATCACTCAAGAAAAATGCTTTCTTCGAACCAAACCAAACCAGAAATTGATCCGTGCATGGCGGTTTAACCCTGCAGTGTTGGTACCTCTTTCCTTCCATACACACACATCGCCCCCCCCCCAAACCACCATCGACTAGAAAAGCTCCCAATGGAGCCATCCTCGTGGAAGCATGACCTCCCTATTCCGAAGCTGGTATATCCTAATTCAAAGTAATATTTCTTCAAGTAAATTAAGTGATTAAAAGGAAGTGAAGGACTACCTTTTAATTATTAAAAAAGAAAAGGGACAACATTTATGGGGGGATTGTTCTTGTTAGAGTTATAGGAAAACTGTCGTATGTAGAGAGAGAGAGAGAGAGAGAGAGAGACGATTAAATGGCAATTGCTTGGGGTTTTCTTTGTTTTATGGCAATGCAACCCGATGCAACCTGTTTTACGATAAATTGTTCTAACGGAGCCGAACTTTTCAATTGATTGGCAATGGTTCGGAATATTCCAGAATATTATAGGTAAATTTAAGTATATATTAAAACGTTTCATAATTCATTTTATAGAGAAAATTATTTGTTCTGAAATATTGAATTTCTTTAAAGCTTATTAAATGGTCAGAGAACCATATTGTAATCGATATAGCAAGGTTGCCACGGAATTTTCAGAACCAAATTCCCTGACCTTTTTCCGAGATTTTCCCTGACCTTTTTCCGAGATTTTCCCTGACCTTTTTCCGAGATTTTCCCTGACCTTTTTCCGAGATTTTCCCCGACCTTTTTCCGAGATTTTCCCCGACCTTTTTCCGAGATTTTCCCTGGCCCCTGACCTTTTTCTTAGATTTTCCCTGACCTTTTTAGGCCGAAAGTGTAAATATTTACAGCACGTTTTAAGTGCTTATAATTAAATAAACTCTCTACATTAAGTTTTCCAATGTAATTGTTGCACCAAAATTAATAAGAAACACTTTACCTATAAATAACAGTCTAAGAGATTTTTTAGAGATCATTTACTTTATAAAAACAATTCTAGACATTTATAAGGATTGCTCTAGAGTTTCGTGTGTTAAGAGAGGATGAGGAGAAACTTTCATTTTACCCACTAAAACAAAAATTCCCTGACTTTTCCGGCCCATTTTCAAATTCCCTGACTTCTCCAGGTTTTCCCTGACCCGTGGCAACCCTGAGTATACCATAAACAAAACTTTTACCAACCCCTCTCCGTTAATTTTACCTCAGATTTAACATAAAGTTTCAAAAGTTGACATGTTAAGTTTAACTTTTGTTTTTGAAAAACGTAATTGGAATACTGCATTTTTATAAAAACCATCGATGTTCTTTGATGCTATTTCCACTCAGTTTGACCCTTAGCACACACCTTTTAAATTATTGCATACTTATCAGAAACGCCCTGTTTAAGACCTTACATGTATTCTTTTGTAAATAAAGACCAAGCAAGTACAATGACATAGTCTTAATTATTAAAGGTGGCTATTAAACATCCAACACAAGTATTAACAGAGTTATAGGGGAGTCGGATCGAGTCACTGGAAAGATGAATTTGACGTTTCATTCGCGAGTACGAGAATGAATCGATGAATAAGGTACAGTCTCCTCCGCGCCAATCCATAATGAGTAGTAGTCTACTCTAGATAGCTCTTATACAATTTTTTGCGCATATACAGACCTTGGCTCTTATACCCCAACATCTAAACATCGATCGTCATAATCGATTTTCTTCTTAAATGATCGATCACGAATCGAAACTATCACGTTTTCCCGCGTACAGCGTATTCTTAAGGGACATAATACAAGCCTTTTATTTTACGATACTGTAAAGTGTATCCTTGCCTTCGGGGAATATAAGCCTTATCCCGTATCGATTCGTGTTAAACATGGCGAGTGATTGATTCTCTCTTGATCGAGAAAGAAAACGAGAGCGAGAAAAAAAGCCTTCCCGCGATAAAAGGTAAAGATAGTGATGGATGAAATTCGTGAATTATTTAAAACTGATTTTTTAGAAGCGTAGATATTTCTTATCTAGGTACCTGTGTGTTAGACTCCTGACAAGAAATTAATAGAGTTGAAAAATTCAATAAAACTGTATAAATATAATTTTTTAATTCTAATTATATCCCACCCCCCCCCCCCCCACCAAATTCACACTGAAAAACACTAATTGTCAAATTCACGTTCCAAAATTCACACCGAAAATACTGGTTTTCAAATTGCCTTTCCCCAAAATTCACATTGAAAAACACTGGTCTTCAAATTGCCTTTCCCCAAAATTCACATTGAAAAACACTGGTCTTCAAATTACTTATCCCCAAAAATCACATTGAAAAACACTGGTTTTCAAATTTCCTGCCAGTAAATAATTCAAAATGAAAAATACTAATTTTCAAATTACCTTCGCCAAAATTCAAATGAAAAGCAATTTTCAAATTGCTTGCCTGTAAACAATTCAAAATGAAAAACAATTTCCAAATTGCCTGCCTAAACAATTCAAACTGAAAATCAATTTTTGAATTGCCTGCCTAAATAATTCAAAATGAAAAACACAAATTTTCAAATTACCATCGCCAAAATTGACACTGCATAACACTATTTCTTCTATTGTAATTTTGGAACAATAATCAAGGCTCATACCTTCTAAGGGCTTAGGTTTAGTATTATCCACCTATATTCTAGTGGTTTACGGGCAAGGGGAGAGGACGTTTCTTGTGGTTGTCTTCATCACAAATCTTAAGAAAGCTGTGGCGGATGAACAAACCATACTTAATGTTATAGGAAAGAAAGCAGTTCTTTTAAGGAGCGGCGTACAGGTAATGCAGTTAAGTAGAAATTTGCGAGTCAGGCGTTAATGAAGTCTTGAAGATCATTGTTTTGGCAGCCCGGGCGCCGCCACTATACTCTGTTTTTGTAAACTTACCGCCCACGAATTTTAGATAAACTAACTCTGAAAGCCTTAGCTGGTAAAGAAACCCTTCACAATCGATTTTGCTTATCTTATTTTTTTTGCGTCCCTTCTTCTATACCTAAGACAGGGATCATCTTTAACTCCAGAACCACGTATCTCAAAGCAACAATACGATTAGAGTTACGTACTTTTTGAACCAACGATACTATAACCAGGAGCGTTCTCAAGATTATATCAAGGTAAATGCCAGAAAGAGGTTTATAAATTTTTAAATCTCATTTTCTAGGGTACGCTTCACTGTAATTGCGCAGTCCCTTTTTTATGCGCAATTTTTAAGTTTGCGCGATATTCTTTTTTTCAATTTAAGCGCAGTTTCGTGGAAAAGAGGTTTTGATTCTCGCAACTGCGCATTCCCAAAAACGTCGTGAAATTTTCAGATAATGTCGAATCAAAAAAATAATAGTAGAGTTCATAAACAAAATTGGCATAATATATATTACCAGGGATAGATTTAATTTTAGAAGCAGGAATGGAGAACAGAGTAATGTGGGCGCGCGTCAAAGTCCCGAACCCCCTTCCACGGGACGGATGGGGTATGAAAGAACAGGCGGGTCAAAGCGACAGAGGTAAAAAGAAATTACGTATTTTTCGCCGTCCCCGTCAGCAACGTCATCATCACGTAGTTTAAATGAGCCAAACAAGAAATTTTAAAATTTTCGGTACGTGTTGGAGAGAAGGGCTCTATACTGGGCTATGAGTCGGACTGAAGTAAATACTAACCGTTCTCCATTCCTACTTCTAAAATTAAATCTATCCCTGGTCTTACCGAGGTAGTTTAAAGTCATTAATGGTCAACAAATAATTATTTCGCATTGTTTCCATGAGTCTGGAATAATTACCTTGTTTAACACAGGCTATAAAATCATATTTTACCATTAAACATTTAAATTATCGAACAAGCAAAGCCAAATATAGAAATTTATCAAAATTAAATTTCTGAAATACATAAGATTAGAAAAGAAAATTGCACATGGGGTTAATGCACTATTGAACTGTAATGCTAATAAGACAACTTCGAGTCTCAATTTGTTTTCAGTAAATATTCCAAAACTTTTAGCTATTAATGCGTGTTTCTGAAACGTCTGTCAGAAATTAAGGAAATTAACGTTCATGCTCTGTTCAATTTCAAGTCGAAAATGTAACTTTTATGACATTTTGCTCTCTAAGGGACACTGTTTTCAAGATATACTTGAAGTGTTTTACGAATTAAATTTAATTAAGGAACTGATTGAGACAATGATTTCTAATTTAATTAGGGTCGTCCCTAAAACACTCAAAACATAACTTGAAAACATTGACCAGGATATCAAAATGGAGATGGAAGTTACATTTTCGACTCAAAATCGTGCACCCAAAGAAAACACACTGCCCTTAATTACTGACAGACCTTTCAAAACAATCTGCAGCCAGGCGAAAGATATGTTGCAACTTGGAAACCTTTGGCAATCAGACACCGAGTTAGCAAGAGTAGTAAGTATGTAACTGGTAAGGTTATTTCGTACCGTAATTTGTCTACTACAAATGGAGTTCCAACACTTCAATGGAGTAGGTCTTTTCTTTTTCTTCAGACACGATTCCCACACTAAGTTCATACAATAATAAGTCGCCCATGGCAAAAATGGTTCTGTTGGCACGCGTACGTCTAGCATACTATATGGCTGACGACGCGCGTAAAAATGTATTTTCATTTCTCTGGGTTGTTTTGTTGGGAGCTAGCTGCATGGCCCTGCACGGATTCCTAATGGAGTTCAAGCACGCACGTTCAACCCAGACGTGCCTAAATTTTGAAAAAATAGTTTTATACTTTCACCCTTCCTAACTTTCTTCTTATACTATTTACTTTATACTCAGAATTTTATTATTTTCTTTTTCGCGGTTCTAGGTAACGTACGGTTGTATGGAATCACGAGTAACGTTCAAATGGTTTCGTTCCCAATGAGAGTTTTAATGGTTTTTTTCTTCTTTCTTTAATTCTACGATTGTAATGACAAAATTAAACTTTTTCTTATACTGAAATCTGATTTGGCTTCAAACACGGTTGGTTTTCTCCGTAATGGTTATTCGTATTCAAGTGAGATTTAGAATTAACGTTGTTAGAACTAACGATGTTACATGTCGTGACGAAACCCGCATTTTTTTGGTTAGATTCCCACAAAAAAACCCTTGTTAGGGTTAAAGGTCAATTCGGATTAAAAAGATGAATTGAAATATATTTACTTTTTTGGAGAATGCGCTGCTGTTTATATTAATAAGTGGTCGAAAGTAAATACTGAACGCCAGTATTATTTTCATATTACTATATCATAAGTTTATAAGATATGTTACCTACACTTCGTAATATGCTACAGACTTACAGAGAGCTAGTTCGAGAACGACAAGCGAGAATTGAAGTACTACACTCGGTTTTGCAATCCAATATCCTATTTAGTTTGAACTAAGCCTTTGGCAGCACTTCACCAGGCGTCGCTTTACAAGAATCTTTGACGTTTCACCCACGTCACTTCATGACTATCTCCAGTTTGTAACCAGTGGCAAACTTATGAAACATATCCTTTGAACTTATTTTACTATGTAAAGAGGCATCAAAGACCTAATTTAGTCTATTATCAAGTTTATGTATTTAACATTCATCAATTACTTTAATCGCTAAGGCCGTATTAATAATAGCAAAATAGTGGTTCGTATATGACATAATTTTCCCATAATAAATCACCCAAAAATCTAAGAAAAGTACAGGAAAATATACACGAGATGTCGAGTGCTCACATTTGATTTGAGGTGCACGTGGCACGGTAAATCACTATATCCGAAACAACACACGTGTAAAAATTAAGCACTTTAACATAAGCTGCATTAACCCCGGGGTCAAGGGGGTCAAAACAGGAAATTGCACCGAATTTGCATTACATTTCGTCCCAAGTTGATAAATTTCTCCTTAAACCTTGGTTAGCTATTAGAATTAAGAAAACATGACCACGCGTTTGAGTTTAACAAAAATTAACGCCGAAGAATCACGCTATTAAAATTAAAGGTAAGACGCTAGCCAAGGGGGAGGAGGGGGGAGAGTTATTGGGGGGAAAAGTGGTACCTAATAAATTTTCCAAGTATATGGTTGGGTCATACAAGACACGTTTGCACGTTTTGTTGATAATAATAGTTTGGCGTCGTAAATTTTATCTACGTTGTTAAGTAACATTGTTTCGTGAAACCTTCCCGACCCCCTTCGCTCTCTAAAAAAATAGTTTCGTAGATATGTAACCCAACCATAATGTCACGCCCCTTTGCAATAATACCCATAAAAAGCAACCCTTTTGATGCGTTTTTCATTTTAATAGCGGAAGAAAATAAATGTGCCAAAAACACACGCATTTTGTTCATAAAAATGAATGTCTCACGTAAAGTAAGCTAGAAGAGACCATTTCATTAAATACATGCAGAGAAACCAACACAGGCGGGAGGCCGCCATCTCAGGCTACTTCCCTCGCGTCAAGAGGCAAAGCCAGACGGAGCCCAAGTTCACTACACGCGGGAGGATAGCCAACTCGCAGTGCCTCTAGCGGTGCTTCTTGGCACGAGGGAAATAACCCAAGTCCCTGCGGTGTTTGCTTCTTTTCTGGAATTAATGGAATGGGCTATAGGTGATTTGATTGCTGCCTCATCCCCTTACCCCATCCCCACAAAACTTAAACGTCACTAAAATCTAAAACCGAACTTCCGGTACGATTCAGGGCTGGTTAAAATTACAATAAATAATAATAAAATAAATTCTGTATTAATCGTAATAATTTTAGCACTATCAAGCTTTTAAAGACTATCGTTAAGTGACTGGTCCCTCGAGCAAACACGGTGTAAATTTAAAAACTACCCTAAAAGCAGACGTACAGCAACCAATCGTAATTCACAAAACACATCTCCATCGCTTGCCATACTTGGAATGTTTTTAGTTGAAAATAAAAGCCATATACAAACATACAAAGACAACATATAAACCCTTGGCACGAGAAACCTCTATATACATATTTTTCACTGCAAGTTTTTGCCGCGTTGCCAGACCATTGGTGGGTCATGAATTGCAGGGAGAAAGGCCATAACAGTTCAGTTTGAATCAGCACTTGGCTCACATGTGGGACTGACAACACCGCCCTGAAGTTAAAGCCGAGGGAGAGAGGAACCTTTAGTTCCTTTAGTGAAAACTATGGAGTAACAGCGGCTAGTGCTAAATCCAGAGGAAGGGAATTTGGAGAAAAGAGAAAATACAGTCTTATAAAAATAGCCTGGGTGCCAATTTATGGAGGAGGTTCTTTCAGCGAAATATAACCAAGCGCCAAAGTCGTATTATATAAAATTCCCGCTCACCAGGAAAGGGGAAAACAGTGAACATCATCCAAAGATCAGAAAGAATTACACAAGGGTAGTAGAAAGAACAGGGTTTTGAACAACCGCTAACTAACAAGAACATATTGATTGAAAATCTTTTTAGATTATGCTCCATAATGTTAGTTTAAGTACTTTACAATGAATATCTGAAATGGGTAGCAGCGTTTAATTTCGAAATAAATAAGGTTTCAATAGTTTTAAATATACATAGTTTACAGGCATGGAGGATTGCTACCATTAACACAAGGAGACCAAGCGACTTAGAGTGTAAAATCGTCTGTTATTTTACACTTCTAAGTTGCCTGGTCACCTTGTACAAATGGTATGAATCCTCCTTGCGTGTAAACTATGCATAGGGAAAAATTTTAAAATTGAGGACTAATAAAAAAGTGAGGAAAATGAAATAGGCACTGACTGAAGACTTCATAATTGTCACGATGGCCTTATGTTGAAAAGATTTGTAGGTAGGTAGAGCAGGGAGAAAAGAGGTGAGTTTGAGTAGTAATGATGATGGCAATGATAGCCTCGCAGTATACCTTGCGCACGTCCCCACCCCTTCAGAAGAGGCGATTGTTAAGTGCTGCCACGTCGCGCTGTTGTACTGGTATGAGAACTAGCTTTATTATTTAAGACACAAATCCCGAAATGCTGAGCATTCTGGGAGGCCTTCGTTGCCGCAGGCGTGGGTACAGACTGCAACTTATAGGTATGGAGGTTTCTGCTCCATCCTCTCTCCTTCAAGTCTATATAGAGGCGTTTGCTCCGAACAGAGTGCCACATGCGTCACCGTTAAGTAAACCGAAAATTTTAAAATAGATATTTTTCAAAACCAATGACATAAGGCATTCTGTTTGTTATTCCATTTGAATTAAAATGTTTCGGTAAAAAAATTTAATGATCGCTTTGTAAGATACAAGAACTTTAACAGTCCACACGCCAGACATTTGGGCCGGAACCACACCGAGATATTCTTTCAAAAGGACGTCACTGTGAAATGTTACCTTCAACTTTCAACTCCTCTTGTTAATATTCTCTCTGTCATGGTATATACGCGCAGGGGGCTGTAAAAGACTCAGAGGTATGGTTCGAGCTATAATAGAATACAGGCTTAGAAAGCGTAAACCTTCCTGTACAAGAACAGCTTTTTCAATGTAAAACTTGGTACATTGTTGGGTTGTACCGTAGTAGCCCGTTACTGCCTAGCTTGTACAAACAAGGGGTGCCAACTGCCAAAGTAAAAGCTGCCGGTCACCACCAATTCAAGGTTTATACAGTGTATTTATAGGGATGGGTGAAAGTTAGTTAGCCTCCGGGCACGCGCCAAGAGAGCATGTTGAAGGCAACCAATTGACATTAACATTCTAATCCATAACATGGTTCCGTTCGAACTGCTAGCCCACAGGAAACGATTGACAATTGTGGAGATGACTTGGAATTATTATCCAAAGTTTTGACGGTGTTTTATTCTTATAACTAAACAAATTTGAATAGTTAGAGTTTTAATTTGATATACGCGACTCTTGACCTTCAAATACCCTTAAGGTTTATGATGACATTGTCACTGAGCTTCAATATTAATCACAGACTACTTCAAGTTTATGGCGACATTGTCACAGAGCTCCAAAATTAATCACACACTACTTCAAGGTCATGTTGACACAGGTCATGAGAAATTTGTGAGTGACGGTGACATTATCATGGCAATACTATGCGAACTAGTTATTTTGAAGCGTCTTACCACAGTGTTTGTATAATAGGGTAGTCGTTTATAGCCAAGATGTTCCTGCAAAGTCATCTATGACGTATTGCCTCATTGTTTAGCTAGTTCTTCTCGAGAGAATTTACTAAAAAGCTAATTTGTCCATTACTGAAGCGTATAATGTATTTTTGCAATTAGCCTTGGTTAGAAATCGGAACTGTTACGTCTTAAGTCTAATCCACAAACAGTTTTTAATTTAAATTAAGCACGAGTCACGATTGTCTCTCTTGGGGTACATTTGAACCGGTTGATCAAGACCTATCTTATCAAATTATACATTTACCTACTGTAGTTCGTTAATTAATTACAGGGCCTAGAAGATAGTAACCGATTAGTTAGTACACCAACGAATTTTTCCAGTAATATAATTAATATCCTACCATCAAATCGTTAAAGATTATTCATGTACTCGAAAGAGTGTAACTAAACCAGCAGACAACGATCAATTAAAACCCCAAACATTCCCTCAAACGCTACAGTAGCATCCAGTTCCATTCAACATCAAACAGTATAAAAAGGGTTGGAGTAAATGATAGTAGAATTTAGCTTTCTCAACATATTTCCAGCCCTATAAGCGTGGGGGAGAAAAGGCGGGAAAATTTCATACTTCATTAAGCTAATGAAGGTCAAGGGGTAGTGGGATCCTCATACAGATACGCGAACCACGTCAATATCATTTCTTTTACCATCGAAGCAATAGAGCTGGAACGCAGGGTGTAGCTGATATCGTGTAATGACGTCACTAGACCCAACAATATCTCGCTAGTACCAGCTCCATTGGCTCCAATTTGTATCGAGAGTCCTCTAGAGAGAGCTGAAGAGTATGAATACGCGATGCTAAGTCACGGTGGACTATAAAGGCTAGGGACTTGGAATGCAATGCAATTACGATTTTAGCACGGTTCCCTATTTCGCCTTTTCTATTGCATATGGAGACAGGGTCGGGTTAGTACCCCAAAAATCAATTAGAATTCTGCCAAGGCTTAGCCGGTTGAGCCGGGTCCTTCAGAGAAGAAAGCAATGAGAGGTATTTGGTATATTTTTCACACGTGCACTGCGCGGCGTAAAGTGCCTTAAAAAATTTGCGGCGTCAAAAATTCTACTCCAGGTTTCGCCTGCCGAAGCTAAGTCAGTTTAACAGCGCGTGGCGTTCCGACGTACGAACATGCGGGGTATGCCTTGATTTGAACGCCAATATTCCTCCTAACATAGTTTTAGACAACGTTCTCTACCCTTAGTAGTGAGGAAAGGGTCATGGTTGGATAACTCCCCACTACCTTCTATTCTAGAATCGCTCAGAGCCGTGACAGAGTTTTTAAGAGGGGTTGGGTATTTGCCGACATTTATAAATACCTTTCGTACAGGGCTTTCAATTTTATGCAGCAAAGATATGAAGAAAATGAAGTGCAACGAGATGATAAATCTTTGGAACGTCATAGGAGAAATTTCAGAGATAACCTACAACACTTCCACGGAAATCCATTGAGGAGAACACGGAAAGAACTGTTCCCTCTCTAAAGATACTAAACTTATGGACCTACTGTACATCAATTAAACCTCTGGAAATTTAGCTCCCAACAACATAACAACAAAAAAGCCTTGAAGTTATTGAGATATCCAACCAATACCATGCACTGGGTTCCTGAATAAGGACTGCTGCACCACAGCATTGAATTATTTCATTTACATTATCTTCATTAGAAATCCCAAAGGTGATCGTCGAGTGCTTTGCATAATGTCCAACGTCTCTTCGTATTTTTTTTTTATTATTTGTTCTTTTTTGGTGGGAAAAACGTGCATGAATAAGGCGCGAAGTTAAAGCTCGCGTTCTTCCCGCTCTCGCGATTTATTTGGAATTGACTGCTTGGCGCAGGCACCGTTTCCCGCTGTTTTGACAAACACGACGGCGAGCGATTCCCGCCTGTTCTGCAGTGCAACATACGTCAAGGCATTGGAACGTTCGCTAGCGATGCCACGAAAAGAAAAGGAAGTTGGGAAAAATCCTTCTTCCGGAAGAAAAAGGACAAGGTGATGCATTAACGAGGGCATCCGCAGAGGCGGCAAAGCTTAGAGGCGTTCGAGTGGAAAGATCACCGGCCCTGTACCCGAGCTAAGATCTGCAGCATCTTGGTTTAAGCTATAGATTCTACAGACGCTATTATATTTCGGATGGATGTCGAGTCAGTTTGACTGCTGCTTTCAACCAGCTCAGAATTATTTTAAAGTCAACCTATAGGGATCAAAGGTTAAAAAGAGTCCTGTATACGAACCCATCCATGGTCGAATGACCATTTTCTCAGATTTTAAAGTAATTTTACGGACCTATGTGTAATTACAAATTTAAAACTTAAAACAGAATTTAAAGTTGGGCAAGGATTTTGTAGTCAATTTTGAACTTTCTTTTAGAACCTACTGTTCATTAGTTCTAAAACTTCTAATGCACGTTCAACATCTGGCTGGATATACAACCCATTGTTTCTATACTTGATAATAACACTCACTTCTAGCTTTTATACTGTACTAGCTGTTACCCGCGGCGTCGCTCGCGTGTAATAAGAACTTCCATCAAAATGACATAAAGAATGGGTAGATTTTACTGATGACTAAAATTTTTGTATGCACCCTAGGAGCGAAGGCACTCGTCGTTGCCCGTCGGGACATTTTTTATTACTTCTCATGCTTACATTATTCCATAGAGAAGGGTTTTTAATTTTCTGGACGCCATTTAAAAAGATGGCAACAAATCGAACCCAAAAGACCATTCAGCCTGTCCATAGGTTAAAGGAAACCAGTGTACTAAATATTTGTGAAATCGGTTGAAACGCGCAGACTTTGTTGCATAGAGAAGATTTTTTTACATTTCTGGGTGCCATTTTTTAAGATGGCGGCGGATTGGAAAAATCTTTCTTAGTACGCGCCTACTACTCATGAGTAACGTTCCTGCAAATTTTCAGCCTTCTAGAGCAAGCGATTTGGGCTGGGCGTTGATTATCAGTCAGTCAGTCAGGACTTTGATTTATATAGATATAGATTTTTAAAACGTGTTCGTCAAAATTCTCGTCTACCAGTCCCTTTAGAGATCCAGCGTCCATACTTTAAACAACCGGCCAAGACCGGAGTATCTTAGCTAATGTTTCTTATTATAATTATATGATACACTTCCAAAAAAAACTCCATTACTTTGCCATTAACGTCGGAACCCATTTAAAAGATATCGAAACCTTATTAATAATATATAAAAAAACTGAAAATACTCTAGACTCAGCGTATTAGCCAAAGATACACCCGGAAGAAATATTAATTCCCTGGTGTATGAAACTGGAAGAGGCTTTCGCAAAGTGAAACTAAGAAACTTATTGGTTCGGAAATGAAAAATTGAAAAAAAAGGGCCAAACTGGAGCTCCCCAAAAAATTTGGAATATATTTGTTTCCAATTTTAATGAGGCGGAACCGAATCCCCCTCGCTTACTTCCGAAAAAAAGAGGAAGTTAAAATTGAAAAAGAAAAGGTTTGGAAGCGAGTTATACTAGGCTAGGATCGAAGAGAGGGGGGGGAATCATCATCTTTCAAGTCCATATCGAGCCATGTACTGCATGCACCAAAAAAAAGTTATAGTCATTAGTAATAGTGTACAGCAAAGGCTTAACTCGTTGCGTATACAGAAAGAGCAACATCCGACAAGGAAGAAAACAGGGCAAACAAGATTGCGAAGACCATAGATAAAGATGTTTTCTAAATATTGAGTCTGGTGTTTTAACAACATCTTGTTTTTCTTATGACGTAACATTGATGGTATGTGGACCATTAACACTTCGACAAAGTCAAAAATATAGGATATTATAGGACTTTTCATGAAATTATAGGATATTTTAGGACCTTTAATAAAATTATAGGATATTATAGTACCTTTCATGAAATTATAGGATATTATGGGACTTTTAATGAAATTATAGGATATTATGGGACTTTTAATGAAATTATAGGATATTATTATAGGACCATTCATGAAATTATAGGATAATATAGGATGGCTTCAAAAAATATCGGATTTTACAGCAATCATAGGACCGCTGCATGGGCTCCTTCAACAAAAAATTTGATGGTAACGTCGAAGACCTCCCTATCTTTGTATGTCACGAGACCCCCATATCTAGCAGACGACACCGCGGCTCCCTTTCTAGAAAAAGGCCCAGTTGCGTTTTTAGTAGTCTGGAAAATTTTCAATCAATTATACTAATAAATTTACATAAGTTCAAAGGGTAATGTATACCCCTTTTCCGTTTGGTTCCAGCGTTAATTCATCAAAGAAACTTTCGAACATAATCAATCAATTAAATAATCTAATTTTATATCAATAAATTAAAATTATGCAAATTGGCTATCCAATTAAGCCACCAAGCCTCTTAAGGTTCACTCTCGGTAAGACGCGTTCATGAGCAAATGCGCAATATTGCATTACCACTCGCCTTGATGGAATCTACGCTTCTTGCGGATGGACGTCATTTAGCCATGATCCAACTACATCGTAAGGCGCAAATACAACGGAAGAAATGAAGCGGGAAACAACTAAAGAAAGTGTTCTACAGGCTATGGTAGTTTTATTCTTTGGGTGCGCGCGTTTTTGAGGCGAGAACATAACGAGGGAGGCACTTCCCATTCTACCATCATACCGCTTCAAAAATACGTAAAAAGAAATAAAAATAAAATTCGTACATGTACCTTCTTATAATACATACACACAAAAAATATATATCAGAATATTTACTTTACATTTTAAAGGCCTTAAGCTTACCCTAGAAACCAGCGGTGGTTAAAGTATAGGACATTTATGCGGGGAATGGAATGAACAGATGTATATATACATAAGCCACTTCGATGTAACTAAAAGGGAAAGAGACGGGGGTAAAACATTGCCTTCCATCTCGCTTTTTGGCGCCTTCGCTGTAGTGATTTTGTATCTTGAGAGTTCGAAGAGACGGCTATGGGTCAACCCCCTTGTATGTCCCAGTAGTGAAGGTTGCCTACCCCTTTTCCTTACAACGAAGAGCCTTAATCGGCGGACTAAGGCACGGTTTTCATGGGACCGAATTATGGAGCAAAATATCGCTTTTCCTCCACTAAAATATGCTTTTCGCAACGGCAAGGGATTTTTGCGCGACGGAAATCGGCTCGTACAGAAACAGACCATTTGGGTCCTTTTGCAACATTAATACAGTCGTAAATGACGTCTGCTCAATCGTCTGCTTTGTTTACTCTAGAAATATGATAACCAAATCCAATGTACAAATGAATGTCGTCTGTTCTAAGCCATGGAAGGAATGAACAATACACACTATTTTAATTCCGTATAGACATTGCATCATTGATGACGTTATATAATCCAGGCCTATGACTGGCCGCAAAATTATTGGCTACCAAAAATTAAAGCTCGATGCTTTTCGTTTCGGCCGGCACGTTTTCGCTCCGTTTTGCTTCGATTCCTCGTGAAAACCAGCCTTAACACCGTGTCTTTAGAAATTCGCCATTTTGATTCTACTCCTACACTCTAGTCCTTTCTTAATTGTCCTTAGCTTAGTTTCAGATGAAGAACACAGAAAAAGTATAATACAAGTTCCATAAAAAAAAAGACGAAAAGAATAGAAAAATTTAACCGTTTAGTAAAATGCTCGGGCGCGTACGTTTTATGATAATGCACTGCCATCCCCCCTTTAAAGGGAGGGTGAAGAGGAAAATCAAGTTAGTTTTAATCGATTATTTTACTAGTTATAAGACCTATATGCATAGTGAAACATTCAGGAAATATCTCTAGAATTTTTAAAAATTCAAAAAAGGCGCCGATTTTGTCCTTTTTTTTATTATTTGAGCCCTGCACCTTTGACCAATGAGGAGGGCCCCCTCTAGCGGACAATAAAAATGCGGGAAAAACGCGTGCTGAGAGCCTGAGACAGCCTTCGCCATGTTCGCGTTCGCCTTGAGTTAAAATACGGATTGACGGATAAATTGGTCGGTAAATATAGTTAATATACAGTAAATAAATGAAGATGAAGGGAAAATACTGATAGTTGAGATATATTTCGCTAAAATTCAACGTAGAATTACGAGTGGTATATCGGGATTCTGGTGAAAACTGAAAACTTTTCTATCGGCCAAGGCTTAGTAAGTACCATTAGTCCATTGCAAAATACAAATAGATTTTTAATTACAATCTTGATTTAAACGTACAAATTCTTGCTCCTAAATTAGGTTTGAATGATAATGGCAGAGTTTATAGATGAATTGGGGATTCATCCCTACCAATTTGAACCACTGGTTGTGGACCACCCCCATTATTTTGAAAATGATGAAAGTGACGAAGAAAATGATAATGGTGTTAATATCGGCAACAATAACAACAATGAACGTGTTGGTACCACAAATTGGTTAGTAGTGTATTTCATATCATAATAAGGCAATGAAGTTAAAAATTTTAAATGCTATAATCTAATAGGTGTACTTGTAACAACTGCGCGGAAATGAACACAGCACACGAAAGTGTGTGTTGCAGGGAAATAAACAGAGTTGTTGAAAAAACATCTGATTTAGCTTTTGTAATTGAATGGAGACGTTTTATTATAAACTGTCTTGATCTAGATGTACTTGAGCCAGCATATTATACCTACGTTGATGAAACGCATGACAGGAATGAGGATAATATTCACGAGTAAGTACTCTGGAATTATTTGCATAGTAGAAGGCACTCATGAATGCTAACTGAATTTTCAATTTGGGCTTAGTTTGTTTGAAAACTAGACAATAATAGCTATGTTCAGTTCATTTTTGTTAATTTTAATTCATGTTCAAATCTAACTCAGAGAGACCTTCAATGAGTGTTACTGGCAATTATATGTATTACGTATTATTTTATAAGACCAATAATTTGAAATTTTAGAAGTTATCGATATGTTGCTTATCGGCAATTTATAAGAATTATTTTTAAACGTTTGGGGCGGAAACGTAGGACTCCCATTCCCAGCTGTGTTGTGGCGAAAATTAGAAGCACTTGGCCCTCAGAAGAATATTGTGGGTTCAAATACCCAAGATTTGATGATTAAATTTACAATATCACGTGAAATAATAAATAAATAAATAAGCAACAACGATTGGTTTTTTTTATTGAAATCTTGATTTTAATTTTGCTACTAAGTCGGCTTTGCTGACATCCTTAGAATATAAGGAAGACAGTGTAGCTACTCGTGAGGGAGTAGTGATTAAATCTGTAGCAACAGAGTGAACTGCTTGTTCATAAGAGAGTTGCATTAATTTTCCCACATATTCTGTAAAGAAATGAAACATTTTCAAGTTTGTACCCTAATAAAAGAATCAGTACTAACACGCACCATATGTACTTTCTACCAAAACTTTTCGCACAGTAGCTGCTCCACTTTTAGCCTTAGGGTAAGATATGTAGAATTGTTCTTCTCCTTTGGCTGTTTTAGCTTGTTCTTTGTGACCATTTTCATTGTAATGGAGTGCAGCAAGATAAATCCTGTGTTTGGAATTTAATTGCCTGAGAAAATGTACCCATACAGCAAGCTCAGGGCGTATAAAAAACGAACCTCGACTGCATTGAGTCTTTTGTAAAATGGTACATTTTTGGGCTGAATGAATTCAGCACAGAATGGAAAACTTCCACTGAGTAGGTTTGATATTTCGAGGAAAGTTGGTAAATAGCGGCAAGTGTGTAAGGAGAATTTACTACTTTGCTAACTTCGTCGAAAAGTTTGGTGCCTAAAATATAATAACTGTAGTTTAGATTTTGATAGAATTAAATTTGTCGAAAGAATATATGTTTCAGATCTTCCAAAATTATTTCGTCAATTTGCAAGTTATCGTTATTAACAATTAGAAACTAAAAACTACGCTTCTTCTGAGACTGGTTGTTTGTTTTTATATGAAATCTGTTACTCGCCTCTTGCGAGCCATATCCTTTCATCTCGTTCTTCAAGCGGGCCATGTTGGCATTTCGGAAATTCTTTTCCATGTCCTTCATGAACATCAGTAATATGATTTAACATAGAGAGCCATTTATCCTTTCTTTCGTCTCTTGTCGTTGATGATGCCCCAACCCAATATATGTGGTTTGTTATCCCAGGTATCCACAAATTTAAAGCACTGTAACTTTTTTTCTTTGCAATTACTGCTAGTTTGGCCTTTATATCTGAAAACAAAGCAAAACTGACTTCATTTGCAAAATGGGGTGTACCTTTAGAGTTGATTTGTCAAATTGCATTTAGTAACTAGCTCACAATGTTGTAATCTGAGTCGAGCTAACCAACCGATTTCAGCATGCTATTTGGCACCTCCACATCAAGGTTTCAACTCTTACTTTTGGCAACATGCCAATTATCAAACTCGTGGATAATGTCAGTGTGCGTGTCCCTCAAATAAGCTATAACCCCTTGATTACGGTCAGTAACTATTTTGGCGATTCCAATCATCATATTTGAGAAAAATTCCAGTCCTCTTTTCAATCCTTCTAATTCCATCTGGTTAGATGCCGTTACGTCAGTGGACTGGAATAATTTGTTGCCATTGATAAAGTTCTTCACAAGCTTATTTTATATGACCTGCTATTACCTGAACAAGTTCAACATGGAGTATTTTGTTCGTTTCTGCATCCATAAAAGTGTATGTCCCATACTTTGCAGAGAAGCCAGGACTATCAGCTCTACCATCACCGCAAAGAGTATATTTCTTCGCAGGATCTGATAGCAATAGATCTTCTTGTTCTTTGACCCAAAACTTCAAAAATGGTTAGATACAAATGTCTATATCTCAAATTTATGACAATACCTTTTCAATTATGGGATGAAACATCCTTTGATATAGGAAATACATGCGGATTGAAAAAACTTTTATATTCAAGTTTTTAAACACTCGCAAACATTTTGAAGGTATTTCCCCAGAAAAAAATATTGCTGCTGCCAAGAGGTAATTTCCCCACGAAGTTTGTCCAAAGCTAGATTGACTTTCCCAAACATCATTGTGACCTGCTAAACATTCCGTTTTGATTGTCAAACATGAGCCAGAAATATTTCTAGTCAAATGGACAATGGGATTTTGGCAATCTTGCCTCCGGCAAAATTTAAATAGTAGAAGTAATTGGGAGATGAAAACAATGTATTTGTCCTCTAAGTGGGGCTTAGTTTCTGGAACAAATCCCTCTATATATCTGCATAATAAGTTTGAAAATTTTGAAAGTGACCTTTGATATAAAATTGAGAAGAAATTTAAAACTAACTCATCTTCCGATTGTATTGCTTCACTCTCTTGTGTGCCAGAAAGACTGGGTTCATATGAAGAACTGGAATCTATTCCTAAGGCCTCGGTAGAATCACTGCAAGTTTGAGACCCTATGGGTTCTGGCACAGGTTTCTCGTCTTCCAAAACTAGCTCCTCACGAAAAAGATCTTCAGTGTCAGATAACACATGACTCCTTTGATACTCATTTTCAGTAGAAACCTGAAGTTCAAGTGTGCCCGCTGTAAAATTTTATCGCAAATTGTACCTGATAACTCTTATGAAATTTAGCCTTAGTTAAATATCAGAATAAACTGTAGTTTCTAACATGTATTTGCAGCAGCCTCTCCAATATGATGACTACTTTGTACCGTATCTAATTTGGCCATTTTTCGAGATGATACTTCTCCCCAAACGCTAGGTACAGCAGTTCTTTTCAAATATTTTCGTTTATCACTTGCATAAGAACTTGGGGTGAAATGAATGGAGCACACTCTCAACTTCTTCCTTGGGATCCAATCTCCCTCTTTACCAATTGCGTTTTTCCACTGACGTAGAATTTCTGGGTTACTAGGAAAACTGTGAAATTTCACATCTTTTCCTCGGCAATTTTCTTGAGTGTTAGTGCAGCCCGGAACCGCGCAAATATCACCCGACATCTCAATATTTTGTTACTAAACTTTTACGTTCACTTTTAAAATACTGTATGATATATAATTTTGCATTAGGTACATAACATTTGTCAAATGTGTACATTTGTTACTAATACTTACTAAGCCTTGGCCGATAGAAAAGTTTTCAGTTTTCACCAGAATCCCGATATACCACTCGTAATTCTACGTTGAATTTTAGCGAAATATATCTCAACTATCAGTATTTTCCCTTCATCTTCATTTATTTACTGTATATTAACTATATTTACCGACCAATTTATCCGTCAATCCGTATTTTAACTCAAGGCGAACGCGAACATGGCGAAGGGCGAAGGCTGTCTCAGGCTCTCAGCACGCGTTTTTCCCGCATTTTTATTGTCCGCTAGAGGGGGCCCTCCTCATTGGTCAAAGGTGCAGGGCTCAAATAATAAAAAAAAGGACAAAATCGGCGCCTTTTTTGAATTTTTAAAAATTCTAGAGATATTTCCTGAATGTTTCACTATGCATATAGGTCTTATAACTAGTAAAATAATCGATTAAAACTAACTTGATTTTCCTCTTCACCCTCCCTTTAAGATCCATCCATACACTCTGAAATATCCTCTAACTTTAGGGGAAGAGAAGAAGGTAAGGGTAAATTTGCTATAAAACGGAACGTGACGTTACATAAAGAAAAGCCTCCTTTTCGATTTACTGTATGGAGGACGGAAAAGGAGGAGGAAGTATACATCTTTGAAGGACTCTTGTTTGTTCCGAACGAATTATTATTCCAAGATACAGAGAATAAGTATTTTTGTAATAACTCAAAGAGAGAATGAAGAGTCGAAACTATTCGATTAATTGTAATTACAGCATTGCCTGAAAAATGATGATAAACTGATGGTCAAAACACTCTCATTGATTTTAAACATATTAAAGTTAATTCGACTATTATTTTACATGGTTTTGCCCGCAAAATATAAATTCCAGCGGTGGCGTTAATTGGTCGAAGCTTCAGCCAACCAAAGAAGAGAACGCGAAATAGACCCAACCAACAAATAAACCAGTTTTCTCGGTCTCGACTCCATCTAATGTGATTAACAGTGTTGACTGTAGTACCATCTGTAGCTGAGCGACGAAAATAAATCTCTCATTTTTCTGATTAGATTAGAGTCTGACTCTTGGGGTAAAACAGGTTCTGCGCATGGCAAAATCAAACCAATCAGGTTATCCCATTCTCGCATCAAAACCCTAGCACGAGATCTGAGCCGTTATAAAAATTCAATAAATTTGTTGGTTTGGTCTATTCGGGAAAACCGTTCAATAAGAGGCCTGCTATAAGTCTCTCCGGTGTAACTGAGAGGGAAAGACACAGGGGTAAAATTTGGCCTTCCATCTCGCTTTTCGGCGCCTGCGCTCTAGGCGTTTTGGGTCCAGAGAGTTCGCAGAGACGGCTATGGGTCAACCCACTTGTATGTCTCGATACTGAGGGTTGCCTACCTCCTTGTTTACATCGAAGAGGCATACTTCTCTTAGGCCTTGGCTACGCTTTTCGCGTTCCTTTCTTTTGGTTGGCTGGAACTTTGGCCGGATCTTTTAGGTTTTACGAACGTTTTTAAGCCTATTTCAACTTTTCAAAGCGAATAAAACATATACAGTAAAAACTTTTGTAAGAACAATGCAGGCTCCCTTTCAGTGAGGTATAGGTTAAGATGGCCCTTAAAAACGAAACTACGATATACTTGTTGATTGTAATATTATGTACTCGTAAAGTTTATAGAAAAATATGAATTTTGAAAGTGGATAAGAAAGAATAAGGACAGATAAAAAGTTATTATTGTTTTTTGCGATTTTGTATTTTTATAATAAGACAGACAACAAACGTTCGTCTGTCTGTTAGTCACGATTGATCTATAAAGGTTTGAAGACGCTTAACTTGGATATATATTATCTTGGCAGTAAACAGCATGCTTAGATGACGTGTCTTTTCTAAAATATGGCATATTGACTTTGAAATTAAAAATAAGAAACTGCATTTACCCTTCTTACTTAAAGAAACTCAGTTCTAACCAAAGTATATCTGAAAATGACACATCAATGCCGACTCAATTTATAAAGGCCCATGCATGCCTCGGTTTTTTAATTTATTTTCGCTTTTTCGAAATCGCCAAAAAGTGCCGCACAGCGACTTGGCGCTCTCCGATACAGAGGATTCAAAATGTTTTCGCGCCGTGTAAGAGCCAATAAGGGTGAGGGAAACTACGGCTATGCAGTTGAGCGGAGGGGGGAGTATACGACTGTTAGCCTGTTAGAGACTATTTGGAAACGGAGTTCTCAACTGTTTTTGATGTGGAGGAAATAATTTTCGCAAAGGTTAGTAAATTTAACTAGTTTATGTTTAAGTTTCTTATATTGTGAAATATAATTAGGGACGGGATTTAAAAAAGTTAAAATGAATGTAGACTAAAGGGGAAGAGTGTGACATTTTTCATTGCGATAATACCGCTTTGTTACAAAATGTTAATTCTGGTCATTAATAAGATATTATAATTTTTGTAATGATATATGTTAATTTCTAGGGTAAATTTTTTTTTTCTTATCATCATTTAATCGTATTTCCACTTAATTTTAAAAATTATGCTAGCAAAAACCGATATTTTAGGTATCATGCATTTTGGCGCCAAAATATCTTTGGCGCGAACTTTAAATTCATTCAAATATTTATACAACAGAAAGCGCCACCTAGCTCCTGGGAGAGGCGGCCGATAAAAGGTCCGGTCCCCTACTCCCGAGGCACCATGCATGGGCCTTTATAAATTGAGTCGGCAACTCGGCATTGGACACATCCACCTAATCAGTATGCCCAACCTGACTGCCACAGAGATATCAACTCACAGCGACAAGTATCCCCACAAACTAACTATCAACTAAATCAAATCAATTTATTTTCTCCAGGTATAGAAAAAGGAAACAACGCACCGTAAACACATGCACGGGGACAGTTTACAGCAGCTGCGAGTTCAAAAACCCCATATGTAATAGAATATAGCAGACTGTCTAAACTAAACTAGGGACTCCAAGCGCACTTAACAAATTTGCGTGTATTTAACAGAGGTAAGATGGTAGTTACGTACGCGTATAGCGACATCTACTATGACCTCGGAATGACAAAAATTGAATGAATTGTTTTATTAATGAACAGAATTGATTAAGCTATGAAGTAGAGGCGCGTGGAAAAACTCTGCCTTCCATCTTGCTTTTTGGCGCCTGCGCTGTGGTCTTATTGTGTCGTGAGAATGCCCATAGACCGCAATGTATCAACCCCCTTTTATATACAGATAATGAGGTCTTTTGTCAGAACATGGAGAAAAGAGGTAAGATGGAGGGAGAATTATTATGGTCAAGCAGCAACAATGAAAGTCTCTGGGTGTACGTTGCGCGAGCCCCTACCCTTCGGTAGGCGATTGTTAAGTGCTGCCACGTAGCGCCATTGTATTTGTATGAGAACTAGCTTCAATTTTTAAGACAGAGGGAGCGTCCTTTACGTTTCAGTACTGTACGACCCTACCTAAACGCTGAGGATGCTGGGATGACTTCAATGACGTTCCGTAGGTGGGGGTACACAAGCAACGTTATAGGTATGGGGATTACCACTTCATCCCTGTCTCCTTCAAGGTCTGGATGACGGAAATTTTATCGTTGTTGGTTTGTTATTAAATTATGGGAACATAACGATTCCAATTAACTGTTAACTTAAGTTTAAATATTAATTTACTTTACGCCGTTCCTAAGGTTAGGCTAATAATTTGCACGAGTTTTAATCAAGTTGAATTAAGTAACTGGAAAACTCATCACATGTTTTGGTTTTAGAATTATTTCGATTGGCAAGATGTTAACCGATTTACACAGTTCGACTTTGCCAAGTGCGCCCAGCTTAACACGAGTGCATGCATATACGCGTAGTAAAAAGTCCCGGTGTATCCCGGTGTATATTTTTTCTTTGCACGCAGTACATTTTAATATGTGAGACCATAGCCCCCTTACCCAAAAAACCGATAAATTACGTTTAGAACACGATGACTCTTGGCGTTCACTTAATTTGGGTTAACAATCACGTACCAGAAAGCTTTTTACTAAAAGTCCAGCATGCACGGACCCAAAGTGGCGGTCACTAGAGTGAGAGGGAGAGAGGTCCGGCTATGCTATTAAGATTAAACACGGTGACGTGCTATATGGAGCCCAAAAAAACCACTATACTGTTCTATATATATTTATATAGTTCGTTGCAGGGAAAGTCGTATTTTGGCCTGAATTAATAACGTGGCCGCGAAAAATCATGATTCAGAAAAAGGATGACGTAATATCATAGCATAAGTTTATATCTGGGTGCACGGCAGTGCACCCGCCAAGTTGTCGTGCACTACCAGCAATCCTTTACCCGAAACATTTCAGCCTCATTTTGACCCCCTCTTAACTCGGTACTGGGGAATAGTACACCACTCATATTTGCACCTCAAGGGCACAGTGTTAATCCTAGGAAGTCCTCCAACTTCCAGCTTTCTAACTCATTTGGTTTCTGTGATAATCCTATGTGAAAATGACACATTATGAGACTGACTGACTGACACATCATCAAAACCTCTAGGGCATTTCCGGTGGTGCTAGAACGATGAAATTTGGCATACTTGTACCACTAAGCATACAAGCAAAGGGAAAAGTCCCAAAAGCGGGAGTTTCCCCCTTTTAGCCCCTGAAATGGGGGTTTAAAATTAGAGTCATCATCTAAACCTCTAGGGCATTTCCGGTGGTGCTAGAATGATGAAATTTGGCATACTTGTACCACTAAGCATACAAGCAAAGGGAAAAGTCCCAAAAGCGGGAGTTTCCCCCTTTTAGCCCCTGAAATGGGGGTTTAAAATTAGAGTCATCATCTAAACCTCTAGGGCATTTCCGGTGGTGCTAGAATGATGAAATTTGGCATACTTGTACCACTAAGCATACAAGCAAAGGCAAAAGTCCCAAAAGCGGGAGTTTCCCCCTTTTAGCCCCTGAAATGGGGGTTTAAAATTAGAGTCATCATCTAAACCTCTAGGGCATTTCCGGTGGTGCTAGAATGATGAAATTTGGCATACTTGTACCACTAAGCATACAAGCAAAGGCAAAAGTCCCAAAAGCGGGAGTTTCCCCCTTTTAGCCCCTGAAATGGGGGTTTAAAATTAGAGTCATCATCTAAACCTCTAGGGCATTTCCGGTGGTGCTAGAATGATGAAATTTGGCATACTTGTACCACTAAGCATACAAGCAAAGGGAAAAGTCCCAAAAGCGGGAGTTTCCCCCTTTTAGCCCCTGAAATGGGGGTTTAAAATTAGAGTCATCATCTAAACCTCTAGGGCATTTCCGGTGGTGCTAGAATGATGAAATTTGGCATACTTGTACCACTAAGCATACAAGCAAAGGCAAAAGTCCCAAAAGCGGGAGTTTCCCCCTTTTAGCCCCTGAAATGGGGGTTTAAAATTAGAGTCATCATCTAAACCTCTAGGGCATTTCCGGTGGTGCTAGAATGATGAAATTTGGCATACTTGTACCACTAAGCATACAAGCAAAGGCAAAAGTCCCAAAAGCGGGAGTTTCCCCCTTTTAGCCCCTGAAATGGGGGTTTAAAATTAGAGTCATCATCTAAACCTCTAGGGCATTTCCGGTGGTGCTAGAATGATGAAATTTGGCATACTTGTACCACTAAGCATACAAGCAAAGGGAAAAGTCCCAAAAGCGGGAGTTTCCCCCTTTTAGCCCCTGAAATGGGGGTTTAGAATTAGAGTCATCATCTAAACCTCTAGGGCATTTCCGGTGGTGCTAGAATGATGAAATTTGGCATACTTGTACCACTAAGCATACAAGCAAAGGCAAAAGTCCCAAAAGCGGGAGTTTCCCCCTTTTAGCCCCTGAAATGGGGGTTTAAAATTAGAGTCATCATCTAAACCTCTAGGGCATTTCCGGTGGTGCTAGAATGATGAAATTTGGCATACTTGTACCACTAAGCATACAAGCAAAGGCAAAAGTCCCAAAAGCGGGAGTTTCCCCCTTTTAGCCCCTGAAATGGGGGTTTAAAATTAGAGTCATCATCTAAACCTCTAGGGCATTTCCGGTGGTGCTAGAATGATGAAATTTGGCATACTTGTACCACTAAGCATACAAGCAAAGGGAAAAGTCCCAAAAGCGGGAGTTTCCCCCTTTTAGCCCCTGAAATGGGGGTTTAAAATTAGAGTCATCATCTAAACCTCTAGGGCATTTCCGGTGGTGCTAGAATGATGAAATTTGGCATACTTGTACCACTAAGCATACAAGCAAAGGCAAAAGTCCCAAAAGCGGGAGTTTCCCCCTTTTAGCCCCTGAAATGGGGGTTTAAAATTAGAGTCATCATCTGAACCTCTAGGGCATTTCCGGTGGTGCTAGAATGATGAAATTTGGCATACTTGTACCACTAAACATACAAGCAAAGGGAAAAGTCCCAAAAGCGGAAGTTTCCCCCTTTTAGCCCCTGAAATGGGGGTTTAGAATTAGAGTCATCATCTAAACCTCTAGGGCATTTCCGGTGGTGCTAGAATGATGAAATTTGGCATACTTGTACCACTAAGCATACAAGCAAAGGGAAAAGTCCCAAAAGCGGGAGTTTCCCCCTTTTAGCCCCTGAAATGGGGGTTTAAAATTAGAGTCATCATCTAAACCTCTAGGGCACTTCCGGTGTTGCGGGAATGATAAAATTTGGCATACAAGTAGGACTTAGCATACAAAGAAAGGAAAAAGTCCCAAAAGCGGAAATTTTCCCCTGTTAGCCCCTGAAATGGGGGTTTTATAATTTATATCCCCTCGTAATAGGACATTATAATTCAATTTTTTCGTCTTTTAATATTAATATTTTTTACTTATATGATTCTTTCGTTTTATTGCAAAATTTATGTTTTTTACATAATGTTTTAGTAATTAAATTTTTTACTCATTTCCTTTTCATTTCGTCTGAAATGGTTCTAAGCGTGTTTTGATTCATTTAGTTTTTCTTAAATCTATTTTGTTGATTAAAAGTGTTACTTGCCACAATATTGTGTTCTTCGAATAGAAATACGGTTAACAATTATCACAGCCTGACAGAAAAAAAGAAAGTTGAATGCAAAAAAGTTGAAAAAGGCAAAGCCAAGTAAAACTCTTGGAAAGAACAAATAAAAATCTAAAAGTACAAATGTTTATTTCACTTCATAATCCTACTTCTATAAATCTACAAGAACATGCACGTACAAAAAGGAGTGAAATCTCACCAAAAACATCTCTGTAAAAATATGCCAAGTTGTTTGGCCGTAAAAAGAAGTGAGATCTAAAATACGGCCAAGTTATTATCTGCAGGTGAACCAACATTTTATTCGACTTAAAACTTCTCAAGAATTTTTTTCTGACTTGGCCATTAGCATTCCAAACTTGCATCCTTCTTCTTTGCACCCGTGAAGGTTAATAACGGAAATTACAAGTTTAACCACAAAGGCTTATCAAGAATATTTAACCAATTTGATTTAATATTTTAATTTCGATCCATATCTGGAATTAAACGAATCCTTGATATGCAAATGGCCAAGTCAGAAAAACATTCTTGAGAAGTTTTAAGTCGAATAAAATGTTGGTTCACCTGCAGATAATAACTTGGCCGTATTTTAGATCTCACTTCTTTTTACGGCCAAACAACTTGGCATATTTTTACAGAGATGTTTTTGGTGAGATTTAATTTGTTCCGTTAGTATTAAGCTTTGTATGCTATGAGGGAGATTCATAGAGCGGGCAACGAAACTAAATTATTTTGTTTGTTGTTGAGAAATATTTAAATGAAATTTATCACCGTCTTGGCTTTTCAGGGTTGCCACGAAATTTTCAGATTCAAACTCTCTCACTTTTCCAGGTTTTCCCTGACCATTTTTGTTTAAAATTTACCCTGACGTTTTAGGCCCATTTTGCAATTACCTGACATTTCCCTGACCATTTTAGCCCCTTTTGAAATTTCCAGAAATTTCCCTGACCATTTTGGCCCATTTTGAAATTCCCTGACTTATCCAGATTTTTCCCTGACCCTTGGCAACCCTGCCATTTAACTAAGAAGTTTGCGAGATTTTTTAAAGTAGGGTAAAAATTATCTACACTATTCAATAATTAATTCCAAACCGATTACGGTATCTGAATCGAATTCTGTTTTATAATTACTATCTAAACAATACGATTAAAATTAATCAAAATTAAAAGACGTACGATACCCATGAAATGTTTCAAAATGGATTGAACGAAATTGACACACTCACCTATAAAGAGAAAAAGAAAAACAATTTGTGGTTAGTAAAATATTAACACAAATTAATAACAATTAATTAATTCCTTAAATAAATCTAATTAGAAAACGGTAGGAAAAATTCAAGCTAGAATGTTTTCTTTTTAGTTAGAAAACAACTACATAGAAAATAATTAATATTTAGGGTTCTTAGTTCTTACAACTTTTGGAAAACAGATTTCTCTGAGTTTCCCGTTTTATTTTTCCCATGTATTTCCCAGAGTTTTCCAAGGAGTAATAACAACGGGAGTGGTTTTTCATAGTTAAAGCAACACTTTCAGAACAATCTTACTCAAACCTCAACAATTTCCCTGATTTCCCAGAATTTTACTAGAAATTCTAAATTTCCATGAGCTTTTTGTCAACTATTTATTTCCCTGAGTTTTCCAGGTCTATATGAACCCTGTTTACGTGGACACCAAGACGCTAGATATGGCTTCAAACAAAAGAACTTTGATGGACAGGTAACCTTGAAGCCGTATCTAACGTCTTCACATACCATCCGGAATTCCGGATGTTATCTCTTAACCCTGTATCTAGCAGACGTTATACTATACTCAGGGGTAAATAACGAAAGGAGTTAGAGACGCTAGCTTCCGTAGTGTAGAATACAGTGGGACTTTCAAACGTAGACACAGAAAAGAGAAAACGCCTCGGTCGCGCCGCCTATAATTCAAAATAAGTATGATATTTTCCAACCAATAGCGTGGCAGCAAAGATTCGAAAGGCATGCTGGGATATCGATTTTCTCCTGTCTGCTAGTGTTCGTCTGCTTACGACTGAGTGACAATTAGGCTTAGAGTAAAGTTTATTCATTAAGGTGCGCTTGAATTAGAAACATGGAACTTTAAAGTTGGTAAATTCCTTATTCGATAACGAAATGGAATTAAATGTCGTTTTTGCATCCTTCAATACAGTTTTAGTTGTTTTAATTTCTTTAGTCACAGATACAATCGATGATCCTGATCCCACAGTTCCCACTAAGCCTTGGCTCACTGGGCCGACTCTGTAACCGCGCACTTACGGCAAAACAAGTTTGATCACATTTTGAGGATTTCCCCGGCTTCAAATTGCAAATTGTTGACTTATCTTTCTTCTTTAAATCGCTGTTTACTCGCGATTGAATATAATAATTATATTGGTTTGATTTATGAGACGACTTCACAACATCGACACCCGCCATTTTACTTTACCCAGAATACCTTGCGGCGCAAGATTTTAAGGCAAATTTTTTAAGGTTCTGGTCTTATTTACAATACAGTTCCAAAGATGGCACTACGTTAGTTGCAAATTCTATGACGTTTCAAGGTCCCACTGTATTCTACACTACGGAAGCTAGCGTCTCTAACTCCTTTCGTCATTTACCCCTGTAGCTACCATATATCACGACCGCGATACCCTCCATTACCTCCATGGCTGGCTTCCTAACATACATACATACACGAAAGTGTTGTAAAACAAACGAAATATTACAGTCAAGATTCAACCAAGGCTTAGAAAGAAATCTTACGATCAAAAATATGAGGAATTTAACTTGATATGTTGACACGAAACGAAACGAAAGGATGATAAAAATAGGAAGATAATGTGATACTTTTTGTTTCCTTTATGGTAGGTAATTTACAGAAATACTTAATATAAAAGAGAGTAATAAATAAGGATTTTCGACCTTATTCTTTTAAAGGCTTGTCAGTATATTTTTGTTACTTTCAGAGCCACCTTTCTAAATACTGAAAGCAGTAAAACCGGCCTATATCAGTATATTGAAATATAATGAAATCGGTTAAAAGATACGGGTGTTATTGCGCAAGGAATATGTACAGTAAGTTAAAATTCTGGCCGCCATTTTTCAAGATGGCCGCGGATTCAAAGTATATTTCCTAGTGAGTACCTACAGAAGGGGAGAATAGAAGAAGGATGACACTCTGTATCCTCTTATTACTTTAGTTACATAACATGATTATTCCCAGGCTCACCCTTTTGTTTGCTCACCCGCTCATCAACCTTCAGATGCACATGACACCGTGCTAGGGTGATTCTATAACTGTTTGTTACTAAATCCTCAGCAATCAACCCACAAACCTTGATTGTCTTGACGTGGGAAAAAAAATCCACAGGCGCATGCGCCTTGGCAAATAGTTAAGCACTAATGGAGTATTGATGAGGGAACTACTTATTGCGTATGTGATTAGGTTTAGTAACCTTGCTCCAAATGTAAAATGATGTTGGGAAGAATCATGTTACAACAACCCCCGCTTTGTAGTACACTTCTCTTGAAGAGAAGTATTATATACCTTTGATGCCTACTAATAATAAAAAGTAACGTCCCTGCAAAATTTGAACATCGTAGGTAAAGCAGTTTCTGCTGGGCGTTGATTATCAGTCAGTTAGGTATAGATAAAACCGTTCGAGGTTTGGGCTGATTGCTCAAGTTAAGTTACTTAGTTTTAGAAAAATAAGTCCGTTAATCGCAATCGTTGATCCATTTTTTTGACTGACGAATTTGTGTCAAAATATTACACTGTCTGAAAACGGCTTTAATCATTCCCTTCATTCAAAAGAAACAAATTCCGGAGGCTCTTACTGCACGGAATAAACCTGAAATATCATATTTGCAGATAAGCAGTTACGTTCATCTAACCCGGAGTTCCATAATATTAAACGGCTGACCCATTTTGTCCGCTTAATTAGTTAGATAGGCTTAATGGCGTTGTACGCAATTACAAGCTCCCGGCCCTCTCCCTTACATTATAAAGGAGATACTATCCTTCAGAGTTATCCTGCTTGGGTCGCGTTAGAGTCAAAGCCTTCCACGGTTCAAGTCTTCCTTCAAGATGCAGACTTAGCTAATACACTATATGTTCATAATTACCTTGGATTATGTTAAGAGGATATGATCAAAATTAAGGAGCATTATTGCTTTCTGTCCATATAAATTTTGTCCCCTGAAAGACTGCACGCGCATTCGATGGTAAATGGCTTCAAGTAGCGTAGATATCATAAGAGTGATTCGTAATTACAGAGCTGATACTGAAAGTAAGCCTCAGAGTCAGCTTTAGTTGATACAGTAAACAATAACTTTGAAAAAAAGTATAAATAAATGTGATCAAAACATAATAACAAACGCGTCTGAAGTGTTAATTTCAATCGTAATTGTCAATCCTCGATAACATGGCTGCCAGGCCAAAAAAAACTATAGTCGATAAATGCATCTTAAACCAGAAAAGTGCAGATGGGACTCGTGGTATCCTTTTCTCCACTGTGCAACAATGATCCTTTGCAATGTTGGCGGGTACTAGCTTAAGTAAGCTAGCCGCGCTTGGACTCTAGTGAGGTCAATAACAGGGCTGCCAGTCAAAAATACCAATTGGTAAATGCGTCTTAAACCAGAAAATTACAGACATGACACGTGGAATTTTTATCACTATGTCTACATTGACGATATTTTGCGATGTTGGAGACAGCATCACCAGGCGTCGCTTCGCGAGAATCTATGACGTTTCACCAATACCTCACTTCATAACAAGCTCCAGTTTGTAACCAGTGACAAACTTATGAAACATATTTTATGAACTTATGATATCATCATAAGAATTTCATGATTAAAGTTACAGGCGATAATTACACAGTTATGACCTTATTAAAGAGCGCACACGATGTTTGGATGGTCGTGCTCAAGAGTAGATAAAGCGTTCTTAAAATACTTCAGGGGCCCTTTGACTTTCCTCGGAAGGGAAAAATTTGTAAAATTCCTTTGATAATTTTAAAATTTAACGCTCCGAATTAAAGTTAAATTGGTCCGCAGTTATTTATTAGAGAATTAAGCGGCGCGGGGTTTTGGTAATTTAGTATCCTGTACCAAATTCCCAAAAAGGCCATTTGTACAAAATTTACTAAAAGGTTAACGTTTATCTCGTTACATAAAGTTTCTGTTAAATTAGCCCATTAAAAGCATGCAGTCTCAATTCTTCGATGGGACAAAACGAACTATCTGTAAGTTATCTACCTTTTCCGACTTCGTGCAGGACATCAGGAATTAAAGACATGAAAGGATTTTTTACTTCGCGTTCACGAACGTTTTGATTGGCAAATAAACAAGCTGGATGTTTAACTTTCAAAACACAACTCCGAGGGAACACGAGACTATGATAAATAAATTATTTATAAATAAAATAAAGCAAATTTTCCGAAGAAACATTGGTTATCAGTGACGTATTCAAAAACGCGCGTTCCAATTGGGGAAATATTGAAAAAACCTGCACAGAACGGAACCGAAATTCGTCGTGTTTCAGGCGGAGTGGAGAATCAAGCCGTGAAAGGTCAGTTGTTGAAAATTAGGTACAGAACCAAGAAGTGCTATTTAGTTTATTAGGGAGAAGTTATAAATTAGCCACATTTCCAGCTTTATCTCCAGTCTAAACGTAGGTTCGGAGTTAATCCTCACCTCTAAATTACAACCAGCATCTCATTGGTTTTTGAAAACTCACGTCAGCGCGACGCGAATGACGAAAATTACGCATTTTCCGACTGAGGCGAGGTGAAATAGCCCGGCCTCATTTTACGTCCCCTTGCATTTTAAAAGGGGGACTGGGACTATGGCGCGCGAATACTTAGGCATCTAATAAACTAGATATCACTTCTTGGTAGAACCAATGTCTGATTTCAGATTACAAGCACAAACGACTTCACGATATTATTTGAAAAAGTAGGGGTAAAATAAAGTCTATTGTTAACACCGAATATCTGGTGTGTAAATCCAAAAACGTTAGATATACTTCAAACAAAATGACTTTGGTGGAAGCCTTATCTAGCGTCTTTGTTGTCCACTTACATGATGTTCCATCTTAACCCTATCTCAAGCAGACGATACTGAGCACTCCCCCCCCCCTCCCTTTGAAAAGGCTCTATTAGCTCCAATAATCAGTGTCGCCTCAAGAACATTACGGGTCCCTGGGCAATGCAGTACACAGGGCCCAATATCCATATTCAAATAAATACACATTTTATCTGTCAAGGGATACTGGGCCAAGTGCCCATCTGACCCAATGGGTAAAAGTAACGTTTGGGCCCTGCCCATTATTTAGGTCTAGCCTAACTTTTCCATCAGTATAACGGAAATTCTACCCATCAAGAAAAGCTATTTCCCATCACCCTTAGCTTCTGAATTTCGGAGAAATTCTCGCGTATAAGAAGAAGCCTTCTAAGAAAATTTCCCGAGAAAATAGCTAGCTGGCTTTCACCCCAAGCACCCAACTAAGCTAACGAACCTCGAAAAAAGCTATCACGGAAAAGCTAGTTTACGGTGCTTGGCTGCATGGCGGTAAACGAGGTAAAAATGAGTTTAATACAAGTTTGACAAGCCTTTATCTGTTAGCCAAATAACTAAAACGCAATAACGTTAAATTGCAAGGAAAATTTGGGTTGCTTCCAGAAAAAAAAATAAAAGAACAACAATAATACCAAAGGCTAGCTTGCCAGAGCTAGTGAATCCAATGTAAAGAAGCCGTTCGAGAGCTTGTCCTTTCGGGCAAAAACAACGTATCTAAAGACTAGATTAGTATGTTGGATTAAGGTTAATAGTGTTTGAAAGGGTTCATAATGCCTTAAATTATTAGCACAGAAAGCTCCATTATACTTCTACTACCCACCATTTACAAGTAATACAATTTTTCTGTTTACATTGCAGGTCATCTTGATTTGAAAATGACGGTTTGAACTAATTAATTTTTGCCTTAATCCCCATGCCATAAACTTTTAGCGCGGTTATACGTTGGTTCCCCCTTAAAGATTGCTTTCGTGCGTACATATGCATCATACTAAGCTATTAAGCTTGGAACTAATTTTAGTACCACCCTTTGTCTACGAGTTCTAACTGGCTGGTTTATACAATAGAAAAAGCAAAATTTGAATGTATAAAATTAGCCAGCAAGCTAAGGGCGCTAAAGAAGTCACGCTTTGCTTAAAAAAATTTAACTAAACTTGACATTGATAAGATAAGACATTCCAACCTCCACCCGCACGTTTAATCAACCTTGACTAAACATAAGTGCTTTTAGCTTTGAAAGTAGCTTTACCAAATAAAAAAAGAAGAAAAACATATAGGCTAGCGGCGTCTTTCGTAATGACTTTGGATCACGCGACCTAACAATAGCCTCGCCCTGCCTCGAATGCCCAATTGGGCTCTAGCCCCCAGCTAGAGGAAGCAAAGGCCTCTCTCTTCTCTCTACTAGGGGTATTTTGTTATCCAACAGACTTCCAGTTATTTCGACCCTTAAAGTAGGGAGGGGGTGGCGTGGCAAAGAGGGCCCCCAGCCCCGGTGGGAGAAACGCAAAGTGAAATGCTAAACCTTTCATCCTCTAGAACATACTTTCCAAAGTATACCAATAACAATAAGTACGATTATCATTCGAAGCATTTAGTGTTGTTGACTCTTCGATGTAAAAAACGGGATAGGCAATTCAGCCTCAGTATCGGAACATACAAGTGGGTTGATCCATTGCCGTCACTGCGCCATCTATGGAGCCACAACACCTAGAGCGCATGCAGGCGCTGAGATGTTTTACCCCGTGTCTTTCCCTCTTAGTTACATCGAAGGGGTTTATCACATACACAAAGGATTTAAGTGGCTATCGTTACTTCCAACATTCAGCCATAACCCAACCTAACTTTACCTACTTGATATTTAGGCGTGGGAAGAAACGATCCTTTACCAAGGATTTTCTGTTATTTTTTTTTAGAAACACAAGTTATAACTTTCCTAAGTGCCTAAGTGAGAGAGACAATACAAGGAAATGGTTTGAGATCGAATAGAGAAATATGGGCGATATTTTTTAATCGCAATAGTTTGCGTTATGATTTTTGTAACATAAAGGATTTCGTATCGTTGGAATGAGATGAAGTTGGGCTATTCTTATTTTAAGACCCTGCAGAATTTCTTGTACAATCAGCGTTCTGACACTCCAAAGCAATAAGATAGACGCGTGCGTACTTGCGTTTGTTATGTTATAAATGCTAGACTATATTAGAGGGGGAAAAGATGGAGGAGCTGGCCTTTACGAAGTCTATCGTTAGGCAAGAAAAGAAAAATATACGAAGAAATTAAGTTAAAATTGAGTTTCAAACTTAACACGCAATATTCTGATCACAAAAGATGAATGAGAAGATTTTCTCGATGGAAACTAAAACTGAGTGATTTATTTTGTACAAAAGGGAAGGGAGTCCCGAAGTACTTTATACGTATCTCTATGTTTTCCAAAAGCATATTTTAAACTATATGTGGATTGTGTAACTTTATAATCACAACGTACATAAACAGAGATATAATTTTGGTGAGACATTGAGTGTGTTTGCGGCGTCTGAATATGTGTATTTATGTAGATCAGATACACCAACACAATTAAGTTAATTTGGTGAGGAACTGGTTTTCAAACGAAAATTTTAAATAATCTTATTGGCTCACTTAAACTACGTTTTGATGACGTTGCTGACGGGGACGGCGAAAAATACGTAGTTCCTTTTACCTCTGTCGCTATGACCCGCCTTTTCTTTCATACCCCTCCGTCCAGTGGAAGGGGGTCCGGGACTTTGACGCGCGCCCAGAGTACTCTGTTCTCCATTCCTACTCCTAAAATTAAATCTATCCCTGATAATATTTATTTAGTTTTTCAAGAAACCCTCTTAATTAGGTTGATAGCTTTCGTCTCGTCTTGGAGAGGTTTATTTTGGTTTCCGAACTTGTTTAAGAACTAAGCTATCACACGAAACTTTAAAGTTTACGTCATCGTAATTTTTCTTCTTACTATAGGTTACAATTTGTAAAAAAACCATTGAGCCTCTATATTATGGGATATCAATAAAACCTTAATAAAATGGACTCCACTTCGCTTGTAATTTTGAAGACAAGTGCACGCACACATTCGATCAATTTAACTCCGTGTATGGACAACCTATATATAGCCCATGCAATTTTCATGAATAGGATAATCCTAAAGATTGGCTGGCTGTGTATAGCATAGCAGCACCAAACCTAAAGTCGATGAAAAACGATCTTAAGCCTTGGCCTAGCACCCGTACCGTACTACGTCTGCAGAATTCTGATACGAAAACCTAATCGAGTATGTTACTTGTAATAAATGGCTAAATTTTCAAATTATTTAGGAGGAGGTTCGTTTCCAGCCCGAGAAAGAGAAGTAAGTATATGTCATCCATGTAATCAACATCAAAAATGAAGTACAACAGGAATTCCCTCTGGAGATTTCCCGCCATTAGATCGCGTGAACTTCCCACGGGCCTATTTTATATATATAGAAGTAGATAGGGGCGATTCCCGATTGGCCTATTTTAACCTACCGGCGGAACATACAGTTACATATCGCCACGCACGCGAACCTCCCTTCCTCCTATACTGCAATTCAAAGTTCAACGTCGCTAGACACGTACTTGTTCGTGTATTCAAGGAAAGATGAAATAAAACATATCGACAAGTTCGGTTATACCGAGAAATCGTTGCAGAGGCAATTTCAGTTGTCCTCGTATGGTCAATATTTCTATCATTTTCTTTTCCTTAAGATTAACATTATGACCTAAGAAAACATACATGGAGTTACAAAAATGGTGGTAGGACCGATGTACTGTGGGTTCTATCAAAGAGAATATAAATATACCAAGAGAAGCAGAAAGTTCAGCCTTTCCCATGGCTTTTGAAAAGCCCGGTCACGGTTTTGGAGGAACTAGACCCGGTTTTTGTTGATTGATAAGCAGCGACGCCTTTTATTGGTTAAATTATGTCGGCTGTTTATTTTTGGTGGTGGCAAAAGGGTTTATCTCTGAGTTGAACTTTGACGTACAAAAGGTAATTTTTAAGTAGACGACATGGTCACGTGAACAACCGGAACCAGTTCCTCCAAATTCAGAGCCGCTCCCTATTTCCAAAGTTTCTGCTCCTCTTGGTATACTCTCTTTGGTTCAATTTTGAGACGAAAATGTTCTATGCCCTAGAATATAATGCCCTAGAAGTTACATTTTCGACTCAAAATGGTCCCTAAAAACCTTTGAGCCTCGCTCTTACCACCCCTTTTGGAACACCAAAGATTCAAGCTACCTTTCATAAAGCCCTATCACGCACCACGATTGTACAACACCAGAGCACCCCAGACCAGTAAATAGAATGAATACGCTATAAGGTAACAGGACTGCATAGCCGGTGAACTGAGAGAACTGACCAACTAATGAACTATAACCAGAAGTATATAATACTCCTCTTCGAGAGAAGTGTACCACAAAGTGGTCGGGATAATTGTAACACGATTCTTCCCAACATCATTTTACATTTGGAGCAAGGTTACTATAGTCCGAATCACATACGCAATAAATAGTTCCCTCAACATTACTCTATATTAGCGCTTAACTATTTGCTAAGGCGCATGCGCTTGGGCATTTTTGTCCCACGTAAAGACAATCAAGGTTTATGGTTTGATTGCTGAGGATTTAGAATCAAACAGTTATAGAATTCACCCCACAGTGCGATAGTTACCCATCTGAAGTTTGATGAGCGGGAAAGCAAACAAAAAGGGTGAGCCTGGGAAAGTATTAAGATGATCCTTCTTCTATTAACCCCTTTTGCTATAACCAAATACGAAGTATTGTTCAAATTGAGTTTCACAATCCCTTTAGGAGATCAAACCTTGGATGTTCTTACACATGTTAATATCCTTAGTTTCCGCAAAAATAACATTTTTATAGATTATTCTCTACCTATATTACATTTTTTTCCCTCTCTCTCTCTTTTTCTCTCCCCGAGTCAGGAGGACGGGGGAACCAAGAGCCTATTTTCTTATGTCACGGAAGATAGGAAATAAATGGGAGAAGTTCGTATAGGTAGGTAAGTAAAGGCAGGCAGTGACGCTAGGCGCGTGCCAGGGAAACATGCTTTTTTAAGGTTAAGGCCTTTTTATCAATCGATAAGCTCTAGTTCTTTCTATGTGTACCTTTCATTTAACAGTTTTCTCACTGCTTTTACTACCTCTCTCTCTCTCTCTCTCTCTGGTGGAGTTGGGAGAGACTCGGGAGTTATGGAAAGATCTAACCGTTTCAAATTTGACGACAAGGATACGTACGTCGACATGATATCGTTCCGGCGTAAAAACCAAGTATCTTCAGTTGTAAAATCGAGATTTTGAAGTATAGAATTTTAACCTTAAAATTTTGGGAAATTTACTAAAACCAAGAAGCGATATCTAGTTTACTAGGGAAAAGGTATAAATTCGCCACATTTCTAGCTTTATCTAAACTCCAAACGTAGGCCCGGAGTTAATCCCCGCCTCTAAATTACAACCAGCATCTCATTGGTTCTTGAAAACACACGTCAGCACGACGCGAATGACGAAAATTCCGTATTTTCCGACTGAGAAGAGGCGAAATAGCCCCCGGCCTCCTTTTATGCCTCCCCTCTTGCATTTTGAAAAGGGGGACTGGAACTATAGTGCACGAATACTTAGGCATCTGATACCTTCTCCCTAGTAAACTAGATATTGCTTTTTGCTAAAACCAAATGAAGACTTGTCTTAATTGTATTACAATTAACTTGAATAAATATTCTGGGTGTTTCTGATATTTGAAGGGGATGTTATTTTTGCAATTTAAGTCAAAAAAGTTTTATGAAATTTTTCCCATCCGGGTTACTGTTTTCAAGTTAAGATTGTTCAGAGTATTTAATTTGAAAGTTTCTCAAAAAAAAAAAAAAAAACTACATCATGCAGTTTAATGTTTAACTACTTACATAGTACTCTCTTTATGGTTTCGCGACTACTTTAAAATAAAAGGGTAGTTTAGCTAGTTAATTATAATTAGGGTTAGTGAAAAAAATAAATAAAAACTAGGTAACTCTCGATAAGAGGTATTGCATGGAATATCATGAAAGTCATCGCACCTATCAAAATGTATTCCTGGTTCCACCCCGTCATGTATATCAATTTTCGAACTCGCAATTCGTTCCCGGCCACTTTGGGCGAGCTGATATTGCAGCTTCTCATATATATATATATATATATATCGCGTACAGTATACATGTTACCGGTATCGGGCCATGTCGTCAGAGTAGAGCAATACCGTATACTAAGAAAACAGAAAATTCGATACAAATATAGACTATATTTTTTTCCAGCCATTTCCACCCATCACATTTCCGGCGACGCTCGTGAATTCGAGATGGTTCGTGAGACTAAAAAAAAAAACGCGGGAAAATCTCCCGTTCTCACGCGCGTGGAGGAGTAGGAGTAACGAGAGATCCCTATTCTAGGTTGCCATGGAAACGCGCGGGGAAAAATGAGAAAGCTACGTACAAAGACTTGAGTCGATTTCCGCTATATCTCATTTTTTTTCTTTCTTTTTCGTTTCGTTTTTTTTTACAATTTTATTTTTCATATTCGTGTTTTTGTTTTTATTTGATCATTTTTCATTCGGAGACTTTTGGAAATATATATTATTTTTCTTGGGTTTTTTTCTACAATGTATTTGAAACCGCCAAGGCTTAGGTACATGTCAAGGGTGCCTTCGGGCTAATGAATGATAAGAAATTGTACCAAAGAGAGTTATTTTTCAGAAGGAAAAAGAGTAAAAAAAAAAAAAAGGTCCAACCATCCTTGCTCCTGAAGGACAAAGAGATTTGTCTAAATTTGCCACTGTTTTCAAAGGGAGTATGAGGTGGGAGTAGGCTAGGACAGTTAAGTGTCGTACTACTGAAAATATATAGTGCTACTGTATAATCTACTGCGAGTGAAACGCAGCCAATGCGCTTTTTCCTTTCACTAAAAGCCCTAATTGGTAGGATTTATGGCAAGAAGATGGCAAACCTGACCCTCCAGTGAACCGAGTCTAACCAAACTAAACCTAACATAAAAAACGTCTAACCTTGTCTAAACCTAACATAAACAAAGCAAACAAAGCCTAACCTTGTCTAAACCTAACATAAACAAAGCAAACAAAGCCTAACCTTGTCTAAACCTAACATAAACAAAGCAAACAAAGCCTAACCTTGTCTAAACCTAAACGAAACAAAGCCTAAACTTGTCTAAACCCAACCTAAACAAAGCCTAACCTTGTCTAAACCTAACCTAAACAAAGCTAATAAATCCTAACATTATTGTCTAAACCTAACCTAAACAAAACAAACAAAGCCTAACCTTGTCTAAACCTAAACTAAACAAATCAAACGAAGCCTAATAAAGTCTAAACCAAACCAAACCTAAACCTAACCTAACTTAACACACCATGAATACTATACGAGGCTCGTCTTCATCCCTGATTTTACTGAGGTTTTCCCGGAGCAAAAGGTGAAGATGTGAAAATTTGTCTAGACTATTAAAACATCTTTTGAGGGACTGCGCTTTTGGGATCTGTACTTATGACTAAAAATCAGGATGGGTACTTCCTTTAAAGAGAGTATCAATAAATCTGGTAAAAGGTAAGATCAAAAATGCACCGAAGGTATTACGATTTCTCGCACGATACAATCTTACCATGCACCGGCACCTTTAGAGTAAAAAATAACCGATAAAACATTAAGGAAGGTTTGGCGGGGACCAAGACGATGATGCTTCATTTCTGACACTTTATGACGGCAGTTTTAACCCTGCTGAGTCCAACATAACCGTGATACACCCACTGTCACCCCCTGGCGCAAAAAAAAACCCCCGATGGGAAACGAAAGATAAAAGGTAATATTTTGATGGAAAATGCGGGTAAAAGGTAAAAAAAAGTACAGAGTAAATTTACGATACCCCAACCAATATATCCTTCCATTGTACTGTAGTCTGTACTAGGGGCTGTTCGCCTCCACGCCAAATTTAGTGGTCCTTTACGATTACGTGTGTGCCGTGTGCACCCCACCCGTTTGGTTTCGAAGCAGACGATCGAAAAACCCTCCTCCTTGCCTTGCCAGTATACCACCCTAAACATTAATCAAGAACCAACCATTCCCAAACCCTTAATTTTCTCTCTTCGCAAGTTAACTTGTCGAAGAAAATACCAGGTAGGACGTCATTTCGACAACTTAAGTTGGGTTTCAAGCCTGTTCGCCATGATTTGGTAAAATAATGAATATTTACAATTAACTCACGAATATTATGTAAAATATAGTTGCTTTCCCGTTGTTGAGAGGGGAACGCATTTCTCTTAACAGTTACTAACGATAGACAAACCTACATATTGAGATATGAAATTAATTTATGTAATTTTTGAAAACCCATTAAAATTTTGGTAAAAAAAAATTATCAAATGGTTTAAACCATGCTGAATCGTGAGCGCATTACACTTAATTTAGGCGCGAACTAATATTAAAATGAGGGAAAACTGGACTACGAAGTAAAATAGGCAAATTTTTATACTCTGTGGTAGTCTAGTATACTCAAAGGTTTTGACCCTGTGTGCCAAATTTTGGAAACTATTACAACGGTAATATAAAGGTAAATTACCATTGTAAAACTACGGTATGATATAAATCAGTATTTTACGGTGGTACTTGTTAAATTACCGACATATCTCTGGCTGCAAGCGTTTCTATTTTTGTATGAATGGGTTATTTAATATTCAGGGTGAATTTCGATTAATTCGCATTATAGGATCGTGCGTCTTTACCACATGGATATAGCTAAGTTGCAAAGGAACCCGCAACATTTTATTAGCGGTATGCACGGCAATTCACATGGCCTTTCTTTCCCTTTTTTTATTATTGCACAATATTTTGGGCCGTACGTCACTTTTGCGTCTTAAAGCGCTATTTAGGGTCCATTAAACGTAAGCCCAAAAATGGTGACCCCTTCATTAGGCGGGTAATGATATCTTATTATTAAATGCGCAGGCCGGGGACTTTGGATTATCGCGCGCCCCGAAATGATCATCCACGTGGCCTCGCGCCATTATTCCACGAGACAACGCTCGGTGCTGGCATCTCCCGCCTTTGACTGTATTATGGGCTACGGGAAGATAAGAAGAGGTGCCACTTTAGTATATAACGTGAATAATATACGCGCCACAAATTAACTGCGTGGGTGGAGGCGAGGTTGTATGATATAGGAAGGAAGGGGCGAATTTGGGATGGGGGGGTTTTTTTTTTATTGTTTTCCAACTGACAGGAGTACTTGAATGATGAGGAATTAAACAGTGTCACAAGATCGTGGGACACTATTTACTCCTCATTTTACCAAAGAGGAGAGAGAGACGGAGGATAGGCAGCCGTGATCCATGCGTGGTGAGAACGGGGTAAGTCTACGGTACGCCGAGGCGCTTGTGCGCAGCTTTCTCGCGCATAACTGACGTAGGGGATGATGGACACTATTTTACCAAAGAGGAGAGAGAATCAGTATAGGCAGCCGTGATCCATGCGTGGTGAGACCGGGGCCGGGGTAAATCCACGGTGCGCAGCTTTCTCGCGCGTAACTGACGTAGGGGTTGACAAAGAAAAGGCGAGTAGCTCCCCCATGCGCAAAGGATATGTGCACTGATACTAAACGTATCGAATATAGATTGTACTACCCCCTATTTTCCCATTTTTCATCGCATTTTTTTATAAAGCACGTTTCTATCTCTTCTCTCTCCTCTTTGATGATTTTTCATGACGTCTACAGTAAAAAGGTTGGGAGTGGAACCTCTGAAGGAAGTACACTTGTTGTTTTTACTAATAAACTTTTGATAAAACCGATTACTTGCATTTCACCTTCGCTGTGCCCATTGTTATATCATATCGCTATGGCAGGACAGCAAACCAGGTTTGATGAGTGTTGCACAACAGAAGAATACAAGTACGTAGACTTTGATTCGACAACACTATAAAGATCCGGCTACTGAACAGGAAAAAAACAGTACCTATGGTATTTGTGTTCGCCTCCACACGAAGAACAGACTATACTTTGCAAAGGATTCTTCGACAAAAAGTCAAAATCTGATCTACGCACATGATTCATGTACCAGAGAAACAGCTTAACCCTATTTCAAAGTAACCACGCGCATCTGCCAAGCGAAAAATTAACCTATCGACGCAAGACCCAGATGGCTCTATATAACACCTTTTCCTACAAAAACCAGGATGAAACTAAATAAATACATAGAAAAAAAACTTTCTTTGGCCAGAGGGTAAAGTGAAGTAAAGTAAAAAAAAATGCTCCAGAAGCACTCGAGAGTTGAAAGAAAAGTAAATTTACGATTAGGGATGGCTAGTAACTTTGGCGATAACCCGCCATGGAAAAAGAAGGATATGGCAAAAAGTGAAGATATTGTAGAAGTATATTAAACTAAAGCTATTAATTATCATTCACAGAAACTCATTCGTGATTTTCCTTCACTTCGAATTAAAGCCCCAATAGTCGATGCTCCTAACACCAGCCTTTTTTGTGAAACACGTTCGTCACCAAGGCTTAATTGGAAGAAAGAGGTGAGATGGAGTTGAATGTTTGTGGGCGCTGTGAGGGGATGAAAGTCTCCCAGAGTACCTTGCGCAAGCCCCCCCTGCCGCGTGCCGCCATTTAAAAATAGGAGCTAGTTTCCATGATATAGCTTCTCTTTTTAAGTCACAGGGGCATCGTTTGACGTTTCCCTACCATACGACCATTCCAAAACGCTGAGGATGCTGGGAGGAGGACTTGGTTGTCGTGGATGGAGGTAAAGAGGCCAATTTATAGCTAGGGAGATTCAACTCCATCTTCCCTCTGTTCTCCAAGACCAAGGGTTGCGGGAGAACATCTAGTTTTTCGAAAGAATTAACTTTATAATAAAAATATATTTCCTTAGTCCTTACTTACAATAATTATAAATATAACGCGATTACTTAATAAACACGTTTAATAAAGAAAAATTATGACTTATAAATGAAAGGACATCCCTGGTGAGAGACTCAGAGGTACTATTTTAGAATGTCAGAGAATTTACACTCTTCAAACAGTAATTTTTAAGTTATTGGGAAACTTCATGAGGAATTTAAACTCCTAATTGTACTCTAACAAACACAATGGGTCGTGCGCCTCAAAGGGGTTTACAAAATAAGCTTTGAAAATAAATTTATAAACCCACAACAAAGTATTAGAGAGGCAGCAAACCTAATTTCTGATGTCATTACTCATTATCAAGGAGGAACCTTCAGGATGTTGTCTTTAGAGAGTTTGTACGTTCAATAGCTTCGAATTCGTCTACTTAATTCTAGCCAGTTTTAAAGAAACGCGTCATACAGACACTCTAACCCTAACCAGGAGGGTAAAGCAAGCCCAGCTCGGTCCCTAGCCTGGGTAAAGAATAGGGAATACAGAATGGAGGAGAGAGAGGTTAGGTACCCAGATGTTCCCGTTCCCGGGAAACCAACGTAAAGAAGCCGCCAAGGCTTATGTTGAAATGTACTATACCATGGCAGTATACAGCAGGGGGCACACTCACACACATACAGAAACGTTGGCTGGGTAGGGTCGAAGTAGCACGTGCCGTCACTATACCCAACCCTGCGCCACACGTAACGTAACGTTCTGTCTTCTAGCAGCTCCCTCGTAACCTCTTACCTAACCTTTCTCGTATGCACCCTATCCTATAAAGGCAGGGATCTGAGGAAGCCCGAGTAACTCGTCATCGCGGATGAGAGTTAAGAAAAGAATTCGTCAGTAGAGAAACCTCCTATTAACGCCATCACATTTTATTACAGCAAATAAGACGTAACTGCAACTTAACCACGATTTTTGTAACGTCGAAAATAGGATGAGAGAATTTTAGGAATAGACTATATTCATTATTTAATGTGTAATCAAAAGGAGGGCTGAAGTGCTGGGGAACACGTACTTATGAAAAGGTACAGTACATCCGGTTTGAAAGCCAACCAATAGGGAGCTAACAACTGGCTAGGGGGAAGAGATAGTCTGACGTCACGCAGCCCCTCTCTGGTTGGCTTTTAAGCGCGTAGAATAACCGATAGGGGGGATGAAACTCCAGTAAGAGATAGAAGGGTGTGACGTTTCAGGGTCGGAACTGTTAGCTCCCTATAGTTGCTTTACCCCGATCGCATTTGAATCATAGAGGATATACAGTAGAGGAGTAGCCTTTATCAATACATAAGGGATTATCTTGCCAAATGTTTTGTTTACTATTCATTTCCGGTTTTATCCCCATTGGGCGATAAACAAGACATGTCATTATTGGTTGAAAAATGTCGTCCGCTTTATTTTATATCCTCGAGTGTGATATTTAGACCCAAGGTAACCACGTGTCTACCAAGAAACCGAGTGCCTGAAGTAGATCCAATAAATTTTACAAGAATTGAATACAACAACTGTTTACTCCTCAATGTTTGAATCTTCTTTTGATATTTAACTAGTGTTGGTTCAACTAAAATATTTGCACGCGATCGTTGCATTGGCCATAACGGGATTTTATAAATCAGTTTATATATTTAATTTCAATTCCAGTGCATTAAAAACTATAGTGCATTTTACACGCAGCCTTGACAGACTATAGTCACGCTAGAGTTACGACATTCTCCTCTTCGAAACTGACAAGGTTAAAAGAGAGGCTTTGACGTCGCTGACAAGATACGTAGTGAATAGAGTCGCGCGCGTGGCACGTGCCGTTGACGAGACGCAGCTGGTTTCATCTAAACTATACAGTACACCCCCCCGCTACGCTATACGCTTTACTATCGTCATTGTAAAAGCGTAAAAACCCGGGTTCAACTCTGCCTGTAAGCTTAACACTAAAAATAAGACTATTACCTACCTCCTTGGTAAGGAGCTGAAAACTGTTCAAAGGTAAAGTGACGGGTACAAATTTCATATTATTTTCTCCTTCAGTTACAATTTTTTTAGGGTTTTGCGTGAATGAGCTAGGGAGTGTACAGAGGGTTCGCGGATCTGTTCTTCGTCAAGAACAGAAATTAAATGAGGTTCCAGACGGACGAGTATAGACCCAAACAAAATTAAGACGGATGCAGTTCCACCCACGGAACTGTGGGTACAAACGACTCGAGAGAAAAAACCAGAAATAATAAATAAGGCGTTTTATTAGCTTTAGAAATACGCGATTCGATTTAAAACTGTACTTTATCATGAATTTATTTTATGTATGGTGTACTATGTAAAATTGTTAAAAAATGCAGTACGAAGCTGTACAGTACAACTCCATCTACAAGAGAAGTAAAGGCGAGTTTCTCTAAATACTTAAAATATCAGTATCTTCCAACTCTTAAAAACTATTTTCGAGTTTCCATTTAAAAACGATTCCATTTTCTATTTAAAAATTTTGGGGTAAAAAAATAATTGGGATTTTCAAAATAATATTAGGATTTAAAAAAACATAGGGTTTTTAAAATAATTGGCTTTAAAAAAAAATTAGATTAAAAAAATCTATAAAAAAATGTATTTAAAAAAAATTCTTCAATAAAAATTGAAGATAAAAAACTATTTTAATTTAATTAACGGCCATTTTGAATGTCATTCGGATCCCCTACATGCCCTACTGACCGCCAATTACGGGGAGCGACCCAACTTTACCCAGAACGAATACAACATCTACGGCCGCAATTATCTGGATCCTCCGTACACCCCCCGAGCCAACCTCGAGTTAACCCTAACGGGACTTCACAAATAAAAAATTGACAAAAAGACGAACTTACAGGAAATATTTCATCCCAAAATGATTTGAATACTAGGTTCCTCGATCTTGGCCCAGTTTTGATCACAAAATTAATCCATTTCGGCCTAACTTTAAATATTTAAATCCGACTTTAAAAATTAGCAATAATTCTTTCATCGACATAACCGATTAGCTCGCGCCAACTGACAAAGGGAGAGCTTCGGGAAGAAGGGGGACGATAGAGAAGGGGGAAGGGAGAAATATGAAGTTGCGTTTTTTGAACTCGCGCTCTCAGAGCGAAGGGGACGTAAGTCGCTATGGAGATAAGGCTAATTTGGCGGGCTTTTTACTAAGAGTTTAAGGCTGAATTCAAAAACATTGTAATTTACAATTTAGCTCGTATCTTCAGAAAAAACAAGTGCACTAACACATTAAAATTGTCATTTTAAACGCATTTGATGTTTTGACATAAGTCAAACGTCGAGAAACGATATTACAATGCAATTTTATGACAAAAATATAGGATATTATAGGACCTTTCATGTAATTATAGGATAATACAGGACAGGTTCAAAAGTATAGTTTTATTATAGGAATTATAGGACCGCTGGGCTCCCAGGGCCATAGCCTGATCTAAGCCTAAATTAAAACCTTTTAAAATTAGGCCAATAGAAAAACAAACGTTCTGCAAAGTGATTATTAATCTAGGCGTTATCTACGAAGCAAACTTCTTAGAAACATTTTTTTCCATGGTATTTTCGTTAAATTCTTTCGATCTATCCCTTGTAATATAATTTACCGCTATAAATAATCTTCTCTACTTCTCTAAAATTCCCAGACACTAAAAGCAATTTCGAAAATAGGAATTTAAAGAAAAAGTAAACAAAAGATTTCACAATGTAATTCCACGTCACAAAAACCTCTCTCAGTAAAAACCATCAATTCATTTTGTAACGCTTTTATGGTAAACACAATCAAGAACACATACAATTCTTGAGAACGTACGAATATCCATCTCAAATTTCCCTCGCCCTGACACTAGAGACTCGCAGCTGAGACGTTACACGCGTGTCAATATGGCGGAGTTACAAAATGGAAGGCTAAAAAACATAAGATTGCAGCACTACAGAGCTATTTCATGGTTCAGAAGAATTATTTATATTGAAAATCCCTAACTTTACAGCTTATCCCTGACCAAATTTTGCCAATATCCCTGACCATTTTAAGGTGTTTACCAGAGCCCACTTCATCACACTTAGGCCATATTTAGTATTACTCGAAGCATGGTTTGACATACCAAAAGAAATCCCTGACCTTCCACAACCCAAAACCCTGACTTATCCAGGTTCCGTACGAACCCTGAACTTTAATTCCTATAAAATCCTACATTTTCCTATACTTTAACAAATCATTCCATAAAGTCCAATATTTCTGTACTTTCGAAATGAATATCTCATATAAATTCCTTTACAAAATAACTATTAGTTTGTTCTCAAGTTTCGTATGGGTTCTTTGACACAATGCCTAGAAAAGTCTCGAAGTCTGAAAATAATAGAATTCCTAAAGAAAAACCAACAAGTTAGAGAAGAGCGTACGTAAAATATGGGTCTACCGAATTTAAAACAACTTGACTACAACAATGTTTGAAAGGTCAAACAAAAAACTTCTAAAATAAAATCAAAAATCCGACTGTTCTTTTATAACATCGAATTTATTCACCATAATTTAGACACCCCCTTCTTCGAAAATCCCCTATTTTATGTAAAACAGGTTAGATGTGGTTAAAAAAGGACCCTTTCTACCAAGTGGTAGGACACTCGCGAAATGTTAAGCCAAAGTAATCGCTAAAAAACTGATAATAAACTACTAAATTAGATTCTTCCAAAAATCACCTACAATTTGTTAATTACCAAGCTAAAATTTTTCTTTCCAATTTAAATGAATTAATATAAAACAATGAATATTTAGAATTGGACCTAAGTCGTTTAGATTATTAAAAAAGATACGAGAAGTTAAGTTTTCTAACACGACTCAACAAGCGTTAGGCTTCTCAGTGAAGCCAAGAAGCGATATCTAGTTTACTAGGGAAAAGATATAAGATACCTAGGTATTCGCGCGCCATAGTCTCAGTCCCCCTTTCAAAATACAAGGGGGGGGACGTAAAAAGGAGGCAGGGCTATTTCGCCTCTCCTCTGTCGGAAAATACGTAATTTTCGTCATTCGCGTTGCGCTGACGTGAGTTTTCAAGAACCAATGAGATGCTGGTTTTAATTTAGAGGCGGGGATTAACTCCGGACCTACGTTGGGACTGGAGACAAAGCTAGAAATGTGGCGAATTTATACCTTCTCCCTAGTAAACTAGATATCGCTTCTTGGTGAAGCAGATGACATTTTGAGTCTACAGGGTGGCCTAATTACAGTCCCTTCACAACATTACGTCATGATCTGCTTCACCTAAATTTGCTCAGAAGCTTATTTAAATATTTGAAATAGTCTTTATTTGTTTTATAACCAGACATGATACACGAAAAGCTAAATATCCGGTCCCTCGCACCCAGAGCCCTCAATTTTCCCCTACTAGAACGAGAGGAGACCCCTTTGAAATGAATCGAAGCGAAAAATTCTATTCCGCCATAAAAAAACTGTCTCACCCACAATATCCTCTAAAAATACAAAAGACCCAAAGGGATTTCGCTCCTAGACCTTCAACAGAAAGAGTGGTTGGTATAGCGGGGACAGAACTATAGAAGGAGCAACAAGATTTAGTTCCTAAAGGGAAGCCAACAAGCAGAGGAGATCCCTCAAACGTGGTAATAAGTCTCTTCGACGTAAAAAAGGGTGTAGGCAACCTTGGGACGTACAAGGAGGTTCATCCATTGCCTTCTCTGCGCACTTTCAAGATCCAAAATACCTAGAGCGCAGGCACCGAAAAGCGAGATGGAAGGCAAAGGTGTTACCCCCTTGCCTTTCCCTCTTAGATACATGGAAGAGGATAATATTATTTCCTATTGGGCATTCCCTTTTGCGATTTGCGAATTTTATCAAAAGCATACTAGCACACGCAGTTTGGAGAAGCCGAGAGCTTCCATTTGGGTATACGGTACGTCACACCTTATTAAGTCTTAGCACGGACTAGGCAGCCAAAATGGTGGTGGGTTTCAGCTGTCCCCACACTTCCCTTTTGCGATTTGCGAACTTTATCAAAAGCATACTAGCACACGCAGTTTGGAGAAGCCGAGAGCTTCCATTTGGGTATACGGTACGTCACACCTTATTAAGTCTTAGCACGGACTAGGCAGCCAAAATGGTGGTGGGTTTCAGCTGTCCCCACACTTCCCTTTTGCGATTTGCGAACTTTATCAAAAGCATACTAGCACACGCAGTTTGGAGAAGCCGAGAGCTTCCATTTGGGTATACGGTACGTCACACCTTATTAAGTCTTAGCACGGACTAGGCAGCCAAAATGGTGGTGGGTTTCAGCTGTCCCCACACTTCCCTTTTGCGATTTGCGAACTTTATCAAAAGCATACTAGCACACGCAGTTTGGAGAAGCCGAGAGCTTCCATTTGGGTATACGGTACGTCACACCTTATTAAGTCTTAGCACGGACTAGGCAGCCATAATGGTGGTGGGTTTCAGCTGTCCCCACACATAAAATCCACCAAAATGGCCATGAAAATTACGCGACGAGTCTTAGCTCATTCCTTAATTGAGAACTCTCTAATACTTGTACAGTATATTTAAGGACACGAGGATTTCAATATGTAAGATGTCCCCTCTCAAAAATACCACTAACTTTCACCAAAACGATGCAAAGGACTGAAGAATGCGGTAATTCACCTTTAAAACGGAACCAACTAAGCAGCGTCTCAAACTCTGTAACGTAAAAGCACACCTTGGAATTAAAATCGATTTAAAGGGCGACATTTTGAGAAATGTAAAAGGACACCTTCGGTTGACATTAAAGTCTGGGTCGCGCTTCTAACGAAAGAGTAATGTTAGACGTAGTCAAGAATGATTAGGTTTAATGATCACCGCCCGCTAGACTATAGTTTTGTAGTCGAGGGTTCCGTAAACTTTTAAATAGAGAACTTTAAAAGCGTACAATCTAGCCGAGAGTCGAGTGCAAAGTGGGCGCGCGGGGTTGTTTGTCTAGACTCCCTGGGCAGGAGTTCCTTGAACCGGGCTAGACGGTCGAGTGCCATTTACAGGGAGAGGTTTGGAAATTTTTCAAAAGTGATCCTTTTACACGCGCCATTGTGTACTTAATAAATAAGCTCCAAAATCGTTCAAAATTCCTAACGGTTAAATCTGTAGTTCCAACTTCCAGAGCTTGCTGGGAAAAGACAAAGAGTATCTCCATTGGTTACCAGGTTTGGAAATAAGGTTTATTTCTGAACTAGTCCTCCGGACCAGTGACCCGTGATGTCTTAAATATGAAACTGGTCCCGGGACCAGTGACCCTTCCCCTATTTATTTTTCTACTGGTCCCAGGACTTGTGGTCGTTCTCTCTTCTTAAAAAAATCTCTCTCGGCTTAGGGTTGTATACACAAATGGAGTCGAAATTTATGTTAAAATGAAAATAATTAAAGAGGTCCCCATATCAATTTTTAATAAAAGTAGGAATTAATAAACTAGTCATTGGGACCAGTGACCCTCACGTTTTGAATAAAAAAAGTCGTCCAAGCTATTAATAAACTGGTTTTTGACCTGTAAACCTGTCTTATTTCCTAGCCTGTTGGTTACTATACCATGCTCTGAGCAGACGATATCAAGATAAAAACAACGAGGTTACCACTAGAGAATTCCTCCACGGTATAATTACTTATTCGATCAGCTTTCAAAGATATTGGAACTTCTTTCAATGCGTAGACAAACAAGTTTTATTTATTATAGGGCTTTTAAATCAGAAAACATTTTTAGGCGTAAAAGATAAGAAAGTTAATTTTAATTCACAAACAGCTCAGATCCAAAAAGGACAAGTTCAGGTAACATAACATTATACCTTAAATGAACGATTTGTTTTTCAAAATATAAAAGGTAAAATAAATGATCTCTTAAAACAAAATAATTATTATTTAGTTAGGCTTAAAAACGAGGACTACTGCGCCGCCATTGGTTTAGTGGCGTCTGCTTACCTCGACGGGATTGGTTGAATTCTCACAGACAGAGAGGTAAGGGCAGCGTGGGAAAAAAGGCGGTGGCACAGGGCAAATGACCAGTTTAAAAATTGCCTGGGCCAGTTTCAAAATTAAATGGGAGGGGGGTAGTGGTCCACCAGACCACTAAGAAAATGCAAAGGTAACCGAGTCCACACATCAACTATTTTAATTATCCACTTCTTTAGTTTAGCAGACGACGCGCCCTGGTCAATGGTCATGGGCCAGTTCATTTATTCCAGTCCAGGGGGGTCGCTGGCGTAATGTCCAGTTTTAAAGAAAGGGGTAAAAGAAAGGTTCGATTTAGCAGACGCCATTAAGCCAATGGCGGCGGCACAGTCGTCCTCCTTTTAAAGACTTATTAAATGCTAATTATATTCTAATAGGGTATCATTTATTTTCTTCTAACATTTCTGCTTTTATATTTAGAAAAAGGCCATTCTTTTAAGGCATAATGATAATATTATGTTTCTAAACCTTTGCTTTAATTCCCAACTACGCAATATCTTACGATTGAGCGTTTTATCAAAAACACACTTTCGAAAAAGCGCAGAATCGCCACTATCATCAGTATACTGGCTCCAATATTATTGAATATTAAGTCAAGTATTTTATCAAAATTTGAATCGATGTATTAAATTTCCGTTTGGTTGAATTTATTTTCCAACCAAAAACATTTCGCGAGAAATTTCATTTTTTCCAAGAAAGACGAGTGTGTTTACGATTTTATTTCACCCTTCAGTAACTAATTTATATCCTCAAAAAGAAGCTAGGCGCTGATGATATCAGGAATCGAGTCTGATAAAACAAGCTTAAACAAGGACAATTAAGAAGTGACTGGAAAACTGAATCGATAGTGAGATGATGGAAAAAGGTACAACAGCTAAAATTACTTTTTCAAGTTAAAGCCGTTAAAGTACCCGCTGAAATTTACGTTGGATCATCTAATTACTGCATATTGAAACCATGTTTAATCATATGTAAGGGGGGAATGGTGCTAGTTACGTTAACAAGAAAGCCGTCATGCGCGGTTTTTCAGTCAAAATTTGAACCGAATTCTATTATATTTAAGGCTGAAATAAAACCTAATTTAGAACGACATATACACCACATAGCAATGATTTTCATAACAGATATCATAAGTTAATATGTTCCATAAGTTTGTCACTGATTACTGAGAGCTTAGGTGAAACTTCATTAATTCTCTGATGAGGCGCTGACAAAGGCTTAGTACAGACTAAATAGGAAGATGGACTTCAAAACTAACAGAGTGTAGTCAATTCTCGCGTCGATCTCGAACTACCTCTCAGCATTACGAATTAAAGGTAGTGTCATACTTATGGAACATATCTTATAAACTTAAGCAGCTATGAAAGGAAAAAAATCACGGTTTTCATTTTTATGACCGCTAGTTGGGCTCAAGTTTTCCAATGATTTTCGGGCAAAATAACAGGACTGAGCAATTGCACGCGAGTCCCTCGTTAAAGGTCCTTGGTTTAACACTTCGTTTTATATACATATTTTTTTAGATGCCCAAGGAGACGGATTTTCCATTAGTAGTCATTCGAGTGGAAGGAGGCGCAGCAGTTTGGGGACGTCCTTAACGTGATTAGCGAATATTCGCCTTCTAACCCTAACCCCTATCGGCAATCTGCAGAGTCGAGAATAAGGGAGAGAAGAAAAAAACTTAACCCTACATTAAACTTGAAAGAAAAGAAATTTGGTTCACACGCTGTTATAGATATCGCAAACATATGGATTGGTAAATATTCATCCAAAAGCAGGGCAGAACCTGTAAACATGGTAATTCGCAATATACAATTTCGATGAAACTAAGAGGGAAAGACAGGGGGCGTAAAACTTTGCCTTACATCTCGCTTTTTGACGCAAGCGCTGTAGTCTTTTTGTATCATGAGATTGCGCAGAGATGGCAATGTATCAACCCCCCTTGGTTGTACCGACAATGAGAGTTGCCTTCCCCCTTTTTTACGTCGAAAAGGTCTATTGCGCAGATATCAAAAGCACACTTTAGAAGAAGAGCGACATTAATTGCGCATTTTCACCGGAGACAACAACAAAAATGGTACAGGATGAATAGTAAATATCAATCGATAGCCATTCAGGGACGTATTTTTGATATCTATGATGAAGATTGCGGGGGGGGGAATCGAAACGCAGCTCTACTTGCAGCAGAGTGTATTGAAATTTTGCAAGGCTGTTGCGTCGATTTGGTCCCCAATTTTCCGAGTCTCTTTGACGGGAAATATTCAATTTAAATGCCAAATTATCCGTGAATGTTTGTCCGATCCCACCCCCAAAAATTAAGCCTTTGCTAAGCCTAATACTATTGACGCGATAAATTGGGACCAAAGACGTTGGAATACATAATAATGCTCGACCCCACATAGCTTGTGTACTACCAAGGGTGACTGATAATGAATGTTCCGAATATGACGTAGGTATTTCTAAAAATAACAAATAGAACATTAAGCATAAAAATCCCCAAATATCATCAGAGGTGTACTTATAGCATCTGGGATTATATATACTTATGCCTATTATGATTTTTCGAGATAAAAATTATAATGAAAATAATAAGGTTAGGAAAGTAATTCCACATGGTTCCTGTTCCAGATGAAAAGACATGGTATTTTGTGAAAATTCAAAGGACTTTACTTGTAAAGCATTGTAAGAATAACATTAGACCGTTTTCAAATGTTGGGGGTAAAATAGTCTCCTGTGTTTGTGAACATCTTGTTGTCTTAAGACGGAACTTCCAACCGATGAGGCGAAACAAAGACGTTTGATGGAATCTCCTTGCAGCACCGAACTCACTTAAAGTATTTTGCTAATGACTTCAAAGTATACAGTTTTTATTCGTAATTACAAGCAATGATATACGACAGTGTACGTGTAAGTTTACAGTACTTTGTTATTGCTACAGTTTTCAAGGCTTGCACCATTAAAACAACTTCTTTTAGTATGATTCATGGGTGTAATACCAATAAAAACATAAGAACTCAATAACGGTAAATCATAGGTAAATTGAGAGCATAAAAATAAAAACACAAAGTAGAAAACTAATAATTCATATATTAATAAAAGTATTAAACGATATAGTGTGTTGTGGATCAAACAAGATATTATATCTAAAAGCTAATGATTTTCGATAACTGATGACGTGGAGTTACATTCTCCTTGGTCAGTTCGGACACTCAATTGCAACTTCAGTTCCTCTATCTTTTCTCGCATTTGCTTAATCTAATCATTTTTCTGCGCAATAAGCGACTGGGCTTCGGCTTCCGCTTCGTCCTTATTCTTAAAACGGGCTAGTTTTGCCATGTGCTCCGATAACATGTTTTTAATTTCTTCGTTTCTTATCGCGTTTAAATCAATTTGGTCAATCGCGCCAATACCGGCACCATTATCTAGTAAGTATCGAACAACTTCCAATTTCGAATTGTATGCAGCGCCCAATAAGGGTGTCCGGCCTGATTTATCCGCGTGTCTCACTTGTGCTCCACTTTCTACGAGGAATTTCACTACATCTAAATGCCCGAAAAAGGAAGCCTCAAACAAAGGCGTTTTTCCATATTTGTTCGCTTTTTCAATTTTAGCTTCCTTTTCCACTAAGAATTTAACGACATCTAAATTTCCACTTCTGCAAGCCCCAAAAAACGGTGTTTCTCCCCGTTTGTCCGCCACTTCAATTCTAGCTCCCTTTTCCACTAAGAATTTAACGACATCTAAATTTCCACTTTTGCAAACCCGGAGCAACGGTGTTTCTCCGTATTTGTCCGCCACTTCAATTCTAGCTCCCTTTTCCACTAAGAATTTAACGACGTCTAAATTTCCACTTCTGCAAGCCCGGAGCAACGGTGTTTCTCCGTATTTGTCCGCCACTTCAATTCTAGCTCCCTTTTCCACTAATAATTTAACGAAATCTAAATTTCCACTTCTGCAAGCCTCGAATAACGGTGTTCGTCCTGTTACGTCGGGCGTTTCAATTTTGACTCCCTTTTCCACTAAGAACTTAACGACATCTAAATTTTCACTTCTGCAAGCCCAAATAAACGGTGTATTTCCGTTATTGTTAGTCGTTTCAACTTTAGCTCCTTTTTCTACCAGGAATTTAACGACATCTAAATTTCCACTTTCGCAAGCATAAAAAAACGGTGTTACTCCCCATTCGTTTGCCGTTTCAAGCTTAGCTCCCTTTTCTACTAAGAATTTAACGACATCTAAATTTTCACTTCTGCAAGCCCAAATAAACGGTGTATTTCCGCGATCGTCAGTCGTTTCAACTTTAGCTCCCTTTTCCACTAAGAATCTAACGACATCTAAATTTCCACTTCTGCAAGCCCAAAAAAATGGTGTGTGTTAGCCGTTTCAAATTTAGCTCCCTTTTCCACTAAGAATTTAACGACATCTAAATTTCCACTATTGATAGCCACGAATAACGGTGTATTTCCGCGATCGTCAGTCGTTTCAACTTTAGCTCCTTTTTCCACTAAGAATTTAACGACACCTAAATTTCCACTTCTGCAAGCCGAAAAAAACGGTGTTGTTCCGTCATTGTCCGTTCTTTCAATTTTAGCTCCCTTTTCTACTAAGAATTTAACGACACCTAAATTTCCACTTCTGCAAGCCGAAAAAAACGGTGTTGTTCCGTCATTGTCCGTTCTTTCAATTTCAGCTCCGTTTTCTACTAGGAATTTGACGACGTCGAAATGTCCGCCTTCTGACGCCGCGAATAACGGTGTTTGTCCATCATTGTCGGCTGCTTCAACATTCGCTCCTTTTTCCAGCAACAATTTGACCAAGTCCAAATACCCTTTCTGTGAACTCAGGAATAGAGGAGTGCGTCCATCTTTGTCGCTCTTGTTGACGTCTTCCCCATTGGACAATAAGACACTTATCGAATCTTGGAAGCCACTAGAGAAGGTGTCGTTTATAATTGACAACCATACTAGTATCCACAAAGCCTTCATTATATCTAAAGGCAACCTTTTCCGTGCAAATTGGCGCACTTCGGATGTCGATGCCTGCGTTAGAATTGTGAAACCATGCGTTACTTAATAATTCCCAAAATGCTAGTAGGGTTAAAAATGCACTTGACTCCATCAGAGGAAGGAACTTTGCAGTTCTAGAGTCACACGCTATCAAGGCGCGAAAGCTAATAAATTTTCTTAACCTAATTAAGGAGTGTTTTATTACAGCCAATAAAGAATCGAAAAGGTGTTGTTCTACTTTGCTACAATAGAAACCCTTGGCGTATGAATACCCGTTGTTAAATTTGGTAAGAAAGAAAATATTTTGGACCAAATGTTTGGTGCAAAAGATTAAATTTGTTCTTTCTTTTGATTTTCTAACCTCACTCGACAATTTTTGACTTTTTGTCGAATCGAATCCAAGACAAAGCTCTTATGTAATTGTTAACGTGGCCTGATATCAACCGGTTAACTTTAGAACTATTGTGATGGCAGCGACGCGTCGTTTGCGGGGGAATAAAGGGGAACCGCCGTAAGCAACTTCATTAAGCAACTGATTTAAAGACAGCGAATGTTAATTTTGCACCTTTACAAAGCAACTAGCGGTTACCGGCGACTTCGATCGCGTGGAATTAGTATTATTTTTTATATTTCATCGAATTACCTTTATCTCAAACCTACGAAGTGGTTCCCAGCTGCTTGACACACGACTTGTCTCTATAATTCCAGCGGTGTTTGTGCCAAATTTGATCGCTATACTATAACTATATATATATATATGTTTATATCAGATAAAGGATAAAACGACACTGGGACGTTCATCGTGGCAATCATAGCTTAATTTTAAAGGAAAAACACGTTGCAGAATTTTCGTTCTTTCATTTCAAAGAGCGTATCAAACAACGGATAGCTTATATTGGTGCTATGAATTCGTCTACAAAATTAAAAATTAACGTTTGTATGTTTCTTTGACTTTCCCTTACGAGTTTCTATACAATTCATCCGATTGTTATGAAACTTTGGTGAGTTGTTGGGCCCAAGTCCGTCAAAGTTTTACAAGTCCTTTGGTTCACTTACTCTGGCGATGGGACGGAGGCGAACCCCTAGCCACTAAGCCTCTAAAGATCGTCCTATTCCAGATGCGTAACATTTTAGCTTTAAGAATAACACCTAATTAAGCATCGTTTTACTGTATTTGAAAGTTATAAAATATTATTTTCTTAAATAAAAATCACATATTTGAAAGGGCGTTGGTCCAAAGACTATTTAGTGTTTAGAATCCCGGGAAACGCTGGGTAGCTTAGCTAGACTTACAATATTAAAGACGATACCAACAATTAAATGAATTCGGGGTTGGTACGTAAAACTATATGGGATGAAGGAAATATTACAACCAGAGGGGTATCGTCCAGGTGTCTTCTTCGCGGTCAGCTTGTACCACGTGACGGGTCCCCCAGCTTAGCTTACCTACCACACTATTTGGTATCTTCTTTAACATTGTTAATGAATATTCATTACTTATTTTGGTCTTTCATTTTGAAAAAACGAAAATGTAATTATGAATTTTTCCTTTAATTGATAAGATACGAGGAACAGAAAACTAATACTAGGAAATTCTAATTATATCGAAAGAGTTGCGCGTATCTTTAAATATTTCCAAGGATTGAAACGAGAGACGTTTCCAAGGGAATATGACCGGTCTCAATCGACCTGAAAAGGGAGTATGACCTATGCAACGTTGTACAAATTCATATTGGTTCACAGCCGTTATGGATATCACAAACATATTGGTTGGTAAATATTCATCAACAAGCAGCTCGCAGAACCTGTAAACATGGTAATTCGCAATAGACAATTTCGATGGAACTAAGAGGGAAAGACACGGGGGCGTAAAACTTTGCCTTACATCTCGCTTTTTGGCGCAAGCGCTTTAGTCTTTTTGTATCATGACATTGCGCAGAGACGCCAATTTATCAACCCCCCTCGTTTGTACCGGTAATGAGAGTTGCCTTCCCCCTTTTTTACGTCGAAAAGGTCTATTGCGCATTTATCAAAAGCACACTTTAGAAGAAGAGCGACATTAATTGCGCATTTTCAACGGAGACAAAAACAAAAATGGTATAGGATGAATAGTAAATATCAATCGATAAGCATTCAGGGACGTATTTTTGATATCTATGATGAAGCTTGCGGGGGAAAAAATCGAAACGCTGCTCTACTTGAAGCAGAGTGTATTGAAATTTTGCAAGGCTGTTGCGTCGATTTGGTCCCTTCTCTTTGACCTTTGAAGGGAAATATTCCATTTAAAAGCCAAATTATCCGTGAATTTTTGCCCCCCCCCACACTCATAAAGTAAAGTTAAGCCTTTGCTAAGCCTAATACTATTGACGCGATAAATTGGGACGAATGACGTTAGAATACGTAATACTTTTAGACCCCACATATGGCTCGTGTACAGCAAACGGTGACTGATAATGAATGTTCTGAACATAACATGGTTATTTGCAAATATAATAGATAGATTGAAGGTTAGGCACTAAAAGCTCTATTTATCTTCGTAGCTACTTAGAGCATCAGGGATTAAATAATCTTATACCTAGTTTGTCCGTTACAAAATTGATAAAGAACATGAAGAAGATACCTTGTAACGTTGCCTGGATATGTTAACGTTACAATTCTCTCTACGAGAGCGATTTTAAGTAGCGAATGTAGGAGATGTTAAAAAAGTGACTCTTCGTTTAATAGAACTGATTTTTATTAGTCATAATAACAGAATCCCCCAAGTCAACCCTGTCATAAAACCATTCCGAGAGTTTCTTCTCATCTCTCCGCCAGGTCATCAAGCCATATATTCAGGTAGATTCGTGGAAACGCCAATTAGTGCCTAATGGCATACTAGTCCGGGAGGTCAGGGTCACGAGGACCACCCCAGCTAAGATGACAATAGGACACCCCTAAAGGCATACAGGGTTGGGGAGTATGGAGAAGCGCGGCTTTTAGTGCCAATACGGCGAGTGAAGTAGCCGGCCGTTACAACCTGAACACGGATAGGAAAGTGTGAAACTCTTTTACACGTGTAGTAATTCCACATAGTTCCTGTTTCAGATGAAAAGCCATGGTATTTTGTGAAAATTTAAAGTACTTTACTTTTAAAGCATTGTATGAATAACAAAAGACTGTTTTTCAATTGTTGGTGATAAAATATTCTCCTGTGTTTGTGAACATCTTGTTATCTTAAATGACTGCAAAGAATGGGTCGGCGGGTGGGTTAAAAATTTTTGAAATACGTCACAAGCACCACGTGACGCCAGATTACAAAGACTCCAAATGGAATTTAACTGGACATCTAGTCGTTGGTTTTCGCGAAATTGCAGCGCCAATTCCCTGAAGTGGCAGTTTTCGAAATAAAAACCACTAAGCTTCTTTTAACCACGCCTTTTCTCAGTCACGTGCCTGTGACGTATTTCAAATAATTTTTACCCACCCGCCGATTCCTGCTTCACAGACCCTTTAAGACGGAACTTCCACTCGATAAGGCGAAACGCAGACGTTAGATGGAATCTCCTTGCAGCACGGAACTCACTAAAAGTATTACTAATGACTTCAAAGTATACAGTTTTTATTCGTAATTACAAGCAATGGTATACGAAAGAGGACGCGCAAGTTTACAGTACTTTGTTATTGCTACAGTTTTCAAGGCTTGCACCATTAAAACAACTTCTTTTAGTATGATTCATGGGTGTAATACCAATAAAAACATGAGATTTCAATAACGGTAAATCATAGGTAAATTGAGAGCATAAAAATAAAAACCCAAAGTAGAAAACTAATAATTCATATATTAATAAAAGTATTAAACGATATAGTGTGTTTTGGATCATACAAGATATTATATCAAAAAGCTAATGAGTTTCGATAACTGATGACGTGGAGTTACATTCTCCTTGGTCAGCTCGGACACTCAATTGCAACTTCAGTTCCTCTATCTTTTCTCGCATTTGCTTAATCTAATCATTTTTCTGCGCAATAAGCGACTAGGCTTCGGCTCCCGCTTCGTCCTTATTCTTAAAAAGCGCTATCTTTGCTTTGTGCTCCGATAACACATTTTTAATTTCTTCGTTTTCAATTGCGTTTAAATCAAGTTGGTCAAGAGCGCCAATACCGGCACCATTATCGAGTAAGAATCGAACAACTTCCAAATGTCCATCGCGTATAGCCTCCGATAAAGGCGTCCGGCCTAATTTATCCGCCTGTCTAACTTGTGCTCCATTTTCTACGAGGAATTTCACTACATCTAAATGCCCGTCAGTGGATGCCTCCAACAAAGGCGTTCTTCCAGAATTGTCAGCCACATCAATTTTGGCTCCCTTTTCTACTAAGAATTTGACAACATTCAAATTTCCAATTCTGCAAACCCAGAATAAGGCTGTTTTTCCGTCATTGTCCACTCTTCCTATTTCAGCTCCGTTTTCTACTAGGAATTTAACCACATTACTGCTAGCCACTAATAAAGGTGTTTCTCCTCGTTTGTTCGCCACTTCAATTCTGGCTCCATTTTCTACTAAGAATTTCACCACATCTAAATGTCCAAAAAACGAAGCCTCAAATAACGGTGTTTTTCCGTCATTGTCCGTTCTCTCAATTTCAGCTCCGTTTTCTACTAGGAATTTGACGACATCTAAAAATCTTCTGCAAGCCTCGAAAAATGGTGTTTGTCCAAATATGTCAGTCGTTTCAACTATAGCTCCCTTTTCCACTAAGAATTTAACGACATCTAAATTTTCAGATCTACAAGCCCAGAGTAACGGTGTTTCTCCAAATGTGTTAGCCTTTTTAACTTTAGCTCCCTTTTCCACTAAGAATTTAACGACATCTAAATTTCCACTTTCGCAAGCAAAAAAAAGCGGTGTTTTTCCGTCATTGTCAGTCGTTTCAACTTTAGCTCCGTTTTCAACTAGGAATTTAACGACATCTAAATTTCCTCTTCTGCAAGCCCAAAAAAACGGTGTGTCCCCAAATCTGTCAGCCGTTTCAACTTTCGCTCCCTTTTCTACTAGGAATTTAACGACATCTAAATTTCCAGTATAGCAAGCCCAAGAAAACGGTGTTTCTCCCCGCTTGCTCACCGTTTCAATTTTAGCTCCCTTTTCCACTAAGAATTTAACGACATCTAAATTTCCACTTTCGCAAGCCGAAAAAAACGGAGTTCGTCCAATTGTGTCAGCCGTTTCAACTTTAGCTCCCTTTTCCACTAAGAATTTAACGACATCTAAATTTCGAGATCCACAAGCCGGAAAAAACGGTGTTTGTCCAAATTTGTTAGCCGTTTCAACTTTAGCTCCCTTTTCCACTAAGAATTTAACGACATCTAACTGTCCAAATCTGCAAGCCCCAGAAAACGGTGTTTCTCCCCGTTTGTCCGCCGTTCCAATTTTGGCTCGATTTTCCACTAAGAATTTAACCACATCTAAATGTCCAAATTTGGAAGCCGCTAATAACGGCGTTTTTCCGTCATTTTCCGCTCTTTCAATTTCAGCTCCCTCTTCTACTAAGAATTTAACGAAATCTAAATTTCCAGTTAAGCAAGCCCAATAAAACGGTGTTTCTCCCCATTTGTTAGCCGTTTCAATTTTAGCTCCCTTTTCTACTAAGAATTTCACCACATCTAAATGTCCAAATCTGGAAGCCGCTAATAACGGTGTTTCTCTGTCATGGTCCGTCGTTTCAATTTTAGCTCCCTTTTCTACTAAAAGCTTAACGATCTCTAAATGTCCATAGCTGGAAGCTATAAATAACGGTCTTTTTCCGTCATTGTCCGCTGTTTCAATTTTAGCTCCAATTTCCACTAAGAATTTTACCACATCTAAATGTCCAAATCGGGAAGCCGTGAATAACGGTGTTTGTCCATCATTGTCGGCTGCTTCAACTTTCGCTCCTTTTTCCAGCAACAATTTGACCAAGTCCAAATACCCTTTCTGTGAACTCAGGAATAGAGGAGTGCGTCCATCTTTGTCGCTCGTGTTGACGTCTTCCCCATTGGACAATAAGACATTTATCGAATCTTGGAAGCCACTAGAGAAGGTGTCGTTTATAATTGACAACCATACTATTATCCACAAAGCCTTCATTATATCTAAAGGCAACCTTTTCTGTGCAAAGTGGCGCACTTCGGATGTCGATGCCTGCGTTAGAATTGTGAAACCACGCGTTATTTAATAATTCCCACAATGCTATATAGTAAGGTTGAAAATGCACTTGATTCCATCAGAGGAAGCAATTTTGCTGTTCTAGAGTTACGCGCGATCAAGGCGCGAAAGCTAACAAATTTTCGTTAAGGAGTGTTATCTTACAGCCAATAAAGAATCGAAAATGTGCTTTGCTACATTGCTACAATAGAAACCCTTGGCGTATGAATACCCGTTGTTAAATTTTGAAAGAAAGAAAGAAATTTGGACCAAAATGTTTGGGCAAAAGTTTAAATTTTTCTTATCTCACTCGACAATTTTTGACTTTTTGTCGAATCAAATCCAAGACAAGGCTTTAACTTAATTGTTAATATGGCCTGATTATCAACCGGTTAAATTTAGATCTATTGATGTGATTGCAGCTATTACAAGGGACTCTCCGTGAGCGACGCGTCGTTTGCAGGGGAATAAAGGGGAACTTCCGGAAGCAACTTCATTAAGCAACTGATTTAAAGACAGCGAATGTTCATTTTTCGCCTACACAAAGCAACTAGCTGTTACCGGCGACTTCGATTGCGTGGAATAAGTATTATTTTTAATATTTCATCGAATTACCTTTATCTCAAACCTACGAAATGGTTCCTAGCTGCTTGACACACGAGTTGACTCTATAATTCCAGCGGTGTTTGTGCCAAATTTGTTCGCGATTAACTATATATATATGTTTATATCAGATAACGGATAAAGCGACACTGAGACGTTCAACGTGGCAATCATGGCTTAATTTTAAAGGAAAAACGCGTCCTGGAATTTTTGTTCTTTCATTTGAAAGACATATCAAACAACGAATATTTTAAATTGGTGCTATGAATTCGTCCGCAATATTAAAGACGATACCAACCATTAAATGAATTCGGGGTTGGCACATGAAATTATATGGGATGAAGTAAATATTACAACCAGACGGGTATCGTTCAGGTGTCTTATTAGTGGTCAGCTTGTACCACGTGACGGGTCCCCGGCTTAGCTTCATCACACTGAAGCCTAACGCGCGTACGCTCTTGTTGGTATCTTCTATAATATTGTTTGTGAATATTCATTACTTAATTTTGTCTTTCATTTTGAAAAAACGAAAACTAAACGATGAGTTTTTCCTTTAATTGATAAGATACGAGGAATTGAAAACTAATACTAGGAAATTTTAATTATATCGAAAGAGTTGCGCATATCATTAAATATTTCCAAGGATTGAAACGAGAGATGTTTTTAAGGGAATATGACCGGTCTCAATCGAACTGAAAAGGGAGTATGACCTATATGCAACGTTGCACGAATTCATTATGAAACCAGGGATATTAGATGGTTTAAGAGGGATTCGAAGGTAGAGGGAAATTGAGGAACGTTATCGGCGTGTCATGCGCACTAGGGTCTACCATATTTCTTAGTTTTTAGTACTATTCAAGGAGACGGATTTTCCATTAGTAGTCATTCGAGTGGAAGTAGGCGCAGCTCTATTTGCAGCAGAGTGTATAGAAATTTAGCAATGCTGTTGCGACGATTTGGTCCCCAATTTTCCGTCTTCTCTTTGAGGGGAAATGTTCAATTTAAATGTCAAATTATCCGTGAATGTTCCCCCCCCCACACACACTCCTAATGATAGGCCTTTGCTAAGCTTAATACTATTGACGCGTTAAATTGGGACCAAAAACGTTGGAATGCATAATACTTCTAGACCCCCCTTAGATTGTTTACAGGAAATGGTGACTGATAATGAATGTTCCCAATATATGACGTAGGTATTTCTTAATATAACATTTAGAAAGTTAGGCATAAAAATCTGTAAATATCTTCATCTTATGCCTATTATGTTCGATATAAAAATTATAATAATGGAACTCACTATATTACTTCAAAGTATACATATAATTTTTATTCGTAACTACAAGCAATGATATACGACGGTGTACGCGTAAGTTTACAGTACTTTGTTATTGCTACAGATTTCAAGGCTTGCACCATTAAAAGAACTTCTTTTAGTATGATTCATGGGTGTAATACCAAAAAAAACATAAGAACTCAATAACGGTAAATCATAGGTAAATTGAGAGCATAAAAATAAAAACCCAAAGTAGAAAAGTAATAATTCATATATTAATAAAAGTATTAAACGATATAGTGTGTTGTGGATCATACAAGATATATCTAAAAGCTAATGATTTTCGATAACTGATGACGTGGAGTTACATTCTCCTTGGTCAGTTCGGACACTCAATTGCAACTTCAGTTCCTCTATCTTTTCTCGCCTTGCTTAATTTAATCATTTTTCTGCGCAATAAGCGACTGGGCTTCGGTTTCCGCTACGTCCTTATTCTTAAAACGCGCTATTTTTGCTATGTGCTCCGATAACATGTTTTTAATTTCTTCGTTTCGTATAACGTTTAAATCAATTTGGTCAATCGCGCCAATACCTGCACCATTATCGAGTAAGAATCGAACAACTTCCAATTTCGAATTGTATGCAGCGCCCGATAAGGGTGTCTGGCCTGATTTATCCGCGTGTCTCACTTGTGCTCCACTTTCTACGAGCAATTTCACTACATCTAAATGCCCGAAAAAGGAAGCCACAAACAAAGGCGTTCTTCCATATTTGTCCGCTTTTACAATTTTAGCTCCCTTTTCCACTAAGAATTTAACGACATCTAAATTTCCACTTCCGCAAGCCTCGAATAACGGTGTTCGTCCTGAGATGTCAGTCGTTTCAATTTTAGCTCCCTTTTCTACTAAGAATTTTACGACATCTAAATTTTCACTTCTGCAAGCCCAAAAAAACGGTGTTTGTCCATATCTGTTAGCCGTTTCAACTTTAGCTCCTTTTTCTACCAGGAATTTAACGACATCTAAATTTCCACTAACGCAAGCAAAAAAAAACGGTGTTTCTCCCCATTCGTCCACCGTTTCAATCTTAGCTCCCTTTTCTACTAAAAATTTAACGACATCTAAATTTCCATTAAGGCAAGCCTCGAAAAACAGTGTTTTCCCATATCTGTTAGCCGTTTCAAATTTAGCTCCCTTTTCCACTAAGAATTTAACGACATCTACATTTCCACTATTGATAGCCTCGAATAACGGTGTATTTCCGCCATCTTCAGTCGTTTCAACTTTAGCTCCCTTTTCCACTAAGAATTTAACGACATCTAAATTTCCACTAAAGCAAGCATCGAAAAACGGTGTTCGTCCATATCTGTTAGCCGTTTCAACTTTGACTCCCTTTTCCACTAAGAATTTAACGACATCTAAATGTCCACTTCTGCAAGCCTCGAATAACGGTGTTTGTCCTATGCCGTCCGCCGTTTCAATTTTAGCTCCCTTTTCTACCAAGAATTTAACGACATCTAAATTTCCACTTCTGCAAGCCAAAAAAAGCGGTGTTACTCCATATCCGTTAGCCGTTTCAACTTTAGCTCCTTTTTCCACTAAGAATTTAACGACGTCTAAATTTCCACTTCCGCAAGCAAAAAACAACGGTGTTCGTCCAATTGTGTCAGCCGTTTCAACTTTAGCTCCCTTCTCTACAAGGAATTTAACGACATCTAAATTTCCACTTTTGCAAGCCCAAAAAAACGGTGTTAGTCCAATTTTGAGCACCATATCAATTTTAGCTCCCTTTTCTACTAAGAATTTAACCACATCTAAATTTCCACTTTCGCAAGCCCAAAAAAACGGTGTTAGTCCTAATTTGTCCGCCATTTCAACTTTGGGTCCCTTTTCTAGTAAGAATTTAACGACATCTAAATTTCCACTAACGCAAGCCCAAAAAAACGGTGTTTTAAGTGAGTTGTCATACGTTTCAAGTTTAGCTCCCTTTTCTACTAAGAATTTAACCACATCTAAATGTCCAAATTTGGAAGCCGCTAATAACGGTGTTTCTCTGTCATGGTTCGCTGTTTCAATTTTAGCTCCCATTTCTACTAAGAGCTTAACGATCTCTAAATGTCCATTGCTGGAAGCTATAAATAACGGTGTTTTTCCGTCATTGTCCGCCGTTTGAATTTTAGCTCCGCTTTCTACTAAGAATTTAACCACATCTAAATGTCCAAATTTGGAAGCCGCTAATAACGGTGTTTTTCCGTCATTTTCCGCTCTTTCAATTTCAGCTCCATTTCCCACTAGGAATTTGACGACGTCGAAATGTCCGCCTTCTGACGCCGCGAATAACGGCGTTTGTCCAAATTTGTCGGCTGCTTCAACTTTCGATCCTTTTTCCAGCAACAATTTGACCAAGTCCAAATACCCTTTCTGTGAACTCAAGAATAGAGGAGTGCGTCCATCTTTGTCGCTCTTGTTGACGTCTTCCCCATTGGACAATAAGACATTTATCGAATCTTGGAAGCCACTAGAGAAGGTGTCGTTTATAATTGACAACCATACTAGTATCCACAAAGCCTTCATTATATCTAAAGGCAACCTTTTCTGTGCAAATTGGCGCACTTCGGATGTCGATGCCTGCGTTAGAATTGTGAAACCATGCGTTACTTAATGATTCCCAAAATGCTAGTAAGGTTAAAAATGCACTTGATTCCATCAGAGGAAGGAACTTTGCAGTTCTAGAGGCACACGCTATCAAGGCGCGAAAGCTAACAAATTTTTGTAACCTAATTAAGGAGTGTTATCTTACAGCCAATAAAGAATCGAAAAGGTGTTTTGCTACTTTGCTACAATAGAAATCCTTGGCCTATGAATACCCGTTGTTAAATTTGGTAAGAAAGAAAATATTTTGGACCAAATGTTTGGTGCAAAAGATTAAATTTGTTCTTTCTTTTGATTTTCTAACCTCACTCGACAATTTTTGACATTTTGTCGAATCGAATCCAAGACAAAGCTCTAATGTAATGGTTAACGTGGCCTGATATCAACCAGTTAACTTTAGAACTATTGTGATGGCAGCGACGCGTCGTATGCGGGGGAATAAAGGGGAACCGCCGTAAGCAACTTTCATTAAACAACTGATTTAAAGACAGCGAATGTTAATTTTGGGCCTTTACAAAGCAACGAGCTGTTAGGGGCGACTTCGATCGCGTGGAATTAGTATTATTTTTAATATTTCATCGAATTACCTTAAGCTCAATGGTTCCTAGCTGCTTGACACACGAGTTGACTCTATAATTCCAGCGGTGTTTGTGCCAAATTTGTTCGCGATTAACTATATATATATATGTTTATATCAGATAACGGATGAAGCGACACTGAGACGTTCAACGTGGCGATCATAGCTTAATTTTAAAGTAAAAACGCGTCCTCGAATTTTTGTTCTTTCATTTGAAAGACATATCAAACAACGAATATTTTAAATTGGTACTATGAATTCGTCCGCAATATTAAAGACGATACCAACAATTAAATGAATTTGGGGTTGGTACGTAAAACTATATGGGATGAAGTAAATATTACAACCAGAGGGATATCGTCCAGGTGTCTTCTTCGCGGTCAGCTTGTACCACGTGACGGGTCCCCCAGCTTAGCTTCGCTACCACACTATTTGGTATCTTCTTTAACATTGTTAATGAATATTCATTACTTATTTTGGTCTTTCATTGATTCATTTTGAAAAAACTAAAATTTAACGATGAATTTTTCCTTTAATTGATAAGATACGAGGAATTGAAAACTAATTCTAGGAAATTTTAATTATATCGAAAGAGTTGAGCGTATCATTAAATATTTCCAAGGATTGAAACGAGAGACGTTTCCAAGGGAATATGACCGGTCTCAATCGACCTGAAAAGGGAGTATGACCTATGCAACGTTGCACGAATTCATATTGGTTCACAGCCGTTATGGATATCACAAACATATTGGTTGGTAAATATTCATCAACAAGCAGCGCAGAACCTGTAAACATGGTAATTCGCAATGGACAATTTCGATGGAACTAAGAGGGAAAGACACGGGGGTAAAACTTTGCCTTACATCTCGCTTATGCAGTCTTTTTGTGTCATGAGACAGCAATGTATCAATCCCCTTGTATGTCCCGACTTTTTGGTACTAAATCCTCAGCCACCAACCCACAAACCTCGTCTTAACGTGGGACAAAATTCCACAAGCGCATGCGTCTTGGCAAACGTTAAGCGTTAATAAAGTAATGAGGAGGGAATTATTTATCGCCTATGTGATTCGGTTCAGTAACCTTGTTCCAAATGTAAAATGATGTTGGGAAGAATAATGTTACAATTGCCAAGCTCTTGAAGAGAAGTATTATATAGTTCTGGAAATATTTCTCGAAATGCATTCAGGGACATATTTTTGATATCTATGATGAAGATTGCGGGAAAAAAAATCGAAACGCAGCTGTCCTTGCAGGCTTGCAGCAGTGTGTATTGAAATTTTGCAATGCTATTGCTTTGATTTGGTCCCCAATTTTCCGCCTTCTCTTAGACGGGAAATATTCAATTTAAATGCCAAATTATCCGTGAAAGTTTGTCCGATCCCCACCCCTGAAATTAAGCCTTTGCTAAGCCTAATACTATTGAGTGTTAAATTGGGACGAATGACGTTGGAATACGTAATACTTTTAGACCCTTAACGGCTCGTGTACTGCAAACGGTGACTGATAATGAATGTTCCGAACATAACATGGTTATTTGCAAATATAATAGATAGATTGAATGTAAGGCGCAAAAATCTCTATTTATCTTTATAGCTACTTAGAGCATCAGGGATTACATATTCTTATACCTAGTTTGTCCGTTATAAAGTTGATAAAGAAGATACCTGAACACGGATAGGACAGTGTGAAAAACTTTTACAGGTGTAGTAATTCCCCATGGTTCCTGTACCAGATTTAGACACATTATTTTGTGAAAATTTTAAGGACTTTACTTGTAAAACATTGTATAAACAACAATAGACTGTTTTCAACTATAAAATAGTCTCCTGTGTTTGTGAACATCATGTTGTCTTAAGACGGAGCTTCCACTCGGTAAGGCGAAACAAATATGTTAGATGGAATCTCCTTGCAGCACGGTACTCACTAAAAGTATTACCATGAATTCATTTACTAACATGAATGTCTTTCCGGCTTACCATACATCGCCTCTTACTCGGCAGTAGGAGGAGCCTATTTAAAAAAAAAAGATGTGGCGAACGGGTAGTAGCGTCCGATCAGCTGTTATATTTAAAGCAGACGACGCGTTTTAACAGTAGGCATAGGCTTAGCAACGAAACTCGCGTTTTTAGGTGTTATATTTTGGTATTTTGTTTATTAATTTTGATGTTATCAAAGATTTGTTGTTGTCAAGGCTTGGTCCAAAGTTTGGCCAAGGCTTACGTGTTCGGTTACAGTTCTTACATTCAAGTCGTCAAATACGGTACAAGCACTCGATATAATGCTTTTTACGAGTTCAAGATCAGGATTACATTTTGTTGCCATTTTAAAATACTATCATGTTAAATGTTAACAACTAAATTACGTGAGTAAAACGACAACCCGATACAGGTAGATTAATCAGTATCCCAAAGACCTGTCTGCTTAATAATAAACGGTAAGACACGCCCGAAAGAAGAATTTCCAGTATGGTTCCTATATATATAAAATTTACGTCACACGAGTTGCGCGAAAATTTGGCTCCTCCTATTGCTTTTTGAGAGTGGACTACAGGGGAATGCTTAACATGGACATTCATGTTAGTAAATGAATTCATGGTATTACTAATGACTTCAAAGTATACAGTTTTTATTCGTAATTACAAGCAATGGTATAAGGAAGAAGACGCGCAAGTTCACAGTACTTTGTTATTGCTACAGTTTTCAAGGCTTGCACCATTCTAACAAGTTCTTTCATGGTTGTAATACCAATAAAAAACGTAAGAATTCAATAACGGTAAACCATAACTAAATTGAAAGCATAAAAATAAAAATCCATAATTGAAAACTAGTAATTCATACAATAATAAAAGTATTAAATGAGTTTGTTGCGGATCATTCAAGTTATTAGATGTAAAAGCTAAAGATTTTCAATAAGAGATGACGTGGTGTTGCATTCTCCTTGGTCAGTTCGGACGCTCAATTGCAAATTCAGTTCCTCTATCTTTTCTCGCATTTGCTTAATCTCATCATTTTTCTGCGCAATGAGCAACTGGACTTCGGCTTCCGCTTCGTCCTTATTCTTAAAACAAGCTATTTTCGCTTTGTGCTCCGATAACATATTTTTAATTACTTCATTTCTTATCGCGTTTAAATCAAGTTGGTCAAGAGCGCCAATACCGGCACCATTATCGAGTAAGAATCGAACAACGTCCAAATGTCCAAAGCGTATAGCCTCCGATAAGGGCGTCTGGCCTAATTTATTCACTTGTCTAACTTGTGCTCCCTTTTCCACTAAGAATTTCACCACATCAAAATGTCCATTGCTGGAAGCTATAAATAACGGTGTTTCTCTCCATCTGTCCGCCGCTTCAATTTTAGCTCCCTTTTCTACTAAGAGATTAACCACCTCTAAATGCCCATTGCTGGAAGCTCTAAATAACGGTGTTTGTCCTGTTAAGTCGGCCCTTTCAATTTTACCTCCATTTTCTACTAAGAATTTAACCACTGCTAAATGTCCGTAACTGGTAGCCGCTAATAACGGTGTTTCTCTGTCATAGGTCGCTGTTTCAATTTTAGCTCCCTTTTCTACTAGGAATTTGACGACGTAGAAATGTCCGCTATCTGAAGCCGCGAATAACGGCGTTCGTCGCTTATTGTCCGCCGTTTCAATTTTAGCTCCCTTTTCTACTAGGAATTTGACGACGTAGAAATGTCCGCTATCTGAAGCCGCGAATAACGGCGTTCGTCGCTTATTGTCCGCCGTTTCAATTTTAGCTCCCTTTTCCACTAAGAATTTAACGACATCTAAATTTCCACTTTCGCAAGCCAAAAAAAAAGGTGTTTTTCCATATGTGTTCGACGTTTCAACTTTAGCTCCATTTTCTACTAAGAATTTAACAGTCTCTAATTTTCCACTTTTGGAACCCGCTAATAACGGTGTTTCTCCCCGTTTGTCCGCCACTTCAATTCTGGCTCCCTTTTCTACTAAGAATTTCACCACATCAAAATGTCCTTTACTGGAAGCCTCTAATAACGGTGTTTCTCCGTCAATGTCCGCTCTTTCAATTTTAGCTCCGCTTTCTACTAGGAATTTGACGACATCTAAATTTCCTCTTCTGCAAGCCCCAAAAAAAGGTGTTTCTCCCCGTTTGTGCGCAGTTTCAATTGTAGCTCCATTATTCAATAAGAATTTAACGACGTCTAAATTTCCACTTCTGCAAGCCGAAAAAAACGGTGTTGTTCCGTCATTGCCCGCCCTTTCAACTTTAGCTCCCTTCTCTACTAAGAATTTAACGACATCTAGATTTCCACTTCTGCAAGCCGAAAAAAACGGTGTTGTTCCGTCATTGCCCGCCCTTTCAACTTTAGCTCCCTTCTCTACTAAGAATTTAACGACATCTAAATTTCCACTTCTGCAAGCCGAAAAAAACGGTGTTGTTCCGTCATTGCCCGTCCTTTCAACTTTAGCTCCCTTCTCTACTAAGAATTTAACGACATCTAAATTTCCACTTCTGCAAGCCGAAAAAAACGGTGTTGTTCCGTCATTGTACGCCCTTTCAACCTTAGCTCCCTTCTCTACTAAGAATTTAACGACATCTAAATTTCCACTTCTGCAAGCCGAAAAAAACGCTGTTGTTCCGTCATTGCCCGCCCTATCAACTTTAGCTCCCTTCTCTACTAAGAATTTAATGACATCTAAATTTCCACTTCTGCAAGCCGAAAAAAACGGTGTTGTTCCGTCATTGCCCGCCCTTTCAACTTTAGCTCCCTTCTCTACTAAGAATTTAACGACATCTAAATTTCCACTTCTGCAAGCCGAAAAAAACGGTGTTGTTCCGTCATTGCCCGCCCTTTCAACTTTAGCTCCCTTCTCTACTAAGAATTTAACGACATCTAAATTTCCACTCCTGCAAGCCGAAAAAAACGGTGTTGTTCCGTCATTGCCCACCCTTTCAACTTTAGCTCCCTTCTCTACTAAGAATTTAACGACATCTAAATTTCCACTTCTGCAAGCCGAAAAAAACGGTGTTTGTTCAAATGTGTCCGCCCTTTCAACTTTAGCTCCCGTCTCTACTAAGAATTTAACGACATCTAAATTTCCACTTTCGCAAGCCGAAAAAAACGGTGTTTGTCCAAATGTGTCCGCCCTTTCAACTTTAGCTCCCGTCTCTACTAAGAATTTAACGACATCTAAATTTCCACTTTCGCAAGCCGAAAAAAACGGTGTTTGTCCAAATGTGTCCGCCCTTTCAACTTTAGCTCCCTTTTCTACTAAGAATTTAATTACATCTAAATTTCCACTTTCGCAAGCCCCAAAAAAAGGTGTTTTTCCGTTATTGTCCGCTCTTTCAATTTCAGCTCCCTTTTCTACTAGGAATTTAACCACATCTAAATGTTCAAATCTGGAAGCCGCTAATAACGGTGTTTTTCCGTCCTTGTCCGCTCTTTCAATTTCAGCTCCATTTCCCACTAGGAATTTGACGACGTCGAAATGTCCGCCTTCTGAAGCCGCGAATAACGGCGTTTGTCCAAATTTGTCGGCAGCTTCAACTTTCGCTCCTTTTTCCAGCAACAATTTGACCAAGTCCAAATACCCTTTCTGTGAACTCAGAAATAGAGGAGTGCGTCCATCTTTGTCGCTCTTATTGACGTCTTCCCCATTAGACAATAAGACATTTATTGAATCTTGGAAGCCACTAGAGAAGGGGTCGTTTATAATTGACAACCATACTATTATCCACAAAGCCTTCATTATATCTAAAGGCAACCTTTTCTGTGCAAAGTGGCGCACTTCGGATGTCGATACCTGCGTTAGAATTGTGAAACCATGCGTTACTTAATAATTCCCAAAATGCTAGTAAGGTTAAAAATGCACTTGACTCCATCAGAGGAAGGAACTTTGCAGTTCTAGAGTCACACGCTATCAAGGCGCGAAAGCTAACAAATTTTCGTAACCTAATTAAGGAGTGTTATCTTAAAGCCAATAAAGAATCGAAAAGGTGTTGTTCTACTTTGCTACAATAGAAACCCTTGGCGTATGAATACCCGTTGTTAAATTTGGTAAGAAAGAAAATATTTTGGACCAAATGTTTGGTGCAAAAGATTAAATTTGTTCTTTCTTTTGATTTTCTAACCTCACTCGACAATTTTTGACTTTTTGTCGAATCGAATCCAAGACAAAGCTCTAATGTAATTGTTAACGTGGCCTGATATCAACCGGTTAACTTTAGAACTATTGTGATGGCAGCGACGCGTCGTTTGTGGGGGAATAAAGGGGAACCGCCGTAAGCAACTTCATTAAGCAACTGATTTAAAGACAGCGAATGTTAATTTTGCGCCTTTACAAAGCAACTAGCTGTTACCGGCGACTTCGATCGCGTGGAATTAGTATTATTTTTTATATTTCATCGAATTACCTTTATCTCAAACCTACGAAATGGTTCCCAGCTGCTTGACACACGACTTGTCTCTATAATTCCAGCGGTGTTTGTGCCAAATTTGATCGCTATACTATAACTATATATATATATATATGTTTATATCAGATAACGGATAAAGCGAAACTGAGACGTTCAACGTGGCAATCATAGCTTAATTTTAAAGGAAAAACACGTTCCAGAATTTTCGTTCTTTCATTTCAAAGAGCGTATCAAACAACGGATAGCTTAAATTGGTGCTATGAATTCGTCTACAATATTAAAAATTAACGTTTGAATGTTTCTTTGACTTTCCCTTACTAGTTATTATACAATTCATCCGATTGTTACGAATCTTTGGTGAGTTGTTGCTCGCAAGTCCGTCAAGGTTCTACAAGAACTTTGGTTCACTTGCCCTAGCGATGGGACGGAGGCGAACCCCTAGCCATTAAGCCTCTAAAGATCGTCCTATTCCAGATGCGTAACATTTTAGCTTTATGAATAACACCTAATTAAGCATCGTTTTACTGTATTTGAAAGTTGTAAAATGTTATTTTCTTACAAAAATCAACATCATGCACATATTTGAAAGAGTTGGTCCAAACACTATTTAGTGTTTAGTGTCAATACTTCTATAGGAAACTTCCCGGTTTCTACTCCCTTTAAAATCACGGGAAACGCTGGGTAGCTTAGCTAGACTACAAGACGATACCAACAAGTAAATGAATTCTAGGTTTTTATGTAAAATTATATGGGATGAAGTAAATATTACAACCAGACGGGTGTCGTCTTGTTCGTGGTCAGGTTGTACCACGTGACCTGTCCCCAGCTTAGCTTCATCACACTGATGCCTAACGCGCGCGCGCTCTTGTTGGTATCCACGTTAATATTGTTAGTGAATTTTCATTACTTATTTTGGTCTTTCATTTAAAAAAAAAACGAAAATTAAACGATGAATTTTTCCTTTAATTGATAGGGTACGATGAACTGAAAACTAATACTAGGAAATTCTAATTATATCGAAAGAGTTGCGCGTATCATTAAATATTTCCAAGGATTGAAACGAGAAACGTTTCCAAGGGAATATGACCGGTCTCAATCCAACTCAAAAGTGAGTATATGGTATAGACTGAGGCACGGACTGGTGTCTGTCTATGCGGTATAGACGGAGGCACGGACTGGTGTCTGTTTATGCGGTATAGACGGAGGCACGGACTGGTGTCTGTTTATGCGGTATAGACGGAGGCACGGACTGGTGTCTGTCTATGCGGTACAGACGGAGGCACGGACTGGTGTCTGTCTATGCGGTATAGACGGAGGCACGGACTGGTGTCTGTCTATGCGGTACAGACGGAGGCACGGACTGGTGTCTGTCTATGCGGTATAGACGGAGGCACGGACTGGTGTCTGTCTATGCGGTACAGACGGAGGCACGGACTGGTGTCTGTCTATGCGGTATAGACGGAGGCACGGACTGGTGTCTGTCTATGCGGTACAGACGGAGGCACGGACTGGTGTCTGTCTATGCGGTATAGACGGAGGCACGGACTGGTGTCTGTCTATGCGGTACAGACGGAGGCACGGACTGGTGTCTGTCTATGCGGTATAGACGGAGGCACGGACTGGTGTCTGTCTATGCGGTACAGACGGAGGCACGGACTGGTGTCTGTCTATGCGGTATAGACGGAGGCACGGACTGGTGTCTGTCTATGCGGTACAGACGGAGGCACGGACTGGTGTCTGTCTATGCGGTATAGACGGAGGCACGGACTGGTGTCTGTCTATGCGGTACAGACGGAGGCACGGACTGGTGTCTGTCTATGCGGTACAGACGGAGGCACGGACTGGTGTCTGTCTATGCGGTATAGACGGAGGCACGGACTGGTGTCTGTCTATGCGGTACAGACGGAGGCACGGACTGGTGTCTGTCTATGCGGTATAGACGGAGGCACGGACTGGTGTCTGTCTATGCGGTACAGACGGAGGCACGGACTGGTGTCTGTCTATGCGGTACAGACGGAGGCACTGACTGGTGCCTATGCGGTACAGACGGAGGCACGGACTGGTGTTTATGTGGTAAAGACGGAGGCACGGACTGGTGTTTATGTGGTATAGACGGAGGCACTGACTGGTGTCTAGGTGGCTAGAAGGAATAATGGCTACTTAACGATTGACGGGTAATGAAATTTTGCGAATTACTGCGAAAATATTTACTACAATTTGGCAACTGCAAACGCGGTGACAGACATACACACGCAAACACGTCCAGTGTATTACCTTTCCGTGACGCTAAAAATTTTAATTAGGTGATCTAGTACGTCGTTCACTCCTTCTCATATCATATTTTTTAATTAATTTTAATTAATCGCGCCTTCAAGCAACGAATAAAAAGAAAATGTCAGACTGAAAAAAAAAACATCTTCATTAGAGACGTCTCTCTCCTACCAATTATCAGAAAACGAACTTCTCCCCATAGAAGAAGTGAAGGAAAAGAAAAAAAAAACTTAAGAGGATTGTACAAATCAATAATTGGACCCTTTTGAGGCTCAAGAAACTAGAAAACTATAAAAAAGAAATTTACCAAGGCTTAACGGAGGAAAAATATAAAAAACGTCCAACATCAGAATCCGATTTATATTTTTTTCTAGGCGAACGGTGGTGTATTGGTATAAGCAGAAGTAAGATGAGACTAGAAGTACTGAGCTAACCAAATTCTTCACTTGGCGAAAGAGGGCGGCTTTAGGTTGAGGGGAAGGGGGTAGGAAATGTTTTTGGAGCTCGACCAATTTTTTTCTCTCTAGTGTAAGCGCGATGGAAGCGGCATAAAATCCTCAAATTTGTTCACTAGTGCCAGGATCTACTACCAATGCTATGAGCCCTTTACTTCTAGTCTCATCTTACTTCTGGTATAAGTCATATAACTTCTAACAAGTGAATATGAATTGATCTACGAGTTGACATGAATAATTATTGATATTTAAGTTCAAAGCACAGGTGACCATTTCACCTTTCACCCAGTACATCACAAAAAGACAAGTGGCCCAACTAGAGTCAACTGCTCAAATAAATGAATACTTAATGAAATCAAGCATATTCAAAATTCGGTACTAAAATAGTCTTGTGTTTGAACAACTTATTTACTTAAGACGGTATAAGGACAACATAGACGTTATATTTGGCTTTTGTGGACTGCTAACGATGAAGTCCTTTCTAACGTCTTTGGATGGATCCACATACCGGATGTTTCGTCTTAAAGCAGACGATACTACACCCCCCCCCCTTTTGGAAAAGAGTATATTAACTACCGCCACAAAAAAACGTATAATAGTTGAATCAGAGCCGCTAGACGCCATTCATCAGAACTGCGCTCGTGAAAAAAAGAATGCGCAATAGAGACTGCGCACTTGTTCACATTTACATTTACATTCACCTACACATAAAAGGTGATTTATTACTATAGAAAATGAACGTCTTCTTGGTATTATTTTACTTAAAAAGAGATCTTAACCCGCGGGGAAATAATTGGTAGTTTTTTTTTGGCTCCACTTTCAAATTCCTAATTCTATCCAAAGAGGATATCTATAGTGGAAGTCAGGAAGACGATCCAGGAAATATGTTTTTACCCTAACTCACTTTTCTCTTTTGATGTTGCCGGAATTTTAAATGGGAATATTTTTTTTCGTGGAAAGAATATTCGGTAAATAAATCGTTATATTTTTTAAATTGGATATATTTTCCTTTCGGGACGCTGCTTTTTTTAAAAAAAAAAAATAAACCTTTTCATGTGATTTTTGAAACGCGTAAATACTTTGCGTTTCTTTGAAGTCGAGTTTATATTTAGGCATTTGTCCCATTATTACTAGAGATTCAGGAAAGCTCGAAAGATGATAGAAAAATATCCATATAATCAGAAGTGAGATGAGACCAGAAGTACTGAGCTAACCAAATTCTTCACTCGGCGAAAGTGAATATTCTTGATAACACACGAACGGTTGGCCCTCTGCTGGCGGTTTCAGAATTTCCCCTCCAAAACGTGAGACGCTCGCGGTGGTAGACGACCGAACTAGATTCAAGGAGCCGGGTCCGTGTTCCGCCGCTTTAGGTTGAGGGGAAGGGGGTAGGAAATGTTTTTGGAACTCGACCAATTTTTTGCTCTCTAGTTTTAGCGCGATGGAAGCGGCATAAAATCCTCAAATTTGTTCACTAGTGCCAGGATCTGCTATCAATGCTAGAGCCCTTCACTTCTAGTCTCATCTCACTTCTGATATAATTCGATTGAACTTAGCGGTACAATTTATAATATTGCGTTAAAGGTTCCGTTGAAAAAAAATATAAATACGCTTTTTGGAAATAGATTTTTGGTTTATAAAATTGGTATATTAATCATCCGAATGATTTATTTATATGAAACTACTTAAGCTACCCAAAGAGGGTATAAATAGGAGATGGGGGAGTAGAAGCTTTGACTGGAGTGTTCTAGCTGTGAAAGTTCTTTTCTAAGCTTCCGTTGTGCGTGCGCATCTTTCACTGCCCTTCTTTATTGGTTGAAATAAGGTGAACTGGATATTAGTAGTAAAATATAACAAATAAATTAAAAAAAAAAACAACAGCGAGAATTTTGTTCAAAATGCTTGCCAAAACTGCTAGCTTCAGTTGTGACGTCAGTGCCTAGGTAAAACGTCACGGGCTTAGCTTTAGCAGTGGGCTAAGCTACCAGGCGCTACCCTTCGTTTGAAGGGACTCGTAACCGAAAAGCGTTTAAAAGTAAATTAAAACACTAAATAGTCCCACAACTTTCCATCCTGTTGTAAAACGAGGCCAAATTATGGCTAAATTCATAAATCAAAAATGTTATGGCTCTAAAATAGGGAAGTTCTTAAAAGGTTTTAATAGCCAGGGGTTCCGCCTCCGTCCCAACCATGAGATGAACTGAACCAAACCACTTCTAACGAACCTTTCCTCTAGTGCTTCTGATATCAACCACGTAATCTGGTTAATCAACGCCGGAAATTAACGAATTGAGACTGAGCGTAAAGAGCAAATATACAAACAAACAAAAAACACCACTTCCTCAAATAAATATAAGATTTTGTTACGAAATTGGTAGGTCCTTTTTGAAGAGAAGTTCCACTGTAAATTCACCCAACCAACACATACGAAACATACAATTTTCGTACAAGCATATTGGGAATAACAGCGCAGCGGTCGAAGGCAACCCTTGGCCTTAAAAGGGGTCAATAGGAAGATGGTGAAAGGAGGTGGGGGGGGGGTATTACAGGACGTATAAGATGAAGTAGGCGCGGCGGAGAAGCGATATATTCGATAAAGTGATCATCTTAATCCCCCAAAGGGAATGACGATCTGGCATCTTCATCTGATTCTCATCCATCACCAATCGAGATATAGCTACAGCTAGCTCCGTGCAGTACCAGTACACACCAGTGCATCCAGAGCAATAGAGATTGCTCTATTGCTTACCCAAAACCCATCTCTCCGCTCCGTCGCAACGAAGCCTACAACGTACTCAATTTCTCCATTTAGGTTCGTAACCTACACCAAAGAGAATATACCAAGAGGAGCAGAAACCCCGGCCACGGTTTTGGAGTAACTAGATCCGGTTTTTGTTGATTGGCTAAACAGAGAACCCTTTTATTGGTTAAATTACGTCGGCTGCTTAATGTTTGTGGTGGCAAATGGTTTGATCTCTGGGTTGAACGTTGACGTACAAAAGGTAATTTTTAAGCAGATGACAAGGTCACGTGAACCACCGCAACAAGTTTCTCCAAATTCAGAGCCGGTCCCTAGGTTTACAAAGTTTCTGCTCCTCTTGGTATATTCTCTTTGCGTACACCAAGAATACGGGTCGCTTGCTCCGAAAGCGAACCAAACTCTCTATACGTCGCCAATTGATGGCCCTTTAGTCGAGTAGTATATAGATATATACCGACGGCCGCACATGAAAGCAGCTTTAATAGAGATACGCCAGATCTATTCAATCGCGATATTACGTACACCAACACGTTTCAAATGCCAAATTTTGAATTACGCGTCGTCTACGTATAAGGGATTAAAACATGAATTCGTGCCATTGAGAAAATTTCTGAGAAAGTTGTTTGTTTGTTCTTTATGCTCAGTCACAATTCATAAATTTCCCTATTTGATTTACCAACACCAGAAGTAAGATAAGGGACTAGAAGTAAAGTGCTCTAGCATTGGTAGTAGATCCTGGCACTAGTGAACAAATTTGGGGATTTTATGCCGCTTCCATCACGCCTACACTAGAGAGAAAAAAATTGGTAGAGTTCCAAAAAAAAGTTCCTACCCCCTTCCCCTCAACCTAAAGTCGCGGAACAGGGAAGCGGGTGCTTGAATCTAGTTCAGCCGACTACCGCCACGAACGTCTCACGTTTTGGAAAAATTCAGAAACCGCTACCAGAGGACCAACCGTTGGTGTGTTATCAAAAATATTCATTTTCTCCAAGTGAAGAATTTGGTTACCTCGATACTTCTAGTCTCTTATCCTACTTCTAGGGGAAAGGTTCATTACAAATGGTTTGGTTGAGTTCTTCCCTAGCTTAGGACAGAGGCGAACTCCCAGCCATTAATCCTGTTTTAAAGGAAAGGTTCAGATAACATAACATAACATAACACCTTAAAAGAACGGCCTTTTTCTAAAAGGAAAAATATGAAGAAAAAATAAATGATCAGTATTTAATTAGTCTTAAAAACGAGGACTACTGCGCCACCCGCCATTGGTTTAGTGGCGTCTGCTAAATCGAACCTCTTAGCGGGAGTTGTTGAATTCTCACAGGCTCAGAGAGATAAGAGGTTCGATTTAGCAAACACCACTGAACCAATGGTGGATGACACATAAGTCATCGTTCTTACGACTGAATAAATGCCAATTTTTTTGTGATAAGAGATCATTTATTTCTTTTTAATATTTTTCGTTTTATATTTAGAAAAAGGCTGTTCTTTTATGGTATAATGTTATATTACCTGAACCTTTCCTTTCCTTTAAGAACATCCTATCCTAAACCCGTAACATTTTAGCTTTTTGAAAAAACCCTAATTAGGCATCGTTATATTGAATTGGAAAGTTGGAAAAAAATCTTTGTTTCTTCAAAAACAACATCATACGGATTACGGCTGGTCCCAAAGATATGCTTAGTGTCTACATAGACAGGAAACTAACTCTTCCCGGTTTAAAATCTCTTAAAACATCCCCGAGCAACGCCCGGTACCTTAGCTAAAGTTATTATTTATATAAGATTGATCTAATTTCAACTACAAAACACTTAAAACTGACAATATCCAACCCCTCGTTTCTCACGTCTGCAATTAAAAAGAAAAAGGCGGGAAAGGGAAGGCAGAATTGAAGTTAACCCATTACGGGATAATGAGGCAAAATCTTTTTTTTCCATCTTCTCCTTCTTTCCAGCCAACCTCTTACAATCCCATCCCATTCCACGAACTCATCCATCGTTTTTAAAAAAGAAACATCAATGTTACAGAGACAAGAACGAACTATACCAAAGAAGAGTTAGGGCCGGGGAAGTTTTAGGGTGGTTTTGCTGCTGGGAAGGACCGCTTATTAAGAAGTCCAAGTTGGTGGGTGCATGGGCTGGCGTTAAGGAGGCCCCAAATTAGCCGCTTGATGACTTTTAATCTGACAGAGAAAGAAGGCAACCAACTTCGGGGAAAGGAATGAAAAAATTGAGAGCAGAGTACACGAACGAACGGTATACGAAGGAAGACACTCTGAAAACCATTTATTCCCCCACTTTCCCTGACGCCAACCCACCGTCTAATTAAGAGGGAAAATGTTTTGTGACGATGGTAAAATGTTTGCGTTCAATCTCGTTCAGGAACGAATCATGAGAAAGAAAATGTTTGACAACTTCTTCCTAGACCTAGAGTTTATTGAAATTTCCGTCCAGCTGACAGACATCAATAAAACCAACATAAATTGTTCATTTGAGTTAGAGTGATTATAGCAACCATTATACAGGGTGTTTCTCATAAGTCTGCCATAAATTAAGCGGATGTTCTTTGGGAAATCACGAGAAAAATATTGCAACCATAACTCGAAAACCGGTGTCCCTTAGCGCAAAATGGAGATAGAAGTTACTTTTTCGACTCAAATTCGTCCAAAGAACATCCCCCTTAATTTATGACAGACTTATCAAAAACACCCTGTCCTGTACAAGTGAACCACTGATGAAAGTGATTTTGATAAAATGTGCAATACGGAGTGCATAGTGCATTAGCACGCGATAAAACGTGCAATACGGAGTGCATAGTGCATTAGCACGCGATAAAACGTGCAATACGGAGTGCATAGTGCATTAGCACGCGATAAAACGTGCAATACGGAGTGCATAGTGCATTAGCACGCGATAAAACGTGCAATACGGAGTGCATAGTGCATTAGCACGCGATAAAACGTGCAATACGGAGTGCATAGTGCATTAGCACGCGATAAAACGTGCAATACGGAGTGCATAGTGCATTAGCACGCGATAAAACGTGCAATACGGAGTGCATAGTGCATTAGCACGCGATAAAACGTGCAATACGGAGTGCATGGTGCATTAGCACGCGATAAAACGTGCAATACGGAGTGCATGGTGCATTAGCACGCGATAAAATGTGCAATACGGAGTGCATAGTGCATTAGCACGCGATAAAATGTGCAATACGGAGTGCATAGTGCATTAGCACGCGATAAAATGTGCAATACGGAGTGCATAGAGCATTAGCACGCGATAAAACGTACCTTGGGTTAAAAATAGTGCATACAGTTAAAACGCCGTCGGCAACATTTCAAAGTGCAATCGAGAGAGTGGGGGGGGGGGGGTTTAGGAGCATATCGAATTGAAAAGCCTAAAATACATTTATCGACCTGCTGAAGTCGAAGCTATAAAGTCTGGAAGGGGGGGGGGGTTGCAACCGCGTATCATCGAATCATTCAATGAAGTCGGGCTATATACAAATTGAAAGTGACATTTTAATAGAGTTGTTAAATAGCTAAACCCGAATACGGACTCACGAGTCACGAGGAGAAATTCTAGGAAAGAGCCAGGTCCTCGACAACCGAAGAGCGGATGAAATACATATTCACAAGTAAAATAATAAGTTATCTTTCTGCTCTTTCGGTATGCCTTCCAAGCAAGCTCAAAATTTCCAAAACCAAATTCTAACTTGGTATTTTTTGGTCTCGCAAATTCATAAAATAATTTGAACTTTTCAGTAAATCACATCTTAGCAAGTATGTAGCCCAAAAAATAAACTATCTATACCTCCATAAGTTCATAAGATATGTTCCATAAGTATGACACTTCCTATACTTCGTAATGCTAGAGATTTACTGAGAGTACGACAAGCGAGAATTGACTGGACTCGGTTTTGCAGTCCATCTTCCTATTTAGTCTGTACTAAGCCTTTGACAGCGCCTAACCAGGCATCGCTTTACCTCGAATCTATGACGTTTCACCTACGTCACTTCATGACAATCTCTCAGAAACCAGTAATAAACTTATGGAACATATGAATTTATGTTCAAGTTTCGGAGCATTTGTTATACAAACTTGGAATGGAATTATTTTACATATGGTATACATATATGGGACATTTGATGGCATGGAGACGTACCCTCTCTTTCTGTTTCTGGATGTTAGAAGGACTCGCAGTTTTAGTTTAATTAAAGCTCAGTATAGATAAGTTAGAGAACTCGAAAAGTCAGTCAAGTGGAGTCTGTAGATGCGGGTGATGCCGGCTTGGGGCTCTGGATTATAAGCCTTTTAATCGAATAAGTGTAACACCCATTTCACCCCATTGCCCCCCCCCCCGCCGGTGTTACTACCCTCCTGAACTTCGTCGCTCCGTCTTATGCAAATGGACGGGATTAAACATATTTTCAAGAGTCAAATCTAATGTCGAGAACGTCGTATCTTCGCGAGTATGAAGAATAAACCATAGAGTAATTTCCATATAAGGTATGGCAACGTCATAACCCTCTATCTCTTACCTTAGTGATATCCCCCCTTACGGGGGCAAATAGTACTCTCTCTTACAAAGTTGCCCCCAACGTTGGGGATACACAGTTCACTCCCCCTCTCTGCCGAAATTACTCTTTATTAAGATATTTATCGATGTTAAATTAAGAATATTATGAAAAGTTCTTAATGTCTGACCAATAGGTCTGACTGATAATCAACTTCGTACAACCCAAACCGCTACACCAATTAAGATTTTGCAGGAACGTTATTCAGTCTTTAGTATAGCGGGTAGTCATTATGAAAGATTTTTTACAATCCACGGCCATCTTAAAAATGGCGGATAGAAAATAAAAAATCTTTCTTTGTGGAACCACGTATGCGTGTTTCACGATTATTTACAACACTGGTTCCCTATATCCTATATTATAGTTTTTGGAGTTTGATTTTCCGCCATCTTTTAAAATGCAGACGGAAAAGTATAATATGCAAAAATGTCCCAATGGGCTGACGTGCAACGTACCTTCGCTGGTAGTTGTTTTATAGATTATTTAAAGTTGTTAAAGGTTTGTAAAGTGATTTATAATAACTTAAGTAATACGATTAAAATGAATTAAATCAAAATATGTACGATACCCATAAAATGTTTCGAAATGGATTGAACGAAATTGACACACTCACCTATAAAGAGAAAAAGGGGAAAATGTGATTAGTAATTTATAAACACAAATTAATTAAATAAATCTAATCTAATCAAGAAACAGAAGTTGCCAGTATGGCAACATTATAAAAGATTTTTACAATCCACGGCCATCTTGAAAAATGGCGACCATAACTTAAAAAAAAATCATCCGTACATTTCAACCGATTTCATTAAAATTTACTAATCCTATATGGCGTTTACGGCGTTTATAATTAAACATGCCACCATCTTTTAAAATGGGCATGGCGGCCCGAATAGTAGTAACAAAAACATATTGACGGGCAAACTCCGGCTCTTTGCTGGTAGTAAATCAAAATATTCCACATTTTAATGGCGGTTACTTTTTTCAGTATTTAATTTTCCATTAATTATTGACTAATTATTAGTGATTTAATAATATGACGTATTTATGACATGTTAATATAATAACCGTTTAAAATTAGACTTAAGACAGTGTGGCTCTAAAATCGAGGAGTTCATATAATCCTTTTGATATAGCTATTTAACCGCGACATGGCGGCGTATCTTCGCAGTCTAGTTGCTTAAAGCAGCGAGGATACACGTACAGGTAGGTGCAGATTGGATTGGTGAAGGAAGACACGAGGACACGGGGGACGAGGTTGTTCTAAGTGGGTGGTGGATAGTGGACTATACCTTGCGTAGACCATCGCCTTAGGTATCCCGGGGAGGCCCTATTTACAGATAGGCCAGTGTTGATTCTTCGGGAAGTTAATATCACCAAGGTTTCAACTCAATCATAAGTATAATACGTAAGGTCCTTATAAGTCAGAAACGATAAATTAAAGAGACTTTAGTTTGATGGTGTTTTTTAGCATCAGTTGAGTAGAATATCGCTGTGCGACTCGTGAGATCACATGAGTGTAATTCTTACTTCTAGGTTTACAGCGTTATCATACTGGTTGTCACGCGTCTGACATTTATCACGCCGATTATTTTAAATTGGCAATTGCAAAATTTTACTAAAAATAAGCTTTCTTTTGATTTGTTTTTCTTCAACAAACTGCATGGTAGTGTGAACGCGCAAAATGGGCGAAATACAGGACAATATGCGAAGGCATAGGATAGGTAATATTATAAAATATAGGATATATATGCTCAACATGAAACAGATAGGTTTGTGCAGCATTTTAGTTTCAATGGGCCAATCTGACTTATCTTTTCATAATATACTTATGAGTGAAGCAAATGTGTCGTCGGACTGCGACATGGACTTAAATTGAAGCACGCGTTTACAAAAGCCGACGTACCATACGAGTGAAACCATTAACTCTGTTAACATGGACTGCATCTAGGGAAGGAGGTTAAGTAAGGGACCTGTCATGATTAAGCAAGGCGACCAGCCGTGAACTTGATGACTATCCTATGTAAGTTTAACCAACGTAAACCTGCAATGGCCAGCTTTCGAGAGGAGTTTCTATAGAGGTTTGAGTTCAAAGAACTTCATCGCGCTGCACCATGTTCATTTTGAAAGCCGTGGAACTGTTAGCGTTCAGAGTTGATCGAGTTTAAAAATTATGTTTAAAAAAAAACTAGCCAACGTTTAAGGCCTATTTTTAAAATTCATTTACATTTCCCTGACATTTAAAGCCCGTTTCCAAACTCCTTGACCTATGACCTTCCCAAATCTTTTCAAATGAATACTCAAATTCCCTGACTTTTTGTGCATTCTCAAATTCCCCGCTGTCACTCCCTATACACATTTTGAAGTTCATTTTCAAATTCAATTCAAATTTCCTTCTATCAAGACAAATTCAATTCAAATTTCCTTCTATCAAGACAAATTCAATTCAAATTTCCTTCTATCAAGACAAATTCAATTCAAATTTCCTTCTATCAAGACAAATTCAATTCAAATTTCCTTCTATCAAGACAAATTCAATTCAAAATTCCTTCTATCAAGACAAATTCAATTCAAAATTCCTTTTATCAAGACAAATTCAATTCAAATTTCCTTCTATCAAGACAAATTCAATTCAAATTTCCTTCTATCAAGACAAATTCAATTCAAATTTCCTTCTATCAAGACAAATTCAATTCAAATTTCCTTCTATCAAGACAAATTCAATTCAAATTTCCTTCTATCAAGACAAATTCAATTCAAATTTCCTTCTATCAAGACAAATTCAATTCAAATTTCCTTCTATCAAGACAAATTCAATTCAAATTTCCTTCTATCAAGACAAATTCAATTCAAATTTCCTTCTATCAAGACAAATTCAATTCAAATTTCCTTCTATCAAGACAAATTCAATTCAAATTTCCTTCTATCAAGACAAATTCAATTCAAATTTCCTTCTATCAAGACAAATTCAATTCAAATTTCCTTCTATCAAGACAAATTCAATTCAAATTTCCTTCTATCAAGACAAATTCAATTCAAATTTCCTTCTATCAAGACAAATTCAATTCAAATTTCCTTCTATCAAGACAAATTCAATTCAAATTTCCTTCTATCAAGACAAATTCAATTCAAATTTCCTTCTATCAAGACAAATTCAATTCAAATTTCCTTCTATCAAGACAAATTCAATTCAAATTTCCTTCTATCAAGACAAATTCAATTCAAAATTCCTTCTATCAAGACAAATTCAATTCAAAATTCCTTTTATCAAGACAAATTCAATTCAAATTTCCTTCTATCAAGACAAATTCAATTCAAATTTCCTTCTATCAAGACAAATTCAATTCAAATTTCCTTCTATCAAGACAAATTCAATTCAAATTTCCTTCTATCAAGACAAATTCAATTCAAATTTCCTTCTATCAAGACAAATTCAATTCAAATTTCCTTCTATCAAGACAAATTCAATTCAAATTTCCTTCTATCAAGACAAATTCAATTCAAATTTCCTTCTATCAAGACAAATTCAATTCAAATTTCCTTCTATCAAGACAAATTCAATTCAAATTTCCTTCTATCAAGACAAATTCAATTCAAATTTCCTTCTATCAAGACAAATTCAATTCAAATTTCCTTCTATCAAGACAAATTCAATTCAAATTTCCTTCTATCAAGACAAATTCAATTCAAATTTCCTTCTATCAAGACAAATTCAATTCAAATTTCCTTCTATCAAGACAAATTCAATTCAAATTTCCTTCTATCAAGACAAATTCAATTCAAATTTCCTTCTATCAAGACAAATTCAATTCAAATTTCCTTCTATCAAGACAAATTCAATTCAAATTTCCTTCTATCAAGACAAATTCAATTCAAATTTCCTTCTATCAAGACAAATTCAATTCAAATTTCCTTCTATCAAGACAAATTCAATTCAAATTTCCTTCTATCAAGACAAATTCAATTCAAATTTCCTTCTATCAAGACAAATTCAATTCAAATTTCCTTCTATCAAGACAAATTCAATTCAAATTTCCTTCTATCAAGACAAATTCAATTCAAATTTCCTTCTATCAAGACAAATTCAATTCAAATTTCCTTCTATCAAGACAAATTCAATTCAAATTTCCTTCTATCAAGACAAATTCAATTCAAATTTCCTTCTATCAAGACAAATTCAATTCAAATTTCCTTCTATCAAGACAAATTCAATTCAAATTTCCTTCTATCAAGACAAATTCAATTCAAATTTCCTTCTATCAAGACAAATTCAATTCAAATTTCCTTCTATCAAGACAAATTCAATTCAAATTTCCTTCTATCAAGACAAATTCAATTCAAATTTCCTTCTATCAAGACAAATTCAATTCAAATTTCCTTCTATCAAGACAAATTCAATTCAAATTTCCTTCTATCAAGACAAATTCAATTCAAATTTCCTTCTATCAAGACAAATTCAATTCAAATTTCCTTCTATCAAGACAAATTCAATTCAAATTTCCTTCTATCAAGACAAATTCAATTCAAATTTCCTTCTATCAAGACAAATTCAATTCAAATTTCCTTCTATCAAGACAAATTCAATTCAAATTTCCTTCTATCAAGACAAATTCAATTCAAATTTCCTTCTATCAAGACAAATTCAATTCAAATTTCCTTCTATCAAGACAAATTCAATTCAAATTTCCTTCTATCAAGACAAATTCAATTCAAATTTCCTTCTATCAAGACATATTCAATTCAAATTTCCTTCTATCAAGACAAATTCAATTCAAATTTCCTTCTATCAAGACAAATTCAATTCAAAATTCCTTCTATCAAGACAAATTCAATTCAAAATTCCTTTTATCAAGATAAATTCAATTCAAAATTCCTTTTATCAAGATAAATTCAATTCAAAATTCCTTCTATCAAGACAAATTCAATTCAAAATTCCTTTTATCAAGATAAATTCAATTCAAAATTCCTATTATCCAGACTATTTTATTTCAAATTTCTGGAAGATCTACGCATGCTCAAATTATAAGTACGAATTCTTATCTTACCAAGAAACTGACTCAGAGTCATTATACAATATCCAGCAGAACAAAATGCGAAACAAAACGATAGAAAACCCCCAATATATCTTTACAACTGATTAAAAGAATAATTCAACCCGGTCTGATGCTTAGTGCCGAAGCTTATTGCCAGTAAACCCCTCTACCCTTGGACCCCGAAATTCACCCACCAATCATAATAGAAGACGCGAGGGCGGAGGGAATGTTTCTATACAATTAAGGCTTCCTGTAATATATCTGCACCGCATATAGGAGCGCCATCCGAATTTATCAGTCTGCTAGAGTTAGGAGGACCAGAAGAGGTTCGCAGCGACAGGAGGGACAGAAACCAAATAATGAACCTTAGTTACCATTAAAGAGAAGCCGCCCCGTCGTCACAGCTATCCTGATAGGATGGTGGGTGAGGGATCGAGTAGGGGACATATATATAGGGAAGGGGACCAGGAAGACAGGGAGAGAGAGAGCACCCTTTTGACAAGGGGAGGACGACTGGGTACAAAATCCTAGTGGCCGCCACTCACATTAGGATTCGATAAGGAAAAGCTCTTATCACAGTTTGCGACATGCCACGCGCCGCGGGAAACTTACATCCTTCCACTATCCTCTACGAATCCGGACCACGGGAGTTCACGAGACAAAAAGAGCGCGTGAGGACAGTGGACTGAGCTTAATCTGCACACTTCGGCTGATTCGAATTGAAGAAGAAAAATATTGCGAAATTAAGGAAACCAACAATATCCTTTTTTAAGTAGTCTGTGACAATTTACCAAAGAAAAACAAATTTTCTGATCTTTTTTGAACGATTTTTCCCCAATTTTTTAAACGATTTTTCCCCAATTTTTTAAACGATTTTTCCCCAATTTTTTAAACGATTTTTCCCCAATTTTTTAAACGATATCCCTCAAATTTTTAACGATATCCCCTCAAATTTTTAACGATATCCCCTCAAATTTTTAACGATATCCCCTCAAATTTTTAACGATATCCCCTCAAATTTTTAACGATATCCCCTCAAATTTGTAACGATTCCCCTCAAATAAAGATTTCGAAAACGGTAATAAAATTTAAATCAATTCTCCACAAACGATCAAGTAAACGAAGCACAAATAACAAAACAACCTCGAGCGGTTTTCTGACCATAGCACGACCCTGAGTCATTTTATTTGTCTTTTACACGAATTAATGCTCCACCGTGCCCTTTTCTCTTAGGGTTACCGTAAAAAGGTCACTCCATGCCATTGTCCTAGGACGGTAAAGTACGGTGTACCCCGGGCAAGACTTAATTAAAGATTGAATTGATATTTATCAACTTAATTTTGAATTTTATGAAGGTTCCCTTTAGGATTCGGACCCCCCACCATCTGAAGGGATCGAATGGTCACTAAAATGTTTTTTGTACCATAACAGGCGCCGATCGGGCTTATACTCCAACAGGGAAGTTTATTGCAGCTTCTAAAATCCCTATAACTACCTTTGGGGAATTGTTCTTCTGGGGATGAGGTCTTTATAAGAAAATAGAGGTTGTAGCCAATAATAAGCGATAAAGAGCAACGAGTGTTTGCAACGACTACTTTCATTCCCATATACTTAAACATTTTATCTCAATCCGCCTTAGTTTTCTATTGTTTGCAAACCACGCTCGAAGTTTGAGCTAACATCAAACTGAGTCAACTGACTCAGTAGTAACAATTCCGAGATGTTAACAACAGTCAACAACAACAATTATGTCATCATGACACAGATTACCAATTTGAAATAGGTTTTATTTTATACTATAGAATTAATTTTCAAGGTTAAAGGTCAAATTGAGAACGATTCACTTCAAATGGCTAAGAACCTTTTGTTCCTTTTCCATTACAACTAGAGCAAACTCCGGCTGCAACTGAAGCTAACTGACAGAATCATTGGGAAAACCATAGCGAGATTTTTACAACCAACTCAAGCCAGTAGCGTATTTGAAAGAAAAAGTTCTATCATTTTGCCAGTAGATAAAAAAGGAATATAGCACAGACTTACACTATAACAAAAAACCCATCCGTAAAAGAGGATAGAAAAATAAATTACTTCAGTCTATTATTTTGGTTAGACAAAACAAAAGCATTGCTTTGGTTACACTAAAGCTATGCTATATTCTTTTATGGACGGTGTTGAGGGATAACAAAACTTCCAGCAGAAAAACAGGGTTGCCACAGATTTTTCATTCCAAAATTCCCTGACTTTTACAGGTTTTCACTGACCATCTGAAGCCAATTTCCCTGACCAATTTTCAAACTTACACAAACAGAAAAGTAAGAATGCAGCCTTCAAAAATTCTTTATTGATCATCAGCTTTGTACTTACAACAATTATGCTTATTTTATCACAGTTTTTAATTGAAACTACGATTTAGTAGTTAATAAAACTTCATAAGGAACTATCAGAAACAGTTAATGTAGGCCTACAGAACCTTAATTATCATTGTCCCGTATTTGAGCTGGAGCGCCTAGTTGGCCGTGACTAAACATTTTCTAAAGTCGATATACAACGGAAATTCCCTGACTTTAACAACATTTTTCAAATTCCCTGACTATTCCAGGTTTTCCAGGATACTGTGGCAACCCTGCAGAATTAGCTTGTCCCGAACAAAAAAAAATGAGATCAAGTAAGTTCTTGCCTCGAGTTTGAAAGCGAGAGCTTTTAGCAACTGCTATGATACTGCAGAGGAGCCAACAACCCATTACGTTACATGTTTCTCAATACTATGATTTAAATGCCGTCTTTGAACATAGAGACCCGCCAAACTATCATTAATGTTTATATGGACGCTATTTCAGCCAGTCTTCTGACCTGGAGAAAAGATGTAAGATGGAGTGGAAATAATGATGGGCGACGTGCGGCGAAGAGAGTCTCCCACTGTACCTTGCGCAAGCTCCTACCCTTTCGGTATAGGGAATTGTTAAGTGCTGCCGCGTAGCTCCATTGTATTTGCGTTAGAACTAACTTCTATTTTTAAAACAGAGGGGCGCATCCTTTACGATACCATACCGTACGACCCTACCTAAACGCTGAGGATTCTGGTAGGACTTCTTTGCCGTAGGTGGGGGTACAGAGGCAACGTCACTACTCCTTCCCTCTCTCCTTCAAGTTCTGACCCCAATCCTGATATCTTTTCTACCATTGGTGTATAAAGCTCGCGTTACGTTACGTGACGTAGTATTGCCAAGTTTCCATTGACAAATTTCCGACAGTGGAAGTCAACGACTTTGGTTCATTTTGTCTCTTCAATTAAAGGTATTGAGAATACTCCATGAATTTCTCCACAAGCGCCTGTAAATTCCGTAAAACTATCCTTAATAAGACCAAGAGAAAGAATCCATTCTCAGCATGGTTGCGAGGCGATAGAAAGTTCTACAAACTCGAGTTACTAAAGTTTATACGAGGGCTCCTCATACGAGTGATTCATGGATGTTGCTAACTTCTTTGCTTCTTTGATTAGCGGCGAAGGAACTATCCTATGACTGATGAGAAGGAAGTGACACGATGTCGCCAATAGGGATTTTCCCCGAGCCAAACCAAAAAGGCAATACTTTCTCTTCAACACACACACACACACACTCTCTCATTCCCATGGCTTTGGCCTTACACAATTCTCTTTTGGCCGCGGCATCGCATCTAACGGTATCGATTTGTATGGTATACGGTTGCCTATAGTTGCCAACGCGAAGAATCCCCAACCGGAAAATAGATCTATGAAAAGATTCAGGCCAAGAAAATGATGCCAAACAACACCATGAGTGCAGAGAGTCAAGAACTATTTGCAAAACTGTTCTTCTAGACGTGAACGCCATGGAAGCCAAGTGACGAAATTCGACTTGAGGAATTTATCTCGATTATCCTTTTCAGTATAATCAGGGAAGTCCAATTTAACAAAATAAAATTAATACTTTATACGGAAGAAAATTAACCTGCAGATGAAAGTATACAATTCGGAGATCAGAGTCTAAAGAATCTAACCTTTGCTTTATAAAACACTCAATAATTTAAAAAAAAAGGCAATAGACAATTTGAGAAACTCAGTGACTTGAATAAACTTTGTGCACGGACTAACTTCATATGATAGGTATTTTGGATCTCGACAACAGGTACCGCTTGAGGCAGTACAAGCCGCCTAGGTAGCTCATGTCTCAAGTATATTTGGCTCTTGGCGAGAACGTAATTACCTATACTTATGGCCGTGCGCCCCTTTGTGAATATTTATCTGTAATATTCGAATTGGTCAATACTGGTAGGTTTATGTGATCTGCGCTTTTTTAATGGCCCTTTAACAGGGTTCGTACGAAAGTTTTATATTGAAAATCCTTGACTTATCCAGCTTAAGATGTTTACAACACACTTGGTCCATATTTATCCCTGACCAATTTAAGACGTTTACAACACACTTGGCCCATATTTAGCATTGCTCGAAGCATGGTTTGATATACCAGACGGAAAAATTTTGCAATTCCTGACTTATCCCTGATTTTTTCCCTTATTTTCCATATCCCTGACTTATCCAGGTTTTCCAGGTTCTACCAGATTCATTTGCAAAAAATATATTCAGAAACACCATATTATTGACAATACAATCTATTAGGAGTTAAAGCATTTATGATATCCGCGCTTCTTGTGGATGACCCTTTCCTTAGCCTTTCTTACTCGCATACCTTTGCAAGAAATTGAGAAATCCCATCATATTGACGATAAATTTCAATAAAGTCAATCAAGTCTGAATTTGAGGGTTGACAACCTCTCGAGTTTGGTAAAGTAATAACAATAACAGTAATAAAAATGCCTTTATCATTCCCGTCCATGATCCGTTAAACGGTTTAGCGCTTCGCTTTTTCTCCTCCTTTTCCATGTAATCATCTTCATTTTTTTTTTAGCTATTCCAAATTCTGTCCGTTTCCGTGGCAATCCTGAGCACGGAGCGGTAAAAAAAAACCTTACCCTTTTTATATTATATGACATAAAAGTGCACTAGCTATAGCTAAGCGACAGCTTCAATTTATGCTTGCTTCCCTAATGGTAAGGCAGGTAGGTATACCTTACTCCGAACGACAAAAAAAGAAAAGAAATTTGGGAAGAAAAAAGAAAATCAACCAACGGAAAACGTGAAATACCTTCTTCATCTATGATCTGAGTTATACCATGTATGCAGAAACCCATAAGTTAATGTGAAATTATATAGGAAAACGTTTGTATGTATGTACATAAGTTTGTAAAGCTTAATCTCTTATTAATTAAAATTGTTTTTGATGAAACTTGGAAAAGGCACACCTTGAATAGTTACTTGTTAATATGAAAATATGGCAAAACGTAACTTCGCTGTAGTTTTTAAGTTATTCGACGTGTTGGACCAACAAAAAACCCCATGCTTTTCTATGGTAAGTTTTAACATTACGGGAGGTTGTCAGTTTAGAAGGGCCTAGTAGAGCTTTAGAATTTGCAAAATTAAGGTGGTTACCGTTCCATCGCCTTTATTTGACAATCCGTTCTCACAACAAAACGACTTCAGCTATCTTATTCAAACATTGTTCAAAATCAACGTTGAACTAAAGTAACTGCTTTTCCATATGATGCTCTACAGCACTGAGATTAACGTTTCGCTTTCCTTTTGCCAACCGAGATTAACTCTGAGCAGGTTTTGAACATTCCATTTGACAGATCGCGTACTCCAAGATCGCCCTAAATCAATATGAAAATATCGATAAATTCTCCGATCGAGATCCCTAGACAGTGTGTTTTATTTGGTAAAATGGCTGACCAAGGCATAGAACGACTAATATTGCAATTAACTCGATGGAAAACGTTTCAGGATTCAGATTGCATTCGTCAAGACCTTAAAACTGACCACTTGCTGACTAATTATGCAAGCACATAAACCAAAAAAATCCGCAATCGTCTTATTGCACAGTTTCATGGTTCATTTGTCTCTCTATCGGAGTAGATCAATAACGTCAGACGCTGATCCAGAGCAAATGTGGAGCAAGCCGTCTGATGAAAAACGCTATTAGACCGTTGACAAGATAAGATACGTTCCAAAAGTATGACACTTCCTGTACTTCGTAATACTAGACACTTACTGATAGCTATAGTTCGAGATAGACAAGCGAGAATTTACTACACTTGGTGGTTTTGCAGTCCATCTTAATATTTAGTCTGTACTGAGCCCTTGACAGCGTCTCACCAGGCGTCACTTTACGAGAATCTATGACCTACGTCACTTCAAGACAAGCTCTCAGTAACTAGTGACAGACTTATTGAACATATCTTATGAACTTATGGTAGATATTACAGATGTATTCTATTAATCGTTGATTAAAATCCAACCTCACATGGAATAAGAATATTTATCTTTGTTATTTACTTCAAGTTAGTGATTTTTAGTTTTTCTTAAAGGGTATTGAGGGCCCTGGGGTATTCTTATTACGGTTCCGTTCTGAGCAAAAGACGCTCATGCAGGGTTCCAGTCATTTAGGGACCTGGAGCGTTAAACGCCGTCACTCTACGAGCGAGTTCCCCTGATGGTATGTTGATACTATACAATCACACACATATATATAGTCTTCATTTCCATCGAAATTTCCCCGGACATTTTGCTGCTTGGGATCAAAATTTACGCATATTGGTCCCGTCGCTAAGTGACAGCGTCACGCGTTGCTTGACTACGTTCAATGACTGCATGGGACTGACTTGTCTTTTTTATCCGCCGTCTCGGTTATGACGAGTTAATGAAGTCTTTCCAGATTTTCCGTTACACTCCAACGCTACGCTAAATTCCTTACAGACTCTTTTTTTCTTCGATTGGTATTATGGTATTATTATAACCAAGGCCTAGCAGAAAGGCTTAGTTAATGCATAAGAAGCTTACGGAAAAATGGGTATAAATATAGATTTAAACAGGATGTCGCGTATAAGTGGGACTGACTATGAGATAGGGTCATTAAGGCATCAACGAAATTTTTTAATCCACCTTATTCCCTATCGCCGGAAGTTAGGCCTATCTCGGGATTCATGCAGGGGAGTAACGGGAAGAAATTAGTCTGTCGTCTGCTAAAAAGGCCAAAAATATGTACTGAAGCAGACGACAGACGAATTTCTTCCGTTACTCCCCTCCACGAATCCGCAGATAAGCCTAACTTCCAGCGATAGGGACCAAGGTGGATTGTTTTTCACTGCCACTTTGGTTTTAATCTTGCATCAACTCCTTAAAATCATTCCACTCTTCTTGCTATAATTTTCTACGATGTAACCCTTCTACCACCTAAAAGTGTTTGTAGGGAAAGGAACCAAACAGAGCGATCGCATAGGCCACCCACAATCACTCAGTAGTCTGCACCCAGCAAAGCATAAAAAAATCTAGGATGGGAGCTTAGTGTAATCGCCATTGGCGGTGTTATTAGAGAATATCGCGTCTATTTCCGGTGTCAGTGTATTTATACGGAAGCTACTTCCGTTTTTTTACTTCTTAACTTCCTCCCCCGGGAATCTTTCCAGTAGGGGCCCCTGCCGTATACCCTGTTCCCATTCCATTCCTCCTATCTCCGTGTCTCAACTTGGTGGTGTCACTTTCTCAAGATGGCTAAGAAGAATCTCGATCTAGACTCTCCGAGGGGTTCGACACTCCCGGTAATTAGGTAAAAAACCAACGTGTCCACGTTTTCCCCGCACCATTTACTGTGACTTTCCCCCGAACCATTTCTGTAAAACTAAGAAATGTTTTCAATGAAATAAAGTTCTTGACCTACGCTTCCCATCCTAGACGTCGTGCGTCTAGTTTAGTGCTTTTAGATTCTCACAAGAAGTGATATCTAGTTTATTAGGGAGAAGGTATAAGATGCTTAAGTATTCGCGCGCTATAGTCGTCCCAGTCCCCATTTCAAAATACAGGGGGACGTAAATGAGGCCGGGCTATTTTGCCTCTCCTCAGTCAGAAAATACGTAATTTTCGTCATTCGCGTCGCGCTGACGTGAGTTTTCAAGAACCAATGAGATGCTGGTTGTAATTTAGAGGCGGGGATTAACTCCGGACCTACGTTCGGACTGGAGATAAAGCTGGAAATGTGGCGAATTTATACCTTCTCCCTAATAAACTAGATATCACTTTTTGATTCTCACAAATTTTAAATTCCTCGAACTGCAGTAGCCCTAGACCCACGCTTGTGACCAGCATTTACAAGTGGAAGTACGAAATTCGAAATAGTGTCGAATCCTTCGTGTTACGTTTCCGTATCTTTTCGTCATCAAATCCCGCGAGGTTGGCGCCTCTAAGATTTCTCCATCTTTCGGATTAGATGGGTAAAAAAAAATAGCAGCGACTATAAGATTCTAGGGAAGACGCTAAACCAACAGATGGTCTATTTAACATCACCCACGTAGATGCACCACAAACTAGCGCTCCCATCCCCAAATGTACTCTAAATCCCGGTGACCAAAAAAAAATGCTGGGTATAAAAACTTTTTAATTATCTATGTATTTTTTGCCACTTAATCTTCAAGTAACGAGGCAAGGATGAGAGAAAAAAAGACGACGACCGACCGGATAATGGTCGGGTTTCGTTTCACTTATGTCAGGAGTTTATTATAAAGTATATTCCACCAGGAGGCGCGCTTTCCTTCTCTACTAAACCCCTATTTAAAAACTTAAACAAGAAAGCTGACTTTATAAGATGGTTTAACACATGGAGGATTGATACCATTTACACCAGAAGGACAGGTTACCTGGAAGACAAAAGTAGACTTATTTCTGTCAACCAGGTAGCCCGGCCTCCTGGTGTAAATGGTATCAATGCTCCATGCGTGCGAACTATCTATTATATCGCTTTAAATTAAATATGCTTCGAAAATATCAATTATAATAGAGAAGGCATTATTTTGTCTGTAAGTAACGCTTGAAATGAAGGATGAAGTATGGAGTGGTTGGTTGGTTAGTTAGTAAGTTTGTTTGTATGTTTTGTTCTTTATGCACGGTTAAAATTCATTACCGAATTGGACCAAACTGCATGTTTTAAATCAGTAAAATTATAGGAAGGTTCATTAGAAGTGGTTTGGTTGAGTTTTTCTCGAGGCTGGGACGGAGACAAACCCCTAGAGGACGTCCTATTCCAGAGGTGTAACGTTTCAGCATTATGATTAAGCATCGTTGTAAAAAAGGTTAGTTTCTTATTAGGGATGTGACAATACTTCATAATTTACTATATATAACACAATTATATAAATTATATAAGTTGAAGTTTTGATTTGTTTACACGAAAAAAAATATTAAATTATCTTTACAACATTTCCAAGGAAGTTCTAAAGTAAGCAAGCCCTCTGTTTACGCATTAGAGTGGTCATAAAACCGGGAATAACATCAGATTTATTTAAAGTACCCAAAGCAAAAGAAGCATGCATCCTCGAGACTAATTTAAATAAACGATCAACTACGGGATGAGACTGTGCTATAGTGAGTGCTCAGCTTTCTTCGCCATGCAGAATACGTGGTCTGCCATGGAAGTTGGACGCTGCAGTCTCTCTAATTTCTCTGTCTGCGAGCTCGTAAATGAGACTGAGGCGTCCGTAACTAATGAGACAATATACTGATCTATATTTATATAGCCTGCCTGCAGTGTACACACACCGAAATAAAACGCACGTTCGCGACAGGGCACTCACTATACGCGCGTGTTTTCGCCATCGTCCAGTCAGTTTCCATAACAACATTTTACCATTATGCATACAGTTAAGCACGGTTTTCACGGGGCTGAATCATGAAGTAAAATATGTCTTTCGGCTTTCGCACCTCAGGGTATTTGACGGCAGCCGAAATTTTTGGGCCGATGCGGAACATTTATGTGATACTGCCATAATTAAATTTGCTTTAATTACTCTATGAATATCCAAAGTACAAATGAATGTCGTCTGCTCTAAACTATGCGAGGAATAATAAATATATCTTTCTACTTGAGTCTGATGGTGCGTCATTCATCCCGTTATAGTCTGCTACTACGAATTTTCTTATGACTTCACACCCTCCTATCTCTTACCTCGGTTTTGGCGACCATATTGGAAGTCGTCAGTTCAGGCCATATAATTTAGACTATCAATATTGACGTCACGCACCCTTAGCTCCTCCCCTCGCAGTAAAATTTTATACTATCAAGACCTATGATGGATGGCAAAACTTTTTGGCTGCAGAAAATTAGAGCCCTTCTCTAGTGGCCGAAAAATTTCCGTTGGAGGCAAATTTTCGCTCCGCTTCGCCCTGAAAACCCGCCTTAATACAGACGAAAAATTCCCAATATTTAGGTTAAGTAATGTACGGAGTGGGCCTTTGGCAATTTCCAAAATTCAATCTAATTTGAAAACTTGTATTTTAATCACAAGTTGCGGTTTAAGTGACCATTTCATCTTTGCTATCCCTTCAATATTCTTTGAAATTGTGTCTTTAAAACTTGTCAATGTTCATACCATTTCATCTTTGAGAACCCTATAACCTCTCAACTCCCCACTGAATAGAATACTCAATTACTTTACTCTTCATGGGCCACCCAAAAACACAACCCCATAAAAAATAAATAAAACTTAAACCTGGGTAATCAATATAAAACCACTAAACCGGAAATGAAACTCTGGATCTTGTGTAGGCCTAATAAAATTAAATGACAGAAAAAAGCGCAAGGCAAAAATGGTCTCCAACGAGGCCAGACACTTAAGATGCAATAAAAAAAAGGGGTTATTGCGTCTAAGGAAAGTTCGGACCATTTCTAGTGACTTCATGAATACACTAAGTTCTTCCAAAAGTAACGTAACGTAGTATGAAAAGGTTCACCAAACTCTTTCATACAGGGTTCAAACAAAACGATACCCCTTTCAAGAACCGAAAAATATTCATGGTAGCATCATATATCATATGGTCTGAATGTGACGCCTCAAATGTCTAGCAGCATCCGTTACCATCATAAGTTTACAAGATGTGTTCCATAAGTATGACAATACCTATACTTTGTAATGTTAGAGACCTTCTGAGAGGTAGTTCGAGAACAAAGCGAGATTTGACTACACTCGGTTTTGCAGTCCATCATCCCATTTAGTCTGTATTGAGCCTTTGACAGCGCCTCACCAGGCGTCATTTTATGAGAATCTATAACGTCATTTAATGACAAGCTCTCAGTAACCAGTGACAAACTTATGGAACATATCTTGCGAACTTATGGTTCCATTGAAAAAAGCGCTAGTTGTAATGTTACGCGATCCAAACAACATCTCTTCCTGACCTCGTAGCACGAGAGAGCAAAAAAAACAGCACAAAAGGTCAAAAATTGGTTGCCTCGATGAAACCAAATGAGGCGAATCTAGAACTCAGGATGAAAGATAGTCCAGATAGAGATGCTGGTGAAAAGGATCGAGGTTGAAAGGCGCCAGACTGTGTATTTGCTCCATCCGTATCCCAAGGAGAAGGAGCGTAATCGAGCAAAACAACTCTCTTAATAATTCATTTTTTTAGACATGTGCTATGATTTCCCCTGTAAACCAACGCCTGAAGGATCCATGCACTTAAAGCACCTTGTTTATTTTTCGAGCAATGATTATAGTAACTCACTTTTAAAGCTTATCCCTGATCAAATTTTGCCAATATCCCTGAGCATTTTAAGGTGTTTACCAGATCCCACTTCTTCACACCTGGCCAATATTTCGCATTACTCGAAACTTGGTTTCATATACTAAACTAAATCCCTGACCTATCCCTGACTTTTTAGGAAAAAACCTTAAATAACGGACTTATCCTTGACTTAGACCCTCATTATCCATGGGTTTTCCAGGTTAACCCTGGTTCCGTACGAACCCTGATTTAGTACCGTTTTAATGGGCAGAAATGGAGCTAGGACATACTCAAAGGATTTACCACGCAGCACTCATTGCTATGACCCTCCAAAATGGAGGTGTCAGTAAAGAATGGAACAGAGACAACGCTATTTGATGTTAATTTACTTATTTTTCGAGTTCTGATTGTTTTAAGTCAATAAAAATGCAGTATTATTTGACATTGAAGGAGTAGGGCTATCACATTACTGACAATCTAAATGATCGCTTTGTTTCCACAATAATGATATCACTGTACCAAAATTAAACGAACACGTACAGTAGCAACAACAACAACACAACCAAAATCGTTATCATCGGTCAGTTCTTTTTATTTTTCTCAGGGGGTCTTGACCCCAATGGTGAAGAGCTTTTTATTCTTTAAGGAGAAGCGGAGGGGTTGAAGGTAAGTCAATAGAAAGGTGAAAAGCATTACTGTAGATTGGTTCTGCCTTTAAGCGGATAAAAACCCGAATAAAAAGTAGTGGAAAATCTATTTCACCATCGACCATACATATCTTGCGAGGCTATAGGCCAAGTCTTTCTCTTTCGTATAAAAACAAGCCATGAATACCAATAGGTGCCGAGAGAGATTCAAGCTGAGAATAAAAAAATAAAAAGTAAAGTACGTTTTCTGCCATTCTGAATCTCCTTTCTCGCGAGAAAAAAAGGAAACCCTAAGCCTTGGCCTCCATGCATGGAATGGCCGAGGGTTTGGACATTTTCAAATTCTAATCCTTTAAAAATGACTTTCAAGATTCAAAACCACAATTATGACGCATCTCTTAGGACTCTTATCTGCTTAATTTACTCTTGGTGCATTACTGTTCGTTCAACAACACTTTGGGGAACAAGGTGAAAAGGCGTTCTTGAATTTGAGTGTAAGGTTGGTACTATCTATGGAGGAATGTCCCATCCCTCAGGCTTTGGAAAGAGTTGCGCTGACTGCAGGCCAATCACGTTGTTTCCCAATGCAGCAACCTAGCCTCTTCCTTTAGAGTTTTGGACTTCAACTAGTCTAAGAGTGTCAGGTAAGGACTTCTCGAGGGTGAACTTAAGCTGATATCGAAACGGAAGAGAATCTACCTTTTCTTGGAAACAAATACATGGATGGTAATAAATATGTACCCCGCTCATGGAAGGACCTGTTTTGGGTTGTCTTTCCTGGCGGTGAAGGACAATAAGGTACAGAAATTTGCCATTGCATACAGCGAGGAAAATATTAGGTACAGCAATAGGGCAACTTTCAGAAACAGAAAAACTACCGGGAGTTCAGAAAATGGTCTACAAAGTACGGATTATGCTGACTTCAAAATAGATGTTTGTATAATAAGGGGGGTGTTTCAAGAGAAAATTTACTAGACGCGTCTATGTGACGTCTCTCTCGCGAATTACGACGGCGCGACTCTACCACGTGACGTTGTCTCTCGCGAATCACAACGGCGCCCCTCTACCACGTGACGTTGTTTCTCGCGAATCACAACGGCGCCCCTCTACCACGTGACGTTGTTTCTCGCGAATCACAACGGCGCCCCTCTACCACGTGACGTTGTCTCTCGCGAATCACGACGGCTCGACTCTACCACGTGATGTGTCTCTCGCGAATCACGACGGCTCGACTCTACCACGTGACGTGTCTCTCGCGAATCACGACGGCTCGACTCTACCACGTGACGTGTCTCTCGCGAATCACGACGGCTCGACTCTACCACGTGACGTGTCTCTCGCGAATCACGACGGCTCGACTCTACTACGTGACGTCGCTCTCGCGAATCACGACGGCTCGACTCTACCACGTGACGTCTCTCTCACGAATCACGACGGCGCCTCGTGCGGTGAAGTCTTGAGTATATTCGAACAAGTGGATCAAGCCACCCATTACTAGAGTTCTAATTATTTTATCGCGTGTTGCTGAAGAAAGAGCCTAATTGAATTAACAAGAATTTCTCCGCAAAGTGACAAACTCAGCACTCATCCTAAAAATCTAACCGAAGGTAAATAGGAAAAAAAATGTTTCTCGTGATTTTCTGATTAAGTAAGTAGATGAATCAAAATAAGCTTTTGAGAAGTTTTCCCACCCATTCCTCCCGCTTCAGGTTGTGGACACACAGAGCGACTTATAGTGAGTGAGGTAGACCGTCCACTCGATGCCAATCGAGCAAAATGTTCACACTAGGAAAGACGTTGCGAGACTTTTCGGGTCGCAAGCGATGTCAACACCTTTTCTCCCCTGCATACCATTCACCAAAGAAACCTTACCAATCCAAACTCAACTTCTATAGGCCTACCTAGTCAACTCATGAATTAGGTCTTCGCTCTTTTTCGGACCAATTAGCGCAATAGGGATCTATTCTGTTGACCCCGCGCTGCGTTGGGCGACATCCCAACAACAGAAAAGAAGATACTTGATTGGAATCGTCTTATGTGAACCTAGCCTTACGGGTAAAGTACTTTGAAGAGCGTTTCTTAATGAAACTACTCAGAAAATTGAGTGCAACCTATATATATTTTTGTCTAGACTAAAATACCCTGAACTAATATAGAAGAAGGTATACGGCTGAGAGTTTCTTGTAATGATATCGTCACGTTTATTTCATACTCCCTGCCTTTTCCTCTATTGTTTCTAAAATGTCGGAATGAGAACTGTGAGAAGATACGAAGACACGATTTTCCTCTTTTTCAAAGACGCTCGAGGGGTTCATCACTTTAATCTTGCACAAACTGCCTCACTTTGAAATAAAAGACTTACAACTTTTCTGATTAGTGAAAAATCTTTAAAGCACGTGAATTTTCGAATTATAATTGGCAGAATTCCAGCAAGGATTCCAAAAATTCATAATAAACAATTCTGAGCAGTTTTAACCAAAAACTTTCATCACATTCCCAAAGAAAACCCCAATGATATTTCACGTGTAACATTTAATAATTCACGGTTTCAGCAAACCCATACAACAAGCTTTAAATTCCGAAGAATTTATTACCTAATATCAGCGACGAATTCACAAAAATTCAAACGGAATATTCACTATTGTACTATTCTTATATTGTTTTGAAAATTCAAAAAACACAAGAACACAAAGTCTAGAACAGTGTCTCACCCCTTTGGAAAGGGAGGTCTATGACGGGACGTAACAGATAGCTATCTAAAAAAAAACTTTAATGTGCGGGGAGAAGCGTACAGTTAGTGGTGAAAAGTAAGTGACGAAGAAAGAAAAAAAAAGCAACAGAGCTCGTGAGTTCCGGTAATAGCCGTCATTGCAACGAACGCTACGACAACTTAGCTATGACGTTGGTGGTGAAAAGAAAATAGAGTCCGAAACACGTGTCATTCTCAATCGTCGTCTTCAGCGCTTCCCTTTCATTTTAACCGCTCTACAACGTCAAGACACAAGCGACCAACTTACCACCACAGTGAAACGACCAGATAAAACTCTTCCGGATATGTCTTTATCACCGCCATTGAGAGACATACCGTCGTAACTGTTTCAAAAATTAAAGTCAGCCTATAGTTGCGGTTTAAGATTCTTAGGCCAATTAATTTTTAAGGGTTTCAATGCAAATTGGGTCCCAATAAGGTTCCTCGGCAAGGATGCGATAAGTCAAGTTAATTTGGGAAGGAATGAGGTTTACTTGGGAGGTGATGGAAGGGGTGTTGGTGTCAAGTCACCTACGGCGGACACGGGGAAGTCGTCACCTATAAGGTAGAATCAACGAAAAGTGTGGTATTTCCTCAAATTTTGTCGCTCAGAAGCTTGGCTTACGTAAGCCTCACTACTGACTTCCTAAGTTTTCATTCAAAATGAATCAAAACAAAAATAAGTAGAGTGAAAGTGGTGATAAAGAACAAAAAGATCCCAATTTATGAGTAGCTTATCAATAATGGGTACAAGGAGCGCTCTCCACGTATTTCCGAAGGGGAGCCTGGTCAGAAAAGAAGCCGGGAGCGCTCCACGTTCCTATTACACATAAAGTCCCAGAAATCCAGCATTTCATCTGACCAGGGCCCCGGCTCCACGTAGTAAATACATGAGGAGCTTTGTGTTCTGGAGCCCCCACGTTTGCACTACTTACTATTCTAGCGCACTAAACAAAAAATACAGTTAGAAATAAGGTTTGTTCCGAACGCCTGGACCAAATTTCAAGCAGCCATCATGACCTTCAAATTGTCTACAGCATCCAAAACGTAGATGGAGGTTCGAAAGAACAAATGTGGTCTCCCGTAAAAAGTACAAGTAGGTACTTAATTAATTTACCTTCCCAAAATCAGTTTACTTATGGCATTAATCCTCCAAACTCATACGATCTATAGTAGTTCACGTCAGCGCCCGAAACACTAAGAATCAGTCAAGCCTTTCACTCCTTTACAAAACATTTCCCTTGTCCGTAAACACATAATTCCTCGTAAGAGAATACCATCCTTCCATACGCAGTCGAGTAGCACCGTGTCTATATGGGAATCTCTCGCGCTACTATCAGGGATGGACTGCTCTCTTAATCGAGTCTTCTTTCCCGCGCCAGCACCAAAAAAACAGCCGTAAAGGCCCCACCAAGAGTAAGATCATCACCATCCTTTTTTTTTTCACCCAAGCTTCTTTTTTCCTCTTTTTCCCATCGCTAGCATACCGAGGAGCTATTCACTTTCCCGAAAGTATAGACGAACTAACCGTCATCTTCTTACATTAATTTCGAATTTTGATTCGAATTCAAGTAATGTTCTGTTGAATTTAAGGTAATATAATGTCGAAATTCAGGCAATTTTAAGTCCATTTCAATGCATTATTTTGGCAATGTTTCGAGGGGGAAATCGAGGCAATGTTTCGAGGGGGAAATCGAGGCAATGTTTCGAGGGAGAATTCGAGGCAATGTTTCGAGGGGGAATTCGAGGCAATGTTTCGAGGGGGAATTCGAGGCAATGTTTCGAGGGGGAATTCGAGGCAATGTTTCGAGGGGGAATTCGAGGCAATGTTTCGAGGGGGAATTCGAGGCAATGTTTCGAGGGGGAATTCGAGGCAATGTTTCGAGGGGGAATTCGAGGCAATGTTTCGAGGGGGAATTCGAGGCAATGTTTCGAGGGGGAATTCGAGGCAATGTTTCGAGGGGGAATTCGAGGCAATGTTTCGAGGGGGAATTCGAGGCAATGTTTCGAGGGGGAATTCGAGGCAATGTTTCGAGGGGGAATTCGAGGCAATGTTTCGAGGGGGAATTCGAGGCAATGTTTCGAGGGGGAATTCGAGGCAATGTTTCGAGGGGGAATTCGAGGCAATGTTTCGAGGGGGAATTCGAGGCAATGTTTCGAGGGGGAATTCGAGGCAATGCAAATACAGGAGAGCTATAAACATTAACTCAAATTATGATCACGTAGTTGATGCAAACCCAAAAGACTTGTCGAGTGAACATTCCCTTTTTTTTCAACCTAGCCATTTCTTCCACACCGATATATAGACGAGAATATAGGCCCGAAGGAAGAAGAGCGGAGGAAGAGAAATTTGCCGCCAAAGTGAAAAGGCAAAAGAAGCGGGTAATGCGAAGAGATAGAGCGCGGGCGAAAAAGCTAGGGGCAAATACAGTACTTTTCATACTATCTTTTCTTTTTAAATTTATTCAATTCCCTTGATAGCGATACGCCTTCCCATCCGCCTATTGTTTCTTTCTTTCCATTTCTTGAGAGTGCAACATTAATTAGAATAATGACGTGTTTGCGGGATCCGTAATAAATCTTGTAATATTCAGCAAAATTACACTTATTCGAGTGAAGCTAGCCAATTCAAGGGCAAATGGCAAGTACAGCCGTAAGAAAATAATATATAGCTCCCCAATTAACCACGCAGTTTGGTCGAATTAGAAGATTAACTAATTGTGACTGGGCATATAGAACAAACAAACTACTTTCTCAAAAATATACAGGGTGTTTCTGGTAAGTCTGCCATTTAACTAAGAAACTGAAACACAATGATTTTTAATTTAATTAAGGGGTCATTCCTAAAACACTCATGTCATAACTCGAGAACAGTGACCCGGAAGGCAAATTGTCACAGATCATTTTCGACTCAAAATCACCCAAAGAACATCCCTCTTAAATTATGGCACAATTGTCAGAAACATCCTGTTTCCTGTATAACGTTGACTCATAGTTTCAATTTAAAATATACATTTTATTTAAGCTCCTTTAAATAAAAAATGATTAGAAATTTTTATAAAAGCCCTTCCCTCTTAATTATATATACCTTAAAATGCAATTACGAGAATGAATAATTATTTAATTTATTTATAATAAGATGAAAGCTATCCCATGAATAATTAAAAAACAAAAGTCATTGTTTTTGATGAATTTCGTTTCGTTAGATCTCTAGGAACCCAGATTTAAAGCACTAATTAAGGGTCTTGTTTCAAGCCAAGAGATAAGAGACGTATACTCGCCTTAATTATTTTCCGAGCTATATAGATTTATAATTTCATTTCACCTTCAATCTATCGACTATTTCGATTAAAAGCTTAGACACAACTGACTCCCGCCTTTGTCTATACTTTATCGATAAATAAAATGGGACAACTTTTCATAGGTGAACCGGAGTTTGCATCGAAATCCTTCGTATACCTTCTCATATTGAAAGCGTCCCGCCTAATTCTAGATTCGCTCGCCATGCAATTTTCTAGTACATGACAAAGGGGTAAAACACTATATGGTTACGCCGCAAGTTTCAAATGAAATAAGAAAAAATTCTTATAGGACATGTGTCCAGCAAACCCCCCGTTTCACTTGAAAATTTATAGGACATTGTCCATTGTAGTGTGCAAAAATAGTGTCGCATCTTCACAGTTAAGGTACCAAAACTTCTGAAAATGTATTGGACAAAATGTCCAGTGACCCCCCTTAATTGTTATAGAAGTTATGGGACATTCTAAAATTTTACTGGACCATGTCCAGTGTCCCGTGGTTATTTCCGGCCCAGCGTGACCCCCATAGCGTCCCAAATAATAAACTGGTCCTTGGTACTGGACCAACCCCCTTAGGTTTTCCATAGATTTGCAAATACAAACTCCCACTTCTTGATATTTAAAAATTGGTCCACGTACTTAATAAACTAGTTTCAGACTAGAGGAAGTGTCATTTGGATTCGGTTATTTTTAGAATATTTTAGTAGTCGAAAGTATTGCTTCAAAAATCACCATATACCTAACCGACTCGTTTAAAGTCGTCTGCTCGCATGTCTGAATAGGAAATGTCTGGGAAATGAGAAAAGTTTTATACTAGTCCTTCCTTGGGACCAGGGTGAGAAATAAGGCGGTGGAACTGGGAAAATGGCCAGTTTAAAAATTGCTTTGACCAGTTTTTTATTAAATGCCTGGGGGTCCAGTGGTCACCGTGACCACTTTTTAAATTCCCCTTCTTTAATAAAAAATAAATTCCCAGTAGTGGGTTATAGAAATAAATACATATAAAACAAATAGACGGTATATAAAACCTAGAACCATTTCAGCTCAGCTCTGACAGTATGTAGAAATATTAAGTGGTCATTGACCAGTTTTTAATTAAAACCCTTGGGCTCTACTGGTCAAATGACCAGTTTTAAAAATTTCCTTATTTCTCACCCTGCTTGGGACCAGTGGCCCACCCTAGTGGTCTAAATAATAAATGGTCTGCGGAGTGGTTCTCCCCCCCCCCTTGTTCTCTTACAGATTTTCATTAATAAACTGGTCCCGAGGACCAGTAACCCCCATTTCTTGAATTTAAAAACTAGTGCAAGCAATTAATAAACTGATATTGGACCAGAGTATGTACCGACGCGACCGACGGGAATGAAAGATTTTTCCCTAGATAGTCTGTATGGTCCTTGAGGAGTGTCTTACCCCTTGTTATATACGTACACAAATTGGCCTTTGGCGTGCAGTCCAGGCAAAATTTCGCTATTTAATAACAGCCTAATTCAATTTATTCGCGAACTCGCGTCCTCCTCAACCTAGGCTTAGCTATAAGGTTCACTTTCGTTTCGTACAATGCAATGCGCTGGCTGCACGGAAACGAAAGAAATATTACAAATTTAATAAATGAAGAATATACCTTGCCTATGTTTTTTTTTCTTTTCTTATACGTGGGACTTCCTTGGCAGGGTGAAATAGAACCCCCATGCAGTACCCCTTTGGGGTTCGACTAGGTTATGTAATGGGGCAGAATGGGCATCTCCCCATACAGACTGAATTAGGACGTCCAAGAACTGTTTCGGGTATCTGAGAACATATTCTAAAACCAACCCCTAATTGTGATATACAGGATGCCCCGAAAAGGGTGGTATAGCCACGAAGTACAGTGAGTTATACTTCTCTCCGATTATCCCCTTTTGGATATGGGCCATTTTTGAGTCTAAAATGGACACTGACATTTTGGCTAAAGGGCCACCGTCATAAAATTATGATTTAAAGAGTAATACCGTCACGGATAACCCCTGAATTAAATTAGTATTGTCATTATTTCTCAATTTAATTAAGGGGTCGTCCGTAAAGCATTTTAAGTCATAACTTCTTTTGTGATAGAAGTTACATTTTCGACTCAAAATCCTTCATCAGTCCTATAACCCTTTTTGGAACACTGTACATCTATAATCGCCTTCAAGTTGAGTGTTTTAGGACAAACCATGTAACTCACAAAGAACGCAGAGTAGACTATTTAATTTTGCTGTCAGAGTTACCAGAAAATTTAAACTAAGATTGTGTATATAACATTCTCTCTAAATTTCTGACCTATGGCAACTAATTTTTAACAGACACAAGGAAAAAGTAATAAAAATTGCAGACGACTTCACTGAATATAATAATGCAGACACTCTGCTATGTTCTCGAGAACCTGAATTGGTTCTTGTTAGGATGAAAACTAGTTTAAAGCGTATGTATACGCCATCTGGATGTTTCCTAGCGTGGTTCCTACGTTTTGGGTTTGCTAGCCTTCTGGATTTTGTATCTCCCTTGGTGTAAATATTTACGTCTATTTCTGGCTGAGGGCAGTATCCTCAAGGAATAAATGAGAAACTCGTGTGTTCAGGCAAAAAGGGGCGCATTTTTGGTGGGAATATCAGTTGGGGTTTTCTAATATTTTTTATTTTCACAGATATTTCCATATAGTCCAAGATGGTCACGTCGCAACAAAGAAGCTAAACACTGTTTTCCGTTGATGAAGTTAGTACTCGCTTTCAAACCAGTTGTACCTATTCATAAATAAGCTGCCCACCTTTTGATGTTGAACTATTGATAATATATTATTAGAGGCTTTAATAGTTTATGGCTTTAATCGGAGCCTCTTTAATTATCAACTATCTTGGATTTAAATAAGGCGTCATTATAAACCCTTTTCAAAAGTAGGAGGTAAAAACATATTATGGCGTTTGACCACCTTGTTTACTTCTATCCAAAGACAATATATATGGCTTCAACCAAAAGGACTTGGTGGACTGGTAACTTTGGAGGCCCTATCTAACGTCTTTGCACCCGCATACCGTTTGTTCCGCCTTAACCAGGCCTCAAGCAGACGATAAAGCCCGCCCCCTTCTCTTTGAAAAACGAGGGGCTAATCACTGTCAAAGTTCCTGTACAACGATTACGGATTACGTGTAATCATTTTAGTACTGCCAAGGGCAAGGATTTTAAAGATTACGCGTAATCAATGTAGTACATTGAAAGGTAATTACACTGAGTGACCGGCCCCTCGTTGAAAAGGGTCTATTGCGGAAGGCTCCTGAGCTTTTCTCTCAGAAAAATAATGCAAAACTCGAATAGATTAAAAGTTAATTGAAAAATAATTAACAATTAGCAAGTATTTTGTATACCTGCCGAGAAACAATAGAAAATTTATAATGCGCATTTCTAAAAATAGAAACACCGTGACCAAGGCTTAACGAAAATAGTGAGGGCGGATAGCAAAAAAATACGTCCAGTTGTTTCCAATAGCGGGCATCGAAGCAATTGGATTCGGATCATTAAATCTTTCCACTCGCGTTAGCGTCTAGCGAGCTATAAGACACGGCGCCATATGCCAAAGGCATTCCCGAATGCCTTATAACTAACAAAACATCGCAAGCACTAAAAGTATTTAAAGAAATGTAATGAACTCAGTTTGAGAGGGACCCCTCTTAAGTTTCCTTAACGAACGATTGAAGTCATGATTCACCCAAAAGTATAAACACAAGGATCAAAAACGCTACCGTGAAATCATCGAGTAAATATTTAAGCTTTCGAAAGCTGGGAGGTTCCAACTTTCGGTGTAATTTAGGGTTTTTTTAAGAACACTGCAAAACTTTTAGATTAGGTTCAAGCTTAGATTAGAGAGGCAAAATGGAGGAGAAATGTTGGTGTGCCATGTGCTGCATTGAAAGTTTCCCAGAGTACCTCGCACAAGCCCATACCTTTGTTAGGGATTGTTAAGTGCTACCACCTAGCGACATTTTAAAATAGAACCTACTTCTCATGAATTAGTTTCTATTTTAAGACACAGGGAAGGTTGATGGGCCATATGCGGCATTGGAAGTTTCCCAGAGTGCCTCGCGCAAGCCCCTACCTTTATTTGGGATTAGTGCTACCACCTAGCGACATTTGAAAGTAGAAACTACTCATGAATTAGCTTCTAATTTAAGACACGGGGGTGCACTGCCGACGTTTTCGTACCGTAAGACCCTACCAAAACGCCACTGAGGATGCTGGGAGGACTTCGGTGCCGAAATGTGGGTACAGAGGTTTCGCTATGCTACTCCATCGCACCTCTCTCCTCTAAGGTTTAATGCAATTCTCAACATTGCTGGTTCATTCTATTGGGATTTAACATTGCGTGCGTTTGAATATGAAAAGTTAAGTCGATATCTCTGAAGCTTTTAGTTATTATGTAAATAAAAGCGTTTGAAGTAACGGTATCGTTTACAGAAACATTATTTGAGACTTCATTTTCTTAAATTGAGAGGGAAAAGGCATTGTTTGAGCGAAAAATGTGTACGTCTAACATTACGGTTGGCTACCAAGAAAACTGATCACGTGTACTTTCCAATTTTGCGTTTCAAATCAAGGTGAAGGTCAAGTGAAATTTAATTTTAATTAAACTTAAATATCATCGCAGGTTTATCGGTTGGTTGTTTTCTAAAACTCAGTATTATATTACACGAAACAAAGGAGGTATCTATTGTAAAATATGTAGGTATAAACATTTTACAACCGGTTGTTATGCATTCTCTATAGCGGGCGCCATTGAATATGATATTTCAATGTCGACTAATTTCAGGCCACACTTTTGGAGTTGGCTATGGATTAATTCTTAAGTAACTTAATGATGGTGTAAATGGAACCTGAAACTGCGTAAGTAATATTTACTTTACAGGTCTCCGATACCTTCCTGATATCATACGAAGTCCATCAACAACGTCCAAAATAGGTCTACCCTGATAGGATTTTCCTTTTAAAACGAAGTGGTTAAATCGACCCTTTCTCGTAGCAGACAAATTTCCGTTAGTCACTTTACAAAATGAATCATTCATTCTATTCCAAGTGTTTACCTTTTTACCTAAATCGGTAGTTTTAGATCCATACCCTCCTCCCACCCAAGAAAAGGAAAAAACTATCAAAAAATACAAAAAATGGATGTAAAATGGATAAGGAAAGGCGTAAAATTTGTAAAGTATGTAAATATCTAGATGGAAGAAAAGGGAATCACCATCCGGAACTACTCGTTGGAGATTATGGTTTCACTGGGTCATTTCTCACATTGTTCTTATCTCCAAGATGAGATTTTTTTTTCTTGCATGGGGAGTCGAACTATATAAGAGATAACATAACGCGCTTAACAGACTGGCAAAGGAACAAGCCTGGAATTGTGGGTATTCTACTGAAGGAATCTCTGACCAGGCATGCATGCCCTGAAGGTTAGATACGTGCCAGATACAACCATTCAAACATGGATGGTTCTTGACCAACGAAAGACTACTTTCACACTTACTTACACGGGACACGGTTCAGAACGGTTTTACCCAACTAGTATAAAACCCTCTTCATTAGCAGTTTCAAGCGATTTTAACAGCCTTGGTTCATATTTTACGAAGCCCCTATTTGTTTGTGTGTTAAAGCTTCGGTTCGAGTTGTCTGTTAAGGCAACATTGCAGGTGAAATACGCTTTAAAACTAGCCTCAAATCAGGTGAAATACGCTTTAAAACTAGCCTCAACCCGCGTGAAAATATCCTTAAGATTAGCCTCAACCCTGGTGGAAATATCCTTAAGACTAGTCTCAATTAAGCCAGGTGAAAAATATCCATAAAAATAGTAATTAACCTCCAAACCCTTTGGCGATTGTAATTAGTTCCTCGATTATCAATTTTGTCCACACTCAACTCTGGATCACTTCGAACCGTTTGTGTGAACATGGCTTAAGTAGTTTATCCATGTTTGAATTGTCTTAGGTGTGAAGAAGCGCGGCATGGTGTTCTGTGCCGTCGAATTCTTATCTGGTAATGGATAAAAGTTGTCAAGGGGGTGCATAAGAAGTAGCGGTGCGGTTAACTTCAAACATGTAGCGCGCCATCAGTCAGCCAGTTCAGGTCCAGGGTGCATTGCGAGGGTGTTATCTATTCTAAAGACAAGAGGAAACTAGTTTCGATGGCCAGGAAGAAGAATAAATAGATAAAAAAGATGTGCGTGTGCCACGCTCCTCTTACAGCAATGGAACGCAGGTGTAATTTAGTGATGAAATTTACAATTTTTTTATACGCGGTAGTTGGGTAGGGTAGGTTATTCTATGGTTTTCTCGCAATAGGTTTACTTATTGGTTAAAGATGAACATCGGAGGATGAACTACAGAACATAATAATCAAATTTATCTTTTCAAGGGAATGCAACCTTTCAATGGAGGCAGGCAATGTTTTGTTATAGCGTCGCCTTCGATAAAATTTCAGGCTTTTTCTTTAATGGGATTGTAAAGAAGGCATTGGCGGGTGCGGGCAGAATTTGAAATACATCACAGGCACCGCATTACGCCAAAATCCAAACCACAGACTCCACACGAAGTGGAACTGGACACCTTGTCGTTGCATCTTTTCGCGAGATTGTAGCGCCTATCCTGAATTGGTAATTATCGAAATCACTGGAAATTTTGAATCGCGCCTTTACTCAGTCACGTGTCTGTGACGTATTTCAGACCCTTTAAACTAATATTTCCTGGTATAACGCTCCTAATGAAAATATTCCTCGGTTATTCCCGAACTGAAAATTTTCGAAATAAAACAAAAGCTTCTTTCAATCACGCCTTTCCTCCGTCACGTGTCTATGACGCGTTTCAAAAATTTTTAACACATCGAGGGCTTCACAGACCCTTTAAACTGGTATTTACTATTATAACGCTCCTAATGAAATTTATTCCTCGGATATTGAAGACTATTATTGATTAAACGGTTTGCTTTTGCGATAAAGCGAAAGTTAAACGATTGTTTTAAACGGCAATTACCGAAGAATGGGTATAGTACAGGGCTGCAAAGTATAACGGCATATTGTCACGTTAGTTGAGTAAAGAGATTGAGTGATTCATTTACCAGATGGCATGTATGACGGCGTTCGCGTGCCGTTTTTCTTTTTCATTCTTTCTTCTTTTTGTGTTTATACCCAGTTAATAATATATTATCAAAGACTAAAGTCCCCTTTGACATAGAAATACAACATGTATACACACGATCCAGGATTTGTTGATATCATTTGTACTTCGCAATTGCGGACGTTGAAAACGTAAGTGGCTCTAACCCGAAAGTGCATTATCGGATAACCCTAACCCGCAGTTTACTTCTTAATTAATTTAACAATCGTACAAAAACATGAAAACGAAATTGAAAGACAGAATTAATCTGTAATTCTGTGATTTAAGGTTTATTCCCCCACTATTTATGGTTGTTTCATGCGCAGTTATAGAACGACCCATGTGCAAATGTACGAGTTCATGGAGAACTAGGAGAACTAGTAGCGAATCCCATTGGACTTCTCGGGGCGCTCTGAACACTTTTTCATATTCCATATGAAGATCTAGATTAACTCTTGCTCGGATTCCCGTGTTCCATTGACCTTGAGCTCCACACGAGATCAGCTCGGAGCTGATCTGCATAGAAGGACAGATCAGTACAAATAGCTCGGTAAATATGCACAGACATTTGTCAGGGAAAAAAAGCAACGTTAAAAACTGTTCCGAAAATTGTGCGTATTTTTCTTGAAGTTCGAATTTGATGACGAAATAGAGCAAACCACCAGCGATTTCAGAGCAGTCCAACGGAATTCGCTATGGTACTTGCAAATGTAAGTTCGCATGTTATTCAGGATGAGGGGGGAACGGTCATAGCCTCAGCTCTTCTTGATTCGAAACTTAACTATAGATAAAACGCAAAATCATGATAAAACGGCTTATTGCGGATTGCCATTTTACCTGCGACTACAAGTTTTAGCTTTCACCACGGAGTATCTTCTAATTATTATTATACTTCCGTAGTGCATTTAATCACCTTGCAGAAGACACTTTGAAATACCAAAAAGAACAATTTCGGTTGGACCTAATTTCCCTCATTTAGTATAGGTGGGTATCACCCACGTATCGTACAGTACAAACTTGTGTCTTTAACTTGACATACCTTTTAATTAGGGACGACACTTTAATATAGCCAGGCCGGGCATTTTATCTCTGCATGGAAGGGAGCATAAAACATTGTTGGGAATTTCTTAAAAAGAGATAAGAAAAGAGTAACTGCGGGAAGAGGTAAGGATAAAAATTCTCCTCCCAAAAAAAGAGTAAGAAGAGAGAATGGAGAAATGGCCATGAAGAAGAAGCTTGGAACCTCGAGGAAGAAAGAGAAAGCGATAGAGTTAAAACCGCGGGTGCTGGCTGTACTGTACAGCCCATGCAGCCTCTGCAATCGATAAAACCCCCAAAAAGAACTTTGAAAGAAACGCGGTGGTGTTGGGTTGTAAGTTGTACCTATAGAAAATGTGTCCGTGTACCTATTGGGACACGTTCCTCAAGAAAAGATACAACTTCTTTCAGACCGACTTAATACTCTTCCTTTTATCCTGTTTAAAGGATAGGTGATATGTCTATTATTTCGATTACTTGCAATTGCAACTTTTCTCGCTTTAAATACCTATTTTGGTAGAATTGCAAGCTAAGACACAACTTTCATGGTTAGAAATGCATTTCTAATGGTGTCAGAAATGCGTATGACGAATGGTTCTCTCTATGAAGGTCTTCAGTATATTTTCAGGCAAAAATAAAAGCAAGAAATGAGTGTTTACGTATTAGAAACAAGAATGGCAAGTCGAGGGGCTATAGTAGCTTATAAATAGATCACTTAACTTAAATGGTTTTTCAAATAAAATTATAAAAAAAGGCATTAGAATACACATGTTCAAATATTTTTCATAAAAATTGAAGAAAGTTTAAATAACCTTTCGAGATATACTGAAGTGTATGACCCTATAACTCAACTGTCAGGACGATATGATTCCTGCACAGTCCAATTGACCATTTTATTTCCCATCTTTGAGAAATGTTGGATTTCCAAGTAACAAAACTAACTTAATAGGATTCTCAAATTTTCACATTTCCAAGTATTAAAACTACCAATACTTTACGATGGTCAAACTTGAAGGCTACAATCCTTTTAAAGCGCAAAAATCAAGAAGAGTGGAAATATGGATACGTCATAAAGCAAGGCTAATTAAGGTTATTCTGGGTTGAAATTAGTAATTACACTTCCGGTATCTTAAAAAAATTGTAAAAAAGATAAAACCAAATACGTCATACGACCAGTGGTTTACTGTTCCGTTTCGTCCTCCCTTTAAAATGGACGACATTTTTTTCTCTCTTACTTCTCTAACTTACTTCTAAGTCTTTTAGTTAGGAAAGTCCATTTTCTAAAACACGAGTAATGTAAAACTAAAGAAGTTTCGTTTAAACGAATTTCGATCGATTTTGTTCTTTCAACAATACAGAGTGTTGCACTTTGCTGTCCCCGCGGTATCGTCTATTATATTTTACACACAGTCTTTCTAGTATAGTACAGATCGGTGTGTAACACCCTGCGCAAGAAGAGAATGTGGACGAAAAAATCTACTATTAAACCTGTACTAGCTGCTAGGCTTAGTCGATTCTAATATATATATAAAAAATCATTCTAAATTTTTAAAAGCAATTGCTCCATTCGCTTAAAGGCATAGTATTGCACTTAAAACATACCACGCTGAAACCATCAGAAAGTCTTTTTTAGCTCGAAGACTTTTTACAGGGTTGCCACGGAATTTTCAGAACCAAATTCCCTGACTTTTCCAGGTTTTCCCTGACCTTTTCAGGCCGAAAGTGTAAATTTTTACAGCACGTTTTAAGTGCTTCTTATAATTAAACCTTGTACATTAAGTTTTCCAATGTCTTTTTTGCACCAAAATGATCAAGAAACATTTTAACCATAAATAACAGAGATTTTTAGAGAGCATTTACTTTATAAAAACAATTCTAGACATTTTTAATGATTGCTTTCGAGTTTTCCGTGTTAAGAGAGGACGAGGAGAAACTTTCATTACTCTTTCAATAAAGACTTATCTCCAGAAATTTTACCCACTAAAATCAAATTCCCTGACTTTGCCGAAAATTTTATAATCCCTTGACTTTTTCGGCCCATTTTTAAATTCCCTGACTTTTCCAGGTTTTCCTTGACCCGTGGCAATCCTGTTTTAGTTAAGCTAGATTCGCACTCGACCGAAAGCCAGGCGGAAACGGATTCTACCGAAAAATATTTACGCCGAGCCCGACGGAATTTCCGTTGGGTTGATTTAGATTAACGTAGTCAATCTCAGAAATTAAAATCGATTCATGCATAGCAGACACTTCTATTTTCAATGAAGGTTTTCGGTCCATTCGCGAACTTAACGTCATCATATCCTGTCTATCACTTTCGATGCACGTGCCTCGTTTTGGCGCTTGACCATTCTCAAGAGGCTCCGATTGGTTAGTCTATACAGGCCAAATCAAAACCCACAATCCATCTAGTACGTTTCCGCATTGGCTATTTGCAATATGCGGATTTGATCGTTGCCCGGGACCCTTCGTTAAATTATGACGTCACTATACTTCTGAAAACTGAACATAAGTATTCGGTTCGGATAGAGGCTTGTAAAAATTCCAATTTCATTTAGATAACATTAGCATCGAACAACCATGCGGTTATTCAAATAAATGTTTAGAGATTAAAAGCGACAGACGGCACCATTATCACCCCCTTGCATTCTGGCTATTCTGGACATGACATCCAATCCAATTGGTTCCTGCCTTTGGCTAAACTAGCCTTTACCAAGCTTAGCCACTGTGTCATCTTTATGGGACACCTTAATTCTGAGCTGCCCTTTGCTTCAATCACTTAAAGGCCGACTTCCGGCGAAAAGGGTTCTAACGAACTGAAAACCGAGCATTCAGACTAACAATGAAGCGACCGTGCCGATTTTCGAAGCCCCGCTGGGTCAAAAGTTGGAAGGGTTCTCGCTAACTGAAAGCCGTGCAATGTAGTTCTAGCGAACTGAAGATGAACAATAGAAATCCTTTTAATTTTAATTCTTCTCGAATTTTTTCTTTCCCCTGAAGGAAATTCTCTATTGCGTATCTTCAGTTCGCTAGAACCACATTGCACGGCTTTCAGTTAGCTAGAACCCCTCCATCTTTTACCCCAGCGGGGATTCGAAAATCGGCACGGTCGCTCCATTGTTAGTCTCGATGCTCGGTTTTCAGTTCGCTAGAACTCTTTCCGATGGAACTCGGCCTTTAAACTATAAAACACCAACAAAAGGAAAGGGTTATGTTTGAGGTGCTAGACTATACCTTTAAGAACGAACTTTTTCGAAACCGTGAGAGTATATAAAGCCTCCATACTTTATTAATAAAGAAGTTCTTTTATCTTGGAATTAGAAATTTATCATTTATGATTTTGCAGTTTTCGTTTGACATTCCCGTGCGCGTGCACCTTAAGAAGACGACACGTATTCGCCTTTTTACGAGTATACCCCAAATCTTTATACCCTTCGAGCGGATATCCCAAAGGCCAGTTAAAGGAAACAGATAAGTGAAAGGGATAGAATCAGATTTATCTGAGTTGGACAAACTAACATTAGTTTTCTATAAATTAACCACCCCTAAAAACATGGGGGTCAGTAGAAATCGCAAGAAACATTTATTAATTAAAATAAACGTGAATTAAAATTAAAATTTTGAACGCCAGATTTAAAATCGGCCACCATTTTCAACCCACTACCTACGTAGGTAAAGTTCGGCCTCTGATTGGTTGCTAGTAGTTGGAATGAAAACTGTCGTTTTAGGAGTAACAAGTTGGGAAAACCAAAATATGACCTCTCCGAGTCAAGACGACTACTTACAAACTTATTTACCCAGATATGGAAATGTTTCTTAAGTTAAAATGTATGAAATATTAAAGCAGTATACAAAGCATAGCAAATATACTGTAAATCAGACGACATTTTACATCCAATAATGATATACTTGTACACATTAAAATCATCCGAGGGGGGAGAAACGGGAAATGAAGAGATAAAACTTTGGAGGGATACTACCTTTACGTGTTTGTAAAGGCCCAATTTTCTACTCCTCAACTGTATGCCCTCTATGTTCAAAGCCATATTCACAACAGGGTTACCATATAAACACTATCCTCTCGTTTCACCTCAACGATTTTCTTAGTTTGTCAACATGACTGTTAACGTTACATAACACCAAAGCTTATTTGTGGCTACACACACTAAAAGTAAATGCGTACCATAAAAAGCATGAAAACACGAAGCTATTATCCGATTACGATCAGACCTTTCACTGGTCTGGGCTGCGTTCAGCAGAGCTCACCAAAAAAGACAGCGGATTTTGGAAATGTTTACCGGTGAGCTCTGTCGTCATAGCTTTTCTCCGGTCATCGGCGTTTTATAAATGACGCTAGCGCAATAAAGCGTGCAAGGTACCAAAGCTTAACAAAAATTGTATGATAACATATTTATAGAGATAGATAACAACTTTTATAATTAAACTAACATATCTCTTAAAATTCTCGCGTGATCAACTGGTTTCACGCCAATTAAATAGCTATATAGTCCCATAGAGCTATTTGTATTAATTCCTCCATGGTCTTTTCGCCAAGCTGAGAACTACGCGTTTTACGTCACGTTATCCAAAAAGCCGACTATTTTCTTTGAAGACCGCGCTAGCTCAGCGCTAAGCACCGTGACGTCAAAATTCAAAAACAAAATCCCGTTATGTAGGACACTGTTAACAGCGCTGGGCTCTGCTGAACGCGGCCCAGATTTCCACCATGATTATAATATCTAAGCCTAAAGTGTACTTAACTTTCGGCTCACTCTGAACCGTTAATGTCTCTGCATTACAGAAACGAAATCCAAACCAAAGCGTTTACTTTTTGGTTCACTAGGCCTATTGACAAATTAAAATTCATTTGACCAACATAGTAGCATTGTACTTGTATTCACTTTAGAAAGGATTATGCTATAAACAGATGTAGTATAGCTTAGGTAATATATAAACATCCATTTTAAATAATAATATTAAAAAACATTTTTGGAATATCAAAATGAAATAGAGCTTTAAAGCTACAAAAGTACTAAATGCATCATAATTACGAAAAGTATTTCCACATATTCACTTTATATTAAGGATAAAGGGAATATTATGGTTCTGTAGGATTCCTTTACACATCAAAACAAAACGAACTTCTAACGCAGCGCACTACTGTAACAACGGACGGACACACACAGACAAAAGCATAGACTGCTTTTTAACTCTTTCCGTACTAATTTTGAATTGAGAAACAAGATTATCTTAAATATTAAAATGAATATAATTAATATTTAATATTTTCTTCGCTAGTTATTCGCCTTATTGAACGTTACATCGTTTTAAAAAAGAACAATTAAACATTCTTGAGAGACTTGACTAATATTGGCGTTTGAAATGAAGCATACGCCGGTTGCTTCGCCTTATTCAAATAGGTAGTATATAAGGGTGTTGAACTACAGTTAAAAGCAAGAACAACCGCAATTGCGAAAACCTATCGTGGACAACCCACCCTAGGGAGGCTAGACGTTTCTCGTAACCCTAGCTGATCGCCGCGAATGTCTTAAACCAAACGATGAAGATGGAGTAGAAGCCAGGTGTGCAGACTGGTGTCCATGTGGGATGGACAAAAACAAAGACCAGAAGATGGTGGTGTAGAAGCCAGGTGTACAGACTGGTGTCCATGTGGGATGGACAAAAACAAAGACCAGAAGATGGTGGTGTAGAAGCCAGGTGTACAGACTGGTGTCCATGTGGGATGGACAAAAACAAAGACCAGAAGATGGTGGTGATTAGAAGCCAGTATGTACAGACTGGTGTCCAAGTGGGATGGACGAAGACCAGAAGATGGTGGTGATTAGAAGCCAGTATGTACAGACTGGTGTCCATGTCGGATGGACGAAGACCAAAAGATGTTGGTGATTAGAAGCCTGTAAGTACAGACTGGTGTCCGTGTGGGATGGACAAAGACCAGAAGATGGTGGTGTGAGAACTCAAGTAGAGGAGCTATTTCCGTTACTGTGAAAGCAGTTCGGAAATGGCGAACACGTTTGCTCCGATTTGGAAACTGCGAACGCGGTCACGTGGGTGTAACAACAGACACACACACAAACACACAAACAGACACACACGATCGTTACAGAACCTCTCCGTGACATACGTCACTCGGAGAGGTAAAAAGTAGTAGGAACGAGAATCTAGGTCAGCTTGCCTGGTGAATCGTCGTCTGCTTATATGCTTAAGAATGTCAGACGAGAAAGTATTATTGATAATTCCGGTCCTGAATCTGAGGATGAAAGTTCGAACTCTGATTCTTTGGATTCAGAAAATTCGGAACAATTTATAATAAACGAATCTGAGGGTAGTTCTTCTGAAGTAGAAGAATTTGGTGTGCAATCATACTCTTTCGAGCCTCTGTCACTCCCGTCAATCTGTATCATACTGCGCTCACAGAATGAATCCCCCTATACCAGTAGGAAAAACACTACGGAGCCTAAGAGACTTATGACGTCGAAATTGGTAGAGACGAACTAGTAACGTTTTTCGGTGGTTCGACTCTGTATCACCAGGTGTCCTCATGATCGCAAAACATTAGCATTTTGGATCTTTTAATCGTAATTTAAAAATCATTAATTAAACTAAAATATAAAAACATATATATTTTCAGAATCCTTATTGTCTATCTATCGAAATAAATTAACCTTATAGGGATTTATTGCAATGAAATTAAAAGAAAGTATCCCTTGAACTTTGATTAATTTATTGTGCCTGGGAAGGAGGACACGAGACTTTCATTAAGCGTAAGCATGAGTAAATAATATGTTAGCTCCCTATAAGTTACTCAGGCTCCATAGGCGTAATGTATCCAGCGATTTCTTTTCATTCGAATGTTGCGCTCTCTCTTGTCGAAAAAAAAATCTCGCTCGTACAGCTCCTCGACCCTGAGTCGTCGGCTGATTTTTCGCCAAGGGAGTGTTTTAGTCGTCAATGTTCATGTTTTAACAATTTAACATTAAATCATGGTGTTTGTGTCAGTACCGAGACAAAAAATGCAGGAACTCAGTGCAATTTGCCGATATTGATAAAGAATGCTAAAGATAAGAGTTGTTATTGTGACTTGAAACCAATTATACAACTGAGCTAAATCCGATCCACTGATCTCTTAACTGTTTTCTTAACCGAGGCTACTGAGCTAAATATTCGGCTGCTTAAATAGCTCCAATATCATGGGCTAGCTTCGACTACACGCGCGTCCGGCGAAAAACCGGAAAGAAGAGTAAATAAGATTTTCGTTCACGTGGCGGCCGCAGAGCGTCGCATATAATTGGGAAGCCGGCGGCGAGGAAGAAAACGCTGGAGTATAAAAATGAATTGCGTGAGTAACTTATAGGGAGCTAACATATTATTAACTCATGGCGTAAGCGGTATTAAGACCGCTATAAGACCAACCCGACTATACTAGGGACTTGGAAAAAAGTCGCTCGGGACTCCGAATGTGTATGTACTTCACTTTTATCAAGGTTATATTTAATAATTTTAATTTATTTAAAATCGTTCCTAATATTCCTAATAAAAATAAAGATAAGCAATTTTAATTGGTTTTATCATAAGTACCATAATTACCCCAGGGGTAATTATGGTACTTATGGTTTTATAATTATGTCTTCAAAACTGAAACTTTGAATATGTGTTACTTCAGCCAATCCGAATTGTCCACTTATCTTCTACATTTTAAAGTCTGTGTAGTTGTACAAAGATAGTTTTTTAAATCAATTTAAAAATATGCACTATTTATTTTAAAACTGATTAAAAAAACTGTCTTTGCACATCGACACAGACTTTAAAATGTAGAAGACAAGTGGATAATTGGGATTGCTTGAAGTTGCAGATGTTCAAAGTTTCAGTTTAAAAGACACGATTATAAATCAAATAATTTGAAGAAAAAAACTGCTTATCTTAGTTTATACCACGAAATTTTGGTGTTTTACCAAAAACACTTTCAACATATCATAAACTTGAGCAACTTTATCTATCAATTGTATTATAGTTTTTGATGGAAATGGGATCTTCAACTAGGGATATTTCATGGGATGGCTGAAGTGTTTAATTTAGATTAATTATGATTAAGATAGTTTAACATACTTAAAATTTAGAAGAAAAAATGAACCTTATAACACTTAGCTACGGTTATTACCTTAAAAGAGTTACGCTTAACACGTTAATTTTCAAAAATTAAATTTGGTTTTATTAAATTAATTAATATTAATACGCAGTTAATATCACAGATGGTCATGTTTGTCTTCCTCCCTATACATCAAATCACGTCGGCTATTCTTTGAAAGACAGGGCGTCTATACAAAGGTATATTTGTACAAGAACCAATAATAAATGACTAAGGTCGAGTTTATTAAATCAACAAATTCACTCCAACGCAAAACTGAAAAATTAACAAAAGCTTGGTCGAGGTCCTAAAACCCAACCAATTTCCCTGGTGTCCCCTATTGTCGAGAATTTAATATAAAAGTAAATCATTTAAGAGTACATATTGGCCCAAACCCGAACCCAAAAACCACGTGACGTCCCGGGCGGAAAAAGTTCAAAATCTAATCGACCATAGATCGATGAATAATATTGTAGAGAAACTCACATAAATAAATGGTGATAGAGCTATATTGTGCATCTAATCTGAAACTATATTCCGAACGTTTTGAAGTTAGCTAGAGGTTCAGTAAAGTAACATAAGTAAAGTTCCTGCCTGACTTACTGATAATCAGTGCCCAGCTCAAACCGCTTTACCTGGAAGGTTGAAATTTTGCAGGGACGTTATTCGCAAGTAGTAGGCAAGCACTACGAAAGATTTTTCCAATCCGCCTTCATCTTAAAAATGGCGGCCAGAAATGTAAAAAAACCTTTATGGAATATAATCCAAGCGTTCAAACCGATTTCACTAACTTTTAGTACACTGGCTCCCTATATCCTATAGATGGCCCTTCTGGCTTTAGGGGCTCGATTTGCCCGCCGCCATCTTTTAAAATGGTGGTCAGAAAAGTAATAAAAATGTCCCCACGGGCAACAACTTAATTTCTCGGTATTGTTTGATTGAATTTGAAAGTTGTAAAAAAAACTTCGTGCAGATTTACCGGTCCACCCAAAGACAATTTGGTGTTTAGTGTCCACATAGACAGGAAACACCTACTGCTTTTCAGTCACTTAAAAAACACCAGAGCAACACCGGGACCGGGTTTGATAAATTAAAACTTCGAAAAGACCCTCTACACCATTCTTATAAATTCACGCGAGGCCCATACACGTCATCCTGTTTTCGTTTTCGTTTAGGGGCGACGTTTATTGGAAAGCCATAACTTTTCAGCAAAGTCAACAAAAATCAAATAAGCCTTGGTCCTAGCCTAACGCACGCATGGTTTTCCGTTAGCCCTAGCCATAAACAAAACCATAGAACCAACCCCCCTTCCCTCTCCAGCACCCGTCTACTTATCAAAACACAAAAGGCTATTTTAAAAAGGCGCCTGGTTCCTTTATCCGTAAACTCAAACAGGGCCGACATTATTTGACCATTAGTGGAGAGAGAGAGAGAGGACGCGTGAAAAAGAAAAGTATTTTGCAAAGCCCACCCCCGCGTGGGGAAGTGATTACGAGGCGACTAGTCATCAGAGTGTGCGGCCGTCATTCTCTCTGGCCATGGCGACAGCTGCGACAAAGTTAGACCAAGAATCAACAGAAGCAAGTATACGACTACGGGTGTCGAAATAGGGAGGAGGACACATCGTTGTTTTAGACAAGCATTAAAATCATAAGGGCTTGGATACTTTTAAGTTCGTTAACAGGTATGCAACAGTAAGAACCTTAGACAGGACCTGAATCCCATAGAAATATAATTATTTTAATGTAAAAACCGTTACCTGGAGAATACTTTAGTGCCTATACATAGTTTTCAGCAAAGGAGGATTTATACCATTTACACAAGGAGACCAGGCTACTAGGGGGACACAATTTAGTGTAGACTATTCGTCTTCCAAGCGTACCTACTCCTTGTGTAAATGGTATGGATCATCCTTGCCTAAAAAACTATGTATAGTCTTCTACTCAATAGTTTCCGAATGCATACTTGTATAATCATAAGTGAATCATATTACAGCTCCCTATAAGTACTGGACGTAGGTTATGCTTTTGTAAACAGCGTTTTCTTCCAAGACATCCAAGCCCGCCATCTATAGCTCAGTTTTACAAGTATAGTTTTCCCACTAACCCGGATCTGGAGTTACGTTAACCTACGGAAGTTCCGGTTGATGGTAATGGCTGTCAGACCGCCGTCAGTGTCGTGATTAGTGTGAAGCTTGATATCGCGTTATAACTTTGATTTAGAATGGATTGTGTTTCTTAGCTAATTAGGAAAACGCCTAGGATCAATTTAAGTAATTGCAATCATTGCATGCCCAAATTAAAGAGACATCTGAATACGATCTATGTGATATTAAAAGCACTTAACCGTAAGCGACTAAAACGTTTTGCAAAACTGAAAAATATTGACCAGCATCTTTCGCAAACGGAAAACGTTAAAGCATTGAGAAAATTTGTCACACTTAAAAAAGGAAAACAAATTTCAATGTTAGTAATAAATCGGTCCAACTATCCCCGCTAAAAGCCTTTAATTCGGTGGAAGCTTAGCTCAGTGCTGTACTAGGGATACATTAAAAATATTCTAGCATGATGAAGGCTATTTCGATCATTTGAATTCATATTAATTTCCTTTTCAACACTAGCGTTTAAAAAATACCTATAGACCGCCAATTATTTTTTAAAATCGGAAAAATAAAGTGGACTTCTACTATAATATTCACAACCCAACACTTTGTATGGAACAACTTGTTTCCTTCCGCGCTCTTCTCTCTCAAACCCTTTCCTCATTGGCTACCGCTTACTTCCGTTTGCTTGCCCCGCTTATTAAAAATTTCTTTCGCGCCAAAATCATTCCTCTGGTTTAGTTCACAAATTCGCCGCTGCGTTTCGCATATACCCTTTTCTCTTCAGTGCTAGGAGACAATGCTGATGCACGGCGATGTTATATCGTCCAGTACTTCTAGGGAGCTGTAATATGATCCACTTCTGGTATAATATAACAATATCACATGATATGTTCGATTTGGATGGACAGCTTTAAACCCCGAGGTGACACCTCAGATTATTAATCTGAGGTGACACTAAAGCTATCGGTTTTGACCTCGGGGTTACAAATACGTCGAAACGCGTGACTATCATCGTTTATTTATACATGTATATCACCAATACACAGTTACCTCCCAATTGGTCAAATGAGCTGTCGTCGGAAGCTTTCATCCATTGGGGTTACAACAAAGTATTTGGTTTTTGACCTGGAGCTCACAGGGGTCAGTAATACGTTGAAACAAGTGATTTGAATAGTTTACTTTTGAATTGCCTGTTCACAGTTACCTTGAAATTGGTTAAATATCAAAACATTTAATTCATTCTCGTAGCTTATAGTTACCTCCAAATTGTCAAATGTGGTGTCAATGGGAATCTTTCATTCTCGAGGTGACACAACAAAACAAGATGCCAAACCATCAAAACAAGTGATTTAAAATAAAACACTGTCATCATTTCCTTTTCATTTAATGACATCAAAAAAATGTCCGACCCCTTCTTTGCAATAGCTACTAGGAGGGCGAATATATACTAGAAGCATTTAGGGTCAAAGGTCAAAATAAAAGGGGCGGAGACCATCAAAGCTAGAAGGACCCTGGTGCATTTCCTTACATATAGAAATGTATAGGCTCTTTCCAATTTTCTATAAAACAAACTTTCGCTTCTGCTTTTTTTTTTTCTTTTAGTTTTCATTTAATGTAAAAGATGGTGGGAGGCCCCTTACTCGATTGAGGAGGCCCATATTTGAGACGTTTATTCCTCGGGGAAAACAAGCCTAATGTAAACGGTCCATTGTGTATTGAAGTAACAATTTGACAGGAGGGAACGTATCTAGGTCGCAAATGGTTGTCATTTGGGGCCAATCTACTATTTATATACCGCCAACGATTTAACGATATGTTTTCATGGTCAATTCAAAACAAAGACAAGCTCACAAAAATGAATAACATGTAATAAATTTGCCAATGAATGTTACATTTTTATAAACAGACCATTTCGTTAATTCCAGATGAGAAGCAAGTACCAAGAAGCACCGCTAGATGCAGTACGAACTGACTAGCCACCGGCAAGCAAGGCCGGAAATAAGAAAAATCTCTTATAGGACATTTGTCCAGTGACCCCCCCGTTTGATTGGAAATTTTATAGGACATTGTCCACTGAAGTGTGCAAAAAATGGTGTCGCATCTTCATAGTCAAGCTATCAAAACTTTGGAAAATTTATTGGTCAAGAAGGGGGTTTCTCCCTGTGCGTTGGTCTCTCAGCAAGTAATTAATGGTTTGGTACTGTGTAAAAAAGTACTGGACGCGTATGACTTGCGGTTGTCACTTACAACGCAAAAGTATGCCAATTTTAATGAATGTCAATGTTATGCAAGTCACTCTTCTGAATCATGATTCTTTTCTGAAATATGCACCAAATGCAATGGTTAAGCGTGTCCAAAAACATAGTCCGTTTCTACGCGACCACAAAATTGCAATTGTGGCAAATTTGGGGCAAACAAACCGCTCAACGGCTGGCTATACCCGAGGGTTTCGACGTTCCTAAGAACCCTTACGGGATTTCGTTAAAGAAGTGCGAGATTTCGTGTACGTGTCGAACCCCTTGGCTATAGTAGTTCGATCCTCAGAGTCCAATAGTATTTCAATCGATCGAGGGTCAAGTGGGGTTATTTCGGGTTAGGTTAAAAGTTACATCAACCAATATTGTACTCAGTCCATGCGAAATAAAACTTTTCTGTTTCCCATCAATATTATTGTATTTGATAGAAATGTAAAATATCTTTCTCTCATCCAGGTATAACCAAGCGTGAATAAATTTGTATAAACATCTACTGTGGAATTTGGCAATTTCTTACGGTAAATTTATTTACCAGAATCCTTTTGCAAAGGGAAGAGGAGCGGAAGAACCGAACCACGTTTGCGTAAATATAAGGTAAGCGTTATTCGATATTGTATTTCGCATCTGAATATTTTTGCTGGATGTTAGTTGACAGTGAAGGTACAGGATGCGAGATGTTAGAGGCGACTAAGGAAGGCGGTGTAAAGACAGGTCGTCTTAAGGTAGGATTGGATATAGGTTATGAATATGGGCGACGGACGGAAATAAGCGCAAAGCGATATCCAATTTCTGGAGTGCACCCGGCAACCTCTCGACATTTTTGTGTCGACGAGAAAAACCTCTTTACTGTTTTCTTCCTACCGATTTATTGATGGTGAACCGAGGCAAAGGACACTTTCCAACTTGAGTTATGTAGAATTCTTGGTTGAATGCAAGCCCCGGGCAATGTGGCATTACGTACAATAGTCCCAAATACACAAAAGAAATTGGTGAAAAGCATTAATGAAAATGTTCATGGAATCATGTGTTCTTAATGGTGCCATTACCCTAAAGTTGCATCTCGCACAATGGCTAGAATGAAGGATTTTGAGTTATATTGGGACTTATCTTTCATGAAGTTGATAATATTAGCTTTGAAAAGTATTTCATTTTAAATCACACATGAAAATAAAATAACCAAGGTGTATGCTAGTACTGAACAATTGTGTATGGCAAATTCAGTTTTACCATAAGTTTATAAGATATGTTCCATAAGTGTGTCAGTCGTTAATGAGAGCTTGTCATGAAGTGACGTAGGTGAAACGTCATAGATTCTCGTAAAGCGACGCCTAGTGAGGCGCTGTCAAAGGCTTAGTACAGACTAAAGAGGAGGATGGACTCCAAAACTGAGTGTAGTCAATTCTCACGTCGTTCTTGAACTAGCTCTCATTAAGCCTCTAACATTACGAAGTATGGGTAGTGACATACTTATGGAACATATCTTATAAACTTATGGTTTTACTCATGATAAACTGAAGGCCTTTTCAGACGATACAACGTTTAGACTCATTTAAATGAGTCAACTTGTGTTGAGTAAAGTAGTTGGGACGTGTGAACAGAAGTTGGACAAGTTGAATCACCTAATTATAAATCACTGACCAATATTTGCTGACTCAACCCTTTGACCCATCTAGATGAGTCAAAAGTTGTATTGTCTGAAAAGGCCTTAACTTAAAAGTTGGAACATTTCAATGTTATTGATGATTCACGTGTGTTCGACACCTCGCGTTAAAAAACAACAACGAAGTTTTCTCTCTCTGTGTCGTATCTGCACACGCATGCAAGTTGCTTACGACGAATTGCTAGCCTCTTTACTTTGTCAACGGCAAAAACAGAGAGAGAGGTTCCCACTGTAGGCCACTTGTCGAGATTGACTCAATCGTCTCTTATTGATGTCGAGCTCTCTCTCTCTTTTTTCTTTCCCGCCAAAGGAAGTCTTCCTCGCTTATTGCCTTCCATCCCATTCCACTATCTACCTTCTTCCTATTGTTTCTAAATCGCTTTCCGTCACTGCAAACGATTACAGGGGGATTTTGATCCCAGGCCTAGCTCTTTTTTTTATTACGGCGATGTACAGTAAAATGATTTTCAAATCATTGCAGGATAACGGTGTCGTAATGGGTCATCATTTCAAACCACCTTGCCTTCGGGTTCATTTTAGTTACTTATGAGCTTTTGGGGGACTGCCATGGAATATCTTCACAATTTTATGGGGACAATAAGGAAATTTCGAAGTGCATTATAGGAGAAAATACAAGATTGATAATTTTTAATTTTAGGAAATTATAGGATAAGTAAGAGCAAAATAACGGGAAAATATGGGTTAAATAAGAGCGAAATAACGGGAAAATATGGGTTAAATAAGAGCGAAATAACGGGAAAATATGGGTTAAATAAGAGCGAAATAACGGGAAAATATGGGTTAAATAAGAGCTAAATAACGGGAAAATATGGGTTAAATAAGAGCGAAATAACGGGAAAATATGGGTTAAATAAGAGCGAAATAACGGGAAAATATGGGTTAAATAAGAGCGAAATAACGGGAAAATATGGGTTAAATAAGAGCGAAATAACAGGAAAATATGGGTTAAATAAGAGCGAAATAACAGGAAAATATTTGAATTTAGGTTCTCTGCACTGAAAGTGACGGAAAAAAAGCACATCGAACGCTAAGCCAAAACGAAATTCACAAGTAACTTGATGATAAGAGCTCTTAAATCATTTTACCCGCAACCACAATCCGGATCATTCCCAAAATACAATAATAATTCTTAAATCTGTTCGATTTCCGGTGTTTGACAAGTAGGATGGGTCATCTGATCCATCTTCTTCCGTTTACGCACGGAGCCTCTTAAATTAGAAACATCCTGCTTTTGTCCGGTCGGATACAAACGTTTAGCATCTATCGGTGCTATGGCCGTAGTCTGATAAGTTTCCAGCGTAATCGTTTTCCCGTTTTACGACGATACGCGACCCCTAGGCCTGACGTCCAAAACTTTAACCCTAAACAAGGCCATGGTGTATTTTGGCTGGGGAAACCACCAGGGGGACTATCACGAAAAAGTTTATTTGTCCAAGATAAGGTTAAGCTAATGTTGCTCGCTGTTTTAAAGACTCCCCTCGCTTTTCACTCTAATGAGCTGGATGTTTTTAAAAATTAACCCTTAATGAGTTTTGGGCGTGAACTCGCCAGCGACGAACGCCTTTTTCCACTAATAACACTTCCGCCCTTTACGTGATCGACCTGTACGTACAGGCTTCGCTAACACAGGCCAATAACTTCCGCGGTAGTATTATTATACCACAATATAGTGCCTTACTATGTACAACTAACAAGGAAAAAACCGCGTTTGTGATCATTTTTCAAATTTTACCTATCGCGAAATTTAAACATCAATATAACTAAAATTGAGGATGAAATTTACTACTTTTGAAGATGTATAGTCAGGAATACATACAGGCAATTGGAATAATTTTGTGTAGCCATTTTCTCAACGTATCTAGGCGGATTTTGATCGACGAGCTAGACTAATCATTTATCTCGCTGAGCGTCGAACCTAGCGCGCGCCATCCGGCCACGCCATGTTACCAACCAATGACATCACAGTTAGAAAGGCGCTCGACGGGATAGTCCTTAAGTTAGTACGGCCCACAAAACCCGCATAGAAAATAAAATGGGATACATGAGGTGCAATGATTCCTATTAGCTGTATGTATTCCTGGTATAGTCTAATATCAAAAGAAGGGTTGAATTAACGATGTAGAGAAATTTACTGGTAGTTTCCGGTGACGTAATATACTGCCATTATTTTAAGGAAACGTTGGCAATAAATTCATTGAAGATGTATGGTTTAATTCCAAAAATGGAGGGTTGAATTAAGCTTATTTCTCAGTTTTCTCACACGACGGAATACGGCTACGCCGAGCTCGACGGAACTGTCAATTGGTTGGACCAAGAAGCGATATATAGTTTATTAGGGAGAAGTTTTAAGATGCGCGCCATAGTCCCAGTCCCCCTTGCAAAATACAAGGGGGGACGTAAAAGGAGGCCGGGCTATTTCGCCTCTCCTCAGTCGGAAAATACGTAGTTTCATGAATCTATATAACTATGAATATACAGCTTTATCATATGTCCCTTCTATCATGCCGATTTGGTTTGGGTGTTGCTTTGACGCGTTTTGCGTAGCTCTAATAGCCAATCATAAGACAAGAGGAAGTGACGTTTCGAATTTACACACCCCCGGACTCCCCCTCCCTTCGCCCGCTCCTAACACTAGCAGACACGTGACTAATGTCTCCTTTCGCTAAGCCCCGCCCAAACCTTATCGAGAGGTTAGACAGCGTAACGCAGCTGTATATTCATAGTTATATAGATTCATGGTAGTTTTCGTCATTCGCGTCGCGCTGACGTGAGTTTTCAAGAACCAATGAGATGCTGGTTGTAATTTAGAGGCGGGGATTAACTCCGGACCTACGTTTGGACTGGAGATAAAGCTGAAAATGTGGCGAATTTATATCTTCTCCCTAGTAAATTAGATATCACTTCTTGATTGTACCATGCATATTCAGGATCATGAGTTGACCCATGCATAGGGGGAAAACGCGCGAAGGATCTGCGCACTGCTTTTATACAGGTACAAGACAAATCGTAACGCTAACTTGCTGCGTTTCAGTTATACTTCAACTTGAACAAAGTGTTTTTCAAATTACAACACGCCTAAGTTGTTTTTAGTTAATACGAAAGGTCAACGCCCTAATTGTATGAATAATTAATTAATAGAACTAAAGCCTTGGATCGTCTTTCGGGTTTATAGAGGCTCCTCTTATAGAGTCGAGGTTAACGGGGTTTTCGATTTTGAATTTCAGCTTCTCTCTCTCTCTAAGTAGGATAATCCAAAAGTGCTCTCATTATATTCAAAGGGGATTAAAATGCTAATTTGATTTTCGCACAAAGAGAACAAAGGATCTTTATTTTTACTTTAAAGTCAAGAGAGTGAAAACCGATCAGGGGCTCGCTCCTTTTTTTCTCTCTCTCATTCTATAACAACTCCATTAAATTCAAGTTAGGAACTATATACTTCATGAATAAAAAATCAAGTTGATCAAGATCTAAATATAAACTTCTCACAGGTTTTAAAATCGTTTGCCCATCTTTTGGGTGAAGTTTCAAATTCACTAAAGCTTTTTTCTGAGCATTTAGGCGATCTTCCCCCTGACCTTTTGGTTCAAATTTAAAATTTCATAACCTTTCAGTCCAATTTTCGAATTCCTTAACTCATTTCCATAACCATTCAGTCCAATTTTCGAATTCTCCAACTCATTTCCATGACCTTTCAGCCCAATTTTCGAATTCTCCAACTCATTTCCATGACCTTTCAGCCCAATTTTCGAATTCCCTAACTCATTTCCATGACCTTTCAGCCCAATTTTCGAATTCCTTAACTCATTTCATGACCTTTCAGTCCGATTTTCGAATTCCCTAACTCATTTCCATGACCTTTCAGTCCGATTTTCGAATTCCCTAACTCATTTCCATGACCTTTCAGTCCGATTTTCGAATTCCCTAACTCATTTCCATGACCTTTCAGTCCGATTTTCGAATTCCCTAACTCATTTCCATGACCTTTCAGTCCAATTTTTGAATTCCCATGACCTTTCAGTCTAATTTTCGAATTCCCTAACTCATTTCCATGACCTTTCAGTCCAATTTTCAAATTCCTTAACTCATTTCCATGACCTTTCAGGCCAATTCTCAAATTCAACTTTTTATGCGGATCTTTTAGCCCACTTTCAAAACTCCACAACAATTTTCCATGACCTATTGGTCAAATTTTAAAATTCCACATATTTCCCACTTATTTTCCACGGTATTTAGCCCAGTTTTCAATTTCCATGATCTTTCGAACCAAGTGTCAAATTCCCCAACTTATTTCCATGATCTTTTGAACCAACTTCCAAGTGCCAAATTCCCCAACACTTACCCAGATACTTTAAACCAATTTAATCCTCTAATTTATCCCCGACATTTGATAAAAAAAATGTCATACTCCGTAACCCTTCGTGTGACCGGCGTTTGTCAAATGGATCAAACTCACCCACATTTTTGACCCACCCATTTATATAACCCAGTCTAAAAGTGTTTGAAGAAAATAGAAAACTATAAAATACTTCATTAAATCTTTGTACAAAAACTAATTAAGACGAAATAATAAAAATAGAACTTTATAATATCGTGTTGTCCTTGACGTACGGCGGGGCAAATGAACCACGCCTCGAAATCAAATTGCACGCTTCCGTTAACGCAATCATTCACTCACTCACTCACTCTCCTTTTCTCTCTAAGGTAAGGTAGACACATCCGCCAATGGAATGAATACACAAATTTAACGCCAGACTTCATTCGGGAAAAATATACTGCCTAAGGCTTAAAAAGATTCAAAAATTCTTCGACACGGTTAACTAACTTTACAAGGATATCAGCTGCGGACAAAAATGGATTGTAAAAGTGGAAAATGCGAAGCGCCCTTTTCAAAAATTATAACTCCATAGAATATAAAGAGAAATATTTAACGGTGAAATTCCAGTTTTAAACTTAAAATTGTTAAGCGTTGCGTACCGTAAGAAATTTTAACTCTTTTATTAATATATTTGAACAACAAAGAAAAGAATCAAACTTGGAATTATTTATTCCTTATTTCGAGAACGCATTCTGTATAAGACCAGAAGTATATATAATACTTCTCTTCGAGAGAAGTGTACCACCACATAGCGGGGTAATTGTAACACGATTCTTCCCAACATCATTTTACATTTGGAGCAAGGTTACTAAAATGAATCATATACGCGATAAATAGTTCCCTCATCATTACTCTATTATGGTTTAACTATTTGTCAAGGCTCATGCACTTGTGGACCTTTGTCCCGCGTCAAGAGTAGACGAGGTCTGCGTGTTGATTGCTGAGGATTTTGTACTGTCAAATAGTTATAGAATTCACCCGACGGTGCGATGCCCATCTGAAGTTTCATGAGCAGGGGAACAAACAAAAAGTGTGAGCCTGTGAGAAATCATGTTAGGAGAATACAGAGTGTCATCCTTCTTCTATTATCCCCTTCTAATGGCTTTTAGAGTTGAACTGGGCGCCATCTTTTAAAATGGCGGCCAATGTCCTATTCACGCTGGATCCCTTAGTTGCTAGTATTATTGTTAGACGCAAAGTTAAAAATTGTATTATTTTTCTCGTTAATTCGAATAAAAAATGAAAAATTCTAGTGTCTTAATTTCTTTTAAATAAACACGTCTTCGGTATAAGTAATTGTATTCCTTAATTAAACCATATCGATACGGTTCCGTTGTTATAATATCATCATCGTGATATCGTATATTTATCGATCAATTACGATTTAGATTTACCCATAAATAGCGTACAACGATAACCCTGAAGGTCCCTTTTGCCATAACGCAACCAATAAACGCCGCGTCATGGAAAATGCATGGTCAGATTTACGCACGGTACATAGAACATCTTAATATGTAAAAGGTAATGAACCTAACGAGACTTAATGGGACAGAAATAACCCTGATATCAGCGAATATTGGTTAGTGTCTCTCCCCTCCCGCTCCGTTTTCCTTGATTTATAGGGTTGTGTGACCATGCATTCAGTCCCAGAACGTGTCAATAAGCGCTATGTAGATAGGAGTAGACGGGACAGGGCCAAGACCAGGAGAAATAAATCAAATAAATGACGACGATGCAAGATGTAAATAACACTGCTGTACTCCTAATTGCCTCAAGTGAAATACAATCAGAGATAATTATCATAAACTAGCTAAGCTACCCGGTGTACTGTTAATTGCCCGGGTGTTTTAAGGGACTGGAAACCGGGAAGAGTTTACTGTCTGTGTGGACACTAAATACCAAGTAGTCTTTGGGTGCACCCGTATCTGCATGATGTTCTTGTTTTATTTTTTTTAACTAAAATTTACAAATTTTAATAAAACGATACTTGGTTAGGGGTTATTCATAAAGCTAAATCGTTACGAGTCTAGAATAGGACGTTCTTAACGGGCTTAATAATGGCTAGGGTCTCGCCTCCGTCCCAACATCAAAAAGAACTTATCAAACCACTTCTAATGAACCTTTCCCTAGTGTTACTGATATCAATCAAGAAGTTTGGCAAATCAAATTCCTAAATTAACGAATAGTTACTGTGCACGAAGAACAAACAAACAAACAAACAAACAAATTTCCTCAAATGCACAGAGTGTTTCTGAAAGGACTGTAAAAAATTAAGGGGAATGTTCTTTAGGCGATTTTGAGTGGAAAATGTTCTATGACATTTTGCCGTCCGGGCCACTGTTTTCGAGTTATGATTTGAGTGTTTTAGGGATGATCCCTTAATTAAATTAGAAATCATTGTCTTTCAGTTTCTTAATCAAATTTAAGGGGTCATCCGTAAAACACTCCAATCATAACTTGAAAACAGTATACCCTTGATGCAAAATGGAGATAGAAATTACATTTTCGACCCAAATTCACCAAAGAGCATCCCCTTAATTTATGGCAGACTTATCAGAAACACATAAGTAAATGGTATATTCACCAAAGAGCAATTATTTAAATGACTCTTTTTAATTAAATAACGTCCGATTAATCTACTTTTGATAAGGCTACTTCCGGCATTTTCCAGTTAAGTCAAAACATTTGTTGACCATGGTCCACTCTTTCGCCGCTTGCTCCCCGTTTTACTTTAACGATTAATGATATAAAGGTCCGCGCTGCTTAATGAGGAAGAAATCAAACAGTGGGAGTCGCGTCCCAATAAGCCCAGGGCCAATTTTTAAGGACCCCATTTTATCGATATCGATATATGATTAACAGCAACCCAGAAGATATTAAAGACCTAAACCAACGAACGTTCTTTTCTAGCAGGTGACGTGACCCGGGGCAAAATAAGCAAACCAAACTCGTACAGAAATTTGGACTGGCGCTGGTGAGCGACCCACTTCCGTTCTAAGATTGATTGAACGGATATGACGTCCAAATACATGTGTATATATATATATAAACGAAATATTGGTTCTAGTACATGTACTCAGATGAAAAATAGTATATAAAAGTGATTTGAGCCTATCTTTCATTTTACAAATTTTAAAAACTATTTTGATATCACTAAATAGGCCATACGCTTTTAATTGGTTTAATTAATATTGTATACTAGAAGTGTTTGTTAAAAAAAAAAAAACAGGGTGTTCTTTCCCAAAACTATACAGGGCGTTTCCGATAAAGGGTGCGTTCTTTGAAACAAAATGAGTGAATACGGTCAAATAACCATGGGGTCTAGAACATTCAGTTGAGGAGTTATGGGCACCCGAACATTGGCTGGGCCCTAAAACCACGTAAGACATATCAGCCTTCAAATAGGCTTCAACGTTACTAAAGTCTAAGAAGGTTACTGAACCTTTTTCTTATAGCAAAAGTGTATACTATCAGAAGTATATAATACTTCTCTTCGAGATAAGTGTACTATAAAGCGGGGTTGTTTTAACATGATTCTTCCCAACATCAGAACATTTGGAGCAAGGTTACTAAACCGAATCACATACGCGATAAATAGTTCCCTCATCATTACTCTATTAGTACTTAACAATTTTCCTGGGCGCTCTTGTTGATTTTTTTTTTCACGTCAAGAAGAGCTTTGTGGGTTAATTGCCCAGGATTTAGTAAATACCAAACAGTTATAGAATTCACCCACCTGAAGTTTGATGAGTGAGAAAGCAAACAAAAAGCGTGAGCCTGGGAAGAATGGCGTTACATAACTAAAGTATTAAGAGGATACAGAGTAACATCCTTCTTTAATTATCCCCTTCTGATACTATTAAATGGGTAGAAGTGTGCTAACACTGGTAAATCTAATTACTCCACATGACCACTTCCACGTCTTAGGGGCCAATCAACGTTTGGGAGCCCATTTCTCCATAACTACACGTTGTAGACGCCATGTTTGTTTACCACTTTAAACAAAATTTGACCCAAAGAACCCAACCTTAATTTACAACAGACTTATCAGAAAAAGCCATTGCAGTCTTTATAAACCGAATCTCAAGCAGTACTTGCATATCCAAAGAGTCACTTGTAACATATACGTTAGGCCAGACTAGCTATATACACATACATGCAGATGCTATCATATAACTTCTAAAATACAGAAGAGATCGTCATCTTCAATGGAAGGGTTTTATAAGCGACGACTTCCGACCATGGCGCCAAACATATTAAAAAAAAAAAGAAAAAATCCCAAAGAATATATATATATTATCTAACCCATCCGATCGGATCTTGCGCTGCTGGATGGAACGGTATATCTTCTGACAACTAACTCGCTCCCTCATCCCTCGATATTGCTAAAGAGATTGAAGTTCTAGGCCATAAGGAAACCTTCCCAGCATACGCAACCATCTCAATTTCGGGCGGCCAGGAAAATCGTAGATCATAACGTTAACGAAGACTGACACCAACGACATCTGTCAAGAGTCTGCCCGAGAGAGAGAGAACCACGAGAAAGTTCCAAGCCCATGCACTAAACCACGAACCATTTCTGTAGGCTTCAAGACTGGCACCCAAGTGACAAAATAACTTATGTTAGGCAAGGCTTCAGGAACTAAATTTCGAAAATCCAAGTGAAGAATTCGTTTTCGTAAAAGTGCCTTTGTATAAAATCATCAAGAAACCTTTTTCTCAGTGACCTGATGTTTCGAAGTGATCTCATAATTAAGGCACCTCGTTTACGTTACTCTCGCTAGTTAACCACACTTCAATAAATTTACTTCTAGTGAAATATCCTTAAAGCCACGTTCACACTTACATGGGAAACCTGTTCGAAGCGATTCAAAACGCTTCCAAAGTGTGAACAAAACTGACACTCGTGAAGCTAATTACAAACGCGGTTTCTTGAAGTTGATTCGCGAACCAAGTTAAAGCGGCTTCGGAAGCTAGTTCCTAGTTTTCAGGGGTATTTCACATGGGATGAGACAAGTATTAAATGTATTTTCACCGGCCTTAGCAGACAGCATCAACGAAAACATAAGCAGACAGCACTAACAGAAGCGTCTTAAGGCGTGAACCGAGGCTTTTGAACGTTTCAAAACTAGTTGGGCAAACGAGTTGTCAACCGACTCCCGTGCAAGTGTGAACATAGCTTTAGTATACCGGTGATTGGTGGAATATTTTTTCACTGGATATGAGGCAACGGGAATCACACGACGCCAACGCCCTACCTTCCTTCATTTCCATTTCTCTTTGTTAATACTTCTACTACTACTACTACTACAACCATTCGTATAAAAGTATTAATCCCATAGATGCAATGGAGCTAGAAAGATACTAACAGACCAATAGGTGCATAACCGTCTAAGCACACGTCTATAGAAGCCTCGTCTGCTAAAACTCTTTTTGGTTAAGTGACTCGATATAACGTCATTCATAACATAACCTCAGATCGATCAAAATTAAATTATAGTACACGTAAGCCAATTTAACCATAGAAGAAATAGGTGACATTTTTTTTAAAGGTTTTAACTGTCATGTTTGAATTGAATACATTGAGGACATAAAAGAAACAAATGTATCAGATAATTCAAGCTATCAGAAATTACACGAAACTGAAGAATAGGGGTGCATACTTCCAAGCGCAATCAAGTTCTTCGTTAAATTTCAATTCCATACCCACTATAAATTCAACCCACGAATACATACATGTAATAGGAATGATTGTGCAACCATTGTCCCAACGTATTTTGTGGGAAGATCTATGGACTAATCCTTATGTATGCCGTGAATAACCTATCTCGCTGTATGATTGCACTTTGCGCGCCTGATTTCGTGTTGGTACCAACCAATGAAACAGCAGTTAGGAAGACGTCAAAACAATGACACGTGACGGATAGTACTCAAGTCCAACCCACAAAACCCGCACAGAGAAGTAACACTGGATATTGAATGGCTATACAATGATTCCAATTGGCTTTATGTATTCCTGATTCAACCTAGAAGCAGGAGGTGAGAGTCAATCCCCCCCGAACACAATTTTCGTAAATTTCCCCATCTTCATTATTAAGGCATTATTCTTAGTTGAAAACCAAGAGGTGCGAGGAGAGCCGGGGATTCGGGGGGATTTTAAAACAGACTCATTCATGTTCGAAGCAAATCAAAAGGTACAGTCCTCACTATACAGTATCACCATAAGATATGTTCCATAAGTTTGTCAGTGGTTACTGAGAGGAGCTTGTCATGAAGTGACGTAAGTCATAGATTCTCGTACAGTGACAAAGACTAAGTACAGACTAAATAGTAAGATGGACTGCAATATTAATCGAGTGTAGTCAATTCTCGCTTGTCGTTCTCCAACTAGCTCGAGCTGTAAGTCTCTAGCATTACGAATACTTATGAAACATACCTTATAAACTTATGGTATCACGGAAAGCGCTATTATAGGTTAGGCAAAGTCAACCCCGAGCTGAGCTTGTCTTGTCCGAAACGAGGAGGTAGTTGTTCATTATCTAAAAGTCGCCGCTGAATATAGCCGTTAGCATGGCGAACAGGGAGTGAGTGGGGCGATGCGTGGCAGGGTTCCTAATTAGTTCACTTCACGCCGTTAATCCTACCCAAGTCCTTGCGCAACGTTTCATCCGAGAAAAGTATCGCGCGCAATCAGGAATTCATACAGATAAGAGGAATCTTTGCGTAACTATTTTCTCAACGTATGTATAGGCGGATTTTGTGGCAAGAGCTATATAATAAAAGACGTCATAATTAATGGGGCGTGATTCTCGAATAGTATTCTAGTCCGGCCCACAAAACTCTCTTAGAAATTAACATGGGATATATGGAGGTACAATAATTCCTATTGGCGGTATGAATTTCTGTTGCAATAGATACAGTCAAAGATGGTCGTGGGAAACCAGTCTCAGAGTTTTGATCAAATTGTACGACTATCATCATTGCCCTTTAAAATTGTTCAGGCGTAAGCTATTACTATTGCTTAACTGACTTCACAAGAATACACATGTTAAATGTTTGTATGTCCCAGAATGATTGAACATACGTCGACCTAGAACGCTTATATGTCCCAGAATGATTGAACATACGTCGACCAAGAACGCTTATATGTCCCAGAATGATTGAACATACGTCGACCAAGAACGCTTATATGTCCCAGAATGATTGAACATACGTCGACCAAGAACGCTTATATGTCCCAGAATGATTGAACATACGTCGACCAAGAACGCTTATATGTCCCAGAATGATTGAACATACGTCGACCAAGAACGCTTATATGTCCCAGAATGATTGAACATACGTCGACCAAGAACGCTTATATGTCCCAGAATGATTGAACATACGTCGACCAAGAACGCTTATATGTCCCAGAATGATTGAACATACGTCGACCAAGAACTGATATAAAATTACCTGAAAGTATTCATAGATACCATTGGTCTATCGTGTAGTAATCTCAGGTCATTTCCAAAACTATGCCCAGGTCTTACGTCAATTTTCTATTGGATGGCTCGTAACAATTCAGTGGGAAAAAGGTTTGAGATGACAATTCATACGTTCCCATGTTTTATATTGGCCCTTGACTTCACCAGTACTTAATTTTAAGCCCAGTTCCCATAGAGCATTCAATACTGCTTACGTTCAAAGCGTAAGTGACACGTTCCTCTTTGATCCAAACCAACATCATAAGAGGAACCTAACTAAAACAATCAACCGAAGTATTTGGAATTATCGTTTTTACAATTCTATAGTCAACACTTGGCATTTGAATCAACTCTTCGAAGCCTCTTCGTAATAACAATACGAATATGAACGTAACCTTTGGCACGCAGCTTGGCGCTTCGAAAGGGTTAATGCCCAAGATAAAAGTGGCATTGAAAGCAAACTTCCCCTTGCACTTTCGAGCATATTTGGCTTCCGAATGTACTTCTTGTTTTAAGCATGTCGAGCGAAAATGGTTTCATTGTGTAGAGTTACCGCGCTAGGGGTATCACGAAAAGAGATTTCGAGTGGTTATAGGATGGCCCTGTAAATCACAACCCCGTCCATTCTCCATATAGGTATCGCGGAATACGGCGCAAACGTGGTTTGGGAGATTTTCGGACGCTATCCAAGCGTGGAAAAGGGGGTGCACTATACTATCGAGGCTCCACCGACCTTACAACTTTCATATAAAAGGAGAGTATATTAAGATTAGACTCTGTACTACATGGACGAGAATTTTATTGACGAAATGGTCGGTAATCCGAGTCATGTACGCCCATCGTCCGCTTTTACAGCTTGCAGGTCTCTATTTGCAACGAAATTCAACTGGGTGCTATGACTCACACCGTTCTGCCCGCGTCTTCTCCTTTCGTGTAGCGATTCCTGAACTAAGTATCAACCGATTAGACTAAATGTGATACAGGCAGGTTCATTGTATTCTACAGAAGAACTGTGATGATTATGGTTTAAATCCAAGGTCATTTTGAAAAATAGCGGATAGTAATCAAACCTTCCTGACACAGTAATTTCCGTAAATTTCAACTTACTAAACTGGAATCTTGCTTAGGTTTCTATTTTATCTTAAAACATAGTTGAGTAGATATTTGACTCAAATCTATAAGACCATATTGGAAAAATGCAGCTCAAAAGTATCAAAGCTTCGTCAAGCATTGCGATAAGTGCAGTAAATATCAATTGATTTGGCAGATATTTTGCAAATCTTATCATTATACCCTATGGCGCAAGTACAATTGGTTTAAATCTACAGCCACCTTAAACAAATGATGGTCAAAATCAAAATATCTTTACGCCTAAGATGAAACCTGCTAGCATTCGTAAACAGATCAATCGCCCACGAGGTAAGATTATTTGAAATTTCCATCGCGTTCCGAACAAGGGTTATTGGTTAATACAGTTTTCGGACAAGGAGGATTCATACGACTTACACGTGGATTCCAGGCTAATTCAGGGTTGGCAAGTTTTTGCCAGGGGTGGGAAAAACCGCGGTTTTTACCTGGTAAAAACCGGGTGGCAAAAACTAATTTTTCCGCGGTTTTTACCGCGCGGTTTAAACCAGGTTAAAACCGGTGGCAAAAACCATTTTTTCCGCGGTTTTTTCCACTTTTTAAGGTTTTTTCCAGTTGCTATGTAAAGTATTTGACTAATTATTCGTTAAATATTCGCGAAAAACCTGGCAAATTTGAATACTAAAAATTTAATAGAGTAATAACCACCTCAAATTTAAAAATTAAAAATACTATTGTTATTTTTCTAACATAACAATAACAAACATCACGAAAATGCACTTAAAACTCGCTAGTTTACCACTTTGTAACCATGAATTTAGTTTTTGCCGGTTTTTTCCGTTTTTGCCGGTTTTTACCGGTTTTTTCCACGTGTCCCGGCAAAAACTAGTTTTTTCCGGGTTTTTGCCAACCCTAGGCTAATTGGAGGACAAAAATTCAGATAAGCTAGTCCTCCAAGTAGCCTGGACCTCCTTGTGTAAATGGTATGAATCCTACTAGACTGAAAACTATGCATATTCACAGGGCCATCGAGATGGCGTCAATTCGGTCAATTTCCCGGGGCCCGGGCCACCTGTAGGGCTTTCCACAAGAGGGCCCGTGGTTTCGCCATGTTTCCCGGGACCCGCAAACTCTCTCGACTGTCCTGTATATTCAAGTCCATGAGAGAGATTAATCCTATGGGTTCATAAGCGACTAGCTGAGGCTCTACGCAAAACGGCTTCATCTCGGTTGATTGGCAATGCGTTGCGCCGATGGGCTGAATGAGAATTTATTTTTACAGGCAGAAGAGAGATTGTGTCTCTTAAAAGGTTCGATCCCTTTTTAACAAAGCCCGGGGATAAAAGGGTTAATGCGGGCAGGAGGAATTAACATCGCCCAGGGGATTTCCAAATATATCTAAGGTTTCGTTTACCGATATTGGAAAATTTTGGAGAGCTCAGCTATAGGGCGGTGTCCAGAGGGAGTTTTACCATATCGCTTAGGTTCATCTGCCTGGAACGAACAGGCGAGGGGGAAATGTTTTTGATATACATACGCACACGAAAAGGTAAGGGATCGGCGGCGGCGGCTAACTTTAGATGGATTAGGTGACCAATGCATTGGGAATAAATTTTATACTGGTTGGCTTTGATTTGCCTATCGAGTAGGCTGTTACGCGTGCGATTTTTGTCTGTCATTAATATTCCTTAAAATTTTAGTGCTCAAAAAACCTCTGGGAAACCGCTTTCTCTGCTATTTCAGGGTTTCTTTTTTTAACAAATATTTCCAGGTAAAAATCAACATCAGGCGATGGAGAAATAAAAATGAGTGGTTTTAAGATAGTAGAAACTCCATTTACTCAAGACAGACCAATTTCTCCGAATTTCACTAAATATGCTGGATATTTCTCCGAATTTTACTAAAATAAAGATTATATATTCACGAAATTTCGCAGAACTGTACTAAAAAAAATTAAATATCCACGAAATTTCGCAGAACTGTACGAAAAAAAATTAAATATCCACGAAATTTCGCAGAACTGTACGAAAAAAAATTTAAATATCCACGAAATTTCGCAGAACTGTACGAAAAAAAATTTAAATATCCACGAAATTTCGCAGAACTGTACGAAAAAAAATTTAAATATCCACGAAATTTCGCAGAACTGTACGAAAAAAATTTTAAATATCCACGAAATTTCGCAGAACTGTACGAAAAAAAAATTTAAATATCCACGAAATTTCGCAGAACTGTACGAAAAAAAAATTTAAATATCCACGAAATTTCGCAGAACTGTACGAAAAAAAAAATTTAAATATCCACGAAATTTCGCAGAACTGTACGAAAAAAAAAATTTAAATATCCACGAAATTTCGCAGAACTGTACGAAAAAAAAATTTAAATATCCACGAAATTTCGCAGAACTGTACGAAAAAAAATTTAAATATCCACGAAATTTCGCAGAACTGTACGAAAAAAAAATTTAAATATCCACGAAATTTCGCAGAACTGTACGAAAAAAAAATTTAAATATCCACGAAATTTCGCAGAACTGTACTAAAAAAATTTAAATATCCACGAAATTTCGCAGAACTGTACTAAAAAAAATTAAATATCCACGAAATTTCGCAGAACTGTACTAAAAAAAAATTAAATATCCACGAAATTTCGCAGAACTGCACTAAAAAAAAATTAAATATCCACGAAATTTCGCAGAACTGTACTAAAAAAAAATTGAATATCCACGAAATTTCGCAGAACTGTACTAAAAAAAATTGAATATCCACGAAATTTCGCAGAACTGTACTAAAAAAAAAAATTAAATATCCACGAAATTTCGCAGAATTGTACTAAAAAAAATTAAATATCCACGAAATTTCGCAGAATTTACTAAAAAATTAAATGTCCACGAAATTTCGGCTATTTTTACCAAACATTAAATACCCATTAAATTTTACTTCAATTTACAAAAATATTTAAATATGCATTATACCTCGCTGAATTTTACTAAAATAGTAATGATATCTCTCGGGCTACTTGGTGGACAAAGTGCAGTACCACCTTGTGGACCAAGTAGCCTGGCCTCTTGGTGTAAATGGTATGAATCCTCCTAGTTGAAAACTATGTATACTCAAACTCAATTAAGACTAAGCGAGACTAAGTTAAGAATAACAAACGGAAAAAAAAATTAAACCAATATTCAAGCACCCAACAAAAACATACAACGGTTAGCCGAGGCTAATTACCCGATAATTTACTACAAAAACTGTTCTAGTAATTTGATACGAAACCTCTTTCTCCAATTTAAGTTTTTTTCCTTTCTTTCTTTTTATTTTGATAACCGCCGACCAAATTATACTCTCATTCGCTGGAAAAAAGCTAGACTAAACACTAGCATACAATAAGTGTTATTCATACAAGCCAAGGCCTAACACCATTCTTCCAATCACAATCGCATAAGCGTTTTAATCACGCCAACTTCCTTAAGTTGCATTCTAAATAATTAGCAGCTCATTACCACGAAAGGGAAATAATTAAATTTTATTATCAGCGACGAAAACAAAATTTTATATTAATTCGAGAAAAGTGTTGATCAAGGAAAATGACAAGCAAATATTAATTAGCGAAATTTGACTCAACACAATTAGTCTTAGCAACAGACGCGATCACGAGAAAATGCGCAGAAAGTACTGCGTAGTTAGGGTGTACCATTTTCGGTCTTTTAACTTGAAGTGAAGGTTCAGGTAACATAACATTATACTTTAAAAGAAAAGAATGGCCTTTTTCAAAATATAACAGGAAAAATATTAAGACATTAATGACCTCTCATTACAAAATAATTAGCATTTAATTAGTCTTAAAACAGAAAAACGAGAAGTATTGTTCCGCCATTTGTTTGGTGGCGTCTGCTAGCCAGAACCTCTTACCCCTACAGGATTGGTTGAATTCTCACAGGCTGAGAGAGGTATAAGGGTAAGCTAGGGGTAAGAGGTTTTGGGTAGCAGACGCCACTAAAGCAATGGCGGATGGCGCAATAGACCTCGTTTTTAAGACCAATTAAATGCTAATTATTTTGTAATAAGAGATCATTTATTTTTTTAATATTTTTCTCTCTATATTTAGAAAAAGGCTGTTCTTTGAAGTTATAAATGTTATGATACTTAACCTTCTCCTTTAACAAGGGATGGTATCTTCCAGGAAAATGCCTGCGGCCAGCAGGCTTTGTTAATTGAAAAGCTAATTAGTTAATTACCCATAGAAATTTGAGAATTACTAATTATCGATTCCAGCATTTTTAGAGGTAATGAATGATGCAATCCCAAGAAATTTTAACCTGAATATTTCCATAAATTCAAGAATTACCAACGTATTTTATTTATCTACTGATTTATACTTTCGTTTTCTTAACATTTCGTATATACAGTACACTTTAAAGGTCCTTTTTTCCTTTCGTCATTAAGCTGGCAGCACGAAATCCGTGCCAGAAATTCTAATGAGTGAGACAGAAAAACAAAAGAATTTGGATGACGCGAGACAGTTAATGCACGAGTATAAAGAAAGGGAGCTCGCTCAACGAAATCGCTTTTCTTTCTTTTGGAGACTGGAGGGGATGAGCTACGCGTGCTTGCAAAAGAAGCAGCGAGAGAGTGAGATATGGGGGATAGATTCTGCCATGGGGTTATTGTTTTGTTTGAAGTGGCGGAATAATAATCAGGCAATCCAAAATGAAACCAAGCGAGAAAGAGAAACTAAAGAATTAAGTTGACTGCATGCAAGAAGCGATATCTAATTTACTAGGGAGAATGTATAAATTCGCCACATTTCCAGCTTTATCTCCAGTCCAAAGTCCAAACGTAGGTCCGGAGTTAATCCCCGCCTCTAAATTACAGCCAGCATCTCATTGGTTCTTGAAAACTCACGTCGGCGCGACGCGAATGACGAAAATTACGTATTTTCCGACTGAGGAGAGGCGAAATAGCCTGGCCTCCTTTTACTTCCCCCATGTATTTTGAAAGGGGGATTGGGACTATGGCGCGTGCGAATACTTAGGCATCGTATACCTTCTTCTCCCTAGTAAACTAGATATCGCTTCTTGCAGCATGTATGTGAGAGCTTAAATTCGTTCTTTGTTTTAGAACCAAAAACAAGATGGGTGTTGGAACTAACTAAAGGCTCTTTCAGACGATCCAACTTTTTACTCAGCTTGATGGGTCAACTCGAGTTGAATCAACTAGTTGGATCGTGTGAATAGACGCGGGATGAGTGGAGTCACCAAAAGAGTTGGCTAGGAAAAATTGGATCAGTGATCCAATTTTGGCTGACTCAACTTTTCAATTTCATTTCTCCAGCCAATCAAAATGTATTCCGAAAGTGCCAAGGTAGGTGGCGCTTAAAAAGGTCCATTTGGCGGTAAAAGTTTAGTCGTGTGAATAAGAAAGATTTATTACACTTTTCCCTTCAAAAGTTGGGCAAGTTGATACAACTTTTTGACCCATCGAGCTGAGTCAAAATGTTGGATCGTCTGAAAGAGCCTTTAAAAGCGTGCCAGACTGCCAGTACAAGTGCATATGGTATTTGGCAATAAACGCCTCCACTAATTTCTCTATTCGAAAAAATCCCGACTCGGCGATATAAGGTGTAGAGCTTGTTTACTTTCTTTAAGGGTCTATTGCTCACCAAGTAGCCTTTACTCCTTGTGTAAATTGTATGAATCCTCCTAGCCTGTAAACTATGTATAGGTCTATATGGCAACAATATGATAAATTGCTACAATATCGTGTGACAGACACCTTCGTCCACAAAATACGAAAAATACTCAGAAACACCAGCAGACAATTTCCTATAACTTCCTCCAAGTTTAGGACAAAGGCTACATCCCTAAAAACAACTCCTATCGAGCATAATTAATCAAGAAAAGAGTCGAAAACATTCTATTTTGAGAAAAACAAAGACTCCGAAGTCGAGCCATAGATAATTATATTCCTTCCCTCCCTCCCTTATCCGCAAAGCGCCGAACAAACAAAAGAGAGATTATAATTTGCGATCCATTCACTAAACTGTTTACAGGAACTGAAAGGTGAATTCACCGAAGCTGCAGAGGCACTGCTTAATTTACATCAAAAGGATCAATTAAATCTCAATTAAGGGCGTAATATTATAAATAAAAATGGATTGGCCATGGCCATACACACCGCGCTACGAAATGTTCATTTATATTTATTTAAAACTTCCAAGAGTAACAATTCCGCGAGGAGGTAAAAGGGCCCAAGGTTGAATAGGATGGGGCTCGTTTTAAATGAAGGGTCCACTTAGTCGATGATAAGGGGCCCCCTAAGGGGACTTTCCTATTAAAGGGTTCAAAACGTAATTAAAATTGAACGCGAGAAGGACTCGCGAGAGGATAATTATGGCCACGGGAACAACATATCAAACCAAGAGGTTATGGCAACGCAATACATTTATCACTTGAATGAAGCCATCATTAAATCATACTTCTTTTCTTCAAATATCAAAATAAAAAATTCAAGAATTGTGTCAACAACAAATTGCTGTCGTCGCCCTGTTAATTTAGTTTAGGTCGCATCAGTTCCATCCAGGTTTCGAAATAAGACAAGTCAAAAACCAGTTTATTAATTTGTTGGACCACTTTTTTCAATTCAAACCCCGAGCCTAACTGGCCTCACCCAACTTGTGAGCCAAGGTTTACTTTAACCAATCAAACTTCAATACATAGGGTAAGGAGCACTGGTCCTTGGTACTAGTTTAATTATTCGAGACATCCGGGGTCCTCAGTTCGAAGGACCAATCCTTATTTCGAAGCCTAGTAGGTTCGTTCAGAAGTGAGAACAGACGACCTAAAACGAGTCGCGTATGTGGTCACTTGTGGTGACTTTTGAATACTCAAAATATAGATAAATTCAAAATGACAAATACCGTCAAGAATCCTAAAGCTTTTAACATTTATATCGTTTAATAATGCACAGCTCATTCGAAACAAAAATTTTAAAGAAAATCCGCGAATCTTTTACCCATAGTCGTTAAACCGTGTGCACAATTTTAGAACTTATGCGGCCAGAAAATAGACAAACTTCAGGACGCCTGTACTCTAGCAATTTAAACGCAAACAGGAAAGGGTTCGAGTATGTGGATTATAAAATTGCCCTGGGTCAAAATCTGTACACCGAGTACTTGGGCGTACTGTACATCAACCATGATATCGAAATAATAAGACTTGAACAAATACAAAAACGTAAAACAATGTTTAAAATTAACAAAACTTTTACGCCCTAACTACATAATAAAAGCCTAGGCTATCAGGCTGTTTTACCACACTTGTACCCTATAAAATTAAAATTTAGTACCGCGGTGCGCGTTTTCAAAGGTGGTGGTAGCGGAAGAGCCGCTTGCCAAGTCGCTACGCTACCCAATCGAAAATGCCATTTGATTTTACAAGCGAAGGCTAATTAATAATTTAAAGAGAGTCGGGGGCGCAAAAGCGAGTCAATGGCCTGATTAGCCGAACCCATCTCTCGGGGACAGGGAACGTGGTGCCCCGGACGGCTAAAAGGACCAGAAATATCTATCTCCAACCGTTATTAATTAGATCAATAAATTCTGAAAGCTCTACCGCCCCTAGTAGCTATACTGACAGGGCAGCAAGCCACACTGGAGGGTAAACAAGGGCCAAGGCTTAACTATTATACTCTTACTATACCAATACAAAATCAATGTCACTCGAGAACACTAGCAAAGGAGGTGACCCTTGTAATTCCCTTCTCATATAGTCGTAGGTTACTTTGACGCCCACTAAACTAGAGACACACTCAAGGGTAAACAAGGGCCAAGGCTTAACTATTATACTCTTACGACCAAGTCAATGTTACCTGAGAACACTAACAAAGGTAGAGATGATGAAAATGCCCTTCCCCTATAGATACTTTACACACATGGAGGATTCGTACCATTTACACCAGAAGGCCAGGCTACCTGAAGGACAGGTTTCTATCCTCCAGGTAGGTAGCCCGGCCTCCTGGTGTAAATGTTATGAATCCTCCAGGTAGGTAGCCCGGCCTCCTGGTGTAAATGTTATGAATCCTCCAGGTAGGTAGCCCGGCCTCCTGGTGTAAATGTTATGAATCCTCCAGGTAGGTAGCCCGGCCTCCTGGTGTAAATGTTATGAATCCTCCAGGTAGGTAGCCCGGCCTCCTGGTGTAAATGTTATGAATCCTCCAGGTAGGTAGCCCGGCCTCCTGGTGTAAATGTTATGAATCCTCCAGGTAGGTAGCCCGGCCTCCTGGTGTAAATGTTATGAATCCTCCAGGTAGGTAGCCCGGCCTCCTGGTGTAAATGTTATGAATCCTCCAGGTAGGTAGCCCGGCCTCCTGGTGTAAATGTTATGAATCCTCCAGGTAGGTAGCCCGGCCTCCTGGTGTAAATGTTATGAATCCTCCAGGTAGGTAGCCCGGCCTCCTGGTGTAAATGTTATGAATCCTCCAGGTAGGTAGCCCGGCCTCCTGGTGTAAATGTTATGAATCCTCCAGGTAGGTAGCCCGGCCTCCTGGTGTAAATGTTATGAATCCTCCAGGTAGGTAGCCCGGCCTCCTGGTGTAAATGTTATGAATCCTCCAGGTAGGTAGCCCGGCCTCCTGGTGTAAATGTTATGAATCCTCCAGGTAGGTAGCCCGGCCTCCTGGTGTAAATGTTATGAATCCTCCAGGTAGGTAGCCCGGCCTCCTGGTGTAAATGTTATGAATCCTCCAGGTAGGTAGCCCGGCCTCCTGGTGTAAATGTTATGAATCCTCCAGGTAGGTAGCCCGGCCTCCTGGTGTAAATGTTATGAATCCTCCAGGTAGGTAGCCCGGCCTCCTGGTGTAAATGTTATGAATCCTCCAGGTAGGTAGCCCGGCCTCCTGGTGTAAATGTTATGAATCCTCCAGGTAGGTAGCCCGGCCTCCTGGTGTAAATGTTATGAATCCTCCAGGTAGGTAGCCCGGCCTCCTGGTGTAAATGTTATGAATCCTCCAGGTAGGTAGCCCGGCCTCCTGGTGTAAATGTTATGAATCCTCCAGGTAGGTAGCCCGGCCTCCTGGTGTAAATGTTATGAATCCTCCAGGTAGGTAGCCCGGCCTCCTGGTGTAAATGTTATGAATCCTCCAGGTAGGTAGCCCGGCCTCCTGGTGTAAATGTTATGAATCCTCCAGGTAGGTAGCCCGGCCTCCTGGTGTAAATGTTATGAATCCTCCAGGTAGGTAGCCCGGCCTCCTGGTGTAAATGTTATGAATCCTCCAGGTAGGTAGCCCGGCCTCCTGGTGTAAATGTTATGAATCCTCCAGGTAGGTAGCCCGGCCTCCTGGTGTAAATGTTATGAATCCTCCAGGTAGGTAGCCCGGCCTCCTGGTGTAAATGTTATGAATCCTCCAGGTAGGTAGCCCGGCCTCCTGGTGTAAATGTTATGAATCCTCCAGGTAGGTAGCCCGGCCTCCTGGTGTAAATGTTATGAATCCTCCAGGTAGGTAGCCCGGCCTCCTGGTGTAAATGTTATGAATCCTCCAGGTAGGTAGCCCGGCCTCCTGGTGTAAATGTTATGAATCCTCCAGGTAGGTAGCCCGGCCTCCTGGTGTAAATGTTATGAATCCTCCAGGTAGGTAGCCCGGCCTCCTGGTGTAAATGTTATGAATCCTCCAGGTAGGTAGCCCGGCCTCCTGGTGTAAATGTTATGAATCCTCCAGGTAGGTAGCCCGGCCTCCTGGTGTAAATGTTATGAATCCTCCAGGTAGGTAGCCCGGCCTCCTGGTGTAAATGTTATGAATCCTCCAGGTAGGTAGCCCGGCCTCCTGGTGTAAATGTTATGAATCCTCCAGGTAGGTAGCCCGGCCTCCTGGTGTAAATGTTATGAATCCTCCAGGTAGGTAGCCCGGCCTCCTGGTGTAAATGTTATGAATCCTCCAGGTAGGTAGCCCGGCCTCCTGGTGTAAATGTTATGAATCCTCCAGGTAGGTAGCCCGGCCTCCTGGTGTAAATGTTATGAATCCTCCAGGTAGGTAGCCCGGCCTCCTGGTGTAAATGTTATGAATCCTCCAGGTAGGTAGCCCGGCCTCCTGGTGTAAATGTTATGAATCCTCCAGGTAGCCCGGCCTCCTGGTGTAAATGTTATGAATCCTCCAGGTAGCCCGGCCTCCTGGTGTAAATGTTATGAATCCTCCAGGTAGCCCGGCCACCTGGTGTAAATGTTATGAATCCTCCAGGTAGCCCGGCCTCCTGGTGTAAATGTTATGAATCCTCCAGGTAGCCCGGCCTCCTGGTGTAAATGTTATGAATCCTCCAGGTAGGTAGCCCGGCCTCCTGGTGTAAATGTTATGAATCCTCCAGGTAGGTAGCCCGGCCTCCTGGTGTAAATGTTATGAATCCTCCAGGTAGCCCGGCCTCCTGGTGTAAATGTTATGAATCCTCCAGGTAGCCCGGCCTCCTGGTGTAAATGTTATGAATCCTCCAGGTAGCCCGGCCTCCTGGTGTAAATGTTATGAATCCTCCAGGTAGCCCGGCCTCCTGGTGTAAATGTTATGAATCCTCCAGGTAGCCCGGCCTCCTGGTGTAAATGTTATGAATCCTCCAGGTAGCCCGGCCTCCTGGTGTAAATGTTATGAATCCTCCAGGTAGCCCGGCCTCCTGGTGTAAATGTTATGAATCCTCCAGGTAGCCCGGCCTCCTGGTGTAAATGTTATGAATCCTCCAGGTAGCCCGGCCTCCTGGTGTAAATGTTATGAATCCTCCAGGTAGCCCGGCCTCCTGGTGTAAATGTTATGAATCCTCCAGGTAGCCCGGCCTCCTGGTGTAAATGTTATGAATCCTCCAGGTAGCCCGGCCTCCTGGTGTAAATGTTATGAATCCTCCAGGTAGCCCGGCCTCCTGGTGTAAATGTTATGAATCCTCCAGGTAGCCCGGCCTCCTGGTGTAAATGTTATGAATCCTCCAGGTAGCCCGGCCTCCTGGTGTAAATGTTATGAATCCTCCAGGTAGCCCGGCCTCCTGGTGTAAATGTTATGAATCCTCCAGGTAGCCCGGCCTCCTGGTGTAAATGTTATGAATCCTCCAGGTAGCCCGGCCTCCTGGTGTAAATGTTATGAATCCTCCAGGTAGCCCGGCCTCCTGGTGTAAATGTTATGAATCCTCCAGGTAGCCCGGCCTCCTGGTGTAAATGTTATGAATCCTCCAGGTAGCCCGGCCTCCTGGTGTAAATGTTATGAATCCTCCAGGTAGCCCGGCCTCCTGGTGTAAATGTTATGAATCCTCCAGGTAGCCTGGCCTCCTGGTGTAAATGTTATGAATCCTCCAGGTAGCCCGGCCTCCTGGTGTAAATGTTATGAATCCTCCAGGTAGCCCGGCCTCCTGGTGTAAATGTTATGAATCCTCCAGGTAGGTAGCCCGGCCTCCTGGTGTAAATGTTATGAATCCTCCAGGTAGCCCGGCCTCCTGGTGTAAATGTTATGAATCCTCCAGGTAGGTAGCCCGGCCTCCTGGTGTAAATGTTATGAATCCTCCAGGTAGCCCGGCCTCCTGGTGTAAATGTTATGAATCCTCCAGGTAGCCCGGCCTCCTGGTGTAAATGTTATGAATCCTCCAGGTAGCCCGGCCTCCTGGTGTAAATGTTATGAATCCTCCAGGTAGCCCGGCCTCCTGGTGTAAATGTTATGAATCCTCCAGGTAGCCCGGCCTCCTGGTGTAAATGTTATGAATCCTCCAGGTAGCCCGGCCTCCTGGTGTAAATGTTATGAATCCTCCAGGTAGCCCGGCCTCCTGGTGTAAATGTTATGAATCCTCCAGGTAGCCCGGCCTCCTGGTGTAAATGTTATGAATCCTCCAGGTAGCCCGGCCTCCTGGTGTAAATGTTATGAATCCTCCAGGTAGCCCGGCCTCCTGGTGTAAATGTTATGAATCCTCCAGGTAGCCCGGCCTCCTGGTGTAAATGTTATGAATCCTCCAGGTAGCCCGGCCTCCTGGTGTAAATGTTATGAATCCTCCAGGTAGCCCGGCCTCCTGGTGTAAATGTTATGAATCCTCCAGGTAGCCCGGCCTCCTGGTGTAAATGTTATGAATCCTCCAGGTAGCCCGGCCTCCTGGTGTAAATGTTATGAATCCTCCAGGTAGCCCGGCCTCCTGGTGTAAATGTTATGAATCCTCCAGGTAGCCCGGCCTCCTGGTGTAAATGTTATGAATCCTCCAGGTAGCCCGGCCTCCTGGTGTAAATGTTATGAATCCTCCAGGTAGCCCGGCCTCCTGGTGTAAATGTTATGAATCCTCCAGGTAGCCCGGCCTCCTGGTGTAAATGTTATGAATCCTCCAGGTAGCCCGGCCTCCTGGTGTAAATGTTATGAATCCTCCAGGTAGCCCGGCCTCCTGGTGTAAATGTTATGAATCCTCCAGGTAGCCCGGCCTCCTGGTGTAAATGTTATGAATCCTCCAGGTAGTGTAGCAAAATAAATAATTTGCCACAATTAATTTTAAGTCAATCAATAATGATTTTAAATAATAGTTCAGTTTTTCACTCCACACTCTGTATTTGTAAATACGACCAAAGAAATAGTAATTGGCTAGCGTAGCCTTTCCCTTTCAATTTTATCAATATTCTTTTATACCCAAAAAATTGCCACACCTTGAAGTCGTGAACCTTCTCAAAGCATGTTAATCTTGTAGGGGTTATTTGTTAGTGCATGCCCTCTATAAATACAATACGGTGCCAGTAGCGCGCGATGCCAGTAAAAGATAAAATTAGGCACGGTATCCTTTGGACACCTGCATGGAAAGAAAGAGTTTAACACGTGCATAGAAAGCAAGAGTTTAAAACCCTTTTGAATATTCTCAAGTCCACGAGTGCGGGTCGTGACCTGGAAAAACCAACTAGAAGAGAGGTACGATTCTCTTAGCAACCAGGCTTAGTGAAGGTGTTGACACACGTGCATAGAAAGCAAGAGTTTAAAACTCTTTTGAATATAGTCAAGTTCACGAGTGCGGGTCGTGACCTGTAAAAAAAACCTAGAAGAGAGGTACGATCCTCTTAGCAACCAGGCGTAGTGAAAGGGTTGACCTACGTCACCACGCGATACTTTCGGGAGCTGGATTACGATTGGATGGGACCATCCGGAGGCCCCAGAAGACCGAGTCCAACGCCCTTCAAGAAGACGGCTTAAAAAGCCAGAAACGGAGAGTAGCGATTATTATTCTTCCTGATTCGGACTTGTAATCAAGTCACTCAAAAAACTCGCTCCTGCCGGATACCAATGCTTGCCCATGCAGAGCCCCTGATGGAAACCCTGGAACCATAGCGCTGGCCGCGTAACTTCTGGACTCCTTCTGGCCCCTGACCGGCTAAACTTGGAACCTTTCCCGGCGATAAGCAACCATGAACGTCGACCCTTCGCCTGGCACCGTCAACTAATAGGACGCAATTATCCTGGCGCAAACCGCACTCACCACCTCAACATCAACTTGAAGAACCCAGTGATGAGTACTCTTTTCGAACTATCGCGAACTATCGCAAGAAACGACATAAAGTCGGCCGACAAACTTTATTAGAACATTAGTAGTTTAATTTAGGTAGTTTAGTTATAAATACAAAATACAAAAAACTGGCATCGTTTTAGTTTTGCATGCTGTAGAATATTTTGGGGGTTGTTCCGCGTAAAGTTATCAGTGTCGCGTAATAGTATTAATCATGTCGCGGATATTTAATTATGTTAATTTATGCTTAAAGATGAACCATAACCTGTTATTAATTAGTCAAAGTTAAAGCCTCAAATGTTAATTATCGAGAAATAAACAACTCTTGAGGTGTGGCAAATCAGTTTCCAAAATACTTATTCAACTAGGGTTAATTTATAACCAAAACTTAATAGTAGTAGAAAATGATAGCGGATTATAGCGACAGCACAATAATTTCGTTACATTTTTGGGGGCCCGTCCGGGATAGCCTTCCTATTCCAGTTTAAACTAGTACGGAGGCTAACCTGAACTCAATAGTCGATGAGATGGTAGTAATAGCAATATCAAAAGTAATAGTACAAGGAAAAGTATGAGTGTGGACTGATTCATGAACACGCAGGTTGACCATTCTAGTTGTAAACCAGTTTTAGGGCTTTATTCTAGCTGCGCTGATTGTTTAAATTCTTATAAAGCTTCCCAAGCTATTGATAGAGCAAAACGGGTAGAGAAACGCAATAGAAAAATGAATAGCAAGAATAGTCCGGCGTTAGGGGATCCTAGTGGTAATCAGGCTGTAGGGGTAATTATGGGTGCGATAGGAAACACCCAAAATAATCAAACCACCTCCACTAGCACAGCTAATAGTAGTAGTAATGTACCAAACTCCCTTAACCCAATCATAGTGCAAACTAGCACTGGTCCAACCTCAACCATGACCACACCCACAAATAGTACCATAAGTAACACCATACCTTCAGGTATGCAATTAATTCCCACTAATTTATTGCAACAAATGCAGAAACAAATAGCGGATTTACAAACACAATTGCTGCAGTTAGCTCAGGCTAATGCCAATGTGGGTTCTGGCCCTAGTAGCCCCCAGACCCATGGGGTAATTAATAGTACACCCCAAATGAACAATCATAGTAGTCAAAATGTTCCGTTGGTAAATAATAGCTCTCAGTTTAATAGCAATCCATTGAACATCCCTAATTGTCCTAGTGTGCCTTTAGCAAATAATAGCACCCATTTTAGTAGCAACACTAGCATAGCCAGTTTGAATTACGCCAACGCAGGTTATATGCCCCCCGCGGCGCCAACTCCGCCACCGTCAGGTTCAGGTTATAGATTACCAAAAATTACCATGCCGGTTTTTACGGGAAAACCTTCCGATTTGAGCACGAAAGATTTCTTAGTCAAAGTTCGCCAAATTAGAGAGACTGTAGGAATGCTAGATTCATTGTTTATCCAAACCTGGATCCCGCAAATGTTTGCAGGACCCGCGTTAGAATGGTGGCAGGCATTACAAATAAAACCACAAACAATTGGAGAATTCCAGCAGTTGATTAGGAAAGAGTACGATTTTCAAGTAAATGATTCGGTTTTAAATGAGCGGCTCATTAATAGAAAACAGAGAAATGGAGAGGGTGTACGCGATTACGTTAATGCTATGCGCGAAATATTATTACAATTAGAAACCCCTCTATCTGACGAGCGCCAAGTTGAAAGTGTTTATAGGAACCTTCACCGAAAATTAAAACCCTCATTAGCACTCTTTACCTATAACACTGTTAGCGACCTATTAGCCCATGCTACACGCTTAGAAGCGGCCCATGGTTTTGGTTGTTATGATGAACCAGATAGTCGAAGTAATCACAATAGGGCAAACAATAACAATGTGAATAAACCCCAGAATAAGCCTAATCAAGGGGGAAAGCCGACTAATAATATCAGAGTCGTGACATGTTTTAATTGTCACAAAGAGGGTCATAAAACCCCTCAGTGCCCCGATGCCCAATGTACTATCTGTAATGAGATGGGACACATCCAAAGATATTGCCCCACCAAATCGGGAAACGGGAAAAGGGGAGGACCCAAAGGGGAAGGTCCTGCCCCAAAACAAAAGTAGTCACCCTAAGAAATAGCCCATACGCCGCCGATTGTTTCGAAGTGTCAACGTCTAGCAGTAAAGATAAATGTTTAATAGAAGTTACCATAGCCGGTATACCTACAATCGCTTTAGTCGATTCAGGTAGCACCGTTACCTTAATAGATAAGAATTTTAGTAGTAATTTAGAAAAATTTAATCTTAAAACTTCGCCGACTAATGTTAAACTTAAAGTTGTAAACAGAAAATCTGTAATAGCAGATCAGGCTATTATTATCCCATTAAAATTACCGGGAAAAGAGTTGACACAAGAAGCAATCGTTTTGGCAAATCTAGCATACCCCTGTATTATTGGGTTAGATTAGCCTTATTCCTGATCAGCGCCACTAGGGTAGTGGCGAATTTTCGAACTACTAACTGACCATAGCCAATCAGAGGGCGCCAAAAACGGAAAGAAATTCTTTTTTACATTTCTGCTTTTTTTACGAGTTAGCGGGCAAAAATCGTCGGTAAACGAGTTTTACGCGTGATTATTTCGTCCTAGAAGAGAAAACATCTTTGAAATGTCTGCTTTAAGGTATTTTTCACGATTAAAAACGATTTCAAATGACTGAAAATAAACTTTCGCCTTTAAAAACAGGAAAAAAGCAAGTTAACACGTTAAGCCTTGGCTCAATATTGACAGTTGAGTTGTCACAGTTTCGACCATGGACATTAGAATACTATAATGGTTTCGAGAAGTGGTTGAGCAGAGAAAGTAAAAGAAAGCTCGTATTTTTTCTCATTCAAACAAGACGGTGAAATTTAATCCTCAAATTTAGTTAAGAAATGTCAAAAAGAAACGCCGAAGAGAGTGTGAGGCCTAAGAAGCGAAGTGGACTTGTTGCTTCAACGTGTTTCGCTGAAGAATCTTCGAGGCGCTTATTCTGTATATGTAAGCAACCAAAGGACGTTACGCAAAAGATGTTACAATGTGGGACGTGCTTGGAATGGTATCATCCAAAATGCGTAAATTTAGAGGAAGAAGTACGACTTAATTTAATGCAAGATGAATGGTTATGTCAAGCATGTATTGATGTAATGGCGGTTAATCCAAATATGTCAAAAGAAGGTAGGGCAATAAATACGCCTAAAAGGTAATTGGTCAATTGATTATGCAGTTTTTTAATTAGGTTTGCTTAGACTTCAAGGCCGAGTAACGCCTAAGAATGGTTGGGGTAAAAAATTAGAGCTGACCGACTTGTCTGATGGTATAGCGGAAACTCATGCTACAGCAAAGCGTGAGCAAAAGCAAGGGTTCATGCTTTATAAAGAGGACAAGATTTTAGGCATTGAATCAAATCTTCAAGGTTTGTATATAAAATAAAATGTGAAGTAATTTACCATAAATAATACATACACATGCTTGTTTATATACATTGTTTTCAGGCTAGGAGGGTTCATACCATTTACAGGAGACCAGGCTACTCCGAGGAAAAAGTAGTCTGCACTTTTCTTCTACATGTAACCTTGTGCCAATGATATGAACCCTTCTAGCGCCAATGATATGAACCCTTCTAGCCTGAAAATATTTAGCCCCAAAATTATGAATAATGTATATAACACGATTTTCTGATTTAGGAAACTTGCTTTACTTCCGTGCAACTTGTGATGCTGATAGAAGACCAACTTCTTATAACTTATTTAGTTGTTTCGTTATTGATGAAGAGCCCAATAGACTCAAATGGATATCATGCTCATGCCCAGCCGGAACCAATGGTGATTGTAAACATTCTATCGCGTTACTTTATCAGTTATTGAACTGCGTAAGGGCAGGAGAAGAAACATTACCTCTACGAGGTGTTTGTACAACCCGCCTTCAAATGTGGCATATGAACAAACCAAGAACTGACGAGCCTCTATTGTTCAATGATTTAGAAATAGTGAAACACGATCCCGCTTACACTTACCAGCAAATATTTTATGACTCTCTTACCCTATTTTGCAATAGAATTATTTAATAAGCCTTCCACAACCTCTAAGTGATGGTTGGTGTTATGTGTTTGTTATATCTTTTAAGTCGGAGACAATTACAACACGTCAAGCTAATTCAAACTCTTGACAGTCAAGTTGGATTCACTATCTACAGTTGCAATGTAGATATTGAGAAGCTAGGAGCATTTGAAATATTCCAGCGCGAATTTTTGATATATTGATCCTATGAACAAAATAAATCTTTTCTGGTTATAAAATACTTCTTTAATGACTGTTTATATCAACTTTTGTCAACATATTTAAAGGTTTAACATATGGGTGCTCTGTTTTGACATTATTTTGTACATTAAATATAAATTAAATAAATGACCAAAACGCTTCATAAGAACGAAATCCCGTGTAGTATTTTACTGATTTATCACTATTAATAAACTTTGTTACTGTAAACTTCTCTTTACTACGCAATAACAATAACTCAAATTCATTTCTTAGGAGTTTTTGTTTACGTGGTGTATATGGTGTATAAGTGGATTTCAATGATATTCCACTACTTGCTTTTGATGATGACACTCTCAAATAACAGCTGCACCAACTTGGGGTTGAACTTCCGGAGTTGGTAGTGGTTCTTCAGGATGATTAGGATAGGTACGCAATTGATTAAGTTCCTCTGGATCAACATGTAATGCTCCCATTTCTTCCAACAACTGCGTTCTATCTTTTGGACTCATATGTCCAAATGCTTCTTTAGGAACCGTTTGGCTACGAGTAGGGGAATGCGGCATTGCATCCAAAACTTTTGTATTTTCAAATATTGATGGAATCGCGAATGGCTTGAGACGTTTACATTGAGAACCAATAGTTGGAAACTAGTCTGTCTGTAGAAAGTGTTTGGAGCAAATTCGTGAACTATTCAGGTCTAGTGGTTTAGTTCCTACCCCAGCTGCTATAGCGCCTAACCATTTCTGTCTCATAACTTTATCTCGAGGGTAGGCGTGGTAAGAAAGGTAACTTTGACTGTTTCTAAAGACTTCTATGACACAACGGTTGTTAATCTTGGAAATTTTGACTAATCTTGAGTTACAACTATTATATTTAAACTAAATCTTACGAATTGTACATTATATAATGCAATTTCTCCAAACTGTGGCAATATACTACACTGTCAGCAACTCAACTGTCAATATTGAGCCAAGGCTTAACGTGTTAACTTGCTTTTTTCCTGTTTTTAAAGGCGAAAGTTTATTTTCAGTCATTTGAAATCGTTTTTAATCGTGAAAAATACCTTAAAGCAGACATTTCAAAGATGTTTTCTCTTCTAGGACGAAATAATCACGCGTAAAACTCGTTTACCGACGATTTTTGCCCGCTAACTCGTAAAAAAAAGCAGAAATGTAAAAAAGAATTTCTTTCCGTTTTTGGCGCCCTCTGATTGGCTATGGTCAGTTAGTAGTTCGAAAATTCGCCACTACCCTAGTGGCGCTGATCAGGAATAAGGCTAATTTAAGTTGGTGTTGGGAAACAAATCCTTCAGTATGGCACGATTTCCATAACAGTGGGATAAATTTTAACCTCACGGAATGTAATCTGTTTGAAGACGAGGATTTTGATTTAGAAGGTATAGAAAAGGTTTTAGAGGAAGCTCCCATAGACCCCGAAAAGAGGGACAAATTAAGAAAGTTAATTTTCAAATATAAGTGTGTGTTTTCCACCACAGCTGGTTTAACTAAATCAGTGGAACACTATGTCGACACGGGAAATAGTATGCCCATCGCGTGTTCCCCTTACCGAAACTCTCCTCATAAAAAAGATATCATAGATAGTATCATTAAAGAGATGTTAGAGTTAGATATCATTGAACCCTGTAATAGCCCGTGGGGAGCCCCCACATTGTTAGTACCCAAGAGTGATGGAACCCATCGACTCGTAATAGATTATAGAAAGTTGAATCAAGTAACTCGTAAGGATGCGTACCCCATACCGCGAATTGAAGATATTCTTGAATCGGTCAAAACCCCAGAGTATATAACTGTGTTGGATATGCGGTCCGGTTATTGGCAGGTGCCTTTAAATAAAGGAAGCCGTGACACCTGCGCATTTGTGACTCATAACGGTGTTTATCGCCCTAAAGTTATGATGTTCGGTCTTACAAATGCTCCGGCCACTTTTGTTCGATTAGTTAATAATTTATTTGGTAAATTAGCTAAAGAGGGGGTCTTTGACTACTTTGATGATTTATACGTAGTGTCTGACACTTTTGAAGATCATTTAGAAAGTTTAGAGAAAGTTTTATCCATCCTTAAAAACGATGGTTTAACTATTAAATCATCAAAAATTCAATTTTGCCGGAAAAAGGCTCACATCCTGGGACATCTTGTCTCTAAGCGAGGTATAGAGGTCGATCCAGCCAAGGTTAGCTCAATTACAGATTGTCCCATACCGCGAACAGTACGCCAACTTAGGCGATTCTTGGGAATGGCGGGATTTTATAGGAGGTTTATCCCAAAATTTGCAGATATAGCTGCCCCGTTGCATCATCTGACGCACGATAATGTTGATTGGATTTGGGGGGCAGAACAACAACAAGCCTTCGACACGCTTAAGAATAGACTTTCTACAGCACCAATAATAGTCGCCCCAGACTTTAAAAACCCTTTCACCGTTTATTGCGACGCTTCAAACGTAGGCTTGGGCGCAGTCCTCACCCAACTAGTAGATGGGAAAACGCGAGTTGTGCAATACGCGAGCAAGACGCTAGATCCTGCACAAAGAAAACTTTCAGTTACTGAAAGAGAATGTCTCGCAATAGTATGGGCGGTAACCGAAAAATTTAGAGTATATCTAGAGGGTGCCCCTTTTGAGGTAATAACCGACCATAAGTCCCTTGAATGGTTAAAGAATGCAAAAGACCCGACAGGAAAGTTTACAAGATGGAGTACTAAGCTTCAATGTTTTGACATGAAAATAGTCTATATTCCTGGGAAAAAGAACATAGTCGCAGACTTTTTATCACGATTACCCGAGTCAGCCGAAACTGACGACAACATTTTAGTAGCCGTAGCAGACCAAGAGACCAGTGTAGTAGACGCAATAGATTTAGACGGCAATCGTATCATAGACGAGCAACGTTCAGACTCAAAAATTAGTCGTTTGTTGACCTTTCTTGAAGAAGGAGCCACAGGCGCTAATGATAATATAGGTCAATGGATTAAGCGAGTAGGGCCCTCCTGTAGAAAAATTGACGGCATTGTATATAGACGCATGCCAATAGGTCAATCAGGAGACGGTTGCAAGGATAGCGATCACACGGGCAATAGTAGAATCCCTAGTGATAATAGTAGTAGCGCACCTTGTAAAGACGACGGTGAAATTAGTAGTAATCACTTTAGTCCCCAATTAGACTCCTTTCACATTTTAGTACCTAAAAGTTTAGTTAAAGTAGTTATAAAAGCGTGCCATGATATACCCACTTCCGGTCACCAAGGCATCGCTAAAACTCTAGAACGCGTCCGTAAATACTACACCTGGGAGGGAATGACAAAAGACGTCCATCATTACGTCAAAACTTGTAAAATTTGCCAAGAGCATAAGTCACCCCCTATCAAACAAGCGGGACTCATGAAGGCAACAGAACCCTCTCAACCCTGGGAAGTTATTGGCATCGATCTTAAGGGTGAATTCCCCCGTAGCAAAAATGGTAACACCTATATACTTGTAGTGGTGGACTTCTGTACAAAATGGGTAGAAGCCCATCCCTTAAAGAAAGCCACAACCAAAAACATTGCTAACATTTTAATTGACCAAGTTTTTGCACGGTTCGGCGTACCAAAACGCATAGTTAGCGATTCAGGACCACAGTTCGTGTCCAACGTTATGAAAGAGGTTTGCACACTTTTTCAAATTAAGCAAAGATTCACCTCCTTTTACTCACCCCAGAGCAATCAAACCGAAAGAGTCAATAAAAACATCGGAATGATGCTCAAGTGTTATGTAACCGAAAGCCACCAATTTTGGGATGTTGGGTTACAACAGTTTGTAATGGCATTACGTTCCTCTAAGAATGAGTCGACAGGCTATTCACCTTCATTCTTAAATTTTGGCCGAGAAATTCGCGAGCCACCCATAATGAACGTGGATCAAACCCAACTTTCCAAAGCCTGCGAGGCCATTGATCCCCTTAGCAGAGCTGAAATAATAGGTGAAGCGATTAAGGCGTCCCATGGCAACTTAGTGTGTTAGTATGCACTGAACGCACCAACGTAACATGATTCATCTAGTTGTGTGAACTGATTTGAACTCCCCTAGAGAACACTATATATGTAAAGGCTCAGCCTAGTAAGGGGCTGGTTTAGTAACGACAGAGCTGCTCGATGTAACCACTCTTAGATAACTTGTAAATAAACGTAAACGTTGATTATGAATAATTGTGTTTAGTTAGAAACAACGAACACGACATGGTGTCAGAAGGAACATTCGGGAAAAGTTGAGGGGCAGAAGTTGAGATTTTGACGCGGTATAGATAACAAAGTTATGACCAAGGCTTAGCTAAGTTACGCGGGTCGAGCAGCAATAAAATAAATTCGTAAAACTCTAGTGATTAAACAGAATCGCGGTGTATAAACGAAGGACTTTAGTGACTAATAACGAGTCGCAGAGTGCCAAAATCGAACTCTAGGGATTAAAACCGTATCGCGGGGTGTCGAATAAACAATCCAACTAGAAGCTAAACATGCAGGCCGCTGCCGCCGTTACGTCAACAGCATTTCAAGTAATACCCCCCGAACCATTCAATTTCACGAGTCCGAGTGAATGGCCCACATGGAAAAGAAGATTCGAACGTTTCCGCAGAGCGTCAGGACTGAGTTCAAAGGACCAGGAAGATCAAGTCAATGCACTTATTTACCTAATGGGTGACAAGGCAGACGATATCTTTACTTCATTTGGCCTAACGGGTGCGCAAGAAAAGGAGTATCCTACCGTTTTAGCGAAGTTCGAAAGCCATTTCATCATTCGCAGAAATGTTATCTACGATCGTGCTAAGTTCAATACAAGATATCAGAGAGAAGGAGAGACAGCAGACGAATTCATAACGTCAGTCTATTCCTTAGCAGAACACTGCAATTACGGAGCCTTAAAAGAAGAGCTAATCAGAGATCGCATCGTAGTAGGAATCAGCAATAAAGCGCTTTCAGAAAGACTACAGGATGACGACAAGTTGACACTTGAGCAAGCCATTCAAAAAGTACGAAGCATGGAAGATAGACAACGCGAGCAGAAAGATTTAAATGCCACAGTGCATTCGAAGAACGTTGATCGCATACAAAGCAGATCTCGTCCGAAGTTCAAGCCGCAATATCAAGCCAATGCTAAGAGAAAAATCGACCAGAAAGTCCAAAACGAAAAGTATCACGGAGTAAATAAGAAACCTACACCGATGAAAGGATGCACGCATTGCGGAGCTCAAGTTCAACATCCAAGAGTAAATTGCCCTGCCAAGAACGCAAAATGCTATGGATGTAGTAAAACTGGACATTACTCAAAATACTGTCTCAACAAAAACCTTCATGCAGTGGAAGACGTGTTTCTCGGGTCGATAGCGGAAGTAGAGGAAACACCACAGTATCTACATACAATAGCAAGTAATCGAGAAACCAAGTGGCTCGTAACAATCAATGTTGGCAGCATTCCGGTAGAATTCAAAGTGGACACTGGAGCAGATGTCAGCGCAATACCGTTAAGTTTGTACGAGAGCACACTGAACAACTTGGAGCTACTTCCGTCCGATAAAAGACTATTTGGAGCCGGACAGATATTACTCAAGACAAAAGGCCGGATCGAAGCAAAGCTACAACATAAAAGTAATTCTGCGCAAGTAGATCTCTATGTAGTCCAAGACCTTCAAATACCTCTTTTGGGCCTGGCTGCGAGTGAAGATCTAAAGCTGATAAAGAAAATAATGGATATCGGAACAGAGGACAACTCAACCGTTAAGCCAATTGAAGAATTTCCAGCGTTATTTAACGGTCTCGGAAAGATGAAAAACTCGTATAAAATTCGTCTAGAACCAGATGCGCAACCATATGCCTTATCAGTACCAAGAAGGGTTCCTATCGCCTTAATGGAAGAAACAAAACGCGAACTGGATCGTATGGTTCAAAAAGGCGTCATCACAAAAGTTGAAGAGCCAACCGACTGGTGTGCACCAATGGTTATTGTGCAGAAAAGAAACAATAATACAGACGTAGCTCAAGAACCGACGAAACTTCGAATATGTGTCGACTTCACTCAACTAAACAACTACATCCGTAGAGAGAGATTTCAAATGCCAGCTGTTGATCATATCCTTGGCCAACTAAGTGGAGCGAAGATATTTTCCAAGCTCGACGCGAATTCCGGGTATTGGCAGATACCATTGGATCAAGAATCAGCAATTCTAACTACGTTCATAACACCATTCGGTCGATTTTATTTTAACCGCCTACCGTTTGGATTGAGTTCTGCCTCGGAACATTTTCAAAGACAAATAAGCACAGCTTTGGAAGGCGTATCAGGAAATATTAATCTTCAAGATGATGTACTAGTTTTTGGCAAAGACCAAGAAGATCATGACAACAATCTAAGAAGAGCATTGAACGCAATCGAGCAAGCAGGACTAACATTGAACGTGGAAAAGTGCCAGTTTTCCGTACCAAGAGTCAAGTTTGTTGGACATACAGTCGACGGACAAGGAATCAGTCCTGATGACGAGAAAGTGGAGGCGATTAACCAAATACCTCAACCTCAAGATGTAGCCGAACTGAGACGCTTTCTGGGCATGACGAACTACTTGGCAAAATTCATTCCAAAGTTGTCAGAAACAATTCAACCACTGACTTCACTCCTCAGCACAAAGAACCAATGGCAATGGTCTGGACCTCAACAGATAGCTTTCGAAAAAGTTAAAAGGATACTTACGACCAAACCAATACTAGCAATATTCGACCCGTCGAAAAGAACAATTGTATCAGCTGATGCATCCTCTTTCGGAATTGGAGCCGTAATTAGACAAGAACAAGAAAATCAAGAACTCAGAGTCGTCGCATATGCTTCCAAAACTCTCACCCCTGCCGAGCAAAAATATGCTCAAATAGAAAAAGAGGCATTGGCCATGGCATGGGCTTGTAAACGCTTTGAAGACTATATATTGGGATTAACAATTGACATCGAAACAGACCACAAGCCGCTAGTCTCTATCATGCAGAGTAAATCGTTGGACGACCTATCACCTCGCTTGCAGCGACTTCGTATACGCATGATGAGATATGATTATAAAGTCTTCTATACGCCAGGAAAGGACCTTACTATAGCAGATACTTTGTCCAGAGGTCCACTGCCAGAGACTGGAGACAGCGAACTGGAAGAAGAATTCGATGCACACATCCAATTAATTATGTCAAACTTACCAGCTTCTGACGTTAGACTTGCAGAAATATGGAAGGAGCAACAAAAAGATACAACTTGCCAAACCATAACCAGTCACGTAAACCAAGGCTGGCCAACACGGAAGAATGTTAACCAAGAACTGATGAAGTACTACCCATTTAGAAACGAGATCACCATACAGCATGGTCTACTTATGAAAGGAGCGAGAATCCTGATACCTCGATCAATACAAATGGATATCTTAGAGAAAATTCATGAAGGCCATCAGGGTATTTCTAAATGCAGAGCTCGTGCAAATACATCAGTTTGGTGGCCAGGAATTTCGAGAGAAATAGAAGACACAGTAAGAAATTGTCAAGCTTGTACAAAGGAAGCCAGAAATCAACATGAACCATTATGTCCCAGCGAATTTCCTGATAGACCCTGGAAGATCGTCGCAATGGATCTATTTTACTTGTCTGGAAAAACCTACTTGCTTGTCACCGACTTCTACTCAAGATACTTCGAAATTCGAGAACTACGAGATCAAAGCTCTAAAACCATAATAAATCAAGTGAAATCAATATTCGCCACTCACGGAATTCCAGAGATAGTAAAAAGCGACAACGGACCACAGTTCAGAAGCGAATTTAGCCGATTTTCTACGGAGTATGGCTTTACTCATATAACTTCAAGCCCAAGATTTGCACAAAGTAATGGTTTTGCCGAAGCAGCTGTCAAGATCGTCAAGCAAACACTAAAGAAAAGTAACGATCCGTACCTTGCTCTGCTCTCATATCGCACAACTCCATTAGCCAACGGGTATACTCCTGCTCAACTCTTAATGGGAAGAAAGCTGCGGTCAACACTTCCGATAAATATCAAAGAACTGCAACCGATAATTCCACCGTACGATATAATACGAAAACGAGAAGAACATCGGCGCGAAAAGCAAAAGGAAAATTACAACAGAAGACATGGTGTACATCACCTGCCCACCTTAATAAAAGGGGAAAATGTGTGGATTACAGATTTGCGAATTCAAGCCACAGTGAGAAATCCAGCTAAAGAACCTAGATCCTACATTCTGGATACACCCAACGGAACTGTTCGTAGGAATAGGTATCATCTTATTCCGATGCCAAAAACCCCAGAGTCGAGACAACCAGTTTTGCCCGAGGTAGTCCCTGAGTATCCAGTCATATCAAATCAACTTAACCATCCAGAGTTGCCCGAAAACCCAACCAATGACCCAGATACGCCAGATGATCAAACCCCAGCGATTCCAGATGATCAAACTCCAGCGATTCCACATGGTCAAAATCAATCACCACCTAGAGACGTCAGTCCTTCACGACAGCTGATGAATGCGGAACCTGTAATAGCTGACGAACAAGTGACGATTCACAACCAAAACGAAGCCTCATCTACGAGCGAACCAGAATTTAAACCAAGCAATAAACGTAAATCTCAAGAGACTGTATTAAGAACTCGAAGTGGTAGACAAATTAAAAAGAGACAGAAATTAGATTTATGAACTATATAACTAAAGATATTAGGATATTTTATGCTTAGTGTAATGTTTGATAAGAAATCAGAAATATATAATTGTAGACATAGCTAGTTAGCGTGCAAAGATTTTAAAATTGAATTTAACGTAAACTTCGTAAAGCAGGGATATTTTAAAATCTAATTGTATAAATATAATTTTTAACTTAAGAGAAAGGATGTGTTAGTATGCACTGAACGCACCAACGTAACATGATTCATCTAGTTGTGTGAACTGATTTGAACTCCCCTAGAGAACACTATATATGTAAAGGCTCAGCCTAGTAAGGGGCTGGTTTAGTAACGACAGAGCTGCTCGATGTAACCACTCTTAGATAACTTGTAAATAAACGTAAACGTTGATTATGAATAATTGTGTTTAGTTAGAAACAACGAACACGACACTTAGAAGTGTCCCAAATGAGGAACGCGGCCCTTTATAATACCAAAAAGAGGGAATTTGAATTCAAAGAAGGAGATCTGGTCATGAGAAAAACCCATCACCAATCAAACGCTGGCGACAGATTTAGCGCCAAGTTGGCTAACGCTTGGGAGGGTCCGTTTGTAGTGGATCAAAAGTTATCCTCACATACCTACAAACTTAAATCTCGAGATAGTAGCCAGGAGTTAAAAGGGACTTTTCACTTAAGGCAGCTTAAGCTCTTTAACGAGCGCGACTTAGAAAAGACTGAAAGCCCCATAATAGGTAAACACAAAGCGAAGCCAAATATCATCCGCCCCCCAGCCGACGATAGCTTCCATATGGTGTTGCGAAACCGCAAGTAGTTTAGCCCATTAGGACCCAAAAGCATTGGGATAAGAAATTAATTTTTCGCGCGTATAGGTTTCTGGGGTTTGGTACCTCCCCAATTACTACAACGACGTGCCCCCATACGCTTGTCCGTTGGAGAATTAGTGTATATAGCCTTTGAACCTTTAGTGTACAGTTTCCCAAGTTCGTTTTTATTTAGTATTCCTTTTTTTTAAATACTTTTTTTGTTTTGTTTTTTTTTTCTCGCAATTTTAACCACTTTTACATATAGGCTAGTCCATTTACCTCCGAGGTTCGTTCGGTTCTAAGAAGTGGGGTGTGTAGCAAAATAAATAATTTGCCACAATTAATTTTAAGTCAATCAATAATGATTTTAAATAATAGTTCAGTTTTTCACTCCACACTCTGTATTTGTAAATACGACCAAAGAAATAGTAATTGGCTAGCGTAGCCTTTCCCTTTCAATTTTATCAATATTCTTTTATACCCAAAAAATTGCCACACCTTGAAGTCGTGAACCTTCTCAAAGCATGTTAATCTTGTAGGGGTTATTTGTTAGTGCATGCCCTCTATAAATACAATACGGTGCCAGTAGCGCGCGATGCCAGTAAAAGATAAAATTAGGCACGGTATCCTTTGGACACCTGCATGGAAAGAAAGAGTTTAACACGTGCATAGAAAGCAAGAGTTTAAAACCCTTTTGAATATTCTCAAGTCCACGAGTGCGGGTCGTGACCTGGAAAAACCAACTAGAAGAGAGGTACGATTCTCTTAGCAACCAGGCTTAGTGAAGGTGTTGACACACGTGCATAGAAAGCAAGAGTTTAAAACTCTTTTGAATATAGTCAAGTTCACGAGTGCGGGTCGTGACCTGTAAAAAAAACCTAGAAGAGAGGTACGATCCTCTTAGCAACCAGGCGTAGTGAAAGGGTTGACCTACGTCACCACGCGATACTTTCGGGAGCTGGATTACGATTGGATGGGACCATCCGGAGGCCCCAGAAGACCGAGTCCAACGCCCTTCAAGAAGACGGCTTAAAAAGCCAGAAACGGAGAGTAGCGATTATTATTCTTCCTGATTCGGACTTGTAATCAAGTCACTCAAAAAACTCGCTCCTGCCGGATACCAATGCTTGCCCATGCAGAGCCCCTGATGGAAACCCTGGAACCATAGCGCTGGCCGCGTAACTTCTGGACTCCTTCTGGCCCCTGACCGGCTAAACTTGGAACCTTTCCCGGCGATAAGCAACCATGAACGTCGACCCTTCGCCTGGCACCGTCAACTAATAGGACGCAATTATCCTGGCGCAAACCGCACTCACCACCTCAACATCAACTTGAAGAACCCAGTGATGAGTACTCTTTTCGAACTATCGCGAACTATCGCAAGAAACGACATAAAGTCGGCCGACAAACTTTATTAGAACATTAGTAGTTTAATTTAGGTAGTTTAGTTATAAATACAAAATACAAAAAACTGGCATCGTTTTAGTTTTGCATGCTGTAGAATATTTTGGGGGTTGTTCCGCGTAAAGTTATCAGTGTCGCGTAATAGTATTAATCATGTCGCGGATATTTAATTATGTTAATTTATGCTTAAAGATGAACCATAACCTGTTATTAATTAGTCAAAGTTAAAGCCTCAAATGTTAATTATCGAGAAATAAACAACTCTTGAGGTGTGGCAAATCAGTTTCCAAAATACTTATTCAACTAGGGTTAATTTATAACCAAAACTTAATAGTAGTAGAAAATGATAGCGGATTATAGCGACAGCACAATAATTTCGTTACAGTAGCCCGGCCTCCTGGTGTAAATGTTATGAATCCTCCAGGTAGCCCGGCCTCCTGGTGTAAATGTTATGAATCCTCCAGGTAGCCCGGCCTCCTGGTGTAAATGTTATGAATCCTCCAGGTAGCCCGGCCTCCTGGTGTAAATGTTATGAATCCTCCAGGTAGCCCGGCCTCCTGGTGTAAATGTTATGAATCCTCCAGGTAGCCCGGCCTCCTGGTGTAAATGTTATGAATCCTCCAGGTAGCCCGGCCTCCTGGTGTAAATGTTATGAATCCTCCAGGTAGCCCGGCCTCCTGGTGTAAATGTTATGAATCCTCCAGGTAGCCCGGCCTCCTGGTGTAAATGTTATGAATCCTCCAGGTAGCCCGGCCTCCTGGTGTAAATGTTATGAATCCTCCAGGTAGCCCGGCCTCCTGGTGTAAATGTTATGAATCCTCCAGGTAGCCCGGCCTCCTGGTGTAAATGTTATGAATCCTCCAGGTAGCCCGGCCTCCTGGTGTAAATGTTATGAATCCTCCAGGTAGCCCGGCCTCCTGGTGTAAATGTTATGAATCCTCCAGGTAGCCCGGCCTCCTGGTGTAAATGTTATGAATCCTCCAGGTAGCCCGGCCTCCTGGTGTAAATGTTATGAATCCTCCAGGTAGCCCGGCCTCCTGGTGTAAATGTTATGAATCCTCCAGGTAGCCCGGCCTCCTGGTGTAAATGTTATGAATCCTCCAGGTAGCCCGGCCTCCTGGTGTAAATGTTATGAATCCTCCAGGTAGGTAGCCCGGCCTCCTGGTGTAAATGTTATGAATCCTCCAGGTAGCCCGGCCTCCTGGTGTAAATGTTATGAATCCTCCAGGTAGCCCGGCCTCCTGGTGTAAATGTTATGAATCCTCAAGGTAGCCCGGCCTCCTGGTGTAAATGTTATGAATCCTCCAGGTAGCCCGGCCTCCTGGTGTAAATGTTATGAATCCTCCAGGTAGCCCGGCCTCCTGGTGTAAATGTTATGAATCCTCCAGGTAGCCCGGCCTCCTGGTGTAAATGTTATGAATCCTCCAGGTAGCCTGGCCTCCTGGTGTAAATGATATGAATCCTCCAGGTAGCCCGGCCTCCTGGTGTAAATGTTATGAATCCTCCATGTGTGTAGGTGACTTTGACGTCGACAAAACTAAACTTTTAAATCAAACCAAAGTTATCAGGTTCATATATTTAGGAGTAAACAAGGTCCGAGGCTTATCTATTATACTTAGTTAATGTGACAATGTATAACCTGAGAACACAACCAAAGGAGGTGACCCTTGCAATTCCCTTCCAATATAGTCGAAGGTGACTTTGACGCGGACAAAACTACCCAGACTAATTTCAACCATGAATTATCAGGTTCATCCAAGAATAATGCAGCCCAGATTTAATATGGTAATCTCGCATATACAGGGTATTTCTGATAAGCCTGGCATAAATTACGGGGGATGTTATTTCGGCGATTTGAGTCAAAAATGTATCTCCATTTTTCCCTAAGGGACACTGTTTTAGAGTTTTGATTTGAGTGTTTTAGGAATGACCCCTAACTAAATTAGAAATCATTGTCTAAATCAGTTTCCTAATTAAATTTAAGGGGTCATCCGTAAAATACTCTGGCAATCTTAACTTGAAAACAGTGTCCCTTATGGGCAAAATGGAGATAGAAGTTACATTTTCGACTCAAAATTGCCCAAAGAACATCCCTCGTAACATATGCCAGACTTATAAGAAACACCCTGTAAAGGTTCCAAGAAATTCATTATGAAATATTATTTCACATGAATCCGAGATAAACACAACGCATAATCCAGTGGTAACTCGGCTAGGACTCATTTATTGGCAAAGTATATTATTTTCAACAACTATAACCGAATCAGCTGCTCCTTGGACTGAAATCTGGCAAAACGCAAACCTCATAGTAGCGTTATTATTAAGACCAGCTGCCCCCGAAACCAAATGAATATAAAAATGCCTGTAAAAATGTTCCTACTTCTTGTCCCTATAAGAGCAATATATTTTGCTAACCGAGGCTTAACTATGGGATCCCATAACTCACGTAACTTTATTGTAACCTTATTATGGGTTCTTTTTTTTTGGGCTTCGGTCCGCTGATCTTAATACTATAGAATGAAAGACGTTATATCACTAAAAGGGACTTGATATACAGTTGGTTCTACGGAAAATCAAATTTTGAGTCGAAAATATTCTTTGGCATTTTGCCATAAATATGTTTCAGGGATGAACCCTTAAATTTTACTTATAATTTTAAAAACAAATAGACGATGATTTCTAATTTAATTAAGGGGTCATCCCTAAAACACTCAAATCATAAATTGTAAACGTGGTGTATTTCAGGAATTAACAAGGATAATTAATTGAATATTTTATATGGAAATACGCAATCCGGAGCAGGGCAAGCCGCTACTTTTCCAGGGTTCATAGAACTTTTGGAAAAGTGATTTCTGACTTTTACAGGGGTTTTCTCTCATATATTTTACAGGTTTTTTTCTCATATATTTTACAGGTTTTTTTCTCATATATTTCCCAGGTTTTTCCCCATATATGGAGTGGGTTTTTATATAGTTGGCGCAATCCCTTCAGAGCGAACTTACCAAACCTCACATATTTCCCTGAATTTTACCAGAAGCATAAGTTTACGCTAGAGACTTACTGAGAGCTAGTTCGAGAACGACAAGCGAAAATTTACTACGTGACTATGAGGTTTCACCTATACGTCACTTCATCATGACAAGCTCTCAGTAGCCAGTGATAAAACTTATGGAACATATCTTATGAACTTATGCTAGAAGTTATAAATTTCCCTGAGTTTTCTAGGTTTGTATAAACCCTGGTTGTCGAAACTGCATTATAGGTTTTGATGAAAGCAAAGCGTAAGATGCTATTTAACATATTTCTGAGGAAACCATGATTTCCAGTCCCTTTATCATACATTGTCCTTGCAAGACTCCTCTAAATAACGTCAGAATATAGCGATAAGGCATTCTGTACTTTGTTTCCATAGGCTGTAATACGGTCAAAGTAGGATAACTGCTAGCGTTGTTCCTCCTGTACTATATCTTTTATAGCCTTTCATAGAAAATTCTTTTACGTTCTCTGTGCTTCGGATAGAAAAGAGATAACTAGACCTACTACAGAGTACAGAACAGATTTTCTCTCTATGAATAAACTATATTAATTTTTAGGGAACGTGTTTACGAGAAGAGAAAAATTTTTATGACCGCATAATTCTTGGTTTCCTTCCCCCGCTTTATTTTCGAATAATCGTTAAATTTTGTTTTAACAAACTTATAGATGATTCGATTACGTGTAGGTAGGTGTACTACCAATGCGGGTGGTCAATTTGTAATATTTTAATATTACTAAATTAAAGTTCAGGCGGTGTTTTTTTTATTAGTGAAAGTTTACCAAGCAACAGAGACGAAAATGTTTGGTTTCTGACGCGATAGGTGGGCGTAAGATTAAATAAGATGGAGTTAAATGGTTGATTATATCTAAATTAAAAATATTTTCTTATGTATTCTGGTTTAAATCAGCGGCCATCTTGAAAATGGCGTCCAAAAAAGATGTATATTTTTTTATATGTGAAATCTGGCGTATATTTCAACCGATTTCATTGATATTTTATACACGTGTGTTTTTTACCTTATAGTAACGTCTTGCTCTATTTGGTGTAAATCAGCGGCCATTTTTGGAAATGGCGTCCCGAATAGTAATTAAACTTTATGACGCGTTAACTGTCATATATTTCAACCGATTTCATTGAAATTTTAGACTAAGGTTCACTATACCTAAGAGTGGAGCTTTGTGTATTTTGATGTAAATCAGCGGCCATCTTGAGAAATGGCGTCCCCGAAAAGTAATTAAAACTTTCCAAGGCGTTAATTTTTTTATATATCAACCGATTTCATAGAAAATTTATACGCTGCTTCATTATATCTTATAATACAGCTGTGCAATTTTTACATTTGATCAGCGGACATCTTGGTTATTAAAACGACGGCCAATGAATTTTATTTTTCCTTTCACAACTTAGTGCATCAAATAATTCAAACGATATCAGTTTAAATTTCAAGCAGAATAAATAAATGTAGCGGACAAAATTGAAAATTTATCCTTGAGAAATGAAGGAAATATACGAGTATTAAACATTAATAAAAATCCTTGAAATCTACATTTTGTTTTTTCATCGTTTCATTCACCTCAAGCTTTTTTGGCAAAGGAAAATAAAATTTTCATTTTATGCAAATGAGATTTTCGACATTCAAGTTTAAGGCAGCCAGTTTCTTAAGACACCTACGCAACAATGCTTTTAGTTGTTATAAGAAAAAAAGCGAAATATGATCATTATAAATGAAGTCAAATACCCCCAAAAATATTTACAACGCCCATTTTACAAGTACATGTTAAAAGGGATTTTTTCCTATTTGATTGAAAAAAATAAAAAAAAAATTCATTTTGTCTAAAAGATACCTCTTTATATTCTGTGATGTGTAGACACATACCCCGATTCTTTTAAAACTGAACTAAATTCGATATAAGTGTAGTCAGATTCGATTTCTTAGCTTCAGAACTTTAGAATTTTGAAAAAATACAAACTTAAAAATTGTCAGAAACACATTTCGGATTTTAACTTTAAGTACAATATCGGCAACTTCAAAAATTGTTTAAAAATCAACGGAAATGTTTCACTATAAGTTTTAATAACGTTTTAGAACTTGTTGCATTATTTTAAAGTAATTGTTAAGCTCTGTATTCTAGTTTGAACATTCACGAAGGGAGAATGAATCAAGTGATTTTTTTAATCGATTCTTCTACTAATTATACGACCAATCTTCTTAGTGTAACCAAGAAGGGATATCTAGTTTACTAGGGAGAAGTTATAAGATGCCTAAGTATTCGCGCGCCATAGTCCCAGTCCCCCTTTCAAAATACAAGGGGGTCCGTAAAAGGAGGCCGGGCTATTTCGCCTCTCCTCAGTCGGAAAATACGTAATTTTCGTCCTTGGCGTCGCGCTGACGTGAGTTTTCAAGAGCCAATGTGATGCTGGTTTTAATTTAGAGGCGGGTATTAACTCCGGACCTACGTTTGGACTGGAGATAAAGCTAGAAATGTGGCGAATTTATAACTTCTCCCTAGTAAACTAGATATCACTTCTTGGTGTAACATAAAATGAAATAACTCCGAATGATTTTAAAATTCAAATTAGTTCAATGATATTTCATGTATTGAAATTAGCACCTTCGACAATCGAGCAACGCTATGCCTTTTTTGTTAACCAAATTATCCTCGCTAAGTTTTAATTAAAATGCCAATTTCAATTTTAATTAGTTCAATGTTATATGATGACAATCGAGCAACCAAATTAACCCTTGCCGAGTTTTCATTAACGTTTTTTGAACCCAAGTATTTCACCATGCATTTTAAGTTAGTTTTCAAGCTCAGTATTTTTGGGCACGTGAACAGCCTTCAAGAACGATCACAAACGATTTAAAAAAAATCTACCATTTTCTACAAGTTTCCCTACAGCGTTTAAAAAACCTTATATCCGTTTCCACCATGGATGGCTATGGTGTCAAAAAATAAAAAGATAAAAACTTTTTATCGTGAAACTTCTTTCTTTGGTTGGTAAAAAAGAATACATTTCTTCTACGGTGAGACGCATCTAAAAAGTGCACTGGGATGCCTGGATATCGCGTTATTATATATTTTTCCCCTAGTGGCTTAGAGCAGAAGTAAGATGAGACTAGAAGTACTGAGCTAACCAAATTCTTCACTTGGCGAGAGTGAATATTCTTGATAACACACCAACGGTTGGCCCTCTGGTAGCGGTTTCTGAATTTTCCCCCCAAAACGTGAGACGCTCTTAGCAGTAGACGGCCGAACTAGATTCAAGGGTATGTTCCCATTTTCCCCAATCCCATAACACCCAAAAGCAGTATTTCGCCCAAAAGATTTTTTGTCCCATTTCGCCCAAAAGATTTTTTTCCCATTTCGCCCAAGCCCAGAAGTTGAGATTTAATTTTAGCCTTTAAAAATAAAAAGACCTAGAAAAAATTAGCCTTGGGTTGGGTTAGGCTAGGTTAGGTTAGTAATATTTTGGAAATGGTTTAACAATGTTACGCCTTTTCCAAAAACATTAATGTTTACAATTATCTTCTTCCGAATAAAAGAACCTTTCTCAAATTATAATATGCCTTTTCCAAAAATAACTGTTTACAATTATCTACTTCCGAAATAAAAACCTTTCTCGAATTATTTTCCTATCCTGGTAAGAGAATTGTAAACTGATACAGCCTGAAGAATAGACAATATTTAAGTGTACTTTTTAAAAAAAAGTCATAAATACGCGCCGAGTTTATTAAAGCAGTGCAAGGCACGGATCGAGAGGATATTGTAAGAGAAATTAATAACCAATGTTTCTGTTTTGGGGGAAAAATATTTTGGGACAAATGGGATTGGGAGAAAGGGGAATTGGGGAAACTGTTTTTGGGTGAAATGGGGGAGAATCGATTCAAGCACCCGCGTCCGTGTTCCGCGGCTTTAGGTTGAGGGGAAGGGGGTAGGAAATGTTTTTGGAACTGGACCAATTTTTTTCTCGGTAGTGTAGGCGCGATTGAAGCGGCATAAAATCCTCAAATTTGTTCACTAGTGCCAGGATCTACTACCAATGCTAGAGCTCTTTACTTCTAGTTTCATCTTATACTTCTGCTTAGAGTTAAGAGAGATTTTTCTAAAAAGAGAAGATGATTCAAGAAGGGACGGACGGTTTCAAGTTTTTAAACTAGTCCAGCCGGTTAAGATTTCATCCTAGATTTTATTTTAGTTTTCTCCAGTTTCTAAACACCCCCCTCCCTGGTTATTATTTTTTATTCCACAGTGCATGGGTTGGTGATACAGAGATCATCGCAACTGTGAGATCTTCAAGATTCGCCCAGTTATTTTTTTACAGAAACGGAAAAGAGAGAGAGAGAGAGAGAAGGAAATAAGGAAGAGAAAAATCTTATTCCTGCCCCCTTCCGCAGAAAAATTTTTCAAGGGTTAAAGCATTTAAAACTTTCTATTGGTAGAAAGCTGATCAATTCGTTAATTTAAGAAATATTTTGGGTGGGATTTTCGGAAAATTTCGGTTGGCATTTGGGGGTAATTTCGGGTGGCATTTGGGGGTAATTTCGGGTGGCATTTGGGGGTAATTTCGGGTGGCATTTGGGGGTAATTTCGGGTGGCATTTGGGGGTAATTTCGGGTGGCATTTGGGGGTAATTTTGGGTGGCATTTTGGGTGAGATTTTCGATAATTATGAAAAAATTTTATTTACTAGAATTTCAGTAAAGGTTTTTTATTTTCGAAAATTTCTAAAAATATTAGATTTATTTTCGAAATTTTACTTGATTTTTTAATAATAAATACTTTAAAATTCACTGAAAACACCAACTGGATTTTTATGGTCCAACGGAATGCAAATAAAATGTCGCTCGACACCAAACCAACTCATTTTCCGCTATCTATTTCTGACAGCAATAATAAAGGCAGCGTATAAAAAGTGTATTTTTATGGTCGAAAAATTCCGAAAGGTATTATGGGGAATATATCGTCCGCACCGTTCCATCATTACAAAGAAAAACTGTTAAAAATTTTCACATGGGGTGAAAAATGTTGCCTCCCGGGTTTGAGGGGCTGCATTATGATGGGGTAGGAGAGAAAACGGAACGCTAGACTCAATGTAAACAAGTAAATGATTCCAAGTTCACTTTGCATTGGAGAAAATATTCAAAATGATAAAGATGCTTTTGGACCCAGACAAACGTAACTAAAACTTACAACATTTTTCTTTTGTTAATGTTACGTTCATGAAATTATCTGGCTTTTGAACAATGAGTGATAACGTGGTTGGCGTCAAAACTACTTTGTATGTCTTATATCAGGGATAGATTTAATTTTAGAAGTAGGAATGGAGAACAGAGTAATCTGGGCGCGAGTCAAAGTCCCAGACCCCCTTCCACGGGACGAAGGGGTATGAAAGAAGAGGCGGGTCATAGCGACAGAGGTAAAAAGGAATTACGTATTTTTCGGTGTCCCCGTCAGCAACGTCATCAAAACGTAGTTTAAGTGAGCCAATAAGATAATTTAAAATTTTCGGTACGTGTTGGAGGGAGGAGCTCTATACTGGGCTATGAGTCGGACTGAAGTAAATACTAACCGTTCTCCATTCCTACTTCTAAAATTAAATCTATCCCTGCTTATACAAATTGTTCGAAATCCGGGCATTTCACAAGAACCTTCTAAAATGTTTCAAGATACGACATTATGTCATCAAATCAAATGAGGGTATATCTTCAAAATTTCCCAGTAGTCAAACCTATTGTTAAAGCCATATTTCCATGAAACCCGGGTCCCCTACGTCTTACATAACAAAAGGATTTTTTTTTATTTTCCAAGCCGAATATCATGAGAAAGAGAATCTACCTTATTTTCCCGCCAAAATTGTTGATAACGAAATACGCGTCTGCAAACAATTGCCAAAAGCAGTTGGCAGTATGGCTTGAAGATGTTAAGGAATCGTTGAATCTAGCATCACGTTACAGAAGCTAATTTTAAAATAAATATGACTGTTAAAATATGCGCATTAGTCAACGAAACGAACAATTTCCATAATTTAACTGTCAGCTGAGGCTGTCTAGAGAAATGAGCATTGCAGGGCTCCCACAGAAATTTCTTAAAAAAATAGTGAAAAAAGAGACCTTTCACGGTAAAAATAGGGTAAAATAAGGACCAAATTCTTGGAAATAGGAACCAAATAGAGACCAATTCAAAATCAAAATTAGATCTTTATTTGTACGGAAGTATCACAAAAAAAGTTGGGAAACCAAAATAAACCTCTCCGAGCCAAGACGAATTGACTTTCTAAACACAGTTCCACCAGCCAATGAGAAAAACCGGAAACACATAGTTCAAATTGGCGAGATATTGCCAAGGTCATTTGTAAAGGTTAAAGCGTTTAATAATTCCCTGTGGATCGGAGTGAGAATAGTTTTACTGTTGCAAAAAATTTTAGACGGAATATTAAAAACGGGAATTTTTGAAAATAGGGTGGTTTAGAGACCAAATGGCGATTTTAGGGTGGTTTAGAGACCTACCCAAAAAGTAGAGACTTTTAGGTATTTTAGAGACCAGATGGGAGCCCTGGCATTGGAAAACAACCACCAAAAGCAGTTGGCAGTATGGTTTGAAGTTATTACGAAATCGTGGAAACCAATCCTGCTTTACAGAAGCTAATTTTAGTATATATTAAGACTGTTGAAATATGCGTATAAACATGCGCATTAGTCAACGTAACAAAAACTTTCCATAACAGTTTAACTGTCAGTCGAGGTTGTCTAGACAACTGAGCATGGAAAAGAACTACCAAAAGCAGTTGGCTGTATGGCTTGAAGTTGTTACGAAATAGTTACAGAAACGAATTTCTAAAATAGTCAGGACTGTTAAAATATGCGTGTAAACGTGCGTGATCATCTGCACACAATCACTATCCATAATAATTCAACTGTCAGCTGCGTCTGTCTAGACAATTGAGCATTGGAAAACCACTACCAAAAGCAGTTGGCAGTATGGTTTGAAGTTGTTACAAAATCATTGAGAACAATACCACGTTACAGAAACTAATTTTTAATATAGTTAAGACTGTTGAAACATGCGCAATAGGCTGCGCACAAACACTTCCCATAATAGCTTAACTGTCAACTGAGGTTGTCTAAAGAGAGGAACATTTTCCCCGACTATTATTAAGCTGACGACACAGTGAACGTGATTTTTAAAAATAACCTTTAGGGGGTCATACAGCTAAAAGTAGTGAAAAGGATGCTCTAAGTTTAGTACCGTCGAAGAGGGGTGTAGGAAGTTCTACACCAAAGCAAGCACCCTAAGCCTAATAGCTGGGAAAAGCGCAAGCTCGACCGACTCAGGATGGGGGATACGACGACGTAGACGTTTTGAATGATTGTTTAATAGCAAAGGCCTAGGGCTTAGAATTCCAAAAATTGTCGCATTTAAACTGATATCGCTTTACCAAAAGGTATTTGCGGAATCGTTTAGGGTGTAGAAACATTGTCAAAAGAACACAGTGAAGGCTTGCATAACAGAAAATGCTCTAAAAATGTCTTGTAATATGTGAAAGGGGTTTTTCCAGTTCGCTATAAACGTCTAAATTGTCTATACATTTTGTGCACGGTTTTCCAGTTTGCTATAAACGTCTAAATTGTCTATACATTTTGTGCACGGTTTTCCGGTTTGCTATAAACGTCTAAATTGTCTATACATTTTGTGCACGGTTTTCCAGTTTGCTATAAACGTCTAAATTGTCTATACATTTTGTGCACGGTTTTCCGGTTTGCTATAAACGTCTAAATTGTCTATACATTTTGTGCACGGTTTTCCAGTTTGCTATAAACGTCTAAATTGTCTATACATTTTGTGCACGGTTTTCCAGTTTGCTATAAACGTCTAAATTGTCTATACATTTTGTGCACGGTTTTCCAGTTTGCTATAAACGTCTAAATTGTCTATACATTTTGTGCACGGTTTTCCAGTTTGCTATAAACGTCTAAATTGTCTATACATTTTGTGCACGGTTTTCCGGTTTGCTATAAACGTCTAAATTGTCTATACATTTTGTGCACGGTTTTCCGGTTTGCTATAAACGTCTAAATTGTCTATACATTTTGTGCACGGTTTTCCGGTTTGCTATAAAAGTCTAAATTGTCTATACATTTTGTGCACGGTTTTCCGGTTTGCTATAAACGTCTAAATTGTCTACATTTTGTGCAAGGTTTTCAGTTCGCTATGGATAGTTTTCACACATGGAGGATTCATACCATTTTCACCAGAAGGCCAGGCTACCTGGAGGACAAAAACACGTCTGCTTTTGTCCTCCAGTTAGCCTGGCCTCCTGGTGTAAATGGTATGAATCCTCCATGTGTGAAAACTATCTATAAAGTCTAAACTGTCTACGCATTGTGCAAGTTTCCCAGATTGCTATAAACTTTCAAAATGTCTAGGTATTGTCCAAGTTTTCCAGTTTGCTATAAATATCTAAATATTGACTTCAAAACCGTGTCCTGTAGACAAAAGTGAAACGTTCACCGATTTAAAACAATAAAGATTAAAGGCAACTTGAGAGATATTCGTTAACCATTTAAAAAGGAATTTCCCGATAATATGCCCAATGCCCATTGCTTCCAGTTCGATGAACAAACAAGGATTTATCGAATAGCGAGTGGGGGAAGGATTGAACCTGCATTTAGGGTAATGATAGAAGATAAACTCTTCCACCAAAAAGAGGCCCTCTTTCAGAGGAGTTTAAACCCTTGAATAAGAAAGAGGCCGTCTATTTAAGAATTTTTTTTTTTAGGCGCGTAAACTGCAAAGAGGTTTTTTATCAATTTTTCATCAATAGGAATTTTGAGTGAGAGAAAAAATAAACGCTAAAAAAACTGTTATCTCTCTTAAGCGTGCCTGATTCAACAAATAACGGTATTTGCTAAGGGAAAAAAAATCGTAATAAGTAAGATGATTATAATAATTAACAGACAGCTTTGTCTGTCAGTCTGATAGTAACGCTTGATCAGTTACTTGCAGGAATGTAATCTAGTTATCTAAGTATTTTCACGCTTCAATTTTTCAATAAAATATATAGAAGTATTAAAGATATGGAATATTTTATTAATTAAATTTTAATTAAAGTAAAAGATCACAGTTCTACAAATTATACCTTAAAAGAACGACCTTTTTCTAATTATAAAAGGAAAAATATGAAGAAAAAAATAAATTATCTCCTATTACAAAATAATTAGCATTAGTCTTAAAAACGAAGACTATGCCTCGCAATGATTAGTGGCGTCTGCTAGACAGTATCCCTTACCCCTTAAGGAATTGGTTTAACCAATCCCGTGCGGTTCTGGTTAGCAGACGCCTCTAAACATGGCCGGGCAGTAGCTAGCGTTTTAAAGACCAAATAAATGCTAATTACTTTGTGATAAGATATCATTTATTTTTTAATATTTTCCATTCTACTTTTAGAAAAAAACAGCCGTTCTTTTAAGGTATAATGTGATGTTACCTGAACTTTTCCTTTTAGTTAAATTTTAATTAAAATAATACCGAAATTTTCATCACAAATTAATAATTAAGTCATACGTATGTTTAGTATAGTTATAAATTTATGTGCTTGCGGAACTTAATACGTGGTAATAAAAACTGGTGATTACAGGTGCTAAAACAGCTGAATGTTTTGCGTTAATCACATAGAACCGCGTCATCGCAAGTTTGTTAAAAATATTAAAACCACATTTCCGTTGTAGTCAAACTTACTAGAGCGATGTTACTAATGTTTAAGCGATCGTCAGTTAAGCCTTAACCCTTTAAGTCAAGCAATGACGCAAATTACAGCTACACGCTCGAATTATAGACCTAAATAGGCCAGCATATTTAGCCAAAGAGGGGGAGGGGGGCAATATGTTGTGGCTACAGGAGAGGGATATTCGATTATGGCTTCAAAATGTAACCCCAACCCCATCAAAATTTGATATTAACGATTGTAGGCTAAACCTATGATCATTATTGCTGTCGCTAACCCCGACCGTTCAGGAATTTGGTCTCTACTGATAAACATTACAGTGTAGAATTTTCCAATTGGGACAGGTTTCAAGCAAAGCAGTTAAAGTGTCATGTCGCACTAGTAATAAATTAAACCGTTAATTAAACTCTTAATAGTAGAACTGGGTCGTATTCCTACTTAAATTTGCAAATAGATCAGTGTTAATTGTTTAACTAAAAGAAATAGGTATCCTTCATTCACAAATGCAAATGAAAAAAATCGGAAAGTGCTGTCAAAACTAGATCAGCAAGTTTTCACATTTTAACTATTATTAGACGCTTAATTATTTACCTTTCAAGGTATGACGTCATACAACGTCGCTAATACAGATCCCTAAAGTGACAATTTACCTATGGTTTTCGAAGGGTCAATAAAAAGATAGTAGTTGCTTAAGTTCATAATAACCCCACAAACTTAAAATACAATGAGAATGTCATAAACCAGAAATCTCACATTTTCGTCGAGTACGAAAATCACCGTAGTAAAACGGTAACGAAAATCACCTCATGTGACGAGTCACGCATGACGTCACAAGAGTCATTACCTTCAATAAATTCCCTTTAAACGGCCCCCTGACCAAAAAACCCCACACGACATTGAATAAAAACAATAAAAAAAAAAAATAGAAACAGACCTTTTGAGCCTTGCACATCGAGCCCAGAGCTTGAACATCATGATTAATGTGTCGACCATCTTGTAGGCACAATAAACAAACGGCAGTTTTACACAGCATACAGTACATGCTGAGAGCTTCCTCGACGTGTTCAAAACATCTGGGTTCCCTGCCAGTTTGTTTTGACGCGGCGGACGATGGCAACATGACCCCGGTGGCCGAGGTCGATCTGACCCCCGGCCTTTGTTGTTGGGCGGCCTTAACGGGTAAGGGCACCAACGAATGTTTAGCCAGGGGTCCACGGGTAGGGTGACAACTTTCTCGGCACGCGTCGCAGTAATAAACCTCGCATTGTTCGCACATAATCGTGGCTTCTTTCGCCTCACCTTCGCACAATTGACACTGAACAGTGCCCTGTTTAATTTCGCTGTACTTGTCAGCGATATTTTGCAATGCCCGGTTCTTGGGGAGGTTATTCGCGCCATTATCGTCTAAGTAGACAGTCTTATGACAAGCTGGGCACGTCACGGACAAGGCCGCGACATGTAATGGCGGGAAAAGAATTCCTTGAATGTTTGGGGTTCCAACGTAACTGTTTGGTCGACTGCTACAAACGACACCCGAATCCGTTTCACTGACTAGACTTAACTTATCAGCGTCCACTAATGGACAATCGCTGAGGGTGTCACTCAGGGCCGCTTCATCACCGGCGTTACTCGTACCACTCGCGCTACTGGTACTGGCGGGCCCAGTTGGATGTTGAGGGACCACAGCGGGAGGTGGGGGTGGATTATTTGTACTGGCGACCACCGTAACGTGAACGTTATTTACGTGTACCGGTACGCTGCTAGGACCCGCGGAATGTTGGCTATGTTGCGAGGCAGTGACATGTGGGCCCGGACCTGTCGAAGATGCCCCTGTATTGGGAGCCACAACACCGGGATTCCCCGTACCAGGCCCCGCTGGTTGTTGAAGCTGTATAGCGCATTGCAAACACAACGAGTGATAACAGGGCAATAACACGGCGTTTTGGTAGAAGTTTTTACACGAGGGGCACTTTAGTTCCTCTTCCATGTTTCCACGCGGAGTTTAAATCCAAATTTGACGTTGATTTTCTTAAAATACGATTTCAAACACAAACACTGGTTACAGTTGAGTCTACTTCGATTCTAATTTTGAAGCAACTTCTTCGAAATATCGCCAAATCCAATAATAGCCTTGGCTTGGTTTTCGTAATCGTTCTTCCATTGTGACAAGGAATAACCAACACCGTACAGAGCCACAATCGACGCTCACACTGCCGGTTGATAGCGGGAAACGAGTTTTTGGCGCGCCTGATGGGAGAGGTGGGAGAATATGACGTCATACTAGGAGCGCCCGTCTTTTGACTTCAATTGCCGGCTTGAATGGTGAGGGAGGGACGGTAACGAGACCGTAGCGCCACCTGTGAAAGTAAAAATGAACTGTTTTATTATTCGCTTTTTAAAGGACCAACGACACGAAAAACACTGTAAAATTATCCTTGCCGTTCCAGAGCCTTAAAATTCTAAAATAAACCACTGTCAAAGCTTGAAAATTATTTCTAATTTCGATAATTATTTTGGTGTTGATACGATCATCTTGGTTCTCTCGAAACTCGTATATTTTTTATATCGGTTTCAAAGGGTAAACATAATTATATTGGAAAAAATCAACGTTGACCGACTGAATTATCCAGGTGCGATAGCCAACTGTACTTGGAATGTTATTAAGAGTTAATTTTACCTTAACTACTGTTCTCTTTACGAAATTAAGGATGTAATATCCCTCCGATTTAGTTTTCTACCTGCTGACATTGTAAGGTGGAATAGCTCTAACTTTAAACCTTAACAAGTTAGGCCTACAACAGCGTTGGCATTTGGCAGGTTTTCCCCAGTGCCGGTTTTAACCACTGTTAATTTGCTTTGCTTTTATTTTTGAAAAAAATGTATCTGTACTATGAATGAGTAAGATGCGAGCCGTATAGAATATAACTGTCAATAAATTAATTTTAATTTTAAATAAACTCTCAATATAGTTAATATTAATAGGACAGACCTGGGATATAGGATGCCTCACGCCTATGTTGTAAGAGAGTTTTGAAAGATTTTCCTGACGAAAATGGTTTTGACCGGTTAAAACCGTCAGATATTCCAGGACGGTAGGACCAATTAAACTTTTAAAAATAAATAGGCTATCTTTAATTAAGAATCACTTTAACTATCTTTGGGGGCTCCCATATGAGATAAAAAAGGTGCAAAACATTACTGATTCATCGAGAATCCATTATAACCAATCCTCAGATTATTGGAAAAGATCCCGAGGATATACAACAATATTTAACTGAGTACTCAAATTTATCACATTAGATTGATGCCAATTTTAGGTTATGCCACTGCCGTGGTCTCAGTATATAAGATTTTGAGAACGATTGAGGAAACGTACACTCACCCTAATGAATTCAAACGAAGTTAACAATCTTTCGGTACAATTTAAAACAACTCCGGAGCATTGCAGGAAAGCTATTTCATTCGCAACTCCATATCAAACTACATGTTCATTACGTCTAATTCGGAATGGTGTCAAATACACCGCTTGCTTCTTTTACTACTTTTGTATTTAATTCATCTGCACCTCTAATTAAAGCAATCATAAACATCATAAAGTACGAGACCAGCTTTTAAAGACTTATTAAGACTAGTTAGTTCAAAAATTCAACAATAGAAGCAGACTCTTCTTTCGTTTCCCGCCAAAACCTGGTTAGCCCCGGAAATAAGAGATAAAAAAAATACGTTACTGACTCATCCGCTGGTTCGCGACCTCTATCGGGTTAAGAGTCAACCAAAAATATTAAGCCGCGATATTCAAATTCAAAGCAAACATGTAAAGAGTTTCAAATTAACCCTCCAAAAAGATGGATTCCGGACAAAATAGCTATGTAACTTCGTTTATTAAAGCATTATTATTTCATTGATTTTTAAAAGAAATATATTAAACTTAGGAATACCCAGTTTCCAAAATGTTAATTGCTTTATTTTATATGTAATTTTAATAAATTAATTTAAAAGTTAATCCAACCCAACCTGCAATCAACTAACACCACGGCATATTGAAACTTTACGTGACCTGTTGTGTCTGATTAACCAATTGGACCAGACTAACCGAGTACTTGTTCGAAAATGCCCTTGCAACAAAACGCCAAATCATGAGAAAGTGCAATATGACCGTTTTCAACGTAAGCATTGTTTATATTTAAGGTAATTGTATCTCTTCGTCGCAGTTTTTCACTACTCCAACTTAGCAAAATGATTTGGTCATGCAATATGTTTCACTCAAGTCAATAATAAAAGATCAGCTACGTGAAAGTTACCTCGTAACGTGGTTCGATAATTATAATTTATTTATTTGAAGATATTTTTCGAACCCATGGCATCTGACACACTACGTTCAAAATTTATTTCTACTCAACGTTAAGGATTGTACAGTCGGGAGAAGGGCCAATTATCTGTTAGGAATTTCAAGGACTGATACTGACCGTCAAAAACAATATAAAACCTTGGTTAAAAGAATTGAGATTGACGCCGCAATAAAATAACACTGTTCCATTGTTTGAAGAATGAAAAAAATAAACCATAATGATTCAATCTAACCAGAAGGGGATAATAGAAAGGTGACACTCTGTATCCCCTTAATACTTTAGTTAAGTAACATGATTCTTCCCAGGCTCATGCACCTTTTAGTTTCCTGTCCTGCTCATCGAACTTCAGATGGGCATCTCACCGTGGGGTGAATTCCATAGTTGTTTCGCACTAAATCCTCAACAATCAATCCACAAAGCTCTTCTTGACGTGGGACAAAAATCAACAAGCGCATGCGCCTTGGCAAATAGTTAAGCGCTAATAGAACTATCTCAGAAGCCTAAGTGTTACGTCATCCATGCTATTTTCCCATAGAACCAAAGAGGTACCAAAGATGGCCGCCCACTGCCAAAGTTAATCTCGTGACGTTTTACCGAAACACTGACGTCATAACTGAGATTGTTCTATAGAATAATGATGAGGGAACTATTTATCGCGTATGTGACTCCGTTTAGTAAACGTTCTGATGTTGGGAAGAATAATGTTACAGTTACCCCACTTTATGGTACACTTCTATCGAAGAGAAGTATTATACACTTCTGATATACCTTATACAATATTTATTTTAAACGACGAAAGAAAAACCGAATTATTACGGAAAAAATCAATATTGACCAACTGAATTGTCCAGGTGCGGTATCCAGTAGGTAATTTGGGCGTGACTTTTGAAGCCCCTCACTGAAAATGATATTTCAAGGTGGAATTTACTCCAGCATGCTTATACTGTTTGATAACTTAACAATTACGTTTTTGACACGCGACATTCGCCGCTCGTCGAATCAAAAATTCAATTCTGCACCACAAGAAAGCGTTTCACGATACTTTTCAGTTGGGTTTCGTCATCTTTAGAGCAAAGAACACACTCAAAAGTTATACTCAATAACTTTAAGGATAGTATAGCCGCGAATCTATTTGAGAAGTTGAGGAATTTGCAAAATTATTTACAAGTCTGATATCGACCGAAAACTTGGGTTTAAAGAATACAGATTGGTACAGATGGACGCAGTGACTAAAGAACACTACCGAGTTCCCCTGATTAAAGTAAGAAAAGCCTTTAAATTTACAAGAGCCGAAATACATTTCGGACGAAGTCGTCCACAATTATGTGACTCAAACAAAATAATAATTCAGCCACACATTGTAATTGATACCAGTGGTCACCATATGTTTTTGATAATGAGGAAGACGAGACAACTGGCTTCATGATTAAATTCCTAGATGTCCTTAAACGATTTGATAATACGAAGTAAGAAACATTATTGTCATTGGCGGAATTCAGGTTATGTTACAAAACGATTCAAATAACGTTTTCCAGTGTTACTTTGTTGCCGAGTAAAGAAAAACCCTGGGGATTAAAAGATGGCGAATCCTGGACTGAAGTCTTCGGTACACTCCAAAGAAACGTAAGCTCCGGATATTACCCAAAACATCAAATAGATTTTGCCAACAAATTACCCAAATTCAACAATAATAATGTTGAACTTGACTCTTAATATTCATATTTTTTAACTTGCAGGAAGCGGATTTCTCCTTAATTCCAGCTCCAATGTACAATGAAATGTTCAATGACTTCGCTACTTCTCATCCATTCCGGATTTTGAGGTGGCGTATATTATTCGGAACACATAGTACAAACGAAAACGATATTTTCTCTGTTGTTGGCAAATGGGTAAGATTCTACAGCGGTTGTTACTGATCATATATCTTCACAAACAAGGTTACCTATAATTATACTTAATATAGATTGCTATACTGTTTGTGGCCATGGCTCTACTAGTTTGTTTCACGGTGAAACTGAACTCTGTCTACAGTAAAGCTAAATCAAAACTACCCTTGATGTTTCTGTTGCAATGCCTTCTGGGGACAAGTAAGATTCCTCAAAAAAGGAGCTGCGTCTAGCGACGAGTACCAAAGCGTCCATTGTATTTCTTTGGAGTCTGTGGCGTACCGGAGTCGTCGCCAAGCGAGAACAATATGAAAACCTTTAACTCATTAAAGTTTACTCTTGTAGATCCGCAAAGCGTAAAGTGTTCGGGAGTCGCTCGTTTCCTCGCTGTTTTGTGGAGTTTGTCGTCATTCATTTTGTGGGTGTTCCTATCATCGGAAATGACGTCACAGTTTACGAGCAAAACCGAACTCCTTCCCTTCGATACCATGGAGGACGTTTTTCACTTTCCAAATGCAAAGCCTTTGTTGTTCAAAGGCACCGCATACGTTAAATTAATTCGGGTCAGAACAAAAAATTGTACCTTACTGTTCCATTGAAGTGTTTTGACGAACTTTTTGAGTGCAATTTCGCTGTAATACTCGTGAAATCAGATCCTAGATCGTTATTTATAGCGTAAAACGCAGTGGCAGACTCGGCATTATAGGTGTGACATTTTTAATACAGTAAAATTACTCAAAATTCGTATTATGTGTGCCATAATTTTGCTGCTAGTTTTAACCAAACCGGTTACAAGTAACCACCGGGCTTTTTGGGAAAAAGCCTGATTTTTAATTGAATCACGCAAAGTCTTTAAATTTTCGCTAAAATCATGGAAAGCTGATAATATTTTTTGCAAAATTGACCACGTTTTCGATGTTCTAGGGCGAGGGTTTGACATGTTCATTAAAGAGTATTCTGTTATTTGATTGTTTTTTAGAAAAGTGCACAGAGTAACCTTGCGTACGCGGAGGTAATAAAGCGAGCCGATGCAGACCCGGATTCGTGTATACGAATATGGAATAGAGTCTGGAATGATTCCAACATTCACTCGGAAATCGAAAATCGAAACATGTTCGTTTACCTGAGCGACGTTTTGAACTGGGAATTTATCAAGGCCACGTATGCCAAGTCCGGTAATTGCAAAATGAAACTTGGGAAAACAATAAGGATATCCTTTGCTACGATGGTTTTCAAGAAGAACATTTCGCGAGCTCTTGTCAACACAGTCAACAAAAGGTGAGTGGATTCATTCAATATCAAATTGGATATTACAACAAAAAAAAGTGTACATTGATTTTGCCTGTACCAGTGGATGGGAAATTATACAGGGTGTTTTTGATAAGTCTGACATAAATTGGGCGATTTTAAGTCAAAAATTTTCTACGACATTTTGCCGTTCGGGCCACCGTTTTCAAGTTAATATTGAAGTGTTTTACCAATGACCCCTTTTAATTAAAAAACTGAAAGACAATGATTTCTAATTTAATTAAGGGGTCATCCTAAAACACTCAAATCATAACTCGAAACGGTCACGGAAAATTTTCGACTCAAAATCGCCCAAAGAACATCCCCCTTAATTTATAACAGACCTTATTATTCGTTTAAGATCCATGTAAGACAAGTTTCTACTTTTGATTTTAGGTTGCGTCAAGTGATTGAAGGCGATTGCTTCGAGGATCGGAACCCGTTTTTGAAAAACGAATTGCATCCCTGTCAAAGAACAGAAACACCGGATGCATTCGTTGTCATCAACGTTCACGCTTTCACGGTGATTTTCCGCGTCTGCCTCTTGGGCTTCTTGGCCTCCTTGATCACTCTCATACTCGAAATATGCGTGAACAAGCGTTCATGAATTCATGTTTATCTACGAGGTTATAATAAATTGTGTAGAATTGTGGGTGGTTATTTCTGTTCAAATATATTCCATAAACAAACGAGGATGAGAAAGTGGGTAAGAACAAAATCCCTTAGCCTTAGTTTACAAAGGTCTTTTCAGACGATACAACTTTTGACTCAAAACGTTGAGTCAGCAAAAATTGGTCAGTGATCAATTTACAATTTGGTGATGCAACCAGTCCAACTTCTGTTCACACGACCCAACTAGTTTACTCAACTCAAATTGACTCATCAAATGGGTCAAAAAGTTCTACCGTCTGAAAGGGCCTTTAGCAAAGGCCCTTCACTTGCTGAAAGGACATCAAATCCTATAGTAACATCATAAACGTGAAAATTGTGAGTAGGGATGTTTGTTACTCAATCCCGCTTTAACGGCTGTACGGATTTGGGCGAAATTTGGCATGCAGCTAGATTACGACTTGGATTAACGAATAGGATACTTTTTTTATACCCGATAGACCCTGTAGCACGTCTACATTTAACCAAATTTCTCCAGTTTCTTCTTAGTGTTCCCAAGTTCGGAAATTAAATATTTCAAACGACGAAAGAAAACAGATAATTACGGAAATATTATAATTTGCAGAGGGGGCGATGACAAATTGAAATATTTGCGTTACCTTCAATAAAAAATGTTTCACTAAAAATGGTCTTTTTTCATAATTATTCTTAAAGTTGTAAGAAATATTTTCAAAAGCATAAAAGACCCTTTCCAAGACATTAACCTAACCACAACCTAACCTCGATTGATTTAATAATAAGTGTGTGGAATGAAATCTAGCACGAGAAGTTGGAAAATTATCCAAACACGCAACCTTATTCACTCATGCCAAGTATTTGTAGGAGAAAATTGGCTCAAGTCAGTAAATTTTAAAAATGGGTTTCGCCATTTTCTATAACGACCGCACCCAAAAGTGTTCTTCAACCATTTGTAGAATACATACATCACGTCTATTTTGAAAAGAAGCGCTTATCGATGTTGAATTACATTATCTTTACGGAATTTTGATAAAACTACCTCTGCGATTGATACCGACCGAAAATGAAGTAGGTAAAATAACTCGGATTGCATAATGGATGACGAAATATCAAAGCACTACCAAGTTCCCATGATGAAAGTAAGAGAATACAACATTTTGATAAAATATCAAAACATTAGTGTTCGTACGGAATTTTCTCCCCCGACCTCGGTATCCAATATGTAAAAATGTAGTCGGGGCTATTTCGGGGTTAGATTTTGGTACAAGGAAAGTAGCAAACTAATTTTTGACCTGTTCCAAAAACTATCGTCTGAAATAAATTCTACTTTATAAAAAGCAGAGAGGTAACGATTAAACAGAATATACAGTAATAGAGACCAAAGTTCACCATTATAATTGTCGCGGACCGGCGTCCCTCCCCCTTCTATTATAACGGCAATATTTGGCCTTTCATGGGAATCACCTTGCGTACACATCGGAATTTAGCGTGTTTTTTAAAGGTTAATACTAGCAAAGGTATATAATGAACCTCCTTATTAATAAATACGCCAAGAAACTTTCAGATTTTTTATAATTTTTCTACAATTCTTAAAGTTATATGGGACCCCCAATCACGACCCCGACTTGTTTTTTTCGGGGATACCTTGACCCCGTACGAACTCTAGAATACATATATAACACATTATTATTACCAGTTACCACCATATGTTTTTGAGAATGATCAGGGAGAGACAACTGGCTACATGATTAAATTCCTGGATGTACTACGTAGGCTTGATAATTTCAAGTAAGAATAAATCATTTTGTCAGTGGATGGAATTCGGAGGATGTGATTGTGATCGTCTTTTCTAGCGTTACTTTGATTCCGACGAAAGAACAACATTGGGGCTCAAAAGTTGGTGATTCTTGGACTGGAGTCTTCAGTGCACTACAAAGAAATGTCCGTTGCTTTTGATTCATATCTAAAGTTAGATTCCCACTCTACCGAAAACAGGACGGAAAACTCCGGCACTGCAAGGGGTTCGAGCGAATGTTTTTGACGCCGAGCCCGATGGAAGTTCCTTTTGGCCGGGCGTAACTAGTGTTATAAGTTTATTATTTCGGTAGTGTTCGGCGTTACGCCGGTGTCTCAGCCAATGAAATTAATTGAACTAACGAAGGCATGCCTTTCAAGAGCGCACGCGTACGCGGAATCGACCTATAGACGCCACTTATTTAAAATTGTGTTTGAAATTAGCTGACAAGGACTTTTTGGAAACAATGCGACCAAGATAGAAAATAGATTGTCAGTTTGCGCCATTATACAGTATATCAATTATACACCGATTACGATAGATTAGAAATAGCGTGCATTTTGAGCGGAAATTTCTGACCAACTCAAACAATAATTACGTAGACTAGGCACTAGCCCAGGGCCTTATTAAGTTATTGGGGCCCTATGACTACATTATTAGGTATTTATTTCAATATGGGGCCAAGTATTACACTGCGATTTTCGGGGGCTTGTAATGTTGTTTTGACGACGCTGTTAATAATCAAATTCATGGTTTCACAATTTACAGGAGTTCGATTTTTCTTTAATTCCGCTGGTACTGTTCAATGATAATTTCAAAGACTTCGCTACATCTTATCCAATTTTAATTGAAAACTTCAGTATATTATTTGGAACACGCCAAACAAATGAAAACCATATTTTTTCTGTTGTCGATAAATGGGTAATGACACTATCGCACCACTAACTACAATTTAAATATCTTGACTGACACTGTACCAAAACTTCTTACATCTACCATAGATAAGCGTAGTGGTTGTGGGATTGGCTGTGCTAATTTATATAACGGGCAAACTCAACTCCTACGTCAGAGCGAACTCGGAAATACCCTTTATGTATCTGTTGCAATGCCTACTGGGGACAAGTAAGAATCCTTTCATAAAGTGACGTATCCGGTATTCTACGTACCGGCAGGACACTACGCTCGCTACACGTCATAATAATCTTAATCGAGTTCGCTCTTAAAGGTCCGCAAAGTGTCAAATGTTCGGGAGTTGCTCGTTTCCTTTCTGTTTTTTGGAGCCTGTCGTTATTTATTTTGTTGTTGTTCGTATCATCGGAAATGACGTCACAATTTTCGAGCAAAACGGAACTCCTTCCCTTCGATACCATGGAAGACATTTTTCACTTTCCCAATGCAAAGCCTTTACTCTTCAAAGGCGCCCACTACGTCAAATCCATTCGAGTCAGTATGCTATGGAAGCGTTTATGAATTTACAACATGGTGCATAGCGTGCGAGTCAACGTACATCACAATCGTGCTCTTGGCTATCGCGCTAACATGCTCATAATATTAGGAAATACATTTGATCAGAAGGGGATAATAGAAGAAGGATGACACTCTGTATCCTCTTAATGCTTTAGTTATGTAACGTCATTCTTCCCAGGCTCCCCCTTTTAGTTTGCTTTCTCGCTCATCAAACTACAAATGGGCATCGCACCGTAAGGTGAATTCAATAGTTGTTTGGCACTAGATCCCCAGCAATCATCCCACAAACCGCGTCTTGACGTGGGACAAAATGCGCAAGCGCGTCTTGCCAAATATTTAAACGCTAATAGAGTAATGATGAGGGAACTATTTATCGTGTATGTGATTCGGTTTAGTAACCTTGCTCTAAGTGTTCCGATGTTGGGAAGAGTGACGTTACACTCACCCAGCTTTGTGGTACACTTCTCTCGAAGAGAAGTATTATATACTTCTGATTTGATATATATTTGTGTAGTGCTCGTACGGGGACCCCGCCCCTACCCCTGTACCTAAGACGTAAAACATAACCAGGGTTTTATTCGGGGTTAGATTTTGATACTTTTGACATTTTTTATACCTGTTCCAAAAAAAAAAAAAAAGTCAAATTCATCTCAAATAGGGTCTCCTTTACCCAGACTTTTTTTGGGGGATAACTTGACCCCAACCCGACCCCCCCCGTACCCCGTACGAACTTTATGTTTGTGATATTCATTTCAAATGCCTTTAAATTTTCACAGAACACAAGTGCAGGTTTTGCTATACTTTGATTCCATTGTTGAAGCATTTCCTTTAGGCACGACAGCACCTTTGTAGAGACCCCTAATGTTTAAATTTTTCTTTAGAAAAGGGGCCTAAATAACCGGGCATACGCGGAGTTATTCAAAAGAGCGGATGAAGATCCAGGTTCAAGTTTCAAAACTTTGAGTACCATAGAGAACAGTCCAGACATTCAATGGGAAATCGAAAATCGGAGCAAATTCTTTTACTTTATCAGCCGTTACAACTGGGAAGTCATCAAGGCCAGATATGCCATGACCAAAAAGTGCAAAATGAAATCAGGCAAAACAATTAGTTTAAGCTTAATGACAATGTTTTTCAAGAAAAACATTTCACGAACTCTAATTAAGTCCATCAACAAAAGGCGAGTTGATCAACTCAAATGGCCCGGGTTTTCGAAAAACAGGACAAATGGTAAAAATATTGCTCTTTCTATTGTTTAGAATGCGCCAACTGAGCGAGGGTAATTGCTTCGAGGACCGGAACCCGTATTTTCAAACCGAATTGCATCCTTGTCAGAAAACCGAAACACCGGATATATTCGTCGCTATCAACGCATCCGCTTTCATGGTCATTTTCTGTATTTGTCTCATTGGCTTCACAGTCTCCTTGATCACTCTCGTACTCGAAATATACGTGCACATGCTATTCAAGATGCACCTTGAAAGATAACATGGTGACACCTTAAACATAAACTAACAATTTTTTCGGGTTTTAAAGAGTATCACGCAACGTTTATCCCCAAGAAGCTAATTTCTTCGTTTTGATAGAGGATATGACTTTACATATTGTTCGGGCAGAAATCGCGGCTGCTAAAAATCAGCTAATTTGCTATTAACGCCGAACAAGATTAATGAGATTCTGTTGAAAACTTTATTGGCTTTGTCAAAATATTTGTCAAAAAGTCTTCAGATCACCTGTTTCTTATTCTGTTCAAAGAGAATATACCAAGAGGAGGAGAAACTTTGTAAATAGGGACCGGCTCTGAATTTGTAGGAACTAGTTCCGGTTGTTCACGTGACCTTGTCGTCTACTTAAAAATTACCTTTTGTACGGAGATCAACCCTTTGCCACCACAAAAATTAAGCAGCCGACATAATTTAACCAATAAAAGGCGTCGTTGCTTAGCCAATCAACCAAAACCGGATCTACTTCCTCCAAAACCGTGGCCGGGCTTTTCAAAAGCCATGGGAAAGGCTAGACTTTCTGCTCCTCTTGATATATTCTCTTTGTTCTGTTTTAGCTAAGTGTGGTTATATAATAACTAGACTAGCTTAAAGGAGCATGGTATGTAGTCTGTGGAGGGTACACGAAAAACCAGTCTGGCTAGAAATAATTTAAGGCAAGATTTGCTACCATCTTCGATCTCGTATATTGCGAAAGAATACATCGGAGCTATTATGACATATGAGTTTACAGCGGCTTTGGTGAGTTGGGACTGTCGTAAAACAAGTTTATCAGGTCCATGGTTACACTGTATATATATATACACAGGATGTTTTTGAAAGGTCCATCAATAATGAACGAGCGTGTTTATTGGGCCCAATTGAGATGAAAGTAAGAACATGGGATTTACAACAATTGAAATATTTGCGTTTCCTTCAATAAAAAAATATTTCACTAACAATGGTCTTTTTTCTTAATTATTCTTAAAGTTGTAAGAACTATTTTCAAAAGCATAAAAGACACTTTCCAATCGCTGTAACACCATCAAAAATTCACCAACCACAACCTGACCACGATTGATTTAATAATTAAGCTGTAGAATGGAATCTAGCACGTTAACACTTCTCAAGAAGTTTGAAAACTATCTAAACACGCAACCTTTTCCACTCGTGCCAGGAAAAAGTTGGAGAAACTTCGTAAAAATTTTCCAAATGGGTTTCGCCATTTTCTATAACGACCGCACCCAAAAAGGTTCTTCAACAATATGTAGAATTGTACATCGCGTCTATTTGAAAAGGAGCACTTATATCGACGTTGTACCACATTATCTTTAAAGAATTTGGGTAAAACTACCAATAAGATTCAAACTGACCGAAATTAAAGTAGGTAAAATAATCCGCATTGCATAATGGACGACGAAATATCAAAACACTACCAAGCTTCCTTGGTGGAAGTAAGAAAATACTGAATTTTGATAAAACACGTATACATTTGGTTCGTACGGGTGTTTCACTCCCCCCCCCCTGGCCAAGGTACCCAGGATGTAAAACGTAGTCGGGGTTTTTAGGGGTTAGAATTTGGTACTATATACACCTGTAAAAGTGTTCACACTGTCCTATCCGTGTTCAGGTATCTTCTTTATGAACTTTATAACGGACAAACTAGGTATAAGATTATTTAATCCCTGATGCTCTAAGTAGCTATGAAGATAAATAGAGATTTTTGCGCCTAACTTTCAATCAATCTATTATATAGGAGAGATGATTTCCTTATGGTGATTGTAAAAGCTTGAAGGATAGATGGATCAGTGTTGGAAATAAGGATTTTTTAAAACTGGACCTGTGGCCTAGGTATTTTAATTAAAATAACTGGCCACGGTGCCACTCACTGTAAACGTACAAGGGCAGTGAACGCAATGTTATGGATTTGCAATCGTAAAGTGGACTGTAAAAGATACGGCTTTGATAGTTCAAAAATCGTGGCAGGATGTTGGTTTTGAAGTTGACTATAAAGCTCGGGTTCTAAAACGAATTATGAGCCTATCTTATAAGAATTAGTAGAAGTGTAGAACCATTTTGAACCTCGTCCTAGAAGTGAAAAATTTCGCATATCAGGCAAAAAATTGTTTTATAATAGACTAGCTGTTACCCGCGGCGTCGCTCACGTGTACTAAGAACTTCCATCAAAATGATATAAAGAATGGGCAGATTTTTACTGATGACTAATATTTTTGTAGCACCCTAAGACCGAAGGCACTCGGCGTTGCCCGTCAGCCCGTGGGAACATTTTTTTATTACTTTTCACGCGGGCATTATTCCATAAAGAAGGGTTTTTAAGTTTTTGGCCGCCATTTAAAAAGGTGGCGACAAATTGAACCCGAAAGACCATTCAGCCCGTCTATAGGTTAAAGAAAACCAGTGTACTAAATATTTGCGAAATCGGTTGAAACGCGTGGACTTTGTTGCATAGAAAAGAATTTTTTACATTTCTGGGCGCCATTTTTTAAGATGGCGGCGGATTAGAAAAATCTTTCTTAGTACGCGCCTACTACTTATGACTCTTATGAGTAACGTTCCTGCAAATTTTCAGCCTTCTAGGGCAAGCGGTTTTGGCTGGGCGTTGATTATCAGTCAGTCTGTCAGTCAGTCAGTCAATCAGTCAGTCAGGACTTTGATCTATATAGATATAGATTAATAAAAAAGGACTTGGTTTGCCCAAGCCTAAAAAACAAAACGATAACGAGTTTTTTCCAGTTGACTGAAGCGCGGATATTTTATTAGCCACATCGTAGTATACGATGAGGCTCTTAGTTTGACCCGAGCCGTAGTAGTAGTAACAGTAGTGGCCGGAGTTTTCGCTATCGTTATCGTTATATTTTAGCTTAAAAGGAACTCGATAGTACCTAAACCCGCCAATAGGGGTAGCTGAGCTCTGTTAGAGATTTTATTTTAATTAAAATATTTTTTGGTCGCAGCCGGGATTCGAACCCGGGTCGTTCACGCAGCAGTAAGACACTCTAACCACTATACCACGAAGGCTTGACAATAACAGCGAGCTTTCTTCCTTTAATTTATCTCTAAAGGGTCGGGAATGAGGGAGGGCCTTATTTATTTCTGGGGTCGGATACTTATGGTATTTTTGGGGTCGGATACTGAATTTGTGTCTTTGGGGTTTCTGAATTTGTATCTTTGGGGTTTCTGCATTTGTATCTTTCGGGTCGGATACTTTCGAATTTGTATCTTTCGGGTCGGATACTTCCGAATTTGTATCTTTCGAGTCTTATACTTCTGAATTGGTATCTTTCGAGTCGGATACTTCTGAATTGGTATCTTTCGGGTGGGATACTTTCGAATTTGTATCTTTCGGGTCGGATACTTCCGAATTGGTATCTTTCGAGTCTTATACTTCTGAATTGGTATCTTTCGAGTCGGATACTTCTGAATTGGTATCTTTCGGGTGGGATACTTTCGAATTTGTATCTTTCGGGTCGGATACTTCCGAATTTGTATCTTTCGGGTCGGATACTTCCGAATTGGTATCTTTCGAGTCTTATACTTCTGAATTGGTATCTTTCGAGTCGGATACTTCTGAATTGGTATCTTTCGAGTCGGATACTTCTGAATTGGTATCTTTGGGGTTTCTGCATTGGTATCTTTCGGGTGGGATACTTTCGAATTTGTATCTTTCGGGTCGGATACTTCTGAATTTGTATCTTTGGGGTTTCTGAATTTGTATCTTTGGGGTTTCTGAATTTGTATCTTTGGGGTTTCTGAATTTGTATCTTTGGGGTTTCTGAATTTGTATCTTTCGGGTCGGATACTTCCGAATTTGTATCTTTCGGGTCGGATACTTTCGAATTTGTATCTTTCGGGTCGGATACTTCCGTATCTTTAGGGTCGGATACTTCTGAATTTGTATCTTTGGGGTTTCTGAATTTGTATCTTTGGGGTTTCTGAATTTGTATCTTTGGGGTTTCTGAATTTGTATCTTTGGGGTTTCTGAATTTGTATCTTTGGGGTTTCTGAATTTGTATCTTTGGGGTTTCTGAATTTGTATCTTTGGGGTTTCTGCATTTGTATCTTTCGGGTCGGATACTTCCGAATTTGTATCTTTCGGGTCGGATACTTTCGAATTGGTATCTTTCGAGTCGGATACTTCTGAATTGGTATCTTTGGGGTTTCTGCATTGGTATCTTTCGGGTGGGATACTTTCGAGTTTGTATCTTTCGGGTCGGATACTTTCGAATTTGTATCTTTCGGGTCGGATACTTTCGAATTTGTATCTTTCGTGTCGGATACTTCCGAATTTGTATCTTTCGGGTCGGATACTTCTGAATTGGTATCTTTGGGGTTTCTGCATTGGTATCATTCGGGTGGGATACTTTCGAATTTGTATCTTTCGGGTCGGATACTTCCGAATTTGTATCTTTCGGGTCGGATACTTCCGAATTTGTATCTTTCGGGTCGGATACTTCCGAATTTGTATCTTTCGGGTCGGATACTTCCGAATTGGTATCTTTCGGGTCGGATACTTCTGAATTGGTATCTTTGGGGTCGGATGCTTCTGAATTTGTATCTTTGGGGTCGGATGCTTCTGAATTTGTATTTTTAGGGTCGGATACTTCTGAATTTGTATCTTTAGGGTCGGATACTTCTGAATTTGTATCTTTAGGGTCGGATACTTCTGAATTTGTATCTTTGGGGTCGTATACTCCACCAGACTTCATTAAAGTGGAAGTGGCGACTTTAATTCTTAAAATAACCATTAATAATCTAAAAAATTTTAAAGCTAAATGGAAAGAAAAGTATATCTTGTTATATTTCCCCTTCCCGCGGGCGCCGGCCTTGACTGGCTGAGGCTCCGCTCTGCCTCTACCGGTATTACGGTTATCACTGTTTAGGGCAGGGCATCGAGGGGCTATTCACTCTGATTTTTATGTACGGTAAATCTAAATCATTTAAGCATTGTAAAAGATAGCGCTATTCTCTCATTATGGTATGGTGTAGAGGGGTTATCCACTCATTAGGGTATGGTATAGAGGGGTTATCCACTCATTAGGGTAGGGAATAGAGGGGCTATTCACTCGTATGATGTGGCTACTATTACGAGCCCTTGGGCCGTCTTGTTTTTCTATATAATTTTAAAGACAATCCGTATTTTACTACTCTTTAGAATTTAATTCAATCTCCTGATTTTACTGGTAATGGATTTATTTCCTATAAATTTATTGAAATAAAAAATTACTTATCTCAGATTTTTCATGACAAAATTTTACGAAAATGGAATTGTTGTTGAAAAATCTGAGACAAGTAATTTTTTATTTCAATTAATTTATAGGAAATAAATCCATTACCAGTAAAATCAGGAGATTGAATTAAATTCTAAAGAGTAGTAAAATACGGATTGTCTTTAAAATTAGATGGAAAAATAAAATATCCGCGCTTCAGTCAACTGGAAAAAACTCTTATCGTTTTGTTTTTTAGGCTTGGGCAAACCAAGTCCTTTTTTATATAATATTTAATGATACGCGCAACTCTTTCATATAATAAACATTTCCTAGAATTCGTTTTCAGTTCATCGTATCTTATCAATTAAAGGGAGGGTGAAGAGGAAAATCAAGTGATTTTTTATCGATTCTTCTTCTAATTATAAGACCAGTCTGCACAGTGAAACATTCAGGAAATATCTCCGAATGATTTTAAAATTCAAATTAGGTTCCGATTTCAAGAATAATTTGAAGTATCCCACTTCGACCAATCGCGTAACGCTCTGCCTTTTTATCAACAAACTTTTCGTGGCACGCTCCATGTCTCGCGCCACGATTGTCACATCGCGCGCAAATTTTATCAAATCTCGCGATAAATTTCATTCGACACGGAACGTGCCACGAGAATTTTATAAATAAAAAGACAGGACGTTACGTGATTGGTCGGAGGGGGATACTTCAAATTAATCTTAAAATCGGAAACTAATTGGAATTTTAAAATCATTCGGAGATATTTTCTGAATGTTTCACTGTGCAGACTGGTCTTATAATTAGAAGAAGAATCGATAAAAAAATCACTTGATTTTCCCCTTCACCCTCCCTTTAAAGGAAAAACTCGTCGTTTAGTTTTGGTTTTTTCAAAATGAAAGACAATAATGAATATTCACTAACAAAATTAAAGTGGATATCAACAGGAGCGTACGCGTGTTAGGCTTCATTGAGATGGAGCTAAGACGGGGACCCGTCACGTGGTACAAGCTGAACATGAAGAAGACAGTTGGACCAAGGATTATTTAAAATGTCTAAGGATAAAACGCACACACAGATTTCTATAGCAATGCCGACTCAATTTATAAAGGCCCATGCATGCCTCGGTTTTTTAATTTATTTTCGCTTTTTCGAATTCGCCAAAAAGTGCCGCACAGCGACTTGGCGCTCTTCGATACAGAGGATTCAAAATGTTTTCGCGCCGTGTAAGAGCCAATAAGAGTGAGGGAAACTACGGCTATGCGGTTGAGAGGGGGGGAGTATACCAAAGAGGAGGGAAATAATTCCCTGCTCTTTGAGTATACGACTGTTAAAAAGGGACTCTTCGGAAACGGAGTTCTCCACTGTTTTTGATGTGGAGGAAATAATTTTCGCAAGGCTAGTAAATAATGTAAATTAATAAATTTAACTAGTTTATGTTTAAGTTTCCTATATTATGAAATATAATTAGGGACGGGATTTATAAAGTTTAAAGAATGTAGACTAATGGGGAAGAGTGTGATATTTTTCATTGCAATAATACCGCTTTGTTACAAAATGTTAATTCTGGTCATTAATAAGATATTATAATTTTTGTAATGATATATGTTAATTTCTAGGGTAAAATTTTTTTTCTTATCATCATATAGTCGTATTTCCTCTTAATTTTAAAAATTATGCTAGTAAAAACGGATATTTTAGGTATCATGCATTTTGGCGCCAAAATATCTTTGGCGCGAACTTTAAATTCATTCAAATATTTATACAACAGAAAGCGCCACCTAGCTCCTGGGAGAGGCGGCCGATAAAAGGTCCGGTCCCCTACTCCCGAGGCACCATGCATGGGCCTTTATAAATTGAGTCGGCATTGTCTATAGTAAGGGAATGTTCTCTAGTTGTTCCGAAATTTTAACCCATCCCCCTCTTCTCCACCTGCTGTTTTGGTGCGTCAAACGGAAAAGAAATATAAATATGGCGCCACCTATCTTATTTTCGCGAAAGCTTGCTGTATAGAGTTCTTTTTCGAATTGTCAACGGTCGTTAAGAACATTTAGTTCAAGATTCAAGAATGAGGTTTTTTTTTTTTTTTTTTTTTTTTTTTTGTTCCTTTAATAAAAGTCGAGCTAGGGCTGAGTCAGCCATACAGCTCCCTACATACAAAACACGTTTATATCACATTATCGCATATCACATTGTCATATCACAGTAAAAAATAGGTAGTTAATTTTTTTTTTTTTTAGTTACTAAAGGTTAGTTACTAAAAGGCATAATTTAATTTTAATAATAGATTAAAGCAATAATCCTTGACTAAAGCAAACATTCAGTGCAAGAATATACGAGGTGAGTTTACATTAATTTAGTTTAATAGGCAAGGCTTAGGTTTTGGTAGATCTGCTAGAGCAGACAGAGAGCGACAAAACTTTCAAGAACCCGGTCACGTGTTGACGCTTCAAAATATTGGCTTTCCGGTTTGCCGATTGTGCCCGCTAGGTACCGTTTGGAACATCTACCTTCGATATTTCCTTCTCTGCGTTTTATCCTTAGACATTTTAAATAATCCTTGGTTGGACGATACCCCTCTGGTTGTAATATTTACTTCATCCCATATAGTTTTACGTACCAACCTCGAATTCATTTAATTGTTGGTATCGTCTTTAATATTGTAGACTAGCTAAGCTACCCAGCGTTTCCCGGAATTTTTAAATGAGTAGAAACCGGGAGGTTTCCTATCCATGAAGACACTAATCACTAAATACTCTTTGGAACAACGCCCAATCAAATATGTGCATGAAGTTGATTTTTTCTAAGAAGCAAATTTTTATAACTTTCAATTTCAATTAAACAATGCTTTATTAAGGGTTATTCATAAAGATAAAATGTTACGCATCTGGAATAGGACGATCTTTAGAGGCCTAATGGTTAGGGGTTCGCCTCCTCCCCAAGCTATATATAGAGTAAGCGAACCCAAGGACTTGTAAAACCTTGATGGACTTGCGTGAAACAACTCAAAGTTTCGTAACAGTGGGATGAATTGTATAGAAACTCATAAGTGAATATCAAATAAACATTAATCAAAAATGTCTTGATTAGAATCAAGTCCTAAAAAGTATCGATAAGACTGAGGTTATCACTTGACTGAAGGATCAGATATTAACTTTTCTTTTTAATTGAAACTTAAAGGCATGCTTAAGAAAAAACAACGTTCCATTACCGTTTTCCGTTGAAATAACTTATTTTACAGGTAATCAATTTCAAAAATTTACTTATCTCGGGTTTTCGGGCACAATTCCATTCCCCCAAAACATTTTATCATTACATTAATCACTTTTGAGAGAGTACGTGTATGACATTCCCTCATTTGTGCCCGGCATGCTTCGCAGTGGATACGTTTTAAAACAATGGCGGAAAATTAAGTAGGGACAGTTAGATTTTTACTCGTGGTTATGAAAAATGATGTAATGTCTAGTGTACTTCAGTCAACAGTCTCATAGCTCAGGACATGATTAATGCTGCTCACTATTTCTCTCTCTAGTTTCAAACAATGGTTAGAGACCATTCAGTGCCGCGGGTCGCACATGAATATATTTCAACTACAGTTTACATCAATTCTCCGTGGTCGTACTATTAGCGGGTTAAGCACTAATTTGTTCAGAACATGTCTCGAAAGTGTGCTTGTTGTAAGTTTTTAAAGCAGTGTTGCAAATGTGTGGGTAATTTCCCACATCGTGGGAGATTTAGGTTTGGTTTTAGGCTCTGTGGGGAAAAAGTAATATTTTTCCGAAATCAATGAAATGTCGGAATTTTCCTGTTCAAGGGTTAATAGTGCGAAATTTTCAAAATTTTATCCGGTTTAATAATTTCAAGCGACATTTTGAAATAAATTCGGTGATTTTAAGTTTGGCACTGGAAAAAAAGAAAGCATATTTTGAGAATTTTAAAGCTTTATAGCATTTGTACATATTGTCAAAGCCATGCGGAGTGATATTCCATATTAAACTTAGTATGATAAAATAGTCCAGATAAATATGACTGTAAAAAAGGGGGTGTGGGAAATGCGGCAAATTTTTAAAATGGAAGTGGGAAAATCCACTTTCTAACATTAGCAACACTGATTTGAAGGTTTTGGTCATGGCTAAACAGACCGCTCATTCAGTTTTCTATTGTTTTAAAGCTTATTTTGACACGTTATCTCTCAAAAGTGATTAATGTAATGATAAAATGTTTTGGGGGAATGGAATTGTGCCCGAAAACCCGAGATAAGTAAATTTTTGAAATTGATTACCTGTAAAATAAGTTATTTCAACGGAAAACGGTAATGGAACGTTGTTTTTTCTTAAGCATGCCTTTAAGTTTCAATTAAAAAGAAAAGTTAATATCTGATCCTTCAGTCAAGTGATAACCTCAGTCTTATCGATACTTTTTAGGACTTGATTCTAATCAAGACATTTTTGATTAATATCTGCTCCTTCAGTCTTCATTTTAATTAAGATTGTTAAGAAACTGTTTTACATTTTCAAAATCTACACTAAGCAGAAACATATAAAAATGGGACCGTAACTTTTGCTCAATCAGTCATTTATTTATAATGATACTCCAAAAAATAAAAACGTAACTCATTGAAAGTTTGTATTCTTATTGTAATTAACATAATACAATTTTTTACAACCCTTTATTGAAACGCGAGGCGCTCCCCTAAAAATTCCACAAATAGGACCAAATTGACAGTTTTACACAATTTTTTAAAACGCTGATTTAGCCTATGTCTGTTTAACCTTTAGCTCAAACTTTTCATAAGCCCAATATGAAATTCGGATGTCCTTAAAACTTCTCAACGACGATCCGAGATTTTCAATTTCGAACTTTTTTGTAGCATTAACTAACGTCTGTTTGATATTAAGCTTATAAACCTTAAACACAATATAGTCAGGGCAATGCCGACTCAATTTTTAAGGGCTACCCTAAAAGTCCACAAAGGTGATCCAAGATTGTTAATAAATACGCCTTAAAAGTGCCCTCTTCAAAATATGTAGCCGGGGAAAAGAGAGCGTGATCGAGTGGGCTATGCTAGTGGGTATTTTGGTAGTAAGTAACGGCAGGAGCAGATGACAAAGGAGTCTCGGACGCTAGCTTCCATAATGTAGAGGGCAATGGGATCCGCGAACGTCACGGATATTAACCAAAATCATTACGCCAGTGCCACCTCTCGTAGGAAATTTGAGCCTTATTTTCCAACCAATAGCGTGGCTGCAAAGTCTCGAAAGGAGATCTGGGAAATCGCGTCTGGAGCCTCTCTTTAAAAATACGTATCGTCTGCTTATAATTAGCCTAGGCTTAACGAGTATTAGAGTTAAAAAATGGATTTCAACGACTTTTTAATCTTTTAAAAAACTAAAATGTGTTTCAGTGCCAAATTTTTCTAAATTTCTTCTTGAACTAAATGATAGCTACAAGAGGTTGGGAAAAGAAATCACTCACGATCTTTTAAAACCCAAAAAGTAAGAGACAGTGATTTTGTTTTCAACCTCTTGCAGCAGTCAATTAATTCCTACCTTTAAGGTCGCAAAATGTAGTCTTATCTTTTATCTTAATACCAACGATTACAGCTGTTTGAATAAAGTAATTATATTGTGTATATTTATGTCGCGATCGGGGAAGACGAACCTCAGTAGCCACCGTTAGTCCGTTATTACAAAAAAAAATTCCCAGCAGACTTTGGTGCCAGATATAATCCACCAAAAGCATCGTCTGCTATAATGTCTGATAGCGCCTCTATGGCAAACGATACCGCTACAGCTGTGACGCACGCGGGTCCCATTGCCCTCTATATTGTGGAAGCTAGCGTCCGAGACTCCTTTGTCATCTGCTCCTGGTAACGGGGGTTGGGACTCCAGGCATAGCCCGCTCCATCACGCACTCGACAACGCAAAGCAGCTCGTGCCAGCGTGGGAAATAAGGCGGTAACACAGGGCAAATGACGAGTTTAAAAATCGCCTGGTACAGTTCAAAAATTAAATCGGAGGGGGGGGGGGTCAGTGGTCCACGAGACTACTAAAAAATTCAAGGGTAACCAGAGTCCACACATTAAAATTCTAATATTTTAATTATCCACTTCCTTAGCTTAGCAGACGACGTGCTCTGGCCAATGGTCACGGACCACTTTATTTATTCCAAGTCAGGAGGGTCTCTGGTCTAATGTCCAGTTTAAAAAAATCCTTATTTCCCACCCTGACTCGCGCTATAGGGCAAGCAGCTTGCGACGTGTTGCGCGTGATCGAGTAGGCTATGGTCCGGTCAAAAGAAATCTTCAGTTCAGCCAAGAAGTTATATCAGTATCTCAGAGAGAAGATATAAGATGCCTTTGTATTCGCGCGCCATAGTCCCAGTCCCCCTTTCAAAATACAAGGGGGGACGTAAAAGGAGGCGCCGGGCTATTTCGCTCTAGTCAGTCGGAAATTTTCCTCACTCGCGTCGTCGCGCTGACGTGAGTTTTCAAGAACCAATGAGATGCTGGTTGTAATTTAGAGACGGGGATTGACTGCGGACCTACGTTAGGACTGGAAATAAAGCTGGAAATCTGGCGAATTTATATCTTCTCTCTGAGATACTGATATAACTTCTTGGTTCAGCGTTGTAAATAAGGCGGTGGCACAGGGAAAATGACCAGTTTAAAAATTAAATCGGAGGGGGAGCAGTGGACCACAGGACCACTAAGGAAATTCTAGGGTAACCAGGGTCCAGACATTATCTCAACTATTTTAATTACCCACTTCTTTAGTTTAGCAGACGCCGCGCCCTGGTCAATGGTCATGGACCAGTTCATTTATTCCTGGGCAGGGGGTCGCTGGCCCAATGTCTAGTTTTAAAAAAATCCCTATTTCCCACCCTGCTTCAGTTGGGAGTCTGACTCCTGGAGCTCCTAAAGTCCAGAGATGCATATGACAAGGATTCATTTCTCATAAGCGAGAATGGCCAACTCTGTTGTGTTAGAGACAGCCTGGCAGCCTGGTATTTTTTTACTTCTAAACAGGCTGGGAAATAAGGATATTTTTTAAACTAGTCCTTTGGACCAGTGACCCCCTAGTGTCTGAAATTATTTACTGGTCTCCGGACTGGTCCCAGCCTTTGCTCTCCAATAGATTTGCAATTAATAAACTGGTCCCGAGGACCAGTAACCCCCACTTCTTGAATTAAAAAACTAGTCCAAGCAATTAATAAACTGGTTTTGGACCAGAGGAAGTGTGCCATTTCCCAGCCTGCTTCTAAAGTTCTAAGTCAGCTGGGTTTTCACCTTTAAAAGTTAATACATCCCTTTAAAAATGTTATTAAATGAATGAATCTATCCGGTTGCAGTTATGTCGAAATGAGAGCAATTAAATATGTGTCTTTGATATTTAGCTCTGATAATTTCAGAAACTTAGTAAAAAGTAGTGTTATGTATTTAACCAGAATTTATTTTATTGAAATTTATTAATAATTATTTAATTAAAAAAATTGTAATACTATTTTATGTTTTAAATTTCACAAATAAAATTCAAAACAGTAAACATAGGGCAAAGGTTATATTGTATTATAAATAGCCAGTGGGATTGATTTTAGCTATATCGCAATTAGAGCTCGACATTTTCTATCCATTATCCACAAATTAGTAATTAATTTGAATGAAAATAAGTGGATATCTTTTATTAATTGGGAAATAATGCACACACTTTACATTTAAATTTTAGAAGTTGAATTTATTATTTACTTTTTGTATGTAATATTCAGCATTAATTTGACTAAGACAATTAACTAATTACCTACGAGGAATTAACTAGTATATATGTTTAAAATTATAATTTAATCGTTTCAAAACTAATATGGTTTTGAACCGGTTTTAATAATTTAGTTATTAAAATTTGTGATTATCGATTGGTCAATATTGAAAATCAACCAATGGTGGAACTAATTTTTTTTAAACTCAATGAAACTGAAATATCAATGAATCATCTACTGAAAGAGGTATCAACCTATTATTTTTTTTCAAAAGAAGGTAAATAAGGATTAGATGGCTTGCTGCTTCAAACAAGATTTTTAACCATGAATAGAATATTTTGTTAATTTTAGTCAAATTTAGATATTCGGTAATCGAGTTGATATGAATAAAGCCGTTTTTGCTCATGTCCATTTTAAACTTTAATCACAGATTTCGCTATCCATTTCACAAGCATAATAAACACTACTGAAGGGCGCAAATCTATCTGTGATCGGTAATGGTGACCAAAATAGCAATTTGCCCAATTAATCAGTTTGAACTTCATTTGCACATTTCTACTCGTTAATTAGAAATGTTGCGAGAAATTTGAATGGAATATAAGTAGATATCTCTTTTAGTAGATAATTTTTGATGATTCATTGAGTTAAAAAATTGGTATCAGTATTTCAATTAAGCTTTGATATCAACAGCGGTTAATTTACGATATGGGCTTATGATAATAGTCTGTTTATAAGATAAAATCGTTACATCAAGTGTCACAAGACAGTATCTACCTCCAAAATCGAGTGTTAGTAACTTTAAAACCATCTCCTCGTCACAGGATATCCGAGGGTGAATTTATTATATCATTGATAGATAGACAAGATAATCTGACAAGGCGCAATAGCTCAGTCAAGTTTTGGCAAGGCCTAATAGAGTAATGTCAGTTCTACGTATGCAAACGTCACACCCTTCTATCTCTTAGCTCAGTGTCATCCCCCTACCAGGCGCGTACAGTATCCTCTCTTACAAAAGCGCGCCTAGAGGGAGGGATACACAGTCTACTCCCCTCTCTACCGACACTACTCTATACCGTTTTGCTTGACTGCATGGCGCGGTCAAATTCCTTTTAAAGCATAGATCATGTAGTATCCACCCTTGATTTTCATTTCGCAACACACGTTGGATTCGTAAACCTCGACGCGCACCACGATTTTCTAGAAGCATTAAAATGCAAACACAACAACACACTGAGCGCATAAATTTTTAATAAATAACATTTCTAAATTCTCACTACAGCTGTTTTCGGGCTGAAGCGACCGAAAGACGGCGATAAATAAAAATTCTTCGGGGGGGTAGTTTCGAGGGAACGAAATTCAAATGCAAGGCGCGTCCCATCAACAAACAAAATTGAATTCGTTTTATGCAATTATAATATTGAAATTTTATACAATTAAGTAATATTTAAGAAAACAAAGCACTACTTTCAAAGTCTAAACTTTAATTAAAAGTACGACGATACGAGAAGGCGAAGTAGTAAAGGGCAAAGAGAGGTAAACATTTTTTTAAACGGCAAAAATGAACGTTAAGCCAAGGCTTAGCGCAATTTCACCGCCTTAAAAAAAGTGCCTAGTTTAGAAATAGATTGTGGGACAATCAAAAGGTGGAAAATTATGAAATTAGGCTTATATTAAAGCTTGAAACCTACTTTAAATTATATTTAAAATCCATCCATGAGCAAATCCTCAAAAAATATGAAAATGGCAACGAAAAAGGACCCACTCTCAAATTTTTTTCCCCTTAAAAAAATGGCGGCCACAAACGGGGTAATTTGTCACGGCGGCAATATTAAAGCAGTCTTATCTCACTATCGATAGGCCATTTCAACCAAAAGGCATTAAGAAAAAACAATCGGATTATTAAGACGCAACTATACGTAAAAAAAGGCCAATATTGGTCTCGCTGATATTTACCAATAAAACAGCGTATCCATGCTAAAATATCGCAGATTGGGGTAGTTTTTAAAATTTAAAATTAAACATACTTAAAATTAATTTTTCTCAAAAACCTTAAAAATGGTCCTAGAAAAAGGTTTAAATTTTGATATAAAACCGTTCCCAAACGTAACAAACGAATATTTCATTTCAAAAGGGTTGCGACAAAATGGCTAAATTTGAAAAAAACTCCATGTTATTTCTATGGGAAAATTTAACTTTTTCACCAAAAGGGCTGAATCATTTTATGCAAATGAAAACCACCCTTAGCAACTTTATTTTTTATAAAATAAACTAATGAGTGGATCTTTTTGAAATTTTAACCACATATTGAGGGCCCGAATTGTAGTTCTGTGGAATTTTTTCAAAGCAGTTAATACGATACAAAAAAAGTTATAACCAATCAAAGAACCATCCTTATACATTAAAGTCGGTATGAGGTCTTATCTAAGAGAGCTATCGCTCTCCTAGAATACAAACGTTAATTTTTAATATTGTTGACTAATATATAGCACCAATTTAAGCTATTCGTTGTTTGATACGCTCTTTCAAATGAAAGAACGAAAATTCCAAGAGCGTTTTTCCTTTAAAATTAAGCTATGATTGCCACGTTGAACGTCTCAGTGTCGCTTTATCCTTTATCTGATATAAACATATATATATAGTTAATCGCGATCAAATTTGGCACAAACACCGCTGGAATTATAGAGACAAGTCCTGTGTCAAGCAGCTGGGAACCATTTCGTAATTTTGAGATAAAGGTAATTCGATGAAATATTAAAAATAATACTAATTCCACGCGATCGAAGTCGCCGGTAACAGCTAGTTGCTTTATAGAGGCGCAAAATTAACATTCGCTGTCTTTAAATCAGTTGCTTAATGAAGTTGCTTACGGCGGTTCCCCTTATTCCCCCGCAAACGACGCGTCGCTCACGAAGAGTCCCTTGTAATCGCTGCCATCGCAATACTTCTAAAGTTAACCGGTTGATATCAGGCCATATTAACAATTACATTAGAGCTTTGTCTTGGATTCGAGTGAGGTTAGATAATCAAAGATTTAGGTCCAAAATTCTTTCTTTCTTTCCAGATTTAACAACGGGTATGCATACGCCAAGGGTTTGTATTGTAGCAAAGTAGAAAAACACCTTTTCGAATCTTCATTGGCTATAAGATAACACTGCTTAATTAGGTTACGAAAATTTGTTAGCTTTCGCGCCTTGATAGCGTGCGACTCTAGAACTGCAAAGTTCGTTCCTCTGATGGAATCTTGTGCATTTTTAAACTTACTAGCATTATGGGAATCATTAAATAACGAATGGTTTCATAACGCAGGCATCGACATCCGAAGTGCGCCACTTTGCACAGAAAAGGTTGCCTTTGGATACAATGAAGGCTTTGTGGATAATAGTATGGTTGTCAATTATAAACGACACTTTCTCTAATGACTGCCAAGATTTGATAAATATCTTATTGTCCAATGGGGAAGACGTCAACAAGAGCGACAAAGATGGACGCACTCCTCTATTTCTGAGTTCACAGAAAGGGTATTTGGGCTTGGTCAAATTGTTGCTGGAAAAAGGAGCGAATGTTGAAGCAGCCGACAATGATGGACAAACGCCGTTATTCGCGGCTTCAGAAGGCGGACATTTCGACCTCGTCAAATTCCTAGTGGAAAAGGGAGCTGAAATTGAAAGAGCGGACCATCACGGAAAAACACCGTTATTTTTGGCTTCCGGCAATGGAACGTTAGATGTGGTTAAATTCTTAGTAGATAAGGGAGCTAAAATTGAAACGGAGGACAAACGGGGAGAAACACCGTTTTTTGGGGCTTGCAGAAGTGGAAATTTAGACGTCGTTAAATTCTTACTGGAAAAGGGAGCTAAAGTTGAAACGACTGACAGATATGGAGAAACACCGTTTTTTGGGGCTTGCATAAGTGGAAATTTAGACGTCGTTAAATTCTTTGTGGAAAAGGGAGCTAAAGTTGAAACGACTGACGACTTTGGAAAAACACCGTTTTTTTCGGCTTGCGAAAGTGGAAATTTAGACGTCGTTAAATTCTTTGTGGAAAAGGGAGCTAAAGTTGAAACGACTGACAACTTTGGAAAAACACCGTTTTTTTCGGCTTGCGAAAGTGGAAATTTAGACGTCGTTAAATTCTTTGTGGAAAAGGGAGCTAAAGTTGAAACGACTGACAACTTTGGAAAAACACCGTTTTTTTCGGCTTGCATAAGTGGAAATTTAGACGTCGTTAAATTCTTTGTGGAAAAGGGAGCTAAAGTTGAAACGACTGACAACTTTGAAGAAACACCGTTTTCTTGGGCTTGCTTTAGTGGAAATTTAGATGTCGCTAAATTCTTAGTAGAGAAGGGAGCTAAAATTGAAACGGCTAACAAATGGGGAGAAACACCGTTAATCTGGGCTTGCAGAAATGGAATTTTAGATGTCGTTAAATTCTTAGTGGAAAGGGGAGCTAAAGTTGAAACGACTGACATATTAGGAGAAACACCTTTTTTAGAGGCTTGCAAAAAGGGAAATTTAGATGTCGTCAAATTCTTAGTAGAAAACGGAGCACAAGTTAGACAGGCGGATAAATTTGGCGAGACGCCCTTATCGGAGGCTATACACCGTGGACGTATGGAACTTGTTCGATTCTTACTCGATAATGGTGCCGGAATTGGCACTCTTGACCAACTTGATTTAAACGCAATAAAAAACGAAGAAATTAAAAATGTGTTATCGGAGCACAAAGCAAAGATAGCTTAAGGACGAAGCGGAAGCCGAAGTCCAGTTGCTTATTGCGCGGAAAAATGTTGAGATTAAGCAAATGCGAGAAAAGATAGAGGAACTGAAGTTGCAATTGAGTGTCCGAACTGACCAAGGAGAATGTAACACCACGCCATCAGTTATCGAAAATTATTAGCTTTTAGATATAATATCTTGTATGATTCACAACACACTATATCATTTAATACTTTTATTATTATATGAATTACAAGTTTTCAATTATGGATTTTTATTTTTATGCTTTCAATTTACTTATGGTTTACTGTTATTGAATTCTTACGTTTTTATTGGTATTACACCCATGAATCATGCTAAAAAAGTTGTTTTAATGGTGCAAGGCTTGAAAACTGTAGCAATAACAAAGTACTGTAATCTTGCGCGTCTTCTTTCGTATACCATTGCTTGTAATTACGAATAAAAACTGTATACTTTGTAGTCATTAGTAATACTTTTAGTGAGTTCCGTGCTGCAAGGAGATTCCATCTAACGTCTTTGTTTCGCCTTACCGAGTGGAAGTTCCGTCTTAAGACAACAAGATGTACACTAACACAGGAGACTATTTTACCCCCAACGTTTGAAAACGGTCTATTGTTATTCATACAATGCTTTACAAGTAAAGTTCTTTAAATTTTCACAAAATACCATGTCTTTTCATATGGAACAGGAATCATGCGGGATTACTACACCTGTTAAAGTGTTTCACATTTTCCTATCCGTGTTCTGGTATCTTCTTTATGTTCTTTACCAACTTTATTACGGACAAACTAGGTATAAGATTATGTAATCCCTGATGCTATAAGTAGCTATAAAGATAAATAGAGATTTTTGTGCCTAACTATGTTATGTTCGGAACATTCAATTAAATATTTCCCGTCAAAGAGAAGACGGAAAATTGGGGATTAAATCGACGCAACAGCCTTGCAAAATTTCAATACACTCTGCTGCAAGTAGAGCTGAGTTTCGATTCCCCCCCCCCCGCAACCTTCATCATAGATATCAAAAATACGTCCCTGAATGGCTATCGATTGATATTTACTATTCATCCTGTACCATTTTTGTTGTTGTCTCCGATGAAAAAGCGCAATTAATGTCGCTCTTCCTCTAAAGTGTGCTTTTGATAAATGCGCAATAGACCTTTTCGACGTAAAAAAGGGGGAAGGCAACTCTCATTGTCGGGGACCTTACATCGTTGCCTACGTTAATCAAGGCCTGTGCGCGGCGCCGATTTTTGTTTTTATTTTGGCAATTTAAGTTGCCAAATTCTCTCACCTGAGGCGCTATTAGCTGGACCTGAGGCGCTAATAGCTGGACCTAAATAATTTGAAATGTTCATTTTCTCGCGTTTGGAATTTGGAATGTTCATTTTCTCGCGCTAAGAATTTTAAATACTAATTTTCGCGCGCGTTTCGGTCCAGCTATCAATGAAATCTCGCGCTAAAATAGGGAGAAAATAAGAAGTCGCGTTTCTTAAAAGTCCCCCCCTTCGAAGCCACCGCGCACAGGCCTTGATTAATAATAATAATAATAATAATAATAATAATAATAATAATATTTATTTCGCAAAAATAATTCGCTGGCAACCACAGAGGCAAGCCTATATGTGGTGGTTACCGGGACAACACATGACATAAATAAAGAGAACCATACAGAAAACGAAAATTTAAAAAAATAAATAAATAAAAAAAAATATTAAATAAATATTAACAAAATTACAAATTTTCACGTAACCAAATATTAAAGACAAAATCAGACACTAGAGACCGAAATTGTGGTATTGAAAGAGTACAATTTTGACGAATGTCGCAAGGCAGGCTATTCCACAATCGCACTATCCGGTAAAAATACGAGTTCTTTAAGGCCAGACATCTTGCGTATGGGATGAAGTAGGTGGGGACAGAATGCCTCGAGCTAAGTCGGACAAAATCATCTAGATCAAAGTACGGAGAGCGTGCGAGTCTAAGAAACGTCACTAAGTCAGATACGTCGCGGCGAATCGTTAACGGTAAGAGAAGTAGATTCTGTAGACGCCTAGCATAAGGGATGTGATTTGGTTTGCCCGGTCTGGGTGACTTCAAGTAGAAACTCGTGAAACGGCGCTGGACACCCTCAAGAGAATCAATGTCCTTCTTCAAGTAAGGGTTCCACACCGGAGTAGCGTACTCTAGGACAGGTAGGCACATGGATCGATAGAGGGTGATAGACGCTTTGGAGTACCCGGAGGTTCGACGAATCAGACCACACAGACGTTGCGCTCGGTTTCTAGCGTGAGTGACATTAGAGGACCAACTTAAATCGCTTGATATCTGGACACCTAGGAGTTTCATGGAGACAACGCGATTTAATGGAACGTTCTGTATAAAATAGAGAACGTCATCTCTTGGGCTCCGACGAGAAATGACCATAAAACAACATTTATTGATGTTGAGAGAGATGTCGTTAGCGAGACCCCACGCGAAGATATTGTTGATGTTATTTTGCAATGTCAGTTGGTCCGCCGGGGATCGGATAGCTAGAGATATGTAACTATCATCGGCATATTGATACAAGGAACAGTCCTCAGTTAGTGCACTCGGCAAGTCTGATACAAATAGGTTGAACAACAGAGGTCCAAGAATTGAACCCTGTGGAACCCCAGAGAGGACCGGGCGACACTGACTAAATTCGCCACGGTAGATGACACGCTGAGAGCGGTTAGCCAGAAAATCTTGAAGCCAGCAAAGAACCACACCAGATACCCCAGCCTTCTGCAGCTTGAAAATCAATCTCTTGTGGCACACTGAATCGAAAGCTTTTGACCAGTCAAAAGACACAACGTGTATGTCTGGTGGGTTACGTTCATCCAACGTGGAGGCCCAGTTGTGAAAGGATTGCAAAAGTTGTTGCGTGCAAGATCGTCCCTGCCTGAATCCAAACTGGGAAGCAGGAATTAAATTGTTCTCTTCAAGAAAACTGCTCAGTTTCTCCGCTATTATTGCCTCCAAGATCTTCCCAATTACCGATGTAAGAGATATTGGACGATAGTTCGAAATATTATTTCGTTTTCCTGATCCTTTAAAAACCGGAACAACGTTCGCTAGCTTCCAACCCGAAGGAAGAGCCGATAATGAAAGAGATTTATTGTAAAATTGCACCAAGGGGTCGATTATAGCCGGCGCCATCGCCTGGAGAAGTCTAGGAGTGATGCCATCAGGTCCACAAGCAGAACCAGTCTTTAAACGCGCCAAGGCACGAGCGACGTCTAATGAATCAATGGATTCCAAAGTGAAGCATCTGCCAGTAGAGGGCAAAGTTGGTAGCGTCAAATTTTGGTCCGGCGCAATGAAACTTTGGTAAAAGAAGTCACCGAAAGCAGCGGCTATAGCCCGAGGACACGACAGCTGACCTTGCGATACCACAAATGATGACGGCGGAGGTAATTGCGATTTCGATCTAACAAAACTCCGTGTGAAAGGATTGCAAAAGTTGTTGCGTGCAAGATCGTCCCTGCCTGAATCCAAACTGGGAAGCAGGAATTAAATTGTTCTCTTCAAGAAAACTGCTCAGTTTCTCCGCTATTAGGCAACGCTTACATAATAGACTTATGATGGAAGTAAAAAGAGATTGGATGTCAATAAGGAAGACTTTATTGAGGAGGTTAGAAAATATCCCTTCTTGTACGATCTAAGAGATAAGGGGACAAATATACCAATTCAGAGTGCGAAATAGATGTTGTGGAAACCACTCAAATCTGTCACGTGACCCTAAAATATCTATTTTACCGCTAAACTCAAAATTCAGTCGTAGTGTGAACGGTCTACCGCCGGCGTAAGTTAAAATTTCTACCGTTGGATGCGTGATTTTCGCCGGTTTTTTTCGGTCGAGTGGGAATCTAGCTTAAATGACCTTTTCCAGTTTGATCGCGAAAAAAGCACCATCAGAAATTAACGTACCATAACCTAACATCGATTAATTTAATAATTAAGTTGTGTTTTGAAATCTAGCACTAATACGCTTCTCCCGAACTTAGAAAATTATCCAAACACGCAACCTTTTTCACTCATGCCTAGAATTACTAGTAGAAATTTAGCTCGGGTCGCCATTTTCTATAACGACCGCACCCAAAAGGTTCTTCAAAACTATGTAGAATTGTATACCACATCGATGTTGAACCACATTATCTTTACGGATTTTTGTAAAATTACCTATAAGATTGAAACCGACCGAAATAAAAGTAGGTAAAATAATTCGCATTGCATAATGGACGACGAAATATCAAAGCACTACCAAGTTCCCTTGGCTAAAGTAAGAAGATCCTAAATTTTTATAAAACACCTATACATTAGTTTTGGTACTTGGTACGGAGATTTTTTTCCCCAAAATTGACCTCGGTACCCAAGAGGTAAAAATGCAGTCGGGGTTATTTCGGGGTGAGATTTTGGTACCAGGAAACTAATTTTTGACCTGTTCCAAAAACTATCGTCTTATTCTACTTTATAAGAAGTTGGGAAACCAAAATTAACCTCTCCGAGTCGAGACGAGAGATATCTACCCAATTAAGAGGTTTATCTTAAATAATTAAATAGATGTAATTGATATTAATTATTTTAATAGTCATTAATGTACCTTAATTCTAGTTAAGTCGTTTTAACAAATTTTATTCCTTAAATCATTTTAAACCTAGCTATTGTTGACGTTTGAATTCAAGAGTATGCCCCTCAAATTGTTTTTGGAAATTTAGGGTATAAAACGCGATTGATTCACAGTAAATAATAAGAAAAGCCGCAATTGCGTGAACCTTTGGTGGAAGCCCTGCCATTGGGAGGCTAGACCTTTGTCGTAACCCTAGCCAATCGCCACGTACATCTTAACCCCAACGATGATAATGGAGTAGAAGCCAATGCTGCTTTCTTTGAACTGCGAACGTGGTGCGAATATTGGGAATACGTTTGCTTCGATTTGCCAACTGTGAGCGCGGTGACAGACACACATAGATACGTCCAGTGTCATACCTCTCCGTGACGTCATCATCACTCGGAGAGGTAAAAAGCAGAGAGGGTAACGATTAAATAGACTATATAGTAACAGAGACCGAAATTCACTATTCTAATTGTCGCGGACCGGCGTTCCTCACCCTTCTATTATAAGGGCAATATTTGGCCCTTCACGGGAATCGAAGCCCCTGCCTATAGCTCGGAATTTGGATTATTTCAGAAGGGGATAATAGAAGAAGGATGACACTCTGTATCCTCTTGATACTTTAGTTATGTAACATGATTCTTCCCAGGCCCACCCTTTTTGTTTCCTCTCCAGCTCGTCAAACTTCAGACGGGAATCGCACCGTGGGGTGAATTCTATAACTGTTTGGTACTAAATCCTCAGCAATCAACCCACAAACCTCGTTTTTAAGTGGGACAAGAATCCACAAGGGCGCCATGGCAATAGTTGGGAAAAATCATGTTACAATTACCCCGCTTTATGGTACACTTATCTTGGTACACTTATCTCGAAGAGAGAAGTATCCCAGGTAGCAATTCACCATGTAAATTACGTGTATTTTGAGTGTTCTTAGTGTATATAACGTGTTTAGGTTTTTCATAAGTGTAAAACACGTGGAGTATACGTTGAATATATCACGTTAATAGAGCTGATGATTTAGGGCGTGTAAAACACGTGGAGTATAGGTGGATAATAGCACGTTAATTGTGGTGTTGATTTAGGGAGTGTAAAACTCGTGGGGAATAGGTTGAAACTATCACGTTAATTGTGGAGTATATTTAGACGTGTAAAACACGTGGAGTTTTGGTTGAACACATCACGTTAATTTGGTGGCGATGTAAAGCGTGTATAACACTTAGAGTATAGGTTTAAAATATCACGTTAATAGAGCTGATGATTTAGGACGTGTAAAACAAGTGGAGTATAGGTGGATAATATCACGTTATTTGTGGTGTTGATTTAGGGAGTGTAAAACACGTGGGGAATAGGTTGAAACTAACACGTCAATTGTGGAGTATATTTAGACGTGTAAAGCATGTGGAGTTTTGGTTTAACACATCACGTTAATTTGGTGGCGATGTAAAGCGTGTACAACACGTGGAGTATAGGTTGAAAATATCACGCAATTGTTGGTGATGATTTAGGGCGTGTAAAAACGTGGGGAATAGGTTGAAACTATCACGTTAGTTGTGGTGTATATTTAGACGTGCAAAACACGTGGAGTTTTGGTTTAACACATCACGTTAAATAGGTAGCGATTTAAAGCGTGTACAACACGTGGAGTAGAGGTTGAAAGTATCACTCAATTAAAACACGTGGAGTTTTGGTTGAACTCATCACCATGGATGAAGGATGCGCGTGAAAAACATTCGACGCTCTACAGGATGTGCAACTCCCTATACTAAAAAGTAGACAAGTCGATACTAGCGCCGCCTGGCTACCAGCGCTGGAAACTCTCGCGGGAAAAATAAAAAATACTGGACATAAGAAAAAAAATCACTGTTTTGCTTCTAGCAGACGACGCTAATGAAAAAATCGACGGTAGCGCGTGTTTTTTTCTCGTGTCCAGTATTTTTGATTTTTCCCACGAGGGTTTCCAGCGCTGATAGCCAGGCGGCGCTAGTATCGACTTGTCTACTTTTTAGTATAGGGAGTTGCACATCCTCTTGAGCGTCGAATGTTTTTCACGCGCATCCTTCATCCATGTCATCACGTTAATTTGGTGGGGATTTAAAGCGTTTAATACACGTGGAAAATTGGTGGAAAATATCACACTAAGTTTGGTGGTGATTTAGGCCGTGTAATACACGTGAACATGAAGTTGAATTTAACAGTTACTCAATATGCCTAAATCACGTGACAATGAGGTTGAAAAAAACAAGATATTTGTACTTGTGGTTGGAGTTGATTCTAACAAAGTAGTTGAAATATATACTATTTCTAATATATGAAATTATTTGTTACTTTATAGTATCACAATGTATTTAAATTTAAACTTATAGTAAATCAAATTTCAACACATACAATTGTTTTAATATAATTTTTAGAAAGGCAAGCACAGGTGATATGTATGGGTACAAATAAATAAGTGATTATTGTATAGACTTCATCGTTGTTAAGACCGACCGTCATTCACAGCAAATTGTTGAAGCCCACATTTTCTTTCTCCATATGACACCTACCATCAGAAGAAAATAGGGGAAGTGGGTAGCTTGGGCAACTTCGCGAGGCGTCCCGTTTACGGATTTTTCGCGCCATTTCCCTCCCCGTGGGGGTGAAGAGAGATAGGATTTTTTCGCGCATTAACACACGAGTGACGTAATTCTGTGGACAGTACGGTCCTACGCCTTCCAACTGACTAGAGGCGTCTGCTAGAGGCAGTGAGGCACTCAGGCAGAATGGCAGAGGCTGGAATCGAGTGGTAAGTACTAAATTCATAACTTATTTTAAAATGTCTTTATTTTTAAATACAATGGTATTTCTAAGTTCCAGGGAAAAAATTAACTTGTCCGAAGTTTTAAACTGTGATAGGGAAGAGTTCAAAGTAATAAAGTTGTATCCAAGTTGTTGTAGTTTGATTTTTAACATTGGGATTGGTTTGGGTAGATCTTACTTTTCCTTTCAACACAGCCTGAGTTTTCTTAACGGTAGTAGTTAAATCACACTGCGTACTCTTAACGACATTCATTTTATTAAATAACCGAATTTTCGTCCTTAATTAAACCAATATCCGCATTAACCCGTTGCCTGACGTAACCCTAACTCAAACTGAAGCACAGCAGAAATATAAGCAGACTACACAAGTTAGTTCCACAGTTCGCTACATGGTGGCGTTCGCAATGAAATCTGGTACTATTTTATGCTTCGCGCCGATTGGCCAGATTCAAATTTTAAGGGTGGTAGGGGAATCGACCATTGTAAGTGAGAATCACTGGACGACTTGTATGGCTCAAGGCTACGGCTACCCACTTCCCCTATTTTCTTCTGCTACCATCTAGTACCGTTTTCCATTGACATTTTCCCTGGAGTAATATTATAGGATTAAAAATAAACGTTGCCTTATAAGTGCTTTAAAATACAGCTACGTCTCCTTCAGTATAGTGCTGCTAAAAATAGGTAGGGTGTTCGGCCGTTCGCTTTTCTAATAGCGATTTCCACTGACTGCACTAGAGCACTCTAAGTGCACTCTCGGCGCGTTTTCGTCCGCCACTGGGAACACGAGTGCAACACTCGCCCAGAATCGCGTTTTCCACTGACCCCCAAAACTGCCCGAGAATTGCTCTTTCGTGCTCTGAAAAATTCGACGGAGCGACGGTGCTCGAGTATGACGTAACAAAATTAAAATGGCGCACCACGCGGTATCTCATAGAAGACAGGCTCTCGCTTATGCTTATTTATTTCTGGAATCATCTTCTGAAAGTTCTGAAGATGAAGAATAAGAGGTTTTATCATTACTTTAAAGATATTACGCCTCATCCTAAAACCAATAATTATATCAGAGACGTGGTCGATCATTACTCAAAATAGATTTTTTTTGTAAATTAATGGAAATGATAAGTCTATTAATTGGTTTCAGCCCATTTGCGTCAAGATATATACATTTTATTACAATTTCGTCTCCGCACGGCGCCACTTTTGATTATTCAGATCGCGCTCGGACCTCTCGATCGTGTTCCACTGACGAAACTATTCTCTCCAAAACTCGCTGAGGGCAGTTACGTCATCCTAACCCTGAGAGCACTCTTTGGAGCAGTCAGTGGAAATCGCTATAAATCTTTCATTATAAAACGAGGTCTAAACAAGTTGGGAAACCAAAATAAACCTCTCCGAGCCGAGACGAATTTACTTTCCAAACACAGGTCCGCAAGCCAATGAGGCAAACCGGAAATACATAGTTCTAATCGGCGAGATATTGCCATGATCATTTAGTTTAAAGCGTTTTAATAATTTCCTGCGTATCCACAATAATTCTAATGAGGAGCTAATATCTATCACTTAAATGTGTATTTAACTTTCGGCTCAATCTGAACCGTTAAGACCTCCTATAAGAGGACATGAAACAAGGTCAATTATGGTTAAGATCTAGGACCCAGTCGTTTCAACACGTATGGAGAGATGAAGTATTACCATCCTTATTATTTCATGAAGCTAAAAGTTACGTTTACACTATATATAAATGTAGTAAAGATGAATTAAAAAGTAAACACCAAATTTTAAATGTTAATATCAAAAGATGTTCTTGGAATATTGAGATGAAACAGAGCTTTATAGCTACGCAACTACTAAAAGAATCGTAATGCCGAAAAATATTTAAGTATTTCCATTTAATATTCTGCAAAAAGAAAATGTTATCGTTTTGTAAGAGATCTTTTCACCCTACTCGCTTTATATTAACTTTAATATGCGTGTACTGTTTCGATTCAGATGCAATCTCCATTACTCGTTCTACATTAACTCTCACTTGTGTCAGTACATAGAAATAAGTTTATCTTTAATAATTAATTAAATATAAATGATATTAATTATTTTAATCGCCAGTAAATAACTTTAAAAATAGTTAAATCGTTTAAAATAAAGTTGTTCCTATTTTCTTTCGAAACTTTGCTAATATTGATGTTTAAAGTGAAGGGTACCCCTCTTGCACGCTTTCTTCAAATTTTGGGGTATATATACGATTCGTTTCCATTATAATAATAGATAAAAACGCATTCGCGTGAACCGATGGTGGAAGCCCTGCCATTGGGAGGCTAGACGTTTCTCGTAACCCTAGCCGATCGCCGCGTATATTTTGAAACCAATAATAGATAAAAACGCATTCGCGTGAACCGATGGTGGAAGCCCTGTCATTGGGAGGCTAGACGTTTCTCGTTACCCTAGCCGATCGCCGCGTATATCTTGAAACCAATAATAGATAAAAACGCATTCGCGTGAACCGATGGTGGAAGCCCTGCCATTGGGAGGCTAGACGTTTCTCGTAACCCTAGCCGATCGCCGCGTATATCTTGAAACCAAACGATGACGAAGGAAAAGAAGCCAGAATGGACTGACTGGCGTCCATGTGGAATGGACAAAGACCTGAACATGGTGGTGCATAGAAGCTGGTGTCAATGTGGAATTGACGAAGAACAGAAGATGGTGGTGCATAGAAGCTGGTGTCAAGGTGGAATGGACAAAGACCTGAAGATGGTGGTGCATAGATGCTGGTGTCAATGTGGAATTGACGAAGAACAGAAGATGGTGGTGCATAGAAGCTGGTGTCAATGTGGAATTGACGAAGAACAGAAGATGGTGGTGCATAGAAGCTGGTGTCAATGTGGAATTGACGAAGAACAGAAGATGGTGGTGCATAGAAGCTGGTGTCAAGGTGGAATGGACAAAGACCTGAAGATGGTGGTGCATAGAAGCTGGTGTCAATGTGGAATTGACGAAGAACAGAAGATGGTGGTGCATAGAAGCTGGTGTCAATGTGGAATTGACGAAGAACAGAAGATGGTGGTGCATAGAAGCTGGTGTCAAGGTGGAATGGACAAAGACCTGAAGATGGTGGTGCATAGAAGCTGGTGTCAATGTGGAATTGACGAAGAACAGAAGATGGTGGTGCATAGAAGCTGGTGTCAAGGTGAAATTGACGAAGAACAGAAGATGTTTGTGCTTGTAAGCTAGCAAGTACAGACTAGTGTCCATGTGGAGTGGACGAAAACCAAAGCTGGTGGTGTTGGAACTCAAGTAATATAGCCAGAGGAGACAAACCCAAACTGTCAATGCAGTCCGGAAATTGGGAACACGTTTGCTCCGATACGCAAACTGCGAACGCGGTCACGTGGGGTCTGACAGACAGACACACAGACACGGCCGTTGTAATACCTCTCCGTGACATACGTCATTCGGAGAGGTAAAAATATTAGACCTCCTTATCTATCGGAATGTTTTATCCATTTGGTTTTCGGTCGGCTAGCTGGAGGTTAGTTTCCAGCTTTGCGTTTAAAATTTAACCTGGACATATTTTGGACTTCAACATATAACATCAAGTTAAATGATCATGTGCCATTCATTTTCACCAATTTAAAGTTTATCTTATGATATTTATTAGTAACAACAACGTGATCTTCACTCTTGGTTAACGTGAATAAGACGGTGCTTAGAGGTGACATGGTATGGGTATTTTACACGTTCATAATTACGTTTACCGTACACCGCTTTTAGACGGGTAAATCACGGGTTTTGGGTACCCGAGAAACGTTGGGTACACGTGCTACCCACGTAAATTGCACGCTACGAACATTTAATTAAATTACATTCTTTTCAAGTGGATTCTGAGTGCAAATATTGTTTACATATTTAATAAAAACAACGTGATCTTCACTGTTGGTTAACGTGAATAAGACGGTGTTTAGAGGTGACATGGTATGGGTGTTTTACACGTTCATAATTAGGTTTACCGTACACCGCTTTTATAAGTGTTAATCACGGGTTTTGGGTACCCGAGAAACGTTGGGTACACCTGCTAGTTGCTACCCACGTAAATTGCACGTGACAAACATTTAATTACCTTACATTATTTTCACGTGAATTTTGAGTGCATATATTGTTTTTATATTTAATAAAAACAACGTGATCTTCACTGTTGGTTAACGTGAATAAGACGGTGTTTAGAGGTGACATGGGATGGGTGTTTTACACGTTCATAATTAGGTTTACCGTACACCGCTTTTAGACGGGTAAATCACGGGTTTTGGGTACCCGAGAAACGTTGGGTACGCGTGCTACCTACGTTAATTGCACGTTACGAACATTTAATTACCTTACATTATTTTCACGTGAATTTTGAGTGAAAATATTGTTTACATATTTAATAAAAACAACGTGATTTTCACTATTTGTTAACGTGATTAAGACAGTGTTTAGAGGTGACATGGTATGGGTTTTTTACACGTTCATAATTAGGTTTACCGTACACCGCTTTTAGACGTGTAAATCACGGGTTTTTGCTACCTGGGATTATATATATCTGGTGTTACTTATAGTTACTAGTCTGATACCTGAAGAGGTATACATTAATTAATAAATACGCTAAGAAATTTTACGAATTCTGGTAATTTTTCTACAATTTGAAAGCTATTTTCTCTTATTCCAACGTGGGCGACCCCCAAACCCGAACCAGACTTGTTTTTTTTCGGGGAAACCTTGACCCCGTACGAACATTATTATTATTACCAGGTACCACCATATGTTTTCGAGAACGATCAGGGAGAGACAACTGGCTACATGATTAAATTCTTGGATGTACTACGTAGGCTTGATAATTTCAAGTAAGAATAAACCATTTTGTCAGAGCATAGCCGACTTGTATTAATAAAGGCCTATACGGGACTTACGAGGTTACCGCCCCCTTTTCGGAGAGTTGTTCTGCCAAGGCTACAGAGCGCGTTCGACGACAGGCAATGTCAGCCACTAACTAAAGGCCGCCGACAGGTTATGGCAGCGCCCACAGAAAACCTCTCGTAAATCCCGTATAGGTAGGAAGATAACCATGAGGCGGCATACCGATTTTTTAGCGACCGCTAGATGTCGTTCTTAGGGGGAAAATTTTGTGGCGGGAACTTCAAAACGAATGAAAATGCCAATAGGAGAAAGCTTACTTTTTGTCTTGAATACATTTACTTGATAACAATATATTTGTCTTTATCTCATTTAAAGTGCGTTTAGTAAAGTATGTTTTCTACTTTCCTATCACAGTACAATGTAATATTTTCAAAATTAGTGTTTTGATAAGTACCTAACATATGAAATTTTTTGAATCACATTACAAATTTTCATATTTTCGGGGTAAGGGTTTTTATTTGTACGTTTTGACTGTTTCTTCAACGTCACTTATATCTTTGGCATAGTTGATCATTAGGGGTTTGACAAGATTATCTAACATAATATCACATAAATTAATATATACCTATTCCTTCCCCATTTTCAGAGTACCTATTCCTCCCCCATTTTCAGCGTACCTATTCCTCCCCCATTTTCAGCGTACCTATTCCTCCCCCATTTTCAGCGTACCTATTCCTCCCCCATTTTCAGCGTACCTATTCCTCCCCCATTTTCAGCGTACCTATTCCTCCCCCATTTTCAGCGTACCTATTCCTCCCCCATTTTCAGCGTACCTATTCCTCCCCCATTTTCAGCGTACCTATTCCTCCCCCATTTTCAGCGTACCTATTCCTCCCCCATTTTCAGCGTACCTATTCCTCCCCCATTTTCAGCGTACCTATTCCTCCCCCATTTTCAGCGTACCTATTCCTCCCCCATTTTCAGCGTACCTATTCCTCCCCCATTTTCAGCGTACCTATTCCTCCCCCATTTTCAGCGTACCTATTCCTCCCCCATTTTCAGCGTACCTATTCCTCCCCCATTTTCAGCGTACCTATTCCTCCCCCATTTTCAGCGTACCTATTCCTCCCCCATTTTCAGCGTACCTATTCCTCCCCCATTTTCAGCGTACCTATTCCTCCCCCATTTTCAGCGTACCTATTCCTCCCCCATTTTCAGCGTACCTATTCCTCCCCCATTTTCAGCGTACCTATTCCTCCCCCATTTTCAGCGTACCTATTCCTCCCCCATTTTCAGCGTCCCACCAGACCCAATTGTTTCCGCAGTTAATTTGCGTATTTCCCTTAGATTTCGTATCCACCTCCATCATCCTTGCCCTAAAATACCCCAGTAATGTTTTGGTAAATATAGACATATTCACAGTGTTGGCCAAATTACATGAACCTCAAATAAAAAATTATAATTACAAATCAAAACTATATTAAATTACAAATTATAAATCATCGTAGGATTCGTATCTGACTTTGTTAAAGAACCCTTAATGTTTCTACCTCGCCAAAATACTTTAGGTATTTTAAAGTATGCAATAACGCAATAAGTTACTAAACTTTTTCAATCCTACTGTATATATTCATTTATGTGATATTATGTTAGATAAGCTTGTCAAACCCTAATGATCCCCCGAAAATATGCAAAGTTGTAATGTGATTCAAAAAATTTCATATGTTAGGTACTAATCAAAACACTTATTTTGAAAGTATTACATTGTACTCTGATAGAAAAGTAGGAAACATACTTTACTAAACGCACTTTAAATGAGATAAAGACAAATATATTGTTATCAAGTAAATGTATTACTTCTAAAACAAACTGCCTTACTTTATTTCAAAAAAAACCCAACCTCAAGACAAAAAGTAAGCTTTGTCCTATTGGCATTTTCATTCGTTTTGAAGTTCCCGCGACAAAATTTTCCCTCTAAGGGCGACATCTAGCGGCGGCAGATCACGACGGCCATTGCCAATATTAGGGCTGGGAGTATCGAAGATTTTTGATATCGACACCGGTATCGAGTACTGAATATTGTACTCGATACCGGGTATCGGTATCGGTGAAAAAAATACTCGATACCCAAAGTATCGAGTACTTTTTTTTAAAGCGCCACCTATGATAGATTTTGCGTATTTAAATTCTTTTAAGTATAATAAAACACGTCGAAACGCGTCTAAGTTAAATTTCAGGTCATTTGTATCAATAGGACGAAGGAACTGGCCAAAAAACATACCTCCTCCTATAGAACTAAATATTAATTTTCGGTTACTCCGAATTTTCTTCAAAAGTCGCTCTTATATATGTAAATCCAATTCTTTGAACGGGATTCTATAGCACAAGCAGCTTGTGTCGATCGAATGGGCTATGGTTGAAGAAGCTACGTCTGACGTCAGTCTACTCTAGGTCTAGGGATGGAGTATAGAGACTAAACTATGTCGACGAGGGAAACATTCACGTGTTAAAATATAAAGCAAATGATTCGCCGCAAGTTTCAAATAGAAACGTTCCTTCGATTCCAAGGGGAAAAGATAGGGGAATAAAGTACTCGATGCTTCGGATTTTTCGCAAGTACTCGATACCAGTATCGGATCCCAAAAACCGTACTCGATACCGGTATCGAAAGACTGAAGTACTCGATACCAAGTTGGCATCGAGTAGTATCGAACAGCCCTAGCCAATATCAGAAAAAAAAACCGAGGATCACCTATAGGCCTTTATTAATACAAGTCGGCTATGGTCAGCGGATGGAAATCGGAGGATTTAATTGTGATCACGTTTTCTAGCATTACTTTGATTCAGACGAAAGAACCATATTGGGGCTCGAAAGTTGGTGATTCTTGGACCGGAGTCTTCAGTGCACTACAAAGAAATGTCCGTTGCTTTTCATTCATTTCTAAAGTTAGATTCCCAATCTACCGAAAACAGGACGCAAAAACACCGACACAAGGGGTTCGATCGAAATTTCTTTGACGTCGAGCCCGATGGAAGTAACGTTTGGCCGGGCGTAACTTTGGTTCCATATTTTTTTCGGTCTTCCTTTGCGTTACGCACGGTGTCTCAGCCAATGAAATTAATTGAACTAACGACGTCATACCTTTCAAGAGCGCACGCGTACACGGAATTCGACCAATAGACACAACTTATTTAAAATTGTGTTTGAAATTCGCTGACAAGAGCTTTTTGGAAACAATGAGACCAAGATAGAAAATAGATGTGTCAGTTTGCGCCTTTATACACCGATTAAGATAGATATATTTATTTCAATATGGGTCCAAGTATTACACTGCGATTTTCGGGGGCTTGTAATGTTGTTTTGACGACGCTGTTAATAATCAAATTCATGGTTTCACAATTTACAGGAGGTCGATTTTTCTTTAATTCCACTGGGACTGTACAAAGATAATTTCAACGACTTCGCTACATCTTATCCAATTTCAATTGAAACCTTCAATATATTATTTGGAACAAGCGAAAAAAATGAAAACCACATTTTCTCTGTTATTGATAAATGGGTAATGTTCTTAAACACTTTCGCAGCGCTTATACTACAATATCTTGACTGACGATTGGACCAAAACTTCTTACATCTACCATAGATAAGCGTAGTGGTAGTGGGATTGGCTCTGTTCATTTATATGACGGGCAAACTAAACTCCTACGTCAGAGCGAACTCGGAAATACCCTTATGTATCTGTTGCAATGCCTACTGGGGACAAGTAAGAATCCTTTCATAAAGTGACGTATACGGTATTCTACGTACCTGCAGAACACTACGCTCGCTACACGTCATAGGACGCTGTTTTAAAATCATAATAATCTTAATCGAGTTCACTCTTAAAGGTCCGCAAAGTGTCAAGTGTTTGGGAGTTGCTCGTTTCCTTTCTGTTTTGTGGAGCCTGTCGTTATTTATTTTGTTGTTGTTCGTATCATCTGAAATGACGTCACAGTTTTCGAGCAAAACGGAACTCCTTCCCTTCGATACCATGGAGGACGTTTTTCACTTTCCCAATGCAAATCCTTTACTCATCAAAGGCGCCAACTACGTTAAATCCATTCGAGTCAGTATCAAAGACGGGACTTAATGATGCTATGGAAGCGTTTAGAAATTTTCCACATGGTGATATATGTTTGTGTAGTGTTCGTACGGGGACCCGACCCCTCTATCCACGACGTAATCAGTGTCTTATTCGGAGTTAGAAAAGAAGCAGAGGGTAACGAATAAACAGACTATTGTAACCAAGACCGCAAAGTTTACCATCCTCCTTGTCGCGGACCAGCGTCCCTTTCCCTTCTTTTATAATCGCAATGGCCCTTCGTGGGAACCGCCGCTGCGTATAGTTCGGATTTTTGTGTGCTTTTAATAGTTACTATAGCCTGATACTAGCAGAGGTATAATCCTCCTCATTAATAAGATAATTTCCAAATACCAAGAAATTTTTGATAATTTTTCTACAATTCTGAAACCTAAGTTGTCTCACCCCGAAGTACGCGACTACGATTTTTTTTTTCGGGGATAACTTGACCCCAACCTCGATCCCGACTAATATTTTACCCCGTACGAACTCTATGTTCGTGATATTCATTTCAAATGCCTTTAAATTTTCACAGAACACAAGTGCAGGTTTTGCTATACTTTGATTCCATTGTTGAATCATTTCCTTTAGGCACGACAGCGCCTTTGTAGAGACCCCTAATGTTTAAATTTTTCTTTAGAAAAGGGTCCTAAATAATCGGGCATACGCGGAGTTATTCAAAAGAGCGGATGAAGATCCAGGTTCAAGTTTCAAGACTCGGAGTACCATAGAGAATAATCCCGACATTCAATCGGGAATCGAAAATCGGAGCAAATTCTTTTACTTTATGAGCCGTTACAACTGGGAAGTCATCAAGGCCAGATATGCCATGACCAAAAAGTGCAACATGAAATCAGGCAAAACAATTAGTTTAAGCTTAACGACAATGTTTTTCAAGAAAAACATTTCACGAGCTCTAATTAAGACCATCAACAAAAGGCGAGTTGATCAACTCAAATGGCCCGGGTTTTCGAAAAAAAAGGACAAATGGTAAAAATACTGTTCTTTCTATTGTTTAGAATGCGCCAACTGAGCGAGGGTAATTGCTTCGAGGACCGAAACCCGTATTTTCAAAACGAATTGCATCCATGTCAGAAAACCGAAACACCGGATATATTCGTCGTTATCAACGTATCCGCTTTCATGGTCATTTTCCGCATTTGTCTCATTGGCTTCACAGTCTCCTTGATCACTCTCGTACTCGAAATATACGTGCACATGTTATTCAAAGTGCACCTTGAAAGATAACATGGTGACACCTTAAACATGAACTAACAATTTTTTCGGGTTTTAAAGTCTATCGCACGCAACGTTCATCCCCAAGAAGTTAATTGCAAAGTCTATCACGCAACGTTCATCCCGGTTCATCCCCAAGAAGTTAATTGCAAAGTCTATCACGCAACGTTCATCCCGGTTCATCCCCAAGAAGTTAATTGCAAAGTCTTTCACGCAACGTTCATCCCCAAGAAGTTAATTGCAAAGTCTTTCACGCAACGTTCATCCCCAAGAAGTTAATTGCAAAGTCTTTCACGCAACGTTCATCCCCAAGAAGTTAATTGCAAAGTCTACCACGCAACGTTTATCCCCAAGAAGTTAATTGCAAAGTGTATCACGCAACGTTTATCCCCAAGAAGTTAATTGCAAAGTGTATCACGCAACGTTTATCCCCAAGAAGTTAATTGCAAAGTGTATCACGCAACGTTTATCCCCAAGAAGTTAATTGCAAAGTGTATCACGCAACGTTTATCCCCAAGAAGTTAATTGCAAAGTGTATCACGCAACGTTTATCCCCAAGAAGTTAATTGCGAAGTGTATCACGCAACGTTTATCCCCAAGAAGTTAATTGCAAAGTGTATCACGCAACGTTTATCCCCAAGAAGTTAATTGCAAAGTGTATCACGCAACGTTTATCCCCAAGAAGTTAATTGCAAAGTGTATCACGCAACGTTTATCCCCAAGAAGTTAATTGCAAAGTCTATCACAAAAAGTTTATCCCCAAGAAGTTAATTGCAAAGTCTATCACAAAAAGTTTATCCCCAAGAAGTTAATTGCAAAGTCTATCACGCAACGTTTATCCCCAAGAAGTTAATTGCAAAGTGTATCACGCAACGTTTATCCCCAAGATGTTAATTGCAAAGTGTATCACGCAACGTTTATCCCCAAGAAGTTAATTGCAAAGTGTATCACGCAACGTTTATCCCCAAGATGTTAATTGCAAAGTGTATCACGCAACGTTTATCCCCAAGAAGTTAATTGCAAAGTGTATCACGCAACGTTTATCCCCAAGAAGTTAATTGCAAAGTGTATCACGCAACGTTTATCCCCAAGAAGTTAATTGCAAAGTGTATCACGCAACGTTTATCCCCAAGAAGTTAATTGCAAAGTGTATCACGCAACGTTTATCCCCAAGAAGTTAATTGCAAAGTGTATCACGCAACGTTTATCCCCAAGAAGTTAATTGCAAAGTGTATCACGCAACGTTTATCCCCAAGAAGTTAATTGCAAAGTGTATCACGCAACGTTTATCCCCAAGAAGTTAATTGCAAAGTGTATCACGCAACGTTTATCCCCAAGAAGTTAATTGCAAAGTCTATCACAAAAAGTTTATCCCCAAGAAGTTAATTGCAAAGTCTATCACGCAACGTTTATCCCCAAGAAGTTAATTGCAAAGTGTATCACGCAACGTTTATCCCCAAGATGTTAATTGCAAAGTGTATCACGCAACGTTTATCCCCAAGAAGTTAATTGCAAAGTGTATCACGCAACGTTTATCCCCAAGAAGTTAATTGCAAAGTGTATCACGCAACGTTTATCCCCAAGAAGTTAATTGCAAAGTGTATCACGCAACGTTTATCCCCAAGAAGTTAATTGCAAAGTGTATCACGCAACGTTTATCCCCAAGAAGTTAATTGCAAAGTGTATCACGCAACGTTTATCCCCAAGAAGTTAATTGCAAAGTGTATCACGCAACGTTTATCCCCAAGAAGTTAATTGCAAAGTCTATCACAAAACGTTTATCCCCAAGAAGCTAATTTCTTAGTTTTCATAGAGGATACGACTCTTTATATACAGTTCGGGCTGAAATTGCGGCTGCTAAAAATCAGCTAATTCGCTAATAACGCCGAACAAGATTAATGAGATTCTGTTGAAAACTTAAATAATGGATTGTCAAAAAGTCTTCAGATTACTTGTTTGCTTATTCTGTTTTAGCTAAGTGTGGTTACATAATAACCAGACTAGCTTAAAAGATCATGGTATGTAGTCTGTGGAGGGTACACGAAAAACAAGTCTGGCTAAACATAATTTAAGGCAAGATTCGCTACCATCTTCGATCTCTTATATTGCGAAAGAATACATCGGAGCTATTATGACTTATGAGTTTACAGCGGCAAGAACATGGGGTGTACACTGTACAACAATTGAAATATTTGCGTTACCTTCAATAAAAAAAATATTTCACTAACAATGGACTTTTTCCTTAATTATTCTTAAAGTTATAAGAACTATTTTCAAAAGCATAAAAGACACCATCGAAAATTCACCTACCACAACCTGACCACGATTGATTTAATAATTAAGCTGTAGAATGGAATCTAGCACGTTAATACTTCTCTAGAAGTTTGAAAACTATCTAAACACGCAACCTTTTCCACTCGTGCCAGGAAAAAGTTGGAGAAACTTCGTACAAATTTTCCAAATGGGTTTCGCCATTTTCTATAACGACCGCACCCAAAAAGGTTCTTCAACAATATGTAGAATTGTACATCGCGTCTATTTGAAAAGGAGCGCTTATATCGACGTTGTACCACATTATCTTTAAGGAATTTGGGTAAAACTACCAATAAGATTCAAACTGACCGAAATTAAAGTAGCTAAAATAATCCGCATTGCATAATGGACGACGAAATATCAAAGCACTACCAAGCTCCCTTGGCGGAAGTAAGAAAATACTAAATTTTGATAAAAACACGTATACATTAAGTTCGTACGGGTATTCTTTCCCTCGAATTCGGTACCCAAGATGTAAAACGTAGTCGGGGTTTTTAGAGGTTAGAATTTGGTACTAGGAAACAAATTTTTTACCTGTCGTCTGATTCGTCTCAAACAAGTTCTACTTTACTTTGTCGATTAGAGAGACTACAGTAATAAAGACCAAAGATCACCATTCTAATTGTCGCGGATCGGCGTCCCCCACCCTTCTATTATAAGGGCAATATTTGGCCCTTCACGGGAATCGAAGCCCATGCGTATAGCTCGGAATTTGGATTATATCAGAAGGGGATAATAGAAGAAGGATGACACTCTGTATCCTCTTGATACTTTAGTTATGTAACATGATTCTTCCCAGGCGCACCTTTACTGCTCATCAAACTTCAGATGGGCATCGCACCGTGCTAGGATGAATTCTATTCTGAGAGAGCGGTAGCTCTCTTAGATATGACTTCATACTGCTCTTAAGGTATAAGGAGGGTTTTTTGTTTGGATGTAGATTTTTTTGTATTACATTAACTGTTTTGAAAAAATTCCACAGAACTACAATTCTGGCCCACAGTATGTGGTTAAAATTTCAAAGAGATCCATTAATTAGTTAATTTTATAAAAAATAAAGTTGCTAAGGGTGGTTTTCATTTCCGTAAAATTAATCACACCTTTCGATGAAAAACAGGAATTTTTCCCATAGAAATAACATGGGAAATTTTAAGAAAAAAACATTCCGGTTAATCCGATTTTAGAAAAACTATACGTTTGTTAGACTTGAAAACGGTTTTAAATGGAAGGTACAACACCTAACAATCCTCTAAGCAATTTTCATTGACTATAATTAAGTCTAAAGGTGCGTTTTCAAAGGCGCGTGTTGAGGGTAAAAATCGAGCGGGTGCGAGAAAAAACTAAAAATTCTCGCACCCGCTCCGCGAGCAACCGTTTTCATTAAAGCGATATTTTTTGCGGGTGCGAGTAAAAACCGCGAGCGGGGAAAAAAATCGCTACCCGCTCCGATCAGATTCAATTAGATATTCTCGCTAAGCGTTTTTCTTTCTCGCTTAATGTTTGTGATGTCATATTTTTCGTAGCCAATGGGAGCGTCGAAAACTTTGGCGCGTGTTTTAAGTGCAGCGCGAGACTTAAAAAGTCTACGTTTTAAGCCTAATTATTCCGAGTTTTAAAAGTGAATATAAAAATGGGTAAACAATTCTTAATAAACGAAAATATATGACTAATTCGAGCTGAGAATAAAAGAGTTTTAGATGAAAAGAAAGAAAAATTGGTAATTTAGTTGGAAAAAGAGACATTAGGCCTATATGGAGCTTATCGCCACACAGATTTAAAGAGAATAAATGGATGGATGTAGCGACGAAAATGGAGATGAATAGTACGTTTTTTTGTGATATAGGTAGGTGTTTTTCTTCAGCTTAAATGTTTATTATTTAGAAAATGAATGTAAAACATTTACTGAAAAATTAGGCTTAACGATCTCTCTATGCACGTTTATCGCGCACATGAAAACGGTTGGCAAAAAAGTATCGCTAGCGCAAGCGATAGCGAGAAAAAAGAAAATTTCTTGGCGAGAAAAAAAAATCGCGCGGTCCGCTTCTCGCTAAAAAATACCCTCAACACGCGCCTTTGAAAACGCACCTTAAGTATGATTAAATTTAAATTTTCAAAACCATTCCAATCTGCGATATTTAAGCAGTGTAAAGAGTCAGTTTATGATGTTAGCACTTTTAAAGCTATTTGGTTCATATTTCGTGGTGGTTGAAAAACAAGGGGACCTAGCTTTGTGTGAGCTTACAAGTTAAGTTGGAAAAGGTTCCCCACACTAATAAATTATGTAACCAACTGCCTTTGGTACTTGTGGGTACTTGTAGGTACTTGTGGGTGCTTGTAGGTACTTGTAGATGCTTGTAGGTACTTGTGGATGCTTGTAGGTACTTGTGGGTGCTTGTAAGTACTTGTGGGTGCTTGTAGGTACTTGTGGGTGCTTGTAGGTACTTACGGATGCTTGTAGGTACTTATGGATGCTTGTAGGTACTTATGGATGCTTGTAGGTACTTATGGATGCTTGTAGGTGCTTGTAGGTACTTATGGATGCTTGTAGGTACTTGTGGGTGCTTGTAGGTACTTGTGGGTGCTTGTAGGTACTTGTGGGTGCTTGTAGGTACTTACGGATGCTTGTAGGTACTTATGGATGCTTGTAGGTACTTATGGATGCTTGTAGGTACTTATGGATGCTTGTAGGTGCTTGTAGGTACTTGTGGGTGCTTGTAGGTACTTATGGATGCTTGTAGGTGCTTGTAGGTACTTGTGGGTGCTTGTAGGTACTTGTGGGTGCTTGTAGGTACTTGTGGGTGCTAGTAGGTACTTGTGGGTGCTTGTAGGTGCTTGTAGGTACTAGTGGGTGCTTCTAGGTACTTGTGGGTGCTTCTAGGTACTTGTGGGTGCTTCTAGGTACTTGTGGGTGCTTCTAGGTACTTGTGGGTGCTTGTGGGTGCTTTTGGGTACTTGTGGGTGCTTGTAGGTACTTGTGGATGCTTCTAGGTACTTGTGGGTACTTGTGGGTGCTTGTAGGTACTTGTGGGTGCTTGTGGGTGCTTGTGGGTATTTGTGGGTGCTTGTGGGTGCTTGTGGGTGCTTGTGGGTGCTTGTGGGCACTTGTGGGTGCTTGTGGGTACTTGTGGGTGCTTGTGCGCACTTGTGGGCACTTGTGGGTACTTGTGGGTGCTTGTGGGTACTTGTGGGTGCTTGTGGGTACTTGTGGGTACTTGTGGGTGCTTGTAGGTACTTGTAGGTGCTTGTGGGTGCTTGTGGGTGCTTGTAGGTACTTGTGGGTGCTTGTAGGTACTTGTGGGTGCTTGTAGGTACTTGTGGGTGCTTGTAGGTACTTGTGGGTGCTTGTAGGTACTTGTGGGTGCTTGAAGGTACTTGTGGGTGCTTGCAGGTACTAGTGGGTGCTTGTAGGTACTAGTGGGTGCTTGTAGGTACTAGTAGGTGCTTGTAGGTACTAGTGGGTGCTTGTAGGTACTTGTGGGTGCATGTAGGTACTTGTGGGTGCTTGTAGGTACTTGTGGGTGCTTGTAGGTACTTGTGGGTACTTGTGGGTGCTTGTGGGTGCTAGTAGGTACTTGTGGGTGCTTGTGGGTGCTAGTAGGTACTTGTGGGTGCTTGTAGGTACTAGTGGGTGCTTGTAGGTGCTTGTAGGTACTAGTAGGTGCTTGTAGGTACTAGTGGGTGCTTGTAGGTACTTGTGGGTGCATGTAGGTACTTGTGGGTGCTTGTAGGTACTTGTGGGTGCTTGTGGGTACTTGTGGGTACTTGTGGGTGCTTATTGGTACTTGTGGGTGCTTGTGGGTACTTGTGGGTGCTTGTAGGTACTTGTGGGTGCTTGTGTGTACTTAAGGGTGCTTGTGGGTGCTTGTAGGTACTTGTGGGTGCTTGAAGGTACTTGTGGGTGCTTGTGGGTGCTTGTGGGTACTTGTGGGTGCTTGTAGGTACTTGTGGGTGCTTGTAGGTACTTGTGGGTGCTTGTAGGTACTTGTGGGTGCTTGTAGGTACTTGTGGGTGCTTGTGGGTGCTTGTAGGTACTTGTGGGTGCTTGTAGGTACTTGTGGGTGCTTGTAGGTACTTGTGGGTGCTTGTAGGTACTTGTGGGTGCTTGTAGGTACTTGTGGGTGCTTGTAGGTACTTGTGGGTGCTTGTAGGTACTTGTGGGTGCTAGTAGGTACTTGTGGGTGCTTGTAGGTACTTGTGGGTGCTAGTAGGTACTTGTGGGCGCTTGTAGGTGCTTGTAGGTACTAGTAGGTGCTTGTAGGTACTAGTAGGTGCTTGTAGGTACTTGTGGGTGCATGTAGGTACTAGTGGGTGCATGTAGGTACTAGTGGGTGCATGTAGGTACTTGTGGGTGCATGTAGGTACTTGTGGGTGCATGTAGGTACTTGTGGGTGCATGTAGGTACTTGTGGGTGCTTGTAGGTACTTGTGAGTGCTTGTGGGTACTTGTGGGTGCTTATTGGTACTTGTGGGTGCTTGTGGGCACTTGTGGGTGCTTGTGGGCACTTTTGGGTGCTTGTGGGTACTTGTGGGTGCTTGTAGGTACTTAAGGGTGCTTGTGGGTGCTTGTGGGTACTTAAGGGTACTTGTGGGTGCTTGTAGGTACTTGTGGGTGCTTGTGGGTGCTTGTGGGCGCTTGTGGGTGCTTGTGGGTACTTGTGGGTGCTTGTGGGCACTTGTGGGCACTTGTGGGTGCTTGTGGGTGCTTGTGGGTGCTTGTGGGTGCTTGTGGGTACTTGTGGGTACTTAAGGGTGCTTGTGGGTGCTTGTAGGTACTAGTGGGTGCTTGTAGGTACTAGTGGGTGCTTGTAGGTACTTGTGGGTGCTTGTGGGTACTTGTGGGTGCTTGTAGGTACTTGTGGGTGCTTGTAGGTACTTGTGGGTGCTTGTAGGTACTTGTGGGTGCTTGTAGGTACTTGTGGGTACTTGTGGGTGCTAGTAGGTACTTGTGGGTGCTTGTAGGTACTAGTGGGTGCTTGTAGGTGCTTGTAGGTACTAGTAGGTGCTTGTAGGTACTAGTGGGTGCTTGTAGGTACTTGTGGGTGCATGTAGGTACTTGTGGGTGCTTGTAGGTACTTGTGGGTGCTTGTGGGTGCTTATTGGTACTTGTGGGTGCTTGTGGGCACTTGTGGGTGCTTGTGGGTGCTTGTGGGTACTTGTGGGTGCTTGTAGGTACTTGTGGGTGCTTGTGTGTACTTAAGGGTGCTTGTGGGTGCTTGTAGGTACTTGTGGGTGCTTGAAGGTACTTGTGGGTGCTTGTGGGTGCTTGTGGGTGCTTGTAGGTACTTGTGGGTGCTTGTAGGTACTTGTGGGTGCTTGTAGGTACTTGTGGGTGCTTGTGGGTGCTTGTAGGTACTTGTGGGTGCTTGTAGGTACTTGTGGGTGCTTGTAGGTACTTGTGGGTGCTTGTAGGTACTTGTGGGTGCTTGTAGGTACTTGTGGGTGCTTGTAGGTACTTGTGGGTGCTTGTAGGTACTTGTGGGTGCTTGTAGGTACTTGTGGGTGCTAGTAGGTACTTGTGGGCGCTTGTAGGTGCTTGTAGGTACTAGTAGGTGCTTGTAGGTACTAGTAGGTGCTTGTAGGTACTAGTAGGTGCTTGTAGGTACTAGTGGGTGCATGTAGGTACTTGTGGGTGCATGTAGGTACTTGTGGGTGCATGTAGGTACTTGTGGGTGCATGTAGGTACTTGTGGGTGCTTGTAGGTACTTGTGAGTGCTTGTGGGTACTTGTGGGTGCTAATTGGTACTTGTGGGTGCTTGTGGGCACTTGTGGGTGCTTGTGGGCACTTTTGGGTGCTTGTGGGTACTTGTGGGTGCTTGTAGGTACTTAAGGGTGCTTGTGGGTGCTTGTAGGTACTTGTGGGTGCTTGAAGGTACTTGTGGGTGCTTGTGGGTGCTTGTAGGTACTAGTGGGTGCTTGTAGGTACTAGTAGGTGCTTGTAGGTACTAGTAGGTGCTTGTAGGTACTAGTAGGTGCTTGTAGGTGCTTGTAGGTACTAGTGGGTGCTTGTAGGTACTTGTGGGTGCTTGTAGGTACTTGTGGGTGCTTGTAGGTACTTGTGGGTGCTTGTAGGTACTTGTGGGTGCATGTAGGTACTTGTGGGTGCTTGTAGGTACTTGTGGGTGCTTGTAGGTACTTGTGGGTGCTTGTGGGTGCTTGTGGGCGCTTGTGGGTGCTTGTGGGTACTTGTGGGTGCTTGTGGGCACTTGTGGGCACTTGTGGGTGCTTGTGGGTACTTGTGGGTGCTTGTGGGTACTTGTGGGTGCTTGTAGGTACTTGTGGGTGCTTGTGGGTGCTTGTAGGTACTTAAGGGTGCTTGTGGGTGCTTCCCCAGTAGCAAAATCGACGTTGGGCCAACGGAGTCGGCTTGAGATTCAACCGACACTGCCCTATACTGCCGCAAAATGGTCGGTAGACTTTCTTTTTGACAGTCGAAATGTCCTACCCGAAAATGGGTCGGTCCGGCGGTTTTCCAACCTTTTCAAACGTGCACGGAAAATTTTCGGGATTTCCAAAATAAGGTCGGGATAGAAATTTTGCCAGCACTTTAACCGACTCTAAAAAGTAAGCGTGGCCAGCTCTTACATTATCAAACAAGAAGTCGGCTTGGTTTTCTGGTTATGGTCGGATTATTAATCTAATTGCGGTCGGCTTTATCGACTGTTATTTGTCGGATATATGGCTTGTTTGTGGTCGGCTTTATGGCTTGTTTAGGGTAGGCTTTATGGATTGTTTAGGGTCGGCTTTACAATTTGATTATGGTTGGCTTTAAGATTTGTTTATGGTCGGTTTACGACTTGTTTATGGTCGGCTTGATGGATTGTTAATGGTCAGCTGTAGAATTTTTTAAAGGTCGGGTTAGAGATCTTTTACTGTAGGTAATGCGAAGTGTCTCTGATGATTCCCTCCCATTGGACCGAAATCCCATTCAACCGTAGTCTAAGAAGGGAGGTGCCATTGGACCGAATTCCGCACCTTGGGCGGTTTACGAAAAGTGGAGATAGCCATGAATGACTGCACTTGACGTTAGTGTACACTGCAGTTACCTCCGATAGAAACGAAGTAGCAATGAGTTAACCGTGGAAACGGTTTTAAAGGCTTATGTAAATTTAAGGGAAAGCTAAAATAGGCCGTAAACCGTAACATTTTCTTTAATGTTACTTTAAAATGATGCTTAAAACGAGATATTTATATTTATATCAAGGTGAATAAACATATTACACTATATTGTTGATTCTAAAATTTTATTTTGTGTTTTGTTTGTAAGACAAATCCAAGTATCTTTGATTTGTCTTAAAACATAAGAAAATAATATAAAGCTCCCTATAAGTATGAAACGTAGTACATTTTCATACTACAGCATTTGCTCCCAAATTTGGCGCGCTTACCCTTTTACGCCCCGTGGGAGAAGTTTCGGTACTACGAGTAAAAGGGGGGCGAAACCATCGGCGCCACCTAAGGTGCCCGCGAAAGGCACGATGGGCCGGGGAAATATCGCCGTGCAAGTAGAGACACAAGATAATCCTTACCTCGTACCAGTGTAGGCGCTAGCCTTGTTCGTCAAAATCTCGCGCCATCTATTAATTTATTATGATAATTTTGCAATGTACTTAATCCGTTATAATTATCATTATAATAATTTCAAGACCTTTAACCATTTAATTACGATATTAAATTTGAAAATTTTCTAAACAAATATTTCAACTTTTTAACGCCAAAAGCTCTAAATAGGTGGCATTAGAAACTTTTTACAAATTGCAATGGAGGAAAATGCTGTTTACATGGCTTAAATGGAGAGTTTCATACTTATAGGGAGCTCTATATTATTTTCTTATGCTTAAAATAACGAAATTTGAAATGTTTAGTATTGATCGGTAGGTAGTCGGATATGTCGACCTCTCGACCCTTGTTGTAAATTTGATAAAAACCCATGCTAGTTGGTAAAGCGTTGAGCAGCCGACCTAATCCTTCCATACACCAACCGACTTAAAATGTAACTATCAGCTATTGGTTTGTTCTCTCGTCCGATTTCAAAGCGGAGCTAGTAACTGAAGTTGGATAAGAGTAGGACTTTAGTTGTAAGTGCCGATTAGACCATAAACCGACGAATCTACCTCGAACCGACTCAAAGGCGGAAGAAGCTTCATTATAACTAAATCTGAAATCTTTAGTATGATCGGTAGGTAGTTGGATATGCAGACCTCTCGTCCCTTGTTGTTATTTTGATAAAACCAATGTTAGTAGGTAAGGAGTTGAGCAGCCGACCTAATCCTTTCTTACACCAACCGACATAAAATGTAACTATCAGCCAACTCTATTTGTTTGTTCTCTCGTCCGACTTCAAAGCGGAGCTGGTATCTGAAGTTGGATAAGAGTCGGACTTTAGTCGTAAGTGCTGAATAGGCCATAAAGCGAAGAATCTACCTCGAACCGACTCAAACGCGGAAGAAGCTTCATTACAACGAAATCTGAAATGTTCAGTGTGATCGGTAGGCCGTCGGATATGTCGACCTTTAGACCGTTATTGTTATCTTTTATTTGGTATAAACGCATGTTAGTTGGTAACGAGTCGAGCAGCCGACCTAATCCTTCATTACATTAACCGACTTAAAATACAACTATCAGCCAACACTATTTTATTGTTCTCACGGCCGACTGCAAAGCGGAGTTGGCAACTGAAGTTGGATAAGAGTCGGAATTTAGTCGTAACTACCGACTAGACCATAAACCGACGAATCTACCTCGAACCAACTCGAACGTGGAACACTCGTGTTACTGGGGTTGTAGGTACTAGTGGGTGCTTGTAGGTACTTGTGGGTGCTTGTGGGTACTTGTGGGTGCTTGTAGGTACTTGTGGGTGCTTGTAGGTACTTGTGGGTGCTTGTAGGTACTTGTGGGTGCTTGTAGGTACTTGTGGGTGCTTGTGGGTACTTGTGGGTGCTTGTGGGTACTTGTGGGTGCTTGTAGGTACTTGTGGGTGCTTGTGGGTACTTGTGGGTGCTTGTAGGTACTAGTGGGTGCTTGTAGGTACTTGTGGGTGCATGTAGGTACTTGTGGGTGCATGTAGGTACTTGTGGGTGCTTGTAGGTACTTGTGGGTGCTTGTGGGTACTTGTGGGTACTTGTGGGTGCTTGTGGGCACTTGTGGGTGCTTGTGGGCACTTGTGGGTGCTTGTGGGTGCTTGTGGGTACTTGTGGGTGCTTGTGGGTGCTTGTGGGTACTTGTGGGTGCTTGTAGGTACTTGTGGGTGCTTGTGTGTACTTAAGGGTGCTTGTGGGTGCTTGTAGGTACTTGTGGGTGCTTGAAGGTACTTGTGGGTGCTTGTGGGTGCTTGTGGGTACTTGTGGGTGCTTGTAGGTACTTGTGGGTGCTTGTAGGTACTTGTGGGTGCTTGTAGGTACTTGTGGGTGCTTGTAGGTACTTGTGGGTGCTTGTAGGTACTTGTGGGTGCTTGTGGGTGCTTGTAGGTACTAGTGGGTGCATGTAGGTACTTGTGGGTGCATGTAGGTACTTGTGGGTGCATGTAGGTACTTGTGGGTGCTTGTAGGTACTTGTGAGTGCTTGTGGGTACTTGTGGGTGCTTATTGGTACTTGTGGGTGCTTGTGGGCACTTGTGGGTGCTTGTGGGTACTTGTGGGTGCTTGTAGGTACTTAAGGGTGCTTGTGGGTGCTTGTAGGTACTTGTGGGTGCTTGAAGGTACTTGTGGGTGCTTGTGGGTGCTTGTAGGTACTAGTGGGTGCTTGTAGGTACTAGTGGGTGCTTGTAGGTACTAGTGGGTGCTTGTAGGTACTAGTAGGTGCTTGTAGGTACTAGTAGGTGCTTGTAGGTGCTTGTAGGTACTAGTGGGTGCTTGTAGGTACTTGTGGGTGCTTGTAGGTACTTGTGGGTGCTTGTAGGTACTTGTGGGTGCTTCTAGGTACTTGTGGGTGCTTCTAGGTACTTGTGGGTGCTTCTAGGTACTTGTGGGTGCTTCTAGGTACTTGTGGGTACTTGTGGGTGCTTGTAGGTACTTGTGGGTGCTTGTGGGTGCTTTTGGGTATTTGTGGGTGCTTGTAGGTACTTGTGGGTACTTGTGGTTGCTTGTGGGTACTTGTGGGTGCTTGTAGGTACTTGTGGATGCTTCTAGGTACTTGTGGGTACTTGTGGGTGCTTGTAGGTACTTGTGGGTGCTTGTGGGTGCTTGTGGGTATTTGTGGGTGCTTGTAGGTACTTGTGGGTGCTTGTAGGTACTTGTGGGTGCTTGTAGGTACTTGTGGATGCTTGTGGGTGCTTGTAGGTACTTGCTCCAGGTGCTTGTAGGTACTTGCTCTGGGTGCTTGTAGGTACTTTTGCTACATAAAAGTTTGAAATTGACAATCTCGGATCGTCTTTGTGAAGTTTTAAGGATATCCGAATTTCATATTGGCCTTATGACAATTTTGAGCTAAATGTTAAACGGACATAAATCAGCATTTTTAAAAATTTTGTAAAATTTTCCATTTGGTCCTATTTCTGGGGTAAAAAAATGTATTATGTTAATTACAATAAGAATACTAACTTTTATTGATTTACGTTTTTTTTAAGTATCATTAAAATAAATGTCTGATTGAGCTAAATTTATGGTCCCCTTTATATATGTTTCTGCTTAGTGCAGATTTTGAAAATGTAAAACAGTTTCTTAACATTCTTAATTAAAATGAAGACTGAAGGAACAGATATTAATCAAAAATGTCTTGATTAGAATCAAGACCTAAAAAGTATCGATAAGACTGAGGTTATCACTTGTCTGAGGTTATCACTTGTCTGAAGGATCAGATATTAATTTTTCTTTTTAATTGAAACTTAAATGCATGCTTAAGAAAAAACAACGTTCCATTACCGTTTTCCGTTGAAATAAATTATTTTACTGGTAATCAATTTCAAAAATTTACTTATCTCGGCTTTTCGACCACAATTCCATTCCCCGAAAACATTTTATCATTACATTAATTACTTTTGGGAGATAACGTGTCAAAATAACCTATAAAACAATAAAAAACTGTAATAGCGGTCTGTTTAGCCATGACAAGAACCTTTTAAAAGTTTCAAGCACTATATAACCCTTTCGAGACTAACAGGACCTGAGCAAACTATAGCTTAACCTGCTACTAGTACGACCAGGGAGAATTGATGTAAACTGGAGTTGAAATTTCATCATGTGCGACCTCGGCCTTGAAACTCTCCCATAGTCCCAGTGTGTGTAGAACATAATTTTTTCGCTGTTATCTGCCAAAACCAATCTTTCTTGGTAGTGCCACCTCCTCACTTGAATTTTTCATGATATATTAAGGTTTGAACGAACAAAATTCTAGATTACCATTTTCACTACCATGTCCCTCTGCTAACTTGAAGCAAACTTTCCTCTCTTTTTGCTGCTTATTACTGGTGCCATTCCCTTGACTTTCTGTGCGTTATAACTACAATCATGAGTTTATTTAATTCAAACCAAGATATAAAAAAATTGGATTTTTTTCCTTTTGTGCTACTTAGAATTTACAAATGTATATAACGTTGTCCTTGCCATATCAAATAGTCTCTAACCATTGCTAGAAACTAGAGAGAGAAATTGGGCAGTAACACTGATCATGCCCTGAACCATGAAAAAGAACAATACGACGGTTGACTAAAGTACACTTGACATTACATCATTTTGCAAAACCGCGAGTAAAAATCTTACTGTCCCTATTGAATTTGGCGCCATTTGTTTTAGAATAATTAAAATGTTCCACTGCGAAGCGTCCCGGTCACGAATGGGGAAGTAACGTCTTTAGGAACCTTTTAAAATGCAAAACCATACACGTACTCTCCCAAAAGTAATTAATGTAATGATAAAATGTTTTCGGGGAATGGAATTGTGGTCGAAAAGCCGAGATAAGTTAATTTTTGAAATTGATTACCAGTAAAATAATTTATTTCAACGGAAAACGGTAATGGAACGTTGTTTTTTCTTAAGCATGCATTTAAGTTTCAATTAAAAAGAAAAATTAATATCTGATCCTTCATCAAGACATTTTTGATTATAACTGTTTGGTACTAAATCCTCAGCGATCAACACACAATTGCCTTGACGTGGGACAAAAATGCACATCCTTCGCAAATAGTTAAGGGCTAATGGAGTAATGATGAGGGAACTATTTATCGCGTATGTGATTCGGTTTAGCAACCTCGCTCCAAATTTTAATATGATGTTGGGAAGAATCACGTTACAATTACCCCGCTTTGTGGTACGATTCTCTCGAAGAGAAGTAATATATATTTCTATTGTTACTTATAGTTACTAGCCTGATACTAGCAGAGGTATACCCCCCAAGCCCGAACCCGACTTGTTTTTTTCGGGGATACTTTGACCCCGTACGAACTCTAGTATACATATATAAGACATTGTTATTACCAGGCGGCACCATATGTTTTTGAGAACGGTCAGGGAGAGACAACTGGTTACATGATTAAATTCCTAGATGTACTACGTAGGCTTGATAATTACAAGTAAGAATAAATCATTTTGTCAGTGGATAGCATTCGGATGATGTGATCGTGTTTTCTAGCGTTACTTTGATTCAGACGAAAGTCCCATTTTGGGGCTCGAAAGTTGGTGATTCTTGGGCCGGAGTCTTCAGTGCACTACAAAGAAATGTCCGTTGCTTTTGATTCATTTCTAAGTTAGATTCCCAATCTACCGAAAACAGGAGGGAAAACCCCGGCAGAAGGATGTCTCGTGGTGTTTAGCTAATTAATTAGCGTATGTGACGTTTAGGACTTGCCAGGAACCCAACAACGCTGGCAGATTTTCAAACACCATGAAACTTGGTATTGGCTTGATATTACCGTCGTAGGCATACTTCTACACATTTTATACCCTTCTGCCGAGTGAAGGTACAAAACGTTTTCAGACTGAAGGCTATTGATATTGTCTAATAGTTCTAAAAAAGCTGGTTACTCCGATTAAAGTAGTACTCTACAGTGTTGATATTTCTTTGTTTGGGGGGCCATATCTCCGTAACCAAATGTTGTACACCCCATGCTATTTGATACTTTCCACTCAGTTGGGCCCAATATACACGCTCCTTTATAATTGATAGTCTTTTCAAGAACACTCTGTATATCAATTACACGCCGATTAAGACAGATTTGAAGTAACGTGCATTTTGAGCAGAAATTTCTGACCAACTCAAACAATAATTACGTCAAATAAGCCCTATGACTACATTATTATATATTTATTTCAATATGGTGCCAAGTATAGGGAGAGGGCGTTTGTCAGGGAGGGAAAGAACATCCGACGTCATTTTATACCTCTACTTAGGGGAGCGTTTGTAGGCGCGACACTGAAATTCCCCCGTTAGGGGGATGGAATCGAGGTAAGAGATATAAGCCTATGACGTGGCAAGAATGGGTTTGCCCTCTCCCTATTACACTGCAATTTTCGGAGGCTTCTAATGTCAAATTCATGGTTTTACCATTTACAGGAGTTCGATTTTACTTTAATTCCACTGGGACTGTACAAAGATAATTTCAACGACTTCGCTACATCTTATCCAATTTCAATTGAAACCTTCAATATATTATTTGGAACAAGCGAAAAAAATGAAAACCACATTTTCTCCGTTATCGATAAATGGGTAATGTTCTTAAACACTTTCGCAGAGCGTATACTACAATATCTTGACTGACGATTGGACCAAAACTTCTTACGTGTGCCATAGATAAGCGTAGTGGTAGTGGGATTGGCTCTGTTCATTTATATGACGGGCAAACTAAACTCCTACGTCAGAGCGAACTCGGAAATACACTTTATGTATCTGTTGCAATGCCTACTGGGGACAAGTAAGAATCCTCACAGAGGCTCCATACAGTGACGTGTCCGGTATTCTTAGTACCGACTGGACACTACGCTCGCTACACGTCATAAAACGCTGTTTTAAAATCATAATATTTCTTAAAGGTCCGCAAAGTGTCAAATGTTCGGGAGTCGCCCGTTTCCTTTCTGTTTTGTGGTCTCTTTCGTCATTCATTTTGTTGTTGTTCGTATCATCAGAAATGACGTCACAGTTTTCGAGCAAAACGGAACTCCTTCCCTTCGATACCATGGAAGACATTTTTCTCTTTCCCAATGCAAAGCCTTTACTCTTCAAAGGCACCCACTACGTCAAATCCATTCGAGTCAGTATGCTATGGAAGCGTATATGAATTTACTAGGGCTGTGCGAGCCTTGATTTTTTGGGTTCGAGCCGAGCCTCGAGAATTGCTTTTTTCGGTTATCAAGCTTCGAGCCGAGCCTCGAGATTCTTATCTGGTTTCGAGCTTTTATCGAGCCTAAAATTTCAATGCCGAGCCTTAACGACTTTAAATTTTAGCTCTTAATTTGGAATGATAATCCTTTACAATTTCAATTACTGTCCTTAGTAAAGAAAAAACCCTACTAATTCGTAAATATAACAGATAAACTTTTATTTGACTATAATTAATCTTGAATCCTATTATCATTAATCGAAATTACTTACGTGCATTGTCAATCGCATTAATAATACAAACCAAGAGTATTTTTCTATACATAAAAAAGTAAAACTAAAACTTCAAGAATTATTTTTCATTTTTTTCTTTGCTCAAAAGTGGAAGTAAAACCTCGAGTAAAACTTACGCCAATCAAATGTGGGCTTACAAAAAAGGCACCTACCAGAATAATTGCCTATTTCGCGCGTCACGTCAGCGTCTCAACATTCAGTAGATTGTGTTATGTGGTAATTCTTGACCTTTAACCTAATCTAGAATCTCACAGACAGCTGACTGAACCTCGATAACCTTAAGCCTTGTCTCGAGCTTTTTTCCGAGGCTCGAAAACTTGTCGAGCCTTTCAAAAGTTGCTTATCGAGCTTCGAGCCGAGTACTCGGCTCGAGGCTCGATCGAGCTTTCGAGTCCTATCTAGTACTCGCACAGGCCTAAAATTTACCACATGGTGCATAGCGTGCGAGACCATGTACATCACAATCGTACTCTTGGCTATCGCGCTAACATGCTCATAATATTAGGAAATACATTTGATATATATTTGTGTAGTGTTCGTACGGGGAACCCGCCCCTACCCCTGTACCTAAGACGTAAAACATAACAAGGGTTTTATTCGGGGTTAGATTTTGATACTTTTGACAATTTTTATACCTGTTCCAAAAAAAAAAAGTCAAATTCATCTCAAATAAGGTCTCCTTTATATGAAGCAGGAGGTAACGATGAAACAGACTGCAAAGTTTACCATCCTCCTTGTCGCGGAACAGTGTCCTTCAACACCCTTCTTTTATAATAGCAATGGCTCTTCGTGGGAACCGCTGCTGCGTATAGCTCGGAATTTAGTGTGCTTTTAATAGTTACTATAGCCTGATACTAGCAGAGGTATAATCCTCCTCATTAATAAGATAATTTCCAAATACCAAGAAATTTTTGATAATTTTTTACAATTCTCAAGCCTATGTTGTCTCACCCCGACGTGAGCGATCCAGACTTTTTTTTTTCGGGGATAACTTGACCCCACCCCCCGGGATAACTTGACCCCAACCCCGATTAATATTTTACCCCGTACGAACTTTATGTTTGTGATATTCATTCAATGCCTTTAAATTTTCACAGAACACAAGTGCAGGTTTTGCTATACTTTGATTCCATTGTTGAAGCATTTCCTTTAGGCACGACAGCGCCTTTGTAGAGACCCCTAATGTTTAAATTTTTCTTTAGAAAAGGTGCCTAAATAACCGGGCATACGCGGAGTTATTCAAAAGAGCGGATGAAGATCCTGGTTCAAGTTTCAAGACTCGGAGAACCATAGAGAACAGTCCAGACATTCAATCGGATATCGAAAATCGGAGCAAATTCTTTTACTTTATGAGCCGTTACAACTGGGAAGTCATCAAGGCCAGTTATGCCATGACCAAAAAGTGCAAAATGAAATCAGGCAAAACAATTAGTTTAAGCTTAACGACGATGTTTTTCAAGAAAAACATTTCACGAACTCTAATTAAGACCGTCAACAAAAGGCGAGTTGATCAACTCAAATGGCCCGGGTTTTCAAAAAACAGAACATTACGTACAAAATGGTAACAATATATTGTTCTTTCTATTGTTTAGAATGCGCCAACTGAGCGAGGGTAATTGCTTCGAGGACCGGAACCCGTATTTTCAAAACGAATTGCATCCATGTCAGAAAACCGAAACACCGGATATATTCGTCGTTATCAACGTATCCGCTTTCATGGTCATTTTCTGTATTTGTCTCATTGGCTTCACAGTTTCCTTGATCACTCTCGTACTCGAAATATACGTGCACATGTTATTCAAGATGCACCTTGAAAGATAACATGGTGACACCTTAAACATAAACTAACCATTTTTTCGGGTTTTAAAGAGTATCACGCAACGTTTATCCCCAAGAAGCTAATTTCTTCGTTTTGATAGAGGATATGACTTTATATATAGTTCGGGCAGAAATCGCGGCTGCTAAAAATCAGCTAATTTGCTAATAACGCCGAACAAGATTAATGAGATTCTGTTGAAAACTTTAATGGCTTGTCAAAATATTTGTCAAAAAGCCTTCAGATCACTTGTTTCTTATTCTGTTCAAAGATAATATACCAAGAGGAGGAAAAACTTTGTAAATAGGAACCGACTCTGAATTTGTAGGAACTAGTTCCGGTTGTTCACGTGACCGTGTTATCTGCTTAAAAATTACCTTTTGTACGTCAATGGTAAACCCAGAGATCAACCCTTTGCCACCACCAAAAATAAGCAGCCGACATAATTTAACCAATAAAAGGCGTCGCTGCTTAGCCAATCAACAAAAACCGGATCTAGTTCCTCCAAAACCGTGGCCGGGCTCTTCAAAAGCCATGGGAAAGGCTAGACTTTCTGCTCCTCTTGATATATTCTCTTTGTTCTGTTTTAGCTAAGTGTGGTTATATAATAACCAGACTAGCTTAAACGAGCATGGTATGTAGTCTGTGGAGGGTACACGAAAAACCAGTCTGGCTAGACATAATTTAAGGCAAGATTCGCTACCATCTTCGATCTCGTATATTGCGAAAGAATACATCGGAGCTATTATGACTTATGAGTTTACAGCGGCTTTCGTGACTTGGGACAGTCGTAAAACAAGTTTATCGGGTCCATGGTTACACTTCTGTATATATATATAAATACATATATAAATACATAAATACATATGTACAGGATGTTTTTGAAAGGTCCATCAATAATGAAGGAGCGTGTTTATTGGGCCCAATTGAGAGGAAAGCAAGAACATGGGGTGTACAACAATTGAAATATTTGTATTACCTTCAATAAAAAATATTTCGCTAACAATGGTCTTTTTTCTTAATTATTCTTAAAGTTGTAAGAACTATTTTCAAAAGCATAAAAGACACTTTCCAATCGCACAAACACCATCAAAAACTCACCTACCACAACCTGACCACGATTGATTTAATAATTAAGGTGTGGAATGGAATCTAGCACGTTAATACTTCCTAGAAGTTGGAAAACTATCTAAACACGCAACCTTTTCCACTCCTGCCAAGAAGAAAAAGTTGGAGAAACGTCGAACAAGTCAGTTAATTTTTCCAAATGGGTTCCGCTATTTTCCATAACGACCGCACCCAAAAGGTTTCTTCAACAATATGTAGAATCGTACATCGCGTCTATTTCGAAAAGGAGCGCTTATATCGACGTTGTACCACATTATCTTTACGGAATTTTGATAAAAATACCTATAATATTCAAACTGACCGAAATTAAAGTAGGTAAAATAATTTGCATCGCCTAATGGACGACGAAATATCAAAGCACTACCAAGTTCCCTTGGTAAAGGTAAGGAGATTCTAAATTTTACGTATGCATTAAGTTCGTACGGGTATTTTTTCCCTCGACCTCGGTACCCAAGATGTAAAAATGTAGGGATTGGATTTTGGTACCAGGAAACAAATTTTTGACCTGTTCCAAAAACTATCGTCTGATTCGTCTCAAATAAATAATACTTTATAAAAAGCAGAGGGTAACGATTAAACAGAATATACAGTAACAGAGACCAAACTTCACCATTCTAATTGTCGCGGACGGGGCGTCCCTCCCCTTCTTTAATAACCGCGTCCCCCACCCTTCTATTATAAGGGCAATATTTGGCCCTTCGCGGGAATCGAAGCCCCTGCGTATAGCTCGGAATTTGGATTATATCAGAAGGGGATAATAGAAGAAGGATGACATTCTGTATCTTCTTAATACTTTAGTTATGTAACATGATTCTTCCCACGCCCACCCTTTTTTGTTGGCTCGCCAGCTCATCAAACTTCAGATGGAGTGAACTCTATAACTGTTTGGTAAAATCCTCAGCAATCAACCCACAAACTTCGTCTTGACGTATGACAAAAATCCACATCCTTCGCAAATAGTTAAGGGCTAATAGAGTAATGATGAGGGAACTATTTATCGAGTATGTGACTCGGTTTAGTAACCTCGCTCCAAATGTAAAATTACGTTCGGAAGAATCACGTTACAATTACCCCGTTTTGTGGTACACTATCTACACTTCTGTCCAAGAGAAGTAATATATTTTTCTGGTGTAGCCTGATATAGTAGAGGCGTACATTCACTAATAAATACCGAGAAATTTTACAAGTTTTACCTCTCCGAGTGACGATGACGTATGTATTACACTGGACGTGGCTGTGCATGTGTGTCTGTCAAATCAGAGCAAATGTGTTCGCAGAAAGCAATTTTGTCTTCTACTCCCATCGTTAGGATTAAGAAGTACGCGGCGATCGGCTAGGGTTACGAGAAACGTTTAGCTTATCAATGGCAGAGCTTCCACCAAAGGTTCACGCAAGTGTGGGTATTCTTTTCAATCTCATTATAAATTCCCAAAAATTGTTGAATTCAAACGTCAACAATAGCTATGTTTAAAATGATTTTAGGAATAAAGTTTCTTAAAATGATTTTAGGAATAAAGTTTCTTAAAACAATTTAACTAGAATTAAGGTAAATTAATGACGATTAAAATAATTAATATCAATTATATTTATTTATTTATTTAAGAAAAACCTCTTAATTGCGTCCTGACTCGGAGTGGTTTAATTTGGTTTCCCAACTTTTTGATAATTTTTCTACAATTCTGAAAGCTATGTTCGCTTACCCCAACGTTTGCGACCCCCAAACCCGAACCCGACTTGTTTTTTGCGGGGATACCTTGACCCCGTACGAACTCTAGTATACACATATATAACACACATTGTTATTACCAGTCGACACCATATGTTTTTGAGAACGATCAGGGAGAGACAACTGGTTACATGATTAAATTCCTAGATGTACTACGTAGGCTTGATAATTACAAGTAAGAATAAATCATTTTGTCAGTGGATAGCATTCGGATGATGTGATCGTGTTTTCTAGCGTTACTTTGATTCAGACGAAAGTCCCATTTTGGGGCTCGAAAGTTGGTGATTCTTGGACCGGAGTCTTCAGTGCACTACAAAGAAATGTCCGTTGCTTTTGATTCATTTCTAAAGTTATATTCCCAATCTACCGAAAACAGGACGGAAACCGGGCAGAAAGGGGTTCGATCGAAACCTTTTTGACTCCGAGCCCGATGAAGTTCCGTTTGTCCGGGCGTAAAGCGTGGTTTTCACTTGGCGTAAATTGCGACGTTTTCGCCAGCCTCAAGCGACAACCGAAAAATAAGGACCTCCGACCAATCGCTTAACGCCGTGCCTTTCTGTTAACAAAATTTCCGTTGTACGCTCTACATCTCGCGCCACGATTATCACATATCAAGCAACTTTCATCAAACCTCGCGCTAAATCTCATTCGGCACGAGAATTTTGTAAACATGAAGGCAGGGCGTTACGCGATTGGTCTGAGGTCCTTATTTCAAATTATCCATAAAATCTGAACCTAATTTGAATTTTAAAATCATTCGGAGATATTTCCTGAATGTTTCACTATAGTCTTATAATTAGTAGAAGAATCGACAAAAAAAAATCACTTTATTTTCCACTTCACCCTCCCTTTAATAATAAAATTCATTGTTTTACGATTTACAGGAGTTCGATTTTTCCTTGATTCCACTGGGACTGTTCAATGATAATTTCAAAGACTTCGCTACATCTTATCCAATTTTAATTCAAAGCTTCAGTATATTATTTGGAACACGCCAAACAAATGAAAACCACATTTTTTCTGTTGTCGATAAATGGGTAATGGCACTATCGCACCACTTACTACAATTTAAATATCTTAACTGACAATTGGACCAAAACGTCTTACATCTACCATAGATATGCGTAGTGGTTGCGGGATTTTCTCTGCTCCTTTATATGACGGGCAAACTAAACTCATTCGTCAGAGCGAACTCGGAAATACCCTTTATGTACCTGTTGCAATGCCTACTGGGCACAAGTAAGAATCCTTACATAGAGTGACGTATCCGGTATTCGACGTACCGTCCGGACACTACGCTCACTACGCGTCATAGAACTCTGTTTTAAAATCATAATATTCTTAATCGAGTTCGCTCTTAAAGGTCCGCAAAGTGTCAAATGTTCGGGAGTTGCTCGCTTCCTTTCTGTTTTGTGGAGTCTGTCGTCATTCATTCTGATGGTGTTCGTATCATCGGAAATGACGTCACAGTTTTCGAGCAAAACGGAACTCCTTCCCTTCGATACCATGGAAGACATTTTTCACTTTCCCAACGCAAAGCCTTTACTCTTCAAAGGCGCCCACTACATCAAATCTATTCGAGTCAGTATCAAAGATGGGACTTTACTTTTAGCACATGCTGCATAGCGTGCGAGTTATTTCATATCACGATCGGGTTCTTGCATTAATATATGCTCATAATATTAGTCAATACTTTCAATATATGTTTGTGTAGTGTTCGTACGGGGACACCGTTCAGGCCCATGTACCTAAGACGCAAAATGTAATCAGGGTTTTATTCGGGGTTAGATTTGGTGGTAGGAAACTACTTTTGGACCTGTTCCAAAAATATTCGTCTCAAATAGGTTCTCCTTTATAAGAAGCAGAGGACAACGATTAAACAGACTACAGTAACAAAGACCGCAAAGTTCACCATTCTCCCTTCTTTTATATTTGACCCTTGTGGGAACCGCTGCTGCGTATAGCTCGGAATTTAGTGTGCTTTTAATAGTTACTAGCCTGATACTAGCAGGGGCATAATCCTCATTACTAGATAAGCTAATTTCCACATAACAAGAAATTTTATGATTTTTGATCATTTTTCTACAATTCTGAAAGCTACATTGTCTCACCCCGACGTGCGCGACTCGACCCCAATTAATATTTTACTCCGTACGAACTCTATATTTGTGCAGGGATAGATTTAATTTTAGAAGTAGGAATGGAGAACGGTTAGTATTTACTTCAGTCTCACTCATAGCCCAGTATAGAGCCCCTCCCTCAAACACGTAACGCAAAGTTTAAATTATCTTATTGACTCACTTAAACTACATTTTGATGACGTTGCTGATGGGGACGGCGAAAAACCCGTAATTCCTTTTACCTCGGTTGCTTTGACCCGCCTCTTCTTTCATACCCCTCCGTCCCGTGGAAGGGGGTCCGGGACTTTGACGCGCGCCCACATTACTCTGTTATCCATTCCTACTTCTAAAATTAAATCTATCCCTGATTAGTGATATTCATTTCAAATGTCTTAAAACTTTCACATTAGAAGTTCAGGTTCGATTGTTGAAGCATTGCCTTGGCCCGACAGTGTGAAATAAAGTGTTGTTTGTAGAGACCCCTAATGTTTAAATTTTTATTTAGAAAAACAGTCTAAAAAACCGAGCATACGCGGAATTAGTCAAAAGAGCGGATGAAGATTCAGGTTCAAGTTTCATGACTTTGAGTACCATAGAGAACAGTCCAGACATTCAATGGGAAATCGAAAATCGGAGCAAATTCTTTTACTTCATCAAACTTTGTAACTGGGAAGTCATCAAGGCCAGATATGCCATGACCAAAAAGTGCAAAATGAAATCAGGCAAAACAATTAGTTTAAGCTTAACGACAATGTTTTTCAAGAAAAACATTTCAAGGACTCTAATTAAGACCGTCAACAAAAGGCGAGTTGATCAACTCAAATGGCCCGGGTTTTCAAAAAACAGAACATTACGTACAAAATGGTAACAATATATTGTTATTTCTATCGTTTAGAATGCGCCAACTGAGCTAGGGTAATTGCTTCGAGGACCGGAACCCGTATTTTCAAAACGAATTGCATCCCTGTCAAAAAACCGAAACACCGGATATATTCGTCGTTATCAACGCATCCGCTTTCATGGTCATTTTCCGCATTTGTCTCACTGGCTTCACAGTCTCCTTGATCACTCTCGTACTCGAAATATACGTGCACATGTTATCCAAGGTGCAACTTGAAAGTTAATATGGTGACACCTTAAACAGAAACTAACCACTTTTTCGGGAATTAAACGTTCAACCACGCGAAACATGAGAAGGGAAATTTACATGATTTTAAACCATGCATGTTACCGCGCCGGAATTTGTAAAGATTGTAAACGTAAGAAATAAACGACAGTGAAAGATTTGGGGAACTTTGTATAATGGACGCTGTTACATCAGAGTCACATGGTTCCATTGATTGATATTAGCCAGAAATTGAATACCCTTTCAAGCAAAGAAAATATACGCTCCAGGAATGGAAGCTATGTCTGGGGGTTGGGTTGACCAAGGAACTTCCGGTCTATGCTATTTCAATGTAGCCGAAAATACCTCGGTCAACCGAGCCTGCCTTTGGAGCGTACTAGGAGGGGCCAGACAAAAATTTACACTAGAGGAAGCTACACTTTCCATTCCTGGGGCGTGTATCTTCTTTGTTTCAAGTCACTAAATGCACTTTTCTGAGAAACTAGTTCAAAGACAGTCCACAATGTCGTCCAATTGCCTTTACGAAATACAAATGATTACTTTGTCCTTGATACCAGTCGCTACCATGTTTTTGAGAAACGATAACGGAGAAACAACTGGGCCAGTCACTAAAATTTTTTAGATGTTCTTAAAAGGCTAACTTGATGATATAAAGTGGGACTAAATTATAGTCTGTGAACGGAATTTTGGTGAAGTTATATAAAACGATTCTGATCAGGTTTTTCAGAGTTACTTTGATGCAGAGTAAGGTAAAACCTTGAGGCATTAAAGTTGGTACTTGCTGGGCTCTTCGGTATAGGCAAAAAGAAATGAAAGTCGCTCATATTTTATTTCCGAATGGAGATTGATAATCCGTGCTCGGCATTAACAACGTAAAATATTCAAACCCCCGACTTATACCTGACTTTCCCTCATTTTCCAAATTCCTGACTTATCCAGGTTCTGTACCAATCCCGTCTGTTGATTTTAAATAAGGGCAAAGCTAAACTTGCAATTATGGGAATTGGTTGCGTTGGTTGCAATATCTTCTGGCAACAAGCAGGGCCGGATTAAAGGGGAGCCGAGGGGGCACTGGCCCCCGGGCGCAAGGCTTGTTGGGGCCGCATTGAGTTAAGCTGTTCCCCCTTAGCGACACTTGCTGTTCAGTTTTTCTGACTTAAGGGGGCGCACAGTATCTCGGCCCCCGGGTGCAAAATTGCTTACTCCGGCCCTGGCAACAAGTAATAACTTTGAAAGTATTTCTGAAATAATCCGTGTCCGCAAAGTTTTTCCCATTTAAATTTCCCCTCCATGGCCGCATTCCTCCCCCACTTCGTATTGATTCGTGAACCACGCGCCTTGTACGTAAGCCACAAAAGCCACTTAACTATTTAACCCCGTAGATCACGTCTCCCGTCGCCTAGCAACGTCCGTAAACAAAACGTATGTCCGGTAAACTTCCAAAGCGTGCGTGCAGACGAAAAGCGAACAGGGCGCGAATAACACGATGGATTTCCAGTATGTTTATATCAAACCCCCGTCGTCTAAAAGTGGCAGCGAAACTTCCAGGTTGCACAGATTAAGCTACAAACCAGCGGAACTAATAGTCAACATCGAGCCCGATGACACCCTTATGGAAAATTGGGAAACCTTCCGAGTCATGGACACGGGGACGCAATGCGGATCGCAAATATCAGCCCATGATGTTCGTTAAGTATAAATTTACATTACCCAACGATAGAATTGCACATGATCTCGGTAATTTGCACCTCAATAAAGATGTAATAGTCTAATAAGGTGGCAATTTGCATCTCAATAATACAATAAGGTGGCAATTTGCACCTCAATAAAGATGTAATAGTAAAATAAGGTGGCAATTTGCACCGCAATAAAGATGTAACAGTCTAATAAGGTGGCTCCTATGGGCAGGGCTGTCTAGAGAGTTTGTGGGTCCTGGTTAAATTGATAAAATCGTAGGCCCTATCAAGACAGCACATCACGTGATCCGCGTCCCGGGGAAACAGACCGAATTTCCCCCTCTATCGACGGCCCTGCCAATGGGGATGTATGTATACAGATTTACACAAATGCAAATAAATATCCATTACACTTCATATACGACATTTTGGATAGAATAGGACTTGGACTCTCACACTCTTAATTAACGCTACATTCTACAGGTTGTTCGAAAAAAAGAGTGGCAGGAACCACCACTCTTGTGTCTTGTCCCTCGATCCCGAAAAAATACAAAATATTTTCATAAATTCGTCCCCAAGTTATTTGCTTTAATCTATTTTTTTGCAGGTATCTACTGAGAGTAGTAACCGGGTGTCCAGAGGAATTAACCACCGAGAAGGGGGCTGGCCCAAGGACGTCAATTGCGAGGATGAAGAACAAAAAGTTCGATTCAGGAAAAAGATCGAGAAAAAGGAACATTTCGCCAAAGCGGTCGTGCAATTGGGAAACGTAATTATAGCAATCTTATCTACGCTTCATGTGTCTTCCCCGATGACCCGCAGTGCACTATCAGGGTTCGGACGAAATTTTTCTATTGAAAATCCCTGACTTTTCCAGGTTATCCCTGACCAAATTTTGGCAATATCCCTGACCATATTAAGGTGTTTAAGGAGCCCACTTCATCACACCTGTCTCATATTTAACATTGCTCGAAGCATGGTTTGATGTACGGAACGAAATCCCTGACATATCCCTGACTTTTTAGGAAAAACCTTAAAATCCCTGACTTATCCCTGACTTTTTCTCTTAATTTTCACATCCCTGACTTATCCAGGTTTTCCAGGTTATCCAGGTTCCGTACGAACCCTGACTATAATGAATTTGTGGTGGTTATTGCCTGTGCATGTTTAAATGCAGCCAGTGTATCATGTAGAAATACGGGGATTTATGCGACAAAAATTGGGGAAACAGCGTAAAGGTTTTGGCAAACTTCATAAAGTTGTTTTTATCATTTTGGGAAATTATGGCGTAATTTTTTTCTTAATTATTGGATGAATTATCCACTTGAGTTATCAAAGATTAATTTTAAAAGTAAATGTTTACTAAAATGTCAATATAAGCTAATCCTCTCCGCAGGTATGGCTCGAATTAAGCTTGCTTAATAGCTTAGAGCGCGTATCGTTTAAAAAGAATCGTTGGACGTCTGTTTTCAACAGTGCAATTGATATTTCTCGGAAAGAGAAACAATCGCCAACCTACTGTGATATCCATTTCTAACCCCTAACCCGACTCCCCCCTATTCTGTTTCGATTTGTCCGAGAAACTATTTCTTGGGAATATATGAAGCCGCGTATCTTTATCTTCTCTCGCATGGACTATCACTGAGTGTTGGGGCATACAATGTACTGTCTCCTCTGTACTACCAAGGTTCGTGGGTGGTGCAATTTTTAGATGGGACTTAAGTTTGTTTACGAATGCCCGAACTTTACACAACGCTGTTAGACAAAATCGAACGTAATTTGAATTTTGTGGGCTTTATGACTACATTACACCAGGGATAGATGTAATTTTTGAAGTAGGAATGGAGAACGGTTAGTATTTACTTCAGTCCGACTCATAGCCCAGTATAGAGCCCCTCCCTCCAACACGTAACGAAAAGTTTAAATTATCTCATTGGCTCACTTAAACTACGTTTTGATGACGTTGCTGACGGGGACGGCGAAAAATACGAAATTTATTTTTACGTATGACCCGCCTCTTCTTTCATACCCCCCCCCCCGTCCCGTGGAAGGGGGTCCGGGACTTTGACGCGCGCCCAGATTACTCTGTTCTCCATTCCTACTTCTAAAATTAAATCTATCCCTGATTACACTACGCCAATCAGCAGATCCGTATTTACACGTTATAGGGTTATAATATAACTTATTCAAAACCCAATACTTAAAATCCGACTTACAAAAACCATCGAAATAATTTTTGAATGATTAAAAAGTTGGTAGAAAATTGCATCAAACAAAATGTGGCCATCGAACTATGCGAACGATACTTCCCCAACCAAGACGGACAAGATGACAACTTAAACGAACTTACCTTAACCGATGACGAAGATGAACTGGACGATGACGTCATTGACGAATCCAAAGTTACAACCATCAGCGTCTTGAAACCACCGGGAGTTTACAACCACTCTGTCTCCAAGATATCCTTTTGTCCGGATGACCGCAGTAAATTGGCCATCGCCCACTGCGATTTCGAGTTCTTCGCCACGTTACCGTTGGAACCGGTCAGTTCTTACATTTGGGATAAAGGTACGGTGCAATTTTCTCAAGTTTGTAATATAAAATTGTGGCATTGTTCAATCGTTTCGAATTTTTTTTTTCACTTTTGTAGAAGTTCCAATTCAACCGAAAGCCGAAATTAAGCCACAGTCTCCGTTGATTTGCCTCGAATATTGTCCCAAAGATCTGAACGTTTTGCTGGGAGGATGCTATAATGGACAAATAAGTAATATTTCATATCAGAATGGTCTTCGTGTTTCTTTCCTAAATTTAGACATCCTAAGCATACATTTCGTTACACAGGATTCGTACAAAATTTTTAATTGAAAATCCCTGACTTTCCAGGTTATCCCTGACCAAATTTTGGCAATATCCCGGACCATTTTAAGGTGTTTACCAGAGCCCACTTCTTCACACCTGTCTCAAATTTAGCATTGCTCGAAGCATGGTTTGATATACCAAACGAAATCCCTGACATATCCCTGACTTTTTAGGAAAAACTTTTAAATCCCTGACTTATGCCTGACTTTTTCCCATAATTTTCATATCCCTGACTTATCCAGGTTTTCCAGGTTATCCAGGTTCCATACGAACCCTGCTTAAACAGGATTCGCACGAAATTTTTAATTGAAAATCAGGTTACTTCCGACCATTTTACACATATTTCATAGGTAATTTGGTCGCCTAGGCTCATATTAAGTATTGCTCGACGCTTAGTTTGATAAACCAATAAGGAATTCCCGATTTTATACAAAAAATTTATATCTTCGACTTATCCCTGTCCTTTTTCATAATTTTTCAAGTCCCTGAAACATCTAGGTTGCACCAGAAGTATATAATACTTCTCTTCGAGAGAAGTGTACCACAAAGCGGGGTAAGTGTAACGTCACTCTTCCCAACATCGGAACATTTAGAGCAAGGTTACTAAAACGAATCACACAATACGCGATAAATTGTTCCCTCATCATTACTCTATTAGCATTTAAATATTTGGCAAGACGCGCTTGTGCATTTTTGTCGCACGTCAAGACGAGGTTTGTGGGATGATTGCTGTGGATTTAGTGCCAAACAATTATAGAATTCACCTTACGGTGCGATGCCCATTTGTAGTTTGATGAGCGGAAAGCAAACTAAAAGGGTGAGCCTGGGAAGAATGACGTTACATAACTAAAGCGTTAAGAGGATACAGAGTGTCATCCTTCTTCTATTATCCCCTTCTGGTTGCACGCAAACTACGCACATTCTCCGCTTTGATGTCTGACGTCGTTTATAACCAAATAGACCATTCCATTAAATATTTAAAGAGAAACCAACACAATGGGGCACCGCCAGCGGAGCCCGAGTTAACTACACGCGGGAGGCTAGCCGACTCGCACTGCCCCTGTTTATTGCTTCACTTCAGGAATTAATAGAGTGGTCTATTGTGCGCGGGGACGTAAAGCCAAAAGCAATGAATAAATCAGATACTCACATTTTAAGGATGACCGAATTCATTATCCCAAGATGGTGACGTCACATATACGCGAACAAACGCGACTTTCAACTATCACGCGAAACTTCACAAAGCTAACGCGACTAAGATGTATATTTTAAAAAGGTTTAACGCGTTTGGGAAACTGTTTGAAACGTTTTTAAGTTCAATTTCGTTTTAAGTGTCACAGTACGTTCACTTTCGACAGTTAAAGGTTTCCCACTACCCTCTAGGTAGGACCGTAATAAACTTGAGCCCTCGTTGGTCGGCTTCTAGCTGGATGCCAAGACCTTGACATGTGGCCTTCAGATGTGCGCATTAGGGTATGGGACTATGGGTCGCTGCGCTTTGACCTGAAAGTTTGTTAATGCGCGTGCAACTTTTGGTACTGCTCACTATAGCTACAACTGGCATTGCGGATTAGGGTAAAGGACTATGGGTCGCAGCGCACTGACCTGAAAGCTGGGAAAGGGACTATATGACGCAGCACGCTGACCTGAAAGCTGGGTAAGGGATTATAGGACGCAGCGCCCTGACCTGTAAGTCTGCTAATGCGAAAGAAACATTATGCACTCACCCACTAATTGTGGCATCCAGACGAACTCGAATATAACCGTAAATCGCGTCAAGTTCAATTGTAATGGTTGAAAAATGGCACAAAGTTCCATGTAGTTAACCGTTCAAACGCACCACGAAAGCCAAAGTTCGCACAAAATTCCAAGTAGATAACCGTTAAAACGCATCACAAAAGTTCACAGTTCACACAAAGCTCAACGTTGAAGCAGAGCGATTCGGTAACCATCGCGACGTCATTTCAGACGTGATTTGGATACCCTGATCCTCCATGCACTAGACCGCCAAAATCTTGATCCCTCGCTGTTGGCCAAACCAAAACGTGACCATTCATTAAGACATTCAGTCAAAAAACGATCTGCAATTGAAATAAATTCATCGATTTCAGTTAAACATCACAACTATTTCAACATTATGCTTAAATTTTAAAATGTAGCAATCACGAAAACAATATTCCAATTTTACACGCCCATATTCTTGTAGTAAAGTAAGTATGTGTGTTAGGCTTAAAAATGACTAGTGCCATACCATGAGCAAAGTAAACCCAAGCTTAACCCTAAAACCAACCTAAGCCTAATATTAAACGTAAACCCATAGCTTAACCTTAAACCGAACCTAAGCGCAATATTAAACGTAAACCCTAGCTTAACCTTAAACCGAACCTAAGCCTAACCTAAACTACCACACTATAAACACAAACGGGCCACATCCCCAAAATCTATAATAATAATAATATTATTATTTACCTTCAGTTCTTTGGGACCAACGAAAGGGGTCAACTCCGGTCGAACACTCGCCAGCGGAAGTCAGTCATTCTGACCCCGTGTACGGCGCATTGTGGCTTCATACCAAAGGAAGTTCCGAGTGCTTTACGACCTCCACGGATGGCCGGGTTAGTTCTAACTGGCCTTTGCCATTTTTCACGTGACATATTCTGACGCTTGATTTCAGGTTATTTGGTGGGACATTCGAAATTTAAAAGATTCCTTGGAAACCTTGATACTGGACACCAATAAAACGCCCAATCACGTGCCGTCATTGGACAAGGCTTACGGCGGGACATGCTTGGAGTATGAACCCACTATGGTAATTAGGCCACTTCATTGATTCAAATTTGGAAAGAATGGTCGTAGATCGTTTTTGTTACGTAGCCCACGCGGTTTATGGTGGCTACGCAAGAAGGCATCGTTTTGGCTTGCAACCGTAAGGCCAGAGGTCAATCTGGTGATAAAATCACTTCGGTATACAGCAATGGTCATGTGGGTCCCATATTTTCACTGCAAAGGAATCCAAACGTTCCGAAAATCTTCTTGACCAGCGGCGACTCCTCGTGCAAGGTCTGTATAAAAGAAAATTGAATCCTCGCTTAGATTAAGATGCTGTCGAAACTGGTACCTAGGTGTCACATTTCTTGAAAAATTATATTAATAGGGTAACGTTTTAAGGTGGAATTCATAAACGACGGACGCAACGCAATTAGCACAGGCGAAGGCAGGGCGTCGTGCGCAAAGGCAGGACGTTTGCGCACGACGCCCTGCCTTCGTCTGTACTAAATTGCGTCGCGTCCGACGTTTATGAATTCCACCTTTAATCGGCTATCTTGAAGAATAGGTTCCTGTGAGGGTATAAAACGTACGGCAACTTGAACCTCGTAACCTTTGCCCAATTTTTAACAGTACAGGTTAGGTCAAACACCTGATTGACCTATAAGCCTTTTCGAGGTAAAAAAATGGCATAGGCAACCCTCAGTGTCGGAACGTACAAGGGGGTTGATACATTGCCGTCTTTCCGCACTCTAATGATACAAAAAGACTACAGCGCTTGCGCCAAAAAGCGAGATAGAAGGCAAAGTTTACCCCTGTGTCGTTCCCTTTTAGTTAAATCATTCGAAATGGTCTATTCTTCAAAATTGCCCTCCAACGAAAATTTCTTATCCACACATTCCTGTTCCTACATAGCTAATTTGAGCTTACTGAATACTAATATGTTACGAATTTTTTTGCATTTAAAAATGCTATGAATGAAGGTTAAATAAATATACTTATTTATTTGAATTATTAAATAGATTTGGTCTGAAGAAGTCCGTGATTCGCCGATTTTAACTTATGCGTAAGTTCTTTGCAATAGACCAATTCGGAAATTACAAACAGAGAAACCAACACACAAGGGGCGAGGTCGTCATTTGGGGTATTCTCCCTTCTCCAAGAAGCTCCGCCAGAGGCAGTGCGAGTTGGTGCTTGTAGTGCACTCGGGCTCCGTCTGGCGTTACTTCTTGGCGCGAGGGAGATTACCCCAATGGTGGTTCCGAGGCTGTGTGTTGGTTTCTCCGTTTGTAATTAAACGAATTGGTCTAAAGACCAGAAAGACTTTTCCGTAACGTCAGTGTAAACTTCATGGTCAAGCTAAGTACACTAATGAGAGTCATGAACTGTTTAGATTAAAACAGTTTGTTTCTCTAACATATTTTAGGGCTAGCAAGAGTCAAGTGACGGATTCGTGTTGGATGACGTCACGTCCATCCTCCTTTTTATCAGTGACAGATGGAGGACGCTTGTACATTTGGGACTGTCTCTACAGTTCCCATCAGCCTCTTTTCTCTTCACAAGTAAACTATCTTAATTTGAGCATGATAAAAGATGGACTATTTGATAGGCTAACCTTTCCTCTATCAAATAAGACAAAATTGCACTAAGGCTAACAGGGGTCATGCCAATATTTAGTAACCTTATCTAAGTTTATTTTAATAACTAGATCAGCGAAGACACTTTGACAAGAGTGTCGATGCAAGACGATGGTCACCATCAATGTCATTTGGGTGCTTGTGGTACCAAAGGGGGAAATGTCTACCTGCTAGAGTTTAGCCCTGACTTAACCAAGTGTCTCCGGAGAAGAGAAAAGACCAGTTTATCAATGGTAAATTGCGCCAATGAAGTAAATAAATGCTACTAGTTTCTGTAGTGTGTATAGACTAGTGGCGGTAGAGAGGGGCGTAGACTGTGTATCCCTCCATCTGGGAGCGTTCTTGTAAGAGGGGATACTGTGCGCTCCCAGTAGGCGGATGACACTAAGCTAAGAGATAGAAGGGTATGACGTTTGCATACGTAGTACTGCCATTACTCTATTTAAAATAGGTATGCGAAGCTCTGTGGTCGTTTTAGGCACTAGATTACTAATTTATTCAATAAATCTACCACCTTTGTGTAGTTGGAAGGACCATACTACCACTTTGCTTTTTAGAAACTAGTGGCATTACTTCAATACTTATTGGCAACAATTATTCACTTATGATCGCGTATCCATGATTAATAGAGTAATGTCAGTTCACGTAAGCAAACGTCATACCCTTCTATCTCTTAGCTCAGTGTCATCCCCCCTACCAGGCGCGTACAGTATCCCCTCTTACAAAAGCGCGCCTAGAGGGAGGGATACACCGTCTACTCCCCTCTCTAAGGACACTACTCTATGGGCTAACATTTTATTCTAGTTTTTCGAAATGGAAACAGTTCGTGAGCGAATTGTGGAGTCAAGGCACAGGGAATTCAGACTTCGAACGCAAATGGATGAATAATTATCATATTATAATTAAGGAGTTTAATTAAACCTACGCACCAGATATTAATGAATTTCAATCACACTTTCACACTTACCCTAGTAGTTTGACCATTGTAAAATAAAATTTAAAATATCAAAGCAACTTCATTTTTATATTAAAAGCGCACTCATTTCATACCTTAAAGGATAAGATTATGGCTAAAGCTAAAGAATAGACCGCCATAATATTAGACGGAGTTAAAAAAATCTCCTAGTCAAAGGACAAAGGTTGGGATATACAGCAACGCAGTGAACGCACTGTTTCCTTCCTTTATACCGTGGGGGAAAGAAGTTTGATTGCCCTAACTTTCACTTGTGAGTTGGCCAATTCCCGCCTTGAGTGAGGGCTTTACAACGCGGCAAAATTTCGCCAAGGCTTACGATAAAAATTATTAGTTTTTCGTTAAGAAAGGATAGTCTTTAATCTAGTACTAATTATAAATCTACATAATCTGATCTAAAGTATTAGTTTATGGTTAATTATTATAGTAAACTGAATAAATTACCTCACAAATCATCCTTAGAACTTCGAACATCATTCAACATTTCAACCGCAACGTTTCAACATTGATCAGGGTTGTTCCTTCGACTTTTGGAAAGGTGCTTTCCCCAATAGTAAAATGTGCTGATCCAATGGAAGCTTTTTTCAAAATGTGCCTTTCCCCCCCTGGGGTAGGAAAATTTCCGTCCCCCCCAACGAAAGGCTTTTGGCGCCACCTAGTGGCGGAATTTTCGTCCCATAGACGCTAATGTTAAAAATGAAATTTGAAAATGTGCTTTAAACAGGCCAAATGTACTTTCGGTGCTGAAGATCTTAAAATGTGCCGAAAAGGCACAATTGTGCCACTTAGAACAACACTGACATTGATTGAAGGTTCATGGTGGTTTCAATTATAACAGCCGTGAAGAGAAGAGTTTGAAAAGTAACGTCATTTCGAGCATAACCCACTCGATGATGTGCATCACGACGCAAGCTGCTCGCGAGCAGCTCAGCGTCCGGGAGCGCGAATCGAGTGGGCTATGTTTCGAGCGAAGGGAGGAATCAGGGTGGGAAATAAGGATTATTTTAAACTGGACATTGGTCCAGCGACCCCTCTGGCCTGGAATAAATAAACTGGTCCATGACCACTGACCAGGGCGCGTTGAATTGAAGAGGTGGATAATTAAAATATATTAGCTAATGTCTGGACTCTGGAAAGTGGAAACCCTTGAATTTTGTTAGTGGTCCTGTGGACCGCTGACCCTCCTCCGATTTAATTTTTAAACTGGTTCAGGCAATTTTTATACTGGTCATTTGCCCTGTGCCACTGCCTTATTTCCCACGCTGGTGGGGAATCATTGAGTTGAGAAAATTACCACTTTGCGTTAACCTGCCTATACGCGCCGAGGATTGAGAGGTAAAGTAGCAAGCAGCGCCTCTAGCGGATTGAATTGAAAACTCTTGGCGGGAAATTCGCGAATGTTAGATTGGCAATTTAAAGATGGGGAGCGCTAAAATTGTAAAATACGTCGGATTTTTAGCATTAGAAGGTTTACAAAATTATTTTAGGGATTCTACTCTTCGAATAGTCTAAAATCTAATAAAAAAAAAATGAATATATTTTTAACGTAAAGAGATATTAGTAAACTAAACGAAATACCGTAGTCACTGGAGAGTGTACAAGGGAAAATTCTGTAACCAAGGAAGTTTATGATATTACCATCTATGTAAGTGTTCGAATTAAATGAATATGTTTATGTTGTGAGTTAATTAAATTAACTAGCAAGTGCTTCTAGACAGACACATTTTTGAGGTTAACTGTATTGTACCTGTACATTTAATTTGGGAATTTGGGTGCTGGGATTAGATAATATAGTCTAAAAAAGTTACTTTTTCTCTTTAAGCGCGTTAATCCATTCATTTATTTTAACGCAATGAATTCTAGAATTTCGAAAACTGTTAAAATTTCACCCTTTCTGGGAAATTTCAGTAATAATTCCTACAACTAACTACACAACAAGCCTATGGCTTCATTTAAAGACGCGGTCATTTTCCCGCCAATTTGTTCTTCTAAAATCCGCTAGGTGGCGAACGCGGCGCCTCGCTCGGCGCGTATTGGGGTACGTCACCGTACGTGGGACACTTTTGAAAACATTGAGACAGCTTCCAAGTTTATCACACGATGGTGTCGCCATCTCGAAGCCTAGATAAGAAATGTATACATACATGTATTCTTGAAATCAGTCAAATTTCCCGCCTTTTCTTTTAGTTCCCTTGGTTGCATCGGGATGGCGCCACAAGCGCGAGATATAGTTAATTGTGTCTTCCCGCCTTTTCTTTTAGTTCCCTTGAATGCACCGGGATGGCGCCACAAGCGCGTGATATAGTCAATTGGGTCTTCCGGTCTTCCCGCCTTTTCTTTTAGTTCGTTTGGTTGCATCGGGATGGCGTCACAAGCGCGTGATATGGTAAATTGGGGGTCTTCCCGCCTATTCTTTTAGTTCCCTTGGTTGCACCGGGATGGCGTTACAAGCGCATGATATAGTTAATTGGGTCTAATATCCTAGCGGATGGAAGACCACTCTAGTGGTAATTTTCTCAAGTCAATGGGAGGAATCAGGGCCGGAAATAAGCACAGGACACTGGACATTGTCCAATAAAATTTTAAAATGTCCCATAATTTTTTCAAAAACAAAGGGGGTCACGGGACAGTTTGACCATTAAATTTTCCCAAGTTTTGATAGCTTGACTATGGAGATGCGACACTATTTTTGCACATTCCAGTGGACAATGTCCTATTAATTTTCCAGTGAAACAGGGGGTCACTGGACACATGTCCTATAAGATATTTTTCTTATTTCCGGCCCTGGGAGGAATTCGCCCACGAAAGAGCCCGAGAAACCTTGGAGCTTGAAGGAGAGAGTAATGGAGTGGAAACCCCCATACCTTAAGCGTTGCCTTTGTACCCCCACCTACGGCACCATAGTCCTCCCATCATCCCCAGCGGTTAGGTAGGGTCGTGCCGGACGAAATTGTAAAGGACGCTCCCTCTATCTCATAAATAGAAGCTAGTTCTCATTCAAATAAAATGGCGCTACGCGGCAGCACTTAGCAATCGCCTACGGAAAGGTAGGGGCGTGCGCGAGGTACACTGGGAGAGATATGGTGCCGCAGGTCGCCCATCATCATTTCCAATCCATCTGACTCCCTTATCCCTGCTTGGAGGGGAAACGATGCTTCCACTCCTCCTCTAAGTTTCTTTGATGAAAGCCGAAACAGTCTGTAAGAGCTTCGCATTTTACAGTCCACTTTAAAAATTGATTTCTCGACCTTGTGGCCGCTTAATAAGTTAAAAATGATCCAAGATTAACTATTTTAAGTGGTCCATGTCCAGTTTAATAAAATACTTATTTCCCAGCCTGATTGATTAACAGAACAAATATTTGTCGTCTGCTTGTGCAAGTTCATGGATGTCATTTTAGTGTTTTTTTTCCTGATTAATTAACTTGTTTTTAATGAAATGAATTGAAGTTTTGAAGAACATTTAACGAGTTTAGAATTAAAGGCTTTCTCTAGACAAAAGTAATGTATATTTTATGTGAAATTTAAGTACATATTTTGTGAAAATACTTCTATAAAGATAAAGATGGGTTAGAAGCCAAGTCTTATCATGATAGTTCAAAAACTTGAAAACCTGTTTATTTATTTTTGACTTTCTTACACCAGCTATAATTAATTTAAGGGTAGACGTGGGGTCGTTCAACCGTGGAAATTTAAAATTAAACGCAATTGAGTTCTTTCTTTAAAAATTGTTTACGTTTATATAACTCTAAAATAAGCCTTGACTAGACAAGTATAATTTCAACATATGGAATTTTAATTACTGAAATAATGGGGAAGGATGGTATTTTTAATTTTCTAATACACTGCGTTGCTTGCAAAGTTTTAAGCCTAATCTGGAACGTAATCTTTTCAATTTTATTTTAAGGAAGTATGGATTCCATGTTAAAAGATCGTCTAACGATGATTGCAGCCTTAGGGGCTGGAGTTGTTGTGGGAATGAGTGGTATCTACATGTATTACAAAATAAACCGTACTGTAACTCAAGAATTAAATCAGCTTTCTGGAACTATCGAAACTTTGAAGAGAGAGATTGAAGAACTTAAGAAAACCACAATTACTGGTGACAGTGTTTCACTGACAAGCAGCTCTAAAAGAAGTGGCAGAAACTTACTTTCTATTGCCGAAAAACGGGCCTTAAAGGCTGCTAAACAGAGTTCCTCAAATGGTCATCCTACTTTGAAAAGCAACAATAGTAATGAAAGTAGTGGAGAGGATAATGAAGAGTTCTTTGACTTCACAGATTCGTAAGTTAAATTTTAGTTCAGGTTGTGATTTTAAATAAGGAATAGACAAGCCTACTTTTTTTTTCTCCTTGATATATTTATAAGTAGCGTAAGTGCAAAGATCCGGGTTTTATTTTTTAATTACGATTCCAGCTTTTCAATTAAATACCATTAATTAACTTATATGGGCGCCGCCATTGACCCCTGTAATGAAGCTTCTCTGTATGTTGTGTGACGTGTTAGTCCAAACGATGATTGGCTCATACACTCCGCCACTAAGATAGCTCGTTCTACACGTAGTCTGCTCACTCTGTTGCTAGAAACGTTCCCTTATAGCGTTTTCCTTTGGGTCCTCGCGGAGCGCTCCCAAGGAGCAATAAAAATGGTAGTAGTAGTTTCCAGCTTCGTTAAAGACTGTTTTTGAAGAATAGGATCTCCTAGTTTTATTCCTCCATGGGAGCGCTCTGCGAGGACCCAAAGAAAAACGCCATTAAATTTCGTTTTCTGGATCATCTCACTCTTTTCAAAGTTATATTATTGGCCAACAGAGGGTGAGCAAAAGCCAATAAGATTTTAGACTAGGAAATTGGCGAAATTTTTGAAAAATACAGACAGGCACCTCACAGTATGGCCTAACTCAAAGGGGCCAGTGTATTACGTTACACGCTCATATCTTCCTTAATATTGTGGATAAATACATGGTTCCAATTTTAAATATCCATATTTTTATATGATCTTTCCAATAAAAAATAAAAAATTCTAGGGTGAACCATTCCTTTAAAGTAAAAGTTTACGCAAAGAGAGAAGTTAGAGTTCATAAAAGTGTAATTCTGATAGCCCTATCATGGTTTTATAGAGTAATCTCGGTAGAGAGGGGAAAAACCAGTTTATCCCTCCCTTTAGGCGCGCTTTTGTAAGAGGGAATATTGAGCGCGCTTGTTAGGGGGGATGACACGGAGCATGGAGAGTAGTATCGGCGCTATGTACAGCAACGTCACTCCCTTCTATCTCCAAGCTACGTGTCATCCCCCCTAACAAGCGCGCTCAGTATTCCCTCTTACAAAAGCGCGCCTAAAGGGAGGGATAAACTGGTTTTTCCCCCTCTCTACCGAGATTACGCTATGGAGTGACGTTGCAATACGTAGCGCTGACATTACTCTATTGTACTTGTTGGCTTTCTTTTAGTGTAATTAAATTTTGAGTGATGATTTACTATATTTGACAATATCAACTTATAATTATATCATTGTTAGTGGTGAAGACGATGAATCATTATCATGGGCAACTGTAAATGGCCCTCAAAGTGGTAGCTTAAGTCCAAGTGGAAGTTATAATGCCTCCAAGTTCTCTGATTTCTTGGACGAAATTGATGGCTTGTTAGATGGAAGCAGTGAAGAGAAACAAAAGGCTTATCGTCTACTTACAGAGAAAGAGGAAGATGTAAATAATTTCACGAAACATGACTCTTAAATTACAATAGACGAAACGCAACCAAACATTTTGTAAATAGTTTCAGAATGCCAGTGCTTTCCTATGGCGACTTGCCAAAGCGTGTCATTTTGCCAAATTAACCGCGCAGAAAGAGGGCGACCTAGCGAGAAAGAAAGCCCTTACTTATAAAGCTCAAGAAGCAGCCACTAAAGCTTTAGAATTAACGGAAGATGACCCGGAAGTTCACAAGTGGTATGCCATAACTCTCGGTGCTTTAGGAGAGTATGTTAGTGTCCAGGAGAAGATAAAGAATGGCCATACATTTAGGGTACGGTCGGTTTTTGAAACTTTTAAAGGTTTTGCAACCCTACATGCAATTTTGTATTTATTTATTTATTTATTTATTTATTAGGAACATGTTGAGAAAGCTGTTGCTTTAAAACCGGAAGATCCAACATTACACCATTTATTAGGACGTTGGTGTTTTGAAGTTGCAAATCTTAGTTGGTTAGAAAGAAAAGCGGCGGGAATGCTTTTTGCCGAACCTCCTACAGCCACAAATGAAGAAGCTATGGAACATTTAATCAAGGCTGATAAACTACATCCGTCTTGGAAAGAAAATATACTTTTATTGTCTAAAGTAAACTAATGATGCAGGGATTTTGTTTGTGAAATATTGATTTGTGTTGTAACTTGTAAGGTATACAGTGATTTAAAATGTTGTGGGGTTTTTTTTATGTCTTTGCAGTGTTATGTAAACGAAGCTGATTATTCTACCGCTATTACGTGGATTGATAAAGGCATGGCAGCTCCTTCCAAAGCCGAAGATGTAAGTATATAATGTCTTTTTTTTGTGTGTGTGTGTGTGTGTGATTAAGCTAGCTAGCCTTTGTTTGAAAAGAGGGCTATAAATTTAATCAAAATAGGCTTGAAATGGTTGAAGTTTCAAGACCTGTAAATTGAGGGGATTTGTAAATAGGCCTAAACATGGAGGAAATTTGAAAATACCCCTAAGCATGGAGGACATTTGTGAATAATAGGCCTGTAAATTGAGAGGATTTGGAAATATTTATATATAGGCCTTAAGTTGGGGGATTTATAAATAGGTCTAAAATAGTCTGGATTTATAAATAGGCCTAAAAAAGGCGGGATTTATAAATAGGCCTAAGAAAGGCGGGATTTATAAATAGGCCAAAAATAGGCGGGGTTTATGAATAGGCCTAATATAGGCGGGATTTATAAACAGGCCTAATATAGGCGGGATTTATAAATATAAATAGGCCAAAAATAGGCCGGATTTATAAATAGGCCAAAAATAGGTGGGATTTATAAGTAGGCCTAATATAGGCGGGATTTATAAATATAAATAGGCCTAAAATAGGCGGGATTTATAAATATAAATAGGCCTAAAATAGGCGGGATTTATAAATAGGCCTAAAATAGGCGGGATTTATAAATAGGCCTAATATAGGCGGGATTTATAAATATAAATAGGCCTAAAATAGGCGGGATTTATAAATATAAATAGTCCTAATATAGGCGGGATTTATAAATATAAATAGGCCTAAAATAGGCGAGATTTATAAATAGGCCTAATATAGGCGAGATTTATAAATATAAATAGGCCTAAAATAGGCGGGATTTATAAATAGGCCTAAAACAGGTGAGATTTATAGATAGACCTAAAAATGCCAAAAAATAGGTGGGATTTGTAAATAGACCTAAAATGTCTGTGAGAGTGAAAATAGTGTATTTTAAAATGGTATGTATTTCTATAATTAAGGACGAAATAGCGCACCAGGAACTAGAAGGTCTTCAACTAAAATATAGAAACTACAGAAATTGAATAACCATACTAGGGGGTTCATAAAGAATAAAAAAAAATTGTCTATTATCTAAATATATTTATAATTTAGTGAAATTTGTAGACTTTTTCTACGAATTTCTGATTGTGGTTATTGTATTATATCAATACGAAAAATTATAAATATGCAGTGACAGATATTATAATAGAAATATACTCTGACGGTTTTTGGAAATTACCATACCTAGATTTCCCGCGTGCGTTTGAAACGTTTCAAAGCAAAACTTTTTGTATTTGAGAATGGCATTATTTCATTACGCTAATTTAAGTAAAGGCTGTTTCTTACGGAACAAAATGTACGCGAAATAAATGTAGCCATTATGCAATTTTGTTATTCAAGTACGCTTGGCAAAATAACAATAGGCAACGCAACATAAATGATCGATAAACCTCATAGTTTTAAGGAATGTGGTCTTTGTCGAGCGTGGTTTCAAAATAAATTAATTCTTGCTGAACAACGCAAAATTTAATCATTTATCTTTTAAATACAATTAAAATAAGAATATTATGTTATTATTATAAGGTAAATAATTTAAAATATTATAAAATTTTGTTAGGTGAAAGATATTTAATGCATTGTTCATTTTATAATTAGTTAATTAGTTATGGATGGTTTAAATTTTAATTTTAATGCTGAAGACTGAACGTTATTGAAAAATGTATTAGGAAAAATGGTATTACTAATTAAAGCACTCACATAATTCTACAACTACCATAGTTGCTGATGAGAGTTCAGTTTACTGTTAAAGGGAAGGTGAAGTAGAAAATCAAGTGATTTTTTATCGATTCTTCTTCTAATTATAAGGCCAGTCTGCATAGTGAAACATTCAGGAAGTACAGACTCCGAATGATTTTAAAATTCAAATTAGGTTCCGATTTTAACGATAATTTACCTAAATAACTACCTCCGACCAATCGCGTATTGTTATTGTTGAAGGGGGTGACGCGTCGCCGCGTCGAGCACCGATACCAAGGGTATATTGTGCGCGTAAAAATTTTATTAATAAAAAGGCAGGACGTTATGCGATTGGTCGGAGGTCCTTATTTCAAATTATCGTTAAAATTGGAACCTAATTTGAATTTTAAAATCATTCGGAGCTGGTATTTCCTGAATGTTTCACTGTGCAGACTGGCCTTATAATTAGTAGAAGAATCGATAAAAAATCACTTGACTTTCTACTTCACCCTCCCTTTAATGAAATGGAGAGCAACTCATCCCATGGCATTAATGTTTATCGATAAATTCAAATGATAATTTGAGTTTCAAGTATCAAACAGTTTTCAAAGTTTCCCTATTTTTTCCCTCAAAATTAATTGGTTACCTTCACAAGTGAAAAAATTGAGATAGTTTTCTTGTCTAGCTGAAATTAAAAATTGATTCTTATAACAATTTTAAAAATAAACCAATTTTTAACTGAACACTTTTCTTCTAACGCAATTTGTAAATCCTCAATCATGTATTTAAAAAAATGAAAAGTGTTCGTGCATTGACATCTGATCTAACCCAAAGACTCAACAATAATATAATAAGAATTTTATTTGGAATTATATTTCAATCCGAATTCAACTGTATATACATTCCAATTGCAAAAAGAAAGAAAAATTAATAATCTTATCAACCAATCAGGAATCAGTTGTCAGTTTCTTGCCGAATTTATTAATATTGGTACAGTTTCGATCATTTTTGTTTTCAATATATTTTTTAACAAAGTACAAATATTTTAGCAGTATAGTTCATTACAGCGTGTAGTAGAAAATTGAACCAAAATGTTATAACAAATGGAAAACAGTTGAAAGCACACAGAAGATAAAACGGAACTTGGTATGTGAATCGAAAAAAAAAGATAAAGATAAAAGAAAAATTAAACCAGATAAAAATATATCTTGTACGTTTTTGAGTTGTAACTTTGACTTGTAACTTTTTTTCCTTAGATTAGATCTTTAAATTATCATTTTTTAGTATTAATTAAGACGTTCTTAGCAACCTTTATGTGTTTGCCAACTTTAGTTGTAAAATGTCATATTGGTCTTTTAATTTTACAACTCTGTTTTAAAGGGATATGTACAATCCCTTATGTAGGGGCATTCGTGAATTTCCTAGCATTATCAGTTCATTTCAGTTGAATCCATCGGGTGAGTCATTCCAACTTTATAGTCATGTGACATTGCCCACTCACTACGCCAGAAAATAGTAACACTACTACTACAAACCATAGTTCTTGACACGCCCCTCATAACGGATTGTACATCCCTTTAAAGGGACTGCAAAGAAGGCATCGGCGGGTGGGTAAAAATTATTTGAAATACGTCACAGACATCACGTGATGCCAAGATACAAAGACTCCTCATGGAGTGGAACTGGACATCTAGTCCTTGTTTTTCGCGAGATTGCAGCGCCAATTCCATGAAGTGGTGGTTTTCGAAATAAAACGAACTAAGCTTCTTTGAACCACGCCTCTCCTTGGTCACGTGCCTCTGACGTATTTCAAATAATTTTTACTCACCCGCCGATGCCTTCTTTTTAAAAAAGTACTAATTGCCTGTCCAACTAGCGTCAGTAGGCCAAGACTGATGTTATAGACCAATTTTTGGGAAATGGAATTGAACACCCGTCATGCTTCCCCCTTTTTTTATCAACTGTGAATTCCGAACATTTTAAAATACCGCCACATATCGCCCCTCCCCAAAAAAAAAATAGGATTTCGACTGCATTTTTGGCCTATTTACTGCTATTCGGTCGTGTTGGCAGCCATATTGGTGGTTTTCAGCTCACAAATCATAGCCTCTCGCCCTCTCCCCCATCCTAAACCTCCCTATTCATTCTAGTATTGCCTCCCTTTATTCTAATCTAAAACCATTAGACACTGTGTTTAATGGTCTTAGCGTGCTTATTACAGTAGAATTTTCCTTTAAAATTATTTTTATATTTTGGCTTCCCGCCAAAACTTCACAATCGTGAATTCCTCATAGGCGAAAAAAATTGAATCCCCGCCTAGTCGAGTGAATTTGATTGGTCGTAAATGTACCGAAATATCGCGTGCTCTTTCGTCATAAAAACGTCCTCAACGCGAACCCAGAGAATCGGATCCGACGGATCGACATTCTTTTCTTCGCTGCGACTTGTAAACGTGGTTGAACTTTTATTGTGGATTTTCTCCGTGTAGTCTTCGTTCCTAAAAATAGGCTAAGAAGAAATAACCCTCATTTCGACGATTTTGGTAAGGAACCAGGATAGGCCCAATTTATTTTCGTACTTTGACGAAAATCATTAAAAGAGTACCTCGCTACGTATATATGTATTTAATCAAATTTTACTATCGATTTTTTCGTTTTACGTAACAGATTTTTGGTCTCGTGGACGTGGAAGATTTTTATTTCTCATCTTTTCTATAACCTATAAGGCATCAGTGGCAAAGTTTTAATTTTTTTTACGAACTGGTCAACAGTTGTATATGAAGGCTTTATTACGTTGGATCGGTAAGTTTGATTAATTAATTAATAAATAAAGTTACATTAAATAGTACTGTTAAGCCTAATTTGGTTGGGGAAAAGTGAAGAACTTTTTGGCAAGGCCTAACAATAACATTCCTTAGATAGCGTTTTTTTTTATTCAAAATGCTAAATTGAATTCTTGTAGGCCTACTTGTAACGCATTGTACTTGAAATGTTTTTAAATACCGTTAAATTTAGCTAATTTTAATTTCTCTTCCTTGTCTCAGATCTGTTGGGTCGTGGAAATCCAGTTCACTATCGGAATTTCATCACCGAGCATCCTGATTTGCTCGTATTACAAAGGTTTATGCATTTCCAAGAAACTTTGAGTCCCAGAGAGCATCAGGTACCAAGGTATCACCTATACTTAATGTGGTTAGGCGCTAAGCCTACTTTAAAAGAAAAGAATCGCATGTGATATTGGGAGGAGAGAAACCCGTTAAGCTGATAAGACACTACTTGTAATTTTGGGAATGTAAAGTTTGTAAGTATTAAGAGCAATTCCGCTTTGTTCTAGACATCCTTGCCATCACAGAAAAGTACAACCTTTCCGGTCGTGACTTTAAACGGCGCCATAACGTCGTTAACGAATATAGCTTCGAAGTGTTCTTCTAAGCTCTTCTTTTCTTTTCCTTCCCCTTCTTTTACTTTTCTTGATAAATTAACTTTTCAAAACGGTGGTCAAAGCCAGTCCTCATTAGGTTTATGCCTAGTTTCCCCTCCGCATCGCTGAGAATTTCTCACGGTTGTTAATTACATTATTCTATTTCGAGTCAAATCGTTAGCTATTAAGAAATTTTTATGCTCGAAGCCGCTTTGAGACCAAAGATTGTATATTTTTCATTCAATTACTTTAAAAATAACCTCTCTATATCAGTACCTTTCTCAGACTCTTAAAAAAAAATTAAGCCCGTTAAAAACGAAGAAATTAAAAAAATTTGAAAATTAGTCAGCCCCAAAATTGAAGAACATACTTCTCAGGAAACAAAATCCTAGCCCGGGCTTTTTGCCCAACCTTTGGATCTGACTCTTCCCATCATCCTCTACCCCTTTAAATTCCCCGCGCTTTAAAAGACAAGTAAATAACATTTGTCAAAATGAGTGTCAACGTAAACCGGAGTCTGACTGACCAGTTCTACAGATATAAGATGCCAAAAATTATTGCAAAAGTATGCTGATCTTTATTACTCGCATCGGCACAATACAGAGTTCTTGAATTTGTTCATAACTTAAAAGGGAATAGAGCCCAATAGGGACTTGGCAGTACTACGTCATGCAACGTCAGGCTACCTTCCACTAGTGCTAAAAAACATACCAGGAGGAGGGGCTTATATAGCTTTCATTCTGTTAAAAAAACATACCATAATGGCGCTGGGGGAGGAGTTAAGCCCAAATTGCCAAGTCCCTATAGAGAGCTTTCAGTTGGAGGAGGAGCTGAGTCTCGTGACATAATTTACGCTGCCATATTGGTGGGTTTAAAGCAGGAATGAAGCTGAGACCACCCAATATGGCGCCATTACCAGAACAGCGATAAGACTTGGGAGGGTGTGACGTATTACTATCCCATCTGAAAGCTCTCTCTAAAATTCTTCTAAAAAAATCATGTGAAGTTGTTGTTTGCTATTAGGATAAGTTTATATTATATGTTCCATAAGTATGACACTACGAATGACGCGAGAGTTGACTACACTCGGTTCTGCACATCTTCCTATTTAGTCTGTACTAAGCCTTTGACAGCGCCTCAACAGGCGTCGCTCTATGAGAATCAATGAGCTTTCACTTCAGGCAAGCTTTCAGTAACCAGTGACAAACTTACGCTATAGGGACTTGGCAGTACTACGTCATGCAACGTCAGGCTACCTTCCATTAGTGCTAAAAAACATACCAGGAGGAGGGGCTTATATAGCTTTCATTCTGTTAAAAAAAACATACCATAATGGCGCTGGGGGCGGAGTTAAGCCCGAATTGCCAAGTCCCTATTAGAGAGTTCCTAAAATGTGCATGTCCCTACCTTGGAACATAATGATATGGTTGAGAAGAGAAGTAGTAGAAGTCAAGGTTGTTAGTCCACACTGAATTAAAAGAATGGTTCTGAGAGGGGAGGAGCTACGGGGACGTGACGTCAATATTGGTAGTGTAAATTGTATGTCCTTAGCTGACGACCTCCAATATGGTCGCCAAAACCGAGGCAAGAGATATTGGGGTGTGACGTCCTAAGAAAGTTAATAGTAGTAAACTATACGCTTGATTCTTTGGTGTTAAGCTGTGTGACAGAGTGTAATAAGAACAGCAGAAAACATCCTGTAGGCTGATATTTTATGAAACAGTGTAAGGCTAAGTGAAGTTATAATTAATCTCAGTTATATTTGAATATCTTTAAACTTTGGATAGATTCAGTTGTTTTGAACTTTGGTCTTGCAATGCTCTTTTATACTTCAGAGCAGTTTCAAAACTAGTCCTACCAAAGATGAGTTAATACTCAAAGTTGTCTTTTTACTCTTATCTAAAAGACCACTTGTAGTTTTGTGAAAGTTTAAACACGTCACATGTAGAACAATTTACAGATTTTGTAATTCTGTTCTGATAAACTACGCCCATATGAACAAATTCGAGACTCGCTCATTTCATTCTTCCGCTCATTTCATTCTTCCGCTCATTATCTCAAATTTGTTATATAAAATTAAAAGGTTGAAGGTAAAGGAAATGGCATCAAAACTGTTATCGTTAACATGGTGGAAGTTGCTAAAGCTCTTAACAGACCACCAACCTGTAAGAAGAGAGTTATTCTTTAAATGACGCGGGAAAGTTTATATTTCCTCTACCTTACCCTAATAGACCCGACTAAGTACTTTGGATGCGAACTGGGTGCGCAGACTCAGTTCGACTTGAAAAACGAACGCTTCATTGTCAACGGATCCCACGAGGCTCCAAAACTTCAAGACTTGTTGGATGGATTTATCCGGCGTTACGTGCTATGCCCTTCTTGCGATAACCCCGAAACAGTTATAGAATGCTTGATCAAGAAAGGATTGATCACCACCAAATGCAAAGCTTGCGGCTATAGCGGTACTCTCGACAGCACTCACAAGTTGGCTACTTTCATCTTGAAGAATCCGCCAAATCAAAATCCAGCCGCTCAGGGAGCTTCCGTGCAATCGGGGAAAAAGAGCAAACGCAAATCTAAGGAGGAAGGTGGCAAAGGGAAGCAAAATGGAGAGGATGGAAATCAAAGCCCTCAGCAAGGGGGAGACTCGGATCAAGGGTCATGGGGGGATAAGGTAATCAACTATTCTACTTCAGAGTCATCGGTCTTGATTTCCATTGGTCGAGAAGTTTAGAAATCACTCTTCAACTATTATTTCTAATTGCAGGACGAAGATGACGATTGGTGCGTTGATACGACTGCTGATGCGGTTGCTAGACGTATGGAAACATTAACCACTGGAGCTAAAGGACTCATGTTGAATGATGATTTGGAGAAAACTCCTCAAGAACGCTTGGACTTGTTCTACAATTATGTCAAGGTATACGCGTTCGAGATTGAAATTAATTAACCTTGATAGTTTTTAATTTAGATATTAATTTTTTTTTTCTAATGAAGAAACGCAAGGCGGAACAATCGTTGGAAAACGCTGCTAAAGAAATTTTGGGAGAAGCGGAACGTTTGGATATCAAAGACAAAGCTCCTTTGGTTCTTTGCGAGCTTTTATTTGACGAGAACATTTTGTCTCAGATCAAAACCCACCGTCTGCTTTTCTTGCGCTTTACTAATGAAAACCAAAAGGCTCAGAAATATCTTTTGGGTGGCTTGGAACAAGTCATTCAGATGCATCGCGATACCCTGATGAAAGCTGTTCCCCGTATTTTTAAATCGCTCTACGATTGCGACATTATCGAGGAAGAAGTCTTGCTGGATTGGTCGAAAAAGGTATACACCCTTTTCTGAAGTGGTCATTTTTTCGACTACTTTACTAATTTAAAACGTTCCGACGTAAAAGGTCTCTAAGAAGTACGTCTCTAAGGAAATTGCCCAGGAAATTCATGAAAAAGCTAAGCCTTTTATTGTCTGGCTTCAAGAAGCTGAAGAGGAAGAGAGTTCCAGCGGTGAAGAAGAAGCGGTTGAAGTAAGTTTTGTTTGCTTTTAGACCACTAGATTAGATTAATCTCTTACTTATTCTTAGGTTGTATACTCCGATCGTGTCCATATTGAGTCCTTGAAGGAAGTGAAAGATGAACCTGTTAAAACCAATATCGTCAAACAAACTAACAACGAGAATGATGGCGAAGATGACTTAGATATAGATGCTATCTAAATTCTAAACCCCTCCCACCTGTGACAAAACAAAAAACATATTAAAATTCTAACCACTAATTGGATATTAATTAAATCTTTTTTTATTAATAATTTTTATTCAAGAAATAATATTGTACAACTTTAACCCAAAGCCTCCTCCGAGTTTCGTGTCGTTATAAAAAAAAATCCTTCTATGGTTCCCGTCCCGTCAGTTTATCATTTTTAATATTGAGAAATATCATATGAAATACTGTTTAGAATCTTTCGCTTTCTCAAATATCTTTTTAATAAATGAAATAAATAACAACAACGCACTTTAGGATGAAACATATAACAAAATAAATAATTAATTATACTAAAGAATATTAATAATAATTATAAAAATTAAATTCAAATTGATTCAATTTTTATTTGAGGAAAACAAACAAAAAAAAGAAATATTTAATGAATAAAATAAAAATTGTTGCATTTTTCTTCTTGTCAGAAATGTTGGGGGAAAAAAAATAGGGTTCCTTTTAATTTTCTTTGTTTTTTTCTTTTGAACAAATGTTTTGGGTTGGGAATAATAATAATATTTGTCCTTTGGATCCATAATTGTATTTTTGTGCCATTGAATGTGAAATTTAATAAAGCACTTTGCGAAATTTAAACGTTTCAAGTTGTTTGATATATTTAGTAACAAAGATCAAGGCCTAACTGTAGCTCAATAGGGTTAGTATTAGCAGAAGTATATAATACTTCTCTTCGAGAGAAGTGTACCACAAAGCTGGGTAAGTGTAACGTCACTCTTCCCAACATCAGAACACTTAGAGCAAGGTTACTAAACCGAATCACATACACGATAAATAGTTCCCTCATCATTACTCTATTAGCGTTTAAATATTTGGCAAGACGCGCTTGTGCATTTTGTCCCACGTCAAGACGAGGTTTGTGGGATGATTGCTGGGGATTTAGTGCCAAACAACTATTGAATTCACCTTACGGTGCGATGCCCATTTGTAGTTTGATGAGCGGGAAAGCAAACTAAAAGGGGGAGCCTGGGAAGAATGACGTTACATAACTAAAGCATTAAGAGGATACAGAGTGTCATCCTTCCTCTATTATCCCCTTCTGGTATTAGTAAATGACGTCATAGGTGGCTAGCTTAAATTTTGATGTCATGACTTGTCGTCTTAGGGCCGCCATCTTGGCGGTGGCGGCCATCTTGTATTTATGCATATCTGGATGGATATCACTACTATTATTCCCAACATCCTTGGTATTCGGAAACCAACGGCCACGTTCCAAATTCTAATTTCAAATTTGGCGCGCTTTTTGCTGCTATAATAGGTGGCAACACTGAATTCAACCTTCGCCCCTTAAAAAAAACGGCTGAAGCGGGGAAAAAAGCGTCTCGATAATGTAAACCCCAGAATTGCTCTAAAACTACTCCGAAATACCTGCTGATGAGTCATGTTATAGCACTGAAACGTAAAACCGATTTCGAAATAATGCTCTCAGTGCACTCTGGTGCAAGCTCACTGTGAACGCCATGCGCCATCACGCTTTTTCGGGCAGAGGCCGCGTAGATCGAGACTAAACGCCACGCCATTTTGCGAGTTTTTTCCCGTACATTCGTCTTATTTAGGGTAAAAAAGTTATATATTTTACGGGGTTTTCTTCACCTCTTCGACGATAATTCGATGAAATACGAAACTTGCGATTGCCTAAGCTGTAAGTGTTTAATTTATTTTGATAAGGGGGGTTTTTGTTTGGCGAACAACAAGCAACCGTCATTTTGGCAAAGGCCCAAATATCAAAGAACGAGAGATTGAATATGGAATATTGTGGCGTGATACCGTGATTCGTGTGAAACGTCCTTTCTTTAAATTAAGCCTTGGTTTGATTTCTAAAGGCGTTGACCACTAGCTTGAATAATATCATAATAGCCTACTTTTAACGTTCATACTGGTTGTAAAATTGTAAAGCACCATTCTTTATGAAAATGTGTGTTTAATAGTGTAGTATAAGACTGGTTGAATAAGTGTGGAGAGGCGTGTACCTTAGGGTTTGGCTTTTTGATAATTGATTTTGAGTGTAACACCTGTCAAATACTAGGTTAATGTATGACAGTTATTGTCTAATGACGGTACACGGTTAAGGGTGTAAATATTGATGGTTGACCAAGCTGGTGTAGAAATATGGGTTTGTTATGTTTGCTGTAGAGTATTAAAAACAATGTATGGCTTCATTGATTATTGAGCAATATTGTTGTGTAATTTTCGTTTATTACACTCTTTAGTAATCATTGAAAATTGTTTATGAAATATTTTTGTTTGTTTTGCAAAAGACATGTTACATGAATAATTTGAACAGGTGCTATAAATTTCTTAAAATGCTTTGAAATATCTACTCATACTCAAGCATAACTTCTATGCATAGGGTATTTGTGGAGATAAGATTTCAATCTAAACAGCCCATTAAATTTATAGTATGATCATGGATAAAGAATTCGCGTGCGGAAATTTGTTTTCACGCTATAGGATCGGCAACTCCCTATCTCGAACGACAGAATATTCTGTATACACTCTGTTACAACATCGGTTGTCAGCACGCGCAAAGCTAGGCCTCTATGTAATCTAGCCTTGCGCGTGCTGACAAGAGACAAAAAACTTCAGGATCTTCAGGATTTAAAATCGTTTAAAATATCCTGAAGTTTTTTGTCTCTTGTCAGCACGCGCAAGGCTAGATTACATAGAGACCTAGCTTTGCGCGTGCTGACAACCGACGTTGTAACAGAGTGTATACAGAATATTCTGTCGCCCGAGATAGGGAGTTGCCTATCCTGTAGAGTGAAAACAAATTTCCTCACGCGCATTCTTCATCCGTGGTATGATTGTTTAGGTAAGGTTGCCTTGATTTAGGTTAGGTTCAATGGGAGGTCAGGTTGCTCTTCTAGCCTTATTTGCCAATAATTTATTACAACCAAACTTCAGTTTGGAAGCTTTTAGCATTCCCCTGTACTCCTGGTTGCCTTAGGTCAAGAAAATATTTATGAACGTAATTTTAGTTGGGAAAAAGTATCATGACATGATACTTTGAGAAACACTAATTTTAGATTATAAGAATTATGGAAATCTTTGAAAATTGAAATCTCATGGAATTTGAGCATGAAAACGTATAGCAACCCTAGAAATTATTGGCATTTATGAGGAAATGAAAATATTTACTTTATAGAAGTATAAACTAAAAGACAGATCGGTCTCCTAGTTACACTTGACTGAACATTTAATGTCTTAGCTCCAGTTTTACCGAGGTGATACCAATAGTTTTGGTCTATATAGTGGTAACTTTTTGACTTGGTCTTTGTGTGCTTTAAAACACTAATTGTTGCAAACCATCTACTATGCAAATACTTTCCACCAAACAAACTAGTAAATAGCTTTACGAAATAAATACATCATTATGTGAACGTAAGAAGAAGTAGGTATTATCTCTTCACTAACGATGTTGCTAAGAAAGTTATCTCAGTTTATCCCCTTGGCGCATGCCGACTACAAGCTCTTTTAAGGATGAGCCAAAGAAAACAAATGTAGTATAAATTCCTTCGGAACAAACCTCCTTCTAGAAATCCTGAAAACCGTTATCTTTTATGATTTACGTGAGAGATTAATGTTTAGTGATTGCAAATGCTCCCTTAAATTCTACATTCAAGATTTTTCCTATTAGTATTGAGGTCATTGGCATTTAAGTGAATTGTATACCCAACTAAATCCACCTTCACGAATGTCATAGTCAATATAGGCAAAGTCAAGAAGATTTTTCCTCAAAGGCAGTCGATCACTAAATAATAATACAGGGTGTATCAAAGAGGATGGTAGGACCGAAGTATAGGGAATTCTATGGACGATTTTGAGTCAAAAATGTTCTATGACCTCAGACATTTGGTTAATAAGAGTCACCCTAAACCAGTTATAATTAGAGGGGTTTTAATATTATTAAGGGGGTCATCTCGAAAACCCTCAAGTCATAATATAATAGAGTAATTCCGACTCAAAATTCGGTTCTACCACATTTTCTTTTGGAACACCCTGTATAAAATCCTATAATTTATGAGAAAAATGAAATAGATAATATATTATAGAAAGGTCAAAAAAAGTAGAGATAAAAGATAGGTATGAACAAAATTTTTCAATTTTAGTTCTGAGGATTATCGTCCTAACTTGTTCTGTAGTTACTCTGTCATACTTAAGCTAAAGTCTTTACGTTATTATGGCTTCGCTGCTAAGTGAAATAGTAGTACTACAACAATTTTAAACCCAACCCCTACCTTGACGTACTCAAGGGAGTGTGACCAAACTGGATCTTGACTCACTGTAAAAAGACAGAACGAATTTCAAGAAAAAATAAATAATGAAAACAAAATTTTATTATTTATTTATTTATTCTATATTTGAGGTCTAGGGGCATTTAAGCATAATATCCTAATAATGTGTTTGTAAATCCTTCCCGCAAATAATTGTATTAAGTTCTTTATAAAATCTCAGGGTTCATACAAACCTGGAAAACAGGGAAAACCTGGAATAATCAGGGAAATAAATAGTTGACAAAAACCTCAGGGAAAACTCAGGGAAATTTCGAATTTTTAGTAAAATTCAGGGAAATCAGGGAAATTTGCGTCAAACAGGGGCCGAGTAATTAAGCATTTAATGTTCATAAACATACCCCCTCCGTAAGATTAACATTACACTATATGCTCCATAGGATACTCCATATACGGGAAAAACCTGGGAAATTCAGGGAAGTATATGGGGAAATAACCTTGGAAATTTGTTTTCCAAAAGTTGTATGAACCATGTAAATAGACTTGGAAAAAACGTAACCTTTCAACTCTAATTAGCCCTTAATTTAAGACCCATTGGATTAAGTTTTTCTTTCCTAAATTGACTTGTAAAAACGTAACCTTCCAACTATGATTTCTGACTCTAATTAGCCTTTCGTGTAGACTTTAGACAGAATACTTTTAATAACTAAAAAGTAAATAATACTAAATTGGAAATTTCCTTATGAATATCTATGTGGACCCAAAATTTAACGTGACTCGCCCTAGCTTCTCCGTTTCGTTTATTTTTCATTTCCTTCATGCAAGCAGACAAGCGTGAAGTTAAATGGATTTTCTTTCTAATTCTTAACGATTTTGGTTCCTTTTATATATTTTTTAATACCCCCCCTATTTTAACAAACCCCTCTTCGCTTTTATGTTAATGTATTTAGGCTTAACCGCTTAAGTATTATTTTTCACAGTGTGGCTAAGCTTAGGTCAAAATCACTGCGAGTGTTAATGTCGAATTTTCAAGATGGGGTTAATTCAGGGCTCCCACCATGTCCCTAAAATGCCTAAAACCCCCTACTTTTTTTTGAGGTCCCTAAGCCACCATAGAATCGTGATTTGGTCCCTAAATCACCATATTCCCAGTTCATAGCCAACTAGATTAGTCTAGTATCTAATCTAGTTGGCTATGCCTAGTTTAATGTGCCATCAGCTTATAATTTTCAGCCCATGCAAGGACCAAAAAATACTGATTGTTAAGTGTGATAGAATTGTGATAGATAAAACATGAATATATAAAAAATATGTGAGTTTTATTATAAAATATTTTTACAAATATCTGACTTTAAGTCATTTTGTAAAAATATAAGTTCAAATAAAGATGTCATTTTGGTTCCTATTTGGTCCCTAGTTTAAAAAATTCCGTGCCTATTTCACCCTATTTCTAGCCTGAAAAATCCCCTATTACCCTATTTTTTTTTTTTAAGATTTTGGTGGGAGCCCTGGGTTATGGAGTTGCAGTCTGGAAAATAAGAATATTTTTTTAAACTAATAATTGAGACCAGCATGGACAAAGCATACTGTTTGCTTAGTCCATGGGAGTCGGAACCAGTGACCCGACCACCTAGTGTCCAAAATAATAAACTGGTCCTTGGGTGTGTCCCCCATTAGTTTTCCCGCAGGTTTGCAAATTAATAAAGTGGTCCATAGGACCTGTAACCCCCACTTCTTGAATTTAAAACTGGTCAGAGCAATTAATAATCTGATTTTGGACCAGAGGAATTGTCATATTTCCCAGATTGTTATGGACCCTTTTTCATCATCTGCTTAGGGATTTAAACGGAACATCCGGTATGTGGATCCAAAGACGTTAGATGGGGCTTCAACGTTACCAGTCCACAAAATTTCTTCTGTTTGAAGTCATATCTAACGTCTTTGGGTGATCATATAGGATGGAACTTCCGTCTTAAGACAAGAAGGTGGTCAAACAAAAAGCTTTATTATTATTTTGAAAAGGCTCTAGATTACAGGGCTTCCACCAGGTCCCTAAAAGTCCTAGTTTCCTTCAAGGTCCTTAATCTACCCTAAAATCGGTATTCGGTCCTTAAATCGCCCTATTTTCCAAAAGCCCTAGAAAAAAACATTTATTTAGTAGTTAGTCAAGGGTAGATATGTAAAATAACGGTTTTCAGAAGGAAGTAAACGAAAACCCGGTATTTTCTGTAAAAATAACTTTTAGCTATTTTGTTGAAAATCGGAAAAAAGAGTGATATAACGTTCTTAACTTCAGCTATTTTGTTGAAAATCGGAAAAAAGAGTGATATAACGTTCTTAACTTCACTTAATACTTTAAAACATGTCAGTTTGAGACATTTTTATGTCTTAAAGATGTCATTTTGTTTTACCGGTGGTCACTTTTCGGTTCCTACTTTAAATTTTGGTCCCTATTTTCATCGTGAAAAGCCCCATTTCCCCCGGGGTATTTGTTTTTGATATTTTGGTGGTAGCCCTGATATTAGTCTCTTAGTGTCCCTCATCTTTTAAAGAGGCACAAGATTGGGTTGAAGGATAAAGTAGCAGGGTGCTATATGCCATATTTGATATTTTGAAAGCTATTATATCAAATAATAGCGTCACGTTTCGTCTAGAGTGATTTCTTTTTTATTTTTCATTGCGTTTGCAATTTCGAAACCTCTATGGAAAATCATTTCGCGATCCCATGCTGTTATATTCAATTTCATCTAGAAAGTCGATAAAAATTTTGAGACTTGAATTACGGTCGGGGATGTAGTCAGGTAAATTGCCTGTGTCAACTATGAACTATCCGTTTTTGAAAAACACGTTGTCGTACACGTCCTAGTCGCAACTAATCACTAATTAGCGATCGGAAAGAGAAGCCATAGGATAATAGTTCAAGTACAAAACAAAGAGACAGGCCTACTTTGTAGAATGCAAAATGCAATCTTTTTTATTGGAAATTCAAAATACGTAAACAGTTATTATTTACTGTAAATTATTCTAATTATATAATAACCAACGCAAAAGCGTTTTAAAATCCTTAATTTTGGGCCAATTTCGTAATGAATGGTTTGTGTATAATATTTTTCTTCGGGAAATATCTGTTTTCGTACTAAAAATCTGAAAAAAAAAACACTCAAATTATATTAATTTGCTTTTCGCAATTATTTTCCCATTTAAATCTGACGTGAAAAAAAAATTAAAGTTGATAGCATAAGTTCATAAGTTATGTTCCATAAGTTTGTCACTATAGTTACAAACTGGAGCTTGTCATGAAGTGACGTAGGTCATAGATTCGAGGTAAAGCGACACCTGGTGAGGCGCTTTCAAAGGCTAAGTACAGACTAAATTGGAAGATGGACTGCAAAATTAACCGAGTGTAGTCAATTCTCGCGTGTCGTTCTCGAACAAGCTCGAGCTGTAAGTCTCTAACATTACGTAGTATAGGTAGTGTCATACTTATGGAATATATCTTATAAACTTATGTCGATAGCAATACGTTCTTTTTTTAATTAATTAATTAAACCCTTTGGCCATTAATAAATTCATGATTTAGATTAACTAATAAATAATTAATAATTAAAATTTAGAAAAAGCTTCGATATTTTAATCGGTTTTGCTGCTAGTCAATTGTCGCATCATCTGGACTCTCTCTTATATATTGTTAATTAAACCCTTTGCCCATTAATAAATTCATGGTATAAATTAACTGATAAATATTTAAAAATCAGAATTTAAAATTAAGAAAAAGCTTCGATATTTTAATCGGTTTTGCTGCTATAGGAATTAAAAACGAAGTAGTTAAGTTTACTTAGTCATCTCTCTATTATGCTATTTATCTTTATCAAGTATTATTATCATCACTTGAGTGAGTGCCTTGTCTTTTCATTTTTATTTGAAAGAGTACAACAATGCAAACGTTAACTCCCCGTCTCCTATAATCGAATTAAACTGGAACCCCCCCCCTTCTTTTTTTTCTTCTTTAACCCCCCCCCCCCCCAAATATATAAATGGCGTGTACACGTTTTAGGTCAATCGGTCGATTTTGTTTTGGTTCTGCGATACGGGCATGGCAAAGTTTCTGTAGAAAAGATAGCCCTTACTAACAACAATTCTTTCTATAAGAAATATATTTTTATTTTTATTTGAAGAAAGGAGGACTCGAGAGAGGCCTCCGCCTACCTATTTTTAGCTTTTCCACGTCATATGACCTAATAACATTGTATAGAATCCATTTGCCTAATTTTATTCCTCTAGACCACTAAGTATTAAGTACTAACGTCAAAAGCCTTAGATCTCTGTTCTCTCCTGTCAGATATTAAAGATACTTTCAACGTTTGATTTATTCATTTCCAATATCGTTAAGGATAAAATGTAATGGGTTTTAAAGGGGTAGTAGCAAAAGTCCATAGTTAAAACCAAAAGTATACTTCGTTAACAGTTCCCAACCTTTATCTGTAGACGCCATGTAAAATAAGAAGCAAACTACCCTCCTCTTAACCTCTACACGAACCAACCAATCGGAGTAGAGCTTTTTCAGGTCGAAAGTTTATAGTAATAGTACTCTGTGATGGTGATCCAAGCGTTAATTCTTGGTACTAGAAATAGCATCGGCTAGTTTCTCGTGACGTCACATCCTATCTCTTACCTCAGGTTTGCCGACCATATTGGAAGTCGTCAGCTCAAGCCATACAATTTACTTTAGACTACGAAAATTGACGTCACGTCCTCGTAGCCCCTCCCCTTTCAGTACCACTCTCTATTGAGCCTATTCACGGGAATTTCACGCGTGTTCAGTGTGCTATGGTCGTGAAGGTAATCACACGCAGAGAGGGGTCGACACTATTCTGAGAGGTAAGGGGGCATCTCATAATAAACAGCGTGAGCAATGTTCAACGAAGTATACTTTTGGTTTTTATCTACGAACGTTTCGTAGTAGACTATATATTAAAGAGAGTTTTTTGTTGGGGGAGGGGCTAAGATTCGTGACGGAATTTACATCGCCATACTAGTGGGTTGAATGCGTTGGAGAAACCTGAAACGCACCGGTATGGCCGCCAGAACAGAGTTTGGACTTAGGAGGATGTGACGTACCATTTACTCAAATGAAAACTATAAATGATTAACATGGGATATATGGGGCAATATTATTCCTATTAACTGTATGTATTCCTGATAAAACGCCAGATATTTTCCAGCAGAATCCAGTACACAGTGACAAATTGCCTACTTTAGCTATAGTAACAGTTAATCTACTTTGCCAATATTTACTTTTGACGCGTTCCTACAATCTCGAGGCTACTTGTTAACGTTCATAGATTATTATCTTAGGATTGTTTGCTTTGTTAAATAAGAAGGTAATCACAAGTTAATGCTTTGAAACAACATCTAGGAAGGTAAAGACGCTGCATCCTAATTCACGATGCCCTAACCATCGTTTAGTACTGAAACCCAAACCCTAGAATCATCTTGAAATCAGAAAGAATCACAGTGAAACAGTTAAAAATCCCGTTAAACGATTAGAAAGCGAGAATCACATTGAAAACTTTTAGAATAATCAGAAGTATATAATACTTCTCTTCGAGAGAAGTGTATCACAAAGAGTGTAACGTCATTCTTCCCAACATCATTTTACATTTGGAGCAAGGTTACTAAACCGAATCACATACGCGATAAATAGTTCCCTCATCATTACTCTGCTAGCGCTTAACTATTGGCCAAGGCGCTTGTGGATTTTTGCCCCACCCCAGGACGAGGTTTGTGGGTTGATTACCAAACAGTTATAGAATTCACCTTACGGTGCCCATCTGAAGTTTGATGAGCAGGAGAGCAAACAAAACTTAGGGTCAGCCATGGAAGAATCGTGTTACACAACTAAGGTAATAAGAGGATACAGAGTGTCATCCTTCTATTATTATCCCCTTTTGGAATAATGGAGAATCTCAATGAAATCAACAAGAATCAAATTGACATCATTTAGAATAATGGAGAATTAAGTTGAAATGATTGAGAATCATATGAAATCAACGATAATTATGTTAAAATTAAGTTAAAATTATTGAGAATAAAATGAAATTAACAAGAATTAAGTTGAAATCACTTAAACCTCGCAAAATCATAATTTTTCTGTAGTCACTAGTTTCTCGGTTGAAACTCTACCTACCGTCTTTGGTCCCACATACCGGATGTACCTTATAAAACCCTTTTATCATTGCTGAAACTATCTCTTTATATATGGGAATTTTATCCCCCACCCCTCCCCCTTCCTCTCTCGTTGTATTGGTGTGAATGTATAGAGGGACCTTGCGTCTATCGATTTTAAGAGTTAAGGGGGCCCCAAAATCTCTTAATGTTCTCATTCGCCTCCCGCTATTCTTCCTGTGTATTGCGGAGAAGTTAGCCTTGTTAGACTAGACGGCGGCGCCAGTGGTGATCTAAAATGTACGGGCACGAGCCCCACCAACGCGCCTTCCTTCTTTTCCCAGTTACTCCACGGTCCATGACTAGCCGCTGCCGCGTCCTTCGCCTACTACGGGTACGGCACTTTGCACCATCCATTTCCCAAATTTCCATCCACCCCGACTTAAACCCAGTCAGTCCCCACCCACATAAGAATGCCTTTAATTTTATTAAGTGAAAAACTGGGGATCTAGGCTCTGTTTAGTCTTGGCCCATAACAGCCCTTTTTAAAGCGGTATATGTTCTTTACTTGTGAATTATTTACACGAATTTATTGATGTATTTCCAACCGCAGTGATTCGGTGATTCTAATATCTTGAAGTACTGTCTTGCCTTTCGGTTTGGGCTCTATATATAGAGAGTGTAGTACGTCACACCCTCCACAAAGTACTGGCAACCATATTGGTGGATTTCAGATTTCCTTCTGCCTTCAACCCACCAGTTTAGATTACCTCACTAATCTTAGCTCCTCCCACAACCAAAGGCCATCTATAGATAATACGCACTAAAGGGGCTAGAGAAATCCCCCCCCCCCCAGTTTCTTAACTGCGCTTCGAGGTTGCCAATAATTTGTCAGAGCATCTTTGGAACTGAATCGTGCAGAAGTGCAAGATTTTCAGTCTGTTGTTGATAGCGGTTGAATAATTGCACTCACAAATCAAAGGCAACAACACTTGTCTGCACACTATCGATAGAATAATGGCAGTTTCCCTGTTTTGACTGTATTAAGGTCTATGGGCGAATGACATGGGGTGCCACTAGTCCATAGCAGCATAACGGACCAGAGATAGGCACACTCTTCTATTTATTTACATCTGATAGTGCTATTGAGGTTAGGAAGTCAGCCTTCCCATCCTCCCGTAGTCCCGTTGTATTTAATGTGTTAGGTCAAGTTAGGTTTAGGTCAGGCTTTGGTTCAATGGGGGTTCAGGTTATCGTCTTCTAGCTGTGCTATTTAATTAAGTTTATACTTCTTTCAAATAATAAATTGGCTTCGAAATAATTAGTTGAAATCCCTCGATCTTTAATTGCAATTTTCCAATCAGCCGGCAAGATCAATAAATAGTAAATATTGCCATTTTCTCTTTTGAAAGACCCTGGTGGTCGAATTTAACCTCCCATCATCGTTGTCCATAGCGACATCAACTTTTGAAAGAAGTGAACCGATCGACCAAACTAATAACATAAGCTGTAGGGAAAATATTGAACACTAGCGCTACGTACAGTACCCCATGCATTGTCTCCCACCTTGCCCTTTTTCGTCCCCTCCCTTCCACACCCAACCAATTCTCCCCTGTTTTTCTGACGTCATTTTAGCCACGCCTATTTAATGTCTGGGTCGATTCTCTTTCCCTATCACATTCTGCTCATATGATTCCAATTTTAGTCCAACGAAAGACTGGTCAGAAAAATTTCGTCTCCCCCCTTAAAATCTCTCCGCAGTTTTTAATCATAGTAATTCCTCCCTCCCTTTACCCTAAAGTAATTCCAATTTATTTAAATTAATTACGTAACAAACGGAACGCGGCGTAGGAGTAATTGTTTAAAAAATATTCGTTAATAATATTTATTTTAAAATGCGCCGGTTTTTCATGAATTTGGATTAAATATTTTTGGTGAACGGTCATAATGTGGACTTAAATATCAAGAGTGTCTCTCTCTCTCTCTCTACCTGTACTGTGATTAAACTTAAATAGACCCAATTATAGTGTAAAGTGACTCTAGGAATTATGTCCGAAGCTATCAAAGCTTATAGAGTGTGAGTAATGCCTTGGATTTTTAATTGGTTCTAATTTTTTTTTGTGCCTAGTTTAAGCGTTTCTATGAGTCATTGAGATTGTGACGTGCGTGTTTGTGTGGGATTATCTCTCTTCGTTGCTACTAAATTACTATGTCGCACTTGCTGATGTAGTAGTGGTTGTATTATGTTGAGTTTCAAAACAAATGCGCATTTTTAGGGGCAATACTATTATTTGGTGCCCCAGCCCCTAGTGGACGGTTGTACATAAATCGGTGCAATACCGATATTTTCATCTAAATTAATGTTTAACAGATACAAATTATAAATACCAAATAATAAATTTTGCTGATAAAAATACCGATAACAATATTTACCATAAGTCATTGAATTTGTGCAAAAAAACACACACCTTGAAAATGCGGAATTTAAGCAAATAAGTGAATTTATGCAAAAACACGGACTTCCTTTCAATGAGAAATCGAAGATTGTAGGGAATAGCTTATTCAAACTTGAGTCTATGGCATTTAGAACATTGAGTATTTAAATTTCGAAAATTTATTACTGTTAGTGTTGAAACTTCAAATACTAATTAAATTGTACAGGATTTTAAAGACCGCACTTTTTTAGAAACGGCAACTTTCGTTTTTGAGGACTCGTGGGGCAAGTCACATTTGGGTCTAAATACTTAAAAAGAAATTAATTTTTATCGCGATCTTTGTAAAGATACGACGCTAATTCGTTCTTATTTTTTTAAACTGAGAGGTCTGAGGATGAGTCCACCACTTTCGAATGTTTTTTCTTTAAAATAATCCTTTTTTATCAGAATGATATGATTCTTTACTGGATTTAGCTTTTTGATGTTCTTTTTTGCATCTTTATTGCTATGGAATAAAGCTCATCTTCTATTTTCTCTTTCACGATTTTTCGGAATTAGTACAGCTACGTAGAAAAAATATAGACTTTGAGGCGTAGGTCCAAGACAGTGCTCTTTTAAGCCACGTTTACACGAGACACTTTGAAATCGTTTTCAACCGTAATGGAGACTGGACAGTTCGAAATGGAACATTTTGCTGTTAAACATGGGAGATCTTTCACGAGAAAATGGAATTATTATTTTCAAAAAACGCGTAGGAATTTAAAAAACTGTTAGAAAGTGTTTCGTGTAAAGGCGGCTTATGTCTTTTATTCAGCGACTTTAAAATTGCATTGCCAATTTTTTTGACAATTGATGCCCAAATACAACATTAATCTGTTTAAACATTTCTGGACTATAGAGTTACAACGTTACGTGTTTACACTCCTTGGAGAAGCTTACAGTCCAGAGCCTTATATGTTAGTGTTTACAGAAGTATATAATAGTTCTCTTCGAGAGAAGTGTACCGCAAAGCGGGGTAATTGTAATATAATTCTTCCCAACATCATTTTACATTTGGAGCAAGGTTACTAAACCGAATCACATACGCGATAATTAGTTCCCTCATCATTACTCTACTAGCTCCTGCTAGCGCTTAATTATTTGTCGAGGCGCGCTTGTGGATATTTTTACCACGTCAACTTCGTCAAGACGAGGTTTGTGGGTTGATTGCTGAGGTTTTAGTTACCAAACAGTTATGGAATTTATCCCACTTTGCGATGCACATCTGAAATTTTATGAGCGGGAGAGCAAACAAAAAAGGTGAAACCTGGGAAGAATCATGGTACATAACTGAAGTATTAAGAGGATACAAAGTGACATCCTTCTTCTATTATCCCCTTCTGGTATTTATAATATTTGGAAAAAAATCGAGCCTATTCCGACGTGAAAAATAATAATATAATATTCGATTGATGATCCAAAGCATACAATAATTGTAGCTTGTTCTTGTGCATTGAAGATTACCATTTTTATTTTTTATAATTGGATTAGAGTCTAGTAGTCTTAGTGTCTTGCTATGTAATGCTGCGGTAATACAACTACCTCATTTTTTGTTAGGAATGAAGAGATTTATTTTTTAACCCATTTAAACTTTACTGTTGTTGATAGTATTTATTATTGTTTATTGTGAGGTTAGGATTTTTTATAAATCCATAAAATCTGGGACCTTTCATAGCTCTTAAAGCCCAGGGGAAAAAATCAATCCATGCATACATGCGTCGTCTTTATATGTTCCTGTATCTCTTATGCAACCAGAGTTGTAATGGTTCGAAGTGGATGCGTCTATAACGATAGAGAGGGGGGAGAACGCCTTTTTTGTTTGTTTTATTTTTGCTTAATAACTGGAGCCCCGATTGTTGTAACCGGGTAACATTAGGTATTATTGGAAAGGGTAGGAGTATAGCTGTCACGTACTTAAAGGATTTCTGTGTATCTGTTTTAGAAACAGAGTTGTAGTGCACCAAAGTGAAGGTGCAATAAGGATTCCTATTGGGAGTTGACAGGAACTGTTTTTTATTAGGAGGAAGATAGAATCCATCGGCAAGATGACGCAAATGACGCAAGAGGAGATCATTTCCAATACGAAAACTGTTATACAGGGCCTAGAAACTCTTAAAAATGAGCATGGCTCAATCCTCACTGGACTTATGTCCTCGCTTCGAGCGGTCCAGCAAGAAAAGGGCGATGGATTGCTCATGGAAGAAAAATCCGGACTCGTTCGCAAGAGCCTCGAATCCATAGAACTGGGCCTGGGAGAGGCCCAAGTTATGATGGCGCTCGCTGGTCACTTGCAAATGGTCGAGGCTGAGAAACAAAAATTAAGGGCCCAAGTTCGTAGGTTATGCCAAGAAAATGCTTGGCTTCGTGACGAACTCGCCAATACTCAACAAAAGCTTCAGGCTTCTGAGCAATCAGTCGCTCAGCTCGAAGAAGAAAAAAAGCATTTAGAGTTCATGAACACCCTGAAAAAATACGATTCTGGAGAGGTGAGGCTTTTTTCCCTATTCATCTGATTTCAGGGAAGTGTCAAAAAAGTTAGGGAAATAGCAGTACAACAAAGCTTTTGAACGAAAAATGTAACGCAAGACGTTTCTTAGGGTATGGATGAGTCTGTAACGGAGAAAAAGTCTGACGTTGAACAACCCTTAGATCTCGGATTCCCTGATGATGACGAGGATTCCGCTCATCAAGAAGGTACATAAAATTGAAAAAACAAATAAACTTAACGAATAAATGTGTTGAGGCTTTGTTCAATAATAATCTTTATATAGCTTTATCACCAACACCTCCTGGTCAAATGGCAGCTGCTGCCAACGCGGGCTACGAAATCCCAGCCAGACTTCGTACCCTTCATAATCTGGTGATTCAGTACGCTTCTCAAGGAAGATACGAAGTGGCTGTGCCTCTTTGCAAACAAGCCTTAGAGGATCTCGAAAAGACTAGTGGACACGATCATCCTGATGTGGCCACAATGTTGAATATCCTAGCCCTTGTCTATCGGTAAGTGTCGCTATTTCGTTGTCAGACCCAATTGTCTAATAATTTTAAATTTAGGGATCAAAATAAATATAAAGAAGCTGCGAATCTATTAAATGATGCCTTGGCAATTCGCGAAAAGACTCTTGGTGAAAATCATCCGGCTGTAGCGGCTACTTTGAACAATTTAGCCGTCTTATACGGAAAACGTGGGAAATACAAAGACGCGGAACCTCTATGTAAAAGGGCTCTCGAGATAAGAGAACGAGTAAGCTATTACGTTTCCCTCTTTTAAAAGAGAACGGAGCTAACTCGTACACTTGTTCGGTTGGTTGTTCAGGTGTTAGGTAAAGAACATCCTGATGTGGCGAAACAACTAAATAACTTGGCGCTCCTATGTCAAAACCAAGGAAAGTACGAAGAGGTAGAAAGGTACTATCAAAGGGCCTTGGAAATTTACGAGAGATTCTTGGGACCCGATGATCCTAACGTCGCCAAAACCAAGAACAATCTAGCCTCTGCCTACTTGAAACAGGGTAAATACAAAGAGGCTGAGATTCTATACAAACAAGTCCTAACGAGAGCCCACGAAAGAGAATTTGGTTCTATTGACGGTAAGGGCGGCTACTTCTACTAGAAACCAAAAATTTGAAAGTTGTAAATAAAGCAAAATGTTATTTCCCCTCCCGTTTTGGTTTTTTTTTTTTATAAATTGTCATATCAGGCGACAACAAACCAATTTGGCAAGTCGCTGAAGAACGCGAGGAAAATAAAAATAAGCAGAAAGATAACGCTCCTTATGGCGAATATGGTGGCTGGCATAAGGCGGCCAAAGTTGATAGTCCGACTGTAGCAACTACCCTTAAAAATTTGGGTGCGCTTTATAGAAGGCAGGGAAAATACGAGGCTGCTGAAACGCTTGAGGATTGCGCTTTGAGAGCGAGGAAAGAAGTATGTGGTGCCTATTTAGTATCTAGTTTTTCACGTTGAGGGCTGAAGCGGTCGCGATATTTTCAGGGGTGTGCGAGTACTCGTTAAGTTCGAGTATCGAGCCAATTACTCGACTCGATACTCGATAACAACACATTGAGATACTCGAGACAGATTCGAGTAGCTTTTTAACATCTTAAATACTCGAGTCCGAGGCTTACAACTATAGCAGACGATGAGTTCATGATCATTTATTTTGAAAATCAATTGTTCAATGTTTAATTGATCACTAACAATCTTTTTGAACTAGTTCGATATTAGATAATTGAACATCTTCGTTATTTTCAAGAAATTTACAAAATTGCTACTCGACAAGTCAATATTTGAGACTCGATAATTACTCGAAAGAACCAAAATTTGACCTATCTAAATACTCGATACTCGAAAGTATTTTTGAGACTCGGCTCGATACTCGATAAGAAATTAGTTTCGATACTCGGACTCGGCTCGAAATCGAAAAAACGGGACTCGCACACCACTGGATATTTTCGGGAAGAAACACTTTCAGTTGTTTGATGGTGAAAACTTATACACAGTTTCTACTATTTCTTTTACCACTTGAAAGGCTCTGGAAGCTGTAAGACAAGGCGCTGGTGGCGCTAACGCTAGCGCCGCGGGCGGAAACAAAGCTTCAGCAGCGCTCTATTTGGGAGCGGATTTCTCCACATCAATGACCAGAAGCGGCGATTCCATTGGTAGTAACACGGCGTTGAGTACCGCTGGTAGGAGGAGACCTTCCGCTTCTTCCAAAGAAGGAAGTAGACGAGGTTCTAGGGAATCATTGGATAGTATCGGGATGGATAAGAACACCTCCGCCGGAGGAGGGGAGTATGCTGAAGACGTGAGTGCATAAAACATTTCATTTTTGAAAAAAAAAAAAGTATTTTTTTTTTCTTACTTCTTAGCTTCTGTTCTAGTGTATTGTGATAACTTGTTTAAATTTTTTTTTTCCCCTGACGTAAATTTTTTATATATTTAACATTTTTAAAAGTAACAACCGCAAATTCATTAAAGGGAAAATTTTTAAACACCTCCCCGTTTTTAAAGGAATAGCTGAAAGGTTAATTTATATAGATCCAAGTGTTGTTACATATCGAAAGTTCGCCTAAAGTTTCATTTGCGTGTTCGCGTACGCAGCGCCCTTTTGTGATCGGTTTGTCCAATCAGAGGCAGGATATAGAGTAGTGTCGGTAGAGAGGGGAGTAGACTGTTTATCCCTCCCTCTAGGCGCGCTTTTGTAAGAGAGGATACTGTACGCGCCTGGTAGGGGGGATGACACTGAGCTAAGAGCTAGAATAATGTAAGTTCTACGTATGCAAACATCATACCCTTCTATCTCTTAGCTAAGTGTCATCCCCCCTACCAGGCGCGTACAGTATCCCCTCTTACAAAAGCGCGCCTAGAGGGAGGGATACACAGTCTACTCCCCCCTCTACCGACACTACTCTATGGTATGACGTTTGCATAGTAGCCTTGTAGGACTGACATTACTCTATATGTATGCGACACACCAAGGATGATCGGTAGAGGATGCGTAATCCGAGAGAAATCGGCCCGCTCAGGTCTGGTGGGACGCTTGAAAATGGGGAGGAATGCACAGATAAACGTCGGGCAGTCTTCCTGATTCGTCTGACTTAGATCTCCCGCAATTTCCGAGTATTCTTCCTCCATTTCTAGCGTCTCAGAGGATCTAAGTCGTTCCACAGTTAGCGTGCCGATTTCCCTCAGATTATGTATCCTCTACCCATCATCCTTGGTGCGTCGCATATATATATCCTGCCTTGGACACACTCTCATATTGAATATACCTCTTACGCTCGTTTTGCCAAGCAAAGAGCGTAATATGTAAGAGAACCCCTGGTTGGATGCTTTAATATCCTTTAAAAGTCTGAAAATTCATTAAATTGGAGTCGGATTTAATTTATGCAAACATTAATTTTGGGCGAGTTTTAAAGAGTACACCTCCTTAACTCAAAATCAATTAAAAAGTTTAAAAATAAATAGTTCATATATGGCGCTATTCCTTTAAAAATATCTTAAAAACGTTAGGGACGGAAAAAAATTAGCGAAAGAATTTAGAATCTCAATGAACTACAGTTCCTTTTTATTTTAAAATTAATATAATAATATTATTAATCATTTTACACAAAGTAACTAAAATAGAGGGGACCATATTTTCTCTTTTTTTTTAAAAAAAAAAATATAACGGTTAAAAGAATATATATTTTGTCACGTGTTTTGACAGTTCGAGTCGAGCCCCAAAATTTTAAAGTTGGTAAAATTTTTCTTCCCCCACACCAACGAACCAAATCTTCGTCTATACATTTACGTAACCCTTATTTTTAAGTTAATTGATAATTTATTGAACTAAATTTTTAAGCCTATATGGGGTCTTATTTGTAAAAGCTGTGATTTACAATATATATATATATTTTAGTCGTTTATATATTTTTGTTTATTTCTTATTTCGCTTTGTTGTCTTATTTTATTTACGAGAATAGCGTATCCGAGAGTTGAGGTTTTAAATTTTTTCCAATTAAGTAAGCCCTATTTTTCAAATTATATAAGCCTATAATGATAAGATAACTTCATTTGAGTGGAAATACGCTCATTACACGTTAACATAATGTAAAAATTTATCACCTCGTCTCTGATATCAAAAACGGATTTATGTAAGAAGAACGTTGAACGTAGCAAATTCACTACGCATCCTCGCATACTTTATTGAGAAAGTTCGTCTGCTTATATTTTGACTCCACCCACAAATTCTGTATATAGCGACTTCTAGAGATCGAAAATCATGTTATTCTTATCTCTATTTTCGTGGTTAAATGTTTTTTTCCGAAATTGCGCCAGTGGTAAAAAAAAGCAAAGTGGACAACAATGCGATATAAATCCCGATTTAGTGGAATTAAGTTTTAAAGTTAAGAATTTAAATTCTTAACTTTAAAACTTAATTCCACTAAATCGGGAGTTATATCGCATTGTTGTCCACTTTATTTTTATTTTTTTACCACTGGCACAATTTCGGAACAAAATATTTAACCACGAAAATAGAGATAAGAATAACATTGTCATTTTCGATCTCTAGAAGTCGCTATATACAGAATTTGTGGGTGGAGTCAAAATATAAGCAGACGAAGTTTCTCAATAAAGTAAGCGAGGATGGTACTAGAGAGGCTAAAGCTACGATCCGACGTTCTCAGTACATAAATCCGTTTTGCTGATACGCTTAATTTTTTTTCAATTTTCCGTTAACAATTTTCCTTATTTTTCACTTTCTGTTATTTTTATTTTTTTCCTTTTTTATTTTATATTATTTCTGCAAAATTATTTGTCTTTTGTGTTTTAAAAAATGCACTACACAAACAAAAAAAAAACACCAAAATATCACTGAAATTGTGCGTGTGACTCTTACCAAAACCAAAAAAATTATAAAACGTCGAATATCGTACATCGAATATACGCTTTCGATAAAAATTTGTGTGCCTGGGTTTAAATATGTCATGTGCGTGAGAGAGCAGTCCCCCGTTGGCCTGGCCTCTTCCTCAGCCACCCTTAGTTATGTACAGAGAACCATTCAAGAACGAAGCAATAGCGGTGGTGCGACATCAACAACGTCCTTCAACGCGGGATCAAACAATGTCAATTTGTCAAGAAATGCCACAACCAATTCTACCGGTCTTAAATCGAAAATATTCCACGCTCTTGGACTACATACCCCTCCGCCTAATTCTCCTCCTAATCCTAATTCAAGCGCCAACCAAAACGTTTAGATTTAAATATTAATATTAACTAAAGAATTTAAAAGTAAAAAAAAAAAAATACGCGTACCGGCTGTACCAGTTGAGTTGGTATATTTAGCCGTATACTATAAGAACGGAAAGGAATTAGTGTTATCATAAGGAGATCATCTCTCTAAGGGCCCAAGATTCTATGTTACGGTTGAAATGTATGTATGTCCGATTTGGTCAGCCATCCGTCTCATCTCAAGTGGTATAATAATTGTATAGCCTAAACAGAGGCCGAGCGCATTCGCTGCAGAGTAATCCGGCATTGAACATTTTTCCCTCCTTCAAAGATTTCTCACGACAGCTCTTCGTGATTTTTACTAAGCGCGAATTTACCTCTTGTGTCTGAGAGAGCTGGGGGGTTCTAGAAATTCTCTTACTTATTTTTTCCCCTCAGTCCTTCCTCTCTCGCCTACCCGCCTGTTTTAGTTTGATTCCCAACCGCTTGGGAGCGTTATCTCAGAGCTCGCCTCTAGACCACGACCGGCTTAGGATATCGGTCGTGGCTGATTTTGAAAATTATTTTTCTCTCCCGCGAATTTCACGAAAAATTCGGAAGGAGCCCCTGTACAAAATTTACGTCACATCTAGCAGAACTAGATGTTTTTGCTAATAGATGCAATGCGCTTGGGCCCTTAGAGAGATGATCTCCTTATGGTGTTATCGATTTATTTTTTAAACAATTACGGTGAATTTATTAGTAAGTCGTTTAATATAGCTGTTATAACCAAATATAACTCGTAAATTTCTTTTAATTAATACACAGGGTTAATTAATTAATTAATTGTAATAAGCAAAGGTTTATTTCGATATATTCCAACCAACAGTCAGGGCTTTTTTTACATATATACAGATTCCAAATTTAATTTAATTTAATTTTAAGTTACGCAACGTATCTTCAACTTTTTTTACTTTGTAGACGCACTTACTAACTTGTACTAAATTTTTATATTATTTCAAGATAATTAACTTTTGTTTAGTTTTTCTTTTCTTTTTTATCGTTTCCTTAGTTAATTTTATATTAATTAAAAATATTTTAATTGCAAAAGGGGGAAGAAAAATTTACTACTGAGAGGCGCCTTTTGTTTGTTTTTTTGTTTGTATACAAAAAAATCTTACGTTAAATTCCGTATTGAAGTTTCTACAAAAGTATTAATTTAATTTAATTTTTTTTATATAAAGAATGTGAATTTCTCCCCCCTTTTCCGACACAATAATTCAAAATGTCGCTTTACAAAAACAAATACTAGATTTTGGAAATTATTATATAGTTTTTAAATTCAATGGGGCATTTAATATAATCAGAAGTAGGATAAGGGACTAGAAGTATTGAGGTAACCAAATTCGAAATTCACTTGGCGAAAGTGAATATTCTTGATAACACACCAACGGTTGGCCCTCTGGTAGCGGTTTCAGAATTTTCCCTCCAAAACGTGAAAGGCTCGCGGCGGTAGACGGCCGAACTAGATTCAAGCACCCTCGTCCGTGTTCCGCGGCTTTAGGTTGAGGGGAAGGGGGTAGGAAATGTTTTTGGAACTCGACCAATTTTTTTCTCTCTAGTGTAGGCGCGATGGAAGCGGCATATAAAATCCTCAAACTTGTTCACTAGTGCCAGGATCTATTACCAATGCTAGAGCTCTTTACTTCTAGTCTCATCCTACTTCTGATATAATTAGAATTAAAAATTTTCGCGCCTGCCTATATCGGAAATAAATGAACGGTTTGTTCGTTACATTTATTTCTTACTATATATATATAAATAAATAAATAAATGAGTATCCATTTTATTACGAAGGAATTAAATATTGGTATAAAGTGAAAATTAGCTTATTTAAATTATACAATATAAAAAAAAAACTGTGATATAATACTTCCAAAACTAAATTAACTATCGAAGCTTTTGAGTTATTAACGAAAATGAGGAGTTTTGGAGTACTTACGTAGTAGTAGCGTGGTAAGTTTACGCTGCTAAAAATATGACGCTTTACTCAAGGGTGATTGGGGGGATTACGCGAAATCGGAGAGAAATGGGCGCGCTAACTGTGGAACGGCTCAGGTTGGGTGGGACGCCAAAAAATGGGGGAGGAATAGTCGGACTCAATTGTAATACACCCTTTTGATGAGTCTAAGAGGGAAAGGCGCTGGGGGTAAAACTCTGCCTTCCATCTCGCTTTTTAGCGCCTGCGCTGTTGGCGTTTTGGATCTGAGAGTGTGCAAACACGGCACTGGAGCAACCCCCTTGTATCTCCCGATACTAAGGGTTACCTACCCCCCTTTTCCCGTCGAATGGGTGTATTGGCTAAGGAGGACTACAGACGAACCAATTACAATTGAGTCCGACTATTCCTCCCCGATTTTTGGCGTTCCACCCAACCTGAGTCGTTCCACAGTTAGCGCGTTTATTTCTCTAAGATTTTGCATCCTCCCTCATCATCCTTTCTTTACCCTCCTGTTCTTGAAAGGGGTGTTAATTTGATCAGTGAAGTCACGTGATCAATACTAAAAATCTTTTATAGTAACATGTGGCCACTCCCTAAAGTAAATGCTACCACTGAATCTAGTGACCCCTTTATTCCTTAAAAACTCTTTGAACTGGCGAGGAATAAAGTGTAGTTTAAACCAGAGTGAGGCGTTCTGTCAGCTTAATACAATGAGGCTGACAGCTTTGACCATCTCTCGCTGTACGAGTGCAATACTTCGACCATCTCTCACTGTACGAGTGCAATATTTCGACCCCGTTTTTCTGGTTTAAAACTACACCTCTTCGTTCAAACTGTATTTTGAATCCTTCCAAAATCTAAAATTTACCGAACGAACACCGCTTATAGATTAAATAAATTATTTTTGCTAGAAAAAATACTCCCGAATTCTTAATTTCTTTTTTTTTTTTCTAAAAAGATTAATTAAAGTGTATATAGAAGATAAAAATAATGGCAGAAACAATTTAATTTAATTTAAGAGAAAGCTATTTAATATTTTTTTAAAAACTGAAAATGAGACGACAACGTACGTCCCTTCGATCTTTTTTCCCCTTAAGCTTTATTAATTTAATTTTGCTTTTTATTGTTTGTAGCAGGAATATATACAGCTAATATTAGCTGTAGGTATTCCTGTTTGTGGTAATTAGGTAATTGTCTTAAATTTAAAACAGAACGAAAGAAATTAAGGTTAAAAATAAAAACGAAACAAATTTTACGTGACTTTTATTTTTGGTTTCATATTTTATTTTTTTAGTATATTGTTTTATTATAATTTCTCGCAACAAATGGTTTTAATTAGTTTTTAAGGTTTTCAAAGGCCGTCGTAATTCAGGTTCAGCGCTTGTTAATTTCATACGCCTACGTTATATGACACTTATCATTATATAGTCTTTTAGCATCTTGATAACTTGTAATGTACATTTCTGTCTGTACTGTCTGTACTTAGGAGTAACAAGTTAACAACACGAATACGTACAGCTTATAGGAATCATTGTGTAGACATTTTCTCAACGTTTCTAGGCTGATTTTGTGGGACGAAGAATTTTATCTCCCAAATAATTTATTTCCTTCTGCGCCTTGACACTTGCGCGCGCATTCGAGTTAACAACCAATGAAATGACGCCAGAATTATGTCGCGTGACGCAATATACTCAAGCCCAGCCCGCAAAACCGGCATAGAAATTAACATGGGATATATGGGGGCACAATGATTCCTATTAGCTGCCTGCATTCCTGGTAACGATAATAAAAGAAACTTTGACCAGAGAGAATATAGCGAGACTTGTAGCTTGAGAAGGTGCCTTCTTATAATATCCACGTTGCTGTATTTTCTCTGAGTTAACCTCATATCATAATTTATGCCACATGATAAATTCATGCTAGTTTTTTCACGATTTTCGACAATTTTTAAAATAGTTCTGCATGTAATGCTGTAAGCCTGTAACATATTGACTTTTCAAATTTAATGATGCCGCAGTCTTGTTAAATTTGCATTTTGTTACAAAATTAACTGACGTGAAACCATTTGTTACCATTGAAGGGACTAGAAACTGAGAAAATTTTTGTTATGGAACCTTTACGGTAATGAAGGTCCCTGTTTGCAAAAACATAGAATGTCGATCTCGCTTCGTTACCAACTGAGTTCCATTTTTGCATCAACATGTCTTTTTCTTTCTCTCACTCTCTCTTGCAAGTCCCTTAATTAAACACTCGTAATTTTTATTTACACTTGTATCATTTTCTTTTGATCCCTCACCCCCTGACTTAAATTTATTTTCTTAACGTTAATTAATCTTACATTCAAATTATTATTTGTATTAACTCGGAAACCGCATCGATTGCTTGTTCTCTGTACAAAATAACAATCAGGGTGGCTGGGAAGGAAGACAATGGTACCGTACCATAAGCCTATTACGCAAGTTCACCACATAAGTGAAAATTAACCTTGGTCCACTCAATACCCAGTGAATTCATTTAAGAGTAAAAAAATATATATGTAACCATCTTATTAAAAACTAAAATCTGATGTCATGTACAAAAATTTGCTTTCCTCAAAAGTTCATAGATTAAAACAAAAAGTGTACTTCATTGAAGCTTGCTCGCGCTGTGTAATATGAGAAAGTGAGAAACGCCCCTTTTACCCCCCTCAGAACAGTGTCGACCCCCTCTGCTTATGATTCCTTCACGATCGTAGCACAGGGAACATAAGTGAATGGGCTGAATAAAGTAGCTGACACTAGCTCTAGTACCAAGGATTAAAACAACTTTTGGCTGTGGTTTAGTTTAAACAATTGCCACTAGATGCTCCCATAATCGAGGGGAGGAGTTGACTGACCCTCTAAGCTTAGCAAAGGCTAGTTTTACCTCCGCCCTCACGGATTGGCTCCTGCCTTTGGCAAGGTAAAGTTTGTAAGTAGAAGATCAGCCAGAATGTTAGGAGTGCCACATTTGCTTTAACCTTTGGATCACCATCATAGCGTACTGTTTTCTATACACCTAAAACCTTTGATTTTACAAAGGTTGGGAACTGTGGACGAAGCATACTTTTTATTTTTAACTATGAACTTTTGCATTCCCGTCTCCCTTATATGATGTAGAGTGGCGCGAGAAAGTAAATGCTTGATTTTCAAATTATGAAATCTCACTTATGGCTTAACCTTTCGTAATAGGCTTTGTAATAAGTTACGATAAAAGCTTAGCGATCATTTTTTTGACAAGTTTTTTTTTCCTGTCGTGTTTATTCATTTTTACTACGCTTTATCCTCAAGACGATAGTAGCAATTTTCTTAGTATTTATATTTACTTTTAATCGAAAAATTGTCATCTACCCGTTAATTACCATGTAATTGTCGAATTTGCCCTGGGTTTTTAAATTGATTAGCGACTCCAGAATGGAAGTGGAAAGTTGAAACGTAGCGGCTCTCTAGGAAAGCTCCAGCGGATTAATTCGCACATCCGGAGGAGCAGCGCGAAACTGCTCACGCGTTTAAAAGGCAAGGAAGAGAATACTGCGGCCTTAAGCAGGGCCAGTTTGGAAAATTTGGCAAGGTAAAAAATAATACACTGAACACAAAATACGCCGTGAACGAAATTAATTTAAACCTGGTTTTGAATGGTGTGTGAATGAGATTTAGAAATATAACACAGTAGGTATAGAGTAAGAAAAAAACCTATTTATATTTACAAATTTCAATATTACAGAACGTGTTTAGTGCAAAAAACTGCTTTTAAATTATGATTAAAATCTTTACAACCATTGCTAAATTGTATGTTAAATTTTTTTCTTGTTGAAGTTCAGAACACCTTTCAGTTTATGTTAAGCTGAAATTTGGCACTTTTTATGTCACTACACTAGAAAATGCAGATTTTTCCCACAGGCACGTTCTTTGATAATATAAATGAAAACAATACAAAAAATATATTTTTTAAGTTAGTTTTAATTTTGAATGCTTTTTTTTTCGCATGGTTTGGTTTATAGGATTTATTAGGATGGGGGGATTTTCTTTCCATAACTATTTAATTGCAATCAAATTTGTCTTTTAAATGCTATTAAACTTATATTAACTCTTTCCAACAGAATGAAACGAGCCAGTTCAATGTCAATGCTTAATCAAGAGCAGGTAAATATCAACGCTAAATTATTTCAAAATTAAAGGGACTGCCAACTTAAATGCCCCAAAATCGCGCTACCGGCAATTAAAGCAAATGTCTGCTTCTATGTCCGGCACCTCTAACATGCTTGCTTATCTTCTACACACCAGTTTTACGTTGTCAAAGGCAGAAACCAATCAGAACTAGAGTTAAAACTAGTCGTTGTTGAGCTTATAGCGGGTCCAGTTAACTCCCCCCCTCCCTGACTATGGAGGGAGTTGCAATATAGTGCAATTTTTTATTATTATTATCAGAAGTATATAATACTTCTCTTCGAGAGAAGTGTACCACAAAGCGGGGTAAGTGTAACGTCACTCTTCCCAACATCGGAACATTTAGAGCAAGGTTACTAAACCGAATCACATACACGATAAATAGTTCCCTCATTAGCGTTTAAATATTTGGCAAGACGCGCTTGTGCATTTTTGTCCCACGTCAAGACGAGGTTTGTGGGATGATTGCTGGGGATTTAGTGCCAAACAATTATAGAATTCACCTTACGGTGCGATGCCCATTTGTAGTTTGATGAGCGGGAAAGCAAACTAAAAGGGTGAGCCTGGGAAGAATGACGTTACATAACTAAAGCATAGGGAGGATACAGAGTGTCATCCTTCTTCTATTATCCCCTTCTGTTATTATTAAATCAGAGCAGATACTTGCTTTAAAACTAACGAACATGAGACCTGATTATGCTGCCAGCCCCTTTATAAATATTTAACTAAAACATGTTTCTGTATATTTTTTCAGTCACGTAGTAACCTTGTGGGTATGCGATTACGAACTACCAGCTCTGATCAGCTTCGCACACAATTTCCTTAGCAAAAATTAATAACCCTTTTTTTCTCCAACGTATTAAAATTTCCCCAAAAACAAAATACTCATTTCGATACTACAGTAAATACGAAAGAATAAAAATTAGTTTTTAAAAAAGAGGTTGAAAAAAAATGGAACCGATTATCGAAATGAAAAAAAAAAAAGTCATTACATTTTATAAAACTACTTAGGAAACTATGAAAGCGTGGTTTTTGAGTTCCCAAACAAAAGTTCTATATCTGACAAACCCTAAAAGCTACTCATGTAGAATATCACTGCAGATTATACTTTTTTATATAGTTTAAAAATGCCTTATGATATCGTTAGTATTAACGCAATCTTTTACTATTATTCGTATTACTTTGTCTAACGTGAAGAAGTTGATAAAAACTAGAGTAAGCTCTCTTAAATTGTTTAAGACGAGTCGAAGAAGGTTTAAATCAAAATTATTACATAATTTGAGGTCTTTAACTATCAAGGGTTCAAAGGATAACTTCCCCCAATAACGTTGAAGTATTGGGTAAAACTGCTCTACCTGGAAAAGACCATTTCCCCTGTATGACTTTCAATTTATGGTATTATCGCTACTCAGACGGTGAAAAAGATTGAGAAACACAATTTTTGTCAATAAGGGATTATATTTAACAATTTTGGGTCAGTTTTCTTTAATGGACACTAAGTTTGAATGCGAACATCACGTTCAGAGACGATTACATCAGATAGTACTAATTAGAAAACGAATTAAAGATTTATGTTTATGTTCCATTTCCCCTTTAAAAGTCTAGGTTGCTCTGGAACTCGCATGTGATTTTAAAATAGTGAGATATCTACGAAATTTGAAAGCTATTTGACATTTTCAATTTGATTTTATCATTGAACTAATGTTAATTCAGTGTGTCAGAATTCAGAATACGATTAGAAAATAATTTGAAATATTGACGTTTCCCCATGCAGAGATCCAAGTATCAAAACCTTGAGTTTAATGTAAAATTAACTTCTATTGAACTGCACTTGATAAATACTGGCTGAATTTAACTTTCGCAATTTTGTCAAGTGTACTTGATTGAACGAAACTATAGTCAATCTCATTGGTAAAGTGAAACAGGAAAATCCACTCGTAGATAACGTAAAATTCTTCTATAACGATCGAGTGGTCTTTGCATTGTAAAGGTGGGATTGAATATAGTAAACAAATTAAAGTTAGCATCAAGCAAATCGGGGTGTAACACAATAACATAACATATTTAAGGTAACTAGCACCCTGAATAGCAGCGTATACACCTGAGTCGATTGCTTAATACTCCCTTTAGTTGAAGAGACTCGCGAGTAAGGGAACAAATAACGAATGTTCTTCGTTGCTGCTCCAAACATTGTAGCTTATGCACGCGGTGATGTCACGCGTGACCTTTTCTCCGTTACTTGCCAGTTCCTTTAAAATATATGAATGACGCTCTCGCATCTGTTTGCCTTGCAACGCGGGTTATTCTTGAACGAAAAAGAGTGGGAGAATAATTGCAGTGGTTTAACGAGTAATTTTGTTTGACCTACTAAATTTAAGCTACTACTTAATGAGACTTACAACAAACCCTAACCAATCATACCGCTGGAGAAAATTGTGTTTCTTACCCTTTAAAAATCAAATGGTGGTAGATAAATAAATAAGTTGCGCATTGTTTTTGTTTATACACTGATATATTGACAGCTGCGATACTCGTTAACGGCGATAAAAAAAGCCGCCGTTAATTATATTCCGTATTGAAAAATCTGTTTCAACTAGTCACTCATTACATTATGAAATTTTTATTATTATTATTACTGGTATTTTATATTATTACGAATTTCTGAGGTTGTAGCTACAAAAATAAACATTCCAAAAAATATTTATGGTTTAAACTGCAACCTAAGGTTAACAAGCGAAACTAAATTTATTTCTGTTGTTATGTTTTTTTTTTTTTTTTTTCAACATTGGCGTTGATTTTCCGGCTATTTAAATTAATTATGGAAAGGGTTGAGATTAATTAATTTGCGGGTTAATTTGGTTTTTTTTTTTTACGGTGATTTTGAAAAATAGGTTGTGGGTCAGAATGTTTTGTATATTTAAAAAAAAAAAAAGAAAGAAAAAACAAACAAACACGTATTAATATTAATAATTTATTTAATAATATAACCCAATAACTGATAAATCCATTTTTATTAATGTAAAATTACTAAATTAGCAAATTTAATGAAAAAGAAATGTTTTACAGTTTTTTTTTTTTTGAGTTTTTTTTTTCCTTCGCTGCGTATGCAACTTTCAAAAAAAAAAAAAAAAAATTGTAAAGAAAAAAATGAAACCAATTGAAGAAAAAATGAGACTTTAATTAAATATTAAAGAAACATAATTAACATAACAATTAGAGTTAATTAATTAATTTTAATAATTATTTTTTTTTTTTATTTTAGATGTGAAGCAGTCGTTATTCTTCAATGTAAGAAAATGAAGGAACTGTCTGGTATAATTTTAAATCTTCGTCACTCAAAGGCATGTTTCCTTCTCGTAACAAAAGTTTGGCTCTTAGTCCCGCTTCAGTAGCGGCTTTAGCCTCTGTGGAGAAGAAGTTAAATTTATCTCTTTACTGGTCATTTGATCCTTGATGCCAAAGACCAGATAGACAATGAATAAACACTATTGATGTTTGGCAGCGAGTGAATCTTAGAAGACTTAAGAAAAAAACAAATTATTACCAGCTGGAATGTCCGTTAAAAATAAGACTTGATTAGGTTTCAAATTAATTTCTTGGATAATATTTTTGTAGCTTTCAGGATTGGTTTTGGCACCGATGTTAGTATCAAAGTAACCACTAATTAGCTGCAAGATTCAGACGAGACAATTACAACTGTGTCTGAAAGGTACGTAACTAAGTTTTTTCAACTTTACGGGTAATAAATTGCCATAAGTTGTACAGCCAAAAAGCAATTTTTGAGCTTCTACGCTTCCAGATGAATAGATATAAACTTTACGTCCTTCTCTGTTCCATTGTTCTATCGCGGGTTTTACATCGTCAAAAACCCTTCATCAAGAAGCGAGTTAATTTCATATTTTAAAGTGTCAAGTGTTGCTAAACGTACGGAGCTTTTAAATTTCCATCAGCGTAGCCTTGTTTCCATATATGCCCCTGAAGTTGTTTTAGCGAAGTGGTTTTTCTATCCCTATCCATTTGCCATAGAACGTATTGCTCCACTCTTCCTACTATGTCAACATTACTACTTTCTGGGGAAGGAATGGTTTCTACATTTGGTTCACCCCTCTCAAAATCTTCTATACTCTAATAAACAACTTTGTTTTCAATACATTTAACTAAAAGCAATAGAGTGCTGTCAGAAGCGCCAGTGTGACGTCACCCATGCTGTTTTCCCATAAAGAAAAAACAAAACGGTAACTGTCATGGCCGCTCATTGCTAAAGGCAGACTCGTGACGTTTAACCTTGGATCTGACGTCACAATTGACAGCACTCTATAGTATTTTGGCAATACTTGTTGTCTTAAAAGGGCAATATCTTCGTGTAAATGAGTTTGATTCCAATTCATAATCAGGTACTGTTTAAGGTTTGTTCTTGCATAGGGAAAGAGTATATCCTATATAAAACACGCGTTTTATCTTTAGAGTTTAGACCAAATGCCACAATGCCCAATTTTTCATTATCATTATTATAAAAAAAAAATAGAGTAATGGCACCCCATGTTATTTCCCCATAGAGCTTAATACAGTCGAAGGCAGAGGGCTGCCATTACTCTATACTAGTAGACTTCTTAAGCCTTGGTGTACCTTTACAAAAGATATGGGAGTCGTAGTGCCTTCGATGTCCAAAAGAAAGGCAAGTATTTTTTCTTTATTTTTGTCATCCATGTCTTTGACAAATTTACTTTAATTATAGGTATGACAATTATAGAAAACCCGATTAAATACTACCACTTTCACAATAATGAAGAGTTCAAGACAGACTGCCTTGCGCTTGCTGACTGTTGCCTATTTTTGAGGATAACCCGATTGAACTTTGACCTTATGACATCTTGCAGCGGGAATTTCAAATCAACTAGACAAATGTTTTCCCACTTCTTTAATATAAATAATTTTCGATATGCTTATAATTATTATTAACACTTATTGGCTCGTTTCTATAATTTAAATTGATTTATTTACATTATTATCAGAATAAGTACACTAAAGTTTCAAAGTTCGCGATATTATAATAAAAATTAAAAATATTTTAACAAAGTTACAAATAAATTTTTATTTGTAATGTTGTCAAAGCTTATGCCATATTTATTATATTTTTTATATATTATTCATAAATATTTAAGTACACAATTATTATTATAGTAATAATTATTTACTAAAAGAAATATATTTAAGAATTGTCAAATATTAATGTTGTATTTAAAAGTCAAGGTAAAGAAAGGTATATTTATAATTTTTAGGAATTTTATAATAGATGATTTATTACGTGTAGGACAGGACTACCATACCATACACCCCCTACAAGTACAAAATTCAGTCGGTAGTTAGCGTAGGCATGGATATGATTTTCTCAATGGCCATTCGCGATTGTGCCGTGGAAAGGGGGTTTCCAGTATTCATCCGCCCATAGCTAGCGCGCCAAAATGTTCACGAAAACGTCGCTAAAAAGGACGTAATTAGAAGCGACTAAATTGTACGTTTAATTTTAAATTATTTGAAGTATTTTGTTTTAAGTTATCGAGGTAAATTCGGTTTCGTTTCGTGTGGGGATTATTTTTCGGCGAAGCGACGGGATTTCGCGCCTACGGGAAGCGGTGATTCGTCGTTGTGTGTTTATCAGTTTTTGATGGCCGTATGACTGAGAGAGGAAAGATACGCGAGACGGGACTCAAGTTTCCCCGGAAATTTTCGCGTAATACCCAAAATTATTAGTCATTAAATATGGAATTTCCATCGATTGAAAATGACCGAAGGTAGCTACGATGAGTAAGTAACGTTTAATTATAGTTAAATTAGTTCAAATGTCTCGAATGTTATTGTATGACCTAGGCCTAACGCGGTCGGTCTTCAGTGAAATTCGGCTCTCGCTGTGTAAAATTTAACGAGTAGGAACGTCTTCCCCCGTTATCCCGCCGAGGTTTATCGGCCTAACGTAACGAGTACCGACCGAGGGCCGGGTGTTTTTTTATCGTAATTTAATCGAAAGTGATAATTGGCTCGGTTTACAAAGGTTTTTTAGCGTCGTGTAGTCGTTTTACTCGTTTCCTACGGAACATATCGTTAGGCCTAGATCTTTTACGCGTAGACCAAAAATGGGGCCCTGAAGGGAAGTCGCTTTTTTGACGGACGGGGGGGAAAGGAAGCCGGGGAACGGCATCTGTTCAATGGACGACCGTGTTCTCCTCGTTTATGAATGAAACGCGCTTTTCTCAGGCAGTGGTGCGCGTCAAGGAAAAGGAGGCCCGTCCGTAGACCAATTTCCCCGTTCTACCAAACCCATTTTTAATCGAGTACAAAATAATATAGGCCAAATACGTCCAATTTTCATTACAAGTTTACAACCCTATCAGTTTTAGGCCTAAAAAAACTTTGTATACACTTTCAAAGGCCCGCTAAAAACGTTTCACGGAAATTATTTTAGCCGAAAGTATTTTTTTTTTCTGACACACCGTACACGCGATCCATAGAAGCGAATCTGAAGTATAAAGTACCGGTGTATTTTTCGATTCATACATTTTGCCTACGTGCCTTTTTTTACTTGAGGAAATAGCCGATTCACGTTATAATAATGCTTCCCCATTCATATATACGTGTGAATATTAATAAAAAATGAATGAATGAACGAAAAATGGGGAAATATGACGCCCCCTTATCGTTGATGACAGAGGTAAACAACAAAAAAAAAATAGATTTTTCTTATTAATGAATGAAGGCCGATTGGCGGGTGGGGGGATATCTTTTTCAAAGGTATAATTGCCTTGCCCCACAACCATACTTTCGTAAGATCTACCTTAGCTACATTTGCCGCAAGTTAAAGATTGGTACATTATTAAAAAAAAAAAATTAAAAACCCAAAAACGACCCTCAATAATTTAGTTTCGTATTTTTTAAACTTGAGGACGAAGACTTCACGCAACGGCCCACATTTTCTACTTTATATGGCAAATTAGATAATTCTCTTCTCTTCCTTTTTCAAATTTAAATTTTACTCTCCCCATTTTTTTAAACAAACCGTGACCATGGTTGTGTTTTAATTAAATTCGCCTTGGATGGAACTTTTCTTATGTAGTTTTAAAGATAATGACAAAGTGAAGGTGAATAAAAATGTGGTAATGCCGGATAAGTTAGAAATACCTCAAAAATGTGGACACGATCGGAATTATTACCAAGAAGCGATATCTAGTTTATAAGGGAGAAGGTATAAATTCGCCTTATTTCTAGCTTTATATCCAGTCCAAACGTATAGTAGGTCCGGAGTTAATCCCCGCCTCTAAATTATAACCAGCATCTTATTGGTTCTTGAAAACTTACTCAGAGCGAGGCGAATGACGAAAATTACGTATTTTCCGACTGAGGAGAGGCTGCGAAATAGCCCGGTCTCCTTTTACTTCCCCCCTTGTATTTTGAAAGGGGGACTGGGACCATGGCGCGCGAATACTTAGGCATCTAAACCTTATCTCTAGTAAACTAGATATCGCTTCTTGTTATTACCATGGAGAAAAATATTTAGAGGGGTAGTATACCCGGCTCTAGCGGGCTTTTGATACCAACCTCGCAGAACGGGAGGGAAGGGGGTCGATTTAAAATGTGGTCACGTGAGAAAATTAACCTTATAGATAGTGAAATTTCCTCCCCCATTTCTTAACTGTAATTGCGCTTCAGTGTTGCCGCTAATTTGCGAGAGTATCTCTGCTGGTTTGTAACTGAATGATCTGAATTGAACAGAACTATAAGCCCTTCAGTCTGTTGTAGATAGCGGTTGAATTGAACTCGCAAATAACTGGCAACACTTGTTTACGCACAATTTATAGGGTACACGAATTTTTACTAGGATATTCCTTTATGTGGGTGTCCCATTGGTATAGACGTGCCCCTATTTTCATTTCCATTCAATATTTCCTCCATGTCATCCATATTTAATTAGCGTGATTATCATATTTGCTCTTAACCGCATTTGGTACTATGACGTATTTTTACGTCATAACTGTAGAGTAATATCCGTAGAGATGGGAGTAAACCGTGTTCTTTTGTAACAGATTGTATTGTACGCCCACTTTTTGGGGATGTGACACTGAAATAAGAAATAGGGTGGTATGACGTTGCTAAATATAGAAAAAAATGTCTCTCTTTGAAAATGGTAATGATGGAATCGGTTGTTTCCGTTACCAGTATCCTCTCATTGAAGCACAAAAATGACAAATCACTCTTGATTTCACCAAAATATCACACTCTGCGGTTTTTATGGGGCAATACACTGCAGACTTAGAAATAGCACACGTCCACTGGTCCAAAACCAGTTTATTAATTGCTTGGACCAGTTTTTTAATTCAAAAAGTGGGGGTTACTGGTCCTCGGGACCAGTTTAATAATTGCAAATCTATTGGAGAACAAAGGCTGGGACCACTCCGGAGACCAGTTTATTATTTAGGGCACTAGGGGGGTCACTGGTCCCAAGGACTAGTTTAAAAATTATCCTTATTTCTAAGTCTGCAATACAGTGTTATCATGGTACAGTAAAGGGATTTTGACAAAGGGTGTGAAAATTCATATTTATTTGCTAATTTTCCTATGTTAAGTTCATGTTACTAGTAATTTTTAAACAAATTAATCACTTATTTGCAAATAAAAATGGAAAAATTAATTAGCGAAAACCTGAAGAAGTCAGGAATTGATCTAGGTAGTTGAAAACGTAACCTTGGAGTTCATAAAATAGAATTAAAATTTCAGGGAATTTGAGAAGAAGGAAATTATAAAATAATATTGAAGGTTCAGGGAAAACGTCTGTAAATTTGAGAATTAGCCGAAAATAATATAGACACGCAGGAAAAAGTCAGGGGATTTGAATGTTGGTTGAAATGTCTGGGAAAAGTTCATTCAAAAGTCTTGGAATTGGTATTAAATGTCATGTGACAACATGAAAATTGGCCCTAAAGGTCATTAAATAGTGTGACAATATGAAAATTGGCCCTAAAGGTCATTAAATAGTGTCACAATATGAAAATTGGCCCTAAAGGTCATTAAATAGTGTCACAATATGAAAATTGGCCCTAAAGGTCATTAAATAGTGTCACAATATGAAAATTGGCCCTAAAGGTCATTAAATAGTGTCACAATATGAAAATTGGCCCTAAAGGTCATTAAATAGTGTCACAATATGAAAATTGGCCCTAAAGGTCATTAAATAGTGTGACAATATGAAAATTGGCCCTTAAGGTCATTAAATAGTGTCACAATATGAAAATTGGCCCTTAAGGTCATTAAATAGTGTGACAATATGAAAATTGGCCCTAAAGGTCATTAAATAGTGTCACAATATGAAAATTGGCCCTAAAGGTCATTAAATAGTGTCACAATATGAAAATTGGAATTGAATGTCATTGGCTAGTGTGACAATATGGAAACGGGCCCAAAATAGTCGGATAATTGGAATTGGGGAAATGAATGATGCACTTAGAACATGATTTGAAATGAACCTTATCATGAACGGCCTAGAACCATTGACTGGTCAAGTTCTTGCCTCCCAAGGCGAATTTCTAATCCTATAGGAGTGTACATACCGGACGTGACATATCCGCCCGCCCGGTGTGGTCCGTGGCGAGTCATGGGGCGAATTTTGGCCTTTTTTACACAGAAGGAAATCCTCCTTTCAAAGCTGTTTAGGAAAATAGTATTTCATTTGCTTAAAATGAAGAGAAGAAAAAGGGAGAGGAGAAGAAGGGGGTGGCTTAAAAACTCCCAAACTTCCGTTCTTTTCTCGAGACTCGGGTTCAAAGCTTTGGTAGCGCTTTGGGACGGGACGGGACGGAACAGGCTGGGAGAGACGAGCCATGCCATCATACCATACGAACCCGTCGTTTCATTTTGGAGATGAAACCAAGGGGCTAGCCACTCGTTTGATCAATCACGTGCGACAAATTTATCGGCTGCATTTTCGAGGCTGGGGTTCGGTCGGTTCCCGGGCTGGGGTTCGGTCGGTTCCCGGGCTGGGGTTCGGTCGGTTCCCGGGCTGGAGTTCGGTCGGTTCTCGGGCCGGGGTTCGATCGGTTCTCGGGCCGGGGTTCGATCGGTTCTCGGGCCGGGGTTCGATCGGTTCCCGGGCGGGGGTTCGATCGGTTCTCAGGCCGGGGCTCGGTCTGTTCCCAGGCGGGGGTTCCGTCGGTCCCCAGGCGGGGGCTCGGTCTGTTCCCTGGCGGGGTTCCGTCAGTCCCTAGGTTAATTCTCTGATTTATTTAACGTCTTGGTGAAGTCACCTGTAAATTCTGAATGAGGTTGATTCAATTTGCGAGGATCAAGTGAATATCCCCTCAGTCATTTGGCGGGATGCGACTGTGACTGAGCCCACGAAATGAGAGGGGGGAGGGAGAAATGGTTGTAAGAGCTAGTTCTTCAAGATATCGTGGGTGTACTGTAGGGATGGGCAGCCTTTTTGGGGGGAGATACAACTAGCAAAGGACGTAGACTGAAGAGATCTCCGAATAGCGGCTTAAGCATTTGAGGCTCACTGACTCTCCCGCTGCGTGGTCGCTTGCTTTTCTCCTTGAGGCGATAGAGAAAGAAAAAATAGTTCTCCTCCTCGACGTAACCCCACGACACGTTGCCCTACGACTCCCCTCGCGTAAACCTGGGAGTGGAAAGCCAAAGTTAGGAGGGAATGGGGGGGGAGAAGAGAAGCAAGCAAAGCGTTCAACATCCTGGAAATAGGTTTGACAGAGAAGCCAAACGATGGATGTTACGAGCATTGAATGGCATTCCTCCTCTGGCGTAAAAGTTACGTTTTATTACCCCAAAATGGCCGAATTTATCAGATCTGAATCTTAATCGCGTTCTCCAAGGTTCCTCGAGACGAGAATGGACGTGGAATATAGGTTTTTGATCATATTTTATGTTAAATGTTGTTTTGAGGATTCGTATTTTTCAAATTTTCACTGTAAAGATTGGGTCTAAATATTTTAGGGAATTAGGTTACCTTTGGATAATATTAAGTCTAAACAGAAATTGTCCAATAAAGGGGCATTAAATTGAATGAAGGATAGTTTGAATTAGATCAGATTAACTTGAGTCCGACGCCATATTTGGAAATACATAGTTTTCAGACTAGGAGGATTCATAACTTTAACACAAGGAGGCCAGGATTCAGGTGTTACACAACAACGCCAGTCTCCGGTGGTGAAGTCAAAAGTCAGGCCTCCTTGTGTAAATGGTATCCTCCTAGTCTGAAAACTATGTATAGTGTATTAAGCCACGAGAGGTGATAGAAAATGAGAAAAGTAGCGTCCATGTACCTAACTCATGGGTAGTTTTTTCCATAAGTACTTGAAGGGTCCCACGTGTCGCTTGCGCCTCAACTACAAACCCTCCCACTGTCCAATCTACCTTATAGTTATAGGAAAATCCACTAAGGTTAGTTTCAACGCGTGTAGGTAAAACTATTTTACCCTCGCCCTTTAAGCCTATACGTACTTTGGTTTGGATTTTGAGTGTTGAACTGGGTTTCCAATCATTGGAATTGCATGACCACCATTGGTGGGAATTTATGTGAGTGTTGTCACGCTGTGGACAAATCTTTGAAACCCAACAACTTTCATACGTTATTTGATAAAGCTCGCTTCAAACTGTGTATTCCTTTAACACATTTTGTCTTATTGATGTTTTTGTCTAGTGGTAACTACCTGGTGCGTGTCCGTGCCCAGGTCATGACCAGAGATGACTCTACGGGTGGATGGTTGCCAATGGGAGGTGGAGGGCTTAGTAATGTCTCGGTGCGGAAGAGGCTCCTATCCTCGTCATCTTCATCAAACAACTCTTCGGCGGGGATTGCTCCATCTAGTCAATATGCTTCTTTGGGCGTCTTGGCAAATCTTTCCGGGAAGAACAATGGTTCAACCCGAGGAAATAGCGTCGGTGGAGGGACGTCTTACAACCCTGGTGGAAGTGACGAAGATTTAGACTCAAATCTGAAACACGAATATTTAATTTATGGAAAAAGGATATCAGACAGTTCGGTAAATATACGAATGCGTCAAATTGAGTGTCTTTAGGACTTTAGGGTCTAGAAAAGTGTTAAAAATCCGCCGTTTTTAACATTGCATCGTTAATTTTCTTTAGGTTGTTCTAAGCTGCCCTATTAGGAAAGATTTTCAGTACAATAAAGTAATGCCAACGTTTCACCATTGGAAAACTGGGGACAAGAAGTTCGGGCTCACTTTTCAAACTGCGGCTGATGCGAGGGCCTTTGATAAAGGCGTACGCAGAGCGGTTGAAGACTTACTAGAAGGCTAGTGCACAATTTTTTTAATCTCATTCTAAGGGGGGAAGGCTATTTTATTTTTTAAACTAGATTTTTAGATGTTGTCACGGTGTGAATTCTATATCAAAAATAACTTGCTAATAATTAATTGAACCATTTCACCCACCCTTTATTATACGCATTACCCGGATATTTTAAAATATTTAAATTACGCTAATGGTAAGTTCTTATCTATTATGGCTAGAATGAAATCGTCGTTGAAGTACAGTGTTAATTTAGTTCGGAAAAGAATTTGTGTGTATATGAGTGTTTTAATTGTTTTCTTTGTAAAATGTAGGTATTGGTGAACTCTCTTGTTTTCACGATGACACAGATATTGGTGATGACGATGTCTTCATGGTGAGAACATTTTTATATAACGACAATAGCTCCTTTGTTAACGCTATAAAGATTCGTGGCCCTATAAGGTTGTTTTGAATATTTTGTAACAGACACTAGAACTTCCAGTGGATTCTCGCTCGTCTTCAGGCTCAAGTAGTGCCAGCGGTGGAGGCGGTAGTGGAGTAGTCGTGACGGCGGCTGCTTTAGGGCGGCATCCTCTAAATCCTCTCTCAATGTTCCCCGGTTCAATGATGGACCCTTCTGGCGGTGGCAGCGTAGTTCCGAACCAAAGCGCCTCTCCGTACACGCATCCGCACGCCAATCACCATCATCTTCATCGCATGCATTTTATTCGTTCTTCCAACACTTCTGGCAGCAACAATAACCAAGGCCTAGTGTCTCTGCGAAACCAGTATGGCGCTCCGACTTCGGATCAATGGACTAATCCGGCGGTTTTGTCAGGCGGCGTGGGGGAAAGCGGCGTGTTATCGGACTCGATAAACCAGCAGTTTTCCACCGGAAAAGACATTTGGGTTCCCTATAACAAACACGCCAAAACGCTTCCCGAGGATCGCGTAGAAATGTCCGGGGAACCCTATTCCTACGTGCAGTTTGCCAAGGACAAAAACGCGGGACCTTTTGGCCCGCGTAATGTTAGTGGGGAGCACGAATACTCTTACCCAGTCATGGACGCTTTAAAATTAGGTGGCGGAGTTGGTTCGGGATTAACCGGTGGCTCCGGACCCCAACAGCACTCTAGTAGTTTAAAAAAGAAAAATCAGCTTCATCAGGGTAACGCTGCGTCGCTAACCTTGGCTCAACAGCCCCCTTTGCTTTTACCTACAAAGTGCAAACGAAAAAAGGACTATTTCGGCCGACACGGCATCCAAAATTTGGTGGCTCCGGGGCATCGTGGTTCGTCCGGTGGCGGAGGCGGCGGCGGAAACGGGTCTTCCGGCAGTGGCGGCAGAGCCCAATGCCGACATTGTTTAGAAATGTACGACAAGGACAATAATGGCAGGGGTAGTTGCGAATACGCTCCTGACGGTGTCCTAGCTTGTATCAACGCGGCCACCTGCATTTCCTGCGCGCAGTGCATGCTGTACCATTGTATGTCCGACGCGGAAGGAGATTTTGATCAACATCCTTGCTCTTGTAACGGGTCCGACGACCGCTGCCGGCGTCGCTGGGCCTCCATGGCTCTCTTGTCCTTGTTTGTACCCTGTTTATGGTGCTATCTACCATTTAAAGCTTGCCATACGTGCGCCGTAAAATGCGGCTGTTGCGGAGGCAAACATCAACAAAGCTTCAGTGGCTAGCTATCGTTACTAAAAATTATCATTTGTTTTTTTTTTTTTTTAATTATCAAAACTCAAAACCGTTAAAACGACGACGCGTCTGTAAAAGAAATAGAAAAAACCGTCGACAACAAATATATTATTTTCTGCCGGAATATATAAGAAATTTCGCGGATCTCGACTCCCCTACATGTAGATAAAGAAATATATGTATATATAGGGTCTTTCTGTGATTGATTGAAGTTTATTTTGCGCAGATTTTAACTCTATCGCCAAGTCGGCTTTAAAAAAAAGAATTAAAGCGTATTAAAATAAAAAGAATAAAAAGTTCAAGAAACTATAGCTCAAAAATAGTTTCTAACGTATAATAGACCCGCCGCGTGTAGCCTCGGATCAAAACTGTGGTTAATGTACAAAATTAAATTAAATTAATAAAGCTAAAGTACTACTAAGTGAAATCCGTTACGTTAAATATTAATTAATTAAATTGGGAGGTTTAAAAGACCAAATAAAAAGTTAAAAGTGTTTTACTCAAATATAATAGGGACAATATTAAAAAATAAAATTGTTTAAAATTAAAAATAATTAATTAATATTAATGAGCTAGTTAACTCCAAAGAATTAAATTAAAAACTTAAAATAACAAGAAAAACAAAAACAAAACGACAACCATGAAATGATATCAAATGAAATCCATACATGGTTATTTTTAAATTTAAATTTCGGTTTTAATTTTATTTTTATTTTTTTTTTGTTTATTTTTCTCTCGCTTATTTTTTTAAACACCTTTTTTTTTTCTCGTCAGCTATTTTCGTTTTTGACAATTAAAAAGAGTTTTTACGCGCCTAAAAAATGTCTAAAAAACTTAAAAGAAAATGGTACTGTTATATCACGATGATACAAATCTGTTTTTTGCGAAAGAAAACAAAAATTATTAAAAAAAATAAAATATATTTCGCGTAAGAAAACAAAAACAAAAAATTTAAAAATAGATTCTCATTTTAAGAAAGAAACAAAAAAGAAAAAACTTTGTTGAACTTGATATGGTTTTTCAGACTTTTACTGAGAGTGAAGAAGAAAAAAAAACCAATAATATTTAAAAAAAAAAAAACAAATTAATAAATAAGCCAAATTTTTGTACATTGTATATAAGTAATATAAAAGACAGATGAAAGAAATATAAAACAATTTAAAATGTTTAAAAATGAGAAAAGAAAAAAAAACTACAGTCCCCATAAAAAAAAAAAAAAAAAACTACCAACCCCCCCAGGTCAACATGATCAAATCAAATAGATGTTTATTCTGTTTTACATAAAAATGAAAGATTAAAAACCTTTCTACTAAAATATTTTTAGATTGCAGTAAATTAATTGATATTATTTATTTTTCATAGTGTCTTCTTCAAAGTATTATAAAATCGTAAATTAGGCCGCCATTTTTAATTCACGCTCATTGTGTGTTTCATCGTTGTGAAGAAGTTCAGATAACAATGTGACAACTAATGATACAATGTCCAGCAGGATAATTAATGCCTTTGTAATTGTTATCGTTTAAAATTGCACTCGCAAGTAATCATAGCTAGTATAACTTCACTATTGAACAGGGTTCATACAAACCTGGAAAACAGGGAAAACCTGGAAAAATCAGGGAAATAAATAGTTGACAAAAACCTCAGGGAAAATTCAGGGAAATTTGCGTCAAACAGGGGCCGAGTAATTAAGCAAAATGTTCATAAACATCCGCTCCATAGGATTAACATTACACTAAACTTTGGGACTCATAACTATGGTTACATTGGAGATACGGGGATGTCCTTTGATTATATATTAATAGTCCTATTTGCCCCCCCCCCCCCGCTCCTTCGTTATCATTTGCTCCATATACGGGAAAAACCTGGAAACTCAGGGAAATTTGTTTTCCAAAAGTTGTATGAACCCTGTTTGAAGTTCACTAGATCGGAGATACAATTCAGTGGTACGCGACTACTCGTTAAGTTTTGAGTACGAGACTCGATAACATATTGAAATACTAGAGTATTTTACTTCGTAAATACTCGACAATTCTCGGAGGCTTAGAGCTTTACCAAACGATGTGCTCATTTATTTTGAAAATAACATCTTTAACGTTTAATTGTTCACTAACAATCTTTTAAACTTGCTCATTATTTTCTAGAAATTTACCCAATTAATACTGCACAAGTAAATATTTGGGAGTCGATTTATACTCGAGAATTAATTTGACCTGATATAAATACTTGATACTGGAAAGAATTTTTGATTCTGGGACTCGACTCGAAAACGAAAAAAAACGGGACTCGCAGTCGCATACCACATGTTCCAAAGCACTTACCAAGTTATAACGTGGAAAGTGAGGCAATAATTTTACTAGAACAGTACCACTGGATCAATGATTTTTTTGGACGTAATTTTTACTTTCAAACTTAATCTTTTATTAATTTAAGGCATCCATGTTTTATAAATACATAATAATCTATTTTTTCAGACAAAGCCATAACCTAGAGAGTTTTTTAACATCTTGTTCCGATGTGGGAAAATGAAGATGATCGGAGTCAATAGTTCCTTGACACCTAGTTTCGATGCTACTGGGTCTAATAAAAGTTATTCCATCGGCGTTATTTTCGATCGAAATTTGATGAGATTTAATCCATCTATCAAACAGATCCCTCATTGGTTTATTCTCGCTAAATTTGAACGAATGATCCCTCATCATGTCTATGGAGACGAAATACGTTCTAGGACCTCCGGCAATTGTAGAATACAACAAAAAGGGATCGTCTTTAGATCTACAAAATGGGTAAAAACCAGAAATAAGCGAAAGCACGGCGAATTTGAATGAAAGGAACTGACTGGTTATCGGTAAGGAAGACTTGAGCGAATTTACGAATCTCTTTGACAGTATTCCAATTTGTCATGTGTTTTCTACCGATTAATAGAATACTGGGATTCCGAAATTGATTTTTTAAGAACAATACCATCTTTAAAAGCTTAATTTAAAAAGGAAACATTGTTAATTTAATTTTGCTTGGTCGAATATGGGATATTCATTATTCATGGCTTGCTTATTACCCTTTGCTTGTCAAATATATTAATATAAGCCATATTGAGCCCGTCTACTACAAGATTATAGGGCTTCGCTCTTTTCAAGAAGTTTCTAAAATGATCCATTTCCTCCGGACTCGAATTAAGGTAAACATTTGGTCCCATTATTAAAACCTTAAGCATTTCTTCTTGGAGGGTTTTAAATTCCGCATTAGTTATTTGCAGGCTTTCTAATTCCATTTTACAAGAAGGACAATGAGTGTCCTCTCTATTTCTATATGGTATTGACAAATCAGAATCAGGTTTTCATTAAGTCGAAAGGTGGGTATAAATATTTACATCTGTATTATGTCACCCCTCTTTTTTAAATCATTCATAAAGATATTTTTTAAAATCTCCGCACTTTCTAGAGGAAGAGTTAATTCTTTCTCTCTAGCGAAATTTAGAAACTGTCTTAGTTTCTCCGTTTTTTCATTTAAGTCATAGCCTGATATTGTTTCTAGCCAATCTCTGGTAATGTTTTCTTGTGGTAAGGAATTACCGGAATAAATTTCCTCCAGCATTTTTATACCAAGCTCAAAATCGTGATTTTTGAAGGCCGCTATCGCGACTTTACTCCACATTCCTGAATTTACTCCCTCATATAACTGAGAATGTTGGCGTAAAATACTTAGACAATCTCTCCAACGACTAGTGCGGTGTAATCCGCTTATTATTAATTTACAGAGTTCGATAGAAACGTAAAATTGCTTCGGTATTTTTTCTAGATGAGTAAATAACTCAGTTTCCGCGTTATTTTTACCACAAAGCGCTACGTAATGGCCTAATGTCATAAAGTGTGGTTTTGAAGTTTCTTCTAAGTAATTTAAATAATTTTTGGCCAAATCTAAACGATTATTGGCGGTTAAATTTTGCATTAACATTGTTTGAAAAGTGTCCTCTTTTAAAAATTTCATTGATTTCGTAGCTTCGTCTCTCAATTTTGCCCAATTCATAGAATCTATATCTTTCCTGTTTTCTGAAATTAATTTTTTCATAGACTCTTTCATGTATTCATTTGGAGTTAATCTTTGGTAGGGTGTTTTTGAAGTTACAGGGTTCAATGAGCTTTGATTTGATTGATTGGCCGTATTTTCCACGGGTGGAGTGGCATACTTTCTCTCAATTACTTTTAGTTTCAGTTGTACCAGTGGCGGCGTCAGTAACACCTCTACAATGGGAATGGGGGTAGGTATACCTAGGTACCTCGCTCCACTTTTTAAAACACTTTTCATCATGATGGCCTAATTATGATACTATAACGGAAATTGATCTGAAACATATTTCCTATACGATGTTTGATACAAACGTATGACTTTATTTAAGGTTAGTTCAAATTTATCACTTTTAAACACTTTAAGTTCCAAGCACACTTCGTGACTTATGATTAAGCCTTAACCATCGACGTCGTCGTCGACCTTTGACCCGGCAAGGCTTAAAGGGATAGAAGTAAAAATGTGCTAGACTTTTTTTAATGAGGAAAATCGTAGCTGACATACTTTTTATCTATCTGTAATACCCACTAACGGCCCCCCGGCAAGTTTATTGACACAGCTATGTAAAAAATACGTTTTCTTAGACAATTAGTTCCTGTTTTTTCCCCTGTTAACTTGTTTAATGTCAGGGTTAGTCATAGAACGAAACAGAAACTTGATCTCTTCTTGAAAAGCTGGGGTGTACCTTATAGGTAAAGGTTGGAAATCCAACACAGCTAGTAGGCCGGTAAGAGTGGAAAAACTAGTACATTTATTTTTTGTTATAACTTTATTTTTATGCGTAATTGAAAACGTGTACTGTTTTTTTATGAAACTCGATCCATATGCCATTATCGCGAGCGGCGACTAATGTTTCTATTTTATTCACAGGTATTGTTTTGAAGTCTGTACTTAATGGTTACTACTGATTCGGAAGAGTGGTGGTTATACCTTTTGTTTTTCAATCTTCTTGGATATGCAACCGTTCTTGTACCTGGTGGTCTTTTAATATATATCTTGAAAAGATATAAACGTAGCTATGAAGGTAATATGTTTATTGTTTATTATATTTTCAGGGTTCGAACCCACCTTTAAAAAACCCACGGGTTGTATTGGGTTGTACGGTACCACCTTAAAAAAACCCATGGGTTGTATTGGGTTGTACCCACCTTAAAAAAAGCCCCACGGGTTTTATTGGGTTGTACCCACCTTAAAAAAAAGCCCCACGGGTTTTATTGGGTTGTACCCACCTTAAAAAAAAGCCCCACGGGTTTTATTGGGTTGTACCCACCTTAAAAAAAGCCCCACGGGTTTTATTGGGTTGTACCCACCTTAAAAAAAGCCCCACGGGTTTTATTGGGTTGTACCCACCTTAAAAAAAGCCCCACGGGTTTTATTGGGTTGTACCCACCTTAAAAAAAGCCCCACGGGTTTTATTGGGTTGTACCCACCTTAAAAAAAGCCCCACGGGTTTTATTGGGTTGTACCCACCTTAAAAAAAGCCCCACGGGTTTTATTGGGTTGTACCCACCTTAAAAAAAGCCCCACGGGTTTTATTGGGTTGTACCCACCTTAAAAAAAAGCCCCACGGGTTTTATTGGGTTGTACCCACCTTAAAAAAAAGCGCCACGGGTTTTATTGGGTTGTACCCACCTTAAAAAAAAGCCCCACGGGTTTTATTGGGTTGTACCCACCTTAAAAAAAGCCCCACGGGTTTTATTGGGTTGTACCCACCTTAAAAAAAGCCCCACGGGTTTTATTGGGTTGTACCCACCTTAAAAAAAGCCCCACGGGTTTTATTGGGTTGTACCCACCTTAAAAAAAAAGCCCCACGGGTTTTATTGGGTTGTACCCACCTTAAAAAAAGCCCCACGGGTTTTATTGGGTTGTACCCACCTTAAAAAAAGCCCCACGGGTTTTATTGGGTTGTACCCACCTTAAAAAAAAGCCCAACGGGTTTTATTGGGTTGTATCCACCTTAAAAAAAAGCCCCACGGGTTTTATTGGGTTGTACCCACCTTAAAAAAAGCCCCACGGGTTTTATTGGGTTGTACCCACCTTAAAAAAAGCCCCACGGGTTTTATTGGGTTGTACCCACCTTAAAAAAAGCCCCACGGGTTTTATTGGGTTGTACCCACCTTAAAAAAAAGCCCCACGGGTTTTATTGGGTTGTACCCACCTTAAAAAAAAAGCCCCACGGGTTTTATTGGGTTGTACCCACCTTAAAAAAAAGCCCCACGGGTTTTATTGGGTTGTACCCACCTTAAAAAAAGCCCCACGGGTTTTATTGGGTTGTACCCACCTTAAAAAAAGCCCCACGGGTTTTATTGGGTTGTACCCACCTTAAAAAAAAGCCCCACGGGTTTTATTGGGTTGTACCCACCTTAAAAAAAAGCCCCACGGGTTTTATTGGGTTGTACCCACCTTAAAAAAAGCCCCACGGGTTTTATTGGGTTGTACCCACCTTAAAAAAAAGCCCCACGGGTTTTATTGGGTTGTACCCACCTTAAAAAAAGCCCCACGGGTTTTATTGGGTTGTACCCACCTTAAAAAAAGCCCCACGGGTTTTATTGGGTTGTACCCACCTTAAAAAAAGCCCCACGGGTTTTATTGGGTTGTACCCACCTTAAAAAAAGCCCCACGGGTTTTATTGGGTTGTACCCACCTTAAAAAAAGCCCCACGGGTTTTATTGGGTTGTACCCACCTTAAAAAAAGCCCCACGGGTTTTATTGGGTTGTACCCACCTTAAAAAAAGCCCCACGGGTTTTATTGGGTTGTACCCACCTTAAAAAAAAGCCCCACGGGTTTTATTGGGTTGTACCCACCTTAAAAAAAAGCCCCACGGGTTTTATTGGGTTGTACCCACCTTAAAAAAAAGCCCCACGGGTTTTATTGGGTTGTACCCACCTTAAAAAAAAGCCCCACGGGTTTTATTGGGTTGTACCCACCTTAAAAAAAGCCCCACGGGTTTTATTGGGTTGTACCCACCTTAAAAAAAAGCCCCACGGGTTTTATTGGGTTGTACCCACCTTAAAAAAAGCCCCACGGGTTTTATTGGGTTGTACCCACCTTAAAAAAAGCCCCACGGGTTTTATTGGGTTGTACCCACCTTAAAAAAAGCCCCACGGGTTTTATTGGGTTGTACCCACCTTAAAAAAAGCCCCACGGGTTTTATTGGGTTGTACCCACCTTAAAAAAAGCCCCACGGGTTTTATTGGGTTGTACCCACCTTAAAAAAAAGCCCCACGGGTTTTATTGGGTTGTACCCACCTTAAAAAAAGCCCCACGGGTTTTATTGGGTTGTACCCACCTTAAAAAAAAGCCCCACGGGTTTTATTGGGTTGTACCCACCTTAAAAAAAAGCCCCACGGGTTTTATTGGGTTGTACCCACCTTAATAAAAGCCCCACGGGTTTTATTGGGTTGTACCCACCTTTAAAAAAACCCCCACGGATATATTGGGTTGTACCCACCTTAAAAAATAAAACCCCCACGGATATATTGGGTTGTACCCACCTTAAAAAATAAAACCCCCACGGATATATTGGGTTGTACCCACCTTAAAAAATAAAACCCCCACGGATATATTGGGTTGTACCCACCTTAAAAAATAAAACCCCCACGGATATATTGGGTTGTACCCACCTTAAAAAATAAAACCCCCACGGATTTATTGGGTTGTACCCACGTTAAAAAAAACCCACGGATTTATTGGGTTGTACCCACGTTAAAAAAAACCCACGGATTTATTGGGTTGTACCCACGTTAAAAAAAACCCACGGATATATTGGGTTGTACCCACGTTAAAAAAAACCCACGGGTTTTATTGGGTTGTACCCACCTTAAAAAAAACCCACGGGTTTTATTGGGTTGTACCCACCTTAAAAAAAACCCACGGGTTTTATTGGGTTGTACCCACCTTAAAAAAAACCCACGGGTTTTATTGGGTTGTACCCACCTTAAAAAAAACCCACGGGTTTTATTGGGTTGTACCCACCTTAAAAAAAGCCCACGGGTTTTATTGGGTTGTACCCACCTTAAAAAAAACCCACGGGTTTTATTGGGTTGTACCCACCTTAAAAAAAACCCACGGGTTTTATTGGGTTGTACCCACCTTAAAAAAAACCCACGGGTTTTATTGGGTTGTACCCACCTTAAATAAAACCCCACGGATATATTGGGTTGTACCCACCTTAAATAAAACCCCACGGATATATTGGGTTGTACCCACCTTTAAAAAAACCCCACGGATATATTGGGTTGTACCCACCTTTAAAAAACCCACGGATATATTGGGTTGTACCCACCTTTAAAAAACCCACGGATATATTGGGTTGTACCCACCTTTAAAAAACCCACGGATATATTGGGTTGTACGTACCTAGCTCCTTTTGATGAATTTGAATGCTAGAATAATTGCTTTTTAACTAAGCACTTAAGCAGTGACTTTTGAATGGTAATTTCTACAATGCGCGCAACTGATAAAGATGAAAAACCCAATAAAACCCGCTGGGTTGGATTTTTTGTTAATAAAACTCCGAAACTCGGGTTTTTTCTATGGCCATATATTTTCCTTTGTTAATATTTACAAATGGAAAATTTATAATTTCTTTCCATTTTAGGACGAAGTCTTTGCATTCAAAAATGCATTCGCATGTGTATTGAAGGAGAAGATCCACCACCTTCCAAGCCCAACTTACTGGAATTGGGAGAAGCCGTGTCTGAAGTTACTAAACCCCATCCTCGAACTCCGTTTCAAGAAACGGCTCTTCTCATATTTTGTTTTTGCGGATTGCAGTTTTCCTATCTTACGTGGGGAATATTGCAGGAAAAAATTATGACCAAAGACTACGCGGATTATCACGGAAATTCTCATAAATTTACCGATTCTCAGTTTTTAGTTTTTGTAAATCGTGTTTTGGCGTTTGCCTTTTCGGGGGCTTATCTTTTAGTAGTGCCATTAATTTTTCAACACGCGCAACAACCTCGTCATAGCGCTCCCTTGTATAAATACTCTTACTGCTCCTTTAGCAATATCATGAGCAGTTGGTGCCAATACGAGGCGTTGAAGTATATCAGTTTTCCCACCCAAGTTTTAGCTAAAACATCGAAGATTATTCCCGTCATGCTCATGGGCAAAATAGTCTCCAAAAAAACATTCTCCAGTTACGAGTATGTGACGGCGGCCGGGATATCAGTCGGGATGACCATTTTCTTCCTTTCAAAGTTAGTTGGTCTTTTAAGGCAAAAAAGGATAGCAATTTTTATTAAAGGGACACGTCTTAAAGGAACTGCAAAGAAGGCATCGGCGGGTGGGTAAAAATTATTTGAAATACGTCACAGACATCACGTGATGCCAAGATACAAAGACTCCTCATGGAGTGGAACTGGACATCTAGTCCTTGTTTTTCGAGAGATTGCAGCGCCAATTTCATGAAGTGGTATTTTTCGAAATAAAACGAACTAAGCTATTTTGAACCACGCCTCTCCTCAGTCACGTGCCTCTGACGTATTTCAAATAATGTTTACCCACCCGCCGATGCCAACTTTACAGTCCCTTTAATACCGTTTGCCATCCACTCTTGTGTCCCTTCAAATTTGTGTTGCATCCTTTACTAAAACCAAGAAGTGATATCTAGTTTATTAGGGAGAAGGTATAAGATGCCTAAGTATTCGCGCGCCATAGTCCCAGTCCCCCTTTCAAAATACAAGGGGGGACGTAAAATGAGGCCACTGGGCTATTTCGCCTCTCCTCAGTCGGAAAATACGGAATTTTCGTCATTCGCGTCGTCGCGCTGACGTGAGTTTTCAAGAACCAATGAGATGCTGGTTGTAATTTAGAGGTGGGGATTAACTCCGGACCTACGTTACGTTTGGACTGGAGATAAAGATAGAAATGTGGCGAATTTATACATACCTTCTCCCTAATAAACTAGATATCACCATTACATTAATTAATTGCAGAGAAGCCAACACAAAGGGTGGGAGGTCTCCATCTTAGTCTTAGTCTTAGGTTATTTCCTTTGCGCCAAGAGGCAACGCGAGACGGAGCCCGCGTTCACTACACGAGGGAGGCTAGCCATGGATTAACTAACGCTAGGGATAGTTCGCTCCCCCAAAAAGATAACGCATGCATGTTCCAAACGCCCCCTAGCAGCAGCTACTATCCCTAACAGGAAGTTACAAGAAAATTGGACCAAATATCACGTGGTCTATGACGTCAAAATTGAAATACTGCCTAAAATGGGCAAAAACGATTTATTTTGCCTAGAGATGGCGCTATATCTACATCCGTTTTGGTCCAATAAATTGGGGGAATGAAGAGGGGAATCGAGGAATAATTCGGAACATGTAGCTGGTGATAGAATTACATGGGAAACACGGTTAGTGAACAATCCCTAGCGTTAGTTAATCCATGGGCTAGCCCACTCGCACTGCCTCTACCGGTGTTTCTTGGCGTTAGGCAAATAACCTAAGATGGCGGCCAGTCTCCCATTCTGTGTGTTTACTTCCCTGGAGTAATTAATGGAATGTAATGTAATGGTCTATATTTTTTTACTTAATTTTATTATTTTTATTTTAGAACTTCCACTAACGAGTCGGTTGACCATCAACAAACCACTTTATCCGGAGTAATCATTTTGATTGGATACATGGTCTTTGACAGTTTCACGTCAAACTGGCAAAGTCAACTCTTCTCCGTCTATAAAATGTCTTCGGTTCAAATGATGTGCGGTGTTAATTTGTTCTCTTGCTTGCTGACCTCGGTTTCTTTATTGCAACAAGGGGGATTCCAACGCTCAATCGCTTTCTCTTTTCTCTGTCCAACCTTTTTCTTTGATTGCTTTGCCCTGTCCATTTGTTCCGCTTTAGGTCAATTGTTTATTTTTTATACAATCTCGCAATTTGGTCCCGTCGTTTTCGTGATAATCATGACGGTTCGACAAGCGGTTGCAATTTTACTCTCGTGGCTAATTTTTGGTCATTATATAAATCTCTTGGGATTTTGCGGGATCGCCCTAGTCTTTTTCGCTGTCTTTTTACGCATTTATTTAAAGAAGAAAGGTTTTAAGTGAACGAACTCGCAATCGTATTTTTAAATTTTAAAACATTACGCGCTTTAAAGGGAGGGTGAAGTGGAAAATCAAGTGATTTTTTTTATCGATTCTTCTACTAATTATAAGACCAGTCTGCATAGTCAAACATTCAGGAAATACTTCCGAATGATTTTAAAATTCAAATTAGGTTCAGATTTTAAGGATAATTTTAAACAAGGACTGCCGACCAATCGCGTAACGCCCTGCCTTTTTCTTAACAAAATGCTCGTGGCATGTTCCGTGTCGAATGAAATTTATCACGAGATTTGAAAAAATTAGGCGCGCGACGTGACAATCGTGGCGCGAGACATGGAGCGTGCCACGAGAATTTTGTTAACAAAAAGGCAGGGCGTTACGCGATTGGTCGGACGTCCTTGTTTAAAATTATCCTTAAAATCTGAACTTGATTTGAATTTAAAAATCATTCGGAGTCTGTATTTCCTGAATGTTTCACTATGCAGACTGGTCTTATAATTAGCAGAAGAATCGATAAAAAATCACTTGATGTTCTACTTCACCCTCCCTTTAAAGAATAATTTTCAATCTGAAATTGTTTTCCCTTCGAACAAGAATAGTATTTATTTTATCCTATGCTTTTAGTTATATTTTTATTAGGCTAGATGTGCGTTATTCGCGATTCCAATAACAAAGGCTTAATGAGCGAGTATATCTTATTTAATTAGGTAGAACGAAGAAGCGATATCTAGTTTATTAGGGAGAAGGTATAAATTCGCCATATTTCCAGCTTTATCTCCAGTCCAAACGTATAGTAGGTCCGGAGTTAATCCCCGCCTCTAAATTACAACCACCATCTTACTGGTTCTTGAAAACTCCTCACGTCAGCGCGACGCGAATGACGAAAATTACAGTCATATTTTCCGACTGAGGAGAGTCGGGCGAAATAGCCCGGCCTCTTTTTACGTCCCCCATTGTATTTTGAAAGGGGGACTGGGACTATGGAATACGCGAATACTTAGGCATCTTATACCTTCTCCCTAATAAACTAGATATCGCTTCTTGGTAGAACTAGTACCCAAAATGTGACATAATCTCGATTTTTCTCGCTATTCCCTAATTAAGCCTTTGAATCGTGAATAAGCTAGTTTTATATTTAATTAGGTATCTAAAGAAAATTGCTTTTAGCGTAATCATGACGTAACGAAAACGTTAACGAACAATTAATGAATCTGATTTATTTTTTTTTTCTTTTTCTAATATTTTTTTATCGTCAATCAATCTTTTAAAACGAAGTTATATCCACGCAATGGCTAAATTAAATGTTCGTTAATTTTTATAACGAATAATGTTAAATAAAAAAATACATTTGTTTTACAATTTATTTAATTAATCTTTGACAATGGTACACGCTGGTAAAGGTACAGTGAAAAAATATTCGTGCCTTAACGCCTGAAAAGTTACGTAATTTTATTAAATTTTTCCAGTTCCGTTTAAATATTCTACCAAGAAGCGATATCTAGTTTACTAGGGAGAAGGTAGTTTACTAGGGAGAAGGAATAAATTCGCCACATTTCTAGCAGCTTTATCTCCAGTCCAAACGTACGTAGGTCCGGAGTTAATCCCCGCCGCCTCTAAATTACAACCAGCATCTCATTGGTTCTTGAAAACTCACGTCAGCGCGACGCGAATGACGAAAATTACGTATTTTTATTTTCCGACTGAGGAGAGGCGCAATAGCCCGGCCCCCTTGTATTTTGAAAGGGGGACTGGGACTATGGCGTGCGAATACTTAGGCATCTTATACCTTCTCCCTAGTAAACTAGATATCGCTTCTTGATTCTACATATTACTTGTTCAGCGGTGATTCTTTTATTGGAAGGATATATAATAAGCCGTTCTAATAGGTTAATTGCCACTTCGTCAGCGTCAGGTATCAGGTGGTTTAAAGTCTGCTTTTCAAATGAAGGAAAGGTGATTTTATTGTAATCTGGTAGCTCCGAAACTCCCTGTAAATAATTTTAAACGTTTTCTCAATTTTTCGGCCATTATTATTATTTGGAAAGTCTAGTTTTATTTATCCTGCAAATGAATTTTGAACCTACAGGCCACGTTTCTTCTGTAGGGGTACCCAAAACTTGTATAACTTGAAGCAATTGCTCTATGTCATTGTCACCCTATGAGACAAATCAAACTTTACTTGTTTGGAAATAGAGTAATATCAGCGCTACGTATTGCAACGTCACTCCATAGCGTAATCTCGGTAGAGAGGGGAAAAACCAGTTTATCCCTCCCTTTAGGCGCGCTTTTGTAAGAGGGAATACTGAGCGCGCTTGTTAGGGGGGATGACACAGAGCATGGAGAGTAGTATCGGCGCTATGTACAGCAACGTCACTCCCTTCTATCTCCAAGCTACGTGTCATCCCCCCTAACAAGCGCGCTCAGTATTCCCTCTTACAAAAGCGCGCCTAAAGGGAGGGATAAACTGGTTTTTCCCCTCTCTACCGAGATTACTCTATAGCATTGTCTCCGCTGATTTATTTGACCAGGGATGGATTTAATTTTAGAAGCGGGAATGGAGAACGGTTAGTATTTACTTCAGTCCGACTCATAGCCCAGTATAGAGCCCCTACCACCAACACGTAACGAAAAGTTTAAATTATCTTATTGGCTCACTTAAACTACGTTTTGATGACGTTGCTGACGGGGACGGCTAAAAATACGTAATTCCTTTTTACCTCTGTCGCTATGACCCGCCTCTTCTTTCATACCCCACCGTTCCGTGGAAGGGGGGTCTGGGACTTTGACGCGCGCCCACATTACTCTGTTCTCCATTCCTACTTCTAAAATTAAATCTATCCCTGATTTGACCTTACTCTAAATAATGGAAATCTATTGAATAATTCAGCCAAAATACATCCAGCGGCCCTTTAAATTATATTATTAAGAAATTAGAAATAAGCTTGATTTTGGAAATTTAATGTACCATAAATCAACTCCTTGATCGTATTCTTGGCTTCCGTAAAGCAATTCAGGTGCTCTGTACCACCTAATTTGCAAAAAACAGTAATTTTAGTTAAATTATTGTTTCTTAGCACCTTGATAAAACCAGTAATTTGAATGAGAGTAATAAATGGAACTGATTCAAGGTGCTAAGATAATATAATTTTATATTCAGTTAACCTAGTTGCGACTTGATGGCTATACTCTCTTCCAGAATTTTTATCAAATAATCGAGCTTGACTGAAATCGCCGATTTTTAGTACACCATTATTTGTTAGGAGTAAATTCGCGGGTTTCATATCCTAAATTGTTAAAATTTAATTACAATTAAGTCAGTTAAAGGGGCTTGTAATTAGTTTAGCTCTCTTGCAATTCCCGTTATAATAGACCATTCCATTATTGACATGTGCGAATAGAACTTTATAGGGCGGAGGAGTGCGTCAAGAAGCACCACTAGAGGCAGTGCGAGTTGGCTAGCTTCTCGCGAGTAGTGAACTCTGGCTCCTTCTGGCCAGGGAGCACACACTGTTCTGGCGTTACCTCTTGGCGAGTCGGAAGAGACTCCTTCCGCACCTGCGCGCGCGCGTTGGTTTCTCTACAAGTAATCACTGGAATGGTCTATTGTTGGGAACGGAATCTAATAATGATATTTATTACCCTGTGGACTATTCCATTATCGTGGCAATATTTTAATCCACGCAATAGCATTAAAAATAATTTTTTGATTTTATCAAAAGTCAAATTCCAGTTTGCATCGTAAATCAATGCAGATAAATCATTGGGAACGTATTCCATCACTAAACATAGACAAGATCCATGTGGAAATATGGATATAAAACCAACAACCTATGGTTAGATTGGCAATATATTAATTTTTCATTATTATTATCAGCGAAATCAGAAATCCATTATTTAGTTAATGTATTTTATCTATTCATGGTAAAAATTAATAAATTCACGCTAGAGCCCATGAGAGAAAGGCGAGCAGGAAGGGGAAGTAAATGGGTGATTTTCAACAACGAAATTTATTTAGCTTGAAACCCCCTTTTATATCATTTATCTGGATTCTGGTGGCATTTTTAGTATGGTTTAAATCTACATGGAAAAACGTGGTTTCCAATAGAATGTTTGGAGAAATGCATGACTGCAACGTGTTTTAAGGTTCAAGGAATTGACTACTACAACTAATGGACTTCTGATGAAAACAATTTTTGTCATAAATTTGTGATTACATTTTCATGATCTATTTTCTCCAATATTTTAAATTCCCTTTAAAATTATTTTAATATATTTTATTTTTGGGTTTGATTCAATTCAAGTAGGAAGTAAAATCGAGGGGGCAGATACTCTGCGTGTATACAGCACGAAGTTCAGATTTGACAATGCATTTATTGGATCCCTGATTTTTTTGTTAATCATATCGTTCTCGAGTATATATCCCCTCGAATAATGGGACCCGTTCTTACTGAAAAGTGGCTGGATGCAAGCCTTTGGAATCGAAATTCTTGATTTGAATTTTTTTAATGGCTACAGTTTGTTGAGTAATTTTATGTCTACATTTTAATACGATTCCATGTATCCCTTCCCCTATGCAATGATCCACTAAATAATCATCCATTTAGTGCAACTTTTTCTCTAATTTGTGTGCGGTCAAAAAGCAAAGTGTTTATCTTGAATATCTTCCCTTTTTGGCGCCAAAACTCGGCAGGGGTTCAGGGGTTGAAAGAAGGCTTCGGGGAAGTAAAAGAACTGTGATACTGGGGAAGTTTGTAAAAAAAACTATGGAGCCCGCGCTCTTCTTTTACAAATCTCAAATGTCATTGATAAGCCCATTGAAGCGTGGGCCCCAACAAACATTCACGGTTTCGTCTCTCCCCCTCACACGCTGGTTCCCTTAGCAACTCTCCCCTTAGGTCCCCTACCACTTTCAAATCAACCCAGCATCCCCTGCTACACTCCCGTTAGGCATGTGTCGAGGGCAAGGATTATGAATGAAGCGGGAGTGGAAAGTGTTCTTCCAATTTTGTGTTTTCATAACAAGTGAACGTTTTTAATGCCAGCCTAATCATTATTAGAATGTATGATGGAAACAAAAGTAGTTGTATTTAGATTTCCATATTTATCATGCTCTACTTTTGTTAACGTTCAGAATTACGGATTACTTTAAGTCAAGTAAAGTAATGAGCAGACGACGTAATAGAAAGTTTGTATACACTTCTGCTCCTCGATTATTAAATTTATCATCCTTGTTTATTCTCCACGTCCGTATTTTCTTCGCCTGATCGAGGGCCTCGAGGCAAGTAGGGAGCGCGGCAAACGGAAAGCGCGCGCGCAAGCATATTCTTCCCGCGCTATTTACCGTACAGTGGCGCCCACTATTGCCGTGTTAGGAAATTATTCACGTCGAATAGGCGGTGAAAATGGCCGACTGGTTAGCGGTTGGCGTTATTGTCGCGTCGTGCGAAGTTTTAGTCTATTTGGTTATAAAAGACGATTTACATCTCTGAAAGGATTATTGATTAGCGCTACAAGAAGGTAAATGCCACGTTGTTACTTTTACTTAATTGTTTCATAGTTTCGATAAACAACTATCCTCGATTTTAAACCCGAGAACATACTCCTCCGAAAAATCCTCGCGGGGGAAAAAAAACAATGGTGCACGCAGCTCCAGTATCCGCGTTCGGTTTTCGCTAGCCCGCTCTTCCCCTTGTCACACCAGCCCGCCGACACTGGGGGTCTCTAAGCTAATAAACCTTTGACAAACTCTCGTTTATGCCTTTCATAAACGTTTTATCATAGGCCTAAGCTCAAGTCCCTACGCGAAAGACTCCGTTGGTCCATCTCCTGGTCCCAAACGAATACCAAAAAAAATATTTTTCATTGGAATTTTTACCCTAAACCCGCCAAAGCCGTAGTTATCGAGAGTTATATTTCATTTCTTAGGGTTTTGTGGGCCGGTCGGTAACGAGTTTTCGACGGTCAACACGCAGGCGCTAGGCATATAAAATTAATCATTGAAAAAATTATAATTATTTAAATCGAATTCATTTTTATATCGCGCCGTGGCCTAGAGCCGTCGGGAATGACAATATCAAATTTTTGAGGCCTTTTTTCTCTGTTTTTGAGTAGGGGAAAATGTTTGGGGGCATGTGAGAAGCCGGGCTTTCTCCTCTATTTTCTCTCTGAAGAGCCGCGTTCGTTTTTCATGATTTACTGTACCAAAAATTAATACCCCAGATGCCGGGGGAAAAAAAAAGCCTCAAAACCGATTAATCTGGGACCTTCTTGAGGTTTTCTATTGTGCGAAAAACATATCGGTTTCAAAGAGATAAAACTTGTAAAACAATAAATTTGACGATTACCGAGTGATGTAGGGAACTTCAGAAACCTTGAGGGGGGAATATTGTCAGGGTCGTGACTCGTGTACAACATGGTAGGTTTTAAATTTTTTCCTCGATCTTTCAAATCGTCGGTCGAAAGACCCCAGAAACGCCTACGCGTTTTTGCCCCATTGAAAATAAATGTGTATTGTTTTTGTTCATGTAAATTAATTGTTCTTTTGTCAATTAATTTTGATCTACCTACGCTTAATACACGATACGGGCCGTGTTTAGTTTGTGCCTTTTTTTGCTAGCTGTTTACGTCTTTCCGAGGGACAAGTCACTCTTGTAGTGAGTTATACAAATGTCTCTAGAAAGAACTCGTTAGAATTAGAAATGTACTGTGTGGTGATGAAAGTCTCTTGGCTTCATTAAACGTCATGATTGAATTCAGAGAAATATATTTTTGTAGGCAAAATCAGGTGTGGTAACTGCCCCTCGGTTGTTTCGCAATTACTAGAAATATATGGGTTTAGTTATAGCCGACGTCCATTACCTGTAGTATGTTTTGTCCAATCGCAAGAAATTTAATGAAATTTACGGTAAAATTAGATATTTATGCCTAAAATAGCAGTGCGCACGTTGTTCTTTTACACAATCAAGTTTCTAGGGATTTTAGCTGTTGACATATTTGTTTATAATGAAACACCTCTGGCATTGAATATGTTATTGTCTCTGAGAGAATGCCATGGTATGCCGCTACTCTTATGAGTGGATTGTTTTGGGTGTGGGGATCATCCCTAAAGAACGACTTTTCCCTTCACAAAATAGTGTGTAGTTGAACTAAAGGGGTTTAGAGAAATTTCTTAACTCTGAGAGGATACCATGGTATGCCGCTACTCTTATGAGTGGATTGTTGTGGGTGTGGGGATCATCCCTAAAGAACGCCTTTTCCCTTCACAAAATAGTGTGTAATTGAACTAAAGGGGTTTAGAGAAATTTCTTAACTCTTTAACTGTGCTTCAGAGTTTTCAGTAATTTGTGAGAGCGTATCAGGTTTGGAACTGAATGATCTGAATCGAACAGAACTACAAGATTTTCATTCTGTTGTAGATAGAGGGTGAATTTCATTCACAAATGACTGGCACGCGATTTATTATTTTCTACCCTTACTTGACTCACTTCATTGCTAAATTTCTGAATGTTTGTGAATTAATACAGCTCAGTTTAAATCAGTTCGAAAGAACCCTTTTCTATAGATTCCCCTTACAAGTTTACTTCCAACTTAGTATTAATGAGTAATCCTTAGTATCGCCAGAAGTATATAATACTTCTCTTCGAGAGAAGTGTACAAGCACAAAGCTGGGTGAGTGTAACGTCACTCTTCCCAACATCGGAACACTTAGAGCAAGGTTACTAAACCGAATCACATACGCGATAAATTGTTCCCTCATCATTACTCTACTAGCGTTTAAGTATTTGGCAAGACGCGCTTGTGCATTTTTGTCCCACGTCAAGACGAGGTTAGTGGGATGATTGCTGGGGATTTAGTGCCAAACAACTATTGAATTCACCTTACGGTGCGATGCCCATTTGTAGTTTGATGAGCGGGAAAGCAAACTAAAAGGGGGAGCCTGGGAAGAATGATGTTACATAACTAAAGCATTAAGAGGATACAGAGTGTCATCCTTCTTCCATTATCCCCTTCTGGTATCACGGAAATTTTTTAAAACATCTGGGTAATCTTTGTTGTAGAATACAACCATTCGTGACATGTGTAAATACGTGTTCGAGAAACTTTCGCAATTAGGCATTTATTTAGTTTTTGCGCGCCTGCATAACACACCGCTGCTTAAATATAAGACTTCAAAAGGTGCGTTTCTGGTCTACTATATCATGATAAAAGCTTGAAACCAGAAGGGGATAATAGAAGAAGGATGACACTCTGTATCCTCTTAATACTTTCTGTATCCTCATCGAACTTCAGATGGGCATCGCACAGTGCTAGGGTGAATTCTTCAACTGTTTGGTACTAAATCCTCAGCGATCAACCCACAAATCTCGTCTTGACGCTGGACAAAAATCCTCAAGCGCACCTTGGCAAATAGTTAAGCGCTAATAGAGTAATGACGAGGGAACTATTTATCGCGTATGTGATTCGGTTTAGTAACCTTGTTACAAATGTTCTGATGTTGGGAAAAATCATGTTACAATAACCCCGCTTTGCGCGGTACACTTCCCCTGATGAGAAGTATTATATACTAACAAGAAGGGATATCTAATTTACTAGGGAGAAGGTGTAAGATGGCTAAGTATTCGCGCGCCATGGTTCCAGTCCCCCATTCAAAGGAGGCCGGGCTATTTCGCCTCTCCTCAGTCGGAAAATACGTTATTTTTTCTCATTCGCGTCGCGCTGACGTGAGTTTTCAAGAACAAATGAGATGCTGGTTGTAATTTAGAGGCGGGGATTAACTCCGGACCTACGTTAGAACTGGAGATAAAGCTAGAAATGTGGCGAATTTATACCTTCTCGTTAGTAAACTAGATATCATTTCTTGATACTAATATTATCTTGTAATCCAAACGGATGAGAATTTCATCGCCAGATTATTTCCAAGTTCAGAATCGCGTTATTTCAGGGAATGGACTTCGGGTTATGGTGTACCAGGTTTTATTGAGAACCATTGCTCAAAAACAGATGCTAAAGGTCCATAAATATACAGTAACTTTCGTCTTCAAATGACCGTAATATAAACCATAGGGGTAGCCTGGGTAGGTAACTCGATACTCGCGATTCTCGTTTAGTTTTGTCATTCTTTTGCCTGTCTGTAAAAGTTAAATACTTTTTTCAGAAATATTAGGGAAATATCCCATCTGTTGTGTATATTTTCCATTTTGTTAGATTGGTTAATCAAAAATTACAGTAAACTATCAGTTTAGTTTAAAATTATGTTTCAGAGGCAGGTCGTGTAATTGCGATTCACCTAGAACCTGAAATGTGGACTAAAAAAGGTGTTAATAAACATAAAGTCCTCTGTTTTATGCTACAAACAAAACCGTCTAGACCGCCTGTAGAGGTCCTCCAACTGTTTACCAACTCCGAACGTGTTATAGCGTGCTTTGTGTTAAACCCTTAATGTTTGCAGTACATGAGCTATGTCCCATAAGTTTTTCATGAAGTGACGTCGGTGAAACGTCATAGTTTCTCGTAAAGCGAAGCCTGGTGAGGCGATGTCAAAACCTTAGTACAGACTAAATAGGAAGATGGACTGCAAAATTGAGTGTAGTCAATTGTCGCTTGCCGTTCTCGAACTAGCTCTAAGTAAGTCTCTAGCCAGTGTCATACTTATGGAACATATCTTATAAATAAACTTATAATTTACTGGCGATTAAAGACCTAAACTAGCTCTAGATTTCAACATACTTTTCTTTCTCTGAGAGGAATCGCGTAAAATACTGCAATATTATCTATGGAGCTAACTTCTCCCTAGTAAACTAGATATCGCTTCTTGCTCTAAGTCTCTAACATTACGAAGTATAGGTAGTGTCATACTTATGGAACATATCTTATAAACTTATGATACTTGCCATACTCTTTTTACCGGCGATCTATATCGTTTCTGATAATTTCATCTGGAATTTGACTTAATTTACTGGCGATTAAAGACCTAATGGTCTTAGTGCTCAGGGATTATTTTGGCGCAACTGTTATGTTCTTATGGTTTATTCTTTGTGCACTATGTCTCTCTGACTCTGACCTTCGGTGGTAACGGGTGGTTGGCCATAATGTCTTTTTTCCGCGGTTAATTATCGCGTGATAATTTCTCTTTTTTTTTTTGCGAGACGGCGGCGACTTAAGGACAACACACGTGAAAATTAATGTTTTGGTAAACAGTAGAATATGGTTTTAGCGCTTTTAAATACACAGAGCCAATGATTTTTGGGTCTTAAATCAAAACACGCGAATATATCATAACGTGAATTAATACATATTAACCCATGAATGTGCACGTTATCAGGGATAGATATAATTTTAGAAGTAGGAATGGAGAACGGTTAGTATTTACTTCAGTCCTACCCATAGCCCAGTATAAAGCCCCTCCCTCTAACACGTTACGAAAAGTTTAAATTATCTTATTGGCTCACTTGAACTACGTTTTGATGATGTTGCTGACGGGGACGGCTAAAAATACGTAATTCCTTTTTACCTATGTCGCTATGACCCGCCTCTTCTTTCATTCCCCTCCGTCCCGTGGAAGGCGGTCCGGGACTTTGACGCGCGCCCAGATTACTCTCTTCTCCATTCCTACTTCTCAAATTAAATCTATCCCTGTTAGCTTTCAATTAGAGGAGGAGCTAAGATTCGTGAGATACTTTACACGGCCATACTGATGGATCGAATGCAGAGTTAAAGCTCCCCAAACCATTCACGTTATAAAATTTAAGAGAGTGTGATGTACTACTCTTAAGGGACTGCGGGTGGGTAAAAATTATTATGAGACACCAAGATCCAAAGATTCCACGTGGAGTGGGACTTGACACCTAGTCCTTGCTTATCGCGAGATTGTAACTCCCAATTCCCCAAAGTTTTAGATTTCGAAATAAAACGAACTAAGTTTCTTTGAACCACACACGCCTCTCCTTGGTCACGTGCCTCTTAGGTATAGGGACTTGGTAGAACTACGTCATGCGCTAAAAACATACCGGGAGGAGGGGCTTAAATAGCTTTCATTCTGTAGAAAAAAAACATACCATAATGGCGCTGGGGGTGGAGCTAAACCCGAATTGCCAAGTCCCTATTTCAAATAATTTTTAAGCACCCATGGATGCCTTCTGTGCAGTCCCTGTAAGTGTTGCCTATCCCATTTTTACATCGAATACGCTTATATAGACCGTTTTCTAGGTAGGCAACCCTCGGTATTGGGACTTACAAGGGGGGTTTGATCCATTGCCGTCTCTGCGCAGCCTCAGGATTTCAAAACGTCTAGAGCGCAGGCGCCAAAAAGCGAGATGGAAGACAGAGTTTCACCCCCGCCCCTTTCCCTCTTAGATTAATCGAAATGGTGTATTGGGTTCGCGAAAGCAGTCTAATATAATGTTAGCAAGATTTCATAGAACTTGTCCTTTACTAGTATTCTATTTATTGAAAAGCGGATCTCGTATAAATTTCTCATTATATGGATTGGAAGGACCGGTAACGGTAATGAAGACTGCATGCTCCCGACCGCTTTTGAATGTTGCTTGTCTCCGACTGCCGCCACAGACTCCAATCAAAATCGATTGTCAGTTTTACATTTTTGTTAACCAACTTTCGAGGAACGTGAAAAATACGTATACTTGTTGAAAGTATTTGTACCAGAAACAAGCGAGGATTAGCAGAGATTTTTCTCATTTGTTTTTGTCGATGGTTGTAGAATTATAGAAATGGAATTTTGCGTGGCCTTGAGTGTATGTTTATGGGTTTGTTTTGCCGTTTGTAGCACAAAAGTTCGTAGATAAAAACAGAAAGTAAACTTCGTAGTTGCCGTAGACGCCTTGTAAAATGAGAAGCAAACGACGCTCCTCTCAACCGCTTCACGAACCAAAATAATCAGGGAAGAATTTTTTTTTTAGGTCAAAGGTTTATTGAAAATAGTACTCTATGGTGGCGATCCAAACGTTAATTCTTGTTACTAGCATCAGCAACTTATTACGAACTTTCTCCTAATGTCACACCCACCTATCTCTTACATCGGTTTTGGCGACCATATTGGAAGTCGTCAGTTCAGGCCATAAAATTTAGACTATTAATATTGACGTCTTGCTCCCGTAGCTCCTCCCCTCTCAGTACCACCAAGAAGCGATATCTAGTTTATTAGGGAAAAGGTTTAAATTCGCCACATTTCTAGCATTATCTCCAGTCCGAACGTAGGTCCGGAGTTAATCCCCTCCTCAAAATTACAACCAGCATCTCATTTGTTCTTGAAAACGCACGTCAGCGCGACGCTAATGACGAAAATTACATATTTTCCGACTGATTAGATGCGAAGTAGCCTGGCCTACTTTTACGTCCCCCTTGTACTTTGAAAGGGGGACTGGGACTATGGCGCGCGAATACTTAGTCATCTTATATCTTCTCCCTAGTAAACTAGATATCGGTTCTTGGTACCACTCTATATGAGCCTATACAGTCATGTTCCCTGTGCTACGATCGTGATGGTAATCATACGCAGAGGGGGTCGACACTGTTCTGAGAGGTTAATTGGCGTTTCTCATATTACACGGCGCGAGCAAACTTCAATGAAGTATACTTTTTGTTTATGATAATGTCTATGAACTTTGGGTGCTCGATAAACAAGAAGGTTCATGTGATCCACTTGTGGGATAAGAATGCAACTAGACCCCTGAGGGTTTCGTTAGATGAGGTTAGGGTAGATTCAGTGGGGGAGGGGAGGTCAGGTTACCGTCTTGTAGCCGAAAAGATCCTCTACCAGCTCCTACTGGGGGATAAAGTTGTTGATACTAATATTCTTTACCCGGGATTTTATGGTATCGTCCGATCGTCGCATTTACCATAGCTAATCGAATAGAGAAAGCGAGTCTGTTCATGTCGTAAATCGCGACGACTTTTCTTAACTATAACCATATCCTCCTAAATCATGCCCTCGGTGGACAGAGACTGCTTGTCTTTATGAACACCGTTGCAATCGGACAAAAAACTCCAATCTCGGATTATCGGCCAAAACATTATTGAAAGGGTACCGATTTCAACTGAACAGGAATATCCAATAAAGCTTTAATTATTATTATTATTATATTTCTTTCTCTGAGAGGAATCGCGTAAAATACTGCAATATTATCTATGGAGATAACTCTCATTTGTACAAAAAAAAAGTGAATTAATTATTTTGATCGAGAGGTTTCTAAACATTCCGGTTTAAAATTGAGTACGAATCAAAATGTGTACAATATCGATCTTTGTAGCACTTACCTCAGTGTAAAATTAGTTGTTATACTAATAGCAAGGATGCCCATTTCCGCACAATTTTCGAGAATCATAGTCCAATTCTGCGCAATTTTTTGGCCCGTTTGCGCACAGTTTTTACATATAAATTTTAGTTCTATCTTTTTTACCCTAACCCATTTCCGCATGGTTTGGTTCGGTTAGGGTTAGTATTTTGTTAGGTTAGATTTGGTTTCTTTAGGTAAGGTTAGGTTACAATAGAGGCTTGTGAATTGACCATTGCAATATCACTATCGATATAGATAAGTATATTGATAGACGTAAGCATTAAAACAAGTGTTTTTATTTAGAAAAATTAAAAGATGTACTGCATTAAAAATCGCCTCAGCATTTTTTTTTAATTAATAGTTCCATTTTCTCATGAAAGATCTCTATGTTTAACATCGAAATGTTCTATTTGGACCTCTCGATCCATAACGGTTGAAAAGTTTTTCGTGTAAACGCGACTTTAGTCCGTTGAGTGCCTTAAGTTAAAATCATACCAATCCAACACTTTTATTCAATTCCCTTGTCCTTGTTCTTACATAGCGGCAATTCTTGCCAGGAAATTGCTCATTCCATTTTCACCCAAAACCCCAATCTACATGGTGTACCAAAAAGTATGGTAGGGCCTAAGCGCATTGTGTTCCATGGGCGATTTTGATTCAAAAATGCCCTAAGGGCCACACTAAACAAGTCATGATTAGAGTACTTTACGAAATGACCCCTTAAATTTAAGTAAGAAACTGAACGACAATGTTAAGGAGCCAGTAATAACTTGGAAACGGTTGTTCTTAGTGTCAACTGGGGTGGCGTAGTGGTTAACACTTTCGCCTCGCATCCAGAATATGCCGGGTTCTATCCCGGACTGTGGCACTGGGTGAAAATCTGGGAACAAATACTTCTGCCTAGAGTTTGCAAGTTTTCTCCCCAAATGTTAAAAGGAGTTTTCCTCCGCGGTCTAGCCCTGTTTGGCCTTTCCATCGAAACTTGCTGAGGTTAACGGTAATGATTAGTATAAGGCGCTGTTGGTTAGCTGTGGCATAGGGGCCACATTGTAACGGGACCCACCTATAAACGAGCCACATGGACATCCCTTCTTTGACTAAGTTTATATTATTATTATTATTAGAGCAAAATGTCATGGAACATTTTTGACTCTAAATCGTCCTTATAATATATAATAGTCCTACCACCCGTTTTGGAACACAATGTTGTTGGGAACGAGCCTTCCCTAAAAAACTAGCATATAATAGTTATGGTTACAGTAAGATTTATAGGTTTCGCGTACTACTTTTATGAAAATAAGGTTGCTTCTCCCAAAATTTTGAGACCATTTCTATGGCTACAAATTTCTTATTTCTTATTTTCAGTGAATTGCTCATCGGCGGTTATTTTTTGTTTGGTACATTTTTGCGTGTTCGTTTGATGGTTACAAATAAAAAAAAACTGATGGTGTGATCCCGCAAATAAAGTCGAGAGTGAATCAATATATTGGTTTAAAAGGATTGAATGTGTTTTCGGCACACCCGTAAAATCGACATAGTGTCTTTTTGGATGAGAAGGCATGGACAGCAAACCAGGAAAACAACAAACCAATGGTTGCGAGACAGACAATGTTGTAAGCCCAAATGCCAGAGTTTCGAATAATCCCCAGTCTGTTAGCAACCATGCTCAGGTACTGGTAACGCTGAAACATTTTTTTAAAGAATTCACATATTCCCCCTTTTATTATTATTATTATTGTTGATGAGGAGGGTACGCGCCCTAGCACCGATGCCAAAGGCATATTGTGCATCCTCGTAATCAGGCCTTGAATAGGCCTGTAGCTGCAGCGTAGCTAAGAATTCGCTCCACCGTGAGAGAGGAGACCCTCGAGGGTTCCAGGGTGTGTGAATCAAAATATTCTAATCTAAGCGAGGCGAAGTAGTCGCACTCGCAAAGTACGTGGGCGGATGTTTCTTCCATCTCCTGACACGACCTACAGAGAGGGTCGTCGGCAAAACCCATCAGATGGAGGTGCCTATTAAGCCGGCAATGCCCGGTCAAAAGACCGGTGGCCAGCCTAATATCCCATCTGCCGAGCGAAATTAGGTCCCTAGCACGAGACCTGCAGGGACCATCGACAAACAACTTTGTCTGTCTCTGGCCCTCCATGCTGTGCCAGAGCTGATTTTGTATGACAGTCAACCTGTCATGCAGACACCGTTTGACGTGCCTGTAGGGGATGGGGACGGCCGGCTCCGGCCCCAAGAGCTTGGCCTCCGCACCCCTTTTCGCAAATCTATCGGCTTGCTCATTGCCATAATATCCGCTATGCCCTGGCACCCAGTACAGCAGAACCCTGTTGCAGGATGCCAGTCGCGCTAGCAGGTCGAGGCAGCTACGCACCAGTTGAGAAGAAATCTGACACTGGTTCAGAGCGTTCAGGGCAGCCTGACTGTCAGAATAAATTCTCACAGTCCGTCCGGTATACCCTTTGTTAATACAGTAATCTGCGCAATAACAGATCGCGGCAATTTCAGCCTGGAACACACTAGCGAAGGTGCCCAGGCAAGCAGAAAAGCCGACCCTTGTGGTTTGACAGTAATAGCCGGCGCCAGCGCCGGAATCAGTCTTGGAGCCATCGGTGAACCAAATGGTTTCACCCCCAGTGCCAAGAGGCAGCAGGTTAGTCCACTCTGCCCGACTGGGGAAGTGGATACTGAATGGCTTAGTGAAATCAAAACTGGTGACGGTTTTGTCAGAGCACATCGTAAGCGACGGCTCAAGTGCGGCGTACTCCCGAAAGAGCTTCGTATGGCTGTAATCCCAAAGTCTTGGAACCCAACAGCCACTAATGTTGAGCCTGTAGGCTCCCATGACAGCCTCCTCCTCAATGAAGAGATGAAGAGGAAGCATGTCGAGGAGCACCTCCAGGGAAGCAGTTGGGGTCGATCTCATGGCCCCCGTAACACCAATGCAGGCAAGCCTTTGAAGCTTGCGCAGGGCAGCCTGCACCGTCTTAAGCCGGACCCTTGTCCACCAGACAAGTGCCCCGTAAGATAGTATGGGTCTGATGATCCCAGTATAGAGCCAGTGTACAGCCTTGGGGTTGAGGCCCCAAGTCTGGCCGACAGAGCTCCTGGTCCTCCAGAAGAGCATCTTGGCCTTCTTAATACACCGATCAAGATGCGGCTTCCATGTGAGTCTACAATCAAAAGTCACCCCCAGGTATTTCACCTCGGAGGACTTTGTCAGGACCTGGCCAAAGAAAGAGATATCATTGAACAGATCCTTAGTATTCTTCCTCGTAAAAGGAACAAGGACAGTTTTATCAGGATTAACGGTGAGGTTAACCGCCTGACACCATTGCTCCACGCTAGAGAGAGCAGATCTCATAAGCGCGGTAACAGTATCCGGGAACTTCCCCGTAAAGACTATCGCTACATCGTCCGCATACCCGAAGCAGCAACAGCCCCCAGCACCCCCGAGCCTCCCCAGGAGCTCGTCCACCACCAGGCACCACAACAGGGGGGAGAGCACTCCACCCTGAGGGCAGCCCCTGCTGGTAGTCACCCCTAGAGAGTCCCCAAGGAGGGACGCCGACACCTCGCGGTCGGTAAGCATGGACTTGATCCAGCGGCCAAGAGTGGCGCTGATGCCAAATCTCTCAACAGCTTCAGTAATAACCGAGCTAGAGACCTTGTCAAAGGCCCCCTCGATATCGAGGAAGACAGCCAGTGAAATTTCCTGAAACTCGAATGCCCTATCCAGGCAATTCGTAAGGCCGTGAAGGGCCGTCTCAGTGGATTTGCCTTTTTGGTAGGCAAATTGTGAAGAAGAGAGAGGAGTTACCGAAAGTACCTCGTCTCTGATGTACCTGTCCACCAACTTCTCCAGAATTTTGAGGAAGAAGGAGGTCAGGCATATGGGTCTAAATGCTTTCGCCTCGAGATAGGAAGCCTTCCCGGGCTTGGGAATAAAGATGACCCTAGAGCGTTTCCAGTCACGAGGTATGTGACCGAGAGCAATGCAAAGTCTGTAGATCTTGCATAGCGGAGAGGCGATGTGGTCTAAGCCCTCCTGCAAAAGCAGAGGGAAGACCCCATCGGGTCCCGGAGACTTGTAGGGCTCAAAACAGTTGACAGCCCACCGAAGCTTGGGAATCGTGACAACCTGTCTGGCTACAAGCCAGTCTTCCCTCTTAGCCCTGTACAAGACAGGGTAGAGAGAGTCAGGGTTTGTTGGATTAATAAAAGTAGAATCAGGAAAATGGACCTCCAGCATATGCTTGAGAGTCTCAGCCCCAGATTTAGTGTACACACCCTCCCGTAGCTTAATAGCATTAAGTCGATGTGTGCTGTCGTGCGCTAGAATCTTCATGACCCTAGCCGTGGCAGGGACATTGGAGATTTGCTCACAGAAGGTCCGCCAGGAGTCCTTCTTAGCAGCTCTAATGGCCCTGTTGTAGGCGTTAAGGGACTGCCTGTATCCAGCCCAGTCACCCGTGCGCTTGGCTTTGTTAAAGAGCCTGCGCGTGTATTTACGAAGCCGGCTGAGATCCGCGTTCCACCAAGGGACAAGCCTCGAGCGGTTGACGGTCTTAAGTGGGCAGTTCCGGTGGAACGACTCCATGATGGAGCACTGTAAATCACCAGCAGCCCGATCAAGATCCTTAGGTGAAGTAAGTTTAAGAGTGTGACCCCCTCCGTAGCGTAGGATTAGGTCTTCCCTATAGCCGGCCCAATTAGTCCGTTTTGGGTTGCGTATCTCCGTCCCCGCCGGGACAGAAGTAATCGCGACAGTAAAGCAGATGTGCCTATGATCCGACAGAGACGGTTCATTTGACACATGCCAGTTAGACACGGAAGACACGAGGTTTTCTGTGGCTAGCGTGAGGTCAATGACCTCCCTTCTATTAGAAGTAACAAAAGTAGGTTCATTGTTTTGATTAAGAATATAGAGTTTACAACCAACTAAATATTCTAGTAAATCATCACCCCTCTTGTTGCAGTCAGAGCTGCCCCACGTGATGTGATGAGCATTGGCATCGCAGCCAATGATTAGCTTGTCCCCTCTCTTTTCACATTGATTGACCAAATTGATCACCTCAATTGTCGGGAGAGAGTCCGCGTCGTGGGCAAAGTATGCGGAGGCAGCCGTGATAGTCAACTTGGCATGCCCAGTGGCCAGGACTAGATTCACGGCCGCCGTGTCCTGGGAAGTGTACAGCGGTAGAGAGATACAACAAAGATCCCTCCGAACCAAAATACACGCCCTAGGTCTAGCAGCAGTTTGGTCATAGAATAGTGACCCCGCCGCGTCAAGACCGAGGATTTTGCCATGGCAAATCCACGGTTCTTGTATGAGGGCCAGATCAAGACCCTCTATAGCAAACCTCCTGCAGAGTACCGCAGAGGCCGCCTTACTGTGGTGCAAGTTGATTTGAATTGCACGTAGCGTCCCCATGGTCCCTAAGAGAGGGGTTCAGAAGGGACCTAGCTACACCTCATCGGTCCCGAGAGGGCTAATGGCACCTCCCCCCCGACAGGCGAGCTCCCAGTCCCAAGATCCTCCCCCTCACCAGGACCACTAGGACGCTCATCGGCTGAACCCCGAAGGGTCCCATCCGATTCTTCCAGTAGGGTGGACTCATCCATGGAAGAACAGACTTCCGAATGAGCCACCCCCCCCTCCCCCTCTGTGCCTAGAGCGACACCAGAGAGCTCCTCCGCGAGATCCCCCATCTCGCTAGTCCCACCCCCCGCCGCAGACTCGGCTACAGTGGTTTTAGTGGTTTCCGTGTTCTGAAGGAGTTTGAAGGAACCCTTGTCCACTCCAGTATAGCCCACGAAACCAGCATTCTTAATGGCTTCCAATGAGGAGCCATCAATTAGCAGTACCCAGTACCGTACGGCCCTGTCCACGTACGTCCGGATACATTTCCAGCGTTCAGTGGCAAAACCTGCATTAAGGACCTTTAGGCGCCGAAACAGCACCGCCGGCTCCTTGGTGATCTGGTCCTTGGTGCGGAACATTACCTTAAACGGCTTAGGGAGTTCGCTAGCTCTCATTACTGAGAGCACCGCATCCCCCACCACCGAGTAGGCTAAGTTGTCCTTCAACCATTGCCCAGTGAACGAATCCTCACAGGAGTATACTAGGGCCCCGGTCGTCAGGCTAAAGTTCGCAAGGCGCGGTAGAGGGCTCCCCGAAGGTATCCCATCCAGCGCCCTTAGAATCGCCTTCTGAATTGGGCCCACGTCTTCCTCCGTGATGACCGCCGTCGGATAGCCTTTTTTGACAATGGCCATCTTTTCTGAGCTGGCGGCGTCACTATAGGACTTAGCCTTTTTCGACGCCGCCTGCGAGGTACTTGGTGAGGGAGTCGAATCCTCCGCTCTGGGCCTCTTCATTGGGTTGTCACGAGCCATCGCACCCCCAGCGGCGGTGGAGACCGTTTCAGACCCCGATTTGACCTTTTGCCGAGCAATCCGTCGTTTGAGACGACGACGCAAGGTACTTTTCGAGGGCTTGCCAGACACACGCACCGATAAATCGTCACGAGTATCGCTGGATACAAGCCCTTGTGAAGTGGTATCAGTGTGGGTTCTGCCTTGAGCAGACCCCTGCACCGTAGGTTTGGTAGTGTTAGAGTTGTTTTGATTTAATTTATCCATGGGAATCCCACGAGTAAGGGGGCAAGTAAAAGGTCACCACCCGGTAGTCCCCCACCCGGGTGGAAGGCTAGATACAACGGGGTGTCGCCCGGTGCCCCGAGGGGATCGTTAGCGATACCGAAGTTTTACTTCCCCAGTACCATGCAGCCCTCGGCACGATGCCTCAACACCTTGGCTTGGGAAGGGCGCGTATCCGCTTAGCCCACACAACGTAGCCCCCTTTTAGTCGAGTTACGTTATATTAGTTTGTTAAGTTTTAACACGAAAGAAGATATGTATGTATATATGAAAGCCCGTCGATTAAGGAACAGTTTACGAATCGAGATTTAAAAGAAAAGGTGAAATTCTTACAGCTAGCCAGAATCGAAAGGCAAGCCATGAAATCGGCGGCAGGAGGAAGCGAAGGGGGAAGCCGAAACTCTCGGCAACATCATCATCCCATTTCGAACGCTCGTCCAAGAAGACATTCTCCCGCCATGGTACCGGTATCACCACCGGCAGCCACGGGAGGAAGCGCGACTGGATTAACTACCTTGACGCCTTCCGTTCCCACAGCGGCTGGAGGAATGGCTTATTCTGGAACCGCGCTCGAGAGAAGGATAACTAGACATTCTCCCCCTTCATCAGCCACCGGTGGCGATAGAGATAGGACCGCTACTACTAAGAGTCAAAAGAGCTCTCACGGTCCCGGGTTTACCAGTACGAATCAGTCTCCGACCAAACGAGGGGCTCAGAATTCGGCCACCTTAATCCCGGGGGCTGTGGCCAGCCATCAACACAATTTACAACAGCAGCAATTAGCCGCTGGTTCTGGAGCTGTCCTGTCCCAGGCGCCCGTACTGGCTAAACGTTCCCAACCCACTCCCACATCCATCGTATCATCATTGGCAGAAATCACTCCATTGTCCAACGCTAAGTCGTCCTTATCCGGTGCTAATTCAACCCGGCATCATTATCACGGGTCGCAATCATCTCATCATCACCATTACCACAGAGACCACGCCCATACGGCTGTCGCTCCCAGTTCCAACGTAAATACCCCCTCACAACCCGCGACCGCTCCTAGTTCAGCGTCGAGTACCCCTTCGGCTGCTACTTCTTTGTCTATAAACACGAATTTACCCTCAACTAGTAAAAGAAAGAGAGTTAGCAGACAAAAAGTCGAAGCAGCCAGCCCGCCGCCCTTGTCTCCTTCCTCCGACGAATTCGTACGAGCTAGCAAAAGGGTCAGACTCCAGCACCAGCCTTTTCAGTCACCAAGCCCAGCTTCGGTCATTCCAGCCATTTTACGGCACACTTCCACTCCTCAGTTGAAACAAAACACGGATGAGAAGATTCTTGTATTTCAAAGGGGAGACTTCTTGGCAGTCCGGAATGAAAATGGTATTGTCAAATGTAAGTCGCTATTTTATTCGGATCTAACCATTGCGCTACCTTAGGAGGATTTTTTGTTTGTCGAACTGCTCAAAATGTCTACAAAAGTAGTAAACGGTTCAAGATACAGTGGATGAACAATGACAAGAAACCAGACCTGTATACCCCAGATTTTTATGACCACACTGGTAAGTCCACTACAACATGGTGTACAAGAGTCTTCGTTCTTTTCACCACTTCAAACAATAAAGAATTTTTGTAATAATGGTGATCTGCTTAATTTCAGACTTTGAATGTATTTTAACAAACTTACGAATGAAGAGAGCGGACAAAAGCAAGTACTTGCTCCCTAAAGACGAACAGCAACGAACGGAGAATATATTACAGCGGGCATTGAATGTGGAAAATGGAATGGATGTTCCCGATCCTTTGGCAGTCTCAAAAGATGGAGTTGATGTTTCTTTCGTGGGCAAGGAAGAAGAGGAAGAAGTCGCGCAACAGCAAAAGAAGCAAAAGCTACAAGAGTCAACGAGTAAAATCAAACAAACCCCAAGATCAACGAGCAGGTCATCGCGAGTCACTTCAGGCTCTTCTGCGATCTCCAACAGTAGTAGTTCGAGGACCAGCACCTCCAATATTAACAGAGGTAGAGGCAGGCCGAGAAAACCCTCTGAAAGGATATCCAAAGCCAATGCAAAGGCAACCAGCAGTAAAAATAAGAAGGCGAAAATACCTTCTGCCGTAATGAAAGTTAGGGCAAAGGCACGCGCTACTGCCAGAGCCAAAATGAAAGGTACTTCACTTAAAATATTAATATAGTCTTTATATATTGAACTAAACAATTAATCTTTCCTCGTAGTCACACCTACTAAAGCAGCATTAGCAGCAAAATCTAAAAGCTCCGCCTTAGGAAAAAGAAATCAAATTACCACAAACCATGTGGGTGTCGTTAAATCTCAAGCAGCTTCTAGAAATCGAACAACATCCAAGAAAAAGATTGTCGCTGCTGCAACCCCAACACCCCCGAAAAAGAAAGTGGTCAAAGTTGAAAAACTTCAACCTAATCCGAAAGTTATTGTATTTGATAAAGATCCGACTTTTGAGACGAAGTAAGGCGTTTTCTATTAATATGATAAAAGTAAGTCTAACAAAAAGTTTAATGTCCTCTTTAAAGTCTTCCGATACCATTTATCTCAACATCGGCTCACAGTCGATTACTTATCAGAGCCGTTTTGTTGAGTGACCATACATTATTGCAAGCCTTATTAGCCGACACTAAAAACGTTTGCTCCGTAAGTAACACGCGATAAAATAAACCCGTTGATGTCTGGTTTCATATGAAACACTCGATATAGCTCACCGTTGCGAGGAGTATTCACGTTTCCTACGATGCCTACACATACGCGATACTACGAGAAGATCACCAACTAATTCGGGCCCTACTCAAAGCTAAGAAGCGAAATTACGCCAAGCCCCCTGACATTCTTCTTACCGAAGATGATACTGGAAGACCAAATTATCACATGTTTGGTCACTATATGCGCAATGTTAATGTATCTCGCGGTGGACGCGAAGGAAACAACGCGCTATTAAAAGACCAAGATCATTACAGTCAATCCTATCCTAGTTCCGATGACCAAACCGCGATTAAGGTCGCTGTTCAAAATGGTATCTCATTGGATACGTTGGATATATTATGCGAAGGAGACAGTCACGGGACAACTGTAAGTATACTTTAAAGGGAGGGTGAAGTGGAAAATCAAGTGGTTTTTTATTGATTCTTCAACTAATTATAAGAGCAGTCTGCATATAGTGAAACATTCAGGAAATACAGATTCCGAATGATTTTAAAATTCAAATTAGGTTCAGATTTTAAGGATAATTTTAAACAAGGACTGCCGACCAATTGCGTAACGCCCTGCCTTTTTGTTAACAAAATTCTCGTGGCACGTTCGTGTTGAATGAAATTTATCGCGAGATATGATAAAATTTGCGCGCAACGTGATAATCGTGGTGCGAGACATGGAGCGTGCCACGAGAATTTTGTTAACAAAAAGGCAGGGCGCGTTACGCGATTGGTCGGCAGTCCTTGTTTAAAATTATCCTTAAAATCTGAACCTAATTTGAATTTTAAAATCATTCGGAAGTATTTCCTGAATGTTTCACTATGCAGGCTGGTCTTAAAATTGGTAGAAGAATCGATAAAAAATCACTTGATTTTCTACTTCACCCTCCCTTTAATGGGTGTAATTGTACTGCTAAGTTTTAAACGTATCTTCATTTGGCAGAGGAGCCTTATATACAGGGTTATAGTAGACGCAGTTCGAAATGGCCATCGCAAATTGGCAGGCCAACTAGTCAAAGAAGCTTTTGAAAAGGGTGGGTATGGATTTAACGCTTTACATACAGAGGTCCTGCTTTTCGAAGACCAACCATTATCCAAGTTTAAATCTGTCTCGGTTATCAAAAAGCCGATGGACAATGCCAGAGTAAGTGTCTCTCTACAATGTGTTTTTTAAAGACTCCGGAGTTTGTGTCATAGACAATACAAATTGTGCAGATTACACCATTACACTGCGCCGCTATCAATCCAAATCCTAAGTATCTAGCGGCATTATTAGCGGTTACGGGGACGCGTAACATCAAAGACAAAAATGGCTGGGAACCAATTCATTACGCCGCTGTTTGTGAAAGTCCAGGTCCCTTGAAACTTCTGCTGTCAAAGTAATTGATTCGACTATTTTACTTGGACTAAGAAGTACTTTAAAACCTCAGTAAGTAATTATGCCGTCTTTCAGGGGAGTCATGTTAACGGAGGTTGAAAATAATGGAAATACCCCTTTGCACTTGGCTTGTCGAGCTGGAAGATTGGCCAATGTCGATTTGATATTGAAGAACCAAGCTGGTAAGCTCTTGAAAAATACCAGAATTCCTTGCACTTCCTTGTGTTACAGCTTGCTTTGTCCCATCCAAGACTTATTGTGTGATATTCACTCTGTAATTTTAGGTCATAAACTGGACGATGATGAAAAACACAAGTATACTGACTTGCCAAATAAGAATACTTACACTCCGTTACATCTAGCTGCTGAAAATGGACACACTGTAAGCTTCTTTGCTTTGCTTTGCTTTTTATTATTATTTCTTAGTATTGAAACATTATTGTGGCGATGACGTAGGATGTTGTCAAGAAGCTGCTTCAATTTCAAGTTGATCCGGAGAAAACATTAAGCGCAAACCAAGACAAAATGACTGCCTTGATGTTAGCCGCGCAAAAGGGACATTTTAATGTTGTTAACACTTTGATTCAAAATGGAGCGAAAGTTGAAGCAAAGGGTAATTAGTAAAGATTATTTAAATGCGCAAATCGTTTTAATGTGTTTGTTTTAATCTATTTTCCGTTCACTTTATTTCAGACAAAAAGCAACGTACAGCGTTGACGCACGCTATTATGGACGGACACGCGCATGTTGCCTCCTATTTATTGAGATTGGGAGCTGACCCTAATGCGGCTGATTCATCAGGAAATACCTTGGTTCATTACGCGGCTGCGTATGGATGGTATTTCTGTCTGAAGCTCTTAGCTGAAGCTGGTGCTTCAATACATCAGGCCAATGAATGGAAAGTGAGTATTCTCAGACGTTGTTCCCGAGGGGTCCGACATTCCCTAAAAAGCCTACAGGATGTCGCGGTTTCGTCAAAGATTTCTTCTTTGTTTTCGCGATTACGCCAAAGATTTTGGGATTACTTCTTTGATTTCGCGTTTTGGCTAAAGATTTCTTCTTTGATATCGCTATTGATTATTTGTTTTCTTTATTTCGCCAAAGATTTCTTCTTTGATTTCGCGATTTCTTCTATGATTTCGCGATTTTGCCACAGATTTCTTCTTTGACTTCGCGATTTCGCCAAAGATTTCTTCTTTGATTTCGCGATTGATTCTTTGTTTTCGCGATTTCGCCAAAGATTCCGGAATTTCTTCTTTGATTTCGCGTTTTCGCTAAAGATTTCTTCTTTGGTATCGCGATTGATTCTTTGTTTTCGCGATTTCACCAAAGATTCCGGGATTTCTTCTTTGATTTCGCGTTTTCGCTAAAGATTTCTTCTTTGGTATCGCGATTGATTCTTTGTTTTCGCGATTTCACCAAAGATTCCGGGATTTCTTTGATTTCGCGTTTTCGCTAAAGATTTCTTCTTTGATTTCGCGATTTCGCCAAAGATTTCTTCTTTTATTTCGCGATTGATTCTTTGTTTTCGCGATTTCGCCAAAGATTTCTTCTTTGATTTCGCGATTTCGCCAAAGATTTCTTCTTTTATTTCGCGATTGATTCTTTGTTTTCGCGATTTCGCCAAAGATTTCTTCTTTTATTTCGCGATTGATTCTTTGTTTTCGCGATTTCGCCAAAGATTTCTTCTTTTATTTCGCGATTGATTCTTTGTTTTCGCGATTTCGCCAAAGATTTCATCTTTTATTTCGCGATTGATTCTTTGTTTTCGCGATTTCGCCAAAGATTTCTTCTTTTATTTCGCGATTGATTCTTTGTTTTCGCGATTTCGCCAAAGATTTCTTCTTTTATTTCGCGATTGATTCTTTGTTTTCGCGATTTCGCCAAAGATTTCTTCTTTGATTTCGCGATTGATTCTTTGTTTTCGCGATTTCGCTGAAGATTTCAGGATTTCTTCTTTGATTTTGTAATTTTGCGAGAAGCGTACGGGATTTTGTGTAAATGTCGGACACCTCGATTGTTCCCCATATTGTTTTTCAGTACATTGCGCGTATAACCTTAAATCTTTCTTTTAGCTAACGCCTCTAAGTGTCGCTTTTGTTAAAGGCCATATTGGTCTAGTTGATTTTCTTCTTTCACAACCCGGTGCTGATATCAATGTTAGCGTCGATGTGGAAGATGGTAATACGAATACATATAGTTTGTTTCAAATTAAATGTTGAACATAAAACTGTTTATAGGTAAAACACTATTAATGCAAACTGTTCGGGCTCGTTTAACTCCGTCAATGATGGAAAGAGTGCGACTTTTGATTGAGAAATTTCAGTGTGATTGTGTTAAAGTCGATGCCAAAGGAAATAACGCTGTAAGATTCATTCGTACGAGATAATTTGGACTGAATTTATATTTTGTTTAATTTTGTTTGGTTCTTTATTAGCTACATCATTTTGTCCAGTCTGAAGTCAAACATCGAGAACTTCTTCACAACGAAGAGGTAAGATTGACCATTTGCCGCGAATAATTTAGTTTCGCTTTGAATCGTACGTTACTTTCCGCATGCTGTGCCGCCTAAATTGAGCTTTCATTACATTATTTTATAATTATTAATAAGTTAATTTGTATTCACCTTAGAGAGATTGGATAGACTTAATGTCCTTAACGTAATTAGGATATTTTGTCGATTTAGCACTAGTAGTTACGTTTAATTAATTTGCTTTATTAGTACTACGTTTAAATGTTTTGTTATATTTTATAATTATGTATGACCCTTAATTGTTTAAAAAAAACAACATTCCTTAAACTCTATATCCCATATTTGTTAATGTGGCAAAAAAAAAAGCTGGGTGACCCTGATGATGAACGGCAGGCCAATTTAGATGATCCCGAATGGTCCTTACAACAGGAGGAAGAACTCAAGATGCTGGCAGAAGTAGGTTTTATTTTGTCCACTGAGTGTATCCAGACTTTCTTTGGGGGTGCATTTTACATTTTTCACCTTCATTTAGTTTTCACGCTTGTTGTATCGTTAGCTTTTTAATCAATAGTCTTAAGGCTCTGTAGCGCATCCGCTACACTTTCTTTCTTTACTTTAAGAAGAAACAGAGCATGCGTGTTATTTTTCAGTCAGTTTTCAAGTTCAAGTACTCTTTTTTTTCTGACAATTAAGTTTTACGTTGCAAAAATTTCTATTCGTCAGACTAAAATCATAAGTTCATAAGATATGTTCCATAATCATGACAGTTCTTATACTTCGTAATGCTAGAGACTTACAGCTCGAGCTAGTTTGATAACGACGCGAGAGTTGACTACACGCGGTTTTACAGTCATCTTCCTATTTAGTCTGTACCATAGAGACTATAAACCCCAAGGAGTGGCAGGTCCCCCGCTCTACAAGCGCAAATAATGATGTTGCTCCTAAATTGGTACATGAGAGCTTCCGGCCCGTTTAATTTTGCTTAGCGGAAGTCGCCTTGTACCAGGAAAAACCGGTTTAATGGGCAACAAGTTGAGGCATTCCTTCCACTCCTTGGGGTTATAGTCCCTATGTCTGTACTAAGCCTTTGACAGCGCCTCACCAGGCGTCACTTTACGATAATCTATGACGTTTCACCTACGTCACGTCATGACAAGCTCCAGTTTGTAACCAGTGACAAACTTATGGAACATATCTTACGAGCTTATGCTAATATATATCGCTTTACTTTGTTCATATTATGTTCCTTGCTTAATTTTGTTAGAATCAAAATGAACATGACATGGTAGCTGAGAAGATTGCCGGATTACTTCTAAGAAACGGTTGCGGAGCTCAAGTGGCCAATTCGGAAGGGGAGACGCCCTTTACTTTAGCCGTTAAACAAGTAATTTTAGCCTTAACACGAAACTGTTCTTAACTTAAGACCTCAATTTAACTCTTAGCGTCTTATATGTCTTTTCTTCATAGGGTAGTCTGGTTTTGGTTAAAGAATTCATGAAAGCGGGCTGCGTTCTCTCTCCTGGTCACGTTGAATCAGCCGACGAAACCATTTTACATTCCTTGGTGCGTCAAGCTGCCCAGAAGGATGTTATAACTCTCTATAAAGCTATTTTGGATTCTGTACGTTAAATTACGATTATGACTCTTAGTTCTGTATGGTCTTGTCTTTAATAATATTTCAATATAGCCGAACGAAACTTGCCCTCGACAAGTGTTACTTATGATGGCTCAAAGCTACAATCGTGAGGGATACACTCCTCTTCTGTTAGCACTGAAACTTTTGTCAACCTGCGTAAGTTATCAGAAATTTTATCGAGTTCGATTAATAATTTGCGCAATTTGTAAAAACTACTTTCACTTATAGAAACAAGTTGAAAGTCACGTGTGCCTTATTCACCTGATCAGAGTAAGTACAAAAGTCTTTGCTTTTTCATTTTGACCTTTATGGAATGATAATTTTTGCTTTAATTGCAGAGTTTACTGAAAGATTTGGAATCTGATATTTCTAAAGTAGTGAAGAAACCGCAAGGTACGTTTTTAATCATTCATAATACATTGTTAATTTGTATTTCTATGAAACTAAATCTTTTTCTACAGAAGATTCATCTTCGGCTCTTCACCTGGCTGCCATGTGCGAGGAAAGAACCGCCATGGAATTAATTTTAGCGGAAAAACCAACTACCTTAGATGTTTTAGATTCCAGCGGAAGAACTCCTTTATTAGTGGCAATTAAACACGGAAATCGTTCCGTCGCTGAAGCCTTAATAGTTGCTGGTGCTAACCCTAACATCAGAAGCCCAGCTGATAATAATCTCTCTGCCCTTTTACTGGCCGCTAAGAACCCCAAGCTCCTTGGCGTTGTTGAACTTCTGGCCAAGAGTAAAACTTTAAAGGGTATTGCCGAAGTAAACCCAGTTGATGGAAATAACGCCTTGCATTCTGTCGTTGTTCATCAGTTTCCTGGTAAGTGATAGACACACTGTTTTCTTTAAAGGGAGGGTGAAGTAGAAAATCAAGTGATTTTTTATTGATTCTGCTACTAATTATAAGACCAGTCTGCATAGTGAAACATTCAGGAAATACTTCCGAATGATTTTAAAATTCAAATTAGGTTCAGATTTTAAGGATAATTTTAAACAAGGTCCTCCGACCAATCGCGTAACGTCCTGCCTTTTTATTAACAAAATTCTCGTGGCATGTTACGTGTTGAATGAAATTTATCACGAGATTTGATAAAATTTGTGCGCGACGTGATAATCATGGTGTGAGACATGGAGCGTGCCACGAGAATTTTATTAATAAAAAGGCAAGGCGTTACGCGATTGGCCGGAGGACCTTCTTTAAAATTATCCTTAAAATCTGAACCTAATTGAATTTTAAAATCATTCGGAGTCTGTATTTCCTGAATGCAGACTGGTCTTATAATTAGTAGAAGAATCGATAAAAAAATCACTTGATTTTCTACTTCACCCTCCCTTTAAGAGTAATTTGGTTAATATTATTATTATACGTCTTTTGTTGTAGAAGTCATTGGAACTGTTAAAGCGCTGGTTGAAGTTGGTGGCATTGACATCAATTGCATCAATAATGATAAAAGAACGGCGCTACATTTAGCTGTTAATGCAAATTCGGGACTTACAGATGCCTTCTTTGGTGTTGAGGAATATCTCTTGTCTAGGAAAGCTAAAACAGATCTTCAAGATAATCGGGGTCGAATTCCTTTGCATTACGCCTTCCTATGTATTGAAAGGTATGTGTGGTCTATTTGACCTTAAATTGTCCTATGTATTGAAAGGTGTGTAGCCCCAAATTTTGACGTGTTCATTTTCCGCATGCTATTAGACCCGATGAAACGAGTCATCATGATCCAATTGAGCTAGTCACTTTATTGGCTGGACGCATGGAGGGTCCTGTAGATGTTGCGGACCATTTTACCCAAACGCCGTTGCATTGCGCTGCCATTCGTGGGGCCACTATTTGTTGCCTTCATTTATGCCAGAAAATGAAAAATTTCGACCCGAGAGACATTCATGGAAATACGCCATTGGGATACGCGGTTTTAAATGGACACGAGGGGTATGTATATATACGTCTATTTAGTTTTTTTGGGATTATTTTAATTGCGCGTTCTGTTTTAGATGCGCCTTAATGTTATTGCAAAGAGGAGCCAATTGCATGGCGGACGTCATCGCGCCTCCAAAAGGCACGCCTAAGTTGTGGCAATGGCATTATTTGGAGGCCCGTAAGGCCCCTAAAAGACCCCAGTCGGTTCTAAAGGAAGCCATCAATCGTGATTGGCAAGGAATTCTATTTTTAATGCTGGATCAGTTAGAAGCGACTGGCAAAGGTCTTACGTTAGCTATTCAGGTAAGTTTTACAATTAATGCAGTTGGTAATAACTCATAAGTAATACAAACTCGTAATTCATAGGCTGCCCTACAATGCCAAAAATATCAGTTGGCTTTGAAGCTCATTAGTCGCGTTAAACATGGCTGGACTTTGTACAGTGAAAAGAACAGCATGCTTCATACTTTAGCTATGGAAGCTCATCCTGGAGTGCATGAAGATTTGCAGCTTAAAGTTGCTCAAGCACTCTTGGATAAGGGAATTCCTCCTATGGCTAGAGATGAACATGGGTGTTCCCCTATAATCTACGCCGCTATCAATTGGAATCACGTTTTGTGCCATTTTTTTACCGAAATGATGGGAAAAGCCGTTGTTGTCAAGTTAGACCCTGATAAATCTCACAGAACACCGTTTTCGGCTTTGTTTTGGAATCTTGGAACTGAAGATTTTCCAAAAAATATTAAGTACACTAACTTTTCTCGCTTTTAACTTCAAACGTGTATCATTCTAACCACGAATTCTTGATTTAGAGCCTGGTGTCTAAGTCTATTAGAGGCTGGAGCTTCGCCTAATGTATTAACGGCTTATCCTATTCGCGAGTCTCCTTATCCGGGTGTTTCTTGTCTCTTGACCCATAATTTGTACGAAGAACCTGGAAGTAATCTATACGGAGCTACCAGGCTTTCTCCATTAATGAGATCGGTTTATGCTGGTAACTTGGATGTTGCCCGCTTCTTATTGGCACACGGGGCTCACGTTGACTTCTGCGATGATCTCCAGAGAACACCCTTGATGCACGCTGCGAGAATTGTAAGACTTTTTTGCGAAAACTTTTGGTTAATTGAACTTTTGTTTCAAAGTTACCCTGTTTTTTATGTTTAGAATAATTTGAAGATGGTTAAACTACTGCTCAACACAAAATATAATCCCGAAGAAGAGAATAGAGCTTACAGTGATGCTAATCTTCGCAAAACAAGCGACGCTGATTTGTCACGTCAAGACAAACAGGGCTGGACAGTCGTTCACCATGCAGTTGCGCCATTACCCACTTACAGTTACGTCGCGACATCTTCCTTACTCGAACTCTTGGCACGATTAGGGGCACCTTTAGACACTGCTGATATATCTGGCCTGACTCCTAAACGATTAGCCGCTGGTAACTAAATTTTATTTTCGCTCGTAACTCGGAACTTACGTTATGTCCTTAAAAACTTGCACTCTACTTTTAGGAAGGGGATCCAAAAACTTGGTAGATACATTGGAAACTCTTCTTAAAGTCGCGCCTGAGAATAAAGTTAAAGTGGCTGTAGAGAGTTTTACCGCAACGTCCGATAACGTTCCTCCAATCCCAGGGGGTGAGGGAGCGTCGACGGACGATAAGAAAGAAGTTAAAACCGAGTTTGACTTCAGAAAAGATTGCAGTTTAGCTTTGAAAGCTGTTAAAGTTGATGAACAACCGGAAAGATACATTCCTGATCCAAAATCTGGATTTACTGGTGTTGGGTGAGTACTTTTGTACACTCAATATTAGGCCTGTGCGAGTACCCAGTACCCGAAAATTACCCGGTCGGGTATCGCCCGAAAACTTAATTTCTTAATACCCGAAATTATTCGAATATTTAAATTTCCCCGCTCATTACCCGTGACAAGGCTTAGGACAATCTGGTATTGGTTTGGCAAAGTTTCTTGAACTTAGAAGAACTTAGGTTTGAGTAAACTTTTCCACAATTCATTATTTCAATCCTCGCTAAGCTTAAAGGTGGAATTCATAAACGTCGGACGCAACGCAATGTAGTACAGGCAAAGGCAGGGCGTCGTGCGCAAAAGGCGGAAGTTTGCGCACGACGCCCTGCCTTTGCCTGTACTAAATTGCGTTGCGTCCGACGTTTATGAGAAGTTCCACCTTTAGCGTCTTATTTTTGTACTTTTCGCCATAATGGTATCCAAGTCTTGCATGACACTTATTTTTTTCACAAATAAAAGTATTTCATCCCGATAAGTACCCGGTATGATTTTTTGCTACCCGAAAAGCACCCGACTAATGGTAGTTTAGCTAGGCCTAATTATTCGAGTACCCGTTAGAAATCCGGGTACCCGACCCGATACCCGATTGGAAGATTTTTCAACTACCCGTACCCGACCCGAAACCCAAAAATCACTACCCGCACAGGCCTACTCAATATGGTGGTTTGTTTTTTTCTCTAATGTACATATCCTGCAGAGAGGTTGTGATGGATCCTGTTCATAATGTGCCATACGACGTTTTACTTACGAACGTTGAACTGAATTATGGAAATTTTGGAATTTATAATTATTATAAGATGCAAGTCATTCGTCATCCGGCACGTGACCTTATTATCTTGTTCACTAACTGGGGTAGAGTCGGTGATTACGGTCAACATCAAAAAACTCCTTATTCCAATTTGGAAGAAGCCGTTAAGGAGTTTGCTAAAATATTCAAATCAAAAAGTGGAAATTCGTGGGAGAATATCAAGTCTTTCATTCCGCAACCCAAAAAGTATCGTCTGGTCAGTTTGGAGAAGAGAAAACAGTTACCCTCTAACAAAGTTAAGGTCAATCTTACGCGAAAGGTTCCTTCAAAGTTACCCAAGTCTCTGGAACATTTACTCTGGCATTTGGTAATTGTTTAGAAGAATTGACAGCCTCTTAGTTGTCTTGCATTGTAATTAAACAGAGTACTTTGTTCTATGACAGTTAAACTATAAACAGCTTCAACTATCCATAATGGAGTACAGTGTTCCTGAGAAAGCCTTCCAACAATTGAGTGAAGAAAATTTGTTAAAAGCCGAGAAGATTTTAGACGAAATTGAGTAAGTGCATTATTATATTCTTCTTTTTCGCGGTGAGTTGTTAGCGTTATACAAGAGACATCTTGGCAGCGGAGTTAGACCTAGTTAACCTCAGTTTGACGAAGGATAATTTAAACAAAGTGACCCAGAATATAGGGTTAGCGGGCTGGTCAAACAGCAAGCTTTCTTCACTGTAGCCTGTAGACTAGGAGAAGTGGGGGGTAGGCAGTGACCACTGTCGGCTAGAAGTAATGATACCAGTAATTGTAACAGTGGGCAAGTGTTAAACAAGCAGTGTGTGCAGACAATAATCGGTTCAAGACGCCAAACATCAAGCTTTCTTCACTGTAGACTGTAGACTAGGAGGAGAAGTGGGGGGTAGGCAGCGACCACTGTTGGCTAGAAGTAATGATACCAGTAATTGTAACAGTGGGCAAGTGTTAAACAAGCAGTGTGTGCAGACAATAATCGGTTCAAGACGCCAAACATCAAGCTTTCTTCACTGTAGACTAGGAGGAGAAGTGGGGGGTAGGCAGCGACCACTGTCGGCTAGAAGTAAAGGTACCAGTAATTGTAACAGTGGGCAAGTGTTAAACAAGCAGTGTGTGCAGACAATAATCGGCTCAAGACGCCAAACAGCAAGCTTTCTTCACTGGGACTGTAGACTAGGAGAAGTGGGGGGTAGGCAGTGACCACTGTCGGCTAGAAGTAATGGCACCAGTAATTGTAACAGTGGGCAAGTGTTAAACAAGCAGTGTGTGCAGACAATAATCGGTTCAAGACGCCATGTGTCAGTCAGTGTTTGCCATTAACGAAGAGACGAACTGGGAGGCCTATAGGACTAGTCTGAATGGTAAACTGGATACTTTAGTTTGGGAGGACAGTTTATACCTTGTGTATGGCCGCGGTTGATTGTGGGGGCGACGGAAGAGAGCATATTTCAAAGGAAGGCGGCAATGGGGGGTGGTGGAAGAAGTGTTCGTTCTTCAAGGAAGCCACAAATAAAGTTAAGGTAAACCTAATTGTTTTTTTAGCCAAGTGATTGATCGGCAAAGCAAAGTACATGTATCTAATCCTTATCACGGAGAATTAATGAATGAAGTAAGAAATAAACCGATATTCAGTAAAATATAAACAGATATTCAAGACGAATTGTTGGGGTTTATTGTTAACAGATAGTGGAATTAAGCGAAGAATTTTTCCAACTTGTTCCTATCGAAGGGTATCAATATGAAAAACTAACGCCTTTGTTCACAAAAAGTGATGTTCAATCGAAAAAGAACATCTTGCACAATCTTTTACACTTAGAAGTTGCTAACGAACTAGTAATCGCGGCTAGTAGCAAAGCCGACGGTAAGTCTGAACATAAAGCACCTCTGTGCTTAGTGTTCAAGGCTCGCGCGTAATGTTTAAATATTCCGTTTTTACATGACAGAAATGAACCCAGCGGATTACGTTTATCGTTGTCTTCATTGTAAATTAGAACTTCTAAAGCCTGAAAGCCACGAAGCTCAACTAATTTTACAGTACATTTATAATACTGGTAAGTGATACTTAAGTCGTTTCGTGAAACGTATCGTAAAGAATTCCATTCAGGAATGTTTTTTTTTAATATTTCTCAGCCTCGAAAAAGAAAATTTCAGTGGCTGGAATATTTAGAATAAGTCGCGAAGGAGAAACTGAACGGTTGGAGGCTAGTGGCTTATCAAATAACTTCCTACTATGGCACGGAACTCCGGGTCCCAACTTATTGGGTATTTTAGCCACGGGATTGCGTGTCGCTCCTTATGACGCTGTATGTACTTCTTCGGGCCTTTTTGGACAGGTTTGTACATGTGTTTTTTCAAAATTAACAAATGGGTGACTCTCTGAACATTGTGAAACAGAAATTAACAAAGTGAAATATTTACAGGGAATATATTTTGCCGATATGTTTGAAAAAAGTCGACATTATTCCTATGATTATGATTCCAGTAAGAGGAAGCCAAATTTTATGCTTGTCTGTCAGGTAATGAACACATTTTTTTTTTTCTGGGTTTTTTTTTTGTTTGGGGTGATCTTTTCTTTTCAAAGTTTTTACAAATTCGTCCGGTTCTTCTTTTTCTTTTCTTTTCATTTAAAATAGGTTGCCTTGGGTAGATCGAAAGAAGTGACGTATGATAGTCCTTTAAACCCAGAGGGGTGTGATAGTTTCAAAGCTGTTGGAAGACAAGAACCTGACCCTACCTGCTCCGTTACTTGGAAGGGTGAGTGAATTATTTTTTTTTTTTTATTCACTAGGCGGCTAAAATTGTACCAGTTAAAGGAAAGCGCGGCTCCATGCATTCTGGCTAACCTTCTGGACACGAATTTTACCTTGCCAAAGGCAGGAACCAATCAGACCTAATTCACTAGTTCCCATTGGTTCCTGCCTTTGGCTTAACTAGCCAAGCTTAGCCACTGTGTAGCAGAAAAGCCATCTATAAGGGGCATCAACGGAGCCGTGCTTTCCTTTAAAGAAAATTTATGTAAGGAAAGTTGGCACTTTACCCGACAATTACCAGAAAACTTACATTCTTAATACCGGAAAGTATTCGAATATTTAAATTTTCCCACTCATTACACTTGACAAGGGGGTATTGGACAATGGGGTATTGGTTTGACACTATGAGGGGGGCTGCCTGGGAAGGTTTGACTTAAACTGCAGCGCCGGTTTTGACTCACCAGTGAGGGCACCAGGCGCCTTACTTTCTTTCCTTTTCCAACTGGAACTGAAATTTAAAGTTAACTAAGCCATGAACATAGAGATTTTTGCTACCCGAAATGCACCCTACTTTACTGGTAGTTTTGCTAGGCTTAATTATAGAGTAGTGTCGGTAGAGAGGGGAGTAGACTGTTTATCCCTCCCTCTAGGCGCGCTTTTGTAAGAGGTGATACTGTACGCGCCTGGTAGGGGGGATGACACTAAGAGATAGAATAATGTCAGTTCTACGTATGCAAACGTCATACCCTTCTATCTCTTAGCTAAGTGTCATCCCCCCTACCAGGCGCGTACAGTATCTCCTCTTACAAAAGCGCGCCTAGAGGGAGGGATACACAGTCTACTCCCCCCTCTACCGACACTGCTCTATGGTATGACGTTTGCGTAGTAGAACTGACATTACTCTATAGAGCTATTTCAGAGGGGGTAATGGCTACGTCACCAATGCTATTTGCCCATAGAGAAACCCTCACAAAATGGCCGCCCTCTACACTCAAAGGCAGGCCCAATTTTCGTAGCAGACGAAATTTTTCCCCCACTGAAATAGCTCTATTGGAGTGCCCGTCAAAAATTCGCGAACCTGACGGATACCCGATTGGGAATTTTTCAAACACCCCTACCCGACACGAAACACACACGTAAATCACCACGCACCCAGGCCAAAAGAAAAGTTTTACACAACCCTGACTAAAAATTCATCCAAACAATTGCTACTCTTACGAATTCTTTGGTTATTTTCCCCTTCTCATTTGTGTTTTTGCTATTTAACTCATAACCAACACACCAGGGGTAACTGTGCCATTGGGTCCACCCGTTGAAATAAGTGAGCCGACAAATGGCGATTCCAGATCATTGTACAGGTATTTAGCCCATAACGAATACGTCATACAAAGGGAGGAACAAGTTGCTGTGCGTTACCTTGTGCAATTTGATCAATAATAAACGAAAAAAGACAAAAAAAAAACTAACAATCCATCAAAAAAGATAAAGAGAGGGTAAATATAAACTAAATATTTAGAGAAACGTTTTAAAAAACCCGCGTTGCCAAGATAGTAGTGAAAATAATATGAACTTAACCGTTGATTTGAAAAGAAAACCAAAATAATGGTAATGAAAGATGAAAATCGTTTACATATAATACAAGGTTACACAAAAGTATTTAACGAATGAGATATTAAAAAAAAATGCTAGCCAATAAGGATTTAAAATAAACTGGAATCCGCTCCAACAATCCCTCCCTCCCTCCTGTAGAAAACCTTGTATATCTCCACCCAAAACTACCAGACAAGAAAAAAAAAACCCCATACTATTTCTCCTTTACTTTGAAGTTTAAATGAAAAAAACAAAGAAAATCTCACACCCCTGCCTCCTATTGTCATCGTTTTAAGAAAAATAATTAAAAAAAAAGAGTCAGTGTTACCATAAAAAAATATTATGACAATGGGACAGTATTGCACGATTTTTACATGTTGAAAACAAAAACATACCTAAACATAAGAAAAATGGCTGATTTTATGTCGAAGAAAATTATTATCTCTGTAATATCGATGATAACTTCCCCATTTTATTATTTGTTTTACAATTTTTTTTTGTAATTTTATTTACAATTTGGTCAAATTACTGATTGCATCATTTAGGCTTAGCTATAATTAACTCTCGCGTTTGATTAAATTAATCTGAGTAAGAAGTTTGCGAACGAGGTCTATTCTTATTGATTCCTTATCCTTACATCTAATTCAACTTTGCACTCGCGAGATGTCCAGAGATTTTGCATCAAAGGGCCGCGACCAATTAGAAACTGGGGCGTCATTAAATAGAGATATCTCACTTGTGATGTCAGTGCCCAGGTGAATGCCATGTTTGGTATGCTTTGGTTCTAAGGGCACATAGCATGGGTGACGTTACACTAAGGCTTCTGAGATACCTCTATTAAAGGGAGGGTGAAGTGGAAAATCAAGTGATTTTTTATCGATTCTTCAACTAATTATAAGACCAGTCTGCATAGTGAAACATTCAGGAAATACTTCCGGATGATTTTAAAATTCAAATTAGGTTCCGATTTTAAGGATAATTTTAAACAAGGACCACCGACCAATCGCGTAACGCCCTGCCTTTTTGTTAACAAAATTCTCGTGGCACGTTCCATGTCGAATGAAATTTATCACGAGGTTTGATTAAATTTGCGCGCGATGTGACAATCGTGGCGCGAGACATAGGACGTGCCACGAGAATCTTGTTAACAAAAAGGCAGGGCGTTACGCGATTGGTCGGAGGGGATTATTTAAAATTATCCTTCAAATCTGAACCTAATTTGAATTTTAAAATCATTCGGAATCTGTATTTCCTGAATGTTTCACTATGCAGACTGGTCTTAAAATTGGTAGAAGAATCGATAAAAAATCACTTGATTTTCTACTTCACCCTCCCTTTAAGACTCTTTGTTTTTTATTTAAAAGGAATCAATAAACTCGTTCTTAGACTTTATTCACCGTTTATCTATACTATTTATGGAATAAAATTAATGGTTCACTTCATTACAATGGGAAATTGGTGGAAACTATTAAACTAAACAGTTTCAAGATTTTAGTTCAACGCTTAAGTCATAGGTGGCGCTTATAAGAGGAAAAAATCAATCCAAACCACTAATTTTTAGTAAAACCGGTAACATAGAGCTAATTATTTACCTTTTTAATTAAATTTATCGAGATTGAGAAATGATGAAATGGCTCGGCTAAAATGCTGCCTAAAGTTTCCCAAATTCACCACGCGTTTTATTTGAAGAAAATAATTAATTTATAATCAAATTTTGAGGCAAAACAAATTTGTGAATAAAATTTTATTGAAACGCTTTTTAACTTTTTGAGTGACAAAAAAAAAATTGTATACCCCTTTTTTTATTGAAATTTAATTTTAAGGGGCTAGCAATATTGAACCAAAAATGCTGTATATTTGATGGAGCCGGTTGACTCCCGAACTATAAAAAACGGAACGAGAATTTGGCCAATCTTGTCAGCCCCTTTAAATGTCTGCGCTGTGTTTTGAAATTATTATATTACGCTTTTTAACTATTGGTATATTCATACATATATGAAATTATAAGGTACTATTTTGTAAAAATTGCCATCGTTTAAATTTAATTAACCTTTGACCCCCCATAAATATCACGCCATTCAGATTGAATTGAAAAAAATTCAATTGTAAACTGAAGAAGTACCTTTAAAAACAAATCTTTAGAATTTTTCCATGGAGCGCCCGCGTTTAATACTTAAAGGGAGTATCAACTATCAACCAAATTGGAAATAAATTACTCGCTTGTTTGAACATGTTGGTTGCTGAAATAGAAATTCACGTTTTATCACTATTACTTGATACTCCCTTTAAATATATATAATATAATTTAGTTTTAGATTATAATTACAATTGCAATTGCGTGTAATGAATTTTTAAACATTTTTTTGAATTATCAGCCCCGTTTGGTAAATTAGATAAAATCATTCTGGTATCAATGCCATCGCTGTTTTTAAGCGATGCTCATTCATTTGTGGTGCCGTTAAAATTTTATTCTTAATAAATAAATAGGTAAGATAAATAATAAACATCATTTCCGACGTGTAAGGTAAAAAAAATAAAAGAAAAAAACACTTAAACACAAAACTAGATGTATTTTAAAGAGATAAGAAGTGTTGAGGGAGAAGTCAAGAAGAAAAACACAAAAATCGAACTGTATTGATTTGAGCATGTTTAGTTTTTTTTTTTTTTCGCTGAAATTTTGTTATCGTTAACTTAGTCTTATCATATGTAATGGATTGAATTTTTAGCCATTTTTTTTAGCCATCTTAATTATTTTTAAGAAAATTAATTCCCAGTTTGTAATCTAAATGATAAAAAAAAAAAAATGAAAAAGAACGCCACCTATCTTCACTTTTCCCTTAATATCTATTTTGTTTTCATACTGATAAAATAAATTTAAACGGGGAAAAACTGACGTTTTCAACCATATTGCTATTATACAATTTTTTTTAAATAAAGAAAAAAATATGTATGTATTTTGTTTTGTTGCGTTCGTACGCGGCGTGGCTCGCGTCACTTGCTGGAATGGCTTCAATAGAGAAAAATACTGTTCATATGAAAGTTAGAAAATGCAGGAAGAATACAGGTATGAATTATCATTCAAGAAAAGTTCTGCATTTTGAAAATTTAGGTATGTGGGGATTTGGTGACAGTTGCCTCTTTTTAACAACCCGCTTTACCTCGGACGTTTTTAAGTTGTAGCAAATGTGGATGAGAGGGAAAGTATGACAATGGCCATAGAGCCTGTGTTAAAAAACGCGGACATCAAAGTCTCGCCAATAACTATTTAGTTTACTAGTGACTGATGGACTTGCAAACTCGCGACTGAAAGTAGTTCTGACATTTATGCTCCTTGGTTTAACCATAGCCCACTCGATCACGCGCATCACGACGCAAGTTGCTCGCGCTATAGCTAAATTACCGAGATTTGTTTTAAACGTATCTAGTTTTATGTGCTCTTCTATTGCTTCGATAACCTTACTTAAATCCATATTATACCTTGAAATACCTTTTAAAACATTACCAGCTACTCTGTCCTGACTACAAACACAAATCGAGGAAGTTCTAGCATACACAATAGCAGACGACGGTAACAGCGTAACCGCGAATTAACACAAGACCTATTTTAAGGGAGTGAACAGGCCCAGTATAGCTACGCCAATAAAACGGTCAACTACGGCGAAACTCTGATGACTCGCGACTTTTGGCCATTTTCATACTTTTCCTCTCATCCACTTTTGGTTGTAGGCACAACTTTAGAAAACCATGGCCAGAAATATTGGCTGACCAATAGAGCGTATAGCCTTGAGGATTTGTGCTCCAGGAAGAATTTATGAGCGGGAGACCTAGTGCGGCCCACTTCCGAGGGACCGCGAGCGTAGGGCTAGGTCGTATGGGATTAAACAGGGAAGGAGTTGAGGTTTGTACAGGTGGTGACGAGTAGGGGAGGATTGCCGACAAGTCCCTTATTCCCTCAATCTTTGTCGCCTAGTAGCTTGGCCTACAGTAGTGCGCCACACTCCCGACTACAGAAAACTTTAGTAAGTTTCAACCTACTTCACCAGTATTTTATGTACTAGTGCGCTATATCCTTAATAAGGACTTTATGGCTTTTGAATTTAACCTGCCAGCATCTTTTAAAATGGCAATCCGAAAATGAACAAAAAGCGTGTGGCGGTAGACGCTTGCTCCCTTTGCGGTTTCTAAAGTGACAAATTCTTTGTCCACTGGTTTCAATACACCATTTCGAAAACTACAGGCCGCCATTGGGTTATTCTTCCTCTTGCCAAGAAGCACCACTAGAGGCAGTGCGAGTTGGCTAGCCTCCCGCGTGTAGTAAACTCGGGCTCCGTCAGGCGTTGCTTCTTGGCGCGAGGGAGAATACCCAATGGCGGTATCGTCCCTCTGAGTTGGCTAGTCTCCCGCTCGTAGTAAACTCGGGCTCCGTTAAGCGTTGCTTCTTGGCGCGAGGGAGAATACCCAATGGCGGTATCGTCCCTCTGAGTTTGCTAGTCTCCCGCTCGTAGTAAACTCGGGCTCCGTTAAGCGTTGCTTCTTGGCGCGAGGGAGAATACCCAATGGCGGTATCGTCCCTCTGAGTTTGCTAGCCTCCCGCGTGTAGTAAACTCGGGCTCCGTCAGGCGTTGCTTCTTGGCGCGAGGGAGAATACCCAATGGCGGTATCGTCCCTCTGAGTTGGCTAGTCTCCCGCTCGTAGTAAACTCGGGCTCCGTTAAGCGTTGCTTCTTGGCCCGAGGGAGAATACCCAATGGCGGTCTCGTCCCTGTGTGTTGGTTCCTCTGTACGTTATTTCCGAAATGATCTATTGGGCTTTCAGTTTGGATTTGGAAACTTGAACCAACGCAGGCTGCCAGCCGTCAGGGGTTGAAGCAATACTTTCGGTACACAAAAATAAAACAAACAAGACGAGCCAAAACACTTAAAGGCATTACATTTTTCCAAAAACATTTCCATAATTTTTTATTTATTATTTTCTATTACATAAAGCCGTTTGTTTCGGAGCACAGTTTTCTGTTAATTATATTAATATTTAATTTTACATCTGTGGGATATCTGTCCGTGTTTAAGAGGGGCGAGGTGGTTCTGTGCATTTTGTTTCTGTCTATATCGTATGGTATAATCTATATAATTTTTGTTCATACACGAAAATAGGTTTTATCTTATGTTTTTGTTGTTTAATGTTGTATTATCGCGTGGTTTAATTTATTCTTTTTTTTTATTTTTATTATCAGGGTTTTGAATTTCATTTATTTATTTTTAATTCACACGTAATCGTAACTTTTTTTACACTACCCGAAAAAACATTGGTGTGTGTGAGTGTTATTTCATGATTGTTATTTATATGTTACAGCGGATAATGTGGTGGGTTCAACTTCACGTAGCTAAATTTTAAAATTTAATTCAATTTAAAAAAAACCCAAAATATACACAAACATTAAAATTTTATTTATGGGTAATTATATTAAAAAAAAAATTTAAATAATATCGCGCGTAGAAAATACAAAAAGGAATAAAAAATTATTCGAGTTAGGAAATTAGTAATTTAAGTTTTAAGAACGAAACAAATATATACACACGCGTTTAGGTTTTGTTTTACGACAATTATAATGATTTTATTATTTATTTAGATTTTTTATTTTTTTTTTTGAAAGCTGCTTTTATTTTCCTTAAAAATTGAAATTAGGAATGTTAGAAATTGTCGTATCTTCGTCTAAAGGCAAGGATACTAAATGGAGTGGTTATGTAGCGGAGAATCAGCTATTCTAGAATATAAAAATTCCCGTAGAAGAACCGGTTTTCAGTGTTAGACTTTAGGGCGGAATGGCCGTTTAAAGGGAGTAGAAACTTTGGTGGATGGTTCAGCTTCCCGTTTCTTCCACCATGTTTAACAGATGTTAGGTGTTTCGCGCTAGTTACAAGCCATCCTTTGTCTTTGGCAGATAATTTTTCGATTTGCTTTCTATTCCCTTTAAAGTTCCCCCATCGTTAGGCTTAACCGCGCTATATAGTATCCTCCTTGATCTACATTAATTATTAAATTCATTAGTGTTTAATTTCTTTTAAAAACGATATTATTTTTAAACAAAATTTCGGTAAAACTTTTTTTTTCCTTAAATATTTTATATCGTGTATATAAAAAATTATTTTTTTTATTTAATATATATATTTTTATTCCTTTTAAATTAACTGGACTTTTCCAATTTTTCGTTACTGATCTAAAACAAGTTATAAAAATGCCTTCTAATTTTTGAATTTTTATGCTTCCCCAAGTATTACAAAGATTTCACACATTTTTGTGTTAATTTTGGCCAATACAATCGAGTTTCTGATTGTAAATATAAATATCTTCTTTTTTGGCTTTCTTATATATTTTTAGCTTATTTTCTTGTGTAATTTTTGTTTGAGCATTTTTACTTTTTGAGTGTTTTTTTTTAAGTTTTTATCTCTTCATTTGTCAGTTATTTTTCGTTCTTTTTAATTATATTGAATCATAATTAGGCCTAGTGTAAGACATTTCCTTTAACCCTTATCATTTTTAAATATTTTCTATTTTAATTCGTAGTTCATTTCGCCTTCATTTTATCTGGCTACTTATAATTGGCACGAGTTCTTTTTTTTTGGCTAGTAGGTGAAAAATAGGTCAAAAAATTGGTCCATTTTCTATAGCCACCCTTCTAGCAGTTGACGTGAGAGGAGGTTTCACCGCTGGGGGGAAAAGGAAGTTCGGTAATATCCAAAATGGCGGAATTCTTGGCACTGTTAACGTCCACATTAGCGTATGAAAGTCTATTCGGCGTGTTTTGTAGATTTTGATTCAAAGCCGCAGCGTCTAATGTTTGTAAAGGATTAACGGGATTGTGATTTCCGTTGAAAATACTGGACGCGGTGTTTGAACTCGGCGAATCGTCCAAAGTGACAAGTAACGGGGCCTCGGCCATGTTAGGCTTAACGCCTTCCATCAAATTTGCGGTTTTTTCCGGGGTCATGGAGGGCGCCGGTGGGGCAGCCGGTAACGCGTCCAAAGAAAGCGTCGACGAAGCCTTTGTTCCTACGTTCGTCAGAAGTAGAGGAGTTGACGCGCGTGCCGTATTATCATCGGCCGGAATTTTTGCGTAACCATCCGCTCTCAGCTTTGGACATTGTTCGGTGTTTGGCGTACTAAAGCTAGTTTCCCACGTACCTTCCGGACTATTTTGATCCTCATCTTCCGCTTGACTTTCCGTCGGCGAAAAAACGATGTTTGGGGCCCTTGGCGGTAATGCTGGGGCTGGTCCACCCTCGGCACCTTCGGAATTATTCGTCGCTAAACCTGACCGCACACCCGATGGACCTCCCAATAAACGATCCATGGAATCAACACTTGTGGAGCCTGATTGCAAATCGGACAAGACCGTTCCTAAACTATAGTTTGACGATGGCATCGGAATCAAGTAATCTTCTGAACCAGGACTCTGCGGAAATGGTATTATGGTAAGCTAAACGTTCATTTTATAAACTTCTAAATGCATGTAGTAGATTGCTTTTGTTTCGTCCCTGTTATACATGTATTTTTGGCTTACAAACCTGTAAACACGTTTCGGCGCTATCCGAAGAGGGTCGCATAATAGTAGCGTCTTTTTCCATCGAAGGTGGTCGGTCAAATACTGGCAGTGGTGTGGAAATTACATCCGGGTCCTTGATAATTAATTAGTTAATTTAGGATAATTAAAACGCGTATTGAAGAATGTAAATATCGCGTACTTGAGTACAATAACCCAATCTTTCTAATATGGTTCCGAATGTTGGTCGCTCATCCGGAACTGGATGCCAACACTGGGACATTAAATGGTATACCGGTCCGGGACAACCTTTTGGCGCTTCTAATCTTTTACCAGAAGTGACCAATTGCATCACTTCCTGGTTTCCTCTTCCTGGGTAGGGCATGTAACCCAAGGACATGACTTCCCACAACAACACTCCAAATGACCTTTCAGTACGAAAACAGTTTAATATATTAGTTACCGAACTTGATAGCGTTACAGAGGGTGACAACAGTAATTTTATTACCATATATCGGTTTTGGACGTAAAGATACCATCCATGAAGGCTTCAGGTGGCATCCATTTCACTGGTAGCATCGCTTTCCCGCCTTTGCGATAGTAATCCGCTCTGCAATTTTTAATTGAAAGATAAAAACCCATGTACTTGTACATAGAGCCGAAACCTAACCTGTAAATGTCCCTAGCCATTCCAAAGTCGGCAATTTTAACAATTCCAGATGGTGACTTTGTTGTCAACAAACAATTGCGGGCTGCGATGTCTCTGTTCGCGTCAAAAATAAATCGTGTCATTTCTATTAAATTGCAAATACCCAAAAAGAATCTCATTTCGATGGTAGATGCAAACCTGTGGATGAAATGATTTTCTTCCAAATATTGGCAACCCTTCGCGACGTCAGAAGCTAATCTTAGCAAATCTGCCATAGTAAGCATCGGTGGGATATTCTATAAAAAGAATTTGGAACATATTTTTTTTAATTTTCTCTCGCTACCGAAGCTGTTGTATAGTATGTTTTTCGTCTCTCTCTCTCTCTCTGTCGTTTATTTTTATAAATATTATGTCGTGTGAGAGTGAGATAGAGGTTCCATTTACCACTTACCGGTTTTGGTCTGAACTCTCGCAAGAACGATTTGAGATCACCTCCTTGGAGCAACTCCAAAACGATAAAACGTGGTAACTTGTCAAAACATACGCCAATGAAACGAACGATGTTTGGGTGATTGAATTTACTGAAAAAAAAAATTAAACTAGACGTCAATTTAAGATTTTAAATATATAACAAAGGGAGAAATGATGGATATGAACAATGATATGGAGGCTTTCGAAGCATGTGGAACTGAGATTGCACTAATTCTATTTATTAAATCGCACCAAGAAACAATACGTTAATTCGATTTACTCGTTCTTACATACTTCGAAAACCTAATAGGCTTCTAATATGAATACCTACCTCATAATCATGGCTTCTGTGAAGAAATCTTGTTCAGCTTGCGCAGAGGCAGCTTCCGGTAGGGTCTGTAAAGATGTAATAAACCTTTCGTAACTCTATAAGAAACCTCCGCGCAACGATCTGAAACTTTTTGACAAGTACCTTAACCGCTACGGTCAATTCCGTTGATTCTCCTGGTACATTTGCCAAGTAGCCTTGATAAACTTCGCCAAACGCTCCTTGTCCTAACGCCCTGTTGCGTAATGAAGGCGTTACATATGATTTTCAAACCATGCGATGTGATGTCTTACTTGACTAAGGTTAAATTTTCCCGCGGTATCTCTTTCAAATCCTGGAGGGTGCAAGTACTTCCGCCAAATTCGTAGTTTGGGTTATATTCGGTGACCATCCCTCCACCGGCCCCGGCGGCTTGGGCTCGTAGACGACTGAGCTGGACCTCTGCGTTGCTTGGGCCTTCGGGACAGGGCTCTCGAACCCCCGCTTGCGTCTTACGAAACCGATTAACTGTAGGCCATAAATTTTAGACCCCTCGTCTCCTCCATACGCGCACGACACGAGACAAACACCCAAAATAAATCCCCGCGTAGACGAGGCCGGCATATATCGACGAGGGGTGATTCCGTCTCTGACACCTTTCATATGAGGCGGATTTTTCCGGAAAACTTTCAATATCAAACGCGGTCGAATCCACTCCCATTTAGCTAAGAAAAACCCAGCGTTTTTAACCACGCGTCTAGGTCGCCGGTGTTCAAGACGCCTCGTGTTCGCGGGACTTAAGAATAAGAATATGCGGGTTAAATACTTACAAGCTAGGCAGAAGAAGAATAATATGACAGCCGCGGATACCAGGATACAAAGGATAATGACGATCAGGTGATGAAGGGACAACTGGGTTGATCCGCCCACGCTTGGAGCTGCTGCTGGAATTACCGAGAATTCAAGAATTAGGGATGAATGAGCGAAGTAAAACCCAGGAGTTATTACGGGGTATCGAGCTTATGTTAGGATATGACCCACAAAATGGTAACATAGTATGTTGTAGGTATTTCATTTGATCTCTTGGTACGGTTACTTACCCAAACAAGTTATCCTGTCCTTTGCGAGGTTATGTCCGATGTCACACGCGCAATCGAAGGTCTGTCCTTCTTCGTCAATATAGACACACCATTTTTCGCAATGACAGTGATCTCCCTTTAAGGCTATGGCTAGTAGGACGTAGCCATTATCTTCATGAACTCCTTTGCGAACCGTTTTCAATTGGGCCTCGTCAATGATGTACGAATATCCTCCTTGTCCGTTATCCTTTAAGCCGGAACCACCATCTCCGCCCTTGTAACCGCCTCCCCCTCCACCACCTTCGCAACCACCACCGCCTCCTCCGTAGCCACCGTTCCCGCCATGAACTTTGGGTTTTTGGCACGAATGACCACCCCATCCAGATTTTTCGGTTAAACTGACGCTTCGACCACTGGCCGTGTAGTTGTGCATGAATTCACCGAATGACCCACCTCCACCTAGAATAAATGTTTTGAAAATATAGTTTTTTTTTATTAAATCTGAGCAATTTCCTTGACTGACGTAAAACTGAAAAGGGTTGTAAAAAATCCGGATTATACTTGAAACCTACCCGCTCTTCCTGTTTCGGAAGATCCAATTCCCGCACGTTGTGATGTTTCTCTACCCTTTGCATTCGGGTTCACAGTTAACGTCGATTCATTTTGTGGTAGGGTAGAAAGCCCACCTCCTCCGGCCGCCACCAGTATTAGCGTAAGGTCATCGCCGTTTTTCTTGAATGGTTAAAATAAATTAAGTCATTTTTCTAAGTTAGTCTAATATCATCTTTGGTAAATTACTTTGAAGATGTAGGTAGCACCACCTCCTCCTCCACCACCGGATTCGTCATCTCCAAGAACAGTTCTGGGATTGGTAATGATCTTCAGTTCATCAAGGCCTCTTTTGACTTTTCCATACGGTTCTTTCAATACCATCCTCCCATCTTTCTCGGGACCCGAGCTCTTCCTCAAGCCATCGATACCACTAACACCTTGTTTTCTTCTCCCTATTTTCTCCAATCGGTCGATCCACTGGTCATTAAGGATCTGACCCTATAGAAAATAAGTTATCTAAAATGAGATCGGAAGGGAAGCTTCGATCTTAAGTACTGACCATAGCGTTAACAGCGTCTATGCCCCGTTGTCCAACAACGACGTACAATTCTTCCTTTTCGTTCAGGTAGACAATGGCTCGTACATAGTCGGCTTTACCACCGCTTTCGTTTTGGTTTTTTAAACCCTTGCCACCGACAGCTCCGTACGCGAATATTCTGGATACATGTTGAGCATTATTTTCAGTTAAGTCAAAATGTAAGTAAGTGAAACTTACGTGTAAAGACCCGAAGCAGGAACCTGGTACACTTGTATTCCACCGAATGTAACATTAACGGTTGCAGGGACAGCCGAAACTGAAGTACCCCGGTAATTCCACGTATGACACATGCTTGTGTTTGGTCCTCTATGGCCAGTGGCTCCGCAAGTGCCAAATACAACCCCTAAATAAAATTAGTTATCGTATAGTGATTGTTCTTAGACCTCAATTTTTAATGCAATCTTGTGTCTTACACGATGGTGGTTCCTTGGGGTTTATTCTCCTTTCGTTTTCGGGGACATTAATGCCGAAACACTCGGGGCTGAGCGTGAAGTCGTCAATGGCCGGTTTAGTCCGAGGTGACATGCCCTGCGCGGCTGTGAAGGATAGTCGGAAACTGTTTCTGATGACGTGCGGGATTATGACCACCATTCTTTGCCACTCGTCCACTGCACTTTCCTTCAGGGTGATTTCTAATCTCTTAGTAAATCCGTGTAGCGTTTTCTCCTGAACTCTGACCGTCAGTTGGCCCATATTCTTCCCGTACATGTTGTAGAATAATCGAGCCTGAAAAGACAATTCAAGGTCAAGAATCTCGTGACCCTACCCAGGGATAGATTTAATTTTAGAAGTAGGAATGGAGAACGGTTAGTATTTACTTCAGTCCCACTCATAGCCCAGTATAGAGCCCCTCCCTCCAACACGTGACCAAAAGTTTAAATTATCTTATTGGCTCACTTAAACTACGTTTTAATGACGTTGCTGACGGGGATCGCGAAAAATACGTAATTCCTTTTTACCTCTGTCGCTATGACCCGCCTCTTTTTTCAAACCCCTCCGTCCCGTGGAAGGGGGTGCGGGACTTTGACGCGCGCCCAGATTACCCTGTTCTCCATTCCTACTTCTAAAATTAAATCTATCCCTGCCCTAGCTAAAATAACATTAATCTAGTAGGGTCATTCCACACCCATTCGAACGACCATGTTAGTGATGTTACCATGGATCGGCCGATCTTAATGAAATTTTACCCACATTAACTTGCAAATATTTGATGGTAAAAGCCCAAATTTTAGCCCAAATGTTAATTAGAACCAAGAGTAGAGGCTTTTGAATATAACTCAAAATATAAAATTTTTATCTTATTGGATTTTTAACCGATCTTGTAGTTTAGAAGTAAAAAAGACTTACATCGCAAGAATTTTTGTATGTTGAATTCGGGTCTCGGTGATAGTAGAATGGCGCGTTGAACAAAGGCGTGAAGAGCTCGGCTTTGTTTCCAAATCTATACTCGAAAAGAATGGAATTTTACCGAAGGACCAATGAATGACCCTCTTGGTGAAAGAGAACAACCAATTAAAATTATAATTACTTTTTGCCCGACATATATTTGACTGTGAGAAAATGTCCCGAGTTGTTGTTGTAAGTGTGATCTCCACCGAGTGGTCCCAATTTACTGCCTGAAACGCCGCGACTCCTTAACCAATAGCTACCATATTCCAAGGACGGGGGACTTGTCCATCCTTGGCAAAGACTAACGTTCGTGTTTGGTACTTCCTCTTCAAAGTCACACCTCGCGGACTTGGGGACTTGATCTACAGTATTGCATATCAAATAGAATTGAACAACAGATAATATGAAACAATAATAAAGCGTGATGCTTTTACTTAAATAGGCGTCGCATTACGAGAATCTATGACCAATGTCACTTCATGACAAGCTCTCAGTAACCATTGACAAACTTATAGAACATATCTCATGGACTTACAAATATTACTGATGAATAATGACTGTGTATTCTTTTAATTTATATTTTTATTGTATAAGTTGATATTATGAAAATAAAGTAGGCGAACTTTTCCTATAGGAATTTTAATCATTATCGATCGTGATCATACTGCCCCTAAATTGCCAAAACGCGCAAAGCTCGAATGTAACGAGGGAATGTCGAGTATGGGCCCCTTACCGCAATTTTGCATTTCGTCGTCTCCAAGTGGGCAGTCTTTGACGAGGTCGCAAACTTTACTTCGATCTAGACATTTTACGTCGGAATCGGGGTCCTTAGCTTGACAAGAGTAGCTACAAGTCGGGTTGTCCTCTCTTGAGCAGTTCACTAACTCGATGTTGTCGATGGCCACTTTAACTCCGTTCTCGCCCTGAAGGCCCCGAATCTCGAATATTATTTGAAAGGGCAATTGCCGTGGACCAATCTTTTGAGTCCTTCGAAGCCATTTGCTAACGAAGGAAAAAAAATCATACACGGCGATTTAAGTCATTATAATAAAGGCCCTTGCAGACGATACAGCTTTTGACTCGACTGTAGATGGGTCGAAAAGTTCAGTTATCAAAAATTTATTCAGTGATCAATTTATAAATTGGTGTTTCAACGTGTCCAGCTTCTTTTCACACGACCAACATTCAACTCAAATTGGAAAGTTGTATCGTCTGAAAAGGCCTTAAGAGACTCTCTGCTAAACATTACGTAGCGTACATGCTTTTCACGCGACAATTTTAAAAATTAAAAGCCAGGATCGAGTAAGATAAATAAAGATGGATGGTTAAAGCGTATAGTGTCAAGGATGATTAAGCGTGGAGTGCTAATATGGAAATGTCTTATAGCAATTTAAGCAAGGATGTATAAAAATAGTTTTGTGAGGGAGTTAGACTTTCTGTTACGTATGAAAACAAATATCCGGAGTTATTTACTTATAAAAGAAAATTTATGTAAAAAACAAACTGAGGTTTCTTGAAACAATTTCGTGTTTTAAAGTTTTATCAACAAAAACGCAGGGGTAGCACGACTAAAATTGTTTGCTTAAATGAGTTTAACGTATTCGAGCTAAATATGGGCTTATACACACGGCCGGAAATAAGCACAGGACACTGGACATTGTCCAATAAAATTTTAAAATGTCCCATACTTTTTTTAAAAAAACTAAGGGGGTCACTGGACATTTTGACCAATAACTTTTTCCGAAGTTTAAATAGTTTGACCATGAAGATGCGACACTATTTTTGCACACTCCAGTGGACAATGTCCTATAATTTTTCCAGTGAAAGGGGGCGTCACTGGACACATGTCCTATAAGAAATTTTCCTTATTTCCGGCCCTGCTTATACATAGTTTTCAGACTATCATTTACCCAAGGAGGCCAGACTCCATGATGGAGTCAAAGCTAGGTCTCCTTGCGTAAATGGTATGAATCCTCCTAGTCTGTAAACTATGTAAACTGTTAGAAGTATTAGACAACGATGGTATAAGCGAGTAAATACCCCATTTCCATTTCGTTTCCCTTGTTTCCTCCCAAGAAGGTGCTGTGTTGTGGTTCATTGGTGCCATCGACACTGTAGGTATTAATGACTAGATCGTAGCGTACACCGGGTCCGGGGTCGCCACTTTGGTAAATCAGGTACTCGATCTCGCAATCTCGAAAAGGCGTAAATTCCAGCCGGGGGCTGCTTACTGTCGGGATCTTTTCATTGGCGATTTTAGATCCGTCGTAGTAAAGGAAATATCCTACGTGTAATGAATTTTCGAAAGGTTAAAAGGGGAAACCGGCTTCCAGGCGAAAAGAAATAATTAATAAATAGGAAGCTCATTAAGAATTCAACGTCGCCGTTTCCGCACCACGCCCAGGGTTTCTAAATCCAAAGGATCTAGTTAAAAATCTCGACTTTTGGGGGGCCCTTCCGTAACACACCAGAAGGGGATAATAGAAGAAGGATGACATTCTGTATCCTCTTAATACCTTAGTTATGTAACATTATTCTTCCCAGACTCACCCACCCTTTTTGTTTGCTCTCCCGCTCATCAAAGTTCAGATGGGTGGGTATCGCACCGTGGGGTGAATTCTATAACTGTTTGGTACTAAATTATCAGCAATCAACCCCACAAACCTTGATTGTCATGACGTGGGACAAAAACGCACAAGCAAATAGTTAAGCGCTAATGCTGTAATGATGAGGGAACAATTTATCGCGTATGTGATTCTGTTTAGTAACCTTGCATGCTCCAAATGTAAAATGATGTTGGGAAGAATCACGTTACAATTACCCCGCTTTGGTTTACACTTCTCTCGAAGAGAAATATTATATACTTCTTAGTAACATTCACTATACCGGGTATAAACTTTCGTCGTGATCTGAGATAGATATGTGCCAACGTTCTAACGAGAATTTACAGATACAGACTAAGCTTTGACAAAAATTCAATTGGTCCTCACCGTCGAGCATTCTCTGCCTATCGTTTATTAATTACTTAAACAATAATTAGTGGTCAAAGCATTATTTTTCTTCAGTACTTAGTAATGCGATCCAAAAATTAATTTTGCAGTACCTTATCCTTTCACGAAGACTATTTAGGGTGCTTCTGGTAAGTCTTCCATAAATTAGAGGGTCAAACTGACTTGAAAGTGCATCAATGGGGCGTAGTATACAACATTTAGTTACAAAGGGGGATCCCAAACATTGATTGGCCTCTAAAATAAAGAAATAGTCACGTGTTCGGCGTAATTAACTTGACTTTATTAGCGCAATAGTACCACTTTTCTGCTAGATAAAGGTTCAACAACGTTCTTAGATTGAAGTCTATTGGAGGCTGATGTCTTATACTCCTTATGTGTGGCTATTTCCTTGTTTTAAGGGCCAATCAATGTTTTTGAGACCATATCTCCGTTCTTTAACATTTTACACTCAGTTTGACCCAAAGAAAACCCCCTTTAATTTAGGGCAGACTTATCAGAAACACCTTTTATGAACTTATCTAGTTTATTAGGGAGAAGGTATAAGATGCCTAAGTATTCGAGCGCCATAGTCCCAGTCCCCCTATCAAAATACATGGGGGGCGTAAAAGGAGGAAAATATGACTGTAATTTTCGTCATTCGCGTCGCGCTGACGTGAGTTTTCAAGAACCAATGAGATGCTGGTTGTAATTTAGAGGCGGGGATTAACTTCGGGCCTACGTTTGGACTGGAGATAGAGCTGGAAATGTGGCGAATTTATACCTTCTCCCTAGTAAACTAGATATCACTTCTTGGTATAACGCTGTATTATTTAATAATTTATATAATTTACTAGCTATTGTGCTTGTCGAGCAATCTTATGTGCTTTTTAGACGAATATTTAACCGGAATGGATCGATTCCATGGCATGCACCTTTTCTTTTCGGTTTGCACTTCTGTCGTAAAGTTACGCGATGCATGGCTAAACAAAGTAGATGAAAAAGTCTACCATACCCTTAAAAGGTGCTACTGGTTTTCATTAAAGTGAAACAGAAATGAGTTATCATGTTTCTGATAAGTCTGCCATAAATTAAAGGGGATGTTCGATGCACGATTTTGAGTCGAAAATGTAACTTCTATGACTTGAGTATTCTACATATGACCCCTTACGTTTAATTAAGAAACTGAAAGAAAATTATTGCTAATTTAATTAAGGGGTCATCCCTAAAACACTCAAATCATAACTCGAAAACAGTGTCCCTTAGGGCAAAATGGAGATAGAAGTAAGTTACATTTTCGACTTAAAAAAAATTGATTTCCCAAAGAACATTCCCCTTAATTTATATATTTATTGCAATCTCCAACCGACTTTTTCAGGTGAGATTGTTGTAAAGCTTGAACTCTCTCAAGTTTATGAAATTAGAAAGTTGAAATAATTTAACTTCTTCACTCCGTATTTGAAATATTGGCGTTTTCCTTGGGGCGGGGGAATAGGCTTTACCTTTATGTGTGTCTAAAACACTATAAAGGCCTTTTCTGAAGATACAACTTTTGACTCAACTAGATGGGTCATCAGGTTAAGTCAGCATAAATTGGTCATTGATCAATTCTTAATTTTGTGATTCAACTTGTCCAACTTCTTTTAATCTCACGACCCAACTAGTTTACTCAACTCATATGAGTCAAAAAGTTGTATCGTCTGAAAAGGCCTTAAGAGTACACTTTCGCCTTCATACGCTTCGTTTTCCAAGGTGAAGAACACTTTACTTTGATTTAGTGTCTTCGTTTAATCAGACCTATCCTGCAATCTAGTTAAAAATAATCGAAGCCCTCTAGATGGTGTTATTAGTTTAATCTGATTGACCACGTCTCGTTAATTTCAGTTTAAAACCTTTTTAATTGGGCTTAAAAATGTCCAATGAAATTCTGATGGCTTCATAACATAGCATATGGACATACACTTTCATTAAAATTCTTGATCAGATCACGTGACTAGTAATTCCTTAATTAAAAAGTATTTTAATAATTCCGCGTAGGACATGATATGACCTTGGTTGTAAAAACTGTCCCTTAACCTTTTACCTGAACCTAATTTACCGGCGAGATAATTGTATTAAGGAGCTAGCGCGTCTTAATTAAATAGGATCGTGGTAATTATCTTAATGGTCATATTTATGGGCATTAAGACTCCAAAGGCAACCCTGAAAAGCGATTACGTAACTAACTCAATCAGCGCGTCTAGTCATATAGCGAATTCCTATAATTTGAGAGACGTATAAATCGCGCCCAACCTAAAATGAAAGTTCTCTTTACCATCGTAATTGGAGTGATATTCCGGAATCCCGTGATCCGTCCGCATAGACTCGTCGAGGTCAAGAGCCGACGTATCCGTTATTTCCGTCGTCATGGTGGTTTTGTTCAAGTTCCCCGGGCCTATGCCCACCCGAAAATGGTTCGACCACGTCCAACCTTGGCACGACGAAGAAGTACCGTTTTTGTTTTTCCCGAAATCGCAACGAGTTGAGAAATTTCTCGCGCCTTTCGTCGTCGATGACGCCGCGGAAACGATACATCGCGTCAAAATAAATGCCGCCGCGAACTGCCAAGTCCACTTCTTCAAATGTGAACACCGCATTGTCCGGCGACTCCGTAACTAACGAAGGTCATCCTTTACCCGAATAAAATATTTTCCGGCCACTTTTAACCTCTCCGCTCGAGGTGAGAAATATCAAAACAGTTCTTTCGTCCACCACCACCCGGCGATTTACGACAGAAGACGGACAATAGGGTAATGAGGACGTCGTCTCTCTACAGTCATCTCTATAGGTCCCATGGGCCCTTATTCGCTACAACCGGCGAATGGTGAAAAACGACAAGGCCGAAGCAATCTCTCTGACGCTATCTTAGTTGAAAGTTAACTCCGCCGTGAACTAGGCATAGCTCGAGTCTTTTGTCGGAAAACTGATGAAGCGTTTTGAGCTACGAGAAACGCGCCGGAAGAAAAGAAGAGAGAGAAAGATGGAAGATGCTGCGCCAGCCGCTAGAGGTTCGAGAGAGAGAAGCTCAAGAGCAGGAGGGATGAAGAGAAGAAATCTTCTTCCAAGATGAAGCCGGCTGGCCCTTTGGAGAGTGAGAACGGAACGTAACAGGGGGAACGTCGAAGAGAAATGGGATGGAAGTTAAGGGATGATTCCGTTACTATGACGACCGGTTTGTGATGCGGAGGACCATCTCTCTCTCTCTTGAAAGGTAAACCTTTCTGGTCTCTGCTGGCGCCACCGAAAACTTGGGATGGATGGCGGACCTTTTCGCCGGCCGACTAGCAGGCAAGAGATCTTCCTAACCTAAATATAAAAGCTCGAGTTGAACAATAATATAAAAAGTTTGGAGTTTCTAAGTAAAATTATTAGCGGAAATGAATTAACTTACCTTTAACGCGTCTTATCCTATACGAGAGAGGCGAAACTATGTCCTCGATCTTGAAATATTATCGGTTTGGTGGTAAAATCACGGCTGAAATGGGTCTGAGCATCTTTTCCGGTTGGAGGACATCCGCCGACGGTTTAAGATGACGTACTATCGTCGTCGACGAACGCTTATGGCATGCATGCAGTACTGGTATACGGTACTTCTCTACTCTCTAGGCACCCGGCAAGATGCCGAACTCTGTTACGACGTACCACGGATGCGCCGTGAGGTCCCTGACTGTTGGAAGAGGAAAGGAGAGGAATAAGATTTTTGGGCGCCTGCGTTCCGCGATCCCGGTGTACACCTTCTCCTTCCAGGCCAACTCTGCGCTGCTTGCTTGGATTCCCCGCTACTTCACACACACTTCTGTTTTACTCTCTCGACCTCGTATCGTAGTAAAGCTCCCTTCCTCACCACCTCTCCCCTCCCTCCCTCTCTCTCTCTCTCTCTCTCTCTCTCTCTCTCTCTCTCTCTCTCTCTCTCTCCTCTCATCCTCCTCTTTTATCCTGACAGAGAGACTAAACATATTCGAGAAGTAGAAGCTAACTTATTTCATGTCTTTACGAACGAACGGTTTAGAATTCTGCAGGTTTTTCACTTGTTTTCCGAAGCTGGAAAACAACTATGCTTGTATCGGCCCTCGCGCCTGCGCTATAGGGTATGAGGGATCTGCAGACTTCATTTTGATATACATCAGAGACTGCTATTTCTCTATCAGTTGTATAGTCAGGCTGAACCGAAGTTTTTGCTTTAAGGTAGTTAGAATTATGGTCAGATACGGATGAGTGTTGTATACCCTTGCATATTATTAGGTATAGTTTCTTTTAAAATCCTAATGGCTACCGCAGAAGGAACCATAAAGAATATTTTTATCTGATAATATTGGCGTGGACCACGTCCACTTGCAAGAAGCATATGTGAACATGCTTTATGCACCCTTTAATGCAGGAGCAAAGAGCGTGGATATTGCGCATTAAGTTGATTAGAGAAATGGCCACTGAATCGAACAGAATACTGCAAGATTTTCAGTTTGTTGTAGATAGTAGTTGAATTGCACTCAAAAATGACTAGCAACATCACTTGTCCGCACTCTGCACACTGACATATCTTCGTCTGCAAACACTGTTGTATAGTGTGTTCCCAGGGATTATCATTAATCTACTCCCATTGGTGTTTATTCTCCGTGATATCCCTCTCCCTCTCTTCTTGCATAAGAGTGAGCATAGTGTCGGTTCCCTGGGATTTTGGGAAAGATCGATTAGAGGGGTTGAGGAGGAGTGGAGGGTGCGGATTGTGCGAGGGTGGAAACTCGAAGGCCATACCTACTCTCTTTACCCCTTCCAAATCACCTCCCCCACCATATATCGAATTTGTTGGATTGGGGAGACCTCCCGCGGTCCTTTTTTGCGTTAGCAGTTAGAACCAAAACCTCTTCTTCCACGATGTTCACACTCAGCCCTATAGCTCTTCCTTTCCCGGATCTCACTGCGCTTTTAAAACCTAGGAGGGTTAAAATTCGGATCAGGAGACGTAAGGGATTGTGTTTTCCCCACCTAACACTTCTCCAGTCTTATACCCAAGTATTGCCAGTCATTTACGACTGCAATTCAACCGCTATCTGCAACAGACTGAAAAGCTTGTAGAATTCTGTTTGATACAGTAATTATCATTCAGTTTCAAACCTGCAGTAGATGCTCTAATAACAAATTAATGGCAACCCTAAAGCGTATGCGGTTAAACATAAGAAACGGGGAAGGATATTGCAAGCGACTGGCAACACTTGTTTGCACATTATTTATGGTGATTGGTGAAATGCAGCTTAATTAGAACATAAATGGGGTAATGATACGCACACGAAATGAAGTGGAACTCAATAACGGAATAAACCATGATCATAATCCTTGAAACATGTTTTATTGAAATGGGTATATTGGGGTCACACCAAGCCTCAAAAGAGCTATGGAATATCTCGAATTGCAACTGATTAAATCCTTATGCATTTTCGTGCATATTATCCTAGAAACATGTTACACATCTTCTCCCATATTTAAGCCTCCATGTTTTTGTTTTACCAAAAAAAGCGCCACGCTTGTGGGGTTAAAAAAATTCAGATTCTGCCAATGCCAGATCCCCGTTATCCCGGAAAGTCATCGTTACCCGATTCCGCTACCAAAGGCTATGGGCCTTTTCAAGTTCCCTTTCAAAGTTCTAGGTTGCGTTGACCACGCGTTATAACAGCGTATCCGAATCTTATCCAGCGATGACCTTCGAAGCCCGGATAGTTTTGGAGTGACGTCACGGGCGCGCGGGCTCTTCCTGTTCGGCCTGGATCCTGGGGCGTTCGCCCCGCCTATACCCTTCCAAAACAACGGGCTACGAAAGGATGGTCCCGGCTACGGTCTAGCCATAGATGCTAGAAGAAATGTTTAAGGAACTTTCCCCTATTTTAGTGCCTGATATATTTGCTGAAAGAATTTCAAGAATTTTGATAAGGGTTCAGTTAATCCCATATTTCATTTAAAACATAAGACACGGTAATTTGGAATTTATTAAACATGGCATGATTTCATGAGCTGTAACTGAGCATTGCTGGATTTATTATTAATCGGTTTAGTTTTGCAGTATAAAATGCTCTTCGTACAGCAAGCTTATTTTAGTGTACGAATTCATTTTCATTTGATTTCGAATTTTCATCCAGTTTTGGGCTTTGTAACTATTTTCGGGTGCATTTTAATTTAATTTCAGAATTTAATAATTTTTCCGGTGCATTTTAATCTAATTTCGGCATTTAATCATTTTTTCGGCTGCATTTTAATCTAATTTCGGCATTTAATCATTTTTCGGCTGCATTTTAATCAAATTTCGGCATTTAATCATTTTTCGGCTGTATTTTAATCTAATTTCGGCATTTAATAATTTTTCGGCTGCATTTTAATCTAATTTCGGCATTAAATAATTTTTCGGTTGCATTTTAATCTAATTTCGGGGTTTATAACTATTTTTTTCATGTGCATATTGATTCAATTTCGGGTTTATGACTATTTTCGGGTTTAGTTTTCCCATTTATATATCCCTAATTTTTCCCTCTTCAAGTCTCAATAATTTGGGAATTGTTTTCTCACGCTTTGTGCAATAACTTTTAAATAAAAGAGTAGTTATGTTCCTTTTTCTGTGCTATCAATTTTATATTTGAAACTTGCGGCCGGCGACATATTTCGAATTTTCGAATTTGGCCCTTTAGCGGAATAAGTTTGTATGTAGTTCTCCACTCGCCTCGGAGAGGCAATATTTTGGTTTCCCAACTTGTTTCTTAAATGAAATTCTGTGCATAGTTATATTTTGTGCAAATTCCGTATATCTTAAGTGATTATTACGTTGCGGATTTTCTCCGTTAAAAAATTGCAGCTTTGCGTATGTTTTCTCCAAACCATTTGAAATCAAATAGCAATGTAGAGACTTTGGCCTTAGCCTGGGATCGTCGAGCCTTTTTGCCGAATCTAGGTTAATATAACGAGCAATTTTTTTCACTCGCTATTCGGGAGTGTACTCCGAGAGAGAGCTCATTCGGTAGCCTTTTAAAAGGTACACTTAAGGAACAAGCGCTTACGTTGCAAATTATGAAACCATCGGCGTCTAAAAAAATTAAAATTGACTAGTCTATAGTGATGCGTCAACGCGTTTCATTTTGAGATAGTGTTTAGTTCAATTTTGCAATTGCAAATTATGATTTGTAGCAGCAATAAGCAGCGCTGTTTCGCAAAAAAATAATAATTATTATTTATCAATTTATTATTATTAATTTGCATCAGTTAGAAGTTTATTTGACCTTTTCACCTTTGCTCCCCTTATATCGCGTTCACGAAACGTCTATACTAGAAGTTTGGAGCACTAAAAAACTCTACAACCTAATCACTGTAACGTGAAAATAGAATATGTATTCATTTGTCAGATCAAACTTAACACTACAAACTAATCACTGTAACATGAACATCAAACCTAACCAAATGCAACCTCTTCAACTACTTGCATACTCTAATGACTATACTAACAATCTTCCTGAAAAATTTGAAACTGCATTATTTCTTTTATCAGGAACACATACAGGCAATAGGAATCATTGTGTATCCATTTTCTGAACTTATCTAGTCGGATTTAGTGAGAAGAGCTAGACTATGACGATTTTTACCTCGCGAATAATCTACCTCGCTGCGCGTTGAACCTGGAGCGCGTACTCGACCTCGCGTTGCTACCAGCCTATTAAATCGCAGTTACAAAAGACGTTAGAATTATGACGCGTAACGTATAGTAAGTTCTCAAGCCTGGCCCATAAAAACCCCCATAGAAATTAACATGGGATATATTGGGGCACAATAATTCCTATTGGCTGTGTCGTAAGTTCATAAGATATGTTTCCATAAGGTAGTTACTGATAGCTTGTAGGTGAAACGTCATAGATTCTGGTAAAGCGACGCCTGCACGGTGAGGCACTGTCAAAGGCTTAGTACAGACTAAGTAGGAAGATGGACTGCAAAACTAACCGAGTGTGGTCAATTCTCGCTTGTCGTTCTCGAACTGTAGCTGTAAGTCTGTAGCATTACGAAGGATAGGAAGTGTCATACTTATGGGAACATGTCTTATAAACTTAAGGCAACATGTTGTATAAACTTATGGCAACATGTCTTATAAACTTATGGCTGTATGAATGCCTGCTTTTATAAAAGGCACAAATGCGCTTAAAAGGATTGCGCGATTGTTATCTAGCTTAGTAACGGGTCCGGTATACATAGTTGTCAGACAAGGAGGATGCATACCATTTACACAAGGAGGCCAGACTCCCTGGTGTAGTCAAAACGAGTCAAAAACTAAGCCTCCTTGTATAAATGGTATGAGTCTGAAAACTGTGAGTAATTGAGATTTAAGATATGTATCTCTAAAGCAGCTATAAATGATTATATTAAAAAGAGCGTTTAAGTGTACCTTTTAATAAAAACTATCTTTAATATTGCGTTCTAGCTATTACAAAATGGCTGAGCAAAGCGAGCTTTTAATTAAAAACCTTAGGGCGAGTGATCTAATGATGGTTCGTGGCAAGCGAGCCAGCCAGCTTCAACGCCTGTATAGACCCCTTCGCTAGAATGAATGGCACTGGACCGGGAGGGAACTTCTCTCTATTCCTCTGTTCAGACTCTATATTCTCTTTGTTATTCCCCTTTTATACGCACTGAGCGCTTTTGCCCGAATATTAATGAATTTATTAAATTTTTAATTGCGATGCGCCTATAGTCGTAGATGAAGGCTCTATTTATTTTAACATAGTGGTTTAAAGTGCGCAAATATCGGCTTCTGTTGGCGCTCCTAACATGCCTGCATGGCTAATCTTCTACACACCAATTTTACTTTAGTCAAAGGCAAGAACCAATCAAGGCGATGCTAAAAGTAGCATTGGTTAAGCTTATGAGGACCTGTCAACTCCACCCCCGCTAATAAGGAAGCGTCATGTGGTATTTCTTTAAACTGAACAATAGCCGAGAATTGCTTAAACTGAAGCCGCTAGTATAATAACTTTGCCATTAGGAATCAGATTTGATTTGGAACATGGATGGTATCAGGAATACTACTAATACCATGAGTTCATAAGATATGTTCCATAAGTTTGTCACTGGTTACAAGCTGGAGCTTGTCATGAAGTGACGTATTGAAACGTCATAGTCTCGTAAAGCGACGTCTGGTGAATCACTGTCAAGGGCTTAGTACAGACTAAATTGGAATATGGACTACAAAACTAAGAAGAGTGTAGTCAATTCTCGCTTGTCGTTCTCGAACTAGCTCTAAGCAAGAAGCGATATCTAGTTTTCTAGGGAGAAGGTGTAAGATGTCTAAGTATTCGCGCGCCATAGTCCCAGTCCCCCTTTCAAAATACAAGGGAGGACGTAAAAGGAGGCCGGGCTATTTCGCCCCTCCTCAGTCGGAAAATACGGAATTTTCGTCATTCGTGTCGCGCTGACGTGAGTTTTCAAGAACCAATGAGATGCTGGTTGTAATTTAGAAGCGGGGATTAACTCCTGACCTACGTTTGGACTGGAGATAAAGCGATAAAGCAAGAAATGTGGCGAATTTATACCTTCTCCCTAGTAAACTAGATATCGCTTCTTGCCCATATTTAGCTCGAATACGTTAAATTCATTTGAGCATTACGAATTGTAGGAAGTGTCATACTTATGGAACATAGTAGCGTTGCACCTAGCTTTAGACTTAGTCACATTGATTTCTCGATTCAGATTTTTAAATATTTTTCAAGAAAATATACAGTATAGCAATGCCCAATTTAACTTCAAATACTTTATGTCTAAATGAAATAATAATAATAAATAAACCTAAGTTTAGGATTTTTCAAAGAGCAAAAAGAGGATAAATAATATTTGAAATTAATAATTGATAGTTTATATGCTTCGAATGATGGCATTTACTATCGGTTCTTGAAATTTTAATCCATCCAAAATTCTAGCCTTCCTATTTCAAATATAACAGAGTAAACAGCTTCTAAATAATTAATAACGTTTGCATTTATAATTAGCCGTGGATGGTACTGTACACGCTCTTAAATTTTTAATCCTTTTGAATCGAGTACTCTTTGGGAATTACGCTTCATCCGATATTTTTTTCTTTTGGTCTATTTTACTATTACCTCGAAAAAACGCTTTTGGCGATTGATTCGAATCTGATGATTTTCTCGTACATCTACACGAGTCCTCGGTTCGGGCGTCTTTGTTAAGGTAGACAGGAAGTTGCTCCCATCGACAAAAATCTTCGCATCATTTCCGCTACTAAGCTCTCGGTTTATTTGCGTGTGAGAAACTCTGGGATAAAGAAAGGAAAGGGTATAGAAGTAAAAAAAATGGAAGAGCTTTCTAAAGAATCGGATGCGCAGAAACAGATCATCCCTCTCTCTTTTTTTTTTTTTTTTTTTCAATTTAAAATATTTTGGCCCGAAGCCCTCAATAGATGGATTCTCATGTTAAGCGCCTTGAAATTAACATTCCTTTGTGTGGTAGTGTTATAGTCAGAATATATAGAGTCACAAGCAGCTAAGGTACCCGATGTAGCTCGTAACTCCTTCAGAACATTTTTGTTGCATAACATTTCGGGTTGCCATTATCAAAGATGCTGCGGAAAATCTAATCTCAAAAGCCATAATGCCCGTCTATAGGATATAGACAGGGATCCATGTGATTTTAGAAGCAGGAATAGAGAACGGTTAGCCTTTACTTCAGTCCGACTCATAGCCCCTCCCTTCAACCCGTAACGAAAATTTTAAATTATTTTATTGGCTCACTTAAAGGGGCTCACCGGCGCTGTTGGGGGGAGACCGCCCTTAGTTCAGGGGGAAAACACCCAGCTCTTTGGCCATCAGGAATGGCGCCACCTGCGGGTAAGCAATATGCTAACCAACAGTTTGACCCCCCCTTCACCTTTAAACTACTACGTTTTGCTGACGTTGCTGACGGGGACGGCGAAGAATACGTAGTTTCTTTTTACCTCTGTCGCTTTGACCCGCCTCTTCTTTCATACCCCTCCGTCCCGTGGAAGGGGGGTGACGCGCACCCAGATTATTCTGTTCTCCATTCCTACTTCTAAAATTAAATCTATCCCTGATATGAACTTATGTTCCCAGTTACTAAAGGCGCAATTTTTGTATCTGTCTATACAGATCTCCGTAAACAGGCACTGCCATATCAGCGTACGTCTCATGGCCAATTTTAAATCTGTCAATTTTAATTTCCTATTGCAGTTTATTTCTCGTTTTCAATAACGTGTTTTGATGTAGGTTCTAGCCAGCGCGGCACATCTGCTATAACCGAATCCACTTCAATACAATCAGAGATCAATGACGGGAATAAATCTTTATATTTCGCATTTGGTAAACAACTTAGTATTGCTTGCTTAGCGTAAAATCATGATACTTTTGAACGATAACTTTTTTGGTCTAAAAGGCTACGAACCTTAACCTTTGAACTGTATACGTTTATCTGTTATGATTTGCTCTTACAATATCAGCGTAAAATGTTCGGGTCAGATAGCTCACTAAAGGTCAAGAGTACATTATGTAGGAGTTGGAACTCTATACGCATCCGTGACAACAATTTCTCTAGGGTCAGCAGATGTTGTCCAGGTCAAGTTTAGAGAGAGGGGGGGGGGAATAGAAAGAACATCCGAATTTGGATATACAGGGTGTTTCTTATAAGTTTGGCATAAATTAAATGGTGCTTTACTAGAGTCAAACTGAGTGAAAGTGCATCAAAGAACATTTGGTCTACTACATACAGGGTGTTTCTGAAAAGTCCATCACAAATTAAGGGGCGTGTTTATGGGACCAAACTGAGCGGAAAGTACCAAAGAACATGGGGTGTACAACATTTTGTTACGGAGATATGGCCTTCCAAACATTCGCCCCTAAAACAAGGAAATATCCAAAAATGAGGAGTAACACTTAAGACCGACTAACCAGCTTGTTTAAAATTACTAGACAATTTCAATAGCCTTTAATCGAACAATTGATTTCTACCTTTACTAATCAGAAGCGTATAAATGAGTAGAAGTATGCCTACGGTGGTAATGTAAAATTAATCCCAAGTGACATGATGTTTCAAGATCTTCCCAGCACCAAGTAAAATGGTTCTGATTGAAGGGACTTTTATTAGCACAGCGTAAACAACGTTATTTTCAGGAATTAGTCCAAATGTCCACGGGCGGCATTACAAAAACGAGGCAGTCTTTCGAATGATACTTGGACATGTTGGAAGATCCCTGACTTGTTCCTGATGTCTCAAAACGTAACAAGCTACGCAAGTCTTCATCATCACGGACAACACTCTTGTACGTAAGGTATGACCTTGAGAAAACCTAAAAGATAGACATCTCCAATTAAGGGGCGTGTTGTTTGTTTCCAACAGAGTAAACTCGCCCAGAGAACAATTACAATGCAGAGCCAGGTTTCGGCGTTAATGGCCCACAAAGGTGGTCCCAAAAACAAGAACAAACTTTAATTTGTTTCGTTCAGTAAGTGTTTCATGTGTCATAGATAAAACGCCATGATTAATGCACGAAGAAAATGAATTTATTGACAAGTTTTAACATTTAATTGCAACTAGTTACAAAAATTGTTCAAAGTGTTCACCACCCGCGTTAAGGCACACATTAGCACGTCTTACAAATGATTCCCTTACACGTTGAAAAATGCCTGGAGTTTCGCGAATTGTTTGACAGCCGTGAATTATTCGTCGACGTAGCTCTTCAACATCGGGCACTTCAGTCTGATAAACTAAGTCTTTCAGGTGGCCCCAAAGAAAGAAATCACAAGGGTTCAGATCGGGTGATCGAGCAGGCCACTCCACAGGTCCACCTCGACCTAACCACCGCAAAGGGAAGGTCGCGTTAAGATAATTTCGGACCGCGATGCTGAAATGTGGTGGTGCACCATCGTGCATGAACCACATTCTGTTTACCAAACCTAAGGGTACGTCTTCGAGTAGTTCCGGTAAATCGTCCCGTAAGAACTGCAAGTAAGCCACACCGTTTAACCTGGGCTCTAGGAAATATGGCCCAATGAAATTGTCACCCACAATACCACACCACACGTTTAAACTGAATTGTACTTGGTGACTTCTAACGCAAGTTGCGTGGGGGTTTTGCTGGGACCATTGATGTTTATTATGTAAGTTAATAATACCATCCCGTGAAAAGTTAGCTTCGTCAGTAACCAACAAATCCCGTGGGAAATCGATATCGTTTACTTTAGCCAGAAACCACTGACAAAACGCCGTGCGTCGCGGGTAGTCCGCTGGATTCAAACCTTGAACTTTTTGAAAATGGAAAGGATGAAACTGGTGGCTTCTGAGGATTTTCCACACGAGCGTGTGGTTTACGCCTAATCGGCGACCAACTTGGCGGGTACTTGATTCAGGCTCGTCCTCGAAAATGGTGAGAACTTCGTCTTCTACGGCCTCTGGGATGGCTCTCGCTCTAGGTTGAGGTCCAGCCGGTTGGATTCGTCCATCTTGCCTCAAACGTCTGTCCACAGCCTCGAACGTCAGTCGATTTGGTAGTCGCCTCTGCGGAAATCTTTCCTGATACAAGCGTACAGCTGCAGCGGCATTCCCCTCGGCTAGTCCATACATTAGGTGCATATCCGCATATTCGGCATTTGTGAAGAAAGGCATTGTAACAGACTTCGTTGAATTATGAGTTTAATAAAACAAACACATGTACGTGAAACCTCTTTTATTCCTTTCTTAAAAAACATAGTGCTCTGTTTTAGTGCTCTGTTTTTTAAGAATAGGCGAAGTTCTCACTATTTTCGAGGACGATCCAAAAACAAGCAGCCGCCAATTGGTTTGCTGATTAAGAAAAAACCACACGCAACTTGCGTTAGAATTCACAAAGTACAATTCAGCTTAAACGTGTGGTGTAGTATTGTGGGTGACAATTTAATTGGGCCATATTTCCTAGAGCCCAGGTTAAACGGTGTGGCTTACTTGTAGTTCTTACGGGACGATTTACCAGAACTACTCGAAGACGTACCCTTAGGTTTAATAAACAGAATGTGGTTCATGCACGATGGTGCACCACCACATTTCAGCATCGCGGTCCGAAAACTTGTCAATAAATACATTTTCTTTGTGCATTAATCATGGCGTTTTATCTATGACACATGAAATACTTACTGAACGAAACAAATTAAAGTTTGTTCTTTTGTTTGGGACCACCTTTGTGGGCCATTAACGCCGAAACGTGGCTCTGCATTGTAATTGTTCTCAGGGCGAGTTTACTCTGTTTGAAACAAACAACACGCCCCTTAATTGGAGATGGGTTTTTCAAATACATTCGAGATGTCTATCTTTTAGGTTTTCTCAAGGTCATACCTAACGTACAAGAGTGTTGTCCGTGATGATGAAGACTTGCGTAGCTTGTTACGTTTTGAGACATCAGGAACAAGCCAGGGATCTTCCAACATATCCAAGTATCATTCGAAAGACTGCCTCGTTTTTGTAATGCCGCCCGTGGACATTTGGACTAATTCCTGAAAATAACGTTGTTTACGCTGTGCTAATAAAAGTCCCTTCAATCAGAACCATTTTACTTGGTGCTGGGAAGATCTTGAAACATCATGTCACTTGGGATTAATTTTACATTACCACCGTAGGCATACTTCTACTCATTTATACGCTTCTGATTAGTAAAGGTAGAAATCAATTGTTCGATTAAAGGCTATTGAAATTGTCTAGTAATTTTAAACAAGCTGGTTAGTCGGTCTTAAGTGTTACTCCTCATTTTTGGATATTTCGTTGTTTTAGGGGCGAATGTTTGGAAGGCCATATCTCCGTAACAAAATGTTGTACACCCCATGTTCTTTGGTACTTTCCGCTCAGTTTGGTCCCATAAACACGCCCCTTAATTTGTGATGGACTTTTCAGAAACACCCTGTATAGTTACGGAGATATGTGGGCTTCCAAACATTGATTTGCCCCTAAAAGATGGAAATAGCAACACGTGTTGAGTAATTAGCTTTACATTACCACCGTACGTACACTTCTACCCATTTAATAGCACACTTTTACCCATTTAATAGCGCACGTCTGCTAGATAAAGGTTCAATCTTAGTTTGTAGTCTATATCGTATAGACTGATATGTCTTACTCCACGTGTATGACTATTTCCCAGTTTTAGGGGTCAATCAATGTTTTGGAGCCCATATCTCCATAACTAATGTTGTATCCCCATGTTCTTTGATGCACTTAACACTCAGTTTGACCCAAAGAACAGTAGAACACACCCTTTAATTTAAACCAGACTTATCAGAAACACCCTTTACAATTCTGGTACATCAATACATTTCAAGGTATAGTTCTTAGCAATTTTCCAATTCAGCATCCGCCATTTCCGATCACGATATCGTATATGCTTCCTTTATACCCAATATTTAAAATTTCAGTCTTCCTGTTGATTTGCTCTTGATTTAATCGAGATTTTTGAGCTTTTCTCATTAGTGGTCTAACACGCGGACGCGGCTTTCGTACGCTGAAGATAATTTGTAATTCTTTGGGGAATTCTTAGCTTCCCAGTAAAGTCAGGCTCAACGCCGTGGAATTTGACTCTCAGAAACTTGACGCCACTTTTAACGGAAATCTGAAAATAATTTTACTCGGAACTCGCAACCCTTTAAGTTTTCTAGGAAATTCATTTTGAATCCAAAAATAAAACCCCGGTTCAGTATAAAATAAACCATTTAAGATAAATAGACAGACCGATAACACCTTATAATGGCACACCCACTTAACTTCCGACGTCTACTTGAGATTATTCTCGCAACTCCTAAATTTATTGTCAATTGCGAGATTTGTTTTAAAACTTCTCCAGGTATTTAGTATCGTCAGAAGTGAGATGAGACCAGAAGTACTGAGCTAACCAAATTCTTCACTCGGCGAAAGTGAATATTCTTGACAACACACCAACGATTGGCCCTCTGGTGGCGGTTTCAGAATTTCCCCTCAAAACGTGAGACGCTCGCGGTGGTAGACGACCGAACTAGATTCAAGCACCCGCGTCCGTGTTTCGCCGCTTTAGGTTGAGGGGAAGGGGGTAAGAAATGTTTTTGGAACTCGGCCAATTTTTTTCTCTCTAGTTTTAGCGCGATGGAAGTGGCATAAAATCCTCAAATTTGTTCACTAGTGCCAGGATCTACTATCAATGCTGGAGCCCTTCACTTCTATAGTCTCATCTCACTTCTGGGATCGTTGGAAAGGGAGCATATTCAAGGATTTTTCCTATATCTATATAAATCAAAGTCCTGACTGAGTGCCCAAACCGCTTGCCCTAGAAGGCTGAAAATTTACAGGAACGTTACTCGTAAGTAGTAGGCGCGTACTAAGAAAGATTTTTCCAACCCGCCGCCATCTTAATAAATGGCGCCCTCTCATTTTCTCTATGCAACAGAGTCCGCGCGTTTCTAACGATTTCACAAATATTTAGTACACTGGTTTCCTTTAATCTATAGACGGGCTGAATGGTCTTTCGCGTTCGAATTGTTGCCATCTTTTTAAATGGCGGCCAGAAATTTAAAAACCCTTCTTTATGGCATGAAAAGTAATAAAAATGTCCCGACGGGCTGACGGGCAACGCCGAGTGTCTTCGGTTCTTAGTTTGCTACAAAAGTATTAGTCATCAGTAAAATCTACCCATTCTTTATATCATTTTGATGGAAGTTCTTATTACACGCGAGCGACGCCGCGGGTAACAGCTGGTCTATTATAAAATCAGAGTTCTGACGCTCGAAATTCAAATAGAGCTATCTCAGAAGTCTTAGTGTGACTGTGACGTCACCCATATTTGCCCATAGAATATGGCCGCCAAGCCAAAGCCACGCAGCCATGATACCCACCGTTGTCAGTCAGTCCGTCCGGAAATTTTTGTTACTTTCGAACCACCATTTTTAAATATGGCAGCAAGTTGAACCCCAAAAGCCATAAAGCCCCATATACAGGAAATAATGAACCAGTAGACAAAATTAAATGTTTGTCAAATCGGTTGAAATGTGTTCCAAAAAGGAGATTTTTTATTACATTTTTGGGTGCACGATTTTGAGTCGAAAATGTTCTATGACATTTTGCTGTCCGGGGCCACCATTTTTGAGTTAGGAATGGAGGATTTTACGGATGACCCTAGGGGCTGGTAACTCAGTGTAATCGGTGTACACGGCTGCACCTTTGACTGTACTAAAGTGATTACGGGTAATCTTTAAAAGCCCTGCCCTTGACAGTGCTAAAATTATTGCTCATAATCCGTAATCGGTGTACAGGGAGTCTGACAGTTATTAGCACCTCGGGATGACCCCTAATCAAATTAAGAAATTGAAAGTCAATGCTAATTAAAATTAAAGGATCTTCCTCAAAACCGTCCAACCTTAAGTTGATAACGGTGGTCCGGACTTTAAAATGTCATAGAACATTTTCGTCCAAATAACATAATGCATATTTTTGGTAGACCTTTCAGAAACACCCTGTACATAATTAACCCCTTTAATTTTCAATATTTCTTCGCGAAACGAGTCTTAAATTAACTAACTCACCTGCCAAAGAGAAACCATCTACACTTTCAGAGTTTTTTGGCAACTTGCCCGTTCCGAAGATTGTATAGAAGTTTTTATTTTTAATATAATCTGTTAGAGGCTTTTGTATATACAAATATTTACTTATAAAGCACAACACTTTTCGACAACGTTAAAATAAATAAAGAGTTCCAAAAATATCGTTCGATCGTTTTATTAAAACAAAAGGGTTAAGATAAGAGATAAACGGGAAGCCGCGATGGAAGTTGGTTCTAATTTTTGAAAAGTTTTTGTTTTTACAACTTACCCGCGAACGTCTTTCTTTAGTCGGTCCTAAAATGAGGCTGTATAAGCCTACCCTCTCTAATTTTTTATTTATTTCCCCATACTAAAGTTAACACGTGTCGGCAAAATGGTTTTAACTAGAAGTTTATCAGACATATCGAAGTGTTTAACAGTAGTTACCAGAAGGGGATAATAGAAGAAGGATGACATTCTGTATCCTTTTAATACTTTAGTTATGTAACGTCATTATCAGGGTTCATACAAACCTGGAAAAATCAGGGAAATAAATAGTTGACAAAAACCTCAGGGAAATTTCGAATTTTTAGTAAATTTCAGGGAAATCAGGGAAATTTGCGTCAAACAGGGGCCGAGTAATTAAGCAAAATGTTCGTAAACATCCCCTCCATAGGATTAACATTACACCCAACTTTGGAGGCTCATAACTCTGGTTATATTAAAGATACGGGGATGTCATTTGATTATCTAATAGTCATATTTGCCCCCCCCTCCTTCGTTAACATTTGCTCCATAAGATACTCCATATACGGGAAAAACCTGGAGAATTCAGGGAAATTTGTTTACCAAAAGTTGTATGAACCCTGGTCATTCTTCCCAGGCTCATACACCTTTTTGTTTGCTTTTCCGATCATCAAACTTCAGATGGGCATCGCACCGTGCTAGGGTTAATTCTATAACTGTTTGGTACTAAATCTTCGGCAATCAACCCACAAACCTTGATTGTCTTGACGTGAGACAAAAAATCCACAAGCGCATGCGCCTTGGCAAATAGTTAGGCGCTAATAGAATAATGATGAGGGAACTATTTATCGCGTATGTGATTCGGTTTAGTAACCTTGCTCCAAATGTAAAATGATGTTGAGAAGAATGACGTTACACTTACCCCGCTCTGTGGTAGTACACTTCTCTCGAAGAGGAGTATTATATACTTCTGGCTGGTAGAACTTAAATAAACACTAGTTTCATCTGTGCCCTTCAAAACTAGGCAGCGCACTTACGACTGTCAGTCACTGGAGCAATGAAATAATATGTAGGATTACAATGCCTTCCTCACTACAAGCCTCATAGGCTTCTGTTTTAACGTAAAGGCAAAACAGAGTGAGTGAGTGAGAGAGAAAGGACACGTGACCCCAAAAATAGCCCACAAATCTTTCTTTGTAATCTGTAACTAGCAGCTTGTATGTAATAGTTGTCGAGAAAAATAATGAAAAAGCCTTGTTGGAATGGATGAAAGCGAAATTCTGTACCGCACACCGTTTTTTCAACATTTTTATTTTGTAATGTCGACTTTTTTAAATGGGGCATAACTAATTCGATAATATGCAAGTCGGCAACATTTGGTTTTATAAGAGCCTCGTCTTACCAAGGGATTCACACTTTCTCCGGCCTTTATTGATACCTCCATTTCAAAGTGTCAGAACTTTGGTTGTCTTTGTGTTTGGTTATGTGTGGAGCCAAGATATGTTCCATAAGTATGACACTTGATATACTTCGTAATGCTAGAGACTTACTGAGAGCTAGTTCGAGAATCGACTACATTCGGTTTTGCAGTCCATCTTCCTGTTAGGTCTGACAGCGCCTCACCGGTCGTCGCTTACGAGAATCTATGACGTTGGTTTCACCTACTTAACGACAAGCTCTCGGTAACCAGTGACAAACTTATGGGAACATATCTTACGAACTTATGGTGGCGTAGAACTGCAATAAGATTATGAGACCTATGTCGAAATCCTTTGAAAATCTCAACATATTTTGAAAAATATCGTATCGTTATACTTAGGATTTCAAAGTAAGAGAATTAGCCGAAAGAAAGTATTCTTTCCATCATCCTCGTTGACATTCATTTTGTAGCGTCTGAACTTTCGAAATACTTCGAATATGTGTCTATTTCTTCCAACATTATTTGGAGTTAAATCATGAGTTGATAAAAACAGGTGGTGTGTCAAGGAACACACCTTCATCCTTATTTTTGTAATAACTGTGGTTTTGTTAGAGATGGTTGAAGACCACATGTAGTGCAACAGTTGTTCTTTTTTTAAACAGCAGGCCATAAATTTAATTAAACAAGAAAAATTACGATTACGTAATATTAATAGCTGCGTGTGAAATTCAAGAAAATACCGCCTCATAATTTTAAACCTCAGATCTAGTTTAAAATTTTAGAATAATTGAATCATATAAGATATGTTCCATAAGTGTGACACTACCTATACTTCGTAAAGCTAGAGACTTACTTGTGCGAGAACGACGCGAGAATTGACACCACCCAGTTTTGCAGTCCATCTTCCTATTTAGTCTGTACTAAGCCTTTGATAGCGCTTAACCGGGCGTCGCTTTACGATAATCAATGACGTTTCACCTACGTCGCTTCATGATGAGCTCTTGGTAACCAGTGACAAACTTATGGAACATATCTTGTGAACTTATGATTGAAAATAAATTTAAAAAAATTTGCATGTATACCTATTTTACATTTACATAAACCCTGTTCCAATGAAATTGGCTCCGTTCCAGCTTGTAACTTGTTCTAAAAATTAAAGTGTCGCAATCGGTTCACTGTTGAACTTAATGAATAGAAAATTGCTTACATGCCAACATTAATAATAACTGGCAGTTAATAAAACTTATTACTATTTTACATTTATTCCGAGTAATTGCCTACAATTGGGTTAATTCTTCAAATATTACTAACAATAGTGTAATGTCTTCTGGCCGTGTTGTCAAGAATTACGGGTTGAACAGATTAAATGTTTCCCCTCTTTCTTAAAGGGGCTAACAGGCGCTGTTGGGGTAAAGTCCGCCCTTAGTTCAGGGGGAAAACACCCAGCTCTTTGGCCATAAGAAATGGCGCCACCGTCGCAGTGGGTGGGTAAGCAATATGCCAACCAACAGTTTGACCCCCCCTTCACCCCAACAGCTCCGGTCAGCCCCTTTAATTGTTTAGCCTAAAGTTTCACAACACAAAAACCCGCGAGAACGCCATAATAAGTTGATAAGATTTGTTCCATAAGTTTGTCGCTGGTTACTGAGCTTGTCATGAAGTGACGTGGGTGAAACGTCATAGATTTTCGTAAAGCGACGTCTGGTGAGGCGCTTTAAAGGCTTAGTACAGACTAAATAGGAAGATGGACTGCAAAACCGAGTGTAATCAATTCTCGCGTCGTTTTCTCTAGCATTACGAAGTATAAGTAGTGTACGTCATACTTATGGAACATATCACTTATAAACTTATGATTCTACCAAATCTTTCTTTACCAATAAGAGTTTTAATCTGGTTGGGTAGGGGACACTTTTAATGAGTTCCTTGGAAAGTTGCAAACCTCTTTTCATGTATAGACTGGGTTCCACGCAACAAACAAACACACATAACTTTTTCTATGTGTTTTAAAACATGTGGCTAATTATCAGAAAGTGTTTCATTGTGTCACCAAGGGCCCAATGGACAAATCAAAAAATATTACTAGGAGGTATTTTTAAATATTTTATTTAAAATATATGTACAGATTTTATAATTCAGTCAACATTTATGCAAATCATTATCCTTGATTCTTTTCCATTTCTTCTATTAATCTTTTCCTCTCTTGAGCTTGGCGCATTTTTGTCAAAACTATACTTTCATAATCCCTGTTTGTTATTGTGCCAGCGCCAGTGACGCCATCAGTGGCCACTGTAGGAAACTGGGCAAAATTAATATTGGGAAATAAAGGCTGGGACACTACAGGTTTAGCATGTCTTGTATCTTCCGTTGGTTTCCCTTGCAACCAAATTCCAGTTAAGGGATTTTCCTCTAAACCCTTTTCAACTTCATGAGCTTGACTTGCCGCTTCTACATGTTTATATTCTACTAAACAACTTCCTCTCTTGCCTAAGACGAGTCCGGTTACTTCACCATACTGTAAATTAATTAACCCTTTTGTAGACCTAATTCCAAAGCTACTCCTTCAAAAGAGTTAAAATATTAACCTTTTGGAATATTTCCATGAGTTTGTCATGATTATAACCACCATTTTCTGGGTCTTTTTTTGAAGCTTTCCAAGTAAACTGATAAAGTAACAATTATTATTCATTTTACTAAAAGATTAACTAGATTATTATAATATTTTAATTTAAACTCTGTACTTTTAATTTTGGTCTGTTAGCCTCCTCACGACCTATAATAAACCAATTAATATTAGTTAGCATGACATATCACAGGGTTAATACAAACCTGGAAAAATCAGTGAAATAAATAATTGACAAAAACCTCAGGGAAATTTCGAATTTTTACTGAAATTCAGGGAAATTTGCGTCAAACAGGGGCCGAGTAATTAAGCAAAATGTTTGTGAACATTCCCTCCATAGGATTAACATTACACTATACTTTGGAGGCTCATAACTCTGGTTATATTAGAGATATAGGGGTGTCCTTTGAGTATCTAATAGTCATATTTGCCCCCCATCCAACCATACTAAAAACATAGGGCTACGACAAACAGGGCCGAGTAATTAAGCAAAATGTTCATAAACATACCCTCCATAGGATTAACATTACACTATACTTTGGAGGCTCATAACTCTGGTTATATTAGAGATACGGGGGTGTCCTTTGAGTATGTTATAGTCCTATTTGTCCCCCATCCAACCATACTAAAAACGTAGGGCTACGACAAACAGGGGCCGAGTAATTAAGCAAAATGTTCATAAACATTCCCTCCATAGGATTAACATTACACCCAACTTTGGAGGCTCATAACTCTGGTTATATTAGAGATATAGGGGTGTCCTTTGATTATGTAATAGTCATATTTGCCCCCTCCTTCGTTAACATTTGCTCCATGGGATATTCCATATACGGGAAAAACCTGAAGGCTGGAAAACTCAGGGAAGTATATGGGGAAAAACCTGGAAATCTCAGGGAAATTTGTTTTCCAAAAGTTGTATGAACCCTGTATCAAAATTATGAAGAAAATACATTGTTAGTTGTTACCTTGAGCCTCTATTAGTTTTAATTCCTCTTCAATTTGTTTTTTTAAAAGCAAACGTTCCTCTTCTAAATGTTTTGAACCTTCTTTCCTCAACCTTTCAATCTAATTAGTATTTTGTTTTTTAATTTATATTAATTAACGTGTATTAATAATACTTAAACATAATTTAACTAATAAACTTACATGTTCTTGTAAATTTTTTGCAGCATCAGCCTCTGTAATGATTGGTTCTCTAGCACTTTTTTCTCTAGCTTCTAAATCTTCTTTTAATTTTCTTCGTTTAGCGTCTAATTCTCTGTGTCTAACTACTCGTTCTCTTCTTGACTTTAGTAATCTGTCGTAAGCTGCCTAAAAGTGTCATAATTAAAGTTAATTACTAATTATGTCATCATTTTTCAAGTATGATTTTAAAAGTGTCATAATTAAAGTTAATTACTAATTATATTATAATTTTTTGAAGTACGCTTTTTAATTACCTTAGCTGCTCCATCAGTTAAGATTTCTAATGCTTTAGATAGCTGTTGAAATGTCTCCGCTGTTGAGAATTTATAATTTATTGTAAAATCCTTATGTACCTAATTAACAAGTATTTAAATTTACCGGCTTTGGGATCATCAGGATTTTTATCAGGATGGCAAGTTAATGCTTTTTTCCTGTAAGCTTTCTTAATCTGGGGGGGAAAAAACGCTTTTAAGCCTTGGCTAAAAAAAGCTAATTTTGTTGATTTTTAACTTAATAAGCTCAATATTTTTAAACCAATGGCATATTATTATAGATACATAATTTTAGTATACAATTAAAAGGTTTTTACCTCTTTTTCCGTGGCATTAGCTTCGATTTGAAGCAATTCATACAAATCTATTTTCATTAAATCTGCGTCCATGTTTACTCTTGGCGGATTTTGTTTGTCTTCTGCTATAAATCGCAACAAGGCTGTACATAAGAAACTCTTTATTTTTATTTGGACTAGCAACGTACATGCAAGCCTTAGGCTTTTGTGGTACGGACGGAATGATTTGAATTTTGACATGAGAAATTGAGAATAGTAGACAAATATTAGAAATTAAATGAACAGTGCATATGTATAATTAAATAAAGATTTTAAACAGGAGGATAGCAAACAGATTTTAAGATTAATTAAAGGTTTTAAACATGAGTTTGGTAACGATTATAAAATGAGACAGTAAACAATAATTAAGATCTAAGTGAACAAAGTGCTTATAGGTAATTAGTTAATAATTTGACTTGAGAATAGTAAACAAATATTGAGAATTTAAGGTGACCAAGCGCTTGAGGGGATTTAATTAAAATATAGGAATAGAAGAATTGGTCATGAGAGTATATACTAATTTAAGATTTAACTACCATGGGGTTGTAGGTAATTAATTAATGAAGGAATTTCCAGGACGAGTGGGGGGAGTGACTAGTGCATTGGATTACAAGTGAAAATGTTGAGAAAGTGCAGCGCGGAATTTAGACCTTATAGGGATAGAGATTATTGATTCTGGGAGTGCGTTCCAATCAGAGATGACCGAGCTTGTAAAGTGATGTTGACGGACTGAGGTCAACACTCTGGGTTTTAGTATTTTAAGGGAGTGACCCCTAGTAGAGGATAAGGGTGCCGGTTGGAAGAATGTATCGATATCCAGCGCGAGCTTATTGTTAAAGAAATCGTGTAAAAGACAGAGATTATTAATTAAATGACGCGTGTGGACTGGGTCGATTTGGAGTTTCGATAATCTTGTAGGGGCTGGGAGTTTCTCAAGTTTGTTGGTTAATTTAGTGAATTTATTTTGAGCCTTTTGCAGGGTGGTAATGCTGGAAGAGGACGACGGTGTCCATATGGGGGAGGCGTAGTCAATAATTGGTAAAGCTAGGGCGTTGTAAAGAATTTTGATGAATTTTTGAGAACGATTATTAAAATTACGACGAATTAGCCCTGAAAGGGAGTGAATACGTTTACTGATTTTGTTGGTATGAGAGGTAAATTTTAGGTTGGGTTCCATGGTGACACCCAAATCGGATTCGGATAGGGTGCCTCTTATGGGCTTACCATAGAGAAGGTAGGTATGATGCGGGTTAGAAGAACCCAGGTGGAGTACAGCGCATTTGTCCACATTGAAGCGAAGGCCATGATTAGTGGCCCAGACTTCAACAGAGTCCAAATCCGCTTGGAGGTTGGCTAAGTCTAGAGCAGATTTTATGCGATGGGAGAGTTTAGTATCGTCTGCGAAAAGCAGAACGAGCGCGGATTTCACAACAGATGGAAGTGAGTTAATAATGACGTTAAAGAGGAGGGGACCTAGGACCGAACCCTGAGGGACACCTTGCTCAACAGAAGCCCAAGAAGAATGGTGGCCCTGGAAGATTACCCTTTGTTTGCGTTGGGATAGGTAATTAGTCAACCATAACAGCGCAGTGCCAGTAATTCCCGCTTTGGATAGGGCCTCAAGTAGTTTATAGTGGGGAATGCTATCAAATGCTTTGGCTAGGTCTAGGTATATTACATCGACGCTAAAGCCATCGTCGAGCCATTTGGTCCAGTGGTGTGTAGCTACAAGTAGGTTAGTCACGCATGAGTGTTTGTGGAGAAAACCATGTTGGGCTTGGGAGAAGAAAGTATTCTTGTCGAGAAAATCTAATAATTGGTTATAAACTAAAATTTCGGCGATTTTAGGGACCTGATTGAGGGAGCTAATTGGACGATAATTAGAGACTTCAGTCTTAGAACCTTTTTTGAATATAGGTGTAATATTCGCCTCCTTCCAATGGGCAGGTAGAATACCAGAAGAGAAGGAGGCGGATATTATACGGTGAAGAGGGTGACTTAATAGGGCGGCAAAGTTGCGTAATAATAGAGGGTGGATACCATCAGTACCAGGTGATTTATCGGTTTTGAGAGTTGATAGAATTTTAAGTAGGGCAAGGGGAGAACATTCGAAATTGGCAAGGCTTTTATGGCAGGCTGAATCGGGGGGTTGGTGGAAGGGTTGGGCAGTTGGAGCAGCTACCGTGGAGGCAAAGTAAGCATTTAGTACTTCAGCATTTTCAAGATTAGTTGTGGTGAAGGTTCCAGATTGTGACTGTAATTGAAGGATGGGAAATCTGCATTTTCTGAATTTGTTAACATAGGCATAGAAGGCTTTGGGGTTTGTGGCAAATTGAGATGTGAGGATAGTTTCGTGCCTGCGCGTAGTGTTGCGGATATGGTTCGTATAGGCGTTGCGGGCTTTGCGGTAGTTAGAGAGATGGGTGGCAATTGTGAGGACTGAAGCGTGTTGGGATTTAGAAGATTTGAGTTTACGCCAGTGGGTGGTCATTAATTTACGCGACCGAATGGTACGAGGGCAGAATTTAGGTTTGGGTGAGGTGCGAAATGGTACAAAGGCTGCTATGCAAGCCGCCATGAGTGAGTGGAACGCAATCCAGGTAGAATCAAGGTTATCACAGTTGAGGAGATAATCCCAATTGACGGATGCTAGGAAGGCTTGGATGGAGTCCTTATCACAACGAAAAAAATTTCGTATTGGGCGCTTGAGGTAGTTGGAATTAGATAGGTTGGTAGAAAATAATATGATATTATGATCACTATGGCCGAGTGGAGGGAGGGCGGAGGGACTAAAGACAAAATTAGCGTCAGTACTGAGGATTAGGTCTAAGGTACTATCGTCAGAGGAAATTCCTCCATTACGAGTTCTAAAATTGATTATTTGCGCGAGGTCACATTGGATAATAGTTTCAAGGAAGCACCTTGTTTGTGGAGAAGCACCCGGATGGTGAGAGGTAGTCGTCCAATCGATTTTGGGGTAATTAAAATCACCAAGAATAACGAGAATGAGTTTGCGGGTCTCACAGTAATGAGTAAGTTGAGTTAAGTAAGACAGTAATGGGTTGTGATTGTCATAGGATGGAGAACGATAAATAACACTGATAACGATTATAGCATGGGGAAGGGTCACGAGGACTGTTAAAATGTCTAGACCATTATAATTAGCACCGGTTGGAGTATAGTTGAAGTCAGAAGGATCCAATTGACGCGATGGGTATTTATCGAGTAAGTAAAGCGCGACACCCCCGCCCGAGGAATGGGAGCGGTCACAGCGGTATGTATTGTACCGTTGAATGTAGTACTCACTGGGAGAGTGATCCAATGCCCACCAGGTTTCGGTGACGGCGACTAGAACCGGGTTGTGTTGGAGGACCAACGAGCGGAACTCCGAGAATTTAGCGGAACCACACAAGCTCCGAGCGTTAAAGAGTAGTCCACTAGAATGTTTGTGTAGGGGACGCGTAGGCAACTTAGGTGAGGTAATCACCGGTAGGGAGGAGGTGAGACAGCGTAGATACGTTGCGGGGGAAGGTAAGAATGGTGGAGCAGTAGCGAATAGGGCGGTTGACGCAGAACGATTAATTGAGGTGTCTTCCGAGTGAGGTGGAGTGAGTAAAGGCGGGGAGTGAGTCTTTAAAAGTTTTTTTGGTTGGCATTGCCAGAGTGGAAGACGCGATTGTAGGAAGGATAAAAGGTTGCCTGGTAATTCTGACGAGGTGGACCGGGAGGGTCGGCAGAGTTGTAGACACAGTTGTAGTCTGGGGAGAAAGCACCCCGGGCAGAAGCGTACGTATTGGGCCCAGACATCCGAGGAATTTCTTCTGAAAGGTCATTACGAGTGGACCTGGGACAGATAGTACCCTGGCGGATAACAAGATCCCCACGACCTTGTTCACGGAGGAGCTTTAACTGGGAACGGAGCTCCTTATGCTTTTGGCGTTGTTCCGGTGTCCTATCAACAGTATAGGAGTAGGGAAGGTCGTAGGAACTGTCGGCTTTCATGGCATGAAGACTGCTGATGAAGTTTTGTCGCGCTTTGACAGTGGGGAATTTGAAGATTAATGGGCGAGGCTGGTTGCTATCACTTAGGGTACCAAGGCGGTGAAATTTCACAGAGATAGCATCAGAATGCAAGAGGCCAGTGTCACGAAGTAGGGTGGTACAGAGAGAATTGTCGTCAGCTTCGGAGCCCTCTGGTACTTTAAAGAGTAGGGCATTTCTTTTACGGTGCTCTACAGTGTAATCCCGAACACGAGTGCTGAGAGAAAAATTTTCATGAAGAGTTTTGACATTTGCGAGTTCAGTGCGCAAGGCAGTTAATTCAGCTTGTATAGGGTCAGAAATATTGTCCGCAGAGGGGGAAGGCAAGTTGGCGGGGTTGGTCAGTTTAGAAGAGACTGATTCAAGGCCTTCTTTAAGTAACTGGATAGCTTGATGATTGGAATTGACTAGTAGCTTGTTTTCACCAGAAACACGTGTCGAATCAGCAGAGAGAGTTTGCAAAGTTTTGACATCGGATTGAATATTGTTAAATTTATCTGTAAGAGTACAGAATCCACTTGAAAGGGTTTCCAACTGAGTTTTAAGTGAGGATAGCACATCCTCATTTTTGTTAAGGAAAGCCTGGAGTTGTAGAATATCACATCTTTGAGAATCACAGAGAGTTTGTGTGGCCGACAAGGAAGTCTTGAGGTTAGTAAAGACCTGATGGTCGGGGAAATCACAGAGGGTTTTTTGGAGAGAGCGTTGATCATTCTGGAGGCTGTGTACGATGGCGAGGGTTTCGTTAAGTGTAGGCACTAACGGCACACAGGCGACACAGAAGAATTTGAAGTTATCGCACGGGTGATCTTGGTGGGCATGATAAAGTTGCATAGGAATGTTGGAGCATTTGGTGTGCGTCCAAAAGTTACAAAGTTCGCATAGGAGACCATCATCTGAATCCGAAACCGTTGAAGAACAAACAGGACAAATGTCTTTGGAAGTAACTGGACAATTGACTTTAGGAGTTGCGACCTTTTGGGGGGTTCGCGGTAAGTTAGGCATCGCGACAGGTAGTTATCGGGTTATTGTAAGAGAGCATAAACGTTGAATTAAACGTAGCCCAGCAATGTTGACAGCTGTACTCATTTTGATGCTTAATCCCGAGTGATAACTATCATTATTTTGATGCTTAATCCCGAGTGATAACTATCATTATTTAACTTTAGATTAGCTTTAGGGGCTTGGTTTATTTATCTAAAACTATAACTTTCACTATTCATCTACAGTCCACGTTGCAACCGAGGCTTAAGAACACCGATGAATCGCAAATAAATTATACGCGTTAATCCAAGGAACCGAATTACACCGCGTTATAGCCCTTAAAAAATTACCTTAAACACACATAAATAAACTTAACTACTCAATTTAAAATATAATTAGTTTAATTAAAAACCGGAGCGAAACAATACGCGGTTTACTTTGACAACTCAATACGCGTAATGGTGATAAACGAATTGCTTTAATTAACAATAATTTAACATTTAAGTTTATTGAAAAACGACTAGTTCCCCTTACGATGCCCTCACTTAAGAGACTATTATTTATGTAAATATTCCTTTTGATATGTTTTGTAGTATTATGTAGAAAAAAATGGTTTATTTTCGCCTCTGACTGATTGACACGGGAGGGCCGCGAGCAGACGATCTTAGTGTAAACTGTCTAAATTTTGGCGCGAACAATTTTTTTTTTGCTCCGTTTTTATTAGTGACGAGCTAGGGCTATAAATAGAGCTCCAAGTGGACAAAATTGTCAAAAACTACACGTGTTCGTTAACAAGTTAATGTTTTTAAACTAGTTTAGGAAAAGAGTCGGCACATATTTGACTTTTTAAATGTCGGATATCCTGAATAACGCCCCAAATAAAGAAATTGAAGTTGAATTTCTTGATTATATTAGGCAAGCTTTTGTTGCATCCTTACCAAATACAACCCAAGATGTTATTACAACATGCGAGGAACTTTTCAAGGCGGTAAATATATATATATACTATAGCATAATTTGAATCCGTACAACATGAAGTAATGTTTTTAGGAATATGAAAGAAATTGGAAAGAATTATTAGAGAAAAAAAGGGAACATAATTTGTCAATTCGTGATGATATGTTGGATAAATTGGAAGAAGTAAAAGTAACGTGTACAGCTGCACGCCAAAATGTGCCTGAACAAATTGCTAAAGTATTGGGGGAAAGGATGCAACTTGAGGATGAAATTCTGGTACTCGATGTTTTTAATTATATTGTTTTCAAGTTGGGGAAGATATTTATGAAATTATTGACAGTTATCAAGAAATTTAGTTCCCGGTGCCAATGAAACCACTTTGAAGTGTTTAAGCGCACCTTCAAAGTCTGAAAGAGACGAACTTCGAAATAGAAGTGTACAAGTCTTTAAAGTAGTTATAGCTTCTGATTTATTTTGAATCTAGAATTTGACAGTTAAGAAGGAATTAGTAATTTGTATGCATTTAAAGTTTAAAATAGGATTCTTAATTCCAATCTCTATATGATCCTTCTTAATTGTTCTGGATTTAGTGTGTGAGAAATTAAATCAATGATAATGTATTTTTAATAGGAAATTGAGCATTTGAAACAAATGTCAAAGAAACTTGACACTACGATAGCTCAAATTGAAGATGAAAATAATGAACTGTTTTAAATAAATTATAACATGTATTTTTTATTAGTGTTTTTTTATTCTTAATGACAACTTTTTATTTTATTTATACTTTACAATATTGCCAAATTGCAATTAAAATTTTTAACAAACTTTGATTTTTAATGAGTAGTAATGGGGATTTATTTTGCCTTATTTTCGGTTGCTGTTTCCGCGTTTCTCAATACAGCGCTATTTCCCAAAACAGCGGTTGCTGTTTCCGCCCAAACTGTGATTGATAGGGAGGGAAATATCTATTATATTAAGTATATAGAACAAAGAACAATATTATGCAAAAAGGAGTAATGTTATATCGGAAGTAAATATAAAATATAATTTTTTGGAAAAGGCATATTATTTTGGGAAGTTAATGAAGATAAACAACAATATTTTGGAAAAGGCGTACTTTCGTACGCTCAAGATATAAACGCTGTAATCAAAATGCGCTAAAACGAGAAATGGCTATAATGGCAAACGCGTTTATGAAAAAGCCGTTTTGGACAATGCTGTTTTGATAACACGCCCAATCGATAACATACCTTCTAGCCATACCCAAAAGACGCTGCTCCTATCTAAGCCTGACATGATGGGCTCATGAATTTCTTTGGGAAAACTTTCTATAGCTCTACGTAGAGCAATTCCAGTCTCCGTAGGGTTCTAAATCGGTAAATTACCATGGTAATTTACACGGTAATTTACCACGGTAACTGTAATTTACGATTTTCTCGGGTAAATTACGAAAACGGTAATTATCCTGGTAATTTACCACCGAATTCTCATTTCCTTCTTTTGGAAAATGGTCTAAAAGCTCCATATTTTGCTCTACCCGAAATCTAAGGATGTCATGGATGGGTTAATTACAATTAATTCAACGATTACAATATTATCTTTATACCGTATATCTTATTATGGTCGTTGATAATTCGTGGCCTCCACCACGTCTTTGACGTATTATCTTGTGAATGGCGTTGCTACACATTAAGATCAAAAACATCTTGAAAATGGACAAACCGATAATGTAGATCAAGGATGTGACATATTCCCAGTTGTTCCACTTTTCCCAATACATGTTGTGATGAGTAGGCGGTGGGTAAAGGAATTCACCCAAAATTTTAAACAGATCAAACCCCATTCTTCCGTTTTATCTTCGAGATTTTTATTTGAATTTTTAGGCCTAATGGCTTTACTGATCTCGCGCCCATTTTGATATGCAAAATACACTTTAGATCACGTGCAGGATCCAAATGGTATATAAATCACCTTTATTTCGTTTCAGTACATCGTAAAACTGTACAACAAGACCTTGAGGATCTTTTACGTAATCATCTACCTCATACAACAAGTAATTTGCCAGAATTATTTTGCCTTATTTTCACACCTAATAAGAAAGCCAACTAACCATGGTTTGAAATATCTATAAACCAAAGGTTAACTGAGTTCTGATTCTTATTTCAAGGTTGTTAAAGGGAGGGTGGAATGTACAAAATCATTAGTGAAAACTTATGAAAAATATTCCTTTAATTAACTCAAAACTTGAGGTGTTAAGCCTAAAACTAGTTTTTGATATTTATACTAACAAATCAGCAACCGCGACACCACGTTACAGGTAATTTGACAGCACTTGCTATTATTCTGAGTGATGCTAATATGTTAAAGTTCCCTACAACGGTTTTTATAAAAATACATGATTCGTTTGTCCACAATGAATTTTTAATAGACTAATGGCACCCCATGTTATTTCCCCATAGAGTTTAATACAGTCGAAGGCAGAGGGCTGCCATTACCCTATAGATTTCAAAATGGTTGTCAGGTCGTTTTATTCTCCCTTTAATTATTACCTTAGAATAATTAGTAACATATCAACGCTTAAGTATGTCATATCGTATAACACCCACGACTGGCTGAGGTAAGATGCCATTTTTGTAGATTAGGAAAACCCCGCGTTGCGTAACTCTAAACTTGAAAGCGACGCGCTTATAATGTTATCATAAGTTTATAAGGTATGTTCCATAAGTATGACACTATATTTCGTTATGCTAGAGACTTACTGAGAGCTAGTTCGAGAACGACAAGCGAGAATTGAATACACGCGGTTTTGCAGTAACCAGAGACAAACTTATGGAACATATCTTATGAACTTATGTTGTTATGCAATTGTTTTATAAGAGTGTTAGTCGAAACACTGGCGGTGCTTTGATAGGTAGGTGCTTTATTAAGCGATTAAAAATTGCCTTGATCATAATTTATTCAGCGTTAAGTAGCTATGCATAATATCAACAAAGATTCCTTTTATTATAATCGTAGCAAATATGTTAATTAATCTTATGAACATTTAAAGTTCATTTTCTCCCACACCAAAAATCTCAGATCTATGGTTTCGCCAAAGAATTACTTAGTTGCAACTTTTGGATTATTGTTGTGTACAGGGTGTTTTATAATGGCAAGCCACTAGGCCCGCTAAGAGGGAAAGACACGGAGGTAAAACTTTGCCTTCCATCTCGCTTTTCGGCGCCTGCGCTGTAGGCTTTACGGGCCATACATATGAGAGTGAGCAGAGACGGCACGCGGGCTTAACCCCCTTGTATGTCCCGATACTTAGGCTTGCCTACCCCCTTTTTTTACATCGAAGAGGTTAATTATAGTAGTGCGTCACACCCTCCCAAGTCTTACCGCTGTTCTGGTAGCCATATTGGGTGGTCTCAGTTTCATTCCACCAATATGGCAGCGTAAATTATGTCACGAGACTCAGCTCCTCCTCCAACTGAAAGCTCTCTATAGGTACCGATAGGCAGGAAACTATCGCTTGCCGTTTGTTTCGATAATTAGAGAGCTACTAGGCAGAAATGCTAAACTTATTTGAAAAAGTTGCCACGAATGACTACTTCACATGTGCTTTCTTTTACCATCTAAAAAAAATATTCAGAGGCTCACAATAATAGAATTTTTTACCTCTCCGTGTGACGTAGTCCAGGAGAGGTTCTGTAACGGCCGTGTCTGTCTGTCTGTGTGTCTGTCTGTCTGTGTGTGTGTGTGTGTCTGTCTGTCCGTTGTTACACCCACGTGACCGCGTTCGCAGTTTGCGTATCGGAGCAAACGTGTTCGCCATTTCCGAACTGCTTTCACAGTCACGGAAATGGCTCCTCTACTTGAGTTCTCACACCACCAATCTTCTGGTCTTTGTCCATACCACACGGACACTAGTCTGTTCTTACTGGCTGCTAATCACCACCATCTTCTGGTCTTCGTCCATTCCACGTGGACACCAGTCTGTACATACTGGCTTCTAATCACCACCATCTTCTGTTCTTTGTCAATCCCACATTGACACCCGTCTGCACTTACACTGCCTTCTAACACCACCATCCACTGGTCTTCCGTCTATTCCACATAGACACCAATCTGTATCATTGGCTTCTACTCCATTATCATCGTTTGGTTTTAGGATATACGCGGCGATCAGCTAGGGTTACGAGAAACGTCTAGCCTCCCTAAGGTAGGATCGCTACCAAAGGTTTTCGCATTTGCGGTTTTTCCTTACTATTATAATGGAAACGAATCGTATATATACCCCAAAATTTGAAGAAAGCGGGAAGAGGGGTACCCTTCACTTTAAACGTCAATATTAGCAAAGTTTGAGAAGATAATAAGTATAACTTTATTTTAAACGATTTAACTATTATTAATGTTAATTATTGAAGATTAAAATAATTAAAAATAATTATATTTATTTAAATATTAAAGATAAACCTCTCGTGCAAAGAGAGAGATTATCATTGCCTCCTATATCTACCAAGGCCCGTGCATGCGATATATTTCCTTCATTGCCTCCTATATCTATCAAGGCCCGTGCATTGTGATATATTTCATTCATTGCATAAACATAAGCGAGATTGTTTTGGGAAAAAAATACTGCTTCCACTAATGCGTTTATACTCCTTGTTACTGTTGTATAGAGTAATCATGATAAAAGCTTAAAAAATTACGAGAGGACAGACCTTTTTTATCCTCATTCAAAAATATTTTTTGGTGCTAAGACTGCTTTAAAAAATCCAAACGGTTAGGCATTGGTAAAAAAGACAAATGATATTTTTCAAATCTTATGAGATAACGCCCACCTAGTTGAAAATTGCCGTTTTTTATCCGCGGGAGCCATTCCTTATGAGAATTTCCATGCTAGTAGGTTGTCAATTAAACTACCGGTATATTATTGTTGTTGGAAATTGGATATTTAGTCAAATTAAGTGGTTGTAAAGAGCCAGCAGGTTTTTGCCACTTCTTTTTGTGAGTATTTGATTTTTATATGTAAAATGGAGGAAGATAATGTTGAGAGTAAGGATGAAATGCGGAAGCGCAAAGCGCGGGAAAGGATGAGGGCAAAAGGTCGACGTTTTCATTGGATACTTAAGGTTATATAATCTTCTCGACACGGAGAGGTAATATTTTGGTTTTCCCGACTTGTTTTATCTTTTTATTAAAATATTCGACTACAAAATTTTGATCGTATTTTCAACAACAACTTCAGTTATTACTAAAAGTTAATAAGCTCTGTCATATCGCTGATAATTTCCATAAATATTTCATCTACTCGATGAACATTTTCGACAAATTTGATGGTATGGGCCTGGCATTTCTTTTCAAAATAGATTTTGAATCCTTTAGCTTTTTCCATGGCTTCTCGGCACAAGTCTAGCGCCCTTTCCTTATTCGGAGCCATCGCTTTCAATCCCAGAATATTAGAAACGTGAATATCCACGTTTTTCAAGACTTCTCTCTTGTAGAAAAATTTGAGGAATCTGTTGGTTTCGATTCTGAGTCTCTCCAAGCACGTTCTCTTGATCTTCCATGTCATGAGACGGGTATACTCCAAGCGTTTGGCTTCTTGTTGAATGTTCAAGACATTGCCAGCGTTGCCCAAGTCGTCCGCCCTGGCTAGACATATCGTCAAGAGTCGATAAGTTGGTTGTAAAATTGCGTTGGTAAGAGCCACCATGCATACGCCGTAAGGAGAGTACCATTTCTTGAATATCTGTAAAACAAATAAAATAACCTCACCTGGGATAACGCGAGTAATTGTTAGAGATATTTATGGTCGCACTAACATTTTGACTTTGATCGGACATTATTTTTCGAATTGATCTCCAGAACGCTTGAAGTTCGTCGTGCAATACTAGGTACTCGCTTTGTAATTGAGCTTCGAGGAATTGCCTCTTTTCAGGCGTTACTTCCGCAGACTTTAAGGGACTTTTATAGGGGCTCTTAACTGGTGTTTTGTAGGGACTCTTAACTGGGCTTTTATGGGGACTCTTAACTGGGCTTTTATGGGGACTCTTAACTGGACTTGCGTCCTCATCGGGCATTTCCAGAATTGATTCCAAGAAGCTTCGGTGAAGTTTCATTCTTTTTCTTCGGGATTTAGTAAGTCCCGATGGTCTTCGACGTGGTGGTAAAGGTTTATCGGGCAACGGAATATCCGGAAGTGGTAAACTTATTACAGGATCATCGGGAACTTCTTCGTCGTCTAATTCGACCTATTTACAAAAAATAAGAGGGTGTTCCATAAAGGGTGGTAGGACCGGAAGTACACAGGGATTCTTATATGGGCGATTTTTCAATGACTCTGTACCTGAGATTCGGGTTTGGGAATCATGAATAAATCGTGAACGAAGGAGCCTTCCGCGTCTCGTATGCTTTTCAGGTCACCATACATTGGTTGATCGAAGAAAGGTTCACGATCATTTTCATAATGCACAAATTTAATCATAAGCTCTAGAAGTTTCTTGTAAATTCTGTCCGCTGTATCGAAAAAATAATTCAAAGTTTCGCCATCCTTTTTGAATTGGGCTATGAAAAACATTTGGAATTTTTCAAGCATTCTCGTGAGTTTCAAAAAGCGTTTTTCTGTGGAGCACATCAGTTGTACACGGACCTAATAAACCGAAGATAAGAATTTTTTTTTCAAAGCCAAGTAGATTGCGAAATCTTACTCGACAATTTTTAATAAATCGTATTGCCCGTCGTGATTCACTTCGAGTAGCCTCTCGCAATTCCAGTAATAGCTCATCAACTCTCTTTCTAAGGCCAATGACGCCGATCTCAGCGTCTTGAAATTTGTCTTCAATTATATCGAAATCGTCTTCCAAGTAGATGTCGGCTAGGAGCTCTTCGATTCGTCCGTCTTCTTGGAAATCCCTATTTTTTCGATACCCTGAGATAATTTTCAAGGGAACGACGTAATAGGGCATGTCTGTTCGGCCACGATGTCTCTTGACGGTCTGAAAAGAAACGGTGGTTATCGGGTTCGAAGGAACATCAACTAGGACAACCAATACCTCGTATGTTTGGTCTAAACGGGCTACTTGGCGCTCCTTCTCATTCTGGATGATTTCAATTCGTCGGTCCATTATTTGCTTAAAAACCTTCATGTCCATCTCGCGTCTCTCACCTCGAGTTTTTTTGGGAATTGATCCGTCACTCGAGCTGCTATGGTCATCCGGGTCACCCGGGGCACCAGTAGCTGAAGAACTTAAAATTTGTACAAATGCTCGGGACCCGCCTGGAAATTTGCGACATTATAAATACCTCTTCTACGGGAACTTTTCGTTTTCTTTAATCCTTTAACATCATCATTGAATAGACCGAGTTTGGGACGAGGTTCACCCGGTGGATAAAGGTGCTTTAGGATTCGCCTTTCAAAACTGCGCATTTCATCGGGTAAGACAATGGATTGTTCTGTTGGCGTACTAGCGAATGATGTCACGGAGAGGGCATCACTAGAAATCGATTGATGTTTAAGGCGATTGATGGACTTTTCAACGGACTGTCGTTGACGATCTGTAATACTTCCCAAAATGTTATCATCCAACGATTTTTTATTTCTCCTGGGTTTTGTCATTCTTGACTTCAGTTTCTTTAGTTGTTGTTCCTCCTTATTCTGCGCGATCTCCTTTCGCTTCTTTATATATTTATCGATGGAAGCTTGTTGTCTAGCGCTCTGTTTCGTAGGCTTTTGGATTTTCTTCTCTGATATTGGAGTGGGTACTTTTGTCCTTCTTACTTTTTTATCTACCGATTTTTTCCAAGCCAATTCTTGCCTTCTCCGCAATCTACTGGCGGTTTCTGGGTCTAACTCTTTAATGTCCATAATAGTCTTAGGTTTTTTGATGTCTTTGGGTCGCTTAGCCTCCCGTATGTTATCAATAGCTTTTTGTTTGGCTTTATCTTGTCTTATTTTAGCCGTTTCGCTCAGTCCCTTAAAGATTTCTTTTTTATGGGAAGGTTGAGTCGTTGGTTCATTCGCCTTTTTCATTTTCTGAAGGAATTTTTCATACGCATCTTTTTGTTTCTGAGCCACTTTATCCAAGATGGCTTTGGACTTTAGTGTCTTGACCTTCGTTGGCTCTGGCTTGGTATCCTTCGCTCCCCTGAGTTTAGCAATGGCCTTGTCTATAGCATCCTTCTGCCTTTGCTTAGCTTTAGAGGACGGTTTGATGGGATCGAACTTGGGTTTAGACGGTTCAGTTTTGGGCGTCCTGGCGCCTTTGATTTTTTGAATGGCCTTTAATAGAGCTTCATCTTGTCGCTGTTTAGACTTAGCCGACGGTTTCACCAAAGCTGATTTTGGTTTGCGATGTTCGTCTTTAGGCGTCTTTGTACCCTTCATTTTCGCGATAGCCTTTTGAATTGATTCCATCTGCCTTTGTTTCATCTTATCTGACGGTTTTACGACTTTAGGCTTCGAGCTGGTTGTCCCTTCCTTAGGTTCTCTGACACCCCTAATTTTATTTATAGATTTTTTCAAAGCCTCTTCTTGTCTCTGCTTTAATTTGTCTGAGGGTTGTATGATTTTAGAGCGTAATTTCGGCGGCCCTTGATCTTTGGGGGTTTTAGTTCCTTTCATTTTCATAATTGCTTTCTGAATTGATTCTTGTTGTCTTCTTTTGGATGTCTCAGACGCTTTACCGACGCCGGACCTCAACTTAGGAGGTGCTGATTTCGGTTCTCTGCCTTTTCTCAATTTACTTACGCTCTTTTCGTAAGCCTCTCGTTGTCTTCGACTTACTTCCTCCCCCTCAGTTCCTCTTCTGCCCTTAGCCGTCGTCGTTCTTTTATTGTCGTATTTCGGCTGCCTTGCTTTTTTCTGTTTATCAATGGATTTGGCGATTGATTCCGCTTGCCGTCTTTTGGCCGCTTCACTCATTTTTTGCTTGCCCGTTTTCTTTCCAGATTTAGGCAAGTGGTCGCCCTTCTTTTTCTTCAAACTGTAAAACTTGGACAGCGACTCAATCCGCCTTTGATCCAGTGCAGCTTGGATGTCTTTCCTGGCGCTTTTCTTCGTTCTGGGCAGCTTAGACATTATCTGGCTGCTATCTTTCTTATTCTTTAAACCGTAAAACTTGGACAGCGACTCAATCCGTCTTTGTTCCAGTGCAGCTTGGAGGTCTTTCCTCGCGCTTTTCCTTGCTCTGGGCTGTTTCGATATCATCTGACTATCTTTTTTGTCCTTCTTATTCTTTAAGTTGTAAAATTTTGCGAGAGCTTCTCTCCGTCTCTGATCGAGTAAGGCTTGGGCTTCCTTGCTCACAATTCCCTTCGCTTTGGGGTGTTTAGATTTCGTCTTACTTTGTCCTCCGTTTTTGCGCAACATTCGATCTATCGTCTTTTGAATAGACCTCTCGCTTCTTTCGCTGGCCGTTTCGGACATAGGTGCAAGCTGTCGTCGTTTGATCTAATGTTTCACCCAACCCAACTGTTAAAAAACTAACAATAAAACTCGTAAACAAAATACTCGCAACTCTACCAGTTTCTTATTTGGCAACGTCGGTTCAGAGTGAGGTACTTCTCTACGTGCTCTACGTGATTTCGATAGTTTAAAAGGTTGTGGCATAGTTCTGATGAGACGCGATGACGCAGGCGCCGTGAAATTTACGGGTTGATGTTTTTTCTCGGTCTTCGCGAGGTACTTCCGAATAGACGCTTCTTGAATCGCCTTCAGTCTCTCGGTATCAACTGACGGTCTAATTCTTCGAATTTTTTCTCCCACATCCGGAAGCATGGGACGGAACTTAGTTCTTGTCTGATGTCCAGGAAGCGGAACAGCCCCGTGGAATGGTGTTTGTGCAGTTGGTCGACGACGACTACGGCTACGACCACTAGATTCATCTGCAAGACGCGACAACTCTTATGAACAGGCAAATAGATAATATTTAGCGTTTACCTTTTTTCTTAGCCATGGCAATTCTCATTCTGGAAATGTGACCAATTTGCGAACGTGACCCTCGTTTGGCTCTGTTTGTGACGGTTCGCCGAAACTCTTGAAGATATTGAATGGATTTAACTTTGTCTTTAACCATTTTTCGAATACTTTTCTCCGATTGCTTAAGGTATTGCGTGGTAGCTGGATCTAAAACAACGCGTCGATCCTGATGGGCCATTGTCTTGATCATTTCCGTAGTTTCTTCCTCTTCGACGATGTCTTCGAACCCATCGTCATCAGTGTCATTCAGAATAACTACCTTAACTTTCGAGGACAGCTTTTTGTTTCGCTGAGTAAGATCCAGTCTCTCCAGAGCAGGAAAACCTGTCAAGTAACTCGAATTTCACCATGATATAACTTTCCTAACGTGTCAGCTTATTATTTGCGAACACTATTGGCCTAGAAAAATTGTTTTTAGAATATACGGACCAGCAGGACTTGCTCTACTGTAAAGAGCATCGCTTTCCTTGGGATTCATTTCCCTTATGATGGGTTTGGCCATATCTGCGAGTCTTTCTTCTCTGAGTTGCCGTTTTGTCTTCCTGAGCATCATTGCGCTGCTGGAATTATCACCCATTTCTTTTGTATCAGTTAAGAAGACTGATAAAAATTGGACGGCTTGTAGTTGATAATTTTTGCTAACTGAGAAATCAGAAAAATTTTGAATATAAACCGCGCAGTACAAAAATGTTTAATATTAAGCCTAATGAAAAGTTTGAAATGTTGCCGCGCGTGCGTTCCCTTTTTGAATTTCACGCGCTTTTGAGGCAGAGGGGCGGAGTCATGGCTTGGCCAATGGCCAGTGGTCTTAAGTTCCTAGTGTTGTAAAAAGCGTCTGCTTAGGAAAAACTTTACTTTAGCTCGCGCATTCAAAATACAGTTTTTCCAATAAATATCATTTCTTGGAGGTTAATTATATGATAATTAATTACATTTAAGTCGCGGAAACTATTTTAATAAATATTTTCACGAACCTAACCTAACCTAACCTAAGTAAAACCACTTTGAAGTGTTTAAGTGCGCCTTCAAAGTCTGAAAGAGACGAACTTCGAAATAGAAGTGTACAAGTCTTTAAAGTAGTTATTGCTTCTGATTTATTTTGAATCTAGAATTTGACAATGAAGAAGGAATTAGTAATTTGTAGCTTTAATCAATTCCAATCTTTATATGATCCTTCTTAATTGTAATTGTTCTGGACTTAGTTAATTAACAAATTAAATCAAAAATGATATTATATTTTTAATAGGAAATTGAGCATTTGAAACAAATGTCAAAGAAACTTGACACTACAATAGCTCAAATTGAAGATGAAAATAACGAACTGTTTTAAATAAATTATAACATGTATTCTTATTTATTTATTTATTTATTTATTTATTTGATACAACAACATCCGCAAAGACAGCTAGGTGTCTTAGGAGCAGACGGCGGTTATAGCGAGAGGGCCGTGACAATAAAGTATATAATGCTAGGATATATATATAAAGTATATAATGACTAGGACACAGAGGTCTAAAAAACCAATGAAAATACTTGAGTAAAAATAATGGAAAAAAATAACTAAAGACGGGGATGCAATAGGGTTTAGATCATATCATTAAAATGTTCAGAGAGTTTAATTCGAAACAGAGATTTATTGGTAATGGCAATAATGCTAGGGGGCAAGGAGTTCCAGTCATTAATGACAGTATTAGTAACATGGGTCTGCCGAAAGGTAGTTAGGGCTCGTGGTTTGACCAATTTTTGAGAGTGACCACGGGTATTCGCGCTCGTATTTCTGGTGAAAAAGAGGGAGAAGTCAATGTCAAGGTGACCATTGATAAGGTTATGGACAAGGCATAAGTTGTTAATTTTAAGACGGATGTGGACCGGGTCAATATTTAGCAAAGAGAGGCGGCGGGATGCTGGAGAGGAACTATGTTTGTTGGGGAGCTTAGTGTAAGCGTTTTGAGCCCTTTGTAAGGCATTAAGATCCAATTTAAGATGGGGAGACCAAATAGGGGAGCAAAAATCAAATATGGGGAGGACCAGAGAATTGTATAATGTTTTGATAAGGGGTAAGGACCGGAAATTTAGGTTACGGCGGATCATACCCGTGATACTACGCACACGCTTGGCGACTTTTGAACACTGGGTTGACATTTTGAGAAGGGGGTCTATTAGGATGCCTAGATCCCGTTCACAAAAAGACTTGGTTAAGGGAGCCGAATTAATGGTATAATCGAAAGAGGGGTTCCTGCGTCCAAGGTGGAGTATCTTACACTTGCCGATATTGAAGCTGAGCCCATGAGATGAGCCCCACCTAACGATAGCGTCAAGGTCAGCCTGGAGGGCATCGCGATCAGCCGGAACACTCACCCGACGATAAAGTTTCGCGTCATCGGCAAAGAGGATCAGGGAAGAATTTTGGACTACTGATGGCATTGAGTTTATTAGAATATTAAAGAGGAGTGGACCGAGTATTGAACCCTGAGGCACGCCCTGTTCTATGTGTTTCCAAGCGGTAGTGACTCCTCGGAGGACTACACGCTGTTTTCGGCCAGCAAGATAATGGGAAAGCCACTTAAACGCATTACCTACAATACCCGCTGAGTGGAGGGCAGCGAGAATGGCCGAGTGAGGGAGGGAATCAAACTTTTTATTTTATTTATTTTTTACAATATTGCCAAATTGCAATTAAATTTTTTAACAAACTTTTATTTTTAATGAGTAGTAATGGGGAATTATTTTGCCTTATTTTCACACCTAATAAGATAGCCAACTAACCATGGTTTGAAACATCTATAAACCAAAGGTTAACGGAGTTCTGATTCTTATTTCAAGGTTGTTAAAGGGAGGGTGGAATGTACAAAATCATTAGTGAAAACTTATCAAAAATATTCCTTTAATTAACTCAAAACTTGAGGTGCTAAGCCTAAAACTAGTTTTTGATATTTATACTAACAACTCGACAACCGCGACACCACGTGACAGTTAATTTGACAGCACTTGTTATTATTCTGAGTGATGCTAATAGGTTAAAGTTCCCTATAAAAATACACGATTCGTTTATCCACAATGAATTTTTAATAGATTTCAAAATGGTTGTCAGGTCGTTTTATTCTCCCTTTAATTATTACCTTAAAATAATTTGTAACATATCAACGTATAAGCTGAGATGCCATTTTTGTAGATTAGGAAAACCCCGCGTTGCGTAACTCTAAACTTCAAAGCCACGCACTTATATGTTATCATAAGTAATAATGACATTTCCTATATTTCGTAATGCTAAAGACTTACAGCTCGAGCTAGTTCGAGAACGACAAGCGAGAATTGAATACACTCGGTTTTGCAGTAACCAGAGACAAACTTATGGAACATATCTTATGAACTTATGTTGTTATGCAATTGTTTTATAAGAGTGTTAGTGGGAACACTGGCGGTGCTTTGATAGGTAGGTGCTTTATTACGCGATTAAAAATTGCCTTGAACATAATGAATTCAGCGTTAAGTAGCTATGCATAATTTCAACAAAGATTCCTTTTATTATAGTCGTAGCAAATATGTTAATTAATATTTTCTTCTACACCAAAAATCTCAGATTCTATGGTTTCGCCAAAGAATTACAAAGTTGCAACTTTTTGATTACTGTTGTGTACAGGGTGTTTTATATTGGCAAGCCACTAGGCCCGCTAAGAGGGAAAGACACGGAGGTAAAACTTTGCCTTCCATCTCGCTTTTCGTCGCCTGCGCTGTAGGCTTTACGGGCCATATGAGAGTGAGCAGAGACGGCACGGGCTCAATCCCCTTATATGTCCCGATACTTAGGGTTGCCAACCCCCTTTTTTACATCGAAGAGGCAAATTATTTACAAAATTTTCTGTACAACTTTCTCGAAAGGTTTAAAATATTAGTCACTAGCTAAGCTACGTGACGTGTAGGCGATGGGCCGATATCGGTATCCGTTTAAACTGGTATCGGCCCATCTATAGAGCAGGGACGATACCGATATCGCTATCTTGGTACCGATATTTGGCTAAACCGATGTAACGGTATCGGTTTAAACTGGTATCAGCCCTCTATAGGCGATAAACAATAAATAGCCTTTGGGCCCACCCGTAAGAAATATGTGCATGATGTTTTGATTTCAATAAAACAATGCTTAATTATGTGTTGATCATAAAACTACAATTTTACGGGTAAATAATAAGACAGTCTTAACATGGCTTAAAGGCTAGGGGTCCGTGAACCTAACGTTGAGGAAGTCACCATAACAGCTTCTAATGAACCTTCCCTTAGCGTTACACGCAATTTGGCAAATTAAATTCGGCATTTTGAATAAAGAATAAACAAACAAACCTATGCCTCAAATATTCTTGGCCTTGAATAAATCGTTCAAAGTTCTCGAAAGAATGGTAAGGTCAATGAAACCCCAAATCTCGGTTTTTTACTGATCAAAATGATAGACCCTGTACAGTTACAATCTAAATTCTCAAGTATATATAGTCATAAACTAATTACAAGAAGCGATATCTAGTTTACTAGGGAGAAGGTCAAAATTGCCACATTTCCAGCTTTATCCCCAATCCAAAAGTAGGTCCGGAGTTAATCCCCGCCTTTAAATTACAACCATGCAGCATGTCGCTGGTTCTTGAAAACTCACGTCAGCGCGACGCGAATGACGAAAATTCCATCCCCTCCTTTAAATTACAACCAGCATCTCGCTGGTTCTTGAAAACTCACGTCAGCGCGACGCGAATGACAAAATTTCATATTTTCCGACTGAGGAGAGGCGAAATAGCCCGGCCTCCTTTTACGTCCCCCCTTGTATTTTGAAAGGGGGACTGGGACTATGGCGCGCGAATACTTAGGCATCTTATACCTTCTACCTAGTAATATAGATATCGCTTCTTGCTAATTATGACGTAAGCCGAGCATTTGGTGTCGCTATCGTTGCTCGGTTTGTTAATTGCTGTGTTAGATAAGAATTCGTTTAAGCCCGTCGCGATCGTATATGGCATTTGTCGTAATTACACAAACGAGATTAAGTTATTAAATCAATTGGTATCAGTTTTTCCGGGACATTAATCTATTTCGTCTTTGTACTCGGCATCCGTGATCCACTTAAGGAGGGAGACCTGAAGTGTTTTAGATTACACCCCAGGAGCTCTCGTCCCACCTTTTTCATTATGCGTTCATCCATTCATATCACGACTTTTGCTACAAACTTACTATAAATTTGGAAGATCGCGATAATTTCTTGTATAGTTTGATAAAGTGTTTTTTATTTTGCGAATATGACACCTCCTTTAGCGCCTACTTCGAAGACTTTCGTGATTTATCGCGCTTTGGATTACATTATTGGATTGTTCGTGGTTAGTCCTTGCGTCATAATAGGTTTTCGTGGTCTTTGGGTCTTCGAGGATAGTGTGGTGTACACGGATAATTTGACCTCGTCCTGCATTGTCTCCTTCGTAGCTGGACACTTGTTTATTTTGGTTTGTTATTTGGTTCAAGATGGTTTGGCACCATTGGCTAAAGATCTCAGAAAGTGAATGTTTGTAAAGATGATTAGTGGTCGTAATTCATGGGGAAATGTGTCTTTCAACAGTTTTGATGAAACTTGCGTGGTACTGTTACTTTCCTAGCGTCAAAACCCAATAGACCACTTCGATATAACTAAGAACGAAAGAGACAGTGATAAAACTTTGCCTTCCATCTCGCATTTCGGCCCATTCGATCTGGGCCTTTTTGCATCATGCGATTGGATCAACACCCTCAGGGTTCGTACGGAACCTGGATATCCTGGATAACCTGGATAAGTCAGGGATATGGAAAATAGGGGAAAAAGTCAGGGATTTAAAACATTTCCCTAAAAAGTCAGGGATATGTCAGGGATTTTGTTTGACATATCAAACCATTCTTCATGCAATGCTAAATATGAGCCAGGTGTGATGAAGTTGGCTCTGGTAAACACGTTAAAATGGTCAGGGATATAGGCAACATTTGGTCAGGGATAACCTGGAAAAGTCAGGGATTTTCAATTGAAAAATTTCGTACGAACCCTGACCCTTGTATGATCAGATACTATGGGTCGTCTACCCTCTTTTTTACATCGAAAGGGTCTATTATTTTGAGTTTTTAGGCTTTAAAAAAGAATGGAAATATAAACCGAAGTATCGAAAAATATGTTAGAACTATAGTTACCTGTTAATCGGAACCTAATAGGAATGGGTGGTTACTCGTTATTTTTTTTTCGGGCTCTAAACAGGCTTCGAAATAGATCGTCTACAAGTCCAAAACCAGTTTATTAATTCGTTGGAACTCCCCGAGCCTCACTGGTCCCAAGTTCTACTTAAAAATATCAACTTAAGTACATAGTTTAAGGGAACTAGTTTAATTATTCAAGACACCAGCGGTCTCATGTCTAAAGGACCAGTTTGGAAAAAAATCGTTATTTTGAAGCTTGGTTCTAAGTCCATTCCAAGGCTGCGGAGTCTCGTCAAAACACAAAAACATAGAAGCTACACACGAAATCTTACTTCTGACGCTGTGATACTAAGGTAATACCCTCCCACTTCTCTTAGTATCATGGAGAAGTAAGTAACAGCGGACACACGGAGAAAACGATTCCTTGTGTTGCGTCTAAATCTGTCCTATCATTTTCTCACGTTATTGCGACCTTGGTCATTAATACACTCGACGATGTTCAATCCGATTCATATCGTGATGATATTTTAGGAAGCCGTTGTTTCATTTGGTAGCGCCTTTTTACAAGCTTTTATGGAGTTGCGCATTTATTAACCAATGGAGATGCATTTGGATCGCTTACGATCTGTGGTTGGATAGTAGCCTCAGTTGGACTTTAAGGGCCTTATCGGGGAGTACAATATTGTTGGTCATTTTTCGAAGTTTACCCCTGGTTGGTTCAACGTCCCCTCACCTCTTCATTAGAGACACGGAGCCAAGAGATACTTTCGAATGTAAACCCAGATTCAATACGAAAGTAAGAGGTGTTATCCGATGAATTGCCAGCATTACTTCAATCATGAATGTCAAAACTTTGCGTATAGCTTTCGGAGACTCCAATCTGGCATTTATTAGACTGCACATTTTCGGTGTTTATCATTCAATCTTCGGTCATTGTCTTTTGGAAATCCATTTGGACATTTTGGGACGAAACGTTCGGTCGTCTTTCGTACCCCACGTCATCCATGTCCTCTTTCCTCCTTGGATTGAGCTTGACATTGCTTTCCTACGCCATGCAAGAGATGGTTCATACAATCTCCCTGCGTCTCAAATCGGTTACAAAAATACTGTTTCAGGTTGGTAAACACCATAAGTTTATAAGATATGTTCCATATACTTGGTAATGCTAGAGACTTACTGAGAGCTAGTTCGAGAACGACAAGCGAAAATTTACTACACGCGGTACGTTTTGAAGTCCATCTTCCTATTTAGTCTGTACTAAGCCTTTGACAGCGCCTCACCAGACCATGACCTATGTCACTCCAGTTTGTAACCAGTGACAAACTTATGGAACATATCTTATGAACTTACAGCACAAACTATAGAGCACACCGTAACTGTAGTCTAGCAAACGTAAGAAAGACATTGACTGTTGGGGTCGTTGTCTTAAAAATGTTTCGAGTTATCTTCTGACTGATCGCCCCAAGACAAGCGTATAGTGGTAATTTGCTAAACGTGTATTTGTCGAGTCGACACCAGAACCCCTCTCCACGGTAAGTTTTCAATTTCTCAAGCTTGGATTGTTTAGAAGGCGAGAGAGCCCGAACGTTTTATACGACAACAGCCCCAACGATTAGTGTCTTACTTGGTGCAGAGCAGCAGAGCTAAATTTCGTACTTTGATGTTAAATTAACAGAATCTCTGGTTTTTCTATTGCGGATTATGTTGCATTACCACTTGGCACGGGTTATGGATTTTTATGGACGGAGCAATTGGAATAGAAGCCACGAATAATATATGTAGTTTCGTGGTAACGCTTTATATTTTGTCCGCCTTTTTCGACGTTTCACTTCTTTACACCAAGTCAATCTTAGTGGAAAATAAAAGTTTTAAACCGAAGAGTGACGTTGTCTTGTTAAAGATACGTTACTTCTCCGATATTTATCACGAAGTATGAAAATATTTTCGTAAATTTAAATCATTCTATAGACCTTTTCGGTGTAAAAAAGGCGGTGGACAACCCACGGTACTGGGACATGCAAGGGGGTTGATACATTGCCGTCCGTCTCTGCAAACTCTCATGATGCAAAAAGGCTACAGCGCAGGCGCCAAAAAGCGAGATGGAAGGCAATGTTTTACCCCCGTGTCAGTTCGTCTTAAGTAAGTAGTTACATCGAAATCGTCTATGCATCTAACTGCAGTAACTGAATGGGAAACATGTTAGTTAACCTCTGTCGTAAGATCTTTCAGAAAGAAATGATCACGCGAATATACTTTAGAATTTGCATCTACTAGCTACACTTAACGCCTAAAAAATTAAACTAAAATTTAAACTTAATGACATTAAAATAATTTAAAAGTCTAAAATGCCACATTTGGCTACATGTTTTTCTAATAGTTTCTTAAAAGACTCTAAAGATAGAGACTGTAAATTGTTTCTACCTCTTTATCATAATCTTAATAGAATTTTGGAACTACGGCCAAGTTTGAAAATAATCAAGAACCACTAATGCTAAATAACGCGCTCAAAGTAATTAATATAAACCCAGTTAGAAAATACTTTTATCATTAATTTTCAAACTTTAACTTCATTAGCATTTTGACATCAATGAAACTAAGGCGTTGGAAGTTAAACTGATGCGACAGTTTGGTGGATTGAAGTATTTTTTAAGTACACCAGAAACTACCGTGTAATTGGAATTAGAATTGTTAAGAATTATTTTGGTAAAATGAACTCTTGAAAGATTATATGACTGCTTCTCTTGAGACGGTCAAGAAGCGATATCTAGTTTACAAGGGAGAACCGAGAACGTATAAAATTCGTCACATTTCCAGCTTTATCTCTAGTCCAAACGTAGGTCCGGAGTTAATTCGCGCCTCTAAACTACAACCAGCATCTCATTGGTTCTTAAAAACCCACGTCAGCGCGACGCGAATGACGAAAACTACTTATTTTCCGACTTGGGCATCTTATACCTCCTCCCTAATAAACTAGATATCATTTCTTGAGACGGTGTCAAGTCCTGGGGAAACTGACAAACGCGCGCCAATGCTAAATTATTACTGTATACATAAGTTCTTAAGGCTTAAAATAAATATCGAGGTTTGTTAATTAAACGCAAAGAATATGAAGCGCTATGCTTTAATATATCTAGTTTACGTTTCATTTTAGTTTTAATAAGGTAAGTACGTGAGGAGTTTTATCTTTAACGTTACGTAACTCACGCTGAGCATATGGAGCGTCCGCGACTGTATTCCCAGTTTAGTCTCTTCCCGAAGTTAATGACTTCTATACTCAGAAGTATGACACAGAGAGTAATTTCGTAACCGTCTTTGTTTGGTGACCTTGTAAATTATTAGTTCTGACAGAAAAACATAGATTTCTTCTACTTGGAATCTTTAACAGACTGTCATTTTCTGGGCCTTTCTGCTTGAACTAAAGGGGCGGGGAGGTGTAGAAACCGTCATCTCTGACGTCATGTATAATGTATTTGAAATTAGCAACCACGTGACATTGACATAGCTAGCGACCTGTGCCTCTACTCTGGCGACCCGAATGTAAACAATTTCTTTTTGCGTGTTCTAAACGAGGGTCGATGGTTGTATTATATATATACGCGCCGAGGATTGAGAGGTTAACTAACACGCAGCGCCTCTAGCGGACTGAATTTAAAACTCTTGGCGGGAAGTTCGCGAATGGTAGATTGGCAGTTTAAAAATGGGGAACGCTAAAATTATAAAATACGTCGCATTTTTAGCATTAGAAGGTTTACAAAATTATTTTAGGGATTCTAATCGTCGAAAAGTCTAAAATCTAACGTAAGAGATGTTTGTAAACCAAACGAAGTTAATACCGAAGGCTCAGGGAAACTCCTGTAACTAAGCAAGTTTATGATATTACCATCTATGTAAGTGTTCAAATTAAATAAATATGTTTATATTGCAAGTTAATTAAATTAAGTGCTTCCATTTATGAGGTTAACTGTACCTATTTACATCTCGTAGGCGTTGTGTACATTTAATTTGGGTGTTGGGATTACATAAGATAATGGCTAAAAACTTACTTTTTCTCTTTAAGCGCGTTAATTCATTCTTTTCTTTTAATACAATGAATTCTAGAACTTCGAAAATGGGTAAAATTTCACTCCTTCTAGGGAATTTCAGTAATAATTTCCACAAGTAACTACATAACAACCCTATGCTTCATTTAAAGACGCGGTCATTTTCCCGCCAATTTGTTCTTCAAAATTCCGCTAGGTGGCGAACGCGGCGCCTCGCTCGGCGCGTATATGTGAATAGCCAATGAGACGCGAAGAAGGAGGAGCGGTTTAACAAAATTTTGCCTGTCACTGTTCATAATGAATTTAATTCCGTACCACTCATACAAAAAAAATAACCTATTTTCCTTTTCACCTACAACTACTGAATTTTATATACCTCAACGGAGTTTTTTTGGGGGGGGGATGGTACAGGCAGTGTGTGGTGGTCTACAGACCCTGAAGACTTATGAACGCGTCCCCTGGGTGGAAACCTATGTCCTCCAGCAGTGAGATTGGTTCAGATGTATTAAATTTAGGAACATTTCGTTAATTGTTACTTGTTAGAGTAACTTTCGCCTTCCTTTTTACGAATGCCATGGGCCATTTTGATCAACAGGTGTGGGCCTTAGTCTTATACTTCCTAGGTTGAAATTCGGTAACTTCTGAAATAAACTACGTAAGGCACTTTCATTTCATAGGCCTACTACACATTTATAATTTTCTCGCACATCAGCATCTACTGCGAAGCGTTTTAGCTCGGAGGTTAAAAAACAAACATCATTACGATGATTGGGAGATTGAGTATGTCACGGAGCGATAACGGGAAAACGTCGTATAAAGATGCTCGTGATGATAGGTGGAGTGATTTTTACGGTTATTTGGACCACGCTATTTGTCTTTTGATTGTAACACCTTGTGTTGTCTTGGCTTTCCGTGGTCTTTGGGTCTTTGAAGATGTAACTATATTTCCGGATAATCCTCGATACTCTTGTCTGGTGTCGTTTTTGTTGGGACCTATCGTAATTTTCACCCTTTGTTACGGACAAAACGCGTTCCTCGCATTATCAGAGGATACTTCTCGGTAAGTTTGTTGTGTGGGTCAGTCGGTGTTAGCTGCATTTTTAAAGGAAAATTTCACGTAACGTAACAATATACCCAAAAGAACGGCCCTTTTCTAAATATGAAAACTATTTAAAAAGAAATAAATTATCTCTTATTATAAAGTAATCAGCATTTAATTAGTCTTAAAAACGTTGACTACTGCGTCATCCGCGATTGATTTAGTGGCGTCTTACCCTTACCTCTCAGCCTGTGAGGATTCAACCAACCCCGTGGGAGTAAGAGATTCGGGCTAGCAGACACCACTAGAGCAATGGCGGATGGCGCGGTAGTCCTCGTTTTAATGACTAATTAAATGCTAATTATTTTGTAATAAGAGATAATTTATTTTGATTTTAATATTTTTTCTTTTATATTTATAAAAAGTCCGTTGTTTTAAGGTATAATGTTATGTTACGAGCACTTTTCCTAAAAATACTAACCTCCAGCAAATTAAAGGGACTTACGCAATGTTAATACACGCGTTTCAAAAGACTGTGGTAAAATAAAGTCTGGTGTTTGACCAACTGGTTTTCTTAAGACGGATTGGCGTGCAGATAACAAAGACGTTAGAAGTGGCTTCAAACTAAAGAACCAAATTTGTTGGACTGATAACGTTGAAGCCCTATCTAGAGTCTTTGGATTCACATAACCATCAATATTCCGCTTTAACCCAATTTCAAGCAGCCTCCCCCCAAATTTGGAAAAGGGTGTATTATCAAGGAACATGGAGATCTCCTTCTTCCTTGGTATTATCATAAGAAAGGATAGTAGTGTTTATTAAGTATGCCGATGTACATGGCGAGAGTCGTTAGTCCGTAGGTAGCACTGTATGTGCCAGTAGGCGAGTAGGAAGTTAAACTCTTGTGTTTTGAGCTCCTTATAATGCAATGGTAATTATTCATTTTCCATTATGTCAGTATGAAGGGCAACACATATTTTTCATTCTCAATTTAAAGGGATAGTAGCAAATAAATCTATCATTAAATATCGCTTTGGAACTTTTTTTTTCAAATCTTTGTATGATTGACTGATTCTTTGACGCCCAGTCCAAACTTTGCCTGGAAGGTTGAAATTTTGCAGTAACGTCACTTTTAAGTAGTAGGCATGCACTTTTAAAGATTTTTTTCAATCTGCCGCCATCTTGGGAAATGGCGTCCAGAAATGTTAAGAAACTATTTTAGGAACAACAATCTATAGACGGGCTATATGACTTTCGATTAGCCGCCATGTTTTAAAAGGGCGACCAGAAATCTGAAAACTCATCTTTATGAAATAATGTTCGCGCGTTTCAACCGTTTTCACAAAATTTTGGTGTATACTGTATAGTGACTTATAGCCTACAAAGGGGCTTTTAAAATGGCGGGTTAGAATTAAAATGTCACGACGAGCAACGCCGGATAGAATATAAGAAGAAAGCCTTTGTTGTATACATATCCTATGTTTTGAGAAACATTTGTTATACAAATTGGAGTTTAAATAGTTTTTGGTGACACCCTAAAGAAAACGACACAGTTATGGCGTCAACCTGTTGCTTCAGTTGATGCGTTGCATTTGGCACGCCCTATATGGAGTCTTAGACGATTAATAAAAGCTATAGTTTCTTTTATTTAACGCTACTAGCCCTTTAATGTAAAAGTTGTCTAATATGTTGATCGTTTGAAAAACTTGGTAATGACCATGACTCCATTTACAATTGTTTTTATCGCGAAATTTCCCATTGCCTTTAAATGAATAAATATCAGGCGCTGTTAGAATTCCAATTAGAATGTAGTAGTAGTACACTTAAAATGGACTGAGACATAAGAAACTATAGGCCTATGTTGTAATCTTCACTAAATTTGTAAATCAAAGTCTTCGGACTAGAAGAATTGATTCCATTTACAACAGGAGGCCAGGCTACTTGGTACTGCACTTTGTCCGCCGAGTAGCTTGCCCTTCTTTTGTAAATGGTCTCAATCCTCCTACGTATTAACTGTACCACACTCTGTCCTTCATTTTACGCTGAAACGTTACTGACAAGATTTTATGTGGCGTGAATTATGAAACGTCACGTATTTTTTGTAAATTTTCCTTTCTTGCAGAACTCCATTGTTCTTTTTGATATCTCCTCTGTACAAATTTATCTATGCTGGTGCTTGTATTAACCATTGGAGGTTCATTTGGCTCGCTTACGGCATCCTCGTGGATAACGAAAACGACTTGTATTGGGCCTTGAGGGTTGCGTCCATTAGTACTCTGTCCTTGGCTGGTTTACGTACTCTAGCCATTGTTTGTTACGCATCGCCATTTTTACTTTCGATTGACTCCAGCCCTGTCGATGTTTTCCGGTGTCATACGCGCTTCGATACTAAAGTAGGGTTACAAGAGTAAATCAAATCCAGAGTACAATACCGAAAATTCGGTCGACCCCTTATCAGCCACAGTTTTTCCAGAGCTCAGAAAAATAGTTTTGAACGAGGGGATAATCACTCTCAGATTACTAGCAATCATTTTAACATTGTCAAGGTCAGGAGTTTTAAAGATTACGCGTAATCTAAATCCATATAGTAGAGTCAAAGGTACAACCATAAGTCTATTATTTAAGGGACCTTACATAATAGACTTATAGTACAACGTGTATACCGATTACGCTGCGTGGTTGGCCCCTCGGTTCTGAAACAGACGGATAGAGATATTTTGCACCTTTGCAAGTTAGGAGACGTTGCTACAAGATAAATTCCTGAGCAGTTACCAACTCTACGACCTCATTCGCGACCACTCTCTGTTTATTCCATGCAGGAAAAAAGAGTTATATACTCCTTGGGTTGATTTACTCCTGATTTAACATTGTCTTATATATGATGTTTGTTCTTTATGCACGTCATAATTCCTTGCCAAATTTGGGCAAATTACATTTTTGATATCATTAAGGTTTGGGGAAGGTTCATTAGAAGTAGTTGGACTCGTAACATTTTAGATTTATCGAATTTAAAAGTTGTTAAAAACGTTAATTTAGTTTCTTAATTTTTGAGCGGATATTTCATACGGATGGTCGTAAAGGTAGTGTCTAGCCTACATAGACACTAAACTCTTCCCTTAAAACACCTGGGCAACTTAGTCATTTTCAAATTTGAAGTACATATACTGCTATAGATTAAAAATAAATCACATACCACTTTCGTCTCGATCATTCCATGGAAAAACAAATTGTTGACGCTCTAAAACCACATGTTTTTAATTTATTTGTTTTCGGCAAACTTTCTAAACTAAACAAGGTCATCAACTTATTTCAGTTTTCCGAACGGTACACTTCGTTCATTCTAGACTGCGCTTTATCCATATTCATCATTCAATCATTGGTAGTTCTTTTCTGGAAATCATGTTGGACTCTTGTGGACATAGCCTTGGTTTGTTATCCTTTCCCGTACTTTCAGTTGGTCACTCTTATTTCCGGTTCCTTAACCGCAATCAGCTTTTATAACCTGCAACATTTGGTTTACGCCATAGACCAGCGATTGAAAGGCGTACCTAAAGTACTTGTAAGGGTTAGTAGGTCACCTTCTAGGTCACTGTGTCAAAACTATAGTAATAGTGAAGTTTTTTTTTCAAATAATTTTAGAATATATGGTTTACATTGTGCGGTTTTTGTTGCGTGATCACGTGGCACGGTCTCTGGTCTATCTTTGACGTGGCTTTGGGGTTCGACCCCGTTGTCAGTCTGTGCAGTTACGTAGTGGCCTTGTATATTTTGTCAGCCTTTTTTGACGTGTCACTAATTTACTGTAAATCCATTCTCGTTGAGAATAGCCCTCGCGATGAGAAAGACATAGTTCTATCCCAGATTCATTATTTGACTGACTTTTACGTAAGTTGTTTTCAGTCTTTGACTCTTTGTTCCGCTTGAAAAGCTTTAAAATGATGAGTTTTAAAATTTGGAATTTTTGTGGATATATAGAAACCACAACGTAACGAAATTGAATCTTTGGAAGAGAAAATTGAAAATAAATTGCCACTTGAATTGGATTTTTATCATCCAGTGGACAAATTGGAATTCGAACTAAAATCTTTGATAATTTTGCCTGAAGCTAATGTTTAGCTTTAGCAAAGTGAAATACTGCACTTCCAAATTAACCATTAACTTTAACCCATCAGCAAAAGGTTGTAATAACCCTAAACCCTACTTTATTTGGACCTTTTCGAATTTGAATATATCCCAAAATTTTTCGTTCCAATAAAGTATAAAAAGCTACTCTAATTAATATACAAACTAATAAAAACACATAACTCAACAACACTATTATTAAAGAGAAAAATCTTCTATTAATGAAGCTTAAATTCATCGCACTTAATCTGCCACATTAATAAGTTATTCTTATCTTATTATACTAAGTCTAATAAATAAATTTATTTCATTTACTTCGTGACACTTACTACAATTGCACTATCATTAGAGTTGTCAAAGCTTTAAGAAATCTAATTAGTATTGATAATATACATAATTTTTTTATTGAAGTTACAGTTTTTTTCCTACGTCTTCTTTATTAATAACAGAATGTAAAATAAACTTTTTCCATCTTGGTTTTTCGCCTTGCGGTTGGCCATGTGCTTTCCACGTAGATGAAATACTCCTTTTCACGAGGGTGGATGTTAATATTGCGTTCCAATTTTCTAGGCAACCAGCTCTGCGCGTGAATTACCATGAAAATTAAAAATCACGTTTCTAATTTTGAATTTGAAACAATTAAGCCTTATTGATAATTGTTTCCATTTTATGAAATTCAAAACAAGTCATTGAATTAGCTAACATGGATAGGCAATCTTGGCGATCTTCCCGTCGCAATTACCATAGAAATTGGCTTTTCTATCGAATAACTGACCACATTTTGTGCTTTTTTATCGTAAATCCATGCGTTGTGATGGCTTTTCGCGGACTTTGGATGTTGCAAGATGCCTTCTTCTTCGAGAATTACACTTGGCAATCCATGATGGCCTCGAATACCTTGGGTTACGGTGTCATCTTTTTACTTACTTTCGTGCAGGAGTTTTTAGCCCCCATTGCGGCCGATACAGCCCGGTACTTACCCGACCTAGTCTCGTATAAAAATTCTAATTTCTTCAAGGTTTGGTTAATTTTCAGGAAACCGGTGTTTTTCTTGGCCAATCCAATGTACAAGTTCATTTGGACTGTGGCTTTTATTAGTCAATGGAGAGGCGTTTGGTTGTTGTACGGTCTTGTGTTGGACGAATTCTTAATGTGGGGTTTGGTCATGTTCTTTGCGAGTACTTTGATCTTGACTTTGAGCGGAACCTTCCAAACGGCTTACTGCTCAACGCCCATGTTCATGACGCGAGAAACAGGCATTGAGAACGCTTTTCAGTGCATAACGCGATATGAAACGAAAGTAAGTCGATAATCTGACTTAGGGATAGAAAATGGTAACCTGACACCCCTTTAAACCTAACCTAACTAAGCTAATTTAAATCCTAATGACACCTAATTTAAACGTAACCTAACCCTGACCAAACGGGTCACTCACTGGGAATCCCGATAAATGGACCTTGTACTAATTCAAGGTCAGTTTTCACAGGCGCGCTGGAAATTTCTGGGAGACTGTTTATACTCCATTTTCATCATTCAAACTGTGGTTGTATTATTCTGGAGAGCAGTTTGGTCTCTTCTAGACCTTTGCTGTTACGAACGTCTGACGTACACTTTCTCAATCGGAACCATTTTGACCTTGATTGCCTACCTTTTCCAAGACATTTTAAACCAATTCAATAAAAGCCTCAAACCTCTACCGAAGAAAATGTTTCAGGTTGAAGACCGTGTTTAAGCACACAAAGACAGGGGGCTTGCTTAACCACTTTTTTGCTTGTGACTGCAGAATTTTTGCGCGGTTTACACGACTGTTTGTTGCGTTTTGTCATGGCACGATCTATGGAATATGATGGATTTGATTTTAAGCGACGATCCCGTTGCTTGTCTTTGCACTTTTTTCGCTGCGGTCTACATTTTGGCGGCCTTTTTCGATTTGGAATTCTTGTATTGCAAATCGGTCCTGACTTTTGCTTCTATATTTCCTGATCCCGAGGAATTCCGCGTTATTGACATAAACGTATTGGCTCATATATACATGGTAACATTATTTGAAACAAAAATTAAGCAAAGATAACGCGTGATGTACTATGTACACAAGATTTGTCTTGATCATCATTACGTGCTTGTTTCCTGGCTACCTCAAGCCTCTTGTCAAGATCCCCCGTAAATTTTGCGTAGCTCAAAGCGTCATAATGACGTCATATTGTTATTTTTTTCTAAGTTAGTATTAGCTTGAAGGAGAGAGTAATGGAGTGGAAACCCCCATACCTTAAGCGTTGCCTTTGTACCCCCACCTACGGCACCATAGTCCTCCCATCATCCCCAGCGGTTAGGTAGGGTCGTGCCGGACGAAATTGTAAAGGACGCTCCCTCTATCTCAAAAATAGAAGCTAGTTCTCATTCAAATAAAATGGCGCTACGCGGCAGCACTTAGCAATCGCCTACGGAAGGGTAGGGGCGTGCGCGAGGTACACTGGGAGAGATATGGTGCCGCAGGTCGCCCATCATCATTTCCAATCCATCTGACTCCCTTATCCCTGGTATTAGGATATCCCTGTTTTGGTCTTAATCCTCCATGATTTCAGACATGTACATCATGAGGAGGTTTTCTTGAAATTCCTCCCCTTTATAACTTAAAGGTACTCTAAAGAAGGCAGCGGCGGGTGGGTAAATATTATTTGAAATACGTCAGAGATACGTGACGCAGAAGAGGCGTGGTTCAAAGAAACTTATAGCGAATTCCACTGACTGCTCTCGGAGCGCTCCCATGGAGCAATAAATATAGGAGACCCTGATTTAGCCAAAACAGTCTTTAACGAAGCCGAGAACTACTTCTCCCATTTATATGGCTCCATGGGAGCGCTCCGCGAGCAGTCAGTGGAAATCGCTATTAGTTCGTTTTATTTCAAAAACTATAATAGTTCAGGGAAAAGACGCTGCAATCTAGTGAGAACAAGGATTAGGTGTCCAGTCCCATACGGAGCCTTTGAATCTTGAAGTCACGTGATATCTTTGACGAATTTAGAGCAGTTTTCACCCACCCGCTGATGCCTTCTTTACAGACCTTTTAACGTAATCATATAATGCATAGAAAATCATAAGACACCTGTCCTTTCTTGAACTGGAAAATGTTCAAGGTGACTAATCCTGGGTACATGGTCTTTATACTCCTTGCTTATTGTTAAATAATGAAATCTATCAAACCAGGAAAACAGCGACCTTCCTAGCTACTTTGATGACAACAGCCACGTTCATATTAACTAAATATAATGTTCTTTTAATTAACTTTCAATTTAGTACAATTATATATTGCAAAATTAAAATTTTCAAGTCAGTTTATTTATTATGGACTAAAAGGTGTTTATGGAATATGAATAAGGGAATAAAATAAATATGTTATGTTTTATAACAAACTTTATTAATAAGATATATGGCGTGCATTACAAAAATAAAGATCATAATTCGGTTTTCCTTTCAATCTTCACTAATTCAACTTCAAAAGTAAGAGTGGCTTCAGGTGGAATTGTAGGTGGGGCTCCCGCGCTTCCGTAACCTAATTCAGGTGGAATTACCAGCTTTCTCTTCTCACTCTCGCACATTCTGTTAACATTAAACAAGTTATTAATATAGTTTAATCGTCGTTAAATTAAATCCAAATTTACCCTAATAATCCTTGATCCCAGCCTTTAATAACTTGTCCCGATCCCAAAGTGAATGTCAAAGGGTCTCCTCTATTATAACTGCTATCAAACTCAGTACCATCCTCTAAGGTTCCGCGATAATGCATATGTAATACGTCGCCTTTACGAGATTTACGATCACATTTTTCTGGTCTTTTCTTTATCCCTATTTGGAGTTTCTTAGAACTTCCTGATGAGGATTTAGAATTTTTATCTTCATCAGCTTGTGCAACAATTTGGAACAGGCACATAAACAGCACAACGACAAAAACAATTTTGCAAAGAAGTACTAATTTGCTGTTCATTTTGGTTATAATAACGTTAATTCACCTAAAAATTGGCAAAAAAAATCAATAAAATTAGGTTAAAAAAACACCCCATCAAGATCTTTGCCTTGACAACACTGTAAGCCTTGGCTATTTCCACTAACGTGGCGTTTTAGACTGTTATTTCTGGCCTAAAAATTATCGTTTAGGGTTAATAAATTAGAAACTCACCTAAAACTTGATGTTTGGCTTTAAAATACAGCGAAAGGTTGCCTAAATTTTGACCTATAATTACAAAATTAGACGTAAAATGCTAAAAAGACCGCATTATCGACTGAGACAAGAATAAATACACTTGCTTTCTCCTCATTGGCTCATAGAAGTCACGAGGGTGTAGATGGGAGCTTCAGCCGGTTCGCGCTAGGTGGACTATAAAGTGTAAATTAAAGCGTAAATTTTGAACCTAAGCCAACACCAGTTTTTGGTGAGAATAATTATTATTTATTGGATAAAACGTTAGTTTTTATTATTTCCGTAATCAATACTTACATCACGCGAGATTTAAAAGCGAGAAATATAATTTAAACGGTACAGTCATAACGAATATTAATTTCAAAAGGCACACACAAAATACGTGGCGGTCTTTTATAGACATCCCAAGCTTCCCGCCAATTTGGATATTTCGTAAAATTTTAAATAGTTTAATATATGATTTTTTTTCGGCGCGTAAAATTGTTTTAATCAAAAAACCTGATAACTTTAATAACAATTAAGCACCGTTAAAATAGACAACCATTTCCATAACGCGCCGAAAGCTCCTAAGTATAATTTTAGTTTTGTGATGGCCATATAATTAATATCTTAAATATTTAGAATTCGAGAAAAATGTTTATTTTACACTAAATCTTTGATTTTATTCTTAGTTTACGATTCAAAAATATCATTATAATACAGTATATTCCTTTTTTAATACACGAATTTACACGGATATAAATAGACCATGTATAGCCTGCCACACTTTGAAAATAGGCCTAGACTTAGCGAGTTTACCTCTAATTTCATCATTTAGTTTTTAATATTAATTTAATCGCTTAATTTTTCAATTTCAATCGTGTTACAATAATGCATAGACAAGTTAGTATATAAGAAAATTCTAAAACGTGTCATATTTTTGGTTTTCTTCATTAATAGGCCTAATTTATACAAATTTCATAAAAACGTGCCAGTAAATTGTGCAAATAGTTTTATTTTCTTAATATTCCGATATATTTTTTTTATTTTAATTTGGCCTTGTTAATTTCAAAGTAATTTTAAAGTTAATAAAAATACCAATTCAAGAAGTCGATCCTCACAAAGTTGTTACACCTATTTTTTGGGGGGGGGGGAACGGTTCATTTACGTCAACTAGTGCCTGTTAGCAATCAAACATAAAAATCCAAATTAGGTCATTGTATAATAGCAGGGATAGATTTAATTTTAGAAGTCGGAATGGAGAACGGCTAGTATTTACTTCAGCCCGACTAATAGCGCAGTATGGAGCCCCTCCCTCCAACACGTAACGAGAAGTTTAAATTATCTTATTGGCTCACTTAAACTACGTTTTGATGACGTTGCTGATGGGGACGGCGAAAAATACGTAAATCTTTTTTACCTCTGTCTCTACGACCCGCCTCTTCTTTATAACCTTCCGTCCCGTAGAAGGGGGTCCGCGACTTTGACGTGCGCCCAGATTACTCTGTTCTCCATTCCTACTTCTAAAATTAAATCTATCCAGGGCTGATAATAGCAATTTGATCTAATACGTTTAATAGAAATTTAACCTAGCATCGTTGACGTTTACGTGCCGGTGTGGCCTACTCGGTCTAACTATTCTGTTCTAAGCCTTTGACAGCGCCTCACCAGGCGTCGCTTTAAAAGAATCTATGACTTATGTCACTTCATGACAAGCTCTCGGTAACCAGTGACAAACTTATGGAACATATCTTATGAACTTATGGTTCAACTCCGTGACCTTCTTGACTTGGTGTTTTTTTCATAACTTTTGTTCCGTAAAATAGAGGGTTGTTGCGCTTTTTCTTTTTTTTTGTTTGCGAGTTTGCTTCATTTTGGCTAATGTAAGATTTTTTCTAAGCTAAAGTGTTTTATAGTGTTTTTATAATATTGGGATAAAGTGATTTTTTAAAAAGTTTTTTTTTTAATTACAAAAATACGGGTTTCTTAATTTTATTATCAGAAAAAATGTAAATTAAAAAGATTATTAAATATTTATATATATATACTTTGAATTTTTTTTTTTTTTTTTTTTTTTCAGTGGAAGGTCAAAAATTAAAACCGGAACATTGGACTTGTCCGTTTTGTTTCAAGTTTTTTTCTCGTAATCAACCATCATAATGCGTCATATATGGATTCAGTTTTTCGTATCCGAAACTTCTATATTTTTTTATTTGGATTGTCATGGAAGCAAAGGCTTAGGACATAATTCCTCAGCGCATTTTTCAACTTTTTCACATATTCGGGTAAGTTTTTATATTTTGGTTTTTGTTTATTAAAGGGACAATCTGTTTCAATCTGAACGATCCCCTTGTAACACAAAGCTGTGTTACAATAATCTTGAAAGAGGAAAGTGCTTTTCTGTAGTAGCATCAAATTTTCCCTCCTCTTTGGTAGCATAGTTGGAACTTAAAGGAAAGACGGATGGAGCTGGAACCTCCATTCCTATTACGTTGCAGTCTGTACCCCCCCCCTACGTCAACGAAGTCCCCCAGCATGCTCAGCGTTTTGGTCATACTGTACCCAAGGCCGGAAATAAGAAAAAAAAATTTATAGGACATGTGTCTAGTGGTACCCCCTTTGACCGGAAAATTTATAGGACATTGTCCACTGGAGTGCGCAAAAATTGCGTCGCGTCTTCATAGTCAAGTTGTCAAAACGTCGGAAAAATTTACTGGTCAACCGTCCAGTGACTCCATTAGTTTTCAAAATATTTATGGGATATTTTAAAATTTTATTGGACAATGTCCAGTGTCCTGTGCTTATTTTCGGCCCTGACGGTACAGAAACATCGAGGAATCTAGTTCTCATACAAATACATTGGCGCTACGTGGCAGCACTTAACAGTCGCCTAACGAAGGGTAGGGGCGTTCGCAAGGTACACTGGGAGACTTCCATTGCCGCGCTGTATCTTACAACTTTTCTCCCAATTTATGGAACTTTGGGGCCATCTTTAGCTGTTTAAAAATCCCAGCGTTCTTTTCATGGCTGGCCACAACTGAACGCGGTTCTTGTTGCTATAACCAGGTGTCACCTAAAACTTATGCCCAACCAAAAACCGCGGTACTATGGGTAAATTTTACGTCCATACATGGGAACGTTGGGAAGGGTCTCTCGTGTTCAACACTCCAGAATCAAACTTTCCTCCTCCAAGACCAAGCTGAGTTACAACAATAAGCAGCAGACGACGGTTGTTGTTAAGTAACTTGCGCCATCTGACGAACTTTCCAGGTGATTCTTACAGAAACTGATTGTCCTATTAATATCTTTAGTATAAGAAATTTAAAAGGGACGGGGCTTTTGATTTTGTTGTTTTTTGGATTTAAAAATTGAGCAGGGCTGTGTTTTCAAACGGTTCATAAATAAACTACGATTTAAAAAAATTTGTGGGTAAATGGATTATGAATAATAAGTGATACGGTGCCAAAAAGTTGTACGTTTGTAGGGAGGGAATTTGCAGACTTGTAAACTTATCAGGTTTCATTTGTGATGTCACAACGTGTATTTGCGGCATTTTCGCGTGCGATATTAGACTTCAATTTGGTCAGTGGTTTTATCTATTTTTGGTCAAGTGCACTGAAAGTTGTAAAAAGCCGTGCTTGCTAATACGCTTTGTTAATCTGGCGTCAATAATGACCAAGTGTCGAAGACGGTCCATCACTGACATACGTCAGAAAACTAGAATCTTTCGTGATCAGTTGAATTTCGTCTTCTTTCGTGAAATGTTCTTAATTGAATCCATTTGTTTTTCGTGTTTTTTTCTTGGCATACATGCATTTACTATTTTAAAATTTCTTTATGATCATTATTCATTACTGGTTTTTGCAGTGTGTAGTGGTTGTGGCTTTTAAATCCATTATCAATTATTCAACGCCTATTTCATATATTTAGTTTCACTAATTTGACTTAAAAAGCAAATTTATTCGGAAATTAAGTTAAAAATCTTGTGTTGTGTATTCCCTTTTTTAGTATAAATATTATATTTCTGTTTATTTTGAAAAAGTGCGTGTAAAATAATGATTAGTTCAAATTGAAACCACGCATTTATCTACAATATTAATGAAGATACAAGCAATTAAGATTTCTTTCAAGATCCTACGCGTTAGGCCTTTTATACTTTAGGTTTAGAGTGGCCTATTACATGCCTTACACAACATTACGTCATCATCTGACTCTCAGAGAGGTTTGTCGCTAAGGCTTCCGCTTAGGCCTAGTTGCTCATGTTTTTTTTTAATATTGTAGATGGTTACGTGGTTCCAAATTGAAATGTTTATTATTTATACGCACTTTTGAATATAAAAAGAAACGAAAATTTTAGCCCGGTCCTTACCTTTAAGGAAGATGTATTATACCACCATTTCTTACATAAGTCTATAATTTAACGTTCCATAAGTGTAACTCTAAAAAATCACCTCGATTATCTATTTATCTTTATAAGTAGTGTCTTTACTGGTAACTTACGCCAATCTTCAAGAGCTGGAGAATAATGGAGATATCATTCTTAAACATTTTTTCTTAATTAAGCTGCTATGTAAGGTTTTGGCTTACAGCAGCTAAGGGGAAGAAATCTCTCTTAAACCGTGTCAAACTTATGGAACGGGAGTTATAAACTTCTAATACGCATTTAATCGAACTGTTCCAATGTGTTTATCATTGAAATTCATTATCATTTACGAATTCTTGCAAATTTTCTCGATTCACGAAAAGTTCAAAAAGAGTGAACGAGTTTTAAAATAATATATCTTTTTGAATATATAATTTTAATTTCGCGTCCTATTTTTAATTTCTGGTTTTAAACTAAGACTTTCCAAATCTTTGGGTTCCGAAGGAAGGTTGTCTCTCCATGGAACCGCCACCACCTCCTAAAGAGAACCTACCACTGCCGAAACTTGATTGTCTCGGCTCGTGTTCGTCTCTTGGGCCCATGTGTAATTTCGGGGGTTTACCCCCGCCTTGTAATAATCTGTCTTCTTCCGTCGGGGCCGCCTTGAAGGCGATGGGAGAACGGCAAGATGCCGGGTCCTTGTCCGGGGTCATGTTCATGGGGCTAGAAGTTGGGTGGGCGGAAGGGGGCGGATGGGGTGCCTTGCGAGCCCTTTGTTGACGTTGTCGCTCCACTTGTTTCGGGGTTAAGTGACTTCCGTGGTACGAAGTCAACGCCTTGAAGAATGAACAGATGCAACCCATTGTTTATCTCTGGTCGATTGGTTTATAAGCTGCGGATTCTAGAAGAACGTATTGATCCGCTTTTCAGCTCATTTGGAAAATTGTTAACCTGTAGAAGAAAACGGTAAATTGCCAATATTAGACGTACAACTATTATTATCTGAAGCTCTCGTTGATGTAGTTTTTATACTATAAGCAAAAGTATATAGATATAAAAACAAAAAGTACACTTCGTTTAAACTTGCTCGCGCCGTGTAATATGAGAAGCCCTCTTTTATCCCAGAATAGTGTCGACCCCCTCCTCCGCGTATGATAACCTTCCAACCGTGGCACAGGGAACAAGCCGTGAATAGGCTCAAAATTGACGTTTCGATTGCCAGCATCATTTACTACTTTTTATAAACCTATGACGTCAAGAAGCTCTTCCCTGGTTGGATAGTTCCTGTAGGCGGTTGAGCGGAGGGTAGTTTGCTTCTCGGTTTACATGGCGTCTACAGCCAAAGGCAGGAAATTGTTAATGAAGTGTACTTTTTGTGTTTATATCTATACACTTTTTGTATAAGGTATCGTTGGATAGGACAACCTTCTGGATGCGAAACTCTTAGCATTTAAATCGCCAGAGTTCGGACGTCTAAAAATTAAAGATTTTTTTTCCAAAACCGTATTATCCTAGAGTTCTGCTGGATAGAAGACAATGTTATCTATCACACCCTCGAAGCGCCATCCCTTTGGTATTTAAATTACCAGAGTTTAATACCTTATATTATGACCCCCGTGATAGGTCACTGTCTAACAGCAGCAGTCGTCCTTCTGAATTATTTTACACTTACTCTAGAAAATTGGATATTTTACAACTTTCTGGGAAATTACGCGAGCTCTTCATCCTTTTTTATTTAATTAAGCTAATGGAGACGAAACATTGTTAAAGCTTAAAAGGTTATTTTAGCCATGACGACCTCCTCGTCTTAGGTTTTCTACCACATTATGGGCGTTTACATTCAATTTAAGGCAAAAGAACCCAAGAAAATTAACAGCGCTTAATTTTCTTTATCTTCTTTCCTGTGAGATTTAACATTGCGTCTACAGGGTGTTTCTGAAAGTTCTGTGAGAAATAGTGTCAAAAATGTTCAAGGCATTTTGCCGTCCGGGCCTCAGTTTTTAAGATTGGAGTATTTTACGGATTACCCCTTAAACTTAATTAAGAAACTGAAAGACAATGACTTCTAATTTAATTAAGGGGTCATGCCTAAAACACTACAAACATAGAACATTTTAAACTCAAAATCACACGAGGAACCTCCCCCTGATATACCTTTCAGCAGAAGTTAGATGAGACTAAAAGTAAAGAGCTCTAGCATTGGTAGTAGATCCTGTCGGGTGCTTGAATCTAGTTCGCCCGTCTACCGCCGCCCGCCTCTCACGTTTTGGAGGGAAAATTCAGAAACCGCTACCAGAGGGCCAACCGTTGGTAAGTTATCAAGAATATTAACTTTCACCAAGTGAAGGATTTGGTTAGCTCAGTACTTCTAGTCTCATCTCACTTCTGCTTTCAGTAACACCCTGTATAATTATCTAACGCAGCTTTGGGCTGGGTTAATTGGATACTTTCTAACCCCCCCCCCTTCATAAGGAGATTACATAATATAACAAATTGTTTGAGGTTCATATTCTTCAAATTAGGTATACTTGCCTTAATTATTAGGCGTAACAGTTTAATTTTGCCTAAAACGATCACGGTTCTTTTTATAGTACTAATAAGGCTGGTAATCTCTGCATTTTATGCACACCAAAATTTAAATTGCGAAAGTTAAATAGCCAAGTGAGAATGGCTTGATTACTTTGTTAATGAAAAGGTGAAATATTAAGTGAATAATGTTTTAAGTACTTTAAAATCCACTAGATCAAAGATGAAAGTTCTTTTTAACTTTACATTATCTTTAATTAGTCCCTTGTCACACCAAAAGTTCCATAAAGAGTTCGATATACTCCACCATAAGTTTATCATGCCTCTAAGTAGAGAAATGGCTGCTACTCCTATGTCAATAGTGTTTGTCTGGCTCCCTTTAATGAAACCCTATACTCTCCCCGTATCATTTATCACCTCAACTTCAATACAAAATTGTACTGCCTAGCCTAGCGTTTCTTTTATCCCTTTTAGAATGTTTCAGGACTGAAACCGCCACTATCTCACGAGAGTTCGTTCCCCCCCCAAATGCCTGCCTATACGAAACGTAAAAATCTCCTTTATTCCATTAGATGATTTTTTCATGTGACCCATTTAGTAATCGTCTCGACCGCTTGGTGGCTGCGCCGCGACAGAAATTTCAAAATTTTCTCTCTTCGGATCTTAGCGCTATACGAGTTCTGACGTCACAGTAGCCTGCGGAAGATGCCCAGTTGTAACCCATATTATAAAAAAACCGTTTTTACAAACGGAAAAAACCTGATATATACTACATCGTTGATTTTGGGTCGCCACTCACTGTTCTTGTCACGGCTTCTAAGGGACAGATATTATTTATTCTAACCGTTTCATATAACACCACCATTTATTAAAGCGGTAACATTGCGTCATGACAATTAATATCACATGTCATGACAGCACCAACTATTAAAGCGGTAATCTTAACACATTTTCTTTACTTTTTATTTCGGCTGACATTTTTTGAAGCTAAAAATAAATAATTTTTACCATAACAACGAAGTTATGGTAAAAATGTCAGCCGAAATAAAAAGTAAAGAAAATGTGTTAAGATTACCGCTTTAATAGTTGGTGCTGTCATGACATGTGATATTAAATGTCATGACGCAATGTTACCGCTTTAATAAATGGTGGTGTTATATGAAACGGTTAGAATAAATAATATCTGTCCCTTAGAAGCCGTGACAAGAACAGTGAGTGGCGACCCAAAATCAACGATGTAGTATATATCAGGTTTTTTCCGTTTGTAAAAACGGTTTTTTTATAATATGTGTCCCTTCCTTGAAAGGCTTGGTCTTACTAATAATGAAATATGAAATGATTAATTTCAAACGGAATGGATATTTATGTGTCCCTTCCATGAAAGGCTTGGTCTTACTGATAATGAAACGAATCGGAGAACGACAGAGATACGTGCATTGTAACTCAAAGAGAGTCCAAGTCTCAATAAACGAATCGAAGATACGTGCATTTTAACCTCAATGCCTTGGAGTTAGGAGAATTTTGAACTCAAGTACGTCGTTAAAAGATCCCCCACCATGATAAGAGATAGAGCCTACCCTCGAGAAAAACCTACGCGACCTATACGCTCGTGGCAGCACAAGGGTTGAAAACGAATTGTCGTTTATTCGCGTGAAGTCGTAGGGTTGCCATTTCTGCACCTCAAAAATACTTACGCTGAGGGGTCCTGTTTGCAACACAACGGTTAAAAATGAATTGGCGTTTATTCGCTTGAAGCCATAGGCCTGCCATTTCTGGCGTCAAAATTATCTACTCTCCCGTTCCAAAAATTTGCCCGTACAAAGGCAGGAAACTCGAACGACCCGTATATATCAGCCAGTCTGTCGACTGGCTTAAATTTGTGTACTTAGAGCCATGATAAACTTATGTCTCCAGTAATAGGTAGTTGATTTTCCCTAAGGGATCACTTTTTCAATATTTTTATCTATACTGTATATTTTAAGTCCCACCTTTATTTATATAAACCCTCCGTAATCTTATGATAAATTCATTATTTTCTTATATTTTAACTGAATAAGGGTGTGTCTTTTGACTTTTATTACTCTATGAAGATCCATTTAATGGCATTTGAATTTAGATATATGTTTCTTATCGTTTAATATATTTTTATAAACCATGAAGGAAAACCTATTATGGTTCAGACTACTGATAATTCAAACATCGACTTTCCCATAATCTTTTCATCTTTCTATTTTCTTCTATATTATGGATAAATTTATTCTTATTTATTTACCTAAATTTGCATGAATTACTTTCTGTATTTTACTATTTTTCCCGAATATAAAATTCTATTTAGTCACTTGTTACAGATGACACGTAAATGTATTAGTTTTATCGTCTAAAATATGAGATCAACAAATTTGTATTGACCTCAATTTGTCGCTGCTCCTTAACAGACAGCAAGAAGTGATATCTAGGGAGAAGGTATAAATTCGCCACATTTCTAGCTTTATCTCCAGTCCAAACGTAGGTCTGGAGTCAACCCCCGCCCCTCTAAATTACAACCAGAATCTCATTGGTTCTTGAAAACTCACGTCAGCGCGACGCGAATGACGAAAATTACGTATTTTCCGACTGAGGAGAGGCGAAATAGCTCGGTCTCCTTTTACGTCCCCTCTTGTATTTTGAAAGGGGGACTGGGACTATGGCGCGCTAATACTTAGGGATCTTACACCTTCTCTATAGTAAACTAGATATCACTTCTTGCTGACAGCCAAGACCACGCTCGCTACCAGACTCAGTTTGCGCAAAAATATAAATATTTCTTATTCTTGGAATCTTTAAGGCGCCATAGACCCCCTATTAATATCTTTTTGAAGGTAATAGGAAGGGCTTAAAACGTTGATCAACTGCTTGCTCCTCCTTCCTAGCATTTCATTGGCTATTCACATATATATGACAACCGTCAACGCATTCAGCAGATGCAAAGATAACTTGTTTACATTTGGATTCGACACTCATTGGTCGCGGAAGTAGCCGCACAGATCGCTAGCTACGTCAATATCACGTGGTTTCTAAGTTCAAATATATTATGTATGCCGTCAGTGGTGACGGTGTCTAACCCTCATCCCCTTTAATTCGACCAGAAAGGCCCAGAAAAATGTCTGGTTTGTACTGGCTAGCTTGATCCTTGAAGGAGATAGGGATGGAGTGGTAATCTTCATACCTATAACGTTGCCCCTGTGCCCACCTACGGAACGGCACCGAATCCCTCCCAGCATCCTCATCGTTTAGGTAGGGTCGTATAGTATGAAATCGTAACGGGCGCCCCTTGTGTCTAAAGCTAGTACTCGTACAAATACAATGGCGCTAAGCTGCAGCATATAACATTCGTCTACCCAAGGGTAGGGGCGTGAATGCGCAAGGTACACTGGGAGGGTTTCAGTGCCGCAGGTCGCCCATCTTCTTGCCACTCCATCTTCCCTCTTTTCTCCCTGCTTGATCAACACTTAAGAAATGTAACAATGCGTATTCACGGCTCACGCTACTCGGTTTTCAAAAGAACGTGTTCGAGTCTCCGAGAGATACCGAGTGGAAACCGCTGGGGTCTCATCGATTTTTTGGGCCCCACTTTTTGGCCTATACGTACACTTGTACATATGTTACTTTATATTTTTGCCCATCAAAAAATGAGTAAATCCAGAATGGAATAGTACTTCCTATCTCGTGTATGTACTACGTATACGTAGATCTTTTTGAGCGTAACTAGTTTTTAGAGCTCTTTATTTGAGCTCCATAGACTACGTGAATTTCCGCTTGAACGCCTTTTATTAACTTATCTTTTTAACTGTAGGTTGATGTCGCGTTTGTGTGTAGGTAGATGTTACCATATGTGGATAATACTATACTATTTTTGAGTTCCTAAGAAATAGGTCTGGAGTTATACGGTACCATTAGAGGTGTTGGAAAGTAAATAGATAAGTGTGCGGACAAGCGTTGCAGGTCATTTGTGAGTGCAATTCAACCGCTATCTACGACAGACTTCACATATTGGAAATTTGTAAAAAAAATTGATTCTATAAAAACAACATGATGCAGAAATTTCATTTGGGTGGGCCCAAATTTATTTAGTGTTTAGATAGTGCCTACACAGAAAGGAAACGCATCCTGGTTTACAGTCCCTAAAACACTCGGGCCACTCCGTACCTTAGCTATAAGTCAGTAAAATTTGCAACTGGTACGTGAATTAGAGTGGCCTTGATGCACTAGATCCTAAGCTCTCCTTGCTTGTCAAAAGCGGCCAATATTCTTATCCCTTATGAATATTTTATAAGTCGTTTTTTCAAAAAGATATTTGTCATTTGAAATCAGGTGTACTGTCGTTTTTCTTAAGTGATTTCGCTCTCGTAGAATTGACAGCATTTTCAAAGAACCGCGGAACGGAAACTAGATACAACGATTTAACGTTGGAATGTCGACTTCCGGTTATAATACGGATTATGACTCGAGAACCGGATGTCAGGACTCCAAGCCTCTTTCGCCCATAAGGGCTATTTCTTTTTCTGAACTCCAGCTTGCAAAAGTTACATAGATAAAAACAAAAAGAGTATTTCGTTGAAGCTTGCTCCCTCCTTGTAATATGAGAAATCCACCTTTACCTCTCCGAATAGTGTCGCCCCCCCTCTGCGTATGATTACCTTCACGACCGTAGCACAACGAACATGCGTGAATAGGCTCATATAGTAGCAGATGACATAGCTCTAGACCAAGAATAAACTTTTGAATCGCCACCATAGAGCACTATTTTCTTTAAACCTTTGACCTCAAAGAACCTCTTATCTAATTGGATGGTTCGTGTATAGAGGTTTAGAGGACGGTCGTATTCTTCTCGTTTTACATGGCGTCTACAGCCAAAGGCTGGTAATTGTGAGCGAAGTATTCGTTTTAGAGGACTGCAAAGGCTTTGGGAAAACTCCAACTCCATAGAAAGCCAAGGGACTCCCTCATTTTTGGTCGGAGTTGGAGTTGGGTAAAATAAATAATTTGGCTTTGGGTGGCTTTGGGAATATTATCTCTGAAATGGAACGGAGTCGGAAGGGAGTGGAAATATTTCGAAAACTTATACGGGAGTCGGTCGGGACTGGATTATTGTTGGATTCAGGTGGCTTTGGCTGGCGTTGGCATTTATAGTATCCAAATGGAGTTGGTGGCATTAAGAGCCAGCCTTATTTTATTCAACTGGAGTTGGGTGGCATTAGTGATATTAGTCAATTTTTCCTCTTTGAATTTCCCACGCGGTTGTTTTGGCGCAAGCGGGATGCATGAAGTTCAACCCCACACAGACGGCACATGACGGTCGCGGCTGGTACAGCCGTCCCTCCGCAAAAAAATCAAAATCATTGCTGTGCGAGAGAAAACGAAACTAAAACTATTTGTTCTTTTTAAGTTAGAGAGTCATAAATTTTTCCGTCGCCTTAGATTAAACGTAAAAAGGAAAACTACAATTATAAACAATGTTCGAGTTTATAATAGAAATAATTGAAAAAATTCAGTGGAATAACGTTGGAAAACCATAATATATTAGTTCATAATATACCACACGGCCGGCTGGGAAACGTTGGGGTAAATATAAATGAACATTGGTTAGGTTAAATGCTTTTGTGTTTGGAGTTAGAAAGTTTGTTGGAGCTCTCATTGGCTTTGGCAGAGATGGGAAAATTTGTCGGATATCTCATTAGTTTGGTCAAGGATTAGAAAACTTGTCGCATATCTCATTGGCTTTGGCAGGGATTATTAGAAAACTTGTCGGATTTCTCATTGGCTTTGGCAGGGATTGGAAAAATTGTTAAATTTCACATTGGCTTCGGCAGGGATTGGAAATATTATTGAATTTATCAATTGGCTTTGGTAGGGATTGGAAAGATTTTTAAATCTGTCAATCGGCTTTGGCAGGGATTGGAATTCGTGTGAAACTTCAAAATTGGCTTTGGCAGAGATTCAAAAATGAAATGAACTTTAGCGTGGCGTTAGGGAGGAGTTGAAAATATAGCAATGGCGTTAGGGTGGCTGTGGCGTTTGTGAAAATTTTACCATTGGAGTTGGCAGGCTTTGGGAATGACTTTTTTCAGTTTGCAGCCCTCTAATTCGTTTTGGATTTATCTATGAACTAGCTTTGGTTCCTTCGTTGTAAAGACATAGCTAAAATAAGCCTGTATTTATTTTTTTGAAATTCATGAAGTTTTAAAGTTCTCTATAAACTTTAATAGTGACAGTAGAGTATTTAAGTATACCCGAGACCTGCTGAATAAATCATGTGATAAAACTGTCTAGATTGATGTACCTATCAAAGTAGCACTTTCCACCTTTAAGTCCTCGCCGACCAAGTGTAAATTACCACGCTGAAATTGAAATTTGACCTGAAACCTTCTAAACTATACTAGTGTTTTGTTTTACTACCTGTCTCTCGCTCTCTCTAAGTTGCTAAAGAAGTGGTTTTTTTTCCTGTATTTTTGTTTTTGTAAAGTCGATCTCCATTTGAAGATATATTACTATGGGAAAGTGGCTTTTATATTAAAACAAGCACAAATTGAAGATTAGATTCTATGAAGAACTGATATCTAGTTTATTAGGGAGAAGGTATAAATTCGCCACATTTCCAGCTTTATCTCCAGTTCAAACGTAGGTGCGGAGTTAATCCCGCCTCTAAATTACAACCAGCATCTCGTCGGTTCTTGAAAACTGACGTCAGCGCGACGCGAATGACGAAAATTACGTATTTTCTGACTGAGAGGAGGCAAAATATATCCCGGCCTCCTTTTACGTCCCCCCCTTGTATTTTGAAAGGGGAACTACTATGGCGCGCGAATACTTAGGCATATTATACCTTCTCCCTAATAAACTAGATATCACTTCTTGATTCTATGTGTTATAGTTAAAAACAGTTGACAAAAGTCAACAGACCCTTTTTTCAAAAGTAGGCTTATAGTAGAGTTAGCTATGGCTTCAAACAAAAGGACTTCGGTTAACTGGTAACGTTCAAGTACTAACTAACGTCACTCTTTGGATGTTCCGACGTAACCCTGTACCTAGCAGTTGATTCTGCCCCCATTTAAAAGGCATCACAGTTCCTTGGACAATGCAGTGCACTGTGGCACCGTATTCAATTACACGTATGAATAATAGAGCCCCTGGACCAGTTCCCATCGGAACCAGTGGTTAAGAATATACTGTGTCATAAAAGGGCATGCTACCAAAAAGCGTGAAGTGGCAGCCAAAGGGTATTTTTGAGCCTTTACAGTATGAGTTTGTGAGACTCTTTTCCAAAAACAAACCTGTATAGAACAAAGGTTGTATTTCGAATACATGTTTAGGCTATATAGTTGAAGCGATGTAATTCCATTCTCGCGAGTGGCACGGTAATAGGATGTAACGCCCATTCGTGCTAAACTAACCTTTCTATGTACGTATATAATGTTCAGTTCGGCGGCAGTCTGACCTTTTATTGAAAATAACAGTTTTTAGACTGTTTTGCTTTTCCAGCCAATTGTTAAAGGAAGTGTGTCAAGTCGGTTTTGAGCTACTTTCCATTTTAACCTTAATTTTGGTAAAACAATGCTTGGAGTGACGTAGTTTCGCCTAACTATATAGTATACATTATAACTATTGTATCGGAAATGGTTATATTATTTCCTCGTCTTATTCCTAGGTCGGAAAATTGCATTTTTCTGATGGGATTTTTAAATTTTTTGCTGTTGGTCTAGACTGTGGAGATTATGGACTTTACAACCCCATAGTGAGTTAATCCGGGGCTAAGGATCTTTCATAGAATAAATTAATTTAGATTACTTAAGATATCTCCATTTGCATGAAACTGAAATGAAAGAGTTTTTTAATTACTATGTTCAAAATTATTCTTTTAACTGTGTCTAAAATGAGGATTAAGTCTTCATTTGTTCGGCAATAGTTAAGCTACCCGGTGTTACCCGTGGTGTTTTAAGAAACTTCAAACCGTTTGGAGTTTCCAGTCTATGTAAACACTGTTTGGGCCCATCCATGAAATTAATTTATTTTTAACTTTTAAATTCAACAAAACTAAGCTTAATTTGGGGTTAATCATGAAGCTGAAACGTGACGTGGTCTAGCATAGGACGTTCTTTACAAGCTTTATGGATAAGAGTTATCCGAAGACCTAACCTTAAGAATAACTCTAATGAACCTTCCCCTAGTGTTACAGATATCAGAAGTTCTTAAAGGGACTGCAAAGAAGGCATCGGCGGGTGGGTAAAAATTATTTGAAATACGTCACAGACATCACGTGATGCCAAGATACAAAGACTCCTCATGGAGTGGAACTAGACATCTAGTCCTTGTTTTTTGCGAGATTGTAGCGCTAATTACCATGAAGTGGTTGTTTTCGAAATAAAAACGAACTAAGCTTCTTTGACCCACGCCTCTCCTCGGTCACGTGCATCTGACGTATTTCAAATAATTTTTACCCACCCACCTTCTTTACAATTCCTTTAAGATATGTTCCATAGGTTTGTCACTGGTTACTGAGAGCCTGTCATGAAGTGACGTAGGTGAAACGTCATAGGTTCTCGTAAAGCGACGCCTTGTGAGGCGCTGTCAGACTAAATAGGAAGATGGACTGCAAAACTAACCGAGTGTAGTCAATTCTCACGTCGTTTCGAATTTGCTCTTAAATTAAAATTAACTTATTGTGACAAAGAAACCACTTTCTCAAGTATATATGAGAAAATAATAATAAGAAACTAAGGCTACAACTTTAAAAGATTGCGTGAAGGAATTATGTCAGCCTCTCTTTATTACTACAATGGCGTGTCCCCGCGTCTCCCCCTTCCTAGGCAGAATGTACTGCATGTTTGAGCATAAGCGCTGATTTTTACTTTGATTGAAAAGCTGGGCTCCAATTTTTTTCCTTCCGTAACCTAAAATTAGTTTCGTAGTCAAGCTGCAATGGATATTTTTCGTTTCGTTTAATATATCGATTGCATATTTTATTTCCCAAGCGAGGGAATTAGTATGCATTATTCATAAGTTCTGGATACTATTTTTGAAGAAAGTTTTAGTTTTATTCCTTAAAATGTAATTTACGGTCCACCGAGTCTAAAATTACTCTTGTCTTGGGATAAACAGGAGTCCATCACGCGCAGGTTTATGAACTTCTGGTGTAAACTAAATTAGATCTCAACAAATGAAAATATTGCCTTTGGCAAGGTAAAATTCGTGTGTAAATGATTAGCTAACATGTTGGGGTAGCCACGTCAGTTACCGACAAGTGCTTTAAGTATGGAGATGCTATAAGGGGAATATCGAATTTAGGAAAAATGTGCACTGTCTCAGAAAACTGTACTTCGTTGTTGCCCGGTTACTATTGTCAACGACGTTTCCTACAACAAGGATCACGTGGTGCGTGCCTTCTTCAATGGCTTGCGCGATGAAGGATGCGCGTAGATAAACGAGCTGGGTACTTCCCTTTGTTTACCTCACCCTTACTAGAATAAGCCCCTTCGATGTAAAAAAGGTGATAGGCAACTCTCACTATCGGGGTGTACAAGGGTTTTGACCCATAGCCGTCTCTGCGCTGGAGCCTAAACGCCTAGAGCGCAGGCGCGAGCCGCGCGAAAAAGCGAAATGAATTCAATGTTTACCCCTGTGTCTTTCCCTCTTAGTTACATCGAAGAGCTGGCTTATAAGGAAGAGGCTCATTCCAATTCCTCCAAAATGGCGGCGAAATTTACAGAGGCAATTGAGGAATTACTCCTGATTGGTTAAGTGACGGCTTGACGTTTAACAATGGAGATTCTCACCACTTTTAGCACTCACTCCCAATAAAGCCTCCCACCGACTTTCACAGCTCTCTCTTCAATGAAGGATTAGTTTATTCGTGCATCAGATGTTTTTCTCCTACCAGTTCAAACCGCGTTTACATCCCCTGGAAGCGACCCTGGCGAATTAAGACTCCTTGCTCTTTATCCTCCTCCTAGACCCGAGTAACTCAAACCTGTCCCAGTTTAATTTAAGAGCGTATAGCGTCGATCCCTCTTCCCGAGTCCTCGTCCTCGTCCAAATGCCATTATCTCTTTGGCGTCCCAACTTTTCCTCTTTTAAACCCCCATGAGATTGGTTTTGAGGAGTGTGTAAGATACTAACGTAGTGCTCAGCTTTCTCTTCATTCTTGACCAGTGCGTGTAATTAAAGTAATTATGATAGTTTTCTCTTCCTCCTTATCCTTCTAATCATGAGAGAAGGATTCTCCTAATTAGTTCTGCTCTGATCCCGCGCCCGCTCCTCCGATATGCCAAACCAACAGGGAACATCCAAGGGGAGTGAAAAAAGCAATTTTCTCTTTCCTGTTTAGCAGTTCCCATCAGGGTTGATAAATGAAGTGGTTGTGTTGTTGTGCGCGAATATAATTCCATGTGTTATTGTAAGCAACACGCAAATTTGTCTGTTTTTCTGTTAGTAACGTTTTATTCGTTAATCTGTTAGTTGCAGTTTACTGGTTTGTGACCATTTTTTTTTTTTTTTCGGTTTGTTCATTTAATTTTCCAAGTTCTGTTTTAAAAACATCCCGAGTATTTACCACGTTATTGGAAGGGTAGAAATGTGGCTATAACATGTACCAGAAGTAAGATGAGACTAGAAGTACTGAGCTAACCAAATTCGTCACTTGGCGAAAGTGAATTTTCTTGATGATAACACAACAACGGTTGGCCTTCTGGTATCGGTTTCTGAGTTTTCCCTCCAAAACGTGAGTCGCCGAACTAGATTCAAGGAGCCGCGTCCGTGTTCTGCGGCTTTAGGTTGAGGGGAAGGGGGTGGGAAATTTTTTTGGAACTCGACCAATTTTTTCTCTCTAGTGTAGGCGCGATGGAAGCGGGATAAAATCCTCAAATTTGTTCACTAGTACCAGGATCTACTACCAATGCCAGAGCTCTTTACTTCTAGTCTCGTCTTACTTCTGCAGTTACTCAGAGGACTTGCAAATTTGCAATTATAGTTGAGTTTTGTTACTCCAAAGTAACGAAGTATTCGTGGATGGGGGATTGTAAGAGACAAGTGGTTATGCATTTTTCCAAGCATGTATGGGCCTCTAGCCTTGATTGTATAAAACTATTCGATGTAACTAAGAGGGGAAAAACACGGGGGTAAAAAATTGCCTTCCATCTCGTTTGCGGCGCCTGCGCTCTAGGCTTTTTGGTTCCATGCAGAGAGTGCGCAGAGATGGCAATGGATCAACCCTTTTGTATGTCCTGATATATCGAAGAGACTTATCCAAAGGATTTCCCGGAATCTCTTATAATGCCAGAGTTCTGAAAGTGCAACAAGGATTTCCCGGAATCTCTTATAATGCCAGAGTTCTGAAAGTGCAACAAGGATTCATTGGGAAGTAAGAAAATAGACAGTCTGTTTTTCCAAATACCTTAATCTTCTAGCCGTTTTTTTTTTTGTTGTAATCTCAATTAAGTATTTAATATGGTTGGAAATTAATGAAGTATACGACACACTCGGAGGATTTGCGTGAATCTTTGATAACACCACAGAGCTCGAAAAATCCCCGTTTTATTGGGTCTGTTTTATATTGTAGTAATTGTGATAAAAGAAACTTAAAATGTTTCATAAAAAATAATAAATATTATTAAATAATACGTTCGCTGTAGATATAATCAATATCTTAAACCATCTTTAAAAAAGTATTCTACCATTTAAATTCATCAAAATTAATAATTTTGTTGGTGGGTTTTATTGAATGGGTTTTCTCTGGTGAGTAAAACCCAATAAAACCGTGGGTTTTATTTTTGGGCTGGTTTTTTTTGGATTCGAACCTTGTTAAACCAAAGTTCTTATACACTCAAAAGAAAGGGGAGTAGAGAATTCGAGTCTGCGCTCATAATCAAATGCGCAATAGCATTATGTGATGGATGGATCTACGTTGCTTGTAGTATGAATAGTTAAACCAAGAAGTGATATCTAGTTTATTAGGGAGAAGGTATAAGATGCCTAAGTATTCGCGCGCCATAGTCCCAGTCCCCTTTCAAAATACAAGGGGGGACGTAAAAGGAGGCCGGGCTATTTCACCTCTCCTCAGTCGGAAAATACGTAATTTTCGTCATTTGCGTCGCGCTGACGTGAGTTTTCAAGAACCAATGAGAGGCTGGTTGTAATTTAGAGGGGCGGGGATTAACTCCGGACCTACGTTTGGACCGGAGATAAAGCTGGAAATGTGGCGAATTTATACCTCTTCCCTAGTTAACTAGATATCCCTTCTTGGTTAAATATTATCCACGAATCCATAAACAAAATTGCGATAGAGAAAAACAACAAGCATTTCCAATAATTAGATACGTCTGATATAAATTTAATCGTAACAACGTCCTAATCACAGAATCTCCCCACCTCCTCTTTTCCTATTTAGTCCTCCTCAATCTCGTAAATAAATAGCAAATAGTCGAGCAGCGAGCGAGCGACTCGATAGAGATTCCCTCACAGGTAACTAAGGTAGAGTCCCTCTATACGATGTCCGTGTTTGGAAATCGTTAATGCTAATTTCTGTCTCTCCGTTCTGAACGGAGACCAGCATGGACTATATATATAGGAGGAAGCTTTATGGAGAACCCTGCCGTATCTACCCTTATATCTTCGTGATATACAGTTGAAAGAGTATTAGAGTCCCGCGGTACACTCATGGCGTTGGGATTTTACTTACGACATGTATTGCCAGAAATTTGTAACTCAACGTGGGCCATGCAGTTTGTACTCGGGATTTTTCGCGCCATAGTACGACCACGTGACAAAACACTTCTGCACTGATGGCAATATGGCAGAATTAATTACGCAACATGAGTAATCTGGATTCAGTAGTAGCATACTCTATACTTCTAGCGCAGGAGGCCCTTCCCATGCATGGACGTAAACTTACCCATAATACCCCTGTTTGTGGTTGGTCATAAGTATAGGTGCTACCATGAATACATAAAGCTAATTGGAATCTCTGTGCCACCATATCTCCCATGTTAATTTCTACACTGGTTTTGTGGGCGGGCTTAAGTATTCTCCGTCATGTCTCATAATTCTGACGTCTTTCTAACTGTGATTCCATTGGTTGGTAGCCAAGCGAGGTCCGGGACGCACGCAAGATTGAATCATTCAACACGCAGCGAGATGGATTATTTGCGAAGTAAAATTCGTCATACATTATGATTAGTCCAGCTCTTCCCTCAAAATCCGCCTAGATAGACGTTGAGAAACTGACTGTACAATGATTCTTATTAGCTATTAGCTGTATATTACGAAAACACAGGTTTGTCAGACTGTGAACTGACCTGGAGATGTCAAATACTTGGACATCTGTTTGAGATTCTGTCCAGGACGTCCAATATAATTAAGGAGACAAATTACTTGTCGAAATAGAATGATCGAGGGATCGGAAACAGGAAGAACCCGTGTAAGACCTGACAACATACGGTTTAAAGATATATTTAGCCGTACCTGTAATCTCAGGTTGTTTTTCGAATCTCGATGCTTCACTGTCATATTGCCAAACAAATAACGGTACCACCCAGTGTGAAAGTACAGTCTGAGCTCGTTGAAACCTAAGATAGCTATTTATAGGTTCTAATCTTATTGGTAATAGTCAACAGGCCCAGTTCAGGAGTTCGTTTACCATTGAATTTTATAAACCCTTTAGGAAGGATAGGGGAACTGGGAGCTTTGGCGCTACAAAACTGTGTTGGTATCAGCACAGGGTTCATAAAAATCTGGGAAACGTGGTGAAAATGTCAGGGAAATGAATTGTTGACTAATAATTCAAGGAAAACTTAGGGAAATTTATAATTTTTAGTAAAATTAAGGGAAATTTGTGAGGCTTGAGTAAGTTCGCCAATCCCGTAGTTATTACTCCAAAAAAACCTCCCGCAGTTACTAGGTGGCGTTGCATCTAGAAATATCAGGGAAATATATAGGGATAAACGTGGAAAAATCAGGGAAATCCAAAAGTTGTACGAACCCTGCCATTGAGCGTTACAGGGGACTATGGGAACATGTGTTCAAATAAATATACGTGAATCATGGGACCATAAGGCAAGAATGTTCGTTGGAACCCTGGGCAAGTACCCATCTGGCCCAATGAATAACACTGTTCTGTCTAAAAGGTATGGGCACCGAGGGAAATTAAATGTGATATAGGCTCTATGGGCTCGCGTCGCGAGAAAATTAGTTCTTATGAAATACAATGTTTATTGTTTTTACCCTAAAATTGCAAGGGCAGCAAAACAATTTTACTATATATACTTCGTAACTTCGAACGATTATCTTTGGTTATTACACTACTTATTACGAAGACTAGTATAAGGTTACTGATAGTTCGGACTGAACATATAAGAGGTCTTACTGTTTACTCTGGCGCAAGTCAGAATCTCTTTTAAAGGCGGAATAAGCGAATAAGCCTTAAAAGGAAGGCAGGACACGAATACTAATGTCCCCCCTTTTTTAATCGATTTCTCATAGCCACGCTCTGGCTTATATCCTCGCGGACAATGTCACCTGGGGGTAGATAAGAGTGAACTTTGAAGTCTCGCCCAGCGTTTATCGTAGTGTAAAGTGACTCTGTGTCGTTGTTGTATCTGTCTTTATAATTTTCATATTCTCTCTTAAATTATAGGCCTAATTCGCGGCCCCAAATTTCAATATATTAACAATATTGCTGATGTTTGTTGGTCAATAAAGATTTGTTATGGGGAAATTATCTCGTTAGGAAATAGTATACACCGTGAATAATTTCTAAAGCTCAAATGTTCAAAGGGAAAATGGCCATAATTCCAAATTGCGTTACTTGCATGGTGTAGCCCCTAATGCACATCTTCTCATGTTAGCGAGAAGTCAGGGACTTTCAAAATGGACCAAAAAAGGTCGAGGAAATGTTATGGAATTTCAAAATGGGCCAAAAAAAGTCGGGGAAATGTCAGGGAACTCCAAAAAGGGCAGGGAATTTCTAAATAATCCAAAATTGTCCGGGAAAAGTCAGGGAATTTTAAGAATTCAAACAAAGATAGGGGATTTAATTAAAGTTACAAACATATCCGCTGTTCAACCATCCAGCTGGATGACGTTTTAAACGCTGGTAAATATTCATTATATACGATTTAAATGAAATTGGTTTACTTATCCCACACCTTCTTATATTTAGAACAATAACAATTTGGGGTAAAAACGTCAAGGAAAAGAATAGAAAAAGGTCTGGGAAAAGCTATATTAACTTAATCTTTAAACTAGTTTCGTAATTTAGGATAGCACGTATATATATAACTAGAGATGTGAGTCCGTAATTTACCAAATACCGCGTAAATTACCGATTTATATCTTACCGTAATTTTAGAATGGTAATTTACCGGTAAATTACAAAATTAACGCGGTAATAAGCCTGTTAAAACATAAAACATAAAATACCATAAATTACGGTAATTTTTGTAATTTCAAAATTTTAATCGGTAATTTAGCGGTAATTTTTCTGTAATTTACCCGGCAAATTACCATATATAAAAATTACGGTAATTTCACATCTCTAGTTATAACGTCATCACATAGTCAAATTGCCTATTTTATTTTCCATTTTAATAAATTACTTTCTATTTTATAATAACTAAACTAACGGATTAGATTTAATTTGCATATTTTAAAATATATAAAACAAACAAAACCTTATGGTAGTCGTAATTAAGAAGCTACTCTCCCTTTAATGAGAATAAATTATATGACAAACTCGAAGCATATTGTAATTTTTTGGTATTACGTATTTCAATCCTAGCCCTTGGCAGCTCAACCTGTACCTAAATTTCGAGCCCGACGGGTAAATAATAATGTAACGGCTAGAACTTTTAGTTTTTACCTCACGGAACACTTCCTTCCGTATCACGTGTAATTACTCCTACACCCTAAACCGAGGCTTAGCAAACATAAGGTACAACCCAGGTACAAAACGTACGTAATGCTTATATATATATATTAAATTACGTCACGGTTCTATACTGTGGGTCAAAATATTAGCATATAGTATGCCTAAGAATAATCAGGAATCGGAAGTTGAATAAAAATGGTGTTATGATATTTTTCTGCGGCTAATGGGGGAAAGTCAACTTCCAGGATTCTAGAGCTAATGTATTTTGAATGGGCGCCTGTAGAAGTGTTTTTCACGCTAAACACCAATTTTATGTTATTTACATTTTTTAACTGAATTCATATTTACAAACTGTTCTTTGACATAAAATGAGTTGTGATTGTCTATAGAGGTTTATTTAAAACTAAATTTAATCGCATTAATAAGGAATTACGCTTTTAATTTTAATTATCCCATTTAATCCGAAATAATTAAGCAGGTGAATTGGGTGGAAACATAACGTTCAGAATCGTTTTAAGTAGCTCCTCAAATGAAGCTGATATTGAATTAAAGGAGCTGGATGATTTGATGAAAATATTAATTAATTTTAAACATAGCTTTATAATTATCTATAAGATTTTATATTTGAAAATTGTGGTTGGCTCTTCTCATCAAAATGAAATCATGCCTTCAATTTAGGAAGGATCCAATTTATTTGATGAAAATATGAAATAATAATAATAAGTTTTATCTGGACCAGATTGCGTTTCTTAAACCTTAAACCTTAAAATTTAAAATTCATCTTCCGAAGTATAACAGACTGAAATCTACAAAGCCTAAACTAAACTAAATTTAAAAATGCATCCCTTGAACTATTCATTACTTTGAATATTTACGTATATATCAAGCGGATAAATAGAATCTCATATGGTTAATGGTAATTCATTATTCATGTACCATATTGTCACCTAGGGTTGCGATACAGGGAGTGTCCTTTTTGCAATCCCAAAAATAATAATAATAAAAAAAACCGTAACCGCGTTTTTAACTTACCTGATGCTCCTGGAGAGTGAAGGACTGAAAATTGTTGAGAGCCTTTATCCCTTTGGCCAACAGCCAACCTCCTCCTCGCAGTCCGCGCGGTCTTTTAGCAGTCGTAACCCTAATCCCTTTTCGATTTCTTATACTGAACAACTCGTCTACTTCTACGTAAGAGGTATAAACGTAAACGTAAAAGAGTCTAAAATTCGTATTTCCGGATCCGGTAAAGCGCCGATAACTCGGCTAAAGTTACGCTGGACATCAACGCGAACGAGGTCTCTGTCCCCATATTTGAAACGTACGAGTGTGCTAGGCCTTTGTATCTATCTATCTCTATCTACCTTTTACTATACCGTTGCGTCGTTTCTTACTCCGTTCTTCTCGCTTCTCTTTGGCACTACGGAGTACGGCGCTCTGCTCCGAATTGCTCCGAACCGCTCTAGAGTGAGTCGCGGACAAACGAGGGGCACGCACACGCGAGCTAGCCTAGGTCTCTGCGTGATCCGGGGAGGAACAGGCTCTGGGGATACTCCCGAGTTTTAGAAGGGAAATGGTCAAAAAACCTAAACGCCACCTGCTAAGTTTTATTGGTTTTTTAAATGGTAGATGGTACTACTAAAATATAGTACAATCTACTAAATGTAAATAGACGACATAGTTACGTTATCTATGTTTAACTTTCAAGGAATAATTATTTTCTTATGCTCTTTGTTTATTATTTCTATTGTATTCATTCCAATGTTTATTTTGTTTATCCTCGTTATTTTGCGCGGGAAAAAATACCGCGCCTTTCTATTCTCTAAGCACGCTTCGACTGTTGTATTTGCCCGAAAAAAACTGTTTTATTTCTTCTTCAAATAGCGCGTATAGGAAAAAACTACTTGTCCACGAATACAAAGGCTTAATGAATAAGCTCCTACTGTTCTTGCTAGGGACGAATCATATTGTTTATCAATATACAAAGGAGACAACAGTAGCATTACTATTGGTGTTTATAAGAAGCCGAGGGTTAAATGCGGAGACGTTGAGCTCTTAGACCTAAGATCGTCTAAGATGATATCGATTTTCACATTTTCCCTTGCAAAAATCATAGTCCCTGGCATATGATAAGGAAGTTCGACGATTATTTAGGCCTATACCTGTAATTTGTTAAGTATCCTTGCGTTTTTGGAGAGAGGGGGTAGAGTGGTAGGTAACCCTCATACCTATAACGTGGCCTCTGTACCCCCACCTACTGCGCAGAAGTTCTCCCAGCGTCCTCAGCGTTTACTAAACGGCTTAGGTAGGGTTGTACAGTACAGAACCGTAAAGGGCGCCCCCTATGTCTTAAAAATAGAAACTAGTTCTCATACAAGCAAAATGGCAGCACTTAACAATCGTAGGGGACGTGCGCGAGGAACACTGCGAGAGTTTCGGTGCCGCAGGTCGCCCATCATCATTTCTTCTCCATCTTACCAGTTACCACATTTCTCCCTGCTTATATACGTCATCTATATAGTCACATAAGTCACGTGATATAAACAAAAACCAGACATGGCTTCACAGGCTTGTGAAATATTCGTTTTCGTTGTCTCTAGCTCGTGCAACAACTGCAACTATTTTATGATTTGTTTGTACAGTATTTTAAGTTTTTTAAGAAATGGGTCTTCATTTGGGCTTTCAATAAGATTTTGGCATACAAGTTCCTAATTGTGAGATAGTTTTAAATTTACACCTATTACCTTCTTTAAAATGTTTATCACTCACTTTTTGATCCCGTGGTAACAAAGCATTAAGGTTTTTTAACCCTAGAGAGAATAGCTGGAGATAATGCTGCAGCTCGAACCGTTTCCAGACAATAGATTTTGCGACTTTTTATGCTAATTTCCTGTTAATTACTGGAATTTTAATTAACAACTCTACGTATGAAATGGTTTCACACAATATTATACCTGTAATGTATGCGTTTACTGATCCTGCGCTTTAATATTGTAATTATAGCTACCATATAAGCTTGTTGATAGTTTACGTAGAAGCCATATATTATTCAAATCCAATGTCGTATCGTTGAATGTGGAGCGTGCGGTATACGGTTCCTGGAAGCATATATGAACATTTGGTTTCCTCCGGCCTTGTTCATTCTCTTCTGGTCGTAGCGATGGAAAATCCACGGTAGCAGCCAATGAAAGTGGTGCAGACCGAGATTCTTCCTATTACATCGCAACCGCATTTCGGAGCTCAAATCAATTTTTGAAGGCTCCGATAGTTAGGATCTCCTAGGCCCCCAACTATACAGGGGCCAATTATTAATTTTTAATTACGCAAATCTGGAAATATTGTTTACGCATTGCACGGTTGGCACCTCATTTCAATTGTTGTACTTTCGGTATTAGAGGAAAGTGTCTAGGCCTATATATAAATAACTTCAAAACGGGCTAGTTACTACTTTATTTTTAAAAACTAATATAAAAGAAATGGGTCTTCATTTGGGCATTTTATTTCAGGGTTGGCAAAAACCCGGGAAAAACTAGTTTTTGCCGGGACACGTGGAAAAAACCGGCAAAAACGGAAAAAACCGGCAAAAACTAAATTCATGGTTACAACATGGATTATTTAAAATGTCTAAGGATAAAACGCAGAGAAGGAAATATCGAAGGTAGATGTTCCAAACGGTACCTAGCGGGCACAATCGGCAAACCGGAAAGCCAATATTTTGAAGCGTCAACACGTGACCGGGTTCTTGAAAGTTTTGTCGCTCTCTGTCTGCTCTAGCAGATCTACCAAAACCTAAGCCTTGCCTATTAAACTAAATTAATGTAAACTCACCTCGTATATTCTTGCACTGAATGTTTGCTTTAGTCAAGGATTATTGCTTTAATCTATTATTAAAATTAATTTATGATTTTTAGTAACTAACCTCATTCTTGGATCTTGAACTAAATGTTCTTAACGACCGTTGACAATTCGAAAAAGAACTCTATACAGCATGCTTTCGCGAAAATAAGATAGGTGGCGCCATATATATTTCTTTTCCGTTTGACGCACCAAAACAGCAGGTGGAGAAGAGGGGGATGGGTTAAAATTTCGGAACAACTAGAGAACAATCCCTTACTATAGAAATCTGTGTGTGCGTTTTATCCTTAGACATTTTAAATAATCCTTGGTTACAAAGTGGTAAACTAGCGAGTTTTAAGTGCATTTTCGAGATGTTTGTTATTGTTATGTTAGAAAAATAACAATAGTATTTTGAATTTTTAAATTTGAGGTGGTTATTACTCTATTAAATTTTTAGTATTCAAATTTGCCAGGTTTTTCGCGAATATTTAACGAATAATTAGTCAAATACTTCACATAGCAACTGGAAAAAACCTTAAAAAGTGGAAAAAACCGCGGAAAAAATGGTTTTTGCCACCGGTTTTAACCTGGTTTAAACCGCGCGGTAAAAACCGCGGAAAAATTAGTTTTTGCCACCCGGTTTTTACCAGGTAGAAAACGCGGTTTTTTCCACCCCTGGCAAAAACTTGCCAACCCTGTTTTATTTGGGCTTTCAATAAGATTTTGGCATACAAGTTCCTAATTGTGAGATAAAGTTTTAAATTTACACCTATTACCTTCTTTAAAATTTATATCACTCACTGTTTTATCCCGTGGTAACGAAGCATTAAGAGTTTTTTTATCCCTAGCGAGCCGAGCTGGAGATAATACCAGAAGGGAATAACAGAGAAGGGACACACTTTATATCTCCATAATGCTTTACACTCGTAACAACAGTCTTACCAACCTCAAATCAACTACCCTTCGCTGATTGGCTATCTGTCTTAGCTGTGACGTCAGATAAGAAGGTGACGTCTCGGTTGACGAATAAAAAGTAGTTTTGTTTACAACTTTACATTGAAGGAGATAAAAATGGCCGAATTTCATGTTGATAAACGAAATCAAGCTGTGCAATTAATTTAGATACACGGGAATTGAGAACATTCCAAAATCAGATAATTTGAAGGTAATAAATAGATGAAAACTAATTATTCTGAATTAATATTAAAAAATACAAATTAGTTTCAATAAAATACATACTTGAGGTTATAATTACACAAGAACGAAACATCGACAGCCCTAAGCCTTTGGAGAATGAAAATCTAGCAGACAAATAGGCCGCCTGATACCGCGGACTCGGAGAACTTAAAGAACTATATTTGCAGTAAATTGGTTAAAAGCTGTGTACTTGCGCAAAGTTTTCGCGGTTTTCTTGAGGTTGGTCGGACTCTCGTTACCAAAGCAGGCTCTAATGTCTCCCTTCTCTCTTATTCCCTTCTGATAATACTACTGCTCGAACCGTTTCCAGACAATAGATTTTGCCACTTTTTATGCTAATTTCCTGTTAATTACTGGAATTTTAATAAACAACTCGACGTATGAAATTGTTTCACACAATATTATACCTGTAATGTATGCGTTAACTGATCCTGCGCTTTAATATTGTAATTATAGCTACCATATAAGCTTGTTGATAGTTTTACCTAGAAGCCATATATTATCCAGATCCTATTGTCACTGATTGTGGAGCGTGTGGTACGGTTCCTGGAAGAGTGTATGAATATTTGGTATGTAAACACAGCCATGTTCATTCTCTTCTGGTCGTAGCGATGGAAAATCCACGGTAGCTCACAATGAAAGTGATGCAGGCCGAGATTCTTCCTATTACATCGCAACCGCATATCGGAGCTCAAATCAATTTTTGAAGGCTCCGATAGTTAGGATCTCCTAGGCCCCCAACTATACAGGGGCCAATTATTAAAACAAATTTAAAATTACGCAAATCTGGAAATATTCTTTATGCATTGCACGGTTGGCACCTCATTTCCGTTGTTGTACTTTCGGTATTAGAGGAAAGTGTCAATACATTAATGACCTCAAAACGGGCTAGTTACTACTTTATTTTTAAAATCTAATATAAAATCTTACATCTAATTATATATTTTTGAGTGAAAGATACATTTTCTTGAATATTTTAAGAAATAGTAATTTAAAAGTAGGTAAATGTCTAGAATTGGGCGGTCATTTTTCCTTCTCGGACTGCAATAATCGTCTCAGGATGATTCTGAGAACTTTCCCTGACGGTGTTCGTGGTATCTCGTCCACAAATCGAACTCCTCCCGTTAAATGTTTTACTCGACACGTGCGACCTGAATTCATGGAAGACGAGGTGCATTTCAAAGTTATTTCTTTAAAACCAACCTGTTTTTATTCCCATGAAAAAGTTGTTTCTATTTATAGGCCTATATGCGTAGGTCTACGTGGTTTATGAGCGCAAGCCGTGTGGTAATGGGAGTGTGTATGTTTGTGGGTTGGTTTGCCTTTTGTGACGCCCATCCGATACAAAACAAGAAGATTCCAATGCAGCCCTTTTTAGGAAATACAAGTTGACTTTTACTCACTGGCGACAAAAGCTTGTATGTCTTTAGCCATATCTTCTTTCGTATTTTGCTTGACCCCATCAACTTGGTGCGGCTCGAGTTTTTCCTTAAGGACGACAAAGGCTAAAGGCAATTCGCCCGCTCTCGGATCAGGTGCTCCCACGACGGCGCAATCGTGGACCAACGGGTGTTTCAGGATAACGCTTTCTAATTCCGCCGGTGCCACTTGGTGACCTTTGACCTTTATAATATCTTTCAAACGCTCCACAAAATAAAATTCGCCCAGTTCGTCGTAGTACCCCGCATCACCTGTGAGAAAGGTTTCAATATTGAGGTCATAGGTATAAGCTACCCGCCGTTGACCGGGTGTTTTAGGGAAGTGGAGACCGGGAAGAATTTCCTGTCTACGTAGACACTAAACAAACATGAAATATCTGCCTGATGAATTGTATTTTGTCAGAAACGAGACGATTCTTAATTAGAGGTTATTCATAAAGCTAAGATGTGATGGGTCTAGAATAGGACGTTCTTTTATGGCTAGAGGTTAGGAACTCATCCAAACCACTTCTAATGAAGCTTCCCCTGGTGTTACTGATATTGTAAGTTTATAAGATATGTTCCAGAAGCATGACACTACCTATACTCCGTGCTAGAGACTTACAGCTCGAGCTATAGTTCAAGAAAGACAAGCGACAACCAGAATCTATGACGTCTCACCGACGTCACTTCATGATAAACTTTAAGTAAGCAGTCACAAACTTATGGAACATTATCTTATGAACTTATGCTGATATCAACCATATGCAGTTTGGGAAAAATCAAATTTGGAAATTAACTAATTGCGACTTTACATTAAGAACAAAGATACAAACAAACCACTTTCTGAAAACTATAAAGTGTCGGTCTGTTTGTGAGATAATATAAAATGTATTATTACCACTTCGTAGCCATCCGTATTCATCAAAAATACTTGGAAATTCTTGATACCCAATCATAGCCTGTTATTACAAAAGATGTATCAACGCGAATATATATAATTTTTAATCCGATTTCTATTATGATTATTTAATCTCATTACTTGTGGACCGCGAATCCAAAACTCTCCCACTTGATTGGGTCCTAAAATTGTATTGCTTTGCAAATCTCTAACCTGGAAAATGGAGAAGATATTATTAAGATATTTAAATATTGGATACGTGCATGGAAGAATCAATCAATGCGCCAAGTCGCGTTCACACTATACAAATAACTTTGAAAGAGTTTTTAAAAGATATAAAAAGTTTTATAAAATTTTACAAATCCCACTGGCGTTGCTTGGTTGTTTTGGGGGGGACTGTAAACTGGGAAGAGTTTCCTCTCTATGTAGACACTAAGCACTAAATAGTCCTTGGATTCACCAGTATGAAATATCTGCATATTGTTATTAATTTATAGACGCTAATTTTTTTACAACTTTCAATCTCAATAAAACTATGATTAATTACGAGTTAATTGTAAAGCTAAAACATTAGAGAGTAGAATACGACGTTCTCAAAGGGAGGGTGAAGTGGTAAATAGAGTGATTTTTTTATCGATTCTTCTACTAATTAAAAGACCAATCTGCATAGTGGGAGTCGTGGGACATTCTGGAAATAACACCGAATTATTTTAAAATTACAATTAGTTAATCAAGGACCTCTGACCAATCTCGTAACTCCCTGGCATTTTGCTAACAAAATCATTCGAAGGTATTTCCTGAATGTTTCACTATGCAGACTGAACTTATAATTAGTAGAAGAATCGATAAAAAAATCACTTTATTTACCACTTCACCCTCCTTTTAACAGGTTTAAATAGCTAAGGGCTTGGCTCCATCCCAACCTTGAGAAGAACTCAACCAATTAAACTACTTCTAATGAATCATCACATAGTGTTACTGATATCAATCAAGCAGTTTGGCAAATTAAATTAGGAAATAAACGAATTTTGACTGTGCATAAAGTGAAAACCAGGGATAGATTTAATTTTAGAAGCAGGAATGGAGAACAGAGTAATGTGGGCGCGCGTCAAAGTCCAGGACCCCCTTCCCCGGGACGGGGGGTATGAAAGAAGAGGCGGGTCATAACAACAGAGGTAAAATGGAATTACGTATTTTTCGCGGTCCCCGTCATCAAAACGTAGTTTAAGTCAGCCAATAAGATAATTTAAACTTTTCGTTACGTGTCGGAGGTTGGAGCTCCATACTGGGCTATGAGTCGGACTGAAGTAAATACTAACCGTTCTCCATACCTACTTCTAAAATTAAATCTATCCCTGGAGAAAACATATTTAATAGCTTCCTCAAAAATAAGATTGAAAATTTGAAATCTGTTTGAAAAGTTTCATCACTTTGAAGTGTGAACGTAAATTATTCCGAAACGTTTAATTTCCTTTACCTGTAGCTCTGTTCCGGGAAGTAAGGAACCGAGGGTGCGGAGATTAGATTTATTGTTAACTAAATTCATCACGTGACCCATTTCCGTCATGCCGTACCCTAGAAATAGATATATGTGAAATTTATTTAAATAAATAAGGTATCATATATGGAAGATCCATCCACCCTTGGTCTAAAAATAAGTAGGAACACCCACCTTGTTTGCAAGATTCTAGTTTTAACTTCCTCTGGAGAATTTCCCCGATGGAGGCTGGGAAAGGGGCACCCCCGCAAATAATCTTCTTCAGTTTTGACAGGTCGAACTTGTCGGTCAACGGACTTTCGATCAAAAATAAGGCCAAAGGCGGAACCACGGGTAAAAGAGTACACTATAAAATATTATGTACATCCTTGTTTACTAACACGTCTATCCTCCTAGCTTGCACTTGAGAAAAACTACTTAATTTCCTACGAGATTTAATTTCCTCCCCCACTGTACTTAAACCTCTTTCGTTTTAATCTTTATCCATATTATTATAAGTTTATAAGATATGTTTCATAAGTATGACTCTACCAATACTTCGTACTGCTAGAGACTTAGTTAGAGCTATTTTCGAGAACGAAAAGAGACAATTGACTACTCTCGGTTTTGCAGGAAATCCATCTGTCTATTTAGTTTGTACAAGAAGCGATATCTAGTTTATTAGGGAGAAGGAATAAATTCGCCACATTTCTAGCTTTATCTCCAGTCCAAACGTAGGTCCGGAGTTAATCCCCGCCTCTAAATTACAACCAGCATCTGATTGGTTCTTGAAAACTGACGTCACAAACTACGTATTTTCCGACTGAGGAGAGGCGAAATAGCCCGGCCTCCTTTTACGGCCCCCCTTGTATTTTGAAAGGGGGACTGGGACCATGGCGCGCGAATAATTAGGCATCTTATACCTTTTCCCTAATAAACTAGATATCACTTCTTGGTTTGTACTAAGCCTTTGACATCGCCTGACCATGCGTCGCTTTGCGAGAATCTATGGCCTACGTCACTTCATGACAAGCTCTCAATAACCAGTGCCAAACTTATGGAACATATCTTAACAACTTATGATATTATCAATCCTAATGATTTCTTCTCGTTTTTGTACTTCAATTGATCTTCACTATACAATACCGCTGGTTTTTAAGGCTTTTTTTTTTAATTGCTGCGCTAAAACTTACTTGGACCGCAATAGAGAGGTACGCGTCATGTCATACTCAAGCTTCAAAAAACTGTTTCTTGTCATAATAATATCGGGTGATTTGTCATTTAAAGTGATAGTACCGTGTAATAGATCATAAGAACCTCTTTTCAGAAATTTCTAATACAGTATAAATATCATATTGAAGACATCATAAAGAAACAACACTGTTATAACGTCATGTTTCTCTAGTTATGTATCGAACGCGACACGTCCTAAGGAGCTTTGAACTAATAATACTTTTATTATTACGCCACTAGCCCTTTAGAAAATGAACACTTTTCTCGACCCATCTCTTTTCTATCGAGGTCGGTGTTGAAATTTATGGGTTTCAAAAGGGAATTTTATCGCTTGCAGGAAAAAAAATAAATAAATAAAAATTAAATATATCACGAAGTATTTAAAACATTTTTCCCACTATAATTGGCGCTGATTAGGTCGTTGTAAAGTGTGACCAGGAATGCATACAGCTACTTCGAATCACCGTGTAACCATATTCTCAACGTATCTAGGCAGATTTTGTGTAGGAAGAGCTAGACCATGGACGAAGAAATACTGAAGGACCGATGGCAGAGGGAGAAAGTTGAAAAATACTTGTTAATTCGCCTTCTAGTGGGAGATAGTATCAAACCGGATAGTGGCGGGCTTATGAGGGTATGAACGTTCTAAAGAGGGAAGCATCTAACGTCTTATTTTGTCTAGATGGCGCTAGCTTTTCCCGAAATTTGACTCGGTATTTTTCATATTCCCCCTTCCATTTTGGGACTGAAAAGGGGGAAGTAAGCTTAACATTGGTTATTTAGTCGCTTAGTATGGGGCTCTATGGGCTGGCATCGGTCCTTCAGTATTCCTTAGTCCATGGCTAGACTAATCATTATGTGTGACGAATTTTACTAAGCGATTAATTTATCTTTCTGCGCGTTGAATCTTGCGCGCCGTTGCCTGACCTCGCGTTATTAGTAACCAATGAAATCACAGTTAGAAAGACGTCAAAATTATGACCCTTAGAGGCTTAGACGGATAGTACACAAGTTAGTCCGGCCCACAAAACCTGCATAGAAATTAACATGGGAGGTATGGTGGCACAATGGTTCCTATTATCTGTATGCATTCCTGTTGAGACATCTTACCCCGTATTCTTGTAAGGCGTTAAGAAATATGCTGGGCTTGAATTTTGCGATGGTAACGATGGTAGCACCTTCGGCCAGAGCGTGCGTCCATAGGACAGTCGGGAACATCAAATGCATCGGCATTAAGAGCGCTAAAATCTCACTGTCTTCTCGTTTAGAATGACACATTTTGAAGTTTGGGTCGCTGAAAAGTGAAAATTAACGTACCGTTGAATTACAACGCTCCACCAAGACAATTGACCCTTGTCGGGGTTAAGAAAAGGGTCAGGTTTAACCACCTTGATTTCTTAAAGGGTTTTTAAAAGAAGGCATCAGGGGGTGGGTAAAAACTATTTTAAATACGTCAGAGGCACGTGCCCGAGGAGAGGGTGCCGTGGTTCAATGAAACTGCGTTAGTTTTATTTCGAAAACTATCAATTTGGGAAATTGAGGCCTGAAAACTCGCGACAAAAAGAGGACTAGGTGTCCAGTCCCACTCCATGTGGGGTCTTTTTTACTTTGGCGTCACGTGGTTCCCGTGACGCACTTCATATAATCGTACCCACTCCTTGACGCCTAGTTTACTGTCCCCTTAAAGCGGCACATCCGGTATGTGTTTCCAAAGACGTTAGATGTATCTTGAAACATAAGGTCTTTGGTGGACTGGTAGTATTTAAGCCCTTATCTAACGTCTTTATTGTCTACATATCTACCGGATGTTCCGTTTTAACCCTATATCTAGCCCCCGTCCCTCCGTTTGAAAAAACCTCTATTTAGATAATTGACCTTAGTTGAAAGATATTATGCAATCTGGCGCTGTGGCTGACCAGAACCCTTTTGGGTAAACCCGTTGTACCGCTAGACGATAGTATGTGTAGAACGGTTTGTTTCGGGTCACCGCCTATCAACGTGCTACTATCGGCGAAAGTGTCTTCTAAAAATAGGTCTTCTTCGGTCCAGCCATCCAAGATACTCTCGAAAGAAGATACAGTTGGTTCCGGTATGGGGTCCATATCGTCAGTGTACATCAATACCTTCAAAGATAAGAATACAGAAATATATTCCTATACTTCCTTGGAGGATTTGTATGAAAAAAAGAAATGTCACAAACCTTTATCTTGTTGGAGTTTTTCTCCGCTACAGCGATTGCGTTGTGTACATTTCCCTTTTCAGCTATTATGGAAACCACGTTCCCCACTGATTCTACCAAATGTTCCAGTTCATCTAATATGTAAAATATAGAGAAAGTGCAACTTTGATTTGGGGTGAGATATATTTAGTCAGTGTTTCCCAAACGGTGGTGTCGTCGTGAGATCAAATTTAAAATTTTAAGTCAAACAATCGTAAATAAGATTCATGGACAAAATTGATATAAAATATTACCATGAGTTTTTATGCTCCATAAGTATGACACTTCCTATACTTCGTAATACTAGAGACTTACTGAGATCTTATAGTCCTATTTGTCCCCCTCCAACTATACTAAAAACTTGGGGAACGAGTAAACAGGGGCCAAGTAATTGAGGAAAATATTCACAAAAATACCTCTCTCCATAGGAATATCATTACACCCAATTTTGGTGGCTCATAACTCTGGTTCTACTAGAGTACGGGGATGTTCTTGAGTATGTTATAGTCCTATTTGTTATGGTCCCATCTAGGCATACTAAAAACTTGGGGATCGACTAAACAGGGGCCAAGTAATTGAGGAAAATATTCACAAAAATACCTCTCTCCATAGGAATATCATTACACCCAATTTTGGTGGCTCATAACTCTGGTTCTACTAGAGTACGGGGACGTTCTTGAGTATGTTATAGTCCTATTTGTAATGGTCCCATCCAACCATACTAAAAACTTGGGGATCGAGTAAAAAGGGGCCAAGTATTTGAGCAAAATGTTCATACACTCCATAAGAATAGCATTACACTAAACTCTGGAGGCTCATAACTCTGGTTCTACTAGAGATACGGGGAAGTCCTTTGAGTATATGTTATAGTCCTATTTGCCTCACATCCAACCATACTAAAAACTTGGGGATCGAGTAAACAGGTGACGAATAATTGAGCAAAATGTTCATAAACATACACTCCATAGGAATAGCATTACACCCAACTATTAACTAATAACTTGGGGATCGAGTAAATAGGGGCCATGTAATTGAGGAGATTCTATGACGTTTCACCTACGTCACTTCATGACAAGCTCTCAGTAACTAGTGACAAACTTATGGAACATATCTTATGATATTACTAATGAGGAATGAAACTCATGTACTGTAATGTATGGGTTTCATTTGAAATATCCGCATCATTTTGTATAAGCTTTTTCGAGTGAAAAAGATTTTGGTATTTTTAGACTCGTCCTTGAATTTTAGATTTCTGTATTAAAATCTAGGTTTCTGGTACGGCTATTTTGTATTAAATGGATTTACCAAGTGTAAATTCAGAGTTGACGTGACAAAGCGCTCCGCCCGCGGCAGTAATGGCCAAAAAGGCCGTGATGTAATGCGGTCTATTTCCGGAATATATGCAAATGACATCTCCTTTATTAATACGACGTCCGAACCAGCTGGATGCTCGTTTCACCATTTTAAACGTTTCGTTAAATGTCAAACGCTTATCGTTTCTATTGTCAATCTGCAAAACCAAAAAAATGTTATATTAAATATTTTTAGAAGAAATAATTATTTAAGAAACTCGAAAAAAATTAAAGTTTGAAGCTTTTGTCTGTCTGTTGAAATTCAGTAATATAGAATATTGCGTACCTCTCTATTGCGGTCTAAGTATTTTCACGTTAATATAAGAAGGCGTAGACCTCTTTGGAAATAAGTATAGGAAAAAGGATGGGCGGATAATAATGCATATGAAGTAAAAATCAATTAACCATATGGGGGCGGATAATAATGCATATGAAGTAAAAATCAATTAACCATATGGGGGTGGAAAAATGGATAAGTCAGAACTTGGTTGATTAAGACTAAAGATCCGTCATTTGACGAGCTAGAAGCGTTTAATATCGACTACTATGAGGTTTAGGTACTTCTAAATACTTGAAAATATGAATAATTTAGCGCAATAAATAATTTCTTTATTTTTTATCGGAAATATTTCGAAAGTGGAAAATAAAACAAAGGATGGAGCATGCCGCAATAGCTAAAACAGCAAGGCGACATTATAACTGTGCCATTATTTAAACCGCGATGTATGAAATAGATATCTCATTATACATAGTTTACACATGGACAAAGCAATACTGTACAGTATTGCTTAGTCCATGGTTTACAGATTAGGAGAATTCATGAGGCGTGACTTTTGACTGCACCAGTGAGTCAGGCCACCTTGTGTAACACCTGAAGCCAGACCTTGTGTAAATGGTATGAATCCTCCTAGTCTGAAAACTACGTACTGCTCAAACATAAAAGGGTGTTTCTGCCATAAATTAAAGGGTGTGTTGTTTGGGTGAAACTGAGTGGAAAGTATCAAAGAGTTCTACAATATTTATTTACGAAGATATGGGCTCTGAAAACATTGATTGTCCCATAAAACAAGGAAATAGCCATATATGTGTAGCAATTAGCATTACTTTACAAGCGTACGAGCACTTCTACCCATTTAATAGTACACTTCTGCTAGATTAAGGTCCAATAACGTGCCAAGATTAAAGATAATTGTAGGCTGATATATCTTACTTCTTTTGTTTTAGGGGCCAATCAATGTTTGGGAGAATATATCTCCGCAACTAAATGTTGAAGACCCCATGTTCTTTGGTATCCTTTTGTAACGCCAAAAGTTTGCCATTGCTAAAATTAATTTTATTTCTTAAATATCGCCTGTTTCGCTCACTATAAAATACCATAAGACCCCGAATTTTGCGTTTATATTCTTTTGAGGGGAGAAGCCCTTTTTGTTATCTCTACTTTCTATCTCTTCGCTGGTCGTCGAGATGGACAGTCAAATGGTGTTTCTCACCTATACCCCTTTCGTCCCGTGTGGCCCGGCCAGGCTCCATGAAGGCGGACCAGATGTACGGTAACCCAGTAGCGCTATGAGGTTTCCCTTACATCCCCGTATTGCTTATTACCCAAGTGTAGAGCAAAGCATATAGTACATCTCCTCGACAAAGAAGTTACGGTGACCGTCCCCATCGTTTTATCTCGTTTTTGAATCTTACAAATCTTTGAGGGTTGCCATGCTTCATATTATTTTGTTACGATTTACTGTATATAGTTTTTAAGCCTATACCAAAATAAAATAAGAACCTTGTGGAAGGAACGTTTTTCCATGGAACTGGCGCTATAGCCAAAATGCACTACTTAGCTTGTGAAGAGAACGAGAAAAACTGAAGAGTAGAAAAAGGAGCGCGAAAAGAAGACTCAAGACTCGAGAGAACGATTTTGGACAGCGGTGAAAGAAGGTGGTCATAGAGACCTACCCGAATGAGTCTTCCGCGAAATGAGTCCGAGCCCCGGAATAATAAACGGGAAAATTTATTCTCAATTATCTACAGTTAAAACGGACTAGAATATCCAATCTAGTCGAAACAATTACCCGCGCCGAAATTGTGATCGGACGCTTAATAGAACTGTTCATGCTCTCATGCTCGAATTCATAAAGAAGTGGTGAACGTTAGTGCAAAAACTCTTGCAACGAAAAGTACCGTTTCCGACCATAAACCGTAACGTTGAACTATTGTTTTTATTTTGTATTTGTTTATTATGAACGTTAGTGCAACAACTCTTAACGTTGAATTATTGTTTTTTTTTTTATTTTTGTATTTGTTTATTTGTAAACCTTTAATTTAGAGTGTCATGACACATAAGTATAAGAATATTTCATTTGAATTCAAAAAGTAAAATCCATGGCAACCTCAATCGCTTAAATTTACTTAATTAAATCATAGATCCCTAGACTAAGTTGCATGCTTTAAGATATTTCACACGTCACCCCCCAATAGTGAAAGGGTAGACGGAGCCACCCGGCACCTATAATTCATTCATCTATTGTAATTGCTTTGGCGTCAATTCTTTCCTCGAAGGAAGACAGAGTTCGAAAATGTACGTTACAATTGGGGGCCCAGCCGGGATAAATATTAATTTTGGATTTTAATTGTTCTACTAATTTGATGAAACAAAAACGGAAACACCCGTTAATGAAGTTAACTGAACTAAAATGCTAATGAAACTGAATTAGGAATTGTTCACGATATCCCCTGGTCGCTAGAAAAAAAAAACAAGTTGGCAGTTAAAAATTACTTGCCCCTTGTATGTTTATTTGTTGGTTAGTTATTGTTTTGGTTTTTCCAGGGTGGTAGTGTGAATGGATCTCCGTGTAGGTTGGTTAGTTGTTTTGGTTGATCACACTCTGTGATGTTTCAAGTTGATTTTCCCTATTTGTTTATTAATTGGTACCCCCGTTTAGTTGATTTTGGTTTATTTTATTGTGTCTATGAACGAAAATATTTACAGTAGATTTACTGCTGAGGACGTAGAACTAGGTAAACTCTCTCGGCAACAACGTTATTTGATTCGTACAACACAAACAATGTCTCTTGCGGGGACAAGTAACTCGTTGGCGAGTAGTGGGTCAGGCTCTACTACTCCTCCTTGTATTTTAGTAGCCGGGCATACTAATGCCCCGCCCGGTGTAGGTCCTCAAGGGTCGGCCCCTGGTAACCAAAGCCCTTCAGGCGCTTCTGGTGCCGTTCCTGTAGCACCTGATGTGTTAACGGCCATTTTGTCCCAATTAAACCAACAGGCCGCGGAACAAAAGCGCCTTCAGGATTTGGTCACTCAATTAATAACCGCCCAGGTTAATGTAGCTAATCAGGCTAATGTCGCTAACCAAGGTGTTCCGACTTTACCCAACCCCGTGCTGGGGACGCCAGCGGGTTTGCCCTCTGGTACTGGACCCGTACCTAATATTGGTACTGTGCCTAATCCGACTCCTCCTGGCCCAATCGCCACGAGCGGTGGCAGTCTCGGGGGCACGCCGTCTATTCCATCCGCTCCCGCGTCATCTACTGGTAATGTTAATTTTTCGCCAATCCAAACTATTCCAAATACGGCCGCCGCAGCGCCAGTTGTTTATTCAACCCCATTACCTGCACTTTCCTATTCGGGAAACCCGACTGACCCAGGTCCAAACGAATTTTTAGGACGGGCCAAACAACTGCGTTATAGTCTTAACGTTGCTGACGATTACTTTTTGCAAAGGTTCATTTCTCCCGCGCTGCATGGCCCCGCGTTTGATTTTTATGTGGAAAATGAGCCCTTCGTATCCTATGCCGTTTTCGAGGCGGAACTAAAAACGCGATTTGAGCGTAAAGGAAACGACGAAAGGCTCAAAGACAAGATTCACGAAAGGATGCAAAAGCCGAATGAATCGATGGCCGAATTCGTAGAGAACCTGCAAAAATTATTTAACCAGCTAAGCGAGCCGATCGCGGAAAAGAAAAAAATTAAAATAATTAGACGCAATATGCGGGACAACATCAAAAAGTATTTAGTGGTCAAATTGGACAAATACGAAAATATTCGCGATTTGTTGGACGATGCATTAGGGGTCGAGCAAATAGTGAGACGTGAAGCTCGTGATTTACGCGAGAACAGCCAATCTACGCGAAACCAGGCCCCTGCAGGGCAAAATAATCCTCGCAGAAATGGTGCTATCGCAAATTCATCGCAACCCCCTAATTCGGGTGGGCGATCAAATAATAACAATGGCCGACTCCTCAATGTCACAAGTCGATCCCACAATAACAACCGTCCCAATCGATCCCAAAATTTTGGAAGCCGACGACCGGCCCAACCAATTAATACTCCCAGGGCTCCGGAAACAAGCGGTGATTACTACAATCCCAATGTTACTTGTTATTGTTGTGGAAAGGTGGGACACGTCCGTCCATATTGTCCTGATCTACAAGATAGGCAGTCGGCTCCGGGAAACTTCGAACGAGGCGACGCGGGCACGGCCGGAGGTCACTCCGCCGCGTCGGTGCCGCCGCGGGCATAAAAACTACCCAAAAAGAATGCACGGGAAGCTTACCATTAGGGGACCAAACATTTTCATCTAAACAAGATTTTGTAAATATATTTTTAGGTAACATCCCGTGCTTAGCACTCGTCGACCCTGGTTCCACGCACACAGTTATTCATCATGATTTAAAACCCCTTATAGAACAGCAGGGCTATAATACTAACAACAAAATTCTAATATTAGAGCAACCCGATTCCTCCCTCTTGAACACCCATGGTGCGGTAACGCTTCCGATTTGTCTTCCTAAGAAACAGATTAATTTTGAAGGTGTCTACGTTTCTGGTATACCATACCAATGCATTTTGGGCCGAGACCTATTAAGCGAAATTGGTATTGTCATTGATTACGGGCGAGGGATTTATTGGTATTCCCCCTCTCCCTTGGAAAAACTTTCCTTTGCACCCTTTGCGGGTAGTAAAGGTGGTATTTATAATTTATCTTCCCAAAACGCTGACAGAAACGTAGATACGGAAGGCATTGAGAAAGCACTTGATGAAGCTCCATTGGACTCAGTTCAAAAGGCTGACCTCACTTCTTTAGTTAATCGATATAAAACCATTTTTTCTTTAATTCCGGGAAAAACTCACCGCGTCGAACACTATATTGACGTAGGGAATAGTTTACCAATAGCCTCAGCTCCCTATAGATACTCCCCTGCCAAACGAGCAATAATGGATGAAATTATTAACGAAATGTTAAAACTCGACTTTATTGAGCCATCTGACAGCCCTTGGGCCGCTCCATGTGTTTTAATTTCTAAAAATAACCGTCCTCCTCGTTTGTGCCTTGATTACCGTAACCTTAACGCTGTAACCAGAAAAGACGCTTATCCCCTACCAAGAATTGATGACATTCTGGAGTCAATTCACAAGCCCCGATTTATTACCACGTTGGACATGCGCAGTGGGTATTGGCAGGTACCCCTTCACGAGGCTCATCGCGACATCGCCGCCTTTGTGACCCATAGAGGCCTATTTCGGCCGAAAGTGTTAATGTTTGGCCTGACCAATGCCCCTGCCACATTCCAACGTATGGTAAACAACATTTTTGGTGATTTATTTAATTCCGGGGTTTGTGCATATCTCGATGACCTGATTATAGCATCAGCTGACTTTGACACCCATTTAAACACCCTTGGCAAAGTTTTTGAAAGGCTACACCACTCAGGATTAACCGTAAAAGCATCAAAAACTCAATTTTGTCGCCAAGAATGCCGAGTTTTGGGCCACATCGTTAATTATGACGGTATTAAAGTTGACACAGAAAAAACGGATTCCATGCGAAACTACCCCACACCAGTAAACATCCGGCAACTCCGTAGATTCCTCGGTATGGCGTCGTATTACCGACGTTTTATTAAAGATTTTTCAAAAATCGCCAACCCTTTAAACACCTTATTACAAAAGGAAACCGTATGGAGTTGGGGAGAGCCGCAGGAATCGTCCTTCAATACTTTAAAAGATCACTTGTCAACCGCCCCCATTCTAAGTTCCCCGGACTACAACTTCCCTTTCGTTATACACACGGATGCGTCGAACGTAGGCCTAGGCGCAGTTTTATCCCAAATTATTCACGGGAAAAAGTATGTCATTCATTACGCGAGTAAAGCCCTAAGCGCCGCTGAGAAGAAATATTCGACCACCGAAAGGGAATGTTTAGCCGTGAAATTTGGCATAGACAAATTCAGACCTTATGTAGAGGGTACGAGGTTTGAAGTTTATACAGACCATAGTGCTCTACGATGGCTCCATCGCGCCCCTGACCCGACAGGAAAATTTGCCCGGTGGAACGCCCATCTTCAATCCTTTGATTTTTCCATAAACCACGTACCCGGTAACAAAAATTCTGTTGCTGATGCCTTATCTCGAATACCGGAAGATTTCACGCCACCTGATGGTCATATAGCGGCTCTTTCTAGTGTTAACCCAGACCAACGTCCCGTACTCTATGAGACAAGTGAATTCATCGAAGCCCAAAAGAACGATCCCAAGCTGGGTCCTTTGTTGATTTATTTGCACGACGGTATCTTACCCGATGATAAGTCTCTGCGGGACTGGATAGAAAAGATCGCCCCTTCCTGTGATATACGGCATAATATTTTATATAAAGAAATTAAAAACACACCATCTCAATGGGATTCCTTTCGAATATTGGTTCCCGATTCTTTAAAGGCCCGAATACTCTACCTCACTCATGACATTAAATCAGCCGGCCACTTTGGATCAAAGAAAACATTGAAAAGAATCCAAAGTCAATTTACTTGGGAAGGCGCCACGCTAGACGTGTTAAAATATTGTAAATCCTGTTCTGTATGTCAGAAACATAAGATTCCACGCCAATTACCCGCCGGTCTGATGAAAAGTAGTGACGTAGCCGAACCTTTCAGCGTCATCTCCGTAGATTTAAAAGGCCCGTATAGCCGTAGTAAGCGCGGATTTAAATACATATTGGTAGTTTGTGATTATTTAACTAAGTGGGTAGAGGTGTTCCCCTTGAGATCTGCTACTACGAAGCCTATAGTAAAACATTTAGTCGATGACGTTTTCACCCGTTTCGGTTTGCCTTCGGCTGTTGTATCAGACAATGGAAAACAATTTGTAGGCAAAATATTTCGTAATGTTTTTAATCAATTGGGTATACAGCAACGTTTTACCTCCTTGTATCATGCCCAAGAAAATCTTACTGAAAGATTTAATCAAATTTTGGGTACAATGATAGCATCATACGTTACTGATAACCATCAGAACTGGGATGAAGGCCTACAACAATACGCGATGGCAATCCGAAGCGCGGTACACGAAACCACAGGCTTCACTCCTGCCGAACTTATGTTCGGGCGTGAAATCCGTACTGCCTGTAGTGTGATAACACCGAAAAATATTAATGATCATTTTGTTGATAAAGTCGAAAACACCTATGGTCTGCGCCTACTTCCAAGAGTACAAAAAGCTCTGGAGGCGGCTTACCAAAACGTCAAAAAGGCACAAATTAAACAAAAAGCCCATTACGACCAAAGACATAGGGATTTCGAACTTGAAGAGGGTGATCTCGTTTTAAAACGAACACACCACCTTTCCAAAGCTGCCGATAATTTCGCAGCTAAATTAGCGGAGAAATACGAAGGCCCATTCAAAGTAGCAACTAAGCTTAGTGCACGTACATACAGGTTAGAGAACGTGGCTTCTAAAAAGGTACTTTTTGGTACCTACCACATTTCTCAATTAAAACCGTATGTACAGCGCAGCGAATTGACCCTTCAAGACTCCGATTTTTGTTCGTCCTCGGCGGAATCTATTGATAGTGAGCCGGACGATTTGGTACCAAAATTTGATGGGGGTCGAACTTTGCGACCCAGGGATCCTGTTACTGGAAAAGCCAGAACCGCCTAGCTAGTTTTTTTGTTTTGTTTGTTTACTTGCGCAGCTATGTACATATATACTTTTTTTTAAACAATTTTAGGTTGATTTATTTTTGTTTAAACAATTTTAGGTGGATTTATTATTTTAAGTGGATTTTTTTTTTGTTTCAACAATTTTAAGTGGGTTTATTATTTTAAGTGGATTTATTATTTTAAGTGGATTTATTATTATTGAGATCTCTTCGCGATTTTGTTTTACGCAATTCAGTTACTTCATATGTATTTGATATTCCCATTGGCGGAGTTTCGTTTTTGTTTTATTTTCTCCATTTTGTTCATTGGTTCGACCGGGGACGTTCGAAGTCTGTCGGGGGAGAGTTGTAACGCCAAAAGTTTGCCATTGCTAAAATTAATTTTATTTCTTAAATATCGCCTGTTTCGCTCACTATAAAATACCATAAGACCCCGAATTTTGCGTTTATATTCTTTTGAGGGGAGAAGCCCTTTTTGTTATCTCTACTTTCTATCTCTTCGCTGGTCGTCGAGATGGACAGTCAAATGGTGTTTCTCACCTATACCCCTTTCGTCCCGTGTGGCCCGGCCAGGCTCCATGAAGGCGGACCAGATGTACGGTAACCCAGTAGCGCTATGAGGTTTCCCTTACATCCCCGTATTGCTTATTACCCAAGTGTAGAGCAAAGCATATAGTACATCTCCTCGACAAAGAAGTTACGGTGACCGTCCCCATCGTTTTATCTCGTTTTTGAATCTTACAAATCTTTGAGGGTTGCCATGCTTCATATTATTTTGTTACGATTTACTGTATATAGTTTTTAAGCCTATACCAAAATAAAATAAGAACCTTGTGGAAGGAACGTTTTTCCATGGAACTGGCGCTATAGCCAAAATGCACTACTTAGCTTGTGAAGAGAACGAGAAAAACTGAAGAGTAGAAAAAGGAGCGCGAAAAGAAGACTCAAGACTCGAGAGAACGATTTTGGACAGCGGTGAAAGAAGGTGGTCATAGAGACCTACCCGAATGAGTCTTCCGCGAAATGAGTCCGAGCCCCGGAATAATAAACGGGAAAATTTATTCTCAATTATCTACAGTTAAAACGGACTAGAATATCCAATCTAGTCGAAACAATTACCCGCGCCGAAATTGTGATCGGACGCTTAATAGAACTGTTCATGCTCTCATGCTCGAATTCATAAAGAAGTGGTGAACGTTAGTGCAAAAACTCTTGCAACGAAAAGTACCGTTTCCGACCATAAACCGTAACGTTGAACTATTGTTTTTATTTTGTATTTGTTTATTATGAACGTTAGTGCAACAACTCTTAACGTTGAATTATTGTTTTTTTTTTTATTTTTGTATTTGTTTATTTGTAAACCTTTAATTTAGAGTGTCATGACACATAAGTATAAGAATATTTCATTTGAATTCAAAAAGTAAAATCCATGGCAACCTCAATCGCTTAAATTTACTTAATTAAATCATAGATCCCTAGACTAAGTTGCATGCTTTAAGATATTTCACACGTCACCCCCCAATAGTGAAAGGGTAGACGGAGCCACCCGGCACCTATAATTCATTCATCTATTGTAATTGCTTTGGCGTCAATTCTTTCCTCGAAGGAAGACAGAGTTCGAAAATGTACGTTACAATTGGGGGCCCAGCCGGGATAAATATTAATTTTGGATTTTAATTGTTCTACTAATTTGATGAAACAAAAACGGAAACACCCGTTAATGAAGTTAACTGAACTAAAATGCTAATGAAACTGAATTAGGAATTGTTCACGATATCCCCTGGTCGCTAGAAAAAAAAAACAAGTTGGCAGTTAAAAATTACTTGCCCCTTGTATGTTTATTTGTTGGTTAGTTATTGTTTTGGTTTTTCCAGGGTGGTAGTGTGAATGGATCTCCGTGTAGGTTGGTTAGTTGTTTTGGTTGATCACACTCTGTGATGTTTCAAGTTGATTTTCCCTATTTGTTTATTAATTGGTACCCCCGTTTAGTTGATTTTGGTTTATTTTATTGTGTCTATGAACGAAAATATTTACAGTAGATTTACTGCTGAGGACGTAGAACTAGGTAAACTCTCTCGGCAACAACGTTATTTGATTCGTACAACACAAACAATGTCTCTTGCGGGGACAAGTAACTCGTTGGCGAGTAGTGGGTCAGGCTCTACTACTCCTCCTTGTATTTTAGTAGCCGGGCATACTAATGCCCCGCCCGGTGTAGGTCCTCAAGGGTCGGCCCCTGGTAACCAAAGCCCTTCAGGCGCTTCTGGTGCCGTTCCTGTAGCACCTGATGTGTTAACGGCCATTTTGTCCCAATTAAACCAACAGGCCGCGGAACAAAAGCGCCTTCAGGATTTGGTCACTCAATTAATAACCGCCCAGGTTAATGTAGCTAATCAGGCTAATGTCGCTAACCAAGGTGTTCCGACTTTACCCAACCCCGTGCTGGGGACGCCAGCGGGTTTGCCCTCTGGTACTGGACCCGTACCTAATATTGGTACTGTGCCTAATCCGACTCCTCCTGGCCCAATCGCCACGAGCGGTGGCAGTCTCGGGGGCACGCCGTCTATTCCATCCGCTCCCGCGTCATCTACTGGTAATGTTAATTTTTCGCCAATCCAAACTATTCCAAATACGGCCGCCGCAGCGCCAGTTGTTTATTCAACCCCATTACCTGCACTTTCCTATTCGGGAAACCCGACTGACCCAGGTCCAAACGAATTTTTAGGACGGGCCAAACAACTGCGTTATAGTCTTAACGTTGCTGACGATTACTTTTTGCAAAGGTTCATTTCTCCCGCGCTGCATGGCCCCGCGTTTGATTTTTATGTGGAAAATGAGCCCTTCGTATCCTATGCCGTTTTCGAGGCGGAACTAAAAACGCGATTTGAGCGTAAAGGAAACGACGAAAGGCTCAAAGACAAGATTCACGAAAGGATGCAAAAGCCGAATGAATCGATGGCCGAATTCGTAGAGAACCTGCAAAAATTATTTAACCAGCTAAGCGAGCCGATCGCGGAAAAGAAAAAAATTAAAATAATTAGACGCAATATGCGGGACAACATCAAAAAGTATTTAGTGGTCAAATTGGACAAATACGAAAATATTCGCGATTTGTTGGACGATGCATTAGGGGTCGAGCAAATAGTGAGACGTGAAGCTCGTGATTTACGCGAGAACAGCCAATCTACGCGAAACCAGGCCCCTGCAGGGCAAAATAATCCTCGCAGAAATGGTGCTATCGCAAATTCATCGCAACCCCCTAATTCGGGTGGGCGATCAAATAATAACAATGGCCGACTCCTCAATGTCACAAGTCGATCCCACAATAACAACCGTCCCAATCGATCCCAAAATTTTGGAAGCCGACGACCGGCCCAACCAATTAATACTCCCAGGGCTCCGGAAACAAGCGGTGATTACTACAATCCCAATGTTACTTGTTATTGTTGTGGAAAGGTGGGACACGTCCGTCCATATTGTCCTGATCTACAAGATAGGCAGTCGGCTCCGGGAAACTTCGAACGAGGCGACGCGGGCACGGCCGGAGGTCACTCCGCCGCGTCGGTGCCGCCGCGGGCATAAAAACTACCCAAAAAGAATGCACGGGAAGCTTACCATTAGGGGACCAAACATTTTCATCTAAACAAGATTTTGTAAATATATTTTTAGGTAACATCCCGTGCTTAGCACTCGTCGACCCTGGTTCCACGCACACAGTTATTCATCATGATTTAAAACCCCTTATAGAACAGCAGGGCTATAATACTAACAACAAAATTCTAATATTAGAGCAACCCGATTCCTCCCTCTTGAACACCCATGGTGCGGTAACGCTTCCGATTTGTCTTCCTAAGAAACAGATTAATTTTGAAGGTGTCTACGTTTCTGGTATACCATACCAATGCATTTTGGGCCGAGACCTATTAAGCGAAATTGGTATTGTCATTGATTACGGGCGAGGGATTTATTGGTATTCCCCCTCTCCCTTGGAAAAACTTTCCTTTGCACCCTTTGCGGGTAGTAAAGGTGGTATTTATAATTTATCTTCCCAAAACGCTGACAGAAACGTAGATACGGAAGGCATTGAGAAAGCACTTGATGAAGCTCCATTGGACTCAGTTCAAAAGGCTGACCTCACTTCTTTAGTTAATCGATATAAAACCATTTTTTCTTTAATTCCGGGAAAAACTCACCGCGTCGAACACTATATTGACGTAGGGAATAGTTTACCAATAGCCTCAGCTCCCTATAGATACTCCCCTGCCAAACGAGCAATAATGGATGAAATTATTAACGAAATGTTAAAACTCGACTTTATTGAGCCATCTGACAGCCCTTGGGCCGCTCCATGTGTTTTAATTTCTAAAAATAACCGTCCTCCTCGTTTGTGCCTTGATTACCGTAACCTTAACGCTGTAACCAGAAAAGACGCTTATCCCCTACCAAGAATTGATGACATTCTGGAGTCAATTCACAAGCCCCGATTTATTACCACGTTGGACATGCGCAGTGGGTATTGGCAGGTACCCCTTCACGAGGCTCATCGCGACATCGCCGCCTTTGTGACCCATAGAGGCCTATTTCGGCCGAAAGTGTTAATGTTTGGCCTGACCAATGCCCCTGCCACATTCCAACGTATGGTAAACAACATTTTTGGTGATTTATTTAATTCCGGGGTTTGTGCATATCTCGATGACCTGATTATAGCATCAGCTGACTTTGACACCCATTTAAACACCCTTGGCAAAGTTTTTGAAAGGCTACACCACTCAGGATTAACCGTAAAAGCATCAAAAACTCAATTTTGTCGCCAAGAATGCCGAGTTTTGGGCCACATCGTTAATTATGACGGTATTAAAGTTGACACAGAAAAAACGGATTCCATGCGAAACTACCCCACACCAGTAAACATCCGGCAACTCCGTAGATTCCTCGGTATGGCGTCGTATTACCGACGTTTTATTAAAGATTTTTCAAAAATCGCCAACCCTTTAAACACCTTATTACAAAAGGAAACCGTATGGAGTTGGGGAGAGCCGCAGGAATCGTCCTTCAATACTTTAAAAGATCACTTGTCAACCGCCCCCATTCTAAGTTCCCCGGACTACAACTTCCCTTTCGTTATACACACGGATGCGTCGAACGTAGGCCTAGGCGCAGTTTTATCCCAAATTATTCACGGGAAAAAGTATGTCATTCATTACGCGAGTAAAGCCCTAAGCGCCGCTGAGAAGAAATATTCGACCACCGAAAGGGAATGTTTAGCCGTGAAATTTGGCATAGACAAATTCAGACCTTATGTAGAGGGTACGAGGTTTGAAGTTTATACAGACCATAGTGCTCTACGATGGCTCCATCGCGCCCCTGACCCGACAGGAAAATTTGCCCGGTGGAACGCCCATCTTCAATCCTTTGATTTTTCCATAAACCACGTACCCGGTAACAAAAATTCTGTTGCTGATGCCTTATCTCGAATACCGGAAGATTTCACGCCACCTGATGGTCATATAGCGGCTCTTTCTAGTGTTAACCCAGACCAACGTCCCGTACTCTATGAGACAAGTGAATTCATCGAAGCCCAAAAGAACGATCCCAAGCTGGGTCCTTTGTTGATTTATTTGCACGACGGTATCTTACCCGATGATAAGTCTCTGCGGGACTGGATAGAAAAGATCGCCCCTTCCTGTGATATACGGCATAATATTTTATATAAAGAAATTAAAAACACACCATCTCAATGGGATTCCTTTCGAATATTGGTTCCCGATTCTTTAAAGGCCCGAATACTCTACCTCACTCATGACATTAAATCAGCCGGCCACTTTGGATCAAAGAAAACATTGAAAAGAATCCAAAGTCAATTTACTTGGGAAGGCGCCACGCTAGACGTGTTAAAATATTGTAAATCCTGTTCTGTATGTCAGAAACATAAGATTCCACGCCAATTACCCGCCGGTCTGATGAAAAGTAGTGACGTAGCCGAACCTTTCAGCGTCATCTCCGTAGATTTAAAAGGCCCGTATAGCCGTAGTAAGCGCGGATTTAAATACATATTGGTAGTTTGTGATTATTTAACTAAGTGGGTAGAGGTGTTCCCCTTGAGATCTGCTACTACGAAGCCTATAGTAAAACATTTAGTCGATGACGTTTTCACCCGTTTCGGTTTGCCTTCGGCTGTTGTATCAGACAATGGAAAACAATTTGTAGGCAAAATATTTCGTAATGTTTTTAATCAATTGGGTATACAGCAACGTTTTACCTCCTTGTATCATGCCCAAGAAAATCTTACTGAAAGATTTAATCAAATTTTGGGTACAATGATAGCATCATACGTTACTGATAACCATCAGAACTGGGATGAAGGCCTACAACAATACGCGATGGCAATCCGAAGCGCGGTACACGAAACCACAGGCTTCACTCCTGCCGAACTTATGTTCGGGCGTGAAATCCGTACTGCCTGTAGTGTGATAACACCGAAAAATATTAATGATCATTTTGTTGATAAAGTCGAAAACACCTATGGTCTGCGCCTACTTCCAAGAGTACAAAAAGCTCTGGAGGCGGCTTACCAAAACGTCAAAAAGGCACAAATTAAACAAAAAGCCCATTACGACCAAAGACATAGGGATTTCGAACTTGAAGAGGGTGATCTCGTTTTAAAACGAACACACCACCTTTCCAAAGCTGCCGATAATTTCGCAGCTAAATTAGCGGAGAAATACGAAGGCCCATTCAAAGTAGCAACTAAGCTTAGTGCACGTACATACAGGTTAGAGAACGTGGCTTCTAAAAAGGTACTTTTTGGTACCTACCACATTTCTCAATTAAAACCGTATGTACAGCGCAGCGAATTGACCCTTCAAGACTCCGATTTTTGTTCGTCCTCGGCGGAATCTATTGATAGTGAGCCGGACGATTTGGTACCAAAATTTGATGGGGGTCGAACTTTGCGACCCAGGGATCCTGTTACTGGAAAAGCCAGAACCGCCTAGCTAGTTTTTTTGTTTTGTTTGTTTACTTGCGCAGCTATGTACATATATACTTTTTTTTAAACAATTTTAGGTTGATTTATTTTTGTTTAAACAATTTTAGGTGGATTTATTATTTTAAGTGGATTTTTTTTTTGTTTCAACAATTTTAAGTGGGTTTATTATTTTAAGTGGATTTATTATTTTAAGTGGATTTATTATTATTGAGATCTCTTCGCGATTTTGTTTTACGCAATTCAGTTACTTCATATGTATTTGATATTCCCATTGGCGGAGTTTCGTTTTTGTTTTATTTTCTCCATTTTGTTCATTGGTTCGACCGGGGACGTTCGAAGTCTGTCGGGGGAGAGTTGTAACGCCAAAAGTTTGCCATTGCTAAAATTAATTTTATTTCTTAAATATCGCCTGTTTCGCTCACTATAAAATACCATAAGACCCCGAATTTTGCGTTTATATTCTTTTGAGGGGAGAAGCCCTTTTTGTTATCTCTACTTTCTATCTCTTCGCTGGTCGTCGAGATGGACAGTCAAATGGTGTTTCTCACCTATACCCCTTTCGTCCCGTGTGGCCCGGCCAGGCTCCATGAAGGCGGACCAGATGTACGGTAACCCAGTAGCGCTATGAGGTTTCCCTTACATCCCCGTATTGCTTATTACCCAAGTGTAGAGCAAAGCATATAGTACATCTCCTCGACAAAGAAGTTACGGTGACCGTCCCCATCGTTTTATCTCGTTTTTGAATCTTACAAATCTTTGAGGGTTGCCATGCTTCATATTATTTTGTTACGATTTACTGTATATAGTTTTTAAGCCTATACCAAAATAAAATAAGAACCTTGTGGAAGGAACGTTTTTCCATGGAACTGGCGCTATAGCCAAAATGCACTACTTAGCTTGTGAAGAGAACGAGAAAAACTGAAGAGTAGAAAAAGGAGCGCGAAAAGAAGACTCAAGACTCGAGAGAACGATTTTGGACAGCGGTGAAAGAAGGTGGTCATAGAGACCTACCCGAATGAGTCTTCCGCGAAATGAGTCCGAGCCCCGGAATAATAAACGGGAAAATTTATTCTCAATTATCTACAGTTAAAACGGACTAGAATATCCAATCTAGTCGAAACAATTACCCGCGCCGAAATTGTGATCGGACGCTTAATAGAACTGTTCATGCTCTCATGCTCGAATTCATAAAGAAGTGGTGAACGTTAGTGCAAAAACTCTTGCAACGAAAAGTACCGTTTCCGACCATAAACCGTAACGTTGAACTATTGTTTTTATTTTGTATTTGTTTATTATGAACGTTAGTGCAACAACTCTTAACGTTGAATTATTGTTTTTTTTTTATTTTTGTATTTGTTTATTTGTAAACCTTTAATTTAGAGTGTCATGACACATAAGTATAAGAATATTTCATTTGAATTCAAAAAGTAAAATCCATGGCAACCTCAATCGCTTAAATTTACTTAATTAAATCATAGATCCCTAGACTAAGTTGCATGCTTTAAGATATTTCACACGTCACCCCCCAATAGTGAAAGGGTAGACGGAGCCACCCGGCACCTATAATTCATTCATCTATTGTAACTGCTTTGGCGTCAATTCTTTCCTCGAAGGAAGACAGAGTTCGAAAATGTACGTTACACTTTCCACTCAGTTTGAAAAAGAAGAACGCAGCCTTTAGTTTAAGGCAGTTAGGCAGACTTATCAAAAACCCCCTGTATAACATGTATACATATAGCAGCGTGTTCTTCTTACATTCTAATCGTTAAAAATTGTTTTAATCCAAAAACTTTATTATCATATTACTTGCTACTAACGCTTAAATATAAGAAGACAATGGCAATGTTCTTTGCCTCTTTACGTGATGGTTTTTAATTTGACGCTTATTGAAAATCAATTACCCAGGATTTATTGAAAGAGCGTGTACTTACTAGAAACGTTTTATCGCCTCCTTTAAGCAAACATTGACACAGAAATCGGGAACACGAAATATTCGGTACATTTTGTAAAGTGGAACCCGATACGGTCCCGTTTGAAATCATCGCTCCTACGCTTGATGCAGCGTTTAAAATCATCCTTTGTTCATCTTGGAGTTTGCGACGGCAATAATCCGTCGTATTGTTTTCGACTCGCAACATTTTGTTTTATAACAATCCGTTTGTAACTTAATTACTAATTAAAACATATCACGGTTTAAATAACTAATATCCGCTGTTTTTAAAACGATATTAAAATTGGAAAGTTCAGCAAAATTCAATTCTATTGTTGTGGGGAGGATAGTTGCCACCCGACCACTAAGTTTGAATTCAAAGTCGATTTTGAAACAAACTAACTTTCTTTTCCTATAAAGAAAGCATTTTGGAAGCGATACTTCGAGGGGGAGACACTCTGCGTTGGTTAATTTTCCTTATCGGTTTCTCTGCGAGGTAATACGCAAGAAGTGATATCTAGTTTACTGGGGAGAAGGTATAAATTCGCCATATTTCTAGCTTTATCTCCAGTCCAAAGGTAGGTCCGGAGTTAATCCCCGCCTCTAAATTATAACCAGCATCTCATTGGTTCTTGAATACTCACGTCAGCGCGGCGTGATTGACGAAAATTACGTATTTTCCGACTGAGGAGAGGCGAAATAGCCCGGCCTTCTTTTACGCCCCCCTTGTATTTTGTAAGGGGGACTGGGACTATGGCGCGCGAATACTTTAGCATCTTATAACTTCTCCCTAGTAAACTAGATATCGCTTCTTGGTAATACCATAAGCTCATAAGATATGTTCCATAAGTTTTTCACGGGTTACAAACTGGAGCTTGGCATATAGTGACATAGGTCATAGATTCGTGTAAAGCGACCCCTGGTGAGGCGCTGTCAAAGTCTTAGTACAGACTAAATAGGAAGATGGACTGCAAAACGAAGTGTAGTCGTTCTCGAAATAGCTCTCAGTAAGTCTCTAGAAGTACGAAGTATAGGTAGTTTCATACTTAAGGAACATATCTTATGAGCGGAATTCACGGAGCTTTAAGTTTACACCTGAAGGAAATCTCAAGTGTATGGCCCCTCTGGATTTTAGCGCGGATTGTATAATGATTACGTGCGCAATTTTGCGTTAAAAAACCCCGCCATTTGCTAATATTTATAAGTAATATAGCAACTTGTAAGTATGATCAGATTAGAGGGACACTTGCGCTAGAAAATTGGACCCGTGGTATGTTATCTATATGTAGGCGTGGCCGTAATCACAGTAGGTCACTGAAATAAAGTTCTGCTAATAAGAAATATGAAAGTTCAAGAGGAATCTTTTTTTTGTTCAATTGTTCAAACGGTTCAAAGATGATTTCATCACATTGAAACAATATCATTATGGCGTATTCCATTTACTCGGGCTGAGATCGCTCGTGATTTGCTCCGTTACTTCAAGATCGTTCACAGATTGATCTAATAATAAATAAAATACGCTTCATTTCCGGAGCTGTTTTAACGTTAATATCTTTTCCCGCCAAATATCTACCCAGATTTAAGGGGTGATCAGTGCTGATCTGTCTTTTTAAACAGATCAGCGCGACCTTATTTAGATTTTTAAATTGAATATTTAACTGTGCTCCAAGACAGAATACACCATTTCGGTAAAACTCTGCCTTCCATCTCGCTTTTTGGCACCTGAGCTGTAGTCCTTTTTATCACATGCAGTGCGCAGAGACGGCTGTGTATCAACCCCCTTGTATGTCCCGAGCCGCCCCTACGTTTTTAGTATGTTTGATTGGGGGACAAATTGGACTATAAGATACTCAAAGGGCATCTCCGTATCTCTAGTAGAACCAGAGTTACGAGCCTCCAAACTCCAAAGTTTATTGTAATGCTATTCCTATGGAGGGAATTGTTTGTTTACGTTTTGCTTAATTACTTGGCCCCTGTTTGTCGTAGTCCTAAGTCTTTAGTATGGTTGGATGGGGGACAAATTGGACTATAACATACTCAAAGGACACCCCTATATCTCTAGTAGAACCAGAGTTACGAGCCTCCAAAGTTTAGTGTAATGCTATTCCTGTGGAGGGAATTGTTTGTTTACGTTTTGCTTAATTACTCGGCCCATGTTTGTCGTAGCCCGATACTGAGGGTTGTCCATCCCCTTTTTTACGTCGAAAATGCCTATTGTAAATAGATGAAAATTCCCCACATACTTATCAGTAGATATATTACTTATGTCAAAAGGTATGGCTAAGGAATCAGCCATTCTATAATAAATCACGTGCTGACAATGGCAAACAAAGCGGGTGCACCCTTTATTTACATTCATAGTGGTTGAGCGGTTCGAAAACACCAAATTTTTTCTCATCTCAAGCTTCTTAAAGAGCTAGTTTCTTCCCATAATTAAATTTTACATATTAAGGCGAATTAATTCCTGTATTTCCCAACTACTAGGAAAGTATTTCAAATCACGTAGAAATATATGTATAAACCTTTGAGAATTTGTTTATCTCAGTAAATCTGCGCACGTTTATTTTAAAATAAACATACACCAATTAATTCAAGGTTATTGTTGTCATTTAATGTGAAGTTTTCTATGTCAAGTTTGAAAGTTTCCAAGGCTTATAAAAAATTTAACCATTTTCCTGTAAAGTCTAAACTACGTCATTAATATGTCAAGAATTTAATAAAAAAAAAGGTTGTATTTTCAGAGGAAATTCTGTGTTAATCCAAGTCACTCAAAGGCTATGGAGTAAGGATGTAAAAAAATTTTAGAAGGTCAAGAATGTGTTGATAAAAAAAAACTGTTATAGGATATTTTTTATACGCTTATATTATTTATCTTGAATGACCTGACCTCGATTTAAGGTTTATAAAATAGTAAAGAAATAAACGAAAAGTAACCCAACCTTACAAGCGTGACAACTTGATTCTATATATAACTTGTTTCTATTTAATTGGCGTATATTTTACGTTTTCTTCGAATTTTCATTTAGGACAGGATAGTTTATCTGCCGGAAAAAGTGTTTATATTTGCGCATGTGTTATTAAACTGTCCGAAATATGTTTTTCATTTTTTTAGCTCATCAAATAGGTGAGGCAGACGTAAATCATGTGAGAAGTGTGAAACTTTCATTAGTCCTATCCTGTTGCCAAATTCCTAAGATTTACTTTCCTTACAGCGTCTTAAAGTTCAGTCCCAGCAATATTTTCATTCAATCCACCTTATTCCCTTTCGCCGGAAGTAAGGCTTAGCTCGGGATTCATGGGGTTGAGTAACGGGAAGAAATTGGTCTGTCGTCTGCTACAAAAGCCAAAAATATGTACTGTAGCGGACGACAGACCAATTTCTTCCCGTTACTCACCCCCATGAATCCCGAGCTAAGCCTAACTTCCGGAGAAAGGGAATAAGGTGGATTATGGCCCCAATTTTTGAATGGGTTTGCTTTTAAGACATACAAATTTAAATAATACTGGGATAATATTATTAATATTATTATTATTATTATTATTAAATTTATTATCATCACCAAAGCGCTCAGTAACTTTTGGGCTAATGGGATTAAATTTGTCACCCTATGTTTAAGCATATCTCACGCGTTTGACAGTCGCAGTTTTCAAATTTGGCGGCAAGACTAGCGGTGCCATTCCATTGACTATTTCATTAATGTATCCCCGTAAAGTGCTGCCACCAGCGGTCACTTTTGTCGTAACTTTTCCAAATTTGAGAGAAGCTGTGAGAAGCCATCTTTTGTCCAAAAATTCCCTAAATCAAAAATGGCAGCACCCGAAGAGCGAATTGTTATGTCCGTTGATTACGAAGTCTATGGAAAAGTGCAAGGTACGTTTCATTTACGATAAAATCCATATCTTAATTAAGCCTCAAACACGAGATCACCCATCGTTAATTAATTTTGAAATTAAAACCTGTTAAAACTAATTTTTTTTGCTAAGCCTAATTCCGCTATTCCCTTGTCTTCTGTCCCGTCTCCAGACTGCAGTGTAGTCGTGATCCTTTAATTTCAATTTTGGCTCTAGACTACACCCTAGGCCTAAAAAACAAAATTTAAAATTTTAAATCGTTAAATAATACTTGTTTGTTGTTGTTTAGGTTGCTTTTTCCGTAAGGTAAGTTTAATAATGTCATAATTTTGTTCCAAAACAAACAAATTCATGTTTTTTGTAGCATTTATTTGCAAAATGTAAAGAACTTGGGTTAAAAGGCTGGGTAAGAAATACAAGAACTGGTACAGTTATTGGAACAATTCAAGGAGAACCCGAACCCATAGCTGAAATGTATGTTTTCACAGTGCCTTTGTTTGTTTATTTGTTTTATTATGTGTAAACAATAAACATGACACCCTATAACATAAAAGTAACAAAGATAATCCTTTTTTTTCTTTAATTTTAACAATGCAGGAAGAACTGGTTGATGTATGTTGGCAGCCCAAACTCTCGAATTGCTACCTGTGAATTTAATAATGAACGTAGGATACAAGTGGAAGAATATCCTGAATTTACAATCTTGCATAATTAATGACATAATATGACACATATTTAAAAAAATAAGTTCCAAGAACATCAACTCAACGCATTTGATAAAAAAGAAGAAACAAAAAAAAAGTCCTAAAACAAATTTGATCATGTTCAGAATTAATTACAATTAAAAATTAAAATACAGAAAATAATTTAAAATAAAATAAAATAAAATTAATTAAGATTAAATGTATAATATAATGCTTGTAATTAAGTACACCTTGCTTATTGTCTAAATATTTAAGCAGTCACAATTATTTTCATGTTCAACCAATGAATTGAAAATTTTAAATTTCCCACGATGTTCTTACTAATTGTTTCTTTGTATTATTTAAAACTTGAATAAGTTAAAAAGAAAAAACGCATTTGTGCTTCTCATCAATGGTCAAAAATAATTAAATAAAATTTGTATTTCTTAACTCGAAGGAAATTTATTGTAATCCAAGGAGATGTTTAATGTTTTTTGTACATATTCTTAAAATTATGCAAAACTTGATTTTTCTTGTTGTTGTTGTCAATGGTATTTCAAATGAAATAAATCCTAATTTGAATAAAATACAACTCATTTCATTTTGAGTATATATAAATTTTAAGTTCATTCATTCTTTATTTGCCTCTAACATTTCTTTGAAGAAATTATTCTATATAGAATTTAATACGTATTTAAGAATTGATGTTAAGGTAAAAGGTTATAACAGTTTATAAATTTTGTCAAAAAATTTGGAACGCTTCACGATTTTGCGTGTCATCCTTGCGCAGGGGCCATGCTAATCTTCTCTGTATCGTTCCAATTTTAGTATATGTAGTGCCGAAGCAACTACAATCTCTATCGTTCTATCCCTGGTATATATACCCCATTTTTTTGGGGAATCACTGAATAGGAGTATGTTTCAAGGAAACTGTTAATTATAAGAATATTTAATATATCCTTACAAATATATTTATTTCATGTCATAGAAACATACTTATTGTAATACGTTGTTAAAGAAAATAAGTATTTAATAACGTATTAATTAGACAAATTAACTAAAGACAGGGTTTTTTTTTATTGAAAACCGGATATATTTTATCCATAGGTGGCGCCACTATTCCGGAAAATCGGGAAACGTCAGAACTTTCCCGCCAGTACCTTGACCTTGCACGAGACTTGGGAATTCTCTTTTCTCAAAATGACGTCATTCAAGGCTCAGACGTGTTGGGTAATGCAGGCGGCTTTTCGCGCGCGTGGTTTCGGTGCTGTCAAACTCACACGGTGACAAGGCTTAGCTTGTTTTCATCGGTTAATTTTCAATGACCATTCCTTGGAAATGTTTATTAATCGCCGTATTTCAGCGGCGTTTCACCTGAAGCTATTTATTTAATAAGTCCTTCTTTTAATAATTTCAATAAAATAAATACATTACTGGGACTACTTTCTCTGGGTGTAAAGAGACCGGTTGCCAAGCGGTTTTAACTTTCCCCCAACCCAAGAAGATCAAAGGGCAGTCTTATAGGAGAGTGGAAGATGCTGCCGCCGCTGCCTTTGCCTCTGCTTCTAGGCGGGCTACTTTTCTCCCTTTAGGCGAGTGAGTGGTAGAGAAGAGGCGCGAATCTAGAGAATCGCTTTCCAAAGCCGCCGAAAAAGAAATTCGGCAGACGCGCGTCGATTGCCGGGTTGAGAAGGTCGTGTTGCAAGTTTTAGACGTTCAACGGAGCTCGCGAGTTGTTGACAGGCATTTTGTAAACATGGATTAAGGAGGCTTTCAACTGGATTATTTAAAGCCACCCGAGTTTAGGACACTCGCAGAAATACGAAACGATCCTGAAAACTGAATAAACAATTTCATCTAAATAATCCCTATTTCGTTAACGCCATGGATAAAAGGTCTATTCTTCAAACATGTTTTGTCTTCGCCATAGTACTAGGTACGTTACAATTTAATTTTCAATAATTTACATGGGTATTTTATAAGGGTGAAGGTTTTATCGTAGTTTATGAGTTGTAAAATTCGACCTTACTTTTTCTGATAGACAAGATTTAGGCTTAATTATTGTGGTAAGATTAGGCTGCTATTTTTAAAAAAATATTCTTTACGGGCTTCGATTAGTTAGTGTAGAGGTGTTGGACATTTTGCCATGCCATGTGTACGGTTTTTCAATAGACTAATTTTTGAAGAACACATGGGTATTTTTATCGGCCGTGATTTCGGATATTACATTTTATTTGAAGGCGTGGGAATGCCCACCCTCCTTGATTAGTCAACTAGTGGCGCGCATCGAAGCGAGGTTTGACCCGGGGGATGTTACGTAATGGCTCTTCCAAGTTCATTTAGTTTAAGCCCCTTGGGGAAAGGAGATTGTCGCACCTGCCGGTGAAGAGCTCGGTACTCTTCTTTATACTGTCGTCCGTGTTTTTAGTTTTCCTTAGGCGCAACTGGTGGACAGTTGGTCAAAAATAGACTAAATTTTAAACTAAGCAGGGTTCGTACACGTCCTGGAAATAATGGAAAGGTCAGGGAAATTGAAAATCAGCCTAAAAGGTCAGGGAAATTGAAAATCGGCCTAAAAGGTCAGGGAAAAGTTAGGGAAATTGAAAATCGGCCTAAAAGGTCAGGGAAAAGTTAGGGAAATTGAAAATCGGCCTAAAAGGTCAGGGAAAAGTTAGGGAAATTGAAAATCGGCCTAAAAGGTCAGGGAAAAGTTAGGGAAATTGAAAATCGGCCTAAAAGGTCAGGGAAAAGTTAGGGAAATTGAAAATCGGCCTAAAAGGTCGGGGAAAAGTTAGGGAAATTGAAAATCGGCCTAAAAGGTCGGGGAAAAGTTAGGGAAATTGAAAATCGGCCTAAAAGGTCGGGGAAAAGTTAGGGAAATTGAAAATCGGCCTAAAAGGTCGGGGAAAAGTTAGGGAAATTGAAAATCGGCCTAAAAGGTCGGGGAAAAGTTAGGGAAATTGAAAATCGGCCTAAAAGGTCGGGGAAAAGTCAGGGAAATTGAAAATCGGTCTAAAGGTTCAGGGAAAAGTCAGGTAAATTGAAAATCGACGTAAAAGGTCAGGGAAAAGTCAGGGGAATTCAAAATGGGCCTGAAAGGTCAGGGAAATTGAAAAATGGGCCTAAAAGGTCAGGGAAATTGAAAAATGGGCCTAAAAGGTCAGGGAAATTTAAAAATGGGCCTAAAAGGTCAGGGAAATTTAAAAATGGACCTAAAAGGTCAAGGAAAAATATATTGGAGGGAAATTTAAAGTCTGGATAAGGGTGACCAGAAAATGTGTTGTCTGAGAGACTCCCAAATTCGCGGAGCTCGCTCCGGTTATTTATTATTTACTTAGATGAAGTTCAATTTAAACAAAATAGTAGGCTTATTTTTATAACAATAACAACTCGTGCAAAAATGATTCGACTGAATTTAGATGGGTTTTCATATATGTTCGCCATGTACGTTATTGCAAATGGTCAGGGAAATTTGAGGAATTTAGTCAGGGAAAACCTGGAAAAGTCAGGGAATTTTGTAAGAACCCTGCTAAGCCTTGGTAACAATAGACCAAAACCGTGTTTTTTGTTTTATACTTTGCAACTTCTGGACAGTTGGTCAAAAATAGACTGAATCTTTAGCCCAAGCCTTGGTAACAATAGACCAAAAAAGTACCTATATAATAGACGAAATTTGTGCATCAATGGATTGTCCTCCTCTTATATGTCACCCAGGAATTAATTTGTTCCTGAAATTAGAAACCCAACTCTGAAAATAGTAATTTTCAAAGAAAATTGGGTGGGTGATTTTCTTTCTGCCCTTAATGTTGTAATATCAGTATACAGAGTCTGTATGTTTTGAGAATGGGGGCTCAAAAGTATAAATGGTTTCCAGCTGGTAAACAGTTTCCTTTTTTGATATGATTTCTGCCCCTGTGTTTATAAGAACGCCATAAGGACACGGGCTGCCAGTTTCCCACGGAACCATTTGAAATATCGTCCAAGGAAGGTCGTAAAATAGACGAGAGCCCCCTCCGTGCCTTCTCAACTAACATGTCCCCTATAAATCAGTCCATTTCTTTGGGTGCTGTACTCTGTACATGCCTCTTCAAGGACGTTTAAGAAGGGACTGGAAATCGAAAAAGATCTAGATTGTGTGCTCTAAAGTGACTAGAGAAATTTCATCCCCCTCTGTTAACTTTAACTGCGATTCAGGGTTGCCAGTAATTTGCGAGAGCATTTCCTGCAGAGTTGGAACTAAATCGAACAGAACTACAAGGTTTATAGATAGTGGTTGAATTGCACTCACAAATGACTGGTAACGTTCTGCACACTATCTTTGTCATTGGTTACTGAGAGCTTGTCGTGATGAAGTGACGTAGGTGAAACGTCATTGATTCTAGTAAAGCGATGCATGGTGAGGCGCTGTCAAAGGCCTAAATAGTATAGACTAAATAAGACTACATGGACTGCAAGACCGAGTGTGGTCAATTTTCGCTTGTCGTTCTCGAACTAGCTCTCACTTAGTCTCTAACATTACGAAGTAGGAAGTGTCATACTTTTGGAACATATCTTATAAATTTTTGACTGATAAAATTTTGTACATCATTTAAGGGTATTTTTTGTATTATGTTTTGAGGCCATGTACTTTCCAGTCCATTCTTAATTGTCCTTGCTTTTTTACCCGCAGAAATAACAAGTATTTAAATTGCTAATTAAATATTAGCAATTCTATAAATTGCCTTATTCTTAATTATAAATAAATGACAAAAATTAATGGCTAAATAGATAAATTAATCGCAATTTTTTACGACTAATTAAATAACCCGTCGTTACTGAACTGTGACCTTCTTGAAACGACATTTGCGCAGACCGACCGATAAATTCGTTTCACGTCTGATTAAGGCGCGTTTAATCGTTCGTAAGATGAATCCAATTTGAGATACCGCTCCTCAAACCAGCCAGCCCTCCTTCCCTGTCTGATAGAATCATTCTTTGCGGCTGACTTGACTTCAGGCATAAACCGAATTCCTGCAAATGTTAGCCTCCTGAATTAAGATTGAATTAATCATGAGATGTACACTGCATCCTATCAACAAAGTTCTGTTTATTAATGACCAACGGTAAATTATAATTGTCTTCAAAATTAGGGGGAATTATAATTTTCTGAAAATTTAGGGGGAATTGTGATTGTCTTTAAAATTCAGGGGGAATTATGATTGTCTTGAGAAAATTCAGGGGGAATTATGATTGTCTTGAGAAAATTCAGGGGGAATTATGATTGTCTTGAGAAAATTCAGGGGGAATTATGATTGTCTTGAGAAAATTCAGGGGGGAATTATGATTGTCTTGAGAAAATTCAGGGGGGAATTATGATTGTCTTGAGAAAATTCAGGGGGGAATTATGATTGTCTTGAGAAAATTCAGGGGGAATTATGATTGTCTTGAGAAAATTCAGGGGGAATTATGATTGTCTTGAGAAAATTCAGGGGGAATTGTGATTGTCTTGAAAATTCAGGTAATAACCATATTAGTCTTCAAAATTTAGGGGAAAATCTTAATGATCTTAATTAATAGGGAAAATCTTAATTATGATACACTGGAAGTTTATTAGAAGTACTCGTTAAAGCCTGGAAATATGTATATAAAAAAATTTGGATCTTCGACTGTGTATTTTAGCTTTTGGAGGACTCATTCAAAATGACACACCTGCAAATTTATGAGTTACCTTTCACACGTTGAAATATAATGGAAATTGGATTTAGATATTTCGCGTATTCGTTAAGAATAAGACGTTAGTATGGTATATTAGGAAAATCAATAGATTATGTATAGTAACATAAGTTTATAAGATATGTTCCATAAGTATGAAACTTCCTATACTTCGTAATGCTAGAGACTTACAGGTCGAGCTAGTTCGAGAACGACAAGCGAGAATTGACTACACTCGGTTAATTTTGCAGTACTTCCATCTAGTCCTGTTTAGTCTGTACTAAGCCTTTGACGGCGCCTCACCAGGCGTCCCTTTACGAAGGTGAATCTATGACCTACTTCAATCACTTCATGACAAGCTCCAGTTTGTAACCAGTGACAAACTTAAGTAACATATCTTATAACCTTACGATAGTAACTAAGCTCATTGTGACAGATGGGTCATACTTCAGATAATGTACTTCTGACGGATCTAAATTTATATCGTCAAGTAGCGAACACCCTCTCTACCTCCCAATACTATCTTTCTCTCTCACTCTCTCTGAAGCCACCTGATTAAAATTCTTGTCAGAAGTTTGGACTCATTTGACAAAAGACTGAGTTGGCGGCGGCTATCTTTGAGAAAAGGCGTTATGCTCGCGCAAGGAGGGGGGGGTTAATTCAGCAAGGGCCAGGGAATCGCTTGACCCGGGCCGTCGCCGCCAGCGGCAGCAGAAGGGGGATGGGCAGGAGTGGGAGAAGGGACGGACGAGTTGGGCAACTAACTCTCTCTAGTCCACACACGCGATGTTGATTGCCGGCTTTTATGGTAATTATCTCCTTGCGAGGCTAGTGGCCCCTATCTCTCTAAAACCAGAAAAGAGATAGTACAACCACCGCCGTGACATGTACGGGCTACAACTCCCATGGATGGCATGCATGCCTATAGGATGAGTGCATGCATGAGACAAGAACGAAAATAGTATATAGTCAAAAACAAAGTCAGATTCGTATAGCAAAGAAATGGTAACTCCGAATTTTCTTAAGGCCCATTCAGAGTATCTTAAGTTCACGTCTGGCGTCTCTTAATTTCGTTTTGGTCGTGTGGGTTCGTTCATTTACCTGTTCAGACGCGAGAGCAGACGACTTTTGAATACTAACATAGCCAGGGTCGGAAATAAGCACGACTGCACGAGGCACTGGACATTGTCCAATAACATTTTAAAAAATGTCCCATAATATTTTTAAAAACTAAAGGGGTCACTGGACATTTTGACCATCAAATTTTCCGTAATTTTGATGGTTTGACTAGGGAGATGCGACACTATTTTTGCACACTCCAGTTTACAATGTCTAGGCTTTTGAAAAGCCCGATCACGGTTTTGGAGTAACTAGATCCGGTTTTTGTTGATTGGCTGTTATTGGTTAAATTATGTCGGCTGCTTAATTTTGATGGTGGCATAGGGTTGATCTCTGGGTTGACCGTTTACTTACAAAGGTAATTTTTAAGCAGTTAACACGGTCACGTCAACAACCGAAACTAGTTTCTCCAAATTCAGAGCCGGTCCCTATTAACAAAGTTTCTGCTCTCCTTGGTATATATTCTCTTTGCATAGCCGAATCTTAAGAAAACCAGTTGGTCAAACCAGGGATAGATTTAATTTTAGAAGTAGGCATGGAGAACAGAGTAATGTGGGCGCGCGTCAAAATCCCGGACCCCCTTCCCCGGGACGGAGGGGTGTGAAATAGAGGCGGGTCATAGCGACAGAGGTAAAAAGGAATTACGTATTTTTCGCCGTCCCCGTCAGCAACGTCAGCAAAACGTAGCTTAAGTGAGCCAATAAGATAATTTAAACTTTTCATTTCGTGTTGGAGGGAGGGGCTCTATACTGGGCTATGAGTCGGACAGAAGTAAATACTAACCGTTCTACATTCCTACTTCTAAAATTAAATCTATCCCTGGTAGAAATGAAATTAGTCGTAATTTAGAGTTACGACATTTTAGCTTTAGAGATTTCGGTTAACGAAGCTGGGAGCTATAGTTGAGGTAGATGACCGTCGGTCGGGCTGTGGCGGCTTCGCTTTTAAGACTAACCTCATATCGTAAAAGAGACCCCGACTCACTCAACTTACTTTGCCGATTTTATGGGGTTTTCCTAAAAACGTCGTAGTCATAAAACCGAAAGGGCTTCGCTTCGACCAACACCCATTGTTTCTTTCCCCGTATACAGACTACGACCCCTTTTAAACTTTTCTAATTAATTTTCGCCGCTGATCACTTCTCTCTCTCTCTCTCTCTGAAGTGTTGCATGCATGCTCCCCTGGTTGCTAAAAACCCCTTCGGCTAAATTCATTAGGAGGACCGCCGCTCCTTTACATGAAGTTATAAATATAAAGTCCAGCGCCAGCTTGACACTTAAAAAATATCTCACGTGCTTTTGAACTTTGAATGATATTCCATGAAAATCACGCCTATAATCAGGCCCCATTTTGGGATATGACTATATAGAGAAAGATATAGGGTATATGGATATATAATATTGTTAAGTTGAACAATAGGTATCAGTCAATGGTATTATGCTTTAACTTTATTATCGGTTCAATTTCGAAAACCAGAAAGTACTATTAATGTTAACCAGAAGTGATATCTAGTTCATTAGGGAGAAGGTATAAGATGCCTAAGTATTCGCGCTCCATAGTCCCAGTGTTTCCCTTTCAGTATAAAGGAGGGGGGGTGTAAAAGGAGGCCGGGCTATTTTGCCTCTCCTCAGTCGGAAAATACGTAATTTTCGTCATTCGCGTCGCGCTGACGTGAGTTTTCAAGAACCAATGAGATGCTGGTTGTAATTTAGAGGCGGGGATTAACTCCAGACCTACGTTTGGGCTGGAGTTAACATAGAAACGTTTCGAATTTATACCTTCTCCCTAATAAACTAGATATCCCTTCTCGATGTTAATCTGCGAAATTCCTGGGAAAGAATTTCTCAAAAGAAGGTAATTGTGGAAGCTATCAACTTTGGCAAGGCGTTTTAGGAGTTCTAGCTCCCTTTTATTTTCTATTTATTTTCTATTTATTTATTTGTTAAATTATTACTCCAAATAACCGTTTAAACATATTTCAACCAATAAGAGGGCAGAGAAAGATGCCGGCGCATATACCGGAAGCTGGGTGAAATTGTTAATTTATTTAAGCGATAACACTCTCTAGTACAGCTTTCTACTCCTATTTAGTATTCTTTATGTGCTGACAAGTGTTTTGACAGTCATTTGCGAGCGCAATTCAAACGCTATCTACCTACAACAAACAACAGACTGAAAAGCTTGTAGTTGTCAGTTCAATTCAGTGATTATTCAGTTCCAAAATTACAGGAGATGCTCTCAGAAATTATTGTAAAATCTGATAATTGTTGTTTTAAAATCATGTCTCTAAATTGAAAAATTTCAATATCAGTTATCCAATTTTGTTCACTTATCTTTTACGCTCTCTAGTCTTTGTCCACAAAGTCAGTGTCTATTCATTTCTCTAGCCCCGTTAAGGTGGAATTCAGAAACGCCGGACGCAACGCAATTCAGTACAGGCAAAGGCAGGACGTTTGCGCACGACACCCTGCCCTCTCCTGTACTAAATTGCGTTGCGTCCGACGTTTATGAATTCCACCTTTCAGTATCCTCTTTGGTAGTTTTAACTTTAAAGATTACTCCATCTGTTATGTACTCTTAAAATATCCTACGAGAATATGGAACTGTATATGTTGGTGCCGTGTTACAGTACAATTGTGCAATACACTCCTTATGAATATACTCCTGATTTATTGTTGCTATAGTAACCCTTGGAAGCACTAAGTAGGGGTGTGGCTAAATTTATATCCAAAAGTTATAATTATGTGATTTGCAAGTTAAAGGTTTGTGCGGGTGATAAAGAGCCAGTTCAGTTTTGCTTTTAAACGCAATACGCGCTATACATTGTATAATTAAGTAAACAGTGTTATCGCCGAACTGCTTTTAGTTGTAAGGTTAATTTTTATCGTCAGAGTTTGTGATATATTGTGCTCTGTAAAATTAACTTCGTTCTTCGCTATCGTAATATGCTAGGTTTATTATAGTTTGTGAGATATGCTATGCCGACACTAACATTAGAGGAAGACCTATACAGGGTGTTTCTGATAAGTTAGACATAAATTAAGGAGTTGTTCTTTGGTAAATCGATTTTGAGTCGAAAATGTAACTTCTATCTCCATTTTGAAGCCTGGTTCACTGTTTTCCAGTTAAGATTGGAAGGGGTATTTTACGGATGACCCCTTAAATTTAATTAAGAGACTGGAAGACAATGATTGCTAATTTAATTAATTAAGGGGTCATCCTCATCCCTAAAAAGTCAAATCGTAACTCTAAAACAGTGGCCCGGACGGCTAAATGTCACAGAATATTTTGGGCTCAAAATCTGCCAAAGAACATCCCCCTTAATTTATGGCAGACTTATCAGAAACACAATGTATCTTCACGAAAATACTTCAATGTTTAGTAGGCTTCACCGTTGCCTTAGAAATGCCATAGATTACGATAGACTATTTTTTTTTTTTTTTTCGTGGCTTGGTATATAGAACTTAGTGGTTGCGAATTAATTTTTGTGGCTTCCTCGGATTTATTTCAGACTTATTTCAAAAATATTTTATACAAAATTGTCGTAAGTGAAACTTTTACGTTTTGGGATTGAAAATATCTTAACTTTAACCGCGATTCAGGGTTGTCCTAAATCGAACAGAATTCTACAAGATTTTCAGTCTGTTCTAGATAGCGAGTTGAATGGCTTTCACATATGACTGGCAACACTTGTCCGCACACTATCTGTAGCGGTTTATATAATCGTCTTCCACGTGGTCTTTTGACTTCTTAAAGAGAGTGTGGAAGGGAAAATTAAGTGATCCCTGCATATAGTGAAACATATATAGAAAATTATGATTTTAAAAATCAATATAGGCTAGATTCAGATTTGATAGATGCATTACAGACCCCGAGCAATGCAATACACTGGGCCCCGTGTTCAATTAAATGTATGTATAATAACGTTGCGTGTTTGTGGGGTCCCTGGGAAAGTGCCCATCTATTAGGGTTCGTACACGACCTGGAAATCCTGGAAAAGTCGGGGAAATTGAAAATGGGCCTAAAAGGTCAGGGAAATTTAAAATGAACCTAAAAAGTCACAGAAATGTTAGGGAAAAATATATTGGAGGGAAATTTGAAGTCTGGATAACAGTATAAGGGTGACCAGAAAATGTGTTGTCTGAGATTTGACCAGAGCCCCAAATTCGCGGAGCTCGCTTCGGTTATCAGGGAGCCCACCGGTCCTATAATTCCTATATTTTTGAACCTGTCCTATATTATCCTATAATTTCATGACAGGTCCTATAATATCCTATATTTTTGACTTAGTCGAAGTTTTCGTATAGTTTAGCATCAAATTTATCAAAATTTAGCTTTTTTTTATCGAGATCACATTTGAATAGACACCGAAATTGTGGAGCTCGCTTAGGATTTTTTATATATTATATTATGTTATATTTTAATTAAGTTCTTATGAGTTTTCAAAGTAAAATCCAATTTGTTATTTTTTATTTTTTGGGATTTTTCTACATAGTTTAAGCCCAAAATTGTATTATATTAGAGCATTTTTAGTCCTAAATTTTCCTATAAAAACACATTTTTTCTCCTATAAAATCCTATAATTCCGGAAAAAAATTCCTATTTTTCCTATAAGGAATTTAAATTTAAGAGTGGGCTCCCTGGGTTATTTAAGATTTACTTAAGTTAAATTTAAACGAATTAATTGGCTAATTTTTATAACAATAACGAGTGCAAAAATTATTCGAGTGAATTTAGTATTGGTTTTCATATATGTTCGCCATGTACGTTATTGCAAATGGTCAGGGAAATGTATGGAATTTAGTCAGGGAAAACCTGGAAAAGTCAGGGAATTTCATTCCAAAAATTTTGTACGAACCCTGTCTATGGTCCAATGGATACCTCCTACCAATTTTTTACATGGAGTGTTCGTGCCACTGAAATCTTATCTGAAAGGCAGGGCGTAACGCGATTGGTCTAAGGTGCAACTTTTAATCATGGACAAAGCAATGCTATACATAGTTTACAGGCGTGGAGGATTCCTACCATTAACACAAGGAGACCAAGCGACTTAGAGTGTATCGTCTGCTATTTTACACTATTAGTTGCCTGGTATCCTTGTGCAAATGGTATGAATCCTCCTAGCGTGTAAACTATGTATTGAATTATTTGCATATTCAAATCATTTAAAAGGTATTTCCTAGATGTTTCACTGTATCCAGTAGAATTATTGATTTAAAAGTCATTTCAACATCCCTTGAGATGTAATTTGGGTATGTTTAAAAAAATGACTGTACTAATTTCCAGGGTTTTTTCGGGGTATTCTTAATAGACCAATCAAGTAAGGGCTGTTTTTTTTGGGAGCGGAAATAGCTCGTCACGTGTCTGAGGGTGTCGCGATAATATATATATTTTTTTACCGAGAGACATGGGCAGGAAATAATTTTGAACTTAGGCGGCGGTGTTACGCTCGTACTTCATCAACACTATTTTCTTTTCATATACGAGATTTCATATTACGTATTCATCCGCTTAATATTTCCTGAAGAGCCCTTTATAGCTGCAATTCTATCCTCGTGTCCGGGTGTCTCGACTCTGTGGCGCGTGGAATGTTTTCTTTTTTTAAGGAAAGACATAATCTCAAGATCTATAGACCATTTCAGTAATTACTCGCAGCGAAACCAACGCCCAGAAGTGAGGCCACCTTCTTTGCTTATTTCCCTCGCGCTAAGAGGCAACGCCAGAGCGGCCAGACGGAGCGCGAGTTCAATACCCGTGGGAAGCTAGCCAACTCGCACTGCCTCTAGTGCTGCAAGATACTTGGGGCAAGGGAAATAACCCAAAAAGGTGACCTCCCTCGCCCCTGTGGTGTTTGCTTATCTTCGGGAATTAATGCAGTATTCTATTGAAGAAAGCTCGAGTTTAGAGTTTATACAAGTTGATTATATATAAGATAATTCTTAGAGTTGATAAGTTTTAGCAGAAGAGGATAATAGAAGTTTCACACTCTGTATCCTCATAATGTTTTAGATATGTAAAATGATTCTTCCCAGGCTCACCCTTTGTGTTTGCTCTCCCGCTCATCAACCTTCAGATGGGCATCGCATTGTGGGGTGATTTCTATAACTGTTTGGTACCAAATCCTCGGCAATCAACACACAAACCTTGATGGTCTTGACGTGGGACAAAAATCCACCAGCAGGCCTTGGCAAATAGTTAAGCGCTAATAGAGTAATGTTGAATATCTACATAGACGGGAAACTCTTGCCAGTTTTCCAGATCCTTTAAAAACCCAGGGCAACGCATGGTAGCTTAGCTTAGCTAGAGGTTCTATAAATTATAAATTTCGTTAATTTTTTGTAGTTTTGAAGTTACTGAAAACCCAACCCATTTTCTCGACAGTGTTTTCTAGGTGACCCTTTAACCTAAAGGCATTTCATCTTAGAGATACTGAACCACGATTGATTATCTTACTCGAAGCAAATGCCTTAAAAATACTTGAAAATTTTTAATCCTCAATATCTGATCTGATCTGATCGTAAAAACGTCGAGCTAATTTCGGGATAAACCCGAAATAGTTGAATTTTATTCACTCATAAAACCGCAGGAACTCACTGCGGGGCAACCATAATCTGACCATAAAATTCGACGTAACTGTGAAAAAGAAGATTTTCGGTAGAAAGTGTTAATGCGTAAATTCCTTTACGATCCCAGCACCAGAACACAATTTTCATTCCTTTCTATGGATTTTAAGCTAATGTCACACGTCATTCTTTATTTGTCAAGTATACCGAGTCTTGGCTCGCGTTCGTCGTCCTGGTATCATGGATATGTATAAACACTAACGTATTATTATGGATTCCCATCTCTTGCATTTCACGAGGCATTTCGCTAGCGCCCTTTCAGCAGAGAAAAAATATGACTAGTAACCCGTCCCTCAACCTTGTGCGTGAGAGGGAATTCGTATTTTCTCTCTCTGCGCATGGGTGAAATTTCAAACCCACTCACCACTCAGGATTCTAGCTACTTCTGACTCTATTTAGGGCCACCTCACATCCTCTGGTGTACCTCATTTTTTGTGGGCAGCTTTTTGGCGTAGTTGGTAATCCATAATCCATAATTTGTTAGTATTTATACATATCCATGGTGGTATTCGCTCTATGGCTAGCAAACTGAAACAGATAAAGGTAACCCTAATTGTCTCACATCTGTTTATGGTTATAAGGTGAATAATCGTTTGTTTTAATTGAAAGGTATACCTTTTCCACGTGTGACATCAGCTTTAACTCCATTCCGGGGTGGCTAACCAACCAATCTGAGACCGGCTTTAAATCTACTAGTTATAGGTTAAATTTTGTTGGAGCTTTAGAGAGGATCGTAAATTTCTCTTCGAAATCTCTGCCTCTTAAAGGGATAGTTATGCATTAGTTCTCCAAAAAGAGTGCTAGGATCAAAGTTCTATTTGCGATTTTGAAATGTGCTATGGCATTTTATCCTGGAGGACACAGTAAACAAGTTATGAGTATTTTACGGGTGACCCCTTAAAATTAAGTAAGAGGACAAAAGACAATGATTTCTAATTTAATTAAGGGGTCATTAGTAAAACACTCAAATCCTAACATGTAAACGTGGCCCTTGGGGCAAAGTCTAAGATAAATTATTGAACTCAAAATCTCCCTTAGAACGCCACGCGCTGTAATTTGGTTTTTCAATCCTTTTTGGAACACCCTGCATACATATTGCTGTTTACAACTAGTATAAATCTGTTTGTCCAAGCCCCATTGGCTATTTTGTATACCAACAAAACCATAACGTCACTACCGTCAAAAACCGAACTTCCTGTACAATTGTTAAAATTCCAACGAGTTCCAATTACAACTGCACTGAATGGCATGCTTTTTTCCAACAATTTTTTAATACCCTTTTTTTAGCCATATCGTAGTATACGATAGGCTCTTAGTTTGACCCGAGCCGTCGTAGTAGTAGTAGTAGTAGTAGTAGTAGTAGTGGCCGGGGTTGTCGCTTCGTTATCGTCAGATTTTAGCTTAAAAGGAACTTTATATTACCACAACCCACCCATAGGGGTTACTGGGCTCGGTTAGAGATTTAATTTTAATTAAAATTTTTTCAGGTCAGACCCGGGAATCGAGCCCGGGTCGCTGGCGCAATAGGCAGACATTCTACCAACGGAACCATAGAGACTTGATAGAAACTCCGAGTTTTTTATTATTTATTCTTATCTCTAAAATGTCGGGGTGATGTGGGGTGGGGTACTTCTTAATCTGTGGGGTCAGAAACTTTTGAATTTTTATCTGTGGGGTCGGATACTTATGAATTTGTATGTTTGGGGTTTTTATATTTATTTTCTTTTTATGTATGTGCTAATTAAATAGATAACGAATTTCCCCGTTTCCGACCGCGCTCCTCATGTGTTTCGTTCTCGTTCGGTAGCTTTCGTCATCTATGTTATGTTTGACTGGAACGTTTTGGCGGTTAATTCAAATGTGGGTTTAGATAGAGCTAACATAGTGTTAAATGAGCGTTATGCGTTTGATCATTTTAGCATTGCTAAAGGTAATTCGAGGGGATAGTCACTAAAATGCGTAATCACTATAACCAGAAGTATATAATACTTCTCTTCGAGAGAAGTGTACCACAAAGCGGGGTAAGTGTAACGTCACTCTTCCCAACATCGGAACATTTAGAGCAAGGTTACTAAACCGAATCACATACACGATAAATAGTTCCCTCGTCATTACTCTATTAGCGCTTAAATATTTGGCAAGACGCGCGTGTGCATTTTGTCCCACGTCAAGACGAGGTTTGTGGGATGATTGCTGGGGATTTAGTGCCAAACATGTATAGAATTCACCTTACGGTGCGGTGCCCTTTTGTAGTTTGATGAGCAGGAAAGTAAACTAAAAGGGTGAGCCTGTCCTTGTTAGAAATTTATAAGATGCGATAAGTGTGCATCGGCATAAGTCTATGTTGTAAACTCATCGAGGGGATTATCACTAAAAACTATCTGTTCTTCGATTCGCCGGAATATTAGAATTACAGCATAAGTAAATTTATACGGTTATAATTTAATCACTGTTTAGAGTAGGGAATCGAGGGGCTATTCACTCTGATTTTATGCACGGTAAATCATTTAAGCATTGAAAAAGATAGCGCTATTCACTCATTAGGGTAAGGTATAGAGGGGTTATCCACTCATTAGGGTAGGGTATAGAGGGGTTATTCACTCGTACGATATGGCTATTATCACGAGCCCTTGGGCCGTCTTGTTAAACCTCAAAATGGGGCGTTAGGTTTGCGGTGCTACTACCGCTTTAAAAAAAGGAAGATATAGGGTTATTTTGCCTGGAGCTCCTGCTTAAACCTATATTTTTTATAGCTTTCTTTAAGTGTTTCTTTAGCACCCTTCGAAGGTCTTAAGACCTCGTTGGTTGATCGGGGGGATTCGTGGTTCTAGCTCTTTCTTTCTCCCTTGCCTCTCAATCCCTTCAAAAAAAATTTTCTTGCTTTCATGTAATGAGATTTAGTTCTTATGTTACTATAGAAACGGGCTCAATACTTACGTCAAAACATAAGAAGTTGGCTGGCTGCTGTATAGCGAGAATTCGTGCTGCTGGCGAGGTCTGCTTTATTTCTTCAAGAAGTATTAGTTAAGCCTTGTTAGCGAGACCATCTCGGGGGCTTGAATTGTGGGTGCTATACGATTTTTATCCCTACTTAAAAATTAGGCTTAAGGCTCATTCACACTAGAGTGAAAAAAAAACGAAAATTTTACCGATGTGAAGGTAAGATTTTCTGGTTTTGTCTAGTGTGAATTGGTCTTTACGTAAAAGGCTGAAAGAGGAATTCTTCTACTGGGAGGGTAACGTCACGAGGAAAGACTGGGTGACTTGTCACTGTTGTCCAATAGGTAATTTGAATATAGACAGAGACAGGACCTTATAAATTATACATTGTCATTGGAATTCACTTTTTTAGGCCAATTCGTTGTATCTCGCTATATGGGGCTGGGGCTATCAGTTGTACAGTGTCGTGAGCCACGAATCAAGGTTTCCTTGCTTTCACAAGGCTCTCGCTACAAAGAATTTATAAACAGCTTAGTGTTTTTGGTAGAAGGGATGACCCACGTGTCAAAGGGTTATTTCTTTCTTTTTGTCCCCGGGGCCCCATGCTTACAGCATTAAAGGCCCAGGGGCCAACAAGTACACAACCATGAGGCTCCTCCAAGGATCCCTTTGTTTGTAGAGCTCCCGTGAAAGTGTCCATCTGGGCTAATGGTCTTTCAATATGGAGCCATACTTTGCAGGCCCTAGAAATAATTTTTAAGTTAGGCAAACAAAGGTTTCGTTGCACCCAAAATTAAGGGTCATCCCATTGGTTTGTGCCCTGAGTCCACCGATTTGTCGCCTTGGACCTACCCATAGAGTTGACCCTGAACCAAAATATAGCTTAGTTGTTTCCATCGTGGGCATAACATTGGTTAGCATCCTCGGCTCGGTCCTACCCTATGACATCAATATAGAATAAAACTCAGAAATCTCTAAAAACGGTTGTGGACGTGTATAACCCAGCTTTTGAAATTATTTTCAGTTAAAAATATAAATTTTTGTATACGTTACAGGTCACGTTGTTTGGACCATTCGCAAATGTTTAAAGATTATGTTTTTCTCTTATTTAATTTACAGTTTCATATCGCGTAAATGGACAAGAAAGCTTTTATTTCTCGCCTCAACCATCGGACAAAACGGTCAACGAAAGCAAGTCTGTCATGTTGGAATGCGGGGTCTCGAATGACCGGCATATTTCGTTTTACTGGACCCTTAACGGGAAACCGGTGCAGAACAGTACCCGTCGGTACCAGGACGGAAGCAATCTTCGCATCAATCGCGTGGACAGACACCAAGACATCGGCGAATTCAAGTGTATAGCCCTCAACGCCACTACGGGCATTTCCATGACGAGTAAAAGCGCTCAGCTCAACATACAATGTAAGTCCAGATTGATTTTATCGCACTGTTTTGTTTTCGGAAAAGAGTTGGTAATATCAGAGGGGGATAATTGAAGAAGGATGACGCTCTGTATCCTTTTAATACCTAAGTTATGTAGCATGATTCTTCCCAGGCTCACCTATTTTGTTTTCTCTCTTGCTAATCAAACTTCAGATAGGCAACACACCTTGGGGTGAATTCTATAACTGTTTAGTACTAAATCCTCAGCACTCAACCCACAAACCTTGATTGTCTTGACGTTGGACAAAAATCCACAAGCGCACCTTGGTAAATAGTTAAGCGCTAATAGAAAACTGATGAGGGAACTATTTATCGCGTATGTGATTCGGTAAATAGTAATCTTGCATGGTCCAAATGTAAAATGATGTTGGGAAGAATCATGTTACAATTATCCTGCTTTGTGGTACACTTCACTCGAAGAAAAGTGTTATATACTTCCGGTAATATGTACTGTTAAGTAAGAAACGATGTTTTCTTATTGTTCTCTCGGTGTGTTTACTGAATTGTATGCAAATGTTTACGGGTTTAGTTAAGGCTGATTCTGCACTGGGCAATTCCATCAGTGCAGGCTAAAAACGCGATTAACTTTAAGCACACTACGCTCTTACTTGATCCCGCGGCTATTAGATCTGTAATGGCAATTGTAGTAACTCGTCCCAAGATGAGTGGTTTCGAAAACGTGGCGGCGCCTTTCTTGCAGGCAAACGAAGCTATAAGCTATATCCCTATAATATGTCAGCCTCATTACAGAGGCCCAATAATCCATAGAAGGGGGCATCAAATATAGGGCTCCAAACAGAATATGAGCCTTCTCGCAACTGAAAACATTGATCTTGTTTCGATAAATCGGGATTTTGAGCTTTGGACTTGGGGAGAACACAATGTTGGTCATAGACGAATTTCCATACTCTGAAAATAATGTTTTTGGAAATTAAACGAAATGCAACGCGGTATATACTGTGTTTTAGACTCGATGGTGAGGTCTATAACCATTAAAGTGCCTTGTTTTCCAAAGGGAATTTGGGAGGGACAAACCAAGAAACCTTGACTTAGTTTCGAGGATGTGATAACTTAGACTTAGCTTGTTGACTGACCATGTTGAGAAATATCTTTAGCGTCACTCCAACGCTAAGTGCCCTAAAAATTACCCTTTGACTTCCTTCAATGTCCTTGCAACCTTTATGTCATAAAGATAAAGAAGCTGGCACCAGGCATAAAATTTAGATCTTGATTTCCATCTGGAATGCATACAGCTACTAGGAATCATTGTGTCACCATATATCCAACGTTTATTTCTATGCTGGTTTCGTGTGCCGGGCTTGAGTACTAAAACTAACCGTCATGTCACGCCTCATAATTCTGTCGTCTGTTTAACTGTCATTTCATTGGTTGGCTGGTAGCAACGCGAGGTCAAACGTGCGCACATTAAGAGGCGCATTACGCAGCGACATACGCGTCTCAGGGCCGGATTAAGCAATTTTGCACCCGGGGGCCGAGATAGCAAGCGCCCCCTTAAGCCGAGAGAAAAGGAACAGCAAATGTTGCTGAGGGGGAATAGCTTAACTCAAAGCGCCCCCAACAAGCCTTGCGCCCAGGGGCCTGTGCCCCCTCAGCCTCCCCTTTAATCAGGGCTTGTAATCGCGTGCTATTATTCGTCGCACATAATTATTAGTATAGTTCTTCCCACAAAATCTGCCTGGATAAGTTGAGAAAATGGCTGGCTACAAAATGATTCCTATTACATGTATGCATTCCTTTTGCCATATCGTGTTAGGGAACTTGGGATGGGTTTTGATGTTAGCCATCTTGTTTAACGTCCATTCTGGGGACGATTTTAGTTTATATCTCAAAGCTCTTGGTGCAGTTTAGGAGTCGGTAACTTTTTTACGATCCTGTTTATCTTAGAGACCACGTTCTATAGACTGTATGAGCTTTTTTGGTTTGAACTGCTCTGCAGCTCGATTCTAAGTATAAAACTATAAAGTAAACGAGCGAGGATATGTTTCTCTCATCCTTTTTATGGAGATAAACTTTGGGGACAAAAATGGCTCTCTCTTTTCTTGAGCCTGCAGTGCCGCTCTGAGATGAGCTATTTATATAAAACCCAGGACGCTATGAAGAACTGAAAGAAATCTTTTATGAATGAATTTAAACGAGCCCCTAAGGGTAAATTAACTTATTTATCTTATAAGAAGATAAGGGATATTGTTAGGTGAACGTAAGTTTATGATTGATGTTTCGTTATAAGTTTCTGATATTGTGTTACTGATATTAGCGAACCTATGAAATCGGTTTTCAACGTACGGACGTTATTTTTTAAAGAATCTTTTGCTTACGTTTCTTTCCGGCATTGTCCAAGATGTCCGCTCATGGTAAAGAAATCTTTAATCTTGTGTTACCTGCGACTCAGCTGGGCGTTTATTATCAGTCATTCATTCAGTCAGGAGTTTTACTTGCTACTGTAGTTGTACTAGCATGAATTGACATAAACATAAGTTTATAAGATATGTTCCTTAAGTATGACACTACCTATGTTTCGTATTGCTAGAGACTTACTGAGAGCTAGTTCGAAAACGTAACGAGAATTGACTACAATCGGATTTGAAGTCCATCTTCCTATTAGTCTGTACTAAGCCTTTGACAGCGCCACCCCAGGCGTCGCTTTACGAGAATCTATGACGTTTCACATACGTCACTTCATGATAAGCTATTAACCAGTGACAAACTTATGGAACTATCTTATGAACTTATGGTATAAGTCACATTACTAATCACTTAAAAAAATAGTGAGCTAAAGTGACTTTAGACGATCAGGGAAAACCTGGGAAAAGTCAAGAAATTTTGAATTGTAAAATTTGTGCCACCACTAAATACCGATGCCCAAATATTCTAACCTCCAAATATTACTAAAATAATTGTTATTTACAAAGGTTAAATTAGCATTCCAGTGGTATAATGATCATTATAATAATAATAAGTTGGTAATTAACGCCTGCATTCGATAAATTTATAGTCTTTTAGTTTAATTGTAAATTAGGTCATAAAGTGATGGTGACGGGAATATTCCTGATGATTGGTGAATTTTCTGAAAAGCTTAGTTCGGACTTCAGCGTGATTTTAGCTTATAAGCCTTATCGTTATGAAATATATAGTTGAAAATATAAAAAATTTCGAGAAGTCGTTCAGCTTTCAAATTGGGCCACTTTTTCTTAAGCTTCAAAATAGATTTTTCCTTCAAACTGCAAAGTATATTAGAGAGGAAGAATATGAAAGGGAATCCTTTATCTCAATAACCCATCAATCGATGCAAATGAAACGACGCTCTCCATACACTCAAGGGAGAATCGGGGACGTCAGATGATAGGAGAGAGAGGAAAGTGGGCGGGGACATCGCGTGGGCTCACGAACATCGACTCCCAAGATTGATTACGCTATCAGGGACGAGCTGCGGAACAGAGAACAGAGCGGACGACGCGAACGAGCAAGGGGGACGAAATAATCGAGGGACAAGTCACTATGGAACCCTTTCTGAAAGTTTTCCTTGCGAAATAGGTCTACCATTTTGAAATATCGGGGGTAAATAGTCTGGTGTTAGACCACCGTGTTCTCTTAAGACATCTGGCATTTGGACAACAAAGACATTAGATATGGCTTCAAACAATATGGACCAAATTTGGTGGACTAGTTACTTTGAAGACCTATCTAATATCTTTGGATCAACATACCGGATGTTACGTCTTTCTTAAGCCTATATCGAGGAGACCACGTAATGCGCGCCCCCTTTTGAAATCAGGGCTCTATTAAGCATAAAAGGAAAACCCAATGATGGTATATAGGGAGGAAGTAGTTTTCGTCATTGATGATGGTTATCTGATTTCCTGACTCCATCTATTCATCTGATCAGGAAATTTGAGACATGAAAACATTGTATGATGTCATCGTCAGTGCTAGATAAATCTACCGGGGGCCCTTACTTCTCACTGGGGCTTAAAAATAAAAAACCTTCTTAAATATGGGACCCCTAAAAATATCCTAGTCGTTGGGCATTAGTCCCTTAACCATATCCTAAATCCAGGCCTGGTCATTATCGGAACCACCTGGGTGTACGAGATTTAACTCTCTAGTTACCCATCATTCCATTAAATACTGTTATAGTGTATTATTAAACCACTACAGTACCACCAATAAGTGAAATCTTGTTTATTAGGGACAAGGTATAAATTCGCCACATTTCCAGATTTATCTCCAGTCCAAACGTATAGGTCCGGAGTTAATGCCCGCCTCTAAATTACAACCAGCATCTCATTGGTTCTTGAAAAGTCACGTCAGGGCGACGCAAACGACGAAAACTCCGTATTTTCCGACAAGGAGAAGCGAAATAGCCCGGTCTCCTTTTACGTCCCCCCCCCCCTTGTATTTTGAAAGGCGGACTGCATGGGACTATGGCGCGCGAATACTTAGGCATCTTATACCTTCTCGCTAATAAACTAGATATCACTTCTTTGTACCACATTGTTTTATGTCTGTCCTCTCTAAAATGTTAGGAATGCTCACCAAAATGGTGTTTTTGTTCAGAACTGAGAGTGATTTGCCTCTCGGACGAGAGTAAATGATTAAAACCCCTTTTCCGCCGACACCTCTTGAAGTCTTGGGAGTCTTGCATTGAAAAGAGGAGGAGGAGGGAGCCATTTTAATAGCTTCGAAAAAGAAAAAGGGGGAAATTATTCGCCCCCGAGTTACCGGCCCCATTTCCTCTTCAGATGCAATCTCGTCTTTGAAGAGGGTGCAGCTAGCGACTAAGCCTCGCAGCCCTTTTCTTCCTGTCCTGTCGTGTTGTCCTTGTCTATGCTCACTTCAGATTCCCCGGACAGTTTGGATAAAAACTTATGTCGATACCAGTACACTGTAAAAAAAGAGGGTATTTTGAGGGTGTGAATCTGTACCTAAAAAGGTATTTTTGGTCAAAAAACTCCTTTAGGTGTGTTTTAGCACCTCCTGAGGTGTTAATAAAAACCCTTTAAAAATTTGAAGGTGTATTATCATACCCTTAGTAAATGTTTAACACATGAAGGGTGTTTTTTTAATGGGAAAAGGGTGTATTTTTATACCCCAAACAACAGCGCACGCGCTGTTGCACTCTTTTATTTAGCTCGCGAACGCAGATTCACGAGGCGCGATACATTTTCAAATTCAAAATAGGCTTAACGTTTGGTGTACTTGCGTCTCTGTTTCACTGTTATCAAACCACTTAAGAAGGTAATTATTTTAACTAACTTTTTATAAGATAAACTTTGATTTATATAAATGTTTCATCCATTTTAACAGCTTGGACCGGGAAAAGATCGCAATTATCCATAGTAATCATGGTTTGTTAAATTAGGTTAGAGTTAGGTTCGATTGGTTAGGGTTAGGTTAGGTTTACGTTTGGCTAAGTGTTTTTAAAGGCCGACTTCCACCGAAAAGGGTTCTTACGAACTGAAGACCGTGCATCGATTCTTAACAATAGAGCGACCGTGCCAATTTTCGAGTCCCCACTGGGGCAAAATTTGGAGGGGTTCTTACGAAAAGAAAACCTTGCTATGCGGGTTCTTACGAACTGAAGATAAACAATAGAAAGTCTCTTAAATATTTTATTCCCGATTTTTGCGACCCTCTGAAGGAAAATATCTATTGTTTATCTTCAGTTCGTAAGAACCCCCATATCAAGGTTTTCAGTTCGTAAGAACCCCTCAAAATTTTGTCCAGCGGGGATTCGAAAATCGGCACGGTCGCTCCATTGTTACTCTCGATGCACGGGTTTCAGTTCGTAAGAACCCTTTTCGATGGAAGTCGGCCTTTAAGTTTGGGTTCTTTTTGCTGGGGTTTAGGTTGCCTACTTCTAGCCGCGTGGACATTTGAAGAAACGCTTCCGTAGCCCTGATGCCAATACGGATGTGAACCATTTTGATTCTTGACTTAGTTTTCTTCAAGAGCTTTCAATGTCTCAATAAAAGCCGTGAGCCCATGAACAATAAATCAGACTAATTTATGATTAAAAGATTAAATCAAATAACGAACAACTAATTTTTAATTCTTTTTGCGTGTAGATTTAGGCATGGCTATTCATTAATTCCTTATAAACATAGTGGTGGATATATGAGAGTTTTAATACAACTTCTGAGGATAATATGGCAAATCCACAAATGGCGTGGATAATGGACAGAAAGTGCTTTGACTTGTCACCATTTTGTCACAGAACAGCTATAGAACGGGTGATTAATACAGCCGATGGTGAACGTAACCTTCCTCTGAGAAGTACTCCATTGCAGAAAACGAAGAAACCGAAAAATTGCGAAGTCACGTTCTGATTGTATACTAGTTTTAGATACATTTTTAAATGATTTAAAGTTTTTGGTTTTGAATTTCGCGGTCTAAGTCATTTCACTATTTATAATGAATTTTAACACTCGTTTCTGAACCTCGAATTAAAGACTTAATGTAAAAGTTAATTTATTACATCTTGTGTGATATATATTACGTAGCGATTTAGGCACATTAAAGTGCCAAAGTGCAGTGAACATCATTTTTCTACTATAAGAAAGAGAACCATGTATGATAATAATTAAACCTTTCACAGCAAATTTTATATCTGTTAGTACCCGTAAATGGCCGAAATGCCATTTCTTGCACCCAGGGAAAATTTTTCAGGTACAGGCCAATGCATTTTAATTTCCATCCCATAATGGTGGAAAAGTATTACATATAAATACCATAAATGGTTTCAATTCGCACCTCAACAATTGAAAGGGTATTTTTTCGAACCACCCTACCGAATTTATCAGGTACAGGTAAATACCATATTTGGTTTCGATTCGCACCCTTAAAAGATGAAAGGGTATTTTTTCACACCCTAAGCAGAATTTCTGAGGTCCAGTTAAATTCCTTTAAGGGTTTTATTAAACACCTTAGGGTAATGAAAAACACCCCATTCAAGGGGGTATTTATAAATACCCTAAATATGGGGTGCGAATTTGTACCTAAAAGGGTGCGTCTCCTGTGGGGGAAGAAAACACCTTTAAAGGTGCGTTTCCGACCCCTTTTTTTTTACAGTGTACTTTCGCCTGTGACCTCTTTACGCATATGTTTTCTTTTTCTTTCTACCCTTGCGCCTACAATATTTTAACACTGTTAGTAATGTAAGTTGGTTTTAGTGAATTGTGCATTGTTTTCCAATATGGTTTGCATAGCCTTCTATGGCCTATAATGTAGCGTCAAGGTTATGATGACTAAAAGTACTTTTGAACCGTTTATTTTTACCTCTAATCCAGAGGTCAACTGGTCAGTGTTATTTAAAGATTAATTTAGTAGGGATTTGGAAAGTAGGATGAAATACACGTCATTTCAGATTCCTGAATTCCTTCTTACTTTGATTGTGAATTCCTGTCACACGTATAGCTATTAGTTAATTTTTCTTATTTAATGTCCATAAGTTTGACGTAACTGGTTACTCAGTAAGAGCTGGTCTTTTAGTGACGTTGGTGAAACGTCATATATTTTCGTAAAGCGACTCCTGGTGAAGCGCCATCAAAGGCTAACTGAAACTGCATAAACAAAGTTTCACCAGTTACTTAGAGGTAGTCGTACAGTGACGTATACTTGTAACATCGTAGATTCTCGTGAAGCGCTGTCAAAGGCTTAGCACCTTATTATTATGGACGTGGACTGCAAAACCGCGTGCAATCTATTCTCGCATCGTTCTCAAATTATAGAGTGGTACTGAGGGCGGAGGAGTTACGGGAATGTGACGTCAATATTGGTAGTCTAAATTGTATGACCTGAGCTGACGACTTCCAATATGGTTGCCAAAACCGGGATAAGAGATAGGAGGGTGTGACGTCACGAGAAAGTTCGTAGTTGCGGACTATATAGCTCTCTGTAGTTATTACAAAGTGTGTAGGCAGTGTCACACTTAGAGATTTTATCTTATAAACTTATGATGATATAGATCGAGAGCTCGGTATTCCGTGGATGGAAATTGGGTGGAGTGGGTGGCAGGCGAAAGGAATAATTTTAATTGCGGCTTTTCACGGATGGATGATTCTAACTGGCACGACTTAAAAGCAATCTCCCAAATAGAGTAATTATTATAATTGAAATTAATAGATTGTAATTCCCTCAAGGTAAAGGGTCCTCTTCGCCTAAGCCCTTTTTATATTAGTCCCACGAAATTAACTGCATTTTTAAAACGTGTGCCTTCATGTTACATCACCTGTTAGGTAACCGTGCTAGTGGTGCAGGATTTAGTCATTAATACATGGTAGGAATTTTAAAAATGAGCATTGCTATAGGGTTCAGCGCGTCTTCAGGTTCGTTTTATGCGTTATGTCAGAGCTGTAGGTAGTGTGCACTAAAGGGGCTAGATAAATTCCCTCCCGTGTCTCTTAAAATAAACTGTGCCATAATTTGAGAGAGGGTCTCAGGTTTGTAACTGAATTATATCTGAAATTCTGAATCGAGAAGAACTACATGCTTTTCCGTCAAAGGGTTAACTTTTTATTTTTCTTTCCAAATTTCAATTACACAAAATGAATTCCATTGAAACAGAAGGGGATAATAGAAGAAGGATGACACTCTGTATCCTCTTAATACTTTAGTTATATAACATGATTCCTCCCAGGCTCATGCACCTTTTTGTTTGCTCTCATGCTCATCAAACTTCAGATGGGCATCGTATCCGTGCTAGGGTGAATTACTGAATTCTATTACTGTTTGGTACTAAATCCTCAGCAATCAACCCACAAACCTTGATTGTCTTGACGCGGGACAAAAGTCCACAAGGCCATACGCCTTGGCAAATAGTTTAGCGCTAATGAGAGAACTATTTATCGCGTATGTGATTTGGTTTTGTTTGTAACCTTGCTCCAAATGTGAAATGATGTTGAGAAGAATCATGTCACAATTACCCCCGCTTTGTGGCGCACTTCTCTCGAAGAGAAATATTATATACTTCTGATTGAATGTACATTAAACCTTCGCCCATTGTGCTAAATCAACCCAGGCTAGAAATTACCTGTTTTCACGTAGGAAACATCAGTAAAGTGTTGAAAGAATGCGAAAAAATCCTTTATCGATAAATAATCAAGAAATAGCGAAGAGTGTGTAGAAGAATTCCTACTTTTTGGAGCGGCTTCTTAATTACCTCGCAAGCTCGGTCATAAGGGGTCAGGAAAGTTTTTAATTTGGTCTCGTATCTGGGAAAAAGTTTTTCCCTTAATTAGTCCCAAAACATTCCTCCAGGACTTCGGAGAATTTTTATTACTTCTAGAAACATTTTTTCGTTTGGCAAGCTTTTATTCCGCGCTGTTTTCTTTTCGGTTGTAAGTTTACTTTGGGAGGTCCAGAAGGAATTTCTTTCGGGAATGGGCATTAATATTTATTACTGTCCCCTTTTTTTTTAACATTTCGGTCATTTTTAAAGGACCAATCTCATCAAAATCTTAGTAGATTGATATTATAGTTTTGTTCGAAACTGGCGCGATGGCTTGGATGGATTTTAGTGGGTTAACACTTAAAGGGAGAGTTGCACCAAGGAGAAAAGAGGTTGGGTGATGGGCGATCTGCGGCAATAAATGTCTACCAGTGTACCTAGCGTACGCGCCTGCCCTTCGGAACAGGCGGTTGTTAAGTGCTGCCACTTAGTGCCGTTTTATGAGAACTAGCTTCTTTTTTTTAAGACACAGCCGGGCTTCCTTGACGTTATCGTACCATACGACCCTACCAAAACGCTGAGCATGCTGGGAAGATGGGGGTAAACACTGCAACGTTATGGGTTTGGAGGTTTCTGCTCCATCGTACCTTTCTCCTTCTAGATTTCACTAACACTTAATTTGTTTTTGGTTTTATTAGACATTTTAATCATTAACTAACCTTGAACGGAATTTGAGCTTTTTGAAGTTTCAGCGTCTTACCGGAAGTTTAGTGAATAGGGAGCTAGGGGCAGCGGTAAAACCGGATATTGGAAATAACCAATGGGGATACGTTACGTAGTATCTTGATTTAAACTTGCAAACGGTGGCACATACTTCAAACTGTCATTTTCGACTGAAAATCGACCATGGAATCCACAATACTTTGGTCTTTTACCACCCTCATTGGAGCTTCCTGTAATTGGATCGAATCGGTGTCTATTTACAACTCTCTTGAAGATGTAGAGCCAGAGCTTGAGCCTTTTGAAGATTTTAGGTTGCTATACTAGCCCTTTAAGAACCCCCCCCCCCCCGGGGTCGCTCCCCTCAAGACTTTCAAAGGATAAAAATTGTTCTGGGTCCGATATTAATTTAACGACGGTTCGTTAAATTTTATATCGTATTAAAAAAGTATTCGAAAGTCGTAAATTGTCTTTCTTTAAGAAATTCGCGGACATTCCGTTTAGTTTTTATAGATCAACGTTCAAGAAAACGTAAAGGAAAGAAGGGATCATATGGTATAGTGTTGTAGAAGTCGTTAAATTTTGGATGAAAAATGAGTTTTCTCCTTCGCGCTATTAAATTTTCGAATCGCGAATGATATGGAAGAATGTCGTGATATATTTGGTGATATTTTTTATAGGAAAGTATTAAATCTATACTGTGTAGGTGTAGAGCGATTTGTCCGTTTGAAAAGATCTTAGATTTCACCATAAATAAATCAAATATAGGGTATATTTCAAAGGAGTGTTTACCGAGGGGCCAACAACCCAATGTAATCGATGTGACACGCTGTACCTTTGACCGCACTAAAGGGATTACGCGTAATCATTAAAACATCTGTCCTTGGCATTTTTAAAATGATTACTAGCATAAGTTGATAAGATATGTTCCATAAGTTTGTCAGTGGTTACTGAGAGCTTGTCATGAAAAGCGTAGGTGATGCCTGGTGAGGGGCTGTGAATGGTTTGGTACAAACTAAATAGTCCTTTCCCCTTACATTCAATCAGATATTAGTTATGGAGTCTATAGCCTTTAAAAAGATTTCAAGTAGGATCGAGTAATCTATGCATTCCTGGTTCAAGAAATTCAGGTTCAGATGAGTTCTTGTCAAGGTTGGGACGGAGCCATTAAGCCTGTTAAGAATGACTTCCCATTCTAGACTCGTAACTTTTTAGCTTTATGGTTAAGTTGGTTAACCCCAAATTTAGGATCGGTTTATTGAATTTGAAAGTTATAAATAGCAACATCATGCAGATATTTATTTCATTTGAGTGAACTTTAAAACCGTTTTGTGTCGACATAGACAGGGTATTTCTTCGATTTCCACTCCCTTGAAACATCAGGGTAACGCCGGGTTGCTTAGCTATAGCTTCTCATAAATTTAGGCAACTATAACGGCAAAGATCACCGGTTTTAAGGGGTAGGTTGGTGGGTGAACATTCCATGTACCATCAAAATATCTGTCTTTTCCTTCTTGAGTTCTTTCTGTCCTGTAAAACGCTCCATTTCACCCAAGAGTTAGTTCCCAGCAGTTTATTTCAACGAGATTAGTAAGTGGTAATGCTAAAGAAAATGCGTATACATAGTTTTTTGGCTACTTACCATTTACACAAGGAGACCAGTTAGTCTACTTGGAGGACTAATTAGTCTGCACTTTTGTCTTCCAAGAAGACTGGTCTCCTTGTGTGAATGGTACGAATCCTCCTAGCCTGAAAGCTATGTATATAGTTTAGTGATTAGAATTTTTTTGAATCCGTGGAATCTTAAATTTTATATATCGTTGATTTTAATCCACCTAGATAGGTTGAGAAAGTAGCTGGCTACACAATGATTCCTAGTAGCTGTTTGTATTCCTTATTGATATAATAGTTTTAAAACCCTGCAGAAGTCGAATAATTTCTATAAAATCCTACAAGTGTCTTATAAATATTATAATTTCGCGGATCATCATAAAGTTCTATACAGGGTGTTTCTGATATGTCTGACGTAAATTAAGGGGGATTTTCTTTTTTTTTTTTTTTGAGATTTTGAGTCGATAATATTCTATTCCCATTTTGCCACAAGGGCCACTGTTTTCAAGTTATGACTTGAGTGTTTTAGGGATGACCCCCTAATTAAATTAGAAATCATTTTCTTTCATTTTTCATAATTAAACAATTATTAAATTGCCGCAAACATTTCCCGAGATGCAACAAACTTTGCAATCATCTTCGGGGCAAAGTTTCCAAATTTGATGTAACGCAAGCTTCAGCTTCGCATTGAGTATCGTTGAAGGTATCATTTTTGGGGCCAAATTCTTCGAAGAAAGTTGGATCGGCAATCAACTTCAAGCTGCACAAGTGTAGAACTTTCTTTACAATTGTCTGACGTTTTGGCGCCGGTCCAGCAGTTTTTGACCTCAAATTCGGGCACTGGTACTTAACAGCGGGTTTAGAATCGATGGTACAACCTATGGTACCATTTCGTAAGGTTTCCAGCGTCTGTTCCAAGCCTTGGTAATAATACATGCTGGTTTTGAATGATAACCAGTTTTCTCCATTGTCACTCGAGCGTTCGTCTATGAAATAGACCTCGTACTTATCGGTGAATTGAACCATTCCATGAAAGTAATTGTTCTTCAGGAAACCGGTTAAACTAACGCCTTCGTAATTGGTAGAATGTCCTTCATACTTCCGAGGTATTTCATATCCCGGTATGACGAATGTATCGTTTGATGAATAAACTTGTAGGAAAATAGGGTCAGTTCCACGTCTTTCAGAGACGATTTCATGCAATTCAATGTTTATAACATGCTGAGATATAATTATTTCGAGTGAGTTGTCCATAACTTTACTTAAAGTGACGTTGCAGAACGTTTTCACTGTCCCCTCCTTAGATTTTACTTGCTGGTAAAGTGAAAGCGTTATTAGTAAAACGAGAACTAAGTTGAGATTCATCTCGATAAGGGACAGTTAGTCCGTTCAAGAACGCAATTAGTTTGAATTTAGTATTTTTAGAGCACGTGATTTGGTGGTCGCTATGGTTACAAGCCTTTTTTTCAATTGGGTCATGGCTCGCGCGTGCACTTTTACTCGCGTGATATCTCGTTCAATTTGAAATTTCAAAATGTGTTTCTAAACTTAGGCTTAACGTGATGAAATGAAAATGTTTAGAAAAGGTATTTTTCTCATCGCGGTGCTCTTGTTTTGTAACGTTGTTCAAGGTACGTTTTTATTTATTTATTTTGGGCTTTATTCAGTAACAAAATAAGACTGTTAAAATTAACATAAAGGTGGGCGTAAATTTTTTTTTTACACCTTAAACGTTGACGAAGATGAAGTCAAAGTGGAAGGAAAACCTACTTTGAACTTGGTGACGAATATCGAGGGTGACAAAAATATTACTTTGAGTTCAAACGACAAAGTCCAAGTTGAAAGAAAAACTATTTTGGACTTGGTGACGAATGTCGAGGATGACGAAAATGATACTTTGATTTCAAACGACAAAGATAAAGTCAAAGTTGAAAGAAAAACTCTTTTGGACTTGGTGACAAACAACGAGGATGACGAAAATAATAATTTGACTTAAAAACGACGTTTCTACGAGGATGAAGTTCGTCTAGATGACGATGAAATACAACCTCCGTCACTTGCAAAGAAAATCCAAGAGATTCGGGTGAAAATCATCGATGATGATGAACAGGATTATAAAAGGAAACCTCGGATTTATTTCGACTATAATGACAAACTAGACACGGATGACGACGAAATTCCAAAACTAATGAAAGTTAAGAAGATTAAGATTTATAAAACTGATGATGAGAATATTTTGAACAAACTGCCAAAGAAAAATTATGAAGGACCTTTTATTGTTGAAGATGACGAAAATGACAATTCCGTGTTTAATAAATTTCCTGGTAAGGCTAGAAGTCCCCTATTGACTCTAACCTAACCTAATATGAACCCAAGAATAATTTTGCCTGAACCCTAGCCTAACTTAACCTGCCTGAACCCTGGCCTAACTTAACCTGCCTGAACCCTGGCCTAACTTAACCTGCCTGAACCCTAGCCTAACTTAACCTGCCTGAACCCTAGCCTAACTTAACCTGCCTGAACCCTAGCCTAACTTAACCTGCCTGAACCCTAGCCTAACTTAACCTGCCTGAACCCTAGCCTAACTTAACCTGCCTGAACCCTAGCCTAACTTAACCTGCCTGAACCCTAGCCTAACTTAACCTGCCTGAACCCTAGCCTAACTTAACCTGAACCCAAGCCTAACCGAAACTAAACATCGCAATTCACAGATATGTCCAATGAAACGCGTACAACAGAAGCTCCTAAGCCTAAATCTAGTACCGCTGAACCTACTCCGGACGTAAACCTAAATATGGTTGACGTCAAAAGAAATTTACCGCAAGTACGATAAAATTACTACAATAATCATGGGGGGAAAAAATGATAAAAAATTTAGGTCATTGTAAGTAACGTGCAGGAATCTTGCAATCGCAATTTAACGAATTTGCTGAAGTCAGTGTGCGAATGGGGTCATCAAATAAAGGTAGACGATCTCGTTAAGTACGACAAGGAAAGCTTTTGCTGGTAAATTCCTTGAAATTTCCATGAATTTTGAATTTCCTTAATTATAAATATGTGGAGTTTTTTACTTTTTGTTTATTTAAGCGCTGCGAAAGATTACCTAAAATGAATCTTTAGCGCTTTTGAAAATGGCAAATGCTTCGCGAACTACGACGAAAATGTGTTGATTTTCATTTTGACTCACGGTATGGCCCAATTAGATTGTTATCGGTACCAGAAAGTATGCCATAATACGCCCATCCAGCCAAACCATCCAAATATTGCGAGTTCAGTTTGTAATTATATTTGGTTTTTGTTAATGGTAATTCCATTTATAATCATCCAAATTTTCTTCCTAAATTTCTTTTATAAAAGATTACGTAACCTGATATTCGGCCAATTATGAAATAAAATTTCTTGTTTTGCACGTGGCTTATTGGTCTCGCGCTCCTTTTTTTCAAATATTGTTGCGCGTTCCCGCCACTTTTGAAGTATGGATTAACTAACGCTAGCGTTAGTTAATCCATGATCGAAATATCTGTCTTTTCCTTCTTGAGTAGCGTCAGCGTCTGTCCTCTAAAACGCTCCATTTCACCCAAGACTCCAAGAGTTAGTTCCCAGCAGTTTATTTCACGAGATCAGTGAGTGATAATGCCAAAGAAAATGCGTATACATAGTTTTCAGGCTAGGATGATACATACCATTTACACGAGGATACCAGTTAGTCTACTTGGAGGACAAATTAGTCTGCACTTTTGTCCTCTAAGTAGGCTAGTCTCCTTGAGTGAATATGCGAATCCTCATAGCCTGAAAGCTATGTATATAGTTTAGTGATTAGAATTTTTTGAATCCGTGGAATCTTAAATTTTATATATCGTTGAACTTAATCCACCTATTGAGAAAGTAGCTGGCTACACAATTATTCCTAGTAGCTGTTTGTATTCCTTATTGATATAATAGTTTTAAAACCCTGCGGAGATCGAATAATATCTATTAAATCCTACAAGTGTCGTATAAATATTATAATTTTCGCGGATCATCATAAAGTTTTATACAGGGTGTTTCTGATATGCCTGGCATAAATTAAGGGGGATGTTCTTTTTTGCGATTTTGAGTCGATAATATTCTATCTCCATTTTGCCATAAGGGCCACTGTTTTCAAGTTATGACTTGAGTGTTTTAGGGATGACCACACAATTAACTCAGCATTGTCTTTCAGTTTCTTAATCAAATATAAGGAGTCATGTTCGTAAAATACTCCCATCTTAACTTGAAAACGGTGACCCTGGCGGAAAAATGGAGATTGAAATTACATTTTCGACTCAAAATTGATTTCCCAAAAAACATCCCCCTTAATTTATGGCAGACTTATCAGAAACACCCTGTTTATTTCCCCCACAAAGCCAGTAAACTTAGTCTTCAGTCAGGGGGCAAAGGCATCTCTGAGCATACTGGAAACGACTCGAGCAGGGGTAATTTCTTTATATCCTTGGTGAATCACACTGGGATGTTTTTTCATCAACTTTATGGTGTTTTTTGTTACCGATTTCTTATTTATTAGGAGGTACTTGTGGTGGAAAATTTTATTTTCCCGGAAGTATTTGTTTAAATTGCTAGCTGGATGAAGCAAGCGTCCGTATACTTCATTATGCTTACCTCTAGAGTAAACATAAATAATTTAGTGATGGAATTAAATCGATGAACCGATACCATATCGGTATCGCCACCGATACTCGGGGTTTCCCGATAGTATCGGATCGGTTGGTTTAATATGATACTAAACCGATACTCGTTTAAAATGCTTTATATGGCGCAACATGACATTTTTAGGTCTTTCAGTGATGTATTGATGGTGATAATACATTTCCATGAATGTCAATAAACCGTGATATTATTTTGGAAGTACCCCTAAACATTGTACTTGGTAGTATAATTCATGAAATTACTCTATAATTATTTCCTAGTATTTTTAATACATATGTAAATGGCCAGAGTACTACTAAAAATATCGGTATCGGTTGAAGTATCGGGTTCTCGATCATAGTGAGTAGATATCGGTATAAGTTCATGTTTGCACCGGTATCGATCGGTATCGGGTTAAGCCTGGTATCGGCCATCTCTAGATATGGGTGTCGGTGACCGAATTAGAGAATAATTTACCGATTTATCGGTTGATCATAAGTTCGATTCTATTTTGACGATTTATCGTTTCGAGGTTTATTTACCGGTTGACGGTTGGTTGAAATCGGTTTTTGTTATTAAAATTTAAGGGGTTCATACGTAAAAAACTCCAGTCATAACTTGAAGAAACCGTGTCCCTTAGGGCAAAATGCATAGGTCATTTTCTACTGTTAAAGGCCGACTTCCAGCGAAAAGGGTTCTAGCGAACTGAAAACCGAGCATCGAGACTTAAGGCTCTTTCAGACGATCCAACTTTTTGACTCAGCTTGATGGGTCAACTCGAGTTGAATCAACTAGTTGGATCGTGTGAATAGACGCTGGATGCGTTGAGTCATCAAAAAGGTTGGCTAGGAAAAATTGGATCAGTGATTCAATTTTTGCTGACTCAACTTTTAAGTTAATTTCTCCAGCCAATCAAAATGAATTACAAAAGAAAGCCTTTTTCGCGGGTTATTTCCTAAGTGCCAAGGTAGGTGGCGCATAAAAAGTTCCATTTGGCGGTAAAAGTTTAGTTGTGTGAATAGGAAGGATTTATTTCACTTTTCCCTTCAAAAGTTGGATCGTCTGAAAGAGCCTTAACAATGAAGCGACTGTGCCGATTTTCGAAGCCCCGCTGGGTCAAAAGTTGGAAGGGTTCTCGCGTGCAATGTGGTTCGTTCCCACTGGTCCTACCAGCCCTTTTTGGGACAACCTGTATAGCTTTATTCACGCAACGGACGGCGGTGAAACCTTATCTCTTTGAAATAAATGTAGTTTAAAATATAATCATTTTAAGTAATTCACTTCGTTAAACGAAAAGCCCTTTCTCTAAAAATAACCCACCTTAATGTACTTAAATTATTCTACGGGATTAAATATGTGTTATAAAATGGTCACCTTAAGCTGAAGTCTGTAGAAGCCGGTTTTATGTAATAATAAAAATGCGCGCGACCTTCAAAACGGGATAATCGAATTGTTTTAAAGTATACTTTTCTTCTAAATACCGGTTTAAAGATTTGAAAGAATTATCTTTCGCTGGATTTAGAGCTAATAATAGTAAACGGGGGAAAAAGCTAAACTACGTAGGTTTTTAACGGTGTCTATGTATTAGTTCCATTTGAATGGATAAACGGAAAATTTTGAAATGGAATGCGCTTGGCGAGAATACGGGGGCCAAGGTTATTTAATTTGTTACAAAGAAAATGATTAAACGATGTTTGGGCGGGAATTTGAGAACTTAACCCCGACTTTCCCTTCCCTCCTCGTGGAGGTTTTTGGCGCGAAGTGTTTTATATATACAGAGGGCTCCAATTTTCCTTTTAAAGTTTGAAATATCAAACGCGGATTCTTCATTTTTCCGTTTGATTTGAAGTAGCGCATTAACGAAGTTGAATTTAACGAAGCTAAAATATTCCCTATTAATTGATTAAATTTCTTTTTATTCTTTGCGACGGGGAAGTGATAACAAAGGAATTCAGTGACAGGGTGGCCAATCTTCTTATATTTCTTTACCATAATTTCTATAGATTCTCCCATAATTTCATGCAGGGTTCATACGAACAGGGAAAACCTGGAAATATCAGGGAAATTGGTGTAGAGGACAAAAATCAGGGAAATATCAGGGAAAATGAAAATTTCTTCGAAAAATCCGGGAAAATTAATTTTATTTCCAAAAAATCAGGGAAATTAAATAAAGTGAAACAAATACACTTCCGTGGGACCCATAATCTAATTTGGTGCACGAAAAAAATCGATGTTAGTTGTCTCAGTGGAGAGAAATATATTTCTTCGGTGACTGGAATTCTGTATGTTGGTCCTGTCTAGATATGGTGATGTAGGTATGGTCTGGTAACCCTATTTGAAATTAAACCACTCCTCCAATGTAAAAAATGCACCTGGAAATTTATCAGAAGTACTCTGGAAAACCTGGAAATATCAGGGAAATTGACTTTCGAAATTTCGTATGAACCCTGTCATGATAATTTCTATATTTTCTCCCATAATTTCATGATAATTTCTATATTTTCTCCCATAATTTCATGATAATTTCTATATTTTCTCCTATAATTTCATGATAATTTCTATATTTTCTCCCATAATTTCATGATAATTTCTATATTTTCTCCCATAATTTCATGATAATTTCTATATTTTCTCCCATAATTTCATGATAATTTCTATATTTTCTCCCATAATTTCATGATAATTTCTATATTTTCTCCCATAATTTCATGATAATTTCTATATTTTCTCCCATAATTTCATTATAATTTCTATATTTTCTCCCATAATTTCATGATAATTTCTATATTTTCTCCCATAATTTCATGATAATTTCTATATTTTCTCCCATAATTTCATGATAATTTCTATATTTTCTCCCATAATTTCATGATAATTTCTATATTTTCTCCCATAATTTCATGATAATTTCTATATTTTCTCCCATAATTTCATGATAATTTCTATATTTTCTCCCATAATTTCATGATAATTTCTATATTTTCTCCCATAATTTCATGATAATTTCTATATTTTCTCCCATAATTTCATGATAATTTCTATATTTTCTCCCATAATTTCATGATAATTTCTATATTTTCTCCCATAATTTCATGATAATTTCTATATTTTCTCCCATAATTTCATTATAATTTCTATATTTTCTCCCATAATTTCATGATAATTTCTATATTTTCTCCCATAATTTCATGATAATTTCTATATTTTCTCCCATAATTTCATTATAATTTCTATATTTTCTCCCATAATTTCATAATAATTTCTATATTTGCTCCCATAATTTCATGATAATTTCTATATTTGCTCCCATAATTTCATGATAATTTCTATATTTGCTCCCATAATTTCATGATAATTTCTATATTTGCTCCCATAATTTCATGATAATTTCTATATTTGCTCCCATAATTTCATGATAATTTCTATACTTTCTCCCATAATTTCATGATAATTTCTATACTTTCTCCCATAATTTCATGATAATTTCTATACTTTCTCCCATAATTTCATGATAATTTCTATACTTTCTCCCATAATTTCATGATAATTTCTATACTTTCTCCCATAATTTCATGATAATTTCTATACTTTCTCCCATATTTAATTATAACTCCTTTATATACACCCATAATTTCGTGATAATTCCTGTATATTCTCCCATATTATAATTTCGTGGTAATTCCTGTATATTCTCCTATAATTGGAACTATATATATGGTTTTATAGACAGCTATACTCAAAATTGAAAACAAAAAACACGATATTATCGTAAATTTAATCATCCCCAATGAAAGCGATGAACCCATTCCTTAAAAAAACCAAAAAAAAATGGTTAATTTTCTAAACTTATGTGATAATTTATCACTGAAACGCTAGGAAGGAGGAGCTGGCGGTTTAACAAAATTTTTAGCCCTTCCTCTTACCTTCAATATCAATGGCCTCTTAACGCCTCTTAATGATTCCAAGCAGAAGAAGCCGATGTATTCCTTATAACATTCTATAGTCTTTTCTTTATACTATGGCTCTAAGTCGTGTAAACATTGTCAAACTCCAAATGGCATTAGTAAAATGGGTGAGCACATTCCAAAAGAGCAACGTCGTAAACCTCTCTTTAACATTACCATAACATTGATCCTCTAAGGAACGTCAAACCTCACTCTTATAGAAGAGAAAAGCGCGAAAGACATTTGATTTTATTATAGTTCCATTATCCTAACAGAAAAACAGGGTGTTTTGTCTAGGGCCGATCGTCTTTTCTTAAGAGGAGCAAATCTAATTCGATTTCTGATCTCTCCTGCCCTTACGCAATCTTGTAGCCTCAACTGTTAAAAGAAATAAAAACAACCCCATAGTAAATCCAAGTCCTAAAGAAGAGTGTTCTTGGGTGCAAGGATGAATTGGCGCGGCTACAGTGGTGCAGGGTGATTTGGATTTAAACATCACTTTTCCAATTCCCTGGGTAGATTTTGTTATAAAAAAGTAAGTAGTTTTAGAGTTTAGAGGGGGGTGAAGTCTTCACTCTTTCGACATCCATTTCATCTCGTGTCTTCCTTAAAATTGTAAGTCTGCTAAACATGTTGGTTCATGTTACATGCCTGATACTTGCAGAAGTACGTTGTGCAATAGTTTATGGTGGCGCAATTGTGAGTGTCCCCAACACTTGCTAAATTGCGAGTACACATCTTTTGGATGATTATAAATAAATGACACATCTTTTGGATGATTATAAATAAATGACACATCTTTTGGATGATTATAAATAAATGACACATCTTTTGGATGATTATAAATAAATGACACATCTTTTGGATGATTATAAATAAATGACACATCTTTTGGATGATTATAAATAAATGACACATCTTTTGGATGATTATAAATAAATGACACATCTTTTGGATGATTATAAATAAATGACACATCTTTTGGATGATTATAAATAAATGACACATCTTTTGGATGATTATAAATAAATGACACATCTTAATTTGGATGTGAATTTTATTTTGGGATTTCAAAGAACTATATTGCGAACAAAATCTATATTTGGCTTTGCCACATACGATTTATCAGGAATGTACTATGTTTGGTCTATGAACCCAATTTACGATTTGATATGAAAATTTCACTGCGCTGCGTTTGGGAACACCATTCAGAATGGTAAACATCTTACGTGTTTACTTCAACCTGAGAACTTCCGATCTTACCATTCTTTGTAAGGAAAGAAGTAGTCCATGTCTTAATACTGTTGAATATTCTACCTGGAATGTGCATGGTTCCCTCCTCGGTCTAGCTTCACTCAATCGGCTCCCGGCATCCGATAAGTCTTATTTTCCTTTACTCGCTAGCCCTACTCGTATACTGTATATAGTAGGCCCAGACTGCAAAATCTTTTGTACACACGCTGCGTTCGTCTAGCTACATTATTGGAAGAAGGCATTCCCTCACCCTGGGTGCCTTCTTTGCTTGGGAATCACTTTTCTCAGCAACAAGGAATTGGAGGGGGAATGTCAGTCTATCAATGATGTCCTGGGAGCCATGCCAGGGAAATAAGAGAAAGTTGGCCAAAAAGATGTTGCAAGGGTGGCTCGGATCAAAAAGAGTAATAAGATCCTTGGAAGTTTGAGATACACGGTTAGGTTAACGAGTAATTGAAGGGCACATTGGTAACTATAGACCATTTCGATGGAACTAAGAGGGTGGGACACGGGGGTAAAACTTTGCCTTCCACCTCCTTTTTTGGCGCCTGCGCTGTAGTCTTTGTGTCATGAGAGTGCGCATAGACGGCAATGTATCAACCCCCTTCAATGTCCCGATGTTGAGAGTTGCCTACCCCCTTTTTTATGTCGGAAAGGAAAAGTCTATTCAGGATAGGTGTAGCCGTATGAACGCCTATTTGTTTTTATCTGAGCCACGCTGCAGACTATGTTGCAGTTGAAGATTCCATTGTATAGTTCTTCTTGCAATTGTGTTATAAACTAATTCATCTTATAGTATATACCGTGCCGGTGTCTTAGAGCCACGGTGAATGTACTCCACTAAACATTGGTAATGTTAACATTCATTCCAGGCCCAGTTGCTATTTCGGTATAGTGTGCCTGTTATTACTTAATTTGCCGTTTGCATTGGTTACTGAAACTGCAAATTCAGCTTAGAAGTGGCGAAACTAGACAATAATGCGACAAAGAATAGGACGAAGGCGTTGAAATTATAATATGTTGCCAGGAAATAATATTCTCGAGCCCCTATAAGCCAGGACCAATTAGGGCGTTGTTAATTATCTCCCATTTTTTTCAACTATCTCTGAGTTGGCCGCTTTGTGCTAGGAAATTGTCCGAAATCCTTGTACGCTCTTGAACCAGCCACGCCTACCATAAGTGTTCCTGGAAATGTTTACTAGTTCCGTCCAGTGGCACTCACCATTTTTTTTAGATGTTCGCCTTTATCTTTATTGGTTTTACCACGAGGAACGAACAACTATATGGATGGTCCAAACTTCTTCCCCTGGAAGCTAGAAACGTGAGAAGAATATCCTTAGGAAATAGAGAGATGCTCTCTTTAGCGCGAAAAAATCTCTTTTTCCCTGAACTTTCGCCTCTTTTTTTTCGGTTGGGTACTTTCTTCTGCAAGTCCGTGATAGAGACTCAGGGACTTGATAGTGTAATGGGATGGGACAGGAATCGGGGAGAAATTCTAAAGATAACAGATGATAGTCAAGTCCATGTATTGGAACTTTCCAGTATCACCACGTGACTGTTGTATATAGAGCTTTTCGACGTAAAAAAGAGCAGCGGCAACCCTTAGTATCGGGACGTACAAGGGGGTTGATACATTGCCGCGTCTGCGCAATCTCATGGTACAAAAAGACTACGGCGCAGCCCTCAAAAAGCGAGATGGAAGTCCAAGCTTTGCCCTCGTGTCTTTCGCTTTTAGTTACTTCAAAATGGGCCATTGCGTTGCCCGTCAGTACGTCAGGACATTTTTATTAGTTAATGGACCGCCATTTTTAAATATGGTGGCCTATTTAAATCCAAAAGTATGTAGGTTCCCATTGTACTAAATGTTAAAGACATATTTTGAAATGCACGGACGTTATTCCATAAAGGTTTTTACATTTCTGGACGCCATTAGATTCAAGATGGCGACCGATTGTGAAAAAAATCTTTCTAAGGGCGTGCATACTACTTAAGAGTACAACGTCACTGCGAAATTTGAGACGTCTAGGTAAAGCGGTTTGGGCTGGGCGTTGATTACCAGTTAGTCAGGACTTGAACTGTTATAGATACAGATGCAAGTGTAACCGATCCCTGTAGTGATTATTATGACCTTTATGTTCTTCGGGGTTAAAGGTATGGACGGTAATGACGTCATTTGTCGTTCAGTTTGGAAATTTCTCCACTTTCATGCCATCCTTCTTTGTCCATATTCTTTTTGTTGCTTTCTTTAATGGAGCTGACAACGTTCCAGTCCGCACAAAGATCGGATCGGCAAAGTCCTTGTTCGACCTATTTAGTAATTTCAGTTCTATATAAAGCAACGTCATGCTCCCCTCTATGCCTTACCTCGGTGTCATCCCCCTTACCGTGGGCGCATAGTATGAAGTGCCCCCAAAGCAGGGGATACAAAGTCTACTCCCAATCCCAACCTTCAACCGATATTACCCCAAACCTTATACGTAACGGGAGCTACCACGAATTGGACCGCTAATATCACCCAATGGATTCTTCCTTCCCTGCATGTCCCTTCTACCGTCTTAGACTTGTAGGTATATGGTTTAGTTCCCCATCCTTGGGATTCCTTGTCGATTCGTTCAATAGAATCGTTTCGATGGTATATAGGTAGGGTCAGGAAAGGGACGAGTGTGGGTTCCGTCACGTACTTTCACCTTCGTCTGAAAGTGACTTTTCGATTTGGCTGCGCTGCTATCTTTATCGTCCACTTTTTCCAACTAACCGTTAGGGGTCGATTGGGGTCGGAGTTTTACGTGACTATTTCAGGCTATTTGACTCGCTGTTAAATTTCGTCCAACCTATGGCAGCCACTGACTTTTGCAAAGTACTGTAGCTAGGTAGGCCTAGAACTTTCTTTAGATGGGGCCTACTACATTTGAAAAGTTGTCGTTAGGCTTAACAGGCTGGTTTTTAGTGGCTTTGAGTTGAATTTATAACGTACCACGCGATAAATCAACTTAACCCTTTAAGATCATTGTCCCTTCATGGAAAATTAATGGCGCCGATAAAAAATGAAGAGTTTCTTTGCGACAAGACAGCTAACTTACTGAACCTTTTGTTTTCCCATGGGGTCATATACAACTGCCTCCGATACGAGAGGTTGGATATTCACTGAAAATTTAATTCAACATACAAACGCTTGTAGTTTTGAGAGAAATATAACATGTTTTCTTCAAGAAGTGATAGTTTACTAGGGAGAAGTTATAAGATGCCATAGTATTCTCGCACCATAGCCATAGTATTCTCGCACCATAGCCATAGTATTCTCGCACCATAGCCATAGTATTCTCGCACCATAGCCATAGTATTCTCGCACCATAGCCATAGTATTCTCGCACCATAGCCATAGTATTCTCGCACCATAGTCCCAGTCCCCCTTTCAAAATACAAGGGGGACGTAAAAGGAGGCCGGTCTATTTCGCCTCTCCTCGGTCGGAAAATACGTAATTTCGTCATTCGTACGCGTTGACGTGAGTTTCCAAGAACCGGTGAGATGCTGGTTGCAATTTAGAGGCGGGAATTAACTCCGGACCTACGTTTGGACTGGAGATAAAAATCTGGAAATGTGGCGAATTAATACCATCTAGCTAGTAAACTAGGTATCGCTTCTTGTGTTTAGGTAAATGTTTTTTTTTTCTTTTTCCTGAAGCAAGTTTGGGAAAAGATTTGCGAATTTGCTAGTAATTATGCTGGAAATATCGTTTCCCGAGAGCTTAGATGTTTCTTGCACAAAATTTCTCATAAAGTTAGTGATTTCCTTGATATTTTTTAAAAGCACTCTATATCAATGATTTGTTTACTCGAATGTCCCTTCCCTCGAGTACTTCCATATCTTCCAGGTCACCAACCGAAGATATATACTGACAACAAACCATATCTTTTCCATATGAGTAAGAGAGAATTTCTCCGAGGTCTCTTTTGTGTGTCATAGTACTTTGTAGGGTTAAGTTACTTTCTTGTCGCGATAACTATAACTATTGTATGACATAGGTATAGTGTATACACACACGAAGCAAGAGCAGTTCGCGATACATAAATAAGTATATATATAAACTATAGGCGAAGTGAAGCTGGGGCGAGCGAGCGACGGTGTGATTTATGTATCCTAGTAGCTTTGGGCGAACCGTTTGGGCTTTATTTTGACATCTGGATAAGAATTATGGTTCATGCGGCTTAGATCCGGCGATTTAGCTAGAGGCCCATCGTGCATGAGAAAACGCCGTTGCCATACCCTTATTATATTATATTATATTATGCCTCGGATCCGAAGCATATTAACCAGAATTTAACAAATTAACAAAATTTACTTTATAAACGGGGACATAGCAAAAGGGGGCGGAGCTTCAGAACGCTCCTCCCATTTACATCAACATGGTGGACGGTTTTATAAAGTAGAATGTCAGACTCAGTGGAGGAGTAAAGATGATTGGGACTTTTGAATTGTGTCCCTTACTGCACAATGTGATAGAACATATTCGACTCAAAATGGCCCATAAACCCACTATACTTCGACCCTATCCAACCACCACTTTTGGAACATTGAGTCGAATTTTTTGGTCGAAAATGAAACTTCTATAACATTTTGCCTTCCGGGCCACTGTTTTCAAGTTAAGATTTGAGTATTTTATGGATGACCCCTTAAAATTAATTAAGAAACGCAAAGACAATGATTTCTAATTTAATTAAGGGGTCATCCCTAAAACACTCAATCATAACTCGAAAACAGTGTCCCTTTGGGAAAAATTTCATAGACAATTTTCGTCTCAAAATCGCCCTAATAACATCCCCCTTAATTTATGCCAGACTTATCAGAAACACGTCACTATGTATAAAATTATTCAAGTGTGAGTCTGTCCCTTGAAAGCTGAAAACATTTGATATTTTCAGGGTTAATATGTTTCTGCTTTTGTATGTATCTAGATAAAGTTGGGTTTAAGGATCGGGTGCAGCCTCTGATAAATCGATATGCTTAAAAGTTAGCAAGCGTTGCTTCTATGCTGCTCTGTGTATTACACATTTACCTCATAAGTTATACATACAAAAGCTGCATGGGAAGACATCCCCTGGATTAAGCCTTAATGATCTTGATGACTTTGGTGTCTAAGAATGTATACACGACGTGCCCCCCCTTTCTGCTGGTTTCTTTAAAATAATTACTAAGGATTACTTAGTAAATTAAATATAAAAGTCTTTCAGGGTTTTAGATTATAAATTAGGAAAACGTTATATCAGGGATTGATTTAAATTTAGAAGTAGGAATGGAGAACGGTTAGTATTTACTTCAGTCCAACTCATAGCCCAGTATAGAGCCCCGCCCTCCGCCACGTAATGAAACGTTTAAATTATCTTATTGGCTCACTTAAACTACGTTTTGATGACGTTGCTGACGGGGACGGCGAAAAATCCGTAATTTCTTTTCACCTATGTCGCTATGACCCGCCTCTTCATACCCCGTCCCGTGGAAGGGGGTCCGGGACTTTGAAGGGCGCCCACACTACTCTGTTCTCCATTCCTACTACTAAAATTAAATCTATCCCTGGTAAGACTATGATTTCTTATTAAATTAAGGGGTCATCCCTAAATCCATCAAATCAGTGGCCCGGACGGCAAAGTGTGAGACAACATCTTCGACTCAAAATCGTTCACCCGAAGAACAGCCCCCTGAATTTATGGCATACTTATCAGAAGCACCTTGTATATGACAAATGGAGGCATTGTTAAATGCAGATAGTGTCTTAAGCATTTACAGTTAGTTATTTCAGTTACTTGAAGTTGGTGGAAGAGTTTTAATCAAACTTTATCCCTTGGAGATATTAACGAGAAACTCATCTTAATCAGGACAATTTCGTTTACAGTTCGTCTGCTTTCTGAGTAAGGCAATTTAGAGAAGTACGTCGTACTTAATTAGATAACTTTATGTTACCTATATTAATAAAGTGCTATTTCAGTTGAACCTTTTAATTGCGTTTTGAAAAGGTTGCCTACGCCCGAAAGATTGATTTAATCAAGACTTAGATTAAATTTGTTTGGTTAAAATTATGTAGCAATTCAGAGTGATGCCACGCCAACTTTATTAGACAACTTATGTTAACTATACAGTGTACATAGTTTTCAGACTATGAGGATTGATACAATTTACACTTGGAGGCCGGTCTAACAGTATATTATGAGAATATATTTTTAAAGTTACATTAACATTTTATTATTTATTTAATAAGGCTCGAGGGATAGGGTCGTGAAGCCACCAGGGCTTGGGTACAACCCCCTCCATGGTACAAGACATGGTACAATACATGTGTTCATATTTTGCTTATAATGCAAATAAAACCCTAAATCCAAGTGGAAACAGTCTCAAATTTAACTAGTACCACGTGACATTATGTCGCGTTAATTTTAGGAGATAAAAAATTGTAGATCTTGCTAACCAAAACCAGTCTATGGCTAACCTCAAACCAAAAACATCTGAAAGCAAAGCAAGATCCTCTTTTTAGAAATTTCACCTAAGATTGTATTGGCCCATCTCACTGATAGTATATTCCGCGCTACTTTTTTAACTATGCCGTGTTTACATAGGGTATCTCTCCACCTTGGTTTCTCCGCTGATGTATATATCCATTGATATGAACTATAAACGGTGCGGCTCTGAAGAAATTCTTCCCGCGGTTCTCCTAATTCTTCATTCGGCTCACGTTTACACTCACCAACCCCCCGTGGCCTCTCTATTTTGGCAGTTTTTATTTCTTGGCCCCCTGGTCGACCATTCCTCCCACTTTCTTGAGATACTTTTCCAGCACCAGATCGTACCAAAGTGAAACGTAGACCATGCCGTCGTGGTCAGTAGATTTAGATATCGTCAGGATTCCCTCTGCTCTGATGTCTTCAGTCGAAGGTGAGCTTGATACGACGAGGTAATACCTATAGGACTTTGGGTTTGGCGATTTTGGTTTTGGGACTAGCATAAGTAAATTTAATATCCAAGTTTTTATCTTTGAATGGGCCGTCTTAGCCCGTAAGTTTGTTTCTGTAAGTTTAAATATTTGACAGTCGATTTAGTCAACAGATTTGCCCGAGTGACCCTTTGACCTTTTCTGCCTGCGTTCAGTTATCGACCTATATCCAAACCAGTAAACTCATCAATTGAGGTCTCCATATCGCCTAGGAGAAATGAAGTAGGATGAAGTAATGCTGATGGGCGGCCTGCGGCACTGAAACTATCCCAGCGTACCTTGCGCACGCCCCTACCCTTGTTAAGTACTGCGGCGGAGCGCCATTGTATTTGTACGAGAACTAGCTTCTATTTTTAAGAATTTACGATTCTGTACTGTACGACCCTACCTAAACGCTGAGGATGCTGGGTGAACTTCGGTGCCATAGGTGGGCCCGGTGGGGGTACAGAGGCAACGTTATCGGTATTGGAATTGCCACTCCACCCCTCTCTCCTTCAAGATACCTCGAGATGGAAATTCCGTCGAAAAGCACGATGGATGTTAGTAACTTATTCCCAGTATTATAAACATATGAGACTATGTATTGACGGGGGCTAGCGGAGGCGAGCGAAGGAATCGGAGCGGAATGAAATGGAATAGAATCTCGAAGGCGCATGAGGCTACTCTTCAACTTCTTTTCATCGCTTCGGGATTCTCACCCAGAGGAACTTTTCTTATTATTGAGTTTATTCTTCGACCCTTCACCTAGCCTAGCGTGGTCGGTTGCTTGTTCTACCCCCCCCCTCTCCCTCTCTCAACACCGTTTTTCTTTTGCCCACGTCGGTATCTTCTTCACTTCTTGCCAATTCCAAAATTTCTTCACTTGCGAAGGAAATCATTGTAACTCCGTAGTTTTCTCGGAACTGTTTAGGGAAGTAATAGGCCCATGTTGAATGATATGAAATCTTGAGTAAGCAGCACATGACTTGTGTTGTGTTACAACTTACCACGTGTGCAAGAAGTTTTCATCTGTTTTTTTCCAGATTGTTTAGGGCAATACTTTAAAGTCAAAACAGTATGGACCGTGATCTTTGAATGAACCCTAATACATGAGCATGAGTTACCATCTAATTTTAATTTTCCAGCTCGTTCATGACAAAAAAGTCAAAATTGTAATGGGCTGTAACCTTTGATCCCCCAGGACAGGTGAACAACCACCTTTCTTGTATTGACATTTTTCGGGTTAGTTTTCAGTGATGACAACTTGTGACTTACGACTGTTTTTTCCTGATGTGTACAAAGAATCGCCGGTTTCGTGGGAAGGGCGGGGGACTTGAAGAAGTAATATTGGGGTATCGACCCCTGACCCCTTTTATCTCAGATCAACAGCCGTGAATTCCCATGGCTTATCTCGCTGATAATTGGGCGTATTGGTCCCCACCACCGCCGTTGGTCAAAAAAGGGTCCCTTATACTGTATAATAGGACCGCTTTTACTGACGGTTTTACTACCCTTTATGAAGATTTATAAATAAATGCATCCAATTTGTGGACTCGTTGGGCGGGCCACGTTTGAATTTCAGTAATTTTTCAAATTTTGACACTTTTAGGGTTGCTTAAATGAAATGTACGTACATCTTCATTTATTTTGCGAGAATGAAAAACGCCCGCCCTGTTTTTGGTTTAGGATTTTGCAACTTAAACTATTATAATGGTAGTTAAGCTACCCGGTGTTGAGTTGCCCTGGTGTTTAAAAGAACTAGAAACCAGGATGAGTTTCCTGTCTATGTAGACGCTAAATAGTGTTAAATAAATACCCACTTGTATGAAATATGTTGTTGTTTAGAAAACGTTGCTTAATTAGGGGTTATTCATAAAGCGAAAATGGAACGTTTTTAAACAGATGGTTAAATGTAAATTCAAGCGATTTTTAATCGATTCTTCTAACTATAAGACCAATCTGCATTGGGAAACATCCAAGAAATAACACCAAATGATTTGAAAATTCAAATTAGTTCAATGATATTTCATGGATAATTTTAAATAAGTACCTCCGACCAATCGCCTAACCTCCTGCCTTTTTATTAACAAAATTCTCGAGGCACGCTCCGTGTCGAATGAAATTTACCGCGAGGTTTGATTAAATTTGCGCGCAATGTGACAATCGTGGCGCGAGGCATGGATCGTGCCATGGTAATTTTGTTGACAAGAAGGCAGGGAGTTACGCGATTGGTCGGAGGTTCTTATTTAAAATTATCCTTAAAATCTGAACCTAATTTGAATTTTAGAATAATTCGGAGATATTGCCTGAATGTTTCATTATGCAGAATAATCGATAAAAAATCACTTGATTCTCCTTTAAAAGGTTTAAAGGCTATAGGGGTTCTCGGACCCAACTTTGAGAAGCTCAACCAAAACCAGATCTATTGATATCAACCATACAGTTTGGTCAAACTCGGAAATTAATTCTGACTGTGCTTTAAGAAGAAACATACAAACAAACTAACCAACCAACCAGCCACTTTCCCAAAAATATATAAGATGTAACGCACAACTTCTGTCGTAACGTTTCCTCTGTTAATTTCCGGAATTATTAAGCGCATCCTCTTTTACATAGTTGAAAGAGGAAAGCCCGGTAAGATTTCACTGTCGAGTCACAAAGACCATTGTAATAACCGTACCACCGTGCTTTAAAAGCAGACCAGAGAATAAATACCCTCTAGCAGACCATCAGACACGAACGAATCTTGTTAACACGACAATTAACGAGTTATAATCCTTAAAGCAGACGTTTCTGTTCTGTTCTGCTCGCGGTGCGTTTCTCAGACTTAAGACCAGGCAATTTATGAAGAGGTCTTTTGGGTCTTTGACTGGCGTTGGAGCCAGGGAGGAATAGAAAAGGAGTCGAATTGAAAGCGCTTTTATTAGACTGGAAATCGTGAATCTGAACTCCCACAACGGGACACAGGGGAATGTTGGGAAAGTTGGTTATCGCAGGGATAGATTCAATTTTAGAAGTAGGAATGGAGAACGGTTAGTATATTCTTCAGTCCGACTCATTGCCCAGTATAGAGCCCCTCCCTTCAACACGTAACGGAAAGTTTAAATTATCTTATTGGCTCACTTAAATTACTTTTTGATGACGTTGCTGACAGGGACGGCGAAAAGTTCATAATTCCTTTTTACCTCTGTCGCTATGACACGCCTCTTCTTTCGTACCTCTCCGTCCGGGACTTTGACGCGCACCCACATTACTCTGTTCTCCATTCCTACTTCTAAAATTAAATCTATTCCTAGTTATCACTTATCACGTGGAAAGAGGCATCAGAGTTGCCGCAAACTCCCATTACGAACTGCCCTCTCATGGGAATGTTGATAAGGAAAATGGCGAAATCAGTACTGGACATTTTGTGTTGGAGTAACCCAGGTGACCAGAAGGAATCCCTCCCCCTTTCTCTCACTGTGGGAGTTTACGCTCGGGGTGTAGAATATTAGATGACCCAACAATACGACTCCTTTATCTACTCATCCCTGGTGAAGCGGACTTTGTAACAGAGAAAGAGGTGTAGGACAGGGGGATGGTGGTAGGGTGTCGGTCCGGAATAAAATTACAAAGTTTCGTTCGTTGCAGTTTTCTCTCTCTCTTAGGACATTAATCAAGGATCCAATTAGCTCTAGTTTTACGGAGAGAACTTTTCGCCACGCACGGCTCTAGTATTATTAGCCTTCTAGCGGTATATATACTCCTGTTCATCCGCTCTTGACGAAATAGCCAAAGTTGAGGCGAATTTATACGTAATGTTAAGGTTCGTTCTAAAGAAAGTAGTGTATCCTCAGTGTGGGTGAACTAAATTATATAGCAGCTCTCCTAGCGTTAAAGAATACTTAATTCCGAAAGGACTCGCAAGTCGCAACTATACCGAAACGGAAGCCAATTCAATTCTGATTGGGTGTCTTTTTTAGTAGCTACCATGACGTAGCTTTTGGGTTTTATCATAAGTTTATATGATATGTTCCATAAGAATGACACTACCTATAATTCGTAATGCTCGAGACTTTCTGAGAGATAGTTCGAGACGACAAGCGAGAATTGACTACGCTCGGGTTTGCAGTCCGTCTTCCTATTTAATCTGAACTAAGCCTTTGAAAGCCCCTCACCAGGCGTCACTTTACGAGACTCTATGAGTTTTCACATAGGTCACTTCATGACAAGCCCTCAGTAACCGGTGACAAACTTAAGGAACATATCTTATTAACTTATGGTTGTATGTGTGTGAAATTTCATAAGAAACCTTCATGACATTTAACATTATTAGTAGGTTTTTCTCGAATTATGTAAACAAACTTAATGGTAATTAGGGCTCTGCGGCTTAGCCACGATTTTCAGGTACCCTGGAGAATCACGAATAAATTTTCTCTTGTTCAAGTCATAGTTGCGCGTCTCTTCTTTGGGTAATTTGTCTATACGAGCGCGGGTACATCATTAAGGTTAAAACTAAAGCCATAACCATGATAGCGTTGGTGCTATTACTCCTCCCCTGTTTTTGTTGGAAGCTCTAGGAATCTCTCTCTCAGGGCTATCCGTGTGTAAGAGAGGCTAATCAGAATCCGAACAAGAAAAATTACAAATAAGTAATATTAATAGCTACGTGTGTAAGATAAAAAAATTACCGTCTACACTATCTGAAGATGTTGAACCTCGGATATTTTGCAGAAATTTCACATTGAATATAAATAGGAAACCGGCAATGTGCCATAATCATGGAAGATCAACCGAGGGAAGTTTGGTCAATGTATAGTAGTTTCTCTTCGCGAGACGTAGCAGACAGGTCACGTGTCTAATTTACGGCATTATTTTTAAACGCGTATGATCGCGTGTCGTCTGCCTCGGTATACGATGCGCCGGAAAATTGCGCACTAGCACGTTTTTGGGTAACATTATTTACATTACTAGTTATAATGTTGCAGTACCAAACTTCCACAAGATTTATTTGCTCCATATCAAAAGCTAAGTTTGCGTAAAACCTTCCGGTAAAAGAGTCGGTCTGAATTGTACCGATTTTCGACTTAAAATTGTGTTACTCTTCATCTCTATATTTTGGCTGGCAGGAAGTTAGCCGCTGTTAATGCAAGACAGGCGCTACAAAATTCAGCGTGAACATTGCAATTGTACCAACTCACCAACTCGCGCCATGAATTTTGTACAAAGCCGTCACTTTGACCATGCTTTGCCATCCGCTTTCATGGTTACAGTATCCTAGCTCAATACAGAAACACACACACACAAAACAAACTAACCATCGTCGCATAATATACGTTTGTTTATGTAGTCACATACGTATACATAAAAAGGTCGATTTCACTCTTGGGACACGAAATATCTACCCTAACTTTTGGAACTTTTTTTTCTTCTGGATTGGCTCAGGCTCAGGCTCAAGTTCAGCCTTTCCCTGCTGGACTTTAACAAGGCTTCTCTATCAGACTTAACTTCTTCTCAATGTTCGAAATGGTTGGTTAGCGTGAAGGATAAGGTGTGATGGAATACCAAAGGAATTTTTGCACGTGCGGTGTTATAGTAGATTCTTTTAACATGATTAATTTTCGACGCTCGTGCGTGGGGCCCCGTTTAAAAAGTTTTACAGAGAATGCTAAAGAAACACGTGACTTGGTCATCTGTCTTTCTCTTAGTAACTCTTGTGATCTTTCGCTCGCTTTAAAAATTGAGTCCAGTCTGAGAAATTTTTCAAAATAGTCCTTAGGATCATTAACCCCCTAGGGTCCGAAACAATAAACTGGTCCCTCCTTAGTTTTCCCACAGAAGACCAGTAACCCCACTTCTTGAATTTAAAAACTGGTCCAAGAAATTAATAAAGTGGTTTGGGGAAATTGGGACAAAGAGGAAGTTCCCAGACTGATGGTGTCTAGTGGGATTATTTGTAGTGTCTCGTGGTTTCTGAATACGTAAAAGTATCCGTGAAGTTTTTGTTTCTAATTTGAAATTTCGTCTGCTTTACTTAACAATTGATAGGGTAATATGTCTCGTGATTAGTGAATACGAGTGATGCCGGACGTGAGGAAGAACACGCTTTTAGACATTCACTTTTAAAATCCATGGTATAGACTCTGAACCGCAAATGGTCTAACACTAAACACTTCGATAAACAAACGCCAAAATAAACTTACAAGCGAACTTCCTGAACTCTAGTTCCAAATGTTTAAGTTCCCAGGCTATGAATATACTCGAGGCAACTTAATCCTATCCCTTAAAAGCAGGCTTAGGAAAACGAAACTCGAGAAAATTGTCGTATAAGCTGTAAGAACAACGAAGAAAACTTCGCAGTGTCCATTAGAGCTAGCAAACGCGACGCTATGGCGGACCTAAGCCCTTTTTAAAGTCTGTTAAATGGCTTGTTTGTAGCCGCTAAGCCACTTTCTTAGTGGTGTTTTTTTATTCTACCCTCTTTGATATGGTCATTCTTTGTAGGAGCGAAGTGTCAAGTAAACAAGGCTTCTCCTAATCATCGATAAAACAAGCTTTGCCACTTTGGTTAAGCCTATTTCCTTCTCTTTCTCGAGAGCGAGAGAAAAAAGAACAACAAAGAGAGGATTCCAAGGAAGAGAAGCTAAGAGAGAGGGTGGAAGGGAGTATGGAATAACAAAGGAGGGAGGAAGAGAGATTCTTCCCTTTGTTCTTTTATCGGAAGCTCCTTCCGATGATTTTAGTAAAGAGCTTTTTCTTTTTCTTCTAAGCAAGAAGACCTTTTGTTTAATGCCTGGTTCACACATTGGCTATTTTTTAGATGTGGTTGACCAAGGGTTAGTCGCGATTTATTATAATCAGGTTTATATTTTCGTTCGCCGTTATACTTAGGCCCTGCACGATACGTGAAAACGCGAACTGTTGTAGAGTATAACCAAGAAGTGATATCTAGTTTATTAGGGAGAAGGTATAAATTCGCCACATTTCTAGCTTTATCTCCAGTCCAAAAGGTCCGGAGTTAATCCCCGCCTCTAAATTACAACCAGCATCTCACTGGTTCCTGAAAACTCACGTCAATGACGAAAATTACCTTTTTTCCGATTGAGGAGGGGCGAAATAGCCCGGCCTCCTTTTAGTCCCCCCCTTGTATTTTGAAAGGGGGACTGGGATTTTGGCGCGCGAATCCTTAGGCATCTTATACCTTCTCCCTAATAAACTAGATATCACTTCTTGGTATAACTAACTTCATTACTCGTGATCCGACACAAATATCGCTGGAGTTATAGTAAAGGCAGTAGTACGTAAGCAAACGTCATACCCTTCCATCTCTTAGCTCAGTGTCATGCCCCTACTGGACGCGTACAGTATCCCCTATTACAAGAGCGCGTCCAGAGGGAGGGATACACAGTTTACACCCCCTACCGCCACTAGTCAATAGTTGTAGTCGAATCCCTCTAGGTGTTTTTGAAAGTTTCTCGGAGGCTTTATATCTGCTGCCAATTAAGATAGAGCGTCCTCAAAGGTTGGCCGTTCAAATAAGTTGATGCGGAAGTTCTACTTAGCCGCGAGGTGTGTGGACTACAGATTATTCTGATCTGTGTGGATCTAGCTTAATGTAACATCCGATGATCGGAAAAAGGAGATGATGAGTTTGCCCTTTCGGGTTTTCCCGCTAAACTACTTCTTTATATGATCACAACGAATGTTATAGAAACGGAGGTTTTAGGGGTCGCGGAGTGTGTGTTTGTTTGTTAGTGGAGATGTGGTACACGAAAAACAAGTTTGGCAAGGAACTGGTTAAGAAAAGACCCACTATCAGCTACAAGCTCATGGAAGGAATAAATATTACCCTTAACTTAATTCACTTTTAATCCGAAATTTCATCACAATTTCCGATGAGATGGTATTTTTGTGATATACGCTAACACAAACGTAGATATTAATATTAAGTTATCATATTTTTTTCTTGTTTTCTCTAACCGTTATATGCGGCAGCCCAGAAGTAACCTAATGTAATAAGTATACCACGTGAGAGTCTATGATTTCTTTTCTTTTCCATTTTAAATAAAATATTATTTACAAGTGATAACTATCAAGATGAAAGGCGTTATTGATAACTAACAATATGAAAAGTATAATGATAGACTTATATTACTATATTCTACATGATTTCCCTTATTACTGATGTTGTAACGTTTCAATGTGAAACTACATGTAATTAAGTTATCAGCATAGTTCTTCTCTGGTTTTATTTTAAATCCTGCAGCCCACAAACCTGTAAAAATTACAACGTATTTTACTAATAGTTGGAAACTACTATATTATAGTAGCTTTAATACTATCCCATATTACCGAAGCAGTTGTGTAAAAACTTGTAGGTCATCTTTTTGTACTGTTTTTTTACACATTAAACACTATATTTTTATTTTTTTTTATTTTATTTTTAATAGTATCCCATATAAAAACTTGTTTACGGTGCTGACAGGAAATGTAAAATTGCATCCCTTTTATTCGCTTTTATAATATAAACCTTTCATTTCCCTAATAGCATAAAAACAACTAGATTTTAGTATAGTAGCTTTTATACTATGGCGTTGAAACTTCAGTTTAAATCTTGTTTATTTCTGGTAGAAACGGCGCTGACAGCAAAATATATTTGCATCCCTTTAAGTTAGTTTTTATTAAGATAAATCTTAAATTGTTAATACACGGGTGGCCTATCAAAACCGAACACTCAAGATTGTCTAAAAATAGACAAAATGACGACGTCTCGCGTAACATCGCGATGAAATATAAACAAATTGAAAGAACAGAAGCCCCAACCATACGTTACCATATAGTCTGGCTCGAGAAAAGGAGTCTTCACGCTTCGTTGGCGAATTTTCGTATTACGGAAAAGGGGAAAGATGATGTTTTAGAAGTTAAGATCCCAATGGATAACTACCAGATGTTTGCTGATAAAATTATAAGTTTCAGCCTGCCGGTCTTATATTATTCGAGATTCCCATACCAATATTATACTCCTTCAGCTTGCCGCTGCTGACCCGGCAAAATAGATGCTTGGAGAAATCAACTAGGGGAGTGAGTGTCTAAAGGTGTACCTTTTGGATTGCAGCTTTTTGCTTTTAGCACAATCGTTTACCTGATATCCGAACCTTGTATTTTTGAACACTTTCTCCTGCCATTAGCGGTGCTTCAAAGTAGTTTGCCTTTTTATTTCCATTTATGACAGTTTTACCTATTTTTATTTATGACCCGACTTAACCTTTGTTCTCTTTTTGGTAACTTTTGTAAAAAAGGAGAAAGACTTTTCTTGGACTTGGAGTTAAACAGGCTCAAATAAAATTACTTAAAACTCTTCCTTGAGTTTTAAAAGCCCCTAAATCGTCAAATAATAAAACCAAACCCCTTAGTTGTTACACAGTATTCATATTTTCGTGTATCCAAGCTACCCCACACACACAAACCCACCGACGAACCATTGTCGAATAAACTAGGTTGTGATTATGCAATAATACAAGGTAGAACAGATACAGACGGCCACTTATCTTACGAATAAATTGTCGCTGTACTTCTCGTGAAATCAGATCCGGCATTCTTATTTCTAGCAGTGTCATGGGTCTGATCATAAGATTATAAGATATGTTCCATATGTATTGCACTATCAATAATGCTAGAGACTTACTGAGAGCTAGTTCGAGAACAACAAGCGAGAATTGACTACACTCGGTTTTGCAGTCCGCATCTTCAGACTATTTAGTCTGAACTAAGCCTTTGACAGCACCTCACCAGGCGTCGCTTTACGAGAATCTATGACCTACGTCCCTTCATGACAAGCTCTCAGTAACCAGTGAACATCTTATGGTCTGATGTTAATCATTCCGATTCATCTGCGCTCTACAGTACAGCAACATTTTATTCTGATCTGTTCCACTCTGCATAATCACACACGTAGCAAAAAAATGCGGAAACCTTAACTTATTCGTACGTGCATTTTGCTAATCGCAGCAAATCATTAGATTACACAAGCACAATATAATACTACCCTACTGGCCTAATACGAAACTCGTGTACTTAATTTCTCCAAGCAAGCGAAACTGTAGTTTGACTTAATTTCATCCAAATCCGAGTATTCAATTCTTCCAACACTGAAGCTCTTGGTTACGTCCCTACTTATCCTTAAGGTTGCAACCGAGGCTTAACAATATTGAACTTTAATTCCGGGACGGAGTTTATGGGCTTAGCATTGGAGAATTCCCTGGCTAAATAACGTTGGGTCGATATAAATTACATTTACAGTTTTTTGCTTCTCGTCTCACCCAATGGTTGTAATGTGACGAAGGCGGGGTACGTTAGATTTTAAGCTGAATGAAAAAGAATGGTGTAAGCCTTTGACCTTGGTATCGGTTTCAACTTGAACAACTATAGGCGAACGCATGTATGTTCGGCTGGATGGCTGGCTTTAGGGGGAATATTGTTGTTGTAATAAAATCCAAATGCAGCGGGACTCGTGGACTCTGGTATATATTCTGTTACTTTATTGAAACGGAAGTTACTCGAAACGCGGATATGGGTATATACCATGGCATGGATATTAAAAAGTACAGGGTGTTTTAGAAAGAAAGAAGTCCAAATCAACTTAAACCATTGCGAGGTACGGACTATTTTTCAAGGGGGGGGACGTAGTGCCTTCTGATTGATAGCAGTCTGGGAAATAGCACACTTCCTCTGGTCCAAAGCCAGTTTATTAATTGCTTGGACTAGTGTTTAATTCAAAAAGTGGGGGTTACTGGTCCTCGGGACCAGTTTATTGATTGTAAATCTATAGGAGAACAAAGGTGGGGACCAGTCCGGTTTGTTATTTCGGACACTAGAGGGTGTCACTGGTCCCAAGGACTAGTTTAAAAAATGTCCTTAATTCCCACAGTGATTGATAGAGGGTATGTGTATCCAAAGACGTCAGATCGGACTTTAACGTTGCTTGAAGTCATATCCAACGTCTTTGTTTTGAGAGAATGGGGTTATCAAACACCAGATTCTATTTTACCCCCTACTTTTATAAAGGGTCTGTAGTCATTAATCATGAAATTTCCATTTGATTTCATTTGTTTGCGTTTAATTAAACTGGACTAGAAGACCCCTCCTTTAACCTAACCCACCATGCGATCAGAATGGCTTATTATATCATAGGTTTTTTGTCATTAACCGCAAGGAATTTCCACTTGATTTAATTCCTTTCCATTAAATTGAACTTAATCTAACCTAACCTAATCCACCATGGAATCAGAATTCTGTATTATGATCACCATTATCCATAGACTCTAGCAAAAACTATCTAAGTATCTGAAGCTATAACTAAATTTTGGCGCGCTTTTTCTAACTAGCTCAACAGTTAGATGTTTAGAATTTACCTATGTTTTTTAGTATACATGGTTTGGGGGCATTAAAAGTACATTCCTTCGAGGCCTTTGCTTTGAAAAAAATGTGGGGAAAAAGAATTTACTGCAACCTCTTGTATTTTTTCTTTTTTTAACTGGCTGACTCTAGCTAGGTACATATGATCTTTTTATTCAGGCTTCGTTGTTGGAATAAGGGTACTTCAGAGCCCCAAGGATCACTCGAAACCATTCTTCTTTCCAGTTTTTATTTCGTTTTCAGTTTAGAGTGAATTCTTTTTTATCGTCTTGTTTACACAATCTAATAAAATTTTAATCCCACGGTGTATTTAAATTCCTTTCCTTCCAAGTTTTTTGTTGGTTTTTCTTTAACATTTTGACCTTGTTTTTTAGGCTGTTAGGCCATGAAAGCTTTCAGATAATACCATATTACTTACGTACCATCATGTATTGTTGTTAATACAATCTCGTTGAAGGAGTAGTAGTAAACAGGGTGTTTATGAAAAGTGTGGTAGAAATAGTGGAGGATTGTAGCCGAAAATGTTCTGTGATTTTTAACGTTCGGGACACCGTTTTCAAGTTATGATTGGAGTCTTTTACAGATGACCCCTTGACCCTTAAATTTAACTAAGAAACTTAGAGACAGCGCTAATTTAATTAAGGGGTCATCCTTAAAACACTTCAATCATAACTTGAAAAGAGTGACCCGGACGGCAAAATCTCATAGAAATTACATTTTCGACTCGAAAACATCTAAAAAGAATAACCCCATAATTTTTGGCATACCCTTCAGAAACACCTTGTATAAATTAGTATTTAAATTCTGGATCGATACATTTTTTATCGAAAAGAAGTAAATGGAAGTAAAGATTGGCGTTAACTATGTTTTGAAGAAAAGATTTGCAGTTTCAATAATCTTTGCGAGTTCCTAAAGAGAACGACACAGTTATGACATCACCTATTAATTAATTTATTAATTATGGCATCTCGTGCAATAATAAGGAAAGGCGCAATTGTGATCCTTATACAGATTGCATCTCAAAGTTGGTTAAAATCAACTTCAAGAAATGGTAATGTAATTCCAAACAATATTGTTAATCTTAAATACTTGAAAGTGTGAAAATTGAGCCCTGTAAGTTGTAGTTTTGTGTAGTCGTGAAACAATCCCAAAAATATTAGGACTGTGTTTAGGAGTACAAATAAAAGGAAACTGGCCAAGTTTATGTTATGGGGAGCCATTTTCTTCCAAGTCCTCATAACCCCAGTCTCTACTGTTAGTGGATTCCCACTATAAAATGGGGGTAAATCCCCCGAACTCGGTTACAGTTAAAGGGATGATTCACTTTTGGGTGCTTAAAACTATGGGGCAGGCATTACTTGTACCGTAAAAAAGACCAGCCAGACTCGTAAATCTGTAACATTCCTTAAACGCGTCTGAGTCTGGTACAAGAGATTCGGACAAGGGGTAGGACACACACCCTAACAAATCGTAACTCAGCTTACTCAACGGCAACAAAAAAGTGAAAGTTCCGAGAGAGAGAGGAGACGTGAACAAGTTCGGTCTCTACTTCTGTGCATATACTTAGCTCATTTGAACCGAGTTTCTATATTACAGGGTTCGTACACGACCTGGAAATCCTGGAAAACCTGGAAAAGTCAGGGAAATTGAAAATGGGCCTAAAAGGTCACCGAAAAGTCAGGGAAAAATATATTGGAGGGAAATATTAAAGTTTGGATAACAGTATAAGGGTGACCAGAAAATGTGTTGTCTGAGGCATCACCAGAGCCTCAAATTCGCGGAGCTCGCTCCGGTTATTTATGATTCACTTAAAGTTAAATTTAAACAACGAATTGGCTAATTTTTGTAACAATAACTTGTGCAAAAATGTTTCGAATGAATTTAGATTGGTTTTCATATATGTTCGCCATGTACGTTATTGCAAATGGTCAGGGGAATTTGTTTAATTTAGTCAGGGAATTTCATTCCAAAAATTTTGTACGAACCCTGTTATATAGAGTGTCTTAACCATTGGGCCAGATGGGCACTTGCCCAAGAACCCTTGAACTTGACACTGATGGGGACAGCTTGATTTACTCTTGGTAAAAATTTAGGATTTCGAAAGAATATCAGATCTTAGGTAACGGTTCCCCTTTAGTTAGAGGCATCTTAACCATTGGACCAGATGGGACCCCTGGACTTGTCACTGATTGGGTCAGCTTGATTTACTTTTGGTCAAGATATTGGATTTCGTAAAAATATCCAATCTTATGGTTTCCCTTAGTTATAGCCATCTTAACCATTGAACACAAATGGGCCCTTGCCCAGGGTACCGCTGGACTTGTCACTGATAGGGTCAGCTTGATTTACTTTTGACCAAGATATTGGATTTCGAAAGAATGTCCGATCTCTTGAATTAAGGGCTTTTCTAGAAGTACAGAGGGGTAAAGTACAGCAGTCTCCGGAAATCGTAAATTCTTATCAAACAATTGAAAGAGCGGGGAGTTGAGCATGCAACACGGCCCTGCAACTGTAGGGGTTTGCAAATTGCTCCGATTTTTTTTCTTTTTTTCTTTTTCTATATATGTATATATATTCTATCATCTGAAAGCAGACTTTGATCGCGGGTCGATTCCCCAATTTAGCAAAGAGCCCGGGAAAAAAGGGTCTGCCAAAGTTGGCGAAATTTATGGGCCCATCATCGAATGGTCCCTCCTCTTTTTTAGGGGTCCATGAACGGAATCATATCCCGAAAAGTTTGCGTCACAGAAGAGTCAGAATATCATCATAGACAATAAACAGAGGGACTTGGAGCCCCTGATTGCATTGGAAAGATTTTCGTTTGATATGGTAGTCTTTGCGTAACTATGCACACTGGGTCTTTCAGCAAAGTCTGCCATATATTAAATGGTGTGTTCTTTGGGACTGTCAAAGAACATGAGGTCTACAGTACTTAGTTACTGAGATAGTCACACATTTGAAGTAATTAGCTTTACTTTACCAGCGTACACACTTCTACCCATTTAATTGTACAATTTCTGCTAGATGAGGTTCAATAATGTTCCAATTTTGAAGAGTATTGAAGGCTGATATGTTTTACTCCACATGTGTTGTTTTAGGGGCCAATCAATGTTTGCTGTTTGGGAGCCCATGTTCCCGTAAATGTATTTTGTATACCCCATCTTCTTTGATCCTAAGAAGACACCGTTTAAGTTATGGCAGACTTATCAGAAACATACTGTATATAGGAGGTGCAACGTGAGAGAATTAAAAGTGGAGAATTAAGTAGACGGGACACGGCTTTATCGAATTGCTAGTGCACAGAGTCGCAATATGTTGCCATCCCCATTGTGTAATCAAAGGGGAAATTCTCTTTTAGAACTGATTCAAACTGAATTATAAGGCTCTGATATTAAAACTGTGAAAGAGGGGTGAGATTGTATCAAGACATTTTTTGGTAAAACCTACATATTTCAGGCCACAGATTTAGGGAAAAAATGCAACACCGATTCCCTCTGCTTATTGTCTATGCTCTGATCGAGCACGGTTATGATAGCGACAAAGATGAGAAGGGGAATAGGCAGGGGTAGCCGCGAATGACTCATCCCCGTAAAATGAAAGGGAACTAGGGCGAAGGGTGTCCGTGGGTTCGAGACTTGGGGCTAGGGCCCCGCGTCGGGGAGAAGATGGTTCCCTCCTACTCGGTAACGGTAAGCCACCCTTCCCGGTTCCCAGGATCTCTTTTATAGCTTGGCTCTTGCTTGTCCAATCGACAGCGCTTCTGAGGGAATAAAACGCAAATTGTAGGGACTTTCCACAGATTAGACACGTTAGGTTTTTTTCACCCCCCTTCTAAAGAAAGACTGATGTGTGCGTTTGGAAAACTACCAAAGAGGTGTTTTACTTGACGTGAAGTTGTCATTGGGATCACTTGTGCTGTATGTTGTATACAGTTTGCTTATTTTTCTGCAGAGTTTTCCTACAATCAACAACCCTTGTTACCTGATCCGAATACAAGCATTTTCTCCGTGAACTTTTCTTCCAACTTCTTATCGGATGTTCGGATCAACATCAGCCAATGTTGTTCAGACCTTTCTCAAAATTTTCATTTCTCCAATTATACCATTTGTGTTCTCTCTACAAACCTTTTTACCGATTTCCTCTGTTATCAACCCAACCCATCAACCTTGCTGTGGAGGCATTTCTTCCAATGTTTTCGACGATCAGCCCATATTCGTCCTCTCTATTGAGACCTTTCTACCGATTTCTTCTTAGATCAGCACATCTCCTGTGAAGACCTGCATTATCCAAATTTTCTCTCCGATCACCCCATCTACGTTCTCTCCGCAAACCTCTCTACCGATTTCCTCTCTGATGAGCCCATCCGCCTTTGTTGTAGCGACATTTCTACCGATTTCTTCTTAGATCAGCACATCTCCTGTGAAGACCTGCCTTATCCAAATTTTCTCTACGATCACCCCATCTACGTTCTCTACCGATTTCCTCTCTGATCAGCCCATCCGCCTTTGTTGTAGAGACATTTCTCCCAATTTTCAGACCGACTATCCCACCCGCTTTTCTCTGCAGACCTTCCTACAAAGAATTTCCTTTCGGATCAGACTATGCATATTCCTAAGCGGCCGTCGCGAAATTCTTATCTGATAAGTCCATCTATCAGCATTTTGGCGTTTCTCATAGTTTGTTAGCAGAAGTTGAAGCTTTCCAGAACGCTTTTCTTCACAAATCAGGGAATATTCTATTACCAACAGATACCTTGTTTCTCCAAACTCTTATATCTTGTACCTAACCTCAGAGATATCTTCATAGAACGTTTTCAACACGTTGCTGTAAAACATGGCTTAGTATCTTCACTTTGAAAGATTGTTATACTCCGTTTGTACCTGCTTTTTTATTAAATTCTCCTTGGTTTTATTTCGTACCGGGGGAATAGGTTGATAGGAGGAGCCTTGCATTGTCAGCGTGAGTGCGTGCAGGGGGGATTCTCGAATCTAGAGCAAAGTCTTATTTATTTCAGTAGTGCACGACGGTTTAAAAAGTGCGCTAGACAAGGAGCGCGCGTTCCAGTAGGCCATTGTCGATTAGAATAACAAAGCATTTTCCCTCCATAAGGCTATTTCTCAACGTCGGAGCATGCAGCTAGAGACAAAGCTCTGCCAGAGAACAGACTTTTGAGTCACGATATGGGAGGTTCCCCGTCTTTCCCCGGTCGTCAGTCCCCCCCTCGCTCTCTTTCTCTCGTCTGGGGATTTTAGACCATTTTGGAGGAGTTTCAACAAGAACATCCTCTTCGTTAAGCTTTCCTAACATTGTATTTTACGATCTTCTTGATATAATCGTTTCCTTCGAAGTACTCCTTTATTAATTCGAACAAAACTTCACTTAGCAGGGCCGACTTATCATTGCATGAGCCTGTTGGGCAGGGGCCCCACAAACATATTGTCTATGAAAGGGGGGCCCCATTATTCATATATTTTCTTTAATATGGGGCCCAATGTATACTTCATCGCCCATAGGACTGTAATGGTGTTTCTTAGACTCAATCAGGTTGTATTTTAAAGAAGTTGACTTTTTTTTTTCACTACTTAGAGACCGTGATAGCGAAGTACTCGCCAACAATTCTAAATTACTGCAACTGGCAGATGCAGCATTATATACAGACAGAAAAAGCCGTGTTTATTATTATAAAACTAGAGCATATCGAAACTAGAAAATATTTGTTTCGTTAGCTGCCCCCTGGGTCTTAAAAATAGAAGCCATAGTTCTCTTGCAAATATAATGGAGCTATGCGGCAACGCTTAACAATTGCCAACCGAAGGGACGGGTAGGGTCGTGCGCAAGGTACACTGGGAGACTTTCATTGCCGCAGCTTGCCCATCATAATTCTTACTCCATTTTACTCTGCTGTGTAGTAAGCTTTACCAAGAAGTGATATCTAGTTTATTAGGGAGAAGTTATAAATTCGCCTTATTTCCAGCTTTATCTCCAGTCCAAACGTAGGTCCGGAATTAATCCCCGCCTCTAAATTACAACCCGCATCTCATTGGTTCTTGAAAACTCTCGTCAGCGCGAAGCGAATGACGAAAATTACGTATTTTCCGACTGAGGAGAGGCGAAATAGCCCGGCCTCCTTTTACGTCCCCCCTTGTATTTTGAAAGGGGGACTGGGACTATGGCGCGCGAATACTTAGGCATCTTATATACCTTCTCCTTAGTAAACTAGATATCCCTTCTTGGCTTTACAGCGTGTACACCAAGTGAATGATGACCCCTCGGATAAAACCCCACAGAAAAACGTACAGCTTTTCGAAAGACTGGCTAGTTTTTAGGCTGACAAGAACCGAAACTATTTGTTGCATTTAGGTAATGCAAGTTGCTTATTTACTAGTAAGTAGTAACTTATGAGGGAAAATAAAATAAAACAAAGACTGCATGCTTAAAATTCTAATTCTATAAATGCGTGTGTGGTTCTTGGGGCGGCAAATTCGTTTTAATCTTATCTTCTTTTTAAAGTGTTCTTTTACTTAGCAGCTCTTGAGACGCGAGTAGCACCTTTTACACCCACCACCACCACCACCACACTTTGATAGCGGAGTTCCCATGCATGCATCCATGCAGCCTTCGCAATTGATAAGAAAATTACATTTCTGTTATGTAATTCACGTATTTTTTCTCAAAGAAACACCGCGCGCGGGAAAAACTTTACTCGTAATATCTTTTTCTTCTTCTTTTTATTTTGATGGCTCCTTTTTTGGAAGCTGAAATAAAAGATAAGAGAAAGCAACACAGAGAAGAGAGGCCTATATTATTTTTAAAAGTGTGGCTGGCTCGGTTAATGTTGTATTTATACACCGCTTTGGTGGAATGAAGTTGTGTATGTATGTGTTGTGTGTGCCTCAATGTATGGAGATAAGACTGAATGTTGTATGTATGGCATACGCGAAGCCATCGTATCAAAATGTTGGTAGCTTCTGCATCTGTGTAAACTGTTAAGAAGTACCTTTTTATTGGGGCTCCCAAATAGATTTGAATGTTTCTCTTATTATTTTTTTTATCAAATGTTACTTTCTCTACTTGTACTTAAACGAATTATGATGATATTGCTCCAGTCTATTTTAAATGGTTAAAAATATTTCAATTTTCGAAATATTTACTACGGGTTAGAATGTGCATAAATAGGAGGGTGTGTAAGAGGATGATGTTTATAATTTATTAGTTACATCTATTGGATCTTGCTGCGAAGACCATAATTAGAAATCTGTTTTCTTAGATGAACATGTATTTAAATTTACCAAATTTTATACAGAGGTGTTTGAATGAAAATGTAACGAACCATTATTCAAAATTGTAGGCGTATTATTTTGAAATTAATGGTAGTTATCGCGTCAGGAGACTTGTGCTACTTTAATGGTCGCCATTTTATAAGATGGCCGCCATTTAAAATTGATATAGCTGTACTTAAATTTTGTACTAGAAAAGAGAGTATAGAATAATGAATATATCAATTGGAATCATGTTTCTATACAATATTAAAGAAGATCAGAGCAATTATGTTTCCGTAATGGCATGAGTTAATAATATGTTAGCTCCCTATAAGTTACTTAGGATCCATAGGCGTAATGTATCCAGCGATTTCTTCTCATTTCGCCAGCGCGGGAAAAAATCCGAATGTTGCGCTCTCTCTTGTCGAAAAAAAAAAATCCCGCTCGTACTCCTCGACCTCGAGACGTCGTCTACTTTTTCACCAAGGGAGTGTTTTAGTCATGAATGTTTTATGTTTTAACAATTTAACATTAAATCGTGGCGTTTGTGTCAGTACTGAGACAAAAAATGCAAGAACTCAATGCAATTTGCTGATATTGATAAAGAATGCTAAAGATAAGAGTTGTTGTCGTGAATTGAAACCAGAAAATTATACAACTTAGATAAATCCAATCCATTGATCTCTTAACTTTTAACCGAGGCTACTGAGCGAAATATTCGGCTGCTTAAATAGCTCCGATATCATTGGCTAGCTTCCACTACACGCGCTTCCGGGGAAAAACCGGAAAGAAGAGTAAATAAGATTTTCGTTCACGTAGCGGCCGCATAGCGTCGCATATAATTGGGAAGCCGGCGGCGCGGGAGAAAACGCTGGAGTATAAAAATGAATTGCCTGAGTAACTTATAGGGAGCTAACATATTATTAACTCATGGTAATGGACAATACGCTTTAGGCTTACCCGTGAAACACTCACTGGAAGCATCCCTATTGAACTAATCCGTCGGGTGTAACTAGGCGCCCAATAGGGCTACTTCCCAGTTATTCAATAACGATCACGTGAAGCATTAACTCTTCCAACGGATTACGCTAAAGGGTACACTTAATAGGTCGAACCTACTCTCTTTCCCGAATAAGACTCCCTCATTTGCAATTAGGGCCAATATATTTGGTGTTAGGAAAACTTGATTTTCAACTGTTAATGCCAAAAGCTGATGGCCATATCTGATCTAAAAGCCATTACACCATGTAAAAAAAACCAATACTATCCCATAACCCCTTGAATGTTAAGTTTGGTTTGGTCTGGGCGCTATGCAGTTAGGAACATACACGCGTAAACTTGTATTTGAAAGCGAATTACAAAGTCAAATCTTTTCCTTTCTGGGTTTTTTCCAGGGATTGGAGAAACGGCCAAGGTACATTTGCACAGTCCGGAAAGCGAAGATTTACTGTCGGTGGGTGGCGAGATGGTCTTGAGGTGCAAACTGGAAGGCAGTCCGGAAGTCTCTTTCCAATGGTACCGCAATGGTCTCCGCCTTTTCCGCAACGAGCGAATCTCCTTCCGCAACAGCAAACGACTTCACGTCAATCCTTTAACCATTGCTGACAACGGAGTATATTCCTGTCGTGGAAAAAACGAAGCCGAAATTCCCGTTGAAAGCACCGAGAATTTCGCCCTCAGATTAAGAGGTAAACCACGCACCCTATTCCTTACTTACCTCCATATTAAGAGTAAACAAGGGAGGAGTATAATAAAATTCCTAACTAAACACGAAATAATAATTTAATCGTGGAGGGTAAATAGATCGAAAATGTTGAGAGAGAAACAATACAGGGGGGGGGGTTTCCGATAAGTCTGCCATAAATTACAGTCTTTTTAGGGTCAAACTTAGTGGAAAGTGGCGTGCATCAAAGAACATGGGGTCTACAACATTGATTGGCCTCTAAAATAAGGAAATAGTCACACATGTGGAGTAATCAAGGATGCGAAAACTGAGTGAAATATGCGCGCTAACTGTGGAACGGCTCAGGTTGGGTGGGACGCCAAAAAACGCGGGAGGAATAGTCGGACTCAATTGTAATTGGTTCGTCTGTAGCCCTTCTTAACCAATTACCAATTCGTCCGACTATTCCTCCCCCATTTGTGGCGTCCCACCCAACCTAAGCCGTTCCATAGTTTGCGCGTCTATTTCTCTCAGTTTTCGCATCCTCCCCCATCATCTTTGGAGTAATTAGCTTTACCAAGAAGTGATATCTTGTTTATTAGGGATAAGGTATAAGATGCCTTAGTATTCGCGCACCGTAGTCCCAGTCCCCCTTTCAAAATACAAGGGGGGGGGACGTAAAAGAAGGCCAGGCTATTTCGCCTCTCCTCAGTCGGAAAATACGTAATTTTCGTCATTCAGTCTGATATGTCTTACTCCACTCGTGTGGCAATTTCTCCTGTTTTAGTGGACAGTCATTGTTTGGGAGTCCATTTCTCCGTAACTAAATGTTGTGGACCTCTTTGACATTTTTCACTTCTTTTGATTCAAAGAGCATACCCTTTAATTTATGGCAGACTTATCCGAAGAACTCTTCGTTAGTCCAAGAACACTCTTTGTTTATAAGCTCTTACTTTTTATTCATTTTGTGGGATCGATTTGTTAATCGGTTTTCTAAGAACAATTCGTGACTCAAATGCGCGGTCCTAGACACAATGACTGAACCACCCCTTTTTATCGATTATTCCGTTCTAACAGACGTTTGACGCTATTTTATTTTCTTTTATTTGGAATATATACTCATTGTATATCTTAATTTCTGGAAAGGAAATTATATTGTCTGCACAAATTGCTAAGCGGTTAATCTCTTAGTATTAGCGGAAGTTCATAAGATACGTTCCATAAGTTTGTCAATGGTTACTGAGAGGTTGTCATGAAGTGACGTAGGTCATAGTTTCGAGGTAAAGCGACGCCTGGTGAGGCGCTGTCAAAGGCTCAGTACAGACTAAATGGGAAGATGGACTGCGAAACCGCGTGTAGTCATTTCTCGAACTAGCTCTCAGTAAGTCTCTAGCATTACCAAGTAAAGATAGTGCACTCATACCAGGGATAGATTTAATTTTAGAAGTAGGAATGGAGAACAGAGTAATCTGGGCGCGCGTCCCGAACCCCCTTCCACGGGACGAAGGGGTATGAAAGAAGAGGCGAGTCATAGCGACAGAGGTAAAAAGGAATTACGTATTTTTCGTAGTCCTGGTCAGCAACGTCATCAAAGCGTAGTTTAAGTGAGCCAATAATATAATTTAAACTTTTCGTTACGTGTTGGTGGGAGGGGCTCTCTACTGGGCTATGAGTCGGACTGAAGTAAATACTAACCGTTCTACATTCCTACTTCTAAAATTAAATCTATCCCTGGTCATACTTATGGAACATATCTTATGAACTGGTTTTTAAAAGATTAGTAGTCCAGTATAGAAAATCTTGCTTGTCTACAACCACAGTGACACCATTCGCTGTCGCTTCATAAAACAAAATGAATAGCGCTCTAACCTCGGGGTCAAACATAAGTGGCACTGTCTATTAGGGCCGCCAACCCATGAAATATGTCGTATCATTTTTTGGAAGAATCTGATGGAAAATAATATAGAGCTTACATCTTCAAGAACTAGCTTGACAGCTACGATCTTTCCCATGGATGCTCGGGTACTTGGCTTTCATCTGCGAGAAAGTGCCTCTCCTGTGAAAGAGAAGGCCAAGCAGGATTGAGATTGACTAGGGAAAATTTCTTATTGTTTTCATCCATCTAATTTTAAATTATAAACATAATCAAATGCTAATTAAGCTACCCGGCGTTGATTACCCTACTGTTTAAAGGGTTTGGAAACCTGGAGGAATTTCCTGTGTGTCTAGATACTGCAGAAGCTTTGGGCCCACCCCTATGATATATCTGCTGATTGTTGTTTTCAAATCAATACAACAATGCTTAATTAGCAGTTATTCATAAAGCTAAAATTTTACGGATATAAAATAGGATATCCTTTATGGCAAGGGGTTCGCCTTCGTCCCAACATTGGGAAAAACTCAATTAACCTTCCTCTAGTGTTACCATAAGTTCATAAGATATGTTCCATAAGCTTTTCACTGGTTACTGAGAGCTTGTCATGAAATGACGTAATTGAAACGTCGTATATTCTCTTAAAGCGACGCCTGGTGAGGGGCTGTCTGAGGCTTAGTACAGGCCAAGGAAGATGGACTGCAAAACCGAGTGTAGTCAATACTCGCTTGTCGTTCTCGAACTAGCTCTCAGTAAGTCTTGAGCATTACGAAGTAGGTAGTGTTATACTTATGAAACATAACTTATAAACTTGTGGTGTTAATGATATCAGCCATACTGTTTGGTCAAATTCTGAAATTAACGAATTGTGACTGTACATAAAGAAGAAACTTATAAACCATTTTCCCAACAAGTGTATGAAATTGGGTGGTTAAATTATATTGACCATCTATAGTAAATCTTGATGTAGTTCAGTTCTCTCAACCTTAAGAAACCAAAAGGCGCCATCACTTCTTGGCCTGTTACTCTCACAGTGGCGCGGTCTTTCGTCTATAACCCCGCTTTTTCTTTAGGAGTAATGTAGACCGACGTCCCTTTAGGGCCTTTGCTCCTAATAAAATAGTAGAGCGGGGATAACCCCCTACTATATATTTCGTTACGAAAGCGTAACGTAACCAAAGGCAGGGTTTATTCTTTTCAAGCCAAATTAATAATAGGTTCTACCCCCTCTTCCACTATGTTATAATTTGATCTTGAAAAAATGGTGTCGGGCGGTGGCGCGCCAGACCGACAGAATGAAAGAGAAGAAAACCTAATAAAGGCGTATTAAAAGTGACATTTGTTTTTGGCCATTTCTCCTCTGTTCCCTTTCCCTATATCCTCCGCACCAATGTCAGAAAAACTAGCGCGGTTTTTGTTTTGTGCCACCTGGAAAAGTCTGTCTGACGTGGAAACTGCCTGGAGGATGTTAGGTTTAGTTACTTTTTTCAGCAGAGACTTTTCTCCACAAAATAGACCAATTCGGAAAATTAAATAACGCGTAGATATTTACTTCGACGTCAAGATACACCACTAGACGTTGCACAAGTTCATTAGATCATTTAGATGTGGTATGTTCTGCAACCCGTTTTCAAGAAAATCGCGGCAAGGTTCATTAAGATATTACCAAGTCCCTGGAATCTTCACTCTCCATTTAAAGGCAAACTTCAGCTTGTTTCCAAACGTTTCGCCGAAAAAACCGCTTATGACATTAGACTACCTAATTATCATAGTGGAATCTAATCATAAAAGAGATCAAAATTACCATAAAACCTATTTTCAGTTCATTATCCATTTAACAAGTTAATGAAAACAACTTGCAAAATGAAAATGTAAAAATTTCGGGCCCTAGATCACAAAATGCCATATGATACGCTCTTTAGCTCCGACTATCACCCCTATTTCTGGTAACACTGCATTTATCCTGAAAGTTCCCTATGGAATAAGGAAATACCAGGAAGTCCTCGGAGTAAATTCCATCTGAAACGAAGGAGGATATACAGACTTATACATCTTTCTTTTTCCCACTGAGAGCTGTTCAAATAAGATCGTTAGATTCCATGGGATTCTCTGTTTTCTTGAGTGAGCCCCGGATAAAGATATATTCCGCCGCTTGCTCTTCCTTACTTTTTGTTGCTTAGCAACTGCTTCCCTATCCTTATTTCCGTTTCCACTTGTCTAGTTTCGGGGGTGAATTATGATAGTATTGGCGGGAAGCTTTTTAGATCCGTTATACCCTCAAGCAATCTCCGTAACTTCAAATTTTCTTGACCACAGAGCTCAAAGTATTAACTTTTAAGGATTTTCCTTTTTCAAGAGTTAATCAAGTAGGAGTGAGAGGAGTTTCTATATTTTTTTCTGGAATCTTTTGCCTCAAGACGAGCCTTTAAAAACCCACCTTAACTCATTGGCAGATTGACCAATGACGTGTGGAGAAGTTGTTAGGGTGGTTGCGATAGACCCGTTGTCAAAAGTCGGGGGTGAAAGAGAGTCTGGTGTTTGACCACCTTGTTGTCTCAAGTCGAAATGAACCCATCCGGGATGTAGACAACAAAGACTTTAGAAATGGCTTCAACAAAGAACTTTGGTAGACTGGTAACTTTGAAGCCCTATTTAACGTCTTTGGATCCGCATACCGGATGTTCCGCCTTAACCCTAGAGTGTGGTTGTGGTACTGCGAGGGGAGGAGCTACTTGAACGTGACGTCAATATTAGTAGACTAAATTGTATGGCCTGAGCTGACGACTTCCAATATGGGCGCCAAAACCGAGGAAAGAGATAGCAGGGTGTGACATCACGAGAAAGTTCGTAGTAGCAGACGATACTGCTTCCCCCTCCTTTGTTAAGGGTCTGTTACACAAACATTAGAGAAGCAAATATGTCTTTAACCATCTTGTTTATTTTATTTTTTATTCCAAAATCTATTTTGGGGATGAGAGTTTGTGGTAGAGTTTCAGCTCTCTTAAAATGCCGCCGAAAGTTGGTTGGGTATTAAATCTTTTTTTCAATTCTTCCCGCAAAAATGTTTCAGCTGGAACACGATAGAGGTTTCTAATAAAAATATATTAACCCTCTTTTTTTAGAGAGGGCGACAGTTCCAACTTTATCATCCTGAAAAAAAGGTTGAGATTAAAAAAAAATGTCATAAATTTAAAACTAGGACCATTTTGTTTCATATTTTCTCATAGCTGACGATGTTGCCATCATAGAACAACTTCCTAGTGACGTTACCGCTATGAAGAATCAATCCGCCAGATTTGACTGCGTCTACGAAAATGCAGCGACCACAGAATGGTACGCCCATGAGCAGGACGTTCCTCTCGCCAATAACTCAAGGTAAGCTAATAAACTGTGTGTTTGTGGTGATTTGTACACCAACCTGAAAAGTGTAGAGCCAAATTTGTAGGTGTTTCCACTTTCAAGTGTCAACACCTGAAAATACCCTATCATATGAGTGACCTTCGGTCGTCTGTTTAAGTGATTAGACTAGAAGATGGTAACCTGACCCCCATTGCACCTATAACCGAATAAAACCTAATTTAAACCCTAAATAAACATAACCCTAACCATAAAAGCCTACCTAACCTTAACCATGAGTTAATAATATGTTAGCTCCCTAGGGAGCTAACATATTAGTAACTCATGCCCTAACTGATTCACTTAGGCAGAAGACTGTAACCTGACACGCATTGCACTTATAACCGAACCTAACCTAATTTTAAACCTAAATAAACTTAACCCTAACTATAAAAACCTACCTAACCGTACCTGAAGCCATCTTCAACCTAAGCCTTCTAGCCTGACCTTAACCCTTACCTAAACTAACCTAACACACCATCAGTATTATTATATATTAATATATAATATCATCGGAGATTAACCTAACTCAAACTGAAGGTAACCCTAACCTAACTTAACCCTTACCTTACCTTCCTGAACTAGTCTAACACATGAATATTATGGGGCCAGGTTGCCGTCTTATCCCCAGTGATTATTTTAGGAAGAGTGCAAAATTTTGTTTACGTTAGTGCAAAATAGGTCAAAAGTATTGAATTTACACCGATAGCGTCTACCCGACATTCCTTTTTTGGAAGGTGCGCTGGGAAATCTCTTCCGCCATTGTTTTAAAGCATTTTTCTTATCCCCTCTAAGTCTTAGGAAAAGCGATATCTTGGATATATCACTGCGATTTGAGGAATAGAAGTTGACATTTTTTTCTCTCTCTCTCCTTCGTTCCCGCCTTAGGTCTAAAAGGGAAAGTCTCATATTCGTGGATTTCCCAGAGGAAACACTGTTCTTAATCATCCTTGCATTATGATATTCCATTTACCACTTCATACTACGATCCTCGATTTTAAACTTTCTTTATTAGACCATACTACTGTTAAGGTCATACACCTTTATCTCTTACCTTATCTTCATCCCATAGGGAGTAGAAAAAGGGGTGAAAATATCCCCCATTAAATGTCATGCCTCTGCTTAGCCAATCAGATACATTCCCTCACAAGCCTTCAACACTGTAAAATTTGCCGCCATTTTGGTGGAAAGGGAGGAGCCATATTAAACTACACCCCTCTGACCTCTCTCCATAGTCTGCTATACTACGAACTTTCTCGTGACGTCACACCCTCCTATCTCTTACCTTGGTTAGGCGATTATATTATATTTAAGTCGTCAGCTCAGACCATACAATTTAGACTACCAATATTGACGTCACACCCCCGTAGCTCTTCCCCCTCAGTACCACTATAACGTGGGATACAGTATCCTCTGTTATTGAAACACCCCCCCCCCCTTCTCCCAAAGTAGGAGATACATCTCGCCTCTGTAACGATATTACTCTATTCAAGTTGAGGGGGTAACCTATAAATTCGTGAGATATGTCCTTTGAAAATAAGCCAGGTTTTAGCCGGCGGTTGTTTTAGGCATCAGGCAGACTGGCTGGGATCCCTTGATGAGGTCCCAGGCGATGGACCACCCATCCTCCCGTGAAGGAGGTTGATTCGATCTTTCTCCATCCCTCTTTCTTGTAGTAGAAAACGTCTCCTTTACTCTCTCTCTTCTTCCAAACAGCAACGTCTTAATATTTTTTTTTCTTCACCCTGAAAGTCGATTTTAGCTTTTCCTCTTTTCCAGGAAACGACAGCTTGCTTTATTTTTCTTCAACACTTTTTTTTTTGCACCCATTTCCTTTTTCCTGGTTTTTCCAATTTTTGGAATTTCCGCCATCAATATGGTTTCTTGGAGATGTTTTAAATTTAGGACGAGCGATGTTGGTCTCGCGTTTCGCCCTAATACTTTGGGATTCATTGTAAGAGATTCTATGGAGCATTTCGATCGTAAGAAGGCGGTGGGCAACCTTCATGGCGTATTCCATTTACCTGCTCTGAGATCGTTCGGGTTGTTCTCGGTTAGGTTAAAAAAGATAACTGTGGTAATAAAATACGTGTACTTTCTGGAGCTAATTTAACGTAAAAGCGTTTATACAGACCTGGCGAATGATCCCACTGATCTATCTTTGTATAGACAGTGTGCAGACGAGTGTTGTCAGTCATTTGTCAGTGCAATTCAACCGCTATTTACAACAGGCTTGTAGTTTTGTTCGATTCAGGGATCATTCAGTCCCAGTCTTGAGATTCTCTCTCAAATTACTGTCAAATCTGAAGCGCAGTTTGAGTTAAGAAACGTGGAAGGAAATTTCTCTAACCCTTTTAGTACACACTATCTAGACAGACAGCTCCGAGTAGATCTCGGGTCGGGTCTTTAATTAAATTACCAATCATTGTCTTTCAGTTTCTTAATTACAATTAAGGGGTCATACGTAAAATACTCAAATCATAACTCAAAAACAGTGACCTGGACGGCAAAATGGAGATAGATGTTACATTTTCGACTCAAAATCGTTCAAAGAACATCCCCCTTAAATTAACTTTTGGCAGACTTTTCAGAAACACCCTGTATATAACCGTTTCTGCAAGCTCTCATTCGAAAAAAACAAACGTTTCTTTCCATCGAAATGGTCTATTGCCATGCAGTCATTCTAATTCTTCAGTTCTTGGTAATCTTGATCTTCTTTCGTCGCATCCTCGGCCTTGTACAAGCTACCGAGCATTTAACTCATGATTTCAAACCCTCTTTCGTATTCCAAAACCCGCCAAAACCTCCCATTCCCCATTCTACTTTATTTTATTTCTTTTCACCACACCCACCTCTTAAAAAGTACCTTTTTTATTTTCTTTACCCAAATTATAGTACTCAAACTCCCCGGTAATAAATAACTCTCGCCTTCTTCGTTTTTTCGCGTAAACTTTTTAACAACGCTTTCCATCCTGGAGAATTCGCGCTCTTCTTGCCTCAAAAGCTCTCTCAGTCTTTCAATGAGATCACCCAACCATGTTATTATCATTTTTTTTTCTCTTGTTATTTTACGCTTTTCTAGACTTAAGATTATAGAAAAAAGTTCTATATAAATTTTCTGGTACACAGTGTGTTTAATTCTTTGGAAGAAGATATATTATGCCAAACTTGCATAACTTGAAGTAAACGATACGGAGGCACTCTTGGTGTATCATACCCAGACGTCCTTTGGTCCAAAACCATTTTATTAGTTGTATGGACCAGTTTTTAAATTCAAGAAGTTGGGGGTTTCTGGTCCTCTGGACTAGTTTATTAATTGGAAATCTATTAAAACTAATGGGGGTCCGGTCCTGAGACCAGTTTATTATTTTGGACACTAGGGAAGTCACTGGTACCAAGGAAAGATGAATATCCGTGTGTCCTCTTTAGCAAAGATCGATTGAACCAGTTGCAGTTATCGTGTTATGTTAATGTTTCGACCCCCATTTTCCAAGATGTCCGCCAATTTAAACCAAAGCCTTCTATAGCTCTACAGTAGTATATAATGAATCAATGTACAAAATTTTAGTTTTAAACTCTTGAAGTTTACGACAGTTATCGCGTCAGCATGTTTTGGTTACTTAATCGGCCGCCATTTTCAAAGATGGCCGCTGATTAAAACCAAAACCCAAGCAACTCTGCATGCAGTAGAGTATACCAAATTTAAATCGAATCTGTTGAAATTTACGGTAGTTACCTCGTCGTCTTTCAAGTTATGTACTTCTGATATAAGTCCTCGGATTTGAAAATAATATTTAATCGTTGTCGGTGATTTAATCATAGGGTAGTGAACTTTGGCACTTGAATTCAATCCTGAAATATTTATATTTTATGGAAATATGCTCGATTAAATTTAGTAGAGAGTTTTAAAGGGTTTGGATTTATTTATCGTTTGAATTTGTCCATTAGGGTGTTTGGGAGAAAATTATTCATTTCTCAAAGTTCCATTTGGAATTTATTTGTGTTTTATTTATTTTTTTCTCTCAGATATACGATTTTTCCGAATGGTTCGTTGTTGATTCAGTTGGTACGAAATTCCGACGAAGGAATTTATCGATGCGTTGGACTGAGTGCTTCCAGCAAGGATGCACCGCAACAAACATACACCGCGCGTTTGAGAGTCGCCTGTAAGTTTGTTTACTCTATTTCCTGGTTATGGGACTTTAAACTTTAAAATTATTTTCTCAAAGTCGATTAGGAAAGTTAAACGTTTCTTTTTGTCTATTTGGAGATTTTCGAATTGTTTAAAACGATGAAAGGCCTTAGGCATTGTAGATTGGCTTCTAAATAAGGGTTTTAAGAACGTTAATGGAACTATATTATTATGAAGCCAGTCAACATAGCGTCACATTTTCTATTGTATTTTGCATAAAATGTGGTTTTGTTCGGGGGGAATTTTATTATTCAAAAATGTAAACTAGATAACGCATCAGAATTATTTGAAAATCGGCACCATGACCTTCTCAAGAATTTTTTTTTTTCATCTATTTCAAAATATACTTCCCTTCTTAATAGTTCTTCAAGAGATGGGTCCGTCCACCTTCGAGCCTCAAGTGGACGATGATAGCGACAGCGTCACGATCATTCCTCAAGACAGCCAATACGAAGTGACCTGCATCCGTCCTAAAGGTCATCCAAGCCCACGATTGTGGTGGGAAGATCCAAGCGGTCATGTCATCAGTGACAACGGCAGAATACGAGCGGATGAAACGTTGAGGTTAATAGTTGAGGCCGTAAAAATTAACGACACCGGTAATTACACATGCGTGGCGGAGAACGCCGCTGGACAGAAACGGAGGTCCGTCAATCTAGTCGTCACTATTCCACCGTCCATCACGCAAAACCCGGTGAACCTCTTGACGGACGAAGGCGAGATGGCTATATTTACCTGCAAATACTCCGGAAGTCCTTACCCAATGACTAAGGTACACTGGCTACGAGATGGAAAATACGTCCGACCGGGTCTGTCCAATTTGCAAGTTCATTTGGACAACGGAAGCCTTGTTATCCAACACGTGTCCTTGAATGACGCCAGTACTTACGCTTGCGAAGTGAACACCACTGGTTTCCCGCCGGTTCCATCGAAAAGTGTCAATCTCAGCGTCAGAGAGAAGCTAAAGTTCGTTCCCTCGCCCATTAATCGAAACCTGGAGTTAGGTTCAAATTCCAAAATCTACTGCAAAGCTCGCGGTTCGACGCCACCCTTGGTCAAATGGATTATCTATAAGTCACCGAAATCGGATCGAATTTTACCCCCGTCGGATTGGCCTTCTCATATCAGGGACGAGAATGGAACCCTTCATTTCAGCGGGGTGAAAATTGAGGACGCTGGCAAATATACTTGCGTCGCCACAAGTTCGCAAGGGATAATCAATTCTACAATCAAAGTGGATGTTATAGGTATTTGGAATTTCGTCAATTGTATCTATCTTTCTCTTAAATTCTCTTAGTTCTGACGTTCTAATCTGGGCGGGAGTCCGAATATGATAGTTGTTCCTTTAACTAAACCATTTGTACCTGTGGCTTGCTTTCTAGTCACTCCGAAATTTACTGTTCCACCGGCGAACACGGAAGCGTACGAAGGTTATTCATCCATGTTACACTGTCAAGCTGATGGCGACCCCAAACCAACTATTCAATGGGACAAAAACGGAGCCCTAAACGGTTTCGATCAAAAAAGATTTCATGTTATGCCAAATGGAACCCTCTTTATCAGCGAAGTTCATAAAGACGACAATGGGAAATACGGTTGTACAGCCGGCAACAGTGGTGGCTTCAAGAGAGCCGAAGTTTCCCTGCTAGTTCATAGTAAGTTCAATGTTACGGTTATAATTTGTGGTTAGAGATAGGCAGTCTACTAACCCAGACCTTGTCTCCGGATGATATAAACTGAACCGCCTCTTTCAATGTTATTTTTGTCCGTGCTAGTTCATTGTAAATTGAATGTTACGGTTATAATTTGTGGTTACCATACGAGATCTGAACCACCTCTTTTGATGTTAATTTTGGTATGGTAGGCGTATAAGCTAAGACTATAGTTTGCAATAAATTTGGTTGCAGGCGCCGAACATTTAAGTAACGCTGCGGAACCAGGAGAAGAGCACACCATGACAAAAACTGTAGCCATCACTTTGGGAGCGGCTGCGGTTTACATGCTTTTAGTTTTGGGTCTTCTTGTTTGGTGCCGAATGAGAAGGGCTAAACGGAAAGCCATGTTTTTAGCACAAGCCAACGTGGAAGTTGCCAAGTCCGAAAACGGCGAGGTGCACGCGGGTACCGAAACAACGGAACTGAAAGACAGAACTAACGGAAGCGCTAAGGAAGGAAACACCGCCGTGGCTAACGGAACTGTCAAAAGCGATGGTGAACCTAATTCACCAAGTTCAGGATCGCATACGTCGAAGAAAAGCCGAAGCTCTTATGACAGAGTTCACTTTCCTAGACACGATTTGCAGAAAATGATGCTTTTAGGTGAGTTGTAGTCGCAAGATGTCTGAAGAACTGCGTACTGAGATAGAAATTAAACTTTAGGCAAGGGGGAGTTTGGCGACGTGTACTTAGCCAAAGCCAAGGGTATCAAAGATACGGATCCTGAGACAGTGGTGATGGTTAAAGCCCTGCAAGTCCGCGAAGAAAGTGCTCACGTTGAATTCAAGCGAGAAATGGAGTTGTATCATAAACTAAGCCACGATAATCTGGTCAAATTAATGGGTGTTTGCCGAGAAGCCGAACCGTTTTTGTTGATTGTGGAATACAGCGATTGGGTAAGTTATCATTCCGTAGTAATTCCAACGCCTCACTTGCTTACAAAGGGGTTCAAAAGGGGGTATCCATGAATATGGAGTATCAGTTTTCGTAGAACCACTATCAAAAACAACCTTTGCATTGAACTATTTAGGGCGATCTGAAGCAGTTTCTCCTGGCTACCAGGAAAGATAATCATCGCAAAGGCCCTCGCCCTCCTCCATTGAGTTTATCACAAATAATTGGCATTTGTCATCAAGTTGCGATCGGAATGGAATACATCTCCAACCACCGTTTCACCCACAAGGATCTGGCCACGCGTAATTGTTTAATATCATCTAAACTGGATATCAAAATCAGCAGCCCCAGTTTATCGAAAGACACTTATGCCCCGGAGTATTACCAATATAAGAACAAGTCTATCCCATTGCGGTGGATGCCGCCGGAACCCGTCTTCGAGGATGAATACTCCACTAAGAGTGACGTTTGGTCGTTCGCCGTATTGGTCTGGGAAACGTTCACTCAAGCCGAGTTACCATTCGCGGAAGTCGGAGACGAAACCATTCTCGGTTTACTCCAAAATCGCGAGCTCGTATGGTCACCTCCCGATGCTTCCCCTGATAAATTAAGGGAACTTTTGATTAAATGCTGGAAATACAACGCGAAAGAAAGGCCTTCCTTTACGGAAGCCGTTGCTAAAATCGGGGAATTAACGGTTGATAGTCATCTTTAAGTTGAATAAGATTTTAATTAAATTCTCAAACGGCGCATGCATGCAGTTCCAGACGGTTTTTGATGTCTGCAAGGCGGTACCGTACTTTTTTTAAACGAAACCATGCGGCAAACCAACTCTCCACTCCATTAGTGAGGTTTTTAATTATTTTATTTTCTATTCTTAGTGCCGACGTGACAATATTTTTTTTTAATCCGTACTTAATTTATTTTTCGCGTCAACGAATGATTTTTTATACTTAAGTGAAGGGGGCTAGACCCTTGGGGGGGGGGTTCATTATTGGGAAGAGCCGCTTTTAGAGTGCTAGTCAGTGATTTTAGTAAAAGCAGCGAACGTCTAACGAACAATTTGATGGAAGAATAGGTTAAGGTAATTAGAATGGGTTGTATAGTAGCCATGACGAGGTATTTTATTAATTTAAAATTAACGTTTTCCATGGAAATAATCATTGATAACCAGTGAAATTATGCTCGACTAAATTTTATCACAATAATGGTATTTTGAAATTTTGATCACTTCAACGTTGAAGTTAGGGAAAGATTTACGGAATTAATTTACAGTATATATGAATGAAAATGTACTCTTAAAACATAAGTGATTCTATCGCGTATGATATTTCCTGTTAAGATTCGACCAAATGGTAGATGCAATCGGATTTGAATTTGTCATAGTGTTGATACATTAGGCTTAGCGCTGGTTGAAGAAAATGGCGCGGACCAAGACGGACGGTGGATGAGACATTCAGCCAAGGCCTAATAATTTCGTGAACATATATTTTTATTTATTGAAGTTTCTTATACACACACACACACACACACACAAGTCCTATTTATTTTATTTTATACGATGTCTTTTTATAATATTGTTTATATTTTTGTTACGTTTTTACTTTCTTTAACAACACGCGAATCTACGCCATTTTGTGTCTTTTACAATATGGTTTCAAAACTTATACATGATCCAACAAGTTTTAAACCAGATTTTAAAACGTTTTATCTACACGCGTTCTTGATCTTGACCAACTCAATCTTTATGCAAATTAAGAAACAAAATTTTTCCATCTTTTTTAAATTTATTACTTTTTTACTCTCTTGAAACTTAATACTACTAAACTAAACTTCATGGAAAAAAAACCTTTCAGTAGAGCGTGTTTTGCGATGCTGTTGTAGAGATATCTCCATTTTAAACCCTCACAATTATACAGTACTAATTTGCAACCATAGAAAGGTTCGCATTTCTATATGAAACTGGCGTTTTTTATTGAAATTGTGAGCTTTCGAAGGCTGAAAATTAGTACACGCAGGAATACATATAGCTACTAGGAATCATTGTGACTCCATGTCTCCAATGTTCATTTCTATAGAGCTATTTCAATTCGGGGGGAAAGGAGAGCTTTTGAGGCGGGGTTTCGCCAGTCCCCGCCTAGGCGCCATATTGTGCGGGAAATTTAGCATAGAGTTCTTCAGCGGCCCGCACGGAGGGAGGGTGAAAACCGGGTCCGTTTATTGGTAGGCCCAACTGTGACGTTTCCCCCCTTCAACTGATATAGCTCTATACGGGTTTTATGGGCCGGTTAGTCTTTCTAAATGCGATTTCGTTGGTTTGTAGCAAACCAAGGTCAGTCGTGCACAGGGTTGGTTCAATTCGTCATACTCGACGATTAGTCTAGCTCTTCCCATAAAATCCGAATAGATACATTGAGAAAATGGCTACCCAATGATTCCGGTTAACTGTATGTATTCCTGGTACACATCATACGGAAAAGGAATGGATTGTCAGAGAGAGGACCCGACCCTTCACAATAAACCACTCCCTATCATGTTTAAGACACTTTACTACTGGTACAACCCAGTAGGTTATAGTTCACAACATGTTTATCTAAAGAAACCAAGGGGGTGGAGTTACATGGTCAACATGATTTAGAACAAAATCAGTCGGCTATTCTCTCTGGTTTAAAATCTATTACTTCTTGACGCTAATCTACATAAAAATAATTAATTACTATCTTGAATATACCGGTTTTTATATTTATGATATAGTAAATATATAACAATTTAAAAAATATGTATAAATGAAACAGTGTGCTTTAGAAATAGGTAAGGTATAGACAACAAAACAAAGTTTAGGGATCGTTTTTATTTAAAATATATTTCCTTTAGTAGCTAGGCCTATCGTTAGTAATTTCAAGTAGCCATAGTGATAGAAAAAAGTTTCCGAATATAAAAAAAGTTTTTTTCATTCAATTTCTTACCCCAAATCTAAAAAGAAATTATTGTATTAAGATAAAAAAAATGGTGCTTCATTGATAACAATTTTATAACATTTTTTTTACAATGATTCTCCAGCGCTATGGTGGAAATAATAATAACAAGTGTTGTATATATTGTACAGTTTTTAAAAAAAATCGTGTTCTCGTAAAAAAGTCGTCGTTTTGTTTAAAAAAAAAAAATAATCATCATTACAGCTATGCAACAAAAACAAAACCAATAATATTCATTAATGTTTGTTGTCCCATGTTTTTTGTAAGAAATAAAAACGGTGGCCAAATCTCCCCATTGTAAGAACTTTAGTTCGTTTTTACTAATTGAATAATTTTAGTATCGCAGGAATCAATCAGTGTTGCCGAAAATACATCCAATGTTGGTTGAAGCGCTAGTCAGAACTTGAAAAGACTAGTATCCAGTGACGTCAAGACTCTAATACTAATAACCAATGACGTTCGGACTCGGAAAAGAATAGTAACCAATGACGTCCGGACTCGGAAAAGAATAGTAACCAATGACGTCCGGACTCGAAAAGAATAGTAACCAATGACGTTCGGCCTCGGGAAAAGAATAGTAACCAATGACGTGAGAGACACAAAAGAATAGTAACCAATGACGTCTGGACTCGAAAAGAATAGTAACCAATGACGTTCGGCCTCGGAAAAGAATAGTAACCAATGACGTTTGGCCTCGGAAAAGAATAGTAACCAATGACGTGAGAGACACAAAAGAATAGTAACCAATGACGTCAGGACTCGGAAATACTAATAACTAATGACGTCAGGACTCGGAAATACTAATAACCAATATGACGTCAGGACTCGGAAATACTAATAACCAATATGACGTCAGGACTCGGAAAAACTAATAACCAATGACGTCAGGACTCGAAAATAATAGTAACCAATGACGTCAGGACTCGAAAATAATAGTAACCAATGACGTCAGGACTCGAAAATAATAGTAACCAATGACGTCAGGACTCGAAAATAATAGTAACCAATGACGTCAGAACTGGAAAAATCTAATAACTAATGATGTCAGAACCTGAAAAGGCAATGAGGGAAGACACTGGCATGGGCGCCAAGAAGTTCATAAATTAAGAACCACCACTGAATAACAACAATTTTAGAAAATGGAAGGTTTTTTATTGTATATTATTTAAGTATCCATTCTATCTTCACTTTCTTTAATTTCATTCAAAAATGTTTGACACTTTGCCATCAATATTTTAATTGATTCTTCCACAATTACGTTTGGTGCCAAAGCTCCAGTTGACTCAACAGAAACTATGGTGAGAAATTTAAAAAAATCAATATATCTAACTTAATTAAGTTAACCCAAAATGCAGTCTTAAACATTTCCCAACCAACGTACAAATAAAATGATCCTTGACTCTAGTTAATCGCACGGCATCCTTCAAATCGTCAAACCTATAAATATTTCTGCTGCACATATCTTTACGCGCGTTGACCACTTTGGCGACTCTTTTCCCATTTGGCAGGTCTTCAATTTCGATAACGCCTTCGGAAAAACAAGTCTTTAATCTATCAGCAGCTTCCCCTTCTATTTCACGTAATAGAGTTATTTCAGGTAACAATCTATAAGATGCGGTTGCTTTATAGAAAAATAATATTAATTAGACATTAATTCAACTTAATTGAGTTAATTAACTGACCAACGGGTGAAAATTTAGCGTGATCTCTTCCAATTCCTTTTACACATTGAAGCTTGATATCAATTTCTTGACCCGGTCTAAGTTTAGCAATCAATATATTGTCATCTACTGCACTTATTTTAGCGTCTCCGTACTATATTAGTTAAAAATTTAGTGTTTAACTTTAAGTAATATCAGAAGGGGATAATAGAAGAAGGATGACACTCTGTATCCTCTTAATGCTTTAGTTATGTAACGTCATTCTTCCCAGGCTCTCCCTTTTAGTTTGCGTTCCCGCTCATCAAACTACAAATGGGCATCGCACCATGCTAGGGTGAATTCTATCGTTGTTTGGCACTAAATCCCCAGCAATCATCCCACAAACCTCGTCTTGACGTGCGACAAAATGCACAAGCGCGTCTTGCCAAATATTTAAACACTGATAAAGTAATGATGAGGGAACTATTTATCGTGTATGTGATTCGGTTTAGTAACCTTGCTCTAAGTGTTCCAATGTTGGGAAGAGTGACGTTACACTCACCCAGCTTTGTGGTACACTTCTCTCGAAGAGAAGTATTATATACTTCTGGTAATATTTAAAAATAAATGTATCTAACCAAATCAGCTTGGTTTCCCATTGGAATCCATGTCATATGTTTAGTGTAAACTATAATAATTAACATATATATTAAGAATTTAACTATTTCAGCCTTGATTAAACTAATTATACCGTGATGATCTATGTAGAGTTCATCAGGAGTGCAAGAATCTTTGGTCGCTTTTTGATTTCTCGAACATCGTACTTTTAATTCAAACTCTAAGGTGTCTTCGGAGGTTGGATTTTCTTCCTCTAAGAAGATATTACGGTAAATGTTTTTTTTTCTTCTATATAGAGTGCTGTCAGTTGTGACGTCAGATCCAAGGTTAAACGTCACGAGTCTGCCTTTAGCAATGGGCGGCCATGACAGTTACCGTTTTTTTCTTTATGGGAAAACAGCATGGGTGACGTCACACCGGCGCTTCTGACAGCACTCTATTTTGGAAGGTTTGATATCAACCTGAACGATAATCAAAGAGTCTGGGATCAGCATTAATTGGAATGAGACCCAATCTATGGGCCAAAACTTCGTCTTGAATCAAACTAGTGTTGTTATAAATGAATACTTTTTCAATGGCCATTGTAGGAACCTATAATAAGCTTGTTTAAGCAATTTTGTTTCAGTGTTTTGACGGAATATATAAGCTAACTTCGGCTATCATTATGCGACGAAATGCATTAGCTATGGAGGGGTCAACTCCAATCATATCAAATTCCATTTCTCGACCACTGATTTTAATAATGTTTATTTTGAAATTCTATAAGAATAAGAGTTGGTGTAGAATTTAGTTTCAATTTATTAGACAACTCTGTTAAGTGTTTATAACCTTCTTGAACGACGCAAAATTCCATTCATCATTATATCCGGGAAAGTTTCCCGGATAATTAGCAGATTCAGTCTGTGATACATTATTAAATTAGCAGCCAATTAAATTATTTATGATAATTAAATTAAGAACAATTTTTAATAACTTACATTAAGGAGTTCGTGTTCACGCAAAAGCACTCTTGTTCTTCTATCTTCGATTGTTGAATTCATTATAATTATTTTAAATTTTTTAAATAATTTTAATTTGAATAATTTGTCAATTCTCTAAACACGTGCGTTTTGAGCCCGCAAAATATTCCTAGAATCCTAGTGGTCCAATTACATCATCGTAGCTTCACCAGAGTTAACACGAACCAAGTATAGACTCTAGAGGACGATATCAATTTCAAACGGTTGATGACAAAATCCTTTTGCGATTCCCTTGACATATTATTTTTAGGATTGATCGGTAATTGAAGAATCGTTGATCTTCTCAAGGTATTTAATGTGCTTCGGTCCGTGACAGCAAAAGTATATACATATTTTTGGTGACAGTGACACTAGAGCGGTTTCGTTTCGTTACTTGCTCCTTATTGACTTCAAAGTTCAAAAGAGGGTTAGAGGGCGCAAAAGTCGGCGGAAATAAGCGAGGGGCGGAGGTGAATTTAGCTGGCATCTATTGTATCAGTTTAGTGAATCTTTTAAATTAGTAATTAGCAAATTTATAGTTTATTTAGTTAAAGTGAAGTTCGACGTAGCGGCACTGCACAAAAATGGTAATTATGTACTTTCAATTTAGAGCCTGTAAATATAAGATTAAATCTGCAAAGGCTTAGTAAATGATACCCCCCCCCCCCCCCGGGCCCCTAAGCTTAGCACAGTTAACTTTTATTATTTTGTAATTTAGATTCGTTTTATTCTGATACAAAACCGGGCCGGCAAAACTCGCCTTGCCAAGTGGTACATGAATTTCGACGATGACGAGAAGCAGAAGCTAATTGAAGAAGTTCATGCTGTAGTTACAGTTAGAGATGCCAAACACACCAATTTTGTTGAGGTATTCCTCCCGGGTTTTGGCACCACCAGCCCTCAAATTTAAAATGGTTAGTCATAAATTTCTGCTGGAATTTCAGTTCCGAAACTTCAAGATTGTCTACAGAAGATACGCTGGATTATATTTTTGTATTTGTGTTGATGTCAGTGACAATAATCTGGCATACCTAGAAGCCATTCACAATTTTGTCGAAGTTCTTAACGAGTATTTCCACAATGTTTGTGAATTAGACTTGGTATTCAACTTCTACAAAGTAATTTTAAAATTCTTTGGGAATCCACGTCCTTTTGTTTGATTATTAATGTTTGAAAATGAAAAATTTTAGGTTTACAGCGTAGTTGATGAAATGTTTCTCGCTGGTGAAATTCGAGAAACAAGTCAAACTAAAGTTCTGAAACAACTTCTGGTTTACAACTCTTTAGAATGAATATAATTTAAAATTTCTTCACTCTATTCTACTCATCAATGTCGTGTATTTGTTTTGTATATAATAGTTTTTTTTTGTCAAATGTATATGTAATGTTTAGGATTTATTTATCGCCCAAATGTATATGACATTCCGGAATTACTTTATCTTGTGCTTAAATAATTTTTCTTTCACAATCTCTTCCTGTTAAATAGTTATTAATTAATAAAAAGTGTTTTGGAAGTTGCAAATTTGGCGTATTTTTGACCCTATCTTAATTAAATAATTACGAATTATTATGTTATTTAACTTATTTTATAATTAAAAGTTTGCTGGTTATTCTTCTCCTCAAATTATATCTCACAGTGGTCAACATTGACACAGTACGCACTTTACATGAGACTAATTTAACTATTTTTCAATGGCATGGAGTTATTTTATTGGAGTAGTAAAGGAGGTTTCCATTAAAAGCCTATCACACTGAACGTAGTCTCTCCAAATATTACTCCATGGTTTTAGATTGCTAGCTGACAATTAAGAAGAGTAGGAGCACCTGAGATTAAAAATCATTTATCAATGTGCCGTTGGTGAAGAATTATAATAAACCAATTCAAATTGTCACAAGGTTTCAAATACACCTTGTGACTTGAAAAATCTGTAAAACATTGAATGTTAATTACTTAATTTTTGATTGTCACTGAAATATCAATCCCCTTAAGAGCAAGACTTTCCTCTTTACTTAGTTTTTGTTGACTCTGTTACAGCACAGTACCAGGGTTGCCATATTGGGCTGGAAAGCCGCCAATTGGGCTTCTTCTCAAAAATATTGGCTTGAAATAAAAGGGTTGGCTGTTGGCTGGAAATTGAGCTTGTCGGGGCTTATCTTTGGCTTTCTGTACTTAAAATACCGCCAATAGGTGAAGATCATTAGAATGCCCAAAAAACTGACAAATGGTGCTGTCAAACCTTTTGAGCGGCTTATAGTTCGTCAATTCATGATTAAATAAAATGGTTTCATTTTGTCTTGGGTTTTAAAAATGGTGTCAGTATAGAATATGCATTGAAATTTTCACGATAAATTTTTGGCTTGTTTTTGGGCTAGATAGCCTAGATTTTAGGCAGTTTTTGGGCTTTTTTCGAAATTATTGGCGGTTTTTTGGGCTTGTTTCCAATTTGATTTTGGCGGGTTGAAGGTTTTCAATCTGGCATCCCTGGTTACAGCACAGTGAACTTAAATACAAAATGGCTACCGGCGTAACCGTAGACGCTGCTCGCGAAAAAGCTCTTCAAGATTATCGTAAAAAGCTTTTAGAACATAAAGATTTAGATGGTCGTCTTAAAGAAAGTAAGTATAATATCTTTGTTTAATTAATAAAGTGAGTTTGTTAATTTATTCAATCGTAAGACTAAAATTTTAAGAGTTATTCCGTAAGCCTTGGCTAATCACCTAATGAGAATGACAATGCATTTTGAAATTTTGTTTAGTCGAAAATAGCGTAAATACTAGCGTTTTGTATTTATTATTAAATTAATTTTAGGTAGGGAGCAATTAAAGGACTTAACCAAACAATATGACAAATCTGAGAATGACCTTAAAGCCCTTCAAAGTGTCGGACAGGTAATATTTGTCAAAATGTACCCATAGGGTAATGGCAGCCCTCTGCCTTCGACTGTATTAAGCTCTATGGGGAAATAACATGGGGTGCCATTAGTCTATTGTACTTTGAGTTAAAATGCGGGGTTTCTTTATTTTACTAGATTGTTGGTGAAGTTCTCAAACAGTTAACTGAGGAGAAATGTAAGAATATTAAATATCCTAGTAAACCTTGAGAATTTAATTATACTTATTCGATAATTTAGTTATTGTAAAGGCCACCAATGGGCCACGATATGTTGTTGGTTGTAGACGACAACTTGATAAAACTAAGCTAAAATCCGGTACTAGAGTGGCATTAGATATGACCACTTTGACCATTATGAGGTATTTACCTCGTGAAGTTGACCCCTTGGTCTACAATATGTCTCACGAAGATCCTGGAGACATTACTTACTCTGTGATTGGTGGTTTGAGTGATCAAATCCGTGAACTTAGAGAGGTATAACCTTTAAAGTACTTTAAAAACTAAATTTGCTTCATTACTAACATTTTACTTAGGTTATTGAACTGCCATTGTTGAACCCTGAATTATTTCAACGTGTGGGGATAACTCCACCCAGAGGTTGCCTTCTGTATGGCCCTCCTGGAACGGGAAAAACACTTTTAGCTAGGGCTGTTGCTAGCCAGCTAGAAGCCAATTTTCTAAAAGTTGTTTCGAGCGCTATTGTCGACAAATATATTGGGGAAAGTGCTAGGTTGATTAGAGAGATGTTTAATTACGCCCGTGATCATCAACCTTGCGTCATTTTCATGGATGAAATTGATGCTATTGGAGGCAGAAGGTTCTCCGAGGGAACTTCCGCTGATAGAGAAATTCAAAGAACCTTGATGGAGGTGAACTATTGTTGATGGTTTCTTTAGTTTCTTCAGTTTGGTGTTTGATTGGTAACATATTTTAATAGCTTTTGAACCAAATGGATGGATTTGACGCTTTGGGCCAAGTGAAAATTATCATGGCCACTAACAGACCCGATACCCTTGATCCTGCTTTGCTAAGACCTGGACGTTTAGATAGGAAAATTGGTGAGAACATAACAAGCACCTCTAAGCACCCATTTTAAGTATAATTTAAAGAGGATGTGTTTATTTCACAGAAATTCCTCTACCCAATGAACAAGCTAGATTAGAAATCTCTAAGATTCACTCGGCACCAATTACAAAACACGGTGAAGTCGGTAAGCCTTCAACCTTTTTTAGTTTTTGAACTGGAACCTTCTACCATGTTCAAACAGGGTTCATACAAATCTGGAAAACCGGGAAATATCAGGGAAATTGATTTTTGTGTCAAATGTCAGGGAAATTTCAAATAAATAGTAAATGTCAGGGAAATCAGGGAAATTTACGAGGATAGTGTACTTTGAGTCCTCTTAAGGCCATGTTTGTAGTGTTATTAGCATACTCTATAAAATAAGGGGCTCTTACACCTGGAAATATCAGGGAAAAACCTATGAAAAAAACCTGGAAATATCAGGGAAAAAGCTATGAAAAAAACCTGGAAATATCAGGGAAAAAGCTATGAAAAAAACCCGGAAATATCAGGGAAAAACCTATGAAATGAAAAAAACCAGGAAATATCAGGGAAAAACCTATGAAAAAAACCAGGAAATATCAGGGAAAAACCTATGAAATGAAAAAAAAACCAGGAAATATCAGGGAAAAACCTATGAAAAAAACCCGGAAATATCAGGGAAAAACCTATGAAAAAACCCGGAAATATCAGGGAAAAACCTATGAAAAAAACCCGGAAATATCAGGGAAAAACCTATGAAAAAAACCCGGAAATATCAGGGAAATTGATTTTCCAGATTTTGTATGAAACCTGTCCAAAATCTGAGAATAATTTTCTGTTTGTTTTTATTAGATTGGGAAGCAGTTGTTAAACTATCAGACGGATTTAATGGTGCTGATTTACGAAATGTTTGCACGGAAGCTGGCATGTTTGCCATCAGAGCTGATAGAGAGTATGTTATTGAGGAAGATTTCATGAAAGCTGTTCGCAAAGTGGCTGATAACAAGAAACTAGAATCCAAATTGGATTATAAGCCAATATAATTTGAATTGTATTGTTTTTTGTACTACCTATGGTTTGTGTTTCCCTAATCCCTTGAATTGAATAAATAAATAAAACTTAACGTAATTTCAGAAAAAAAAGAGCGCAGTTTCATTTTAATTGAACTATATTAATTAATTAATACAAAAGCATTATTAAACAATCATTTCTAATTCCCGTGCGTAAATAATAGCTTGAGAGGCATATTCCGAGGCTGGAATGGAATCAGTCACGTGCTTCACTTCCGCATTGAAGATAAATAGTGACTTGTTCATCGTCCACTTGCGCTAAAAAGTTTTATTAAAATTATTAGTTTTTTCTTATTTTTTCTAACAACTTTGTTGGTTTAAGGTGGAATTCATAAACGTCGGACGCAACGCAATTTAGTACAGGCAAAGGCAGGGTGTCATGCGCAAACTTCCGCCTTTTGCGTACGACGCCCTGCCTTTGGCTGTACTAAATTGCGTTGCGTCCGACGTTTATGAATTCCACCTTAAATTACTTTTTCAGCGTATTCAGTCATTTCTTGCGGTTTCTTGAAAAACAAGAGCCTGGCAGCTTCGGCAAAATTGATCTTTTCGTAAGCTTTTTCGATACACGCTGCTATTTCATCTCTGACAGTGTTTAACAGAATATCAATGAAGAAATTGTAACTGGCTGCTGGGACATTTCCTTTTGAGTTAAAAACCTATAACGACATTGTTAATCAGAGTTCTTACGAACTTATGCGGTAAATAACGTTTTTCATTACTTTGTTGTAAGATCCCTCCATTAGATATTGCTCCATTGAAACAGGGTGTTTGATATAAGGGCTGTTTTTAATTTCTTCCGCTGGTAAAAGCTCCAACTCTGTATGAAATTCGGCAACTCGGTTTTGAGCTAATAAGCAAAGTAAGTTTAACCCCAAAAGTTCGTATTTGAACGCAGAGGTGGGGAGGTCTTTTTGATAGTCAAAATAATAGCATTTAAGTTGCGCCATGTAGCGTTCAAAGGCTGGGATATCTTTCATTGCGATGCTCCATTGAGCTCCGAGTTCCAGAATATCTCCTGATTTTATAGAAAACTAGTTAGACTCGGAACGTAAACTGTGATAGTCATTTTCCACAAATGGACTGACTTACTCGCAACAAGGATTTCTTTTTTGGAGGCAGTGTTGTTTAGAGTTGGGAGAAATGTTAACTGGGTTAAGGCGATCTGTAAGGAAAATTTTTATCTGAATTAACAATTTTAAACGTTATGTCAACACTTTGACTTTGACGTTTGTATGCATTTTTGAAATGACTAAGCATTTACAATGGTACACTTAAGCCTCGGCCTTTCTAGTATGTACCACGTCAAAGTGACATTTAACGGTTCTCTACGGTAAAATTACCAAAGGATTGAAATTTTTATAATTACTTACCTTTAGTTTGGTTAATATTTGACCACATTTTTCTAGATTTTTTGGTTTTCTATTCCATTCTTGCGTTAAAAGTTGATAGCTTGTCACAACATCCTTCAATTTTGGGGACTCCATTTTTTTTGTAACCCCAGAGTTGAAAACCAGGGAGGAATGAGATGAGCTGGAGTTTAAATAGTGATGAGGGATCTCCGGCAATGAAAGTCTGCCAGCTTTGCTGAGTATTTTTCTACTTTGTGAAGTTTGTGGACTTGTTTTTTTTTGTCCACCTACTAACACTAGTGCTTAGCCGTTAGGCCTTGAGCACCAGGAAGAATTGAGCGGGAGACCCTACGCGGCCCAGCACTGACGAGGGGCCGCTAGGTCGTATGTGTATAAGCAGGGAAGGAAATGAGGTTTACTTGGGAGGTGACGGAAGGTGGAATTGGGGTAAGTCACCTCCGGCGGACACGGGACAGTCGGCACCTATAGGGTAGGATCGCCGACATGTGTCGTATTCCCTCAAACTTTGCCGCCCAGAAGCTTGGCTTACAGGAGTGCGCCACAGCGTGGGAAATAAGGCGGTGGCACAGGGCAAATGACCAGTTTAAAAATTGCCTGGACCAGTTTAAAAATTAAATCGGAGAGGGGTCAGTGGTCCACGGGACCACTAAGAAAATTCAAGGGTAACCAGAGTCCAGACATTATCTCAACTATTTAATTACCCACTTCTTTAGTTTAGCAGACGACGCGCCCTGGTCAATGGTCATGGACCAGTTTATTTATTCCAGGCCAGGGGGGTCGCTGGCCCAGTGTCCAGTTTAAAAAATATCCTTATTTCCCACCCTGTTCAAGACTCAAGTTGTCAACCTTACAGTCTTATCGTCTGCTTAACAGTCTGCTACCGTAATAATTTTTTCAACTGGGGGAGAGCCGCCTACTTTCGTATTTTTAAATATAATAATCAACTAATCTAATAGCGTTTTCCTTTGGGTCCTCGCGGTGCGCTCCCATGGAGGAATAAAACTAGGAGATCCTGTTCTTCAAAAACGGTCTTTAACGAAGCTGGAAACTACTACTACCATTTTTATTGCTCCTTGGGAGCGCTCCGCGAGGACCCAAAGGAAAACGCTATAAAAGGTTCCTCCTCCAACATAGTTTAAAGTGGTAAACAATTTCGTAAGCGAATAAGGTTCCTCCTTACTGTAAAATTGAAACGTTCATATTATCCCTGACTGGTAAGAATTTATATAAAACTGACAGGAAACGCCCTTTGGTAACGATAAACAAAACGCTAAACCTTTGTTTATGGCTATAATTTTATTATTATCAAAATGTTACGTATATTATATACTTTTGCAAAATAGTGGGGCTCATTCCTTTTTTAAAGCCGTTTTCCATAGTAGGAAATTGATTTGTAGGATAGTAGTATTCCCCCTACGGGAAAAGCAAAACCTGTAATGGAGAATATAGTATGGAACAGAACTCAATGGTCTAGCCTCCCAATGGCAGGGCTTACACCATAGGTTCACGCAATTGCGGGTTTTCTTAACATTATTGTGAATCAATCGCCTTATTTACCCCAAATTTCCAAAAATTGTTAGATACGCTTGAATTGAAATTTCAACAATAGCTATATTTAAAATCATTTTAGGAATAAAGTTTCTTAAAACGATTTAAATAGAATTAAGGTCAATTAATGACGATTAAAATAATTAATATCAAGTATATTTAACTATTTAAGAAAAACCTCTTAATTGCGTCACGACTAGGAAAGGTTCATTTTGGTTTCGCAACTTGTTACTACTATCCTACTAAAAACATTTTCTCACTATTGATGGCGGCATCGTCGTATAAATATTCACAGCGAGCTCACCTTGGCTCGGGCTCAAAATTGAAACAATTTTTCCTTAGAGCTCAATATGAGCTCAAGCTTAGTTTTTGTAAATGAGCTCGGCTCGGGTTCATTCACATAATTTTGACGGGTTCTGCTCGAAGCCTCGAGCCCAACCTCGCTCTAATATCTTTCGCGGGCTCTCATGGAGCTCTGGCTCAGTCAATTTAGCAAGCTCAAGTGAACTTGCTTTCAAAATGATCGGGCTCGTAGTTTTGAATTCACCTCGCTGGAGCTCAAGAAAGGCATAAAATTTGTAACAGGGCTCAGAGCAAGCTCTCGTTAATTTTACCATTGAACCTTCAGGCTCACTTTGTGACGTATCGTGAGCCCGGGCTCAACCTCAGAAATGTTTTTCATAAAATTTCAGGCTCGGCTCGGGCTCTGAACTTATTTGTCATTTTGAATAGCCTCGCTCAATCTGCGCTCGGGCTCACTGAAATGAAGTGAGCGCGGACAGCTATGATTGTGGTCAATAGGCATACGGGCTTTCAGACCTGAACGAACTAATAATAAATAAACGTTATCTTAACAGGGAAGCTTTACCAAGTATGATGGATTTAGTGAAAGACTGTCGTGTTATGGTCGAACGTTTAAGCTGGTAAGTGATGAACATAATACAACTTGGATGTCAATAAGACATGAATCTGTTACACCTTGGAAAGAAATGGGTCTTTTTTGATATTTCAAAAATTTAAAATACTAGCAGAGTAAATAATTTATAAGAAGCTCATTGTAGTTGTATTCTTAAAATGGGCTTGAGGAATTCCCTAGATTTGAACCAAACTGCGCTATTAGCATGTGACAACGAAGGGTCCGACATTTAGTCGAAATCCCGTACGGTTCTGGCAAATTCGTGAAATCTTTCTCCCAAAATTTCGAAATATTTGAAGAAATCACGAAATTTCGAAATATTTGAATAAATCACGAAATTTCGAAATATTTGAAGAAATCACAAAATTTCGAAATCTTTGAAGAAATCACGAAATTTCGAAATCTTTGAAGAAATCACGAAATTTCGAAATCAAAGAGACAATTCCGAAATCTTTGAAGAAATCACGAAATCAATCGCGAAATCAAATTTTCGCCGAAAACGCGAAATTAAAAAAGAAATACTGAATTTTTTTGGCGGTATCGTGAAATCACGAAATCCCGTAAGCGTTTTTGCGAATGTCGGACCCCTCGTGTGAACTATTTTAGCTTTGCCATCCATTTTTCTTTAAGCTTTGATAGGGAAATCTACAATGTATGGGGAACCCTTTTTTGTTATTTGTTCGTTTTTGGTACACCTTCAGTTTGAATAAATATTTTACTTTAGGAAAGAGTTACAATTTCACAAACTCCCTTTACTAAGTTCCGAAATGAGTTTAGTTAATCATCAAAGGGTGGCGATTAAAGAGGTATTTCCGAAATTATTCAGAATTATTCCCTGTTTGAGGCAAATAGAAAATTACGGAAACTTTGTTTTTAGGAAATGAAAGATGAGGAAAATCGTAACTACGATCACTTAAGCAAAGATGATCTGATCAATGAACTAAAAGCCAAGGATGATCGAATCAGCAAACTGGAAGCCGAGGTATTTTTCAAAGCACAGGAGAAATTTTTTTAGAATTGTGAAATTAAGCTTAAAAACAAGAGACCCTTTTAGGATCAAACCCAATTTTTTATTGTGTCCCTATGGGTTAAGATTATTGGTGACAATACCTTAGAGACGAGTCGGGCCCCCGATTTAATCGGGCTTTTTCGACCCGACCCGAACCCGATTCGGGTCGGGTCGGGCAAAATTAATTTCAAAATTTTCCGGGTCGGGTTTTTATTTTAATTTTTTTTCGGGTCGGGTCGGGTCGGGTTAAGTTTATAATTTTAAAGTTGGACTCGGGCCGGGTCGGGTCGAAAAGAAAGTCGACCCGACTCGTCGCTACACCTAACTAGAGACGAGTCGGGCCCCCAATTTAATCGGGCTTTTTCGACCCGACCCGAAACGGGTTCGGGTCGGGTCGGGAAAAATTAATTTCAAAATTTTCCGGGTCGGGTCGGGTTTTTATTTTAATTTTTTTTTTCGGGTCGGGTCGGGTTTTTATTTTAATTTTTTTTCGGGTCGGGTAGGGTCGGGTTAAGTTTATAATTTTAAAGTTGGGCTCGGGTCGGGTCGGGTCGAAAAGAAAGTCGACCCGACTCGTCTCTACAATACCTATCAGGATTGTCTCTAATCTCAGGGTATATTGGTAACATGTCCCTCTTTATTAACAAAGAAACCCAACGAGGACATTTGTTGCTGATCCCCCTTCTTCCCTTTAAAATACGTTCGGCCAAAGAAAGTCCCGAGAATATTAACTTGAGGGTTGTAACGGAATCTTTTTTTGTTTAGTGTAATGTTTTAATTTCAAACATGGAAAAAGAGAGAGAGAAAACGACATTAATGATAAATAAGCAATTACACGAAATTGAAAGACTTAATTTGGTCATTAAAGAGCTGGAAAGGAGAATCAAAGGTCAACCGATGGTATGGAACACATTCTTTATTTTCATAGTCTTTAGAAAAGAGAATCAGCTAGTCAAGAATGCGAGTTCAATTATTGTTAATTAATTAAAAAATAGGAGAAAAGTGGAATACATCAATTAGCTAATGATGTGAAAACTGAACCCGATGAAAATGATTCTGGAATTGATGGCCAGGAAGTAACCCTTTCAATTGTGATGCAGCAACAACCAAAAGAGGAAATTCAAAGGTATTTAAAGGGGCAACCGTCCATAGACCGTTTATATTACACTGAACATGGCAATCTCTCGTAAATTTTTAGAATCTTTTATTTATATTGAAAACGGTACTGTTTTTATTTGAATAGTTTTCTAAGTACAGCTGCTGAGATAATCAACGACATTTCCCAAAATCTACTTGACACGGAGGTCAATAAACTCGAGAAATCTGGTAATGGTACGTAAATTTCGATTGCTTCACTGATGTTAATTAATTATGCTTCTAATTGACGCCGCCTATTGCTGGTAAGGGACATGGTCCGTGTAATGTATTGTTTAAAAGGCTAACTGTAATTGCCAAAGACATCATGTGGCATTATAGTAACGCTTACCCAACCTGATGTAGTTCTCACTTAATAAGACACTTATTTATTTTAATGTTTTTCATTAAATAGGCTCATTGCGAAATGCCGAAGCTGTCAATGTCCAAGGCATGCTGGGTAAAGAAGATATTATTCCAAAATCACCATCTGTTTCTGAGCCTCAATGCGTTGCGGAGGTTGGCGATACAAACACCGAAACTAAAATTCCCTTGAAAAAGGCTGAAAAAATAGGGCTGAATGTAAGTGTCGCTAAAATGAAATACAGTGACAGTTTGCCTCTTTGCGCGCCTTCACCTGACCTCGAGGTCAAAAACCATGTCGAAATGTCTCCCGACTCAACGACGGAAAGCGATTCGCCACGTGAACCTCTCGAGAACAATATTAACGTTAACGATTCTTATCGTAAATCGCAAAGTGTCTCAACAAAGGATATTACAACTCGGTCACTGAAATTTCGTGTTCCGGAATTGAATGTTGAAGTCGAAAAACATTTGGATCTTTCTCTCGAGGCAGATGTCGAAAGCGATTCCCTGGAAAACGATCTTGATGACAACCAGTCCGGAATCATTTTGACAGAAGCAAAGAAAACTGATAGTAGACAAAATCAAACTGAGAAACTGTCCTTGCCAAATCGGGAGTTTGCTGATTCGGTGTCATTGAGTGTGCCAGTGCGTGTACCTAAACTAGAACGTAACCCAAATGAACTATCAGAATTGACCTCCGTCTCGATGGAAATCGATGTACCCGAAGTTCCGATTGAAGCTGAAAAGAACAGTTCGGTGTCCGACTCGGAGACATTTGAAAATGTCGCTCTAAAGAATTCCGAAGGTAATACCGCGTGGTCTCGTTGGGGAAAAGTAATTTTTCCCGCATTGTGTATTCCAATGGGATCTTGGGTTCATTTCTCATTAATTGTAAAACGGAAGCTATCTAGGTGAAAAATGGAAAACCTTTTACTTGAGTGAGGCTTTTGCTCCAAATTAGGGAAAATCTTGGGCATTTGAAGTGTGTCGTCAAAAGTTTCGATCAAAGCACGCCATGATCACAGGACTGGATTAGGGGGGGAGGCACTGGTCCCCGGGCGCAAGGCTTGTTGGGGGCGCATTGAGTTAAACTATTCCCCCTTAGCAACATTTCATGTTCTATTTTCCCGGCTTAAGGGGGCGCGTATTATCTCGGCCCCGGTTGCAAAATTGCTTAATCAAGCCCTCAGAATAGTCGGGAATAGCCTATAAAGGTGTCTGCGATTTTTATCCGAAAGTATCGTTCGACGAGCTCTGTTTCCATATCTTTCCTAATCTTTCATTCAGGACGTTGTTATTAAAGACCTTTTATTATGAAATGCCCTTGGATGTTATTATTGTATTTTTGATACAAAATTGGAAAGGATATATGGAGTTTATATCTTTGTAGGTAAAATCAGGAAGAAACGTTCAACTCGGTTCAAATATTCTACTGAATATAAAAGAGGTCTACAACGTCACATTATAAAAGGTAACAAAGGAAAACGCTTCAAATGTGGTCAGTGTGAATACGCAAGTACGCGTAAGTATGATTTGATCGCGCATCAACGCATTCACAGTGGTGAAAAACCATTCAAATGTGATCACTGTAACTATGCGTGTGCGCGTAAGAGTCATTTGATCGAACATCAACGCATTCACAGTGGTGAAAAACCATTCAAATGTGATCACTGTAACTATGCGTGTGCGCGTAAGAGTGATTTGATCGGACATCAACGCATTCATAGTGGTGAAAAACCCTTCAAATGTCATCAGTGTGAATATGCAAGTACGCGTAAGAGTCATTTGATTAGACATCAACGCATTCATAGTGGTTAAAAACCCTTCAAATGTCATCAGTGTGGCTGTGGATTGAGGCAGAAGCGTCATTTCATATTACAGAAACGTACGAGTCATACGAATGAATCGATGGATTTGAAGACTGCTCTAAAATGTAAAATTTCTTTTAATCGTATCATGAATAAAGTGTTGGACAAAAACCATCTGTCGTCCTTTTTTGTAAAAAATGGGCCGAAACTGTTTATGTTTTCACCATTCTGAATTGTATTAACGAAAGCGTTGCGCATTTTCAGAGACCACACTCTTAGGGCACTATGTCCTATTGTTACACCTCCGTTTTCAGAATTCATTTCTTTTTAAATGTGGTAAAATTCCCAGAGGATGCTAAAATAAAAAAGTTGATAAACCAAAATAAACCTCTCGAGTCCTGACGTAATTAGGAGGTTTTTCTTAATTATTTGAATAAATATCACTGAAACTAATTATTTTATTCGTCACTAATTTACCTTAAATCTAGTAAAGTCGTTTTAAGAAACGAAATTCCTAAAATCATTTTAAATATAGTTATTGTTGACGTTTGAATTCAAGCGTTTGCCTCTTTAACATATTTTGGAAATTTAGAGTATACAAGTCGATAGATTCACAATAAATTGTGGATAACCCCTCAAATGCCTCCTTCTTTCGCCAAGCCAAACCTAGAGTCAACTTGTAGCGTATCCGGGGGACCCGCGCTTTGCTTTAACCCTAACAACGATTAATAAAAACTGTCATTGTAGACAAAGACCGGAAAGTGTAAAAGCTAAGTGTAGAAAATTACCTGCCTGAAGTAACAGATATTCAAAATTTCACTTTTCAAGACATGATTATAAAACATCAATTATTTAAAGAAATTCTTATCTTACTTTTTTCACCAAAATTACTTCGGTAAAATATTTAAACAAGAAACATGAGCGTCATTTTAAAAATAGTACGCGTTTGCATCTTATTTTCTATCAAAAATTTACAATTAGGTAGAAAATTCGGCCCTATAAAGAGAATAAAATGGACAGAAAATCGTTGAGAGCTGATAAAATGTAGACCGTATGTAAAATTAACAAAACCTATTCTTCAATTGTAATGTTTTTGAAGTATTAAATATTAAAGTGCTGTATAGCTCTCAAAGATCACGATCAATCTACAGATCTTTTCGACACTAATAACTAAATCACATTGAAAAGGCCTATGTTTATTCCGCTTCGCAATATTTTATAACGCTATGTTATATAGTAACCCCAACGAGTTAGGGGGCTTTTCGGAGAGAGCCCAAAAATCAACCACTCCTTTCGAATTCCAACCAAAAAGTGTCATTTTATTCTTCTTAAAATATCTTGTACATGTTTTCAATATAAAAGGGAAAACCCGTGCTTTATCGTGAATATTTTCGTAGCGTTTAGCTATCCAGGTGTAGGGGTAATAATTCATACTGGCTTGGCATGCAAGAAGTAAATACGGAATTATAAGTATGAAGAACATTTTTTTTTTCGTGGTCGTTACAATTTCTACTTTATAACGTAAAAATTTAAACTCTTTAACAGAAATCTTTTCAGATATCCAAGTATTTGAATCTCATAGAATCAAATGTTAGTCGAAAGTAAAACCTAGTATCAAGTTAGTATCCCTTAAATTCTTCTAGGTGCCATTTTTTCTTGAACTACTATTGAGAACAAAATACATGGGTAAATATTGTTGAGAAATATTTTGGGAAAATGAAATTTTGGTGAAAAAAAGTAAGATAAGAATTTTTTAAAATAATTGAGGTTTTATAATCATGTCTTCAAAAGTGAAAATTTGAATATCTGTTTCTTCAGGCAGTTAATTTTCTAAACTTATCTTTCACACTTTCCGGTCTTTGTCTACAATGACAGTTTTTATTTTCAACAGGGCCGGTAGGCCCTTGTAGATATGACTTGATACCCGTTTGTAATGCTAAACGAAAAAATCACCTTTTTAGGGTTAGCGTCCCATAGAAAAAGCATTACATTTTACCCGGTTTTTTAGGGAAATTGTCATAGGCGAAACGGAAAAACTACAGCGAAGTTAGTTTTCGGAATACTTTCAAATTAACAAGCATTTACTAAATGAGAAACTTACCTGTTTAGTTTTTAAATAAATGAAGTGTTGTTGTTTGACGCAAGAACGACTCTGGGTTTAACTGGTTATAAACTCTTTATTAATTTAAGTAAAACATTATTTCCGGGAATACAACTGCTATTTGAGAACAGATAACTGGGAACTGACGACTGAGAACTGACAAACGTTATCGGAATGTTATCCGGTTATATAGTTAAGGCATCGCGATAAAAAATAAAGATTACAAGAATGACCGCGATGCATAAAAAATACAAGTATAGAAAATAGAATCTGGATATAGATAAAAAACAACCGGTATTATCTCTAATTTACAACAGTCCCTCTTAATATCGGTGGTTTCAATCTTCTATCCAGGGGGTGGTCATTTAATTATTTCCTGTCCAAGGGCTTTGACGCAGAAGAGGTGCTTCGGACGGAACAGGCTCTTTGTACAGACGTCAGCTGGCATTTCCTCTGTTGGTAGATTCCGCAAGGCTATTAGTCCCTCTTCTTCCAGGTCGCTGGTCCATTTCTTTGCTCTGGCAATGATTGACTTGTCGAACCGGGTTGACTTGACGATTTCTTCGAGGGATTCTGTTAATCCTTCCGGGACGACCATATATATTTCCTCCTCGAGTTCGCCATTAAGATAGGCCGTGACGACATCCATTTGGTGGACTTCCAAACCGATTTCCACAGCAAGGGCCATAAGCAGTCTTATGGAGCTGGATCTAATGACGAGGGTTTCTGAGGGTTCTTCGAAGACGTCCTCGTTTTCCTGGTCATTAGATTCTTCCGGGGTTTCATCTTTGAACTCCTTTTTGACTTCTTTGAATTCTTCTCTGCCAGACGGTTTTGCAGCGTGTTTAGTGGCCGGGACTTCAATTTCGCCTTTAGCTTTGCTTCCGTATTTTAGGTTGACTTCTGGAGTGACGAAATCATCATATCCGCCTTGTTCATTAAATTCTCCCAGGAACTTGACGTTTCGACTTCGGTAAATTTGCTTCTCGGACGGAACCCAGAGTCGATAGGCTTTCGAGACTTGAGAATAGCCGATGAAAACGCATTCTTTGCTCCTGGCTGAAAATTTCCCCTTCCTTTTATTTTCGTCCAACAGCAAAGCTTTGTCGCCGAAAATCTTCAAATGTTGCAGGGATGGCTTCTTTCCGGTCCATCTGGTAAATGGTACTTCTCCATTTATGCTCCGGGAAGGACAACGGTTTCGAATGTAGTTAGCCGTGGCCATCGCTTCTGCCCAGAATGATGGTGGAAGTTGCGCTTGTATCATCATACATCGGGCCATATCCAGGAGTGTTCTGTTCTTTCTTTCAGCAATGCCATTCTGTTCCGGGGTGTATGGTACGGTGAGTCTTCTTTTTATCCCAGAGTCTTTCAGGAATCTGTCGAATTCACTGTTGCAGTATTCGGTTCCGTTGTCGGACTGCAAGGTCTTGATTTTTCTCCCGGTTTCCACTTCAGCTCGATGCTTGAATTCTTTGAAGGCTTTCAACACTTCGCTCTTGTGTTTTAAAAAGCTGACTTCACTCCACCGGGAATAATCATCAGTGAAAACGACGATGTACTTGGCTCCACTCATCGACGTTACTCTCATCGGGCCGCATACGTCAGAGTGTACTATTTCCAGGACATGCGAGGTGCGGCTATCTTCAGGTTTCGGGAACGGCTCCTTCGATTGCTTTCCTTTGATACAGATTTTGCAGATTCCCAGACTCCCATCTTTTTCAATGCTGAGTCCCGTAGCCAAATTCTTCTGGGCCATTTCCTTTAAACTTCTCTCGTTCAAGTGACCGAGTAGGAAATGCCAGTTTTCCAGGTTGCTTCTAGGCTTTATTTCCGCTTGCACTGAATGGACCGTTTCTTCAGCCTTTCTCAGGAAATAAAGGTCTCCAACTCTGTCAGCAACTGCAATCACTTCCCCGGTTGCCGTCTTAATCCAGGCCTGCGACTTCTTGAATGTGACCTCACGTCCTTTGTCTGTCATCTTGGCAATGGATAGGAGATTTGTTCTTAAATCCGGGACATGAAGGGCTCGTTCCAGGCGAAGAATTCGATTGTCGCTGCCATTCGTTGCGTGTACTTTTACTTCGCCAACACCTCGTATCTTCGTTGACTCTGCAGTGGCCAGGTTTAAAGATTTCGTGGTCTCTTCGTAATCATTGAAGCAGTCTCTGCTGGAAGTCATATGCGAGGTGGCTCCGCTGTCCAGGCACCAGGAATCGTGATAAGCCTTCAGGTGCAATGCGAATTCTTCCTCGGCCAAATTTTCTGCCAGTACATGATGGGCGTTTTCTTTCTTTCTGGTTCTTATGCCTGAACCATGGTTTCTGTCGGGGCAATCGGCTACCTTGTGGCCGGGTTTCCTGCATCCATGACACTTGTACTTGAAGGTCGTGCTTCCTCGTCCACGTGAACCTCTTCCTCTACCCCTACTGCCCATCATCGCATTCTGCACGGGTTCGTCTTCTTTAGATTGCTTGGCGTCCGATTCCTCCAGGATCTTTATTTTTAAGGCTTCCGGATCAGGTAACGTATCCCTGGACTCTATTGCGCACCGGAAGTTCTCGTACGATTCTGGTAGACTGTATAACAACATAATGGCCAGGAGGTCGTCGTTTACAGCTACTCCCATGTCAGCCAACTTGTCTACTGCGTCGAAGAATTCTCGGACGTGGTCCCGAACATCTTCTCCCTCTTTCATTTTCTTGAGGGTCAGTTTCTTCAGCAGCGTCGCTTTCCGGGCAGGTCCACTGGACTGGTAGATGGATTCGAGCTTCTTCCATAGTTCCCGTGAGGTGGTGCAATTCTTTACTTGCTTCAACTCCGACGGACTGATCGACAAGATTAGGTCCGCTCTTGCTTTCCGATCATTACTGTCCCAGGTAGCGACCGCCTGGGCGTTGCCTTCCGTTCCCCGTACCAGAGTTGGCCTCGTTGAAGTTCCATCTACGTACTCCCAGAGATCGTTCTTTTGAAGCAGGGCTTCCACTTGCATTTTCCAGGTATCATAATTATCCTTAGTTAACGTCTCGATTCGTCCCAGGTGATTTCCGGCCATTCTACGTCTGACTCCGCACCTTAAAGGATAATCTTCCCGGCGTTGAACTTCTTATGACTTCTAAACCTTTGCGCAGTGGAAGCGTGCTGGGCCCATAACCTGTTGTTGTTTGACGCAAGAACGACTCTGGGTTTAACTGGTTATAAACTCTTTATTAATTTAAGTAAAACATTATTTCCGGGAATACAACTGCTATTTGAGAACAGATAACTGGGAACTGACGACTGAGAACTGACAAACGTTATCGGAATGTTATCCGGTTATATAGTTAAGGCATCGCGATAAAAAATAAAGATTACAAGAATGACCGCGATGCATAAAAAATACAAGTATAGAAAATAGAATCTGGATATAGATAAAAAACAACCGGTATTATCTCTAATTTACAACATGAAGTCTAATTTTTGTAATTTAACTAATTAATTATGCCTCGAACAGCGTGGGAAATAAGGCGGTGGCACAGGGCAAATGACCAGTTTAAAAATTGCCTGGACCAGTTTAAAAATTAAATCGGAGAGGGGTCAGTGGTCCACGGGACTACTAAGAAAATTCAAGGGTAACCAGAGTCCAGACATTATCTGAACTATTTAATTACCCACTTCTTTAGTTTAGCAGACGACGCGCCCTGGTCAATGGTCATGGACCAGTTTATTTATTCCAGGCCAGGGGGGTCGCTGGCCCAGTGTCCAGTTTAAAAAATATCCTTATTTCCCACCCTGGTGCGCCACACTCCCGGCCTTTGTGGACTGTTTACATACTCCATGGTTTATTCCAGCGTGATTGAGTGCGCTCTTGTAGAAGCTGTCGTCTGCTGGCAAAAGCTAAGCCTCCGAGAAGTTGCGGTGCGTTTTCCCGGTAAATATAAATCTTTATAATTAATAGCCTTAAGGTAATTAAATTGATTAGTTCCTTTAATAAATAATGGTGTGTTTTATTATATGTTCAAGTAGTTGATGAATTTTTTAAATTGGTAATTTGGCAATAAAAATACGATCATGTGGTTACGAAACGTCAATTTAAGCCTTGGCTTCCTTACGGAAGGGAAGGCACCTCCCTCCTTTGACTGTATTAAGCTCTATATTAAAATACCATATAGTGCCATATGTCTATATTGCCAAATTAGCATTTCATCTTAATTAAAGCCACGAGGATTTTTTTTAAATTATTTTAAATTGACATGTGGAAAATAGACGAATAGAGATTTGTGGAAAACATTATTGCAATGATTTTGGATTTTTAGAAAATTAAGAATTCTTAACTTTTATAAATCTGAAATAAATCCATAGAAAATATCTTATACAAAAATCCTATGATAAATAAAAATTAATAAATATGGTGTTTTATAAATCTTGTGCATTAACCTACTAACCAGTTTTGAACTAATTGATTACCAAGACCATTAACACCCCAAGTGCTTTATTTTTTAAATGACATGGTTTACTATTAAATTGAACGTTCCATGTTTTAAAAAAGCTTTATTTCCCACACTTGCCATGTGTATTTTTATACATTAAAAATAAATTTGCATTGGTTTTAAGGTTTTAAGCCATGGAAATCGATATCTTAGACTCTTTGGAGGACTTAGGGTAAGCACTGACTTATATTTTAAGATTATGTTATGTCCAAGTTTTTACTTTTAACATGATCAGGTAAAATACTTTTAGGTATCACCTTAATGGAACTTTACTTGACGAAGCCAGTATAAAAAAGATCATAGATGATGGTCTTAATTCCACTGACTACACCAATCTGGTTTCATGGCTCACGAAAGAAATTCAAGTGATATGTAAATTAGAGGAGGCTGTAAATACAATAAAGGGTAAGATAAACCTTGTTTAAGTAATATTGTTGCTAATTATTGTGTGTGGGTAGTGATTTTTCAATTTCAAATCAGGTTTGGGTAATCAAAAATATTATTGTTGGGTATTGGCCCCTGGGGCGGGTACCCCAATTTTTTTCAGGTATTCCAGTAATTAGGCTTAGCTGAAAAATGGTTGTCAGGTAACAGTTGGGTATTAAAAGTTATAAGGAATCCTTATTGGAGTGGGATGGGTACCCCCTAAAAAAAATACTTTTCTTTTACTCATTATTTTATGTTCTCCATTTCTCTCTTAATTTATTACACATATATCTCAACCCTCAAGCCCTATTTTCTTGAATGTATCCTATTTCCCAATTTCTTTCACTTTGATGCTTTCTCTAACTCTAACTATTGGTTCGCTTTCTCCTTCTTAACCCTTAGTCTTTTTTCAACACAGAATACTGGCAATGTGATTTTTTTTTTTTTTGCTCCGTTATTTGTTGTCGAGCTGCTAGGGCCATGAAAGGCCATTCAGCTCGGAAAAATAAATGTACAAATAGTTGAAATTCAAAAATGACATTATGAACATTAAAATTATGATTAGATGACTAGGGGAGATATTTTTGTGTTCCTTAAGGGATTAAAGGCGAAGATGGGATTTTAATTTACTTTTAAATTGACTAACTGAGGGGCTGACACTATCTGGTCAGGATGATATAGGTGTGTCGCGCTGCGTGGGGCTTCTAGTCGTCTCAGAAAGAAATTGATCTTGAAATAGTTTCACAACATTTCGTCATTCTTAAAAATTCGGAGTCTTTCTAAAGTTCTAAACTGGAAAGTGGCTGAACCCCCTTTCACCTCTGATTACTATGTTCAACCCACAAATAACCCCCACAACCAAACTTTCAGCTTGACATGGGGTAATGGGGGGGGGGCAGTATTTATCACTACCGCAGTGGTTTCAAATAGTTGGCGCGGGTACACAAAGCGATACCAATGGGTAATCTTCAGGTACACGCGCACCCCTATTGTTAATTCAAATTGGGCTAATCAAAACTTTATGTACTCAGATGCGGATGATCTGGGGTCATTTATCTTGGAACTTAACTCATTTCTCAAAGAGTTGGGTTGTCCACATCCCTCACTAATGCAAGGTCAAATTAAAGAAAGGTTACCGACTTACGAAAGCCGAATCTTATTGTTAGGTATATGCCTAAAAGATTATTTTAACGAGGGACAATACGTTATCAAGGCTTATTTTCTTCTAGATTACCTTATAGGAGAATTAATGGCCGCTCGCATATCATTCTTGAATAACCCTAACGATTCCCAAATGAAAGTAGAAATGGTAATTAGTACCCTTAGATTTAACATTTACCTAAATGATCATTAAAATTAAAATTTATCATTCTCTAATTAGAGTGAAAGTAACACTGCCAAAAATCTTAAAAATCTTCTAATAACTTTGGGTTTTCCCAAACCTCCCGCAACTATTACTGCCGAGCAACTATTTAGTAAAGTTGATAACAAAGTAATTACACTTTTTCTAGTCAACTCTAATTAAGACTTAAAGGGAAAGGCCAGTTAGCGTAACATTATGCCTTAAAAGAACGGCCTTTTTATAAATATAAAAGGAAAAAAATATATATAGGCCCCTATAAAAAATAAATGATCTCTTATTACAAAATAATTAGCATTTAATTAGTCTTAAAAACGAGGAATACTGCGTCATCCGCCATTGGTTCAGTGGCGTCTGCTAAATTGAACCTCTTACCCCTACGGGATTGGTTGAATTCTCACTGGCTGAGAGACAGGTAGCCCACTCGATCACGCCACTAAGAGGTTCGATTTAGCAGACGCCACTAAAACAATGGCGGATGGCGCAGTAGTCCTTGATTATTTTTAAGACTAATTAAATGCTAATTATTTTGTAATAAAAGATCGTTTATTTATTTTTTTAATATTATTTCTTTTAAGGTATAATGTTATGTTACCTCAAGAAGTGATATCTAGTTTATTAGGGAGAAGGTATAAGATGCCTAAGCATTCGCGCGCCATAGTCCCAGTCCCCCTTTCAAAATACAAGGGGGGGACGTAAAAGGAGGCCGGTCTATTTCGCCTCTCCTCAGTCGGATAATACGCAATTTTCGTCATTAGCGTCGCGCTGACGTGAGTTTTCAAGAACCAATGAGATGCTGGTTGTAATTTAGGGGCGGGGATTAACTCCGGACCTACTATACGTTTGGACTGGAGATAAAGCTGGAAATGTGGCGAATTTATACCTTCTCCCTAATAAACTAGATATCACTTCTTGGTTACCTGAACTTATCCTTTAAAGAACCAAACCGTTAACTTTGTAAGATTTTTTATTCTCTTATATTATTGCACTTTTGGTTGGGAAAACAGATTAAAGAAGTTGTTAGCAAAACTTCACCCGCTGTTATAGGGAAGCCTCTCTTCAATGGTGTTTTAACTAAAAAACAATGGCAAGCCATGACCAAAATGCAAGAACAAATGCAGAATGAATACAAAATTCGCCGTGAATTATTGATCAAGCGAATGGACATTACTATTGAATCATTTTTATGGGGGGAAGAAGCGAAAAAGAAAGCCAGTCAAATTGCCGAAGTCCATAATGCAAAGAAGAAACCTTTGACGATAGAACCCGATGTTCGTCTGTCGGACATTCTGGCAGCTAGAGAAGGTATACTCAAAAGCCGACCGAAACACTCGTGAATTTAATTTTTAACGGTTTTTCGTCATAATAGACCTTCTACGAGAAGAAAAAACTAGCAGCGCCAATGTGAGAGCCAATACAAAGAGCAAGGTTAACAGTGTTATAATTGGAAGGGTTCCTGATCGTGGAGGTCGACCCGAAGATCAACAACCACCGCCACCCGAAATGCCTTCGTGGCAGAAGAGAACGGAACCTCAAGGAGGTGGAGGAAGGGGTGGATTTGGTGGCGGAGGAGATCGAGGTGGTGGTGGCGGCGGCGGCGATAGAGGTAAGATTTTGTTCTTATCCCTATAGGGAGCTAACAACTGGCTAGGGGGAAGAGATAGTCTGACGTCACGCAGTTCCCCTCTGGTTGGAATTCTTGCGCGTAGAATACTGTTTCCAACCGTTAGGGGGAATGAAACTCCAGTAAGAGATAGAAGGGTGTGACATTTCAGGGTCAGAACTGTGTCTTGCTACAAGACTTAGGGTCAGAACTGTGTCTTGCTACAAGACTTAGGGTCAGAACTGTGTCTTGCTACAAGACTTAGGGTCAGAACTGTGTCTTGCTACAAGACTTAGGGTCAGAACTGTGTCTTGCTACAAGACTTAGGGTCAGAACTGTGTCTTGCTACAAGACTTAGGGTCAGAACTGTGTCTTGCTACAAGACTTCCTTAACAGCTTAGCTCGGACTCAATAGATCTCGCTGAGGTATTTAATATTTATGGTACAACTTTAGGTGGTAGAGGAGGTAGAGTTCAAGGCAACTGGTCATCAAATCAAGGGGATCGAAACAAAACCAATTTCAGAGGAGGATGGGATAAAGGAGGTGGTGAAAACTATTCTCAAGGTGGATACCAGCAACAAGGAGGCTATCAACAAGGTGGATACCAGCAAGGAGGCTACCAGCAACAAGGAGGGTATCAACAAGGCGGGTACCAGCAACAAGGAGGCTACCAGCAACCTGTATATCAAGATGCGGGATACCAAACTCAAGGTCCATACTCTGGTCATGGTGGTGGAGGTCAACGAGGAGGTAGAGGTGGACGAAATCGAGGTGGGGGCGGCGGATATTATGACGCTGCTGGTTCCTACGGGGGCGGTGGATATCAAAGACATTAGATAAAATACCCCGGAAACGTTGAAACAAGAATACCGGTATTTAAACCTTTTTTTGTCCTTGTCTAATACGAATACCACATGTGTTCATATGGGTTCTAAAAATGTAAGAACGTTAACAACTAACTCTCAAAGCATTTCTTGCCCACTTTACGAAACTATTAATATAAATGTTTATTAATAGTTTGTTGTCATAATAAGTTTTGTAATAAATTTATGTCCAATGAACTGCAAACGCAAAAAGTTTCTATATTGGCTTACCGAAATTGTTTTATGAGTGTTTTGAAGCTGTACCAGGAACCTTTGTTTGGTTCCCACCCATTTCGGGTCTCAACAAATTGTATTGAGCCTAGCGCCTTTTCATGAAAATTTATGATGTTTCGCCTTGGAGGAGAGTAGAAATGTTGGTAGGACATGCGCGGCAATGAACGTCTCCCAGAGTATCAGGCTCACGCAATTACCTTTGGTAGGACATGGTTGCCGCATTACCGCCATTTTTGGAAGCTGTTTACAAATTGTATTTGTGTGAGAACTTCTATCTTCTCTTTTTAAGACACATGGGGTATCCTCGATGTTTCGGTCAAAGAAGATACACGCCCCAGGAATGGAAAGTGTAGCTTCCTCTAGTGTAAATTTTTGTCTGGCCCCTCCTAGTACGCTCCAAAGGCAGGCTCGGTTGACCGAGGTATTTCCGGCTACATTGAAATTGCATAGACCGGAAGTTCCTTGGTCAACCCAACCCCCAGACATACCTTCCATTCCTGGAGCGTATATTTTCTTTGTTTCGGTAGGGTCGTGTGATCCTGTGACCTTACTGAAACGCCGAGGATCCTGAGTGGACTTAGTTGGCTATACAGAGGCTACAGTAACGTTATAGGTATCGGGGTTTCCACTACAAGGTTTCACTAACAACACTCTAGGACAAGTTCTTGGTAACTTGTCTCAAACACATTTTTTAAACCTATAATTATGGAACTTTATTCTTTTGATGGGACATTCCCTAAATCTACCATTCAAAAAAAAAAAAAAAGGAATTGCGGGACAAACCAAGGTACTTAAAGGGATGTTCAATATGTAGGGTTAGGGCCAGTATCCAGCTTTGGGCTAGTATCCAGCTTTTCTTCCATCAAATAGAGAACTACTTATCATGTGTGAATTTCGTAGCATTAATAGTGCACAGCAATTGGCAACAGCATTTCCATTGAATGTACCCACGCGACATTGTCCCAATGTATACTCCAGGAAATAGTAACGCTAATACATTGTACATCCCTTTAAAGACAGGACAGGGTTCGTACGAAATTTTTACATTGAAAATCCCTGACTTTTCCAGGTTATCCCTGACCATTTTAAGGTGCTTACCAGAGCCCACTTCATCACACCTGTCTCATATTTAGAATTTCTCGAAGCATGGTTTGATATACCAAACGAAATCCCTGACATATCCCTGACTTTTTAGGAAAAATGTTTAATTCCCTGACTTTTCCCCTAATTTTCATATCCCTGACTTATCCAGGTTCCGTACGAACCCTGCAGGAAGATATTGATAATAATGGAAATAGACTTTGAGACAGATTATAAAGGCTACATGTTTATTCATTTCATATTTATAACTTGTAGTTGAACTCAAGAGTTTATATAATACATTTTCTCCCCCATAAGGGTAATGGGAGATTGGAAAGAATGTTTTTTACTTCATTTTTTGTATTTATCTTTCTCTCTTCTTCATCATATCAAAGGGGGTTTATGGAACTGTCGTAAAAAACAGCATTGCTATGACATACGATTTTTAAAAATTTGAATTACGGAAAGCTCTTAATTTTCATTTCTTAATTCAATTCAAAGGATCAGTATAACTTATTTACAATCTTAGCAATGCTGCTTTAAAGGAATTGTAAAGTAGTCGGTAGAGGGGCGGGATTATATATTTGCCCACCACACACCGGCATATTTCAAAAACTTTGGCCCCACCCAATAGCCAACCACTTTACAGTACCTTTAACGCCATAGGCCATTAGAATACTACTTTCAATGGTGGTGGAAAAAATTTGCAAGTAGAAATATCTTATTCGCATCTTATATCACCATTGTTAATAAGGTGCTAATTAAACTGATGCCCCAATAAGATTTTTCATTTCGTTACTAAGGAGAGACCACTGTTGCTTGTAGAATTCTCACGGCCATACAGTTACAATAGGAGTTGGCATTAGTTTTACAAAACTTTATTTTAAATAGACGAAAATGTTGTTTTTAAATAAAAATTAGGCATACAATTAAAAAAATTATTATTTTTTTTTTCGAACTCTTTTTGGCAAGCGGTTTTGATCTAAAACTCACAATTGCGTTAAATATACTAACGATGATTTTGCCCGCGACCGTATCTCGCTCTTTGATTATTAGCCGGGACATTACGACCTCTAATGGGCAAATGTTCGTCTTCGGAATCGCTTATTACGATAGGTTCTATTGGTTGGTGTAGACCAGGACCAGGTGGAGGGGCTGGCATGTTTCTACCAGCCGGGGCTAAGTTCAAGACGCTGTGTCTTCCCCTGGATTGGTTATCGTGAGGTATCTGGATGACGGGAATGGATCCTGTATTTGGTGGTCCGGTATTACCGTAGATGCGAGGTTGCCCCGGTACTAATCTCTCAATTTGAACTCTGGATTCTCCCGGGGCCAGAGGCATTCGTAGATTACCAACAACTCTCACGATAGTGTTCGCGTCAATTTGAATCGCGTGCCCACTGTTTGTGGTGGTGGTATTTGAGAAGACGTAAGTTGGTCTTGTTGCGGGAATAGCTTCGCTTTGATAAGTGTTTGGGATATTTCTGGCTTGTTGTTGCTGTTGCTGCTGCTGTTGTTGTTGTTGTTGTTGTGGTGGTGGTGGTGGTTGACCCATGTGTGGGACGTGATGGGCATAGTCTAAAATGTTTCTTCCTCTCTGGTTAGGTACCATGGGTATTCCCGCGGCTAAGCGGTTAATAACTACTGTAGGTTCATTTACACGGGCGTTGAACATTCCTAGATGATAATTAATTTGTCGAACGTGATCCTGAGTGATGGCGGATTGGGCTGCTTGGGCGGCCTTTGCGGCGCGTTCTCTTTCTTTCACAAGGTTTTCTCTGTGAGTTTTCATTTCCGGAGGCAAACTCTCTACCATTTTGTCAATGAAATTATCTATAACTAAAGCGCGGGCTTCACTTTTGATTTTCTTTCGGCAAATGGGGCAGTCTTTCTTTTTCTGTTTCCATTGCGTTATGCATTCTTTGCAAAAGGTGTGGGAACACTCCAACGTGATGGCGACGACAAAAAGCTCGGAGCAGATTGAACAGTTCATTTCCGTTTCCATCAATTCGGAAAACTCGTTTAGAACCTCAATTCTAGTTTTTTCTTTCAATCCTTTTGTTTCAGTCAGTTTGCTCTCCAAGAGGTTGGCTTTTATTTCGCTGGCTTCCAATTCTTTTTCCAGTCGTTTTTTCTCTTGGTGTAATTTTTCCTGTATTTCCTTATCTCTTTCATTCATTTGTTGTAGCAGAGATTTTTCAACTCTATTCTTTTCATCCATTAGACTCTGTTTCTGAGCCGCCAGCAAAGATCTTAGTTGTTGTTCGTGCTGACGATAATTTTCTTCCATTCTTTCACGCAACTGTCTTTCTTCTTCAGCTTTTTGTTTCAATATCATTTCTCTTTCTCTGATAAGTTTTTCTTCGTGTTCCTTCTCTTGATCCTTGAGTTTTTGTTGAAGCGAACGTTCCACCTCTTCCTTATCTTTCAACTGTTTTTCGAGGTCGCGGAGTCGTTTCTTCAGGTCAGATTCTTCGTTGTTCTCCATGCGTGTTCGGGTTCCCAGACTATCACTCCTCAATAATTTATGCGGTGGAGACATGCTATGGGAAGAAGCGGCTTTAGGTGGTCCCTTCTCTGGAATTCGTTGTTTCAACATGTACTCGAATTCTAATTCGTTTGGTGGACCCAATGTGAACCTGTCACCGATGGTCAAAGGGTAATCTTTGTTGGGCTCTATCTTGTTTCCATTTAAGGATACACCATTTGTGCTATTAGTGTCTCTGATAAACCATCCATTCTCAATTTTCTTCAAAATCGCGTGGTTTCTCGATACATTGGCTGATCCAATTAGAATATCCGCATCTGGTGAGCGACCAATCACAGTTAGAGGATTAGTTAGTATGTGATATGGCATTGCTTTCCTCGATGGCGATGGTTGTCCAATATGTTCAATAAAAATAATGCCTTCATCCTTGGAAGAAACTATCACTGAATTTTCTCTGAACGACGCTTCGTGTTGCTCTTCTTCATCATCATCAATTATGTCAGGTAAACAATCAAGACTGATGATTGGATAATTTGTGTCCATTTCCATTACTTCCATACCATGCTGATTCCCCTCCATCTTGAAGGGGTATTAATAATTTCTTCGCACCCTTTTCGTTTCTTGTATTTTGCCTACAAACGAAACCAAAACCTAGATTTTGTTACAGGCTGACAGCCTCAAACTGATGACCTCACACAACTCAAATTGTGTAATCAGATTTAGCCTAACAATACTAACTAGTAAAGTACTATTTCAGGCAGATATCTTTAGAGTTTTTATAAGTAAGTGATCCATAGATAACTAAAAAGACTATAAAACTACATTTAGCATTCCTTTTGGAACATTTCCTTGGGCCATAATTAACTGGTAAGTGAACTAGTGAAGTGGTAATTGAGAAAACTTAGGCCTAAAATCTCAATGAGCTTCAGCGTATTCTCATCGCTTGTTGTAAAATTCAAAAGTTTACGTAGTTCAAAAGAAGGCGAAATTCCCGAAAACTGTTTAAATGAAGTTTAATTTTGGTTACTTACCTTGGCTTTACTCTAAAAACTATCGTGGCCCTTTAGAAAACGAGCCTTAACGACACACATAAGCACAAGCACAACTACTAATAAAAAAAAACGAAACCGATAACCAGTCTGCTACGAATGGACCATTAATATTTTGAAATGTCTAGTTAGCCCTAATTTGAGTAGACCTAGATGGCAGCCATGTCGTTCACAATATTAGCGCCGTTTTTAAATCCTTTGCTATTTTCTATGGAGTAGTATTACTGGAGTGAAAATATTTCTTTCCATCCAAGGGAATAATATTTTAACTAGGTCTCCTGAAATACTACTCCATGGTGATATAAGTTACTGGTGTAATACTTTTTTATGCCAAACCTACCGTTGAAGGCGGTAGTGTGCCAAGATTAATAAAAATTAGGCGTAAATGAAATGTTTTTTATTTTTTTATGGCGCGCATCAAAGAAAAATTAGGCGTAAAAAGAGAAAATGTCTATTTTTTGTAAATTATTGTACAATTTTCAGTCAAAGAGGTTTCTTTTGCACTCGCATAACGGTTTTCACGGCAGGATTCAGTTCTACTTTTGTAAGTTGTACGTTTTATTTCTTCTTTAGCTTTACCTGTAATATAATTATTAAACTAGGCCCTTTACCAAATATTTTTCCCGCCATCGCGAAAAATTAATGCAATCATGCAAATTCCTCCAAAAATTAATGCAATCATGCAAATTCCTCCAAAAATTAATGCAATCATGCAAATTCCTCCAAAAATTAATGCAATCATGCAAATTCCTCCAAAAATTAATGCAATCATGCAAATTCCTCCAAAAATTAATGCAATCATGCAAATTCCTCCAAAAATGAATGCAATCATGCAAATTCCTCCAAAAATGAATGCAATCATGCAAATTCCTCCAAAAATTAATGCAATCATGCAAATTCCTCCAAAAATTAATGCAATCATGCAAATTCCTCCAAAAATTAATGCAATCATGCAAATTCCTCCAAAAATTAATGCAATCATGCAAATTCCTCCAAAAATTAATGCAATCATGCAAATTCCTCCAAAAATTAATGCAATCATGCAAATTCCTCCAAAAATTAATGCAATCATGCAAATTCCTCCAAAAATTAATGCAATCATGCAAATTCCTCCAAAAATTAATGCAATCATGCAAATTCCTCCAAATTAGTAAATTGTAAATTCTTCATTGTTCAAGGGCAAGGTTTTAGAACACAGCCTGTAAATACGTCAAACCGAAATGTCGGTAAAATATCTTTTGTAGATAAATGTTTATTTTGAAATGTCGCGTTTAAAGGACTAATGAAACCTTACCTTATAGGCCTATATGTACTTTTATTTATTTGGTCTACGTAAGCCTTGGCAGTATGATAGTAGATTATTTGGAAATTCTGTGTTAACGTTGTTTTCGGGTTGAATAATGAGGCTCATTGAAGTTAATTAAATAGTTTAATGGTTTAAGTAAAATAGAATAATAGTCGTTACATTGTATCGTCGCCGTTTCCGACCTCTCGTACCAACGTCTCGGGAAAAAGTGTGTGTTCGGTAAAGCTCGCCCTACCTCTATATCGTATATCGATCTCATGTTACCTAGGGTACTCGCGCCATCTAGGGGAAAATATGGAGGTGGCTATGGGCGGGAAAATATGGATATGGGCGCCGTTAACATTCGGCTATCCTGAAAAATTAGGCTCCTGACTAACGTAGCGGGAACGTTGTTACGAGAAATCGGTAGTAATATCCATAAACAAAAGAAAACATATAACATAAACGCGGATAATACTGAAACATGGGTTTTAGGAACCTTTAAAATTTGTACTAACAAACGTGGTTTTAGGAACCTTAAAAATTGTACGAACAAACGTGGTTTTAGTAACCTTAAAAATTGTACGAACAAACGTGGTTTTAGTAACCTTAAAAATTGTACTAACAAACGTGGTTTTAGGAACCTTAAAAAAATTTGTACTTTAGAGCGTTTTGCAAATCATTTTACGATAGTTCATAGTCCTTTAAGTGGGCAGGCATCTGTCGACGTCGGGAACTGGTACGGTTCTGGGGTTCGGTGATATCGTCTGCTTCCGTGGAATCCGTGGCTGAGGAGGAGGGTTCCATTGGCTTCGGGAGATTATGTTTTGGCGGGTCGTCGCTAACATCTTCCTCTGGGGCCGTGGCATCGTCTCTGTCAGACTCGTCGCTTCCAGCTGCCATCGCGTTACCGTTCGGAATATCGTCGGTTTCGTCTTCATCAGAGGACGAAGCTAAATCGTCATGCCCGTCAAAGATAATCCATCGTTTAAGTTTATCTGCTGGTGCGGTGTTACGGTAGAACCGCTGGCTACGTTGGATCTCCGGGAGGTCCTCGATAACGAACCTATCGTAAGGGAGTTTCTGTGCGATGACGTAGGGTCCCTTATATTTCGCGTTAGTTTTGTGTGGTTGTCCCGTTGCTGCCGGATCTCTTTCAACCACTACCATGTCGCCTACTTCATACGTGGGAGCCTTTGCTCTTTTAGCATTGTACCGCTGGCGTTGTCGTGCTTGGTCTACCTTGATGTGCTCTAGGGCTTGGTCCCTCTTCCGTTGGAGCGTTTCATCAACTGGCTGATCTAGTGCGTCGATCAGTGCGTGTCCCCTTGGGTGTCGTGACGGGAAGTTGAAGAGGACGGAGAATGGGGTACATTTCGTAGCTCTATGCATCGTATTGTTGACGCCCCACTGGATTTGCGTGAGATGGGCGTCCCAATCCTTCTCATCAGCACGAGTGCATGAACTCGCTATGGCTGGCGTTATGGTCCTGTTATATCGTTCGACTTGGCCATTCCCCCGGGGAGTGGCTGTTGCGTTTTTGACGTGGACGATATTGGTCTCCTTGCAGAAGGTCTCGAAGATTCTGCTCGTGTAACAGGTGCCTTGGTCTGTTATAATCCGTCTAGGAGCTCCAAAAATTCCGATGACGTCGTCCAATACCTTTCGTGTTGGTCCGGCGCCCGTATTTCGTACCGGACGCAGGATGGTGAATTTCGTAAAAGCGTCGACGATGACGATGAGATACGCGTTCCCTTTTGTGCTGGTTACAAATGGGCCTAAATGGTCAACATGTAATGTGTCCATGGGCTTCCCTATTTTGTCGATTGGGTGTAGAAGGCCTGGTTTCTTGCCTCCTGGAGTCTTGTGGTAAAGGCACTCCAGACAGGACGTGATATACCGTCGGACGTATCGTTTCATTCGTGGAAACCAAAATCTTTCTTGTAGTTTCGCATACGTCTTGTCAAGGCCAAAGTGACCGATGTCGTCGTGATTTCGTTTCACTATTTGCCAACGGGCCTTGTCTGGTACCACCCAGCGCAATGTTGCAGTATCGTCGTGGTATGCGAGTCGGTAGAGTCGCCCGTCCTTCATCGTGAAGTCCTTTTGGGTCTGAATTTCGTTTTTCGTTAGGTTAGTTTTCTTCGTGACCTGACGAATAATTTCCTGTATTTTCGGATCTTGTTTCTGGGCTGTTACTAACCAGTCTTCAACCGTGAGTGACATGTGGCAAATTTGAAGTCCGCTGACTATATCGACTTCTTCGGGTTCGCCAAATGGGGCGCGGCTAAGTGCGTCGACGTGCATCATGGACGTACCAGGGCGGTGAATGATATCGTAATGAAAGTCTTCAAGTTTCAAACACCATCGTCCTATTCGTGGGACGATATTTTTCTTGGCAAATGTGTTCCTAACGGCGTTGCAATCTGTTATAATCGTGAAGTGTCTTCCCAACAAGTACACTCGAAACTTCTCTATCGCCCAACAGATTGCGAGGGTCTCCAGCTCGTAGGAGTGATATCTGGCTTCGTCTGGGGTAGTCCCGCGGCTTGCATAATAGACAGGGTGCGTTCTTCCGTCTTGCCCCTTCTGCATTAGGACTGCTCCCAGTCCCAATTGGCTCGCGTCAGTATGCAGTTCCGTTTCCGCCTTGGGGTCGTAAAGTGCCAAAATTGGTCTTTCAATCAGTCGTGATTTTAACGTGTCGAATGCTCCTTTCTGTTCCGTATCCCAGACCCACGTGGCGTCCTTCCTTAATAATTGATTCAAGGGTCCGGCGATTCGAGCGAAGTTTTTGATAAACTTCCGAAAATATCCAGCTAATCCCAGAAACCGTCGTACTTCGTGGACGTTTCTTGGCGTTGGGAACTTCTGAACGCATACGATTTTGGTCAGTCCGGGTTTCACCCCATCGCAGCTGACTTCCGAACCAAGATAATCGATCTTGTCCATTAAAAAGTGGCATTTCTTTCGATTGAGCGTCAGTTTTGCTTTTCGGAGTACGTCGAATACTTGGCGCAAATGACTAAGGCTTTCTGGCACCGTGCTCGCTGGTACCAGGACATCATCCATATAGGCCATCGCTATCGTGTATCGTAGTTGTCCCAAAATCGTATTGATCATCCGCTGAAATACTGCGGGACCGTTAGTGAGGCCGAATGGCATTACCTCGAATTGGTAGTGGCCATCTGGTGTCACAAATGCAGTTTTCTCCTTTGATGAAGGGTCTAGAGGGATCTGGTAGTATCCTGACGCTAAGTCTAAACTTGAGAAGAATTTGTTTCCTTGCAAGCGCTCCATTTGATCTTCTATTCGTGGAAGCGGGTAAGCGTCGCGCTTGGTGATTCGGTTCAGAGCCCGGTAATCTATACATAGACGTTCGTCCCCATTTTTCTTTTTAACGATTAAAATTGGGCTCGCGTAAGGGGACTCTGATTCCGTGATGATTCCCATCTGAATGAGTTCCTTCATTTGCTCGGCTACCTTTTCTCTTTCCGAATGGGAGAGGCGATATGGGCGAAAAGTGACTGGCTTCGTGTTCTCCAGCTCGATTTTCATCGTTGCCCGATCCGTTCGTCCTAAATTAGCCATCCCGTCAGAGAAAATATCTCGGTATTCGTTGATGAGTTCGATTAGTCGTTTCTTCTCTTCGTTCGTAACGCTGGGTCCAATGGTTAGTTCTTGTTCTACGATTGGCGTTAATGTTCGTTTTTCCGTCCGCATGACTCTCAGGGGCGAGTTTCCTTCCTCTGCCATGCAAATCTCTGCCTGGACAATCTTCTGTCCTCTTTGAAAGGTTAATTCCTTATCCGACAGATTCATTATAGGTATCGCTGATTGTCCTAGGGCGTTTATTCGGGTGATGCTTCTGGGGATGCAATGCTCGTAACCGGGCGTTTCGCGCCTGTGCATTTCGACGAAAAGGTCGGCTTCCGGTTCTTTCCGCTCTCCGACGTGAACGTCAATAAACCCTACGTATTTTGGAGGTATGACTGTTGCCTCTTTGGCCCAAAGCTTCAAACGCGGTTTTGGGAGGTCTGGTATTTGCAGTTGCCTTAGGCAGTCATCTTCTTCCTCGACTGGTTTATTTTCTTCAAAGATGCGAACCGTGTTCTGGCGACGGACGATTACGATGTGTGACTGTTCCGAAAAGGGTTGCCCGACCAAAAGGGGAATTTGCTGAGCTTCGTCAGGGACTACGTGGACTTCTACTTCAGCCGTTGCTTGATCAAGTTCTAGGGTTGCCGTGAAAACGCCAAGAATCTTCGTGACTCCTGAGCCGTAACCTTCAATCACCGCTCCACCTTCCGGCGGGTTGTGATCTATGCCAAGTCTGTGGGCATCGCTGGCTCTTAGGGCAACGCATTTGCTGCCAAGATCTAAATATGATCTTACTTCGTGTCCGTTAAGGATAGCATCTTGGAAGTACTTTTCGTTAGCATCATCGTTAGTCTTATAGTCTACGTGACCGATTGTTTTCGTCTCGGTTCTGCGACAGTCCGTTGATTCGTGGCCAGTTTTGTTGCATTTCTCGCAACGTTGTTTACGCTGGGGCTTCGGACATTCTCTGGAGACATGTCCATATTCTCTACAATTGAAGCATAGAAGCTCGCCTTTGTCGTTTCGGTCTGGCTTCCTCCTGAATTTCATTCGTTCGAGTTCCTTCTCGTTTGCGTAGCCGTGCGTTGGCTTCGGGTTCAGGCTCGATTGTTGGAAGTTACGGGGTCTGAAATCCCTTTTATCCTTGTCAAATCGTTCGGACTTACTTCTGTCCTTATTTTCTTGAGCAAGGGTTAACCTTTCTTCCATCGTCTTAATGCATTTCAGCAGTTCTTGTGGCGTGTTGTAATCTCGATTGCTGAGGGATGTGATCAGACGGTCGTCGTTAAGGCCCGTGATGATATAATCTATCATGTCGTCTTCTTGTAGCCCGCTTAGTCTAGCCTTGGCTACTTTATCGTGGTAGTAGGCTTCGATGGTTTCGTGGGGCTGTTTCATTCTTCTCTCCATTTCGCGGTGAAGAGACTGATTGCCTTTCACGACGGGAAACCATTCCCTTAGCAAGTGCTTCCATTCGTCCCAGGTATGGTTTACTGTGGCCAAGCCTTCATACCATACCTTGGCCGTCCCTTGCAATTTCGGTATTGCATGGTTTATCTTCATCGTTTCATTCCAGTTGTACGCGTCACCCGTGTCGTCGACTTTATTGATCCAGGAATCGACGGTTTGATGCGGAGATTTGACTGGATCGAAGTCGGGGATTAATTTGCTCCCATCGTTGTAATGGTGGTGTTGTACTGGATTTGCCGCAGCCACGTTTCGAGGATTATTGGCTTGAAGAGCTTCTAATTGTAACTGATGAGCGTTCATAAGTTGCGTTTGTTGGGCGAGGTGCGCTTCCGACATGGCAGAAATTGATCGTTGTACCGCCGCCTCAACTGCTCTCTGTACGGAGTCTGAGAAGTCGTTTATGGAAATGAACCCCATAGGAGCAACCTGCTCACCCTCAGCTCCCGTTCGCGGCATGCTGTTATCTCGTGTCTCGTGAGGATGCAAAAACGTGGTTCCTCGCGATTCGTCTTCGGGTATTTCCGCCAAAGGTTCGTCTTGGCTGTTGATTTCGCTTGCGATGTCTTGATTATCGTGTAACAATCGCTGGTCTTCGTTTTCGTTGGAAAAGTCCCAAGTTACGTTTAGAAAATTTCGTTCGTTGAAATTATCTGGATGGTTTTCTGTTACGCTGTCGTAGGATGAGTCAGAGTCGTTATCGCAGACTTTGTTTCCCTTTTCCTCCGTATCGTTGGAATAATATAGATTCTCGTCGTTTTGCTGAATCGCGGCTTTATCTACGTCGTCCAGGGTGTTACCGATATCGTTGGTCACTTCGTCTAAGGTATCGTTAGTCTGCAGGTCAGCTTCCCGAAATCGTTGGGGCTTCTGTGACTTTCCTTTGTTAGTTTCCCGGCTTATTGGTAATTCTGGATTTTCGCCTTTCAGTCGTCTACTTCGTCGTGTTGAATCTTCGTTATATTTGTTTCCTTTCACGGAGGTTATCATCGGCGTCGGCGTCGTTGTTGGTTCATAGGAAAACTTCCGTTGTTTTCTCAACCGATTGTCTATACATGGCTAGTATCGGCAACGCGTTCGTTAGGCTTAGCGGAGCAAGCCTCGTGCGTGCTAGGGCCGGTGCCGTTCTCGATCTCGCGTGGGGTACGGGTTAGGCTTAGCGAAAAAAAGCCTCGCGCGGCGTTAGGGCCATTAAAGTTCGTAGTTTTCGCGTATTTTATGGGTCAATCCCACTTCTGAATTGTTAACGTTGTTTTCGGGTTGAATAATGAGGCTCATTGAAGTTAATTAAATAGTTTAATGGTTTAAGTAAAATAGAATAATAGTCGTTACATTGTATCGTCGCCGTTTCCTACCTCTCGTACCAACGTCTCGGGAAAAAGTGTGTGTTCGGTAAAGCTCGCCCTACCTCTATATCGTATATCGATCTCATGTTACCTAGGGTACTCGCGCCATCTAGGGGAAAATATGGAGGTGGCTATGGGCGGGAAAATATGGATATGGGCGCCGTTAACATCTGGGTGATCTTTGTGAAATCGAAGAGCCGGGAAAGTGGTTTTTTTTTTGCCCTTAATGTATGACTATGGGTACGCTGGAAGTCTGAAACCACAGAGGCTCAAAGTCACAAAATTAATAGTAAATTCACGTGGTTTTTAAATAAATGTTTTCTATAACTTTGAAATTCAATAAAGCGATGCATAATTAGGGGTTAATCATAAATCTAAATTGTTACTCTTTGTGAATAAGCATTAAGAAAAAAACTACCAAACAACTTTTTCGCGTATATTTTATGGCAATATTTCATTATCCCTTGAAACCTTGGCGTTGAACTTTATTGGTATTTTCTTAAGACACGCTCTTATTAAATATATCAACACAGCATTAGATTAACTGTAACTGCGGCCTTAGTTGAAAACAATAATTGAATTCAATGCCAACACATTCACTAAGTTGCATCATGGAACATTAACTAAAATATATTGGACTCGTACAACCACTGATCTGCCTTTTCTCGTAAATTTTCAACGCTTGTTTTTCGTTTTTAAGTAATTGGCTAAAAACGAGTGCCAATTTCGCATAAGTTCCAGGGTTCGTACAAAACCTGGAAATGTCAGTGAAATAAATAAATTGTTGAATAAAAATTCAGGGAAAGCCTTGGGAAAATTTATAAAATTTAGAGAAAACGCAGGGAAATTTATAATTTTTTTAGTAAAATTCAGGGAAAACGCAGGGAAATTTATAATTTTTAGTAAGATTCAGGGAAAACGCAGGGAAATTTATAATTTTTAGTAAGATTCAGGGAAAACGAAGGGAAATTTATAATTTTTAGTAAGATTCAGGGAAAACGCAGGGAAATTTATAATTTTTAGTAAGATTCAGGGAAAACGCAGGGAAATTTATAATTTTTAGTAAAATTCAGGGAAAACGTCGGGAAATTTATAAATTTTAGTAAAATTCAGGGAAAACGTCGGGAAATTTATAATTTTTACTAAAATTCAGGGAAATTTGAGAGGCTTGAATAAGTTGCCCTGAAGCTGTTGCTTCAACTATAAAAAAACCAACTCGTAGTTATTACTCCTAAAAAACACGCCAGCAGTTCCTAGGTGACTTTTCTCCTGGAAATATCAAGGAAATACATGGAAAAAAACCCTGGAAAAATCAGAAAATAATTCTTTTAACTAGTATGAACCCTGAAATTAATTGAATACAGACACAGTAACGCAAAAAAAAAAACTTGAATGGGCTTGGCCATCTTGTTTTTTACCACTGAAAACCAAAAAAGTAGTAAAAATCTTTGTCTTTAAAAAAAAACTAATTTTAGCATCAGGGTAGGACGCCACGTAATTTTTGCAAAAAACCTTCATAGAAAATCACAAGGGGTTTGATTTGCCCCGCCCCTCCTAACCCTAGCCGATATTCCCTCCAGAATATTTTTAAAATGATTGTCGTCGAAAGATGTTTCTTGGTTGAAAACCCCTTCCTTCCGAATGGTTGAGCAAAATTTGTATTTTTAGTCTAGCCGTTTATTAAGTAGTAGTTTATTTTTCCAAGGGTTATTTTTAAGTTTGTGTTTTATTCGACTGTCTCTCGCTCTAACTCCCGCTCCTTGAGACTCAAAACATTTTTAATTTATTATTGAAAGGAGTAAGGTTGATTTTGACTATTCGTTCGTAGTCTTAATAAGGACTTTGTAATGCAAGGTTGTTTTTTTTAAGGTTGTGTTCTTTGTAAATATAAGCGTGATTATCTGCAATTGGGCAATATCATTAATTAAAAATATAGAAGCTACATAGGGAATATCTATATCCTTGTCTCCCTCTATTGAATAACGAAACGATGGAACGTCACGATTTGGGGGGTACTCAATATCTCATGACGGTTAACGTAAATATAGGGCTATGATCCAAGCTCCACCCTCCTCTCTATATATATCATTGCGACACCTCGAGAATAGACCATTTCGATGTAACATAGAGGGAAGAACTCTGCCTTACATCTCGCTTTTTGGCGCCTGCGCTTTAGTATTTTTGTATCGTAAGAGCGCGCAGAATGTTTCAATATTGAGGGTTGTCAACCCCATTTTTTACGTCGAAAAGGTCTATTCCCCGGAGCGGCTTTTATATTTCCCTGGCAGTACTTATTTACATATTGTAGTGTTTATTTTGTTTTTTACGTTTGTTCTATATGCACTGTTACAATTTGTTAATTTCCGAATTTGATCAAACTCCATGGTTTATATGAATAACACTAGGAGAAGGTTAGAGATGTGTTTTTCTAGAGAACCTCAGGGTTGGGTCGGCGTCTCGGCGAACCCTTTAGCCTGTAAAGAACGTGACATTCTAGACTCGTAACATTTCAGCAACCCTCAATTAAGCATCGTTTTTATTATTTGCAAGTTGAAAAAAAACTTTTAAAGAAACATTTCGTAGAGGCGGATCCAAAGATGTTTAGTGTCTACATAGACAGGAAACTCTTTCGGTATTCAGAACTTTAACACACCCAATCAAATGACTCAAGTCCGAGTAGCTTAGCCATGAAGGAAAGAGGTAAGATGGAGTAGAAATTGAGATGGGCCATGTGCGGCAGTTAGTCTACCAGTGTAGCTTGTGCATGCCCGCAGCAGCCCCGGTAGGCAATTGTTAAGTTCGGCCGGGAATCTGGTAGGACTTCGTTGCGGTTGTGGGTAACAGATATCAACGCTATATTATATGGGTATACCACTCCATCCCTCTCTCCATCAAGGCTTAAATACTTTTCTCATACGCGTAAGATAAGTTTATAAGATATGTTCCATAAGTATGACACTTCCTATACTTCGTAATGCTAGAAACTTACAGCTCGAGCTAGTTCGAGAACGACAAGCGAGAATTGAAGTCCTACACTCGGTTAGTCTTGCAGGACTTCCATCTTCCTATTTAGTCTGAACTAAGCCTTTAACAGCGCCTCACCAGGCGTCGCTTTACGAGAATTTATGACATTTAACCTACGTCACTTCATGACAAACTCTCATTAACCAGTGGAAAAACTTATGGAACTTATCTTGTGAACTTATGACGTAAGAAGTCTCCATTAAAGAAAACTGAAAGTAGACGAGTCTTTACTTTATTTAAAGTTTAAACATCGTCTTACTAGATGCGGTTACTATCTTTAAGTCATATTATGTCCCAGTTTCAGCGTCTCTCTTTTGGACTCTGTGACCCACATTAAGATTTTTTGTTTATGCAACTTTACAAACGTGATATCAGAGTCAGATCATTTCTCTCTCTCTCTCCTTCTCTCTTTCTCTTTCTGAATCAAAACCGAAAAATCTTCCTCTGTGTGACAAAATCCCACGCGCCATTCTGCACTCTCTGGAACTAGACTGTGTGTCTTTTTCCCAAGATCTCTTTCTCTCTGTCTTTGTTTCCCTAACCACGTGTCGCTACAAAGTTTCATTTAAGATTACACCACTGCCGAAACCTAGAATGAGTGCTTTCCAAATTGACTTAAGATTGCGTACCCTCAACATTTGGCTTTGGTATATTCTTACACTGAAAGATCTCGTAGCTATCTAACTTTTCTAGACGAGAGAAATCACACCTCGGTGTTTCGGTCCAATTTCAACCGTTGGACTAGTTTTCAAGATGCAATTTGTTTTAAGTTTAGTCGTTAGGGAAAAAAGAATAAAGGTCTTTTGCTTTCGTAAGCGCGGAGATAGATTGACAGAAGTAACAGATGTTATCTCTTTCTTGTTTTTTTCTTATTTTTATTTATACTTTTCAAAGTATACAATTATTATTTCCGCCAGGGTTTGATCATAATCAGGTTCTAGTTAGGCTTAGCGCGTTTTTTACCCTAATTAGGCGGTATCCCAGCTTTTGAAGTGTAATTTCTCCTACTTAAAGGCCGACTTCCAGCGAAAAGGCGTCTAGCGAACTGAAAACCGAGCATCGAGACTAACAATGGAGCATGGAGCGACCGTGTTGATTTTCGAATCCCCGCTGGGGTAAAAGATGGAAGGGTTCTCGCTAACTGTAAGCCGTGCAATGTGGTTCTAGCGAACTGAAGATACACAATAGAGAATTTCCTACAGGGAAAAGCAAACATTCGAGAGGAAATAAATTTAATAGGATTTCTATTGTTCATCTTCAGTTCGGCCGCTTCATTGTTAGTCTCGATGCTCGGTTTTCAGATCGCTAGAACCCTTTTCGCTGGAAGTCGGCCTTTAACAAACGTCATTTTACAAGGGGGTATATAATTTTTTGGTATATAGAAATAAACATTGATTCAATACATAGTTTCAGACTAGGAGGATTGATACCATTTACACCAGGAGACAAGGCATACTTGGCGTACCAAGTGCAGCACCAAGTAGCCAGGTCTCCTGGTGTAAATGGTATCGATCCTCTTAGTTTTAAAACTATGTATATGCCAATTTAAACTTAAGATATGTTCCCTAAGTCTGTCACTGGTTACAAACTGGAGCTTGTCTTGAAGTGACGTAGGTGAAACGTCATAGATTGTCGATCGTAAAGCGACGCCTGGTGAGGCCGCTGAGGCGCTGTGATAGGTTTAATACAGACTAAATAGGAAGTTGGACTGCAAAATTAACCGAGTGTAATCACTCAATTCTCGCTTATCGTTCTCGAACTCGCTCGGGCTGCAAGTCTCTAGCATTACAAAGTATAGGAAGTGTCATACTTATGAAAATACATACCTTATAAACTTATGGTTTAATGAATGTTAAAATACGCTTGCTTAGACATCGCAAACAATTAGTTATATTGCTACATGTAAAGCTTAAAATTGACTTTGGAGATTTAAAAGTAATGGACAGTGCATTGGAGTCGCTCCTCATACACGCTTATTTAATGTTCAAGCTTGTGGTTTAGTCATCATCAGACTGGCAGACAGTCGCTACATAAAATAGGTCAGTAGGCTAAGAGTTACCTTGTTAAGCCTAACTCCCCAATTTTTCATCCGAGAACGATTCGTTTCACGTACAGTACAAGTTGCACGCGTCGAGACTAGATGTTCTTACTTTTTAATCCGCTTCCCCACAGAGCTGGCCTAATAATAGAGACATTAGACTTTCTGGTATAATTAAGAAAAACCGTGAAAATTAAGTAATGGAATTATAATATCAGGGGGCCAAGGTTTAGTAGTATTCGATAATCGTGTTAGGCCTAGGTAGGGTTGTCCTTCAGGGATACCACGGGTTAGGGACAATATCATCTGATTAAAGCTGGAAATTTGATTTTATAGGAATAAGTTCTTGGGTTTACATTACGAAAATTCTAACGTTGAACCTTACAGCGTTGCGCGTTACTATATGTTTTAAAAATTAAAACAGAGCCTGAAGGGTTTGTTTATATAAATACAGGGTGTTTCTGATAAGTCTGCCATAAATTATGGGGGATGTTCTTTTTGAGTTATAAATGTTCTATGACATTTTGTTGTCCGGGCCACTGTTTTCAAGTTAAGGTTGGAGTATTTTACGGATGGCACCTTAAATTTAGTTAAGAAACTGAAGAAAAATTATTTTCAATTTAATTAAGGGGCCATCCCTAAAACACTCAAATCATAACTCGAAAATAGTGACCTGGACGGCAAAATGGAGATAAAACATTTTCGACTCAAAATTGCTCAAAGAAGATCCCCTTAATTTATGGAAAACTTATCAGAAATACCCTGTATAATCGTAACAACTTTTGACATACAAAGTTCAGGGAAAAATCACGTGGAATTGTCCGGGGAAACCAGCTGGGATTGTCCGGAAATTTAAATCTGAAACGTTTGTGACCATTCTGTCCTACATTTGATTCAATGGACCATTTTGTCACACTTTAGAAACTATGGAAGTTCTAATAAATTGATTAAAAAAGAAATAAATTCCAAAACAAAATAGAATTCTTGGAAATTTCGAAACTTAACGGAACAATAACGTTACGCAAATGGAATTCATTGTAGTATGTCGGACTATGTCAACGTTAGAAGCATCCATTCGCGAGAAATTTCAAATTGCGATGGTTATCTCTTGACTAATTAAGTTTTCGTCGTAGCCTACATAATAAAAGGCATTTTAAACAGGTCCCGCCCTAGAAATTACTCCCCAGAATCTAGATGCTAATCTATTTAACACTCGGCGATGTGAATAAACGCGCATCATGAATTAATTTCAAATTTATATGAATAATTAGAACGATCAAATCTTGTCTCTCGGAATAACCGAAAGTAACAGAAGCTACTCAAGTTTTGTATGCAACTCCGGATTTCTTCTTAGCGATATCAGGGATGGATTTAATTTTAGAAGTAGGAATGGAGAACAGAGTAATCTGGGCGCGCGTCATACGGGACGGAGGGGTTTGAAAGAAAAGGCGGGTCATAGCGACAGGGGTAGAAAGGAATTGCGTATTTTTCGCCGTCCCCGTCAGCAACGTCATCACAACGTACTTTAAGAAAGCCAATAAGATATTTTAAACTTTTCGTTACGTGTTGGAGGGAGGGGCTCTATATTGGGCTATGAGTCCAGATTACTCTGTTCTCCATTCATGCTATTAAAATTACATGGATTCCTGGTACAGTCAAAGGTACAGCGTATGCACAATTATGCTTAGTGACTGCTCACTTTGCAATAAGTGGAGGCGTTTTCTTTTGCTATTTTCCTTAATTACTCGAGCCCTTTTTCTTGTAACCCCAAGCATTTGTGATCGTTCGGAAGAGAAGAAGTAGGGCCTAGAGCAATTTATCAAATATACAAAGGAGTTCCTTGTATCTCTGAAGCCGCTATTACGCTAGAAAGTGAAGCTCTAGTCCAATGGATCCCCCTACAAGGTGACTTTCCATACGAAATCCCGTTTTGTTTTGTAAAGGCCGAGAACTAACATTTTGCTGCTAACAGTAAAGATCTGTATGTGAAAATGCAATCATTATTTTTGAAGATGGGTTAGGCCTTTGCAAAACTGTTGAAAATGCTTTTCGAAGCATCTACAGTCTAGAAACGTGTAGAATCTATTTTCAGAATACGCCAAACTATCACTAAAATGGCTGAAATCTTCATAGTATAAATTCTTATCAGAACCAAGAAGTAATATCTAGTTTACTAGGGAGAAGGTATAAGATGCCTAAGTATTCGCGCGCCATAGTCCCAGTCCCCGTTTCAAAATACAAGGGGGGATGTAAAAGGAGGCCGGGCTATTTCGCCTCTCCTCAGTCGGAAAATAAGTAATTTTCGTCATACGCGTCGCGCTGATGTGGTTTTCAAGAACCAATGAGATGCTGGTTGTAATTTAGAGGCGGGGATTAACTCCGGACCTACGTTTGGACTGGAGATAAAGCTAGAAATGTGGCGGAATTTTATACCTTCTCCCTTGTAAACTAGATATCACTTCTTGTCAGAACTCAATATTTCATGGTACACGCGCGAGGCTTCGAAGGCCAAATTAAAGTAACAATATTCATCTTAGAAATAAATCAATTCCTAAGTGTACTATTTAGGAATGAGCTGATGAAGATGAATTCTAAAAAGTAAGATTTATAGTTGCGCGCCAGATTGACGCGGCTTGAGTGGCAGTGCCGCTCTAGGTACCGCATGCACTTGTGGCTGCAGTTTCACCTCTTATAAACAAAAGGATTTAGACTTTTCCGTTTTACGCCATTGGTCTGTTGGCGCGAAGAAGAGTGAGAACGAAGAAAGAGCATTAAAATGTTTGTAGAGTATCTGGCAGAGATTTTTAGGTATCCTTTTCCAACTATAAATTTTTATTTATTTTCTTCGTTTCCCAACTTCTTCTCCCATCAGTCACGAAGCGTATTTAATGGGGAATTAACGTGAAGGCTAAATTTTCCCGCTTTCCCCCTTCCTCCGTGTGTAATTGGTTGTTTCATACTTTGCAATAAACAAGGAGGATATATTTGTTGGAGGTTCATATTGCATCAGCAACAAAAGTATACTTTTAACTGTGAGTCATGCTCGGATGCTCCGCTCTTGACTTTAACAGCGTGAGTCAAGTTATTCAAGGACTAATTACAATGCCGTCTTGTAAGAGAATATTACAATCTTAGAGTACTATGGTACACTGGGCCTCTAAGTTGTATAATTGTATAGGGTGTTTCTGAATTAACGGGTCTGTCGAAAATTAAGGTGGATGTTCTTGCAACGATTTTGAGTCGAAAAGTTTCTGAGGGACACTGTTTTCAAGTTATGATTTTAGTGTTTTACGAATTACCCCTAAAATTTATTTAAGAAACTTAAAGATAATGATTTCTAATTTAATCAAGGGGTCACCCATAAAACATTCAAATCATATTAAACTTAAAGTAAAAAATAATAAGTACTTTTAACAGTACTCAAATCATACCTTGAAATTAAGGGCCCCCGTTTTCAAGTTATGTTTGTTACTCATGATCCCTTAAATTTAATTGAGGAACTTAAAGATAATGATTTGTAATTTAATTAAGAGGTCATACGTTACACACTCAAATCGTACCTTGAAAACGGTGGCCTGGACGGGAAAATGGAGATAGAAGTTACATTTTCGACTCAAAATCGATTTACCAAAGAACATCCCCCTTAATTTCTTACATACCTTTCAGAAACACCCTGTATACAATTACATAGCCACACCTAGCTAAAAAAAGTAAAAAACCGCGAGGCCAATCTATAGGGTCCCTATTTTTATTGGGGCCCCGGGGGGCAATTGCCCATCTGGCCCAAGGGTTAAGACGCCCTGACTAAACTGCTCGGCTATCTTTCAATGTTCATCTGGAAACACTGCATGGTTATTGGAGATACGGCAAAGCGCTTACTTTAGTGAAAACTCTACAGATTCTTAAGATAAATAATTTGGGGTCTTCAACCCTTCAGTTTTAAATTTGGTTATTTTAAAGTTCAGTAATTAGATTCTCGGAGCCTTCTCCGAATTCTATCGAAAGACAAAAACTGAAATCTCTAATTATACTAAGGTTTTAGCGTCAGCTTAAGTCCCAACACCAAGAGAATTTGGCGTTGGGCGGCCGCGTTAATTTCGAGTAAAACTCGTGATAATTTAGAAGCCTTTCCACTTATAAATCCTCCTTGTCGAAGCCTTCCCCTCCCCCCTGCACCATATGTTAAAGTCAGAGAGCGCCGTTGGGATAAAATCTCTTTCTCTTTCTCAAGAAATCTGCAATACTTTCTTCCTTCAAAACAAAATTGAAAACCCTCTAAACCTACCAGACACCCACACGTAAGATTTACTTAACTTTTGTATATAAACACACGGCAAAATGACGTCACGGCCCTCAAAGAACTGAATTTGCCTAAAGCCTGGTTCACACGCTCAGGTTTTTGCTAAGCGCACCGCTTGTGTTATGCGAAACGATTTGTATCTATAAGGAAGAGATATTACTTCTTTCAGTTGGTATCGAGATAAGTCTGTTGTTTGAGAGGACTTAGTTTGTGCAAACTTGTTCGTTTCGGAAGTGTGTCTAGTTCGTGCAAACTGGTTTGTGTCGCTAGAATTACGTCACGTTTCTACTAAAGGGTCTCCAAAGAAGGCATTGGCGGGTGGGTAAAAATTTTTTGAATTAAGTCAGACGCACCACGTGACCGAGGAGAGGTGTTTTAATTTTGTTTCTAAAACTAGCACTTCGGGAAATTGGCGCTGAACTCTCGCGTAAAAACAAGGACTAAGTGTTTACTGTTCAGTCCCACTCCACGCGAAGTCTTTGTATCTTGGCGTCCCCGTGGTGCCCTTTGACGTATTCAAATGATTTTTATCTACCCGTCGCTGTCTTCTTTACATTCCCTTTAAGCAACTATACCTTGTAACGGCCACACACGTGACACGCTTTAGCGTGAACTTTTGCACAAACTGTATAGCTAAAGGAAAGACGAACGAGTCACGTGACGTGTATACGCGAAAATTTACACGATCCATGCCGATTTACGCAAGTAAGCAAGCGTGCGTCATACACTTGACACGCTTTAAAGCGAGCTCTACACAAACTGTACAACGAAGAGAAACTAACGAGTCACGTGATGTGTATACGGGAATATTTGCATGATCCAAACCGATTCGCGCGAGTAAGCAAGCGTGTGTTCCGGTCTTAAGAAGACTCCGCAATCCCTTAACGCTTCTTTTAAAAAGGGGGATCATTTTTTTGTCTTCTTAACAAATTTTTTTTTCTTCTTCTTCTCTTCCCTCTTAGCTCGGAGATGTTAGGGTAGGGTGTCCCTCTGGCTCTGGTTTATCCCCGAGTTCGACCCTAAATGTGCATCATAAGCTTTCGATGCCACGGAGAGTGAACTAGTCGCTTGATATTCCTTCCTTGCCAAACTTAATTTTTTCCGCCTTTCGCTTCCTATAAAGTTGGCCCGATTATCGTTGGTCCTTTTTCGGCGTCGGACGCATCGAGTTCGATTTTTAGGGAAAAAGTTTTATATCGCGCCGTTACTTTTATTATCGATTTCGAATTATCGATAATGTTCGAAAGTTGGATTAAGTTTCGTTATTTGTATCGAGGAATTTGGACTTTTTCGGTTGTGAAAATTTATCTTGCCAGTACCGCCTTGAGGATTATTTAAATTTGACCTATCGCGCGAGCACTTTCTTAATAGAGTCTTGCTTCTTTCGCGTGGTGTTGTTTTTTAGGAAGTGAACCCAAGTACTGTTATCCGCTGAATTCAAAATGAAATAGTAAGTTTTGTGTGAAATTTCTATATATAAGTTCGAAGTGTCCATAAGACCCTCTCCGCGAACGTCATCAGATAAAGCTAACGTAAAAAACCACTCAACTCCTTAATTAATTGAATACTAAATTACTAAATTACCAGGAATTCATACAGACAATAGGAATAATTGTTTCAGCCATTTTCTCAACTTATCTAGGGCGGATTTTGTGGGAAGAGCTAGACTAATCATTACGTATGACGAATTTTACCCCGCGAATAATCCATCTCGCTGCGCGTTGAATTGAACCTTGCCCTCGCTCCTGACCTCGCGTTGCTACCAAATGGTGAAATCATAGTTGGAAGTCGTCAGAGTTATGAGGCGTGACGGATTGTATTAATACTCTAGCCCAGCCCACAAAACCTGTGTAGAAAGTAACGCGAGACATATGGGGACACTAAGATTCCTGTTATCTGTATGCATTCTTGTATAACTTCGCATGATTATTTGAGAAAAGTACGAAATTCGGGCAGTTGGACTTAGAGACTCTTTAGAAAACAACTGCGCAATACATTTCTGCGCAATGGAGTCTGGTTCATTAGATGTATTTACTATGTAGGTGCTTTCAATTGTTCAGGAACTAGGTACTAATCACTCTTGCTGCATACTTATTACGGGTTAGGTGTAATCATTGTAGCATTGTCTTGGTCTTGTATAAAGGTTACGCTTTTTCACTTCAATACAGTCAAAGGTACAGTGTGTTCTCCGAATTATGCTGAGCGACTATATAATTTAATTTCGTATTTTAGAATATGAGGGTCTTTAAAAATATGTCCGGGTTTTTGAAAGCCAACAATTTTATAATATGAAAAGCTGTTACATTTGTGGCCCTTAGCCAAAAGTCTATAAGTCTGGTTTCACTTTCTTCTTCATTTTTATTAACTGCTCCAATAAGGGATTTTCTGTTGCAAAAAAAAAGTTGGCAGTCTTGTCTTCAACCACTTAATTTTGTCTCTAAATAAACAAATAAGTAAATAAATATATAAATAACAATATTAGTAAAAGCGTGTGGCAGGAAATACGCCTTGAAAGGAGGGTGAAAAGGAAAATCAAGTGATTTTTCATCGATTTATAAGTGAAACATGCACGATGAATGATTTTAAATTTCAACTTAGTCTGAGATTTCATTGATAAATTGATATTAGCACCTCCGACCAATCTCGTAGCACCCTGCCTTTTTGTTAGCCAAATTCTCGTGATACACTGACGCTCCATGCAGGGCCGGATTAAAGGGGGGGGGGCGAGGGGGCACTGGTCCCCGGGCGCAAGGCTTGTTGGGGGCGCATTGAGTTAAACTGTTCCCCCTTAGCAAACTTTGCTATTCCTTTTTTTCTGACCTGAGGGGGCGCAAATTATATCGGCCCCCGGGTGCAAAATTGCTTAATCCGGCCCTGGCTCCATGTCGAATCAAATTTAGCGCGAGATTTGATCGAAGTTGCGCGAGATGTGTCGATCTTGGCGGGAATTTTGTTAACAAGAATGCAGGGCGTTACGCGATTGGTCGGAGGTGCTAATTTCAAATTATCAATGAAATCTCAAACTAATTTTAATTTTAAAATCATTCGGAGGTATTTCCTGGATGTTTCACTATGAAGATAGGGCTTATAAGCAGTAGAAGAATCGATAAAAAATGAATTGATATTCCTATTCACTCTCCCTTTAATGTCCTTCTGCGTTTATTTTTTGAAGAACTCATGTGACCAGATGTGACGTCACAAAAGCACTTTTTTCTATAAGAGTTTTTCTTTCACCACGGCCAAGATTTTTCTTCTTTACTGTTCATATTTACTTTAGTGTTTTTTATTTTCGTATTTCAATTTCAGTATTTTCAGTTTTGATACAAAATTTTTTTTAAAGTTTAAAAAGTACATTTTGTTGTTAAGAAACAATTCCCGCGAGCCTTTTATTATTTTGACCGTCTTGTACCGTGTACCAACAACCCTCTCTCTAGTCTTCTTCCTTTCTCGATATCCAACCGCGCATCGTTAGCCTTTTCTTTTTTAGTACCCGATAAATATTTAATAAATCCAGTCTAACGGTATAAGAGAAATGCGATAAAAACGGTAGTTCCGCGGCCCTATACTGTAACCTTAGTAAAAATCGAGAGGCAAATCACTAGCTCAGTAAATAAGTAGGCCTAAATGTACTTGTGAATTCGTGTTTTATCATGTCATAACACAAGGATAACAAACCGAAAAGCCACTACTAACCCACGCGACGGCTTGTTTTTAACCTGACTATTGTCCGCTATTGTCTCAATTATCCTTATGTTAAACCATAGCCCATTCGATCACGCGCATCACTTTAGCGCGAGCATCGCAGCTTCTGCGATCGCGGATCGAGTGGGCCATGGTTAAACATGATGACGCAAAAATATGTGAAATTTTAAATTCCATCAATAGATGGCTTAAATTTTCAGTTTCCACTAAAATGACTTAAGAATTATTATTCCCTCGCTAATCTCAAACTTAAATGCAGTGTTGCCAGGTCCATTGTTACCCCTAGTTAATGAATTACAGATTTAAACTGGACTGCTAGTCTTCTTTCTCTGCAGCAGTGTTTTGATTGGCAGCACTTTGGGGGAAAGGCAAAAAAGCGGTTTAGGGAAAACTACGTATAACTCTTGTCACCATGTTTTGATGTCATTTTCCCTTTAAACATTAACCCAAGCCAATCTAATCTTATCGGTAATCAAAAAATATTGTTTGGCGGAAGTTGAACGAGTGATTCGCTCCTCGTAGAAATATCCTGAGAAAGTTTAAGGAAGCGCTCGATAGCGATGCACTCGGATATAATTAGGCTCCCTATCCCTACCCCGACCATGGTGGAACCTCTTCCATCCCCGCGTAGATGGCGTTAGCCTCCCCGCGAAGCCCCGCCGCCTCTGCCGTCGCGGTCGATAATCCCCCTGTTCACCCCCCTGCGAATATCACCGCGCCCGAGGCACTATGGGAGTGCGGCGAATCATCATGGCGGGCCACTCACGGATATTTTAATCCTGCTTTTTTGACGCAATGATTTTGGTGAGTTTAAATCCATTTTATATCCGTTTTTAAGTTTGAAATCTCAACTCTGATTTCCGCGGGTTATTAGCGGTTAAAATAGAGTAAAAATACGGCTCTGGTGTACTCTAGAGTATCTCTAGGGTAAAGTCGGTGGTTGTTAGCTAAGGGAGAGCCTAACCTAACCTAGAAATCCAATCCAAAACTGTATAATTTTCTCCTGTGCTCTAGAGTACCTAGAGAGCCGCATCTTTTTTGTATTTCTCCATATGACTTTTCCATTGAAATATCTTTTAATCTGTAAGGAATTTCGAGCTGAAATTAATTACATATATTTCTTAGTCGATAATCTAAACGATTTAGGCTTAGTGGAATTTTAAGTACGCGTAGAATTCTAGAAATAATACGCTGAGTAATAAGGTAACTCGCGTGTTCCTTATGGGAATTGAGAATTGAAATAGGCTTAGGGAAGAATTTTTTAGGCCTACTGATTGCGCGCTTTTTTTGTAAATGGATTTCCTTACAAATATCTGGTTTGATTTCTTTTATACGCGTGTTATGGTTGAAATAAAGTTCAACTTAAGCCTTTGTATAAACACAGCCAGACTAGAAAACTGGGTTGATTCGAAAAATCCATAAAGTTGCGTGAAGGCTTGGATAAAAAATAGTGGGGAATACGTTTGTACGAGATATGTCAAAGGAAAAAAATTGATGTAAATTTACATATTTGGGTTTCTTCCAAGATTTTTTTTATTATTAAGATTGCGACATATTTAGGTCAGTTAATCGAGTATTTTTGAAGTAAAACAATTAGAAACTATTTTTTAATAATTACCTTAACAGTTTTAATGGAATAGTAATTAAAAATACTTGTAAACTAGCAAGGTTTTTTATGAATAATCAGTTTTGGTAAGCCTTGGTTAGGCTGCCCTGTAAAACAAAACCCGCCGTTAGCCAATTGACTATGAAGGTCTTGCAGGAAAGACAACCAATAGGAAAAGGGTAGAGAGTCAAATATAACCTGACGTAACTCTTGTATCATTAATTTTATACGCAAGTTTTAAATATGGAATATTTGTCGATTAAAACAATTTTTAGTTGTTAAATAATTAGGATTTAAAATAAAAGGGGTTTTAAATTGAAGTTGAGTGCTTAGCATTCTTTAAATATGCATGATCACCGATTTCTCTCGCTTTCAAATAATCCTCCAGAGAGTAGAGACGCGTTGCGCGATAAGGAATTTAACTTCCGGCAAGGGGAAGGTCAAATTCTTTAGATATATTGTGAAAAATTTGAAGCGAATTGTAGACTCATAGCAACGTGTCTAGTGTTCGACCCCTCGTAACAATTTAATTAGGTATTTTCTCGGATCAATAATTTAACACGATTTAAGTTATAAAATTTAATCAACTACGTCTTTAATGCCTGAATAATTATTATAGTCTCTGGGCGGTTTGAAAAGACGTTGAGTCACTTCGTTTTTATAAATTAATTAGACTATCAAATTATTTAATAATTAGTGGTTTAATTAATGTCGGTGTGTGTTCGAAGCCTAAACGGTTGAGAAATTTTAATTATTCAATTTCTTCGAATTGATTTACGTCGCCAAGCAAGCAGACGTTCGTCTAAACCTCTTTAGCTATTGTTTTTATTTAAGAACATTATTGCAATTCTTTGGCCAAGACATGATTGTAGGCTCTCGCCTTGCTCCAATTTACTCGATGACAAAAAAATACAGGGCTGAGAAGTTTTTTTAGACGTTCCACACCTGACTCTATTTCCCGTTTAAATTTGTATTCTATCATTGCCTTTGTTTGTAGTGTCGACTAAAGAAGTTACAGGTTGTAGGTCTATCTTAAATTAGCGGTGTACGATTGTGTTTCGTTACTTGGCGGATTCAGGAGATAACCCCCTTTTAACTCTTTTTTTTTCTGTTAACCAATTTTTCCCTACACTGTTTAAAGGTACTATGAAACGAGTTTTGTTTGGTTTGTATTGTATATAACCGTAATGAAAAAACTTAGACTAAGATTAATGCCTGTTCAGACTAGATTGAAATCTTACGTCGCTTTCCTTGCTTAATTAGATGGTTCACACAAATCAACGACTATACGTATAAGATTCAAGGGTTTATTTTTGGAAATTTACAGTTTTGTCATGCAGTGTTACGATGGCACCATCTCGTTAGCACCTTTTCTTAGCCATAGCTCGCTCGATCATGCCGTACTGACGCGTGATCAAGTGAGTTATGCTTTCGCAGACGGTATATGAAAAAGTTTAGGGTTCTTGGCACGCTATTGGCGGCGGTATTTTTAGGATTAGTCTATTTTACTATTCAAAGGGCTTGGTTTGAAAATCATACATGCGATTCGTTTTAAGTCGTATGCTCTAACGTCTGATTAGACCAGTCTGGGAAATAGCACACTTCCTCTGGTCCAAAACTAGTTTATTAATTGCCTGGACTAGTTCTTAAATTCAAGAAGCGGGGGTTACTGGTCCTCGGGACCAGTTTATTAATTACAAATATATAGCAGAACCAGTCCGGAGACCAGTTTGTTATTTCGGACACTAGGGGGTCACTGATCCCAAGGACTAGTTTAAAAAATATCCTTTTTTTCCAGACTGGTTCAGAATACAGTAAAATCTTACGTTCTCGTCGGTCGCGTCAGTACGTTCATTTATTTCCCTGATCAGACGTTAGAGCTACTAAATTGTCCTGACAGACCGTCTGGCAACACTGCATAGAGTTGAGAGGGATAGGGAAATTTGAATAGCCCCTTGACTTGCACAAATTATTTTAATTTCCCCATTCGAAATAAATTTCATTATCTATTTAACCCTTTCGGTTCGAAATGATGCTTTTAAAGGATTGAGGTGGGGGGGGGAGAGGTTTCTACAATCATACACGATGCAGCTGATGCCGTCTTTCATCAGGGGGAATGGGGAGCGGGCTGGCCCACTTCTCTCATCGGGGTCGCTTCTCTAATCTCAGGGTTACCTGGATGCGGCGGTTCCTCCTGCCGTCTCCCTCTCTTGGGTCTCCTATCACTTCCCCTCCGTATCTCTTCTTTTTATCTCGATCAGGAAGAGTGTTTTTGAAGTTTTAAAACGTAGCGTACTTTCTCTTTCTCATCTACTTCCTTGTATACGCTCCCGAGAAACTTGGCAAGCGTTTTACGTGGGTGAAATTGAAATTATTCAAATAACACCATCAGTTAGTTAGTTTTTCCCCTTTCCTCTGTTTTTTTTTTGTTATTGCTGAACTTTAAAAGAAATTATTATTATTGTTCAAGTTTTTTTATTTGGAACTTTTGTAGCGGAAGCTTTTCTGAAAGTGTATTTAAGGCAGCTTATTTTCGTTTATATTAAGGCATAACTAAATGATAATAAGTTCAATAGGTGCGTTGCATTGTGGTAACAAAGGGGTCCATTCCCGGAAGGGGGTTTTGAACTTCTGTTGTAAGCTGTGTCTGTAGTTTGTTTTTAACTTTTTATGCTATTCCTTTTATACAGGCTGTTTCGAAAATTAAGGGGGGGGATGTTCTTTGGGTGCACGATTTTGAGTCAAGAATGTGCTGTGACGTTTTGCCGTCCGGGACACCGTTATTAAGTTATGATTGTGGTGTTTAACGGATGACCCCTTAATTTTATTGGAATTGTCTCTCAATCTCTCATGTTAATTTTAAGGGGTCATCCGTTAAATACTCAAAATATAAGCTGAAAACGGTGTCCCGGACGACAAAATGTCATTGAACATTTTCGACTTGAAATCACCCATAGAACGTCTACGGTTAATAACCTATGATTGGGGTGTTTAACCGATGACCCCTTAATTTTATTAGAATTGTGTTTCAATCTCTCATGTTAATTTTAAGGGGTCATCCATAAAATACTCAAAATATAAGTTGAAAACAGTGGCCCTAACGTCAAAATGTCATTGAACATTTTCGACTTGAAATCGCCCAAAGAACTTGCACGTTAATAAGCTATAATTGGGGTGTTTAACGGATGACTCCTTAATTAAGTTAGCATTGTTTTTCAGTTTCTCATATAAATTTTAAGGGGCCATCCGTAAAATATTCAAATTATAAGTTGAAAACAGTGGCCCGGACGACAAAATTTCATTGAATATTTTCGACTTGAAATCGTCCAAAGAACTTCCCCATTATTTTCTGACATAGAAGCCCAAACTTTTTCGTCCTTCAAGTAGTCTGGTAGTAGTGTAAATTGTATGAATCCTTCTACAGCCTTAAAAGCTACGTATTTAGTAGTATTCTATGGGAATAATTTTCGCTCTAGTTTATTATCGTCTAATGTACACGCAAGACTAGAATATTAATGGCGTCCATGTAATACGTGTACTGGGTTAAAAAATCAATTTCGTTCTCTGTCGCAATTTGCTTTGGATTGCATTCAAAATTTTAAACACGCGGTTTCTTTATACTTTATTCACGTTAGGCACCGTATAGATCATTTCGAATTTGTGGGAGAGTTAAGTAATTAGACTCGACACGATCCATCAACTGTCGTCAATTTTGTTTCTGTCTACACTCTTTTAGTATGCTAACATAAATAGGAAGGAACCTAAGAGGATAATGTTTATAATTAATTAGTTATATCTATTGGATCTTGCGAAGACCATAATTTGAAATCTGTTTTCTAAGATGAACATGTATTTTAAATGTACTAAATTTTATACGGAGTTGTAGGGATTAAAATTTAGTGAACCATTGTAGGCGAATTTGTTGAAATTAAGGATAGTTATCGCGTCAGTAGACTTGTACTACTTTTATGAAAGCCATTTTCTAAGATGGCCGCCAAATACAACTAAAATTGATATAGCCAAGAAGCGATATCTAGTTTACAAGAGAGAAGGTATAAGATGCCATAGTATTCTCGCGCCATAGTCCCAGTCCCCCTTTCAAAATACAAGGGGGGACGTAAAGGGAGGCCGGGCTATTTCGCCTCTCCTCAGTCGGAAAATACGTAATTTCAAGAACCAATGAGATGTTGGTTGTAATTTATAGGCGGGGATTAACTCCGGCCCTACCATTGGACTGGAGATAAAGCTAGAATTGCGGAGAATTTATATCTTCTCCCTAGTTAACTAGATATCACTTCTTGGCTATGCTTCAAAGTATACTTCGGACTTTTTTAATCGAAAGAGCGTATAAAGTAATGAATATATCAATTGGAACCATGTTTTTATCAACATTATTAAAGAAGACACAAGCAATTAAGTTTCCGTAATGGCCTCTATACGCTTTAGGCTTTCCAGCTAAGCACTGGGAAGTAGCCCTATTGGACGCCTAGTACCACCTGACTAATTCGTCCAATTGATGTACTCCCCAGAGCTTAGCTGGAAATCCTAACGCGTAGTGCCATCCATTACGGAAACTTAATTGCTGGTATCTTCTTTAATATTGTGGATAGAAACATGGTTCCAATTGATATACTCATTATTTTACACGCTCTTTCGATTAATAGAGAAATATTCTAACATAAAGTACCCTTTAAAGTTAGTAACTTATCCCAGAAGATTATTGCTTGAGTGGTGAAGTCTATAACGGTCGAAGAATTCCCGTTAAGAAATACCTCATTCGCCATGCAGGAACAATGTTTCAAAGTATATATTTTTGTCTTGGCTTCCGTTTAGCGAAACCTAAATTTAGGTTTTATACAGTCTCAATATATATATATATATGGGGTATTTCGCCTTCTTGGAGACTAGCTTTTAGCCTATTTATCCTTTCCTACTTTTTTATTCCTTCGAAGAGCATAGAAGATCTGCCCGAGAGAAAGTTTTTATCTCGTCATCTCCAAGCGAATTCACCATCTCTACTTTTTTCCCCCGATTATTTAGGTCAATCGTATCTCGTTACTTAATTCTTGACTACTAGAAAATAGAATAGATAATTCCATGCACTTACATGTTTCATTTTGAGCATGGAAATGTCATGGAAATTTGTTATGACCAAATAATGTCAGGGAAATCGAAATGTATTTTGAAAAATCCGAGAAATTGTAGAACTATAGTCACCAGAAGTATATAATATTTCTCTTCGAGAGAAGTGTATACCACAAAGTGGGGTAATTGTAACATGATTCTTCCAACATTATATTACATTTGGAGCAAGGTAACTAAACCGAATCACATACGCGATAAATAGTTCCCTCTTCATTACTCAGTTAATGCTTAACTATTTGCCAAGGGGCATGCGCTTGTGCGTTTTTGTCCCACGTCAAGGCAATAAAGGTTTGAGGGTTGATTGCTGAGGATTTAGTATACCAAACAGTTATAGAATTCACCCTAGCACAGTGCGATAGCTACCCATCTGAAGTTTGATGAGCGGGAGAGCAAACAATAAGGGTCAGCCTGGGAAGAATGATGTTACATAAGTATTAAGAGGATACAGAGTGTCATCCTTCTTCTATTATCCCCTTCTGGTGTCACTTATCTTTTGAATACTGTTGCCATTGAATCTTTTACACGTTCTTTGACACGCGTAAACAGTCTAGACATCAGAGCCGGAAATAAGAATTATTTCTTATAAGACATGTGTCCAGTGACCCTTCCTTTGACTGGAAAATATATAGGACACTGTCCACTGGAGACTCTGGAGTGCCCAAAAATAGTATCGAAACTTAAAGGGAAGCGCGGCTCCGTTGATGCCCCTTATATATGGCTTTTTTGCTACACAGTGGCTAAGCTTGTTAAAGGCTAGTTAAGCCAAAGGCAGGAACTAATGGGAAATAGTGCATCAGGTCTGATTGGTTCCTGCCTTTTGCAAGGTAAAATTCGTGTCCAGAAGATTAGCCAGAATGCTAGGGGTGAGCATGGAGCCGCGCTTTCCTTTAATAGTCAAGCTATCAAAACTTCGGTAAAATTTATTGGTCAGTTGTCCAGTGACCCCCCCCTTAGTTTTTTTTATATTATGGGACATTTTCAGATTTTATTGGACAATGTCCAGTGTCCTGTGCTTATTTCCGGCCCTGACACTGTCTAGTTAAGCGACTTCACCGACGTGAACGTTAGATTCTAGTCTATAGATTCAGGAATAGGCCTTTTATTGAACGCTTTTGATTGTCAAACTTATTTGTTGCTGTATGTTACTTATGGTGATCTGTATATATTGACAGGCGCTTAGGGGATTTAGTTTTCAGAAATGCTTTATGAAGCGACGCGCGTGATAGATACGGTGCTCTTTTATATTCTTCCTGGATCTTTGGATCTGCACACAATTTTATTTTTTATTGAAGCTTGGGACGTTTTGGGAATATTTATTCCTTTCTTACCTCTGAATCATGCTAAATGATTGAAGGGCCTGCTTTTGAAAGGTATATGGCCTGCCTTAACTTAAAGTACATCAATGCAGTCGATTTTTCTCTTTATGGTCTGTCTTATACAATTACTTTATGAAGGCATAAGTATATACCGTTTTCTTAACGCTGCTTGCTTACCGCAAACGGTCTGGCCTATTTTATTAACAATTTTTACACAAAATAGACTTCATACACACGCCCATGACGCAAATACAATGAAACTTACAAAAATGAACTAGCTATGGTACTGTACACGGTGTTGCTTGGGTGTTTTAGGAGATAGGAATTTACCCGGGAAGAGTTATCAGTCTATTTAGGCATTAAATACTAATAGTCTTTGTGTGAAATATCTCTTCATGACATGTTACCAAGAAGCGATATCTAGTTTACTAGGGAGAAGGTATAAGATGCCTAAGTATTCGCGCGCCATAGTCCCAGTCCCCTTTCAAAATACAAGGGGGGACGTAAAAGGAGGCCAGGCTATTTCGCCTCTCCTTAGGCGGAAAATACAGAATTTTCGTCATTCGCATCGCGCTGACGTGAGTTTTCAAGAACCAATGAGATGCTGGTTGTAATTTAGAGGCGGGGATTAACTCCGAACCTACATTACGTTTGGACTGGAGATAAAGCTAGAAATGTGGCCAATTTATACCTTCTACCTAGTAAACTAGACATCGCTTCTTTTTGTTACTAATAGTATTTTATGTGAAATATCTCTTCATGACTCGTTCTTTTTTAAGAAACAACACTTTGTAAACTTTTAATTCAGTATAGCTATGCTTAATTAGGGGGTTATTCTTAAAGCTAAAATGTATCTTGTCTAGAATAGTAGGTTCTTAACAGGCTTTGAAGGCTAGGGATTTGTCTCCGTCCCAACCTTGAGAAGAACTCAACCGAATCACTTCTAATGAACCTTCCCCCTTGTGTTACTAATATTAACCGTGCAGTTTGGTCAAATTCGGTAACAACTATGCATAGACAAGCGTACAAACAAACCACTTCATCAAATATAAAGACTTCATATTCTCTGAATGCAACATCTTGCAGAACTTGAAAACTCAAAAGTAAAAGATCGGCCTTTTTTTAAACATGAAAGGGAAGATACTAAACAAATAAATTATCTCTTATTGCAAAATAATTAGCATTTAATTAGTCTTAAAAACGAGACTGGTTTAGTGGCGTCCGCTAGCCAGAACCCCTTACACTTACGGGTTTGGCTAGCAGATACCTCTAAACCTGGCAAGGCACTATTGCGTTTTTAAGACCAAATAAATGGTTATTACTTTCAAATAAGAGATCGAGAGGTTCGCTCCGTGATATTCCCGTTACTAATAGAAAGACGGAGACAAAAGTTATGGATTTTTATTATAAAAAAATCCATTTTTCTCCCTGACGCGTAATGATTTTATCATTTTGCACAAAGGAATTTTTTCTGCGTGAGAGAGAGAGATGGGGAGAGATTTCTCGGTAAGGACCTATAATTTCAATTGGGTCTGAACGATTCAAAATCGCCAGAAAGCCCAATTCTATAGCACGTTCCATTTGGCAGAAATAATTAATAACTCGAGAGCTTTTTCGCTTCTTCTAACGAAAAACCACGGTATACCCCTTTACTATTTCGATCGGTATGCGCGAAATAAACTTGGGTTTACTCGGAACGCCGATCCAAACCAAAAGCGCGATCCGCAAAGATTTTTACAAAAAATATTGATTTTTTTTTTGTTACAAACTGCTGAATAAAAGCGAGGAGCAAAGGAATAGCAAAGGGGTTGGATACTTCCCAAATTAATTTCTGCTCTTGGAAATAAGTACAACTAGTAGGGTATAGAGTAATTATTCAATAAAAAAGAAGTGTCATTGCACGGGGTTGTATGGTTTGTAATAGAAAAAATTTTTAATTTGAGTTTAATTTGTGTTTTTTACCATCTGGGTATAAAGATTATTTGGTAATCACCTTATTGCTATAGATAGTTTTTGCTAAAAGGGGCTCCACTCAGATTAAACTTCAGTGCATTGCAGCCTGTTGAGTCGAGCTGGTCAAGTACTGAGGGAAACTGAACTGCTAGCCTTTATCTCTGCAATCTCTTGACTCAGAAAACGCGTCACCAACGTACTGGCAACACTGGGCTAACGGAAATGTCCCCTCCTTTATATATCTCTTAAAATTGTTGTTTATTCTTTAAGAACACAAGTTTCAATTCGTTTATTTTCAATTTCAACCGATCTGCCTGCATGATTGATATTAGTAAAACTAGGGGAAGGTCCATTAACAATGGTTTAGAGTTTGAGAACTTTCTAGATAAGATACTTAAAATTTTAGCTTCATAATTAACTCCTAATTTAGCCTTGGTTTTTTTAAAATTGAAATTGAGAATTGAAGACAGGAAATTCTTCTCGGTTTTCAGACTACCACTCCATCCCTCTCTTCTTCAAGGCTTAGATAGTCTATTATACAGTATCCTGATAAGATTATGTCTACCAACATATGATATAGCGTTCTCATTAATTTTCTCCACCATTTATCAATAATCAAAGAAAATATAAGCAGTAAATTATTTATTAGGTTTAATACCATCACTTTACTGTGGCTAAATTCAGGGGATTACAGAGACTACAGAGTTTAGGAGGGCTCTTAACTGAGCTTTTGATGAACTGCGCCCTCGGGAATTAGGCCGGGCTCTTGCGGTTGTAACGCGTTTGGCTTATTTCGAAACATTTACAAAGTATCCAACCCCTTGGAAGAGGTTGGATATGTAGGAGAAACAAGTAGAAAAAAAAATGCAATAAATTTCCGTTGACGTTTTTTTGGCTCAGATACGTTCTGTTACTTTCCTGGTATACAATTTTGCGCGAAAAGGCGAGATATACATTAAACGAACGAACGAACGAGATGGATTTTATTATTTTTTATTTCTCTACATTTTTGTTAGAGTTTTATTTGAAGAAAAGTATAGGCTTAGTTATAAATAACAAAGAGTGCAGACTAAATTCACCCAGTTATGACTTTTATGGGACCACACGCTGATAAAGCGTACGTAGCCATAGGTGTGAGAGATACATTTTTTTATATCAACAGAATTCTTACTCATAATATGACAAAGTGTAGCATATAGTTCGAAAGATTTTCTCATACGTGTTTTTCAAAGGTAAAGGTGTTTATAAAGAATGTTTTTAACCATCACGAATAATACAGCTCCAAGGGAATAGCTTCTTTTTGCCTTAGACAAGATTCGGCCTCGACTTGGACTGCATGTCTTTGAGACGCGATTACAGTAAAAGAAAAAAACTTTGAAACCATGTTACGTAACATTTTGTTGTTAATAACATAGTACTTTAATGAGAGAATGCAGTTATTATTTTAAAATTCTAAAACAGTTCAAAAAGGTTTCAAACTCCGTCAGTGTAAACTAGGAGCATACTCTATGGATTTAAAATTTGCCCATATTACTCCGGTTTTTGGTTGGGCATAAGCTTTAGAATTTTAGGTGGTACCTGGTTATAGCAACAAGAACTTCTAAAGGTACTAAAATATCTCCACCGAGAGGTGACTTGCGCTCAATGATAGCCAACCATGAAAAGCATGCTGGATTTTTTTAAACAGTTACTGATGGGCCCCCAACATAAGGATATTTTTATTGGTAGTGAAGCTTGCAAGTTAGCCCCCTCTATCGCAATTATTTTAGTTGTCACAGACTAGTGAGGGTGGCAATATTTATTATTTAGACAAAATATTTACTAGTTAAGTTGACTAGTGAGTCCCCAGGTTTCGATTTGCTTTATTAGTCAGGGTAATTCTTTTAGTAGTCAAATGCCTTGAAAAGCGCCTTATGTACAGCCCTAATATACTCCAGACTCGAAATTTCCTTCCTCAAGGTGTAAACGCGGCGCAATTTTACGCGTCCAATATCCTCATTTGTAACGTAGCAAGTTATACCCTTGGAATTGTATTATAACCTCGCAATAGTACTGTTAAATTTTCATTTATTTCTTCTCTCTTTCAAAATTATTAAAACATTCTTTGTACGTAACCGTCTGCATTCGTTTCGTAGACGCCTTTATAACTATCACCTTACATAAATTGGCTCAAGCTGCCGACATATTTTGTTTTTATAACTATGGGAGGATCCCTTTTAAAAAAACAAAAAATAAAAAGGCATTCCGCTGGCCGTTTTTCACGCTTGGAAACTTCGCGATGATAGCGTAGCTCTTTTTCCTTCAGACAATTACCCCTTTTTGGCCAAAAATAGGTCAAATATCTCCGCAGCCTGTTTTATCTCAAGAAAGACCGTTTGAAGTTGAGACCACGCTGCATAACGGACCACCGAGATAACACAGTCTAATCCCCTATACAGGGTGTTTCTGAAAGCTCTGTCAGAAAATATGGGTTATGTTTAAGTTCATTTAGGCGTTTTCGAGTCGAAAATGTAACTTCTATGACATTTTGTTTCAAGGGAGAACGTTTTCGAGTTATGATTGGAGTATTTTACGGGTGACCCCCTTAAATGTAATTAAGAAACTGAAAGACAATGATTTCTAATTTAATTAATGGGTGAAACAGTCAAATCACAACTCGAAAACAGTGGCCCGGACGGCAAAATGTCGTAAGAAGTTACATTTTTGACTCAAAATCGCCCAAAGAACATCTCCCTTAATTTCTGATACACCTTTCAGAAACACCCTGTATATTTTCTTTATATTCTAACGTAATGCATATGCGTACACTACCGCGTTGGCTTCTGCTAAGTTTTCTTATTCGTTATACCTCTCTTATCTCTGAAGTGTTAGATAAGGTTTGTTTAATATTTTAATTCTGTGAAATATTGCGTTTATGTGAAGATTATACTTAAACACGTAAACAGCCGTTTTTAAATTAAATATATATCATAAGTTTATTAGATATGTACCGTTCCATAAGTTTGACACTAGTTATGGAGGATTACCCGAGGAGTGACGTGGGTTGGCGTACATGACAGGATTTCGTAAAGCGGCGTCTAAATAGAGAAGATAACTGATGGTATTATTTTAAAAATTGGATTAGGCCCTTCAAAACGGTTACAAACTCCCAAGTGCAAACGCGACTTCAATCGTAGTCCTACTCAGATTATAGCATTAAAGGGCGAGAAAGTCTCTTAACCGAGAGATGGGACTTTAAATCGTTCAAAAAGTATTAATTGATTCTCACATTAATCAATTTTCTTGGAAAACTAGAAATATTTTTTTTTTCTATTTCAGAGTGCCATTAATTTCATTATTTAAATGGATCCCTTTTTAAATAAAATTTCCATCTAATTAGGTAGGTTTCTGGAAATAACCCTGAAGCTGAGTTCCATTTACCTTAATTGAGACGCAAGGTGCCACGGTAAAGGCCCATTGAGACGTTCACGTTGATGAAGTCGCTTTGCTCGTTTGCTGTGGTTTAGTTTAAACAAATGCCACTAGATGCTCCCATACTCGAGGGGTGGAATTGACGAACTCTCTAAGCTTAGCAAAGGCTAGTTTTAGCTCTGCCCTCATGGACGAGGTCTGATTGGTTCCTGCCTTTGGCAAGGTATAATTTGTGTGTAGAAGATCAGCCAAAATGTTATGGAATGGCAGCTGCCACTTTAAATTTGCTTCACGCGTGTCAACGACTACTTAAAATGGCACCACCTCGTTAGTGCTTTTTCTTAGCCGTAGCTCACTCGATCATGTCCCAACTGAAGCGTGATCGAGTGGGCTACGCTTAAGCAGACGATATATGAAACGTTTTAGGATTATCCACTGGAGTGTGCAGAAATTGTGTCGCATCTTAATAGTCATGCTATCAAAATTTCGGAGAAAAGTTATTGGTCAAAATGTCCGGTGACTACCCTTAGTTTAAAAAATATATATATATAGGACATTTTAAAGTTTTATTGGACAATGTCCAGTGTCCAGTGCTTATTTCCGGCCCTGTCCATGGCTGTATTTGACTTTTTCGATCCGGCTTTGTAGTATTCAACTCCCAAAGAGTCAAAGACTAGTTTAAATTTTTTTCTAATTTCCCAGACTTATACGCGATTCGTTTTATGTCGGCTGCTCTCGCGTCTGAACACGGAAATGAACGAGGCGACCGACGGGAAGGAACGTAAGATCTTAAGCCTACTACACACTACGCCGTTTTGCGACGCGGCGTGGCGTGCCGTTTTTACGGCGTCAACGTCGGTGGTAGGTACGTTGCGCCACGCGACGGTTGCAGGGTTCACATTTTCGCGTCGTGGCGGGAAACTGTATTTTCAAAAATGGATTCGAGTGATGAGGATGATTTAGTTCTTGCCATAATTTTAAGTAGAAGAAGAAGAAGACGTAAAAATAGAGATTTATGGCTTCATCCTTATTTAACTAGGCGAAATCAGCTTTCGGAATTTAATACACTCTTGAGCGAATTTAGATTAGAGAACAAGGAATTGTATTTTCAATACTTTAGAATGTATCCATCTACAATGGACTTTCTATTAAGTTTAGTTGGCCCTAGGCTCAAAAAAATTCATACTCAGTTTCGTGAACCTATTTCTGCGAAAGAGCGGCTAGCACTAACATTGAGGTAAGATATAATATATAATAAAAATTTCCATTATTCTCTCTCGTTACTTTAATGCGTTACTTTAAAAATAGATATTTGGCTACAGGAGATAGCATGCAAACTGTGTCGTTCACAATGAGGGTAGGAAGGTCCACCACTTCTCAGATTATCAGAGAATCGTGTGGTATTCTGTGGGATGCACTTCAGAGTGAATATCTTCCTCAACCAAGTTTAGCACAGTTTTCATCGATTAGTCGGTACTTTTGGCAAAAATGGCAATATCCTAATTGTTTAGGTGCCATTGATGGCAAACACATTCGAATTCAGGTACCGATCTATTCACATAATGCTGATTCAATGTGAATTTCCCTCATTATTTTGCAGGCGCCGCCCAACTCGGGTAGTGACTATTTTAATTACAAGAAGTTCTTCAGCATAGTTCTGTTGGCCATTTCTGATGTGCAATACAGACTAGTCACTGTGGATATTGGTGATAGTGGTCATCACAGTGATTCGGGAATTTTGGGAAATTCGGCATTTTGGAAAGCCCTGACAACAAACAAAGTGTCAATTCCTCCACCAGCTTCTTTACCCGGTACAAATGAGGTCATACCTCATATGTTTATAGGAGATGCTGGATTTCCACTTAATAAGTATATTATCTGTAACCTAAAAATCTTTGGTTTCCCACACTAATTATTGTTATTTCATGAAGGTTTTTAATGCGTCCTTATAACCGCCCTAATTTGCCAAAGGAGCAAAGAATTTTTAATTATCGACTTTCTCGAGCCAGGCGAATAGTGGAAAACACTTTCGGAATTTTAGCAGCAAGGTGTGCGAAATACGACACATAACATTATAATAATGCTGTGAAATTATAATAATGCTGCGAAATTTACAAAAACTAGGTGGAGGATCCTACTCAGAGCCATTATTGCATCCGAAGACACAATGTTGGAAGTTGTGAAAGCTATATGCGTTCTCCATAACTTCCTAAGACAAATTGAATTGAACAAGAAGTCAAATTGCGAAAACCGATACTGTCCACCTAATTTTGTAGATCGTGAAAATCAAAATGGCGAAATCATTTCTGGTGAATGGAGACAAGAAGCGGATCTTGACGCTGTCAGGAATTTGAGAAGATTGGGTCGCCAGGGGGCTAGAAATCACACCATGGAAAGTGAAGATATTCGTGTAAAGCTAACCAATTTTTTCAACTCAGAAATTGGTAGCGTATATTGGCAAGACTCTCACATATAATTCTAATTATTTTCATTGAAAATAAACTAGTTTTCCGGAATGCGAATTATTTGTTATTTAATGAAGATGATAAGTTTTACATGGCTGATTATGAAATTTAAATGAGTATTACATGAGTATTCTTCATTCTGAACCATACTGAAGATCGAATAAAATATCTTCGATCTTTTTTCGAGCTAAACATTGTTTCATCGGTTCCAGAGCTTCAATTCTTGACACCAAAGACATACAATATAGTTCTACTGAACTTTTTGGTTTAGATTCGGTTGTAGGTTTTTTCTTGCATGCAATTGATTTAAGAATTTCCATCTCCAATTCCTCTTTTCTTTTTTTTTGCACTTGTTGGTGTTTTAACAGGCATATTGATAGCTGAAGTTTGTTCACTAAAAAGATAAAATATTTGGTGGAAATGGAGTTTACTGTAGGTTTTAAATGAGGAGGTTGACAAATTTTGGAACTGCTCAATAGGATTATACATAGTTAAGTACCTAAAATTAGAAGGTTCAACATCACATGTTACTTCTACATCTGGTGGTATTACGTAACCACCAACATTGACACCCTCTGGTAAATCCGCACCTTCTCCTGGAAGACCTTCCACTGTTGAGCTGGTGGAATTGTCATTGTTGATGGAATTGTCATTGTTGATGGAATTGTCATTGTTGGTGGAATTGTCATTATAGTTGGAAATTGTGCTGGAAAAATGATGAGAAGGTTGCTAGAATAATCAGTTTTTATTTTGGCTATAATAGTTAACTAACCTTTTATGTTTTATATGGTCATTTAAAAAGCTCAACTGAGCGAATAAAGGCCATTTTTGACTAGCAAATGCTTCTGAGCCTGTCGGTAGATTTGCATTTTTTTTTTCCCTCGTATACCTATCTCTGATTGTTTTCCACCTTTTCTTTGCCTCACTCACTATACTCAGGCAACAAAAACAGAACTTAAAACTAGCATATTGACTCATAAAGAAGCCATGAAAAAAATTCATACACCAGCAGTACCATTCCGATGATTCCATAAACAAAAAACTAGCCAAGGCTTAACTATACTTTTGTACGTTAAAATTCTTACCTGTTGAAGATACTTCTCTTGCTATTTCTCCCCATAAAATTTCCTTCTTTCTAAAATCTTTGAAGTCTGATCTGGTCAGATCGTATATTTGAGGTCTGTCCCTCACGGCATCGACTAGTTTCTCGTCGAAATTATCGAAGTGCGCCATATTAAAAATTACTTTGTACTTTTTTCCAAAGAAAAAAACGACACGCACGCCACCAAAAGTTCGGAATTCGAAGCTTTGGCGTTTGTCAGCGTTGCGTTTGCGTCGCGTCAAAAGCGTACCGTTTTGGCAGCGTTTTCACAACGTTTCGAAAACGCCGCGACACGCCGCGACTCGCCGCGTCGCAAAACGGGGTAGTGTGTAGTAGGCTTTACTCTTCATCTGAATGGGCCTTAATGTATCACGCGCTGCCAACCTGAAAGGAAAGAGAAATAAAAAGTTCTTAAACCATAAATTTAATACCTAATACTACGTATGCTTGTAACTTCCAACTCTACACGGGCTGAAAAGTACTTAATTTTAATTAGATTTTAATCTGTCCTAATGGAAAGCACATACATTTTGGGATATTGAAAAGCGTGTAATATAGCGATACAGTTTTAATGCCGCCTTACCCGTATAACTATAGTTATATAAGTTAATAGAAGTAATATTTAATAAGTTGAACTGACGCGTTAGTGCAATGCAACCAGTTTTAATCGCACGCGTGATATCGAGTGATTTGTTCCTCAGGTTTATTGTATGTTTTGGTAATTATTTACGTTACTAAGAATATACGGGCACATCACTGTAGCCTCTGGCACTCTGGCAGGTGTTCCTCAGGTTTGTGTGTTCTGGAAATTATTCACGTTAAGTAAGAACATACGGGCACATCACTAAAGCCTCTGGCACTCTGGCAGGTGTTACTCAGGTTTGTGTGTTCTGGAAATTATTCACGTTAAGTAAGAATATACGGCCACATAATTGTAGCCTCTGGCACTTTGGCAGGTGTTCCTCAGGTTTGTGTGTTCTGGAAATTATTCACGTTAAGTAAGAACATACGGGCACATAATTGTAGCCTCTGGCACTCTGGCAGGTGTTCCTCAGGTTTGTGTGTTCTGGAAATTATTTACTTTAAATAAGAATATACGGCCACATAATTATAGCCTCCGGTACTCGGGTAGGCCTACCAACCTCGCCTACTGTTTTTGTTTTAACATTGGTTAAACCATAAGGAAATCATATAATCATAAGGAGATCATATGATTTCCTTATGGTTAAATGTAAAGTAGCCACATCCGCATTTATTTCAAATCTTTATTAGTTTTAGCATAAGTTTATAAGATATGTTCCATAAGTATGTATATTTGTAATGTTAGAGACTAAGACTTACTGATAGCTTGTTTGAGAAATACACGAGACTCGGTTTTGCAGTCCATCTTCCTATTTAGTACTAACTTTGAAAGTGCCACACCAGGCGTCTCTTTACGAGAATCTATGAGGTTTCACCCACGTCACTTCATGACTATCTCTCAGTAACCAGAAGTAAATGAACCGAAGTTACCGGAGAGGGCAAAATTTGTATAATGCGTTTTCCATAACGTGGGGGTAGTAAAAATCAAGGTAGCTGTACCTCTACCTGAATCGTCTCGAAATTTAACGCTGGCACTAAAGACCATAGTTACAGCTTAGTTACAAATCCGCGCAATATCGTTAGTATGAATAAACAGTCGTTGTTTCAGAAATAGGCGTCTGCTTCTATCTTAGGAGCCTAGGCCCTAGGCTTACGTTCGATAATGGATGAAAACATTAGGGATGATCTTTTGACATACCTTTCAAATATTAATCGACCATTTGTGACTTCAATTAAGTCGGGAAAGATTTATTGAAATTCTAAAGTCAGACATTGGACCAAAGTATGTTAAAAGTCTTCTTATCCTACTCGAAAAGTTTTTCAATGAGTGTAAACCTCTCCGCAAAAGAATCTTCCGAGGGAAATATATCCTCTTCCGAAGAAGTCGCCATTTTTAAAAACTCTAACTAGGCCTAATTCCCGGAAAATCCGGTTACTCGAACATTGGCCGCTTGGTGGCGTTTTCAAAATTGTTGTGACTCGAAAGAGTAGAGGAGCGAGACTATCGTCGGGGTTGAAATATAGGGGTTTGTGAGGAACTTGTGCTTAATGAATAAACAATACGACTCCGGTAACTTCGGTTCATTTACTTCTGCAGTAACCAGAGACAAACTTAAGTCACATATCTAATGCACTTACGGTTTTACTTAGTTTATTCTGAAATAAAATACCTTACATGGGTTTCTATGGGAAATCAATTTTGTATCGAAAATGTCCAAAGTCCATCGTTTACTGTCTTATTTACATGATTTGAGTGTTTTAGGGATGACCCCTTAATTAATCATTGTCTTTCAGTTTTTTAGTTAAATTTAAGGGTTCATCCATAAAACACTGAAATAATAACTTCATTATTGGGTGTCCATTATGGGCAAAATGTCATAGAACATTTTCGACTCAAAATTGATTGCCTATCCCTTTTTGAAACAAACTGGAAGTAGACGAGGATGAATTTTGAATCTTAATCTTTTCATACGTTCTTATTAGTACGAATTAATTCTTGGTCTAAACGCATCTCATCTAGTGTATTTAAACTAATCCCTTACATATAAATTAATCTCCTAACTCCAAATCAATTAAAATACTTTAATTATCTTTTCAAACTTTTAAGCCTGTAATATATATTTATAGAAATATCAGCTTCTGTCTCTCCCAATCCCAAATTTTCCTCTCTAGAGAGGGTCTTTCTAATTTGTCCGTACAATAATCGAGGTGGCATCCTTTCCTGACCCCTCCCCATCCGCCCCTCTTTTCCCGGTCGAGTATCTTTTGTCCAATTTGGTTGAAATTGTTGACCTCCTTTTGCAAACTAGAATAAATACGCAATAAGCGTCTAATGATCGAACACGAACCTTTACAACAATAGCGCTAGCTCCCCCGATCCCCGACTCTATCCATCCATTCTGTCTGGTCAGTTTTGGATTGGTCCATTCCTAGTGCTGAGGGGATGGTCACTTCCTGGATAAAACTAAAATAATACATACTTCAGAAATAAAACCCAGGAGTGAGGAAAGTCCGAATGAATGATAATAAACGCCCAGCAGAAACCGCTTTGCTGTATAAGTCGGAAAGTAAACTTTTTATCCGAACGTTACTGTTAAGTAGGGCGAACGCGATTAGAAATATTGTTAGAATCTGCCGCCATCTTGAAAAATGGCGGCCAGAAACGTGTTAAATCTTTGTGCAATAACTTCCGCGCGTTTCAACCGATTTATTAGTAATATTTCGCTGTATTATGTATAGACGAAACCAGGAATACATACAGCCATAAGTTCATAAGATATGTTCCATAAGTTTCTCACTGGATACTGAGAGCTTGTCATGAAGTGGCATAGGTCATAGATTCTCGTAAAGCGATACCTGGTTAGGAGCTGTTAAAGGCTGAGTACAGACTAAATAGGAAGATGGACTGCAAAACCGAGTGTAGTCGATTCTTGCGTCGTTCTCGAACTAGCTCTCAGTAGATCTCTAGCACTACGAAGTGTAGGGAGTGTCATACTTCTGGAACATATCTTATAAACTTATGATACAACTGATAGAAATTCTTGCGTACCCAACAATTGTCTCAACGTGTCTAGGTGGATTTTGTGAGAAGAGCTATGGACTAGTCATTACGTATGACGAATTTTACCTCACTGCGCGTTCCTGACTTCGCGATGCTACAAACCAATGAAGTCCAGTTAAAAAAACGTCAGAATTATGTCGGCGTGGCGTAAAGTACGCAAGACCTGCCCACAACACCCGCGTGATATATGGAGGTATAATAAAGGATTCCTATTAGACCTGCATCTGAAAGGGACACCATACACTATAGCTTAAGTTGGAGATACTTACTTCCCCCTATTTACTTCTGCCTATAGCGCACAAATTTTAATTATCAAAGTTATATTCCCCTCGGATGTGACGAGGTAATGCAGCGTAAAATAAAGAGAAAGGGTTTGGTTGCTTTTCTCTTGGCCCCCTTTTTGGTCTTTTATTAACGGTTTGACAATAAAGCGGTCTTTTGTCGAGGGTATGCCCCCAGACTACTTTAATCCCCGTGTTCCTCCATCAATTTTCAAAGCTAGTTTTTGCTTTAGAACCATAGAGGGATTAGGAGCAACGGTTTCCTTTTTTTTTTTTTTTTCATCCTTTGTTTTCAACTGAAATGCGGCAAATTACTTTCTATATAAAGCCCGTCTTTTTTGGGGCGAAATTTGTCAGGTTTTTTGGACATAGGACATAGCTGCCGGGGTTTAAGCCAGTTTAATCAGTTATACTGCGAGAGAGCTTATTTTAGAGAATTGAATTAGAATATTTAATTTGTGTTTGTGATATCCTGAGTTTTATACTATAGCTAATCCATCTGCTCTATTAAAAGAAAAACCGGGGCTAGAATTTTTAATTTGTTTTTATTTTTATTTTTATTTGGAAGATCATAAATAATAATGAATATTGTAAATTAAGTTTTCTTAACGGCCCCTACGCGTAAGGCCTCTCTGAGAACTTTGCGAAGGAGGACTCCAGACCAGGGTCTACACCTATTGGACGAGAAGTATCACCTGACGGATTTTGTCCAATATGGGAAGTGAGGGTCATCTTTGATATTGTAGACTAGCTGTTACCCGCAGCATCGCTCGCGTATAGAACTTCCATCAAAATGATATAATGAATGGGTAGATTTTACTGATGACTAATATTTTTGTAGCACCCTAGGAGCGAAGGCACTCGGCGTTGCCCGTCAGCCCGCCGGGATATTTTTTATTACTTTTCATGCGGACATTATTCCATAAAGAAGGGTTTTTAAATTTCTGGCCGCCATTTAAAAAGATGGCAACAAATCGAAGCCATCCAGCCCGTCTATAGGTTAAAGGAAACCAGTCTACTAAATATTTGTGAAATCGGTTGAAACGCGCGGAATTTGTTGCATAGAGAAGATTTTTTTACATTTCTGGGCGCCATTTATTAAGATGACGGCGGATTGGAAAAATCTTTCTTAGCACGCGCCTACTACTTATGAGTAACGTTCCTGCAAATTTTCAACCTTCTATGGCAAGCCGTTTGGGCTGGGCCTTGATTATCAGTCAGTCAGTCAGTCAGGACTATTACGCTATTTTAAGTAATGAAGAAAATAAAATGTAGTCCGGATTTAATCTTTAATGCTATTGATGAAAGTAAGGCTAATCTATAGTTCATGAATTAATATTAGTATTAAGTGTGTTTATTATAGGAACTTTATGTTGTTTATTATTATCGAATAAGGCCCTTAATTATTTGAATTAATGAAGCTTAACGACCGAGGATGTCTTTCATAATCCCACTTAATCGCAATTTACGGAGCTGTCAAGTTCGCTGTATAAACTCTCTCCCTCTTGAATTATGAATTCATCAGAAGAGCTTTAACGAAATTCTTAATCGTGTAATAATTTTCCGAGTTCAAGGTGCTAGGATTTAAATGTCCTCTTATGCCTTCGAGGGTCTAGGCACTAAAGGGATTGCATTACCCATTACCGTAATAGGTGTACGGGGAATATGTGAGTAAATAACCCCTCTGATAAAGATGAACTCCAAGGACCATTTAACCTATTAATCATAAGTGAATAATATACACGAAATAAGTTAAACAGAAATTTAAATAATGCAACTTTCAAAATGAGGGAGGGACTGTCGTATGGTCTGCTTGAGATAGGGTTAAGACTGAACATTGAATGGTACGTGCTCCCAAAGAATTTAGATAGGGCTTCAACGTTACCAGTCCAAAAAATCCCTATTGTTTAAAGACGTCTTTGTTGTCCACATAGCCAATCCAATGTTTCGTCATAAGAAAAACAAGGTGTCAAAACATCAGAATCTATTTTACCCCTGGCTTTTTAAAAGACAAGGTCTACTAAGTTAAACATACTAATTTAAATAATGTAACACCGCGGTACCAGGTCTTATCTATACTAAAGGACCCCAATATGGCGGCGTTGCATCATAGTGAATCATCGAGAATATAGTGGGGGAAGAAACTTGGGATCACAACACCACATTCCTATGTATCTTGAAGGAGAGAGGGATGGAGCGGTACCTCCATACTTAAAACCACTGTTAAAACTTTGCATCTGGACCACCATCTACGGCAACGAACTCCTACCAGCATCCTAAATTAGTTTTTTAGGCTTTTTTTGTAACTACGTTTAACTGGGGGTTAATCATAAAGTTAAAATAGGAACTTCTTTACAGACTTAATGAATAGGGGTTCGCTTCTGTCCCAATCTTGAGAAGAACTCAACCTCCAAACCACTTCTAATAATAAACCTTCCCCCCCAGAGTTACTGATATCAACCATGCAGTTTGGTCAACCAAATTCGGAAATTAACGAATATAATTGTGACTGTGCATAAAGATCAAACAAACAACTTTCTCAAATATATGTAAGATGTATGAGAGGCTCAATATCCTCCATCCCTATGATCCCATAGGTGAGGTTGACCACCCTCTTTAATATATGAAACCTTTTCCGAAATCGGGTTATAGGCCTACCTCTCCGGTATCTATCCACTTTTCCTTCCGTAGCAACCGCAATTTATCCCAAAACTACAATCTTTCAATCTAACTTATAACTTCCGTCTTTTCTACGTATTCTATACCTTAATCTTTCCTATATATAAGAGTATAACACCCCGCAGGGTTAGTGTAAACGTTTTCCGAATGTTTCTACAGTTTTCTTCAACGTTACCTGATACCGGGAACCAGGAAATAAAAGGCACGCTTAGCCTTTGATACCCCTATCGGGTTAAGGTGGTTACGTTCATTTTAGGAGACCATCGTTGGAGCCGCAGTCTCGTTTCCTTAGTAACGCCAATGTCCCTCGGTAACGGGAAACATTTTCAAAGGCCCCCGGGAATGTCTTTACCACTTATGGTCAACTACGCCTCGACTCTGTTTTCGAGGAGTTTGTGTAAACTCGGACGGTCATAACTTGAAGTGTTCTGTAAATATTTCAGAACGTGGTTTGTTTGTTTTTATGCTTAGGCACAATTCGTTAATTTCCGAATTTGATTTGACCAAACTGCGTGGTTGATATCAGTAATATTTGGGGGAAGGTTCATCGGAAGTGGTTTGGTTGTTGAGATCTTCTCAAGGTTGTGAGGGAGTCGAACCCCTAGCCACTGGCCCATTATAGAACGCCATCTTCTGGGCCCATAGCACTTGATGTTTATGAATAACCCACGATTAAGCATAGTTTTATTGAATTTAAAAGTTGCAAGAAAGGTTGGTTTCATAAAGCGACTGTCGGCTCCATTGGCACCCCTCACATTCTGGTTCATCTTCTACAGACAAATTTTACCTTGCCAAATGCATGAACCAAACAGAATTCGTTCATGATGGCGGAGTTAAAACTAGCCTTTGTTAATCTTAGAGGGGCAGTCAACTCACCCCTCGATTATGGGAGCATCTAGTGGCGTTTGTTTAATCTAAACCACAGCCGAAACTTTCTTCAAAACAAAGTCATGCAGATGTTTTATATTTGTGGACCTAAACATTAAGTACTTCGTGTTTAGTACTTACTTAGACCTTAGACGGCAATAGAAAAGTAGGTGCCATATTTATGTAAAAGTGCATTTAATCAGACCTAGCGCTACCTACAGACGTGCAGACTATAGCCGTGTTTACACTGCGCACTTTGAAACCGTTTTGAACAGTTTTGAAAAGACCAAGGCCTAACCCATTTTTATAAAAAAAATGTAATTTCATTTTCTCATAGAGCACTTAGAAACAAAATGTACGACCATTCTCCAAAACAGTTGAAAACTATTTGAAAGTGTCTGAAGGCCTTTTCAGACGATACTACTTTTTAGACTCATTTAGATGAGTCAACTTGAGTTGAGTAAACTAGTTGGGTTGTGTCATCTTGGATTAATAATAGTTACACTAATATTAATCCAAGGTGTCATAAAGTTGTGTGAACTGAAGTTGGACAAGTTGAAGAACCAAATGAAAAATTTATCACGATCCAATTTTTGCGGACTCGAGTTAAAAGTTGTATCGTCTGAAAAGTCCTTTAGTGTAAACGAGGCCCAGTTCGTGTTTTACATTCAGTCACGAATTTCAGTTTGAAGTTTTTGGTAAACTGTGCTACATACAACACGCAGGAAGGATTGAATTCGAGGCTGGGGGTCCATAGGGGTTGATGGAGTGAGGAGTATATGACACTGTTTTGAAATGAGATAGGATGTAATATGGAAACCCTTCTCTATCTATGTCCGTGTTTCCACCCACTCTCCAACTCTGTATATAGATCCGGTTTACGATATGTTAAGCCTCGGTTCGTCTGGCCTCAAAAAAAAAAAAAATGCTGTTAAATTCCCCACTTTTTTTGAGTGTTATGCGGGATCATGCTATTCCATTACTATTGGATAAAATTCGCGGGAGTTAGGTTTTTTATTTTTATTTTTATTCTTATTCTTTTTGGAGGATTTCATCGTCCAATCGATAATATGATTTGAGAAATCTGTGGTATGTGAAATTTCGTTCGGTTCGTTCACGTAATGTAGTTTAACTTCGAGAAATGCAATTTTGAAACCGATTTTCAAAGACATTTTATTCTTCCAATTGAAGGTTTATTATATTATTTCCCGATTCTTGTTTACGAGGATTTCTATATAGTTACAAAGAATTTTTCTTATTCGAATCAAATTTTTTACGAAAGGGTTTTTTACGTAATGCATCTCAAATCAATGTAGTTTTTGTTATCTTTTTATCTTTGCTTATCTGTACATCATCAGAGGAGCTTAAAGGAATACTCCGAGCTGGATTTTTCTTTTTTAATCAAAAGAGCGTTTAAAATAATGAATATATCAATTGGAACCATGTTTCTATCTACAATATTAAGGAAGATACGAGTGAATTAAGTTTTCGTAATGGCGCGTAATGGACACTACGCTTTAGGCTTTCCCGCGACGCACTGCGAAGTACCCCTATTGGACGCCTGACGGATTCGTCCAATAGGGGTACTTCCCAGTGCTTCACAGGAAAGCCTGTCTTAGTATAGTGATTTTGTATTGTATTTTATTGTATTTTGTATATTATTATTCCGGACCTGTGAACACCAAGAGTGTTCCTCCCTGATTTAAAATGGATTGTTTCCAAAAGGTCAATAAACCATTCATTCATTCATTCATTACGGAAACTTAATTGCTTATGTATCTTCTTTAATAATGTTGATAGAAACATGGTGCCAATTGATATATCAATTATTTTATACGCTTTTTCGATTAAAGGTTAAAAATTCTAGGAATGTGTACCCCTTTAACCTTACCAAGTCCAGTCCTCGAATAATATAAATCTTTTAAATTATGTTAATGCCTCATAATAGAACGCATTTATAATCACGCCTGATTTTACATGATTTTACGAACAAATTTATTTGGTTCTTTGTTACCGGCTTTGATTACTTTTTAAGACCAAGGTAAGAAAAACCATAAAAGGTAACATTTCAGTTCGCTTTTTACCACCACCTTGAAGCTCGAACCCGCCACAGTGTATTAAAGTAAAAACGACAAAAGCACAGCGGATTCGATGCAACTAAAAGCTTCAAACTAAAAATATAAAAAAAAAACACTGAAAGAAAGGCTCCTTGTCCTGTGAAATCGAATCTGTCGAAATGTTAGGAGGAGGTCGAATTAACCAACTAAAGTAAAGAATGGTCAGATACGAACGAAGTTAACGGGTCAATGCCTATAGAAAGGTGACCAGCACTGACCACTCCTATTCTTCTCTTATTTCTTTCTTTCTTTCTTACTTCCACTTCTCGAAGTATAGAAAGACTTTTTCTTCTTTCCCGTGGCTTAAGGGTTCAGACGTGTGACTACCGACTATTCTCTCTTACATAAGTAAAATCAGTATTTGTAAGTTTATAAGAACAGTGCTTAAATTAGCCATTAAGCTATTATAGACCAGTAACAGTTAGGCATTATAGATAACCCCTAATTATGCATCGTTTTATTCAATTTGAATTTTGAAAATTCTAAAAAAACATAAGCAGATATTTCATAAAGGTATTTATTGTTCAGTGTCTACAATCATAGACAGATAACTCTTTCCGGTTTCCAGTCCCTTTAAACACCCCTTGCATCGTCAGGTAGTTGGCTAGTATATTTTAAACTTATAAGAGAAGTATAACATTTATGCTGTGTGTATGTTGCCCCTGAAAGAACGTGTTCTCTAATTTCTTTCTTGTATAGTTGGGCTTCGGCCTGCTATATCGATTTCCCTTGACGCGGTGCTAAAAGACCCTTTTGGCTTTTGTCGATTTCTAATAATGGTTTCGATGTCTCCGCTCTTCGGGTCCAGAAGCTATAGACATGACCCCGGGTTTTCGCCCTCACCAAGCTGCGCACCTAATCTCGAGGAGGTGTGATAGTACTGCGAAAATAGTGCGCTGTTGCATAAAAAAAAACTTTAGAAGGTAGGTATAGTGTATCCCCTATGTCCAGCAGACTGGAACCAAATACTAGACAGACAGTTAGTTCTCTATTTGGCATAAAGAAAGCCAACTTTCAAGGGATATCTTTTTCCGATATATTGCTAGGCCTAATTATTTACTTAAGAACGATAATTAGCAGACGATGCAATGTGTGGATGACGACTCGGTTTTAAGAGGAAATATAATGAGGAGAAGGGAATACAGTCCCGTCTGTACCAGATTTGATGCCCACTAACGAAAATGGGGAAGATGGAGTGGATTAAAGATGTGGTCAGGTGACAAAACGAGTCACATACAGGGTGTTTCTGAAAGGTCTATCAGAAATTAAATAGAATGTTCTTTGGACGATGATTCACCCTCATTTCAGCCCCTAATTGCGTGTGTGTGTGGAGGATGGGCATTATTTCCTCCATACAGCACTGGTTGCTTTCTTGAATTATCCTGTAGTTTGATTACATTAACCGTGAGTCTGATAAACCCGATTTATACTTTTAAATAATTTTTTATCAATCTAAAGCGGAGCAGAAAGGTTATTTAGGTTTAATCAAATACCCTCCCGCTTTCTTTCAGTCTGTCCTACGTGATGGGTCGAATAGACCTATAAAAAAGCTGTCCTTTAAGCTGGTTTTCCCTTCTTGAATTTACTGCGGTTCACCATGAAAATGTTTTCATTTTGATGTTGGATTATCATAGTATGGTTTAACAATTAAACCTCAAGACTATATTTTTGAACGTTTTAAACAAAATCAAGAGAGAGTAAACCCGTTCGCATTGAGTTTTTCCGTTTTCAACTCTCATGATCCATAACGCCTACAGCGCAGGCACCAAAAAGCCAGATGCTAGGTTGAGTTTTACCCCGCCCTTTTCCCTCTTCGAAATGGTATATAGTGTCTGGCCATGTGTTCGTTTTTGACGGTCAATTGAATGTAACTTCCTAAGTTGACCACAGTTTTGACCAATCATGAATGACCACATTTGAGCCTCTCGGAACAGTGTATTGCGGTAAAAACAACTTGTAGTCGCGTTCTTCTGTCGGTCTATTACAAGATATATGATACAAAAGCTTCGTCTGTGGATGAATATTTATAGTCTTCTTCTGCCTTAGCTTAGGCCTAGCTACTAATCCATATGTCTGGCCGAACGTACGTGCTTCGATCCCGATTTCCCCCTTTTCACGTTAGTAAGTGGCCCCTCTGCTATGTACTTCGAGATCTTGGTACAGGAAGAGAAACTTGAGGATCAATTTTTCCAACCACGTCCTTAGGATTCCATCCTTACTCTCGGGGAACTAACAATCCTTTCGATTCAGCAACCAGACGTGTACGTGTGGCGTGTATTTGAAGCAGCGCGATGTGCCGGGTACTTGCGCCATTAGTTTAATTTGGTCAAATTTCGGGACGGTTTTCCGTTTTCCCCCATTACAATTGTACTTGTTTATGCATGCAGATACGGTCATGAAGTTTGGTCGAGTGTCCTATCCCTCTAGTAGCTGAGATGCTATTTTCATCCTGTTTTGATACCTAAGTACTCGGAGTTCAATTCAACTCAAACCCAGACATTTTTATGTTATTTTATTTATTTTTTCTTTTTATAAAGTGTTTCTTTTTCCCGGAAGTTTTTAAGGAATATAAGTATTAAATTTGTAAAGGGATGGTTAAAAGGAAAGTTTAAGTGAATTTGTATCGATTTTTAGTTGTGGAACATTCAAGAAATATGTAAGGATGTTTTTAAAAAACGAAAGTTTTATTTCTGAAATCATTCTGACCTATTTGCGAAAAGAGGTCTTAGAATTTCTAGAAGAATCACTTTATTTTCTATTTCACCCTCCCTTGAATCCATTTATTTTAGATACTGGTTATAGTTTACTTTCTTAACTATGAGAATCAAGGAAATCCTTTGAGTATGTGCAGGAATTCATACAGTTAATTGGAATAATTGTGGAGCCATTTTTTCTCAACGTATCTAGGTGGGTTTACTTTGAGGGAGGAGCTATAGACTAATCATTATGCATGATAAATTTTGAATTACGAATAATTTATCTCGCTGGGCGTTGAACATTGCGCCCGCTCCTGACCTCGCGTTGCAGTGCTACGTCAAATTCATATGGAATCGCGATTTTATTGCCCATGCGCTAGTAATATAAGCAGACGACCGATCAATGAAATCACAGTTAGAAAGACGTCAGAATTATGACGCGTGACTCAATGTACTCAAGCCCCGCCCACAAAACCCGCATAGAGATTAACATGGAGGAAGATATGGGGCACATTGAATAGTATTAGCTTACTGAGTCCTGGTATGTGATTGTCCTAAATCTTCCTTATTCAACGATACTAAATTTTTGGGGCTATTTTAAACATTGCTTGAAAAATAAGAAAACTGGAGAAAACCACTAGATTGTATAGTTAGATAATATTGCCGCTTTGAAATAGCTTTTCTCAACTATCTGAGCCATCCTTTGCTCCCACGCATTGTGGGGAATTTTAAAAGCAAAAGAAAGTACTAGCTTGTGGCCCCGACTTGGATATTACAATTATAACGTAAGTGAATTTATTGAAGTAAGGATTAAAGGTTTTATTTTTTTTTATTTTTGCTACGGCATCGAGGGGCTATTCACTCTGATATTCTGAACTTATTTTAAGGGGTATTTACGGGTATTTCGTTTTACCACTGTTAAAGGATGCGCATCGTGGGGCTACTCACTCACGCTTTCCGTTCGTGTCACATGTAGTATAGTAAAAAAATTGAAGTAACGGTTTTAGAACAGTTAAAGGTAGCGCATCGAGGGGCTATTCACTCATATATTCTGTACGCCAGTTTAGTACGGTACGAGGTGGCTAATATTACGAGCCCAGCCCTTGGGTCGTCTTGTTTTGAAAACTGCTTCTGGATATCGCGTACATTCCCAAAAATCTAGACCCGACAACAACGACATAGCAAATTACGTATTATTATTTCCATTAAGTCGATATGTGAGACGATAGTGGGGAAACCTTTTAGACCCTAATTGGTTAGCGCGTGTTTAGACTACAATAAAAATGTTCCGTTAGTTTGCCAAGCCCAGAATCGCCCCACAGAACGCGGGTTGCATCGAAAATAGACCATACGGTACCACCACGACCACCGTATATTTATTTTGTTGTTGACATATTATCCGTTTTTCTGGGAAAATCATTTTTGCTAGTATCGCGTCATCTCGTCTGTGTACTTCCCCCTCCCCCATCTTCAATGATCGCCTTCGTTATACAACGGAGCCGTGTGTGTGTCATCCATCCCTTTAAACTTGGCTTTACTGCCAAGAAATTCCGCGAAAACTTCTCCCACACTCGCTTGTAAGTTACGACGAGCTCCTTTCATCTGGGTAATGAGTAAATAGGCCTATCACGCGCCACTGTTTTTCGATATCCTGGTTAGTAGATGCAGGGATAGATTTAATTTTAGAAGTAGGGATGGAGAACGGTTAGTATTTACTTCAGTCAGACTCATAGAGAGATTTCAGTTGGAGGAGGAGCTGAGTCTCGTGACATAATTTACGCTGCTATATTGGTGGGTTTAAAGCAGGAATGAAGCTGAGATCACCCAATATGGCTACCAGAACAGCGGTAAGACTTGGGAGGGTGTGACGTACTAGTAACCCCATCTGAAAGCTCTCTATAGCCCAGTATAGAGCCCCTCCCTCCAACACGTAACGAAAAGTTTAAATTATCTTATTGGCTCACTTAAACTACGTTTTGATGACGTTGCTGACGGAGACTGCGAAAAATAAGTGATTCCTTTTTACCTCTGTCGCTATGACCCGCCTCTTCTTCTATTTTATACCCCTCCGTCCCGTGAAAGTGGGTCCGGGGCTTTGACGCGCCCACATTATTCGGTTCTCCATTCCTACTTCTAAAATTAAATCTATCCCTGGTAGATGAGGTGAATTTCAATCTTTTGTTTTATTAAAATCTTCTTAAAGTTTTAATTAACTAAGATACCAGGTGGTCCCCTAAAAATTAAATTGTCTGTGCCCGCCCGTAAGAAACGTCTGCATAATGCCATTTTCTTTTTTCAAGAAACAAATTTTTTCCAAGTTTCAAATTCAATTAAAACGATGCTTAATTAGGGGTTATTCATAAAGCTAAAATGGTACGTGTCTAGAATATGACGGTCTTTACAGGCTTAATTGCTATGGGTTCGCCAAATCACTTCTAATGAAGTATTAACAAAAGTATATAGATATAAAAACCAAAAGTACACTTCGTTGAAACTTGCTCGCGCCGTGTAATATGAAAAGCCCCCCCCTTTATGCCAGATTAGTGTCGACCCCCCTCTGAGTATGATTCAAGATTCCCTTCTCGTCCGTGTAATAGGGAACAAACCGTGAATAGGCTCGTAAAGTAGTACCAAAAATTAACGTTTGGATGACCAGCATCATGTACTACTTTGTATAAACCTATGACGTCAAGAAATACTTCCCTGATTGGTTAATTCGTGTAGGGCGTTGAGAGGAGGGTAGTTTCCTTCTCAGTTTACATGTTGTCTACAGACAAAGGCGGGAATTGTTAGTGAAGTGTACTTTTTGTTTTTATATCTATATACTTTTGGTATTACTGATATCATTACCACGCAGTTTAGGATATCAAATTCGGAAATTAACGAGTTGTGACTGAGCATGAGGAATAAACTATAAAACAAAGAAACTACTTAAGTTAGGGGAAGCACAACTATGCCATCTAATAACCCATGACTCTGTAATGTTGAGACATGAAACAAAAAGGAAAGGGTTATTTTATTTATCAATCCCAAATTGCCTTCAGCGACCTTCTCCTCTCTCTGTGTGTCTTCGCGACATTCTGTCGCTTCATTTTTATGTTTTTCTTTTCTTTCTTTTTTTCTTATCCCAAATAAAAAAGTATTACAGTATTAGGTATCTTTTTCAAAATTCTTATCTTGATTTGAGAGAAGAGTTTTTATTTATTTTTCCCAATGATGTTTCATCACTGAAATATGCGGTTGTATTCACTCCAAATTTTAAATAAGAGAGGCATTGTTCTACTCATGCAAATTACTGGTTTATGTATACTGTAACTTAATAGTCCCATGTAAATTACCCCTTGTATACCGTATTTTAACTATACCTATGTGAATTACCGGTTTATGTATACCCTTAATTGGAACTGTTAAATTACCATTGTTTAAAAACTACAGCTCTATACTCTTGGATTAGAAGTCTTGGTCTGTATGGAAATTGGTGTAAGTGAATGTAAACACTTCTACAGGGGCTCGTGGGAAATACATGGGCTGTCCGAACCCTATAAGCGGACTTCTCCCTGAGCTTTGATGTTAAACGGTGTAAACATAATATAGGCGATACTTAAATGAGCGTTTCGACGCCTCTCCTAGCCTGATCTTCAAATTAATTAATAATTTACTTGCTATAACAACTGTGTTCATATATATTAATATTTACACGCTTCGTTGCCCTTTGCCCTTTAGTCAGTTTCGATGTAACTAAGAGTAAGAGGGAAAGGCTCGGGAGTAAAACTTCGCCTTCCATCTGTGCTGTAGTCTTTTTGTATCATGAGTGTGCGCAGAAACGGCAATATATCAACCCCCTTGCATGTCCCAATAGGTGATTTCGCAACTTGTCAGCTTGTTTTAGTGTTTGTGCAACGACACTACTACGTCATAGGTTTATTGCAGGGAAAACTACATTCAGGGTGAATAATTGATATTTTCAAGATTAGGGTTAAAGGATTAATCTGTGTGCTTGTTCAAATGTTACAGTTGGGTTGCCCACCATTTTTTACATCTAGGTCTTGATTATTGATTTTATCTCGTATTATTGTATTATTAGTGTTGTTTTCACATTTATTTTAATTTCGTTTTTAATATTCTTTCATTAATTGTATTTAGGTTTTTTTTTTTCGATTTTGAAACACCTGAAGTATTTTTAAGTATTTTTAGATCAATAAAACATTCATTCATTCTTCCTTTTATTCGTTTGGTCCATTTGAATGTGCAGTATATTTAACGACGGATTAAAAATGAAAAATCGTTATTATATCAAACGTAATTGTTTACGAATTTTAAGACTAGATATGTCGAACGATCGATAATCGTAAAGATCAAATTTCGACGCTGAACAACAAATTTTAAATTGAAATATAAATCGAAATTAGATTTTTTTCATTAAATCTAAATGGTAATTTGGCTAAAACTCAAAAGTACATGTATATTTATGATATAAAATAATAAGATTAAATTTTTGCAACCGTTAACAAAAACAATTACTTCGTACAAATATTCCTCTTATGTACGTCATCACGAAAGTCACGTGGTTAAAATAGAAAACAGACATGACTTCACGCGCTCTTTCTCTCTCTTTCAAAGGAAGTTTTTCATTCTTACTTACTCTCCATTGAAATCCTAACCTCAGTTAACCCTTTTGCTTATCAAACACTGTCTAAGCGCTTTCTAACTATTTCATACGTCACAGATTTTGATTTTTTATTTTTAAATTAATCTTATTTGGCCATTTCTCCTTGAGATTTTTTAACTACTGGTTTTATGTAAAAACTTAAGTAAATAAGTTTCTAAAAACAAGGCGATAAGCTATTGTCAAACAGCGTCACGTGTCACCCTACGTGTGCTAATTTCGGCTAATTTTAACCCTTTCTTAAAATCACACGTTGCCAAATGTTGCAAATACTCGCTGAAATGATGAGAAATGACACAGTTTGACGTCAAGAACCTGTGACATTATATTCATTCATTATCCTTTAAAATTTAATTGATGGTCTACAGATCTCTGGCTGGCGAAAAGGTGGTGGCAAAAACGCCCACTCTAAACATTTATTCCTCTTTTTTATGTCATCAGGACCTAGACTGACTATATGAGTAAATGATTGTTGTTACAACGAAGGAGGGCGTGTGGAAAGCTTGAATCCAAGGTCAAATTGCAGATGAGCTTAGTCTCACGTTCACACCACTATCCTTTGAGTTATTACTAAGTTAAAAACTCAAGCCCCCTCTTCTTTTTCTCTTGAATTTGTTGACAAGACGTGTTCCTTTTTATGTTAAACTCAGCTCCTGGCAAAATTTTGAACATATACAGACCTTGGGATTCTACTATAAGATATGGATTTGTTTGTTAATGTATAAATTGAAAGTGTCGAAACTTAAAGGGTTACTTTGAGATAGAATTTGTTTCTTTTTTAATCGAAATAGCGTATTATTTAATGAATATATCAATTGAAAGATAAGAGCAATTATGTTTCCGTAATGGTCGCTACGCGTTAGGCTTTCCGCGAAGTACCAGGAAGTACTCCTATTGGACGCCTAGTACCACCTGACGGATTCGTCCAATAGTGGTACTTTCCAGTGCTTCGCTAATGAAGCCTAACGCGTAGTGTCCATTACTATTATTACTTAATTGCTTGTAACTTCTTTAATATTGTAGATAGAAGCATGGTTCCTATTCATATATTCATTATTTTACACGCTCTTTTGATTAAAAAAGCCCGGAGTATCCCTTTTAAGAAATTTCAAGAGTAATGTGTCGTATGAGATGTTTTATGAAACTGTTTACCTAAAAAGCTTCCAGAAAATGGGTAAAAAAATTGGGTCTTTTGAGCCGTCCATATTTTGCATCCTTGAAGAGCCTATTTCGGGATGAAAGGGGGTTGGAAACGTGGTTTATTTGTTGTGTACAATCAATGAATGAGTTCTAAAAGGTACTCTTTCAAGCTTCCAAGGTCGCTCTCTTAGTGAGCGCGCGTTCGCATTACTGTCTTTGAAATCAATTTTTGACCGAAGCTCTACTACCCCCTTGAAAACTGTAGAATTCGTAAAGGTGATACAGGGTTTAATGTTCTATGAAATTTTTCCATTCGGCCCACTCTTTTCAAGTTATGACTTGAGTGTTTTAGCTATGACTCCTTTCATTAAATTATAAATCGTCTTTAACGCGTATTAGAAAACGATTAATAGCTCGTCTTTAATATTATGCTGTAATTTGAAAAACTCATAATTTTATACCCTCGTTCGAAGCAAAAATGAAAAATTCTAGCCTTGGATTTTTCTTTAATTAATGCAAATATATTTTAATAACATGGAAAGTAATGACAGTCTCTCCAGAGACATTTTTTTTAAAAAGACCCTGAATCTTTATTAGCTCCCGACGTTAAAATAACAAAATTTCGTATTCATTGAGTGGATTCCATGCATTTTTTCAGTCTTTAATAGAATCTTATCGGTGTCTAATTTTTAAGTCGTCGTTTTTTGTTACTTTCTACTCGTATAGCATCATCTACGATGGGTCGTATGAAGAGGGGATCGAGTCGGAGTGTAGCGACTGCCGAGGGGTCGAGGAAGACGACGCCGAGGAAAATTTCGTCAGCTTCCGGATCACTATGACCAGCGAGGACCTCTTGCAGCCCGGACATGTCGTCAAGGAGCGATGGAAAGTGGTCAAGAAGATCGGCGGTGGCGGGTTCGGCGAGATCTACGAGGGACTCGATCTCGTCACTCACGAACTCGTCGCCCTCAAGCTCGAGTCCGCCAAACAGGCCAAACAAGTTCTCAAAATGGAAGTCGCCGTGCTCAAAAAATTACAAGGTAAGGACTTAAAAGTCATTAATGATGTTTTAAGGCCCTTCCATTAATTCTATTGGAGAAGCAAACACCGCGGGGGTGGGGATATTACCTTCTTGGGTTATTTCCCTCGCTCCAAGAAGCACCGCTAGAGGCAGTGCAGTGCGAGTTGGCTAGCCTCCCACTTGCAGTGAACTCGGGTTCCGTGTTAATGTGGCTCTTGGCGAGAGGGATATAACCTAACATGGCTTCCTCCCCCTGTATGTTGGTTTCTCTGAATGCAGTTAATGGAGTGGTTTGTTAAGAGTTTTGAGAGACGAAGATTCTAAGCCCAAGGAGGATCTATAAGAGGGGGGGGGGGAGACTCGTTCATACATACATCGACGCGCAAGCCGTAATTGGAAAGCGAGCGTTGTTGGAAACGAGGGATATTCAAAATTATAAACAAGCTCGTGGTGCTACAGCAAGGAGGCTTGAACTCATGCGCGAGGATTTCCGCTCTCTTGCTGTGAGCGGTAACCAAGGTAACCAGGGAACGGCACAGTACCGTTTCAGGAACGGGGGACTACGTGCATTTTGTCTGACTCCGAGCCTCCCCTTTTATACCTTCTCCTTGCTTAGCCCATCCTCGCTTACTACGTGATGCTCAAGCTGGTCGGTCATCTTTGATGATATATTTACCATATATATTTATATGGTGTTTTTTTGTTGTTGTTTCCAAATAAACAAGAAAATAGCAAACCAAATATAAATACAAAGTTTGCGAGGATGGTATACTTGAGGCTAAAGTTACGTCCTCAACATATTTGTTAATAGTTCTTTTACACTCTTGCCTCTACGTCACTCACTTGTCTTGTCGATCAAACTTGGGAATTTAAACAAACTTTTTTCTTTGGACTTTGCGATAATAATCTATGATATGTTGTAATCAATTTGGGTCGAAATTCGGAAATTGAGTTCCCTTCGATTGATTTTTTTGACAAGAGGGTGACCTACTATCTCCCAAGGTATTATTTTTGGCCCTAGCGTGGTGAACCGTAACGCCAAGGTCCATAGTAAATGAACGTAACCTTTGAGCAATTGTCAATATCAAGCGGGTCCCAAATGATTAAAGTGCATTCTAGTGTATAGTACTTATACGTTTGACAGACTGCTCTTTTGACCTCAAAAACCAAAAATTACTTTTGGTAGTCGCAGCTGGGTGAAGTGGTTCGGTGTTGTTTATTTTTTGTGAGGGAGATAAATTTAGCAATTTGTCTTCTGACAAATTACTGGCAAAGTGAGGAGTAGTTAGCAATTGTAATCTATCTAAAGCGAAACCCATTTTTCAGTATAGACCTCCAATACGTCTCAGTGCTTGTATAAGCCCAATTTTCCTTCTTTTCTCGCTTAAAGATCCAGGCCTAAAGAATAAAAGTATTTGGTACTCTTAAGGAGTTTACCCTTAACGTGATACTCTTGGATAGAAGTTTTTCTTTTTAATCAAAAGAGCGTATTGAATAATGAATATATCAATTGGAACCATGTTTCTATCAACATTATTATAGACGATACGAGCAATTAAGTTTCCTTAATGGACACTACGCGTTAGGCTTTATCGCGTAGCACTGGGAAGTATCCCTATTGGACTAATCCGTCAGGTGGTACTAGGTGTCCAATAGGGGTACTACCCAGTCCTTCACGTGAAACCCTAAGATATGTTGAATATGTTTGTCACTGAATACTGAGAGCTTGTCATGACGTGACGTAGATGAAACGTCATAGATTCTCGTAAAACGACGCCTGGTGAGGCGCTGTCAAAGGCTTAGTGCAGACTAAATAGGAAGATTGACTGCAAATTGCGTGTAGTCAATTCTCGCTTGTCGTCCTCGAACTAGTTCTCAGTAAGTCTCTAGCATTACGAAGTATAGATAGTGTCATACTTATGGAACAAATCTTATAAACTTATGGTAGTGTCCATTACGGATATTTAAGTGTATCTTGTATTATAGATTGAAATACGGTTCCAATACCCTACTATTTACGTTTTTGACTTGAAATAGAATGGTTCATCTGTAAGTCTCGTGACACACTTTTCAAATCTCGCAACACTACCTTAGTTCGCGGTAGAATTAACCCCAATTGCAACAGTGACAGCTAATCACGAACGTCAGTATTAGAACTTCTTCTTTCTAACCAGGTTAATTAATCTTTTGGTAGAGGCAAGATGCACCTTCGTTTTTTCCAAGAATAAATCTTGTTAAGTCTAAGTCGATATTCGCATTAAATCTTTCCTCCATTAATGGACTTAAATATATTTGCCAGACGGTTCGATTAGGATAGCGCAGTCTATAATCCTTCTAATTCACTTTTAATTACGCCATCAACTGTATCTGAGAGTTTTAAAGCTATTTTTGGACATTACCCGAAGAACTTTATGGGAATGGTAGTTATCCTTAATTGATTATTTTTTTTCTTTTTTTTTTTCTTCAACCTTCAGGTAAAGAGCACGTATGCCGCTTCATCGGTTGCGGTCGCAACGACCGTTTCAATTACGTAGTGATGCAATTGCAAGGCAAGAACTTGGCCGAACTACGACGTAGTCAACCTAGAGGTGCTTTCAGCCTTAGTACCACACTTCGGTTGGGCCTTCAAATTCTCAGGGCTATCGAAAGCATTCACGATGTTGGCTTCCTACACAGAGATGTCAAACCTGTAAGTATCTGCAATTTCGTTGTCATGAACATACAGGGTGTTCCTGAAAGGTCTGTCATAAATTAAGGGGGGGAAGGTGTTCTTTGGGCGATTTGGAGTCAAAAATGTTCTATGACATTTCCCCGTCCGGGTCACTGTTTTCAAGTTAAGACTGGAGTGTTTTACGGATGACCCCTTAATTAAGTTAGCATTGCCTTTCAGTTTCTTATTGAAATTTAAGGGGTCACCCGTAAAATACTCCAAACATAACTTGACAACGGTGATTAGCCCCTAATAGAAACGTCATTTGATAATTAGGTTACTGAGGATATAAGCTGATAAACTCATTGTGGCACTGTTTCTTTCTTGTTATTTTAGTCCAATTTCGCCATGGGTCGATTACCCCACAATTGTCGCAAAGTGTACATGCTGGACTTCGGTTTAGCTCGCCAATACGTCACGGCGACCGGTGAGGTGCGACCGCCCAGGGCAGCCGCCGGATTCAGGGGCACAGTCAGATACGCTTCCGTTAACGCTCACAAGAACAAGGTAAGGGCCTTTATGGGTCAATAGTGCTTTTCTTAAGTTATAATGGTATTGCTGAAATTAAATTAGTAATAATAGTTTTAGTTTTATAAATATGGACATCCACGTTTCCTCTGTCTCTAAACTTCACTGCCGTGCTCGGCTAGTCCCGCTTACAAGTAGAGATAGGCTTATAAAGTCTAGTAGACCGTCCTTGGTTATACCATGGATAAGCGTTATCGACGTACAGTGTTGCCGGTCTTAAGCTATAGAGAGCTTTCGGTTGGGGAGGAACTAAGATTCGTGAGATAATTTTCATGGCCATACTGGTGGGCTGAATGCAGAAAGAAAGCTAAAACCCACCAGGTCTGCCAGAACCGTGGTAAGACTTAGAAGGTGGCGTACAACTCTACCAACTAAAAGCTCTTTATACTAAACATTGCTGTTAAGACCTCTACCAATTTGGGTATTGTCTTGAAGTGAAAAGTACCATACAGGCACCATAAGCCCCTCAATTTAATTAGTTTTACGGATTCAATTTAGATAATACTTAATTGTAAATTTTTTTAACGCTTTGAGTTTAACTAAAGTGATTATAGCAAACAAATATATGTTTAAACCAATCCATTAAAAAACGTTGACCCCGTCAAGGTCTATATACTTATGTTTTGTAAAATGAACGCAAAATCTTCAAGTTTAAACACACACCATCCAGACGCTGTTGCTTTGAATTTAAACGCGATGAAGCTAAAATTAAACAGCCCGGAACAAAGACCTTGGTACTAATAATAATATAACCAAAACAAAACGCTAACGGTGTGGCTTCCAAGCCGATCCAAATTTAGCTACACGCTCCATACGGTGTGACTACGCGCTTCTCACTTCCCTCAGTTTCAGCTCTCCCATCTTTCTTTCCACTTAGTTTGAAACGTAGGATTTTAACCCTGTCTTGTAGCCTGTATCGCGGCAATAGAGATAGAAGTACGTTTTCAGGACTTCAACAAATCTAATGTTCCTTGAAAGTTATTGTTAAAAAACTGCTGGAGTATCAAACAGAAAATATTAGACAAAATGTCATCACGCCAAATTGCTTGGGTATCAAATACGTTGGGGGGAAAATGGATGCTTTAAAAGCTGTAATACCTCATTTGGTTTCTAATAGAGAACAGGGGTTATTTTAACTTTCAGAACGAACTCAAACCTTTACTTTAATGCCCGAGTCTTATTTAAAATACACCTTTTAAATCTAATCAGGGATAGATTTAATTTTAGAAGTAGGAAAATGGAGAACCGAGTAATCTGGGCGCGCGTCAAAGTCCCGGACCCCCTTCCACTGGACGGAGGGGTATGAAAGAAGAGGCGGGTCATAGCGACCAAAGAGGGTAGAAAGAGGGGGAGTAGAAGCTAGCGGCTTTGGCAAGGCATTTTGAGTGTTCTCGCTTTTCTTTTTCATTTATTTGTTATATTTTCCTCCTAATATCCGGTTCACCGTATTTCAACCAATAAGAGGGCAGAGAAAGATGCGCGCGCGCACCGGAAGCTTAGAGGTAAACTTTCAAAGCGAGAACACTCCAACCAAGCCTTCTACTCCCCCTCTTTATACCCTCTTTGTAGCGACAGAGGTAAAAAGGAATTACGTATTTTCGCCGTCCCCATCAGCAACGTCATTCAAACGTAGTTTAAGTGAGCTAATAAGATAATTTAAACTTTTCGTTACGTGTTGGAGGGAGGGGCTCTATACTGGGCTATGAGTCGGACTGAAGTAAATATTAACCGTTCTCCATTCCTACTTCTAAAATTAAATCTATCCCTGATAAGACAAATTTCCTTAAAATCGGTTAAGATTACACCAAGATATAATACTTTTAATTAATTTTCAAACCATGGTTCACCCAAAAATCGATTGTGAGGGAATTAATTACGTACGAGATTGGCTCGAGCTCTCGCTAGTCGCGAGCTTCAATCTACCTACCCACGCCCTTCAAGGAACCCTGAGAAATGTTCCTGAGTTGCAGAATAGTACTGTGTGTGTGTTCTAAAAGAGTGTGTCTAGGTGCCTCCTAACTCGTCACAGTGAATTATTAAAAGACACTTGAGGGGCCAAAGATATTCTTTTTTTGGAAACGCGGAAGGGAATTTTATCTCACCCTGAATTCATCCTTCATCTCTTAAAAACACCTTAAGCCTCACATTCCTTAACAACGCCGAAACGTAAAGGATAAACTACGGTACTTTTACATTGCCAGTTAGTGAAAATTGGTTTTGATCGGAGTAGCGTTTTTGAATCGTATAGAACGATACACGTGAGCTAGAAAAAAAAGTTTTACTTTTGGTTGCACCCTTTCACCGTATCCTGGTCTAATAAACTTTACGTGGTTGTAGAGCGTTTAGACCAATACGATACACCTGAGCTAGAAAAACACACCTTGAATTGGTTTACTTTGGATTTCACTCGTACTTTGGAAACAATACGTTTTCTGTGGTGTTGTCGAATGGACGTATTTCTCCAGTCAACTCGTACGGACAAATTCGGAAATTACAAACAGAGAAACCAACACACAGGATCGAGACCGCAATTGGGGTATTCTCCCTCTCACCAAGAAGCTCCGCCAGAGGCAGTCCGAGTTGGTTAACCTCTCGCTTGTAGTGAATTCAGGCTCCGTCTGGCGTTGCGTCTTGGCGCAAAGGAAAATACCACAGTGACGGTCTCGCCCCTGTGTGTTGGATTCGCTGTTTGCAATTTCCGAATATGTCTATAGTGTACGTGGCACATGCTGACCACAAATTAGGCCTAACGCTAATGTACTGGCTGTCAGAGTAACTCTAGCGAATAAACTTTTCTTTCCCTCTTTTAGAAAACGCGTAGGCCTATCCCTGCTCCCAGAAACCCAGGAAATGTACGTCTTCTCTCCATAACTGTAGCGCTAATTAATCATCCAGTTTCTCGTATACTCGCGAAAGGCGAATGTTTATTCCCCCTCCGAGAACCACACGGATCTCTACTTGATGTGTATGTTAGGCTAATGACACCGACGCTGACAATCGACAATGAACATTGATAGATACTCTTGGCTCGTTGTCGGCGCCAGCAAATGAATACCGTTAAGTTTATAACCCTTTCTCCGCGAATCTCGTCATAGCCAAGTCTTAATTAAAAAATTCGCCTTCATAAATTCCTCTCACTTTCAAGCGGATAAGTTTGTTTTTCAAAATTCGAAGTCAGCGTCCCTAAAGGGTTTTAGAAGTTGCTACTCGCTAATCAAAATTCACCCCCGCCAGTTGGAGAGCTGTTTTAATTCTTTAAAAAAATCTCCCGGCTTTGTTTATCTTGGGATGGGTGTCTTTAAAGATGGGAAGAGTTGGAAATTACCACAGTTGAAGTCCAATAAGTTTCCAGTGGAAGGCATTTGTGTAGGTTTTGTTAAAGTAGTAAAGGGAATTGCGTTTGTTGTATAGTTATGGGTTTAATATACAAAGACAACAGCTGGGAGATATCTTTAGAAGTGAAAGTGGTAGCGAGACGGTGTCATTAACAGCTCTTGCGTGTAATAATTTTAAAAATAAGGATTTTTCAACTGAGAAAATTCTGATTTGGATAGGGGTAATTTCTCGTTGTTGAATATATTACTAAAGGGACTTCTGACGTTCACTCATTTTTTCCCGAATCTTTCTGAGAGTCTGACAACACTTGCCATGAAGCTGAGGCCGAGAGCATAGAGCATAGAGAATATAAAGTAGAGAAGTAGACACTTTAGCCTTTACCAATACAAAATACCAAATTTTACTATTCATTTACGCTTTTTTCCCCATTGGGTGATTACCTTCTGTACAAGACCGTATCATTACTAGTTGAAAAATGTAATCCGCTTTAATATCGAGGCGGAAGGTAAAGTTAACCATAAAGTAGTGGAAGTAGCCCAAAAATTTTAACGAGAACTGAATACAACCACTGTCCACTCCTCTACTGTATGTCCTCAATGGAGGCGGAGAGTGATATTTAGACAAAGGTAGCCACGTGTTTATTAAGAAACAGAGTACCGGAAGTTGCCAAAAATGTAACGAAAACCGAATAAAACAACTGTCTACTCCTCTACTGTGTATCCTCTATGCTGAGAACTAGCGGAGAAATTTTCTAAAGTCTCTTTTAACTATTTACAATCCTACTTGATTTAAAATTTGCATTTTTAAACCCTTTCAGTTCTTCGTTAAATAGCAAATCCAAGCGCATTCTTAGTCCCCAAAAATATATATAATTTGACCTCCAACATTTTGATAACGTTGGCAAATTTTGAAGGCTGTTCGTCATCTTGTTTATTTAAAAAGAAAATTGTCGTAAAAAATTATATTTTTTCTAAAAAAGAAGACCATTCACGAAAAAAGAAACGTGGTGGAGGTCTTGTAAAAAAGCATAAACGTAACCTTGGCTCCGAGCTTTAAGTTAGAATAGCAGTCGTAAGCATTTTTATATGTCGCGAGCTCGAACTCTTTCCCTTTATTTCTTTTTAACGCGCTAGCAATGTTTTCTGTCTAAAGTATGCGAAACCGACGGTGACGGTGACGCGCCGCCCCTGTCGGAGTTTGATCTAAGACCGAAGCCAAGCTATTCGTATTTTAATCTTATATAGAAGACTTTTAACTCGTCTTGATGGTAATTGCAAAGCTCGAAGGACACGATGAGTTCATCCTTCACTGTTTCGGTTTTCTCTAGGAGGTGAAACGACGTTTAATTCTTGTTGTTGTCTATCCTGGAATGAAAATTGGCAGTACCTTGCCTCTACTTGGCAATACCTTTGCTATTTAAGAGAGCTAGACAATTAAATTGCGAGGGTTTATCGCCATTGTCTTTTGATTTCGGTATTTCGTAAGCCCCCCGCATTGCGCAAATATATCACTTTTTATCTACGTGGGGTGGTTATTTAGCCACGACGTAGCTTATAGAAAAGGTGTTGCGTGTATGTGGCGTGTTAGTTTGTGGAGTCTATCGGATACACGAAAAAGCATGGATACGTCACGCCCTGAAGGTGGCTGGGAAAGATTCTTTGCTTGAAGAGAGTAAAAGGGATCACACTTATACTGTTCAAGCTGTTAATTAGGGAAATTTTTAAAGACACTAGCTGAGGACTTGCACACCTGGGAAGACGAATGATCGAGGAGTAGATGAAATGCGCAGAGAAATGAACTCAATTTCTCGGGTGTCTCTATGTAGACGCAATTCCATCTCTAACGCCTAGTTCATAGGCGGTTGCGATTGAGATTTAGTCAAAACTATAAGAAAATAATATATAGCTCCCTATATATTATTTTCTTATGTCAAAACCTGTAAGAGGTTATCATTGTGAGGGTGTATTTTTAGAGTTTCGTGAACACGTGTAGATATTAATACTACGTCACTGTTCGTATCTTGTAGGAAATGGGTCGACATGACGATCTATGGTCTCTGTTCTATATGCTTGTAGAGTTCGTCAATGGTCAGTTACCGTGGCGAAAAATTAAAGATAAAGAACAGGTACATTTGGTTTGACCTGATTTGACCCTGGAATGGACAATATAATCCATAATCTATAAAAAATAACGATAGGTGGGCATCATGAAAGAAAAGTACGACCATCGTTTACTCTTGAAACACCTTCCCTCCGATTTCCGTCAATTTCTCGACCATATCTCTGCCTTGGACTACTATGACCGCCCCAATTACGACATGCTTGCCAGTCTCTTCGAACGATGCATGAAGAGGCGGGGAGTCAAGGATTCGGACTCCTACGACTGGGAGAAGAACTACACGGACAACTCTGTCGCTACAACCACTACCACATCGCCGGCCGTCGTTTCCAAACCACCGCATCCTGGGTAGATTGACTTTTTATATCCCGCTTGTTTGTGCCTCGTGGTTACACTCGTCTATGTTCTTCGTGTATAGGGACTATTCAAGCACCACCGGCATTACGATGCAAAACCTACAAAACCCTCTATCTAGCCTTCCCACTGCCATCCTGACCCTTAAAATGGATTACATTGATGATGATTAAAGTCTAGCCTAAAATGAAAGCCCATATCCATCCTCCCAACCCTCTTATATAGATAGGAAATGTTTGATACCAATTGCCTACTAACCAAAACGGGTTTCGATTTAATTTCCAGCTCCATTCCACCGGCCACTCATGGCACGGATAACATGTTGGACGACAACATCATGGCCAGTTACGAAGACCACGGTGGCGAAAATTTCAAGGGCGATGATTTCTTCGAAAGTGGCAAGAAGAAAGAGAAAGCCAGTTTCCGTAGTGGAGGGGGAGTGGGAAGTTTACAGGGTGGACGGTTGGAGGGTAGCAAAGAGACTCTTTTGCAACAGCACAGGAACCGGAGTGTGGGTGACGGATACACGGGTCCGGAAGTCGGGGTGGGCGGAGACGCCGGAAGGGTCGGTACTACTGGAGGAGGAGCGAATACTCAAGGGGGAATGGGTATTGGCGGGGGCAAAGTCGTTTCATTGCCGGATAACTTGTGCCATACGGTTCTAAGACCTGGTACCTTGGAGGCCAACAATAACAATAATAACAACAACAACATAGTCTTAGCGGACAATCAAGGGGACGTCGAGATGGAGGAGCAAAAAGTTGAGGTCTGTATTTTCTTCTGGCATTTTCTATTATATCAAAGAAATCACTGCCAAAATATTTTTATAAACTTGAAGCTAACTCCTTTTGATATCTCTTTTCAAAGAAGATGGACACGGAGAAAGAGGAGGACGAAGATGGAGCCAAAGACGACGAGGAAGATGAAGAAACGGGTGATAGACTCTCTACGACTCCTTTGCATCGTAAACTCAAACCAGCATCAGTTAGTCCCGGTCAGGATGGTTCCGCTGGTGACACACGCTCTAGATCCAGAGTACGAGGTGAAGAAAACGGGGAATGCGTCGCTCCAACTGGTAAACCTGTTGGTATCGCTTGGTCGACTGGCTCCGAACAACAATTGGTCCGTCTTCGAAAGGATTTGCCCAAATTGCAAATCAGGGCGTTCCAGGACCAGGATCCTTTGTCCATTGACAGCCCCCAACAAAGAGACGATGGAACGCAACAAGTACGCTCGCGATTACGATAATGTCTTCGAGGTTTCAGGTGAGACTAACGTTTGATTTTTGGGTCTCAGGCCAGCGAGTTTAGCACCGGTACCGGGAGACATTCGACTCCACCGCTGTCAACTCCACCGACTGACCCGAAAGGCGGTCGCGAGGGGAAGGACACTATGAGTCACCGACACAGGCGTTTCCATCCACCCAGCGGGCGCATTCGCTATCATCATCGGGACGTTTCGGTGACTCAGTTCGCCGTGGCCGAAGACGACAACATATCCGCCATGCAACAAGTGACTCGCGGTTGCGCGGCAGCCATGACCTTAGTTTCACGCTGGCAAGTCTCCTTCGACGACAGCGAAGAAACGGACCACGAAATGGAGGATAACGTCCAGAACAGCGACGTGAGTTTTTCCCCAAATTTTTCAATATCAAATTTAACATTATTTTAAGCGAAATATTTTTCGGACGTGGGCAAATTTACGAGTTGTAGCCGCTTTATCAATTGATTTTTATTTATATGAGCCAGCTTAGCAATGTTTGGGGCTTTAATTGTATGGGATTTAATAACTGTAAAAACATGATTATGATATTCAGAATCAAAAAGGGCTGAACACATTTACACTGTCACTACTAAGATGTGTAAACGAGTATTTTATTACAATAGGCGTTGTCTGTACACATTTACACTGTCACTACTAAAATGTGTAAACGGGTATTTTATTAAAATAGGCGCTGTCGCCCGATCATAAACCAATTAAGAAAGAACAATCACCGAGTGATATGGCCAATGGTTTGGGCAGTAAAAGGGTCAGTTTACCCCTGGTGACCGTTGGATCTGGAGATCAACTCGCCAACGGTAGTGACCACCGAGCTGCTCGCTTACGAGAGGGTCGAATGGTCACTTCTGATGGTGAAAAGGAGCCTACGAAACAAAACGGTCACCATAAAGGAGGCCGAAAGAGACCAGTCCTGAGATCTTTGTCTACCCCCGTTTCCCTTCCACCCGGAGTTCAAAATGGTTTTTCGGACATACTAGGTGCGGACTGTCCTTACGTAAGTTTGGGCGGTATGCCTATAGAAGGACCCATCCCGCCGGGACTTCCTCGCGTTTGGAGTTGCCCGGCCATTGCCCTCTATATTCGATCCAATTTGCAACCACCTTTACGGCAACAAGCCTCCTTTGACGAAAACGTCTACGAGGTTGACGTCATGCGAAATATCGCGGCCAAGCAAAGCCCCGATTCTGAGGAGAAGAGTGGGCACGATTCTGCCAATGGCGACGAGAGAAGGGCATCCCTTCCGTCTATCAAACTGAACACGTCCGAAGAAGAGAGACTTCACGAAGCCGAAAAGAAAGCCACGGAAGGGGAAGTCAAGATTGTAGTGACGAAGGAAAAATCTCCCGAAAGGGGATTAGAACTTAAGAAGAGAGATCCTCCAGTTAAACCGGATGAAACCACTCCAGTGGCGCGTCCCGCTTTGAAATTAGAAGAAAGTTTAGAAGCCAAGAATATAGAAGAGGTCACGAGCGAAAGTAGTCGTTCCATACAAAGGTCAGAGTCTAGACCCAAGAGTATATTGAAGAAAGGCAGTTTCGACAAATCTCCCCAATCTCAAAGAGAATCTCCCGTGGAACCCCAGCCACCTTCCCCTATGTCCGCCGCACCAACTACGACTCCTAAAACTATTACGCCGTCTGAAAAAGAATCTACTCCTCCCATGAGGCCGGGATCGGCGGGAGGTTTGGGCCAGAAGTCACCCAGCGAGAAATCGTTCAAGGGTGGGATGGAAGAAGCTTCGGTTTATTTCGACGCGCCCTTGGCTCTCGAAGAGGAAGAAGTTGAAGATGATGACGATGACGACGATGACGATGATGACGACGACGACGCCGAAGAAATCTGCTATAAGGTATTGCAGATTGATGGAAAAAAGGTCACCAGTCTCGTAGGAGAGAAATTGAAGCAAACCCAGGTCATATGCACACCTCAACATGCCACGATGGAGAGGCCAACCAGACCAGGCGAAGACAGACATAAGATATCGGTTATCAGTTTGAAAGACTTGCCAGAGACATTCCGTATGATGGGCGTTAGGGGTCGTGATACTCCCGTCAGAGAAACGACCACGACGAAGCTGGAAGATAAAAAACCTGAAACGGACAACTCCCTTAAGAAAGAAGCAGTGCTGGCCACGCCATTAAGGAAAAAATCAGCCTCCCCACCACCAGTACCCAAAAAACCGACTCAGTTAAGGGCTACCCTCTCAGCGTCGCAAAAAGATTTAATGGCGTCAAAAAGCGGATCCAGTTTGGCCACCAAATCATCCGCTTCCTCGGCCGAGAATCTTAGCGGAAAGACGACTCCTTCGAGAGAATCGGATCGAGTCATTCAACGACCACCCAAACCGGAAAAACCGTTGGGTTTAGGCAGATCTTTAAGCGCGGCGCAAGCCAATTCCTCGGCCGGACCATCGGACGACGCCTTCCCTTCGAGGATCCCAATCCGTCTCGTCGACTCTAAATACGAATCCACAGCCGACACCGATTCGGAAAGTTGTTGCGCCGGAAGGTTTTGCGGTAGTGGCTCCAAATCGTATGAGAAACCGGAAATGGGCCAAGTCAAAAGGAGGGTGTTGAAAGACGTCAAGAGGAGACCCAGGTCCATGATAGAAGACACTCGCCATCGAGTGGTCGTTAAGAACAATCTCTACAACAACAGGGAAGAAGTCGTTGGCCGCAACGTCATCCGTCTACATGCCACTTTCGGTTCCGAGTCATCTTCGGACGCGAAAGAAGGCGAAAGTGCCAGTAAAGGAGCAACCACCAGCAGCGATAAAAGCGCCAGTTCCGACGATCGTCCAATTCGTAGTTGGAGCGGAACGAGACTTGGCGGGGCTTTGTCTCTCAGACCGGAAGATTCCACCAATCGACCTTTACCCGGACCTTACACTGAAACCTACGTCGGCCCGGCCACGACTTTAAGAACCATGGGAAGCCAAACTCTACCAGGCAGGAGCCCTCAACAACACGGCTTAACCAGGAGTTCAGAAAGCATGATGGCTATGAGCGAAATCAGACCCGGAAACTACAGTCGCAGCATGAGTTGGGAGCAGCAAGGAGGCTTAGGTTCCCAATCGCTTCGACGACGGGTGAACCCGGAAGAGAAGTACATTACGGACGAAAGGGATTTAAAACTACAGTTTAGAAGGAGGAGCAGGGCGTCGTCCACCTCGACCGTACCGGCCGTCGTAGGGACCGCCGGAAACGGAACCGAGTCTCGCATTCCAAGACCGAGAATCCGGCAACCCGTCTCCGATCCGGTGGGGCTCTTCTACGAAGCCGGGTCCCTGAAGAAGAAGGAGGTGCCGTCGTCGTTGGATCAGAGACGACGCTCTGACTCCATGAAAGGAAGCACCATTCAAGATCTAATCTGCCAAGGACAACAAGTACTTAGTCACGACGAACGTCAACTAAGCGGGGAACGACTAAACTATATGACGTTACCAGGAGCACGTGTACCTAGGCCACCTCCCGGAGATCCTCCAGTCAACGGTTGCGTACCATCCAGGTAGGATTACCAAAATCATTTTCTTTGTACAGTACGTCGAGATAGTTTCTCTTCGATTGTGATGCCGTCCAAATAGAGATATCTAGGCTAGTTAATTGCATCGAGTGGGTGTAACGGTTTACGTATGTCACTGTCTTAAGATTAAAATAAACTACACAAACCGCACACGCAATTAACCACCGCTTGTTCTTTATTTAAGAATGCGAATGATTATTTTTTTTTTCTTCATTTGACATCTTGTTTACGCATGGTTTTGAAGTCTTAAGCTTTTTTTAAAATCTACCCCTTTTCACACACGATTGCTTAGCTAGGTCACTGCACTGTGTCCAATTTTTTTTCCCCCCACGTATCTCTCCTCAGTCTGCAACAGCTGAGATTTCGAAAATGAGAGGGAAGTCTTTTTTGGCAGCAAGTCTAAGCTAGTTTCATTTTAGTCTAAATTTAAAACGCACGTGGGTCTAGATTTATAAATTTCCACGTTATCATCTAGACACTGTTGACCCAGATTTTCACTATGGTCTTTTTTTTTTACTTTATTCTTGCCAACTTGCGGGATGAGACAGAAGACGTAGGTACCGGCCACTGTCTCCGAGTGACTTAGCTATGACTGGCAGTGAATCCTCCAGAGGGACTTCGCCCGAGAATTGATTATAAATATATATAAAACCAAATTAAAATTAAAACGCTCAGCTCCTCAAGATTATAATTGATCTCTCCTACATATTACATGAAAAAAAAATAAAAATGCGCTTAAAATATTTTCGTCAACAACTCGAAAAAGATTTTGAACTTATAGGTTATTATTATCAACGGGAAATGCAATGCGCTTGTAAAAAAGCTTGGGCATGCATATAAACATAAAAACATTTATCTCTAAAAAACAATAGAGGGTTTGTGTACGCGATGCCTCGGCCCCTTTTCGGTGAATGTACAGATATTAAAAAAAAAAAAAAAAAAACAGTGCGGACAAAGTGCTCTCCCGATGTCAAGTGAAGGATTTTGAAATCATAAACAATTTGAAAAGATAAATTACGAGAGAGACAATGACAATATAATATTGTGTAGGTTTAAAGAAAAATTTCCATGGCGTAAAATATCGTCTTAATAAACAGAGTCCTATATACTTAAATAAATAAATAAAAAAAATAAAAGAAACGTTTCTCCAGTAAAAATCCATTTAAAAAGCAGAAAATATATTAAAGCTTCGTAAAATTAAAGCTTAAATTTAATTATCCAAAAAAACAAAAGAGCCTTTAATGGTATAAATATATGAAAAAAGAAAAATTCTCCAGCTTGAAAATATTGCAATATTGTTCGTCTTTTTATAATTTTATGGTAATAAATATTCGTCATTCTAGTCCAGGCCCCCCCCCGGAGATTTTTTTTTTGTTTTTTTATTAAATAATTTATAATTTTAAAATTATATACATATATATATATCTTAAAAGTTTAGATATAAATGGGTTTAACTAAATTATCACAGCGTAAATCTTAACAACAACAACAACACTATGATAAACATAAATGCACTATAATAAAATGCCAACAAATAAAAATTAGGATGTGTTTTGGTTTTCTTCAAAATATAAAAAAGAAAGACGCTGCGAAAGTTAAAAAGAAAAAAATTAAAATTCGTTGCTTTAGCCAAAGAATGCGTGCCTATAAATATAAAATTAAAATTAACAATACTTTCGCTGCTCTAAAGAGCGCAAAAGTAAAAAAACCTTTACCAAAGTAGCGTATTATAAAAAAAAACCAAAATAAAATAAATATTAAGTATAATCAATAATGTTCTTTGGAAGCACTGAAATTTATTTTTTGAAGGTTTAAATTATCGGTAACGAATGTGAAATTACCGTAATTTTTTAAAATGGTAATTTACCGGGTAAATTACCGATTAAAATTTTGAAATTACAAAATTTAGCGTAATTTATGGTATTTTATGTTTTAACAGGCTTATTACCGCGGTAATTTTGTAATTTACTGGTAAATTACCATTCTAAAATTACGGTAAGATATAAATCGGTAATTTACGCTGTATTTGGTAAATTACCGACTCACATCTCTAGCAATCACAATGAAAATAAAACCAACCAAACTTAAAAACATAATCTAGTCAGAAAAAAGTATTTGCAACAACAACAACAACAAAAAAACAAACAAACAAATTTCCTATATAATAAATTCAAACAAATTAAAAAGAAAAAGTAGTTTATTAATATTAATATAAATATTAAATTAATTAGAGTCAGGACAGGTTACGGGAAAAAATTAATTAATTAACTAATTAGTTTCGATTTAATTAAATAAATAATTAAACGTAAATTTAACCTAACATTCTTGGCAGCTACCTGTATTACCCCAAAAAAAGAATTACCTTTACATAGTTTACTTTCACTTACAATGATTATTCTAGTCCCATGTTAACTTAACTAAATATAATTATAATTATAATTAAGTCGAGGTAGAAGCTGTTTCAAAGCTTTAAAAAAGTAAAGTTTACGCTTTATTTTCTTAAATTAGCTTTAACGGAGAAGAATAAAAAAATTTCAAAGTTTTCTCAATTTTTGAGTTACGCGCACTGACTTAATAATTTAAATACTCATTTTTTTCTTTGCGTAAAAAATTGATGAAAGCGTAAAAAAAAATATGTAAATAATACGTTTGTACAGGTGCTATTTGTTGTTTTATTATTAGGTTAGATTTTTTTTCTCTCTCGCTCGCGATGTGACGTTTAAGAAAAAAAAAACCATGAAAAAAGAATTAAAATTTAAAATGTTCTAATTAATTTGGATTTATTATTCTTTTTTTTTTCAGCGTTTGTAAGATTTGCATGATTTATTTATGACTTTACAAAAAAGGATTGAAAGCCAAGGAACTGTTTTCTAGTAGGCCATGTCGTCCGTCATCACGTACACTCGCATCTATACGTAAAATCTTTATCATAGTTGAAACATAAGTTCATAAGATACGTTCCATAAGTTTGTAACTGGTATACTGAGAGCTTGTCATGAAGTGATTGAAATAGGTGAAACGTCATAGATTCTTGTAAAGCGACGCCTGGTGACTTGGTGAGGCGCTGTCAAAGGCTCGGTACAAACTAAATAGGAAGATGGATTGCAAAACCGCAATCAATTCAATGTGTAGTCAATTCTCGCGTCGATCTCGAACTAGCTCTAAGTAAGTCTATAGCATTACGAAGTGTCATATTTATGGAACATATCGTGTAAACTTATGGTTGAAACAAGATGAAAGGAATTTTTCACGTAAAGCTTAAAAGTTGGGACGGAAAGCAAAGCCTTTATTTTTTTCAGGAAAGAAAACCACAAGACAACTTCGAGACAAGCGTCATTTATTTTTGGTACTTCAAGTTTCAACGTAAAGGACCAATGGAATGAAATCGATGGAGTAACAATGTGATTGACTCGCGTTGAAGCTATCAAAAATCTGTAGAAAAGACTAAAGAAACCACTCCAGCATAACCAACTGAATTTATTTGGAAAAAAAAACACAAACAACTGAACTAGTTTGCTAGTATTATGCACAATTTTATTAATATACAAATATTATCACCAAAACGTAGTTTACAAATTTTATATTTTATTTAGCGTGATGCCATGGCAATTATTTGTTTCTGCAAAGAAGACAAAGAACGTAATTTTAGCTAAAACGAAAATATGTGCTTTCCATTTACCGCTTTTGAGCACTCCAAAGGTGCTCCAAAGCTGTAAATGGGAAGGCCATAGACCATTTCGATGTAACTAATAGGGAAAGACACGGTCTTCCATCTCGATCGTTTTTTTGGCGCCTGCTCTGTAGTCTTATTGTATCATGAGACTGCGCAGAGATGGTAATGTATTAACCCCCTTGTACGTCCCAATACTGAGCGTTGCCTAGCCCCATTTTTTACATCGAAAAAGTCTATTGAATAGCCATAAAAGTACCTTCAATGGCGAACAGTAATTTGTTAGTTGCAGACCTACACTTCTCAATAATACAGCGGGTATAAATTCATTGCTGTAAAGTTTATTTAGACCATCTATGGCAGTCATGACGGGCACATTATGCTTTTGCCTGGCAGTTTCGTACGATGTTAACGCGATAGAAGCATCTTTAAAAACTCCGCATATTAATACTGATACTACAATCAGAAGTAAATGAACCGAAGTTACCGGAGAGGGCAAAATTTGTATAATGCGTTTTCCATAACGTGGGGGTAGTAAAAATCAAGGTAGCTGTACCTCTACCTGAATCGTCTCGAAATTTAACGCTGGCACTAAAGACCATAGTTACAGCTTAGTTACAAATCCGCGCAATATCGTTAGTATGAATAAACAGTCGTTGTTTCAGAAATAGGCGTCTGCTTCTATCTTAGGAGCCTAGGCCCTAGGCTTACGTTCGATAATGGATGAAAACATTAGGGATGATCTTTTGACATACCTTTCAAATATTAATCGACCATTTGTGACTTCAATTAAGTCGGGAAAGATTTATTGAAATTCTAAAGTCAGACATTGGACCAAAGTATGTTAAAAGTCTTCTTATCCTACTCGAAAAGTTTTTCAATGAGTGTAAACCTCTCCGCAAAAGAATCTTCCGAGGGAAATATATCCTCTTCCGAAGAAGTCGCCATTTTTAAAAACTCTAACTAGGCCTAATTCCCGGAAAATCCGGTTACTCGAACATTGGCCGCTTGGTGGCGTTTTCAAAATTGTTGTGACTCGAAAGAGTAGAGGAGCGAGACTATCGTCGGGGTTGAAATATAGGGGTTTGTGAGGAACTTGTGCTTAATGAATAAACAATACGACTCCGGTAACTTCGGTTCATTTACTTCTGCTACAATTAATAAAAGGGTTCCATGGGACAGCGAATTTATACCAATTTCATTTCCATTGCGAACTGTCTCCTCTAATTTATCAACCAACGTATTAACATCTCCAAAACCAAGATTAACTCCTAAACCAGCCAATGGGTGAACTCTATGAGCCGCATCCCTAAAAATAAACTGTTTTCAAAGCTTCATAGTGAATTGAACACTCCCATCACATTTGTGGGGTTGTTACAGGGGTATAGAGTGCTGTCAGAAGCGCGGGTGTGACGTCACCCATGCTGTTTTCCCATAAAGAAAAAACGGTAACTGTCATGGCTAAAGGCAGACTCGTGACGTTTAACCTTGGATCTGACGTCACAACTGACAGCACTCTATTCATTGCATAAACACGATTTTCTGTCGTTTTGCAGTGAGTCGTCTTATCTTTATTCAATTGCTAAATAGCTTGAAGATTTCTAACACTTTCGAAACCCCTTTTCTCCACCTTTGTTTACGTCATCCGAGGTGATTCAATCGGACCTTTACATACCCAATTAAAGCAACTTGTTTCCCAACGTATCTTGTTGAGTGTCCTAAACCTAATGGGAAAGTAGCCCTCGAACCTTCCTCTATTGATAAAATACTTGGTGGTAATTGCAGAACTGATCCAGCTGTTTGTGAAAATAAAAGTAATTAGTTTAACAATGATTATTTAGATTAAAAGGAGGGTGAAGTGGAAAATCTAGTGATTTTTTTATCGATTCTTCTTCTAATTATAAGACCAGTCTGCATAGTGAAACATTCAGGAAATACAGATTCCGAATGATTTTAAAATTCAAATTAGGTTCAGATTTTAAGGATAATTTTAAACAAGGACTGCCGACCAATCGCGTAACGCCCTGCCCTCCTGTTAACAAAATTCTCGTGGCATGTTACGTGTCTCGCGCCACGATTGTCACATTGCGCGCAAATTTTATCAAACCTCGCGATAAATTTCATTCGACACGGAACGTGCCACGAGAATTTTATTAATAAAAAGGCAGGACGTTACACGATTGGTCGGAGGTAGTTATTTAAAATTATCCTTAAAATCTGAACCTAATTTGAAATAATTTTAAAATCATTCGGAGCTGGTATTTTCTGAATGTTTCACTATGCAGACTGGTCTTATAATTAGAAGAAGAATCGATAAAAAAATCACTTGATTTTCCACTTCACCCTCCCTTTAATAACAATTAAGTTTCTAGCTTACAGCTGGGAAATAACGTATTTAATAATTTATCAACCGAAGATGAAATGTTCTTCACGATTGGATGAGGTTCTTTTTCAACCCACTTTAATAATTAAATATATTGATTAATATTAACTAAACTAATTATATATTCGTAAATAAGGTTTAGGGGTTTCCGCTTTCACCAGGGAAGAATTTAGCGCATCCGTAAATGAATCTTCATCCATTGACATTAAATTTTGCGCCATGGAAGGGGTAACGGTCCAAACCAATGACGAAGACGTATCCGTCAACTAATTAATTATAAATTGGTTAATTTAATTTAATTTGAAGTTTGATTAATATTAATTTAAGTTGTTACAGGAAGTAACGCGATTGGACCAGTTGGAAGGAATTTCTGCCAGGCCACATTATTTTCAATCGGCTAATTTGGTAAATAGTTAATTAGTTTATATAGTTTATAATTAGTGAATTAAGTTTAAACCTCAGCAAAATTAAGCGTGGCTACAATAGCTTGTTGTTTATAATTCCACGCCACGTACATAACTTTCATTGTTTTTCGGATTAATGAATTGTATCCGTCAGCTCCTATCTGTTTCAAAATTTAAGTAGAAATTTCAAATTTTGCGAGATGCGATGCCGATTTACAAGTGGTACGACGTCCATAAACTTTGTCACTATGCTTGATTACTTTGCAATTAATGACAGCCTAAGTTCATAAGATATTTTCCATAAGTTTGTCACTGGTTACTGAGAGGAGGGAGGAGAGACTTGAGAGGGAGTGTTGATCTAATGCTAACAAAACCGTCATACAAATGGTAAGCGGGAAAAAAGTGAGGGTGGGAATTTCTATCTCCGTTCCACGATTTTAGCTAACGCGCAGGCGCGAGTGACGTCGTTTACTACCGCCAGTTATAGTTCACCATGACGGATATTCAAAAACAACCTTCCTCAAAGCCGGTTTTTAAATTTGACGCATGCGCGCGGTCACCGCGAAGAGTGGCAGAGCCAGCGCCGGAGAGAAAAAGTTTAGCCACGAAGCGAACGAACTCGCCTATTCACTTTATTACTCCCTCTCAAGTCTCTCCTCCCTGCTGAGAGCTTGTCATGGCGTGACGTAGGAGAAACGTCATAGATTCGAGGTAAAGCGACGCCTAATGAGGCGCTGTCAATGGCTTAGTATAGACTAAACAGGAAGATGGACTGGAAAACCGCGTGTAGTCAATTCTCGCTCCGTTCTCGAACTAGCTCGAGATGTAAGTCTCTTGCGTTACGAAGTATAGGAAGTGTCATACTTATGGAACATATCTTATTAACTTATGGTGACAACAATACTCGTGTATCTTTGATAAATTATATTTTCTTAATGACTTTCTATCGCTTTCAGTGTACATTTAGTTCATGGACAATACTATTAAAGCAACAAAAAAATATTTCACCAGCAATTTCGTTTTAAACGTTTGCCCATCTTGCAACTTCAAGTTGACATGAGAACTGTTGCTATCTTTAGGCAAGTCATAATGAACTACTTTCGCGCCATTCAAGACTTCGACTTTATCTTTTAATGAGTTTAATTTTTCAGTTAAAGCTCTTAAAATGACTTGATTTTCTACTATAAACGCAATTTCTTCTTGGAGTGACGGGTTTTCAAATGTTATGGCTGAAGATGAACACGATTCCCAAACCTTTCAATTGCAAACTTAGATATTAAAAGCCGAAAGGACTAACAAGAATTATTTTATAATTATTTTCTTAAACCTGCATTCTTTTCACTGGCTTCATTCGCATTTCGCAAATTCTATCCCAACAATTTATGCCTATATATCAATAACAATATATTTACATTTTGAGCTTCAATTATATCAGGGATAGATTTAATTTTAGAAGTAGGACTGGAGAACGATTAGTATTTACTTCATTCCAACTCGTAGAGCCCCTCCCTCCAATACGTAACGAAAAGTTTAAATTATCTTATTGGCTCACTTAAACTACGTTTTGATGACGTTGCTGACGGGGACGGCGAAAAATACGCAATTCCTTTTAACATCTGTCGCTATGACCCGCCTCTTCTCTCATACCCCCCCCCATCAAGTGGAAGGGGGGTCCGGGACTTTGACGCGCGCCCAGATTACTCTGTTCTCCATTCCTACTTCTAAAATTAAATCTATCCCTGATTATATATAAAATCCATTTATTAATCTAACTTTTTAAGAATTTGGCGCTTCCAGGATTTAAAGCAGTTACTCTATTACTATATTTTTCTGGAAGTGGATCGTTTACATTTATCACAGAACCAGCATCGAGTAAGAGCACTTTCTTACTATGCAGAATTTCCGAACTTCCTAAAAACGTTGGTAATTAGAAAACCTGGAACTTTTATTCAAGTTTGTTGCCAACCCCTTCATCAAAATATGACATCAAAAAAATAAATCGAATTGTTTAATGTACTAAAGTAGTTGAAGCATGGATAAAAGATGCGCGTGAGGAAATTTCAAACTTGTTTTCACGCTGTTGGATAGACAACTCCATATCTCCGACTGCAGATTATTCGATATCTACTCTGTTGCAGCTTCGGTTGTCAGCACGACAACCAATTGAAAGCTCTCTATTTTTGGTCAATCCATCCCGTAATAACAAAATTTTATTGGGAGATTGCAGAGGTAGGTTATTTCAGAATGACTCCTCCCCTTTCCCTCAAAATAGCGGAGCACTTCACAGAGTGAAAGTGTAGTATGGAAAGACTCCTGATTGGTTAAAGGGGCTGTTCAGACCATGGGACAAACGACGATCTTCGACATAGAGCTTAGCATAGTGGGTGGGTAGAAAAGGAGAGGGGGTCGGTCAGCCCCTTTAGTTTAATTTAGTATAAAGCAGTCAAGGGAGGTGGATGATTTTGAATGTAATGAATTTATAGAAACAGGTAATCTGAAAAGACTGCTTCACGATTTGGTTCATACTCCATTCGAACTAGCTTTAAACATTTTGGGGTTGTACACTTGTTACATTCTCTTATCATTAGTAAATACATTTTTGACTGGGAAATTTATATACAATTAATAAGGTGATTCGGTCTAAAAAATTTGCTGTAAAATTAAATATGAAAATTACTGCTATTCAAAACCACGGCCTACTTAGATCATCTCACGTCTCAAAACTAAAAAAATTAAAAATGGCAAGTATCCGACCTCTTAGCCAAGAAACCCAGAGCCATAGATGCTAAGGTAATATGATTGGATGGCAAAAGTATCATGCTTTTTAGAACTGACCTATTGCACTGGCCATGGCACTTCCCACCAATCCACCTCCTGAGATGATAACGTCATAAAGATGATCATCACTTTCTCCATTGGAGTCTGATGAGGAAGAGTTTGAACTTGAAGATGAATACCAATATTTTGATGATCCGGATAATTTAAATGCAATTCGCGCGTTATTTTTAACTGCGTAAAATTGTTTATAAAGGCCAATATACTTAGAAAAGGTTAAACCATTCATATTTAACTTTATTTTGATTAAGAAATTGTGTCCACGAAGTGAATGACCTTAATAGACGAAAACAACTACTATCAACAAAATTATATAACACGTGAAAAAGCAGACGATGGTCTATGAAAGACAAAACATCGATCAGCTTTAGCCAAGGAGTATAGAGTAATATAAGCAGGAGAGGAAAACAGTACAGTCAGCATAGAGACTATAAACTCCAAGTAGTGGCAGGTCCCCCGCTCTACAAGCGCAAATAATGATGTTGCTCCTAAATTGGTACATGAGAGGTTCCGGCCCGTTTAATTTTGCTTAGCGGAAGTCGCCCTGTACCAGGAGAAAAGGGGCAACAAGTTGAGGCATTCCTTCCACTCCTTGGGGTTTATAGTCTCTATGCAGTCAGGGAGGTTTCCACACTTCTTTGGTTGAACGCGGGGGTTCAATTATCACATGTTCTCCCCCATTGGACCTCTGGTCACTAAATGGTCATTGGTGGACTAGAAGACGTCAAAGTCAACCTGACACCCCACCCCGTTCCCATGAATAATAATAAACATATCAAACATGGCCGCTCTAATCTCCATAGACATTAGAACGCTATGAGCCACTCATACCGAATGGAATGGTAAGTGCCGTTGTCTTTACAACTGGAATAGTTCTGAATGAATCGGAAAAATTAGCTCTGAGTGTTAGGCTTCATTAAGTTCATTCTTTGTGTAAGGTGTATTCAAATTTCATTTAATTTTAAACTTTTTTTCTAGAACAGAACCACGTGGTTGACTAAACGTTGCTCAGTGATATATCTAGTCACCACAGTATCTGTGATAGCCGAACAGAGAATATGCATCCAAGTCAACATAATCAAAATATGCGAGACAGCGATGGATTAAACTTCAATACCCTTCTTGGATTTTTGGGAGAGGCATACAATGAGAAGTTGCAAGTTTACAACCACGCTGAAAATGATGCACTTACACGATTTAAAAATAACTACAAACAAGTGTTAGAAGGTGTTACCAAACCTGTCAATGAAAAGAGAACCATAACGAAACAAGATACATTCGATAATGAGTACGCTTTCAAGTCGAGTAATGATAGTGATAGTAAAAATTCCAAGATTGATATTGATACTCTTTACGAACGTTGCTTTGATATCATTCCAAAAGAGAAGAGAAAGGAGTTGTGTTTGAAGAAAGTCACTGTACCTGAACCATTCGATCTTACGTGTTACAAAAATAATAGATCTAATATTTTTAAATCGGTCCATGACGAAAATGGGAACTTTGCACATCCAAAACACGCCAAACCCGTCCCAGCATACGTTTACTTGCCTCTTTACGAATGCATGAAGAATCAAAATGAAAATGAACGAAAAGAGAGGATAGAAGAACGGAAAAAAAAGTTGTTAGCGACAGTGAAACCATTCGAACTTTCTACTTCAACCTCCGAAGTGAAAGCTAGTCATAGAAGACATTCACATTCATTAAGCGATCTTCAGCAACTTCGTCGCGCATCAAACACTGATCAAGATACAAATAGAAATAAAGATTCAATATCCACTGAAAATCAAACTGCTAGACACATTAAAGCCAACCCCTTTCCGAAACACTTATTTGACCCTAAGAATCGTCATGCGCTTGAAGTAGAGAAGCAGTTACGTCAAATACGAATCAAAGCCAGAGCCGAAGAGCTGCTAAAACAAAGCTCACTGCCTTTCAGTGGTGATAGAATCACTAAGAAATGGAATTCTATGATTTCTTTGGGACAAGAAAAACGAACTGACAAAGAGAAAGACCTTCATTCCGATAAACGATACTTTGTGATTCTCAGACCAAGGTCAAGTTCCACGTGTGGTAATCGCTTTCAAAAACATTCCGAATCCGAATTTAATAGGCTAAAAGACGACGATAGACCTGTGGAAGTCGTTGGAGAAAAAATTGCCAACATTCAATCCAAAAAACGTTCAATTATGGATTACGACCGACTATGCCAAAAAAATACAAGAACAAAACCACAAGTCAAAGAATCTAAACCACCGCAATCAACGATGCAGAAGAAAATTGCGCTTAAAGTTCAGTTAAACGAACATTTGATGAATAAAGTTGACATTAAAGCCAAATTAAGAGAGAGCCGGTGAGTTCCCGCTCACATCATCACCATTTCCAACATAACGCGAGCTAATCTTTCGAGTGTATTTCAGAAAAAATGATCTGAGAAGAATGGAGGAGTACACCCGTGAAATTGAAGAAATGAAGCAAAGAGTTAGCCAGCGACCTTTATTAATCGAACGACAAATGATGGACTCCTTGAGAAAAAGCGCTCAAAAGAAATTGAACCAAGGAGGAGGGGTTACCACATTCAATTCTAGTCAACACAGCCGTCGCAGTTCACAAACAAACTCAGTATCTGCGGGACAGAATACAAGTCCAAGGGACCATGACGAAAGTCGCGATGAAACCTTGAGTCAAGGAACGGAGTTGAAAACAGAGTCATAATACACACACACACACACACACGCACTTTTAAGTTTTACCACTAAAAAAGATCTCTATTTATTCATGAGTATTTTATACAAAGAAATAAATGTGACAAATATTTACACCCTTAATATAAGTAGGTTTTCACAAGGTTTTTATTGGCTTTTCAGGGAAAATTAGGTCAGTTTCAACCCCCTAGTAGACCAACATTAATTTTTATTAAATAATAACTTTGATGGGATAGCTACATCACTACCAATCTCAGTATCGGAATAATCTTGCATGTAATTGCTCGAGATCAAAACAGTCTTTCCAGGTTGACCCAAAACTAAGACTTTAGTATCGGTTGTTTCTACAGTGTCATTTGACATTAAGCTATCAGAATGGTAATTATCTGAAAAGAAATTTAAAGCTTTTCGATTAAACAACGCCCCGAGAGTGGAATGAATTCAGTCTTTAGGACCTACAAGGATGTTCGGTCATCTCCTGATCCATATTTGTGATGGGTTGAGAAAGAATTACGCAGTTGTTTCTCATTCTCAATCCATCTTGAACTGGAAACATGTCTTGGGAATGTTGATCACTCATCATGAACATGTTGGCTGTAGTCAACTCTGTTAAATCAGTATTTGGTTCATCCAAATGATTGTCGGATGGTTCTTCTGACGACAGTGGTGGTGGTGGTGGAGGTAACATTTCACCCGAATGGAAGCGTTGAATATGAACATTTCTGCTTCCAATTTGAGAGAAACGTTTTGAACATAGAGCGCATGAATAAGGTTTCAAGCCTATAATTACAAATGCGTCATAAACATTTGTTGGCATGCAATTCCTGCGGTGTGAAATAGACGTCTAACCAGAATGCACCAACAAATGCTTTTTAAGACTAGATAACTCCGCAAATCTTCTTTGGCAACCATCTTTTTTACACAGATATGGTTTCTGGCCTAAAACCAATTTGGGTTTTAATATAATTTTAGTTCAATAATAGAGTGCTGTCAGAAGCGCCGGTGTGACGTCACCCATGCTGTTTTCCCATAAAGAAAAAACGGTAACTGTCGTGGCCGCCCATTGCTAAAGGCAGACTCGTGACGTTTAACCTTGGATCTGACGTCACAACTGACAGTACTCTTTAATATTATGTTAAGAACCTGTGTGTGTTCGTAAATGGTTTTTCAAGTTTCCATTTGTGTTGAAACTACTAATGCAACCGATTTCGGGGCAAACAAATGGTTTCTCTCCGGTATGAGTGCGACGATGTACTGCCAATGACTGAGGTGTGTAAAAACTTCGACTGCAATTGTCAAAGTGACATCTGTATGTTTTCGTTCCCCTAATTTGTAGAAAATAAGTCCAAGATCAATTGTGCGTGTAATGTTTCTGTGAACTTGTGAAGCGTATGGGCATACATATGTGTTTTATGGTGGTAGCGATAATGAGCTAGCCATTTAAATTTTCTATCACATCCATTGTAAGTGCAAGTATAAGTTTTCTTTTTTCTCCGTTGTTTTTGAGGTTCTTCTAATGGTATATTTTGAGCTGCATGGAAGTCCTTTGATTTTTGTTTTAAATCTGCCGATTTTGTTGGTTTTATTTCTAGGAAATTAAACCATGTGAAAAATATACGTCATTTACTAGTGATTCTTTTTCTGCCTACCATTTCTCTGGTTATTTAGGTCATTTTCTTGAATTTCTTGGTATGACAGTTGCAAAGCGATGCTTTCTTGAGTCGCTGCCACTAAATTTTGTCTCGCAACTTCGTGCAACTCTTTTAAATAAATACTCGTAACTGCTAAATGATCAGATCTTTCATCAGGTTCCACTAAACGTTGCAATTCCGCGTAACTGAAAGATTCCTTCATTGTGACGCTAATTTTAAGGCGATAATTAGCGATTTGACAGGTCGCTAGCCAAAAGATCAAATAGTGGCAGCCATTTTGGAAAAATAGGCCAAAAAAATGTCACGTGCTTTTTTGTTACGTTCGATACAAACGTCATGTTAAGTTGGCAGAGCTATTTATGTTTACGGCGATCAACTTTAAAGAAATACTTAGGCCATAACGAATGTAGCTTTGGCAAGTTTTTCGTGCTAACAACGCTGATACGTGCTAACAACGCTATGTTTACTTCATGACTTCTTTAATAACAAATTGGCACTTAACGTTGAAACTTTTTTCCACCCTGCACCGTATCCCTCTACCCGTGGACACTCCCTTAAACTTGCAAAACCACGCGCCCTGACGTCTATCCGCCAACATCATTTCACCCACACTGTCATCTCAGATTGGAACGCACTCCCTGAATCTATTATTACCATCTCAGATAAATCAAAATTTCGCGCTAAGTTATCGGCTCACTTCAATAATACCCCAAATTGACCTGTAGTCATACCGTTTTTTACTTTGTTACTTATCTTTTTTCTACTTTGTCACTTATTTTTTTTTTTTTTTTTACTTTGTTACTTATCTCTTTTTGTTTTTTTTTTTCTTCTTTTTTTTACTAATGTATAACTAAATCGTTAATCTCTGTATAACTAAATAATCTCTGTATAACTAAATAATCTCTGTATAACTAAATCGTTAATCTCTGTATAACTAAATCGTTAATCTCTCTCGGTTGTACTAACCAAGCTCTAATGGCTTACCTGTACTGAACTAAATAAATAAATAAATAAATAGGTAGTAAGCTCGTCGTTGAAATGGTCCTCGTATGCAAACAGAGGCAAAGATGAGAAGTTATAAATTTTAAAGGCAAAGCTTAGGTAACATACCTTAAAAGAACGTACGGCCTTTTTCTAAACACCACTAATCCAATGGCGGTCGTCCAGTAGTCCTCGTTTTTAAGACATATTAAATGCTAATTATTTTGTAATAAGAGATCATTTCATTTGTTTATTTTTTATATTTAGAAAAAGGTCGCTGGTTTTATAAGGTATAATGTTATGTTTGTTACGTTAACTTTCCCTTTAAAATTTTGTAATTTCTCTAACACATGTCATAGCACATGCGTAGTAATCAGTTTGTGGCGGCAAAGGGTGGCGGTAAAATTGCCAGACTTGCGATAATCATCCCGCCTTTCGATTTTCTCATGTGGAATCACGAACCATAGTTGATCATGCATCTTCACAAATGTTATCTCATTTGTGACGTCAGTGTCTAGGTAAAATGTCACGGGCTTACCTTTGGCAGTGTCGGGTCATGTTTGGAACCGCTTTGGTTCTATGTGCAAATAGAATGGGTGACGTCACACAAAGGCTTCTGAGACTCGCTTAAAACAGGAATGAAGCTGAGACCACCCACTATGGCTACCAGAACAGCGGTAAGACTTGGGAGGGTGTGAACGTGTGACGTACAACTATCCCATCTGAAAGCTCTCTATAGCAAGTGTGTCACTCGTTAATGAGAGCTTGTCATGAAGTGACGTAGGCCAAACGTCATAGATTCTCGTAAAGCGACGCCTGGTGAGGCGCTATCAAAGGCTTAGTTTAGGAGGATGGACTGCAAAACCGAGTGTAGTCAATTCTCGCGTCGTTCTTGAACTAGCTCTCATTAAACCTCTAGCATTACGAAGTAGAGGTAGTGACATACTTATGGAACATATCTTATAAACTTATGCATGGACTATGGCCATAGCCACTCGATTATGCGCTCAACGACACAATTTGCTTGAGCAGCTTGCGTCGTGAGCGCAGACCCAGTGGCTTTCTGAGAATGCAAACTGTCAAGATTTATTTTATTTATTTAGAAAATGACAACTTAACACCTCTCACGAGCGGCGCGACCGGCACTTAGCGAAAAATACTTTCCATGCGTGCGATATATGCTCGATCGTATTGAATGAATCGAATCGTTCAATTTGTAGGATCTGGCAACGCTAGTTCAACCAAAGAGGGTGAAAAGAAGGGGAGTTGAAGCTAGCGGGTTAGGCAGGCATTTTAGGTGATCTTCGTTTTCTTTTTTATTTATTTGTTATGTTTTCCTCATCAGTCATAATATTCAGTTCACCGTGTTTCAATCAATAAGAGTGCGGAGAAAGATGCGCGAGCCGCGAGCACACCGGAAGGTTAGAGGAAAAGAAACCTTTCAAAGCGACAACACTCCAGTTTAGTCTTCTACTACCTTTCTTTATATCCTCTTTGGTTCAACGAAATAAGATTTCTGGCAGCCAGAATCTGGCTTCCTTGGCTAGTCGCGACGCGAGTTGTTGTTTTCATTATAAGTGCGGAGTCGTAAAAACCGTTTTGATGTTAAAATTTTAATGTAATATTTACGGAAACTTGTAAAAAATGTGAATTAATTAACGCGCGAATTAGCCTCCCCGTGTGTTTTAGGCTTTTATTTACAATCGAAACTTTAGTTGGATACAAATGATTCCGAAAATAATTAACCCTGGATACCTAATCATCATCATCATCGATATTTGATTTGATAGGTGATTTATTCTTGTTTTTTATTATTATTAATTCCAGCGCATTATTTTTTCTATAATAGGTTTAATTATAAGTAATTTTAGTTACCTATATAATTTTTAGCGTATTAGGGAATTTATCGCTATAGGATTTGATACCGAAGTTTAGGCCTAAACTTAGGCCCAGGGATCTAGACGGCGGTCTCTGGCAGCTGGACCTTGATTTAATTCATTTTTTTTGGGGAGGGCTCCAAAGATCTCCCGGGAGCAGTGTTGTTCTTGGTAGTACAATTGTACTTTTTTAGTACATTTTAAAGTCTTCAGTACGAAAAGTACATTTTGATGTTTGAAAGTACATTTTCAAATTCCATTTTTTAACATTAGCGTCTATGGGACGAAAATTACACCGCAAGATGGCGCCAAAAGCTTTTCGTGAAGGGGGAAGGAAATTTTAATACCCCCAAAGGGAGAAAAGTACGTTTTCAAAATCCTCCCATTGGGGTAGTACGTTTTACTATTGGGAAAAGTACGTTCTCAAAAATCTAAGGAACAACACTGCCCGGGAGGTTAGGTGAATAGGCGCTTGTAAATTTCGTACTGTAGCTTGGACTTTGAAACTTAAAAAATTACGAAATAGGTAGATCAGAATGAATGAATGTTATGTTGCAGGCCTGTTACAAAATCCACCTCCCAGGGCTTTTTTTGGTAGAAGATTGTTGATGAGTTGATTTTTGTGGTTAGACCCCCAGTCAGTTTTTCTTATGAAGCTTAAAAATTTACTATTTGTTGGGAATGTTCTGTATTTGAAGGGTTGAATATCTTCAGCTTAAAATTTAATATTTAATAATGCTTTGTAGAGCAAAGAATTCTCTGGATATGTTCACTTCTTCAACAACTCGGGAGTTGGAGCAGCAGGCGTATGATTTTGAAAATGAAGAGAATTCACTGAAATGGAGAGGGCTTCTAGTCAATGCATTACAGAAGGTATAAACATGGATAAAGAATGCGCGTGAGGAAATTTGTTTTCACGCTATAGGATAGGCAACTCCCTATCTCGAACGACAGCTTATTCTGTATATACTCTGTTACGACATCGGTTGTCAGCACGCGCAAATATATTTCTCTATGGAACGTTGCTTTGTACGTGCTGTCAAGAGACAAAAAACTTCAGGATCTTCAGGATTTAAAATATCCGCGAGTTTTTTAGCTCGAGTGCACAGACCTCTAGGCCTTAGTTTCAAATACGTGTGAAAATGCCTTCAACCTACTACACGTATTTGAAACTAAGGCCTAGAGGTCCGTGCACTCGAGCTAAAAAACTCGCGGATATTTTAAATTCTGAAGATCCTGAAGTTTATTGTCTCTTGACAGCACGTACAAAGCTACGTTACATAGAAACCAAGCTTTGCGCGTGCTGACAACCGATATTGTAACAGAGTATATACAGAATAAGCTGTCGTTCGAGGTAGGGAGTTGCCGATCCTGTAGAGTGAAAACATTTCCTCGCGCGCATAGTTTATACATGGTATAAATACAATTTTACTTTTGTTTTGATGTTAGTTAGTTTTAAGTTTAAATACGATACGATATCTTTTGGGAACGTTAGGTTCAGTACCAAGTTCACCCTTCGTTAACGGCCAAAGAAGATGCTTTAAAATACGTGGAATCACTTATTTTTCGATTACTGGCCATGTTATGCGCGGCCCAACCTCATAGCGTCCAAGATGTGGAAGACAGAGTTCAACGGACATTTCCAAACCCTATTGACAAATGGGCAATAGGAGATGCCCAATCCGCTATCGAGCGGGGAAAGAAAAAATCTTCCTTAGTGCTTCCTGTTGAAAAAATTCACCCTCTTTTGCAAAAGGTAAGAATATTCATTTGTCCAATCTCACCAACTTAGAGTCAGCACCATCTTAACGTAATTTGAAATTATTAACACGCTCTTATATGAAATTTTGTGCGATAGGAGGTTCTAAATTATAAAATAGATGTTCAAGTTACCCAATATATTGTTGCTGTTTTAGAATATATATCTGCGGATATATTAAAGGTACATATATATACATATCATTTGCCAGGAAGGAATTTAATTTAGTCTTATATCAGAGAGCGGGTGGCTTCGCTTCGTGAGCATTATGATATACCGTAATAGCAGCCTCTACCTTTGACTATATAAAGTTTTATTGGGAAATATCATGAGATGCCAATGCCATTAGTCTATTTCAAGTTTAATTACAGTTGTAGAAAAACTTCTTAATTATTTTCTTCAAAATTCACACTCTATATATTATTAGTTATTACCATGGGTAAAGAATGCGCGCGAGGAAGTTTGTTTTCACGCTATAGGATAGGCAACTCCCTCTCTCAGATCGTTGCCTATGTTATTCAAGGCCTGTGCGCGGCGCCAATTTTTATTTTTCGTTTGGCAATTTAAGTTGCCAAATTCTCTCACCTGAGGCGCTATTAGCTGGACTTAAATAATTTTAAATGTTCATTTTTCTCGCGCTTAGAATTTTAAATATTCATTTTCGCGCGTGTTTCGGTCCCACTATCAATGAAATCTCGCGGTAAAATAGGGAGAAAATTAGAAGTCTCGTTTCTTGAAAGTTTCCCCCTACCGCGCACAGGCCTTGATTAACGTAGGCAACGCTCAGACGGAAGCTTATTTTATATATACTCTGTTCCAGCTTTGGTTGTCAACACGCGCAAACCTAGGTTTCTATCAAACGTAGCTTTGTGCGTGCTGACAACAGACTAAAGTAAGGATTTAAAATCTCCAGGTTTTAGATAATGGAAATCAGTATTACTTTAGTCTGTTGTCAGCACGCTCAAAGCTACGTTTGATAGAAACCTAGGTTTGCGCGTGCTGACAACTAAAGCTGGAACAACGAACTTTCTTGTGACGTCACACCCTCCCTCCTATCTCTTACCTCTGTTTTGGCGACCATATTGGAGGTCGTCAGCTCAGGCCATACAATTTAGACTACCAATATTGACGTCACGTCTCGGTAGCTCCTCCCCTTTCAGTTCCACTATACATATCGAATAAGCTGCCATCGGAGATACGGAGTTGCCTATCCTATAGCGTGAAAAACGCGCAGCCGTGTTTGCAGGGTCCATACAAACCTGGAAAACAGGGAAAACCTGGAAAAAATCAGGGAAATAAATAGTTGACAAAAACCTCAGGGAAATCAGGGAAATTTGCGCCAAACAGGGGCAGAGTAATTAAGCAAAATGTTCATAAACATACCCTCCATAGGATTAACATTACACTAAATTTTGGAGGCTCGTAACTCTGGTTACATTAGAGATATGGGGATGTCCTTTGAGTATGTTATAGTCCCATTTGCCCCCCCCCGTCCAACGATACTTAAAATTTTGATTTCGTCATACAAGGACCAAATAATTAAGCAAAATTTTAGTGAACATTCCCTCCATAGGATTAACATTGCGCTATACTTTGGAGGCTCAAAACTGTGGTTATGTTAGAGATACGGGGTGTCCTTTGATTATGTAATAGTCTTATTTGCCACCCCCCTCCTTCGTTAACATTTGCTCCATAGGATACTCCATATACGCGAAAAACGTGAAAAACTCAGGGAAGTATATGGGGAAAAACCTGGAAATCTCAGGGAAATTTGTTTTCCAAAAGTTGTATGGAACCTGTGTTTGTAGTTTCACAATCTACTTTCCGTTAGGTATTTTTCTTATAAATTTCTAAATAAACGCCTCTAAGATTTCTGTTTCGTATTCAACATATAAGATATTGGAACATATCGTTCACCATAACAGTTAAACAGCTTAGAGACTGGCAACTGTAAGGAAATTGCAATTTCCACTTTTAGTGAGAACTATGAAGCATTATGAAAACCGGGATATTATTTTCAGACATTTTGAGTTTATATCCTTTGACTTTTATCAGAAACGTTCAACCCTCTCTCTGATTTTAAATTTAATTTCTTCTTGGTGTGACACAATTTTGAAACGGCAAATTGGTTACGTACTAATTTATCAACACATTTTTGTAAAAAAAAAAAAGTTGGCTGGCAATTATGTTAAGAATATACGTCATGTTGAAATCACCTGTCAAGATATTAAAGTAGCCATGTGCGCCGATAAAGTTTTGATGGATATGTTCTATCAAGACGAGGATGTTTCCTTGAGCATGGAGGAAGAACCCGTTCGTCGCACGTCGTTGACTTACGACGAAGTTGTTAAAGATATCATCCACGAGGAGAAACAATACATAAGGGACCTGAACATGATAATCAAAGTCTTTCGCGAACCTTTGGCCAAAACGTTTCACCGCAGTCGCGATTTGGACATTATCTTTAGCAACATCTTGGAAATTTACGATTTTTCTCAGACGTTGTTGGGATCGTTCGAGGATGCTATTGAAATGGCTGAAGAAAACCGCAATCCCGCTATCGGTGCTTGTTTCGAAGAAATGGCGGAGGTCGTTTATTTGTTAAAAACACTTATTTCCAGATAGATATAGGGTTGGTTATACGGAATATAAATTCGTACTTTTGCGTTTTTTAGAATGCCGAGTTTGACGTGTATGAAAAATACGCGGAAGATATTTTAAATCAGGGCAGCAAAGAAAAATTAATGCAGTTATTGCAATGCCCCGAAATTGCTCACGTTTTACAGGTTACGAGTCATTTATTAATGATTTTCAAATTAATCATTAATATCATAAGGAGATCATCTCTCTAAGGGCCCAAGATTCTATGTTACGGTTGAAATGTATGTATGTCCGATTTGGTCAGCCATCCGTCTCATCTCAAGTGGTATAATAATTGTATAGCCTAAACAGAGGCCGAGCGCATTCGCTGCAGAGTAATCCGGCATTGAACATTTTTCCCTCCTTCAAAGATTTCTCACGACAGCTCTTCGTGATTTTTACTAAGCGCGAATTTACCTCTTGTGTCTGAGAGAGCTGGGGGGGTTCTGGAAATTCTATTACTTATTTTTCCCCCTCAGTCCTTCCTCTCTCGCCTACCCGCCTGTTTTAGTTTGATTCCCAACCGCTTGGGAGCGTTATCTCAGAGCTCGCCTCTAGACCACGACCGGCTTAGGATATCGGTCGTGGCTGATTTTGAAAATTATTTTTCTCTCCCGCGAATTTCACGAAAAATTCGGAAGGAGCCCCTATACAAAATCTACGTCACATCTAGCAGAACTAGATGTTTTTCCTAATAGATGCGCTTGGGCCCTTAGAGAGATGATCTCCTTATGTTAATATTAACTAATAAAATTTTAACCATTTTTTATATTAATAGACTGCTGGGCAGGGTTTTATTTTGGCAGTTAAATACGTTCTACCCAAACTATTGTTAGGTCCAATATTTCATAGTTTTCAATATTTTGAATACATTAAGGTAAGACGTACGTGTGATATACGATGATATCTCGAAGAATATTGTTTATACCGCGATTTTAAAATAGGTTTTGAAAAAGTTAACACCTTCGGAAGAAGATAGAGAAAGTTTAGAACAAGTTGAAGGTTTACTCCAACCTTTAAAAGCGGAGCTCGAACGCAAAGTTGTTTTACCTAAACGGAGGCCGGGGGACGTATTTGTCAGATCCCACGGTCAAACAAGTCGACAGGCAGCCTTACAAAAAATGAATGAACTACAGAAGAGTATCGATGGTTGGGAAGGGAAAGATATTGGGCAATGTTGTAGCGAAGTTGTTATGGGTAACTTAATTAATTTTTGGTCCTAAGTTGCGTTGGGATATGGCTAAAGGCTTCTAAAAATTCTTAGATGGTGTACTTGGTAAAGTCGGTTCGGGTGGGAGACGGTTAACGGAGAGACACGTGTTTCTGTTTGATGGACTCGTCATCCTCTGCAAACCAAATAGTAAACGTTCTAGCGTAACGGGACCCGCCGGAGAGTTTAGGTTAAAAGAGAGGTACCTGTTACGCAAAATTGAAGTAATAGACAAGGAAGATGGTGAAGGTAATAATTGAAGCTTTCAACTCCGTTATTGATCAAATAATTTCGAAACTATAAATGTACTTACGCGATTGCGATTCAGAGCTTAAAAACCAATTTGAAATTGCTCCTCGGGACCAACCTCATATTATTATGTTTGCCAAAACGCCGGAAGAAAAGTGCAATTGGATGGCTAATCTAATCATGTTAACCACTAGAAGTATGTTGGAGCGAAGTTTGGATAGTATACTTCAAGATGAAGAGAAGAAACATCCTTTAAGGTTACCTGCCCCATCGAAGTACAGGTATGTACACGGGGAGAAACTCAATTTTTTTGGTGGGACAGTCTGGATTGTTGCCCCTTTTTCAAGGTTTGCCGAAGAGGATTCGGAAACAAATATCATATTTGAAGAGAATAAAAGTAACGCCGGAGTTCCCTTGATCAAAGGAGCGACTCTATTGAAGCTAGTGGAAAGGTTAACTTATCACATGTACGCTGATCCAATGTTCCTACGAACCTTCCTAACAACCTACCGGTCTTTCTGTCAACCTCAAGAACTTCTAGATCTGTTAATAGAAAGATATCCTTTTTTATTGCAAATTAACTTTAATTTAAATGAATTACTATTTAAAAGAAACTGTTAGTTTGTTCTTTAACTAACATTACATTTGAGATTCCTGAACCGTCAGTTCCGTCTCTCCCCGAATCATCAATGGATGGAATGGAGATAGAAAACTTTAAAAATTCTGTCAGAGAAGTTTTAAAGAAATTTCGAAAGGAATATAGTCAACCAGTACAATTTAGGTACGCGTATTTCGCGTCAAGTACCTACAACCAGAAGTGAGATGAGACTAGAAGTGAAGGGCTCTAGCATTGATAGTAGATCCCGGCACTAGTGAACAAATTTGAGGATTTTATTCGCCGCTTCCATCGCGCTTACACTAGAGAGAAACAAATTGGTCGAGTTCCAAAAACATTTCTTACCCCCTTCCCCTCAACCTAAAGCCGCGGAACACGGACGCGGGTGCTTGAATCTAGTTCGGCCGTCTACCACCGCGAGCGTCTCACGTTTTGAAGGGGAAATTCAGAAACCGCCACTAGAGGGCCAACCGTTCGTGTGTTATCAAGAATATTCACTTTCGCCAAGTGAATTAAGAATTTGGTTACCTCAATACTTCTGGTCTCATCTCACTTCTGCTACCAGTAATGATGGAAAACTTAAAACGTATTTGCGTATTGACAGAGCTCTAAATGTTTTGCGACATTGGGTCGATCACCATTATTACGATTTTGAGAGAGACCCCGCTTTGCTTGAGAAATTAAAAATATTCCTAGCCGGAGTTCGAGGAAAGAATATGCGTAAATGGGTGGACTCCATTAACAAAATCGTTCAAAGAAGGGTAAGTAATTAATAGTTATTGCGGAAAATAAGTAACTGTGGTTTTGTTAAGAAATAAATACGTTTTCAAATAATTAAAGAGTGAAAGCACTGAAGAAACGAGAGAAATTACCTTTAGTTACGAGAAAGCTCCACCACAAATTGAATGGTACCTTTGTAATACGCCTGAAAAATTTGAGCTTATGACTGTAAGTATTGAAATTTAAACTCACTCGAGTTGTAAATTGTTTCGCTAATCCAATGAACCATTTTTTAGTTGCACCCAATTGAGATAGCGCGCCAGCTAACATTATTAGAGTTTGATCTTTATCGCGCTGTTAAGCCATCCGAGCTTGTTGGCAGTGTTTGGACGAAGAAGGACAAACAAAAGACTTCTTCCAACCTGCTTAAAATGATTCATCATTCTTCTAGCGTAAGTTATGATTCGTTATTGATAGAGGTGTGCGTGTCCTAACCTTTTGGTTACAGGCCTAGATATCAAATGTTTAGCAGGGGTGTGCGAGTACTCGGTTCGAGTATCGAGCCGAGTACTCGACTCGATACTCGATAACAACACATTGAGATACTCGAGACAGATTAGAGTAGCTTTTTAACATCTTAAATACTCGACAAATACTCGAATCCGAGGCTTACAACTATAGCAGACGATGAGTTCGTGATCATTTATTTTGAAAATCAATTGTTCAATGTTTAATTGATCACTAACAATCTTTTTGTACTAGTTCGATATTAGATAATTGAAAATCTTCGTTATTTTCAAGAAATTTACAAAATTGCTACTCGACAAGTCAATATTTGAGACTCGATAATTACTCGAAAGAACCAAAATTTGACCTATCTAAATACTCGATACTCGAAAGTATTTTTGAGATTCGGCTCGATGCTCGATAAGAAATTAGTTTCGATACTCGGACTCGGCTCGAAACTGAAGAAACGGGACTCGCACACCACTGGTGTTTAGCGTATTGATTGTTTAATTGTTTTCCGCTTTTTTAATTAATTAACAGTTTAGTTTCTGGTTAATGAGAAGCATTGTTGAAACTGAAAATTTTGAAGAGAGAATCGCCGTTGTATCCAGGGTTTTGGAGATTATGATTGTACTTCAAGATTTGAATAACTTTACTGGAGTTCTCGAAGTTGTTGGAGCCATGAGTTCTGCCAGTGTTCACAGGCTGGAACATACGCATAGTGTAAGTCGCGTTGCCGAAATATTTTTCATTTAAAAACACGTCATTAAGTTTTTTTTGGTGGTTTTTCAAACAAAGGCTCTTAAGTACAGTTTAAAGAAAGCGTGGGAAGAAGCTCAAGAATTAAATTCCGATCACTTTAAGAAGTATCAGGAGAAACTTCGTTCGATCAATCCTCCTTGCGTTCCTTTCTTCGGCATGTACTTAACAAACATTCTTCACATTGAAGAAGGAAATCCAGATTTTATCTCCAATTCGGTCGGACTGATCAATTTCAGCAAGAGGCGGAAAGTTGCCGAAATAACCGGAGAAATTCAACAATACCAAAATCAACCCTATTGTCTAATGGTGCAGTCGGAAATAAGGGTAAGTACTTTTAACTAGAAAGAATAGAGATGATTAATAATAGCAGAAGGGAATTCCCTTCTGATAATAGACTGTCTTCGCGTATTCTTGAAATTACAATCTTATTTTCACTTCGTATCTGCAACATTTTTCATTATTATCAATTTATCATTAGCATTTTCTGGAAACACTAAATCCATTGGAAAATAGAACTGAGAAAGAATTCCATGACTATTTATACAGTAAATCTTTAGAAATTGAGCCCAGGGGCTGTAAACAACCCCCGAAATATGTAAGTACTTTTTTAACTTCTCGTTACGGTTCTCCCAAAACTAGGTCCCTCTAATCATGGATTAACTAACGCTAGGGATTGTTCCCTAACCGTGTTTCCCATGTAATACTGTCGCCAACTACATGTTCCGAATTATTCCTTGATTCCCCCTCTTCATTCCCCCAATTTATTGGACCAAAACGGATGTAGATATAGCGCCATCTCTAGGCAAAATAAATCGTTTTTTGCGGATTTTAAAGATGGCGGCGCCCAATTTTAGCCGGCATTTCAATTTTTGACGTCATATGACACGTGACATTTGGTCCAATTTTCTTACAACTTCCTGTTAGGGATAGTAGCTGCGGCTATGGGGTGTTTGGAACATGCATACTTAATCTTTTAGGGGGAACGAACAATCCCTAGAGTTAGTTAATCCATGCTCTAATAAACTTTCGGCACAGTTTCTTTTAATGAAAACAAAACTATGTATTGTAATATATTTTGCGTATTTTTATTTTTCTTTTAAGCCTCGAAGATGGCCAGAATTGCCTTTAAAATCGCCGGGTATTAAACCCCGTTTATCCGGTCGAGGTCATCCTCCAATTTCCCTTCCTAGTGATTTGAAGATTTTTAGCCAAAGCAGTCAACATTTGAATCACGAGGAGGAAGACTCTCCTCGGGTTCTGACTCCTCCTACGCCGTCTACCCCCTTAACTCCTCCCCACTCTGCCAATACCCTTAACAGTGATCACAGTGTTTTTGCGCCAGTCATTATTGGAGCTGGTATGTCACTGAAAACCTAAAAATAAAACCATCCTAGTGATCGAGTAACGAGTTTCTGAACTTTTTTCTTCCCTAAAGGAATGGGTGCGGCAGCCGCTGCTTCTCCATTTTCCATCCCCGATTCTATTGGTCCAGTTCCTTCGTCGCCATCTCCTTCAACTATAAGTTTTGCCAATTTATTTATAAAGAATCAGCCACCGCCCAATTCCAATTCTTTACCACCAGCCACGCATCCTCCTCCTCCGCTTCCACCGAGAAGGAAAAGGGAACAGTCATTAGGAGAAACTTCGCCCAAAGTGAAACAGGCTCCGGACGCACCTTTATTACCGCCTCGAGAATTGAGCCCGCCACCTCTTCCGCCACGTCGAGACGCGACTGGGGGAACTTTACCCAGGATGCATTCGTCATCGCATATTCCTCCTTATAGACCCGGATTTCCGGGTGACGTGACTTTACCTCGCGAGTTACCCCGACGCAATTCCGCTTTGGAAATGGCGCTACAGCCGCCTCCACCTCCGCGTAGACATTCGCAAACTTCGGTTAATGGTCACATTCCGAACTCTTCTTCTTCTTCGTCATCCGTTTTAACTTCGGGAGCTTGTTCAACCATTGTCGTAAACTCCTCCTCCCCTTTCGGGGCTGCTGGACCTTCCCAATCTTTACCCGCGCCTTTAGCTCCCCAACAACTTCAAGCTACTACCAGTTCAGGCGCAAGCGTAAGTACGCCAGCTGCCATTGCCGCCGCCTCTTCGGCTACCACTAGTCTGCCCATTCATTCGAGAACCCCTCAGTTGCCACCCAAAACTTACAGACAAACCTTATTAATGAACAATCATACAGCCGCTAGGTAGCGAATATTATAAAAAAAAAAAAACAAATTCACACATTTTTCGCTAGAGATAAACGATAAGAATAAAGAAGGAAAAAAAGCAAATTCTATATTATATTATACAACAAAAAGAATCCAAAAATGATCGTTGGTTTTTATTTTTTACTAGAATTGAGAATTCCGCGCGTATATGATAAAATTGCGGTAACGGTAATTGGATTTTTTTTTTTTAAGTTTTTTTGTTTTTGTTTTGCATGAGGAAAGATAAAAAAAAAAGCCAACAACGAAATTATAAATCAAATTAAATTGAGCCATTTTTTGCAAATAATTTAGACAAGATATTTCTAATTAGAAATAAATTTTTTATTAAAATTAAATTAATGAAAAACAAAAAAAAAAAGTCCAGAATATGAAACTTTATTATAATATTCTTGGGTTTCGTTTTCGTAGAATTTTATCAGAAAGAAAAGATCTCTTTAATTGTACAAATCAAGATAGAAAATTTGGATTTTAAGTTTATAAAAAAAAAAAAAAAACGTTAAATATTTTCTTATAATAGAATACACTTGAGCTTTTACGTTGGTTTATAATTTCTTAAGGAAAACTATGATTTAAAAATTTATTTTAAATTTAATTTGGAAGTCAGTTTATTCTTTAATCTATTCAAAAGATATTTTGCGCGATACTTTGAGTTAAAAACGAGAATTGACAGCCCATCAATTGGCACATTGCTAGTCCATCTAAGCCTTGGCTCTATTCTAAGCCTTGGCTCTCAGTATTGTGTTAGTCCATCTCGCGCGTCACTCTATTCTAAGCCTTGGCGTCAACTGGCTCTCAGTACACTATTCTAAGCCTTGGCGTCAACTGGCTCTCACTACACTCTATTCTAAGCCTTGGCGTCAACTGGCTCTCACTACACTCTATTCTAAGCCTTGGCGTCAACTGGCTCTCAGTACACTCTATTCTAAGCCTTGGCGTCAACTGGCTCTCAGTACACTCTATTCTAAGCCTTGGCGTCAACTGGCTCTCAGTATTGTGTATAATGTTAACGACTTATCAATTATTATTTCAATTAGAAATGAACACCTGACTTGCAAATTAAAATTTAATTTTTATTCGTAATTATCCGGGGGGGGGGGGGTGTTAAGACGGAACGGAACTGAACTGTAAAAGGTGAGAATGACAAACAAAAATGAGCACGATGATGTAAACATTTTTCAGTAAAAAAAAATGTATTATAAAAATTTAAAACTTAGGAAAGAAAAAAAAAAAAAGCTGTATAAATTATTTTATTATCATTTATTACCCCCCCTTTTTAAAGGCCTGTGATTTTTGTTGCTTGTTAAAAACTGTTAAAAGATTGATAGAAAAAATTCTCGAGGCGAACTAGAGCCTTTTTTCCAAATTGGAGAGAAGATAGCGTAGCAATTAGTTAATTACGTTAAATTCATTTTCTCCCATTAACGTTCGTTAAATTAAGTAAAAAAAAAAAAGAAATAAAAATACCAGAAAATCTAAAGCCAAATCCAGATTCACGCTCAGGCATAGTTTTTCTAGGTATGTACATGTGTATTTATTTTCATCAATTGTAGTTTTTGGCCCCCACTTTTTAATAATTTGTACAAAATTGAGAAGAAAAAAAAAAAAACCCCAATAATATTTGTAGAGAAATGTTATGTACAGAAAAACCAAAAGAAATGAATGTTATATTGAGGAATTGTGAAGTATATTATAAACTATTAAAATAATTTTTTTTTTATTGTGTAGCATTGTTGTACAATCTTATGAGTCTATTCTATTCATGGTCAAGTATGCGAGCCTTCGTTCTTGGTCCGAGGTCCGTTAGAAGAGGAACTAAAGCGGTACTACCACGGAGCTGTATTGTAGAAGGAGTAGAGACTCGTAGCTTCCCCTCTACTAAAAAAAAGCTAGACCTTATTTGTCCATAAAAAAGGGGGTATGAATTTTGACCCTCCCTCCAAACCTAGGCGAGCCAATGTAAACAATAAAGATGGCCGCGAGCTACGAACGCTCAGGAGGGTTAAGCCTCGGTCTTTTGTGTATCGAGTCCGAGTGACGGGAGTTTCTCAACGGTTTGCAAATCTTATTTAATTTTTTATTTTTACTATTATTTCTATTTATATTAATTATAATATGGAAAATATTCAAAGAATTAAGCCGGGAAAGAAGAAAACGGACGCCTTCTTTAAAACACGTGACGTCAGAGATTGTTTACATTGGCTCGGTATGCGCGAAAATTGTGCGTGGAGCACTAGTACGCTTATGTCTAGGCCCTAGAGGCCTAGTCTCTTCTCCTTCTACAATACACATCCGTGGTACTACAAACGAATTTTGGCCATAGGTATGAAATGTTTTTCTATTGCGTTATTTTTCAGCTGCTGGGTTTCACCTTCCAGCAGCAGGGTTTCACCATAAGTGGTCAATGTCCTTCTTATTTAATTAAAGTGCTTGGGCTTATTTCTCAGCTTGATTAGCAAAATTCATATTAGCGCCGTCTAGTGGTGCTTTTCAGCTACCGGCAGGAATCCCGGTCTTCTGACCAAACTGTCAGACGCGCGCTGCTCATTGTTTTGTATTTTATAAATAATTTCCCAGTAAATTAACCCAATTATTTTTGATAATGACGGAAGAAATAGAAATGATGTCGAAAAGACTAATGACTGCCGTAAATGTAATTTTTAATCCATCGGTAAATCAACAGCAAAGAGCGGAAGCTTATCAGGTAAGCCAAGTCTTTGTGAAATTTGATTTATACAATTTTGATTTGAAATTGAAAATTGAAATTGAATCATTATGACATCTCTTGTGCGTAGACTAGTAATAGTTTAAATTTATGATTATTATAACTGTTCATATGTGCCACTGTACACAAGTAAAACATGAGCGGCTAAATGTACGCTGGTTTTCTGTTATTATCCTGTAGTTTTATGAACTAAATAAATTACCCCCTTTTCCAAATTTTTCCAAAATTGGATATGTTTTAGCCCCGAGATATCACTACCTTTTCCTAATTATTGCTAATTAACTTGTTTATTGTAACCTTTTGCAAAATATTGTTATTTCATTTTCTTCTCCATAAAAATTTAAGAGGTGCAATTTAAGCCACTCGTGTAAAAACCAACTCCTAAATTAAAGAATTTAAGTAACCACTGAACATTGATAATAAAATTACTATTCCCATGGATAGTTATTAGTAAGTGTATTGAAATATTTCGGTGCATTGTGTTTATTATATTTTTAGCTCTGCGAAACATTCAAAGAAACATCTCCTCTATGTGCCCAGTGTGGTTTATACATTTGTCAGAAATGTAATCCACCAATTGTTCGACATTTTGGCTTTCAGTTAATTGAACACTGCATAACGTGAGAATTATTATTGGCTATTTACTTTGTATTGGTTTTAAGGTCTTCTTTGTATAAAATGGTTTCCAAAATAACTGTCATCAATATGAGCTGCCTTAACGGCAAAGTGCAGATAACATAACATTATACCTTAGAAGTACAAACTTTTAAATAAGAAAGGAAAAATACTAAAAAAAAATAAATGATCTCTTATTACAAAATAATTAGCATTTAATTAGTCTTAAAAACTACGAATACTGCGCCACCATTGCTTTAATGGCGTCTGCTAAATTGAACCCACCTTACCGTTACCTCTCTCAGCCACTGAGAATTCAACCAATTCGGAAGAGGTAAGTGGTTCTGGCTAGCAGACGCCACTAAACCAATGGCGGATGGCGCAGTAGACCTCGTTTTAAAGACTAATTAAATGCTAATTATTTTTTTATATTTTTCCTTTTATATTTAGATAAAGGCCGTTCTTTTAAGGTATAATCAAGAAGGAATATCTAGTTTATTAGGGAGAAGGTATAAGATGCCTAAGTATTCGCGCGCCATAGTCCCAGTCCCCCTTTCAAAATACAAGGGGGGGGGGGGCGTAAAAGGAGGCCGGGCTATTTCGCTACACTCTCCTCAGTCGGAAATTACGTAATTTTCGTCATTCGCGTCGCGCTGACGTTGAGTTTTCAAGAACCAATGAGAAGCTGGTTGTAATTTAGAGGCGGGGATTAACTCCGAAGCTACGTTTGGACTGGAGATAAAGCTGGGAATGTGGCGAATTTATACCTTCTCCCTAGTAAACTAGATATCACTTCTTGGTATAATCTTATGTTAGCTGAACTTTTCCTTTAATACGTTGAATAATAATATCAGTGCCTAAAAACTTGAATTGACGATGGCCCTTATCTAGCTAGCTAAAATTCCACTCTTTAGACTTTAATTTTTGCCTCCTTCGCTTGTTTCTAGATTGAGATGGAACTCAATGAGTCCGGAAGAGAAGCTGTTTATAAAAAACAATGCCATGGAACTACTCGCATCTGTAAGGCAAAATAAAAACCCCGAAAAAAATATGATAATCTCTGATAAGAAATGCTTTTAGGGAACCAAACATGTTCTTGAAGAAGAGAGACACATTAAGAGTGCTCTGGTTAAAATTGTAGTTGAAATGATTAAGAGAGAATGGCCACAACATTGGGCGACACTTTTGAATGAATTGAATACTCTTTGCGCTATGGGGGTAATAACAACAGGGTTCATACAAACCTGGAAAACCGGGAAAACCTGGAAAAATCAGGGAAATAAATAGTTGACAAAAACCTCAGGGAAAATTCAGGAAAATTTCAAATTTTTAGTAAAATTCAGGGAAATCAGGGAAATTTTCGTCAAACAGGGGCCAAGTAATTAAGCAAAATGTTCGTGAACATACCCTCCATAGGATTAACATTACACTATACTTTGGAGGCTCATAACTCTGGTTATATTAGAGATATAGGGGTGTCCTTTGAGTATGTTATAGTCCAATTTGTTACCCATCCAACCATACTAAAAACATAGGGCTACGACAAACAGGGGCCGAGTAATTAAGCAAAATGTTCATAAACATACCCTCCATAGGATTAACATTACACTATACTTTGGAGGCTCATAACTCTGGTTCTACTTGCGATATAGGGGTGTCCTTTGAGTATGTTATAGTCCAATTTGTTACCCATCCAACCATACTAAAAACATAGGGCTACGACAAACAGGGGCCGAGTAATTAAGGAAAATGTTTATAACCATACCCTCCTTAGGATTAACATTACACTATACTTTGGAGGCTCATAACTCTGGTTCTACTAGAGATATAGGGGTGTCCTTTGAGTATGTTATAGTCCAATTTGTCCCTCCCCCCTCCTTCGTTAACATTTGGTCCATAGGATACTCCATATACGGGAAAAACCTGGGAAATTCAGGGAAGTATATGGGGGAAAACCTGGAAATCTCAGGGAAATTTGTTTTCCAAAAGTTGTATGAACCCTGTAACAAATTGAAAAAGGATTTGAATAGGACCATGTATAATGATAATCATATTTGCTTAATTTTTGTTTCAGGAAACTCAAAAGGAACTGGTTTTAATGATATTTTCAATGTTAGCCGAAGATGTAGCCGTTTTACAAAATATGCAACAACAAAGAAGAAGGGAGGTGCTGAAAACGCTAACTTTTCATCTGCCCGAAATTTGGGTCTTTTTCTTGAATACTCTAGAAGAACATTACAAAAAGTATAAAGAAGGGATCTTACAGGAAGAACAAGCTTCTACAAATAATCAAGTAGGATAGTTTAATTTAAAGGAAAACTTCAGCTTACGTAACATTATACCAGGGATAGATTTAATTTTAGAGGTAGGAATGGAGAACGGTTAGTATTTACTTCAGTCCGACTCATAGCCCAGTATAAAGCCCCTCCCTCCAACACGAAACGAAAAGTTTAAGTTATCTTATTACGTTTTGATGACGTTGCTGACGGGGACGGCGTAAAATACGTCATTCTTTTTTACCTCTGTCGCTATGACCCGCCTCTTGTCTTCTTTCATACCCCCCGTCCCGTGGAAGGGGGTCCGGGACTGTGACGCGCGCCCACATTACTCTGTCCTCCATTCCTACCTCTCAAATTAAATCTATCCCTGATTATACCTTAAAAGAACGGCCTTTTTCTAAATATAAAAGGAAAAATATTAAAAAGATAAATAAAATGATCTCTTATTACAAAATAATTCTTAAAAACGTGGACTACTGCGCCATCCGCCATTGGTTTAGTGGCGTCTGCTAGCCAGAACCACTTACCCCTACAGGATTAGTTGAATTCTCACAGGCTGAGAGGGGCGGGAGGTTCGGTTTAGCAGTCGCCACTGAATCAATGGCGTATGACGCAGTAGTCCAAATTTTTCAGACTAGTTAGATGCTATCGATTTTGTAATGAGAGATCAATTATGTGTTTTTTTTTTACATATTTAGAAAAAGGGCGGCCGTTCTTTTAAAGGGAGGGTGAAGTAGAAAATCAAGTGATTTTTTATCGATTCTTCTACTAATTTTTAAGACCAGTCTGCATAGTGAAACATCCAGGAAATACTTCCGAATGATTTTAAAATTCAAATTAGGTTCAGATTTTAAGGATAATTTTAAACAAGGACTGCTGACCAATCGCGTAACGTCCTGCCTTTTTATTAACAAAATTCTCGTGGCACGTTCCATGTTGAATGAAATTTATCACGAGATTTGATAAAATTAGGCGCGCGACGTGATAATCGTGGCGCGAGACATGGAGCGTGCCACGAGAAATTTGTTAATTAAAAGGCAAGGCATTACGCGATTGGTCGGAGGGGCTTATTTAAAATTATCCTTAAAATTTGAACCTAATTTGAATTTTAAAATCATTCGGAAGTATTTCCTGAATGTTTGACTATGCAGACTGGTCTTATAATTAGTAGAAAAATCGATAAAAAATCACTTGATTTTCCACTTCACCCTCCCTTTAAGGTATAATGTTATGTTACCTGAACTTTTCCTTTAAAGCTTGTAGTATAATCTTTGAGCAAAGATAAACTCGCTGCCCATTGATCGGCTATTTATGAAACTAAAAGTAAATTGTTAAAAGTTTCAGAAGTATTTAGTTCATGGTCGCATTGTAGAGACATTATTGGAAACCTTGTTTAGTGGTTATTTGGAATGGATTCCGTTTAATTATATTCAAAGTGAGAATTATCTCCTTTTGCGAATGCTTTGTTTCCTTTTGAGCGATGAGAAGTTGCAACAACATGCCGCAGAGTGTTTACTCTTATTAGTTAATCGAAAAGTAAGTTTTATACTTTATAGTCATTTTTAATATAAAAATGGTTCGTAAAAGTATTTTTCTCCGTCTCGTGATCTTTTTAGGGCAGACCCGAAGATCGGAAACCATTTATGATATTATTTAGCCCTGACGCTATGGAAGCCATTTTCCAAGCTGCTAAGTTAGTTTCTAGCGAGGGGGTAGACACTTGAGAACTCAGGTGTACAATATGTCTTGAACTCAATGTATTGTCAAAGCTGAACTGTGAGTTCCGAAGGCTTTGAACTCAATCAGGGTTCGTACACGACCTGGAAAACCTGGAAAAGTCAGGGAAATTGAAAATGGGCCTAAAAGGTCAGGGAAAAATATATTGGTGGGAAATTGATAGTCTGGATGACAGTATAAGGGTGACCAAAAAAAGTGTTGTCTGAGACTTGAGCAGAACCCCAAATTCGCGGAGCTCGCTTCGCTCGCTCCGGTTATTTACGATTTGCTTATGGTTAAATTTAAACGAATTAATTGGCTTATCTTTATAACAATGACAACTCGTGCAAAAATGATTCGAGTGAATTTAGATTGGTTTTCATATATTTACGCCTTGTAAGTTATTGTATATGGTCAGGAAAATTTGTGGAATTTAGTCAGGGAAAACCTGGAAAAGTCAGGGAATTTCATTCCAAATATTTTGTACGAACCCTGTCAATGCACTCTCAAAGCTGAACTCTTTTGAACTCAAGTGTACACAGAGATTCAGAGCGTCTACCCCCTCGGTTTCTAGTTATTTATACTATTCTGATAGATATTTACTTTTTTTTTAACATTGTTTTCCCCTTTTCTCTTTAACATCGTAGGATTTCTGCGTCAAAACCACTCGTGGGTTCTAATTACGATTTTTTGAAAAAATTATGCCAAGTTTTAACTGGATTAGGAAATCAACTTTGCGCACTTTGGGTCCGTTTGAATAATTAAACTCTAGTTTAATAATTTCTATTTTGACAGTTTTTGTGTTTTACATGTTTTAGGGAAGCGTTGATAGTGTGGATTGTCCCGAAACTCTAGACATCTTTCTTCAAGCGGCTTTAGCGTTTACCGAACATGATAGTCAGCTATTGTCTAGTTTCACCGTTCCACTTTGGGTTGCTTGCTTTCAACACAAAATTCTATCGAAGAATCCCAAGTTTTTGATTGTGTTACCGATGCTATTGGAGATGTGTAGCTCAAAACTAGCAAAGGTAAAATTAAAAATTGTCTTTCATTATTTATTGGTATTTAATTTCAATTTATTGATAATGAATTAATGATAAATGTGAAGGTTAATTTAATTCCTTGAAATGTCGGGCAATTTTATATTTATATGGGTTTTTTTAAGTTAACTTTTAAAGGAAAAGGTCAGGTATCATAATATTAATATTATATCTTAAAGGAATAGACAAGCCGACTTTTTTTTTCTCCTTTGATATATTTATAAGTAGCGTAAGTGCAAAGATCTGGGTTTTATTTTTTAATTACGATTCCAGCTTTTCAATTAAATACCATTAATTAAAGGAATAGCGACGTGATTTAAAAATTATCTCAAATCTAAAGAAAACCTTACTTTTTTGAGAGTTTAAACTCTTCTGATTCCAAAAATATGCTTGAATAATATTTAATTATGAGGGAAAACACAGAAAAAACACTTTGAAAACTTGAAATTTGGGGGACAAAGGCAAATTTGCGGAGAAGATTTTTGGCGGGTTTTTCACCTTGCTACGTCATTCACGGCATCTCGCGGAAAAGCCAAGCGCGAGACTCCCGAGTTTACTAATGCGGCGCGCGCGCGAATCTGAATAAATTAGGCTTAACAAAGGCGGATGCCCACTGAGGTCGCTCGAAATTTCGCGTTCGCTTAAAACGCGTTAACGCGGATGTATTTCAAACGTTTCACGCGAAAACCATTCACACCGGAATTTTGCTTTTCGCTGGAGTCGCGTGAAAAAAGTGTGATTTTGGTTTTGAATGAAAAAAAAAAACAAGAAAAGCTAAAGGTCAAAATTTTTCTGAAAAGAAAGCAACAAGGGGACTCTCATAATTTGTTAGTGGATCTCAAGATTTCGGATCACAGGGGTAGATTTTGCAAAGGCTTAAGCCGAGAAGGTTATCGTATTCAATGGCTCATAATGATCAAGCCCGAATGTTGATAGAAAATTTTTGTACTAATAATTTAACAGTAATTAGTTCAACACAACTCTACCCAAAGACTTAAAGTAAATAATATTCACCCACTATCCGTATTCATTGCCAAAGCAATGGATCGCCATGAATTCCGATGCACTTCTCTTTTGCGGTGATTTTGATGTTTAAAATTATCAATTCTTAAATTAATTTTACGTTAAAATCTATTTTAATCTGAAATCAGGTATCAACGAAGGCTACTGAGTGATTTGTCAAGTTTTAACAGACCGAAAAACGCGGAAAAACGCAACTTTCACCAATTATTCCACGCCATCTGTCGCATATATTTTCGCGCGCGAACTTACGAAAATAGGAAGCTGCTCAAATTTCGCAAGTCGTCGCATGAACGCGTAGAAATTCTCGCGCGACAACTCTCCGCCGATTTGCGCATGCGCACGCGCGAAATTTTCGCGTGAAACTTACACGCGACGCCAGTGGGCATCCGCCTTTAGGCTGACACACTTATAGGCGTCACGTGCCAAGCGCGCGCGCCCGAGACTCCCGAGTCTACTAATGCTGCGCGCGCGCGGGAGCAAAGAAAATATAGAACTATCGTCTGCGCGCGAATCTGAATAAATTAGGCTTAACGCTGCGTGGCGACACTAACAGGCGCGTCACGTGAGCGACATCTAGAGTGAAAATTTCTCCTTACTACGTCATCAAACGAAAGAAAATCTCAACTAGGCCTTTTCCAAACACAAAACTTTGATTGCAATTTAATAAATTGCTACGAAACCAAATAAAAAAGTAAACATATCATAATAAACTAGATTTTTCAAGGATTTTTTTCGCATTTTAAGTTTGTGGGTGACGAAAATTATATCACTAACACTTTAACTTATATGGGCGCCGCCATTGACCCCTGTAATGAAACTTCTCTGTATGTTGTGTGACGTGTCAGTCCAAACGATGATTGGCTCATACACTCCGCCAGTAAGATAGCTCGTTTTACACGTAGTCTGCTCACTCTGCTGCTAGAAACGTTCCCTTAAATTTCGTTTTCTGGATCGTCTCACTCTTTTTAAAGTTATATTATTGGCCAACAGAGGGTGAGCAAAAGCCAATAAGATTTTAGACTAGGAAATTGGCGAAATTTTTGAAAAATAGTAATACAGACAGGCACCTCACAGTATGGCCTAACGCAAAGGGGCCAGTGTATTACGTTACATGCTCATATCTTTCTTAATATTGTGGATAAATTCATAATTCCAATTTTAAATATCCATATTTTTATATGATCTTTCCAATAAAAAATAAAAAAATTTTAGGGTGAACCATTCCTTTAAAAGAACGGCCTTTTTCTAAATATAAAAGGAAAAATAATTCTAAAATAAATAAATAATTAGCATTTAATTTGTGTAAAAAACGAGGACTACTGCGCCATCCGCCATTGGTTTAGTGGCGTCTGCTAAATCGAACCACTTACGCGCGTGATTGAGTGGCTTACCTCTCTCAGCCTGTGAGAATTCAACCAATCCCTTTAGGGGTAAGTGGCTCGATTTAGCAGACGCCACTAAACCAATAGCGGATGGCGAGACAGTAGTCCTTGATTATTTTTAAGACTAATTTAATGCTAATTATTTTGTAATAAGATATCATTTATTTATTTCTTTTAATATTTAATTCCTTTTATGTTTAGAAAAAGGGCCTTTTTTTAAGGTATAACGTTATGTCATCTGAACATTTCCATTAACTTTTAAATTAAAAGTTAGTTTTCAGAATTTAATTACTAATTACTAATTACGATTAGATTGGATTCCCAAGTCGGAATGACTCTCCAAGCTGTGATTATTCCAAATTAGATTTTGACAATGACGAAGCTTTTTCACAGTTTTTTAACAGTAAGTTTTAGTTTTACATTGAAAGAGCAAAAAAAAAAAAAAAAATGATAAATATATACTTGTTTTATTTCAAGAATATCGCACAGATTTTTCGGATCTAATTCGATTGATTACATTATTGGATCCTGTATTGTGTTTTAACTTTGGTGCAAAATGGTTAAGAGATATTCTAGTCAAACCTATTGATTTAGGCACAGGTAATTAATTTAAATTTTTTTTAAAATAAAATTATGACCAGGGTTCATGCAAACCTGGAAAACCGTGAAAACCTGGAAAAATCAGGGAAATAAATAGTTGACAAAAACCTCAGGGAAAATTCAAGGAAATTTTGAATTTTTATTAAAATTCAGGGAAATTTGCGTCAAACAGGGGCCGAGTAATTAAGCAAAATGTTTGTGAACATACCCTCCATAGGATTAACATTACACTATACTTTGGAGGCTCATAACTCTGGTTTCTACTAGAGATATGGGGATGTCCTTTGATTATGTTATAGTCATATTTGCCCCTCCCCCTACTTCGTTAAAATTTGCTGCAGAGGATACTCCATGTACTGGAAAAACCTGGGAAACTCAGGGAAGTATATAGGGAAAAACAACTGGAAATCTGAGGGAAATTTGTTTTCCAAAAGTTGTATGAACCCTGATGACCTAATAAACGCATTTTAAAATATATTTTTTTTTCTAAATGAATATTATTATTTTTTTCTAAATGAATATTATTATTTTTTTGTCGCAGAAAGTGAAAACGGAATCTGTTCAAGTTATTCTCCAACGGCGATTGAATGGGAAGCATTGGCGTTGTATTTAGAATGTGTTCAAAGTAAAATACTTCAAGCAGCTGAGCCTAGAGTAAGAATATGCGCAGTAGTTTCATTAAAATAGCTTGTTAAGCATGTTTTTAACTTTTTACACGATTTAATTGTAATGAATATAAATTGTAGCCAGATCCAAGTGAAGGATTGGTGCTACTAAAAATTGTGATCAATTTTGACACTCCGGTAAGCATTCTCTCAATTTATACTATAGTATTGGGGAAGATCACGTTGAATTTGAATTCTTGGAAATTTTTGTTCTAGGATCCTGTAATTTTGTCATCGGCCCTTTCTTGCGTTTCCGCTCTTTTTTCATACGTAACAATTGAACCGGACTTTATACCAGTTATTCTAAAGAAGGTGAGTCGCCTCTTATCTTTCTTAATTAACTTAGTGGCATTAATTACTTGCGCAAAAGTACGCGCCGAGTTCAATAAATTGCGCGATGTTAATTGCTTTTCTGCTGAAAGATTTTTACTGCAGTTACTTATACCTTATCTGGAGAAACGAGAAGATGTCGAAACAAAGCTGTTCGAAATCTGAGAAGACACGCTTGTTCAGCTTTAGTCAAGATATGCAGTAAGCAACAATGCAGCTTATTTTTGGTAATTTAAAAATATTAAGTTTTTATTTAGTCTTTTTATTAATTTTTGCTCAATAATTCAAATTGACCTCTTATTTTTTTAGCCAATGTTTGATCAAATATACGAACACGTAAAGAAATTAGGGGATAGCTTAGATCAACTTTCTTCTATGGAGAAATGCACCCTCTATGAAATGATAGTCATAATTAAGTAGGTTAGTTTTGTTAATAATGGAAGAAAAAACATTTTCGTCATAAGCAATTTTAACAGTGGTGTGCGAGTCCCGTTTTTTCGTTTTCGAGCCGAGTCCGAGTATCGAAACTAATTTCTTATCGAGTATCGAGCCGAGTCTCAAAAGTACTTTCGAGTATCGAGTATTTAGATAGGTCAAATTTTGGTTCTTTCGAGTAATTATCGAGTCTCAAATATAGACTTGTCGAGTAGCAATTTTGTAAATTTCTTGAAAATAACGAAGATTTTCAATTATCTAACATTAACTAGTTCAAAAAGATTGTTAGTGATCAATTAAACATTGAACAGGTGATTTTCAAAATAAATGATCATGAACTCATCGTCTGCTATAGTTGCAAGCCTCGGACTCGTGTATTTGTCGAGTATTTAAGATGTTAAAAAGCTACTCGAATCTGTCTCGAGTATCTCAATGTGTTGTTATCGAGTATCGAGTCGAGTACTCGGCTCGATACTCGAACCGAGTACTCGAACTTGACGCACACCCCTGAATTTTAATCAGTTAAAAAATTTAATATACTTCCTATAAAAATTTTTTTTCCAGCAATGATTTCAACCATTATGATCGGCAAGTGAAATTTCTGGAAGAAGTTGTTTTTCCTGTGAAAGAAGAATGGCGTTTATTAGGGTTTGTTCATTTAACTATTAATGAACCACACACGAAACTAACACGCCTCACCCCAACCACACGTAGCTAATACGGAAATTGTTTTACGTGACTTGTTAATTTAATTTCGTATTTTAGAGGCTGTTTTGGCTCTGTAAATAGTTTTATTCAAGAAATTGGATTAAATCGCGAACCCACTGTAGACTTTGAGCCCGAGGACCCTTGCACAAGCTGTCGAGCAAAGGTAAGTTTAAAGTTTTATTTTTTTTTTTTGGCAGTGAAGATTTCTTTGCAATTTTCTTATTGTTCTTTTTTTTAGATAGTCTTTTGCCTTTCATACTTCCTATCACTTTTGAAACGTAGTAAATGGCCTGACAATCCCGAGGTAAGCTACAAACAATTTGAGACCTCTCACGTGTAGTTGTTTTCTGTTATCAATATTATTATTATTATAGGACGCTAGCAAAGGTGGATTTGTTCTCTCTCGAAACGAAGATGGAAGCGTCAATTACAGAAATCCCATCACTCCTAGCATATGCCCCATATTTGAATCTCTGTTTCTTCTAGTTAGGTATGTCTTCTCTTTCTACATTATTTCCCTTGCATTTCTACATTATTTCCCTTACATTTCTACATTATTTCCCTTTCATTTCTACATCATTTCCTTTACATTTCTACATATCATTTCCTTTACATTTCTACATATCATTTCCTTTACATTTCTACATCATTTCCTTTACGTTTCTACATATCATTTCCTTTACGTTTCTACATCATTTCCTTTACGTTTCTACATCATTTCCTTTACGTTTCTACATCATTTCCTTTACGTTTCTACATCATTTCCTTTACGTTTCTACATCATTTCCTTTACGTTTCTACATCATTTCCTTTACGTTTCTACATCATTTCCTTTACGTTTCTACATCATTTCCTTTACGTTTCTACATCATTTCCTTTACGTTTCTACATCATTTCCTTTACGTTTCTACATCATTTCCTATACATTTCTACATCATTTCCTATACATTTCTACATTATTTCCCTTACATTTCTACATCATTTCCTTTACATTTCTACATCATTTCCTTTACATTTCTACATCATTTCTACAATATGTATTTGTTTAATATTTCGCAGAACTCTAAACAGTTTATGGGTGCCTGAAATGAAAGCCAACTTCCATCCGGCTCACGGTGATATTTTAGAACTTAAAGAATCGGAACAGAAAGTTATCTTGGGCATTCCAGGACCCATTGCCGAGTTCAAACTTAAGACCAATTTGGAGCGAATGCAGAATTTCATCGCTACTGTCTTTGAAAATTGGTAAATAAAACTATATATAACCATTCTTTATAACTCTTATAATTCATTTAAATATTTTTAATCCCTAGTTACACAATCTTAGGAACGGCCGGTACTTCTTTAGCAGCCGAATTTTACCAATTTCCAAATTTATCAGAGATAATTTTAAAATCAGTATTTGTCAATTTGGAACACGTTTCAGATTTTCGGTTACGAACTATGATCCATATCCTTTTCCTAATTTACTTAAGCAGCTCAGCCAATTAGTGATTTGCGTTGGTTTTTCCTTAATATATATTAAACGCGTCTTTTGGAAACCATTTACTCAAAATTGTCCTTCTTTGCTCGAGGAAACTGTTGTTTTGCCGGTGTTAGAGAAGTTTTGCCCCTTTATGTTTCACGTAAGTATAAGTTGAAGTTAATTTGATTTAAGTATAATAATTTTTAAAAGTTATGGCCTATTTTTTCGTTAATTTTTACTCCGTGTGGTTATGTAACTAATTGCCAACAAAGTAATGCGCTGATACCCAGTTAGTTAGTTAGTTAGTTATTTAGTGTAATGCACACGAAAAGTTAGTGGACTCGATTCAGTGGATATTGCAATCCTATAGGGGACTGTTGTAAATGACAGTTTTAAAAGTTAAGGCCTATTTTTTCGTTAATTTTTATTCCGTGTGGTTATGTAACTAATTGCCAACAAAGACACAAAGTAATGCGCTGATACCCAGTTCGTTAGTGGATATTGCTTGCAATCCTATAGGGGACTGTTGTAAATGACAGCTTTGATAGTTCAAAAATCGTGGCACGAGGATGGTTTTGAAGTTCAGTCTAATGGTGGGGTCCTAAAAGGAATTGTGAAACATATCTTATAATAGTTTATAGAAGTGTGGAATTATTTTTAAACTCGTAATGGAAATGGAGAATTTCGTATTGTTATTGTTTGATAGTCCCATATGAGTATATATTGCAGGGGTGTGCGAGTACTCGTTAAGTTCGAGTACTCAGTTCGAGTATCGAGCCGAGTACTCGACTCGATAACAACACATTGAGATACTCGAGACAGATTCGAGTAGCTTTTTAACATTTTAAATACTCGAGTCCGAGGCTTACAACTATAGCAGACGATGAGTTCATGAGCATTTATTTTGAAAATCACCTGTTCAATGTTTAATTGATCACTAACAATCTTTTTGAACTAGTTCGATATTAGATAATTGAAAATCTTCGTTATTTTCAAGAAATTTACAAAATTGCTACTCGACAAGTCAATATTTGAGACTCGATAATTACTCGAAAGAACAAACAAAATTTGACCTATCTAAATACTCGATACTCGAAAGTATTTTTGAGACTCGGCTCGATACTCGATAAGAAATTAGTTTCGATACTCGGACTCGGCTCGAAACCGAAAAAACGGGACTCGCACACCACTGATATATTGTCCCTGCCCCACGAGTTTTACGACTTCAGAACCAGTTTTCGTATACATACACATATATAGAAAGCCTTTCCTCACTGGGAGGCGATTAGTCGCGGTGAGGTTCCTTTCCAAATTACATAGACATCGGGAACACCTTCGATAAGTTGATGTTTTTGGTTTTTTGGCAAACGAAATACTGAATTTTGTTACTGTCTGCGAGAGTTTATTTAAGATTGTGTTTGATTATTACGAATTACAATTACGGAGTTTTGCAGAATGATTTTAGCCCTTGTAAATTTAATATTTCCGTGATTTCGCCTTCCTTTATTTATTTTAGAAACTAGATTTGCGATGGGAAACATTTAGGCAACGTTATAGTAATTGGTGAGAGTTTCTTTTGTACTCTTCCTTGGGGTTGGAGATTGACTCGAGCTTGTGTTAACTTGTTTTTAACTTAGCGCCAGCTATGAGGACGAAATAACAGAGACACAAGAAATACTAGAGGACCAAATTGGCAGACTCTTAACCAGGGAATATATTGAAATGCTAAGTAAGTTAGTTAAGGTATTAAATCAATGATAACCCCTTTTAATATGAGACTTTTATTTTTAGTCGCGCTTCTCTTCATTAAGAAGGGACCAACTACATCTAATCCGGATGTTATGGATGAAGATATGGACCAAGCGAAACCGCTGCCCGCCGAAACACTTTCAAATTTGGGAGTTAAACTTTTAAGGAACGAAGTTAGTAATTTTTAGGAATAATATTTTAAAGATTTAGATTTAAAAGGATTGGTATTTATTTTGATAGAAAATATGCTCGGCTATCGCCGCAACAGCTTTTAACGGGCTACATTGGTTAGACAGTCAGGCTGCGTTGAAGAGTGGGCAAATTTGTTGGCCCGTTTTAAAACAGGTTAATTAGTACTTTATTATTGATTTAAAATCCCCCCTTGTAATTTTATGACGAGCAACGGACGTATCTCAATTTTAGATGGTTAGTGATAATGTTCTAAAGAGCGAGGAAGAAGCGCGTTTCATTTTCCAATGCGTGATGAGGGGACTGTTCCATTTGGGACAACACAATGCGAATAGTGCCATGTTGAACCATTTAGGCTTGCAAGTTTACGAACTACTGAGGCCCAACTTCCCCGTTTTGTCAACGGTACTGATGGAAGTCACTGGCTGTCAAAGTCAAGATGTTTTGGTTTTGGAAGAAAAGATTCTAGATCCTCAAAAGAAATTGCCAGATAAAAAACGGAAAGAAATATTCAAGAATTTCGTATCTTGCGTAATAGGGGTAAGTGAAAGCGTAAGGACATCATCTCTCTAAGGGCCCAAGCGCATTGCATCTATTAGCAAAAACATCTAGTTCTGCTAGATGTGACGTAGATCATTTTGTATAGGGGCTCCTTCCGAATTTTTTCGTGTGAAATTCGCGGGAGAGAAAAATAATTTTCAAAATCAGCCACGATCGATATCGATATCCTAAGCCGGTCGTGGTCTAGAGGCGAGCTCTGAGATAACGCTCCCAAGCGGTTGGGAATCAAACTAAAACACACGGGTAGGCGAGAGAGGAAGGACTGAGGGGAAAAAATAAGTAAGAGAATTTCCAGAACCCCCCAGCTCTCTCAGACACAAGAGGTAAATTCGCGCTTAGTAAAAATCACGAAGAGCTAGCTGTCGTGAGAAATCTTTGAAGGAGGGAAAAATGTTCAATGCCCGGATTACTCTGCAGCGAATGCGCTCGGCCTCTGTTTAGGCTATACAATTATTATACCACTTGTGATGAGACGGATGGCTGACCAAATCGGACATACATACATTTCAACCGTAACATAGAATCTTGGGCCCTTAGAGAGAGATAATGTCCTTATGGTGAAAGTCATGGCATTTCACAACCATGTAGGTTTGGTTTCTGAAATGAAATTGTTTTGTTCTTGTTGTTGTTTACTATCAGAAAAATATAGGCGAAATGTTTAAGAGCGATATCCAAATCAAAAATCTGGAGCCATGCGCGTTGTTCTCACGACGCAAGAAGAATGCCAATGTAATTGAGACAGACGCAGACAGCGGCCTCTGTTCATTATTTAGTTGAGAGGAGTGTCGAAGAAGTTGTAGACCAAATGCCAAACTTACAGTCTTATAAATGAAAATTTGGTTGAACATTGAGACAGAGAATGAATTGTTTTAACAACTTTATGAACCATAATTTGTATTAAATCTTTTTGTCATTGTCAATGGCGTACGTTTACAATAATTTGGCAATGCAATACACGGACAAACTTATTAAACCAACGCAACTAATTAACATGGCGTTTCTCACAAACGGAGAATGCTTAACTGGATCGTAAATCGATACTTTAAAGTCTGGATTGTTTTTAAACTCTCTTAAAATGTCTTTAGCGCAACCAACATTGGGTATGGCTACTAAAGCTTTCTTCTCACTTATTGGTGAAATATCTACGTTGCCGTAGTTGGCCAATAATTTCGTTAAGTCCAGTATGTTAAGGGCTCGCGTTTTCATTTCCACATAAAGCGGGGGTGGTCGGTTTGAAGTAGAGTCCCGCGAAGAGAGATTTAAGTGATGCGTAGCGCCCCGAATTAAATTTATTTTATTCTCGTAGGGTTCAAACACTGTTAATAACTCGAGCCAGGTAAGTGGATGATGATGGTTTTCGGATGGACTACTTCGAACGATAAAATCAGCCAACCTGAAACAGATATCAATGTTAATAACAGACCAAAAATTCTAATTCTAATGAAAATTTCACATTTTCGTTAGAGAAGACAGAGAACTTTGTTGACAATAGAGTTATATCGGTTACGGGGAGGGTGACATTAAACTCCGCCCATTCGCCATTTTGGAGGCTGAATTTAACATGAGCTCTATAGCCACCAGAAGGTGACTCCATCTGTTGGCTTGTTAATTTCATTGGCTGAAAAACCAATGACGTCTCACCCCCCCCTCAGCAAATATAACTCTATAGAGTAATGTCAGCGCTACGTATTGCAACGTCACTCCATAGCGTAATCTCGGTAGAGAGGGGAAAAAACAGTTTATCCCTCCCTTTAGGCGCGCTTTTGTAAGAGGGAATACTGAGCGCGCTTGTTAGAGGGGATGACACGTAGCTTGGAGATAGAAGGGAATGACGTTGCTGTGCGTAGCGCCGATACTACTCTCCATGCCCCGTGTCATCCCCCCTAACAAGCGCGCTCAGTATTCCCTCTTACAAAAGCGCGCCTAAAGGGAGGGATAAACTGGTTTTTCCCCTCTCTACCGAGATTACTCTATTGTCAACAAAGGTCTCGAGTCTCAACAATAACCCAAAACGTGGTTTTCATGTTAAATTAGATTAATACTTGATAAAAATGTAGCCACACGCGAAGGAATCAAATCCCGCATCATGAGGTTTAAATTCAATATCATCTACATCGCAATTGCGTAACTTTATCGATGGACTGTATAAGGTCGCTCTTTGAGAGAAGTGTTTGTAAAGGTCCAATAAGCTGAGACAATTAGCTAAATCGTTATTTCTTCGATTTAATCTTTGAGCCTCGGATGATATGTGTTTGGTATCGTAAATAACGGGGAACAAGCTTAAAATTGAGCTCTTAAAGCTGGAGTAGGATTTTGGTAAAGGTTTCCAAAACTGATGATGTATTATGATGAGATCCGTGAATAAGTTATGTCCCACCAAAGGTTTTTTACTCGAGACTAGCTCTTGGAATACTAAACTAAACCCTTTTAAAATTAAAAAAATCTTCTCATCATCGCCTTCTACGCTATTTTCAAATTCTATCCGTTCTTGTTTAGAAACTTTGCGAACAATGACGGAGTCTTCGTCTGGATGAGAAAAAGCCCAAATTGTAGGAAATCTAGAACGTAATTCCTTTATCAAGTAATATTTTTGGATTCCAGAGTCTCGCGGCAGTGAATAATTCAATATTAATTCGTCTTCACCCGGCTCTTGAGACACCCAAGTACTGACTTGAGAACATAACGTTTGAATGTACCATTCGTCTAATTCTTGTTCAACATTAAATGAGAAAGATTTGCTAGATAATTCATCAAGGACTAATTGTTCTTCATCTAAATTGAGGTAAGAGACGCCGTGCTTGAGAAACTTCTCAAAATTAAAGTTATTATTGCGATGAAAATCCAAACATCCTGATTGGAATGAAAAGATTCGATTTAGGCTTCTGAAAGATCTCTGGCAAAGGTAAATGCTGTAACATTCTGAGGTAAATTGGTTTTCCAAATTGTCTTTGAAATATAAGGTGAATCCGAACTGGCATATAACGAAGTTCCATTTATTCAGGTTTAAACGTAATTTATGGTAACGGTCTTCCGCGCTGTCAAATAAACTAGATTTAAATTCTGGGTCGCTATTTAAACCAGTAAATTCAGTATCAATCGCGATGAATGAACAGTTTCTTATGGATTCTTTCATTTGAGGTAAATACTCCTCAAAGTTTTCTGAGGTAATTTCGTACATAATTTTTTGGTGAATTTGTGATATCTCTAAGACACTGTCCAGTCCATGGATGAAGGATGCGCGTGAAACTTTAGTCATAGCCCACTCGATCACGCACTCGACAACGCAAGCTTAGATCGGACAAAAAATGCGACTTTTGGACTATCAGCAGGAGTTCGAAGAAACCCAAAAATAACATTAAGTTCTATGGGAGGAGGTAGGTTTTTGGACAGAACCTTTGTCCTATTCATCCAAATGACCTGAAATTTTAATGAGACTCGTGTTTTGACGTGTTTTATTATTCTAAAAAGGTTTCAAGCTTTTAGAGTCGATAGAGTTTTTTAATTAAAATTAATTTCCAATGTCAAAATTGTAAATTCAGTACTCAAAACCGTTTTCCAAGATAAAAAACCCAACCTCATCCTCCTTGTCCAAGTGTTAGATTATACAGCCAGATTGTCTAGCCCATAATTAATTAGTTTTACCTCAAGAAACCAAGGAACGCTTTTGATGTAACGTTTGAAGCTAGCGCACATCTCGGGGAAACTAACCTTAGTATTATCAGAAGTATTATTGACCATTGCAGAAGTAAATGAACCGAAGTTACCGGAGTCGTATTGTTTATTCATTAAGCACAAGTTCCTCACAAACCCCTATATTTCAACCCCGACGATAGTCTCGCTCCTCTACTCTTTCGAGTCACAACAATTTTGAAAACGCCACCAAGCGGCCAATGTTCGAGTAACCGGATTTTCCGGGAATTAGGCCTAGTTAGAGTTTTTAAAAATGGCGACTTCTTCGGAAGAGGATATATTTCCCTCGGAAGATTCTTTTGCGGAGAGGTTTACACTCATTGAAAAACTTTTCGAGTAGGATAAGAAGACTTTTAACATACTTTGGTCCAATGTCTGACTTTAGAATTTCAATAAATCTTTCCCGACTTAATTGAAGTCACAAATGGTCGATTAATATTTGAAAGGTATGTCAAAAGATCATCCCTAATGTTTTCATCCATTATCGAACGTAAGCCTAGGGCCTAGGCTCCTAAGATAGAAGCAGACGCCTATTTCTGAAACAACGACTGTTTATTCATACTAACGATATTGCGCGGATTTGTAACTAAGCTGTAACTATGGTCTTTAGTGCCAGCGTTAAATTTCGAGACGATTCAGGTAGAGGTACAGCTACCTTGATTTTTACTACCCCCACGTTATGGAAAACGCATTATACAAATTTTGCCCTCTCCGGTAACTTCGGTTCATTTACTTCTGACCATTGTCATTGCTGGATGGAAGACTCGCATCTCTTGCGATTGCACCATTTTATCATTTTATGTGGAATTTCTGATAGTGTTTTGACGTGTATTCCAACCAGATTATTCTTACAGGACACCCTATTTAAGGGGCGGCTAAACCTATAGTATCTTCTTTCTTCATACTATTTTTATTTTACCAATTTTCTTATTAAGAACAGGAATAATTAGGCCAAAAACAAACAAAGATTTTGGAATATATTACACATTTCATTTCAGAACTTTTGATCAACGTAAAACTGGGTCCCTGTAAAATGAATTAACTTTCATAGGAATTAGTTTAATTATTATGATTTCAGATTTCGACTTTTATTAGACACACATGTTTATAGGGTGGTTTTTCCAGCTATAGGCTAGGAATCCATAAACTCCAGTACCACTTTTCAAAAGTGGAGAAAAGTGTTTTGGGCTGTTTAGAAGACATTATTAAATTATAATTAACTAAATTATTAATTATATTAGAAAATAGAAACAGTAAAATTGAAACGCACGCTCCCGCCATATTTTGAAGTCTGCCTAACTTCAGCAGCGCCATCTAGCGCTCCGTGTTTGCAAGCAATAAGCCTATTCATTTGGGACGTTTGCGGATCAAACTTGCGGCAGCGTTTTTCTGCGCGATCTTTGCTGGTAAATATTTTATTTTATTTATGTTTTAAGGGTTACTTTGCATTAAATACCAATGTTTTACCGCAACCGATCGGAAATTAAGCGTCGCAAGTGGAAAATTTATGCTTAACCGTGCCAAATACGTTTGTTAATTACGACCAAGGCTTAGGGGCCCACGTTACCGTTCGCAGTGCGGGTGTTACTACGACCAAGGCCTAGTATCCTATGTCTTTTGGGAAGTTGACTTGGAGCTGTTGCCCATTTCAATGGTGGCTACAGAGATCTTTCCAGGTAAATATTTTATTTATATATTAAGGGTTAATTTAGATTAAATACCAAAGTTTTATCGCAACCGAATGGAAATTAAGCGTTACCCCCATTCCGCTATCGATATTAAGTATATAGACAATATCCAGGGTTGTCTCTCCACACCAAATCCCAACTAGACTCCGACACCTACCAAGGGAATTACAACTTTCTATTCTTGGTTGGTCCAATGGTTGGTCTTCCCTAACAACGCGTCGCAAATATTTTGACCTTTTAAGCTTGTTCAAAATCTTAAACTCCCCTAATCAAACTTATTTTTCTGATGCCCCCTCTATCGCTCCCACAAGGGGTCATGGTAAAAACTTATTATTCCACCGATATGCCCGTAAAGACCAGCTTAAGCACTCCTTTTTTCGTAGATCGGTCCCCATTTGGAATTCACTTCCCTCTGAGATTGTATCATTAAAATCTATTGCCCAATTTAAGTCAGCACCGAAACATTACCTCAAACTATACGTATGTGCCTTTATGTTCTTCGGAGCTGTAATGTTTTCTCATAAACCCTAGCTCGACATTCCCCCACAGGAGCAAAAAGAAAAGTTAACCATACAAAATAGGTTTGTTAATTACGACCTTTGTTTGTAGAAAACGTAGCTTTAGTTTATTTTGGGGAGTTTTGGTAAAATGGAATACTGTATTCGTGATTCACATTTGTGTTGGGGGCATATTGAGTTCCCCATCCAACCATACTAAAATCTTGGGGATCTAGTAAATAGGAGCTAAGTAATTGAGGAAAGTATTTATAGGAATATCATTGCACCCAATTTTGGAGGCTCATAACTCTGGTTCTACTAGAGATACGGAAATGTCCTTTGAGTATGTTATAGTCTATTTGACCTCCCCCCCATCCAACCATACTAAAATCTTGCCGATCGGTTAAACAGGGCCCAAGTAATTGAGGAAAATATTCACAAACATACCCCCCTCCATAGGAATATCATTGCACCCAACTTTGGAGGCTCATAACTCTGGTTCTACTAGAGATACGGAAATGTCCTTTGAGTATGTTGTAGTCCTATTTGACCCCTCCATCCAACCATACTTGGGATTAAGACAAACAGGGGCCGAGTAACGATGTGAAACGTTCACAAAAGTACCCGCCTCCATAGGAATAGCATTGCACCCATTTTTGGTGGCTCATAATTCTGGTTCTATCCTACTACAGATACGGGGATGTCCTTTGAGTATGTTAAAGTCCTATTTGCCCCATCCAACCATACTAAAAACTTGCGGATCGGTTAATCAGGGCCCAAGTAATTGAGGAAAGTATTTATAAACATACCCCCCTCCATAGAAATATCATTGCACCCAACTTTAGAGGTTCATAACTCTGGTTCTACTAGAGATGCCCTTTGAGTATGTTTTAGTCAGGGCCGGATTAAAGGGGGGGGGGTGAGGGGGTACTGGCCCAGGGGTGCAACGCTTGTTGGGGGCACATTGCGTTAAACTATTCCCCCCTTAGCAACATTTGCTGTTCCTATTTTTTTTCGACTTAAGGGGGCGGGCATTATCCCGGCCCTGAAAATACTTGGGCCATTTAAGTTGATAATAATTTTAATCTGTATTTGATTGATTGAATTTTATTTTTATAGCTACCATCTGTTTCCAAAGGAGAAATTTATGTTGGATTCTAGAATCAATAACTATTTTTTTGGCAAAAGGCACCCAATATTAATCAGGTCAATGAACCCATTACAATCCCCTTCTTAATTGAGGTCTACACTAAGTGTCACTTTGATTTTATCCGTTGAAAGGGAATCTCATTACCAAAACTATTTAGACAGCCTGTGAGACATTTGGGCAATTATTAGGGTATTTAGTTTATTATTTATAATTCTATTTATTGTTAGAAGGGAAGCGCTTTGTGTCCTTTAATTTTTAGGGACATAAATAAATCTTACTTATGGAATAGGTGAACACTGGTCCTAGCCCTCCCTTTTAAGAATAATGAACGCCTAATCAGGATTTCAAGGGTGAGATTCCCTTTGCGGTATTAAGGTATCTAGTTTATGGTTTTAATTATAAATATTTTTAGGGGAAAAGCGTTTGGCAACTCCTTCAGGGAGTTTTGTAGGATTTAAATAAATTTACGATTTATGTTTAAGGTAGAAGGTTGCTTATACGCTTTGTCCCTTAATAGTAAACACGATGTTAAGCGGGGTTTAAGGCGAGACTTAGCTTTTTACGGTATTCTTTATATTACTGTTACGAGTGTGCCTTTGAAACCAAGTCTAGTATCTAAAAAAGTCAAGAATAGAAAGAACGAGGTTTAAGGCGAAATTTATTCAATAAGAAACAAAAAAACCAAGTGTTTACAAAAATTTCGAACAAAAAAATATTAAAGAGTTTTGTAAGTTAAAGTTTGAACGCAAAAAAATAATAAGTAGTTACAAATAAAATTTGCAAGCAAAAAAATTAAGTTAAGTGGTTACATGAAAAAAGATGTATTTTGTGTCTTCTAGCTTCGATGATTTTCTCCGTATCTTCGAGTCAATGTTGAGAGAGATAGCAAGTCCGGAAGAAGACATCGAGTAGCGGAACCCAACAAAGGATGCCATCAGGAATGATAGTTCATCTGGAATGATCCGTCTAGAAATGACCAGCGACAGAAAAATCCAAGAATATCAGCTGCATCTATAAATGAAAACCTATTAATAAACCATCTTAAACTATTGCCTACTTTTGGGCCCAACAAAATGGATTTAAATAATATAAGAAAAAAACCCCTAAATTAATTTAAGGAAAACCTTGATTATGAAAATAATTTAAAATATCCCCTAATTTAATTTAAGGAAAACGGGCCTTTCAAAACTATTCCCACAGATAGACCCCGTAAATAACTAGAATTAAATGGTACAAGGCTTAATTAGGCTTAGGGCAACGGTCCTCTTGTCCTAAAATGATCTCTGCGGGACTTGATTTTCGAAAATCTGTCGCTCTAGCTCTAAATTAATTAAACATAGCCCCTAAACTAATTTTAGGAAGAACTGCTATTTATTTTAAAACTATTCCCACAGATAGCACCCGTAAATAACTAGAATTAAATAGAACATGGCTTAATTAGGCTTAGGCAACGGTCCTCGTGTCTTAAAATGATCTCTGTGGGACTTGATTTTCGAAAATCGGTCGCTTTAGCTCTAATTTAATTAATAATAGCCCCTAAACTAATTTTAGGAAAACCTTCCGTTTATTTAAAAACTTCCCACAGACAGTATCCGTAAAATAACTAGAGTTTAATAAGACACGGCTCAATTTAGGCTTACCGTCCTCGTGTTTTAAAATTTTCTCTTGGAGGGACCTGATTTCCGAAAATCTGTCGCGTTATCTCCAAATTAATTACGTACCCCGTTTAATAGATTATAATAATAGCCCCTATAAACTAATTATTTAGGGATTCTCTCTTGTCCAACATCTCGTTGTAAAATATTATTTCTTTTACTTCATTTTTAATAAATAAATAAATAAAATTCACTAACATTTAACACTACCTAATTAATTTAAATACTTGAAATAAAGTAAATAAGGTTTTTCCAAGCGACTTTCCTCGACCGCTTCCACGCAACGAATGAACCGGCTGACCGCTTAACTTCCAACTAAGTAAATTTCCAACATCGGGGGGCGCTAAAAGCTCCTATGCGCGGTCTCTGGTGCGCCATATCCCTTGCGCGAGATCCAAAAGGCCGAGAACACCGCTAGGCATAAATGAATGAACGCTGGGCCTGATCTGACTTCAAATCACGTGACTTATCACGTCAGTCGACGTGACCAATGACGTCAGCTGATACCCCCTGCCGTTACCCCCTGCTGTGATCCCCTGCTGTTTCAATACTATTACCCCTTGCTGTTTATATACTGTTACCCCCTGTTGGGACCCCCTGCTGTTACCTCCTGCTGGGACCCCCTGCTGTTTCCATACCATTTCCCCCTGCTGTGACCCCCTGCTGTTTCCATACTATTACCCCCTGCTAGGACCCCCTGCTGGGACCCCCTGCTGTTTCCATACTGTTACCCCCTGCTGGGACCCCCTGCTGTTTCCATACTATTACCCCCTGCTGGGACCCCCTGCTGTGACCACCTGCTGTTTCCATACTATTACCCCCTGCTGCGACCCCCTGCTGTTTCCATACTATTACCCCCTGCTGTTACCCCCTGCTGTGTCCATACTATTACCCCCTGCTGTGACCCCCTGCTGGGACCCCCTGCTGTTACCCCCTGCTGTGACCCCCTGCTGTTTCCATACTATTACCCCCTGCTGTTACCCCCTGCTGTGACCCCCTGCTGTTTCCATACTATTACCCCCTGCTGGGACCTCCTGCTGTGACCCCCTGCTGTTTCCATACTGTTACCCCCTGCTGTGACCCCCTGCTGTTTCCATACTATTACCCCCTGCTGTGACCCCCTGCTGGGACCCCCTGCTGTGACCCCCTGCTGTTTCCATACTATTACCCCCTGCTGTGACCCCCTGCTGTTACCCCCTGCTGGGACCTCCTGCTGTTTCCATACTGTTACCCCCTTCTGGGGCCCCCCTGCTGTGACCCCCTGCTGTTACCCCCTGCTGGGACCCCCTGCTGTGACCCCCTGCTGTGACCCCCTGCTGGGACCCCCTGCTGTGACCCCCTGCTGTTTCCATACTGTTACCCCCTGCTGGGACCCCCTGCTGTGACCCCTGCTGGGACCCCCTGCTGTTTCCATACTATTACCCCCTGCTGTTACCCCCTGCTGGGACCCCCTGCTGTTACCCCCTGCTGGGACCCCCTGCTGTGATCCCCTGCTGTTACCCCCTGCTGGGACCCCCTGCTGTTTCCATACTATTACCCCCTGCTGTTACCCCCTGCTGTGACCCCCTGCTGGGACCCCCAGCTGTTACCCCCTGCTGTGACCCCCTGCTGGGACCCCCTGCTGTTTCCATACTATTACCCCCTGCTGGGACCTCCTGCTGTGACCCCCTGCTGTGACCCCCTGCTGTTACCCCCTGCTGTTTCCATACTATTACCCCCTGCTGTGACCCCCTGCTGTTACCCCCTGCTGGGACCCCCTGCTGTGACCCCCTGCTGGGACCCCCTGCTGTTACCCCCTGCTGGGACCCCTGCTGTTTCCATACTATTACCCCCTGCTGGGACCCCCTGCTGTTACCCCCTGCTGGGACCCCCTGCTGTTTCCATACTGTTACCCCCTGCTAGGACCTCCTGCTGTGACCCCCTGCTGTTACCCCCTGCTGTTTCCATACTATTACCTCCTGCTGTGACCCCCTGCCGTGACCGCCTGCTGTTACCCCCAGCAGGGGGTAACAGCAGGGGGTCACGGCAGGGGGTCCCAGCAGGGGGTCACAGCAGGGGGTCCCAGCAGGGGGTCACAGCAGGAGGTCCCAGCAGGGGGTAACAGTATGGAAACAGCAGGGGGTCCCAGCAGGGGGTCACAGCAGGGGGTCCCAGCAGGGGGTAACAGCAGGGGGTCACAGCAGGGGGTAACAGCAGGGGGTCCCAGCAGGGGGTAACATCAGGGGGTCACAGCAGGGGGTCCCAGCAGGGGGTCACAGCAGGGGGTCCCAGCAGGGGGTAACAGCAGGGGGTAATAGTATGAAAACAGCAGGGGGTCACAGCAGGGGTCCCAGCAGGGGGTCACAGCAGGGGGTAACAGCAGGGGGTCACAGCAGGGGGTCCCAGCAGGGGGTAACAGCAGGGGGTCAAAGCAGGGGGTAACAGCAGGGGGTCACAGCAGGGGGTAATAGTATGGAAACAGCAGGCGGTCACAGTAGGGGGTCCCAGCAGGGGGTAACAGCAGGGGGTCACAGCAGGAGGTCCCAGCAGGGGGTAACAGCAGAGGGGGTCCCAGCAGGGGGTCACAGCAGGGGGTCCCAGCAGGGTTTAACAGCAGGGGGTCCCAGCAGGGGGTCACAGCAGGGGGTCCCAGCAGGGGGTCCCAGCAGGGGGTCCCAGCAGGGGGTAACAGCAGGGGGTCACAGCAGGGGGTCCCAGCAGGGGGTCACAGCAGGGGGTCCCAGCAGGGGGTAACAGCAGGGGGTAATAGTATGAAAACAGCAGGGGGTCACAGCAGGGGTCCCAGCAGGGGGTCACAGCAGGGGGTAACAGCAGGGGGTAACAGCAGGGGGTCACAGCAGGGGGTAATAGTATGGAAACAGCAGGCGGTCACAGCAGGGGTCCCAGCAGGGGGTAACAGCAGGGGGTCACAGCAGGAGGTCCCAGCAGGGGGTAACAGCAGGGGGTCCCAGCAGGGGGTAATAGTATGGAAACAGCAGCGGGTCACAGCAGGGGGTAACAGCAGGGGGTCCCAGCAGGGGGTAATAGTATGGAAACAGCAGGGGGTCACAGCTGGGGGTCCCAGCAGGGGGTAACAGCAGGGGGTCCCAGCAGGGGGTAATAGTATGGAAACAGCAGGGGGTCACAGCTGGGGGTCCCAGCAGGGAAAAACAGCAGGGGGTCACAGCAGGGGGTAACAGTATGGAAACAGCAGGGGGTAACAGCAGGGGGTCACAGCAGGGGGTCCCAGCAGGGGGTAATAGTATGGAAACAGCAGGGGGTCACAGCAGGGGGTAACAGCAGGGGGTCCCAGCAGGGGGTAACAGCAGGGGGTAATAGTATGGAAACAGCAGGGGGTAACAGTATGGAAACAGCAGGGGGTCACAGCAGGGGGTAATAGTATGGAAACAGCAGGGGGTCCCAGCAGGGGGTCCCAGCAGGAGGTAACAGCAGGGGGTCCCAACAGGGGGTAACAGTATATAAACAGCAAGGGGTAATAGTATTGAAACAGCAGGGGATCACAGCAGGGGGTAACGGCAGGGGGTATCAGCTGACGTCATTGGTCACGTCGACTGACGTGATAAGTCACGTGATTTGAAGTCAGATCAGGCCTAGCGTTCATTCATTTATGCCTAGCGGTGTTCTCGGCCTTTTGGATCTCGCACCTGGGATATGGCGCACCAGAGTACGCGCATAGGAGCTTTTAGCGCCCCCCGATGTTGGAAATTTACTTAGTTGGAAGTTAAGCGGTCAGCCGGTTCATTCGTTGCGTGGAAGCGGTCGAGGAAAGTCGCTTGGAAAAACCTTATTTACTTTATTTCAAGTATTTAAATTAATTAGGTAGTGTTAAATGTTAGTGAATTTTATTTATTTATTTATTAAAAATGAAGTAAAAGAAATAATATTTTACAACGAGATGTTGGACAAGAGAGAATCCCTAAATAATTAGTTTATAGGGGCTATTATTATAATCTATTAAACGGGGTACGTAATTAATTTGGAGATAACGCGACAGATTTTCGGAAATCAGGTCCCTCCAAGAGAAAACTTTAAAACACGAGGACCGTAAGCCTAAATTGAGCCGTGTCTTATTAAACTCTAGTTATTTTACTGATACTGTCTGTGGGAAGCTTTAAAATAAACGGAAGGTTTTCCTAAAATTAGTTTAGAGGCTATTATTAATTAAATTAGAGCTAAAGCGACCGATTTTCGAAAATCAAGTCCCACAGAGATCATTTTAAGACACGAGGACCGTTGCCTAAGCCTAATTAAGCCTTGTCCCATTTAATTCTAGTTATTTACGGGTGCTATCTGTGGGAATAGTTTTGAAAGGCCCGTTTTCCTTAAATTAAATTAGGGGATATTTTAAATTATTTTCATAATCAAGGTTTTCCTTAAATTAGTTTAGGGGTTTTTTCTTATATTATTTAAATCCATTTTGTTGGGCCCAAAAGTAGGCAATAGTTTAAGATGGTTTATTAATAGGTTTTCATTTATAGATGCAGCTGATATTCTTGGATTTTTCTGTCGCTGGTCATTTCTAGACGGATCATTCCAGATGAACTATCATTCCTGATGGCATCCTTTGTTGGATTGACGATGCACGATTATTTTCGCTGTTCTGGACTTGCTACGTATCATTCCTGATGACAATTCTTTGTTGGGTTCCGCTACTCGATGTCTTCTTCCGGACTTGCTATCTCTCTCAACATTGACTCGAAGATACGGAGAAAATCATCGAAGCTAGAAGACACAAAATACATCTTTTTTCATGTAACCACTTAACTTAATTTTTTTGCTTGCAAATTTTATTTGTAACTACTTATAATTTTTTTGCGTTCAAACTTGAACTTACAAAACTCTTTAATATTTTTTTTGTTCGAAATTTTTGTAAACACTTGGTTTTTTTGCTTCTTATTGAATAAATTTCGCCTTAAACCTCGTTCTTTCTATTCTTGACTTTTTTTTAGATACTAGACTTGGTTTCAAAGGCACACTCGTAACAGTAATATAAAGAATACCGTAAAAAGCTAAGTCTCGCCTTAAACCCCGCTTAACATCGTGTTTACTTTTAAAGGACAAAGCGTATAAGCAACCTTCTACCTTAATCATAAATCGTAAATTTATTTAAATCCTACAAAACTCCCTGAAGGAGTTGCCAAATGCTTTTCCCCTAAAAATATTTATAATTAAAACCATAAACTAGATACCTTAATACCGCAAAGGGAATCTCACCCTTGAAATCCTGATTAGGCGTTCATTATTCTTAAAAGGGAGGGCTAGGACCAGTGTTCACCTATTCCATAAGTAAGATTTATTATGTCCCTAAAAATTAAAGGACACAAAGCGCTTCCCTTCTAACAATAAATAGAATTATAAATAATAAACTAAATACCCTAATAATTGCCCAAATGTCTCACAGGCTGTCTAAATAGTTTTGGTAATGAGATTCCCTTTCAACGGATAAAATCAAAGTGACACTTAGTGTAGACCTCAATTAAATGGCCCAAGTATTTTCAGGGCCGGGATAATGCCCGCCCCCTTAAGTCGAAAAAAAATAGGAACAGCAAATGTTGCTAAGGGGGGAATAGTTTAACGCAATGTGCCCCCAACAAGCGTTGCACCCCTGGGCCAGTACCCCCTCGCCCCCCTTTAATCCGGCCCTGACTAAAACATACTCAAAGGGCATCTCTAGTAGAACCAGAGTTATGAACCTCTAAAGTTGGGTGCAATGATATTCCTATGGAGGGGGGTATGTTTATAAATACTTTCCTCAATTACTTGGGCCCTGATTAACCGATCCGCAAGTTTTTAGTATGGTTGGATGGGGCAAATAGGACTTTAACATACTCAAAGGACATCCCCGTATCTGTAGTAGGATAGAACCAGAATTATGAGCCACCAAAAATGGGTGCAATGCTATTCCTATGGAGGCGGGTACTTTTGTGAACGTTTCACATCGTTACTCGGCCCCTGTTTGTCTTAATCCCAAGTATGGTTGGATGGGGGGGGTCAAATAGGACTACAACATACTCAAAGGACATTTCCGTATCTCTAGTAAAACCAGAGTTATGAGCCTCCAAAGTTGGGTGCAATGATATTCCTATGGAGGGGGGTATGTTTGTGAATATTTTCCTCAATTACTTGGGCCCTGTTTAACCGATCGGCAAGATTTTAGTATGGTTGGATGGGGGTAGGTCAAATAGGACTATAACATACTCGAAGGACATTTCCGTATCTCTAGTAGAACCAAAGTTATGAGCCTCCAAAATTGGGTGCAATGATATTCCTATGGAGGGGGGTATGTTTATAAATACTTTCCTCAATTACTTAGCTCCTATTTACTAGATCCCCAAGATTTTAGTATGGTTGGATGGGGAACTCAATATGCCCCCAACACATGTGAATCACGAATACAGTATTCCATTTTACCACAACTCCCCAAAATAAACTAAAGCTACGTTTTCTACAAACAAAGGTCGTAATTAACAAACCTATTTTGTATGGTTAACTTTTCTTTTTGCTCCTGTGGGGGAATGTCGAGCTAGGGTTTATGAGAAAACATTACAGCTCCGAAGAACATAAAGGCACATACGTATAGTTTGAGGTACTGTTTCGGTGCTGACTTAAATTGGGCAATAGATTTTAATGATACAATCTCAGAGGGAAGTGAATTCCAAATGGGGACCGATCTACGAAAAAAGGAGTGCTTAAGCTGGTCTTTACGGGCATATCGGTGGAATAATAAGTTTTTACCATGACCCCTTGTGGGAGCGATAGAGGGGGCATCAGAAAAATAAGTTTGATTAGGGGAGTTTAAGATTTTGAACAAGCTTAAAAGGTCAAAATATTTGCGACGCGTTGTTAGGGAAGACCAACCATTGGACCAACCAAGAATAGAAAGTTGTAATTCCCTTGGTAAGTGTCGGAGTCTAGTTGGGATTTGGTGTGGAGAGACAACCCTGGATATTGTCTAGATACTTAATATCGATAGCGGAATGGGGGTAACGCTTAATTTCCATTCGGTTGCGATAAAACTTTGGTATTTAATCTAAATTAACCCTTAATATATAAATAAAATATTTACCTGGAAAGATCTCTGTAGCCACCATTGAAATGGGCAACAGCTCCAAGTCAACTTCCCACTGCGAACGGTAACGTGGGCCCCTAAGCCTTGGTCGTAATTAACAAACGTATTTGGCACGGTTAAGCATAAATTTTCCACTTAAGCTTAATTTCCGATCGGTTGCGGTAAAACATTGGTATTTAATGCAAAGTAACCCTTAAAACATAAATAAAATCAAAATATTTACCAGCAAAGATCGCGCAGAAAAACGCTGCCGCAAGTTTGCACCGCAAACGTCCCAAATGAATAGGCTTATTGCTTGCAAACACGGAGCGCTAGATGGCGCTGCTGAAGTTAGGCAGACTTCAAAATATGGCGGGAGCGTGCGTTTCAATTTTACTGTTTCTATTTTCTAATATAATTAATAATTTAGTTAATTATAATTTAATAATGTCTTCTAAACAGCCCAAAACACTTTTCTCCACTTTTGAAAAGTGGTACTGGAGTTTATGGATTCCTAGGCTATAGCTGGAAAAACCACCCTATAAACATGTGTGTCTAATAAAAGTCGAAATCTGAAATCATAATAATTAAACTAATTCCTATGAAAGTTAATTCATTTTACAGGGACCAAGTTTTACGTTGATCAAAAGTTCTGAAATGAAATGTGTAATATATTCCAAAATCTTTGTTTGTTTTTGGCCTAATTATTCCTGTTCTTAATAAGTCAAAACACTATCAGAAATTCCACATAAAATGGTGCAATCGCAAGAGATGCGAGTCTTCCATCCAGCAATGACAATGGTCAATAATACTTCTGATAATACTAAGGTTAGTTTCCCCGAGATGTGCGCTAGCTTCAAACGTTACATCAAAAGCGTTCCTTGGTTTCTTGAGGTAAAACTAATTAATTATGGGCTAGACAATCTGGCTGTATAATCTAACACTTGGACAAGGAGGATGAGGTTGGGTTTTTTATCTTGGAAAACGGTTTTGAGTACTGAATTTACAATTTTGACATTGGAAATTAATTTTAATTAAAAAACTCTATCGACTCTAAAATCTTGAATCCTTTTTAGAATAATAAAACACGTCAAAACACAAGTCTCATTAAAATTTCAGGTCAAAAATTGCTATAACTACCTTTTCGGTTCACTTTAAACCTTCCAATTCATTAATTACCATTACAATTGCAATTATTATTTGCATTTACTATAAAATTGCATTTTTTTCTTTCTTTGGACTTTCCCTTTTTAAATTTCTGGGGTTATTGGGCTTTGCATCTACACCTACTTCAATAACAATGACCTCTTGCTCATAAACAATACTTATCAATTACATATTCATTAAATATTTCCTTCCATTCATTCAATTCAAATTCAGTTCAAATTCAATCATACAAAACCAATTCAACACACCTTCAACTTCATTTAAAAAACTATTAAATAACAAATCTACCAACAATTACTTTTCTATATTCAAATAACTGAATAGATATGTTTTAATTTATTTAAGCTAAGCCTTACTCTCAAATATAAGCATCTCCAATAAATAAAATCAAAAGTGGCCTAACCAAAGTTTTTATTTTTCAACTTTGGTAAAAAAATATAAAATAGCTACATATATTTTGTATGTCTATTGCCTAACGATTAATTCCAAAAATTTATTCAATTTATGTTTAATAACGTTTTTCACCTTTTAATACACACTTTCAAAGTGGATAATTAAAACATTATGTTGGAATTAATAACAATGTACTCAAACCCTAGCTAAAACTCTAACTTAAATCTAATTTGTCCAATATTATGACGTCAAACCACACGTCTCATGACACTAAAAACGACGCCCAAATTATTTCCAATTCACCGAAAATTAACATTCACTTTAATGGCAAAACTCTCAATTCAATGTTCAGTATTAAATGAAGGGTGACATCGTTTTAAATACAATTACAAATCAACGCTACCGCCAAAAAACAATCTCATTATTGCCATTTTCAAAGCAAGATCAGTGCCTTACGCGTACAAAGACAAGGTCGATGAAGAACTGAGAAGACTGCAAGATGCAAACATCATCTCTCCTGTACCATTTGCAACATCGGCGGCTCCTATCGTCCCAATAGGAGGATAAAATGGCTCGATTCGGGATCATAAGGACACTCGTAACGGATAACGCGTCATGTTGCAGTTGAGCAACAGATTTGAAGGCTGGGCATTTTATACTTTGAACTTATCGTCGAAGTATAAGTTTTGAATTGGTTAGTTTTAGGTCAACAAAGAAGATGGGAAAGTAACGTCACCTTGGCACCAGGATTTCTTGCTAAATCAATTAAGGGCCACGAACGAAAAACTTCGAAACTCTGGTGGCGACTCTCTTCCATGTAAGAGGCATCGTTCTTCGCGCTCCCCGTCTACATCAGGCTCACCGTGTACTTCAGGCTCTACTCAAAGCAATTATTGCAACACCCTATCTCCTTCCAGTTCCCCCAGGAATTACGACGGGAAATTTACAAATATAGTCAGCAGGGGGAAAAGTGGCAATAATGACAGGCACCCACCCAGGGGTTACCGACTAGACTGGAATACACACCTGGGCATAGGCATAGGCATAGGACTAGACTAGAATAGACTGGAATACACACCTGGACATAGGCATAGGACTAGACTAGACTAGAATAGACTGGAATACACACCTGGGCATAGGCATAGGCATAGGACTAGACTAGAATAGACTGGAATACACACCTGGGCATAGGCATATGCATAGGACTAGACTAGAATAGACTGGAATACACACCTGGGCATAGGCATAGGCATAGGACTAGACTAGAATAGACTGGAATACACACCTGGGCATAGGCATAGGCATAGGACTAGACTAGAATAGACTGGAATACACACCTGAGCATAGGCATAGGCATAGGACTAGACTAGAATAGACTGGAATACACACCTGGGCATAGGCATAAGCATAGGACTAGACTAGAATAGACTGGAATACACACCTGGGCATAGGCATAAGCATAGGACTAGACTAGAATAGACTGGAATACACACCTGGACAAAGGCATAGGACTAGACTAGAATAGACTGGAATACACACCTAGACATAGGTATAGGCATAGGACTAGACTAGAATAGACTGGAATACACTCCTGGACATAGGCATAGGCATAGGACTAGACTAGAATAGACTGGAATACACACCTGGACATAGGCATAGGACTAGACTAGAATAGACTGGAATACACACCTGGACATAGGCATAGGCATAGGACTAGACTAGAATAGACTGGAATACACACCTGGACATAGGCATAGGCATAGGACTAGACTAGAATAGACTAGAATACACACCTAGGCATAGGCATAGGACTAGACTAGAATAGACTGGAATACACACCTGGACATAGGCATAGGCATAGGACTAGACTAGAATAGACTGGAATACACACCTGGACATAGGCATAGGCATAGGACTAGACTAGAATAGACTGGAATACACACCTAGAAATAGGCATAGGCATAGGACTAGACTAGAATAGACTGGAATACACACCTGGACATAGGCATAAGCATAGGACTAGACTAGAATAGACTGGAATACACACCTGGACATAGGCATAGGCATAGGACTAGACTAGAATAGACTGGAATACACACCTGGACATAGGCATAGGCATAGGACTAGACTAGAATAGACTGGAATACACACCTGGACATAGGCATAGGCATAGGACTAGACTAGAATAGACTGGAATACACACCTGGACATAGGCATAGGCATAGGCATAGGACTAGACTAGAATAGACTGGAATACACACCTGGACATAGGCATAGGCATAGGACTAGACTAGAATAGACTGGAATACACACCTGGACATAGGCATAGGCATAGGACTAGACTAGAATAGACTGGAATACACACCTGGACATAGGCATAGGCATAGGACTAGACTAGAATAGACTGGAATACACACCTGGACATAGGCATAGGCATAGGACTAGACTAGAATAGACTGGAATACACACCTGGACATAGGCATAGGCATAGGACTAGACTAGAATAGACTGGAATACACACCTGGACATAGGCATAGGCATAGGACTAGACTAGAATAGACTGGAATACACACCTGGACATAGGCATAGGCATAGGACTAGACTAGAATAGACTGGAATACACACCTGGACAAAGGCATAGGACTAGACTAGAATAGACTGGAATACACACCTAGACATAGGTATAGGCATAGGACTAGACTAGAATAGACTGGAATACACTCCTGGACATAGGCATAGGCATAGGACTAGACTAGAATAGACTAGAATACACACCTAGGCATAGGCATAGGACTAGACTAGAATAGAATAGACTAGAATACACACCTAGACATAGGCATAGGCATAGGACTAGACTAGAATAGACTGGAATACACACCTAGACATAGGCATAGGCATAGCACTAGACTAGAATAGACTGGAATACACACCTAGACATAGGCATAGGCATAGGACTAGACTAGAATAGACTAGAATAGACTGGAATACACACCTGGACATAGGCATAGGCATAGGACTAGACTAGAATAGACTGGAATACACACCTGGACATAGGCATAGGCATAGGACTAGACTAGAATAGACTGGAATACACACCTGGACATAGGCATAGGCATAGGACTAGACTAGAATAGACTGGAATACACACCTGGACATAGGCATAGGCATAGGACTAGACTAGAATAGACTGGAATACACACCTGGACATAGGCATAGGCATAGGACTAGACTAGAATAGACTGGAATACACACCTGGACATAGGCATAGGCATAGGACTAGACTAGAATAGACTGGAATACACACCTGGACATAGGCATAGGCATAGGACTAGACTAGAATAGACTGGAATACACACCTGGACATAGGCATAGGCATAGGACTAGACTAGAATAGACTGGAATACACACCTGGACAAAGGCATAGGACTAGACTAGAATAGACTGGAATACACACCTAGACATAGGTATAGGCATAGGACTAGACTAGAATAGACTGGAATACACTCCTGGACATAGGCATAGGCATAGGACTAGACTAGAATAGACTAGAATACACACCTAGGCATAGGCATAGGACTAGACTAGAATAGAATAGACTAGAATACACACCTAGACATAGGCATAGGCATAGGACTAGACTAGAATAGAATAGACTGGAATACACACCTAGACATAGGCATAGGCATAGCACTAGACTAGAATAGACTGGAATACACACCTAGACATAGGCATAGGCATAGGACTAGACTAGAATAGACTGGAATACACACCTGGACATAGGCATAGGCATAGGACTAGACTAGAATAGACTGGAATACACACCTGGACATAGGCATAGGCATAGGACTAGACTAGAATAGACTGGAATACACACCTGGACATAGGCATAGGCATAGGACTAGACTAGAATAGACTGGAATACACACCTGGACATAGGCATAGGCATAGGACTAGACTAGAATAGACTGGAATACACACCTGGACATAGGCATAGGCATAGGACTAGACTAGAATAGACTGGAATACACACCTAGACATAGGCATAGGCATAGGACTAGACTAGAATAGACTAGAATACACACCTAGACATAGGCATAGGCATAGGACTAGACTAGAATAGACTAGAATACACACCTAGACATAGGCATAGGCATAGGACTAGACTAGAATAGACTAGAATACACACCTAGACATAGGCATAGGCATAGGACTAGACTATAATAGACTAGAATACACACCTAGACATAGGCATAGGCATAGGACTAGACTAGAAGAGACTAGAATACACACCTAGACCTAGGCATAGGCATAGGCATAGGACTAGACTAGAATAGACTAGAATACACACCTAGACCTAGGCATAGGCATAGGACTAGACTAGAATACACAACTAGACCTAGGCATAGGCATAGGACTAGACTAGAATACACAACTAGGCATTGTCATAGGACTAGACTCGACTAGAATACACAACTAGGCATTGTCATAGGACTAGACTCGACTAGAATACACAACTAGGCATTGTCATAGGACTAGACTCGACTAGAATACACACCTGGGCATTGGCATAGGACTAGACTCGACTAGAATACACAACTAGGCATTGTCATAGGACTAGACTCGACTAGAATACACACCTGGGCATTGGCATAGGACTAGACTCGACTAGAATACACACCTGGGCATTGGCATAAACTAGACTACACTAGACTGAATGAATCTCAGTTTTCATGACAATAAAGTTACAGTCATATACAGGGTGTTCCAAAAAAGGGAGGCAGGGGACCTCTACCTATAATTAAAATAAAAACATACTAATGAAACTGATAATTTTCAACTTATTAGTGTTTGATATTTTAATTTTCTAGCCCATTGATTGTTAAGTTCGTTAGTTCACCGCTATATGTCAGGTCGAAGTTTCAGACCGTCGAGCTTCAATACTTTTCCAAGTTTGGCCAACTTGTTTTCCTTTAGAAGATGATTCCGAAAGGATGGAGGATGGAGAAAATGGGGGGAGATGAAATGGGGGAAGAGAATTTGGGATTGGCGAACTGGATGATCAGAAGAGGCAGTGCCACTGTCCGGGATGGATACTGCCCCGCGAGGCACCGTCGTTTCTCGGGCGCGAACTCGCTACCGGGGATATTCCGGAACATCATGGACTACCTAAAAGGAAAATTAACAAAACCTGGAAGTTTTAACAGAAAATTTTTACGCTACTCCTGAATTTTGGATAATTTATCGAAACAATTTTTCGAGGCCGTGTAAAATAAGTTCATTCGCGTTTTAAGAAAATGAGAAAATTAATATCAAACGCTATGATCATGTGAAATAATTTTACGATTATAAATGAAGACCTAATTTGACAGACGACGACCCAGAAATAGATAACAACGTATACGGAATACGCGAATTTATACCGCTGATTTTAAAATTTAACATTTTGAATCATTATTTTTCAAGTTTAAGAAAATAATTTGTCAACCACGAGTTATAGAGACTATTTTCAAGCATTCTTTTCGCGCTAGAAAAGATGAACGACACGAAATAAATTTTTCGAAAAATCGTTTTTAAACTGGTAAGTCTTAATATTTCATTTGCATGAATTTGTCTAGAATATTTAACGAAATATAAAGGAATTTGCTCAAGCGGACTTTAAAAATAAGCATAATAGTTGGTTCATCACGCCAACATTGATATTTTTTAATGATAAGTTTGTGATAAATAAACGACGCCTTGAAAATAGTTGTGGGATGTTTTTAAAATGGGGATATTCAACTTGTTGCAAAACCAACACTCAACCGATGTCGCAACGGTTCATAAATAGATTTAAATTGAGCTATAATCCAAAGAGGAATTTTAAAATTGCAAATCCCGGGTTAAAAATTGGTCCATTATCAAATTCAGTTCGGACGAAATAAACTACCTAAATTATCCCACGTCATAAACTGTTTATTGAAAATGTTTCAGAGACGCTTGCTGAGAATAAAAACTAATAACAGAAAGCTTTAGACTCTCCCACGGAATCGTGAAGACCCTATATATAATTTTTTCCTAATCGAAATTAATATGAAATTAACTTCGAAGTCTTGTACCACCTCGAAACCAATAGATGCAAGACCACCTTACCGTGTTGAGTAACTTTTATAGAGTATAAATTTAAAATACGTTATATTTTTATATGAATCAGAACTAAATAAGTAAGCAACAAAAATTCATATTATAATTAATAAGGTAGAACCCTTAAACCTCTTGATATTTAATTTCAGTCGTGTAGTGGAACTCCTTATAAGGGGTCTACCATAACTGGGTGAGAGATATTTGGGTGACGATGACTGGGTCTCCGATAATTGAGAGCGCGACAATTTGAAGGGTTTAAAATAGGGTTAGAGTATGGGGGGAATTTAAAATTATGTGAGCGACAATTGGGTGACAATGAAACCCACAGAGCTAAAATTTGGTGATTAGAAAATATATATTTTTTTTTAAATAATTCAAATTTGTTGATAAATTATTAAAGTTTAGTGAAAGACAAAACCTTACCAAACCCAACTGAACAAAACCAAACCTAATGCCACGCATCAGAACCAAACCTAAAAAAGCCTTTTATTTTGACCATCGAAACTTTTTATGAAGTACGTATTTATTCACCCAATTTAAGCTCTGTCGGTTTCATTGGCACCTAATTGTCGCTCACTTAATTTCAAATTCTCCCAATTTTCGGATATGTAATTTTCAATCCTCCAAATTGTCGGACACCAAGCCGTCGTCACCCAGTTGTCATGCTCCCTCCTTATAGAGCTATTTCAGAGGGGGTAATGGCTACGTCACCAATGCTATTTGCCCATAGAGAAAACCCTCACAAAATGTCCGCCCTACACTCAAAGGCAGGCCCAATTTTCGTAGCAGACGAAATTTTTCCCCCACTGAAATAGCTCCTATAAGTATTTTCGAACAAAATTTCAAAGAGATCCTTTGGGTTTCCTTAATAAAAATGAAATTCATTGAAAAATATTATAAAATTTAATTTTGAGAGTTGCTTATAACATCCTGAGCGTGATCCGTTTTTTAAAACCTTATTTTAATGAATACAGCCAAAAAAGCTGGTAGGAAATCATTGTATATATACGAAATTATAGCTGGGAAAGGACAATTATACAGCATATACTGCAAAGAGAGAAAATACGAGGAAAGTACGCGGGCGGGAATTCCTTGGGTCCAGCGCAGGGACTCGAGGCGCGGCCGGTTGCAACGACGGCAGAAGCAGAGCAGAGCGGAGCGGCTCCTTTTAATCTGCTTAAATACGACGGTCGGAAAACTTTTACTTCCGTTTGTTTTAATCGGATTAAAACTCGAAAACTCGCCTTCCATTCCAAATGGGGTCGACTATGGTCCACAACTGGACCCGCGTAGGAGATTGGGAGATTGTAATTTTAAAATTCTGGCCCTGGTTGCACGCGTGCTAAAGGGGAACGAAACAACGACTTTTAAAAATTCCTAACTTCGAGACATCTTTATGGATGGTGGTGGTGGGGGTGTAGGCAACGCCGAGCTTTGTTATCTATCGGAATTGTATTTTCGCGACAATTGAGGGGGTTCTATCTCTGACCTATATGAAGTGGTCAAAATAAACGAAACCATTTAAGGTTTGCACACTCGATTACGAGCAGAAAGAAAGAAAAGCTAGTTCTAAGCAACAATTTGACCTGACGAGCGATTCTGGTCAAACTAGCGTAAACTCATCGATGGTCCTGGATTGTCTCTAGAAAACTGCAATGGATAAAGAGCTATAGAAAAAAGGGTAGGGACGAACTTTCCTCTTTCTCTCTCTCTCTCTCTCCCTCCCTCCCTCCCTCCCTCTCCATCTATTGGAATTTCGTTTCGTAATGAAGAACGTACGAAATCGATGCCGACGATGCGAACTCTAGGGAATTGCTCACGGAAAGCGGGAGAATTGAGCAACGTGAGGGGTCGGACAAGTGTAGGGAATTCTTGAAATTAGAAATCGGTGCGTGATTGTCATTGAGATGGTTGGGGCTGTCGTACCCCTCGCTAGAGGACCACCAGGAAATAAAGAGGAAAAAAGGGGTTTAGGAAAAGCTATAGAGTAACTCTTGACCCTTAGCTGGCTGGTGGTATACCGCTAAAGCGACCAAAAGAAAATTCATCCTATTGGTGGGATGTAAGGAGTCGAATCAGAATGAAGAACAAGCTTGGCGCCTTTGGGCGAGTTTTCATAGGGGAACCGCCGCTGCCGCCGCCGCCGCGTTTGGTGAAAATCAAATCGAAAGCACGTCTCCGAGAGTAATTTCCGATTTTCCACCCCCGGGCTAAGAAAAACGGCTAGCCTCTTAAACAAGAACCGCACCAACGAAATACGCGACGAATCGGGGAGTTAAAGAGATTGAACCCCGAATATGGGGAGAGAGAGAGAGACAGAGAGAGAGAGAGAGAGAGAGAGAGAGAGAGAGAGAGAGAGAGAGAGAGAGAGAGAGAGAGAGAGAGACTGAACGTAGCCTAGGAAGAATCAAACAAAAACACCCGCCCCCGCTACTCAAACTAAAATAACTTGGGAAAGCGATTGACTTGTTTAATGTATTTCCCTAATTCCCAGCGGCTAATACTTTCAATCTTATAAAAGCTATATTAATAAGGTAATTATTATAATATTAGGTACTATTTAAGCTACCCGGAGTTGATGTTGTTCGGGTGTTTTAAGGGTCTGGGAAACGCAAGAGGTTCCCTATCTATGTAGACACTAAATGGTTTTTGGGTAAATCCGTATCAAATATCTGCATACTTTTTAAGAAACAGAGATATCTACAACTTTCAATTTCAATAAACGATGCTTAGTTCTTCGCCTAGGTCCCAACAACTACCACTATCAGCCATGCAGTTTGGTCAAATCAAATTGAGGAAATTAATTAATTGCGAGTGTGCACGAAGGACAACAAACGTACAAACAAGCAAACCACTTTCTACCATTTTGCAAAAGCGTATTTACAAAGCACGCGTCTTAATGTACATTAAACCAATCAATTTAAAAAAATAAATAAATTCAAAATCAGTTAGACAGGCATCAGTCGTAAGATCCGCTTCCTCTCAATGACGTCAACTAGTGTTGAGTTATAAGAACACTCGTGATTTGCGGAAACCGGAAATGTCAGTTTCCATTTAACCCATAAAGAAGATATAGTTAAGGATTGTCGCGGCTCCCTCAGTCGCGATTCGTCCTTTTTTTTTTATTGACAGAGATGTTTGTAAGTTTTGTAGGGTAAGAAGCCGAATTGCGCGCGCGATGCTCTTAACCCTTGTCAATTTGATTAAGTTGCCGTCCACCACTTTCCTTAAGTTAGAAAACCTTCTACAAGTTCTATTTCCTAAGGCACTCGCTTTCGCGCCTACACTCCAACCCACGTTATTTCCTTAACCTTGTAACGTAAGTTGTTACAACGTTTCCTAACCCAGTGGGTCACCTCTTAATACTTAAGAAGCTATACCTATATTAAACCCGCTAAGCCTTTGTCGTTCTTCGTTAACCCAAAACTAACTCCGGAAGTAATTGAGCGTTACTATATAAACAAATCCCAAGGAAACCGTTTCCGTCAGACCTAAGCCTAACTTTAAAACATTTTTAACAATAGTGACGCGTAACGGGAAAGACATTTCTACAGGGGTTAATGTTAATTGAATGGAGAACTAAACCCCTATAAGATAGCTTTCCCTTCAATACGATAATTAAAGTTACCTAAATGGGATCCACAAGATAAAATAAATATTCATTCATTTCATAGCTTTCTATAATATTTCTGTGGATTTCGATCTAAATAAAACATATATTGTTTTACAAACTTGAGCCTTGGTTGGTTCAAGACATAAATAAAACATATTATGGGATGGTGGCAACCAAAAATATGAGGGTTTGAATCTCTTTACCTTCGAATCTATAGATGAAACTCTATTATTTACCAAAAAATAAAACGTATAACCAACCTTCCTCCTGGTCGGGAAATTTTTCAATATCAAAGTCTACCTAAAGCCAAGGCTTAACGGGGAAATAATATATATTGTTCAAAATATGAATTTAAATGGACTGGGTCAATACCTTTCTTTTCAATAGCGTTAAAGAAAGGATGAAATTTAATCTGAAACTTTTCATTCCATATAAATTATTTTCCGCGGTTTATAATTAGACTTAGTTTAGTCAAGCGGATGAATTTGTTCCTTAATTGATATTCCACAAATTAAAAACTTATTTTAATTAATTTTCATATTCCGTTCATGTCAGAGTTTACTAATTAGTATACCCTAAGTTTATAAGACACATTCCATAAGCATGGATAAAGAATGCGCGTGCGGAAATTTGTTTTCACGCTATAGGATCGGCAACTCCCTACCTCGAACGACAGCTTATTCTGTATATACTCTGTTACAACATTGATTGTCAGCACGCGCAAAGCTAGGTCTCTATGTAATCTAGCCTTGCGCGTGTTGACAAGAGACAAAAAACTTCAGGATCTTCAGGATTTAAAATGGTTTAAAATATCCTGAAGTTTTTTGTCTCTTGTCAGCGCGCGCAAGGCTAGATTACATAGAGACCTAGCTTTGCGCGTGCTGACAACCGATGTTGTAACAGAGTATATACAGAATAAGCTGTCGTTCGAGATAGGGAGTTGCCTATCCTGTAGAGTGAAAACAAATTTCCTCACGCGCATTCTTTATCCATGCCATAAGTATGACATTTCCTACACTTCGTAATGCTAGAGGCTTACTGAGAGTTAGTTCGAGAATGACAAGCGAGAATTGACTACACTCTGTTTGGAGGTCCTATCTTCCTATTTATTCTGTTCTAAGCCTATGACAGAACCTCACCAGGCGTCGCTTTACGACAATCTAGGACATTTTACCTACGTCACTTCATGACAAGCTCTCAGTAACCAACTTATGGAACATATCTTATGAACTTATGGTATTCTCAAACAGTTCCCGCTCAAATTATTGGCCAGAATTTTCGATTCTGAACTGTTTAAAAACTAGGGTTATTTTAACTCTTTGCCGTTTGCTAAGGATGCCGAGGTCAAGCGATTGCAAACCATCAGGGACTGACCACAGCTGAAATTACAAACTGTAACTTCCAGAGTCAAAGGTCAATTAGAGAATGGGATTCTAAATATTAATTATTAATCTTCGCTCTCTAACTTGAATTTACACAAAACAAAAACTTTACGTTCAAATATACATATAACCGCCAAATAATAAGGAAACAATCAGAAACCCGTCTCTCCTTAAGTCAGTCTAAATTGACTCTTAAGATAAAGCTAGATAAACGATGTTTCTTCGTAAGTTAACAAGAGAAAATTCCGACTGACTATCTTTATACGTAATAATGGCAACCCCATGTTATTTTTCTATCAACCCCAGCCTTAAGGTCTGCCATTAGCCTACAAGTTATAAAAGCCGCCCACACGACTCGAACATTCTATCATATCTTATCAGCGCGAGCGTAAATTCTTTTCCCTTATAAATACGTAAAAAGGGGTGGCATTTTTACGGGCATTACATTATAATGTAACCGCTAACCAATATTATACGCTTAAAAGTTATTAAATCGAAGGCATCAATGCATTCAAAAGGGTAGATGACCATAATCGGGTTAATTCTCATTTTTTTTTTTTTACATTTCTCTTGATTGCAAGTTAATGACTGCGCAGCACCGGAAATGAAACTCATTTTCTTTCCAGAGCTATCTGTAAACGATCTTGACGCTCTCTGTCGGATTTTTATGACGTATAATAGAGCAAATCTCGGGCTATCTCAGAGCGGGTAAATGAAATACGCCTGCGCTTTAATCAGGTAGTCCCATTAATTAAAGGAGGTTATAGGTAAAGTTTCTCTGATGATCTACCCATCACCCATGCTTTGAAATGATTCCAAAAAAATGGCTGCGCGATTTGGAACTGCGTTTAAGACTACAATCATTCTATCAGAACAGAAACCGCGGTTCTTTCTCTCTTATAAATATATTTAAAAATCATAGGGAGTTAGGCCTATAATCTTCGTTTTAATTTGCTTCTGATAAAACATTATCCCTTTGTGGTAGCCGCTATAAACAATATCTCCTAATAGAGAAGTATTTTATATCGGAAAGATAGTCTAGGCGGCTTCTCCGGAACTGTCCATAAACGTGATATAAAACCTAACGCCATTATGCCGAAATCTTTATAAAATATAATAATGTTCGCGAGACATTTGCTTCTTTTTTACGACGTTTCTTGTATCTAAAGTACCGCATTAACTTTTTATTCAACTTCTAATAGTTCAAGAGGTTTTTTCTCTTTACTAAAAAAATACCATAAATAAAAATTTTGCCAGAAATATTACGCGCGGGAAACTCCACGGAATATAGTTTAAAATTACTTTTGCTATTTTTTTTTCTTTTTCCATTTTGAGTCACAATGAAAATAATAAGAATTTATTTCTCGGGGACAAAAATCAGCTCTAATTTTCAAAAAACCACCCTGAATAATTTCACCAACGATTAACGTTCTACATTAATATTAATTAAAGTCTAGAAAATTAAAGTTTAAAATTTAGCTTGTGTAATGTTTAATAATAAATTGGCTTAAAAATTAAGGGAAAATTGTTATAGTTAGATTGTTTAATTAGGCTTATGAATAATGAAACCTAAAAGAAAATGGCGTTGATTAGGCTTAGAAAATGTAATAAAAATGGCTTGGCATGGAATCTTTTGAGTTTTCCTTACAGCTATAGATTTTTCAGAAATCTTAACCGAAAATGGCGGTTTTGGAGCGCTTTAGAGCAAGGCAGTTATTTATTGCCTGTAGTGGAATATGAGTTTGAATTATGCATAACAAACCAATAGAAAATGAGTTTGAATGAGGCTTAACAATTCAGTAGAAAATAAATTTGAATTAGGCTTAACAATTCAGTAGAATATGCATTTGAAATAGGGTTAACAAATCAATAGAATATTAGTTTGAATTAGGCTTAACAATTCAGTAGAAAATTAGTTTGAATTAGGCTTAAAACCTCAGTAGAAAATGAATTTGTATTAGGCTTAAAAATTCAGTCGAAGGTGCATTTGAAATAGGGTTAAGAAATCAATATAACATGAGTTTGAATTCGGCTTAAATTGTATTTGAACTTTCCCTACGCAATAAGAATTATTACGTAAGCAACGATTTGAACATGGCTTAGCAACCAATTTGAAAAGTTTCAAAAATATTAATCAGGCTTAGAATAGTTTACGAGCGATAGAGTTTCATCCTCTCCTTCAGGCTTAGCACTCCAGGAAATGTTTTCTCGAAGAAATAAAAACCAGGAAAGACTTACAAGAAGCGAAGAGGATAAAACAGTAGAGCGAGTAAAAATGTTATAATAATAATACGGGGGTGATATCGACTCGATATCGTTCATTTGGTTGTTTTCATTGCGACTCCCAAGTACCCAATTTCATTGACGTACCATATTAAAAGAGCTAGGCAAGAACATATACTCGTGGACGTCGTAAGCACACAGAACCGTAAAAAAAATCTTCAGAAAAAACAGAAACTCATAGTTAAGCCAAGAAGCGATATCTAGTTTACAAGAGAGAAGAGATAAATTCGCCACATTTCTAGCTTTATCTCCAGTCCAAACGTAGGTCCGGAGTTAGTCCCCGCCTCTAAATTACAACCAGCATCTCATTGGTTCTTGAAAACTCACGTCAGCGTGACGCGAATAACGAAAATTGCGTATTTTCCTACTGAGAAGAGGCGAAATAGCCCGGCCTCCTTTTACGTCCCCCCCTTGTATTTTGAATGGGGTACTGGAACTATGGCGAGCGAATACTTAGGCGTCTCATAGCTTCTCCCTAGTAAATTAGATACCGCTTCTTGGTTAAGCCTTGGCAAGTTTCTTGGTTTACTTTCATAATCATGATTCCTAAGCCTATTTCACATCTCCCGCGCTTCAGTATCTTAGAACAATTTTGCGTTGTTAATTACTAGAATAGTTCCACCATGGCACCGCGACACTAACTTAAAAATAAATGTTTAGAAAAGTAACATTTTCGTGTCCCGGAGAAACGTAAACATTGGTGGAATATAAATAGGAACATTTTACGTGGAAGAAAAAGAGGTTACTTTATCTTCCACGTACAATTTTTCTTTTGGAAAAATCAGATATTTAAGAGAAAAATGATATAAAATAAAGAGCTCAAAAATGCCTCAAGCGAAAGCGCAATTTTTTTATAATTGAAGCCATAAGCTCCAACAACAGAACTCGCTTACACGCCATGAAACATTGGGACTTCCCCAATTTTTCAGTGTTTTTAATCGCAGAGGATACGACTGACGTGTCCAACACTCTCAATGTTAAATAATAAATAACATAAACCCCTCACACGAAGATAAAGATAAAGGGTATACAAGTCTACATTAATGTGGAAAAAATCTTATACTGTTTATGTTAATGCTGGGATAGATGTAATTTTAGAAGCAGGAATGGAGAACAGAGTAAAGTGGGCGCGCATCAAAGTTCCGGACCCCTTTTCATGGGACGGAGGGGTATGAAAGAAGAGGCGGGTCATATCGACAGAGGTAAAAAGGAATAACGTATTTTTCGCCGTCGCCGTCAGCAACGTCATGAAAACGTAGTTTTATAAGTGAGTCAATAAGATAATTTAAAATTTTCGTAACGTGTTGGAGGGAGGGGCTCTATACTGGGCTACGAGTCGGACTGAAGTAAATACTAACCGTTTCCCATTCCTGCTTCTAAAATTACATCTATCCCTGGTTAACGTTTCCCGCCCAAAAACCGCTATAAGCTCTCTTGGTAAGCACATTACTTTTTAATTATTTACCATACCCAATAAAGCATGTAAATAAAAAGTGATTTATTTTAGAAGAGTATTTCCAATTTATTTCTGATCCTAAACTATAAGGTTTAAAATCGGTAGTATGTATTTCCCCGCCTTCTGTAACTTCTGTGTAATGTCCCCAATTAAAGAAAGAGCTTCGGGTTAACTGAACTGATAGAAATGTACCCGAGGTTACGTATGGTACGACTCTTTTGGCGAAAATTGGTAGAACAAAAAAAAAAAAATCACACGCTCTGAATGAGCAACGTTCCCAAACTCAATGTGTTTTCACCAAGGTTCCTCAAGGGATTTTTTGGGTTGGGAATCTTTTCCCTTTTCGAGACGAAATTACAAGCCATCTATCTATACAGCAACCGCATTACCCCTTTACCGGGTACTCAAACATTTTTTATCTTAATTGCGAAATAATTAATTCGCTGATCCCGGCAAAATCATTTTCTCATTTCAGGCTGCACCAGCCTCCTTTAATTAAGGCTTTTTTGTTAATTAAAAATAGTTTCCACCAACTTTTCTTTTTACGGATACTACAACTACTATACCTAGATTGAAAGTTTTAAGGGAAAAGAGGGCGCTTTATCAAGTATAACACGTGTAAATATAACATTCCTAAACAAAAGCTTGAAAACTTTAGTGATTATCGGTGTTTGAAAGAAACACTTTATGGGCACTTTAAAGCAGAATTTCTCAAAGTTGCGAGACAATAAATACATGATACATCTTAAACTCCATAAGAATAATTTTGGAATTTAAGAGAACTGTATTTTGAACACTTCATATATTTGGTTCTTCCCGTCTAGAGGCAGCGAGATTATGTAGGTCCTAATGAATTAAATCTAACACATGTCATTTTTAGGTTATATATTATATAAGTTCATAAGTTACGTTCCATAAATTTGTCACTGGTTACTGAGAGCTTGTTATGAAGTGACGTAGGTCATAGATTCTCATAAAGCGACGCCTGGTGAGGCTAATAGGAAGATGGAAGCCCTGCAAAACCGAGAGTAGGCAATTCTCGCTTGTCGTTCTCGAACTAGCTCTCAGTACGTCTGTAGCATTACGAAGTACAGGTAGTGTCATACTTATGGAACACATCTTATAAACTTGTGAGATTAATTCATTTCATCTATGAACCCTAATGGACCCTTTACAAAAGAGGGAGGGCCGCAGTGTCGTCTGCTTGATACAGGGTTGAGACTTAACATTGATAGGCATGTGAACCCAAAGACGTCACATAGGGCTTCAAAGTTACCAGTCTTTTTGTTTGAAGCCATATCTAGCGTCTTTGTTGTAAGAAAACAAGGTGGTGAAACACCAGACAATATTGCCCCGACTTTTGAACACTTGTATAATACGATTTTATGGTTCGAAATTTAAAGGTTTTTTGCTCTGACACAGTAATGAATCGCGACACAGCGTTTGGGAAAACTGCTTCAAAGTGCGAATTGTCTGGTTGCAAAACTATCCTAATACACTGTGGACGATCCAAATTATGGCGTAATATTCGTCGTATCGGGTACTGACTGTCATTTTTCCCTACAGCCCAACAGGGAGGGAATCTGAATCAAAACATAGTCACTGGGAGGGACCCAGGAACTCTGACATGTTTCCTATATCCTAAAACGTTATAGACAGGGAAGGGCCTTAATTAAATTTCATTCAAGGGTCACGGGAGCACGCGTATCTATATGAACCAAGGCTTAACGCTACTAAAAGGATCAAAATCGCATTAAAAGCGTTACGATGGTTGAAAGTATAAACGTATAACGCGAACTCAACCCTATCTAACGAAGTTTCAGAGAGCTGTTTGTAACCCAGGGGGATAACAAAGGACTAGAGAAACAACCCCATTAGGCCTTGGGTTTTTATTCTTGTTTTTTTTTCCTCTTTAATAAAGAAATCTTTTCTTGCAGCGATTAAAAAGAAATCTGAAATCAGAGCTCCATACACGAAAGACAATAAATAATTGTTATTATTATAATAAATTATAATAAAGCTGCTCCAAGATATATCATAAACTTTGCTATTTCATTTAAATTTTGCAGGAAAAAAATCCATACTGATCTAGGCCTAGTTTTTAATAACTTCGAGGAATAACTTTCTGTAATACCTAGCCAAGGAAAGAATTAAAATATCAAACCTGGCGTGAAATTAAATTTTCCATTTTTAAAAAGGTTTACAATAAAAAAACCACTAAAAAATACACTTTTAGTTTTCACAGCAACTAAGCCTAACTTCAACTCCCAAATAATTCCCTTCGTGTTGCAGCAGCAATGAAAATTTAATTTCTCCAGGCCATCCAAAATAATTCAAGCTAAGCCTTAGCCTAAAAAAATTGTACAATACCACTACAGGGATATGCAGCTGCGTGGCAATTTAAAATAAAGACCGAGTACAGAGTTGGTTGCCCTAACGATGGAGAACTACCCATATTTTAAGCTCTATATAAACAAAACGATGCTAGGGAAGGGCAAGGGGGTGAGATTCTTACAACTAAGCCTTTGCTGCAAAAGATACGACCAGGACATACAGCCGCTTTGGTTGCTCTACTTTCATCGCTCGATGCTCGCTTTTCCCCATAAGCCACACCGTGGGTAGAGGCGCAAGAGCCCATCCTCATCTATCAAGAAACGTCCTGAGAAGGCCAGTCTGTAGTAGGGCCCAGACTAACGTTTAGTTTCACGCAGAAAATGTACCGCTGTTAAGACTGGGATAGTGCATTTTTAATAAGGGTTTATAATACACGCATAGCGCCTTCATCTTCATTAAATTCTAACCATGGATTAAATAACAGACCCTAAGGACTGTGGGTTATGCAATGGTTGCTCAAACATTGGTGGGTTTTGCGTATTTAAACTATGTTTCGAGAAGGAGAAATTCAACGTAGAATCTGTAAAAAAATATTTGACTCACATGCTTGCTGCGTTGATACTTTGCAATGTGGGTGGAGCTTGTACGATATCTCTTCATTGACGTCACCATAGTCCAAGCGTTACGAGGTAACTTGAGTACCCGCCCACTTCTCGTAGTATCATCCTTAAACCTACAGGAGGAGAACGATTTCAAGGGTCACATCCATTTTTTTAGCCACATCGTAGTATACGATAGGCTCTTAGTTTGACCCGAGCTACTACTTGTAGTAGTTGTAGTAGTAGTAGTAGTAGTAGTAGTAGTAGTAGTTGTTGTTGTTGTAGTTTTAGTTGTTATGGCCGGAGTTTTCGCTTTCGTTTATTTGCTATCGTTAGTTTTTAGCTTAAAAGTTACTATATAGTACCTCAACTCACCCATAGGAGCTCGGTTAGAGATTTTATTTTAGTTCAAATTTTTTTAGCGCATCAGTAAGACACTCTACCACTGTACCATAAGGGCTTGACAGAAGTTGCGAGTTTTCTTTGTCATTTTTTTTGGTCTATAATGAAGTTTGATTGTACAATATTAGATTCAGAGGCAATTAATTAAAAATTTGTTAATTGAACACTAATTCTTCTGTATTCTAGTAATAACGATTTTAAATCAATTAACGTATGCTACATAGTCTAGAAGTTTTGGAATTTCTAAGATTCACGTAAAAATTCAATAAATTCTTGATAATAACTGAACATTCGCGGGATCTTTAACGAGCGGCCAAAACGCAAGTTGAACAGAAAAAATTATTCCTTGAAGGAAGAGTGAAAAGGAAAATAAAGTGATTTTAGTTTTAAATTATGCTAATTTAGAGATTTATAGCTGAATAGTAATTTAAAAGTAAGAACTCTAACCAAATCGTCTAACGCCCTTCCTGCTATAACAAAATATCCGTGACACACGCTATGTCGAGTAAAAATGTACCCTAAATATTTATAAACATAAAATAATCATAGTGCGCGACATAAAGAGCTATTGCTCTGAAAATTTTGTTAGCTGCAAAGTGATTGGTCGGAGGTCTTACTTTAAATGAATATCTATATAAATAAAAGTTCTGACTGACATGTCTATCTGTTAAATCAGCGCCCAGCTCAAACCGTTTCACCTGAAATGTTGAAAATTTGCAGGGATCTCTAAGTAGTAGCGAGGCGCTAAAAAGTGGCACCCCGTGTTATTTTTCCATAGACCTTAATACAGTCAAAGCTAGGAGACTGCCATTACTCTATGGAATAACGTCCGCGCGTTTCAACCGATTTTGCTAATATTTAGTACTGGTTTCTCATTTGATACAGACCGGCTCTGTGGCTTTTGCGGTTCAACTTGCGCTCTTTTAATTGAGAATCGATTAAAACCACTATATTTTCCTTTTCACCCATCCTTTAAAAACCATACAGCATGATGCAAATTTCCCGCGATTTTTTTCAGGCGATGTACACTTTTCTGCTCCTCAATTTAGTTGGAGCTGACAGTTTTATTTCGAAACTCGCATTCTGGCGGCGTTATGACGGAAAATCACGCAATTTAAAGCTTACGTACGCGCTATTAAATATTAGGTATTCTCAGAAGAAAATAGGGGAAGTGGGTAGCCGTAGCCTTGAGCCATACAAGTCGTCCAGTGATTCTCACTTACAATGGTCGATTCCCCTACCACCCTTAAAATTTGAATCTGGCCAATCGGCGCGAAGCATAAAATAGTACCAGATTTTATTGCGAACGCCACCATGTAGCGAACTGTGGAACTAACCTGTGTAGTCTGCTTATATTTCTGCTGTGCTTCAGTTTGAGTTAGGGTTACGTCAGGCAACGGGTTAATGCGGATATTGGTTTAATTAAGGACGAAAATTCGGTTATTTAATAAAATGAATGTCGTTAAGAGTACGCAGTGTGATTTAACGTACAAGGAAACTACCGATAAGAAAACTCAGGCTGTGTTGAAAGGAAAAGTAAGATCTACCCAAACCAATCCCAATGTTAAAAATCAAACTACAACAACTTGGATACAACTTTATTACTTTGAACTCTTCCCTATCACAGTTTAAAACTTCGGACAAGTTAATTTTTTCCCTGGAACTTAGAAATACAATTGTATTTAAAAATAAAGACATATTTTAAAATTAGTTATGAATTTAGTACTTACCACTCGATTCCAGCCTCTGCCATTCTGCCTGAGTGCCTCACTGCCTCTAGCAGACGCCTCTAGTCAGTTGGAAGGCGTAGGACCGTACTGTCCACAGAATCACGTCACTCGTGTGTTAATGCGCGTAAAAATCCTATCTCTCTTCACCCCCACGGGGAGGGAAATGGCGCGAAAAATCCGTAAACGGGACGCCTCGCGAAGTTGCCCAAGCTACCCACTTCCCCTATTTTCTTCTGGTATTCTTTGATGTTGAAAACTGAAAAGTAGGGTTTTCCTTCTGAGTTCTTGTCAGGAATAAATACAGCTACTAGGAACCACTAAGAAAACACTTTCTCAACGTATCTCATCGGACTTAGTGGGAAGAACTAGACTCAAGTCGGGCCCGCAAACCCGCATAGAAATTAAATTCTGGGATAGGGGGCACAATTATTCTTGTTAGCTGCATGCATTCCTGGTTTTCTATACTCTAGAAATTCAATACAGAAAGCGAAAAGTAAAAATTAAGGGTTATAAATATGGAAGAACTTACGTGAATTGATTTTCAATAATTAATCCTACTAATTAAGATATCCTGTTGAAATGGTGTGGGCGAATGCGTCGACGTCGGCATCAAGTATATCATATGGCGTCGCGTGTCTCAATAGCTGGGCGGAAATTCCATGAAGCGTGGGCCATCAGAAGAAATCAGGAGGGCGCAGTTCGAAGATTGCTCCGCTACTGAACAACTCACCTTGTGCACGAAAATATATCGCGTTTTGATAACAGTAAATTACATCCGAAATTAGTTATATTTTACACTGGGTATATAACATTAAGTCGGGAATCGCAATAAACTTTAACGGATATTTTCAAGCTAAGACTAAAATTTAAAATATCTACGACGTTTTTCAATAACAGTTCTAGAGCGCTCTCTGAGATTGTTTTGACAGATTAACTCAAAGGCTGTCTAGATTGCTGTGGTATATGGAAATTTGCTTCTCGGCTAAGCCTTAGCAAACGGTAAAACAAACTGCCGAACTGAGTAACGAGGTCAAAAGTTGGCAACGAGGCCGCGTGGTAAATTACGCCTTAAAACGCGCGTAAAAAATCATAAATTGATTTGAAAACTTTAAAAAATAAATTGGAATATTGCAGTAGATCAGCGTAAAAAACCGTAAATAGATTTATCAACTTTAAAAAATAAATTAAGCCTCTAATTTCAAATAAATGTCTTTCAAGTTATTTAACTATCAGAATTTGACGTTGATATTCGCGTAAAGCCCTTGAAGAACTTAACAAGGCCATCCTATAGCTGACTGGTTCCTGAACAGTGTCCTTCTAAAAAGTCTGAATAATTTCTTAAAAGAAGCCATTCTGTTCGAGAGACCCTTTCTTGTCTCAAAATCGTTGAGGGAAGAAGAATTCACTCACTTTTAGGCCTTGGCCTGCCCCACCGTAAGAATGCAAAGGGTGGGCGGCCTGGAGAGGCATAGAGAGAACACTACAGTATGCGGAAAAGAAGGCTGGATGGTACGGTACACTTAGGCCTAGGATCGGCTTTCGGGTCGATCTTAAGCTCCGAGTTCCATTCACTGAAATTTGTCCGACTTTTCAAGGAGGACAGAGGGATTTTAGACCGGAAAAAGAGCTAAGAAATAGAAGAAGTCTGTCGTGCTGGCAAAGGAAAGGAAGAAGGACATAGCGTCGAGGCTAACTGATAGAAGAGACAGTTTTAGAGTCATATCGGAAGTAGATTCACTCAAAATAATATAAAAATTAATTGTCTTCGACTTAAATTTTCCTCCATCAAACACTCGATGACTTATACCCTCTTATAATAAATGCACTTCCGTTTCAATAAAATTAACGCCAAGTTTTAATCCAATTTGTGCCTTTGCGTTTATCAACTTCTGGTTTATATCCAAGAGGAGACACTGAAGATGTGTATAAAAGGGACGAGGAGGGAATGTGTCCCCTTCTTCGAAAAGTTCGATTTCTGCAGCGTGTTTCTTCTTTTTCTATCGCCAACGGTCGAAAGTGAAGAATCGGTGGGTGGACGGGAAAAGTTAAAGCTAGCAGAGGATTGACGAACTGCGCAGTTGGCGTAGAGTGGGTGAACGGAACTTGTACTAAGTAGGAAATTCGGTTACCAAATTTTCTTTTTCCGTTGTCGTCTGAACTATTGCTCGCCGGGTCCAGTTAAGCCTTGGCATGATCAAATAGTAGTAGGGACCCACGCTCAAATAGGTTAGGGAAACTGCAGTATAGGAATTCCGTGGATATCCCAGCAGCTAGTACCATGTCTGGAACTACACTGTTCATTTTTTCGTTTTAGGTTCCCCTTCCCCTTTCGAAGAATTGATCGTTTGTCGAGCGTGGACACGCGAGGAGGGACGAGAAAGGATAACAATACAAAGATTCTTCAATGTTGATTCAATGACGGGTGAAAAATTTAATTTAGTTCTTGAAAAATGTCTCGGCTGGCTTCTTGGTTCGTTAACGGTGCAACGATCGAGGCTATCTTTATCAGACATTGTTCCCCTTGGATTTAAACTTTGTATCAAGATTGAGAAACTGCGCAAATGAGGAAGATGTAAGGTCTACATCGATAGAATCAATGGAAACTGATTGGGAATCAAATCTGGGTTCGGTTTTCGTGAATTTTGTACATTAATCCAGTGAAGCGGACGAATTTACCATTCATGAGGTATTAATTCGTCAATTGTCAACGGGGCGCTTCTGCTACCTTCTCGTTTAAGCCCGGTTAAGATTCAAATTTACGTGCGCCACATAGATTCGGGGGTTAAGAATAGTATCAAAGGGTTGGAGAAATAGGTTTCGATTGAATAGACCAAAGACTGACTGTAAAGACATCTAATGGAAAAAAGTATAGCGTATAAGGTTGGAGAGATGATGGCAAAAGCTCGTACAAGCGTGAACAATAACCCATGGTAGTTTCCTCAGCGACGCGTTAAGAATGAAAGCGCCGTTTATCGCTTACGGGCTAAAGGATTGCGAGGATGGCGTGCTAAGGAACGGAAAAGAGACTACCGCTGATGGGGAATGAGAGAAGAAGGATGGATGGTGCCCCGTTACTGAATACGGTGGAGCGAGCTTTTTGTTCCAGGAGAAGCTATTCCAAAGCAAGCTACCCTTTAACAATGGCCAGAACACATTGAGAGAGAGACTGACTTAGGCCGCGTCCCGAGCGAAAGCAAATTAGACTTCTATTTGACCGTCTTCCCTATTTCGCCCCAGCGATTCCATTTGGTCCCAAGAAGGCGAAGGGGAAACCCAGTACACGGTACACAAGGAAGTTCCTCCGCCTGGATGCTAGTCGGAAACGCCACATAGAAGCTAACCTCCCCCGAGTCTCTCTAGCGTAAGAGAATAAGATGCCAGATTGAAGTTGAACGATAGCTAGGTAAACAGCGAGGGGCCGAGGCTTATTATCATGTGGGAGAGCCCTACCTACCTATAGTCGCAGTTCCAGCGAACCCGGACTATACTGCCGAGACAATCAGAAATGATAAAGTCGTGTTAAGCCTAACGTGAGCAAAACAGCTAGTACGTCATACCAACGCCTACGACACACCACCAGTCCTTTAATCGATAAAGAAGCGACATACCTTTGTTTATTCCTCACTTGATACCCATGATATCGAGATGAGATACTGTATACCCTAGACAAGATTACCTTAGGCCTAACCTTATCAGTTACATCAGAGGTAGTCACTAGACTATTTTGTGATTGGTTTACGACCTTGATCTTTACAGTAAGGACAAGAAGAATAGGTTAAAGTCAGTCAGGCTTAGATAATCGAATTATAAAATTGGACTAATTATAATACTAAAGACACCGTTTAATCTATCTATCAATCTGATAGTAACTCTTGAAAACCACGATTAGGTCAAAGGTTTATAGAAGTAGTACTCTATGGAGACGACTCAATCGTTAATTCTTGGTGCTACTTTAGGAGCTTATTACGCACGTTCCCTGCGCTACACTATTCAGAGAGATCAAGGGTGGTTTCTCATATTACACGGAGGGAGCAAGCTTCAATGAAATATACTTGGGTTTTTGTTTATAAACTTTTAGCAATATCTAGAAGACGTTTTGATATTCTGATCCATTTACAATGGATCGAAGTATTAAATCACAGTGGATTTACGAATAGTTTTCTAAATTGAAATTGTTGTCAAAGTATGTTAATGTACATTTAGATTGGTGAACGACACATTTAATGAAGCAGCTAGACGATGTTGTATACTGCGTTATTCTAATCCTTTTACAATGGATCCGTGTATTAGCATGGCGGATTTACGATTACGAACATTGTATATAACTTTGGTATATAATGGCGTCCAACTTCCGAGTACGTCTATAATTGGTTTTCAAACATACAGATCGAATCATTCAACCATTTCAATCAGGATAGCGAACCCTTATTATGTTCGGATTTGGATATACCCGGGGAATAGTTATCATTTAATAATGGTCAGGGAGTGTAGATCATTGGCTAGAAACGGATTTATACAACAACCAGCAGCGCGAGCACGTATCAAAGATTAAATCGTGCCATATATTATACATTAAAAGCATACTGAACAGTATACTTGCTAATTCCGGACATAGCTAAGCCTTTATATACAGGCTTATTAAAGGGAGAATGAAACGGACAGATATCAATTTAGGATAATGATACCAGGCACACACAAATTATTAAGGAAAATTGGTAAAACCGTCAGTTCATAAGATATGTGCCATAAGTTTGTCACAGGTTACCGAGAGCTTGTCATGAAGTGACGTATGTGAAACGTCATAAATTCTTGTAAAACGAGGCGCTGTCAAAGGCTTAGTTCAGACTAAATAGGAAGATGGACTGCAAAATCGCGTGTAGTCAATTCTCGCGTCGTTCTCGAACTACCTCTCATTAAGTCTTTCTTTAGCATTAGTATTCGAAGTGTCATGCTTATGGAACATATCTTATAAACTTATGGTAAAACTATCTAAGCTAACTTTAAATTTCGCTAAATTTTCATAAGGAACTCTAACCAATTACAGCACGAGCCTCTTTCTGAAAGTTTACGTTGCGTTGAGATCGCGCATTGGTTAAAGGTTACTATGGCAGTTTTGTTTTTAAAAATTAGTGTTAGGCTTAACACTTTATTTTTAAAACAATGAAGAAAGCCTATAGTAACACCCGACGGATTCTTACAATCTAAATCGATTTAGGAACTGTTATCGGTCCATTTCAGTCTCCATTTAATAAGATACATAGAGAACAGAGCGATTTATTATGGATATCTCTAGTTAGATATTTTGAAGGAATGATTCAGAAAATTACATACAAGCTTAATGACTTTACGCCATTTATGATCCATCGATATACCAGCATTAAGTTAATTATAATTTGAGAATTTATAACTAAAGCTTGGCTAGATGTTCTTTCGTTAATTATAAATTTAAAACGGTTTCTTTGCAACTGTAGAATTAGAATATTTATGTGTCTATCTAAAACATTGAAGAAAATATGCGCAATAAAGTTTATTATTTCATATGAAGAAAAAAAATATAGCCTAGTCTTTGTCTTTTAGTTTAACTCTGCACAAGTTCAGACTTTTAAGAAAAAAAAAACAGTCTTTCGTTCTTAATCTATGAATAATCCTGGCGCATTTTCATTTAATTTGAGTCGCAAAATAACAATTGAGAAAAACTTAAAAAAAAAAGTTAGAAACACCTCAAATTGAATTCACTTATTAGATAAGAGGAAATAGAAAAATTACCCTAAAACTCCACATTATAATTTAAGAACTGAAATAATCCATTTCAATAATAAAATGGAAATTAAAGGAATAGGAGGACGTAAAACCTGCATTGATAAAATCGTTCGGAAGTCTGTTTATCTTTAATATTGAGGGGAAAGACACAGGGTTAAACTTTGCTTTCCATCTCGATTTGTGGCGCCTGCGCTGTACATAGACTTTTTGTATCATGAGAGTGCGCATAGACGACAAGGTATCAATTCCCTTGTATGTCGCGATATAGAGAGCTTTCAGATGAGATAGTAGTACGTCACAACCTCCCAAGTCTTACCGCTGTTCTGGTAGCCATATTGGGTGGTCTCAGCTTCATTCCTGCTTTAATCCCACCAATATGGCTGCGTAAATATGTCACGAGACTCAGCTCCTCCTCCAACTGAAAGTTCTCTACTGAGGGTTGCCTACCCCCTTTTTAAAGTCTAAAAGGTCTATTTAACTGTTCCAAGTTGACTACAGCACCGAATATCATTCGATATTCGACAATGGTTTTAATTTCTTAAAAGCAAAGTAACTAGAGAAAAATGGATGTATGTACAATGTGCTATTTAAAGATATTAAGCTTTTCTTCCATCAAATAGAGCTTTAATGGGCATGCGTGAATTTCGAAGCGTTGTCAGTGCATTGGGAATGAGCAACTAAGTTTTCGTTGAATCTATCTGACAAGCCGTTCCACGCTTACTACGCTTGCGCAGAAGACAGACTGTCACGTGACATTGCCCAAACACTACCCTAGAAAACAGTACCGCTATTACGTAAAGTATAGTTCTTGCCATACCCTTACATCACACTTTGCACATAATATTAAAGTTTGAGGTGGTCCTATACCTTTAAGAATAAAACTCAAAAGAAACTTGGAATATTTTCGAGTCACGTTCTCTGTAACGGTAACTGTCTTTTTAACTGTAGAGGGGCGGGAGAAAGGGGGGTTTCGACTTAAAAGCATCAGTTTAGAGCCAACACAGATAAGAGAAAAGTCTACAATCACACAAAATCTCTCTAAATAAAATGACAATTCTTTATTCTGCCACTGCAGTCAGTAATTCTTTAAAAATCGACAGCTTGGCTAAGTTTCTGGACTACAAAACCTGCTTTTTCTAAAGCGAAAGAGATCTTTCTCTTCTCTCTCTAGAGAGCGAAAGAGAGAAACGATAAATTAAAAACGTTCCATCCTTTTTACATTATATATATTTTTTAACTGTCAGAGTGAACAGTAAATTTTCATCCCATACTGAGTGGTAAGTGTGGATAGAAGGCTTTTAATTTAAAAGTTCATAACTTAAAGTTTTGAATGTTTTTACGGCGTTGTATTTGGGCGTTGCTTTGATGGGTAAATGGTGTAAGTGGCAGTTTTACGATAGGATCCAGCTAAATTGCGTAATTTAGTCAGATATTAACTAAAACTAAGAATAGCCACTTAATCGAGCAGTTAACTGGTTTGGTTATGTGAGATTTCTATTGGTCGACCAATTGGTTTAAGATCGAACTTTGGACTACAGAAAAGACTACAAATCTCAACTCCAACGTTTTATCGGCTAGCAGATAGCTCAAACCCAACCGCAAAGAACATGAACTTAAAGGGACTCGAAAGAAGGCAACAGCGGGTGGCTAAAATTATTTGAAATACGTCAGAGGAGGCACGTGACCAAGGAGAGGAGTGGTTCACAGAAAACTATAGTTCGTTTTACTTCGAAAACTATAGAGAGCTGCCAGAGAGGTGTGGTTTAAAATGGCTCCTCCCCTTTCCACCAAAATGGTGGCGAACTTCACAGAGTGAAACGCTAGTGGGAGAAGGCTAAGTTAGGGTCTGACGCTTAGTAGGGGAGATTCCCACCCCTTTACTCATGCACTTCCTATAGAGCTTCAGGGGACTTAGCGCTGCAAGTCTCGTGAAAAATATGAACACGGTGCCCAGTCTCCATACGGAGTTTTTGCATCATTTCGTCACGTGGTACTGGAGCCGTATTTTAATAATCTTTATCTTTGGAGTCCCTTTAACCAGATGATGATGAAAGTCCATGTACTCCCGTCAAGGGATTATCAAAATGGCCGACAGAAAAAGACTTTTACTATATATACTAAGCAAAATCAGCTGCAAACTCAGCTTGCGGCTACAAACCTTAATAAGTGATACTAACGTTTCTAATATTTTGACTTCAAATTTTTATCTTCTCAATTGTTTAGTTTATTGGTAATGTATATTGGAAGAAAGCTGCAATTTTAGAGTGAGACATTTTGGGATTCTTGCGAGACTCTGGTTTGAAGAGAAGTAGAAAGAAAGAGGCTTTTATTTTGCTTTCCATCCTTTTCCTTTGTCTAGTTGTTTTGAATTTCAAATTCGAAAAAGGGGAGAAATCAGAATCGAAAGACTTCTTTGTAATCTAGTTCAACCGAAGCTTGCTTTAGCTACAAACCTAGATGTTACCCTTCTTTTTCTTAATGAAAATAGTAAGAATAGCTTTAAGCAAACTTCGATTGGTAACTGAAGAGTTTCACAAGCAGTTGCGGGACTATGGGAAAAAAGAGGATCAGTTGGTTTGAAGGATTCGATTCAAATATATATTATATCGAGAGAGAGGGAGAGAAAGAGAGAGAGAGAGAGAAACGTTGGAAAACGGATCCAGACTCTCAAAAATAGTCAGGGAATTATTCAAATGAGGTTGACGACATTTTTTTCCTGTATAACCGAAACTGAGCTTGAAACGCGATTCCTCAATTCTTTTTCATATTTTTTCTTTCTTTTACGCCAATTTCCATTTTCTAAAAGAACAACGTCTTATGGTGATGAGGTTTTTGATCGTCCGTTTTGTATACTAGCATTATATATACTCGAGATTCATGTCAACATGGATAGAATGTAAATGTTCGAGCAAATTATGACGTAAGATATTTTGCACGAGTAAGTTTGTAGACGAGACATTAGTAGGCAAGATACTTTTAAAGCGACATCCACTTGATAAGGCAATGTCAAAGGCTTAATACTCTAGAGGGCAGTTATTCTCTATGGAATGCCATTCTAGAAATAGATCTGTTATATACTCTACTGATAATGTTAAATCTTCATCTAAAACAAGGGTGAGACTGACTCATGTTTTAGATGGAAGTTCTACATTATTTCAGTGTTTTCCAAAACTTTCAAAGGGGCGACACACTTTTTTGCTGGATTATCTATATCTATATAAATCAAAGTCCTGACTGACTGACTGACTGATAATCAACGACAAGCCCAAATTACTTGCCCTAGAAGGCTGAAAATTTGCAGGAACGTTACTCATAAGTAGTTGGCGCGTACTACGAAAGATTTTTCCAATCCGCAGCCATATTAAAAAATGGCGCCCAGAAATGTGAAAAATCTTCTCTATGCAACAAAGTCAGCGCTTTTCAACCGATTTCAAAACTATTTAGTATACTGATTTCCTTTAACCTATAGATGGGCTGAATGGTCTTTTGGGTTCGATTTTTTGCTTTTTTTGTTGTTTAAATGGCGGCCAAAACTTAAAAACCCTTCTTTATAGAATAATGTCCGCGTGAAAAGTAATAAAAAATGTCCCGACGGGCTGACGGGCAACGCCGAGTGCCTTCGCTCCTAGGGTGCTACAAAAATATTAGTCATCAGTAAAATCTACCCATTCTTTATATCCTTTTGATGGAAGTTCTTATTTATTACACGCGAGCGACGACGCGGGTAACAGCTAGTAAATATATATATATAACATCTTTCCATGTGCTTTTTATTGCATTTCACATTTAGATTCCCTTTCAGACGATGCAACTCTTTGACTCATTTAGATGTGCCAAACTGAGTTGCGTAAACTATTCGGGACATGTGACCAAAAGTCGGACAAGTTGAATCACAAACTTAAAAATTGGTCAGAGATCAATATATTTTGTTCTCTAACGGTCATTGCACGAAACGACAAAAAATGTTTGGTGAAAATACAATTTCACGTCGCAGTTTTGTGTCGAGACAGCGTTTGCCTTATTTCTTAGTAAAGGAATTGGCACCATGCAACTACGAATAGCTGAACCATCCTGTAGTTCCCGCCAAGAAACACAATGGTAGCAACCAAGGCCTATCTTAATTTAATTTGTAGACGTAATATCGAAAATGTTTGTCTCGGTTCTGGTTTAGATTAGCATAAGATTGATTAGGGTGACGCGGTGGGCGTGCGCGGAAGGGAATCTATACAGAAGTGACGAATTCTGGTGGGGGTAAGCTAACCTTGAGATTAATGACTTATCTATTGTTTGGATAGTAATATAGTGCCTTGAAGGATGACTTCAATTTTCCATTACTATCATTAAAGCCGGCTGTTAAAATTGATGAGAATGAAGGAGACGCGTACTCACACGCGGAATCTTAGATATTATAATTATATTCCACCACTCGACTATACGATAGATAATATAGACTCAACGTGAAATATTCAACGCGTCCAAAATGTCAGCCATTGTCATATATATTGAAATACTACGTGTCAAAATCATCAGGTGTTGGATTTAGAATTACAAATCTTCTCTTAAGTCTTGGCCATTTATATTCTCTTATAGAACCTTTTTGTACAGTGTGTTTCTGATAAGTTTGAAATAAATTAAAGGACGTCAAATTGAAGTGAAAGGGCCAAAGAATATTGGGCTCTACAGCATTTAGTTAAACCAGAAGGGGATAATAGAAGAAGGATGACATTCTGTATCCTAATAATATACTTTAGCAGAAGTGAGATGAGACCAGAAGTATTGAGCTAACCAAATTCTTCACTTGGCGAAAGTAAATATTCTTGATAACACAAGAACGGTTGGCCCTCTAGTAGCGGTTTCTGAATTTTCCCTCCAAAACGTGAGACGCTCGCGGTGGTAGACGGCCGAACTAGATTCAAGGAGCCGCGTCCGTGTTCGGCCGCTTTAGGTGGAGGGGAAGGGGGTAGGAAATGTTTTTGGAACTCGACCAATTTTTTTCTCTCTAGTTTTAGCGCGTGGGAAGCGGCATAAAATCCTCAAATTTGTTCACTAGTGTCAGGATCTACTATCAATGCTAGAGCCCTTCACTTCTAGTCTCATCTCACTTCTGACTTTAGTTATGTAACATGATTATTCCCAGGCTCACCCATTTTATTTGCTTTCCCTGCTAGGGTGAATTTTATAAATTTTTGGCACTAAATCCTCAGCAATCAATCCACAAACCTTGATTGTCTTGAAGTGCAAGGACAAAAATCCACAAGCGCGTCTATTTATCGCGTATGTGAATCGGTTTAGTAACCTTGCTCCAAATGTAAAATGATGTTGGAAGAATGACGTTACAATTATCCCGCTTTGTGGTACACTTCTCTCGAAGAGAAGTATTATATACTTTTGGTTATACTAGGAAAACATAGATTCTTCCACTTGGAATCTTTATCAGGACATTTTCTGGGTCGTTTCTGCTTAAATTAAAGAGTAGGTGTAGAAATCGTCACACATGATATCACACATAATGTATTTGAATTCAGAAACCACGTGACATTGACGTAGCTTGTGACCTGTACCGCAACTTCCTATACGTATTAGCGCCAACCCAAATATAAACAAGTTCCCTTTGTGTGCCCAGAACGAGTAGACCTAGCGTCGACGATTGTCCTATATATTTAAATAGCCAATAAAACGATACGAAGGAGGAAATTTAACCAAGTATTAAGCCCTCCCCTTACCTTCAATCAGATATAAGTATGGGGTCTATGGCCCCTTAGTTAAAGATTTTTATTAAAAGAAATCTATGTATTACTGGTTATACGTAGATATTGCCTCCCAAACAATAGTCCCTAAAACAAGGACATCGTCTTTACAGACAACTTGGAACCTGATATAGCTAAAAAAACTTTATTGGTGCAAGGCTTAGCTCCTGATAAGAGACACCGCTAAGAAAATGTAGCCTTAATTCATTAGACACTATGCGATTCGTTCTTGGAGGATGGAAATTTAGATCCTGGAGTAGCACACTCTATAGTACACTCTATAGTACTAACACTAGAGGTCCTTCCGTGTATGGACCTAAAATTCAACCATAGAACCATAGTTTTTAGTTGGCTATAAGCTTTAGACGCCACCTGGTTATAGAAACAAGAACTTCTATTTCCATCGACTAGCTGCACTCACTCACTGTTGCCCAACCACAAAGAACATCTTGTTAGGATTTTTAAACAGCTAAAGATATTCTCCACTAACTAAGCTAATCCAGAATTAAACTTTCCTCCTCCAAGATTCTGGAAGAATTGGTGGTCTGCATTATTGCATAGGAGCAAGGGGCGGTAACTTCAAAGAAAAGGTGAGAAAAGAGATATCTTTTAAAGTTTCGAGTGTGAGGTAAATTAGATTGGATTTATACGACGGCGGTATCGTCGTATCTTCTTTTAAAACTTAAAACTTTTCAGGTAATTCTTATTTCCCAAGGCACGTTCCTCTCTCTCTCTCCAAAGTAGAATGTTCCCGACTTAATAATCATATTAAAGTTTGCTGCGAAGTAATATTTGATGAAATATATAAATATATTATAATATAGCTCCTTTTCAAAATGAGATCAAAATGGACTCTTCAATTGACTGATAGCTATAGTTGCAAAGATCCTTTGAATGTTAATTAATCAGAGGTGTTAATTGCAAACAAAATGTTAAAATTGCAGTAAAAGTCATAAGATAAAATAGTTGGGGAAGCCATTTTGATTTTAAAGATTGACCTTTATTGTTTACGAAAATATACGTATCTTTCCTGTTATAGGTATAGTTTAACCAGGGATCCATGTAATTTTAAAAGCAGGAATAGAGAACAGAGCAATGTGGGCGCGCGTCAAAGTCCCGGACCCCTTCCACGGGACGGAGGGGTATGAAAGAAGAGGCGGGTCATAGCGACAGAGGTAAAAAGGAATTACTTATTTTTCGCCGTCCCCGTCAGCAGCGTCATCAAAACGTAGTTTAAGTGAACCAATAAGATACTTTAAACTTTTCGTTACGTGTTGGAGGGAGGGTCTTTATACTGGGCTATGATTCTGACTGAAGTAAATACTAACCGTTTACCATTCCTACTTCTAAAGTTAAATCTATCCCTGATTTGACAAACTACATAGAACTGTAAACTTGTCTGTACATGGGATCTCAGAACTTATTACGATCATGCTGCAGTTCCAAAGAGAAGCTCGGAATACTTTTATACGTTAATGTTTTTGTTTGGATATGCTTTTCTTTTAAAAATACTTAACACTGTTTTCAAAACCCTGCGGTGCTAATATTCTTCGAAGCCTTAGGCGTAAACTGATCTTGAATAATAAATATGAGAAGCTTCTAAAATTTTATAGGCGAGGAAAAGCCAAACTCTCGGTAATTAAATTATTTAAGATTTTTCAAACCGCGGCATAAAATTTGCTCCCCTTAATTAAAACTACCAAGAGACAAAAGATAAAGTTATGGAACTTATAAATCTTCCCGTTGGGCCTATATTTACGACTCCACTGGGAAGTTTATTATTACCTCTTGTAAAAAACGGTCACTTAGTCAAAACAGTTTAACAATGGAAGTATGATAATTACGACTAATAATTTAAAGATTTTTCAGTAACACGATACTGGTTCCAAATAGGATGATAGAATCCAACTACAATGCATTAAATCATGAACGCGGGATCTCTAAAGGGACTGGTAAACGGGATAGAGTTTTCTCTATAGCACGTTTGCTTTGTAAAAAAATAAGTAAAAAAAGGGTACGGCCATTGCCAAGGTCATTTAAATGTTTTTTTCAATAGGCTGAATGGTCTTCAGTGTTCCCAATTCACAGCCCCCATGCCTCCCCCCGATGATATTCTAGAGAGGACTCTGTTTGTACAGTGGAAGAAGGGCGTTTTCCGGTCCCTTAAGAGATCCAGAGTTCATGATTAAATCGGCTATTTTTAGTCGAAAATAGTCTACGAAATTTCGCCCAGAAGGGACACTGTTATGATTATAGTGTTTTAGGGATGACCCCCTTAATTAGATTAGCAATAACTGTCAGTTTCCTACTAAAATTTAAGGGGTCATCCGTAAAACAATCCAATCATAACTCTTTGACAGTGGTTCTTAGGGCAAAATGTCATCGAACATTTTTGACTCCAAATTGATTTCCCGTAGAACCCGGCCAAGAAGCGATATCTAGTTTACTAGGGAGAAGGTAGAAATTCGCCACATTTCCTGCAGCTTTATCTCCAGTCCTAACGTAGGTACGGAGTTAATCCCCGCCTCTAAATTACAACCAGCATCTCATTGGTTCTTGAAAACTCACGTCAGCACGACGCGAATGACGAAAATTACATATTTTCCGACTGAGGAGAGGCGAAATAGCCCGGCCTCCCCCCTTGTATTTTGAAAGGGGGACTGGGACTATAGCGGGTGAATACTTAGGCATCTTATCCCTTCTCCGTAATAAACTAGATATCACTTCTTGACTCGGCACTGTACTTTGGTCCTACTTCCAACATTTTGGGAACACCACGTAAATACGGTACCTGAAAAAGCTAGTTTGCACCAAAATCGTAGTATAAATCTCTGTAACGCGAGCAATTAACTCTAATTACTATTATAGCGCCGCTAATTTGGGTAATTGGTACAGGGGCCTAGAAACATTTTTCAGATTTCGTGGGGTAGGGTGTATAAATGTGATAAATAAAGGCCCCAGAGACCAAAGCTTTTTAACATTCACATGAAGCCGGGAAAGGGGTAAACGAATAGAATGGTTCCTCCCAAAACCGTCTGTGTTTTTTCGAAGCCGTAAACTAATTGAGCTACTTGATAACTCATTAACTGATTTCAAGTTTATGCCGGATTTGAAATTTTGCCAAAAGAAGTAAGTATACTCATTGTAAACAAAATGCGTTTACGATAAGTTTCGTTCATAAAAGAATATCATTATCAAATATTAATTAGGCATGTCTTGCTCGAACTTTTGAACTCATGTCCAAGCTAAAAATATAAATTCAAAAACTTTTAGGCCAGAATGGTAAATGGTTATTTATTTATTAGCATTTAAATTTCTATTTTTAGCTTGGAAATGTGTTCAAATGTAGTATTTGAACAACCTAAAACATTTAATTTACTTAAATTGATTATATTTAAAATAATTAACATATAATATAATATTCGAAATAAAAATATTATCGGAGAATTTATATTTTTCATCTAGATTGGTGGACTGCTGTATTGCGGGATAAACAGTTCTACAGGCGCTTATAGGATTAACATGAGGATGATTGCCCCTGGTGGGTTGCTACCCCCAACTAGGAGTTATTTTATTACGAAACGTAATTGTTAAGCCTAAATATTTCAAGGCCTAACCTTAAAGTACCCTTTCCTTCTCAATTCTACGGCCATAAAAATAGAAAAATAATATTGCCATGATCACTTCCAATGGAACGAAACGTGAAATTGGGGGTTGGGCGAGTATTCTTATACATTCTCAACAGCTGCGATTTACCAGTAGTCGAAAACACAATAAAAAAAATGGTTTTTTCAAGGAGAAATAGAAGTGAAAGCTTCACTCCTAACGTTAAAAGGCCAAGGCTTAGCTAGCGTCTGAGGGCTCTCGCTATTACGATGGTTCCATTAGTTTCGAGATGAGGCCGGGTGAAATCGTTACACAGCGCGTATAAGGCCACTTTCCAATAATATCGCCATCTCCGATTCTAATTCTTACCTGGGCCTTGGCGCGGATCGTACCCACTTCCACTAGAGGGAGAAAGGAAAGGATTTTGGGTTAGGAAAGCGACCAGGAAGAGGCACGGAAACTAATACAAAACTCTACCGCTACGCGCCGTTGCTTCGGTCCCCATTGCATTTTAGTTCAGAAAGTGGTAGTGATAAACTTATTCGAGAAGTGGCAAGGTAGTTAAGCCTATCAGAATCGTTAGGCTTAGGAAAGAAGAGACGTTAAAACTTTAGTGTGGTTGAGTTTTAATTTCAAATAAGGAAACTCATAGCTAAGCTAAGAAAGTAATGAAGTGAAGAAGGATAAGCAGACGATGATATTTTAAATGCGTTTAAACATCTATTAAGCCTTGGCTAATTTTCTACGGGAAAAATTCATAAAATACTATACAGTGTAGACCATTTTAGGCTTAATCAGTTCGTTCCATCTCCCACCATTTCAAAACGCTGTCGGAGCGCTCTAGAACAGTAAATGGAAAACACCATTAGTTAATTTCTAGTAATATAGTTCCAGAGAGTTTCTAGACTTTGACGGACCTAGACCTTAAGTTTAACTTCCCCAAAACGTACCGTAACCACGCAGCTGCACTCAGGTACCTCTTAAACCTAAATGACCACTGGGAAATAGAAGCTATAAGCGGAGGCGAGTTCGGGGATGGCGCGTAGTCAAATAATTTCCCGTGGAAAATCCCCTAAAACTCCCCCCTTAGGTTAGCCTAGCTGAAGTGCTAGGGTACGTACGACCAGAGTTGCACAGAGAAAGACGTATAAAATTGGCGGGATAAAGAGAGAGGCTAAAAAAAATCGGGTCTAGTTCAAATATCGTGCCATTTGATCCGGAACATGTCCGGAGAGGAAGCTAGAAATAAAAAAATAAAAAATCTCTAAAGTCACGTCACGTAAGAGCACGAAGCTCTTTTTTACTCATATCTCTAGCTGGCGTCAACTAAAATAGAATTCAATTTTCACCCCACAGGTCGAGATTTTCATCCATATTTTTTTAGGGTCAGTTTAAACCACGGTGAAAGGCAGGGACCGTGCTTTGTAAAGGGGCCTTTATATTGAATTCATTCCCGTATTCGATTATGGAAGCATCTTACAATGAGAAACTATATCCCATAGCAGAGCTATGAGACTCATCCCAAAAGGGGTGGGATGTTCGGGATAGTGATATTGAATAAGGGTTAGAAGAAACTGGGGCGGAAACCGGAGGGGGGTGGGGTGGGGGCGTATGCCCCAGTTTTCTACACATCAGAAAGACAGCGTTTGGATTTTTATATAGGTATACATTATATAAATATCTATAAGTTAAATTGTGATATAATATTGAAGAAATCTGGCGACAATTTTTTTCTACGTCTCATTTTTATTGCAGATAGTTCGTTTCAAAACTAAGCTACAATAGAAGGAAAACTATGTCTAGAAGGTCATAATTAATAGTGAAAGGTAATCCCCTTTTCGACCAGCTCAAACCGGCAAAGCATTTTTAAGTTAAAAATACAATAAGGAAGAGATCACACCAACAAAGTCGCTATATTAGCAAGAAACAGGGATAGATTTAATTTTAGAAGTAGGAATGGAGAACGGTTAGTATTTACTTCAGTCCCACTCATAGCCCAGTATATATCCCCTCCCTCCATTACGTGACGAAAAGTTTAAATTATCTTATTGGCTCTCTTAAACTACGTTTTGATGACGTTGCTGACGGGGACGGCGAAAAATACGTTATTCCTTTTTACCTCTGTCGCTATGATCTGCCTCCTCTTTCATACCCCTCTGTCCCGTGGAAGGGGTCCGGGGCTTACTCTGTTCTCCATTCCTACTTCTAAAATTAAATCTATCCCTGCGAGGAATAAATTGGCACACTAAATTGGAGGCCTACGAAATTGGCTGGGTTTACAATTACAAATAAGTGTACCGACTTTGATTTCAACAGTTTAACCATCAATTATCATCTAGTGAGTAATTATAAATAATTTTATACAAAATTAACTGCAAATGGACCGGAACAAAACGATTAAAACGGTCTTTAGTCTTTACTTCCAAACCCAACAAACAAACCGATTATAATTTTCAACCGTTGTTCCCTTATATCAAATCTGGGAGCACGGCAGTGCTCCCAGCCAAGTCGAGCACTGACATCCTTTTCTCGAAGCAACTCGTGGCACTTTTAAGCCCACTGTAACTTCGTGATGGGTACAGGTAAAAGTCTGAAATTTTGCTTGCCGCGAGGACTGTCAATCTTAGCTATAGTTTCCAAATTTCAAGTTCCTACCCTATATACTTTTCGAAATATCGCAGGTGAAATTTACCTTATTTTGTCACTCACTCACTCACTCACCGATCATCAAAATTCTAAGGTACTTCTAGGGGAGATAGAAACTTAAAATTCAGGATTTAGTTTTCATTTATTTTATAAAGCACAGAAAAATTAAAACATCCCGAAATTTTTATAAAATTGTTCCCTAGTTCATTATTTTAAAACTAGATGGCGCTGCCGCCTTTTCAACAGAGATAGTGTGTGTTCTTGATGAAAGGACGTAATGGTCCAAAGTTAACCGAAAGTTAAATATATATTAAAGCTAATAGGAGTAGTAGTTTAAAAGAAATGTGTCGTAACTGATGCTACATATTGGGATATCGCGTACAATCGTTATTGCATATTCTCTGCGGGTCGAAAGGGGTAATTCAGCGTAAATATGGACAAACGTTAGCGATTATATTGGCAAACGAAGTACCACGAGAGGGTCTTGTTTTAATATAACTACCGAAGTAAAACGAGAGGGTCTACAAAAAGAAGTGAGATCCTATGAAAAACATTAACATGTACAAAAATGGGCCAAGCCTCGCTCGTGCTCTCTCCGCCGTAAAACGTTCTGAGATCCCATGTAGAGCCAAGTCTGACTTTTGTTCTCATTCAATCCCCAATTGAACAATTATGTTATAAATTAAGTCCTTTTCCTAATTAATAACCAATATTCTTTGACTCTATCATTATTATACATCTTTGTTCGTATCAAAAATATCGTGACTTGGCAAGCGCAGGTAATTACCTTATTAACGTGTACATAAGGTTATGCATAACTCGCCTTATAAACTTGTACATATCCCCTCGACCATAAACGATTTAGTGAATATCCCTTCGATTATTTTAAAATCGGCAACGATTTAGTGAATATCCCCTCGACTTCCTTTTAATATTACTTACTTGCGATTGCCAAGTCACGATATTTTTGATACGAACAAAGATGTATAATAATGATAGAGTCAAAGAATATTGGTTATTAATTAGGAAAAGGACTTAATTTATAACATAATTGTTCAATTGGGGATTGAATGAGAACAAAAGTCAGACTTGGCTCTACATGGGATCTCAGAACGTTTTACGGCGGAGAGAGCACGAGCGAGGCTTGGCCCATTTTTGTACATGTTAATGTTTTTCATAGGATTTGTATTATCTATAACAGGAATACATATAGCTAAAAAGAATCATACGCAGCAATTTTCTAAACTTATCTGAAGGCGGATTTTATGGGAGAAGATAGACTAATCTATTTCCCTGAGCGTTGCACCTTGCGCACGCCATGGATCTTAATTCCCACATAACATATGGTTCTACTGTACAGAACAGTAAAAAAGAGAACCACTCTTTGCGAACTCCAAGTGATGGCTTTTCCTACCAGAGATTCCGGGTATGATTCAACACTACATTACTGTGGCACGTATAGCAAGGGAACTTTGACTCGTCAGGCGTTCAAAAATTCACCACCCCCATTACGTGTTTTGACACCCGATGGAGAGCTTAGATTATATAAAAATTTTCAGATAGAAAAAAAAAAGAAGCAGCGTTAAGTATTGGAAGAAGAGGAAAGAATTTTTTGCCTGTTCAACGTTTTAACATCAGAGCGTAATTTGATTTCCCGTTCAAACCTTAACATAAAAAAAGTACAGAAAAAAAAATGCTTCGAAAGAGAGGGGTTTTAAATGAGTATTAGGCCATGTTTTTTTCCATTCGATTCCGTAGACTAAGTTATCCTAACCCTAACCCATCCAAGAGTTTGAGAATTATTTTTTTATATATAGAGAGAATTTTATTTTTCTTTTATAGGTTGGGTAAACTTTGGGCCCCAATTTCATCTCATCGAGATGAGATGTTTCTAACTTCGTATATAAAAAAATATATATCACAGGTACTTCTCAGTATAAGGATGATTTTTTTTTTTGGCTTTCTCTGTCATCACATCATTCTCTTTGAATTTAAAGTTTTATAGATAAAAATATTAAGAGATAGAGCGAGTGTTATTATACGTATAATCAGAAGTGAGATGAGACTAGAAGTACTGAGCTAACCAAATTCTTCACTCGGTGAAAGTGAATATTCTTGATAACACACCAACGGTTGGCCCTCCAGTGGCGGTTTCTGAATTTCCCCTCCAAAACGTGAGACGCTCGCGGTGGTAGACGGCCGAACTATATTCAAGGAGCCGCGTCCGTGTTCCGCAGCTTTAGGTTTAGGGGAGGGGGGTAGGAAATGTTTTTGGAACTCGACCAATTTATTTCTTTGTAGTGTAGGCGCGATGGAAGCGGCATAAAATCCTCAAATTTGTTCACTAGTGCCAGGATCTACTATCAATGCTACAGCCCTTCACTTCTAGTCTCATCTCACTTCTGGTATAATACTATATAACAAAAAGGTAAATGCAAATAAGTTGGAAAAGGACAATAAGCATGCAGAGTCGTGTTGAAGCTGAGGTAACGAATGGAAAATACAGGGGTATCTGATAAGTCAGTCGTAAATTAACATTTTAGACTCAAAATCGCTCAAAGAACACCTCCAGATTTATGAGAAACACTGTATACTACCCTTCCTTCCTCGGTACACCAGGGGACAAACTGAACTACATTTACCAGGTTTACAATATAATATCAAGAAGTAATATCTAGTTTATTTGGGAGAAGGTATAAGTTGCCTAAGTATTCGCGCGCCATAGTCCCAGTCCCCCTTTCAAAATACAAGGGGGGACGTAAAAGGAGGCCGGGCTATTTCGCCTCTCCTCAGTCGGAAAATACGTAATTTTCGTCATTCGCGTCGCGCTGACGTGAGTTTTCAAGAACCAATGAGATGCTGGTTGTAATTTAGAGGCGGGGATTATCTCCGGACCTACGTTTGGACTGGTGATAAAGCTGGATATGTGGCGTTTTTATACCTTCTCCCTAATAAACTAGATATCACTTCTTGATAATATCTATGAAGTCCAAGAACAAAAAATATTGTAACGTCCGTATGAATGACTCAAAAGCAGAACTTTTTTTGGACAAGAAAACGCTAACCGCGTGCCAAGTGTAAAATGGTTAAAATGTACGACGAACGTTAGTGTTCAATCAGACCTCCATAATAAATAAATTACCCCAACTTTTACGTAATTACATCTTAATCATTGATCTCTTTCACGTGTCATCCCTAATCTAATTAATTATTGTTAACAAGTTGCGGGATAAATGGTATACACCCTCTTCTTCCTGGTCTAATTATGGCATAAATCATAAACCCTAATCAATTTAGCTAACCCTAATTTTAGGGTTAAAAATAACCCTAATTTTTTTTTCATATAGTGTTATACTTAAAAAGGCTTCTCTCTCTGCTCTCATCTCTTTTCATCTCATAGATAAAACGTGCATGGGTATAGCCCGAAGGTTCTTAAAAGAAGAAAGAATAAACGGAAGAGTTTTTAGGTCCGAAATTTTTATCCTTCCGGTCTTCGGTATGACTCTAACAGCTGCCTAAGGCTCCTATCCATTTTTTTTAACTCTAGAAGTGAGTGGGTTAGAAAAGGAGACAAGTAAAATTCCCATAAGGACATTTGAAGATCACGATCCAAAATTATCGATATTTCAACTTTAAATTTTTCTCAGTAGTTGTTCAAAACCGAGTATAGTTCAGCAGCATGTCCTGATGAAATTTCGTTGTCCGAGGACCTAAAAACCCATCGGGTATAACCTTTCGCCCGCCCTTAATCCAATTGATTTAGGTTAGGCAAAGGCTTCAGGGTACAGCTCGAAGAGACTGGTTAGGCCTTGGCTTGGCTACCCTTTAGGCCTTTGCCACTATTTCGAGGGAGCAACGGGGTTTTCTAGCCTCTTTTTCGCGTTGTTAGGCGACGATCGTGTTACAGTCGAAACGCGATTTGGTTTGCGCCATCGAACAGCAGTTTCCGATTCCCGACTCTTTTTTTCTTCTTTTCTCGCATCGTGTATGGGGCCGCACATCCTTCTCAAACTACATGGCCTTTCTATCTTTATCTTTAAGAGCTGGAGCCCTCGCCTCCCTAGGTTCTAAGCGGCGGGCAGCCAACTTCGATTAATAGCGACATTACAACCGTAACTAGCCTGTTCTTAATGTTCGCTTCCAAACGTACCCTGTCATCAACAACATTTTGTGCTACGTTCAGTACCCGTAAAAGCTCCGAGCTCCTCGGTTGACCACCGCTAACTTTGAAGTGTCATAACTAGAGCATATCAAAAGATACGGATGAAAACCTTGAGGATATGATAGAACAATTTGCCAATGGTACAAATGTGACAATAAGAAACTTTGTAACGCCAAGAACCCATATAAGACATGAGAACGTTGAAAGAATAGATAATTAAGGCACGAGTGACGTGATCTCACTCAGCGGATTCGAAAAATCTTCGAAAATGTGAAGAGTTGATACGTAAAAAAAAACGTTAACTTGCGTTTCAACAGATTTCATTAATATAAGACGCCATCTTTCAAAATGGTTGAACATTAAGTAGCAAAAATGCCCTGACGGGCAACGCGATCGGGTCTCTTTGCTGTTAGCAAGAAGTGATATCTAGTTTATTAGGGAGAGGGTATAAGATGCCTAAGTATTCGCGCGCCATAGTCCGAGTCCCCCTTTCAAAATACAAATGGGGATGTAAAAGGAGGCCGGGCTGTGTCTCCTCTCCTCGGCCGGAAAATAAGCAATTTTCGTCATTCGCGTCGCGCTGACGGGAGTTTTCAAGAACCAATGAGATGCTGGCTGTAATTTAGAGGCGGGAATTAACTCCGGACCTACTATACGTTTGGACTGGAGTTAAAGCTGGAAATGTGGCGAATTTATACCGTCTCCCTAATAAACTAGATATCACTTCTTGGTTAGTAAAGTATAAAAAAAACCGAAAGACGATAAAGGATAATGTGCAACGTAAGGAATTAAACCCGAAGAAAATGTACAAAGCGTGTAAAGTTGAGTCATATGACAGGCTAATTTAATGTAATAATAACCCTCATTGCAAACTGCTCTTGCAAAGGAGTTAATATTGTTTTGTTGGATGGCTGGTTGGTTGGTTGTTTTTTATCCCCGCGCAAAACCACATTATATTTCTCTTTCTTTAGTAAATTACCCAACATCTTCGCTTTATTTTTCTTAAACCCTTAGAATATTCGAAACAAAACCGTTCTACCCGAGACTTCTTTTTCACGAGGGTAATTTATAGCCCAACTCATTTATATTACGAAATAGAGACAGGAAACTAGAAAATGAACAGAGAACGGATATACTTGGAAGAGTGAAACATAAACATCTTTGTTCTTTTTTTTTATTTTTGTAAAGTAATTTTCAAATTTAATGGAACCTCACATCGTCTTGAGTAAAGTTCAAATTAAGTTCTTCTCCAGTAAACGAAGAAGTTTAAATTGGTACTAGGCCTAGTGTTAAACAAATTTATTTTGTTAAGTTATAGAACTTTACCATTTAATGCATAAACAAACTATGCCATATTGGTATTTTCATTGAAAACCACATCACGTGTCTTAATGGCTTGTTAATCCCCCAAGGTCAATTGGGTGTCACAAATGTAATAGCAACGCGAGTGAAGAACAGTGTGTGGGAATTAGACTCTTATAGGAAATGTAGAAAAACCAAAATAGGTCAAATGACGAACTAACTCACTGGTGTATAATACCAGAAGTGAGATGAGACTAGAAGTGAAGGGCTCTAGCATTGATAGTATCCTGGCACTAGTGAACAAATTTGAGGATTTTATGCTACTGAGAAAAAAATTGGTCGAGTTCCAAAAACATTTCCTACCCCCTTCCCCTCAACCTAAAGCGGCCGAACATGGACGCGGCTCCTTGAATCTAGTTCGGCTGTCTACCACCGCGAGCGTCTCACATTTTGGTGGGAAAATTCAGAAACCGCTACCAGAGGGCCAACCGTTCTTGTGTTATCAAGAATATTCACTTTCGCCGAGTGAAGAATTTGGTTAGCTCAGTACTTCTGGTCTCATCTCACTTCTGATAATACCCACACGTGTTAACTAAAATTTATTTTGCTTGATAAACGCTCACTTTAATAACTAATCATAATTTGGTTAAGCTGCAAATATATCAATTAGAGTATTGAAAAAATACATATATTTTAGCAAGACAGTAAGCGCAAGTTTTAATTTGCCTATCTTGTTATAAACTCCAAAGATATTTGTGAATTGAAATTGGAGGTTGTGTTTAAAAATAATTAATTATCTTCCTATAAAATTAATTAGTTTCCTTTTGAAAATTGGGATAATTCTTTTGCGTATTTTAAAATGAAAACAGTGTTTAAAGAGATGATATAAATACGGTATCATATTTTAGGCTTAGTGTTAAGCTAAGCCTAATTTCCTTTTTTTGGCACCTTCCCTTTAGGATAGATCTAGAAGACTTTGCCTATATACCCGGCAGCAATATCAGTATAAAAATCTTCCCATAGCTTTTAAGTCAGCTTATTTTAGGCTCCCTTTGGTCTGCTGCTTTTTATCGGTTTATCGATTCCTTCAAGTTAAAAAAAGGACATCCTTTCGATAAGGTAAGATGGCTAGGGATCCCCTTAGTTGCGGAATTTATCCAGTTATACTTAAAAACCCTTCCACGAGGAAAGTTGGCCTTTAACCCCGCAGAGTATCTTTAAAAGAAATGTTTATCTAGAACTATCCCATGTTGATATCATTCAATACGTCAGGGACGATCCAAAGAAATCAGATGGGTAACCATTGCCGTTTGGTTAGAACACCGATATTTACTTTTGAGCATAGTACACCACCAAATAACCAACCAATCTTTCTGTTCATAACCTTACACACCCGAGGATTCTAATTCAGACACTATTTATCTTTAAACTAGCATTTAAATTTTATTTAAACTTCACTCTTTATTTTCCTTGACGTTAACAACATGGATAAAGGATGGACGAGCACAAACGATTTGACCCTCTACAGGATGCCCAACTCCCTATCCCTATACTAAAAGGGAACACTTTCGACACTAACGCCACCTGGCTACAAGCGCAGGAAATCCTTGCATGAAAAATAGCATTGTACATTCAAAAGAAAAACAAGCTACCATATATTTTTTCTTTAGAGTCGTCTGCTTCAAGAAAAACAATGGATATTCTTTCTAATGTCCAGAACTTGGTAGCCAGGCGGCGCTAGTATCGAAAATTCTACTTTTTTGTATAAGGAGTTGAACATCCCATAGTGATCAAAGCTTTTTTGCTCCCGCATTTTCTATCCATGTTAACAAATAGATTAAGCCGAGTATCTTGTAATTACAATATTACGATACACCTTTCGTTCGCTCTATGGTTCGATATACATTGATTTTTCTTCGTTTAAAATATTAACCCTAAGCCTAATCCCCGTGAGCATCTACACGTGTGCATTACGTCTTTTCCAATTAAACTTGAAATCCCACCGTAGATTTTTTGCACCCTGAAATCTTTTTTTCTTCTAAACTCTCCCCATAAATAGGTTAGGCTTAGCTATTTTCCTGAAAGGAATCGGTGTGTGTAGGCGGGATCTATAAGAATAGAAATCGAAAATATATCTTTCTTACATTGAGGTTAATCGAGTAAACAATGTACAGATAAGAAACAGAAATCACGTGCCCGACCATTAATTATTAGGCTTAGTGAGATTAGAAAACTTCTTTAGCAGACGACAGAACACGCTAAGCCTATCTTTCTCTCAAACTCCAGGAACTTCGACTAGCTTAAAACTATGGCAAGGATTAATAGTTACTAAGGTTAATTTAAAGATGCGAAGGCGTAAAAGTTATTTAAAGTTGCTACTATCTATAAAGTCTCCAACTTTATTATTGCCAACACGATAACTTTTGTTTGTAATATAATTTTCTGATGTCCATGTCTGATATCCGCGACGAAGAGTGTTTGACGATATTGATTTAACAGAAAAACAATCCAAAATCTTGAGATGTTCTCAAGAGCTATATAGCAATTTCATCCAATAAAGGTTGCTCGATGTTGGGGGGTAAAAGAAAAGGGAGAAAAAGTATTGGGAAGATCTAGCTAGGCCTTGGCTAAAGAAATTTTTACCGAGAAGGATTCCAGCCATTTTCTTTCTCTCGCTCTTTCTAGATTGAGGAGTGAAACTCGGGTTTTGGGGTTCGTGGGGTCTTGTCATAGCTCGAAGGCACTAACGCCAAAACTCGTTAAACAATAATGGGTAGAGAACCGAGGTAAAAAGAGAACCAGAAAAAAAAATAAAACTTTTAAGGGGTAGAAAGCCACCGCGGAAATTTCTTCGAAAAAAAAAATACGCCATGAACCATTATATCGAATGAAGAAAAGTGTTGGGAGATGAAATCGCGGATGAAATTGCTGCCAAGACAACTTACAGAGTGTATATGTTCCCGCTCGGAGTTAAGGTTACTTTTAGGTCAAAGGGATATATTCGTTACCAAATTAATGAACTAAGGGGTTAGCATCATTGAAATGCAATAACCATATATACTCCTAAACAGAGGGAGTAGCCACTGGGGTATTTCGCTATGAGGAATGGGAATTATGGGATGGAGATCGAGAACACCATCGTTTTGTTAATTTGCTTATTTACTCGAGCCGCACGCATCGTTAGAAATTAATGAATCATACAACTATCACAAACAACAAGGGGTTTCATTTATCTTTAATAAAACCATACGCAATTAAAGTAAGGAGTAGGATAGTGAGAAGGATATCGTTTTGTTTATTTACTCGGGCCTTCATTGTTGTAACCCCAAGTATTTAAGATATTTAGAAAGGAAACCAGTAGAGTTATGACATGGTTCATACGAGTTTTCTGCATCTTTAAGCCTTTTCGATGTAAAAGAAGGCGGTATAGGTAACCCTCAGTATCGAGACCTACAAGGGAGTTGACCCATAGCGCCTACAGCGCAGGCGTCGAAAAGCGAGATGGAAGGCAATGTTTTACCCATGTGGCTTTCCATCTTAATTGCATTGAAGAGGATTATTTTAAAACCAGACTTATGACAATTCACATTGGAGGGAGGCAAAATGGTTTAACATGGAGAAAAGCGTATTGTTTTGTTTTATTTACTAAAGCCCCCATAGATAATTGAAACCCTCAATTACTTTACACAGTTAAAAGGGAATGAATTAGGACTATCACAAATTTCAAGTATTTTCTCGCATCTCTTATAGAAGCAACCTGAAGCAACGTTAAACATTATCAGATAAACATAGCCTAAGCCTTATTCCCCGATATTCAATTACTATACGCAACATTACGCAATTTCTGACAAGTCTCGCTCGACTTTTAATTATCAAATTCGGATCAACTGTATCGATTTTAATAAAACGCGCGATCGTCTAAGTAATTACCGCTCTTATAAGATTCGCGCTCGTTAAGTAACATCATAAGATATGTTCCATAAGTTTGTCACTGCATGATTACCGAGAGATTGTCATGAAGTGACGTCAGGGAAACGTCATAGATTCTCGTAAAGTGGCGCCTGGTGAGGCGCCGTCAAAGGCTTAGTACAGACTAAATAGGAAGATGAACTGCAAAACAGGGTGTAGTCAATGCTCGGTTGTCGTTCTCGAACTAGCTAGAGCTGTAAGTCTCTAGCATTACGAAGTAATTAGTGTCATACTTAAGGAACATACCTTACAAACTTATGCTAACACGCATGCGCTAAATTATAAAACCCACAGAACAATAGGAAAACAAACATATCCTTGACAATTTGGACCGGGACCAAGTGATATACTTAATCCTTTTCCAAAGATTCACGAGGGGGCTATACTTGTAATACGACCGTATACTTAAATTGTATTACTACCCAGCATTACAATTGAGTCTTAAACGGGAAATTAATAATCTAGTTATTTTTCCATGAAAGGAACGTTTGTGAAACGAAAGAAGAAAAAAGAAATGAAAGAAAAATTGCAAATTACCCTGTTTAAATGGAAAGAGAGGAGACGGAACCATGCAGGGAAAAAGCGGGGTAAAAGGAAGATAAATGGAGTACAAAGAGAATGGGACCTAAATCGAAGTCGGACAAGAAAACCGTGGAATGCTAAAAATAGGGGGGGACCTCTTTGTTTAAAGCAGAGAGAGAGCTCTGGTGGTAAAATATAGCAGCTTTACAAGTATGTCTGAGACCTATTTCCTAACCCATTTCAATAGCAGTGGCCGTTCGCTAAGTGAAATAGGGCGCTTAACTTGGGAGTTTTTTATTTTAGTTCAAAATGGAACCTGTTATAAATCGAATTGATTTTAAACAGATTATTCAGTAATTTTAAAAGTCTACCAGCTCTCCCCCCCCTCACCAAAAGAAAAAACATTTAGGGGTGGTGAATAAATGACCACTTTACCATGACCGTATTTTAAATACGTTTTAATTAGGGATCTTTAATAAAGTATGCCATCAGGAAATTTTAGAGGCGTCGCGCTAAGATGAAACCTTCATGGCTCAAGTATGCTTGGCGAGCTTACTAAATATCTAGGACCAATCTTTCGCAGTGGATAAGGGAGATAACTTCCGAGTATCATTGATACTGTTCTTCGCGGCATATGGTTACAGAAAGGATGAAGTGCATGAAAGATGAGATCTTTGGTAATAAATGTGCAAGGCCTGATTCGGCTCCAAGATGTCCATCAGTAAAGCCGCTTATTGGACATTAGAAGAACGCGGCCCCACTGTCTAATAAGCGTTCATCTTTGACCCTCAAAGTTCAAAACGTTGACCTTTACTCGCGGGGTTAAAAAGGGTGGTGTAGTTCGTTCGGATAGGAATGGTAATGAGGTCATATGTATCCCATATCATATCTGAAGATCATCCGTGGCACTTTTTTTACGACGACAAATATCCATCCTTAAATCCGCGGTCATTTGTATTGGATCATCTTTATAGTGACTCCTTTGATAGTAGCCATTTAAAGGGAGAGTGAAAGGTCTCAAACGCGTTGATTTTCGTACTGGCGAACTCGCCAACACAATCGCGTAATTTTAAACGTAATTTCAAAGTTGTTATTGATCTAAGGCAAATTATACACTATAGAACTTTCGTTAAGTTCAGAACGAACGGTATGGAGTATACCCTAAGCAAGAACCGTTACAGAAGTCAATAATTTTCGCTCTATACACTGTGTTTTTGATAAGTCTACCATAAATTAAGGGGATGTGCTTTGGGTGCACGATTTTGGTTCGAAAATGTTTTGTGACATTATGCCATCCAGGCCACTGTTTTTGGGTTATGATTTGAGTGTTTTACGGATGACCCCTTGAATTTGATTAAGAAACTGAAAGACAATGATTTCTTATTTAATTAAGGGGTCATTCCTAAAACACTCCAAACAAATTGATAACTGTGTCCCTTAAGGCAAAATATTTTCGACTCAAAATCACCCAAAAGCAAATCTCCCTTTCCTTATGGCAGAGTAGCAGACTTATCAGAAGCACACTGTATAGTTTGCTAAGTCCGATTAAGAGCTTTGGAACAGTTTGGTATCATTTGTGAAGTCATTACAAAGGGAGTTATGAAGAAAATCCGAATCAACCTCCTTTAATATTGGATCTTTAAAGCCTAATATGGACAACTTCAAAAATCGATTGAAAATACATCAACTTGTTTGAATCTTTCACGCTCCCTTCAAAAGCACCAAGTCGAAGCAAAATGGAACATATTTCTAAAAACCGTTAAGGGTTTTAACGTGACAATAGTACGAACGGGGACCATTTCCCGGTTGGTCGAAGGGAAGGGTCTGCGGAATGTCCGTCCGAGAGTGGTGAAAGCCAACTGCGCATACCAGGGACTTGAGGGAGGTTGGGAAGAGTTGGAGAAATGTTGAAGCGACGCTTGAATGATGGCTTTCAGGAAATCGCAAAATTATACCGCAGGCGGGTCCCAAAGTAGGGCCAGAATATATATTTTTCTTGGCTGTGTAGCCGCCCGCCCTCGACGACTTATAATGCAAGGATTCTCTATCAAGAGACGCCGTGTAAGATAGCCAAGGCTTAGCAGAAATTTCGAAATTCTTAACGCATATTGAATTTGAAAGCCAGGAGAAAACTTTTGGGTTCTCGGCACAGGTGTGACATAGCTACATAGTTTTAGAACTGAACGTAAAACTATTTCATAAATGAAATAAGAAAAAAAAACTGCCAGAGTTCTGGACATTCGAAATAATGTGTTGGGATCAAATTTACAATTTCACTATTTCTTAGAAAGGGGGAGAGAGCGAGAGAGAAACAGAGAGATCTATTGGGAGAAAATACTCGATCCATTGAATTATATAAATCTTAATTTAAAACTTTGTAAAGTTTGCTGAAAAGAAGGGAAAAAATTATTTCATAAAGGCATTTTTCAAGAAATCTTATATTTGACCTTATCTACTATTTGTTCACCGAGTTAGATCATTTTTAAATTAAATTATCTGCCACGAAAAAAAGAAAAAGAGGACTTTTCTAACAAACCGCAAAAACGCAAAAGATAGAACTAAAATAAAAGAAAAAAAATATTCCAACATTTTTAAAATTAAAATTTAAGGAACGGGACTTGAAAAATAAAACGGTGGAATGAATAAAGGATAAAAAACAATTCCATTTGCTCTCTCTCTAACTCCATCTCCAAAAGAGTAAAAAAAAAAAAGATCCCAAAGGATTACACGGGGAAAAGGGACATTGTTCAGAGGGTAAGAAACAAGACCCCCTGCACAAGCTACGCGTAGAAAATTCAATCTTTATAATTTAATTAAGATTAAGGGCGAGCGAAACCTTAACCACTCGTACATATACGGTAAAAACCTTTTTCTCCTTCGAAATAGAAAGGTTAAAAAAGAGAATATATTTTGCGAGCTTAACTTCCGTTAAATCATTTGTCTTAATTTACCTAACGTTCCCCCATCTCAACGCGTTTCTTTTTTTATACGCGGTTTGGTTCAGCGGGAACCATAATCTAAAAGGAACTGATGCAATTTAAAAAGAGAGTATACGGAAAGACTTTAACATTTAACAGAAAGAAATGCAAAAGAGGTATTGCATGCACAAAGGAAGACTGAAATCTTCGGTATATACAGTGGGGGTTTTATGGCCTGACATTTCTTAGGTGGCAAGGCGCTGAGATTAAGAATGCTAGTTGCAGCATTGAGATCTGGATTGTGTTGTTTCCATTGTTGATGGTAATTGAGGACATGAGCCGCGAATCTTACAAGTAATTGCCTAGGGAGTCTGGACTATATCAGGGATATGCAGGCATGGTCAAGTGGTTGATGGTAATTGGGTGCTAGTCACTCATTTTGGAATTGAACGGCAACTCACAATGTTCATGGTATGTTAGGTTAATTTAGGGTAACCTTTAAATGGTTACAGTTAGATTAAGTTAAAAGTGTTTGTTAGATTAGGTTCAAAAGATACGAGGCTGTCGTATTCAAACCGTTGCATTAACATCAAGTTCCAAGAACTAATGCATCACATAACGTTAATTAATTTCATCAAAAATCAACTTACAATTCTCCGCGACTTTTAACGTCAAATCTACAAGAGGTTCATCGACGAACACGATACTGCAAGTACGGTTGGTGACATACTTAAACTCGGTTCAATTAAAAAACAAAAAAAAACCCGTGTTAAACTATGTTGAAAAACACTCGGAGAATCTTAACAACAAGCAAAAATGTGGTTGCAAACCGTCTGAATTTCATCAGAAAATTGTAGTTAAATCAAGTTTATACATGTCTCGGTAGACTTTCAGATTTTTTACTGAAGTTTTTTTAATTCGCCAGGCCGAAACGGCTTGAAATAAGTAGTATTCTCGTATCGTTCCGCGAGCGCAATATTAGCCGGAACTAACTAATACATAGCTAATCAGTCTGGAATCTATCAGAACTACCTTCTCCGAAGCAAGAACTCTGTATTTTTCAATTCTATTTATCGTCTTTTAACTCCATGGTCAATTATTCGCTAAGCGATTACTGTTAAGATGAAAACCCTGAACTGTTCGGGACTTAGAATAAAAAATTATGATAGTAAGATCGACTTGACATACCACGTGATTTCGTGCAAATTTTTTATCCAGATTACTAAGAACACATACAACTAACAGGAATCATTGTGCACCATATGTAAATTTCTATGCGGATTTTGAGGACCAGACTAACTTGATTAATTTTCGTCACGTGTCGTCATAAATCAGACGTCTTTTAGCTGTTATTTCATTGGTTGGTAGAAACGCGAGGTTGGGTGCGGGCGCTAGGTTCAACGCACAGCGAGATGAATTATTCGCGAGGTAAAATTCGTCATACACAATGATTAGTGTATCTCTCCCCTCAAAATCCGCCTAGATATTTTGAGAAAATGGCTGCTACACAATGATTCCTAATAGCCGTATGTATTACTGAGGTTACAAAAATTAACGTTATAGGAAATGAAACCATGATGTTATTTTGTCGCGCAATGTAAGAATGGATAAAGTTTATTTAGTTTTTTTTTAAAACATTAGTCGTAACAAAGCGCGTTAGCTTTACATTCTAGTCTCCCTTTGAAAACTCTTTAGGAACCAAGGAAGAGTTTAAGTTTTACGGGGTGAAATAAGACAAAAGAAGATAAAATAAAAAGTGCTCGGCACGATCGATAAAAACTCGGAGGAAAAAGGAAAAAGAAAACGTCTAGGGATTGCAGCGGAGAAGAAGACAGAAAGAGAGAGCAAGAGGGAGAGAGAGGGAAGAATTGAGGGAGAGAAAAAAAGCAACGTTTTGTTTCTCTTAGCGAGAGGAATTGGATGACCCCTTCCATGGCTACAGTTACCCAAGTACTTTCCCATTAGCCAGGGAGTTTTCTCTTACCCTGCTGTCCTCTCGCTCTTCCGACTTCATTTTCGTTAACTGTTGAGATTTAGAAATCAAGCGACCCTATAATAGACTTCTCCAGAAGCGTGCCCGTCTCTACTTATACGGAAATAAAAACGTTAGTCTTAGAAATAAAACCCAAAGCGATATTCTTTAGTGGCTACTTCCTTTTCGTTTCTTTCAATTTATATTTCGACGTCCCATAGATATTAGAAATCCTGGAGACTTCAAACGATCTAGCCCCCAAGGCCTAAGACCCGTGTAATTGTTTCAATTATGTACAACCAAGAAGCGATATCTAGTTTACTAGGGAGAAGGTATAAGATGCCTAAGTGTTCGCGCGCCATAGTGCTGCAGTCCCCCTTTCAAAATACAAGGGGAGACGTAAAACGAGGCAGGGCTATTTCGCCTCTCCTCAGTCGGAAAATACGGAATTTTCGTCATTCGCGTCGCGCTGACGTGAGTTTTCAAGAACCAATGAGATACTGGTTGTAATTTAAAGGCGGGGATTAACTCCGGACATACGTTTGGACTGGAGATAAAGCTAGAAATGTGGTGAATTTACACCTTCTCCCTAGTTAACTAGATATCGTTCTAGGTACAACCTTATCAAAAGAGGGCCTCAGGATCGTCTGCTTGATAAAGTTAGATGGAGAATCAGGTATGTGAATTCTTCGATAGGGCAAGTTCAAAGTTACTATAGTCCACCATATTTGGTCCGTTTTGTTGGAAACCATTCATAGCTAACGTTGTTGTCCACATAACAATCAATGTTCGGTCTCAAGAAAACCAGGTTGTCAAAAACCAGACGTTTGAAAATGAAAATAGTCTATCCTAGCTAAGACTAATCAAAGAAAAGATATTTATACTCGTGTTTAAGCTTAGTTCCACACATCATTCTCATATCTACTGTTCACCCCTGCATCTCTTACTACGGTATATCTACTCTATTCCAAATACAGTGGAATGTAAAAGTAGGCTTAGCTTGGGAAGAGCTTCAAGATTAACATTCAAACACGCGCCCATTTACTTAATGTTCCGAAACGTCGTTTCCAGAATGGCGTCGGTTGAATCGAGCCGCCGAATATCTTAAGCGTTCTTTTAAAAATATAATTGGAATTTTAAAAGTACCAATCAGATGGCTCCAGAGCAATTAGTTCAAGTTTTCACACTCGAAATGGATTGCTGAAATATTGGACGCCTTTAAAGGGAGGGTAAAGTTTAACTCTTGACGGAATATTGTGTACGAAAAATTATCAATACTATAGCAAGAAGTTATATCAGTATCTCAGAGAGAAGATATAAATTCGCCAGTTTTCCAGCTTTATCTCCAGTCCTAACGTAGGTCCGCAGTCAATCCCCGTCTCTAAATTACAACCAGCATCTCATTGGTTCTTGAAAACTCACGTCAGCGCGACGACGCGAGTGAGGAAAATTTCCGACTGACGAGAGCGAAATAGCCCGGCGCCTCCTTTTACGTCCCCCCTTGTATTTTGAAAGGGGGACTGGGACTATGGCGCGCGAATACAAAGGCATCTTATATCTTCTCTCTGAGATACTGATATAACTTCTTGACTATAGTCTGTCAAACGAAAGAAGAGCCCTGAGAAATTTGTCCAAATTGGTGTCGCCACCATCGACCCCATAGTACTTTATCAACTTGTTTTGCTTTGTCAATAGTCGTCTGAAATATAGTCTGCTATAAACAGATAGGCTTAATCTTTTACTTTAACTTATTTCATTAAAATATATTGCAATGCTAGTTCAACAAAGATAAAACTGGTGTCTTTTCGTGAATTTTGTTTTATATACTTTAATACTTGATGATCGTAAAAAACCATGAAACATAAACATATTAAATATATATTGCAAAATATATTGGTTCTATTGCGAATAAGCCTATCTGTTTATAGCAGACTATATTACAGACGACTATTGATAAAGCAAAACAAGTTGATAAAGTACTATGGGGTCGATGGTGGCGACACCAATTTGGACAAATTTCTCAGGGCTCTTCTTTCGTTTGACAGACTATAGTTTGATTTGGGTTTAAGATTTATCCATGTATGATTGAATTAACTGTCTCTAGCCACATGTTATTGGGGTTTCAAAAAGTAATTTAACCTCAGAAAACCTATTTAAAAACCTCGTCTCATTCGATGAAGTAATTAGAATGTTATAATAACAACCGGGTGTCCCAAAGTCCGAAGTACAATGGATTCTAAGGGATATTTTGAGAAAAAAATGTTCTATGACATTTTGCTCATAAGATATACATTTCTTTTAATAATTATTATTGGACTGTTTTATGAAAGATCCCTTAATTAAATTAGAAATCATTGTCTGTTCAGTTTCTTACCTAAATTTAAGGCGTCATCCGTAAAACACTAAAAATAAAATCATAGTTTGTAAACGGCGACCCTTAGGACAAAATGTCATAGAACATTTTCGACTCAAAATGGGCCATAGAATTCCTTCCTTCGGTCCTAACACCCATTTTTAGAAGACCCTGTATACATTATCATAATCAGCGTAACCCAATCTTTAAGGGGTTTTATCGTGCGGTAGGTGTTTGTGTTCCACTGTTCCTTTAAGACTTTTATCGAATGGATAGTGGAAATCGATTGAAAATCTATACTTTTTTCTATCGCCGCTCGTACTTCGTGCGTCTCTAGCTTCAGAAACGATTTTTTTATCAATCGAATAAGGATCGATCGCAGTCTTTGATAAAATAAAATAAAAACGTTCCACTTCTGGTATATAGGATCGACAAGAAAAACGGTGACAAAAAAGAAACGCCTTCTAGTTCCAAGAATTCTAGGCTATATCTCTCTGGCTTTCTCCTATGGATCAGGAATTCATACACCTAATTGGAATCATTGTGTCCCTGTATATCCAATGCTAGTATCTATGCGGGTTCTGTGGGCCTGGCTTGAGAACTTACTATCAGTCACGCCTCATAATTCTGACGTATTTCTATACTGTGACTCTATAGCCCCAACCAACAAATCTTTTGAATTTTTATAACAGCTCAGATCTCGTTCTCGGGTTTTGATTGGCTCGATTTTGCCATACGCAGAACCTGTTATACCCCAAGAGTCAGACGCTGTCGAGACTAATTTATTATCGTCCCTCAACGACAGATGGCAACCTGGTTAGTCACGTGAAGTGACGTGATCCTATCCCTTATTTTGAGACGAGACCCAGCCAACTTGTTAATTTTTTGGTTGGGTCCATTGGTTGGTGTAGCAACGCGAGGTCAAGAAGTAATATCTAGTTTATTAAGGAGAAGGTATAAGATGCCCAAGTATTCGCGCGCCATAGCCCCAGTCCCCCTTTTAAAACACAAGGGGGGGGGCGTAAAAGGAGGCCGGGCTATTTCGCCTCTCCTCAGTCATTCGCGTCGCGCTGACGTGAGTTTTCAAGAACCAATGAGATGCTGGTTGTAATTTAGATTTACTCCGGACCTACGTTTGGACTGTAGACAAAGCTGGAAGTGTGGCGAATTTATACCTTCTCCCTAGTTAACTAGGCGAGATCGGGTGCGCGCGCTAGGTTGAACGTGTAGCAAGATAGATTATTCGCCAGGTAAAATTCGTCATCCATAATGATTAGTCCATAGCTCTTCCAATGCCGACTCAATTTATAAAGGCCCATGCATGGTGCCTCGGGAGTAGGGGACCGGACCTTTTATCGGCCGCCTCTCCCAGAAGCTAGGTGGCGCTTTCTGTTGTATAAATATTTGAATGAATTTAAAGTTCGCGCCAAAGATATTTTGGCGCCAAAATGCATGATACCTAAAATATCGGTTTTTGCTAGCATAATTTTTAAAATTAAGTGGAAATACGACAAAATGATGATAAGAAAAATTTTTACCCTAGAAATTAACATATATCATTACAAAAATTATAGTATCTTATTAATGACCAGAATTAACATTTTGTAACAAAGTGGTTTTATCGCAATGAAAAATATCACACTCTTCCCCTTTAGTTTACATTCATTTTAACTTTTTAAATCCCGTCCCTAATTATATTTCATAATATAAGAAACTTAAACATAAACTAGTTAAATTTACTAACATTTGCGAAAATTATTTCCTCCACATCAAAAACAGTTGAGAACTCCGTTTCCAAAGAGTCTCTAACAGGCTAACAGTCGTATACTCCTCCCCCCCTCAACTGCATAGCCGTAGTTTCCCTCACTCTTATTGGCTCTTACACGGCGCGAAAACATTTTGAATCCTCTGTATCGGAGAGCGCCAAGTCGCTGTGCGGCACTTTTTGGCGAATTCGAAAAAGCGAAAATAAATTAAAAAACCGAGGCATGCATGGGCCTTTATAAATTGAGTCGGCATTGGCTCTTCCCACAAAATCCGCCCTACCTCGAGAAAATGTCTGGCCACACAATGATTCCTGTTAGCGGTATGTATTCCTGGTTCGATAAATAAGATATCACTTAGAGTATGGGGGTATCAGAGACGTTAGTCTAACGTTCGACGTACGTTTTCAAACTGGCCAAGATCACCTTGTCTTACGATACTGGGTGTGGGGAACTAAGAAGGATCGGGATTTTTAGCTGGAGACAGACTTAAACAGAAGGTATTACGGATAGAGATATCAAATCCTTTACTGCTTTAGTGATAGAGTCTCAAACCACCGCAGGAAAAAGGTTTCCTACTTCTATCATGCACCAAAGTGCATGGTGGCCAAGGCCCAACGGCATTCTTCAAATGGTGCGGTGCGGTTTGATTCTAACATTTCCATCTATCGATCAATTCTCACGAGAGAGTTTTTGCGGTTTAGATATATCCTTATAAGGTTAAGGTTAGAGTTCAGGTTTTTTGGGGACGGTGTCAAGACTTGAAAATAAAACGAATGTTTCAAATTGACAAGTTATAACCATTCCCCCTAAGAGGTTTTACGCTATACATGTGAAACTCAAAGTGTCTGATTTTATCTAAACCAATATGGATTGAAAAATAAAATCATACAGTTGTTTCGTAATGCCAGAAGGGGATAATAGAAGAAGGATGACACTCTGTATCATCTTAAAACTTTAGTTATGTAACATGATTCTATACTCAGGCTCACCCTTTTTGTTTGCTCTCCCGCTCATCAAACTTCAGATGGGTGGGGTGCATTCTATAAATGTTTGGTCCTAAATCCCTTGCTATCAACACACGAACCTTGATTGTCTTGACGTGGGACAAAAATCAACAAGCGCATTCGCCTTGGCAAATAGTTAAGCCCGCCCCTAATAGAGTAATGATGAGGGAACTATTTATCGCGTATATGATTCGGTTTAGTAATCTTGCTCCAAATGTTCTTCTGATGTTGGGAAGAATCATGTTACAATTGCCACGCTTTGTAGTACACTTCTCTCGAAGAAAAGTATTATATAATTCTGGTGAAACTCTAAAGAGTCTAATTTTTATCTAAACCAATATGGATTGAAAAAGAAAATCATACAATTGTTTCGTAATAACTTTAAAAAAAAAACCTTATCAGAAAAATATATATATCAGAATGAGAAATTGGCCATTAGTTTTTCCTCTCTTTTTTGGAGATAAAGATGAATGAAATAGAAAAAAGGTAGCTGTGACTCGGGGCGCCCATGCAACTCTAGCGTCGAAAAGAGAGACAAAGACAGATGTGAGCGGGAAAGATTTCGCGCCATCCATCTTGGCGCGCGCAGAATATATAAGATGGAATATAGCGCGAAATTCCTTCCTTAAATCAATTATGTAAAAATAATTCTTTTGGAACTTGAATGGACGACCATTCTAAGTTGCCAGTTTTAAAATTAATCACGGACCACCACCATGGCCCTTCTCCAAAGATATTCCAGCCGCAACTTTAGTCGGTATTCTAATTTCTAAGAATTAAAAATGTGATAATTCTATTAAGGACTAGCTTTTATACAAGTTTAATTGCACTTAGGGAAAGATAAGGCAGACCCAAATGTTAAATCTCCTGGACAATATAGTAGTATGTGGGCGAAATAAAATTCCACAAAATTAAAGGGGATAACCACAACCGCGTGGTGTTCATTCTTTACAAATATACAATTCTGGTTTGGACGAAATATTTCAATTGGTTACCCACTCTTCGTCTTGCCCCAAGTACACAATTCTGGTTTGGACGAAATATTTCAATTCTTTACCTTCTTTTCCCCTTGCCCCAAATAGCAACACCAGCAAGATGACGTGAGCCATGTAGCTCTCGTTACAAGCTCGCTTCAAATTAGTTATCGAAGTTCTTAATTGAAAGTTTCTAACATTGCTTTAGAATCAGAGTTCCCTAACTATTTATCGAGTTATCTTTACCACATTCCAATCGATGAAAAATACCATGAAAATACCTAACAACAACTTCTTCCCTTCCATCATTGAATCAAAGCGATGCCTGCGAAATCCAGGACACGATTTCATAGGCTCCGCAGTCAAACTAACAAATACTCCACAGTGTGGTTTAAAAACAAAACTCGAAGTGGTTGTTCCCAAATTCTAGCACCGAGTTCAAAATTCGAGGAATTTCAAGTTTCAACCAACCCCATCTCCGCTAAAATTCATTAGACGGGATGGTTGTTTTCTATTATAACTTTGGCTTTAGGAAATGTTCCTTGGAATTTCTAAAATTCTGAACGCCTCTCAACAGTTCTACGGACCCTCTTACATCCGCTTAAGGACTGTACCAAAATCTCCGCATATTCACAGACAGAAAGTACCCAAATCTCGCGATAAGTAACAGAGACATCCTTTAAGCCTTTGCTTCGGTAACGTTTGAGAATGATCTATTTTCTCTTACAGCATTAGTAACGCCCTCGTCCTGTCTCAGACGTCCGTTTCCGCCCATTTCTCATTGTCGCGTGGTCCAGTACGCTATGGATCCCCCTATTATGCTAATTTCCTTCGTAAACTTTTAAGTATTCATAACTCCCCCTCTGGTTACACCGAGAAAACGCATCAGTGAACACCGAAAAATTTTAGTAAGATATCAAGAGTTGATAAACTGAGAGTACTTACACCAAGATAAAACAGAAGTGGGGTTAGATTTCTACCGCTCTAGCGTCGCGACCCCCTTCTCCCAGGATAGCCTCGACACAGCTTTTAGACACAGAAAACTAGCTCCCACAAAACAGACTACGGGCTTAGAGGAGCGACTCCCACTCCCAGAATCCCTTGAGCAGTGCTACTTCCCAAAACACAATATCTTACCTCTAGTCTCCTGACCTGACTAGCTACTTGAAGTTTTAGGAGGGTAAAAAACATGACGACCCTCAAACGAGGTAGAAAGCAGGGCTGAAGTTTAAATTTCTACTCTCTTCTATTTTCTCTTGCTTACACGTGTCCGTACTCCGTATAGTTTTGATTTTGGATCAAACAAATCGTACAAAGAGACGGTAACACTCTCGCTAATAAATTCACGAATATATTTATTTATTCATAAACTACGTTCCCAGTTCTCTTTTCTCGGGGCATACGAAATTACAGGGGCTGCAACTAAACGCCCCATTACGAGAAGCGAGAAAGAGTAAACATTTGTTTGGGGGATGTGTAAACATAGCTTTGGTGATGGTACAAGCTGACGAAAATGGTCCGTGTTCCAAAGCTGGATACGTGTATACGGATTGTATTAATTATTAACTCTAGTATAAGACCTGCCTGCGGATCTAGTCGAGCCGACCCGAGCCTGAAACTCTACAATACGGTTCAGCAGGAAACGCGTAACGCAAGGCCAGAATTTTAAAACAATGGTATAAGAATTATTTATTAGGGTCTGAGGCAGAATGTTTTGGGATTAAATTTTAACTTTTGGGGTGATTAAAATACAGTACACCGTCGGTACCTTGTCTTATAAACATTTAAATTATTAACTATAATCTTTTAAAGATAACTGACATACTGATAATCAAGGGAAGTCAGAAATAGGAAGTTGAAATTTCCATTTGAAGTTAGTGATAGACACACTGCCAAGAAGGAAAATAGAGTCCAAAAAATGCTTATAATCATAATAGACCATTTCGATGTAACTGTGTTTGTATCATGAGAGTGCGCAGAGACGGCAATGTATCAACCACCTTTCATGTCTAGATACCATAAGTTAATAAGATATGTTCCATAAGTATGACACTCCCTATACTTCGTAATGCCTGAGACCTAGTTCGAGAACGACAAGCAAGAATTGACTACACTCGGTTTTGCAGTCCATCTTCCGATTTAGTCTGTCCTAAGCCTTGACAGCGCCTCACCATGCATCGTTTTACGATAATCTTTGACGTTTCACCTACGTAGCTTCGTGACAATCTTTCAGTAACCAGTGACAAATTTATGAAACGTATCTTTCAAACAGTAGGACTGGTAGCTTCGAAGCCCTATGTAACGTCGTTAGATTCACATACCGGATGTTGCATCTTAACCCTAAATTAAGCAGACGACACAACGTTCCCCCCTCATTTGAAAAGGGTCTAGTGTCGTCATTAAAATACTAGAGTAATATTATCAAATCATTATTTCCAAACGGTACGATTCATCTAGAGTAAGGTTCCAAAACACAAATAATTAACAATACCATTAATGGGTATTAAAGACAATTAAAACGAAAGAGGTTGTTGGATGCCGTTTAAGAAATTCAACAGTTAGGCCTATGGGCCTAAAACGATCTCAAGTATTTAATAAATATCTTCACGCGCTAAAGGCTCCGCGGTTTGTCTGTCCGTTTCATGTTAAAAATAAAAAAATTCATAGGCCTACGACTCATTCCTGTTGAAGGATTTCTCGTGTACAAACTAAAGAAAGGTTGATCCAGAATTTTTAAGAGTAGAAAGAGAAAAATGTTCCTGGCGTGCGCGTGACATAACTAATATTTTACTCTATATATTTTCCTCAAGATGAATCGGTAAAATTCTTGGTTAGGACAAAAATTTCACCGCTTAGATATTACCCTGCAAGAGTGTTTTTCCCTTAACAGTTTTCCATGGACGTTTTGGAATTTTAAAAATATATAATAATACTTTCGTATATACCATTCATTCTCGAGGCTAGAACTTTAAGACGGATTCTATTTTTCCGTAAGAAGGACATTGCGCGAGTAAGCGGAATAATTCGCATTTTCAAAGTTGGAAATAGATTAAACTGAAGTTGAGATTTTACAAACTGTACTTTCTAAGTTCGGGTCAGAAATGATCTGTTGAATGGTTTGATTGCTCGAATAGTAAATAGTTGTAAAGTATTACTTAGTCACTAAAGTATATAACTTCGTGATAAGGCAAGATTTATATTTTAGGCGCATTTTTCGGAAGCGTCGAGGGATATTAAGAAAAAATAAAGGAAGATACTTGTCGGTGGTGTGGGTTGAGAATAGTCGCTATTCTAGAATTCTTGCAAGGCGATTTTAAAATTCCTTTTGCGGGTTGAATGGCTGGAATACTAAGGAATAAGCGTGAACAGGGGCGGTTGGGCATAAACTTTTTACCGTAAGTTTTCTCGGACGTAAATAAAGAGACAGTTTTATCGAAGCGTTAAGAAAATTCTGAAAATGTTGTAACGTATTTTTTCTATTGTATTTTCTCGTATAGAATGTCCTTCGACCATGCAACTGGCATCGCCACCTTCCGGATTGTTCTCGTTTACGGGGAGCATGACGACGCCTCATCTGGGAGCCTCGACGGGAGGCGCGCCTCATCCGACTCATCACCCGTTACTGCATCCACATTTTCACCATCACCAGGCACGCTGGAATTTCTGGGACCAAACGTCGGGCTCCGGTCGGTCGGGCCGGGGCTTGACCACTCCATCGGCGGCCGGATTCGTGCTCAAAACGGTGATAGTCACCCTAGCCGGAAGCGGAGTTACGGGCGGTGGCGGAGCCGGCTCGTTCGCGACGGAAAACGGGACTATGAGCATCGGGACGACTTCCTTTCCGGAAGTCGAGGAGAAGAGGAACAACTTTACGATGGTATCGAACGAAACTGAAAGCGCGGCGAAGACGACGAACGCGCCTTACATGTCCTCGAGTTATTCGATAGCGGAAACGATCATCATCGCTTTGGTGGCCGGCTTGTTGAGTATCGTGACCGTTCTCGGTAACGTCATGGTTATGATCAGTTTCAAAATGGATAAGCAACTGCAAACGATAAGTAACTATTTTCTGCTGAGTTTGGCCATCGCCGATTTCTCCATCGGTCTGATCTCGATGCCCCTCTTCACCATGTACACCATCCACAACCATTGGTCTCTCGGGCCGTTTATCTGCGACACTTGGCTGGCCTTTGACTACCTCAACAGCAACGCTTCGGTACTCAATCTGCTCATCATTAGTTTCGACCGTTACTTTTCGGTCACCCGGCCCTTGACTTACAGGGCGCGGAGAACGACCAAAAGAGCGGCGTGCATGATCGCCAGCGCTTGGCTCATTTCCTTGGTTCTCTGGCCTCCTTGGATTTACTCCTGGCCCTACATCGAGGGGAAACGAACGGTGGAGGACAACGAGTGCTATATTCAGTTTTTAGAAACCAACTCGTACCTGACCTTCGGCACGGCTCTCGCTGCTTTCTACGTGCCCGTCACAGTCATGATAATCCTATATTGGCGCATTTGGCGCGAAACCGAGAAAAGGCAAAAGGATTTGACTCACTTGCAGGCGGGTAAGAAGAACGACAGCAAGAAGTCTACTTCGAGCGACGACCCGGCGGACGAAGAGTATCCCGGAAGTAGCGGCGGGGCCGTTACGGGCAGAGGAAACGGCGCGCGTAGCGATTCCTGTATGACGTCTGCAACCTTCGCTACCGGCGTTCAGCCGGGAGGTGAGAAAGACGATGACAGCGGTATCGAGACCACCTACGTTCCAACTTCCCTCTGCGTCGAAACTTCCAAGTTCGCTTCATCCGCCGGGAAACGCTCGAAGCGCCAATCTTTCGCGGAGCGAGTGAAAGAAAGGGTGCTAGGATGGTGCAACATCGATCGCGATTTGGATGCCGCCGAAGAGGACAGCACCAGCCACGGCTCACCAGGGGCCACGACCCCCGCTTCCATCGAGACCCCTATACAGTCCTCTTCGAGAACCACCTCCATGAACTTTCGACAGGATCAAGTGGTTTTGCAGCTCAAAGAGTCTTCGATCGGTCTACCTGGCGGAGCTTGCTCGGCCATTCACGCCAAAAGAATGCAAATGCAACACTTCGAGCAAAGCATTCCCATGACCGATCGCAACGGTCCTCGTCGGGGTGCGCCCATCTCCGAGACTCAGCCAACAAGCGGCTCGACCCCTTCCACTTCCAAGACGCCGGCGTCCAGGTCTTACTCTACGGATTCCGTGTACACCATCTTGATCCGGTTGCCGACTCAACAGTCGCTGGAAGGGGAAGCTCCGTCGGAATCGAACCAAGCTTCCATCAAAATGATCGTCGAAGAAGAAGGACTGGAGGCCGAAACGAGCATGCAATCTTCCTCGTCGGTGCGAGGCTCCGAAAGTCTGGGCGCTTTGTCCGTTTACAGGGCCAATGCCAACGATTCTGGCAGCAACATTCCTTCGAGCTTGAGGCACGGTTCGCTTCGGGCCTCCGAGATCGCCTTGGAAACCATCAGGCTGCCCCTCAATACAAGATTGGTGCCCAAACAGATCGTTAAACATAGAGTCCCTAAGAAGAAAAGGAAGCAACAGGAGAGGAAGCAAGAGAAGAAAGCGGCCAAGACGCTGAGCGCCATTTTATTGGCTTTCATCATCACGTGGACCCCTTACAACGTCCTCGTTTTGATAAAGACACTTTCCAGCTGCCAAGACGATGACTGCATCCCTATGGGACTCTGGAATTTCGCTTATTACTTGTGCTACATTAATAGCACCGTTAACCCTTTGTGCTATGCATTGTGCAACGCGAATTTTCGCCGGACATACATCAGAATTTTATCGTGCAAATGGCACAACACTAACAGACACGCCGTTAATCGTGGATATTTTAGTTAAACCCTCAGAAACAAAAATGCAAATAATTTATTTGTTATTTAATGAGTAAAAAATATGGGAAAAATCTAACCAAAGATGAACAAAATATTATTTAACGAAAATTTTTCACATAATCGTTAAACTTCCACGGAAAAACGAAAAAAAAAAAGAATATGTTTCGCGTCAGAAACGACACGAAATCAAAATGGAGAGATGAAACAAAAAAAATTAAAAAAAAAACAGGTTTTAAAAATGCAGTAGACATATCGGCCTGAGATCAATTAATATTTATTAAAACCCCAAAAAACCGTACCTATTACGTGTTTAAGATGAAACTAAACCGAAAAACCCATCTATATACGTGAAACAATGAAAAGTAAAAAATGCTCACTTTAAAATAAAAAAAAATAAATAAATTAACAGAATTAATTACATATATATTAAAAATGTTTTAGCCAAATACTATACGAACAAATAGTTATTAATTTGAGGTAAATAAAAAGAATTAAAAATCGTTGATACCCCGTATACCACCCCATCAAGTAATAATTAAAAAACCAAAAGATTTAATCGAAAAAAAAGAGTGTGAAACAAATATATTTAAACGTTCGTGGTTAGAAAAATAATTAATAAAAAAATGCTTTTACAGAATTATTAATAAGCCCCAAATAAGTCCCCCTGGAAAGAATAATATTACTAATTGATTAAAAAAAACCTTTACACCGTACCGCGGATGAATATATTACCCGATTTAAAATATATTTAAAATATATATATATATATATATTGAACCAAAGAATAACTGTTTGAAGTTAATAATCTTATATACAAAACTTAAGAACAAAAGCAAAGATTTAAATAAAATGTTTATAAATCCGTTTCCCTTTTTAGTAAAACTGGTGGAGAAAAAATAAATAAATAAACACAAAAATTGGACCCGGTTTGTTCCCGAGCTTTTTTGTAAGTGTGCTATGTTAGATAAAAATATTTGAAAAAAAAAATATTCATTTGTCTGAATTAATTTATTTAAAATGTTTTTAATATTAAAGATAGATTTCGGTTAAGGGAGGAGCTAAGATTCGTGACATATTTTACACGGTCATACTGCATGGTGGGTTGAATTCACAGGGAGGGCTAAAAAAACCACCAATATGGCTGACAAACCCATGGTAAGACATAGGAGGGTTGTCCTTACTACTAGCCTATTTTTCGGCTTTAACTTCAGTGCTGCAAGTGTTGTCAGACCCTATGTGAGTCAAGTACTGAGTCAAACTGAACTAATAACCTTATTTATATAAGCAGTTTTCTTGGCTCACAAACGGTCTGGTAATAAATCTTAGAGTAAATGCAAAAACTACTTTGGTGAAAACTACGTATACACCATATCGGGACACACAAGGGGTTGAGCCACTGCCGTCTGCTCACTCTTATGACCCAAAAAGCCTACAGCGCAGGCGCCAAAAAGTGAGATGGAACCCAAAGTTTTACCCACATGTTTTTCCCTCCTATAGTTATATCAAAAAAGTCGATTGAAAGCCAATTAACAGTGGGTCCAACGACGCCTATAACTTGGTTTCACCCATAGTATAAACCTTTTTCAGGGCATATCGTTTTCTGAGCTGACCTTGTTGAACCGAATTTGGCACGGTAAGTACTAACTTTAGTCAATAATTTACACAACTGCATGTGTTCATTAAGTTTGACTAGTGGTGACGTAGGTGAAGTATAGATTTTCATAAAGCGACGCCTGGTAAGGCGTTGTCAAAGGCTTAGCAAAGACTAAATAGGAAGGTGGCCAGCTAAACCAAGTGTACAAGTCCATAATCGCGTTGTTCTTCTCACGAAGAATTCAGAATTACAAATAATCACGAAGAATTCAGAATTACAAATAATAGCAAGTGTTATGATAGCTGACTAAAGCATAGAGGAAACTATAGGTTTACATACACAAGGAGAGAGAAACGGGTTGGTAAACTACGTAAGAATTTCTGAAATGGGCGCACGTGCATTGTGCAGAGGCGGGACTCTTCTCTCTAATACCCTACCCTTTGACCTTGTTCTATTGTTCCCGATGACTTTCAATTCAAGTAACTATAAATCTGTGCAAAGTTTCTATTCCTCGTTTTTAAAAATCTAGGGGCAGGAGCGTGTAGCGCATTTACTGCGCATGAGAATGATCTCGGCACTGATTGGGCTAGACAAGTTGTGACGTCGAGTTAATTTTTTTAGCAAGGCTCCACTCCTTTAATTAATCCAACTATTCTATGCTTAAATAGAGAGATACCAGAGGGGTGTAGTTTAATAGGGTTCCTCCCCTCTCCACCAAAATGGCGGAAAACTTTACAGAGTGGAAAGCTTGTGAGGGAATGCATCTGATTGGCTAAGTGGAGGGATGACGTTTAATGGGGGATATTTTCACCCCTTTGCCCGAAAGAAAAACGTTTTCACTTTAAATCTTAGTTTAAGGAACTAGAAAAGTTAGTTTCACAATTCATTCAAAATAATTCTTCCCCAACGAACGACCTGTGCATTTACAAAGTTCCAAGTCAATTAAACTGAAAAGTTACAGGCCGTCTCTTAAAATCACCAACCCTTTCTCTCGTATCCCTTAAGACTAAAGTTGTAATAAAAAATGCTCCACACACTTTTAAAAGTAGCGGTTAACACATACGACTTTAGCTATAGAAAGAAAAAAAGGTTGGGGTCGCTCTAGCTGTTGACTTTCATTAGTTCCAAAAATCCGTGGAACTTTTTAGTCTCTTTTTTCCCTCTTCACGGTCGCTATTTTTATTCATCATTGCAAGGCGTTAAAGAGAGAAAGGATTGGAAACGATATCGACGAGGGAAGAGGAGATGGCGAAAAAAGTTTACGGGCAAGGGGGAAATCATCTGGGATCAAATAAGGATAATTAAAAGCAGGGAATTCATCCACCCACATACCCTCCTGGCTTTTAGGGAGGGACCATGGTTAGGAGAGAAAAAGAGAAGTGACGAAGGTTTGAAATTGCCATGTTAGCAAGGGGCTAAGTACTTGGATGGTAAATGGTTATCCAACAGTAGTGCGTGGGGATTGCACATGCGTGATAATTATAAATTGAGCATTTTCTCATGATTGCGCGATTTATCAATTTAGTGCAGTTATAATGGAAAGGCTAGAGGTCTTTAATTTTTTATTTCGTAGGAGCGTACAGGGTGTTTTTGGTAAGTCTGACATAGATTCAATGGTATGAGTGCAAAGTGAAAGTCAAAGAACATCATTTAGTTACGGAGATATGGGCTTCCAAACATTGATTGCTACCAAAAACACAGAAATACAGTGTGCAAATGTGCAGTAAGATCTTCAACGTTTTTTACCACAAAATGGGTAGAAATGAGAATACCCTGGTAAAATAAAGCTAATTACTCCATGCACACACGTGACCATTTCCTTAATTTTTGGCAGTCCATATCGCAGTAAATAAATGTTGTAAACCTCATGTTCCGTGACAATTTTTTTCCACTGAAAACACCCTTTAATTTATGGCAGACTTATTGGAAACACCTTGTATAAAAATGAATTGTAACTATTATTAGGTTTTCGTAACGGCATTTACGCGTATAGTCTGTGGAGACAACCAAATTGGAGGAATTCGTAAGGTTGTACTTGTCGTCCAATTGGGGTAGTCCCCGGTCTGGGAGATCTGGGGTCTTCTTCGCACAGAAGCCTAACGCGTAGTGTCCATTAAGAAAACGCAATTGCTTACATCTTCGATAATATCGTAAATGAAAACATGGTTGCAGTTTGAAACATTAATATTCATTTAAAACGCTCTATCGAATGTTGTAGCCATAGTTAACCTTCAAGACTGACCAATCGACTCTGATCCAACGAATTACGTCACTTCACGATAGGGTAGTCGCATAAATCATTCAATTAATTGAGCAGTTTTGGTTGGGTTCGGCAACTTCGATGAAGTATACAGAGTATACGGAAAAGCAGAAAGGGTGTATTACTTTGAACTTCCACCGCTATGTTTAACGTCCACCTCATTATTATTTTCAGCTTTGATCTTTAACAGGACTTCCCGATTCTTGGGTGGTTATACCCTCTCCGAGTATGGTCGGTATATGGTATACTGTATCTTTCTAAAATAAGGGGGGGGGTCGACACGCGGTAAGGGGACGCGATATCTCGAAACCTTAAATCCTCCCACGCGTGGTTCATTCAGGCAATTTGAATCAATGAAGTGACATACGAGGGGAAGGAGAGAGGATAGGGTAGAGTAAGTTGGACCTTAACCCGTACGTACCGTTTTGTACTCATTATCTGAATTAAGATGAACAACGTCAGGCTCTCCCAACGGTGTCAAGATAAATTTCCATCAGCTGACATTAACCGATAAAAGAGCTTTTGGGAAAATTCTTTCTCACCACTACCAACACCACCCACGAGTACTATGCAAATCTTTCATTCATTCTTTGGAAACTCACCGACCCCACGCACCGCACCCGCTCTTACTAAAACTTTACGCTTGTAGATAGCGCGAAACAGACTCGAAAAACCTATGAGGGAAAAGATACTAGAAAGAAGAAGAAAAAACACGTGACACCAAAGCTAGCTTTTTCCCACCTTTTTAAGGTTTTTTGGTTCCCCGAAATATATTTCGTAGACAGTTACTGACTTAATTAAAGCTTGGCGCTTTTCTTTTCTCTGAAATACAAGCGTTTCTAGCTAAAGTTGAGTTCAGATTTGAATAATTCTTCTTCCTAGAAATATTTACCCAAGTCCAAGGCTTAGCTAACATTTTCAGTGAAGAATTTACTACATTCACGTGAGTTAATAAAATAATGAATATTATTACGAATCAAAATTAAACAAGATACGAACAATATAGATTTTTTACTGAACCCTTCACGTTAGACCTATCCTTTTAGCAGAAAACGTATTACCAGGGATAGATTTAATTTTAGAAGTAGGAATGGAGAACAGAGTAATGTGGGCGCGCGTCAAAGGCCCGGACCCCCTTCCACGGGACGAAGGGGTATGAAAGAAGAGGAGGGTCATAGCGACAGAGGTAAAAAGGAATTAGGTATTTTTCACCGTCTCCGTCAGCAACGTCATCAAAACGTAGTTGAAGTGAACCAATAAGATAATTTAAACTTTTCGTTACGTGTTGGAGGGAGGGGCTCTGTACTGAAGTAAATACTAACCGTTCTCCACACCTACTTCTAAAATTTAATCTATCCCTGGTATTACGTAAAAAAGTATAGATGGAGAATTGAGACACGTATAAACCAACAATAGTGAAGAACAAAGGATAAATAAGTTTACTGACGGTATCATAATTCGCCAAGTCTCTGCGTGAAGCAGATGATATTTTGGTCTAGGGTAGGGTGGATGGCCAGCCAATCAAAGCCTTCTCACGAAATTATGTCATGACCTTTTACCCGAGGTCTACCGCGTAGAAAACACATAATCTCCATCAATATTTCAACATAAATAATTTGAGAATTTGACAAAAACCTTTGAGTTTCGTCCATTTCGAACACATGAGAACACGACTTTCCGCATTCTATTCTTCATCATCGTATGATGGTACAGTAGTCGTAGTAGTATAGCTAAGCCTTTGCACCTCTAACTTTACCGCTATTATTTCTTCCTTGTCTTTTAAACCCTGCATAGTAGAAAGGTTTTCTTTATTTTTTCTTTCTTCCTGCTTGGCACCCTTTTTATTTGAGAAAAGGCGTGAGACCAACGAGAAGTAAATGGATAGAGAAAAGAATAAAAAGCATTCTGGAAGGCTGGCGGAGGGATACATAAGGTGGGTAGAAAGGAAGGAAGAACCCGATGCTGCCGATGCTGCTGCTGCTGCTACCTCCAGTCCAAAGTCTAAAGAAAAACTTTTTACCCGCTCCGCTTTTAACGTAATCGAACGCTCGTTTTCAGAGAGGAAGGTTGAGAGATTTTTTGGGCTCTACTTCTTTTTCTTTTTTTTTTTATACCACCACTCTGACCCGAGTTCCTGAGTTTCCTCTAAAAGTACTTTTATTGTAATTGGATGAAAAGTATTGTTCCTATACATGGATTTCTTCTCATTTCTTGTAAAAAAAAACACACAGGGTAGGTATGCAGGAAACAAAATGAGCTAACAAAAAACTGTACTGGATTTTATTAATAGTACCTAATAACTAGCTATATTATTAGGTCTGAAATTTTTATTTATTTTGAATATGGTTAAATGACAGGGAGGAGTAGAATGGGAGTAGTAATGTGGGGTAAACTAGTATAGACCATTTCAAGAGGGAAAGACACGGGGGTAAAACTTTGCCTTCCATCAACGGTTTTTCGCGCCTGCGCTGTAGTATTTTTGAATCATGAGAGTACGGAGAGACGAATGGCAATGTATAAACCCCCTTTTTTTCATCGGAAAGGTCATTCTATACCACGAGCCTAGACCCCTCAGAGAAAGAGGGGTAATTGGTAAAATGGTTCCATCTTGTCACGTGGGCTACTATTTGTATATTGAGCTACTATTTTGCGCCCTCTATCCAACACAAAATGAAGTTAAGCAGGCCTACTACTTTCGAAAGCTCAATGTATAACGAGATTGGCTTGCGGTGTTTTAATCGTGGCGCGAGATATAGAGCGTTCCATGGGCATTTTGTTAACAAAAAAGGCAGGACGTTACGCGATTGGTCGGAGGTACTAATTTAAATTTTAAAATCATTCAGAAGGGAGGTATATTTCCGGACGTTTGACGACACAAATTGGTCTTTATAATTAGTAGAAGAATCGATAACACCCTCCCTTTAAAAGGGTTCTGAATATTAGGCAACCCTGCCTATTAAAGTTCACCAACTTTAAAACATAACGAAACAAATCGATACAGTCGCTTCAAATTTCTACCTTGATAAGAATTTTAAAATCAAAACTAAATAGTACAGGTATAATTCTCTCGCCTCTTATCCGAATGAAATTCAAAATTCCTGAATGTTCGGAAAATATTTAGCCGACGGCTGTATACATCCACCAACCCCATTCCTCCATCGTTTCCTCCTTCATACAACTAGCTCCAACGATAGTAATCCTTCCTCGTAAGCTCCGCGCCCTATTTACACTGGCGGAAAGTTTTCCCTACTAGTTCTAGACGCATTACTATACCACTACACACTACGTTCTCGTACATAGGATCCCCATTTTGGGGTAACGCGTGCAGGCTAGAATTTTGCCTTCACCTAGACTCTAGGAGCGATGAGAATCGATCGTTTTGAGCGGAATTATATACAAGTACACGATGGCGGTGCCTCTAGCTCTAACCCTAGCCCAATTAAATTGGAAATTTCATAATTCGCTCGGACTTCAGGTTGCCGCTGCTTTGGAATACGTACATACGTACATACATACATATAGCAGCCAAGTCCTATGTAGTATAAACCCTTATTTAGTTTTCTATCTGTAAACCCTTATTTCTTTTCACCTCAACATGGACTCTCTAATTACAACCAGGAATGTTTGAACTTTGAAACCTGAGCACATCAGTGAGCTTTCCTTAAAAGTATCTTAAAAATCCTTGACCAAAGGAAGGAAAATCTTTTAGACGTTTTGAACAGATTTCATTGTGAAATAAAACGAAATTTAAGACCTTTTTCCCAAGGGCTTCTTTTGGGTTGCCTTAAGACATTTTTACCTCTCCGAGTGATGATGACGTCACGGAGAGGTATTACACTGAACATGTCTGTGTTTGTGTCTGTCACCGCGTTCGCAATTGGCAAATTGGAGCAAACGTGTTCGCAATTGGCAAATTGGAGCAAACGTGTTCGCAGAAAGCAATATTAGCTTCTACTGAATTATCATCGTTAGGATTAAGAAGTACGCGGCGATGGGCTAGGTTACGAGAAACGTCTAACCTCCCAATGGTATAGGGCGTCCACCAAAGGTTCACGCAATTGCGGCTTTTCTTATCATTGACTGTGAATCAATGGCTAAATTTCCAAAATTTTTTAAGAGGCATACGCTTGAATTCAAACGTCAACAATTGCTATGCTTAAAATTAGTTTAGGAATGGAGTTTCTTAAAACGATTTAACTAGAATTAAGGTAAATTAATGACGATTAAAATAATTAATATCAATTATATTTATTTAATTATTTAAGAAAAAACCTCTTAATTGGCCATATGCCTGATCAGCGCACATGGGCATAGCGGCCAAAATTGGAACTATCATAAGGATGAGCTTAAAGTAGTGGCACTCTATGTTAACTCCCTATAGGGCATAATAAGTCAAACCCTCGGAGATGCCATTACTCCATTTTATATGAGCTAAGAGCGGAAAAACGTATTTTATAAATTTTACACCTGTAAAATCTTTTAAAAAACACTTGGAACTTGTATTTCAACTTACTTTCGAGGAAATACCACCGTTTTCTGAAGGTAAGAGTATTTTTTTATACATTTATTAGTAATAAAAACATTTAAGGCGAGCTAAGCCTTGGTCATGGCCATAATGTAGATTTTTGCACATAGAGTGAATCACTAATCTGCCGTGTTTTACAAGACCAAGGCTTAGCTCGCCTTAAATGTTTTTATTACTAATAAATGTATAAAAAAAGACTCTTACCTTCAGAAAACGGTGGTATTTCCTCGAAAGTAAGTAGAAATACAAGTTCCAAGTGTTTTTTAAAAGATTTTACAGGTGTAAAATTTATAAAATTATAAAATAAGTTTTTTTCCGTATAAAATGGAGTAATGGCATCTCCGAGGGTTTGACTTATTATGCCCTATAGGGAGTTAACATAGAGTGCCACTACTTTAAGCTCATCCTTATGATAGTTCCAATTTTGGCCGCTATGCCCATGTGCGCTGATCAGGCATAAGGCCAATTGCGTCTTGACTCGGAGAGGTTCATTTTGGTTTCCCAACTTGTTAAGTTTGTCATAAATGAGAAAATAGAGTCTTCTTTAAGTCTCCAATCTGGTTTTAAACAGTGCTGAAATTAAATTTGGAATGACCTTGATATACTAGAATCGTAATTCGTAGTATCTCCTTGCTCGTGTCGTGGTTTTCAAATCGACAAAATGAACAGTTTCCCAATTCCCTATGGGGTTTATAAAATCCATGGTCTCAATTCCTTTCCTCGTTTAGTAAGTTTCCCATTTCGTTCCTCATCGAGAAAAATTTTCCCCCTACAAAAATCTGACACTCATTCCCTCTCATTTTATTTGTAGAGCAAGAAGAGCAAATATTTTTCCAAGGAGCTTCTACCGTGCTAACTGAACTGCAGTACAGCACTGCAGCTGTCAAAGTATGCTACATTATTTCCTCCATCAATTGCGTTCATTGTTAAACAGATGGTTCAGAGCAATGTACTCTTACTTTAAATTTAGAAAAAAAAAATTCCACGAAATTCGAAGCGAAAATACTTGTTGAAAGTAATTAGGGTATACCTCTGAGATGCGTACGAAGGCTCTTAATTCAAAAGAGACTTTCTGTGGGCGACCGTTCACCTCAAATATCTCAAAGCAAGGATGACAATCTTTCTTGGAATCGGGCTTCAAAAGTCATTATGCACACCTTTCACAAATTCTTGATAAAAAAATAGCAAATTGAGAACTATACTGTATAATTTAGTCACGTTATCGTTGAGAAACAGTTTTAGCGACATAGTGACAGTTAAGTGAGTTTCTCCAGCCAGGGTACTGGGTATAAGGATTTATAACAACAGCTAGATTAACAATCACCAAAATAAAACTTCATGAATTAGATTCTATTTCTAAGACACAGGGGGCATTGTCGACGTTTCCATACCGCTCGACCCTACCAAACGCCACTGAGGATTCTGGGAGGACCTCGTTGTCGTTCCGTAGATGGAGGTAGAGGCTTCGTAATAGGCATAGAGATTACGACTCCTCTCACCTCTCTCCTTCAAGCATGGACCGTTGCCAAAATCCATTATTATTTTTCGGAATAAGGATTTCAACACGTATCTTAAATTATTTTGTGTTTTCTTTTTGAACCAAAGTTTAATAATTAATCAACCAAAATCATAGCTATAGCAGTCAACCAATGACATCTCATACAGATATTTAAAACTCTGCTTCATCTAACTAACTCCTTGGAAGAAGGGAAGATTATCTAATCCTCTATTAGTGTCTTACACTCGCCCTTCCTAAAATGCTCGACTCGACGTTAAATCATGGATCTTAAAAACTCTATAGGAGATAAGAAAAGTCGACACTTCATTGATAAGAAAATCAGGGTCATAAGTGAGTTAAGAATTCTGGTATATCAAGGTCATTATTATTTTAATTTCAGCACTGTTTAAGGTAGGCGCAATTGAGGGTATAAATGAGAATGTACATTTTTAGAAAGTGCGCACTAAACGGGCTAGAAAAATTTCCTTTCTATTTCTTAACTTTAAATGCTCTCAGGGTTGCCAGTTATTTGTTATTAGAGCATCTCCTGCAGGTTTGGAACTGAATGATCACTGAATCGAACAGAACTACAAGTTTTTCAATCTGTTGCAGATATGGGGGTTGAATTGTTCTCGCAACACTTGTCAGCACACTGTCTGTAGGCCTAGCCTCTAAATAAAACATTGTATATCACTATAAATTAGCCATGACGCGAGGAAACAAGATGTATTGTCCCTAAGCTCGGGTTGCAAAAATACTCCAATCCTCGTCCTCTTTAGTATTACAAAGTCCATGGTTAAATTACAAGACAAGTATTGGAAGGGAATTTGCATGCCAAGGCCTAAGGGGGTTATCCAATGATTACCCCTCTTTTGCATTATCGATGAACACAGTGGATGAATCGCAACCACCGTTCGACCGTTCCCAATCCCGGCCGTTTCATTTAGTTTCAGGGGGGGTTGAAGAGGGAGAGGCCGCCCCCCTTTAGCCTGATTATTATGAATGCCTCGCCTCGGTCCGTAATCCGATTAGCAGTATTTAAAAGAGCGTGAAATCAGACACCTGCCCTAATCCCGTTGTTACCACCCCGCTCCCACTGAAAATGGCCAAGGCTTAACGATAGGGAAAAGTGTATGGGTTTTCACCCGCAATTTAACTATAAAGTTTAAATTAACATTGCAGAAACCCTAAATCAAGAGGAACGGTTATATTTCTTTTAACTGAAAGCCTAGTGGAAACAAAACTACTTCCTAGGTTACCCCGAGAAAACATCTAGGCATAACGAGCGGTTTTAAACAATAGAAATTGAGTTTGTCATAAAAGAGAGCCAAAATAAACCTTAGGGACTCGGGCAACGGCAGTAAACCAGAAAATTCTAGCTTATTCGAAAAATACGATTTTTCCACATCTCAGTGTTTTGTAGCAGTCTTTAGAATCCTATTCAAAAAGTTTAGTGCGCCTTTAGGGTATACAGCGAGACCAAGGCTTAACGATAAAAGAAGCAGTAGGAAAAAATCTCATCCTGTTTTCCACATTTTTACGTTTACCAACGGTACAGAGGAGGTTAAAATAAATAAAAAAGAATATAAAAGGCGTAACAACAAAAGAAAAGGTACCAGTACAGTCCTGTGGTGCATGGTACAGTGCAATAACTTAATATCCTTTTACAAGGACATTGGCTTAAAGAAGAGGACACCGGGACTTTGAGAGCTGGCGGAATGAAAACGTATACAAGTCAAAGCAAAAAGGCCAGAAGAAAAAATCTCGTTTTTTCCTTTGCTTGACAAGCATGGCTTGCTATAACTATGGGTAAAATCAGAATGAGCATGCCGTAATATCAAAGGTGTTTACAGACACACCAAGTAAAGAAAGTTAATAATTAGAAGTTTTTGTTGTTGCATATCTACAGCGTAAACTACACCCTAAACTAATATTACTAGTATCACTTAAATTAATGTCAGAGGCTAGATTTTTTTAATTTAGTATTTAAAACAGAGAATTTGGAACTGTTTGTTGACTAACTAAAGTCAAAAGTCAATAGCTAAAAAGAAGAAGTCTCATACATCATTGAAGCTTGCTCCCGCTGTGTAATATCCGAAACCCGCCCCCCTTTACCCTCAGAATAGTGTCTACTCCCTCTGCGCATGGTTACCTTCTCGACCGTGGAACAGGGATTCAAGGGAACATGCTTGAATAGGTTCAATATAGTAAGTAGCAGATGCTACGTCAAGTACCAAGAATTAACGTTTGGGTCGCCACTATAGAGCACTATTTTTTATAAAACCTTGGACGTCAAAATAAATCTCCTCTGATTGGTTGGTTCGTCTAGGAGTTGAGAGTAGGGTCTCTTCCATCTCCTTTTATATGGCGTCCACAGTCAAAGGTGGGGAACTGCGAACCAGGCGCTTGTACTTTTGATTTTTATCTATGGGCTTTTGCTTAAACCTAAAAAGCAATGCAAAGATCTTTCGTCCATCAAAATTTTATAACTCAGCTTCATCTGCTGCTTAGCATACAGAGTCCTAACATGCACATGCGCCAGTTTACTTAATTGCACAAATAGTAGATACAACAAGCGTTTTCTAATGTACGTTCATTCAAATAATATAAAACTTCAAATTATTGGTTTCTGCTAATATATATAGCTTATTGCGCATTGAAAACTTATAAAGAGACGGACGATTCTTAAAAGAAATATATCAGAAAAGACATGATAGAAAGAGTCTTAGAGAATAAAAAAAAATTTCCCCATATCAGCTAGTTTTTCATCTTCCATCATAAAAATATTTTCCTCAATAAAGCTTGGCTGCCGTGGATAACATAAACCAAGAGAGAAGGGCTTTACGGTTAGGGTCTATAGTCAAAGTCACTCCTAAACTTTCCTTTCTCTGTAATACATATCTTTCTTAATCATAATTTTATAGTTCGTGTTGCCAAGACGAATGAAGATAACAAGTATTTACCAGAGTTTGAAATACTCTAACTAAGCCTTTGCATCAATTCACAATTCGACCGCGAAACAAGTCTATCATAATACATATATAATCCGAAGGGGATAATAGAAGAAGGATGACACTCTGTATCCTCTTAATACTTTAGTTACGCGACATGATTCTTCCAAGGCTCACCGGTCCTTTTTGTTTGCTCTCCTGCTCATCAAAATTCAGATAGGCATCGTACCGTGATAGGGTGAATTCTGTAACTGTTTGGTACTAAATCTTCAGCAATCAACCCACAAACCTTGATTTCTTGACGTGTGACAAAAACGCACAAGCGCATGCGCCTTGGAAAATAGTTAAGCTCTAATAGAGTATTGATGAGGGAAATATTTATCGCGTGTGTGATTTGGTTTAGTAACCTTGCTATAATAAATGTTCTGAAGTTGGGAAGAATCATGTTACAATTACCCCGATTTGTGGTACACTTCTCCTGAACAGAAGTATTATATACTTCTGATAATAGACGTCTTGAAGTGGATGAAAAAATATATCTCGGGGAACTTCCTGTCCCGGTGTAGCTTTCATTTCCGGCAGATTACAGGTGTCCGAGGTCTTACCCACGCATTGATCCTACATCCTCTCAACCGGATACTACTAGCTTCACATCCTCCAGGGCTCACAAACCTATCATCTTTCTAGCCCTACTCTTTTCTACCTAAAGATGAAATCTCTATTGCGACGCTTCCATAACCTTGGGTATACTGCATGCTAAGGTTCTATAAGCCCGCCGAAGATATAGTCCACAATATGTTTTGTAAACAGATGAGAACTCTAATTTGGGGAAGAGAAACATGGACGAGTTTCATGGTGGTGTTGGATGATCAGCATTTGCATCAGGCATTCAATGCTAATGATCAAAGCTTTTATTACCAAGAGATATCTATGGCTCGTTTACAGGTTGGTTCCTTCCCTATGCCAAAGGCTCCAAAGCTAACCAACAGCACCCTTCACTAACTATTACCAAGGAAGATGGAGATAGGGAAGTTTGGTCAGTATAGGAATCTCTCTTCACGAAATGTAGCAGGTCACATGACTTATATACGGCGTTAGTTTGAACTGCGCACTCTCGGTTGGAAACCAGTAGTGCCGCCTATCCTCAGCACGATGCGCACATGCACATCGAAGCCGAAAACGGGATTTTTGGGCGACCGGAGTTATAGCGTTACACGAAACTTCCCTATCTCCATCTTCCTTGCTATTACCGTTAACCTCAATAGGTTTCGATGATGGTATAAGGTACAAGCAAATATTATTTTACAAATGCATCTATAATATTAAAGATAAGAGGAATTAAGTTTTATTACTGGACCCTTCTTGTAGATCTCTCTGTGAAGTAGATCATACATGACGTAATGTTGGGCGAGCTAACCAACAGCTAACTAATACCTTTAACCTCAACAAGTTGCGATGGTTTATGGTAGAGGTGAAAATTATTTGAACAAATTCTACAGCATAAGAAGATAAGAGGAATCGGGTTTTACTTCAGGACCCTTCGCGTAGACCTTACTGCGAAAGGGTATCATGACGTAATGCTGTGTGAGGATTGTGATTGGCCAGATCAACTCCTTCAAAGTATAAACTAGCGCCTATAGGTCTTATTGAAAAACTTCATTTTTAGAAATCTTAATATTTAACTGCTTCCAATATTCATTATTTTAAACGCTCTTTCGGAATACAAAAGGAAAAATCATCTTTAGCCTGATCCTTACCGTCTAGTGGGGTTAGATCCCACTGACGAATGACGATGTACTACAAGGATAAAAATTATGACTGCCGCGCATGGGTATGACTACAAGTAACAAATCGTATATTTTGTATACTATAATCTCATATTTGTGGTCCTTTTTATTGGGTAGGAAGAGAAATACGTCACCATCGTGATTTTTGTTTCGAAGTATAGCTCTGTAATCAGGTCATAGTTATTTTTTTGATAGCAAGCTTGGTTGCTATTACTTATGGAAGACACGGCCGGAGGAACGAATTAGTTAGATACCGGTGCGGGCACTGGGAAACGACATGTACATTGATTCATTCATTCGGTCGGTCGGCAAGTCCAATTATTTACCAAAGTATTTCCTATAGGGTATACGTTCTCGTTCTGTTTTTAGCCTAAGATAATCCGGAAGGCTTTCCTCGAGCCTTTTCTTTCTTATCTTTTTTTTCTTTCCCTTACTATTACGTTTTACTAAAACTACTTCCACGTCAATGGATAAATATCATTAAGTATTAATCCGCGTAGGGTTAAATCAGGTGCAAAGATAGATTTGGTGGCTGTATATATCGCCAACAATCTTTTCTAGTTGCTTTCGTTTTTATTAGCTTACCGGATTGGGATGGGGGAAAAAACGAAAGGGATTTATTTCGTCATGTAATGACTAATAAAATATTGAAGGTTAAAGGCAGGCTAGCAAGTATTGGGATTATTTGAAGGTAGCTATAGGGCCTCGGGTCCCGGGATGTTAGGCGTCAGTTAATCCAGGGTGAAATTCATTTGAGCACAGTTACTGACCTAGCTCCACTTGACCATGTTGTATTTGCTCTCACAATTAAAGATTCCTTTCAATTAGAGGCCATCTTGGAAAATGGTGACAAACTAAGTTACCGAATATACGCGACACTCTGACTGCTGTTAACAGGAAAGTTTATATAGAATAACATTATACTTTTTAAGAGAATGGCCTTTTAGTAAATATAAAAGAAAAAAAATATTAAAAAAAAATAAGTGATCTCTTATTAGCGTTTAATTAGTCTTAAAACGCCCGCCATTGGTTTAGTGGCGTCTGCTAAATCGAACATCTTACCCATACTTTACATTTACCTCTCTCAGTCTGTGAAAGTTCAACCAATCCCGTAGGGGTAAGAGGTTCGGGCTAGCAGACGCCGCTAAACCAATGGCGGATAGCGCAGTAGTCCTTGTTTTTAAGACTAATTAAATGCAAATTATTTTGTAATAAGAGTTAAATTATTTTTTTTTGTTATATTTTTCCTTTTATATTTAGAATAAGGCCTTTCTTTTAAGGTATATTGTTATGTTACCTGAACTTTTCCTTTAACAATCTGAATATACAAGTTGCTATTTTTTTAAAACTCATTTCGAAAATTATCATACATAAAAATGTATGAATGTTACAGAATTTATGATTGCTTTTTTCTAGCACTAAAAGGTCACCCATGCAGAACTATTCATACCGAGTCAACTAGATTCACAAACTTAGATAAAAGTGATTTACACGACGATACTGGGTTTATCTTGCCGTCTTTCCTTTGATAGTAAATGCATTCGGTATAAGGCGACCAATGAAAAAGCTTAGAGTGGTGTTTTTTTGGAAGAGCTATATAGCTAGCTATCTAGAAATACCCTTATTGCCAATTTCGTCGTATTACAGTCCTGTCATGTCAAAACGAGTATAGTTAGTTGTTTTGGGCTCTAACCTTAAGACACGTCAGGCAAAATAAGATTTGTATTCTTTTATTCATTTAGTAACACCCAAGAATAAGCGTAAACTATAGTTTGATATATAATTAATTTTCGATTCATGGCAAATTTAATATTTTATCCATGTTGTCCATCAGTAGAAGGGTTTGTTTTTTGGGGGGTCAAACTGAACATCATGGGATGTACAACATTTAGTTACAGATACACGCTACCAGGGATAGATTTAATATTAGAAGTAGGAATGGAGAACAGAGTAATCTGAGCGCGCATCAAAGTCCCGGACCCCCCTTCCACGGGACGGGGAGGGGGTATAAAAGAAGAGGCGGGTCATAGCGACAGAGGTAAAAAGGAATTACCTCTGTATTTTTCGCCGTCCCCGTCAGCAACGTCATCAAAACGTGGTTTAAATGAGCCAATAAGATAATTTAAACTTTTCGTTTCGTGTTTTAGGGAGGGAGGGGCTCTATACTGGGCTATGAGTCGGACTGAAGTAAATACTAACCGTTCTCCATTCCTATTTCAAAAATTAAATCTATCCCTGGCGCTACCAAACATTGATTGTAATTGGCTTTACTAGTAAACACATGCTTTTACCAATTTAATAGAACACTTCTGCTTATATTGAAGGTTATTGAAGACTGATATGACTTAAGGCCTTCAAAGACGATGAAACTTTTGAATCAACTAGATGGGTCAAAAAGGTTGAGTCAGAAAAATTAGTCAAACGTTGTATCGACTTTAAAGGCTTTTACTCCTCATGAGTGACAATTTCTTTGATTTAGGCAGAAGTAGGATAAGAGACTAGAAGTAAAGAGCTCTAGCATTGGTAATAGATCCTGGGAATAGTGAAAAATTTGAGGATTTTATGCCGCTTCCATCGCGCCAACACTAGAAGGAAAAAAATTGGTCGAGTTCCAAAAACATTTCCAACCCCTTCCCCTCAGCCTAAAGCCGCGGAAAACGGACGCGGGTTCTTGAATCTAGTTCGGTTGTCTACTGCCGCGAGCGTCTCAGGTTTTGGAGGGAAAACTCAGAAACCGCTACCAGAGGGCAAACCGTTGGTGCGTCATCAAGAATATTCACTTTGGCCAAGTGAAGAATTTGGTTACCTCAATACTTCTAGTCCCTTATTCTACTTCTGCTTTAGGTGGCAATCAATGTTTGGGAGGCCATACCTCCGTAACAGAATGTTGTAGATCATATGTTCAGTGACACTTTCGACTCAGTTTGACCCTAAGAACGCACACCCTTTAATTTATGGCAAACTTATCAGAAACACCCTTTATATTTTATCCGCATATCCATTTCAAATGTATGTACATATTGACGGTGCACCTTTAACTTATGAATCAAAAATTCCCCATTCAATATATGATATCGGTTTCCCATTAAAAACCAAGGCATTTTATGAATATTCCATGAGACTGTGAGAGATGGAATTAATTTTAATAATATTAGACTAGATTATCGAATATTTTCTTGAGGATGAGTAAGGTATTAAGGCAGATTTAAAGAAATTTTTAGAAAGAAAAAATAAAGTTTCATTCAGACTCTAGACTTGTAAGATTCAACTCTTTCCTTCTTGAAAATTATTCCTTTAGTGGAAGGAATCTTCAATCTCTGTCTTCGCGTTAGTGAAAACTAGAGATCCTTGTAGGCGGTGTATAGCGAGTCACAGGCGGCATCGGGTCGACCAACGAGAGCTATAGGAGAGAGGCCGCCAAGGAGCTCCTTCGACCCGATTTTGAATCGCGTTCACACTAATCTTCTTTGCAAAAGTTAGGACACCCTTCATGGTGCAATTACCCTTAACGGATTTCTCCATACCGTTTTAATATTGACTAGTACTAACGTTTCAAAGTTGGTCAATGTTTGGGACTATTTTTTATGGGTGATTTTGAGTCTAAAATGTTAACTATGACATTTTGACCTAAGGGGCACTGTTTACGAGTTATGATTTGAGTGTTTTTCGAATGGCCCCTTAAATTTAACTAATTTAATAAAGGGGTCATCCCCAAAATACTCCATTACGCGTAAACAGTGGCCTTAACGGAAAAATCATAGAACATTTTCGACTCAAAATGTGAAAATCCGTGTTTAAACTATTAATCGCCTAGTTACCATATTGTTCCAGATTCTAAGGAGACTATTTATTTTGGGTTGTATTCTATGACATTATGCCATAAGAGTCACCGTTTCCAAGTTATGGTTAGAGTTTTTAACGAATGCATCTTAATTTAACCAAGAAGTGATATCTAGTTTATTAGGGAGAAGGTATAAATTCGCCACATTCCAGCTTTATCTCCAGTCCAAACGAAGGTCCGGAGTTAATACCCGCCTCTAAATTACCAGCAGCATCTCATTGGTTCTTGAAAACTCACGTCAGCGCGACGCGAATGACGAAAATTACGTATTTTCCGACTGAGGAGAGGCGAAATAGCTCAGCCTCCTTTTATGTAACCCCTTGTATTTTGAAAGGGGGAACGCGCAGATCTTGGGCATCTTATACCTTCTCCCTAGTAAACTAGATATCACTTTTTGATTTAACTAAGAAACTGAAAGACTAACGCTAATTTAATTAAAGGGTTGAACCAAAGCCGCCTAAATTCCGAACCCTGAAGACTAAAACCATATATATTTTGTACGCTTGTAATGGTGGAAAACCATTGACAGTTTCCGGAAGATCGAAACAATAAAAAATTAAATTTCATAATCACATGTCATGTTGGTCAAAAACTTCTAAACTAAGGGTAACACCAACCATTTATTCTCTATTTTGGAAGTCGCTACCGTCGTCTATTGTGTGAACGGAGCATTATGTGAAGAGGAGGGAAAGGCCGAATCGCGAGAGAGCTACAAGATGCTGGAGAGAGGGGGGGGAAAGGAGGTGGTGATGGCGGCGTCAGTTGCAATCGATAGAGCTGCCGTCCCACAGTCATTTTCTAACAAGATCTTGTGATAAATGGCGCGAGCCGTCCGTAAGGGTGCATGGCGGGAAAAGAAATTTTTTTTCCCGCCATCCTTTCCCGCCAAAATAATCCACCGACTTCTCAAAAACTGAATTTTCCAACATGTACGGAAAGATACTGCAACGTCTAAGGTTTTATATCAAAAAAGCCTGTGGAACGAAAGCATTTTTTCTTTTTAACCCCGCTTCTCCTTTCTAACTCCTTTAACAGAATGACGGATGTTTATATTAGGCTACAAGCGACGAGGCAAATATTTCAAACGTCTATTACCTACCATGCCGAAGATTTAAACACCAGTTTTTTAAATGGCGCCTAAATAGTATCCTACAAGTACTGAATATACGGAATGTTCCAAAAAAAAGGGTGGGTTCCATAGGCGATTTTCAGTCAATAATATTCTATTACATTTTGTGCTAAAAGAGACAGTTTACAAACTGTGATTGGAATGATTTACGGATGACCCCTTAAATTTAATTAAAAAACTGAAAGACAACCATTTTTAAATTAATTAAAGGGTCGTCTCTGAAACACTTATGATATTTTGAACCTAAGGGTCACTTTAACAAATTATTATTACCGTGTTTTAACAAAGATCCCTTAATTAAATTAGAAAACATTGTCTTTCAGTTTCGTAATTAAATTTAAGGGGTCATCTGTAAATCATTCCAATCATAGTTTGTAAACTGCGTCCCTTAGGAAAGGTTCAAATTTTTATATTGAAAATCGCCGACTATTCCAGCTTATCCCCGACTAACTTTTGTCAATATCCCTAATCATTTTATGGTGTTCACCAGAGTCCACTTCATCACAACTGGGCCCATCTTTAGCATTCCTCGAAGCAATAATGGTTTGATATACCAAACGAAATCCCTGACTTATATCCCTGACTTTTTCACCCACTTCCCAAATTCCTGATTTATCCAGGTGTTCCAGGTTCCGAATGAACCCTGTTAGGGCAAAAAGTCATGGCACATTATCGACTCAAATCGCCCATAAAACCCGCACTGTACTTCGAACCCATACCTTCTCTTTTGAAACACACTGTATTGCAGAAAGACACATTAATAGTTCTTAACTTTTCATCAATAATACACTGCAATCATAACCTTTAAACGGGTGTCCATTATTTTTGGCTCAAAATCGCCCACTTCGGTCCTAACACAATATTTGTAACACCCTGTATAGTTATTGCCAAGACACTAACTATAATATTAATTTAAATATTTATTGATAATGAAGAAAAAAAAGAATTGTTCAAACAGGTGTTACGTTATCTTTCTTGGCGTTAAGGTTTTGTTTTTAATAACGAACAGATAGAATACCAAAAAAAAAAGAAACCGACACTCACACCAAACACCAAGAAGCCTTTGTTTCAACAGGGGGTGGGGGGCGAAGGGGGTAACCAAAGACATGATACAGCAAACGTCTGACGCGAAATTAAATCGAAACTCGAACCAGCAGAGTTTTTGTCGACAATGAAGGAAAAGAAAGAAAAAAGAAAAATCTTGCACAAAAATCGCCGAGTAATCAAATATTAAAACTGAAACAGCTATAGCGAACCAAAGAAAAATATTGGCGAAACTTATATATATATACTGAAGCATCTAGAAGTTTATCAACAGAAGCAAAAAATTCGCAAGAAAAACAGTATCAAAGCTACGGTTAAAGCATAAGTTTATCATGCCTCTAAGTAGAGATATGGCTGCCACTCCTATGGCAATAGTGTTTGTCTGGCTCCCTTTAATGAAACCCTATACTCTCTCCGTATCATTTATCACCTCAACTTCAATACAAAATTGTACTGCCTAGCCAAAAACGGATTTATGGGATAAGAACGTCGGATCATAGCTTTAGCCTCTAGTACCATCCTCGCATACTTTATTGAGAAACTTCGTCTGCTTATATTTTGACTCCACCCACAAATTCGATCTCTAGAAGTAGCTATATACAGAATTTGTGGGTGGAGTCAAAATATAAGCAGACGAAGTTTCTCAATAAAGTATGCGAGGATGGGGAGTGAATTCGCTAACTCCGACGTTCTTATCCCATAAATCCGTTTTTGGCCTAGCCTAACCTAGCGTTTCTTTTATCCCTTTTAGAATGTTTCAGGACTGAAACCGCCTCTATCTCACGAGAGAGAGAGAGAGAGATTTTGGGGTTACTTAAGTAAAATTCGTCCCCCCCCCCAATGCCTGCCTAAACGAAACGTAAAAATCTCCTTTATTCCATTGGATGATTTTTTTTTTATTTGACCCATTTAGTAATCGTCTCGACCGTTTGGTGGCTGCACCGCGACAGGAATTTCAAAATTTTCTCTCTTCGGATCTTAGCGCTATACGAGTTCTGACGCCACAGTAGCCTGCGAAAGATGCCCAGTTGTAACCCATATTTGTGTACTTAGAGGCATGATAAACTTATGGTTAAAGGGATAGCAGTGAGTATTAAAATTAAGACTACCATACCATTTTGGTAGTTTTTTAAATACCAGAAAATTAATACCGTAATTATGCCTAGAGGCTAGTGGCTGTAGAAAGGGGTGTGGACTGTGTATCCCTCCCTCCGGGCGCGCTCTTGTAAGAGGGGATACTGTACGCGCCCAGTATGGGGATGACACTGAGCCAAGAGATAGAAGGGTATGACGTTTGCATACGTAGTACTGCCATAAGTTATAGGGTAGATTTATTTTATTTGAAAAACGGAAATATATCAAAAACGAAAAATGAAATATTTCGTAAGAGACGTCAGGGACAGGAATGAGTCGAATGACCTGAAGCGCGCAACTGGCAGAAGTGACCAGGGAAAAAAGATAGTGACTATCACCTTATCTTAAGCGTAATTATAGTATTTTAAGCCTTGGAGTTTTAGCCAAATTTCCTCGCGTCAACTATTAAAATTTTATTTTTTATTTATGGTAGAAAAATATGGGAGTACGAATAGCGGGAGAGGACGACACACGTTGAGAAATGTCGCGTTTTCTCTTCGTTCGCGGGTCATGTAAAAGGAGAGTACCTGGCTTCAACGCGCAGTCGCACCGACCCTTGTCTTGTCTGCTAATATTATAATACAAAATGTGTTTGTTTGTATTGGAAAGAGAACATTTTTACCATTGGTAAACTCCGTTAACTACCCAAAGTCATGGAATTTATCAGCTCGAAGTTCTTTGTGCCTAACAGATGTGCGGGGTCAAGTACAATGGCAATTCCTAACCCCTACGAAGACTATGATGTCAGCGATTCAATGGTTCGTGGTCAAGTTGCGCAGTAGAGATCTTACTAGTACACCTAACATTTTGTTTGCTATCTTCCCCAAGGACTCGAAATTGTAAAACTTCTAGCATACTTATTTCCAGTTCCACTCCATCTATTTTCGCGTCCAGGTAAAATATGTCAAATTTATAGGTCTAAATTGACTTCAACACAGTATAAGCATAATTGATTTCTCAGTCAAACTGAGATTCATTTTAGAACGTAACCATCTTTATAATTCCATAACCCAATTAAATCGCATTTTGATCTAGAGTTACTTTTGGTTCGCGTATGAGGACGTCGCAAGTCGAAGGTCACTTTAAGATAACTTTTAAGCCCCATGTAACGTCTTTGGATCCACATACCGGAAGTTCCTTCTTAATCCTATATATATAGCAGACGACATCGCGAACCCCCCTCCCCCCTGCCCTTTTGAAAAGGGACTGTCTGAAATATTACACATTAACTAATGGATATCTGTGTCTTCTTACAAGACAAAAACAAAAAAATACTTTTTACAAGATTTTTCTACTCGGTAAAGAAAAAACAAACAAAATAACTATTTTCGTGCTTAGTTTTCTCGAACTAATATGAAATTTAGGTAGGGAAGGAGGAATACGGTATATCGTGTCCTTAGAAAATACCATATTCTTAGCTTAGTACGCATTGGTTCTAACAAATTAAACCAGATACTCTAGGGAACTGAGTTCTGCCTGCGGCAACCAACCCCGCAGAAAAAAAAAACTTTTGAGCTATAGAGAAGTAAGAAGAGTCATATAGGAGGTAAAATTCGCGTCCTCCTTGCACAGGAACGCGGTAAATTCTCTCAGGAATATTGAACTACAACGACTTACGCCTAAGGTTAACCATAAGTTTATAAGATATGTTCCAGAAGTAAGACAGTACCTATACTTCGTTATGCTAGAGACAAGTAGTGATATCTAGTTTATTAGACAGAAGGTATAAATTCGCCACATTTCCAGCTTTATATCCAGTCCAAACGTAGGTCCGGAGTTAATCCCCGCCTCTAAATTACAACCAGCATCTCATTGGTTCTTGAAAACTCACGTCAGCGCGACGCGAATGACGAGATTTCCGTATTTTCCGACTGAGGAGAGGGGAAATAGCCCGGCCTCCTTTTACGTCCCACCTTGTATTTTGAAAGGGATACTGGGACTATGGCGCGCGAATACTTAGGCCTATTATACTTTCTCCTTAATAAACTAGATATCACTTACTGAGAGCTAGTTCGAAGGAGAACGACGCGAGAATTGACTAAAATCGGTTTTGAAGTCCATCATCCTATTTCATCTGTACTAAGCCTTTGCTAGCGTCTCACCAGGCGTCGCTTTAGGAGAATCTATGACGTTTCGCCCACGTCACTTCGTGACAAGCTTATGGAACATATCTTATGAACTTACGCTTCAACTTAACGCGAGCAGTGCGTCCATCTGGAAAATTAATATATTTCCTTCAATATTCTTGGATGATTTTAGTTTATTCATTTTCTATCTTCAGTATGACCTACCGGCAACCGAGAATCACCAATTCCCTTTTAGGTATAAGGGAATAACACATCCTACCTTCCCTCCCTCTCTCTCACTCTCATCTTGCGTATCCTCGCTATAGCGTCCACCTTTAGAAACCCAATATAATATCACTAGCTAGGCAGGCAGGCACCTGTGGAATCGTGGACCCTCTAGATTTCTCCTTCCTTCCTTCTTTTTGCAATCCCTATCGGGAACCGAAAAGTAATATGGGCTTTCTAAAAAATGGCTCAAACGCGAGCGAAAAGTCAGAGGATAAAAAGGTTTTAAAGAAAAAAAGTCCCACCCCGGTTTAAAAGAAGCCTGGAATATTTTTTTCTTTTAAAAGAAACGTTGCTTATATTAAATTGGATATAAAAGTATTGCAGTCACAAAACGTGCTTCATATTGCTAAGCCTACTTTTTAAGCCTAAATAATAGATTAGGCTTAACCTCGCATAAATTAAATTGAAAATATACAGGATGTTTTTGAAAAGTCCATCAATAATGAAGGAGCTAATTATGTCCTTGAAAATACGCAAAAGATAGAAAACTCGTGTGTATTTGAAACACCTTTCCCCAATTAAGGGTAGTGTTCTTTGTTTAAAACAGAGCATACCTGCCCTTGGTGCCATTAACATAAGCGCAGTCCGTGATGTTAAATACTTGACAGGTATTTGAAAATTGTTCGAATGTAATGGGTGCTGGGAGATCTTTAAACGCCATGAAACTTGGGATTGGCTTGAAATTACCGTTGTAGGCATACTTCTACACATTTTATACCCTTCTGCTGAATAAAAGTATAGAACGTTTTTAGATTGAAGTGTATAGAAATTGTCCGATAGTTCTAAACAAGCTGGTTAATCGGTTCAATGTCGTACTCTAATTGTTGGATATTTCCATGTTTTAGGGGCCATATCTCCGTTATCAATTGTTGTACATCCCATGTTCTTTGATACTTTACACTCAATTGTGCCCAATAAATACGGCCCATTATCGATGGACTTTTCAAAAACATCCTGTATAAGCCTAATTATTAGACACATTTCTAGCTCACTTATTTTTAAAAGAAGATTAAATGTACTTTGAATGTAGAATATTAAGAACTGAATGACATAATTGTGGAATAAATGACAGTATCCTTTCCGCGGGAAATATTTGAAAGGAAAAAAAAATCGAGAAACGTCTTAAAAATCTCCGCAATATCTTTCTTCTTTTGAAGAAAGGGTGATAGACATTTAGTAGAGTCGAGATAACATTAAGAAAAAAAAGGACAGTCATCATCTCCATACTATCCCAGTATCCCTTATTTTAAAGACAGATATAAAAAAAGACTCCCTTAGAGAAAATAGCCCGCAATCTCCTTGACACATTGACTTGTCAATGGACTTGACCAACAGACCTTTTCATTCAAACCTAAACCAACCTTGTAAAAGCAATAAAAATCCCTTATACCAAAGTAAGTCTGAATTAGAATCCAAGCGTTATATCGAAAGGGCCTATTTTTTTAATGAATATGGGCTAAGGCTTAACCATATCGTAGTACCGTGTTATTTTAAAGCCGCCCTCGTTCAAGGAGTATAAAAAAAATATTAACTTCATACGCGGTTTATTTGTTAATACATATGAAGGCAGGAAGCGTGTTAAATCCCAGGTATATATTATCCATACCCCTGGCCTTGTCTGTTTCATTCATAAAGGCAACGCGTATATGTCTCAAGATAAAGCTGGAGCCCTTAAAGTCTGCTATATAGTTAAAGGGATACTCCGGCCTTGATTTTTTTCTTTTTAATCAAAAGAGCGTATAAAATAATGAATATATCAATTGGAATCATGTTTCTATCTACAATATTAAAGAAGATACCAGCAATTAAGTTTCCCCAATGGACACTACGCGTTAGGCTTCTCAGTGAAACACTGGTAAGCACCCTTATTGGAGTCCTAGACTAGTACCACATGACTTATTCGTCCAATAGGGCAACGCCTAACGCGTAGTGCCATCCATTACGGAAATTTAATTGACTCGTATCTTCTTTAATATTGTAGATAGAAACATGGTTATAATTGATAACATTCATTATTTTATCCGCTATTTCGATTAAAAAAGAGAAAATACTAGGCCAGAGTATCCCTTTAAGGCCACAGGTCGGATATAAGGATACAAGGAAAGGCCATTTACATAATAGCTAAAGCCAGCTTCGTATAAATTTTAGCGATACCCACGTCTTCAAGATCAAGACTATATGACAGTATCTTGTCGGCGACCTTAGAAATAAATTTGACAAAAACTTAAAAAGAGAATTCCCCATCATAAATAAACGACGAAGACCCTTTGATCAGTGTACTATAATTAAATATGCTTTTTTTTCAGTTAATTTTGGTACAAGATTAATAATAGCTTTAACTAAATCTTTACTTGTTGTTTTCAATTAATTCAATTTAATTCGCTTATAATAAAGTGCTTTCAATAAATATCTCAGCTAATTATTAATTTGACATTAAATTAGGCTGTACCGTATTTACTTGGGGATAATTAACCCGTCCTTGCACGTTAAGCCTTAGTCATTACAGTAAATCGTAATCAGTTAAGTTAAACGGTTTAAATATTAAACTGAACTGAAATCCGAATCCTGGTAAACAAGCCAATGTATATATTATAATATAATATAATATACAATGTTAATAATAATTAAGATAATTATTTAAAATACTTCACATCATAAATGAATTAAAATATAATTTAAAACGAAGAAATTGTTTGATTGAAACTTATTGTTTGACTTAAATTATATTTTAAATCATTTATAATTAAGCATTTTAAATAATTTTAGTCACTAATTATTAACATTGTATAGTATTAACTAGTATAGTAACGAATGAATAAAGAAAATTATAAATATCGCCTGGAACAGATCTTCTCCAGGGAGAAGATCTGTTCCAGGCGATATTTATAATTTTCTTCAACCGGTGCTATGCGTGGTAAACACTTCTACAGGCGCGTATTGAAAATACGTAGGACACTTTGCCCCTGTATACACTCTTCCCCGTGGTGATATATTTAAAAAATAACCTCAAAAATAAATAAACCTTTTCTTTTGCATGAACCAACAAAACTAAAATATTCACGCCCTCTAGAAATTCAAAAATATGTTAAACCATACCTATAGAACCATTTTAGTAAAATTTAATCAACCCAATGGAAGGGAAAAAAATGCATTTATTTATATATATATATATATATATATATACAGGGTGTTTCTGAAAAGTCCATCACAAATTAAGGGGCGTGTATATGGGACCAAACTGAGCGGAAAGTACCAAAGAACATGGGGTGTACAACATTTTGTTACGGAGATATGGCCTTCCAAACATTCGCCCCTAAAACAAGGAAATATCCAAAAATGAGGAGTAACACTTAAGACCGACTAACCAGCTTGTTTAAAATTACTAGACAATTTCAATAGCCTTTAATCGAACAATTGATTTCTACCTTTACTAATCAGAAGCGTATAAATGAGTAGAAGTATGCCTACGGTGGTAATGTAAAATTAATCCCAAGTGACATGATGTTTCAAGATCTTCCCAGCACCAAGTAAAATGGTTCTGATTGAAGGGACTTTTATTAGCACAGCGTAAACAACGTTATTTTCAGGAATTAGTCCAAATGTCCACGGGCGGCATTACAAAAACGAGGCAGTCTTTCGAATGATACTTGGACATGTTGGAAGATCCCTGGCTTGTTCCTGTTATCTCAAACCGTAAAAAGCTACGCAAATCTTCATCATCACGGACAACACTCTTGTACGTTAGGTATGACCTTGAGAAAACCTAAAAGGACAAACAGAATGTGGTTCATGCACGATGGTGCACCACCACATTTCAGCATCGCGGTCCGAAAACTTGTCAATAACATTTTCTTTGTGCATTAATCATGGCGTTTTATCTATGACACATGAAATACTTACTGAACGAAACAAATTAAAGTTTGTTCTTTTGTTTGGGACCACCTTTGTGGGCCATTAACGCCGAAACGTGGCTCTGCATTGTAATTGTTCTCTGGGCGAGTTTACTCTGTTGGAAACAAACAACACGCCCCTTAATTGCAGATGGGTTTTTCAAATACATTCGAGATGTCCTTTTAGGTTTTCTCAAGGTCATACCTTAACGTACAAGAGTGTTGTCCGTGATGATGAAGATTTGCGTAGCTTTTTACGGTTTGAGATAACAGGAACAAGCCAGGGATCTTCCAACATGTCCAAGTATCATTCGAAAGACTGCCTCGTTTTTGTAATGCCGCCCGTGGACATTTGGACTAATTCCTGAAAATAACGTTGTTTACGCTGTGCTAATAAAAGTCCCTTCAATCAGAACCATTTTACTTGGTGCTGGGAAGATCTTGAAACATCATGTCACTTGGGATTAATTTTACATTACCACCGTAGGCATACTTCTACTCATTTATACGCTTCTGATTAGTAAAGGTAGAAATCAATTGTTCGATTAAAGGCTATTGAAATTGTCTAGTAATTTTAAACAAGCTGGTTAGTCGGTCTTAAGTGTTACTCCTCATTTTTGGATATTTCCTTGTTTTAGGGGCGAATGTTTGGAAGGCCATATCTCCGTAACAAAATGTTGTACACCCCATGTTCTTTGGTACTTTCCGCTCAGTTTGGTCCCATAAACACGCCCCTTAATTTGTGATGGACTTTTCAGAAACACCCTGTATATATTCAAGTCTGAATTGGATATTACAATATTTCGTGTTTGAATTTTAGATAAGGAATGTTTTTGAATCATATTTTTTCATCTCCTTCTCTTTCGTGAAAAGATACAGCTCAAATTTACTTTAATTCTTACTTTTGGGATTCTAAAATTTACGATTAAGTTTAGGGTTAGAGCTTGGAAGTTTTTTTTTTCTTTCCTGGAACTAAAAACACGTTTCCTTTTAGGAAGTTGTTGCCCGTACGGCTCTTAACTCGACGAACTTTAAGGGTTAAATGTCTAGCTGACGGTTTTACACCGTTCAAATAGTAGCTAGGCCTAACTTTCAGCTTGAGATCGCCGTAAAGCTAAGAGCACGTGAAAGACGTCAAGGGGATAGAAGGAAAAAAAAACTACTACAACCTTAAGATACGAGTGACGTTTCTTAAGGTGTCCTAAGGGAGGGTAAAGTGTAGTGGAATTCAAGCTAAGCCTAACTTTACAATTCTTTTGGGCAATTAAGTTAACTTCCTAAAGACTTGGCGTTCAAATTCATAGCAGATAGGGTGAAATACGTCAGCTGATACTATTCGCCCAATTATACAGTAACGACATACGCTTTACAGATAAGCCTAATGAGTTAACCTAAGTGCTCATAAGTTAATTAGTTACTACGAGTAATTCATAGTAGATAGGGTGAAATACGTCAGGTGATATTATTCGTCAAATATAATTTTATCCGGTAACGTCATACGCTTTAAAGATAGGCCTAACGAGTTAACTTAATTGCTCATATGTTAATTAGTTACAACGAGTAAGTTTAATAATTTTATTACGTTATATTTCTACTCCATGCTTTACCATCCTTGATTTTAAACTTTAAAACATATAGGGTGTTTCTGTAAGGACTATGAATGTTATAATTGGGCGATTTCGAGTCGAAAATGTAATTTCTATGACGTTTTCAAGCTATGTTTGGAGTTTTTACGGATGACCCCTTAATAGGTTGAGAAAACGGTGGCCCGGACAAGAAAATTTCGTAGAACAATTTCGATTCTAATTCACCCAAAAAACCCAACCCCTTTAATACCCTGTATGCATAACGGTAGCTGCTAAGCTATCAGCTGATGCAGGTTCGATTGCCGCAAACGGAAAGGGAATATTTTATAATGTTTGAGTTGAAATTGCTATTGCTGATATGATTATTGTTGCGAATCACGATTTTGCACGATAAACTCAACCAGAGGGTTACAAACAGACAGATTAAGCTTTATGTTTCTTATTATAAATGCATAGATTGACACATAGATTCAAAATCCATTAATCCATATACACTATCGAATTAAAATGGAAAAACTCTAGCATAAACCTTTTCTTTCATCATACCTTTAGGTTAGGGGAATATAAAAAGTATTTTTCCTAACTTATAGTAACGAGAATTTTGGGCAGCGTAAAGTTGTCGACCAAGTGTTACAGAGGCACATACACGTTCCACGCTTTACTACACACTCACTACACAGTGATGAAAATCAAGGGGAGAAAAATAAATAGTTGTTACCTTTTCTTTAAGAAAAAAAGTAACCTTTACTTTTGGGTGAAAAAATAACTTTAAGAAAAACCAAGAAAATTTAGAATCCAGATTGACACCACAGTGCATGGTTACACTCAAAGGCGAGTCAACGACCGCCATTAGGCCTAAGTACCGCAGTATTTTCTTCTTAAAAAGAAACTTTTTAAAATCTTATAGCCTTTGAACAAACCCCATTTTCTGCCAGTGCAAATTTATAAATTTTTCTGGTTAATTTGCAGCGCCATAAGAGCAGCGGTTCCCAGTTAAGCTTGAAAGCTAAAGCATAAGCAGGATTCTTAAATATAGATGGTCATAGCATAGATTTACTACGCATAGATTTTTCTTCATTGTTTCAATATAAAATGTGTTTGAAATATTAACGTAATGTATTTTAAATTATTTATTTAAAAAAAATTATTCCTCACCTTTGTGGAGAAAGTGTTCACGAAAAGATGCTAGCGCTAGGACCATCTAGATTAAAGAACCATGGCATTTTCCTTGCCACCATGTCATCGGAGTTTAACTTAACCAAGAGTCAACTCCTCAATAGACCTTTTCGACGGGCAACCCTCAGTACCGGGACATACATTAGCGTCTCTGCACATTATCATGATACACCAAGACTACAGCGCAGGCGCCAAAAAGCGAGATTGAAAGCAGTTTTACCAGTGTCCTTCCCTCTCAGTTACAACGAAGTGGTCTATTAATTGAATTGACTACATGATGAAATTACGCAACTAAATTCAGAGTCTCTACTCTTAGCTGCAACTTTTACAAAACGCACATTGATGAAACAATACGCATTAGGCACTTAGAAATTGTAAATTTCGGAGCTTCCGCTATTTGCGTTGGTTATGGATGGGCACGGTTAACCAGGCGAAACTTAAAATTAGTTTTCTAGCTCTTTGGAAATCTAACCATCTTACTCTGTTATTTAATCCGCATAGTAATTAACTAGGTACTTTCAACAAGCAACCAGAATATAATCAAGGTGAAATCATTACCCAGGAGGCGAGCCGCCCGTTAATCTAGGGGGGGGGGTTATATGCCAAGGGAGACGAGAGAAGAGTTGAGCCAGCAACGCGCGGCGTTTATTCTCACCAGATGTCCAAATGAGTTTCCTCCTCGCATCACCTTGTTTCCTCATTTTCAATCTACATTAACGTAACGCCATTACGAAATGAAAGGGGGGAATACCAGATGACGCGAGTATATAGGTATATAATCCTAAATGAGGATAACTCGGAGCTTGTAGAAGGATAGAGTTATACACTCTCATAAACAAAAACAGTACTGAGGGCAATTCTCTAACTTTTTAAACGAGTTATTGCAAGTGATAACTATCTTCTAAAGGGTTGGTGTCAACCTCGTGCGTTCTACGAGAGCGCGATATATAAATAGGTGATTAGTCATAGGTGTCATCAAACCTTGAACGAAAATCGGCTGATGTCTCGCGAATTCCCTTCGTTCTAATAAAAAAAAGGGTGTTCAAGTTAAAATTTTAAAGTCTTTAGTTATAAAGCAAGCTATAACTTATCGACCTGCTTAACCCTTTCGATAAGCCTTAAGCTATAAGAATATTAGACGATTCTTAATTATCTATTATCCCGTGCAATTCCATCATAACAATAATCGAACAAAATCAATGGGGTTAACTTCTAGACTATCTTTGGGTTCAAGAAACATCTCCATAAGTCAAAGAATGAGACATAGACAGCGGCGTTCATTGGCGCCACTATATGTCTTAGAAGAATTTTTTTCTAACCAACAGACACATACTATTTAGTATCACTTTTGATCTCAAAGAAAGGTGACTTTACTTATTATTCTTAGGGTAAGATGTTGTTGGAGAAAAAAATGGTATCAGTGCAGAGTCTGGCTTCTTTCGTGATGGTGATAATGAGACATCACATGTTTAGGGATAAGCAATGGACAAGGCTTAGCACCGTATACGTGGTTAAACCAGACTCAACCCCAGGACTTGGAATCATTTTCTTTTTGAGTAAAATCAGAAGTATAATACTTCTGGAGAGAAGTGTACCACGAAGCATGGTAATTGTAACACGATTCTACCCAACATTTTACATTTGGAGCAAGGTTACTAAACCGAATCGCGTCGTTACTCTATTAGCGCTGAACTATTTGCCAAGGCGCATGCGCTTGTGGATTTTTGTCTAGCGTCAAGATAATCAAGGTTTGTGGGTTGATCACTGAGGATTTAGTACCAAACAATTATAGACTAAGAATTCACCCTAGCACGGTGCGATGCCCATAAAATGTGTGATGAGCAGAAGAGCAAACAAAAAGGGAGCATGAGCCTGGGAAGAATCATGTTACATAACTAAAGTATTAAGAGGATAGAGAGTGACATCCTTCTTCTATTACCCTCTTCTGGTAAAAGCCAGATATGTCTGAGATGTAGTATGTTTCTATTTTTTCTCCTTAATAAATAGCCATTATTTACACACTCTCGCATCTAAATCTTCTGATTTATTATAAGATTCGAGAGAGGAAGGAGTAAGAGATACTTTAATTTATGGAGACGCTACAGATGTAGGAGGTATAAAATTCGTTGATCCTGATAGTGGATTGATTGTTTTTCCGTTCAAATAATTCTTGTTTAGCTAGTAATCTTAAGAGATGTGAAGAAATTTATGAAAAATGATTTCTCCCTTTCATACCGTTGTTCGAGGGGTTAGTCATTCGCCAAAATTTTGTACACTTGATTACTGATTTCCGATTATTACTGAACGAAATCCTTGATTTCCGTTATTACGATTATTTTAGCTGATTTCCAAAATCTTTACATTGATTTCCGTGATTACGATTATTTTACGTGATTTCCAAAACCTTCACATTGATTTCCCGTTATTGTCGCAGATTACTTGTGATTCCTGTTTGAATTACAATGAATTCCGGTGATTTTTTTGGTGAATGCATTGATTACCACTGGATTCTTCGTGAATTTCGATGAATGCAGTGATTATTTCTATTTCAACTGATTATAACTTTTATTTTGGATTTTCTAATTCCTCGATTTATTACGCGTGATTATTTCACGAAATGTGTGATTACCGAGGTGATTACAAAAGATAACTAGTATATCATGTGATTATTTCTTATTTTCTTAAGATTTCCTGTGATTATCGGATATTTCTGGTTACCTTTGACTACCCACAAAAGTGATTTTGATTGCTCATGATTTTCTAAGAATTCAAGAAATCAAATAATCGATTTCTGCGATTTTGTACACCTTATTATTATTAAAGTGACTAACCCCTCGCCGTTGTTGTCAAGATATTTTCATATACGGAAAACATTACGTAAATTTCTTAAGTGCAACTCACTTCAAACTTAAATATTTAAATAAATTTTCCTTCCATACAAAAGAGAAAGCGGCTTTTTCTTACGTGTTGAATGCTTTATATTTTATGCATTGCATAATATGTATCTTGTAAAGGGTAATTAATTATTTTGTCATAAAGTTTAAATTTTTAAAGAACGAATAAATTTATACGCGCATCTTTTATCAAAGCTATTTCAATTTTAGAACTTAAAATGCTCATTTTAATCTTATTATGTGGATTTAATTATATTATTTAATGGAAATTCTAAAAGCAACTTTAAAGTCCGGTCCTACGCTAAATTCTTGTAGTTTTAATGTAAGAAAAACAACAGTTTATGCAACAATTCCTTAAACAATTTTCGCTTAAAGGGAGGGTGAAGTGGAAAATTAAGTGTTTATCAAATCTCGCGATAAATTTATTTCGACACTGTGCGAGTCACGAGAATTTTGTTAATAAAAAGGTAGGGGGTTACGCGATTGGTCGGAGGGGCTTATTTCAAATTATACTTAAAATCTGAACCTAATTTGAATTTTAAAATCATTCGGAGTTATTCCCTGAATGTTTTTTGTCTTATAATTAGTAGTAGAATCGATTAAAAAAATCACTTGATTTTCCACTTCACCCTCCCTTTAAGAAAATCCAGCGTGTTCTGGATAGAACTCGCGTGTATATAATTAAGAAACCGAGGCTTAGAGAAAACGAAAAATATTTTAGCAGCGGCAGCTTTTCGAGCAATAAAAGTTAAAGGCCGGAGTTTTAGGTCTCCTAAAGCATTATGGAAAGCCGTTTGCGCTTATTATAAAACATAATGTACACCACTTTTACGAACGATTAGACAAAATTTCCGTTGAGCGTACGTACCACAACGGCAGCCTCATAGCACTTACAGAAATAACGGTTAAGTTCCAGATTTAACGTTGAAATTAAGCTCGCATTGTATGGTCGTCTAATACTCATTGCAAATCACGGGTGCATGAGGTCTTTCACAAACACGTGGGATAAAACCGTATCAGGTTGAGATGATAGCGTGTACGAAGTAAAGGTGTACAGCCATAGATAAATGAATATATACAAGCGTTTAGATACCCTACACTATTTTACTGGGGCGGAGCACTTTTAGTGCGCCATCTATAGACCTTTTCGATGTAAAGAAGGGGTAGGCAACCCCCAGTATCGGGATATACAGGGATACATTGCCGTCTCGGCGCACTGTCATGATACAAAATCACTACAACGCAGGTGACAAAAACGAGACGGAAGGCCGAGTTTTACCCCCATTTCTTTCCCTCTTAGTTACATCGAAATGGTCTATTGATATATAATGAAATAAAAATAAGTTAGAGACATTTTCAGTTTAAATCGCTTGATTTTACCATAACTAAATAAATATAAATAAATATAAAACTAAGTACATATTTTTAGATTAGAAGTTCTGTTAAGCCTTTTGTGAATTAGGCTTAATTGGTGTGTGCTCTTTGATGACTATTCTCCTCCCGTTTTATCTTTTCTATTTTATTTCAATTCAGGAACGATAGATGGCGTTTTAAGACGGTTTCCCCAGAACAACATTGTTGTCTGCTAGTTGTGAGCTAAGAAATTAACTGACGGGACTAATCTGAGATAGGGTATCTATCAAGGGTATTATGTGATATCCATAAGTGGATAAAGATCCACTTATGGTGATATCTATGGGTACAACTTTCCTACAAGCTTTCATTACAAAAAGGGACCTAGTTTCGTGCGCGCAGACATTTCAACTTGATCTGAAAAGTTATTATAGTTCTTCCTCATTATCTCGGCCATTACTAGCAGTACGTTAGATCGCTGGTGGTCTCCCCCCTCAAATTTTAATTGCATACTTAATATATACTTAATGTTTTCTCCGAGTCGTTCATACTATCACCACTAGGGGGTGGAAGAGAAATTACCCAGGGTGCAAGGGGAGGAGGATGAAGATACCCATTGCTTTTTCATACGCTATACTTCACCTTCCGGAAATTATCAACTCGGAACAGCCAGGGGTAAAGGCCATGGTACGGGTTTATACCTCCTATCTTTGGAATACAGTTAACCCTAAAACCTCAAGTTTCCGGCAAGGGGGGAAATATAGGGTGAAGGGAAAATTAAAATCGTTCGTAATTTTATCTGATGAACAATTATAAACTCCCTCCGGTGGCTATCCGGATACTAAAAATAAACTGTTGCTTACCAAAATTAAATTAGATTTTAAAGGGAGAGACGCACAATAATCTTAAATAATTTGAGAAACTGGTTTATTTGCCCAGGGATAGATTTAAATTTAGAAGTAGTAATGGAGAACAGGGTAATCTGGGCGCGCCTTAAAGTCCCGGACCCCCTTCCACGGGACGGAGGGGTATGAATGAAGAGGCGGGTCATAGCGACAGAGGTAAAAAGGAAATCAGGAATTACGTATTTTTCGCCGTCTCCGTCAGCGATGTCATCAAAACGTAGTTTAAATGAGCCAATAATATAATTTAAACTTTTCGTTACGCGTTGGAGGGAGGGGCTCTATACTGGGCTATGAGTCGGACTGAAGTAAATACTAACCATTCTCCATTCCTGCTTCTAAATTATAATCTATACCTCTTTTTATGCCTGAAAAGCTCATACCAACAAGTATTCATAATTATTCGCATAGAATGCCCACAAAAGCTGTAGCTGGGTATCAATACGTCAAATATTGTATCTTTTGGTTAGAGATTTACAACTCCAAGATTAAGAGTACTGCTTTGAAGCATTCCCTTGTAGCCTGAATGATATTTTAATAAGTTAAGTAAACATAACTAGAAAAATTTAATCCATCACACCCCATTTATATTTGACTTAAATAGCCGATGACTGAGTATTCAATCGTCTATGTTTATAATATTTGAAAAGGAGATACACGATATATCTATAATAATATTAATTCAGCGATCAAATATTCAAAAGAGGCTGCAGGAACTGAGAACATTCATCTCTCTCTTTGAAAGGTTTCTCCGAGAGCTAACACAGATATTGAATAGCTAAGCCTTTGCTCTACCCTCCCTAGTATTTTCCATTTCATTGGAGCCATGCATCGAGCACTAACTAGCGAAGTGATAGGTGGAGGCGTGAGAGCGGAGAGACTCCTACAGAGATCAGGGAAATGAGGAGATGATTTCGAAAACGGATTAGACTATACAGTTCGATACAAAACAGGGAGGCGATATACAACAGGAGATGTTTTAAGCCTTTAGTACTATCGAATGTAGCTTTTAGTATGTCAACCGTTACCCAACCAACCTAACAGTTTTACTCCAGTCATATGAGAAGTCATAATTTTCGAAGTTAGAAAGAACGTGAGAACTTAGTGTTTACTAAGTTCAGAGGAACATGAAACTATCCATAAAAATATTCCTTAATTAAGTCTTCCCTCGAGGACATTTAAGGTTGGTCAACTTGGTCTTGACAATTATACCATTTTATGAAGATCACTTTATGTTATATTCATTTTAATTATATGAAAGTTGTCCGTATATGGCACCTAAATTTGAATTATTAAAGTGAAAATTGTTTCAAATCCCTATTTCGTACATTCATTTAAAATAACAAGTATAATTCATTAGAATTGTTAAAAATAATTCTAGGAATTATGTTTCGGTTACCGAGAAGCAAATATACTGTTAAAATCATTGGTTTAGAACTTTAGATTTACAGTGTAGAGAAAATATTACTGTTTTCACTACTATCACGCTAAAAAATTTCCTCCTGTATCATATTTGTTTCAAACCCTAAATAATTTAACTTCCAAGTAAATATGCTAACTACAACACGATAGCGCGAATAATAAATTCGCCTCCTGTATTATTTTCCTTTATTCCCAAAGAAAAAAGCGTTGTAGGCTATAGGCCTACTTAAAATATTCATCTTAAAAAATTTATAGTAGGTGGGTGTGTGTTTCTTATTTTTACAAGTGCAAGTAGATAGATGCACGGAGGGTTAAAAAATTTGCATTCTTAATAAGGTTAAATAAAGGTTATTGAAGAAACGATGTGATAGGGATTCTAAGCTTGCTGATTCCCAAACTTTTTGAAGCCTTTGACCCTAGGCTTGAACAAAATTTACGATTTTCCAAGAATTTTCCACAGAAATGTTTCTAAACCTAAAGCGCTGACACATGTTTGAAGTAACAAAATATTACAGATGTTGGACCAACTATGTTTGACTTAAAAACACACGTTTTGTTTCGTAACAAGACTTCGCGTCGAAGTATGAAGTTAAACCTTATTCCCACTCAGGTCACTATCTATGTCTACCTGACTGCGCGGCCATTTTGAAAAATGGCGCTCAGAAATGTAAAATAATAAAACTTTTAAATTGAATAACGTTCGCGCGTTTCAACCTATTTCATGAATATTTAGCACACCGGTTCCTTTTACCTATAGACTGGCTTTATGCCTTTTTGGGGTTCAATTTCCCCGCCATCTTTAAAAATGGTGGCCCGAAAATCATTAAAATGTCCAGACTGGCTGAGTGCCTTTACGGCTAGGTTTTTAAACATAAATTAAGACTTACTTACCATTTTCCATGAGTTGGGAAAGGGAATTCTCGAAGAATTGAAACCATATTTTAACAGCTTGAGTTAACACTTGCAGATTCACTTGGCTTCACGAACACGCACTTAATATAATCGTGTAAAATTTCACCGTCTTTTTCATACAACTCGAGATAACTTTCTCTCTATGTTGATCATGTCGCGACTTGAAGCAAAATGAGTGACGCTACGAAAAAAGAAACAAAAAAAAATTATCAATCAGAAAAAAAGCCTTGAACTTCATAACTAAAAAAGTACCTATAATAAAAAAATAGACGAGTTTAAGGCATTCGTTGCTATTTTTTTATTCTTTGCAAACATGTACTATTATTTTATGAAACCAAGCATTGTTTTAATGCTGTTTTTAAGGCATCTTTAATTATCACTCCCAGGAAAGTTATTCCTCCGTGCAAAAGTCAATGAAAAAACAGCATTAAACAAAGATTAAGACAATTGGTGATAAAATTCTCGTTATTTTTAGCACCAAGAAAGTTGGGAACGTACATATATTTGTTTTTTAAGAACTCGAAGCAATTCCAGTTTCCGATAATAAAAAAACTAGAGTATCTATAGGCCGAGTAGAGTCAATAAGCCTCTTCTATGTAACTAAGAGCATAAGTTTATAAGATATGTTCCATAAGTGTGTCACTCGTTAATGAGAGTTTGTCATGAAGTGACGTAGGCGAAACGTCATAGATTCTCGTAAAGCGACGCCTGGTGAGGCGCTGTCAAAGGCTTAGTACAGACTAAAGAGGAGGATGGACTGCAAAACCGAGTGTAGTCAATTCTCACGTCGTTCTTGAACTAGCTCTCATTAAGCCACTAGCATTACGAAGTATAGGTAGTGACATACTTATGGAACATATCTTATAAACTTATGCTATGCTAAGAGGGAAAGAAAACATTGCCTTTCATCTCGCTTTTCGGCGCCTGCACTCTAGGCGCTTTAGGTCCAGAGAGTGCGCAGAGACAACTATGGGTCAACCATCTTGCATGTCTCAATACTGAGGGTTGTACATCGAAGAGGGCTTATTTTTTTTATAAGAAATGTGAAACGCGTCATAATTTTTCCGCTTATTGCCTATAGGTGGCTCTATTAGTATCTTCAACTAAGGCGAGAATCCCGCGAACATGAAAATAGCACCACCTATCGGCACTAAGCGGAATCATGACCTGTTTCCCATTTCTTTCCAAAAAATAGGCCTTTGACGTCATTTTTGGCCTTTTGACACTACTTGGTCTATAGAAACTCAAGTACAGTACGGAATTAGGATCTAGGCACCGGAAATAAAACTTTATCCCATTCTCAAAGCATTTCTAAAAAAGGCATCTGTTTCGGACACCGCATCGAAACTCTCCTTCCTGTTTGCCTCATAAAAGATATTTCCCGCATCTTTGCCTAAGGCTAAAAAGTCTAGAAGAGTAAGATCGAACCACCCTTACCATCAATGATGAAACATTAAACATATCAATTAAATGAGAAGTAGATGATGGCGTAATGTTGTGTGGTGACTGTAATTGGCCACTCCATGAATGCATACTGCTAATAAGAATCATTGCGCCCCCATATATCCCATGTTAATTTTTATGAGGGTTGAATTGAATAAAATAAAATATATCCCCACACTCGAGTAATGTTGTAATAAGCCATATGTAACTTCAGGGATAGATTTAATTTTAAAAGTAGGAATGGAGAACAGAGTAATCTGGGCATGTCAAAGTCCCGGACCCCCTTCCACGGGACGGAGGGGTATGAAAGAAGAGGCAGGTCATAGCGACAGAGGTAAAAAGGAATGACGTATTTTACGCCGTCCCCGTCAGCAAAGTCATCAAAACGTAGTTTAAGTGAGCCAATAAAATAATTTAAACTTTTCGTTACGTGTTGGAGAGAGGGGCACTATACTGGGCTATGAGTCGGACTGAAGTAAATACTAACCCTTCTCCATTCCTACTTCTAAAATTAAATCTATCCCTGGTAACTTCAATCGTATAGTGCAATTACTCAGATTGTAACGGACCCTAGAAAATCGTCTCACGCACTAGCAATTTTCTTCTCAGTAAAACGTTTACGTTTTTCAGTGAACTGAGACTTGTGAGTCAAGTCAGGGGAAAAATCGTGTCTTCTGACTCGTGGTGGTAGGGCCAGCGCCCAAGAAGTCATATTGCTCAAACTGTAAATGTATACCATATGCCTTTAAACTATATCGCGTGAATTCATATGATTCTCTCGAAAATATTGAACGTAAAAACAAGAATTAGCAATTTAGACTGGGATAGGTGACTGTTTAGAGTGATTACTCTTAAATGAAAGGTTTATTTATCATTTAAAGGAGCATGTTTCTATGATTATTTCAAATTGGATGAGACATTAAAATAACTATTTACTGGTTTGGTGTTTGACAACTTTTGGCAAAGACGTTAAATAGGGCTTCAAACAAAAGGACCTTTGTGAAACGGTAACACCTCATTAGGGCCTTTTCTTTAACAATAGCTTTCTCGATCATGCCTCACTGACACATGATCGAGTGAGCTATGTTTTAGCAGACTATATATGAAAAGTTTTCGGATTCTAAAAGAGTCTGAACTAGCAGGGTGGGAAATAAGGATTTTTTAAGTGGACATTAGACCAGCGACCCCCCTGCATGGCCTGGAATAAATAAAGTGGTCCATGACCATTGACCAGGGCGCGTCGTCTACTAAACTAAAGAAGTAGATAATTAAAATATTTGAGTTAATGTCTGTTTACCCTTGAATTTTCTTAATGGTCCGGAGGACCACTAACCCCCCTCTGGTTTAATTTTTGAACTGGACCAGGTCATTTTTAAACTGGTCATTTGTCCTGTGCCACCGCCTTATTTCCCACGCGGGTCTGAAGTAACACGAACCTTTCTTTAAATAAAAACATCTTTGATGAAACTGAATAAATTCTTAACTATATAAAAAATGAACCTATACAGAAAGAATTTCGAGATAGAAGAAAATTCGAAAAAGGAGAAAATGTAAAATAGGGGGACCCCCCTCTCTCTCTTCAGTTGGAAAATAATATAAAAAGGTACATAGGGAATATGAAATTTTCTTCTTTCGATAGCGTTCTTATTCAATAGGGACTCTTTTTTTTTGCCTTCCAATCCTAGTTTTTTTTAGGCTTGTAAGTTGTAGATGACGAAACCAAGGCCTAAGGCTCTCATATCGAATTCGTAATAGAGCAGATATATGGTAAGAAAAAGCTGGTCTCCTTCTTCGCTATCTTATAATCTACAGTAGAATATTAGATCTACTAGAAAAAAGAGAGCTGGTGCGTGCGCGACCCAATGTCTTTAGCGTAGGAGTGCGACTTCAAAGTATTAAATAAAATAATGGATGTACAGTTGACTAAAAATACTATAGCTAGATAAAAGAATTTGAATATTTGGCTTCTGGAGTTTCTTAACCCTAAAACAATCCCACGCTTAATGAAATTATTATAGATGCGTTAGGCTTAAAAAAGCAAAGAAGCCAAGGCTTAGCAAAGTTAGCAGACCTGCTTTGTTTGTTTGTTCTTAATGCACAGTCACAATTTTTTAATTTCCGTATTTGACCAGACTGCAAAATTGATATGAGTAAAACCATAAGTTTATAAGATATATTCCATAAGTATGACACTTCCTATACTTTGTAATGCTAGATACTGAGAGCTAGTTCGAGAACGACACAAGAATTGACTAAACTCGGTTAATTTTGCAGTCCATCATTCTATTTAGTCTGTACTAAGCCTTTGACAGCGCCTCAACAGGCGTCGCTTTACGAGAATCAATGACGTTTCACCTACGTCACTTCATGACAACCTCCAGTTTGTAACCAGTGACAAACTTATGGAGCATATCTTATAAACTTATGGAAAGTTTTACTAGTGATTTCGTCGAGTTCTTCTCAAGGTTGGACACTGGCGAACCCCTAACTATTAAATAAGCTTTCATGGGTAATTAATATAATTTAGCATCGATTTATAGAATTTAAAAGTTTTAAAAAAAATTAAAAAAACTTTAGTTCCGTTTTAAAAATCAATTCATACAGATATTTCATACGGGTAGGCCTAAAGTCACTTATTGTCTACATAGACAGGATTCTCTTCCCGGTATCCAGTTTGCATAAATCCATCCGGGTACCTTAGCTACCTGCTATAGTGGTATCATAAACACGTTAGGCTTTAATCATATGAACGTTAGGGTTAACGGAAACATTAGGCTTAACGATAGTTTGAAACTAAACTAAAATAAAGTTTGGTTAAATTACAAGAGTTAAAAGTTAGTCTTGGCTAAGAACTTTGTTGAAAACTGAACTAACCTTCATCGTATATATATTTCACGGCAACAAAAGAACTCTACAATGTCGTTCGAGTCTCCGAGAGACCACGAGTCCATGCCCTAAAAAACCCTACTTTAAATTAAAAGGCTTAGAGAATGTATACAGTGTACCACGGAATCCTTTTTTGCTAATGGGATTTTCCGGTAACAGAAAAGTGTAGTAGCCAAAACTTTCGGCCTAGGAATGCTATTTCGTTTCATTAACTAAACGGAATGCAGAACTTAAGAAAAGAGAGAAGAGGTGGGAGAAAGTGGATTATTATTATTCTGGAATTCGTTTCCCGCTCGCGTATTCTCAGTATTCTCAAAACTTGGAAGCAATTTTTAGTTGTTTTTTCATCACCTAAGCCTTGCCAACTTCTTGGAAGATAAACTTTAAAGTGAGAGTGAAATGCAAATTCATTATATTTTGATTCTAGTACTAAAATATGTATTTACGAGAGAAACGCAAGCTCGTAACAGATGTTTTTATTCGAGGAATTAATCACGGCTATTGCATAAATTATTAAGATATGTTCCATAAGTTTGTCATGAAGTGACGTAGGTCATAGATTCTCGTAAAGCGACGCCTGGTGAGGCGCTGTCAAAGACCCAATTAGTACAGACTAAATATTAAGATGGAAGTCCTGCAAACGAGTGTATAGTCAATTCTCGCTTGTCGTTCTCGAACTAGCTCAAGCTGTAAGTGAAGTATATAAGAAGTGTCATACTTATATAAAATATCTTATTAAAATTATGTTATTGTTATTGGTCGAAGCTTCCTTAATTTTTTATGACGCTTTGCCCGCGCGTGACGTCACTACAAAATTCGGCAACTTTATGGCTTTTCATTATTAACATTTTACTACGCACATTGGTATATTTTTAGCAGTACTTAGAATCCCTAAAAGTCACTTAATTTTAATTTTGCTTTTCACCTTCCCTTTTAATCTATTCAACTATTCTAGCGAATTAGATCGGGAACTAAAACGTGTTAGAAACTTCAGAAACAAGTTCACAACTCGGCGCGTTTCTCCGCTGAGAGAATTTTAAATTAAGGCTATAAATTTATTAACTAAAATGCAAGGAAAAGTAGCTAACGCTTATAAGCTATAGAAGATATATTAAACAATACAAAGAACCATGGATTAAACCAACCATAAAGATGAGATTCCTATAGGCTAATTTCATTTCATAATGAGTTTTTAAAAGTTAATGACTTGAAAAACTAACTTCCAGGGTTAAAGATAAGAGCTCTGATTAAGAAAAAAGGCTTAGAAATATCATAAGTTCATAAGATATGTTCCATAAGTTGGTCATTGGTTACTGAGAGCTTGTCATGAAGTGACGTAGGTCATAGATTTGAGGTAAAGCGACGCCTGGTGAGGAGCTAGTTGTCAAAGGCTTAATACAGACTAAATAGGAAGTTGGGCTACAAAACCGAGTGTAGTCAATTCTCGCGTCGTTCTCGAACTACGTCTCAGCATAGCCCACCCGATCACGCGCAACACGACGCTTGCGTCCGTGAGCGCGGATCGAGTGGGCTATGGTCTCAGTGAGTCTCTAGCGTTACGAAGTACATGTAGTGTTATACTTTTATGCAAATATTAATCCACAAACACAAGAAGTATGATTTGTATGTTTGAAAAGATGTTTTGTTAGTTTGTATGCATGTTTTGTTCTTTATTCTTCGAAATAAGGATTTTTTCCAAACTGGTTCTTGGGACTAGTGACCCCTTGTGTCTTGAATAATTCAACTACTCCCAATGATCAGTGCCCCTTACCCAATGTATTTAAGTTGGAATTATTAAAGTAGTCCTTGAGACCAGTGAGACTCGGGGTTTGAATTAAAACAGTGGTCCAACGAATTAATAAACTGGTTTTTAACTGTAGACTTGCCTTATTTCGAAGCCTGGTCACAATTCGACAATTTCCTAGTTGGACCAAACTGAATGGTTGATATCAGTAACACCAGGAGAAGAATTCAGAAGTGGCTTTGTGCATGATTCAACTCAGTAGTGATGGCCATCTTGGATCCATGTCTATCCGGGTGGCTATCACTACTGAATTCTTCTCAAGGATGGGACGGATTCGAACAAGTTTAATTCCGTTAAGAACGTCCTATAGATAGACCTTTTCGAAGTAAAAAAGGGGGTAGGCAACCCCCAGTATCGGGACGTACAAGGGGTTCATACATTGCCGGCTCTGCGCACTCTCAGTCTCATGATCCAAAAAGACTACAGCGCAGACGCCAAAAAGCGAGATGGAAGGCGAAGTTTTAACCCCGTGTCTTCCCCTTTCAGTTACATCGAAATGGTCTACTCTAGCTCCGTAACATTATAGCTTTATGAATAACCCCTAATTAAGTATCGTTTCATTGAATTTGAAAGTTAGAAAAAATCTAATTTCCCAAAAAAACCCACATCGTTTAGATATCTGATAAGCGATATCTAGTTTACTATAGGGAGAAGGTATAAATTCGCCTCATTTCTAGCTTTATCTCCAGTCCAAGCGTAGGTCCGGAGTTAATCCCCGCCTCTAAATTACAACCAGCATCTCATTGGTTATTGAAAACTGACGTAAGCGTGACGCGAATGACAAAATTACGTATTCTCCGACTGAGTAGAGGCGAAATAGCCCGGTCTCCTTTTACGTCCCCCCCCCCTTGTATTTTGAAAGGGGGACTGGGACTATGGCGCGCGAATACTTAGGCATCTTTTAACTTCTTCCTAATAAACTAGATATCACTTCTTGATAAGGGTAAGCCCATAGACAATTTCATGTTCAGTGTCTATATATACAGCAAACTCTTAACCGATTTTCAGACCTCTTAAAAAGACTGGGAAACGTATATGGAAGCTCTTAGTAAGAAATTGAAACACAACCAGTTTATTAGGGGGGTCAAAGGTCATAAATATGACGGAATTTCTTTTCCTTTAGCTACTGGTAGCTTACATAGAGTAATCTCTTGACGTACACTTTTCGCCCTAAGCGTCTTTCCCAAAAATATTTGTACCCTTCCGTAGGAACGTGACAATATTCCCTAAACACGGGATCTCACAAGCCTTTTCTGGTGTACGCGTCCACACATATAGATGCAATGTGTATATACGAGTCTTGTTTGTACTTCCAGAAAGGGTCTGTCAATCACGTTTCAATGGCCTATAGTGCACTTGAATATACTTTGGTCCAAAGAAATTGTGTACGTACATCGAATATACAGAGTGTTGTAAAAAGGGTGCGTGGTAGAAGTTAGAACCGAAGTACAGACTTGGGTTAAATGGGAAATCAATTTTGAGTCAAAATTCAAAAATATAATTTCTATGACATTTTTCCCTAAGAGCCATCGCTTACAAGTTATGATTAAACTCTTTTAGGGATAACTCCTTAATTAAATTAGTATTGTCTTAATTTAATCAAGATTTCATTGCGTTAATTTAAGGGGTCATCCGTAAAACAATCCAATCATGATTTGTTTAGGGTGGCTCTAAGGGAAAAATGTCATAGAAGTTACATTTTTGACTCAAAATTAATTTTCCATAGAACAAAGTATACTTCGGTTCTACCATGCATCCTTTCTTGGAACACACTGTATATTCAAAATACAATATATTGATTTTAAAGTGTGTTGAAGCGAATAATATATGATTATTATTAAAGAACTTTACGGAATAAAATTCTTAGAAAATGTCATTAAATATTTTTCATTGATTTGCCATAAAAGTTCAAAACCCTAAAGGCCAATTTTTTTCCTGTTATATTCGATTATGCACTTAAAATTTTATTGAATTTGGAACTATGTCTCTTTCTACAATACAGTAGGTTCGTGAGTATTTGGAACTATGTCTCTTTCTACAATACAGTGGGTCCGTGAGTATCCAAGATCCAAAATAGGTGTTACATATAAAAGGGATGGTACTTTATATAGAAATGTATAACGCGTCATCCGTGACGTTTAGCATTACGTGACGTCCCTCTCGCGAATCATGACTGCGCAAATCTACCACGTGACTTATGCAGTGACGTTTGGATCATTCGAACAATGATTTTGGTGCTACATATTAAAGGGATGGTAATTGTGGAGAAAATGTATCAGCCGCGTCATCTGTGACTTGTGACGTTCCTCTCGCGAATCATGACTGCGCAACTCTACCACGTGACTTATGCAGTGGCGTTTGGATCATTCGAACAAGGATTTTGGTGCTACTTATTAAAGAGATGGTACTTCTAGAGAAAATGTATCAGCCGCGTCATCTGTGACCTTTAACATCACGTGACGTTCCTCTCGCGAACCAAGACTGCGCAACTCTACCACGTTGACTTATGCAGTGACGTTTGAAGCATGCGAACAATTAAACTGATATTATACATTCACGGTAGAAAAATTCTTTTTACTGCTTACAAATTTCTTTCTAAACCTAGCTCATACTCATTTACAAATATATTTTCTTTACTGTTCAATTCCTTTGAAGTCAAACTAGGTCTCCAGCTAGAATGCACTCTCTCTCTCTCTCTCTCTCTCTCTCTCTCTCTCTCTCTCTCTCTCTCTCTCTCTCTCTCTCTCTCTCTCTCTCTCTCTCTCTCTCTCTCTCTCTCTCTCTCTCTCTCTCATCACCAACAGAATAAAAAAAGCTCATAGAAAAACGCGTATATGTATATAAAAATCATAGATAATAGTAAACTCCATCGTCCTTAATCCTCCCGAAGAAGAAGAAAAAAGGTGAAAAGAGGGATCCAACATTGAGGAGAGAAAAAAAGGCCTAAATTCTCTAAAACATTCCTGTCGTTCTTTTGGGCGCAAAAACTTTTTCTCTCTCTCTCTCTTGAAAAAGGAAAAGGCTCGCTGCTGCTGCGATATTTTCCTGGAGACACCCACACGACAGCCTTTCTTCTAACAAGGAGGACTAGAAAAGGAGACGTATTGAGGGATGAACTAATATTCTTCATTGCAAACCCATCCCTCAGTGGGAGAAAGGCCCATGCACAGGTCCGGAAATAAGCATAGGTCCCTGGACATTATCCGATAAAATTATAAAATGTCCCATATTTTTTTCAAAACAAAGGGGTCACTGGACATTTTAACCAATAAATTTCCCGAAATTTTAATAGCTAGACTGCAGATGGGACACTATTTTTTGCACACTCCAGCGGACAATGTCCTATAAATTTTCCAATCAAACGGGGAGTCACTAGACACATGTCCTAAAATAAATTTTTCTTGTTTCAGGCCTTGAGAAACGGGTTTCTTCTTGTCACGTGGGTTACTGTTTGTATATTGAGTTACTATTTTGTGCCCTCTCTCCAACACAAAATGTACTATTTTCAAAAAAGTCTCGTACTGATTATGCAACTACAGCCAACGTACGCTATATTTTTTTCCCCTTATCAACATTCTCACGAGATGGCAGTTTGTAGTGCGAGTTTGCGGGAACTCTTGAAGCAGCTTGCCACGTGATAAGCGATAAGTTTCCCTTTCTCCAGTCGTGGGAGTTAAGCTGTACGGACGGTTGGAAGTTCAAAATGCGTGGCAGCGTGTACAATTCGTCTCCTTTCGTACTACTCCTTGCTTCCAACTACTAAAAAAGGGGCACCCTCTTTTCTTTAGAGGCCTTAGCGATATGAGAGTGATCAATAAATGGTGTGTGCCATTTTTGCGCCATCTTTGCCCATTCAAGCGAGCGCGGGAGAGATCCTGCCTGAACAGCGCCGACGCGTACTCGTGCCCCTATCTTACAATGAAAACTAATACGGGGGCCAATTGAAAAGGGATATGTTTAGAAAAGCGCCCATTTTAACCCTTGACTCTATTACAGGATTCTTGATGAACGTGCCAAAGGAACTTGAACCCTTTTTCGGCCAAAATCTTTATTCCGCGTTCGCATTAGAGTTGGATAACTATTTGGTTTTTTCATAAGTTTATAAGATGCGTTCCATACGTATGACACTTCCTATACTTCGTAATGCTAGAGACTTACTGAGAGCTAGTTCGAGAACGACGCCAGAATTGAACACACACTGTGACTTGCTTTAGGCAGTCCATATTCCTATTTAGTCTGTACTAAGCCTCACCAGGCGTCGCTTTACGAGAATTTTTGACGTTTCACCAACGTCACTTCATGACAAGCTCTCAGTAGCCAGTGACAAACTTATGGAACATATCTTATTAACTTATGGTTTTTTTTTCATTCAAAAGTCCATACGTATCTCGGATTGATGAAGGGATTTAGTATCAGAAGACAATTTAATCTTAATCGATATCTATTTGAGGAAGCCCAATCTTTCATCTCAGCAGTTTCCAAAATGAATTTTTCGAATAGAACTATTTGGGTACTTCCCGGAAGTTTTGTAAGCTTAAGTAATAGCGCCCAAAATGATGCGAACCCAACTTGTGTGTCGCGTACGGCGGTACCCATCCCTCATCCCTGGTATGATCCTAGTTGGCCGTCTTCAACCCTTTTCGTTGGCTTTTTCTTTTTGGCCAATCGACCTTTTGATATCTACCCGCGGAGAAAACGCCAATAAATAATCGTTCCTTGACGCCGAGCCATTAAGGCCAAATATATAGATTATCGCACTTAGAGACACGGCTCGCTCGTTCGCTCAGTTCAGCTCAGCTCAACCTCTACAGCCTACATCCAAACCCCGAGTACTCCTCTAGCGTCGTACGTATATACTTTTCCATCGCGAAAAAAAAAAACTGCACCAAAGACCCAAAACATAAGTAGGTTAACTTAGGAAGTAACTAAATATCAAGACGTTTGCGCTAAAAGAAGGCGGCAACCTGACCCTCCTTCACTGAATAAGTCGAAACCTTCCATCCCTTAAACCAAGAAGTGTTATCTAGTTTATTAGGGAAAAGGTATAAATTCGCCACATTTATAATCTAGCTTTATCTCCAGTCCAAACAAACGTAGGTCCGGAGTTAATCCCCGCCTCTAAATTACAACCAGCATCTCATTCGTTCTTGAAAACTCAGGTCAGCGCGACGCGAATGACGAAAATTACGTATTTTCCGACTGAGGAGAGGCGAAATAGCCCGGCCTCCTTTTACGTCCCCCCTGTTGTATTTTGAAAGGAGGACTGGGACTATGGCGCGCGAATACTTAGGCATCTTATACCTTCTCCCTAAAAAACTAGGTATCACTTCTTGCTTAAACTTAATCTTAACCAAAACAAACCTTACCTGAACTATACTACCTTAAACACAATGGGCGGTCAGTACGGTACGTCTTATCCCCAACGTTCGAACTACAATATTACGCCTCATAGCTATGATTATTTATTCCCATCTTTACATATACAGAGTGTTTCTGATAAGTCTGCCATAATTAAGGAGGACGTTAATTCTTAGGGCTATTTTGAGTCGAAAATGTTCTACGGGCCACTGTTTTCAAGCTAAGATAGTCCAGAGTATTTTACGGATGACCCCTTAAATTCAATTAAGAAACTGAAAGACAATCATCGCTAATTTAATTAAGGGGTCATCCCTAAAACACTAAAATCTTAACTTGAAAACAGTGGCCCGGACGGCAAAATGGAGATAGAACATACATTTTCGACTCAAAATCGCCCAAAGAACATCCCCTTAATTTATGGCAGACTTAGAAGAAACATCCTGTATGCTTTTGGTAATCTTTTTTTTTTTCATCCAGTTTTTTATTTTTAGTTGTAAGTTTTCCTTTTTTTCCTCAGAGAAGCTCCAACGGTCCAATCGACCTCTTCTCCCCCTTGTTCCTCTTTCTGTACCCGTACCTTAAATGGGTCCGGTTTGACCGTTGGGCTTATCGTTATTTGGTAGAGGGTTTCTCCGTACAGCTATATCCACCGAATATAACTAATAAAAAAAGGGTTAAGCAGCTTCTTAACGATATCAGAAACACGTTCTATTAACGGTTAGGTTAATAACGTTCGTTACAACGATGGAGCAAGGTTACAAAGAGGTTAAGTACTGCTCCAAGAGTATTAAAGACCTCTAGCTAAGTTCAATATATCACGTGGCCTTCGTTCCTACATGAAGAAAATTTCGAAAACTAAAAATCCGAAACACTTCTTTTCAATTTTCCCACGGGATTTTCGCGTCACAGCTTCCCAAATTATTGAATACGGTTGTTTTTTATGACCTCTTACACAAGACGGTATATTTTCTTTTCGCACTATCAAGGAAACGATACAGGAAAACAATAAAAAAGATCAAATTGTGGAATAAATCTGGGATGTCGACCCCTAAGGCTTTAACAGTTTATTTGACGCTACATTTTCGGAGCTTTTCGCGATATAAAATTCTTGTCTTTTTTTTTTGGTGGAGGTTAGGCTATCGCGCTTTCTGCTTTATAAACTGTTATTTGTCAAGCAATCTTGTATTATTTTTTTTATCTTCCTCTGACACGCTTTTCAGTTGTACTGGTGGCGCCTTTTCAAGCGAATCAAAAGATTTTTCTGCTACGGAGTCTCCTTAACATTTAATGGACATTTTCTTACAAAATAGACAAACTGTGATAAATGTTCTCATTCAACAATTTGTTATTAAGAAATAATTTACGCAAACATAACTCTAACGCAATATACGCTAAGCCTAAATGAATAAAGTTCCTTTCTCATATAATACGAATAACCAAGGCTTAAGATCAATTTTGCTAAAGCAGCTTGAGGGCTTTAAAAAAACATCCCTAATTAAAATATTTAATCAAAACCAGTTAACTCAATACTCTCTAAAAACCCAATACTACACGCAGCTAGTCTCTGGCGCCGACTTCCACAAGTCTCATCCAATCATTGTGGCGTGACTCCTGTCGCCATGAAAATTGAATTAAGCCTAATTGAGTGAAAAGTCCTTGGGCATAGAAGGGATTGGTAGGGGGGGGGGGGTAAAGTTTGGTATAGCAAAACCCAAAAGAGAAAAAGAAATAAGCTATACTCTACCTCGCACCACGATTAAAAAACAATCGATATAGCTAAAGGCGAAACAAAACCTTTTAACGAGTCTTTAATTAAAAGTAATTGAACAAGAACTTCCAAGTTTTTAAGCCTTGGCTTTCTTTTTTCTTTCTCTACGTATTAAGAACGCGTTTAAAGAAGCGTCAGTCTTAGTGGGGTAGACTATACTCTAGGTTATCGACGAGCTAGGCAAGGGTGGCCTGTGTCCACTTTACTAAACCGAATTGACGAATAAACGCCGTGCACGTAGACTGGCTAGAGAATAAGGCTTATTACAATGTGGAAAAAGAACGTTGCCGGAATAGAGGAAAGCCCACAAGCACGAGCTTAAGACAAAGAGTAAAGAAGTGAAAAGGAAAAAGCAAAGAGTTGCATGCGTCGAAGCGGAGAAAGAGGAAGATGCGGAGAGGAAGAAGAGAAAAAAGGGGAATAAGAAAAATCTATCGAAGAATGGGAACAATCGGCGATAAATCAGGAAGCTAGGAGTAATATTCAGTCGGTTGGACGAAGAAATCCCACTGTACTTTGCCTCCAGGCTATTGATTCATTCTGATAAAACGTCCCTGGCCCTCGCAAGCTGCGTATCTTTTTTGGGAGAGAATATTGGGATTGGCTAAAGATTTCGTTCGAACTAGGGAGATTGGAAACGGAGATCCCACGCGCACACAAATGGGATGGGGGGGTTATATAATACCGATGGTAGCTAAAAGGGGAAAATAATACTCCATTCAATAATTTAGATTAGCCCCGGAAGCTTAGCTTACCCCCAACCAAATAAGCCCCTACACTCAAGGAAAACATAAGACGTAAACCCCCCATCCTTCTTAACTTGTTAGTCTTTCTTCGAGATGATAAGAAATTCGGTGGTGCGCGAATTTAATTCAACAAAGGCTTAGCAAAATATTTGAACCATTATCTTATCTCTCTCACTCTCTACTTAATGGAGAAACGATAATTACTGTAATAAAATTACCTTTTCCAACCTCAAGACTTAGGCCTAACTTCTTAAATATAGCATGTCTCTCAGAAAGAATTCAGGAGACTTCTCACGTGATCTTAAAGATAGTTTAGCCTATACTTTTCCCAGACCGGAATAATTCCGTGACCCAATATTATCGTGACCTTTTAAGGGGCTAACTAAGTTGCTAAACAATTTCGTGACCAAGCTATCTGCAGGGATTCAATTGACAATGGAAGTTATAAACAAAAGAAGTCGGTAAACGGACGGATACGTATACACGAGTCTGTCTCCGCCAAATTTGATTTCTCCTAGTTTCTAGCAGACTCGGGTTGGGTTGGGTTGGGAGGAGATAGCTAGCCTAGGACTTTATCACACTATCCCAGTATAAATATTAAAAGAAAGGGCGGAAAAAGCTGGGGTTAAAGCCGGAAAAATTTATGTCGTAAGCAAAATGAATTGTTTCATATTGACGGAGAGCGTGGCGGCAAGAGAGAAGAGGAGAGGAGAGAAGATACGAGACTGAGAAGAGAGATAAAAGAATTCTTTACTTCCAACTCCCTTTTATTCGAATCGAAAACAAAAGGGAAGCAATTTTTGGGTTGACCCCCTGAGAAAGTTTCCATCAATTCCGATTGGTGATCGAACCCCTGGAAACGCGTCCCTAAAGCCTGAGACAGAAGCTAATACCTTAAAGTTCCAACGAAGATGTTTAAAAGAGAAAAATTATAACAACTTCACACGTTGTATCATTTAACACTAATGGGATGTTATTTAAACTAAATCATGGATTGTAAAACATAGATTTAGTTCTAAATTTTAAAAACATCACATGCCTTCACCAAGACGGATAACAATGGGGATTACTCAATCGTTTTGTAAAAAAGAAATTGGTAACATTGCTATAGAAGTATAGACCCTGCTGAAATTAGAAAACAGCAAATCTGTCCTACATTGAACCTAAACCTAACAAGTAACAACATCAATAACCTAACGGTTATCAAACCTAACCTTACCTAAACGATCACGTCACAAATACAATGTAGGTCAGGTTTATCCGCCCTACTGTCTGCTAATGCGCTTGGCCTCTGGTTATCATGTTATTGGACGAATTGTACCACCTGACCAACTGACGGATTCAGTCATTTCATTGCTCAAGCACTTTTTTTACAATAGTTTCAATATTCATTATTTTATACGCTTTTCGAATAAAAAAAATTTCAGCCAGTATATAAGAAATATTTCAAACGTTAAACTACAGCCTTCTGCGCAAATTTACGAAAATTCTGTGACCCTAGATACAAAATGCTCCGTCTTCCATATCCCGCCAAATTTCTAGTATAGGGATCCAACGTCGTCTCGCTCGGGACAAAACTGGGATGCTGCAATGACACGGTTCAATATAGATGGGAAAAGTGCTGGCTAGGGAAAATATATTTTATCTCGCAGTTGGTGTGCCAGAGACGCATGCTGGGAAACCCAAAAGTCACTGGACACGATGCCAAAAATAAAAATTCGAAAAGTTTCGATCGCATTTTCATAGAATGTCATTTTTTTGATTTTTATACAAACGTCAAATTATTTATGAAGTTTCGATATAACTAAGATGATTTAGTTTTGAAAGCGGATAAAAATCGAATAACTTTGATATCGATATGAAAGAAACTAAAAGGAGAATTGCAGAGTTTGAGTTAAGGGGTACTGAATGCATTGACGTATCGATTCGATGCCCCCATTTTTTATCCATATGAAGTTGTATAACTATGCCTACATACGTAGTTTATAGAAACAGAAGTTTGTGTGTGTGTGGGTTTATGGCGTACGTCTGTGGAACCCATCAATAAGACGAGAAGACTTATGAGAAACTGGTTAAGAACTTTGGAGGGACGTCTTTTGGTCCACATACCCAACAATGTTCTATCTTAAAGCAGACGATGCCGCCTTGAAGGAGAAAGGGATGGAGTGGTAACCCCCATACCTAAAACGTTGCCTTTGAACCCCCACCGGAACGGCACCGAAGTCCTCGCAGCATCCTCCCTGCTTAGCTAGATCTCATACAAGGGCACTACGTGTCAGCACTTAACAACAATTGCCTGTCGAAGTTTAGGGGCGTGCGCAAGGTACACTGGAAGAATTTTGGTGCTGCAGGTCGCCTATCATAATTTCCACTTCATCTTACCTCATTTTACCCCGACACCAGGTCCCCAATTTTGAAAAGGGTCAATTACACACGTAGATATTAAAATTTCTCAATAGAAATTTTTCTTGTTATACGTAAAGAAAAGGGAACCCAAATTGAATTGATTGATTGATTTGTAAGAGTAAAATATTATTTATTGAAATAACTGTCAGTGTCAAGGTTTAGTCAAAAATTTATCACTCTATTGTATAGTACGAATTAGCCTTATCGAAACCCATGAAAAGGGTTTCTAATCTGATACATTACAAGTCTAATAAATAAAGTGTATATAGAAGTAAAATTCGTATATAACAAGACATTACGAGCTCGATATTTCTAGCTTCGGTCATTATCTTAGAAAGCAGCGGAAAAGCAATTTGAATTGTGATCATTCTTCGTTGCTGGCAAAATACCGGCCAGGCCATTATTTCGTTGCCGCGGAAAAGATAAGAGAACGCCAATGATACGTCAAAATTAATATCTTCATAAATTAGAAAGTAGACGGTATAAAGGCGCCCTAATGCGTCCATCGATTGGATATAAAACGGCCCAACGTCCCCAGCCAAATATTCCGCGCCTTCGAGTAACCTCGCGAGAATTTGTTTAATTAGAAATTAAGCCCAACTAGTTTTAAAATTACGTCAAAGTTATTACCACCAGTATATAACGTCGTCTGCTATGTTAACAACAACCCCATTATATTAAGAAAGACCCAGTTTAATCCGTCCGTCTGTCTGTCTGTCTGTAAATTAACATTCTGGCAGCGTTTAAATTGAAAAAAAATGGTTATTTTAAACAGTGTTAACTTTAATTATATTAATTTATCATATTAACACAGTGAATCAGTTACAAGACACGTTGCCTATCTCAAGGAGAACGTATATGGAGGAGACTGAGCCAGAAAAAAATTAACGTAGTCCCCCGTTCCTAAAACGGTACTGTGCTGTTCCCCGGTTACCGCTACCCCCTCACGGCAAGAGAGCGTACATTCTCGCGCATGCGTTCAAGCCTCCTTGCTCTCGTGTCATGAGCTTGTATATAATTTAGCGCCTTTACCAACGGCTTGCGCGTCGAAGATGCGCGCCACTGTATCATCTGTATGTGGTATTCTGCCTCGTTTTTTTTTGGTTTTTACCTCCCCTTTCCAGAACGTGTCTCCCCTGTTACACATCCTCTTTGCATATCTGGACCCATAAAACCCGCATAGAAATTAATACGGGATATATGGGGGCAAAATGATTTCTATTTGCTGTATCATAAGTATGACACTTCCTATACTTCGTAATGCTAGAGACTTATTGAGAGCTAGTTCGAGAACGACGCGAGAATTGACTATACTCGGTTTTGCAACCCACCTTCCTATTTAGTCTGTACTAATCCTTTGACAGCGCCTCACCAGGCGTCACTTCCTGACAAGCTTTCTACAACCAGTTACAAACTTATGGGACTTATCTTATAAACCTATGGCTGTATGTCGTCCTAGTTTAAAATGTACATGGATGAAGAAGCAATATAAAGGGCTAACTTACTCAGGATTTTTTCTTTTACATAAACCTAACACTTAACTCGCAAAACTAAATAACTCCACTGAACGAATTGACTCTCGTATAACGTCAAGAGTCCCAGTCTGTTGTATCTTCCACAAAATTAAGACGAATTACTGTATTTATTAAATAAATCGTTAAGCCTTTTTAAAAAAGGGTCATAATTGACCTTGAACTTTCTATAAATAATGGGCATGACGTAATTGTTTCCGAACGAAACCCCCTTGCATCAATTACACGTGTAGCTTTCTCATTTAGTAAAGTGTATACATGTTTACTACATTATACACTGCAGGATTGGAACTAAAAGGGGGTTACGTCAATGATTGATTCGTTATAGATTGTTGGTGTTCTGTACTCGCGCGGAGACAGAGTGATCGCAAATTGAAGAAACGTTTCAATTAATGACTTTGGCTTCCAGGATCGAACCGAAGACTTCCCTAGAGGCTACTCCCGTTTTGCCCTACTGCAACTCGTGCGCCGCCAGCTCATAGCTGACAAAGAGAATATAACAGGGGAGTGGAAGAAATATCTCTGTCAAGGCTTTTAAAAAATGGTGTCATTCAGGGTTCTGATGATTCTTTACACCTCTTATTGACTGAAATCCTTTTAGAGCCGAGTCTTAGTGTTACCAAAACGAATATGGTTTTGAGAAAAGTCAGAAAATAATGAAAATATCAAGAAAACAAGGTAAAGTTAGTATTTAAAGGGTTACTATTCCCAAATTAGTTTCCTTATTTTATGTTTGAAAGTAGTTTAATTTACGAACTTCTGACGTTAATCCTAAAGATATTTTAACTTTAAATGAGAGTTTCAAAACAGTGATTAGCTCTCCCTTAGCACCACCTAATTTAAAAAAAGAAATAACCACTTTTCCATTTTCGTGTGCGTATTCCTTTAAATTTACTCCAGTGATATTTATCTTGAAACTCTACCAAATGAGTTGATAACACGATTGAATAGAGCTACCTCAGCCTTAGTGTGACGTCACCCATGCTATTTACCCGTAGAACCAAAGCGGTACCAAACATGACCCCCACTGTCAAAGCTAATCCTGTAACGTTTTACCTAGGCACTGACGTCACAACTGAGATACCTCTATATTTATCTTAGCCCGTTTAAGCAGACTACTAAACAGACGACGTGAACCACGTAACTCACCGTAAATAACTAAACTCGAAATTTCATGGTTACAAAATAGTGTTCAGCCTTCTACTTCTCTTGACATATATTCTCTATGTAACTACAGCTAGATCTATAGGTATATAAGAATGATTTTGGCTTTATACCGGTACCGTTGATCGAATTTCTCTGGCCTATCTTCTTCTCTTTTGAGCCAGGCTATTCATCCCGGGGTAGAAGTCGCACCAATCAATCTTATCCCTAGGAAACAAGGGCAAGGCGCTCACTTTTGTTTATCCATTTTGCGTGCCCCACATGAACCCTTCCGCTTCCCTATACACCAACTTAGACTACGAAAACAAGCGAAACGACTCCCTTTAGTGCCAGCCGGGGTAATCTGTACACTCCCTTTATGGTCAAGAGAGAGTTCATCCATTTTTAGAGAACACGTATGACTATACTTTCATTTAATTTACTTTTAATAAAAGGGAAATAGTTTTGTTAGTCTAAGTAGTCAAGGATGTGTAGAAAAGGAGAAGATTTGTACGGGAATTTTCGACTGATAATCCTACATCTTATCTACTACCTTAGACCACCTAAACATGGACAGGCAACTGAATAGGGAATGAGCTAGGTTTGCTAAATGCAACGCCTGACTCTAGCGCTGTGGCGGCATGTGTCACAAGTTTACGGCCAAACCCTAGTAAAAACCTAACCATGGACAGGAAACTGAATAGGGAATGAGCTAGGTTAGCTTAAAGCAATGCCTGACTCTAGCGCTGTGGCGGCATGTGGCGCAAGTTTACCACCAAACCCTAGTAAAATAGTAAAACCAATAAGTGATATCTAGTTTATTAGGGAGAAGGTATAAGATGCCTATATAAGTACTCGCGCGCCGTAGTCCCTTTTCGTCATTCGCTTCGCGCTGACGTGAGTTTTCAAGAACCAATGAGATGTTGGTTGTAATTTAAGGGTGGATATTAACTCCGGACCTACGTTAGGACTGGAGATAAAGTTGGGAATGTGGAGAATTTATACCTTATCCCTAGTAAATTAGATATGACTTCTTGGTAAAACTTTGAAAATAGTGCACTTTGCGTCGAAAAGAGGGCGCAAAATAGTACAAAGAGTAGCCCACGTGACAATATAGAAACATTTTAACCATTTTTGATCCCCCTTTCTCCCATTGTGGGAGCAGTCTAGGCTCGCGGTGTGGAATACTACTTCACCCCACAATACGACTCCTTTTCGACTCCTCCCAGTCTCAGTTAAACTTTTCGAGGGCAAAAAAAAAGGTAAAAATAAAACTGGCGCGTGCTTTTTCGTGCGTTTTCATCCATTTCAACGCGATGAAACGAACCAGCAGAATGCATGGACAACAACAACAAAAAAGTATATCACCCGTAGAGTGGTTCGCGTGGGATTTCGCGCCAAAAAAACCGACTGTAGTTGACAGCTCGACATCCGGGTATATATGCTCTCTGGGAATTCAAAAGGAGTGTTTGCTGGTGTAGACCACCTCACCCGGAAACGCGCGGGCTATTATATGCCCTACACAATCTCCTACCCACAAACCCCTTCGCGTTAGAAGTTACACCGTGTCAGAGAATGTCATCAAAAAAAGCGGGATACAATAACACGTGTATACAGTGACCCCTAGATCAGCGCGTGACCTGTCATGGAATGGTCATTCGACTTAAGGGACAGCATTAACGATAATTAAACAACTTTATGTTCGCCCGCACTACACTGATCGAATTTCTCGGTTCTCAATCTAATTTCTCTATCGCCCTTATGCAGAATCTGCCACGAAGAACGCTAATTGCTGGACAAAATCATCTAAAGTGACCTCTCCCGCCACAAAATTGTCAGATTACTTTAATGAATAAGGGAAACGTTCAAACGTCACTTCACTTTTAAAACTAAGGGGTGTTAATTTGGAGAGGAAGCCAAGGGTTAACTTATTGATTTGAAAGGGTCCCCGCTTCTTAACTTCATTGACCATTCTTAAGACTATACATAGTTTCCAGACAGGAACGTGAATTGACGTTTGCATCACCCTTAAACTTAATTAAGAGTTGATTGCCACCACCGCGTTAGAAATTTTTCTATCAAAAGGTTTTAAGTATATATCAAGCCAACCGCGAGAGACGGGGTGAAGAGGTTAAAATCATTTGATCTCATTCACTGATTGGGATACGTGTGGGTTCAAATCTGGACAATCTTTTGAAAACGCTAGACTGGTCGCCGGTCGAGTGCTTTTCACTTTTCCTCTCTCGGGACATTGGGAAAGTTCAGAGGAAAATCTTCAATTAGAGTAGATGGATTCCGACCAATCCTAATTCCCTTTTGTCTCATTCCTTTTGACTATAGTGAGATTTCTCTCTCTCTCTCTCTCTCTCTCTCTCTCTCTCTCGCAAATTTGGCCAGCATCTCTCATACTCGGCGTCGAAAGGGCCTTTAATCTTTCTTAGTTATCTGCAATACACCTTCGGATCTTACGCACTGTACGACGCGCGAAGACTTGGAGATTGAAGCTAAGGTTTTAGTCAGATTATCAAACACCGCATGGATATTTGAAACAAAATTGTTAAGTTATTCCCTCAAAAGGGGTCATTTTGCGTTGATTCCGATCTACGAAGTCATATTCCGTCTTTCAGTTCGAGTCACAAGCCTCGTTTTGGCATCTGTCAGTGTTACGAGCCTTCTATGTTTGTCGAGAGAAGTGTTCCACAAAGCGGGGTAATTGTAACACGATTCTTCCCAAAATCATTTTACATTTGAAGCAAGATTACTAAACCGAATCACATCATACGCGAAAAATAGTTCCCTCATCATTACTCTATTAGCTCTGAACTATTTTCCAAGGCGCATGCGCTTGTGGGTTTTTGTCCCACGTCAAGACAATCAATTTTTGTGGGTTGATTGCTGAGGATTTAGTACCAAGCAGTTATAGAATTCACGCTAGCTGGTGCGATACCCATCTGAATTTTGATGAGCATGCAGGAGAGCAAACAAAATGACATGAGCCTGGGAAAAATCATGTTTCATACTGGCTAATATAGTGTGTCAATTTTGTCAATAACCCTTTATAACGATTTTTGAATCGAAATTTCAAAGTTGATCTGAAAATACCGTAAGATGTCGCGTCATACCATTTAGGAAACACTGCAGTAGTAGGGTCTCGGATTACAGGGCTCCCACCAAAATCTCAAAAATAAATAGGGGAAAAAGGGACTTTTCACGATAAAAATAGGGTAAAATAGGGACCTCAATTCTAAAAGTAGGAACCAAAAAGGGACCAGTGGTAAAACAAAATGATATCTTTTCTGTGAAAATATCACAAACAGTTAGGAACCTATTACTCTTTTCTATTTTTTTCGACAAAAAAATAGGATATTATTTCTGACTTTTTTTTGTTTATATTCTTATTCTAAGGGAGCGGTAGGTAAGACTTGATACTGGCTCTAATGTATAAGGAAGGTTTTTTTGATTAGAAGTAACTATTTTCGTATCATGTTTACTGTTTTTGAAAAAATCCACTGAACTGGAATTTGGGCCTTTACAGGGTTCGTACAAAATTTTTGGAATGAAATTCCCTGACTTTTCCAGGTTTTCCCTGACTAAGTTAAACAAATTTCTCTGACCATTTGCAATAACGTACATGGCGAACATATATGAAAACCAGTCTAAATTCAGTCGAATAATTTTTGCACGATTTTTTATTGTTATAAAAATTAGCCAATTAATTCGTTTAAATTTAACATTTAGTAAATCATAAATAACCGGAGCGAGCGAAGCGAGCTCCGCGAATTTGGGGCTCTGGTAAAATCTCAGACAAGACATTTTCAGGTCACCCTTATACTTTTTCTGAGGTTTATAAAAATAGGGTGATTTAAGGACCGAATACCAATTTTAGGGTAGATTAAGGACCTTGTAGGAAAATAAGGACTTTAGGGACTTTTAGGGACCTGGTGGGAGCCCTGGGATTAGTATACACTTTAAATATCTATGGATAAAGCAAGGTCTCCCTTTGTATAAAGGTGGGTTCCCCGCCGTGTTGCAGGGCTTTGATCGTCATTTTGGGGACCCTACTCTATAATATATACCATCTATATTCCTCTCGTTACCTTCTCTCGCCCTCCCCCCCCGCGCCTTCTTCAAATGAACACGATCTCCCTTGGTTTATTATTATACAAACTTTAAGCTATTGAAGTTGGGAATATTCACGTCTAAGAAATTACAAGCAGCGAGGATTTATAATATTCTGGATTCGACATCGAAGGCTCCATCGCGAGAAAGCGGAGTTCTAACGCGTAAATACGCGTCAATTTTCTAAGCCTTGGTCACCATCGTAATCAATGAGATAGAATATACGTATTAAACCTAGAGTCACAACGCGGGATCTCGAGATCGACGTTTCGCGATACGCTTTTTGTGGAGCATGAATCTTTTTCAAATACGGGTGGCGCCACCTATTAATCACTTGAAGAACTTTTTTATTACCGCCTGCTGCTATAATCTGCGTAACAAGCTGTCAAGATAGTTTTTTAAACGTGTTACATAAAATACGCGAGTTAAATAATAAAAAACTCTAGTCCTTAATCTAATAAATAGATGAAATAAAAATCATAACGATGTTTCTGATTGCAACTAAGCGAGTTAAAGTCGTAATTAGTTCCGCTAGAGGCTCACAGATGGCGCTGTCATATTTTGATAAACTTGCTTGATAAAAACAATGTGTTTCGCGGTAAGCCAATTTGAATTGTAACTCTAGGTTTAATACATATATTTTCTATCTCATTGATCGTAATAACTAAGAAGACGGTAGCCGGGGATTTTCGTAGGAAGCACCGATTTCCATGTAAGATAACCTTAGCTCTAATTCGGAAAACAAACTATACGGGGGTCTCTTCGAGTTGTTGCGTTGTCGTACTACCGTTTTAAACGAGATTAATTCGTTAAAGGCGTCCCGGTAATAACTATAAAGCTAAACAGACGAGGCTTAACGTATACAGGGTTGGGCCTTTCCAAAAGTGGATGAGCCGCTTCCCCGCGGATCGTACTTTACAATCTTAACTTAAACCTATTTAGCGAAAGACTAATTCCTTGGAAAAGATTCAACAAATATCCTACTAAGTTTTAGAAGGAAAAATACTAATTACGTTCACCCTTTAACCCTCGAACCCAGGCTGGGTTTAAAGATGTGAAAAGAGAGAGAGAAGGACCGCCCGGACGACAATACCAGAAATTCGAAACGACGTCCGCTAAAATCAGGGAGGAGTCGAAAAGGAGACTCATTGTTGGGAGAACTAGAATTCTACACATCAACCTACAGTGTAGGAGAAAGGGGGTTAATTTGGTTTCACTTGGTTTTCTGTTTCGATACAGGGTGTTTATGATAAGTCTGCCATAAATTAAAAGGATGTTATTTGGGAAATCAATTTTGAGTCGAAAATGTCATTTCTATGATATTTTACCGTCCGGGCCACTGTTTTCGAGTTATGATTTGAGTATTTTAGGGATGACACCTTAATGAAATTAGCAGTGTTCCATATTCTTAATTCAATTTAAGGGGTTATCCGTAAAATACTTCAAACATAACGTGAAACCAGTGGCCTGGACGGAAAAAAATGTCATATAAGTTACGTTTTGGACTCAAAATCGCCCAAAGAACATCCCCCTTAATTTATGGCAGACTTATCAGAAACACCAAGAAGTGATATTTAGTTTACTAGGGAGAAGGTATAAATTCGCTACTCTTCCAGCATATCTCCAGTCCAAACGTAGGTCCGGAGTTAATCCCCGCCTCTAAATTACAACCAGCATCTCATTGGTTCTTGAAAACTCACGTCAGCGCGACGCGAATGACGAAAATTACATATTTTCCGACTGAAGAGAGGCGAAATAGCCCGGCCTAATTTTACGTCCCCCCTTGTATTTTGAAAGGGGGACTGGGATTATGGCACGCGAATACTTAGGCATCTTATAGCTTCTCTCTAATAAATTAGATATCACTTCTTGGAAATACCCTCTATAGATTAACTATTTAGCGTCCTCTCTCCAACAAAGAATGTACTATTTAATATAAAAATCTGGTACGTACTAAGATTCACGGTTGTCATTCTAAAAAGCGATTACAATTCTTCTCCTTTCCAACTCATCCCTTCTAAAATTACCTCTCCCTCCCCCGTAACAAAATGCCGGACAGCGTGCAAGCGACTCGAGACTTCTCCAAAATTTTGTTAATTGGAGTATAATTAATGATATTATTGCCGCACGAAAACATCCAATTATGTTAAAACGTAATATGGCCGACGTAAAATATGAAATACGCGGGATCGAGGGAGTCTGCCCCAGTTATCACGAAATTAATATTAAATTAACATTTTACGGTATAACTGGGAAATTATCAATTATGAATCTATTAAAATTAATTAGGATAAAGAGAGAAAAAACAACAACTAATTCTGACTATCACGAAAGGCGACTGATGAAGCTCGCGTTATTAAATGGATTATAAATAATAGTTAAAGCAAAAGGGACCTGGCTACTACTTTAGATTAACTTCGGCTTCCTATACGTAAACCGGTTTGATTTTATATTATCATAAGTTCATAGAGATATGTTCCATAAGTTTGTCACTGGTTACTGAGAGCTTGTCATGAAATGACGTAGGTCATAGATTCTTGTAAAGCGACGCATGGTGATGCGCTATCAACTTCGACTTCCTACTTAAACCAGTTTGATTTTATATTACCATAAGTTCATAAGATGCGTTCCATAAGTTTGTCACTGGTTACAAACTGGAGCTTTTCATGAAGTGACATAGATCATAGATTCTCGTAAAGCGATGCCTGGTGAGGCGCTGTCAAAGGTTTAGTACAGACTAAATAAGAAGATGGACTGCAATTAATCGAAGGTATTCAATTCTCGCTTGTCGTTCTCGAACTATAGCTCGAGCTGTAAGTCTCTAGCATTACGAGTATATATAGTGTCATACTTAGGGAACACATCTTATAAACTTATAATATTACTTAATGATACGCGATATTTTAAATACATTTTTGAATATTTAATCATTTTTCAAAAGCCCAATAACAGAAGGTAAGGTTTAAGGTTCTGCTATACTTTTAAGAAAAACATTCCTTAATAAAAATAAACATTATCTGAACCCTAACCAATCAAAAATTGCCTCATTCCATAACTTTTGAAGAGTGATATTATTATTATTATTATTATTATTATTATTATTATTATTATTTTCCATCATACTGTGGAGAGTTTGGGAATTTTAGAAAGGTATAAAATCCATTTCGCGTAAAAGCATCCCACATCTCACGCCTGCTGGGAAACAAAGGGTTTTATTTTCTCTCTCTCTCTTACTCCCTCACATTCTCCATCTTCTCAGTCTCTAAGAACCCCATCCCTCTCTAAGCCTTGGCTGGCTGCTTTAACATCTACCAGAGTCTCCGTTATAAAGGAAAAGCAGGAAACGGTAAATCTACCAGGGCCTCTATGTTTATGCAAAGACTGGAATCGCCTCTAATTCGACACAAAGTCACTCCATCGTTATAACAAGAACAACTGCAAGGCTTAATGAGTACTTACAGTACAAAATGTAGGCGTGGAAAACTGTTAGAAATTAGATTCACTTATTTGATGACCAATGCTTAGAGTGAGAGATATAGTCAGGGCAGAACTCACTTTTCATTCAATAAACTTTCATAAACAAGGCTAAGATTGAGAGATTTCGGTTCTAAACATACTTTTTCATTCATTTATTTCCATTTATCTCATGAACAATGATAAGAGCGAGAGATTTAGGCCTGAGTTTCCATTTTCATACAATTATTTCATGACCAAGGCTTAGAGTGAGAGCTTGGTGAGAGATTCCAGTTCTAAACATACTTTTTCATTCATTTCCATTTATTTCTTGACCAAGGCTTAGAGCGAGAGATTTAGGCCTGTACTTAGTTTTTAATTCAATTATTTCATGACCAAGGCTTCGAGTGCGAGTTAAATTTGTTACTTAATTTACTTTTTCATTTATTTACTTGATGACCAAGGCTTAGACCGAGATATTTGAGCCTGAACTTAATTTTTCATTTAATTATTTCATGAGCAAGGCTTAGAAATACAAGTGGAATCTTTCAGTCTCTTCAGAGTTTTCTAGAAATCTCCAGTATAAGACTATAGAAGTTGATGTAGAGTCTATGGGGGGGGGGAGAGAATATAGTAGAGAAGTGGGCTAGAAATCAATCTTATCTATGTGGTGGAGCCCTCCGTCGCGAGAGACCGGTACTTTAGTAAATATTCTAGCCCCATATTTTCCCAGTTATAACGAGGCCTAAGGCAATATTCGAGGGATACGAATCCCTTCTCTCTTCAGCTTTATTTTGCGCTTCGAAACACAATATACACCGCGGTTCCGGTCCTTCGGGGCTATACCCAACCAACTATCAACGTGGCACAACACAACAAGCCAGCAAGAATGCACCAGCAATATATAATACTTCTTTTCGAGAGAAGTGTACCACAAAGCGGGGTGGGCAATCGTAACATGACTCTCCCCAACAGCAAGGTTACTAAACCGAATCACGTACAGGGTTCATACAAAATCTGGAAAATCAATTTCCCTGATATTTCCAGGTTTTTTCATAGGTTTTCCGTGATATTTCCAGGTGTAAGAGCTCCTAATTTTATAGAGTATGCTAATAACACTACAAACATGGCCTTGAGAGGCCTCAGAGTGACCGCGAGTACCGCTGGAACCATCTCTATGGCTGGAAATTATTATTATTAAATTATACGAAAATTATTTTTCTTTCGGCTACCTCGATCGAAAATAAACTGGATTGGGCGAAAAGTACACTATCCTCGTAAATTTCCCTGATTTCCCTGACATTTACTATTTATTTGAAATTTCCCTGAGTTTTCCCTGACGTTTGACGCAAAAATCAATTTCCCTGATATTTCCCGGTTTTCCAGGTTTGTATGAACCCTGACGTATGCGATAAATAGTTCCCTCGTCATTACACTATTGGGTCTTAACTATTTGCCAAGGCGCATGCTCTTGTGGATTTTTGTCCCATCCGTCAAGTCAATCAAGGTTTGTGGGTTGATTGCTGAGGATTCAGTAATTACCAAACAGTTATAGAATTCGCACCAGCACGGTGCAATGTCCATCTGAAGTTTGTTGAGCGGGAGAGCAAACAAAAGGGGTTCCCTCGCCTGGGTAGATTCATGCTACATAACTGAAGTATTACGAGGATACATAGTGTCAGCCTTCTTCTATTATCCCCTTCTGATACTACTGTATATACTTCAAACGTACGTTGGATGCGTGCTCGTACAAGGGTATGGGGAATCTGTACACAACGCGGGAATGCTCCAATGGGGATGGAAGTATATACAAAGAATATCTAGCGAATGGTTGGTTGGATGAAAAAGAAAAATTATCCGTTTCATTCATCCCACTACCATAAAAAAAAGAAAGAAGGTTATTTTTACTCGTGTTTGTTTTAAGAAAAGGGGAAAATATCGAATATTTTGTTCCCTTCCATGATTCTTTTGCTGATGTTGGAAATATATCCAAGATTCATTCAAAATCCATTAAGGCTTTAAATATCCATGTATTTTATACCAGTTCTTTTTTTTTTTTTTCATCTTCTAAGAAGAAATTGAAGTTGTTTCAAGTTACGCTTTGGAAATATGTATATATTTATGAACATTCAGTCGATGTATATATTTAAAACCGTATCTCCAGAACCAAGTGACTTTCTATACTGGAACTAGTTCTAACCCGAAGTTGTCCGTTAGTACTTGATCCCAATAAGGAAGGATCTGATAATCCACGGTTATTTTGGAAAATGGGGGTCAGATAAGTATCTTCCTTACGAGATACGTGCCGTAAATATTTTGACCTTACAAAAATCTTTGTTAACACACTTGATAGTGCACTAAGCTTTTTGACAATGTAATTGTAGATCAATTCTTTGTATCAGTTTCAGCATGAGTTTATAAGGTATGTTCCATAAGTATGACCAGGAATGTATGGAGTGCATGGGTTGACACTACAAATAATTCGTAATGCTCGAGCTAGTTCGAGAACGACGTCAGAATTGGCAACTCTGTGTTAGTTTCGCAGCCCACCTTCCTATTTAGTCTGTACTAAGCGTTTGACAGCGCCTCACAAGGCGTCTCTTTAAAAGAATCTATGACCTACGTTAATTCATGAAAAGCTCCAGTTTGTAACCAGTGACAAACTTATGGAACATATCTTAAGAACTTATGGTTTTAGTAGTGGTCTTTATGATTAAACTTTATCAGAGGATATCATTAAGTACCTTCTTGCACTAAACATTTCCCCGTAACTATTTACAATTATCGAGTGAACCAGATTATTTTTAGTACTAACTTTCAACACTTGACCATATTTGAAGCAAACTTCTAACAGATTCTCTACCACTAAAATCAGTCTTAAAAGGTATTGCATGTAAACGCGCCTAAATTAGGCGTTTACATTCAATACAATACACCCTTGACGTATTCTATTTATAACAGTTAAAAAGAAACTTGACGTATGGTACAAGTTTTTCTTTGTGTTCCACCAAAAATCGACCAATCAGATGAACGTATATATAAGAAAGCCCTCTGGAAACATAATGGACGTCATCGTTTCCCGCCTTTTACCACGAGACTGCTGTAGACCTATGTTTTACAAGGAGAGTGAATCTATAACGACTAGATCTAACCCCTCGTGTCCTATATAAACAGTTTTCTTTTCGGTTCGTACGTCAGAAGCTGGTATAAAAGCAAGGCAAGTGTTAGGAGGAGGACATGGTACAAGGACTACGGGGATAAAGAAAGAAGAAAGACTGTACTAGGACTTAATTAAGAGGTACTAATTATGTTGAGGTTCCTTTGATGGGTCGCCTCATCATTCTCACTGCCCCAACAATCTAATTAATGCAGCTGGACAAGAAATTGCTAGTTTTTTCCCCACAAACTCTTCCCTCTTTATCGTTGGGTGGATCTTAAAAAGGGATTGGACAGTTCTTCAATCAAATTCGTGCCAAATATAAACCCTCTTCAGTCTTACACACGGTCTTCAAGATGACTGATAGACCTTTTTCAAAAGATGGGGGGTAAAATAGAGTCTGGTGTTTAACTACCTTGTTTTGTTTTCTTAAGACAGAACACCCCATAATGACTTCGGTGGACTGCTAACTTTGATGAAGCCCTCTCTAAAGTCTTTGCTGCCCATATACCAATCTTAACCCTGTATCAAGCAGACAAAACCGCGTCCCCTTTTGAAAAAGGTCTATTAACATTTACAAAAACTAAACAATTCCGCGAAGATAACTTCGGAATCGCCGTTCCGAAGTTTAATCTCACACCTTCCCTTTAAACATCTTAATCACTTTGCGCAATTGCTTCTAACATAAATTTGGATAACCCAAAGACGGCGGGCGTCCGGCAATGTAATTGTTATAATTTTAAATTGGAAATTACAGAAAATGGGTCTGGGAAGAGAAGGGCATGGAGAACCCGACGACTTATTGTAAACCACCGCATAGCTCCAGACATTTTAAGGTAGACAAATTGCCCGGTATCTGTTTCCAGGGCCTGTAGCCTACGCCTAGCAGGCAAGAGAAGCTTTAGTCTAGGCCTAAATTTCGCTAGGAGACAGGAATTTGCCCAAAGAGAGAGAAGAGAGAGAGAGAGAGAGAGAGAGAGAGAGAGAGAGAGAGAGAGAGAGAGAGAGAGAGAGAGAGAGAGAGTAAGAGTAAGAGAGAAATGTCAATAGCTATAGCTCGTGGACCAGCGATTTTCCATCTAGTAAGCGCGATAATTTACTAACACGATAATAAAAGGGTTGATATTTTACCCGTGATAGATGGAGTAGGTTGGAAACGAATTTCCGATGTCCAACGATCGAGGTTTAAAGCGATAATCTGTCCCAATACCCTTACAAATGCGACATAGTCTCGGTGATTGGTACATATTACAAGGAAGAGGACATGCAGAAACGCGCTTCAAACCTTGAACTGGAGCTGCTCGCCGATACGATTTTTCCCGCCTTTTTTTTTACTATTTCTTGTACAGGTCCCTCTCATCCTTTTGCCAACAGCAGTAGCAGCAGCGCGGTGCATGCCTATCGTTAGGTGCCGTTGTGTCTCAAATAGAGTATGATTGCAACGAAACGACGTTCGAAACCACCTTCAAGGTTCTATAATCCGTTATCTCTAAGGGTGGATCCCTTCTCAACCATTCCTACCTCCGCCAAGGCTTGATAGCCTAGCTAGCTACAGAGACATTCGTAGTTTTTCTTGGCAAGCGGAAAACGCTTTCTTTTTAGTTACAACTTTTCTCCGCATCAACGATTTACTACCCATCTGCACCCAACTCCTTACCGTCTCTATGATCAGCGAACCGAACCAAATACTAACAAGATCGACGAGCCAAAAGACAAAATACAAAAACCATCACCAAAAGGGAAACGTTCCTACCTTCATGGCGTTTGAGAATTCGGACAAAGGGGCTAGAAGTTCACGCATGCTGTGGTTCATCCACATCAAGAAGACTCAAACCACTGTAGTTAAAATGAAGCTCTCCAGTTTCAAAAATCTGAAATATTAAAAACAAACAATTAGATTTCATGTTTTGGTAACTATATTTAAAGACAAAAATTTCGTTTAATCAACCATGCGCTTGACAATAAGCCTCTTCGATCTAAAAAAAGGTGTATAGGCAACCTTCAGTATCGAGACATCCAATGGGGCTTGACACATAGCCGTCTCTGCGCACTCTCAAAACCTGGCGCCAGAAAGCGAGATGGAAGGCAGAGTTTTAGCAACGTGTCTTTCACTATCAGTTACATCGACGAGGCTTATAAGTCTTATTAAGTAATGTACAATGCGGTATGTAGGGGGCGTGTCAAGCGTTACTATTTCCGCCAGTAGTGATTGGGCAATATCACATGACTTTACATGGACGACTCGATAGAGTCAACGGAAATGCCTATGTCCATTCCTAGTACACTTATAACGCTACAATTCAAAACAGCGAAAACGCTATGAACATTTTTTTTTCAAATCTTGAGCTTTACAGTCATTCTAAATACCACGAAAACCTTTAAATAGACAGGGTTTAAAAAGACAAGAGGGTATACTAGCAGACGGATGGCGACTACGGACACAATGACTAAAAGCGCGTCGATGCTGATGCTTTGAAGGGTGGGCTAGCGCCCAATCCCTATTTCTTCAAGCTGCAGGCAGGACTCAAGCTTGCCTATCTCTCTACACCCTCAATGCTTTTTCTTTCGTATAGATAAATAGAAAACGGGCAGCGAGGGTCCGTCAGAGGGAGTAAAAAAAGGGTGGCTCAGTAATACCATGGTTATATATTATTATCGAGCCACCACCACCACCGCCGCTAAGGTTGAACCATGGTTCTAGAAAAGCAAGGCCGGATGGTATACGGTGTATAAAGAATATACTCTTTCTTCCTCATCTTAGTCCGCTTCCCTGAACGCCATTGCCCGCGCTATGAGTTGTTACAGTGAAGGTTTCGCCGCGCAGAAGACACAGTCATTCAGAAAGAACTTATCCATCGTTACGGATGGTCGCTCAATCCTGCTTCTGCAGAAGTGATGACGTGCTCATCAGAAAAAGGGGGTCAAATCATGCTTCAACTATACATAACATCCGTTTCATAGGTAAATGATCATCCATAAAGATCTCATAAGCGATCTAATTCAAAATTGCTGTACATTTTCTCATGATGGTCCGTTTTTCAAAAGGGCAGTTAAGAGCCGGTCTCATTTGAATTGGGTACTTTCATCTTGGAGTAGGGTGGCTTATACTAGAACAGCATGAGCGCTAAAACGAGAGGGTCGTTTCCAAGCATGGCCTTAATATTTACCCATAATACCTTGGGCTTAAGCTTTAGGTATTTACTAGTAATAGCAACAAAAACAAATTTTCACACGTGACTTAGCTACTAAAATATTTTGAGCCAAGAGGTGGCTGCACTCAATGATGCCCAACCTTGAAAAGCATGCTGGGATTTTTTAACAACCACGGATGACCCTCACCCCCACAATTAAACCACTCCAGTATCAGACTTCACTCCTCCAAGCTTTCATCATCTATTGTCACATAGTTGGATTTTAGAGCAGGGTTTTAAATCGTAGAGGTAAAGTCGAAAGTGGGGTGGCGTAGCGGTTAGCGCTTTCGCCTCGCAGCAAGAGGATCCCGGACTGTGGCACCGGGTGAAAATCCGGGAACAAATCCTTCTGCGTAGAGTTTGCAAGTTCTCTCCCCGCTTGTTAAAGGAGTTTTCCTCCGCGGTCTATAACCCGGTTCTCCTTTCCATCAAAACTTGCAGAGGTTAACGGTAATAGTTAGTATAGGGCGCTGTCGGTTAGCTGTGGCATAGGGGCTAGCCACCACTCCTCTATGCATTGTAAAGGCGTTAGATAAGTGGCAATAAGTCGCAAGATGACTTGGTCCAATTAGCTAGCTGAACTTTTAAAGCTAGAGAAAAAAGTAACAATTTCTAATTTTTTATCGCAAACAGAACAAAATTTTTACCCTCAACAGTCACGATTGAAATTCCAGCAATTAATCAATTAGAAGTTGGTTTCATAATTTTATAAGGTTAGATTTCTGTGAGAGAAAAGTGTACGAGAGAGAGAGAGAGAGAGAGAGAGAGCGAGCAAAGAGTTAATGCTCTTTACCCTTTTCAAACTTAATAACAGAAAAGTGAAATCTGCGTTTCGTAAATGCGTTTATGATTAAAAAACATGCGTGTCATATTCCCTCGAGACCAATTTAATCTAAATTTTAACGTCCCTTAAACCGAACTAAGTGAGGAGGCAATCTCGATGGTGAAATTTGCTTAAAACCTATCTTACCAATTTTTTTATTTTAAATAAAGTGGATATATATTTTTTGTTACTTAAAAACGATAGGTTTTTTTTACTTTATCCTATTATTGGTTTTTTTTCTTCTCTCCCATGATGATAATCTATAATAGAACTATTATAGCGCGCGACCCTCTTGATCCTATGAGAGTCAATTTCGTTTAAAGTGGACAGTTTTTTAGGAAGTGGGGAGGAAGGGGTCCGGGGATGCTTTCAAACCCTTTAAAGAGAAAAAGTACAGTCTCTAAAAACGAATTATAACTTTCTCCCATCATCGGACGAAGATGTAGGTTCTAAGGTCATGGACTTACTATTTCGCAAGAGGGACGAGCGTTAAATTTTTGTGACGTGAGGAAATAGAAAGCGACCCAACCCTCGCGAGTTTCAAACCTTAAAACAGTCCTTTGAAATTTCAAGAAATCAACCTTGATTCATTAGCAAAATTGCCTCAATCTCGAACAGAGAAATTCACAGTGCCCTTGTTATACAAGTGTAGTGCCAAATTATGACATATGACACATGTTTCTGATAAGTCTACCATAAATTAAGGGGGATGTTCTTTGGGATATTTTGAGTAGAAATGTTCTGTGATGATCCCTTAAAATTAATTAAGGAATCTGAAAGACAATGTTCCCTAATTTAATTATGGGATCATCGCTAAAACACTCAAATCATAACTTGAAAACAGTGGCCCGAACCGCAAAATGTCATAGAAGGGGTGTACTTAGTACAGCAACAACAATAAACATGTACAAGATTTTAAACTCAAAATCGCCCAAAGAACATTCCCCTTAATTTATGTCGGACTTATCAGAAACACAATGTAATTTAAACAATCTATCCTTTTAAATGACCAAAATGTTTGATGAAAATATGACTTAATAGGCCCTGTGTTTATCAAGATTGTGTGTCAGTTTATTTGTAAGCCAAAGATTACTTAAAACTACCTCATGTCATACATGGTTTTCGGTAATATACTAAGCTAATGTTGTCTATGAACCCTTATTTAAAAGTTAAACTCTTGAACTATATATGGTACTAAGCTTTACTATAGCTCGTGGTAAGGTTTCTTGTCCCTTATAGGGAAGCGCAAGTTCCATGGTGAGATCAAGGGGGGGGGGGCGCTCCATAATCACGTGACACTAGAGAGGTGTGTAAGGTTAGAAGGGAGAATCTATGGGAAAAGCAATTTTTGGGTGACTTCCTTATAAAGTTCCTATACTGAGGGACAAAATTTTTCAGCTTGGGAGAACCTTCCGCTAACTTATAAGTTTTAAAAGAAAAGGGATATATGGATCCATAGAGGGAGAAATTTTTAGAGGTTTCCTTATTTGACGGCAGCTATGGAACAGGCCAACCGATAAAACACAAGCCGTCGGAAGTGATTTGTCGGAAAAGAATGAATTTTAGAAGAAAAATCGAACCCCAGCCAGAGGGTATAGAAAAAACAAGACTCGCGAGTCAACCATATTAGTGTGGTGGATATGTGGATGTTCTTTAGGGGCGGGAACTGTAATATTTCCAAGGTCAGATAAAAAAGGGTCGGAGAAGGGGATATCTAGATGATACATGGTGGTCATTTGGTGACCAATAGTGTTTATTGTACTTCCTTCTCGACCGACCGTATTCACTAATCATGTGACATTGCTCTATCAAAGTGATAAATTTCAAAATTAAAAAAACAATTACACTGGAAATGTAGTCTCTTAACTGTAAAATCGCCTGTTTTCATTATTGTTAAAAAAAAAACTTCGATGTGCCAACTTGCAGGGGTAAAACTGATAATGTATTTCCTATGGGCCCCTGTAAAACGTTTACCCGCAATACGTTGGTGTATGATATTTTTTAATAAAATATATCTTCCTTAATTATGCACCAATTAAGTAGTTTTGATATATAATTGAAGCCAAAATTACGCTCTACAAGTAACCTCTTACAGTAAAATTGCCATTTTTCATTGTTGCTCAAAAAAGCTTTGATGTGCCAACTTGCAGGGGTAAAACTGATAATCTATTTCCTACGGGCCCCTGTAAAACGTTTACCCGCAATACGTCGGTGTACGATATTTTTAATAAAATAATAACCAATTAAGTAGTTTTTGGTATTAAATTGAATCCAAAATAAGACTATACATGAACTATTGAAATTAAACGCATGAAATTAAACATTGTTAACGTGCAATTAACTTCAAGATAGAAAGCAATTTAATGTTTATCGAAACAATTTAATTGCCTTATCTGCAACGAATTTTTCTAATTATATTTATATAAAACCTGGTCGGTTTGATATCAACAAAATTTACCTGTTAATTATAATTTATAATAGGCAAAGGTATTTACAAAATAAACAAACCATAAAACCTTTCAATTTCCGAAGATTTTAAAATTGACAGTTTTTTGTTTTTTGACCTAAGTATATACCTGTTACCAGAAACCCTCATGGGACAATCTAGTGGTCGGTCTAGCTAGGCCTAGGAGCTTTCTTTCGAAGGACCAAAAAACCAAAATGTCAAGAATGGTAAACTCTTAAGAGACACACTAAACTTTTTAGGCAGCAAACCAACAAACCTATAGTGACAAAACAACAAAATTGAATCGAAAAATAACCAACCAGTCCTGGCGGGGGAAAAGAAAAAAATTGATTTAACAATTTTCTTTTATTTCAAAGTTTTAAGTCTTCTTGGAAAAAAATTTAAAGGAAAAGGTTAGATAATATAACATGATACCTTAAAAGAACGCCCTTTTTCTAAATATAAAAGGAAATATATTAAAAAGCAATAATAAATTATCTGCTATTACAAAATAATTAGCATTTAAAAAGTCTTAAAAACGAGGACTACTGCGCCATACACGCCATTGCTTTGGTGGCGTCTGCTAGCCTGAAAACATGAGCTTACCCTTCCTCAGGGCCGGAAATAAGCGCAGGACACTGGGCATTGTCCAATAAAATATTTAAATGTCCCATAATTTTTTTAAGGCTACTTTAATCCTAATTATTTTGTAGTAAGAGATCATTTACTTAAATATTTTTCCTTTTATATTTAGTAAAAGGTCGTTCTTTTAAGGTATAATTTTATATTACCATGAACGTTTCCTTTAAAACCAAATAGAACCAGGAGTAAATTTCGATTAAATTTGACTAGACTACTTATTTAAACCGTCACAAAAAAACCTAAATTTTTTCGAAGCTTGACTATGAAGATGCGACACTATTTTTGGGGTCTCCAGTGGACAATGTCTTATAATTTTTACAGTAAAAGGGGGGATCACTGGACACATGTCCTATAAGATTTTTGTTTTTCTTATTTCCGGCCCTGCGCTTCCTCACCTCACTCAGCCAATCCCGTACAGGTAAGTGGTTCGATTTAGCAGACGCCACTACACCAATTTTGGCGCTGTAGTTCTCATTTTTAAGGCTTGTTAAATCCTAATTATTTTGGAGTAAGAGATTTTTCCTTTTATATTTAGTAAAAGGTCGTTCTTTTAAACTATAATGTTATTATACCTGAACTTTTCCTTTAAATACCAAATAGAACCAGGAGTAAATTTCGATTAAATTTGACTAGACTACATATTTAAACCGTTACAAAAAAACCTTGCAAACTTAAGCCTTGGCGAAGTAACGATGTCCCCAAAGTTATGTATATATATATAAAAAAAATATAAAATAGTAAAAATGGATTCCAGAAATGGGACATATTCAAAACGCTAATGCCCTTATCTCTTAGAAACATACGAAAAAATGGCGACACCCCAAAAAGGACTGCGAGGAAAATGGTGGTGCCAACGTTAAAAAATATTACGCATAAGCTATTACTAAATTACTAAAGGTGCCACAGTCGCTCTAGAATTTCCCCCAGACAATAAATAAATAAATGTTAAAATTTACGAGGCGCTATATGCAAAATATTTCAAGTTACTTCATCCGGTTGCTAACGCAAATAAGGTGAATTAATAAAAAAATACAGTTTTTTATATACGTTTATACTGTATATAAAAGAAAGACTCTGAATTTATAAATGGAACAGATCCAATCCTAAATAATGATAATAATAAAATAGGGAGCCAAAAGAAAAAAAAATAATTTAAAACTGCCGCTTTAGCTATAGCTTTTGACTGAAAAATGTTCACCCATATGACACACTGTCGGATTTTAAGTCCGTGACACATAAGATACGATAGAGGGAGGAAGGAAGATGAGGAGAGAACTTGTTTCCATGGTTACCCGGTGTACTGGAGCGCGCTTTATAAATGGGGGCCTGTCGGTAAAGAGAGAGAGAGAGAGAGAGAGAGAGAGAGAGAGAGAGAGAGAGAGAGAGAGAGAGAGAGAGAGAGGAAGAGGAAGGAGAAGGAGAAGGAGGCTTAGGAAAAGGATGGAGGAAGAATTCATCTCTCTCTCCTCATCCCGAGCTTCTTCCAGCATCCCCAGCATCTTCCATTCCTCCCTCTTTATGTAGAATGTCTAGACACTGCACATCAGAGCGGGTTCTACCTTCAACCCTTTTCCATCCCCATTTAGGTAAAGCAATACCCTTCCGAGGGGTCGCCTACTTAAACGAAAGATTAAAGGTAAAATACTCCTAGTCTTAGATCATTCGTTATATTGCTAAAAATGCTATAGAATAATTAATTATAATTCTCAAATTTGGATAGGTAATTAACTATTAACTTTTAATTAACAAACGCCTGGAAGATTCCATTCATGTTATGGACAAGCGAGGCGGAAAGTATATTTCTTTATTTCCTAACAGGAATGTAACGCAATCTTCCAGGAGTAATGTCTGCACCCAAGGTTTGTTAACTAAAAGCTAATTGTTAATTAAAATGCTAATTTGAGATCTATTTGAAGTTATTGAGTCTAGCATTCTTAACAGTAACGAATGATTTAAGGCCAAGAAAAAAAAATTTCTTGAATCTTTCGTTCGTTCAGTATTAAATAAAAACGAAGTTAATCATAAAATGAAAGGCCAGATCACATTGTGAAAATAAAGAAAATTATAAAAGATGTTTCTGATAAGTCTGAAATAAATTAAATGGTATGTTCTTAGGGTCAAAATGAGTGGAAAGTGTCATCAAAGAACATGGGGTCAACAACATTTAGTTAAGGCCCCCAAAACATAGATTTTCCCTAAAACAAGGAAATAGTTGAACACGTGAAGTAACACATATCAGTCTTCAATTTAAGAACGTTACTGGACCTTATCTAGCAGAAGTGTGGTACTATTAAATGAGTAGAACTTAAGTGAGCATAGGCTGGCAAACTAAAGCTAATTACACCACGTGTCTAACTATTTCTTCTTGTTTTAGGAGCAAATCCATGTTTGGGAGCCCATACCTCTCCCAGGGTTCGGAGGAAATTTTATATTGAAAATCCCTGGCCTTTCTAGTTTATCCCTGACCAAATTTTGCCACCAAGGAATATCCCTGAGCATTTTAAGGTGTTTACTAGTGTCCACTTCACCATCCCTGGCCCATATTTAGCATTGTTCGAAGGAGTGCACTTTCCACTCAGTTTTGACCCCATGTTAATTCATGCCAGACTTATTAGCAGGTGTTAGACCTCTCACATACATCTTTAAAACCATCCTGAATCTCCCCCACATCGCGCTTATTTGTTGGTCTCTCTAAAATAAAAACTAGAGTAAATTCAGGTTGAAAGGAAGATATAGATTATGTATGTGCTTCTATGGCTATTGAAATCTGGCCGTAACGGTTACCAGCATATAGTGTCGAGGACCAATATCATCATCTCGACTCCTAACGAGTCCCGAGGCATCGAGCTAGGAACCGACCATACACATTTACCGAAATGAAAATAATATTTCACTTCATTTCAACGCGATATTTTTGAATGAAGACGCCCAAGTATGCCCCCCGATTTTAAAGGAGTAGTATCATTGAATCACCTTAATAAATCTCTTAATCTTAAAGATAAAGTGATTGGGAAATATATACAGGGTGTTCCAAAAGGGGAGTAGGATATGGACAATCAATATTTAGTCGACAATAGACCGATAAAAATATTCGCCTACTAGTTGTTTTTACCGCAATACACAAGGTTCCGAGAGGCTCAAAAGTGTGATCCTTCATGATTGGTCAGAATATGTGGGCAACTTAGTAGAGCGTTTTAAACCATTAACCCTATGCCTGGTTGGCCGTCAAAAACAACGTGTTGCCAAATCTTTTTCAACGTTTTCCGATCAGGCACGAAAATAAGGTTTTAAGTATTTTTCAGGATAAAGCAGACTCTTCTCTTATAGCATTATAAGACTCGTGAGTCGTGTAGAGCTGTAGGTCGTCGTTTCCAAGGCTTAACCTCTATTTGTAAACTGATAATTAACCATTTAAATAACAATAAAAAAGGTGCTAAGCCTTAACTGCGTTGTTTATAACAACAAGAACTCTAAGCAGACGACAAGTAAAAATAATAATAAAAAACTTCGTAGTTCAAGGACTTCAAGTAGAAATTAGATTCGAGAATAATATAAACCGAACCGAACTCACTCCAATTTCAAAATCCAGTACTACTGAGGGAAAAACCACTTACATGCGAATTCTTTTTATCGGTCTATTTGTATTAATTATTATTTTAAAATTAAAAACTAAGAATGTTCAGGTTTAAGGTGTTACTTTCCCTTTAAGAGTAGTAACGATCTGTGGTCGCTGCTTCGAATCTTCCCGCATTCCCATCCCAAAGCACTATAAATTCCAGCAGAGAATTCCGAATTTTCAAATGTTATTGAAGCAGCTTGCTAAGTATGTACTTTTCAATTACTAACTAAATGAAAAGTCAGGCGTACTAATACGCAATGTTAAACTCCATAAAAAAGAAAATAGTTCTTATCAAGTAATATGTAGTCTATACAGATTTAAGCTTTCCTAGTGAAAATTATAAACCATACGGTGCCAATGTTTGCGTAAACATTACAGGCAAAAGTTTACCAAACTTGTTATTTCCATCGAAAAGATTTTTCTTAAATATATAGAGACCGAGCAGATTATATATATTGGCCTTTTCTTCAATGTTTATATCAGACCATTTGAATTAAGAAAGAATTAAGACCGAAATCTAACAGTTCAATTTGAACCACCAATAAACTTGGCTCGCACAGAGCGTGTCAACATTGAACCGGAATTAAAACTAAACGAGGGCTGGGATTTTGTCTATCCCCTTTAGTGAAAACTATCTACTGATAAAGTACACTGTACCATAAGAAAAGGGTACCGCGGAAGTATACGTAATGTAATCAAACGCGCGTGTAAATTAGTCCGTTCATTCACAATATGAAATTCGCTGTATAGCTTTTCGGAAGATGGACTATCATAACTTAACTATCGTTGACTACACATTATAGTTTTCACTAAAAGTGGTTATGCCTTTCCTCAAGTGTTGCAAGACGGTTGTTGAACCAAGCGACTGCAGACAGAAAGGCTAGCAGTTAGTTTAAATCAGTACTTTATGCTAACATGGCTCAGCGAGGGCCTAATAATGCTGAATTTAGGTTAACACAGCCGAGAGATAGTGTAAAAATATTTCCCATTTAGTGAAAACTATCCACTTGAATTTATACAAACCGATTTCACTGAATTTTCCAGGTTTTTCCCCATATATATTTTAATCAAATTAAACTTACGTTGTTCTTTGGTGCTGAATTTATTTCTTTAACTTGAACAATCGGATTCGGCTGAAAGCGCGCGAACGATATATGAAAAATGTCAACGTGCTCTAAAGCAGACGATAATCCACCTTATTCCCTATCGCCGGAAGTTAGGCCTATCTCGGGATTCGTGGGGAGCGAGCAAGGTTCTTATAGAAACTTCGTATTATAAGGTTGGCTTATAAAGCCGTTTTTTAAAACGAAAAATCTGGCTCAAAAAACGGGGGGCAATACTTTGGTTTTTTCCCTGCTTATGACGTGGTTGGATCCCGGGGAACCAAAGGAAACAAGACTTCGCGTTTGAGCATCCTCTCGAATAATGGCCCGTTCCTCCTATAGGAGGAAACTTAAACGCGGGAAGCCGAGAGGCGAGAACCCAGTAACGAGCGAGTGCGAAGTTTGTTTGGCCGGGGACCGGGGGACTTGCCGCGTCCTGACTCCTACGGCGGTTGCTTAAAAATGAAAATTAAAAATTTCGAGCTTTGAAAGTTTTTCAAGTTTTAAATAAGGTAACCATAAAGGATTAAAAGGACCCCTTTTATGCTAATTTCAAGCAATACAAGAGTGGTATTACTATTAAACTCTAAATTTCATAAATTATAGCGGCCAAGGCTTAGCTACAACTTTCCATTAAGAATTAAGATTGAACATCAATTCAATTGTAATCTGCCTATTTTTAAATTATTTCCTCAATACCCAAGAGAAATAATTTTAATTACATAAAGATGAGAACGCATATCAGGATAAAATTCATAAATTTAACTACTCTGGGTGAAGCGCAAGAAAGGAAGCGGGAGAGAAGAAAAATATTCCACTTCACGCATTTTGCTAAGACAGACATTTTTGAAATCCGCGTAATACCCCCAAAAATCTACTTCCCAAAGGCTGTTGGGATCCAGCTACGTCACTCGCAACGGCCCGGAGAGGAGAGAGAATTTTTCTTTCGGCGATACCTTTTTTTTCGCAAATAAGCACCCCTTGGGGAGCGAGTATCGGGAAAAAGCTCAAAAAAGTCGTCCGTCGTCTGCTACAAAGGCTTTTATTCGGGAAAGGCGTTTTTAAGCGGGTAAACGGTTTAAATATCAACTTTAATAGGTTTCTAACTAGTAATAATGACTAGATATAACTCAGGTAAGTAAAAATTATTAATAAACCTTAAGAATAAGTTATATTTTATAACTGACATACCGATTTTAGTCCGATTTGGATGTTTCAAATGTTTGAGCATGGTTTGAGGGTGATTAACTGATGTCAGCCTCAGGTTGTTGAAGCTTGTATTGTATAGAATAGTTCGAAAACGTAAACAGTAAAAGGTATATAATGATTTTAAAAATATTCAAAGGTATAGTAAATGAAAGTATCGTATGAATATTTCTGCTTTTAGTTTCGGAACGTTGAATCGCTTTCGGTGGGTGAAATATTTTGTTGTTATTTAGTTGCGGCATAGAATATGCGTCCTTGTTCAGTTTGAAAACGTAAACAGTAAAAGGTAGGGTCAGTGTGCCTAACTTTGGACAGCTGCAACTTTAGACACTTTTATTATAAAAATCATATTTAATTACTGGATGCGTCAAATTGATAATGAAATAGCTTATTTTAAAGCTTAGAATGTGAGGAATTTAGAAAAAAATACTTCAAAGTCGTAGAATAACATCCGACTACGTTATGAGCCAAATTAGCCCACTCCCCAAACTCGTCCATTTAAATTACGGCCAAATTTGACGGGGGTCAACCCTTTGGTCCCGGGAAATAAGGTTTGACGAAAATTAGAGAAATCATACCTGAACAAACTAGAAACCATTCGAAAGAGCAACTTTTTGGCTTCATAATCCGTATTTTAAACACTGTCTTACGCGGGAAATTCGACGAAATATTCAGCTTTAAAAACACCTGGGCAAATTTCTAACTTTGGACACTTTCATGCTGGCCGATTTCTCCGTTTGTTAACACTAATTAACTCGCGATATTAGCCTTTTTTAGAGTTTAAAACAATAAGGGACACGTCCTCAGTTTGTTAAAATTGTTACGCGGCAAACAGCGCGCCAAAATAGGCCTAGGCCCTATATACCTAAAAACCTACATAAGTAGCCCCATATTTAATAAAGTTTGTTTTAAAGAAATTTCTGATTTTTTATATATTTTAGGCATACGTCTAGGTCGGCCTAAGCCTATATTTTTACTTTTGAAATTGTGATTCGCCTAATGCGTCCCCAAGTCACCCTTTTTTCGCTGTCCAAAGTTAGGAAGGGGTGTCCAAAGTTAGGAAGGGGGCGTCCAAAGTTACATAGAAGTGTCCAAAGTTGAGCACGAATTCGGCCTTTGGGGAACTCTACTTTGTGAAAAATGTATTCCATTTAAAAAGTTGAAAACTTGTGAGAATGTGTCTTAAGAATGCTTCTCTCCATTGCTTTTTTAATTTTGAGTCTAACATATAAGCAACGGAAGTTATTCAAGGTTATGCAAAAAGTGTCCAAAGTTATGCATACTGACCCTATATAATGATTTTAAAAATATTCAAAGTATCGTATGAATATTTCTGCTTTTAGGTTCGGAACGTTGAATCGCTTTCGGTGGGTGAAATATTTTGTTTAGTTTCGGCATAGTATATGCGTCCTTGTTTAGTTTGAAAACGTAAACAGTAAAAGGTATGTAATGATTTTAAAAATATTCAAAGGTATAGTGAATGAAAGTATCGTATGAATATTTCTGCTTTTAGGTTCGGAACGTTGAATCGCTTTCAGTGGGTGAAATATTTTGTTTAGTTTCGGCATAGTATATGCGTCCTTGTTTAGTTTGAAAACGTAAACAGCAAAAGGTATGTAATGATTTTAAAAATATTCAAAGGTATAGTGAATGAAAGTATCGTATGAATATTTCTGCTTTTAGGTTCTAGGCCTAGACACAATATTGAAAATGCCTAAAGCTAAAGATAAAACGGCTACAGGGAAAAAAAACGTTCCCAGAAAAAATGAAGAGGATGCCTTTGATAATCCAAGACCTTCAACGTCAAAGTCAAAAGATACATTTAATAATCCAAGACCTTCAACGTCAAAGTCAAAAGATACAGATTCCGATAAACGTTTGTATTGCATTTGCCGAACGGCAAATGACCCAATGAAAATGATGATACAATGTGACGTGTGCTCTGAATGGTATCATCCTATGTGCATTGGATTGGACGAAGAGAATGCTGAGAGAATGGATGATTTCGTGTGTGAGGCTTGTACGGAAGTTCTTCGAATAAATCCTTCGTTATCTGAACAAGGACTGATCCGCCTTCAAGGAAGGGTTTCTCCCAAGGAAGGCTGGTGCGACAAAGTCATTCTCAAAAATATGACAGATAATTCAATAAATGACTTCATTAAGTCAAAATCACACCAAAATCAAGGATGGGGTCTCTTTCGCGAGGGAGCCATCATTCGTGTAGAAACAAATGAACAAGACAGTTTATCTTTCATTAGAGCGGTGTGTGAACCATCTATGAGAAAAATTAACTACATATTACATTTATGTTTTACGACTGATAGTTGCAAAATTAAATGGGCCACATGCTCGTGTCCTGCGGGAATTAATGGTCAGTGTAAACACACAGCTGCAGTTCTTTACGAAGTCCTAGATATGGTGCGGTTAGGAGTCGATACAATACTTAAAGGCTCTTGCACAAGCAAGCTACAAATGTGGCATGTAAAACGCCCTGAAACTGACGAACCATTGCTATTTAGCGATATACGCTTTGTCAAACATGACCCAGAAAAGCCCCAGAAATCTGATCTCGGTTGTGTCGTTAAAACACATGACCCAATGCCTGATTGGGCGCAACCAGTCACCAAAGAGAAGATTCAGCAGCTTGTTCATTTATTCAAAAAAATTGATAACTTGCCTGTTATCAATACAATTGAAAGTAACGGTTGTGTGCCAGTTCTTCCGCGAGTAACATGCCCTGTTACTTCAGATTTATACTCGAAACTTTGGCAGTCCATTGAGAATACTTTGGAATATTGTTTGCCCTCGGAACATTTAAACTTAACCGATGAAGAAATTAACGTTTTAAAGATAATAAGCGTAAATTTAAAAGAATCGAAAGTGATAGAGGAAAAAACGAGATTGCAAAGTCGTAACCCATTCTGGTTTAAACAACGCGCACTCAGACTAACGGCCTCAAATTTTGGATGTTTCTCAAAAATGAAAGACAATACGGATCGAGTAAATACTTTCGTGCAAAAAAGGAAATTTTTCACCACCCCCTCAGTTCGACACGGAATCAGATATGAAGAAGCTGCTTTCGCTCTGTTCGTCTCCAAAATGAAACTTCAAGATCATTCAACTGTTGGGCTGCTTGTTAACCCCAAAATTCCCTTCCTAGGTGCTAGCCCAGATCGAATTATTGTAAAAGATGACAAAATCTACCTTGTTGAGGTAAAATGCCCATTCTCTCTGTACCAAAAGAAGAAGACAATCGCTCAAAGAGCTCAAGAAAAAGATTTCTACTTGACTTTCAATGCAGAACGAAATCTATACGAAATACAAGAAACCCACGACTATTATTACCAAATACAGGGGCAACTGCTAGTTGCTAATGTCGAAGAATGTTTTTTTGTTGTACACGTCCCACCATCTGATCTAGAGTATGCTATAGTTAAGAGAAACGACAACTTTATTAATTCTGTGATGTACCCAAAACTTTGTACCACGTATTATGATTATTTGTTACCATATTTTGCAGAAGAGTTGGCATCTGGTAACAAAGGGGGGATGAATAAATAAGGAAAAACCTAGTCACTACTGCGTAATATTAATTTATTTGAAAAAAATAGGCTTCATTCTCGGATTAAAGGTCCACAGAAATTTGATAAATGACAACAAATCATGTAGATTTTATCAAGAACAGGAGACAATGTAATAGGAATGACACCCTGTAGTATTTGAAACTCTTTCACCTTCCTTATAGCCCGTTCAATATGTATCCTATTCTTAGCAATATCCCTGCTTTTGTTCACCTCTTTTTCCGTAAACTGATCACGATGACCTAGATAGTCTGGAATGCTTAGATTAATTTTTCTAGCTTCCAATTCCTTTCTGATATCAAAACCCCTATCGGCCATTACTAGATCCCCTTCTTCGAGTTGGTCAATTAAATGACAATGGTTGACCAGTTTCTTATCGGAGGTTCGCCCAGCGTAGATATTTGAAAAATAAGTTATATGTCCATTTGGGCCTGGTGAAATGGCAAATAAACCTTTAGCAGTGTTGCTATGTTTGTACGAACTAAAAGTTTCGCGTTGAGCGTTAGTCGCTGATGGCATGTTGATGTAAAATTCGCTACAATCTAGAATAACCCTCAAATTTGGAAAATGTCTCTTTATAACATCTGGAGTTCTTAAGTTTACTTCCTTTGCTGTGGGCCAAATGGGCAAACATTGCAATTTCTTGGGCAAAAATAAAATCCAGGTGTTCAGTATTTTGGATATATAACCTTGAGAAACATTATATAAGTCCCCCAATACTTTTTCGGGTAAATTTTTCCTCAGACGAACAAGTACTATAAAAAATTCTTCGAGTGGACTTAGTTTTCTGGGGCGACCAGGTTTTCGCAACGCTGACTCATAAAGGTTTACGTCGTCATCACCAATTTCTGGATTATTTGGGTGTTTACCAACATACTTTAGTCCATTGGCTTCGGGTAGCAAAAATTGATAAAAACTCCACAAATGGGTATAGGACGGAAACCCTGTATAATATTTGATGTCGGCAGCGCTAAGAAATCTTAGTATTGAGAATTTTTCTTGTCCTAATTGTTTAAGCAGGTCTAAATTTTTAACTTTCAATTCTTCTTTGCTTGGACTGCACACAGATGATAATGATAGTGGTGTAATAGAGGTTCCTGCACTCTCTGATGCTGTTGCAAAATTTTCAGAATTTTGCGACTGGCTAGGTAACGAAGACCCAGGACTATCCAATGCTTGTGTTGTTTGGCGTTGTTTAAGTATAGTTTTCACCGCCGTTTGGTCTTGATCATCCGTTTCAGGTTGTTGGATGGTTTCGCTAGAAGCAAATAAAAATTAAATGATACGATATTAGGGGCGAATATCGTTCTAACCAGCAATTACTAAGTTTCTGCTACTTGGAATTTTTTATATATCATTTACCCCATAGTAATTTCTCACTGACTTTAAAGGGATCCACCATAGGCTTCCAGCCCTGGTCTAACTACTGTTAAGCAGAATGCCTACCCGCCCGCCGCGACAGCAGCACCATTCCTCAAGGCCAAAGAGCTGGGTGTTTTCCCCTGGGAACTATAGTCAAACCAGCGAGAGAATAGCGCTGAGCCCCATAGGCTAACATGTATTTCAACGCTATTCTCTCGCTGGTTTGACTATAAAAGAGGACTTAAACCCAAAAAGTTCTGGCGAGCCAGACTTAAAGGTTTCCAAACAGTGACGTTGTTCTTAGTTGTATAATTGGCTTGTTCAATGTGTGCGGGTGTGCGCAACGTTTGTAGCGAAAGATTCCTTGTTAGCAGAAACATTTTCCAGATTTAACTCACTTGGTGTGATAGCTATGATATTCTTTCAAGTAATGCAGCGTTTGCACTATTGCTTCCTGATCTGACATTTTTTCAGCCAAAGTGTGGTTTCCAGCCTCACTGTTGCTTCGTGCGCTCAGTTCTTCTATGGTTAATCCCTCGGTGACTAACGAGATCAAACTTTTTGGTTCAATAGCTGCATCAGATTCTTCATTTGCATTCAAGATAGGAACAGCAAAAACATATTGCGGATCTTGAGACCAAGGAAATTCAGAAGGCAATGCATCGCTTTTCAAATACCGCTTTTTGCCTTTTCTTTCTTTATACTGCTCCTCCTTGAAATGCAACGAACATATAACGGTTCCCTTCTTAATGCGTGCAATATCAATCTGAGCAACATTCGCCCATTCAATTTTCCTCAGTTCATTTTTAGGGAACTCGTGAAATGATATATTGTCTGTAGGTTTTGAGCTTTTACTTTTGCAACCAGCAACAGCACACATGTGAACCATCTTTTATACAACTTTATAAGTTTCTACACTATCTATATCGAAGAGCACCGTTTGAATATATAACATGGACTACAAACTGCCTGTATTAGCAAAAACAACAGTTTGTTAATATACAATGTTTGCTTACACATTTTCAAAATTTAACTTAATATATTTTACATACTTCTGAAAAAAGGACGCATATACTATGCCGAAACTAAACAAAATATTTCACCCACTGAAAGCGATTCAACGTTCCGAACCTAAAAGCAGAAATATTCATACGATACTTTCATTCACTATACCTTTGAATATTTTTAAAATCATTACATACCTTTTACTGTTTACGTTTTCAAACTAAACAAGGACGCATATACTATGCCGAAACTAAACAAAATATTTCACCCACCGAAAGCGATTCAACGTTCCGAACCTAAAAGCAGAAATATTCATACGATACTTTCATTCACTATACCTTTGAATATTTTTAAAATCATTATATACCTTTTACTGTTTACGTTTTCAAACTGAACAAGGACGCATATTCTATGCCGCAACTAAATAACAACAAAATATTTCACCCACCGAAAGCGATTCAACGTTCCGAAACTAAAAGCAGAAATATTCATACGATACTTTCATTTACTATACCTTTGAATATTTTTAAAATCATTATATACCTTTTACTGTTTACGTTTTCGAACTATTCTATACAATACAAGCTTCAACAACCTGAGGCTGACATCAGTTAATCACCCTCAAACCATGCTCAAACATTTGAAACATCCAAATCGGACTAAAATCGGTATGTCAGTTATAAAATATAACTTATTCTTAAGGTTTATTAATAATTTTTACTTACCTGAGTTATATCTAGTCATTATTACTAGTTAGAAACCTATTAAAGTTGATATTTAAACCGTTTACCCGCTTAAAAACGCCTTTCCCGAATAAAAGCCTTTGTAGCAGACGACGGACGACTTTTTTGAGCTTTTTCCCGATACTCGCTCCCCACGAATCCCGAGATAGGCCTAACTTCCGGCGATAGGGAATAAGGTGGATTTACATTTCACTTTCAGTAACTTATTAGCGCTGGACATAAACTAGGCAATTCTCTGGCAACGCGGCGCAGGCTTGGAAATAAGGTTTATTTCTGAACTAGTCCTCCGGACCAGTGACCCCCGATGTCTTAAATATGAAACTGGTCCCAGGACCAGTGACCCTTCCCCTATTTATTTTTCTACTGGTCCCAGGACTTGTGGTCGTTCTCTCTTCTAAAAAAATCTCTCTCGGCCTAGGGTTGTATACACAACTGGACTCATGGAATCGAAATTTATGTTAAAATGAAAATAATTAAAGAGGTCCCCATATCAATTTTTAATAAAAGTAGGAATTAATAAACTAGTCATTGGGACCAGTGACCCTCACGTTTTGAATAAAAAAAGTGGTCCAAGCTATTAATAAACTGGTTTTTGACCTGTAAACCTGTCTTATTTCCTAGCCTGAACGCGGGAGCCAGTGAGTATATTTAATCTGCCTCAATCGTGTGGAGTAATAACTACGGGAATGGTTTTTTTTATATAGATGAAGCAACCCCTTCAGAGCAAACTTACTCAAACCCACAAATTTCCCTGATTTTTACTAAAAATTCTAAATTTTCCCGAGTTTTTTTGTCAACTATTTATGAACCCTTAGCATGAGATTGAAAATAATATTCCATAATTTAAATAAAACCTAATTCATGGACAAGTTTTTCAAATATTATACCTGAAAGAGAGAAGTGACGAATTTTCTATATCTACTTCAGCGAAAAATAATTATTTTAATATTTTGCTTCACATAAATATTTCCAATGTAATAAAATCAGTACAGACGCCTTGTTTATATCCAACAAGTTTTAAACCAATTATGGTCGGATAATAAACCCACAAACCAAGATAAACTCGCCCCCGCAGTCCGCAAGAAAACCAAGGCCCGCAAATAAAGAAACCCGTTTCAGTTTTAGTTTTTGTTTTATCTCGAATAGGGGCTGAGTTTGGCCACATATAGACTCAAACCTTCAAAACTAAGCTAGCTAAAGAGTGTCTCCCATGTAAATTCATTTGATATGCCGTAGTGCGGCGGTGCTTAAGTAAAAAAAAAAAAGAATCCGTCCATCCTTCGAAGAAAATACCAGAAAAGAGACCAGAAGAAGGATATAGGGAGGATGGTCTCTCAAGAAACCCCCCATCTCATTTGAATATTAAACCTTTTTCCGATAGAGCTAAGAGTAATAGTAAAACTTGCTCACGGGATCTAATCAAAATCACTGGGGTTTTTTTCAACCCCCTTCATTTTCCACTCTTATAAGAAGTTGATTAATTTTTACCGTCTGACGTTATCAAATGGCTATGTATATTAATTTAGGATTAGGGCTAGGAAACAGACAAGTTGCTCCAACGTATAACCTTTAAAATGATTCGATTGGATAGTGCTACTCATAATTATAGTACAATGAAGCTAAGTGTGATAATTAGTCCGGATTAGTCAAGCTAATTAGGGTTAGGTAATGCAGGGAGAAAAGAGGTATGATGGAGTCGAAATGATGGGAGATATGCGGCAATGCGGTGTGCCTTAAGTATTAACGCCCCTACTCTTGTGTTTAGGCAATTGTTAAGTGCTGCCACGTAGCGCCATGGTTCTTGTACGAGAACTAGCTAACTTCTTTTGTTAAAACACAGGGGGCATCATCAATGTTTCCGCACCGCTCGATCCTACCCTAACGTAGAGCATGCTGGGAGAACTTCGTTGCCTTAGTTTGGGGTACAGACTGTGCAACGTTTTAGGTATGGAGGTTTCTACTCTATCCTTCTCTCCTTCAAGGGGGATGTATTTTGAACCCTGATAACTTCAAATATAAAGCTCAACCAAGTACCTCTCTGTAATTCTGCAGAATAACTACATCGATTTTGTTACCGCGTACTGCAATTATTTATACGAAGTTGGAAGACTGTACTTAGCGACATCTTTTGCCTTATGAACCGTGAAGTTTGTTAAGGATAAATCATGAAGTTATTAGTTTTAAGTCTAAATTTATACTAAAATACTAAATTATCTGAATTCTGTACAACCCCAACGTGGTCAATCAATTTTGATTGAACTAAAGCAAAATTGAGATTTATTGATTGATTTTTTTTTAAAAGGGTCGGTTTGGAGGCACGTGTGATAGTGAATAATTTAACGCTAGTGTCCGTCAAAAGAGGGCGTTACTATCGTGAGTCGTGGAATGTCTGACTGTGACAGTAATACGTAGAACTAATAGGAATCATTGCGTAGCCCACTTTTTCAAAGAATCTAGGCGGATTTTGAGGGAAGAGCTAAACTAATCATTATGTATGACGAATTTTACCTCGCGAATAATCTATATATTGCTGCACATTGCTGGGCATCTTATCTCAGGTTGCTACCAACCAATGAAATCATAGTTAGAAAGACGTCAGAATTATAGAGTGCTGTCAGATCCAAGGTTAAACGTCACGAGTCTGCCTTTAGCAATGGGCGGCCATGACAGTTACCGTTTTTTCTTTATGGGAAAACAGCATGGGTGACGTCACACCGGCGCTTCTGACAGCACTCTATAGGCTAAGCCGTGATGGATAGTACTCAAGCTAGTCCGGCCCACAAAACCCGCATGGAAATATACATGGGAAATATGTCTGGCACAATTATTCCTATTTACTCTGTATACCTGGTTAGGACTCGCGTCGAGAGATCTTATTGGGCCTTGCAGAAGAATTGCAAAAGAGACAGACACACTTAGGCCTAATTAAATAAAATTTGTTATTGTAAGAGGTCCAGAAAAAAATGTTGAGCACAATGAGCATAGAGGCATACATTTCATTTATACATTGTCCGTGGCGCCTACCTTTAAGCAGTGACAGATCATCATAGAAGTCCGTTGCACCACTTACCCTGCTAAACCCTCAGTACTGAATGACCTTGATATACCAGAATTCTAACCTCCACTTGTTTTTATGGCGTTGTATTTGTCTCGACAGAGCATTATCCAGCTTCATTATCCCCAGTATATAGGGTTTATAAGGTGTTAAGTCGTACGACGAAATCGTAGGAATTGAAACAACTGACATAACAATAACTGTAAAACATTGTATTTCTTTCAATAATATTTGTTTACATCCTCTATGGAATGTTTTTTTTTCACGAATCTATGTCTACTATTGTTTAAAATAACATCACAATAAATATAAATACTAATAGCGATGTTTCTTTGTTTGTTTCTTTAAATTTCTCATCAAACCTTTCAACGATACAAATTTACAAATACCCATAGAACCAAATTAATAAATTTTATCTATTATTTATAATAGTTTTTAAAGACTGAAGAATTGAACTTCAACATCATGACGAATCTGTACGAATATATATATATATTTCCACTTGGATATCAACTTAAAAAGGCTACAATGTCAAAGGTTTATAAGTATAAACAATAAGTATACTTCGTTGAAGCTTGCTCTCGCCATGTAATACGAGAAACGCCCCTTTACCTGTCAGAATAATGTTGACCCCCTCTTTCACGACTGTATCACAGGGAACACGCTCGAATAGAGTGGTACTGAGAGGGGAGGAGCTACTGGGACGTGACGTCAATACAGGTAGTCTAAATTGTAGGGCTGACGACTTTCAATATAGTCGCCGAAACCGAGGTAAGAGAAAGGAGTCACGTGACGGTTCGTAGTAGCGGGCTATAGGCTCCTTAAAGTAGAATATGCAAGTTCTAGTACCAAGAATTAACATTTGGATCGCCCAAATGAGAAGTATTTTCTCTAAACCCAAATTTGACCTCCAAAAATATCTCCGATTCGTTGGTTCTTGTAGAGGGTTGAGAGGAGGGTCGTTTGCTTCTCATTTTACATGGCGTCTACAGCCATAGGATGGGAACTGTGAACGAAGTACACTTTTTGTTTATAACTATGAGCTTTTGATAATATTAAATTAAAACTTATAAAAATTACTAATAGAAAATTTGGTAATATCCTATTGGATAGAATCCCGTTGGATCGAATTCAAATTTCTAAAATTGTAGCCAAATTTAAAACAATTTATAGCCCAAAGAGCGATTTTCTACTGAATGGGAATATTTAAATGGAAGAGCTTTCGACTGAATGGGATGGGTTTACACATATAAAATCATAGCGTTTTCCTTGAGTTGCCGGGCTCCAGTAGCGCAATGGATAAAGTGATTTGGATGACCGAAGAAGTTAAGCAGCATCGAGCGCCGTCAGTACTTGGGAGGGAGATCTCTTAATGGTAAGGTTAGATTACGTTAGGTATGGTTAGGTTAGGTTAAGACAATTTCCAAAAATGGGAGTTATTTTCTGAAATTTATTGAAGAATGTTATTGGTGAACGCATATTATTTGCTGCAGTATCTAGAAGTTTAATAAGAAAATCAATTTTATTTTTAGGTTAGGTTAGGTTAGGTTAGGTTAGGTTTGGTCAGGTTAGGTTAGGTTAGTTTAGGTTAGGTTTGGTTAGGTTAGGTTAGGTTTGGTTAGGTTAGGTTAGGTTAGGTTAGGTTAGGTTAGGTTAGGTTAGGTTAGTTTAGGTTAGGTTAGGTTTGGTTAGGTTAGGTTAGGTTAGGTTAGGTTTGGTTAGGTTAGGTTAGGTTAGGTTAGGTTTGGTTAGGTCAGGTTAGGTTAGGTTAGGTTAGGTTTGGTTTGGTTTGGTTTGGTTTGGTTAGGTTAGGTTTGGTTAGGTTTGGTTAGGTTAGGTTTGGTTTGGTTTGGTTAGGTTAGGTTAGGTTAGGTTAGGTTAGGTTAGGTTTGGTTTGGTTTGGTTTGGTTAGGTTAGGTTAGGTTAGGTTAGGTTTGGTTAGGTTTGGTTAGGTTAGGTTAGTAATATTTTATAAATCATTTAACAATGTTACGCCTTTTCCAAAATATTGAAATTTAGCTTCATTGACTTCTCAAATAATATGCCTTTTCCAAAACATTACTGTTATGTTAGGTTAGGTTTGATTTGGTTTGGTTAGGTTAGGAATATTTTATAATTCATTTAACAATGTTACGCCTTTTCCAAAATATTGATGTTTAGCTTCATTGACTTCTCAAATAATATGCCTTTTCCAAAACATTACTTCTATGTTAGGTTAGGTTTGGTTAAATTAGGTTAGTAATAATTTATAAATCATTTAACAATGTTACGCCTTTTCCAAAATATTGAAATTTAGCTTCATTGACTTCTCCAAAAATATGCCTTTTCCAAAACATTACTGTTATATTAGGTTACGTTTGGTTTAGTATTTTCTGCAATAACAAGAAGTTTAATAGGAAAATCAATAGAAAAATAGGATTGAAAGGAAAATTCATGATTGGAAAACCGCCCAAATTGCGGTATTCGGTCTAATGGGATTCGGTCGAACGAGACATTCGATCCAATGGGATTCGACCCAATGGTAGACAATCGAAAATTTCTCACAGCTTATATATATATATTTTATCTCTTATCTTTTTCATATCGTGGTGGATTTTTATGGGACTAATCTATTGTGTATTGCGAATTTGAATTTTAAATATATTCTTTTTGATTGTTAGAGGTAAATTCTAAAGCTTCATTAATTTCTATATTTAATATTTATTTTTCGTCAGAGAAAAATTGGTAGGTAAAAAATATAAAATTGTTACGGTTTTTTTTGTTTGGACTATTTTCTTAGACTATATCTTATCCTAGAATTCTTCTAACAAGAATTTTCTTTCTAGATATTTAAAGCACGTAAATGTATACAAGGCAGTATAAGTTTTAAAGGGTGTTAACGTAAGAAGTCTCTATTCTCTTTATAAGAAACGTTAAGCCTAACTTCACCTAAACTAAATTAGGCTTAACTATATTTTAAGAGTTTCAAATGATGATGAACTCGTTTTCAAACGTCTGTTATCAGAAAATTTATAAAGGGTGTTAACGTAAGAAGTCTGTTCTGGTAAGAAAGGTTAAGCCTTAGTTAACTAAATAAAATTAGGCTTAACTATATTTTAAGCGTTTCGAACGACAGACTTGTTTTCAAACGTCTCTTATCAGGAAATTAATTAAGGGTGATGACGTTAAAAGCCTCCGATCTGATAATAGAGACGTTAATCCTAACTTCACTTAAATTAATTTAGGCTTAACTGAATTTTAAGGGTTTCAAACGACAGACTTGTTTTTAAACGGGTCTTGTCAGAAAATTTGTAAAGGGTGTTGACGTAAAAAGCCTCTGATCTGATAATAGAGACGTTAAGCCTAACTTCACCTAAATTAAATTAGGCTTAACTGCATTTTAAGTGTTTCAAATGACAGACTTGTTTTTAAATGGGTCTTATCAGAAAATTTATAAAGGGTGTTAACTTAAGAAGTCTCTGTTTTGGCAATAAGAAACGTTAAGCCTAACTTAAACAAATTAAATTAGTCTTAACTGTATTTTAAGTGTTACTTGTTTTCAAACGTCTCTTATCAGAAGATTTATACAGGGTGTTAATTTAAAAAGGCTGTGTTCTGATACTAAAAAACCTTAAGCCTAACTAGTATTTCAAAAGGAAAGACTTAAGTTTCCAAATTAATGTCATCAGAAAATGTCCTAAACACTTGACTACCTTCCAAAAACTAGACAGCAAGGCTTTATTATAAATTTATCTGGCGTTTTAATTTCCTAGGTTTAAGCTCTGTTTTATTTTTCTTTATTAATCTACTTAATTTTTATACCTAAAATATTATTGGAAAAAGGTTCTGGTTGGCTGTGAGGGAATATATTAATCTTTTTTTTTGGAATAGGTGTGATGTTAGTAAAGTGTTAACTTGGTTGTTTTAAAAATGTTTTGGCTGATCAATAATTGTTCTATATTTACAGCCATTAGATATATAATTATTGGCCGAGGAAGTTTTTTTTTATTTAAATTTTTAACATCTTGGTGTCTGTTAATTACGCTTCAGATTTAATTAAGATTAAAGATTTATTACTTTAAATCTGATATGGTTTCGATTTTTCTTTTACTTAAATTACGATTTTAGACACCAAGAAGCTAAAACGCTTATTTTTTCACAACATTATAAATTTATAATCCTAATCCATTCAATAAAATCACCCTCTCCCGCGCATAAAATCTGAAATGGCGCGCGGGGTTTTAATCAACCAATTCGTGTCTCACTAAACGACCTTTAACCTTTCTATTTATCAACTTAATCGTAATCTTTTTTGTTTTTTTTTCGAATCCTTATCGACAATTTCATTTAAGAAGGTCAATTAATGACTCAATTAGTCGGGACACATTTCCGGATTGACGTATCCCAAAACATTGAACTCCAACATACAAGATATTACCAAGAATATAGCGTAGACTACGATTAAAATGACCCCAAGTTTAGGGGTCAACTGCCAGCCGCTAAAATGAACGCCGGCAATCTGGGGGATATTAAAAATCCACGTGTTATATAACTAGGCCATAACACAAGGCGGCCTAAAGGTAAGGATCAGGCTAAAACACTTTCTCGTACCTTCTTTAATATTGTAAATAAGCCTCTTCGATGTAACTAAGAGGGAAAAAGACGGGGGTAAAACACTGCCTTCCATCTCGTTTTTCGGCGCCTGCGCTCTAGGCGCTTTGGGTCCAGCAGGTATGAGCGACTTGAGAGGAAGTAATAAAGTGAATAGGCGAATTGGTTCGCTTCGTGGCTAAACTCTTCTCTCTCTGGCGCTGACTCAGTCAGTACAGTCACTCGCAGCGGTGTCCGCGCGCATGCGTCAAATTTAAAAACCGGCTTTGAACTGGATGGAAATGGGAGCTGGCGGTAGTGTACTAACCGACGCCACTCGCGCGTGCGCGTTAGCTAGAATCGAGGGAGAGCGAGATAAACATTCCTACCCTCCCTTTTTCCCCCCTTACATTTATATTACAGCTTCTTTAACATTAGACTAACATCTCAAGTCTCTCCTCCCTGGGTCCAGAAAGTGCTCAGAGACGGCTATGGGTCAACCTATTGTATATCTCGATACTGAGCTTTGCCTACCCCTTTTTTACATCGATTAGGCTGGCTTATTGGTTAGTATATCCAATAAAAATAAAAGCTTTTTTAGCCTGCACCTTTCATTTAAGTAATAGTTAATTACCGTCACTATTATAGTTAGAAAGAGAAGTACAACAGCGTAAACCATTCCTCGACTGTTTATCGTCGACTTTGGAAAGTGAAAATTGAGTGTATAATTACACAGACAAATATTACGCAAAAAGGTAGTAGTAAATGTACATACCACAGAACCGGGATCAACCATGGTTGTTTGTATAAACCATGGTAAGGCTAATCCAATCAAGATATCGAAAACATTACTGCCTATACTATTGGACACGGCCATATCACCCATGCCTATTAGTTACAAAACAGAATTAAACACCGAAAGTGAAACACCTTTGAAAAAAGGTATTATTTTTAGAATAACCTTGTCTAGCAACCACGAGACTCGCGAAGGCGTCCGGAACACTGGTTCCGGCAGCCAAGAATGTAATCCCCATGATACTGTCGGGGATCCCCCATGTAAAACCGATTAGAACAACCTTCAAGATGGAAGTCATTCCATTAAAAACTTGGTCATACCAATAAGTACTTGTGAAATAAACTAGCTAACCATCCAAACCATAACATAAGAGAAAATGGCAGTCCATGTGATAGAAGCGAAGAATGTTAGCAAGAAGTACTTGCGAAATTGTGGCTTCTTACAATCAGGGATGGTGTAATGAAGAGCTACCAAGACGGGCACTTGAATGACCCATTTCACCATGTTGAACAAACCATCCTCTGCCATCAAATTAACCAATAAGTATTTGAAGAATCGTTCAACAACCAAAATGTACATGCACAGGGTTCAAACAACTTTTTTAAAAAGGACTTCGCTGAGTTTTTCAGGTTTTTTCCTATGGAGGGAACGTTAACGAACATTTTGCTTAATTACTCGGCCTCCGTTTGCTGTAACCCAAAGGATTAGGTATCGTTTGGTGGGGAGGGGGCAAACAGGACTATAAAATACTAAAAGGACATCCCCGTTTTTTATAGTTGAAGGCACCCCTTAAGAGCTAACTTACTCAAATTTCCCTGTTTTCCCTGAATTTTACTAAAAATTGTAACTTTGTGAACAATTTATTTCCCCGCGTTTTCCAGGTTTGTATGAACCCTGAATGTAGTACCTTTAGAAGGAATTCTATGCCACGTCGACTCTGACGTCATAGCAACACTGCGCGAGAGATAAAACGAAAACCCCAGTTATACAAGATAGTAACGTCAAGCGCGAGTCATAGTAAAAACCACACCTCATGCTGATAGTGCGTCCACTATAATACATGGCATCCGCACGGTCGGTAGACATTGGGCTGTTAAGTTTGGACGATTTTTGTCTAAGACGCTGTTGCTCTAATATGATTCGACGACCCGCCGCCCGGAACCGAGACAGTGGTGGAAAATGACGCGTCATCAACATCATGAGTGCGGCTTCGAATAACGTTGGCCTTCTGCAAGACATCATGATGCTTTCGTCTGGCGCGGGGTTTCTTTGGCTGGTGACTGGAGTTTGAGCGTGATCGTCGATCTCATTGTTGAACGCCACTGTACGAACCCATATAGTTACAATTTCAAACATTCCTGTTCATGCTTTTGATCACGGAAAGGACGTGTAACATTGGGGAATTTGATAAAATTACCAAACCGTAAGAACTGTAGGTTTTCTTGTCTCCGCCGTTGGTACTGTTAAGTATTCCCATCGCCGAAGGTTCTTCCTCTTCTTGGAAATGGAAAATTTGACATATCCAGCGGTGAATCTTACTGTTGTATCTGTTTAGGTACCTTCGTGAGTATTTGTAAGTCTCTTAACGACTTCACTAAAGTAATTACTTCATAATTATGATGTAAATTACGTAGAAGATCAACATGATTAACGACTCGTGCCACGTTACTTCGCTGTCGTAAATAATCTACCATAGCAAGCGAATCGAATCGAATCCAATTCCATTAGAGAATTCGAATTAGACTCAGGTGTAATTAGGCTTACGATAAAACTTACAATGATTAAAACGATTACTGTGAACGCGTAATAAATAGAGTCACGAAATAGAGGCCACCAATGTAAAACTACAACCTACAACAAGGTAATACTTCTTAAGTATTGAGGGACTCTGTATACACCTCACAAAAGAAGCACTCAATTACCCTTCCAGCAAAAATTCCACATAGACCAATAACAAATAGAATATTGAAGACTGCGGATCCAACAATGGTTCCTGTACCAACATCTCCTTTCGCGATTAAAACCCCTTTCCCAAAGAGATATTAATTGAAAACCTTTGAAACCAAAAACCCTTAGTGATTTAATCTTGTACCTAAAATGGCTGTGAAGAGCTCCGGGGCAGAACTGCCAGCTGCCATGAAAGTTGCTCCAGCTACATCTTGACTTAAATTCAAACGCTGAATAACAAAATTTTTGCATTTGTCAAAAACAGGAAAGAGTGAAAAATTGGATTTTTCGGGAGTATTTTTTGTGAGATGGAAAGAGAGAGAGAGAGAAAGTGTTAGGACAGTCTTACCGCGCAACATTCTTCAAGACTACTTATGAAATAGTCATCGCAAACAACAGCGACAGCGTAAAACACTTGAAAGATAAATAAAGAAGAAGAAATCGCGTGTATTTACAATGTAGCAAAGGCTTAAGGCGTAATAGAGTTAGTGTTTTTCACGTACTGTAGCAAACGACCAACAAATGGACAATGACAGCTCCATTGGCTCTTTGACGTTGAGTGAAAGCGTCCGGAGGAAATTCGTGGTACGCTTTGACGCGACAAGAAAATATAGAAAAGATAGAAAGAAGTATTAGAACAAGTAGGTCATGGTTAGCCTAATTTGGAAGTGTTAATTGCTGATCAAGGTTATGTGATAGTAAACAGAGTTATCAGAGATTAACAAGTTGGGAAAACCAAAATATTACCTCTCCGAGTCAAGAGGTCTACTACTACAAACTTATTTACCTAGATATGGAATTATTTCTCTTTTTTGAAGTAAAAATTTTCGAAATATTGAAGCAGTATTCCAAGCATAGCGAATAATACAGTAAAGCAGACGACATTTTACATCCAATAAGGATAAATCTTGGACACATGGATATCAGTCAATGGGGAAAAGATCAGGAAATGAAGTCTGCGCTTCAGCTGTTTACCGTATATTCTGATAGCTACATTCACAACTCTGATCCGTTGATGCCTCTTCATTTCAGACACGAAAATCAAAGCCCAAAGTTTACTTCACCTCAGGCCTCAATTATTTACTCTTCGTTTCACTAAGCCTAAAACGGATGATACTTATTTTACCCGCCGGAGTCTAGGTCTTAGTTTTCTTCATGAAATCGCTAAACCAAGGATTATTCTATATACAGATGTAGTATAGCTTAAGTAATATATAAACAGCCATTTCAAATAACAATATTAAAAAAAATCTTTGGAATATCAAAATGAAACAGAGCTTTAAAGCTACAAAAGTACTAAATGCATCATAATTACGAAAAATACTTCCACATATTCACTTTATATTATGGAAAAAGGGAATATTAAGGTTCTGTATGATTTCTTAACACATCAACACAAGGCTAACTGCTAACGCGACGCACTAGTGTAACAATGGACGGACACACACAGACAAAAACATAGACTGCTTTTTAACTCTTTCCGTATTAATTTTGAGTTGAGAAACAAGATTATCTTTAATATTTAAATAAATATAATTATTTTTAATTATTTTAATCTTCAATAATTAACATTAATAATAGTTAAATCGTTTAAAATAAAGTTATACCTATTATCATCTCAAACTTTGCTAATATTGACGTTTAACGTGAAGGTTACCCCTCTTGCCCGCTTTCTTCAAATTTTGGGGTATATATACGATTCGTTTCCATTATAATAGTAAGGAAAAAGCGCAATTGCGAAAACCTTTGGTGGCGATCCCACCTTAGGGAAGCTAGACGTTTCTCGTAACCCTAGCTGATCGCCGCGTATATCCTAAAACCAAACGATGATAATGGAGTAGATGCCAATGAGACAGATTGGTGTCTATGTGGAATAGACGGAAGACCAGTAGATGGTGGTGTTTAGAAGCCAGAATGTACAGACTGGCGTCCAAGTGGAATGGACGAAGACCAGAAGATGGTGGTGATTAGAAGCCAGTATGTACAGACTGGTGTCCATGTGGGATGGACGAAGGTCAAAAGATGGTGGTGATTAGAAGCCAGTAAGTACAGACTGGTGTCCGTGTGGGATGGAGAAAGACCAGAATATGGTGGTGTGAGAACTCAAGTAGAGGAGCCATTTCCGTGACTGTGAAAGCAGTTCGGAAATGGCGAACACGTTTGCTCCGATTTGGAAACTGCGAACGCGGTCACGTGGGTGTAACAACAGACAGACAGACACACAGACAGACAGACAGACAGACAGACAGACAGACAGACAGACAGACAGACAGACAGACAGACACGATCGTTACAGAACCTCTCCGTGACATACGTCACTCGGAGAGGTAAAAAGGTAAGAACAAGAAGTGATATCTAGTTTATTAGGGAGAAAGTATAAATTCGCCACATCTCCAGCTTTATCTCCAGTCCAAACGTAGGTCCGGAGTTAATCCCCGCCTCTAAATTACAACCAGCATCTCATTGGTTCTTGAAAACTCACGTCAGCCCGACGTGAATGACGAAAATTACCTATTCTCCGACTGAGGAGAGGCGAAATAGCCCGGCCTCCTTTAACCCCCCCCCCCTTGTATTTTAAAAGGGGGACTGGGACTATGGAGCGCGAATACTTAGGCATCTTATACCTTCTCTCTAATAAACTAGATATCACTTCTTGGTAGGAACCAGGTTATTTTTGTGGTTTTGTTTTTTTTTTTTCGTCAGAAAAAGCATTATTCAAAATTGAAACCAAGTATTATCTATTAGGTAATAATTGGTGTTGAATGGATTTGGGTACTCAGGGCCTGAAACGTCATCTAATTCACAGATAACTTATAGGGTCCTGTTAGAAAACTTATAGTTACTAGAATCTTCATTAAAGGGACATACCGGGCTTGGTTGTTTCTTTTGAATCGAAAGAGCGTATAAAATAATGAATATATCAATTGTATCCATGTTTCTATCTACAATATTAAAGAAAATAAAGTTTCCGTAATGGCGACTAATGGACACTACGCGTTAAGCTATCCCGCCAAGCACTGGTAAGTACCCCTATTGAACGAATCCATCAGGTGATACTAGGCAAGTAGGCATACAATAAAGGTACTTCCCCAAGCTTCGTGGGAAAGCCTAACGCGTAGTGTCCATTACTCGCCATTGCGGAAACTTAATCGCTCGTATCTTCATCAATATTGTAGATAGAAAAATGGTTCCAATTGATATATTCATTATTTTATACGCTATTTCGATTAAAAATGAAAAAAAAAATTCAAGCCCAAAGTATCCCTTTAATATTATAGAAGGATGCATGGTTTCCATTTTAAATAGTCATAAGCCATTTCGAACGGAAAACAAAAAACAATGGTTAGTACAAGTTGTAGCAAGAGAACACATGACACATGCAGTAATTTATGTGATTCCAGTTCTTGATTGAACCGCAGTCATTTCAATACATTTTCAATATGGCTTGCTAGCCGCTAATTTCATTTACCGTGCAAAAAAACCTATTTCTTTACACCATTACTAACATTTAATCAAATAAACATAGCCATTACAATTAAACACCATTTAAAAAACCGCTTTCCGCGAATTAACACATCAGTAAAGCAATTAATTTCAATCAACGGAAATGAAAGATACTTAATTAGGATCAATCATGGGGGTTGGCATTGATACCCTAAAAGAAACTTAATCCACCCTAGGGATTGGGTATTGGGTAAACCATGCGGAAAAATTAGAACCAAAAGAAGAAGGTTATCCCACGTGATACCTTCTACGTGTTTAGAAAAAAACCTTTGCCCTTTTTTTCAATAAAAACCTCCTTAAGTTTAAATGACGTTACCGGAAGTGACAGGTCATGGAAGGGAGTGTACGGGACAAGAAAAGCAATTAAGCATCAAAAAATCGATTGAAAGTTGCAGCATCGAAGACCTAATATAACACGTCACACGCCCTTATTGGCACAAGTACTCAACTTGAACTTCCGAAGTCGGCAAATATTTTTAGGCTTAGTTGTCAACTCTTTTCGATCGGTTTTATGAACTGTCAACCTAGGCAATGTTTGAAGGTCACCATGTAGGGCAAAATTATAAAAACCAAATAGTATTTAAATATGTTTTAAAATATTTATAATTGAATAGTTTATGGGAAGGACCAAGTTATTATTTTCTTTTCTTATTGAATAATCAATATTTCAAATTGAAGTCAAGTAACCATCTACAATATTAAATAAGATAGTGCCAATCAAGTTTTCTAATAGGACAATATTGTGTTATGTCACTCCGTGAAGCAGAAAACGTGTTAAATAAGTTAAGAAGTGATATCTAGTTTATTAGGGAGAAGGTGTAAGATGCCTAAGTATTCGCGCGCCATAGTCCCAGTCCCCCTATCAAAATACAAGGGGGGGGGGACGGAAAAGGAGGTCGGGCTATTTCGCCTCTCCTCAGTCGGAAAATATGTAATTTTCGTCATTGGCGTCGCGCTGACGTGAGTTTTCAAGAACCATTGAGCTGCTGGTTGTAATTTAGAGGCGTGGATTAACTCCGGACCTACGTTGGGACTGGAGATAAAGCTGGAAATGTGGCGAATTTATACCTTCTCCCTAATAAACTAGATATCACTTCTTGATTAGGTCTAGGATGGCCAATTACAGTCTCCACACGAAATTACGTCATGATGTACTTCACAGAGATGCCTAACTCGTAGGGTCCTACAACAAAACTTTATTACTAGCATCACTTTAATACTATAGAAGAATACAAAGCGCATAGGCCTATAAATTATTTTACATCTTAAACTAAAGAAAAAACCCAGCCTGGCCTTTACCTTAAATTATACGTTTAGGCCTAATTTGACATAAAAATTCATGAGAGGGCAAGCAAATGATTCGATGGACCCAAAGATCTATTTTGGGAAAGAAACTTCTTCGAGAGATGGAAGGGAAGGGTAAAGAGAGAACCTTCGATCGATGCAAAGCTGTAAGTACGTTCATAGAGAATCAATGAATGAAGGAATAATGCCCAGATGAAAATGGGATTTGATAGCCACTCTCTTTAATGTTACCCCACGTATTCAATGGGTAATCACGAATACTCTTCACAGTGTGACATGGTACTTTGCAGCTTTGCTTTTCGCAAGAGGGCAGAACTGGTAAAACCGGAAGAAACTGCCAAGGGTTTAGCTAGATGAGATCGAGGACAGCTATAGGCCTATAGCTCTTTGGGGGAAAATATCTCAGTTCCCTTTGCTAGAGGGCAGTATCTTCTCTTTTAACATCGTGAAAAGGACCTGTTGTTCCGTGTCTCTCAAAGGACACTTTTAGTTGAGCCTGGAGATCTTCTCTACCAGGATTCTCACTCTAGATTCTTTTAAATGGACACAGAGAGAAGGATAAAAAATATAGATGTACAGGGCAGAAAGAAAAATGTGAGGAAACTAAAGAACTAAATCTATAATATAAACTTGTTTGGGTCCCCAGGGGTAAAGATGTCATCCCAAGAAAGAGTTCTTTCTTCCGAAAAAAAAAAAAAGAAATGTAAAATAAACCCCTCCCGGTTCATAAATGTGATGAATTTTTATAAACCTCATTTCCGATTCCTCCGGACTTCCCCTTCTATATGCAGGCTGTTTCTGATAAGTCTGCCATAAATCAAGGGGGATGTTCTTTGGGAAATAAATTTTGAGTCGAAAATGTAATCTCCATTTTGTTTGTCCTAAGGGTCACTGTTTTCGAGTTTTGATTTGAGTGTTTTAGGGATGACCCCTTAGTTAAATTAGCAATCATTGTCTTTCAGTTTCTTAGTTAAATTGAAGGGGTCATCCGTAAAATACAATGGACAATCTTAACTTTAAAACAGTGTTCCTTGTGGCAAAATGAAGATAGAAGTTACATTTTCGACTCAAAATCGCCCAAAGAACATCACCCTTGAAGCAAAGGGCGGCTCCGTTGGTTCACCTTAAAGATGACTTTTCTACTACACAAGGGCTACACTTAGTAAAGGCCAGTTAAGGCAATGGGACCTAGTGCATTAGGTCTGATTGGTTCCTGCCTTCATCAAGATAAAATTCGTGTCCAGAAGGTTACCCAGATTGCTAGGGGTGATAATAGAGCCGCCTGTTGCTTTAATTTATGGCAGACGCATCATAAACACCCTGTATATATATAAATGGGTTGAAATGATATACTATGTTTTGTATTTTTGTTGATTAGTGTCTGTACGTTTTATTGGCAAACTTTGAACTCAATTTCATAAAATGAAACATCTTCAAGATGTTTGTTTACTGCTCTTAGCTTTTTTATATTTTTTAATAAGCTTTGGTGGTACTTAAATATAATTAAGTATTAAAAACGTACTCAAATATCATGTGAAACTTGTGATATACGACGTCTTCAATTTAATAAAACCCGCCTTAGTCGATTCCTTATTCCATCCTATCCTCTTTAATTATTCAAAAATCAATCGGGGAGATGAACCTATTTGGGCATAGATCTATACAAGATCGCGAGAGGGTTGGTTATACTTGTGTCGATTTAAATAATGAAGTAGTTTCACTGTAAATTTACAGCGAGTACGAAGCTACGCTTTCTTGAACATTAACTTAGTTCTTTTGGACAAGATGAATACGTGGAATTGAATTGAATTGGAGTCTAGCCAGAATATATTTCTTTTCCCAATTTGGCTTCGTTTCCTAACCCAATTCGGATAATTTTATACGCATTTTTAGTTAAGGCATTCAATCAACTTTGAATTTAAGCGTTAAGCCTAAATTTCAAATTAGGCCTAAGGTTTAAAGAAATAATTTTCAGCAAAAGGTAACCTAGTATTCACTGTTTAAAAAAGGTTAATATGATTTAAATTATCAAATAGAATTAATAATGAACGTCTCAAAGCCTTAAATCAAAGTTGAATTTACGCTAAGCCTAAATTTAAAATTAGCCTAAGGCTTAAAGAACTTCTTTTTCCCCCAAAAGGATAACCTAGTATTTACTGTTTAAAACAAATGATTTGATTTAAATTATAAATTAGAATTAATAAAGAACAACTTACAGTATTAAATTAAGGTTGAATTTAGTCAATCTACCCTAAGCCTAAATTTCAAATTAGGCTTAAGTTATATGAAATAATTTTTATCTTCCGCGAAAGATAGCATTCGTTTCTCTTAAGTGTGCAGGGTTAATATAAATTAAATTATGAATTAGGGTTAGGACAAATGCATTAAACAAATTAATAAAGAACGTGTTAACTTTATGTAAATATAAAATCAGTAAAAGTTTTGACCAGAATCGTCGCGTTAAGTTAGGCCTAAGCCATATATTTTCGTGCCTTGGGTGTTCTGTTTATTATCTAAAGAGCTTAGATAAGAATAACAGAGAGGTTTTGGGGAAAGGAAAAGGTTTGTGCAAAGTTGAAATTTATCTCCTTTAATAAGAAAGGCAACCTTACGCAAGGGGGGAAAAAAGGAAACTCAACACAAAGCGGGATGGGATGGGATGATGATGGTCGTTAAGATTTTAAGACACTCAACTAAAAGGAATATTAAGAATTTCCCTCGTGTATTAAGCCTAACTATAAGCTTCTTTTAGATTTTTTTTTGTCTGTGTATTTTCAACGCTATGTATTGCTAAGCCTTTGTTACCAACCAAGTCTAGAATAAAAACCTTGTTAGACTTCCATTAGTAAAGTCTTTCTTTTTCTATAATAGCTGTGAGGAAAGATGCACCGTTTTTAAACCAACTATCTACCTTATTTGCAAACTTGCAACGCTATAAATTATTCACACGTACGAATCTACGTGGGGTTTTTTTGGGGGAAAGGAGTTGAGATCGTAAAGAGATTTTGCATACTGAACCAACGACCTAGGTTACATTTTTATATACAGAGATACCAACAAACTTGAGCGGGGCGAGGAAGCCATTGGGGTATTCTCCTTAGCGCCAAGATGAAACGCCAGATGGAGCCCTAGTTAACTACACGCGGAGGGAGGTTAGCCAACTCGCACTGCCTGTAGGCTCCAAAATAGGGTCTATCGAAATTGAACAAAAACATTTTTGCAGCATTTTCTTTCACCATGGAGTGTTCCTATTATTATAAGTCCATAAAGATATGTTCCATAAGTTTGTCAATGGTTACTGAGAGCTTGTCATGATGCGACGTAAATGAAACATCATAGATTCTCGTAAAGCGACGTCTGGTGAGTTGATTTAGGACAGACTAAATAGGAAAATGGAAGTCCTGCAAAACCGAGTGTAGTCAATTCTCGCTTATCGTTCACGAACTGGCTCGAGCTGTAAGTCTCTAACATTGCGAAGTATAGGAAATGTCATACTTATGGAACATATCTTACAAACTTATGCTAATAACTTTCCGTCGATCGAGTACGGGGCAGTGAAATATATTTGTCTAGATAGCCATCGCCTATTCTAAAAAAAAAACTTCCTTAGTTTCGCAAAAGCAAAGAAAAAAAAAATAACCGAGATACAAAAGAGGAAATTTTGATTCAATTTCCTGGCCTATTTCTTTTATGGATGCTGGGTCCAACAGAAACCCAGGGGGAGGATGGGGGGTTTGAAAATAAGTTTCATCATTTTCCTTTATCTCTATCTCTTTATTCTTTATCCCCTGTATCTCTTGAGAGACGAGATAGGATGCAAAAGTTATAAAGAGAAAACAAAAAAAAAACTAAAAACTAAAAAATATTTTCAACGATCCCTGAAGCAACCAGACTAGACTAGACGAAAGGTGAAGGTGGTTTGGTTTATATATGCATACGCCCTATATATTTTTCAGTTTATGCAAACATGCAAGAAGAAAAGAAATTCAATATTTTCTTGGGTGGGATGAGATGCATTTCAAAAACAGGCAATCAAGAGCAATTTCCCTAGTTTTTTATCTATCTTTGTTTGCGCAAGGGTTTAAAATATTTTCTCGGTGCAGCTAGCTCATTGAAAAATAGCGCTTATATTTTGCTTTAAAAAGCACGAAACTTATATTAAAGAAGACATGCAAATAATTCATTTTCTTACCAGGAGGTACACAGTTTTCAAATTCTCTTTTGGGTGTCGTAACTTCCGTGACATTTTCCGGTTTCTTGGTTGAAGTTTTCCCACTAACCGTTGTAGCGCTTGTCGTTTCCGCTTTAGAAGTAGTTGACTTTTCCGTGGTAGCTTCAGTTGTTGAAGGTTTTACGGTTGTTATTGTTGTGGTGGTGGTGGTTGTAGTTGTGGTAGTGGTAGTTGACTTGATGGTTGGTTCCTCAGTCCGGGGAGTTTTAGTAGTTGTTGACGATTTGGTAGGAGGAGATGGTGACATAACTACGACTACATCCTCGTCAGTATCCTTGGAGGATGGTACATCTTTCGCGCCTTTTTCTGGTTCCACGTCATAAGATCCCTCAGGATTGGGAGGTGACTTGGTAGCTTCATTCTGCGCAGAAGGTTCTTGGAGTAAACGACGGCTATTCCAATCGTTGCTGTCAACTGACGTCTTAAGATCTGAAATCAGTTAAGTACAAAGAAAACTATTAAAATTTGCGTCGTCACATTCCATTATGACGCTTTTCAAGTCTTCCATGAAAGTCTGTTGAACCAGAAGAGGATAATAGAAGGAAGACACTCTGTATCCTCTTAATACTTTAGTTATAAAACATGATTCATCCCAGGTTCACCCCTTATGTTTACTTCCCTACTCATCAAACTTCAGATGGGCATCGCACCTTGGGGTGAATTCTATAATTGTTTGGTACAAAATCCTCAGCAATCAACCCACAAACGTCGTCTTGACGTGGGACCAAAATCCACAAGCGCCTTGACAAATAGTTAAGAACTAACAGAGTAATGATGAGGGAACTATTTATCGCGTGTATGACTCGGCTTAGTAACCTTGCTTCAAATGCAAAGTGATGTTGGGAAGAATCATGTCACAATAACTCCGCTTTACTGTACACTTCTCTCTAATACCATAAGTTTATATGATATGTTCCATAGGTATGACACTTCGTATTGATAAAGATTTTCTGAGAGCTAGCTCTAGAACGACGCGAGAATTGACTACACTCAGTTTTGCAGTCCGTCTTCTTATTTAGTCTGTACTAAGCCTTTGACAGTGTCTCGCCAGGCGTCGCTTTACGAGAATCTATGACCTACGTTACTTCATGACAAGTGACAAACTTATGGAACATATCTTTTTAACTTATACTAATACATAAATTGAATTTCACACTATTGGAAGATTTGAAGATATTCATGGTTATATTAATACTAAATGACTAGGGGGAATTTGAATTTTGACATAACGATATCAAGCAAGTAAAAGCCTTAAGCCTAATTCCATTAGAAATCGATAAACTTCGTGAAGTCATTGAACTGACGCGCGTACATACATACATACATACATACATACCCCTTTTCAAACTCGATTCGGTAGACTGTGTATTAAACCTTTGTTTACGGGGCTTTAAACATCGAATAGGATGCGACAGATTCCCTACAGGCTACGCGAAAGTCGATCCCAAACGACCCCCTCGCGTGAATTACTCTTGACAAGGTTACTTGGCACTGGGCACAATAGTTGCACGACCATTTTGTAGCCTGCAGTAGAAGAGTTAAGTGATATTGTACTAGAGTAAGTTGGAACGACAAAACAAGTCGTTTGTCTTTCGTTATCAGTGGAACTTCGTTAAAGGCGGACAAAAATGAAGAGAGGGGGTTTACGACGATGGAGTTTAATTAATCGAATCGTGTAAAAGTACCAAATGATTCATTTGTTTAAACTGCGGGAATGTTACCTCGGATGGATTTAGGGCCAAACTTTGATTAAAATTAACCCTATCCCCAAACCAAATAGACTGACTTAGAGGTTGTTCGTATATCTCCTTTGCAAAAATAATTATACAAATAAATAAACCAACATGTAATCAACCTTTCATTAGGCCTTCCCCGGTATTTCCAAGAAGTGATGTCTAGTTTCTTAGGGAGATGCCGAAGTATTCGCGCGCCATAGTCCCAGTCCCCCTTTCAAAATACAAGGGGGGGGACGTAAAAGGAGGCCGGGCTATTTCGCCTCTCCTCAGTCGGAAAATATGATAGTAATTTTCGTCATTCGCGTCGCGCTGACGTGAGATTTCAAGAACCACTGACATGCTGGTTGTAATTTAGAGGCGCGGATTAACTCCGGACCTACGTTTGGACTGGAGATTAAGCTGGAAATGTGGAGAATTTATACCTCTACCTAATGAACTAGATATCACTTCTTGGTATTTCTTTAAGGCATGTTATAAGTTAATTAACAACATCAAAGAACCCGTTACCCCAAAATCCTATTTCCCTCAAAAGAATCTTCTCGTCTCTAATTTGGTTAAGAAAGGAGCGTCTTATTAACCGCACCAAGCAAGAAAGGGTCCCTACATTCCTGGCTGGCATCTAACTTTATTACAAAGACAATTTCGTTCAAGCTGGAGGCACCCATACGTGAGAATAGATTAACATGAAAACCGAGGCGATCTGGGCTGTGGCTTGCAGCAAAGAACGAGCCAGCGAGCTTGCGTCAGAGGATTCCTAGAAAGTTAGCAACCACCTTAATAACAAGTCAATCCGACTCGCCCCGTTGCTTCGAGGGTGGCTCGGTTCAGGAGTTATACAGGGTGTTTCTGAAAGGTTTGTCAGAAATTATAAGGTTATGGGGTGTTCTTTTGATCGATTTTGAGTCGAAAATGTAACTTCTAAGACATTTTGCAATTAGGGTCACCGTTTTCAAGTTATGTTAAGAGTGTTTTACGGATGACTTAATTAGCATTGTCTTTCAGTTTCTTAACATAACATAACATTATACCTTAAAAGAAAGGCCTTTTTATAAATATGAAAGGGAAGATATTAATAAAAATAAATTATATCTTATTACAAAATAATTAGCATTTAATTAGTCTTAAAACGATTACTACTGAGCCGCCAACGGTTTAGTGGCGTTTGCTAGCTCGAACCTATTACCCTTACCTCTCTCAGCCTGTGAGACTTGAACCAATCCCGTAGGGGTAAGAGGTTCGGGCTAGCAGACGCCACTAACCCAATGGCGGATGGCACAGTAGTCCTTGTTTTTAAGACAGTTAATTAAATGCCAATTATTTTTCAATCAGAGATAATTTTTTTAATAGTTGTCCTTTTATATTTAGAAAAAGGCCACTCTTTTAAGGTATTATGTTATATTACTTATTTAATTAAGGGGTCATCCGTAAAACACTCCAAATATAACTTGAAAACGGTGTCCCTTGGCCTTGAGTGAAAATGCCAACTCGAAATCGCTTAAATGAACACCCCCTATAATTTCTTTTTGAGAAACACCCTGTATATAAAGATGTCGAAGAAAAAGAGATATACGCCCGCGATAAAATGTGTTCTAACCCGTCCTCCCAAAGAGCCAAGGCCCAGTTCTATCGGCCATTTAATATCCAAGATGACTTTCTTCCAAACGAAAAAAAAGGGGCACCAATGGAGTCCAATGAACTGAAAGCTAAAACCCCTGGCCATTGGCTATAGGGGGTTTGAGCGGGACCCATCGCTTCAATATTATCTCCAGGGATTCAGGGAGTGAACGTACTCTACACGCATCTCTCTTCGCTCCTCCGAGTCTCTTTGAGAAAATGTCATAGCGTCGTTCGGTCTTCGCCTTCACTCTCCTTTACTTAGAGAAAAGCGGAAAATTGCTTTCCGACGTTTCTTATTTCTGTTCTAGCCTAGAGACAGAGAAAAGCCGGCATAGGGTAAATAGAGACATCGTTCTTTGTTGTTCAACCCCTGATACCAGTTTCTCTTCTCTCTACACTATAGCTACTGGCCCTAGCTAAGGTCAAAGAGCGACATAACTTATTTCTGTGGCTTTTGGTGTCGGAGGAAAATATGGAGACATGCCTTATCGTTAGTATAACAATAGTTCATATTGAATATCGCGTTGGTGTCACAGAGATCACGCGCAATACGCCTGGGTGACATATTACCATAAGTTTATAAGTTTGTTAAATAAGTATGACATATTTTATACTTCGTAATACTAGAGACTTACAGCTCGAACTAGTTCGAGAACGACAAGTGAGAATTGAAGTCCTATACTCGGTTAGTTTTGCAGTTAATCTTCCTATTTAGACCAGCGTGGGAAATATGGTGGTGGCACAGGGCAAATGACCAGTTTAAAAATTGCCTGGTCCATTTTAAAAATTAAATCGGTGGGGGGGTCAGTGGTTCAAGGGTAACCAGCGTCCACACATCAACTCAAATATTTTTATATTACACTTCTTTAGTTTAACAGACGACGTGCCCTGGTCAATGGTCATGGACCAGTTTATGCATTCCAGGTCGGGGGTCGCCGGCCCAGTGTCCAGTTTAAAAAAATCCTTATTTCCCACCCTGATTTAGCCTGTACTAAGCCTTTGACAGCGATCACCAGGCGTCGCTTTACCAGAATCTATGACATTTCACCTACGTCTCTTCATGACTAGCTCTAAGTAACCAGTGACAAACTTATGGGACATATCTTGACAATACGTAACGAAAATAATAAAAGCACAAAATTGACAGTTCCGAAGACGAATTTTACGAATCCATCACGATGAAATATTTAAATTTCTCTAGACACTTAAAGCTAAAATATATCGGATCTAATCTTGTTTTTATCTATTCTTCCCAAACAAAAACAATATGACCTCAACTTCCTGGATATTTTCAACCCCATTTTATTTATTTTTTTCGAAACTCGGTTGTTCAGCAATATTTTTGCGGGTTCTTTACTCTTTTTCCCAGCATATTTATGGTTGTTCTGGTTCGGCGCGTCATGAAAAATGATCGGCATATCTGGCTACGAAGTTTTTTGGGAAGACTTTAAAAAGGGAAAGGAAATAAACCAGAACAAAAAACCTAAAGAGAAATATAGCTCGTGAAATCTAGATGACTAGAACCTCTCACTGGATGGATATAAAGAAAAAGATATGGGAGGAACAATAAAATAAACTAGGGTTAATAAACAAACGGAGAATAGGCACAGATGATGCTAAATCAAGTAAGCAGGGTTCTTACATCTAGAGGTCATACCGAGAACGGACCTCTAACATTTAAAAGTCTAGGAAGGCTTAGCCCCGAACTGTTGGGGATTAAGAACTAACAAAATGAAAAAGAAAAAGGTTTTAAGGATCTCCAAATAAGGCAGCAGCGAGTGGGTGAAAATTATTTGAATACGTCACAGACACCACGTGACTCAAAGATCCAAAGACTCCTTATAAAGTGGGACTGGACACCTTGTCATTGTTTATCAGGAGACTACAGCGCCAATCCCCTGATTGAAATAAAATGAACTTAAGTTTCATTTGAACCTCGCCAACCTCTCCTCGGCTGCGAGTGGATAAAAATGATTGTAAATACGTCACTGGCACCACGTGACACCAAGATCCAAAGACTCCTTATGGACCTAGTCCTTGTTTATCACGATACTGCAGCGCCAATTCTCGGAATTGCTAGTTTTCAAAATGAAACGAACTAAGTATCTTTTTGAACCACGCTAGCATATCCTCGGTCACGTGCCACTGAAGTATTTTAAATCATTTATATCCATCCGCCGCTGTCTTATTTTGAGTCCCTTTAATTTGGTAACAAACAAACGTTTGTCTGTAAGCTCCTCCCCCACCGCTTGTGAGAAACGTGTTTCGCGTAAATGAACTGCAGCTAAGACCATCTACATTAAACGACCATGGTTAAAACCCGCTTGTTACTTTAGAAGAGACCAGAAAAAAATTACAGTTGTGCCTACAGATAATTTATAACTTGATAGTGCTAATAAACCAAAAAGCGGATGTAATTCTATTTTCTGGGCAAATTTTATTCGTTAAGCCTTTGTAGAATTTCAAACGAAGGGAACTTTCACCATAAACGCTTGGTCAGTTGGGGGAAAATGACAAGTTGCGAAGTCTTTATAGAGGTAGAATCATTCTGACTTTCCAGTTTTAATCGAACAAAAACGAAGAGAATTTGAGTTAACTTTATAATAGAGTTAATAGAATCGTGTATGGATATAGATTGAAATCAATAAATAGGAATATACATACATGATATATAACATAAAGGAGATATGACTAAGAATAGTGTAGGAGGGAATTACCAAGGAAAATGTAAGGTATAAATCAATATATATATCTTTATATACAAGGTTTCCCAAAAAAAGGTGATACAGTGGGCTGGGAAATTTTGAGTCGAAAATGTTCTATGACCTTTTGGAATAAGAGCCACCGTTTAAATTAGAAAGGAAAATTCTTCTACAAATTATAATACCAATCTATATCTTGCACCATAATTGTCCCATCGCGTGCAATGTTTATCAAATTTTTCGCTAATATTCATTGGAAGAAGTGCACTGTGCCAAGAAAATTTTGATCAGGGCATTTCGTGATTGGTCGGAGGTACAAATTTCAAATTATCTATTAAATCTGAAACTAGATATCTCCTGAATGTTTCAATATACAGATTGGTCTTATATTCATCCCTAAAATCAAGGATGATGGGGGAAGGATGCGAAATATGAGAAAAATAGGCGCGCTAACTGTGGAACGGCTCAGGTTGGGTGCTCAAAAATGGGGGAGGAATAGTCGGATGCATTGGTAATTGGTCAAGAAGGGTTACAGACGAACCAATTACAATTGAGTCTGACTATTCCTCCCTCATTTTTGGTATCCCACCCACCCGAAGTCGTTCCACAGTTAGCGCGCCTACTTCTCTCATATTTCGCATCCTCTCCCATCATCCTTGGTAAAATACTCCAATCTTAACTCGAAAACAGTGGCCCGGACGGCAAAATGTCATTGAACATTTTCGACTCAAAATCACGCAAAGAATTAATGCCAAACTTATCAGAAACACCCTGCATAATAACCAAGAAGTGATATCTAGTTTATTACGGAGTAGGCATAAATTGGCCACATTTCCAGCTTTATCCCCAGTCCGAACGTAGGTCCGTAGTTAATTACCGCCTCTAAATTACAACCCAGCATCTCATTGGTTCTTGAAAACTCACGTCAACGCGACGCGAATGAAGAAAATTTCGAATTTTCCGACTGAGGAGAGGGGAAATAGCCCGGCCTCCTTTTACGTCCCCCCCCCTTGTATTTTGAAAGGGGGACTGGGACTATGGCACGCGAATACTTAGGCATCTTATACCTTCTCCCTAATAAACTAGATATCACTTCTTGTAATAACCTAGATCCGTAATAAGAGCAGTTAAATGACAGACAATGCGATGAACGGACATGCTATATCGTTTCCGAAAGCAGACGAAAAAATATCAGATTATTTCTTAAGTTATTTTCTTACTATTTTGAGGTAACAATAAGGTATAGAAAAAATTATGGCGATCACGTATAAGAGGGTAAGCGAAATACGTGACGAGATTTCCGGCCTATATTTCTCTAGACTGATACCAAAATTACGAAAGATCCAACCATGAACCATTGCAAGAATACTTGACACCAGCACCGTGCTGCGCCTCGCCCTAACTATTTCCAATTCACTACATTTTCAATCGAAAAATCGTGACTAGATTATTCAATTACTAAAATATTTCACAAAGACATGAAAATGAAAGAGAAAATAAAAATAAAAGCTAAGCTATTTTCGTTCGATTTTTAATCCTAATCCTATAAACAATTTGGAATCTCTCCAAGGTTTAAAATGATTTATCGATATTAGGGATTGAAATTACAACCTGTTATTATTGGTTATTCGCTAGCTACAACAACGTCTATAATGATGAATTAGGCTAAGTATAATTAAGAACGGAATTCATTAAGGCGGGCCATTAAAAGGTTTGAAAACGGTAAAGTTTGCCTTGGCAATTGCGAGTTGGTTATTACTAGAGGTACGCTGTAATTTTACAATGAATTGAAGTTTAGTATATTTACGAATGTAAACCTTAATTAAGGCTTAGCAGATTTGAAAATGGAATCCTTTAGGCTTAATTTTAGACTTAGAAAGATTTAAGAATGGAATCCTACAGGCCTACTTTAGGCTTAGTGAGCTTAAGAATATAATCGTTTAGATCTATTACTGGCTTAGTAGATATTACAATTAAATTCTTAAAGTTTAATTTTAGATTAGGAACATTTAAGAATAGAAGCCTTCAGGACTAGTTTTAGGCTTATTAGATTTAAGAGTCTAATTGTTTTTTAGGACTATTATTAAGCCTGACATATTTAAGAATCGAATTCTTAGGCCTAATTTTGGGCTTAGTAGATTTAAGAATGCATTTTTAGGCCTACTTTTAGGCTTAGTAGTTTTAAGAATGAAATCCTTTAGGCCTAGTTTTAGTCATAATAGACTTAAGAATGAAATCATTTAGGCCTAGTTTTAGGCATAGTAGACTTAAGAATGAAATCATTTAGGCTTGGTAAATTTAAGAATCGAATCCTTTAGGCTTAGTTTTAGGCATAGTAGACTTAAGAACAAAATATTTCAGGCCTAGTTTTAGGCTTAGTAGATTTAAGAATGCATTTTTAGGCCTACTTTTAGGCTTGATAGTTTTAAGAATGAAATCCTTTAGGCCTAGTTTTAGTCATAATAGACTTAAGAATGAAATCATTTAGGCCTACTTTTAGGCATAGTAGACTTAAGAATGAAATCATTTAGGCCTAGTTTTAGGCATAGTAGACTTAAGAATGAAATCATTTAGGCCTAGTTTTAGGCATAGTAGACTTAAGAATGAAATCATTTAGGCTTGGTAAATTTAAGAATCGAATCGAATCCTTTAGGCTTAGTTTTAGGCTTGGTAAATTTAAGAATCGAATCCTTTAGGCTTAGTTTTAGGCATAGTAGACTTAAGAACAAAATATTTCAGGCCTAGTTTTAGGCTTAGATAATTTAATAAGAGATATAAGTTTCTGCTCTGTAGCATAAAGAAAAGATTAAGCAGTACTACTAAGTGCAAAAGAGACACGAATCGATTTTAAGGCCTAACGTTGACGGCGAATATGGCATTAACAGTTCGCATAAACGGATTTCCTACAACTAAGGCAATTTCTCAAGCGTGGGACCATTCAGTTTTGTGACATACATATAATTCAAAGCCATATATCCAACAAGGAAAAAAATATTATTATGAGAGAAAATGTTCCCATTGCGTGAGTCTTTTAATTTTACCCTCCTTTCCTCTCTTGGGTCTAAAAAACCCAACCTCTACTTTATATCGACGTCCAAACGAGGCGTCCAACCTTAATATACTATCCATATTTTACTAAAAATATCCCCATGCATGTATTAAAGGATATAAATAACTATTGTAATAAATAATATCAAGCTAAAGATTAAAAATGGGTGGTTCCCGAAGAACGTTTAGTTAATTCGTATCATATTAATACTGAAATAATTATTATACTGATATTTCGCAAATAATTTATTCATGTAATCCTCTTTTGATTTAAGCTACTATTAGTTGCAAAGAGGTAGTTATAGATGGTAAAAAAGGGTAAATAACTTTGTTAATTTCAACGGAGAACAGAATATGCCGTAGTAGTTTGGGAATCAACCGAAAACTTTCAGTGAATATTAAAATGCCTACTGCTACATACAGCCGACTTTATTTTTCAAATAAATAAATATGTTAACTAAATATAATATTGTCATTTAAAATAAACAATAAATAAATAAATACAGGGTGTTTCTGATAAGTCTGCCGTAAATTAAAGGGTGTGACAGTTTTTTGGGTCAAACTGAGTGGAAAGTCCATGAAAGAACATGAGATTTACAAAATTTATTTATGGGTCCCAATTATTTAATCAAGCATTTGAAGTAATTAGCTTTACTTTACCAGCGTAAGCACACTTATAACCATTTAATTGTACCACACTTCTGCTAGACTGAGATCCAATAACGTTATCAGATTGAATACAATTGAAGGTTGATGTCCTACTTCGAAAGTGTGACAATTTCCTGGTTTTAGATGACAATCGATGTTTAGGAACCCATATTACCTTAACTAAACATTGTACACCCCATTTTCTTTGATGCACTTCAATTTGACCCAAAAAAAACGCCCTTTAAATTATGGCAGACTTATCATAAACACTATGCATATAATCCAAACAAAAAACCCTCCTTATACATTAAGAGCAGTATGAAGTCTTATCTAAGAGAGCTACCGCTCTCATAGAATTTTCCAAATAATCATAATTCAATCCTTAAGTTATAAAGGCTTTTGAATAAATTTATAGGTTGTAGGTGCTACTACTCTATTAAATAAAATTAATAAATTCCGGTATTGATCTTGGGAAGCTTTTAGCAACTTAAAAGCATTTGGGTGATAACGCAATATCAAATTTCCTAAAGAACGAGTCGACATTTTCTGATGTGTTAAGCCTATCGACCCTCGGCGGAAAAACATAACAACCCAACTCGACAATAACAACATCAACAAAGAGGGGAAGGGATTTCGAAAAAAGGTCAGTTTTTGACTGACGTGTTAATGGCCAGCCAGACAGTCTCTTCATCCCCGTTACTAGCAAAACAACTTTGTCAAAAGGGCAAACTTTCAGCCCCTTAATTCTCAAAGGGACAATGCAACGGCAAAAATGTTTTTCGAAGAAACAAAGTTCTTTGTTTACAGAGAGGTTAAGGTCAAAAAATTGACCATTTAGGCAATTAACTCCCGATATAGGTTAGCTTATGTCAAGGTCGGGTTACGCTAGGGTAGGGTTAGGTTAAGGTCGGGTTACGCTAGGGTAGGGTTAGGTTAAGGTCGGGTTACGCTAGGGTAGGGGGGTTAGGTTAAGGTCGGGTTACGCTAGGGTAGGGGGGTTAGGTTAAGGTCGGGTTACGCTAGGGTAGGGGGGTTAGGTTAAGGTCGGGTTACGCTAGGGTAGGGGGGTTAGGTTAAGGTCGGGTTACGCTAGGGTAGGGGGGTTAGGTTAAGGTCGGGTTACGCTAGGGTAGGGTTAGGTTAAGGTCGGGTTACGCTAGGGTAGGGTTAGGTTAAGGTCGGGTTACGCTAGGGTAGGGTTAGGTTAAGGTCGGGTTACGCTAGGGTAGGGTTAGGTTAAGGTCGGGTTACGCTAGGGTAGGGTTAGGTTAAGGTCGGGTTACGCTAGGGTAGGGTTAGGTTACGTTTAGGTCGGGTTACGCTAGGGTAGGGTTAGGTTACGTTTAGGTCGGGTTACGCTAGGGTAGGGCGAGGGGGTAGACGCTCTGGATCTCTGTGTACACCTGAGTTCAAAAGAGTACAGCTTTTACAGTACATTGAGTTCAAATCCTTCGGAACTCTGAGTTCAGCTTTGACAGTACATCGAGTTCAAGACATATTGTACACCTGAGTTCTCAAGTGTCTAACCCCTCGGGGTAGGGTTAGGTACCTATTCTTCAAAATTACCAAAAAAAAACCCTCACGTTAGAAACAGTCGATTGGGTTTTTAGATCTGCACCACCTCTTCTTTTCCATATTCAATTTATTGAAACATTACGTATTCGTAGGATATACGACCCTCTATATTCTCGAGTGTAATGCTACTATACTTCGAGTGAACAGGCCTATAAAAAGCCAGTAAAAAAACGGCTGACTCCAGCTATAAATCCAGTCTACCAAGGTTGAAATAAAGAAAAGTACTGTGCGATTAAGACATAGGCTTGCCCCTATCCCAAGACTATATTGCATCAGAAACTGAGATAGAGAGAGGGGGGAAGAAGAAAAAAAGGAGCTATAAAAGGATTTTCTTATCTCTTCAAGATTGATTTCTCTTCGATCGCTAGAGAGTTGAAAAAAAAGGGTGTACAGTATACGTATAGATATTCTCTATACTGGAGAAAAAAGGGTCGTATAAAATCGAGGGAAGCTACGAAGTTACGGGGCCGGAAGAAAGAGATTTTAGCGGTGGATTTTTTGTTATCCCTCACCGCCTCATTTTCGCTCCATTTTCTTTTTTCTTCACTCTAGGAGCAAAACACATCGACTAAATTCCTTTTCTATCAAAACCTTGTTTAAGTCGATCTGAAGGAACAAAAAAAAAACACACGTCAGAGGTGTTAGGCCTGGTGGCTTATGTTTTGAAGTTACAGCAGAGTAGAATGAAATTTAATAGCGTTTTTCAACTCCGAAGTTTTCATGATATACTCCTTGTCAGTGTATTTTGGTTTCGGAAAGGGGTAAGGTGTGTTATAGTGTACGTTTCGTAACGCTACAAGGTTAGACTGACATTTATAACTGCATCAGAGATTTTGGCGGGGATTACTTAAGCCTTGGCTTGAACTTTGAAGTTGTATTTCGTACAGAAAGAAATGAGGAATACTTGAGCCTTAGCTTGAAGTTGGTTGGCTCTAGTCTAAAGCCGTTTTCCATTTTCATTTTAACAAGGAGTATAGTTTTATTGGAGTATAAATATAAGTTTCCTTAAAAGTGCATTAAATTACAAATGTCTCCTCATGGCAGCAATCAATGGAAAACGGTATTAGACTTTTCCAATACGAATCTCTTACGAGCTTTATACGTTTGGTGTGGGTACCCACATTCCATCAGGCTAGATTGATCAACTCCTACTCAAGAGGATTTTGAGAGATTTTGTCGGGTCGAGAATAAGGATTAAGCCTTGGCTCTAACAATTTTCCTTCAATGAATCTCTTACGAGATTTATGTTTGTCTGGGTACCCACTCCATGCCAGACGGTTTATTCTCATACAGCTTAATAGATTTTAGTCTGGTCATTGTAATGGCAGCCCGTGTTGTTTTGCTCCCAAGAATTGATTGATATTAGGAAACTGCCGAGTTAGATCTATTTGAACAGAACGATTAGGCGTATTTCCCTAGAGAGTTCAATCAATTAATCCGATGTAATAGGTTAGTCCCTAAGCCTTGTACAACGACAACCGGGAAATTAAAGCTCATAAATCAAATTTAGGCTTAAGTATTTAGCGAGATTAGACTTACGCCGCTAAGCCTTGTAAGGCATTCGTGAAAATAAATCTCACATAGCAAACTAAGGTTTAATAAACTATTCAAGTTGCTAAGCCTTGAATGTACCTTATTCGCGATGCATGCTCCAAGGCTTTTCGCGCGATTTTAACTGACAAATTTAAATGAAATGTCGTCTGCTTTAGAGTCGAAAATAACCATATTTTTCAGATAAAAATCGAGCGATAAGCCTTGGAACGCGCATCGGGAATGAATTATATTTAGTTTCTGCTTATTTACAGCCGAAGATTAAAACTTAAACTGCGTTTCACTTAAAAAAACATTCAAACTATGCAATGTTAAATCGCTTTGAAACTAAACTGGGGCTTAACCAACTTGTCCCTTTACCAAGAGAAAAAACGAAAACTCGCTTAATCCTCAAAATTTCTATTAAGCTAAGTAGTCAGCTGACAAACAAAGCGAAGTTTTAAAATAGGTCCGCAGTGCCCGACTTTAACCCTAGGCCATTTCAATATCGCGAATCTAAAAAACAAACAAAAAAAAATAAGGTAGATCAATATTCCTATTTTAGAAGACAAAACAAATAAAGTCTGAAGATACCAGCCATCGGTAGTCGAAGAATTTATCGAGTTAAAAGTGAAAAGAAAGTGAAAAGTCTAAAGAAAACGTTTTTATGGGAATTTCTCCCAGATATTACGGGGCAAGCCTACATTTAGGGTGATAGCTTCCCATGTATTTTCTATCAGCGCCTGTAGAAATGTTGTTCGTGCTGCACTTCAGTGTTTATGGAAGAAGGAGCCATACAGGATGAACTAAATTTCAAATGCTAGGGCCTACACGGGGTGCTTTTGGAATGGTTTCAAGAAATAATCGGGGTTAGGGGTAGGTTATTTGGTCGATTTCGAATCGAAAATGGAACTTCTATGAAACTTCCATGACATTTTTGTCGCTCGGGTCACCGTTTACAATTTATGATTCCAGTGTTTTGTGGATAATCCCTTACATTTAACTAGTATTGTCTTTCAGTTTCTTAATTAAATTTAAGGGGTCATCCGTAAAATATTCCGATCTTAACTTGAAAACAGTGACCTGAACGGAAAAATGGAGATAGAAGTTACATTTATGATTCCAGTGTTTTGTGGATAATCCCTTACATTAAATTAGCAATCATTGTATTTCAGTTTCTTAATTAAATTTTAGAGGCCATCCATAAAATACTTAAAAACAGTGGCCCTTACGACAAAATATCATAGAAGTTACATTTTCGACTCAAAATCGAACGAAGAACATCCCCGGACTTAATTTATGGCAGATTTATCAGAAACACCCTGTATAATAAGAGATACTTGGCGGATATTTAACGGTTTTGTATAAATTCAACGTGTCCCTAACCTAAATAATACATTTAAAGGATTTAATATGAACTATGATAATAAAAAAAATTGAGATCAGCTCTACGGAACTATATGGCGTGTAAGCCTCTTACGTTCAACGTTCTCCCACCACCACCACCATAATCCTTAGCGTAGAGGTACTAAAATTGCAGGCAACGAATAGAAACGTTTCTCCCAGCATCATCCCTTGCAATAACCCCTTTCAGAACTTTCCTTTCCATTCTCTGACATAAGCGAGCGTCGGAAAAGGTCTCATCAATTCCCAAAAAGGACGGACGACAAGAATAATTTTGCCAAGTGGAAGAGGAAGAGCAATTATTCATTTTGAAATTGGGGGGCGTTAACTCTGATGCCCCCAAAATAGTCACGTGTGATAAAAATGCTACGGTACTTTTTAACTTTTATTCACGTCCGTGCCACACAAAATCAATTCCTTTTGTAACTCTGACGCAATTTAAAGTCATCTAAAAGCACGGGTTCTTCCTTACAGTACGACCCTATTCACTATAATAACGTGACTTTTATCTATTGTTAAAGCCAGTGGAATGTTCAAAATTAAAAAATTCAAAAACACACCAAGGCTTAGCGAATATTAATGTATTTACAAAGCATAACAGTGCCTTTAGTAATTATTTGTTAAAGAGGGTAAAGTTTCAAAATTCAAAGCAATATGTGTTTTTCAAATTTGTATGCAAGTATCCATTGTATAAGACGTAAAGGAGGTTTGTATATGATGAAAAGCAATTGTTTCATTGCCATGTTAATGAATTAAATTAAATAGATATAGTGATAAATTATAGCAATTTTATATATTTTTATCAAACCATGTACGTGCCACCACCCAGGGGTAAAATTAACAATGTATTTCCTACCGGCCCCTGTAAAACGTTTACCCGCAATACAGCGGTGTACAATTGCTTTTATAAAATTCATATTTTGCTTAATTCTGCACCAATTTAGTACTTTTTGTGATCATAATTATTGGAATGTTAATGAATCAAATTAAGTAGATAAATTATAGTAGTGTTATAACATTTTTTTATCAAACCATGTACATGCCAACCTCCAGGGGTAAACCTAACAATGTATTTCCTACCAGCCCCTGTAAAACATTTACCCGCAATACAGCGGTGTACAATTGTTTTTATAAAATTCATATTTTGCTTAATTCTGCACCAATTTAGTACTTTTTGAGATCATAATTATTGGAATATTAATGAATTACATTAACAAGATAAATTATAGTAAAATTACATATTCTTATCAAACCATGTACGTGCCAACCTCCAGGGGCAAAACCAATAATGAATTTCCTACCGGCCCCTGTAAAACATTTACCCGCAATACACCGGTGTACAATCATTTTTAGAAAATTCATATCTGGCTTATTTCTGTAGCAATTTAGTAGTTCTTGATGTCATATTGAAGTTCAAAGTACGCTCTACACGTATTAACTAAGAGTGTGACATTAAAATATTGTTGAAGTTCGCGAATTTTCAAAATTTAAAATTTTAATTTATACGCTAGCCTCCGTTGTAGTTTTCAATTAATTTATAATTTTAATTTAGTTTTCAAATTAGGCTTAACTAATTCTCTTTCAAATAAAATGCAACTCCTAGTTGATTACTTTATCGCAAAATCAGAGTCTATTATTACAAAAGAAGAAACTTGGGCCTAGAAAGATGAAGATAAAATCAGAGAATAAACACAAAAAGATTGAAAATAGAGATTCAATTCAAATCCCCACCGGGACTGGTGGAGGTGGTTTGGCAGAGTTCACTTTCATCTTGTCTACAAAGGCTTGGCTAGAGCCTGCATCTCTTTATTCAACCTCAGACGGAATAGTAATCAGTGAATATTCTCTCTGTGCGTGTGCACAGTCTTCGTGAGAATTTCGCTCATCCTTAATCGCTCGTCCCTTAGCTCATTAATCGAATTAGAGAAGAGCTTCGGCTAAGCCTTGGCGATGAAAGACTGAAGAGAATGAATGTGCTAGAAAATTCAGTTTTAACCTTTCTAGACTTGAAGATGTTTACTCGAAGTAAAAACTAGTCTTAATCTTGAAGAAATTAAATAATTTTTGTGTTTTACTAAACACAAAAAACCTACGTCAAAAAACTTCTACTTTGCGTGTCTAGTAAGGGAGTGCGCTGAGCACATCAATCCATCTTAAACCCCGATGCGTGTGCCAAGGCTTAACTCGTTTTTTTAACTGACAAATCTGGGTAAAAATTAAGCGTCGTCTGCTTCAGAGTCGATAAAATTGAAACGTTTCGACTCTGAAGCAGACGACTCAATTTTGACGCAGATATTCTCAGTTAAAAACGTGCGTTAAGCCTTGGCACAGGCATGGGGAATAAAGTGGATTCTACGATATACCATAAAAAGTTATGGAAAATACTTCAGGTTACTGGCTTCTGGTGAGACTTGAACCCTCGTCAACTTTACGGTACGTTTCTAAGCGCCAGAAGCTCTAAACTTTCATTTGAAAGCTGGATAAAGACGGTTAGGATTTAAGACTTTTCTATGTACCTTAAAAGGTGTACTTAAGGTTTAAGGCGAAGACTAGGTAGAGAGATTGGACCTTAAATTCCTGGTGGGCGTTTACTATTCTCATTTGGGGTCAAAAACTGGGAAGCAAACGGAACCGGGATTTAAAAGCAATTTGATATAATTAAGAATTTAAAACAAAGAAAAGCCTAGAGGGAGTTAGTGTACAGCGAAGGAAGTAGCTAGAAAATTAATGCCCCTAAAGCTGGGAAGAATCACGTACTAAAACGCTATCTGAATACACAATTTTATCACGGTGTGGGTCTTAATCGATTACACTTAACAGTGTCTAATTTTAAAATAACAAAAACTTGAATCCAGCTTTTGAAATCAAGAGTTATTTGCAAGTTTTATATGTGAAAAATATGTAACAAAGATTTTTACGTAATCTATTGGAGCTAAGCTTAATTCCTTCTAAATATAACATTATTCTCAACTACCTTGTGTAGTTTATCGGCTAAGCCTTGCAGATGGCTTAACATGAGTAGTACCTGTAGTAATTAGTAATCTATAGAGTAATTCTAAGATTAGGCTTAACAGCCTTGAGTAGTCTATCGAATAAGCCTAACACTAGGCTTAAGAACTTAAGGAGTAACCTATCGAATAAACCCAACATTACGCTTAACAGATTAACGAGTAATCTATCGAATAAGCCTTACATTAGGCTTAACAACGTAACGAGTAACCAATCGAATAAGCCTAACATTACGCTTAACAACTTAACGAGTAACCTATCGAATAAGCCTAACATTAGGCTTAACAACTTAACGTCATAAGGATCATTTTATCCTTATTTAAAGACGTTTAGCCCTCTCTTTAACGAAGTTGAGAGCTGACGTATTAAAAGGTCGTTAATGGCGAGAAATTTTTTTTATTTCTTTATTAATATTGTAATCGGAAGTCGTCAAAATGAGAGTAGGGGAAAAACGCCAAAAAAAAAAGAGTAACAGTGAAAGTTCACCCCCGGGGAATTTTACTAGAAGAGAAAAAGGAATTATAAATTACGAAAGCTCGCTTCCCCCCACTCCCTTTGAAACTGAGTTCACGGCTTACTGGTTTCTGATGAGAAAGAAACAGGAACAAAAAAAACCTCCTCCCATGAATCATTTTAAAACGATAATATATTGATTTTCTTCTTGCAAAAATAGGCTAAGGGGTAAACCAATCAACGATGACGGTGGAGGGGGTGGAGGGAAGGCAAAAGTGTTTACGCGTAAAAGAAGCTTTATCTATAACGTTCTTTGCGAGGATCACAAATTCTTCTCGATTCCAGGTACAGCTAGCTATAGGGATCTAAAAGATGAAAGCTAGACAGAAATATTGACACGAAATTGTCGCTATGGTAACACTGTTCAGGTATCGGGCCTGACTTGCCTTGCCTTGCCGCAACAGATCGCGGGAATAATTTATTTATTCGAGGATATTGCTATCCGATACGTATGGTTGAGTTATTAAGAGTCAAAAGAGATAAAAATGGGAGAAAACATAAAGGTGGCTCCGGGAGCCAAGGGAGGGAAAGATTTCTCAAAACCGAGCGAGCGAGAGAGAGAGTTAAGCTAAACCACGAACCCCAAAAAGAGAACAAAAGCTAACCAACCGTTCTATAAAGTCAATATTGTAGCGTATACACCGCGTAAGGTATGCTTTTAATCCTATTATCGTCTTAACGAAAGCCGAGCGCCGAATATGAGAGAGAGAGAAGAACAAATTAAGTTTTGATAACTAAGTCAACCCCTTTTTTGATATATTACTAAGCTTAAACTAATATTAAACATTAAAGGTTAAGTCCCATGCAGGGAAATAATTCATTGCATGATGGGTCAGTGACCGAATAATAACTCCTAGGCTAGAAATATCCATGGGAAAATATTTCGTTTAAAGTTGTGTGGACTCCATTATTGAAGTAAATATGAAACTTGGGTGTAGTGATAGTTTACTAAGCCTAAACTAGCATTAAACGTTAGAGTGTACAAGGAATTAAGTCATTGGGTCAGTTACCTAATAATGACTCATCCAAGGGGAGATACTTTCAGTTGTTTACTACTGATGAAGTAAATATTGAACTTACAGATGTAAAAAATACCCTTCCTAAATTAGATCCCAACTTAAGGATTCGGGCCTGGTTTAACTATGAAAATCAAGGGTTATGATTAAACAATAAAGATGAAGGATATCTACCGGATATGTATTTCAATTCAGAGGATCATGACGTCGTGGAAATTACATATCTATGAACGAGGTGTAACCAAGGCCCTCCCTATGTGAGAACCCAACCTTAAGCAATATAGTTTAACATTGAAACCATAAAGGATTTCTACAGAATATGTATTTCAACTAGCAGTAGAGGTACCCGGCCTTGCCAGTGGGGACTCTTTATTACTTTTATGGTGGCCATTTTAAAAGATGGCGGAGGGTAAATCGATCGCCAAAAGTCATAAATATTGGTGAAATGGGTTGAAACGCGAGATCAACGTTATTCCACAAAGAAGGTTTCCTTACACTTCTTACCGCCATTTTTTTAGATGGCCGCGGATAGGAAAAAATCTTTCTTAGTGCGGACCTACTACTTAAGAGGAACGCCTCTGCAAAATTTCAGCCTTCGTAGGTAAAGCGGTTTGAGCTGGGCGCTGATTATCAATCAGTCACTCAGGACATTTACCAAATATATGTATAATCTGATAATCATGACGACATGAACATTAAATATCTATGAACGTTCGCAACTTCGTTGATATCCACAAAAGCCACCATATTTTTCATGGTACCTTGCCTTTAAACATTAATAACAATTACAGGTTTTTGATGCCTACGAACGTTGGCAACTTCGACGTTATCCTTAAGAAAGACCATAATTTATGGTACTTTGCCTTCATGGGCTGCTATTAAACATTAATAACTATAACAGGTTTTTTGATTTATGATTGTGGATTACGTAATACCAACACAAGTAGACGACAGCGCGACAAAGAAGGGGCCAAGGAACAGTCACGACGTTTATACCTTGACAAATTAAGGATACAACTGAGTTGTCATTCATCACTTACCCTGTCTTGTACCATAGATCAGATAGACAACGGTAAAGGCAATCAACAAACTAGCTATTCTCCGACCCAAAGCGGGTAACCTAGGTCGAGCTCGGTAATACTGGTTAGGCCTTTGCGGCGGTATCATTTTGGTAAAAAGAAAAAAAAAATCAACCTTAAAGCCAGAAAGAAAACGTTCGTGGAAATAGCTGCGTTACAATCCCTGTAAGGTTTCCAACAGCGTATCGCGCGGCATGACTACGGGCTAGAGAAACTTCTGTTAAAAGCAAGGCCCGACGATATCTTTCCCTTCTCTCTAGCTCTGCGCGGGAAATCCAAGAAGTACGCACGCTGCAGTTCATGCAATGCATACTGTTCCTACCGCAGCGCCACTAGCAGCTCCAAACCGTACCATACGTAAAAGCCTATACCACACACTGCTATTTTTCTTTCGAAATTCTGTCAGGAAATTCCCAGCTTTTCCCTCATTTTTCCCCTTCTCTTTCCTAGACTGAATGGTACCCGAGTTGGAATCAAGGGGGCGTAAAAGGAGGGGTTCTTTATTGGGTTCAGCTAAAAAAGAGGCCGGAGAAATCAAATCAAAATACGCTAAAATGCTTTTCGTCATTATTTGGGAGTAATGAAACCTAAAAGGGAAAAATAGGTTCTTACGTACAGGGTGTTTTAAACCTTCGCCCAATCTAAGATACATTTAAAAAAAGCGTTGGTGTTCATAGATAAAACCAGAAGTGAGATGAGACCAGAAGTACTGAGCTAGCCAAATTCTTCACTCGGCGAAAGTGAATATTCTTGATAACACAAGAACGGTTGGCCCTCTAGTAGCGGTTTCTGAATTTTCCCTCCAAACAGTGATGCCAGATTGAGGGAAATTTCCCATATCTGGGGAAATTTTGACTCCTAAAAACGGTAAAAAGGGAAAAGGGAAATTCCACCAAAAATTTGCTAAATCTAGGGAAATTCCATGGGAAGAAATATTTTATTCAAAACCTACCATCTCAACATAGAAAATTAAACAACTTCATCAAATTGACCTATTAATTACGTTGGATTCTTATTAGATGGCAACCCTGCTACTGTTTTTAGTAATTTCCAAACATTGAATTACCGAAAGCCGTCTGCTAAATAACTGACCCATTGTAATCGTTTGAAAAATACATCGCCAAAAACAGTTGTCATTTTGTAAAGCTATAATTCTATCATTTTCTATGCGCAGAATCTGGAAACCCTGAACTAGGGAAATTTTGGTCCAAAAAGGGAAATTTTAAGGGCTAGAAAGGGAAATTCCATTTTTCCCACCTGGCATCACTGCCTCCAAAACGTGAGACGCTCGCGGTGGTAGACGGCCGAACTAGATTCAAGGAGCCGCGTCCGTGTTCGGCCGCTTTAGGTTGAGAGGAAGGGGGTAGGAAATGTCTTTGGAACTCGACCAATTTTTTTCTCGGTAGTGTAGGCGCGATGGAGGCGGCATAAAATCCTCAAATTTGTTCACTAGTGCCAGGATCTACTATCAATGCTAGAGCCCTTCACTTCTAGTCTCATCTCACTTCTGATAAAACCCAAAAAAGTGTACTTCGTTCGTTTGGATGATAGACGCCATGTAAAATGAGAAGCAAATGGCCCTCCTCTCAACCCCTACACGAACCAACCAATCAGAGAAGAGCTTTTTTTGAGGTCATAGATTTAAAGAAAATAGTGCTCAATGGTGGCGATCCAAAAGTTTATTCTTGGTACTATAGATACTTTATTGAGACCCATTCAAGCATGATTCCTGTGCTATGTTCGTCAAGGTAATCATGCATTCTGAGGGTAAAGGGGGGGGGGTTTCCCATATTACACGGAGCGAGCAAGCTTCAATGAAGTATACTTTTTGTTTTAATCTATGAACTTTTGGTGTTACGCGAGGAAAATGAGTAAGGGATTTACGAGGCACTAATAGAGAAATTAAATGAGTAGAAGAAACCAAGTGAATCTAAATTATTGATCACCGAACTTAAAAATCACGTGTTCTTAGCCCATTACGTAAAATGTTCTACCTTAAACGTTTCAGAACGCGGTCCGTCGACATTGATATATTGCTGACAGCCGTGACCAATGACTAATTTCATCAATTAAAATTATTGAGACTACTCGTTTAATTCCTCTCCTTTCGCCTGTAAATCCCGTACACATTATCTCTGCATAACACCGACGCGTTAAGGGAGAAGTATCTAGACTGGTCGTCGGGTAATGTTTCCACTTAGAATAAATTGTGGAGTTTCTAATCACTTCTCTATTTAGAAACAAATAATTGTCAAATCAGCACAACCTACCCTATTTCTAAACATTTAATTGTAAAATCAGCTAAACCACCGACTGATCAGAACGTTTTGATCTACGATATTTAAACTAGTTTTGTACGGAGCTTGATGCTCAGTAAGAAATACGTTTTAAAGACAAAACTGTCTTGACAAAACTGCGGTGATATAAGACAAATACAAAAAACCGAAAAGCCACCCATAGAGTCTGGCTTAACCCTAACAAGGAGTATATGGCGTTCACCGTAAAGTGAAAAGTAAAAAAAAAAAATTCATTCATTCATTGGGGTTCACTATTAACCCTAAATGTTGTCTTCCTCAATTTTTTCTTGCAAATAATGTTTTTTCCATCCAAAATGAAGAATTATTAAAAGCTATTAATCTCGATTTTTATCCTAATGAAGATGACTGTCTTTGAATAAACTCTGTTAAAATTCAATTTTTCTAAAAGATTTCCAAAGGAATTTCTTTCAAACCACCATTACCCATTTTGAACGTATTTTCAAACTAAAATGGAAAAACAATGACAACGGACGCGAGCAAACAAATTAAATATTCGTTAACCCTTTCTTTTCAATACTGAAAATTACGCTCACTTAAAGTTAAAGAATTTAAGGAATGCCATACTTTGTGAAAACATTAAAATATTCCTTAAGCCTTGGTCGGAGATTAAAAACCACTCTCGCAAAACAACAACCAAAAACGCCTAAGGAAAAAGAGAAAAATTCCCTTCCAGGAATTATTAATTATTTGAATGAAGCCCAACGGTTCAATTTCATTAATAAAATTATCTAGAGGTCTGACCAACGAGGGGCTTATCACACAATGAACACTGAAACTTAATCGTCCTTAGTTTTACAAGAATATCTTCGTCGTTGATTCATTGAATTAAACGTTCCTTACAATAGCTGAATTGGCACAATTTTCTATAATGCTTTAAACCATAAGTGAAGGCATTCCATCATTTATAATCTAATATTTGAGGTTGACCAAATGCCACCGAAAAGAATTAACAGGGTTCGTACAAATTTCGGAAAACCGATTTCACTGAATTTTCCAGCTTTTTCCCCATAAATATTTTAATCAAATGAAACTTACGTTATTCTTTGGTGCTGAATTAATTTCTTTAATTGAAAAATATGATTCGACTGACGCGGGAGAAAGACATTTTCTAACAAGTGCTCTAAACTTCTGAAGCAGACGAAAATTTACGTTTCAGTAACTTAAAAGCCCTGGACATAAGCTAGGCAATGCTCTGGCAAGGCGGGAGCCAGCCAATGAGTATATCTGCTCATAACCCACTCGATCCGCGCTCACGGACGCGCGAGCAGCTTGCCTCGTGTTGCGCGTGATAGAGTGGGCTATGATCTGCTCCAATCGTATGGAGTAATAACAACGAGAATGGTTTTATTTTATAGTTCAAGCAACCCTTTCAGAGCAAACTTACTCAAACCTCACAAATTTCCCCGAATTTTACTAAAAATTCGAATTTTCCCTGAGTTTTTTATGAACTATAAATTTCGTAAAGTTTTCCTGCTTTTCCAGGTTTGTACGAACCGTGGAACTTAAGTAAAGGTAGTTGTAATTCCCACCCTTAATGTATTTATATCCGAAGCAGGCCAAAAGCGGACCTTCTAACCTTTTCAAGTACTCTGCCTTGCCCGTCAGCTATCCCAATAACATTTTTCCTATCCCCCTGAGTCTTCCAAATTACGTCCACGCGCCAAGCCAACTTGGACAAGTGGGAGGAGACCGGACCACCAGGAGAAAACCCAACTAAAATGCTTACACCCATTACCACTTTTAGCAGAAAGCTCCGCGTTCTTCTCAAATAGGTTTCCTTTTTTTTTTTTGGCCATGACTACTTCAAACAAGACCTTTTTTCAGCAGAGGATCTAATAGGATCGTTTAGAAAATTCCATAAAAATCGCTAACTTACTAAGTCGAATATCGGTATCGCTGTCTGTCTAATAAATACATTAGGGAATAGGAGCTAATTCGTTAAGGAATTGGTAGGGTTTGGGGTTCGATATCGTATTGGAACAATTTGTTTAACACTCGTGATTTTTTTCTCTTGCCATTTATTTACTACGTGAGATGGAATCGATCACGTTCGCGGAACGAATCCCAGGGCTTACTTTTTTCCGCTTCGGCTAAGGTTTGAGTTGCGTGAAAAGCAATGAAATAATATAAGGTTTTTACTTATGTTATGTTTGGTAAAGAAAAACAATCGAATGGTTTCGTTATTTTTCTTACAGAAAATTTGTATCTGGTTTTTCTTTTTTGTTTAAGTAAAACTTTATGGCATGTTAAGGTTTACTTTGGAAGTTTTGTTTGCTTTAAAAGTGTTTAATATTTATGGTATATTGTTATGTTTTCGTATTATGCCTATATATTAATCGATTATTTATGTTAATAGGCTTAACAAAAATCTTTAATCTTGTTAATAATTTTGTTTTTTCCTCATGGGATGATGGGATGCAACCAAGGATAATCTTTCTAAATACCTTAAATAGGCTTAACAAAGGTCAAAAACAGGCTTATAACCATCCATGACAATCTATTATGCACCTCTTAATAGATTATTTATAGTCTTGGATAAAATTTAGGCTTAACAGAATCTTGAATCTATAGTTAATAAAGCCGGTTTTCTTTTCGCTCATAAGATCAAATCCAGCATCAGGTTTCTAAATACGTTAATTAGGCTTAACAATGGTCGAAAACAGACCATAAAGAAAGAAATAAACATATTCAAATAGGAATTGTGCAGTAAAAGTCACGAATAAGCCATAAAGTACGGCGTTACGATGCATTTATCTTCTATATTACTATAAAGTTCGGTTTATAACCCGAGATCATGACATTGGCGAATAAGAAATGCGAAGAAACGAAGCTAAGACTTGGCAAAAATAAAATGACCCAACTACGACTGCTGGCATGGATGTATAAATGATTGGCGTTAATGGATAGTATACTGAGCGCGAAATTCGATCATGGTTTTCTTTTCTTAGTACCAATACCAGGTCATGTAAGCTTCCACTCTTACTAGGAAAACATAGCAAGAGGGGATGACATAGCTTTTTTTCAGCAAATCTAAAAAAAAAGTGCTTGTAAATCAAAAAAAAGAGCTTGTAAAAAGTGCTTGTAAATCTAAAAAAAAGTGCTTGTAAAAAGTGCTTGTAAATAGTGATGCCACGAATATTCGGTTACTATTCGGTATTCGGCCTATTCGGCCATTTTTTTCGTATTCGGTATTCGGCCGAATATTTCGTAATATTCGGCCGAATACCGAATGTCCAATCATGAAGGAAAAAAACAGAAAAATTACTCAAAAATTATTTATTTCAATAACAATTTTTACTTAATATTTATAATCTACCAGTGGTAAGTTGTGATGAATTAAAAAAGGCATATAGTGACACGATCTACTCGCAAATGAACCAAAAAATTAAAGACGCTATAGACGGGTCCTATAGTGTTAAAGAGAGCGCGTTGAAAAATCGTAACTTCCCCCTTTTCACTCCCTCCATCCCTAGTTTATCACCAACGTTGAAAACTTCCGCGCAGGCGCGCTGTAGCAGAGGCGGTAGAGAGCGGATCTAAACAGTGTATCCCTCTCTCTGCTTGCGCGCCAATATTGCGCAGACCAGTAATCGCGTTACAGCTAGTGCCGAGAGGAGAGTTTTCCCACGTGACCCTACATTTCGCGTAGCCGTCTGCCTATTCACCTCGCCATTCCATACCCTTCTTCTTCCATGATGAGACCTGTCCCATTGCGGTCCGTGCGGGGATGTACGTATTTCGCGGAACGGGTTACAGCTCATAACCGGTTTCGCGCGAGCTGCACATATCTCACGCCCGAATATTCGGTGGCCGAATATTCGGTGCTTCGGCCGAGAGCATGGCCGAATATTCGGTATTCGGCAAAATCAATATTCGCGGCAACACTACTTGTAAATCTAAAAAAAGTGCTTGTAAAAAGTGCTTGTAAATCTAAAAAAAAGTGCTTGTAAAAAGTGCTTGTAAATCTAAAAAAAGTGCTTGTAAATCTAAAAAAAGTGCTTGTAAATCTAAAAAAGTGCTTGTAAATCTAAAAAAAGTGCTTGTAAAAAGTGCTTGTAAATCTAAAAAAGTGCTTGTAAATCTAAAAAAGTGCTTGTAAATCTAAAAAAGTGCTTGTAAATCTAAAAAAGTGCTTGTAAATCTAAAAAAGTGCTTGTAAATCTAAAAAAGTGCTTGTAAATCTAAAAAAGTGCTTGTAAATCTAAAAAAAGTGCTTGTATTTGAGCTAAGTTCCAATTGGTGACATTTAATAGCGAATTGGTCAGTTCGGGAGTTCGTTCATTTGTTATTTTCGGTGTCATGCTCAATGAAACTGTGTATCGGAACTTCGGAAGGTACTTCATTTTCCGTTAAATTCCCCTTTAAAGCAAATGTCGGCTCCTGTGGTACCCCTAACACATAAAATTTACCTTCCTTGCCATAGACAGGAGCCAATCAGAACTCTTCCATGGGGGGGGGAGGGTACAGCTAAAACTAGCCTTTACTAAGGGCCAGTCAACTCTACCCCTAGATTATGCGAGCATTTAACTAAACCACCGCCGAGACTCGCCCTAACCCTGCCCATCAGCACGATTTGGCAGCCAACCATATCTTAATGCACCAGTACGAGAAGTTTATCCAGTAACGCTAGTCCATGTAATATATCCATGCTGAAGCAGTCCTTAAATCACTCCATTACATTCAGAGTTGATTAAATTAGACCAGACCAGTAAAGGTCGTAAAACGCGAGCTATTCGACCACCATGGTTAATTAGACATTCCTACAGTCTTTGAGGCGAACCCGTATTGTCACGGTTGGTTCCTTAAATTCCATCCCCTTCGATAATTTAAGTCTCTCTGTCTCGAATGACAATAAACACGGAGCTTAATTCAAAACAGAGGAAGAAGGGCTCCAGAAGCAAGGATTCCCTATGGGAATTTTAAGCGGAACCACCTCTTTCAAAACAGAATTAAAATTAAAAATCATAATACCATAAGTTCATAAGATTTGTTCCATACGTTTGTCACTGGTTACTGAGAGCTTGTCATGAAGTGACGTAGATGCTCGGAAAGCGACGCCTGGTGAGGTGCTGTCAAAGGCTTAGTATGTACAGACTAAATAGGAAGATGGACTTCAAAATTAACCGAGTGTAGTCAATTCTAGCTAGTTGTTCTCGAACTAGATCTCGGTAAGTCTCCAGCATTACGGAGTATAGATAGTGTCATACTTATGGAACGTATCTTATAAACTTATGATAATACGTTTTACTTCGTTTTGAAAATTAAAATTTTCCTATTTACGAATTACGAGCTACGCAAAACTGCATTACCTAAACGTTGATCTATTTTTTAAATAAATTGAATATTTAGAAGATAAAGATTTCCGATAAATTTTGCATGCGCCAAAATTTCTGATAAACTGGATTTAAGAAAGGTATTCCATGGGTACCGCCATAAGCTACGAGCGCCGCGCGTTTGTAAGTGGCTGCCATTCCCCATTGGTATATCACGTTCCCTAACCTTGACTGAACGAGTAAGTCTTTCGGAAAAGGGGAGGTAACCCGGTAAATCCTGTCTATATAGGTTCGACGACAAAAGGTTCACTCTCCAGAGGAAAAAGACATTGTTATCAAAGTCTGCCAATCTTTCCTTTAGCTTAAAATATTTCGGATCGATAGCTATTTAAAATGATCCTTTTTCCTCCACCAACGCTTCCCGTTCCCACCTCCTATTGCCCAAGAGTCAAAAGTTTCAAAGAGACGTCGGGTACGGCCTGTAGACAATTCCATTAATCACTTACAGAGAAATCCATACACAGGAGGGAGTCACTCACTTAGGCTATAGAGTAGTGTCGGTAGAGATGGAAGTAGACTGTGTATCCCTCCCTGTAGGCGCGCTTTTGTGAGAGGGGAAACTGTACGCGCCTGGTAGGGGGGATGACACTAAGCTAAGAGATACCCTGGCGCCAAGAGGCAACTTCAGACGAAGCACGAGCTCAATACACGCGGGAGGCTAGCAGTGATTTTTAGCGCAGGGGAAATAACCCACAAGATGACATCCCCCGCCCAATCCCGAGTTCACTAAAGGCAGGAGGCTAACAGTGCTTTTTAGCACAGGGGAAATAACCATGTGGTGTTTGCGTCTCTTCTAGAATTAATGAAATTGTCCATAGATCCATTAGGGACAAGGAGGGAGTACTACTCGAACCCACCCACGGCTTGGCTTCGCGTTTGCTTGAATATTTTAGAATATCTTTTTTAAAAAAGAAATACTTCGGGCCTCGGTCCTCATACTTTTTTAGCACCGTCGATTTAAAATACGAACTAAATTTCTATCCATGGGATAAAAAAACGATGGGGGTGAAGAATTGGCAGGGGTGAAATCAAATATAGGGATCAAGAATACAATCGTACTAGCGGCGGGATATATTTTTTCAATATTTATGAGACAGCCCGTGCATATATCTGATATACAGATACTCGAGTACGGCGTTAAAAAATTTAAAAGGTTTTATGGGAAAGATTTTTTTAAGTAAACATTAGCTTACCATGAATGTTGAGGAATGGGTTGGTCCTTGTTGGTCTATGTCTTCGGATATCATTTGTTGTCACAAGGTCACAAAAATAGTTCCACGAAATTGGTTCAGTCACGAAAATAGTTCCACGAAATCGGTTCAGTCACGAAAATAGTTCCACGAAATCGGTTCAGTCACGAAAATAGTTCCACGAAATTGGTTCAGTCACGAAAATAGTTCCACGAAATTGGTTCAGTCACGTAAATAGTTCCACGAAATTGGTTCAGTCACGAAAATAGTTCCACGAAATCGGTTCAGTCACGAAAATAGTTCCACGAAATCGGTTCAGTCACGAAAATAGTTCCACGAAATCGGTTCACTCACGAAAATAGTTCCACGAAATCAATTCAGTCGCGAAAATAATTATTACACCAAAAGGTTCCATACAAAGGTCGTTGGTAACATGGTAGCAATGACCTATGCCTTTAGGTCAAATGGTTTAAAGTTATCACCGGGGGGGAGGGGGAAGAAGGAACGTAAACCTTAAGACGAGAAGACACGTCCATCCTAAGTTAGATACCCAATGTTGACCCAAAGGCTTATCGATTTAGAATTAATATAATTCAGAAATTCCTTCCGTGCCCTAAGGGCAAATAAGATCTGGGCAAATGGCAATAGTGACAAAATGAAGTAATGGCTGGCCCTCATTGTAAACTGTGTAACAGAATTGAGACCCCCGTATGGTCTATCCCGATTAAAATGGCGTTCAGTGACCAGTCAATCCTAATTGAAGCAGAACCGGTAGCTACAAACTAAGTGTTAAAAAATTTATTACCCAGGTTCTCTCCCCATCATCCTCGTTCTCTAGTTGCGCTTTTTTCTTTCATCCTTCATTAGTAGACTCGCTTAAATTATATTTAAAGCAGGAGTTATAATTTTGGAAGATCAAAAACTTGTTGAACTTTAATTAACATAAATTAAATCTAATGAAATGAAAAACTAAACAAAACCAGGACGGCATGGCTCATCGCGATGAAAAAAAAAAGCAGAAGGTTCAAATTTGGGGCCGACGAAGTTACATGACGGAGGTGGGCTGAACATATACCAAAATGTCGAAAAATATACGTTTCTATCCACTGTCGTCTGCAACAGTAGGCCTAAACCGTTGCAACCAGGGCCGGAAATAAGGAAAAATTCTTATAGGGCATTTGTCCAGTGACATCCCCTTTGACTGGAAAAATTATAGGACATTGTCCACTGGAGTGTGCAAAAATACTCTCGTATCTTAATAGTAAAGCCATCGAAACTACGGAAAATTTATTGGTCAAAATGTCCAGTGACCCCCTTAGTTTTTAGAAAATTTATGGGACATTTTAAAATTTTATTGGACAATGTCCAGTGTCCTGTGCCTATTTCCGGCCCTGGTTGCAACCCGCATGGGAGTGGGAAATAAGAATATTTTTTAAACTAATCAACTGATCCCCCATAGTTTTCGTATAGATTTGCAATTAATAAACTGATCCAAGAAATGAATAAACCGGTTTTTGACTTGTTGCAACTGTATAGAGTAATTTTTTCTCTATATATAGCAACGTCATAACCCTCTATCTCATACTTTAGTGATATCCCCCTTCCGGGGGGGGGTGAATAGTATAGGGAGCTAACAGTTCTGACCCTGAAACGTCACACCCTTCTATCTCTTACTGGAGTTTCAACCCCCTAACGGTTGGAAACAGTATTCTACGCGCAAAAATGCCAACCAGAAAGGGGCTGCGTGACGTCAGACTATCTCTTCCCCCCTAGCCAGTTGTTAGCTCCCTATTCTCTATTACAAAGTTGCCCCCAAAGTGGGGGATATTCTCCTCTCTACCCAACTTACTCTATTAGATTTCGATTTGTAAATAACCTGTCGTGAATAAGTAAAAATTCGATTCAACAAAACAAAATGAACAAGACCAAAACGCATATTTTACACAACTTTTATTATTCAAAAACGTTTCCTTACTGACCGCTTTATGTCTCGTAAGAAAATAAAAAATACATACACATACTTATTTAAACTTCTTAAAAGCGTCCCGTGATTCTAACAGTGGGTATACCGGTAGGGTTAGTGGGGGGCTGTCCATCTAAACCGGGGTGATGATATCTGAATGAATTGACCCTGGCTCCTCCTTCGGGTAAAAAATACCCCGGTGGTGGTTGAGGAGCGTAAGGATCCTGATAGCCCTGCGTACTTCTGGCTAATTCGTGAGGCATGGGAGGTGGTGGAGGTAAAGCTGTTTGGTAATAAGCCGGACTAAGGGATGGTTCTGTACCAGCGTAATAAGCGTGCCCACCATAAGTGGCAGTGAGAGCCGGTGGAGGAGGAGGCGGGGGTCCAATTCGGGAGTCTGGATGGTAAGAGGCTTGATAGGCCATGTGTGGAGCGTAAGCAGTTGGATTGGGCGCCCTGGTGATTGGTGGGAAATTACTTTGATAAGGGTCTTCCGGCGCGCCATAAGGGTAAGAAGGATGAACTCCTTGCGGCGGAATAGGGTTTAAAGCATTAGCATCGTGTGCCACCGTAGTTGGAGGTAAAGGGCCTTGGTGCGAGATACCTCGAGCGTGTTCTATTGTCGGAAGAGAAGGCTTAACATCCCCTCCTTCTAAACGAGGTATGGGCATCCCAATAGGCGGAGGAGAGCCGCAACTTTGGTCCTTTTTAGTGTGAGAAGGTGCGATTGTGTTGGGTGAACCCTGAATAGTTTCATTTTCAGATGAGGGTTTTTTAATCTTACACTGTTTTAAGACAATCTCAACTATCTTTTCTTTTCTTACCGATTGAGCTTTTTTAACACCAGATCTAGGAGTAGGTGGGGTGTTTGGAGGGGAATCTTGAGGCGTTGTCGGAACTGGTGTGGAGTAAAGGTCTAATACTTGATGACAAATGTCTAAAAATTATACCCAAATTAAATTTATAGTTTTTATACCTAAATCTCGCGGTGTTTTTTTTAAATTACCTTCCATGAGTTCAACAGACATATCTTCCACAAACATATCCCACCATCGGTTATGTTTTGGTATTTTCCCTTGCCAATCAGTTACTTCAAACTTTGATAGTTTACTGGCTAAATACATCAGGGCAATGGCGATTATTTCAGGTTCCCATTGTAAACAGAGGGTGGTACAAAGACTATCGTTGACAAAAGTCCAAGCCATTTGGACTAGTTTTTGTAGTTTAGATTTGTCCCCTTTTAGTTGTTTGGCGTATTTGAGCAGGTAACTGTACGGATGGTCAACTTGCAAGTCAAACCTGATGGTTTGAAGTAATATTCTTTCCAAAGTCATGACCTCTTCCTGGACCCGTTAAGAAATAAAAGCATTGTAAACTGTCTAGACATTAACATGCACCGGGTTTTGAGTTAGAAATACCTTTGGATCATCTCCAAATTGGGCAAACTGATTATCGGTCAGTAGCGTTCGAGCTATTTTGATGATGTCTTTACACTTTTTAGGGGTTTCTTCCACCTTGCCTGCCAAAAAGAGGCAGCAACAGGCTGTGACCTATTCATTCATTTTATCATAATTAACACAGTTAGCTTTTGAAGATGAGATAAACTTAATAATTACATAGCGTGGAAATGTTTTGAATGAATGAAACATGTAAAAACGATGAAAATATACAACTCCAGTCGCCATAGTATCATAACGTCTAAATAATTAAGAAAATATTAAGCCTGCGTTTCTTTAAAACATTACTGACAACTCTTACAGTCCCATTTTGGTTCCTACGTTGATGATAAACCTAGCACCTTCTCTTCGATAACGTTGTTCAGTTTCTGCATCAATATTGTCAGCGAGTGAAGGGGTTTTCTTTAAATCTTTCTTTTCGTAGTACCACTGTGATAATTTTACTTGTTCTCCCATTTTAATTAATTAAGTTTGTTAAGCGCAAACAAGCGCCTTACTTTCGGTAATTTTCAATTACACTATGAAAATATCAGCCAAGGCTTAAGTTTCGGCCTAGTTAATTTTGATTACGTTAGATAAAACTTACATAGTATAGCTGTCATTCGACACTTCTTTAATTCCTTTTTACATTTTTCGACATTATTTACTATATAAATGAATAAAAACACTCAAAAATGTTCACAAAATTGCATCCGCGATTCAGATTTTATAATAAAACACACTACACATGCAAACATTCACCATGGAGCAATATTTAGGGAGACCTAGCTGTAATGTAACTAACATTTAAGGAAACTATCGTTCTCACACCTGTAATACTACTCCATGGAAAATGACCAATATAAAAAGGGTGTAGAATTAAACTTTAAATTTTGAGCAGACGCCAGACAGTTTTTAGAAAAGTGGAATGTGATTGGTCCACTTCATCGGTGGTTTCTTTGACCTTTAAATGACCTGAGGACCCTGTCCATGAACGGGTTAAAAACAACTAACAAGTAAATGGTCATGGCTTCCGTGTTATCGTGCCAATTACTAAGAGGAATAAGCAAAAATAATATAAATTTGCTGAAGAAAACTACATCATTGAACCTAAGTGCTAAATATTTACATAACTCAATAATCAAAGTAATTCCACTTGACCTAGCATACAGTATGGCACAGCTGTTTTGACTGGTACTTAGCCTTCTTTTACTTTGTAATTCAGAATGACACTGCTAAAACTCAACCTATTGCCAAAATTGAGGAAATTGATAGGCCAGAATTTCCTGGATCTAGATCCAAATGGATCGAGACCCTAAAGTTTGTAGAACCCGAGCTTTACGATGGCATTCCAGTCTACCGTCTCACTAGTAGAGATGGCAAGATCCTGAACCCTGATGAGGACCCCAAAGTAATTGTGACCTTTAAGAACCCCAGGATCAGAACTAAAACATATTTCCAACACATAGTTGGACCAAGAAACAATCACTAAAATGTACAAGGGCATGACACTCTTGAACACAATGGACCGAATTTTATACGAATCACAGAGACAGGGTCGAATCTCTTTCTATATGACAAACTACGGGGAAGAAGGTACCCATTTTGGTAGCGCGGCTGCCTTAAATGACCAAGATCTGGTTTTTGGCCAATACAGAGAAGCCGGGGTCTTAGTTTGGAGAGGGTTCACGTTAGATCAATTTATGAACCAATGTTACGGCAATGAAGATGACATTGCGAAAGGGCGTCAAATGCCGGTACATTATGGTTGTGAAAAACTAAAATTTGTCACCATTTCATCTCCCTTAGCCACGCAAATGCCCCAAGGTTTGTATTACTCCAGCCCATGTAGGGATTAGGGAACATGTTCTAACATACTCTATCTTCAGCCGTGGGTGCTGCCTACGCTTACAAAAGGGCGCAAAATGGATTGGTTGTGATTTGTTACTTCGGAGAAGGGGCTTCCAGTGAAGGAGACGCCCACGCCGCCTTTAATTTTGCAGCTACTTTAGATTGCCCCATCATATTCTTCTGCCGAAATAATGGTTACGCCATCTCAACACCTACGCATGAACAGTATAGAGGAGATGGTATCGCGTCCCGAGGACCCGGTTATGGAATACCATCCATTAGAGTTGATGGCAATGACACCTTAGCAGTGTACAATGTTGTCAAAGCCGCTCGAAGATTGGCTTTAGAAGAAAATAAACCAATTTTAATCGAAGCTATGACCTATCGGTTAGTATATTAAAGGTGTTATTCATAAACGTTGGACGCAACGCAATTTAGTACAAGCGAAGGCAGGGCGTCGTGCGCAAAGTCCTGCCTTTTGCGCACAACGCCCAGCCTTTGCCTGTACTAAATTGCGTTGCGTCCGACGTTTATGAATTCCACCTTAAATCTGCCTTCCACTTTAGGCTTAATAGTAACAGAGACTGTACAACTCTATTGTCTTTTAGCATTGGACATCATAGTACATCAGATGACAGTACCGCTTACCGTTCTGTTGATGAAGTTCGATCCTGGCATCAAAAAGACCACCCTATTTCTCGTTTACGCAATTACATGGTCAATAATAACTGGTGGGATGACGCCAAGGAAAAGGAATGGAAAGAGGAAACCAAGAAACAAGTTATGCAGTCTTTCGTTCGGGCTGAAAAACGAAAGAAACCACCCGTTGACGAGTTATTCCTTGATGTCTATGATAAAATGCCAAAATCTCTCGAAGAACAGTACAAAAGCATGAAAGATCATCTAGAAAATTATAAGGAACATTATGCCCTTGATAACTACGCTCAAAAACCCTGAAGAATTCTTAATGTTCGGCTGAAAAGAGTCAGACAGAAGTACAAATTTAAATTCGCATTTTACAAAAAAAAAAAATCACAGTTACTCCTGTCCTGATCTAATTAATTATTAAGTATTCAAATAATGTATTTTTGTTATATAATATTAATTAACAGATTAGTTGAATATATATATTTTTGCTATAAACAATTGTTTTTTAAACATTGGTAAATAAAAATTTAATAATTATAAAATGGTTCTTATTTATTCAATTATAATTAAAACAACAGGTGCTTGAATAAAATGGAACATATTAATTATTTAAGTCCTAAATCACCTTCCTTGATTAATTAATTTAATAATCTTATTTTAATTATTCTTATCTTAAATAAACCTTTTGTACTTAAATATTTATTGTAGAAAAAAATGTGCTCATTTGAAGTTAACTTTTACTAATTAATTTATATAAATTAAATTGATTTATTTATTTAGGATAATAGATAATACTAATATTTGATTTGGATAAATTCCCCCTTAGTATAGAGCTGTCTCAGAAGCCTTAGCGTGGCGTCACCCATACTAGTTGTAGATAGAACCAAAGTGGTACCAAACATGGCCGCCAACTGTGTAAAAGCTAAGCCCATGACGTTTTAAATAGACACTGACGTCACAACTGATAGCTCTATTGATCTTACGTGTTGCAGCTGTTTTTTTTTTTTGGTTTTAATAGAGTTATCACCCACGCTAGTTGCCCATAGAACCAATGTGGTATCAAACATGGCCGCCAACTGCCAAAGCTAAGCCCATGACGTTTTAACTAGGCACTGACGTCACAACTGATAGCTCTATTGATCTTGCGTGTTGCAGCTGTTTTTATGTTTTAATAGAGCTATCTCAGAAGCCTTAGTGTGACGTCACCAATGCTATTTGCCCATAGATCCAAAGCGGTATCAAACATGGCCGCCAACTGCCAAAGCCAAGCTCATGACGTTTTAACTAGGCACTGACGTCACAACTGATAGCTCTATTGATCTTGGGCGTTACAGGTGTTTTAATGTTTTAATAGAGCTATCTCAGAAGCCTTAGTGTGACGTCACCAATGCTATTTGCCCATAGATCCAAAGCGGTATCAAACATGGCCGTCAACTGCCAAAGCCAAGCTCATGTTTTAATAGAGCTATCTCAGAAGCCTTAGTGTGACGTCACCAATGCTATTTGCCCATAGATCCAAAGCGGTATCAAACATGGCCGCCAACTGCCAAAGCTAAGCCCATGACGTTTTAATTAGGCACTGACGTCACAACTGATAGCTCTATTGATCTTGCGTGTTGCAGCTGTTTTTATGTTTTAATAGAGTTATCTCAGAAGCCTTAGTGTGACGTCACCCATGCTATTTGCCCATAGATCCAAAGCGGTATCAAACATGGCCACCCACTGTGTAAAAGCGAAGCGGGGACGTTTTACCAAGGCACTGACGTCACAACTAAGATAGCTCTATTTTTAATTCTAGTTTAATTAGGCTAATTAAACGTGTTAATGTAATTCAATGCCATAAAAGGGGGCTTAGGAAAAAACACCCAGAGCAATTTGAGCAAATGATAATTATATTGTTGTAAATAATTGTTCGATAAACGTAACTTAAAAAAAAAACAGCACCTATATAGAAAAAATTTCTGAAATTCTCCAATATTGCGGATATTAATATATAATGGTAAGGAAAACAGCCTTAAAGGGAGGGTGAAGTAGAAAATCAAGTGATTTTTTATCGATTCTTCTACCAATTTTAAGACCAGTCTGCATAGTGAAACATTCAGGAAATACCAGCTCCGAATGATTTTAAAATTCAAATTAGGTTCAGATTTTAAGGATAATTTTAAATAAGGACCTCCGACCAATCGCGTAACGCCCTGCCTTTTTATTAACAAAATTCTCGTGGCACGTTCCGTGTCTCGCGCCAAGATTGTCACGTCGCGCGCAAATTTTATCAAATCTCGTGATAAATTTCATTCAACACGGAACGTGCCACGAGAATTTTGTTAACAAAAAGGCAGGGCGTTGCGTGATTGGTCGGACGTCCTTGTTTAAAATTATCCTTAAAATCTGAACCTAATTTGAATTTTAAAATAATTTGGAGGTGGTATTTCCTGAATGTTTCACTATGCAGACTGCTCTTATAATTAGTAGAAGAATCTATAAAAAATCACTTGATTTTCTTCTTCACCCTCCCTTTAATTAGGTATTAACATCATTTCCCTTAAACTTTCAACTTTGCTAAAAATTTGTTCCTCCAAGACCCTATATACAAGTGACCATCATATTCCAAAACTTCCGATAAATGCGCAATTTGTCCATCAGGGGAATGTAAACTTTCAACTATTTCTCCTTTATCATTAATTCGAACAATCATTCCATAAGATGGAAGAATATCCACTAGGAATCTTCCACTTAGTACCTAAAAATTAAGGAAATTAATTTAATTTCATTTAAAACTAAGCTTAAATTAATATTTACATCAAATGCAACAGTTTTGAAAGCGGGATAAGGCACATATTGAGCCACGTATGTAAGTAAAGAGCCGATTGCGTGAATAAATTTCATAATTATTTTGCGTCCCGCTGGATAAGCTCCTAGTTTATCACTCAAAGTGGCTGTGGATTGATTTCTAGCGGAGTTTAGGGCTATCCAGTAACCGCCAGCTTGACCCTTTCGAATATTATCAGGTTCTCCGGGCAATCCAGTAACTAAGGGTTCAATTTGTCCCTTCTTCGATCCTTTTAAGTAGTACCTACATTAATTAAAATTAATTTTAGAATAGTTTAAAAACATTTAAATGATTAATTAGGGAATTTTCAGGGGTGTGCGAGTACTCGTTAAGTTCGAGTACTCGACTCGATACTCGATAACAACACATTGAGATACTCGAGACAGATTCGAGTAGCTTTTTAACATCTTAAATACTCGACAAATACTCGAATCCGAGGCTTACAACTATAGCAGACGATGAGTTCATGAGCATTTATTTTGAAAATCAATTGTTCAATGTTTAATTGATCACTAACAATCTTTTTGAACTAGTTCGATATTAGATAATTGAACATCTTCGTTATTTTCAAGAAATTTACAAAATTGCTACTCGACAAGTCAATATTTGAGACTCGATAATTACTCGAAAGAAGCAAAATTTGACCTATCTAAATACTCGATACTCGAAAGTATTTTTGAGACTCGGCTCGATACTCGATAAGAAATTAGTTACGATACTCGGACTCGGCTCGAAACCGAAAAAACGGGACTCGCACACCACTGGGAATTTTACTGAAGGATGGTGTGCTGGGAACATTCGGCTATGAGCAGTTTTTCCTTATCTCGTGACATTTCAACTCCGTTAGGCATGTAAAGCTTTTTAGCCAAAACTTTGATTTCTTTAGTTTTCAAATTGTACGATAACAATCTTCCCGAACTATCATGGTTCATGAGAGCGTAAACTACTTTGGTCAATGGCCAAAGTGTGGCGGATTGCGTCATGTAAATTGTGTCCGTTTCTTCGTCTAAGTACATATCATTTAAAAACCTCAGGTTGTATTTTTCAACAACTGTTGTTGATGGGAGAATAACGGACTTTTTCTCTGATGTAGAAACGTTAAAAGACAAAAGATTAGTATTAATTATTTTCTTATATAGGGTTTTTAATTTAAATTACTTTGCTTAACGTCAATAGCTAATAACCCAAAGTTGGCATCAACAACGTACAATTTGCCCTTTTTGTCAAATCTCATACCAAGTGGACGACCACATTCTTCTTCTTGCCATTGACCCTCTGAATATGATTTTTAAGATTAGGTTTAATTTAATTAAGATTAAACAGTTGAACCATGGATAAAGAATGCGCGTGAGGAAATTTGTTTTCACGCTATAGGATCGGCAACTCCCTATCTCGAACGACAGCTTATTCTGTATATACTCTGTTACAACATCGGTTGTCAGCACGCGCAAAGCTAGGTCTCTATGTAATCTAGCCTTGCGCGTGCTGACAAGAGACAAAAAACTTCAGGATCTTCAGGATTCAAAATGGTTTAAAATATCCTGAAGTTTTTTGTCTCTTGTCAGCGCGCGCAAGGCTAGATTACATAGAGACCTAGCTTTGCGCGTGCTGACAACCGATGTTGTATCAGAGTATATACAGAATAAGCTGTCGTTCGAGATAGGGAGTTGCTGATCCTATAGCGTGAAAACAAATTTCCGCATGCGCATTCTTTATCCGTGATTATACATTTGAATATACCGCAATTCTTCTTTCCAGTTCGAATGATTGGTTCAAGCCCTTCCGGAGTAATTTTGACAATGTGTCCATCATGAATGCCAGTATATATATTGCCTTATATATTGTAAAGATGGTTTTTTTTTTCTGTTAATCTTGATTACTTGTAAGAATTGTATAAATTAAATTCACCTTCGTAAACTGCCAATGACTCGGGCCATTTCAAATCTCCATAATACAACTTCTCAGCTTCGTTTAATTTATCATTGGGAGCAAGGGGTCCGGTGAAAGATTTGGGGAGATCAATTCTGAATGTATACACAAATGAAGGGTTGGATTTTAACGATATTTACGATTAATATAAATAGGGAAAATATGTAAATTAGGCTTGCTTACCTAAATTCTTCAGGTTCACAATCAAGAGACAAGGGCGAGTACACTAAGACAACTAAAAGAAGACTGGTGACAACTATAAACTCAAAAGCTGTGCGTAATAAGGATGCCATTGTTTTTTTAATAGCTTTGTTTGTATTTTCCATCCAAAAATTCTAATAAAAAACTGGTCCCATTATTTAAATTTAACTAAAATTACCCTAAAGTAATTATATTATGATTCGCCGGCGTCAATCGTACAGTGACTGTGTTCAATTCCAAAAGAAATTTCAAGTTACTATATAGTTAGGCTTGGTCACGGCCAACTTAGATCATCTCCTCCGTCGCCTGTAGCTTGGCATAGCCCACTCGACAAGGCAACTTGCTCACGCTATAGAAGCCGGATTCAAGCGTTGCCTACGTTAATCAAGGCCTGTGCGCGGTAGCTTCGAAGGGGGGACTTTTAAGAAACGCGACTTCTTATTTTCTCCCTATTTTACCGCGAGATTTCATTGATAGCTGGACCGAAACGCGCGCGAAAATGAGTATTTAAAATTCTAAGCGCGAGAAAATTAACATTTCAAATTATTTAGGTCCAGCTATTAGCGCCTCAGGTCCAGCTAATAGCGCCTCAGGTCCAGCTAATAGCGCCTCAGGTGAGCGAATTTGGCAACTTAAATTGCCAAAATAAAAATAAAAATCGGCGCCGCGCACAGGCCTTGATTAACGTAGGCAACGATTCAAGTGTAGGGGATCAACTGGAGCCGCGCTATTCATGCATGTAAAATGGGCCTTTTAAATGGTCTATTTCATGCTGTATAATAGAGTAGTGTCGGTAGAGAGGGGAGTAGACTGTGTATCCCTCCCTCTAGGCGCGCTTTTGTAAGAGGGGATACTGTACGTCCCTGGTAGGGGGGATGACACTGATAGCGTTTTCCTTTGGGTCCTCGCGGAGCGCTCCCAAGGAGCAATAAAAATGGTAGTAGTAGTTTCCAGCTTCGTTAAAGACTGTTTTTGAAGAATAGGATCTCCTAGTTTTATTCCTCCATGGGAGCGCTCCGCGAGGACCCAAAGGAAAACGCCATGAGCTAAGAGAGAGAAGGGTATGACGTTTGCATTGGCATTTTTGCGCGTAGAATCAATACCTTCGAGCGGAAACCGGCAGGAGGATGTCAGGCTCAGCCACCATGGAGTAATATTCAAGGAAGCCTAGCTGTAATGTAACTTTCTATTTATAGGCCTAGCTTTCATAACTTTCTTTGGAATTGCACAATCTTCTAATCAATTAATTAGGTGCAAATGAGATGCACCCAAGGTATAAGCATTCCGAACTTCTGAAGAGCGGGCACGGAATCCTTTAAACTTGCCTAATGCGCTGCATAAGTCTCCGATAATTAGTACGGATCATTGAATTGAATACGGTCCAATGGGTCAATTGCTCAAAGATCAACGATTAGCGGTACCTAAACCAAAGAAGATATAGATCTAATCAAACCCTAAACAAACCAAAATTAACACAAACAAACAGACAGACATGGCCAAACTTCATTAATACATTTAGGCTCAGAGCGGCCAAGTTTGTCGTTTCCATGCCGCTCAAAGGCTATAGAGTGCTGTCAGAAGCGCCGGTGTGACGTCACCCATGCTGTTTTCCCATAAAGAAAAAACGGTAACTGTCATGGCCGCCCATTGCTAAAGGCAGACTCGTGACGTTTAACGGTCACTTTAACCTTGGATCTGACGTCACAACTGACAGCACTCTATAGGTAGTGAAGACCTAAATTTTAAACAGGGATAGATTTAATTTTAGAAGTAGGAATGGAGAACAGAGTAATGTGGGCGCGCGTCAAAGTCCCGGGCCCCCTTCCACGGGACGGAGGAGGGGTATGAAAGAAGAGGCGGGTCATAGCGAAAGAGGTAAAAAGGAATAACGTATTTTTCGCCGTCCCCGTCAGCAACGTCATCAAAACGTAGTTTAAGTGAGCCAATAAGATAATATAAACTTTTCGTAACCTGTTGGAGGTAGGGGCTCATACTGGGCAATGAGTCGGACTGAAGAAAATATTAAACGTTCTCCATTCCTACTTCTAAAATTAAATCTACCCCTGTTTTAAACCAAACCGAAATTCGATTCGAAGCGATTTTCGGGAATTACGTATGCCAGCCAGCGTAAAGGTTTTTAATCTTTCTCTGATATGCCTTCTGTCGTCCGAACGCGAGACAGCAGTCGCTGTAGGGTTTGGTAGTTTCAATCGAGCAAGAAAATGTTTAGAACTTAAACCTAAGCGATACAAAGTTTAGTGTTTTTCATATATAAATAGGTTTAATATTAAGTCAATTTCTTATGGCAGCTATAAATAATACATTAAAATACGAGATTAAAAAGCTATAAAAAAGCGCTCCTACATGTCGCCCCAGACGTTACGGCATCGATTTATCGTGGGTGCAGATTTCACGACTCTTTGTTTAGATACTACAACAAATCGAATATTTTAAATTAACTACGCTATAAACTTTATGAATTAATCTACTATTGATTAGAGATTGGATTAATAAAAATTACAGTATAGACAAACGTTTTTTCTCAACGTAACCATGCAATAACGCCTGGTGTTGGCATTCATGGTGTTGGAGTCAAGCTGAAACCTCTGCGGTCCGCTGATTAAGTACGGTAAAATAGTTAATTTCGAAGCAAAGGTTTTCCTAGAATCGATTCAAGAATGGTTGGCATTCAGATTCCAAAAATAGCGCCAAGTTCTCCAAATATCTCAAAAACAAATGCGGGACGGTGTCTCTCCCATCTTGAATGAAAATCCCTAAAAATAGAACAAGGGTCCGAGCGAGTTAAGCCCTCATACAAACATACGCTACACGCCAACCCACAGACTTACGCTACTGGAAATAATTTGTCGAGACAGAACGTGGTGGGGGTCGCAAAACCGTTGATGACAGTTGTATAAGAAAAGTAAATAAGAATCAACCGTAAGAAAGAGTGACTTTTGCTTTCTAGAAGATGCTGGCTTCTAAAAACAAACATAAAATCTAGATCTAAACAAATACAGTTCGTTTGATACGGGATTTAGAGAGTCTTTTGCTCTATTTGGTCTACAAAGTATTAGGCTTAACAAGGTCGATCTAAAACTCTATTATACACCTTCAAAAATAAAGAGGCCTACACTGGTATAAGGAAGTATACCAAATACAGAGAGATTAAGATCAGAGCGAAACCCAACATGCCTTAAGGCGGATCCAATCATAAAAATCTGTTGTTTTGACGTCCGAGCTACGAAATGATTGGATGAATCTCTCAAAGATAAGAAGCACCAGTGGCCGAGCGAAGAAAATCGATTAGAGTTCTTTAAAACTGTCCCAACTACAACCTATTCTCCATCCCATATCGTAACTCGAAATAGACCTAACGAAATGACTAAACGAGAAGAATAAACCATGGGTTTTTTCCCCCTTCAAAGATATCATGGCGCGAAATTCTCTCCTCTAGTATACCTAGATAAGATGAGCCATCAAAAACGTAACTTAGAAGAAAAAAAAGTGTGTGCAGTGGTATCTTTACGACCTTTACCCCATCTTCGCGTTGATCTAAACTAAACAAGCGTTGCAACGTTATCAACTTAATATGGGCCCAAGATGTAACGAAAATGAGAAAAAGGGATAGATGGAGAGTAACTGGACCTTCCAAGTGTGGGATGAGAAATAAGGATAACGTGCCAGGCGATTATTAGAAGAGGTGAGGTAGGAGAGTGAGAGAGCTCTGTTTGTACGTGGCTTTCTGAATGGACTGGGCATAGTAATGGCGTGGAGGAATGAAACAGTACGTAACCTAGAGTTCCAACCCAATCAAACAGTTAACCCATCTCCATTACGAGCTAACTCTCCAGTAGTTTACACTATCCTTGGTCCAGGGATCCGTAACACGCGTGGGCGTACGTCCTAGAAAAAAATCTTTCCGTAAATCCACGTTGGATTTCTTTCCAGCGCTTCCAGAGGTCGCTTGAGTTTCCATTTATTCTGTCCGAATCCGATTCGTAGTGGCAATATTTACGCTAGCTGCATTCCCCAATCCTTAGTAGAGTCTTTCCATACATAGCCTGTTATGCTTTGGTTACACTGAGGGAACTTCTATAGAAGTAGTTATTATAAATAGATGTCGAGTAACCTAAGAGAGGATCGAAGGCGGGAAACGTTTGTTTGTTGGCGGGAAAAAGACTGATAAACAAAAGAAATTTCATCTTTACTAGAACACTGGGACTTAATAAGTTAGTACTATTAAGTTAATGTAAACTGGTAAGCCTAATTGATCAATAAAATACCAAATTTAAATCTCCTAAAAACATTTCTGACAAACATCTTTGCAAATATTGGTGTATTGCGGGTTAAACATTTCTACAGGCGCCTATTGAAAATGTATGGGCTCAACAGCGCCTGAACGTTGGCTTTCCTTAAATGCTTTCATAAATGGAAAAATATACTGGCATAAGACTGTATTCTCCAATCACGTGATTTTATGTATTTTAATTTTTGTAAAAGTTTTTAATTCAAAACCAGGATTGACGAGTATTTTAAATATAACCTAGCACCAATTGCATAAGAAACAACAAGCTTTTCTACTTGTCCACAATCAAGCCCGCATTTTTCTATTCTTCTTAAGAGTTCAAACAATAAAAAAATTTCTTTGTTCATTCTTCACTAAGCCTACATAGTTTACGCAAATAAGGTCGTAAAAAAATATAGTACCTTCGCAACACGTCGCCGGAAAAATACTTCAAGTTGATTCAACTTCGATTTTTTTATTGTAATTTTTATTCTCTCTCTCTCACGTCATCACGAAGCCACCTACCCTCGCGGGCCTACTTTAAAAGTTTCCCGCGTAAAAAAATCGTTTCGCGCCTTTTCTAGCCTCATACTCTTGTTAAGCCTAACGTAGGGACCTAACTCATACATACACGCTTACTATTCGCGCCTTTTCCTAGAAACTAACAGATAAGAGATCTCGGAAAGTGGACAGGAGAGAGAGGAAGTGAGGGAGAAAGGAGAAAGAAGAAGATGATGATGATATCTAAGTTTGAAATCTAACGCCTTCTGAAATATTTATTTTAGATTATTTATTTAAGCCTAATATAGTCTCACGTCATGCGTGGTGACGTACGTTAACTTCGGAATGGAGCAGACGGCCATTGCCTCGAAGGTTCAACACTTTTAAAAGTTTTATTAAACAGAGGGTATTTCTTATAACTGTAAAGTCCAGCGCCTTAGCTATTATTTAATAATAAAGTCAAAGTATTTCGAAATCATTTATGCACTTTTTTCCTAATATCTTTGATTTTGTCTCCAAAATGTATTATTGTTTTCTTTTAATAATTCAGAATATATGGTTCTTAAGTGCCTTGTCGATAAACTACTATCTTTTCTATGATATTTAACCAAGAAGTGATATCTAGTTTATTAGGGAGAAGGTATATAATGATACCTAAGTATTCGCGTGCCATAGTCCCAGTACCCCTTTCAAAATACAAGGGGGGGACGTAAAAGGAGGCCGGGCTATTTCGCCTCTCCTCAGACGGAAAATACGTAACTTTCGTCATTCGCGTCGCGTTGACGTGAGTTTTCAAGAACCAATGAGATGCTAGCTGTAATTTAGAGGCAGGGATTATTTCCAGACCTACGTTTTTACTGGAGTTAAAGCTGGAAACCTTCTCCCTGATAAACTAGATATCACTTCTTGATTTAACATTAAGCATTCTTGCACTACTTTTTCCTAACGCCCTTACAAAGAACAACTATAAAAGTTAGAAAAATATAAAATTGGAATAATTATGACGTGGGTGATACGTCCGAATAAGTTTCATTTCGTTATCTGACATATCCTAACTTAAATTTAGAAAAGAGTCGGGGTGGGGAAAGGTCAGAAGTTAGGGGTCAATTTTCAACTCAATTTAACATCAAGTGTCCCAGACTCCCAGTTCATACAGCCTAAATGAATGAAAGGAAATCTAGCCAAAGGTGGAGGTTAGCAGTAAAGTTAGTGTATATTGCATTCAGCGTTATCTTCATGGACAAACCACCTATAATAGATTTAAATAAATAAACGAATGAATGTTATTACTGGAAATCGATAATTCAGATAAACGAAACGCTTTGAGATAACGGGAACCTATCTATAGAGTGTGTACTAAGAAAAACCACAAAACTCTGCGCTGAATTCATTGATTTCTGATATTTAGTATCAGTTTAGAATTTTTGTGAATTAATTTGATTCTATCAGTAATGTTGATACATTGTAAAGATGCATAGATCATCATATGAGAATTCATTCACGTTACTAAGAGACCATTTTTCAACCTTTGCAATTTGTCTGCTAATATGCTTGTTTTAAATGTAAACAGAGCATTCCGGAATTTTAATAGTAAATTTTAAAGTAGTTAATTAATTCGAAATTAAAATAACTTAAGATACGATATGTTCCAAAAAGGGTAAAGGTAGGACCGAAGTTTTATTGGCGATTTTGAATCGAAAATATTCTATGATATATTGTAGTACGGGCTACTGTTTTCGAGTTATGATTTGAGTGTTTTAGGGATGATCCCTTAATTAAATTAGAAATAATTGCCTTACTCCACATTCCCCCTAATTTTTGGTATTCTTATCAGAAAAACACCCTGTATAATCAAATATGGAGTAACCGAGGATGAGACTTGAATCAGTCTCGACATATTCTCAATAACGTATATTTTTCAATATTCTTAACAGTTAGGCCCGAATGAATAAATTTTAACTACGCAATATTTGATTATACAACTATAGAGTTACTCCTAAAAATAGCTCTACGTCACTTGCCTTGATTTTTAATCGCGAGGGAAAAGGTTCGTTAGATTAGTGAGGTTAAGCTCTTTTAACCTTTCCAGGAAAAGGGGTATCAAAAATGGTCTCAAGAAATCATTTTTTTCGCAAAGCAGAGTGAACTACGTTGGGCCTTTAGAGAGCGCAACACTGTCTAAGCAGCAGCGGTCTTCACATGTGGTTGGGTTGTATATCGATTATCGTTTAATCGGCGTGGCGGCGCCCCGCTTAGTTTAATAACTTGGCCCACCCACGTTAAACCGGACGATAAAAGAGGCGTTATAGAAATGGCAATGATCCCTTGAGGAATGACCCATTAGCTACGTTACTTACCAACCTTCGGGCAAGTCTCGGACCAAGCTCTTCTATGGTTATAATATTAGTAACGCTGTCAGAGAAATTATATGTAGTTTATCTTCATTATATACGAGTTAAGTACTAGTGTTTGGAACAGTACAACTTTTGATTTTTCGATTCACGTGGAAAAACAGTCATTTCATCTATTAAATATTTACGATTGTTGTAGCCCTACCAAGAAGTGATATCTAGTTTATTAGGAAGACGGTATAAATTCGCCACATTTCCAGCTTTACCTCCAGTCCAAACGTAGGTCCGGAGTTAATCCTCGCCTCTAAATTACAACCAGCATCTCATTGGTTCTTGAAAACTCACGTCAGCGCGACGCGAATGACGAAAATTACGTATTTTCCGACTGAGGAGAGGCGAAATAGCCCGGCCTCCTTTTACTTCCCCCCACTTTGTATTTTGGAAGGGTAACTGGGACTGTGGCGCGCGAATAATTAGGCATCTTATACCTTATCCCTAATAAACTAGATATCACTTCTTGGCCCTACTATATGTCCTGATATTGAGTCTTGTTCAAGCACAATTATTTTATAATATACAGGATGTTTCTGATAAGTCTGGCATAAATTAAGGGGGATGTTCTTTGGGAAATCAATTTTTAGTCTAAATGTAACATCTATGACATTTTGCCGTCCGGGACACTGTTTTCGAGTTATGATTTGATAAGTGTTTTAGGGATGACCCCTTAATTAAATTAGCAATCATTGTCTAAATCAGTTTATTAATTAAATTTAAGGGGTCATCCGTAAAATACTCTGGACAATCTTAACTTGAAAACAGTGGCCAGGATGTCAAAATGTCATAGAAGTTACATTTTCGACTCAAAATCGTGCACCCAAAGAACATTTCTTTAATTTATGGCAGAATTATCAAAAACACCCTGTACACTTGAGAAAATGGCTTGTTTGTTCTTTATGCACAGTCACGTTTCCGAATTTGACCAGATTACAAGGTTGATATCATAAACACTAGGGGGAAGGTTCATTGGAAGTGGATTGGCCTAGCACTTCTCAAGGTTGAGATGGAGCCATTAACCCTGCATTGTAACTTTATGAATAACCCCTAATTAAACATCGTTTTATTGAATTTGAGAGTTGTAGATGGTTCCAAAGACTAATGCAGTGTTTAGTGTCTACATAGACAGGAAACTCTTTCTGGTTTCCAGTCCTTCTTTAAACACCCGGGCAACGTTAACAAGTAGAGGGAGTCTATGAAAGAAAAAGGTTCAGGAATTTTCCCTCAGTTCAAGGTTGAACTAAATTTAGATTCGACGACTATAAGAGTGATATCTAATTTCAATTTAATTAAATTAAACCCCTAGTCCCATCTTTGCATTTGATGATGCATCTCAAGCGTAAATTGAAATTCTTTGTTCGGTAACCCTCTTCAAAAAAAGAAGAAGTACGTAGGCTCAATGTACTTGACAGATAATTACTTAGGTCACTCGGAAAATTGGATCTTCCCTTTTCTTGCTTATTAAATATTTCGTTCAATTCCCGAGGTGACGCCTATGATCTAGTAAACACATTTTTTACTAATATTATAACGATACCACGCTAAGCCTAACGTCCCAAACTCTTACGGTAAAGTGGACAGACTCTATATGTAGTTTCATATCCAAATAGTAATAAACTGGATATTATACCGGGACTGGACATCAACCCATATATCATAACGCATTCCCAGAATTGTCTGTTTTCTGTACGGGAATCAATGTAGACAAAGGCTTGAATTAGGAAAAATGGGTAGGAAGTTCCGTCTTTCATTCTATTGGTTCTCAACAAATGAACGCTCTAAGCCTTGGCGTTGAGAGAAAGAGAGTACCAATTACAACTGGGTCATTATTATTACAAACAACTCCTTGTCTAATGTTTATGGGTTTGGTTTCACTAGAAACTACAAGCTGCATGGTGGTGGTTAGTAAGGTGCGAGGGTGGGAAGTCCACTTTACGTTAGCTGAAAGACCAGGGAATTCCACGCACGTCATATATTTGTGAATGGGAAAGTTTCAGTATAAGGAAAATAATTGTTTTCCTACGCAATGGATTGTCAGAAACTTTTCAAAGTTATAATTAGCTTGGCGCATTCATAAGTAAAGATTTTGTTTAAGGAATTTCTTTGATTGGCGGGAATCAAGGCGCCAAAAAGATGACACAAAGCGCGGGTTTATCAATGCTACTTATACTTATTTTCTTGTACCGAGGAAAGTTAAAATATTCATTAGATGTGTTTTCTTTGTATTTAATGCTTTAGAGGGAAAACTTCGCGAAGCAATCTGCCACCTTAATTGTAATGGAATATAACAGTGGGGTCAAGGGTTAGAAAAACACAACGGTACGAGTTGGAAAGTTGCAAAAAACGCCATACAAATCCCAAAAGACACTCCAAGGTAAATGGAAAATAAATTATGAATGAAAAAAGGCCTATCTCAAACACTTATTCTCCGTGAAAGAACAAGTGTCAGTGACAATAAGAATTGTTGGAATAAAAAATAAAAGTAACAGAATGTAACTTTGGACAACATACGCTAGAGCGCAAGATGACCAACAGGTGTTGGCGAATCTAACGTAACCCAACTTTGACGCACTCTATCTAAAGAAGGGGTCAACAAATAGGGGGACAGGAAAAGGCGCGAGATACGATCCCTTCTCACTCTCTACTATCTCTTTCATTAAACTCCAGGAGAGATCCGAAGCTAGCGCGTGAATCCCGTTGTCATGGTAATGGAGTATTCCTCCTCCGTTCCGCCACACGGAGAATGTCCAACGGAGACCACCTCCCTACACCCCGCATCCTGTCCGAGAAGAAGCAAAAAGGAGGAAAAATAGTGGGCGGAGACAGGAAGTCGATGACGGGGGATGGGGGATGAATTGACGCACGCGCTCAAAACGGGGTTCGGGTTTGCTCGAGTTTCGAGACGGGACGAACCAGGACAACGTTGGCTCCGACCAAAAGCCCGTACAATTTTGGTCAAGTTGTTCTGAAAGCAAAAACTTGGGGGCTCGCTCGCTTGGGTCGTTCGCTTCTCAAATTTCTCTGTATTCCCAAAACCGATTCAACGTCCGTCGAACACACAACTATAGGCTCGCTACTACCTTTCTCTCTCTCTCTCTCTCTTAACTCACTTTTTCGACTCTTTCTTTTCCCGCCAAACAAGCAAACAATCTTAAAAAGAGAAACTTCTCAAAGATCGAATTAATGGAAGAAACTTTTGCGCGCGTCATTTGGCTATAAATAGAGTTTAGGACAAAAGGGGGAAATCAGATACAGAGAGAGTTCATTTGATCTATTAGTCGCGTCATTTAAGTCGACGCTTGATTCGGAATTCACAGAGACACAGAGAGAGATTCAAATGGTTAAAATGAGTTATTCGAGCAGGAACCTGAATTTACAGGCGAGCCTCGTGGCTGTTATCTTAATCTGCCTGATTGTTTCCGTCTTTGGACAACAAAGACCGATGGGACTTGCCTCTTGGGAACGTCCAGGATGTCATAAAGTCGGTGAGTAGCGTATACAAACTTCCTATATACCCAACCAAATTTGGAAATATTACTTACGGGTATTTGTTTTGCTCTTTATTTATCGACGTTAGGTCACACGAGACGAATCAGCATTCCAGGATGCGTGGAGTTTGACATGACGACAAACGCGTGCCGGGGTTTTTGCGTCTCTTTCTCGGTACCATCTTCCGAGGACACTTTAAGAAGCAACCGTAACCAAGCGGTCACCAGCATAGGTCAATGCTGTAACATAATGGAAACGGAAGACGTAAGCATTAGAGTTTACTTACTTTTGGTAACGGTATACCAAAGTTCATAAATATAATAACAAAATTTAATTTCGACTTGTGGAAGAGAAAACTTATTGAGCCAAATAAAAAAGGGAGGAAGGGGGTTTAGTTTTCGTAAGGCTTCCAGAATATTGGTGAATATTGAGTTATTAATTTAACGCGTAGTAGCGGACGTTCTAATTAATGCCTAAAGGGGCATTTTTGAATCTTAATTAAAATGTTTAGCTTTGATTTATACCGCGAGGTAACTTTGGAATAAACGTGCAATTACTGAAGCAGACTGTTCACACTTAAAAGAGCGCTCATTGATTTGAACTTAGTTTAGACTTTGTATTATTTATTAATGAAAACTTCCACCGGATAAACTACCATGCCCGGGCCTACATTCATTCCAAATTGAAATTCCACAAGTGTGAACGGGCCTATCTATATTGCCTCGAAACCACACAATTCTTTGCCTAAGTCCAGGAGGCAGAGTTAACTCTGTCCAGTTAAAAAAAGTTTGCCCCTAGAACTTGAAAAGTTTCTCTCTCTCCCTCTGTCTCCGTTACCATATTGTCATTCTATCCATTTCCTCCCACGCTTTTAGATTCAATATCATTGCGTACAAAAAATATAGTGGAAATAGTAGAGAAATACGAACCGCCTATGCCCACTATTGATTTAGAAGTATTTCAAAGCTTATTTCTCGTTAAAAACTTGGGTTTGAGGAGGGGGAGAGGGAAAGAAAAGCTTCGTTATTAGTAATATAGTATACCAATAGCAATGAACGGAAAAGCTATGAAATAAATTGGTCATGTAGGGCACGTCTTGTTCTAAGATCATATCCGATACCCTCGTAACGACAGAAACACGCGTTTTCTCGGAAAATGATAACTAAAGAACACACATCAGTCAGGAAGTTTAGTTAAACTATCCATGAGTGTTGAACAGAATACGTGGTTTGATATGCAACAATAAGTTTATAAGATATGTTCCATAAGTATGACACTACCTATACTTCGTAATGCTAGAGACTTATTGAGAGCTACGACGCGAGAATTGACTGCATTCGGTTCATTTTGCAGTCTATCTTCCTATTTAGTTTGTTCTAAGCCTTTGACAGCGCCTCACTAGGCGTCGCTTTACAAAAATCTATGACCTACGTCACTTCATGACAAGCTCTCAGTAACTAGTGACAAACTTATGGACCATATCTTATGAACTTATGATATAACCAATGGAACGCTAGATAGGGCTTCGGAGTTACCTGTCCACCAACGTCCTTTTGTTTGAAGCCAAATCTAACGTCTTTATTGTAAACAAAACATAGCAATCAAAATTTTGTCTTAAGAAACGCAGGTGCTCAAACACCAGACTATTTAGCCTTTAGACTTTTGAAAAAGGTTCTATAGGTACAAGCAATTGTGCTGATTTAAAATGGCTTCTAAGGAGTTTCATTATTTTGGATTGAAACAATACAATCCTTAAAGTACACTACATTGCAGCTTGGCCTATTTAAATATTACTCCATGGTGAGAGATTGCTGGTAGTAAATGGCAAAACAGGGCGCATTAGTTTTGAATTGTTGATCAGGCTAGAATATGAATATAAAGCCAGCTTTCACGAGAATATTCCTGGAGATATTTAAAGAATACTTTCAAGGAAGTTTGTTATACATTTTGTGTCCTTAGATTGAGCTTCACCTTCTTGGGTAATTCTGGGAAAATATTTTAATCCGCTTAAGAGCAAAGTAATTGTCGCTTTGAAAAGGTTGGCAGCGTACTGAGTACCATAGAATTACGTGCCCTTTCGCTTATGCAAGAAAGTGGATAACAAAGTTAACTTCATAATAAATTAAAGGACCAGTTTCCTGGATCGGGTAATCCCCGCGTCAAAATTGGTCTGTCATAATGAAAACTTAGACAACAGAACAGAAATAGAGATTCAAGATTTGAGTAAAATTCAATTATGATTCTGTTGGTAATTTAGAGTTATTTAGACTTAGAGAAAGGGAAATTGTTTTTGGTCTGGGTTATTTTCTGGCTAGTACAGTATAACCGATTTACCTCAAAACATTTTGATTATGAGTGACATAAGTACTTAATTGACCGACAAAAATGCTTGGTAATTTATCATTAAATTACGATGTGTATGAATCGCTAATTTATCATTAAATTACGATATTTATAAATCGGCAATTTATCGTTACATAACTATATCTATGAATCGGTAATTAATCATTAAATTACGACGTGTACAAACCGGTAATTTATCATTAAATTACGACGTGTACAAACCGGTAATTTATCATTAAATTACGACGCGTACAAACCGGTAATTTATCATTAAATTACGACGCGTACAAACCGGTAATTTATCATTAAATTACGACGCGTACAAACCGGTAATTTATCATTAAATTACGACGCGTACAAACCGGTAATTTATCATTAAATTACGACGCGTACAAATCGGTAATTTATCATTAAATTACGACGCGTACAAATCGGTAATTTATCATTAAATTACGACGCGTACGAATCTGTAATTTATCATTAAATTACGACGCGTACGAAACTGTAATTTATCATTAAATTACGACGTGTACGAATTGGTAATTTATCATTAAATTACGATATGCATGAATCGGTAATTTATACTTAATTTACGACGCGTATAAATCGGTAATTTAGAATTAAATTACGATGAGTATAAAACAGTAATTTAGAGAGGTTTTTGATTAATTACACACATACCTTTATTTATTATCCGAGTTCAACGTTCTTTGTCTCATTTTGAAGCATGAATTAAGCCGCGCGTAACCTATCTAATAAAAATCACGAATATAATCTTCTCCTTCCTAACACTTCTCCTTTAATTACGTAATTACCTCTTAGAATCTTTTTATCTGGCAACTCGACGGTCGATGGCCTTTTTTTTTTATTCTCACACCCTTCTCAACGGGTTGTCTTATCTTTCTTCACAGGTAAAAGTACAAGTAATGTGCTTAGATGGTCCCAGAAATTTGCTATTCAAATCAGCCAAAAGCTGCTCTTGTTTCCATTGCAAGAAGGATTAATAAAAAGCCAGCGAGAGGAAGAAGAACTTTGGAAGAGCTAGATACAGTTGGTGAAAGCTAAGCGAAAAAGGTATTTTATCTGAAAAGATGTATAATGTATGATAAAAAAGGAAAGAAAAAAAAATACCATCCTCTTTTTCCTAATTCAATTATTATACATAATAACGAACTAATGAAAAAGAAGAAGTTGATATAATGATGTGTTAGAAGATAGTGCGTGTGTATATTTAATATTTTTTTGGTTCTGTATAAAAATTTTAAAAGCTAAAATAAAGTTTCATTTATGTGAAGTGAGATGTAAAAAAAAAAAAAATTTGGTTGCTAATTTCTTGCAAGTGTATTCACTCTCTCACTTACTTGGAGCGATGTTATAAATTGGAATTGGTAAGATGCTAGCTAGCCTTTTAACATAATTGCCCGCTAATGTGGAACTTAAAAGTGAGTGCATGGGTTTTTACTTATAAGGCAAGGTTTAACAACTTTTTGAGGAAACCACCGATATAGGTACTCGTGTTTCCATGAATTAACTCAACCTTACTATGAATTTTTTTAGGGTCAGATGGCAATACAAGAATTAAAATTTAAAGTTTTAAGTTTCGGAATTAGGCTTAACAATCTTATTGGATTAGCGAACGGTATGGGTAAATTTACCAAATTCATTACGAAGTTGCAAAACTTTGTTGGAACCATACCAATTATCACTATTATCCTATTCATTTTACCATAAGTTTATACGATATGTTTCATAAGTATGACACTACGTATACTTCGTAATGGTAGAGTCTTACTGAGAGCTAGTTCGAGAACGACAAGAGAGAATTACACTCGGTTTTGCAGTCCATCTTCCTATTTAGTCTTTACTAAGCCTTTGACAGCGCCTCACCAGGCGTCGCTTTACGAGAATCTATGACGTTTCACCTACGTCACTTCTTGACAATCTCTCAGTAACCAGTGACAAAATTATGGAACATATCTTATGAACCTCTGAATTTACTGCTCTGAGAAAATTAGGGTGTTCCATTTTTCAGATCAGTTCGAGCTCGGCTTTCTGTTTTCCATTTACCAAGTGCTCCAGAGCAATTTGTAATTATACCTATCTAGCCACTCTTTATCGAACGTAATAGAGCAAATTGCGAGCGATCTCAGAGCAGGTCGATTTTTCCAAATTCTTTCTGCTCCCTTTATGAAGAAGGGTACGTATCATAAAAGTCTATGTATTGAAAGAACTAAATCAATTCGTAAATGTTACGTACATAAACCACGTAGCTTTTTTTATACCCACGTTTCCTTACGGTTAAATGGCGAAAACGATACGATACGAGATCGTGGTCGTGGGAAAACAAGCACCTGTAACTCTACACGACACCAAGGCTTACTTAGACTTTTAAGCTATCAATTTTTATCGAAATACTAAACGTTGATTGGGCACTATCATTCGGGTCATTTATGATAGGTCAAAGAAAACTGGAACCTCTCTTTGAGTTTAGAAAAGACCGACCACCTGATGTGATATTTCGATTTTGATCCTTTCTCAAATAATCTTTAGAAAATGTTTAGTCTCTAATTAGTCCTAACGAAGAAAAATAAGGGTAATTAAAAGTTCCAGGGATTTACTAAAAATAGAATTACAGGAAGAAATTTTAACGAGTGGTCAATACGATTTTTCGAGATTTCCGGAAATATTTGGGGGGGGGGGGGGTTTAAGGCTTAGAATTTCCAAGGCATGGTGTACAAAACTAGTCAGAACATCATCTGCTAACTTATATAAGACGGTTTGTTTTTGTCTTAACTAGCGTCTTATTTCTAAAACTTTCGTTAAAGTTGGTGGAAGAAAAGTGAAGCTGTATCATTTAATTTCGAATAAAGGTTTCCACTATTATTAAGTATTATTATAAGTCTATATTGCTGATGCATTTATGAACACTTGCACTATGACGTCATAATCCATTTTAGTGTAATTATATTACGTGTCTAGACTTTAAAACGACGGAATTTATATAGTCTTAAATCCCTTGGTGGAGAGTGAAATTGTTTTCGAATTTGAGAAAAGTTTTTAAATTGCTTAGACGTAAAAGCTATAGGAAGTAAAAGTCAAAGACAGTTTAATAAATACGGCTGCAAAGTCTCGAAAATTATTCGTCAAAATGTTTAACGTTTAATAAAACGTGTAAAGATGTTATGAGTGTTACTCCGTTAAGCCTATTTCTAGGGAAGAACCATTAAAATACATAATAAACTTAAAATGTGAATTCTTCAGAATACAAGTTGGTCGATCCTCTAAGATCTAAATTTAATTCTACTCCCACGCAAAGCAAACAATAAAGGCGACCCCATTCTGTAATCAAATAAAGGAAAAGGTGGTTTGCCCAATTGACTTGATTTACACTTAAGCCTAACGGGAGGAAACCTGTTCCCACTTTACTTACAAACCTTACCTCCCATGAGAACAGATAACTTCTATTTATAAACCCAAAGTTAAAAAAGAAATCTTTCTCACCAGCAAAAGAAGCCAGCTTGAAGTGAGATCAATTGAGTCGTTGACTGAAAATAACTGTTATTCTGTCAGATAATACTCAAAGAAAGTGTTCGTTCGTTCGTACGTTCGAGAGATATCAGTGAATTCGAGTTTAAATTGGGACCAAGGCTTAACTCGGATAACTTTGTAAAAGAAAAGGGCGCGAGAATGTTTGGCTTCGTATACAATCAAACTCTCTCAATTTCAAGGGAATGCTTTAGTTTCGGTTTGAGTGTAACACCAAATCCCTTCTCTACAGGGCTAGGCCTAACTTACTCTCCTTGGAAGAAGAATTCGTATTAGAGAAGGACACAAACAGCCTTTTAAAGCCATGAATCAATACACAATTTTATCTGGCGACTGCAAAATATAAGACAGGTGAAAAAGAATGGATTTCTAACTATAGAAGAAGAACTACACACACACACCCTCAATTTTACTCTTCAAACGTGCGTAAGAAAGGTTTTATAAATAGAACACACAATACTCTAGTAGAAGTATACTAAGCACGCATTTTAGTTTGTTATCAAATGCCTATACAATATTGAATAAATTCAATCCTAATGCTTTGAGGTTCAATGGTGTTTTAAGCCTTTGCTTTGAGTTAGTTTATTTTTGACTAAGCCTTGTCTTCAAAAACTTAGTTTCGGTATATCATAGCCACCGGAGGGAAAAACCGTAATATTTTTAAATTATGACAAAAATGTGTCAAAGAAAATAAAATGCAAGAAGTAAAGTATAGATAATGCGAGACTGAAGAAAAAATTCCTGTATTGACAACGAAATAGTTTTATTTTTGGTCAGTATATACTGAAGGAGATATACATTTTCTTTTCGGGATAGGAGGGAGGTGTTTTGTCGTATTATTATATTACAGTACACAAAATGTTCTATTTTCGGTATTTTTGTCAGTTGTTTTGTACAAACACAAGAATATCTTTAAATTTTCATCTTTAAAATGGAAGGATGAATTGGGTTATATTTGATTTGTTTCGCGCTAAAATTAGAGTTAAATGTCCCCTTTTTTCTGGATGGTCGAGTAAAGATGATTAGGCTTAGCAGTCACTGGAGTTTGAATTAGGCCTAGTAATGCACACAGTTATTTAAGAATGGAAATAAGCAAAAAAAAAAAAAAAAACACGCTTCGACCAGATTACTTTTGTAAATCATCTGGGCCTAGTATTAGGCTTAACAAATCCAACAGAAAATAGGCTTAACTCGTCTCTCGTGTTCGTATAGTTTTGAGTAAGCATCATCCATTCCATTTTAAAGATATTTCGGCTGGTCTAAAACGTATGGGCTTTGAAATGTTTTACATATTACATTAGTTACGTAGAACGACGTACATTCCGCGTTGTTATTTGGTTTTTTGTTTAGTATTTGTTTTATTTATATCATGTATAGCAACATTACCTGGGATTTCTGTTCATTTTATGGTGGGTTTAATATAGTTTTGAGGTATGTATATATATGTTTTTATACATATAATAGTAACTATTTATATATAGGCCTATGGGGCAAAATTACGGGTTTTTTTTGTGTGCATACTGGGATAGTATATGTTGTTCGAATCTTAAAATATGATTTTTGGCCTATTTTACGCGGATTATTAAACCTACAATGTAACGCGGACGAATCTCTCTGTATATTTATTTATATAGTTTGAGTTTTTAAAGGGTGAAAAACTTTGTGTGCCTATAATGATATGTTATAATGCGTATGGATTAGAATCCATAGGCTATAACCGTATTCGTACTATAGTGAGGTGTTCTTTATCTTTTTGTTTTCTTAGTTAATAATTAACTATAGTTTATAATTTTACGCGCATCTTTAAGGAAGTGCGCATGCTTCGATAATATATCATGGTTCTTTTAGTGGCACACTTCCCTTCAAGTTATCGCTTATAATTATAAACTTCTACCTAAATTGAATATGAATAATAATAATAATATTAACAACAATAAAAATTTGTAATTTTCCCCTCATTTAGTGAAATTATATCACTCTTAATTCGTTTAGTAAATTTAACCAGTGAGCGATTTGTTGGTGTCAATAAATAAATCAATAAATAGCAATTAAATTAACGTGTTAAAATTAAGGTTTAATTAAACTTAACCCTAATCCGCAGCGCAATTTCAATTAATCCCCAAAATTAATTGGCTGGCGATGGGATATGTTGTTTTAGGGCGACTTTCGCCTTCTGTAAGGCAGCGCAGAATTGTAATTGTAATGAGAGACGGGTGCCGATGACGTAGAAGTTGGTACCAAAGAAGATCCGGCACCTTCGCAACTAGCGTCCGAGGAGCGACAAAGTCGGCAAGTGCAAGTGATGGCATCCGCGGCCGTGTATTGACGAAGAGATTGGTCAACTCCTGGGTCGCAATAACGTAATCTGGTCGTTACCAATCGTCTCTTTTCGTGCATACAAACTTGGTGGAATGATTTCTTGAAAGGGAACCTCCAATCGGCTATCTGAATCAAAATACAACCCCATTGCAATCTCCTCTCATTTCAAAAATATTCTCTGCCGAGAATCTTTGGAGGGTTCAAAGCTAAGGTGAAGGTTAAATCCAGCATGCCGATGATCTTTGAAAGTTTCTAAGCTACTGTTAGGGTTATTCCGTAACCACGAATCCATGCCAAGGATCTTCGGAGGATTCAAAGATAAGGTTAGGATTGAATCCATGCCAAGGATCTTCGGAGGATTCAAAGATAAGGTTAGGATTGAATCCATGCCAGGGATCTTTGGAAGTTTCTAAGCTAGGGTTAGGATTAATCTGTAAACACGAACCCACGCCGAGTATTTTTGGAGAGATCAAAGCTAAGGTTAGGGTTAAACTACTAACACTAATCGATGCAAAGGATCTTTGGAGGTTTCAAGGCTAGGGTTAGAGTTAGGGTTAAACTGTTAAGAGGAATCCATAGAGCTAATAGAAATTACTGAGCCCCATATCTATGGACTGAGCTTGTGTGTTGCTCGTCAGAGTCGTCACACGTCACAATTCTGACGTCTTTTATAGGCACGGTTCGACGCTCAGCGAGATAAATTAATAATAAATCTAATTGATCTTTCTAAATCGAAGTGAACATTTTGAGATAAGCGCAATTAGCTTCTACGGATTCCCGCTTAGTTTTAAGGATGCCTACTTCGCCCGAATCGCATCGACCCCAACATGACATCGTCTTAACGTAATCCCAACATTGTCTTCCAACATGATCGGTTCGGACAGCTTTGTACGAGTATTCTCTTCTATGACATTCCAAAGTGGTCAAAGGGTTAATGGCCGTCAAGACGGTCAGTAAAAGGGACCACGTCATCACTTCCGTCATTAACCGGCGCATTTTCATGATGGATAACGAGTGTAAAAGTACTTCCGCTATCAATAATCCTCTCTCTTTCTCTCTCCGGTATCTGAAATACAGGAAGTTAAGAGTTAACGTATTGTCTTGATAGGTAGAACCTAGAGTTCTTAAAGGGAGAATGAGATGGTCAGACAATCATTTCCAAAAAAACATTCAGATTCATAAAATAACTTCAAATATCATTATTAAAATTTACAAAGAAGTGTTACCTTGATATTATACATATTTTTGAAAATTTCGAAAAGTTTAGGTGCTAAGCCTAATGCTTATTTTTGACCAATTAGTGACCGTGATAGTAAAAAGGGTGGGCTGCCAGCTGAAGCCTTTGCGGCCGCTAATTGGTTAGCGTTTCAAGTGGCTGCTTTAAATCAAAAATAGTAAAACCGTTGAAACTTTGAAAATTTAAAACTGATTATATTATTGTAGCCTTTGTTAAAGAAATTTATGTTTTTTTTTTAATCTAAAGCGATCAGAAAATGTGGTTTTCTTTTTGTCATTTCATTTTCCCTTTAAGCCAGTCTTTAGTAATGGCTGTACTATATTAAGATTAGGCGTTGCAAAGGTTCAAAGGTCACCTTCAAGGGATTATTCTTGGTTATACTTAACTAAGGATACATTAAACCTTATTAATTAAAAGTATGTAATTAAGTAAGAACAAAATGAGGGGATAATCTTTAGTAATTAGCAAAAATTAAGTGCGTGGAACGAGTAAGACAACATGACAATATTTCCGCGGAATAAAAATAGTAAACTATTCTTGGATGTCGTTTCATTTTCCTCGTTATTAATTTTCTCGTAAATTTCAATGTCACCAGTCAGTAAACTCAAAGGCCAAGGCAACATAATTCATTTCTAATCTAAAAGAGCCAGGTGACATAGGCGAGTAAAAACATTACAGCCTGTTGGCTTTTACTGAACGTTACAACAGAAAAAAAAGAAAAAAACGTTATTTTTGGATTCCCAGTGCACTATTCTTTCTAAAAAGGGTCTGAACCATCATTAATCTTTCCTGTTAATTTAATTTCAAGTAATTTGAATAAATATCATTAGATTTTATTATTTATTTTTTTTCTTCTGCTTAGTTCTTTCTTCTCTGTCTTTCGGGTATTAGGCTTAAGGATTTGGCTTATGAAAATGTTGGGTGGTGCCATGCGGTGTTGTAGTCGGACGTTCTTTCTTTTTCTAATTTAGGGTGAGGGGGTGCGTACGGCCAACCTTATCCGGTAACAATGGAGAGAGTGCCTTATAGTTATTTTCGATACCGGAACAGTACCCCCGCGTAAAAAGAAAGCGCGACAAAATGGTTCTAGACACGCACTACAGTTATGCAATCACAGTTTTGATTAGAACTTGAGTGTATGTACGAACATGGTGGTAGAACCAATGAAGTGAAGAAGCAAGTTAACAGTAGGGGAAGAAATTTTTGTTCGTCAGGACGTTTTGGTTACATCCTGGCAGCCATTTTTAAAACATGGCGTCATATTCAAACCACGAATACATAAAGCTTAAAGAAATCATAGTGTAACCATTTTCTCAACGTATCTAGGTGGAAATTGTGGGAGGAGATGTACGACGAATTTTACTTCGCAAATAATTTATCTCGCTCAGTGTGAAGTGATATCTAGTTTATTAGGCAAAAGGTATAAATTCGCCACATTTCCACCTTTATCTCCAGTCCAAACGTAGATCCGGAGTTAATCTCCGCCTCTAAATTACAACCACCATCTGATTGGTTCTTGAAAACTCACGTCAGCGCGACGCGAATGACGAAAATTACGTATTCTCCGACTGAAGAGAGGTGGAATAGCCTAGGCTCCTCTTACGTCCCCCCTTGTATTTTGAAAGGGGGAATGGGACTACGGCGCGAATAATTAGGCATCTTATACCTTCTCCCTAATAATATCACTTCTTGGTTGAACCTAACGCGCGCCATCAGACCTCGCGTAGCTACCAGCCAATGACGGATAGTAAGTACTTAAGCCCGACCCACAAACCCAGCATAGAAATTAACATGGGACATATGGAGGCATAATGATTCCAATTAGCTTTATGCATTCCTGTTCAAATCTTTAAGGCATAAAAATTGGTGTACGGGATATAGTGAGCCGGTTTACTAAATGTTAGTGAAATTGGTTGAAACATACGAACGTTATTGCGTAAGAAAGGATATTTTTTTTACATTTTTGCCCGCTATTTTCCAAGATTGTAAAAATCTTTCTCAGTACCTTACGTGTCAGTAAAATTGCAGCTTATTAGGACAAGCACGCCTGGTTTACTGGCAAATTTTTAATCATACGCGCAGCTAGTTGCCTAAAGCGCAATATTGTTTACCAAGGAACTAAATGGGAAAGACACGGGGGGTAACACTCTTGCCACTCATCTTGCTCTTTAATTAGCGCCTGTGTTGATACGCTTTTTGTAACATGTCAATGTATCAATCCCCTTTATAAAACAGGGTGTTTCTGAAAAGTCTATCAGAAATTAAGGGGGATGGATGTTTCTTTTGGGCAATTTGGAGTCAAAAATAAACTATGACATTTTACCCTTAGGGACACCGTTTTCAAGTTATGTTTTGAGTGTTTTACGGATGACCTCTTAAATTTAATTGGTATTGTCTTTTAGGTTCTTAATTTAATTAAGGGGTTATCCGTAAAACACTCCAAACATAATTTAAAAACAGTGACCCGGATGGCTAAAATGCCATAGAAGATTTTCGACTAGAAATCGTTCAAAATAGGACATCACCCCTTAATTTTTGACAAAACCTTCTCGATACTGAGGGTTCTCTAACGCCTTTTTTACCGAAGGAAATTATAGAGTTATCCATTTACATGTACTTCAAGTAGATTAACTTCTGTCAGGAATCTGTTGGATCGTTAAGAACACAAGACAAAATGAAAATCCCACTATAATATAACTAAGTTTGTACGCACTTTGGGACTTAACCTGTGACGTATGAATACTCCAACCTTAAATCTCGTAGAAAAGAAAGTAGTTTGCCATAGAAATAAATCTACCAACTGCAGCTCGACGGGTTACATATTATAATATAAACCAAACCAACCACACACACACAAAAAAATGTGAACAGAATTCTGATTTAATAATTATTCAGCGAACTAGCTTTGGTTTCCAATATGGCGGGCGCCCCTTTTTTGTACCTCATTACCATATACGGGAAATAAGGGGGTGGTACTTCTATAGGTAAGGTATATTTAAGGATTGCGGGACCCCACGCAAAATCTTAATGATAATTTAACTCGAATCGGACTTGCGTCAAATATCAAGACCTATTTTTAGAAACTATAGAAATCTTTTTTTCCTTCTTCTTCATTGTTTCTCACTGAGAATTAGGCTTATAGCTGACCAATAGGAAAGGGGCTGGAAATCAGGAACATACAGTATAGTATTTGATCCTGGGGGAGGGGCCTTAACGGGAGGGAACTGTACGTTAATTGAGATTCCTTTGAGTTTGAAGCTGGCTGGATTTAACCAAAGAGGGTAAAAAGAATGGGAGTTGAAGCTAGAAGCTTTGACGCTTAGGTATTTTGGCAAATTGAAGCTAGCAGCTTCGTCGCTTGTGCAATTTGGGAGTTGAAGGTAGCAGCTTTGGTGCTTGGGAATTTTGGGAGTTGAAGGTACCAGTTTTGACGCTTAGGCATATTGGGAGTTGAAGCTAGCAGCTTTGGTGCTTGGGCATGTTGGGAGTTCCCACTTTTCTTTTTTATTTAGTTGTTATCTTTTCCTTCTAATATCTGTTTCATGGCATTTCAACCAATTAGAGGGCGCGCAAACCGGAAGCTTAGAGGCAAACTTTCAAAGTGAGAACACTCTGCAACCAAGCCTTCTACTCCCCCACTTTATACCCTCTTTGCCTTTGGTTGTACCCTAATGACATTTAAGAATAGGAGGTTGTTGAATTTGGGGTATTGAACCTAGATATTGTTACTAAAGCAAAGGGGATACTCATTTCTCTATGGGTTTAGGGACAACTGACGTTGTAGGGCATGTAGGATATCACGGTTAAGTGTCGAGATCACGTCGTAACACTTTGACCTATGAGAAGAAAATGTTCTTACTATATAATTGTGATTATCCTTAACTGAGAACGGATTATTTTTCCGATGAAATACGTGTCTTAACACTTACGATTCCGTTAATTGATTTTAATTCAGAACCACGAGTAAGTTAATCTTTCTTGACCTATTTTTCGTTATTTTCCTAATTCACTGTTGCCACAAATGATTCAGATTCAATTCCCAAAGTTTCATGGACTATTTCACATTGTTCTTCCTGAGTTTTTAAGATCAAAAGGTGGAAATTCTTTAAGTATACTTAACTTAAAAACAATCGTTTTAATGAATAAATTCCTTAGGGTTGTTTCAAAACATTTGTTATGAGACGTTCATATTTGATATTATTTTCGAAAATCCAAGAAATGTTCTGGACTAAAAACAAATTAACTTAGTTGCAATTCTAAAATTTCCCTGATCTGTCGGCTCATTTTGATGTTGCCTTTGACTTTTTATGGTTTTATAGACTTTTCTAGCCCATTTGAAATTCTCCGCTCTTTTTTACTGTCGATTTTTGACATACCCGACCTATATGGTTAATTTTGAAATTCCCTTATATTTTTTTGTAGGTTTTCAATAGTATTGACATGTCGCGCTTTAAATCTGCATAAATATTTGGTTTATCTCTACTTGATTTCGGTTCTCTCAAAGAATCACAAATAAAACATCTCCCTTGACATCATAAAATAACATTTCTTTTGTTTTGAATAAAAAACACCACAACAACAACAAAAACTAAAATAGATATACTTTTAAGAGTCGAGTAAAAAAATAAATTATTTTTAGAAACCTTTGTGCTTTATGAAACGTATAAATGGGTATATTTTATGACACCGTGGGAATATTGCTTTCAAAATTACAGATAGCCCAAAAGAGGTAAAGAGAGAAAAGAGAGCGAGCGAGCGAGCGAGCGAGAGAGAGAGAGAGAGAGAGAGAGAGAGAGAGAGAGAGAGAGAGAGAGAGAGAGAGAGAGAGAGAGAGAGAGAGAGAGAGAGAGAGAGAGAGAGAGAGAAGAAAAAGCGAACAAAAACAAACTCGTTTAAAAATAGATTCTATATAAATCGACTTTTGTTTTTCGTTCCATTGTAGATATAGAGTCATTAATAATATAATAATAACAAATAGCCCTCGTGAACCATCGGTTCTTAAAACGATACGATACCCCTCGAGGGGTTGATCACTAGCGTTACAAATACCAAGTGGCAAGTGAACATAATGGTTAGGTTGCGTTATAAAAAAATATAAAATCTGGAATTCAGGGATTATTTGAATATTCAATAACGATTTAAACAATCTATTCCAACTTCATAAACATTCTTCTCCGAAGCTAAAAGTTCTAATCGATGTACAAGGTGGAAACCTTCGACAGCAACCAGTCTAAATACTTCTTATAACTCTTTGCTTTTATCAGAAGGGGATAATAGAAGAAGGATGACACTCTGTATCCTCTTAATACATTAGTTATGTACCATGATTCTTCCCAGGCGAAGGATCCCTTTTTGTTCGTTCTCCCGCTAATCAAACTTCAGATGGGCATCCCACCGTGGTAGGGTGAATTCTATAATTACTGGTTGGTACTAAATCCTCAGCAATCAACCCACAAACCTTGATTGTCTTGACGTGGGACAAAAATCCATAAGCGCATGCGCCTTGGCAAATAGTTAAGAGCTAATAGAGTAATGATGAGGGAACTATTTATCGCGTATGTGTATGATTCGGTTTGGTAACCTTGCTCTAAATGTAAAATGATGTTGGGAAGAATCATGTTACAATAACCCCACTTTGTGGTACACTTCTCTCGAAGAGAACTATTATATACTTCGGGTTTTATGAAGGGAATTTACAGACGTTAAATGAGTAATTGCAAGAACTTGAATTCAAGAAACTAAATGAACCAAAAGCCAATGGTCATCAAGGCAGGGGTTTGTGGTAAATTGTTTACGAGCTGCATTAAAACTTAATTGTGGTGCGTATTTGATTTAACAGAACAATATCAATTAAAGATATAGCACCGATTCATTTAATTACTCTATAACACCTAAGTGTTTGGAGAAGCACCAAGACTGGTTGCCAATCATTATAATCACGCTAAGCCACTCTCACTCTTGTTCGTATTGAAACAAGGAAGTGATCCGCCCCTCGGATACCTATCACAAAAGGCGTTGGTTTGGGTATAAGAGACTTGATCACACTAGACGAAACAAGTGGTTATTTATGAGTATTTGGCGGTTTACAGATAGAATAGGGGGTCATATGTTGTTACTGAAAATAAAAGAAAAATGAAACTGGAATTGATCTGTAATTCACTATCTTGAAGTTTGAGGTGAGAGATGAATTATTATTGTATTGTATACCGAGAAAGACTAGCGTAACATTCTTTGACTTCATTGTAATTGTCTCCAAGTCGGAGAGGAGAACATTGTGGTTTGTTATTTCGTTTCCGAGTAGATAAAATTGATCTATTTTGATCACATTTGATTCATCCGTTACATTGCAGGATTAAAACGCAGCAAAGGGGGACAAAACAGTGAAGGATTTCCAACGCGAAGCCTTCTTAGATAGTCTCCTTGAGACGAAGGGCCAGTCACTCAGCGTAATCGGTGTACACGCAGTACTTTTGGTTGTACCGAGAAGCGATATCTAGTTTACTAGGGAGAAGGTAAAAATTCACCACATTTCTAGCTTTATCTCCAGTCCAAACGTAGGTTCGGCGTTAATCCCCGCCTCTAAATTACAAACAGCATCTCATTGGTTCTTGAAAACTCACGTCAGCGCGACGCGAATGACGAAAATTCCGTATTTTCCGACTGAGGAGAGGCGAAATAGCCCGGCCTCCTTTTACGTCCCCCCCATGTATTTTGAAAGGGGGACTGGGACTATGGCGTGCGAATACTTAGGCATCTTTAATCTCCCCCTATTAAACAAGATATCGCTTCTTGGCTGTACTGAAATGATTACTCGTAATCTTTAAAAGCCCTACTAAAATGATTACGCGGTGTACAGGGAATTCGAGAGTGATTAGCCCCTCGCCTAGAGAACACGTGCTCTGTTCGTGGTTGAGCTTTGGAACGTAGTGTACCTTGTTAAGCCTAACTATCGTTTCAAGTTCGGAATGCGGTCCAAAATAGTTTCTTTTCTGGGGGATACAAGAACAATTTCACAAGAAAAAGAAGGAGCAAAAAAATAAGTCGGGATATCATTGCTAGTGTTTGGGACAGCAAGATGACCAATAACATGTAGAATTGACAAGGGTCGTCAATTGAGCTATTAGATTTAGGGTATGGACAGACTATTTTCTTTTCGCAGTGTGAAAGGAACGTGATATCGACACTAGATTGAAAGAAAGAGAGAGAAGAAAGTAAATTGGGAAACGCGACAAGTATGATGAGTTTGCGTCAAAACGAAATTTAGATTGATTGAGGAGGTATGTGCCCAGGGTATTGACACTTTCACACCATGCGTGTCTTGGGTCTCTATGCGAATATTTTGCGTGACACAATAACAAAAGGGTCTTTTACCTTTCAGTAAACGTATCTATGAATTATTTGTGATTAGCTCGATCGGCCGGGGTTTGTATCAAATGATAATTTGACGTGATATTTTATTTAATTTATTGAATGTGTATTCTGAATTTCTTAAGTATTATGAAAGGGTATTAGTATTATAAAAGGGTATTGGGCACTTCTCTAAGTATTATTATAAAAGGGTATTGGGTAACTCTTCAAGTATTATTATAAAAGGGTATTGGAAATTTCTTCAAGTATTATTATAAAAGGGTATTGGAAATTTCTTCAAGTATTATTATAAAAGGGTATCGGGCATTTATTCAAGTATTATTATAAAAGGGTATCGGGTATTTATTCAAGTATTATTATAAAAGGGTATCGGGTATTTATTCAAGTATTATTATAAAAGGGTATCGGGTATTTATTCAAGTATTATTATAAAAGGGTATCGGGTATTTATTCAAGTATTATTATAAAAGGGTATCGGGTATTTATTCAAGTATTATTATAAAAGGGTATCGGGTATTTATTCAAGTATTATTATAAAAGGGTATCGGGTATTTATTCAAGTATTATTATAAAAGGGTATCGGGTATTTATTCAAGTATTATTATAAAAGGGTATCGGGTATTTCTTCAAGAATTATAAAAGGTTATCGAGTATTTCTTCGAGTATTATAAAAGGGTATCGAGTATTTCTTCGAGTATTATAAAAGGGTATTAGGTACTTCTTCAAGTATCATAAAAGGGTCTCGGAATTTCAATATACAAGAAAAAAAGGGGACTAAAATTGAACCAATTTTCTACTTAAAAATAAATAATATGTTTAAGATTATTTCACACGAGACTAAGTTATACAGAAATTCCTTAGTAAATAAATTAATAGTCAGGCATTTTGTTTTTAAAAGGAAATTTAAAATCACTATCAACGAAGTTTCGTGCAAAATAACTCAAAACAAAACTAATTTAAAATTAATGAAGGAAATATCATCTCACCTTGTTCAACAAAACGTTCCTTGTTTTAAAATTTCTTCAGTTCCGGTTTTAATTCGCTCTTCGCTGACTCGTTCTTTGGAAAAGTTTCTTCTTCCGCGAGAGTCTTAAGACCGGTACCGTAAAACTCTTTTAATTCTTCGCGACTCCGTTGACGACTTTTTAAGAGACCGGAAGTTAACCCTCGCTCTTTTTAAACTTCCTCACCGAGACGACCAACAACTGTTTCCGATTGATTATCTTACCGCGGGACAATACTCTTCTTTTCCCCTTAACCTTCAACCGATTATTTTTCCAAGAAATGGGAAAGAAAAAAATTGACGTAAAAATGTAATCGGCGCGAAAAATATTTGATTCCCGCCAAAAAGGGTGATGGAAAGGTGTATGTGTGTAAAGAATTTTTCAGGCTCTGAGGATGATGCTCGGATGCGGAGGTATTCGCGGGAAAAATAGCTTTTTCAAGCTGACGCGCCTATCTTAGAGGACCTAAAGCGGAGCTTCCGTCGCGGTTCTCGCAGAAGCAGCCACCACGGAATAGGCAGAGCTACAGAGAACCTAGCTTGAAAGTTTCCCCAACTTCAGTGCCATCTACCACGGAGTCCCGTTCGGATTAGCCGGCTGACGCACAGGGTCGTTTTATTGCCAGATAAAAAAAAAATACCTTGTTAATTGGGAAAGACCAAGTAAACAAGAGCGACACAGGGACGTTTTTATGGTAAACTTGTATCGAAGTCATCGCATGGATGATGGACCGAGTCTCATAAACTTTCTAGAATATTCTCTCACTTCACAGAGTATCAATAGTAGATACGGAGTGAAATATTCCACGTGTCGTCTCTACTATTTTTAGTAACACTAGTTTAACCTTCATTTAAAATCGAAAAGTTGCCATACAATTTTACTTTGAGGTTTGCAAAACAAACATTATTGTGATCTGTAGATGATGATTAATATTGGATTAAATACTGTAGTTTCCCGAAATACAGGGTATTTCTCAAAAATCTGGTAGAAATTAAAGGGAGTGACTTAGAGGCGAAAATATTCTACGACATTTTGACGTCCGGGCAACCGTTTTCAAGTTTTGATTGAAGTGTTTTACGGATGACCCCTTAAATTTAATTAGCAATCATTGTATTCAATTTCTTAACTTAATTAATGGGTTAATTAATCGTAACTCGAAAACGGTGTTCCTTAGGAAAACAAAACGGAGATAGAAGTTACATTTTCGATATAAAACCGATTTCCCAAAGAACATCCCCATATTTTATGCCAGACTTTTCAGAAACACCCTGTATACTGCCAAAGGAAGGTTAGGGTTGTTAAGTTAGGTTATGTTTTTGATAGCATAACCCGTCCCCAAATTAAAATATTACAATGTCAAGTCTGTTTGTGCTTGCATGGGACTATGGACGAATTGAGTCTTGAGTAAATACGAAGGTCATAACATGACGACCCAAGTATTGTTTTTAGGGCGTTCACTTCACAGTCCGAACATAATCAAAGACACGAAATATATTTTGAGCTAGGTAAGAAAGCGGAAAAGCAGCCTGAGACTGACACCTTTCTTACCTCTCTTGGACTTACACGAGACCGTCTAGGACCTTCGTAGGATTGAATTGTAAAAATAGGTCCTTTAGGAATAGGTCTTGGCTATAGAGATGGACAGAGAAATCTCCATAAGAAAAGGGAATTGGAATGGGTCTTTAATGTTTAAATTTAAAATTCCGGGGAAACATTTCCGGGAAACGAAGATTTATTCAACAGGAGAAGAAGTTTCCTGGAAATATTTAGCAAAACGTTTAAGATTATTGGACGGGGAAACGTTTTCGTTTAAATACACGAAATTCTACTAGGAAATCAACATTTCGAAAGTCATCGGGCATCCATTTTTGAATATTTTTGGTAAAATCATAAGTTCATAAGATATGTTTCATAAAAGTTTGTCACTGGTTACAAACCGGAGCTTGTCATGAAGTGACGTAGGTCATAGATTCTTGGTAAAGCGACGCCTGGAGAGGCGCTGTCAAAGGCTTAGTACAGACTAAATAGGAAGATGGACTGCAAAACCAAGTCTAGTCAATTCTCGCTCGTCGTTCTCTATCGAACTAGCTCTCAGTAAGTCTCTAGCATTACGAAGTACAGGTAGTGTCATACTTATGGAACATATCTTGAGTTTTACCATAAGTCTAGTTAGTACTTGGCTTAATGAATTAAAATTAGGCTTAGGTAAGTCAGAATTTTGAAAGGTACGTTGGTATCAATGGCTCAATTCTTATTTACAATGCTCATGCAGTTATGGTAAAACTAAACTGAAATTTAGCTAACACTTGAACTTTTTTTTTAAATGAATATAATTAGGCTTAGCTCCAAGGTGAGTTAGAATTGCGAAAGTTAAATTAATATTATTGGCCCACGTACAATTCTGGTTTTAATTGCTCTGTCAAATTAGGGCCTAAAGAGTAATTAAGTCCATTAAGATCTCAATGAAACGTTTGACGTACGAGTATTGTCCCATAGGAATGAAAGTACTCAGGTGGCTTGCCTTAGTATTCGATAAATGGGGTTCCTCTTAACTGAATCCCAATACTCCCACGCACTTACAAAACTTTCTGTTCAAACCGTCTTGAAACCTTATTGATTTGTAGCGTAGAGTCAGGAGTTACCAAAAGTGCTGCCACCTTCAGACTAAATTAGACTTTAACCAACCAGAATAAAGTTAAATATGATAATTGCAGAATAGTTCCAATCATGACCTTCGAAGTTAACCCTTTGATTTGATATCTATTTTAATGTAAATCATCACGTGGTAACCTGAATTGCCCAAAGGCATAGCTAGATGTGCCTAGTAGCTCTGTAAACTTCAAGTCCCCAAAACCGGAAATCGATTTCACCGTAGTATTTAATGGTTTAAAATTCCTAACGTTTGACAATATTTTGTCATCACTTTTATAAAGAGTGTCTAAAATTCCCTATTTTTCAGAATGAGACGCAAGTTTTTAGGATGCGAAGTAATATGCGAGATTCCTTTCATGTCCTCATTGGACGGTCTAGGATCGCCTTCCGGTATTGACAACGTATAGCGTTGCATTATAGTCGCGTAGTAAAGAAACATTTCCATGTTAGCCAAGGATTGACCAGGACAAGCCCTTCGACCTAATTGTTGTTAATATTGTAAATTCCCTCTCAAATTGCGCTAGAGTTTAACAATCAAAGACAGTGGCTTCGTAGCTTACCCATTGAGAACGACACAAAAGCGTCGGTTTTGATCAGACCAGTACCTTCCTTGTTTAACATCCTTTCCGGTTTGAACAGTTCCGGTTCGTCCCAGTACTCAGGGTCATTGTGAATAGCCCATAAGTTGGAGATGACGGTTGTGTTCTTCGGGATGCGGTAACCTTTGACCGTGGTCTCTTCGTAAGTGTATCTAAGTAGGTTGATGGGCACAATTGTCCTCCAACGTTGAGTTTCGGTTAAAACGGCAACGGTGTAAGGCATTTTTAAATGGTCACTCCATTCAGGGGTGCGATCGCTTCCAATTACTTTCTGAATCTCTTCTTGGACTTTGCTTTGAACATCAGGGTAGAGAGCGGTGGCCAAGAAGGCCCATTCAACCGTTCCTCTTGTTGTAAGACTTCCGGCTCGAAGGAACATTCCAATGTTACCATTTAGCACCTCCTCTGTTGGCGGTGTATAATGGTTTGTTTTCAATAAGGTTTACTTGAAAAGTAAGTGGGAAACTTACTTGAAAATGTTCTTGGGTCTGCATTAGGCTTAGCGTTCTCGACTAAGAAACTATCGATATAGTCCCTGGTACACTCAGAGTCTAAAGATTTATCATGTTCCTGGATTTCTTTTCTAAAAATTTAATACTGTTAAGCCTAACTTGTTTCAAATCTCATTGCAATAATCACAATTACTTGTTGAATTCCGATAATCTCTTGATTAGATGTAAGGCCCTTCCGTAATTAGACCTCGGTAGGTTGAAGAGCATACGTTTGGCCCATGGGAAGAAGGCATGAGGACTTAATTGTCCGTGAAAGTTACTTATTTCTTCCAAGTACTCGTCTATAATCTTACGCTCGGGATCATTGAATGGTATATGCCTTCCAAAGAGCAAAAACCCTATGACGTTAGCAGTACTTAAGGACAAAAATATATGGAACGACTCGGGACCGCGACTTGAGTTTTCATATTCTCGAATCAAAGTTGCCACTTCATGCTAAATTAATTATATTTAAAAAATTGTTAGGAGATAAAGACGGCAATCTGACCCACACTAGGATTATGAATGTGTTTGTTTAGTTTAGGTAAGGTTTGATTTGGTTCGAATTAAGTTTAGACTTTGCTTCACTAAGATAAGATGGGTTGGGGTTTTTGAGCGTCGGGTTCGGGTTGGGGTTTTTGAGCGTCGGGTTCGGGTTGGGGTTTTTGAGCGTCGGGTTCGGGTTAGGTTTTTGAGCGTCGGGTTAGGGCAGTAGCGTCGCTAGGGTTTGAAATTTGGGGGGGCTAAATCTGGGCAAACTATTTTAAAATTAATATAAGAACTTAATATAAACAAGATGGCCCAATGGCTGGGACTTAATAGTAGCCACATCGTTATCTATTTTATTTGCACATAAATAAAAAGAAAAAAATTTAAAGACCCTAAACAAAAAATCAGAAGTGTCCCACCCCACAGTGGTAGCGTGTCTTACTGCTGCGCCAACCAGCCAGATTCAATTCCCGGGTGCGGTGTGAAAATTTTTTAATTAAAATAAAATCTCTAACTGAGCTCAGCTACCACTATTGGTTCCATTTAAGCTAAAATCTGACAATAACGAAAGCGAAAACCCCGGCCATATACTACGGCTCGGGTCAAACTAAGAGCCTATCGTATACTACAATGCGGCTAAAAATTGCATAATTGGTTCTTTGGAAAATGTGTAGACCTTTAAAACTATCCGTAAATTTGTGTCAACATGAAATTTTTCGTATATTAGAGATGTACAACCTTTTATTGATAAGGACTACGGAACCGATTAAGAAGGGTTTTCACCGGTTTTCACTCGTCTTTGGTTTATTTTTAGTTTTGGTTAACTTTTAGTCCACACTATTGGGACTCCCTTCGAAAGAACATGAAACATTTTACTTGTCTCCATCTGTTTTTATCTTCAAAATTTTACTGTTTCATATTGAAAATTTTTTATATATTGCTACAGAATTTTAGGTTGCTAACAGCCAGTTTTTGGTAGGGTTTACGGATTATTTTGGGGGGGCTAAGTTTGGATTTTGGGGGGGCTATAGCCCCCCCAAATAAGGCCTAGCGACGCCACTGGGTTAGGGTTAGGTTTTTGAGCGTCGGGTTAGAGTTAGGTTTTGAGCGTCGGGTTAGGGTTAGGTTTTTGAGCGTCGGGTTCGGGTTAGGTTTTTGAGCGTCGGGTTCGGGTTGGGGTTTTTGAGCGTCGGGTTCGGGTTGGGGTTTTTGAGCGTCGGGTTCGGGTTAGGTTTTTGAGCGTCGGGTTAGGGTTAGGTTTTTGAGCGTCGGGTTAGAGTTAGGTTTTTGAGCGTCGGGTTAGAGTTAGGTTTTTGAGCGTCGGGTTCGGGTTAGGTTTTTGAGCGTCGGGTTCGGGTTAGGTTTTTGAGCGTCGGGTTCGGGTTAGGTTTTTGAGCGTCGGGTTCGGGTTAGGTTTTTGAGCGTCGGGTTCGGGTTAGGTTTTTGAGCGTCGGGTTCGGGTTAGGTTTTTGAGCGTCGGGTTCGGGTTAGGTTTTTGAGCGTCGGGTTCGGGTTAGGTTTTTGAGCGTCGGGTTCGGGTTAGGTTTTTGAGCGTCGGGTTTGGGTTAGGTTTTTGAGCGTCGGGTTTGGGTTAGGTTTTTGAGCGTCGGGTTCGGGTTAGGTTTTTGAGCGTCGGGTTTGGGTTAGGTTTTTGAGCGACGGGTTTGGGTTAGGTTTTTGAGCGTTGGGTTTGGGTTAGGTTTTTGAGCGTTGGGTTTGGGTTAGGTTTTTGAGCGTTGGATTTGGGTTAGGTTTTTGAGCGTTGGATTTGGGTTAGGTTTTTGAGCGTTGGATTTGGGTTAGGTTTTTGAGCGTTGGGTTTGGGTTACGGTTTTGAACCACAGTTTATTTATGCTTAACACTTATTTCGAAAGAGTTCAATGTCTTACTCTAATAACATCCTCCATTCGCGTCTTCCCAAAGCCAAGATTCCTCAAGACTTGAAGTGAAAAACGTCTCTGGTCTGTCCATTGTTTCCCAACCAAGTGTAGCAAGGCTTAAATATAAAACAAAATAGCTTGGGTAAGACATTACTTATATTTTTACGACTATCCAGCGCGGGTCTAGTCCCCATAAAACTTGGAAGTGGAATATCAATTTCGGACCCCGATCCTAAAACCCATAAAGAGACAGTAAAGCTAGTATACGGATCTGGTCAACTTACAAGAAGTGTTCTTTGCGATAGAAAACGGAGAGTCCGGTGGTCTGCCGTTCAAAGCATCTTTTGAGTAAGCTTCCTTCAATGCCTCTACGTCGCCCAAAACGACGCAAAATTTTGTGCCTAACATTAAACTAAACAATATCGTCTAATTAATCTTACCAAGAAATTAAAACTAAATTAAACAGAAAATAATTTAATGCAGTACCTGTAAACTCCGCCGTACTTCGCTTTCAACTGCGCCAATTTTTCATGAGGACTCGAACTCAAAAAGGGGTAATACCCTAAAAGTGGTACTCCAGTTGGACCGGGTGGTATTGGTAAACCTTTAGGGCTATATTGACCACCACGTAATCTCTCTAACAAACTTCGAACGGACCAAACGACGGCAAAACTCAAAACTATCAAACGTAGCAACACTCCGATGAAATTATCCACATCTCCCAAAATAGCTGACTCGAAAAATGTTTGACCCATCATGTTGATTGAAGACGTGGAATTAGAAACCAATGCTAGACGATCGAATTCTGGAATGACACTGAAATATGAATATCTTTAAACTTATTTAGGACGTGGGTTATTTATTTCCGTGTTTAAATTCTAGCTCAATATCACGACCTACTTGATTACTGGAAGCCAAATCCCCGTAATCGAAACTAACACAAAAAAATCTTGACTATTTGGATAAGTACGATTTGTATATTGTCGTGTCGACAAAGATAATCAATGTTTAAAGGGCATAAAAACAGATAAGATGTAACTAAAAACTTTTTAAACTTCCTATATTATAACAAACATACCCTCGCTAAAGGTTCAAGGCCCGATTTTAATATCAAACGCGTATCTCACTTTTGATTAAGTGAAATTTTAAATCTATACTTTGAAGGGCACGTTTTGAACCGTTGCCAACTAGTTCTTATCAAGAAGTGATATCTAGTTTATTAGGGAGAAGGTGTAAGATGCCTAAGTATTCGCGCGCCATAATCACAGTCCCCTTTCAAAATACAAGGGGGACGAAAAAGCAGGCCGGGCTATTTCGCCTCTCCTCAGTTGGAAAATACGTAATTTTCTTCATTCGCGTCGCGCTGACGTGAATTTTCAAGAACCAATTAGATGCTGGTTGTAATTTAGAGGCGGGTATTAACTCCGGACCTACGTTTGGACTGGAGATAAAGCTGGAAATGTGGCGAATTTATACCTTCTCCCTAATAAACTAGATATCACTTCTTGTTCTTATCAAGGATTTCTATAGTTAACAACAAAACATTACATTTTTGAACATTTCAAAACTGTTGAAAACGGTTTCTAAGCGTCAATAGTAAACGCGGCTATTGACAAAATAATATTTGATTTCACAAACCTTTTAGAGCATCTCCAAGATTTAAAAATAATCCACCATTTAGATTATTTTATTTCTCGAATTTAGAATAAAAGTTATATACTTCAGATCAATTCAACTTATTTGTTTCCAAGGGTCCTTAGAAACACAGAATGAAAAGTTTTATAACACCGTCGCTGAAACAATATATATGAAAAAAAATGTAGTTCAATTCACAGCGTGTAATACGTTTTCCATAATAATAACCTAGAAATATTTTATTTCAATTGATAATCTAAGCCGCTGATGTTTCTTTTTGTTCCGAATTTACGTCATTGAATAAAATAACTGATAACACCTAACCAATATTCAGTTACTTCAACCACAAACCAGGAATAACAATTTTTTTTTAAATTCTCCGATTCTAACTTGCATGGAAGCTGTAAAGTTTAAAATGGAACATGTAGGTATACTAAAAATATATGTATTGAGAACTGATAACTATTATCTGCAATTACTGAGTTTCAAAGCCAAAACTGAATAACATATTTTATTGATTAAATCCTTATAACCTTAATTAACACATATACGTTTTCTAGGCCTACTTGAAGAAAGAAATGACGTAAAGTATTTCACTTTTTCATAACGGAGTCGCATTTTATGAATTTTATTATTTCCTGAAATAAGGAAAAGCCACCAATTTTTACGAATTAGTAGTCTACGGGGTGTAAACTTTCGCCAACAATCAGTCAAGATACTTCTTCTAACGCGTTGATGTTAAGCAGGGAAAATATAAAATTAGATTTACATTTTACAAGGACTTTTATTAGAGTTATTAGAAGAATAGGAATAGTAGGCCTGTCTTTTTCACAAAAATCTTATTTGCCCAAGTGACCAGGGCCGTAAATAAGCACAGGATACTGGACATGGTCCAATAAAATTTTAAAATGCTTCATAATTTTGTTAAGAACTAAGGGGGTCATTGGACAGTTTGACCAATAAATTTTCCAAAGTTTTGATAGCTTGACTATGGATATGCGACACTATTTTTACACACACCAGTAGACAATGTCCTATAAATTTTCCAGTCAAACAGGGGGTCACTGAGCACATGTCCTATAAGAAAAGTTTCTTATTTCCGGCCCTGCAAGTGACGCTTTGTCGATTTTATAGTCACCAAATCGTCGCTCACCCTATTTTAGCATTTAAATTCATCAAAATTGAAGATGGGTTTATTAAGTGGGTTTTTGGTGTTTTCTTTTACGGAGGGTAAAAACACAATAGCACCGTGGTGTTTTTTTTTGGGGGGGGGGAGCTGAGGTTTTTGGATTCGAACCCTGAACACCCACTCTTAGTCCAGTTGTCGTATAGACCACCGATAATTGAAGATACAAAAGTAGCCCACAGTTTATCAATCTACATTAAACCTTTGTGTGGCCATATCTGATAGAACAGAATTGACTTGATTCCGTACCAACTGAAAGTATTGACTGCGCCAACTTATTCAATTAAGTTTGAAGAGTCTGTAAATCCCTCGCTTATTTTCTCACCAACAAGTTAGGGAAAGAAGTGATATCTAGTTTACTAGGGAGAAGGTATAAATTCTCCACATTTCCAGCTTTATCTCCAGTCCAGGTAGGTCGCGGAGCTAATCCCCGCCTCTAAATTACAACCAGCATATCATTGGTTCTTGAAAACTCACGTCAGCACGACGCGAATGACGAAAATTACTTATTTTCCGACTGAGGAGAGGCGAAATAGCGGGTCACCTTTTTTTTTGAAAGGGGGACTGGGACTATGGCGCGCGAATACTTAGGCGTCATATACCATTCTCCCTAAAAAACTAGATATCACTTCTTGGTTAGGGGAAATATCGAGACTGGGTACTGGCGAAATATTCCATCCTGTAAATCTCACTTGAGTTAAAATATCGTCATGATAAATATTCATTGTTATTTCAATATGATCAAGTTCTGGTATGATTTTGCAATGCAATTGTACACCAGTTTGCGAAAGAATCTGCGTCAGTTTAATACCATTTTAATAAATTAATATTAATTAATTAGTATTAATTACTTCTTTCATAAGACCGTATTGATCTCTAACACCGGAACAGTCCCATTCTCCGACTGTTAAAAATACCCCATTTTTGCAACGATCTTTAAGGCGATCTCCAATTAATTTTGGGGATGTTCCATGAAGTGAAAACTGTATCAACTGATCTCTGATAAATATAAAATTAATTTAGAGCGAGAAAAATGACTCCATAAGAAATATCAGAAGTTTATAAGTGTGACACTTCCTACACTTCGTAATGTTAGAGACTTACTGGGAGCAGGGATAGATTTAATGTTAGAAGTAGGAATGGAGAACGGTTAGTATTTACTTCAGTCCGACTCATAGCCCAGTATAGAGCCCCTCCCTCCAACACGTAACGAAAAGTTTAAATTATCTTATTGGCTCACTTAAACTACGTTTTGATGACGTTGCTGACGGGGACGGCGAAAAATACGTAATTCCTTTTTACCTCTGTCGCTATGACCCGCCTCTGACTTTGACGCGCGCCCACGTTACTCTGTTCTCCATTCCTACTTCTAAAATTAAATCTATCCCTGCTGAGAGCCAGTTCGAGAATCTATGATCTACGTCACTTCATGACAAGTTCACACTCACCAGTGACAAACTTATGGAACATATCTCATGAGCTTATGGAAACATAGAAACTTACGTTTCAAATTTAGCATTTTTCATAAGAAGCGCTTTCTGGAAATGTTCGTCTAAAACGTAGACCCCAGCGATCAAAATAAGACCATCAACTTGAAGGGCCTCATCTTCAGAGGAATCCAGCATCACAGCGGATGAAATTAAATGGGCCCCAGCTGACACGCCACTCAAATAAATTTGGCGACTTGGTTGTCTAATATCAGAGTTAATTAAGTGTTAAACATAAACGTCAACCAATCTTGTCCCAATCTTTGACGCTGGCGTTTAAGAGGTTGTTGACAAATTACATAACGCGGGGAGGAGGAAGGTTTAAGAGTTACTTAAGGCCTTCTCAGACGATGCAACTTTCTTGACTCATTCAGATTGAGTAAATATAGTTAATATAAAAAATAAACAGAATCACCAAATTATAAATTGATCACCGACTAATTTTTACTGACTCAACTTTTTGACCCATCAAAAGTTGTAAGGTCTGAAAAGGCTCTTGATGTTACATTGGTAGGGGAAAAGGCAGTGCCGTGAAAGTTGATTTTCTAGTAAAAAACATCATTATAGTATAATTTAAGTTTTTGAAGAAATTTTCGTTAACTTGTCCCTGGCTAAAAACGATGGCGAGAGATTTTAGTCTCGCCTATTTTCCAACACGATTGTCATTATTAAGGAGAAACATTTTAAAGGGTTAAGTGTTTTTAAAATAAACAGAAGATAATTTGTCATAGAGGGATGGGGATGGTTAAAATCCAAAATAAAAACCCAGTCCAAAAAGCCCACGGGTTTTATTGGGTTTTACCCATCATTAAAAAAACCCCACCAAAATCCCGCTTAATAAAACCAACCCATCATTAAAATCTTTGTTAAAATTGATTTCTTTTTAATGATAGTTATAGACATTGTTTCAACTCAAACAATGACTTTGGAATAACAATTACTCCAATTAACTGAACTAATTTAAATAAAAAACCCAATAAAACCCAGAAAAACCGGTGGGCTGGAATTTTAAATAAAATCCGGGTTTTTTGGAACCTTGCATAGAGGAGGTTCATATTCATAAGCTTGTGTTACGTTATTAAAAGGCATGGGGTCCTCCTGATTATAACAAGGCGTGGGCCAGTCAAAACAGGGCTGCAGTTTTTGCGATACGTAATTTGTGAACGAACGTAATCTAATTTAAGCAGACTGAAACACGTGTATACGTAGAATCATATTTAGTTACTACCAGCGGTGCGTTAAAAGTACTTAAACAGCTGCTGGCAAAATAAATAGTCCATTTCAACATCTACTTAAACTATATGGAAACAAACGCTTATAAAAAAATATAAACAATAATGAAAACAATGTTTACACGTAATCTCGGATGGCCTTAACACCTCTACGCACTTCGTCCACCATTTCACTGAGACTAACTTAATTATTAAATAAATAAATAATTAATTTTAAATATTTGCTGCAATTTTCAAGTAATAGTTCAATATTGGAGCAACACCTACGTACCATCTGGAGCCAAATTATACCCTAAAACAGCGGTAACAATCGATTGATTATAAAATTGGTTAGCCACGTATGAATATTCCTCTCGGCTAATTTGAAAACATTATAATAAGTTTTGCATAAATTTGTTTAAATTAACAACTCTTTTACCATCCTGACATCCAAGCGCCACCATGGACAAAAATTAAGATGGGGGAATCCTTGGGTAAAGTATGATATCCGAAGAGATCAAATTTCTCCCTTTCAGATGGTCCATAGGGAATCTGTAAATAGGCCGGAATGCGCCGACGAACTTCGTCCGATTTTCCAACTCGAAATTTTATTTCATGAAGATATTTTTCGCGAATTCTCTCCTCGTCTATCTTGAAATCTCCTTTCTCCCAACAGAATATCATATACGGTTTCTCAAATTCCTTTTTATAACAATTTATTAACATTATAAATTTATATACAGGGTGTTTTTGATAAGTCTGCGCCATAAATTCAGGGGCATTTTCTTTGGGAAATCAATTTTGAGTCGGGCCTTCATTTCAAAATGGAGATAGAAGTTACATTTTCGACTCAAAACCGATTTCCCAAAGAACACCCCCTGTCTTAATTTATGGCAGACTTATCAGAAACACATCCCTGTATTTGGGAACTAATTATACTTCTAAATGTAATTAAAATTAAATGGACAAAAAGTTTATGATGAGTTTCGTATTTAAAAGTTTACCAGATTTTTCATTTGTTCGCGAATCCCGTTCAAAAGTAGTCCAACGGTAGATTCGTAAACAGCATCCATGACTGTTTGGGAATAAAACTAGTACGCTCTAGTGAAATATGTCAATTCGATATCGCTATTGATAGGCAACTGTTTCTGAAACGCAACTGACGAACTGTTCCAACACAGCTTTATACCTTAAATGTGCAAAGGGAAAAGCCTTGACGTTACCTGTACGCGACACACATCAAGGTGTACAACCTGTACAACCTGCACAACTAATACGCAACTGACAATCTGATTCAAGACAGTTTTATACCGTAAATGTGCAAAGGGAAAAGCCTTGACGTTACCTGTACGAAACACACATCAAGGTGTACAACCAGCACGACTAATGCCCAATTTACCATGGTTATATTTAGAAAAATAAAAATATTTATTATACATTATCATAAAGATGATATTTTTTTTGACAAGAATAATTCTACAACTACGTAATTCTTACATGTTTAGGCCTACCAATATGTATTGTTAAATATACATCGATCATTTCGATGAAATACTGTCGTCTCTCAAACCTTGGATAATTATATTAGCTAGAGTGTTTCTAAAAGAATACCATAACTAAAAGGGTGTATTATTGGGGTCAAAAGGAGCGGAAAGTGAAAGTCCAAGAACATGATGGGGTCTACAACATTTAATAAAGAAGATATGCGGGCCCCAAAACATTGATTGGCCCCCAAAAACCGGAAATATCTGTCACTAATATGGAGGAAAACATATCAGCCTTCAATCCAAGAACGTTATTGAACCTTTATCAATAGCAGAAGTGCCTACTTAAATTGGTAGAAGTGTGCGTACGCTGAGACTATTACCTTGTTTTAGGGGACCAATCACTATAGGAGCCCATATCTATATCAAGAAGTGTTATCTAGTTTACTAGGGAGAAGGTATAAATTCGAAACGTTTCTATGTTAACTCCAGTCCAAACGTAGGTCCAGAGTTAATCCCAGCCTCTAAATTGCAAGCAGCATCTCATTGGTTCTTGAAAACTCACGTCAGCGCGACGCGAATGAAGAAAATTACGTATTTTCCGACCGAGGAGAGGCGAAATAACCTCCTTTTACTTCCCCCCTTGTATTTTGAAAGGGGGACTGGGACTATGACGCGCCAATACTTAGGCCACATACCTTCTGCCTAATAAACTGGATATCACTACTTGTCTATACATAACTAAATGATGTAGACCGCATGTTCTTTGACATTCTCTTTCCACTGCAGTTTGACCCCTATAATTTATGGCAGACTTATCGCAAACACCCTCTATAACTTCGAAGGTTAACACAATACAACGTAATTATCCATACATCGCAGATGGTTTATACAAAACAAGTTTCACGGTAAACTCGGTAATGAACCGGTCTTAATAAAAGCTATTATTTCCTGCAAAAAATAATTATATACCGAATTAATTATAAGAATCTTTCTAATTGGAGTCGACCAATTGAAATAATACCTGCGTTAGTTTATAGTCTTTCAATCTAAGGTCTTCTACGACAGAAAAATGATCCCTCTTCAAGACCACAGTATGATAAACGGGGACATTGGCGTCCTCCAAAAGCTAAAGTTATTTTTAAGACTGGCTAGGTATATTGACTTAATTTCGTTATCCAATTAACCTCATTAATTAAAATATACCTTATTAAAATTCCAAGTTTCTTCTTTAAACTTGGGCGGTTCCCAATCACCGCAGGCAAGAAAGATTCCTCGTGGACTTCGCTCGTGGCACCGGTATCCAATTACTTCCGGGCTTATGTTTGCCGGGCTGTTACGTTCCAACATAGCTCTGAGTGTATAAATTTACACGCCATTGTCACTCTTAGTGTACCCTGGAGTCGCTACCCCGAGCGGCGCGTGCTTGGAATAACTAATGAAGGGTACCTGTCAAATTTCGTATCAGCTTGGACGGAAGTGTCCGCCAATGGTTCCAGTTTGTAGACACCAGATAGGAGTATTAGGCCCTCGACAGTCAAGATTTCTTTGTCGTTCGAGTCTTGTAGAAGGGCTGAGGCAACTAACTGGGCCCCGACTGAGTGACCAGCCAAGTAGATTTTGCGACGGGGTTTTCTGATAGATACTTAGAAATTTGTAACCTCAAAGAACGCAAACCCTCAACGTAGACGGGTTATAAAATGTATATTATGATAATTTAATTCAAATTCTTAACCCGTATAAGCTTTTGTAAACAAGTAGCTAAGCCTAACTTTGATTTATATTATCTTAGTATTTAGTTAACATTAAATTGTTTACTCTTATAATTATCTGTAAACAAGTATTTAAGCCTAATTTTGATTCATTTTATCTTAGTATTTACTGAACCCTAAATAGTTAGCCCATATATTATTTCCTAACCCTAATTTTCACCTATTTTAGTTAAGCCTAATTGTTAGGGTTAAGAAATCAAATAACGTCACTCAGTGGTGCATTTCCCGCCTAATTTCGAAACCTAAACTCACACGTGATCACGTATGGTGGTAACGGCTCGCCTAACTTGAAATACAATCTCATCCAGGTTAGCTTTTGGCGCTAATTCGTATCCAGCAACGGCGACACATATTCCAGCTTCGTAGAATGTTTCCACAAACCAGGCGGCTGATTCCCGACTGACCATTGGGCAAAGTAAACAGCGCGTGGGTTAAATAATAGATTTCTCCAATTACTGTAGCTAGAGAAGGCATGCAGTGTACAAAGGACTATATTGGACAACCTTCCTTCGACCCAATATCCACCGTGAACGAAAATTAATAGCGGTGCCGTTTCCGGTAGACAATCCACTCCGAACAAATCAAATTTCTGTTTCTCAGATTTCCCATAGGGTATTTGCAATTGGCACGGAACGTGTCTTCGGGCCGAGTCGCTGCAATCTTCCAAAATTTGGGAGTAGCGATGAAGTACGGACATACGACGTTTAACCGAAAACTCTCCTTTACTCCAAAGACTCGGCATATATTGAACATCCAACTAATTTGGGAGGACTTTAATTAATACGAAGCCCAAACACCACATCAATACAACCACATAAGCTTATAAGATATATTCCATATATAAGTATGACACTACATATACTTCGTAATGCTAGAGACTTCCGGTGAACTAGTTCGACAGAGAACGACAAGCGAGAATTGAGTGACTATACTCGCTTAGTTTCGCAGGACTTCCATCTTCCTATTTAGTCTGTACTAAACCTTTGACAGCACCTCACCAGGCGTCGCTTTACCTCGAAGCTATGACCTACCTCCCTCACTTCATGACAAGCTCCAGTTTCTAGCCAGTGACAAACTTATGGAACATATCTTATGAACTTATGATAGATATACTGACCTCAGAGAAATTGTTGGTACCGACGTTAATATAGTTAATATCCATACTGTTTTTCTTGTTCACTTCCGGGTTTAATAGTTATAAAAATAAACAAATTAACTAACAACGAAACGCAACGCGACGCGATATTAGTTAAATCAGTTTAGTATACTATCTTACGATTTATAAACAAAAATCTTATAATTAACTTGTAGTAATAAATAATAATAAAAAATACTCTGTAACTTCAACTTGGCAGCAATTAAGTATACCACCACCCTTTCTAAAAGAGACATTCAAAACTGATCAATACTCACTCTTAAACATTTTTAAAAACGAAAATTTTATCGGATATCGCGAATTTCCCGAAGGTAACGACATTAATTATTGAGTAACGGCATATTTTCTTACAGATAAAAATAAAGAAATTTTTTAAATAAAAAAAACCAGTTTCAGCGCGAGACACTAATCTACGGAAAACAGGATAAACACGTGACCGTAATATAATTTTCTTGGCCAGAAACAAAAACTACATAAACATTTGAGTAATAAACACGCCGCGTATCTTCTTAAGTGTTAGACCGAGAAAAATTCAACTGATACCAACGAACGTGTATTCGAAACTGAACTGACTAAACTACAAGAATACAACAATAATTTTTAAACTTATGTCTAACTCAGCCCCTGAAACAAAAGGCGTGCTTACATCCCTCCCTCCCTAATGTCGAGCGATTTGAAATTGGAACGCTACTGGAAGAACGCGTGGTGAATCAATAATAATTCGTAATATATAATTTAAGAACTTTATATAAAAAGAATTTTTAATATAATATAAAAATAATACCTTCAATTGTTTCCATATCTAAATTTCAAGTAGAGTACTTAACCGACTTATTTTAGAAAAATATTTAACAGGTTCTAGGCATAAGACTACCACCTATGTCTATGATGACGTTTGTTTCAGGCAGCTACAAAACGCTTCAGGGTGCCATAGAGTAAATTTCCCGTTATGTAAAGACTAGCTAGCTCATAGATAACGCACGTAACGAAAAAATCCATAAAGTTAGTATATGGAGGTCAATAGGAAATCTTACAAGTTTTTAATGAAAACTCAGATCAACTTGGAAGCGCTAGTAAAGGCCGGGTAAGGTTTCGTGTATCGTCTATTAGTGTTTATTTTGGTTCTCTATTTATACAGGGTGTTTCTGTAAAGTCTGTCAGATAGTAATTAAGGGGGATGTTCTTTTAGCGATTTTGCGTCGAAAATGTAATTTTTTGGAAATTTTGCTACAAGGGACACCGTTTTCGAGTTATGTTTTGAGTGTTTTACGGATGACCCCTTAAAATTAACAGGAGAAATTGAAGGTTAATGTTAATTTAATTAAGGGGTCATCCGTAAAACACCCCAAACATGACTTGAAAACCGTGGCCCGGACAGCAAAATGTCATTGAACATTCTAGACTCAACATCGCTAATAGAATATCCCCCTTAATTTGTGACATACCTTTCAGACACAACCTGTAATTTTTGTATTGTAAAATACACAAGGTGTTCCCAAAAGAGTATGGTGGTAGGACTGAAGTTCAATGGGTTCTATATTAGCAATCAATTTTGAGTCTAAAATGTTCTATAACATTTTGCGCTAAGGACCACCCTAAACAACGAAGGATTAAGAAGAATGTTTTACGGATAACCCCGTTAAATTTAAGACTTAAGAATCTGAAACACAATTCTATTTTAATTAATGGGTCATCCCTAAAAATTCCAATCAACCCTTTTGCGCATCCTTTTAAGTCGAGTAAACTCCACTTACTACTATTCAACTCCAGAACGAAACATCCCTTCTCCAAGACGTAATGAACTTCCAATATTCGCAAAATGGAAAATAATCATTTAATAGTTCAAAGTTAAGAAGTTAACTTAAGTAATCCCATGAACTAATTTATATAAATATTAATTGAAAAATTCTTACTATGATAAAAGCAATCTTGATGTAGTTGTTAGACACCGCATTATTTTACGACAGTTGAATCTAATCCAATGTCCTTGTACAATCAATAGATAGTTAAAAAGAAAAAAACCAATTCAAACTTAACTATACTGAAGAAATTCTAGACGTCAAAAATGAGCCTAAGGAGGAATTACTTTTCAAAGTGACATTTTAGCTTCAAGCTAGGAATATTTGATCGGTTAGGGACTTAAAAAAAAATCAATGTCGCAACGGACAAAATGAATATTATTATCTGCAAGCCCGGGAATTTTTATTATTAAGTTTTTTTTATATATTTCAAGATTTCGAAATAATGGTGTATTTCAATTTTAAAGAGAGAGGTATGTATGTACGTATGCATGTATGTACTTTTCAAATTCAAGGATAGATTTAATGATACCGATAAAATAGAGAAAATGATCTATTTCTTTCTTTTCTAAATCAGAAATTTATATTTATGTAAATTAGTTCTGGTTTGTCATTTCAGCGACATGTTCTAGCTTAAATTCAAATTAAAGGTAAAGTTATAGTACGAAAACCGAAAATCTAATCTAAGAAAACCGAAATTTACATTTTATCTTTAATATCGAGTTACGCTGATATTGCGGTATGGTTTGTTTACGATTTTTTTTTTCAAATTAAAGTTGGTTTTGTAGTTATCAATGGCGTATTAATTTTCACTGAATGTGCTCGCTCGAACGATTTTCAATCCCAAACTAACACGCCATATCCTGTTTATCGTTTTCAATTAATTACGAACCTCGTTTTTGTAACGAATAAGAGGATTGGTAAGGCTAGGCCGAAACCAAAACCGAGCGACACCAATCACCATAGTCCGTCTATAACCTTGACCAATTCATTACTTCCTATATTCAGTCTGACCCCTGACCCCTACTGCACCTGTTTATCTTCACGAGCCTCGTTTTTGCAACGAATAAGCAAATTGGTAAGCCTATAGGTCAAACAAAAAACGGAGGACACCATAGTCCGTCTTAGTACGTTGACCATTTCATTACTTCCTAAATCCAGACGTTTAACCACTGCCACATCCTGTTTGTTCTCAATTAGTTATGAGCTTCGTTTTTGCAACGAATAAGCTTAATGGTAAGCCTATAGGTCAAACCAAAAACGCAGGACACCATAGCCAGTCTTCGTACGTTGACCATTTCATTAGTTCCTAAATCCAGTTTGACCACTGCAGTCTGCCACATCCTGTTTATTGTTCTCAATTGGTTACGAGATTCGTTTTTGCAACGAATAAGCGAAATGGTAAGCCTATAGGTCAAACCAAAAACCGAAGAACACTACAGTCCGTCTATTACGTTGACTAATTAATTACTTCAAATATTCAGTTTGACCACTGACCCATCTTGCACCTAGGCCTAATAACAAACTGAGTGTGTGTTTTTTTAAGATAGACCCCTTTCAAAAGAGGGGTTAAGCAGTATTGTCTACTTGATGTAGGGTTAAGGCGGAACATTGATTGGTATGTGGATCCAAAGACGTCAGAAATGGCTTCAAAGTAGGTTACCAGTCCTTTTGTTTGAAGCCATATATAACGTCTAAGATGTCCACACACCGGATGGAGTTCCGTTTTATATAAACAATTTTTGCCCCGACTTTTTAAAAGGGTATATTCAAGAATAATAATTTTTTTTTAAATCCCAAAGGAAAGGGTTAGATTTGATATACAATTAACCCTTTAAGACATGGAAAAAAAATAAAAAATAAATTTTAACGACAAGTCGAAAAATATGTCATTTTCCGAATTTTAAAATAAAAAAAACTTGTTTCTTAGTTGGGTATTTCCTTACTACACCATTTCCCCCACCCACCTCTTACCGTTTTATCGTCATTTATTAATTATTTAATTCCAATACTATCACCCTGGGCATCACGAAACATTTTCCCCTCTAAAAATATTTCGGATAATTCGACAAAATAATTCAATAACTTTGAGATTCGCGATTAAAGGTTTCTATCTTATTTTAAATAAATGCACGCCCTTTTCGTGTACATTATTTTTAGTATAAAAAATAATACAACTAAAAGGGGGAAGAAAATTATTGAATTATTGACACCCGTCTTTGGTTTCTTTGTTGTAATAAATGATAGTGACCTTTAAAAAAGGGGTGATTTTTTAAAGTTATAGATTGTATATTAAAACGTAACATTTTTCGAGGTTTAATAGTAACACGCCCTTTTTAATTAAATCAATGTTAAAGAGGTTAAATAATATATTTTTATATAATGGATAAATTTATCATTGTCTTATAATGTTTCTATGCCGATCATCAGAGTAAAAATGAAGTATCTTTCCATTGTTTTCCGTGATAGATAAAAGGTTTTTGAATTTTATGTCCAAGGTAAGTATGGACTATCAGTCTACTATAAATAAAATGTATTTCGAAACCTAACAGATGTTATTATACATTAAGGTAATAATTTGCTGTTTTTTCTAAATTACTATAGCCTCGATTGTTCTAAAGGGCAGACGTTGATCTGTATCATACCAAGGATAGATGTAATTTTAGAAGCAGGAATGGAGAACGGTTAGTATTTGGTTTAGTCCGACTCATAGCCCTGTATAGAGCCCCTCCCTCCAACACCTAACGAAAAGTTAAAATTTTCTTATTGGCTCACTTAAACTACGTTTTGATGACGTTGCTGAAGGGGACGGCGAAAAATATGTAATAGAGTAATATCGGTTACGGGGAGGGTGACATTAAACTCCGCCCATTCGCCCTTTTGGAGGCAGAATTTAACATGAGCTCTACAGCCACCAGAAGGTGACTCCATCTGTTGGCTTGTTAATTTCATTGGCTGAAAAACCAATGACGTCTCACTCCCCCCCTCAGCAAATATAACTCTATTCCTTTCTACCTCTGTCGCGATAACCCGCCTCTTATTTGATACCCCCACCCCCGGCCTGGTGAGGCGCTGTCAAAGGCTTAGTACAGACTAAATAGGATGATGGAAGTGTAGTCGAATTGACTAGTTCTCAGCAAGTCTCTAACATTACGAAGTAGAGGAAGTTCATACTTATGGAACATATCTTGTAAACTTATGATATTACTGTAGTATATAAAGTATTATTTTCCCGTTAATTAGTTAACAAGCTTAATTTTATTTTATACATTTTTTTCTTGGTCCATAATCCATATTGACACGATTAATTAATAGAATACCCTAATGACGATGTTCTCGTATATTTATTTATTTATTTCCGCATTATTTTACGATTGTTTATTTGTTTTTGGTTTATATATTTTTAACTCTCTGGTTTAAAATACATCTATGCAAGCGCAAAAAAATAATACTGTAATATATCACTACAATGATCTTTATAATATTTATATTTATATATATATATTTATAAGAGGAGACTTAATTAAGATGAATTAAAAATACTATAATGTAATTAAAGTTTACTACGTAAATTGTAATTAAAATTAAATAGAAAATTCTTGGGAATAAATGGGAGATAATTAAATTTAAAATAAATATTTTTTTTGGTGGATTAAAAAGACTCGATGACGTCATCTACAACCGGATGTTACGTCAGCTTTTCCTAATTTGATTATCTCAGCAGGTTTTTATCTTTTTTCAATAGCATCGCAAAGAATTATTTTTTATATTTTTTATTTTTATTTTTTTTTTTTTTTTCAATGAGATCCTATTCTATTTATATTTAATTTTAATTAATTTTAAATGTGCCCGCGACAATTCGAGTTAAGATTAAAAAGAAAACTACGATAAATTTCCTGAATTATTTTTTTTTCACCTTCATCATTGTTATATCACATCTTTCCCAAAACTATAATTATGTATTTAACAATCTTAGTTAAATTTAAATTGAATGCAAATTGAACTCTTCACTATTAACAAATTTACCCAAGACCTCAATCTTTAAATTAATAAGATATAATAAATATTAAACTACATTACCTCAAAAAGCAGGAAATAACAGCTATAACAAAAACTAACAGAATTTCGCGCCTTTTTTAACGTATAGTTGGTACCTACAATAAATTCTTACTATTTTACAAACAAAATTATTTATCATTCTCCATGTGTGTTAGTAATTAAAATTAGTTTAATTTTTAAAAGTTGGTGAAGGGAATTAATGAAGGAAGTTAATGAAAGTTAAAGATATTTAGGAAAGAAAATTTAAAAAAAGAAGAAATCATTTAATTTTTTTAATTAATTATTTTCGCGTTTAATTACGTTATTTAATTTGTCTACCGTGAATAAATAAAATCTTCTTTATCTCTGTTGTATTTTATTTATTTATTTAATATTTGTTTTCTTATGTTACGTAATATATATATTTTACTTAAGCCTTTTTTAAAGCTTTTTCTCTATATTTTTAGTCCATAAACCCAGTGTTGACCAGTTTGTCCAAGAAGAACTTAACATCGGTCAGCTCAGAATTACGGATGCCCAATGATTTCAACATGGATACATCACCGGATTCAACAGCGGTAAAGACGTTTCGGAGATGCTCCAAATCGGAACGCATCAAGTGAAGAGCTTTACCAAAGTCTTCGAGCGTTTCACTTTCTTTACGATTAAAAAGATTTCATTTACGCGGAAAAAATATTTAGGTTAATTTGATTTTAATTGGTTAGGGTGCGGAAATGATTATTATATTAAAAAGTGCGGGGACGAGATAAGATTATAAGTCATTCACAAGCAAAGCAGAGCAAGAGTACTCAATTAATTTAAAAGTTGAGTGCGGAACAAAGGTCAAAGGGTTACTTATGCCGGTGCCTTTCATCTAGACATCATCGGGCCTATTTCTTTAGGGTAAAGTTAGAAAACTTATGAAAACATAAGTAGGGGGCAAGAAGCGATATCAAGTTTCTAGCTTTATCTCCAGTCCAAACGTAGGACCGGAGTTAATCCCCGCCTCTAAATTACAACCAGCATGTCATTGGTTCTTGAAAACTCACGTCAGCGCGACGCGAATGACGAAAATTACGTATTTTCCGACTGAGGAGAGGCGAAATAGCCAGGCCTCCTTTTACGCCCCCCCCCTTGTATTTTGAAAGGGGGACTGGGACTATGGCGCGATAATACTTAGGCAACTTATACCTTCTCCCTAGTAAACTAGTTATCACTTCTTGTAGGGGGTAAGTGTTAAAAAAAATTGGGTTTACATATCAATGTCCGTCTGTAACGTCGCCATCTGGCCACGCACTACAGTGTAATTTAAGATAGAATTAACTATAGATTTTCAATTGTTGGTCAGGGCCCACTTATACATTGCAACAGATGGGCACTTGTCCACGGGTCCCTTATTCATATACAGCGTGTTTGTGATAAGTGTGCCATAAATTAACGGGTGCGTTCTTTGTGTCAAACCAAGTGGAAAGTGTCACCACAACATTTATTTACGGAGATGTGGGCTCTAAAACATTGATGGGCCTCTAAAACAATTAAGGCAATGGTAATAATACACGTGAGGTAATTAGCTTTACTTTACTAGCGTTCATAGACGACTGAAGGCTGCTATGTGTTACTAGGTCTATAATGTGAGACTATTTCCTTGTTTTAGGGGCCCATCAATGTTCGGGAGCCCACATCTCCGTATAACTAAATGCTGTAGACCCCATGTTCTGGTGACACTTTCCACTCAATTTGTCCTTAAAAACACACCCTTAATTTATGCCAACTTATCAGAAACACCCTGTATACTTTTTGAATATGGTTCCCAGTATACCGACTGCATCGCTTGAGGGCCTATAAAGCTTTTAGGGCGGGCACTGTTGACCAACTAGTTGAAATCCCGAAAATAGGTAGGCGGTACGATCATCTATCTACCCAACCCTGCTTATGCCTTAATCGCAATTAAAATTTCAGCGCCTTTGGCTACAAGAGTCAAACATTCGAGAGATTAAAAAATGCAAAGAAATCAATATGTAAAGTAAACAGTACGTTGCATAATTTCCAAGACTGGGTGAGTTCAGCGTTTTATTTTAAGTGCATGCATCTTTGCAGTGATTAAAGTAGTAAAATTTATCCATGCGAATAACGTGCGTAGAACAAAACCTTTTAAGCAATTAAATTAAAATTTGTATTCAGATACACTCACGGCTTTTTAAATAAATTGAATCTCTGACTAGGGTGCTATTGTTTTTTTTCTATCCTTAATTTCAGTCTCTTTTAATTTAGAAAGAAAAACTTTCGTCGCGATGGTACTTGAATAATTAAACAAAGACATTGGTAACTAATCATTGTCTTCGGATCTTATTCTCTTCCATCTTTTATTTAAAGCCACGAAGCTTCTTACAAAGAGACAGAAAAAAAACGGACCTCGTGCCTTTTTTTAGAGCTCTTCCAAAGTTTGTTTTCGAATTATGTGGGGGAGGGAGGGGGTGAAATAAAGACTAATTAGAGCCTAAGAGAACTAAATTCTCTAAATGTACTAATGGAGGGACCTATTTTTTACTTTAAATTAATTGAAACTTGTAATTAAACATTTCATGATTAATTTCGTTTCAGTATTAAGGACTGCGCTATAATCAGGCGCACTTGTCAAGAAGCTATGTTCAATCCAAGCCTTTTCCTTAGCTTTTACGAGACCCAACTATAGACGTTGGTGTATAGATATTAGGCTATGTTCTTCTAAAAAGCACCCAGCGTTGCCCGTTGGGATACTATTACAAGGGCGTGCCAACTACGGGGGCAGCGGGGGCGAAGGCCCCCGCTCAAATTTTCAACTCTATGGGACTTTAACAATAGGCAGCCATTTTGCCCCCGCTCCAGTAGAAAATTTTGGCTCATGTTGGCACGCCCCTGTACTATTACAGCCGCCATTTTAAAAGATGGCGAAAAATGGAACGCAAAAAAACAGTCTATAGGATTAAGGGAATCAGTGTACTAAATATTAGTGAAATCCGATGAAACACGCTGACGTTATTCCAGAAATTAGGTTTTTTACTTTTCAGGCCACCATTTTTCAAGATGGCCGCGGATTGTTAAAAATTTTCCTATGGCGTCCCTTCTACTTAAGAGTAACGTCCCTGCAGCCTTCTCGGTACAACGCTTTTGGGCTTCACATTGCTTATAAGTTAGTCAGTCGGGACTTTTAAATCTAACATATTCTAACTTAGCACCTTGGGAGCGATTCCAGAGAAGAGCTAAGGAAAAGGTCAGGGGTCAAACTTCAACTCAACAAGTGTCCTTGTTCGTCCATGAGCCTAAATTAATTGTGGGAAGGCTATAGCTAAGAGGAGGGGACATACAGGTTCATTCAGCTTGACCGCCACGTAAAAAGAGTACGTTGAAACCAATATGGCGTCATGTTTTATCTAGATATCTATTACGTAACAGTTTTTTTAAACGTTGGCAATGTATGTATGTCGCTTAATTTATTCCTTAACCAAGCTTTTCGGTATAGATAAGAGTTGGGCCTTGGCTTATTGCCCCCCCCCTACTCTTTTTAAATGGGAAGGCACTTTTCACTGGAAGTATGTCTGGATGCGTTTTTATCAGATCGTTTTACATAATTAACTAATTAAGTTGAGTAACTCCTTTTTAAAAGAGAGAGAACAAACTGTCAAGCAGTCAAGAAGCGATGAAAAGTAAACAAGTGCACATAGGTACAGGAACTGTAATGGTTTTACAAAATTGAGTTCCACACGATAGTGACGAAACGTCAACAATAATAAACTAAATAATGCAGAAATACTATAGACCAAATAATATGATTTGACGAAACATGTGCGTTTCAAAATGCTATTTATAAAACGGCAAAAATGGTTGCGTTAAGCCTTGGCCAAAAAAGATTTTATAGCGTGCAATCAAAAGATATATAGGCAAAACAATTCCATTTCAAACTTGGATTGTAACTTGATCCATTTTCAATCAGTGTGGGATCATGCGGTATCGTTTAGGTTTACCAACATATGTTTCAACCAATAGAAAAATTGACAATGACTTACCAGAGAGCGCTACGGCCACTTGCTGCACACCACCCAAAGGCGCCAAGGCGTCCCTTGCCTTAGGTCCGAAGAGTTTTTCCAAGTAATTGGGTCCATGGTTCGATATCAGAGTTTGCAGAAAGTTGAGCGTCTCTTCAACCGGAGGCCGTTTGGCTATTTGATCAAATGAAACGAAAATTAATAAGGATATTGCGTTTTTTAGAAGGCACGCGCGATCGTTTTACGGTTTCTTTTTTACAGAGAATAAAGCCTATCAGTGGCGTCGCTAGGCCTTTTGGGGGGGGGGATAGCCCCCCCAAATTCCAAGCTTAGCCCCCCCAAAATTATCCGTAAACCCTACCAAAAATTGCTGTTAGCAACCTAAAATTCTGTAGCAATATATAAAAAATTATAATGATAGATTCGTTAAGTTTCATCTCTGCAGAGATGAATTTCAATATCAAACAGTACAATTTTGAAGAAAAGAACAGATGGAGACAAGTAAAATGTTTCATGTTCTTTCGAACATAGTGTGGACTAAAAGCTAACCAAAACTAAAAATAAACTAAAGACGAGTGAAAATCCTTTATAATCGGTTCCGTTTTTATCAATAAAAGGTTGTATATCTTTAAAATACGAATAATTTAACGTTGACACAAATTTACGGATAGTTTTAAAGGTCTACACATTTTCCAATGAAACCATTATGCAATTTTTTTTATTAAGTTCTTATAATAACTAGTTTGCCCAGATTTAGCCCCCCCCCCCAAATTTCAAACCCTAGCGACGCTACTGAAGCCTATTATTGACCTAATAATCTCGAAGTATTTTCAATTAGGTTTAGAACAAAAAAACATCCGCTGGAGGAATTGAATTTCTATGTTATACGATAACGTAAAAAATATTAGGAAAAGGTTTTTGTGATAAGATTGTTCTTGGATATCGAGGCAATAATTTCAAATTATTCAACAACTCGGGTGTTAGACGGCATAGTATTCATAGTGTTTTAGGCTTAAAATAGGTTAAAGTTGGGTTTTGTTAGGCTTAAAATAGGTTAAAGTTGGGTTTTGTTAGGCTTAAAATAGGTTAAAGTTGGGTTTTGTTAGGCTTAAAATAGGTTAAAGTTGGGTTTTGTTAGGCTTAAAATAGGTTAAAGTGGGGTTTTGTTAGGCTTAAAATAGGTTAAAGTGGGGTTTTGTTAGGCTTAAAATAGGTTAAAGTGGGGTTTTGTTAGACTTAAAATAGGTTAAAGTGGGGTTTTGTTAGACTTAAAATAGGTTAAAGTGGGGTTTTGTTAGACTTAAAATAGGTTAAAGTGGGGTTTTGTTAGACTTAAAATAGGTTAAAGTGGGGTTTTGTTAGGCTTAAAATAGGTTAAAGTGGGGTTTTGTTAGGCTTAAAATAGGTTAAAGTGGGGTTTTGTTAGGCTTAAAAAAGGATAAAGTTGGGTTTTGTTAGGCTTAAAAAAGGTTAAGGTTAGGTTTTGTTAGGTTTAAACACCACAATTAAGTTTAAGCCCGACATTTGAAAAGGGATTTAAAGAAAACTGCATTAAAAAAAGGAATGTCCACTTACCAGCGGTGCAAAGTCTCGGGTCCTCATCGTAACCATCTTGGCAATCAGCGGCGCCGTCGCACAAATACTGAATAGAGATGCAAACTGGATTTCCGGGAGTTGAAGTTGGACACCGGAAAGGCTTGGTCGGTTGGCATCGGTCCGCTGGATCTAATTCCGCTGTAAAACCAAGAAAACAAAATCGAATCAGTACCTCGTGCGTCATTACAACCCAAGTGGGCAAAACACAATTACAAAAATAGACCTAATTACAACAGAACACCTACTCCGTTTCATTTAATGTTCAAGCTTAATAATTAGATCCCCTAGACGACCAAAATGGAAAGAAAGGAAAGGAAAACGACACAAATATGCAAATAATTCATTTAGGTAAAAATTATTTTCCAAAAAGGAAAATTTCTCTTCCACTCCAATGATATTATCACACCGACGCACGAACCTTATGACGTAATAGGTCCATTAACACCCTTTCTCCTATATCCCTAACCTGTCAAGATTTATTTAAAAGCTTGCTCGTAAATGATATTTTATGCCAAATCAATATACAAAGATGGGGGGAAACTCTACGTTAAGGACAAGGTAATTTAATACCAAAATTAAAGGCTTGTAGACCCTCCTATTTTGCATCGTTCAGTCTAAGGTTAAACTGACTTATTTTAATGACTATAGGCGAAAATATCCTTGGCGCATTACGGAAGGGTATATAGTGGCTAGATAATGCATACAAGGAATACCCTTTTACGTTGTGTGAGATTGTTACGTATTCCTAAAAAGGTTGAAAGGTAACCTGCTGCAATAAAGATTCGTCTGCTCTCTCAAGACACCGATTTTATAGCAGACTAAAATTAATACTTATTTCTTCACTGCGTGAAAACCATCTCTAGGGTACTAATTAACTTCGTCTTAAATTTAATTATAATTTAATGATCTCTTAGCTCCCTCGAGATTAAATACTGAAACCCGAATTCAAATTTGTTACGAAATTAGGTCCAAGCTAGTATCTACTCTAATTGATTTACATAACTAATTAACTCCCATTTCTGCAATATCGTAAATAGATCAAAAGTTGTTTGGGAAGTTTGTCATTAGGGAATTGTAAAATAGTTAATTTTGCTCAATCACAAACGTCCTTGATTTCGATCGAGCGTTTAATAGCTGATGACCTAATTCATACATAAGTACCAGGTCAAGGGTTACGATAAAAATCTAGCCCTAACTTATGCCAAAAGGTACTTGGCAATGGCAGGTGGCGTTTCCTCAATTGTAAATTGTAAGCCTAACGTTTCAAAGTCTTAGCAATACGGGCCTTGGCAATCTCAATTATGAACTTAATATTATTGGTAATCAGTCGAAGGCCGGAAGAGAATGGGAGATAAGATGATGACGGGTTAGGTCAGGGGAAGCGATAGAGTTCCACTAAGCCTCGATCTATATAATCCTCCCTGCTTTGATCAAGTGGAAACTATGGCTCAATGTTTATAATACTCTAAAAGACCCGACATTTAACCGACTGGAGTAAAAGCTGCTCTCGATAAGACCAAACCGTAACCAAACCAACTAACCAACAGCAGGACTAGGGCTTCTAAATTGAAATGTTCGATAGGACAATATTTACCAACTAAACCATACTTTCCTCCCTACGCCCCCTGCGGTCCCAATAACGTTGGAACCGAGGCGTTGGATATTATGGAAAGAAGAGATTCAAATTAATACAAACACGCTATTGAAATAGATCCCTATTACATTTGGGCAACTATCCAAGACCTCGATGTAACCAGACTGCAAAGGTGTACCTTCGGATGTTTGAATTACTTAATTAAGACCATTCATGGACGTTATGGTTCCAAGGGGGCGAAAGAGTCTCCATTATTAGGCAAACTAAGTTCACAGTCACTTGGGAGTGGCTAGTGTTGTATGGAAGGCCAAACCCAATTTTGGTCTTAATGACAAGCAATTTGGACTTTCAGTGTAAGATTTAAGAGCCTAAGGAACAGGTCAGGCAAAGGAACTCTATAACATACACTGTCCCATCTCAACGGAGAGAGACAGATAGAGAGAGAGGAGGATGCAGTGTTTCTTAATCGGATTTGTTTAAGCTAATTAGAGCAATCAACGAACATTCTAAATTATACAAGGCTTAATTTCAAGGCAAAATAATTACGCTCCCATTTATTAATCACATTTGGGTCTTGAAATTGTCTCTCCTTCTTGATTATTTATGTACGGTCATTAATTTTAATTTAACGTCTATATTTCGACAAGACTATTAATACCTCTTGATAAGTAACGTCGTCAATCGGCTCCCATAACTTATCTCATCATCAAATTGTTAAAAGAAAGAAAGCCTAACAAAACCCAATTTTTCATCTAGGGCTTCTTAAAGCCTAGCTCTTTTTCTCCCTCTTCAATGACATATCGTAAACTTTCCGAACCATTAAATTTGGCGCCAATACTCGGATAAATGTTAAAATCTCCGTAAGAAAAAGAAAATCATTCAAATATGAAAGATGGGACGGAGATATTTGGCGCCAAAAATCGCGCGCAACAATGCGTGGTTGCGTCTTATTTTTATTTTGCCGCCATTTCTCACGTGAAAATGGGGCGAACCATTAATAATAAATAAGGAATAAAATGCTGCTGCAACAACCGATATTTTTTTATGGCAACAAAAGAAATTGTTGGCAAAGGTTAAAGATATTGTAACTTTTTGAAAAGTAGTTTTACGTATCCCATAAATCTGCGATGGACAAATGGAGGTGATGGCACTAGCGAGCCTTACAAACTTAACACTTAAAGATCCCTAAGTCCCCGGTGGGTTTTTGGCCGAAAAAATAACGTTACTTCCGTTACCCTTATACAAACAGAAGGAAGTGAACGTCGTCGTCGTGGTACCGAAGGATAGGTAAATCTAATTTTTGTTTTCCCAGCCAATTAATGGCAACTAATGGTTTCGTATGGACCCAGGAAAAAGAGGGCAAAGGGACCCATATTTACGTAGCAATTTCCGCCACCCGGCCAAAAAGGAAACGTTCGGTTCTAAAAGGAAAATTGAACATGAGGTCGAAGGAAACTGGAGCGAACGGTTTTCCTATATTTTTCCTTAGACCAAGGCTTAGTCTATAAACGTGTCTGCTAGAGTTTAGTTCCAAGTGGAATTGGCACCAAAGTCGAAACCAGTGATAGAGTTTTCCCGCCTTTTCCTCAATATTAGGCTTAGCGAAGCGTGACCGTATATCTGGTGGACGACGTATCTTTGTCCTTACTGGATTCTTCCATTGGGATGGTCCTCTCCCGCATGCAGACAATCCCCTAAAATTCTTCGCGCCGGTGATAAAATAGGCCTAGGGATTTTCTGGTGAGCATCGAGGAAAAAAAAAAAGAAAGGTAGATGGTGACAGAGAAAGCCGCTTTCGAATTCTATCCTCCTAAGAGGATTCATTCACAATATGCCGGAAAGTACGGATAGAGATAGCCAAGACTCACACCTTAGTTTTCGCGCCTAAGTCAAATCGAAGCCTTTTTCTTGAAATAGGAAAATAATATCACCTTGAGCGAAAGGTATATGGACCTAAACAATACCCTTATCTTAAAGAAAAGGCCCGTCCTAGGTTTTTCTTCATTCGAAATACTATATAAAATAATGAATATTTCAAATTGAAACTCTTTTCTATCTACAATATTTAAGACATGAGCAGTTAAAAATTTACCACAGCCTGGGCTTTAGGCTTAGCTGTAAGGTCGGGTATACATACATCAAATAGGAATGATAAGTAGCCATTTTCTCAACGTATCTATAGGCTGGTTTTGTGGAACGACGAACTTTATCTCGAGAATAATATATCTCGCTGCGCGTTGAACCTAGCGCGCAAGCACACGACCTCGCGTTACTACCAACAGAAGTGAGATGAGACTAGAAGTGAAGGGCTCTAGCATTGATAGTAGATCCTGGCACTAGTGAACAAATTTGAGGATTTTATGCTGCTTCCCACGCGCCTACACTACTGAGAAAAAAATTGGTTGAGTTCCAAAAAAATTTCTTACCCCCTTCCCCTCAACCTAAAGCGGCCGAACACGGACGCGGCTCCTTGAATCTAGTTCGGCCGTCTACCACCGCGAGCTTCTCGCGTTTTGGAGTGAAAATTCAGAAACCGCTACTAGAGGGCCAACCGTTCTTGAGTTATCAAGAATATTCACTTTCGCCGAGTGAAGAATTTGGTACTTCTGGTCTCATCTCACTTCTGCTATTATTAAGGCCCAGCCCTTGGGCCATCTTGTTTTATATTGTAGTTATACACTCTTTGTTCCCAAATTTCGAATAAAAATAGGAAAAACAAAGATCTAACAGGAGTCTGTTCCTTTAAGTACAAGCGAGTACTTGTTGTCTAAGAATTGCGAAGTAAATTTTATTTTTATTACCAACAAAAGAGCTCGTGCAATTTATTATAATTCTCAGACAATACAAATTTCTAGTCTTGAGGCCTGCCTGACGAAAGGATTATGCTAAGCCTAATGATTAATCGTGAGTTCCTTCCTTTCGTGCATCTTATGAACCGATTTATTGAAGAATAAGAAAGAAGACTAAAGATCTCGAAGAAGGACTTATTCTTAGAGATTAAATTCGATCAAACAAATCGTACACTCTCAATCATGAAGGACTAGGACTATAATTCACAAAGCACTATTGTGTGAAATATTAAGTGATATTTGAATTTTATGGTCTCTCGTAGCTTGTCTTTCAAAGTTCGAGAAGGAAGAAGAAAATTTAGGAAACGAGATTGACGTGATTTCCGGATACGTGCCGTTTCATTAATCTCCCATCAACTAAGGAAAAATTTATTTTTCACTGGAAATACTACACGGTTTTACAATAATGGGGTGGTGGTAGGAAGATCGAAGTACAGTTGGTTCTATGGGAAATTTTGAGTCGAAAATGTTCTATGAGACTTGCCTTAAGGGACACCGTCGTGTGTTTGACAAATGACGCCCTTAAATTTTAGTGTTAAAACCATAACTTGTTTTGGGTGTCTCTTAGACCAGAATGTCACAAAACATTTCGACTCTAATATTGATCTCTTGCTGTACTTCCGGTCCTACCATTCATTTTGGAACAAACTGTAGATCATCATATCCCTGGTATGATTGAGAATGACCCATTCAACTTGAAAAGATTAGATCATCATATCTCTACCATGAAGAATTGAGAATAATTTAAATTCTCAGTAATTAATTACCACGAATAAAAAGTATTTTTTTTTATTTCCTGTCAAAGGTTCGCGAGGAAACCCATCAGGGGGTACTGATAATCGATTCCTCGACTAGTTGCTATTATAATAGGAAAGTCTTATTTAATTACTTTCCACAGCTGGACTAGCTAAGCCTACTTTTCAAGGCACTGCTCGCCAGCTAGATTAAAGTCCCGAGATACCAGTACAGTATCGGCCTTGATGAAGAAGGTAAAAAAGGTTTATATTATCATAAGATTTCTTCCATAAGTTTGTCACTGGTTACAAACTGGAGCTTGTCATGAAGTGACGTAGGTCATAGATTCGAGGTAAAGCGACGCGCGGTCAAAGGCTTAGTACAGACTAAATAGGAAGATGGACCATGCAAAATTAACCGAGTGTAGTCAATTCGTGGGTCGTTTTGGAACTAGCTCTCAGTAAAGGCCTTTTAGACATTTGACTCAAGTAGATGATGCCAAAAGGTTGAGTCACGAAAAATTGTTCCGTGATCAATTTATAATTTGGTGATTCAACTTGTTTTCACACGTCCCAACTAGTTTACGCAACTCAAGTTGACTCATATAAATTAGTCAAAAGGTTGTATCGATTCGTTTGTAAGGGCCTTAAGTCATGCACTAGCATTACGAAGTATAGGTAGTGTCATACTTATGGAACATATCTTATAAACTTATGATACTGTACAATTTCCAACGAAGATACTAAAGACTAAAGGTACACTGCCGGATGCGGGATGAATACGTGGAGAAGAAGGAAGACCTATACGGTTCAAACTCCCTGGTCGTGTATTGGATTTTAATGAAAGCGGGGACCCTGAATAACCTTAATCTCTTGGACATTTGCCTAGAGAGTACAGTAGCTACTATAGTGCCCATTACCTATCCACGCATTTTGGTACGGTCAGAGTCTTTAGAGTTAGCTACTAGCTACTGCGTCGTATGAGGAGGAGAGATCCGTAACCCCATTGTGTCACGGTGACGTTTCCCAAGAGAGACTTCAATGACTTGGAGAGAAGGACCGCTCGACCTAGACGGTTGAACCCAAGGGACAGTTCTTATCGAGGGACCAGGTTTTGATAAGGCAGAAAATGACTATATCCAGGATTCTGTATAAGCGCACAATTCGTGGATCACCCACCCTAATTTCAGAACGAGATAAGATGATATATGCCTAGAAGGTGAACGTAAAACAAATTATGTCCCTATTTGCTCTTGCAACGGAGGAGAAATTTACGCAATATACATTTTGTAGTTATAAAACTATCTTGGATACAGCAGGTGTAAAATTTGTAGCCATAAATCCTGTCTATAACATTATTATAACCCTTGTTATGCTGCAAGTTTAGTGCCATATTCCCAGGTATATATTATTTTTAACTTTGAGGTATCCATTATACTTATCTTTAGATTTTAAAATAAACGTGATAATAATGTGATAAGCTAATCACTCCACATGTGTGATTATTTCCTTGTTAATAGGGACCAATGTTTGGAACTCATATCTCTGTAGCTGAATGTTGTAGATCCCACGTTCACGGACACTTTCCCGCTCAGTATAAGTTAAGATAGACTTAACAAGAACACCCTTTGTATACTGTAATTTACCGAAACACACTGTCAAAGGTAGGTTAGATTAGATTTGGTTACGTAGCTTTAGGTTTGGTTATGTTGAGTTAGGTTATGTAGCTTTAGGTTTGGTTATGTTAGGTTAGGTTATGTAGCTTTAGGTTTGGTTATGTTAGGTTAGGTTATGTAGCTTTAGGTTTGGTTATGTTAGGTTAGGTTATGTTAGGTTAGGTTATGTAGCTTTAGGTTTGGTTATGTTAGGTTAGGTTATGTAGCTTTAGGTTTGGTTATGTTAGGTTAGGTAGCTTTAGGTTTGGTTATGTAGCTTTAGGTTTGGTTATGTAGCTTTAGGTTTGGTTACGTTAGGTTAGGTTATGTAGCTTTAGGTTTGGTTATGTTAGGTTAGGTTATGTAGCTTTAGGTTTCGTTATGTAATGTTAGGTTAGGTTATGTAGCTTTAGGTTTGGTTATGTTAGGTTAGGTTATGTAGCTTTAGGTTTGGTTATGTAGCTTTAGGTTTGGTTATGTAGCTTTAGGTTTGGTTATGTAGCTTTAGGTTTGGTTATGTAGCTTTAGGTTTGGTTATGTAGCTTTAGGTTTGGTTATGTAGCTTTAGGTTTGGTTATGTAATGTTAGGTTAGGTTATGTAGCTTTAGGTTTGGTTATGTTAGGTTAGGTTATCTTTATAAAGCATACCCCACAAGTAAAATATTACAATATTTTGTCTGTTTGTATGCCTGTGATTCTGGATATCCAAAAGTAAAATTTTACCACTTAAGGTAAAAGCGTAACGTATCATCATGTCCTCTTTGCTCCCCTCGACATCAACAGAGAAACATAACGTAACCAAACTAGTGAACTGAATACTCTTAAATTACATGACTAACTGATCAGAGCCACTCATAAAACGCGCGCAATCATGAGAAAATTCGCCATAGGAAATTACTACGTTGCTAGTGGCCACTTAACGGTATTCCACGCGAGACAATATTAAATGAATACAAATACTTTGATACCCAATTAACTTCAACTAAATCTTTCTTAAAGAGTATCCGAGGTTCGATACAGTAGAAAAGGTAGCTCTGCTACAAAAAAACAAGGATGGAAAAAAGGGTATAAGACTGCCTGCAGGGTAACAAATTCCCTTATGGAGTGCAGAGTGGCTCTCTCTCCCTCACTTGGACCTGTCTTATGGGTTCAAACATCGTTATTTAATGAAGAGTGAAAACTTTGCCAAACTGTAGCCTGGGTGGTCCTATAGCCTTTTTTTTACTTTAAAACACATCCTTCCTGTAACAGAAATAAGGAAAAAGGGTCCCTGTAAAAAAGGAAGACTTGACGTTCCTTTAAATTGATTCCTCTAGAGCATCGTCACGCTTCGTAGAACCCTTCAGGAAACCACTTTTTGTTCTTTTTTCGTCCGTTTTTACCGAGCACTGTCTAAGCCTTGGCCTATCTAAAACTCTCTTGTCTTTGAAATTGGCGACGAAATTTAGGTATCGTCGTGCTCTAGGCCTAAAGAGAGCGTCTAAAAATAGACTTTGTTAAATGCCCCCAACCCCCAAGCTAGAAATGTCACAAACACAACGTGCAATTGCTCGCAAAAGAGTTGATTTTAGACGAAACCATTGAAAGAACTTAAGCCTTGGCTTCTAAAAAAATTGCTTAATTTCTTTTTTCCATTTTTCAAAACCTTACACACCACACATCCTCTACAATGTTTCTATTCTTAGATTGAATTCTCATCCGTGAAACGAATTTTCCGTGATAAGCACGACCACATTTTATACCTTTTGAAAGGAAAAAAATTACCTCTAAAATAATTGACTTTACTCGCCAAAGGGGATTTTAAGGGGCTGGTGCCTCTCCTTCTGAAAGTCAAATTTCGTAGGATAAACCAAACCCCCCCCCCCTACTTCTCCCTCAAAGCAAAAATTTTATTATCTCAAAAAGCAACGAAGCGGATAGCAGAACAGTGAAGTGGTATGTTCTTAAAAAAAGCAGACCATCAGAAACACTAGGAAAAAGAATGAGTTTGGATAGCTAAGCCTAACCTCAGGAGCTATAAAAAAATAACATATCTGGCTAAAAGATAAGTCTGAAGAGCGTATAGGCTTAGGTGTATTTCAATTTTAATTTTCAATATTGACAAAGGTATAGATAGTAAACTCTAAAGGGGCTAGAGAAATTTTCTCCTTCGATTCTTAAACTTTAACCCCGTTTCAGGGTTGCCAGTAATCTGCGACAACATCTCCTGTAGATTTGGAACTGAATTATACTGAATCGAACAGATCTACAAGCTTTTCAGTCGTCTCTTGTAGATAGCGATTGAATTACACTCACAAGTGACTGGCAACACTCCTCTCTCTTTTTCTCTCCTTGTCACCAATAACAAATTGCTTGCGTTTTGGCATCAAAGGAAATATATATCTGAATTCCACTAACCAGCTCATGTTTTCCCATAATCATCGACAGCCTCTAATGAAAAGCATTCATAAGAGGCTTGATAATGTGCGAGATATTTCCTCCCTTTGGTGTCTAAACATGGGCATGTTCATTGGAAGCGAGGCAAGTCAAGAGGGCGATAGTGTCTAAACGTGGGCATGTTCATTGGAGGCAAGTCAAGAGGGCGATAGTGTCTAAACGTGGGCATTTTCATTGGAGGCAAGTCAAGAGGACGATAGTGTCTAAACGTGGGCATTTTCATTGGAGGCAAGTCAAGAGGACGATAGTGTCTAAACGTGGGCATTTTCATTGGAGGCAAGTCAAGAGGACGATAGTGTCTAAACGTGGGCATTTTCATTGGAGGCAAGTCAAGAGGACGATAGTGTCTAAACGTGGGCATTTTCATTGGAGGCAAGTCAAGAGGACGATAGTGTCTAAACGTGGGCATTTTCATTGGAGGCAAGTCAAGAGGACGATAGTGTCTAAACGTGGGCATTTTCATTGGAGGCAAGTCAAGAGGACGATAGTGTCTAAACGTGGGCATTTTCATTGGAGCCAAGTCAAGAGGACGATAGTGTCTAAACGTGGGCATGTTCATTGGAGGCAAGTCAAGAGGACGATAGTGTCTAAACGTGGGCATGTTCATTGGAGGCAAGTCAAGAGGACGATAGTGTCTAAACGTGGGCATGTTCATTGGAAGCGAGGCAAGTCAAGAGGGCGATAGTGTCTAAACGTGGGCATGTTCATTGGAGGCAAGTCAAGAGGGCGATAGTGTCTAAACGTGGGCATGTTCATTGGAAGCAAGCCAAGAGGACAATGGTGTCTGAACGTGGGCATATTCATTGGAGACAAGCTAAGAGGGCGATGGTGTCTAAACTTGGGGATGTTCAGTGGAGGCAAGCCAAGAGGACAATGGTGTCTAAACGTGGGCATGCACGCCATAATATCACGTTTCGGTTTTGAGTAACAAGGTTGTTCAGATTGTCAGAGAGTCAGATTCTTCTTTAGACATAGACCCAACGAAAAAACCCCATTCGGTATGTCTGAGGTGCTACTTAACCTTCAAGTGACAAACCAACCAAAGATGAAGCTATATACTAAACCCTAACGATGTATCTTTCCACTGGTATGAACTTAAAGGATTATACGTCCCCTATCTTTTAACCTCTTAATTTTTTTCCCTTACCACGCGAGTCTGGGATGCTGAGGATGCTGGAAATCCAGGGATATGAACCCTCGGGGTACTTTATAAGCCTAAATTTTCTTGAACCAATTCTTGGCACGTTTAAGTAAGATCGTGGGGGGTTTTTTCTCGAGGACTTTTTTTAGATACTTTTATAAGAGATTAAAGAAGACTTCGCACCCCTAAGAGACATATATATACACCACGGATACTACGAGGAAGATGGGTAAAGAGAAAAGATAAAAAAACTATAGCCAAGGCTTACAATAAAAGGATTTTATTTTTCACTTGGTAAAGAAATGGTGGTGGTGGTGGTGGTGCTACGTTCTATAGTAGGGAAGCTTAAAGGTCAGTTGACTGACTCTCCTTGGGAATATTAAGAAAGTTGACAGTGCATGGTTGTAGAGATGGTAAGGGTCACAGAGGGATGAGTGTGGAAGCAAAGGCTTAGGATAAAGTGGATTTTTATTATTACGATTATTTTCAGACCAACCCACTCTTACTTTTACTCTCTCCCGAAAGATTCTATTCCTCCCTTGGGAATTCAATAAACTAGTAGGCTTAGAAAAATATTCCCTTTCATTAGGGAATATTTCTATTTTATTAGAGAATTTTATGCTAGAAATTTGGAGCTTCTTTATTTCTTATAACTTATTCCGTTTGCTGCTAAAAAAATGTGCCTGTTTCATTTATAAATCGAGGAATACATATAGCCACTAGGAATTATTGTGCCCCATATATTCCATGTTCATTGCTATGGGGGTTTTGTGGGCCGGGCTTGAGTACTTTCCGTCACACTTCATAATTTTGACGTTCCATTGGGGTCGCCAGGAAGAGCTCCGAGATCTCTCCATATTTTGTTGAAACTCATCGCTCTAGCTCGGAGGACCTGATCTAGTTGCTCCCAATGAAAGACCAAAGTTTTTTCAGAGCGGTTATGTGACGTCAGAGCTCCATTTTGATTGGGATCAATCCGGGAGCAAATCGGGAGAGACCGACTGGGTAATTGGAAGACGCGCCTCCGTCTCGGAGCCGCTCGTCTTATACCCAATGAAAGTCGAATTTTGTTTTCGGAGCACTCCGGGAGCGCTCGGATCACCCCAATGGAAAACGCTATAACTGAGATTTCATTGGTTGGTATATAGCAAGGCGATCTAAGTAATGCGCGCTAGGTTCAACAGGCAGTGGGATAAATTATTCGCTACTATAACTTTTGAACTTACTTGAAGTTAGAATTTAAATCTATGAGACTACTACCTCTATGCTATGGTACATAATGGAAATGTAGGTACTCAACACTTGAATTTTGTTTCCATACCTTTGGGGAAGTGAAAGCTTTCAGAGTTTTATTTCCGTTCGGAAAACGTTAGTGGAAGTAAGGAAGTGGAAGAAGGGTGGGCCTAACTTAAAATCTTCCGATTGATGGTTACATCCGCCCAAGAAATTGAAAATTTATATAACATAAAAGACAGGACCCCCATGAATAAATCGAATAAGAAACAGAATTGAGTTGAAAGTACAATTTTTAAGCCTAAAAACTAAAAGTTATGTCTAAAAATTTTAACCGTTCCTGTAAGAGTGGGAAAACCCAACAATATCCTGGAAAACTGACATATTTTTATGCAAAAAAGGTAGCTAAGGTTATTTTTAGACCTAACGTTCCCAAAATTTAAAATTCAAGATGATGCTTAAAACGTGGGAAAACTTTTACCTCCTTAAGGGGCAGTGAAGTGCGTTCATTTTATTTGTTTCAGAATGATAAAATAGGTCGAAAAATGTTAGTATTATTTTTCATTTTAAGCCAAAAACATCTGAAATGAGTTCCGCCATGTGTAATTTCCCGCAAAATCTTACTGGTGGTCTCATTGGTCAAAAATAGCGGGAACGCAAAAAAGGGCTACAAAAATTATATGTTCTTAGGCTAAGCTAAATCACCTCTTCATTAATATTCTCGTGTTCCTTTCTTTGATTGGCTGAAATTCTAGCTGGTTGGATTTTGCGGGAAAATTCGGAAAATACGCAGAATAAAATGATTTACTAAAGCTTACTACACATTAGAGCATGTTGCAGCATTGCGTATGGTACGAATTTTAGCGTGCATAGAGTCGCCAGGTGGCGCTATGGCTGTTGGAACGCAAAATTTGGCGCGCAAATTCAAACGTTTAGAGCATATACTAAAACAGAAAGTCTCAACCCTTCACGCTCCCTTTACAAGGAAAAAAATGAACAAAGGCTTAAGGTTTACATCAAAACTGGGTGTTATAATAACGCTTCCGAGTATGAGTCATTATTAAGGGTAGAATTTTGGGGAGAACGAACGCTCCATGCAGACTATACAATGATATAACAGTTACGGAAGAGCTAGCGCGGGAAAACTTTAGCCTAAATTAGAGGTAAGCCAGGGAGGGGGGAAACCCTCGGGCAAAGGGGTCGCGTGACTATGTTAATTTTAAGGCCAAAGCAAAATTATATTTTTCCCGGCGTATAACTCGAGGCGTGGGAAAAATTTATCCCAGTAACCATGGTAACGACAGGTAGAACAATCGTGACCAGCAGCAAAACTGGCAGCTACAAGAACACGATCTTTAAACCTAAAAACCCCGTGACTTCCTGAGTTTACGTTAACAACAACTTATGGCCATTAATTTCCAACAAAAAATAAGGAAAAAAAATAAGTTGTTATTCTTAAAATTACTTTAGTATTTACTAAAGCATATAGTGCATTTTAATAAAGTGCTTGGACGATACGTGACAACGTGTCGCACTAGTTGTGACCATTTGAAATCAAATTTAATGGTTTCCATTCTAGAAGTGCTCGCCCAAATGTTAGAGTTGAAAGTGCACCTAATTATCTTTAAGGTGCCATGGTGCACAAGAAATTCCTTAATCAATAGTTGTTTGTTTGACCTTTATACACAGTCACCATTGGTTAATTTCAGAATTGGACTAAACCGCTTGGTTGCAGATATCACTAAAACACCAGGGGAGGGTTCTTTAGAAGTGGTTTGGTGATGGCATATCAGGGGTCAAACAACATTAGAAAACCGATTTCCATGAGTTCTTTAGGTTTTTCCCAATTTAATTCCCCGAGTTTTCCAGGTTTTTCCCCAGTGTAATGCCCCGTGTTTTCCATATAATTCCCTGAGTTTTCCAGGTTATTTCTCATATATGGAGTACCAACAAAATTAAGGGGATGGTTTTTTATAGTTGAAGCAATCCCTTCAGAGCAAACTTACTCAAATCTCAGGTTTTTTATAGTTGAAGCAATCCCTTCAGAGCAAACTTACTCAAATCTCAGGGTTTTTATAGTTGAAGCAATCCCTTCAGAGCAAACTTACTCAAATCTCAGGGTTTTTATAGTTGAAGCAATCCCTTCAGAGCAAACTTACTCAAATCTCATAAATTTCTTTGATTTACCCGAATTTTACTAATATTCTAAAATTTCCCCGAGTTTTCCAGGTTTGTATGAACCTTGCAACATATACAATAAACTCTTTCCGATTCCCAGTCCCTTACAACACCCAGCAAAGGCCAGGTAGTTTAGCAAGTTACCTATTACAAAGCAAGTACTTGTCCAATGGTCATTTACTCCCCATTTGAAAAAAGAAAAAAATTGTATCATTTTCTACTTCCTTTAACGGAAGCAGATTAATATACCAATATCCGAATCTAATTACGTTTCTGAAGTCCGAAAACCTTTATATCAATTTGTTCAAATAAAAGCAATCTGGGGGAAGGGACGGAGAATCAATTTATAATGTTCGAAGAACAAACCTAATTTAGATGAAATATTGTCTTTGTCCTATAATAGAATTTGAATGTCTCCTTACCGGCGACCTATAATTGAATTCAGACTTTTATACGGTCAATCATTAGTCTAGAGAAAAGACGCGATTTCAACTGACGTTGGTATTCAATCAGAAAGACTCGTTAAAGGGAGAGTGAAAGGTACAATAGGTTTCGTTAATTTATAGCAGAGTAACAGTGACATTATTCCATAAAGGTTTTTTTACATTTCTGGCCGCCATTTTTCAAGATGGCCACAGAATCGAAAAAATCTCTCTTATAGGGTACGTACAGCAGGGAGAAAAGAGGTAAGATGGAGTGGAGATGATGATGAGGCACTGAAATTCTGCCAGTTCACCTCGCCCCCTACCCTTCGCCAAAGTGCTGGAAATAAGAACATTGTCCAATAAAATTTTAAATTGTCTCATAATTTTTTTAAAAAAACTAAGGGGTCACTGGACAGTTTGATCAATAAATTTTCCGAAGTTTTGATAGCTTGACTATGGAGAAGTAACACTATTTTTGCATACTCCAGTGGACAAAGTCCTATAAATTTTCCAATCAAACAGGGGGTCACTGGACACATGCCCTATTAGAATTTTTTTCTTATTTCCGGCCCTGCCCTTCGGTAGACGATTGTTATGATAACTAGCTTCTATTTATAAGATAGAGAGGGCGTCCTTTACGATTCCGTACTGTACGACACTACCAAAACGCAGGGAGGATGCAGGGAGGACTTTGGTGCCGTAGGTGGGGGTACAGAAGCAATTCCTCTCTCCTTCAAGGGTGTAGCAGCTTGCGCTTCTCGTTGATTGTCAGTCAGGACTTGCACCTTTCGTGAAATGCTTCCGCAACATACAACTGGTGGTCTCATCGGCATAAGATCTCAGACAATAGCCTTCACATTCCCCTTAATCAAAATGCGATTACTCTTAATCGCCAACAAACTTCGAAGTTTCAGGTCCCATACTTAAAATATAACTCCCTCCAATAAATCTAAAAGGATTTTATTGAAATTATCATAATAACTAGGCAGCCAGACGCTGATTGATTTCCAATAAGAATATTAGGACAACCTAATCTTTCATAACTTCAAAGAGTTCAGACGTCCATTTCATTTTAACGATGATCAATTAGCCCTAAAAGTTAGGTCTAACAAAAACAACTTGTTATCTCTTCCGAGTTCAATAAGTACCTACAAGTAGGCCTTGTTATACTGGAGTCAATGATGAAAAGAAATTCCCTCTCAACCCGATCTGACATCCACTATGTCTAAGGGTCGGACAGTTACTCGTGATCTCATCGCTTCCAACGAAATCAAAAAATCCTTTCTTTCGAAATATTTGAAGAAATCATTTAAAAAAGCCGAAATTTCTCACGAAAGCTGTGATGATTTAATCTACTTCCGCCTCCAATGAGCACAATTAGAAAAGGTTATAGGTTAGATACATGTGTCTGTGATTGGGAAAGATCACGCACGAAATGTTGGACCCCTTGGTATTAGCAGCACGACTCATTGGTCCTAGTATGGTATCAGAACCCAAGAGAAAGAAGAGCAGCAGTTGGTAAGAGTACACACTACAGTCTATACACCGGTCGGAAGTTATCTCGGTACTCATTAGTGGAAACCCTGTTCTGTTTCGAATAAGTATACTGTACCTCGAACCAATCGAGAAAAAATGACATATCCCAACTGATAACCAACCCATCAATACATTCTAATTCAGCGTTGCACGTATTGAATCAAATTAACCGAACACTAACATACAGTATCATATTGAATCCTCGAGTGATATCTAGTTTATTTGGGAAAAGGTATAAGATGCTTAAGTATTCACGCGCTATAGTCCCAGTCCCCCTTTCAAAATACCAGGGGGGACGTAAATGGAGGCCGGTCTATTTCACCTCTCCCCAGTCGTAAAATACGGAATTTTCGTCATTCGCGTCGCGATGACATGACTTTTCAAGAACCAATGAGATGCTGGTTGTAATTTAGAGACGGGGATTAACTCCGGACCTACGTTTGGACTGGAGATAAAGCTGATATGATATCACTTCTTGGTTCTGTTTCTCAAGACCAAACTAGTTTAATAACTCAATAGTGTCAATACGTTGCATCGTCTGAGTAGGCCTTAATTCTCTCCATATTGGCAATTGGACATCTCCGCTCAATTCAATAACAAGCTTAGCTTATTGGTTCCGCGATACTTTTAGCCCTCCTTTCAAAGGTAGAAAACCTTTGCGTAGGCTTAGGGATTCTTCTAATAAAGGTCAAAGGTTATAGAGATATTTAGGCCTACATTTCTCTTAGGTGTATACAGGCACTCAGGGACTGTTTTCTAATTTCTATCACACTCGGGTGATTCTAAATCAAACAAAAAGGCGCGATGGAGTGTGAGTTAGGTTAGGGCGCGTGCAGAGAGAGAGAGAGAGAGAGAGGATGAAGAGGAGGTTTGGGAGCCATAGATCATGTCAAGATAAAGGATGCTGCGTTAGACTCCAGTTCTTTTTTTTTTCTTTCCATACACACCCACTCTTCTCGGGGACTAAAAAAATGCTTAAGGGGCCCCAAAGGAAATTGCGCATCTGCAAAGATAAAATCTTTTTGAGACAAGAGACGCCAGATAGATAAAAACGTGAGTAGGAAATTATAAAATAAAACAAAGCAGATTTCTCGTTTTCTTTTTTGAGTAAGTCTACGCCAGTTTTTGGGATTTAAAGGAAGGTAAATGTCTTTCTAAACAGAAACAAAACAGTTACTTTGATCAACAATATTTTACGCTCTGCACTGAAAGATAGCACCTAAGCCTTGTTTCAAACTTAGGGAATAACATAGCCAAGGCTTACTGACCAATCTAAGATGTAAGTTTTCTTGATCAACCATACTTTAGGTTCTGGCTTCTGCACAGAAAGATAGTGCCCACCTAAACCTAGTTTCAAACTTAGGGAATAGCATAGCCAAGGCTTAGTGACTAATTTAAGATGTAATTAAGGTTCATCCTTTATCAATTGTACCGTATTAAAGGTTGTGCACTGAAAGATAATACCTAAGCCAATCGTTTCAAATTCAGGTAAAAGCATAGCCAAGGCTTAGTGACTAATCTAAGATTTAAGTTTCCTGGATTTAATGGAATGTAAATGCATTAACATACATAAAACAATTACTTGATCAACTCTAAGTATAAAAGGTTCCGCTCTGAAGCCTATAGTTTAAAACTTAGGGTACCAGTATATCACAGCAGCCAAGGCTTATGGTGACTAATCCAAGATTAGGATTGCTTCACCATACCTTTAAGTCAAACAAAAAAAGAGAATAATCTTGGGTTTAAAACTGTTCTTTTTTATCGTTTCTTAAAGATATTAAGGGATAAAAAGTACTATCTTTGAAAAAGCAAAACCAAAAATAGCCCACCCATTAGGAAATGAAATAGAAATATAAATGTATGCCATGGCTCAAAAAGGTTGGAAATTGAAAAAAAAAGTAATGGATTTAAATATTCGTGTCTCAAATGTTTCCAGGAATCGTATTTCGGTTTTAGTTGCATATTTGCGTGAGATACAGTAGTTTAAATCCCAATCGCTGTATAGGAAATGTTTTACGAATCTGTGAACGACAAAGCTGTTCGTAACATTTTTTTTGGATCGATCTGAAAGAATCTACACACTAATTAGTTCCAAACGGAACACTAATTTAACAACTGAACATTGTAATTAAAATATAATATGACGAGTACAATTAGCTCTAAGGTTTAAAATTTCGTATAGTAAATTCGACTAAATGTTCACATATTTAAGCATTCGCAGTGAATTTTTTAGTCTTTCCTATTCAAGTTTAGGGTTTAATAGTTTGGTCGTTATTATCATAAAACAAATATGACAAGAACGTTAAGTTGACGAAACAAGAAACATTAAGATCACGCAATGTCATATACTACGTGTTTTACCCCTAACTCTATAAACAAATGCCACATTATATAATGTTAAATATCATTGAGATTTTTATGTAATTTTGCACTGAATGAAAAAAAATCGCCATCGAGTCAACACTAAAGGTTAATTTAGTATTTACATGGTTTCTAAAAATCTGCTTGTAGAGTTAGCTCTTCGCAAGCGATAGAGCTGGAGGATTTTAATTAACGCTTTTACGGGCTTAAGAACAAGATTGAAGCAGTTGGATTTACATACTTTCAAAAATATAATTTAAGATATAATTTGAAACTGTTCAGATTTTTGTTAAGGCTAATTTTAATTAGCCAATAATATGTTACTGAAATCAGAACCTATCAAGAGCTGAAATGTCTTAAGCTACAGTCAGAAAACATACGCGATATAACAGACCATTCCGATGTAACTGGAAAGAGACAGGGGTAAAACTCAGCCCCATTTCATCTCGCTTTTTGGCACCTGCGCTGTAGTGTTTTTGTATCATGAGAATGCGCAGAGAAGACTTTTTTTTTATTTCGAAAGGGTCTATTCTTGACCCCCTTTCTCCATTCAGTGGATGAGGTAAGAGATTTAGTCAAAAAATTTGCGTCTCTACAAAAGTCTCAGTGAACGCTATATTTGTACCAACTCTTTCTTTCCCAATACAAGCTCGAACCCGATAGCTGATCTTAACCAATTCCTCACTTACTAAACACGTTCTATCATGCACCCAATCACCACGAACAGGCAACATCCAAAATTTCGTTCCTAACACCTACGTTGGTTATACGACTTTACAGTAACTCGTTCGTAGATAATAAGTATGTGGTATGTGGGAGTCCCTATAGCTTGATCGCCTGATTTAGTTTTGAAAAGCTTATGTTTATATTAGAAAATACGGTTCGCATTGGTCGCGAAGTTAGTCTTTGAAAAGAGTTAAGTCCCTCGAGAGAATTCGAAAAGCAAAGCCACTCATTTCATAATATTTTTATCCAAATCGAAAGGCTTAATAAAACGAAAAGTTGGGAAAGGGCTCGCCCCTTAAATTCCCTCTTCCCGCAGAAAAGGCTTAAATAAAATATAAAGTAACGCTAATGGAAATTATTATTTTATCTAACTTCAATTGTCAGTTAGTTTGTCAACTAATTTCAAATCACTTCCAGACTGGTTCTACCTAAAGTATACAGACAGGGTTGGCACGTTTTTGCCAGTGGTGGAAAAAACCGCGGTTTTTACCTGGAAAGAACCGGGCGGCAAAAACCTTTTTGCCACTTTTTTTCCACTTTATGTGGAAATAACGAACTAAATTTTAAAAACAAAAATATTCAGAGTTGAAATAAAATTAAAACGTCCAAAATTCTACCATAATCATGAATTGGGTTACATCCTCGGTATAAATATGGAGGGAAAAACCGCGAGGCAATTTTTGCAAGGAACGTTTTGGCCTGTTATACAAATAAATGAAAAATCAGTTCTTATTTTTCGATCAGCACTATTTTTTGCAAAACGCTAATTTTCAATTAAGCACTCGTAGAGAGTTTGTAACAGTGAAACGTTTCCGATTAGCTGTGCATTTTCAGTTTGATCTTCACCTTAATATATGGTTCACTTCGAACTTTCGAAACAGTACGTTAAAGCTAGAAACTGCTTCAAATTTATTGTTTAGCTATCAAATGCGAGGCAATCAGGATCATTCGAATGGGAGAAAAATTTCATAAGTTGCAATTTTAAAGTGGATTTAGCTCGAACGTTTAAAACAAAATAAATGTTATAAAACTGATTAAGATTGAGACATATTAGCAGTTGGTAGACCTATAATAACACGAATGACAAATACAAAGCCAAAGTTATTATTTCTAATTGTCATTTTAATCGGGGAAAGGTTTTTGCCAATTTTTGCCACTTTTTGCAACTAGTTTTTGTCAACCCTGTATACAGACATAAAAAAAAAAAGTATACTTCGTTGAAACTTGCTCGCGCCTTGTAATGTGAGAAGCCCTTCTATACCCACCATCTGTGTGTGGTTACCTTCCCGACCGTGGCAGAGGGAACAAGCCGTGAATAGGCTCGTAAAGTATCGTGTGTTGGCTCTAGTACCAAAAATGAACGTTTGAATCGCCTGCATCATGAACGACTTTCTATAAACCTATGACGTCAAGAAACTCGTCCCTGATTGGTTAGTTCCTGTAGGCGGTTAAGCGAAGTGTAGACTGCATCTCAGTTTACATGTTAACTACAGCCAAAGACAGGGAATTGTTGATGAAGTGTACTTTTTGTTTTTATATCTGTACACTTTTGGTTCTACTAGAAGTAAGATAAGGCACTAAAAGTATCAAGGTTACCAAATTCTTCACTTGGCGAAAGTGAATATTCTTGACAACACACCAACAGTTGGCCCTCTGGTAGCGGTTTCTGAATTTTCCCTCCAAAACGTGAGACGCTCGCGGCAGCAGACGGCCGAACTAGATTCGAGCAACCGCGTCCGTGTTCCGCGGCTTAGGTTGAGGGGAAGGGGGCAGAAAATTGTTTTGGAACTCGACCAATTTTTTTCTCTCTAGTGTAGGCGCGATGGAAGCGGCATAAAATCCTCAAATTTGTTCACTATTACCAATGCTAGAGAACTTGAATTCTCGTCCCTTACCTTACTTCTGGTTCTACTTAAAAGTAGAAAAAAAAAACAAAAACAACTTAAATAGTAACGAGCTAAGTCGTGGGATTTACCATATCACCAACCGTCTGCGTGCAAAACGAATTAGTTAATGAACTGCAAGGCTACCTACGATTATTTTCCTATCGGCTATTTCACCCACCGCTTGTATTTCTTAAATCACGATAACGTCGCGTAGGAGTAAAGAAAATGGTAGCGTTCTATATCCATTCACCATTCATCCATCTTCTGCAAGACTGCACGCGAAATGAGAGAGATGATCAAAGAGGCGCAAGATGAATTTGGGGAATATATATATGAAACGATATTTCTCATCCAAAAATGCAAACAGGAATAAAGAAGTAGCGAGATGTCATGCAAGGGGATTCGAATCCCTTAGAGGCTCTTTTCTCTTGATTTTAATGATTTTGTTCTGAAAAGAAGCGACAACTGAAGCCTCCCTTCTAAGTTATAGTCGAGGCTTTTGCATCCCAAACCAATCAAAATTAAAAAGTAAAGTCGAAAGTCGCGACGACGTTCGTTTATTTCGAGTGTGATTTTTCAAAAAGAAAGTTTATTTGATTTTTAAGTATTTTTCTTTTTAAATACCCTAAAGGGAATGTGACTGAACTTACTAAAATGCAATAGACACAATTTAGGCACAGGTGTCATGTGGATTTTTTGTAAACATGGTTTGTTTGTGTATTTTGTCATTAAGTTGCACGCTTCAAGCCAATTTACAAGGTTAAACTGCACGTTAATTGCAAATTTACACCGATACATTGCACGTTCATTGCCAATTTACACCGATACATTGCACGTTCATTGCCAATTTACACCGATACATTGCACGTTCATTGCCAATTTACACCGATACATTGCACGTTCATTGCCAATTTACACCGATACATTGCACGTTCATTGCCAATTTACACCGATACATTGCACGTTCATTGCAAATTTACACCGATACATTGCACGTTCATTGCAAATTTACACCGATACATTGCACGTTCATTGCAAATTTACACCGATACATTGCACGTTCATTGCAAATTTACACCGATACATTGCACGTTCATTGCCAATTTACACCGATACATTGCACGTTCATTGCCAATTTACACCGATACATTGCACGTTAGTTGCCAATTTACGCCAATCAATCCGTGCGTTATATCTGTTTAAATTGTATCTATAATTGCTTTTAGCAGAATTCCATAAATCCTCTACAATAACGTTCTCCTTCCTTTAGAATATAAGCCTTTACTTCATAACACAATTTTTAATTTTAAATCAAAAGAAAAGTATTTTAAAATCTCCGAAAAGAGAATGTCAAAATAAAAAGAGAAAAAAATATATTATATATATATAAAATAACTTGAAGAAAAGTTTCCAATTAGTATCTAATCCCAGCGGGAAGTTCAATTTGAAAGAGGGAAGGATTTTCCTTAGAGCGTATAATATTTATCAAATTACTAATTACAAAAACTTAATTGATATTTTTATAGGAACGACTAATATCCGGCGAATTTTAATTAAATATTAATTAGATCTCAAAAAAGCCTATTTCCTTTATCACGTTAATTAAGTTATTTCTTATAGTTTTATAAATTATATTTAATAAATATTTCTAAAATAATTGGAGAAATGTATACAGGGTGTTTCTGATAAGTCTGGCATAAATTAAGTGGGATGTTCATTGGGAAATCAATTTTGAGTCGAAAATGTAACTTCTATCTCCATTTTGCCACAAGGGCCACTGTTTTCGAGTTATGATTTGAGTATTTTAGGTATGGCCCCTTAATTAAATTAGAGATCATTTTCTTAACTAATTAAATTTAAGGGGTCATTAGTAAAAAAAACTCTAATCTTAACTAGAAAACGGTGTCCCGGACTTCAAACTCAAAGGCAGGTTGATGAGGTGCAAATTTCAAATTATCTTTATGAAATCTCAAACTAATTTGAATTTTAAAATCATTCGGAGATATTTCCTGGATGTTACATTATGAATTTTATCGATAAGAAATCAGTTGGTTTTCCTATTCACCCTCCCATTAAGAGGAGACAACAGTTTGATCCCGAATTGAACTAATTAAGCAAATCAAACAAAGTAAGTATAATCTCCATACAAAAATTAAATTCCATTCATTAGCTACTGTACATCGCGAAATCAAGTCAATGGAAAATTTTATAGTCCACCAAATTAGACGCTAGGATTATTTCGGGGATCATAAAATCCTTACGATCTCTATAAAGTCTTTACATTAACGGAAGCCGGCGAAGTGGAAATACAATTAAGGGAAAATCCCTTGGAATAGATTTGTTTACGCCCAATTTAAGTTTTACTTTCCCTTTCCCGTTATTGTATTTCGAAAGATAAACAATTAACGATATAGAGCATTGTATAAAGCAAATTATATTATTATCAAAATTGTAATTTGCAAATGGTACCAGGGAGAAAAGAGGTAAGATGGAGTGGTAATGATAATGGGTGATCTGCGGCACGGCTGAAACTCTCCCAGTGTGCCTCGCCGGTTAAGTGCTGCCTCGTAGCGCAATTGTATTTGTATGACTACTAGCTTATTTTTTTAAAGACACAGGGGGCATCATTTACGTTTCCGTACCGTACGACAATACCTAAACGCAGAGGATGGTGGGACGACTTCGTTGCCGTTCCATAGGCTACGTTATATGTATGGAGATTTCTACTCCATCCCTTTCTCCTTCAAGATTATACACGCTAAATAAATAACTGATTTAATATCGAGTAGATAGCTTTAAAAATTTTAAAATTAGCTTAGCTTTTGGTGAATTTTCGAATAATCTCCTAAAGTCAAACATAACCTAATCCGATTATCTGGGCGTTGAACTACGAGATCCATCTAATAACGAAGAACCATAAGTTTATAAGATATGCTCCATAAGTATAGTTCGTAATGCTAGAGATTTAGTGAGAGCTAGTTCAACAACGACGCGAGAATTAATTGACTACAAGCGATTTTGCAGTCCATCTCCCTATTTAGTCTGTACACTCTTAAAAATACTGGGTTGTTTTCAAACCAAATGGGGTCAAAAAACTACCCAAACATGGGTCCGTATTTACCCTACCCAGAAAAAGGGTTGATTTCAATTGACCCAAAACATGTTATATATTCAACCCAAAGTCGGGTTGAAAAACCACTAACTTTAAGTTGGGTTATTTTGTCAACTCGAGGTTGGGTCGAAATCGACTCGAGGTTGGGTCGAAATCGACTCGAGGTTGGGTCAAAACCGACTCGAAGTTGGGTCGAAATCGACTCGAAGTTGGGTCGAAATCGACTCGAAGTTGGGTCGAAATCGACTCGAAGTTGGGTCGAAATCGACTCGAAGTTGGGTCGAAATCGACTCGAAGTTGGGTCGAAATCGACTCGAAGTTGGGTCGAAACCGACTCGAAGTTGGGTCGAAATCGACTCGAAGTTGGGTCGAAACCGACTCGAAGTTGGGTCGAAACCGACTCGAAGTTGGGTCGAAACCGACTCGAAGTTGGGGCGAAACCGACTCGAAGTTGGGTCGAAATCGACTCGCGGTTGGGTCGAAATCGACTCGCGGTTGGGTCGAAATCGACTCGCGGTTGGGTCGAAATCGACTCGCGGTTGGGTCGAAATCGACTCGCGTTTGGGTCGAAATCGACTCGCGGTTGGGTCGAAATCGACTCGCGGTTGGGTTATAATTAATTAGGGACTGGGTTGCAACAAAAGATAACTTTAATTGTACAATAACATTTACACTTCACATTCAAAGGCCTTTCTCATGGACCTTATAACATTGCTAACGCCATTTTTTTCTTTTCCTATAATTTTATAAAATGAATCTTGAATCAGCTCCCATACTCTCTTGCATTGTTGGGGATATCCCAAATCAACTACATAAAATGTTTTAAAACAAGTGTCTACAGCTTTTACTAGCGATGTGCGTAAGTAAAACATTTTTTCCACTACCACATAGCATAATGTTGGGCACAGAGGATCCCCAAACGTAACAATGTGTGGTTGTGGGATTTTTGAATTTTCTACATATTCTTCGATATTTTTAATATCAACCTAAAAATTTTCAAATGATTTTAATATAAAATAGTTAAAATATTTATCATTACTCGTGAGAACCTTACCCCAACATTCACAATAAAAGCACTTCTGACATCAGCTGTTGAAGGTTTAATTGTTCGTTTGCCAGCCTTATACGTATTTGACGGTACCAAGTATGGCAAAGCATAAATGCAAGCATTTTCTAAAATCTCTGAAAACAAATATAAAAATGAGCTACCTTTTAATGGTCTTAAGGAAAAATATCGAGGAAATTACTCAAATTAGCAATATACCATTATTATCCTGTTGTGGTAGAAATTTAAGTTCCCTGAGGGTAATCTCTTTCATGTCAACAAGCGCTTGTTGCTTAATTTTTTGACAGTATTTGGACCAGTTGTTAACCAGGTTTTCACAATTATCCGGGTACAATAATGAGAAATCTTGCTCAATCTGTGATGAGCCCACGAATACAGTATATAATTATTATTAAAAAATAAGTTTTTAAAAAAAGTGCGAAAAATGGACCCACCATGCCAGGTATGTCTTTCAGACGAGGGAATTCCAAAAATATCTCCCCAATATTAGAATTTGGATGGGACTTTATCCATTTTTGTCTCAAAGTGGCAGTCATCTTCATATATTCCTTTACTTGGGAATACGGCGTTGTGTTGGCTTTAAGCCAGTCTATCATTACCTCCCCTTCATCTTCATGCTCAATTTGAGGTAGTTCTGAAAATTGGAAATAGAATGGTATTTTTCTTAATGAATCAACACAAATGATTTCTGAGCACGTGATCGAGTGGGCTATAGATGCTTTTCACAACCTTTACAGAGGAGTTCAGACTGCTTGGAGGGCAAAATAATCTGCAATTTTGTACGCTAACTAGCTCGGCCTGCTCCTCTTGTAGAAGGAATAATCCTCCGCGTGTGAAAACCATCTATAGCTCGCCACGTGGGTCAACATGTGCTTACAACTATCTTAGAAACACAACGAAAGGCGCCTGAAAACTATTGTTCACCCTCATGGCAAGCACATGACTCGCCAATGTTCTGGAAACAAGGAAGCACGCTGAACCGCAAAAACCCCATAAAAATTTAAAAATAATAGTCTTTAAGGTTTAGCACTTACTAGAAAAATTATCCAAATAAGCTTCGAGTGACCACGTTTTTAATTTGTTTTTCACGTAGTCATCCATACTCGAACAAATAAACCTATTAAATAAAATAATTAAAATCTATGGCAGTTATGCAAAATAAATGTAAGATTAACTTATTATTCTTATCTTATTCTTAAAGATGTTTAGGCATAGGTTTTATTTAGACAAAATTTTAAAATTATGAGGTCCAATTTGGCTAGATTAAAACATAAAAATAGTACTTACTCGTTATTATAATTATGTAGCTCTTTCCAACTCCTTTTAACCGTAATTGTAGCTTAGAAGAGAAAATTGTAACTCAAGGTGGTAGTGACCACCAGCGTCAAGCGAAAGGGAAAAATGGTGGCAGAGTGGAATCAGAGAATTTTCTTGAAAAGGGGCGAACCCTTTGTTTGCTGCTTAGCGTGTTTTTTTTTTTTTTTTTGGAAACTTTCCGTTCAGTTCAATACGATACGGGGGAGTCCCGGCCACGGGGTATGTTTTTTTTACACCTGCGTTATCCCGCTCCTTCAAAGTTCAAAGTCATTATATGTCGTTGTATAGAGTCACAAAAAAAGAGATAGAGAGAGAGAGAGTTGAAGGGGTCGCGACCGTAAGTTTCACCTTGAAATGTCAGCTAGTGCAAGCTTTTATTACTCGATAAATCTAAGGTTTGACCATATTGGCATTTCCAGGTGACTGTGACTAATTCGAACCAGAGAGAAACACAGAGGTGTTATAAGGAGCACCGCTAGAGGCACTGATGCGAGTTTCCTAACCTGCCTTGTGTAGTGAACGCGGGCTCTGCCTGGCGTTGCATTTTGGAGCATTGGAAATGACCTAAGATGGCGGCCTTCCTTATACGTGTTGTTTTCTCTGCATGTAATTCCTCTCAGATGTGCTGTACACCGATAATATACCAGCTGGATCATTTAATAATGATTCATACTTTAATTAAGTTATAAAACTTATATAATTGCGATCTTTGGGGTAGATAATTGAAGATAAATTAGGCATACGCTTTTGAAGAGAGGTTATTTACTCTCAGATCCTTTAAACATTGATTTATTACTAGGTTTTTACTAGTGTAATAAAACTTATCACACAAAAGGTAGGCCTTTTACAGATTACGTATAATGCCTTTTGTTAAGTGAAATGTACAGGGTATAAGCCGATTACCATGGTCTCTCAGAAAGTATCTGTTCAATTGAAATTATGACTTTTCAAATTTTGACCTAAATTAGGTTGATGTAAATAACTCTTATCTTGGTTAAAAAACAACCACATCAAAAATACAACAAAAAACGTATTTTAACTATTGTTGGGTTAATTTTAACCAAATCCTAAGTTGAAATAAAACAACCCAAACTTTTTAACCAACGTTTTTTAAGAGTGTACTAAGCCCTTGACAGCGCCTCACTTTACGATAATCTACGGCGTTTGACCTACGTCACATGCCAAACTCTCAGTAACCAGTGACAAACTTCTGTAACATTTCTTACGAACTAATGAAAGAACTTATATTTACTTTCAGGTATTATAACACTAAATTAGAAAAACATAATAATTACTACAATTAAAATTTATGGGATCGTTAACAACTTAATAATAAACGGTAGCACATTCTCTATGTAATTATTAAAATCAATATATAAGGGTGCCTTACACACGCGATTTACGTTTGCCCTTTTTATCCCCATATTTGACCTTTTAACTAAAATATTATTTCAAAAATGGGCTGTCCATGACTCAAAACACTATTATTTCTAATAATTGTAAAAACTTCATCGGTCAAATCGTTTAAATTACTGATAAAACCGCTTAAGGACTGAAATAATATTTGAAGAGTGATAACAATGGAAGCTACAATAAACTATAATCTTTAGCTCACGTTTATACACGACACACTTTAACGGTTTTGCAAAGGCCTAAGCCATTTAAAAACACTAGTAATTGAGTCTACTTTTAACAGTAACACTTTGACCTTTACAAACGCTTGAAAACGGTTTCGAAGTGTCCCGGGGTAAACGCGACGCGCCTTTTGTTAAAGAAAATAATGCTAAGCCTAAATGTTATTCCAATGTAAGAGCTGTAGAACAACTCAAAGACAAAGCGTGAGTTTCAAGCTAAACCATTGTCAAGATGTATCTCTAAATAAAATTCCACCCAGGTATTCTAAATTAACACCATCAATCGAGATTCGAGTATACAAGTAAGATAATTTCTAAAAGGTAGTCATACAGTCTTGTTATCCAACGTACCAGCCTATCTATTCCATCAAGTAGGCCAGACTCAAAATTGATCCGATACCTAGAGCACACAAGGCTAGCTAGCAAGCTATCTTAACGGTCGGTATACTGGTAACCATAGCAACAATTTCTAGTATAAACAACTGGACAAAGCGGAACGAACGGAACAGAGCATTTTAAGGAGGATCTTCCACCCATAATGCGTGATTACCTTAGTTCCTCGCGACGCCAGCAAAAACAAAAGAAAAGAAAGAAAAATGTAACGTGTCGTTCAGTCAGCTGGATAATTAAACCAGTAATATTGTCTCAAAAGGTCATGGTTCTCCATTCTTATTGGTCAATTTGAATCAAGCGCCACATTTGAACTATTTTTATTGGTTAAATGGCATTTTTCACGACGCTATTTAATGATAAATTGAGGGAATGTTACCTTCTCCCCCTATACATATTCTCTTCTCACGCGATGTAGCGATTCAAATTTAAGCCTTGTCCAAAACGATTTCAAAGTTGCACGCGTGCCACTGTCTTTGTGTTTGTGTTTGATTAGGCTAGATACAGGGTGTTCAAGAGATTTCAATAAAATATTTAAATTAAGATGAATGGTGGAATTCATAACGTCAGACGCAACGCAGTTTAGCACAGGCGAAGGCAGAACGTCGTGCGCAAACGTCCTGCCTTTCGCCTGTACTAAATTGTGTTGCGTCCGAAGTTCATGAATTCCATCTGAAATAAACCTATGCAATAGCAGGATTCGTGCGGGACCTGGATAAGTCAGGGATTTTGTTTGGTACATCAAATCATGCTTCGAGCAATGCTAAATATGGGGTGCAGGTGTGATCATGTAGTGGACTCTGGTAAACACCTTAAAATGGTCAGGGATCTTGGCAAAATTTGATCAGGGATAAGCTGGAATAGTCAGGGATTTTTCAATATAAAAATTTCGACCGAACCCTGAATAGCTAAAAAAGGAAAGGACACATTTTGCTAGAATTTATATATTATTTGAAAGAGCATATGAAATTATGAATATTTGAAACCAGAACTTTCTATCTGCAAGATTAATGAAAGAAATTAAGTTAATTTAATGGTGTTAGACCTATTTCTACAGCTGAGAGAGAGAGAGAGAGAGAGAGAGAGAGAGAGAGAGAGAGAGAGAGAGAGAGAGAGAGAGATAGAAAGAAAGAAAGAAGAAAAACTCGTCAGGTGGTACTAATCGTCCAATAGAACTTCATAAACCAACGTCATCTGTTTCACAGATAAGTGCTAGATTCAAACCTTATATGCTAGCATTATAATTTTATGCCCCTACAGTTTAAACCATGTATAAATAAAACTAGCATCAAAATTTAGGCTTTCATGAACCGATAATCCACTATCCAAAAAAATAAAAATGAACTAATTTGAATAACCAATACGCTGCCTCCAAAACGAAAGTATAAAATTAATCAAAAAGTTTTCATCTGTTCGTTGTACACAAGATAAGTCTAAATCCAATGTTACCAAGCGTTTTTCTGTCCAATATAAAAGGCCAATATATGCTAAATCATAAAATTCCTTAATTATTCATATGCTAAATTATCCTATGGGGCGGAATAAGCGATAACATTTTCTTTCATTAGCATTTCCAATACAGCAAAATAAGTTTTAGAAAAATAAATATCTGTTCTTGCAGTAGACGCCCTGATAAACAAAGTCTTGGTCGGTTAATCAATGCCCAGCCTAAACCACTTTACCCAGAAGGTTGAAAGTTTTCAGGAACGTTCGTCTTAAGTAGTAGGCGTATCTTAAACTCGCGGCCATCTTGAAAAATAACATCCGCTCGTTTCAACCGATTTCACTAATGTTTACTGTTAAATTACACGACTCACATCCCTAGAGGTAACCTTGTAAGTCTGTATAAACTGCCTTTATGATAGTTTTAGTGTATAAACATGCCACCATATTTTAAAATGGCGGCCAACGACTCGCCACTTGTACTACTTTAGTACGATATTTACTATATTTTTTAAGAATGCACGAGGCATAAGCTGCCAAGAGCGTTTCTAAACTTTCTATAACTAAGCCTAACGGAGCTTAGAAAAACATCTAGGTTGCAGACGATCATAGCAACTATTCGCGAAACAAGGAGATCTTACATGATTTAGTGTTGGAACAAAGTCCAGTGCGTGTTGGGATAAACTGCGCGAGAAAGAGGAAGGAGAGTGAATGAATGGGCTTTGGTCTTGACGGGATAAGATACCAAGGAATAAAACATATTTATGGTCCTTGGGTTGGTTTACTCATGGTTTACTACACACTAATACGAAGCCGGATTTTTCTAAGAGCAGGAATGTATTTATTTAAAAGTAGCAGGCATGAATCACAGGCCACATTAGGAGCACGCGCGTCACAATTAATGACTCCATTTCACGAGGAGGCGACAGGCAACTCGGTAAACGCGGTTTCAACATACCCGTCAGCAACATCCTAACCGTGTCTTTCCCTCTTAGTTACATCGAAATAGTCTATTAAGAAAACAACCCTTAGTATGGGGACAGACAAGGGGGTTGATCCATTGCAGTCTCTGCCCAATCTCGTGATCCAAAAAGACTACAGCGCAGGCGCCAAAAGTGAGATGGAAGGCAAAGTTTTACCCAGGTGTCTTTCCCTCTCAGTTTCATCGAAGTGGTCTTTTTCTACAAATTTGTACAAATTACCAATACAAAAACCCAAAACAGAAAAAAAACATATGGTAGCTAAACGCTTGATATCGAGCCTAAGTCTTGGTGATTCAAAATTACAAACAAATATAATTAACATTGTTGCCTGAATTCAGCGAGAGAAAAAACCCGATTACATAATAATAAATAACAGGTCTTTTCGTTACGTGTGGCTGAACGCACCTTAGTAGCGTCGACAAAACCCATCAATCTAATTGGTGCCCGAACAATTTCAGGAATCTTCTAATCCTGCATAAGAAACCACTAACCTTAATTCCATCGAAATGTAAATGTAGCCTAGGAGAGGTGTATTAAGCAATAACTCTAATCAAAATTCAGTTGACGTATGAGTTTTACCACGAATACATACAGACAATAGGAATAATTGTGCCCCATATATATCCCATGTTAATATCTACGCCGCTTTGAGGGTTAGACTTACTTGAATACCATCATCATGCCTCAAGTCCATACATTGGACGTCTTTCTACCTGCAAGTACATTATTTGATAGCAACGCGAGGTCAGACGCGCGTGCAAGGTTCAATCAAGAAGCGATATCTAGTTTAGTAGGGAGAAGCTATAAATTCGCCACATTTCCAGCTTTATTTCCAGTCCGAACGTAGGTCTGGAGTTAATCCCCGTCTCTAAATTACAACCAGCATCTCATTAGTTCTTGAAAACTCACGTCAGCGCGATGCAAATAACGAAAATTACCTATTTTCCAACTGAGGAGAGGTGAAATAGCCCGGCCTCCTTTTACGTCCCCCCTTTTATTTTGAAAGGGGGACTGGGACTATGGCGCGCGAATACTTAGACATCTTACACCTTCTCCCTAGTAAACTAGATATCGCTTCTTGGTTCAATCCAATTCTTGGCGCAGCGAGGTAAAATCCGCATACGTAATGATATTCTAGCTCTTCATACAAAATCCGCCTAGATACGTTTGAAAAATGGCTACACAATGATTCCAATGAGCTGTATGAATTCCAGGTTTTACCAATAACACACATTGCTTAGTTACTCTACTAGAGTCTATACGTGCAAGTCCGCCGGACGATATACACTATATGAAAACTGAAAACCTTTCAATTATTTATTAGCTAATCTTGAGTCTTTGGGCGCTATAGTCTAGAAATGGAAATATTAAGCATACAGTAATCCACTCTCTCCGAAACAGGTAAGCAGGTTTAATGGAGGCGAGGAAAATATAACGATTCGAAGTCGAAGTTCACGCAGAACCGCAAAGTGGATGTACTGAATGTACGTATGGGTAAACCCCAAGGTATATAATCCAGGTAACACGCGACATTTGCAGAAAAAAAGGGGGTCAATATTAATACATTAGTTCTTTGTTCAACATCGGTCCCATAAAATCGTTAATAGATTTGCGTAACAACGTCGTAGTGGTTTGTCGGTACAAAGGGCTATGACGTAGGTATACATGGAAAGTAGAAATTAGTCTGTTGCGATGACGTATGTATTTGGCCTACTTCTATTTATACTTTATACCTAAAAGTAGGCTTAACTGCAGTCGTTATAATATCGTTAGTAAATATTCAACTAGATTTAAGGATAGTTATAGTATTTGGTGTTTCAAACGATGCGAATTTATACCATATGTTATAGACAATTCCATTTATTCCAGAAGAGAAGCAGACAACTAGGGGAGGTAACCTTCTTGGGCACCGCTAGAGGCTGTAAGAGTCGGCTAAGCCTCTGTCCTGTGTGTTGGATTCTCGGTTTGTAATAAACGAATTTGTCTATAGAAATCTCGAAGCACTTGCTGTGTTAGCCTATCCTTACTAAATTTAGGTGCCAAAACATTACTGCATTGTTCATCCTCTTCAGAAATGCAATGTAAAGGCTAGCGCAAAACTTCATAGATTTTTAGGTTAAAATGCAAAATTACATCACATATATGCCCGCATATTGGAAGTTGATTCAAAGTCCAGTATTATGACGTCGGTCATTTCTTATATATATACGTTATTCGAGAGTCTCGTCTACCTCGTTGAGGCAAGAAATTACAGAGAATGACGTCGGCCGGGGAAACTTTGAATATTTAAAATCTAGTTATACAGTGTTCTCTTTCATGATCGTATATATATAGGAGAGATTTATGTAGAATTTCGTGTACATACTACCTTATTCAAAGATTTATTCAACGCTACATAATTCAAAGGACGTATGCCATTCTCTATCATAAAACCCTGAAAACGGTCTTCACTAAATCTTAGACATGTTTCGCAGTTTTCTTTTAGAAATTAAAGAGAGTATCAAATGCCAAATTATAATTTTATATAGGCTTAATAATTTAACTTGATGTGGTAAGCCCAAGTTTGTGGTAGGCCTAACGCTGGATAGAAGACAAGTTTGCTTATCACATCTTCAAGATGTTAGACCATATCTCTTAAATTCCTAGAGTTCTGACGCTTTAAATTTTGATTATTTCATATTTATTTATTTTTAAGTCCTTCCTTAGTTCTGACTATTAATAATCAACGCCCAGCCCAAAAGAAGGGCAGGCTAAAATTTTGCGAGGACGTTACTATTAAGTATTAGGAACGCGTTAAGAAACATTTTTTAAATCCGTCGCCATCTTGAAAAATGGCGGCCATAAATGTAAGAAAACATTCTTAACGAATAACCTCTGTGCATTTTAAAAGATTTGTTTAATATTTTGTATGCAGGTTTCCCATATCCCCTGAACGAGCTTTATGGCTTTTAGGTTTCGATTGCTAACATCTTTCAAAATGGATGTTTGAAAAGCTTGGTCACCTCTAATCTAGATGATCATTTAACAAAAGGTAATAGTTACATTTGAACTATTTCAATCTCACCTTTAACAAAAATTAAATTCCTTACAGAAAATTCAACAAAACCCGAGGGAAGACCATTTAAGCCCGTACCCTCTTCACAAGGCACAGTTATTAAAATACCCATTAAGGTTCTTCAAAACTCCATTCAATAGAAAAAGAATTACCAAAAATGGAGGAACAAAAGAACCATAAAATAAATATCGGATTAAGAGGGTCGAAAGACAGGATATCCCATAAAAAATCCCATCCAAATCGTGACTCGAAAGTATAGAAAACACAAGTATATCCACGATAAAAAACAAAAAAAAACTCATACCCAAAAAACTAAATAGGAAGAAATAACCTATAACCTATACAGCAAAAATTCCTTTTTGCTACCCTATCCCTTCTTATACTGTACCAAACATATTCTGAAGAGTTCTATACCATCCTTAAGACGTTGGTTGGCATCGTAAAGATCAATAGAATCAAGAAAACGAAAACGAAAACGCTGTACGATAAAAAGAAAGAAAAAAATCTAGGCTAAGCTTATTTAAAGATCAAAAGAAATACGAGACGTCTTCCAGTTCAAGCCCAACGAGAAGAAGAGTCAAGCTTTTCCAAGCCTGGAGGCGAAATTGCATTCTCCCCAGGTGCGACTAGCGGCCAAAAAAATATACCAGAAAGATCTCATCTTCTTAAAGTTAGCTTTTGTTCAGAAATTGGGACGATACCCTATCCCACCGCCCAACAATTCAGAAGCTTCCTGCATCTTCCAGAACCAATCCGAAGAAAGTATATCTGAGATCTCAAGCCGGAAGAGAGGGAAGAAATAGTTACCGTTAGGCTTAGCGTAACCGGTGCACTATTCATTCATTCCTTCTGGCCAATTTTCAAAATACAATGACGCGTTTCTGCAATCTACATTTCGCTCTAGGCCTAATATTGTCTGGTCTGTCCATGGACCGGGCGAACTGAAGACTGAAGAGCCACAGGCAAATATGGAGGGACCCACCGTAAACGAAAGGCATGAATCTTTCCGTTTCCGATCCTTGATATTGACCTCTCTTTGAATTTCTCCTTGCTATACCGTTACAAGGACTACCGACTTATGCTTCGACTAGTGTTGGGTTACCTAAAGAGCTCCTACAAGATGGTGTTCTTATACCAATATGCTTGGGATGGAAAAGATAAAAGAAACGACTACTACTGTACGTTTCGCTTCCTGCCCAATCAGAAGTTACGTCCCGCATCGAATGACTAAGCAATTTCTCTGTAGGCCTAACTACTACAGAGCTGGGGAATAGTTACACTCAAGGACCAAGTCCTATTGTAGGTGAGGGTAAAGGTTTTTTTGAGCTACAGAGAAAAAATGAACGAAGCAATTCTGACTCACATTCTCAGTATGGTCTAGAATATAAATTGAGTATAGAGTAACATGGTTATACCAGGGCCTCTGTTGGGTGACTTGGGTCTGACTACGAGTTAGTTCGTTCATGGTATGAATGATGTTGACGCGTGGGTAATGTTGACGTGTGGGTAAAATTAAGCCATTAGACCATTTTGAATAGTTGGTAATAAAAAATATGTTCGGTGTTTGACTACATCTTGTATTCTTAAGTTGGAACATCATCCGGCATATGGGAAATAGACCTTTTCGATGCAAAAAAGGGGGGTTGAGAACCCCCAGTAAGGGGTCATACAGGGGGTTGATACATCGCCGTCTCTGCACACTCTCAAAAAGCGAGATGGAAGGCAAAGTTTAACCACTGTGTCTTTCCATTTTAGTTACATCGAAATGGTCTATAAAGACGTTAGATAAGTCTTGAAAGACTTTACTGGTTGAAGGTAGCTAGAAGGCACATGTAAGGGGTTACTGAACGCACCCCCCGTCTCTAAATTACAACCAGCATCTCATTGGTTCTTGAAAACTCACGTCAGCGTGACGACGCGAGTGACGAAAATTACAGTCATAACTATGGTGGACTCGTAACGTTGAAGCCCTATCTATCTAACGTCTATATCAATCAATATTACGATTTAACCCTACATCTATATGACGATACTGAGCCCTCCCACCAAACACCTTTTCAAGAGGGTCTATTGGTTAGGGTTTGAATTGAAAGATGCGAGTTTTATATAGAGAGAGATGATGTTTTCGTCGGAGTTGTTCTAGCGTAAAATTCAATCATCAAAGCACTTCACACGTTTTGGTTGGTACTTATGTCACGTTTTGCTCAAAATTTCCGGGTCGATATCCATTACGGAGCAAGTAAATTTCTATCCTACCTAGTCAAAAAGTACTAAAACTTAAGAGCTAGCGAAATTTGAAATCAAAGAACAACGCCAAACATTAGTACACTACAAAGATATTATCAGAATTCAGAAGTTTATAACACTTCTCTTCGAGAGAAGTGCACCACAAAACGGGGAAATTGTAACATAATTCTTCCCAACATTACTATACATTTGTAGGTAGGTTACTAAACCAAATCACACACGCGATAAATAGTTCCATATCATCATTACTCTATTAGCGCTTAACTATTTGCCAAGGCGCATGCGCTTATAGATTTTTGTCCTATCCACGTCAAGACAATCAAGGTATGTTGGTTAATTGATTGCTGAGGATTTAGTATATACCAAACAGTTATAGAATTCAGCCTAGAACGGTGCGATGCCATCTGCAGAAGTTTGATGAGCGGGAGAGCAAACAAAAAGGGTTTATGATCCCGGGAAGAATCATGTTACATAAGTGAAGTATTAAGATAGGATACAGAGTGTCATCCTTCTTCTATTATCCCCTTCTGATATTATAGACCAGAAACCGAGAGAGAAAGCTCTCAACTAGATTAGCGCACCAAAACCTTTTATCTAAGATCAGAAAAAAGTAACATTATAGGTAGGAAATATATATTATACGAAAAAAAATTGTTATTAAGCCACACAACAAAACGTGCCAAGAAAAGTGCGCGCATGATTTGATCAAATCAAGTTCTTTCCTCTTTTTCATGCTTTGAATGACTACAGTTTCTTTGGCAATCAACTTTTATCCCATTATATAGCGAAATATCATTGTGAACGAGCAACTTTTTAAGTCTTTTCACGCCATCCTATTCCCATTGAGAGTTAACTAAAGTTTCTATCCCGTTTTGTTGCGCAGTTCCTTCGGTAAAGGTAAAAGAAAGGGTTAAGATGGAACAAGAGAGAGGGAGGGAGGGAGAGATAGAGAAGAGGAGAATGGTTTAGAACTCCCGGAGCAAACATCACTTTCAATTTGGCCAAATTATCCCGTTCTCGAAAACCCAGACATTTCTCTCTAGCCTAGGTTGACTCTATATAAAAGCTTCAAGACTCAAAGAGTTGGGAAACTAAAAAGAAGCTAAACTTCTGTAGTTCGTAGCTGTAATACACTGGATGAACTTAAAGAATTAGAACTGTTACAATAGAGAGTAGGGGTGACCCTATAACACCAAAAATTTTACCCCCCTTCCTTCCCCCCTTTCAGGGGGGCGGGGGTAAAATTTTTGGTGTTATAGAGTCACCCTTTGCGTAGGGGGGGGGGGATTGGGGGGGGGGAATTGATGACGTCACGTGATGGTGTTGGGGGAAGATGGGGGGGGGGGGAATTGATGACGTCACGTGATGGTGTTGGCGGGAAATTTGAATTTATTTTTAGTGTATTGGTATGACGTCACGGCTAATTTTTTTGATAACGTCACGTGGCTGGTACCTGTAGGGATAGGCTTATGCTATTGTAGGCTTATGCTAAGGTAGGCTTATGCTATAGTGGATCCTGTAAAATTAAGCTTATGCTAGGCTTATGCTATGGTAGATCCTGAAAAGATAGGCTTATGCTAGGTTATTCTAGGCTTATTATTATTAAGAATCGAATTTTAGTCAAAAACCTTTAATGAACACAATCAATTCCAATTAATTCGCGAATGTACGCGTCGTTATTTAAGCAAATGTAGAATAAATTATATAATTGTAGTTTACGCGTCAAGTTTTTGTCACGAACCAAGTTACAAAAATCTTCGAAAATGCTCGAAGGAACTATACACGCCGCTAGGAAATTTTTTACACGGTCGTAATCATTGTGAGACATAGTACCGCGACTTACATAATATTTTTGATATATATCATTCATGCGTTTTACAATAGCTTCGTACATGCATTTAATAACTTCGGCTTGATCATTTAAAAGCTTGAAGTGAAATCTCATAAAACTAAATTTCTCGTTCAGTTTCCCTGCCTCGGCCTTTGTTAGAGTGAATACGCTGCCATCGTCGAATACTATACTCCCCTCCATAACGGTTATTTTTATTTTCAAGTTCAAGTAACGATAATTACCCAGGTCGCCAGTCTCCAAAGCTGAATAGATCTCCGTCCACTCCTCCATAAATTCCTTCAAAACGTCTTCCGAGATTGTGAGAATAATCCCGTCCTTCTTTGTGAGAAGTAAGCTTGGCTCGAATCCATTTACACCGAAAACGGCATAGCAATCAGCCCCAAGTCTAACACGGGCGTTCACGCGGTAATCTATGATCTTGGTGGGCATTCTTACGGCAGGTCCTTACGGTTTAAAAGCTGACGACTGAATGATTTTTATTGCGTGATTTTCTTGAGTGCGTGGTTGATAATTAGCCTGAGGGTATATTGACTGGTGCTTTTCTTTTTTTTTATTGCCCTTTATGGGCTACATACCACCCCCTAAAGTCGCGATGGTTTAGTACCTTAAAGGGGGGGGGCGTAGCTAAACCAGTTGTATTGTTGTCAATGGAATCTGAGTGATTTATGACTCACACAAACGTGTTAAGACATTCCATCGGCTTTTTATTTATACGTAATATTTATACGTAACCATGGTCAGACGGGTCTATGGCCATAAAAAGGGGCAGAACTTGAACAAAAGAATTTATCCCCATCCGTTTTTTATTTTTACTATAAAGACGTGTTTTAATGGGTTTAGGGGTATGGTCGAATCAGTTGTATTGTTATGAATTGAATCTATTTTCGGATTTATTGCTTTGTTAGTCGGTGACTCTTCCTACCACGAAACATTTAATTGTTTCCAGGTGTTTGCCCCTAAGGCATCCTGACAAGTCTCAACATGTTATGTCTTTGTTGCGTTACCCGAAATTAAAGTAATATTTTTAAAATACCAAAATGCAAATTCAACTAGAAATACAGTTACTAGGATGAAAGTAACGGCCAGTATTTTCCCTGGCTTTGAAAGAGCTTCGCGAATTAACGTCTGCTTAGTAACCGCGTCCATTACAATCTAACCTTTCATCCCCTTATTTGGGGATATAAATAGCGTCTGATTTGGTCAGGACCTCATTTGATTGTTAGACACCTCCAGGATAAGATGAATCGAGAAATTACCCGTCTAGAAACGTTTGGCGCATTTGCGAGTACGTTTGTAAAACCGTCAGAACTAGCCCGTCATGGGTTTTACTATTTAAGTTCGGGGACGGACGCTGTTAAATGCCATTTTTGTGACTTAACGCTACGAGGATGGGAACCTAACGACAATGTTTTCGAAGAGCATCAGAAATTCAAGGCAGACTGTCCACTACTTCAAGGATTACCAACAAATAACATACCTATATTCATCCAAAACCCATTGACTAAAGACATGCCGCCAAACAGAAAGTACAGAGATGTCCCTCAAGAAGAGTGGGAGAAAGAAAAAGTCATTCCGCCAACTCAACCCATACCAACAACACTTACTCCGAATGACGATATTGTACTAAGAATTAAACGTGTTAATCTCGAGAAAGCTATAATTGAAATGTTTATTCAAGAACTTTTGCGACATGAAAGTTAGATCCTATTATTGTAATATATTCCATACCTTATTACGTTTCTAAATTATAAAAGAACCAATCAAAAAACTTGAAATGTAACTCGAAATAAATATAATTTTTTCCTTAATTTGTTCTTTGTAATACTATTATACCTACTACAGTCTTGACAAAACCTTTTCAGTGGTGATAGTGTAGGGTGTTACTTAGCTTTTCTCAACACATTTCGTGTTAAAAGTAAAACGTTTTTGAACATTTACATTGCATTGTACACACACGAAACGCGTCATTTAAATTTTCTAAAATCCCATAGGAATACATGTGAAATTGAATAGACCATCTGAACGAAAACAGTCATATACATTACATTTTATCAACACGAAACGCATCATTTGAAAAAAAACATTTCAAATGTTTAAAGCGTTGAAATAAATTCTAACTAAATTTATCAAAATCATTCCTATTTTCAGTCTTGAGAGTTCCTCAAAATTATTTATGGCTTTTAGGGATGGGGGGGGGGGAATGACCTCGGGTCCCTGAGATGCGTGGGAATTTATTTTTCTTTGATTGGGCCACCCCACAGGTTGGTTTATGACCTTGAAAAGGGGGGCGGAACAAAAGCATCTATTCCCTTTGTCTTTCTGGGTCATTTCAAGACTTCTATGGCCTTTAAAAGGGGCTGAACTTGAACAAAAGAATTTATTTTATCAATTCTTTAATTGGACCCCACACCAGGTGCTTTAGTACCTTAAAAGGGGGCGTGGTCGAAACAGTTGTATTGTTATCAATGGAATTTATATTTAGAGTGTTTTATGACTAGCCCAAACGTGTTAAGACATGTTTATGACATTGAGGGGGATCTATTTTTTTTCTAATTGTATCACGAAAGTATAAAAGGGCGGATCAGTCTAGGCTACTTATCAGTTTACTTCTGACCACTGTTGATGCAAGCCAAGAAATCTTCTGCTCCCAAACAAAACTTGTGAGTTATTCCGTGCCCATATCATAGTGCTTTAGTATTTTTAACTTAGTTTTTATACGTGTTTTAGTATTTTAAATTTTTTACAAGTGTTTTAGTATTTTAACTTAGTTTTTTACAAGTATTTTCAATTTAACTTAGTTTTTACAAGTGTTTTAGTATTTTTAACTTAATTTACAAGTGTTTTAGTATTTTTAACTTAGATTACAAGTGTTTTAGTATTTGACTCTAGTATTTTAAATTTTTTACAAGTATTTTAAATTTTTTATAAGTGTTTTAGTATTTTTAACTTAGTTTTTTACAAGTGTTTTAGTATTTTTAACTTAGTTTTTTTACAAGTGTTTTAGTATTTTTAACTTAGTTTTTTACAAGTGTTTTAGTATTTTTAACTTAGTATTTTACAAGTACTTCAATTTTTATAAGTACTTCAATTTTTTATAAGTACTTTAAATTTTTTTAAAAGTACATTACTGTTTTATTGTTTTAGCATTAGTGTTTTAGTATATTTTTGTGTTTTAGTATATTTTTGTGTTTTAGTATTATTATTTAGACCTATTCAGATTTATTATTAGTATTTTGTGGTATTTGTATTTTTAAATTATCGCAATGGCCAACTCTAATGTAGAAATTGAACTCCCTATTGAAGATGATAGTTTTTTAGTCGACTTTCCAGACTCGTTAGAAATAGCCTTTTTAAATGCCGATGACACGTTTATGGCAAACTATTCTACACCCCCGTCTCCCACCCTGTCTAGGGCAAACAATAGCCCTCTTCATCCTTTGTCCCCTCTAGAAGAGGCGTTTCAAAACGACGATGTTTCTTTCTTAGATGGTTATACTACCCCCCCTATAGCTCCATCTCAGAATGAGTCAATGGATGAAGGGGAAGGACAGATAGGGGGTGGGGTTCTTACTCCTCCACCTCCACCCCCATCTCCGCTAGTTGCACCGCCTGGTGTAAACGTACTATCTAGCGGGGTAGTGTCCTTCCCCAATTTTAATCTTGATGGATGGGAAATGGAAGTACAGTTTAACAATAACATCGTTGAATCTGTAAGCGACTTCCTAGAGTACGTTTTGGACGACTGTTTACCCGATGACATGATTGCAATTTCGATGACAAGCATTAATAATCCAGGCATTCAAACCGCGGACTTTAGTTTTAGAAGAAGAGACCAAATAGATATTGGATTTATATTAGAAGTAGTCGCGGATAAGGCGTATAATTCTGAAGGAGGATCCAAGTTTTTTCTCGGTCCTATAGGAATAAACATACAGCGCGTGAGGTTGCCCCAAGGCGCCAAGCGTTGCAAGTCCATTGGTATCTGTACCTTCGAGACTTTTGCCAGGGAGAAAAAATGCATTGTTCAGATCAAGAACAACGATCGGCTATGCCTCCCTTATGCTCTAATTTTTGCTAGAATACATAGGGATCATACAATGTATCCCCTTGACAAAAGCCTCGAGGCAGATTTCAAAACCTTATGTCGTACTGATATTAGGAAAAAAGCAGGAGAGAGGCTTAGGAAGATGGCGGAGGAATTAGCCGTGGCGGCGGAAATACCATTGGACGAATGCGCGGGGGCGGATGCTCTACCAAGATTTCAAGCGTATTTGTCTGATTACCAAATTATAGTTTTTACTGTTAGAGCCAACGTCCCCCACCGTATTTTCGGTGAAGCAAATTTCATTCCCGGTGCCGATGGTAATCCAAAGCCACGGCTATACCTTTTTAACTATCAAAATCATTTTGACGTCATCACTAAACCTAAACCTCTCTTCCATTTTCATTATTTCTGCGAAAGGTGCCTTGTGGGCTATAACCATTTAAACTTGCACGCCTGCAATAAGTATTGTTATTCCTGCCAAAGGGCCGAGGAATGCGAGGGGGGAGAAATTAGATGCGGGACCTGTCATCGCGATTTTAGGGGGCAAGAATGCTTTGACGCCCATAAGGCTAGTGGAAGCAAAACCCTATCAGTCTGTCAAAGGGTTTTTAATTGCCCCCGTTGCGCAAAAACAATAGATATGGGGAAACGCAAGTCACCTCACAATTGCGGTGAAGTCTATTGCGTAATCTGCAATAAATTCAATCCACACCCCCACTATTGTTTCATGCAGGTTACCGACCCTAAAGCCCACCCTGCGGCTAAAAAAGCTAAGACCCATCCTTCGGTTACTATCTTTTATGATCTCGAATGTGTTCAAAACACCCCAGACCCTTCAAACCCTAATGCTTTCCTACACACTCCTATCTTATGTATTTCTCAAAAAATCTGTGATCAATGCATTCTCGAGAAATCCGATCAATTTACTTGCGCCACCTGCGGGCCTCGAGAACGGGTGTTTCTCGGGAATGATCCTGTTCTGGATTTTTTAAATTATCTTCAAGAATTCCACAATTCTCCCAAAATAACCGTTATAGCACATAATGCAAAGGGGTACGATTTACAATTTCTGTACAAAGCCATGTTAGCCATCAAAGCGTGGCGCCCTCAAGTGATAATGACGGGAACGAAGATTATGCAAATTCGATATGAGAATTTGACATTTATAGATAGTTTAAATTTCATCCCATCCCCCTTATCTAGCTTTGTATCTACTTTTGGCTTAGACCCTAGTTTAAATAAGGGACATTTCCCGCACTTGCTCTTCAACTTTGTTCCCGAACACGTGTTTGATCCAAAAGATCCTACGAGTACAAATTATGTCTTGAGGGAAAGCATGCCTCTTTTAGAATCTTACGCGCCAGACAGGCTAACCGAAAAACAACGTTCGGTTTTAATTACATGGTACAACGAGCAAGTTGAAGCCAAAAAAGGTTTCAACTATGTTGAAGAGTTGATACATTATTGCCGTTTGGACGTTAGGATTTTAAGAGAGGGGTGCTTAAAGTACAGGGAGATTTTTGAGAAGATTGCGGACGTTAACCCTTTTAACACTGCCGTGACAATTGCCGGGCTTTGCAACGCCGTTTTCAGGAAGGACCACCTAGCGCCAAATTCAATTGGAATTGTTCCACCTCACGGCTATAGAATGAAAGACCCTCAATCTAAAGTAGCCATCGAGTGGCTGAGGTGGGAAGCCCATAAGCGCGGGGTCATAATTAAGTCGGCTTTTAACGGTTCCGAACCTAAAATTTTGAACATTAAAGTCGACGGGCTTCTAGTAGACGATCTTGGCGCAGATCAAAAGGTCGTCTACCAATTCCAAGGTTGTTTTTGGCACGGGTGTAGAGCCTGTTTCCCGGTAAACAGAGACCTGGTTTTGCACGGTGACGTCACCCAAACTTTACACTCCCGCTATACTGATACTTTGAACTGTAATAAGAGGCTTAGGGAGCTGGGGTATAAGGTAATCGAAATGTGGGAATGCGAATTCCACAAATTGAGGGAGCAAAAGCCCGAAATTAACACCTTTCTATCTTCCATCCATATCCAAATCGACGCGTGGGAACCACTTAATCCCCGTAACGCATTTTTCGGGGGGCGTACTTCCGCTCTTTGTCTTCATCACAAGGTTAAGCCGGGAGAGGAGATTCGATATGTCGACGTCACTAGTCTATATCCATGGTGTAACAAATACGGTAAACTACCTTACGGCCACCCTACGATCTTGACAGACAACTTCCCACCCATTAACGAGATTGAAGGTTTTATTAAACTGGATATCCTGCCCCCTCGTAACCTCTTCCACCCCGTTTTACCCCAAAAGATCGGGGGGAAATTGTGCTTTGCCCTGTGTCAGCTGTGCGCTGAAAACAAATATCAGGGGGATTGCACACATTCCGACGAGGAAAGAGTTATTAGGGGGACGTTTGTGGCGGACGAAGTCCATTTAGCAGTTAGAAAGGGTTACGTGGTTGTTAAAATCCACGAAGCCTGGTCGTACAAAATATCTCAGTACGACCCCTTAACTAAATCAGGCGGGCTTTTTAACAATTACGTCAACTGCTTTCTGAAGCTAAAACAGGAAAGTAGCGGCTGGCCTTCTGACGTAGTAACCCAAGCGCAGAAAGATCAATACGTAGCCGAGTACTACGAAAAGGAAGGGGTAAAACTTGATCATAGCTGTATCGAGAAGAACGCTGGAAAGCGTACCATCGCCAAACTGTGTTTGAATTCGTTTTGGGGCAAATTTGGTGAGAGGACTCGCCTTGACAAGGTAGAAGTCTTTGATGATCCACAGAAGTTCTTTAACTTGTTCTATGACCCAGCAATTGAGGTCAAGACGTTGATACCAGTTAGCGACGACATTTGCGTTGCTAAGTGGTGTTATATCAACGAGATTGACCCAATTAATAAAAATGTCAGTGTTCCGATCGCGGCGTACACCACGGCCATAGCTCGGATTAAGCTTTATTCCTACTTAGACCGCTTGGGTGAGTCTGTTTTATATACAGACACTGATTCGATACTGTACGTTTACACACCAGGGGGCGTAGAAATCGAAACTGGGAATTTCCTCGGTGAAATGACCAATGAGCTTGAAAAGTACGGACCCCAGGCCTACATCGAAGAATATGCGAGTGGTGGATGTAAGAACTACGCATACCGAGTTGTGAACCCTGATACCGGATCGACAGCCGTCGAGATGAAGGTTAAGGGGTTCCGACTTAACCATACCACCAAAGATTTGGTTAACATGGATAGGTTAATGGGGCTTATAGGCATTTACGAACCGCCGGCGGAACCAATCCAAGTACCAATCCCCAAGCAAATACGCCGAAAGGCTGATCACACTGTTATAAGTGTCGACCAGTCCAAGGTTTACAGAACTGTGGTGGATAAGGTCAGATTGATTGAAGATTTCCGCACGCTACCTTACGGTTATCGAGTTTGAGCACATTCGACAGTATCTGTTTCTGTGAGGGGTCTCTTCTTTTTTTATTTATTTATTTATTTATTTATTTATTTATTTATTTATCTAGTCAGTCCCGGTGATATTTATTTATATATTTATTTATCTAGTCGGCATGTATATAAAGTCTAGCCATATTGTTTTTTTTATCAATATTATCAATTAGTCATTTTCGTCTCGGTGAAATGTCCTGTGATTAACTAATTTTTTCGTCAATGCTTCCTTAAATATCCCATGTATTTTCGAAATTGCAATTGTTCATTTTCGTGTCGATCTCTTCTATATATATATATATATATATACAAACACTTTACAATCTTTATCTCATTAGTTCGTTGAAAGTCAAAGTGTAAGGTCATGTATCCTTTCTACCATCCTTTTAACATGGTGATAGCAGGCCCGTCTCAAAGCGGGAAAACTCAATTAGTTTTAAAAATATTAGAGAACAGGGAAGCCATGTTTGCCCCTAATATAAGCGAAATACATTGGTTCTACGGTGAATGGCAACCTTTTTTCGAAAGTTTGAGAAAATTTGTGGTTTTCAAACAAGGTATGCCAGATTTATCAGAATATACCGGCGGTAAGCCTTGCCTTTTAATCATTGATGACTTGATGACCGAGAACAAAGGAGAAGTTGGTTCTCTTTTTACCAAGGGAACGCATCATCGCAACTTGAGTGTAATTTATATCGTCCAAAACGTATTCCATCGATCCAAAGACTCTAGAGATGTTTCTTTGAACGCTCATTATCTTATTCTTATGAAATCCCCTAGAGACAAATTGCAAAGTTCAATAATAGCTAGACAAATGTTTGCCGATAAATGGCGTTTCGCTGTCGACGCCTACCGTGACGCTACTAGTTTACCTTTCGGATATTTATTATTCGATCTACACCAAAGATGCCCCGAGAATCATAGACTTAGGACAGGAATATTTCCCGACAACCCTTGCGAAGTTTACATCCCCAAATAATTATAATAGTAGATGGGTGTTTAGCCATCTCTTCATTTAGTCACTATGCCTTATGCCGTTCGGTCACAAAGAAATTTGCTCTCCGTTATTGCCAAATCCCCTCGAAAACAACGTAGAATCATTTTACGTAACGCCAAGAAGCCCTTAATTGACGCAATCGCAGAGTGTGTTGAAAATACTTTACACGGTAACGTTAAATTAAATAAAAGTCAAAAAGCTAGATTAGCTAGGCATTCAGCAAAACTTAGAAAAATTGCTAATAAGAGAATATCTTGGAAAACAAAACGTGATATACTAGTTCAGGAGGGCGGTAGTTTCTTTTCTTTCCTTTTCCCTCTCGTTTCCTCAATTATCGGAGCCATAACCGGAGGTAGTCAGTAAAAAATGCAGTACGCTCAGAAAATGGTCCTTATCCCTAGCTCTACCTTTAAAAACGACCCGTTCCCACACCCCCAACAACAAGTAGTTTCGGAATTGGACAATGAGATGAATGTTATTTTAGCTCGTAAAGATTTAGACGAAGCTTCAAAATGGCGCTTATACGAACAGACTGTACAGAGATATAATAATTTACATAATATCGCTAGGCAACCTATACCTACGGCCCCCCAACCGACCTCCAACTATTATAACTTGGCTTGGTTAGACGATATCCCCCTTAAATATATAGGGCATGTACAAAGTATCGTTGATCAGTTGTCCACTACCCCTGAAAAGCTTAGGTGGACAGATAGTGGGGAAGTTATAGTTAATGATGCAATAATACCCGGCTCGAATATTAGAGATATAGCTTTAGAATTTGTCAAGCCTTCCTCTAACAAAGACCCAAAACCTAGAGGTTTTTACGCATTTACAAACCTACTTTCTAGTTTTTCCCCTCTAACTTCGTATACAATACCCCAACAAATTAAAATCAAAAGAACTAGAGCTCCTAAAGTTAGTGTCAAGGTAGCAGCTAAAAAACTTAAATCTGAGAATAGTCTTGAGGCAGCAGCTAAAAAACTTAAATCTGAGAAAAGTCTTAAGACAGCAGCTAAAAAACTTAAATCTGAGAAAAGTCTTAAGACAGCAGCTAAAAAACTTAAAACTGAGTCTCCGAGATGGGCAGCGTACGTAAAATCTCCAAAATTTTAGAAGGTATCTACTTTAACCCTTCCCACCCTGCCAGTTTCGGAGGTGCTGAAAAATTATATTTAGCAGTAAAATTAAAGGGGATTAGTAAGAAACAAGTACTAGATTGGTTAAAGGGAAAAGACGCGTACACTTTACATAAGAGAGTTTTTAGAAAGTTTAAAAGAAACAAGGTGGTTGTAACTAACATAGGAGATCAATATCAGGCGGATTTGAACGATATGCGTTCTTTGAGTCAGTACAACGACGGGTACAAATACATATTAACCGTAATAGATTGCTTTAGCAGAAGAGCCTGGGCCGTACCTTTAAAATCCAAAAGCGGTGTTGAAACGGTTGAGGCTTTTAAGTCTGTCTTTAGAGAGAGGGTTCCTAGGAAATTACAAACGGATAAGGGTACCGAATTTAGAAATTCCCAATTACAAGGATACTTGAAGGAGAAAGGGGTTATATTTTTTACAACTGAGAATGACGATATAAAAGCGTGTATGGTAGAAAGATTAAATCAAACTTTAAAGTCACGCATGTACAGGTATTTTACAGAAAAGAATACCAATAGATATATAGATGTTTTAGATGATCTGGTAAATGCTTACAATAACTCGGTGCATTCCGCGATAAAAATGACTCCTTTGGAAGTTACGGGCACCAATGTCCTTCAGGTTTTTAAAAATGTATACGGAAAGTACTTTAGCGAAAAGAATGTTTACGGGAAAAAATTAAAGGTGGGCGAATACGTCCGAGTAAGTAGAAATAAGATGATTTTTGAAAAAGGGTACGAGCGAACTTACACAATAGAGGTTTTTAAAATAGTGGGGAAAATTGACAGACGCCCTCCTGTATTCAAACTAGAAGATTTAAACGGGGAACCAATAAAGGGGGTGTTTTACGGGATGGAACTTCAGTCGGTAGCTAGACCCGAGACGTACAAGATCGAGAAAGTAATTCGTAAGCGGACTAGGAGAGGACAAAAGGAGCTCTTTGTAAAGTGGCTAGGCTATCCCCCCTTCTATGAATTCTTGGATTCCGGCTAAAGATGCAGTCTCCCTTTTACCTAACGCTACCGAGCAACGCTAGCATGAAAATTTATGACAACAACAAGACGTCTTCGTACACTACCAAGTTGCCCCAGGCTATAGAGCTGATCGGGGATGACTGGGAGGTTGCTCTTGTAGAAGTTTTGTACCCAATGTCCTTTTTTAACATACCCAATGAGGAAGGTCACGTGCAGGTGGTCTCGCATGAAAATAAAAAAGGTCGGGACGGAAAATCACAGCCTATTGTTAAAGCCGAGGCCTTTATAGTTCCCGGGGGTTATTACAAATCATTAGAAGCCCTACTTAAACAAATAGCTTCAGGGTTAAACGGCTTTCAATACGGTTCAAAGTTTAAATTTGATTCGGATCCCCTCTCTGATTACATTTCTTTAACTATTCAACCTAACGGTATCTTGGCTCTTTCTCCCACTTTGAAAAGGATATTAGGATATAAAACCCCAAAAGGCCAAAGTACGTCTTTCTCTTGCCCTTCAGATAAAACCAGCCAATCGTATAGAAGCTCTGTTCCCGCTAATTTAAATTATTATATTCCCGACCAATTGTTTATTTATTCCGATATAGTAGCTAATGAATTTATAGGCGATACGGTAGCCCCGCTACTTCGTATAGTAGGCGTAGACAGCGAAAAACCTCACGGTTCGACTATAACTAAATCATTTAACTCTCCCCATTACGTTAAAGTTGCTAAACGTTACTTTGATACTATAGACATTGATATAAGGAATAGTTTAGGCCAAGCCGCGTCATTCGAGTTTGGAACGTCGACCTGTAAACTACACTTTAGACCATGCCAAAACCCCAAACATTAGAGTCTCGTTGCGAGTATAGGAGGTATTATTTAGATCAGGTAGGGGGTGGAGGGGTGTCAAAAGTATTTGTCGGGACACCACACCAAAAAGGACACGGAATAGGAAGCGCCCTGAAAGGGTTATTTAGATGGGCACGCCCCTTATTAATTAGAGGTGCAAAGTATCTGGCACCTAGAGCCATTAGTACGGGACAAAAGATTCTTGGTGACGTAATGCAAGGTCAGAATGTGAAAAGTGCAGCGAAAAAGAGATTGCAGGAAACTTATGAGAACATGACTGCTGCTCAGCAAGGTTCAGGATTAAAGATAAAGAGACGCAAAGTTAAACGCCTGTCAGTTTATCACCGTCATTCAAAGCAGACGCCACGCGATATATTTAGCTCCTGAAAAAATCATGTTTTCTCTCCAAGCTCTTAAGAGTGAATTGGACATTTTTGCCCCTGTGCCGATTCAAACTAGTGTCGAACATGCTCAAGGTGTATGGGCCAAACCCTTGGCGGCCATTGGTGATAGCTCTACCCTCGAATACCTCATCTCGGGCAATGGAGATAACTACATCGATGTAGCCCACACCATGCATTACAACAAAGTCAAAATCACCAACGAAGATGGAAGTGATCTTCCTGATGCCGCCGTGGTAGCTTTCGTGAACAATGCTGGCCACGCATTGTGGAGAACTTGCGATGTTTTCTTGAACAATACCCGAGTTTCTTCAGCCGCTCAAAACTACGCCTTCACTTCTTTTATCGAAACTGTCTCAAATTACGGCCCCGCGGCTAAAAAATCTCACCTCATGATGGCCGGATGGGAAAAGGACGAAGCCGGAAAGTTCGACGACTTTTCAAATAAAGGTTTCGTCGCCCGAATGGCTAAAACTGCTAAATCGGCCGTGATTGAATTTTTTACACCAGTGTTTAGTGACGTGTTTAATATTCCCGAATATCTCTTAAACGGTGTGGACCTTAAAGTCGTGTTTACTCGCAACAAGGACGAGTTTGCCTTAATGTGCCAAGAAACAGCCACTCTCAAAAACTGTAAAGTCAAGATACTAGACGCAGCACTAGCGGTACGTAAAGTTAAGCTCAGTCCTAAAATATTGTTAGCGCATGAAGCCGCGCTTAATAACGGTACTGCCAAATATAATTTTACGCGCACCGAACTTAAAACTAAAACTATCTCTACCGGAAGTAGCACCGAGAGTTTTAACAATATATATCTAGGCCCTCAGCCTAATCGCGTCATTATTGGAATAGTTTCCAACGCGGCGTTCAAGGGCAGTTACGCTCTGAATCCCTTTAACTTTAAAACTTGGGATTTAAATTTTTTGTCTCTGTACCTCGATAACGAACAAATACCCTCGAAACCGTTGACTCCTGATTTCGGTAAAAACTTGTATATACAAGCTTATCAAACATTGTTCGCGGGCACGGGTATTCATTATAAAGACGACGGTAACGATATTACTCCCGACGAGTTTGCCAACGGGTTAACCCTCTACGCTTTTGATCTGACACCGGACCTATCTGCTAGCGAAACAAACCACTGGAACCCCGTTAAGCAAGGACAATTAAGATTGGACATGGGATTCGCTAAACCTTTGCCCGAAGCCGCAGTCTGCATTGTATACGCCGAATTTCAAAGCATGATTCAAATCGATAAAAATAGAAACGTAATTGTAGATTATTAAAAATGTCAGCAACCACCACCGTAGACTTGATTCTCGCTTTATCAGATACGCCCAACTTTTTGGGTGTTTTCGCGTCAAATAGGTTACCTAAGGTTACCAGATATCCCGCATCGTTAATTATAAATTTAGATCAGCACTATGAAAAGGGGTCTCACTGGGTATCGGTCTTTATAGACGGAGCCCGTGTAGGCTATTATTTCGATAGCTACGGTTTGCCACCATTTCTGCCTAGTATAAGAAGATTTTTATCTTTAAACTGCAGAAAATGGACTTTTGGTAAGCGACACCTTCAGAGGTTAGAAAGTAGCGTATGCGGGCAGTATAGCGCCCTCTATCTTATTCATAGAAGTAAGAAGAAAAGTACGAAAGCTTTCCTAAAAGCTTTTACCGCAAATCGAAAAATTAACGATATGAAAATTGCTAAACAATTTCAAAATCATATCCGACGACTAAAAAAGTGTAAAAGGAGCCTATTAACAAACCGTGTGGTTGCCTGGTGGTAATGCGTCCAGCTCTCTGTTGTTTCAACAACATTTGAGTTTCCATTCCAGGGTTCGACTTCCTACCAACGGCGCTTTATTAGTCCGGTATAGAAAAAAAAAACATCTTCAGATACGGCTTGAATCAAGTTTAAGGAGGAGGTTTTTTAAATATTTAACTAATTTATTATTAATTTAACTTAATTATGTATGTTATTATCACGCTAATTAAATGTTTTTGACTAAAAAATCCGATTCGTAATAATAATAAGCCTAGAATAACCTAGCATAAGCCTATCTTTTCAGGATCTACCATAGCATAAGCCTAGCATAAGCTTAATTTTACAGGATCCACTATAGCATAAGCCTACCTTAGCATAAGCCTACAATAGCATAAGCCTATCCCTAAAGGTACCAGCCACGTGACGTCATCAAAAAAAAAATTAGCCGTGACGTCGTCAAGAAAACCACCACCAGGTGGCTCAACAATTCAAATTTCCCGCCAACACCATCACGTGACGTCATCAATTCCCCCCCCTCATCCCCCCCACCAACACCATCACGTGACGTCATCAATCCCCCCCCAATCCCCCCCCCTACGCAAAGGGTGACTCTATAACACCAAAAATTTTACCCCCGCCCCCCTGAAAGGGGGGAAGGAAGGGGGGAAAAATTTTTGGTGTTATAGGGTCACCCCTACTCTCTTACAATGACTGTAGTTTAATTTTGACCTATATTTTTATTTAAACATTCAGTATTGTCCGTCAGCACGTCACTTTAACAACCTATATTTTACCAATTATCAACATAATTTTACGTTTTTACCCATTACCTGCCATTATTAATCAATGATAAACCGATTGTTTACCCAATACCAACCGATTATTAACAAATCTTTTCGGTAAGTTAACTTTTAACCCATTAATCGGTAAAAATCGGTAAATTAAGCTTGAACCGATATATCGGTCACCGATACCGATATCATATCCGTTTGTGCCTATCACTAGTCAGTCAATAAGGTCAATAGGTCAAAGTTAAGGCAACTTGACGTACTTATGCGATCCTTCTTTGGCACTTAGAAAATAGGTGCTGGTCAAGGTTTGAGTTTAAGGTATAACGTTCGCATTTGCATATTAAAGGGCGTGGATATCCGTTTTCACTCGCGTACATTTTTCCTTTAATTTAGTTTAATAATTGTCCCAGGGAATAAAATTATCGTTAACCTTTATGGCTTTTTATAATTAAAGTTTAATTCTTACGTAAGGGTGTTAACGGGAAAACACATTTTCCCCACAATTTTCGTTAAGTAATGTAAGTGTTCACTGCATCAAAACTAGACCTTAATTCAGGCGATAGATTCAATCACCATTAACTATTTATTTTGTTTCCGTTTTATTCAAGTCAAACCTTTTGACATGCGCGATCAAAGGGTTTCAGGTGAAAAATCGAATACTTCGCACAGACACTTGATAAAAACCTAGACCCTTCCAGATAGTCAGTCTACAATCAATATTTGTTGACTTTCAAACAAAGCCGCTCTATTCAAGTTAAAAATACAAACTAGAAATCAGGCTAAGCCTTTGCTTGCTTCACAATTACCTTTCAGTACTAGAGACCAGGGAGGAAAGAGGAAAGATGGAGTGGCATGATGATGGGCGACCTGCGGTAATGCAGGCGATTGTTAAACGCTGCCACATATCGCCATTGTATTTGTATGATAACTAGAGTCTATTTTTAAGACACAGGGAGCGTAATGTACAACCCTACCTAAACGCTGAGGATGCTGGAAGGACTTCGTTGCCGTAGGTGGGGGTACAAAGGCAACGTTATAGACGCGGGGATTACCACTCCATTCCTCTATCCTTCAAGTAAATACTAAAAAATAAATGCCTGCGCATGCGGTATGAAGACTAAGCTTAAGAATAAGTCGTAACTTTAGGCCTTGGCTAATATAAGTTACACTAAAGGTACGGCGTACAGTTAGAACTCCAGTATGTGGCTAGACTCTTTGAAATAAAGACGTATACAACACTCTCTTCGCACCCTGGGTCCCGAGGGTCCATACATACCAAATGGATTCCTGGTAAAGGCCCAAAAGGGAAATGGATAGCATTAACTGTACATTACAAGAACCAGGACATAAACCATGCAATTCATTCGCGAGGCTATTGTTAATAAAGTTTAAGGCACGGCGGACGAATTTCTATTACTAAAAACACCAGTCCATTACACGGCTCTCCACAGCGAGGGTTTTCATTACGCTTATCAAGAAGCTCACTAACCCTAACCTTAAAATAACGATGAGGAATTAGGCTTAACAGTCTAGCTACTTACTACAGAAACCATGGCTATAAAAGATAGTTAAAAAAGGCCTAATTAGGTACACTAACACCTCTTTTGAAAAGATATAACATTTCTATTATAGAAAGTAGTTAGTAACACACTTCGAAAAGTTTAAGCCTTGGCCGAAGGGTTGACGTTACAATAGTTCTATTGACGGCTTGTTTGTCTGGACCATGGCCATTAAAGCTATACGAAGCAATCTAAAATCCCCCTTTCTGCGATATACGTTATTGAGAGAGCCCTAAGCCCTTTTCCTCGAGGAGGTAAGATAGGTTAGTCCCTTTGCTAAGCCACGTATGGGCTTTCAGGGTTTTATATCTAAGTCATCGTTTCAAGATATGGTAGTCCTGAAAACGTAGAGGGGGAACTTGGCAATAAATTCAATGGAAAATTAATAGCGGAATTGGGTCAAAATACTGCATTATTCGGAGACGAAAATACATCAATTTCAAAACTGTATAATAACACAGCACAGAAAACTTCATATTCTACCGTATTTATTGAATTTTGTAGCGAGTTTTTGTAAAAAGACTCCATTATCGATAAATAAATAGATAACTGATTGAAACTTTTGAGATTCATCTCTGACATTGTTAATTGTGTTTATGGTTCTACCGAGGACCTTCATATCTAATGCATTATGGGGTTTAATAACTAAAACCTATTACAATAAAATAATTTAGATTATTTAGGCCAAAAACCAAGCTAAAACTGCATCCTATATACAGGCTGTGTTCTTTGAGTCAAACTCTGTGGAAAATGTCAAAGATCATGATGTGGTCTACTACAATGCTTAAATATGGACTTACAAAACATTGGCTCCTAGGCTACATGTCCGTGAGACGACCCCGAAGAGTGGGCATATTGGACAATACCTCTAAACATAGATGACACTTGAATTAGCTTTATTTTACCAGCGTACCCACAAATAAATAAATATTGCAGATCCCATGTTTTTTGATGACACTTTGGACTCCATTTGACGCAAAAAAAGCCCTTTAAATGATGGCAGACTTATCAGAAACATCCTGTACATATTGGTACACCCAGTTTTAGTATAAATTATGGAAGGCCATAATAGTTGGCCATTTTTAGATGATTTAGACCTAAACGTTAAGGCTCGTATAAAACATTAAATGCACTTGTTTACGAAGCTTACACGTGAAACTTTGAAAACATATGCTAGCGAGACCGAAACAGAAACACCCGAAGGACTATAGCCTACATCAACAAAATATCCAAACTTTTCCCATGAAATTTACTAAGCATATACGACTAAATTTACAATTCCCGCCTATAAAATGCTTACAGGGCTTATTTGGTAAAATATATACGATTTGGAGAGTGAAAATATTTCAAATAAACACACTTTCTTATGCGGTTTGAATTCGGAAAAATAAATAATCTATAAGATCTCGCAAGGACTCTCGAGTATTTTTCCCAAATTCCGTTTTTGTAAAAAAAAAAAAAATACTTCAGTCTAAAAACGCGACAAAAAGAAATTCCAAGACGAAAGAGAGAGAGCGAGCTCTTGAAAACCAGCAGCTTCGATTACGTTAAATATTCATGAATTTTTCCTTCGCGGGTCTCGAGTATAGGATACATGAATTTATTTGAATCTTACTACGAATACGTAATTTCTGTTTACAATTTATATCCTGACTGACAATTCAACGCCCAGCCCAAACCACTTCACTTAGAAGGTAGAAATTTTGCAGGAACATTACTCTTAAGCAGTACGCGAGCTATAAGAAATATTTTTCCAATCCGCCACCATCTTGAAAATGGCGGCCAAAAATGTAAAATAAACCTTCTTCGTTCGCGCGTTTCAACCAATTTCACTAATATTTTGTACATTTGTTCCCTAGATGTGCTTAAGGACTTCGAATAATGGGGCCCCGCAAACTAATAAAAATGTACCGGCGGGTGGGTTTTAATGGCAAGTTTTTGGTTTCGATTTCCCCTCCGCCATCTTTTAAAATGACGGCCGGAGTACTAATAAAAATAACTCTCCCGATGGGTTTGCCGCTATAGTGAGAGTTGTAACTGAATCTAATTCAATCCATAACAAGATTGGTTATGCAATCAATATTCACGGGAAAGTTTATAAATTCTCGTGCCTTATTGGTTGCAGAATGCTTTCCCACAAAGACTTAGCATTTCAGTCGCGTGCTTATAATAAAAATGCGCCAAATTTATCGAAAAAAGAAAGAGAGAAAAACCATAAGCCATTGGAAAGATCGAACTTAAAGGAATTCCGATCTTTATTTCTATTCTTACCATGCACCTCGGTCTTCTGAAAAATGCACTTGGGTCTAAGTTAACTTTATACAACCAAAAATGTATTACATTTAAAAAATATTCACTGTCAAAAACGTAAGGTTTGTATCAATATAACTAGACGAATAAAGCCATATATTGCATCATGTATGCAGGGTGTATCAGAAAGGGTTGGTAGGACCGAAATACAATTGAGATTTTGAGTCGAAAATGTAACTTCTACGATAAGAGACACCGATTACAATTTATGATTAGAGTGTTTTAGGGATGACCCCTTAAATTTAAGTAAGAAACTGAACATACAATGATTTCTAATTTAATTAAGGGGTCATCCGTAAAACACTAGAATCATCATAACTTAAAAACGGTAGCTCTTAAGGCAAAATTTCATAGAAGTTACATTTTCGACTCCAAATCACCCATAGTACCTACCCACTGTACTTCGATCGACCCACCATTTCCGTAACACCCTGTATACGTAAAATTCTATAAATATCATAACTAGATTATACGTGATATTTGAACTGTACAGTGTATATAAATAAATCAAATATATAAGCCTTTGTATGCTGGAAAAATCGTAATCGTGCAATGGTGTTTTCAAAGGCCTACAGCAAGAAGCGATATCTAGTTTACTAGAGAGGAGTTATAAGATGCCTCAGTATTCGCGCGCCATAGTCCCAGCCCCCCTTTCAAAATACAACGGGGGACGTAAAAGGAGGCCGGGCTAATTTCGCTTCTCCTCAGTCGGAAAATACGTAATTTTCGTCATTCGCGTCGCACTGACATGACTTTCTAAGAACCAATGAGATGCTGGTTGTAATTTAGAGGCGGGGATTAACTCCGGACCTACGTTTGGACAGGAGAGAAGCTAGAAATGTGGCGAATTTATACCTTCTCCCTAATAAACTAGATATCGCTTCTTGCCTACAGTGAATACCCGCGGTTATGTATATTTTTGAACATTTTCCTATAGCATTTCTCGTTTCCTTTAAGTGTTTCCATTTACCTAAATCTCACTCATTCATTTTCAGTAAAAAGAAGAACATATTTCACCTTCTTTTCAAATAAGGGATAGTATACAAAGAAATACTCAAATTTAAATATCGATTTATCTCTTCTAACAATTCACTTACCCTTATTTAAATACAATGTTTCTCAGAGAGATTCCTCAAAGAATGTGTGTTCAAAACCGATCAAGATAAGTGAAAGGAATTCATTTTCTCGTTTTTAATAGAAATTGCATTTAAAAGAAAGATTCAGCCAACATAACATTACAACTTCAAAATATAAAGAGAAAATATTAATAAAAATAAATGATCTCTTATTACAATATAATTTGCATTTAATTAGTCTTAAAAACTAGGACTACTGCGCCGCCATTGTTATGGGCGTCTGCTAGCCAGAACCCCTTACCATTACAAAATTGGATGAACCAATGCCGTGCGGCTTCTGGCTAGCAGACACCTCTAACCATGGCGAGGCAGTAATCGGCGTTTTTAAGACCAAATAAATGGTAATTAATTTCAAATAAGATACAATTTTTTACCTCCTATTTTTAGAAAAAAATGCCGTTCTTTTAAGATACAATGTTTCTCAGACAGATTCCAAGAAGAATGTATTTCAAAACCAATAAAGGAAATCATTTTCAGGTTTTTATTACAAAAAGCATTTAATTAACGAGATTGAAACCAAGTATCAATCTACAATATTAAAGAAGATACAGGAGTGTGTGCTACACCTTAAACCTCTGACGTTTTGCTGGTCAAGGAAGGTCAATTACATTTAACACATCGCATTACGTCATGATCTACTTTACAGTAAGGCCTAACGCATATATGCTCCAGCAAGAAAATGAAAAATAAATTAAATTGTCCATATCTTCTGTAATATTCTAGATATGCCAATATGCTTCATCCAATAAAAAAGAACAGTTTTTTACCATGGTCTCCGCCTTTAATCATTTACAATGTATTGTGGTTAATCAAGGTTAGGACTGTTCACGAGCCGAGCTGAGCGAGCTTTTTAAAAGCTCGGCTCGGCTCGAGTCAAAAAAACGGCGGCTCGGCTCGACTCGAGCCGAGCTGGGTCTTGGCTCGGCTCTAGCTCGGCTCGGCTCGAAAATGATCGAGCCGAGCCGAGCTGGCTCGATTAATATACGCATGTTTAAAAAAATTGCTACTATCAACGTCAAACTTGAGAACGACTATAAATGCCATCTCATGTTTAGTAATGTAGTGGTTCAGTAAAATCCACTCGGTAAAATATGCTCAAGGTTAGAGACGATAGATTTTTCCCACGCTTTGTTTTATGTAAAAATACATCGGAAAGCTATTGGAGGAGAGAATAAAGACAAAAAAGAAAGCACTATATTAGTGACCAAGCTCGCGAGCCGGCTCGCGAGTCGGCTCGGCTCGATGCCTGTCGGCTCGGCTCGGCTCGACCATAAAAAAGCTCGCTCGTTAATTAATCGAGCCGCAAAAGTGGCGGCTCGGCTCGGCTCGCTCGTCACGAGCCCGAGCTGGCTCGAGCTCGTGAACAGTCCTAATCAAGGTATATTTCTCCTTACACAAGATAAAAAAAAACACCCCAAAGAATCGAACTATATCGACAGGAAACTGTCACGCGAGTCTGGCGCCAGCCATTTCACCATTTCAAGAATGAGATTCATTTTATCAAAGTACAAAAGGAGAAAGAGAAAAAAAGGTTTCCATGGCGAGTTGCCAACGAAAAAGGGTACCCAACCATAAATGTTTGACACTTGTTGTATATAGGGGAAAAATGGTCACACTGTTGCACTCTAACCTCTCTGGAATAAAAGAAAAAAAAATCGACCAAGGATCACGTGATCCTATCTAAGCGCCAGAAAGACTTATTTGGCATTGGTTTGTCCAGGGACGAGTAGAGAAGGAGAAGAATTGTACGCGCTTTTTTAGACTGACACCCGTGAATCTTAACTCCTACAACGGGAGAAAGAGAGACCTTGGTTTTGGCTTATCACGTGGCATCAGCGTTCCCGCCAAACTCGCACTACGAACTGCCCTCTCGTGAGAATCTTGATAAGTAAAAAAATAAGGTCCTTTGGCTGAAATTGCGCAATCAGTACGAGACTTTTATTGAAAATATACATTTTGAGTTGGAGAGAGGGCGCTAAATAGTAATTCAATATACAAGAAAGAAGCAACTGAACCCCCTTTTCTCCCATTGTAAGAGTCTATGCTCTCGAAATAGTACATTTTGTGTTGGAGAGAGGGTGCTAAATAGTTACTCAACGTACAAACAGTAGCCCACGTGACAACAAGGAACCAAATGAACCGCCTTCTCCCACTCCAGGAGTCTAGGCTCTCGAAATAGTACATTTTGTGTTGGAGAGAGGGCACTAAATAGTAACTCAGTATACAAACCGTACCCCACGTGACAAGAAAGAACCCCCTTTTCTCCCGCTGTGGGATTAGTTTAGGCTAGTTCACCCAAAATTCGACTCCTTTTCTACTCCTCGCTGGTTTGTCCAACGAAAACGAATCTGTTTTAAACGCACCTCTGATATAATGATACGCCTCGCGCCGAAAAAAGCTCTCAGCGTAGAAAAATCTCATTTACTGACGCGAAAGGATGGGGGATATGAATGGAAGATGCTGGAAGATGAAGGTAGAAAAAGAAAGAAACAAAAGACCATTTGCGAATTCTCTCTCTCTCAGTCTCCACTCCGATTCCTTTTTGCTGGCAACTCTTATGGGGATTCTGGAATTAGGGGGTTTTTCGTAATCGTCGGTGGTGTTTCCGAACAAACTCGCCCCATAAACGATCGGTATAAAAGATCACCGTTCGAAGTAAGTTTAGGTCTACAAATTCACTACAAGAAATGGGCTACGGTTTAAACTATCTCCTAATAATGTCTACCGCTCCTCGGGAATAAGGAAGGAAAAATATAATGGAACCCTTATGTCCTGTACTCTCGAAAGCCCTTATAAGCTCAAAATTGACAACTAGGCCCGCGGGTGTCGTAAAGAGAAGCAAGAAGCAACCGTCATCTTGATTAAATTATCAAGAGTTTGTTCTTGCGTCATGAATGAATGAAGGTAAAGGAAGATAAAAGAAAGGTCCACGTGACTCTGGAATGTAGCCTAAATGTAGCCTAAACGTATACGTTTTCAAAAACATGTTTACAACTTAAAAATTCGAAAATATGAATTTGAAGTTGTACGCAATTTCTAACGTTATTGTTGTTACTAATCATGGTTGGCAAACTAAACGATGCTGCATTAGCGTTACTAAAGACAGAAGGTTCACACTAGAATGTAGCCTAAGGTATAAGGCTTCAAAAACATGTTTACAACTGAAACATTTCATAATGTTAATTTGAAGTTGTAGACGCTTTTTCTAACGTTATTGTTGATACTAATCATGTTTCGGAAATTGAACGATGCCTTAGACAGAAGATTCACACTAGAATGTAGTTTAATTTAGTTTTCAAAAACATGTTTACAACTGAAACATTTCATAATGTTAATTTGAAGTTATTTCTAACGTTATATTTGTTACTAATCATGGTTTGCAAACTAAACCATGCCTTAGCGTTACTAAAGACAGTTAGTCCGGTTAGTCTGGGTTTTCTTATTAGCAATTTTAGACGTTTCTTCGAACAAAATGAAAAACAAAAATGTAGAATAACCATTTACTTTCTAAAAAAGAAGTAATAAAACTTCAGGTATTATGATGCAACCAATAAGGATGTTTATCCAAGCAATAACTTTACTAAATGACGTGATTTCATGGATACTGCGCTTGGCAACTAATAGATATGGAAATTCAAAACGTTACCCATGGAGATTTAATAAAGGGTTCGAAGCAAAAGCGGGTTTTATTGCTTTTTTCACCATAGTTTCTTCATTATAAAAATGATATTATTGATAAATTCTTCCCTTTGAAAAATAAAAAGTATGGATCGGTATTTTATAGATGAGTTATATTTACCAGAGAAACTACCATTAATTGTCGATTAAATGTTTTTGGAAAAAAATTACTTTTGTCGATAATTAATAGTAATTAAGCATACAGTAACAAATCTATTCCCAGGGATTGCGAGCCTTTAAATACCAAACAAACATGTCAAGAATACTTGCGCAATTTTACCAAGGTAATGTAAGTTTAAATTACTGTGGCAAATTGCGGTGTTTGTTAAATTATTAGTGCAATTTACGGTTGGTAAATTGCCGTGTCAGTCTCACATTGCTAATAAATAAAAAAATAAACAAACTAACTATCTTCAGTCTTTACATTTTATCATTTAACTATAGGAGATTTCCAAGACAATAGGGTTAACCTATCCCATGAAACAGATGACCTTTAAGGTGAGTTAGTTCAAGTGGTTTTTTATGTTTGTTATTGCGAAAGCCCTAAATCATGCCTTCAAAGCAAGTCACAACGTCATCGTTCACCTAATTTCGAAACCATCCCCTATGATCTTGAACAACTGTTCCAATTGGGTTAAAAATCGGCGTACAGATGAAAGGACACTAATACGCTCTAAAATTGAGAGCGTGTCCCTCCCCCTGCAAAAATATCTATAGCACGCTCGACGTGCCGGTTAATTCAGATCTTGATTATCAAAACCTGAATAAATTATAATAGTGGGAGCTATAGCCGAGACCGCCGCGGCTACTGTTACAGCAGCGTAACCCCCTCCAACCCAAAAGCGTATGTTGTAGGATATATACTAGAAAAGGAGAAGGTTCACTCGCGCTCTACTAATGAAGATAACGCAGCTTGAAATCCCCAAAGAAGCGTCAGGAACAGGGAAAACAGAATGGCGAGAAACAACCTGAAGAATCATCATTCACCACAACGACGTTAAAGGGAGGTTCAACAGCGAAAATAAAATAGACTTATTTGATTATACTGCTAAAAATACAACCCAAGCGCGTAGGAAAGGAGCGCGCTTTTAAGGGCCGAGATCCAATAAAAGCGGTTCTAGGCGACCTGAAAAAAACGAACACATCTCTAGGCGTGGGCGACAGTGCCGAAATCGGAGCTGGGGTTTAGTTCAACTTTTTAGGCTAACTGAAAGTCACGCAACTTCGGGTTCCAATTCAACTTCTATAGAAAACCGAAGTGTCCCTAACTCTTCGATCTCAGTTCGCCAATCTTGTAAGGTTTTTAACTAGCCTATAGGACCCCTCGTTTCTCATTAAGAGTGCTGAGAGTCCCAAATTTAATTAAGAGTGATATAAAAACAAAGAAATCTGTATTATACACTTCAATTAGCTTAGAACCCCTTAAAAACTGTCGTTTATTATTAGTTTCACGCTCTGTTTTCAATTCTTCTAGCATATGTTTTTTCTTGGATCATGGCCTTCAAGATTTTGTATTCCCTATGGCGAGAAGGCTTCAATTCGTTAAATTTTAAGGTGGATTTCTCTTACGTCACTACCAAAGACTTCTTTTTTCCTCCCCCATTTTTAAAAATGAATGAATGTTTTACTTGGTTGGCTTTACCAAGGGATAGTGAAATAAATAAAGATCACTTGATTGTCCTTTTTCACTCTCCCTTTAAAGGTCGTTTACAGAAGGCGCGTGGATGGTGCTGGACACCAGGGGAAAGCTGGTGGTGGCAAAGGATAATTCTAACCTACGCATCTACTACCTACATCTTTTATTATATACCACCGGTTCAAACATGAATGCGTTAATTCCTCCAGAAAATAATGAACTAAAAACGACCGAGAAGCGGTGCTCATATCTATACATATTGTTATTTGTTATAGATTGGTATGTTTTAGTCTGGTAAAGAATTAATATCTAGGTATAGTAATAGACTTCAAAACGCGTTGGTAAAGAATAACTAACAAATACAAATATAATTAAACAGTGCAGAGAGAGGGGGTAACAACCACAGAGGAGACAACAATAAGTTTCAGCTTTAAAATTGCGTTCCTTACATTACTAACCAAAAGTGACCACATAAACATTGGCAATATTTCCTACACTGAGTAACTTTGTAAAGCTCAAAATTCTCCGTCGAATTTTGAACATTCATGCGGCCATAGTTTTCGTAATTTATGGTTTATTACACAAACCACCCGACCTGCGCTAACTAAATTCACGGTCCATCCTCTGGCAACTCTATAATACACCAGGACCAAAAAGAACAGCAGATCCCTCATAAAACGGGGGACGGCCTTTATAGCCCAATATAGCAATTTTAATACCGTTTGGAGAAAAAAAGAGTTCTCACTTTGGAGTCCAATAAGTCTATTCTTGACCATATGGTTGGTCAATATAATATGAACAGAACATTGACCTAATGTTTCGGGGTTTTTTAAATTTTCAGTAACTACAACCTATCTGAAGTTAACGCGAACAACCGGACACTTGAAACATTCCAAGGTTAATTAAAAAAATTCAACAGACCTGCTCGTTTGGCCGGTAATTGAGCGCCGTGAGCGGATGGTGCGATGGCCAGTAATGACGTCACCATTAACAGTACGAAGAAGAATAGATTACAACCCACATTGGCGCTGTGTTGTTGTCCTCCTCTGTTCAGGACGCGTCGTTGGTGTTCGTAATCGTTGCTGCTTTCGGCAAATAATCTGGAATCATTCGTTGATGACGCTTTGACGTTGGAGCGCTCCTTAGCCATAACGAACATATCTCTTTTGCGAAACCTAGGGTATACAAGAAGTTATACAGTTATAAACCAGTATCATTACACTAAAATAAACACACAAATATATACTTTAGATTAAATAATATAGGCCAAAGTTTTCTTGGATGTTTTTCTTTTCGTTAATTTATAATATCAATATTATTAAAACTATATCGATTTATCTCTTCTTAATTGAGATTGTTATTTGGGTTGGTTTAAGTTTAAAGACTTTTTAGTAATTTCAACAATCGCGTAGAGTTCGGTTCTGGTAAGTATATACGGTTGAAAATTATTTAGGGTTAACAGTTGTCGAGTTTAAATGTCTGTAGCGTCAGGGCTTTTGGAGCCGACTGAACCGAGTTGGATCGCGAAACGCAGAGTTACCGATCTTTCGCTACCCCCTATGACTTCCCCCTCTTTCCTACTCTGGAGCTGCTCCGAGCTTCTCAAAAGAGTTACGGAGAGAGCGAAAGAGAGAGGGAGAGAAAAACACTAGCCAGATAGAGTAAAGAGAAGAGGGGAAAACTACGGTTTAGAGACGGCTATACTTGAATGAAGCATGCAGCCTAGCTAGAAAAGGAGAATGGGCTTTCAGTTAGGCCTAGTAGTCTACGATAGGTCAGAGCCAGAACCCGAGAGCTATGAACAATAAAATTTCCCTTGAAAACTATAATTAATAAAATAGGATAAAGCGTCAGGCAGGTGACTCTTAATAAACTAATTAAAATTGATTAGTTACACAGACTGTTTAATAAAAATGAAATGGGTATTTCTTTTACTAAGCCTACTTGTCACCGAAGAAACGTGTCTACAGGGATTTTTCTTGGATTATTCAATGAGGTATTTACCAGGAGTGTTAAGTAAACATAACAAGGGACAAAACGTGACGCACAACGATTGTTAGAGAGATTAAGATATTTGCAATAAAAACGTGTACGAAAACCGATTAGCAGATCATTCAAGTTTTTGGCGAATAAATTTATAGATGCTTTTATTGACATTTATAAATTAGGCTTAGTACCCGGGGCAAGTTCTTGCAAGATTAGGCTTAAGATGTGGGGCAAGTTCTTGAGAATTTTCGTCTTAAGTAAAAATAATTTTCTTACTCATTTTTAGGTCAGTTCCATAAACTTCCGGTGAAATAAGATGCAAATTATTAATTATATGTAGGCCTATATTAAGCTAAGTTAGTTTGTCACTGGTTACTGAGAGCTTTTCATGAAGTGACATCGGTGAAACGTCTTAGATTCTCGTAAAGCGACGCCTGGTGATGCGCTGTCAAAGGCTTAATACAGACTAAATAGGAAGATAGACTGCAAAACTACCGAGTGTAGCACTTCAATTCTCGCTTGTCGTTCTCGAACTAGCTCGAGCTGTAAGTCTCTTCTAGCATTACGAAGTATGGGAAGTGTCATACTTATGGAACATATCTTATAAACTTATGATATAGATAATATACATACATATATACTCTTTACATAATTTAGGTGGTTTTAATTAGATGACGTCAAAATTCTTAATTTGTTTTCGTTTTACAACGCGATCTCTCAATTTTAATTTAATTAAATTTTTGTGTATAGTAAATTTATTCATAACCTAAATAAACTTTAATATTAAAAACAAATAAGGATTAGGGGTTGAAATTTGTAGACGGTTGGTTCGTTGCAACGCATACAAAATCGGGTATACAGAAAATTGGAGCTTGTGAAACTAAACTAAAAAAAAAAAACATTTTTCAGCCTAAACTCAACATAAAGTCAACAAGAAGATTTCTCAATTCTGCGATTCTGCGGGCAATATAAGCTAGGGCTAAAAATAAACAGGTAAAATCTAAAGATTTCCCAACTGAATTTATGTCAGATTTTGCATTGGTATGGACAGTTGTAGGTATAAATACAAAACATTTGAAAAAAAAAGCTAGAATAACAAAAACATTGTTTCTAATTCATTAGAACGATTGGAAGAACACGAGGGGTTAGTCACTTCAATAATAATAATAATAAGGTGTACAAAACCACAGAAACCGATTACTTGATTTCAAGAATTCTTAGAAAATCATCAGTAATCAAAATCATTCTTGTGGGTAATCAAAGGTAATCAGAAATCTCCGATAATCACTGGAAATCACGTGTCATCTTGAGAAAATCAGAAATAATCACATGATTTCCTAGTAATCTTTTGTAATCACCTCGGAAATCACAGATTTCGTGAAATAATCACACGTAATAAATCGAGGAATTCGAAAATTTAAAATAAAAATCATAATCAGTTGAAATAGAAATAATCACTGTATTAATCGAAATTCACGAAGAATCCAGTGGTAATCACGGCATTCACCAAAAAATCATTGGAATTCAAACAGAAATCACAAGTAATCTGCAGCAATAACGGGGAATCAGTGTAAAGATTACGGATATCACCGAAAATAATCGTAATCACAGAGATCAAGGAATTCGTTCAGTAATCATCCGAATTCCCATAAAAATTCACAAATATGTAATGAGGTGTAAAACATTTTGTCGAATGACTAGCCCCTCGACCAAAATAGAGTTTCATAAATTGGCCAAAAAATAACGTGTACGAAAAGGTGTAGACGCAGGATTCTTCAAGTTTGCGGTTGTTAGAAAAATCGCAGGTGCTTTTCAATTTCTCAAACAAATCGACTTAACGAAATTAAAGTGGTGAGGGTGCTACAAGTTTTTCGATCAATTCCCCGCGTTACGATGCCATTAAAAAATTCCCAAAATGTTGATGTTAGGTCCAATTGCATCTAATCTGACGGCGTCATAAGATCTCAAGTTAAATTGTTAAAACTCCCTTGCAGCGAGAAATGTGGGCAGACGCCCAAGTTAGCCAGGGGTGGGGCGTTTTGGGAAATAGAGAGAGAACGCATGTCTGGTACGTGGGACTCCCTTTCTCTCACTCTTCTGGGAGGCAGGGATGAAACCGTTCGGGACGCGCGCATCACCTCATCCCTCTTCGGAGAGTAAATTCCAAAAACCCTAAAACAACGACTTCACATCTTTGCGCTGGTGAATGAAGTTAAACTACATCTCTTCCTTCCATAGTCAAGCAACTATCCTATCCCTTAAGAAACCCATACGCACGAGACTAAAGTTTAGTTGCTACGAACGAAAATGCGGGACAATTTTGAATTTCTTGTTTAAAGCATCGCGTTTTCCCATCTGCAGATAGTAAATAGATATTTTTTCTCTGATCCAGGGTTCGTACAAAATTTTTGGAAAGAAATTCCCTGACTTTTCCACGTTTTCCCTGACCATTTGAAATAACGTATACAAGGCCAACATATATGAAAACCAATCTAAAATCACTCCAATAATTTTTGCACGAGTTGTTATTGTTATAAAAATAAGCCAACTATTTCGTTTAAATTTAACTTCGTCTCATTAAATCATAAATAACGGGAGCGAGCAAAGCGAGGTCCGCGAATTTGGGGCTCTGGTCAAATATCAGACAACACATTTTCTGGTCATCCTGATACTGTTATCCAGACTTTTCCCTGACCTTTAAGGTCCACTTTCAATTTCCCTGACCTTTTAGGCCCATTTTCAATTTCTCTGACCTTTTAGGCCCATTTTCAATTTCTCTGACCTTTTAGGCCCATTTTCAATTTCTCTGACCTTTTAGGCCCATTTTCAATTTCTCTGACCTTTTAGGCCCATTTTCAATTTCTCTGACCTTTTAGGCCCATTTTCAATTTCTCTGACCTTTTAGGCCCATTTTCAATTTCTCTGACTTTTCCAGGTTTTCCAGGTTGCGCACGAACCCTGATTTTATCTTTCAGAGCTAAAACTTAGTAGGATTACTACTGCAAGGGGGTGCAACCGTAGACTGATAGAAGGAAATTGCAACGTCTCTACCTCACGTACTTTACGGAACTATACCGGAGATTAGGAACAAAAGAGACAGGCGCTCTCTCCAACACTTGGTGGTGGTACTCTTCTCCTCATTGGGATTCAGCTCGTGAATGCGAATATACGCACATACATACGAGCATCTCAAAAGCTGGGCGCGCTTTTTTTAGTTTTCGCTTTTTCTTTTTTTCTCGAGTCAAGAAGTGATATCTAGTTTATAAGTATTCACGCACCTTAGTCCCAGTCCCCTTTTCAAAATACAAGGGGGACGTAAAAGGAGGCCGGGCTATTTCGCCTCTCCTCAGTAGGAAAATACGTAACCAATGAGATGCTGGTTGTAATTTAGAGGCGAGGATTAACTCCGGACCTACGTTACGTTTGAACTGGAGATAAAGCTAGAAACGTGGCGAATTTATACCTTCTCCCTAATAAACTAGATATCGCTTCTTGCTCGAGTGTAGTGTGGATGGTATATCTCGATGATAAAGCGTCTTACAGACTAGAATGGGTGATAAAATTGTATGGGGGTTTCCTATGAAAGGATGTCACTTTCAAGACTGTACTATTATACGGACGTAATAATATTAAGCAAAAAGAGAATCTAACCCATTAAATAAAATAGAATACTTCCGCCCGGATTTAAACCATATCCGTTACGTGAAGGAAAATATGTCTTCTCTATCTCTCTCGATGGGAATTGAGCGGATCTTTTAAACTGAAATAATGGTTAGGCCTAACTCATGAATAATATCATAAGTCCATAAGATATGTTCCATACGTATGACACTTCCTATAGCTCGTTACGCTAGAGACTACAGCTCGAGCTAGTTCGAGAATTGCAGACTCGGTTGCGTACTCGGTTAATTATGCAGTCCATCTTAATTCCTATTTAGTCTGTACTAAGCCTATGACAGCGCCTCACCAGGCGTCGCTTTACGAGAATCTATGACCTACGTCACTTCATGTCAAGCTCCAGTTTGTAACCAGTGACAAACTTAAGGAACATATCCTATGAACTTATGGTAATATAAAGTGGCGAGCCCATTTGATTCTAAAAGCGGGTTGCCTTATGCTGAAGGCCTGAATTATATATCCATGTTTACACTAGACCGAATACTAAATGTCCATTCAAACTAATGCAAAAGCTTACGTTCCCGTCGGTCGTGTCATTAATTTCGTTTCGATCCCTTAAGGTAGGTTCATTTCTTTGTTCAGACGTTAGAGCAGACGACTTACAACGAGTCGCATATAAGCAGGGCCGGAAATAAGCACAGGACACTGGACATTGTCCAATAAAATTTTAATATGTCCCATAATTTTGTTAAGAACAGTTTGACCAATAAATTTTCCTAAGTTTTGATAGCTTGACTCTGATGATGCAATACTATTTTTACACACTTCAGTGGACAATGTCCTATGCCTATAAATTTTCCAGTCAAACAAGGGGTCACTGGACACATGTCTTATAAGAAAAATTTATTATTTCCGGCCCTGCATATAAGGTGACTTTTGAGTGAAGACTTTTGAATACTAAAATAAACTAATACAAAATGACAAATACAGCCCACAACGGACCAAGAGGCAAGAATCCTAAAACTTTCCATATATCGTCTGCTAATGCATAGCTCTCTCGATCACACGTTGCGTCAGTTGGGTATGATCGAGTGAGCTATGGCTACACTAGTCTGAACGGGCATTAAGAATCCGTGAGATGAAAATCGTTGTTGTAAACAATGCAATTTGCTTATGAAGGGAAAGCTAACATCACCGTGGGAAGTTGGGAATGCAGTCAACGTTTGTTAAGACGTTCATTAAGGAATTAGCAAAGAATACCCCCCCCCCTGAAACCTTGACTTTTATACCTCTGGGATTCAGTTTAATTACACAGGTGCAAACGTTATTAGAGTTAATCCAAACAAAACAATCAAGTTTCTGTTATAAACATTAATTAAACTCCGATTATCTTCCCCTCATGAATTTATAAATAAGCTTACTCAGCAGCCCTCCCACGATTACTTTTGTTTAGATAATCCTTTGATGACGTCAATAACAGAGTAATTGTATCCCATTAAATAATAAAGATAATAAGGGGTTTATGGGGATCGCACTGGCATCGCTATACCAGGGAGGAGTAAAAAAGGAGACGGACTGTGGGGTGGACTAGTATAATACGCCGTGTACCTATCCCACAGTGGGAGAAAGGGGGTTAATTCGGTTCCTTCTTGTCACGTGGGTTAATGTTTGAACATGAGTTACTACTTCGCGCCCTCTCTCGGTCTCTCCAACACAAAATGTCTCGTACTGATTGCGCAACTACAGCCATCAGACTCTTTTATTCATCAAGATCCTCACGAGAGGGCAGTTCGTAGTGGGAGTTCGCGGGAACTCGGATGTGGCTTGCCACGTGATAAGCTAGCCTATAACCAAGATTTCCCCTTTCTCCCGTTGTTGATTTTAAAAAAGAGCGTACAAATCCTCTCCTTTTCTATACTCCTCCCTGGTCATACCTTATCTATGGATGGGTTCAGTGTTAGGCAAAAATAAACAAAACATTTTGATTTATTAAGCCTAATTTTAATATGATGGCAGGTCGTAAGGTTGGTTAAATTAAGGTCTATGGAAAAGGTATAAGGGTGCCACAACTGCGAATTAAATATGCCTAATCCATCCATCTTTTCGCGCTATTTCTCTCTCGTATGGTCCTAAGGATTAACGATACAGAGGGTGGTGTAAAAACAGATTACGATCGAGAAGGATTTTAATAAAGAAAGCCGGGCAAAGAGAAACATTGTCATTTAAGGTGCCTAGAGGTCAAACCAATCCATTTACTGACGTCATAACATTCCCTTCTTAAACGTTAAATTATTCAGTTAGGCTTAGCGTCCAAATATGTAAATTCAAGACTATTTTGGTTCGAAAGCCGATAGGGACAAAGCAAAATAAACTTCAACGTATAATGTATGTTTCCTTAAAATATTTTGCAGACTGAAGAGTTTAAGAAACTAACCGAAAACTTGCACGAAAACGCTTTACACTCAACAACAAACAAAAACAAAAAGCCACACGCAGGGAGCCCGGTCAAAATTTAGAATTCCTTATAGGACAAATAGGAATTTTTTCTAGAATTATGGGATTTTATGGGAGAGAAAAATTGTTTTATAGGAAAAGATAGGACTAAAAATGCTCATATATAATTCTATTTTGGTTTAAACTATGTAGAAATATAGAGGTTAAAAAGTCACAACTTTTTCTAAAATCTCTCTGCCACGTTTATTCGATTGTATTATTGTATTCTAAGCTAGAACTCTTAATTTAAAAATACGACAAGTTTGTCAAAATACTTAAAATATCAGTATAATCAGAAGTGAGATGAGACTAGAAGTACTGAGCTAACCAAATTCTTCACTTGGCGAAAGTGAATATTCTTGATAGGGAGCTAACAACTGCCTAGGGGGTAGAGGTAGTCTGACGTCACGCAGCCCCTCTCTGGTTGGAATTTTTGCGCGTAGAATACTGTTTCCAACCGTTAGGGGGGGGGTGAAACTCCAGTAAGAGATAGAATGGTGTGACGTTTCAGGGTCAGAACTGTTAGCTCCCTATAACACGCCAACGGTTGGCCCTCTGGTAGCGGTTTCTGAATTTTCCCTTCAAAACGTGAGAGGCTCGTGGCGGTAGCCGGCCGAACTAGATTCAAGGAGCCGCGTCCGTGTTCCGCGGCTCTAGGTTAAGGGGAAGGGGGTAGGAAATTTTTTGGAACTCGACCAATTTTTTTCTCTCTAGTGTGGACTCGATGGAAGCGGCATAAAATCCTCAAATTTTTTCACTAGTGCCAAGATCTACTACCAATGCTAGAGTACTTTACTTCTAGTCTCATCTTACTTCCGGTATAATCCAACTCTTAAAACTATTTTCGAGTTCCCATTTAAAAAGAATTCCAATTTCTATTTAAAAATTTTGGAGTAAAAAAATAATTGGGATTTTGAAAATAATTGGTTTCAAAAATTTAGATTTAAAAAAAAAAATCAATAAAAAATATATTTAAAACAATTTGGATTTAAAAAAATTCTTCAATGAAAATTGAAGAAAAAAAATTAATAATAACGGCCATTTTGAATTTCATTGGGATCCCTCCACTGACCACCCATTAATTATCGTCACCTACGGGACGCGACCTAATTCATTAACCCAGAACGAATACAACATCTTCGGCAGCCGTTATCTTGATTCCCCGTACCCCACCATATTGCCCCGAGTCAACCTCGCGTTAACCCTAACGACACTTAAGAATAAGAAATTAAAATTTACTAAAAAGACAAACTTACAGGAAATATTTCATCTCAAAATGATTTGAATCCTAGGTTCCTCAATCTTGGCACATTTTTGATCCCAAAATTAATTCATTTCGGTCTAATTTAAAACATTTAAATCCGATTTAAAAAATTAACAATATTTCATCGACATAAGCGATTATCTCGAGTCAATCCATAGCCCACTCGATCACGCGCGTCACGACGCAAGCTGCTCGCGCTGCGCGAGCAGCTTGCGTCGTGACGCGCGTGATCGAGTGGGCTATGGTCAATCAAACTGACAAAGGGCGGCCTGTCTGTCGGCGTGTCGGGAGCTTTGGGAAGAAGGGGGACGGTAGAGAAGGGGAAGGGAAGAAATATGAAGTTGCATTTTTTAAACTCGCGCTTTTAGAGCGAAGGGGACGTAAGTCGCTATGGAGATAAGGCTAATTTGGCGGGCTTTTTAGTAAGCGTAAAGGCCGAATTCAAAAACGTTGTAATGTATGTACAATTTAGCTCGTATCTTTAGAAAACAATGCACTAACACATTAAAATTGCCATTATAAACGCATTTCTTTTAAATTTTGACTCAAGTCAAACGTTGAGAAACGATATTACAATGCAATTTTATGACAAAAATATAGGATATTATACGACCGAAACTCTCCCAGTGTACCTTGCACACACCCATACCCACCTTTAGGCGATTGTTAAGTGCTGCCACGTAGCGCTATTGTATTTGTATATGAGCAAGCTTCTATTTTTATGACACAGGGGGCGTTTTTTACGATTCTACACTGTACGATCCTACTTAAACGCTGAGGATGCTGGGAGGACTTCGGTGCCGTTCCGTAGAGGGGGTACAGAGGCAACGTTATACATACTTTACACGCAAGGAGGATTCATACCATTTGCACAAAGAGACCACGCAATTTAGAGTGTAAAATAGCAGACGATTTTACACTCTAAATCGCTTGGTATCCTTGTGTTAATGGTAGGAATCCTCCATGCCTGTAAACTATGTATGAGTATGGGGGTTACCACTCCATTCCTCTCTCCTTCAAGATCGTGGCAAGGGATAAATTCTACTAAGTTTGATATTCTAGGCTCATAGTTGTGTGCATAGTGTTAAGCCTAAGAAGACCCTAAAGCAAAGAGAATTTCGTATTAGAGGGGAAGAAGATTTAGATTGGGGTGGACTATAGCCATGCATGCAGAGAGTCTCGAGTGTTGGCGCTAAGATCTCCAAGTTCGATAATGCACAGTTTTAAAGTTAGGTTTATTTATAAAAGAATTTTATTAATATTGAAATGAGTTTTAAGATTAGCCTAAAACTTAATTAATACAAAGGGTCAAGAGCATATATTAGGCTTAGCATATTAATTTTTGTAAAGGATTAAAACTTTTAAAACATATTGCATCCTACAGAAGGGAAAGTTTCCCAGGATGACTAAAGGTGAAAGAAAATTAACCCGTTATTTTTACCCTCAAAGCTTTTCCAGAGCTATGAAGTTCCAAAGTTAAAGATGAATATATTAAAGTCTTAAAGGGAGGGTGAAAAGGAAATTCAAGTTATAGATTTTCTAACTAATTACGAGACCTATCTGCATAATAGTGAAACATACTGGACATACTTCCATTCTGTCTGATTTTAAAATTCAAATTAGTTTAATATTTCATTAACAATTTGTAATTAGCGTAACACCCTACCTTCTTGTTCACAAAATACAAGTGGCACGCTCTATATCTCGCACCATTGTGGGCAATTTTTATTAAATCTCACGCTAAAATTCATTCAATATGCAGCGTGACATGGGAATTTTGTTAAAAAAAGGCAGGGCTTATGTGATTGGTCGGAGGTGCAAATTTCAAATTACCCATGAAATCTCAAAAAAAAAAAAAAAAAAAAATTGAATTTCAAAATCATTTGGAGTAGAGGTATTTCCCGGATGTTTCACTATATATGCAAATTGGACTTAAAATTAGTAAAAGAATCAAGAGGGGAAAAAAGAATCATTTGATTTTCCTCTTCACTCTCCCTTCAATATCGCAAGTCATGGTTAATTCGGTCTAAAATAACTGATACCGTATTAGAGAGTTCAATTTAATCAAGACATTTCGCCTTATAGCATTAAAACTGCGATCGTTCTAACATTAACTCAAAGTTTGTTTACATTTTGAAACTCCTTAAGTGAATTTGTTTGGACAGCTAAGTTGACATATAGTATAAGCGTTTGTTACCGTTGTATAGTTGACCGTTTCAACTTAGAACTTCAAGGCATTTCTATCTCCTTAAAGTTTGAATTAACAAGATTACAGACTTTCCCAAATTTCGTTTAGACTATATCTTCTTTTTAATACTTCTTTTCAAACTTAACTACATCGGACATCTAGGTATAAATATTGAGTGTCTATATACTTCGCAAAACTGATTCAATAATTAAACTTACAAAACTTTTCCGAAGACGTTTGTCGTTTAAAATCCCCTTAGGGTTAAAAGTGTTCAAATCCCCTTAGGGTTAAAAGTGTTCGACATATCGAAGGCTCGTTACTGATTGGTCTGAATTGGAAACTAAAAATCTATAAAGTTCTAGCGCAAAATTTAACGTGGGTTAAAACGGAATAGCTTGATTCTCTAAAAGCTCGATGCTGCGGAGCAAATTTCATCGGCTAGAAAACACCCGTGGCGTCTTTTTTCCCCCTAAGGGTATTAGAGATGAGGAGGGCGGCAAAGGCCTAGCGTTAAGGGAACTACATTGAGAGAGAGAGAGAGAGAGAGAGAGAGAGAGAGAGAGAGAGAGAGAGAGAGAGAGTGAGAGAGAGGGGAGAGAGAGAGAGAGAGAGAGAGGGGAGAGAGAGAGAGAGGGGAGAGAGAGAGAGAGAGAGAACCGTCAGCCTCATTACCATATATTCGCCAGAACGAATCCTTCATCGTAAAAGAAAAATTTTGCCTTCCAGTGCATGTATCTCATTTGCATTTAAAGGTATTAGGTTATAAGCAAGGCATAACCTTCCTCTAGCCTATTTCCCCCACCATCACCGCCTGCCGAGCGTCACGTCATCCCCATCTCTATCTCAATGGCACCCACCACTATCTTCTGTCAGAGGCAGACCAGACCGTTATGTTACACTACTAAAGGGTCGCGAACCCCGCGGGCTGCTGTCGCCGTTCTACCCGAGAGTAGGGACTTTTTCGAGCGAGTTGAGGAACCTAGTCCTACATGGGTGATAACTGTCTGACAAAACACGCTAAATATGTTGTAGGAATGTGCGAGGAAACCAGAGCGCCCGCTATATATAACCACTAACTGCGTCATGAATCATCTACTTTCTCTCTCTCTTGGTACAGTGGTGGTTGTATTATTAACTGGACTCCGACAAGTAAATTTAACGAGATGTGGTTGGTTCTTAATTCAATTGATGAGCTTTTAACGTATCGCCAGACATTGTTAAGTTAAACGAGAGCTAAAAAATGTTTTCTTGGGCCTAAATCATTCATTACTACTAAAAATACTGAAATCGGTAATTAATAATTCTTAGTTAACAATTAGATTTAACTTAAACACTGAGAGAAAACATTACCTCTATTTGGCAAGCAAGGCTATCTTTCTATAAACAATTTACTAGCAACCTTGCTTGTGCAACAGGGATGCAATCTTCCAGAGGTAATCTTGTTAATTATAAACGATAACAGTTAATTACCCATGCAAATTTGATAATTACTATAACTATCGATTCTAGAATTTCTAGCAGTAGAAAATTCCCAAAATAGTAACAATTTGTATTTTACTTTGAAAGGAGGAAAAAACCTGCAATTTCTGTGTCTAGTCATATGTGATCTCGATAAAAAAGTTAAATGTTGATAAATTTGATGCTAAACCATACGAAAACTTCGACTAAGTTAATAATATAGGATATTATAATAACTTTCATAAAATTGTACGATAATATAGGACAGTTTCAAAAATATAGGATTTTATAGGAATTATAGGACCTGAAATACATTCTCGACATAAATCTAGTACGGTTCTGAATTCAATTGACCAACTTCAAACGGATCGCGTGTCAGAGTTAAGTGAAGAAACGAAGCTAAGCAGACTAAAGTCATTATAGGACTGTGTTAAAACCAAGGCCAGGCCAATTGGCTACCGAAAACTAAACCGGAAGTACGTCTTAATCAAGGAAGCTAATCGATCTTATTCCCTAGTGACCATGTGCATAAATCATCGGGTTTTTTTTATTTGTCCTTAAGACCCTACTGAAGAATACGGTCTAAAGCAAGCCACGAGAGCTCTGTAGGGTTGTAGACATTTAGCTAACAAAATTGTAGGAACGGAAACGTCTTGTTGTTTGAAAGAAGAACGTAGAAAGTCCTAAAACTTATAGAGTCAGATTGACCCTAATTCCGAAGCGATGCCAAGAAAAGACCCAGCGGGGTAAAATGGCTAAGCGATAAAGATAAGAAAGTAGATATTCTCCAAAGCAATTCCCGCTTTCAATTAGTACAACGTGACTCTATTGTTATCGAAAAACTTTGCAGTCGTATGTACAAGGTTAGATAAAAGAAAGAGTATATTCAATTAATTGATGAGTTGACTGAGGTTTCATTAGCTTTCTTTTCTCTAATAATGTACATGCGCAGAAAGCAAAATTACTAATTAACAAATTAGTCATAACTATATGTACCACTGAAATGCAGTTCACAACGTAGGCTACATATTTACTTTAGTTAGTACTTTTGAAAATATTTAGCTTTTGGCGAATAATATAAAAATCCAATTCAAATGATATTGTTGGTTCATATATTAAACAATTACTTCTGGGGTGCCGCCTTCAAAATAAAGAATTTTTTATTTCAAACTAACCAGGGCCCCCAACCCTCTGTATTTAAGTTGGAATTATTAAAGTAGTCCTTGGCACCAGTGAGGCAATAGGTTTGAATTAAAAAAGTGGTCCAATGAATTAATAAACTGGCATTTGACTTTGAGGTACGCGCTAAAAATATAACATGTCAAGTGGGGACATCACGACCTTCGACCTCAAAATCTCAGGTCACAGCTAGAATTTTTAAAACGGGGCTTTTTCAAAACATAGCAGACTTTTAAAATAAACAAAGTATCAAAATCGGCCAACACGAACACATCGCTGAGAATCGGAGTTAAGTGAAATTAAACCTTTCATTTGACCTGACACCAAGAAAAAGTAACTGATAAATGTTTGGATTCATGGCAAAGAAGGAAGACAATTGTGAACTGATCTTGTTAATTTGTGACTAAAGATACGCCTACAATTTGAGACGTTGACCTCACATTTGACCTAACACCAAGAGAAAGTAAATTCTGATAAATGTTTGGCTCCATGGTAAAGAAGGAAGACAATTGTGAACTGATCATGTTAATTTGTGACTAAAATTTATGCCTACAAATCGTAGCTAAATCTTTAACCAAACAACTAAAAGAACTTAATTTTTACAATTTTCAAAAACTAATCAGAGAAAATTTTTACCTATGAATCTACTTCGACCATACTTCGCGATTGTTGCAAAACGAATATAGGAGGCGTAGTTTATCGCAGTAGTCTAGCCAAATAATCATTACTTAATAAGATTATTGCAAAGCCATGGGTGTGGGATTGTTGCGATAGAAGGTGGAGAGAGGGGAGAGAGAAAATAAATCTAATAATAGGTAATTGAACTAGATTCTCGGGTTGCTAGGCAACCCAACACAAAATGTAGTACAGTATAGCATAGACTAAAACCGTATAAAGTGATGGGAATTTGAACAGGTGAAATTCCACCGAATTCATTATCACGCTTAAAAAATTTCTCAAAATGAACGAAACGTAAAGTTACGCCCAGGGTTGGCAAAGTCTCCAACGACACAGAGAGGCATGGAAAGAAAAAATATATACACATATATATACACTTTCTGTTTGAAACAAACACATCACGCTATCGACGGAGAACTGATGAAATACCCGTAGGCGGATACGCTTTGAGACCCCCGGAATATATACGAAAAAAAAAAGGGAAAACGTTTTCTCCAGGTATAAGGAAAGAAAAATACAAAGAAGTAAAAGGACACACACACATACACATCGAGAGATAGCTGGAGCAAATTCGGTTTTCCAATTTTCTTTTAAGGTAATGGAACAGTAGGCCTAATCGTAAACGAATGTTTGCTGCTATACAGGAATCGTTCGAAGATGATCGATTTTCAGACCTACTTTTCGTGATCATCATTGTCTAAAAACAAACAAAAATTAGTCTTCAAAAACGAACGATTGGTGACCTGGAAAATATTGTACGTGTACTCAACGGATGCAATCTTTGCTCCTCAAGTCCAATTCATAACCACGACCTTTCATCTTTGCTCCTCGAGTGCAATTCGTAACTATGACCTTTCCCCTTTAGATCCACAAGTGTAATTCGTAACCATGACCTTTAACCTTTGCTCCACAAGTGCAATTCGTAATCATGACCTTTAACCTTTGCTCCACAAGTGCAATTCGTAATCATGACCTATCCCCTTTAGATCCTCAAGTGCAATTCGTAACCATGACCTATCCCCTTTAGATCCTCAAGTGCAATTCGTAACCATGACCTATCCCCTTTAGATCCTCAAGTGCAATTCGTAACCATGACCTATCCCCTTTAGATCCTCAAGTGCAATTCGTAACCATGACCTATCCCCTTTAGATCCTCAAGTGCAATTCGTAACCATGACCTATCCCCTTTAGATCCTCAAGTGCAATTCGTAACCATGACCTATCCCCTTTAGATCCTCAAGTGCAATTCGTAACCATGACCTATCCCCTTTAGATCCTCAAGTGCAATTCGTAACCATGACCTATCCCCTTTAGATCCTCAAGTGCAATTCGTAACCATGACCTATCCCCTTTAGATCCTCAAGTGCAATTCGTAACCATGACCTATCCCCTTTAGATCCTCAAGTGCAATTCGTAACCATGACCTATCCCCTTTAGATCCTCAAGTGCAATTCGTAACCATGACCTATCCCCTTTAGATCCTCAAGTGCAATTCGTAACCATGACCTATCCCCTTTAGATCCTCAAGTGCAATTCGTAACCATGACCTATCCCCTTTAGATCCTCAAGTGCAATTCGTAACCATGACCTATCCCCTTTAGATCCTCAAGTGCAATTCGTAACCATGACCTATCCCCTTTAGATCCTCAAGTGCAATTCGTAACCATGACCTCACCCCTTTGCTTCTAATTTCAGTTACAGAGAAAACTAATGAATTAACTCCTTTATACTCCGCTTTTTATGTAGTTTTCTGATCAATGTACGCAAAGTAACGCAGATACATGTTCAGTTCTTGATTGAGGAAACATTACAGGAATGGTAGAAGGCTTTACACGTATAAAAGAGCGAGAAAATGTAGTCCCTGTTTGAAACCATAGTTAAAGTTCCCGAATAAACTGATATTTCCCTTCAAGTAGGTGTAGGTTAAAATCAGAGATCACTTCGCTACAGCTCATTTTCGGTTTAAATTATGTAAGCTGAGAAAAATTAAAAACAAAAAATAATAGTAAAATAAAAATATTCATTATTGGAGACTTTAAGGAGAGCCGACATTCAGGAGTAAAACGGCCCATGTTAATCCTAAGAGCGCCTGTAGAAATGTTTCACCCGCAACACACCCGAGTTCAGGGAAAAGCTTCCATACAGGCGAAATAAATACAGAATACCCATAATCTTATAATCAACACCCAACCCAAACCGATTTACCTTGAAGGCTGAAAATTTGCAAGGACGTTGCTCTTAGGTAGTAGGAACATATTTAAAAATATCTTTCCAATTCTCCGCCATCTTGAAAAATGGCGGCCAAATATATAAAAATCTTTTATGGAATAATCGATTTCACTAATATTTATTACACTGGTTTCCTGTATCATTTAGACGGTCTTTATGGCTATTTGGGGATCGATTTACCCTCCGCCATATTTTAAAATGGCGGCCAAAACAGTAATAAATATATCCCAACGGACTGACGGGTATTTGCTGGTAGTAACAAAATAATTCTAATTTCAATCCACTAATGATCGAAGATGTAACAAATTTAAACTAATTGCAATTAAAATTAAAGGTTAAAAACCTTAAACCCTTTGGATTGCTTTAAAAACATACAATGGTAAAAATATTTTCTTTTTTCTTCAAAGGTGTATTTAAACTGCGATCGAATTGGAAACAAATTTAATTTACACTTAAAACCAATAATCAAACCAAACATCCAATTTAGACCATTTCGATTAAACTCGGGCGCCATTTAAATCCCCAACTTCATCGCTACCATACATTTCTTAATCACAAATAAACATCGAAACTGTCCATGAAATTATTGGAAAACTGCGAAACCAAATCGATAACCCATTTTGACAGACTCGGAACCAACCCTTCTCTTTCAAAAAGGGGAATTCTTCTTTCCTTTTTTTTTTTTAAAATAAATAAAGTGTCAAAACAGATTACAGAGACATAATGTCCGAAGACCCCCTACTAGGTCTTAATGTATTGGACAATAAAGGCAGAACATAAATGTATTCAATTGCATCAAGAAAAATTTACTTGATCCAAACCTCAACGTTATTCGTATTATTGTTACTTTTATTTTGTGAAATCAATACTCTAATCCAGAAGCCTTTGACCTATAAGATTCCTAAAACGCTTTTGAATATAGGAAAATTGATTTAGATGCTCAGTAAGAAAGAGTTAAACCATCCGCGGCCATCTTTTAAAATGGCTGCCTGATAAGTTATTTATTACGGCACAGTATAGAAGGAAAAAACCTTGGATCAACTATTATTTGTACCTTTAAGTCAAATACCACTACATTAAATCGCTTACATAATCATCTACCTATACAGGGTGTTTCTGATAAGTCAGGCATAAATTAAGGGGGTGTTCTTTGAGCAGTTTTGAGTCGAAAATGTTCTATGACATTTTACCGTCCGGGTCACTGTTTTTGAGTTAACATTGGAGTATTTTACGGATGATAACTTAAATTTAATTACTAAACTAAAAGACAATGATTTCTAATTTATTTATAAATCCCCTTTAATTTATGCCAGACTTATCAGAAACACCCTGTATAATCATCTACTTACATTTAATACAACTATTTTAGTAAAAGGTAACGGAGATTTTTTAAGATCTTGAAAATTACTTCTACATAAATATTCATATGAGAATTCACCAAATTCATGGGAAGAGTTTGGTGTGAAAAAAAGGAGGGGAGGGGTGTAACTTCTTAAAGAAATAATATTGCCTTGAATATCGCTGCTGGGAACATACACACACACGATTCTCAATACACGAGGTAAATATTTGAGGTTATTTGTCCGTCGTCGTTGCCATGGCAATGAATGTAGTAATAGACTAAAAGAGATGTCTTTCTCTTCTTGATCCCAATGGTGCAAGCAAAAGCTTCACACCCGACCCGAAAACTAGCGGACCACGCTACCGAATGAAGATAGTAAGGGTCAGATGAGTCGTTAAGCTTTGGCGACACACAAATGGACTCCTAGAGGCGTAATAAATGGGATTTGCGCGCGCGCACCAAAAAAAAACGGTAACGCAATTGCTCGGAGTTTTAAACAAACATAAAAGAATTCGGACCAAAATATCTCCCGCTAAATATGATGGCTTTTATGTTTACAGCGACCACTAGGTGCTATGAGATCACTTTGAAAAGAAAAACATTATCTTTGATGTTAGAAAAATCCGCAAAAATATGTTAAGTTATTAATTTCCCTCCCGTGGATTTTCTCAATTCCAGACAAATTTTATATAAAATGTCAAAGATCACGCCGAAGATCTTTAAATGGCAAAGTTCAAAGATTAAAGATTAAAACTTGAAACTTAAACTATGTTATTTCTTCTTCAATAATTTGGTAGCAAACCTTATGCAAATAATTAAATGTTTTGTTCTTTGAGGAATTAAAACTAAAAACGTTTAATAAATTATGAAATAAATTATCTACTGACACAAAAAAGAATTTATCTTTGATGAGAAAAATCAGTAAATTGTTAAGATATTAAGTTCCCCTTGTGGATTGTCTAAATTCTAGACAAATTTTATATTAAATGTCAAAGATCGAACCGTAGATGTTTTAAATGCAAAGTTCAAGGATTAAAAATTAAATTGCTTAAATTTCATTAACTTGGGAACAAACGTTATGTTAATAATTAAAATGTTTTGAACTCTGAGGAATTAAAACTTAAAATTTAGTATATTAGCTAGGGAGTTTCTGTTGAAATAAATTATCTATGTTTATATAAAGTCCTGATATCCAGGCCAAACCGATTACCTAGAAGGATGAAAAATGCGGGGACGTTAATCTTAAAGGCCGACTTCCAACGAAAAGAGTTCTAGCGAACTGAAAACCAAGCATCGAGACTAAGCCGCGTTTACACGAGACACTTTGAAACCGTTTTGGAATGTACAAAAAATAATATTACGCTGTTAAAACCAGAGATCTTTCACGAGGAAATGCAAATATTATTTTTCAAAAAGTGTTAGGCCATTCCAAAACGGTTGAAAACGGTTCCGAAGTGTCTCGTGCCGATTTTCGAATCCCCGCTGGGGTGAAAGATGGAAGGGTTCTATAGCTAACTGAAAGCCGTGCAATGTGGTTCTAGCGAACTGAAGATACGCAATAGAGAATTTCCTTCGGGGGAAAGCAAAAATTCGAGAGGAAATAAATTTAAAAGGATTTCTATTGTTCATCTTCAGTTCGCTTGAACCACATTGCACGGCTTTCAGTTAGCGAGAACCCTTTAAAATTTTGACCCAGCGGGGATTCGAAAATCGGCACGGTCGCTTCATTGTTAGTCTCGATGCTAGGTTTTCAGTTCGCTAGAACCCGTTTCGCTGGAAGTCGGCCTTTAAGTAGTAAGTACGCTCAAAGACATAATTTTTTCAATTCGCCGCCATCTTGAAAAATGTAAAAAAAACTTTATAAAATAACGCCCGCGCGTTTAAACAAAATTTCATTAATATTTAGTACACTGGTGTTTTATTCCTATAGACGTGATTAATTGCGCTCTGGGTTCGATTTGCCACTTCAAAATGTCACAAAAGTAACATTTTTGACTCAAAAACCGCAAAAAAGAACATCCCCCTTAATTTCTGATAAACATTTCAGAAACATCCACGGAAACAGAAAAGTATCACATTCAAAGAATCACGGCGAGAAAATAAAGCATTGATCAAAACGTCACCTATAAATGCAAAATTCCAGGAACCAAAACGAGCGGAAACAAAAATTGAAAAATAGCTCAAATAGAGAAGAAGAAAAAAAGAATATACGAGCGGTGTCCATTCATACGGTCGTCGAACAAAGTTTGCTCATATCCCTCCCTATGTTTTCCTAAAAAGCATTATTCACCCCCAGTCCCATTGTGAGCTAAGGGGAGAGGAGACAACCCCACAAAAACACACACACACACACACACACACACACACAAAAAAAACTGAATGGATATACGTCAAAACCTAGACACGTATAATCATTCAAAATGGTTTTTTTTCCTACCCACCCAGAAGGACCCAGAAAATAGTTAGATAAAAACGATAGCCCACTTTCCGGCACGTCAATATTATACTATCCAAATTCGAAACAGCGAATCGTGCCTTACAATGATGTCAGATGACGTAAGGTCAAGTTGGTAATAATAATTACAAATTGGAAGATAATTTATTATTTTCCGGATTCTTATATTCGCATTGCAGTGTTTTCGAAGTGTTCCAAGTTGCGATACATCATTTAGGCGGATTATAAATATGTGACGTAATCTTTCTTTGCTAGTTATTATTGGGATTGCAGAAAAGTACTTCTCTTCTAAATAATTTCTATATTTGGCTTTTACAGGAATACATACAACTCTTAGGAATAATCGTGCATCAATCAATATATCCCACGTTAATTTCTACTCAGTCCGGGTTTTGTGCGGACGGGCTTCAGTACTTTCCGTCATGCCTCATAATTCTGCCGTCTTTCTAACTGTGATTTCATTGGTTGGTAGCAACGCGAGGTCAAGCAGGTTCAACGCGCAGCTAAATAGACCCAACCAACAAATAAACAAGTTGGTCTGGTCTCGCCTCCAACTAAGGGATAGGATCACGTGACTAACAAAGTTTACTACAGTATACCATCTGTCGTTGAGCGACAAAAATAAATCTCTTATTTTTGTAATTGGATTAGTCTCACTCTTGGGGTAAAAGCACGACATCTGAGCCGTTATAAAAATTTAAAAGATTTGTTAGTTGCGTCTATTGATTATTAATGACCATAGACGTTGAAAAAACGGCCTCACAATGATTCCTATTGGCTGTATGCATTCTAAGGTTTATCGAATACGACAAAAATGTTTGAAGATATGGTTTTATAGCATGTGTTAAACAAGGTCACTAGACTAGATAGCCTCCTAGAGACATGCATTGATTATAAGTATTTGTAGGCCAATAATAGACCTAAAATTACCACGGGCAAACACGTTTTAAAGTCACTTATGTCAATTTTGTCTATGAATCCAATTTATGATTCTTTGAACTCAAAATTTGGAAGTCTCACTACACAGCGTTCGGAAACCACTACCCTTTACCCAAAATAGAATCCGAAAAGCAAACTTACAGCAGAAGTTATTTATCTACGTACTTTAAGAGGCTAAGCCTTGGCTTGTCTCTTATGCATAACAACACGAGTGAGATTGCCATCTATCTCTCAAGAAACTTCAAGATATTTCTTTTAAAAACGGACTGAAATGGGTTTCAAATCCAAGAGTCAAGACCCTGCAATGTGAATAAGGCCTTTATCCAATATTTCACATACTTTTACATTATTCCCTCTCCATAGAAACAAGTCAGAGATATACATACAGTGTACAAGTAGAGATCTCGCTTGTTTAAATACTTAATAGATATTGATCAATGTTTAACCATACATACATCCATGAACTCTTTGTTAATAAATAGGCCAATCGTAATGGAGAATAGGTCTAATAGAAAATACCTAAAATATCAATTTCCAATAAAAAAAATTTAGAATATGTCTGGGGTCAAACAATATGGCGGGAAAATCCGAGATGGCGCGATAATCCAAAGCCAGGAAAAAACGGGGAAAGGGGGGAATATTTGGGAGACTGATTCTCTCTCAGAGAATCAATACAAGACACAACCTGTACCTTAACCTCCCCCCCCCCCACCGAGCAAGTTTAAGGCCTGCATACTGAAGCAGCCAGCAACAACTACCTGGTATACCTGCAACGTCGACAAGACATTAAAAGCCGCAGCAACCAATGGCTTAAAAACCCACATAAGCACACACAGAGTTTTGAAATAGAAAATCTTTCCCTCTCTGTCTCCTTAATTAAAGAAAAAAATCTTTAACTTTATAAATATTTTATGCTATGTAGGAAGGTGTGCTCAGAAGCAATAACTCGAAGTGCATGTGTTAAATTTTCAAAACGTTACTCAATAAACTGTTTTCAAAAGAGGGGGAAGGGAAGCATCGTCTGCTTGATATAGCTTTAAAGAGTAACGGAACATACTGTGTGTGGTTCCAAAGACTATAGATACGGCTTCAAAGTTACCAGTCCATCAAAATCGGTCCGTATTTTTTCAAGCCATATCTATTTTTAACAGGGTTGCCGCATAATTTTCAGATTCAAATTCCCTGACTTCTCCAGGTTTTCCCTGACCTTTTTTTACTATTTTCCCTGATTTTGATTGATCTAAATATAACTAGACAATTGCATTTAAATATAATTTTTAAATATTTAACGTAAAATACTGCGGAGCGAGGGAAGGGATTTTGGTGTCTTGTCAAACGTGATCTCACTAAAAAGGCGTTTAAAACGTCACAAAGATGGATACTTGAACTGCAGATATTTTAGCCACTTCGAAGTGCATGTGTTAAATTTTCAAAACGTTACTCAATAAACTGTTTTCAAAAGAGGGGGAAGGGAAGCATCGTCTGCTTGATATAGCTTTAAAGAGTAACGGAACATACTGTGTGTGGTTCCAAAGACTATAGATACGGCTTCAAAGTTACCAGTCCATCAAAATCGGTCCGTATTTTTTCAAGCCATATCTATTTTTAACAGGGTTGCCGCATAATTTTCAGATTCAAATTCCCTGACTTCTCCAGGTTTTCCCTGACCTTTTTTTACTATTTTCCCTGATTTTGATTGATCTAAATATAACTAGACAATTGCATTTAAATATAATTTTTAAATATTTAACGTAAAATACTGCGGAGCGAGGGAAGGGATTTTGGTGTCTTGTCAAACGTGATCTCACTAAAAAGGCGTTTAAAACGTCACAAAGATGGATACTTGAACTGCAGATATTTTAGCCACTTCGAAGTGCATGTGTTAAATTTTCAAAACGTTACTCAATAAACTGTTTTCAAAAGAGGGGGAAGGGAAGCATCGTCTGCTTGATATAGCTTTAAAGAGTAACGGAACATACTGTGTGTGGTTCCAAAGACTATAGATACGGCTTCAAAGTTACCAGTCCATCAAAATCGGTCCGTATTTTTTCAAGCCATATCTATTTTTAATGTGACTTTTCCCTGACTTTGCTGAAATTCTTAAAATTCCCCGACATTTCCCTGAGCTTTTTGGCCCATTTTGAAAATACCCTGACATTTCCCTGAGCTTTTTGGCCCATTTTGAAAGTCCCCTAACATTTCGCTGAGCTTTTTGGCCCATTTTGAAAATACCCTGACATTTCCCTGAGCTTTTAGGCCCATTTTGAAAGTCCCCTAACATTTCGCTGAGCTTTTTGGCCCATTTTGAAAGTCCCCTAACATTTCGCTGAGCTTTTTGGCCTATTTTGAAAATCCCTGACTTTTCAAGGCTGTCCCTGACACTCCAATTAATCCTGACATTTGAAACGCTTTGATTTGTAAAAATGCTCCGTTTTACTTCATATAATGAACTTTGAACTCTTTCCAAATGGCGCCTAATTTGGGGCAGCAAGATATCGTTGTTAGGAACAAACGTGTGTGTGCATTTTAGCAAAGGAGGATTGGAGCGAAAAGTTTTCCCCAGGTTTCTAGGAAATGTGGGCGCCACAAAAAAAAAGAATATCGCGTAATCCTGTTGAAACGTGATACATCTTCAGTTTGTGGCGACGGCGAGCGGCTTAATTATTTTAATGGACAGTATGGGCGTTGATGTTAATATCGTCACCACCGAATGAGAGAAAAAAAATAACCCAAGGTATATTTCCCGCCACTCTGAGGTATTAAGCCTAGTTTTCACTAAAGACAAAACGAATTTCCGCAGCGATCCTTTTTCGTAAAAAGAGATTTTACGTTGTTGATTTAAATATTTATTCTCTGAGGCGTTTTTCTAACTTTTAAGCTACGCCTAGGCCTAAAGGTAGTTTGAACAAATAAAATATATTTTTCAAAAACAAAAATAACTTAATTAAACTTATTAATCTCTTAATTATAATTAAAAGTTATCATTAATCTCATATATTTTCGATAAATTGTATTCAGTCACTTCCACTATATACATCAGCAGGGATAGATTTAATTTTAGAAGTAGGAATGGAGAACGGTTAATATTTACTTCAGTTCGACTCATAGCCCACTATAGAGCCCCGCCCTCCAACACGTAATGAAAAGTTTAAATTACTTATTGGCTAACTTAAACTACGTTTTGATGACGTTGCTGACGGGGACGGCGAAAAATACGCAATTCCTTTTTACCTCTGTTGCTATGACCCACCTCTTCTTTCATATCCCTCCGTCCCGTGGAAGGGGGTCCGGGACGCGTGCCCACATTACTCTGTTCTCCATTCCTACTTCTAAAATTAAATCTATGCCTGACATCACTTCATCGTAAATAAAATGACGAAAAACTAAGAGTGCAAAAAGGTTTTTAAGAAATTACGTCACAAGGTAAGATGGCGCTGATTGGCTGCGCCTTTAGTAAATGATGTGGAAAATTGGACTAAATTTGAACCAGGGTTACGCGCTTGAATCCCGAACGTTTGCAGAATTTTCAACTAGATCGTTGGACAACGGTCACTATGTTTTTCTATTTCCTTGGGGTGGAGTGAAAACTAGCCTTTTGGAGAGAAAATGTCGGCCTAACGAAGGGGGTTACGGGTGTTTTTACGCGATTTTTTTTCTTCCCTCGTTTCTTTTTTGATCTTGGTAGTCTTTTTAATTAACTATCTGGCGTGCCCTGACAACAAGATGAGTCTCTCCAAGGCACGCAGATCCCTTTTTGACTAAGTGGGTAAATACGCGTAAAATAACAATTTCAACCCCTTTTATTTGGCGGCAGATAGACTTTCCTTGGCAAAATTGGATTGAAAAAGTTAAGTCAAGGCCTATAGTCATTCTTTACACGTCGGCTACTTAACTATCCACCTCAAAAACTTAAGGTTTATCAGAATGGAAAGGCACAGTTCTCTCTATGCTAAAAGCAAACTTTAACCTTTTCAATACACTCAGATGGAAAAGAGCATAAGATACATTTCAGTACGTAATATAAATTCCATAGAAAATCCTGGCGATAAGACTAATAGTATTCAGTGTTAGGCTTAGGCTTAGAAGAAGATAGGTAACGAATTGGTTAGGCTTAGAAGAAGATAGGTAACGAATTGGTTAGGCTTAGAAGAAGATAGGTAACGAATTGGTTAGGCTTAGAAGAAGATAGGTAACGAATTGGTTAGGCTTAGAAGAAGATAGGTAACGAATTGGTTAGGCTTAGAAGAAGATAGGTAACGAATTGGTTAGGCTTAGAAGAAGATAGGTAACGAATTGGTTAGGCTTAGAAGAAGATAGGTAACGAATTGGTTAGGCTTAGAAGAAGATAGGTAACGAATTGGTTAGGCTTAGAAGAAGATAGGTAACGAATTGGTTAGGCTTAGAAGAAGATAGGTAACGAATTGGTTAGGCTTAGAAGAAGATAGGTAACGAATTGGTTAGGCTTAGAAGAAGATAGGTAACGAATTGGTTAGGCTTAGGATAGGTTTTCTTTTAAGTCTCAATGTGGTCGGTTTCAAGTCTCCCAACCATAATCCTGGCTATCCTTGGAAGGTACGACATTTTAACACCGAGAAAGAAACACTTGTTAAAACCTTCCCTGTACTTATGTCTCCGAGTATCGATGATACAAAAAGCGTAGATCTGATAAGAAAAGATCCAAAGTGGAAGAGGTATGGATGGATGAAAAAGGACATTCGCTCGGTGCAGGAGAGGGTAATTCCGGAAGATAGGGGCCCCAGCTATATGGATGCGGAGTTGAGACAGAGTCTCCCCTGTCTCTCTCTCTCGGATATGGCGCCAAACGATTACTCTCAGATTGCGTTCTCGTTTCCCGCCATCCTGAGCATATCCCTAGCGCGCGTATACCGTGCACCCATCGCTTCCGATTCTTCTCCCATATACTCTTCCTCCTCCTCCATCTCGCTAGTCTTACAATCATTCGTAGCGAGCGCGCCAAATGATTCCCTCAACAAAAACAACAGTATGGCTATACACTCCTTTACTATATATATATATATATATATATAAGAAAAGAAAACAGAGAGATCGAACACTTGTTTAAATTGGTTTTGAAATACCTTTACTGTTGATAGCAACGCGAGGTCGGACGCGCAAAGTGCAACGCGCATGGAAATTGATCAATCGGGAGGTAAAATTCAACATGCATAGTTGGGGTGGTGAAGTGGTTAGCACTTATGCCTCGCAGCAAGAGGGTCCCTGGTCCGATCCCGAACTGTGGCACTGAGTGAAAAACCTGGGTACAAACCCTTCTGCGTAGAGTTTGAAAGTTCTCTCCCCGCTTGTTAAAAGGAGTTTTCCTCCGCGGTGTTACCCGGTTACTCCTTGCCATCAAAACTTGCTGAGGTTAACGGTAATATTTAATATAAGGCGCTGTCGGTTAGCTGTGGCATAGGGGCTAGCCACCACGACCGATTGAAAAATAACCCACTGGGTGTTATGGACACGAAATAAAGCTAGATTATTATTATTATTATTATATATAGTGATTAGTCTGGCTCTTCATCCCACAAACTCCGCCTAGGTACGTTGAGAAAATGGCACCACAATGGTTCCTAATAGCTGTTATGTATTCCTGTTCCTACTATACAGCTTGGTACAACAGAGATAGAAAGGAAGAGTCCAACCTCTCGGATTGGTAGAGCCACTTCTGCAGATTGACCCGATCTATTCTAACGAGCTTGGCCGACTATTAGGTTAGATGGTCTCCTTCCCATAACCCCTTTCACCCTTCCTCCCTTCCCCTCTTTAGTTCTCCCTACTTACACCATAAAGGACTTGAAGCCCTCTCTCCCACACATAAGCAGAAAGGAGTAATAAGGAAAACATCCCTCCAGATAAAAAGGTAGCCAGCCTACTCTTGCGGAGAATGGGCATCATGGGAGTCCATTTTTACTTTAATCTTTAGTTTTTTGTCGTTTGTAACGTCTATGTCTGACCACTTTTGTGAGAAAGAAGAAGAATAAGAAAGAGTGGAAGTCAATTTTTCCCCCAATCCAAAAAAGCAAGCATGATGGAGATGGGATGAGTGACGTCAGTTTATCCTTATTTTGAGGGGACAAAAGAAATATTTTTTATGACGTCTTTTCTTCTTCATAAAATACTTTTTCCTTTTGATATAACAACTCGTGTTCTTTATCGCTGCCGGAAACAGGATTGGTTACGGCTTCTTTAGACCTTAAAGGTCATGTTAAACGTTTGTATATTTTGTTGTACAAAAGAAAACGAACGATAACCTTAGAACTTAATTCTTTTTTCGAAAAATCTTGTGAAATAACGAATATTGGTACTATGAGGCTATTGAAACAATCAATGCATACATCTGACAGGAATTATTGCGCCACACGTTAATTTCTATGCTGGTTTTGTGGGCGGGACTTTAAGTACTATCCGTCACACGTCATAATCCAGACGTCTTTCTAACTGTGATTTAATTACTGTGAAATTAAAATACCACCTAAATTGGGCGCCACCATCTTTAAAATACGCAAAAACTATTTATTTTGACCCGAGATGGCGCCATATCTACATCCGTTTTGGTCCAATAAATTGGGAGAATGAAGAGGGGAATCCAGGAATAATTCGGAACATGTAGTTGGGGATGCCAATACATGGGAAACACGGTTATTGAACAATCCCTTGCGTCATCACTTGCAGGAACTATTCAACCAATGGAAGTTATACCCCCAACGTCATCCGCAAAGGCTTAACTAAATTAATCTAATTACTCATATCTTCTTTAATATTGTATAAATTGAATCATACTCTATTGAAAAGGATGAGTAGGTTTCGAAAAAAAATTGATAAATATATACGTCATTCGGCTAAACATTTTGGAGATATTAACGACAACTGGGACAAGGCTTAAACGGGTTGTGGAATATAAATGATGATGCAACCAAGGCCTAAGAGAATTCTTTGAAAATGAAAGTTTGCCTCAAAAAACAACAAGAAAAAAACATATTTCGTTAGAAAGCTAGTGTTGTTTAGGATAGACGAGAATCCATCACAAAAAAGAAAGCTTCAAGACTCAAGGTTTACAGTAGGGAAAGAGAAACGTTGAGCTAAAAATAGAACCTTCTTTTCACTTATAATATGCTCAATGGCGCCCCCCATTACATAGATACAGGGTGTTTCCTATAAGTCTACCATAAATTAAGGGGGATGTTCTTAGGGAGATTTCGAGTCGAAAATGTAATTTCTATCTCCATTTTGCCACAAGGGACACTTTTTTCGAGTTATAATTTGAGTATCTTACGGATGACTCCTTAAATTTAATTAAGAAAGTGAAAGACAATAATTGCTAGGCCTTATCTAATTTAATTCAGAGGTCATCCCCAAAACACTTATCAAATCATAACTCGAAAACAGTGGCCCTTAGGACAAAATGGAGATAGAAGTTATATTTTCGACTCAAAATCGCCCTTAATTTATGGCAGACTTACCAGAAACACCCTGTATATATGTTATGTATACAGAGGGTAATTTTATAAAGTAAGATCTTCACTTTTTTCTAAATCACTTTTATATTCATTCGAAATGAAATAAAAAATATTTGGCAAAAATTTCGAATTTTGAAAAGAATATGTTTAATCTCCTGGATCCGATCTTTTCCCTTAGACAGTTGTGTTCAGCGGGTGAAACATTTCTACAGGGGCGTATTGGAAATACATGGGATCTTTTCACCCTGAATGTCGGCTTCTTCCAAACACACGTAAAGTATTGAATCACACGAAACTGAAGCAACGTTTGAACACGTGACAATAGAACGTGATAAAATAAATTTCGTCATGTAAATTACGAATGTTATTTGTTCAGGTAGGAATACATACAACTAAATAGGAATCATTTTGCACATAAAAAAACCAAATAAATTTAAATCGAATGCATTTCTTACTAGGTCTTTTTTTTTTCACCTAAACTTGCCAGAGACCTATTTGCACCAAGTACCAATGTTTACCACGCGAAAAGAAATTGTTATTCAGTTTACCAGCTAAACTAAATAATACACCAAATAATCTAGATTCTCTACCTACGGAATAAGGTTTGTTCAACTGTCTATCTATCAAACATTGAATAAGAAAAGCAAAAGAAGTGACCCGATTTCTCTACTTAAAGCGTGGAAGAGATCACACCCAACGACTTCCGTATCTAATACTGCCAGAAAATATGTCTGGCTCTTCTCACAAATTCCGTCTAGATACAAAATTATTTCTGTTAGATGTATTTATTCATGATTGTATTTGTTATATTGTTAAAGCGGGCGAGATTTCAAAATTTAAAGCAAGACTTGACTAATTTTTCAAATTAATATGCTAATGAACGTGAAGTTAATTGTACCAGACGCACTAAAGGGTTTTACTCGTACTAGGCCTATATAATTAACAGAAATTAGTCCGGACAACGGTTGCAAGGCCTAAGTTACGAGACGCACCAAGAATGCATACAGCTTTCAGGAATCATTGTGCAGCCATTTTTTCAAACGTATCTAGGGGCGGATTTTGTGGGAAGGGCTAGACTGATCATTATGTATAACGAATTTCACCCAAATAATCTATTTCGCTGCATGTTGCAACTCGTGTTGATACAAACCAATGAAACATTACAGTTAGAAAGACGTCAAAATTACGAGGTGTGACGGATAGTAAGTTCTCAAGCCCGGCCCACAAAACCCGCATAGAGAGAGAAATAGTGGCACAATTATTCCAATTATCTATATGTATCCCTAGCACACAAATATTGTTTGTAACTTACAACGTTACCCAGCCATAATTATTCACTTTGTATTATCTATAATTAGTCTTTAACCAATAAGTTAATAATTGGTAAGATAACTACCAAACGAAATCAAAGGAGTCTCGCATTTACACCCTCCCAATTTCAAACAGGTAAGAAATTTAACATAGAGTTTTCTTCCGGCAACAGTCCCGAGATTTCAAATAAGTGATCTCTCCCATTCTGTATTAGCAAGCAAGGGGTGAGAAAACAACGAAAGGCTTTCACATCTCATTCCGCGTTTATCAGAGGAATATATATTCATCCCATTTTGAGGAACATTTCTTATTCCCAGAGCTGGTGGCGCACATTTGCAGAAATAACATTAAAGATTCGTTCGAACCCGGGTATACACTCTTTGTCCGGGCTCTGTTTCGTTTCGTTTTTTTCTTTCTTTACTTGAATTCGTGGTTAGCAACGTCTCGAACAGCTTAGGAGGTTTCCAGGTAGAGCTCGCGAGCCGGGGGTTCTTCAACCCTCGTTGGAAAAGTAAGTATCCACGACCAAGCGCGTGACTAAATAAACTTTAAGGGTTGGGAGGAGATGGTAACCATGGAAACCATCCAGCTAACTGTAAGTGATGCCCAGCAGGCGTTAGGCTTAGGTTCTCTCTCTCCCTCTCTACACCGAGAAGAAGTCGTACTGGTACGGTAAAGAATACTCAATCCCCAATCGCACTTGATACAATTGTGGCGCGCGCGAGTGGCAACTCGTATCGAAAAAATGCAGGTACTTATCCATTGGGAAATAAGAAATTCCAGTTAGTTGAAACAAGATGGTGTTAATACCAAGATAATAGTCTTTGGAAATTCAGCGGAATTTCGTTGCGAGTTTTTGTGCCGGCTAGAATCATATTTCAAATTCACCTAATTCCCTATCACCGGAAGTTAGGCTTATCTGGGGATTCGTGGACGGAAAGAAATTCGTCTGTCGTCTGCTACAAAGGCCAAAAATATGTGCTGTAGCAGACTACAGACTTATTTCTTCCCGTTTCTCCCCTCCACGAATCCCGAGATAAGCCTAACTTCCGGCGATAAGGAATAAGGTGGATTGGAAGCATGTGTAAAGTTTTAATATTATCAAAAACGGATTTATGGGATAAGAACGTCGGAGTTAGCGAATTCACTCCCCATCCTCGCATACTTTATTGAGAAACTTCGTCTGCTTATATTTTGACTCCACCCACAAATTCTGTATATAGCTACTTCTAGAGATCGAATTTGTGGGTGGAGTCAAAATATAAGCAGACGAAGTTTCTCAATAAAGTATGCGAGGATGGTACTAGAGGCTAAAGCTATGATCCGACGTTCTTATCCCATAAATCCGTTTTTGATATTATAGATGATAGCCGTTATAGGCATCTCCGCGAAGATGAAGACAAACAGTTCTTAATTATTTAATATTTTTGACAACTAGTTGATTTAGATGGATTGGTCCAATAGGGTATAATTATCTTAGCAGATAATAATAATATGTAGTAGTCTCTTAAACTGTACGATGCTTATTTAATTATAAGGGGCCATACGTAAAATACAGCAATCATATATTGACAACGGTGGCCAAATAGACAAAATGTCACAGAACATTTTCGACTCGAAATCGCCCAATTCAATTTCTCATAGATCTTTCAGAAACACCCTGTTTATATGATAAACGATTCCAATTTGAAATATTCATTATTTTATATGGCTTTCGAATAAAAAGGTAAAATTCTAGACTGACATCTTCCTGCAATTGCAATATTTTTGCGAAATTCAAGAGACTTATAACTTTGCCTTAAAGGCATACAGAACTAAAAGGGATTACACGAACACAAGCTCAATTCTCGCCTATATTAATTACGAGTAAGCTGTCATAAAAGTACCGGGAATCAGTTTGATAACCCCTTCCCCAATATACATATTTACATCTGGCCTTCACAGAAATAGACCACAAAAACCTGATACACTAAGAGTCTAAACAAGGTGAAAAATGGTTCCAACTCTTAAGTACCACCCACCTCGAGATCACCGCGGGGTCAAACATTTCTATACCTTTGCAGAGTATCGAAAGAAAAAGCAATTAAGCACGAACAACTATTACTACTATTCTACGACAGACAGCTAGTAATTTTAAAAGGAAAGTTAAGATAGTTCTTTTTTTCTTTTGACCTTTAGAGCGGTTGAACGATCGTGACCCGACCTGACCTGACGTAAGATCTAGGTGGGTGGTCAGTACGGAAGGAAAGACAAAGATGGCCAAACAAACATACGGGAACCACGATAATCGAATTAAAGACAGCAGGAATCGAGAAGTTAGAGGTATAGAAAGAGACCCAATACGGAGAATGTAAACCGCTCGATATCGATATGTTTTGGAGCATATATACAGGGTGTTTCTGATAATTCTGCCATAAATTAAGGGGGGGGTTGATCTTTGGGAAATCGATTTTGGGTCGTAAATGTAACATCTATCTCCATTTTTTCCGTCCGGGTCACTGTTTTCTAGTTATGATTAGATGAATCATTGTCTTTCAGTTTCTTAATTAAATTTAATGGGTCATCAGTAAAATAATTCTATCTTAACTTGAAAACAATGGCCCGGACGGCAAAATGGAGATAGAAGTACATTTTCAACTGAAAATCGACCTCTTCATTTATGGCAGACTTATTATAAACACCCTGTATATATCAAGCTCCAAATATATACGATTCGAACTCAGTTGGTATTGGTAAGTTACAACCACTTAGCTCTGAAGGTTTCGGGGCAGATAAAAAAGTTAGATCCACGGTAAGGATTATCGAAAGACGCGTAGTCCCCATCTCTTTAAAAAAAACCATTCTTGCAAACGACCGCTTTCTATAACAACCTAAAACCGCGCCAAGAAGTGATATCTAGTTTATTAGGGAAATGGTATAAGATGCCTAAGTATTCGCTTGCCTTAGTTCCAGTCCCCTTTCAAAATACAAGGGGGACGTAAAAGGAGGCCGGGTTATTTCGCCTCTCCTCAGTCGGAAAATACGTCATTTTCGTCATTCGCGTCGCGCTGACGTGAGTTTTCAAGAACCAATGAGATGCTGGTTGTAATTTAGAGGCGGCGGGGATTAACTCCGGACCTACTTTTGGACTGGAGATAAAGCTGGAAATGTGGCGAATTTATACCTTCTCCCTAATAAACTAGAAATCGCTTCTTGACCGCGCCTTAACAATAGAACGGGGTTTCTTTTCGTCTTCAAACTTGACTGCATCCGTAAAGAAAACTTCACAAAGAAATAAAAAATAAAATATTTTGATATGGTTTCAAAACCGTCATATTTTCTTCAAAATCCCAATAGAGAATACAGAAAAGAAATATGCAAGGTGTTTCTAACAAGTCTGCCATAAATAAGGGGATGTTCTTTAGGCAATTTCGAGTCAAAATGTAACTTTTATGACATTTTGCCGTCCGGGCCACTGTTTTTGAGTTAAAATTGGAGTATTTTACGGATGACCCCTTAAATTTAATTAAGAAACTTATTTAGACAATGATTTCTAATTTAATTAAGGGCTCATCCCTAAAACACTCAAATCATAACTCGAAAAATGTGGCCCGGACGGCAAAATGGAAATAGAAGTTACATTTTCGACTCAAAATCATCCACCCAAAGAATATCCCCCGTAATTTATGGCAGACTTATTAGAACCACGTTGCATATATCAAAAAAGTGTTTTAAAACCCATATAAGTCAAACGTAAACACCCCTATGCTAAACTTTCTACTCCATTTGTATACAAACTCCATGCCCAAAACGTGACTATGACGTTGAGTTCAAAATGACACCCTGCATTCTCATCCCCATGTATTATTTATGAGGATCAACACTGTGGGTTGGTTTCCCCGCGTATCGTCTGTTCAAACGTAGTGCCTTCAACGCCAGGAGTATAACCTAAGCCTTGGTTACTGACTTTGCCTCGTAAGACTAAGGTCTCTTCGCTTCTTCAAAAGAATTTAACAGAAAAATTTTCATATTTTTCCTACAAAGTAAAACTTCGGCTGCTAGGGAGCCATGGACTGGAAGTCTGAGAAAAAGCTATAGAGATAATACCACCGGCCTGTCGCAGTCCCACGCGTGGCGGCGTACGATGTCCCAAATCTCTAAGGTGGACATCAGTTTTGTTTGAGGAAGATACTCCTCGCCAAGAAAATGCATATAAACAGAAGGGAATAACAGAAGAAGGCTGACACTCTGTATCCTCTTAATACTTTAGTAATGCAACCTGGTCCTTCCCATTTCTCACCTTTTTTTGTTTGCTAACATGCTCATCAAACTTCAGATGGGCTTCGCACCGTGATAGGGTGAATTCTACAACTGTTTGGTATTTACTAAATACCCAGCAATCAACCCACAAACCTTGATTGTCTTGACGTGGGACAAAAACGCACAAGCGCATGGGCCTTGGCAAATAGTTAAGCAGCGGTAATAGAGTAATGATGAGGGAACTATTTATCGCGTTATGTGCTTCGGTTTAGAAACCTTGCATGCTCCAAATGTAAATTCTGATGTTGGGAAGAATCATGTCACAATTACACCCCGCTTTGTGGTACACTTCCCTCGATGATTGAAGCATTATATACTTCTGATATAAACCATCTTTACAAGTTTCTCTCAAAAATAAAAACATCAAAAGACATTTTTCTTTATCCCATCCGTCTCTTTGGGTAAAGGAGTGTCAAGAAAAATGAATTTACTACGAGCTGGGACTACAAAATCATCTCATCTCAGTCCGCACCGGAAGTTTCGAATACGTAGGAGGAGAATTCCAAAAGGTTACGGGGACATTTGTATGATATGATGTTATATGACATTGGTTAGATCCAAAATGCAATATTGACAAAAATGATCAGCGAATTTCAATCCCTTTAAAATAACGTACGTGGATTTTTCCCTACAAGAAATACAAGAAATACAACCCAAACTTACCCTGAATTTTAAGTCAGATACTATGACCTCGTATGACCTGAAATTCTAGTTGAAACGACCTTTGGTATTCATTCGCGCACACACGACCGGTTGGTAGATAACAACACTACTATAACGTTGCATCGACTAATAATAACAAATTTCTTGACCTTTAACCTCCATCCCTCGTGAGAATACAAGAAGGGAATCTAGTTATTTGACGCTTGCGCAAACGGTATCAAGATCAACTGAAACTCCCAAGCAGAATCAGCGCGAAAATTGGCGCGAGCTATTGGCGGGAACGATAAGCCTTTGGCGCCTTTTCTCAATGCTACAGGGTTAAGGAACTAGGAGAGAGATGCCGGAAGAATAAGGAAATATTTCCCCCTTTCCCCATATTTTTTCCTCTCTCTCTCTCAGTCATCTTGTAGAAACACGGAACAGTTTTCGAGGACTATTTTCATCTCTAGCAGATTTTAATATTACGTATTAATGCGCTTAGCTTTTTTACATTACGCAAACTATTCTTGAGGAAAGATGGTTTCTTAAGATGGTTTCTTATTAAGGACGTCTACGCTCCAGGCAACCAGACGAATTTGTTCAAAGATCGTAGCAACGTTTCTAATTTAAATATGGAAACACTACGCGAGTCTGCCTCATTTAAGGCGCTAACCCTACATTAAAATACCCCATACAAACAAGCGGGAATGATATGAAATATAAAAAAATAAGTGGATTACAAAACGTAGTAGAGAAAATGAGAATTTTGACTTCACATCAGTAAATGGGGGGAGAAGAAAAAAAGAGTCTGTACCGCCTAACCGTGTTTATACATTCATTTTGAACATACTCCCCTTTTTCTGAGAAATGTGGGCATTTTACGATGGCGTTCTAAATTAAATTTGAATTTTGATGTCAACGTTTTCGTTTTTCGCGACATAAAGCCTAAACAGATTTCGAAATACTTTTTTCTTTGCTTAACTTACCCAAATAATTGCGTATACGGCTGATGTTTATACCAGATTAGGTGCAGGGTGGTTTGAACTGATTTGAACTTCCAAGTCACGTTTTCAAAAGTCGCGTGGATATCCAAGATAAATTATCCATCTGTTAAATAAACAAATATAACTTAATTTTAAGTTGAAAATTAATCAAAACTAAAATAAACAGATAAATAAGTAATGTTCATAACAAAATACTCTTCCTGAATTTTAAAAATAAATGAGTAAGAACATATTAAAATTAAATTATGTTTGTTATTAAAATAAATAAATATCAAAGTTAACTCCCTTTTCTTTCTGCTTGAATAAATCTTTTAAAAGTCTAGACTTTAATAATACTTAGAAAAAAATATCCGTGAAAGAAAAATCTATTTTGAAAAATGGGAGGATAGTAACGGTTCTAGATAAGATATAATTTTAAATATTTCGTCAATGTTTCATACCCGGATTTTTACCGGGGGGAAAACCTCCTTAAAGTTCTTAAGCAAAGGCTTAAGGCTTAACGAAAATACGATATTTTGCATATTTAACAGCTAGGGTGAGAAAAAGGGAAAGTATCAAAAACTAACGCGTCTTAAATGACAATCATTTATAATGGAGAACAAAGAGGTAGTAAAAAATTGCCTAAAATAGTCCTATAGCAATAAAATTAGGCCTAGCAAAAACATGGGTGCATAGATTTATAAATCATTTTCAAATGCTGGGGAGAAAAAATCTGTTGTTTGACCACCTTCTCGATTAACATCCGGTATGTGTGTTGTAGACGTTAGAAACAACAAAAAATATTTGGTGAAGGACTGATAACTTTGAAGCCCTATCTATCGTCTTTGGTTCCACAAAGCAATCAATGTGCTCCCTTATACCTATCAAGCAGACGATAATACTGTGACCTCCCTTTCGATAAGGGTCTATTACGCCTAGCTGCCACCATGACACCTATACGCGTACTAAACCTGGATCTAGTGTGTTAAACAGCTTGTTCAATGCAGACGATTTTCAAATATACATAGCCATAAGTTTATAAGTGATATGTTCCATAAGTATGACACTACCTACACTTCGTAATGCTAGCTATTGACTTACAGAAGCTAGTTCGATCTAGAACAAGGCGAAAATTTACTACACTCAGTTAAATTGCAGTCCATCTTCTTATTAGTCTGCACTAAGCCTTTGACAGCGTCTCACTAGGCGTCGCTTTACCTCGAATCTATGACCTACTTCACTTCATGACAAGCTCCAGTTTGTAACCAGTGACAAACTTATGGAACGTATCTTATGAACTTAAGAGATAACTTATTCTACTCCTTTAAAAGTAACGGAATCTCAAATTTGAAATAAAAAAGCACCATCTGTATTTAAATATTAATACCCAGTAAGACTAGAATCTCCCCTTACTTTTAAATAAAAAAGGGGACCGAAATTCATCTTAGTACTCGTTAAAAAGGAACACAGAAGATCAGCAAAGAGCAAAACATAGACACCCACCCACGATCCATTTTAACACAGTTGACAAGTCCGCCCATCGAACCCATAATGCACCGCGTATTTCTATACCCGATTATGACGAATTTATTCACGACGATTTCCAGTTTTCCCCTCTCGTTCCCATATTCTCGCATTTACATTTAAAAGAGGGTGAAGAGATAGCCGGTGGATGGGAGATGGAGATCTGAGAGTTCATCCCCATAGCTCGTAAAAGGGGCGGGTAGGAGAACCCGGGATAAACTCGTCAATGATCCCGAGAGGCTCAAGAGCAACCCGGATGATGAGGAGGAAGAGAGAGAGAGAGAGAGATGCAGGGAGCAACCGTGAAATTTTATTTCGAAATATAACGAGACTAGAACCGAAAGTTCAGGCGTGCGTTTTCAATGGAAACTAAATTAGGCTTAGGCTCCACTTTGGGCCTTGGTTAGGGCTTGGCTTGAAACGTTTCCTAGGCCTTGGTTCCATAACAGAATGGCGGGAGATTTGCTGAATCACGCGACGTATACACACGAGGTCGCGACGAGTAAAAAGTGGTTTTCTGTTCGGATAAAATAAAGATAGGATCAAAGCAGTGGAGGGGGATGACTCTTTTCAGGCGGAAAAATAAAGCCAGTGAAAGGAATAAGGGGATATTGGTTCAATCATAGTAATGGGATTTAGTTATGTACCCATTGCATCTATTTCGATAGACAAACGTTATATAAATTGAGATCCCTTCCAGAGTCGTCCAGACATCTGGAGTGTTTTTGGCGCGATTTTTTTGTGTGTGTGATGTTGTTAAGCCTAACGTTGTATTGTACACTGGGTTGTTTCCGGTCGCCACAATGATACGAGTCTTTAATAGCGAGTGTACCCCATCATCTATATTAGGAATTCATACACCAACACCACACCCAGCGGCGGCTAGTTCGCATTAGAATGTTAATTAGTCCATAAGATAAATATTTAAAGTTTCTAATAAATACACTCGGGTTTAACTTTGAATTTTCTCAAGGCGAATCTGTGCAGGAGAAATGAATTAATTTAAATATTTAAAGTGTAAATTTAACTTCAAAGGTGATATACTAACTAAATACCATAGAGCGTGCAACATACTAAGAATATGAAACTATATACATTTATATATAATGTTAAAAAAATCAGTCTTTATAGCTAATGCATGTTATTTGAACTGTGAATTTAAATATTAGATTTAAATATGTTTACACTTAGACGAATTTAGCTTTGAGATATTATTGTAAACTAGCGCAAGTACAAAGATTGTTTTAGGGATAAGGGTAATTATGGAAATAGATGACATTTCGAGGAACTAAGGCTTAGAACGTAGAACAAGTTCAATTTGAATTCAAAATCATTTCGTATATTGCACCATAGGCATACTTTATTTAACATAATAATGATTGTAGAATTAAATGAGACCCAGGAGTTGAATTTTAAAAATTACCCCAGCAACATTGAACTGTATCTTTAGAAAATAATAAATAATTACTAAATAAAAGGGTTCGAAAGCTTTTAATCTAAAACATTAATTAAAATTAAGGGCTAGTAGCGTTTGATTTCGATTACCAAATAGAGTTTTGTTAGTTATAAATGAGAAAAATAACCACGAAAAGTTATGTTACGTTCTGTTATTTGAAAATCCGAAATATTTCAAAATTCAAAATACTCGAGATTGTAAAATTTATATTTTTCAAACATCAAAGCCTCTCTTTTTTACATTTAATTCGATTAAAACGTTTTTCAGATCAAAATTTAATGATCGATTAATATTAAAAAAACCTTTCAAAGTGAAATTTCTTTCAGCTTATAAATCATTAATAATGGGAAAAAGTTTGTGAATTCATTCATGCACGTATACGTAACACGAAGCCAACCAAGGCCCAACATAGTACTTATCCCTAAGCGGACGACCCTAATGCTAATGAGATCTTGTTTGGACAAAACGTAGTAGTGTACAACAAACTATTAAGGAGCCAAGGCCCAGCCAGTGTAAAATGAGCCGTTTTCCTTAACCCTCCTAATATAATAGAGCCCGTTGCTTTTTTCCAGGAAATTTCGTGACAGCTAGTCGTAAAAAAATATTACTAAAAGTCAACGTAGCCTCTACGTGCATTATACAACCCTTTTTCCCATTTAGGGTTAATAGGGCTGAAACTGTGGGATGTTTCTTTATTTTTTATTTTTTTCAGTCTACTATTACAAAATTTGTTTTTTTACTTCTATATAGGTTTTTCTATCCCATTGAGAATCTCGTTAGGCCGTCTCCGTAGTAGGAAGACTAATAAACCCTTAAAGGTGTAGTTTCACCCGTCCTTAAGCCTAAGGCAATCTTATTTGGGTTTTGAAAAATAATTAAATTTTAGTCTAGTTTGAATGTGGCTAAAAGATATACAAGGTGTTTCTGATAAGTCTCCCATAAATTAAGGGGAAGGGGGTGTTCTTTGGGCGATTTTGAGTCAAAAATGTAACTTCTATGACATTTTGCCGTCCGGGTTACTGGTTTCGAATTATGATTTGAGTGTTTTAGGGATGACCCCTTAAATTAAAAATCATTGTCTTTCAGTTTCCTAATTAAATTTAAGGGGTCATCCGTAAAATACTCCAATCTTAACTCGAAAACATAGGCCCGGACGGCAAAACGTCATAGTACAATCAAGAAATGATTTTAGTTATTAGGGAGAAGGTATAAGATGCCTAAGCATTCGCGCGTCATAGTCCCAGTCCCCCTTTCAAAATAGAAGGGGGGACGTAAAAGGAGGCCGGGCTATTTCGCCTGCCTCAGTCGGAAAATACGTAATTTTCGTCATTTGCGTCGCGCTGACGTGAGTTTTCAAGAACCAATGAGATGCTGGTTGTAATTTAGAGGCGGAGATTAACTTCGGACCTACGTTTGGACTAGATATCACTTCTTGGTAAAATTTAACACCTAACTATTCCTTTAAATCTAAAAATATTCCAAGACGCAACACGAGACGAAACCTTCATTAAAATTTCTAGGAACATAAAATGAAAATTTAAACTACCAATGTCTACCATTCCAATTGGAGAAAATAGAGAAAATACCAGAACGGAGGAATTAATTTACTAGTAACTAAAGAAAAATATTTATATAACCTATGGATTCAACATAGGCTATGAGGGGAATTGATTCCCAAAGACCAATTGGAAACTTTATTGAATAAAAGAAGGAATACATACTGCTATTGTGTCCCCTTATATCACATGTTAATCTATGGGCCGAGCTTGAAAACTATTCGTCACGTCTCTGACGTATTTCTAACTGTTTATAGCCACGCGAGGTCAGGCACGTGCAAAGTGCACCGTGCAGCGACATAGATTATTTGCGAGATAAAATTTGTCATACATAATGATTAGTCCATAGCTGTACGCATTCCAGATATAATAAATAATTTAATCGTCCAATAGGGGAACTTCCCAGTGCTTGGCGAGAAAGCCTAACGCGTAGTGACATCCATTACGGAAACTCAATTTAATATCTTCCTTAATATTGTAGATAGAAACATGGTTCCAATTTCGACATATTCAGTATTTTATACAATCTTTCGATTAAAAATTAAAAAATTCAAGCCCGAAGATATCCTCTTAAATTTTCATCACTTTAAAAATGGCTTTACACTAGCAACACCGGAAACCTTAGATGCTATATAACTTTAAGATCAAACTTGTATCAGATCCTATAAATAACTCAAGAGACTTTCTCGAAAAGGTGTAGGTGGTTTTAGAGAGCGTTACCTTATCCTTAACACACACACCCACGCGTCTTAAACTCAAAAATGAAGTATGGGCTTTTGAGAATATGGGGGAAGGATTAAATACTTCAAAGACAACTTTTGCCGGAGCTAAATATATATTTTAAATTAACTTTCAAGACACTTTAAAAAACAAATACGAATTGAAAACTTACATTTGAAATTTTTTGTCGAATAAAGGGCATTGGTTATTTTGAACTTAATTTAACTGGAGAAAGAGCAAAGGCTTAACTCGATTACGAAGACCGAGGCTTAGGTTTTTTTTTCAATTAAAGGATACAACGTACTAGACGGTATAAGAGCGAGAACCCAACTGTAAGAAAATTAACGCTTGAAACCACGTGACTCCCCTAAAAAAATCGCTCCCGTTACAAAATTCTGCTGTTTTAATCTTTTTGTATATAAATAGACTAGAATGTCTATTTTTGGGTTAATTTTAATCGAAATGTTTTTTACTATAGCTACAAACCACTTCTCAAATATATAATAAAAAAAATAGACGAAAATGTCTATTTTTGGGTTGGTTTTAGTGGAAATTATAAGAATTATTTTTTACTAGTGATTATTAAGTCTATATGGAATTTAACAAGAATTTTTTGTATGATTATTATCACTATGTAAAACCAAGAAGTGATATCTAGTTTATTAGGGAGAAGGTATAATAAGTCTGTATTCGCGCGCCATATAGTCCCAGTCCCCCTTTCAAAATACAAGGGGGTACGTAAAAGAAGGCCGGGCTATTTAGCAGCCTCTCCTCAGTCAGAAAATACTTAATTTTCGTCATTCGCGTCGCGCTGACGTGGGTTTTCAAGAACCAATGAGATGCTAGTTGTAATTTAGAGGCGGGGATTAACTCCGGACCTACGTTTGGACTGGAGATAAAGCTGCAAATGTGGCGAATTCATACCTTCTCCCTAATAAACTAGATATCACTTCTTGGTAAAACCAATTAATTATTTATCAAAATTTCTTTGTACTTCTTAAATCTTAAAAAAAACTTATATAATTTATTTTCTTTTCAAATACCAGTGTGTGTTTAAAGAATAGATTGAACAGAAGAAATGTAATTATAGACTAGCCATAGGTCTGATGAAAGAAATAATAAAATAAAAATTCTTTCAAATATTAAAGTTTTCTTCCAGTTTTCCTTAAGGCTATGTCTGGGGTTCAGAGGAAGAGAATGGAAGGAAGAAAGAGATGGAGATCTGAGAGATCGCGAAAGTGGGATTTGTTTTCTTTTTCTATTCTTTCTTCAATGATGAAGCAGGTGCAACGGGTGCTTTAAAGGGAGGGTGAAATGGAAAATAATCGATTCTTCTACTAATTCAGGGTTGCCACAGGTTTTTCAATTCAAAATTCCCTGACCAAATTTCAAACTTACACTAACAGATGAGTAAGAATGCGTCTTTTAAAAATTCCTTTGTACTTACAATTATGCTAATTTTATCACAGTTTTTAATTGAAACTACTACTATTTAGTAGTTAATAAAACTTTATTAGGAACTATCAGAAACAGTTAATGTAGGCCCATTGGACGTTATCATTGTCCCGAATTTGAGCTGATGCGCCTAGTTAGCCATGACTTCACATTTTCTCAAGTCGGTAAGCAACGGAAATTCCCTGACTTTTTAAAGCCTTTTTCAATATCCCTGACTTTTCCAGGTACTTGTGGCAACCCTGTAATATACTCCGAATAATTTTAAAATTCAAATTAGTTTGACATTTCATCAGTTTAATCAGGAATGAATATTGTGCCCCCATATCTCCCTTGTTAATATCTATGCGAGTTTTATGGGTAGGGCTTGAGAACTATCCCTGACGCCTAATAATTCTGACGTCTTTCTAAACTGCGATTTCATTGGTTGGTAGCAACCCGAGGCACAAAGGTGCAAGGTGCAGCTACACTTATATTCGATAGGTAAAATTCTTAATACATAATGATTAGTCTATATCTCTTCCAACAAAAACCGCCCAGAAAATTTCTACCCGATGAATATTCCTGGTTTAATACAATATGTCGACTTCGCATTATGTACTTTCACTATCATCAATACTTTCATTTTTCCCTCCACAAAAAAAGAAGCTCGCCAAATCTTAGGGGAGTTTGTTTCACCAATCTCATTATAAAAAAAAATATTTCTCGTTCTCGTTACGGGTTGGAAATCCTCCAGCTAGCAATAATGAAAGACGGAAAAAACTGGGGAAATACGAGACAAAGAAAATAATAATAATTTCTGAATTCGCGCCGCCCAATTCTGTTTTCTTTTTTGTTTGAAATATTTTTCATTTTCAGTATTGTCTACTCTGTAAGAGGAATTGAGAACAAACCAACAACAGGCATAACCAAACAGAATCGATTTTGATAAAAAGCTCAAGAAGGCTCAAAGCTTGCTGGAAAGAGGTGGGATGGATATGATGATGGGCCCATAATACCTTGCGGTTAGGTAGGGTCGTGGCTGAGGGACACTTGCAAAACTCTAACGAAAGACTTAGGATGAAGGGAGGACTTCTTTGCTGTAGATGGTGTTACGGAGATATAACTCCTCCATCTCACCCCTTTCTCCAAGCTTAATGTAGAGATAAAATAAGCCCGAATTGCCACCAAGTCCCTATTGTCAAGAATAAGAGCTCTTAAAAATCTAAGGTGGTTGGATAGTTACACGTTCTCAGGTATCGTATGGGTTCTTGATTTTGTCTAGAGACGTACTAAGTCTTTGGGTAAAAGTCTTTAAAAAATGGCACAAAAAACCACTGAAAATTAAAAATATAAGTATTTTAATTAAACAGGTTTAGAGCCTTCCCGAAATTTACATAAGAAAATTTGCATAAGCAAATATTGGAAATTAAAATTGGCTTGTATAAGTCTGAATAGAGATAGAAATACGGTAAAGTTCAAATTTGGGGCAAAATTAGATTAACTTCCAGTCAGAAATTTGATAAATTACCGATTCACATCATTAGCACTGACAATCTGACATTTTCAAAGACAAATATACAGGAAAGGCTGATATTAATTAAAATTCTATAGTGGGTTTTCCCAATTGGCCTCCATTGTGCAATTTCAACTAGCTGGAATGCTAAATTTTTCCATTTAAATCAAGAATTTATCCTGCCTCTGATTTTAGATGGCTATTCCACAACCTCCTTTAAGTTCAGTGGTGTACAGGGAAAACCCACTATTTTATCTTTATATTATCATAAGTTTATAAGATATGTTCCATAAGTATGATACTACCTATACTTTGTAATGCTAGATATTTACTGAGCTAGTTCGATCGAGAACGACAAGCGAGAATTGAAGTACTACACTCGGTTAATTTTGCAGTCCATCTTCCTATTTAGTCTGTACTAAACCTTTGACAGCGCCTCACCAGGCGTTGCTTTGCGAGAATCTATGACGAATCACCTACATCTCTCAGTGACATATCTTATGGAACATATCTTCGTATGAACTTATGATAATTTTCATTAACGCGAGTGCAAATAAGAGCTCGAGGGACTAGACATCGTAAAAGATGTACGCGCAGTACCTAAAGACGCGATTCGATAATTTACCTGGCAAATACAGAGTTGTAAAACTACCAGGAAAATTTCCGTTTTTAAAACTTGCATCTCTGGCTATATAGAGTAATGGCAGTACTACGTATGCAAACGTCACACCCTTCTATCTTAGCTCAGTGTTATCTCCCTACAGGGAGAGTACAGTATTCCTTCTTGCAAGAGCGCGACCGATAGGGAGGGACACACAGTCAACACTCCCCTCTACCGCCACTAGTCTATACCCGCGTTACATTACACGTAATCTTAAAAAAAAACTCTACCCTTGACAGTGCTAACACTGATGACGCGTTACCAGTCAAGTAACAATTGGACATAGAATCTGATGGTCAGCATCCCCTCGTCCAAGCTACGAAACCGTATCTCCAGAATTAGACCGAATAAAAACAAACGCCACTAACAATCTAACGAAGAGCTCAACATTGGGGCCATAAAGTCCGATATAGTAGATGGTCTAGCGCGTCATAAAGTGCGAACTAAACTAACGGGGGTAACTAACCTTAACAATTCCCCCAGCAACATAATGGATAATCCGACACAAAAAAAAATCTAAAAACGCAAAGCTGCAATAAGCACGTAACTATACTTGACTCTAAAACAGTCATACCACAATCCGTAAAAACAAGTTGACCCAAGGGCTGAGCCATAATAGTAACCACATTACATGTAAAGACCAAAAGACACAAATTCAGAAGTATTCGACCCCACAAATAAATGAAATCCTCCCTCATTTCTGAGCCTTTAGAGATAAACTAAACGGAGAAAACTCGCAATTTCTGTCAAGCCCTAATGGTAAAGTGGTAGAGTGTCTTACTGCTGCGTTGGCGACCCGGGTTCTCTAACCGAGCTCAGTTCCACCTGTGAGTGTGTTGAGGTACTATATCGAGTCCCTTTCAAACTAAAAACTAACGATAACGAAAACGAAAACTCCGGCCACAACAACAACAACAACAACAACAACAACTACTACTACATCTACAACTATTACTACTATTACGGCTCGAGTCAAACTAAGATCCTATCGTATACTACGATGTTGCTAAAAACACTACGGGAACTTCGCAGACTCAGAGAGAGTATACATAGTTTTCAGACTAGGAGGATCGACACCGTTTACATCAGGAGGCCAAGCTACTTGGAGGACAAAGTGTAGTACCGAGTACCCTCGCCTCCTGGTGTAACTGGTATCAGTACTCCTAGGGTCTAGTATATTACAAAGCTCTCTAGGGATCAGAGGAATTCTGGGTAGCTAGTGAAGATATTTTGCGGTTGGATAAACCCTGTCAAAAATTTCCCCCAAAACTCATCTTTGCCTCTTAACACGTTAGTAGACTAGACACACGCTTTTGTTTTTTTGCACGAAGAAAATTACTGAAAAGCGTATTAATAAATTTAATGACGTAAACAAGGTCTAATTAAAAATTCATAATATTGAGGATAGAGGTCGATGAGTGAATATGTTTTCTTTCTAATTTGCATAATTAAATTGCATCTCCTTTAAGCCTAATTCGGGCCCTTTCAAAATAGAGTAAAAATGCATTGACTAGAACAAAAGACTCGACGTCTGCAAAACAAATTTAAAGTTATTACAATATTTTAGTAAATAATGGAACAATTCTCTGCAGTCCCAAAATGCAACAATAATTTTTCTCTAACTACGAAAAGTTACGATAGCTTTCCACATATTATTTTATTGCTAAAACCTTAACCCTTGGCTTCATCGAAGAGCCACGTGACCTGACCCAAGTTTGGCGCCAAAATATATCAGAGGTTTTCTTTTTTTTTATTATTGAACCTCGTTATTTCGTTACGGATGGCTAGTTTAAGCCGCGTAAAAGTTAGCAAACTGGATTTGATGTATATGGCTAGCTCATTCGTCTGAAAAATGAGTGGGCGGTAAGTCTGATCTGTCCAGGTTTTTTTGTTTCCTTTCTTTCTTTTTAACAGAAATTGGTAAACCTTGAAAAAGGCGATTTTCTGTTCCAAATGGGTTAACATTAAACAGAGAGGTGATTAATCCATGCCATGAAATTAAACCTGCCAAATTCTTTTCTTTCGATTTTGTCTTATTTTTATACCCAATTTTCCCTTATCAGTGTACGGCCAAAGGATTCGCAGCCATGACAAAGGCTTAGTAATAACCAAGGCTTAGGAAATGAATTGGAAATAATGGTTTATCCGTTTTTGTTGAAATCAATTCTTCCTATTAATAAACGTTCTCTTAAATCTTTTATGCTTTTACGAAGGAATACATAGATTTCTTCTACTAGGAATATTTAACAGACCGTAATTTTTTCGACCTTTCTGCTTGAACAGGGTTCTTACAAGGATTATTTAAAAAGTCTAAGACATTTTAAATAATCTTTGGTTCATACAACATTTGGAAAACAGAATTCCTGAGTTTTCCAGGTTTTTCCCCATATATTTCCCTGATTTTTTTCCAGGTTTTTCCCCATATATTTCCCTGATTTTTTTCAAGGTTTTTCCCCATATATTTCCCTGATTTTTTTCAAGGTTTTTCCCATATATTTACCTGAGTTTTACAGGGTTTTTTAATATATGGAATAACAACAAAGGAAGTGGTTATTTTTATATTTGACGCAACCTCTAATTCAGAGAAAACTTACCAAACCTCACAAATTTCCTTGATTTCCCTAATATTACTAGAAATTCAATATTTCCCTGAGTTTATTATCAACTATTTATTCTCCTCAGTTTTCCAGATTTGTATGAACCCTGTTGAATTAAAGGGGAGGTGTAGCCCTGACGTCGTGCATAATGTATTTGAACTTGGAAACCACGTGATATTGACGTAGCTATGCGACCTGTGCCGAGAATTCCGCGTCGAACCCGAATGTAAACACGTTCTCTTTGCGTCATGTGAACGAGTAGACCTTAGTATCAACGGTTATTCTAAAAATGTAAATAGCCAATGAAACAAGAGGAATAATGAGCGGGCGGCTCAAGAAAGTTTTCAATCAGATAGTAGTACAAGGTCTTAAAAATTCCAAGTGAAAGAAAACAATGTATTCCTGGTTTACGTGACAGGGCCTTCTTCAATGGCTATAATATTTTTTATTGTATTTCTAAATGACTAATAAATACCAATAAAACAAAGAACTAAAAGTATTTTAGTACCCCTAAAGAAATATAATTCGTTGACCACTTTCTTCAATTCACTAAGCCTAATGTATCTAACCTTTAAAAGTTAACCTTGAGGCAAAACTATAGTATAGAAATTTCTAGAAAAAAAATTTACGTGAAGTGCATGCGTGAATAAAACCAATTTTGTATCGACCATGAAATAATAGTGAACTTTCTAATACGTGGGAAAGTAAACCGCTTCCGTATCTCAAAGCTAGTTTAGAGGAAATGGAAGAAAATTGGTCGAATTACCCACTAAGTAAAAGTTCCAATTTTAATTGGAGTTATACAGCTACGTAAGTGATTACGGTTTAAGAGAGTTTTATAATCAAAGGGAAGGGCGTTTAGTTTGGCCTAACTAGCTCGTGATATCGTCTGCTTTATGTAGGGTTAAGGAGAATGCAAAGACATTGGATTTGTCTTCAACGTTACCAGTCATTATGTTTCGAAGCCATAACTTTTGAAAACGGGTCTGTGCCTTTTAACGTTTTGACTTTTGAACAGGTAGATTTACCAGAGTAACAGAGGAAACAGAGTTCATACAACTCCAGGTGCAACCGTGCAAGGCCACCTAGTAACTGCAGGAGTGGTTTTTTTAGAGCAATAACTACCGGATTGGTTACTTTTAGTTGGTGAAACTCCTTCAGGGCAAACCTCACAAATTTCCCCGATTTCCCTGAATACTACTAAAGATTCTAAATTTCCCAAATTTCCCTGAATATTACTACAAATTCTAAACTTCCTTGAGTTTTCCCTGAATATTATTAAAAATTTTAAATTTCCCCGAGTTTTCCCTGAATATTACTAAAAATTCTAAATTTTCCTGAGGTTTCCTTGAATTTTTTTAGTCAACCATTTATTTCCCTGAAATTTGCAGGTTTATATGAACACTGGGAAACCTTTGCCAAGTACTCCATAAATTAAGCCAAGATAAAATACAACACATTCTTGATAAAGTGCACGAAAGAAGTATATTAAAAAAAGGGTAAATCGAACTCTGAAGAGTTTTAATGAATTTCTGATTAGGCTTCTATCGGTTCCAGGTTTATTAATCTTGGCAATTTGAATTGTTTGATCTGAACTTGAGGCAGGCCACGCCCGCCTCTCTCTCTTTCACTCTCCTGGGATTGTTGAAGATGGGGAAACAATAAGCTGCCTACTCGAGACTAAAACCAATGCAATCATACGCCCCCGGATTCAATTTAGAAAGCTAAATTATTAAAACTAAACACTATATAAGGTGTTCGGAAAACACAAACCTGCTGAGCCTCAATCTAGTTACCTAGGGCTTCTACACTTAAAGCTTATAACATACATAGCTCTACAGAATATGGTTTTTATACCCAACTAGTAACAAAAGTATATAAATATAAAAACGAAAAGTCCACTTGGTTGAAACTTGCTCGCGCCGTGTAATATGAGAGGCCCTTATTTATCCCGGAATAGTGTCGACCCCCCTCTGTGTATGATTATCTTCCTGACCGTGGCACATGGAACAAGCGGTGAGTAGGCTCATAAAGAAGAAAAAAAAAGTACCAAAAATGAACGTTTGGATCGCCAGCATCATGTACTACTTTCTATAAATCTATGGCGTCAGGAAGCTCTTCCCTGATTGGTTAGTTCCTGTAGGGGGTTGAGCGGAGGGTAGCTTGCTTCTCATTTTACAGCAAAAGGCAGCTAGAGAATTGTTACTGAAGTGTACTTTTGTTTTTATATCTATATACTTTTGCTAGTATCTTAGATATCTAGTGAATTAATCCGTAAAATGGGTTAAAATTTCCATACTCGTATAATCTACTTTGTTAAGATACGTACTTAAGCCTAAACCGGACCTATTTCTATAGATTTATTGATTTAAGCTTATATAGCGAAAATGGAATGCGGCTATCCTTATAACGGGGTCTGGGATTTTGGTAGGAAATCCATAACAATTAGGCCAAAAGATAATTTAGGCTTATATTATGAAATGCTAAGCCTATTTTTAGATCTCGTGTTAGATTGCCACGTGAGTCAGTATATAGTTTTCACAATAATTGCACTTGATTGTACAGTTTTCACAATCTCTTGAATCAACAAGCGTAATAAAAACAAAGTATAAGAAGAAAAAAGAAAGCGTGAAAAGGTGCACGGCGCAAACACCCCCGCTTTTTGTGACGTCAGAGATAAAACAACGTCATCTGAAAGACGAGAAAAAGGAGGAGTTTATAGTGCTAATATTTCCACGTATCCGGTTTTACGCTAGAACTAACTTCCTCGAGTTTTCTTTCTCTTCTTGTCTTGTTGTCTTTGAGACGAGAAAGATTCAATAATAACAGATTCTTGCGTAAATTTCAAGTACAAACTATTTGGAAGGGAATTTAAATCTTAGCGTATTAAAAGTTATACCGAATCGACCAAGGCTTAAAACTTTGTTGATCAAAGGATCTAAAATATTAAAGGGGGATATCGCTTGAAGGCATGCATTTTCCCCCCAGAGCCTCGTGTTCTATTGGGGGATTAAACGGATTTGAACTGTTTAAACTCTAAAGTCTCACCCGTTCGTCCGTGACGAAACTGAGATAGCCGTTACGTCATTATAAACACGTGATCAATATCGATTCATACCTTGAATCAAAACGTGTTTTGATTAATTAAGACAATAAACCCGTTCCGTTCTATGAACGGATTACGATTTTAACTGCAAAACTTTCGTAAAACCTTTGTTGATACCCATTTTAAAATTAATTACTCGACTTAATATCAAATTATGACTCCGTATATATTGATCCATAAACCAAAGGCTTAACTTAATTACATCCTTAATTATGGGAGACATTAATATTAATCAGAAAGTAGACGTAAAAATAAAAACAAAAGATTAAGTTTCGCGCTACCTCAAAGCAGGCTGGAAAAATTACCAACTTGGGTATTTAGTAAAAGGTTAAAAACGAACGAAAAACAAGAACTGATCACAAGCCTCCATTAAAGGGTAAAATAAAAGAGTGGGCGGAATGCGAAACATTATCATCGGACATTTGCCAAAATAAACCAAAATCTAACGCGCCGATTTTAAAGGAAAGATTCAAGCAAGAAGCGATATCTAGTTTACTAGGGAGAAGATATAAGATGCCTAATTATTCGCGGGCCATAGTCCCAGTCCCCCTTTCAAAATACAAGGGGGGGAAGTAAAAGGAGGCCAGGCTATTTCGCCTCTCCTCAGTCGGAAAATACAAGTAATTTTCGTCATTCGCGTCGCGCTGACGTGAGTTTTCAAGAACCAATGAGATGCTGGTTGTAGTTTAGAGGCGGGGATTAACTCCGGACCTACGTTTGGATTGGAGATAAAGCTGGAAATGTGGCGAACTTATACCTTTTCCCTAATAAACTAGATATCACTTCTTGTTTAGACTGACGAATTTTACGAAAACAGTTTTTCTAGATAATTCCCCTTGACTAACTATACTAAACAAATGCTTCTTTCTGCGGTTTTTTGGAAAACGGTTCGATTTAAGGACCAAATACCGAATTAAGGGTACATTAAGGACCTTAAAGGAAAATAGGGACTTTTGGGACCTGTTAAGAGCCCTGTGTTAGGCAAGCAAGGCTGCTAGTAAAATGCTTGTAGCGAAACGAGCCTTGCTTGTCTAACAATGATGCAATCTTCCAGGGGTAAACATGGTTTGTTCATTAAAAGATAATTAAGTAATTAATTACCCTTGTAAATTTGAGAATTATCAGTTATCGATGCAAGCATATTTAGCAGTAATGAATGATTTTAGCTTGACTCTTCCCCTTAAAAACCCCGGTTGAAAATTGATCAAATGTCCAGCTCCAGCCTCTATGGCGTGGTTTTTCAAAGCGAGGTTGAGAAGAAAGGCAGGAATAATTACATCATTTTTCATCTTTCCTATACCTTCTAAGCGTCCCCCATCTGTAGTCTTATACGCAGAAACGATTAAAAGTGGTGCTCCTTGGGGAAAAAGGAAAAATATACCCTTTAAAACAATTTTGTTTTTAAAAAGCGCGGGATCGACCAGGCCAGGCCGCAGACCAAACTAGCTAGGGGAGGTTGTTGTAATAAAGATTAACTTTTTCTTTGGACGCCTTCTGACATTTCCCGCCTTTGTATTAATATGTAACGTGCATGCTTTGAACAGAATTGAATTTTTAAGTAAATAACGAGTTAGCTAATTAGTTTTTGGCCAATTTTAAATAGGCCAAAATGGGAACGATAATTAAATCTAGGTAAAGGCAAAGGCATTATAAGATTAAGTCCATAACCGAGTATTGCCAATTAAAAATGTCTGATCTTTGACAATTTGATAGTAAATTAAACCATTGGACTAAAATTCCATGTTTAAAATCAATATCAATACAGGATGTTTCTGATAAGTCAGCTAGGCATAAATTAAGGTGGATGTTTTTTGGGAAATCGATTTTGAGTCGAAAATGTTCTATGACATTTTGCCGCCCGGGCCACAGTTTTCAAGTTAAGATTGCCCAGTGTATTTTAAGGATGACCCCTTAAATTAAATTAAGAAACTGATTTAGACAATGATTTCTAATTTAATTAAGGGGGTCATACCTAAAACACTCAAATCATAACTCGAAAAAAGTGTCCCTTGTGGAATAATGGAGATAGAAAATTTTCGACTTGAAATCGATTTCAAGAAAAAAGAACATCCCCCTTAATTTATTCCAGAATTATCAGAAATGAGGCATTTATTTTTGTGGTTTCAAATCTCACTGACTTAGCATTACGTTATTGACCTTTAACATTTTTATTTGACTTAATATAAAATTTCACAGGAGCTCGTTACTGGAAATATAATGCACGTCAGATTTAGGTGTATGTAGAGAGAAAGTTCCGCTACAATTTGCTTCCGAAAATAAACTTAATTACTACTGTTTCTGGTCTTTGATATTACGTATAGCTTAAGAGATAATCTCCCAATTATTTGTACATCTCAGTAATAAATATCCCAAATTTTTCATGATAAGAAAGGCGCCAGCTAGTATAAGTGGATTTTAGGGATTTAGAATTAAGAAGTAAACTTGTAATTCTTGATAAGATTCCGGAAATGCAATAAAATAAAGGAAAAGTTATCCCACGGAATATTTTCTCTTTGATTTTCTAAAGAATGAGCGTGTAAAATAATGAATATTGGAACTACGCCTCAAACCTGTTAAGTGGAACTAGACTAACTATATATGTGAATAACCAATAGACACCAGGAAGGAGAAGCGGGCGGTTTAACAAAATTTAAGCCCTTCCCCTTATCTTCAATCAGATGTTAGAAAGGAGGTTATTGCTTCTTAAATATTCCAAGTGGAAGAAATCTATTTATAGAGATAGGCCAGAGGGGTGTGGTTTAATATGGCTCCTCCCCTTTCCACCAAAATGGCGGCACCTTTTACAGAGTGGAAAGCTTGTGGGGAAGAATGCATCTGATTGGCGAAGCCGAGGCATGACGATTAAAGGGGGATATTTTCACCCCTTTGTCCACTCCCTATTCCTGTAAGGGATAAGTATAGCTTAAATTTTCCTTTAAAGCATTGTGTTTTTATCTCAAAACTGAAACAAGCCCATCTTTAATCGCTCATGATAAAATTCTTGGCGAATTCCTACATTTTTTTCAATATTACCAAACCCCATACTTCATTTGGGGGAAAGTCTCATTTAAATCCTAAAAATTTAAACACGCTATTTAACACGTCTACTACTTAGTCCGAATAAATATACACTAGTAATTTTTAATATAATAATAATAATTTCAAAAAATTTACCATATAAAAACGTTACATATACCAAAAAGAAATTGTGTACCCTCAAAAAAAAAAAAAGTCTTTTTGAAAATATTGGGCTATTAAATTGATGTTAAAAAAAATATGGCTTAGGCTTAAGCCTAATCTTATATACAATGTTTTTGCTAAGCCAAGTTTGAAACTTTAAATTGCATCGCGCGACTGGCGTGACCTAAGGGGGAAAGAAAGTTCGCGTATTTCGAATATGACAATTGATCTTTGGATGAAACTGTTATGGTTTTTAAATTATTTGAAAAATTTGTATCTTGGCGAAATTTCAACCGATTTTAAAGAAACATATCTCATATTAAAGAGAAAAATTTCCCCTAAACCATAAAAATTGGATTTTAAAAAGTGCATTTTAAATTAAACTCCAAGTTAAATGGAAAATATTGTGAATTACTCTTCATATCCGCTCCTCTTAATTAGAAGATTATTAATTAGAATTTATCAATTTACTAATAATAAATTCAGGTAAACATTTAATAATGGATTATTGTCAATACTCAAAGGCTTAGGTATAATTTAAAAATCACCCTTAAAGTGTTAGTGCCATAATTTTCGTCATCTACAAACTTAAAATACGAAAACAATCCATTTAAAATCTAGTTTATTATGATATGTTTACTTTTGTATTTGGTTTCGTAGCAATTTATAAAATTGCAATCAAAGTTTTGTTTTTAGAAAAGGCCTAGCCAAAATTTTGTTTCGTTTGATGACGTAGTAAGGAGAAATTTTCTCTCTAGGTGTCGCTCACGTGACGCCTGTTAGTGTAGTGTCGCCGCGTTAAGCCTATTTTATTCAGATTCGCGCGGTATTAGTAGGCTCGGGCACTCGCGCTTGGTTTTCCCGCGAGATGCCGTGAGTGACGTAGCAAGGAGAAAAACCCGCGAAAAATGTTCTCCGCAAATTTGCTTTTGTCCCACCCCCCCCCCCCAAAATTTCAAGTTTTCGAGGTGTTTTTCCGTGTTTTCCATCATATTTAAATATTGATCAAGCATATTTTTGGAATCAGAAGAGTTTAAACTCTCAAAAAAGTAAGGTTTTCTTTAGATTTGAGATAATTTTGAAACAACGGTACTATTCCCTTAATATAAAACGGAAATAAAATAAACAGATGCTTTTGATCTTTGAAACTGACGTATACGGTCGCATCGTTCGGAGGCAATTAATTTTAAATGAACTTCTCTCAAAGTGCAGCCAGCTGAACACAATTTTTAAACAAACGTAAAATTCGGTTTTAAATTATTTAGCAATAGAGAGATAGAGAGACAGAGAAAGCAAGTGGGTCGAACTCATCGGAACTGGGTGGAAAACAAACTAAACTACGTACTAATTAAATTGACATAAAGATATATATATCTAATGTTTGCGCAACTTCCTTGGAAATCGGAAAACAGAATGATTAAATAAATTATTGGTTAGAATAGACCTATTCGATTTGAAGTCAAAAAGTGCAGTCCCTATTACACTCAAAATTGTGTAAGTGACCTTTTTCGGCGACCCTTTCCGAGATTTTTTGAGAAGCAAAACGATAGATAGCAAATAAATTCGTAATTGAATACAGGGTGTTTCTGATAAGTCTGCCATGATAAATTAAGGGGGTGTTCTTTGGGAAATCGATTTTGAGTCGAAAATGTAACTTCTATCTCCATTTTGAAGCCCGGGCCCCCGTTTTCGAGTTAGGTTTGAAGTGTTTTACGGATGACCCCTTAATTTTAATTGAGAAACTGAAGTAAATTCTAATTAACTTAAGGGATCATCCATAAAACACTCCACTTGCGCGATTGAGCAAAATGGACTATACATTGAGTCAAGAATATATAGATTTCTTATACTTGGAATCTATAACTTACAATTTTCTGGGCCCTACTGCTGGGACTAAGAGGGAGGAGGTGCAGAAAACGTCACCCCTAATGTATTTGAACTTAGAATTCAAGTGACATTGAAGTAGCTAGCGACCAACCTGAGCCAAACCCGAATCTAAACAAGCTCCATCTGCATCGTGTTGGCTGTAATATATATGTGAATAGCCAATGAAACGCGAGGAAGGATGAGAGGACGGTTTAACAAAGTTCTAAGCCATTCCCCTTAGCTTCAATCAGACATTTTAGTATGGGGTCTACGGTCTTTTAAATATTCCAAGTAGAAGAAACCTATGTATTACTGTCATTATTTTCTACGCTCGTTGGAGTAAGTTTTAAGCCCTTCCCCTTAGCTTTAAACAGATATCAGTAAGGGGTCTATGGCCTCTTAGAGATTCCAAGTAGAAATATGTATTCCTGATTGAGTATAGTCGAAGACAGAAGCGATATTTCAGACGAGAATATTATACACGTACATTTTCTGTTGCAAAAGCCGTTACAGTAATCGAATTGATGGACACATTTTTGCCAATAACATCAATTCCCATAGGATTACTTCATTCCATCCACATAATAATATATAATAATACTAACCTATGGCAGAAACCATAAGTCCATAAGACATTTTCCATAAGTATGATGCACTACCTATACTTCGTAATGCTAGAAACTTACAGCTCGAGCTAGTTCGAGAACGACAAGCGAGAATTGAATGGCTACACTCGGTTAATTTTGCAGTCCATCTTCCTATTTTGTCTGTACTAAGACTTTGACAGCGCCTTACCAGGCGTCACCTACGTCATTTCAAGATAAGCTCTCAGTAATCGGAAACAAACTTATGGAAAAAATCTTATGAACCTATTGCAGAAACACATGGAGTAACACGGAATTTTTTATTCAACAAAATGCACGCAATATTGCAAATCACACATTTGGTGGTGGACTTTGGTCAAGCATAAACTATTCAGTCTGCAGGGTGGTCAAACTTAAGTATATAACCAAGTTCCGTTTCCCACGCGAAGCTGTCCAAAAGAAATGAATTATAGATTTGATATGAATTATGCCATCTCACAATTCATTAAAGGGGAGCTACTTCATAGTTATAATCAAACTGGTGGTTCGAATTAAAGGAGAGACCTCCATAAATGATTAACAATCGTATAAAAAATATACACATTAAGAAAATCCCGTCAGGGATTTTCTATTTATACTCAATCCGAAATCGTAATGTTAAACTCTATGGAGCTTAACATTATGAGGTGGAAAAATTTTCGCGACCAAGGGGGTACACTTTTTTCACAGCCTAACTTTACAGCACTAGCAAAGGCTGAAAAGGTATAGTATCTCATTTCTCGTAGTGTAAGGTTAACTTGGCCTTTTTGTATAGGTTTTAAAAATAAATATTTTAAACCACGCGCTAGCTCACGCGCCAGCACGCGCAGCATTTCAATTAAAGTTTCAATTCAAATCTCGCGCTTAATTTCACCATTTTGATTCTCTAATTAAGTTCACGTGATTTTTTTAAAACTCTTTGGGCCTAATTTTTGTCTTTGTAAGCCTAACGTTAAATGATCACAAAGAAATAGTTGGAGAATTTTTAAAATTTTCACATGGTTTCAACGAATATTTAGCATAGTGTGTTTTTATACAGTGCATTGTATTATCCGACCATTCCAATTTCCGAATGCAAGTTACGATTTAGTGAAATACTATATAATTAGTCTTAAAAAATTGGACGATTGAGTTTCACTATTCCAGAACTAATTTATTCCCAAATAACGTTTCTCCCCAAAAATGGACAGATATTATACAAAAACGAGTTTTGCTTCGCAGTCCTTAAAAAACTGCATTTATACACAATACGCGGCACTTTTTCAAACCCACAAAGGGCCAGAAATTAGAAATTATTTTATGTATTGCAATTTGAAATTAAGTTTAATCGATATGAGAAATTTGGTTTTAATTGCGTAGTTCAAACATTTGTTATGATTAGAAATTTTACAACAAAAACTGGTATAAATGCGGCGTTTCGGAACAAAGAGCTAAATCAAGGACTATTATGACTCGAGTTCGAATTGAAGTTTAAAACTTATACAAGATGTAACAACACACATATGAACACCTTTTCTGAATGTATGATAAATGTCTGAAATACGACACTGCTTTTAAAACCACAAATCAGAATGAGGGACCTCATTTTAGGAGTAGTAAAGCGACATTTTACTCGAAATAAATGTTCTTCTTATCTCTTCCACCCTGAAAAACTAAAATGTTAAAAGCTCATTTTCTATTTTTTCGCTTTAATTATTTGAGAGGGATAAGTTTTTAGGGGAACAGATTCTATATAATTTCATACGTGGAAATCTAAGCTCCCTTTATCTCGAAACGCCGCATTTATACCCGTTTTTATTGTAAAATTTCTAATCATAACAAATGTTTGAACCACGCAATTAAAACCAAATTTCTCATATCGATTAAACTTAATTTCAAATTGCAATACATAAAATAATTTCTAATTTCTGGCCCTTTGTGGGTTTGAAAAAATGCCGCGGATTGTGTATAAATGCAGTTTTTTAAGGACTGCGAAGCAAAACTCGTCTTTGTATAATATAAGAAGCCGCGGTCGGAGATAAGGAGTTGCCTATCCTGTAGCGTGAAAACAAATTTCTACGCGCGCATTCTTTATCCATTGTACGATTGTACGACTTAAAAAGAAGGTAATAAAGGACCCCCCCCCCCCCCCAATAAAAATCTGGCAAAATGACATACATTGTCATATTGACAGCACTCTAAAGCTACATTTAAACCTTTGGGTTGCGATCTTTGGTAGAAAATTATATAAGTGATCCGTATCATTTAGAGCTATTGCAACTTATCAATTGAATTAATTTCCCTGCAAGTGTCATTAAATTAAGAGGTGTATATATATATATTATACAAAAACGAGTTTTGCTTCGCAGTCCTTAAAAAACTGCATTTATACACAATCCGCGGCACTTTTTCAAACCCACAAAGGGCCAGAAATTAGAAATTATTTTATGTATTGAAATTTGAAATTAAGTTTAATCGATATGAGAAATTTGGTTTTAATTGCGAAGTTCAAACATTTGTTATGATTAGAAATTTTACAACAAAAACGGGTATAAATGCGGCGTTTCGAGATAAAGGGAGCTTAGATTTTCACGTATGAAATTATATAGAATCTGTTCCCCTAAAAACTTATCCCTCTCAAATAATTAAAGCGAAAAAATAGAAAATGAGCTTTTAACATTTTAGTTTTTCAGGGTGGAAGAGATAAGAACACTTATTTCGAGTAAAATGTCGCTTTACTACTCCTAAAATGAGGTCCCTCATTCTGATTTGTGGCTTTAAAAAGCAGTGCCGTATTTCTGACATTTATCATACATCTTGTATACGTTTTAAACTTCAATTCGAAGTCGACTCATAATCGTCCTTGATTTAGCTCTTTGTTCCGAAACGCCGCATTTATACCCGTTTTTGTTGTAAAATTTCTAATCATAACAAATGTTTGAACTTCGCAATTAAAACCAAATTTCTCATATCGATTAAACTTAATTTCAAATTTCAATACATAAAATAATTTCTAATTTCTGGCCCTTTGTGGGTTTGAAAAAGTGCCGCGGATTGTGTATAAATGCAGTTTTTTAAGGACTGCGAAGCAAAACTCGTTTTTGTATAATAGTGTTTTTGATAAGTCTGGCATAAATTAATCGGGATATTCTTCGGGAAATCGATTTTGAGTCGAAAATGTAACTTCTATGACACTGTTTTCGAGTTATGATTTCAGTGTTTTAAGGTTGACCCCTTAAATTAAATTAGAAATCATAGTCTTTCAGTTTCTTAATTAAAACAAAAGGGGTCATCCCTAAAACACTCAAATCAAATCATAACTCGAAAACAGTGTCCCTTAGGGCAAAATGGAGATAGAAGTTACATTTTCGACTCAAAATCGATTTCCCAAAGAACATCCCCCTTAATTTATGCCGCAGACTTATCAGAAACACCCTGTATATTCAAATAAATACAGAATACTCTACAATGACGTCACGAGAAACACTCTGGCAGTTACTTAAAGTGTTCATTAACTCAATATTCTTATTGCTAACTTTCAGAACCATTCAATTAATGGGTCGCTCCTTACCAAGATCAGGCTAGATAATTAAGCCTCTGAAACATTTTCTATATGGACAAGTTTCATGAAACTTTCCCTTTATCATACAAAATTCATTAAATGCGTAGTAAAAATGGCGCGTCACGAAGTCTACAGTATACATTCCCGCCATAATGAAATTCACACTAACCTATAGACATAAAATAATCGCAAAAGAATTCCTAGAAAAAACTAACATTAAAAATATTTCATTTTCATTAAAAAAAAACCTTAGATATTCGCTAATAGCGAAGGTACGTGAATTGTTTCAAACTATATTTCATAGAGAGAGAACACCATCGTAGTGACGTCATCCTCTTCCGATCCCTACAAGTGGGCGGCGCGCGTTCTCGAAACTGATTGGTCGAGAAGGGACTGTGGGGGGAAAGGGGAGTAAGAATATCAGGCGCAGCTTCCGCAAAACCTTACGGAGAAGAGAAAATACGGAGAGAAGAGAGAGAGAGAGAGTAACAGGAGGAAAAGGTTAGATCACGTGGTACCTTTGCCTTACAGAGCGAAGCCAGCCAGACCTTTATTATCCCTCTTTGCCAAGCTCCATTGGAAGAGAACACCTCGGAACGCGAAACGGATAAGTACGTCGGGAGCCTAGCTCAATATTTCCCATCAATTATTTAAAAATCTCAAAAATAGGGATACAGAGAGAAAATAGACTATTTATTAAACAAAGCAAACCCAGTATCCAAGTCAGCATCCTTTAAACCGTGCACTATTTATCCTAGTTTTTATAAAGTTAATTTATTTGAGAAAGAAATTTAAGAATAGTTTTTAAAAGTCAGCAATGAACATGAGGATAGGAAAAGGAGTAGAAACTGCGGAAGCTAGTTCAGGAAATATAGTAGGAAACTGTTCTAATCGGTACAATCAAGCTTCTAGAAGAAGATCATCGACGAGCAGCCAAAACGGTGGAGCAACGACAATCATATCCATGAAAACTCAAACGATACTCAATTCGAGCACTACTTTCTCAGCGCTACTACTATTATTATGTCTACTAGATGGAGTCTTTCTTGCCAGAGCCGCCCCTTCCTCACCACTCATGGTCATGATGTCTGGTAAGTTTATTATTCCGCAATTTAATCAAGGCCTTAATCCCTAAGTTACAGCCCCTTTAATTAAAATACTGTATATTTCTCTAAAATTATAATAGGATATTTTCTAGAATTTTAAGGGTTTATCTTTCCCCCTGGAATCGCGAGGTATTGTAGGTATAAGGTAACTAATTAAAAGAGGGGTTGAATGTTGGAATAAAGTTGTAATTTCATCATGGTCTTAACACTCAAAGTATAGATAATCCCCAAGTTACAGCCCCTTTAAGCAAATATATATTTCTCTAAAATTAAAAAAAGGATATTTTCTAGAATTTTAAGGGTTTCTTTCCCATAGAATCGCGAGGTATTGTGGGTATAAGGTAACTAATTAAAAGAGGATTGAATGTTGGAATAAAGTTGTAATTCCATCATGGTCTTAACACTCAAAGTATAGATAATCCCTAAGTTATAGCCCCTTTAAGCAAATATAAATTTCTTTAAAATTATAAAAGGATATTTTCTAGAATCGCGAGGTACTATGGGTATAAAGTTGAAGAAAAATGTAAGGATTATTAAGAAATTGCTTCCCTGTTTCCTTTCATTTTTTGACCCCTGAACTCTCGCGAGACATTATGGTAATAAAAAATGAGGTAACTTAAAAATAATTATTACATAACGACAAGAATATTAAAAGGTGCGTTGAATATTGGAAGAAATTTGTAGAAAAAACACAAAATTATTAAAATATTATTCTAATACGGAATACGTTAATCTTCTAACCTCTGGTAATTGATAACGTTTGGTTTAATTTACTTTTAATATAATAATTAGAGCAAATTAAGTATCCTCATATACTATACTATTCAATAATTCAGAAGAAAATACGTGCTTGGAATGTTGTTAGTTTTAACTATCACCCACTCCACTAAAAAGTTTATTTATTAGTAATTCTAAGGGGTTAAAAGAAAGAGTTTGCACGCTATCCGTAAACCCCATAATGATACGACGGTATAGCACGTGGAATTTTGATAGTGTTAGCATCTACGGAAAGACAATATCAGCCTGTGTCGGAGGGTCTGGGAAAAAAAACATGGATTCAATGTTATGATCTTAACAAAGATTAAATTAATATTAATTTCGCGTACGCTATAATTTATTGTTGTTTTACATCTGATAGTGGTTCCCTAAATTATTATTCTTATCCGTGAAAATAATACTTTATTTGCCAGTAACACGCTGATACGCTCTCCATAGAAAGAAGAAACGCCAAGCTATTTATTTTCAATTAGCATGTTGTTTTCAAAATGATTCTTATTTAGAAATATAGACCCTTCTTCCTCTATCAACTCTATCGTCTCTTGACCAATGGACATAAATTAATTGTAGCGTGTATTGTAAACGTATTGCCCATTTTACGGTCCGAAACGGAAGTTGAACTCGACATAAGTGACCTTTTGCCTCTTTTTGCCATTATCCCTTCCGTAAATCATCATATTAACCTATAACCCAATTTAACCAGTCAATTCCTCAATAAATGGGATAGTAGCGTGTAAATAGATTTAATTAAATCTTTAATTAAAATCATAATATAATAAAGAAGAACGCCATTCAAGTAGTTGAAATTTTTTTGGTTTAAATCAAGAAGCGATATCTAGTTTACTAGGGAGGAGATATATATTCGCCACATTTCCAGCTTTATCTCCAGCCCAAACGTAGGTCCGGAGTTAATCCCCGCCTCTAAATTACATCAAGCATCTCATTGGTTCTTGAAAACGCACGTCAGCGCGACGCGAATGACGAAAATTACTTATTTTGCGACTGAGGAGAGACGAAATAGCCCGGTCTTGTATAGTGAAAGGGGGACTGGGACTATGGCGCGCGAATACTCAGGCATCTTATACCTTCTCCCTAGTAAACTAGATATCGCTTCTTGGGACTTAAAATCATTTAATTTAAGCCCCGAAGAAAACGTCAGTAGCGAGCTATAAATCGTTTACATGCACCAGAAAATGACACAGTTATGATGTCAACGCGCCTATTTTATACTTCATTTTATCGAAATAACTTTTCAAATATCAAAAGTATTAATTTTTACATTTTTCAAGTATTGAAAACTGTCCCTTTAATATAATTCACGTGACTCAGAGAAGTAATAAAATGCGAAATCACGTGAAAATGCCGCGCATGAGCAATTGGAAAATAGAGTATTACCAAGAGATTGTGTCTGTCTATGTGAAAATTCTACCCGCCCTTTTGAAAGATCATTTTACATTTAAAATTAGAATTTTTCTGTGGATGTGAATGTGTTTACTTTTAAATTTTTGGTTTTTAGTGGTAGAAAGCAATCATGGTGGGTTTTTGTTTATTTTGATACATTCGTGTCCAGGTATTGAGATGCGCTTTTCTTCGCGTCGTGTTACAGGGCACCATCATTCCAACGCCCTTCCGGAAGACAATTCCTTCGAACAGCGGGAAGAACTGGCTCCCCAATACCCAAATAACGATATCAATTCCAACTCGGCAGCCTATCTCATTGATTTCTCGCGTCTTTTCGACCGTCATGGCAGTGTCAAGAGAGAAGGTATGATAACAACTCTACTGCATCTCACTCTTCCTCTCTTTTTTTACATACAGAGTGTTTCTGATAAGTCTGCCATAAATTAAAGGCTCTGTTCTTTGGGTCAAACTGCAGTTTAAAGTGTTGTACAACTATAGCTAGAACTTGTTTGCCCAACTAGTTATAAAACCCTCTCATTACCGATTTCAACAGCCTCTGTTCACACATAACGAAGCTCTGCTAGGACTCCCCTTAGTGTTGCCTGCTAAGGAAAGCGAAAATATCCTTAATACTAATCTCATCCCAGGTGAAATATCCCTGAAAAGTAGAAACTAACCTTCAAACCCACTTTAAGTTGGTTTGCGAAGTAGTTTCAAGAAACCGCGTTTGTAATTAGCTTCTAGAGTATCAATTACTCCTTGTTTTAGGGGCCAAGCAATGTTTGGAAGCCAATATCTCCGTTACTAAAAATTGTAGACCCCATGTTATTCGATGCACATACCACTGCAGTTTGACCCTAAGAACACAATAGACCCTTTAATTTAAGGCAGACTTATCAAAAACACTGCATTACCTCGCGTAGAATATAAGTCTATACCTTCGTCCATTTTGAAATGCAGAGCAAGCCACTATAGCTGCATTTACAAATATTTGACTTCCCACACACCACGGTTTTGTATAGGTACATATCGGAAAAGGTTATTGCTATCTCATACGCCTAATAATCGATGGTATATAGGACTCGCTATAGTGTAAAATAGATCTTATATCCTATGACGTTTTCCATTTGACTGCTCCCAATTTGCTCTAGCTCGATCGTAATCTTAAATTCATTATAGCTCTGGCTTTGATCAGCTTTAGAGTGGAGGGATAATTGAAACGTAGTGCATGGTAGTGGTATAAATTGAAGTTCCGGACAGAAATCTCCCGGATTCCGGAAAGATCTCCATTCTCCCTACATTTTTTCATCTTGAAAAACTTAAATTATTCCATTTTACAAAGATGTATTGTTATAAGAACTTAGGAAAAAATAATTGAATTTAAGCAACAATTTTGAGGTTCTAAGCCTTGGTTCTTCATTTTGCAAAATAGAAAACTCCCAAACAATGAATTTGTCGATACTTCATATAATTTAGAGCGATCTCAGAGTTAAAAGAAATGTACAAAACTAGCTCCGAGTTGATATCGGTTGCGACAAATGGAACACACAAATAGAGCTAGCAATAATTGGAAAACGCCATAAATCTTTCACGTTTTATAAATATCCACAACAAGTACCGAGCTTTTTGAATCTAAGCTTGCTTTGTCTAGTGGAGTTAGGCCCTGTGTAAACAATTAACAATGTGTATAGAGGATGACGTCACCGATAATTCCCATAGAGACTCCCAAGAGAGTCTTTTTTGCTGTGGTTTCCCACACATAGTTTTCTTAGAAATATTATAATGGAGATGATGCAACTCAAAAGCTTTAAGAATGACGTCAGATCAGACAGGAGTTGCCACAGAGCAATAAGCAATTATGGCAAAATTATTTAATTAAAATTGAAAATATCGTCTGCTACGAAAGTATGTACGTCCTCTAGGTTTAACACATAAATGGTGAAAAACCAGTGTGGGGAAATAGCACATGTCCTTAGTTCAAAACCAGTTTATTAATAGCAAATCTATAAGAAAACCAAGTGAGGACCAGTTTAATAAACTTCTAACACTAGGGTGTCACTGATTCCAAGGAATGGTTTTAAAAAATATTGGGTGACAACTGGAAGCAATTAGTTGATCCACCCCAAAAATTTGCTTTTTCAACTGAAAGAAACTTTGATATCGAAGCTATTGAAGATTTCTTTTCGTAGAACGAGACTAATGATAGGTTAACTGTATTTCAGAACCAACTCGTTGCCACCCAACGGAGCCCTTCCAGTGTCCAAGCCACGGTTTGGTACGCGCATGCATTTCGATCCAATATTTGTGCGACGGAGCCCGGGATTGCCCCGACGGCTACGACGAAGATTCCCGTTTATGCACCGCCGCCAAAAGACCTCCCGTCGAAGAAACATCCAGCATCCTTAAAACCCTTCTCAGCAACCACGGACCCAATTACTTGGAAAAATTATTTGGGAAAAAGGCCAGGGATGCTCTAGCGCCTCTTGGTGGAGTTCAGAGAGTCGCCGTTGCTCTATCCGGTAAGATACAGTTATTTAAATCCAGGGGAAAGGGATGAAGCAAAATATAGTGCGAACAAATCCTAAGATGATACGTAACTGAACCAACACCCACGATATGAAGAAAGGTTCCAAGTTTCTTGGGACGGGGTTAAATTATAGCGTCTTTCTTGTCAAAATTCCATGAAAGGTTTTCTGGATTTCAACTTAACTTCTTCTCAAAACACAGTTTTGACACTAGAAGTATTGTTACCATTTACACCAGGAGGCCAGACTACTTGGTACCACACTTTATAGGCCAAGTAGCGTGGTCTATTGGTGTAACTGGTATCAATCCTCCCAGTCTAAAAACTACATATAGATTTTTAAAACATATAAACAGTTCAAAAGTATTCCCAATCCCAAAAGTTGGGATTTCCATTTCAAAATCCTCTTTTAGCTTTTTTTTTATTTTGCTTTTCAAAATCGCAATCGCTCAACTATAGGGGGTGAGAGTTGAAACCAGATTAAAAAATAAATTATTCAAAGAATTTTCTACCGTGCACGCCGCCTGGGTTTCGCTTTAGGGATTTTCTCGTCAGATATTCAATGAAAATCTAATGGTTAGATACCTATATACAGAGCCAGGAAAAAAAACCCCAAGAAACCTTCATAGTCTATTTTTATAAGAACAGTTTTAACTGCCACGGAATTCGAAATTCGAAATTTCATCTTGCGGGTTTGGTTATACAGGGCGTTTCTGATAATACCAAATAATACTGCCACAAATTAACAGGCGTGTTATTTGGGTCAACTGAGCGGATAACATTCTTAGATTGGAGATTATTGAAGGCTGATACGTTCTGCTCCACATGTATGACTCTTCCGTTGTTTTTAAGCCCCCAACCAATGTTTGGAACCCATACCAACACCGTAAATAAATGTTGTAGACCAAATGTTCTTTGACTTTCACTTTCCACTGCAGTTTGACCCAAAGAAAACACACTTTAATTTATAACAGACTTATTAGAAACACCCTGTATAATATCTTACGAAATACGAAACGATTCCATTAAACCTTTGTTTTTAAAAAAGAATACCTAACCTTATTTCTTGAAAGAAAAAAAATAAAATATAAAAAATAGGGCAATGTTTTTCTTATCGGTTCTCGGTACTAAATCTTTAAAGTGTTTTGAAGATATTTGAGACCTTTTTCATGTATTGTATTAAACTTGTTGAGGTTCTATACGAAGGACTAAAAGTGAACCAAAAAAAGAAAAAAATAAGAATAAATAGAATAGAGAGATCGTGACACTTTTGTGGAGAAGGTACTTTACAAAAAAAATATTTAAGAAGCATGCGCCCTTAGGGTCCCCGTAACTTCTGTTTCCCGCTCTCTACATCCCTCCATCTCTGAATTCTGTAGCAGACTCCTCTCTATCTTTCTCCATCTTTGTTCCTTCCCATCTGAATTCATCCGTGATCGAACCGATTTAACATAAGGAGGGGGAAGTAAAGATAAGAAAGATAAAAGTCAAGATGAAGTTTAAGTTTTTGAAAGAAAAGAGAGAAAACGCCCTAAGCGGAGGGGAGGGGGCCCTTCTTCTTTCAATATACACTCGATTCTATATAAAATAAATGGATGGGCTTTTGTGCAACTTGTTAATATGTTTGTTGAAAATTCAAGAGAAAATTGCAAACTGTTTCATGAGTTTTCACACTCTAGTAAATAAATTGACAAGGCGTTACGTAAGGAGATCTACCGTCACAAATCAGATGATTGCGTCAGAGAGGGAGAGGGAAGAGTTATATAATTCTAACGTAAGTGGCCTTTAGCCGTAGAGAAAGGGGAAGAGAACGGGGGTTCACAGTTGCGTTCAGTGTAACTAACCGTTCTAACCAATCCACAATCACAAATCAGGTGCTTGCGTCAGAGAGGGAAGAGTTATATAATTCTAACGGAACTGACCTTTAGCCGTTGGGAAGGGGAAGAGAACGGGAGTGGTTCAATGTTGCGTTCAGTGCAACTGACCGTTCTAATAGGACCAATAAAAGAACAAGGCTGCGTTCAACAACCTTCAAAGCAAAAACAATTCGGTTTTTTCTCTGTATAAAATGTTAATTTTGGCAACGCTACGTCATAAGTTGTTACTGTTGTTGAACGCATTTTTAGTGAGCTGTTCCGGTTCTTTCAAAGTGTTCGATGTAAAAAAGGGGGTAGGCAACCCTCAGTATCGAGACATACAAGAGGGTTGACCCATAGCCGTCTCTGCGTATTCTCTGGAGTCTAGACCCAAAACGCCTAGAGCGCAGGTGCCGAAAAGCGGGATGAAAGGCAAAGTTATACCCCCGTGTCTTCCCCTCTTAGTTAGTTAGATCGAAGCGGCTTATTGCCCCCGGGCAACGCAGTGCCCAGGGCCCCTTATTCACATAAATATATGTAAATAATGGGGCCCTTGAGCAAATGCCCATCTGTCCTAATGGTTAAGACACAACTGTGCTGACGTTAAATTTGGAAATTGGAGCGCATTTGAGCTCCCCCTGTCGGATTTAACAAATCGTTCCCCCCTACTTTCAAACTACACAAACCACCACCTTATTCAGGCTTCCCTATCTCTTCTATAGTTAGTTGCAATGCCCTTTAAATATTGAAGTACGCTTATATAGTGAAGAGAAATAGTATCTCCGGAGATATTAAGCAAAAAGAGAAAGAAGATATCGATCGATGTGAATTTTTCTTGTCAAACAAAGCTTACTTTTATACATTTATACATACAGAGTATTTCTGATAAGTCTGCCATAAATTACGGGGGATGTTCTTTGGGAATTCGATTTTGAGTCGAAAATGTAACTTCTATCTATTTTGAATTCCGGGCCACCGTTTTCGAGTTAAGATTGGATGGTGTATTTTACGGATGACCCCTTAATTAAATTTAATTAAGAAACTGATTTAGACAATGATTCATCTAATTTAATTAAGGGGTCATCCCTAAAACACTTATCAAATCATGATAACTCGAAAACAGTGTCCCTTAGGTCAAACAAAATGGAGATAGAAGTAGTTCACAGACTAGAAAGATTCATACCATTTACACAAGGAGGCCTGGCTTTAGACTCACCTAGTGAGTCAGGTCTCCTTGTGTAACATGTGAAAGACAATTATTTCTAATTTAATTAAGGGACCATCCCTAAAACACTTATCAAATCATAACTCGAAAACAGTGGCCCTTGTGGCAAAATGGAGACAGAAGTTACATTTTCGACTCAAAATCGATTTCCCAAAGAACATCCCCCTCAATTTATGGCACACTTATCAGACTTATCCTGTATCCTGTGAATATATAGGCCTACCAGCTTTATTTTACAAAAATACAACAAAACAAACTCATAGTAGTGAGCAAAATAAAATCTAATGTATTTTCTTAACATTATTCTCTCGTTAAAATCTTCCACACATTCTATTGAAGCGTTACGACAAACCCGCTATTATAAGTTCACCTTTGATATTTTTGGTTACTACAAACACGCACGCGAGCGCGTTCCTTTTAACTATATATAAATATAAGCCGAGGGGTTACTCACTTGAATAACCATGTGTACAAAACCTCATAAAATCGATTACATGATTTCTAGAATTCTTATAAAATTTTTTCGTGGGTAATCAAAAATCTCCGATAATCACTGGAAATCATGTGGAATTTTGAGAAAATCAGAAATGACCACGTGATTTACTTGTAATCACACATTTCGTGAAATAATCACGCATAATCAACGGAGGAAATCGGAAAATCCAAAATAAAAATTGTAATCAGTTGTAATAGAAATAATCACTGCATTCATCGAAATTCACGAAGAATCACGGCATTCACCAAAAAAAAACCATTGGAATTCAAAAACAGAAATCACAGGTAATCTGCAGCAATAACGGGAAATCAGCGTAAAGATTATGGAAATCACCTAAAATGATCGTAATCACAGAAATCAAGGAATTCGTTCAGTAATAATCGGAATTAGAAATCAGGTGTACAAAATTTTGGCGAATGACTAGCCCCTCGATATAAGCAAAAATCGACCCTATTTTATATAAAAAGTAAAAGCGTCTTTTGTGCATATTTAAAACAGCCCCGCTGGGCTTATCTATAGCTTTAAAAATACATGTATGAAATACAAGCCAGATCTAAGGTTAAATGAAAAAGTCCATATGGATTTGAAAAACGAAAGTTAATGACACTAACGCAACGGACGTTTATAAGGTCAGGATTTGTTTTGAAACTTATTTTTCAAGGGGCAGTAATACATAAGGAAGTAGCCTATTTTTTTTACCTAATTGGATTTTAAAATGTTATATACGTATTTGAGAAAATGGTTTCTTTGTTCGTTCTTTATGCACAGTCAGAATTAATTTCTCATTTTGATTTGCTAAACAACACATGGTTTATATCAGTAACACCGTAAGTTCATAAGATATGTTCCATAAGTTTGTCACTGGTTACAAACTGGAGCTTGTCATGAAGTGACGTAGGTCTAACGTCATAGACTCTCGTAAAGCGACACCTAGTGCGGCGCTGTCAAAGTCTTAGTACAGACTGATTAGGAAGATGGATTGCAAAACCGAGTGCAGTCAATTCTCGCTTGTCGTTCTTGAGCTAGCTCTCATTAAGTCTCAAGCATTACAAAGTATAGGAAGTGTCATTCCTTCTAGACAGGGTTGGCAAAAATCCGGATAATTTGAATAAAATCCAGACCAGTGGTTTTTTTTGGATTAAACCGGATTTTATTGGATTTATCCGGATTTTTTAAAAAATGAGTCATTTTAGGTTTTTTTGAAGGCAAAGTACTTCTGTTTAGCTCTTATTTAAGTTTTGGGGCACTCCCCGACCCGACCCCTAGCCTCGGTTCCAATATAAAATCGTTTAACTGCTAAAATGTTTTCATGAAATCTATTTCTTTCCTGAGTGCACGAGCCTAACACTAGCGCGGCTCCAGTGGATCCCTTACAAGGGACTTTCCTTCTAAACTCCGGGTTTGGCTTGGCAAAGGCTAGTGGGCGGGATTTATACATGCACGTATAAATCCTGCCCACAAATGCCTCTAGCTTTCCCAAGCCAAAACTGGAGTTCGTAAGGAAAGTCAACCTGTAGGGGATCCACTGGAACCACGCTATGCTTTAAGTTCGAGTGATACTGGTAAAATATTGTAAGCTGAAACTGGACAGTAACTGGTAACATAACTATTAGTTTTATCATTAATAATAAATAATCTTTAGTTATCGCTTCATGTATATTTGCCTTAATTGTTTCTGGTTGTATTTTAATTATTTTTATGGCACAAATTTGATTTTTCCCCATTCATAATTAAGCCGGATATTTTAGGTGGATTTTTTTAAGTGGATTAATCCGGATTAAACCATGTGGTTTAAACCGGACTGGATAGGTAGTTGCCAACCCTGCTTCTAGAACATTTCTTATAAACTTATGGTAACACTAGGGGAAGGTTCATTAGACGTGGTTTGGTTGAGTTCTTCGCAAGATTGAGAGTTGGGACGAAGACGAGCCCCTAAATATTAAGCCTGATAATAACATCATATGCTTGACCCGTAACATTTTAAGCTTTATGAATAACCCCTAATTGACCATGGTTTCACTGAATTTGAAAGTTGTAAGAACGGTTAGTTTTTTAGAAACAACATCATGCAGATATTTCATACAGATTGATGGGTTCAAAAAGACAATTTAGTGTTTAAATAGATGCAGGAAACGTTTTGGCGGTTTGAAGTCACTTAAACAGCAGGACAGAATTGGGTAGCTTAGTTAGTAAAATCACAACCATAACGCTTAAATGCAAACCCTAATTTGAACCAATTATTTATAGAGCTAAAATATTCCGTTGATTTAGCTGAATTTGCATTTATTAATAATGTTAGTATTTTTCGTACTCAAAAACCTAAATTACTTTAAAAGGCAATTTAATTTATATTGAATTAAATTTTAATTGGTAATTTGCTCCCCAATTTAAAAAAAAAACCATTTCACATCTCTAGCGAATACGAGGCTCCAGCCCTTGTTACTCTACTTAATTACTTTAATTACCAACGAAACGGCAACTTAATTCATATTTTATTGAATTTATTCATAATTAATGATTAAACTCGTAGCAATTTAACCATTCCCCATTTCTAGTGCGAACTAGCCCCTAAATGTTTGCGAAATTCCACTCTTAATTTCAAGGAATAATCCACGCTTACAAACACAGTCCCGTAAATTAACTGATATTTAGAAAACAAGGCTTAACAGGATAGCCCGCGCGCGCCAAAGCGAAAAAAACCAAACTGCAAAGGCTTAGCAAAGTATGGAAAGATTGGATCTTAATAACGTTTATCTAAGCCGTATTAATGTCGGTTGGGTCATGGAATTACACGGGGTTGCGCTCTCTATCGCCGCGCTCAGACGCCTGGATAACTCTGCCAGGCCAGGTCTAGCTAGGTCTATCCCGCATCGTCAGTTCCCCGGGTGCTCAATGGCCACCTCATTAAACTGGGCAAATCGATTTCAGGCTAGTCAGTACTGGAAAATGAAGAAGAAAAAAAAAAAGAAACCCTAACCCCCCAAATAGCTTGTTTCTAAACCTTAAGTCAGCTTATTACGCTGGTTGCCTGAGTTACCATACGAAATTGCCCTAGTAATGATGGTAAAATTAGAATGCGTGGTCAGTGTGTACGAACTTACGTAATATAGTGTCCTGCATTTGCAAATTAGACAACTTAAAACAATTAGAGCGTATGATTAATTGCAAGTCATACGTTTAATTTAGATATAATTGTGTTTTAACCAATGAGATAGAATATATATTTTAAACCTAGAGTCACAACGTCAGATCTCAAGATCGACGTTTCGCAATACACCTTTTGTCGAGCATGAATCTTTATCAAATACGGGTGGCGCCACCCTAAGAACTTTTTTATTACCGTCTGCTGCTATAATCTGCGTAACAAGCTGTCAAGCTAGTTTATTAAAGTTGTTAAATAAAATACGCGAGTTAAATAATAAAAACTCGTCCTTTTTAATCTAATAAATAGATGAAATAAAAATCATAACGATGTTTCTGATTGCAAATAAGCGAGTAAAAGTTGTAATTAGTTCCGCTAGAGGCTCACAGATGGCGCTGTCATGTTTTGATAAACTTCCTTGATAAAAACAAAGTGTTTCGTGGTAAGCCGATTTGAATTGTAACTCTATCTATCTCATTGGTTTTAACTTGTATATTTTGTTAAGGAAAATTGATTTTTGAAACCTATCTAGTTCAATTTAATTATAATTTAAAACATAAACTCAAATATATGAATAGAAAATTTCAAGCCATAAAAATTCAAAGTAATAATTTAGATTCCGTAATACGTGACTCGGTCAAAGCGGCGGTTTGATCAAAAACCCATTTTGAAATTAAATTTTGAGAAAATTATTTTGTTGGAATCTATAAAAGATCGTACTCTTTTGAACTTTGCTGGACTGACGTCATCAGATACACGTGACTAACAAGCTGCGCGAAGCTACCAGGTAGCTTCTAAAACTATTTACCACGCACGAGAGATGAAAAGCTCGGCGGTGATTGGACGATTAAAGACTAGATGCGTTTGTGACGTCGAAACAACACTTTCTGACAAAACTCCGCCCCTTTTATAGATCCAGCTATAAAAATTAATTCTTGATAAAATCGTGGGTTGCTAATGGGTGGGCCTTAATAAAAAAGGAGAAAGCGGACAAAAAAAATATATTTCTGTTGAAGGTAGTTTTAATTAGAACCGCAAAGCGCAAACCAACTCGTTAATTAAATCACATTTTCCATCAACGTTTTTGAAAGCGATAAAATCCTTCGTGAACATTTCTTTCTGAACTATTTTTCTCTAAGCCTGAGCGTGTTAAGATTGTTAATGACGGATTAACAGTGAGAAGCTTTAGAAAGCTATAAATTGATTTATGTTCACTCGGCCTTCCACAGTGTTAATTGTCGCCCCACAAACAGAAACTGGTCTTATAGAAAGGTACCCAAGGCCTAAATGCTTTCGAACTTGCTTATAGGCGCGAAAATCCAAACCTAAAAGTCCTAAGCACTTCTTTTTAACTTATTTAGGTGGAAAAATCCTAAACCTAAAAGTTCTAAGAGTTAGATAGAAGTTAGGCCTAAGGTCTTTTTAACTTATTTAGGCGGGAAAATATTAAGCCATAGGCCTTGGCGCAATTTGGGCCAACAGCTTATCTGAAAATCTTAAGCCTTGCCATAGTTAAGCCTAACTATTCCTGAAATTATTTAGGAGGCTTAGGTATCTCAGGTATGCGGATAGTGTCAACTTCAAGCTATATAGATTTGAACGTGACTTGGATGCGATAAAAATTTTACCAAAATTTCTACGTGGGCGAGTTTTCAGAACTTTAATATGATAGCGCGGTGTAGGAAATAAGCGGCTTGAAAAAGGTACACATAGTCGTTAATCAATTTTAGATCGCTATTTATGCTTTTAGTTAAAAGAGCTTACGAAAATACTGATAACCCCCCAACCCCTCTCCAAAAAAAGAGGCCGGAAGGAATATTTTAATGAATAGAACCGAACTGAGCTTATTTAATCATTTGTTTCATAAACACTTGGGTGGTTCTATACCGATTATTTTTTCTTCAATCTTATTACATCAGGATTTGTCGAGGGTGCAGATACTCCAAGGGTCTCTAAACAGATCCTCAGAATTCAGTAGAGCCAAGAAGCGATATCTAGTTTACTAGGGAGAAGGTATAAGATGCCTAAGTATTCGTGCGCCATAGTCCCAGTCCCCCTTTCAAAATAAAAGGGGGGACGTAAAAGGAGGCCGCAGGCTATTTCGCCTCTCCTCAGTCGGAAAATACGTAATTTTGGTCATTCGCGTCGCGCTGACGTGAGTTTTCAAGAAACAATGCGATCCTGGTTGTAATTTAGAGGCGTGGATTAACTCCGGACCTACGTTTGGACTGGAGATAAAGCTAGAAATGTGGCGAATTTATAACTTCTCCCTAGTAAACTAGATATCGCTTCTTGGTATAAACAGTGTGTTTGCACCCTCGGTTATAATATAAAAAGACATTAAATAAGTCTAGCCGGCCACCTACTTAGTAATCAATGAAGCGTATATTTGCATAAATTCTTAATTGATTTTCTCTTAATTACGGTAGAGTCTACGATAATTAATCTTTGAAAATTAATAACTTTTTTTGTTTTGTTCTCTTCCTTTCTTTTTCTTTGTTAATTAAAGAAAGCGAAACACTGGAGGATTTCGGCAAGGCTTTGCATTTGATGAGATCAGACTTGGAACATTTGAGGAACGTATTATTGGCCGTGGAATCAGGAGATTCTGGTACGCTACGAGCTCTAGGTGTACGCGATTCCGAACTTGGAGATGTCAAATTATTTCTCGATAAATTGGTTTCCACGGGATTTATGGACTAAATATTTAATAAGAAAACGCAACAACAAAAAAACACCTAAACAAAAGTCCCCCTAAAATCATCAAAGAAAAAAAAAACATGGCTACGCGCTAAAATCGACATGATTAGTTTAAGTATAGTTTTTTAGTTAAATCATTTTAAATTATGTAATTTTAACCGGTTAGTCGTTAAGATAACGTATAAGACTTAGTCGAATAGAATCAAAAAAATCGTTACGGTAGTTATACGATTAGATATAAATCAAATTTAAGTTCATTATATTAAAATTCAGAGAGGATGAAATAATCGATTAATTTCTCGATTATTATGACGTAAGTCAGTTTTGTATTATTCTAACAATCGTGACACCAGATTTAATCGATTAACGAGAAAATTAAGCGATTAAATTAATTAGCTGATTATGGAGATTTAATCGATTAACGAGAAAATTAAGCGATTAAATTAATTAGTTGATTATGGAGATTTAATCGATTAACGAGATAAATTACGCGATTAAATTAGTTGATTAAGGAAATTTAATCGGTTGACGAGAAAATTTAAACGATTAGATTAATTAGTTGATTATGGATAATTAATTTTTGCGACTATATAATCGATTAATTTCTCGATACAACGATTATTATAACGTCAGCCAATGTCAATGTATTATTCTAAAAAAATGCAGAAAGGGGAGATTTAATCGATTACGAGCAAATTAATCGATTAACAAAACAAAATCTACCGTTGACAATCTAACGCGGGAAATTTAGACGAGAAAAATAAAATTCATTTAAGCCTTGCTGTAAAAGTCGAATAAAATAAAATATATTCTTAAATGTTATTTAAAAAATGGATATTTAACATAAATTCTATATATTATCTGTTCGTTCCATAAAAACCAAAGATTCTAAATTTAAAATTAATAAAAATTATATGAAATTTAAAATTGTCGTGGTCGTATTAAAACAAAAAGGAGGATTTAAGAAAAAATGGTAAAAACATATATTTTGTTTTTGTTTACGTTGTTATTTATAAAAAAACTTGAGTATATTTCCCATATGCAAGTTCAAATTTTGATAATTCAAGTCAAATGCATTTTTACGAACAATTTTACTGCTAATTTATTTTATTTATATATACATACATATATATTTATTATAAAAAAATTTACAAATTATTTTAGTCTATGACGTCATTATTGCGAATTGTTTAATAGATCTTCAATTTCCAGTCCAAAAAAAAAATAAACAACCAAAATTTAAACTCGCATGTGAATTTAAAAACAAATGAAAACCAAAACCAATCTTTACTATGTGATATATTATATTTTATGTAAATATAAAGAAAAAAATAAATTAAATATATTTAAAAAAATTAACCTAATTAAAAACAATTATCGGATTTTGAAATTAAAAAATTAAAAAAATTAAAAGAAAGAAGATCTTCCTGACTACAAAACCAAAACAAACCAAAAAAAAATTATAAAATTTATAAAACTTTCAACGAATTAAATAATTTAATTTATTTGTTTATTTATTTATTTATTATTAATTTATGTTTAAATTAATTTAGATTAAAGGGGGAAGTCCATAAATTCATAAAGAAGAGATAAATATAAGCAATATTTCAAAAAAACAAAATTGAATAAATTCATGTTATACGTGCGCACCAAATTTCTTCATTTTTAAAATAATTTAAAAAGTGGATTTAAATAAACCACAAACACAAACATACATTCACATACACGATTCAAAACTATCGAATTAAATTGGACTTAATTACGAATTAACGTCCATGTCTATACGATAAGGGTATTTAATTACTAATCTTGATAGGGGCTGTTCCTAAATTACGTTTTAAACTATTTTACTGAATTACTAAACCCCCTGTTCCTTATTTAGTAGCATTACCATTTCATTATTGCAGTATTTGACATCCCCTCCTAGAGCGTAACGTACTTTACGAACGGTCCCAATTGAGAGAGACTTTAGATTGTTAATTAATTATATTTTCAATGTTTTTCATTTTCAATAAAAAGTATTGATCGTTATTAATTAACTTATTTTAACATAGGATAATTAGCAAACAGGGTCCTTTCATAAAAGTAAATTTTCCTGCTCATGAAGTTCAAAAATATGGGACTTGGGTGGGGGTGACGAATTCAAAATCGATCATATTCAATAACAATAATCAATTGTTCTTAATCATCCAATGGGATAATTAATAAAGCAACAGGTACCATTAATATAGACGTATAGGGGAAGTGAATGGATTAAGAAATATCCAATATCGATAATTTTCATTTAAAAATATCGATTGTTATTAATTAGCTTATTTTACTAATAGGATAATTAGCAAATCATCCAATGGGATAATTAATAAAGCAACAGGTACCATTAATATAGACGTATAGGGGAAGTGAATGGATTAAGAAATATCCAATATCGATAATTTTCATTTAAAAATATCGATTGTTATTAATTAGCTTATTTTACTAATAGGATAATTAGCAAAAAGGGACCATCCATATAGGCGTAGAGGGGAAAAATGGATTAAGAAAATTTTAACATCGATCAATTTAAATTAAAATATCGATTAATATTAATTAACTTATTTTAAAAATAGGATAATTAGCAAGAAGGACTATTCATAAAACTAAATTTTCATATCTTTTAATTAAATCAAGAAGGGATATCTAGTTTACTAGGGAGAAGATTTAAGATGCCTAAGTACTCTCGCACCATAGTCCCAGTCCCCCTTTCAAAATACAAGGGGGGACTTAAAAGGAGGCCGGGCTATTTCGCATCTCCTCAGTCGGAAAATACGTAATTTTCGTCATCGTCATTCGCGTCGCGCTGACGTGAGTTTTCAAGAACCATTGAGATGCTGGTTGCAATTTAGAGGGGCGGGGATTAACTCCGGACCTACGTTTGGACTGGAGATAAGCTAGAAATGTGGCGAAATTATACCATCTCGCTAGTAAACTAGATATCGCTTCTTGATTTAATACAACTCATTTCAAATTTAGGGAGAAGAGGATAGCTAGAAAATTCAATAATTAAATATAATTTTGGATTAAAAGTGATAGTTACTAATTATCGTAGTTTAACAATAGTAAAAATTAGCTACAGGGACCATACATAAAACTAAATTTCCCTGTACAAAACAAAAAAATTCAGCCAATATCGGACGTAGGGTGAGTTGGCGGAGGTGGACAAGAAAATCCAATAACGAAGGAATCCCAACGAGACCCAATTAAACGAAGCGAGAACCTATCCTAGCACAGATAAAGTTAGCCAAGGCTTAGCTTATAGCCTTAAGTCAACAGGGGAAGGGGGAAAAACCTTAAGAGAAAAAAGGGTTTGCCAAAGATAACATTGGAAGTGAGCTATCCGCAAACATTGAAGCAAAGACAACGAACGAACTGCTATAAGATCAAAGAGCTAGAATAATCTAACGTTAATCCTTTTTCAGGGGAATTACAAAAAAAAAAACGACCCTACCCATCTTGGAAAATGGAAACAGCGTTGTAACTTCACAGTTTTTTATATTCAGGATTACGGTTCTTATAATTTAATATTAATTAAATAAAAACTAACTTAGATTAAAACTAAGCCATGGAGATTTTAGGGGTGATGAGTGTTTTATACAAGGGTGCTAGATCAGATCTAAGGAATACTATTTTTGAGTGTAATTTTTAGCATCGTATGCAGACAGAAAAAATAAACTGTGCACATAATAAACTAGTGTTTAAAGGGAAAATGAAATGATCTGACAATAACTTTTTTATCCACTTATATTGATAAAATAACATCAAAATAATTAATAGGACTTAAACCGAAACCTTTCGGTTAATTTTCCATAATTTTTGCAGTTTCAAAAGTGACTTCCTAAGCCTAATATACAGCTTTTTATAATAATAAAAAAATAACGTGAATGAGTGACCAATTGGCGAACGACACTTCACGTGCTTTATTCCGCGATTAAAAGCTCGCGTCCTTTGATTCAGACCATTTCATTCTCCCTTTAAACCTTTCTCCAACAGGTAAGAGACAAAGGATTCCGTTCCACACTACCCTACCTAAACGCCGAGGATGCTGGGAAGACTTCGTTGCAGTAGATGGCGGTAAAGAGGCAATGTAGTAGGTAAGGGAATGGCGTCTGCTACCCAGAACCTGTTACCCATACGGGATTGGTTGAATTTTCACAAGCTGAGAGAGGTAAGGGTAAGGTAGAGGGATAAGAGGTTCGATTTAGCAGACGCCACTAAACCAATGGCGGATGGCGCTTACCGTAGATTGGGGTACAGAGCCAATGTTGTAGGTATGGGGATGGCGTCTGCTACCCAGAACCTATTACCCATACCGGATTGGTTGTATTCTTACAGGCTGAGAGAGGAATGGGTGAGGTAGAGGGGTAAGAGGTTCGATTTAGCAGACGCCACTAAACCAATGGCGGATGGCACAGTAGTCCTTGATTATTTTTAAGACTAATTAAATGCTAATCATTTCGTAATAAGAGATCATTTATTTATTTTTTAAATATTTTTTCCTCTTGTATTTAGAAAAAGCCCGTTCTTTTAAAGATTTAACTCTTACCTTTTCCTTTCAACTTTGCCCCCCACCCTTAACATAAAAAAAATTCATAGAGCTTTGAAATTGAAAATGTCACTTAATATCGCGAGTAACCTATTGCAACTTTAGACGAAGAAGTATAAAGTATCAAAAGAAATGAAAGTGGATTTCTTGAGGATTGCACCAAGGATAAAATTCGATCCCGTTTCCTCGTTGAAGTGAATTTCTATCCATGTAGTGTGTGTGTATGTGTGTGTGCATCGGGTTACAAGTTTTAGAGAATCCAATTTTGTGGACGTAAATAGACTTTTTTTTCTTCCGTCAATTCTTCAAACATTTGGGAAATATCCTATGTCGTCTCACGCAGGTTCTATTTCGGTAACTTTTGTATATATGTTACGAGTGTATCTTGGCAATTTTCGTATAGAAATGTCACGTGATCGTAACTAAGAAGCTCGACTACTCAATACCTACTATAAGAAATTCAGAAAATTTGAAGCCAATAAGAACGGTTCTTAGAAGTTCAAAGGAAAAGTGACCCACCATATAAGAGTTCTTTGAGAGACATAAGTTTTTAAGATATGTTCCATAAGGATGACACTTCCTATACTTCGTAATGCAATAGAGACTTACTGAGAGCTAATTCGAGAACGAGCGAGAATTCACTACACTCGGTTTTGCAGTCCATTTTCCTATTTAGTCTGTACTAAGCCTTTGACAGTGAGCGCCTCACCAGGCGTCGCTTTATGAGAATCTATGACGTTTCATCATCGTCACTTCATGACAAGTTCTCAGTAACCAGTGACAAACTTTTGGAACATATCTTATGAACTTGTGACCTAACATATTTATGAGTTACTGAATATTCTTTCTTTAAGCGACTCAAGCGAGTGATTCGAGGGATCAGAGCCGATATCTGCACCGCTTGTGGCCTTTTACAATTTCAAACTTATAAATTAAAGCTTTGTATTTAGGTAGGCCTAGATGGTAGCGTTAAAATTTAATTAAAAAAGAAAGTTATTGTAATTTTACATTCATAAAAAAATGAAAATTAAGCGTATTTGAAAATCGAAATATCTCGAAAATGGCAAATAAAATTAACCCTCAATTTAAGAGGTTATTAATTAGATGGCGTTATCTGGTCGAAAATATCCGTAGCTCGAGACTGACATTTGCTAACTCCTCAGTGCACCGTGCGATGCTGTATTGCACGTATACAGGAAGTTTCTGATAAGCCTGGTATAAATTAAGGGGGATGTTCTTTGGTTAGTTCGATTTTGAGTCGAAAATGCAACTTCTATCTTCATTTTGCCCTAAGGGACACTGTTTTCTAGTTAGGATTGTAGTGTTTTAGGGATGACCCTTAAATTTAATTAAGAAACTGATTTAGACAATGATTTCTAATTTATTTAAGGGGTCATCTCTAAAACACTGAAATCACTACATTATTGAATTGAATAACTTAGGGTAAAATGCCATAGAAGTTACATTTTCGACTAAACATCGATTTCCCAAAGAACATCCACATCCCCTTAATTTATAGCAGACTTATCAGAAACACCCTGTATAAATAAAGCGGAAATGCAACGTCACAACTACGTCGTATGCAATATGTTTCCAGCCAAAATTTAATGATCAATTTATATGCTATACTCTATCCATTAAAATTTGCGAATTATATTGTAACTTAAATTTAAAATTAATGAACCCTTTAATTCCTTCCAGCCTATCTATATATATACTAAATTAAACACGGTTCCAAAGTTTTAAGTCAACAAAATGTTAATTTAATATTAACGTAAAGTTATTAATTATTTACATTCCGAAACTAAAGTTAAAATAAACTTTGTTCAATTTAAATACATTAAGGGAATTAGTTTCGAATAAGCTTCTTATTTTAAAGATACACAGTATCAAAAGTAGGATAAGGGACTAGAAGTATCAAGGTAACCAAATTCTTCACTTGGCGAAAGTGAATATAACACACCAACCGTTGGCCCTCTGGTAGCGGTTTCTGAATTTTCTCTCCTAAAAAACGTGAGACGCTCGCGGTGGTAGACGGCCGAACTAGATTCAAGCACCCGCGTCCGTGTTCCGCGGCTTTAGGTTGAGGGGAAGGAGGTAGGAAATGTTTTTAGAACTCGACCAATTTTTTTCTCTCTAGTGTAGGCGCGATGGAAGCGGCATAAAATCCTCAAATTTGTTCACTAGTGCCAGGATCTATTACCAATGCTAGAGAGCTCTTTACTTCTAGTCTCATCCTACTTCTGACAGTATAGATACGGGGTGTCGTAGGACTAGTATCCCACGTAGTTATATAGCATTTAGTCGTTGGGGATTAACGTATGTCTTAATCTGTCGCCGAGCGTTGAATAATTAGGGTATCTATTGGAGAAACACGTTCGTATGTTCCTTCATCATATATTCTAGGGTTTATTTTCGACTTAAATAATGACCAGATACTGCGTGAATTATCATGACGTCAATTGGGTCAATTTAACACACGTTTTATGAAAACACACCGATAACTTCAATTAAGTACAATACTTTCTGCATCAGAGGTAAATAAAGCCAAAGATATAAATTACTTAAAAACCAGGGATATATTTAATTTTAGAAGTAGGAAATATGGAGAACGGTTAGTATTTACTTCAGTCCGACTCATAGCCCAGTATAGAGTCCCTCCCTCCAACACGTAACGAAAAGTTTAAATTACCTTATTGGCTCACTTAAACTACGTTTTGATGACGTTGCTGACGGGGACGGCGAAAAATCCCTAATTAATTTTTACCTATGTCGCCATGACCTACCTCTTCTTTCATACCCCCCTCCTCCGTTCCGTGGAAGGGGGGTCCAGGACTTTGACGCGCGCCCACATTACTCTGTTCTCCATTCCCACTTCTAAAATTAAATCTATCCCTGGTTAAACTCAAGCGCAGTTTGAAGTCTACCTTCTGTAACGAAACTAAATAAATTCTAACCTTATCGGGTAATGCGTTAATTACCTAGACTTAAATTGCACCTCGACATAATAAAAAATACCAATTGAAACAGAAAAAAATACTATAATTAATCGAAAGGAATTAAAATGGAAATCTAATACATGTTATTTAAATAATTAAAGTAGAGTATATGGCGGGCTTCTTTATTGTTAATTACCATTACAATCGAGGTTCAGGATGAATATACGTGATAAGAGAAGTAATATATTGGAAACTAAAAGCTCCGTCTCTTTCCTGAACCTCAAATGAATAATTCCTCGCCAATTGGACCACGCTTATACAAAATAAGGCAATTAGAAAAGCTCAATTATAATCCTTTAAAAGGAAGGAGATAAAAGCAATTAAAATTCAATAGATTATTGGCGCATTAATTATACGGGGAAATTACTGTAAATAGAGCCTTAAATTTTCATTCATAACTATAGGCTTATGGCCAGAAAAGTGCCACCCCAAGAACCTATAAGGCCTTAAAGAGGGGTTTCAGGCTTTTCCACAATTATTTTAGTGTCTCCTGTAAACGCTGCTATACATAGTTTACAGGCGTAGAGGATTCCTATCATTAACACCAGGAGACCAAGCGACTTAGAGTGTAAAATCGTCTGCTATTTTACACTGTAAGTTGCCAGGTCTCCTTGTGCAAATGGTATGAATCCTCCACGCCTGTAAACTATGTATATAGAATCTTTTAGTTACCTTACTGGGTGCCATTTTAAAAGATGACGTCATTATGGGTTGAATTGCACGTATGCTAGGTTTTGATTTACATTCCTACTCGAAAATTCGAAATTTTTCAAGATGCTTCCGGATTTAAAAACTTTAGTCCATACAACTTTTTCACTTAACTAGATCAATCAAAAAAAGATGACCAATCAATTTCATTTTGACCAATAATTTTGGTGATTCAGCTCGCTAATCTAACTTATATTCACGCACTAAGCAACTAGCTACGTTGTATCATCTAAAAAGATATTTAAAAAGTAATACACCCAACTCAAGAACAGGAAGGCGTTGAAAAGGAGCAGATTTGTACGCTCTTTTTACTCTAACAACCGTATGTCATAACTCCCACAACGGGAGATAGGGAAATTGTGGGAAAAAATTGGATACAGCTTATCACGAACTCGCACTACGAAACACCCTCTCGTAAGAATCTTGATAAGTAAAAAAGTCTCCGTTTGCTGCAGTTACGCAATCAGTACGATATCGTTTTAAAAATAGTACATTTAGGGTGGAATTCCAAAATGTCGCACGCAAAGCAATTTCGTACAGGCGAAGGCAGGGCGTCGTGCGCAAACGTCCTGCCTTCGCCGGTACTAAATTGCGTTGCGTCCGACGTTTAGGAATTCCACCTTTAGTGTTGGAGAGAGGGCGCTAAATAGTAGCTCAATATACAAACAGTAACCCACTTGACGAAGAAGGAAGCAATTTAACCTATTTCGAACCACTTTGTTCCACTGTGGGAGGAGTCTAGGCTCGAGGTGTAGAATACTAGATCACCCCACAATCCGACTCCATTTCAACTCCTCCCTGTCCATAATAATGTCCCTTAATTACAAAATTGGTTATACAGCTTCCTTTGCAAAGCGTTTTGGGCTGAACTTTGATGATTAGTCAGTCTGTTCAGACTTTTACTTTCACGGACCTAAATATACCTTAATGTAAATCATTGCCGCCCTAGCCCACAGAGCCTCAAATATTTAATAGGTCAAAGGTTACAGTTCCGCTTCTTTAAATAAATATATATATATATATATATACAACCCCTGGAACAGTCTCAAGACGATGACGACGCTAGACTGTCATCCATATTAATAAATGAATTAAAACACATTAATTTATCTTCATTGGGACCGAATGAGACTGAGAAATCCTAAGGAATACTACTGGAGTTAATAGCGGGAACAACAAGAATTTCAACTTAGCTGGCGACGTCAACAGAAGGATTGAGGACCAAGAGAACCCATTAATTTTGAAGGAAGGTGGAACAGTTTGGGGTCTTCTCCGAGAGAAACAACAACCCAGACCAGAAGTGGATAATAGAAGAAGGATGACACTATGTATCCTCTCCTCTTATGTAACATGATTCTTCCAGACTTCCCCATTTTGTTTGCTCTCCTGCTCATCAGATGGCATCGCACAGCGTGGTGACTTCTATAACTGCTTGGTACTAAATCATCAGCAATCAACCCACACACCTTGATTGTCTTGACGTGGGACAAAATTCCATAATCGCATACGCCTTGGAAAATAGTTAAGTGCTAATAGAGTAATGATGAAGGAACTATTTATCACGTATGTGATTCGGTTTGGTAACCATGCATCAAATGAAGTGATTTTGAGAATCATCTTACAATTACGCCGCTTTGTGGTACACTTCTCTCGAAGAAAAGTATCATATTCTTCTGCCCCAGACATATAAATAAAGAGTAAAAATGGCGGGAAAGGATAAGAGTATAGAGAGATGCGGGTTTAAGGTTGGCGACATCGAAACAAATCGTTGCTAAAGACTTTTCCAATAAACGTAATTTATATCGAAAACCTCTCTCTCCTTCCTCCCTTCGCAAACCTTTTTCTTTTATGTGTTCAGTGTTTCGAGATAGTGTTGGGAAATCAATGTCAGCTGGTCTTGCCTCGATACAATCCGATTCGAGCTAAGCCTTATAGTTTCCTAACAAGGGGTCGTAATAAAGTGTACTGTTCCAATAAATTATCGCTGATTTTAGTGGGATTGTCATTAGGAATGGATCGTTTCGGGACCGAGATGGCTTGGAATTACACCCACACATGCACTGATGGGACGTGATTGGAGGGTTGAGAAACAAGTGGGTTTGAAGATACTTTGATCAAATAATGATACAACTTTTAACCTTATACTTCATTAACACCCACGATATTCCCTTGCCACTTAAATGCCCGAAGCTAATTTGATTTCAAGTTTTGCGTGGTACGGATTGCGGCAATTAGTCTTAGCAAAGCAGAAATGTTAACTTGCTTTAAAAGCGTGAGAGATTTTTCATGAACTCTGTAACTTGAAACTAAAATTGTAATACAGAGGCTAAGTCTTCTGAAGCGCCAAGAATTAGGAGAGAAAACGTTAACGTTAAATTAGAAGTATATAATACTTTTCTTCGAGAGAAGTGTACCCACCACAAAGCGGGGTAATTGCAACATGATTCTTCCCAACATGATTTTACATTTGCACCACCGTTACTAAACCGAATCACATACGCGATAAATAGTTCCCTCATCATTACTCTATTAGCGCTTAACTATTTGCCAAGGCGCATGAGCTTGTGGATTTTGGTCCCTCGTCAAGACAATCTAGGTTTGTGGGGTGATTGCTGAGGATTTAGTACCAAACAGTTATAGAATTTACCCTAGCACGGAGCGATACCCATCTGAAGTTTGATGAGCAGGAGAGCAAACAAAAGGCTGCGCCTGGCAAGAATCATGTAACATAACTTTTAAAAGGATACAGAGTGTCATCCTTCTTCTATTATCCCCTTCTGATTAAATGCATTTTTTTCTTGTTTAAAATAACTTTAAAACATAACTAAGCCTTGTCAAATGTTTCAAGATTAAAACAACCAGTCGACCGTCGTTGGTTCTTCAATATAAATCTTTATCACTTTATCCCTGCAGGTCTGACCTTAATTTTAGCCGAGACGAAAGCGACATCAAGAACATTTTATAAATTCCAATGAACGAAGGAAGGAAGGAAGATAAAAACAAAAATTTGTTGTAAGGACAAAGTTTTAAATTCGTTTGGTCACCACCGCGAGAAAACCCGGGGTTGTTAGCTTAATGCGCCCATTATTCTTGTCTCAACGCTTGACGGTGTCCATCCGAGTGTGTATGTCTTTATAAAATCGGAAACTTCCAATTTGCATTTTGTCAACCCACTCTTCCTCTCTTTTTAGAAAAGCTATTTTAGCGTACGTACAATAGTTCCAGACAAGGCTTACCACGGTAGTAAAGGACCTTTTCGATAGAAACCTCGAGAAACTTTATCCTCAACCTAAACAAGGTAAAATATCGAAACGTAGCTAAGCCTGGCGTGATCTCGCGCTACTATTTAATGAAGCGACAAATTCTCAAACTTAAAGAGCAAACTCATCATGAATTCCTTCTAAGCCTTTGAATTAACCACCAGAGTATTTCGGGAGAACGCAAACGGGGGTTTGTTTTGAATCCCGACATTTGTATGTTTTTGCAGACGACAGACAATACAGTGATAGAACCGCAATTCCAAGAGTAACACAAATTAAACAAATACGTTACCTTACTGAACCACAAACCAAACTAGTTTAATAGGCGTGTATACTTTTAATCCATTGGAGATAGCCAAGGCTTAAAGGAATAGTTGAACCTAAAACCCACGTCTAGAATCTTTGTGTATTAACTATTGAATTGGGAATTATTGGGAGTTTCAGTGCAAATTGGGCTCCCCCTATAAGGGTCCTCGGCAAGGATGCGATAAGTCAGGTTTGATGACGTGATTAATGAGCGAAGAAATAAGGATCACCCAAGAGGAGGAGGTGATGGGGTCAAGTCACCACCAGCGGACGAGGGGCAATTGGCCACTATATTGGGTAAGGAATCGCCAACATGTGTCGTATTCCTTCAAATTTGTCGCCCAGAAGCTTGACTTACAAAAATGCGCCACACTCCAGCTGACTTATACATCGAGTAACGTTGATACATTACATAATTATTATGTTAGAAATTAACGTTTTATATATTCATATGTCGTCTGCTACAATGACGTGCTTTTATACATTCTCGAGGGTTCCAATTGAGTGGTTAGTCTAGGTCAAATCAGAAAACAAAGCCGGTGAAAATCGAACTTCCGGTACGAATCGATGACTTTTTAAAATTCAAATTTCATAAATTTATTATTATTACAAGATAACTTCTGCAGCGATTAGTCCGCGGTTTTCTTTACTAGATTTTTTTTAAGATTTAGGCCTAGACTATCCCTTTAAGATGGGGAGTTATTTGCTTACGGTTATTTGGGGATTCGATAAATATAAACAGAGCGGGACAATTACGAAAGTCGTCCTCTCACTTTCAGTTTGGGGATATCGGTTCGTAGTTGAAGCCTCTTGTCTTCCCCGCCATCCAACTCTCATTTTAATGAGGGATCTATTCTGAAAAGCTATGCAAATTTACTGCATCTTAAGCCTTGTCTTTGATATTTATGGAAAAGCTCCTACATCTACCCACTCACACTTCAATTTAGAAGGACGCACCATCATGGATCTTACAAATGCTTCATATAGGGGATAGGAAAACAGGTCACATTGGGGCTAACTAAAGACGCAACAAAAAGGGAGGGTTTAGAATTTAGTATATCAAGGTCAAACAAAATTTCACAATGCTACGGTTTCAAATCTAGGTGTGGGTCGAACCCAAGGCGCTCTCATAAACAATGAGTTTAGTTTCTAGAATTTCAAGGACATTCAAAATTTCACAAGAAGGTTTAAACCGCGAAACCTCAACTCTTTGTGGACCAAAAACTAGGAGACTTTGGAATTTAGTAGATAAAGTTCAGGGAAAAATTAACAACAATGTTTTAAACCAGGGATAGATTTAATTTTAGAAGTAGGAATGGAGAACGGTTAGTATTTACTTCAGTCCGACTCAGTATAGAGCGTAACGAAAAGTTTAAATTATCTTATTGGCTCACTTTAACTACGTTTTGATGACGTTGCTGACGGAGACGGCGAAAAATACCTAATTCTATTTTACCTCTGTCGCTATGACCCGCCTCTTCTTTCATACCCTTCCGTTCCGTAGAAGAGGGGTCTTTGACGCGCGCCCAGATTACTCTGTTCTCCATTCCCACTCCTAAAATTAAATCTATCCCTGTTTAAACCTAAGCGTGTGTGTGCTGACACAAATGAGGATCTATATTTATTGTGGTATATCAAGGTCAGCGAAAAGCATTGTTCAAAGAAAGGCCCACCACGTTCAATACGCTCCTGTCGCAGAAAATTACTGCTTAACTCGTCCTCTTTAACAAAACACTAAGTCCGTGCTTCCTCCAGATTTCAACTTTTAATTTCTCGCCATTTCATTCATCTCTTTTTTTTTCGCCTGCATTTCAGAGGAATATGCAAATTTATAAAAGATAAATTTTCGCAAAAACATTTTTCTTTTAATTCCGATGATGATGGCTGGTAATTTAAATACGTGCGTGAGGACCCTTGAAATATTCACGCCCATAAAACTGTGTTTCTATGTAAAATGACAAGTTTTAACGAGTATAGAATTAAAATAAATTATAGGAATCGTATTTTGAAATCAACTTCAAAGAAACGTTGCTTAAACAATCCTGTACCAAAACATGAAACAGAATGTGTAACTAATGGTAATTTAAATTTATACTTGAGGGCATTTGAAATATTAGTATAAAATATTAATTTTTACTAGGCCTAGTGAAAAATAAATGAAGGATTCGGGATTTAATGGTAGAAATTTTTACAACCCCTTTATAACCGGGCGGCTCACCAGAGGGAGCACTGTCATTTTTTTTAAACCTTTTTCAAAATGGCGGCATGGAAGTATCGTGTGCTTGCTATTGGGTTAAAGACGAAAATTGATTGGTACGTCGATCCAAAGACGTTAAATAGGGCTTCCCAAGCTACCCATCCACCAAAGTTTGACATTTCTAACGTCTTTGTTGACCACATAACAATCAATGCTCCGTTTTAAGAAACATAAAACACAAGGTCGTCAAACACAAGACCCCCAATGGAAATAATCGCACTTCGTTATCAAGAAAATTGGCTTACGCTTAAAAGTAACGTTGGCTACTTAAACAAACATGAAACAGAATACTTAACCTAATCTGAAACAACCTGTCAGTCCACGCCAAAAAAAAAACCTAATTCAGCGAGTGCTCACTAAGTCCCTAAATACTTTAACAGAGTATTCGTATAGAAATGTCTTTACAATTAATATAAATACAAGTTAACTTCACAGGTCCTTAAAAGGATTTCAACTAAAGGTACACGGAAGGTAACAACCATTTTCCCATAGGAAACCCCAATATATATTTTTACGCAAAAGTGGATTAGGGATTTTCTAAATAGGGCGGAACTAGAAAATACACACACCACTGTCTTTCCGGTGGCTTGTCGCTTATCCAAAGACACGCGACGCGTTTTTTAGAGAAATGGGATCTTTCCTTCCTAATTTTTTGTTATCTCATTCTTGTATTATTTTTAATCCACTTCCGCAAAGGAATGAACACTTGTTTTTATTATACATTTTCATTTGACACGCTTTCGCCCTAGGCCCCTACATCTTTATTGTTAAGTGTCCGATCTCTTTGCGAAGGGAGACAACAGACGGACGGAAGTTGTGTGGAATTAAGATATTCAGATGGTACTCACCGGAAATAAGCGTTGACCTTTTTTCTCCATTCACGGGAACTACCGGAACACTCCCAGCCAGGTTTTTTTCCAAACAGAATAAGCACTCGAAATTGGTGTATATATTATATAATCTTCGCCCTATTTTCATATTTTTCCCTAGAAAAATAATAACCTCATTAGTGAAATTGAATACTTGACAAAAGGAGGCTTAACGTAAAATTCAATTATTAAATAATTAATTAAATAAATAAAGAGCAAAGGCTTAAGGATTAACTAATACAGTCCTTGTTTAACCATGGATATGTATAAATACTAAGTTACTAACGAATTATGGATTCCCATCTGTTACGCTCCAAGAGGCATTTAGCTTAGGCGGCCGTACAGCAGAGAAAAAAAGATAACGAGTAACACCGCATCCCCTCACGTTGTTATTAGAACTAAGAAACCACGTGAAATTGACGTAGCTAGTGACCTATGCCGGGATTTAAGCGACCCGAATGTAAGAAAGGTCTCTTTACATGTTCTGAACGAGTAAACCTAGTATCGATGATTGTGCTAATACGTCAATGGCCAATGAGAAGCGAGGAAGGAGGAGAGAGCAGCTTAACAATGTTTTAAGCCCTTCCCCATATCTTCAATCAGATAATAGTACCTGGTCTAGGGCTTCTTAAAGATTCCAAGTAGATCTATGTATTCCTGGTTTGACTTATTCCCAAAAACAATATCTCCAATACTATATTTTTAATCATGTGTAGGTGTTTTTAAAACTGAAAAAATATAGACATATATATTTCTATTTGTATACAGTTATAAAATTTATGATAGAACTTTCATTCGTATTGTAAAAACAATAAAAGAAAAACATTTTACGATGCAAAGAAATAAAAATTGGATCCTATTTTGGGCGCCCTTCAGAATTACGTAAAAGGGGGAAGCAACAAACCCAAAGCCGGCAAAAGCACTCGAAAAAGATTGTTTTTGCCACGAATAAGCATAAAGTGAATTCTATAGGGTCAAACGTAAAAAAAAGGTTATATCAACGCGTAGGCGAATAGACATAAACTTCGGGCAAAAATTGAACCAATAAAAATAGGAGAAAAACAAGGTCCGAGAGCAATAACCGAGGATGTGGCTTGCTTCAATCTTCATTGAAAATCACACGGATTTTTCAATCCATTTATGGCACCTAGTTTGTATCTTATGCCATTTTCTCATTATTAGTAAGTAATGAACTTACGTTACGTCCCGCCTTTATAAGATATCAAACAAAACATAAGAGTGAGATCAAAAGTTTATAATAAAAACAAAAAGTATATTATACTTCGTTCAGTTTTACAGATTTTGGATGTAGACACCATATACAACGAGAAGCAAACTACCCTCCCCTCAATCTCGAAACGAATTAACCAACAATCAGAGAAGAGGTTTTGGAGGTCAAAGGTTAATGGATACTCTAGCATAAACTTCTACTATAGGAGCTTATTCACACACGTGTGTTCCCTGTGCTACGGCCGTGAAGGTAATCATATGCAGGGCGGGGTCGACACAATTCTGAGAGGTAAAGTGGCTTCCTCATACTACACACGTACGGCGCAAGCTAGAACGAAGTATACTTTATGTTTATACCTATAGACTTTGGGTGTTTCTGATAACTCTACCATAAGTGGATGCTCTTCGCGCGATTTTGAGTGTAGTTTTTTACGGATGACCCCATAAATTTGATTAAAAAACGCAAAATATCATGCTAACTTAATTAAGTGGTCATCCTTAAAACACTATCAAATCATAGCTCGAAAACAGTGGCCCGGACGACAAAATGGAGATAGAAGTTACATTTTCGACTCAAAATCGCCCAAAGAACATCCCCTTAATTTATACCCGATTTATCAGAAACACCCTGTATATATGAAAACTAAACTAAAAAAGAAACACGTTTGAAATTAATCAAGGTAAAGGTATCGAGATATATTTTCCTGTGAAAGCAAAACACTTCAAGAAGGCGGGGGAAAAGAAAAAAAAAGATCTTAACAGCAAAATAAGGAAAAGAAAATTTGGAGAGGGTATTGGTTACCATAGGAACGTCAACTCTCACTCTGGAAAGAAGGCACTTTCGCCGAGCTGTACCGTTCCGTACCATGCATATTTGTTTAAGGCTAAACTACAGGCTGCATGGTCTATACCCAAAAACGTAGAATTACAGTCCAGGAGAAACGGAACGGCGATTACGAGAAAACGGAGGGAACCGCCGGAAGAGCTCGGAGGCCTTTCTACGGACTAACTTCCGGTGGTAGAGAGGGGTTCGGAGACCCGGTAACCAAAAAGAAGCGGGGAAAAAGCGTCGCAATAACTTAAAAAGGGCGCCCACCAATCTATAGTTTTCCCACCAACCAAGTCGTTATTACAATAAAAACCTTCCTCCAAACTTACAAAAGGGGGTACGTATATACGCCATCCAGGACAAAATTACTGTCAAGAGAGCGAGAGCAACCTCTCCTACGGAATAACAATTACTTCCCTTCCTCCATAGACTTTATGAAGTACTGACGCTATCAGGCCTTTGATCAAGCTATCAAAAGTTTTATTACGGTTTTGTGTAGGCAGGGCGTAGAAGTCAAATTTTTACCTCTCCGAGTGACTTATGTAGTAGGTTATCGATAAATAGCTATATCATTACATATTCACGTTAAAAAGTGGGAGACGTAATATTTTGGTTTTCCCAAACTGATGCGTTTCGGTTTACACTTTTGTGTATCGAAGACCAAGCTTTAAGATAAAGAAATCGAACCCGATCCCCTTCAACCAATCCCGTAGGGGTAAGGTGGGTTCCATTTAGCAGAAGCCAACTAAAACCTCGTTTTTAAGACCAATTAAATGCTAATTATATTGTAACAAGAGCTCATTTGTTTTTCTAATATCTTTCGTTATATACTTAGAAAAAGGCCGTTCTTTAAGGATTACGTTACCTGAACTTTTCCATTTGATTAAACGCTACCGGTCGGACTAACCTCGGACAAGCATAAACCCTAATCAAGAAGCGATATCTAGTTCATTAGGGAGAAGGTATAAGATGAGTAAGTATTTCGCGCGCCATAGTCCCAGTCCCCCTTTCAAAATACAAGGGGGGACATAAAAGGAGGCCGGGTTATTTCCCCTCTCCTCAGTCGGAAAATACGTAATTTTCGTCATTCGCGTCGGGTAACATGAGTTTTCAAGAACCAATGAGATGATGGTTGTAGTTTAGAGGCGGGGATTAACTCCGGACCTACGTTTGGATGGAGATAAAGCTGGAAATGTGGCGAATTTATACCTTCTCCCTAATAAACTAGATGTCACTTCTTGCCCTAACCTACCAAGGAAAATCATACTACAAAAAAATTCCAACAGAACTTCTTTCCTTAAATTAAGCATTGAAATCACGGATACAGGGGATATCATATTTCACTTAACCGGTAGCTAGTCATAAACTAAAAAAAAAAAAAAAAACCCAAAATTTTAGTACAGAGGTTGCGTAACCAAGTACTTTGACAAATTGACTAATTACTGTTTAAGATTCCAAGAAGAGGGTTAAACCCGCACCACGCTTTCAGTGACCGCAAGAATCTCTGGGAAGGGTGGGGTAACGACCGCGCGAGTCTCTACTCTCTCCCTCGTATTTGCTCGCCTCATTAATCCCAAAAGCAATAAATAATTGTAGAACCTATCGTCTCCCACCCTTTGCTCAATTCTCGCTCGTGTTCAAAAAGGTGTTGGCCACTATAATAGAGCTCCTGGTTCATTAATCGTTCAGCTTGATTAAGGCGTTATGGACTATTCCATTAAATACTGTAAGATCAGGAGAGCGAGGACGCCCTCTCAGGTTAGTTCCCTCGCGCTCGCGCTAACCAAGAGGCAACGCCCGACTTCACTACACGCGAGACGATAGACAACTCGCGCTGCCTCTAGCGGTGCATGCTTCTTGGCACCAGAGAAATAACCCAAGAACGTGACCTCCCCAGTCCCTGTGATGTTTGCTTATCTTCTGAAATTAATAAAATGGTCTATACCTTTTTTGATAGGAAGAGGAAACTAAAAGAAAAGGTTCTAACTTCTTAGAGAGCAGGGGTCACTAGAGGTCACAGTTCGAGATTAATAGGCGCAATAAAATAGTTTAAAATATGTTCATGACCGATAAAAAAGGTTGTTAAGAAGTACGTCACGCACGCCATTTCAACCTAATTACACCATGGATATGTATAAATACTACGCATTATGGATTCCCATCTCTTACCTTCAACGGGACATTTCGCTAAGGCGCCCGTTCAGCAGAGAAAAAAATGTCCCCCCCCAAACCTTGTGAAGGAGAGAGAAAAATCATATTTTCTCTCTTGCGCATGGGCCAAATTTCAAACCCACCACTCAGGATTCTCGGGAGAGCTATAGCTCCTTTTCCCCAAGAGACCTACAGTTACTTCCGAATCAACTTAGATCCACATCACATTCACATATTTGTGTACCGCATGCTTGGTGGCCAGCTTTTTGTCTTAGTAGGGAATCCATAACACCTAGTAGTATTCATACATATCCATGATTAAACCCAAATACAAATTTTCGGCATTTGTTCCTTAAACTCCATAATATTATTTTGGAAAAAAATCAATAACTTTGGGCTAGGGGAAAATTTTTATGAATAATTTGGAGGTGTACATTACGATAATTCTTTCGTTACAAGAAAGGACCCGCAGCCTCGATCCTTTCCCTCGAGCTTCCATGCAGCATTTGAGGAGAAAAGGGGCTTTAATTATCAGGCAAGGTACCTGAAAGTTTTCCCTTCGTTTTGTAGCTAAATTCGTTTCCAGGTCCATCTTTGCCTATAGCTAGCACGGTCCTGAATTCATTAAGAATGCAAATCAACTCGTATACCACCAAGCAGCCTCCGGGTCTAGGCCTAGATGCTTCAATATATATATTGCATCCCCATCCCATTTCACTGTCTCAAGACCAAACAAAGGGGAATTCGAAAGAAAACTGTGGCATCATCATCACCACCACCACGCACGAGATACCAGCTCGAGCGCGAGGTAACTTCTTAAACATCTATTAGTCGACGTTTTATGGTACGAGAAAATAGAACCAATGAACCGAAAGATGGTTAAAAGGGGGAGGGGGAATCTACTGCATTAATTAATTATTACTATTTTCTCAGACACTGTATAAAGAGTTGGATTTACATGGTATCAGGAATACATACTTGCTTTATGGGAATTATTGCGAAGCCATTTTCTCAACGTATCTAGACGAATTTTGTAGACAAGAGCTAGCTAGCTAAACTAACAACTATGTATGACGAACTTTACCTCGCGAAAAATCGATCTCGCTAACTATTGCACCTTCTTGCGCACCTGACCTCGTGATGCTACCATCCAAGGAAATCGTAGTTAGAAAGGCGTCAAAGTTGTGAGGCGTGACAGATAGTAAGTTCTCTAACCCCGGCCACAAAACCCGCATAGAGAAGTAAAATGGTATCAAGATAAGGCAAGAAGAAATATTTAGTTTATTAGGGAGAAGGTACATAAGATGCCTAAGTATTCGCGCGCCATAGTCCCAGTCCCCCTTTCAAAATACAAGAAGGGACGTAAAAGGAGGCCGGGCTATTTCGCCTCTGCTCAGTCGGAAAATACGTAATTTTCGTCATTCGCGTCGCGCTGACGTGAGTTTTTCAAGAACCAATGAGATGCTGGTTGTAACTTAAGGGCGGGTATTAACTCCGGACCTACGTTTGGACTGGAGATAAAGCTTGAAATGTGGCGAATTTATTCCATCTCTCTAATAAACTATAGATATCACTTTTTGGTTAAGCCAACTTATGGACGACAGGGTTTGAGGGAATGCGACACATATTGTCAGCGATCCCAGCAACCCTATAGGTGCCGACGGTCCCACACTCGACCACAGCAAACCCTTCCGTCACCTCCCAAGCAAATCACGTCATGAAACTGACTAATCGCGCAACTACCAAGAACGCTTGCTTATAGGAAACCAATTTGTATTGGAACCCTTTGGAAAAATGGCCTACAAGTTAACGGGTTTTAGACAACATCTAACGTCAGTCACATGGCCCTTCAACCTGTAAGCAGACAACCTCCAAGAAAAATCTATACCAGCATCTTCTCTGTCAAGTTTAGTCCATAAACTTCCGCCTAAATTGAAAGATATTCGAGATATATATTTGTAAAACTTAAGCAATGCTTGCCCAAGACAACGGCGTTGCATAATTGTTCATAATATTGTTAAAACTTTAATAAGACAATAGGGGGTTAAAAGTTCACGGAAACTAATCGAAGGAGCTTATAGATACGCTGGTGGGGGAGACGGGGGTCAAAACGTGTCTTATTAATTACGCTTCGTTAAACCCCAAACATTAGCCAGCCTTACCCCCATCTTCTTCAATTAAACTTTCCAGAAGTTTGCCCTCATTTTCCCAGCGTCTTTACGGGAATCCCCATGCATGCACGCTCTATTTCCATAATTATGGGTTCAGCTCAAAACCGCAGACGATCGGCGTATATACGTCTGTCTTATCGGCAAAGATCAATGAAACCCCTAACAACTACCTTCTGTTATTCAACATTCAATTATAAATAAGGCAGATTAATCCGAGGTTATTAACTTACTATACAATTTCTGGTTTATAATTCATGCTCCGGATAAAAACCGAAAGAGCCAGTGCCCAAGGTGTCAACAAGAAGTGATATCTAGTTTATTAGGGAGAAGGTGTAAGATGCCTAAGTATTGGCGTGCCATATAGTCCCAGTCCCCCTTTCAAAATTCAAGGAGGCTTAAAAGGAGGCCGGGCTATTTCGCCTCTCCTCAGACGGAAAATACGTAACTTTTGTCATTCGCGTCGCGCTGACGTGAGTTTTCAAGAACCAATGGGATGCTGGTTGTAATTTAGAGGCGGGGATTAACTCCGGACCTACGTTTGGACTGGAGATAAAGCTGGAAATGTGGCGAATTTATATCTTCTCCCTAATAAACTAGATATCACTTCTTGGTGTCACGCAATGCGGTAATACTCGTTTGGAATGATGGAATACCCTTGACCCTTGTAAGAACACCTCGCAACAAAGGTTGAAATTAATTTGTTTCAAGTACTTTGGGCGGAAATATCATTTCCAATTATCCACTTATCGACCTTTCTACTAAAACTTGTACAGATATTTCGCTAAGTTTGTTATAATTCTAGGAATTCCAAGGTTTAAAAAAGGGGTTGGACAGCAGCCATTTTGAAACATTTTTAAAGACATGCTTAAAAAATATATTTTTTGATCTTTACCTCACTGCTAGAAGCCTATATTTGCCAAATTTACAGCCAATTTTACAAAAAAGGCTTAAGAAGACATATTTTGAAAATAAATTCATGTACCGTTATGTCAAAAATAGATGTGAGTTAAATAGATTTAGCTATAGTAATTTTACGCAATTTAGTACAGTTTATCGACCCCTTAAATAAATTTATTCCTAACTTGATAATCGCGTGTTCAAAATGGCGAGAAATAAAGCACCACTTTAATAAAATGAATAAGATTAATTCAATCATACGCTTGAAAGATCCACTAATTGTAAAAGTAAATTTAGCAATTCGTGGACATTAATCCAATCGATAGGCACAAACACCGTCCTTAAAGGGAGGGTGAAAAGGAAAATCAAACAGATTTTTTTATAGATTATTCTTACCAATTATAAGACCAATCTGCATGGTGAAACATCAAGAAGTGATATCAAGTTTACTAGGAAGAAGGTATAAATTCGAAACATTTCTAGCTTTATTTCCATGCAGTCCAGACGTAGGTCCCAAGTTAATCCTCGCCTCTAAATTACAACCAGAATCTCATTGGTTCTTGAACACTCACGTCAGCGCGACGAGAATGACGAAAATTACGTATTTTCCGACTGAGGAGAGGCGAAATAGCCCGGCCTCCTTTTACGTCCCCCTTGTATTTTGAAAGGGGGACTGGGACTATAGCGCGCGAATACTTAGACATCTTATAGTTTCTCCCTAATAAACTAGATATCCCTTCTTGGAAACATCTAGGAAATAACACAGAATGATTTTAAAATTCACGAGATTTCATGGATAATTTGAAATTTTCACCTATGACCAATCACGTAACGCCCTACCTTGTCCTAATCGGAATTTTGATAATAAGAAGGTAGGGCGTTACGCGATTGGTCGAAGGTGCAAATTTCACATCTATATGAAATTTCAAACTAATTTGAATTTTAAAATCATTCCGAGTAAAGGTATTTCCTGGATGTTTCACTATGCAAATTGGTCTTATAATTAGTAGAAGAATCGACAATAATTTTATATGAAATGGAAATTTAAGAAGCCGCGTCTAATCGTACAAGAAAATTTGCTTTTCAGTGGTAGTGACGTGACTGACGTCAAAGGTTTAGTGGGGAGGGGCAACGATCAAACCGGATATTGGAATTAGCCAATTGGGAAATGTACAAGAGGGAGTCTCTGAAAATATAGTAGCACAATAATTCGCTAAGACTAAGCTCGTGACTAGGAACCTAAAGACCGGATATGACGTCATAAGTTCGAGAACAGAGTGGCCAGGGCCGGAAATAAGAAAAATTTCTTATAGGACATGTGTCCAGTGATACCCCCTTTGACTGGAAAATTTATAGGACATTATCCACTGTGTGTCGCGTCTTCATAGTTCAGCTATCAAAACTTCGGAAAAATTTACTGGTCAACCATCCAGTGATCCCTTAGTTTTTTAAAAAATTTATGGGACATTTTAAAATTTTATTGGACAACGTCTAGTGCCCTGTACTTATTTCCGGCCCTGGAACAGACCAAATAGTTCTTTAAAAAAAATTATAAGAATTTCGTCTGCTATAACTTAACCTCCTTTAATTTCAATCTTTTATCGTGCAGGTTCTAAGCCTTTGTTGCTAGCAATACGCATTTAAATTTGTAACACCTAAAAGATACTTAAACACGTACTGTAGCAATTTTTCCAATACTTATACAAGAACAAACAAAATGAAAAATCACCTCGTTCCTTTCAGTCAAACTTTCATAGTCCAATAACAAAATTCTAATCTCCAGTAAAAATCTAATTAAAAAATACAAGCATGCATGGTGCAGCATGCAGTCAAGAGATTAGGCTTAGTGACGTGTATTGATTCTCGGTTAAGTGTTTACGATGGCAAGGCACGCGTCAAAAAGAGGTTTCTATATACTTCGCTGGAAAATATACACCAACAAAACCTGTCAGACAAAATTTGTTCCTCTTTATATTTTACAAAGAAAAACAAAACACGTTACGGTGTGTGTCAACCACGCTATTGAAATTAAAAAGCAATTATGGTCGTGTCTCCAATCACCTTAAGAGGAAGTCCATAATAGTTTACCATAGAAGGAATGCTACTAGCTTTCCTTCTAGTATCTCAGATATTATTAGAATTCACGGAAAACTTAGGATGAAACAGCCTATACGATAAGATGATCAGGACAAGGACAGTGTTTTTGAAAGATTTAATCAATGAGAAAAGATGATGGGCAACCTGCGGCACTGAAACTCTCTCAATGTACCTTGCTCGTGCACGCCCTTACCCTTCTGTAGACGATTGTTAAGTGCTGCCGCGTAGCGCCATTGTATTTGTACGAGAACTAGCTTCTTTTTAAGATACATGGGACATCCTGGACGTTACCTACCCAAACGCTAAGCATGGTGTGGGGACTTCGTTGACGTAGATGGGGGTACAGACTGCAACGTTAAGGGTATACAAGCCCCACTCCATCCATCTCTCCTTCAAGATTTAACAATGAAATTTCATTGACAAAGGCTTAGAGGTTCTGTACCATGGATATATTAATAACTAGCGTTACTGGATTGTTTAATGAGCGTGAAACTCGGCCATCGTTTTTTCCCTCCATAACTGTTAGCGCCGACTAGTGTGCAAGGGTCAAACTCAGGACCGGAAGTACCACGTCAGGACAAACAGTAGCCTTTTTCGGTCGTCACTCATTGACTATTTCGCGATGACGTACTTATATTTATTCAAGCCAAGTCGTCAATAGCAGACAGCTACAAATAACTGCCAACAAACGACGACCGAAATAGAATGCTGTTATTTCCTGACGCAGTACTTCCGGTTTTGTCCAAAGCACGATGGAACGTAGGAGTGGTGAATCCTCTAACGCTCGTTATTAGTACATCCATGATTTTACCAACTTTCTCTCTACACCATCCCTGTCACTTTTAAGCCTTTGATGAGCTATGTCTCTCAAGGAACCATGCATGCACCTTTAATCATTTTAGTTTCGGCTTTAACTCTGTAGGTTCTGCTGCTCTAATCAAGATGATACACAAAGGGTTAAAAATATAGGCCTATACATTCCCGCCAGTTTTACGATTCCACAGGGGTTCTGGCGCTCTTTTTAAGAGGGTTTTTCTCAGCCTATAAAACCTGGCCTTTTCTCTTTCTTTCGTATTTCCGCCACGTCAATTACGAGAAGGAAGATAATTTTTACGTCGTCAAATTCTTGTGGAAAGACTTTATTTCTTGGAGAGAAAAAGAGCCCGGAGCAAAGGTACGTCAGACCCACTTTTCGGGTTAAAGGACCCTCGAGGATTTGAGCGCGTAGGAGAGAGGAAAATGTGGTAAAAGAAGAACATTTTTTACTGCTACTGGTACTGCAGCAGGAAAATTATAATGATTGGAATTGCAATTACTTTTATGGAGAAATAGGTAGTCAGATTCAACTATAGGAGTTGCTTTTATTTTTTCACGCGCTATTTATCAATTGTTTAATATCCTAATTTTTTTAATCAGAAAAGGGTATTAAGAATAAAACTAAATTAAATTGGACAAGTAGTATCACCTGAAGGATATTTTCCCCTGGGTTTACTAGTAGATTGATCTTATCGCTAGCGAAGAACCCAACGAATTAACTGCCTTACTTCTAGGCCTTAATAATGTTTAGAAACACGTATAGTCCAATATCCATCCAAAGAAAAAATGCTAGAAAGGCCCTAAGTTAAATTAACCTGTAGAATTCTAGATGGGTAAAAACAACTTACTTTCCTTAAGGCAGAAATACTATCTTTTTCTCTAGAGAGGCAAGGTCATTGGGTCACGACCGGGTTAATGAATCATTCACACTGCGAGGCTACCGAGTTAGCGCGCTCCGCAACCCAGCTTTTATCATCTGACCCACATTCTTCCCAAGATCCCCCCCCCAGTAAGAAATCCTCTTTCTTCTCCATTCCTTTTATAATCTTAGTCGATAGGGTTAAGCTCAACTACCGCTTTCGATGTCCAGGCGCTCCATTTTGGTAGCAGTTATACTGCGCCGTCGAAGGTCCATCTTAACAACATTACAAGTCCCGGGTCAGTCTGGGAAATAGGAATATTATTTTTAAACTAATCCGTGGGACCAGTGACCTCCATAGTGTCCAAAGTAATAAGATGGTCATTAGTTTTCAAATAGATTTGCAATTAATAAACTGGTCCCGAGTACTAGTAACTCCCACTCCTTGAATTTAAAAATTGGTTCAAGCAATTAATAAACAGGTTTTGAACCAAGGGAAGTAAGCTATTTCAAAGACCGGACCCCTGGACAAGTGTTCATCTAGCCTTGGTCACTATAGAAGGTCCAGCCACCAGGGAAACTTTCAAAAACGCTTCGCAAAAAGACAAGATATCGACTAGAACTACACTAAACCAGAAACCATCCTTCTCTCTTCTCAAATATTTAATTTCGGCATCGTGAATTAATCAGAACAAATCTATCTACTTCACAAATTAAATTCTTAAATTTTAATATTATTTTAGAATCTAGGAAATCTATAGGGAATGCGACCATCTATCTCTTGTACCCTGTACCCCAAAAAATTATACATTTGCATAAAATCGAGACCAAAATAGAACCATCAGAATATATTAGAAATTGAATAAAAGAGACACGTGCCATCAAGAGAGTTCATACCACAGCGAGAATGCAATGGAATTAGCTATTCAACTCAACCGTGTTACAAACGAGTTCTGTAAACATTTCTAAAAGACTACCACTCCATATTCGCCATTAATTTTAAAAATTTCCGGGGTTTGGGGTTATTTTTAACCGCCTGTAAAACTATCCCATGTCATAGAACAGGGTTCGTACAACTTCTGGAAAACCGATTTCCCTGGGTTTCTCCAGGTTTCCCCCCCCCCTATATTTCCCCGAGTTTTCCAGGTTTTTCCCCCATATATTTCCCTGAGTTTTCCTGGTTTATTCCCCCCATATATTTCCCGGAGGTTTTCCAGGTTTCCCCCCCATACATTTCCCCGAGTTTTTCCAGGTTTCCCCCCCCAATATATTTCCCCGAGTTTTTCCAGGTTCCCCCCCCCAATATATTTCCCCGAGTTTTTCCAGGTTTCCCCCCCCCCAATATATTTCCCCGAGTTTTTCCAGGTTTCCCCCCCCTCCCAATATATTTCCCCGAGTTTTTCCAGGTTTCCCCCCCCCCCAATATATTTCCCCGAGTTTTTCCAAGTTTCCCCCTCCCCAATATATTTCCCCGAATTTTTCCAGGTTTCCCCCCATATATTTCCCCGAGTTTTTCAGGCTTTTTCCCCACATACGGAGTAATAACAACGGGAGTGGTTTTTTTATAGTTGAAGCAACCCCTTCAGAGCAAACTTACTCAAACCTCACAATTTACCCGAATTATACCAAAAATTCGAAAAAAAAAACCCTTAATTTTCTAGGTGTTTTTGTCAACTATTTATTTCCCTGAGTTGTCCAGGTTTTCCAGGTTTGTATGAACCCTGTAGAACTTTATACCCATCCCATTTTTGAACTCAAAAGCGAGCTTTTAATGGAATAGCGTATACTTCCTCCATACGCAAACGGAATACTAAAATTCGCTTTATAAAACTTTAAAAACGAGGTGACGGTTGTTATTTCTAACAATTTCTATATCAGAAAACTAATGACAAATTAATGGATTTTAAAGATTCATTCGCTTGAAGCGCGGCGGCACAAAACTCTAAAATGTCCGCGGGGTCAAAGACTCGACTCCGAGCCGGATAACTTTACAACAAATGGAGCAATCGGGCCTTGGTGGTTTATACCTACAGTATATTTATTTATCATTTTAATTATTTAAAACGCCAGAGAAGCAATATATTACCAAGAAGTAAGATACTTCTAAAAATAATCCTCCAGTTAGCCAGTCGGGAAATTTTTATTATTCGGGCGCCATTTTAAAAGATGGTGGAATATCAAGGCCCAACAGCGATAAGGCCCGTCTATGGGATATTGGGAACCAGTATACTAAATATGAGTGACATCCATTGAAACGAGTAATCAACGTTATTCCATAAATACGGGTTTTTACATTTCTGGTGGCCATTTTTCAAGATGGCGTCGGATTGGAAAAGTCTTTCTTAGCGCGTACTAACTACTTAAGAATAACGTATTTGCAAATTTTCAGCCTTGGATGATTATTATTCAGTCAGTACTTAGTAGATTATATTTCGCCTGTATGAAAGCTTTTCCATGAAAAGCAAAGTGCAGCGGGTAAAACATTTCTACAGGCGCTCGTAGGATTAACATTGACGAGTTTACCCCTGGACGTCGGCTCCAGGTACATACAATAATAAAAATGACAAAAATAACAAATAGCTTATTAAGGGATTTCCTGTTCAGATAAGTGTGGTTTAGGAGTGAGTCCCCCATATTAACTTACAATTAGTGTATATTTTTAAATTGCATCAATTTGATTAATCAGAAATTTTTAAACGTTTTAAAAGCTCACTTTTAAAAATTTACTCAGTGTTAATATTCTCCTCGTGTTTTTATGCTTTTTTGTCAGAATTTTTGTTTTGCGAGTTTTCTACGTAGAGGTTCTGTACGTTACCTCTTGAAATAATTTATTTTTACATTTGGCTATTCCTGGCCGAAACGAGTGAAAAATAAGAAGCTAATAAAATTAAACCTGACCAGAGAGTTACGAAAAAGGCCTTGGGGAATTTACCTGGTACGAAAATATGTTCTACTTCGATGGATTCTAACCAAATTAACGAATAGTTGTTTCGAAACTTTTTACGTGAATTTATTAATTTCTTACAAAAATGTTTTTAGATGATCTACCATATTGACCTTAAAGCAATTGTAATGGTCAGTCGCGTCGTGAAGGTATTAGATTTCAAAACTTTCTTCGTTAACTGAGATAATTGAGGTCATAGGTCACCGCGTACAATCTACTTAAAAACATTGTAAGAATAAATAAGCAAAGTCATTTTTACAATGTCGCTTATAATTGAATTTATCGCAATATCTACTTCAAAACAATTTCGCAATTAAAGCTACCAGGGATAGATTTAATTTTAGAAGTAGTTATGGAGAACAGAGCAATCTGGGCGCGCGTCAAAATCCCGGACCAACGTATTTTTCGCCGTCCCCTTCAGCAACGTCATCAAAACGTAGTTTAAGTGAGCCAATAAGATAATTTAAACTTTTCCTTACTTGTTGGAGGGAGGGGCTCTATGAGTCGGACTGAAGTAAATACTAAGCGTTCTCCATTCCTACTTCTAAAATTAAATCTTTTTCAAAAACTATCGGATGAATTTCGCTTCAGTTTACATGTCCGCGTATTTCGTAAAATTATTTAATATTTCATTTCGATAAATAATCAATTGAATAATAATAATAATAATAATCTAAGCTTGGTCTAGGAAGGGATGTCCACACTAAGTCAACTCGCGACTTATTTACAGGTGGGCCCCTTTACAGTGCATAGAGGGGTGGTGGCTAGCCCCTATGCCACAGCTAACCTACAGCGCCCTATACTAACTATTACCGTTAACCTCTGCAAGTTTTTGAATTCAACCCTCTTTAAGAAGAAAAATATATTTTTTATAAATGAATTTATGCGTAAAACCCAGATTAAACCAGAACGAAGAAGAAGAATTTCCCTTTCATCTACCTGTTTGCCATTAAAGAATTCCCCAGACGATTGGAGCTAACAACGTTAGTAAAGACAACTAGGAAAAGGGGAGAGAGGGTGAAAGAGGAAAAAAACCTTCATCCCAGAGGCGTCGCAAAGATGAGGCGATGCATGGATGGGAAATTTCCAGGTAGAAGGGAGGAGGAGGTGAGCTAAGGCTACACACGAAGTGAATCAAGGAAATTTCCGTTTATTTTCTCATTTTCAAGTACCCGCTCTTCCTACCAAGCAATCTAGTTCAAAATGAAACGATGAATGAAGCGGACGACGGAAGGCAAGAATAGACAACACGAAACAAGATAAGCAAGTCGGATTATGGCTCCCAACTTAAAATATTACTGTTCTAGTTACTATCAATCACTAAATAAAACAGGAATGCATACAGATAATAAGAATCATTGTGCAGTTATCCATTTTCTCAACGCATCTATATAGTCGGAATTTGTGGGAAAATACTGCAATGTATGAATGAGGTTTAAATGACAATTCCAATAACAACTTTCAGTGAAACAAAAACCAACACACAGATGTGAGGCAACCCTCTTAAGTTATTTACTTCGCGCTAAGAGGATAGCGCGACCATGATCCAAGCAGAAGACCCTATGCTAATTAGTCGACGGGTTTAGACAAAGTCAAGAAAGTGAAACCAACAAAACACCTCCTTAAAGCTTGGAACGGACATAAGACAAATTCCTGCCACCACAACCACCGTGCCTTAATAAATGTTCTAAAATTTATAAAACTTAAAGCAGCTTGCGAACAGCCTAAATACTCCTCCCTGTTTCAAAAGGGATTCACTGTATGTGAAAAGAAACCAAAATATTCATTCATTCATTCATTGTCTATTAGGGGACCGCTGAGGTCTGGTGATTTTGAGGCCGCACGATAAGAACGCCTCTCTGAAACGGCAATGCCCATCTCACGATAGGGACGTCTGAAACCCACTGCGATACCCATCTCGTTGACGAAAAGGTAGCTAATAAACCCCGTCCTACCAGCCACAGTAATTCAACACAAACCCGAAACCGTTCTAACCTCCAAAGATTAAAAAATATACCCCAATTCTTCCCATTCACAATCAAAACTCGAACGAGGCTCTCTTTAGTTTATCAGGAGAAGCGGTATAAAAAACATTTTATCATTGAAGAGAAGACGAGTTCAGTTTGTTCCTACATATAGCAAAAAAGGGATTAGGTCACTTAGGAGTGGTATTCGCCAAAGTATGTAGTCAGCCAGTCAGCCTCCACTTTTTCCCATCGGGGATCAGGTAAAGAAAATATACAACCATGCACTACAAACTACACCCATACGTATAACTGTTTCGTCTAGTCAAGAAGCGATATCTAGTTTAATAGGGAGAAGGTATAAGATGCCTAAGTATTCGCGCGCCATAGTCCCAGTCCCCCTTTCAAAATACAAGGGGGGACGTACAGGAGGCGCCGGGCTATTTCGCCTCTCCTCAGTCGGAAAATACGTAATTTTCGTCATTCGCGTCGCGCTGACGTGAGTTTTCAAGAACCAATGAGATGCTGGTTGTAATTTAGAGGCGGGGTTTTAACTCCAGACCTACGTTTGGACTGGAGATAAAGCTGGAAATGTGGCGAATTTATACCTACTCCCTAATAAACTAGATATCACTTCTTGGTATAGAATCGAGTTGGAAGAAAATAAATGGTTTGCCCTGATCAGCGATCCATGTAAAGAGGCGTGGGAAAAAATAAGAGAGAAGAAAAACAAACATATTGTTTGCTCCTACAAAATATACGGTTCCAATATTTGGACATATCTTAATTAGAAAACGACAAAATTTGAATTTCTAATTAGCTTTTTTAAAAAAAGCTGGATGTATAAATGTGTACATTTCTTTTACGTACCTACGTCATTACTTGTAATGAAATAAATTATTTCTGGGAAATGAAACGAAGACTTTATTTGGTTTCATTTCATCTCACATTAGAGTATGACCCTAATACTTCGTTTAAACATTGATGAGCTTAAGATAAACTCGGGAATCATTTTTTTTGGGGGGGGGGGTTGCTTAATGCTAATTAAATTTACAGGGTACTAATTTGAAGATGACGCATGCACCTATTTCCCAAAAAAAACGAATTGGATTCTTTATAACTCCAAAAATTATTTCGGTTGGTATTAAGTTCTAATTTTTATGAATTCCGGTTTTAAAGGTAGATTTGCATTTAATTAACTTATTAATTATGTCTATTAATAATATAGAAAATTTTACAAGTTGGGGAACTTAGTAGTAAGTAGTATTTGGGGTCTCAGGGTGTTAAAAGTTATTATGGAGTAAAAAACAGAAGACGACTATAATTAGAAACCTTTGATGCCAACCTCCCATAACGAGTTCATAGGTTATGATGGCTGTCTTTTATACAGGGTATTTCTGATAAGTCTGCCATAAATTAAGTGGAATGTGCTTTGGGCGATTTATGAGTCGAAAATTTTCTATGCCATTTTGCCATCAGGGCCAAAGTTTTCAAGTTATGATTGCAGTATTTACGGATGAACCCTTTAATTAAGAAACTGAACAACAATGCTAATTTAAAAAAACAGTGGTGCGGAAGGCAAAATCACCAAGAACATTTTCGACTTAATATCAATCAAAGAACATCCCGCTTAATTTATGCTAGACTTATCAGAAACACCCTGTATATGACCCCTTAAATTTAAATAATTAACTCAGAGCTAATGACAATATGAATAAGTGGAAAATGCCCATAGAACTCAGTTTCCTTTAGTCTATCTATAAAATATGAATGTTAAAATTGTTTTATTACACTTCCTTTTCTATAAAATTAATATACCCTACTTTAATTTCAAATTAACCGCCGTGGATACTTTAATTGAAATTCAGTATAAATTTATCTACTTATCTTTATAACTACATACCTTCAGGGTGTATAGATAAATTAGTCTCGTTAAGCCTTAAAGAAAAATAGCGTTACGTGGCTTTGCATAAAATTGTAAGTTATATAAGTGTATCAGTAATTTAAAATCATTACGCAATAGTCTTTCCCGGTAATAAATTTAAACCCATCCTTGAGTCTAAATAAGGCGTGCATCCCTAGCTGGTAACCTACGTTAATCAAGGCCTGTGCGCGGTAGGGGGAAACTTTCAAGAAACGAGACTTCTTATTCTCTCTATTTTACCGCGAGATGGCATTGATAGCATGACCGAAAATGAATACTTCAAATTCCAAGCGCGAGAAAACGAACATTTAAAATTCCTTAATTCCAGCTAATAGCGCTCTCAGGTGAGAGAATTCGGCAACTTAAATTGCCAAACGAATAATAAAAAAATCGGCGTCAAACACAGGCCTTGATTAACGTAGGCAACGATATATTCTACAATCAACCGCAAACATATAGCTCCTTTCCAGCGCCTTTTTAGTCAATTCCCTAAAACACAACGCGTATAAGAGAACTAACCCAAACTAACGGTAAGCAAATATTCCCAGAAACTTACATAAAAGAGCCGGGGAAACTCAGAGACGAGAGGGAGAATGGAGTGAGTTAATAATAATAATTCAACGTGAACCCTACAACATACAAGCATGCATGCATGCATGCATGCATGTAGGCCAAAATAGGCTTAGCTCTAGAAGCTATACGCTGCTGAGGAGAATCGGCGAAATTGAGGAGAGACCATGGGGAAGAGAACTCAACTCTAGCTCTCTCTCGTTCGTTATTGGTTGGGTTCTCTTTAATGAAAACGCATGCGTTGTAAAGATGCCAGTCTCTATTGCCATATCGCAAGACGCCAGAGCAAAATTCATGTAACTCCATGATATAAATAAAGTTGCCCTCCATAATTTGAATATTAAAGAGTGTACGATATTAACCGTCTTCGGCAATGGGTACCCTATTCTCTAGAATCATAATTCAAGTTTGTTGCGCGAGGAAAGTTATCAGACATTTATTTTAAAATTAGGCTTAACACCTAGAATTTTAAAATTGGTTTTGCAGAACGAGCAACTACAAGTTGACGTACACGTTTCATTCAAATGGTACATTTTAAAGAATCTTTAACTTATTATATTTCATATTTACATTACACCAATGAAGTGAGGTGAGGTAGGACATGACCTCTGTCCCGACCTCTGTCCCTTAAAAAACAAAACCAACAAAGGCTATTATATTTTGTATTTACAGCTATGAGATAAAGTAGGGTAAAACCCCTGACCCTCATAAAATCAGACAAACAAAAATTATTTATTTACCAACATAAAACACAACTAAACTAAAGATTGAATATAAAATCAACTATTTCATATCCATTCTTTGTTTAGACATAAACAGGCATAGATAAAATGATTTCCCTATAGTTTCCACAGCATAACCTTTAACCGCAGTTACGACATATTCCCATTAAACTCGCTTCATAAGCGTCTGTCCACACTGCATGGCAAATAAACCTATTGTACATTATGAATTCCCCTATATATAGTAGTAAATATACCAAGGGAAGAAAGACGGTACAAGGCTATACAGTACAATTCCTTCTACCAAAATCCTCCTGTCATATACACTTAATCGCGCCCAGAGAGAAAATAACGCTACGAAAGGTAGATTGTAACAAACCTAATAGGTAGAAACGGGGAAGATATTCTGTAGGTCAACAGTACATGGTAGAAAAGGGAGATGAGGGGGAGGGGGGGAAGAGATATCGTACCTAGCTGAAAAACGGAGGTTAGGCCTAAACAGAACAAACTCCGAGAGATCTCGGATCAGTCCCTACCGGTTCGCTTCAGTTGGGAGAACCAAAGTTGTATTCAAGTGGAGGAAACGAAGTCTCTAAAATCACTCACTTTCTCTCGAACACTCACTACTACCGTCTTCGTCGTCTGGTTCGCGAACGAACGAGTATTCGCTACATTACGATACGACACGACTCTTGACAGTTTAACCGCGTACCAAGAACTAAACCACATACACTATTCTTCGATTATTTCTTAATTCTAAACGCCAATTTTAATTAATTAGTTTAGTCGTTATTAGTTAAATAAAAACAGGTTTTTTAACGGATTTCTAAACTCTCTTCACAATTTGTTTTTAAAGTTGCTTTATATTAATTGAAAAAGGAGCAATTTTAGTTAGAGCGTGAAGTATTAAACGGAGGAATCGTATTTGAACACTGGACATAAGAGTAATTGAGAGATGCCATTGAGTTTGAACCCGGGAGTTTTTCAGAGTGTCGTGGTGGTCACTTTTTTGACCATTCTAACGCCACACACGACTGGACCATCGCGAACGGTATCAGGAGCTTATCTTATCGATTTTGCTGACGTTTTGAGAAGCAAAAATTCCGCAAATGTCAAACGAGAAGGTAAGATAAAAATTATGAATTTCGGGTATAACTTATAATTTTGAACATATAATTTTTTTTGTTGTTCGTTCTCTTTAAAATGAATTACATATTACGACAGCATTTACTACAATATTTTATAAAAATTAACCTAAAGATCATATTAGATTATTGAACTTTGGCTCTTCACTTAAAAGGAACCGTAAAAGCTCTTAGAAAATACTTCTTGTTTATTGTTTATTATCTGGCATGCAAATTTTAGTAGTTATTGTTACGATTTTTGTCTGAAACGACCGCGATAGAGAGGTACGTGTCATATTTCCGCAACTAACACCGTTGACTATCTGATTGAAGCGTTAAGGCAAAGTTGGGTATGTGGGTGCATCTATATAAAATTTCCTAAGGTGTCTTTAGAAGTTTTCAATGGCTGTGTTTAGGGGAAGCATCCCACCAGGCTGAATTTCGCCATATATTTCTTATAGGGCCCCTGTAGAAATGTCTTTCCCTCTGAACACTAAAATATTAGAGTTGTAAAATATGTAAAACTATACTAGTAAGCCAAGTTAATTTATAATTAAATCGTTAGGATCGTTATTGTAAATGAAGCAAGACTTGAGAGCTTTGAAAATCGATTTTAAATATAAATTTAAAAATTAGTGGTATAAAAGATCGAAAGAGAAGAACTAAAAATAATAAAAGAACGGATTTTTCAACATAATTATATTGAAATAATGAATGTATCTTGATTAGGTTTATTTTGAAGAAATCATGACCAATTTAATTAAATCGTGATTAGATGTATATTGAAAAATTAATTACCGATCAAATCGTGATTAGATGTATATTGAGAAATTAATTACCGATCAAATCATGATTAGATGTATAATGAGAAAATCATGACTAGAGTGATTAAAGAAAACATGCCTGGTTTGATTAAATAGTCATAAAAATAAAACAAAATCATGACTAGAGTTTGATTGAGTAAAACATGCACCATTGTAATAATATTGAGATACTATGATTGAACGTTAAAACAGTGATTACATTGATTTTAAACTTTCACATAATTATATAACGCTCCCTAATCAAAAATGGTCAACCCCTGGGGGGGGGGAATCCATAAATTTTAACCTTCTCCTAATCTATACGTATCTATAGACTTATTGGGAATATTACGTACAGGATTAAACCAATCAGATATCTAAATAACTCTCTAGAGACTTCCTTAATTCCCGACTCAAAACTTCAATATTTGGGTTTAGGGAGGATAAGCTTTTGGGGCAAAACTCAGAATGGCTCTAGGACGATACTAAACATTCCAGAAATAAGATTATGGGTTGCAAACGTCGCAATTAGCGTGAAGGAAAGACGCGTAATCCAGCCTAACAAGCAACGGGACTCAAATAAAGCCCGAAATAAGCGTAGAATTGGAAAAAAAGCGGGAAAAACCACCAAAACCTCTGAATTTTAACCAATCAAAATGTCCCAATTAGGGTTTTTGGGGATTTGTTATTCCGTCTAACAATGCAAGTTGGGTAAATGTTGCTTTTTTTTTAACTGAGAAAATGTGGAAAAATAAAGCCGGATTTTGAGGTTATTTTTGAATAATATTGAGGGAAGTTTCAACATAATTAGTTTCGGGTTGATTTGGAAAGCATTTAAATGAGATTTAACTGCGTAATTAGCAAAATTAGTCTCGCAATTTTTGAAGAATTTTAAATTTCAACATAATTAGTTTAATTATTCTTTAATTAAGAACACATTTCGTTGTGCCTTAATAAGCTACACGCCAAACTTGATAAGTACTATTTTAAATTAGATTTAATAGCGTAATTAACAAAAATAGTGTCGCATGTTTTTGAATAATTGGGAGTTACAACATAATTAGTTTATTCTTTTTGGGTTAATTAAGAACGCATTATTTCGTTCTCACTTAATACGTCACATGTCAACTTTAATAACTACTGTTTCTAATTAACAAAATTAGTGTTACAAAAATATGTAGCAACAATATTAAAATCCGAGGGGCTAATCACTAACATATTTTTCTGCATAAGAGATTAATTGCGGCTTACATTTAATCGAGCCGAGTTTACTCCACAAACACTTTAAAACCGCTTTGAGCCCTTTTGGAAAGACCAGATAAATTTTTACCTGGCTAGAGAGCTTGTTTTGATATGACATGAGAATATCCTGAACTATTTTCATAAAGGGTTTCGACGTTTGACAACAAAATGATGACACATTTCGACTTTTTCAAAACTGTTCAAAAACAGTAAACAAGCCATCAGAGAGACAATACAGGGGTTTCTGATAAGTCTGCCATAAAATAATGGGGATGTTCTTTGGGAAATCGATTTTGAGTCGAAAATGTTAACTATGACATTTTGCCCTAAGGGTCACCGTTTTCAAGTAACGTTTTGAGTATTTATTAATTTAATTAAGAAACTGAAAGACAATTATTTCTAAGTTAATTAAGGGGTCATCCCTAAAACACTCAAATCATAACTCGAAAACAGTGGCCCGGACGCCAAAATGGAGATAGAAGTTACATTTTCAACTCAAAATCGCCCAAAAATCATGCCCCTTAATTTATGCCTGACTTAACAGAAACACCCTGTATGCCCTTTAACCTTAACACTGACGTATCACGAATACAACTGACGGGTACCTCGGTAGACAATCCAAACAGTGGATTTTACAAAATAAGATAAAAAAAACCTGTATATGACGATTTATTTGTTTTAACATTATAGAAATATTTTCCGACTTTGGTCGTCGACTTTGAAATTAATTGCAAGGTCATATTATACTAGTATAAGGGTTAGGGTCCAAGGGGACAATCCCATTAAGGGCGTAAATTATCACTAATAAAATAGGGTCATTTTTCAGCGAGCAACATAAGGGGATCCACACCCAAAAACAAAGAGAATAATAATAATAAAAAAATAATAGATATAACACTTTTATTTTGTAAAGGCTGCTGATAATGAAAACAGAACGCGCGAATGTCAGGTTTCCATTAGCATAAAGGGCTTTGAAACCAAGAAAAAATGAGATATAAAATTATGTTATGACTTAAAGTTCAGTGTAATTTCCCCATACACAAATTAATTAAACTTATATTACGAAGGACAAGGCATTGAGTTGTAACAAAAGTCAGGCAGTTTTGAAATACGCGCATATTTTTTAATATGACCATAAATTCCGTTCGAGGTTTTCAAGTTAATGTATGCAAAGCCAGGGGGGACGACACTAGTAAGAAGTAATTTTCTACATAAGATATATTCCATAAGTTTGTCACTGGTTACAAACTTAAGCTTTTCATGAAGTGACGCAGGCGAAACATCATAGATTTTCGTAAAGCGATGCCTGGTGAGGCGTTGTCAAAGGCTTAGTACAGCCTAAATAGGAAGATGACTGCCAAACTACCGAGTGTAGCACTTCAATTCTCGTTTGTCATTCTCGAACTAACTTTCAGAAAGTCCAGCGCTAGCATTATGAAGTATAGGTAGTGTCATACTTATGGAACACACATCTTATAAATTTATGGTACTTCACCATCCCTTTATTGAACGAAAGAAGCTGAACATGTAGTCTATATACGACAAAACGACTAAGGCTTAACAATACCAAATGCAACAGGCTAAAATCGAAATACCCTTTCAACTCACCGAGACTAAGCTATTGATTTTTACAGATAAAGCATAATAAATCAGAATGTATCCTCGGTAACTCAATATGGAATTATTTCATATATTCCAGGAAGACTGGCGCCTTCAAATTATCGAAATTATTATAAATTTATTTACTCGAAAAACAATTTAATTTTTTAGTATCTGACTTGAATAGTTAATTTACCACACTATAACTTTAGCTTCCATTTTGATAGAAGCCACAATCAAATAAATTGCCTACAGAACGGTATTTAATTTTGGTTTTTCCAAAAATTTGATTGGTAAATTTACCGGTTTAAGGGTGTTTTTGAAAAGTCCATCAATAATGAAGGAGCGTGTTTATTGGACCATTTTGAGTTGAAAATGTTCTATGTTATTTTGCATTCCAAGCCACTGTTTTCAAGTTAGCATTGGAGTAATTTACGTATGACCCCTTAAATTTAATTAGAAAATTGAAATACAACTGTAATTTAATTAAGGGATCATCCCTAAAACATGCAAATCATTACTCGAAAACAGTGGCTCGGACGTCAAAATGTCATAGAACATTTTCGACTCAAAGTAGCCCAATAAACACGCTCCTTCATTATTGATGGACTTTTAAGAAACACCCTATTACGTGGTTTAATAGACTATATACACGTGAAAAAAATAAATTTTAAATCACCAATGTTCAGGGCGGTATTTAATTTAGTTTTTTAAAAAATTTGAAGTATTATTTACCGTTTTTAAGGTATTTTCGCACCTATAGTTACACTACCCCTTCAGCTTCCATTTTGATAAAAGCCACAATCAATCTAGCCTGCACAATACCGCAAACTTATGGCGAAACAGTAAATATCATTCCCAAAAACCCAATTAGGCGATTAAAGACTCAACAGTATCATAGATTCCATCCGAAACAAATAACTTAAGCGAAACCTTCAACGAAAAAAAAACCCAATCTCCAAATAAGTATCTTTATCGAGTTCATCTCTAAGCATTTTCCTCCATTTCCCCATGCAGCACACTGTAGAGACGCCGCCTAACTCATGATCCAGAATTCCTGGATCTGGGTGTAACACTATCTTTATCAAGATACTCTCGAAAATAAGGATCTGTTGATCGGCAACGTATTGTAACCGAGAGTTTTCGATAAGTACATTGATCGTGTCAGAAACACCTCTTCCGTAATACGCGAGATCCGAGGAAGAAAAAAAGGGGTTGCCGTGAAAGAAAAAAACATATGAAAGAGGAGGTATGAAAAAAGAAAAGAAAGCGTGCACTGTCTAGTAATATTATCCAGAAAACCTTGGGCCTCCCCTCCCCTTCCCTTACTCTAGAGACGCGTTTTTATTCTCAAGTCTCTCACAGCGTACGAGAAATAAATCAACCCTTTCTAAGGAGTTTTTAACCTGTTAAGGCCTACATTTCTATATTAGTAAAATCAAGAACGGATTCATGCTCATATCAGCATGAATACGTTCTTGGTAAAATGTAACACTTGGGATAGTAAATACTATAGTTCAAATAAAGTATTCTCATAAACCTACAACACCTATAACCCTTGACCCTTTTCTCTCCCGTCCATCATCAGAGACACCCTGACCTGACCGAGTCATTTACTCAATCAATTGATTATTCTTATTCTTCATTACCTTCGCCGGTAACCAGTTTAGATACTTCCAGGAATACATATACAGCCAATAGGAATAATTGTGCGAACATATCTCCCACGTTAATTTCTATGCGGGGTTTGTGGGCGGGGCTTGAGAACTTACTATCCGTCTAGTCTCGTAATTCTGACGTCTTTATAACTGATTCTATTGGTTGGTAGCAGCGCGAGGTTGAGTAATTCGCGCTAGGTTGAGTAATTCGCGCTAGGTTATACGCCAGGGTGTTTCTGATAAGTCTGCCATGAATTAAGGGGGATGTTCTTTGGGTGATTTTGAGTTGAAAATGTTCTATACTTTATCTCCATTTTGATTGCAATAAGGGTCACTGTTTTCAAGTTAAGATTGTCCAAAGTATTTTACGGATGACCCCGTTAAATTTAATTAAGAAACTGAAAAAGAATCATTTCTAATTTAATTAAGGGGTCATCCCTAAAACACTCAAATCATAACTCGAAAACAGTGTCCCTTGTGTCAAAATGAAGATAGAAGTTACATTTTCGACTCAAAATCGATCCCCCCCAAAGAACATCCCCCTTTAATTTATGCCACCAGACTTATCAGAAACACCCTGTATAATTGATGAAGAAAATTGTTTGCCATAACTTTCAATTTAGGTTAGAGCTATGTACATTTTCCAACCGAATCGAAGCAAAACAAACCTTTTTCAATCTTATTATACCAAACATTTCCTCACTTTGGAAAAGGTTAAAGGTGCATTTTTCTCTTATAACATCACACACAAATACACGCACTCTAAAAAATAAATGAAGAAAAGCGAAAACAGAATCAAACAAAAAATCCATGAAAGAAAAATGAAACGTTGTTTTTAAGATCAAGATAAAAATTCGCGAGGATGTGTTGAGGAGAAACGGAGCGAAAAACCAATTAAGAAAAATACACATATACATTTTCCTTCGCTTCAATATAAATGGACCGTGATCTCAAGGGTATTAGACTAATTATCTTTTATCAAAAATGGTAATATACAAAAATTCACTTCAGTAAAGATATCCCGGAGAAATTTCAAAAAGGAAAGTGATTTTAAAAATATTTACCCTCGTTTTACGCTCGCATTATCCCACCAGTTCATCCTTAAGCCTAATTTGAATTGACGTAACGCGTACACGTCATCCCTAATTGTTCTAGGCTACACCGCATACGACGGGGGCATCTGCGTAAGATGGATTTTCATCTTTCAAAATGGTTTAAATTTAAGAAAATTTATAAACTTGCAATAATTGGGGTATATTACAATGAACTAGAGGCTAAAACTTTTCGCACGAACCGGGCCTACTTTTTGTGCCAAAAATATTTCCTAACTTTTGAAACTTAGCTACATTTAATACCAAAGGCAAATGGACAATTGAAGACACCAACGCTTGTTAACATAAGTTTATCTATATCTATACATGTATAAATCAAAGTCCAGACAGACTGACTTATAATCAACGCCCTGCCCAAACCGCTTGCCCTAGAAGGCTGAAAATTTGCAGGACCGTTATTCGTAAGTAGTAGGCGCGTACTAAGAAAGGTTTTTCCAATCCGCCGCCATCTTAATAAATGGCGCCCAGAAATGTAAAAAATATTCTCTATGCAAGTCCGCGCGTTTCAACAGATTTCAAAAATATTTAGTACAGTGGTTTCCTTTAACCCATTGACGGGCTGAATGGTCTTTCGGGTTCGATTTGTTGCCATCTTTTAAAATGGCGGCCAGAAATTTAAAAACCCTTCTTTATGGAATAATGTTAGCATGAAAAGTAATAAAAAATGTCCCGACGGGCTGACGGGCAACGCAGAGTGCCTTCGCTCCTAGGATGCTACAAAAATCTATGACCTACGTCACTTCACGAAAAGCCCTCATTAACCAGTGACACACTTATGGAACACATCTTATAAACTCGTGGTGTTAACAAAAGAAGACGTAGGTTTTAGGCAGAACGGTGTGGGTGTTAAAACCATTTAAAAATGAACGTAATTAGTTAAACAAACACTGAAGAGAGCCGAGATCGAACTTAACCAAAGAGGAAAACTATTCAAAAGAATACCAGATCCCTTAGGCCTAGTACCAATTTCTTACCAGTGCTGGGATCTACAGGAGACGCAGGTGCACCGATGAAAAAGCTCCCGAAATAGATGGAAAATTGCATGCCCATTCATCTATCGCTATTGTCTACGTATATATATCCAATACCCAATAGTTCGGATAACTTCACGTTTTTTCGCCAACTGCTTTCTCTCTCTCCCTCCCTCTCTCGTCTCGGTAATGAAAGACTATATATTGAAGTAACATCAAGAAGTGATATCCAGTTTATTAGGGAGGAGGTATAAGATGCTTAAGCATACGCGCGCCATAGTCCCAGTCCCCCTTTCAAAGTACAAGGGGGAACGTAAAAGGAGTCCGGGCTACTTCGCCTCTCCTCAGTCGGAAAATACCCAATTTTCGTCATTCGCGTCGTGCTGACGTGAGTTTTCAAGAACCAATGAGATGCTGGTTGTAATTTAGAGGCGGGGATTAACTCCGGACCTACGTTTGGACCGGAGATAAAGCTGGAAATGTGGCGAATTTATACCTCCTTCTCCCTAGTAAACTAGATATCACTTCTTGGTAGCATCAAGCTCTTCCACGTGGCCCACACCGATTGAAGATATTGGAAAAACATGAAGCTTCTAGTTATACGTTCAAAAGAGCAAGATGGGTTACCTTAAAACCAAGGCGAATGCTTTGATGAGTTTTGTTAATTCGATTTAACCATTCATGCTTATTCCCTTTTATAGCCAGATGGCAGATAATGTTTATTTAAAGGCCTAAAATAAACTTTCAGCTTTGTGTTTCATCTTTAGGCCTACTGATTGAAACGGACTTGCACTCTATAGCTTATTGACTCAACAAAGGTCTGATAACACAAAGAAACCTCTTTAGTGATAACTCTACGCCATAAAACGTGGCAAAGAAATGGAATATGGACAATTTGCTTTTCAAGTAACGGGCTTCTAGTCATACCATCTTTCTTTATAACGTTTGGTTTCTATGGTTTCTGCAAAAAAAAGCTGGAGAAAAAGTAACGTTCCATTGGCCTATATTCTCTTTGACTGGCCGGCTGACCCTTAAGGCGATCCCAAACGCGGCAAAAAGCTAGAGCCCAACTGCTCGTCCTTTCCAATCGAGCTAATGGAAACCCCAACCCCAAGCAGACTCCCTTTGGTTCGCTGGACTGCATGGCCCCACACTTTCCCCGGGGCCCCTCTAAACCTAATATTCCACCATAGAGGATATACAGTTGAGGAGAAGACACTTTACCCAGTAAGGCATAAGGGAATATCTCAACAAAATTTTACTATTCATTTCCGGTTCCCCCCCTGGCTGATTACCTCCTGTAAAAGACATATCATTATTGACTAAAAACTGTCATCTGTTTTACATTATATCCTCTATGAATGCGAGAAGTGATAGTAAGACAGAGGTAACTACTTGGCTACCAATGAAACAAGAGTCTCGGAAGTAGGTCCAAAAGATTTATCAAGAACTGTCTACTCCTCAATTGTATATCCTCTTTGTTTCCACCACCAATACCCCTTTAGCTTTAGCAGTTTTGTTGTAAAACGGCTAGGAGGGCCGTAAAGCCAAAACAGAGACGCGAGTGGCCAAAAACGGCAACAAAAAATAAACCACGCGGGAGAGCGTGAATTCACGTTGCATGGAAGAGAATTTCAGCTTGTTGTGCGTGTTGCTATGGCAACCGTTCCATTCGTCTTTCCAACGTTATAAACGTGTTCGCGGCGAGTTAGTTAATAATGCAGTACCCTTATCAGATAGGTTATTTTTTATTTCGTTCCCCCATTTAATCTTTATTCACGGTTATTTAACGAATGTTTTACACTAAGCCTCGGCTATATAATATTGTGTTGGTCGGTTGGTTTGACGCTCATTCTTCTAGCGGCGTGCACGAAACGGTACTAATTTGCGTATACGGGGAAAGGTTTACCGTTTTCCAATGTTACTTGACACCGCACATTCGGGTTAACGGCGTCATACCCTTACGTTATATCCACGGCCAAGGCTTACGTAGTTAGGGGGGATATAAATTATGTTTTATTCCAAACACGTCCCACCGCTCGTTCGCCACCGTCTCCGGCCAGCCAGCTCTTTTGTATGGATAGATGTTGGTTATACGTGAGACTGGCCGTCAGCTTTTACAGGTGCTATATGCCTTTTATCTGTTTGATAAAGGGCAGGAAGAAAGACAAGAAAAAAAAAACAAAAAAAAACCCGAATATTTTGGCGGGATATACCTATAAAGGAAATGCTAAAATATATATAGTATAGATATATCGTTTTAGGTATGAAACGCCCTCAGCATAACTACCGACTAACTTCATATCAACACTTTTCACGTCTAAAATACAGCATTCAATTTTATTTTATTCCCTTGCATACCTAAGTACTTTTATACTAATTAAAATGTCTAATTAGTAATTACTTGTCATAACTTTAAAATTAAAATATAACCAAACGTTCATTATCTTTTCAATAGACGTTAAGTATATAATTTCATCAAAATTGTCATAGTTTTAGGTATTTAAATTAAATTAAAATGAAGTTTCTAAATAGCTCACTACTGAAAGTTAATGGTAAATTAACCTTCCAGAAATTACCCCAAAATGTATAAACTGAACTCGTGTTTGTAATTAATTAGGTCAACCAAAAATATTAGAGAAATTTGGGAAAATTGGCTGTTTACAAGTGGACCAGAAATTAAAACTGGTTTTATTAACCTATATTAAATTTTACCGGTTGATAGGGAAAATCAAGTCATTTCTTTTTATCGCTTACTCTACTAGGCATAATTTTAAACATCTTTTAAATTCAATAAAACCATGATTAATAAGGGATGAACCATAAAGTTAAAATGCTACGGGTCTGTAATAAGACGACATTTACAGGTTTTGTGGTAAAGGGTTTGCGAACCCGACTTTGAGTAGTAGATCAACCAAACCACTTCTAAAACCTTGGCTTTAATTTAAGTTACTTGAATCAAGAAGCGATATCTAGTTTACTAGGGAGAAGGTATTACTGGCCTTAGCATTCGCCCACCATAGTCCCAGCCCCCCCCTTTCAAAATACAAGGAGGGACGTAAAAGGAGGACGGGCTATTTCGCCTCTCCTCAGTCGGAGAGTACGTAATTTTCGTCATTCGCGTCGCGCTGACGTGAGCTTTCAAGAACCAATGAGATGCTGTTTATAATTTAGAGGGGGTTGATTAACTCCGGACCTACGTTTGGACTGGAGATAAAGCTGGAAAGATGGCGAATTTATACCTTCTCCCTAGTAAACTAGATATTGCTTCTTGGTATTAGACAGTTTTCAGCCTCTCATTCCCTATAACGTAGGCTATTTAATCTTAAAAATAGGCCTATATTTTACTTAAACTAATGAAACTCGTTCGAGGACCGATTTAGGGTTAGGAACTACACGATTGTGCAATTGATTCAGTCCTAAATAGACATTCGTAACGACAGTTCTTTGTCTTGCATTCTTCCCTTTGAGACAGCCGACATTACTTAATCTAAAAATAGACCTATTATCCTTAAATCGGTGAAATTTGTTCGACAATCGATTAAGGATTTAAGCTTAAGAATAGCAATATATTTTTCAATTCATTTAGTCTTAGGTATATTTGTAAGGACAGTTCTAGAGGTTTGCAATCCATTTAAGGCATCAGACATCAATTCATCTTAAAAATAGGCCTATTTTTCCTTAAACTGGTTACATTCGTTCATAAATCGATTTAGGCTTAAGAATAGTAATATCTTTCAATTCATTTAGTCTTAGACAGATCATATTTGTAACGACAGTTCTAGATGTTTGCAATCCATTTACGGTACCAGTCATAATGCACTTAATCTTAAAAATAGGCCTATTTTTCCTTAAACTGCAGAAATTCGTTCATAAATCGATTTAGGCTTAAGAATTGTACGATTTAGCAATTGATTTAATCATAATCAAAGACACTAGCAACATCAGGGAGCCCACTCTTAAATTTAAATTCCTTATAGGAAAAATAGGAATTTTTTTCCGGAATTATAGGATTTTATAGGAGAAAAAATGTGTTTTTATAGGAAAATATAGGACTAAAAATGCTCATGTATGATACAAATTTGGGGCTTAAACTTTGTAGAAATATCCCAAAAAGTAAAAAATAACAAATTGGATTTTACTTTGAAAACTCAGAAGAACTTAATTAAAATATAACATAATATAATATATAAAAAATCCTAAGCGAGCTCCACAATTTCGGTGTCTATTCATATGTGACCTCGATAAAAAAAAGCTAAATTTTGATAAATCTGATGCTAAACTATACGAAAACTTCGACTAAGTCAAAAATATAGGATATTATAGGACCTTTCATGAAATTATAGGATAATATAGGACAGGTTCAAAAATATAGGAATTTATAGGAATTATAGGACCGGTGGGCTCCCTGCAACATCTTTTAATCCTGTTTCGCATTTAAGGCAGACTATAAAACGTAACCTTAAAAATAGGCCTAAACCACTCATTTCGAGATTGAGATTGAGAATGGTTTCAGATCAGATAACCGGATAAACCGGTTATAGAAAAAGAAGTATTTGGAGCAGAAATTTCGTGCAATGACCAGGCATATATAAAAGTATAACAACAAACGTTTTGAGCCTCGTTTTTAAAAGGTATATATAAGCAAACTCTTCTTATCCTCTCTGTTCAAAACGATATACGTTATAAATCAATGTCCCGCATTCACGGCCTCGCAACGCAACACAGCACACAGAACGGTCACACACACGCGATGGTCCATAGCTGATATAGAGGTCAACCGGACCGTTGAATAAAGAGAGAAAGAAAGAAAACAACATGAACTCGAACATTTATCCCATAAATATTGATCTATATACTTCGGTGTGTGTCAAATCATTAATTCTAGAGAGAAAAATAAATAAATTCTTCGTTACGCTACTCGATAACAAAAGCAACAATTCTTTTTGAGAAAATATGTCTGACAGGGAAGTAATTGGAGGTCAAATGTTACAGTCAAACATTAGTGAAAAATGTCTGTGTGCCCTCCATCCCGATAACGGGGGGGAGATACTTCCTCCGACAAAGTGGCGCCTGATATCACTCATCTACGAATTCCCCTCTCCACTGATGTCGATGTTGAAAGCGAATCAGCCATAAATCAAATCAGAATACTTATATATAAGGAAAGGAATCGGGAAGATATTGGAGATACAAGATGGTCAAACCACGTATAATTGCTGCTCTTGGTCGACGGAAAGACAGTCATCTGTTAAAGACTGACGAACTAATCCTTGGAAGTGTAAAATTGAGGATCTATCCATTGTTCAAAATATACAGGGTGTTTCTGATAAGTCTGCTTAAATGAAGAGTGATTTTGAGTGGAAATTGTTCTATGACATTTTGCCGTCCGGGCCATTGTTCCCGAGTATTGATTTGAGTATTTTAAGGACGACAACTTAGTTAAATTAGCAAGGTCCATTGTCTTCCAGATTCTTAATTAAATGTAAGGGCAAGAAGTGATGTCTAGTTTATTAGGGAGAAGGTATAAATTCGCCACATTTCCAGCTTTATCTCCAGTCCAAACGCAGGTTCGGAGTTAATCCCCGCCTCTAAATTACAACCAGCATCTCATTGGGTCTTGAAAACTCACGTCAGCGCGACGCTAATTACGTATTTTCCGACTCAGGAGAGGCGAAATAGTCCGACCTTGTTGTCCGGATGGCAAAATGTTATAGAAATTTTTTGATTCAAAATCGAACAAACCAATGAACATCCCCATTAATTTATGGCATACTTATCATATACAGGGTGTTTCTGAAAAGTCCATCACAAATTAAGGGGCGTGTTTATGGGACCAAACTGAGCGGAAAGTACCAAAGAACATGGGGTGTACAACATTTTGTTACGGAGATATGGCCTTCCAAACATTCGCCCCTAAAACAAGGAAATATCCAAAAATGAGGAGTAACACTTAAGACCGACTAACCAGCTTGTTTAAAATTACTAGACAATTTCAATAGCCTTTAATCGAACAATTGATTTCTACCTTTACTAATCAGAAGCGTATAAATGAGTAGAAGTATGCCTACGGTGGTAATGTAAAATTAATCCCAAGTGACATGATGTTTCAAGATCTTCCCAGCACCAAGTAAAATGGTTCTGATTGAAGGGACTTTTATTAGCACAGCGTAAACAACGTTATTTTCAGGAATTAGTCCAAATGTCCACGGGCGGCATTACAAAAACGAGGCAGTCTTTCGAATGATACTTGGACATGTTGGAAGATCCCTGGCTTGTTCCTGTTATCTCAAACCGTAAAAAGCTACGCAAATCTTCATCATCACGGACAACACTCTTGTACGTTAGGTATGACCTTGAGAAAACCTAAAAGGACATCTCGAATGTATTTCAAAAACCCATCTCCAATTAAGGGGCGTGTTGTTTGTTTCCAACAGAGTAAACTCGCCCAGAGAACAATTACAATGCAGAGCCACGTTTCGGCGTTAATGGCCCACAAAGGTGGTCCCAAAAACAAGAACAAACTTTAATTTGTTTCGTTCAGATGGGTTTTTCAAATACATTCGAGATGTCCTTTTAGGTTTTCTCAAGGTCATACCTAACGTACAAGAGTGTTGTCCGTGATGATGAAGATTTGCGTAGCTTTTTACGGTTTGAGATAACAGGAACAAGCCAGGGATCTTCCAACAAGTCCAAGTATCATTCGAAAGACTGCCTCGTTTTTGAAATGCCGCCCGTGGACATTTGGACTAATTCCTGAAAATAACGTTGTTTACGCTGTGCTAATAAAAGTCCCTTCAATCAGAACCATTTTACTTGGTGCTGGGAAGATCTTGAAACATCATGTCACTTGGGATTAATTTTACATTACCACCGTAGGCATACTTCTACTCATTTATACGCTTCTGATTAGTAAAGGTAGAAATCAATTGTTCGATTAAAGGCTATTGAAATTGTCTAGTAATTTTAAACAAGCTGGTTAGTCGGTCTTAAGTGTTACTCCTCATTTTTGGATATTTCCTTGTTTTAGGGGCGAATGTTTGGAAGGCCATATCTCCGTAACAAAATGTTGTACACCCCATGTTCTTTGGTACTTTCCGCTCAGTTTGGCCCCATAAACACGCCCCTTAATTTGTGATGGACTTTTCAGAAACACCCTGTATAACACCACTTATATTTAAGAAAGTAGTTTCATTCATTTCCAAATATTATTTTCCAAACTGCACGGTTGATATCAGTAACACTAGGGGAAAGGTTCATTAGAAGCGGTTGGGTTGAATTCTTCAAGGTTGGGACGGAGGCGCAAACCCCTAGCCATTAAGCGTGTAAAAATCGTCATATTCTAGACCCAAAACATCTTAGCTTTATGTATAACCCCTGAATTAATCACAGTTTCATTGATTTTGAAAGTTGTAAAAACAGTTTCTAAAAACACAACAACATCACGCGGGTATTATGAATGGAGGACCCAAAGATTACTCCGTGTTTAGGGTTTATAAAAACAGGAAACGTTTCCTGGTTTCCAGACCCTTAAAACACTCGGACTTAAGTCTTGAATTGACCAAATATCATCGGGGTCGAAAAAATAACATTATAATTAACATAACTATAACAAAGGGATAGATAGAAGTAGGAATGGAGAACGGTTAGCATTTACTTCAGTCTCACTCCATAGCCAAGTATATAGCCCCTCCCTCCAACACGTAACGAAAAGTTTAAATTATCTTATTGGCTCACTTAAACTACGTTTTGATGACGTTGCTGACGGGGACGGCGAAAAATACGTAATTCCTTTTTACCTCTGTCGCTATGACCCGCCTCTTCTTTCATACCCCTCGGTCCCGTGGAAGGGGGTCCGGGACTTTGACGCGCGCCCAGACTACTCTGTTCTCCATTCCTACTTCTAAAATTAAATCTATCCCTGCTATAACCAATTCTGAAACACCATCAATAACTCTAGCTTAGAAATACACTACACAGTCAGTCTCAATTATGGCACTTTCAAAGGCTTAGGGGGAGACAAAACTAAAAAAATAAGGGACAGTCTTCAAGGAAAAACCAGCTTGCGATTTCAGGAAAAGAACGAAGAAGAAAAACGGGGAAGAGGATGTAATTTCTTAGAAATATTTGTCAAGAAACAACCCGCAAAAGAAGAAGAAAAAAAGTCAATAACTTAAAAGGAGCAACGTTGAAAACCAACCAGTTGCTATATAAGAGAAAGGGAGGCAACAAATAACGATTGAACTATCGGAAATTTGATTGAATAAGAATCCATTCACCCCCGACACACCTACCCTCCAATTTCCGTTAGTTACTTTACTCGTTCACAGTCTATTATTACTTAGGTTGGAAAAAATCAATAGCAAATTGAAGCTTCCGAATATTCTAAAAAGGTAAATACCTTTTCTTTCCTCAATGTGGTAAAGACTCTATATAATGTTGATGTATTTAATGCGTGTAATTTGAACAGAAACTCTAGACCCCTGTCGGTCTCATTTTCATAATGCAATACCTCAATGTCCCTAAACCTAATATTCGCGCCCACTTTCTTAAGTCAAGGGTAAGACTAGAAATTCGTTAGCCCTAACCTAAGACAAAGGGTTAATACTAGAAATTCGTTAGCCCTAACTTAAGACGCAGGGTTAAGACTAGAAATTCGTTAGCCCTAACTTAAGACGCAGGGTTAAGACTAGAAATTCGTTACCCCTAACTTAAGACGCAGGGTTAAGACTAGAAATTCGTTACCCTTAACTTAAGACGCAGGGTTAAGACTAGAAATTCGTTAGCCCTAACTTAAAACAAAGGGTTAAGACTAGAAATTCGTTAGCCCTAACTTAAAACAAAGGGTTAAGACTAGAAATTCGTTAGCCCTAACTTAAAACAAAGGGTTAAGACTAGAAATTCGTTGCCCCTAACTTAAAACAAAGGGTTAAGACTAGAAATTCGTTGCCCTTAACTTAAAACAAAGGGTTAAGACTAGAAATTCGTTACCCCTAACTTAAAACAAAGGGTTAAGACTAGAAATTCGTTACCCCTAACTTAAAACAAAGGGTTAAGACTAGAAATTCGTTACCCCTAACTTAAAACAAAGGGTTAAGACTAGAAATTCGTTACCCCTAACTTAAAACAAAGGGTTAAGACTAGAAATTCGTTACCCCTAACTTAAAACAAAGGGTTAAACCTAGAAATTCGTTACCCCTAACTTAAAACAAAGGGTTAAGCCTAGAAATTCGTTACCCCTAACTTAAAACAAAGAGTTAAGACTAGAAATTCGTTACCCCTAACTTAAAACAAAGGGTTAAGACTAGAAATTCGTTACCCCTAACTTAAAACAAAGGGTTAAGACTAGAAATTCGTTACCCCTAACTTAAAACAAAGGGTTAAACCTAGAAATTCGTTACCCCTAACTTAAAACCAAGGGTTAAGCCTAGAAATTCGTTACCCCTAACTTAAAACAAAGGGTTAAGCCTAGAAATTCGTTACCCCTAACTTAAAACAAAGAGTTAAGACTAGAAATTCGTTACCCCTAACTTAAAACAAAGGGTTAAGCCTAGAAATTCGTTACCCCTAACTTAAAACAAAGAGTTAAGACTAGAAATTCGTTACCCCTAACTTAAAACAAAGGGTTAAGACTAGAAATTCGTTACCCCTAACTTAAAACAAAGGGTTAAGACTAGAAATTCGTTAGCCCTAACTTAAGACAAAATATTAAGCCTAATATTCGCGCCCTCTAACTTAAGATAAGGGTTAAGTCTAATATTCGTTCCCCAAGGAATTTACACAGTGAGACAGCATGGAAGAAACCGGCTGTTCATCATCGATTCATAAATTGCCTCATTTTCTTTCCCCAAACGTAAAAGAAAAAAAAACGTAGAAAACCAAACTAAGAAAAAAAACCATAGAAAACCAAACCAAGAAATTTAGCTCTGAAGCAACTAAGCCTAAAACTTCCAAGAAACTCTTTAGAAACGTTAAGGGAGACTTTACGATAGTAATCCATTAGGAGAAGACCATTTTTATATATTTAATGTATAATACATAAAACTAAGAGTATACAAATTCAACCACGCTTCCCGAATATAGCCTCCTTTATCCGGAAAAAACTTTGCAAATAAATTGGCCATATGTCTAATCAGCGCCACTAGCGGATGGTCTGAGAACTACTCCCATAGAGACTAGGTATATTTAAGAGGGTTTGCAGAATTTCCGCCAGGTGGCTCGAACGCCGCGCCATCTGACGGAAATTCTGCAAACCCGCTTAAATATACCTAGACTCTATGGGAGTAGTTTTCAGACCATCCGCTAGTGGCGCTGATTAGACATATGGCCAATTGCTTTCGCAAACAAAACACACCTTTACTCGAAAAATAAATTTAATTTAGTCCCGAAGCTCCTAAAATTAAGTTCGGTTATTTTTTTAAATAAACTACGTTATTAAATTAAAGCTTTATATTTAAAATAATATTAATATTTGCCAAATATGATTTTTGCGTAATTGAACATTAAAATTCAACGTTTCAATGTTCAATGACGTATTACCCCATAGAATTTTGAATTAAAGGTCAAACAGTGAACGTTTCGCAAGAAGGCGTGTTTTTCCATTCTGCTTTTGTGTATGGTAATTGAAAAGAAATACAGAAAAAACTTACAAAAGATAAATTCTATAATGTAATCTTCCAGGAAATGTCAATTGAATAACCTTTTGCACGAGGAGCCGCACGTGTTTTTCCTCATTAACTGAATTATTAAACGTCATTCGATTCATGAGTAACCTTTAAAAACCAACCAATAGTCGAAACAGAAGAAACTAGCACACCTGACCAGGAATAAATACATCTAATATGAATAATTATGTGGCTATATTTCCAATGTATCTAGGCGGATTTTGTGGGTGGGATTATGTATGACCAGGGATAGATGTAATTTTAGAAGCAGGAATGAAGAACAGAGTAATCTGGGCGCGAGTCAAAGTCCCGGACCCCCTTCCACAGGACGGAGGGGTATGAAAGAAGAGGCGGTCATAGCGACAGAGGTAAAAAGGAATTACGTATTTTTAGCCGTCCCCGTCAGCAAACTTAGTTTTAGTGAGCCAATAAGATATTTTAAAATTTTCGTTACGTGTTGGAGGGAGGGGCTCTTTACTGGACAGAAATACTAACCGTCCTCCATTCCTGCTTCTAAAATATACACGAACGCGGAATTTAACACCGATTTTTAACACTAGTATATTTTAGAGTTCAGAGGGAAATTCATTTCTACAGGGACCCGTAAGAAATATATGGAGAGATTCAGCCTGGTGGGGTGCTTCCCCAAAACACGTATAATTAGGCTGTTCAACGTATCTAGGCGGATTTTGTGGGATGGGCTATAGATAAATCATTACATATGACGAATTTGTGTACATATATTCAATATAGTTTTCCCTACACGAACACGGTTCCGTTTTCAATTATACACCAAATTATTAACGATCTCATATTTTAATGTTCAGAGAGAAAGACATTGCTACAGGGGGCCCCATAAGAAATAAATGGCCGAGATTCAGCCTGGTGGGATGCTTCTCCAAAACGCGTGGAGTTAACGTGTTCATTTCAATACACGAACATATAAATAAACACTATGTTGATATTGACAAAATGCCGTACATTATATTTTCCAAATTCACTATCTACAAGAGTAAAGCCTTAGGTAAATCTCAGACCATTTCAAAAGAAAACCCAAAATTCTTTACATTGAAAATAATCCCTCAAATATACTCATAGTAAGTTGAGCTATACAATAGTTTTGTGTCGGAATAAGAAATATTGTGTAACTATTTACTTAAGTCTGACCATGGAGACCCAATAAGAGGAGTCTACTTTTGGAAAGGAGAAATTATTATGGGTTAAACACAGGGTGTTCCAAAAAAAATTAGGGGTGGGAAACCGAGGTTACAGCGGGTTCTATGGGAAATTTTCAGTGGAAAATGTTCTAAGACATTTTGCTTATAATGGGCATCAATTACATGTTATGATTACAGTGTTTTACGGATGGCCCCTTCATTAAATCGCCATCGTCTATCAGTTTCTTTCGCAAATTTAAGGGGGTCATCATTAAAACGCGCCAATCAAAACTTGCAATAGTTGAAAATGCCCTATCATCCCCTATGACATTTCGACCTTAGGGCCACCGATTTCAAGTTATGATTAGATTGTTTTACGCATGACCCCTTAAATTTAAGTAAGAAACTGAAAGACAAAAATTTATTTTAATAAGGATTCTTCCTTAAAATACCCCAATCACAACTAGTAAACGGTGGCTCTTATAAACAAAATGTCACAGAACCTTTTCGACTCAAAAGCGCTCATAGAACCCACTGTAATTCGGTCCTAACACCCTTCCAGGAACACCCTGTAATTTTGTCCTTAATCCGACCAAGACTCCACTTACAGAGTCTCCCCGGTCAGACTAACTTACACCTACGCCTTCAATAATACTTCTTTCAAAGAACGTCTTAAAAATACACGACCCTGTGGGAAATCTTCCACAGAAGATTCTCGAAATTGATGAAAAATAGGCCTAGGCGCTTTCTTTGCGAGTAAAAATTTCCCTTTAAACTGCAAAGTTCAAAATGTCGAAATTGTTGTTAAGACTAGACAAATGTCAAACTAGCATCGCAACAAACTTACTGAAGGGCTTTACGGTAATTTAATTGCACGTATTGAATTCGTCGTCTCAGCAACTAGTAATTAACTTATAATTAACAAAGTCTATCACGCGTTTCATCCCATATAGACGTTGCGAATAAGGAAAATTAGAGTTACCTCTTTATTCCTACCGAAACTAAAACTTACTATAATTTCTTTGAGACAAATTAAGAATTCAAGTATTGTCCCAAAGTTAACCTTTGGCTCAAACACATTATTTCCAAAATTTGTTAGATAACAAGTGGAGGAACGAGAAACTTGCGTTAATTAAAAAAAAAACTCAGGAAACTGCATGGTTAAAGAATTGTAAATAAAATCGCAGTTCCTAGTGTGAAAGTTCAAAACATAAGTGACCCCTGACCCACTGCTCTCAGAGTCACCCTAACCTAAGTCCATTAAACACAGTGTTTAATGGTCTTAGCCCTAACTTAACCGAGTCAGTCCCACAATAAATTTATTATTCCTATTGTTGTAATAGTTCTAGGCCTGCAACACCTATAACCCTTGACCCATCTCTCTTCCGTCCACCAGAGACACCCTAACTTAACCGAATCATTTCCTCAATCAATTGATTATTCTTATTCTTAATTACCTTCGCCGGTAACCAGTTTAGATACTTCCAGGAATACATACAGCCAATAGGAATCATTGCGTGCCCACATCTCCCACGTTAATTTCCATGCGGGTTTATGGGAGGGGCTTGAGTGCTATCCGTCAGCGTCATAACTCTGAGGCCATTCTAACTGTGATTTGATTGGTTGTTAGCAACGAAGTTTCAGGAAAAGTGCAACAGGCTGCGAGATAGCAAGTAAAATTCGTCAGTCTAACCCTTCAAACAAAATGTTGAGAAAATGCATGGCTATGGCAATACAATAATTCCAATTAGCTGTATATATTCCCGCGACTACTAATAATTCCGTACAAATTTCTCAGCATAATACTAACGAGGAGAGTTAGTAAAGGTATCTAGACAAGGTATCCACCCTTTATATCTAAGATATCAGCAACCCATTTAAATATTCATTTAATTACTTCAAAGTTTCACAAGCCGCCTTTCAAGTTAACATTTCCTTTTAAGTTAATGGAAAACACTGGAGACAAAATTATATTCCTAGCTGCTTTTGACAAATTAGATACAAAAACTTTAAATGAACTTGTTCATTTTTGAAGTACCTATATATATTTATACCTCTTTAAAGTATATTTAAGAGCGATTTATGAATAAAACAACGCTCCCTGATATTCAAGAAAGCTTAAAAACTAAAAAGCTCTTTTAAAAGACAGTTTCTAAAACTGGTTCATTTATAAAAATTTATTTTATATACAGGGTGTTTCTGATAAGTCGGGCATAAATTAACGGGGTTGTTCTTTCGGAAATCGATTTTGAGTCGAAAATATTAACTATGACGTTTTGCTCTTATCATGGCCACTGTTTCCGAATTATGATTGGAGTATTTTACGGATGACCCCTTAAATTTAATCAAGAAACTGTAAGACAATGATTTCTAATTTAATTAAGGGGTCATCCGTAAAATACTCAAATCTTAACTCGAAAACAGTGGCCCAGACTGCAAAATGGAGATAGAATAATCTCAACACAAAATCACCTAAAGAACATCCCCCTTAATTTATGGCAGGCTTATCAGAAACCCAATCGAATCGATATATAATGATTAGGTCTTCCAAACACCATGACTAAAATAATGGTCATCTATTTAAAATAAGCCGAAAAGTAGCGAAACTGATAACAAAAAAAGTGCGGAATTCAGGCACCCAAGGTCTGTCCCCCATAGGGTTCGATCTAAAGCTTTAATTGGGAATCCCTGATTATTGCTCCCGAATGTTTCCTAATATCCCTGATCATTTTTAGATGTTTACCAGAGCTAACATAATCACCTATGTTCATAGCATCGCTCGACGCGTAGTTTGAAAAAATCCCCGACATTTGTCGAAAACAAAAATTGAAATTCCTGACATATCCCTAACTTCACCATAATTTTTAAAAATCCATGTCTTGGCCTTGATATCTGACGTTATTCATAACCAAATACCGCGCAGACACGTAGCAAAGTTAGTAACAAACCAAAAGCATTGAAAAGAAACCAGTACTTACATTTTAACGACGAGCGAATTAATTATCCAAGATGGTGACATCACATATACACGGAGGTTCACATCACGCGAAAGTTCACAAAGATAACTAAACTTGGTTAAACTAACCGCGACGCGACTAAAAATGTATATTTAAAAACGTTTTGACGCGTCTGGGAAACCGTTTGACACATTTTTACGTTCAATTTCGGTGATAGTGTCTTAGCACGTTCAATTTCGACAGTTTTAAGGTTTCTAACGACCCTCTAGGTAGGACCGTGATAAACTTGAACCCTCGTTGGTCGGCCTCTAACTGCTCTGCATCGATACAGAGACCATGTGGTCTCCCGATGTGCGCATTAGGATAAGGGACTATGGGACGCTGCGCTTTGACCTGAAAGTTCGTTAATAAGTGCGCAACATTTGGCTCAAAAGTTACAATAGGCTTATAGCGCATTAAAGGGTGAGGGACTATAGGACGCATCGATTTGGCCTAAAAGGATGAGGGACTATGGGACGCAGCGCAATGACCTGATATCTGGGTAAGGGACTATGGGACGCGCAGCGCACTGACCTGATATCTGGGTAAGGGACTATGGGACGCGCAGCGCACTGACCTGATATCTGGGTAAGGGACTATGTGACGCGCAGCGCACTGACCTGAACCTTCGCTAATGCGTACTCAAACTTTAGTACTCACCCACTTATGGTGGCAGCCCGATGAACTCGTAGATAACCATAAAACACGTCATGCACAAATATAACCGTTGAAAAGTTCACACAAAGCTCCAAGTGTAGATAACCATAGTTCAGCGAGGTCAAGTTCCAAGTGTAGATAACCATAGTTCAGCGAGGTCAAGTTCCAAGTGTAGATAACCATAGTTCAGCGAGGTCAAGTTCCAAGTGTAGATAACCATAGTTGAGCGCGGTCAAGTTCCAAGTGTAGATAACCATAGTTGAGCGCGGTCAAGTTCCAAGTGTAGATAACCATAGTTGAGCGCGGTCAAGTTCCAAGTGTAGATAACCATAGTTGAGCGCGGTCAAGTTCCAAGTGTAGATAACCATAGTTGAGCGCGGTCAAGTTCCAAGTGTAGATAACCATAGTTGAGCGCGGTCAAGTTCCAAGTGTAGATAACCATAGTTGAGCGCGGTCAAGTTCCAAGTGTAGATAACCATAGTTGAGCGCGGTCAAGTTCCAAGTGTAGATAACCATAGTTGAGCGCGGTCAAGTTCCAAGTGTAGATAACCATAGTTGAGCGCGGTCAAGTTCCAAGTGTAGATAACCATAGTTGAGCGCGGTCAAGTTCCAAGTGTAGATAACCATAGTTGAGCGCGGTCAAGTTCCAAGTGTAGATAAACATAGTTCAGCGAGGTCAAGTTCCAAGTGTAGATAAACATAGTTCAGCGAGGTCAAGTTCCAAGTGTAGATAAACATAGTTCAGCGAGGTCAAGTTCCAAGTGTAGATAAACATAGTTCAGCGAGGTCAAGTTCCAAGTGTAGATAAACATAGTTCAGCGAGGTCAAGTTCCAAGTGTAGATAAACATAGTTCAGCGAGGTCAAGTTCCAAGTGTAGATAAACATAGTTCAGCGAGGTCAAGTTCCAAGTGTAGATAAACATAGTTCAGCGAGGTCAAGTTCCAAGTGTAGATAAACATAGTTCAGCGAGGTCAAGTTCCAAGTGTAGATAACCAGAGTTCCGCGCGGTTAAGTTCCAAGCAGATGACCGTAGTCTCGCACGGTTAAGTTCCAAGCAGATAACAGTAGTTCTCAGTTAATCGTTGAAAGCCCCACAAAATTGGTTGTTTGACCATTTCAGTCTCCCTATAAGAAAAACAAAAAACCAAAAAATTGTAAGGGTTAAAATTAAGTATCCACGCGAAGTGTATCTTGAATAAATTTTCATAAACAAACATAGATACGCTATTCAGGGATTTTTATTTTAATAGCAGGGTCAAGACGGTAATGTTCCCTTTAAAATGCCTTCCCCCCATTAAAAAGGGGGGGGTCAGTCACGCGAGACTCGTAAACTCCCGGAACTAGATCTCAAGTACAGTAATTATTAAGGGCAGTCAAATAAAAATTGTTGGGCAATAAAAACGAGACGTTTTAAGAGAAAAAGGTTTACGGCCCTTAAAAGTTGAATGGGCTTAGGTCCAACTCAAGGGCCTAAGAGCGTTCAGGTCATGAAATTGCACGTGATGGCGTAATTTTCCAAAAAATCCTTAAATACTAGATCTTAAAGGGCTAGTAGAGTTTAAACAAATAATTAAAATCTGCATTCAAACCTTCATTTCGAATGTAATATATAAAATTTGACTTTTTTGTGTATGCATGTCTTACTGTGCTATAGGGTTTGAGAGATATCTATTAGTAGCGTCAAGAAGTGATATCTAGTTTACTAGAGAGAAGGTATAAATTCGCCACATTTCCAGCTTTATCTCCAGTCCAAACGTAGGTACGGAGTTAATCCCCGCCTCTAAATTACAACCAGCACCTCATTGGTTCTTGAAAACTCACGTCAGCGCGACGCGAATGACGAAAATTACGTATTTTGAGACTGGGGAGAGGCGAAATAGCCCGGCCTCCTTTTACGTCCCCCCTTCAATTTTGAAAGGGGGACTGGTACTATGGCGCGCGAATACTTAGGCATCTTATACCTTCTCCCTAATAAACAAGATATCACTTCTTGGCTAAACTAATTGGGGTTTTGAAAAATTTGAAACTAACAATTTCCATGGACTTCAACGCTGAACTAACCCTTTAACAAACATTTTCCTTTAAGTATTCAAAAAAGCAAGAGTAAGTATGCCCGGCGCTCGTTAAGTATAATCTTGAGAGTTTTTAAAGAAGTGGATTTTATATCCAAAGTGAAATAATTAAGGGTATTAAAAGGCATAAAAGATCTTTCTTAATTTTTTAGTAACGCTTTAATCTTCAATTAAGTCTTTCATTATCAGGCCTGAAAAATCTGGTAAGAAAAATCTGGTTTTATTCATTTTGAGAGCAAAATTAAGTCTATTAAAAAATTCGCAAACTCAAAACGAGAGAGGCTGCAATTTGGCGAGATAAAAGACAGGAATGGCCGTTAAGAGATAAAACATCTTTGAGAAAAAGCAGAGAATCCAAAAGCAACTTTAGATAATCAAGGAGGAACTAGAGAAGCGGAAAAAGAAGAAAAAGATAAAACCGAGGAGACATTCACTAAGCCAGAGCAGAGACACATTCCATGCACCCAGATTACTAAATACGAACGAAAGGGGATAATAGAAGAAGGATGACACTCTGTATCCTCTTAATACTTCAGTTATGTAACATGATTCTTCCCAGGCTCATGCACCCTTTTTGTTTGCTCTCCCGCTCATCAAACTTCAGACGGGAATCGCACCGTGCAATAGGGTGAATTCTATAACTGTTTGGTACTAAATACTCAGCAATCAACCCACAAACCTTGATTGTCTTGACGTTAGGACAAAAATCCACAAGCGCATGCGCCTTGGCAAATAGTTAGGCGCTAACAGAGTAATGATGAGGGAACTATTTATCGCGTATGTGATTCGGTTTAGTAACCTTGCTCCAAATGTAAAATGATGTTGTGAAGAATCAAGTTGCAATTACCTCGCTTTGTGGTACACAAGAATTATATACTTCTGGTACTAAATGGGTTTTTGGACCCGCCCAAATGAAATATCTACATGTTATTAATCGTTCAATAAAACGTTGCTTAATTAGGGATTATTCATTAAGTTTAATTGTAACGGATCTACAATAGGACGTTGTTTACAGATTTAATGGGTATTCTCCCAACCTTGATCAGAACTGAACCAAACCCATTCTGATGAACATTTACCCTAGTGTTACTAATATCAAACACGCAGTTTGGTCCAATCAAATTCAAAAACTAACGTATTGAGACTGTGCATAAAGAACAAACAAACATACAGTGTTAACGGATAACACCGCAAATATGGGAGTGATAAGACCCTCGTATAATAACATCCTTTACAAAATAATCTTATATGGGTCTTATACACAGATTCCTTTACATAACATTGTGTCCGTTAGGCCCCCCAAGTCTTTCCAAGGACAACCTTTGACCTTACACGGAAACCCGCGTCGTATACTTAATAATTAACTTAACAAAATACAAACTGTCTTGAATCTCTTAATTAGTGGAAATGAAACTTGTCTGAGACTTAAAAGACAAAAACATTCAATAGGTCTCGAGAACTTCACAAAAATGTTCCAGGGAAAATACCACGTGATATTTAGTTACTCTTAACTTTCATCTCACGAGCTAAAAAGATCCGGGGAATTCACACAGCTGAGATGTGATCCGTCGGCGTTGGTGGAGCTCAAAGAGCGTCCGCGTCGCACCTCCTTCAAATAGCTTTAAGCCGGTAATGGACTAATAGGTGGGCAGCTAGCAGTAGTGGGGGTTATAGAGTTAGACTCCAGAAGTCTCTTGGGACATGTAAGGAAGGAGCGAGCTTGAGGGGAAGAAGAAGTGGTAGTGGGACTTCCGCCCCTACCATCATTCCTCGTCCGGTTAATTAAGCTACTAGTACTAAGTCGCTGAGCTTTAACTACCGAGCTCGATCCTAGAAAGGGTTTACTTAACGGGATAGACGGCAAAGAGAGCAAAGGCTTAAGAAATCATACAGGTAGATGAAAAAAAACGGACGCTTTGATTAAGAATCGAGACGAGATATCCCAAAGGTGGAATGAGCCAAGAATAGATGAATAACAGGGTCTGTTCCAAAAAGAGTTGTAGGATGATTTGCAATCGAAAATGTTCTATTACATTTTGGCCTAAGGGCCACCCAAAACCCGTTATTATTTAAGTATTTTACGCATGACCCCTTATTTAAATTGTCATTTTTCTTTCGTTTCTTACTTAAATTTAACTGGTCATCAACTTAAACGATAGCTCTTATAGGGTAAATTGACATAGAACATTTTCGACTCAAAATCGCCAATTCAACCCACTATGTCCTTTAAGACATATTGTCATAGAATTTACATTTTCGACTCAAAATTGCCCGTAGAACCCACTCCCACTGTGTCCCTTAAGGCAAAACGTCATAAAAGTTACATTTTCGACTCAAAATCGCCCTTAGAACACACTGTACTTCGGTCCTACCCTGTACTTATAGTGGTACAACCGTATAACCCTGTTTACCATTTGAATCAGCCTCTCTCTCCGTCTTGGAAAAAATAAAATATGGTTTGAAAAACTATATATTAAATATAAAAGAAACTTCCAGATAAGGAAAATATATTTTGTAAAAAATATATATATACATAGACTGTTGATTCATCTTCATAGGGGTCAACCTCAATTGGCTGATACACTTCCCTTACGTTGGGATCACTTGGATTAAATTGAATTTAGTCAACAAAATCTTTGCTAACCCTTGGCCATTCCCATCTTAGGGGAGTGGGAGGGGGAGGGGGATCCCCAAAAGGAAGGTTGGAAAACAAGTTCAAAGAGAATAAGGACTAAATTGAATTTGTGGAATACGGTGCGGTTGAAATTCGATTCTTTTGGACCGTGACCAGACCAAAGAATCAAACGGACCTTTCCTACGTAACTCTAAACTAACCTCAGAAATGAGCTCTAGAAGTTCTTCTAAGAGAGTTTCAGCGAGGAAACGCTGATGACCCTAAAAATAAAGCAGACGATGCGGTGAAGTTGTTGCCTATTTGATTCGATTTGACAATTTGCTGCAAAATCCAGGGAGACTCTAGTGAGTAAGCCTCGATGAGGATCAAAATTTATGTAACTCCCTTTCTCTCTCCCTCGCCCCTTCGTTGCGGTTGCCATGGTTACCGTTAAAGCATCACCGTATTTCGCGCATTTCTGCTCTTTATATGGAGAATTTGGCGGTTTCTTTTACTCCCCTCTATCTTTCACTTAATTCAGAGCAGTGTTGTCAGGCCTTAAGTGAAGCGAGTTAGTTAAGAACTGAATCAAAATGAACTGGGAGTCTTTCTCCTTGCAGTCTTTTGACAGCTTGGCAAATAAAAAAAACTCCCACTGTTGAGTCTCTCTGCTACACTTTTCCTTTTGCAATTTATAATTTAACTCGAAAATCCAATATCCAAAGAAGGAAACTTTAGAGGAACCCTTTTTTAATGGATAACAGCAGGAATATATAGATTTATTCTACTTGGATCTTAAGCAGGCCATTTTCCCGGGCCTTTCTGCTCGAATTAAAGGGGAGGATGTGTCGAAAACGTCAACCCTGACGTCATGCATAATGCATTTTAACTTTAGAAATCCACGTGACGTGATATTGACGTAGCTAGCGACTTGAGCCTCGACTCCGGCGACCTACGAGCGTCGAAGCCAAATGTAAACAAGTTCTCTTTGCGTCGTGTAAACGAGTAGACATATTGTCGACGGTGAATAGTCAATGAAACGCAACAGGGTTCATACAACTTCTTGGAAAACGAATTTAACTAAATTTTCCAGATTTTTTCCCATAAATCTTCCAGAGTTTCTCCAGGTTTTTTCCCTTATAATCTTTCCGTATAGTTCCCCTTGTTTTTCAAGGGTTTCCTTCATGTTTTTTCCCCATATATTTCCCGGAGTTCTTCGAGGTTTTTCCCGTATATTTTCATGTTTTACCAGGTTTTTCCCCCATATATTTCCAGGAGTTTTTCCAGGTTTTCCACCATATATTTCCCCGAGTTTTTCCAGGTTTTTTCCACCATATATTTCCCCGAGTTTTTCCAGGTTTTTTCCACCATATATTTCCCCGAGTTTTTCCAGGTTTTTTCCACCATATATTTCCCCGAGTTTTTCCAGGTTTTTCCCCCCATATATTTCCCCGATTTTTTCCAGGTTTTTCCCCCGATATATTTCCCCCGATATATTTCCCCCCGATATATTTCCCCCCGATATATTTCCCCCAAGTTTTTCCAGGTTTTTTCCACCATATATTTCGACCAAGTTTTTCAAGGTTTTTCCCCCGATATATTTCCCCCGAGTTTTTCCAGGTTTTTTCCACCATATATTTCGACCAAGTTTTTCAAGGTTTTTCCCCCGATATATTTCCCCCGAGTTTTTCAAGGTTTTTTCCCCCGATATATTTCCCCCGAGTTTTTCAAGGTTTTTTTCCCCCCATATACTTCCAAGTTTTTCCCCACATATTTCCCATGAGTTTTACCAGGTTTTTTTATTCCCATATATTTCCCCGAGTCTTTCCAGTTTTTCCCCCATATATTTCCCCGAGTCTTTCCAGTTTTTCCCCCATATATTTCCCCGAGTCTTTCCAGTTTTTCCCCCATATATTTCCCCGAGTCTTTCCAGTTTTTTCCCCCATATACTTCTCCGACCTTTTCCAGTATTTTTCCCGTATATATCGCCGAGTTTTCCAGGGTTTCTCCCATACATGGAGAAATAACAACGATAATGGTTTTTCAATAGTTGAAGCAACACCTAATTCACAGCAAGCTTACACAAACCACACAAATTCCCCTGAATTCTATACTAAAAATTCTAAACAGTTTAATGTCAACTATTTATTACCCCGAGTTCTCCAGGTTTGTATGAACCCTGCGTTAAGATGGACGAGCTAGCGGATTAAGGAAGTTTTAAGCCCCTCCCCTTACCTTCAATCAGATATAACTGCGAGGTCTATGGCCTATTAAATATCCCAAGTAGAAGAACTTCCTGATAAAAGATATACTAAAGAATAAAACTATATGTACATCCATATGGAATGGGAGCGAGTGAATCGTCGATGCTTCATTTCGATTTAATGGTGTAGTGGTCTTGCGCGCAGCGCAGTTTGCGCTATATATATATTAGGGTTAAGCCTGCAGGGAAAAGCATACTCACTCCCTCGCTCTTTCGGAAAATTGCATATTCTATCTTCATCCGCTTGATGCCAGAAGCATAAAACTTTCAGAGAAGGGAAAAGCGCCCACTTTGCTTATTTCTGACCAATCGATGACCATAATATGGAATATATATCCAAGACTATACGTACAGTATGCATACCCAGGGATTTAATAAATATCTAAATACGTTATCACGAAAATTGCTATTTTTATAAGAGGATGGGGACGAATGCAAGAAGGATGAAAAAAATATACAAAATATTATACTTCATACGAGAAAATTGGACGTCGTGGATTTAAATATTTCAGAACCCTATGATATATAAAGAGTACCGTTCATAAGACATGTTCCATAAGTTTGCCACTGGTTACAAACTGGAGCTTGTCACGAAGTGAAGTAGCTCGTAGATTCGAGGCAAAGCCTGGTGAGGAGCTGTCAAAGGCTTAGTACCGCAGACTAAATAGGAGGATGAAGTCCTGCAAAACTAAAGACTGAGTGTAGTCCTCAATTCTCGCTTGTCGTTATCGAACTAGCTCGAGCTGTAGTAAGTCTCTAGCATTACGAAGTGTCATACTTATGGAATATACCTTATAAACTTATGAGGGTTTTTGAATGGACGAATATATGTTGGATGTATTAAGGTATATACAGGATGTCTATCGTTTATTAATATATTATTTTTAAATTTCCTCTAAATCCGACTTAGATTAAAAGTTATTTTAAGTTTCGTTGGGTTCAAAATCTAAAAAAACCTTTCAACATTCAACTCATTGCCAAAACTTTACTCGAGTAGCAACGGTTTTGAAACATGGAGGAATTACTCTAAGCAATATTTAGTTAATTAAGATAATCTTAAATTATGTCTATTTACTGTAGGTCTGAAGTTACTACACGAGTTTTGAGATCGAGTTGAAATGAGTAAATAGATAAAGTTTTTTTAGTTAACATAACAATTAGTTGCTGTGATTTTAACCGAATTAATTTTTGTTTAATTTCTCTAGTTCATTGTGATGTTTATTTTTAATTTTTCCCATTTGCTGTAGGTCAAAGGTTAAATTACGAGTTTTTTGAGGTCAAGTCGAAATTAGTAACTAGATCAAGGGTATTTTAATTTGAATTTCAATTAATTAGCAATTATTTAAGTAATTACGGACATGAGATTTAGAGAAATTACTCTACGGAATGTCTAATTTACTGTGGTAGGTTTTTTAATTTTCTCTCTTCACTCGAAATGAAAAATTCGAAATAGTTTCGAGATAAACAGTCTAAATAAAATTCTAATTCAATGCCGAGATATTATATTTCAGTAGCTACAGTCATGAAACTTGACAATTACTCTGCAAAATATCTAGTAGGCCTACATCTATTGCGATATTCATAAAATTTTCTCTTTCACTAGAGATTAAATGTCATGATCATTTAAATACAGTAGAAAAGGGTCATTTTATAAATAAGACCTGTAAACAATAGAGGTTCTATAACAACAACAACACATCAGGAACATACAAACTAACCTTAACAGGCCTCCACAAAATTTAAATAAACAACACCAAAATTCACCCCACTTCTAAAAGAGCATTCCCAGACCAATTAGCCTCTGTTAAAGGGTGGGGCTCTTTCATCCAGTACTCTGGACGACAACAACAAACGCGGCGTGATATAGCGATGGATATTAGTTGGAAAACGTAATATAAAATGCGACGAGTAAATTTAAAATTTCGAAACATCATTAGAGTAAAGAGCGAGAGGGGGAGACCGAAAACGCCTTTAAAATTTCACTATATTTCCCAAAAGCAACTCTTTCGTTTTAAAAATGAGTTCATTTACCAAGGGCCAAAACTCAATTGACCATAAGGGTCGTTAAAGACTTGGGAATGAGGCGTTAGGCTTAAAGGAACCCATACACGATGAGATTTATGATCGTACGACCCCCAGTTAAAGCCACGGAATTTTGTCACGTGATGACCTGTCGTCCAGCACGTTCCCCGTCATCAGTGGAAAGAGAAATGGGACTAGTTCAGTAATGCACAACGAAGGCTCCGTTGAGTGCACATTCGCAACATAACAACTTTCCCACTTCCGGTTTTGACGTCACGTTTGCAGGGGTATACACAACGAACGTATCAGCGATGGGGGCATCTTATTCACGTTAGGCCTTGGTCAGAATAACGTTTTGGTCCATGAGAGGACGCGATTAATCTGGTTTTTAGTATGTGATGAATCAGGGGGAAGGAATTGAGGTTTTACTTGGGATGTGACCACGGAAGGAGTGCTGTGGTCATGTCACCTACGGCGGACACGGGGAAGTCGGCACTTTTAAGTCTATTCGATGTAACGAAGAGGGAAAGACACGGGGGTAAAACTCATGCCTTCCATCTCCCTTTTCCGCGCCTGCGCTGCGCTCTAGGCGTTTTTGGGTCCAGAGTGCGCAGAGACGGCTATTTGTCAACCCCCTTGTACGCCCCGATACTGAGGGTCGCCTACTGCCTTTTTTACATCGAAGATGTTTATAGGGTCGGATTGCCAACATGTGTCGTATTCCCTGATACTTTGTCGCCCAAAATCTTGGCTTACAAGAAGGCAAAACACTCCCGACGACCATAATAACTTAAATTTTGAGAATTTAAAGAATACTGAAGTCCTGTAAGTAGCAGACGACACCATTCAAAATTTTGGGCAAAACCGTTCGCCACTACGTCCATGACGTCACGTTTCTCAACGGACGTTACTAAACGCGTTTTCACATTACTGAACGCAGCTGGAGAGACGGGGTTGTTACGGTAAATCGCATCGTGTACGGGGCTCTTAATGTCGTATGGGGAATATTTTTATGAAGGGTTAAAAGTAAAGCCACCGTGAAAAATGGCTCTGCGGAGATTTTTGCTTCGACACTCATAAGGCGGGAGGGAGGGCTTTTGCAAATTAGCCTTAGTGGTAGACAGGGCTGTTAGGGCTCGATTTAGGGCTTTGGATTTGCAATATGAATGGGTTATGGGTATATTGGGATCTCTCAGATTGTATAGGCCATCCAAAATAAAGCCCCCTTGCCAAAGCCTTAACGATGAAGGGCCAACCAACCAACCCGGTTCTCTCTCTCTCTCTCCGACTTCAAATGTATGAAATCTCCTCCAGGCCTCAATGAATATTGATGACGGCTTACCTACTCATCCTACTTCGACCTATTCTTTACGTAAATACAGGAGAAGGGGGGAGGTATGCCAGCCCTTGCACAATGCCCCGAGTCTTGGCTCTTAAAGGGAGGATGTCTAAAAAATGTGTATCCTTTGTCTGTCAATCTGTCTTCGGACCCGTACCCTTATGAAAATCGCCTACATTCTATTCTTTAAACATTAAATGTATAAATTGTGTTTCTAAAGGTCTATGACCAATTAAGGTGGATGTTCTTTGGGAAATCTATTTCGAGACGAAAATGTAACTTCTATCTCCATTTTGCCACAAGGGACACCGTTTACAAGATATGTTTGGAGCGTTTTACGGATGACCCCTTAATTAAATTAGAAATAATTGTCTTTCAGTTCCTTAATTACATTTAAGTTGTGATCCGTAAAATATTCCAATCTTAACTTGAAAACGGCCTCTTAGGGCAAAATGGAGATAGAACATTTTAGACTCAAAATCAACCAAAGAACACTCCCCGTAACTTCTAACAGACCATCCAGAAAAAAAACCCTGTATATAAAATCAAGCTTAATGAAGCATGTTATAAAATTAAAAACCAAGGTTAATTAACAATGGTGAGGCAATTAAGACTAATCCCGCATAATTTAGCGTAAACATACACGTATAAAAAACTAAAATTGGTCATATGACGGGCTAGTACAAAAATTACAGGACAAATCCATAAAATTCGTGAACTTCATTCCCAAACAGTTTACTAAATTTTGAACTAAACCAGGTCATGCAAAAGCTACTTCAATCGCACCGGAATCGCTAACAATTTACATTTCATCATCCCTTACAATTTCCAAAAAGGAATTACATAGACGTTATAGGGTAGAGAATGAGTTTCTCCTAAGGCTTAAGCCGCGTTCAAAACGGGACGAACGAATGAGAAAGAAAAACAAAAGACAGAGTAATAAACATACAAGCATACATCTCCATTTTTACTTCGGGGGGGGGGGTTGCGTTCAAGCTAAACAAAGTAAGCCTATAACCAAATCTTGGAAGCAAACAATGTCGATATTTGGACGTAAAAGGGTGACAGGTCCCTCCCTCTCTTCCCATATTCTGAGTCTAATCTCAAATAATACAATGCCTATAGACAAGAAGTGTTTTCGTTTTACCGACAGTATACGAGTGACAAGAGAAAATAAACGATATGGGGAACCAGAGTGATTTTTAGATGTATATTAAGATGGATAATTTGAAACTCAAACATAAATCATTCATTTTATATACGAACGTATTTTAAAATTCGATTAAATTAACCTCTAGTCTTTCAACTGCATGCGCCAATAATCGAGTTAACTTTAAATATAGCGTGGCATTCGTTAGTCGAATTCTGATTGGACAATATCTAATGTCATAATTTTATTATTATTAGTAGTAGTAAATAACCAACACTAAGCTCTAATCACCTTCATTTGAAGAGGCACTTTTGCAATGACGTAATTACTCCTAATCCCAGGACATCTTAGAAAATGGTGGTCAGAGATGTAAAAACTATCCACACAAAAATAAACCTTTTCAACGTAAACAGTGGTAGGCAACCCTAAGTATCGGGACGTAGAAGGGGGTTTATACATTGCCGTCTCTGCGCACTCTTCAGATATAGAAAGATTACAGCGCAGGCGCCTAAAAGCGAGATGGAAGGCAATGTTTCACCCCCCCCCCCCATGTCTTTTCCTCTTATAGTTACATCGGAATGGTCTATAACCTTCAGTTTCAACCAGAGAGAAAAGAGGCAAGGTGGAGCGGTAATGATGATGTGCGACTTTATACTGTTTTAAACTTGAATATGCCATTATTTTGGCTACCAAGAAAAATCCCCAAAACATCCTGAAGGAATATAGGTTGTGCGGGTGCCCTTAAATTTTAATCCATTTAAAGGACATTTTACTCCTTGAAAATTCAAGAAAACGTCACCTGGGGCGCTCCATTTCTGAAGCACACTTGGCCAATACCACTACCTTATATACGTTTCAGCAAAAGTTTATAAGATACGTTTCATAAGTATGACACTTCATATATATATACTTCGTAATACTAAAGACTTCAGCTCGAGCTAGTTCGAGAACGACAAGCGAGAATTGACAACACTCGGTATTAGGTGATTTCGCAAACTATGTTAGCACGCGCAAGCTTGTTTTAGTGTTTGTCACTACTACGTCATAAGTTTATTGCAGGGAAAACATCATTCAGGGTGAAAAATCGATATTTTCAAGACTTGGTTCAAAGGATTAACCTGTCTGCTTGTTCAAATGTTACAGTTGGGTTAGTGGATATGGGTTTAGCAGCTAAATGGTTTGTTTCCTGTTTAATGATAACATTTATTTCGTAAATAAAGTAATGAAGTAGTAAACATGTTTGTAAGCCTTTAACTTGTAACACGGCCTGACTAATTGTAGCAGACGACACATAACAATTACCCTCCAATCACCAAAACCAATTATTTTACAGTAGTAGGACTTTGTGTGACGTCTCAAGAAACAGTTGCACGTGACCAGCCCGACTTTGTGAAATCACCTAACGCCGTCTCACCAGTCAGCAGGCGTCGCTTTACCTCGAATCTTCTATGGCCTACGTCACTTCATGACAACCTCTCAGTAACCAGTGACAAACTTATGTAACCTATCTTATCAACTTATGGCATCCCTAGTTGCGTGCAACCTACACTAAGCATTTTAAATTAGGCCTAAAATAATTACACGCATCGACGGTTTATTTCATTAATTTTAAAATAGTTGGGACAATAGCGTGAACCTTGAAATGGAAATTGCGTATAATTAGGATGAGGAGCAATTGAAAATATAGTTCTCTACTCGATCCATTCACAAAGCTCTTGGGGATTTCTTTCTTGGTCGAAATAGGAAGGAAATAGAGATAAAGGTTTTAAATTAACTACGGAAATAAAGAAAAAGACACGTTTCTATTTCGCGTAGACTGGAAGGCGTTACGTAACTCCATCGCGTAGGTAGAATCAAGAAGCGATATCAAGTTTACTAGGGAGAAGATGTAAGATGCCTAAGTATTCGCGCGCCATAGTCCAAGTCCCCCTTTCAAAATACAAGGGGGGACGTAAAAGGAGATCGGGCTAATTCGCCTCTCCTCAGTCGGAAAATACGTAATTTTCGTCATTCTCGTCGCGCTGACGTGAGTTTTCAAGAACCAATGAGATGCTGGTTGTAATATAGAGGCGGGGATTAACTCCGGACCAACGTTTGGACTGGAGATAAAGCTAGAAATGCGGCGAATTTATACCTTCTCCCTAGTAAACTAGGTATCGCTTCTTGGTAGAATAGAAACAAAATGTAATTCTACATTCAGAGGAGGCACGTGTGTCAATTCCGAACTTAAGGTGGATCAATCTCTTATGGGATCCAGACTCTTACAGACGTCAAAATGGGTTTACACTATAGGACACTTTTTTATTTTTGCGTTTTAAGGGTCAGTTTCTACAGGGTGTTTCTGATAAGTCTGTCATAAATTAAAGGGCGTGTTCTTTTGGGTTAAACTGAGGGAAAAGTGTCAAAAAACATGGGGTCTACCGTTCTACAACATTGAGCTATGACAGGGCTACATAGATTTCTTCCACTTGAAATAACTAGGAGGCTATAGATTCCATACTAATGTCCGATTGAATCTATTAAGACTTTATCAAACAGCTCGCACCCCCTATTCGCGTTTTATTATGTAGGCCAAACGTCGACCCTATGTCTACTCGTTCAGAACACGCAAAAAAAAACTTGTTTACATTCGAGTTTGGCTCTTATATGTCGAATGAGTCGCGGCATAGGTCGCTAGCTACGTGAACTACAAGTGGTTTCTAAGTTCAAATACATCATGCATGACGTCTGGAGTGACGGTTTCTGCAGCGCCTCCCCTTCAGTTCAAGCGGAAAGGCACAGAGAATGGCCTATTAAAGATTTCACGAATAAGCAATCTATGTATTCATCCCAAACATTGATTTGCTCCTAAAACAATGAAATAGTCCGACATGTGGAGTAAGACATACTAGCCTTCAATAGTTTTCAATCTAAGAGCGTTATTTAACCTTTATCTAACGGAAGTGTGTTGCAATTAAATGGGTGGTAGAAGCGTACGTATGCTGGTACAGTAAAGCTAATTACTGCACATGTGTGCCTATTTCCTTGTTTTGGGGGGCCAATCAATGTTTCTGAGCCCATATCTCCGTAACTTAAAGTTGTTTAACACACCCTTTAATTCATGGAAGAATAATCAGAAACACCCTGTACATGGCGAAAGCTTATAAAGATAACATCTAACCAAACCCGTCATCTATTCAATTCAGTTAGTTAGATACTCGAACGATTCTTGACCTATTTTATCATAATTTTCTTTGAACCCTTCTTGCTCCCTTTAAATGATTAAAAAATGCAAAGGGATGAACCTTAGTCCCCAGACACTTAGATACTTGGGGTATTTCAAAAAGAGGTCGTTCTTGGTTAGAGAAAAAAGAAACCCAGACCACGTTTCGATAATTCTTGAGTTAGGTAGACCTATAGCGAAGTACATGGCTATATATCTAGGCTATTGGGTGCAGTTAGAAAATAAGAGACGGGAAAATAAATATAAACTGGTCTAAAAATAGTCTGGTTTTATCTCTGGAGACTGGAGTATATATGAATGATAAAAAATATGGCATTTTTGAGAGGGTCTTATGTAATGCTAGTCCAATGAAAGAACCCATGTTTTGGTCCCTTGGTTACTATAAAGTTGAAGAAACTAACAGAAAATTTAGCACTAAGATCATAGAGCTTGAAGAGGTTATATTAAAAATGAAAAGCACGTGTGGTCATAATACAACTAGGTCTACAACGATAGACCATGCATCTTATAATAAACGCTTTGAAACTTGGGCACTTTGTCAACGTAAGAACCAGGGTACGTAGAGCAAGGATAAGATCAAGATTCTATCATATCAAGGTCCAGGATTGCCATATTCAAATTCCCTTACATTTCCAGGTTTTCCTTGACCTTTTTTTACTATTTTCCCTGTCATTGAACTTCTAAATGTAACTAAACAATTGCATTTAAATGGCATTTTTGAATAATTAATGTAAATCATTGCAAAGAGAGCTCCCGATTTTGGTGTCTGGTCAAACGTGATCTCGCTTCAACAGCGTTAAAAACGTCACCCAGCTGGATGGTCAAACTGCAGATATTTAGACACTTTAACCGAGTACCCTGACTTTCTTGAAATTCTATAAATTCCCTGATTTTCCCTGAAATATTCGTCCAATTATAAAATTCCCTTGATATATCCTTGAAATATTTGCCCATTTTTAAATTCCGACTCTTCCAGGTTTTCCCTGACCCGTGGTACCCCTGAGGTCATTCTAAATCTCGTAATACTGTTTAGACGCATGCATTAAACAACATATTTAATAATTTGCAAGTTCTGCCTTGACATTCTCCTTTATCTTAACCTATGGCTTAGTTGTCACTACAAATGCAAGACACCTCCTAAGATGGTGTTGAAACTAAATTAACATCTCGCGCGAAATGCGCGCGGCAACCGTTCCATTACACACTCGAATAAGCACGATACACATTTCCCGCCACTTTTACGACGATGATCTTCGCGCCAAGTTTCACTTCCAAGATCCTCAATAGGGCAAGGGTTAAGGTTCGCCAAAATGGTGGGCGTCTTATGGAAGCATATTAAACCCCAAGTTATCAGTTATTTTCTAGAATGCGTGGCGATACAATTTTCAACAAAACAGTGCCAAGCTTACAAACTCTTTCGAGTAAAAATGCTTCATCAGGTCATAGGTCATATCCCTAACGGTATTGGGCCCTACAACCAATCACGGGTCAAGACAATGAATTGGTGCGAAAAACGTCCTCAGACGTTAGTGAATACAACACACAAGTACTTTGGTTAAAAGTTTCGGAATTGCATATACTTCTGATGTGGAAAATATACATTGAAAACGTGGGCGCGTTAGGAGCCGAGACAAATAAGGCATTCCCAAGTTCCCGCCCATTTTCCCTGGTTGCAGAGAAAATAGTCCTGGAATAGAGGGTACTAGGACCATTTGTTCTAAATCCAGTTCCGGTAATGACGTCGAAACAGGATCAAAAACCCACTTCGATGTAACCAAAAGTTCATAAGATATGTTCTATAAGTTTGTCATTGGTTACTGAGAGCTTGTCATGAAGTAAAGTAGGTGAAACGTCAGATTCTATTCCCGAAAACCCACGCCTGGTGAGGCGCAGTCTAAATAGGAAGGACTGCAAAATCGCGTGTAGCCAATTCTCGCGTCGTTCTACAACTATCTCCCAGTAAGTCTCAAGCACTACGAAGTGTCACACTTGAACTTATGGATGCAAATAAGAGGGAAAGACAAGTGGGTACAACTTTGTGTATCGGGACATATAATGGGGGTTGATACATTGCCATCCGTCTCTGCGCACTCTCACGATACAAAAAGACTACAGTGCAGGCGCCAAAAAGCGAAATGGAAGGCCAGGTTTTACCCCCCGTGTCTTTCCCTCATAGTTACATCGAAATGGTCTACAGTCAAAACCATTCGAATTTCCTTAACGGATCACGTGACGTCTGGCTACTCCGTTTTGCGCCGAGGTATAGGCAAATACGCTTTAGATACAGAAACGACTGCGTCATTCAAGGTACCTTCCCCTCCCTCTACCAGAAACCCCCAAGCATTCGGACACAGTCCATAAAAAGGCAGAACCTTCTATTCCAGACCTATTTTCTCTACTGGCTGTTAGTAATTTGAGTAATTCCTCGGCAAACATCAAAGGCTTAACCCGTTCGTGCGAGCGTAAACAAGTAGGGAGAAGTAGCGAGACGAGGGGGGGGGGGGCATGGGCAGGAATTGGTGGGGCGAATGCCCGCCGCCGACAAGCACTTTAGTTCATTGGACATCTATGAATACGGATCAAGGCGGGGAAGAGACGGTTCATTAACCGGATATCTCTGCCTTAATCCATTCAGGGATTCCGGATGAACAATTCGCAGATTGGGGTGATGACGAATGGAGATAAAGCTGGCGAAAGAGGATGGCAAAATGGGTAAACACATCCGATGGACAACGTCCTGCGCCAGAGAGAGAGAGAGGCTAAAGTCCTACAGGGATCATAATTATGGAGCCGCGTTCAGTAAATGGCGGGATTTGTTTAATTGAGGACTATATCTTGTCGTCGCGCCTCTCCGCTATATCTTAAGTACATTCCTCTACCTTTTAGACTATGGGGATCGTTAGACAAGGCTAATATTTCACTTGGGAAATGCCCTAATTCCGTTGATGTTGGCCCAGTTATGAAATTAGCCAAGTTCAGTTGAAAGTTTCAGGGGATTAATGAATACTTTTATTTTTAATTATTTTGTTATTTGATTGCTCGTTTGGGAATATTTAGGGGGTTTTCTACCAGTTAATATTTGGGCTACAGCGAGGGAAAAAACCACGTGACGTGACGTGACGTTAATATTAGGGCTACAGTGAGGGAGAAAACCACGTGACGTGACGTTAATATTAGGGCTACAGCGAGGGAGAAAACCACGTGACGTGACGTTAATATTAGGGCTCTAAATAATTGTATTCAGGTTTCATAAAACTTTTGGAACACCAATTTCCATGGGTTTTACAGGTTTTTCCCCCCATGTAATTTCTAAGGTTTCAAGGTTTTTTCCCTTATATGGAGTAATGACAACGGGAGAGGTTTGCATAGTTTAAAAAAAAAAGAATAAAAAAAACCCTTCAGAGCAAACTAACACCTCACAAATTTCCCCAATTTCCCTGAATTTTAGTAAAATTTTATAATTTCCCCGATTTTTATTACTATTACTATTTATTTCCCTGAGTTTTCCCTGTTTTGCAGGTTTGTATGAATCCAAACTTCAAAATTTCTCAAATTAAATAGCAATAAACGCGTTTCGAAACAAATTAAGCTCCGAATTTCTTACTAATTTAAAATAATTTCATATTTGCGTAATGATAAAACCGTTGTTTAAAACCCAATACCAAAATTATCAAATAAAAATGCAAGCTTACCAACACGTGGCTGAAGAGATGGACCCACAATTCAATAAAAGACATAGAAATCCTATGCGAAATACGGTTTCCTCATGTTTGGCCTCATGTCGTTTCAATAACATCCCTAAAAAATATTACTTTCAATTAACTATTTAAATTATTATTCGCCTAATCAACCCGTAATTCAGTATATACGATGCATAAGGATTAGTTAGAGACCGTAATCAAGCTTTCTACCTCGCTAGAATCAGCGCCATTACCGCCATGCTAAATACCGAGCTTCTTTTTTCAAACGAAATGCATGCAAAGTTAAGGCCCGCATTTTCAATTAAAATTAAAACCGTAAGCCTTGGCCCATAATAAAATTTAATTTTTAGTCCTACTAATTTCATCTTTCCGACCACTTTCCGAAAACAATTTATAATTTAAACGCTAAATATTACGATAATTACATTACTTTGACAATACTAATTGATTAATTAGGTAATAAAACTAATTCTTACCCAAGTGGCGTTCCGTTAATTTCTTAATCGGCCTACCACACGTCCACACCGTGGCTTCGGCTTAAAAATGAAACAAAGGCGCTGAAGGGGGAGGCGCCTTACAGCTGCGCCGGTATCACGTGATATATTTTTGGCGCCAAGCTATTATAAAATAAAAGCGGGAAATTTCAAAATTGAATAAAAGATGTTGCTAACTCGCAATGACAAATCCCCATTATAAAACCCATTTTTGAAGACTAAAATTAAGTCTTTCTTACTTTTTACAGTGGAAGTAGAAAGATGTCATCCCACAACGCCATTTCGATGTCCTGGAGATAACACCAATTGCATTTCCATACAGTACTTATGCGATGGTAAGTAAATGAAAACGATGTCCTGGAGTTCCTCAATTATGGACTTGAAATATAAACTTTTTACACTCTCAGGTGCGGGAGACTGTAAGGATGGTTACGATGAAGATCCCAGATTATGCACAGCAGGTAATTAAAGACCTGTTGGTGTCCTAACAATGTTTAGATAGCTCCGGAACTTACTTGAGTCTTCAACCGGAAGGTTCTATGGATCAACAACTCCTTGTGCCTAATCCTGAAAACAACGAAGAGTTTGGAGTGTCTTAGACATAACCCTTGACATTTGACACACTGTCTTGTATTGTTTAATGGGTCAGGGGGTATAGTATATCATATTTTGCCCTGTCTCAGCTCTAGTCGTAGTTTCCCAGAAGCCTTTTCGAGAGAAGAATTTAAGTCTCTCCAGATACTAATCCTCTTCGGATTGTACTTGTAACAAAGGAAAGGATTTTATCAACAGTATATCAACTAGAAGTAGTAACAAGCGCGGCCCTTCTCTGATAGCGAAAGAGAACAGCGTCTTTCTTTATTTAATTTAAATGCTTTGAGTTTATCTACTTCTGAAAGAGTTCACCGAGTCTGGCCCATGCACCTTGACGCGGGTTTAAAGAACCCTAAGCCTTGGTCTAAGGAGTAAAAAGGGACAAGTAGCAGGCAGCTAAGTTTGATATACAATACGTGAACCGAGTATTTGCTGAGTACCTTCTAGAGTTGAGCTGGAACCCTTTGGAGGACGCGCTAAAGGCGATTTTCTTTCAATTTATAGGCCTGCCATGACGGTTCCCTTTAACGGAATTAACAACGAACCGTATTCGATATTTTTATTCAGACTGTGTCGCGAGTAAAACACTAAAAGGCTTAGCTCACAATCCTATTGCTCTATCAGAAGTTCATTGTTTGGAAGTATATACGCAACTCGGGTTTAGGCCAGGAAATCATACCTCATATCTCTAAGCCTATTCTCCTTCCTTAAAGATAAACTTTTATTTATACATCTCTGAAGAAAAATGGTCTAGAATCTAAATCTAATAAGTTTAACGCGGATAAACAATAAACAATATAAGAGTTCTCTCAACTCTTCCCTTAAGCCTTGGTCTATAACTTAGTTTACGACAAACAAAAGATGAGGACCAATAATAAATGCCATCGTAAAGCCCTGGACCAATTGTATTTTATCAGTCGAGTTCACGCACTAAATTTTCCTTTCGTTTCTTTGTCATCAGCTAAACGACCTCCAGTTGAAGAAACGGCCAATTTTCTCCAGACTCTTTTAAATAATCACGGTCCCAATTATTTGGAAAAACTCTTCGGAGCCAAGGCGAGAGCTGCTCTTCAACCTCTTGGTGGCGTGCAGAAGGTCGCCATTGCTTTGTCTGGTAGGTAAAACAAATCATCCTCCAAAGAAGGTCCCATTTTTATTTTTTTTTCACATGTTAGTTTCTCTTTGTAAGCTAGTTTTAACTAAATACAACAATAATCCATAGTTCAACTTTAACCTTTGCACAAATATAGTTCACAAGATGACATCGTATAATATTTTCCTGACTTGATAGGCCATCATTGAGGCATAAGGTCATAAGATATGTTCCATAAGTTTGTCATTGGTTACTACGAGCTGGTCATGAAGTGACGGGGTAAGGGGCTAACAAAGGCTTGGTACAGAGTAAATACGTAGATGGACTGCAAAACCATTAGTGTAGTCAATTCTCGCTTGTCGTTCTCGAAAAAGCTCGAGCTGTACGTTTCTAGCATTACGAAGTATATGTAGTGTCATACTTATGGAACATATCTTATAAGCCTAACGTCGTAGTCTAACAGAAAAAGATAGAAGTGACATATTGAATCCTTACCTCCACTGTGTAAGAATGAAACTTCCAAATGTGGGCGGGTAATACATACTATACTCTTGGCGCCTTTGACCATGTTGACGTTAAACTCCTCCCACATCATAGGAGTAGTCATCACCAGAACCTACAACCGTGTCTCTTATCCTTTCCTAGTTTCCTTTTTTAATACATTTTTAAAGGATTTTCATATGAAAACAATTTTTTTATACAAAACTTGCTCCATTTTCTCTTCTTAAGACTTTTAAGAATAGATTCTTTCGGACTGAGTTTTGAGGTTATAAAAAAAATATATTTTCTAGAGTTATCCTAGTAGTATAGTTATTAAAGTTGAATGAAATAGGAAAAACTCTTTCAAAGGAGTCTACAAAAAGAATTCAGAATGAAACCCTTCTCGGAAAATTTGATTTCCGAAAAGGGTTAGGGGATTTTAAAGTTGCCCCAGAGTTTGGTAGTAGGCAGTAAACAAATACAACAGCGAATATGGAATTTTGTGTAAATCCTTTAGCGACCATATTTTGAAAACAAATAAACTCTATTTTGATAAATTGTAAAGTACATTGTTGAATGATTTATATCGTGATAAGAGAACGATCGTGCCAGTGAATTTATAATCTTAGGGGTGTAAATATTTTAAACACTAACGAGAGAGGAGAGAGTTCCAGACTTAAAAGTTTTCCAATATTTCGACAATAACACAATCCCTCCAGGGGAAACAGAAAGGCTTAAAAGTTTAAAAGGGTTAATTTGAACTCCTGCGATGAGAGAGAATTAACTCGATTCCCAAAATGAAAGATTTAGGCTTGGAAATTAACTATCAACACCATCTAATTTGCAAAGCTATGGCATTACGTAACGTCAATCGATACCAAAAGAATATCTTAAAGCAGAAGGGATTATAGAAGAAGGATGACACTACTCTGTATCTTCTTAACATTTCAGTTATGTAACGTCATTCTTCCCAGGCTATCCCTTTTTGTTTGCTTTCCTGCTCATCAAACTTCAGATGAGCATCGCACCGTAAGGTGAATTCTATATCTGTTTGGTATTTACTAAATCATCAGCAATCAACCCACAAACCTTGATTGTCTTGATGTGGGACAAAAATCCACAAGCGCGTCTTGGCAAATAGTTAAGCGCTAATAGATTAATGATGAGGGAACTATTTATCGCGTATGTGATTCGGTTTAGTAGCCTTGCTCCAAATGCTCCGATGTTGGGAAGAATGACGTTACACTTACCCCGCTTTGTGGTGGGTACACTTCTCTCGAAGAGAAATATTATATACTTCTGCTTAAAGGGAATAGACTAGTTGACAACTAATCCCAAAGGTTTCTTCCCACCGTGTTTAACATATGTTGGGGATTAAAAAGTTAAACCATCTCGTGTCGGGTGTTAGCAGACGATTTAAGATATTCTTTCAACTCTCTTATAAACTTTAAATTATGGATTCACAATCAGTTCAGTTAGGTCCAGGTTTCTCTAACCCCGGAGAGATTCGTTAGCTTCTTATCTTTAGCTAATCCAAACTTTTACCATAAGTTCATTAAGATATGTTCCATAAGTTTGTCACTGGTTACTGAGAGTTTGTCATGAAGTGAATGAGGTAGGTCATAGATTCTCGTAAAGCGACGCCTGGTGAGGAGCTGTCAAAGGCTTAGTACAGACTAAATAGGATTAGATGGACTGCAAACCACCGAGTGTAGTCAATTATCGCTTGTCGTTCTTGAACTAGCTTTCAGTAAGCCTCTAACATAACGAAGTATAAGTAGTGTCATACTTATGGAACATACCTTATAAACGCACGATTTTACTTAACCTAAAATTAATTAACATGATGAAATTTACACTAATAAGTAACTAAATATCAAAGTTTACTAACCTTAAACTATTCGCAATTACAGAAAGCGAAACGTTGGAAGATTTTGGAGCTGTACTTCACTTGATGCGTTCGGATTTGGAACATCTAAGAAATATTTTGACAGCGGTCGAATCAGGAGACATTTCCATGCTGAAGGCTTTGGGCATTAGGGACTCGGAATTGGGTGACGTCAAGCTCTTCCTAGACAAGATGGTCTCCACGGGTTTCATGGACTAGTATATCTATCCTCAAAAAAGACCTTGAAGCTATATTTAAGGAACTCTCTCTGTGTCCCTTTCCCTCTCAAGTCTCTGTCCAACCCCGTAATCTAGAAGGATGAAGTAAAGAAAAAACCCATAAAAACTTACATTTCCAACCCCCAAAAAATATACCATATGAGAGTTCAGATACGGACAAGAATCGATTACCAAATAAATTACGATATAAATGATCGGATATCGGTCGGACAGAAGGGGAACTATTAAATAAATATATTAAAAAAAATAATAATTATCTAAGATTTCAAAATCAAACGTATTTCATAATGAAAATTAATTATTTCTGGATAAAGTTATAAATATATATTTAAAATTAATTAAATCAGTTCTCCCTCCCGTCTTCTATAAATAAATAAGTAAAAAAATAAATAAAATCAAAATTATCCGTCAATTATTACATAAATATCTGAAATAGAAAAACGAGAAAAAAAAAAAAGAAATTAAAATAATTAAAATTCTAAAATATTTATGTAATGAAATTAAAGCCTTATCCGAGAAAAAAAAAAGAATATTAATTAAAAATATTATTCCCAACATTGCCTAATTAACGTAAGTGATTAAGATTTTGCTCCTTGACAATCGACGCGATAAATTAATTATTTATAATTAAAGAAGTAATTAATTAACACTCGGTAGTGCACATAGTGTTCAGAAAAAAAAGTATCCCATTTTTTTCAAAAAAAAAAATTAAATTATTAGTTTAGTCACTAATTAATAAACCTCAATTTAAAGGGATGATGGAACGCAATATGAAATTATTTTCGTAATACGTATATCAGAATATTTAGGCCCGAGTCCTACCAATTCTAACCGACCAAAATGAAAAATAAAAAATACTTTAGTTTTACGTTACATTTTCCCTTTAAATTTTACCCCAAATCCCAAAGAGATATTTTTACTTATTGAAACTGAAGAGAGTTCATTCTAATTAATGTTGGAAAAAAAATTAATTAGTTTTAAGATTATAATAAACTAAGAAAAAAAATAATTAAGAAAACGAAACCGCCCTTTTTAAGATAAAAATTAAATAAATTATAAAATAATTGATTATACTATATTGGATGTTAAATGTATTTATGAAAAATTATAAATTAATAGTTGCGGATTAAAAGAATGAAGATTATTAAAGAAATTGTTAAAAAGAATGTTGGGAAAGAATAGAGAAAGAATTTATGAAAATAATTATTAAATTTAAAAGATAATTGACAAGCAAATATAGAATCTAAATGTAGATCTCAAGGTCTGATTAATTAAAATAATAGTTAGACCAGGAAGAAATAAAAACAAAATCAAAGTAACTAACCTAGAACTTGGGGATTGAAATATCCGATGATTGAAAAATAATAAAACCACGTATACATATTCTGTTTCCATGAATTCACTTTTCAAACTCATGAAAAACGTTCGTGCAACGTTATTGGTTCATAATTATAAAAGAAGACAACCATCTTAGGCTTACCTTGTCATAATTTGTCAAAATCATAATCTGAAAAAAACCAAGTTTATTTATATAACCATTTTTTTTTTCATCTTCATAGGTCATAGGGTCAAAGATTTTCAAAGGAGAATACAGTTAAATTAAATATAAGTAATTAATAATACAATAACAATGTTTTCTCTTTAGAATTAAATTTAAATTAATTAAAAGATGATTAATTTAGTTATTTTAACTTGAGCACGGCGGAGCGGGTTGTACCGCGATGAGCGTGACAAAATCATTCTTGCCATTGTCAACGTGAATGACGTGATCGTGAGTGGCGTTATTTATGGCGGGAATTACACTGTAATAGTTACTGTTAGCGTCAGTCTTGACAGACTCGTCATCAGAACCACTGTTATTACTGGGAAGTCTCTGTCTTACGCTGGAACCATTTTTGTACCGTGATAACGCGTCTGATAGTTTACCACTCTTCTTATTGCGAATAAATGGCTTCCCGCCTGAACCGTTGACGATCCAATTACCACCGTTTTCGTGGTATCCGTTGACTATATCCGTTTCGGGGTTCAAATCTTGGACGTTTAAATCGTTCTTTAGCTTCTCATCCATGTCCGGGGATGTTTGTTTCCTCCTAAGGTTACTAACTTTCAAAGCCGGAACGTTATTAACGTCACCGGGTTTCGTATCGTGGCAAATGTGTTCCCATTGGGCGGATTTGAAATGTTCGGTTATGTCCAAGCCTTTACTGGCGCGACCACCGACTACCAGTTCTAACGGGGTATTGGCTAAGAGATTGAGACACGCTTCTAACGGTTCCATGTCCGATTCGTATTCCAAAGAGAAATCATTTCCCATGGATGGTGGACCATCGCGATTGACGTTAAGGGAATCGTCTGTGAGATCAGAAGCACCTGGTGCGTAAATTGACTCCGTTTCGATGGAGTCACCTTCGTAGATACCGGCGGACGCTTCCGAAATAGACGCGTTATCACTGCGAAGCTCTAACTCCAAGTCTTTATTGGGTCGTTGAAGACTGTCAACTTCGAAGGAATAACATTTACTCGTGGCCACAGATTCGTTATCATCGCGGCTACGTTCCAAAGTTCCGTTTGTAGCGTTAGTGCTTTCGTTTTCTTCGCGTTGGACATCCGCGTTCCTGTCTATGATAGTGTCTTTGGAATCCCCGCTACTTTCGGACGCTCCTGTTGAGCCGCACGGTTCGTAAGTTGGTTCACACGTGTCTATTTCAAGAACGGTTGTTTCGGCAACGGGTTCGAACGTAGCTTCATCGCCGCAATTCTCTTTACAAGCGTCATCCACATTCTTCGGATGGTGCAAAAACTTTCGGCCAATTTTATTTGCAAGTTTCTTGTTCTTCATGCTAATTTTGCGAATGATTTTCTTACCGTGCCCCATGACGGAGGAATCTTCTTTTTTGAGCATCCAATTATTGTGTTCGACGGCAGACGTCGCCGTTTTAACTTGAACCGGACCGGACCGGCTGTATTTAGGCATATCAAAATGGCCGCCGATTTTGTTAAGAGTTACTCGAATGTCTTTGACGAATTGCCAAGACAAATTCTTCGATTTTTCTTTAGGAATTACTTCGGGCGAGGATTGATTTGACGATCCTAAGTACGGTACTGACCTTTCTGAAAGTTTCTGAGCAACGCGATCAGATAGTTGGAGATATTCCTCCAGTGATGGGTCGTCGCAAGATTCATCAATGTTTGACGCACCCATGTCCTCGGTTGACACTTGATAACACTTTTCGCAATCGCAAACCTCTTGGTTTTCAGTCCCCGTGGACAGTACACCGTCGCGAATGAGGCAAATGTTTTTGGCTCCTCTTTCTCGAAGGCACTTCCGGTCCCTAAATCTTTCGATACTATTCGCGGCGTTAGCGCGTCTGGCTGCGACTGAGTTCAAAGAGTCATAAGGGGTGGATGGAGTCGAATCCAAAATCACGACTTCTTCCGGTTGGGGGTTGGTTTGGCACCTAGAGAGGTCATTCACCTCTATCTCGTCTTTGGACACTAAAGGAGATTCTTTGACGTCACTGACGTAATCCGGGATAACTTCTACATCGACAGTGACGTACAACGTCTGCGGCGGTGGTTCATCCACAAAGATTTCCACCTCTTCCGGTTGAATTTCTTCAACTACCGCTTCTTGAACGACAGTTTCGACTCTCAAGACGCCGCTATCCTTATCTTCAATGTCTTCAGTTTTGATAACGGTTTCCGGCGTTGTGTAGATATGGGGCGGTTCCTTTGGAGCTTGGTCCTTCACGAATTTATTGGATTTGGATTTCCGTTTCACCGAGTCGAAACTGTTATTCTGAGGGTCTGTCAAACTATCCACAACACTACTGGCACGGGAACTTCTAGAATGTCTCGATTTACCGTTACGTTCTTCGCTGTACATAGTGGTTAGTTTATTGTACAGATCACGTCGAAACATATCAAACTTGTTTATATTATCTTGAGCAATTTGCGTCACCACTGGTAAAATGTCCGGTGTTGAACCGGTACTCTTAGAAGTGGAAACTTTGGGACTATCCGCTTTGACTTCGGAAGGTTCTCCAGTGTTGGTGGGCTTAGCGACCGGGGGTTGAGGAGCGCGTCTTTGCTTCATTTTGTAAGCCTTGGGTGGTGTAGGTGGCGTATCAACCCTGTACTCTACAATAACAGCACCAATACCCGAACCGTGAATGGATTCCGAAGAATATTCTTTAGTTTTTGTCGAGTATGTCGTAGCTGGGCCACCATTTTCCACAACTTCTTGCGAAGTTTCGGAACGCTTTCTCGACGATCTTGGATGATTTCCACGATTTGGGTCCCGATCTTTCGAGTCCTGGTAAAAATAATCATCCTCCGGTATGACCACGAGTGTGGGACGAAACCGGAAGTTGCGTAAACGAGCGCGCGCGTTTGTTATCATTTCTCGAATGCGTTGCAAGAATTCCAAAGCCGGAAGAGGAGGAGATACTAACATTTCCGGTTCGAAAAGTTCAGGGTGCAAGTAAAGATTTCTTCGAGACACTTTGATATCTTGACTACCGGGATACCCGCTGTTGTTAGGATCCGTGAAACGCCCGCTACTTGGGGAACTGCTGACGTTGCCATTCGAAGTAGTTTTACCGTTGGAACGATTAGTGTGGGTTTCCACGGTGGTCGTAGTTTTTGAGGATGATTTCGAGTGCAACCTCTTTGACCTTCGTTCCTCCGAGGTCGTGCTCGCTTTTAGACTCTCGCGCAGAACGGACGGAAACTGGAACAACTATATCAATTAATGTCCGTTAGAATTAATTTACACTAAAAGTGTAAGTTCAATTATGTCCTACATCATTCGTAATGGTGGTAATACACTCGTCGTTATCAGGTGGGTTTTCCGGAGTTATTGGTAAACTAGCGGCCAAGGCTTCACGTTCCAGCTTCTTGGCCTGTCTTATTTTGAGATACACCAGAAGAGCCAGGACATAAACAAGACCCAAGATTCCCAAACACAATCCGATTATCATAAAGTGATTGCTTTTAGGTTTGGGTACTGTTCCAGCCAGATCTAAGCCTACAAGAAGTTGAAATAAACATCAAGATAATATTCAAGGTCTTTTCAAACGGATATTATATTACCAGGTGACCATCCGACTCTAACAGCGACGCATAAATGTACCAATTCGTTGCCTTTTCTGTTACTGTCTTTACATTGAAAGTAAATCAAGACAAGACGATTCTGTAGCTGAGCCCGCGTATTGTCATCACCAAGCCACTGTAAAAATGACTTGTTGTCCTTTCCATCTTGATAAATGGCGAAGAGAGGGTGGCGTTTCTCCAAATGCGCCATTGATTCCCATCCATTCTCAGACATGACCTCCGTCGAATTGACCCCGCAGAGGTAATTGGATTTATTATTACCACCGGTGGCGGCTGCCGCTGCCGCTACTCGTAAAGAAACGTTACCAATCAACAAATCACCCCACACTATGACGTAATCTATATCTATTTACCTGATATGGCTAGATGAGCCCCGGAGTTCACTAATTGCCCCGTCATTGGTAAAAAGACCATCGGTATCCTTTCGGTAGTGAAGGTACGCACGAAAAATGCCAGAGGACATTCTATCAAAAAGATAAGAAAGGAATGTCAGCTCCCACGTCATCCAGTACTGTTTGTTGAACCCTTAGGCTCACCTGTTATATCTCTTACGCATTCCTCAACATCTTCTCGAAAAGTTGGGTAGCTAGGGGCGCACTGACATTCGCAACTCCTACCCGGGACTAAAGCAGATTGCCTTCCGTTTTGATCGCACATTGTTTCGTTACAATCCATCTTGATTAGTTTTAAAAACATTTAAGTACAAAATAATTAGTCTTAACGTCTGTATGAAATTATACCTTAGATGGTGAAAAAACATCTCCATAATGATCTCTGGTAACTTCGGCCTCTCCTCGTACCAAACTCGACCTCGAGGTCAACAAGGTCAAAGTTACCAAGACGAGGTTCTTGATCTGACACGAGTATCTCTTCATCTTTCTCTTAGCCAAGCTCCGATGGCCGAGGAAGATCAAACCACTGGCAATACGATTGCAAACGATCCACCCACATAACTCGTAGAAAATGTAGGGAACGCAATTTTTGTCTCTTCACACTCTTTCTGGGACTATCTCGATGAATTAGAGATGTATTATCTTTTACCCTCGTAACGACAAATAGTCCAGACGTATCGACCCAGTTGTTCAAGCCTGCGAAAGAGAGAAAAGAGGAAGGGGGGAGACAATAAGAATTTTTTTGTTCTCTCTTCAAACAATAGACCTACATCGTCTTCGTCTTTCTTACTCTAAGAAAATATCACTATAAGCCGCAACCACCGAAACAAGTTATTTACTTAACAACCAAAAGCGAAAAAATATCATCATCAGTTTTGGATCCATGCAAACGAAAGTGTGTTGAATTCTTTAAGGGGTGTTGTCGGGAAGGAAATTAATGAGTTGTCTGACATAGAACTTTACAACAGGGAAGAGTTCCAAGGGCATTATCGAATTTAAACATCACCTAGACGCTTTCCTTAAACAAAAACATAACGTGCTCGTGTGTTTTCCATTTCATAAAAAAGGCTTAAAATAATAGAGCAAATTCTACAACACGTATTCTAAAAAAAAACAAATACCTAATTTGCATAAAACGATAAAGATAAAATCTTAATAAACTTAAATGACAATTTCTCTAAAATATCTTTTTAAAGTACAGGAGTAAAAAAACATAACATACCACGTGACCATGAAAATATATTAGAGCGGAAACTACACTTTAAATTCAAAGCGGTATTACTATAAATTAAATTAAAAAAAAACGTTTTCCGACAGATTCACTTAAAAATCATTTTATCGTATTTTGGTTTTCAGTCCTTCCCTGTTTTTAAAAGTTTAAAGACCCCAAAAACGGACTGTGTCCTATTAGAACTTAGGTGGGTCTAAACTTAGGGGGAATATCTATCCATCCTTCACACAAATAAAATCCACTGATCGACCTTGCGTAATTTAAAAGAATCTAATTCAAGTCACGTACTATCGCATCATCCTTTCACGTATTAATATTACGTTTCAACCAACGAAACTCTATACAGTTTGACACGGGGTTAAAAACGAGGACGAAACGCCAAAATGAAACGAACATAGGGGTGCCTGCACCCATCCTGGAAATGGACAGGATGAGGATTGACACTCCTCCAACCGGAGGTGTGTCCCTGTAGTATATTAAAACCAGGTAGAAAGTATCTTCGAACGTGTTGCAAATTTGGGTTGGAGAAAATTGCCAAATTTATGATGAAATGGGGTTCTATACAAAACGGTATCAAAAGTCAGGCTCTACACTAAAATAATATGACAAACCGGCACCAGCAGCGGCGGAAAGATTCGAGTTCAACGCTCTGGTGGTGGTAGTACGAGAGTTAGGTAAAACAAGGTAAAACTACCGCCGGCTAACCCGCTTGCTATAGATGGTTTGACTTCGACCGGGGTGGGGCGAATTCCAAAGGTGTTCTTCTTTAAGACTGAAGAAGTTTGGACCCAAAAATACGCCAATGAGGAGGGTAGGAATTCATATGTAGGTATCATAAGATTATAAGATATGTTATGTATAAGTATGACACTTCCTATACTTCGAAATGTTAGAGACTTACAGCTCGAGCTAGTTCGAGAACGACATTCGACAGTTGACTACACTCTTCGGTTTTTCAGGCCATCTTCCTATTTAGTCTGTACTAAGCCTTTGACAGCGTTTCACCAGGCGTTGCTTTACGAGAATCTATGACGTTTAACTGACGTCACTTCATGACAAGCTCTCAGTTACCAGTGGTTAGAGACTTACAGCTCGAGCTAGTTCGAGAACGACGCGAGAATTGATTACAGTCGGATAATTTCATCTTCCTATTTAGTGTGTTCTAAGCCTTTGACAACGCCTTACCAGGCGTCGCTTTACCTCGAATCTATGACCTATGTCACTTCATGACAAGCTCCAGTTTGTAACCAGTGACAAACTTATGGAACATACCTTATGAGATATACAAACGTTCCTCTACGGCTTAATGAACATTGGCAAAGAGATTTTTCGGATTTTAGTATTTAGGAATAAATTTTTCCCTAAGGGTAGGTAAAAATAAAGGAAAAGAATGTTATTTGCTGGCGTCAGGGAAACTATTTTATTTTTTTATTTTACTTAACCCTCTGGATAATTCTGATAAGACTATGATTAAAATCGTGTTTTTGTGAGGGATTACTTGAAGTTGGAAATGCTTAGAATTATGGGAAACTCGAGAAATAATTAGGGAATACAGGGTCACTTTGCTATATCAGGGATAGATTTTATTTTAAAAGCAGGAATGGAGAACGGTTAGTATTTACTTCAGTCCGACTCATAGCCCAGTATAGAACACGTAACGAAAAGTTTAAATTATCTTATCGGTTCACTTAAACTACGTTTTGATGACGTTGCTGACGGAGACGGCGAAAAATACGTAATTCCTTTTTACCTCTGTCGCTATGACCCGCCTCTTCTTTCATTCCCCTCCGTCCCGTGGAAGGGGGTCCGAGACATTACTCTGTTTTCCATTCCTACTCCTAAAATTAAATCTATCCCTGGTAATACTTAAGGAAAACAGGGTCATTTCTAAATCTTTTGCCAATAGACAAATTCGGAGATTAAAAACAGAGAAACCAAAACACAGGGACGAGACCGTTATTGGGGTGTTGAGCTATCTCAATTTGTCGTCAGTGCTAAGGTAAAACGTCATGGGCTTAGCTTTGGCAGTGGGCGGCCATGTTTGGTACCTTTTTGGGTATATGGGCAAATAGCATGGCTGACGTCACACTAAGTGATAGCTTTATTTTCCCTCGCACCAAGAAGCAATTTGATTGAGTGTTTATGACCCCTTAATTAAATTAGAAATCATTGTCAAAATAAGTTTCTTTATTAAATTTAAGGGGTCATCCGTAAAATACTCCACATATAACTTGAAAACAGTGGTCCGGACGGCAAGATGTCATAAAAGTTACATTTTCGACTCAAAATCGTGAACCCAAAGAACATCCCCCTTATTTATGCCAAACTCATCAAAAACACCCTGTATTTCTCCTCAAATACCTAAGCCCTGCACCCAGACTATTGCAGAGAAAACCCCTCTAAATATTGGAGAATACTTAAAAATCAAGATCAACGGCGGAAATTCACTTAATCTATAATATCTTCTTATCCAAGCTCGATGCGTGCATGATGTCTAAGAAATAACTAAACTTCAACTCGCTCTTGAAAACTTAAGTGATAAAATATCGCTTTAAGACCAGAAATGTTTCATTTATCGCGCCCAGGTATAAGATTTATACGACTTCCTTATATTTTTATCGTAAAAATTGCGAAAACACACTCAAAACTTTCTTAGATCCAAAAATTTGTCATAAAACTTTTAACGGCCGTTCGCCGCAGTTTGAATAAACTTTTATAAAAGTATTTTTTTTATTTCTTCCCCAGGAAACTAATTAAAGAGAAAACAGTCTAACAACAGAGTCAGCTAGGTATGTAATAATATCTTTCCCAAAGTGTATAATTTACTAAGAAAAATACCTCGACATTTAAAAGGGGGAAGTTAGAAAATTGAAAATATCACGTCGCTGTAGGGTTCAACGGAACCCTATAGCTTAATATTAACGAAACGTTCCGTGAAAGGGATCCATGCTGAGGTGAAATTATCTTATGGCTTTTGATATTCAAATTTATGCCCTGATGGGAAACAAGAAAGGTGGTGGATAAATATTTGAAGAATTTTTAGCAAGCCAAGGCTTAAGAAAATTACCATACACATACACTGTGTGACTGTTCCAATATTAGGGTAACCCCTCTGAGAGTACAAGAAGTAATACGACAGACAGTTGGTGGACCTACTATACAGGGTATTCCTGATAAGTCTGCTATAAAATAAGGGGGATTTTAAGTGGAAAACGTAACATCTATGACATTTTGACAGAAGGGAAACCCTTTTCCAGTGTTTTAAGAATGACCCCTTAATTAAATTAGCATCGTCTTTCCGTTTCTTAATTACATTTAAGGGGGCATCCGTAAAATACACCAATTTTAACTCAAAAACAGTGGCCAGGACGGAAAAATGCCAATTTTCGACTCAAAATCGCCCAAAGAACATCCCCTTAAATCTATGCCAGACTTATCAGAAACACCCTGTATGTTTACGTTACTTTGGTAAATCTATATCTGATAGGAAAAAATTTCGACATCAATTTTGAAGTCTTTTGTTTTTAATTATTTGAACCTCACCATAGGTTATCCGGAGTTGACCGGACCCGAGAATAGTCAATAGTTTCCTGTCTATGTAGACACTAAACATTAAATAGTCTCCGTGTCCACCTCTATGACATATCGTTTAACGAACTAATCCTTTCTTACAACAAGGGGCTATCCGTAAAATATTCTGATCATAACATATCCCTTGGGAGAAAATGTCACAGAACAATTTCGACTCGAAATCACCCCTTAAAACACACCCCTTAATTAGCTATACCAGGGATAGATGTAACTTTAGAAGTAGGAATGGAGAACAGAGTAATGTGGGCGCGCGTGAAAGTCCCGTACCCCCTTCCACGAGACGGGGGGGGGGTTGAAAGAAGAGGCGGGTCATAGCGAAAGAGGTTAAAAGGAATAACGTATTTTTCGTCGTCCCCATCAGCAACGTCATCAAAATTAGTTTAAGTGAGCCAAAAAGATATTTTAAACTTTTCGTTACGTGTTTGGAGGGAGGGGCTCTATACTGGGCTATGAATCGGACTGAAGTAAATACTAGCCGTTCTCCATTCCGATTTTTAAAATTAAATCTATCCCTGGCTATACAGACCTTCCAGAAACACCCTGTGTAAGAAGTAAACTTCAAAGGGAATATCAATTCATTTAAGACGATAATTATATTCTCAAATCCAGAAACCAAACTCCATCTTGACTGAAGTTGCGACTAAGCCTAATTCGAACAAAAGAAAACAGGATTACTTGAAGTGCATGCACCCCTAATTGATCTTATACCTCGTCTCTTTTAAATAATCATTATAATCTACCACGTAACCCATGCAATCTTTGAATCATTGGTTGAACAATACATATCCAATAACATCATCTCGTTATAAAACAATTAGGGAACCTATTTCTATTTAAAGAAAAGAAGCGTCACCCCTTTTCGATGACCTTTAAACCCAGGGTGATTTTTAAAACCCTAAGAAACCCGTAGAGAAACGAGGTCTTCCCATGGTGACAAGACCCATATTCCCCCGTTAAGTATACAGTGGAGAAATCAGGTTAAGGGTACAGAGTCAAAGAACAGATAAAGAGGGGGGGACAGAGCGAGAGAGAGGTAGAGTGAAACAATAGAAGGTTGATGGGCAATCGAGATTGATGTACACTTCATTGAGAGAAGGACTATACAACGTGTGTAGAATCCGGAAGAAAAGTAATTAAGAATCAATAGAGGGGCTCAGTTTGGACTCGAGTGCTTGTCGAGCCAGTCAGTGTGGTGCATGTCGCTTTTGAAAAGAACTGCTGACAAACTTCTAAGTAATTGCCGAGATGGAAGGATACTAAAAATATTAGGGCCCAAACAAGTTCATAGGTTACAAGAGCGAGGTATTTATGAATCGTAGGAAAGAAAAAGAATGTCATTAATCCATTCTCCGCCAGTATCGAGAGGCCCTGCAAATTTTCTCTTAATTGCCTTAGAGCTGTTTTAACGTCGTATGTTTTAAAGTGACAATCGGACCATGAAAGAGAAGCTTGGGTCTCTTTTGAAGGTTTACGTATAGTAAATAAACTATAAGTAGATGACAGTTGGTTACCAATTGTTAAGGTGGGAAGGGACACTTTGCCGGTTTTCCCCAATCAGAAATTTAATTCATTTTTAATAACTCGCACGATCTAGGCTATAGGAACGTTCAAGCAGAACCGAAAATACCCTTTTAACAACAATACACAGCCGTTGTATTTAATGACACGTAATATCATAAGTTTATACGATACGTTCCATAAGTATAACACAACCTATACTTGGTAATGCTAGAGACTTACAGCTCGAGCTAGTTCGAGAACTACAAGCGAGAATTGACTACACTCGGTTAAATGGCAGTCCATCTCCCTATTTAGTCTGTACTAATTAGGCCTTTGACAGCGCCTCACAAGGCGTCGCTTTACGAGAATCTATGACCTACGTCACTTCATGACAACCTCTCAGTAAGTAACCAGTGTCAAACTTACGGAACATATCTTATGAACTTATGGTAATATTTAAATAACTTCCAGGTAACACCTGCACGCGACACCTGATCAAGTTTGCTCAAAATTCTTCAGAAAAAGTTAACTTTTTTTCTTTCTGGCAAATTTTCAATCAGAACTGTCAACCGCTTTAAAAAACGGGCCCTAATATTGTCAGCTAACACCTGTATGATAATACCTGGAAATTTAATTCAAATTTTTAATACTAAAAAAAAAACCCTCTTCATTTTTTATCACAAAACTATACGTGAATTTCGATCTAAGATCGTCATCAAAATTAATATCAATACCTTGAAGGTTTAAATGTTTGGAATTTTCTTCAAAACCGGTATTTAAGACTAAACACTTATCAACTATATTTTTCTTTCTGTATTTCCCGGAAAGTCTGAAGATCAATTAATAATTGTAGGACAGAATCCGCTATCCATCACTGATTATCATAAACAAATGCAATAATAGCGGGTTACGACGATATAGAAGGGCGATTCAAATCTATGACGTTACGTCTGATCACCATCGTATTACTGATCGAACGTTTGTTATATCAAGAAGCGATATCTAGTTTACTAGGGAGAAGTTATAAGATGACTAAGTATTCGCCCGCCATAGTCCCAGTCCCCCTTTCAAAATACAAGGGGGGACGTAAAAGGAGGCCGGGCTATTTCGCCTCTCCTCAGTCGGAAAATACGTAATTTTCGTCATTCGCGTCGCTCTGGTGTGAGTTTTCAAAAACCAATGAGATGCTGGTTGTAATTCAGAGGCGGGAATTAACTCCGGACCTACGTTTGGACTGGAGATAAAGCTAGAAATGTGGCGAATTTATACCTTCTCCCTAATAAACTAGATATCGCTTCTTGGTTCTATCAAGAGGAAATCCCCTACTATCTCGATAAGTTATTATAAATGGTTATTATAAATTCTTGGTACTTTGGGGGGATATATAAAAAAAAGTTCTTAATATGGAATGCCAATACAGAGAGGGGGACCTCCATTTTAACGTGACCCCTAACTTCATCACGCTCTATCGACCTTGCGTTACTTATTTATAAAACACGTCTCATCTCATCTCATTCTTAATGGAAGGCAAGTGAGAGAAAAACGGCACCGCTTATATATTTTAAGTCTTGGGCTATTTTAAATAAAAATATTTACACCAAGGTCAATAATATTGGCTGACCAGATTTCTTTACAGCGTCGATATTGTCCATCTTCCAATTCTAAAGGCTTATTCAGACGGCACAACATTTTGAGACAACTAGATCATAGATGAATCAAAAAGTTGATACAATTCATCCACCTCTTCTATCGAAAAGTGGACATACTTTCTTCTATTCACACAATTAAACTAATTTAATTCAAAATTGTAGTAGGCCAATAGATTTGGTTTAAAATAGCCTCAACAACTACGTGTCGGTTTGAATAATTAGGGCTCGGGAAAAATTGACTTCAAAGTTTCAAGAAAAGTGTAGCACCTTACTTGTTTTGTAGCTAAACATAATGTGAACAAACAAATGTAGCTTGCTTGAGGTTGGGATTAAAATATTATACAGGGTGCTCCAAAAAGATAGTAGGACCAAATTGCAGTCTGTTCTATGAGAAATTTTGAGCTGACAATGTTCTATGACATTTTGTCCTAAGTATTTTAAGGATGACCCCTTAATTAAATTAGCATTGTATTTCAGTTTTTCTAACTTAAATGTAATGGGTCATAACTTATGAACAGTGACCCTTGGAGAAATATCATAGGAATTACATTTTCGACTCAAAATTGCACTGTACTTCGGTTCGGTCCTATCACCTTTTTGAGCACCCTGTATTTTAAACTGTTGTATCTTAATATTTTGTAGCTAAGCATAACGTATTCAAATAAATAATATTGTAAATTGCAGAATCTTGTTTTGTTGCCACGTAAACAAACAAACAAATACAGTCTGGGATAAAATTGGTATATTGTAAACTGAAGTATCTAATTTTGTAGCTAAATATAATTGCTATTTTTCATCAAATAACAAATAAATATTAAGCTAATCTACCGAAGTACTAGAGCGAATCTTGTATACCATAAGCGGAATCTTCCCAAATTTTAAATTCTTTTAATACTAAATCATCCTTCTTTAAAAAAACCTATCAAAATCGCGAGCGTATTGGCAGAAATTGATCAAAACCCGAAGTTATAAAATAACATCACTTCTCTTATCGCCAAAGATGAGTTAAGAAAATTGAGAAGCCAAGACTTAATGAAGAAGAAATATTTTATCAAAATAACTTTCTAGCTAACCTGTTTCTAAGGGGAAAAATTTCTTTTCAAAGTCATACACAGCGTGTTTACAAAATAAATTTCAAATCTATTCAGGATTACAATACAATGATTTGGATGAAAGTTTCTCTATTTGGAAAAAGCCCTGGGGATTACAGACTTATTTTTAAATTTATATTGTTAAAAAAAAAGTATGGGTAATTTTCTTATAAATGGTATTGTAGCAGGTAAAAGTATTTGAACTTTCTCACGGATTAAAGAAATTAAAAGGTGCCCATTGATTTAAAGGCGCGGTTTTGTAACCCTGAGGCGCAAATAATAAAAAAAAAATCAATAAAAATTAATTAAAAAGTCACGAAAAAATTTTAAAGCAAACACTTTTGTTTCAAGATAGCGGTAGTGTTTTTTTTTTTTATGAAAAACAAATAAGGAAAAGTTCTTAAGGTTTAAAACATAGGGTAACGGGGCCATTCTGAGGTCATTTACATTAAGGGAAAGCTATCCATTGAATTAGGCTTAGCATATTATATGGTAAAGGGAAGATTTAGGCTTAGATACGACAAAGGCTTAGTAACTTCTGGGATAAAAGAAATCTTAAATTAGGTTTAGTATCTATGGGAGAATTAGGCTTAGAAATTTATGGATAAAATAACACTTGAGACAAGCGCAAGCTTAATAACTTGTTGTAAGACAGGCAAGACACAGGGACGAGTGCGGAAATACTATAAATTAGGCTTAAGACCTTATGAAAAATTAGGCTTAGTGATTTATCGATAAAAGGGTTATCAACTTATAGGAAGAGTAATATCACAAATTAGGCTTAACAAATCATGAAGAATTAGGCTTAGTAATTTATAGATAAAAGACTCATCAATGGGGACATGTATAACCTTGTCTGACCTACAGGAATTTTAAAAATTTAGGTTTAATATCTTATGGGAAGAAAAAAACGTAATTCAGGGTTAAAAATTAAATAAATTAGGCTTAACAAAACCGCGTTTCGTTTTACAATTCCTTTAAACTATTACAGTAATAAATAATATAAGAAGCAGGAAATGTAAATCTAATAATCCCCCCTTTTTAAAGAATATTAAAGAAATTTTCTCCGCTTGAAATATCATCGTATTAACCCAAACTATACGGTACAATCTTAAAGAAAAAAATTCATCCGTTCATCCCAAAGTTCAACATTTCTGTAAAGTATTTATTATCATATACTTAAACGTATTCAAGAAAGGGTATCATATTTAAACGAGAACTATGTTACCCCAAGCGAAGCCCATAACGGTAATTTCATATACTATCATATATGAAAAGATAAAAGATACAGACAGAGTCAAAAGGTTTAGTCTAATTTCTTTGACGATTTTAAAAAAGAAAAACAAAGTATAAAATAATGGCCACGGTGTAAATTACTCTTCGTTTCAACTAAGAACTATGAACAGATGATGAAGTCTTTTTTCATAATAACGTTAGATTAGCTTGGCTGAATTTTATCATTTTAAACCATAATGTGATGATGACCCCGTTCCGCGGCAAAGGTTTTAGACTATACGATTGTCGGTCAAATGTGATGAATCCATTCGTTTCTATTTTAAGATAAATACAACTCAAAGGGAATATAAAGGACAATATAGTGAAACATCTTTCGATCATAATTCTTACTAGGATTTTGAGGGGTTCAGGGTTAAAGTGTGTGATTTATCGAGAAATATTTAAAGAAGAGTTCGGTGCCACCATAAGTTCATAAGATATGTTCCATGATAAGTTTGTCACTGGTTACAAACTGGAGCTTGTCATGAAGTGACGTAGGTCATAGATTCTGGTAAAGCGACGCCTGGTGAGGCGCTGTCAAAGGCTTGGTACAGACTAAATAGGAAGATGGAGTGCAAAATGGCGTGTAGTCAATTGTGGCGTCGTTCTTGAACTAGCTCTCAGTAAGCCTCTAGCATTACGAAGTATAGGTTGTGTTATACTTATGGAACATATCTTGGTCACAATTGGTTATTTCCGAATTTGATTAACAAAACTGCATGTTTTGATAACTACAGGGGTGGTAACACCAGAAGAAGGGTCATTAGAAGTAGTTTAGTCGAGTTCATCTCAAGGTCGGAAAGGAGGCGAACCCCTGTAAAGATACGCCCTCTTACAAAACCCATAACATTTTAGCTTTATGAATAACCCCTAATTAAGCATAGTTTTATGGAATTTGTTGTAAACAAATTGTTTCTAAATGGTCTATCTAAATAGACCGGGTAGAGTCAAGTAGCTTAGCTAGTGAATAAATAATTTTACTAAATTTCGAATTGAGAGATGTTAAGCCTATTTTTCAGCTAGGGTTGCATGATAAGTGATCGGAACACACTAATTAATAGTATCACATTTCCTTTATGGGGTCATTGAAAAAAAAACCCCTGACATGGTTTTGTTTCGTTGGTCAATTGAATGTTCAAACAACATTGCCGATGGACAACAGGAATTCCAAAATTGCTAAGCCTAATTTTCGTCGGCGATACTTGTTTATATTTACCTCAAGAACACACGTGCAAATATCCGGAATCTAATAAACGCAACGCAAGACCGACTTCCAGTGACATTTGGGGTAGAACAAAAATATATCTTTTTTTCAAGAGATTGTGTTCCCATTCTGTCGCTAATGTAATTTTCATTCTAAAGTATTTGAGAAGATCATCATAAAACACATTAGGGTATACTAGGATACTCCTGTGGTATTTAAATTTTTTTTGGCCAAGTCTATTAGATGAAATGCAGGCAACCGAAACTAAAGCTCAAATTCAGCTACGAAGAAAATAGGTGAACGTAAACCCCTTTATTTTCTTGGATTTTTTTTATTCAGTTTGTTTTGTCTTTAGTGAGTTTTTATTTATTTTGCGTTAATTTTCATATTATTCTGCAAAATATTCAAAGACTGCGAACAAAACCTTAGCTATAGTTACAGGCCTACTTATATATTGGAGGTTCCATCCGGGTATGAGGTTTGGTGAATTTTATGAACCGAATAATGTTTTTCACGTATAAAAATCATAAAATTAAAGTCAATTTTAACCTCGGCACGTATTTGTGTTGTTTAAAACGTTTTCGTTTAACCATAAGTTTATAAGATATGTCCCATAAGTATGTCAATACCTATACTTCGTAATGCTAGAGACTTACAGATCGAGTTAGTTCGAGAACGACAAGCGAGAATTGACTACACTCTTCGGTTTTGCAGTCCATCTAGGTCCTATTTAGTCTGTCCTAATTAGGCCTTTGACAGAGCCTCACCAGGCGTCGCTCTACGAGAATCTATAACCTACGCCACTTCATGACAAGCACTCAGAAACCTGTGACAAACTTATCTTCACTTATCTTATGAACTTATGGTTTAACTAATGCTGGTTTCTCTTGAAGATGTCCTTAATTACGGGACACCAGAATTGACTAAACTCGCTTTTGAAGTCCACCTTCCTATTTAGTCTGTACTAATTAGGCCTTTGACAGCGCCTCAACAGTCGTCGCTTTACCTCGAATCTATGACCTACCTCCTTCACTTCATGACAAGCTCCAGTTTGTAACCAGTGACAAACTTATGAAACATATCTTATGAACTTATGGTTGAACTAATGAAGATGTCCTTAAGAGGACACCATGAGCTCAAGAGATAGGGGAATTCAAATTTGACCTGAGAGTGTTTCCTTGACGCTTATCTGTACACAAATTTAAAAGGGGTAAAAAAAAAACAACCTCCTAGCTAGGAGTAAAGTACTTGAAAAGAAATTTACAAGGATACCCTAAGGAGAAAGGGGTATCGAAATAAACATCATCGATTTGGAAGTTTCTGTTTCTCGTATTTTTCTCTTTACGGGAATATTTTTTATATATATATAAATTTTTTTAAAGTATTTTTTATTCCTCAAGACTTACGATCTCATTTCCAGTTTTCTTATCTTTATTTTAAAGTCTAGAACCTGTCGATATCGTAAAGGCTAAGGTCATCCATCTTTTATAATAGATAAAGTTCGCAAGCGACAACCTTGCCTGAAATCCTCTTCCGTAAAAAAGTCGTTATATATACCGTTGCATTCAAAAAGAAAGAAAAAAAAAGAAAAGAAAATCGTGGAGATTCCTTAACTTTGATTTATTTGGAATGTCCTATTCAAATTAAATTATTTCCGCCCAAGGTCTGTTACTACAGTGATGTATTTCTGCACAACCGCGTTTCATGAAGACTATAAGTACTGTTGAATAAATGCGTCTCATCTTGAGTATGAGCTTCTTCTAACCAAGAGCAGTTTACTAAATTAGAGAATCAATAAACTGATACACAATGATAAGGGTCCTCTGGAAGGATGCGATTAATCAGATTTCGTGACTTGATTAACTAGGGAAGTAATGAGGTTTACTTGGGAGGTGATGAAAGGGGTGGTGGGGTCAAGCAGGGTCAAGAGTTTGTGGGCCCCGGGGAAAATTGACTAAATTGCGGGCCCCCTTCAAGGCAGCCCTGCACTCGTCCCTTGGAAGCTACGGGCTCCAGGTAAACTGACCGAATTCCCTCCCCCTCTCGAAGGGCATGGGATCAAGCCACCACCTCCGACGGACAAGTGGGCAGTCAGAACCTGTAGGGTAGGATCGCCGACATGCGTATTATTTCCTCAAACTTTGTCGCCCAGAAGCTTGGCTTACAGGAGAGCGCAACATACAGGGTTGAACAGATCTAACAAACACTTATTACAAGTAAGATATCGCTGTACTGTCCGAGAAAAAATCGGTACGATAAATGTCAGCCCTATGGCACACCATATGACATTACGTTTAAAGCTACTAATAAGAAATAATACTCTGGATCTGTCACACCCTGTATAGCACATGAGAAGGTGGTAGCTAGTTAGTAATTCATTCCTAAAAAGGTTAAAATAAGGGTCTCTTTGTGCTCTCTTTAAAGGAAGCGTGAAGGGCAACTTTGAAAATAGTTTATAAAGTAACGAAAATATTTAAATGGTCAGCTTTATTTACGTGGTTGTGTCTATAAGAGAGTAAAATGCACTTGTTTGAACCCTGAAGCATTCTCTAGACTATACGGTATTGGATTACGCGGTCTTTCTTACCCCAATTTACGCTTGATTTACCCCGAAGACAATCTTTTGTTTATCTATTTACCCCAATAGGCTGCATGGTATACATGCTGCGCATCTAGATCTATTTTTGGGGTTGAGTTTTAACCTAGAACCTATAGAAAAAAGACAGTAACCAAAAAAATAGGGAAGATTCGATCCTGAATCTAGACTATTCGATGAGCCATTTTCCTTATACAGAGATGCAATCTAAGAGATACAGTTTCTGTAACTCGGGATCTGATCAGAACTAGACTGTATTGATTTGTTTGGCTAGTCCAATAGGTCAAATGTTACACCAATGGAACACGTAGTACGTACCGCAAAAACAAAGTAAAAAACAAGCCACAACTGCATGATGACCGAACGTTGTTTGACATTTCGTTCTACCGCAAAAGCAATCTCGTAATAACGAGTTAGGCATACTCCTGTTACTTACATTCGCCTAACAAGTAAACACAATCACTCGTGTTTGACAAAACCAATTACCATCCCCAGATATTGCTGGCAAAGTTCTTAACATTAGGCTTAGCAATGTGCAACATGCGTGATACAAGTCGTGCAATGCAAATTGCAAAATACAAATAAGTTTCAACTTACAGGTTACCAATGGAAGAGCATCAGTGGTGCTAAGCCTAATCTTAATTTCTTCTTTGAAACACTGTTAATCCATTTTAAGACGAAAATCACGTTTAATATTGAAACAATTTATTTTCTCGGCGTCTTTTACTTCGTTTTAACGCGATATATCGTTTTAACGCGATATAAAAAAAATTACACACACACAGTCGAGACTCCGGCCGTCACTATTCTACGAAGAAGATTTTGATGCTACTATATTTTTCAAACTACCTCCGTAACCTTCTCCTCATCTTCAATGCTTGAGAGACTGTAAGAGGAGTTTTTTGCCCCCTAAGTTCCCCAGAATACTTTTAAAACAAGTTTCCCAAAAAGATTTCTTGTCCCCCCCCCCTCCCCTTACGTAAGATTGGCCCCTCCGTAACACCCCTTGAATCAACCACAATTTGCTCTAATAATGGCTTAAAACGTCCTTAAAAGGAAACGTGAAAGCGCTACATGTAGTATTTTAGTATTGGGACATGGGAGTAATGGATAAACCCCGCCTACAAAACTTACGTCAGACCATGCTTAACCAATCATCTTTACTCCTCCACTAGCCTTCCACTTCGTAAAATCCTCCACCATGTAGATGTACATAGGAGGAACCGTCTTAAGTTCCCCCCTTTTGCCGTTTCCCTATTGTTTATATAGAGAGCTTTCAGTTGGAGGAGGAGCCGAGTCTCGTGACATAATTTATGCTGCCATATTGGTGGGTTTAAAGCAGGAATGAAGCTGAGACAACCCAATATGGCTACCAGAACAGCGTTAAGACTTGGGAGGGTGTGACCTACTACTATCCCATCTGAAAGCTCTCTATGGTCAAAATTGCTATGGGAGGTTTAATTTGAAACGGCATAACTTTAGTTTCGATAGACTGTTAGGAAAAATCCATTGAAAGCGTGACATCCCAACTCCTACTTATCTAATGATGCTAAATAATTAACACTAGCTTAGAAAAACTTCAAGGAAAATCCCCTGACTGTGTGTCAGTGATAGACAAATTTATAATCTATCCAAGGATACCAAATACTTCAATTAGATACTCCAATCAACCCAAGAAAGGTTGAGATAATAAAATAAATATTGAACAACGTCCAGAACCTCTAAACTCATGTCTTTTTAGAAGACAACAGCCAAAACTATTCTCTACCTAATGATAACAAATATTAGGGTCTAGATAAATAACTTTAAAATAATTAAAAACTAGCATTCTCTTGAATTCACCTTCCCTTTACATTATATGCTATCATGAACCTAAGTCTATCTTCTTCCTTTTTTTCTCTCATTAAAGCAAACTACGACTGGAATTTGGAATAAAATGCCGGCATGGGGGGATTTTCTTTAAGAAAACTTTTTCTTACCCTCATGCCGCCGGTCACCCATGGCTAACTTGAATCTAATACTAAAGCTATTTAAGCTAGGGTACATATTAGCGCCAAAATTTGGCGGTTAAATTGTCTTCAAATTGGGTGACTTCGTTAAGAAACCCTTAGGCCAAAGGACGAACAAACCAAAACCTATTTTACTAATAAGAAACTTATACAACGCTTGTACCAAAGTCCTTAGGTCATAATCATTTTGATTATTCCTAAGGGAAAATGAATTCCTCATATTTTTCTCGCATTTTTATAATTGAGGATTCTTGAAATACAGGGTGTTGCAAAAACAGGGTGGTGGTAGGACCGAGCAGTGGATTCTATGGGCGATTTTGAGTTGAAAATATAACTTTTATAACATTTTGCTCTAAGGGATGCCATTTGCAATCAGCGTGGGAAATAAGCACAGGGCAAATGACCAGTTTAAAAATTGCCTGGTCCAGTTTAAAATTAAATCGGAGGGGGGTCAGTGGTCCACGAGACCACTAAGAAAACTCAAGGGTAACCAGAGTCCAGGCATTAACTCAACTTCTTTAGTTTAGCAGACGACGCACTCTGGACAATTACAAAATCGCGGGCCCACATCAAGAAAGCCCTGGGGGTGGCCCGGGGCCTCTAGTAGGTAAGAACTCCACGAAAACTGACCTATTTACCCCTCCCCTCCCCCTCTCTCTCGACGGGCCTGATAATAACTCTTAAAAGTTGTCCTTACACTCAAAAACACCTACAGAACCCGCTGTACTTTGGTCATATCACCCTATATGGAACACCCTGTATATTTCCCATGAGAAGGAAGGGAAGATGGATAAAGATCTGTTGGTTGAGCTCTAAAAATAATATTTATAATGTGTGGGAAAATATTGATTTATGGGAAAGAAAAAAGGCTTAACTCTTTTATAAATCTCTCATGACACTTGAGAAAATGAAAATTGGCGCGTGAAATCGAGAGGGATGTGTGTGTGAGAGAGAGGGAGAAAAGGCGCGAAACAAGAAATGGCGGGAAGTTTAAATAAGAGAAAAAGAGGTGAATGATCGGCGTTTTCAAAGTATACTTATATACATATATTTAAGAAAGAAGTTTCGTTTGTTTGTTTGAATGTTTTACCGAATTAGACTTAACTGCTTGGTTGATATCAGAAACAATAGTTAGCGGAATGTTTTAGAAGTGGTTTGTTTAAGTCCCTCAAAGTTGGGTCCGCGAACCAGCCAGCCATTAAGCTATTCCAGACCAATAGCTATAGCATCTAATTTCTTCCAAAATAAGGTATTTTTTCTTTTTAGTCTTACCAAGAAGCGATATCTAGTTTACTAGGGAGAAGGTATAAATTCGCCACAGTTCTAGCTTTATCTCGAGTCCAAACGTAGGTCCGGAGTTACTCCTCGCCTCTAAATTACAACCAGCATCTCATTGGTTCTTGAAAACTCACGTCAGCGCGACGCGAATGACGAAAATTACGTATTCTCCGACTGAGGAGAGGCGAAATACCCCGGCCTCCCTTTACGTCCCCCCTTGTATTTTGAAAGGGGGACTGGGAATTTGACGCGCTAACACTTAGGCATCTTATAGCTTCTCCCTAGTAAGCTAGATATCGCCTCTTGGTCTTCCGAACTTGAAATTAGGAAAATTCCAGCCCAATCAGTTATAGTTTCCTTATTTTAAATCCCAAAATATTTCGAAAATTAAAAATATATACAAATAGCCAATTTATCGTCAATTTGATGACTTTATAACTGCGTCGCTAAAGATTATTTAAAGCGGTTTTTTTAAACATAAATGGAAAAGGGAGTTTCAATCAATTGATTTACACGCTTTAGTATCCCTTTAGGAGGACAGGAGCGACCGGCATCTTGATATCTCTGAGGCGGAAAAACATTTCTTAAAATGCTATTTCCATTTTCTTTAAATCAAGAAGAAGAAAAAATAATAAATTTTTCAAGAACGACCGTTTTCATATAGTTTTAACTAAGTATTTTATCAGTAAAAATGTTTTTCCGTAACATTTCACGCGACCATCGACGCGGAACCGCTCAAAGGCAAGAAAAACGGTGGCGAACTTCCATAAAAGTTTTTAGGTCTAAAAGCGAGTTAGCAACTAACAAAAAAAATAAAATACTTTTTGGAGAATTTATTTTAAAAAACCGGAATAAAAATTCGCCCCTAAACATTTTGATGCTGGTTACCCCGAAATAAAATGCGAGGGTGATTAGTGATTAATCAAAAAGCGGTCTCGTCGTAATATCCATCCCTATTTTGTTTGATAACCACTGCAAAAGTTTAAAGGAAAGGGACACCCTACAAATTTTCTTCTATAATACCAGGGATAGATTTAATTTTAGAAGTAGGAATGGAGAACGGTTAGTATTTATTTTCAGTCCGACTCATAGCGCCCCAGTATAGAGCCCCTCCCTCCAACACGTAACGAAAAGTTTAAATTGTCTTATTATCTCACTTAAACTACGTTTTGATGACGTTGCTGACGGGGACGGCGAAAAATACATAAGTCCTTTTTACCTCTGTCGCTATGACCCGCCTCTTCTTTCATACCCCCACCACCCGTCCCGGCGAAGGGGGTCCACATTACTCTGTTCTCCATTCCTACTTCTAAAGTTAAATCTATCCCTGATAATACAAATTGGTGGTTTTTATATAGGGTAATAGGACCCAAGTCCTATGAGCAATTTTGAGTCAAAAATATTTAATGACATTTTGAACTAATCGAACACCCTAAACAAGTTATGATTAGAGAGTTTTAGGGATGACCCCTCAATTAAATAGGTCTATCAGAAGTTAAGGGGACATTATTAGGGCGATTTTGAGTCGAAAATGTTCTATGATATTTTACTGTCCGGGTCACCGTTGTCAAGTTATGTATGTTTGGAGTGTTTTAAGAATTTGATTACTTAAATTTAAGGGGGTCATCCCTAAAACACTAAAAGAGAATTTGAAAACGGGTGCCCTTATAGTTCAAAATGTCATAGAACATTTTCGACTCAAAATCGATTTCCCATAGAACCCACTGTACTTCGATCCTTCCACCCATTTTTGTTACACCCTGTATACAATACGAGCTAAATTCAAGGCCGAGGTTCGGGGGAATGGGTGGTTCTAGCAGTGGTGGAAAATGCGAACTATTCTTAACTAACCACTTAGTTGTTCGAGTTCCCCTTTCATAAAATTGTTAATAAGGAACACAGTTCCAAAAATTCATTATAAAACGATCAAAATTTCTTGCACATCCCTTTCCTTTGTAACGTTTTCTACTAATTTTTGAAGAAAATCATTTTTATCATTTGGGATGAAAAAAAAAATCCAGTTTCAAACTTAATTTGGCTTCATTAAGACACGGATTTGCCGTTTTTAAGGATTCTCAAGATTAATTTAAGACTGTGGTTACCAAAATTCCAACTCTTAATGAGGAAATTATACCATAAAACTCACAAGAGTTCAATCAAAAAAATGTTTGGGAAAAGCTCCGTGAAGTTTAGGTTAATCGTGGCCACTTTCATAATGCAACTATCACAATTTCGGCCCAAACCAATCGTTGCTAAATTACCAAATCCACTTCAATATAAAACCAAAAGTTAATACATAAAAACAAATAGTATACTTCATTGAAGCTTGCTCCCCGGCGTGTAATATGAGAGACTCCCTTTTACCCCCCTCAGAAGTGTTGACCCCCCCTCTGTGTATGATTGCGTTCACGACCTAGCACAGGGAACATGCGTGAATAGGTTCCTTAAGTAGCAGTAGAACTATCTCAGAAGCCTTAGAGTGACGTCACCATGCCAATTGCCCATAGAAACTAAGTGGTAATAAACATGGCCGCCCACTGGGCCACTGCCAAACCTAACCGCATGACGTTTTACCCAGGCTCTGACGTCACAACTGAGATAGCTCTGTTGCTATAGAGCTATATCAGTTGAAGGGGGGAAACGTCACAGTTGGGCCTGCCAATAAACGGAGCCGATTTTCACCCTCCCTCCGTGCGGGTCGCTGAAGAATTCTGTGCTAAATTTCCTGCACAATATGGCGCCTAGGCGAGGACTAGCGAAACCCCGCCTCAAAATCTCTCCTTTCCCCCCGAATTGAAATAGCTCTATTTGGATCGCCACCAAAGAGTACTATTTTCTATAAAACTTTTGACCTCCAAAAGCTCTACTCTGATTGGTTGGTTCGTGTAGGGGCTTAGAAGAGGGTCGTTTGCTTCTCATTTTACATGGCGTCTACATGTAAAAGATAGGATTCTGGGAACTGCGTACGAAGTATACTTTGTTTTTATCTACGAGCTTTTGATAAAATTACCATCAATTATTCCAAGCTTTGACTTCTTGAGCGGCTTGAGCCTCAACCAAAGAATGAATTCATTCCTTAGCATGAATTTTCAGCTTGAATACGCCAAAAATAAGTAAATCAAATACTTTTTACGTAGTAAAAAAGCATCTTCATATTTTTAATTCTCGTAACAATTGTGTAAAAAAAGTTTTGCGCAATTTCTTTTTCTTTTTTTTTTTTTGGTTTGTTTGAGAAGCGTTTCACACAAAACTTTAAATTGGTTATCATTATATTTTATATTAATAATAAAAAAGAATGATAATAATAATAATATAGGCCTAGAGAAAATAATTCAGTTTAGTCTGTCCATAGGGCATTATGGAATAAAGTTAGCTAAATTACTTTGCAAGTAACCTTGTGTCCCTCGGACAGACGGGAGTAAATTTCGTTACCTTAATTTAAATAATTCGCAATTAAATAAAAAGCAATTAAGGTCTTCAATATGGGATTATTTCGATCAAAGATAACTGCATAGTTAAGTCAACTTTTCCATTCAAAATAATACGTACGTTAATTTTTTTGATCTTCATTAAAGAAATCTTTGGTTTTAAAATTAAAAGAATTCATTAAGAAAAATCGATACACGTCGTCATTTTTTGGGCACTTTCAACGATTTCAGTTCCTACTCCTCATAAAGTAATATTTATTCGATTCATTAATTAATTAATTAATTAACAATTAACCCCCAAAACCCTCTAATTAAATTAAACTAATTTTGGTTAATTGCACTGAATAAGTCGCGCTCTCTACTAAATTTTGAATATAATTAACTTAAACAAAAACCCAAAAACCAGTTAGCAGCCTTTAATAATAATTAAAAATCATTTAAATTTAATTCAATTCAATTAAAGAGTGAACGTTAAATTAAATGACTCTCAACAAAATTACGGCTTCTAAAATATATATATATATAAAAAAAAAGAAAAAAAAAGAAAAAAACCACGAGTAAATATCAACATCAATAGGCACTTTAAAATTACCGAACATATTTTTTTTTTTTTCACGTTAATTTCATTGTTGTTTTATCCCATAATTTGTTTTGTGTAAATCCTCATTATTTTAATCCATTTTGGACCCGTCAGTTTTTCGTTATTATTTTTATATCAAGTACTATGTTTATTCTTCTTCTCATGAGAGTTTTGGTGAATTTTATGTTTAGGGGAACAATGGGTCGCTAGATTATTTTTTTTGAATTTGATAATTGTTTTCCTATAAATGCAGTTTTGGTTTTTATGTATAAACACTTTGGATATCCTAAAAAATAGGAATTTTTATCTTCCTCTCAACATTTACGTTAAATTTTCCTTAATTAATTTGGGTAAGTCAGGGGTCATTCAGCAACCAGAGCCGCGGCGGCGTAGCTAACGGAAGAGTCGTGCATGTTGAGACACTGACTGGACTGGGCATAATTCAGGAATGACAGAGAACACGATCCCCAACCCGATTTATGGAGAGCCGAAACGGCCTGGGTACCAAAAACACACGCGGAATAAATATGGTATCAGTAAATCTACTTTTAAAAGTTAAATGCTAAATCTAATATTAATGGTCTGGAGGGTTAATTATAGGCAGTGTAATTCTATCTCTTTTCCTTAAAGTGACACCAAAATGTAGGAACAGAAAATATTTTAATCAACATCCTGAAACTAAGACCTTGATTACTAGAGACACCAAAATTACTGCATAAAAAGCTCAATGAAAATATGGGCTTAATACCAGATTAGCATAGATATGGGCTGCTTAATACTAAATTAGCAAAGATACGGGCTGCTTAGTACCAAATTAGCAAAAAATATGGGCTGCTTAATAACAGATTAGCAAAAAATATGGGCTGCTTAATAGTTAAGTTAATACCAAATAGATGGGGTTAATATCAAATTATCCAAAATAATAGGCTCACTACCAAATAGATGGGATTAATATCAAATTATCCAAAATAATAGGCTCACTACCAAATTATCAAAAATAATAGGCTCAATACCAAATTATCAAAAATAATAGGCTCAATACCAAATTATCAAAAATAATAGTCTCAATACCAAATAAACAAATATAATAGGCTTAATACCAAATAAACAAATATAATAGGCTTAATACCAAATAAACAAATATAATAGGCTCACTACCAAATTAACAAATATTTAAGCTTAATATTAATACCAAATTAACAAAAATATAGGCTTAATATTAATACCAAATTATCAAAAATAATAGGCTTATAATTAAAAAATCATCAAAAATAGGCTTATAATTAAAAAATCATCAAAAATAGGCTTATAATTAAAAAATCATCAAAAATAGGCTTATAATTAAAAAAATCATCAAAAATAGGCTTAATATTAAAAAATTATTAAAAATAGGCTTAATATTAACAAATTATTAAAAATAGGCTTAATATTAACAAATTATTAAAAATAGGCTTAATATTAACAAATTATTAAAAATAGGCTTAATATTAACAAATTATTAAAAATAGGCTTAATATTAACAAATTATTAAAAATAGGCTTAATATTAACAAATTATTAAAAATAGGCTTAATATTAACAAATTATCAAAAATAGGCTTAATATTAACAAATTATCAAAAATAGGCTTAATATTAACAAATTATCAAAAATAGGCTTAATATTAACAAATTATCAAAAATAGGCTTAATATTACCAAATTATCAAAAATAGGCTTAATATTACCAAATTATCAAAAATAATAGGCTTAATATTAATAAAAATAATAGGCTTAAAACCAAATTAGCAAATATATATGCTTAAAAACTATTAACAACTATCTTAGTTGTTAAACCTTAAATAAATAAAACAGAACAACACTTAAAAGACGTCATAACCAAGCAGGTTAAAATGAATTTACAACCATAGTTAAAAAGGGGGTTATACCTGCAATAATACTCCTATGGGATGTCTACCACAAATTGTATTGGCATATTTCTTTAAGTATGCTGAGAAGCCAGTTGGAGAGAGATCTTCAATTACCCGCATACCCTTAAACATTCCACCAACCAAATTTTGTACATCTTAATTCAATTCTCTCTCAATTTAAACACATCCTTCCATACCAATTCATCAAGCTTCTCGATAGACTGATATATTTCACCCCACGACTTTTCATAATACTGGTAGTGAAATCGCCCTCCTAAACAAAAGAATACTCCAAAAATTCACAGAATATTCTTCTCTCAAGTTTCAACACACTCTGAAGTTCCAAAATAAGTTAACTAACCCCAGTGACAAAAGTCGGAAGAGATAACAAAGAGGCACTGAGGATTAGCCAAGTACTTGCTAAAGATTCGTCCGTAAGTAGCTTCCTTTTCAGGAGTTAAGGAACCAACTAATACAGGAACCAAAGTAAAGTCGTAGCTAAATGGAATCTTACATCAGTTGAAATACTTTCAACTCTTTCTTTAACTGGACATTAAAGGGAGGGTGAAGTAGAAAATCAAGTGATTTTTTATCGATTCTTCTACTAATTATAAGACCAGTCTGCATAGTGAAACATTCAGGAAATACAGTCTCCGAATGATTTTAAAATTCAAATTAGGTTCAGATTTTAAGGATTATTTTAAACAAGGTCCTCCGACCAATCGCGTAACGCCCTGCCTTTTTGTTAACAAAATTCTCGTGGCACGTTCCGTGTTGAATGAAATTTATCACGAGATTTGATAAAATTCGCGCGCAACGTGATAATCGTGGCGCGAGACATGGAACGTGCCACGAGAATTTTGTTAACAAGAAGGCAGGGCGTTACGCGATTGGTCAGAGGACCTTCTTTAAAATTATCCTTAAAATCTGAACCTAATTTGAATTTTAAAATCATTCGGAATCGGAAGTATTTCCTGAATGTTTGACTATGCAGACTGGTCTTGTAATTAGTAGAAGAATCAATGAAAAATCACTTGATTTTCTACTTCACCCTCCCTTTAATAAGAGGTTTTACTAACCCCTCCATGACTTTTGCCAAGAAAGGCAGATGCATTTCTATGGAATGCTCGTCTTCATCCGTAGATGTTGACATAGTTTCAAAAAGCCCCGTTCCATACAGTTCCTCATAAACTGAGGAGTATTTCAATCATCGCATGATCAACATCGAAAAAACCTTATTTTAAAGCCAATGCTCTCACTTTTTTGATCAAGCGTTAAATCATAAATAGGTGTTCTGTAAGTTTTAGCTGGAGAAAGGGCGCAACCCGCAAGCCTAACATGATGAGAGGGACCCAATACAAATACGTGTTTCCTACAAATACAAATACAAAGACCTTCGTATTTTGACAATTTTCTTTGAGATAATAAGACTTAACCTACACTAAGGAAGGGTCCACTTGCCGATAAGCAAAAGCGGCGCAAGCACCGCAATACTGATAGCCAGCATGGCTGAAAATATTAAGTTTTGACAAGTCTTTCAAAAATGAAATACTTAAGACTTACGGAGCAATAATAGCTCTTGCTGGTTTACGAGTAGGAGTACCAACTGCTGACAACCAGTTGTCTAACTGATGGCGTAGTTCTCTCCCTATTTTTACTTTAGGTTTAATACCAGTAACCTAAATTTTACAATAAACCAGGATTCAAGACCTACCAGAGTCGCTATACCAGCTACCAGCGTGAGTGGCTCTTCTAGCTTGCCTCTGGGACGACATTGTCTTCAGATTCTCACTCCAATCTTATGTTTCCTTAATATGTTAAATCCTCATTATTACCAAACATTAATAAGATCTTTTTACACAAGAACGATTATTTATCTACAACATCGTCTTTCCCCATAAAGGTAAACAACAACAGCAAAAAACCACACAAATTCACTAAGCCTTGGCATTTCGTCGACTATCTAAGAAGTCTAACAAACCTCCTAACCCTAATATATGGTTATAGTTCGATTAAATTACTTTAGAGGTTAACGCAGGTCAATATGAGCCTAATTTTACATAATACTTAAAATATATTTCATAAATATCAAATACATACACGGAAAAAAGCTTGGGCAAAGCGGACAAATCTCTTTGTTGTCGAGGGAGCAGAGACTTGACAAACAATTAGTTCGCCCATAGCCCACTCGATCACGCACTCGACAACGCAAACTGCTCGCTCTATAGAAAATGGTACTTTTACAGCACTTGTTTTTTTTTTGTTTATATTTACATGGAAACTGTATCATGTTCAAAATAAAAACCAAATGTTTCATTCCATTTGGACCATCCAAAGATATTATGGATTGAATACTGAATTTACAATTTTGACATTAAAAATTAAATTTATATTAAAAAACTATTCATTTTAGTCTAAAAGCTTGAATCCTTTTTTGTATAATAGGGACTTGGCAATTCGGGCTTAACTCCGCCCCCAGCGCCATTATGGTATGTTTTTTTAACAGAATGAAAGCTACATAAGCCCCTCCTCCAGGTATGTTTTTTAGCACTAGTGGAAGGTAGCCTGACGTTGCATGACGTAGTACTGCCAAGTCCCTATAGAATAGATTGTAACACACGTCTGAATAGGACAAAGGATCTGTCCAAAAACCTACCTTCTCCCATAGAACTTAGTGTTAATTTTGGGTTCCTTTGAATTTTCCTCAAAAAAGTCGCGCTTATACATGTATAGGGCGAGCAGCTTGCGTCGTGTTGCGCGTGATCGAGTGGGTTTTGGTTCACCCTAAAGCTTGTAGGTGCACGGATGCCATATTGGGCTGGAAAGCCGCCAATTGGGCTTCTTCTAAAAAATATTGGCTGGAAATAAACGGGTTGGCTTGTCGGGGATTTTCTTTGGCTTTCTGTACTTAAAATACCGCCAATAGGCGAAGATCATTAAAATGCCCAAAAAACTGACAAATGGTACTGTCAAACCATTTGTGTAGCTTATAATTCGTCAATTTATGGTTAAATAAAGTTGTTTCATTTTGTTTTGGGTTTTAAAAATGGTGTCAGTATGTAATATGCATTGAAATTTCTAAAAGAAAAGCAAATTCCAAATTTTCACGATAAATTTTTGGCTTGTTTTTGGACTGAATTGTTTAGATCTTAGTCAGTTTTTGGGCTTCTTTTCGAAACACCGATTGGCGGTTTTTTGGGCTTGTTTCCAATTTGATTTTGGCGGGTTGAAGGTTTTCAATCTGGCATCCCTGTGTAGGTGGTGAGAGCCATAATGTCTATGGTGAGAGCAATTTGGTGGCGAAAGATTCCTGTATAATGAACCACTCTGAACTGAACCAACACATTTGAAGTTTTTTGAACCCAACCCGGCAAAATTTCATTTTGTTAAGCCTAAATTATTTTTTTAAAACAAATTTTATTAAAAAAATGGACGTGTTGTTAGAATGGACGGGAAAAGACACTTGGTTATATGTCTACAGAGTATTGCACGTCACCATAAAACAACAACGAAAAAAAACAAACAATGCACGCTACAACAGATTACAAATGCTAAAATGATGGTCTCCGGCCTTGGTTTTGTGGAGGTTTTGGGATCATTTTAAAATTTCAGGGTCAAATCATACACGAATCTAATTTTTCCCAGGCCGGGTTTATATTAAAAAATGTTCTTGGTAAAGGTTTTTCAAATTTCAAAGAAACAATCATCAAATAAAATTGTTTGTATGATAAAAAATACTGGTTTTGTAGCGTGTTGCCTCATATTATTGGACCACACCCAAAAGATAAATAGGCCTTCATTTTGATTTGTTTCTTTCAACGTGTGCTTTACAAGTCCTTAATTATTTGGCTCTCTATATTTAAAATTGCTGGTTGAATTAGGCAACCTTATCAATTATTTTCCAGCTGGTGCTGGCGCGGAGTAATCGTAGTCATAGACGTAATCGTAGTTGGGGTCTCCGCCAGCTGGAGCCGCTGGGGCTGGCGCTCTAGTGGTGGCTGGAGGAAGGGTTGTGGGTGGAAGAGTGGTTGGGGGCTCGGTAGCTGGTTGTCTAGTTACGACAGCGATGGGTCGACCAGCTTGACGAGACAAGTTAGGTTGAAAGGGTGGTCTGATGGGACCAGTGGCCGGTGGAAGGGTTGGGAGGGTAAAGGGTTCGTTTCCTCCAGCGGGTGTTTCGACAATGACGGGTCTAGCGGCCCTCAAACCCGGAGGAAGACGAGCTGGGAGTGGAGAAGCTCCGGGTGGTAGGAAAACTCCCTCGGGAATGCTTAGGTCAACTGGAGGTGGTTGAGGAACGGTTCTTGGTGGAACTCGGGACCTACGGTTGGCTGTGGTAGTTTCGGGTTCTGGGGTAGTAGTAGTGGGTCTGGCAACGGTGTTACGGAAAACTGGCCGTCTTTGAGATGGGGCAGAGTTACGAACTGGGGATGGTGTCTCGTCTTCGACAGGAGTGGGTTGTACGTTCCTAAAGTTGGATTGACGACGTGGTGCGGGTGGTGGAGGTGGGGCAGCGGTGGTTGTAGGAGCGGGACGACGTTGTTGGTTACGTCTGAACGTGGTTAGTAAAAAGAACGTTACGATTTATATTACTGACTGGTTGACGAGAGTTGCAAAATGTTTAATGAAATTTCTAATTACCTCCTGTTAGAAGGTGGTGGTGGAGGAGCGGCGGTACGTGGGCTCTCTTCGTAATCCTCATCTTCTTCACTAATATCATTGGATGGTCTCCTGACAACTGGAATATCGGGGTACTTTACGTTGGAGTAAAAGTCAGCGGCGGCGTAATCGGTTCTCTTTTCGTTAATATCCCCGTGAAGACTTTCGTAGAAACGATCTTGGATTTGACAGTACACCTTCTCGTAAGTATTGCAAACTCGAGAGTTCTAAACAAGAAACGGCTAATAGTTTTATTTCTCGTTCGATTCATCCAAGGACTTCGTATTGTATCGCATTAGTACCTGAGAGAAGATGGTTCCGTTTGGGCAAACGAAAGTCATCGGGCTTAGCTTACCACCAACCCCAGCCAAACAAATGTGATAAGCTTGGCAACGAGTTTCGGGATCAGCATAGTATTCACCGTTCATCCTGCCTTCGCAAGAAAAACTGGTTTTGGGGTTCGAATGGACGTTCAAGTGAGGAGCAGCTTGACGTCTAAAACGGAGCAACTTAGAAAAAAGAAATAAAAATAAATTAAATAGAGAAAAAAATGGCTGACATCTTTGCTGCTTATTCAATTTGTACACTCTCAAAGTCCTTTAATAGGACCAAGAAGCGATATCTAGTTTATTGGGGAGAAGGTATAAATTCGCCACATTTCTAGCTTTATCTCCAGTCCAAACGTAGGTCCGGAGTTAGGCATCTTATACCTTCTCCCTGATAAACTAGATATCACTTCTTGGTAGGACCTTTAACAGTGTTCTACACAAGCAAATATTAAAATAACTTACTGGGGCTTGCTCAATCGGTTGGTAGATGAATATTTCGGCAGTAGACAATGCAATCAAGCTTAGTCCTAGATAAAAAATAAGGAAATTTAAATTAGAAACTATGCCTCATTTCTTTACAAAAACCTATAATTTTAAAAGTTTCCCGGAGTCAGGGAAGTAACAATTCAAATTTAACCAAAAAAATGCGGGGTTGTATAATAATCAAAATCTTGTTTGATACCAGGGTGTAACTTGCACTTTTTTCTTCCCATATTTGATTATAATCAAGTTTCAGTATCTTAATTTTCGAACCTATTTTCGGTTTTTGGTTGAAAAGCAAAGCGGTTTAAACCGCCTATATGACTCGAGGGCCAAATAAAAACTTTCCTGGTGTCAGGAGCCGGGTATACGATTAAGCAAAAATTGAAATTGACCCTGATCTTATTATTTCTTTTATCGAAAATCGTTAACAACGCCTTGTTAATTACGATCGAGACTTGTACTACAAGTTTTCCCTTTTCATTTACAACCAGAGGCAAATAATTAATACATTTGTTTCCCAATTGCTTTTCCTAACAAGTGACGAAACATTGTAATTACAAAAGACATTTAAATTACAATTTCAAAAGATTGTAAATTATCTTAAACGCCATGCCATGTTTGTTTTTTGTTGACATATTTTTATTAAATACAAAGTATAGCCCTTCAAACACTACCCTTTCATCTCAAACTAAACACAGTTTCCTAAAATAGTAAAAACTATGGTGGTCTGAACTCAATTCGAATTTTAAAACCCTTTTATTTCGACAGGTATCTCACGCAATTTTTAGATTACGACGAAGCGAAATGAAACCAAGTTTTGCAACAAAGTTATTAAGAGATATTTTTATGGTTGAAATTTCTTCAAAAGGATAAATATTTTTAATTCCTTGAGGAGTAAGGAGTGAGGACCCGAAAATCCAAAAATCTAATCTATCCATGGCGTATCAAGAGAGAGAGAGTACTAAAGGGGGTCATAGGTTAAGCGACCTACATCTCTATGTGGAAATTATTCCGGCTTCAACTCGTTATACGTGTAAGAAATTAAGATCTCTCCAGGTCAAACAAAACAACTTTTACTCTTTTAATATAAAAATACAGGGTAGAATAGATCAGACGAACACTTATAGACCATTTCGATGTATAACTAAGAGGGAAAGACACGGGGGTAAAAACTTTGCCTTCCATATCCATTTTTGGCGCCTGCGCTGTAGTCTTTTTGTATCATGAGAGTGCGCAGAGACGGAAGGCAATGTATCAAACTATCAACCCCCTTGTATGTCCCGATACTGAGGGTTGCCTACCCACTTTTTTACGTCGAAACCTTCCTTCCATCTCGATTTTTGGCGCATGCGCTGTAGCCTTATTGTATCATGAGAGCGCGCAGAGACGGATGGCAATGTATCAACCCCCTTGTATGTCCCGATACCGAGGGTTGTCTACCCCATTTTTTACATCGAAAAGGTCTATTTTGTGTAAAATGGCCAGTACTTTAACTGAGGATTTTGATAAACGTCAGACCTATGTCATTGCGTTTAAAGCTAGAAATAACAATGCACCATCTGATTTCACGAGTTGTAAAGCGACACTTAACTCAAGGTAAGTGTTATTCTGATCTATTACACCCTGTATAGAAAACTCTTTATAGATTTCTGGCTTCATCCAGGACTGGAAAGAGGCCTGGAGATTCGAAAGAAAACTCGACGGTTTCACCTTCGAAATTTTTACCTGATCCGATAAGGAATTTATAGCTTCGATACGTTGTTTACGAAAATCGAATTTCAACTAAGCGAGGAATGTTTCAAAACTTAACTACCCTTTCCTTTAAACACAACAACCCAATATGCAATCTCTCCGATAAAAAATTTAAGTCACAGAGAGGAAAATTAGTAAAAAAAATTCTGGCTGATTAATAATCAACTCCCAGCCCAAGCCACTTTATCCAGGAAGCTGACATTCGCAAGGACGTTTTCAGTAATAAAGATTTTTTCCAATCTGAGGCTATTTTGGAGTTGGAAACTTTATAACGTCCGTACATTTCAACCGAATTCACTAATATTTATTAAACCGGTTCACTATACATCCTATAGACGGGTTCTATAGTTTTCTAGCGTTTCCTAGCTTGAATATGCCGCCATATTTTAAAGTGGCGCTCAGAATAGTAAATAAAACAACTAAAACGAACCAAGAAACAATATCTAGTTTACTAAGGAGAAGTTATAAGATGCCTAAGAATTCGCGCGCCATAGTCCCAGCCCCCTTTCAATATACAAGGGGGAAAGAGTAAAAGGATCCCGGGTTATTTCGCCTCTCCTCATTCGCGTCCAGCTGACGTCAGTTTTCAAGAACCAATGAGATGCTGGTTGTAATTTAGAGGCGGCGGGGATTAACTCCGGACCTTAGTTTGGACTGGAGATAAAGCTAGGAATGTGGCGAATTTATAACTTCTCCCTAGTCAACTAGATTTCGCTTCTTGAACGAAGTAAGCGAGCAACGCCGGTTGTTGTCACAAGTTAATTTACACTCCATTTAAATTAAAATTAAACAAAAATTTAAACTTACCAGCTAAAAGCTGAAACGTCATTATCCTCTTCATATTTGATACGGTAATATTTTAGTATTTAAATAACACAGTTCAGTTCAATTCTTTTGGCAAAGTCACTTTATGAATTGTTTATTTCAAGTCGCCTTTAATAAAGAGAAAAAATTTCGATATCGTAAAACAAACATCAGAAAACAAAAATACTCAATTAAAACTCGTCTACAACATTTAAACTCCATAATTAAAGCAATTAAATAAGCGACAATCAATCAAATAATTTAAAGCAAAGCCAGCCAAGAAGACTAAAGTCATATACGGTTAAAGACTCTCTACCTAGACTGAAACAACGCGAGTTTGCAAACTAACTGAAGCCTTTTTTTGGCCAGTTTATATAACTATAAGAAAGAATCAAGGGGGGCCCACCCGGTTCTGCTGGCTTGTTGGCTCTTCGAAGTCGTTTATGGTATACAGTGTCTGGTTTAGAATGTTAAGGGTATCTATCTTTTCATAAAAAGGGGGGCGAAAAGTTAGCCCAGGGCAACATTCAACCTTCAGCGTCAACGAAAATTACTGACGAGGACCGATGTCTCTTATTTTTGACTTTCGCAAGATTCTAAAACCTTTTTTCCCGGCGTACCACGTGAATTAACATAATTATCACGCGAAAGTTTAAGGTTACGTAATACGCCGGTTTGTCTTTTATTATTTCCGTGGCACGGATATGCCATCAATCCTCGGGGAGTGTGGGAAAAATATGGAGATATTTAGAATCAAGTTCCGGTCAGGGTTTTTATGATTGTAAGTAAAGACCAACTTTTATATTTTGTTAATTTGAATCATGCATTCATCTACAACATCATAAAAGAAGATACAAGAAATTAATTTTTCTAATTAATAGGCCCCTATGTGAAGAAGATGTCGTCACACTCCTTAGCCCCTGACGTCACCTGCTTCACAGAGAAGGTACAATAAATTCATTTATGGTTTCTTCAATATTGAACCAGGGATAGATTGAATTAGAGAGTAGTCTGGGCACGCGTCCCGGACCCCCTTCCACGGGACGGAGAGATATGAAAGAAGAGACGGGTCATAGCGACAGAGGTTAAAAGGAATTACGTATTTTTCGCCGTCCCCGTCAGCAACGTCATCAAAACCTAGTTTAAGCGAACCAATAAGATAATTTAAAATTTCCTTACGTGTTGGAGGGAGGGGCTCTATACTGGGCTATGAGTCGGACTGAAGTAAATACTAACCGTTCTCCATTCCTACTTCTAAAATTAAATCTATCCCTGATTGTCCCAAATTACCAATAGACACATAGTATCATCAATATTCATTATTTTATGGGCTATTTCGAATAAAAAATAAACCACTCTAGCCTGGTTTAAATTCCATAAGAAAATAATGTAGATTTCTTGATATTATTAAATTTTTAACTTTTAAATTAATAAAAACATACTCCTCTGTAACCACAAAACTGTACGTTCAAAATATTCAAGGGATAATATAAGATATTCTTGATAATACTAGCTTTAGAAAAGGCGAGAGATTAGTAGTTAGTACAGTACATTGAAAAACACATCTAGGTTCGCTTAGCTTTCTTTAAGAATTAAAACTTAGGATTAACCTTGGAACGAATAACTCTTAAATGGGATAACATTCAAGATTGCAAAATATTATATAGGGTATACTCCTATATCGTCTTTTAAAGAAAGTTAAAAAAAAAAAAAAAACAACCTCCCCAAATAACAGCAAAAATATTTTTAAATATATATATGTCTTACATTTCCGAAGGTGATCTCAAAATATGTTATTTAAACGACGACGCCGACATAGTTTTAAAAATTAGTTAAAATAGGCCGGGGTTAACTGCCGGTATTTTAAAAATGGAGCCATGATGACAAAATTCAATTTTCAAAATCGATAAATTTTAATCACGGCGTTGGTTTCGATTTCGAACGATCGCAATTCGTCGTCGGCATTCAAAAATAAACTATTCAACCTTCGATTCTGAATTTTAAAATTTAATTAATTAATTTAGATCAATAACTAGCGGCAAAATTAAAATACCTTGGAATTTAATTGTAAAATGCTAATTTGTAATTATTATTATTGAAGCCAGCGTCACACATTAGGAAAGTTGTTCTACAAGTCCCAATTTTTGGAATTTTTAGTATAAAGAAAAGGATTACTAACATAACGCAAATATTCGCCAAAGATTCATCTACTCGCTAGAAGACGAAGATTGGGAATATCATAAGTTCATAAGATGTGCTGCATAAGTTTGTCACTGGTTAGTGAGAGCTTGTCATGAAGTGACGTAGGTGAAACGTCATAGATTCTCGTAAAGCGACGCCTGGTAAGGAGCTGTCAAAGGCTTAGTACAGACTAAATAGGAAGATGGACTGCAAAACCGCGTGTAGTCAATTCTCGCTTGTCGTTCTCGAACTAGATCGAGCTGTACGTCTCTAGCATTACGAAGTACATGTACTGTCATACTTATGCAACATCTTTACTAATAAAATTTTAACGTGTGACGCCAGCTTGAAAAAAACTAAATTCCAGTCCTGACCTATTTTCCCTTTAATTATATTTACTTAAACAAAACAACCTTTGAAAAATTTTAATCACCTTTCACTTAATTAGATATAATTTTTAATAATACGGTTGCTAATTGAGATACTCAAAAGGGTAGGTTTTAAAGATTGGGAGCGAGGATTGTTATTTTAAATATTAACATATTAAACTGACCTTTAACCTAAATATGATAAAGGGGGTTTCCCACGAACGTCTAGAAACGTCATTCATTGTCTAAAAGATTACTCAGACAGTATAAGGGTGTAATCGAATATTCGAACCATTCTTAAGGCATTACGTTGTTGCGTACGTGTTCCGTTGGTTCTTCAATGGAGTCTATAACTCAATTGTCTACGACTTCATGAGGTAATCTCCAACTCCACCCAATTATTCTAGAATTTAACCAGTTTATACCTAAAACCCCAAAATCCCGCCCTAGTCTTATTGACTCACAAAATGCATTATTAATTTTCGCATAATTACGAACAATTTCAAGGTATTAAAGGTTAACACCTTACAATATATTTCCATATTCATTTTAAATTACTTCGCACTAAATTTGAGGCTAATTTATGTTTAATACATTTAAACAACCTATTTTCGTTGGAATATGTTTCTGGAATTTCTAAAATAATAAAAAAAAAAAAATCAGAGTCAAGAACTCATATAAGAATTCAGAACTTAGAAAGATAGAAAAGTGCCGTTAATTCAAGTTTTTTCGAACTGCATAATTTGGGCCTAATAATTTAAGCTTACTTCTAACCAACCTATATTCGTTGGAATATCGTTCTGGAATTTCTAAAAACCAAAATCAGAGCCAAGAACCCATATAAGAATTGAGAACGTTAAAAGATAGAAAATGGCCGTTAATTCAAGTTTTTTCGAAATGCATAATTTGGGCCTAATAATTCAAGCTTACTTCTAACCAACCTATATACATTGGAATATCGTACGAGATTGTCTAAGATCAGAATCAAGAACCCACAGAAGACATGAGAACATTCAAAGCGAGAGAGAGAAAATTGGGCTGTATTGATCTCAAGTTTTTCACAAACTATTCATACATTACCACCATATTGGCAAAAAGGGGCTAATGGAAACCAAAAAAGGATATTAAAACGTTCTCAGATATTAAATTGGTTCTTGAAATAATGTAAATAATCTAGGCGTGGTCACCAATAAGCTAAAAGCTAAAATAAAAGACGAAATTCCTGGATTAGGTTGGTATAGATAGACACGTGTTGTTATTTATACTAAAAGAAAAAAAACTTAATAATTTTACTTATATGACCTAATAACATTTTGCTACTTCGATTAAGTTGTATGTCCACAAGTGTTTTAAGTTTTTAACATATTTTTTCAAAACCCAGGTTAATCGCTAAATGATACGGAAAAATAATTTTAATTTTCGATGGGATTTATACTTTGAAACGTATTATACTGACTACACCTGACTGGTTCGGTTAACATTTTTTTATTACAAAAAAAGAAATATAAAAAACATTAAACTAAATCGTGAAAACTGTATCTGAAATTATGGCATAATTTTGATATCAAAAATCCGTTAGTAAAAGAATAACAATAAAAATAAAAATAATAATGACTATACCCCTATAAAGGGTATTTTAATATAAAATTATATTTAGAAATATTTTTCTATATAGCCTTGCATTCTTTAAATTACATTTTATTAAAAATACGTCGTGATTAAAAGCTCAAACGAAATATTTAGTGAATGTAATTAAATACCAATTCTATTGTAAGGTTTCGCACGGCGCGACTTTGAACTAAATTGGTAGTTTTGTTTTTCTTTGTTAATACCATTGTAATTATCGATAATTAGTTTTTATTTAAGGAAAATTAAATACTATTTAAATTAAACGCCTTATTGTCAAGGTATTGCGTGCCAATGTCGTTTTTAGAAACGAAGAACACTTTTCTAAAGTCAGGGGTAACATAGAGTCTGTTGTGTGGATGTGACTTAAACTTTGGTGGACTGGTAACATTAAAACGCTATCTATTGTCTTTGTAGTCCACATACCGGATGTTCTGAATAACCCTTTGTCAAGCAGTCGATACTGCTCCCCCTTTTGTCAAGCAGTCCATACTGCTCCCCCCTTTGTCAAGCAGACCATACTGCTCCCCCCTTTGTCAAGCAGACCATACTGCTCCCCCCTTTGTCAAGCAGACCATACTGCTCCCCCCTTTGTCAAGCAGACCATACTGCTCCCCCCTTTGTCAAGCAGACCATACTGCTCCCCCCTTTGTCAAGCAGACCATACTGCTCCCCCCTTTGTCAAGCAGACCATACTGCTCCCCCCTTTGTCAAGCAGACCATACTGCTCCCCCTTTGTCAAGCAGACGATACTGCTCCCCCATTGCCAAGCAGACCATACTGTTCCCCCCTTTGTCAAGCAGACGATACTGCTAAGGTTCAATTCTTAGCCGTTCTACCATTGCTTAAGAATCCATGATCGTGTAGAAATAATGTTAAGTATTAAAAGCACATGATACTCCTCGAACACCAGTCTACTTTCTTTCATTTGAATATTTTTACATAAACCGGTGTAAAACACACGTTTTATATTCTTCATATAAATTATTTTTCTTTTTTGAAAATTAAACAGCAGTCAAACAAACTGGTTTTATAACTATAATTTCCGCTGGAAACCTCGTAGAAATTTTAAGCCAGAACACTTATTTCCTGATTTGAGAAAGAGCTTAGGGTAAAATATTTAAAAAAAAATGTCTAGGAGTTGGTGGGTGACTAAACGGTATAACCTTAAGTATTAAATTTTCTTTAAAAATAAAAAATATATATAAATTATAGGAAAGGAATTTGAAATACTCTCTCTTTCTCCTTGACTTAATGAATTTTCAATGGGCGTTTTAGGAAGTACGACATTATGTAGGCGATACAGACAGGTAGTGGCACCGCTAGAGCTAAATTATTATTGTATTAACAATCACAAGTTCATAAGCTACGTCCCGTAAGTTTGTCACTAGTTACAAACTGGAGCTTGTCATAGATTCTTGTAAAGCGACGCCAGGTGAGGCGCTGTAAAAGGCTTAGTACAGACTAAATAGGGGGAGATGGACTGCAGTCAATTCTCGCGTCGTTCTCGAACTACCTCGAGCTGTAAGTCTATTATTAGCATTATAAAGTATAGGTAGGGTCATACTTATGGAACATATCTTATAAACTTATGTAACAATCAATACATTGTACATTAGTACATTTTCAATAGCCACGACGACCTGTCTTTTAAACGTAAGCCTCTAACACTCGTCAAAACTTTTAAAATGCGGTTTCCATAATTCGCTTCATTGAAGTGTTTAAATACCCTACAAAACTTCACGCGAATTTCTCGCATTTTTAAAGTAAAAAAATGTAGTTTTTTTAATTTGTTAAATAAAAGTTTTACACGTTTTTCTGGAATTTAATTGTATCTACAGAAAAAATAATATTGATAATGGGTTTAGTTTAGTTAAGTTTGAAAAAAAAAACCACGCCTGATTCCAGAAAAACGACTTTCGTTAAGTTTGCCTTTTATTAATATCGAATATGAAGTTAAAAACCTTGAAGCATCTCACTTAAATATCAGAAAGGCTTTATCATTTTTCGTCGAAACTTATATTTAACGTATATTTGTGCCGTGACGTCATGAGAGACCCACGAGTCGTTAAGTATGTGTGGCCAATTTTTAAATAAAATGTTTAACATAACAATAAGATTATTTTTGACGTTTCAAACTTGTCTTCTTTGCCAAAAACTACGTTAGAGACGTTTTACCGGTCCGCGGTATATTTACTTATCTACATATACTAGTTAAATTCCTCGGTAAAATTATAATGATTAAATTAAAAATAAAGAAATAAAAATGTGGTTTGAAAGTAGTTGACCTCGATTAAAAATAATGATTAGAATTTCATTTTCTTTTTTAATTTAATTTGAAAATGCATTCCTAGATGAAACTTGGATCATTGGATGGTTAGTTTTAATCATATACGGATTCCTTAATACTTCATAAATAATTAAAACATTAAATTTAATTTAACTTAATATAAGCAAATTTTATCCTATCTTAAGATTATGGTATCGATATGAGGTTAATAAATAAATAAATAAATATTAATGGCTAAACCGTCCTAAATAAATTGGAAAAATAAAAAAACCTATTTACTAGCTTCTTCCAAGTTCTAAAGTTATTGAATAATTTAAATATTATTTATCTTTGCTAATAAATTTGTTTTAAAAGAAGTTTGTTGAACCCCGAATATTGCATAAAATATGGGTTGAATTTCAAGAAAACTAACCGACTTTGCGTGGCTTTTTAAAACTAACCAATAACCAATGGAAATGTATCACGAAAAAAATCGATTCATTTGGATTTAGGCCCCTACTGATGTTCTTTCTCCAAATCGATTTTTTACAGAATAAAAGAAAGAAAGGTGTTTCTCTCAAGAAAATTTTTCAAAAGAGAGCTAATCGCGATTTTACGCATGGTTTAAATTGTAAAGCTTTTTTGTTTTGTTTTTTCTTCAAAGAAAATCTTTACTAAACCCTTGAAAATTCATCCATGCCTTTAAAAACAATAGTTCTATATAACTAAAAGACGACAGAGCCATTTTCGGTGCTATTTTAAGACCTCAAGGATCATTATAATAATAAAAATGACACTTTAGAAAAACACCACCGATTTAAGAAAAAAAAAGAAGAAGATTAGGAATTTTTCTTTAAAATCTAGGCGTTCGAAAATTATTTTTTTTTAAAAAAAGACGATTCCAAAAAAAAAAAAATATTTAAGTACTTAAAAGAGGGGTGGGGGTGTTAATGCTAAGCCTAAATTAAACTTTCACTGACGGTAACCTCTTTCATTTTAAGGTGTCAAAAAAAAAGTAAAAAGGTATTTTTACAATCTACTATAATTTTAAAGAAAAGGTAGGCTATCTTAATTTCGTTTTATATTTTTAAAACCCGTTATCTTGAAAATTTTTTCTCTCTCTCTTTAGGGTTAAGGATATTAAGACGACTAAATTCCAAATTTAGGGTGATGTCCCAAAAATTTCGTTTTCAATAAAACAAGAAAGATTGCGACTAGGTAATATTAAAGGCTACGTGTGTAAGAGTAATTCTATAAAAAGTGTCAAACTTCTTGATTACATATGACTAATTCATATATAGATTAGCGTAGTGGCAGAGAAAATGGCTCCAATTAAGCTAGTTCATATATTAATTAGCCTATTCTTCAAATCAAACCCTAACAATAGCGTAAAGGTCTTAGGATAATATATCATGAAACGTTGTCGCGATTAACAAGTTGAACAGTTCGAACGCGAAATTAATCAATCAATCATAGAAAAACTACTATAATTGTACCAAATCTTTTATTACAAATAGAACCTTTTCAAACGGAAGTGGGTTGCAGTATCGTCTGCTTCAAATATGGTCCAGACGGATCTTTGATTGATATGTGGCGCCAAAGACATTAAATATAGGGCTTCAAAGTTACCAGTCCATAAAGAAAATTCTTCTATTTGAACCCATATCTAACGTCTTTGGCTTCACATACCAATCAACGTTCCATCTCAAGACACCAAGGTACCCAAACACGAGACTCAATTTTACCCCAGACGTTTTAAAAGGATCTACACGAGCTCGATACCTTCTTAAGAAACCCACATACAATCACACTCAAGGCCACGTAAAACCCCGTTAAACCGTTAAGCTACGTTGTAGTTATACAACGACATAGGTAGATAATAAAATATGACAGCCCTTGGGAGGGTTTAAAGTCACCATTCTTTAAATAAACTGGTCACCACCAACCGCAGAAACTAACTCAATCTAACTGGGGACTATAGTCAAAGCCTAGATAACCATTATACATCCATTCCTACGTTATCAGTTATCTTTAATTAAAATTCGTAGTTGGTTTCTTGAATCGCCTTTTTTATACAAGATTTTTCCTGAAGATGATATCGTGATTAAAATTAAACCTTATTTTGACCCAAGAACTTAAAAAGGGGGATGTTTTAAAACTGGTAAAACTAGATAAAGATTAAAGTTGTTTTCAATTTTAAAATAACTCAAAATTAAAAGATAAAAGAAGGCTAGGAATAAATTTTTGAGAAGTCGGTGAAATACCTAAAAATTAATTTACATAAATATTTCATGATCACGTGAGATTATAAGAAAAATGTTTGAAACGATGTATAAATTCTGGTTGAAAACTTTCACCAGTTAAAATATTAAATTCAAAAATTATTTCTTAGCTTTCACTAAAACATTTTAATGTTCTTTTAACAATTATTATGGATTCATTTGAACTCGGTATACAGGGTGTTTCTGATAAGTCTGCCATAAATTAAGGGGTATGTTCTTTGGGCGATTTTGAGTCGAAAATGCAACTTCTATCTCCATTTTGCCACAAGGGACACTATTTTCAAGTTATGTTCGGAGTATTTTACGGATAACCCTTTAAATTTAATTAAGAAACTGATTTCTAATTTAATTAAGGGGTCATCTCTAAAACACTATCAAATCATAATTCGAAAACAGTGTCCCTTGTGGCAAAATGTCATAGAAGTTACATTTTCGACTCAAAATCACCCAAAGAACATCCCCTTAATTTCTAATAGACTTAACAGATCCACCCTTTATACTTAAACTTAATTAAAAATTAAATCACCAAATATAATATAATAAGAAACATACTAAAAATTAAAAGTCAAGAACAGAAATCAGGCGTTTAAAATTCCATGCAAGGAAAGAATAGCATAAATAGCATAACTAGAGGCCCACTACATTAATAATCTTATATTACCTTTTAATTGGCGGTGTACGGTGCCTCCAGTAACAGAAAATAAGAGAGAGTGGCAAAAATGTCTTTTAAAAATATTTAAGAGAAGTGTTCTACTCCACAGACAGAATGGAAATGCCAAAATTTAATCGAGCTGCAAATTATGGACCTACTAGGAAAGGAAGCTTGTCTCACTCGCTCTCATTCTAACCCTCCCTCCCCCCTTTTACCTCTCTTTTCTTGGAGGTAAAACTGGCTAAAAAGGTAAAGATAAAGATAAAAAAATACTTCTGAATAATCTTTTATAACAGGGGTGAAATATTTGGCGCGAATTTTGGGAGGGTGGAAACGTATACGAATCATTGGCGGTGGTTTTTGTCCAACTGGCTTTTTCGAAAAGTTAGTAATAAACCACCCAAAAGTGGTTCCACGAGTAGTCGTAACAAAAATGTGGGTCAGACCCCCAGTACCGACCCCTACGTTTGATTTTTATGTATTCCTTTAAAGGTAGCATGAAAGTCCAATTTGTGAATGATTAGGATGTGTTAAGACTTAAAATAGGCCTAAATTATGAGTTCTTAAGCCTAATTATGACTAAACCAGCTAAGCCTATTTCTAAGAGCAGGACTTACGAAATTAAATGTTAAATTTTGATTGGTTTAATTTGCAGAGAGTGTGACATTTTCAAATTGATATTGTTAAGTCTAATTTAACCTTATTCTAAACCTAATTCTTACAGTAGGGGTCCACTAAGTCTAAATGATGCCATAGCTTTAAAGACATGATGTTAAGACTTAAAAATAGCATTAACTTTTAAGTTAAAGTTGCTAAATCTAATTACCCCTAATGAAAATATCTATAGCAGTTAAGCCTAATTCTTAAAGTAAGCCCTAAATGATACCATTGGTTTAACTTGCGAAAAAAGGGGTTGACATTTTCAAGTTGATATGGTAGGGGTCCAGTAGGTCTAAATAATGCCATTTTGAGAGTTTTCTAACCTAAAACACTTCCGGCATTCGTAAGCAAGTATAATTTGCTAAGCCTATCATTTAAAGCCATCATTTAAACCTATTTTAAAGTGCTTTTTAAAACCGCTCATTCACGACACCTTTAAAAAGATAAATAATAAACTACTACGGGTTTTACAAAACCACCCCATTTACTATAGAAGAGGCCTAACTTAACTTTACAAACGAGAGTGGGAAACAGAAAAAAAGCAAAAACCGGGGAAAGTTAGTCATTTGACAGACGTCATCAGAACAACCAACCGTCATTAAATTTTGCCGTCATTCTTGACACCAAATTCCTAAGCCTAACTGATTAAAATCAATAATCACACTAATAACGTAGCGCATACTAAACTAATAACTCATTTCAATGACGAATTTCAAAAAAGAAAAATTAAAAATTCAACCTAGTAATACATAAATCTGACTGGCCTTGCAAAAAAGAAGGAAAAACCGACACAAATTTATTATTTTTTTTTTTTAAAACTTTAAAACCTCACCTGCTAAAATTACTTCATCCTCTTCAGAAACCGCAATAAAAAAGGGGCACCTGCTATTAATGTTAGATGCGAATGATTCACGCTACTTTAATTAATCAAATTTAATGGCGAATTAAACCTGACTGCGGCCTTTTCTTCTCAAAAACAAAAAAAGAGGCAGTAGTTAGTCTTAACAATGAAATTCTATTTTGTTTTAAAAATAAAACAATGAGTTACGAAATTTCAGGGACTTTAGCCTATTTAGGGGGACTTATGAAAGGGTAAGCTTTAAAAGGAATAAATATAATAAAATATTAAACAATAGAATCTTGTTTATAAAAAAAAAATTTAAAATCTCGCAACGAACAAACTATTTGGGTCTGAATTTATTTTTTTAATTTTAATTAAAGCCCCGTGAATCTAGAACTTTATTTATATGGAATTTCATTATTAAGAAAGGGCACCCTTTATAATTTTCTCGTAGATCATAATGAAACCAAGGGAGTAAGGGTGCTTTGACTCTATATATTTTATAAGATCCCTTATAATCTTCTTCAGACTAATAAAAAACAAAACCAAAACAAAAAAAAAAAAACACTGCATTCCACTGCCTTCAAATTCCCCAGTGTAGGTGCTTGGTTGTTACCTAAGCCTAAAATATATATAAAAGGTCTATTATCAGATGGATAGAAGGATTTTTCTTCTTAAGTGCTAATTTTTTTTTCATCCATAGTTAATGAGTTTCTTTACATTAAAGTTATGTAAGAAGCGTGACGTCAGGGTTAATTTTCGAATCTTCCAGTTCAACAGCGCTGCTTTTATATTTGGGAGGTTGTTATTAGGTATTAATGCGCCTGTCTCAACTTTGGTTTAATAATATAAAATATAAAAATAATATAATATAATTTATACGCAGGGTGTTTCTGATAAGTTTGCCATAAATTAAGGGGGATGTTCTTTGGGCGATTTTGAGTCGAAAATGTAACTTCTATCTCCATTTTGCCACAAGGGACACTGTTTTCGAGTTATGATTTGAGTGCTTTAGGTATGACCCCTTAATTAACTTAGAAATCATTGTCTTTCAGTTTCTTAATTAAATTTAAGGGGTCATCCGTAAAATACTCCAATCTTAACATGAAAACAGTGGCCCGCCCGGAGAGCAAAATGTCGTGGAACTTTTTCGACTCAAAATCGATTTCCCAAAGAACATCCCACTTAATTTATGGCAGACACATCAGAAACACTCTATATAATAAATAAATAATATTATAAATAATATCATAAATATAATATAACATGTAATATCATAAATATAATATAACATGTAATATCATAAATATAATATAACATGTAATATCATAAATATAATATAACATGTAATATCATAAATATAACATATAATATCATAAATATAACATATAATATCATATATATAACATATAATATCATATATATAACATATAATATCATATATATAACATATAATATCATAAATATAACATATAATATCATAAATATAACATATAATATCATAAATATAACATATAATATCATAAATATAACATAATATCATAAATATAACATATAATATCATAAATATAACATATAATATCATAAATATAACATATAATATCATAAATATAACATATAATATCATAAATATAACATATAATATCATAAATATAACATATAATATCATAAATATAACATATAATATCATAAATATAACATATAATATCATAAATATAACATATAATATCATAAATATAACATATAATATCATAAATATAACATATAATATCATAAATATAACATATAATATCATAAATATAACATATAATATCATAAATATAACATATAATATCACAAATATAATAGTTAATATAACATTCTAAATATTTTCATATAACTACAGATATTACTCTCATTTCAAAACTGACCGCTGAAGAAAAATAAAGAGCAAAGGACAAATACTAAGAAATGAAGGGATGGCGATGAAATACATACCTTTCTGTACAAAATTTGACGAAACGTGTTTGATAAAAACAACGCAAAGGGCTAGAGTTTAAATTGCCTGAAGGTATTAAAAAAAAAAGAATCCCAGACAATATAGTTTGAAGTCACAATAAGGGGAAGATGTTCAAAAAACCCTCTTGGCATATTAAAGCCCATGCAGATGCAATATTGGAATGTTGCTTTAAAATAAAAAATAAAATTTTTTAAGATCTTCCCGTCAGCGTCAGCCTAAGGCAATTTAAATAACTAAACTTTCTCTTTCTTTCTTTCTTTAAAGTTACCAAGTGAGATTTTTTAGTTTTCTTCATGCGCTCATCTTCAAAAAACAAAAAAAAAAACAAGAAGGTAAAACAGGTATAATAACTAGGGGGAACATCAAAATAAAATTAGGCCTAAATTCTGAACACAACAATACACTTATTACTAACCTAAAACATGTTGCCAAATAAAAACAATAACACGTATTAATACAAGTCATTTTTAGTAGATAATAGATTAAGCTCATGGTCACCTAGCCTAAAATTATAAGTCTCAATATATATATAATATAATCAAGAAACTAAATAAATTCAAAGGCTTAAAGATGTAAAATTCGTGCTAGACGTCTTTTAAAACTATATATTAAGACCAGTTTCGGCATGAGCTTTATAATAATAATTGTGAAAAGGATGAGTACAGGCCGTCACGTGGTTTAAAATCGGCGTAAAAAAATATAAAAATCCTTTACCAAAATGATAAGCTATTTATAGGCGTGAAAACAAGGAGGATTGATACCAATTACAACGGGAGACTACATGGTACTACCAAGAAGTGATATCTAGTTTATTAAGGAGAAGGTATAAGATGCCTATGAATTCGCGCGCCATAGTCCCAGTCCCCCTTTCAAAATACAAGAGGGGACGTAAAAGGAGGCCGGGCTATTTCGTAGCCTCTCCTCAGTCGGAAAATACGTAATTTTCGTCATTCGCGTCGGGCTGATGTGAGTTTTCAACTCCGGACCTACGTTTGGACTGCAGATAAAGCTAGAAATGTGGAGAATTTATACCTTCTCCCTAATAAACTAGATATCACTTCTTGGTCCTACACTTTGATCGCCAGGTAGCCTGACCTCCTGGTGTAAATTGTATCAATCCTCCTAGCCTCAAAACTATGTATTATAATAATAATAATTCTGTAAATGATGAGTAGAAGCAGGGAAAACCCGGCTACGAAACGGATGTAAAGTGGTTTAAAATCAGCGTAAAAAAAATATGAAAATTTCTTTACCAAAATGGTATAAAGTTACAATCTATTTATAGGCGTAAAAATAAACGTTTAAATTCAAATTATTCTACAAACGTTTTGTACAGTACGTTATATTCTACTAAATATGTTTTAAAGCCGTAGTATAGAATGGTCACAGCTGGAAATTCTTTCTTGCACGTTTTGTCGTCCGTCGCGCTTCAAAATTTGGTGGCACGCTTAATTGAACGGGTGTGTGTTTGGGGGAAGTAGAGGGAAATGGAATTACAAACTTCCGATAAATTTAATTAAAGCGTAACCGGTTCCGGTTTTAACGTAATCGTTTCCAAATTTTTCATTTTTAGGTACAAGGTTGGTTAGATTATATTGGTAGTAGGTAGAGGGGGGAAAACCCGATTTAGGAACGTGTTGGACGAAAGGAAGTAAATATTGTAAAGGAAATTCAATATAATTTCATTATATTTACAAATAGTTACTTAAAATATTGTTTGGGAGTTTTGGTGTAATATAAGCAACTTTCATTTAAAGAAAAAATACACCTTTTCGCACCCCGTTACCAGAGTTAATCTTATACGTATTAAGAAAGTTCTTTGTTTGTTTTAATGTTTGTTCTTTCTTTATGCACCAGCACAATTCGTTAATTTCCGAAACTGCATGGTTTATATCAGTAACACTAGGGGGAAGGTTAATTAGACGTGGTTTGGTTCAGTTCTTCTCAAGGTTGGTACCGAGGCGAACTCCTAAACGTGAATCTTGTAAAGAACGTTCTATTCAGTTCTTTAATTAAGTATCGTTTTATTAAATTTGAAAGTTGTAGGTAAACAATGATGGTTTTTAACAATAACATCATGCGCTTATTTCATACGAGTGGATCCAAGTGTTTTAGTAGCTTCTCGGGTACAGTACCTTCAAAATTTCATAAAACTTTTATGGAAAACCCTAGAGTTACTTTATCGCGCATCCTTCTGCGCATTACAGAGTAAAGTATTTCCAGTTGTATGTATGTAGAATTTTCATTATCCTGACAAAGTAACGTTTTCAACAACGATACGAAATGAGTTACATGTTCCAATGCAAAACAGGAATAATAATACCATAAGTTCACAAGATATGTTCCATAAGTTTGTCCCTGGTTACTGAAAGCTTGTCATCAAGTGACGTTGGTCACAGATTCTCGTAAAGCGACGCCTGGTGAGGTGCTGTCAAAGGCTTAGTACAGACTAAATATGAAAATGGACTGCAAAACCGCGCGTAGCCAATACTCGCTATAGTCGTTCTCGAACTAACTCGAACAGTAAGTATCTAGCATTATGAAGTATAGGAAGTGTCATACTTATGGAAAGCCCATTATAAACCTCTGATAAACTCCCCTATAGAATAGAGTATCCCTGATTTCGATATCAGTTCAATATTATACTTTATAGGCCTACACCTTTCAAATTTTTATTTTCAATCCAATACGATATAAAGATATCATAGCAAACAATTATATTTTTTCGATTGAAGTTATTTTTACAAATAAAATATCGATTTCCAATCTAAGTATGATGTATTTTCCACGTAACTTCAATTGCATAAAGGCGTACTCTTAAGAATAACAGTGATTACAGAGAATCGAGTAAGAAGAGGGTCGTTGTCCCAGTTGACGTCGTCTATCTTTATTTTTGTCTTTATTTTTATATTAATATAAATCCCATTTTCCTATAAATAAATCGTTCCTACAACCCCACTAAGCCTTGTCAAATACACAATATTCTTTCAGTATCCAGCGTGGTACAGATAAAAAACGTCATTGCGAGAAAAATTAAAATCATAAACACGAATTTTTTCCCCAATACTAAAAACCGCGGATAAATATTTTGAGGGAAACTATACAGAGAGAGTCTCGGTGAGAAAATATGGGGAGAACTTAAGATGGCTCCCCCCACTTTCCGTCGAAATGGCGGGGAAAATTATGGAGTAGAAAATGGGTGAGAATGTGGACAACAAAGACACTATATATGGCTTCAATCAAAAGGACTTTGTTGGTGGACTGGTAACTTCAAAGTCAATCTAACGTCTTTGGATCTATAAATCGGATGTTCCGACCAAGAAGCGATATCTAGTTTACTAGGGAAAGGTATAAATTCACCACATTTCTAGCTTTAACTCCAGTCCAAACGTAGGTCCGGAGTTAATCCCCGCCTCTAAATTACAACCAGCATCTCATTGGTTCTTGAAAACTCACGTCAGCGCGACGCGAATGACGAAAATTACGTATTTTCCGACTGAGGAGAGGCGAAACAGCCCGGCCTCCGTTTACGTCCCCCCTTGTATTTTGAAAGGAGGACTGGGACTATGGCGCGCGAATACTTAGGCATCTTATATCTTCTCCCTAGTAAACTAGATATCACTGCTTGTTCCGACTTAATCCTATATCAAGGTTTATTAAAAAAAAATAGGTAATCTGTTTTTCTTCTATAAAGACAGACAGCACAGAGCGGCAGGAGAACTGCCCGATTACTTCCGATAAAATATCCCTCCTATAGTCTCCCTGATATTTTTGGCGCCATTTCCTAACATTTCCCGCGTCTCTAGTAAAGTAAGTTTCTTTTGATCCGTATCACTCTGTTTCTACCTACTTTTACCACGTGTATTATTTCCCTCAGTCCATCTAGTTTCTCGCTTCTTTGGTACAAAAAAAAGAAGAAAACGTTGTTGGCGACAGAAGGGCGTTAAAAATCACCACCACCAAAAGAGAGAGAGGAGGAGGAGGTGGTGGGATGTTAAAAATGATGAAAAATTGTCAGCACACGCCAGTAGTTTTTTCCCACAAAAGATAGGTATAACTATACTTTAAAGTTTTGGCGGAACGATACGCCACGCAACATCGAATATCTTGGTCTATAGCTTCCGAAAGTTTTGGACAAAAAAAAACTGAACTGACCGAGAATAAAACGTTTGATTTTACGTATAGTATATAGGAACCATTTAACAAAAATAAAAAAAGTATTTTTTCCCGCGATGTTGATACATTTTCCCGCCCAAATTTCGCGTGTTTTTTTCTGGGTTTATAAGAAACATTTTATAAATAAATTTGATTCGATTAACTGTGCGTTTGTTTCTGCCTAAAAGGTATATATAGCTGATATATTTATTACTATAGTTAAGCTACCCGGCATTTCCCGGGTGTTTTAAGCTACGGAGTCTAAACCGTGAAGAGTTTCTGGTCTATGTAGACACATTAAACACTGAATAGCCTTGGGATCCACAAGTATGAAATATCTACACGATTATGTTTTTTAATCAATTAAATAAACTTATTGACAACTTTCAATATCAATAAAACGATATTTTAATTAGGGGTTATTCACAACGAATGTAACGGGCGAGGGGCTGTCAGACTCCATATACACCGATTACGGATTAGGTATATAATCACTTCAAGGGCAGGTTTTTAAAGACTACGCTTAACCATACAGTCAAAGGTACAACCGTGTGCACCGATTACACCGTGTGACCGGCCCCTCGGTTACGGGTTTAGAATAGGATATTCTTAACAAGCTTAATGTCTATGAGTTCACCATTGTCCCAACCTTGAGTCTGAACTCAACCACCAAACCAATTCTAATAAACCTTCCCCAGTGTCACTGATATCAACCATTCAGTTTGGTCAAATCAAATTCGGAAATTAACGAATTGTAACTAAGCATAAAGAACGAACAAACAAACAAACCACTTCCTCAAACATATAATAACATTATTGCTTAATTTCAATTAATCAAATATTAAACTAAATAACTTTCAAAGGTTAGGGCCTCCTACGGGGGAATAAACTCTTTGGCACACGTATCGATGCCAAACAAACAAACAGGATCGTATATTTTTAAAACAATCGATGAAAAAGAACCAAGTCGCGATAAAAATAAATAAATCGGCCTACGAAGGGGGTGGGTGGAAAGATAATAATAAATCGTGGCTCGTACAACCTTGATCCCAAACGATTTTACAGAAATGGCGGGGAGAAAGAAATAAATGCGCAGAAAGAAAAATGAGTATCGACCACTACTAAAACTTTAGCAATTCGTATCCACTTGACTGACTGATAAGAGTATAAAACAAATTGAATAAATATAACTAAATGCCGGTGTTAATCAAGTGTCGATTATCAATTCACTCATTCATCCATTCACATTCTAGAGACACCCATTTAAAATAGATTCAAATTCCCTGACTTTTCCACGACGTTTTCCGTGACCTTTTTCTACGATTTTCGTTGATAACTTTTAAGGCCCAATTATTATTTTTCGAAAGATAAGCAGGTGTGATACATTGAAGTAAACAATTTCGTTAAAATCGCATTTTATGAATATTTAACGTAAACCATTGCGGAGTCGCTTCACGACTTAGGCGTCTGGTCAAACATGATCTCGCTATAAAACCGCGTTTAAAACGTCACGCAGGTATATGGTTCAACAGCGGATATTTTAGCAACTTTAACCAAACTCTATGACTTTGCTGAAATTCTAGTAGTTCCCTGATCTTTGTGACACATTTTGAAATTCCCTGACTTTTACAGGTTTTCCTTGACCTTTCCAGGTTTTCCCTGACCTGGGGCAACCCTATTTATGGTAACTACCAACATACCAACGGTAAACATTTGCAATTCACGGCACAACCCTCTCCAAAATTTAACACCGATCTTAAAAAACCAATAAAACAATATATCAATAGAGTTCGATCCCAAAATAGAATCGATAAGTGAAAACAAGTCTATAAATAAAGTAAAAAAAAAACTTAAAAATAAATGACATAATTTATGATGATATTTTTATTATTTAAATTTCTAATAGATCTGATGCAAAAGCCTTAGCCAATGGAGACAGAAGACAAGAGTCAACAGTAAACAAGGCGGTATACCGAACGAACACTGCAAAATATTTCACTAATGAAGCTATCCATCCATCCATAATTCTTAAATAAGGAAAAGAGGACGATTCATTAGCGAAAGACAAATTCGCTAATATTCGTATGCATTTAAATGAAGCCTTTAGTGATGAAGCAGCTTGCTTTTAGTTAAAGATAATATTAAATAAAAGTGGGCCAGACAAATGGAGATCGGGGTGCTGGGCGGTCTTTGATGCCGGTATGGTCATAAGTTTATAAGATACGTTCCATAAGTATGACACTACCTATACAAGTTAGTAATGCTAGAGCATGGTTCATACAACTTTTGGAAAATAAATTTCCCTGAGATTTTCAGGTTTTTCCCCATATACTTCCCTGAGTTTTCCAGGTTTTTCCTGTATTAGGAGTATCCTATGGTGCAAATGTTAACGAATAAGGGGGAGAGGCAAATAGGACTATAACATACTCAAAGGGGATCCCCGTATCTCTAGTAGAACCAGAGTTTTGAGCCTCCAAAGTTTAGCGTAATGTTAATTACTCGGCCCCTGTTTGACGCAAATTTCCCTGATTTCCCTGAATTTTACTAAAAATTCTAAATTCCCCTGAGTTTTCCCTTGAGGTTTTTGTCAACTATTTATTTCCCTGATTTTTCCTGGTTTTTATGAACCTTGGTTACAGCTCGAGCTAGTTCGAGAACAACGCCAGAATTGACTACACTCGGTTAGTTTTGCAGTCCATCTTAATTCCTATTTAGTCTATACTAAGCCTTTGACAGCGTCTCACCAAGCGTCTTCGCTTTACCTCGAATCTATGACCTACGTCACTCCATGACAAGCTCCAGTTTGTAACCAGTGACAAACTTATGGCCAACATATCTCACGAACTTATGGTATGGTACATATACAAAAGAAAAACGAAGAAAATCCTTTGATGCGCGGGCGAAAATCTTCTCAAGAGATAAAACGAAATTATCTTTCGCGGGTTTCCATCCCTCTACTGTCTTGACTCCCTGCAACCCATTACTCTTTCCGTACATCGTTCGAGCTCATCTCTACCATTACCGGTTAGGCAAGGGTAATATTATCACTGGCTTACTGGGTTCGTAAAAATCAAGCTGAGAATACTATGGTAATACTTAAGTCTCCAGTAATTTTCATAAAGAGAGGGTGAAACCTTCCTGGTTAATTTGTTCTCAACAAAAATAAATGGTATCTATTTTCAAAGATGGTTTCCATTGAAGGGATTATCGGTTCCAGAGAGAAATCTTTATCATTGCATCGGCCTATTGTTGTCAAAATCCAAACCCCGAACAGTCATTTAGAAGGACTTTCACGTAGGAACCCCATGCAGGAACATTTAGTTAGAGTCCCTGGGGCCTCAGGTCCTTACAAAAATCTGCCAGCATGGGCTCCCCTGCCATTCATTCATTCATAAAGATGCCATGAACTACCTTTTCAATAATGAAAGCTAACTAACTCTTCCTTGGGTCTATCTATAGCCACTTTAGTCTAGACGATGTTGGAGTTGGACCAATACAACATACAACCTGTTCCCCTCCCCAAGAAAATAGACCTTTTAAGGACATCAATGGTCAGACTAGTATCACGGTGCCAGTGATTCACAATTAAGAATGAACGAAAAATAAAATTGGACATGAATTGGACCATCAACTTTAGTCTTTAAGCAAAATGGTGGTAGGATGATGACCCCTTAACTAAATTAGCAATGTCTTTCAGTTTCTTAAGGGGTCATCCTTAAAACATAACTTGTAAACGCGGTGCTTACGTCATAGCAGTTATATTTTCGACTGAAAAATCGGACATAAAACCCACCCTACCATACTTTTGGGAACACTCTGCATATCAACGCATTGCAAACTAGGGATGGACCGGGTAATATTCCGGCTAGACAGATGATGATAATGTACGGATGTGGCGGAGTAATGAACGGCATGGCAACCCAACAACTAGCCTATCCAGGTCTTTTCTTGATTAGCCATCGAGCAGGCTAGAGAGAGGGGTCGCAGGTGCTAGTCTGACAGCCTGGGTTTGTTTATTAGTCTCCATTTTCCCCTTTTTACCCATCCCTACATCCCAGTTCTCTTTTGGGATAGTGGTATGAGTGAAGGTTCATTAGGAATCCCACAGAGACGACGATGATAGGCCAATATGTACCTAACTAATGTACATGTACTTTCACCCTCTAAGAGTGGCCAGATTCACTCCCCTATCGCTGGCCGTTCCTGTCTGGTAGGATAAATTTTGTTTAAATTGAGGTTGGGAGGAATAATAATTTTCACTTTCTCATGAGGAGACTATGCCATCTATCTAAGACTATCATTAAGTTCTGGCAGTGGATTTTAATTATTAACTAATTACGGACGGTAGGGTGTGTAATTACCATTTTCAGTATCCGATATTAAAATATTTAAACTACCGGAACAACTATATGGCTATAGAGAAGATTATTTTTAATAATTTAAAATTAGAGTGAGAGATTATAGATAATAAAATTGTTCTAATAATTTAAATTAAATTAAATTAGAGAGGTACGCCAAATTAAAATCAGATAACTCGGAAGATTTCAAGATAGGGTTATGTATTCGGGAAGGGTAAATCTTATTTTTCCATTAAAGATAAGAATATAGAGGTAGTTCCATTAGTTCTATATGTAGGAATCCTTATGAAAATTTAATACCCAATGCTTGTTTCATAATGCCTCTAACATTACATAAAAAAAACTTGTCCAATGATTTAACACAGTCTTCTAGCATAAACCACAATTATTTTTATCGATATGAATACAATATATCTCCCCATGAATATGGTTGCTAGATTAAGGCTAAGTTCAGGCTAGGGTTTGGTAGATTAAGGCTAAGTTCAGGCTAGGGTTTGGTAGATTAAGGCTAAGTTCAGGCTAGGGTTTGGTAGATTAAGGCTAAGTTCAGGCTAGGGTTTGGTAGATTAAGGCTAAGTTCAGGCTAGGGTTTGGTAGATTAAGGCTAAGTTCAGGCTAGGGTTTGGTAGATTAAGGCTAAGTTCAGGCTAGGGTTTGGTAGATTAAGGCTAAGTTCAGGCTAGGGTTTGGTAGATTAAGGCTAAGTTCAGGCTAGGGTTTGGTAGATTAAGGCTAAGTTCAGGCTAGGGTTTGGTAGATTAAGGCTAAGTTCAGGCTAGGGTTTGGTAGATTAAGGCTAAATTCAGGCTAGGGTTTGGTAGATTAAGGCTAAATTCAGGCTAGGGTTTGGTAGATTAAGGCTAAATTCAGGCTAGGGTTTGGTAGATTAAGGCTAAATTCAGGCTAGGGTTTGGTAGATTAAGGCTAAATTCAGGCTCGAGTTTGGTAGAATAAGGCTAAATTCAGGGTCGGGTTTGTAGATTTGGGGCTAAGTTTAGGCTCGTGTTTGTAGATTAAGGCTAAGTTTAGACTTGGGTTGTTAAAAGACTACGTTAAGGCCCGAATCGGGTTCGTTTAAGACTAAGTTGAGGCCCGAATCGGGTTCGTTTAAGACTAAGTTTAGGCCCGAATCGGGTTCGTTTAAGACTAAGTTGAGGCCCGAATCGGGTTCGTTTAAGACTAAGTTGAGGGCCGAATCGGGTTGGTAGACTAAGACTAAGTTTAGAGCGGCTAGGGTTGGTTATTCTCTACAAAAATGAATTTATTCTTGGGTATCAGAACAGGCCTGGGGAAGCAACATAAAAAATGGAAACCATTAAAAAGGGACGAGGGATGTTCTAGTCTAACTGCAAACAATGATAGTTACTCCCAAAATCGATCGAGAGCGGAGCTATAGTAGAATTCATTCTTAGAAACGGGTGCGCTAACACAAAGAAAAAACGCCAGTAATTGACCCTTCTAAGGTTGGAAAACGTGGTTACTGGCACATAGCAACTATAGGAAGCCCGCAAAAAAAGAAAAAGAGAAAGAGCGACCCGTGAAGTTCTTTTTATATCCTTAATTGTTAGACTCTTTTCCTAGGCCGAACCACACTCCCACATTGCTTCCGAATTCATGAAGGGTGTATGAAAAACGTTCCTAGATACATAGGGGTAGGGGGCCCCTAAGTTACTATGGGTGCTCAGTGACGTGGGCGGATCTTTAGATCGTTTTCGCGCTTCACGGCGCTTGAAAGATTTCCTTCCTCGAGAAGCTCCGAGCTATTTGACATTCGTATATATATACGGTTCCGACTTCTAGTTCCATATTAAAAGAGAACTTCCGGTTCTATGGCCTCTAAATTTTTCAACAGATAAGAATCGTTTCTGGGTAACGGTGTAACACTTTGTTTGTTTGTGTGTGTTTGTTTGCTTGCTTATAACGCCTCGAAGAATCCAGTAAACTATTAGAAACGCTAGTCCTATTTATTATCGAATCGAGGGTTTCTACGATTCAGGATAATTTGGTATCTGTCGACTTGGGGATATGGTTTTACGTACAGAATAGGGTATTAAGTCTAAATTTAGGTCTACTTCCAGGGTTACAGAACAAGTATTCCATTAGATTGCAAAAACGTTTTTGGAAGCGCGAACAGAAGTAAAGTTAGATCAGGGAATATATACCGAATAGATCTGATCATTACAGGCTATTCTTAGTACACGTCATTCAGTGACATCCGTTCCGTTCTGGCCCATGGGATCGGATATATACGTATCTTTATATTGGTCCAACAAGAATCGATAATTCTCCGGAAGAATAACGGTTTTTTTTTTCGTTCTCCTATCTGGAAATGTGTCTTTTTGTTCAAACAAAATCCTTCCGAAGATTTTCTTGCGTATATATATATTTTGTTTGAATACGTATTCTAATGTAGTTCACCCATAGTTTTCTATAGATACAAAACTAAGCGCTACGCGAAATATCTTAGTAAAGAAGGAAAACTAAGGAAAGTCGAAGAAATTTCCTTGGAATGTCCTATACTTTTACTTTTTGGGGTAGATAATGTTTACGCAGATGTCATCTTATTGCCATTTCCCGTGGCTTTATTTTGCCAAGATCTAATTTTCTACAGTGTCGATTTTTGGTTGCTTTAACGCCACAGCAAGAAGCGATATCTAGTTTATTAGGGAGAAGGTATAAGATGCCTAAGTATTCGCGCGTCATAGTCCCAGTCCCCCTTTCAAAATACAAGGGTGAGGTAAAAGGAGGCCGGGCTATTTTGCCTCTCCTCAGTCGGAAAATACGTAATCATTCGCGTCGCGCTGACGTGAGTTTTCAAGCACCAGTGAGATGCTGGTTGTAATTCAGAGGCGAGGATTAACTCCGGACCTACGTTTGTTATATCAAGAAGCGATATCTAGTTTACTAGGGAGAGGGTATAAGTAGCCCAAGTATTCTCGCGCCATAGTCCCAGTCCCCCTTTCAAAATACAAGGGGGGGGGGAGCGTAAAAGGAGGCCGAGCTATTTCACCTCTCCTCAGTCGGGGAATACGTAATTTTCGTCATTCGCGTCGCGCTGACGTGAGTTTTCAAGAACCAATGAGATGCTGGTTTTAATTTAGAGGCGGGGGGATTAACTCCGGACCTACGTTACGTTTGGACTGGAGATAAAGCTAGAAATCTGGCGAATTTATACCTTCTCCCTAATAAACTAGATATCGCTTCTTGGCCATAGTTCAAGAAATAATACGCGTGATCAATACCTCTTGACTTTTACACGCTATACCCAGATTGATTTTCGCCATGCGGGAGCGGGACTTTGGTTTACGGACAAATGATTTTGTGACGCATTAGTAACTTGTTAGAAATTTCTATTTTTGCTGTTGGTTACTACTTTTTTCGAGCAAATTATTGGTTGGGAACTCTCAAGCGGGGGTTAGTTTTTTTCTTAACAACGCCTCTATGATTGTCTATCGATTAATTCGGCGCCAATAGAGTACAATAGGGACCGATTTATTGGTTGCTGCCAATGGATTTATTCTTAGCGTCAACTCGGGGACAATAGTTCTAACAATAAAACCACGGGGAAAATTGCCCAAGTGTCGATATAAACTTTAACCCTTGTCTTTTCTTAAGCCTAACTATAATAATAAGAAATAGGCCTAATGGGACAGTTTCTGTTAGGCGTTCTACTCACTCTGTCATTCCTTAGGCCTAACTAACAGAATTAGGCTTAAATAGAACAGTAGTTGTCAGCTAAATTGCAATATGAATAAACAAGAGTTTGTACAACTTTTGGGAAACCGATTTCCCTGACACTTATAGGTTTTTTGCCAAGCATTTCCCTGAACTTTCAAGGTGCAAGGCCACCTAATAACCGCAAAAGTGGTCTTTTTATGGAGTAATAACAACGGGAGTGGTTTTTAAGTTGAGCAAACTTACTCAAACCTCACAAACTTCCCGAAATTTAACTAAAAATTATAAATTTCCACGAATATTTTTGTCATTTGACATTTCCACGTTTGTATGCACGCTGAATAAACATCTTTCCATTAACCCTAACTATCAAGAATTAGGCTTAAAAGAAGTCCTTATGCGCGAAAAATAGGCCTAAAAGAACCGTACTCGCCAGGTCTAAATTTGCAAACGCAATTTCTTTGAAGTCAAGTTTTATCAACACTCAATGACACAAGACACAAGTACTGAAAAATCGAATATCAAGTGTTCCAAAAAGGAGCGAGAAACTTAAAAAAAAAGACACGATCGCTTTTTCAAAGAATAAAACTTTTTATCCTACTCCATAATCGTTGGGCCGTTGCCGCGACAAAAAGCAAAAAGAAAAGAGCCTTATTAAAACTTTCGGTGCTCGAAGTAACCTAACAATCCCCCCAAAAAGCAGAAAACTTTTCTGGTAGACAAAAGGGACCGCTAATGAAGTCGCCGATGAACAAGTACCCAGAAAGAAAGCGTACCGCACTCAATTCTTATATAACTTTTAGCACCTCTTTCAAATAGTTGGAAACAATTCATTAACAGAATGTTCGGCGCCCTATTAGCCCTGATCAAACTACCAGAAAAAGAAAGCGAACCACTAGAATTTGACCTAACCACAAGGGAAAGGTTTTCCCAACCCGCAGAAGCTTAAAAACACACAAAGGCTTAAGAGATCGACATAATCAATTGAGGATGGTTTTTCTTTTGATTTTCCTCTCATTACTACTGGTGCCTATTATACGTTTCTATAATTAGTTTTTTATAAAAAGGCTTAGCAAAGTCGCCTTTAAAAACATTGAACTGATTCCCACGCGCGCAAAATAAACACCGTTTAATATAGTAGACAAGTTTAGGCTTAAATCTATTTGATAAGCCTTGGTTTAAATCGATTTTTCGACGGCAAAAAGAAGAATATTTGGGTTGAAATCTGATTTTTTTTTTTGGAGCAAGGTTTGCTAGCTCATTTCTGTCCAAGCTAACCGATAGAGATGGGGATAAGGATAGGGAACTATCCGATAATGAAAGTTTATCCGTTACGATGGGAGAGCTGAGCACTGGTTATTATTTCTACCATGGGGCTTTCTCTCCAAAGAGGAAGTTAGTTTTTAGGGGCTAAATGTAAAAGAACAAGAGATCCTCTTACCATTTTCCCCAATTTTTGGGGTACTTCGTCCTCCATAGCCCCTTGTGTTCTAGCTACGCTGCAAGAGTGGATTTTCAAGCCTGATTAGTAACCCTTGACTCTAGGCTCAATCTGAGAGGGAAAAACCGAAAAAAAAAGAGGCGGAAATATTGTTATAAGAACGATTCTGGGGATAGCAGGAGGGTTTTACTCTATCTAAAATGTATCAGAGAAACGTGATGGAAGTTTGATCTTACTTTTATTATTATTTCCTCAGGCGTGTGGGGGTCGATATTATAGCCAAGGCTTAAGGCCTACTTCTCTTACCCTCGATCAATTTTGCTATGGTGGTGGTAGAAAACGCCTGGCAGAATATTAGTTTGAAAAATAGACCGAGATGATTCTTAGGAAGAGACTGGAATAGAAAAGAGAAAAGAACCGAATTAGCCATCGTAAATCTAATAGACTTTTTATATCCTGCTAGACTAGGCCTAACAACATACTTTCTCAATCTCGTACTGTTGACTTATAAGGGCACGTTTCCGCCTTCCTAAAAATGTCAGTGGCATCTTTCGAACGTGTAACGTCTCATCCAAATGAATTGCTACTAGACAGAACAGAGACTCGTGTGGTCGTGGGAGGGTATCTTTGAGCGTTCCAACGATGGATGAATGTTTTAAGAAGTATTTCCTGACGCGAAACGTACCTTTCTTTGTTGGGTGAAAGATGTTCGCGCGCCAAAATTCGTTGAGAGATCGACGGGGTCATACTCACGAGTGTCGTCTGCTATCAAGCAACATTATGATGTCAAGACGCATGTCCGTTTTGTATTCTGAAATGTGACGTGGAAAAATACAATTATTAATAATATCTAACTTTAATTAAGAATGTATTAAATAAATTACCTTTTTCTTATACTATCATATAAGCATTATTAGGCTTAGCTGGGGCCTGCACTTGAATCTCGACAATGCACCCATCAAAGCCGTTTTGTTTCACATTGTTCCACAAGCAAAGGTCATCCGCTACCCCTACCTAACTCTCAGCTTAGGTGGTAAAACAAAGTGTGCCTTTCTTGGGAACACTACAATGTGAATACTTTAATATACCACTGTCCGCAATGACAAAGGTTATAAACAAACCAGTATCTTCTCGGAACAGTGGATAAAGGTTATCTGAAACCCATACCATACCAAACATATAACTAGCTTATGTGGTAGAAAAACATGTGGTAAAAAAACGTGTGCTTTTCTAGGGAAACTTCAGTAGGAACCCTTTTTATGTACCACTGTCCGCACTGCAGGGGCGAGCCAACATTTTCTACTGGAGCAGGGGGCAAAATGGTTGCCTAAAGTTAAAGTTCATAGGGTAGAATTTGAGAGGGGGTCTTCGCCCCCCGCTGCACCGTGATTACCACGCCCCTGCCGCACTGACAAAGGTTATAAAAAAACCAGTGTCTTCTTGGAATGGTGGATAATAGCTAAGCCTAACTGACATTGAAATTCAATGATAATTATGACACAGAGCAGTAATTTTATTTTTAAACCGCCATATTCGATTTTTCTGATTTTTTTGCAAAACCCCAACAACTCAGAGAAATACTTTTTTTTTTCATTTATCCATATTTTTTTTACGAAAAAGAGATGACAAGCTAAAGAGGGGGTTTCTTGTTATATTAATTTTTTCCGTTTTTTTTTAATGATTTTTTCAAATACATTTATTTAGGAAGAGCGTAGTTATTCGTTTTTTTTTATGTAATTAATGGTTTTTAGCCACTTTTTGTAGGACAATGTATTACAAGAAAACACGAAAATGTTTGAGAAACAGCTGTTTGTTTGTTTGTTTTCAAAAGGGGGGGGGATTTTTCTTTATAACCACAATTTATTAAATAAATTTTCTAATTTGTTTTTTAATTAGACCTGGTTTAATTTTAATGATTTTTAAATTAAATTATTTAAAATAAAAAGATTACTATTATTATTTACAAGTTTTAGGGCAAAAATGTTTTTTTTTTTGCTTTTTTTTTAAATTAATAATTTTTTCGTTTATCTTTCACGAACAAATATAAAATAAAAATATTGCGTTTTTCGGATTATGATTGGTTGGGTTTGTTTTTTCGTTTTTCCATAGAAAAATGAGTGGAAAATTGTTTTAGGAAATAAATTCTAAAAAATAACTCCATGTGCGCTACTGAAAAAGTAACAAGAGTGGATATTTTTGTTTTTTTTTTTGTCTCAAATGTTTTCTACTACAAACTTTTTCTGCAGAAATATTGTTTCTTTAAATTTTTAAGTACGGTTTTTTTTTTGGTTTTTTTGAAGGGAAATTTTTAAATTTGAGAGATCTTTTTTTGCCATTATCCCCCAAAACGTTTGTTTTTTTCTACAACACTGATATTTTATTAAGAAATTTTTCAAAAAAGATATGGAATGTGATTTTTGTTTTTTTTTATAATATTAAATTTTTTTGGAATTTTTTTTAATGTATCCGTAGTCTCCTAATTCATAATTAATTAATTAATTAATTTATAATTAATCCAATTTAAAGATGATTTGTAATTAAAAATTACGTAATAATACTGAAAACTATGATTTTACAAATTGTTTTTCCCCGTTTCATAGCCTGACTTAACCCTTTCCGAACTCTTTATTTTTTCACCCCAAAAAATCCATTTCAAAAATGTTTTAATTTAACTATCTCGCTTATTTCTATGCAGGAGTGAAGTAATCTTGTTAATTAAATAAAGTTTTTACCTAACTAAATTTTATTTAATTAACGAGTCAAAAACTTCCTCTAATTTTAATTGCATAAAAAATTGTTCTGTATATATTGCAAAAAAGGGTTAAAATTTTAAACACAATAACATGATTGTTTTGTAGCATTTAAAAAAATTTAAACTTTGATTCAAAATAAGGAACAATTTTGCCGAACTATAAATTGCAGATTAGTTTTTGTAAACATATTAATATTGGGGATAATATTTAAATAGGAGTTTAAGTACAATTAAATTTAAATGGAAAGAGAGAAAATAATTAAAAACTGCATCTTAATTCGCAAATAAGAGAAAACCCAAAAACTAGCTGTTCATTCTTATCCAGTCTTTCTTGCACCTCAGCCTTTTTTCTTTTTCAAAAAATCCGTTTCATTTATTTTAATTTCTCTATCAATTCGCACATCGCCTAATCCGTTTCATTTATTTTAATTTCCCTCTCAATTCGCACATCGCCTAATCCGTTTCATTTATTTAAATTTCTCTATCAATTCGCACATCGCCTAATCCGTTTCAATTATTTTAATTTCCCTCTCAATTCGCACATCGCCTAACAACAAAAATCCGTTTCATTTATTTAAATTTCTCTATCAATTCGCACATCGCCTAACAACAAAAATCCATTTCAAAGTTTCCCCTTTTTTTGGTTTGACTTAGTCCAACTATTTACATTCGAGCTGGTTTTATTTTTTTTTATATAATTCAGTCTTTTTTTCGAAGTAGTCACGTGTTAAGATGACACTCACGAAAAAAAAAAAAATTTAAATCAACGTTGAATTTTATGCACCATGATTTGTTTTTCATTAAATATCCTCAACTTCACGATCTTAAAAATTAAAAAATTAAACTCCGACAACAAATTAAGCTAAGCTAACTTTAATAACGTAATTAAAATAATTAAACTATAAAATTTAATTATTTTATCGTTCTGGCGTGGGAGGAATTTAGTAATTTACGTACTCGTAATTTTTAACTCAAAATTCAATTAAAAAATAGAGAGAATTTTTATTACGGAAAGAGTTCCAAAATTGGTATTCAAGTTAAGTTTAATTACTATTTAATTAAATATCCACTCGCCCAATTAATTTTAAAAAGCTTTAATTATTATTATTATTTTTTTTTGAAACTCTTCTGTATTAAAAAATCCATTTAAATTAAGTGAAAAATAAAAATAAAATAGTCGAGGAATATTTGTTAATTTGTTTGTCAACAATAATGAGAAGGGCGTATATAATTTGTTTGTCAACAATAATGAGAAGGGCGTATATAATTTGTTTGTCAACAATAATGAGAACGGCGTATATAATTTGTTTGTATTTTTTCATAGGTTACGAACATCAGATTAAACGGAGGGGGGGGGGGAGTTTTCTTTGTTTAATATTAAATAGATATACCTTTATTTTTCAACCAACGGCACACACCTGAATTTTGTATATTGGTTTGTTTTCCTTAAATTTAATTTTAATCACGATTAACGTAAAATATATTACTAAAAAACGAACGAACTTTACTCGAATATATTTCCATATTTTTCGCGATTAAGTTTTGCATTACAACAGCACTGTTAAATTCAATAAAAATTCTTACCAGATTTACCAACTGTATATATTTTATCGACATATTTTACCATCTTTTTCCTAAAATATAAGACTTTTAAATTCTTTATTTTGGAAAAAGGATAAAATAAAATACGGTATTATGTATTTGTTTTTTTTTTCAAAGCGAGTATATATCTACATTAATAGTAGTACTATTATTTGAAATATATTGTTTCAAAATTAATTAATATTGAAATATATTTAAATATATATATAAATAGATAATAAGAAGATAATTAGAATTAATTTAATAATAACGTGAATTAAGGATGACTTTGGTTGTTATTATTAATTATTAATTATTTTGCTTCTTCGATCGTCCCTTTAAATTTTAAATTTTTTCGAAGTAATAATAAAAAGGACAAAATTTTTAATAATTTTTTTTGAAGATTATGCGTTCTGGTTTTAAATTTTTTTTTCTTTTGTGATTTTTTTGGTTTAATCTTTGAGAAGCTTGTTAGCCCTTTGATTGGCTGCTTCGATTCGAACGTTGTTGGATGTGGCCTAGATGTTTTATAATAGTTTGACAGAAAAAAGATGGACAGAAAAGAAAGACAGACAGGAGAAGAAGAAACGTAGAAAGATTTTGTTTTTGTTTTTTTTTTGTATTGGCAATCATCCCAGTTAGATAACATATTTTTGAAGAGCGATAAGGGGTTAAAGGTTAAGGGTTTAAAAGGATTAACGGATTAGTATAAGAAGCGCATTTATAAACACTAATAAAGTATATTAATTAATTTATTTTCTTCTAACTAAATAAGTGTCTAATTTTTTTTAAATATATATATATGTATAAAGTTAATTAAGTGAAGTAAACAGCCAATAAATTATTCTCCCCCCTAAATTTTTAAATTAAGTTTTTGTTTTTTTTTAATTGTTCGTGATTAAGTTTAAGTCTAATTCTCTCTAAGAATCTTATCTGCCCTTCTATTAGCGTGGTGTAATCTATCATCAACATTTTCCGCCTAATTGAAATTAAATTAAATTAAATTAAAAGCCCAGAAAAATTAAAAAATAATTAAAGAAATTAATTTAAATTAAATTAAATTAAATGCCCAGAAAAATTAAAAAATAATTAAAGAAATTAATTTAAATTAAATTAAATTAAATGCCCAGAAAAATTAAAAAATAATTAAAGAAATTAATTTAAATTAAATTAAATTAAATGCCCAGAAAAATTAAAAAATAATTAAAGAAATTAATTTAAGAAAAGGAAGGAAAGGGGTAATTAGGATAAACAAAAATCGCAAACAAACATAAACAAAAAGAAAAAATAATAAGAAATTTAAATTAAAAACAAATAATAATAAAAACAAAATAATATTAAAAAAAATCCCATAAAGTAATTATAAAACAAAATCCCCAAAAAGTTAATTATAAAAATTAATTCTTAATGAGCTTAGTGGCTAATTTATTCGCGCCTTGTATACGCAAATCATTCGATTCGGCCTTTAATTAACAAATTAAAGGGATGATTTTTAACGATGTAATAAAGGAGGGTCGAATTAAGGTTTTAAAAGTGATTTTTGTTTTTTTTTTTAAAGAATTTGGAGTGGAAATTTTCAAATTGAAGAAATAGTAAAGAGAAAGTGGGGGTTTAAGAAAAAAACAAGAGAGAGAAGAAATGTAATTAAAAAAATGCTTCGTTCATTAAAGCAAAGACCATCTAGAGATACAAAGCTATTAAAAACAGAGCAAACATCAAACACAACATACACAAACCCCGAAATTAAAACTAAGTTTGTTATAATGAATGCTTAGAGGGTGTAAATAAAATGCAATGCCGCTAAAACTATATGGACTAATTGAATTTTTAAGCAAAGCGTTGGCAATTCTTCCACGACTTAAAAGGAGGGTGAAATGGAATATCAGGCGATTTTTTAAATAGATTCCGCTATTAATTATAAAATCAATCTGCATATAGTGAAATATCCAGGAAATACCTCAAAATGATTTTAAAATTCAAATTAGTTTAAGATTTCATGGATAATTTGAAACTAGCACCTCCGACCAATCGCGTAACTCCTTGCCTTTTTGTTAACAAAATTTCCGGGGCACGCTCCATAGATAGTTTACACATGGAGGATTCATACAATTAACACGAAGAGGCCGGGCTAGCTGGAGGACAGAAACCCGTCTGCTTTTGTCCTCCAGGTAGCCTGGCTTTCTGGTGTAAATGGTGTGAATATCTTGGCTCTTGCGACATTATTGTCACATCGCGCGCAATTTTTATAAAATCTCGCGCTAAATTTCATTCGACACGTTATTTTGTTAACAAAAAGGCAGGGCGTTACGCGATTGGTCGGAGGTACAAATTTCAAATTCTACGGAATCTCAACGTAAACTGAACTTTAAAATCACACTGAGGTATTTCCTGGATGTTTCCCGATACGCAAATTGGTCTTATAATTAATAGATGACGACTTGATTTTTTTCCCATTTCACCCTCCCTTTAAGAAGTCATAACCAGGCGTTACCTAGCACATACCTTTTGAACTTTTCAGTATGAAATTGCTCTACAAACATTCATTTTAGATAATTGAGCAAATTCCGACTAAAATTAGGCCAAAACTAAAATTTAAATATTTTTAAAACCGCATGCTTTGGAGAAGAGAAAGTCTATGAAACTTTTAAAAGCGAAAAGTGAAGTTTATATTTATGTATATAATACCAAGCGTTAGAAACTATTTTAGCTAAATAATAAATTAGTTAATTATTCAAAACAGGCTAGATAGCGTAAGTCCGCCATTTTAGTCTTTTAGTTGGTTGCTGAGAGAAAGAGAGAGCGCTGTAACTTTGCTCTTTTTTTTTTTAAATGACGATGTGTAAGTGAAAATTTTGCACCACGAGCATTAATTAAACTAATTAAGAAAGTTTAAAAACCAAAATAACTAAGCAGCCATGATCCCTATTTTGAAATTTGAAAATTTCTTGTGCATTTTTTAAATTTAAATCTTTGACTTTTTTTAATAAAAACCTTTATAACTGACTGAACTTCTGAAGGGGAGATGACGTTTATATGACGTCACTTAACGATTCAGCGCTTAATCTAAATTGGTGTAAGCTTAAGCTACTAACTATAGTTTTTTCTAAAATAAGAAAAAAAAAAGCTTAAAAACGACAATTTTTGAGGCAACAATATTAATAAAGACAATTAATTTGGAAAATGGGTCGAGTCTTACCTTCATGTTGATACGATCGAGTTGTCTGTTTTGCGATTCGATTTCGCTGCCCATGTCGATGGCCATGTTACGCAGATTTCCTATCATAGTGTTCACTTGTCCCATGTTCTCCTCCATTTCTCCTTCGCGATCATCGTTTGTGATTCTGCGATATACAAAAAAGGTGTCCAAGTTTTAAAGGGAGTTACCAATACCATTGACGAATTTCAGACCGGTATTAAGTCTGTCTAAAAGGAATCATGGTGACCCCATATCACCCATGATAATTTCTATGCGGGTTTTATGGGCCGGGCTCGAGTACTATCCGTCACATGTCAAACATCTGACGTATTTCTAACTGCGATTTCATTGGTTGGTAGCAACGCGAGGTCAGACGCGCAAGCAAGGTTCAAGTCACACGATTAGTCCCGCTCTTAACACAAAATCCGCCTAGATACGTTTTAGAAAGTGGCTACACAATTATTCCTAGTAGCTGTATGTATTCCTGGTTTGCCACAAGGATAATTGCCTTGGGTGTAAAAACTAAAAGCTCTTAGGTGCTCTGATTGTTTTGGTTTGGATGTATGTATGTTCTTTACGTACAATCACAATTCTTTACCCCGAAAACTTACATTAACAGCGAGGCTCTTAAAACACATTTGCAACACTACTAGCTATAGTACTAAATGAGTATATATACCTTGATACAAAGGTCAAGCATAGTCGCAGCAATGATCGAACTTACTTTGCAATGTATCCGGCAGTTGGACCCGCTCCATTTCTATCATCCATGACTCTTGTCGGCTGACTGTTAAAAAATGTAAACGCGCATTCTTCAGATACGTCAATAATTTTAAATAAGCTAAGCCTTTGAATATCGCAAGCCCCCGTACCCGGTGACGACTTTTCCATCTTCATTGCCCTTCCATGTGCTGGCGTCTTCTTTGAACTCGCTCGACCTTAAATATTTTAAGAAAGACAACAACGTCATTAATATTCATGGATAAAAGTTTAAAAGGTTAAAGGTCGTGATAACGCACTTGTTGCACGGGCAAACGCATATGCCGCAGCATTTTTCCATTCCAGTCAAGTTCTTTTCAGCTTCTTTCATGTCAGCGTTGATCTTGTCCATATCTTCCTCGATCCTGTCCAGTTGCTCTGAAGGTTAGAGGTCAATCGTAACCCCACGAAAGAGGAAAGAGAGAAAAAGAAAATACTGACATATCTCTTAATAATTAAAAGAATCATAAAAAGACGAAATTTCGCGAGAAGGGAAACCAATGGAATTTACGCGAATATATTTCATTAAAATTTAAAACGTCAAGAAAACAATCCAACAATTCTCGTAATTATTTTTAAGAGCGTATGTTTAAATAATTTAATTATCGTGTAATCGTTTTACCGCGTCGTGTTTAACGAGTATAGTGCCGTGTTCAAAGTGTAAATGTGCCTTTTGTAAATTGTGCCCGAGAAAATTCATGTGTGACAAACAAGAAATGGTTTCAGAGTGTTCTTTCATTATATTTCACATGAAATTAGACGGAATAATTTAGGCCTGAAGTTTCTTAGACTAAGTTACCAGGCTCAATAGTTACTAAGCCTAATTTAAAGTTACAAAGGCTTAATAGTTCAAGTTACAAAGGCTTAATGGTTACTAAGCCTAATTTAAAGTTGAGCGGTCATTTCAATAGCTATTAAGCTTAATTTAAAGTTGTAATATGAACTGAACGACACATAAATCGCTAAGCCTAACTTCCTTAAACGTGAAATAAAACTCCAGAATATTTGAAACCACCAAAATCAATCAAATAAAAGAAAACAAAACCATTCTCGGTGCATCTTTCTCAAATGCATTTTTTTTTTGTGTGTTGTTTTCAAAATTCCTTACCCCCTTGATGATTCAGCATTGTCAAGGTTTTAACCCCCACATCCTCACTCTAAAAAATGAAAAAATAAACAAAAATAGCGTGCAAAAATAATTCAATCTCTAAGAGAAGAAAAAGTAAAATTAAACGTGTCGAATATTTCAAATTGAAAAGTATAGTAAAAAAAATCGTGTAGTGCTTGCTGTCAACTGGTTTGTATTTTGCGTGATTCAGACAAAAGTTCGTGTTTAAAACAATGTAATAATAAATAACCTCTAACCCCAAATGTGTCAAATTTGTAACGAAACTCGGAAAAGTTTACGTGTTAGTGTGTTAGTAAGAAATAAAAGGGGTTGTGGAGAAGGAGAAAGATTCTTTTTTTTTTTGTTTCCATATAATTCCAGACATGCACACACACACACACCATATATTTCAAGGACAGGCAACAAAAATCAGTGTTATACATGTACAGATATACATTTCTTTTTATTTCCTGGGGGTCCCAAAAGACTGTCGGACACGCCATGGTACTTTACAAGCGTCACTTGGGACTGTTGTTAAAGTACAGCAAACCCTTTCTCATAAACTGGGGGGAAAAAGTCCCTAGTGATATTTTCATGAGATATACTTTTTCTCACTACAAATTCTCTTCTAAATTGCCTCTATAAACCGAGTCTCGTACTTTCTTATGTATTATACTTATATAGACCAGAAAAAGAAGACATTTTTCCGAGCAATAATGATGGAATAGGAAGGTTTTTGAAAAAAGTCCAAAAAGAGAACAAAGAAAAAGAACTAAAAATGAAATGGGTCTACGTAGAGCCAAGGCTTAAAGTAGGGCTACATTACGTTACGTCACGTATTGAAGAAGAGGTGGTGGTTTAAGCCTTTGTTTAAGTTTCTGTAGACAGATTTTTTACGCCTTTCTAAACAATAAAATTAATAGTGAACTACATTTTAGAATCAGCCAAAGACTAAAATAGGGCTATATACAGGGTGTTTCTGATAGGTTTGTCAGAAATTACATGCAAGGGGATGTTCTTTTGGGAAATCGATTTTGAGTCGAAAATGTAACTTCTATCTCCATTTTGCCCTAAGGGACACCATTTTCAAGTTAAGATTTAAGTATTTTACGAAAGACCCCTTAAATTTGATTAAGAAACTAATTTAGATAATGATTTTCAATTTAATTAAGGGGTCATCCCTATAGCACTCAAATCATAACTCTAAAACAGTGGCCCTTAGGACAAAAGGTCAAAGAAGTTACATTTTCGACTCAAAATCGACCAAAAGAACATCCCCTTTAATTTCAGATAGACTTTTCAGAAACACCCTGTGCACAGTAAAGGTTGTTTAAGCCTTTGTTTTCACGTTTTCATTGAGGAATTTATTTCTATTTTATACCTTTTAAGTGTTGAAGTCACGGGATTAATCGCGAAGTACATTTTAGAAACAGCCAAGGCCTAAAACTAGGACTATAAACAATAAAAAATTACGATTTTTAATTTTTGGTTTGTAGCTTAAACAAATGGCGAAATTTTCGACGTACGTTTTAGATACAGTAAAGAACTATAAAACTCTTGAACTACCACTAAAAATAAGTCTAAAATTAATCTTAAACAACCTCACAGACCAACCTCTAACCCAAAAGAAAAAGACCAGTTTTGAGGAATTTTATTTTTATAAGGAACAAAATAGGGTATATATCCTGGCTTATGGAAACTGGCCAAGTTATCAATCATAGAGGCACGAGGATAAAGGATTGGTTGCCATGACAACGTCACGAAATCAAGAAGGAGAAAAAGATCAAGGGGATCCTGACCTTGTGCTCTGTCTTCACGCGCTTACGAAATTTGAAGTTTACTCGAATCAAGTAGCGATATCTAGTTTACTAGGGAGAAGGTATAAATTCGCCACATTTCTAGCTTTATCTCCAGTCGAAAAGTAGGTCCGGAGTTAATCCCCGCCTCTAAATTGCAACCAGCATCTCATTGGTTCTTGAATACTCACGTCAGCGCGACGCGAATGACGAAAATTGTATTTTGAAAGGGGGACTGGGACTATGGCGCGCGAATACTTAGGCAACTTATAACTTCTCCCTAGTAAACTAGATATCGCTTCTTGCTCGAATATATAAAGAAGATGAAAACATCTCAAATCAACTTATTCCTATAGAGTATTTCATTTATTGCTCTGGGAAGCTCTCAGAGTGCTCTGAGAAAGTTTACGGGTTCCATTTATAAATCTAGATCAGCTTGGATTTTTGTTTTCCATACATACCTAGCGCTAGTACCGATATAAGCTCATAACTTACGGATCACTACGTATGATTTCTCTCTAAAGGCAAGCGCACACCTACCGTCATCGGACGGACCGCACGTATCGCACGCATCGGATTTTATTATTATTACCATTGTTTCAAATGAGAACGCGCTCATCTGTCCGCATCGTACGTATCGGAGGTCGGCAATGCCGACGAGGATTCCCGATAGGGGCATACAATCCGTATGGTCCGTACGGAGCTAAGACAAAAATCGCTCAACGAATGCTCAGATTATGTGTTGATGAAACATAAAATGGCGCTCTTTTAAGATTAGGAAAATTTGCTAGGTTTACCACATTATTCCAAGTTGAAAGGTGTTTCCGGTAAGTAATTTAATACGGGAAAAATCAGAAAAAATGCTGATTTTACTAGAAAAAAAAACACGCACAACTAGCCACTATGTTAAGCCTAGTTTGAAATTTCCCGAGTATTCCGTCGCGCATTCTCAATTGCTCATACGCGCGTTCGGAATTTCGGAAATCCGAATGCTCCGAATTCAGTGTGCGCAGTTGAAGAAAATTATCCGATGCGTGCGATCCGTGCGGTCCGTCCGATGACGTTAGGTGTGCGCTAGCCTTAAATCGGTACAGACGTTTTGGCGGGGAATTATGGGTATTTTATAGCCAGGGTAATCTTTAATTAAGGATCTTGGCTCTCTCTGTCGTATTTTACGACGTAATTGAGCAAATCCAGAGCTATCTCAGAGCAAGTGGTAAAATGGAATACTTTATAAATCTTCGGTATTAACCATTTCGGAAATTACACACAGAGAAATCAACGCACATGGGCGAGGCCGCCGTTGGGGTATCCTCACTCTCGCCAAAAAGTCGCGCTAGAAGCAGTGCGAGTTGGCTAGTCTCCCTCGTTTAGGGAACTCAGGCTCCATCTGACGTTGCTTCTAGGTGCAAGTTATAACACCCCAATGGCAGCTCCACCCCAGTGTGTTGGTTTCTCTGTTTGTAATTTCCGTAATGGTCTATTGAAGAGTAATTGGAGTTACTTGGTTTTTGCGCTAAAGGGATGGATGTATGTATGGTTAATCAGAATTGGAAATGTTCATTATTAGAAAATATTCGCTTCCCGCTTTAAATTTTCCCGCTCACGTTGGTTAAGGAATTTTTAATGCTGAAAAATAATCCAATTAGTCTAAAGGAAGGGCCAGGAATCCAAGAAAAATAATTAATTCAGAACTTTCGTGCTAGAAAGGGAGAACGAGGTTGTCTAGGAATTCCGGAATTTAAAAGGGACAGTGAAATTGATTGGTTCAATTGATTTCTAATCGTTATAAAAGGGTCGTGATTTGAAGTAAGATTCGTATTTCATTCTCCCTTTAAACAGGGGTTAATTTATTCACTAGTGGGTCCTGTTCGAAGAGAACTTTTAAAAAGGAGAGAAAGTTCAAGTATTCTGAGAAAGAATCAATACTACCTACTTAAATAGACAAAAGATTTTTTATTTCTCTTTCGGTTTCTTTCGTTAGAAAATGAATTTATAAAATTTAATTTACTAAATTCGGTTATGAATATTGAGTAGGAGTACCAATACGCAACGTTTAAGTGGATTAGAAACATTATTATTTAATTATTATTAATTAATAATTTAATTTAAAAACACGAACTACAAATTCCGCATAAGCCCGAATTATTTAATCTAGATTCGAGATGAGGGGCAGTAATTTAAACAATACCGCTTAAATTACTCATTTATAACATACCGTAGTTTTAAGATTGGTAATTTACTAGTTAAACCTTAAGTTCAATTAAAATTACAGACAAAACAGCAATTTAATTTAATTTAAGGGAAATTTTAAAGAGATAATTTACTACTCGAAGTTACCAATTGATCATTGAAGTATTTTTCAGATCAGAATGTACTTAAAAATCCTTTAATTACTATAAATTAGTGATAAAAACGGACGGTAACTTAATTTATAGCAATATCAGAATCAGTAATTTTACACCTCTAATTCATAATACAGGGTGTTACAAAAAGGGCATGGTAGGGCCGAAGTAAAGTGAATTCTATTGCCTATTTGAGTCAAAGATATAATTCCTATGACCTTTGCCCTAAGGGACAAATAAGTTAGAATTGGAGTGTTTTACGGATGACCCCTAAAATATTTGTAACAAAATTAACTGAAAGACAGTGCTAATTTAATAAAGGAGTAATCACTAAAACACTCTAATCATAACTTGTAAAGTGTGGTCCTCATGCCAAAATGTCACAGAACATTTTCGACTTAAAATTACCCATAATACCCAATATACTTCGGTCCTACCAGGCTACCACACTTTTTCGAAACAACCAGTATATATAACTGCAAGAACAGTGACTTGGTAGAATATTCATGTACGAAATAGATGGATCGATAAATTCATTCACCTAATTAACTTACTTTTGTGATAATATAATCGATCTCATTCACCTACTAAAAGATTCTCAATACACTTCCTTTAAAAGCTAATATTGACATTTTTATCAATTTAGAACGTCATTTGTCGACAGAAACATGAAATTATGTCAATCAATAATATAGAACTATTAGGAATATCTAACAAAGACAAGTTAGAAATAAATAATACTAAATTATTAAAAGGACAACTCATAATACAGATATTTCGAAAATAAAGAATATCAAAAGTTTATAAGGTATGTTCCATAAGTTTGTCACTGGTTACAAACTGGAGCTTGTCATGAAGTGACGTAGGTCATAGATTCGAGGTAAAGCGACATACGCCTGGTGAGGCGCTGTCAAAGGCTTAGTAATGCAAACTGCAAAATTAACCGAGTGTAATTATGAAGTTCTCGCTTGTCGTTTTCGAACTAGCTCTCAGCGAGTCTCTAGCATCTTGTCATGAAGTGACGTAGGTGAGACGTCACAGACTCTCGTAAAGCGACGCCTGGTGAGGCGCTGACAAAGGCTTTGTACAGACTAAATAGAAATCAAGATGGACTGCAAGATTTACCGAGTGTAGTTACGCAATTCTCGCTTGCAGTTCTCGAACTAGCTGTCAGTAAGTCTCTCAGTAGCATTACAAAGTATAGGTAGTGTCATACTTATGGAACATATCACTCATAAACTTATGGGAATATGAATTAAGAAGTCGGTGATTTCGAACATTAAACATGGCAAAGAACATCTGGCCAATTTCCACACAATAAATTAATGGAGGCAACAAAAAAGCGCTTCTTTTTCTAGACTGGCGTGTAGTAAATTACGTTTTACGAGAGTCGATTTATACGAGGTTTTCCTTTTTTATATATATATATCATTAATGTTGGTTTGTTTTTCTTTTAGTTTGTTTATAATCTTTTATTTATTATCACTGATTTCTCCTCGTTTGTAACGGTAAAATTTATCGACGTAGTAATGGAATATACTAAGCCTGGTATGATTAATAACTTTGACTTGAACTACATATTACTAAAGTTATTTTTCAATTGATATATGTAGGCCACTTTCAAATATAATAATAATAAAAAAATGTATTACGCCCCTGGTGGTTCGCTTTTCCCTGAACTCGGGTGTGTTGAGGGTGAAACATTTCTACAGGCGCTCATAGGATTAACACTAAGAAGTTTCACCCTGTAAGTCGGCTTTCCCCGACTACCATATTTATAACTCTAAATTAAATTTGTAGCTAAATAAACAAAAACTAAGCGCTATTTATAACAGAAATTTAGCCTCAATATTTCATCCCAGTTTTCACACCAAATTAAGGCCTATTTTTAAAATAAAAAGGTAGATTAGTGTCCCTTATAGCTTTAACTGACATAATATTAAATTCCAGCCAAACTTTACAAAACCAAAAGTTAGGCCTTAGCAGCCTCGATATCTCCTCATAGAATTTAGACTTTTTTAACATAAAAACATAGATTGCCCCACATAAATTCCCAACTAAAACGGTAAAATAAAAGTTAGGCTTAGTAGCACAGACTTTAGGCCTATTTTTAAATATTAAGCCTAGATTCACGTACTTTATTACCCCAAAACCATAATAAATTCCCGTCCAAAAAAAAAAACAAAAAAATTAGGCTTAGTAACAAACGCTAAGCCTATTTTTAATATAAAGCTTAAATTACTAGATTCACGTACTTTATAACCCTAAACCTTAATAAACTCCCACCAAAAATTCTCAAAACAAACAGAACAAAGGCCAATTTTTAATATAAACAGTAAATTCGTGCCCTTTGTAACATTTAAAGCTAAAAATATAAAAATAAAAATTAGGCTTAGTACATTGTTACTAAATCAATATTTCCACTTTGTTTCCAAGGCAACGTTCTTTGAATCTTACGGTTACCGTCACCGTTCGAGAAAATTTTAATTTAAAATTAATTAAAGATTTCGAGGCGTCGGAAAGGGGTTGTCCTAGGAGAGGGGGGGGGGTCAAGAGTAGGGGAAGTTTCGACGATTCTAAATTCCTTACCTCCTTGGTCGTCGAGAGCAACCAAGGTTCGAATACCGGCTTCTTTGCTCTGAGGATTCGCGGAGTGACGAAGGTACAGACACAGATTTCAAATACATGAGATAGAGAGAGAGAAGGAAGCCACAAAAAAGCAGCAGCGACGACGAATATTTAGGGAGAGATATCAAACAACGTCAGGATGCGCAGAAAATCATCACCATCACCAGGAGTCACCATATTAGTATGTTTTTATTTTTTTGTTAGTAGGGGACACGTTGCATTATTTATTCAATTCGTTATATTTTTTTAAGGTTTTTTTTAAAAGAAAGAAAAAGAAGAAGAGGATGAAAGAAAAATTTGGAAAATTATTAAAAAACACTTTCTTTTTCAGTTATTTTTTTAAGCTTATCTCCAAAGATTAAATTTTCGAAAATGCAAATTATTATTTTTCCCCCCGGTTCCCTCTTTTCTAGAGTTTCATTGTTTACCAGAAGTTAATTAACCCCGAAGTTATATAACATATTTCGACCTCAAAGCAATGAATTTAGTTTGTTGCAATTCAGGAATGCATACAGATAAAAGGAATAATGTGCCCCTATTGTGGAAATAAAAAATATCAAATATCTCCCATGTTAATTTCTATGCGGGTTTTGTGGGCCGGGCATGAGTACTATCCATCACGCCTCATAATTTTGAAATTATTATAACCGTAATTTCATTGGTTAGTGGCAACACGAGGTCAGAGAGGAGCGAGAAGGTTTAAATGCCCGGCGTACATAATGACTAGTCTAGCTCCTCCCCATAAGTTGAGATAATGGCTGTACACAACGATTCCTCTTAGCTGTATGCATTCCTGGTATGCCGCATTTCCAAATTGTTTTGATAACTTCTAGGGTTAATGTACTTCCGTTTTCCTCCACTTAAGTCTTGAAAGTATGAGAAGGGAAGATTCGCAATTTTGGAAAAGTGATTTTCTTTTCTTTTTATCAGTTAAAAAAATACTTTTATTTAGTTACTTTTCGGGGCAAATATTGGGTCTATTTGAAGTTTGAACAAATTACTTCGCTTTAGGCGTGAAAAGTCTAAAGAGTGACTGTCTGTGATGGACCAATTTCAAAAAAGAAAATATATTTAACCGAAAATGCGAAACTTTCCAATCAATATGCCTATATACTTTTAATGATAATCCCAAACGAATTGGTCAATTAAAAGGGGGGAGGGGGCGTACGTTTAAAATTCCTCGAATATAAAACAATAAAAATAAAAAATTGACGAAGAAGGTTTATATGTATATATCCATGCCTGGGAAGCCAGACATTTAAAAACCACACAAAAAGCGAATATAGATAGATATATATATTAAACTATATTCCGAACTTTGATCGACTATAGCTTTCGAACTGTACAATATATTAAAAGCGACGAGTAAATATATATGTATACAGGGTGTTTCTGATAAGTCTGCCATAAAATAAAGTGTGTATTCTTTGCGTCAAAGTGAGTGTAAAGTGTCATCAAAGGAAGTGGGGGCTCTACAACATTTAGCCACGAGGTTACGAGCTCCCAAACATTTCTTGGCCCCGTACAACAAGGAAATAATTAAACACATGAGGAGTAAGACCATAAGTTTATATAAATTTGTCAGAGGTTACAAACTGGAGCATGTCATGAAGTGACGTCGCCTGAAACGTCATAGATTCTCGTAGAGCGAAGACGCCTGGTGAGGCGCTGTCGAAGGCTTAGTACAGAATAAATAGGAAGATGGACTGCAACACTAACCGAGTGCAGTACTTCAATTCTCGTTTGTCGTTCTGCTAGAACTAGCTCGAGCTGTAAGTCTCTAGCATTAGGAAGTATATGAGTAGCGTCATACTTATGGTCATGGTACATATTTTATAAACTTATGGTACGACATATCGGCCTTCAATCTAAGAACGTTATTGAAGCTTTATCTAGCATAAGTATCTACTATTAAATACGTAGAAGTTTACGTACGCGTGTAAAAAAAGCTATTTCCTTGTTTTAAGGGCCAATCAATGTTTGAGAGCCCATACCTAATTAGGTAACTAAATATTGTAGAGACCCCATGTTCTTTGATGCCACTTCCCACTCAGTTTGACGCAAAGAAGACACCCTTCAATTTATGGCAGACTTATATGAAACACCTTGTACATATATTTTAAGCCATAAAGCGGGGAAAAGTGACGGCGTCATCATATCATTCTGGACCATGATCAAACTATATGACGTGGCGTGGATATTAATCACGTGGTCGAGCAATAAAGGAGGGATTGAGGACGATTTTATTGCTAATAAAGCGTCTGTCTTACCTCCTTGCTCATCCAACGCCACTAAAGTTCGAATGCCAGCGTCCTTACTCTAAAGGAGCGGACGCCGTACGAGTTTAAATATTTATAATTTAATTAATTGATAGACACTTTAAAACTACATTCTATATGTTAATACAGCGCCCTGTCCTACATAATGTCGATTAATTAAATCGTTTTGGGGACTTTGGTGATTACTTGGGCGATATTACTATTTGGGTTTTTATTTCCGTAAGCCTAATTTGATTCATTGTGTAATGTAAGTAATTAAGACTGGTGGTAATCTTATTAAAAAAGTAGAAATATACAGACCTCCTCGCATAATGCTATCATACGCCGTGTCGATTCCAAGGACTGTAAAGATAAAAGAAAGACGTAATTAGAGATTGAATTTCATTCATTAGTTTTAATAAATTACAATTAAAACCAAGAACAATTTCCGTATTTATGAAGTAAACTATAGCAAAAGAGACCACCATGGTGAAGCCTAACGTCAAGATGTCTTAGTTCCTTCAAGGATTATTTAAATAATCCTTGGTTCCTTTCCTGGCCGCCATTTTAAAATATGGCGGCATATTCAAACCAAAAACGACGAAACCCGTTATAAAGATATAGTGTACCAGTATATTTAATTAAAAACAGTTGAAGGTACGAACGGTCGAACGTAATCCCGTATATAATACTTATCTCTTCGAGAGAAGTGTACCACAAAGAAGGGTAATTGCAACATGATTCTTCCCAACATCAGAACATTTGAAGCAATGTTACTAAACAGAATCACATACACGATAAATAGTTCCCTCATCATTACTCTATTAGCGCTTAATTATTTGCCAAGGCGCATGCGCTAGAGGATTTTTGTCCCACGTCAAGACAATCAAGGTTTGTGCCCGGTTGATTGCTGGGAATTTAGTACCAAACAGTTATAGAATTCACCCTAGAACGGTGCGGTCCCATCTGAAGTTTGATGAGCAGGATAGCAAACAAAAAAGGTGCACGAGCCTGGGAAGATTCATGTTACTTAACTAAAGTATTAAGAGAATACATAGTGTCATCCTTCTATTATCCCCTTCTGCTATTACTTAGGAGCAACATCCTTACAAAACAAGTTAAAAAACTTCCAAGGTAAATCAGTTTGGGATGGGGCGTTGGTAATCAGTCAGTCTGTCAGCGAGTTTTCTTTTTTTAATACATATACACTTTTACAGATATAGATTTCAGATATCTATGGTGCATCCACGCTAAGCCTAAAACCCTAGACATATTTCTCATCAGTAGCCTGAAGAAGCGCGAAATACCCTAGAAGGAATCATTCATTCCTCTTTCTTGATTTTCTCTAGGGGGATAGGAAAAGAGCGGGAACATTTTTGGCGGGAAAGGCAAAAGGGGCCTAAAGGAGAAGCTCGTCGCCGTTTCGTACTCACGAAAATTCGAAAACATTTTCGGTTCCCCCTTGGCACCGTTCACCCGTCCGGAAAAGTCGAGATAGGGGTGGAAAGAGAGAAAGAGTAAAGAGATGAAAAGGATTGGAAGAGGCTGGGAGGGATGAAAACTTGGTAACGCTTTTATATTCCCACGTGCAACGTAGGTAGCGCGAGCAGCGAACGTATTAATGGAAGCGTGTACAAAACTGCAACGCCAGAGTCTTAATGGATAGAGAATTAGTTCCGCTTATATTTAAAAATAACTCTTTTCATTCACCAAATTTGATGCGAATATATTTGCCGCGTGCGTAACCATGGGGATTTTTATTTGCCAAGTTCCTTTATAATAAATAGCTAGACTACGTAATAATTTCTAATTTACCAAGCTTGGTTAACCTCAAATACTTTTTAAATCCTCTATGAATATGCATTTGGTATAAAGTAAGTAAATAAATTAATTATATGGAAAAAAAAATACATATATACATAAAACAGGCCATAAAAAATCTCGTTACTTTATCACAACGTATTATGAAAGCCCATCTTATGCTAAGCCTAAAAGTCTTGCAAACTTTGCGGGCATCTATCATATCTTGGAGAAAGGAAGTTTATACTGGAGTAGCGTAGTCCATAGGCGTTAACACGAGAGCTTGAAGGAGAGAGCTATGGAGTGGTGAACCCAGATACCTATAACGTTGCATCTGTACCCCCACCTACGGCACCGTAGTCCTCCCAGCATCCTCAGCGGTTAGGTAGGGTCGTACAATACGGAATCGTAAAGGACGCCCCCTGTCTTTTAAAAATAGAAGCTAGTTCTCATACAAATACAATGGCGCTAGGCGGCAGCACTTAACAGTCGCCTACCGAAGGTAGGGGCGTACGCGAGGTACAGTGGGAGTTACATTATTTCTCCCTGACACGAGAATGTCCTTCCCATACATGGCCGTAAAATTTACCCATAATACCCCGGTTTTATGTGGGGAATACGCTTTAGGCGCCACCTGGTTATAGCAACAAGAATTAAAACTATTTACACGTGACCAAGCTAATAAAAATATTTCCACCGACAGGCGGCTGCACTCAATGGTGCCCAACCTCGCCGGGATTTTTGAACAGCCACGAATGGCTCCAACTATTCACCGCTCCAGTATCAAAACTTCCCTTCTCCAAGCTAATATAATGACTAATAATGTAGTCTAAACATACACTAAAACTTCTAGACAACAACCCGCCGAAAGACGTGGAGTTAAGAGGTTACATAATATTATCGCTTTAGGGAATACGGTATAATTCCAAGGCTGGAAAATCAACTGCCCGATTAAGAATATAAGACCTTAAGGTTTTGAAAGATGTCTTTATAGGGCACGCGGGAAAAGTGGAAACCGTCCTTTGCTCGCGACATGTGGTGGATGGGTGGGTGGGTGATGGTGTTATTGGAAGAGGATTTTCTATTGGTTCATTTAGACGCGAAAGTGCGTGGGAGAAAAAAAGCCAAGGCTTAAGAAGTTAAGAATCAATGGAATGGCATTCAATTCGATTTTAATTCCCTCGTAAAAATCACTGAAGCTAAAAATAAGCCAACTGTCTGACAGAAACAAACAAACCGGTTAAGGGTTAGAAAATCCAGTTCGCTTCTATGGCTCTGAATACGATCATGGTGTTGATCTTAGCATACGTTCATAAGATATGTAAGATATATAAGTTTGTCAATGGTTACTGAGAGCTTGTCATGAAGCGACATCTGTGAAAACTCTTAGACTCCCGTAAAAAAAGGCCTGGTGAGGCGCTGTCAAAGGGTTAGTACAGACAAAATAGTTAGATGGACTGCGTGTAGTCAATTCTCACGTCGTTGTCGAACTAGCTCTCAGCAAAGCAAAGAAGGTATAAAGAAAGGGAGTTGAAGTTAGCAGCTTTGGCAAGGCATTTTGCGAATTCTCACTTTTCTTTTCACTTATTTATTTGTTATATTTTCCTTCTAATATCTGGTTCACCGCATTTCAACTAATAAGAGGGCAGAGAAATATGTGCGCGCGCACCGGAAGGTTGGAGGTAAACTTTCAAAGCGAGAACTCAACTCCCCCCCCCCCTTATACCCTATTTGCTCTCAGTAAATCATACGAAGTACAGATAGTGTCATACTATTAGTACATATCTTATAAACTTATAATATTAGACAAATATTGAATCTGCGTAAATTCCATTACATCAGAATCAAGTCATGAAGTTTGAAATTAGGCTTGACATCTTCGGATCTTCCGGATGCATCAAAATATAGAGCAGCTGTTTAAAACAGTTCCATGGATAAAACTAAACCCAACTATAGTTAGTATAAGCCCGCATGAACCCCACAAAAATTTATAAATAAATAAGTACAGGTTCTCATGGGGTTAAAAAAAAATTCAGCTATCGATTTTTCAGATAAAATCCACGACGGGAAAAAAGGTCTAAAGCTGAGAATGACGGGGGTAAAAAAGGAATCACGGGGGTAAAAAAGAAATCACGTGGGTAAAGATGTTCGAAAAAGTATAAAAAGTCAAAGCGTATACGCTAAGCCTAAATATCTTCAGCAGTCAATGCCGCAAAGTCGTTTGTCAAAAGAAAGAGTGAAAAAGAAGAAACGTACGAACGACCATCCCCAAGAGATCTTTGGCAAAACGGCAGCCAGACTCTACACCCTACCGTCAAGTAAGATTGACTAACACTAAAATCCCGTCATAAATTTATTCAATAATCCAATGAATATTCGTAGCTATTATAACCCTAAGATATTAGTTTTGAGGTAGTTACCAAGTTAGCGGGTATTTCCTCATTTATCTATCAACTAGAGAAGCTTACCTAAAAGCTAAGTGGATGTACCATATGATTGAAATAAGCAAACTAAACCTAAATTAACCTAACCTAAAGCTATTGGGTTTCAAATAACCAAACCAAACATTGATTAACCTCACCAAATACTATTGAGGTTGAAATAAAAAACCTAACCGTACCCGACCTAATACAATTGAGGTTAAAACGACCAAACTCTACCAAAACCTAATCTAAACTGACCTAATACAATTGAGGATAAAACAACTAAACCCAACCTAAACCTTCCCTTCAGGATCTAATACAATTAGGGTTCAAATAACCTAACGTAAACTAATTTAACCCGACCCGCCTTGATACTATTAGGGTTCAAATAACCCAAACCGCTATTTAGGGCGGCAACCGCGGTTATAAGAACCCCAATTATGGGGTCCGCTCATATGAGGAGGGATTCCCGAATTGCTACAATAAAATAGTTTTAAAAGTTCATTGAATATTTAAATCCATTCATCTTGAGACACTCCAGACGACGAATGGAAAGAAAGAGAAAGCAGCAATAGAAGAAAGTGCCAAGATTTAAACCCAACCCCCCCCCCCCTTCATCCCCGTCGACTTTCTTTCTCCTTATTCAAATAAGGAAACGGAGAAAAGAACTTGGTGTCGGCGGCGGAAATAGAAAATTAGAGAAACCTTGATCCCTAAAGATGAGGATGCGGAAAAGGGGCGGGTGGGAAAAAAGGGTGAGGGACTAGGGGTTGTTAGAGAATGTATTCCCCATGGATATGCTAAAAACGAGTGTGATTAAAAAACCGAATCCCTCCTCTACACGCTCAAGAGGGACGTTCTCGAACGATTCATTCTACTCTTTTTTTCTTCTTTCTTCTCTATCTTCTAAAAGCTTTCGTTCTCCTACCGTGGTTCCAATTTAGTAATTTTAAAAGGAGAGTGTAAAGAGCTAGTAGCAAATAAAACCCAACACACCAAACCCATATTATCATCAAAAATTGATTTAAGGCTGCGGTTTTCACTTGACGTAAATCGAGCGAAAACGTAAAGTAGCCAACGGAAATTTTACGGCAATCATTTTGTGCGACTATATAGGAATGATCTATAATTTTCGACAACCAATCATAGAACTGGATTGTATAAATGATGAATGATGCAATGTCTATGAGTAGAATAGTATATTGTTCATTCCAGTCTGGGAAATAGCACACTTCCTCTGGTCCGAGACCAGTTAATTAATTGCTTGGACTAGTTTTTAAATTCGAGAAGTGGGGCTTACTGGTCCTCGGGACCAGTTTATTAATTACAAATCTATAGGAGAACAAAGGCTGGGACCAGTTCTAAGTCCAGTTTATTATTTCGGACCCTAGGGGTTACTGGTCCCAAGGACTAGTTTAAAAAATATCCTTATTTCCCAGACTGGTTCATTCCACCCATGGCCTAGCCTAGAGCAGACGACATTCATTTATACGTTGTATTGTATAACATAATGAATGATGCAACGTCTATGCACGAGTAGTATATTATTCATTCCTCACATGGGCGACATGGCCTAGAGCAGCCGACATTCATTAACACGGAATACGTTGGATTGTATAACGTCATGATGATGCAATATCTATACATGAGTAGAATAGTATCTTAATCATTCCTCCTATGGCCTAGAGCAGACGACATTCATTTATATGTTGGATATTTCTAGAGTAAACAAAGCAGACGGGTAAAAATCCCTTGCCATTGTGAAAGATATGTTAAAAAAACATCAGAGGTTTGAGGTCCTACTTTCCCTTAATATGCAAATTATGCCCGCAGTTTTCTGTTTTACAGACAAAAGCCTGTTTTTAATTAGAATGTCAACTGAACTGAAGAAGTGACAGTGAAACAAGTGATTTGTCGGTTTATCACGAGTTTGCCTAGACCGTTAAAAGTTTTTATTGAATTTTAAAAGAGTGTTTTACGAAAGGATGTCTCTGGTGAATTAAATTGATTAAATTAGTATATATTAAACTGAAGTTATACGTGAAAATAACTCATGTAAATTCGCCGTTAAATAAACAGACTCACGTGTGTTAACGTACAAATCCTTTAGCGTCATCGTTCCGAAACCCTTTAGTATAGTAACCTAACCAACAGCAAGTTCAACAGCGCTATTTTGATCGAATTCAACATTTGAATTGTAAGCATATATTACGATACAAATCCTTTACTGTCAATGGACCGAAACCCATTCGACCAAACGCAGCTTTACCTTTACTAACCTAACCAACAGTACCTTCAACAGTGTTATTTTGGTCGAAAGAAAATTGAAATTGGAAAAATTCAGTCGTAAATCAAAAATATTCTTGGTTTGACGTGATAAGTTGAAAAAATAAACAAGTTTGCAAAGCTTACATTCACTGCTACAAGATTTTAACATATCACACTAAGACGCCTAAGCCATCTCCTTCAAGGCAACGCTCTTTTGAAATAAACTAAACTTCATAGTTCATACTTCAAAAAAAAAAAAAAAATAAATAAATAAATAAATAAAATAGGCCAAATCTTTCCATGGAGTCAGAGCCACATCGTAAAAGATATCCATCAAAAACATGAGGATTTTCTAATCAATAACTCGTTCCCCGAGGTCAAAATATAAGAAGTTAAAAAAAAATAATAAATAAAATCAGGGCTGAACATCTTCAAAAACAGGGGGGGGGGAGGGCATGGGTGTTTATCTACCTCCTGTCCTGGGGTTCCAAAAAGAAAAGTTGATGGCACTTGCAGTATCGGTTAGGTTTAATCTCACACGGCATTAAACAACCGTCCCTACTATTTCCCTTACAATCGATTTTCAGTTTCAGGGATCCCTTGAAAAAAGGAAAGAAAAATTGAGGCGTCTCCTATACAATAAGTCCAGAAAAGCGCAACGCGCTTGGTTCTCCATGACGTGGATTACGCGCAAAATTTGTTCGCGCGCGCTTTTATGGTGTGAATATACCAAGGCTTAGCTACCACGCTTCCTTCTGGTAGTAATTCGCAGTGAAAATACTAGAACCGTATCCCTAATTCCGTTTCAATAAGCACAGTTGAAACAGAGAGAAAAGAGGTAAGATGGAGCGGTAATGATGATGGGCCATGTGCGGCCATGATGATGGGTCATGTACCTCACATGCACCCCTACCCTTCTGAAGAGGCAATTTTTAAGTGCTGCCGCCTAACGTCATTGAATTTGTATGAGACCTAGCTTCTTTTTTAAGACACCGAGGGCATCCTGGACGTTTCCATACCGCACTACCCTACCCAATAACCGAAACGCTAAGGAGTCTGGGAGGGCTTCGTTGCTGTTCCGTAGGTATGGACTCTGGAGGTTTCTTCTCCATCCATCTCTCCTTCAAGGTTTCAAGATGAAAAGTCAACGGCCTAGACACTAACTCTAGTACAAACTTATATTGAAACGTGAAACCCAAACGGAAGTATATAAAGGAAAGAAATAAATAAATAAAAAAAGGGGGACCGAGGCTTAACTGTAATTGAAGATTGACACTATACACAGCGTCAGCTAATATTAGACCGGATCAATCCATGGGATCAAATAAGGCTTAGCATTTAGCTCCGGATCCATAGACCCTAAGGCTTTATAAAGGTCCCTCTTTTATTGTTCGTGACAATAGCCTATGAGGGGACGGGGGATACATTCTAATTTAAAATATCTAAATGGCATTAAAAATCCGTACATAGTCTCCTTCCCAATCCCGGGTTAGGTTATAAAAGGATTAATTTAACGATCTCTTTTTTTCCTCACCATGGGGATAGGAGTTAAATAAAACTCTAAGCTAGAATAAATCCTACTATACCATAAACAATGTCGTAAAGTAGAAACTGGTTAGTAATAAAATTTATCACCAACAATTTCGATCTAAAGTTTTTACGTTTTGCATTAAAAATAACGCTCCTAGCTCAACCGTGTTACCATAACTTATAAACAAATTATTTCCTAGAATATGTATTTTCACTTAATCCAAAAATTAAATTGATTCAATTTGGAAAGACCAAGGCCTAACCAGTGTACTAAGTCTAAAACCTTTCAATGTCTTGCATTTAAATTTTGCCTTTAATAATTAATAATAAGTTTAACCCATCTACTTCAACAGCATTACCAGCTCTGTTAAGTGTAAACTAATGATTTTCTAGCAGAAGTCTTTTTAACCAATTAAAATTTGGAAAGCCAAGGCTTAACGATTATATACATTGAATTGAATTTATATTTGCCTTTAGGTAATTAAAAATAATGCATCTAGCAATCAGGGAAATATATTTTTTAAACTATTCCTTGTAAGTTGTAACCAGTGACACCAATAATAGTAAACCGGTCCTTAGGACTGGTCCCCTTAGATTTCCAATTAACTGATCCTGAGAAACGGCAATCCCCACTTCTCAAACTCAAAAACTAGTCCAAAAACAATTAATAAACTGGTTATGGACCAGAGAAAGTGTACTATTTCCCAGACTGTAGTGCAGTCCGTATAGCGTTACCAACTCTATAAACAAATGTTGATTGATATCCCAGCAGACATCCTTTAAACTTAATCCAAAACTTCAATCCTGATTCAATTTGGAAAGACCAAGGCTTAAGTATTGTTCTAAAACTATCTTCAGCTCAGCTCAACTAGAGAGTTACGTGGTTAGGAGATCCTCTGACTTTAAAAAGTTTTGAAGAAAACAAGTCAGAGTATAGAAACTTCGAACTACACTACAGAGATCAGAAGAGAAAAGGCGCTGGAAAAGTCAAGAATACACGAATAAAAAAGCTCTTAAACGTTCATGGAATGCGACTTATCCAATATACCGAACCGAAGGGAAGATTGTACGAGCGCTGAGAATAGAGGAAAGCATTCTCTTTACTCAAAGAAACTCGCGGAAGAAAAATAAGGAAGATTGTGAAAGAGACGAAAAAAGGAAAAAGCAGTCGGCAAATGATAAAACACCATAAACATAAGAAATAAATTTCTTCGCTAAGCCTAATGTACAAAACTTTATATATCCATGGAAAATGAGCCGAGAAATGTCAATGCTAGACTTATACGTTTCAAGCTAAGAATTCAACGCAAAAAGAAGCAGTCATATCTGTAATCAAAGCTATACGTTCAGCAAATTCAAGATGGTATGGGATACGTATCCATCCATTTTTTTATTCACTTAGAAATAAGTAATATAGAGAAAGCTAGATTGCCTTAAATTTAAGGCTACCGTTGATGTCTCCTTCCCCCTTTTCATTTCATTAACCGACCATATATCCCATGAACCATATCAACAGAGGAGTTTGTATAAGAAATAGATAGAGCGTGGGGTTATATACTCGGGTTTTCCTTTGAATAATTCAAAAGAGCGAAATCTATGCCGCCATGATTCGGGGTTCCTTTTCCCAGCAAGTGTTGAATATATTGATCCGCGTAAATATAAGAAGCCGTTTCCCATCTAGGGTTTCAATGTAAGGTGGCTCTTTCCCAAATATATTATCAAGTTTAAACGTCCAAGTGATATTTTAATAGATTCCAGCACAAGTTCGTAAGATACGTTCCATGATAAGTTTGTCACTGGTTACAAACTGGAGCTTGTCATGAAGCGACGTAGGTCATAGATTCGAGGTAAAGCGACGCCTGGTCTGGCGCTGTCAAAGGCTAAGTACAGACTAAATAGGAAGATGGACTGCAAAACGGACTGTAGTCAATTCTTGCGTCGTTCTCGAACTATTTCTAAGTAAGTCTCCAGCATTACGAAGCATAGGAAGTGTCATACTTTTGGAACATATCTTATAAACTTACGGTAATATGAAGGTGCCAAGGTGGTAGGTACATTTTATATCTACCTAGCTCTCAATAAGTCTCTAGGTAGTGCATCATACTTATGGAACATATCTTATAAACTTATGATTCCAGTTATAGGACTTTAAGTGAATAAGAACGGGGAATAAAAGCGTGCCATATTTTCAACACGTAAAAAGAGATTGCGAAAACTTTAACTCATTTATTTCTGTTATAAGCACGATTCGAATTTGTTTTCAGGCGAGCAAGGTGTAGGAAAAAAAATAGTACACGAAACAACGATTGCCCAATAACATAACTACGTGTCTATAAGAGTAAAACCTCGGAGATTTTTACGCAAGTTCGGAGTGAAAACAGTTGTGTTTTTAGGGTCAAACTGAGTGGAAATTGTCATCAAAGAACATGCATGGAGTCTACAACATTTAGTTAAGTTCCCAAACATTGATTGACCCCTACTTTACTTTTAGCTGGTAACGGATCGTTTCTTAGCTGCAGTTCCTAACCAAACTGGTTTTTCTTCTACCCAATCTCCACAAAGACACACATACACACACACCCAAGGCCACGCAAAACTCGGTTTAAAAAAGCTATACGTGTCATATAATCATACGTAGATAAAAAAAAATAGACCTAAAACACAGAGCTAAAGGTTCTTCCTCCTCCATATGTTTTTGAGATAAGCTCAGTTTACGATCACGTTAGAGCTCGGATGAGAGAAAAAAACCTCTACAATGTAATGAAAGACCCAAAAATCTTTGCCAAGAACCTTGCAGTAATTTAATAAAAGGTGTGAAAAAAAAATATATAGTTGGAGAAAAAACTCCAACCCCAACAAAATGGGTGTCTATACAACGTAACGCTTTTATAACCTTTGAAAGGGTTAAATAATATAATTTAACGCATTCTTCAACACTCCATTCCAAGAATGAAACAGACAAAACAATTTCCAAATATTCGCAACATATTTCTCACACCATAAACTGTAAAACTAATCGTTCTTAGCCGCAGTTTTCCCGAAATTAATCCCGACACAGCTTAAGGGCTATAAAGACAGCTAAATAATTAAGCAGCCAGACAATGTAGTTGGCTGAAGTAGAAGAGGGCGTGGGGGGTCAAAGGTAAACTGCAGCTAAGCCTTTTCCGTTGGTATTCTCTCAAACATTCTCAAAGCGATAAGGAGAGCGCGAGTTCAAGTAGAAGTCGAAGCTTATAAAATGTACAACGGCGCATAAACTCGCTCGCCCCTCTCTCTCAAGCGCGGCGGTTCTCATTTTGTATTGGGATCCCGAACTCCCAAAACTATATAGTATAAGCAAGAAGGGATATATTTAGTTTACTAGGGAGAAGTTATAAGATTCCTAAGTATTCCCGCGCCATAGTTGCAGTCCCCCTCTCAAAATACAAGGGGGAGGTAAAAGGAGGCCGGTCTATTTTGCCTCTCCTCAGTCGGAAAATACGTAATCATTCGCGTCGCGCTGACGTGAGTTTTCAAGCACCAGTGAGATGCTGGTTGTAATTCAGAGGCGAGGATTAACTCCGGACCTACGTTTGGACTGGAGATAAAGCTAGAAATGTGGCAAATTTATATCTTCTCCTTAGTAAACTAGATATCACTACTTGGTATAAGGCGGGAAATATCCCCTTGAAGTTGGAAAGGCGCCATCTGAATTCAGAAGGGATGGAGGTTGGGTCATTGAGACACGTACCACGCGGAATACATAAGGTACATGTTCGAGCTAGTCCCGCTCATGTGGGACCACTGTCCGTGACCATTCGAAATAAGGAAAAGCGGAGTTGAAGTTGGAAACCAAAATCGATTCTTTCCCCAGCTCCTAGCAGCTCCTTTGCCGGGGTTTTATGATTTCAGAGTTTTCAAAAGCAAGATATCTAAAACAACCTCATTTCTATGTATGTATGTACTCTTGACAGTTTACGGTGAATAAAGGTGTTGTTCCGAAAAAGAGAACAGCAACGTTCTAAAGGGTCAGCCATAAAGGTCACACGCACCTTTAACCCTAACTGAAATGTGTGTGTGTGTGTGTGTGTGTGTGTGTGAAAATTGAATAGCAAGTATTTACATTCAGCGCAGATATTTTCAGCCTTATATACACCCAGAAATTGACTTTTAGGGTATTGGCCCCGAATAAGGCCACAAACGCGAAAATGCAACCTAAAAAGCGCATTTCCTCAAGGTTATATTTGCCTATTTTCACGAAGATAGTAATATTAGGCTAAGTATGAGTGTTTAAGAAAATTAGCCAAATACATAGTGTTTTGCAAGGTCAGTCCGAAATTAAGGGGCAGTGTGTTCTTTGGGCGATTTTGAGTCGAAAAAGTAACTTCTATCTCCATTTTGAAGTCCGGGCCACCGTTTTCAAGTTAAGATTGGATGTAGTATTTTACGGATTACCCCTTAAATTTAATTAAGAAACTGATTGAGACAATGCTGATTTTATAATTTATTTAAGGGGTCATTCCTAAAACACCCCAATCATATAACTCGAAAACGGTGGCCCGGGGCTTCAAAAAAAATGGAGATAGAAGTTACATTTTCGACTCAAAATCTCACAAAGAACATCCCCCTTAATTTCCGCTGCAGACCTTTCAGAAACACCCTGTATAGCGTCCTCTCCTATCCCAATTCTTAATACAAATCCATTCAGCGGGGTTATAATTCTGGTTGTTTGAAAGATGCAGCTCTCCTTTTCAAACGACACCTAATACCTGGGATTACACAATCAAATGTTCGAATAATTAAGCAAAACAGCTTAAGACAGTGTTAATCATCCCAATCCTTATTGCAAAATTACTGAACTTTGGACCTATAAGAGATACAGGAAGCACTTTTAGAATATATAGAAACTTCCTTCAATTTCCGCGCCAATTAGGGTTAGATTAGGTTAGGTTTCACTAGAACCAAAGCTAAAATGATCACTACGCTTTGAACTTCCGTTAATTAATGGAACTGGGCTTTGTTTACAAATCGAACGAACGTCTGACAAGAATTCATTTACTTTACTAGAATATGGCAATTTCTGGTACCACCATCCTAACACTTTGAATTTGTAACTGCCCTAAACCAAAGAGGTGGAGTATAAAGAAGGGGAGTTGAAGGTATAGCAGATTTAGCAAGGCATTTTGGAAATTCTCGCTTTTCTTTTCATTTATGCATAGCTTACAGACTAAGAGGATAATACCGTTTACACAAGGAGGCCTGGCTTTAGACTCCACCAGTGAGTCAAGCCTCTTTGTGTAACACCTGAACTTCCTGAAGGCTGGCCTCCCTGTGTAAATGGTATGAATCACCCTAGCCTGAAAACTATGTATTTGTTATATTTTACTTCTAATATTCGGTTCACCGTATTTCAACCAATAAGAGGGCAGAGAATGACGCTCGTGCACACCGGAAGCTGAGAGGTAAACTATCAAAGCGAGAACACCTAATCCAAGCCTTCTACTACCCCCTCTTTATAACATCTTTCCTTAAATCGTTTAATTTACTAAAATATTTCAGATTCTCGTCCCCTCCATCCTTTCCAACATAACTTAGATTTCGACAATATTCGCGAAGCGGTTTTTGTATCGACAAAGCGACGCAGTTCCCCTACTCCCTACAAGATTTATTAAATCCACGTTCCCAAGTAAAGTTGGTTCAGACTTTTGCAAGAACGCTTGGGAATTGGCTTACAGAATAACCATCAAAACGTAAAGGGGCAATGTACTGTATACACTCCCAATTTACCTATAGATTTACAACCTAAACTAGTCTAGACTATATTCCGGGGTAAAAGGTCATCGCAGCATAGTGTTTGCCTAACAAAATTTGCTTGGGAATTGCGGCGGCAAGTGTAAAGGATTCTTTAATCAAAGTGTTGGACTATGCAGACACCGAACGGGTCTCCGACGATGCTTGGTGTGGTAGACAAATCCCTTTAGGGAATGCAATAAACAATCACGTACCTAGCTATACAACATGCTGGATCAATTTCAGTTTTGTTCCCATTTTTCTATAACCATATGTATATATACACTTCATTGTGGCTTAGATGTTTGAGGAGGGTAAATTGCTTGTATCTAAGTCATTAACCGAACTGCATACAATTCCGAATTTACTGTAGTGTCGAGATAAATTCTTCTTTCATATAGAAATAGCAGAAATCCACAATGAGACAAATACAGCGGCAGAGCGCCCCAAGAATCGTTAAAATTTCCATACATCGTCCGTTAAAGAATAGCCCACTCGATCATGCGTCAGTAAGACATGATCGAGTTAGCTATGGCTAAAGAAAAGACGGTAACAATGTGCTGCCATCTCGACATGAATGTCCGACGAAAAATTTAAAATTTTCAAACTTCACTCACTAATATTTTACGTAGTACTACCAAGAAGTGATATCTAGTTTGTTAGGGAGAAGGTATAAGATGCCTAAGTATTCACGCGCCATAGTCCCATTCCCCTTTCAAAATACAAGGGGGGATGTAAAGGGAGGCCGGGCTATTTCGCCTCTCTTGAGTCGGAAAATACGTAATTTTCGTCATTCGCGTCGCGCTGACGTGAGTTTTCAAGAACCAATGAGATGCTGGTTGTAATTTAGAGGCGGGGATTAACTCCGGACCTACGTTTGGACTGGAGATAAAGCTAGAAATGTGGCAAATTTATATCTTCTCCCTAGTAAAATAGATATCACTTCTTGGAACTACGTTGACACGTGTGTGAACAGTCTAATTAAGCGAGAGAACCAACTAAACCGTCGTGAACGCAACATTTTTGTCAAAATTAATTCTGAATGGGCCTTATCTAAAAACGTTTCACTTTTCTTATAAATAATGGATTTTTAAGTTTGTACGAATCCCTGTGTAGTTAAAAATAAAAACCAGAAAAAGGAAGGGTTGAAAAGTGTTCCATGGGTAAAACGGGAAGTACCAAATTCTTTTCTGTATTCCGAAGAAAACTTTCGTCTCTTTATTAAATTTTCGTGAAACCAGCGAACTATTCAGAGCATAAAGGAAGCCGGGGCGTATGGATACTCAATGTTAAATCTAACCACGAACCCTTTCTCGATTATAGACGATTGAGTTTCGTGTTTTCGATAAAAGCTAGTTGGCACGAGAGGAATAACGTTAGAAGGTAAATGCACCTAACTCTACACGCAGTCCATACATTTCGAATAACTAGTGTAACTTTAGAATGCATGGTATACTAGGGACCAAGGCCCGGAAACATCTTCTTTCTATCCCAGACCCGAAATAGGGCGACACGATTTCCTGACAACCCCGGAGTTTCCAACCAGATTTCCACTAGATAAAATTCTAGGGTTAACAATTCATGACGTCACGCGAGACCTATTTCCTTCCCACCTCCTTTCCCCCTGGGCCTCTTTCTTCCCAGCAAAACGTTAATGTCCTGCTGGTCTAATACTGGATCATCCGGTTTAAGGAGAACTTTACTTAGGCTTGCGCGTAGGTCTACATCGACAAGTAGCCGGAAATTTCCTGTTTTCATCCGAAAAGGGGAGGAGTTTAGCCAAGTATTAGTTGCTTCCTTTCCAAGTATTTATAGAGACAATGCTAATGAAGAAATTGTAATAAATATTGTTAACTAAGTTAGGCTTAGTTACGTGTGAACACTAAACTTTAATTAAAGGCAAGATAAACAAGTGTTCTCCCATATGAACGACCGTTATTATAGCCCTAAAGAAAGTTTCCCCAAAATAACACTAAAAAGTATGTAGCTCTACGCTATACACGTCATTATTATGTCCCTTCATTTTAGAGGGATAGATCGATGCTTTCGTTATAGCTAAATATTCTCAGCATAAATCGTATAAAATCAGGGGGAAAGGTATAACTAAATTTATATCGTTTATTGAATACTAAACAGACAAGTTGCGAAACCCAAAATACTCCCTCTCTAGACGTAAAAAATGGGGTAGGCAACCCTCAGTATCGGGACGTACAAGGAGGTTGATACATTGCCATCAGTCTTCGCCCAAACAGACTACAGCGCAGGCGCCAAAAAACGAGATTGAAGGCAATGTCTTAGCCCGAATCCTTCCCTATCAGTTAAATCGCAATGGTCTTCCGATGACCGTAAACTGACCGAGTTCGCCAGACCTACAACCATGGGGATCTTAATTATAATCATTAATTCTCTAATGACTTAATCATTGCGTAATTAACGTTGAAACTGAATTGAATTTAACCGTTAGAGAACGAGACTTCACGCCATAAAGCACATACGTCAGCTTATTTAAATACGATAGATCTAAGCACAGTGTGATTAACATTTTAACCAAATGTTAAGCCCGAGACGCGGCTAGACCAAGTAATAAATAACTCAGTTTCGTGCATCTGAGAGATTTGTGTTTAAACTATCAATAGACTGACAAACAGACACTCCAGGGAAACAAACACCTCTCCGTAAATACACTTCCTTCGATCAGGTACACGAATCAGTAACGCGATTAAATCAAAGCAGATTAAATATAACTCAATTTAAAAGAATATTGGAGGTGCAAACGGCTTTCCAATTAAATATTAATAAGTCCAAATAATCGGCTTAAAATTTTTCCCCTAAATTTAGTAAATTAGGAATAACATAGGTGCAATTAAAGTCACATAAGCTTTAACGAAATTAGAAATTTAGGTTTAAAACGCGTAACGAATTTTAAATCAAAAGGGTTCGGTACAGAATAATTATAATCACAAAGATATAGATTGGAAATTCGATTTTGAAATATCAATTTTCCAACTATAAAGTAACAAAGTCAATTACAATATAAAATGAAAACCCAGAAAAAGCAAAACGATTTTAAGTAACTATAAACCAATCGCCCTTTTGGGACGGAATTTAATTAGGGGGTCAGTTATTTTAAAAGGGGTAATTAAATAGGAATCAATCGACCAGATCACACACACCATCACCTACAGTAACAAACTAACAGTGCGATAAGCAACCATGCAAGGGTATGGGGTTTAATTTGTTTTCACATCCTGCGATCGGTTTCTCATCAGCTAGACTCACTCTCTCTCTGCTAGAGATGCGCTTAAAACCTAACACCGTCTAATAGAAGAGGGTATAATTGCGGCAGCATCGAGTGACTTTCCGTGTTAATTCAATCCGCTAGAGACCATTCCTCCAGGTCTCCCCTTCCACACGTATACCCGCCCGTTTCTTAGGGTCTAACAGAAACAAATTAACTTGGAAATAATCGAAAATCATAGTATGACGTCCCTAGGCTACCCGCGGCGTTGCCCTAGTGTTTTAAGGGCATTTAAATTAAACCGGAAAAGGTTTCCAGTTTATGTAGACATTAAACACTAAAATTTCTTTGTACCCATAGACGTATCAAATATCTGCAAGATTTAGTGTAGTTTTTAATGAAATCTTGTAATCTACCTTGGTTTTTTACTTCTTTCAAAATCAATAAAACGATGCCTAATTAAGGGGTGAATCGTGAAGCTAAAAATGTTACGGGTTAAGAATAGGAAGTTCTTAACAGGCTTAATGGCAAGGGGGTTCGCATTCGTTCCTTCCTTGGGACGAACTCAACCAGACCACTTAAGTTCTAATGAACCTTCCCCCTAGTGTTAATGATATTTATTTATTTATTTGTTTATTTGAGAGCAACATGAGGTATAAGGTCGTGAAGCCCTATAGCCCTCGTTCTTATATTCTTAGTGTGAAGGACAACAACAACCACAACCACAACCAAAAATACAATTGTGAAATTAGTAGTACGGAAAAAGTGTTATCACATTTGATCAATCACGTTGGGGTCCAAATTAGGGTAAAACAACGCCATTATGGAGGACCAGAATTAGGGTCAAAACCACGCCATTATGGTGGGCCTGAATAAGGGTCAAACCACACCATTACGGTGGACAGTTACCACAGCGCGAAATAAATTTCGCCCCGGGAAGGGTTGGTAACGATAGCAGTATGAAGCAACCAAGGAGTTTGTCAAATCAAATTCGGAAATTAACGACTTGTGACAGCGCATAAAGAACTATCAAACAACTCTCTAAAATGTATATGATATACTACGCTATTTTGAAGGACATTAAAAACTTAATTCTTTAAAAAAAAAAACGGAAATTTCCAAGATTTAATCTACTTCCGGTTACACTTTACTTAAAATGGCGCCCAATAAAACCCAGATGTCTTTGGAATCAGAAAACGATCTTTAAGCTCGGGCCTCCCACCCTATTCTGGGATGCGTCTCAGCGCTCAGCATCCTTTCTCGGGTTCCTAGCTGAGAGCCGCATCCCACCCAAAAGTGGCCTCATGGTCAAAAACGTCGGAGAAACGTTCCAGGCCCTAGATTCCTTAGATGGTCATTCATCAAGCTATAGTGTGGAAGCTGTCCGTCCCCCTTTTCGATCCTTAACTTCCTCCCCAAACCGTACGTATACCCTTAAGATTCAGAATCTGAAAAATCAAGATCGATAGATCTTTCCAACGATACTCGTTCTCCGGCTGCTGCTGTAAGATTGAAGCTTGAATACTTTTAGCGGGGGACGAAGATACTCTCAGTATTACAATAGAAAAGGTCCATAATAACGACCAATATCACTTTACACTATTAGATAAGGCCTTGTAAAGCATCTCTATCGTATGATCCCATTCCTAAGTGACTATCTTCGTCCCTCCCTCCCTCTTATACCAATAGCTCCATCTCTCTCGTTCTCTCTCTAAGACTAAAGGGGGTCCATCGTCTTATCAGGAGGCTATTAGAGGTCACGAGCGCACTCACACTGGGCGGGATAGATTGCCAATGTTACAACATACAAGAGGGATCTGGGATGTATACCAAGAGACAAAGGTTTTATTTACCTCCCACAGTCATTAATAAATTTACGAGAAGCTGACTAGCTCTTTTAAAAAGTAAGATACAAAAAAATGGAAATTGGAGCATAATTCAGGGTGTTTCTTCTTAGGACTATCAGAAATTAAAGGGGATTCTTTGATCGATTTCGAGTCAAAATTGTAACTTCTATGACATTTTTAAGTCCCAATCCAGCATTTTCTAGTTTTGTTTGGAGTGTGGCAGGACCAAAGCAACGGTGAGTTCTATATAGGTGATTTTAAGTCGAAAATGTAATGACATTTTGCACTAAGAGCCATTGTTTAAGAGTTACGACTGGAGTAATTTACGAATGACCACTTAAATTTAATTAAGAAACTGATTTAGACAATTATGTTTTATTTAATTAAGGGGGACATCCTAAAACAAATATCTAATCACAACTTGTAAACGGTGGTCCTTTGAGTAAAATGTCATAGAACATTTTCGACTCAAAATCGCCCATAGAACACACCACTGTACTTTAGTTCCACCAACCATTTTGGAACACCCTTTATCGCCACAATAAGATAAATGTTTAACAGATCTGTGTTAGGGGAAATTAGCTCCGGTTACTTATGTTAATGTGTTAGCAAAATATCTCCCTATTCGTTTTATACTCTATCAAGAAGTGATATCTAGTTTATTAGGGAGAAGGTATAAAATTTTCGCATTTCCAGCTTTATCTCCAGTCCAAACGTAGGTCCGGAGTTAATCCCCGCCTCTAAATGACAACCAGCATCTGATTGGTTCTTCAAAACTTCATGTCAGCGCGACGCGAATGACGAAAACTACGTATTTTCCGACTGAGGAGAGACGAAATAGCCCGGCCTCCTTTTACGTCCCCCCCCCCTTGTATTTTGAAAGGGGGACTGGGACTATGGCGCGCGAATACTTACGCATCTTATAACTTCTCCCTGGTAAACTAGATATCACTTCTTGACTCTATTTAAGACTCAACTCTAATAGTTTGTGAAATGTATCACAATATAAAGGTGGTAAAAGACACCGAAGACACTCTGTTTTGATATTATGGGAAAAAAATATCAAAATTGAAAACACGCAAATCGTAATCATAAATTAATCTCTATTAGACTAACCCTTTATATACAGTTTCTATAATTCGATTAAAGCCAAGAGACGGTATTGATTTAAGAGTAAAAATGGAAACATTGTATCGTAAAAGGTTTAGCCAATAACAACTGGGCGGGTAAAAAACAACCATAAATATAACAGGAATATTTATCAAAAAAATATTATGTAAATCTGAAAGCTCGTCCAAGAGACAGACAGATCTAAAATAAATTCAAAAACCTGAAAACAGCTTTATTCCAATCGATAAATAGGCTTAGCTACCCTACCTCCAAAAATTACTGAAAAAAGAACAAAAACAAGTCAACTATATCATGGAGAAAATACAATAGAGGAGTAGGAGGTCCTTGTTGTTAAATATTTTGGAGCTACTTCGGAAAGTCGCTTTCTTGGTTGTCTAAATCTCAATCGACTCCTCCAGTAAAGCATACGACCTTTTTCAACTAATAATGATATAAGTTGTACAGAAGGCAATAAACCAATGTGGAAAACCCGGAAATGAATAGTAAAAATTTTCCGAGATATTCCATTAATTATGCAATGGTAAAGGCTTAAGTGTCTACTCCTCTACTATACATCCTCCATGACTTTATAAAGCACCACCAAATCTTTTTTCGATAAAATACATATTTACACAGTCAATGAATCGAATATCGATTAATCTAACAGTCATGCAGTCTCGCTATAATCTACAAACACGTTTCCCGCGCAGATGGGACAATTTAATCAAGATTAGGTTTAAAATTTAACATTTGAGCTTTAACATAAAAAATCATTTAGTGACGTGGTTCTCGTGTTTATTTAAAGATAGCAAAAAAGATCACGCAGTCTAGACACGCTGACTTTTACACAAGGGGAAAAGGTTCAATATCGGTCAATACAGACGGAAGACTTCTGTTGCTTTTCTCAAAAGTATAGAGGTATAAAAACAAAAAGTTCACTACATTTACAATTCCCTGCCTTTGACCGTAGACGCCATGTAAACTGAGAAGCAAACTAAACTACCCTCCGCTCAACCGCCTACAAAAACTAACCAATCACAGAGAAGAGCTTCTTGACGTCATAGGTTTATAGAAAGTAGTACATGGTACTAGCGACCCAAACGTTAATTTTTGGTACTAGAGCTAGTCTTTATGAGCCTATTCACGATGCCACCAAAGAGAATATACCAAGAGGAGCGGAAACTTTGTAAATAGGCTCTGAATTTGGAGAAACTAGTTCCGGTTGTTCACGTGACCGTGTCGTCTACTTAAAATAACCTTTTGTACGTCAACGGTCAACCCAGAAATCAACCCTTTGCCAACACCAAAAATAAGCAGTCGACCTAATTTAACCAGTAAAAGATGTCGCTGCTTGGCTAAGCAACAAAAACCGGATCTGGTTACTCCAAAGCCCTGTGAAAGGCTAAACCTTCTGCTCCTCTTGGTATATTCTCTTTGGTGCCACGGTCGTGAAGGTAATCATACGCAGACGGGGGTCGACACTATTCTGGGATCAAAGAGGGCTTCTCGAGCAAGTGTCAACGAAGTGTACTTTTTATTTTTATTCTATATACTTTTGCTTTCCTGGAAAGGGAAATAAACTGTATCTCAAATAATATTTTCTCGGGAGTCGATGAAGGAAGGGAACTTATATAAGATCAAAATAAAATGGTTGGCGGAAACCTTGTCAAGAATTGACAGGGAAATGTCGGACATAAAAAGAAATAAGATAAATTTCTTGTGTATCTTCGTATGATTGGTTGCTATAAGTCCCCATGCAACTATAGAGGCCGAGACACAATAATAATATCTTTTTAATAACATGTTTTTTTAATGAGAGGTGAAATTCAACATTTCCTAGTATGTATGCCTTTATAATTTTGTTTTTATTTTCTCTGGTATAGGGTACTGTTTGTATATGTAGCTGCGCTTTTAGGCCAGAACTGAAATATTTAGTACTTAGCAACGTTCATTTTCTCTCAGTCAGGTTAGGAGTTAACAAGTTGGGAAACCGAAATTTACCTACTCTCCGAGTCGAGACGAGGGCTATCTACTCAATTAAGAGGTTTTACTTAAATTAATCAAATAAATAAATAAATATAATTATATTAACTATTTCAATCGTCAGTAATTTACCTTAAGTGGTTTTAAGAAACGTTATTCCTAAAAATAATTTTAAACAGCTATTGTTAAACGTTTGACTTCTAGCGTACACCTTAACGATTTTTGTAAATTTAGGGTATATAAGGCGATTGATTCACAATAAATGATAAGAAAGGCCGCAATTGCGTGAACCTTTGGTGGAAGCCTTTCCATTTTTGAAGGCTAGACGTTTCTCGTAACCCAAGCCGATGGCCGTGTACATCTTAACCCTAACGATGATAATGGAGTAGAAGTCAATATTACTTTTTGTGAACTGCGAACGTCTATACCGAACACGTTTGCTCCGATTTGCAAACTGCGAACACGGACACAGACACAAACAAACACGTCCAGTAATACCTCACTGTGACGCCATCGTCACTCAGAGAGGTAAAAATTTGACAGAAACTAACTGTGCTTAACGGTCTTATTGGTGACGTCACCATCGTATTTATACCGCGGTCGTCTTATTTGGCATTCAAAATACAAACCGAATTTAAAGTTTCCTTAAAACTCGAAAACCCAATATTTATATTTAAACCCTTGAACACAATATTTAGACAGCTTGTCAGATGGATTATAATAATAAAAAAACCATCTACAAGTTAAAAGACGGAGTAGAAGGGACTTGCCTTTACTTAGAACTTACATTTGCATAAATATATTCATATTTACTCTTCACTTTTTCATAGGGATATTTAAACAACCCAAGTCCCACAACAAAACATTACCATAAACTATATTTAGGTTAGGCCTAATCATTATTTTTTATATAAAAAAAAAGAACAAAAAAATGTAAAATGGATGGATGAATTTTTAACTTGAAGTCTAGTTTTAAACTCCAACCCTTTCCTTTTACGACAGCGCTTATCTTAATTTATACAGAAATAAATCAACCTGATAACTATAACCATACATTCTCGCAAGCAGTATAATCGAGAACTATAAAGGACTTCCTAAAATTTACAATTGCGCAAAAGGGGAGTAAATTTATAACTTCGGTTAAGCATACTTTCAGGAAAGGATAAGGAGGTTTTGAATATCGGTTTATTCAAATTTTTAGACGAAAACAGAGCTCTAGGTTCTCTGATAAGCTAAGCGATATATAGATCCCTGGCGCCACTCGCTTGGATTTCATAATACACTACGCTTGCCTAAACCTAAGTTGTTGCAACTTGCAAATTTGGTCCCAAGTTATAGACAGGCCCAATATAAGCATCCTAAGGCAATAAAAAAGAATGAAGGCTAATACAATAGACAGTACCGAACTGTTGTCTTCGGGTATTATAATATATGACAGTCCTAAACCTTTTAGGATCACCGAACGGTTTAGGGGTCAACATCAAGTACCAGGAGGTCAGGTTACAATTAGTAGTGGAGTACGTTGCATCCAATCGAATACCAGATATCCTATTACACTCAAAAGTGGATGCGGTCATTTCAACCCTTACTAAGCCTTAGCGAAACGCCAGTTTGACTCCTGATAAGCCTTAGTAGATCCAAATGAAGCTAACCCTAATTTAGGTTACGAATTCGACCATTTATTGGGAAGCGGGGGAGAATTCTAAGCCTACTTTGAGGTTTAGGGTTATTTGTAAGGAGAAAAAAAAACCAGAAACTCATCAAGCCTATTTGTTCCGGAGAAACTTCAATTAAGCCTACTGTTTATACGAAATTTATAATGGCAGCAAATTGAACTAAGCCTAACTTATAAAACAAATTTGAAAGAAACATTTAAATTAAGCTTTTAGAAGGTTCATCTTTAGGGTTAGTTGTCAGAAAAAGATTCCAACTTACTAAGCCTACTTTGCTCTATAAAAACATTCATTAAGCCTAAAGTTCATAGGAACGAACGAAAAAAAAAACCAATTAACCCTAATCTTCGCCCACTTTAAAATTTCCCTTTTAAATTCGGAGTGTGGAGTCGATAGACAGACATTTTCCTATCAACTCTTTCGTAGTTCGTGAATTAATTTAACACTTGGTTTGGAAGAAAACCCGAAGAAAACCTAAGGGTATCAACGAACACCAACCAAGGCGATTTAAAGCGCTGGAGGATTTTTCCAAACGGCTACACTTTCGCTAAAAGGGGAATCCCGTAATTGAATTTCCCAAAGAAACGTCTTCAGTGCTTGCCTACCCTCGCAAAGATAGATAGATATATAGTTAGAGCAATGGGCCAAAAATAGGGGTTCAAATATTTCGCCACAATATAAGAGAATTCCGAAGAACAAAATCAAACGTTCTTCAAATGGGTTAAAAACAAAATTAGCTTCGCCAATCGTTATCCTTGTATTGCGAGAATTCAATAGGTACAATAAGGAATCAAGAAGTGATATCTAGTTTATTGGGGAGAAGGTATATGATGACTAAGTATTGGCGCGCCTTAGTCCCAGTCCCCCTTTCAAAATACAAGTGGGGGGGGGGACGTAAAAGGAGGCCGGGCTATTTCGCCTCTCCTCAGTCGGAAAATACGGAATTTTCGTCATTCGCTTCTGAGTTTTCAACAACCAATGAGATGCTGGTTGTAATTTAGAGGCGAGGATTAACCCCGGACCTACGTTTGGACTAGAGATAAAGCTGGAAACGTGGCGAATTTATACCTTCTCCCTAATAAACTAGATATCACTTCTTGCAGGAATGTATGGTGGTGCGAGGGATTGAAATGTCTAAGTTGTGGTGGCCTCATATCAGCGTGGCGAGGCTAGTTACACAGATTTTATCCAAAATAATAATAATAAGGTAAAACGGAGGATTGAAATTTCCAATTAATGGAATATCAAATCGCTAATTGAATATTTCGGTTCTATTTTAATATTTGATGGCTAAATCATCTTTGGCAACATCTTCAAGGAAAGCCCCTATTTTACTTTCCTACGTCGAAATATATTCCATTTTCAAATAATAACAAAACAAACTTAAACATTCATGCTCATATTTTTCCTATTTCAAATTTTAAGTGCTAAAGCAGTATATATTCTACGAAATTAAATCCCCTTAAAATATCAGTCTAAAATTTCGAATTCCCTCAGTTACTTTTCCGACTCTCCCTAACAGTCTGGGAAATCGCACACTTCCTGTGGTCCAATTAATATAGCAAAACAAATAGGACCAGTTTATCATTTTGGACACTAGGGGATCACTGGTCCTAAGGTCAAGGACTAATTTAAAAAATATTCCTATTTCGCAGACTGCTCCCTAAAAAACTAAAACGATTCAACGAGCAGCCAACCAATAAGAGACATCATTTACGTAAAGTAAAAAAAAAAAAAAACCACGCCAGATGTTACTACACCAACACCATTTGACCTCAACAGAAGCGACGGATCTTCTCTTAAGTCATTTCAACTCCTCCATTTATTCCAAGCACAAAATATAAGAAATTCAACCCTTTTTTCTTTAACTTTAAATCTTACAGTTCTCAAGAGTCCCATTAAAAAAAAGCCAGGGAATCTTAAAAATCCTTGTAGAAGCATGGAAAGTTGGCGATACAAATCGGTGCGGAATTCCATCGCAGTTTTAGCCAGCAAACGCATACATAGTTTTCAGACTAGGATGATTGATACCATTTACACTGCAGGAGGAAGCCACGCTACAAAGTGTAGTACAAAATATAGCCTGGCCTCCTGGTGTAAATGCTATCAATCCTCCTAGTCTAGGCTTATCCTTTTGACTTTATTTCGTTTCGCAAAAGCAACGCCACACTTCTTAGCGCGCCGGTGAAACGTCATCAGAAAACCCGTACCTTGCAAAAATCCAAGCGTGTCAGGCTTATAGTAGCCGAGGTGAGTGTATGTTAAACTCCATATAGCGTGTGTGTGTGTGTGAGAAGGATGGTGCTAGCTAGGTATATACGAAGCTGACGCGCGGGGTTATTTTTTGGTCAATAAAACAGTAAATGCGCCGCGTTACAAAAAGCAAAGACTAAAGGTAAACCCTTCCCAAGTATTTCAGTATTATTAGCAAAATCCCCAGTGCTACGCTATAATGATAATCTTACTATATCTAAATATAAATGGTAATACAGAGGAACGTTATTAAAGTTAATTCACTCTGTAGTACCCGTGCAAGTAATTCTTGGCTGACGATAAGGAAAACCAGGGATAGATTTAATTTTAGAAGTACGAATGGAGATCAGAGTAGTCTGGGCGCGCGTCAAAGTGCTGGATCCCCTTCCACGGGACGGAGGGGTGGGTATGAAAGAAGAGGCGGGTCATAGCGACAGAGGTGAAAAGGAATTACGTACTGTTCGCCGTCCCCGTCAGCAACGTCATCAAAACGTAGTTTAAGTGAGCCAATAAGATAATTTAAACTTTTCGATACGTGTTGGAGGGAGGGGCTCTATACTGGGCTATGAGTCGGACTGAAGTAAATACTAACCGTTCTCCATTCCTACTTCTAAAATGAAATCTATCTTAGTTCATTTACAGATTAAAAAAGGAAAAAAGTAATGACAATAATAGCGTAGTATTTCCGATGTACGTCAATAACGTTTTACTTGGACGCCATTACCAAGATGGCCGCGAAGTAACAAAACCTGTCTTAATCTTAACAAGCATCTACATCAACTTTCCCACACAATAAAACTAGCTTCAGCATTAATCGTACGTAAGTCCATCAGAGATAATGGAGATTCACTAATTAGTAGTAAGTAATGACGTCATGTGGGAATTAAACCAATTATAAATATACAGATCAGACGAACACCAATATTAAGTAAAATGTAGCTGCTATAATATCGAAACATAATGATACGCCTGATAAATGTGACATGTCAGACCAGTATGACAGCGCGGTTCAGAGAATAATAAATAAGAATGTCGCATCCCATTTCACGGAACAACTTAATTGTATAATTATGTATAATATAATTGTCTGTCTGATCTGTACCACCCTGTAGACGTCTGAGGGCCAACTACAGTCGCGAGTCTATCCCTTTAATATCACGTTCTGCAGATAACTGATATTTATTTATAATTTAATCTTACCTCTCCTGTTTCATCTTCTATTCTGGCATTTAGGGCTTCTTTCGAATTAGGGTCCGCAAATTCCTGTTTTTGCACTTGGCCTTCCTCGGCCTTTGCTGTGGCAACCATCGCGCACTTTTTTTCTTTTAAGCGTTTATATTAATTAAATACGATTAAAATATGTTTAATTCCAATTTGTATCGAAACCCGATTTTTTTATATCACGTTTTTGGCTTTTTGTAAAGTTGCACAACAAATCTTATTATATTTCACACTTTCGCGTATATTCCGAGCTAAAACTGTACCACCGCAATTTTATTTATTTATTTACTTTTTAATTTATTCTTTCTTCTTTTTATAATAATATAAATTTGGAATATAGAAATATACTCTCCATAACGACGCAGGCGCAAACCTTTGAATTTAATTATATTATTTTTTTTCTTGTAGTAATCCTTGTACAAAAACTTGTTAATTAATAAACTTTAAAACTCTCTCAATTTTTTTTTTCTTAAAATATTTATATTAATTTTGCTTATTTTCTTTTTACTTAATTTATGGACGAATTACGAAAATATATCCAATATTTTTGCTTGATTTGGTCGTCAATTTTGGTTTTTGAGAATTAATTTTGAGATATTTATTTGAAGTATTTATAAGTTACGGAATTTATCCGTTTTTTAATTGAAGAAGAAAAGGAATTCGTCATAACGTTACGTCGAAGAATAAATAGCCAAGGCTTAAAAACGAGGTGTTTTCTTTTATCCTAGGGTGTTGTTGTTATTGATGTTGTTGTTTTCGTAACAATGAAATGGCGGGAAAAATATACTATCGAAGATACTTTCGCGCCAATTACTATCGAAAATAGAGCGCCTTTTCGGCCTCCTCGTTGTCTCGGTTCATTTAGGACGAAGATCTTAAGCCTAACGACTCGAAATAAGGTAATCGAAAACGCGTATCGCCGGCGAGTGAACGCGAAGGCCCGTAAACAGCCATGCTTCTGGCTAAACTGAATCGGATTTCGTCAAATCCAAAAGCGCGCGTCCGATACTAGCGCCACTGAACGAAAAACGCGCGCGAAATATTTATGGCGCGCGCGCGCGCTACGGTACAGTTTTTGGCGGGAAGACAAAAAACCCCAAGCGGATGAAAAGACAGCAGAGCGGCGTAGCAGTAAGAAGCTGAGAGATAGATATGATATTCCAGAGACATTAATTTCTTTTTTTTTATTTTAATATAAATCTCGATACCTCCGTGCACCATTAATTTAGTCTTATCGTCTGGTATAATTGATTTTAACCTAAAAAATTTCCCGCTTTTTATAATTATCAATATTTCTCGTATCTATGACTGGAGGAGCTACCCAATGAAAATTCGCGGTTGTTTCTCTATACCTCTCTCTCACTCTCTTTTAGAGTCTAACTCGCGCAATAACCAAAGTGCACTAGTGTACTATTTTCTATCCGGGATTGGGGCAAAGGCAAAAGCGGAACTGAACGTATTGCAGCGGCCATTTTTTGGCGCGCTACAATGCGAATTTTGCCGCGGATATAGGGCATGCAGGGATAGAGAGAGAGAGCGTACCCAATCCCGATACGGTACCGCCCAGACTCGCTTCTCTCAAAGCTAAAAACCATAACAAAACGTAGAATTCCTTCCGTCTCTCTTTCTGAATAGGCAAAAAAGGGTTATTTTCCTTCGCTCCCCCCCCCAATATGGATTTTTTATCCCCAGACTAAAATCCAGAGTCCAAAATGCTGTGAGAGAAAGTGTACTCCCTCAAAATCCGCCAAACAAAAGAAAAAAAGAAATATTTTTTTACGGTTGGAATTGTTTTCTTTCCATTAACTTCAAATGGATTAGAAAAAAAAATAAATATAAATTTAAAATAATAAAAGAGTTTCTTTCAATTTAAATTAGTTTTTTTTTCAATGTGCCCCTGGTGGATTGCTTTCCAGAAGAACAGCTGTGTATTGCTTGTAAAACATTTCTACAGGCGCTCGTAGGTTTAACATGGGCTGGATTGCCCCTATAAAGTAGCTTTCCCTATGAACAACAGATGTTGTGAAAATTAATATTAATTTTAGAAAATTAATAATTTTCTTAATTAAGAACAAGGATACAGCTAGAATTTTAATAAATTCCATTTCTTATTATTAGAAAGAGCGTATAAAATAATCAATATCGTACCCATCTACAATATTAAATAAGATACAAGCAATTAAGTCTTCAAACAGAGCTCGACTCGCGTTAGGCCTCCGTGAAGGAGATGACGTTTTAGGTCTTGGGTGCCTAATCTAATTACGGTTCCGGCGCAAGACACAACATTACGTCATGATCTACTTCACAGAGGCCTAAAGCGTAAGTTGGTGTAGGAAAACGTAATATACTCGAATGCTCTTTTAAACTGTAGGTGAATACAATCAAGATTAAAATTTGAAATTTTCATTATTTAATATGTTCTTTCAAATAAAAAAAATATAAAATTCCAGTCTGGTCTGGTCCTTGCCTTTTAAGTATTTCATACTGTCATCTTGACAAGGTATTTAGTAAGGAGTTGGCACTTAAATTTTGAAAAGGTGAAATCTTTACTCAGAACCGTAAGTCAACAATAACCCCCCCCCCCCTTTTCAGACAGACCAAGGAGTATTGTAACCCTAGAGCGGTTATATATATATATATATTTTTTATTATTATAAACTTTAATAAAAATGTAATATCAAGAACAGGAAAAGAGCAATCTCTTCTAAAGCAAACACGCGAATGACATATTTCCGGTTAAGTAAACGTTAGTTAAACTTCGTGACGTCAGACATGGAGAGAGAGTGAGTGTAAGAATGAAAAAGGTTAGTGAACCTACCTACAATATGGTTCAGACAGAAATAGAATCATCAAAGAAAGACTAACTTCCGGGAAAAAGATGTATTTTTTAAAAGTGACCTAAATATTTCAAAGTGAAGTTAAAATGATCTGAAACTAACAGTACAGTATTTAATCAATATCTACATAAGTCAAAGTTCCAACTGACTGACTGATAATAGACGCTCAGTCCAAACCGCTTTACCTTGAAGGCTAAAATTTCTCAGGGGAGCTACTTTTTAGTATAGGAAAGCGCGGAGAAATATTTTTCCAATCCGTCGCCATCTTCAAAAATGGCGGCCAGAAATGTAATTGAAACCTTATTTATGGAATAACGTCCATGCATTTCAACCGATTTATTTAATATTTAGTACACAGTTTCCATATACCCCATAAACGGGTTTTATGGCTTTTCGGTTTTGATTGCCGCCATATTTCAAAATGGCGGGCCGAAAAATAATAAAAATGTCCCAACGGGGTGAAGGGCAACACCAGGTGCCTTTGCTACTAGCCTTAAACATATTTGATGAAGTGGTTTTCTTGTAAGCTTGTTCTTTATGATCTACACAGTCACAATTCGTTAATTTACGAATTTGATTAACCAAACTGAATGGTTGATATCAGTAACACTAGGGGAAGGTTCATTAGAATAGGTTTTGCGGTTGAGTTCTTCTCGAGGTTCGGACAAAGGCGAACCCCTAGCTATAAAGCCTGTTAAGAACACCTTATTCTAGACAAATAAAAATCGTAGCTTTATGAATAACCCCTAATTAAGCACCGTTTTATTGAATTTGTTTGTAAAAAACTATAATATCTTAAAAGAAACAACACCATTCTGACTACTGGTGGACCCGAAGACTATTTAGTGGGCCTAAACAGAAAGGTAACTTTCACTCGGTTTCCGGTTCCTTCAAACAACCGGCCAACGCCTGGAATGTAAGCTATAATTTTACACATACTTTAAAATTAATTACTTATTAATTTCCAATTAAATTTAAGGACCTTTTCTCTGGAATTTTATCCATGGCACGCATCTCTTAGAAGCTTAGGTATTTTGAAAATTCGATATCGTTACTAATAAATAATGGCGAATGGGGAAATTCCAAAGCCCTGAAAAGGTGATGGAAGCTAAGCTCCCATAAAATCCCCGCTTTTATGGATAGACCCCATCTCCATTTCCGTTCAAGGGACGTATTACGAAAGCGCGAGATTCAAGATGAATATTAAATGAGAGATTCGGGTTCAAAGGTCACGGATTAACTTATTCATATACTTGGGTCACAAAAAGGTCAAATACACCTAGGAGAGCTTTGCAGTGAAAAAGCCCTTTTTCTTTCGCGGTTTTTGGAAAATACGGTGATTTAAGGACCGTGAAGGAAAATAGGGACTTTAGGGACTAAACTTGGGTTGCTTGCTAAGTCCCTAAGCCTAAAATTTTGATTCACGATCTAAGCCTAATTCGAGTTAAAGTTCTCAACCAAAGGTTATGGATTAACTTAAACATATAATAAGGTTAAAAAAGGTCAAGTACACCTCCGGGAACTTTGGTAAGTCCTTTGGTTGTCCTTAAGAAGAAGAAGAAGAAGAAAAAAAAAAAAAGAATATTAGGACGTTTGTATCATGGTAGTTCTTTAAACCTAGTCTTCCATTAAGTACCCCCCTCCCCTTTAAAATTGTATAAAACGACAAAAATTCCGCCTCCGTAATCAAGAAAGGCGGGAAACTTTCCCTTCTTCGCTAAGCCTATTTTTTCAAATACAAATAAAAAAGGTTGTTTTACAAGAAGAAATCGCACAGTCGTCAAAATTTCATACAAAGATATTTTTTCAAAACGAAATTTCAGATTATTGAAGAGTAAAAAAATACAAACACAATATCAGACATGTTTTTTTGTAACAGAAAGAAACGAAGCCACGGACACGTAAAAGAAAACTTGTGTCTAGTCTTTGTACACTTTTCTTCCCATCATAAGAATAAATAACATTGGCTAACAATACCCCAAGGACGTAGATACAGTTAGGACTAAAAAAAAGGGTCACCCATCTTTCTCGAGATCCAACTCCACTTGGCACAAAAGTTCGCGTTAAGTGTATATCGAACGGGCCTTCCCTTCAATGACAACCGAGTTAGTCTTAGAAAGGTTACGAGAAAGGTCACGATGCAGTACGTCTAAGAACCCCTTAAGCCTTTGCTTATCTTTTGCTTATAGCAGTATAGTAGTCCGAGACAAAAGAATGAGAATTGAATTAATTTCGGTTATGGAGAGTGTCAAGTAATTAAGTCGTATCTTTCCATAGATTCCTTAATGGAGTTACGCAGTTTATGCTATAAGAAAGTGTAGTATCATTATATGAAGGTCGCGTACGCCATCTAGCGTGTAATTAAATATACTTCATAATTTTTATCCCTCTGCAGGGTTCGGGGGGAGGGGATAAATATGTAAATGACACTAGGGTGTTTTTATAACAAAGACTCTTAGTCCCAGAGTGTCAGAATCTACAGCCAAAAGAGAGCCTTTTGTCGCTTTATAAACCATTTTTTTTCCCGAATTTTTTTTTGTATGAGAACCAAAGGGATTAGAAAAAAAATTAGATTACTTTTAGTAGTCGTACCAGCCTTAGTATGCCACAAGTTCAATGCAAAAACCCACCAGACAAGGAAGCTCTCAAATTATGATGAGAAGTGAAGGCAGTAGGCTTAAGTGTTATTTAATTTTTTTTAATATATATACAAGGTCTTCAAATAGGAGGAGCACCAGAAAAGTACAGTGGTTTCTATGGCTGGGAAATCAATTTTGAGTCGAAAATGTTCTATGACATTTTGCAATAAGGAGGACTACCCTAAACAAGTTATGTTTATGATTGGAATGTTTTAGGGATGACCCCTTAATTAAATTGGAAATCATTGCCTTTCAGTTTCTTCGTTAAATTTAAGGGGTCATCAGTAAAATACTATGGATCTTCACTTGAAAACAGTGTCCCTTACTGAAAAATGTCATAGAAGTTACATTTTCGACTCAAAATCGCCAGGGTTGCCACGGAATTTTCGTTTTACACCCTTTTTCAAATTCCCTGCCTTAACCAGGTTTTCCAGGTACTGTGGCAACCCTGCATTACACTTTGTTCCAACCATGCATCTTTTTGGACAAACAGGTGTATCTATCCTGGTCTAAAACATGCAGTGCAGCAAATTATGGTTGCATAAAATGATAGCAATTTTTCTAGACGTTGCTTCATCGCGTAAAAATGGGGTCCTGTAATCTGGCAGCATACTTATACGTCCACCCAGCTGTAATCTTATCAAGATTTAATTGGCGTTTCGTTCACTGAATCGTAAAGTAAAACTATGCTCTTTTTATAAATTCATGGATCCTTTCTTTCTACCCCCCCCCTCCGCCCTAAAGTCTAACATCATTATCTGTAATTTAGATAAGTGTTCCTATAACTTAAATGGATACTCCGGGCTACAATATTTTCTTTGTTAATCGAAAGAGCGTATAAAATAATGAATATATCAATTGGAACCATGTTTCTAAATACAATATTAAAGAAGATACAAGCAATTAAGTTTTCGTAATGCATGGCACTATGCGTTAGGCTTTCCCGCCTAGCACAGGGAAGTACCCCTCCTTATTGGACGAATCCGTCAGGTGGTACTAAGCGTCCAATAGGGGTACTTTCCACTGCTTCGCGGAAAAGCCTAACGCGTAGTGCCATCCATGGTACGTTCCCATTTTCCCCAATCCCATAATACCCAAAAGGAATATTTCGCCCAAAAGATTTTTTGTCCCATTTCGCCCAAGCCCGAAAGTTGAGATCGAATTTTAGCCTATAGAAATAAAAAAGACCTAGAGAAAACTAGCCTTGGGTTGGGTTAGGCTAGGTTAGGTTAGGTTGGGTTGAGTTAGGCTAGGTGGGTGGGAAGCCTTCACATGAGCAGTTCCCTTATGAGAGGATTTCATATTAGCGGTCCTCATAACAACAGTTCTCTAAATAGCGGTTCCCGAAATGGCAGTTCACCAATTACAGCAATTACCGATACAGCGGTTCTCGTAAACGCGGCGTACCGTTACAGCAGTTCTCTAAAGAGCGGAAAAACAGATATGCGAAAAACCATAGTTGTTTATTATGGTGTATTATTTTTCTATCCTGGTAAGAGAATTGTAATCTGATACAGCCTGAAGAATAGTACAATATTTAAGTGTACTTTAAAAAAAAATGCATAAATACGCGCCGAGTTTATTAAAGCAGTGGAAGGCACGGATCGAGAGGATATTGTAAGGGAAATTAATAGCCAATGTTTCTGTTTTGGGGGAAAAATATTTTGGGACAAATGAGATTGGGAGAAATGGGTATTGGGGAAACTGTTTTTGGGTGAAATGGGGGAGAATCCCATCCATTACGAAAACTTAATTGCTCGTATCTTGTTTAATATTGTAGATATAAACATGGTTCCAATTGATATACTCATTATTTTATACGCTCTTTCGATTAAAAAATAAAATATTCTAGCGCAATGTATCCCTTAAACACCGCCGTGAACGTATAGATTTCAGTCTAATGCCCTTAATCCTAACCGAGACAGGAATAAGAAATCTTTATCTAAAAACATTTTAATAAATAATATATCATATTAAACCAAAATTTTCCGAAATTTGAAACTCCCTTATTAAAAATAAAATAAATTTAAATTAAATCAAAATAAATGCTAAGCCTACATGAACGCGGTCAACCACCTGTGATACTTTGAAAAGAAAAAAAATGAATATTTTCATTTGGTCGTTAGTTTATTAAAAAAATATTAGCTTTTCTTAATGTACCTGTGCTAACATAGCAAATGTTTGCTCATAGGGAGGATGAACAGGGGGGGGAGGCGAATTTATCGATTCTTCTACTAAATTGCGTAACATATATCCAGGAAATATTTTGAAAGTAAAATTAAGTAGTTAAGAGATTTCATGGATAATTTGAAATTTGCACCTACAACCAATCACGTAACGCCCTACTTTAACCTTTGTTAACAAAATACCAGCGCGGCACGCTACATGTCAAACAAAATTTCGCGTGTGATGATCATGTGACACTAAAAAATAACGGCGCGAGATATAGAGCATACACACCACGGGAATGTTTTTAACAAGAAGGCAAGGCGTTACTTGATTGGTCGGAGGTGCAAATTTCAAATTATCCATGAAATCTCAAACTAATTTAATTTTAATATAATTCGGAATAGAGGTACTTCCTGGATGTTTCACTATTCAGATTGGTCTTACAATTAGTAGTAAAACCGATAAAAATCGCTTGATTCCATCCTACCTTTAATAATTTAATATCGCAGACAATAATTTGAAAAACCCATACATTGTTTGGTTTATACGAAAACCCAGGATAAAAAAACCGCCTTCGGAAGCTTTATCGATTATCTAATTTAATATTATAATGAAAACAATTCCACAACAAACAAGTTGGGAAGCAACAAGCGAACTGCTCTCTCTACTGATCTATTAGTTCTTCTAAATATAAGCAATTTTCTTCTTTCGTACAAGAAAATGATCACGTTAAATTTTAAATGAGGGGATTAGAATTATAATTAGCGAAGGTAAAGGTAAATTTCATCAGAAATTCAGCAGAAAAGCCTTATTATCTTTCTATTGTATTCATTAAAGCATAAGTTTTATAAACTTATGATTAAAGACATAGACACAATGGCCACCAGGGTTCGGACGAAATTCTTATATTGAAAATACCTGACTTTCCCAGCTTATCCCCGACCTAATTTTGACAATTTAAGGACCATTTTAAAGCGTTTACCAGAGCCCACTTCATCACACCTTGCTTGAAGCCATGGTTTGATATACCAACCTAATCCCTGACATATCCCTGAATTTTCACGAAAAAACTTTAAAACCCCTGACAAATCCCTGGATTTTCAATTATTTTCCAAATCCCTAACTTATCCAGGTTTACCATATTCCGTACAAACCCTGAATGCAACGTCTTCTTCTATTGATTATTTCATAAAACAGTTTTTAAACAATAAAGAAAAATGCTACGTAAAATTAAGCAAAGGCTACATAATTAAAACTTTCTTACATCGTAGCCAAAAACCTCTAAGCCTAATTTAATCCTAAATTTCGGAAACACAAGAGAAAGGGATTAAATTGTCGCTTCCTTCTCCTTCTTTCGAAAAATATTAAAAATTAAAGCATTTAAAAATCGATAAGGGACATAAGAAGAGCAGAGAAAGAAAAAAATAAGGCAGTCTACGCAATTCTAATTACGAAATATTTCGATATTACACGGTCTGGAAGGCCGAGAGGCGCCTGGGTAAAAATGTAGTGCACACTAAAAATAGTACACCTAATGCAATTAAAAACTAAAAATAAATAGCCGCTATAGTAAAGTCTAATAAATCCTGCAGTAAAAAACGGTACAGCACTCCAATCGTTGCTAATTCATGATCAAAATATTAATTTCCAGCTAAGCTACCCGGTTCATTAAACCCGGGTGGTTTAATGGACTGAAAACTGGGAGGAAGAGTTAGTTTCCCGTCTGAATACATTAAACAATGGATATTCTTTGAAATATCAGCATGTGGTTGTTATTTAGAAACAACTTTCAACTCTAATAAAACGATGCATAATTAGAAGTTAACCATAAATCTAAAATGTTACGGGTCTAGAATATGACGTTAATTAACAGGCTTAATGACTAACAACCTAATCTCGAGAAGAACTCAACCAACCATACAGTTTTGACCAAACAAACTGCGGCTAACGAATTAAAGAACAAACACTAGCTCGCAACTTTCTCTCAAACAATATCAGAAGTATGTAATACTTCTCTTCAACGAGAGAAGTGCACCACAAAGCAGGGTGTAATTGTAACACGATTCTTCCCAACATCATTTTACATTTAGGCCTAGAGCATGTTAGGTTACTAAACCGAATCACATACACGATAAATAGTTCAATCATCATCATTACTCTATTAGCGCTTAACTATATTGCCAAGGCGCATGCGCTCGTGGATTTTTGTCCCACGTCAAGACAATCAAGGTTTGTGGGTTGATTGCTGAGGATTTAGTACCAACAAACAGTTATAGAATTCACCCTACGGTGCGACGCAGCCCATCTGAAGTTTGATGAGTAGGAAAGCCAACAAAAAGGGCGAGCCTGCAGCTAAGAATCATGTTACATAACTAAAGTATTAAGAGGATACAGAGCAGTGGCGTCGCCAGGGTCTCGAATTTGGGAGGGCTTAAGCCCTCCCTAAAGTACTGTGTTTCCAATTTTTCAAAACACATCACTTTTATCACGGCACCCTCGTGTCTATAAGGCGAATATTAGAGTAATAAAATAAGGAAAAGTAATTAAGGACTGAACGCATGTTTTATCACAAAAGCTTCCGCATCACATAAATTAATTTTATTACTGTTAAAATGTTTGAATATAACTTGACATTGACTATATCAGGACTAGACTAAATTCGAGTGTGACTAGTGGGCGTGCTTAATTGAAGGGGGCAGTTAATGGCAAAATTTCAATTATTCGATTCGGAAATCCTCGGTTCTTTAGTGGGTAGAGGACGGGGAGAAGTTATTTTTTTAGACCTTGCTTCGGAAGGCACGCAATTGAGGCGAAAGGGGGAAGATGTTGCCCTCAGTTCTTGGGACAGTGTAGGGTAGCTATGCTATAGAAAAGTCATGAAAATAGACTGTTACGACTGTATACATACGCTCTAGATGATATAAATATGGAATAGTGTTTCTATGTGTATTTCACTTTCATGTAGTAAAAACTTCAATTCACCCCAACTGAATAATTAGGAGAGGCTTTCAGTAAAACTATGGGGGCGCTTTAAAGAAATTTTAGGAGGCGCTTCAGATAATTTTCAGGGGGCTCAAGCGCCTCCAAAAAACCCCTGGCGACGCCACTGATACAGAGTGTCATCCTTCCTCTATTACCCCCTTCTGATAATATATATAGGAATAAGGAAAATGCCGAGAATTTAAGCTCCTCTACCTAAAAATTTCCAATCTCAAAATATTTTTGATGACGACACAAGATTTCCTACGATTTGATTCGAGAAAAAAGAAAGAATACGCCAGGAAATAACATAAAAGATTATTTCTATTTTGACCTACATGGGGGAGACTTATTTCTTAGAGAAACGAATATCATTTTTGTCTTTCTCTTCCTAACAACTTGGCACTGAAAGAGGGGAGGGAAAACCCCTGGGGTCTTCGCTAATGGTCCGATTACATATACGACCTATAAGTGATCTTGGTACAGCTCGCCGACATATTGAATACCTAACTATCCTTAGCAGGACGAACACTCGGATATTGCCAAAGGCTTAAAGGCAAAGTAGCACCGGTTCAAACTTAACCTTCTCTGTTATAGAGTCGTACTGAGAGGGGAGGAGCTACGGAGACGTCACGTCAATAATGGTATAGTCCAAATTGTACGGCCTGAGCTGACGACTTCCAATATGGTCGCCAAAGAGATATAAGGGTGTGACGTCATGAGGAAGTTCGTAGTAGCAGACTACAGACCCATTAATTCCAGATGAGTAGCAAACACTGCAGGAGGGGGAGCCATCTTGGGTTATCTCCCTCGTGCCAAGAAGAACCGCCAGAGGCAGTGCAAGTTGACTATAACTTCCAGAGTGTAGCGAACTCGGGCTCCATCTGGCGTTGCCTTTTGGAGCATTGGAAATAACCTATGATGGCGACCTGCCCCTTGTGTGCTGGTGCCTCTTCGTGTAATTGATTAATTTATTTGTGAATTTGGAAAAACCATTAGATTAAAACTTTAAAACAGCATTGCGTAATTCGAAGGGTGAGTTTCTTGTAGTAGTTAAACTAAATTTAAATTCTAACAAGTTATACCGAATTTAAAGGGAAGTTGGGTTCACGGTGGTAGTGACGTCAAGAGAAGGGCAGCGATCAAACCGGATATAAGAAACATCCAATGGGGAAAGTGGTAGACGGAAGAATGTTGGGTTTTTGATTTTGTTTAGCGCACATTTTCGTCTAAACGAAAAGAGGCTGTAGTGACGCGTAAGTTGGGGAATGTCGTCAGCTACAAACTTAAGTTTAATCTCTAGAATTAGGGCTAACTCAATAAATTTAAGAAAGGTTAACTTTATCACGATGGGTTTCAGGAGGTGACATACCATTCCTTTAAGAAAGAGAAGGGGAACAACACACGCTGTAAATAAGGAAATAACCCCCCGAGGGCAAACAGGTATAACGAGATGATGCCAGGGATATACGCGACACAGTTTTCTTATCGAGGACATGATCCCTGTATCCCTGTTTCCGCATAAGGCCTACCGGAAGTGGGGTCTTTAAGAGACGGGCATGGTTAGGAAACTGGCGCGTGTCTTCTTGGTTACTATCCCAGGAAATTTGGTAGCATTAATGCATGGTAATAAGCCTTTAGTGCTGGAGCGAAATAAGGCCTACTTTTCATCAAGCCTAACTAAATTCCTCGTGCAATTTGTTTACACGGAACTGACGGACAAACTTTGGAAAAGTTAAAAATTCCATCAGGTGTTTGTTTATAAACGCAAATTTGTAGACTCCAAACGACCATGCACAAACATTAGGAGGCAAATTCGGACAAAAGTCTGAACTTTTGTTTTCAGCGTTGGTTGCTATTGGCAACGGTCGTTACAGCCGCTACGGTGAGAACATAAAAGAACATAAAGTGACGTCATCTTAAGGTATTCCCGCCTGGACGATTCCCCTTTTTAAACAAAACAAAAAACCCAACAGCTCACGGCCACGAGGAGACGATATTGAGGACGATAGGAATAAAAAAAACGTGTTTAAGGTATTTTGCCTTAAGCCTTGGCGACTTTAGTTCATGCATAGTGAAGAAAACGTTTGTGTTTATTCAGTGACGAAACTATAATATACTCTCAACGCTAAGCCTACTTGCAGACACTACAATCGCCTCTAGTGTCAACTCCTCGTGAGAAAGGGTTACGCAAGACACAAAATCGACAAAGGCCCGCCACTCTCCGCCAGGGGAAATTAAGTAAAACGGAAATATCTACTATATAGAGAGACTCTGTTGGTTAGGGTTAAAGTCTGTACGAGTTTATCCTGGAAGGGAAAGGGAGGGGGGTAAAAACGGAAGTATTTGGCGGGAAAAATACTTCTCTCCGGTTAGATCTACCTCCGGTATGGGATATACTATACAGTCCCAAGCTGGAAAAAGTGGACTAAGCCAAAAAGAGTTTTGAATAAACAGTGGGGGCACGTCGTAAACATATCCGGTGTACGTTACGTTACAACTTGCATGAGTTCGCCTTTAGGTATATAAATCCATAAGAGTTAATGAGCTTGACCTAATTTTTAAATAATAAAGTATTTTGTCAAGGGGCAGTGCGTGAAATTGTTTGCCGCCACTTTTCAAACAAAAGCGGTATTTTCTTTTCTCTCCTGAATTAACAGGTTTATTTTCGCAAAACGAATGTAGCGCAATATATTTTCATTTCTAAATTAAAGCAAGAAGTGATATCTAGTTTATTAGGGAGAAGGTATAAATTCGCCACATTTCCAACTTTATCTCCAGTCCAAACGTAGGTTCGGAGTTAATCCCCGCGTCTAAATTACAACCAGCATCTCATTGGTTCTTGAAAATTCACGTCAGCGCGACGCGAATGACGAAAATTACGTATTTTCCGACTGAGGAGAGGCAAAATAGCCCGGCCTCCTTTTACATCCCCCCTTGTAATTTGAAAGGGGGACTGGGACTATGGCGGGCGAATACTTAGGCATCTTAAACCTTCACCCTAATAAACTAGATATCACTTCTTGATTAAAGGAAACGTATACCAAAAACTGGGTATAAACGCAGTTTACCGGGCAGTATTTTTAAATTGAAAATAAAGTTGATATTCGTGTTCGGCACCCACCACCCTCAAATTATCAGAACTTAGTTTGTCATTTAATGTTTTGGTTTGTAAAAACAAAAAATATCAAAACGATTTGAGTTAAGCCCTTTAGCTGATTTAATGAATGAAGGCGTGTAAGTCTTAGTCTCTTTCAAAACTGCGAAGATTTTCAAATCAGAAGAAACCTAAACACACTAAAGGTTTATAACACCGTCTGCAGCAACTGAAACTCTTCAAACTTATAGGACAATTTTACGAAATTACGGAATTTCATATAGAAAAATTAAACCGTACGACATTGTCAAAAAAAAAATAACATAATTTATTAATTAGGCTTAACATCCTCACAGAACGAAAAAAAAACCTGTGCAATTTTATATTCTCTTTGAACCCAGTTTTTTTCCGTTCCCAAGGCTGAATTCAAGGACTAACTATACATTCACTAATTCTCATCACGCCCTAGTACGCTCCTAACAAAGAAAGAAGAAGTAGAAAAAAACTCCCAGTAGATTATAGTTCATTTAAACATTTGCCTGTAAATTCCCCATCAAATCTACGTTAAGCCTAACCTTCCTTCCAGGTATTCGTTTAAACCTTAAACGGTCGTAACCGTGCATGCCTTTCCCCAAAACCACAATCAGGTTACGTACCAAGGGTTTTCCCAGCGTTCCTTAACAGAATTAATCAAAAACGGCCTGAATTTGACGCTTCCATTATTGCCTAAGGCCCGAGCAAGCGTGGTCAGAGTTCCTGAGAATTATTTTTCTCAAGTTGGTAAGAGCCCAAATTATTGAGCGAGACCCTAGCGTGGTAAAGTGAAAATTGGACGACTTCATAGCAATCATAAATAAATATACGTAGGTCGTTCATACAGTAAAATCGATTTATAATATCTATGATGGTCCTTGGTCCCCCTCAAAAAATTGGGGTCACAAGTTCAAGGTCTCTGCGGTAAATCTGTCGACCCAATATTGATAAAATTCCAAATTGTAACTCGCGCCATCTCTAATAAATAATTTATATAAATATAATATAAATTGCATCCCAATAAGTATTATAGAAAAATTAAATTAGAAATCCATTTGAAATATTATATTTAACCATTAAAATAAATTGAAAAATAAATAGAACCGAAATAACCCTGCAGCATGCGGTTTTAAAACTTAAAGCCAATTTCGATCCACACCGCAACTTTTATGGGAAGGTAGAGGGATAGTCGTAAAGTTAGGCTTAGCAAATGGGCCTACGTGACTGGGAAACACCCTTTGCACTTAAAATTATTACAATAATGAATTGACACTGCGTATACAGGCTACGGTTACCTGAATTTTAACGCGTGATATAGCGTCCTATTCGATACATTCTTATCTTGAAAATATAAACCTCCTCGATCGAAATATCGAACGATTTACTAGACTTAGGCTTAACGTCGTCTAAAGGCGCCATCAACGAAAGTTTACCTAATATTTAGAGCTAGACTCGCTAGGGGATTTTAAAAATAAAGAAAATTAGATCTAATTATTTAGAGAAGTTTAAACTATAAGCGAAATGGGGGAATTAAACCCTCAAATGATTTCGAGTTTAAATTGGAACTTAAACTAAGGTGGCGCTGTTATACGACAAGGATCGATACTGACGTAAGCAAGACAGCCTTGGAAAAGGAAATAAAAATAAAAAACAATTTGGCCAATTTCTAATCGATAAAAGAGTCGTGGAATTTCATAGATTCCCTTGCGTTTTAGAAGAGTTTTTACGAAAAGTTTAAAGAAAAACATTTAGCACTCTAAATTTTTTCCACTTTAATTTCGTAAAGTTAAAATTTCATAAGAACGATTATGTCTTAAGCCTAACATTAAATTAAAATTGAAAAGCCCTTCACTTTCTTTTAATCTAACGCAGCATATCAAAGACAATTTATTAAACTATCTTTCAAGAATTTAATTGATCTAAATTTCGTAACGACCGATGTCGTGCAAACCAACTATAAATAATATATCATATACAAATAATTTTTGGTATTTGTTTTCATTTAGTGCCACATAATGAACCGATAAATTAAACTCTAGGCAGGGTATATTGACCAAAAATGTTATTAGGTCAATTTCTTACTTAAATTCTCAATTTCGCAATTACCTTTCTACAAACCAACATAAATAATGTACAGTGTGTTCCAAAAAAAAAGGGTGGTACAGTGGGATGGTTTAATGGGAAATCAATTTTGAGTCGAAAATGTTCTCTGACATTTAGCCCGGAGGCCCACCGTTCAAAAGTTATGATTAGATTGCTTTACGGATGACCCCTTAATTAAATTAGCGTTGAATTAAAATTTCTTACTTTAAATTAAGGGGCCATCCATAAAAGATTCAACTCTAAAATGAAAAACGGAGGCCCTTATAGGCAAAATGTCATAGAAATTACACTTTCGACTCAAAATCGTAGTTAGAACATATTGTATAATCTACAAAGGGCTTTTTATTGTTATCATTTAGTGACATATTACATATCAACAAAATAAACGCAATAATAATAATTGTTTGTTATCAAAACGAGCGATTTCCAACGGCAACGAAACACAGAAGAGTATCAGGGCAAAGCCACCATTTAGGGGTAAAGCTATCCATGTATTTCGTACCAGCCCCTGTAGAAATGTCTTTCCCGCTGCACTCCGACGCCCAGGGTGAATCTACCTAACAGGATCTAACGCCTCTAAAACGTCAGGCGTATTGTTCATCTACTCGTTTTCGAAATTAGCCATTCATCTTAATAGGAATTAAGCGCTTCTCCAAGCGTATCTGACGATTGCAAAGGCTTAGCAATGAAATATAAGACTGAACGATACCCGCGTTAAGCCTATCTGGGCGCGCGCAACGCAATAATCAAAACACAGGAGGGAACTAATATGGCTAGAGGAGAAGTCATTTACAATTGATCACGGACCGGACGGGACACGCGTTCTAAGTCACCCCGTTTCCCCCTTTCGATAGTATAGTGTTTAGGCCTTAACTGCTAAGCCTAACTTTGTTTCTCCGCAGTGTTTCCAGTATTTGCGCATAGAGGGAAAGCCTGTAGTTTAATTAGCCGTTTGGCGGGCGGGGGAGATTTTGGGCTTCATTCAATAGCAAAGGTGGGTTTCACAAATGGGTGACCGGCAAGGGGGATAAGAGAGTGTATAGGTGACATACAAAGAGAGAGAGAGAGAGAAAGGGGGTAGGAGAGAGAGAGAGAGTAAAGGCAATTTCCTAGTTTCCTACTCCAAAATATTTGGTAGACAGGGTTGAACACGGGGGGAACTTCCTCTATACCCCCCGCCCTCTTTTAAAGTGATATTGCATAGTATATGTTAAATGTGCTCCTATGTCTTTGTTTTTAAAGTCCCAGATTTTCCCCACCACTTTCTTCGATAAATTCTCAAATCCCCTCATTTTCCACATTACTATTCATGATCATTTCTCAAATTCTCTCATTTATCACATTTCTATCCGAGATCAGTTCTAAAATTCTCTGACTCTTCTCATAGTATTTTTGACCAATTCTCATCTTCCCTTACATTTCATTACCATCTATGATCAAATTTCAAATTTCCTTATTTTCCTCATTACTTTCCATGATCAATTCTCAAATTCCCTGCCTTTTCTCGTAGTATTTTTGACCAATTCTCATCTTCCCTTACTTTTCATTAACCTCTATGATCAAATCTCAAATTTCCTGATTATTTTAGTCCCATATTCTCAAATTCCCTGACTACACCCAGACCATTTTAGACCAATTTTCAAATGACTTAATGTTTAACATTCCTTTTCAGATCAATATTCCCAAATTCTCTAACGTTAATCTTTCTTAAAAATATATATAGACTCATTTTCGAAATCCATGACTTTCCTGACCATTCTCCGAAGGTCAAAACCGGTCAAAACATTCTCACAATCCTCGTACGGAGATTACAGATAAGGCATAACCATTTTAGCACTGTCAAGGATGTGGCTAATTGAACTCCTTAAAGATACAGTAACACCGCATATGACGAATGACTGGCCCTTAACCACAGTCAACCTCTACTGATACAAAAGGTTAATTACTAAGAAAATTCCAAATTAGATTAAAAAGACCCTTTCATCAAAATGAGAAGAAAATTAAAGTAAACTGTGACTGTTTTCATTTTACTATCACTTTAAACCCTTTCTAACCCTCCTCCACACCCGGAAAGCGCGTGTATCGATTTTGACCACTACGCATGCCCAGTTAAAAGCCAGCCACGTGACTAGGAGGAGGAGGAGGGGAGTGCTAGCTTGGTGCATTTTTAGATTCTTATAAAACCGTGGCTATATACAACACAGTCACCATCTCTCCCACTTACTCGCACCCCGTCTCTTAAAAGCAATATTATTTATTGTCTCAGCAAAGGAATTACGTTCTTCAAGAAAAAGAGAAAAATTTCCTCATCTGTTTTAAAAATATTGAAGGAGGCTCAAGATTCGAGAAAATGGGGTGATGGGCAAGGAAAAATTATCGATGGAGATTTTTCAAAAGATGACAATGTTCAAAGAGGGGGGGGAAAGACTGTAGAATAAATTTATAAAATGATTTTATTGATTTAAAGTACTCTTGACTTACAAGTAGGGTTAAGCCTATATAGTTTTGGCGGGAAATCAAGCCAAGGGGGGAAAAAGGCGGGAAAAGTTTCATTATTTGCATTTCACCCCCTGAAATAGGCCTAAGCCTAAAATGCGCCTAACACAGCCGCAAAGATAACGGGGAATGGATCCCTAAATGATTGGAAGGTGGTTTCCACGCCTGAATTTAAATTCTAAAGATGATAGAAGTAATTTATTTTTGTCAAAAGAATGAAGTTATTTTGTCAAGCGTTTAAAGTTAAGCCTAAATTCAACTAAAAGCGCTTAAGCCTCGGTCGAACTCTATGGTAAGCCTAATTTCAAATCATATTCAAGTAAACAATAGATAGAGTTCGTTTTGAAACTAGTAATAAATAAATAAAAATATACCGCCGTTTCTCTCTTAGTTAATCTAAAATTAGCATACCTTGCCCTTTTAAAAATCCAGGCCTTTGTTGAATGTACCAAATATAATTATCTTTTACAGCTAAACCCATAAAACAAGGTCGTTAAAACTTTTATCTGAAATGTTTTGCTGTTCATAAAAGAGTGCAGTTTTTATGAGTCACGCGAAGTTTTATAAAATAAACAAATCTATAACGGCGCTTTACTACAGGGGGTAAACACGTCACAGTGAATCAAAATTAATTTGATTCGTTAGAAAGCTGTATCGAAACTAAAAACTAACAAAAAAGTTACTGACATGAAAAAAGATTCGTTTCTGTTTGAGCGCGCTATGATTTGACCATTAGTGGCCTTAGAGTTGATGGATGATACGACTTTACTAAGGGCTCCAATATTCCATAAAAAAGGGGCACCAATGAAAGTAGATTATCTCTAAGTTATGGCTACACACAAAAAAAAACTCTTACATATTTGAGGAAGTGGTTTGTTTATGTTCGTTCTTTCGTTAAATTCCGAATTTCATTTGTCAAACTGCTAAGTTACTGGTAGATATCAGTCACACTAGGGGAAAGGTTCATTAGAAGTGGTTTGGTTCAGTTCTTCACAAGGGTGGGACGGAGGCGAGCCCCTAGACATTAAGCATTTTAAGAACGTCCTATTCTGAACAGGGCCGGAAATAAGAAAAATTTCTTATAGGACATGTGTCCAGTGACCCCTCCTTTGACTAGAAAATTTATAGGACATTGTCCACTAGAGTGTCGCGTGTTCGTGGTCAAGCTATAAAAACTTTGGGAAAATTTATTGGTCAAATTGGCCAGTGACCCCCTTATAGTTTTTTCAAAAAATATTATGGGACATTTTAAAAAGTTATTGTCCAGTGCTTATTTCCGGCCCGGATTCTGGATCCTTTACGTTTAATCTTTATGAACAACCCCGAATTAAGCATCGATTTATTGAGAATTTCGAGATTGAAAGTTATAAAATAATTAAGTTTCTAAACAAAACACAGTTAAACAGATCTTTCACAGTAGACCGACCCAAAGGCTATTTACTGCGTTTAGTGACTACATAGACATTAACCTCATCCTGGTTTCCAGTCTATTAAACCATAGGGGAAACACTCCATATAAGGTATAAATCAATTTTGGAACTTTACTTCACTACACTACAAATCGTCTTCGGATAACTTTAAATTAAGTTACTTCTGGATGTAGTTGTATAATGCAAGAGGAAAAGATACCATTACTGTACGGTTGGGTTAACGACATATTAGAAACCTCCAATACCAACGTAACACTGTTCATTGGGAACCTATTATCACAACAGAAGGCTGGAAAAAGATGGTTTTCCTTTAGAGGGCTAAATTACCTACTGCCCCGTTTCGAGTTCATATAATGAGTCTCTGTGGACAAAAGGAAGGGTATCATCTCGTTACACAAGATCATTTTAGCTTTGGTCTTTCAATCAATGGGACTAAAATACCAATAAAGCCAATACATTTAGGTTAGTCTGGACAGGGAGGAGTACAAAAGGAGAAGAATTGTACAAGCTTTTTAGACTGACAACCGTACATCTTAACTCCCACAACGGGAGAGGGGCGTCTAGATAGTCGCTTATCACGTGGCAAGCGCCGTCCCACTAGGAACTGCCCTCTCGTGAGCATCTTGATAAGGAAAACTATCCTCTGCAGGCTGTAGTTAGGCAATCAGTATGAGACATTTATGAAAAATAGTACCCTTTGTGTTGAAGAGGACGCTTAATACAGTAAGCCACATGACAAGAAACCAATTTAAACCCATATCTATCCACAATACGACTCCATTTCTACTCCTCCCTGATGTTGGAGATAAATTCTTAAATCCCTCTGAGTTTGCACTATTCTAGAAGATCGGATACAATACGTTTTTGTTCTTTTCTAATGAGATTTATCGTATCAAACTTGGACTGAAATAGAACTCGGAAATATCCGATTTTTTTTTTTTTTTTAATTTTGCAACACGTGTAAAAAAGATATAATTACAGTTTTAGTTCAGTTCATTTGTAGTTTATATTGGGGATACATTGTTTAGAACTATAGAAAACGTACTCTCAATTTTAAAACATAGTTTGGCTTCTGTGGCCTTCGGGTCAGATTGCCACTGAAGTTACATTTTCGACTCAAAATGACCCCCATAGAACCCACCATTTGTAACTCCATAATTTGAAGTGCGCTCAAAGCTACAAATCATATTATCGTCGGATACAATCTAAAAAAGCAAAAACTCAAGGTAACCCTTTATCCATCCAAATTTTGAAACTAGGGTTGCACGCATAGATGGCTTTTGAAACGTGTAGGAAAAGTCTCTTATCTGCCTACAGGCAAGTGAGTTAAGAGGAGAAGCCGGATAAAAATCAAAAAATTTATTACAGGCCTGTTAACACTCAAAATTCCTAATATCCTCTTTGAAGAGAAACTAATCAATTTAATTAGATAGGCATCGTATCTATCCCCCCCCTCCCACTCCCTCGATCCGACAAGGTTCATATACAACTTTTGGAAAAATGATATCCCTGACATTTCCAGGTTTTTCCCATATATCTGCCTCAATTTTCCAGGTGCAAGGCCACCTAGTAACTGCAGAAGTGGTGTTTTTTAATTGTTTTGGAGTAATAACTATTTGATTTGTTATTTTTAGTTGGAACCACCCCTTCAGGGCAAGCCTCACTAATTTTCCTGAATTTTAGAAAAAATTATAAATTTCCCAGTTTATCCTCAATATTTACATAACAATTGGTTATTTTTAGTTGAAACAAACTTCTTCAGGGCAAAACTTACTCAATCCTAACTAATTTCCCTGAAATATATACTAAAAATTATTTATTTCCATGAGTTTATCCTGAATTTTTAGTCAAAAATTCATTTTCCTGACTTTTCCAGGTTTGTATGAACCCTGTTCGATTCCGGCTCAATTTAACAAGGCTTGGGAATATGATGGCAAAGAAAACTACTCTCATTTTTCCAATTTAGGCCATATATCTGGCAATCACTCTTCATTAGACGGGATTTTGGCGGCTACGGTGTCGGTTTTCTGATCCTCGGTAGGCCTTGGTTTACTAATAACATAACAGATAAGCCTACCATGACAGAAGATACAAGGGTAGTATAGACAAGACGAAGCGGGGGCGAAATTATAATGAAACTATCAGCAAATTACAAACGTTACCAGTCAGGTCATTGAATTCTTATATTCTGGCCCGCCATTTTAAAAGATGGCGGTATGTTTAAACCTAAAAGCCTGTCTAAAGAAATATATATCAACCAATATACTAAATAATTTTTAAATTGGTTGAAAGGTACGGACGTTATTACGTAAGAAAGCTTTTGATTACATTTTTGGTCGCCATTTTTTAAGATGGCCGCGGATTGAAAAATCTTTCTAAATGCTTAACTACTACCTAAGAGTAACGTGTCTGCAAAATTTCAGCTTCGTAAGTAAAGCGGTTTGGGCTAGGCATTAATTATCAGTCAGTCAGTTAGGACTTGTTATTACATAGACATAGATAATGTTATACTACGAATAAAGGTTTCAAATCACATTATCACACAAGTCACATAAAAGGTAGATTCACTTGTCCTAAAACCAATGGATGGGTTTCATTATTAAATTAGAAACATATTCGAGGTTTCCACATTCTAAATTATATCCATTTCTACACATACTTTAATCCAAAAATCATTCACTATCAGATGTAACTTCATTCTATTTACCCAATCTAATATAAACCACTTAAGCCTTTGAATGAGGCTAATAATATTCGATTAAAAAAAAAAACCACTGAACATAAAAACCAAGACAGAGACGACTTTCATTAAAAGCAATCTAGAGACTCCTCCCTCTGTCAACCTCCTCTTCCCTCTTCAAACAATAAAAGTTAATTGCATTACAAAAAACCCGACGAAAAGGAAAATTTAAAGGCTAGGGGAATTCAAATTCCCTCCCCAAACTCGGTCGGGCTTGATTTTTCAAATAAGAATTTAATCAAGCAAAAAAAGAAGAAACGAAGAAACGAAACCAAGGCCTAAGAAAATAAAATTCTGAAATTCCAAGAGAAACGTGAACCGGGGAATTAACAGGAAGGAGTAGAGGCATATCGTATCATCTTGGAGGAAGAGGGACAGTTTGATGCTGGAGTGGTGGTGGTCATAGTGCATGGTTGTTTAAAAATCCCAGTGCGCTGCTTTTAAAGGTTAGGCATCAATGAGTGCAGCCATCTCTCGGTACAAAATGTTTTACTAGGTTAGTTATGTGTAATTGGTAGTTCTAGTTTCTATAGAGTAATGTCGGTAGAGAGGGGAGTGAACTGCGTATCCCCCGCGTTGGGGGCAACTTTGTAATAGAGGGCACTATTCGCCATCAGATGAGGGGACGTCACTAAGGTAAGAGATAGAGGGTTATGACCTTGCTATATATAAAGAAAAGAAATTACCCTATAACCGGTTGGAACCTTAAGCTTCTAATAAATTTAAAAAAAACGGATACAATGGGATGGGTCGTACAAAATATTCGGAATGGGATTCCCTGACTTTTCCAGAATTTCCATGACCATATTCCACAAATTTCACTGGCCACTTTGCAATAACCCCCCCCCCCATTGGACCAATCCATCAGGTGATACTTGGCTTTCAATATGGGAACTTACTTTCCAGTGCAAGGCGGAAAAGCCTAACGCGTAGTGCCATCCATTACGGAAACTTAATTGCTCATATCCTCTTTAATATTGTAGATAGAAACATGGTTCCAATTGATATATCCATTATTTTGTAATACGCTCTTTCGATTAAAAATTCTAGCCTAGAGTATCCCTTTAAAAAAACTGCTGTATCGCCAGTCTAGCCGACTCGCAATTTCCCTGACTTTTGTAGGTTTCACATGTCGTCTACGATCTCTGTATGGGTAAATTTTAACTGCCTATCTCGTGTAAATGCTATAGAGTATTCTACTCCAGAATTGAACTTCCCTCCTTCTCCAAGATCCCATAATGCGTGGGATGCTCATCCAAAGATGAACAAGCAAGACGGAGAAAGTCGAGAATGGAAACCTAAAAGGCGCCGGAGACTAGCAAAATTATACATATATAAATGGCTCCCGGGTGTCTGCGGATATAAATACGCGATTCCCAACATAAAGTAGGCCAAGAGCGAACGAAATACCAACAAGTTTTTGAAGACAAGTACCATCAAGGCTTCTTGGAGAGGGAGAGAGAAATAAAAAGAATAATTTAGATCGTGGGTCATCCAGGACCAATACTGGACGGGAAAACCACTATAAAAAACCCATAGGAGTGACGAATTTGTACTAAGGCATAAATAACCCAAGACGCAGTACTCTTCAGAACTTTATAAAGGGCATAAGAGAGGAAAGCGGGAAATGAAATATAAGGAGGGCGGATCACTATAGGAAAAGAATGCCAAGAGTAATGTCCGGCTAAAAGGGACAGTATGGAGTCTCAGGACAGAGGATCAAAGCAACTCTATATACAGGCTAAGAGAAAAACGAGTGGACAACGGACGCAAAAAAAAAGCGCCAAGGAAACCCATTAGTCCTCTAGCGCGATGATGCAATTGCAAAAACAAAAAGCGGGAAATAATTTCCCGCCTAGTTGACGTCACGTGGAACGATGGAAGAGCACGTGCTTAAATAGAAAACTCATCAAAGAGTTGTATCCTATACCTAAGCTTTGGCTTATTCCTCAAACGAAGGTATTTGAATATTATTTAGGCGCACAGTACTGGAAATTGAAAAATGAGGGAAATAATTTGCCGCCAAGTTAAAGTCACGTGGAACGACCCAAAGGTACGTGCTTAAAGAGAAAACTCATCAATCCTATACCTAAACCTTTTCATATTCCTCAATCGAAAGTTTTCATATTTAGGCATGCATTTTACTGCATAGACATGCGGGAATTTATTTCCCGCCAAATTGACGACACGTGGAACAATGAAACAGCACGTGCTTAAATAAAAAAAAACTCATCAATCAGTATCTTATACCTAAACATTGCCTTATTCCTCAAAACCAAAGTATTTAGAACATTATCTAGTCAATGAAAGAAATAATTTCCCGCCAAGTTGACGTCACGTGGAACAACCCAAGAGCTGCGCACGTGCTTAAATAGAAAACCCATCAATCAGTATAATATACCTAAACTTTGACTAATTCCTCAATTGAAAGAGTTTGAATATGGCACTGTACTGGATATTAATGAGCAAATCAATTTCTGCAGGGTCGATTGGGAAAAAGTGGAAGGGGGGGGGATAGTTTTATCGGTTTTGTAATGTGATAAAAACTTTTTTCCACTGAACTAACAAACAGGGAGGGTCATTTGGTTGCTTTACTTCTTCAATTCTACTTTGAATAAATAAATCCAAGGAGGGGCCCCCAAGGTTAATCGAATTCTCGTGGAAAATAAAATGGAAACACGAAGGAACGAAACGACTTTTATCGACATTGCCTGAGAAATCATTTAAATTACGTAAAGTTGGAGTGAAAAAAAGGCTTTTGAAATAACTCTAAACGTCAGGCGTGCGCAATGGGACCCTGAGGCTGCTCCATACTCCATTTACCTGCTCTGAGATCGCTCGCATTTTGCTCTATTACGTCATAAATCCGTCAGAGAGCGTTAAGATCGTTAATAGACCTTTTCGACGTAAAAACGAGGGTAGGCAACCATCAGTGTCAGGACATACAATGGGGTTGATACACTGTCGTCTCTGCGCACTCTCACAATACAAAAAGACTACAGTGCAGGCGAAAAAAACCGTTGATGGGAAAGCAAAGTTCCCTCTTAGTTACATCGAAATGGTCTATTAAGTTCACTATGAAAATAAAATACGCGTCACTTCAGGCCGGAGCTCCATTAAAGTTAGTTCTTCTTTACAGACAAAACATCTAGACAGATCTAGTATCAAATGATCTGTACTGATCTATCTATACAGTGATCAGCTATAGGGTCTACAATGGAAAACATAAATCCAAGCGCGTACTGATCTGTAAAAATAAATGGAACATACAAACGTTTTCAGAACACCGCGAGTAAGCAGTAAATTGAATACGCTAACAGGTTCCAGAGACCGGTTTGTACTATAAGTTCCACTGAACACAACATTAAAGACCTAGCTTCGTTCTTTTCCCACTCTCCATAAATTAGAGTTCCATTAAACATTATAGCCGACTATTCCTCTAAACACCCATTTTAAAACTTAATTCACGCTCTCTTTATTAGACTGTAGAGCTAGATTTTGGTTCTTGCATATAACAAAAAAAAAAACAAAACGAAAAAGGGCGGGGGCAAAAAATCAATGAGAAATCGAGAGAAAGAAAGGAAAAGAGGAAAAGAGAGGGAGAAAAAAATGCTAAATGAAAGGCGGCACCTCAGAGTCGCTCGTTCTATCTGCAAATGGATGTACGCGTCCCAGATAATAACGCAAACAGCGGCTACAAGTGAATAAATAAAGACTGAATGCCCAGCCATCCCCCTTTACTATCCTAAGCCTAAGTCTAAAGTTCCATTCAGACCAGAAAAATCTTATGTTCCTTAATTCGATACGTGTCAACGATTGCGCAAAAGAATCGTGGGTTTAGTTTTACTTTGAAAATAGTTTAGTCAGGTAGTGCCCAGATTGCATCACGTCGTTAGCGCCTTCTCTTAGCCATAGCTCACTCGATCATGTCTTACTGGCGCATGATCAAGTGCGCTACGCTTTAGCAGACGATTTATAAAAGGTTTAAGCATTCTTGGCGCGCTGTTGCTGGTATTTGGCATTTCGAATTCGGCTATTTTAGCATTAAAAAGTCTTGGTTAAAAAAAACCATATATGCGACTCGTCGTCTGCTCTAACGTGTGAAGAGGGAAATGAACGTAACTAAACCTACGCTTCAGCAGACGATTTATAAAAAGTGTTAGTATTCTAGATGCGCGCTCTTGGCAATACTTGTCATTTTGAATTAGTCAATTTTTGTAATCAAAAGTTTTGGTTCAAAAAGCCCCATATAGGCCTACGCGATTCGTTCTACGTCGCCTGCTCTAACGTGACGTAAGACTTCCAGTCTGAATGGATCTTCACCCCCGAAAAAAAAACTAGCGCCTTGACGTCGTCGTCGCTTCGGATTACCAAACGAATGAATCGTCGTATATACGCGTTTCCGGGGAAGCGAGGATTAGAAAAAAAAAAAAGAAAAAAGGAGAAAGCCTTGCCTCGTGTCAAATCCGGAGCAAACGAATAAAAAAAGTCTTTCTCATATTGGAAAGCACGCGCTTGTCATCGCCAACAGAGCCATCAACCTCTGGATACAACAACGAACGCGCGCTGAAGCCATTCGCGGTGGTCTTCTCTACTATAAGTTTGTGGGTGACGAAGAAAAAAAATCCATGAGAAAAAAGAAGCTCAAGAGGAGATGAGGATGAGGGGATAAGATTCTCTTAGGAGGAAGAGGAGGATGGAGAGAAGGGAGTATTACGTTTCATCCTTTTTCTAACATCATTCCTCTTAACCCATATGGATCGGAAATGCTTCTCCGCAAAAAACACAACCGGCTTAGAAACATATTTATAAGCTGATCTAATGGATTATATTACAAAAAGAAGGATCAAGGGAGAACTTTTTATCATCGTTTCGTTTTTATGACTGATATATTTTAGTGGGTGTGAAAATAAAAAGGCCCAATTTGCTGTACCTTTAAAGGAAAGGTTTACATTGTTGTATTTTGTTTATTTGATTGAAATGGCGCGTAGAATAATAATAAATATTTCAAACTGAACTATGTTGTCAATATTAAATAAGATATGAGCACCTAAATTAATTTACTTGAGCCCACGCGTTAGGCTACATTGCCAAGCAGAAGGCGCGTTGGAGTATACAATATTATTGGACCTGCAGCTGACTGAATCCAATTCCTACGTCATCCAACAGAATTATTCACTCCAACGCCTTCAGCTTCACAATTTAACGCATACAAGCTCCAGTAAGAAAACATAATTGTTTAACTTCGTAGATAGACAAACTGTTCTAATTTGAAATAATAATTATACTAAATTACACGCTCATTTGAATAAAAACAAGACAATTCTACGTCGGCCCTTTTCTTTAAGTTAAGATAAATTCGGAAGATTTAAGGGCACAAGACAATGCAATCAAAATAATTTTCTAATTCCTCAAAAAGTACGATTTTGTAGTCCAACAACAAAAGCAGGGTCGAAGGTGATCGCAGCGTACTTATAATTAATGCGTACATCCGGTTGGAAAGAGCGTTTTACGTCAACGGAAACCGGCAGTTACCTTGTTGCGACCCCCTTTAAAATTGGACTATACAACAGGGACTGAAATGCAGCGGGTTCTACGGGAAATCAATTTTGAATCGAAAATGATTTATGACATTCTGCCATCAGGGTCACCGTTTACGGGTCATGATTGTAGTGTTTTACGGATGACCCCTTAATTAAATTAGCATTTTTCAGTTTCTTAATTAAATTTAAGGGGCCACTCGTAAAATACTACAATGATAACTTGTAAACGGTGCCAGTTAGGGGTAAAATATCATAGAACATTATCGACTCAAAAAAAAAAAAAAAAAAACTCACCAATATTTCAATACCACTCTTTTTGAACACCATGTATGTGAGAAAAAGAAAACGCTAGAAAGCCTTAAAAAATATCATTCACCCTCCCTTTGAATCTAAAAATTCCGTCATAGTTAAAACGAAAATTATGCAAAAGAAGTAATTGTCACTTGGTAATGAAACATTTTCGTGCGGGGTCGCGTGATTAACAACGCGGTTGTAGAATAATTAAGAAACCAACACAAATAGAATCCTACGTCATCGTCAAGATTACGTCATATCAACCTCCCCCTCGCACCCAAATAATCTAACGATTTAATGACCATCTAAAGAGTTGGGGAAAGAGAGAGAAAGAAAAAGAGAGTGAGCTAAGCCTATTTTTCAGGAACACCCTTTTGTCATAAAATTACAATACTCAGTCAGACAGCAACGAAAAAAAGGGTCAATCACGTTACATACGCACGCATTCCTTCAAAAGGTGGAGGTAAAAATGCTCCAGGGGTGTTTTGAATTATTCAACTAAACTGTTTCTATATCAGGAAAAACAATAAACAGGGCCGGGAGGAAGGTCTAATAGCTAGAAGAAGAAAAAAGAAATACAAAAGAACCGAGGCTTAGCTGGGCATCGGGTAAATCCATTACTTTAGTAGGAGAGGGTTTATCGCGAATCGACTACAAAATAGATAGAGAAGAGTTATAGCAGCTTGTCTTACCTTACTCCTCCCACGAGCTAAAGAATTAATATAAAAATCGTGAACAGAATTTGATGAAAGAAAATCGGGGAAGATTCCATGGAGTTTTTATGGTCAATAACATTGGATCATAGCGAGAGTCCGGGACAAAAACGTCTACCATAAATTGGTGGTTAGTTCCCAGAACTCTGCTGCAGGTAAATGCTATACTTATGGTTTTCCCAGGAATTATATCTTGGTTTCGAAGAATCATTGGGTCATAAGGTCAAATATGTATTACAACGTGTGATATCTAAGAAGTTCTAATGATTTCCCTGAATCATAAGTCATGGGTTAAACAAATAACTATTACAGCGAGTATAATCTATGGAACCACATTGAGCATTGGTTTCGAAGAATCATTAGGTCTAAGGTCAAACTTCCTAAAGCGTGGTATCTAAGAAGTTCTAATGATTTCCTTGAATCATAAGTTATTTGTCGAACAAATAACAATTACAGCGAGTAATATATGGAACCACATAGAAAACTATTCAGACTTGTTTTCAAAGAATCATTAGGTCAGAGGTCAAACGTCCTAAAGTGTACTTGTATCTAAGACATTCTAACGGTCATGGGTCAAACAATAACAATTGTAGCGAGTAATCTATGGAACCAAATCGAACACAATTCAGTATTGGTTTCGAAGAGTCATTAGGTCATCATGGGTCAAACCTGTATTACAACACGCGATCTAAGAAGTTCTAATAGTTTCCCTGAATCACAAGTCATATGGGTCAAATAAACAAATATTGCAACGAATAATCAACAGAACCATATCGAAAACTATATAGGTAGTTTCTTGGATCTGAGATCTTCTAAGAGCTATTTCAGTCGATGTAAACATTCCCCCAAAAAGTTCTACCCTAGTCAAGGTCAAGAGGGTAGTTCTTTTCTCCCACTACTTGACAATAATTTCATTTAACTGTATATTCAAGTAGTATGTTGGAATATTCTTATGAAACGGGTTTTTTTTTTTGTAAAAAATTGGTTGTTTGAACCCGAAATTCAACATTAGCTTCACCAAACCGCCAGATTATAGTATAAGATAGCTAATACCAAAGCTATGGTGGAAAAGATCAAACGAAGACTTATTTTGAGTACGAAACGTCGCTGAACTACTTCGTGGAATCAGATTCGTTTCCTAGCTTTAAACGCAGTGACATACTGGTGTTATCTTTGCCGACAAGTACAGCAACGTTTTACTTCAAAAGTTCAAATAAGTGTTCGAACGATATGTTCCATTTATGTACACATTTAAGAATTGTACGCGCATGCTGATAAAAGTGAATTTCTTACTTCATCCGTGGTTTCGTTGGCTTTAACCTGAAGCATTTCGAGCTCACTCTTGCCGCCCATGCCGTTGGCGGCATCGTCGATCTTTGGTTCGTCAATGATTGCCTTCACACCTGGGAGAACCTTCTTATGATATACGGGAACGGTACTTGTGAAAGTGACCGTTCTATCTGGCGAACAATACCGTCGTCTGGCTTCAACGAACGAAACGCTTTTTTTACGTCTCTACAACGAGAGGGGGGGTCAGCTAAGGTCACGAGCCTGAAAACTCGCTCCCTTGTCCAGCTCAATTACGGCGAGTGTACTGGCCTACAAAGAAACAACCAGAAAAAAAAGCACATGGTTAAATTTAAAAAACATCAACAATAGTTAAAAAAAAATGCTGATTGAGTGCAGGCTAGAGTTACCAAATTGAAAGTTAACCCTAATTCTCATGACACAAAAATCACCTTAAGTTTGTAATTCTTGCTTTCAGCAAACTTTAGTTTATTCAACGTTAGAGATGTAAGTGGGTAATTTACCAAATACATAGTTTACAGACTAGGAGGATTCATACCATTTACACAAGGAGGTCTAGCTTTTGACTCAACTATTGAGTCAGGTCTCTTTGTGTAACACGTGAAGCCTGGTCTCCCTGTGTAGAATACCGTAATTTTACAATGGTAAATTACCGTTTTGGGGCTCAGATTCAAAACTTTTTAGAGTAAACCTAAGTGTACTAGACTCACTGCAAGAGACTAAAAATTCGGAGTTCCGATTCTCCTTCATTCCTTATTACTATAGTTCGTGCTGTTTAAAACACCTAAACTAGGTATAAACAGTTCAACGCGTTTATTAGACAGAACGGCAATTTCAATTTTCCTCAAAATTTGAATCGGTAAATCAAGTAACGTACTCCAATGTCAATCCATAAAAAATCGTTAAATACTAATCACTGTTGAGTACGGTAAGTCTAGAGTCACTATTTTAATAACAAGTTAATCTTAATACTGATGACGTAAAAATCACCAAAATTTTGTTGTTATTATTATTGTGTTTTATTATGCGAACCTTTCGATTAGTCAACTCATCAAAAATAGTTAAATACTTCTCACTTTGAGTCTCTATTTTAAGAGTTGACCTTAATTCGGATGACGTAAGATAACCTAACTATAGTTTGTTGTTATTTTTTTTTCTTCAGCAAACTTCAGTTTATAGATCAAGGCCAAATTAGAATAGGTTAATCCTTGGCGATTAAAACTTTACGGGTTTCCTTAGCGACTACGTTATTAGTCACGCGTCCGACAAAAGAATAAAACCAAAACATTGCGGCAGACTGTTTTGTACAGATAATGACCTGGATCTCGTATCTTTTTCCTTCTAGCTTTAGAATCACTGATTCCCCAGGTTTCCCCGACTCAAACCAAGTGGAAACGATTCAAACGAACAAGTTTACAGACGGAATTTCCCCGAAAATGAATTTGGACAGCGAAAAGGGGCACGAGAGTCGAATGCATAAATAAAAGAAGGAACACCCTCTCGCTATAATTTTCCGATCTGTATTATTTGTCGCACAAAAACATTGTAAATCGAAAGAGAGAAACTGAATTTTGTTGAAAACATTAAAGCGATTTGAGTAGTGCATTAATAAAACTGAAAGATCTTAGAATAACGCAGAAACAATAACAATGCATATATTTAGAGCATATTTCGGGCTTCAAATTAAAACAACTTAGGTCAAAATCGGTTGAAAAATAAGGTAGTTACCACCGGTTAAACATTTTCACGAATTTTAACTTCTCTTCCGTGATTAGAAAGTTAATAAAATTGAAATTTCTTTGTATAACGCGGAATTATTTACGTAACTACTTAGAGCACATATGGAGCTTCAAATTAAGACAAATTAGGCCAAAATCGGTTGAAAAATAAGGTAGTTACCACCGGTGAAACATTTTCACGAATTTTAAATTCTCTTTCGTGATTGGAAAGTTAATAAACCTGAAATTTCATTCCAAAACGCAGATTTAACTACGCAACTACTTAAGAGCACATTTCGAGCTTCAAATTAAGACAAATTAGGTCAAAATCGGTTGAAAAATAAGGTAGTTACCAACGGTTAAACATTTTCATTTATTTTAACTTCTCTTCCGTGATTAGAAAGTTAATAAAACTGAAATTTCTTTGTATAACGCAGAATTAATTAGGCAACTACATAGAGCACATTTCGAGCTTCGAATTAAGCCAAACTTGGTCAAAATTGCTTCAAAAATAAGAAAGTTATCGTTGGTTAAACATTTTCACAAAATCTAACTTCTCGTGCACATAGCAACAATATTATCGCGCTGACCTGTATGGTTTAAAAGTTTCCCGCCAGACTAGAGTCCATAAATAAAACACGTGATGGAATGCGGAATGAAAAATAAGCCCTAAAGTATTTTCGTATTAAAAAACCAGAAAGGTAGACTCGGTTGACTATTAAAAACACGGCAGCAAAAGGTAGGTAGCATCTGCCATAAGGCTTTTCCCTGAATTTTTATTCCCTATGCCTCGTACAACTTTTCATTTCCAGTTCAATGGAAAAAAGTTCCGGAAAAAAAAGAAAATATAAATAAAAATATTTTCCAGATAGGCGTGCGACGCGAGAGGTATGACACTTAAGTTCTAATCTATCCAATAAAGTAAACCCAGAAGGCAGCCAAATTATTCTCAAAACGGTGACACTGTCCAACATTTTACCTCATCAGATATTCAAAATAACTTAGAGGCGAATTAATATTATTTAGAATAGAGAATTTTCTATGGAATTAGAGAGAAATGAATGGGGATGGTAAAACTCTACCCTTTATCTACACTCCTGCTAGATAAAGGTTCAATAAAGTTCTTAGATTGAAGACAATTGAAGGCTGATATTTCTTCATCCACATGCGTGACCATTTCTTTGTTTTTGGGGCCAACCAATGTTTGGAAGCCCATATCACCGTAAATGTTGTAGACCCCCATGTTCTTTGACCCTTAGAACACACCATTTAATTTACGTCAGACTTATCAGAAACACCCTGTATCAACCCCTTCCGATACCGAGGGTTGCACGTCCCTCTTTTCCAAGTCAAAATGATCTATAGTGTCGGTTCTCTCGAGGCAACGTCACGTTTTAACCATCCCCATCCTTCGTTCCGTTGTCATGGCAACGTTCTAATTTTTTTTATCCTTTTCTCTATCCTCATCCTTTTCTCTAACTCTCCTTCTGCCTATAGCGATTCTCATCTGTAGAAACCTGAATGCGTCGTCGTCGTCGTCTTTAGGGGGCTCTAGTTATACAGTATAGGCAAGATTTACATTACCGTAGCTCGTTTATGGCCAAAGTTTTCATAATAAACAGTATCCATCCCACATATACATACATCTTCTTTTTCTTTTTTCGTACCAGAATATTGGTTGGTTGTTTAGTTTAGTTTAAAAAGATGAGATTGTAAGTCTCGGGTTATTAATTCAAAAGGATGCTCGGTTAATTTTCTTTATTATTCTTACATTAATGGATAAGAGGAGAAGTCAACGAATTTGAAATTATCAAAACACTCCAGTCTCATTCAAAACAGCGTTTCCACAATATTCTTTGAAACCGTTTTCAAACAGTTTTTGAGTACCTTTTGACGTTAATCGTCGAGGTTTTCCACGAGAAAAATATTGAAATTATCAATTTTAAATATTGGTTAGGCCTTTACAAAACGCTTTCAAAGTGTATCGTGTAAACGCGGCTTGAAACTGAAATTTTAAACACTCCATTAAACACGTCTAATGCGTAGTACGTATGAACACGGAAATAATTATTCATTCATTTCAAAATTTTACCTTCTAGAATGTTAGATATACAAAATAAGAGTTTTTGTCCCCATCAAAACAAAAATCTTCAACATTTTCGCGCTACCGGAAGTTGAGGTTATATCCCTGTGACGTAGAAGGTGAATAGTATATAAGAAGTACGGGTTAGGCCTAATACGCAATGTTATTGCTAAACCTAGTTTGAAACTTTAAATCGCGCACAAGCCAATCTCCTTCATAATTATGACATATCAAATAATTCCCGTGCATTTCTAATATCACAATAGATTTTTTGAATTAACCAGTTTTAATTTTAATTAATTCAAAAATTTGTATCTTGGTAAAATATTAACCGATTTTAATGAAACTTTTCTTTCTTTAAAGAGAAAAATACCTCATACCTCATAAAATTGTGTTCAAATGGGTAATGTTAAATTAGACCTACACTTACATAGCATTTACAATAAAGGATCCTATAGGCTATTTTCAAATTATGTTCGTTTAAACCGCGTTCGTACCAACGAACTAAAATCGATGAATATAAGCCTATGAGAACTTAGAATTAAAAACTACTTTCGATAGCTACATGCAGAGCGGGAATATTTAAATGATAAGGTTTTCTGACACGTGACACTTGACAGGTAAGTACTACATCTTGACAAAGATCAAGTGCGGATTTTCCAAAGAGAGATAATCAAGATAAGAGGATAAGAGTCATAGAACAATCGACATTTTCCGCGCCAATTTCCAATCATTTTCAGGATTATACACCTCAAGAATAATTTTTTTAAAAGGTTAGTAACGTTACCTAGGTAAGAGTCAGTCTATTTTTAGACTTAATCAGTGATAAAACAAGTAAACCATAAATAAAAAATGTGCAGGAGAAACTCATCACCAAAACGTGTTGCCTAGCTCTCTCTCTAAAAACCTTTAACACATCCTGCACGAAATTTTCACCTCAAAGAAAGGGTATAAAAATGAGTTGAAAAATTCTGTTGCGGTATACCAATAATACCAGAAGTGAGATGAGACTAGAAGTGAAGGGCTCTAGCATTGGTAATAGATCCTGGCACTAGTGAACAAATTTGAGGATTTTATGCCGCTTCCCACGCGCCTACACTAGAGAGAAAAAAATTGGTCGAGTTCCAAAAAAATTTCTTACCCCCTTCCCCTCAACCTAAGGCGGCGAAACCCGGAGGCGGGTGATTGAATCTAGTTCGGCCGTCTACCACCGCGAGCGTCTCACGTTTTGGAGGGGAAATTCTGAAACCGCCACCAGAGGGCCAACCGTTGGTGTGTTATCAAGAATATTCACTTTCGCCGAGTGAAGAATTTGGTTAACTCAGTACTTCTAGTCTCATCTCACTTCTGATAATACTACTCCACTGTTTCTCTTTCAGATGCCGACAGCCTGCTGTCCACAGAGGTTTTGGTAAAAGCAAATAATAAAACTTCTCTATCATATTCGATTCCGGATAAACACTTTCATTATTATTTCTAAAAAACTATCGGCCACCAGCTAAGCTAAGCTATCACCGGCGTTGCTCGGTGTTTCGAGAGACTGAAACAGTTCCTATCTATGTAGACATTGAACATGCTAAATTGGCTTTAATATCTGTATAATATTGTTCTTTAGAACCTAACATTTTTTCCAACTTTCAATATCAATAAAAGTATGCTTAATTAGGGGTTATTCATAAAGCTAAAATGTTACGCGTCTAGAACACGTCGTTCTTCAAGGGGGTTTGTCTAACGTCCCAATATTGAGAAGAACTCAACCAAACCTCTTAATAAACCTTTCCCCTATAATGTTACTGATACCAACCACAGTTTGGCAAATCAAATCCGGATATTAACGAATTGTGACCATACGCATGAAGAACAAATATCATATAAACCACTTTCTGAAATACGTATAAGTTAGATAACACAATATAATATGGTAAATGCACAAATACGTTCCCTATATAAGTAATATCCTTCTGGTTTCCCTATATACTGAGCAAGACACTATACTTTTCAATAAAAACCAAGATACTCTCTTTGAGCCTGGCTCCGAAAAGCAAATAATCTATCCACTATCTCTCCTAAACTTGGAATACATAAAGCTAATAGGAATTCAGCGCAACTCGAATGACGAAAATTACGTATTTTCTTGCTGAGGAGAGGCGAAATAGCCCGGTCTCCTTTTACGCCTCCCCCTTGTATTTTGAAAGCGGGACTGCAGGACTACGGGGCGCGAATACTTAGCCATCTTATGTCTTCTCCCTAATAAACTAGATATCCCTTCTTGCTCATACACAATAATTATTTTAACTCATCCCCCAAAATCCGCCTAGATATATTGAGAAAACGTCCACACAATGATTCATTCCAATTAGCTATATGAATTCCTTCTCCTTCTAAAACCATCCCCTCTGCAAATATACCCTAGAACAAGAGTCTCTTTTCTCTATAACGCCAAAGTCGACTTTTGTCCTTCTGATGAGAAATTATCGACTTGAAAAACGAGGCAGATAGGCGTGTAAAAGAAGCCGAGGCTTAAGTTAGGGGAAGTATGAAAAGGGGGCTTCATTAATTGCCTGAAAGGTTCCATCACACCGCCACCACCATATCCCACCCTAAAGAAGGAAATAAATTCAACGAGAGACCAGATAGGAAAGAGGATGGAGAGTTTTCCCGCCCCAGCTCTTTACGTAACCAAGACACTCTTAACATAAATGGTTGCTTATTAGTTCGCTTAGCGACTTAACCAAAATTTACAGATTACAGGTGGAGTCGAAATAAGGAGTTGTTGGACTTGGATAAGGGGAATTTCCGGACGGTGTATAAAAGCATGAGTAACGAGTGAGTTAGCAGAGTCATATGACGTGTCTTCGTTTATATTTATATCTACGCTTATTTTTATCCCAAGAGGATCTAATTTAGACAATATTCATAATCCACGTTGTATTTAATTTTAAATTTTAAGAGGCCCTATTCCAACTCCATGCTTCATCATTATTTATTTGCGTTTCATGGTGTACAGGGTGTTAGGACCGAAATACAGTTTGTTCGACGGAAAATTCATTTTGAGTCGAAAATGTAACTTCTATGACATTTTGCTAGAAGGAACACCGTTTTTACAAGTTATGATTAAGAGTGCTTTACGAATAGCCCCTTAATTAAATAAGCATTGTCTTTCAGTTTCTTAATTAAATGTAAGGCGCCAATTCCAATAGTACCTTGTAAAGGGTGTCACTAAGGGTAAAATGTCACATAACGTTTTCGTCACAAAATCGCCCATAGAACAACCAAGAAGCGATATCTAGATTATTAGGGAGAAGGTATATGATGCCTAAGTATTCGCGCGCCTTAGTCCCATTCCCCCTTTCAAAATACCAGGGGGGGGCGTAAAAGTAGTCCGGGCTATTTCCCCCTCTCCTCAGTCAGAAAATACGTAATTTTTTCAAGAACCAATGAATACCCATAAATATTACCCCATAAACCCCAAAACCATCAAACAAAGCGAGCTGTCAGTCTGTCATTAGCGTCTCACTTCACATTGAGAAACACTCAAACACCGAGTTATCAAGAGAGTCTATTTTGTTTAAGAGATAAGTTTCAAAACTACAGTAACAGTCAATAAGCGAGAAACCTTGGTCAAAATAAAAATAACAAACTACGGGAATTCAAGCATGGCAATCTCTACACCATCCCTCCCTAGTGGGCACGTCCCTTAATCCTTTGGGATGAATCTCATCTTAAAAAAAAAACCGGGGCAAAAAGAAGGAAACAAATCAGAGGATTAATTCTTAGCGACTTAAGCCTTAAAATGTCAGATTCCGGGCGCTCCCTCCCAGACTAGAAAGTATATTTTTCTAGTTTTATCCAAGGCTTAAATACTGCACGACTCTCAGTCAATTGACCATTTCGGAAATTACATAAAGAGATATCAACACACAGGGGTGAGGCCGCCATTGGGGTATTCTCCCTCTTGCCAAGAAGAACCGCTAGAGGCAATGCGAGTCGGATAGCCTCCCTCAGCGTGTAGTGAACTCGGGCTCTGTCTGGTGTTGCTGCTGTTGCATTGCTTCTTGGTTGGTGCGAGGGAGAATACGACAATAGAGCTTTCACATTGGATAGTAGTATGTCACATCCTCCCAAGTCTTACCGCTGTTCTAGTAGCCATATTGGGTGGTCTCAGCCTCATTCCTGCTTTAAACCCACCAATATAACAGCGTAAATTATGTCACGAGACTGAGCTCCTCCAACCCAAAGCTCTCTATGGCGGCCTCGTCCCTATGTGCTGACTTATCTGTATGCAATTTCCGAAAAGGTTCATGGGAAAAATCAACCTAGAGCTAGCTCGAACCTTGGAAGCAAATCTGTTTTTATCCCTTTATAAGGACAAAAACCTTCTCTTTTTTTAAATCCAGATCATCTAGGCAATAATAAGCATTTCTTTTTCTTAAAAGAAAAACAGATTAAGCGTTTCCAGAAAAGAGAAAGGAAAGAACGAGATAAAACAGCGGATTTCTATTTTTTTAAGGAAACAAAAGATAAATATTTATTAAATTATTAGTGAAGTTTGAAAGAAATTCAAAAGCGTACCGTCCTGTTAGTGGGGATAAGGCGGTTCAACCTTAAACTACATTGTATTTGTGATGTGATAATTCAGGTTCAGTTAGGGTTAGCTTAAAGGGATACTTCTGGCTAGAATGTTATTATTTTTATAAAAAGAGCGTATAAAATAATGATGATGTCAATTGGAACCACGTTTTTATCTACAATATTAAAGAAGATACGATCAATTAAGTTTCCCTAATGGACACTACGCGTTAGGCTTTCCCAAAAAGCACTGGTAAGTAACTCCATTGGACGAATGCGTCAGGTGGTACTAGGCGTCCAATAGGAATACTCCCCAGTGCTTCACGTGAAAGCCTAACGCGTAGTGTCCATTACTACCCTGAAACTTAATTGCCTCATATCTTCTTTAATAATGTAGATAGAAACATGATTCCAATTGATAAACTCATTATTTTATGCGCTCTTTCGATTAAAAAAGAAAAAAAATCTAGCCAGGGAAGTATCCCTTTAACTAAATTACGAAAATGACGCATCCAAATTATGGCGGGATGTAAATTGCGTTGGATAAAGTGGCGTAGATCTAGTCTGGGGGTAAAAATTCGCGTTATAACAGAGCCTGCCCGACCGAGTGTGAACCTTAGTAAGGCCTTCGGGCTATACCATCCATATCTTTTCTCCTTACGTCTTCCTAAGCGAGGTAGGAATGGAGGAATGGAAAAGGGTAATCCCGCTACACGTTTTCCCTGAGAAATATTTCAACCACGGACGGTATAACTTATCTCGGGCTTTCACAATAAAATCCCAAAGGTAAGCGAATAAACTGGCTGGGGCCTTTTCACAATTCTATACTCGCATTCGTCCCTATCCCAAAAAGGATCCGGTTTGGCCCTAAGGCCAAGCTAGGGTAAGAAGAGAGCTAAAGCAGACTCTGGGAATTTCCCATAAAGTGTTAGAAGAGGGATTCAATTGAAGCCTTAATGATAATGCAATATTCTAAGGGATATAAACACACACACCATATTCGGATTCATTGTTAACGGTTATGTTCACAGCCTCTGGGAGAGGTTTTTTTTTGCTAAGCTATTTGTAAATAAGTAAAAATATTTAGGTGTGGAAAATATTGGTTTTCAGGTTATTTACAAATACATGGGATCTAGAATAATATAAAGAATCAATGTGTAGCCATTTTCTCAACGTATCTAGGCGGATTTTGCGGGAAAGCTATAGCCTAATCATTATGTATGAAAAATTTTTCATCACGAATAATTTATCCCGGCGAATTGATCTTAATTGACCTCGCGTTGCAATTTTTATCAAATCTCGGCGTTAAATATCGTTTGAATGGACTGGAGCGTGCCAGTGGAAATTTTGTTAATGAGAAGGCAGAGGCTGTTACGCGATTGGTCAAAGATACAAATTTCAAATTATCTATGATATCTCAAATTAATTTGAATTTTAAAATCATTCGGAGTAGAGGTATTTCCTGCATGTGTCACTATGCAAATTGGTCTCATAATCGAGAAAAAAAAATTACTTGATTTTCCTTTTCACCTTCCCTTTAACAATACCTGTTCATAAAACCTCAAATTGAACACCTTTACCTATACGATAAAATTTAAACCACTACCATATAAATCTGGTAAAATCAATCAATCAAACAATTCTAGAGTAAAGTAAACGCGACCCAGAGCAATCTTTTTTCCAGAAGGCAAACCCCATACTCTCAATAGGGCTATTTTCTTCAATATTTTGCTATAGGCGATTTAGACTACAGTGCAAAGAAAAAGTGGGAGATCTTTATATAGCGCGCTCTCTAGTAAATCCTTTTTACACTGTATACGTTTTAACTTGGACACATATAACCAACCCCCAAATATAGGTCAATTTTCCTCAAGGGAATAAGGGCAAAAAACGGTACAGTACATTCTTCGGAGAACGGGTAGTATTCCCGTAGTAACAGGAATACATACAACTAACGGGAATCATTGTGTAGCCAGCCATGCATTTTCTTAACGTATCTATGCGGAATTTATGAGAAGATCTAGCTAGCCTAATCTATTTGAACGACGAATAATGTATCTCGCTGAGCCTAGGAACTCGCGTTAATACCAACCAATGAAATGACAGATACGTCAGAATTATGAGCCGTGACGTATAGTACTCAAGCCCCGCCCACAAAATCCGCATAGAAAACTAACATAGAACTATATGGAAGGCACAATGATTCCTGTCGCTGTGCATAGGAACTCGCGTTACTGCCAAGTACCAACCGACGAAATCACAGTTAGAGAGACGTCAGAATTATAAGACATGACGAATAGTACTCAAGCTCCGCCCACAAATTCCACAGAGAAAATCAACACGGGATTATATGGAAAACACAATGATTCCTGCTGTATGCATTCCTGGTAGTAATATGAGCAAGGTCTCACGCAATTATGAGGCGTGACGGATAGTAAGCTCTCAAGCCCCGCCTACAAAACCCGCATAGAAACTTAACATGACATTATAAGGCACAATGATTCCGGATAGCTGTATGTATTCCTGGTTGTAATACGAGCAAGGTCTCACGCAAACACCAAAACTGCGCGTTTGAGAAAAAGATTTTTTTGAGCAAAAGTGCCAACGAAAAAAAAAAAAAAATAAAAGTACGGTCCATTCCTCGTGCTCATGGTCGTCGGATCATTTACCTAAAACGACCTTTCTCAACCTAACAATAAAAAACGATAAAAGTCCTAAAGAGCTTTTAAGCATTACTATTCTAGGAAGTTCAAATTACTTCTCTTTCCCTTTTCTAACACTACGAATATTAAAAATAAAAAATCTCCTGAATATTATTCTCCCGCGTTTAGAATCTTAACATTTAAACATCATTAAAATTTAAAATAAACTAAACAGAAAGGCGATACTAAAATAAAATTGTCCCTAAGGCGTTAGTTACAACCTCCTTATCTTTGCATAGTAAAACAAAACTTTAATTAAATGCCGAACAAACAGAAAAAAAGGAAAGGAAAAAAAAACGCAGACTTTGCGCTTAAAATTAAGCTTACATCCCCTTACAGGGAGAGAGTCTAATCGAATTAACTGTTAAATAAAATACGTTGACGATGTTAATATATATAGAGAGAGAGACCACTGGGAAATGAACAGGATTATTCAAAGGCCAAGGCTTAAGGTATAACCCCCTTAAAACAACGTCCTGTAAGCTGGAACCTTAACAGAAAGTTTTCTTAGCTTCTTTATTCTGTTTTTACCTTATTTAAATAATCATAATAAAATTAAGCCTTGGCTTTCACGTGTAATTTGACTTTAAAATTTAGCGAAAACAACAAGTTTCAACGCGAATTAGAGCTTAAAGGAGAGAGAGGTGAAATGGAGTAGAAATCTCCACACCTATAACGTGGGTGGCGGCCTACCCCATATCTATGGCAACGTAGTCCTCCCAGCATCTTCAGTAGCGTTTTGATAGTTAGGGGCAGTCTGGGAAATAGCACACTTCCTCTGGTCCAAAACCAGTTTATTAATTGCTTGGACTAGTTTTTTATATTCAAGAAGTGGGGGTTACTGGTCCATTGGACTAGTTTATTAATCGCAAATCTATAGGAGAACAAAGGCTGGGACCAGTCCGGAGACCAGTTTATTATTTCTGACACTAGGGGGTCACTGGTCCCAATGACTAGTTTAAAAAAATATCCTTATTTCTCAGACTGGAGGTAGTAACGAAAACGTCCTCAACACCCTCTATGTTTTAAAAAGAGAAGCTAATTTTGTGATAACTAGCTTCTATTTTTATATGACGATACGTGGCAGCACTTAACAATCCTTTACCAAAGGGTAGGGACGTGCGCAAGCCGCAATGTACTATGGGAGATTATTGAGGCACATGGCCCAAGAAAATTTCTAATCCATCTCACCTCTTTCCTCCAAGATTGAATAAGAAGGCTTAGGAAACACCTACGTCCAAAGTTTAAAACAAGGCAGGATAAAACTACCTCACAAACACATCATCACCTAGAAAATTCCGTCACTTGATTTTCTTTTCTTAGAAAAGCTCGCATCCCGATTCCGAGAAGAGGGAAACGAACGAACGACCCGAACTAAAACTGACCCCCGACAAAACGTCAGGCAACTGCAGGGTACAACGGGAAGGCGAGACAAGGAAAGCCGCCACCAAGGGGACAGACTGACTGTCGGTTGGTTGGTTGGGTTAGTAATCTTTGCCAAAAATTGCGAAGCTACGAACTATCTAGGCGACTATATAGTATTTAGTTGAAAATAGGCCAAATTTAACAACCCTCTTGAATCATTATTAAAAATAAAATTTACATACGAATAATGGAGGGGAAAACAGCGTTTATAATCAATAGAAGCGTACTCCTTCAACAAACAAGTTTTTCCCAGAATTTTAATATAAATACACCGAAAATAATAATTGAAACTAAGGAACAAAAACAACCCAAAACATTTACAGCTAAACCAAGAAGTGATATCTAGTTTACTAGGGAGCCAGTCGCCCTTTCAAAATACATGGGCTTGGGGGACTAAAAGGAGGCCGGGTATTCCGCCTCTCCTCAGTCGGAAAATACGTAATTTCCGTCATTCGCGTCACGCTGACGTGAGTTTTCAAGAACCAATGATTTGTTGGTTGTAATTTAGAGGGGCGGGGATTAACTCCTGATCTGCGTTTGGACTGGAGATAAAGCTGGAAATGTGGCGAATTTATACCTTCCCCTAATAAACTAGATATCGCTTCTTGGCTAAACCAAGCAGATTGATCCAAAAAAGGCTGGTAGGGCCTAAGTACAGTGGGTTCTATGGACAATCAATTCTTAGTCGAAAATGGTCCATTACTTTGTGCTCTAATTGCCATCGTTTAGAAATTATGCTTAGTGTTTTACGGATGACCCTTAATAAATTTTGCATTGTTGCAAAAATGTCATAGAAGTTATATTTTCGACTCAAAATCGATTTCCCCTAGAACCCCACTGTATTTCGATCCCACAACCACCATTTTCGTAACCAATTTTCAAGGGAAAATTACAGAGAAAAGATGAATTTATCTTTAAAATCACCCTGAACAGAAATTTAGACGCACCAGCGATGTACAATACCCCATGAATAAAATTATCCCAAACTTCAAATATTTGCCATAACCCCTAATAGACAAAAAACAAGATGAGAAAAATTATTTCCAAAGCAGAAAAATAAGAAATTTGACTGGAGCATAATCGAAATAAAAGAAATCTGTCTAACAACTAGTCCCATAATTTTTCCGCAAACGTGTTCACTCCTTGAAGCTAATTATGAAATTAATTAGCGAAATTACTTTCAACCCTTCCAGGTTCCTCCTCCTCATCTAAGAGGTTGACGTTTCCGAGTCTATACCCCGAGGATATGTGCATTCAGAAATATGATGAGAGGGAAAACCCCTAAAACCCTCTCTACTAAAATTTTGTTTTCATCCTATACGCTTTTATGACTAAGAGAAGAAGTATATAATACTTCTCTTCGACGAGAGAAGTGTACCCACAACAAAGCTGGGTTATTATAACATGATTCTTCCCAACATCATTTTACATTTTGAGCAAAGTTACTAAACCGAATCACATACGCGATAAATAGTTCCCTCATCATTACTCCAATAGTGCTTAACTATTTGACAAGGCCTGCTGGTGGATTTTTGTCCCGCGTCAGGGATAGATTTAATTTAAGAAGTAGGAATGGAGAACAGAGTAATGTGGGCGCGCGTCAAAATCCCGGACCCCCTTCCACGGGACGGAGGGTTATGAAAGAAGAGGCGGGTCATAGCGACAGAGGTAAAAAGGAATTACGTATTTTCGCCGTCAGCAACGTTATCAAAACGTAGTTTAAGTGAGCCAATAAGATAATTTAAACTTTTCGGTACGCGTTGGAGGGTGGGGCTCTATACTGGGCTATGAGTCGGACTGAAGTAAATACTAACCGTTCTACATTCCAGCTGCTATAATTACATCTAACCCTGATTCCCCCTAGCACGGTGCGATGCCGATCTGAACTTTGATGAGAGCGGGAGAGCAAACAAAAAGGGATCCTTCGTCTGGGAAGAATCATGGTACATGACTGAAGCATTAAGAGAATACAGAGTGTCATCCTTCTTCTATTATCCCCTTCTTCTAAGAGTTATCTAGTACTTTTACAATATATACAGAGGCTAAAGTGTATAGACCATGAACATCCCTTGATTTTTAGGTTTTCCCTATTTCGGTACAGCAGACGGCGCCTTAGGCGGGCGGGGGGGAAACGGGGTTTAGAAAGGGGTCCAAGGATGGGAAGGAATTTTCAGGGATCGATCAGAGGTTGCTCTTGAGCTTCCAGCATCCCTCAAACTTATCCCTGGATAAATTTTTATTATTTTTCTTCCTCAGTCCAGTTTCTTTATTTTCTTATTTATTTCCTTATATAAGTCGTTTGTGTCCCAATGTTAGAGGGGAAAGTATATGGGACTTTTTAGGTAAAAAATATGAGATAATGGTGTACTGCATCCTTTATGGTTCAGAACTCGTATAAAAGCTGAGAACATTCAAGGGGGCTACGACGTCGTCGTCATCTCGGGTTTTTTCACCCTATTATATCCGGTTCACTGACGCATCACCGCCATATTGGCATGGGGGGGGGGGGCTCATAGAAACCTATTCATATGTTCTCGAGCCTTATATGGGTTCTAGTTCAGATACATAAAAAACAAGAATTATTATATTGAAAAGCAGTTCCAATAGATGAACGGGAAAGTATGGTATTTCATCCCCGGCCTGAGCTGAAGCTAGATCATAAAATGTGTTCCGTAACTTTGTCACTGGTTACAAACTGGAGCTTGTCATGAAGTGACGTAGGTCATATATTCGAGGTAAAGCGACGTCTGGTGAGGCGCTGTCAAAGACTTAGTACAGACTAAATAGCAAGAAGGACTGCAAAACCGAGTGTAGTCAATTCTCACGTCGTTCTCGGACTATAGCTCTCAGTAAGTCTCTAGTAGTGCCAGACTTATGGAACATATCTTATGATCATATGAAGCGACAGACGCGTATTAATCTAGGGACTAGGCCAAGAGGTTCGAATGCGACAGTTGACATATGACGAGGGCAGCTGACGCGCGTGTCTAGGTCTAAACATCTCTACTAAATATCAGAACAATAATTAGTCAATAAGGGGTCTTTCACTTTGTAATATTGCGCGCCATTTTGAGGGAAAAGTGGATGGAATCGTTCTAAAGTCTGCATCTCTCTGTCTTAAAGAAAAGAGATGAGATGGAGTGGTATTGATGGGCGATCTGCGGCAAGATAGGTCTCCCATATTACCTTGCGGTTAGGTATAGGGTGGTGGCTGCGGGACTGCCAAAAACGTAACAGGACTCTATACCTAACCGCGAGGTACTATGGGAGAACATGTCTTCGTTGCCATAGATTAGGATACAAAGGAAAGGTTATAGGTATGGATCATTCAAAACCATCTCGCATCTTAAGTCTTTCCTACACCCAAATTTTTTGTTGATAACCAAATTATACCACCAAGTTGCCATCACGCTACCCTTATATCTGCTAAATATTGACCCACCCATATGGCTTCTGTAGCAGACTATTTTTAATCCCTTAGTTCAAAACATAGGATATAAATTCCATTACATTTTATCTCCAACGAAAAAATAATAGAAAAATTATCTTTTCATTTTAATCACCTCGGAAAACGTTTCGCAAATTACATAAAAATATTAATATTTCTAGAGCTTCCTCCTCAACAGGAAATACTTTTACTTCAAGCAACAGCCTTCTTAGATAACATCCCACCTCAGCTTGTATCCGCAGTAGCCCCAGATGATGTCACTAACTAGTAGTATAACGTCACCCCCTATCTTATCCCCAAAATCTAAAAATGGGAGAGCTAGCGACTTTTCATAGGAAATTCCTCTACTAAGCTCGTCTCGTCTAATGCTTGGCAATAATTTCTCGGAATATTCATTTTTCGGGCTTAAACTACCGCTTTTAAAATTTTTGATAAGTTTGACGGCGGGGGTTTCAAACAAAATTAAATGAAGTGGAAAAAGTTCCGAAGCTCGCTCAGCAAGAAGATAAAAATCTGTATGGACGTAAGCCACGCTTGCCACATAATGTAAACATGCATAAACTGCAAGCAAAAAGCGATATCTCGTTTACTAGGGAGTAGGTATAAATTCGCCACATTTCTAGCTTCATCTCCAGTCCCTACGTAACGGAGGTCCGGAGTTAATCCCCTCCTCTAAATTACAAACAGCATCTCATTGGATATTGAAAACTCACATCAGCGCGACGCGAATGACGAAAATTACTTTGTATTTTCCAACTGAGGGGAGGCGAAATAGCCTGGCCTCCTTTTACCCCCCCCCCCCCTTGTATTTTGAAAGGGCGACTGGGACTATGGCGCGCGAATACTTAGGCATCTTATAACTTCTCCCTAGTAAACTAGATATCGCTTCTTGCTGCAACCAAGGAATATTTTAGATATTTTATAAAATACTTTGAAATATATATTTAATTCAGTTTGCGATTAATTAAGAAGATTTTAAATCCGTTATCAGAGTGTTTAAAATCAAATAATAACTTTAAAAGTCAATTAAATTAATGAAGGACTTAATTTAAAAGTGTAAAACAAGAACCTAAGGCAGGCTTCGAAACAAGACAAGTCTAAAAGTCCAAACCAAGTTAATTATTTAATTCGTTAAACCTCTTTTATAATTTAAATCCCGATCCTACTTTAAAAATTCCAACTTAAATACATTGGGTAAGGTGAACTGGTCCTATGGACTTGTTTAATTATTCAAGCCTAAGTTATTTCAGTTTTTGATTAATTAGAATTACTTATGAAGATTTTCAATTCTATACCATAGAGATGGAAATCAAATAATAAATTTAAACGCCAATAATTAAATCCAAGCATTTAATTAAAAACCAGAACCGGGGGGGCATTTGTTAAAGTTTCGAATTTGTCAAGAAAGCTGCAATCAAGAAGTCTCACGAGACAATTTTGTCAACAAGAGAGCTAAGAAAGACGTAATAACGAGTCCAATTGAATTAACTTCAATTTTACATCACGAGTATTAAATTTAGAATGTAATAAATACATCATAAAAAATTCTCAAGGTCTAACTAACTCTAGTATATTTACTTAAAGATCAAGTCTAACCTAAAAATAATTTTTAAGTCTTTTCTGTTTAAGTATTAGTGAAAAACCCCAACCCTCATTACGATTTCTTTACACCTAATGAGACTTGCACTTTAAGACGAAGGTACATTCATGGTATGAAAGAATATCATTAAGCAGTGTTATTAAGGTCAAGTATGTAATTACATAATTTGAGTCTAAAGACTTACAACCACCCTTAAAAGAGGTAGAATTAGAAATTGTGCTAAAATAAAAAAAAAACTGTGTCCCAAAGACTGGAGTAATTTTCAGTTAAACCGAACTAAACTGGCTTAGAAACTAAGGAATTCGTAGATGTTAGGCAAATACCGCTACAGAATGACTATGTACGCGTTCATTGAATAACCAATTAAAGGAATCTAACATTCGAATCGTAATCTTACTCAGAAGGAAACTCAACTAAAATAAAATAAAATCTCCGGAAATGGGGTCAAGAATTTCTTTATCAGGGTTCGTACAAAATTTTTGGAATGAAATTCCCTGACTTTTCCCTGACTAAATTCCACAAATTTCCCTGACCATTTGCAATAACGTACATGGCGAACGTATATGAAAACCAATCTATATTCACTCAAATAATTTTTGCACGAGTTATTTTTATAAAAATTAGCCAATTAATTGGTTTAAATTTAATTTAAAGTAAACCATAAATAACCTGAGCGAGCGAAGCGAGCTCTGCGAATTTGGGGCTTTGCTCAAATCTCAGACAAAACTTTTTCTGGTCACCATTATACTTTAAATTTCCCTCCAATATATTTTTCCCTGACATTTCCCTGACTTTTTAGGTCCATTTTAAATTTCCCTGACTTTTCCCTGACATTTTAGGCCCATTTTCAATTTCCCTGACTTTTCCAGGTTTTCCAGGTTTTCCAGGTCGTGTACGAACCCTGTTTATTTACGATAAATTTATCTAATTACTAATTAAGTAAATTAGCGGTTTGGTTTCAGGCCCACGATAGTAAAGAAGTCGAAATAAAAACCTCTCTAAATTATTTAAATTTAGTTTCCAGATTAAGCCTAATACCACATCTACATCATTAAAGAGAAACTTAATGAGTAGAAAACCGCAGAGAATTATTTAGGAAGTTTCATATGCCGATATTTACACAAGCTTCCGGAGGGTCCTTGATCTAACCGGGGATAAAAACTAATAAGAACTATTTTGAACTTTACTAGGATTAAAAAAAAAGGGGGGGGGTGTTTACTCAGACTACTCATGGTATTTCCAGATTAAACAGAAACAAAGGAATTAAGTGAAAAACAATAGTCGCCGCTTCTGTCCTTCGAAAAATAGTTTGGCATTATTCCAATTGTCTAATAGCCTCGATTTCGCGCCTAAGATTCTACCCCCCCCCCCCCCAAATAATAAAAAAAACTCCAATTCTTCTCTATTTAAAACAATTAGAGAAGCCTATTCTTTTATAACGTTAAGGACGAATAATAATGAAACGCCCATCTTAATTACTGTCCTCTCTGATTGTAAATGGAGATGGTCCTACATGAAGGCCCACGATAATCCGTTGAGATCATCAAAAGGATTAATGATAACAAAAAATAATCGTCACCCTTGACCAACTTCAGTTTCTTTCTTTTAAATATTATCAATAGTTTTCAGTTTATAATAATATCATTTCACTTAATTTAATTGCGTAAAAATAATTGGAATTATGTAAGGTTAAGGCCCAATGCAGTGGGTCCACGCCGGTTAACGTCACACCCCTTTCCTCCACTTCCTCCCCCCCCCCCGGGGTGTTATAATCGCCCTGACCTTTTGGTACTGGTAGTCCTAAGCCTTTGTCAGATTTAATTTAATACCCACGTAAAATAAATCACAATCGATGAAATATTACCTTACAATGATTATTACAATAACAAAGATTCCCGTTATCTTTTTCTGACAAAAATACCGAAGCACGCATTTCATAGATTTTGACGGTTCTCTCGTGTTTCTATTCCCTCCCCCTTTCCCTCGGTGAGCGCCTTCGAGCGAAGATTCCTAAGCCTTTGTCCCCCATTACTATAACCAGCCTTCCCTTTGAAACAAAAATTAACATAAAATGATAATTACCTAATTTCGCCAGCTAATTCGTTGTATTCCAGTTGATGATTAAGTTGATTTTAGGGTTAAATTTGTGCACTTTTAGATTAAATGGGCCTAATTACAAACAATAAAACAGCGATGAAACGGCGGCAACACGCTTACACTCGAGTAGAGACGCAAAACTGAGCCGCTTTTTCCACTTTCGGCCGTGGATAATTTCGTGGCGCTAGCAGCCTACCTATGCCGTCACCTAATTCAGCCAATAAGAATGCCAGCTTCAAGAAAATAGGGTTTAAAGTCGTCTGCTTAAACTTTGACGTAGAAAATAAGGGGCAAAGTTGGCTTCCTCGCATGTTATAAAATTTAATCCGTGTTTATAATTGAAGTTAAATTACAATTACTATGGAAGACGATGGACCAATTATATATGGACTGGAATTTCAAGTAATTTCATATTTTCATACTAAAAATTGCAGAGTAAATAATATATTAAATATTTGCATAGGCAAGAACATTGGCTTCCCAGGCTGCGGAGATGGAAAATGTTAGTTTTCTTGTTGGTACACAATCATTAAAGTTTGAAAATCAAGTTCACCAGCTACAGTACGACGAGGAGCACAATGTCATGACTAAAAACGTATTTTTACATCCTGCTGGAGAGTTATGGCACATGAGTACATCCCCAACTAATCCTGAACTTTTAGCAACGTGTTATAATCACATAAGTAATTTTACTGACTAATTAATGGGTAAATAATCATATAGGCCTATTTAACGGATTAAATTAAATTTACAGCTCAGGATAGCAAATGCGAAATGTCTTGTTCAATTTTGAAAATTCCCAATTCCCAACAAACAAATGATACGTCTCCCAGTGAAGAAAATAGCTCTTTACCTTCATTAGAACTAGCTAGTAAACTAGAAACTAAGGAATATGGACAGGAAGTCAAAAGGTAATATAAATCAGTCAATAAACTATCTTTAAGAATATTTAATAATCCTCTTAAAATTTAGTGCAATTTGGAATCCATCTGATGGCAAACAAGTTATAACGCTTGTTGATAGTACCATACTACTTTGGGATATTGATGATAATGGATCTGCAACTGTAAATAACTCAGGGGTGTGCGAGTACTCGTTAAGTTCGAGTACTCGGTTCGAGTATCGAGCCGAGTACTCGACTCGATACTCGATAACAACACATTGAGATACTCGAGACAGATTCGAGTAGCTTTTTAACATTTTAAATACTCGACAAATACTCGAGTCCGAGGCTTACAACTATAGCAGACGATGAGTTCATGATCATTTATTTTGAAAATCACCTGTTCAATGTTTAATTGATCACTAACAATCTTTTTGAACTAGTTCGATGTTAGATAATTGAACATCTTCGTTATTTTTAAGAAATTTACAAAATGGCTACTCGACAAGTCAATATTTGAGACTCGATAATTACTCGAAAGAACCAAAATTTGACCTATCTAAATACTCGATACTCGAAAGTATTTTTGAGACTCGGCTCGATACTCGATAAGAAATTAGTTTCGATAAAACGGGACTCGCACACCACTGAAATAACTAAAACTAAATCTTTTTCCTAATTCATCAAAAATATTTGTTTCCCTACAGTTGGTGACTTCTCTAAACTCTCAAAGCAAACAAAAATCCAAGCTTTTAGCTTCACGTTGGAATCCCCATCAAAATTGTACAGTTGTAGCCACAGCGGTTGATAATTCCGTTAAAGGATGGGATTTAAGAACATCTCAACAAGTTTGGAGCATTGAAAATGCTCATAGTCCTTCAGTTAGGGAACTAGACTTCAATCCAAATCGACAATACTACCTAGCAACATGCGGTGACGATTGTCAAGCCAAATTTTGGGACATTAGAAACCCAGGAACACCCGTTCTCATCCTTTCCGATCATTCCCATTGGATCTGGAGCGTTAGATATAACCATTTTCACGACCAACTAGTCCTAACTTCTAGCAGCGATTCCAGAGTTATTTTATCAAGAGTCGCTTCAATTTCATCTGAACCATTTGGACATTTAGTTGAAGATGAGGAAAATGTCATTGAAAATGAACAAGAGAAGTATGATGAACGGTTCTTTACGTAGACTTGAATGACCTATTTTAACCATTTTTCAGACAAATACAGCGAGATGGAGTTATAATGACTTATGAGGAGCATGAGGATAGTGTTTACGCTGTTGAATGGTCAACAGCGGATCCTTGGTTGTTTGCTTCGTTAAGTTACGATGGAAGAATTGTAATAAACAAAGTTCCAAGATCAGAAAAATACAGAATCTTGTTGTAAAATTTTATGAATTGAATAAAGATTTGATTATTTAATACAATCAGACTTCTATTTATTTTATTTTCAGTAACGCATTTTTAAATTTAGATTAAATTAAAACCAATAAGATATAACATCGAAATAAACGTCTAAATTTATCATTAAAACATCTCTAAACATAAAATGACTTTTTTTGAAAGATCTCAAAAAATGAGTAGGAAGATGGAGAAAATTTGGCATCCTAGTTATTTCAACAATTAATTTTTTAACTTAAGGTGGAATTCATAAACGTCGGACGCAACGCAATTTAATACAGGCAAAGGCAGGGCGTCGTGCGCAAACTTCCGCCTTTTGCGCACGACGCCCTGCCTTTGCCTGTACTAAATTGCGTTGCGTCCAACGTTTATGAATTCCACCTTTAATAAGCAAAAGGTGGAATAAAAAGCTATTTTTGACTAGATTAACGAAGAAAGGAGGAAAAAACAATAAAAGAGGGACAATTTATCTATTTTAAGTACGGGTTTGCGTTTTTGTTGAAAAAATAGTTATAGTTTCTTTTTGAATTAGGAATTTTTTCATTTCCTAAGGCACCTTTAACCCCCCATGGTTTTTGGTCATAAATTAAAAGATAACCCTATTACGTTTAGGAATAAAGTCATGGAAGAACTCCTGACAAAAGCGTGAGATTGATGAGAGGAGAGATCAATTTTCATATCCCATTGGATTTTGAGACTGCCATCTCCAGGTATCTTTGCCTTTATCAATAAAAGACACGATAACTCGGAGACTTATGATGGAATTCATAAACGTCGGACGCAACGCAATTTAGTACTGGCAAAGGCAGGGCGTCGTGCGCAAACGTTTGACTTTTGCGCACGACGCCCTGCCTTTGCCAGTACTAAATTGCGTTGCGTCCGACGTTTATGAATTCCACCTTTAAACACAGATTGTAGGTAGTAGTAGGCTTAGGCTACAGAAATATAAAGCATTCTTACACATATCATGAAGAGAAAGCTCGGCTTTCCATCCTAATTCCTCCTCAGCCAGTGAGCAATCAGCGTAAATTTGATCCACATCCCCCGCGCGACGTCCTACAATCTTATAAGCAATCTTTACCCCTGTTGCTTCTTCAAAGGCATTAATGATCTCCAAGACTGTGTTTCCCTGACCGGTACCTAAATTATAAATCTAAACCACCCAAACCAAACAAGGTTTTTCAGTGCCACGTCAAACCATCCAAAAAAGGGGGTGGTGAAATGTACTTTATATCCAGATGAACTGTCTTCCATTAGTTTATTCAACGCGGCGATGTGCCCTTTAGCTAGATCCATGACGTGAATGTAGTCCCTTAATCCAGTTCCGTCCCTAGTATCAAAGTCATTGCCAAATACTTGCAACTCTTTACGACGTCCAACTGCAACTTGGGCAATGAATGGCATGAGGTTATTGGGAGTTCCTTGTGGATTTTCACCCATTTTCCCGGAAGGATGAGCACCAACAGGATTGAAGTAACGTAGCAAGAATACTTTCCATCCCTTAATTAATAATTCATCCTCATTTCAGAATTCTTGTTTTTCGGTACCGGGAGTGAGTGTGGGGGGGGGGGTGGAATAGTTTGTACCTTCTCTGATATGCATAAATCTTTCAATATCTCTTCAATAAAGTATTTTGTACGTCCGTAAGGGTTTGTTACATCCATTCCTGTTTGGTGTTTTTCATCAAGAGGCAAATAATGGGGTTTTCCATAAACAGTTGCCGAACTAGAGAAGACAAAATTTTTGACTCCCTCTTCTTTCATAACCTATCAAAACTCGTTAATATTAGCATTTTGAATAAATTATTCATTTTTTTTCACGGCTGTTGTACCTCTAAGAGGTTAACAGTTCCTCCCACGTTATTTTTATAATAGTCTAGCGGTGTTTTCATTGATTCCCCTACAGCTTTCAATGCAGCGAAGTGTATAACACAATCAATTTTATGCTGTAGTAAAATTAAAATTAGTAAAAAGATTTACTACATTAACCAGGAATTAACCTTTTTAAATACAGCCGCAATGGCTTCCTTATTTAACAAATCAACTTCATAGAATGAAACTTTTTTCCCAGTCAATTCTTCGACCACCTTCAAACATTTGGGTTTTTCACCACCCTTTCCTTAATGGGGTTTTAATTTTATACAATACTTAGCAACTGAAAGGGTGTAACTGCAAAGATTATAAGTTCGAGTTTACCAGGAGTCGCGTTCACAAAGTTATCAACCACAATAACATCATCATAACCAGCATCGAGGAGTTCCACTAGACAGTGAGACCCAACATATCCAGCTCCACCAGTCACAAAAATTGTCTTTCCCATTGCTAAAATAAAAATACTATACCGTTAGGCCTAAATTAAAGCTAAATTAAAAAATATTGGGCTTTAACCGATGGTTTACACACTTAGTTTCTAAGTTCCTACTGAAATTTGTTGTAAGTTGCCGCGGTGGTTGTTGTTGTAGTTGTAGGCTTGTAGCTGGAAAAGTCCAAGGCCTACCTACCTAAATTTCGATTGCGTGGCTTTTCTAATAAGTGCTTTCGTGTCATATTATATCACTACTATATTTATAATAAACGCGCGATTACGCGTACATTTTGCTGATAATCCTATCAATGATGAAATTCAAATACCCAAATTTTGGCCAAGGACATATTCTCATGTAGGCCTTGGCTATAGTCAGTACTCTCCTCTTCTTTCTATTTCAAGGTCAAGGAACCGATACCACCTTTGATCTTTCCCGATTCCCGTTATACCGATGATAGATATAGTGGTGGGAAATCGGCAGTCTTTGATCTTAGCACTGTCTGGCTGGCTGTTGGTTGCGACAGTTCGCGGCTAGACTGCGGTGACACGTGGTTAATTAAATTTTGACATAAGGCATTGTCATGAAATTTGAATTTTACCGTTTACCCTTTTAAATACGAACGAAAGTTTCAAAATTTTAAATATGAATTTGAATGAACGTTATCCAGAGGCGATTGAAGAATTGTGTTTGCAAATAAACGCAAATTTACTCGAACTAATTTCTTTTAAAAAATGGAACGAAATTCAATTGCCAGATCTGGATATTTTAAAAGCTCAATTAAGTTTGGCACATTCACCTAATTCCTCATCCGCGTTACAAAATGAATTTCTAGTGTCTAGCTTATGCGAAACCGCGCTGACGGCAATTTTAATTGACACTCTTCAATCAAACGACGTGATTAAAAATTCGCAGGTATTTTACGCAATATGCGATCTTTTCACATTAGTTTTGAGCAAATATAACGTCAATGGGCCAAACCAAAATAATTTCGATGAAATCTTGGGTCGCTTGGAAGAAACATTACTTTTTGTATGGGAGAATGCCAAAACCTTGAATGAACAGAAAATTTCCATCAATTTACAACCATTTCTCTATCTTATAAAAGTACTCGTTACTTTCTGTCAACAGAACGAAATCGACAATTTATTAGAAACACTAGGAAATTTAATTTTTGACGTAATAGCTCAAGGAGATGCAACTTCTATTATATTTATCATTGTTCGAATCTTCCCCCTCTTACGCAACAATTCCTTAATATGCGAGAAAACCTGGAAGCACATCGCAAATTCTTTAGACGAAGAACACCACGTTGACATTTTAGAAAAGCATTCTACTCTAATTACTATTCTATGCTGTCTCTGCGACCACCATTTTGCTTTAAATCGCGACATAGACCGCCAAGATTGCTGCGGTTTTAATCTTCACCATGAAGTATTATTCTGGAAAGTTTTGCATCTAGGTTTTTTGAGCAAAAACGCAACTACTAGAAAAAGGGCCATGTACATCATGAAAAGAACTCTAGACCTCTGTTTATCAGAAGGGAAATGTTTCGCAGTTAACTGTCCTAAAAGCCCAAAACACTTTATCTTCTACTGGGACGCTTCAATGTCCGAGTCCATGTCAAAATTATGGACTGATTTTATCTTGATATTAGAAGTACTTGAGGAAAAGCAGGTATATAGATCAGTTTAGCGAACGAAAGTTCAAATTGCCACGTACGTCAAACTATCTAATTTATAGGCTCACGTAATCAAACCAATATTACCCAAATTGGACAAATGGTTACAACACACTGAGGAAAGAAAAAATCCCGAATACAATTTCATAACTCACCCAGATTGGCTTTGGATTATATGCCAACGAATGTTAAACCACGAAAACAATTTCGCTACAAGATGGATTATCAACTGGTTACTGAACACGTCGTTTGTCCAGGATGATAAATACTTCCACGAAAGTTTAATTGATGTAAATTAAAATTAACTCATATAATTTACATCGTAATTAAACCGAACTTAAATATCCCCTTAGTTTTCATCTTACCACTTATTACCAGCTTTAAACGATACTTCTCGTTACATTAGGTGATGCAATAATCGCAAAATTAATTAAAAACCCTAATAACACGGATAATTATAATTAATCCCTCAGAGAACAAGATGAACCATGTAACTTTCTAAAAACTGGAGATCTTCTAATTACTTTCTATAAAAACCTTTTCGATACCGACGAGATTAATGGTAATGATTTGAAGCTTTAAAAAGAAATCTCGTCAAAATTTAATAATATTTGGTCCAGCGCAATTATTTAGTCAGTTTCTGAATCAGCTTTGTCAAATTCAATGGGGAAGTGTACCACTATTTTACATAGTGAACGCAATTTCATCCTTACCCTCAAAACCCTATATCGGATCGAGGGGAATAAAGCTGCTTAGGTAAAACAAAACCCTCGTAGAAAATTATCACGAAAATTCATAATTAACCTTTCAGGGAATTGTTACTTAAAGTTCTGCGAACCCAAGAACCTCTTTTAAGAGGCGCTATTCAATGCAAGGTTTTGAATTTAACATTTCACCTGATCAATTCTGTAAGGGTCACGTTTTAAAGGTCTCTTTCCTTGTACTTATTACAAGTTCTTTAAATTTGTAGAAAGAAGTTACCTACACCGAATTGTCACACTTCCTAGCTGTATTTAAACAATCTGAGAGTTTTAAAAGGGGTACGGCTCAATGGCGGGACGTGGTACAATGGCTTCAAAATCACTTTATAAAGAGTGCTCACAACCTGAACGATACTTTAGCCGTAAACCGCGCTTTAGAATTCTGCAAAGACGAAGTGGAACATTTATATCAAAATGATATTCCGGAAGAAAAAGATTTAGGTAGGGGTAAAAAAAGCGATCTTTTAAATTTGTAGACTGATTAACTAATTATCTTGTAGAAAGTAACGCTCCTTTGATAGTGGACAAAGTAGAATGCAACCGTTTGGCCCGAATGATAGTTCTAATAGCAGACGCGACTAACGCTTCGAACTTCAGTTGGCGAGATATCTTCATAGAAACCACAGACATAATGATAACGGCTCATTCTAGGGCTTACATGTCCGGTTGGAAATTTGATAAAGCCATACAATTTCTCAACGCGATACTCCAAGAAGGAAAATCTTTCAAAACCTCAGAGGGTTTAAAAAAATCCGTCATTTGTCAAGCAATTATACGTTTGATTGATATGTCTAGTGAAGATATTTTAGGATACTTGGCTCTTAAAGCCATTAATTCCAAAGTAGGTTTTTGGTTAAAGAAAACAGATTCCCATCATGGCATGTTACGTTATTAATGCCATAATTTCGGGCAGATTTCCGAAGAACTAAACCTCTACATTACAACAATAACATTGCTTTTGAAACAGGAAGAGTTGACGTCTTCTATTCCGACATTTTTATCAAGAATAACTCATATAATTCGTCCCATTTTACACAATAAAGTATGTTGTCAGCCCCCCCCCTCCTCCCAACAGTGTACTACCCTCGATGTGTTTATTCAACAATCCCCACCGACTACTTTTATGTGACTGTTCCTTTAACATGGGACACTTCATCTAATTTTGCAGTTCTCAATCCCCTATACCTTTTGCGCTTGGCGTTGTTTGTCTCTGGGTTGTTCCTTGGCTCCTGAATGTCCTCAGGAACTTGTTGCCAATACTCTTTCACTCATTTCCAATATAATTCAGTCCGAAGCGATTTCCGAATTGATTTCCAAGCCAAAACAACTATGGTTCGTTAGGTTTATCTGCGAAAGAGCGTCGTAGTCGGTCAGCGTTGAATAACAATTTCCCTCATAAAAATAGCACCTCTCCAATGGAAAAGCAATTGTCCACAATTGCTCTGAGCAGTTGCTGGACATGTATCCACTGGTACTTGACCCATCAAAAAATTGACGCCAAAACTGCTCATCATTTAGCTCATTTATCGTTGGAAAGCTTCGAAACTGGGTCCCACGATGTTTTGATTCCGGTTTTGAAGTCCCTGAAGCATCTACTAACTTCGGTACTTAACCCAACCCTCCACGTCGCTCACCTTCTCAAATTAACTTAACTATCCCATATCTCGCAACAACGCAGATAAAAAGCAAGACTGTGGTTCTCGATTGCTTGAAAATGAGTTGGAGCACTTGTATGGAAGTTAAAAAGAACGAGTTATACAGGCCAGCTTTAAAAACGTTCATTTCGGCCGCGTACGATCCTGATCTAATGACTCAGTACACGGAATACTTAAGAATCAAGGCCGATGAGTTTCACAGTATTAGCGAAGGTGCTAGTGGCATTTTCAACATGCTAGTTGAACATTGCCTAACCCGTTGGATGGAATGCGAGTTAATCTACCTCGAAATCGAACCTTATTTACCGATGATGCAAAACGCCGTCATTTTTGGTTCAGTTCATCGTAAAGATCAAAGAGCCGTCGCTGATTTGTCCAAGTACATAGCTTCTTTCGAAGATAAAATTTCAACTAATGTCTTGGTTAAAAGGTAAAGGTACTCGCGCGATAACCGTGTTTTTTTCAGGTTTAAACCCTAAAGATGAAACATCTTTTATAGCGATCATCTATCAGATTCGGAAACTAGATGTTTGGGAATGGCGTTCATTTTGCATCTTTCCGAAAATAACCCGGAACACGTTCAGATAGCCTGCCATTTAGCTAACGAGTTGATAGCCAAAGATATTCAAGTAACTGCCGAGAGAAAGAGGCATTTTGGTAACTCTTACATCCATCGGGTTAAAAATCGCGCTTGGCAAGTGATACTTTTACTAGAGCATTTACTTCGTCAGGTATACCTCCAACCACATAGCGTCAAACCAACACCTTATAATTTTTTTTTTAATCCCTTCAAAGAAAACGCGACAAGAGGTTCTAAATGTAATATACGAAACTTTGGCTGAGGAATCTCAACAACCTTCCGTTAGATATTTACAAGAGTGGTTTGTTACACGGTGCTTACACTCTCAACCCGATTTGCTTCCCGAATTCATTCTAGTCATGAATAAGGTTCATTATACACCTCTAAATCGAAACTAAATTAGTTTCTAACCTTAATTGCATTTGCAGTCTGCGCAAAAACGCGTTGGTTGCGTCGCGTCATACTTAGCTATCATCGTCCAACTAACAAAAGGACTTAAAAAATCAGACGAAGTGAAACTAAGAGATTTTGCTAATATTGTTTTGCCCTGGTGTATGGGTCAGCATTTTACAACTAGGATTTACGCTCACGTTGCGTTCAGTAAGATTTGGAGTAAAGCCGAAGAGTTAAAAATGGAAAATTTTTTGAAAGAGTTTAGAGTCATACATGACGCCTTGATTTTTTGCCTTGATAATGGGTATGGCATTGATTAATTTTAAATAAGTTTCTAAGTCCCAATGCAGTGCAGCAAGCAATATCTTTCTTGTAGCAACGCATCGAGAAACATCAGTCAGATGTTGCAAGACTTTTACTTTAGAGTATTTAATCCCGAGGGTGATTTTTGTTTGGAGGTAAATTGTGTTTGTTCATTGACACTTTCCTCGTAACATTGTGGGGTATTTCTATTCTAGACAATTTTCTACATTCTTCCAAAATTAACCAAACTATCGAGTGACGAATGGATTGAACCCGACTTGATTGCCAAAACGATGGTCAAATTAAAACTGACCCAAAATATAATCCCAATTTTTAGTCACAATGTCGAACTCAAAAGTTTAGAACCAGGAGCATGGGTGGCCAAATCTAATTGTATACTTAAAATCTTTCAGCCGAGGGGGTAGACACTTTGGATCTCTTTGTACACCTGAGTTCAAAAGAGTTCAGCTTTGACAGTGCATTGAGTTCAAAGCCTTCGGAGCTCAGAATTCAGCTTTGACAGTGCATTGAGTTCAAGACATATTGTACACCTGAGTTCTCAAGTGTCTACCCCCTCGCTTTCAGCCACGATTAAACTGAACTGCAATTACTAAGACATACTTTCTTTAGGGTCTAATTTGGAACCCATAAATGAAGTCGGTGGTGATACTGGACTGAATTTTCAAAAGAAAGTCATTCCTTGGAAGCAAATGGTTCCGGATTTAAGTTCATACGAGGATGTCTTTGAAACCCGCGAAAGATCAAAATCAGACCCTGAAGGATTAATAGTGGTAGCTACCTTGATTGATAAAGCACCAAACCTCGGAGGTGAGAATTTAAAAGTTGTTTTTAATAAAAATAGTTGACATTTTGTTTGTTTTTGGTTTCTCGTTTAGGTTTGTGTCGCACTTGCGAAGTATTTGGAGTTTCGGAATACATTATTGGAAACTTGAGATTCGTAGAAGATAGACAATTTCAAAATTTAAGCGTTACAGCCGAAAAATGGATCAACGTTAAAGAAGTTAAACCTTTGCAATTGAAAGATTATTTGCTCGAAATGAAGCAAAAAGATTACGTCCTAATTGGTGTTGAACAAACGGCCGAAAGTAAAGTTCTAACCAATTACAACATTCCAAAGAAGTCGCTGTTGTTATTAGGGTAAGTCTATACTTTGAAAAATCATTCCGAAACTACAAATAATTCAATTCAATTCAAATTCTTTTCAATTTAGAAATGAAAAAGAGGGTTTGCCAGTGGAACTTATCCATCTACTAGACGAATGCGTCGAAATACCCCAACAGGGTGTTATTAGGTCATTAAACGTTCACGTTAGTGGCGCTATTCTAATATGGGAATACGCTCGTCAACATATCAACAATTTAAAAATATAACTGAATGTAAATCCCCCATTTAAAATATATAATAATTAATAAAGTTTCTTTTTGGTTTCCTAAACAAAGTCTCGTTAAATTTACGTTAAATAAAGCGGGCGGGGGAATGAAATTTAAGTAGTTATTTGCTGCTGCAATGTTTAAGGCTGCATTAGTGACTATTTATTATTATCCGAGGGAGTAACCACGTTAAAAAAATGTTTAATGCTGTAAGATGGCTTCTTTACCGACTGATTGGTAATAAAGAAAAGAAAGGAGAAAGAAATTGTTAAAGAAACGTAAAGAGTAAACTCAGTAAGATGCGCAAAATAAAGTTAAAATCTCACCACCTTGATCAATCTCTTCAAATTCTTCCTGGGTGACGCAGTCTTCTTTACTGGTGATTTCCTGACAGCTGCGTTGTTATTTCCTTTTGCATCAACGACATCCTTGCAATTCTCTTTCAAATTACAAGCAGAACTAGTAGAAGGTGTGGCAGTTTCCACTTTCTCGACATCGGCATCGGGCAAGGTTGTCTTGGCACCCAAATCTAATGTCCTCCTAATATTCTTACAAGCAGCTCCAGTAGCCATCAATTTCTGTTCTTCCAAAAGTCTTTTCTTCATGGACATAAAACTTTCGGTGCTGGGAGAGTTCAAGTTCCGTTTAAGGCTTAAATCACACAATGCCGGTCTACTCTGAGTCTGAGTTTTAACGGGAGTGTTTAAAGTAGGAGTCTTTGGTGGGGTTGGCGCGCAAGAAGTCTCTGATTGGGAGGCGTTGGTTGTTGGGGTGAACCATTGTGTTAATGCGCGAGAGTTCAATCTAGTTTTTGAAGTAGGAGTGACTGGTGACATTAGGTTGCTGGGAAATTGAGGGGTTGATTCCGAACGTTTTGGTGTTTTGATTGGGCATGAAATTTCTGGAAAGTTTTATTTTTAAAACATTTTGTTGATAAAAATTATGTATCTGGACTCGGGGTGTGCGGGGTACCCGCGCCCTGATGCCGGGAAAAATGATTTTTCCAACTATTTGGGTTGTAAAAACCGGGTTAAATGGGATAAGATGGATTGGAAATGATGACGGTCGACCTGCGTCACCATAATTATCCCAGTGTAACTCGCGCACGCCCCTACCTTCAGTAGGCAATTGTTAAGAGCTGAGGCATAGCGCCATTGTATTTGTATGAGACCTAGCCTCTATTTCTAATAGCGTTTTTCTTTGTGGTGATCCGAGCGCTCCGAAAAAAAAATCGTCTTTCATTGGGAAAAAACGAGCTGCTCCGAGACGGAGGCGCGTCTTACATTGGCCCAGGCGATCCCTCCCGGTTTGCTCCCGGATTGATCCCAACCGCTCCGACTCTATGGACGGATTGACCAAAATGGAGCGCCTGATGACGTCACAAAACCGCTCTGAAAAAACTTTGGTCTTTCATTGGGAGCAACTACATTCGGTCCTCCGAGCTAGAGCGGTGACGTAACATGAAAATATGGAGCGATCTCGGAGCGCTCTTAGGAGACCACAAAGGAAAACGCTATAAGACAGAGGCCTCCTTTAAGATTTCCTACTCTAAGAACCTACCTAAACGTTGGGGATGCTGGGAGGACTTCGGTGCAATAGGCGGGGGTACAGAGTGACGCATTATAGGTATGGGGGTTTCCACTCTGTCCCTCTCTACTTCAATGTAAAAATACTCGCCCCCCCCCCATTACAGTGTCAGGCTGATACAGATGTCCGGTTATTCGCGGGGGGGGGGGGCAGAAAAAATAAGATCCAGAGGTGAAAGGGGGGGAACCACCCACTATCCAGTTTAGAAAGACTCTGGAATTTTTAAGAATGACGAAATGTGGTGAAACACTGTTTCAAGGTGAAATTTAGTTCCCATAAGGTACGCGTTCAGTGGTAGTTTCTTTCTGAGACAGAGTAGAATCACCACACAGCGCGACACAACTATACACCCCGGTATCATCCCATTACCAGTATTCTGTGTTGAAATAAGACTAAGGGTTAAGAGAGAGAAAGCGACCCAAAAGTTAGGGAGAGCATCTAAGGGAAAGAAAGTGAGAAAGAACTAGAGAATTGAGATATAACAGTAAAAATAGTGTACTAAAGGGAAATTTTGAAGGAAGTATCTATTTATTTAAGCCTAAATACCCGAAAACATTTTGGGTACCCACCCCCATAACTATAGGGACTTGGCAGTACTACGTCATGCAACGTCAGGCTACCTTCCATTAGTGCTAAAAAACATGCCAGGAGGAGGGGCTTATATAGCTTTCATTCTGTTAAAAAAATACCATAATGGCGCTGGGGGCGGAGTTAAGCCTGAATTGCCAAGTCCCTATTCCTCTTAACTTTTAATAGCTGACAACCATTTTTCAACTAAGCCTAATTACCCAAAATACCCAACAAAAATTCAGTTACCCTCCATGATACCTGAAAACAATATTTTTGATTACCCGAACCTGATTCGAAATTGAAAAATCATCACTACCCGCGCACCCCTAATCTGGACGCCTTTTTTTTTACCATTTTGTTCGATTAGAACAGCTTTTCCTACAACTGGGTTAGCGGGAGTCGAGTTTGTCTCTTCCAAATTGCTAAGGCTCCAATTAAGAACTCTATCATCATCCGAACACGTTATGACCTAAAATTTTTGATTACAGTAATGAAATTACTCTGAAACAAAAGATTAATAAATTAGTAACTACGTTATACTTTTGTGAAATCTGACGGACACCATCCCACAGCCGTAACCTCAGCATCGTGACCACTAAGCCTTAAAACTGGTGGCCCTGGTTTGGACACTTTCCAAATATAAGCGTGAGTATCACTGGACCCACTAATGATATATTTTCCATCATGACTAATGTCCATTTTTACAAAGAAAGACCCGACTTTGTGACCATAGTATGTTGAAACTAATTTGGGCATCTTGTGACTGCATGAATACTGATAAATAACTCCGTCAGTGCAGTTAGCAAAGAAAGAGCTTTTATTTGGGTGTAAAACGAGGCTTGTACAGCCTAAAAAATATAATTTTAAAGGTTAGTGGGTTCATTAGCATTTAATTAAGTTGCTATCAATGCTGACCATGATAATTATTGCCATTTTCACAATATTCTATCTCAAATGGGGTAATAGGTGCCTTGTTACTCCCCTTTTGGGTGTTCAAGAACCTCAAATCCCATCCTTTGATTTTTCTGTCAGATGAACCGCTAGAGAGCAATGCGCTTTCATCTTGAAATTGAACGCAAGTAATACTGTTCCTTGGATTCTAAGTGACCAATTCAAAAGTTAACTTGGGCAAACTAAAAAAGGGACTAAATTATTTACATTAAATTGGGGAGTTCGAGCAATTCTTCTCCTTTTTAGTTTAGGAGTTCCATGAAGTAAACATTCATGCGCATCTCCAATAAAAAATTTGGGGTGACAAGTTATGCCTTCAGCTTTACAACGAATATCCCAAAGCATGATGTTGCCATCTCTAGATCCACTGGCAAACACATCTAAAGTCCAGTGATAATTAATTTTTTCATCTTCACATAACTGATTTCGGGTTCTTACTGGGGTTATTTGGGTGAATAGATAATGTTTTGATAGAACAACCGTGTCCTTTGCAAATAGCTAACTGTTGCTGACTTAGAACATCCCATAGAATGGCGGTTTTGTCACCAGAAGCAGAGATCAGTTTATCGTGACCCGCCCAGACCAGATCAAAAATGGCATTATCGTGTGCTTGCCATTCTAAATGATTTAACAGAAGAACCATCCGTGACTTCAGTCACCACAACAACATTAAGTTTTAGTTGTGTATAAAACTTTACCCTTTAAAAGACTCTTCTTGGGGGTTTTGTTAGAGTCTAGTATTATAATTTTTCCCTCTTCACTAGCTAATGAGAAAACGTTTTGATACCCTATGCTAGGACAAAATCGGCTTTGAAATGGAGGTACTACAGAAGATTCCTATAAATTATAACAGAGTTACAATCCATTTTAATCAGTTGACCTTGCAAGCTTCAACCCTGATTAAAGAGGGTTATTACCGCTAGTCCAGTAATTAAAAATATATCTTCTGATTTACACTGAAGTCTATTTAGAACAAAGCTTAGATCATTGTCGAAGTTGATGGAATCTGAAAATTACATTAGCAATCATAGTTTATACAAACAGTAGTTCTTAATTACTTTGAATGGACCACAAAATTTTAATTTGTGTTTAAAAACTCGTTAAAATAATGATTTGATTTAATTTAATTAAACGGCAGTGTACCATAGTATCATAAATTTTCCCAAACAAAACAATGGTATGCTTACCTAACCCTTGGTCCGAATTTTTCTTATCATATATAAATGCCTTAGATTTACCAAGTTCTTGATATCTTAGATAATTCAGGAATTGCATGACTGTTTAGGAGTGAAACTAATTTAAAATTAAACGAAATAAAACATTTTTAAAACGGAATAAAGCTGAATATTGGACGACCGATTTGGGATCGAACTTCAAACTTTTGCAATATTTTAGAGAAAACGCGGGCTTTTGAGTTCGTTCAGTGCAAACCGGATGAACCAACTAGATGTTGAAAGAAACCCTAAGTAAACCCTACAATCGCGAAACTGTTTACAAACTCGAACGCACCGTAGTAATCCATTGCGTAATCGGGTTGAAGCCGCAAGTTAAAATTTACTTAATTAAATCATTTATCAATGTTATGGCTACTGAAAATAATAAAACATTAACCTCTAAGGTAAATAAGCAAAAATTACACCTTTCACAAGGTAAAAGGCGCGTCAAATCAGTAAAATATATCATTACAGCTTGAATTTGACGTTCAAATGACTTGTGAATCCTGTGCTACAGCCATTCGAACCTCCCTATCAAAAGTCGGCGTTAAAGAAGTTGAAATTAATGTGCCTGATCAAAAAGTATACGTTAATTCCCAACTATCAGTATCTGAAATTCTTGGGGCAATTGAAAGTACTGGTCGTAGAGCTGTATTAAAAGGATTTGGAACTTCGGGTTGGTTGGTCTATGGCTTTCCCCAATAGACTAATGGCACCCCATGTTATTTCCCCATAGAGATTAATACAGTCGAAGGCAGAGGGCTGTCATTACTCTATAAAACCCTAGACTAATGGCACCCCATGTTATTTCCCCATAGAGATTAATACAGTCGAAGGCAGAGGACTGCCATTACTCTATAAAACCCTAGACTAATGGCACCCCATGTTATTTCTCTATAGAGCTTAATACAGTCGAAGGCAGAGGGCTGCCATTACTCTATAAAACCCCGTAACTCTTTTAAACCCTCTAATTAACTCCCCACCCACTCAGAGTCAAGAAGTTTGGGAAATGCCGTAGCTGAAATAGTTGGTAAAGGTGTGATGGGAGTTGTCAGATTTGTCCAAGGAGATGAAAATAATTGCCTAATAGATGGTACAATTGATGGATTACCACCAGGGGATCATGGTTTACATATCCACGAATTTGGTGACTTATCTAAAGGGTGTGGTGGGTAGGTTTTTTAACTTTTGAAGAACTTCCTACGCCACCTTTAAACTTTAAATTTACCAACTTTTTACGTTTTAAAAGATTGGGAAATCATTACAACCCAAATTCTATGGTACATGGTGGACCAAATGATAAAATAAGGGTAATTTTTATAACCCTAAATAACATTTGACGTTAAATCCTAACAAGTATTGACTCTTCCTTAGCACACGGGTGATTTAGGAAATATTACAGCCAACAATGAAGGCAGAGCCACATTCCGTTTCTTAAATGACTCTGTTAAAGTTTGGGATATAATTGGAAGAAGTCTTTCTGTATCTTCCAATAAAGATGACTATGGTAAAGGACTGAATGATGCTTCTAAAATGAATGGAAACTCGGGAGAAAGGTATTATACTATTATTATATTAAGGAAAACCACCTTCCATCATCGGTTGACACGAATAACTCATATCTTTCAGTATTGCCTGTGCTATTATTGCAAGATCAGCTGGACTGTTTCAAAATCCAAAAAGAATCTGCGCTTGTGATGGAATTAGTGTTTGGGATGAAAGAGATAATCCAGTTGCTGGTGAAAGTCGGGGGAAGGCAAAAACAACAAAATCCACTGAAGTTTAATAATTAATTAACAACTGAAGATGATCCTATTTCTTATTTGTTGAATAAATAAAATTACAATTAATATTGTTAATTACCAAGTCTCGTTAATTTATTATAAGGTAGTGTATGGGATGAAGAAAAATTCCCCAAAAAACTGTTTTGACAATTGCCTATAAATATAAACCTTCAGGAGAACCTTCTTTTTTGCGGTATAAAACATTCTCCTTTGATTTACGGAAATCCTCATTAGTTACTTTCATTCTCCTTTCTCTTAATGCCATTAATCCAGCTTCAGTGCAAATAGCCTAAAAGAAACAATAATTAATGTGAAAAACTAAATTCTACTCATTAACTAGTTATTAATTACTACCTATTCATTAATTAACTAGTTATTAATTACTAATCACTATCTATTCATTAATTAACTAGTTATTAATTACTAATCACTATCTATTCATTAATTAACTAGTTATTAATTACTAATCACTATCTATTCATTAATTAACTAGATATTATTTACTAATTACTATCTATTCATTAATTAACTAGATATTAATTACTAATCACTATCTATTCATTAATTAACTAGATATTAATTACTAATCACTATCTATTCATTAATTAACTAGATATTAATTACTAATTACTATCTATTCATTAATTAACTAGTTATTAATTACTAATTACTATCTATTCATTAATTAACTAGTTATTAATTACTATCTATTCATTAATTAACTAGTTATTAATTACTATCAATTCATTAATTAACTAGATATTATTTACTAATTACTATCTATTCATTAATTAACTAGTTATTAATTACTAATTAGTATCTATTCATTAATTAACTAGTTATTAATTACTAATTAGTATCTATTCATTAATTAACTAGTTATTAATTACTAATCACTATCTATTCATTAATTAACTAGTTATTAATAATTACTAATTATTATCTATTCATTAATTAACTAGATATTAATTACTAATTACTATCTATTCATTAATTAACTAGTTATTAATTACTATCTATTCATTAATTAACTAGTTATTAATTACTATCTATTCATTAATTAACTAGATATTATTTACTAATTACTATCTATTCATTAATTAACTAGTTATTAATTACTAATTAGTATCTATTCATTAATTAACTAGTTATTAATTACTAATTAGTATCTATTCATTAATTAACTAGTTATTAATTACTAATTAGTATCTATTCATTAATTAACTAGTTATTAATTACTAATCACTATCTATTCATTAATTAACTAGTTATTAATAATTACTAATTATTATCTTTTCATTAATTAATAATATATTGAGTTCTTAATCTTATTGACCTTAATATCAGCTCCAGAAAGATCATCTTTAGCCATAACCAAATCATCAATATTAACATCCTCGGCTAATGTCATTCTAGCAGTATGAATTTGAAAAATTCTCCTCTTGGTCTTCTCATCAGGAAGAGGAAATTCTATCTTCCTGTCAATTCGACCGGGTCGGATCAAAGCAGGGTCCAAAGTTTCAATTCTGTTTGTAGCCATGACAACCTTGACATCTCCTCTAGAGTCAAATCCATCCAACTGATTCAATAATTCCAACATGGTACGTTGAATCTCTCTTTCTCCCCCAGAATTTGAGTCATATCTTTTAGTTCCCACAGCATCAATTTCATCTATAAAAACTATAGATGGGGCGTGTTCTTCCGCTACACGGAAGAGTTCACGAACTAGTTTTGGTCCATCACCCTATTTAAACAAGGTTTATTAGTTTAATACTAATTTTAACACTCCAAAAACTATCCGCTATACTCACTAAGTATTTTTGGATAAGTTCTGACCCGACAACTCTTAAAAAGGTGGCTGAAGTTTGATTGGCCACTGCTTTAGCTAGTAATGTTTTACCAGTACCGGGTGGTCCGTAAAGGATAACTCCCTTTGGAGGTTTGATTCCCATTTCTTCATAATATTCCGGATGAGTTAAAGGTAACTCTACTGATTCCTAAAAAATAGATTTACAGTGTTTCAATCGCCTTTAACCATTGAGATAAATGGCTAAATTAAATTTTAAATCCAGGGTTCATACAACTTTTGGAATTAACAAATTTCCCTGAGATTTCCAGGTTTTTCCCCATATACTTCCCTGAATTTTCCAGGTTTTTCCCGTATATGGAGTATCCTATGGTGCAAATGTTAACGAAGGAGGGGGGGGGGGCAAATAGGACTATAACATACTCAAAGGACATCCCCGTATCTCTAATATAACCAGAGTTATGAGCCTCCAAAGTATAGTGTAATGTTAATCCTATGGAGGGTATGTTTATGAACATTTTGCTTAATTACTCGGACCCTGTTTGACGTAGCCCTATGTTTTTAGTATGGTTGGATGGGGGACAAATTGGACTATAACATACTCAAAGGACACCCCCGTATCTCTAATATAACCAGAGTTATGAGCCTCCAAAGTATAGTGTAATGTTAATCCTATGGAGGATATGTTTATGAACATTTTGCTTAATTACTCGGACCCTGTTTGACGTAGCCCTATGTTTTTAGTATGGTTGGATGGGGGACAAATTGGACTATAACATACTCAAAGGACACCCCCGTATCTCTAATATAACCAGAGTTATGAGCCTCCAAAGTATAGTGTAATGTTAATCCTATGGAGGGTATGTTCACGAACATTTTGCTTAATTACTCAGCCCCTGTTTGACGCAACTTTCCCTGATTTCCCTGAATTTTACTAAAAATTCGAATTTTCCCTGAAGTTTTTGTCATCTATTTATTTCCCTGATTTTTCCAGGTTTTCCAGGTTTGTATGAACCCTGTAAATCATACTTTAATTTCTTGAATTTGCTGATCTAAACCTCCAATATCAGCGTAAGTTTCTTGAGGGGCTTTTTCAAGTTTCATGACAGTTACCATGGGATCAGTATCATCGGATAATACACCAACAACAGCATGGGCCTATATAATAGATAGATGATAAGTATCTCTGATAAAATTATACTTTATTCCTTTGTAATAGTACTTTATGGTTCAAAAGAACGGAACATCCAGGTTCAAGTTGATCTTTATCCACAAATGATAAGATGCTAACGTAATGTTCACTTCCAACAGAAGTTGACACAATAGCGTAGTTATCATCAATGATTTCTTCAAGGGTTCCCACTGACATAGGTGTTCCCCTAAGATCATCAACCTTTGACCTCTCTTCCTACAAGATTTTAATTTAAACAATGGTTTAAACATTTATGAACTATGTTGTTCACTATAATTATACCTCGTGTTTTTCTTCCTGAGGCTTCAACCTTTCTTGGTTGCGCAAAAACTCTTCCTCCATCAATAAATAATCCTTGATTCTTTCTAGTTTAAGCAACTTCAAACGGCATCTTGTATGGGGAGTTACTAACGGAAGCTTACTGGCAGCTTCAGGTCCCTTCTGACGTCTCTTCTTTTTGCCCACCCTTGTTGGAATCGGGGGTTCGTATTTTCTTTTCTTATCCTACAGAAATTAGGTTGTTAATTAATATAATTAGCCTAGGAAAGGTAAAGAAGTAACATAGTTATAGCCTAGGAGGTTAATTATCATGCAGTAATCACCTTGTCATCTTTCTTGTCTCCACCTGATCCACCTCCTCCTGACCCTCCAACTCCGGAATTATTGTTTCCCTACAAAATAAAGCGTATTTATGATATAAATAAACAAATATTTAGAAATTATCGCTCAATTTGAACATCAATGACTCAGCACTCAAAATTTAAATGGCAAAGGCTTAACGAAAACATTTAGTTTTGATACATAAGAAAACGTTTAATACTAATTTTTCAAGTTAAAACATACCATTAAATTCCTTTTCTCTTGTTAATTAGCCCGATTAAATTGTTTATTATCAGATTAACCGAACAACGCAACTGGACCTTACGATTAAGATGACTACAATGACAATCCAAAAAACGAAAACTGACATGGAAGAATGGAAATAAAATGGACTCTCTGATTGGTCGTTGGAAAAATAGCGCGGCGCTAGTTGTCCTGGTGCGAAAATTTGATTATGTAACGGCCTCGTTGCAAAGCCAAGGCTTAACAAATAAATCAATCAATAACAACTAGAGTTAATATAAATATTGTATTTTAATGTCTTTAATAATTAAATACTGATTGAGCTTTTCTACAATGTAGTAATATTTGGTTTTTATGTATAGTAGTAATTAAAAAATAAATTTCATATATATGGAAATGATTGCGTGCGCTATTAATGGGAATTGTAGGCGTTGGAAAATCAAAAAGAGTATCACATTACTTAACTGGGTAATAGCTATTATGGCCTATTTTAACTTAACTTATTTGCGTCGCCTTAAATCGTTGTCCTTACCCCCAAAAGCAATTTTTTTTTCATCATCACTCATGGGGGTGACATCACACGAATCTAAATGATATAAGCCTTATTCAGTAGGAAGTTTAAATTTTCTTCAATAGGGACTGGGCAATTTGGGCTAAGCTCCAACCCTGTTGCCATATCTTCCATACCATGGGTGGCAGCTAGGAATTGCCAAGTTTCTATTGCACTATTGAGCAATATCTCTTAAAAGTATACCTTCTTCTTCAATTGTGCTCATTGCGGGTACTCTTTGAGTAATATCTATGAAACTTGTACCTTCTTCTTCAATTGTGCCCATAACGGGTGCTCCTTGAGTGATATCTACCTCCAAAACTCTAGAGTGACCACCAATACCTTTCATGAGACTTGATTTTGATGGTGTAATTTCTACAGAATGTTTGGGAGACAATTCTTTGGCTTTTTTCTCCGGGGACAAGGAGATTTTAGAGAGCAGGTCAAAAGCTTGCTTTGATTTGCTTTTTAGCGGAGATATGTTACCAACTTGAAGAGCTAAATATTCAGAAACAATTTTCTTCAATCTTAAGAGGTGTTCTTAAATATATTTCAAATTAATTTTACTCGATTGTTGGAGAGGAATTGGTGTTTGAATTATGGTAGGTCTCTCCACAATTAATTCATTATTTAGGTCAGATTGGCCTCGCCAATTAAGGAATCGATACCAAGAAAAGAGAGCCATCATTAACAAGAAATAAAAGAAGGTTATAACCCCGATAGTTGCTGCCAATCCAGGCCAGTAGTACATTAAGTATCTAATTAGAAAACTTTGTTTTATCACTTGTTCTTCAAGTCTATGAGAAGAACTTTACAAAATTTACAAACCTAAGACCACTAAAATGAGCGTGAATTCGAAGGGTTGCTGAATAAATCTCTAAAACTCTACTGTGAATCTCTATTATTGTTCCATAGGCTGGCTTATACTTCAATAGAAAATGAAGTAGAATATAAAGAGATTTATTTTAAGAAGGATAGAAATGAAATACTGACAGGGTCTTCTTCATAGTTTTCAAAAAGAGGGACTGAAATTAATTGTTTTTCTGACACTGTTCCAGCCAGAAGGAAAGGGGCAAAGAAAAATGTGTGCAAGTATCTTAAAAGAGGCGATTTGTACTGGAGTAGACCCTAAAAAGTAATTAAATAACCAATTTGTCATAAGTAACATCGAGTTACGCCTTCTACACGTTCTTACAGAACGAAATGCTGACTGAAGAATCTCTCCATTTTTGTCATACATTGAAAGTTTAACCATAAACATTCCTACAATAAGTTATCAAAAGTAAGCTAACATATTGGTAAATAACTAAAATGTAGAATAAAGAATTCATATAAAAACTGAGAACATTCAAAGGTATAATCTCAGACTTCCCCCCCCCCCTACTTTCTTTCGCGTGTTGCCACCATGGATTAACTAATGCTAGGGATTGTTCACTAACTGGGTTTCCCATGTAATTCTATCGCCAACTACATGTTCCGAATTATTCCTTGATTCCCCTCTTCATTCCCCCAATTTATTGGACCAAAACGGATGTAGATATAGCGCCATCTCTCGGCAAAATAAATCGTTTTTGCCCAATTTAGGCAGTATTTCAATTTTGACGTCATAGACCACGTGATATATGGTCCAATTTTCTTATAACTTCCTGTTAGGGATAGTAGCTGCTGCTAGGGGGCCTTTGGAACATGCATGCGTTATCTTTTTGGGGGAACGAACTATCCCTAGCGTTAGTTAATCCATGTTGCCACCATATTGGCAAGCATATAATGACTCAATAGGCCTTTATAGAAAGTTTGGCTTGCGCAACTTGTTGATTTGTCCCGCCGCGCCTGCGCATTATAACAGTGAAAAATAAAAGCTCATAGAAGCCTAAGGTGGTCATTGTTATGTTCTCAGGTTTTATATGGGTTCTTGGTAGAATAAATAATCTAACCAAGTCTTCTATTGACATCAGATTCTGGCATTTCAATGTCAAGTACAATTTTGTAGGGTTGTCCTCGCATTAATAGCTTAATTATAGAATTAACTTCAATTAAGAGGATTAAAAAAAATTAAGGTATTGGCCTTTTGACAGTCAGTCATACCTGATCATAGCCTGGATTTACTAATGTGACATTGGCTGTGGGGAAACTACATATCCCAGACTGACAAGAAGTACTAGTAAAAGAATGAAGCAAGTCTCTGCTATGACAAAGAGTGTGTTAATGCATGCAAATATGCCTATCAAATTATGATTAATAAGAGGATTCAAACATTGACTGAAACCAATTCATAACACCCAGACTTTGACATGCATACCAATAATGTAACAGTGACACTAAAAAGCGGATTAAATATTTAAAATAAAAGAAACTCACTTAAACTGAAAGTAAACTGGTCTTGAATGGGCCACAGCAGGAATGTATAGATAATAAAATGAGCCATATAAGAAAACTGATAGCCACACAAGCACCACCAGAGTAAAGCCGACGAAAACCAAGTTATTAAAGGTAGCTTTTAATCCGAGGAAATATTTCATGATGAATTTGCTAAATGGCAATCTTAATAGCCTCAGAAAAAACACTAATAATAATAATATAGATAATTATTAAGAATTAAACTCTAAGCCTTGGCTAAAATCATCACTATCCTAATTTACCAACTTTTTACAAAATATTGATTGTATAAGTAGAAACAATAGTGATAACAAACTTTTCTAAACTCTAGGCGAGCTAAATTGTAATTTTAAATCATTTTCCCAACCTAATATTGGAACAATTAAGTTAATTTCTGACAAAACATCGTTTTAGCAAACACAAGCAGACGAAATTAATTCACATTTCCCATGGAGTAATTTTATTGGAGTGAAAATACAAGCTTTTTTAGTAATCTATTCAATATTTCTCCATTGTAAAAGATTGCTAGCAGCAGAAGAAAATAGTAGAAGAAGGTCTCTCTACCTTTGAGCAGTGCAAGTCGTCCCATAACCCTGAAATATTCACCCACCACCCCTAAAATTTAAATCTAACCAATAGGAAGAAGGCACAAGTAGTTCTTGGGTTAGGATGATTTTGGTCATAAGCGCCCCTGTGTGTCTAGTACAGAAATTACAAATTTCGGCTGCTAGTTGTCATGTTGTGTAGTTGTTTCATTGTTTGGGTTAGGGTTGCGATTGAATAAGAAAATGAACGCGTCTACACAGTGTTATTCCACATTGAAAGAAACCACCGATAAGAAGACTCAAGCAGTATTCAATGGAAAAGTTAAATCTATTCAAGTCAAGCCAGAATTTAAAAATAAATCGACTACAACAGAGGATATTTACTTAGGCCTTGGTACAAGTGTTAACGCTGACGTTTCTCTGCTTTCTCATCTATCACAAAGACAATCAAGTTCACAAGATAATTTTAGCAATAATGTTTGTGATAGATTAAATAAATCGGCGATTCCATTAGGAAAGGAAACTAACCGTAAAAATGTAGTCATAGGCGAAATTGGTGAACAAAAACAGTGTGTAGATTTGGGTTATCTACCAAAATCGATAATATCAGTAGGAACGGAAACTTTTGAGAGTATTCAGGGTAAAACTCATATCATTGGCCAAATAGGCGCACTAAAACGGTGTGCAGATTTTAAGTCTCTACCAGAATATGAAGCTAAAGTTCTCAAGACTGCGAATGATGTTTGTAATAGCGAAGCTTTACGGCAAGTGAACCATTTATTGTGCGTTGAGAATAGACTCGGTAAGATATGAAACTAGTTATATTATTTGTATGACTGCTATAGTTACAAATAATTGTTTATAGATTTGGAATACCACTATCAACATAACTCTACTGCATCCTCTTCTTGCCTCACTGTTTCTCGTAGTGATATGTTTCAAGACCTGGGAGGTCTGTACGAGGTTCCTGTCAAAGTCCAATTTTCCTCAGATGGAATAGTGTCCGTTCTTCTAACTTTTAAACCTGCTGTACGCGAAACATTTTTCGATATCGAAACCTGTAAAATTGATAATAGTGTGGTTTTTAGAGCGCTAAATTATCTAAATCCAAATAATGTTTTTTGCTCGGGTATTAAAACTGTAAGTTTACAATATATAGCTGCTAGTTTGTTAATGATTACTAAATATATTTTTACTGTTACAGGAATTCGAATTTGCTAAAGCTACGTCATTGGATGTAATACATCATCCCTGTGAAAGACGTCAATCAAGGCATTGTCCGATCATATTTAGACCACCAAAAGCGTCGTCACCCAAAGGAGAACAAAAGTTAATTTGTCCCAAGTGTGCGTCTTTAGACAGGTACGTTATTTCCTATTTAATAACTAATAGCAGAATAAATTGTGAAAAACAGAAGAAAATAGATGTTTTGTATGATTTAAACGAAGCTAGTTTCAACATGTTTTTACATAAGTATAAACGCAAAGGCTCATTTTTATATTTTTAAGGTATCTCAAACGAAGAGAAAAGGATATGAAAGCAACAACACCTAGAACAAAATTAAGACGACGTCATATAAGCTCAAAATTTCCAATCGAAAGTCTAACTCCGAAAAGTAGGCGTATCAGAATAAAAAACATTCGTAACGATAGATATCGCCAAAAGACAAGAATAGCCAGGATGGAAAAACAACTTAAAGAAAACTGCGTCACGCTTAACCCTGAGCAAAGTCACGAAATGTCCCAAGTGTTGAAAGAGATGAATGAAAACCACAAAGGAAGAGTAGACAAGATTATTTTAGAAGTAAAACGACGCAACCCCTTGCTTGCTCAAGCTTTTCGGACAAGTTGGGAAACAGATAGCAAAAATTCTAAATTAACAGACTTCATAAATGATCAAGCTAAAAACCCAGGAACTAGCACTGGGAATAGGTTTAGTCCTCTAACATTTCGTCTGGCACTTAGCCTTTATTCAAGATCGCCAGCATCATATAGAACCTTGCAAGGTTTAAAGATTTTTAACCTACCAAGTGTAGAAACTGTTAAAAAGAAATTGCACAAAATAAAGTGTGGCCCTGGTATAGACATTGAACATTTAAAGAAAGAGAGTGCCAGATTCAAAGCAACATTTAGCTCCCTAGAAAAACCACCACCACAGGATGGAATTTTGGTTATGGATGAAGTAAAAGTCATTGGGAAAATGGTTTGGAATGGTAATAGCAATGAATTTATTGGTTTAGCGATGAACCCAGAAGAAGTACCTTCTTTGCATAATTTTTATAAGACCAAATCAGTCAATAATTGTCTTAAAGCTGAATACGTTCTACAGTACATTTGGAGATGCGCAGGAGAATTATTTGATGTTGTAGGTCCTTATTACCCAAGCAACGTACCATTCGCTCATGAATTATTAACCGCAATAACCCAAAGGGTCACGTTTTCATTTCAATCAGTTGGATTCATAGTGTCAGCTATAGTATGTGATGGAGCAAGCTCCAACCTTACTATGATTAAAAATAGTCACGGTGTTTCGGGGCGATATGCATTTACCCAACAGCAAGATGGAACCTATGACTTTGAAATATCACCAAGAGTACAGAACTCTTTATTACCTGACAGGTGGATTTATTACGTTATATGCCCTAGTCACCAACTAAAAAATATGGTAAATGCTTTGAGCCACTCCAAAGAAGGTGGAACTAGGGCCTTTGAGAGAAATGGCTGCTCATTTGGGTGGAAGCAAATTGAAGAAGTGGAAGCTAGAGAGATACAAAGGAGAGACAGTAAGGAGTTGACCCAAGTAAAGGGACTACGGCATTCGTATATCATCAGAGACTCTTGGACCAAATTAAACGTAACCCCCGCGAAAATATTACAACAATTACCATTCCTCAGTGAGCTCTATAATTATACACATCCAACCTCGGGTGATCCACCAAAGGATAGCAAAGAGGTTTTGGCTTGTTACGATTTTCTGTTTGCTTGCCATCTAATATTTGAAAAAGGTCTTCTATCGCATAAGAAAACATATTGTGTAGAAAGTGAACCAATTCAAAATATGTTGAAAGGTTTAGCTTATTTTGAAGATTGGGCTAAGGAAACCATCGAACTCAGTCTTGAAGGCAAAACTTTCTTAGCCTGGCAAACGTGGGACTTGCTAAGAATATCGGTATATGGATTTATAGGGTTTGTAAAGGATTACCATGAAAGGTATCCGGACTCTTATATTTACCCAGTTAAAGTAAATGGAAGTGTGGTAGAAACAATGTTTAGCCAGTTGCGTTTCATAACAGCGGGAAAATTAACAGGTTCCAACTTTAAAGCATCAAGGAGATCATTCCTAATAAATTCTGAAATGAAAACAGAGGTAAAGACTGGCGAAAGATTTTATCGGGGAACCAATATTAATATACCCTCTATTTTGGATTAAAAGGACATATAAAGCAAATAGTTATTTTTATTAATCATTTGTACGAGCTAGGAACTATTTGAGATATTTGGCACTTATTTTATCACAGTATAATAGCAGAATATATTTTCTTTTGACCATAGTTGAAGACATTTTAAAATAGTAAACCTTAGATATGTTAATAACTATACAAACAAACTTGAACATGAAATACTTCTACTTGTTCTGGTACTTATAATAAACTTAGTACATGAAATCATTTTTGAAACTGTTTTTTATCACTCTCCCTCGAGAAGAAGTTTGTACTTGACTGAGATCAACTTTAGCAGGTACAGAAACTTGACTAGTACAACCGTTATCTTTCGATCGTTTCTTAATTTTAGCAGTGGCACTGGCTGTATTTTTGATACATTTTTTCTGAATGAGATCATTTTTGGCAGGTTCTGGAACTTGACTAGCAGAGCTATCAGCTTTTCGTCGTTTCTTGGAGCTTTTAATGTTATTAGTGGCACTGGCCGTAGCTTTAACAACAGACTTTGTTTCAGTGATATTATCTTTGGCTGGAACACAAACTTGACTACTGGAACCATCATCTTTCCATATGTTCTTGCAGCTTTTAGTGTTGCCACTGTTAGTTTTGCCTTCACTGAACTGAAACAACTTGTCTCGTAATAGCTGGCCACCCTGACCCCGGGACTTATCATTGATATTTTTGGCTTCATTTTTTCCAAAAATGAAGTCATTCAATAAGGCATGTCCGAGTTTTCTTAAATAGATTAATCGGAACATTTCAACTATTTCTTTCGTAAAATCTTGACTAGTAAACTTTGGTATTAATGCCAATGCAGAATAAAACATTTGTTTCAGATCTTCATCTTGAAGTAAAATGGCCATAGTTTTTTTGATGACATTGGTTTCATCTGATTTAGCCCACTTTAAGTAATGAACACCGACAAAAGCCATAATTCTCTTTAGGTATATAATTAACTTCTTATGTGGGAGGTGTAAACCTCCACTATCCCTATTAGTTGTTGCTGCTGGAACAGTTTCTGATTCAAAACTATCCACATTTGTTTCTGGTGACTTCTTTTCATCACAGAGAGACAGACCAATTTCTAAGAGGACACGTGCTTCATTTCTTTGCCTTAATGATAAGTTCTCATTATGAGCTCGACCCTTGTTAACGTTAATCATTTCCCCTAATGCACCACCACCTAGACAATACGCTGAATATTGTTCATCTGTAGCTTGATTTCTTAGAGAATCTTTAAGTGGCCGCGATTGCACAAATGCCGAAGTTTCAGCTTGAGCTTTAATAATCATTATTTCGTTTTCATTGTGGCAATCTAACATTGCATGCGCTAAGTAATTCAAGATCACAACTACGTCAGCAATAACACCATCGGCTTTAGAATTTATGTATGGTTTTAATATTTTTACACAGTTGAAATCTTCGGAATCTTTGGGTTCATCACCTCCAATTTCCAATGTTCTAGCTGAAATACTATTAATCCAATTTTGCCATTTGTTCAAGAAATGTCCATAACCTCCAGCCTTTTTATTTAAATCGTTAGGTTTTTCAGATTCTTTTAAAATATAAAACTTAGATTTCATGTTTTCCAATAATACTTGTATTTCTCCTGTCTCTTTAAGCCTTTGCCAAATTTCGTTTCGGCTAACATACGATGTTACTACTTTTAATTCTTCCCTATCGCCTTTTAAAACATTTGACAAGTCCATTTTTCACCTAGAATTTCAGAATCACTTTAATTTAAATCAAAAGAACTCTACAGGCTACAGTATAAAATAATTAAAACTCTACTTACATTCTAATTAAACCAGTGATCCCCTAAGGTACTAGCAGACTACAAAATACACATGGAGACATAGTCCCTGCTTCAGTGCTCAGCTGACGCGAAGCGGCGTAGCGCACAATGCGTGACGTCACTCTTGTGTTAATCCGCGATAAAATCGAGACTTTCCCTACTCCCCCTGGGTAGGTGAATGGCGCGAAAAATCCGTAAATGGACGCCTCGCGAGTATGCCTGAGTAACCTTCTTCTACTATTTTCTTCTGCTAGCAGCCAATCGAAAACCAGACCTTAATTTAAAACCAGTCTGGGAAATAAGGATATTTTTTAAACTAGTCCTTGGGACCAGTGACCCCCCTAGACCCCGAAATAATTAACTGGTCTCCGGAGTGGTCTCAGCCTTTGTTCTCCTATAGATTTGCAATTAATAAACTGATCCTGAGGACCAGTAACCCCCACTTCTTGATTTAAAAAACTAGTCCAAGCAATTAATAAACTGGTTTTGGACCAGAGGAAGTGCGCTATTTCCCAGACTGTTTAAAACGGCATAAAATGTTTTGGTTTATGTCATGTCCGGGAGATTCTTGCAACTTCTTGCATGAAGTATATTTACTGGAGTTGGAGTTTAACATGCCATGAAAGACAATTAAAATAAAGTGCATTTTAGGTAATTTTACTCCATGGTGTCAAAAAACTAGCACCCTAGCAGCCAATGACCTGGCACCTGGCCCTGGAAAACGGCATAAGAGGGGATGCCATTATTGCTGTAGCCTTCGGTACTAACTAACACGAGGGGAAAAAGTCGAGGTTACTGATTGGTCCATTTTGAAAGGATATTGGTGACGCAATTTAGCCTACAAGTAAGCGTTCTTTTTTATTGTTTGTCGCGACTTCAAGTTCGTAGATATGTATTCGTTGTTAATTTCGTAGAAAGTGCGAAGTTTTAAAAAATATGAAACGTTTTAAGGATATTTTGCACGTTTTTATATTCCAAGTATAGTAAACGTCTTTGGATTTTCCCCACGGATTTATATTTTTTCTTGTTATGGCCAAGTAAGTGAAGTTTATTCTTAAGCCTTTGCTATGTTCGTAAATGTGATTGTGTTGACAAAATGTCTTACCGCTTATTACATATCGTGTTCATCAATTTAATCAAATTAATGTCAATAGCCTTTAAAGGTTATTAATACTTAATCGCGAATCGTGTAACAAATACGTTTTACAGTTCATCTCTAGCCTCTGGAATGGGTCGAGGATTAGTTCAACTTTCGGACCAAAAACAGGGGTCCCCGCAACCCAAAGTTTTAGGTGTTACCAGCCCCATAAATACCAATGAGCCCAAACCAATAGATATACAAAGATCCAAAGAGCTAGAAGAGTCTCTCAATTCATTTGGGCTCTTTGAATCAGAAACTGAATTAGCTCACAGGTATAAGCAGAAACTCTACCTTTTATTTGACCTAAATATAAACCCCCCTTGTTGGCCTTATTTAGAATGGATGTCTTAGCCAAAATGAACAATTTGGTTACTGAATGGATTAAAAATGTTAGTTTAAACAAGAATATGCCTCCGAGTGCGGTTGAATCAATGGGTGGAAAGATCTACACATTTGGTTCTTACCGTTTGGGTGTACATACAAAAGGAGCTGACATAGATACACTCTGCGTGGCCCCGAGGCATGTAGAAAGGTCAGATTTCTTTTCCACTTTCGTGGAGTTGTTAAAAGAACAGAAAGAAGTCAAAGAATTGAGAGTAAGATTTGCATTAGAGTGTTATTGGTGATGGTATTGTTCTTAAATATTGTTTTTCTAGGCTGTGGAAGACGCTTATGTGCCTGTCATCAAAATGAAATTTGATGGAATTGAATTGGATATGTTATTTGCTAGGCTAGCTTTAAAAACCATCCCAAAAGACCAAGATCTAAGAGACGTTAATTTATTAAAAAATCTGGATCCAAAGTGTGTTAGGAGTCTAAACGGTTGCAGGGTGACTGATGACATTCTTAGATTAGTACCAAACACAAACACATTTAGATTAGCATTATTGGCCATCAAGTTATGGGCTAAGAGTAAGTTTTAATATCTTCAGTTTAGTTTAAATAAATATTCTAATAATCCTTAATATTTGAAAGGACACGGAGTTTATTCCAACGTTTTGGGTTATTTGGGAGGCGTTTCTTGGGCTATGTTAGTGGCTAGAACTTGCCAACTTTACCCAAATGCAGCTGCCGCTACATTAGTTCAAAAATTCTTTTTGGTTTTATCTCAATGGCCATGGCCTAAACCAGTTTTGTTAAAGCAACCTGAAGAAAATAAACTAGGTTTTCTTGTTTGGGACCCCAGAGTATGTTTGATAGTTAACAACATTCATTCATTCATTCAATTAGAGCCCTAATAATTCTTTAATTGCAGGTTAACTTATCTGATAGATTTCATTTAATGCCAATCATTACCCCCGCTTATCCTCAACAAAATTCCACATTCAATGTCTCCATTTCGACAAAAGCCGTCATGCAAGAAGAATTTAAACAGGGCTTAGCCATTTTGGATGATATCATGTTAGGGAAATGTGACTGGTCGAAACTATTCGAACCTTCTAATTTTTTTGCAAAATACAAGTATATATAGAGGAGTTAAAGATTATCATTCCAAACCTATTTTTTAACTTTCACGTAACCTTACAGGCATTACATTGTACTTATGGCCAGTGCCAGTACAAAAGAACATCACCTTGAATGGCACGGTTTAGTGGAATCAAAAATCAGGACTTTAATTTTGAGTATGGAACGTCAACCCTGCGTTTCTTTAGTTCACGTCAATCCTGAATCATTCACACCCGTCGACGCTGATGAGTATAAAATTCATTGCATAATGTTTAAAAAACAAAACACACACACACGTTTGCGAGTTAAATAACCTTTCTTACTTTTTAGAAATACATTCACATCAATGTGGTTTATCGGTCTCCAGTTTCACAAAACGGAAAATGTTAATTTGGATTTAACTCAAGACATGCAGGCTTTCATTGAAACTGGTATAATAATTAATTACTGTTACCAGAAGGGGATAATAGAAGAAGGATGACACTATGTATCCTCTTAATGCTTTAGTTATGTAACGTCATTCTTCCCAGGCTCCCCCTTTTAGTTTCCTTTCCCGCTCATCAAACTACAAATGGGCATCGCACCGTAAGGTGAATTCAATAGTTGTTTGGCACTAAATCCCCAGCAATCAACCTACAAACCTTGATTGTCTTGACGTGGGACAAAATGCACAAGCGCGTCTTGCTAAATATTTAAGCGCTAATAGACGTAATGATGAGGGAACTATTTATCGTGTATGTGATTCGGTTTAGTAACCTTGCTCTAAGTGTTCCGATGTTGGGAAGAGTGACGTTACAATCACCCCGCTTTGTGCTTGTACACTTCTCTCGAAGAGAAGTATTATATACTTCTGATAATACGCAATGCTTAATATTATTTATTGATTAGCTAACTAATAATGATTATTTTTAGTTAATCGAGTGGCTCAGGCTTCGAATATTTATAAACCTGGCATGGATATTGAAGTTAAACATGTGAAAAGGTAAAGAATCAACCACGTCATATCTTTTTTTTTTCTTTTTTTTTTGATATATTTAAAAAAAAAACTTTGTACCGATGATTATAAAATGACTTGTAAATCACAATGAAAAATTATAAAACTTTGATACGTAATAAACACTGCATCTTTGAAACAGAAAAGAATTGGGAAAATATTTACCGGCCAGTATTATAATTAGATCTAAGAAAAAATCTGTAAGGGAATTTCTTTCACTCGCACGTGATAATTTTAATCCAATTATGTGGGAAGGTTAGAAAATCGGCTGAAACGGTGTCTTTTGTTTTACAGTTGAGCACCCCTATTAGCAGTCCGGCCAATTTAGAAGTTAAAAAGACTTTACATCAAAGCAAATCAGATTCTAGTCTGATTAGTAATCGTGGGAATGTCAATCTTTCAATGGTAAATACTCTTGATAGATTGTTTTGACGCGTAAAATTAATACTCTCTTCCGTTTAAGGATGGAGAAAATTCCCAAGACAACCAGCTCAATTTTAAAAGGCGTCGAGGTCTCAGTGAATCGGAGGAAAGTAATGGAAAAAAAAGAAAACATCCTTCGATTGACGGACCTATTCCAAATGAAGCTGGGGATAATCAGAATATGACGTGTTTAGGGGAGGATTCCGATGCTACGTCTGATTCTCAAGTTTGTTTAACATTTTAAAATGGTTTACAGGGTTCATACAAACCTGGAAAAATCAGGGAAATAAATAGTTGACGAAAACCTCAGGGAAATTTATAATTTTTAATAAAATTCAGGGAAATTTGCCTCAAACAGGGGCCGAGTAATTAAGCAAAATGTCCGTAAACATACCCTCAATAGGATTAACATTACACTAAATTTTGGAAGCTCATAACTCTGGTTCTAATAGAGATACGGGGATGCCCTTTGAGTATGTTACAGTCCAATTTGCCCCCAATCCAACCATACTGAAGACTTAGGGCTACGACAAACAGGGGCCGAGTAATTAAGCAAAATGTCCGTAAACATACCCTCAATAGGATTAACTTTACACAAAATTTTGGAGGCTCGTAACTCTGGTTATATTAGAGATACGGGGATGTCCTTTGATTATGCAATAGCCATATTTGCCCCCCCCCCCCCTCTTTCGATAACATTTGATCCATGGGATACTCCATATACGGGAAAAAACCTGGAAAACTACTGGAAAACTAAGGGAAGTATATGGGGAAAAGCCTGATAATCTCAGGGAAATTTGTTTACCAAAAGTTGTATGAACCCTGGGTTTAGACGTCAACTGAATTTCGTTTTAATCATTAGCTATGCGCGGAAGGAGGTTCGCCTTCCGCAGATTCCCAACCAGAAACGACAAACGCTACTAAAAACCCAAATTTCGCTACAAATATAACTAATGACAAGAATGATGTAAGTCTTGGTTTTCCAAAACGTTGGTAGAAAAACACGCTCTCTTTTATCATTTACCTTAAAAAAAAAAGACTTGAAAAAAGCCCAGAAAAAATGTAGGTGCGCCTTTTTTGTTGAACACGCGGGGAAAGAGTTGGTAGGTACAGTTGATACTGTTTTTTTTTTTTTTTTTTCTATCGGGTGTTTCACAGTCGACACTTTTTCTAATGCTTTTATCCATTTTTCCAGGAGTTTTTGCCTTTGCTAACGACAAAATTTCCTCTCTATATTTTGCCAGGAGACTTTAAACCTACCGTGACTTCTATAGCTTAGTACCAAAAAAAAAAAAAAGTTACAAAAAAGGAAAACCTATATTTTTTCGTAAAAACGTTCGTAAAAAAATATGCTATTTTTTCAAGACTTTTTTTTCCCCCCCCCCCCCCCAGGCTTTTCTATAATTTTTAAATTTGTCGTAGGAGTTAAGCGGCAAATTATTTATGTTTTTTAATTATTTTTTATCAAGTTAAAAGTTTTCATTTAGATGCGTAAAAAAAAAAAAAAAGTAAATATAATTTGTTGTAAATACAAAAAAGCTTGGTAGTGAATTTTTCTTAACGTTTAAACGAACGAATTTATACCTTAATCAAAGTTTTTTGTTTTGGTACCGTCTTTTCTTTTATCTATTTTCTAGTCAAACCTAAACAACCATCTTCACGAAAATGAAACGCCGGCGTTGATTGAAGAAGAGGGAATATCAATTAACGGAGATTTAAAAAACCAAACTTAATTTCTTTCTTCATTATTTAACGACGGTTCGTATCTGATATATTGAAATTAAAACTTGGGGGGGAAACGTAAAACAGAGAAACTGCTCTAAGGGTTCAAAAATGAAATGATATAACTAATGGGTTTAGAGAAATAATAAAGTAACCTTTTATAGGTGAAACAAAACCAAACTTTACGGTAGTTCGTGATTGGCCTATTTTTTTTTTTTTTTTTTTTTTTTTAATTTTCTAGGATTAATTAATAATTATTTAATTCATTATTTTACGGGTTATTTTTTAATTAAAACACGAGCTGGTCAGTGAGTCCGCTAGCTCGTAAGTTTTATTAAAATTTAGGTGGCCTAAACCTCAAATGCTTTAAGTTCTAATATTTAGTTAACAGGCGGGACTAATTGACGTTACGTTGAGAAACCAATAATTTATCACACGCCACCTAAATGTAGTTAATGGGTTAAAAATTTGTGCCTTGTGTTTAACGATAATTGTCCCACAACACATTTCAACACAATACCAGTCTAATTATGTACTTTTTATAACTCAAAAGAATAAGAAAAAAATATATGGTGGTATTGGTAGCTGGAAAACTAAAAAAAAAAATAACTTAAAAAAAATCTTTAACCACACGTTCATTGCTAATGTTTTTGTAATTTTTTTTAGTAATGGGTGGGGGGGAAATTGCGGCAAATTTTAAAATGTTCGAGAAGTAATCGGGGACGGGGGTTAATCAAAGAGACAATGTAGTTAGGGTTTAAAAAGAGTGGAAATTTTTGGTCTGTGCATTCTCTCTCGTCATACAAACAATCAAGAATTAGAGGGTCATTGTTTTGGCCAATCAGTTTGAAACGTCAATTTGTATAATAAGCCTACACTGTAAATAAAGTTTAATTCCAATATATTATCGTTTTGACGTTGCAAAAGAGACAAAGAAAAAACTTAACTAATAATATGTAATAGGATTTTTAATTCGCTGATTGACTGTGACAATGGCTTCGACTACTTTACCTACCATGATAAAAAAAAACCACACCCTTTTTCGTTTTCGTTATTTTGTTTTTCTTTCTTCCTCTTATGTACATTTTTTCACTTGTATCGTCGAATAAATTCAATAAAGTATTTCTATTTGTTGTACGAATCCTTGTTTTATAAGCTTATTTAATTTTACAAGTCCCTCCCTTTTTTATTTTCGTTAATTTAAACAGTAAAACGTTACCGTAATTTCTTTTTACTTTGGACCCAACATCTCTTCAGGCTTTACCCATTGGTTGAACTGTTCCTCGGTAAGGTATCCGAGTTTAAGAGCGGATTCCTTCAATGTTGTACCCTCTTTATGAGCCGTTTTTGCAATCTTCGCGGCTTTGTCATATCCAATATGAGGGTTAAGCGCAGTTACCAACATCAAAGATTCATTCAAAATCTTTTTAATGTTTTCCCTTTTAAAATAAACCGGGTTAATTATCTCGAAGACTTAACTAAACCCTCCTTAAATCTTAGCGTACCTATTGGCTACAATACCAACAACGCAATTATTTGTAAATGATACGCAACTATCCGAGATCAATCTTATGGATCTAAGTACATTGGCCACCATCATGGGCTTGAAAACATTGAGCTCAAAATGACCATTGCTACCGCCAATGCTGACAGCGGTATGATTACCAATGACTTGTGCGGCAACCATAGTTATAGCCTCGCATTGAGTGGGGTTTACTTTTCCTATAATTCATATTCATTTCAACAAAAGTCCCCCCAAAACGTTTAAAAAAGTGGATTTTTTACCAGGCATGATACTGCTTCCTGGTTCATTTTCAGGCAATGAAAGCTCTCCCAAACCACAACGTGGGCCTGAACCCAAGAAACGAATATCATTTCCAATTTTCATCAAACTGCAAGCCAATACATTCAAAGCCCCCGAAACTTCGACCATTGAATCGTGAGCTGCCAAAGCCTCAAATTTGTTTGGCGCAGTTACAAAAGGTAGTCCTTAAAATACACGTATCATCAGAGATATTGGTAAAAAGAAACCAACTACACTCGTACCAGTTATCTCTGATACTTTGCTGGCCACATTCTCAGCAAAACCAATTCTGGTATTGAGACCAGTACCAACAGCGGTACCGCCAGCCGCTAAGTAATAAAGTCTTGGAAGAGTAGCTTTGACTCTATCGATACCAAACTGAATTTGGGTGGCATAACCACTGAATTCCTGACCCAAAGTTAAAGGAACTGCATCCTTAACAAATTTGTAGAGTTATTGCCAAAGCTTCAATATTAGGGGGATTTAATTTCGGATATACTTGGGTATGGGTTCTTCCAATTTTGATGATATCGTTAAATTCCTCCACTTTCTTATTAAGCGCATCGAGAAGAGTTTTAAGGGCTGGGAGCAAACTAAGTTCAATTTCCATGGCAACAGCGATGTGCATTGCAGTTGGGTAAGTGTCATTAGAGCTCTAAAAGATTTTCGACTTCAATATTTGCACTGACCAAACATGACCTTATCAATGAAAAGCGTCTGACCTGACTTTTATTAACATGATCATTAGGATGGACAGGGCTTTTGCTTCCCAATTTCCCACCCAAAATTTCTATGGCACGATTTGCAATCACTTCATTGACATTCATGTTTGTTTGAGTACCAGACCCAGTTTGCCAGATCACGAGTGGAAAGTGACTATTTAATTTGCCATCAATAACCTATATATATTATATAGCGTCAGTTGCTACAAAAGCAGTTCCCAAAAATTGCTTAATATAAATTTTATACTTCATCCGCAGCTTGGCAAATCGCATCTGCAACCTTTGCATCTAAACCAAACTTTCGGTTAACCTCAGCCGCGGATTTCTTTAGAATTCCAAAAGCTTTGATGACTGGTAACTGTATAGTATCACTGAGTTATAATCTACGCGTAACCCATAATTTTATAGCCAATCTTACAGGCATTCTTTCACTTTCCCCTCCAATATTAAAATTCATCATAGATCTCATGGTTTGAGCTCCGTAATAACGATCAGCTGGTACTTTCAACTCCCCAAACGTATCAGATTCGATTCTTACATCCTAACACAATTGAGACCACTTAGTTAAGGTCAAAGGTCATGTACCGAATTATTGTTAATAATATTATTTCACAAGATATAATTTTCATTTTTGATTAAATATTACAATTCTTTGTCATAATACACCAAAATAAAACGATAATTAAATATTTTAACTTACAGTGGCAGCCATGTTCGACGATGTGGTGTGATAACTTGACCCTAAGAGGCACCTCAACTGGCGACCTGCAGCTGGGATGCCGATTCTGAAGAACTGCGATTGGATACCCATTTTACTTCCGGCTCTGCTTCCTTTAGATAAAACGGCGGGGTAGACGTAATCAATAAAGTTTCGCAACTAATTATCTATTACAAGTACTTATAATAAGAATCATACTTAAAATTTATCTGATGTCTTTTAAAAAGCCGGCTTCTCGCGTTAGTAACCTTCAAGATGCACCCCCACGTTTTTGAAGATTTTGACCTAAAGCCAATTTTTAATCTTTCTTCGCTGTCTGATTGGCTGAATGAGAAGGCCTGTACCAAAAATTTATCCAATAAAATTACCTTGTACATTCTCGGCTGATTGTAGTGGGTAAATTCTTGGAAAATTCACGTGACTGACTCCGGGTCAACAAAACACCCGAAAGTTTCATTTAAGTTTTGGCTTGAAATAGGGCAGGTGTAAACAAAGTTTTAAACTTAATGTTAATTTCTTAAATTAATTTATAAAAACTTAGGACCTTCAGCTTGAAAAATGAGTCAAAACGATCGTATTGCGGTGTTTCCCAGCCGAATGTAAGTTATTTAACCAAGTCCTGGCGCGTCGTAAACGTAAATATTCTAATTAAAATTAAAAATTAATTAGGGCTATGACCATAATGAAAGCTAGACTAAAGGGGGCCCAAAAGGGCCACAGTTTGTTAAAAAAGAAAGCCGACGCTCTCCAATTAAGATTCCGAATGATTCTCAAGAAAATTGTTGATGTATGACTATATTACACCTTTTTGAGATAGCAGTGTGGAAGGCAGAGGTGTGCCTCCCACTATGCATTCTTAACCCAGCTTTCTACAGTGCTATCTATTAAGTGTGATCATGGATAAAGAATGCGCGTGAGGAAATTTGTTTTCACTCTACAGGATAGGCAACTCCCTATCTCGAGCGACAGAATATTCTGTATACTCTGTTACAACGTCGGTTGTCAGCACGCGTAAAGCTAGGTCTCTATGTAATCTAGCCTGACAAGAGACAAAAAACTTCAGGATATTTTAAACTGATTTTAAATCCTGAAGATCCTGAAGTTTTTTGTCTCTTGTCAGCACGCGCAAGGCTAGATTACATAGAGACCTAGCTTTGCGCGTGCTGACAACCGATGTTGTAACAGAGTATAAACAGAATAAGCTGTCGTTCGAGATAGGGAGTTGCCGATCCTATAGCGTGAAAACAAATTTCCGTACGCGCATTCTTTATCCATGGTGTGATAATGAACTATGAAATATTAAAATTATTAATAGACGAAAAGTTTAATGGGCGAAGTTATGAAGGAAGCTGTATTTTCATTGGCAGAGGCCAAATTTACCACTGGTGATTTTAACCAAGTGGTTCTTCAAAATGTAACAAAAGCCCAAATTAAAGTTAGAAGCCGTAAAGATAATGTTGCTGGAGTGAATCTACCAGTGTTTGAAAGCTACCAAGATGGAAGCGATAGTAAAAAAAAACACCTCAAAAGAATTTCTAATTAATTAAGTAATTATTAATTGCATAACCCTCTTCCATAGCTTATGAATTGGCTGGCTTAGCCAGAGGTGGACAACAATTAGCTAAACTTAAAAAAGCTTACGCTAAGGCCATTGAACTACTTGTAGAGCTGGCTTCTCTTCAGACGTCTTTCATAACTTTAGACGAAGTTATTAAAATAACCAACAGAAGAGTAAATGCAATTGAGCACGGTACCTATAATCGTATACCTACTTTTGCATCTTGAAAAAAAAAACTCACTGTATTTTCCCACCTTAGTAATTATTCCAAGAATCGAACGTACTTTGAGCTACATCACTAGTGAACTGGATGAGAGAGAACGTGAAGAATTTTACAGATTAAAGAAGATTCAAGCTAAAAAGAAGACTATGAGAGAAGCCGATGAAGTTTGGAAAGCTGCCTTGAAAGCTCAAGGAGTCATAGACGAAAAAAACGAGTCAAAAAATTTATTAGAAGACGAACACGACGAAGATTTGCTCTTTTAGCGAGAACACGTATAAATATTGGGGATCTGACGATGTAATATTATAAGGGGGGACTAGAAATTAATTTGTTTTTTTTTTTTGGAAATTTTTTTCAGTATAGAAGTCTGAAAGTCCATTCCACTTTTGTTATTTTATTGTTTCTCTGTAATATGTTAAAAAGAAAATATTTAAAAATAAAAATAAAAATAAAAATAGGAGTGAATAAAGATTAAAATAAGTAATAAATATTATAAGAAACTGACAAATATTCTAGTCAGGAAAGTAATAAAACTTCTACAATGTTGTGAATGTTATTCATGATTATAAAATTGTATTTGAATTAATTAAGATTATTGTATGAAGGGGAAGAATAATTATAATTAAAAAAACAATGAAAGTTACTTTTTTAATCATATTTCTTTCATTGATATATCAATTTATATTTCAGTCTCAGAATTCGTCATCTGAACTAGCAGCTAATAGCTTGATTCGATCCTTATACTTCATTTGCCTTACATCATTCTGTAAAAAAAATGTTTAGCTTTTGTTATAAGGCACAGAATGCAAGCGTGGAGAGAAAATAGAAAGGAGAAGAAAAGACCCTCTTTCAATGCCAACAACGAGAAGATAGGCCCCGCCCATCCCAGTAAAATGATATCACGTGACCAAACAATCTTATAGCGTCCTTGAAAGTTTATAAGGAATAGACAATTTTGATGTAACTAAGAGGGAAAGACACGGGGGGGGGGTAAAACTTTGCCTTCCATCTCGCTTTTTGGCGCCTGCGTTGTGGTCTCTTTGTATCATGATCAAGTGCGCAGAGACGGCAATGTATCAACCCCCTTGTATGTCCCGATACTGAAGGTTGCCTACCCCCTTTTTAACATCGAAAAAGGTCTATAGAGCTATCTTAGTTGTGACGTCAGTGCCTATATAAAACGTCACGGGCTTAACTTTGGCAGTGGGCGGCCATGTTTGGTACCGCTTTGGTTCTATGGGCAAAATTCATAGGTGACGTCACACTGAGGCTTCTGAGATAGCTTTATTGTAGGTAGGAGCGTTTGACCAAAGTCCTTTCTCTAGTTTCTATGACGCCCTTGGTAGCCATTTATCTATCTTTACACAAAGCAGATGTTTTACAGACGTGTTTCCCATAGACCCCCTGTAGATGTGCACCATCAGCAGGGAGGAGGAATGTTCCTCCTCCCTGCCATCAGTACGCGTGTGTTAAAGGGAAAGCTACCTAACAGGGTTGGGATTAACGACCTTTTAGTGACCTTTCTCTTCACACCGAGCTAACTATGCCACGTAACGTTACTGTACACATTTCTCCCCTTTTTTCCAACGCCCCTGATTCAGTTTCATATCAAAGAAAATTATACAAAAATTGTCATACTCGAATGTTGGAGTTGTACATTCTCATCCTATTTCTTCCAAAACCACATAACTTCTTGGTGCTACACCTGCAACAGTAGATGACGCAGAGAATGAAGAGCGCAGCACCCAAACCAATCCCGACTGGTGCGATAATACTCAGTACAAAATCATCTTTCTAAATAAATAATAATCATAAAAAATAATAAAATCAAACCTTCACCTATAAATTAATCCGCATACCCAAAACACATGCTTTGAATTGATATATTTCTTCGTTGCACTGGCTATAATGAATAAATTCATGTAATTTCATCAAATCAAAGTTTTCATGATAGATAGACCCAAGACGATAAAATGATGTAACACAGTTAAGGTGTATTTTCACGGGGGTTCAAACTTTGAAACGTCAGAACTCTGGCGGTGTATGAGTTACCGGGTGTTTGAAAAATCTAATTATTCTCTATATCCAACGATACTAAATATTTGCATGAATATATAACTATAGTTATATAGATTCATGATATTTAAATTATATTTATATCAAACAGGGCTCGAGAAAATATGGTTTAAAAAAAAATCATTTTTAGAACCACGCGACCTGACCCTGTACTTTGAAACGTTATAACTCTAGTTTGGAAAGACTTTCAGGGAAATCCCTTTAGGATGTGATAGGCAAAATTTACCTCATTTTAAGGATACCAAAATCAATCGAGAATCGCGCAAATAACCTTGAAATAAAACCTTTGTAATATAAAAATAGACGGGATAACGATAACGTCTAATATAACTTTGTAAACCCAGAATGTTTTACATCAAATAATGATCTTCCGTTATAAGTAAAAGAATTCTTACGATCATTCCCTCCAATTGTTTCATTATTAAAGGTGTCATTTTCAAAGCTAGCGATGTTTTCCCATATCTCGCTCTGGTTATTAATGGCATCAGTGGTACTTGTACTAGCAGGAAGATTCGATGGCGAATTTACGCTTGATTTCTCTTCGGTAGTTGCCACGCTGGATGAACTTCCAGGCGAATTATTTTCATTTGAAATAATTCCTGGTTTATTTTCCGCTTTTTCCTTATTATTGCTTGAATTATTAGACGATTTTGTACTAGTTTCGATAACTTCCGAGCTTGTTTTCGTTAAATCTACCACCCCGTTTGAGGTATCAGAAGATGGAGGTGAACTAGTTAATTCTTCATGTTCCAATGGCAGATTTTGCACCAATCCAGTCAACAAAATCGCGAACAAAACAAACTTAATCATGTTTTAACTTAATTAAACACAGAATTACGAATGTTTTAGTGTAAAACTACAATCTTTTCTCAGATATAAATGTTCAATTTATACTTATCTAGCATTACATTTTCTAATATAAATCGCGTAACCATGGATGTTTACTTGTATAATTCAATTTGAAAATAGCGTTCGGAAAAATATTGCCCGTTTGTTTCGCTTATCAGAGGAAGTATAGGTTTGTCGGTAAATTTTATATGAAAACTTTTACACCTACTCCGACTATACGCTTTTTCATACATCTGCCTTGGAACCCACATATATTTATTGCTCTATCACGTGACTAATCCCGCCAACACCTGTCGGGAGTGCATTTCTGTTTCAGCATCTAGTGAATACAAACTTTATGGCAACTACCATCACAATCAGCATTTTTAATTGATCTTGAAAAGTTTATCTTAATCTGTCAAAAATGATGTAGGTTTGTTTCTCTCGTTAACTGGTACAGAATGGAATATTTTGGAGAAGAAATATCCAAGAAATCCTAAAATAAAATAAATAAAAAAAAAACAATTCACAAAGTTTTGATGAAGCGTAGAATTCAGGCGCGCGCGGGAAAAAAGCACGTGGTACTGTTTCTTTTCCCGCCATTTTAAAATAAACCTTACCCCAGATGTTTTTAATTACAGGTAAGCCTAATTACGCGGTTATAGGTTCAATGTCCCGTAATAAAATAACGGAAATAACAACGCAAACTTTGCTTGTTTTTTCTTGTACAAAAATAAAAATTGAATCATTCCATGCTTGAAAAATTTGTCATAAATGAAAATTTTTGGAAGGGAAAATCGGCGTTTAAAAAAAAAAATAAAAAAATAAAAATTTATATATTTACAAAATATTTGTATTTTTATAAAATAAAAACAAAATAACACAGGATTCGCATTCACATTTTTTTAAGGAATTTACAAACATAAATTGGTATATATTATATAAGAACTACACCACATTTGTACATCTCTAAACAATCATACATTCAGGCATGCGAAACTTGGGTGAAAAACAAGTGGTTTAAAAAAGGAAGAAAGGAATTAAAGAATTTAGAAAAAGTGAAAAAAACAAGAAAATAAGATATTATTTACAATCAGAATCAGATTCAGTTCGATTACAAGTTATAAGAGTCAACTTTTCTCGCTTTAAAAGCGAGGATACTTTAGAAGGTTACGCAAGACACAAAGTGTAAATACTTCCTCTCTCATAGAGCGTAACTTCATTCATTTGACTCAAATAGTTTGAAACGAACTATTTTTAGGAGATAAGAATCAATGCTCCGGTACAGCCAACAATATGCTAGTTTGTACTAATATTCTTTCCTGGGAGAAATACCATAAACTTTGAAGGATGTACCAACTGAATAGGGTTAAGGCGATGAATAACGCGTGTAAAAATGTAAAATTATAATAGTTGTTTTTTTTCAACGGATCTCGTTGGCGTCTTGGTCCTTCGGGGATGATTCCGGAACCACCGAGTAATTGTGGAAAGTTTGGACGAGGGACGAATTCGCCAGTTCTACCATAAATTTTATCAAAAGAGAGAGAGAGGAAAAAGAAAGATAATCTTGTCAGTGTTGTTTTGTGTAAAAACGCGCTGCAGGAATTTCATGAATTTAAGTGTTTAGAATTATAAAAGTGGTAGTTAATATAAGATTGTGATTTTAAAAGAGGCCTAAATTAATTTTTGGGGCAGAGAAAACATGCTCGTGTAAGCAACCTTTACTCTGAACATTGGAAGGCAGTGATTGCAACACTCCTACGCACATTCGAGGGGTTAATCACTACCAGATAGTCCAGGTATACCGATTACGGATTACACGTAATCATTTTAGCACTGTCAAGGGTAGGGCTTTTAAAGGTTACACGTGATCAAGGACAGAAATTTTAAAGGTTACACGTAATGTATTTAGTATAGTCAAAGGTACACCCGTGTAGGATTACACGTGATCAAGGCCAGGGCTTTTAAAGATTACACGTAATGTATTTAGTATAGTTAAAGGTACATCCGTGTAGGATTACACGTGATCAAGGCCAGAAATTTTAAAGGTTACACGTAATGTATTTAGTATAGTAAAAGATACATCCGTGTAGGATTACACGTGATCAAGGCCAGGGATTTTAAAGATTACACGTAATGTATTTAGTATAGTTAAAGGTACATCCTAGTACACCGATTACACTAAGTGATGGGCTCCTCGGGCACATTCTCTTGGCAAATTGAAGCACGAATTATGCCTAATTAGACCTATCTTCACCGTAAGCAACCCTTTCACAAAAACGATTTTAAAGGTACTAACTTGTAAAAATTTTCCAACATATCTTCCTTTTCGGCCCATCTTTCAAAAAGCCATTCTTTAAATTTTTCCTTATCTTCGTAAGGCACGGCTTCAACGGGGTATCGCCGGTAATGAAGGCGTGTTGTAGCAGGTGGTTCAGGTTCTAAGGTGTACGAAGAGGTTATGTGTACGGGGTCACCCTTAGGGTAGGCAATAGTGACGTCAACGACCCATTTAATGGCGTCTCCTTCTAAACCTTCGTCAATAAATTAAACACGAACAGAAGCAAGAAGAAATATCAACAACAGATTCTTCAATTCGATACGAGGAAATTGATATCTTTACCTTCTTTCTTTAAATTTTGGGACGATAAGGTGTCTAGAATTTGATTCGCAGCCCCTAACCTCGGTAGAGTCACGTTATACATTAGTCTGTGCCCGTTTTTTCTCGAGTATCTGTTTAAAGTTAATTATAGAAATTTTATATAGCTCAATTTTTAAAATGCTCATCGCCACGAATAATTACTTTAAACTAGACTCTCGTCTCTTGGATAAGAAACCACCTTCGGGAAATAAAACTATCCATTTTTTTCCTGATGTTGAAAATGCGCTTTTCAAGTGGCTACTCAAATTATGCAATTGAGCTTCGCGGACATCTTTGCCCTGAGGTAATGATTGAGAAGGTTAAAGGTCACTCTGATCTCAAAGTCAAATGTGTAGATCATGTTATAAAAAGCAATTTCGGGCACTCTGGTTATGGACACTAAACGGAAATCGTTACCATAACAAGATACCTCATTAAAAAGGTAAAGGTCACCGGGGTTAACACCCATTCTAGTTTCAAGAATCTATATCATTTTTTGATGATTCTGATAGTTGTTGGCGGTAAATATGTTGATATTGTTTTATCCCAAAGGTCACATGATTCAAAAATTCACCTCTCTCCAAAATACTTCAAAGATCCTAATAATTATTTTTTTGCGCTAAATTTAGTGTTCACGCTTTACTTCTGAGTTCTGACCACAACTACACCATTTTGGGTTAGCACCCTAAAAATTATAAGCCTAACCCCACCTCCCAGTTAAAAATTACCCACCCACAAAACGTTTTATTAAAAAGGGTCAAACGAACTAGTTGTTAATCTGAACCAGGAAAATAAGAATTAAATCCGAAAAAGAACTAAGTTCTAAATCGAATAGATACCAAAGTCCAAAATGGCAAAACCAAATAGAATGAAAAAAATGTCGGACTCATTTCATTTCCCATCTTTTTTCAATAGCATAGGATTCAAAAAAACCCCAAACAATTGTTTAGTTCAAGCAATAAACCATTTCCATTGTTTAACCAATTCCAAATCGAAATCGAACTTAGCCTCGATTCGCTAGCTACATATATGAAGGAAGGGTTATTTTTAACCATGCAGTGAAGGAGGTACATATTGCGTGCTAGCAGCTAGCGTATAATTGTCCCCCCTGTAAATTTTTTAAACCAAACCAAAGATAATTTAGTTACACGAAACAAATGGGTTATAAATCATTATAAGATGATTATGAAGTTTTTTCTCTCCCCGCTTTACTCGAATTCCCGTGAAATGTTACAAAGTTTTCCTCCTTGGCCATTCGACTGGAAAAATGAATGTTGCTATCATAATAAGCAACTCCTAACTTAGTATAGTAAACCCTTGAAATAAATCGGCCCTGGTAATTTTTCTCAATAACGTTTCACGACACGATCTGATTGAAATTCCTGATTATATATTTTTGTTTTTGAAATAGCGGTTTGACAAGTGACAACAACAACCCCGGTAAGCGGTACCTGCCCACGTTTTAGAGATTCGGGACACGTAGGATGGTAATGATGGCATCATGGATGGCATTGAAGAGAAAGTAGGGGAAGAAGCTAATAACGGGTTTAACATTGAAAGTAAATCCTACGTGCCTACTCAAGTCTCGTGTTACTTTAATTAAACTTATGTAGTAAAAGGAATGCATACAGCTACTAGGAATCATTGCGTAGTCATTCTCTCAACGTATCTGTAGGAGCATTTTGTGGGAAGAGCTAGATAATGTACGGCGAATTTTACCTCTCTGCACGTTGAACCTTGCGAGCGCCTAGGAACTCGCGTTGCTAACAACCAATGAAATCACAGTTAGAAAGACGTTAGAATTATGACGGAAAGTTCTCAAGCCGGGCATTGAAGTCAACATGGGACATACGAGAGCACAATTATTCCGATTAGCTGTATATATTCCTGAATCAAGTTGGGGTTCACGGGTCCCCTTAGCTATTCTTTTGGTTATTAACGAACTCAATAGAGCTATCTCAGTCTCTCAGAAGCCTTAGTGTGACGTCACCCATGCCTTTTGCCCATAGAACCAAAGCGGTACCAAACATGGCCGCCCACTGTCAAAGCTAAGCACTGCCGTCACAAGTGAAACAGCTCTATTAGTAATTTTTATAGCAAAAAACAAAACATAAACACGAAAATCAATATTAACTCGAACTCACAATTAATTTACGACCTCGTCAATTTAACTCACGTGCACTAACAACACCTAAAACCATTCAACACCGCTAACTAATTATAATTTTAAATACATTAATTTAAACAAGGCATTCCTCAATGTCTGGGTACCTTTCAACAACTAAGTAAATAAATAATCAACCTTCCCATTAACCACAGATAAAATTCAAAATGTTTATCCATGCATACCAAATTAATGAATATAAATTGAAGGCTGAACGTGCTTGTTTTTCAAATATAACCCAGTTTACCGATACTCGAAGCTTCCCTCGCCTTACCTTCATTCATTAATACACGAAGGTAGTATACTAGTATTGTTTTAAACAAGTAACTTCAAGATCAACTTCACCGACCGGAAAGGGTGGTAGAAAACGAAAGTGATCAGCGCAAATTTTAGGTCAAGTATTACAACTTGAATTTCGAAGAGAGTTTCTTTTTTCTTTTTTGTTTATAACTAAATACTCAGGGACATAAAGCAAAAACAAGGGCAAAAGTATCATGAAAAAAAAAAATAGATAAACTTAAAAAAAACCCGCAATAACATTCTAAAATTATTCATTAATTTATAGTGTTTTTAAACCCGAGTCATATTTAAACCTGTATTTATTTTTAAAAACTAATTAATTTCGAGTTCAACTGGTCTCTTAACATTGAATCGAGGTTACTAAATTACTTTCCGTTAATTTAAAGTTCACTTGAAAAGTAAACTTTTTGTCATTGTTTTAAAATTCCAAGGAAATTAATGTTTCGCAATTCACATAGAGGGTGTTACAAAAACAGGGTCTTTAGTTTAAATAACTAATAATAATAAATTAAAGGGGATGTTCTTTAAGCGTTTCTGAGTCCAAAATGTTCTGCGGCATTTTTCCCTCCAATCCGCAGTTTTGAAGTTATGATCGAAGAGTTTTACGGATGACCCCTGAATTAAATTAGCATTGCCTTTCAGTTTCTTATGTTAATTTTAAGGGGTCGTGCGTAAAACACTCTGAATCATAAATTGTAAACCGTAGTACCAAAAGTCTATATACTTTTGGTAGTACTCAAGACTAATTACATTTTCGACTCAAAGTCGTCCATAGAACCCCATCACTGCACTTTGGTCCAACAACCCTTTTAAAACTCCTAGTATTAATATTTAGCTATATTTCATTAAACCTTAAGGACGTTTGTAAAGGCAATAAAAAGCACCTTCTTCGCGTTGCATTTGTACTTTAATCGTCTATTAATTACCCACTATCAATTTCAAAGTCAATACCTTGAATCAAAGCGTAAAAAAACTTTAATAGTTAATTAAAGCGTTTTTAAAATTGCGCCCCTGGGGTTTTTTAAAATGTAAGGGTGAATTATAGATCCTTATAGTTAGAATTCGAAATGGCAAGATAACGCGGAAATTCGAGAAATCGTTCGTACCTGCGATATGAAAAAATCTCCACGTATCCAGGAAACTAATCCAAAATTGGTATAACGAAATATGTTGCTTATAACCCACATGGTTGTAGATAAAACACCGTCTTTCTTGTAGGCGAACGCTGACATTAACATGGGCACATCGGCTGTTGATTGATGGTTGGCCAAAAATAGACATCTTTGATTGTAACACGGTTCTAAATCATCTCCCAATTCTTCGACTGTTAGCAATAAATTTTAATGAGTTGGATAAAGTCTTGTAGCGGACTTGAAAGAGACCTTAAGTACGTTCCAAAAAAGATGGTGCATGGGTTCTATGAGTCGAAAATGTAACTTCTATGACATTTTTGCTCCAACGGTCACCGTTTAAGAGTTGTGATTTGAGTGTTTTACGGATGACCCCTTAATTAAATTGGCAATCATTGTCTTTCATAAGGGGCATCCTTAAAACACTAAAATTATAACACTCATGATTATAACTATAGTAAACGATGGACCTTGGGTCAAAATGTCATAGAAGTTAACATTTCCGACTCAAAATTCATTGCCTATGTCTTGCGGTCCAATCACATTTTTGGAACGCACTTTAATTTGGGGTGTATTTAAGTCCCTTTCAAAATGTGCACATGATTTAATTCGTACTTTCGTAACCGACTATCCAAAGCCAAGCTCCGATAAATCTTATTAATAACTTATAAACTGTCGCTTCGATTTTCCAATATAAAGATGATCTCAAATATTTTAAAGGCGCGAAAATAATGCCCATCCAAAATATGTACGTAGGGAAAGTGTACATTTGAACGAGCATTATCGCAACAAACCGGCATGTTGTAGTAAATGTGGACCAAAACCGATGGAAAGAAAATTTATCCATCTAAAATTAATTAAATATAGATTAAAATTAATTTTAAAAGTCTCTGGAAACTTTAAAGGGTTGGAAAGGTATTGATATAGATAGAGCGGAAACTTATCTACAAAACAAACCTAGTTTGGTCAAAATCGGTTGGGAAATAACGAAGTTACTTAGATTTAAGTGAAAAATTAAAATTGTTTAAAATAAATTAATTTAAAAAAAATATGTCACGTATTTATACTCATAATTTATTTAATTCTCGTCCGATTTTAACCAAATTTGTTTTATTTTGAACATCTTTAAACCCATTACCTTATAAAACCTCAGAAAAATTTCCAGAGACTTATAATTAAAACGAAAAAAAAAAAGAGAAGAAAAACCATGAACATCACTCACCTTAGAAGAAAATGTGATATGCCAATTTACACGTAAAACCATTTATATAAACTCGAAAATAATAAAAACATAAAAAATCCGAACCGTGTAGATATTTTAACTTATAATCATAATAAATTCACAATCACAACACCTTAAAAACACAATCGTCACGCGTATATCACGTCGAACAAATAATCATTAAATTATGAATATATTTTCCAGCACCAGCTGAACTAAAAAAGTAAAGTAAATCTGTCGATTCCTAAATATCAAATGACGAAAATCGTCACTGGCGTTCAATTATTTATAAAATCATCGAAAGTCGAAAGTGAAAGGGTTTCTTTAATAAAAAAAAATATTATTTTCTTTTCTATTTAAAATTGATAAATTTTTATTTGTTGAGCGAGAGAGAAACCGTTTTCTCAAACCTTACAGGTCGGCGAACCTTTCATTTATTAAGAAGTAGCGTCGGGTATTAAGCGCGGACACCGTTAGCCAAGGGAAAAAATAGAATATTTCGTATTTTTTTTTAATTTTACCGAAATGTATTTCGGGGGGAAATTAAAGTGGGTCAGTCGGAGAGCTATACTAGAAGAGAAATAAATGGTAAAATTAGAGAAGGCAGGTAACCCTCGCACGCTCGCTCGATCGCTAGACTCGGGCATCCATGCTTGCCGGCCCGGTTTAGCCTTCCCAAATTGTATATTAACATCCTCTTAAATCCCCCCCCTCCCCTTTTGAACGCGCGTCATATGATGGATGCCATGGAGGCAATTCCTAGGGCTACGTTATTGATTCCTTTCTAGACTGATGATATCAAAGGATAGAGGCGAGGAGACTGACACGACACGAGCCTCACGACACCTATAAACTGGATATTCAGGATTTCCTTACTACTTAGATCGAACTGAAGGAGAAAGATCTATGCCATATCGACCCATAGTAATAGGAAGTTACTGGTTCCTTTCTAGAGAGCTGTTATAGGATAGGGTAATAACTTAAACACGGAGACCAACGTGAGGGATCGTGACGTCACTTTTAAACAGAACATTCAGGATTTCCTTAGCTAGAACTAAGGAGAAAGATACTGAATCGACCCATAGGAAGTTACTGGTTCCTTCTACGAGTGCTGTTGAAGGATACACAGTTTCCACTTAAGGGGTTTATTGCCGTTTGCCAGGCAGTTGGTGACTCAAGAAATTCCTTAGAGAAAGTCTACCAGTTCAGTTTGATCAACTTGACTCACAGAGAGCCTCACAACACTGCACCCGAAGTTAAAGGGGGCGGGGAAGAATTTTCCGTAGACCGTTTAATGAAAACCATCTATTCTAGGAAGACTTCATAGGATAAAGACTTAAATATGGGACCGTGACGTGACGTTCAAACTCAGTATTTAGGAACTGAGCGGGAAACTATCGTATCGATCCATAAGGCAGGATTGCTAGAGAGCAACGTTATTGATTCTTTCCTAGACTGCTATACAAGGGTAGGAGAAAGAGGTGGATGATATGACCGTTACGTCACGTTGCAAACTTACAACTAAGAATTTCAGAGAAAGGGATTGTGGAGGAAGTAATAATAGGTTAAATTAGCAGAATTTCAATTCGTTGTCTTTAAGTAGAAAGATATTTTTCAGAGAGTATCTGGAATAGAAAGGTGATATTCGGAATAATGAATTTCAATTATGTATTATAAGCTTGAAAACGCCAAAATTTTGGTGAAAACCACGCTTTACTATCCGTATAAGAAAACGTACTGTCTACTAAGACGTTTACTCCGTGTCTCCGCATTTGATTAATTTCTAATAAAGTTCAGCACGGAAAAACGCGATTACTAGCTATAAATGATCAAATTTCTAATTGAGATTAACAATTAAAGTTCTTCCCTCCCTCCCCCGACATCGGATAAAAATTTTCTCTGATTTTCCTTTCGCCTGAAGAAACGTTTTCACTCAAGATCGAGGACTTTTTTCTTGGGCTCTCCCCGGTATTCAAGAGACCGAGAGCCAAAAACATTTTAAATCCGTTCTTTGGTCCGGTTTTCCCGTTTGGTTACTCCAATATTGAAGGTACAAGAAACACTACAATTACGTAACATTATCTACGTGTGTTAGCCTTCAGTTAGTGTAAGGAAAATATATTGGTCATTATAAGTACGATCCCTCTTTCACAGTTCGAGCTAGTAGTGGGATTACTGCCAAGAGTGGGGTAGCGATGTCGCCACAAAAGCCGCCTTATGTGTGAATGTAGGAATACATACAGACCTAGTAGGAATCATTGTGACCCCATACTTCCCATGTTAATTTCAATGCGGGTTTTGTGGGCCGGGCTTGAGTACTATCTGTCACTCCTCATAAGTCGGACGTTTTTCTAACTGTAATTTCACTGGTTGGTACTTGGTAGCAACGCGAAGTCTGGCGAGCGCTAAAGGTGCAAGACGCAGCGAGAAAGATTTTTTCGAGAGGTAAAATCATGACAAAATCCGCCTAGATATGTTGACAAAATGGATATACAATGATGAACGCTATAATAGAGATATTTCAGAAGCCTTAGTGTGACGTCACCCATGCTATTTGCCCATAGAACCAAAGTGGTACCAAACATGGCCGCCATAGCACTGCCTAGGCACTGACGTCACCACTGACTCCACTGAGATAGCTCTATTGCACAAACTCTTTCTTTTCCAATAGTTGAATAACAGCTTGTAGCTTGTAGCCTATCTTTAATTAAATTATCCCTCACCAAACTTGTTTTTTAAAGAATCTAATCGCCCTTAACAAACCCAAGTACAACGCAACCACAAACCAACACCCACCAAAGGCCACAGAAAACTCCGTTTTAATAATCTACAACATAAACACACGTAGATAAAGAAAGGGGGGCTTTAAATTTTCATTGTATAGCCCTTTTCGGAACCTATATATTTACACTTTCTCTAGCTCCGATATGCTTTTTAGAAAGTTATTTTAAATTATAATAAAAACGAACCGTAAAAAGCTTCCCCCCCCCACCTTTTTTTGGCGTACCTGGATATTTTCAATATCCACGTTCACGTTTCTCCGCGGTACTAAACTTTTTTTTTTTGATACCATGAATTAATTTCTTTCTAATAGGAATGTTAATCCATCTGGCATTTGTTGTGCTATGATTTTAGAAACGTTATTAAAATGTAATTTTGTTAATGGGAGTATAAAGAAAATTGTTAGCTAGAGGAACAACTTGGAAAAAACATCAGAATTATTTCGTTTCGTTGGCCTAGAGGCATAAGGGGGAGTTAAGACACGAAGATATACTTATATTCATGGGATAATTGAACATATTCTCATTATTATATCTAAGAATGGTCTTTAATATGGGTTATACCAGAAGTGCGTAATAATTTTTTTAGCGGGCCAAAAATCTAATTTCGGAATAAGAATTATACCGGTAGTGTTTCTGGTACATACAATCCGTTTTTAGCAGCATTGGTATAGTTCTTTGAAAAACTTTCATAATAGGTTACCACTTTCACACACCTTATGTTAAAAATATATCTCATAACAATAACTTGTATTTGTACTTTGTTCAGTTAATAAACAATTTTTTCATAACGATTTAAAATGGGAAAACAATAAGAGTTGAACGTCCGAGTTACGACAAGCAAATATTTTTTATGATTGTGTTTGTTTTTTGATTGAAAAGGGTTAGGCCTAAATTTAAAATAAAATGAAAATTCGAGTATGAAATAGAACTTTCGGTAAAATGATTTTCCTCTTCTGTCCTACTTGCGTTTGTAGACTGTTCCGTCACTTTTAACGATAGAGAAAAAGTGAGGTAGGTTATATTGAAAGAAATGGTTGCGGTCACTTCCTTGTAACCATTTTTAAGGTCAAGAGTAGGTAGTGACTAAACTTTATAAAAAAAAAACGAGTTTTCACCTTTTTCGATAAAACTTTCCTTCATTTGAATTTTTTAATTCAAATTTCAGGATTTAAAGGGATGGTAAAACTGCGCAAAGTTTGCCCGTACAGCTTCACCAACCAACACTCCTATTGTCAGCAGCGATAGATTGAATTTTAGAAGAAGGAATGGAGAACAGAGTAATCTGGGCGCGCGTCAAAGTCCCGGACCCCCTTCCACGGAACGGAGGGGTATGAAAGAAGAGGCGGGTCATAGCGACAGAGGTAAAAAGGAATTACGTATTTTTCGCCGTCTCCGTCAGCAACGTCATTAAAACGTAGTTTAAGTGAGCCAATAAGATAATTTAAAATCTTTTTACGTGTTGGAGGGAGGGGTTCTGTACTGGGCTATGAGTAAATACCAACCGTTCTCCATTCCTACTTCTAAAATAACATCTATGATTGTTGTCAGTAATAGACAAACTATAATATAATATATATATACTTGTATTTATTTACAATTGTTTGTTATTTCCCCCCTGCAATTGCTCTCACAAAATAACGAGTTTCGTTTTTGCATTTTTTAAAAAAAAAATTAAAAAACACATTTAAAAAATAATAATTGGGCTACAGCTTTGGGAATAATTAATTATATCCATTAGCCATAAATTAAAAAAAAATTAAGCCCATTATTTAAAAAAAAAATAAAATAAAAAAAAATCAAGGTTTTCTGTGTGTAAATTAAAAATAATTAACATTAATGTTAAATTAATGAATCGGTGTTTATCTATTTACAAGATAGTTTTCAATTACCCCTCTTGTTTGTTTTTTAACATCTCGTATTAATTTCAATCACAATTCAAATTAATAATTTAATTTGAATTAATTTCGTCAGTTTTATCTCATTCGGTAATTCTTTTTTTTTATCTTTCACATTAATTAATTAATTAATTTATATAATAATCTGGACTAGAAATTTGATCACAGTGTTGTCGAATTATTTATTGAACATGTTTTTAGGGATCGTTAAAAATAAAATTTAAGTTAAACTCGGTAGAAATGATGTTGATGAAAAATCTATGGTTTTTTTTTTAAAGCGAAGTTTAAAAATTAAAGCCAAAAAATTAAGACCTTAAAATATATGGCACGCTACTTTCTGATACAATTTATAATCTAAAAGCTTTTTATAGTATTTTAGCGGCTTGGTTTATTCAAAATTATTGACAAACCAAGACAGAAAAATACTACCTTATTATTTATATCAAGAAGCGATATCTAGTTTACTAGGGAGAAGTTATAAGATGCCTAAGTATTCGCGCGCCATAGTCCCAGTCCCCCTTTCAAAATACAAGGGGAGACGTAAAAGGAGGCCGGGCTATTTCGCCTCTCCTCAGTCGGAAATTACGGAATTTTCGTCATTGGCGTCGCGCTGACGTGAGTTTTCAAGAACCAATGAGATGATGCTGGTTGTAATTCAGAGGCGGGGATTAACTCCGGACCTACGTTTGGACTGGAGATAAAGCTAGAAATGTGTCGAATCTATACCTTCTCCCTAATAAACTAGATATCACTTCTTGTTTATATATAATTATATAAAAAAAATTATATAATTCCCAGTGCCTATTTTTTGGAATGTGCTATTAAATTGTTCGAACCTAAATTTTTTTGACCCTGTTAATTGTTAATTATATTTTTTTCCTATAAGGCGTAAAAATTTAATTGAATTTTGCTGAAAGACTAAGTATAATTTTAACCTAATATTAATAATTTAATCCCCTAATTAGTTAGCTATTTACACCCAGTCCTATTTTAATTAATTAACAATAAGTGGGAGCCTATTAAAAATGTATGCAAATTAACCATTTGCACGTTGCTGCTGTTTATATTCAATGTTTTGCTACGTTATAATTTGCTCTTTCTGCAAAATTGGTGTGTATGTTAATATTTACAAGACAATAACAACTATTTATTCCAACCCCCCCCCCCTCCTCTTTCACGTTGTAATTTTGGTTAACGTAAAACCAATTTACAAGTACTTTTTTTTATCGGTAAGATCAACGAAGGAACTATTAGAAAAGTATCAAATGCGTTTGGTTTTTCCCATCCCAGAAAAATATAACAAGAAAATTTTCAGAGAGAGATACTGGGATAGAGAAAGCGAGAGATTCTAAGTTAGCGTACTTAGGGACCAACCAAATCTGCCAAAATTAAGTTAATGAATTAACTTAATATTGATGAAAAGTAATCTTAAAGGTAAAGTTCAGGTAACATAACATTATACCTTAAAAGAACGGCCTTTTTCTAAATATAAAAGGAATTAAATATTAATAAACATAAATGATCTCTTATTACAAAATAATAGGCATTTAATTAGTCTTAAAAATAATCAAGGACTACTGTGCCATTCGCCATTGGTTTAGTGGCGTCTGCTAGCCTGAACCTCTTATCCCTACGGGATTGGTTAATTCTCACAGCCCAGCCTGAGAGAGGTAAGGGTAAATAGGGGTCAGAGGTTCTGGCTAGCAGTCGCAACTAAAGCAATGGACTAAACTGAACCTCTTGCCATTAAGGGATTGGTTGAATTCTCACAGGCTAAGAGGGTTCTATTTAGCAGACGCCACTAAACCAATGGCGGATGGCGCAGTAGTCATCGTTTTTAAGAATACTTAAATGCTAATAATTTTGTTATAAGAGACCATTTATGTTTATTAATATTAATTTCCTTTTATGTTTAGAAAAAAAACCCCGTTCTTTAAAAAGGTATAATGTTACGTTACCTGAACTTTTCCATTAAATTAAAAATAAATGCTACGATTTTTACCATAGGGGGAAAAACCCATAGATTCTTCTAAAAAAATTATAAATAAAAGAGATTATTTTTGTACAGAAATACTGTTATAGAACGGGGGCTTAAAAATGTTCCGTCCATGCCCGATCAGAAATGTTAATATATGTATATATATAATTTCTTTTCGCATTTTTTCTTTTTTTACAATAATATTAATTTTCTTAACAAGAAATTACTTATATATAGAAACCTACTATTTTACATGTACCACACACTTATTACAGGGCGCGTTATTTACTCCTACTTTTTTTTTTATTTAGTAGTATAGTTATTTATATCGTCTTTTTAATTACTCTGATCAAAGTTTCTCCTTACGAAAGGAGAAATATTGAAATTTAACGTAAAAATTCAGCGTTAGGAATAGATCTACTTATTGAATTGTTAAGTTTTTATTTGTATTTATTTATTTTTTTCTTTAATACGATTGTTTATCGGGTACCGCGCACAATCTCAACACTAAGGCCACGAAAAAATGCTTCTTCAAAACTTATAAAATAATAATGTCGATAATTAATTTAAGGCGGATGTTTAAAGTTCCGAGTGTTACCGACAATTTAACTGGTTTGAAAATTAAATATATCAAGCCTAGATACAAAAAAAAAACAGACCTTAGTTACAAGTTTAAAGGAAAAGTTCAGATAACACAACATTATACCTTAAAAGAACGGCGATTTTCTAAATATAAAAGGAACAATATTAAAAAAAAAATAAATGATCTCTTACTACAAATTAATTAGCATTTAATTGGTCTTAAAAACAAGGACCACTGCGCCGCCATTGCTTAGTGGCGTCTGCTAAATCGAACCACTTACTCCAAACGGGGTTGGTTGAATTCTTAAAGGATGAAAGAGGTAAGGATAAGGTAAGGAAATATACCACTCAATCACGCGTGTAAGTGGTTCGATTTAGCAGACGCCACTAAAGTAATGGCGGATGGCACAGTAGTCCTCAATCACGGGCGTAAGTGGTTCGATTTAGCAGACCCCACTGCGCCGCCTTTGCTTAGTGGCGTCTGCTAAATCGAACCACTTACCTCGAACGTGATTGGTTTAATTCTTACAGGATGAGAGAGGTAAGGATAAGGTAAGGAAATAGCCCACTCCATCACGCGCGTAAGTGGTTGCAATGGTGGTACAGAAGTCCTCGTTTTTAAGACTAATTAAACCCTGATTATTTTGTAATAAGAGATCAATTATTTTCTTTAATATTTGATTCCTTTTATATTTAGAAAAAGGCCGTTCTTTTAAGGTATAATGTTATGTTACCTGTATTTTTCCTTTAATATTTTAAATTTCAAACCAATTAAAAGTAAGTCTCGATGACAACCGTTCTTAAAACTCGCCATTGGTTATTACAACAGGTACATGTAAAACACGTGCGTCACAATATCTTTTTTTATTGTATTTACTATATACTGTTGTTTATTATTTTACGAATTTGTTTGTTTGTTGTGATTTTGTTATTTTTATATATTTCAAGTTCTACTGGACGGCCCAGAGCCTCTGATTAAAATTATCTATGAATAAACTTGGTTTTTAAAGGTGAAAATAAATAAAGATGGCTGAAATGTACGAGGATGACATTTACGTGTCTCCCACTAAAATGTAAATAGCTTCGTTTCTGCTAGTAGTTTTGCGCGGTGTGAAAACAGTGTGAAAATAAAACTGCTCTGTGGAACCACTAAATTTTGGTTGCGCAGCTAGAGGTGCGCGTGTAGAGATGATTTTTCAATTTCGAAATCGGGTTCGGGTAATCAAAAATATTGTTTTCGAGTATAGGGGCGGGTACCCGAATTTTTGTCGGGAGTTCGGGTAATTCTTAGTTGAAAAATGGTTTTCGGGTATTAAAAGTTAGGAAGAATAGTATCCCAAAATATTTTCGGGTAATTAGGCTTAAATAAATAGATACTTGCTTCAAAAATTCACTTTAATACACACACGACTTTTACTGTTATATCTCAATCCTCAAATTTCTTTCGCTTTGATGCTTTCTTTAACTTTTGGTTCGCATTCACCCTCTTAACCCTTAGCAAGAAGTTATATCAGTATCTCAGAGAGAAGGTATAAGATGCCTTTGTATTCGCGCGCCATAGTCCCATTCCCCCTTTCAAAATACAAGGGGGGACGTAAAAGGAGGCGCCGGGCTATTTCGCTAGCTCTCCTCAGTCGGAAAATATGACTGTAATTTTCGTCACTCGCGTCGTCGCGCTGACGTGAGTTTTCAAGAACCAATGAGATGCTGATTGTAATTTAGAGACGGGGATTGACTCCGGACAGGCTACGTTTGGACTGGAGATAAAGTTGGAAATCTGGCGAATTTATACCTTCTCTCTGAGATACTAGATATAACTTCTTGCCCTTAGTCTTATTTCAGCACAGAATACTGTTAATGGGATGATACAGTTGTGTCGAGGTGTGTCGCGCGGGATGATTCTAGTCTGTCTCAGAAAGAAACCACCACAGAATGCATACCTTATGTGAACTAAATTTCACATTGAAACATTGTTTCTTTCTCTCAAAGATTCGGAATCCTTCTAGACTGGAAAGTGGGTGGTCCCTAGGCTTTCACCACGAATAACCCGACATGACAACGTGTTTCAGCTTGACACTGGTAATGGGGGGAGTATTTTTACAACCCCTGTAGTTTCGAATACTTGGAAAATCATTTTCGGTCGGGTATCTGGGCGGGTACCCGAACGGGTAATCTTTGGGTATAGGGTACCCGCACACCCCTAGTCGCGCGTATTAAAAATATATAAAAAAAATCGATGTTTTTAGCTAAAAATGTCCGTAAAAATCTATCTCTTTATTAACTGGGAAATGCTTAAATTAAAATAATAATAAAAAAACTATGCGTAGAATACGGATTGATTTTTAGAAGATTGTTTTTTAAAAGCTCGAATCTCAGTATTCATAAATTCCGGGCTTTCCGGCTACACTGCGTGAACCTCTTAGTAAAATGACGTAAAGGAAAAGAAACGTGACTAAAGGTATGTATGTTTTCTATCCAAGCATCTTCACAATTAACATTTGTAAAAAATTTTGCGTCACAACCTTATACTACACTCAAATCTCTCATTCTTTGGATCTTTGCTCTAAACACGAATGAATATAATTATTTAATATTGTAATACTTCCTTTACGCTAGCGAACTACGTAACGTAACGTTACTTTTGAAGATTATTTCATCTCCCCAAAATTATTTGGTTTTGATTTCGAAAGGGATACGTAGATGATCTATCGAATGTTTTATCTAAAAGAAAAAACTATCAAAATCAAACAAACGGTTAGTGTTTATTGTTGGATTTTGATTAGTTAATCAATTGTTGTTCGATCATTAAAGTTTCCCTCTCTATCGCTACAGTCATTCACTCGAAGGACAGTAGCACTTTATTACTTTCTCTAAGTTGCGTATTAACTTTGGTGGTAATGTTCGCGGGTGTCTTTTTAAACCAACCCAGTTTCATACCCAATACGTATCAACGAGATGAATTGCTAACCTAGTGAGAATAAAAGTATGTACTACGGTCGAGGCAATGAAGAAAAAGTGCAAAAAGCCGATCCAGTATAAGCTGAAGGTCACTTCGCGAGGCTGGCTTAAAAGAGGGGCCCCATTGGGTAAGGAACCGTTAGAAGATTCCCTTTGACTCCGCGGTTTGGACGGAAAAGAGCCCGTTGAGTAAAACTCATCCAACATCTCTTCCTTTTCGACCCAACGATCGTATAGCCAATCTTGAACGTCATTGATACTGCCTCGGGGAATTTTTTCAATCGGGAAACGTCGAAAATGCAAGTAGACTTTGCAAGGGGCTCTCCACGCCGAGCAAATTATCGGCAAACTCAAGGCGTTGCCCTTTTCGTAACCGATGGTCACGTCAATCAACCACTTCAATGGTTCCAGATTTTCACCTTGGGTTAGGGTTTGGATTTTCACGACAATAAGTAACTGTTTTTTTCCATCACAAGTATTAGAGAAACATAGGGTAGGAGGAAGGTCAAATAAGGTGGCCATTTTGACATTGGATGGTGAAATCAAACAAGCGGGACATCAGGTAAAAACAATTCACCAAGTGTTAAGTGGTAATTAAGGAATGAAAAGATAGCGCCTCCAAAACCTCACATTCAACTTACAGTGTACACAACGTATACTCAAAAATAAACCATCCAAACTAATAAGGTTCAAAATCTGGTTGGTGCACTGTAACTAGTACCAACAAACTGAACCAAACTACTATGCTACTCAATTTCAACCAAAATTAAGTGGTAAGGAATGAAAAGATAGCGCCTCCGAAACCTCACATTCAACTTACAGTGCACACAACGTAAACTCAAAACAAAACCATCCAAACTAATAAGGTTCAAAATCTGGTGCACTGTAACTAGTACCAACAAACTGAACCAAACTACTATGCTACTCAATTTCAACCAAAATTAAGTGGTAAGGAATGAAAAGATAGCGCCTCCGTAACCTCACATTCAACTTACAGTGCACACAACGTAAACTCAAACATAAACCATCCAAACTATTAAGGTTCAAAATATGGTGCACTGTAACTAGTACCAACAAACTGAACCAAACTACTATTACTTAGAAAATTATCTTACTTTCAATTTTGTGTGCCAACTTTCTTAGGTTCTCTTTGGACAATGTGTTGATCAGCGAGTACATGGCTCCCACTCTTGGTAGCGTGACGTGTTTTAGGATTGGGAAACCATTCTTTTCGGCATACCTAAATAAATACAACAATCCACTGTTAATAATCCTCTAACCTAACCAAGAACGTTGCTTCAAAGAGACAACAACAACACACACACACACACCTTTGACTCGTTTCCAATCTTTTACTAAGAAAACCACCTTCGGGAAAAAGAACAATCCATTTCCTATTTCTTTCTAGATAGACTGTGGAAAAGTGATTCTCTAATTTCCTGATTTGTTTATCTCTAACATCTTTGCCCTGTTAGTTAACGTAAATCAAAACTCATTTCAGTAAAGAGTAAAACCCCAACGACTCATAGAAATAATATTGACCTGAGTTATGAAGAAATCACCGTGCGTCATTGAGACTGTTCCAAAATTGGTATATCTAAATAACCTATCCATAATCCAAAGTAAACTGGGTGTAATATCGTCTTTGACTTGAAAGGAGACCATTAAAAATGGCACGTCTGACGTAGACTGGTGATTGGCCACAACTAAGCATCGTTCATTGTAACAAGAAGTCATGTCTTCACCTACTTCCACAACTTAAAAAAACAAATCAACGCGAACACGTGAAAAGATGAAACTTTGAACTACGCCACGAGTATTATCTTTAGATATGATAATAGTCTTCTTTTTTTTCATACCTCGATAATTTGAGTTGAAACTCCAAGCTGAAACCACACCGAGAAGCCACTTAAAAAGAATGCCTTCGATATACCAGTATAGAGGTGGATGTATAAGACGAATGGGCCCAAAGACCAACCACATCCAGACTAAGTATGTTGGAATGCAGTACATATTTGTTAGAAATACTCCAAAAAGGTAAATTCCAGCTTTTATAGCGTGAAATATAGATGCCATCTTCATTTTCATCTTCATAAAGACAAAATCAACAATTGGAGCTGCACCTTAATTGTATGATGTTATCACGATGTGTAATTTCACAATGTCACCTGTAAAGATATACTTGAATGAAACTTCCGATTTCACATTATTTCACAGTTTTATCGGAGCACACACAGTTTATCCAACCTTTCTTAAATTGACAATGAAGTTAATAATCAACCGTTTCTCGGAAAATGTTTTACACCCAAAAAAACCATCCCAATTTTACAAAGCTCGAAATGAAGAGGGAAACGGCTTAGTTCAAAAGATTTAGATAAATTTTTCACATTCACTAAATAAATAGATAACTGACTAATCTAAGGGTGCACAACGCGAATAATGGCTTTATTTTCAATTTAAAAAGGTGTTTGGTAAGCTCCTATTATAGACAGTTTTCTCTCTCAAAAATTTACGGTATTTATGATATTAAATTCACTATAAACCTAATTTTAAGTGAAAGTTTATTCCATATCTAGAGGCTATATGTTACTAGATTTTTTTTCATAACCCACTGTATTAGAGGGTAACTCTACCTATATCTTGTTTTAATAAGGTCAATCAAGATAAGATAATGTTAACTTTACAAGTGAAAGTGAAAAACAACAGGGTAACTATAGGGTTCAGTGTCGAAAAGAATTTATAGTTTAAAAGGACTAAATTTATGTCCTATAATGTAATTTGTGTTTCAGAACTTCATAGAACTCCCTTAATGATGAGATAATATTTAATTTAACTCATTATAATACATAATATATGGTTGTCAAAAATGGGGATAAAATTGATCACTTTAAAGTTAAACTGGCCTTGAAAAACGCAAAACAATTGATTCATCTTTTCAGGCTGAATTCCACATAATAAATACACTTTCTCTATTTTAAAATATTTGGCATTTTATGGGCCAGTAGTACAGGAAGCCAATTTTAGCTTTCTTAAGGCCCGAGGGTAAAGTGACGACATTCGCGACAAGCGATTTACAGTTTACGATTTACGATTTCTAGTCTGACAAGTAAGACTAAGGCCTAATTTCCATCACGGGTCAGGAGGGATTGGGGACGGGGTAGGGACCCCTTTGTTTTTCAATATCTTTCAAAGTATACAAAGGCTTAATCAATACACTTAAGAACGGTACTTACCTATAAACGGTGAAGATGATTAATCCCATAATTAATTAAAACACGCACTTTTGTTAATATTCTATACTTCCTCGCGAGTCACAGTTATAAAACACTGTACTAACAATATAACATTCGCGATTTGCGACGACTCCCGGCGGCCGGTAGGTCACTGTTTTACTTCAAACCTCCGTGGACCGTGAGTGGCTTCTGGCTTGCTGCTGGCACTGGGAGAAGCCCTTTGACCCTTATTAGAACGTCAAAGGGCAATTTTTTAGCCTGTCAAAGAACTTGCCGAAAATGACTATTTTTGCGGCCTTTCGTGGGTGTATTATTTGAAAACCGATTAAATGTATTAAAAATTATTATCTGACTTAATTTCCTTATTATTTCAGTTTGCCATTTAAGCAATAATAAAAGCATAAGGACATTATCTCTCCTTATGATAAAAGTGTAAATTAATTTAAAAGCTTACGGTTCATTTAATTGGAAAAATATAGTAATAAATTTCCTCAATACCATGAAACAAGTTGTCCCGTAGTTTATAGATACCAAGGTGTACGCTACCTAGTTTCATGTACGACCAATAATATTGTATTGTTCGTCCATGCTAGTTCCTACCTAAATCATGACTGTCATAGTAAGAATAACGCGTGGTTTAAATAATGAAGCAATAGGCCTATATCTTAACCACGCATTCCATATCTTTAAATTATATAGACAGACAAAGACCGGGCGCTCAAACACCCATCCCAAAATTGGCGTTCAATCAAGTATTAAATGTGCCAAAAAATGAATTAAAAAAAACCAACTCCTATTGCATAACTGTACTTAACCCAACAAGCGTAAAGTCCGTCATATTTTTTTCGTAGCGGGAGTTGACACTCCATGTTATCTTCGCATATACAATAATACAGCGAATGTAACGAACTGCCCCTTCGTCATTGAAGTGGCGCCACCTCATAATTCTTTCTAACTAAAATCTACACTCCAGTTATTTTACAATACCAAAGTCCAAAGATTCAACAAAACTTTTCCTCCGTAAATTTCAACATAAAAGCCACATATCCACAAGGAAAGTAAATAAATCCCCCCCCCCCCCCAGGGTCTCGAGTCGTAAGCAATGTCGCTTGTCAGCGTTGACTGTTTAAATATTCCTACACCTGTTTTGGAGCGCTGGGGATAACGAGATTCACTGAAAAGCCATCCCTGCGCGGCCTTCTCAACAACAGGGGACCAAAAAATGGGGAAATTCCAATCTACCTGTAGCTTTAGTTTCTCTAATTAATGAAGAGTAAACCTCATTTATAAAAATGCCTACATCGGAAAACTGCGCGAAAAACAAAGTTTACGGAACAGTAAGTAACATTAAGTGAATCTTAGTCTTGGAAGATTTGAAATATTCGTGGTTTTTTTCTTTTTTTTTCGAATTTAAAGTTAAATGAAGGCTTTGACTCGCGCCAAGAACAAATCACCACCAGTCACGCTCCAAGTACCATAGAAATGGGAAATATATCAGACATTCCAAAAACAGGAGAGATGAAAGATATTATTAGAGAAGAATCCATAGATATATTAGATAAACGTAAATTATATGGATTAATACTTATTGCCATCTCCTTATTGGTATGGATAGTTATTTATACTATAACCTCGAAATTGGTAACTTTGTAAAAATGACAGCTTTTGTATATTATTTTTCTATAAAATTAAAAACTATTTTGAATTACTAGGTCTCCCGCGACACTTTAACATTGTAGTGGTACTCAATCCCGTTGGCCTTAATCTCTTTCCCAGTTCCCACCCTCTTTTTTCTACGCGTTCGTCAATTACCAACTTAACTTGGTGGTAACGAATAAATTAAATTATAGAGGTTACCATGGGAAGTTAACCCAAATTTGGCAATTAAGATTAATTTTTTCGAAATAATTGTATTGGGATTTCATACTAACTCTCGCTAGATGTCCCACCCGACATACACCAAGGGAAAACACCCCCTTGAAAAACATGTTACCTTTTACACCAAAGAATTCTGCAACCCTGCAACTTTGTATCACCATGAAGCTATTAATTAGTCTGACAATTAATAAATTCATGGTATCACGTGATAAAACTGCTTTAGTTTCAATGAAAACTTGTAGAAGTAGCCAAAAAAATATTACATTCATAAAGTATTTATTGTAGTAATAAAACTGAGTTTGCTTTAATACCAAATTAATGAAGCATGATTTTTTTCAGCTTCATAATTTATATAATTAAGAAAAAGAAAACAGTACACTAAAGTAGTTATTTATAAACTAGAATGTAGAAACCCTTTTAAAAATTGCTGTTGCATGATCCTCAAACTCTCTTGGTACTTTTTCTGTCCCCAGCAATTTCCACCTCCTCTTCATCCCCGCTAATGTCTTCCCATCCATCCTCCTCACCCTCTTGACATTCCGCTTTTCTTTCAGAAGTATCATTCTCAACTTCAATTTTGCGATTATTTCCTTTACACTGAATTACTATGTTTTTTAAGGAAGTGATATCCACTTCTTCATCAATATTTAAATCTTCTAAATCATCTTTTAGCTCATTTTCAACGTAATGATTATGACTGTGAGTGTCTGTTTCCCATTCTACATTGTTTTGTTGCAGACCCTTCCACGCTTTATCTACTACAACATCATCTTGTTTCGCATCATCATCATCCTGCTTTACTTGTCTGATATCTCTCCAGCCTCCATCATCTTGTTTCCCATCCCTCCATGAGCCTTTATTCCGTTTCACTTCATCCCAAGCTACATCATCTTGTTTTATATTCCTCCATGTCTCATCTGGATTTGTGGCGTCATTTTGTTGTATTTCATTCCAACCTCCGTCAATTTGTTTCGCACCCCTCCATGAACCATTATCATCCGAGGATGAACCTCTAGCTCCTCGACCCCTACCTCTTCCTCTTCCTACATGTTCACCCCTTGAATCATTTGTATTTTTAGGGTTAGATCTCCAAGACGCGGCATCAGATCTACGTCCTACTCTTCCATCTTGATTCTCTCTGTTTTCCCATTTGTTTAAACCACCACCTCCTTCTCCCTTTGAAGATGGTGTGAAACTATCGAAATTCCTTTTAGGTTCCCAACCAGGGTAAAGTGGTGGTTTATCAGCTTTCTCCTCAAAATCACCCCTATGTTGTTTATCACCGAAGCTTCTTCTAGAATATTCGGTTCGAGCGAAACGATTTTGTTTGGCACTGTCATCTTTGTCCCATTCTGGGCTAGAGAACTGATGATCTCTAGAATCTCTTCCCCTAAATCTTCCACTGTTTCCTATAATGTTTAACACGCAATGGCATACTTTGTTAAACTGAAAACTCCGTGTTACAAAAGTAGTCTTAAGTTCTCTAAGGATGGTTTAGACTACTCTACTGGGGGCATATCTAGTTTCCATGCTTCAAGCCATTAACATGCTGAAAGGAAACTTTAGAAAGAATGACCTGAAAAGTAACCTCTTCCTCTAGAATTAGTTATTCTACCTCTATTCCCTCGACCTAGACGTGAAACTTCGTTACTTTAATCCCAAAGACTTACACCAGAAAAAGGTTTAAGGTGGAATTCATAAACGTCGGACGCAACGCAATTTAGTACAGGCAAAGGCAGGGCGTCGTGCGCAAAAGGCGGAGGAAGTTTGCGCACGACGCCCTGCCTTTGCATGCACTAAATTGCGTTGCGTCCGACGTTTATGAATCCCACCTTTAATTAACAAATAATCCAAGAATAGTTACCTGGCTTTTCACCATCATTATTCCATTGAGGTGTTTTATAGAATTCGTTCGGTTGCCTCTCAGGGGTTTCATTTCTAATCCAAATTTGATTTCAACATCAATTTGGGTGTTTTTTTTGTTTTTTTTCTTCGTCCCTTTGTTATACTCACGGGTCAGGTATTATTTTATTATTATCCCATTCCCTCTTAAAAGTTCCTTCCGAGGTTTTTTGTCGAGCAATTCTTTGTTTATCAATTTCTTCTCTCTCTTTCCTCCAATTTTCATAATCTCTCCTTTCTTTACCGGTCATTTTTAATGCCATTTCCATTTTATTCTTAGGAGGGCTCATCGGGTGTTCCTGTAAGACAATTAATGTTTTGTCCCTCTTACCATTTTAAATTACCAATTAACAAATCTACTTTGGCGTAGCTTCGTTGTTGTTTGATTGAGCTTTTAACATTCTGGAAGTCTTCCCCTCCAAAGTTATTCTTATGTCGGAAGCCAGGTTCTTTTCTCTCAACCTCAGTTTCATGATCAAAGTCTTCGTTCTTTCGTAATGGATCTGATAGAAAGTTGAAGTTTGGATCTGGAGGTGGCGCGTCTCCCTTTATAATTATTATTAAGGAGTAAGTAGAGTTTTATTGTTTTACAGGGTTCGTACAAAATTTTTGGAATGAAATTCCCTGACTTTTCCAGGTTTTCTCTGACTAAATTCCACAAATTTCCCTGACCATATGCAATAACTTACAAGGCGTAAATATATGAAAACCAATCTAAATTCACTCAAATCATTTTTGCACGAGTTGTCATTGTTATAAAGATAAGCCAATTAATTCGTTTATATTTAACCATAAGTAAATCAGAAATAACCGGAGCGAGCGAAGCGAGCTCCGCGAATTTGGGGTTCTGCTCAAGTCTCAGACAACACTTTTTTGGTCACCCTCATACTGTTATCCAGACTATCAATTTCCCACCAATATATTTTTCCCTGACATTTCCCTGACTTTTTAGGCACATTTTCAATTTCCCTGACTTTTCCCTGACCTTTTAGGCCCATTTTCAATTTCCCTGACTCTTCCAGGTTTTACAGGTCGTGTACGAACCCTGGTTTTAAGCCCCATTCTTACATCACTGAGACGTTGTTTTCTCTTTTCCTCAACTTCTCTACTATCAGATCTCAGAACTAACTGATGTCTACTGCTCTGACGACTTTGAACTTTCTTTTCTTTGGGTACTTCCTAAATATAATTTATCTTGAATTGAATTAAACCAAATCTTTCTGAAATATAAATTAATGAAGTAACATACAGGAGTTGGATTACTCTTTTTTCTTTCAATCACTGCTTTGCTATGCATATCCGCATTTTTCTTGTCAGCCTCTATTTGCTGTGTTAAAATAGAATAGAAAAAGCTATTATCGCGTTCCACCCTTTAATTATGTTCATTATCAAATATTTTTTGCTAACCAAATGTCTTTTAAGAATTTCTTCGCTCTTCCTTTTCATATCCTCCATTTTCTTTCTAACCATTTCATCCTTTTCTTCTCTGGTCATATTCCCCAGTCCCTATAACGGTAATATAAACTTATTTAAACTGAAATTTAATTTAAATCAATTTTAATTATAATTAACTCACGCTAGCCATATTTATTTATTTAATCAATTACGATTTACCAAGACTAATTATGATTATGATTATAAGAACTCAATCAGTCGAATCTAGCATTGACAAATTTGACAGCGCTTAAAACGAATACTAAAACATATAAATAATCACATATCCAATAAAAATTTCCGAAAAATTAATCATAAAGATAAGATAATCACCGTGAAATCGCATGCATTCGCTAATTAATTAGAGCGACACACCGGAGTTTTGCCGGAAATGCTGCAGACATTAGACATCCGCATAGGTCAACACTTTATAGGTCAAAAAAGGCGGGAAATTTGTACATTGTTCTTTTGCGTTGCCAGTTTTGTACTTTCGTTTTGTCTTTTGCGTTATTTTAATATAAATTAATTTAATAATGTTTGGCGTTAAAGCCATAGAGCTAGTAAAAGAGTACCAAAGAACTAGGGACCGTCTAAAACCGATAAATGTAATGACAGTCACATAAAGCGCATTTCTTATAGAGTAATGGCAGCCCTCTGCCTTCGACTGTATTAATCTCTATGGGGAAATAACATGGGGTGCCATTACTCTATTTTTACCATATTGACGTTTTTCTATGCCTAAATACAGGAAGAAGCTATTAGGCAAGTTATTCAAGAAAGTAAAATCCTCTACGAAGAAAATCAAAAAGATGTGTAAGTGTTAACGGACTTTCTAGACAAACATATCAAAACAATATTATTAACGCCACAATTTCAACAGAGCTATGGTTATGAATGATAATGCAAATTATCACGCTGCTATTCAACTACGCCACAAAATTCTTCTTCATAACAAAAGATGTCTATTAGCCTACATGTCAGTTCAGTCCCTTTTTTCCCCGCCTAACTTCGCGATTAATAAGCCCTAATATTTTTTTAGGTATAATCGGCTAAATGACTTAAAAGATTTACGTTGGTCATTTGGAAGTGTCTTACCTCCAGAAATAAAAGAATGTCTCTCGGAAGGTGAAGTAAAGTGGTTCAACAGTTACAATAAATGCCTCGCCAAGTACATGAATTCCATTGGAATGGATCTAATGCAAAACACCAGTCCACCAAAATCTCTTTGCATACAAGTAAAGACTATAGAGTGCTGTCAGTTGTGACGTCAGATCCAAGGTTAAACGTCACGAGTCTGCCTTTAGCAATGGGCGGCCATGACAGTTACCGTTTTTTCTTTATGGGAAAACAGCATGGGTGACGTCACACCGGCGCTTCTGACAGCACTCTATTGTTTGTAAAGGTTTAAGCGTTTTCTAACATCGATTGTGAATTTAGGTGAGGTGTTTAGTGGATTATGGTGAACTAACTCTTGATGATGGCACTTCCGTTACGTTAACGAAAAACTCTACAGTTAAGTATTTATAATGTAAATTACCCAAACTGTGTATTAATTAGAAATTCCTTTCCATATTGTAGCATCTATTGAAACGAGATGAATGCGAACAATTAATTCGTTTGGGAATATTAGAACATATAATGTAGTAGTTTGAAAAAAAGAAATATATTTTTTTTTTATACAAAAAGTTCGTAGTTAATAATTTGATTGACACCATTTTTAAAAATAGGCAAAAATACAGGTACACGAATTATTACAATATTTACACAATAGTTGTTTTTTTTTGTTTGCAGTTTGTAAAAAACTGGAAGACGGGGGGGAGGGGAAGAGAAAAACATAACCTCTAAATAATTTGGCAGCTTTTGAAAAAGTACGGGGAAAATTTAGTTTCGCTCGCTTACTATAAAGTATAAACCTAAAAGGTGTTTAACCGGAGCCTTCGGTTTAACTTCACTAAACTTGGGGATTTTGCAAAGGGAATGTTTAAAATTTGGTCTATAAATGTGGTAGGCAGGCTTACCTTCATCATATTATTCATCTCCATCGCATAAGATACGTTCGAGGATTTCTTTGGATAAATTTCAATTTTTTGGTTTGTTTAAATACAGGTAGTTGTAATTTAGATTTATATTTATAAAGGATATGTTTAAGGCGTCTTCTTTTTCCTTTTTAAATGTTTTTCGGGGAATTTTGTTTAAGGGTCTCTAAATCCCCTTGAAAAATAAACCTTCCTATTCGCGAATATAAAATATAGTTTCCTAGATTTTGGTTTAAAAAGCAATTAAGTCTTACACGAGATAAATTTTGTTTAAAAATAATTAACGAAAAAGGCTTAAGATTTAATTAATTAAGAGTATAAAAAATAATAAATTATTAGAGTGTTTAATCGCTTTGTTTACTGTCTTGGTTGTTAGTTTTGGTAAAACGCTGCTCGATTAAATTAAACAGCCTATCAGAGTACTGTTGAAGCAAAGCGATGGTATTGGGATCCCCCTTGGCCCCCATTGGGGGTAAAATATCACTAACGGAAGGCCTTTTACTAGCGTTACTAAAAGGTTCGCTAGCACCACTGGGATACATCGGAGGAACAGCCGGCCTGAGTGTTTGTTGAGCTTGCAAAACACCTTGAGCTAAAGAGGTTGTCATGTAGGATTTTTCCGAAGGCCTTAAATCGGAGCTTAATGTCACCTGAAAACGCCCAAACCATTTATGAAAATGTTAAAAAGAAATACGACGCGTAATCCCTAGAATTTAATTACCCTTTGGAAAATTTGCATAGCGTAAGACGTAACTCTCTTTAGTTCGTCCGCTACCGCATCACAGAGTTCTTGGGTTACTGCAGAAATACAATAAAAAAAAATTAACACCTATTTCTGCTAAATAAAGATGAATAATCCCTACATTCAACATCAGATGGATTTTCAGGTAGATCCATTCTGGGTCCGATATACTCAGCACCGTTACTAACATCTTTACCCCATAAATCTGGTAAAGGCATATTCCTATTCAAGGTTTTAACCCTAAGATCATTTGTTTCCCGACCGACTCCTCTAAGATCTTTTTCACTCTTTGATCTAGATGGATCATTCTTCCAATCGCGACGCCCCACCATCAAAGTGTTGGGTCTTCTGGGATAATGTTGTTGAGTTAGAGATCCGGGATCGGGGCTTTTACTTTGCGCGAATGTGAAACTCTTGGAAAGTGGTAAAGGTTTATGCGGTTCAGTGGGGGAAGTGTCCGAAGAACTGTCATCGGAGTGAAGTCTTTGAATGTCGATGTTAGCGATAGAGTATCTATGAGAGGGAGACTCGGAGTTTCTCCCCAAGTAATTCATTGTTGACGAAGAAGCTGCCTTAGTGAGGGGAGTGATGGCCGAAGATCGCCTTAAATAGGGGGTAACACTCTTTGTTTAACAGCTGTATCTAGTACTTTCTACCAAATCTACAGCTATATTTTACCTGGGGGACGCGGAGACTCTACCCAAAGTATGAACTGAGGGAACTTTTTGAGGAGTTACATTAGGATCACCTCTTAGAGAGCCCATACTGATACTTCTTGGTAGAGAATTCCTTCCAGAAGGAGAAGGAGCCACTACAGAGACGGCTGGTTGGTGTCTACTTCCACTCATGGATGATTTCCTAACCGGCGTCGTAACGGGTGTAGCTTGTTTCCAAAGTGGAGCAGAGACATTAACATCTACACACACGGTACATATAAGCTAGTTAACGCAAAAACACGCAAGGCAAACCACATTTCGAGACAAAATTAATAATGAAAACTCCGTAAGATCTAACCAGGCGGTGCCGGAGAAGGTTGGAGAATTCTTCTAGGACCTCCAAATGATAAGTCACTCAAAGAGGAGGTTCTTCGGATGTCGCTGGGTGCTGATTCCTTTTGGATATATGAGATGTCCTTATCAGGAAGACTGTGCAAGTCGCCAATACTTTTACTGCTGCTTAGACCGCCTTTGAAACCAAGCTGTAATGATAAGTGACGCCGTTACAATCCCCTTTCTTCAATGATGGTAGAAGAATTACAAACGGATATAAAAATGAATCAAACATTTTGCTCTCTTACTGTTTCCAGCTTCTTCTTCGCCTCATTCAAGGCTTTTGTTAGTTCCTCGCGCTTTTTGGAATGTGCAATGTTGATCTGAAATTAATTATAAGTTACTTAACTTATAATTAATCTAAACCTTTAAAGTCAATCTTACTTGAGATTTTTTGCTTTCACTTCCACTCCCACTTGATTCATTTCTTCCAGAAAACCCACTCTTGGCCAAAAACTTCGCGGATATTGACGCCCTTGAAAAGTGCATTCCATCTACCATCCCACCTCCTTTTCCACCCATCTCCAGACTTTCATAGTTGCTTTTCATGAATTTTTCACGTTGTCCGAGTCTTTCCAAGTTCTCCGTACTAACGCTAAAGCTACCCAAGAAGGATGGCTCACTTTCAACCGGCGTAGAAGCATCCTCATCCTCACTGTTCATTTCACCGGAATCTGGAGTACTGAGAGAAGACAAGTCTCTTAACCGATCAGGTCTGGAACGTCGAAGTTTCTTCCTCGTCGCTCTCATTTCGTCTTCATTGGTGGCACAAACTTTGTAAGATCCATCTCCGTGATCCGATTCCTCATCGGAAGGAGGGTAATAGAGCGTATTTTCATTTTCGGAACATTCATCTTCGGCATCCACATCTTCTAACTTTAAACTTCCAGCACTACTTGAATCTGTCGGATGTCTGATTCGTTTAACTTCGGGTGGCGATTTGGCTCTATCCAATCCTTGCGACTGTCTAACAGTTACGTTTTTATTTGGGCTTCCCTAAAATTGTCAATGGAAAGTTTTAATTACAAAACCGCAGTGTTTTTTCGTTACCCACTAAATCTAAGTTCGAAGTAAAAAGAATTTACATGTTTTCCCGATTCTTTCGAGCTATCATCCGAGACATTTTGCTCTGATTTATTCTAAGTTAACAAAAAAACAAAACAGGGTGACCGGATTTAAACCCTTAAACTAACAGCGCATAACACTAATCAGAAAACACATAACAGATTTACGGCAAACAAAGGAGAGAAACTATTACGTTTCCGCACAAAAAACATTCACAAAACAACTACCTGATACGATTGCAAAATGCTTTCTCTCACTTTTTGGAATTCTTTTAGTCCCGAACTATCTTTTTGATCTAGAATAGAAATTACAATACAGATCAGAGTATTTTTAACAATTACGTTATTGTAAGTAACGTACTTTGACTATTTGGGAATGGAATGACGGAATCAGTTTCCAAGTACGACTTTACAACTAAGTTTTGTCCTTCTATTCTTTGAGCCCATCTTCCCCGAGGTTGAACGGGGGCTGATGCTTTCTCGGATTTACTTTGACTAAGATCCTCGAACATCTGACACAAAGAAATCAATGTTAAACAATCCAAAGAAAAACTACCCTAAGTTTTCTTACTTGTTTTTTGGCCCATAATGGAAGTTGACCAACACTAAATCGATAAGCTGGTCCATTGGTTTCCTCCCCTTCAGGAGATTTCGCGTTGTTATTTTTATTACTCTTATCCATCTCCGCGGATTGTATCGGTTTTGTCACACCTACACTCCTAATTAGATTAAACAATATCGCAAATGATAAGTAAAATTTCATAAACCTTATCACATTAAAAACTGAAGTCGTACCTTCCTCCATCTTGCCAAATGGTTGGCAAAATGTTTTCGGGTTGTTGATGTTTACTTTCGTTCAAATTACTGAACTCTGATGGCAGTTTCCATACAAATATACACCTGTGGGTATTTGAGAGGTTTATAGATTATAGAATACCCCAAAATACTTATAAATCTCTCAATACTATATAGAACAGCCCTAAGTACTCATAAATCTCTCAATACTACATAGAACAACCCAAAGCACTCATAAATCTCTCAATACTACATAGAACAACCCAAAGTACTCATAAATCTCTCAATACTACATAGAACAACCCAAAGTACTTATAAATCTCTCAATACTACATAGAACAACCCAAAGTACTCATAAATCTCTCAATACTACATAGAACAACCCAAAGTACTTAGAAACCTTTCTATACGCTATAGAATACCAAGAAGTACTTATAAACCTCTCAGTTCTCTACAGAACAACCCAAAGTACTCATAAATCTCTCAATACTTTATAGAATACCGAAAATCTTGTCTTACCCATCGCCAGACACCGAAATGAGATGTTTCCCATTGTTGGTGAATTTGAGACCAGTTACTAGTTCAGAGTGACCGTACATACAAGCCATACATTCACCAGAAGCATAATCATAGACGTAAAGTGTTTTATCTGTACAACTAGTCGCCACGAAATTTCCATTTGTATCTAAAACAACCTAAAACCAAAATTATTGTCAATTAACCAAGTACCAACCATGAAAGTTTGTATCAACATACTTTTATCAATGTTCCATCATCCCCTTGAGACCCCCTGAAAGATCTGACACTTTTCCCATTTTGAACATTATAAATACGAATATTTCTATCCTGACACGCCGTTAATACGTGCTCTTGTTGAGGGTCAACCTCCATGTCGTATAAAGTTGTTTTTCCAACAACGTGATGTTCGCGAATCAAATTTAACTGAGGCGTCTTGAAAGAAAAGAAGCCAGTTTTTGTTAGCGAAGAGTCTAAATAAAGCTTCAATGAAATCATCTTACAAATTGGGCTTTCCTAAATATAATAGATTTATCGGCTCCGCACGAGATCATTTGCAATTTTGGTCCTTGTTGAACGAATCTAACCGCAGTTATGGAAGAGGAATGATCGTCCAGCGTTTGTTGGAATGCGTAATCTTGGTTGACGTTAAATATATGTATGAGACGATCTCGGCTAGCTGATGCCAAGAATTGTTTATCTAAAGAATGGTCCACGATTAATTTAGATCGAAATTTATTTGATAGGAGTGTTAATCTTTACTGTTTGAATCTTTGGAATATTCCAGGCACAATACTTCCGAATCATGGGCTTCTATTTTACAGAGTTCATCCATGAACTCTAAATCACAGATTCGAATATTTCCCGACCTATCACCGGCGGCTAAATGCCGACCTTCTGGGCTTATTTTCAAACATCGAACACCGTTTTTACCATCGTACGTCGTGTCTACTTTATCGTTACTTCCACTAGCATTAATATCAACATCGCACAAGTAGGATAGATCGTTATCCATATAGAGAATTTTAAGGGTTTCCTAAAATGGCGTAATTAACGTTTAGAAGATTACGGGGCCTATGGACCATAACCGGAAATTGATTTTTTACTAACGGAACTATATATATTTCGATGATACGCTGTATTTTGACTCATATTTGGCTCTAAGTTCCAAACTCTGATTGTGTCGTCGCTAGAACAAGTCAGAAACGTTCCTGGGGGTAAAACACTTTGAAGACCATCTGGAGGCGTTGGGTATGTCTACGAAAAATTCCGAAGTATTCTTTAAATCACATCTCAAAGAAAAGAGTCTCTAATCACTTGAGTTTTTAATTATATACCTCGACACCCCAGATGCAGGCACTGTGGTATAAAAAGGAATGGGATTTGCCGACTTTCTTGATGTCTTTGATGTCCCACGTGTACATACTGTGGTCATTGTAGACACAAGTTACCTTCTTGGAAGTTTCGTCGAAAGTTACGGCAATTGTATCGGGGTATTTGGCTCCTTTTGGATGGGTTCCGGCGTGACTAAGGTACGAACACGATGTTACAAACGAACTTAACGCCAAGATACGACCAACATGGTCGTCTTTAATTTACCTGCCAGTCAACCCTTTTGCAACATCCACTCCCAAATAGTGAGGTCGTGGTAACGTGCAAATAAAATTCAAGTTAAAAGGACTAAAACACCTAACTAGTCCATCGGCACAGCCGATAAATATAAATTCTTGTCCGACGCACAAGCTATTTGCGCTCGTTGTCTGTAAAGGTTTAATATTACGTTCGAGTCATCGAGACAGACGTGACCTAAGCGACAATGCTACATACCCTAAGTTCCACCCACTTGTCCAGCAAGCGTCGACTATTAAATTCGCATAACAATCCAGATTTAGTGATAGCGTACGTGCTATCAGCCATATTATTCTTCCCGCACGCTACATCGCAAAAGTAATTGTTTCTAAGGTCACCTAATATGGCAGATCGACCCATCAAAGGAACTGGTTCTAGTTTGTACTGAAAATTATATCCCAATCTTTCGTTTTAAACTCTGCGAATACTTTTCAAGCAAGTTCAAGTACAATCCTACCTTAGTGGTTCTCGAATATTCTAAATACCAAAACTTGACGTGACGATTCCCGACTGTCACGAAATAATTTCCACCCGATGCGAAGGAAACGGCCTTAACCTTGCAAGAAACCTTATTCGAAGCCACTTTTACGTTGTTTTTCCAATCCCAAACATTTACAATCATATCATGTTGGGAACCAATCGAAACAACGTATTTCAAATTTGGGGAAAATGCCTGAAAACAATTGGCACACCTTTGATAAACCTTCGGAGGTGCGAATATTAGCATGGTCTTAAAGGTGCCTTCTTACCACGCAATTAATTCCAAATTTATGCCCAGAATATTCACCGATTTGCACCTTTTCGTGGGCATCCCATACCCGAACGTGTGGTTGATGACCACACTAATTATATACATTTTAATTAATAAAATTCTAATTTATTTCTACGGTTCTTTTCTAATGAACCAACCTCTCCGGTTGCCAGATATTTTCCATCGAAAGAATAAGCGAGAGATGTAATCGTTTTTCTGGAAGAACTGATGATATGATTCTGTTTGTTTTTCCGAACATTATATAGCACCAGAACGCAACTAAAAGGGCCCCATTAAAAATGATTAAAGTTTATTTAATTAACACCCTGTTAAAGGAAGGGCAAGGGGGTTTTCCAATTTATTCGAGGCACATACCCGGCGGGATATGCCACTACACTGGTACCGGGATCACAGTCAAGAGAGGCATTGCTGGAAACAGTTAACCCTAGAACCCTCTCCAATTTCACCTGGAAACAGAAGGGGCCACCCATTAGGAAGGAATTGATTTAAATTCCTTATTTTTATCCACCGAACACTCGCGAAAAAGCCCTCAAAGCATACGCTTATCAAAGTTCTAAATAAACTTTACGTAAACCTGATTAAGAATCAACTCAATTCTCCTAATCATACTCAGTTATATTTTGTTTTTGTTGGAAGGCCTTCAAAGGCCGAGAAAATAATATTTTTATCATAAAACTAGCAGCAAAAATCACACGGCGTTGCGTGTCGGGACATTTTTATTACTTTTCGGGGCCGCCATTTTAAAAGATGGCGGAGGGTAAATCGAACTCCTAAAAACCATAAAACATGTCTAAATGACATAGGGACAACCAGTGTACTAAATATTAGTTACATCCTTTGAAACACGCGGACGTTATTTCATAGTGAAAGTTTTTTTACAATTCTGGTGGCCATTTTTCAAGATGGCGGCGGATTACAAAAATATTTCATGACGTGTGCCTACTACTTAAAAGTAATGTCCATGCAAATTTTCAGCCTTCTACATAAAGCGGTTTGGGCTGAGCGTTGATTATCAGTATCAGTCAGTTGGGACTTTTATTTTACATAGGTATAGATATGGGCTTATAAAATAATTCAATATTCAAGTAAGGATTGACGAAAATGAATTCTCTTAACCCTTATGTAAATATTAGTCTTTGGCGCAAAATAAAAGGCTAATCTACAAGTCAAACAAAAAGGATGTTGTATAAACAGCCTAGCTTTAAAACTAAAATTAAAAATTAAAATTTCATATCAAATATAAATTTTTATATATAATATATATAATAAAAATTTGCCAGGGTTCACTTGGTCCCGGGAGGGGAGAGAGAGATATTAGACGCCTATTTGAATTACAAATTAAAAAAAAAAAAAGATGTACAGATGGGATAGTCTTTCCCGAAGAAGATGAAGCCAAGAGGTCAAATATAAATTATGTATAGTACACTGTACACCTTAGAATTTTTTTTTCATGTTTTTGATTATTTATAGGGGGCCAAAAAAGGTCACGTTTCCTTATCTAATATTTTAAATACCAAGAAAGAAAAAGAAAAAGAAAAAAGGATCTATAAAGATACAACCAAAGAAATTGCCTTTTTTTCATTACAAAATGAAAGCATTTATTATGGAAGTTTTCAAGCATTCTAAGAGAGAATATCTTATTGTCCTACAGCAAGCAGCTGGTAATTAGCTTGTGTATTATTATGTTTCAAGAGTATGAAACCATAGAAGAGTGTGGCCAAAGAAATTCTTAAAAGGTTTCTCCTATTACATACAAAAAGGTTATCCCTCTATAGCAACACCAGTGAGAGAGGGACTCGGGGAGAGTTTGGACTATGCTTTATTTTTGTTTATTTCTTGTTTAACTCTTTATAGTGAGTGGAAAGGCACTTATAACGAACGTAATATATCATATTTCGAACACAACAACGGTCCCTTTATTATATATAAGAAAACCATTGAAAACGTCATTTGTTGCCTAAGAAAAAGCTCCAGAATTTCTTCAATTACGTGCCATGTGTGTCAAATAAATTTAAGGGTAGAACTTTATTTCGTTAAGTTGGCATAGTATAGTTAAGGGGTCAAAATTAGGTAAACACCTTTTTAGGAAACGTTTGGGTATCACCAAGAAGCGATATCTAGTTCACTAGGGAGAAGGTAAAAGATGCCTAAGTATTCGCGCGCCACAGTCCCAGTCCCCCTTTCAAAATACAAGGGGGGACGTAAAAGGAGGCCGGGCTATTTCGCCTCTCCTCAGTCGGAAATTACGTAATTTTCGTCATTCGCGTCGCGCTGACGTGAGTTTTCAAGAACCAATGAGATGCTGGTTGTAATTTAGAGGCGGCGGGGATTAACTCCGGACCTACGTTTGGACTGGAGATAAAGCTAGAAATGTGGCGAATTTATATCTTCTCCCTAGTAAACTAGATATCGCTTCTTGGTATCACATAACTCGTGACTAATGTATTGGGAACCACCCTTCCAGCCTTTAATTTAGTGTTTTGTGAGGTGTGTTTATTCAACCGAAATTAGATATATATGTAAAATAATCTGATAGTGAGAGAGAGCTTGAGTGATATCTTTGACAACTCTACGAAGAAAACACCCAACAAAACATGGGTAAATATTAATAGGGTAGTGACAAATGTCTCCTTCGACAGTATTGGAGTAATATGGGGTGTTAATATTGCGTGTCATTGCTCCCTATATGGTCTGAAACTCGTGGGACATTTTTTATGAGAAGTTTGGTCCATATACAGGGTGTTTCTGATAAGCCTAGCATAAATTAAGGGGGATGTAAAATACTCCAATCTTAACTTGAAAACGGTGGCTCGGACGACAAAATGTCACAGAACCTTTCAACTCAAAATCGCCCAAAAAACATCCTCCAAATTCCCTGTAGATACAGAAGGTGCTAGAGAAATTTTCTCCTCAAATTAGAGGCGACACTAGTCAGCAAACTATTGTAGAAACTTAAACTTTGACAAATCACAACAAAAATACAAGAAATAATTTACAAATGATATACTAAACCGCAATATCTGTCAGTGACATGTATCTCGAGAAATTTTGAAAAATAAACGCCCGAAATAATAAATTTTCGTGTGAAATTATACATTTCATAAAAGTATAATAGTCTGGGAAACCTTTTCTTCTCGAATTTGATATTAAAATTCGAGACTATACCTCTGCTCATATACATACAATTTCATATTTTCCCACAACCTATCTTGACATAATTTGCCTTCTTCTTTCACCACCAACGCTGAGTTTCCTGGTGATTTCCTCATCCCCTTATTTAGGAGAGAATGAATAAAATAGAAGTTCTCCCTCCTCCTAAACTAGTTGATCCAGTTTTACACCCTTCGAAAGAAGAAGACCCGACGCGAATGTTCAAATAGCTTTTAAGAATTTGCGTTATACTTCTCTTCTCCCTGAAGTATCCACGCATCCATCCAAACAAATCTCATGGAAGGCCGTAGACCTAACTAAACACCCACCTCCCCTACATGTCTTCACGTTTTTTTTTAATAAAAATCTCTCCGCTGCTTCACGTTAAAACAAATAAAAAACAACGTGTTCTCTTTACTTCCTTGACCCTCGGCCAGAGCCAGGAACATATCTAAACCTCAAAAACAATTCGGAATAAGTAAAAATTTTCACTGCAGCTTTTCGAATCAATTTTTAAACCGTAAAACATTTATCACAAAGTTCCTCCCTTTTCGTGCTTATACTTTTTATAAATATTATGTGTATTTTTTTTCTTTGTTGAAAGATTTCGCTATTACCAACCAATGACGCGTGTAACAATGTAACTTTAAATTGGACATAACCCCGATTTCTCCAAGCGGTTTAAGAAGGAAAAGTTCATTCTATTTTTTATCCTTTTCTATTAGACCATTTAAAAAAAGGGGCGGGTCTGTAGTATCGTCTGCTTAAGGATTAAGAGTAACATCCGGTATGCGGACAACAAAGACGTTAGATAAGACTTCAACGTTACCAGTCCACCAAAGCCCATATTGTTAGGAGGCATATCTAAATTCTTTGTTGTAGACAAATAGGAAACCAAGGTTTTCAGATTGGAATTGTGGATGATTGTGTGATGATTTAAAAGAAGATACGAACAACTAATTTACGTTAGTTTCCAACAATGACCTTTCCTTTAACTTCTAATCAATTCAGATAATTAAAACCATTCTCAAAATTAAAAAATTCACCTACTTAATTATTACAGGGTTCGGACTAAACTTTTATATTGAAAATACCCGACTTTTCCAGCTCACCCCTGACCAAATTTAGCAAATATCCCTGACCATTTTAACGTGTTTACCCAGAGTGCACTTCATCACACTTGGCCAATATTTAGCAATGTTCCAAGGATGATTTGATATACCAAACGAAATCCCTGAGTTTTTTAGGAAAATACTTTAAAACCCTGACTTATCCCTAAGATTTTCCCACATTTTCCAAATCAATGACTTATCCCTAACTTTTTCCCACATTTTCCAAACCCCCGAGGGCCCTGACTTATCCGGGTTCCGTAGGAACCCTGTTATAACTTTTATTTTTTAAAACAAAACCGAGTTTTTCTTAACATAAGACAAACCCGCACGGAAAATCTTTACTTTCCCATATAACTCAACCACCACCACACACGTTTCTATTTCCTCAAGCAACAAAAACCGCTACGGCACCCACATGCAATTAAAATATATCAGAAAAAAAAGTTAGTTTCGGGTCGCCAACCTCGATACGCTCGCTTTTGACCCGTTTTCCCCTCATAGAATTGCGTACAATTACTCAACTAGGCCTAGTAGAGATGAAATAAAAGTTCAATTCCCTCTACCTAGTACCGATGTTAATAAATAAAATAAATTCATAGAAGATATATTTTAATATCGCAAATTCATCCTGACAAATTGAAAATTCGCCGACCTCTAATTAAAAACCGTACGTGATGTGTTTCGTTTTAACATAAGTTTATAAGATATGCTCCATAAGTATGACACTTCCTATACTTCGTAATGTTAGAGACTTACAGCTCGAGCTAGTTCGATCTGGAAGACGCGAGAATTGACTACACTCGGTTAAATTTGCAGTCCATCTTTCTATTTAGTCTTATACTAAGCCTTTAACAGTGCCTCGCCAGGCGTCGCTTTACCTCAAATCTATGACGTTTCACCTAAGACATTTCATGACAAGCTCTCAGTAACTACACTCGGTTAATTTTGCAGTCCATCTTCCTATTTAGTCTTATACTAAGCCTTTGACAGTGCCTCACCAGGCGTCGCTTTACCTCGAATCTATGACATTCACCGACGTCATTTCATGACAAGCTCTTAGTAACTACACTCGGTTAATTTTGCATTACTTCCATCTTCCTATTTAGTCTGTACTAAGCCTTTGACAGCGCCTCACCGAGTCACCAGGTGTCGCTTTACCTCGAATCTATGACGTTTAACCGACGTAATTTCATGACAAGCTCTCGGTAACTACACTCGGTTAATTTTGCAGTCCATCTTCCTATTTAGTCTGCATTAAACCTTTGACAGCGCCTCACCAGGCGTCGCTTTACCTCGAATCTATGACCTACGTCACTTCATTACAAGTTCGAGTTTGTAACCGGTGACAAACTTATGTGACATATCTTATGAACTTATGGTTTTAAATATAGCATCGTAAACATCTTTTCGCTGTGCACCCTACAAAATTATTATTATTTTAAGTTAATGATGACTCCGAGAGAAAATTTACATAATTCTTAAGAAAAAAAAAGGCGTCAACTTTTAGTTTGTTTATCTTTCAAACACCCTTTAAAATTTTAATTCGGGCACCTTATGTCACACGGAACGAATAAACCCACGCGTCGTAATTTTTAAAACCAGTGTTTAGGGCCCGAGAACTTTTCAACTCTTTCGTCATACCGACAAGAGATTTGCATATTATTTAAACGACGTATACAATCTCGAAGACGCGCTTGAAAGAATATTCAACATTCCACGTTGATTACCTAAGCATCTATACAAAGATAATTACTTAGATATTGCACACACGGTTTTGTTTTTGGATAATCTCCAAATATAAAAAGACATCATCGTAAAAGGTTTCAAAGTACAACCGCCGCTGTTTGGCCCCACTCTATATGCAAATAATTTATTTGAAAATAAAAATTAATTTTATAATTATAAACCTTGCTAAAACTCTAAAGTTCGGGCCTAATTTTTAGCCGTTTCAAATTCGAATTTCCATAACACGACACGACACAACTCTATTACAAAAACAATATTTAAAGAAAGAAGTTTGAAAGGTTACGAAATGTTTCGTAATAACAGTAACACCAAGGTGTGTTTATATTATATGAATGGGCGTAGAGTAGAGGTTTGACATAACTAACCTCATTATAACAATGATTCGCTAAGCCTAACGTTTGTGGAGAAACTTTCTTATTTAGGCTTAGTATAGTAAATGAATTCGGACGGTGACAAGTCGATTCAATAAATCGAGCGGAGAAAGGTAAAAATTAAAGGGGAATGTCCTCTAATTCAAAGTCACTTTACCGGCGAGGGGAAGAAAAAAAAATCCGGTTGGAATGCTACCACCATAAAACAAGATGGCCCAAGGGCTGGGCCTTAATAGTAATTTTACACGGCTCACGTGACCCCCCCGTATAGTTGATTTCCAATAAATCGTACAACTAAAAACATTTCTGAAACACAATCGTGTATCCCCTTAATTTCTAATAACGTCACATTTCAAATAATATTAATGAAATTAAATTGTGCACCCCACTAAAGTATAATTTTTAAAAACCATACGAATCAAATAATGTATTTAAACAAAATCCTGGATCCCCTAAACCAGAAATCACTATGACCGTAAAGCGTCCCCTCTATTTTACGAAACCTAACCTAACCATCCAGCATAATCTCTGATGTATCACGCGCACAAAGTGCAGTAGTGCACGAAAATTATCATCTTGTTTCCCTTCACTCAAAAAAGCCCGCGAGATTTAAACTACCTTTCTTTCCTCTCTCTCCGAGCGGGATGCCCCCTCTCCCTCTTCCCCCTCTCACTAATATACCAGGCAGGCAGTTCTCTCTCTACGCGGAGCTTCGTATCGCCACCGCGTACGCTAGCGATCTCTCTCTCTCATCGTAAGCGTACGTTTCGCGGACGCGACCGGTTTCCCTCTCTCTCTCATCGTAAGCGTTCGTTTCGCGGACGCGTCCGGGACAGGGACAGGGACAGGGACAGGGGTTTTGGTGCCGTTTCTTAAATTTTACCGTAATTAAAATTACGTGTAAAATTAAAAAACAGAGGCCAAACCCCCTAGAGGAGAAAATAATTATCTTTATACTAAAAAATCCCACCACGAATTGTGGATAAAATCCTACGAAATACGTGAAAACATAACAAAAATGTAACGAATTAATTACTTTAATATTAACGTTGTCCCCTCGCGTTGTCCCGGGCCCTGTTATGTCCCTAATTCAAACACAAGCTCCTGATTCAACTCACCTCTGAATAGAGCGGCGAATTTAATCCAACACTTTGATTCTGATTTTCTTCATCCATTTTTAAAGTAATTAATTTGGCAGGTTTAATCCGAGTAACGCAAGAACTTAACAACAATCATTCCACACAATCAAAAACCGGCGTCTATAATAACGAAAACCCCGAATACAGAAAAAAGAACCAAATCAACACACTCAGGTAGGCGTCCGAACTTTTGGAGAGCAACCGACCGCGTCGTGGTCTAAGTGACGTCTGCCGCTAGACTAGTGACTACATACTATACACGCCAGCCAGCCAGCCAGTTCACTCTTGGCTGGGTAGCTTGCTAGCTAGCTACGTAGAGCGTACGATTTTAGCTAAGCAGTTGGGCTAGCAACGGATGATGACGCGTTGCGTGGCATGGCAGGAGGGTTGAAAATTTTCCCAATTTCGAATTCACGTAATCGCGAAAAGAGCGTAGGGATTTTAGAAGCCGACTGGGCCAAGAAAGGTGCATAATGTATTTAGACGGGGAATAAAAAAATATGGAAAGGTAACTCTCCTGGTAAGGCTTGGGTTTTAGGTAGGAGTGGCGTTACGTGGCTCGGGGTGAAGCCCGTGCCACTAAATAACAAAAAAATGTATATTTTCTTTTATAGGAGGGATGAAAATTTTTCTACCTACAATAAAATTCTCTTTTACAGGCAAGGCAACAGGTTGCGCGCCGTTTGAGATTGTGTGGAGGTTGAGGTTGAATACTTTTACTTAAGGTTTTTATTTTCTGATGAAGGAATACAGGTGAAGAATATGACCTCATCAGTCTAACACGAAAATAGAGAAATGCAAACGCCGGTTTGGGTTATCATGTATGGAATAATGTGCAGGCAAGTGTTGCCAGTCATTTGTAAGTGCAATTTCGAAAATAAATGGTTTTCAAATCTAATTTACTCGAGCGCTGATTGGGGTAATTCCAAATATTTATCATTATAGGGAAGGGAATAAATAGAGATATAATAACATCACAATCTAAGGATATCAAAAAGAAGGTAGGTGTCAATAAGGATTAGAATACAGAGACAACGATATCTTTTACTAATTAGCTTAATTGCTCCTGTCCTGATTGTCATAGTAACCCCTAGCATTTTGTAAATTGTAGAAAAGAGAAAATGTATAGGGCTATCACATAATCCGTGAATCCCAAGTAATCTCCCCCAATTTTCTGATGTCCCTCCAAAAGTGTAGTAGTGGCAATATGGGGATGTTGCGCGGAAATGTATTTAATATGCTTGACTGTTAATTTTGTATTTCAAAGTTCGTGGTATCGTACGAGAAATAGATAAGTGTGCAGAGTGCGGACAAGTGTTTTCCAGTTATTTGTGACGTGTGCAATTCAACCTCTATCTACATATAACATACTGAAAAGCTTGTAGAGCTTCTGTTCGATTCAGTTCCAAACCTACAGGAGATGCTCTAATAACAAATTTCTGGCAACCCTGTGAAGCGTGGTTAAAGTTAAGAAACGTGGAAAGGAAATTTCTGTAGCCCCTTTAGTACACACCTTGTATATCCAACTAAACCTACACCAAAGTACCTACGTGATCAAAATATATTCTGTATATACTCATCATTTCAAAAATAATATAAAATTCATTCCGGAGTCTTGTTATTAATTCAACAAATTATTTAGTACACTTCCACGTCCACGTGCGACAGAGTCCTAAAACCTACATATTCATAATTAGTTGAAACAGGAAATGGCGGGGCTCGCGTAACTAAACAAATGCATGGCTGGGGTTTAATTTTGGTTACGCTAATCAAGAAATATGGCGCGAATTTCACGCGATTTAGTCTCAAATAAAAAGAGAAAGGTGTTGCGAGTTTTAAGAATAAAGATTTATGCTTCTTGAGGTAAGGTATTTGTATTGGCGACGTCCCCGATTTGCAGAAAAATAACAAATTTACGAAGCATGGTCTGCAGACGTCAACGCCCATCTTTGTATAACACCTCCCTCCGGAACTGATTTCGCCCGCGACAACACTCTCTTGACAATACAATGGACCACTCGGAATATAAATTTATATTTTCGTATCAAGACAGGTTTCACGCCAATTATACCTTGTTAAAGTGTTAAAAAAATGTTCTACATATACTTGAATATCATCGTGATAAACTAAACCATTTTATAGGTAAAGCCTTAAAAGACTCAATCAAGAGTAAAGACTGACGAGCAAACAAGATCTTTTTCAGAAGTCAGGGATAAAATATAGTCTGGTGTTTAACAACCGTGTTTTCTTGAGACGAGACAAAACAAAGACGTTAGATATAACTTAAAACTGAAGGATTTTTGGACTAATAAGACCTATAGATAGTGTGCACTAAATTTTCCCCTCCGTTTCTTAACTTTAACCGCGCTTCACAGGGTTGCCAGTCATTTGTTATTAGAGCATATTCTGCATGTTTGGAACTGAATGATGACTGAATCGAATAGAACTACAAGCTTTTTCGTGTGTTATAGATAGCGGTTGAACTGCACTCACAACACTGGTCTGCACAATTATAGTTTAACGTCTTTGGATCAACGGGATATTCCGCAGACGATATTTCGTCCCCCCCCCCGCCATTTTGAAAAGAGAGAGAACAAATTATGCAAATTACGTTTAAATATACACCAGGTTTATATTTTGGTAAGTGGTTTATAGTTTATAGAGTACGCGGACACTGTTTGGACTTAGTGAAAACAAAACAAGTTTATGGTTGTTACAGAGGAAGCTATTTTGCAGTTTGTAAGAAAAAAAGAAACCACACCAAACGTTATTAAATGTTAATTAGAGGCGATGGAGAACTAGGTCAGCGCATACTATAAAACCGACGACGGACATATGGAAAATGTACTACATCCCTCCTTCGTAATTAGATTCCGTTATGTTAAAAAAATAATAATAGCTCTCATTAGAGTGACCTCTATGCTATACACAAGACGACGCCCTTTCAAACATTTCATCCTCATCTCATATAGACATAAGTTTATAAGATACGTTACATAAGTATCCCACTTCCTATACTTCGTAATGCTAGCTATTGACTTACAGAAAGCTAGTTCGAGAACGACAAGCGAGAATTGAAGTCCTACACTCGGTTGTTAATTTTGCAGGACTTCCATCTTCCTATTTAGTCTGCTGTACTAAGCCTTTGACAGCGCCTCACCAGACGTCGCTTTACCTCGAATCTATGACCTAAGTCACTTGATGACAAGCTCCAGTTTGTAACCAGTGACAAACTTATGGAACTTACTTATGAACTTATGATATAGTAGTATTATTCTCAAAAGAAAACAATAATATTGATCCCTCATCCTTAAGTTATTTTTACAGCAATTTCTAAATTAATGGAAAATCAATATTTAGGATAAAGTGTGTGTGATATCAAACGTGAATAGCCGACAGGAAACGAGTGTATTTTTAAATCTTAGCTCCTGTCTACTGAATTTTAATTTTTAAAGGGGGGGAAAGAAGGGGTTGAAGAAACTAAAAAAATAAGAAAGAGTTTCTGAAAATTGTCAGATCGCTAATTAAAGTGCCAAGTATGAGGGGACAAAAAATTTTTACAGCTGCTGCGTTTTAAAAAGACCTTTAGGAAACAAAAACGATCCATTCTTTTTTCTGGCATAACATTTTTTTCAAACATAAAAATTGCTCTAAACACGCACATGTTCATTTACTAAGTCATTAACTTTAAAAAGAAACAAGATGTCGATTGACAAAGGACAAATTTAAACTTATATTCGAATTAAAGCGGTTTCCCGAATTATTTTGACTTTCCCGCCAAAGTTTGGCGCTTGTTTTGTTTTGAAATGGTGCGTTCTTTTTCCCGCCAAAATTTGGCGCATTTTTTTTCTTTTTGTTTAGAAATGGCGGGTGTTTTTTGATATGTTTTTGCGAAATCCCGCCAAAATTAGGGTACTGTATTAGCAACTTTGGGATCTAATTTCAGCAGACACAAAGAGCGAATCTGTCGTCGGACCTAACAGAAGGCAATTCATTCTTATATGGCGTTGCGTTGCGTTCTGTAACGGACGGGAAACTGCATGCTGAAACTGCAGTATTTGAAAAATATAGAAGCAGTAGCAGAAGGCCGGTAACGCAGCAGTCTCATTTATATCTGCGTGTGTGGCTATATATCCCAAAACGCAGATTACGCGCTGATATTCGGTTAGGGCAATCAAGCGCTGGAGCGGAAAGCCCTTATTCCGAGTTTAGCTCGGTGGAGTTATACACATGGGAGGCGAGTTTTCCGAGTTTCTAGACTTAATTAGAATACACCCGGTACTCCCATAAATAAAAGGCTTAAAGGAAAAGGATATTGAAAGACTTTTAATTAAGACCGTATAAAATAATGAAAATATCAAATGCAACCATATTTCTGTTATCTGTTTACAATATTTTAGAAGATACGAGCAATTAAGTTTCCGTAATGGATGGCACTACGCGTTCGGCTTTCCCGCGAAGCACTGGGGAGTATACCTATTGGACGAATCCGTCAGGTGGTACTAGGCATCCAATAGGGGTACCTCCCAGTGCTTCACGTGAAAGCCTAACGCGTAGTGCCATCCATTACGAAAACTTAATTTCTCATATCTTCTATAATATTGTAGCAAGAAGTCATATCTAGTTTATTAGGGAGAGGGTATAATTCGCCACATTTCTAGCTTTATCTGCAGTCCAAACGTAGGTCCGGAGTTAATCCCCCCTCTAAATTACAACCAGCATCTCATTGGTTCTTGAATACTCAAGTCAGCGCGACGCGAATGACGAAAATTCCGTATTTTCCGACTGAGGAGAGGCGAAATAGCCCGGCCTCGTTTTACGTCCCCCCTTGTATTTTGAAAGGGGGACTGGGACAATGGCGCGGGAATACCTAGGCATCTTATACCGTATCCCTAATAAACTAGATATCGCTACTAGATTGTAGATAGAAACATGGTTCTAATTGATATATTCATTATTTTACACGCTCTTTCGATTAAAACAGAAAACATTGTAGCATGTAGTATCCCTTTAAAGTAAAGAATACGAAAGTAAAGCGAGCAGCGGTTTCAAGCTTGATTGGAGAGGAGTTTAAATGACCTCGATATAATAACACCAAATATTTTATGGCGTGATCTTGTCTCGATTTTATTTCACGGACGCCGCAAGAAAAGGGATCTTAAATTAGAAAACGTAAGATTATCCATTCGTTCTAGTTTGTCTATTGTCTGAGAGAATTATTCAAGGTTTTCAATATAGTAGTTTCGCGTACATCAGACATAGAAACTTATAACTGAAAGCTTACGTAGCAACGAATGACTTAAGAAAGGTTTTCAGGTTCGGGTATACCAAGGACAACCAACCAAAATTGGTTGTTTTTAATAATATTTAATTTCAAATACCGAACATACGTACAACAGGTCCCATTCATGAATAGAAAAAAAAACATTCGATGATTAATCAAACTAATTAACTTTTCAAATTAAAAACCGCTTTCAATTCATATATATATATACCTCTGCAAAATGAACCCACGCTTAAAACTTTACTATATTATATACAAGGTGTTTCAAAAAGGGTGGTAGGACTTACCTAAGTTCAGTGGACGATTTTGAGACGAAAATGACCAAATGTAATTCAATGACAGTTTGCCCTATGACCATTGGAGTGTTTCACGGATAACTCCACCCCTTCTCCATTAGGGTAAAGTATTATAGAATATTTTCGACTCAAAATCGCCCATAGAACCCACTGTACTTCGGTATCTCCTACCACCCACCTTTTTTGTAATACCCTGTATATAACGGGATATAATTTGAAAAAATATATATAATAATAATAAAAAGCGGAAAGTATTGGGTTATCAAAAACATCCCACGCTCTCAAAGAATGAATTTCGAGTCTAATTACTCTGTTCAATGCCCCCCACACTTACCAGCCATACACGCACCGCTAATTTCAATTAAAATACGAAGATACAAACCGACAAAATTTTCCTCAAAATTATATAAAAAAATTCCCATAAAAAATGCAGGAATTTTAATAGTGGAATAACATTTTCTCCAAACATTTCTGGGTAATTATTTTATCAGGTAATTTTCTGATGGATAATGGTGGTACGAAACCAAACCACAAATATAGAAGAATATATAGCATCGGCAGCTACTTACTTTAAACGTATAAGAAAATAACATTCGATGCCATAACACCAAGAAGCGATATCTAGTTTACTAGGGATAAGGTATATGATGCCTAAGTATTCGCTCGCCAGTCCCCCTTTCCAAATACAAGGGGGGACGTAAAAGGAGGCCGGGCTATTTCGCCGCTCCTCAGTCGCCAGTAATTTTCGTCATTCGCGTCGCGCTGACGTGAGTTTTCAAGAACCAATGAGATGCTGGTTGTAATTCAGAGGCGGGGATTAACTCCTGACCTACGTTTGGACTGGAGACAAAGCTGGAAATGTGGCGAATTTATACCTTATACCTTCTCCCTAGTACGTTTGGACTGGAGATAAAGTTGGAAATGTAGATTTATTTATACCTTCTCCCTAGTAAACTAGATATCGCTTCTTGACAACACTATATAATAATTTCAGACGTTCAAAATACGCCATTTAAACTTTAAAGAGAGTGGGCCCGGCACACCTACATTATCAGCCCGAAAAAGGTGAGCCCGATATACTTTTCCCCGAAAGATCAACACTTTATGGCTTAAGTATATACTTGGAATATAGGTAAAGGTAGGTGTGTGTGGAATGCCGTGCAAAGAAAGAGCGCGATATCGATGTGGGAAAAAAGGAGTGATCGCCTATATGGTCAATAAGGCTCTCTCTCTCTATCTCAAACAAATCTTATAGGATATAGACGCGTAGGAAGAAGGCGCGCGAGAAAATAAAGAAAATTTAACATTTTTCCAGAAAAAATGTAGATAAATAAGCTTTTAGCAGAAGTCCATTAATCCATCTCCTAGGAAAATACAATTGTAATGGCTACCTGTCCACAAAATATACCTTTTCGAAGAAAAAAAAAGGGGGTAGGCAATCCAACCCTCAGCATCGGGACGTACAAGGGGTTGATACATTGCCCTCTTTTTGCACTCTCATGATACAAAATGACTACAGCGCAGGCGCCAAAAAGCGTGATGGAAGGCAAGGTTTTAACCCATTGTCTTTCCCCTCTTAGTTACATAGAAATAGTCCATTCCAGAAAGGAAGCAACCACCACAGGGGCGGGGTTACTTCCCCTTGAAGGAGAGACTGAGAAGGATGGAGTGGTAACCCCCATACCGATAACGTTGCCTCTGTACCCCACCTACAACACCCAAGTCCTCCCAGCGTCCTTTTTTGGTAGGGTCGTACAGTACGGAATCGTAAACGACGCCCTCTCTGTCTTAAAAATAGAAGCTACTTCTCATACAAATACAAAGGCGCTACGCGGCAGCACTTAACAATCGCCTTTACCAAAGGGCAGGGGCGTGCATTGGCACAGGTCGCTCATCATCACTCATTTCTCCCTGATTTCCCTCGCACCAAGAAGCACCGCTAATAACTTCTAAAGAAGTAAAGAATCTACTTCCGATGAGAAAAATAACAGAAAAAAATAAGTCAAAAAGAAAAAGCTGCAGACTTTCAGACAATCGCTAGAGTATGCATTCCAAGGAAAGAAAAAAGAGAGAGCATATTTTCTTTTTAGCATGTTCGTGTCAAAGGTTTTCTTCTTGAAGCGAGGGTATAAGAAGTAAGAATCGGACATAAAAAATAGCGCCATGCACCAAGCATTCTGATCTCTGAAGTACCATCAAAACTTTTTCATACTTCCTATCTATCGCGTCCTCCTAAAGAAGAGACAGACGAGAGTTACTCGCTCATCTTGACAAAGTTTTTATTGGCTGGCACTTTACGATCGTACTTTACAGAGAAAAGAGAAAGTCTTTATACAAAAAGAAAAGGGTTAGGTCTAAGCCTTAAAAAAATACCGATAAATTCACTTTCTAAAAGGGAAGGGGTCTCCTATACCATAGTATTTTATTTTCCGTTTTTATTCGAAAAGAGAAAAAGAGTTAAAATTGGAAACCTATGTTTATAGAATATACAATCAATTAACTTTTTCTTACTGAGGCCTACGCGTTAGACCAGCCTATGACGCAGAAGGCGTCGGGATAAAGAATTCTATTGGACGGATTTTACACAAATGTTTCGACCAATAGTATTCTTCACCACAAGGGACACTGCTTTCGAGTTACGATTTTAGTGTTTTAGGGAGCACCCCTTAACTAAATTAGCAATCATTGTCTCAATCAGTTTCTTAATTAAATTAAAGGGATCATCCGTAAAATACTCTGGACAATCTTAACTTGAAAACAGTGGCCCGGACGGCAAAATGGAGATAGAAGTTACATTCTCGACTCAAAATCGCCCAAGACTTATCAGAAACACCCTGTACATGACGTACATATACAGCTCATTCAAATCCCTGCTGGTAAAACACAGCTCCCAGTCTAGGTAATCTATGCTTTCGGTACAAACTAAGGCTTCGCTGGTGATCGTAAAAGAATTACACATGATCCCAAACACGCACGCACTTCGGAAGAACCTAACTTCCAGGAGTGTATGGTATAGGTAGGTAGGTATATGGGAAGGATCATTATATTATATTAGTCACCAGGGGAGCAAGGCCCAAGGGTCCAGGATTGGATAATACGGGGTTCACGGAAAAGAGAAGTAATCGTGTGATAAAGAATCACGATACAGTCATTACAATACAGGGAGGGAATACTAAACCATGGAGGACGAAACAAAAAGGAGTAGAAAAGGTTCTTCGAAGGATTTCGATGCCAACCTAACAAACACAATAGATAGTGCGCATGCAAGTGTTTGCCAGTCATTTAGTTTGGTCTTAACAGCATCGAAGGCACCCAAGAAATTCCTTAGGGTCCCTATGTTCGTCGGGAATCTAAATATTTCTAAATTTGCTTCGGTTCTGTCAGGTAGGTCCCAAATATTTCTCCTCCTTTCAATATTTCCTCCATGACCATATAGAACGAGAACCAGCGACGCGAGAGGTCAATGGAACAGCGTTACCGTAGCATGAACCAAGATGGATGGCGTGAGAGTCGTCAAAACACGATACGAGACTCACGGACATTCCAACGCAAAAAAAAAAAACTGCCCCTTGCAGCATTTAAAATGATAAGAAAATCTTCCTGAGGTCGGGATAAAGAACTTGGAGCGTTATTTATTTATTCCGTTTATTCGAGTCTATTTCGAGATAAGTAAGCGTTCAGTAGAGGCAAAGGCAGGCCTGATACTCAAACTTGGCCTTACAAACCGACTATCTTCAAAAAATAAACCAATTAAAGAAACGAAACTGAACTAAAATTAAGTTTATTAATTTAAGCACAGGACTTTTCTGAAAGGTCTATCTGAAATTAAGGGGAATGCTCTTTTGGCGATTTCGATGACCTTTAGTCGTCCGGGTCATTGTTTTCAAATAATGTTTGGAGTGTTTTACGGTTGACCCAGGGAGCCCACTCTTAAATTTAAATTCCTTATAGGAAAAATAGGAATTTTTTTCCGGAATTTTATAGGAGAAAAAAATGTGTTTTTATAGGAAAATATAGGACTAAAAATGCTCTAATATAATACAATTTTGGGCTTAAACTATGTAGAAAAATCCCAAAAAAAAAAATAACAAATTGGATTTTACTTTGAAAACTCAGAAGAACTTAATTAAAATATAACATAATATAATATAGAAAAAATCCTAAGCGAGCTCCACAATTTCGGTGTCTATTCAAATGTGATCTCGATAAAAAAAAAGCTAAATTTTGATGAATTTGATGCTAAACTAAGCGAAAACTTCGACTAAGTCAAAAATATAGGATATTATAGGACCTTTCAATAAATTATAGGATAATAAAGGACAGGTTCAAAAATATAGGAATTTATAGGAATTATAGGACCGGTGGGCTCCCTGTAATGTAAATCTAAAAAAGTGCTTGTAAATCTAAAAAAAAAGTGCTTGTAAATCTAAAAAAAAAAGTGCTTGTAAATCTAAAAAAAAAGTGCTTGTAAATCTAAAAAAAAAGTGCTTGAAAATCTAAAAAAAAGTGTTTGTAAATCTAAAAAAAAGTGCTTGTAAATCTAAAAAAAAGTGCTTGTAAATCTAAAAAAAAAGTGCTTGTAAATCTAAAAAAAGTGCTTGTAAATCTAAAAAAAGTGCTTGTAATTAAATGACCCCTTAATTAAATTTATCACCAATCTTTCAGTTTCTTAACGAAATTTAAGGAGTCATCCATAAAATCCTCCAATCATAACTTTAAAACGGTGTAAACGGTGTGCCTTATTGCAAAATGGAGATAGAAGTTACATTTTTGACTCGAGTTCGCTCAAATAACATCACCCCTTAATTTCTGACAAACCTTCCAGAAACCCCCTGTAGAATATCTGCTCTGCAATTGAGGGACTCAATAGAAGAGTTCTGTCCTTTCATGATTCATCATGAAATCATGGGCTTTCGTAAGGTTTGCATACTGCATCTGTAAGACCGTGACCAACTCTTAAAAATTATGGAGAAGAGAAAATATCCATATTTTTCAAAGGGAAAAAAATGGCCCCGGAGTTATTTCTAAGAAAGCAAGAAGAGATGTAGTTTAATTTATGTATGACCAAAATCCGCTTCCTATATGTAAGCAAGCGGAAGTAGGCCAAAAAAAAAACGGAACTAAGAGCGAAAACAAAATGGATGGATTTTTTTTCATTTGAGATTCTTTTCAAGAGCTGGATCGATTCCACCTTTCACAGTACTAAAAAAATGGTGAGGCGAGATGCACTGTCAAACGTGAAGCTCATAACGTCTGATTTTCCATTGAAAAGGAAAGTGGGCACTCAAAGTACGTACGCGAATAGAGTTTGAACGAAATGGGGGTTTTATAAATGAGGCCTATTTGTCCAACTTTTTATCTTCGAAGCAAAAAAACCAAAATAAATGCAATCCCTAAAGCGCATCTCCTACAGACTAAGAACCTTACGAGATAAGAAATTGTACCCTTCACTACACGACATCATTTTCTGTTGCAGACGAGAGGCGGTGTTTTGCCTTTGAGGGTATTAAAACCGTCCTAAATGTTAAAACAAGTTGGGAAAACCAAAATATTACCTCTCCGTGTCGAGAAGATTATATAAACAAAATTATCCAATGAAAACACTTTTGCCCTCATCCTTTATATATATATATATAGGAGGCAATGAATGAAATATATCACAATTCACGGGCCTTGATAGATATAGGAGGCAATGAATGAAATATATCACAATGCACGGGCCTTGATAGATATAGGAGGCGATGATAATCCCTCTCTTTGCACGAGAGGTTTATCTTTAATATTTAAATAAATATAATTATTTTTAATTATTTTAATCTTCAATAATTAACATTAATAATAGTTAAATCGTTTAAAATAAAGTTATACCTATTATCATCTCAAACTTTGCTAATACTGACGTTTAAAGTGAAGGGTAACCCTCTTGCCCGCTTTCTTCAAATTTTGGGGTATATATACGATTCGATTCCATTATAATAGTAAGGAAAAAGCGCAATTGCGAAAACCTTTGGTGGCGATCCCACCTTAGGGAGGCTAGACGTTTCTCGTAACCCTAGCTGATCGCCGCGTATATCCTAAAACCAAACGATGATAATGGAGTAGAAGCCAATGATACAGATTGGTATCTATGTGGAATAGACGGCAGAGCAGTGGATGGTGGTGTTAGAAGCCAGTGTAAGTGCAGACTGGTGTCAATGTGGGATTGACAAAGAACAGAAGATGATGGTGTTGGAAGCCAGAAAAGTACCAGACTGGTGTTCATGTGGGATGGACAAAGATCAGAAGATGGTGGTGTGAGAACCTCAAGTAGAGGAGCCATTTCCGTGACTGTGAAAGCAGTTCGGAAATGGCGAACACGTTTGCTCCGATACGCAAACTGCGAACGCGGTCACGTGGGTGTAACAACGGACAGACACACACCCACACAGACACCCAGACAGACACGGCCGTTACAGAACCTCTCCTGGACTACGTCACACGGAGAGGTAATTACTCGGAGTGTAGAGCCCAATCCGAGATTGCGATAAACATAAACATTTTAAAGGAAAGGTATCACCTATTTCTTGGGTTTTAATCATTCATTACTGCTAAAAATGCAATGCTGTATACTAGATAATTAGTAATTCTCAAATTTACAAGGGTAATGAACTATCAGCTTTAATTAACAAACCCTGGAATAGAGAGCGGGATATTAGTACGTCACACCCTCCCAAGTCTTACCGCTGTTCTGGTAGCCATATTGGGTGGTCTCAGCTTCATTCCAGCTGTTTAAACCACCAATATGGCAGCGTAAATTATGTCACGAGACTCAGCTCCTCCTCCAACTGAAAGCTCTCTATAGACCATGTCTGTTAAAAAGCAAGCAAGCCTATGAAAGTAAATTGCTTGTACATGAGAGATGGAATGAATCATACATGGGTAATATCTTCGCCCAGTGTTTGTTAATTAAAAGTAAGTTGTTAATTACGCAAACAAATTTAAGAATTATTAATTTTCAATTCAATCACTTTTTATCAGGAATACATACAGCTAACCGGAATCATTGTGTAGCCAGCCATTTTCTCAACATATCTAGGCGAATTTTGTGGGAGGAGCCAGACAAATCATTATGCATGACGATCTTTACTTCGCAAAAAAAAATCTATCTAGCTGCGCGTTGCACCTTGCGTTGCTACCATCCAATGAAATCGCAGTTATAAAGACGCCAGAACTATGAGACATGACGGAAAGTACTCAAAAACCCGTCCCACAAAACCCGCATTGAAATTAACATTAGATATCTGGGCGCAATGATTCCTATATTGGTGGTATGTATTCCTGCTTTTAGAAGTAACGACTAATTCAACTCCGATAAAAATTCTTGCTTAACCCTTTCCTTTAAATAAATCCTCTTTTCAATCTTCGCAGTTTTGAACGAATAGCTTTCTCCGGATGATTGAGACGAAAATACCAAATTATCAATCCAATTTTTTACACACCCGTTAGAGATACTAGACGACCCATGACATAAACCACCCATGAAGACGGATAAATGATGATCCACAATCGTTAATAAAAAAAGAAAAATGGATAAAAAAAAGTTCTTAGTGGGTGAACCAAATCGAAAATTGGCAGAACTAGGCCCTAGATAGCGGTCCACTTTCACTTTGAGCTTTTTCCAATCTGATGGTTTTTGGGAAGCCTTCCCACAAAAACAAAGATGAAAAATCAATAACTATCTGTTAGAAAAGGCCCAATGACCATTGCCAATCACGTAATAGTGGGGGGAATAGAAAACAAACAGAAACTAGACTGAAATCGAAAAATCTATCTTGGGGAAAGATACGAACAAAGAAAAATAAAATAATAAACGAAATTCCAGATGATTCTTCTGATGAAAGAATAAACAGAAAATGTTTTCGAGGGAGAAAATTGGTATTTCTGAGGATTTTACCGCGGTTTTTGCTCCATTTTGTATTCTACCCATCACCACGAAGTTTAGGAGGTCAGAACTCTGCAGATTTAAGGGCTAAAGTGAAACTTTTTGAGGGCATGATAGTTAAGGTGTGATACCTAAAACTGACCACTCTAAAATAAATGATATCATAAAACTTTTGGAAACCCGATTTCCCTGATATTTCTTCTGACATTTACAGATGCAAGGCCACCTAATAACTGACGATTTCCCTGACCTTTCCCGGTGCAAGGCCACCTAATAACTGCAGCTTTTCCCTGACCTTTCCCGGTGCAAGGCCACCTAATAACTGCAGCTTTTCCTGACCTTTCCAGGTGCATGGCCACCTAATAACTGACGATTTCCCTGACCTTTCCAGGTGCAAGGCCACCTAATAACTGACGATTTCCCTGACCTTTCCAGGTGCAAGGCCACCTAATAACTGACGATTTCCCTGACCTTTCCAGGTGCAAGGCCACCTAATAACTGACGATTTCCCTGACCTTTCCAGGTGCAAGGCCACCTAATAACTGCACATTTCCCTGACCTTTCCAGGTGCAAGGCCACCTAATAACTGCAGATTTCCCTGACCTTTCCAGGTGCAAGGCCACCTAATAACTGCAGATTTCCCTGACCTTTCCAGGTGCAAGGCCACCTAATAACTGCAGATTTCCCTGACCTTTCCAGGTGCAAGGCCACCTAATAACCGCAAGAGTTATTTATTCCTGTAAAAGCTTCATGAGGGTTCCTTTTTTAGTTAAACAAACTTACTTTAGTCTCACAAATTTCCCTGAATTTCACGAAAAATTATAAATTTCCCTGAGATTTCCAGGTTTGTAAGAAACCTGTCCATTGATGACACGATAACTAGCGTCTACAGTTAGCAATAGCTGACCTCAAAGAACGATCTATCGGCAATAATCACGTCATTTTAAACCACGTGACCATATCCCCTAAGGAAGTAGCTTCGATAATAATCAACTGTAATTGATATAAATCGATGTATATTTCAATTAAATCGATTCTCCCCGGGAAGGAGACTGGAGTAAGTGGTTGCTAACTAGTAAGGAGAGGCCATAATATTTTAGCGCCGAATCAAAACTCGCGTAGGATGTTCAAAGCGACAAGAGATGCAGGACTACACTAAAAAATGCTTTACAGAGTCAAGTGGGATGATTTCGAAATAAAAATCTCTATAAAAATCAACCACATTCCTTAGTACAAGCACTTAAAAACTTTAAAAATAAAGGGGCGAACTTGTCATTTTTCTCTAATAAGTTGCGAGCGTGAACCTACATTCGCGATAAGTGTAACTAAATTTGACTCTTATGAATTCAAGCAAAGAAAAAAAAAATTAAGTTCAAGTATTAATAAGTTAAAGAATAAAAGAAAAGATACTCCGTTATTTAAATAAGGTTTTTTATGAAGGGGAGTTCATCCTGTTTAAAACAGGAAAAGATGTGTACTTTGTTCACCCAATCTGATTATTAAATTCGGTCAAAGTTTTAAATGAAATAATATTTTTCTTCCAGTCACGAATATTATTAAAGAAAAAAAAACAACTTTGTTTGGTTTTACCACTGGCAATGGAACTTTATACACCATCCAAAGCATTTTTAACACGAAGAGGGAGTGAAAAAGCACGATTTGCTTATTCAAAGGGTTTTTTGTTATTCCCGCCATAAATACGCGCCTTTTTTCATTTCCCGCCATAATAACCCGCCTAATTATAGAAGCTAACCTTTCCTAGTAGAATTTGTTTTCTAAGTTTGGTATAATAGGCATCTGTATTTTGAAACAGTAGTACTCGTGGTGAATAGAGTGTAATAGACCATTTCAGGCTGAGAAATAATGCGGTGGCCCTGGACATATGTCCACTTTTAAAATGCAACGCTTGGAAAGTTAGAATGCTGGGAGGCTGGACAAACAGGGTTCATACAACAAATGTCCACTTTTAAAATGCAACGCTTGGAAAGTTAGAATGCTGGGAGGCTGGACAAACAGGGTTCATACAACAAATGTCCACTTTTAAAATACAACGCTTGGAAAGTTAGAATGCTGGGAGGCTGGACAAACAGGGTTCATACAACAAATGTCCACTTTTAAAATGCAACGCTTGGAAAGTTAGAATGCTGGGAGGCTGGACAAACAGGGTTCATACAACAAATGTCCACTTTTAAAATTCAATGCTTGGAGGTCTACTGGCCAAATTTGAGAATGTTCCAAGATTAACAATTTTAAGTGGCCAATGTCCAGTGCTTGGGCTCTGCTGGCCAAATGTCCAGTTTAAAAAAATCCTTATTTTTCAGCCCAGGACCCTTTTTAAAAAGAGAGATCGTAAGGATCGTCTGCTTGATATTGGGTTAATGCGGAACATTGATCGGTATAGGAATCCAAAGACGTTAGATTTGGCTTCAAAGTTACCAGTCCTGGAACAAAGTCCTTTTGTCTAACGTCTCTGTTGTCCACATACCCAATAAATGTTCCTTCTTAAGACAACAAGGTGTTCAAACACCAGTCTCAATTTTATCCCCGGACCTTATTTGAAAAAGGGTCTATCTATCCATTATCTATTAAGATCTCATTGTAGCTATGAAAAGAATTGAATTCGATGGAATGCATCTATGTCATTCTCTATTGAGTGTGTCCGGAAAGTAGAACTCGTTAAAAATTAGGAAAATGAAAGAGGGCCTCTCAAAAACACTTCATACCATCACGGAAGTGTCTGAAGTATAAAATAACTGCAAACAGTTGAACAGGGAGCCGATATTAAATTACATATTTATATCAAGCAACGCAACGCAACTAAACTTATTATAAGATAAAAAAACTTCATTCCTAGACCTAGGTTCAGGTATTTTATATTAACTACGTATAAGTATAGTTAAGAATTTAGATTTTAGAAGGAAGATGTTATAAAACAGGTTTTTTTTGCAATTTCTTTTAGTACAATTTAGAAAGAGAGGAAAGATAAAATACTTTCGTTAATTTGCCTTGGGTGTCTTTTATGGCTCTAAATTCCCCCGCTATCATCATCATGATGATATTGCGAAAAACTACCTTTATTATAACCTTCAACTCGTTTCAAAGTTTGACTATCAGCGGGTAAAATAAAATAAATGGTATTTCGATTGAAAAAAAAAGACGAAGAAATGTAGAAACTAGGCACACAATCTTACTTTTAAAAGTTAAAAGTGTACGAGGGGCTAGTCATTCGCCAAAATTCTGAATTTTAATGTGAATTCCGTTGATTACTGAATTAATTCCTTGATTTCCGTGATTACGATTATTTTCGGTGATTTCCATAATCTTTACACTGATTTCCCATTATTGCCGCTGATTACTCGCGATTTCTGTTTGAATGCCAATGAATTCCGGTGAATTTTTTTGGAGAATGCCGTGATTACCACTGGATTCTTCGTGAATTTCGATGAATGCAATGATTATTTCTATTTCAACTGAATACGATTTTTATTTTGAATTTTCGAATTACTCGATTGATTATGCGTGATTATTTCACGAAATGCGTGATTACCGAGGTGATTACGAAAGATTACTAGTAAATCGTGTGATTATTTCTGATTTTCTCAAGATTTCACGTGATTTCCAGTGACTATCGGAGATTTCTGATTACCTTTGATTACCCACAAAAATGAATGTGATTACCTATGATTTTCTAAGAATTCTCGAGATCAAGTAATCGATTTCTGTGGTTTTTGTACACCTGATTATTCAAGTGACTAACCCCTCGAAAGTGTACTCTACTCTAAAAAGGGTTTTCAAAATTCAGAGCACGTATTGCTGAATCTCTTCTTACACGACGCGTTCTTATTTTTAGGGACAGCCTTGCCTAAAGGGGTTTTTCAATGCCGTCCAAGTTCACGTGCATGAAGATGTCAAAAATTTTGGATACCAGAAATTGTTACCATTACAAAATATGTAAATTAGGATGTATATACACTATATAGTCGTTTAAGCTTTAATGAGACCAGATTATAATCTCGCACTAAGCAATCGGGTCAATGGCGTGTTTCTAATATTTAAAATAATAATAATGGTGATGATGAACTTCCTTATCTTACATCGAGCTACCGTGGCGCATTTAATGTTAAATGTCTTAATACATATAATACATGTCCCGCATTTATTTTTAATTAAATCTAAGTCTCAAAATAATAAAATTTTTTCTAAAGTTTGTGGTACTGTACCATTTCTTAGCAAAACGGGTAAAATTTTAATTTTCTTTCAATGCATTTTAACAGGGTTCAAACGAAAGTTTTATGTTGAAAATTCTTGACTTTTCCAGGTTATCCCCGGCTAAATTTGGCCAATATCCCCGATAATTTTAAGGTGTTAACCACAGCCCACTTCATCACACTTAGCCCATAATTAGCATTGCTCGAAGCATGGTTAAATATACCAAATGAAATCACTGACATATTCCGGAATTTCCTAAATCCCTGACATTTTCTCCCCCATTTTCAAAATCCCTGATATTTTTCTCCCCCATTTTCAAAATCCCTGATATTTTTCTCCCCCATTTTCAAAATCCCTGATATTTTTCTCCCCCATTTTCAAAATCCCTGATATTTTTCTCCCCCATTTTCAAAATCCCTGATATTTTTCTCCCCCATTTTCAAAATCCCTGATATTTTTCTCCCCCATTTTCAAAATCCCTGATATTTTTCTCCCCCATTTTCAAAATCCCTGATATTTTTCTCCCCCATTTTCAAAATCCCTGATATTTTTCTCCCCCATTTTCAAAATCCCTGATATTTTTCTCCCCCATTTTCAAAATCCCTGATATTTTTCTCCCCCATTTTCAAAATCCCTGATATTTTTCTCCCCCATTTTCAAAATCCCTGATATTTTTCTCCCCCATTTTCAAAATCCCTGATATTTTTCTCCCCCATTTTCAAAATCCCTGATATTTTTCTCCCCCATTTTCAAAATCCCTGATATTTTTCTCCCCCATTTTCAAAATCCCTGACATTTTTCACCCATTTTCAAAATCCCTGACATTTTTTCCCCATTTTCAAAATCCCCGACATTTTTCCCCCATTTTCAAAATCCCCGACATTTTTCCCCCAATTTTCAAAATCCCTGACATTCCCCCTCCCCCATTTTCAAAATCCCTGACATTCCTCCCCTTTCAAAATCCCTGACATTCCTCCCCTTTCAAAATCCCTTACATTTTCCCCCTTTTTCAAAATCCCTTACATTCCCCCCTTTTCCAAATCCCTGACATTTTTCCCCCATTTTCAAAATCCCTGATATTTTTCTCCCCCATTTTCAAAATCCCTGATATTTTTCTCCCCCATTTTCAAAATCCCTGATATTTTTCTCCCCCATTTTCAAAATCCCTGATATTTTTCTCCCCCATTTTCAAAATCCCTGACATTTTTCACCCATTTTCAAAATCCCTGACATTTTTTCCCCCATTTTCAAAATCCCCGACATTTTTCCCCCATTTTCAAAATTCCCGACATTTTTTCCCCAATTTTCAAAATCCCCGACATTTTTCCCCCTTTTCAAAACCCCTGACATTCCCCCTCCCCCATTTTCAAAATCCCTGACATTCCTCCCCTTTCAAAATCCCTTACATTTTCCCCCTTTTTCAAAATCCCTTACATTCCCCCTTTTCCAAATCCCTGACATTTTCCCCCATTTTCAAAATCCCTGACATCCCCCCCCCCATTTTCAAAATCCCTGACTTATCCAGATTCCGTACGAACCCTGTTTAACGAAAGCAGGAACCCAGGTGCGCGGTAATTAAGGTCTCCCACCACACCCAATCTAACCTAATTATAAAATTAATTAATTCATGATATTTTCCAATTTCCATTAATAATTTCAATGAAAGCGTTGGTGATACGTTAAACAATAGACTGTAGAATTTCTATAGGGCTGGGAGGAAATGAAAATCAGTTTTGTCACCAAATAATTTTTCATGCTTGAAACCTTTAAAAAATTGTTTCTGACAGTCTTGAGGATGTTTATTGACCTTGGAGATGGGGTGTTAGAGGGGGGGAGGTACCACCAGAGCGCTTAAGACAATTGCTTAAGGGAAAGAATTCTCAAAACTTGGTAGTTGCCACGTTCAATATAAGAACAATGCCTTAGAAAGGAATAGAGGCAAAGGGGGGGGGGGATGAATGTACAGGAGATAATCTATCTTGACTTCCCCTCCAGGCTCCGTCCACATTTCCCATCCCATCCCATCCCAGAGCGGGAAAGATTGCTTTGATGGTGCAGGGGCGCTCACGCGACTTTATTATTTCACATCATCTCTCGTATTATATAAAGTCCGAAACCACTCTCGCAAACTCATTTAGGCCTATCGAAAGAACGCTTGCTTTCTTTCTTTCTTTCATAGCCATGGTAAAATTACAGAGGGGATTTTCTGTATTACAAGCTTAGTGTAGAAGAGATACATACACTATCAAGGTTTTTCATTTTCTAAGTGAAATGAATTATATGGAAATGGACTGAGTAAAAATGTATATAGTTCGGGCTACTGGAATATTTTAAAAACGTCGTAAATGTTCTTATTACTTCCAGGGATTCATAAATGGATAAATTAATACAGGGTGTTTCAATAAGGGTGGTTTGATTGAAGTACAGTGGGGTTCTAAGGCCGATTTGAGTCGAAAATGTAACTTATATCACATTTTGCCCATTTTGCGACACCATAAGTTTATAAGATATGTTATAACATATCTTTTGAACTTGCGGGGGCAATGTTTACAAATTATGATTAGAGAGTTTTACAGATGACCCCTTAAATTTAAGTAAAAAGCTTGAAGACAACGGTATATAAATTAAGGGGCCATCTATAAAACACTCAAATCATAGGGTCTTTGCGCGTGACGTCAAGTTACCTTCCCCCTTTCCTCTCCCCTTGCCGGCTGCCCGCTCTGGCCACGTTAGGACGCCATGTTGACATCCCCTGAAAACCGGTTTTCGCCCCTATTTCTTCCCCCTTTTTACTCTGGCGGAAACACCCTATAACTTGAAAACATTTCCAACTCAAAATCGCCTTGTACTATGGTTAACAACACATTCTGGAACACCCTGTATACGATGAAAATTTTCTCAGAATTGTTTTCCATCAGGATTTTCCCTCAAAAATATATCACTTTTGCCTTAATTTTAAATCATGAAAGCTATAAACGAGGTTCTATTTCTTTAAAATTGAATGAACTTAAATAATTTTTCAATATCATTTGACAACTAGGTAGATGCCATCTGGTGGACAACTAATTTCCAATACAATACACGTCTTTATCAATGTTTCTTAATTATTATTCATCTACTGTATTTAAATTATGTATTCCCCATCCGGATGTTTATGTTTACAGTACCCACAAAATAATATAAGATTTTTTTTCAAAACAAACTCAATTTGAGTTCTTGGCATGATACCAAACACGGGCATGCATTATTATATTCAACAATGTTTAGATTGTTTTAGTAAAATGGAATTTTTTATCACTTACCCGTTCGTTTAGTGGTGTGACTTCTCTACCCCTTTTTAAAGCAGGTGCTCTAATAATCTTTGTTGGACCAGAGTATGGACGATCCATCTTAGAGTTTTAGTTTTTGAGCTATTTAAATAAACAAAAATATGGGAAAACACTGTTAACTCACTGTTTGTAACTTTAAATTAGAGTGAAAAAGAGTAATTAGCTGTTGAAAATTTTTAAGGTGAGGTAACGTGGTTCACGTTTGATTAGATAAGATAAGATATTAAACCATTTAGTACCGAAGAGAGGATTATTAAATTATAGAATGAAGGGTAACTACTGGATACATTCATTTCAAAGGGAGATAAACAACTGATAATTTTAAAGTGTGCAATAGTCATATGGAGATAAAACTGAGTCAGTTTGTAACCAATCCCAGCCTCCCAGGTTCATATTAAGACAATTAACTTTTACTAATTTCAAATGAACCAAAGTGGTTTAACCTGACACATAGTGGCTTTAATAAAAGCAGTTTAAAATAAATTACATCATTTCTAGTTTTACCAGAAGTTCCTGGTCTGACCAGACTGGTTTCGTGGAACCCAATATTTGAATCATGCTAATTATTCATTAATTAGGCTTAACAATGCTTCATAAAAAAATTTGACAATTTTTCCCAACATCCAATAAAACCCCAAATATATGAAATTTTATCTTACCATTAGGTTAAATATATTAATGAGCTTTCAACTGTTTAGTTGTTAATAACATTTTTTTTATTAGAATATAGCAAGACTTAAAATTGCACCATGAAGCCGACGATTTGTTTTGAACAATCATATGAAAAATTTTGAAAACAAAACCAGAGCCAAGGCTTAAAACCAAAGCCTGTTGCTGTTAAGCTTGCTAGTCTCTGAAGCACCGGAAGAAATACTGAAGTTTATTCGTACGCACCAATTTTACTACTTATTAACGCGATTAAATAATTTGAGGTTAATAATAATTACTTATTTTTAGTTAATTAGCATGAAAGAACCTTTGTTAGTCATTAAAATTACAGCACCAAAGCGAACAACCGTTATAACGCGTAGACAACCTATGTTACTGTGCCGGTAGAAAGAGGGTTGACAGCAGGGGGGGGGGGGTAAGCAGGGAAAGAATCGGCTTCCGCGTAGACCTACTAGTGACACCTATAAGCAGCCAATGGAACCATTTAAATAAAAAAAAACTGGGAGTTTTACTAAGGGTGGCTTATGAGTACTTAATAGGTGTCAGTCCGTCCAAAAAATAAAATCTGACTTACATCGATGTTAACAATAAGATTATTACCGCTTAAATTGGGCTTAAGCTGAAAATAAATCCATTTGTTTATCTCCCCACTTCCTTTGTTGAAAAACTGTCTACTTTGCACATCTCTAAACAAATATTATAGGGAAGCGGCAGCTTCCTGTCTTTCAGTACATTAAACTCAATGACAATATAGCACGCACTGCCAAATCCCTTGTAAAAAAAACTTTCGATACCAAAAAAAGGAGGCTTTTAGTCAGAAACATTTAATTAAAATTGAAATAATATAAAACTACGACAAAAAAATGTTGAAATAAATCATATGAGGTTTTGCATTTAGGAACATGTTCGAAAGATCACGAAGAATGTCTTTTATATTTACATTAAAACTTTTAAAAAATAATATTTGAATTAAGATCATCATCATGAAGCTCATCACTTTCGCCACACTGTGACTTACGAGTCCAATTATTAACTTGGATAACTCGCGGATATGTTAGACAATTAAGTCAATTTTCTCACAACCAGCCATACATTTTAAGACGTCCAAACATAGCTTGTGACGCGTATGTCACGTAGAGAAATCCATCTCGATCCTTATTTTCGTGATAAACTTCCAAGACGGTCTTTGACATGCTAGTGACACTTCGATTATTCGCGATAAGGTAGATAGATTGTGTATTAGAGATCAACATTCGGTTTCTGTTTTGAACAACAAACAACAACAAAAATACTTCAGATTAGAGATAATTAAAAAAGAAGAAGAAAATTCTGCCTAGTCAGAACCAAGAAGTGATATTTCGTTTATTAGGGAGAAGGTATAAGATGGCTAAGTATTCGCGCGCCATATTCCCAGCCCCCCTTTCAAAATACAAGGGGGGACGTAAAAGGAGGCCGGGCTATTTCGCCTCTCCTCAGTTGCAAAATACGGAATTTCCGTCATTCGCGTCGCGCTGACGTGAGTTCTCAAGAACCAATGAGATGCTGGTTGTAATTTAGAGGCGGGGATTAACTCCAGACCTACGTTTGGACACGGAGATAAAGCTGGAAATGTGGCGAATTTATACTTTCTCCCTAGTAAACTAGATATCACTTCTTGTCAGAACATTATCTCAAGAAAGAAAATGTCAAAAATATATTTGATACCTAATTATGCTGCAAAACTGCGACATTGTCAGCTCTTGCGGAACCAAAAATTTAACTTTGTCTAAAGCAGGCAGGTTAACTTCCTTGTGGTACCTTTCCACTATGACCTGGTACGCGAAAAAAAACACAAATTTCATGAAAATTATTTATCTGTTGAGACATACGCGAGTCCTTCAAAATTAACGACGAAGGGAGGGTGTAAAATAAATTCCTTTGTTCTTTTTAGGTTATTCGGGTACATTGAAGTACAGATAACACTTCATAATATATTATCTATCAAATGAAATCGAGATTTTTACAGCCCATTACGTCTGTAATTAAGTAGGATATCTTTACTAGAGATTAATTCTGATAAAATCCTTTAGTCTCTCACTCTCATTTACTGATCCTCTTAGTTCAAATTAACTAATAATTAAAGAAAAGTTCTTAATTCGAAAATGCATACAAGAGTGTGTGTCTATACAGAATTTATAGATAGCAGAGAGAAAGGCTATCAGTTCAGTACTTCAGTTTGAATCAATACTTGACCAACTTGATTCGCAGAGGGCCTGACAACACTGTACTGAAGTTTAAGATCAAGAGAGGGGGACGAATTTGCTACAGTCCCTGAGTGCAAACTATCTATATGATATCATAAGTTTATAAGATACGTTACATAAGTATGACACTTCCTATACTGAAAGCTAGTTCAAGAACGACAAGCGAGAATTGACTACACTCTTCTATGACGTTTCACCTGCGTAGGTCACTTCATGAGAAGCTCCAGTTTGTAACCAGTGACAAACTTATGGAACATATCTTATGAACGTGTGATAATATTTAGGCGATAAGACGAATTAAATTCACTTTCTGGTGCCTATGTGCACGCTTAGGCCTATTTGTAAAGCGAATGACGTTGGAGAACGTTTTCGGATTTTCCCTATTTGCCAAATTAACAAATAGTTCTAACGCGTTGGTTCCAGTCAGTTTTATATTAATTTTATACCGGTTTTAGAATCAAAAAGAATGTCACGCGCCTTTCATTTAAACAAACAATTAAAAATAAACGAAGTAAAACTTACAGGAACTTTGTTAGGAAACTTTTGTTTGATTCCATCTACCTCTTGTTTTCGGACGTCTAAAACAATTTAAGTAATAAAATAATATTATTAAGAAGAAATTAAGCAGCAAAAAAGGGCAAGAATAAAACGACTTACCAAAGCTTTTCCGTTGTTTGTACGTAATCTTCGTACTGTTGTTATTTTCCAAGGCATTTGACGAGTTCATAATTAGAACTTCTTCGTCTATTTCCAGTAAATCCTTCAAAGTGGCGTTCGCGTTGGCCTTCAATACGTCATAAGAATAATTATAGCGCGAGCATGTCTCAAAAGGAAAAAGTTTGCGTCTACGAAATGGTTTACTAATTCTTTTTAGAACCGCCTTTAAAATGACTTTAATCCTATCTAACATTTTCATTATGAAATATACAAAGTACAGAGACGCGTGGAAAACAGTACGGATGGTTTGACACTGAACTACTACGACAAGAAAAGGCTATGGAATCATTTGCGTTAGGGGGTTCTTATACTGTATGCCTCGGTAGAAAAATTATAACTTCTTATTTGAAGTAACAAAGTCTATATTTACAATATGGCAGAATGTTTGTAGTACATTGAAATTAATTAAAATAATCATAGCTATAGTATTTGTTATTGATTTATAAACTGGTCAAGTCTCTCAACGTTGTCGAACCAAAAGATTCGAGGTAAAGATTCACAGATATTATGGGAAATCATTGATAACATTGTACAGTAATTTCGTGCGTGGATAAGGGTTAGCAAAGGACAGTGTACTAAACTGGACTTGCGGGTCAAACAGGGTCGGATTAAGCAATTTTGCACCAGGGGGCTGAGATTATGTGAGCCCACTTAAACGGAAAAAAAGGACCAGCAAATGTTGCTAAGGGGGAATAGTTTAACTCAATGCGCCCCCAACAAGCCCTGGGGTCAAACAGTTCAAAGTGAAGGTTGTGTATTCCAGGATATCAATATGAAACATAGAACAATAGGTAAAAAAGGTCTGTTTAGGAAAGTTTGTGTAAGTCGCAAAAACCGTAATTCAATCTCAGAAAATTGCGAGGAGCTAATCACTCTCAGATTATCCGTAACCTGATTACACAATATCATATTTAACAGTGTCAATCCCCCCTTAGTACCCTCGAAAAATGCTTCCCGATGGTTGATGGGGAATGGATTGACGTCATGAACCCCGCAAACATTTGTACACAAATGTCTACAGTGTCTCAAAGCGATAGGTTTATTATGACGTATGAATGATACGACGTACAATATACAATGAAACGTAAAATTTACTATTTACCTTTTCTTTGAACTGTTTTCTTAATTTGCCGCGATACTTTCGACTTTAAACTTGATGGACCAAAAAGGGCATTCGGTACCTACGTCCGCGAGCGAATGACGAATGAATCTCTATTTAATTTTCAACAGCGTTTTTGTTCTTTCGCGGTTCTTATCGACATGGATGATGATTATCTCGAGGTTTTTATCAATGCCTCGTCACTCGAAATCAGCAGCCACTTGTTTTCTGGGGAAACCGATAGATGCATGCATATACGCAATGTTTCTCGTTTCTCAATAAAAACGCTTGCAAACTGCGCAAAAACCACCACGAAAAGAAAGAAAGAAAAAAAAATACTTTCTAGGGGTTCAAAGTTTAAAGAATGACGAAGTGTTTTCGTCTTCACGTAATTGTTTATTGTTGACTAAATAATAAAAATCAGCTTAATCATTTAGGTCAATTATTAGAATAAACAACATTCTAGACATTAAACCGAAAAATTACATATTTTTTTCGTTAGTCTCATCATAAGTTTATAAGATATGTTTCATAAGTATGACAATGCCTATACTTCGTAATGCTATAGAAACTTGCTATAAAGCTAGTTTGAGAACGACAAGCGAGAATTGAATGGTGGTTAATTTTGCAGGACTTCCATCTAGGTCCTATTTATTCTGTACAAAGTCTTTGACAACGCCTCTCCAGGCGTCGTTTTACCTCGAATCTATGACCTACGTCACTTTATGCCAAGCTCCAGTTTGTAACCAGAGACAAACTTATGGAACATATCTTATGAACTTATGGTCTTATGGTTTTTTGACAACAAAGTTACTAAGCCTAACGATGTTTAAAAAGCGGGGGCGTATATGAAATATCAATTTCGTCTTTTTAAAGCTTTTTTTATTGAAACATTTGGCGGTCATTTCATTTTAAGGAGCATAAAAAGTCAATAACTGCGTGGTGTAAAATAATAAGCGCACTTTTTATCCTTACGTTTGATACCCACGAATTTCGGGTTAATATTTTCTTCCGCCCATGATTAGTCCTACGCACCCCTTTTTTTGATTATTTGAAGAAAAAATGTACGTTAAAACTTTATAGTAGGGTACAGGTACCTAATTAATTATTCTTCTAAATCATTCAGAGGTTGTTGACTGTTGTCCTTCATAAACATAAGATATTAATGAGGGTATATTAAAACAGTATTATTTCCCTGAAAACAGCGATGAGTGGTAAATGTAGCCACAACCTTTGAACTCTACGCTCGCTTTTTGTGGGATAAGGTTTTTTTTATTTAATATTTGTGGAAACTTAGAACATATTTTTATTTTCGGTTTGCGTTTGGTCAGGGATAGATTTAATTTTAGAAGTAGGAATGGAGAACGGTTAGGATTTACTTCGATCCGACGAAACTTAAACTTTCCCAGTAAAAGTAACGGTGTTTAATTTCATCTTCCTCAACTTTCGATATATTGTAAAATCAGTTTAAATCGTCTCTGATAATAATGAAAATAAAGTGTTTGTTTGTTGTACAGAACTTTGCATTTTCTAGGTGCTAAGAGCCGACGACACTCGAATTCAAGCTTGAAACCAATAAATTTTTCCGGAACAAACCGGTTTTAATCTTTACTAAACTATACTCTTTCTGAGGTTGAAATATCCGCTAGGTCGAATAACTATCATTTCACGGTCATAATCATAACCATTTAAAAAATATGAAATATAAAAGAATGGAATTTGAATCGTCCACTTTAGGGCTGGGTTGGGTTTGTTTGTCGTGAAAGGCTGAAATATTTCAACGACCCTATATGAAATTTCATACACTATCATATTTATAAAAGATAATAATTTAACAATTTTTGTTTTCACACTAAAGAGGGTGAGGTTGAATGTAACGATCTACAAACACGAACTCGTCCAAACTGGCAACGTATCGCAAGCAACGTTATTGTGGTTATACGAGAATTTGCATTCAGTCAAAAGTTACGCCAAAATTATTAAGTTTATTTTCTAAATCTTTTCCTCGCACACACGCGAAAGGAAAGCTATTTACTTTTAATACTGATTGTATTTTATTTTAACCCTTTCTGATTTCAAGGATTTTCTGGATTCCTTGTGTAACAAGAAAAATTTCTATTACGTAATATTAATATCTGCGTGTGTTAGCGTCATTCTCATAATGTTAAACCTAGTGTTTATAAATAAGCCTTGTACTTGCAATGGTACTTTCACTGGTGCTTGTATTTGTATTTGCAATGGTACTTGCACTGGTGCTTGTATTTGTATTTGCAATGGTGCTTGCACTGGTGCTTGTATAGGTGCTTGTACCGGTGCTTGTACAGGTGCTTGCACAGGTGCTTGTATTTGTACTTGTACCGGTGCTTGCCCAGGTGATTGTATTTGTACTTGTACCGGTGCTTGCCCAGGTGCTTGTATTTGTACTTGTACCGGTGCTTGCACAGGTGCTTGTATTTGTACTTGTACCGGTGCTTGCACAGGTGTACGTTGGTGTTTTTATAACCGCAAACGTAGATAAAAATCGTGGTTCATTCAGTTTAGACTAGCTAGTAATTACCTTATTGAAAATTGAAGCATTGGAAAATTTATTTGATTTTTTTTGGAAATTATTTAATTGCAAAACTTTAGAATCTAAATAAAATTATTTCGGAGTTGATTTTTTTGGCCCAAAATATGAGGATTTTTTGAATCGCTTCAATAGACGCAAATTATCTTTTACACGTGATTGACACTTTTGAAAAGAGAGAAAACTACGTATTTTTTTGAAGAAATTTGGCTGTGTATACATATAGACGTAAACCTAAATTGAATTTTTTTTCCTCTTCTGTGAGGGTTTGAATAGATCCAGGAGATTTTATGAAGTATTGTCGGGGAGAAGATTGGATAATTTACCACGCTGGAAGGTCACACCTAACTTAGATAATAATGTAATTTTCATTTTAGGAAAAACCCCCATTTACCGTCTACGAAACATCGCATTACAATCAATGAGTGATGTAATGATGTAGTCAGTAAGGCCTGTTTAAAAGCGAGATAAAATGGTAGTATCCTACGTGTGCCATACACCATCTTGTTTCTATCTCCCGAGCGACAAGTAAATAAAAATAACTATATAGGAATGCATGATGACTTTCACCGTGTAATTATTTGCTGAGAACATCCTGGGTTAAAATTGTCTGTGATTTCGGTTTTTCTCCCACCGATTCAGCTTCCCTCACCTCACCGCCAAGCTTATAACAAAGTATATGCCTTCCACCAGGAATACATACTGCTAATAAGAATCATTGTGCCCTCATTTTACTTCATGTAGAATTGGAGAAAATGTGTATTTTTTCAGCTGCCCATTTTGGCCCATTTAGTTAGGTCAATCAAAGCCACGCCTTATTTATCATGTGATTTTCAAGTATTGAAATAAACTAACACAGTTTCAACTTTTACTGCTTTTGAACCCACTGTTTATAACGACCCAGGAAAAAGTATGTAAACTATATTGATACGTTCTCAGTTGTAATATGGGTTCTTGGCTGAATACGGAGCCTTCAAACGTATGCCCTAAGACGACATTGAAAGTTAATGATGTTCTATACCACCAAAAAACATTCAGCAAAGATTGCGTAAACCTTTAGCAGACGATTTTAATAAGACTTTTGGCGTTAAGATTAAGAAAATACTTGAAATACCCCGTTATTTACTAAACAATATCCGGTAAAATCCAGTTCCAACCAGTGGGGAAAAATAGGCCTATGTATTTTGAAGCATCTGATATTTTGCAAACGAAAAAAAATAATGTGCTTAAAAAATAGTATATTTATTTTCACTCTTCAAATTTTAATAGAGAGCACTTAAGATAACCGACGTACGGAAATTCTGAATTTAAAAAAAAAAAAATGTTCCAGTGGATTTATGTTGAAATAAACAAAAATTATTTTTTTCCAGTGTATTTGTGTATAAATTTACTTTGACATATTTATCAACTCTATTATTGAAGACTCGTATTTAACATGCAAAAACAAAACTGTATTGCAAACCGCAATTGAAATGGGTACTATAGATTAGCAATAATAAATAGTTTTCATGCACTAAAGAGGCTTGTATCTCTCAGCTTTAACTTCAGTGCAGCAAACGTTATCAAGCCCTCTGCGATCCAAGTACTTCTCTCTCATTTCACCAACAGACTGGCAACAATGAGGGAACGGCGAAAGCCGAGGGGCTAATAACTCTCAAATTTCCCGTACACCCATTACGAATTATGCTTAATCATTTTAATACTGTCAACGTTAGGGTGTAATCACTTTTGTACACTCAAAGGTACAGCTTGCACGTCGATTAAGCTGAGTGACTGGCCCCTTGGCAAAAACTCCCTTAAGTGAATATATACAGGGTGTTTCTGATAAGTCTGCCATAAATTAAGGGGGATGTTCTTTGGGAAATTGATTTTGAGTCAAAAATGTAATTTCTATCTTCATTTTGAAGTCCGGGCCACCGTTTACGAGTTATGATTTGATAGTGTTTTAGGGAAGACCCCTTAATTAAATTAGAAATCATTGTCTAAATAAATTTCTTAATTAAATTTAAGGGGTCATCCGTAAAATACTTTGGCCAATCTTAACTTGAAAATAGTGCCCGTACTTAAAAGTGGAGGTAGAAGTTACATTTTCGACTCAAATCGAACAAACCAAAGAACATCCCTTTTAATTTGTGCCAGACTTATTAGAAACAAACACCCTGTATATAATGTGGTTTCGCTTTTATTCTCCGATGCGTTAAATTATAGGTACTAAGGTAATGAGGCGTATTATACTTGCGAAATGTAATAGCCAAATGATAAAACTATACACCTACAAACCATACAACGCATGCAGTTGCGTCATAGTGTTTTAAGTCTTTAAGTCGAGATCACAAGTCTCACTTGTCATCTACGAAGACACTGAATGATGGATAACGCGTGTTAACCCTTCCTTTCCTCCGCGGACAAGTTTGGATTATAAGACCAAAACTTCTATCCTGACATTGAAGCTAAGTCCCCGACGGACGAATTCAATCAATGTTCAGGATGTAATCCTTAACATTTTATACCAACCGCTGGTTTTGTGTCTATGAGTTTAGCTTCAAAGTTTAAAAACCCTTTTTTAGTTGCACTTCGTTTCCTATGGTTTTCTCATCTCGAGTATGTATCCCCACCCATATTTCAAAGTTCAAATTCTCCTAGATATTATCAGAAGGGGATAATAGAAGAAGGATGACACTCTGTATTCTCTTACTACTTTAGTTGTGTAATATGAATCTTCCTAGGGCTAACCCTTTTTGTTTGCTCTCCTGCTCATCAAACTTCAGATGGGTAACTATCGCACCGTGCTAGGGTGAATTATATAACTGTTTGGTATTTACTAAATCCTCAGCAATCGACCCCACAAACCTTGATTGTCTTGACGTGGGACTAAAATCCACGAGCGCATGCGCCTTGGCAAATAATTATGCGCTAATAGAGTAATGATGAGGGAATTATTTACAGTGTACGTGATTGGGTTTAGTAACCAAATGTAAAATGATGTTGGGAAAAATCATGTTACAATTAACCCGCTTTGTGTTACACTTCTCTCGTCGATGAGAAGTATTATATACTTCTGATATCATTCAGGCTGTGCTTAAATATTTTTGTGAAACCGATCTCCTACATGCTTGATCGGATTTAGATCTAAGATTTTGAGTTAAAAATTGTCATACTGGAACTGGATTTTTTGAGTTTTATATGGTTTGTGTAGAGATTCGGAAAATGGATAAAAATCTTATGTAGGAGCAGGCTCCGTCCGCTCCGTCCGGTGAAAGGGGCCCACATGATTAGTTATCTATTTTAAAGTTTGTGTACTGAACCCAGACGTTTTCGAATTTAGTTTGGTAGGATGTCAAACGATCGAAAAGGCATATACGAAAATGTGAAGCAATATCAAGTATGTTTGTATGGAAAACTATTAAAGATATGTTCAATTGGGTTTGAGTTTGCGGAGGATATCAAAGTTTCTCAATTTTAAAGTTCCGTTTTGATAGAGGAAGAGATAGCAAAGAGTTCGTTCAAGATTGAGACTTCATTGCTTTGAGTATTACACCGAAAAAGGTGTTGCACCCTAGGTCAAATGTTCATTTGAACTTCCAGCCGTTAAGCCTAAATTTAAAATGAAAATTAAACAGCATCTGGAAACGTTTCTCGCACCAAATTTGAAAGAGCTTTCATCATCTTACACAATTTCGGCCAATTTCTTCAAACTTATGGTTTAAATATGGAATTGGGATGACGCTTACAGTAATCTGAAATTGGGATGGACTTAACAAAATTAATAATGAAGAAACTCATCCATAACGTCGAAACCGTTTTCCCGCCAAAAAGTGTAAAATGTCGGTGGGTGCATGATAGTTACAGGGCCAGTTTCAGAGGTACATATGGGGTTGCATTTTCGCGGGAACGAAGTTCGCGCGCGAACAAATTTAATCAAGTAATAGCAGTATCTGACTTTTTAAGTCGTAAATTTAATAAGGAAATAACCCGAGGTGCTGTCACGTCTCTATTTGCAATCCATTTTGTTTAGGAGGCCCATATCGTAGGAGTCAACATTACGCTCGATTATAAACCGAGTGCAAAAACGAAAAACATTGGTATCAGATATAAATTTCTCGATGTAATTACGTTTGAAAAGAGCATATCATGAACATACAAACAAAGGCTTAGAACAATTAAAAAAGCCCTGAATGTTTCACATCAAGCCATGAACTTTTTCCGGGTACTGGGCAGAAGGAGGAGCAAACTATATAAGCATTAATTCTGTTCTTTTAGAACGTTCTCCTGTAGCGAGTGGGTTCAAAACTACTTCTTCAAACTTTAGTTAATGTTCATAAGATATGTTCCATAAGTTTGTCACTGGGTACAAGCTGGAGCTTGTCAGGAAGTAATTGATGTAGGTCATAGATTCGAGGTAAAGCGACGCCTGGTGAGTCGCTGTCAAAGGCTTAGTAATGCAGACTAAATAGGAAGATAGACTGCAAAAGTTCATGAGATATGTTCCATAAGTTTGTCACTGGTTACAAACTGGAGCTTGCCATGAAGTGATAGATGTAGGTCATAGATTCGAGGTAAAGCGACGCCTGGTGAGGCGCAATCAAAGGCTTAGTACAGACTAAATCGCAACATGGAGGTCCTGAAAAATTAACCGAGTGTAGCCATTCAATTCTCGCTTGTCATTCTTGAACTATAGCTGTAAGTCTCTAGCATTACGAAGTATAGGTAGTGTCACACTTATGGAACATATCTTATAAACTTATGGCTTAAACTAAGTTGCTGTTATAGAGATTCTTAAAAGGAAGTTGTAATAAACATAACAGGCGTAGCACGCGTCAATTAAAAGCTTTGAAAGAATAAAAAAGAAAATGCGGAGGCAGCCGGAAAATGATGCGGGCTTTTAGCTTGACTTCTTAACTGTGAAAATCAAACTCAAGCTCTCGAATCATTTCTGCATCTCAGTTCTCCAGTGTATGGTGTTCTCTCATTCTCCTCTCCGATCTCTTTCTTATACCGTGATCTCTCCCTATGTTCCGGAGTACGACGTAAAGATTTTATTTAAAAAACAATCGATCTTTAAGATTAAGATTAAAGAGTGTTTATATATAGTCGTTCGCGAAGTTGTTTTAAACTTTGAATCCAATAATCATATTATAAATGTTTCTATGATAGATTAGATTAAGGAAAGACAACTTCATTTCGGAATAAAGTGCCACCTGTTTTGATATTACTGGGTAAGTTTTTTGCATATGTATTTGAACATTGTAGTAAGATTAATGGATATATAATTGAAATCGTGCGTTTTTCTTTTAAAAAAACATTATCACGATTTTACAACACTTTTCCCGTGACTAATTACTTTTTCTACGCGTTTCTGCGGCCGATTAATAAACTGAATTAATTACTAACCTTGTAATTTAATTTTTATGGTGTTGAGAGATTATCCTAACGTTATTAATTGAGGTTTTAAGACTGATAAACGGTAATATTTAAAAAAAAATTGTATTTTGAAGTAAAAATTTGGGACTCTTGTTGGGTGAGGAGGGAAAGAGATATAGGATGTATAGAAAGGGTTTCATGTTCTTTGACAGTTTCGTCATGATTTACGAGAGAATCTTTTCTCTAAACCATATCGCTACTAATAAATCACGTGATTTCCCACCACAACACGGAACTTATGTTAAGATTTTTTGTATATACTTGTTGCTACAGTGCGCCGTTGTAACTACCGATATGGAATAACAATTAAAGTCGGGATATATACAATAGACTGAAAATCATGTAGTTCAGTTTGATTCAGATCAATCAGTTCCAAATAGGCGGCAAAGCTCCAGCCTTACCGATATTCTATTATTCTAACACGAGACATGTAAGCTAGCTAGAGTGACGTTGCATCGTGACTTAGCATGCCCAAGTCCTCTATTGAAAAATAAACTGAACAGAAGCCTTCAAAACTTATATGAATACGAGACCAAAAATGAATCGAATTAACGCTCTTTAAAAGCGATCAGTATCAAAAATGCCCTCGAGGAAAGGCGCTTTCCAAAGATAAATCGTTCAGAAAACATATATACTCTCCTTTCGATACAAGAAATAATACAATATTATAAGAAATGAAATTGAAAAATAAAGAAGAAAAAAATTGTAGAGAGATTCTCCACTTGTAATAGCAGCGTGTGGTCCTCCCTCAATTTCAAAAGAATAAATACTTGAAAGTAAATTTCTGCCCAATTTGTACACTACAGTTTTCCATGAAGTTACGGAATTACTCCATAAATATTGCCCTAGTAGTCTCTTAATCGGGAAGTAGCACCTAAAGCTCAATTATCATGATCAAATTGTAACAATACATCGTAAACATAGATTCGCTATCCAAAATCCTCACTCAGTCCGTCTGTCACGTTTCCCCATCTTAAAGGAGAGAGGGATGGAGCCGAACCTCCATACCTATAGCCTTTCAGTCTGTACCCCATCTTAGGAACAGCAACGAAGTCCTCCCAGCATGCTCAGCGCTTTGGGTAGGGTTGTACGGTATGGAAAGGTCGAGAATGCCCCCTATGTCTTAAATAAAGAAGTTAGTTCTCATACAAATACAATGGCGCTACGCGGCAGCACTTAACAATCGCCTCTTCCGAAGGGTAGTGGCGTGCATGGGCAAGGTACACTGGGAGACTCGCATAGCCCATCATCATGACCGCTCCATCTCACCTTTTTTCTCCCTGGCCCATAGGCTATTTCCAAGCCCCCAAAATAAATGGTTCCTTACAATTGGGTGCACTATTATGATAAAAATATTGCGATATTCAAGGTAAATTTAAAGAGATTCTTAATTTCCATCTGTCCCTTTTCATCGTCAGCCACCTTAGGGGTTCATCCTTTTTAGAAATCTTTTTTGTACATACACTTCTCAAAAAAATCTTTAAAGGACTTTAGGTATAGATAGACCCACGCTATTCTTTTAAAAAAGTAAATCGTAAATAATGCCAAGAGAAAAAAAGGACTAAACGAAATTCTAATTCTCCATTTTAGGTGTTGAGGATATGTAGAGCTTGTAACTACCACCAAGTTTAGTACCCTCAGTCAATTATAATTGTATGCCTATTACGTAAACCTCCTCTTATTTAACATATTTTCGAAATTAACCTAGGACCATATTAAAGGCTCGTTTTTCTAAATTTTCTTCAAGTGTAACAACGCCTACCCCATAACCTTCTTTGTATTTATTTTTTCAACTTGGGCGGGGTGCTAGATATAGCGGAAGAATGATTTCAAGTGAAGAGTTAACGCCTTGAACTTGGAACTTTAAAGACAAGAAACAATTTGCAATTTTGATTTAGCCATTGTTAACCATTTGGAAATGATTAGCTTGAGTTGTAGAATTCAATCTTGGAAGGAGAGAGGTGAGATGGAGTAGTAATGTTTGGGGGACATTGAGAGGAAATGGAAGTTCCCCAGAGTACCTCGCGCACCTTTGGTAGGGAATTGTTATGTGCTGCAGTGTAGTAGTACCATTTAAAAATAGAAGCTAGTTCTCATGACGCTGAGGATGCTGGGAGGACTTCGTTGCCGTAGATGGGAGTACGTTGTGGAGAATGCAACTCCATCTCACCTAGTCACCTCTCTACTCCAAGATTCAATATACAGTTTCATTTAGCCAATCTTGGCTTCAAAAATTTATGATCTCCAATCCTTCATTTCAATTCATTTCAGTACTTTCAAGGAGCGACAATGTTCTGGTGGAGACCATCCAGCAAAGGCGCCAAACGTTTTTGTTGCCTGAGTTGCATGTTCGCCGCCATTTTCCTCCTGATCTCCAGCCTATCAGTGTCCCCTTTAGATGACACTAACTCCTCAATGTCTGATGAAGAACTCCTTAAACTAATTGATCTCAAAGAATACCATCCTCCCGATCTCAACATCAACGCGATCCTTGACTCATCTTTGGACAACAACACCCCACAGTCCATTTTCGACTACACCTTAGGTGGACCGACAGGAACGACATCCATTTCGTGCGATATGGAACCCAACGACATTTTGGTGCTTGTACATTCTGCCCCGGATAACTTTTCGCGTCGTAAAACTATCCGGGAGACATGGGGCTCACGACGTTTAATCGGTGGCATGTTTTGGAAAACGGTTTTCTTGGTAGGACAAGTGGGAACGTATGTCCTACAACGCGAATTGGAACTCGAGTCCAAGAAACACGGTGACGTGATACAGGGTAATTTTACAGATAGTTACCGTAACTTAACCCTAAAAAACTTAATGGGTTATGATTGGACCAGGAAGTACTGTCCGAATGTAGGGAAATTACTTAAAACCGACGATGACGTATTTGTTAACCCATTCAGGGTTGTCAACTTACTCACAGAGACTCTTAAAACCACAGACATGAGTCGAACTATCGTATGTTCCGTGGTAAGCGAAGGTACTTTACCAATACGAGAGGGTACCAGATGGGTTAGCAAAGAAGAATATCCCTTTGACACTTACCCAACTTACTGTTCCGGTTTAGCGTATTTGATCGGTTCTTCTTTGTCCAGGAATCTGTTAAAGCTTAGCCAATACGTTCCTCGGTTCTGGGTTGATGACGTGTACGTCACGGGGATGCTTGTGTCCCTCATGAAGTCGCGTTGTAACGTCCTTCCGTATAATGTCAGATACACGGACAGTTCCGTGACAATTTCAAAGTGGTTGCTTAGCAACGTAACCCAGGACTTCCCGTACGCGTTCGCCGAGGTTTCACGGGCGATTCCCAACGGAACGTCTTACATCACGCGTGACGAGACGATAAGAGCTCTATGGAAGAAAACACTTAACGTTAGAGAGAGTACAACTACGTTAAAACCAGACTGAAAAATATTTATTTTTTTTTGTAGGCATGGTGTAGGTTTTGTAGTCCAAAAGTATTTGTTGTAATTTGATCTAGTGATGTAATTAACATGAAAATTTATTATAAATTGTAAGCGGACGAAAGTCATCAATCATAATCCATCCGCTAAGAAAAATTGGCGGATATGGACCATGTATTTTTAGAGCAACGAGATTATTTTTATATCATAGTTAGAAAAAGAAGAAAAATACGTTTTTCTTTTCTTTAAAAACATTGTACATTTTCTTAACATTTTTCTTTAGAATATCTTTCAACATTTTTATTAGAAGTATATTTTAAGTTAATCGGTGTAAGTACGCGTATATTTATAAAAAATTTGATCAATGTTGGCTGTGATTCTTGTTGTATAAATTAATTAATAAAGTTATTTATTTAAACAGGCTAGCTCTTTCTTTCATAAAAAGCTAATGGGGACCGCGAGGAATTTATCGAAATATTGAGAAAAACGAAATGGAATCTTCCAAGATTTCCTAATTGATTATTTTCCGTGGCATTCTGGACTTGCGGACATTATTTTTCTGTATATGATATTCCAATGCAAGTTAATCCACGGTTTTCGCGTTACAGTATGACGCAACAATGTTCCTCTTCGACCATGGATATGGGCGCTTGCAAGGACCTCGTGCTGTAACTTCTTTGACAGACGGGTTCGACGTAAACCCCATCCAAGTATAAACGAATTACGTTTATCCAATACTCGTCATACTGTCCAATATTGTAAGTAAACGATGCCTCGACACCCATTGAGGCTTCTCCACCCGTTTTCAATCGCATAGCCGAAGTCTCGCAACTAATAATCCTCGCTTTGGTTTCCTTACACCAACTTTCGATTCTTCGACGCGTTTGCGTCAAGCTTTCGAACTCCAAGATGCCCGACGAAGCTTGGTAAGGTACGAATGTTTTACAACTCAACCTCAAGTTGGGTGTCGGTACGTTATCGGATTGCGGTGGTAATTGAACGTAAGCGATTCTTAAGATTCGAATGTAATTGGTCGTCGAGCGGGCCGTTTCCGTATACGTCATTCGTTTAGTGTCTATTACGTAACCCTTCTTCATTTTCAGCTCTAAAGATTGGGCGTTGCAGTATCGTATATCGTTTCTGTCCGAGCACCAACGCGAGGCGCGATGTACCACGAACGAAAACGGTTCGAAATCCGATGGAACCGGGGACTTGGTTCTCGAACCGGCAGCCTTGGTGGGTACAAAGTCTAACAAACCGATTTCTTCCAGTTTCGGTTCGCCGAATTCGTAAAAGACGCGTAAAATGACGAGGTAATGTTTGGTAACCAAGCTATTTTCCTCGAAGAACGACACGTTGGGGTCCAGAAGAGCGAAACCTAAAGGTATTTGACACTGTCATAATGATGAACAATGCGTGACACGAAGTTGGCGGTTGGCACGCGCGTGCCAGTGAAATTATAAATATCGATCTAGCCGGTTAGTGTTTACCTTACGTATTGTACTAAATGAAGTGCTCATTAAAAAGTGCAACAGTGACCTAAGCAGGCGATAGCTTTTGGTGTCAGGCATGTATTAGGTGCATTTGAACATGGCACTCACCATCAGTGAGAATTTCTTGACTTTCCACCGTCAAAACCCGGCCAGGTATCGGGTTGACTTTGGACGTAACGTTAAATCTTTGAACAATTTGATCTAAATTTTCCACATCCGAATGCGCCCCGTTATGTCCCATCGACTTCGGTACCAAATTAACGAACCCTAATTGTTGCGGTGCCCGGTTAGGGTCTGCCCTGGGTACCAACCATAATCTAAGTCCTCGGTAGCAATAAGTACTTGACGATCCTGGTTCGTGGAATATCATACTTTCTTTGTCTAAGAGACCTTTTCCGGACTTCATCTCGTAACTTTCGCAGGTCTTCACCTCCAAATGAGGTCGAGAGGTCAACCATTCGTTGGCTCTTCTCATCAAACATACGAATGTCTCGTAGCGGGGTACTCCGCTTCCATCGTCCACGTACCTTGGCGGGAAATCAGCGAAAGTAAGTCCGTCTCCGGATGAAGAATGTTGAATTTCCTCAACTTGGTATGTCGGTGACAAGGTACTCATGGTTTCTATCTACTAATTACGACGAAGGCGCTTTGTCCGAATTTCGCCCACGGAGTCAAGGCGAGCGTCTAGTTCTTCAGAACCCTTTGCGAGACAGTTTGGAGTGTTTGTCAAAGCGTTCTGTTACACCGTGGCGGTTTTTTTTTCTCACCAAGCGATGCAGCGAATCGATCTATACTTTAGTCACGTGTCATTTCTCAACTATCGATTCGTCGGTCCTACGTACTCAACTTAATGGAGCTTTTGTTGTCCTTACCTGGAAATCGATGCTCTCGTTGCTGCCCGTACATTATTAAAGAAAACTAGATCTACACTGTTACCTTATGCAAATCAAGTTTGAGAAAAATAGTAAAACCTTGTTTTGAAATTAGCGCGCCTGCGCGACAGCCTCAGTTTCTAGGGAGAGCCTACCATCTAGCGGGAAATCATTATTGACTATAAAACGCGCCAAGTTTAAAATTCAACCATACACGTGACAGATAAGCATTTCCCTAAATAGCGTATAAATACCGAAATTAAGTAAGTCAATCACCACATTTGTGGCATTGTGTTGAACAGATGTTTTTTGATAGTGGCAAGGTTCGTCATAAAGTGGCGCTAATTACGTTAACAAACAAGATGTAGCGTTGTAACGCGCGTTTACCCCTCCCTCATATATATTGAGTATAACAGGAATAATAAAGTTTGGCAAGGACATATCCTATCATTCTCACCTTTTTAGTTGAAGTCATCCATCCCAAGACGTCATCGAAATATTTCCGAACAAGACAATCTACAAAATAAATAAATAAAAATATATATAACAACATAAATTAATCTAGATTATTATTCTCTTATGACAACAATTAGAAATTCAAAACTTTGTCCCAAATATTACATTTCTTTTTTTCAAACAATATGTTTTATCCACTTTTATTCACACACCACCATGAGGACTAAATACCGATCTGTACAGAATAGCTATTATTATTAAATTGTCCATTTTATTAAACAGTTTTTTTTTAATTATTTTTCTTCTTATGTATAACGTTTCCGCTGTAACTTAAAAATGTCTTTAGAGTTTTTTTTTCCAATAATCCATTATAATTAAAAAAAAAAACAAAAAAATAAAAGGATTAATTTGGTAATTAAATCGTATGCAGCTATTATTCAATATTTAAACCTCAAATAATAAATTTTTAATTAAAATCTTTTTTTTTTCAATGCCTAAATTTGTTAACTTATTTTTACCTTCAAAACACTTACGTATTTGTTTGTTTTTGGGGGGAGGGGCAAGTTTGTTTATTTATATTTATAGTAATGGAGCATTTATATATATATATTTATATATTTAGTATGTATATAAATACGTAGTTTTTGTTTTTCTTCGTAAGGTGCCCGCCTAACAATCATTAATGATTGTAGACGAGAAAGTTCTTACTTTTTTTTAATTTACAGAACATTTTTTTACGTTATTTTCATTTTATTTAAAAAGATTTTTATTTATATACGTGGTTTGCGTTGAAATATTATCCTTAATTTGGAAAATGTATCAAAGTTACTAAAAAAAAAAAAAAAAAAAAAAATCAGAGTTAAAACCGAGGTAACTCCGTCAAAAAAACCAAATATATATATTTTTCATTTATTTTTTTTTTTGATTATAACATTTGTATTTGTTTATTTTTATATACGTATTATTGAGGTTTCAAATAATTTCATTAATAATAAACAAGGAGTGTTCTGTTTGTTTATTTATTTTAAACTACATACGTTGAATTATTGTTACAACTAAAAAAAAAAACTTTTTTTTTCTTCATTTTTTTTTTGAATGTTTATTTTTATGTTTACCCTGTTCACTCGCCACAATTATTTACTTTAAATTTATATATAAAGTTCGAAAGAAAATGAAATATTAAAAAGAAACACATTGTGGCGTATGGCACATGTTTATTTTTTTTATGTGTTTTCGTGTTTTTAATATTTATTTATTTTTAGGGGGTGACAAACAAAAAAAAAAGGTTTCCTAATTTATACCCGCTGAAAATTTAGTTTTTAATTTAATTTAATTTAGTTATTTAAATTAAAAACTAAATTTTTTATTATATATATAAAAAAACACCTACAATATAGTGACGAAAAAACCCTGCTGTCCGTAAAAATCGAAAACTTAATTTCGCTTTTATTTGTTTGATATTTTAAAAAATAAAAATTAGGGATAAACATGAATAGGAAAAGAAAAAAAAAAAATTATAGACAATACTTTTTTTTAACAATTTTTAAAATGTTGTCGAGTTTTTGTGGGTGGGTTTGTTTATTTATTTTTTAAATATGTATGGAAGATAGTGGGATAGTTTTTACGTTTAGTTTGTTTAAATCCTAGTATTTACAATTAGCGACGTGTGTATTCGTTGTGAGGTAAAAATTAAACTTAAATAATTAATTAATTACACACTGATTAAAAAAAAAAAAAGATTGATAGGATCGACAACATTTTAAAAAAAATAACTAAAATTTTTCCCGTTTTCTTTTTTGGCCCTTATTTTTTTATATAGTTAAATTTCGAATTTATTTCGAAAGCTAGACGCTTGAAGACTATTTGAAAATACATGCTTTTTAAATAATTTAAAGATACGGATAATTCATATAATTTTTATCAATTAAAAAGCACGATATACGAGAAATAAATCTCACTAAAAAAACTGAATATTTATTTCATATTTTTTTAAAGAGATTTGTTTAGGGGAAGAAATTTTGACAGAAACTATGAAATGAAATTTAAAAAACAAAACAGAAAAATAACCACCCTCCCAATCTGCTGCGTGTGAAGTTATTTACGATCAAATAATTAATATACAACCGTTCGGTGACGTACAACAATTAAAAAAAAACCTTCATAACTTAAAAACTAATAATTCAACAATCGGAACTTCCGATACTGATTCATTTTTTTCTCCTAAAATTAAAAAAAAAATGTAAACAACAAAACCTATTTATATTTTTATAATAATCGAACGTTATGTCACTGTTCACGGTATAGTTAAGTTCTATTGCTTATAGATTTTTTTATATATACTTTTTTTTAAAATGTATAAATTTCGTCTTCAATGTAGACAGGAGATGTCAACTGATTCAACGAAAACGACGTTCGTAACATCGAAAATGGGGTGTGCGAAGGTGCGCATTTTTTTCGACAATTAGGCCAGAGTTCCACCAACCACGTTGAAATTTCGAAAATTTAGTAATTTACAACGTCTTAATCTCCCATTTTTCTTCCTCCAAGTTCCAAATAAACCAACAACCGTACCGTAACATTTAAATGAATTGAAACAATCTCCCTTTCTTAATTACAATTTTCAATGAATAATTGTTCGTCCATAGTTTTAGGAGTTCGGAAGATTCAAATAAAACAAAACTTAAAAAATCTTTCTTGGTGTCCAGAGCTTTCGGTTGAAAGATGCAAAAAAACCGTTGTTGTCATTTTTACCACCAACGAGGGTTGTTGTTGTTGATTTTAAGTTTTAGGAGAGTTTACGTGAGAATGGTGGGTAGTGGTGGTGGGGGGTTTTTAGGATCATGGATTTTGATGGAAAAAATGTAGGATAAAAATTAGGCTTAGGGATTTAAAAGGGGTTATACAAGAGTAGTTGTCGACGGGGGGTTGGTTTAGCTAGCGTGAATGTCCATTATGTGCTGACCAGAACCGTCGTAAGGTGACTGAGGCGGTAGACCAGGATGTCCCATCGGTCCGTGCGCCGCCATCATCATGGCGTGAGGGTGTCCAGGTAAGAGCATCGCTTGAGAATGAACCGGCGATCTCAGTTGAGACATTTGAGAGTAGCTACCCATCCCACCCATATGACCCATACCCATTCCATCGTTGCTGCCGAAATTCTGCATACCTATATATATACACACATTGGAACAACGCTCGTCAGAAAAACGACACGCTTTGTTGGAGTGGGTAGTTTCTTTAGGGTGTTATAATATCTCTCTACCACCACTGATACCTGGGGTTTCGCGTAACCCAAGGTTATGCAAGCATAGCATTACAGTGAAAAGGATTAGTGCAACTACGGCTAAAGCTAGCCATAACGTCAAGTGCAAAAAACCACAGTAATATTTAGTACACTTTGACTAGTTTTTGTACGCTCTCTTTTTTAGCTCGAAATTGTTAAAACTTCGAAAGGTTACACTCTAGGTCTCTTAACCCGGAATTCCTTTCGATTTTTCAATAGAGCTATCTCAGTTGCGACGTCAGTGCATAGCTAAAACGTCACGGGCTTAGATTTTTCATTGGTCGACCATGTTTGATAACACTATGGATAAATGGCACGGATGGCGTCACACTGAGGCTTCTGAGATGGCGCTATTCGGGCTCAAAAAGCGGACGTGCAAATGAACCAAGATTTGGGGAAATTTGTGCGGGATTATGTTAATACATTTTGAAAAGAACACCATTTTGTAGCAACTACAATCTATACAATACAAAGCCAAAAACACTTCTAAATTTGTCTGTCGCGAAAAATTCGAAATCGTGAAATATTAAAAAGTCAAATACAGATAAAGATTACCAACCAACAATAATGTACTTGAACAACAAGGGAAAAAACCTAATCCAATTATTATAAAAACCATTCCAAATGACCATAACAACATTTACAAAATAGGCACCGTGAAATAATGTGAATAAAAGTGAATGAAACCCTTCAAACATCGTGTTATGTCATGCGCAAAGCTACTAAGTAAATTGTTAAGTATTTAAAGTGTTAACGAATTGTGTTAAGACGCTTACCGGGCGGTCTGATGTGCATCTGCTGTGCGCCGTCCATCATGTATCCCATACCAGAACCATCAGGACTATACGCCGCTGAAGCTCCACCAATAGTTCCTCCTTGAAAAAATGTCAAATTATCCAATTAACATCATGTTAATTAGTAACCATGTCATCCAAATAACAGCCAATCAACATTGTTCTATCATTATCAACCAAAGTTGATTAAACCGAAGTTACAGTAAGATTCCCTTCCCAGAACACTTCGCAAATGGTAATAAGTATAATTAAATGTCTAGTTCATGTTTATTAGTTGGAAATTCATTCAAATAACAATGAGCAACGAAAAATAACCAATCAACATTGTTCTATCATCTGGGTTGATTAAACCGAAGTTATAGTATAATTCCCTTCCTAAAATACCTCATGAGCCGTTTGGCTGACCAATATTTCAGGGCCTCGTTGCACGTCTGCAAGTTCCCTCTATTTATAAAGATAGTAGTCGCGTCATTTCCTCTAAAAAAATGTTTCTTTTTATAGATTGAAACGCAATCAATCAGAGCCTGTCAATTTCCGATACCCCTGCGCCCTGCCACGTTACCTAACCCAGTAACCAATGCAGGAAAATAGTAAAATTCATTCTCCATAGTGCAGGGGGCTTTGACTCTACTAAATCACGCCAAACACTGACGATGTCCACCCTGAACCCTGGAGGCAGTTGTGGGGACGAAGAAATGTCCCTGAACTCCTCTATACTGACCATGGTAGTACAATATCAGGCAATATTCATGGGATAATCTAATAAACTCAAGGAGGGAGAAAACGTCTGAAAAAATATATATCCATCCAAGAGGAGAGAGAGAGAAAAAAAAATCCGGGATGATTGATGAAGTCTTCCTAATGAGTTTGGTATCGGCTCGATAGGCAAAGCCATACCCTGGCACTGCAGTCAGACCTCTGTTGTGTTCTCTCCCTGGCTTAACTTCACCACCTCTCTCCCATCCTCATCCTTGGTAAAAACTTTCTTGATAAGAGAATTCCGAATTCCTGTTGCAGTCTGGGATGATAATACCCCCCAAGTTTCCCCTCCAACTATCTTAATTCATCCATGGATGGAAAATATCGCCCAAGGCTCATTTTTAATAACTTCGAAAAATTTCTGTCCTTTTTTTTATAAATGAGTAACTATTTTTTTCTCTTTCTTTCATTCGTTGATTAGTTTTTTTACTCCTCTTTGAAACGATAATATATATTATAATGCGCGGACAAGTGTTACCAGACATTCGTGAGTGCAATTCAAAGCTATCCACAACAGACTGAAAAGCTAATTGTAGTTCTGTTCGATTCAGTGCCAGTGGTAATTCAGTTCCAAACCTGCAGGAGATGCTCTAATAACAAATTACTGGCAACGCTGAAGGGCAGTTAAAGTTAAGAAACGGGGCTGTGTGGAAATGTGGCTGCCTGTAGACAACGCATTTGTGGGAATCTGAGATTTAATTTCTGATAAAGTGAGTAGGTAATCATTGGAAAATGCAAAAATGTGAATAAACTGTGCTGCTTTTGGATGACAACTAAGCTTTTTTCTTCAAAGCACTATATAGGAAATCAACTTACCCGCCCTGTTGCTTTGGTCAATCATGGGTTGTACGATTCTTCTCCTAGCATTAATAAACCTGAAAAAAATTAACAATTATTATAAATATTTTATTATAAATAAATTAGGCCATTTTTATTAGTAAAATTATGGAAACTGCGCATGAATTAGGTCAAACTACTTCGTCATATAATTAAAGTGCACAAAAATTATCCCAAATATCTCGTAACATACAGAAACTCCGCAAAAATTAGGCTGAATATCGTAATACACAGAAACTCCACAAAACATTAGGCCTAACGTCATACTACAAGAAAAATGCTCAGAAATTAGACCTAATTTTGTCGCATATGGAATGAAACATAAATTAGGCCTAACCTAGAAATACATTGAGACTTCACATAAATTAGACCCAACCTCGTTATGTATGAAAACCGCACACATAAATTAGGCCTACCCCTTCACATACGAAAACCGCGAATAAATAATCGTTTTCAGAAGTTTGTAAAACGAAATTCGTGCTCGGAATAAAATACGTTGCCGTTTATGCTAGTTACGTTTCGACTCCTACCTAGCTTTTTATTTTTAATTTGCAATACGTGTACGTCAAAAGTATTATTCAGCTTTTCATCGCCTAACACGGCAAAAATGTCGACACAAAACTACGCGAATTGTAATTCAAAACAGACCTCCAAAAAGTTGCAAAATTAATTTATAGTGCGGTTGACTGCTTTCCCCCCTCAGAACAGAACAATAGTAACGAAATAATAAATAATCTTATATGATATTTGAATGTTTGGGAGGTTGCTTTAACTAATTGCGTTTTCCCACACCACACACACGTACCAATCAAGAGTTGATAAAAATGAAGTGTCCCCATAAATCAGAGGACATTTCTCTTGATGATTTTTGGTTTTTTTTTTCAAACACACTCTATACTGCCATCATCCATCCATTCGTGTGATTAGTTATAATTTATTTCATTATTAAAAAGCAACGCTCCGTGACGTCACAAGCGAAAAATAAAATCATGAAAATGGGAGTCACGTACGTACGTCATCTAACCTAAAAAGTTCCTCATTCGTTCGATAAGTCATAATCCCACCTATATGGGCGAAAATATATTCAACTAACAATAGTAGATAATTTTAGTATGGTTTATGTCACAAACAGAGATGGGGGGATACACCCGTATCACCCCCTAAAACAGAAGGAATAGAGAGAAAGGCGGGAAAGAATTACGCATACAGAACGTTGATCCCCTCTTTCTCTTCATTAATCATTTCTATTCGAATACGACTAAGGCTGGCAGTTTGTTTCGCTCGAGCGAGCGCTAGCTTAGGGGGCTAAGCCTATCTAACAGCTAACACTAACACCTTTCCTCCTAAAACTCCCATAGGAGAAACGAGGATGGGATGGTAGTATAGTAATCCATCTCCCCCTTTATTGATATCTTTCCATAAAAGCTCCTCCCATTCAGTTGTATCGCAAATCATTTTAGGATGAAATATCCACGCCCCCACGCGTGACGTCACAACACGTAGACGTAATATTCAACCAAACGCACCTGCACCTGCCCGACGGCAAAACCCTGAAAAGGGCATTGTTCTCCGGGTTTATTCCAGTGTACTCTGGAGCAACAATGGCTGGTTTACGTTTCTATACGTACTTGCACGCTCTGGTGTACACTCGGGATTATTTTTGAGGAGACCGATCGTTAAATGCACTGCCGGAAAGCCGCGGTCTTTGGCTGGCTAGAAGACACGCTTCAACGCACCGACGCGAAGCCCTCGTAGGGGCCCAAACGTTACACGAAGGAGAAATGAAATATTGGTTGAGGAAGGATTATGTAAGACTTGTGGGAGTGGTTTCATTCTACACACATCACTGGTCATACAGCAAAACCCAGGGTATTTATTGTCGACCAATGAAATATGATTATATTTTAAATGAAATTGGTTGTTAAGTTATTTATATTCATTTGCCTATTCATACTGGAGGAATTGAATAAATTCATTAATCGAATCAACCTATTCATCCGTAAAAGGACAAACGTGGACAAATTCGGACAATAGGGGTCTAATGGCAATTAAGAATCAGCCAAGGAAAGAATGCTTCAACCATTAAGTAGTACATACGCGACCCAACCAACCCGGTCTCTGGACAAAGACGAGGCACAAATTGGCAACGTGGTAAAAACAAGATAGAACTATTACTGGACTTAAGTACATTTTCTTCGTTTAGTTTAAAGCCAATACACTCAAAACATAAGAAGCTAAGTATTCATTCTACCCCTGGATTGTGTGTTCCCGCCTTACACTTCATTGGTTCTAGAAATCCAATAGACGTAGTAGGTCTTCCTTCTCCGGTTCTCATTTAGCCCTCTTCTCTCTCTCTCAGAGCCATAAAAATGAGTATATCTGGGAGACCAGGGGTCCTTAATAGTTAGGGGTAAGTGGGCAGAAGGCGAGTAATTGTCTGCAAGGAGGGAAAAGAGTTGAGAAAATGGCTCCCATCTACCCCTTTTTCAATCCCCCCCGGTGCTGGAAGAGACTGTCCGTAGACGAACATTTACCAAGGGAAAAAACCCTTAGGTGATTAAATTAATGGCAAATCGTCTTCAATTTTGAAATCTCCAAGAAGATACTATAAAACTTTTGTTTAAGTCGTTTAGAGCTTAAAAACATCTGTTGTTTTGTCTCTTAAGGGTTGCTTGATCGTAATAGGCCTTGGCTATATAGTTTCGATAAATCATTAACTTCATCGTATTTTGTTTACTTAAGCCTAATCGTTAAACGTTATAAAAACTAACTTCATATAAACAATGTGATTAAGCCTTGGTTGGAACAATGTTTTCCAAAGTCCAAACCAGTTAAGCCTAATTAAAACCTATAAATAAGTCTAATCTTAAAGCATTACCAAAACTAATTTCATCTACAAGCCTTGGTTGGAACAATGTTCTTCAAGCCTAAATAAACAAGCTTAATCTTAAAGCGTTGGTAAAACTAACTTCATCAATACATGGAGCTAGGGTTAAGCCTTGGTTGGCGCAACGTTATTGAAGCCAGTTAAGCCTAATTAATACCTAAATATTTAAATTACCGAGAGGAAGGTCTAATTTGAAAATATTATCAACCAGCAGTTAAGCCTAATAAATTAATCATAAAGGTCTAAAAGAGAGCATCGTTCCAACAAAGGCCCGAAAATTCAATCCTTCCTATTCTAATTATTGATCTCCATCGTAAAGGATTGGAGGAAGAAGCTATAAATATATAAATCCTAATGAAAATTCAATTATTAAACGCTTCTTCCGATTTGGGACAAAATTTAACCGGATTAAAGAGAGAGGTCGGTCGGCCGGTCCAGAGAGAGATTCAATTCCCACTAACATTACCCATTTCCAAGGGTCCCGCTATAATATAATAAATAATCCATTCGCGCTTTTTCTCTCTCCGGCTCTCCATTGCTCTTGAGCTTCTCTTAGCTTAAGCCTTGGCGTTCCTCATGGATCCAACGTCGTCATCACGAACGGGCGTATATGCCCAGTAAGCATGTGCAAATTTGGGCTCTCTCGCGTAGCACCATTACGGCTTCAAAACCCATTTTTACATAGGAGGAAGAAGGGCCTTTTTGCAGGGGTAAAAAGAGAGAGAAAGGGATAAAGTTCCATCAAATACAATGGGAAAAGAGGTTCTCTATTTATCCCAGGCTTAAAGCACGGGCAATAAGGTTCTCTAGTATATACCTATTCTCGTTCCATATAAAAAACGTATAAGCCGTTAGAGACTTAACTCTTCGCTGGTAGTTACTCCCCTCTCCTTCCCATAGTTACGTGTAAAAGTAAATTATTACTGAAGAAAATACTGCAGTTAATAGGAAACATTTTACCCTCGCATATCCCACAATAATTTCTACACGGTTTCATGGGTACTTGTTGTAGCACGTGTCATAAGTCATAATTGTGGCGCCTTGCTCCTAATTGTAAATTTCATTGGTTGGTAGCAACGCCAGGTCGGATGACATGTGCAAGGTTCAACGTGCCGCTAAGGGTGTTGTTCTTAATAAAGGGGAGAGCAAGGTACAGTGCCGGGTTCTATGAACTATTTTGAGTCGAAAATGTTCAATGACATTATTCCGCCACCGTTTACAGATTATGATTCTTTAACGGATATTCCCTGAAAAATTTAATTAAGACACTGCAAGATAATGCTAATTTAATTTAAGAAGTGTCACCCTTGAAATACTCTTAATCATAACTAGTTTAGGGTTTCCCTTAGGGCAAAATGTCACAGAACATTTTCGACTCAAAATCGACATACCACCACAATTATTGGAAGACCCTGCAGATACCATAGTGCTCTATATGCACACTCGTCAACTTCAGTTTAACTTATTTCCACTCCCGTTACAGAAAAGGGTATCCGTATTCCATGGAGAAATAAAGCTAGTGAATTTTCCAAAAAGGGATACACTATAGAAATAGCGCAAGGGTTCTCTCTTTCTCTCTCTGGTCCCTTTCTGTAACATCCTCAACATCCTTTTTGGGATATGGTAACGAGATTTGAAGACGGTAATTTTCCATTCTACCGCGCCTATACTGTATAAGGTTCCCCGGTATAATGGCTAGACACAGCCGCCATTGAATATGCATGAGATATTTTCTCTCTCCCCTGTTCTTTAGCTACATCATAGCTATAGCTAGAGTCAGTCATTCTCTTCCGTGATATCTCCCTCTAAATTAGCTCATAAGAATTTCTTTCTACCATACACATATTTTATAAGGGGTGGTAATGTTTTAGTAGTACCATTTTAGCCCCCAGGATAAGGCGGGAGAGAAGCGTAGTCTTCGAGATTGAAACAAATACCCTGATTGCATGCGAACTGACCTATGGAGTGGTACTGAGAGGAGAGGAGAGACGGAGACGCGACGCCAATATTGGTACAGTTTAAATTTGTATGGCCTGCGTTGACTACTTCCAATATGGTGGACAAACCCGTGGTAAGAGGTTGGAGGGTGTGACATAACGAGAAAAAACTGAATAACGTATGGGAATCAGGTTGAAACACAGGGAACTACAGGAACTATGTCTATAAACCTTCCTCTATCTGTAGATCATTCAGCAGTACGATTGTAGGTAGTGGTTATTTTCGGTTTAGTAACACTGAAGAAAGTCCTTTAGTGAAAATAATGGTTATGGGCCACAGTATCGTCCATATAAGGATCCAAATGCATTAGATAAGGCTTCAACGTTACCAGTCCACGTCTAAAGTCCTTGTTGTTTGAAGCCATATTTAACGTCTTTGTTTCGTCAACATAATCGGAGGCGAGTCTTAAGTCTACAAGGTGGTCAAGTCAAACGCCAGACTATATTTTACCCCCAACTTTAGAAAAGGGGCAATTAATTTATATAATTAATATATTAACCTATTTTTCTGATACTTTCACTTGAATATTCTAGACACCTTAAAATGATACAGTAACTTTAAAATTAAATTTCTCACCATTGTCGCATTGAACACTCAACAAAAGGAACTGCGAAGGGGGGCTATTTTTTCACGACGAAATCAGACTTTTTAATAGCATTGGGTATACCCATCCCACTCACTATCTCCGCGCTCTTTTTTAGGTCTAATTCCCCTTTGGGAAATGAAGGGAAAGGGGAAAAGATGGCTACCTTGCACCACCACTATTGCATCTAATATATTATATTCTCCACGGTTACGTATATTAAAACCTCTTTTTTCCTAACAAGAAAAAGTATTTCTTCTATAGTCACCAGAAGCAGCGGTAGAGAAGCTTGGGGGTGATGTATTATCAAACACATAGTCATTTTCTGGATCCCTCTTAAAGAGAGGGTGAGAAGTAAAATCAAGAGATTTTTTTATATTAATCGATGCTTCTACTAATTATAAGACCAACCTGCATAATGAAACATCCAGGAAATACCTCACCTTCGAATGATTTTAAAATTCAAATTTGTTTGAGAAATTTTATGGATAATTTGAAATTAACACCTCCGACCAATCGCGTAACGCCCTGCCTTCTTGTTAACAACATTTAAGTGGCAGCTCTATATCTCGCGCCACGATTGTCACATCGCCAGTAATTTTCATCAAATCTCGCGCTAAATTTCATTCGACACGAAGCATCGTGCCATTGGAATTTCGTTAACAAAAGGCAGGGCGTTACGCGATTGGTCAGAGGTGCTAGTTCCAAATAATCTATGAAATATCATTGAACTAATTTGAATTTTACAATCATTCGGATGCGAGTTATTTCCTTTAATGTTTCACTAGGCAGATTGGTCTTATAATTAGTAGAAGAATCGAGAATAAAAATCACTTGACTTTCCATTTTACTCTCCCTTTTACTATCCTCTTCCATCCCTCAAGAGGATGAAGAGGTGGAGGATGAGGATGAAAGAAAGAAAAAAAAATCTCATTTTCCAAAACCGGGGAGAGAAAAAAAAAAACAGTGTGGCGACGAAAAAAGACCCAACTCTAATTCGTTTCCATTTGGAAACTATAGCTTTTTCCCAGAACATTCAGAAGAAAGCGCTTGCAGGCTTAAGATTGCTTAGGCCTACCCAAATTAAATGAATTTAGTAGAAGAAAAAAAAGAATCCCCGGCACTTTTTAAGAAACTAGATTTTCAGAGCCTTGGAACAAGAAGAATAAAAAACAAGAGACTTTAATGCTGCGTTAACACGCATTGTTTTTAAGCCTACATTTTTTTACGTATCCCTCCCTACCCTAGTATCTACAAGGAAAAACCCCAAACCAGACCAGACTATTCTTTCCTAGAGTTTTAGTAATTGAGTTTTTTTTATGTAACTTAATTCAAAAAGAAAAAATAAATTTTCCGAGCATAATGTCGTAGATGGAATTGAGGTAAACCGGGGCCGCTTTTTCCTTATTTTCTTTTGAAAGACAGTCAGTTAATTTACCTCTATGATGTAATTTCCGTCGAACCACAAACCGAGGGAGCTCATTTCACCTCCAATTTTCACTACAATCATAACAAACCCCTATTCATCACCGTTCAAAGGAAGTAACGTTACACTCATTGCAAATTCCCGTACAAACCTAATCCAAAAACATTTGTTCTTCGCAATCTCTGTACCATCCTTCAGAACCTTCAAGTTTACCTGAAGGGTACCGCCCCTAAGGTCACCCTTCTCTCCTCCCCTCCCCAGTTTCTCTCAAATTTCACGAACAGGAAATGAGCTAATTTATAACACAACTTTTTCTTATATCGCCCGTAGCTTCGAAAAACACGTGCACCCCCAGGGGGTGCCCGGCGTTATGAATGATAGACCAAAGGCTTCCCCCCGTGAAGATGACCATTTCAAACGGCGTACCATGACGAATTTTCTGTGAGTTAATCTTAAGAGATTTTGAATCTAACCATAGATATCGTGAATTAGCGTGTATCATTACAATAGAGCATAGAGACGTAATACACTGGGTGAAACTCTGCCTTCTATCTCGCTGATCTGCCTTCTACGCCTGATCTGTAGTCTTTTTTCTATCACGAGAGTTCCCAAAGACGGCAATGTACCAACCCCCTTGTGTGTCCCGATACCGAGGGTTGCCTACCCCCTTGTAGGTCCCGATACCGAGGGTTGCCTACCCCCTTGTAGGTCCCGATACCGAGGGTTGCCTACCCCCTTGTAGGTCCCGATACCGAGGGTTGCCTACCCCCTTGTAGGTCCCGATACCGAGGGTTGCCTACCCCCTTGTAGGTCCCGATACCGAGGGTTGCCTACCCCCTTGTAGGTCCCGATACCGAGGGTTGCCTACCCCCTTGTAGGTCCCGATACCGAGGGTTGCCTACCCCCTTGAAGGTCCCGATACCGAGGGTTGCCTACCCCCTTGAAGGCCCCGATACCGAGGGTTGCCTACCCCCTTGTAGGTCCCGATAACGAGGGTTATCAACCCCCATTTTTACACCGAAAAGGTCTCTTCTTAGTTTACTATCGACGTAGCACACGATCAAAACAACTGATTTCTTATGTCTATGGTTTGAACTACGAGGCCCAATGCTTAGCTTTTACAGTACGGTACACTATTCCGAAGACGAACACGGGGAGAGACGTTGGTCACGTGGGTATGGTGTTGGCCGGGGACTTAAATTTAAGAGAGGAAGTGTCAGAATCAGGATCTGGGAAAAGCGTGAAAAATGGTCCATGCTTCGAAGGAGGAGGCACACACAGGAAGAATCGCCTTACTTCCCTATATATAGAAGAACCGGACTTTTTCTATTCTGGCACCCCGATTTAGGAAGCTTTTGCTCTTGGATGGATGGTACGTTTCAAACATGGACCCCATCCAAGAGTCAAACCAGCCAGAGCCAGCAGCCTTTACAATTTTCTCTCCTTCCAACGTGGCACGAACGGATCTTTCTCCCATCTCTGGTGTTATGGGTTTGGACCGAGTCGTAGGTCCTAGCTCACAAACACAACTCTCTCAACATCCCCATCGCGTCCAATTCATCCGTAACCTTCACGGACCTTCTATTTTTTTTTCTCCCCACATCATCTCTCCCTTCAAAAATCGTTCGAAAAACGGCCGATATCAGCTTTTTCCGAGAATCAGAAGAAGAAAAAAAATAACAGACTATATATGGCAACCCCTCGCTAGAAAAAAATCATTTTCGCCCCAAAAAATCCGATTATAAGCAACAGCCGGGAACATTATTTTTTTGCCCTCGATGGAAAATATGACGGGGAAAAAGTTTAGATATAGTTTGGTTATTATTATGATTGAACTTAAAATGTGTAGCAAGCAAGCTGCCTGCCTGCCTTTTTACACCCAAGAAATCTTTTACAAAATTTGGAAGTTTTTTTTTCAAACTAAAAGTTAGTAAACGTTTTGAACTGTGATTCCCATGAAACTTTCATATGATAATCTAATCTTAGGGATGTCTAATTTATTTATTTATTTTCATTTAGTTTTCTTCAATGTATAGTAGAATTTAAGTTGCCACCAGTCTTTGATGAAATATGAACAAAACATAACATTGTAAATTCTAAAAAGTTTATAACTTTTAGACTAAAAATTGGTAAATGTTTTGAACTGCGATTCCGATGAAACTCAGAGAAGATACTCTACTGAATGTCTAGTTAATTGTCGTCCATTTAATTTTCTTTTATTTAATTATAAAAACTAATTAAAGTTATTATCAACTTTCTCATGGAAGATGGTCCAAAATGTAAAAGTTCGCCCCTTTTCAGACCAAATATTTGTTTACTATTTTAACTGTGATACCGACAAAAATAGTAGGAGACAATCTAATTTCCATTCCAATAACTTCAATCTTCTTTGCAAGTCCATGCACGATGCAATATGACGAAAGTTACAACCAATTGTCAGTATATTTCCAAGAGCCTTCCAGGAAATCCAATATATTCATTCATTCATTCATTCAGAGTTCACGGTCTAAGCTAACTTTATCGGATTTGAACGAAACGCGAAGTACCCTTGTTTAAAATTAAAGAGGCTCCCTCGACTTTTACACAGGCGTTTATTCAATGCGTAGGCGCGAGCGTGTCTAAAAAGTTAAACCTTGAGCGCATTACCTTAAAAACGCGAGGGAAAAAATGAGGAGGACGAGTGACTGGGCATAATCCTGGGGACCCCAGTCAGTCAGTATCCGGGAGACTCGCGGGAATAAGTAAGTTAAGTAAGGCCCATGTGTGAGTGTGTACCAGCCCCCTTATGTTTCTTTAATTGGTTCGACCGTTGACCTTCTCGCGTCAAACTCGACACCTAATAACGTCTAGATTAAGAGCTAGGGAAATAAAAAGAAGGGGCGCGTTTGGTTCGAGTGTCTCTTTGCCTGCTAAGCCTTATCCCGAAGTGTACTAGAGGGAAGCCCGACCATCCTACTGTCCCCTAAAGCTATATATATACGTTTTGTTAAGCCGATTATACTTTGCGAGACAGGATTATTTCGGACGGCTTCGTGATCATGGATATTAGAAATACAAATTTAGATACGTAGGCCAAATGACGTAGGGAAGTGTTTCCCAATTCCGTGGTCGTGAGATTTTCAAATCAGGGAGGAAAGATGTAAGATGGAGCAGTAAATGAATGTCCCTTGCGCATGCTGCACGCCTCTAACTTTCGGAAGAGGCTGAGCACGCTGGGAGGGTACAGAGTGAGTCTGCGTTATAGGAATGTATTTTTCTACTCCATCTAACTCTTCTCCATATTTTCACCATGGATTTTGGTCGTATATGAGCAAAGACCAACACAGTAAAAATTGTTCAAAATAAAGCTCTTTGAAATTCAATAAAAAAAGAAATCAACATAGGAAGATGTGTCATATAGTGAGTAGTTGGGCAGAAGACGTGTCTCAACGTTTTTTCCCTAAATTTGGGAAACCCTTGACGTAGGTTAAAATCTCATAAAAACACAGGGGGACAAAGGTTTAGTAGCTAAGTTGGAAAGAGAGAGAGGAAAAAAGCAAAAAACCTAAATTCATTTGGGCTTAACGACGCGAATAATACGCAAGTAGTACGGTACGCTAATATATATATACATTTAATGGTGGATGACGTCACAGCCTATTACGTAGCATAAATCGTTTGGAAGAAATAGAAATAGTTATATAATATCTCAATTTATACGGCGAGTAAATTTTCTAACATCTGGAGCGGACGGTCCCTCCAAATTTTTCTAAAAAGGTGATTTTAAAAACGCATCGAGCGGGCCATTTTTTTGCATTTTAACCGATGAATTTAACTCGTATCAATCGTGTTAAGTTAAAAAGAAAATTATAGGTTATTGAATCATAGCCTCGGGTCCAAATGGTCAATTTGTTAGCGAGGTACACTCTTATCTTTAATTATATCGCGGGGAGAGATGAGTGCATGAGTTGCTAGGAATTCAGAGAGATGTTCGTGATGAAGTAATTAATAGGGTAGAAGCCGCCATAAACGATACTCCCGATGCTTAGCCATAGCCCTTGTCCTATAACATTCATTAATTAAACGAGTTCACCGCGAACAATTTAAAGATTAGATCCAAGCACGATTGCAACGCGTTACGATGAGAGGAACAGATAAGGCAGATGTTTTTTCCCTGACAAAATTGAGCTTGGCGCAAAAAAAAAAAAAAACCCAATCTACCTCCTCAAAAATATCTAAGGCTGTCTTTAAAATTAAGGACCAGATTCAATTAACATCGGTAGAAGGCCATAACGATTTCTCTATTTCTTTAAACATTAAAATTTAATAAACTGTACGAATTTTTCAAACTCAATAATTATTTCAACCACTATATTGCAGTGGCAGATCACAGCCACAAAATCGAAGTAAGTAAATCAACTTAGCAACGCCATAACTGAGAAATCTTTTCATCAAAACCGAAAATTTTATAACATATTCTATTCGAAAAACACATCCTTTAATCCCAAAATTTAATGACCGATTAACGCTACTACCCCATAAAAGTTTGTTAATTTATAAGGCGATTTTTAAAGGGTTACCGAGCACGAGGCGAGCGACCTTAGTGACAGGAATTTTGTATTACTTATTAGCGAGAAAACTCGTCAAAGTCAGATAGGTAGACAAGGTGTGGGACAGACAGTTTAAGCACGTCCTTATAGCTCCGGTAAATTATAATAAGACAAAATGAGTATTAGTGAAGTATCCAACAACTTTCGCGTAAAATGGCAGGCAGCGTTTTAGGACGATTGATGCATTATTCAAACATCGTCCTCGCATTTAATTAGAACGATCTGTACTAATTGTCGAAAAACCGGCTTGATCTTTTTTAATAGCGCGCGAGCGGGGACTTTTGCTTTTAGTTATTATTAATTGGCCAACGCTCGAAAATTGGTTCGCGGGAATTTGTAATTTCGATTCATTCCCGGGGTAGTGGTGGTGCAGGGGTGAAATACTAATAATCTAAGCCTTGGCAGTGCGTTTTGTAATAAGCGCCTGTTTGTATATGCCCTACAGTCATGCAAATACACGAATTAACATCGTCCTTAAACGTTATTTTACTAAATATTTCCAAGCTTAAGGCGCTATAGGGAGAAGTGAATATTTGAGCAGGTACACGTGTATGTAGTATAAGAGAAGCGATTTACACGGTAAACTTTGAGAAGTTCAGAGAATAAAATTAACAACCGTTGTTTAAAGAGAACTCCTGTAAAGGCCCATTCACACTAAAGTAAATTAAAAATCCACTAAATTTATTCTTGAGTTCCCGTCCGTCGCTTCGAAATTTTTTTTTTTTTTTTTTTTTTTGAGGTTTCAATGCGAATTGGGCTCTTACGTCCGCGGCAAGGATGCGATTATTCAGGGTGCAGTATGTGTGTAAGCAGGGGAAGGATATGAGGTTTACTTGGGAGGTGACGGACGGGGTGTGGGGGTCAAGTCACCTCCGGCGGACACGGGGCAGTCGGCACCTGTAGGGTAGGATCGCCGACATGTGTCTTATTCCCTCAAACTTTGCCGCCCAGACGCTTGGCTTACAGGAGTGCGCCACACTCCCGGCACTCGCTTCGAAATTAATTTCGTATCGATACGTTCATTTCCCTGTTCAGACCCTAGAGCAGACGACTTTAAATTATACGCGCCGAGGATTGAGAGGTAAAGAAGCAAGCAGCGCCTCTAGCGGATTGAATTGAAAACTCTTGGCGGGAAATTCGCGAATGTTAGATTGGCAATTTAAAGATGGGGAGCGCTACAATTGTAAAATACGTCCGATTTTTAGCAATAGAAGGTTTACAAAATTATTTTAGGGATTCTACTCTTCGAATAGTCTAAAATCTAATAAAAAATTAGCATTTTTTTAACGTAAAGAGATACTAGTAAACTAAACGAAATACCGTACAAGGGAAACTTCTGTAACCAAGCAATTTTATGATATTACCATCTATGTAAGTGTTCGAATTAAATGAATATGTTTATGTTGTGAGTTAATTAAATTAACTAGCAAGTGATTCTAGACAGACACATTTTTGAGGTTAACTGTACTGTACCTGTACATTTAATTTGGGAATTTGGGTGCTGGGATTAGATAAGATAGTCTAAAAAGTTACTTTTTCTCTTTAAGCGCGTTAATCCATTCATTTATTTTAACGCAATGAATTCTAGAATTTCGAAAACTGTTAAAATTTCACCCTTTCTGGGAAATTTCAGTAATAATTCCTACAACTAACTACACAACAAGCCTATGGCTTCATTTAAAGACGCGGTCATTTTCCCGCCAATTTGTTCTTCTAAAATCCGCTAGGTGGCGAACGCGGCGCCACGCTCGGCGCGTATACCCAGGGGTGGAAATAAGAAAAATTTCTTATGGGACATGTGTCCAGTGATCCCTTGTTTGACTGGAAAATTTATAGGACATTGTCCACTGGAGTGTGCAAAAATAGTACCCCATCTCCATAGTCAAGCTATCAAATCTTCGGAAAATTTATTGGTCAAACAGTCCAGTGACCCCCTTAGTTTTTAACAAAATTATGGGACATTTTAAAATTTTATTGGACAATGTCCAGTGTCCTGTACTTATTTCCGGCACTGCTTATACCCCGTGAAGATTTCAATGGAATGAGAAATATTCTGGCTTATCCGGTGAAAATTTCTTGAGATCAGAAATATTCTGGCTTACATCCCGTGAAGATTTCAATGAAATGAGAAAGTCCACAACCCAAAAACGCAAACCAAAAAATAACATGCACTATAAGGAACAACCTTTCAAATTTCAAAGAATAAAACTGTTCAAAATATCATCAAAACAAGCAGCTATAAATAGGCCTTAATCGATCGAAAAACAGGCAGTCGGGAAAGAAACTATAAAAGCTTGTAACCCTAAATCGATATTCGACTTTCCAGCACCCAAAAATCGAAAAAGAAAATGGTTTCAAAGAAGGGTGGAGCTTTTGGAGTCGAACATGGAGCAAAAAAAAGATGCTGAGACAATGGGGAAGGCGAACAGAGTTAATATCGATTGAGAGAGAATTCCCGGGGAAAAAAAACATAGACCCATTTCGTATTCCAGAAATAAATTAACTGGTAGTTATCATATAAAGGGTTCCGTAAGAGAAAGTGGATAATATTTACACACGAACTATTGTAACTTCTAGTTAATTTACTTGTAGATATCATTTCTAGATTAAAGCGGAACGAGCGGAAGATTCCCTCCATCCTATTTGCCGGGATGCAAGCTCCAAGCTTGGGATTCGCATCAGAAGAAAAGAATTCAAATACAAAAGGGCGAAAGCGGGGTATATCTGGAGGCTTTCCGCCTGGCCGGAAAACAAAACCAAGGGAGTCGGGGATTCATTCCCGCCAAAAACCCTACAAACCAAACTGAAGCAACACGCGCCCGTTAAGTACGATGGCGCGAGACACAATTGTTCAACCATCAGCGACTTTCCGGCCTGGACAATAATGGAAATGAACTTTATCATTAACATAAAATTAGGTCTATCGTCTGACCCAAGAGCCTTGACCCTCGCATGACGCGGTTCAAAACTTATAAACAAGCAATAAATTGAAAACAAACATCTAAACAAAGTACAAGGCTGACGTTCACAACACGACGCGAGTCTCAAACAAACCAAGTATAGCCAAGGATAACATCTCTTCCATGCACATAACATGATGGGTTCTATTCTTTCGTTGTACAAAAACCTTTTCTATATAACCTACACATACATCGAGCAAGGCTTTAATAACAGGGTTCACTTTTGTCCAATGTTGTATAGGGGTATTAAAAGGGCACCACCGGCAACAACACTGGCAAGCTCGAGCGAGTCAGGTGCCGCTGACAGGTTGTATGGCGGCAATAATGAAGAGAAACTGCCCTGGCTCGAGAAACGCTCGCGCAAGCGACCTAAGACTCCAGTCTAGGAGCGAAGCACGACGCAGGCACCCAAGTTCCCATCACCTTCCTTCCCAACCCGATGTCAGAGACACGTATTGTATGTAGGACTAGGATTATAGCGGCTACATTAGGTATGAAAAGGGAATACGGGCCATATATGCTCCGTTCGGTATAAGGGCTGGTGTCGCCAACAGCCGCAAAGCCATTGGCCGGAAAGTAAAACTCGCGTGGTCCGGGAATAACCATCGACCAAGTGCTATATCCTACGACAACAAACTATCATGGACCTTTAGGACGCGTTCACATTCGGTTCAAGGTATACGTAACGTCACCAAACACTGATTAAACCGAAGTAAGGTCACAGTTTCGTCTGAACAACATTGCCTGATCCGCCATGTCACATATTCAAATAAATATACATGCATCATACGATCCTTATGTTCGTTAGGTCCCCGGGCCCAATACACCATTTCGATGACGCTAAGAGGAAAGACACGTGGGTAAAATATTGCCTTCCTTGTCACTTCGGCGCCTGCGCTGTAGACGTTTTGGATTAAACAAGTATGTCCCGATAGTAAGGGTTACCTATACCCCCTTTTCTATGGGTAAGACAACCCTGAGTTAGGTAAGGGCATATGAGGTTGACCAGAATGAATCTGATATCAGTATGAAAAGGTAACCATCGATGAGAAGCTGAGTTTTCTAGTCAGTTCAAGGTACAAGAACAAGAACCGATATCTTCGGATTAATCTAAAACTCTGGCTGCTAAGGCTTAACAGATGAGAGCGTAAATATGCGAATACGACCCTGTTATTTCTCTTTGGGATATGTCAGGAACAGATGCTTTCATTTAGGAGAGAGGATAGCGTCCAACGTTTTTCTCAACGCCATATACACACACACACAACAGAAGCATAAATAGGTCTGGTTTTAGGACTAGAAAGAGAGAGGGGGGGTTGGGGTTGGTTTTACCCTTACGACTAGCTTAGTTTTCCCATGGTTCTTGGCGAATTGCGGTGACGTGGTCACGTGGCTCGATATATACTTTAATAGCTGTGGGTGGCAAGGTCTGCTCGGGTGGAAAAGAATTAACCTCGGAGGATGGATTCGATTTCGCTTTCGGTTTAGATGTAAAAAAAATATATATTCTTATATGCTCTGCACGCGTTTGCGTTTAAACCTGAGCTTGACGTTAAGTCTATACGTACGGAAACCCGAAGCGACAACGTTTGGGGGGAAACTTTGAAGCAAAATATAATTAGAAAACGTTATAGCGTTGAAAGGACCTGGGGAAGTATTGGGTTTCACAGGCGGTATGAGCCTTTGCAACATCGATATGCCCTGATTATGAATAGGATACGATTTCATGAGAGTTTTCACTATATGAACCTAAAGTTAAGTTCCCCGCATTTGAAACGTTCTATGAGTGTTTTAAATAGATGCGATTTTTTAGTTTGTTAATTTTATGAGGATTAATTTAACTTATTCTATAATTTTTTAAGTAGATGAGAAATATTCTGGCTTATACCGTGAAAATTTCCATGAAATGAGAAATATTCTGGCTTATACCGTGAAAATTTCCATGAAATGAGAAATATTCTGGATTATTCCGTGAAAATTTCCATGAAATGAGAAATATTCTGGATTATTCCGTGAAAATTTCAATTAAATGAGAAATATTCTGGATTATTCCGTGAAAATTTCAATTAAATGAGAAATATTCTGGATTATTCCGTGAAAATTTCAATTAAATGAGAAATATTCTGGATTATTCCGTGAAAATTTCAATTAAATGAGAAATATTCTGGATTATTCCGTGAAAATTTCAATTAAATGAGAAATATTCTGGATTATTCCGTGAAAATTTCAATTAAATAAGAAATATTCTGGATTATTCCGTGAAAATTTCAATTAAATAAGAAATATTATGGCTCATTCCATGAAAATTTCAATAAATGCTAGTTAATTGGCTTATTTTATGAAATTATTAGTAATAATCTAATTATTTATAAAAAAAACCTATACTAAAAATACTCAATCTTGAGCTTACTTTCACAAACCACAAGTATAAGTCCACAACCCCCTAAAACGAAAACCCAAAACGAAAAAAATAACACGCACTTTTGGAACAACCTTTTAAATTTCAAAACGCAAACTTTGCAGGAGTTTCCCGAGCTAGGCTAAAACGTAAACGCACGTTTCTCGTTCTTGTAAAATGCCATAAAAACTCATTACCGACATAGGAAGACGAAAACTACCCATAAGAGATAGTATCAAAGCGCCTGAGGCTCTTTAAGTCGTTAACCAGAAGCGTTTTCCGGAGGCCAACCAGAAAACCCTAGAAGTTCTCCAAGTCAGACGCACAAAGAATGTCACCAAGTCTTAACAAGAGTGGTCGGGTGGAATGTAAACACGAAGATACGATGGATATATTGTACAATGAAGCCAAGCTTCAAGCGTTCATGCTGGCAACATTCGCGCTATAACTGAATTTACGTGCCTGTTGTTGAAGTCTCTACCACACACTCATTATAGGAGGGTGTTACACTCGTTGCCTCCTGACTTGCTCGCTACATTCCCAAATCGCCTCGTGGCAATATACCTCCCTCCTCAAAGAATCTTAAACACAAATTTCTTAGGTTATGGCCCCATACACGATGCGCAGCGAAAGTCCAAATATTAATCAGAAGTGGGATATCCAACTCTAATCATGTTTTGGCCTGATCATATTAATATTATAATCAAATTAGAATAAATCCTTATTTTGCGCAACTAAATAAACCCTTTCAGTCTAGTGTTTGAACACCTTGATGTCTTGAGACGGGACATCCACTATGTGGACATGCAATAAAGACGTTAGATATGGGTTGAATTAAAAGTACTTAGGTGCAGGACTGGTAACGTGGTTGAAGCCCCCATCTAACATCTTCAGATCATCCACATACTAGATGTTGCGTTCGAAAGGGTCTATTAGTTTGACTAATCAAAATTAAATAAAAAAAATGTCTATTCGCAAGTTTATCATAAAGAGGACCAGATCACATTTAAAACTGCAACGTGTGTGGCTTGACCCCTTACAACCGCGATTTCGTAAAGTTGGGAGCTACTGGGTTGGACGACACGGTCCCACGATAAATTTCACCGTGTATTGGGTCCTTAAGCGACTGTCCCATTTCAAAAATCCAAATATACTTTTATAGATGGTGAATACAGTCAGACAAAAGTCAAGGACCGCACACGAAGAAATTTGAGGACATTGTCCAAGAGTCCCACAGGAAAAATTTTTAAAAAGTAAATCAATTCCCATGAGATAGAGAAAGTGAAAATTTGTGAATGAATCCGTTCGGAAGTTGCAAGTGTTCGTAGAAACACCGTTTTCCATTCCATTGAAAGGAAACTAAAAATCACGTGGGAAAAAATAATTCTGTACGGGATACGCTAGCTAATGTAAAAGAAAAATTTACAGAGCCTGATAATAATATTTCAACCCATAACTAAAATGATTTACTACGAAAAAAATCCAAATTTTTTTCTCCATTGGCGCGTGATGCTAATGCAGGTTTTTTTTTTGGCATAACGAAAAACCGCACGTACAACTACCCTCTAATTAAATTGGTCAAATACAAACCGCAGATATCATTAATAACCCCGTCCCTCGGTCCAATTGACGTAATAGATATATGAAGTACAGGGCGTTACAAAAAAAGTCGTTCTATGGCCGATTTTCAGTCGAAAACGTTCCATGACATTTTGCCCTGAAGGCCAGGGTTTACAAGTAATGATCAAGAAGTGATATCTAATTTATTAGGGAGAAGATATAAATTCGCCACATTTCTAGCTTTATCTCCAGTTCAAACGTAGGTCCGGAGTTAATCCCCGCCTCTAAACTACAATCAGCATCTCATTGGTTATTGCAAACTCACGTCAGCGATGACGCGTATGACGAAAATTACGTATTTTCCGACTGAGGAGAGGCCAAATAGTCCAGTCTCCTTTTACGTCCCTCTGGGACTATGGCCCGCGAATACTTAGGCATCTTATAACTTCTCCCTAGTAAACTAGATATCCCTTCTTGTTATGATGGGGGACGTTTAAAGAAATACATACCGAACTGTATAATAATATGGACTTGTTTCTAATATCTATGGTTATTCACGTAAAATGAAGGGCCCAAAAGTCATGTATACGACTCTGTGGTGGCGAGAAAAAAGCAATGTAATCTAATTAACGATGAACAAATCGGGATGTGTTGGAGCGTGGAAAAAAAAATAATAAAGAGAAACAAAAATGACACACACGAAGTCACTGAGCGCGGGATTACAATACAAACGTAAATTTGTAGTTATTGTTATTATTACGAAGAAGGAAATATGTTTTGTTCCTAAATAATTGTCAGCTTCCGAAAACGAAAACGGGAAAAGAAATATATACGCTTTTGGTACATCTCAAAGCTCAGACGATAATTTGCTTGCTCCTAGACCCTATAATTCCGATTTCCCCGGTGCGTCCAAAAAAGCGCGCGGCGCGAGAACGTGAGGCCCAACCAAAAGCGGGAGTTGAGCAAAATGGAGCCCAAATTACATACAGGATACACCAAATTTATATTAACAAGCTTAGGAGAAAGACTTTCATTAAAAGTTAAGAGCACTATAACAAAGGCTGAGTTATTTCTTTTCCTTTTAAAGTCAGAGGAAAACCTAAAATGTTTCGGGGATTTACTGCTCTGAGACGGGGTTATGATAGTAGTATGCATGTATTTTCGGTGTCATTGTTTAGGTAAAGTTAGGTTTGATGAGGTTAAATTTAGAGAGTCTGATTACCGTCCTCTAGGCTCTGGCCATGAACTGTTACGCAAGTTTAAATTTAAGTTACTTTTGTCTTAACATTCGCGTGAAAAGCCTATTATAAGTGTTTAAATTTAGGCTTAGCCAAAGTTTCCTCGAAGAAAATCTCGTGCTCTGTACCCATAATGTCCTCGTCTTTTTAAGTTTAGGACCCCGTTAGGCCTGCAACCCGTTCAGCTGACCACCAGCCCAAAGGCTAAAATTTTCGCCGCCATCTTGATCTTGAATGAAATGGCGTTCCGAAATGTAAACAAACCTTCTTTATGGAATAACGTTAATGCATTTCAACTAATTCCCTAAATATTTAGTACAATGGTTCATCACTATATCTCATAGACGGACTTTATGGCTTTTGGGTTTCGATTTTCCGCCAGGTGCCTTTGCTTCTACTACAATATAAATCTATCATTAAACCTTTGTTAGTTCTACGCTTGGTTTTCAGCTCGAGCGGAACCCTTTAAGGGTTGGATCTCGACCTTTAATTTAAAGAAAAGAGTGCTGAGGACCTAACAGAAAACTCCTGGCAGTCCAGCTTGCCCTAGGGTTCGAGAAAGAGAGAGTACTTGATAACGGTACATGTAAACGCAACCATTGTTCCTCAAACACGCTCTTTTATAGAGCAGGCATGTTATTATCAGGCGTGCACGTGTGTCTTACTCGAGGGGGTAGACGCTTTGGATCTCTGTGTACACCTGAGTTCAAAAGAGTTCAGCTTTGACAGTGCATTGAGTTCAAATCCTTTGGAACTCAGAGTTCAGCTTTGACAGTACATTGAGTTCAAGTCATATTGTACACCTGAGTTCTCAAGTGTCTTCCCCCTCGGTCTTACCCCTTAAATGGAATACATGGTCCTGCAAAGGCTACTACTGACTTTTTTGTGTGTTCTCTCCTCTCTTTTTCTCCCTCTCCCCTTTCGTGAGCGATATCATTAAGCACAACCCTCCTCTAAGTAAGTACCCCGTGTTTTTCTTGTTTAGTTAATGTTTCCTGGACCCCTTTTACAAAAGCTAAGAGCGAGCAAGCTGCTGACCAAGTCTGTCATTATTATAGGCTAGGCATTCCCTCTCTTTTTTTCTTTCATTGAACAAATGTCTTATCGTTTTGACCTCCTCTCTCTTTTGTTCCCCCAAAGAATCCATTTCATCAAATCCAGACAGGGATCGTCTAAGATAATTACAAAACAGTCCATTTTAAACGTATTTCATTATTAAGAGTGTTAACTCGGTAAGCGTTTTTGCGAGGAATACATTTGTAGCCAATGGGAATCATTAATTGTACCAAGCCATTTTATCAATGTATCTAGGTAGATTTTATGGGAAGAGCTATAGACTAATCATTATCTGTGACGAATTTTAGCTCTAATTTAAACTATCTCGATGCGCCTCGCACCTTGCGCGCCCCTAGGAAGTCTCGTTTCTACCAAAAATAATGAAATTATAGTTAGAAAAACTTGACGGATAATACTCAAGCCCGGCCCAAAAAACCCGCATAGAAACTAACCTTGGAGCTATGGGGCTGAATTATTCCTAGTACCTGTATGTATTCTTGGTTTTTATCCTAGTACCTTAGCCAGATATTCAAACTTAAAATCAGATAACTCCCGTACTTTTCGTCTAAATTCTTTGAAATTTTCAATAAATGGTAAAGTACATTCGCTTGACATACGTTTAAAGTTTTGCGTGAATCGGTGAGATTCTTGGTGTAATTTTTTTATGTAAATTCAAATTACGTATTTTCTCGTAACCCCCTCTATACATAGTTTCCAGACTAGGAGGATTGATACCATTTACACCAGGATGCGAGGCTACCTACTACTGCACTATGTCCGCCAAGTAGCCTGGTCTCCTGGTATAAATGGTATTAATGCTCCTAGTCCATGTTTGCGTTTCCTCAAATGTTTCATTTTACAGAAATTATAAATAAAAACGTCATCTAATGTTGAAAAAAAAAAAACCCCGTTGAAATATCGGATTTTTACGAAGCACGAAACTCCTTACCGCAACTTAGAGTCGTAAAACGGGGGAAAACCCGAAATACGAAAACCTATATACTTTATAAGTCATAAACTACAAACTATATAGCCTAACCCAAAGCTAAAAAAAGAAGGACCAATATATACACACTTGGCATGAAATGTAACATTTCCCACAAACGGTGGTAGTAATAAAAAACTTTCAGTTTTGACACCAATACCTGCAAGATTCTATACACTATAGGCTACACTTTTAAATAAAAAAGTATACCTTCAAGAGAGAGGGGGGAGGGGAGTTTTTAGTATTCAATTTTATTATCTTTATAATAAAATTTATTAGAAAATAAAATTAAATTGAGGTTGGTGAACGAGGAATTTTTTTTTAAAAAAAACCTCTCCGTTTTGTAAGAACTACCTAATAAATTTAAACGAAGTGTTAATATCGGGGCAACAGGCCAGTTCTTAAAAGAATTAAGAAGTTTATCTTAACTAAACTACTTTTTAAATTTTGTTTAAAAATTTAAAATAATTTAAGAAGGGAGTTAGCCTAGTTTAAAGAATGACTCCACTAAATTCTCATTAAAAAGATTAACGAAATAAATTAATGCTAAAAGTGTTTTTTGTCTTGTTGTACCAATCACTCTAAAGATTGGAATCTAAGTTTAAAATTATACCCTTAGAGGAAAAGTATTAAAAGCCCCAGGATTGAAATTTATTATTCTTTTACTCGAAATAATATTTAAATTAATAAATATTCAAATTGGAACCATGTATCCTCTTATTATATTAAAGAAAAGATACTTTAGCAATGAGGGTTTCTTTGTAGAGAAAATTATGACGTAATGTTGTGCGGGGACTGTTGTTGGTCACTCAACAGTCATCTAAAACCATATTTATTTCCCGAATTAATTAATTAATTAATTAAATACATATATAAATGCTTATATCTTCTTTAATTTTGTTGATGTCATAACAATGTGGTTCTAATTTGAAATATTCATTACTTTAAATAATTTTCCGAATAAAAATGATAGTTTTATGAAAATGGACAGCGTCAGGGTTTGTTACTTCAAAATAAACATATAAATAACTTGACGAAAACATAATATTCGTCAGACGTTGGCAATAAAGATAATACATTATTATGTCGTTAAAAACTATATGGTATTATCTTAGTAATATTTTCCCTTGGCATTACGTAGTATTTTTTCCGAAGATAAGATGATACCGCACGGTAAAGTATTAAATAACCGTAAAAAATACGTAATGTCCACCCTTGAATTTGGTATAATTTCACGATGACCATTATACGTTCCTATTAACGACCATTCGAGATAAAAAAGCAAGCGAAGTTACGGTAAAAAGGTGAAGCGTGCTTTAGATAAAACAGGTAGATATACTCCCTCACGTAATAGGCTCTCAATATTAGACTAAGGGCAGTCGCCTATTTCGGGTTCATTATTGTTCTATAGGAAAATTAAACGGGTTGCCATAACTCTAAATAGCTTTTAAGCAATTTCAATTTTCGTTACTGCATGATCTAACATGAACTGGGCGTATATTTTTAGATAAAATTTGCAGGTAAAAAGTAGCTTTAAAAATATATGTTTGTTTGAATTATCTGTCCTTGGATAAGTTCTAATGGTTAAATGATTTGAAACTATATTGTGGGGTGACACGAAAAACTACAATTATGTTTGGGAGCAGAAATCCCATATCCCTTACAATATACTTGGTGTTTCTGATAAGTCTGCCATAAATTAAGAGGGATGATCTTTGGGAAATCGATTTTGAATCGAAAATGTAACTTCTATCTCCTTTTTGCCACAAGGGACAATGTTTTCGAGTTATGATTTGAACTAGGCCGAATCTCTTAAAATTAAAAGTTCTGACAATCTTAAGTGAGAGCGAAGATAGAATGGTGTCTAATGTGCACGTGTATCTGATTTCCTTATGAGGTAGTTAAGTCAGTAAGAGCACAAACCAATGCACTTTACGTCTTAAAGCACATTTTTAAAGCTTGTTAGCTTGTTTTTAAGAAACATTTTAACATTTCCCATTAGGGTTGGTGTAATCATTGTAGGAGTCGGGTGCAAACTGCAAAGTTCGATCCATTTTGGATTGAGGAAGGATAAACTAAAGGCTAGGGTAGGCGACATTACCACCAGTGCCGCTCATGGTATGGTGGATGGTACAAAGGGATCTCACTACAGTGAGTATGGAGAAGGCCACGCTTGGAAGGAAGAAGGGGGTATATATATACTTGTACGTTTCCTACCAGAAAGGAATCAACCGAGTAGGAAGAGGAAGGAAGAGGAAAGAGAGTGTCGCAGCGGCAGCGTCTCTCTCCACTATTCTCCGCAGTAATTAATCACCGAGCGCCGCGGATGTCAACCGCACCGCGTTCCCATCCTTGGTAGAATCTTCTCTCTTATATGAAAGTTCCCTTTCCGTATCGTATCGTACGTACCAGTTACGCTAAGCCTAAATCCTCGAGCTTAGGCCTTAGCGAAGGTGCCACTTACACTGGGTTTCCGAAAACTCATCTCATTCCCCTTTGGTTCCCAACTTCCCCTCAAGGTTTTTCCCAACCAAAGCGTCAAGTACTGCAAGTTCCTTACCCCTACATCCAACCAAAACAAAAAAATAGTTTTCCGGAAGCGCATAGGTCCGGTGAAATCACAAAATTACATATTTACATTTTTAAATAGGAATCCTAGGCCTAAATCTAGAATTATTCCAAGAACTAAATTCACCACTTTACATCGTGGGAACGAGTACTTAGATTGTTGAGAAAAAGTTCGCAGTTTCCATAAATTTAAAATGAAAATAAAACACAATAAAAGGTTTTAAAACACTTACCAATTGTTAACTTGAAGGATCGTTAGTCCCGTGTCTTGAGCAAGCTGTTTTTTCTGGTCTTCGGACGGGTAGGGATGCTATAAACATAAAAAATAAAACAAATAAACTTTAAGAAAGCCGTGGGAATTTTCACGTCTCTTAACAAAAAATTATTGCGGAAATTGTTCTATTTTCGTTTGAAAATAACATTAAAACACCAATAAAAATTCGAATGTAGTAAAGATGGGGATTTTCTTTTATAATTCTTTTGCTAAAGAAAGAAAATTTGATGATTTACGGCCCTGGCTACTTTTCCACTTAACCCGATAAGATTAAAAACTTCGATAAGTATAGGGGGTTGTTTTTCGACGGAATTTTAACGGCCCATAACCAACCCAAGCCTTTTTATATCTACAAGCGAAAGTATAATCAGAACGTAGGTTATAGAAACGGATTTTTGTGTGTGTGGCCGTGGGTGTGTTTGTGGAGACTGGATACACGAAAAAAGGGTTTGATGAGCTTGTATCGTGAAAGTAAAGATTTGGTACAATTACACATGCGTTCACGCTAAATTTTGTGTCGTCGCTCGATCCTCGGCGAATCCCGTATATTCATGGCCAAATCGAAGAGAAAGATAGGTCACACTTATACTATTCAACCCATAAATTGGGACAACGTTCCAGTCACGTGTCCCAAACATTGATCGTCAACTAAAACAAAAACATAGTCACACATATAGAGTAGTTATTTTACCATCGTACGCACACCTCTAGACAAAAGTTCAATAACATTATTACAATGAAGACTATCAAAGGCGATTATGTCTTACTCCACATTTGTTATTACAATTTCCTTGTTTTGGGGTCAATCAAATGAATCAATGTTTGGGAGCCCATATCTATACATAGCCAAATGTCGATAGATAACACTTTCCACTCAGTTTGACCCAATGAACACACTTATCAATTTACGCCAGACTTATCACAAACACCCTGTATATGAGCTAAACACACGTAGATATTAACATTTCGCAATCGCAATTTTTCTTGTCTTTTTGAAAAAAATATATAGTGTAAAGAAATTACGAGAAATGTTTCTCTTCCCTTCTCTCTCGGAGATTAAAGAAGCTACGGAAGACGCGGAGGCTTATAACTAGATATAAAAAGTCGTATATCATTTATAATACAAGCCCCGGCACCATCATGGTCTGCCTTGTTTTGGTCTATTACGCCATCCACGGAAGCGAACGAATTAAGGCTGAGAGGTCAGACGAGGCTGGCCGGTCGGCTTAAAAAGGAGAGACGGGCGCGCGTTAAGAGAGCATGGCAGCTAAGATTTATTATAGTTCGCCGAGTTACGCCGCCGTTGCCCTTTGCGCTAATAACAATAATAACGTCCTCTCCTCCATGCGCCTGCTACCAGTCATGGCCACAGTTAAGCCTAAAAGTAGATTAACCCCCGCGAGACTTGAACACTATCTTATACCGTATTCCATTTACCTGCTCCGAGATCGCTCGCGATTTGCTCAATTGGCCATATGTCTAATCAGCGCCACTAGCGGATGGTCTGAGAACTACTCCCATAGAGACTAGGTATATTTAAGAGGGTTTGCAGAATTTCCGCCAGGTGGCTCGAACGCCGCGCCATCTGACGGAAATTCTGCAAACCCTCTTAAATATACCTAGTCTCTATGGGAGTAGTTCTCAGACCATCCGCTAGTGGCGCTGATTAGACATATGGTCAATTCTGCATAAAAACCGTTAATTTCAGATTTCTCTGGAAATAAAATGCGCGTCATTTCAGGATACGCTAGTTTAGCAAGCGGTCTGTACTATATCTGTCTTTTTTATACAGATCAGTTCCGAGCGAATCTCGGGTATAGTGCTCGGTAAAGGTAAAATGGAAATCCAAACGGGAGCTAGCTGATCTAGATCTACAATTACAATAGGAAACGTTTTTCAGAGCGACCTGAGAGCACCCCAGAGCAATAAATAGAATCCGCAAGCAAGCTGATCTAGATCTATATAATTGGAATAGGAAACGTTTTTCAGAGCGATCTGAGAGCACCCCAGAGCAATAAATAGAATACGAAGCATTTAAATCTACATGGAAGAAGTACAGATTTTCATAGAACTCCGAGTCTCCTAAAGCAACTCCGGAACATCCCCGTAAAACTCATAGTTAATTCACTTTTGTTTCCAAGAGAGAATGAGCTAGCTGTTCGTGGTGTGAATGAAATTAATGGAAAGGGCTGCCAGCTAGGATACGTACAATATTAACCCTTTCTTTCTTTCTGAATATATTTATCTTCATTAAAGAACGCGTCGCGAACAAGCTCTCGCATCAGTTAATTAAAATGGTCGGGTATGGGCGACAAAGGCCCGGATTAAAAACAGGAGGGAAGGAGATGGTGAGACAGGGGTTCATCCCAAACTAAACTACAATTCGCCTGATCTGCAAAAAGGATTCTAGACAGTACCTAGATAGGGCATTTCATCCTCATTTAAGTATCAACTCGTGGAGGTTTCTGTTAAGTGTGAAAAGCGATATATTTCTTTCTGTCAAATTCTGCCTCTGAGAGTCCTGTAGTCCTCTTCCACGCCGTTTCTCTTTATCCGCGATCCTCTTTAGCGCGCGCGTCAAAGTTTTGATAGTAATCAAGGATTCTACAGGAGAAGAAAACACCGCCAGCGACCCGATGTTCATCTCATCTCTCAACTCCTACTGCCTTTACTGATGGTACCGGATGAACGTGGTTCGAACGAAAGTCGAGAGCTCGCCGAAAAGTTTAATTATAAAGACACACATTTTGCACCCTGGCTCTTGTCTTATCTGCTTTTAGCCCGTCCCTTTTCTGGCTGGCAAAGAGTTAAAAGGGGGAGAAGAACAGATGCATGGCCTGGTAGGATAGGGTTAAAGCTACGCCTGGAAATAACCACGAGAGAGTTGTCCTCGAGCCCTAACTGAGAGAAACTGGCCCAACGTTGTTTTGATAAGTCCATAGTATATAGTGTTAGTATAGTAGTCTTAACTAGTCTGGCAGAAGGAAAAGATTAATTTCGTAGCTTTGTCTTCGCTTAGAAAGCGTTGGAAGGACTTGTACTTTTTAATTATAACGTTAGGCCTTGGCTTGTTTGTTGTAAACGGAAATATTCCCTTCCTATTTCCGACATTTTAATTAAACGTTCGCAACTATATATTGTACTGTCTCCGGTTTTCAAAACAACATTATCATAAAAATTGGTTAAATATATCCAATCAAAAATTGGAAAGCCAATATCATACCAAGAAGTGATATCTTGTTTACTAGGGAGAAGTTGTAAGATGCCCAAGTATTCGCGCTCCACAGTCCCAGTCCCCCCTTTCAAAATACAATGGGGGGACGTAAAAGGAGGCCGGGTTATTTCGCCTCTCCTCAGTCGGAAAATACGTAATTTTCATCACTCGCGTCACGCTGACGCGAGTTTTGAAGAACCAATGAGATGCTGGTTGTAGTTTAGAGGCGGGAATCAACTCCGGACCTACGTTTGGACTGGAGATAAAGCTGGAAATGTGGGGAATTTATACCTTCTCCCTAATAAACTAGATATCACTTCTTGATCATACTTATAGATTTTTAAAGGGGCTAGAGAAATTTTCTCCCCATTGTTTCTTAATTTTAATCGCGTTTCAAGGTTGCTAGTAATTTACGAGAGCATCCCTAGAACTGAATCGAACAGAACTAAAAGGTAACTAAACTTTTCATTCTATTCGTAGATAGCGGTTGAATTGCATTCACAAAAACTGACTGGCAACACTTATCTATACATGAATTTAATTCGAAAAAGGCTTTTTCCTTTCACCACCAAGGTCAAAACAAACTAAAAGTAGATGACGAGAGTTGGGAAATCTTCAAGGATGCCAGCAGCCAAGCGCACAAAAGAAAAGTCGTAATTCTTTTTCTGAGGATAAAAAAGAAAATCATCCCCATTCCATCCCCAAACTCTAACATCTCCTTAAATACAAAATTATACAAAAGAAGCCATATACATATATCAAGGGATATAACATTCTCTCTCAACTAGCTCCAGGGGCCGTTCGTAAATTCCAATACGCGTGTACAGAGTTTGGAAACAAATCGAACTATCTTTAGGAAATTTCCCTGAAAGAACATTCGGGTTTTTCTAGCCAAAGGAACGCAAAAACTAAAAGATATTTCGCGTTATATACGACTCCCATACCAAGAAAAAAGGGAACATCATATATATAAAGTTTATATTTATATCTATTGCAAACGGTACATTCTCTCCTGTCTTAGCAATGGGGGGCGACAACTTAGTCCAAAAGAAAACAAAATTTTAACATTAGATTTTACTGCATTCCAAGGCTAACTTACTATACCTTATGCCTTTGAATATGGTTTATTTTCAGAATGAAAAAAAAGTTAAAATTCATCCCATTTTTAGTGTGCAGCACGTTGAAACCAATTTCCCCCAATATTCAGGAGACAGAAATAACCCTTACTTCAGCGTAAAACTCGCTGCATTTCATACAGGGGGTGATATTATTCCCTATTTTTTTCTGCACATGTGCAAAGGGGATTTCTGAAACCATCAATCGCCAGCCACTATACCCCGGCGTGCCCCTCTCTCAGCGCAGCGAGGGGTATTGGTTGCCCCAAAACTTCGTATACTTGGGTTACGCTTAAGCCTTGGCATTGAAGGTTAAGAACGGAACTTCTAAACCCTGGGTTCCTTCTCATAAGGTTACCAAGGGAAACGGGTACCAGGGATACGGACAAGAGAGCTTCGCAGGGGCCACGAAACCTAGCCTAGATGCGAGGGGCGAACAGGGGCCAAGGAGAAGCAATAATTTATCTGTCCTAGCCTACGAAAAGAGGAGAAAACGCGTTCAGAGCGCCAAAGCGAATACGCGGGAAAGCTATCATCGTATCGACTGGGGTTGGTTGGAGAAGCTGCCAAGAGCGTTGAATTCTCTCTTGGCCTATTAGCCACCATAAATCAAGCTAGAGTTCACTATATACAAGGGGAAGAAGTGGTGTAGGAACCCTATATTGGTAAGGAGGCTTTACTCGTGGGTGGTATGCCAAGAATTTATTTCGTCCGTGGATGCGTTTATCCATAAAGAAGCTCGCTGCGTGAGTGCGTGCCAAGCTAGAGAACCAAAGGAAGGGGGACTCGAAAAAGGCCTACATATTTGTAACGTAATCCCATAAAGGGTCGACTATTGTTCGCCTCCGTGCAAGAATAGGCCAATCAATACGTGGTGTATTCGTTCCTCCTTACACCAGAGAAAGAAACTAACCCAAGACGTAAACGGGGACCCAAAAAACCCAAAATAACTAAGTAAAATCGCGCCTTCGTAGATTCACTGGGTTATACCAAGAAGTGATATCTAGTTTATTAGGGAGAAAGTATAAATTCGCCAGATTTCTAGCTCTATCTCCAGTCCAAACGTAGGTCCGGAGTTAATCCCCGCCTCTAAATTATTTACAACCAGCATCTCATTCGTTCTTGAAAACTCACGTCAGCGCGACGCAAATGACGAAAATTACGTATTTTCCGACTGAGGAGAGGCGAAATAGCCCGGCCTCCTTTTACGTCCCCCCTTGTATTTTGAAAGGGGGACTCGGACTATGGCGCGCGAATACTTAGGCATCTTATACCTTCTCCCTAATAAACTAGATATCACTTCTTGATTATACTATAGAGTTAAGCTACTCGAAAATGAAATACTAAAAAAAAAATAAATAAATAAATTGCCTATCAATTTGTTGGCTACAAGGAAAGTTTTCTGTAATTTTAAAATCTTTCCAACTAGAGTTTTAAATTTTTTTTATTCCCCTCAATTAGGTCAATATTTTATCTTTACAATAAATGTCCTTAAAAACTTAACACACGAATTATCGATTTAACGGTTAATAAATTTGCTAAAGAAAAATATAAAAACTTTTCCTGACAATAAGTAGAAAGAAAGTAAAAAATTAGATAAGGGAATTTTAATTTCAATTCTTATCAAGCCACGAGGGTATATCTTCATTATAAATTTAATGAAAATGATCTTCCACAAATGTACTTCCCTTAACCAATGGTGGTACTTATTCCTTTAACAATTGTACATCGTCTACTTTGTAAGGTCTATTTCTACCAGTAACTTTCATATTAATAATAATAATAATAATAATAATAATAATAATAATAATAATAATAATAATAATTAAAATTAAGATAAGCGTGGGTTTTCGTAAAATATCCGGCAGAGCAGCAGCGAAAGCGCCCCATATCCCAAAAACTGTCAAGAGCGCAATCATCGAGTTTTTGGGGACGACCCTCCTACTACCCTGAGCTCTCATCTGGTGCAAAAAACGCAACTAGAGTGCAGCTCCGGGGCAACCTAACTATACACCACTCTTTCCAGTTAATAACTTTTAAGCGTCGTGTAAAAATTCCCCTTATAACCCCAAAAAATTCAAAAACGTCTGACGCAATAGATAGCCCTTCAGGGTTCGTACGAAATTTTTGTATTGAAAATTCCTGACTTTTCTAGATTATCCCTGACCAAATTTTGCCAATATCCCTGACCATTTTAAGGTGTTCACCAGAGCCCACTACATCACGCCTGGCTCATATTTAGCATGTCTCAAAGCATGGTTTGATATACCGAGCGAAATCCCTGACTTTTTCTCCTATTTTCCACATCCCTGACTTATCCAGGTTCCGTACGAACCCTGCCCTTGTTTAAAATACGTAACGAATACGTTGCAAATTCCGCGTGAATTGCCCAGGAGTATTACGGGGTGTTGTTGGGGAAAGTTAGGGCTATAGGGGGTTGCCCTGACACACAATAGTGCTCACCCTCTCTCTCTCGCTCCCAGAAATTTCAAGCTTTAGTCGAGCGAGCGAACGCTTCGAAAATTACTTTCTTGTCAGTTTCCATCAAAAGCCGTCCGTATACACCCTGGTTATTTTTTTCTTCCCCTATCCTCCCATGCAGGCAGGCAGGCTTTACTTCTTCTAGCGTTATCCAACTTTATACCCCTGCACTTCTTAGGGCCCAAGGGTTTTCCTATTTATAAAACATTCAAGAACCCAATATTCCTAACGCGCACGTTTATTCAGGAAAGAGAGAGCGTTAGGGCGTTCTTTGCATATTAAATTTCTAAAAATACGCCTAAAAGATTCTAACATGCAGCCCAGCCGAGCCGAGCCTTCATTCTCTTCTTCACATACATGTCTAAATCGTAGTTTACCACCACGAAAACTGCACCGCGAAACTCGGAAGGAAACTCTGCAGGGTTTGAAAGAGAGAGAGCAAAGGAAAATACTCCACCCAAGGTACCCAAGGTGGATCGCGCCGATCGAAAAGGTTTCATTTTTGAAACGCCATACATTCTTTAACCTTTCACAGCTTAGTCTAAAAGGAGAGTTTGAACTTTTAGTTAAGCCTAAAATAGGCCTAATTTTGCAGGGATTAATCTTAGTTCGAACGGCAAATTCTGCAATAGAAAGAGCTGTAATTCCCAACTGCGCATATTCTCTTGAGCTTCCGCAGTTTCCAAGGTTGTTGGTTGAAGTAATATAAGAGTATTGTTCAATTTATGGAAAACTTAACTATATACATAGCTTGGTCAGATTTATCCGATGATGTTGGAGAAGGAATGAAGGGAAAAGGGTCACTAATTAATTAAACTTTGTCAAATTAATGTAAATAAATTCGAGCTACTCTAACTACTCGGTTTGGTAATTGGTTATGTAAAATTTTGAACTGGGGGTTATGGTTCGAAATCGTTCCAACTGCTGTTGTCGCCTTTAGAATATTAAGGCATTGAAAAATGGATCTTTACTAAATATTTTCTTTTTCAAAAGAACCATAATTGATTAGACCCTAATATCTTTCTCAATAGCCCTGTAAAATCACTATTACCCCTACACAATGGTGTCCCACGGCAAATTAAAAGAAGGTAAATAACTATCAAGGGTAGCAATCATAACCATTTTTAAACGATTCCAACTCAAACCATGAGGAAATATAAAAGAAAACTACAAAAAATATCATCCCTACAAAACCAAAACCAAATCTGATTCAAACTAACAAATTTAGGAGTTCCAACATTCGTTCCTCCAATCCGTTATACGTTTACCGACGACACTTTCATTACAGGACCATCCATGACCCAAGAGAGAGAGGAGAGAAGTAACGGGTTTGGCCCGAGCAAACAAAATAGGGAAAAACGTGCATGAGAAACGCCATGACCAGAAGAAGCCCAAGAGCAATAAAAGAAGATGAGGATTAGAAGAGGTTTTGCTGCCTGTTATATGGCTAAGTGGAGTTACAGCTGATTCTACACTATAAGCCTACACAAAGAGAGAGAGAAAAAAATCTCGACCCTTTTGCTTGCTTAAGACTCTCTGGCTGGCTTCGGGGCCTAGCTAGCTCCTCGATGAAGCTACAGCGTCAGCCTAGCCTCTCTTCAACATCAGTATAGTATATTTGCAATCGGCAAGCGGCCAAGGCCCAAGATCTAAGTTGGGCTTCTCCTTCAGCCCGCGACGGCGTGGAATCCCCGAGGCATAATTACGATCACGAGTCAATATGACGCCATTCCTTCCTTATTCGAAAGAGGTGAGGTAACTTAATGTGGAAAAGGGGTTTAGATGGTGTGTCGCGTGTTATTAAACCCCCTCCAGACATCTAAGCCTAAAAGTTTGCTCAAAGATTAGTCGGATCGGAAAACTAAGGCGGGGAAATTTGATTACATCGGCGAAGACTAAATATCAATCAAGTAGTTAATATTCCTGCATCGGAAAAAATAAATAGAATTCATTAACTTATCTATAATATCTCATATCCGTTTCTTATACCCTAAATAAACAAAACTTTCGCTATGAAATTCTTAGACAATGGGGCCTCCTTTGCACTTATTTTTCTTTATCTTGCTTATTACATGGTGTGTTGCGTATACAGGGTGTTTCTCTGAAAGGTCTGACAGAAATTAAGGGGAATGTTCTGTTTTCTTTGGGCGAGTTTGAGTCGAAACCGTTCTATGACATTTTGTCGTCCGGGTCACCGTTTTCAAGTTACGTTTAAAGTAATTTACGGATGACCCCTTAAATTTATCACGATAAACTGTAAGACAATGCTAATTTAATTAAGGGGGTCGTCTATAAAACACTCCAAATTCCAAGGATAACTTAAAAACTGTCTCCCTTCGGACACTATGTCATAGAAGTTACATTTTTGTCTCGAAATCGAACAGAGCATGAACATCTATCCGCCTCAATACACCTTGTACACAAGGCACTTTCATTTATATCAGTTTTCGAGATAAAACTTCATAAAAGTCGCTGTTAAAGCTGTCAAAATTCTTAAGTCAACAGTCTCAACACCACAAAAAAATATATATATGAAAGAGGCCAATTCCCAGAACGAAATATGCAAAACAGAAAAAAAGGCCTAGCTAGGGTGCAGATTACAATATCAAAATATTGCGCGAGAAAGTGCAAGAGGGAGAGTGAATTTTTATCGTAGGAATGATTTTTATGACTCAAAATTCAGAGCGGGATGGATACAACAAGCCCCAATATTTCACACTACTTTACACATGTATGTAAGGCTTATTTAACATCAAATGGCAAAATTAGTTCATCGGAGCGCGTGAGTTTCGCTACACGTTTTTTTTATTCCCGCCATTTCAGGGAATGTCTTTAAAAAAGGCGGGAAAAAGGGTGTTGCATGGTAGATCATTCTGTAAAATCGGCACCTCGTTAAAGTTCAACCAACCGCCCTGTCGTGAAATTAAGTTTTAAAACCAAACGCGAGCGAGCTGGGGATAGGATTTGATGAAGGCGAATTGACGATAGCTTCCGAATTAGATTATATAAGCACAAAAAGTTAAGCCTACTATAGGCCTAGTGTATCAAGTTGAAATTTTTATAATTCGGACACAAAATCTAAACTTAGGAAAGACACGCGACGTGAGTGTTTGTGATGTGTCAACGGGAAATGGCTTATTTCGCGTACATTGGGAAAAATGTAACTGTAGCAAAACATCGAACCGCAGCTGGGAATAATTTTGTCACGAGCTAAGCGTAAATGCGAAAGTAGATAATTAAGAGAAATTGATGAGGATATGTAATAACACTATAGCGAGCAATATACGACCGAGGGGTTAGTCACTTGAATAATTAATCAGGTGTACAAAACCGTAGAAATCTATTACTTTATTTCTAGAATTCTTAGAAAATCATTAGTAATCAAAATCATTCTTGTGGGTAATCAAAGGTAATCAGAAATCTCCGATAATCATTGGAAATCACGTGAAATCTTGAGAAAATCAGAAAGAATCACGTGATTTACTAGTAATCTTTTGTAATCGCCTCGGTAATCACCCATTTCGTGAAATAATCACGCATAATCAATCGAGGAATTCGAAAATCCGAAGTAAAAATCGTAATCAGTTGAAATTCACGAAGAATCCAGTGGTAATCACGGCATTCACAAAAAAAAAATCACCGGAATTCATTGGAATTCAAACAGGAATCACAATTAATCTGCGGCAATAACGGGAAATCAGTGTAAATATTATGTAAATCACCGAAAATAATCGTAATCAAGGAATTCGTTCAGTTATCATCGGAATTCACAAAAAATTCAGAAATCAGTAATCAGGTGTACAAAATTTTTGCGAATGACTAACCCCTCGATACAAACGATATACGCGTATACAATGAACTCGAAACGGATGTAAATAACGGGAAAACCCAACCCAGTTAAATTACTACGTCAAAATAAAAAAAGACTCAACAGAATAACCAAACAATAATAATAACAAAACTTACCGTGAGATGTTGGAATAGCCAAGCTCGCATAATATTAGTCGCAACTTTGGGGAAGATCCCGCGTTTCTTTTGCCGTTTCTTGCCCCTTTCCTCATCCTCATCTTCACCCGTTCCATCTCCAGAACCGACACTCGCGTCACCGGCTGACCATAACGAAAAACCTGAGGAATTCAAATAATCCAATTGTTAATACAACCATCACTTAAACAAAAATAAATAAACGAAAATAGGCTTAACGCGTTACGCAAAATTACTATTAGCCAATGGAGTAGTAGCCTTAGAGGAAGTTGGAAGTAAATCGGAAGTAAACATCGGAGGAACTCGGAAGACAGTCGCGGGGTTGTTGGTGGTGGTACAATTAAGAACCGTGCTGTCTTTCATGACCCGGCTTTTGGCGCGAGCGGCGGATGGATGGATGGATTTTATCGCGCGCGAATAACAACCGCGGAAAGTCCGCGTGCCACTGATCCGAGTGAAGCCGTAACTGGAAAGGGAACGGCGGCGGCAAGAATGATCCAGAGAACTCGGCGCGAACCGGGGAGGGTGTCCGAAAATATTCCTCTTTCTCTCTTCTAGCCTATCTTTTTTACAAGTTGTCAGGTCCGATTTGACGATGAATAAAAAGGCAAAGGGACTGTTAAGGCAGGCGGTGAGGGCGGCCCGAATGTCGGCCGTCCATCTAAAAACGTCCCGGGATTCAACAGACGTACACGTACGTACGTAGGGTTTCAGGGGCTTTCAGAAAGAGCTCCAGGGAAGGGGATTCCTACGTGACTGGTATGGTATCGGTAGGCCCCGCTGCTTGTCCAACGGTCGGACGGGACCTTTCAATATTGATATATACAGACTACGTACAGTGGGTGAAGGAGACAGACTGCGTGGTGGCAATGCCCGGGTGGTGGTGGTGGTTAAGGGTTTTACGGGTGGGATGTCCCCTTACAAGTCTGATGTCGGATTATGTGTCAAAATCCTTTCCCAACTAGCTAGCTAGCTAGCTATTCTTCCTTACCACAACACAACGGGAACGGGCTGTTGCCCATTGATAAAAAGAAACGTACTGGACATTTCAGACAAGGCCTAACAACTAAATGGACTGACTAATAATGTTAATTGCGATGACTTTAAGTTCTTTAACTTTTAAGTAAATATTCCACTCATTTCAATAATGAAACAAAAAAATATACTCAATGCCATAAAAAGCTCACTGCGCATGTGCAATAACCTTGAATCATAAAAAACCATGAAGATCATTAGAAAAGTACGAAACTAACATTTACACTAACAAAATCTAAGTTAGCATCCCTGCAAAAATTCCATCCCGTCTCAAAACCACAGCCTCTATTATCACCTCAAGATGAAAAATTAACGATATGCCGAGCGCGAGTTCATCATTAATCTTAAGGTTAAGGGGGAGAAAAATTGCCATGACGAATATAAAAGAGAACTTAAGAGACTTTGGGAGACGAAAATGGATGATGGTACGACGTCCAGACTCCAGACAAGGAAGAGAAACGAGGTACACGATAAGAGAGCTATACTAAGTTAGTTCACAACTCTCACGCGCAGCAGTGTCACCAAAATAATTAGGGTACAACGGTCGGTATCAAACTCCTGTTGAAGAATCTGACAATCTGTATACTAGCGCAGTTCCATCTTCAAGCCAGTCGCAATATATACACCCAAGTTTTTCAACATTAACAAAAGCGACTGTACAAGTACAAGGATGATGTAACGATTAGTTGAACTGGTGCACGACAGGCTACGTTCGTTGAAAGCGTAAAGAATGGAGGAGGAATAGGGGGTGGGGTAAATAACAGCAAAACGCAATTCATTCATCTTAAAAACCAAGTACATCTCTTCCCTCATAGTTTCTGTATAACTAGACATAACACCCTCTAAAACCTAGTCGATCATGGATAAGGTCACGGTTGTCAAAAGCTAGAGGGCTGCGTACTTTTCTTTCTTATTATAGGTTATTTTTTTTTTTTCATAAAGTCGTCTGCTCGGTTTTCTGCAAGACCACAAAATATTCTCTACCATAAAAAAATTCTTTCAAATACTAACTACTGAGTCTACGTTAATAATATGTCAAAATCTGAGGTCACGGTTTGATTTCAAGGGATAGTGGATACAAAAAAATTGTAAAAACACCAACAATGGATATTAAAATCATAATTTCGTTGATAAAAACAAAAGTTTACTTCGCTCAGGGTAGACTACATGTAAAATGAGAAGCAAACGACCGTTCTCTGAAACCCTACGCGAACCAACCATTCAGAGGAGGTTTTCTTAGGTCAAAGGTTTATTTAGAAAATAGTACTCTATGGTGGCGATCCAAGCGTTAATTCTTGGTGCTAGAGCAAGCCTATTCACGAGTATTCAAAGTGTTGCGCGTGATCTTGCGCAGAGGGGGTCGACACTATTCTGAGAGTTACAATGGTGTTTTTCATATACCACGGTGGGAGCAAGCTCCAATGAAGTATTCTACAGGGCCGGTAGGCCCTTGTAGATATGACTTGATACTCTTTTGTAACGTTAAAGCAAAATTCACATGCTTTTACCAATTTTCCTATGGAGATTAACATGGGGTTTTTCGTGATATTTAACCACCTCTAACTGAAAAACTAGAGCGAAGTTACTTTTCGGAATACTCTTAATTTAACAATTAAGTATTCAGGGTGTGCGATCGGCTAGTCTAATCAGAAACAATTAAGTCTAAGTATGTTAATTTTAGTTAATTACAGAAGTACTTGTTTCGACCATCGTGATTGGACATAATAATAATGCTAGAGCTCTTCGAAAACTCAAAATAACCAAGTATCTATGGTGTAGTGGTTATCACGTCCGCTTTACATTCGGAAGGTCCCAGGTTCGAGCCCTGGTAGATACATGACTTGACTATCGTTATTGGACACAATAATAAGCTAGGTTTCTTCGAAAACTCAGAATAACCAAGTATTCATTGTGTAGTGGTTATCACGTCCGCTTTACATGCGGAAGGTCCCGGGTTCGAGCCCTGGTAGATACATGTTTTGACCATCGTGATTGGACATAATAATAAGCTAGGTCTCTTAGGAATCTCAGTATTACCAGGTATGTGTAGTGTAGTGGTTATCTCGTCCCCCTAACACGCGGAAGGTGCAACGTTCGGGCCCTGCTAGATGCATGTTTTGACCATCGTAATTGGACATAATAATAAGCGGTAAAGAAAACATAATTACTCAAAATTTAATTACATTAAGACTGAAGCGACAGATATTATATAAAAACGTCTTGGTTTGGACCAAGGCCGAAAAAACAAACGATATGTGTGAGGTTTATCAATTGACTTCATGAAGTATCAGATATTGAAATTTTTTCTAGTTATTTTTATACACTCAATCCTTAATCAATATTTAATTCAATCAACTGATTTTACTGTTAATCGACCTAGTCCCTCTAAATTAATTGAAAAAATTACATATCTACGCTTTTTCAAGAACAATTACATTTTCCGAAAACATTTTATCATGAAATTAATTATTTTGAAGGGATTTCGTGTCGATGCTCACTAACTTGTGAGCATCTTGACCGACATAGTTTTAATTGTTGCTGGCTTGACAAATTTTCAAGTTTGCACCAAAAGAAGTTTAAATCTGTTTTAAGTTGTTGATAAGACTGTCGTTTAGAGTGAATTTCGTCTACTTAAGACAAAGCAACAAAGTTTATCCTGTGTGGTAAAGGGTAAAGATCACATAAACAGAAATACTTCTCAGACTTGTTATATTCATTTCCCGCGGAAATAATATGGTTAAACACATCATTCATTACTAGTTATGCCAAGAAGGTCACATTTAACTCCGACACCCCCTCCCTTTCTCTATTTTCAAAATGTATGGCATTTTATAATCACCAGTGGTTTCAGTGTATGGGTCATCTGAGCCGTCGCAACACACTCAGCCAATATTACCATAGACTGAGTTATGACCAAGAAATTCTTAAGTACGGAAAAGGAAGTTCCAGTGCAACTTTACCATCAAAGAGGCGACAATAGAAATGTAGCATTTCGATATACGAAATTAAATATATAAATTCGCGCAACACCCTTGTTTGGCATCCACGATCAAATATTTACATTTTCCATTCGAGTTATGCCAAAGTTCGCTTGCTTTTTTTAGACATCCAGTAGAACATTTCAAATATTCAATACTGTATCCTCAACATGATAAATTAATTTCACGATAAAATGTTTTCGGAAAATGTAATTGTTCTTGAAAAAGCGTAGATATGTAATTTTTTCAATTAATTTAGAGGGACTAGGTCGATTAACAGTAAAATCAGTTGATTGAATTAAATATTGATTAAGGATTGAGTGTATAAAAATAACTAGAAAAAATTTCAATATCTGATACTTCAGTCAATTGATAAACCTCACACATATCGTTTGTTTTTTCGGCCTTGGTCCAAACCAAGACGTTTTTATATAATACTTTATGTTTTTATCAATAAACTTCTGATAAAAAACACTTGATTTTCAGAATTTCACACTCTCTTTAGTGGTTAAAATTAAAGGTTGCCAACTACTCCAAAAACCCAAGGCGAGTCCACCGCCTTCCATGAAACCTAGTACTTATAGAAAGCAGTTCTCATTGTCCGCCGAGAAGATCATAGACTTCTAAGCAGATGCTTAGAGGGGAGAGCGAGAAAGGCGAGAGCTGAACCAAAGCTACATTTCCTCGCATCTTTGTGAAAAGGTTTCTATGTACGCTCCTCTATATTTTTCGTTTCAAATTTTTATGGCTTTCTGGTTCATAGGATGACCCGCGAGGTGGCGGTGGTGGTGCACGGGGCTGTCAGTTGCCAAAATTTGACAAGCCCTGAAGCTATACTAGAAATATCTGACAGGATCCATGCCAAAAAAATAATAATAATTGTATGAAAGAAACTTTTTCAGAAATAAGAAATGAAGTTCAAGATACTTGTCAAGTTTTTCTATGATACGGATTTTAACATTTTGAACTGATTGACCTTTCCCAAGAAAAATAGAAAATGAACTATAATAGCTCTTACACCAACAATATAAGATACTATGAAACTTAATATACTTAAAATTTAAATTACACAAATCGATACTTGAGAGGTATGGCTAACAAAGTCGATATAAAAAACAACAACGCTTGAATTCAAGCAAAAAAACACTTCCCGTGAAAGTAAATAATCTTACCAAGAATCCAAGATACTATGAAACTCAATATACTTAATTTTAAATTCCACAAATCGATACTTGAGAGGTATAGCTAACAAAATCGATATAAATAACAACGCTTGAATTCAAACAAACACTTCCCATGAAAGAAACTGTTCTTACCAAGAGTCTAAGACGATATAAAACGTGATGTTTTAAAGAGTAAAATTGAAATTTCTTAGGCCTTGGCTCAAATACGGCTTGAAAAAGCCAGTTTGCAAGGCTTCAGTAATGTTTCTTATAGACAGCGGTTAGTTAAGATACAGCGCGTCTAAAACACTTCAAAAAACTCAAAACAAACACTTCTAAGGCATTAAATTGAGCCAAGAGCAGCATCAAGGGCACGAGCCAATATTTAAAAACTTCAAAGCATAGGGGTTGCAAATACGCCACGTCCATCCAAACGTTGGGGTAGTTCGCTATACACAGAGCACGAGCGGTGTCCGATTGGATTACGTTCGACCAATTGATCACCCCTCTCTCACATGTGCAATAGTCATTTTTTTATAAAAAAAGGGGGGGGGGATAAGTAGATCAGAGCTTTAAAATTCCAACTCCCACATGCAAACCTAAAACAGACATGCAGACGTAAGTTTCTATTTTCCCTTTCAAAAGATTGGATCCCACACTTCCAAAAAAAGGAGGAGATGGAAAAATAAACGTGGTACTGGTAAACGAATAAAAATATATTCACACGAAAATGACGTCGTAAAATGAGACCCAACCAAAAGGAAAATATCGCGTCATTTTGTTGACGTAACAAAAGTAGTATCAAAAGTTCGTAGATGAAAACATGAAGTTTACTTCGCGCACAGTTAACAGCCTTTATCTGTAGGCGCCATGTAAAATGAGCAGCAAATGAAACTCCTCTCAGACTGAAACACGAACCGACGCGACCAATCAGAGCAGAGCTTTCAGGAGGTCAAGGGTTTATAGAAAACAATACTCTATGGTGGCGATCCAAACGTTACTGCTACTTTAGGAGCCTATTCACACGTTTCCCTGTGCTACGGTCGTGAAGGTAATCATACACAGAGGGGGTCGACACTATTTTGAGAGATAAAGGGGTGTTTCTCATACTACACGGCGTAAGCATGCTACAACGAAGTATACTTTATCTTTCATCTATCAACTTTTGCTAGTACTATAACACAAAGGTTATACATAAACGCATGAAGGACTCGGGGAGGTGTTTTCAATACCAGGGGGGTTTATAGGGGTCGAGGAGCTCTTAGTACTTACGTAATGGAGGAGGTATTACGTATAGTGGCTCTGGGATGAAAATAAAGGTTATACTATATACAGTGAGAAGCGTTCAGTTCAAACTTGGGCGTACCCTACCAGCCCCAAGGGGGAAAAGAGATTAAAAGGGATTTACTGTAACATAACAGAGGCGTCGGATATATAACCAAAATTACTAGTAACTCCTTCAGTGTATCCCCAATAAAAAAATCTTAAAACAGTGCGTAACCAACCCCACGAATAATAACAATTTCACGTGAGCAAAAATAGAGGCGTCGGATATTGGCTAAAAAAATTACAAATCACTCAATGTATTCCCAATGTTACTCTAAAACAACGCGTAACCAACCCCACAAACAATACCTATTTCACGTGAGCAAACATCGAGGCGTCGGATATTGGCTAAAAAAATTACAAATCACTCAATGTATTCCCTATATATACTTAAAAGCGGGGTTAACAACCCCTCGAACAATACATAATACCTTTTGCACTGAGATTTGAACGCGACAAAAGAAAAAAGATTTGATTTTAAAAATAATTCTCAAATGAAATAAAATTACAAAGAGCGTGATTTGAAACAATAAATATTATTAAATTAATAAATTATAGTAATTTTATTTCTTTTGGTAATTAAGAGAAACAAGTAACGTAACCGTAGGGTCTCGATATATATATATAGGAATTGAAAGGGTCGTTCCATTCTCATCCAGACTTTTATGGTAGAGAGGGGTGGGAGATGGTTGGAATGCACCCCCAGCTTCGCCCCCGGGGTGAACATCAATCTTAGTCCGCTCTGACACCCTTCTCCTAAAACTCCATTTTCATCTTTCGGATGTGAGAGGAAGAGGGAGAGAGATGAATTTGGCCTTCCCTCCCTAGCTATGATGATCATGCGATCCATGGATTACAACATTCTTTTTTTTTCTTTCTAGCCATTCCAAACTCATCACCCCTAAATTTTAAGGGATGAACTAACCCAAGGGGGATTTTTTTTAATATATATAAAATCTTAATTAAAGACCTACAACGTGAACTAATTATGTAAAATTATTCCGTAGTTATTTTGATAATTATTTGGGGTTGGTTAATCAAAAAATGTTACATCTTAATAGTTAGGTATATAATTAACTGACGAATTAATTAACTGGTTTGGAAGATTAACGATGACGTAACAATCAACAATTTCCCCAAAATAACGGATTAGCTATACGCTTTCTGTTCAAAAATCGAGCATTTTATCAAAAGTATGATGCCTCAGGAGTAGAGTTGCAGGTGGTCCAATATTTAAGTAGTTACCTAATCGCCTGGTTTAGTTAGTTTAGGTTTATCTATTAATATACGTAAGCAGAAACAACAATAATAATAAAAACATTACGCAATTAAGTGATAAGACTGCGCGCGCTACATTTTCAACTTGTACCGGACGGACATCCAAGGATACAAAAATGCATAAACCTTCCCTGGGAATAAAATGGAGGAAGGAGGAATAAAACAGGGAAAAAAAGTATGGGCGTTAACGTTTCGCCCTCGGTAGGCGGCGCTAAAATTGTTAGGCGGAGTGCTAGAAAGAAGCTATAGGAAGGTCAAAAAGTCAGGTGATTGACATGCACGCGCCTGCATACGCAAGTAGTCGAGTCAAAAAAGAAAACAATGGTAGAGAAAATTGGGGAAGCATTTCCACCCACATTGCCAACTGCGCCCGTCCACGAACGGAGTTAACGTCGACCACCAAAGATATAATTTACGAAGCGATTAAATTAAACAAACGCCTTGATTAAAAAATCGTATAAAAAGGTAAACACGGCATGACACTCGAGACGTGCATATGAACTGAACAGGTGAGTGAACAGTCAACCCACGAAAATTTAAAATATCTTATTAAATTTTTCTTTCATCATAAACGAAAAAAAATTAAATAGGAAGTTTTTACGTGTTCCGTACTTTTATTGAGGGGTGACGCCTGATAATTCAAGCGCTCTTTTAACATAACCTCCTACTTTCTCAAGGACATTGCTTTAATTCAACAACAATGAAAAATTTAAGTCAAATAAAATGTATTTTAATTTTTAAATATCAAATTGAATTTGCCATTGAATTTGAACGAATTTGATTTGGTACGAAGTTAAGCAAAAACCCAATACTTTGTTCACCCAATTTTATTGGAATTCTTATCATTTTTGGGGAAAAGCGACCGTCTCATTTCCACCCACACTCTCCTATTCTTCCATTTCTGAACAAGAGAGAGCGCGAATCTCGGATATCAAAAACCCTATTCTCTCGCAGCCAGCCGCCTTTGGAATCGATTTCTTACCCCATTTTAAACTGAAATGGGTCGTGGAGCAAGATTGGAGAATTTACTCGAGCCACACATGAATGCTCAATACTGTCTTAATAACTACCCATAAATGGAAAAAGTCCTGTACGACGACAGAGAAACATGAGAGACTCAAAAAGGGAGCGAACTCGATGTTGCTCAAAACTATAAATACCCTTTGCAAGATCGTTCCCTCGAAACCTCAGTTAACGTTACACCCCCAAGGACCACGTGTCTTCTCAAATGCCTAGGAGTGGAAAATGTTGCACCCCTAAAGAAGACCACGTGACACGTGTCTTTTTCCCAACTGCTTGGGAGTCGAAAGATGCGCAGAACGAGCTGCGACCCAGGTTCTCCCTTCTTCAATACAACTCCCTTATTATTAAGTCTCCCTGGTTAAACCATACTCGATGTGGATGTTGATACGATATGAAGGAGCGTCCACGACTGAGAGTCTACGTTACTTTATTATCAAGCCATGTAAAATACAACTGAGCGTTAAGCTGCATTGTCATTGTTTATATATCAGTTTGCTTATCTTATCAGTCCTACTAAGCTTATCTTGTTAGATCTATTATTGGTCTATTTCGTCTAAGTCTATTATTGATCTATAATATAACATCTTCCTTTCGTTATACAATTATATAAAAAACAAGGGAATGCCCGTCGGGACTGTAGTTCTAATTTTAAAATTAATATTAACAGAGTTAAAAAGTGATTTTTGATAAGGGGTTTTTAAAATACGCAATATACGTTAGTTCTGGCTGCGACGAGTTCTTTCTACGTCCGGGTATCGTGCTGGGGGATAAGCCTGTCGCTTTGGTCGTGCTGAGACTGGCCCGGTTGTTGGATTCGGAAATGGTGGTCTTGCGTTTAAGAATGGCGACGGTGGGATGTTGTGGTGACTTGGTGGAGAGAGTGTTCTTGGCGTGGTTGTTGGGCACCTGGTGGGGAGAGGGGGCGCAGGTGTCCCGACGACTGCTCTGTTGTGGTTGCTAGGATTAGTTTGTGCTGTTACTAGCCTTCTCGTTGTCGTGAAGTACTGAGTCTGCGGGTTCGAATCTCCAGTGTACGTAGGAGGGATTGGTCTTGTGGGCTCCCGTGCTTCACCAGGGTTGTTATCTGGTGGATTCCGTCGTTCTGGTATGTGTTGGGGTCGCAGATGGTGGCGAGTTCTCCGGAGGACCTGGTTTGACTCTGTTTGAATTCTGAATGATTGCGGTTCTGGAGCTCTTGAGAGTACTGTTGCCTTTCCCCACTGCCGGGGGCCAATGTAGTGATAGACTTTTGTGCCGGGGGTTAAGTCGAGATTCTTTGGTGTATGCGCTGCTCGCTGGTTTTGGACCATCACATGTTTCTGCTTGTCCAGCTGCTCTTGAATGTGTCTTATTGGGAAGTGTGGGAGGAGTGTCCGTGTTGATGTTGTCAGCGGCGTGCGGATTCTCCGGCCCATAAGCATTTCCGCAGGCGAAGGCAGATATCCCCTGGGCGTTGACCGGTATTCCATGAGGATTTCTTGCATGTCCTTCCCTTCTTGTTGGGCCTTGTAGAGCATATTTTTAATCGTCTGGATGGTGCGTTCCGCTAGGCCGTTCGATTGCGGGTGGTGTGGACTGGACGTTGTGTGCTTTACGCCCCATTGTTGAAGGAACTGGTGGAAGTTGCTGGAGTTGTATGGCGGTCCGTTGTCTGAGACTAACGTCTGCGGTGCTCCGTATCGGGCAAAATGGGGGTTCAGGAAGTTGATCACCGCTTCGGAGTTTGTCGATTTCAGCTCTTGTGCCTCTGCGAACTTGGAAAAGTAGTCTACCAAGAGGATAATTTTCTTCTCATTGAGGTGAAAAATATCAGTTGCAACTATTTGCCATGGGCGTTGCGGTGGTGTGTGAGGGTGGATCGGAAGTGGCACGTTCGCGCGGCTCCGTCTCTGGCATGTGTCGCAGCTCTTTACGTGATCCGTTATATCCTGCGACATCTGTGGCCAGTAAACGTGAAGTCGGGCCCTTGTTAGACAGGCTGCTATTCCTTGGTGCGCTGCGTGTATATCTCGTAGAGTTTCCGGACGTTGGCCAACTGGCACGTATAGGCGATCTCCGCGGTAGATGAGCCCGTGGTCTTCGTGGAACTCCTCTTGAATTCCCCATAGTGGTTTTAAGGAAGGGTGGAGTTTATTGGGGGTTGCTGGCCACCCTTGTCGTATGTATTTTAGTAACGCTTGGGATGTTGTGTCAGTGGTCATCGCGTTTTTGATCTTGGCTATCTTGTTTTCCGGGAGGGCCGTCGTCGTCGTGTGCAGTGTTACACATGTTCCTTCCAGGTCCGTTGTATCTATGTCCTTCTCTTTACGTGGTGCTCGAGATAGTGTGTCTGCTACGTACAGTTGCGAGCCGGGTACGTAGGTTACCTTCAGGTTGTATCTCGCTAGTTTAAGGACGAGCCGCTGAAGACGTGGTGAGAGTAGGTGCAGTGGCTTTTGGACTAATGATGTTAGTGGACGGTGGTCTGTCTGAACGATGAAGCTGGTTCCCACGACGTAATAATGAAACCGCTCGCAGGCGTAAACTATCCCCAGTAGTTCACGCTCAATGGGGGCATAGTTTTGCTGTGTGGTGGTGAAAGACGTCGATGCGTATTCGACTGGCCTGTTGTCTTGGATTAGAACGGCTCCTACGCCTTCCCGGCTGCTGTCGACCGAAATCGTTGATTGGAGGTTGGGGTTGTATAGAGCCAGTATTGGTGCGGTAGTCACCAATCGCTTGAGCTTGTTGAATGTTGCGTCGGCGTTTGTATCCCAGGTAAATGTGATATCCTTTTTCAGGAGGTTGCGTAAGGGCGCGGCTTCCGACGAATGTTGGGGCAGAAACTTGGCCAGGTAGTTTATCATGCCTAAGAAACGCTGTAGTGCTGTGCGTTCCGTCGGTGGTGGGATGGCTTGGATCGCCTGGGTTTTCGATGGTGCGATCTCGAGTCCCTTCGGAGATATTCGGTGGCCCAGGTAGGTAATTGCTGGGACGGCGAGTTGCATCTTGCTGGTGCTGAATGTAAGTCCATTCTGGCGAGCTCGTTCTAGGACTGTGATAAGGGTTCGATTGTGCATATTTTTCCTGGTAGCCAATAGAAAGTCATCTGTCGAGATATGTATCGCAGGGAATTGTGCCGGCGGGTATATTGAATGCATTATCCTTTGGAAGACGGATGACGATGTGCAGATTCCGAGAGCAAGACGTACGAAACGATATCGTCCGAAGGGAGTGGCGAACGTGCACAGTAGCGAGCTGTCGTGGTCGAGCTCAACTTGCCAGAATGCGCTTTGTGCATCTAAGACTGTGAAAGTGTCAGCGTCATGGAGGTTCGAAAATATTTCCTGCGCTGTTGGCATTGGATGTGGTTCCAGTCTTATGGCAGGGTTGAGCTTGCGTGGATCGATGCATATCCGGACCGGTATCGGTTTTCCTTCTTGTCGTACTACTACCATGGGGTGAACCCAGTCCGTGGGCTCCGTCACGGGGACTATTATGCCTAAGGATTGTAGACGTGCTAGCTCTTGAGCTACTTGTTGGTGCAGAGCATGTGGAATTTGGCGCGGAGCGCTGATTGATGGGATTGCTCCTGGTTTGAGTTGTATTCTATGCTTTCCTGGAAGTTTTCCGATGCGGTCGAAGATGTCTCCATACATTCGGATTATCTCAGCCGGTGTCATTTGGTCGACGATGTGCTGGGGTGGCAGAGGTCCTGGTATGTTGTCTTCGGTGTACGCAGAGGTGGCGTCGATAGCATCTACCGTCCGGGGGGGCGATAGTGGGCGTTCTCTCATAAGAGTTGCGCGTTGACCGGCATGGCTTGGGTTTTTGTTGCGGCGGATGAGGCCAAGCTCCACTGAGGCTGTTGCGCCCAAAATCGGTGTTGTTTTGTGTGGAGTTACGTAGAAACATTGATCTGCGCCCGCCGCGAATGATGCGCACCTGAGGTATATCACTCCTGTGATATCTACCGTGTGTCCGGAATATGTGCGGACCGTGAATGGTGGTTTGTGCATAGGTGGCGGTATGGGGAGACTGTTGTAGATCCCTTCGTGGATAATGTTGACCTGGGATCCTGTATCGAGTTTCATGATGACTGGGTTGTTTGCGAAGTAGATGGTTTCTAACCATTCGTCTCCCTGTGTGCGCGGGGAGGTGATGTCGTGACAGTGAAGGGTGAGTTCGGAGCAGTATGCCGTGTCGTATGGTCCTTCGGTTTCATGCGACGTGTTGGAGTAGTACTCGACTGGCGGGTCATCAGTTGGCCAGTTTGGCGCGGCTGGGGCGAGGTGTGTCTCGTGAACGTTCTGCGCATGGCACTGTGAGGCCCAGTGTCCAGATTGGGAACATATGTAGCAGCGTGAATGTTGGGCAGGGCATGTGCTTTGCCGGTGATGCGATGTACCGCAGTTTGGGCACCGTTGTTGTGTGCTTGGACGGGAGCCTTGGCGGTGTGTTTCCCAAGGCTGTCGTTGCTGTGGCATCGGGTGTCGATTGTGTGTGCGGGTAGTATTTGAGCTGTGGTATTGGCGTTCCGCTCGTAGAGTCTGTGGGTCATTATTGATCCGGTTGGTGGGGTGCCGGTATGGGCGGCGCGGCCGTGAACGCGAGCTGTGGATGGCGTCGACCGCCGACGTTGATTGGTCGGTTGGTGCTGGGAGTCCCATGGTGCTGGCATGTTTTGTGGCGGATTCATCAGCTTGGCATTTTGTGATGGCGTGGTCTAAGGTCAGGTTTGATTCAGCGAGTAGAGCGCGTCGTAATTCTTCTTTAAATATACCACAGACGATTTGAGTGCATATTAGTGACGAGCGTTGATCGCCGAAGTCGCATTGTACCGCTTTCGTTTTTAAGTCGGTGATGTACGAGTCAAATGGTTGATGTGGGGCTTGCTTCGATGTGAAGAACAGGTAGCGAGAAGCGATGATGTTTTTGTATGGAGCGTAGTAAACGTCGAAGGCCTCATAGATACGGCTCAGGGTAATCTCCGGCGGAGTAGGAATGGTCAGGGTGTCGTAGACGCGGCGACCCGATGGTCCGAGAATGTGCAGGAAGATGGCGACTTGGACGTCTGCTGGCTCTGCTGATAGTTTCGCGGCTAAGGCGTAGATTTTAAAGCTTTTCTGGTACTCGGACCAGGCGGCGGCGGGGTTGGTGGTACCGGGGTCGAAGGCGTCAGGGCTCTTAAAAGACGTGGAGGTCATGATGCAAGACGCGGGCGGCGCGACTGGAGGGAGGGCGGTTTCCGCGGACTGGGTCGCGACGAGTGGGCAATGGGTTCAAGTATCTGACACCATGATACGATATGAAGGAGCGTCCACGACTGAGAGTCTACGTTACTTTATTATCAAGCCATGTAAAATACAACTGAGCGTTAAGCTGCATTGTCATTGTTTATATATCAGTTTGCTTATCTTATCAGTCCTACTAAGCTTATCTTGTTAGATCTATTATTGGTCTATTTCGTCTAAGTCTATTATTGATCTATAATATAACAGATGTAGTTCATGATTATTCATGGGTTTATTTGAAACACAAAAAGAAGAGAGAGAGCCGCTACCACTATACCACCGTGACATTGGAGCACACGCAGCAACCATGGAGAGTAAATGACATCGAAGCTAACCATTATCAGATAAGAAGCATCCACCATCCCCTTTCTTCATCATCTTGGTCTCCTTTGATCACATCCACCCAATCTTCGCGCCACGCGGTGCATATAAAGACAGTATTGGGATAAAAATCTCGCGTTCCACGCGCACTTGGACAGCCACACTTATCGTGGGTCCATTTCCTTATCGCGGAGGGATATTGGACACTTATTAGGGATAAAACATCAACAAGAAAGTTAGGGCAAAGAATCGTGGTCTTTGTTAGCTAAGCCTTGCCAAGAAAACGTCATCGATATCAGTACAATCGTTACAAACACGAAGAGAAAAAAATATTTTGCAGTATACACAAATACAACAAACTCGATGATAGAAAGGTTATTTGTAAGTAACAAGAATACGTAACAAGGAATAGAAGAAAAAGAAGAAGAAGAAACGGAAAAAGAAAGATCTTCTCTTGTTGGATGGGAAATTATTGATGAGGGATTGGAAGAGGAGAGAGAGATGGGAATGAAAGAAAGAATGGATGGATGGAGATCAGGAGAGGAGAGGAGGAATACGCGAGGTCTTCTCCGAGAGAGAGAGAGAGAGAAAGAGCGGAGAAAGAAAAGTTATCGGAGCGAGAATGTACATGCCACGAGTGAGTATAAGAGTTGCGTCGGCAACCCCGGGACCGGGGATCACCATCCGAAACAAGCCTCTAAGGTTTGGTTCGCTGATCAGGCGCAAAACTGATGGCTGTTGGGATGGAAAACGGGGGGTCTCGCATAAAGGTTAGTATACTAAATTTAAAACCTTTTCTCGCCGGGGCTTTGTTTCGCAATTAAGGCGAATTACAATAACAATCCTTGAGCGGACTTAAAAATTGGTTCCACGTTGATGGTAAATCAACTTTAGCGTGTGAGTTATTTCACAATTCACTTGAATAATCATAATCATCTACAACCATGATGGAGAAAAAAGAATGCCAACCAGCTAGCCTTCTCCCTCTACCATATTCAGGGCCTTGTGCTATAGTTGAACACCCTTTCTTTCTTTCTTTCTTCATATCCCATCCCAATTCCTCATCCTTTCGGCGCACTCTCTCTGGCCTTCTTATAAAATTTCCAGGGAGCTCTCTTTCTAGCTAAGCTTGAAGCGCAAGCAGCATCTCTGGATGGCACACGCAGCTTCCAAAACAGAGTTTGTTAGAGTAACCATGGTAACCGCATTCTGCTCGCAACTTGAGCATGATTGATGGCGTTTTTTTTCCTTCCTCCGAAAAGGGATGGAGATGGGAGTGAGGGAGGATAAGAGAGAGTTTTCTGACGAAATTCCTTTTTCTTTTCCGAGTTTTTCCTAGGAAACTATATGGTATGCCCTAAAACCTATCTTCTTTTTTCATACACAACAACCCCAAGAAAATACGTTATATAGGCCTAAAACTAAGTCCCCATGAGATGGAAGGTTTTCTTCTTTGAGAGAGGGGATTTCAGTATATTTATAGGCCTTTTTAGGTCTGTAAACCAACCATATAGTTTCTTTTCGGTATTTACCAGGAAAATTACGATTTCTACTGATATAAAATAACTCTTTCCCATCCGGAATAGTTTAAAAGCCGGGTGTGTAACTGTGTCTTAGCATCTCTGGATTTTTGTTGATATCGGGTATCAATTTGATTTATTTACAGAGAATATCTACAAAATGTTTAAAAATATCTATATTTATGTTGTAGGAAGTATTTTGGGAACAAAAGAGTTATGTTTTTCAACGTTTCTTAGTCACTATTTCGGTGTTAAAATAAAGAACTCTTGTTTAAATGCATCACTGAAAAGGTTACAAGCTTAAAAGAGTTTTTTGGCACAACGTTTCGGTAAACTTTCTAAATGAAAAATTTCAAATATTTGGAAAATTTGCCAAAAACGATAAATATTATTTTTACGTACTCTGTAAATACTCATAGACATCGGGAAAATAAGTTAAGAAAAAACACACCCCGTCTTTTAAACTTCAATACTCTATCCATAGACCCCCTAAATAATAAAACCCAAGGGTTGGTTGTCGCGCGTGGATCAGTCACTACATACCTCACACCTAAACGTCGCTAATAAAGATTAATCTCTTTTAAATCCAAGGGAACAAAATATTTCCTTAATCCGGCTATTCATAGATTAAGCTTCTTAAACCCGTCACATTTGGCTCGATCTGATATTTACAATAGTTCAGGGGGGTTTGTACACCCTGGGTTCACCAATGCGAGCAGGTGTCCGAATTGGCGGGAAAAAAAAGTGCACCAGGGGCCCGGGCAACAACAATGGCCGCATATAAGGAAGAAACTGAATCCGATACGCGACCGTCGACTTCGAAATGGGCCTAATAAATAGAGAGTTGGCGAAATTTTTGGGGTCGGGAGCTAAATTCTGAGTCACTGAGTACAGTTTAGGGTTATGAATAGGGATAGAAAGGGACCCCGCTTGCATGCCTGAAATGGGCCCTTTTTTCCTTGCCCTTTTGAAGGGTGGCTAGCTAGCATGCGTGGCTGGAAAAGGCAGCTAGCTCAAACGATGGTCTTTTCAAACGAAAATCCTGCCCTTAAGGAAGGCTAGCAAGCTTAATAGCAAAAGGCTTCGCCTTATTCGAGGCATACTTATATCTCTAGGTTTGCTAGTTTGCTTTTCGGAGAAATATTTTCTGTTGGGGAGGCTTCGGTACTGTAACAAAACAGCGGAGGAGTTTTATATGAAAAGCATATGATCCTCTGCATGCATTTTGCTAGCCCCTCTAAAAAGTTGTTGCCAAAAAAGGAGGTCATTTATGATTCAATATGAATGATAATATATGAAATCAAAAATGTAAATGTACAAAGGCTTTAGTCGGCCGATGTAACGAGAGGGTAATCACTCTTTGGAAGTTTCGGTATGAACTATTAAAGTGTTGCCAGTCATTTGTGACGTGTGCAATTCCACAACAGGCTGAAACAGCTTGTAGTTCTGTTCAATTCAGTTCTAAACCTGCAGGAGATGCTCTAGTATAAACAAATTTATGGCAACCCTGAACGCGGTTAAAAGTTAAGAAACGAGGGAGGAAATTTCTCTAGCTGTACATACACTAGTTTTGAGCGTTAAAAATAAATGTATTCACAATATCAGACTAATATTATTTCACGAATTCTTATAAAAACAAACTAAAATATATTATTTCCCCAAATTTTAATCACAATTAAATTTACTGCCCTTAAATATTTAATCACAGTAGTGACATGCCTCTCTTTTAGTATAAATACAATTCCTCCCTTTTCCCAAATAACCCGGAAAAAATGTATTCTATCGGTTTTGTAGCTTTCACGTAACATCTGCGACGATTCAAACAACCCATAATGCCATGCGATTTGAACATAAAACTCATAACGGCATGTTTATCGACAAACATTACACGTGAAAGGCGGGTTGATGGCTCGTTTTTAATGCATTCACTTTAGAAAACACCCTTTCTAATCAACGAGCATGTATGACAAAAGCGTAAAAGTTATAGATTTATATACATAACACACTTCAGATAATAAATTAAAGGTTAAAGATAGTAAGTAGTAAAGGGGTGTGGCTTGAATAAGGAATACTATAAAGGTATTGGTTATAATCTGACAAAAAGGTTTTTTTTATCAATATCGAATAGTATCTAATATAAATCTATCGATTTACCAATTCTAAAGAGAGATATTGGGTTGCGCGCGGTTATGAAATATATTATCTACCTTTTTGTCAAGTACATTGCATGGTGAAAGTTCAATAATAATGATAAGAAGTATTTGCAGGTTCATAAATAGCGAGTAAACAAATGTTGCCAAGTAAAACATTTTTTGTTTCTGATCTTGCACGATTCAAAATAAGTAATTATATACAAAAATTCCACTTAAAACGGAATAGTTCTTCCTTGGGAGAGCGGTGCTGATTTTTTTAAAGGTTCACGAAACCGACTGAAAAAATCTCGTGCCTTATTTTAATTTTAATTGTTTCTAAAGGTTTTGTTTTTTGAAATCTAAATTATTTCGAGTTTTGGGTTTTGGCTAAGTTTTTCTAAGTTTTTTCTAAGTTTTTTTCTAAGTTTTTTTTAAGGCAATCTTCCTAACTAAACTAAATGAAGATGCAAGTTTTTCAAAGGTTTTTATTTTATTTTTCTTACTGAACACGCGGTTCTCTCTCCTTGAGAGTGTCCAAGTTAAGAGTGACCTTTTTTCTCGGTCATATCGTACAGGTAAGCTCGGTTGGCTATTTCTATAGACACCTGCATTTTGAGCTACCTCGGGTAAAAGGGGTATACAGGTTTTTTCTTTTCTTTATAATTTTAGGGGTGGTCGAACTCGAACTGGTTGGATTTTAAGCTATAATAGGTTGTTCTTATTTGTTCGACCTTTAACCTGTCCTTTTATTCAAATGATTTTTCTCTGGGCTCTATAGAAACGCCAACCTTATTTTTCTTTTATGTACAGTACATTTACCTCAGTTTTTACTGGAAAATTTTCAACACCACTTTTTAAATTTGATTTTAAGGCCCTTTTTTCTACGTACGGGTTCAGGTCAGCGTGGGAAATAAGGCGGTGGCACAGGGCAAATGACCAGTTTAAAAATTAAATCGGAGGGAGGTCAGTGGTCCACGAGACCACTAAGAAAATTGAAGGGTAACCACAGTCCAGACATTAATTCAAATATTTTCATTATCCACTTCTTTAGTTTATCAGACGACGTGCCCTGGTCATTGGTCATGGACCAGTTTATTTATTCCAGGCCAGGGGGGGGGGTCGCTGGCCCAATGTCCAGTTTTAAAAAAAATCCTTAGTTCCCACCCTGGTTAAGATAACTTCAAAAGCGCGGGACTACTTTCCACTTATCATAGTTTATCCATCCGCAGCAACCTTAAACGTAAGTAAACATTGAAACGCAGCGTCTAAGCCCTAATACAATACTTCAGAATTTGGTTTCAACTTCAAGTTTAATATAAAACCAATACCGTTATGGGTATGAATCTACTTTAGGAGGGGTGTCGTTGGATTAGGGAGAAGGTGGCCCCTTTATTATTAAAAATAGTAGTCGAAAAAGGTCTACTAAGGGGGTGAGGGGTGGTGGTAAGGGGGCGAAGGGTGCCTATAATCTTATCGTGGGTGTCTAAAAGCCGGGGCATCTTTGTAGGCAATGTTCGGGCTAAGCCCGCCATCATCCCGGGGCTTGACAGTGACAAATTACCGCAGGATTTGGTAGCATTAGAGGAGAGAGGGCCCAAACTCCCGGGGCATTAGAAATACTGGCTTTGAAAAAGCGGAGCGGAGAGGAAAAAACCCCTGCAAGCCTCAATGTTTGAACAACACCCCCGCGATACCACCAGAACTACACCGGGGTAACACTATAGTCAGGACTGGAAAAGAGCGTGTGCAAAAGAAACCCAACGGAGGGACGACGGACCAGCGTTCATTTCGGAGCAGGATTTCTATTGACATAGATATCAGAAAATCGTATACAGCCAAGAGGAGGATATGCCTGAAATTTCAGGATGTCTAGCTAAGTTTTTAAAATATGGCTGTTAGCAATTAAGGGCAGCGTTCTTGGGATTATTTCTAGTTGAAAATGTAACTTCAATGACATTTTGTCCTAAAGGATATATTTAACACAGAGGTCGACACCTGCCCAAGTTATTCCGCGAGATTGCTACGTTTCTCTGGCCGCCATTTTCCAAGATGGCCGCAAATTGAGAGCTCTTTTGAAAAAAAAAATACTATATAATTTCAGTTTCCCATGTAAGTAGTTGATTGAGAAGGACTTTAAAACTTTCAATCAAGCTTAATTAACCTTCCACAGAAATGCATTATGGGTATACAACAACCAAAACCAACAATTCCATGGTCCAATAAAAACAACCAAGCGGCAGATGATGCTTCCGATATCTATTATTTTCAATGGAGACTGCGCGGGAGTGCTATGTCCCCGGAGATCTCCTCTTTTTCGTGAAATCCGAGGGAAAGTGGATCTCCAAGGGATGGACGGATGAGGGAAGAGAAGAAAGAGAGAGGGAGAGAGAGAAAGAGGAAAAAAGGGAACACTCAGATTTCCCTCACGGTTTATTATAAACGCCTACCATTTGCCAGCCTATAGCTAAAGCCTAGCTACTTCAAAAGTAAAGTGCAAACCGAGGTCGAAAACTCGAAACCCTTAAAAGCAAAAGCCCAACGGAAAAACAGGACAGTCAAGGCTAAAATTTAAAACCCCCTTCTCTTGACCCCAAGACCCCATCAGGGTTGCCACGAAATTTTCAGATTTAAATTGAACAACTTATCCATGACTCTTTCAGGCCTAACCAAGACGCGTTGATTAGCTCCGGACCTCAGGGTTGTTCCTTCGACTTTTGGAAAGGTGCTTTCCCCAATAGTAAAATGTGCTGATCCAATGGAAGCTTTTTTCAACATGTGCTCTCCCCCCCCCTGGGGGTAGGAAAATTTCCGTCCCCCCCAACGAAAGGCTTTTGGCGCCACCTAGTGGCGGAATTTTCGTCCCATAGACGCTAATGTTAAAAATGAAATTTGAAAATGTGCTTTAAACAGGCCAAATGTACTTTCGGTGCTGAAGATCTTAAAATGTACCGAAAAGGCACAATTGTGCCACTTAGAACAACACTGCCGGACCTACGTTTGGACTGGAGATAAAGCTGGAAATGTGGCCAATTTATACCTTCTCCCTAATTAACTAGATATCGTTTCCTGGTGTAACCATGTCTATGTTAACAAAATAAATATACCTTAAAATCTAAAAGAGGTTGCGAGTTTTAAAAATCACGTTTGGTATAAGAGGATAAAAATTTAATTCCACTTCTCAAACAATCGCCAGAAAAACCCGCCTGGAGTTTTGGATCATAACACTTGTTTACATATACGCGTGGTTTTAAATTTCCTTTGGCTAAAAGCGCGGAACCCATTTCAATCACGACTTTATCACAAAAAGTATAAAAATTTACTGAAGATCTCTCCCCCGCTTATAAAGAGTAAAGCCCAGGGAACTAACTGAGTTTCGTGACCCATCAAACCGCCGCTTAGAAGACGGCTAAGGCAAAAAATACATCATAATATCGTGATGTTCAAATTCGGCAAAACTCCTTAAAAAAAAAAGGCTTAGCGCGTATCCCATAAATTTTCAATTTTCAAAGGTTTGATGAACGCTTTAGCAAGAAGTGATATCTAGTTTATTAGGAAGAAGGTAAAAGATGCCTTGGTATTCGCGCCATAGTCCCAGTCCCCCCCCCCATTCAAAATACAAGGGGGGACGTAAAAGGAGGCCGGGCTATTTCGCCTCTCCTCAGTCGGAAAATACGGAATTTTCGTCACTGGCGTCGCGCTGACGTGAGTTTTCAAGAACCAATGAGAGGCTGGTTGTAATTTAGAGGGGCGGGGATTAACTCCGGACCTACGTTTGGACTGGAGATAAAGCTGGAAATGTGGCGAATTCATACCTTCTCCCTAATAAACTAGATATCACTTCTTGGTTTTAGTTTCCATAGTTAAAACCAAGTCGAAACATTTTTCACATAAAATAAACACAGATTTCAGTTGGTGAAGTAGTATGTCACAAAGTCCTAAGTCTAACCACGCTTTTGGCAGCCATATTGGTGGATTTTAGCTTCCCTTCTGCAACATGGCCGATTCTTAGCTAATAGCCTAATCCCCAGAACGAAAGCTCTCTATAGATAGCAGACGACAATATCCCCAATAAAAAGCGCGATTCGTTATTTTAACTCTAAAAAATACAATGACATTTTTCAAAGTACGACCATGACACTGGAAAATAAAACTAATTAGTTTTATATAATTCGTAAAAATTCTTTAAATTTCGGAAAGATGGCGAGACCGAAAAGACGTTTCAAAATAAATTGCATAAAAATAAAACAAGTAGCACCACCGTACACGCTTGTTTCAATAAAGTACCCACCCAGCCTGTCTCAGACTAAATAAAGATATAAATATAACGATAGCTGTCATATATCGCACGGCGGGTAGAGATAACGTTGACATCTTTACACTCACGGATGTACGTACCATTACCATAAAAATGCGAGTATGTCTTACTTGAGATAAAGAGATAGTAGAGAAAAAAAAACGCTAATTTGAATACCAAACACAAATATTATTAATAAATTATTCTAAATATTCAAAAGAAATAGCAAAAACTAAATAAATAGTCCCGTCACGCGCCTTAAACGTGCTCAAATTAAATACCATAACTCAAACACACGATGGCAGTTTCATGAGAAGCGTGTTAATAGGCGATAATGTTCCAAGGAAAGTAAAGTTCGCTATGGCGATAAAAGGCAAAACGAAGACAGACTCGTTAGCCAAGTCTAAAATTGACTGATCCCAATCAATCTTTATTTTTTTTTTTAATATAAAAAAAGGAGTGCAATAAACTTCTAAGCTACGTAAGTTACCAAGAAGTGATATCTAGTTTACTAGGGACTCGGGAGAAGGTATAAGATGCCTGAGTATTCGAGTGCAATTGTGCTGCAGTCCCCCTTTCAAAATACAAGGGGGGACGTAAAAGGAGGCCGGGCTATTTCGCCTCTCCTCAGTCGGAAAATACGTAATTTTCGTCATTCGCGTCGCGATGAAGTGAGTTTTCAAGAATCAATGAGATGCTGGTTGTAATTTAGAGGCGGGGATTAAATCCGGACCTACGTTAAGTTTGGATTGGAGATGAAGCTGGAAATGTGGCGAATTTATACCTTCTCCCTAATAAACTAGATATCACTTCTTGAAGTTACTTTAGCGTTAGTAGAACTCGCTCGTTCAAGTACATTTTTATTTAAGCATCTTACCGTCGTGCTTTTAACATATTTTTAAACAAGGAATCTTTTTGCAAGGAACATTTACTTACGGTTTGAGGGAGAGAGAAAAAACAAGGGTTATTGAAAAAGGAGTTCTGGCTTGATTTTTTTATTTCAAGAGGTTTTAAGGATCAATGAAGGATCGATCAATCGATCCATCGAACATCTTAAAGTTAGAAATAAGAAACTGGGGAAAGATTTTTCTTCGATGATTGAAAAGTAAACTTTGCTTTTATACTGAACATTTTTAAAGGGATTGTGTCGAGTACTTTATTCAATATGGCGAGTAGTTGCTGCTAAGCTACCCGGCATTGCACGGGTGTTTTAACTGGAAACCGGGAAGAGTTTAATTTTAATGTCTACATAGACATTAACTAAGCGCACTAATTAATCTTTTGGCATATCCGTAATATCTGTATGATGTGGATTTTTATAAACTAATGTTTTCTACAGCTTTCAATTTCAATACAACGACGCTTAGTTAGTGGGTTAAAGGGTTAATTATAAAACTATAATATTGCGAGTATATAACAATAATAGGACATAATAAATGGCTTAAAGGCTAGGTGAGGCAGTTTTTGAGGAATTCATCCAGATACCAAACCATTTTTAACGAACATTTCCCCTAGTGTTACCTACATCAAACACTCAATTTGTTTATCAAGTCTAACCCAGAAATTAACGAATTAATCTGTGAAACCAATCATGCACAAATAATGAAATGCGGGTTACGATAGGAGATTACATTTTAGATATTAATATTATAAAAGTATACGTTTAACTCTCCCTTTAAAGGCCTGAAGCCACGCGAGGTAGGGAAGTTAAAGTTTAATTCGGTAAATGGCGAAAACCCTCTTTTTAGCCATATCGTAGTATACGATAGGCTCTTAGTTTGACCCGAGCCGTCCGTCCGTAGTAGTAGTAGTAGTAGTGGCCGGGGTTGTCGCTTCGTTATCGTCAGATTTTAGCTTAAAAGGAACTTTATATTACCACAACCCACCCATAGGGGTTACTGGGCTCGGTTAGAGATTTAATTTTAATTAAAATTTTTCCAGGTCAGACCCGGGATTCGAACCCGGGCCGCTGGCGTAGCAGACAAACTTTCTACCCACTCAACCATAGAGACTTGATAGAAACCTCGAGTTTTTTATTATTTATTCCTATCTCTAAAATGTCGGGGTGATGTGGGGTGGGGTACCTCTTAATCTGTGGGGTGGGAAACTTTTGAATTTTTATCTGTGGGGTCGGATACTTATGAATTTGTATGTTTGGGGTTTTCATATTTATTTTTTTTATGTATGTGCTAATTAAATAGATAACGATTTTCCCCGTTTCCTCATGTGGTTCGTTCTCGTTCGGTAGCTATCGTCATCTATGTTATGTTTGACTGGAACGTTTTGGCGGTTAATTCAAATGTGGGTTTAGACAGAGCTAACATAGTGTTAAATGGGCGTTATGCGTCTGATCATTTTAGCATTGCTAAAGGTAATTCGAGGGGATAATCACTAAAATGCGTAATCACTATAACTAAACTTTCTCTTTCAAAAGTTTCTGGGCATAAGTCCTTGTTAGAAATTTATAAGATGCGATAAGTGTGCATCGGCATAAGTCTATGTTGTAAACTCATCGAGGGGATTATCACTAAAAACTATCTGTTCTTCGATTCGCCGGAATATTAGAATTACAGCATAAATAAATTTATACGGTTATAATTTAATCACTGTTTAGAGTAGGGAATTGAGGGGCTATTCACTCTGATTTTATGCACGGTAAATCATTTAAGCATTGAAAAAGATAGCGCTATTCACTCATTAGGGTAAGGTATAGAGGGGTTATCCACTCGTTAGGGTAGGGTATAGAGGGGCTATTCACTCGTACGATATGGCTACTATTACGAGCCCTTGGGCCGTCTTGTTTTGATATAGAAATAAAATGGAGAAGGGAAGACGGACGGACGCTCTTCTCGTTTCCGCAGTTCCGATCACGAACGGCAACGGCAGCGGCGGGGTCAAATCGCGTTAAAAACGCATCACCAAAAATAAGCCAACCGTTATAAGAAAAAGCAACGGACGGCAGCAACGACGGGAACAAAATTTGCGGAAGGAAAAGCTTCCCTGAGAAATATACTAGGACCAAGGCTTAAGATAGAGCCTAACTTGCTAAATAAAAGCAGACTTGCCATATTCGGCAAAACGTTTATTAAAAATACCATTAACTCAATTTGTTTTTATTAATTATCTCATTTGTGGGTATGAAAATTAGTCCTGGTTGATTTATAAAGGCTAAGCCTAAAGGTCATCGGGGGTTAGCGCCACTTTGGTCTAAGACATGCTGAGAAATAAGGCGGTACTGACCTTGTGGTCACTTGAGCTAATTAATTAAAAACGTTACAAGGATAACAATTTTAAGTGACCAAAATCCAGTTTATAATTCAAGTGTCCAGTTTAAAAAAATCCCTATTTCCCAGCGTTGTCCAAGACTAAGTTGACGTATCATTCATTCTTAGTCAAGGAAAAAAATATCACGGCGTAATAATATTGGTAAGAAAAAGTGGCAGTAATGTCTTTTCGAATCCTAGCTTGGGTTCAGAACCGTGCCTTGTCGTTTGCCCTTTTGACCCCAGACCAACAGTGATCTCGGGAAAAACACGAGACGGCCGAACCAAGCAACCAACCATCCAAACCCCAACGATTCCTATGACCTGAACACGTCATTCCCTTAGCGCCCGGTCTTCCAGTGTCAACCCAGTTTCGGGGAGACATGGATGGCAAAGTCAGTCAGTCCATTGGCGTAAAAATAAGTTTCTAAACGGTATCAGGGGCCCTCGAGAGAAGCAGCCAGACCAGAGAAACGAAAGCATGCAGGACTAGAAATCCCAAGAGAGATGAGCTTTTCGCACAACACATAACACGAGAGGATAGACGCAAGAAGTGATATCTAGTTTATTAGGGAGAAGGTATAAGACGCCTAAGTATTCGCGCGACATAGTCCCAGTCCTCCTTTCAAAATACAAGGGGGGACGTAAAAGGCGGCAGCCGGGCTATTTCGCCTATCCTCAGTCGGAAAATACGTAATTTTCGTCATTCGCGTCGTGCTGACGTGAGTTTTCAAGAGCCAATGAGATGCTGGTTGTAATTTAGAGGCGGGGATTAACTCCGGACCTACGTTTGGACTGGAGATAAAGTTAGAAATGTGGCGAATTTATACCTTCCCTCTAATAAACTAGATATCACTTCTTGATAGACGTGAATGTGAATGCGACGATATAGCACTAGTGTGATTTTGGGAAAGAAAGAAAAAGATTTCTGGCGCTCGGAGTTTTGACTTAAATAATCTTGCCTAGCTCATCATCGTCGACGGCTTTTCAAGAAAAAAAGTAAAAAGAAGGGGGAGCAATGTCAATTTCAAGCCAAGATACCATTTAAGATGCAGGGTTGCTTGTTTTAAAAATAAACGATACAATGGCGCGAACCTTGTAAACGAAAACCCGAAATAGCTCATCCCTAGTGGGCTCTTAAAAACTTTTATTATCTATTTTATTTTTTTTTTTGTGTCGGTCGGTTTTGTTACTCAACTCTACATACAATTTACGTAAAAGTTACAACCAAGGTATTCCCCGCCACGAACGAGATGTTCTCTTTGTCTTAGTTAAATTAGGGTTAAGACGTAGGCTAATTAATATTCATTTAGGATAGTAGTTTAATTACGCGTAATCCACAGCATTAGGCCTAGCTAAAACGCTGCCTTTGTCTCATATACCTAATTTAGGGTTAAATATGAAGACCTGGGGGTAGCAAGAGCTAAGCCTAATCTTTTTTAAGGCGTAGTTTAAACTTCTAAGCTTAAAACCCATATCCTTCTTATAAATTAGGCCAAAGCGTTTAATTACGCTTAACCCACAGAATTAGGCCTAAAACGCTGCCTTTGCCTCATCTACCTAATTTAGGGTTAAGACGACGATCTGGGGTAAACAAGAGCTAAGCCTAATCTTTATTCAAGGCATAACTTATAAGCCTAAAAAACGCCTATGCCTCTTCAAAAGTAGGCCTAAGTATTGGTTGTCTCACGCTATGAATATCAAAACAAAGCATAGAGGTTAGGATCAAGAGCAATATTAACAAATTCGGGTGATCGGAAAATATTTGAGCTAACTTTTGTTAAAAAAAAAAACACATCCATAGGATGAAGACCGCAAACTAACTTTATCTGGGAGCAAACTTTTCTAGCTCTAATTAGACTGGAGACTGACAGAAAACGGGAATGAAGAAAGGTGGAGGGGGGAGAGAAGAGAAGAGAGGAGAGAAAAAATTAGTTCTCCAAAACTATTTGAGAAAGAAAAGCTAAAACGAAAGAGAGAGAGAGAGAGGAGGAGGAGGATGAGGAGATATCGGAGATGGGCCCCGAAAATAGACGAAAAGTCTAGCGTGGCGCGGAAAAAAAGGTCTTCGATGGAATGTTGGTGTAGATTAAATTGAAGCCAAAAAGCGACTACACACTCCTCCACCCTCTTATTGCAAAAGTACATTAACACCGAAGTGATAAAACACTGTCCTAAAAACTTTCCTGTCCATATTAAAATCACCAATTACTTACAAACATTTATGGCAAGAAATCTAAAATACTTTTTGACTAAAGGCGTATTCTATTTATTTCTCTGGGGTGCTCTCAGAGCGCCCTGAAAAACCTTTCCCAGTTCCAATTATAGATCTAGATCAACTCGTGCTCAGATTTTCAGTTTCCCATTTACCAAGCGCTCGACCCGAGCGAGAACCACTAGGAACTCATCACTGTACAAAGATAGCGTGCAGTCAAGTGTTGCCAGTCATTTGCGAGTGCGACAGATTTTTCTGAAAAGGCTTATAGTATTTTGGCTAGATTCAGAGATCATTCAGTTCCAAACCTGCAGGATATGCTCTCACAAATTACTGGCTTCCAATGCCGGACTTTATGACGTAATTGAGCAAATCACCGTTGTTCTCAGAGCAGATAAATAAATGGAATATACAAATTATGAAAATATACATCTTCGGCGTTAATCTACTTTTGGGCATGGTTTAGTGTGCTTGCATCCTACATGTTAGCGATAACGGCGAAAAAGGGAGAGGATATTTGGTCGTCGGAGGGCCAAAATGGGGATGGATAAGACGGGATTTTCGAGATGGTATAGGAGAAAGGGGGGGGGGTGACCTGGGGTAAAGATGGCTTCTTTTTCGGGGGTCATGGTGCCAGAGGAGGACGAGGCCTAGCTGCCATTTAAGACCGAAGATTCTAACTACGGCACGGAGGGCCTATAAATATTGAAGACTGAAGTGTACGCTTACAGATGAAGTGCAGCTGTTTCGAAGCGCGAAAAAATATATATATAACGTTGTTCAGGGGATAAAAGCGCGCTCGAAATAAGAGAGAGCCCCTCTTACCCTACCCTGAAAATAGGAAGAGGACCACACGTCCGAAGAAATGGAACTAATACCGCTGGCTACAGCCCTTACAAGATGTCAAGGTTTCGAGGGGGTGCAGGCGAGTCACGGTTTTCTATCGTCCCGTTAGGCCTATTACCGCGTCCCGCCTTTATTTACGTTGGTTCAAGCTAATTAGATAAGTGATGGCCGTGTACATTCCGAGAAATGCTAAAAACAACGGCTATAAGTCAAAAACCATACAGCGAGCATATCGCGATTTAAAACAAATCAATAACAGAAACTTGTTGACTGGCCGCGTTCCGTTCCGTTTCATAGCCAAGGCTTAATTTAACATTTGTGGGGTTCTAAATATTTGCAGATATCTTTCGTTCGTTACAACCAAGCCCTTGATGTCTATCAGACTTCGGAGGGGCTAATCACTCTCAGATTGGGGATTAGACCTAACGTACCATGTAACTAAGAGGGAAAGACACGGGGGTAAAGCCTTTCATCTCGCTTTTTGGCGCCTGCGCTGTAGTCTTTTTCTATCAAGAAAATGCGCAGATACGGATGGCAACGTATCAACCCCTTTGTATGTCCCAAAACTGAGGCTGGCCTACCCCATTCTTTACATCGAAAACGTCTATGGTTGCCTAAGGTTCTCTCAAGAAGCGATATCTAGTTTACTAGGGAGAAGGTATAAGATGCCTAAGCATTCACGAGCCATAGTCCCAGTCTCCCTTTCAAAATACAACAGGGGGGACGTAAAAGGAGGCCGGGCTCTTTCGCCTCTCCTCAGTCGGAAAATACGTGAGTTTTCAAGAACCAATGAGATGCTGGTTGTAATTTAGAAGAGGGGATTAACTCCGGACCTACGTTTATTTATTTATTTATTTATCAAGTATACATATTCGCTAAGCCTTTTTTTGTCTAGGCTTCTATGCAAATAGAAAAAAGAGTTATGTATGAAAAAACATGTAATTATGGAGCAAAAAAAAAAAAAAAAAAAAAAGGAGGGGAATGGGTGAACAAAATTTTAAGAATTTAAACTATAAAAAATAGAAACTTTTTGACGAAACGTGTGACGATTTTGAAGTTGAACTAAATTAGATGGGAGATTATTCCAGTCATGAATGGCAGTGAAGGTGACATGATTGAGGCGAAAATTTGATTTAACGAGAGGCTTAACCAATTTGAGGGCGTGACCACGGGTGATGGTTGTGGATTTGGTGAAAAATTCACTTGTTTCCAAATCAAGGCGGCCGTGGAAAAAGTCGTGTAAAAGGCAGAGATTGTTCACGCGATGTCTTAAAGAAACTGATTGAATCCGCAATGCAGCTAGGCGATCGGGTGCGGGAAGTCTAGATATTCGTTGCGGAAGCTTCGAAAAAGCATTTTGAGCCTTCTGCAAGATCTTGGCATCACCTAAGAGAGATGGTGTCCAAATCGGAGAGAGATGGTGTCCAAATGGACTGGAGATGAAGCTAGAAATGTGGCGAATTTATACCTTCCCCTTAGTAAACTAGATATCACTTAGTTTGGTTCTCTGTACTGGAAGGTGGCTAGTCCCTCGGACGAAGATTAATCTAGGAGATAAGATACCCAACACGATTATGGGTGGATGTAGGCAATCTTTAGAAAAATCTCAAAATAAAAGGCAAAAATTATGCGTGATGAACCGGCGCGTATAGTAAATAAAGAACCTGTTTATTCTTTTTCGCCCTACGGGGGAATAATTTTCAATTAAGAGTAAAGACTGTTTAAAAGCGATACTCTTCACGGGCCCGTGATTATAGAAGCAGCCAAGCTCCAAGGAATAAAGCAAAGAGAGATGAGAGAAGAGAAAAGAAGAAGGGAGCTTCTGGGTTGATGCCAGCCCAAGCAAGCTATGTATATTATCAGCACATAGGAAGCGCCTATTTTCGGGGTTTCTAAACTCTAGTCAGTCACTAGCGTTGTTTTTTATACATAAGCTTAAAACCATTATAAAATAGGTTAAACCCGAAGTTTTCGAATGAATAAGAATACTCATAAACATACAAAGCTAGGGCTTCCAAAAATCTCAGTTCACCAAATCGTTCTCATATGCCCTTTGTTATTGAAATGATTAACCTTTAACAGTTAACCCTTGCCTTAAATAGAGTATTTTTGTTTGGGGGAGGAGCTAAGATCGGTGACATCATTCTCGCAGCCACAATGGTGGGTTGAATGCGGAAGGAAAGCTGAATTCCACCAACACGGCCGCCAGAACCGTGGTAATTAAGACTTATAGAAGGGTGTGACGTACTACTTAGCCAACTGAAATCTCTCTATACAGAAAAAATGGATACTACTCTTAATTCAAGGGAGAGGCGACGGCGTAGTTCTAAAAAGGCGCTACTAATTCTTGTCAAAAGAACTGAACTAAAACGAACCAAGAACGTTTAAACCCTTCTTTGCTCGATGTTCTCCTTTGTTTTGAGAGATGATTCGGACATAGAGCCTTTGTTACGTGAGAATTGTCATACGTCTTATCTATCCTTGTACACGTATGTACAAAACATAGAGAAATCATTTCTTTCATCAACAATTTTGATAATTTCGCCTTAATTAACGCTGCCGAACTATAATATAAAAAAGCTGCTAGTTTTTTATATATATATAATCTCAAGGAACGTTTATATCTAAAAAGGATAGGGAAGGAGGATAAAAGCTAGACTCGGGGCTAAAGTTATCTAGAATTTCCATCTCGCCATGCAGCGAGCGTAACAACTTTTAACGCGACTGTCACGCCCTGAGGAGAAAGAGTTGAGAGAAGTTCTATTACGAAGCTCTCAATCTCTTCCAACGCCTTTTTAGCTACCATAGCTACCACCACATCATGCATCCCCCGGGCATCAATACATCTCCCCAAGAGCTATCTACATTGACATATAAAAAACGTATACAACACTCAGTCGCTAACCCTAAGTTGTTTCATTTTCCAACTCCATTTCTAAATTTTAATGGTTTTTCGTTTACTCCAGCGTTTCGAATGTGTAAATATTTGTCTTCTTGTAGTTACTATCCTAATAAAAACCGCCTCAAAATACAGGGTGTTTCTTATAACCCTGGTATAAATTAAAGGGGATGTTCTTTGGGCGATTTGAGTCTAAAATGCAACTTCTATCTTCATTTTGCCCTAAGGGACACTGTTTTCTAGTTATGATTGGAGTGTTTTACGGATGACCCCTTAAATTTAATTAAGAAACTAAACTAGACAATGATTTCTAATTAAATAAAGGGTCATACCTAAAATACACATAAATCATAACTCGAAAACAATGTTCCTTGTGGCAAAATGGAGTTAGAAGTTACATTACCGACTCAAAATAGATTTCCCAAAGAACATCCCCCTTAATTTATGGCAGACGTATTAGGAACACCCTGTATGTAAGAAAAATCAAGCAATCAATAAACCTATAGTGTAATAAGTGTTTTGGGCTGGGATTTAAATTACATCGAATAAATATTTAAATAAATCGATTCATAGTAGACCAATAACCCTTCCCCTCCAACAAAAAATGGGCGCGAACTGCATCTCATTACTGTTTATTTAAAACTATGCCTGCACTTGATGTAGATAGCGTGGCAATTAAAACAGAGATAAACACGTAAAGTTCGTTCATCGCCATTGAGAAAGTACTTTGAAATTATTATTATTTTTTAGTTTCCCAATCTCTATTTGGGAAACTGCCTAACTTTTAAGTTAGTAAATAAGTCTAAGCGGTATCTCTCTTCAGACCACTCGTCTTTCCGAGGTTCTGTCTTCCCTCTGTGTGTCCTAAATAGTCGGGGAAACATTTCTAAAACGTCATCAGGATGCAAAGAGCGAAGAGAGAGAAATAGAGAGCATGAACGCTGGATCTCTAAAGGGACTGGTAAACGGGATACATTTTTCTCTATAGCACGTTTGCTTTGTACAAAAAAGTCGTTAAAATTTTTTTCAATAGGTTTAAGAAGAATCACGAGAGACCGAATGGCCTTGAGTGTTCCCAAATTCTCAGCCCCCATCCCTACCCTCGGTTTGTACAGTGTAAGGCGGGCGTTTTCAAGTCCCATTAGAGATCCAGCGTTCATGCAAAGAGATAGGAAAATGTTGGGTCTCTATTTCGAGACGGTAACACACACACATAAGTTCCTACGTCTAAAAAACAGAGCAACGACAATCCTCTACAGTTTTAGGTGGATCGGCTAATTGGAAAGATACTTTTTTTATACCACCACCACCACCACAAGCACCATCACTTTTCTTACGGTGACAGATGATTTTTTTATTCGTCGCGACCTAACTCGAGCGTAACAACCACAATGGAGAATTGTTTTCGTCGTCGACACTCGGGTGGAAAAGAAAAGACAAATGAAAAAGGGGACAAATTCTTAAGCCTAACTCGCGATATCGACGATTATAAATGATGGGGCCCGACTAACTAATCCAAATTTTAACTTAATTGTTTTTAAAATAGTTAATTTGGCACGTGGAAAACGTTTTAAAAACTGTTTACATTGGAGTAAATTATATCATTGGTAAAAGAGGCTTAGAATAAGCCTTGAAAATTAAGTTTTCCAAGTTGTTCCCGGACTAAGTAATCGAAATTTAAACTTAATTGCACTTAAAACAGTGGCAAACCTTTGAAAAACGGTTTACACTGATATAAATATATGTAATTGGTAAAAAGGGTTAGAATAAGTCTTGAAAACTAACTAAGTTCTTCATCGGAGTAAGTAATCAAAATTTGAATTAAAACAGTTGATTTCGCACGTTGCAAACGTTTAAAAAAACGGTTTAAATCGGCGCAAATATATCATTGGTAAAAAAGGCTTAGCACGCGCGTCTTGAAAATGACGACCGTGTCAAATCATGACCCAACTCAATCACATGGCGACGCGCTCTCGAATCGAAACAGACAGACAGACAGCGAGCGACAAGCGCGCGCGAGAAGTCTAATCTGTCGAGATTACTAAAGGAAGGTGGACGTATCTGACATTTTCTAGCCGCTTTTTTATCAAAATAATATAAAGTATCACTGGGTTCGAGACTATCTCTCCCCCTAGATCATAGCTAGATCCGTTTCCCCGTGTCTCTATATACTTCTGGCTTTCTAAATCTCACTCGCTCTTAAAATGTGATTTCAAAGATTCATCCTACTCCATCTTCACTCGTCAAGGAAACTAGACAGGCACGTCGCCTAAAGAGAAAAGATTGCGACTAATTTCTCTTCTTAAGAAGTGGGAAGAGAAAAAGAAGACACTTGGACTTTGAGCGCGCGTTACATCTCTCTCCCTCTCTTTGAAGTCTAGTGTGGTACACACAGATTTTTCACAATAGTATAATACCAGTCTAGTAGAAAAAGACACCCACTCGGGGTTGCCCATTATTTTTTTGGGGGGGGGGCGCCATTTTTAAAGATGGAGGCGAGAATCGAAGCACAAAAGAGCCATAGGTCTTATTTGATATAGGGAATCAGTGTACTAAATATTAGAGAAATCGGTTGAAATGTGCGGAAGTTATTCTTTCATAAAGGTTTGTTTACATTTCTGGTCGCCATTTCATTCAAGATGGCGGCGGATTTGGGAAAATATTTCTTAGAGCGTGCCCACTACTTAAGAGTAACGTCCCAGCAAAATTTCAGCCTTCTAGAGATAAAAATGTTTTTGGTTATAAAAGATATATGTAAATCCAATGAAAAAAAGTTAGCGACTGGCATAATATTTAGTCTCAAAAATAAATGAGAAAAACGTATAAAGGTAATCAAATGATAATAACTTCATTTCTACTGGTAAATGCCCTGACAGAAAATAAAAAACTGAATTTAATTTTGCGATGACGTCATAACTGTGTCGTTATACGCTACTGTTTCTTTTTTAATGAAAGAAAACAGCTGCCAATTCCATCTCTCCATCTCTCACACCCCACGTAAATATAAAAGTAAGTTATAAATAAGAATAAATGAAGGCGCGACCCTACTCTACTCCTTCTGCCAATAGTTAATTAGTATGGATCTACCCCTAAACCAACCCAAACTTCATTAATTTAATCTAGGAAAAGTTTTACCTCGTTACAACTTATCAGCCACTATGATTATCATACAGGTAAAACCGGGGTATACGTTAATAATCTAATAAATTACTTATTAAAAATTAGTAATCAGTGAATAAATCAGTTAATTATGATGGTACAAAACGAAATTTTTGGTTATCCCCTCACAAAAAAAAAACGCGGCGCATAACTGAATAATAATAATTTATATAAATAATTATATCAGAACACGTGCTACTTAATATTGAACAATTTCTACCCTACAAGGCTAAGACAAGTTCTCCAGCGCTTTTACAAATTTGTTAAGAAAGTCTACGAGGTTCTAGAATGAGGCAGCCATACGTGCCTTGGCGACGTTATCTTATTCTGGAGGGTTGGTGGTCATAGGAAAGTAAAGAAACAAAACAAAGAAATAAAGAAAGAAGAAAAAACTTTATGGTATATTGGTTGATATACACTGGTGTATAGTACGTGTGTTAGATTATAGCGGGTAGTTTTCGTGTCTAGCCGTAAACCTAACTTAAACCGTTCCCTTCGTTTTCAGGGCCTTTGGTTTTGCCAGACGCTTTAATGATCAGGCAAGCACTTTGTTTCCAATCTCGATTCTCGCCTTGGCGAAAACTACCGTGACAAAAGAGCGTATCTTCTCTCTCTCTCTTTCTCTTTCAGTGGAGCCTTCCTTTCATTTAACTCTACATCAAATCAGTACGACCAGTTCGCATTGGTTCGTGATACGAAGTGTAAATGGAATTTCGATCTTTACAACTTGACGACCCGAAAAACACGTACACAGCATGGTAGGACGCCAAGCATTCTGCACTTCAATTTCGATAAACTAAAACTTCACTAGGCCTAGTACTTGTACGTGTTAAGTTAAAATCTAATTCGAAAAGGAAAACTTAATATTTTTCGAGGGCAAGAAGATTTCGGTCATGTTTTTGCGACAATTTTGCTTAAACTCTATTGAATAATTTTCTAAATCAACTTCATCAAGGTAATCTAACATCTGCGGCCAATTTCGGACAAAAACACAGCACCGTATAAATAAAATACTATGCAATAGAGAGCTTTCAGATGTGAGTGATAGTAGTACGTCACACCCTTCCAAGTCTTACCGCTGTTCTGGTAGCCATATTGGCCCGGGTGGTCTCAGCTTCATTCCTGCTTTAAAGAACCACCAATATGGCAGCGTAAATTATGCCACGAGACTGAGTCAGCTCCTCCTCCAACTGAAAGCTCTCTCTATACTCTTAAATGACATTAAGGGATTAAAAATAAATTCTTACATTAGAATTAACTCTCTTGGGAAGTGATTTGCTATAAGTAACCGTGGGTTGTAAGTATAGTACAAAAAGTTAACATATCCATCGATATCATAATGTCTTCCTAATACAGACCCTGGTCAAACAATAACTCTAGATAGGCGAATGGGTTCGACTAAACCTAACTTCCGCAATAGGCTAAGGCTAACACTATGAGGGGAAAGTGTCCAAAAACCTTGCAGTTTGCAGTTACCTCGGGGAGAGAGAGGACCTCTACTCTAGAATCAGAGGGACACTATAGTGGATTAAACTTAGAAAAGGAAAATCGTTCCCACGAGTACGAAGGAACGTCGTTCATTTAAACATATGAGCAAAGTTAGGGATGCCTTCCTTCCTTCATCACAAAGTATTTGTCTTGGGGGGAGAGAGAGAGAGAGCTCGATTAATCTAGCGCTCGGCGCGCGAATCTAATGTCGCTCGCGGCGAATGTCGGCTGCTTGGCTACCAAAAATCCCGTCGTCGTTGCCGTCAGAAAGCTCAGCTCGCTCGTTCTCCTCAATCCCTGGGGTCTCGTATATTAACCAACCGGGTCAAGATGGTATAAGGGTTATACATACGCATGCAGCACCGCTCCTAATATCGAGGACTTTCCTCGTGCCAAGGGAAATTCATTCAGAGAGTCAACCATTATTTCCAGTTAGTTCCATACAGCGGCAAGTTTTCACGAAAGGTTATTTTTAAATATATCTGAACGCTGTTCTTTTATTGGAACCTTCTGTAGTTAAGCGAGTGTCGTGTTCAAATGGTCTCCTAGCTAGATTTATATTTTGGTGAAATGAAACTGTTTCTATCTATAAAGATTAATGAAAAGATAGAGGGGTCTTTTACCGTTCCCCTAGCGTTGCCAGAGAGAAAGGCTAGCAGTTCAGTTTGACTAAGTACTTGAACAACACAGGGCCTGATAATACTGCACTGAAGTTCAAGAGCTCTGAGAGAGGGGTGAGGAACTTTTAGTCCCTGTATTGAAAACTACCTATACGCGCAGTAGATAATGAGTGTGCAGACCAAATGTTGCCAGCCATTTGTGACGTGTGCAATTCAACAACTATCTACCTACAACAGACTGCAAACCTTGTAGTTCTGTTCGATTCAGTGACCATTCAGTTCCTAACCTACAGAGATTCTCTAATAACCAATTACTGGCAACCATTAAGCGCGGTTAAAGTTAAGAAATGGCGGGAGGAAATTTCTATAGCCCCCTTTAGTCCATCCACACTATACATATTGAGGTTTTACCCCTCAAACATTATCTATTTCACAAATAGGCAGGCATAACGCCTAACTCGAACCACTAAGTTAACTTAGTCTTAATTTCTCATACTTTCTTCAATATTGTTTCAATAACAACATCACTCTAACAATATTCATTACTAATAACAGCACATAACCCTTTCCTTCAAATTAAAGAAAAACTTAAGAAAAATAAAGAGTTTTGCGAGAACGCGTAGAGACCTGAGACCTACCAAAATAGCGAACTTTCGTAAGTAACTTTGACGATTTAAGATCCCCTAAACCAAAACCCGAAAAAAGAAAAGATATTTCTCAAGCACACACATACGAAACGAAACTGGTATAAAAAAACTTGGTTCAGAAAAAAAGAGAGAGACTCATTGGCGAAACCGCCCGCTGTCATTCGACCTTAAGTATAGAAAAAAAGAACTTAACATTTTCCCTGGGACTAAATTTCACAGTGCACAAAATGAAAAAAAAAAAAAAAAGAAAACGCGTTTATAAAATACAGTAATGGCAATTGCCCGCCTTTGACAGTATTAAGTTCCTCAATATAAAGTTACACAGACGCCATCGTTGCAATATTGAAGGGAAAAAAGGCCCTAGAGATTTAAAATAAAAAAGAAAAGCCAATTCCATCCAAGAAGAACTATAGTAACACTATCAATCCGGGTGGCCACAAGAAATGTTGTTTGAAACTTTTTGAAAAAGGAACAAAAATATATCGTAATTTTTCACCATCATCTTGGAATGGTACTACCTGGTTCTCCAGTTAGGGTTAAGGAGCAGGGGAAGATTTTAGAAATTGGAAACTGCAACTACATACAAAAGAAAAGAATTGATAGCTTTAGGGCAATAAGACTTTACTTAAAGGTAATAAAAGATGGTTTGGGTTGAGATGAAGATGGTCAACCCAAAAAAGGTAACGCCCATTTTGAAAACCTAAACCGTTCCTACCTTCCTACACATGGTCTCCTGTATCAGAGGAAGAATTCTAGAGATTGCGTGATTACGATTAGACCTTGTGTTGCCGCCAACAACAAAAAAAGGAAAGTTCGATAAAAGATGTCTAGGAGAGGGGGGGGGGGTACTACACTCTTGTTATGGGTACTGATACTGGTACTTGTGAAAAAAAGCCATCGAAGGCTCCTGGCAGAAGGCAGATAGATAAGTCAGATTATTAAGGTTTAGCTTAGCTGTTTAGTGTTGGGGTTGGCACTAGAATTTAAAAAAAAACATTTTCTAGAGTCATTATTTCTTTCTAGACTCTTTTAGACTGGTGTGCAGACGACAGACACCAATCTTCCTCCGCATCCAATCAAAATAAATGGAAAGGAGCTATAGGTTTCCCCAAAATGACGCGCGAAAAATTCCAGGACGCCACGCTACGACTAGCGAAAACAATGGAGAGGAAAAACACATATTAAATAAAAAAGGAACGCTGAGCTGTATAGTTGAAATTGGTAAAAAAAAAATAAATCACAGACACTATTCATTTACTTCAGACTGATCTAGCGTGAAGCGTCAACTCAAACAGAGGCGTTAAACAGTTGGGAGCCAAGAAAATTCGCGACAGTTATTTCTCGAGAAGCATTCCCAGCCAGAATTCGTAGAATTATAACAAAGGCTTAAAACAATCGCAACTAATTATTATTACATTGCTTCCCCGAATAAATAAATAAATAACGGGGTTCACACAACTTTTGGAAAACAAATTTCCCTGAGATTTCCAGGTTTTCCCCATATACTTCCCTGAGATTTCCAGGTTTTCCCCATATACTTCCCTGAATTTTCCAGGTTTTCCCCATATACTTCCCTGAATTTTCCAGGTTTTCCCCATATACTTCCCTGAATTTTCCAGGTTTTCCCCATATACTTCCCAGGTTTTTCCCGTATATGGAGTATCCTATGGAGCAAATGTTAACGGAGGGGTTAAACATGACTTAATAGTAATCATAATCAAAGGACATCCCCGTATCTACAAAGTATAGTCAGATGTTAATCCTATGGAGGGTATTTTTATGAACATTTGGCTTAATTACTAGGCCCCTGTTTGACGCAAATTTCCCTGAATTTTACTAAAAATCCGAAATTTCCCTGAGTTTTCCCTGAGGTTTTTGTCAACTATTTATTTCCCTGATTTTTCCAGGTTTTTCCGGTTTGTACGAACCCTGAATAAATACACAAATCGACATGTTTTTAACGTAAATTGGCTTGGGAGAAACTATATTTCCAATTCCTTCTTTCCAGAATGGTAAAAAAAAATGGTACCCAAGTTTCTTTGGAGGTAAGGTTAAGACTCCCCGTAGAGTGACCGTTCCACCTGGGTCACCACCATCTATACAATAAATTGCTCAAACGGCTGCCCAAAAGCAAAATACAAAAGAATAGAATCGGGGGAATATGAAAAATAAACGTCTTCCATTTACAGTCAGAAGAAATGACGAGAAGAAGAAGAATGAAAAAGAAGTGAAGGTCCCGGCACCTCGTGTGATTCTTCGTCAAAGACGCGGCGGCGAAGAATGGAATGGATAGAGAACAGAACAAGAAGTGAGAAACGGTCTCTCTCTCAGAGAGAGAAGTTGAGAAACTCACAAAAGCTAAAAAACACCCCTCAGAATAAAAAAAAAAGTATATTTCGTCGAAAATTTCACGGGGATATAGACATGGCAGACGCCTATCTTTCGCTCTAGAACTAGCTATGGATTAATAACATTCTATGCCAACATACCGTCTCTCTCGTCAAAGAGATGGAAGGGACGTTCTTCTTAAAAATATATATATATAATCCCTACAATTTTTTAGACTTTTTAGTCTAAAAGGAGTAATAACAGGGTGCCAACCAACTACAGGAACATTTAGACGGAGAAAGAAAAGATTCAAAAGACATTTTACACATTCGGGGGGTCTAAGAGACGCTAGAACTAATCTTTTGTCGAACATTTGAACCCGGCCATTTAAAGAAGTCGGGAAGTAAGCGCAGAGAAGCGGAAGAAGAAGCTCCGCTCGGGGTGTTTGTATGTATCGAACAAATGCTAGAAACTTTTCAAAAATTTCATGTCAAAAAAACATGATTGACAGTTACTTCGTCAACGGGGGTAGAAAAAAAATCGTAGAAAAATATATATCTTTCACGCGTGAATTCATTGTCTAGCGTAGGAAAAGGTTTCAAATTTCGATATAAAATATTTTATTTTTTAAAAAAAAAACGTCTGAAAACTGAAAGAAACTTGGATGAAATGAAAATAAGCGTTAGATAGTCTGCGTAGACAGAGAGCTAAGCCTAATTTCTGCACTTTTTTTACTTAGAAATAACGACGAACTACTCAACAGGAAATCTGGTCGGAAAACTCAAAAGGCGTCGCGTTGCGTCATTCCACGAGAATTTGTCTTCATAATAAAAACGATGTAAGTTCATAAGATATGTTCCATAAGTTTGTCACTGGTTACAAACTGGAGCTTGTTATGAAGTGAGTGACGTAGGTCATAGGATTCGAGGTAAAGCAACGCCTGGTGAGGCGCTGTCGAAGGCCTAATTAGTACAGACTAAACAGGAAGATGGAAGTCCTGCAAAATTAACCGAGAGTGTATCCATTCAATTCTCGCTTCCGTCGTTCTCGAACTAGCTCGAGCTGCAAGTCCTCAAACACTACAAAGTATAGGTAGTGTAAAACTTATGGAAAATATCTTATAAAGTTATGACTATAGTGAAGAACAAACATTGTGTTTATAAAGAAAGGAATGCAACTCTGAATATCCTTATTAGGCAGCCAAGACAACAAACCACAATACCAGACGGACGAAAACCCAAACATGCCAGAATACTAATAATTTCCGTAAAGAAAAGAAAGAAGAAAAAATAAGTGAAGAATTTTCTTTTTCCGTATAAATTGTCGCGATTCACCTCAATCATCATCCTTAAAAAAGAGTGGCAAGGACACCTTATCTCCCGGCTCATCATCTACCCAAGTTCTTTCATTTTCTGTTCCCCCTCTGTACCGCGCCCAGCGATAAAAAGAAGCCATAATTTATCTTCGGGTACATAATCCCTTCATTAAGGGGGTCGAATTTATTATAGCCAGTAAAGCATCCTTGTCGAGAGGAAGACGCCAAGAGCAAACATCTCTCGTTAAAACAAAATTTACGGTCTTGGGGTCACACGCCTAAGGGGTAACAGCGCCCCATCATGCCACGCACCCCCTCCTCCTCCTCCTTTGTCAAGTGGGAAGTTGCGGTATGGGTACAGTCACTGGTGGTCTTCCTGGACACGAATCATGCCACGAGAGAAAAAAAACATGGCGACCAAGGCCAATAGATTCGAAAATGTCCAAAATACAAAAAGTTTGTTTTCATCTTAGTATTCACTAAACAAGTGCTATTAATCATACACGCGCCCTTTAGACAAAATTTAGTCCAAGGCTTAAGGAAGATTGAAGGGTCACGTGACGCTACTAGACAATTAATTGTAAGTAGCGCTCACAAAATTTTAAAAATGAAGACGAGGCTTAGGAACTCAGGAAGATAGCCACAACGGGATTTTATAAATATAGTTTTCCGTCTAGAATGATTCACCATACCCCTTCCCCAAGGAGACCAGGCTACTTGGAGGGCAAAAGTACAGACTATTTTGTCCTCCAAATAGTCTGGTCTCCTTGTGCAAGTAAATGGTATGGATCATCCTCGCCTGAAAACTATGTATTGGTAATAATAACAATTCAAGGAATACAGTCAAGTGTCCTCGATGAGCTTGGTGTGTAGAGCAGAAGAGTTTAGCTTTAAGAAAGGGAAATTTTAAACGTTGGTTACTTATTTATTAACTTAACTCTAAAACCTTGATGAAAATAACCGAGTTATAGAAGAAAGGATAAAAATAAAAATTAAATTCATTTATCTTCCGGTTGTATAAAACAAACGAACCGAGAGAGGGATTAAGGACATTTCCTGCTTGACTTAAAAAAAGCTGTCACTTAAAAAACTTATCAGGAGACAATACAGTTAAACCCTTCCTTTCCCATCAATATTCAAAACTAACAAAATTCTAAAACATCTCTACATAAGTTTACAAAAATGTATTCTATAAGCTAAGCATGACACAAGCTATTACTCTTTGTTAAAGTACCACCAAGCAGTCTTTTGTCCACCTGCAGTATGTATTGCTGTTGTTGTTTTAAATTATGCTTAATTAGGGGACGTTTATCATAAAGCTAAAATGTTATGGGTTCAAAACAGGAAGTGATATCTAGTTTACTAAGGATAAGGTATAAATTCACCACATTTCTAGCTTTATCTCCAGTCCAAACGTATAGTAGGTCCGGAGTTAATCCCCGCCTCTAAATTACAACCAGCGTCTCATTGGTTCTTGAAAACTCACGTCAGCGCGACGCGAATGACAAAAATTACGTATTTTCCGACTGAGGAGAGGCGAAATAGCCCGGCCTCCTTTTACGTCCCCCCCCCCTTGTATTTTGAGAGGGGGACTGGGACTATGGCGCGGGAATACTTAGGCATCTTATACCTTCTCCCTAGTAAACTAGATATACCTTCTTGTTCAAAATAAGGCACTTTCTGAAATACACATAAAATATAAACTCATGATATCTACCAACCAATTTGGTTGACGAAAGGGGTGGTGAAATTGTCCGGGCGGTAACCTCCTTTAAAACAAAACAGAAAAAAACCCCAACGAAAAATAAAAAAAATCCTACGAATCAGGTGACGTAAAAAGTCATTTAGAAGGAGGTGGTGGCTGGGAGAAAAAAGTTCTAAAAGAACGGGAGGCAAAAACTCATTTTTACATCATCAACGGAGACAGAGAGAGAATGGTATCTTCTAGCAAAAGCTACAATGACAGAAAAAAAAATAGGGAAGCATCCATCTGAAACAAACATGCCGGAGAATAATGGGGTATTGAATAGAATAGAAATAGTCCTGGTTAAACTATAGGAGGGTTTAGGGAAGGGTATGGTCTAGTCTGGTCTGGTGTCCAATGAGCGTGCAATGAGAAGATACATAACGACACCGAGATGATGTTGATGTATAAAAAAACACCAGGAGGATAAACAAGATGGCCCCGGCCAGATTACACTTTTGCGCGCCCTCTAGTGACTAGAATTAGTATTACTATATTCATTGACCCCGACAAATTTATAATTTTCAGGTTTTTTTCCATTGTTTATAAAATAGCATTCCGATTATGAATAAAACCAATCTAGTAAGAATTTGGTTTACAGTTTAATTAAATAAGTAATTAACTGTAGTGTTCAAGTCTTGGTGGATTAATTAGGCTAGATATACTAATCAATATCCAAGATTTATTCTACCATATGATTATGGTCATTCGTTACATTGGGTGGCAAGGATGCCGCTTGAGTGCGGATAAAGAAGTGAGGAGTGTTCTCTCCTATACGCGATGTACGAGGTTACCTCCCATTTTAAAATGTGAGTAGTTTTTGGTAATCGCCATCTAGTGAGCGAATTCTGTACTTTGATTTTATTCCGTATTTTAAAAATGGCCGCGGACAACAACAATCTTTATGACACAGAGTTAACCCTTTGTCAGGTCCCGAATGAAGTTTGCAAACCCACGATCTCCACTCCCTTAAATCCCTATCACTACTTTTACAGCCAAGAACGGAACATGTTCTACCCCAGCTTGCCATTTTTATTTTTCAAAACTTACTAATTACCAATGAGAATTAAAAAATATGTTCAAATCATCGGATTCACCGAGCCAAAGGATTTCAGACGGTGGTTTTGAACTTCCTGCTTTTGAACGCTAGATGGCTTTAAACACCGACGTTTAAAGAGACAAAAATACCGAATTTTACGCTTTACTTCGACGCTAGATGGCGGTATCAAAAACTACTAAGACGCAATGGCAGCCCACCTTTAATTTGCCTGGTAAACGACGTATATCTCATGCTTAGAAAATGGGGGTTACAATCAATCATATCTGAGGATGGGGCGCCATCTAGGTTGTGTTTGGAATAGGCGGGAATTACGAATATAGCAATACTCTCCCGTGAGATTAAAACCCAGTGACTGTATGAGTCTTAAGATAATGTGAGGGTTTAACAATAAAATTCGAAGATCATTGGCAACTTGTAATATTGCGCTATGCATTTGTAACAGTTTGGTTGAGCTAAATGAGGTAGATTGTAATTCAGATTTAACTTTGTTTAAGTCACTATTTTATACTGTCCTTTATGAGGTTATTGTTATTGTGGTGAAAAGTTTGTTTAAAGTCATTATTTATACTGTCCTTTATGAGGTTATTGTTATTATGGTGAAACGTTTGTTTAAACTCATTATTTATACTGTCCTTCATGAGGTTATTGTTATTATGGTGAAAACTTGGTTTAGCTGCTGTCTCATAGGTTGAGCCTTTCAGGCGCTCGTCTGTTTCGGAGTGGGTTGCGGCGAATTGGTGTCGCGGATGTGGTGGTGGTCCTTGGGACCAGTGACCCTCGCATTAATTATTATTTTACCGGTCCCACTATAAATTAAATTTCTAAAATGGTGAGAATAAAAAGCACGTAAAGACACAAAAGTAAAGAAGCTGAAAATTGTAATTGAATTTGAATTTTTTACTGTAGGAAAAAGTAGCATATAACAATCCATAACAGTTAACTTTTATTTCTTATCACAATTTTTCAACTAGTTGCCACTAAATATCAATCAACATGTCTAATGATATTTGAAGTTCTTAATCCTTTTCTGAACTAGCCTTATTCCTTATTGCATTTTCCATAAATTCAGCGGCAATATCTTCTCTCGCTATCAGTAAGCCAGATCAAAATCTTGTAATGTGACCATGCACTACTGAGAAATACGACTACTGACAACTAGTACTGGCTATGGTCTAGACTGTCGACTACAAGAGACTCATTCTAGAGTATAGACGCTAGACAAGATCAATAGTCAATAGAATACAAAACTTTTGTAGGGAAGTTGTAGCCAAGGAGTACTAACTACCTAGGAGTAGAATTGGTAGAAAATGTGTTGAGCTAGAAAAATTCTAAAATGGAACCCCGAATTTATAAACTGGTCCCACCGTCTATTTTTTCCAAAAACCCTAATTAATAAAGTGCTCCCTGATACCACTGACCCCAACTTTTGGAATAAATAAACTGGTCCGAGCAATTAATCACCGCCTCCTATATGTAATATAGGAGGCGGTGAATTAATAAACTGGTTTGGGACTTGTAAACCTGTCTTATTTCCTACCCTGTAGTGACGAGCCCATGATGTAAACAATAAAGATGGCCGCGAGCTACGAGGTTTAAGCCTCGGTCTTTAGTGTATCGGGGAGACGGGGGACTCGGGGTCCGAGTAACGGGAGTTTCTGAAGCGTTTGCAAATCTTATTTAAATTTATATTTTTATTATTATGTAACCGATTTATATTACTGAACGAATTGTACCTTATACTGTAGCAGACCTTGTTAGTTAGGCGAAGGTTTTTCAACTGTTGCTGATATTTAACTAGTTATCCCACCGCATGGATATTTTAAAATCCTTTCCTAACATTCGAATAAGGTACACACTTCGGCGTATGAGCCTGAGGTTAGGAAAAAACATTGCTTTGATGACGATGGCCTAGGTTGCCAAACTAACAAAAAATTCTTGGCAACAGAGCTGCCAGAATACAAAGTTTAAGGAAGACAAAATAGTGAAATTTTGCTAGTCCATTCTTAAACAAAATTGTATGTTCTTTCTGGACTGGTACAGTTTTACTACCCCCATAATAGGAAAGGCCTATTAATAATTATCTTAATGTTCTTTTTATTAATGAGCTTAAGTTGTAAATTGTCCATGCCTTTTAATAATTATCTTAATGTTCTTTTTATTGATGATTGTTTATGCCTATTAATATTTATCTTAATGTTCTTTTTATTGATGAGCTTAAGTTGTAAATTTTTAATTTGATACTTTCAAAGTAACGTTAATTAAACCTTCAATACCTTGATTTAAATTTTAATTTATAATCCTTATTTAATTTAAGGATGATGTCAGTTTGTAAGTCTCGTTAATTTAATTCCCCCTTTCCCACAGAGAGGGTCTGAAAATTTAAATCACTTGGCAGAGACTGGAGATCTTCAACATTCAGTGACAGACTCTGAATCTCAATGGGCATTTAAAAAACTGTATAAATTTAAATTGAAATTCCAAATTATAATTAAATACTTTTTGTTTGATATGTTGATATTAACGTAATCAATCCTTGAATACTCTATTGGTACTATCAACACCATCGTTAAATTTATTACTTAAATAATATAATTTTTTTTAAATATAATAATCAAATTAGCGACTTATAATTTGTTAACTTTAAATGAGTATGTTTCACTGATTAAAATTACATTTCTAAAAATTGTTAGGTTGATAGCACTTTCATGTTTCATGTAGAAATTTCATATTTCCGTGGATGGAGAGATGAACACGTTGATTCCGTTTGTCGTTGATTGAAATTAGATTCATTTTGATCATAAATTTCATTTTATATTTTGAGTTGTTGATTTTATGAGATTGTTGATTTTATTTTTATAATTATCACTTACGTAACTGTTATTAGTAGATGAACCCAGCGAGAGCGGAAACTGCCAAAATGATTAGTTAATTTTGCAAAGAATCTGCAATTTAATTCTGCAAAAATCTACCTATTATTTTATGTCAGTTCCGTTAAGTGATCATTTAATTTTAAACTTGCCAAACAAATAGTGAGCAATGGTACCTCCGTCCCAAACTAGTTATAGTTTTAAAACGCTGACTCGAGTTTCATTTTGTTAATACATTTAATTTTATTAGTAAATCAACCTGCCTAACTTTTAAGCAGACGAGTCTTAAAAAACGATATCATTGGTGAAATTAGAAAACTCTCTCTGCTTAGCGCGCCTTCTGTCGGGGAGAACCTTAATTTCTTTTTTGATTAATATGATAATATTAATTGTAATGTTTAAGTTCCCAAGTAGAAATCTAATCTTGCCTAGGATTAAAAAGATATATAATAATTATAAATTGCAAAAAAAAAATTGCAAGCAACTGTCTCTCCTCCTCTAGCGCGATACAATATATATGCGACAGCATCCAGTGGCGGGCGTCGGGGAGGTGGGGGGTCCATATCTAAAGCCAGACAGTTGCACAGTTCTCTCTCTCTCGTCTCCCGCTAAACCCACGCAGTAAGTGCGGGCGTCGGGGAGGTGGGGGGGGTCCATATCCTAACTCTCTCTTTCTTCTCTTCAGTATAATTTAACTCGCTCTGTAATACAACCAAGCGTGGCTTCGTGGTAGAGCGCGCGGTCGGGCGACTTCACTGGCGTCTCGTATGGATCAGGACATTGCGGGTTCGAGGCCCGGCGCCGACAGAAAAATAATTTCAATTGAAATTAAATACGTTACGCCACCTATGAGGTGTGAGGTGAACTACGGGTGAATTTCGAGTCGAAAATTCGCGGGAAATTTGAAATTCAAAAGTTTATTTATGACGAAACTTATTATGCGGTTACACCAAATCCAGCCAGCCGTCCAGCCAACAGAGGTCAGAACAATACTTTCGCTGCTCTAAAGAGCGCAAAAGTAAAAAGGAAAGAGAAAAAAAAAATTCCAACAATGGGAAAGAAATTTTCCGGTTGGAGCTACGTATGTAGTATGTATGTATGTACAGTCCCCTTCATTTTGGCTATGCGTTGTTTAAAAAAAATATGGTAGAAAAACAATAAAATATTCTATTCCACGCCTAAACCAATTTGACGTTAAAAAAACCAAGGTAAATTCATACTAAAATCTGTCACAAGAAGAGACAAGACAAAGTCACAAATGTATACGTAAATTTTGGAATGGATTCTTAGATTTGAGTAGTAAACATGTCACGCTGAATTTTTCCTTATTTTCGAATAAAAATTCATACGTAAACACTACATAAAAATTTAAGTTTACTATACGCCTAAAATCACGAAACGAAAACCTACGCGTATATTCCGAAGTAAACAAGTTTATCATATTCACTATAATGGCAAAGGCCCAAGAAACAACGTAAATGTTAAAATTATCCTACACATCCAGACATCATTATCAAGTCTAAACAAGCTTTATCCTGTTATGTTTGGATCTTCGAGTCAATTTTCATCTAAATCAAATATTAAGCCCTATCTATTACCAATGCAAAAGACCAAAAACCTATGTAAAAGTAATGTTTTCCTACACATTTTAAAACCCCCCGAGCAAGCTATGCTTAGTTTAATTTTGTCCCCTGGTTCAGATACAAGCGTTATAAAACCAATTCCGTAACTACTATAGCGCGCCCATGTACATTACATTTTTAAAGTAGAATTCGAAACAGCGCGTCAAAGCCCACCTTCGGGGGGGGGAAGCTAGTCACCAAAAACCAACCACCGTTCCGTTAGACAATGATGTCACCACGCGCGTCGTCATAGATCGCTTGACTGAATCCATGGGTGATAGAAAAAACTGTATTTATATTCAAATAAGTTTCGTCTTCTTCTCATGGTATGGTTGTAGCTAGGCATTGTGCAAAATGTATATAGCCCTATATACCCATACCCTTCTTCCAAGAAAGAAAGAAAAAAAAGAGAACCTAAATTTAGGTTGGTACCTAAACCTTCGGGTTTTAGATTATTGATTTGGGCGCAAAACTAACTTTTGCAAAAGGCGGGGGCGGTTGGAAAGATGTAGGGGCATACTAGGGGGCCCCTTTGTATCGTGAGTCTCCCCTTGCACAAGCGCCTCAAAATTCTCCAGCAGCTACAGAGTGTGAGCAGCAACGAACTCGGAAACTCTTCCGCCATTTGCTGGCTGGCCTGTCTTTCAACGCGCAAAAACCTCCCCTGTGTGTCGTTTTCCCCGCAATGCCGTAGAATTTCGCCTCTCCCGGACCTGTAACACTGTGTGTGTGTGTGAAAGGTATTTTCCACACCCCCGCCGCCTCTTCCTTCTCTTCCTCTCTTTCTCTCTCGGCTTCTCTTCCTGATCCAAACCAAACCGTACATCCATCGTATCGCGCAGTCGCGAAAACCTTTCGGAATAACCCGTACCAAAAAACAACACCCTTTATACAAGTAGATTCAAAAACTAGGTCTAAAACAGCCCGAGATTGCCACGAAATTTTTATTAGATTCAAATTTCCTGAGACTTTTAAAGGTTTTCCCTGACCGTTTTCCTACGATTTTCCCTGACGTTTTAAGGGCCCAATTATTATTGTTCCAAATATAAGGGGTGTTTAAGTACACTAACACCTTTTCCAAAAAGGTTCAAAAACTAGGTCTAAAACAGGGCATTTATTATTGTTCCAAATATAAGGGGTGTTTAAGTACACTAACACCTTTTCCAAGAATTAAGGTTCAAAAACTAGGTCTAAAACAGGGGTTGCCACGACATTTTTAGATTCAAATCTCCTGAGACTTTTAAAGGTTTTCCCTGACGTTTTAAGGGCCCAATTATTATTGTTCTAAATATAAGTGGTGTTTAAGTACACAATGTAGTTTAAATCGCATTTTATGAATATTTTACGTGAAACATTGAGGACTGAGCTCCGTCCACGATTTTTTAGCGACAACTTTAATCAATTTTCCTGATTTCGTTAATATCAAATTCTTAAAATTGCCTGACTTTCCCTTCCATTTTTGGCCCAATTTGAAATTCCCTGATTCCCCCAGTTCTTCCCTGAACTGTGCTAACCCTATAAAAGCAATTACCCAAGGTGGTTCCAAATGTCTTACAACTGTGCAATAGCAAAAATAAAAAATAAAATCCCAACTCAATGTTTTTAAAAAACTTCCTTCCTACTTCAAGATTCATTAATTTCATTTCTCATACATATACATATATATATTTTAATATTAATTATCCAAGGATAAAATCTCGTCTGCCTCTAACAGTTAAATAAATGATTTAGAATTCAACCGTACTTCACACTTTTCCCTAAATTAGTCACAAACGTCCGAGGCTGCAAAAAAGTCCCTAAAAATATATCCTCTAACTGTAGTAAAAGGAACAAGAAAACCAAGGAACGAACGGAAGCGTGGACAATTTTTCACTCTGAAGAACTTAAGTTACCCCCTCTTGCTCTTCTTGCCTTTTTGAAACAAGGTTATTAATTGAGTTCTCTGGTTTTTCTGTAATTGATAATGTTCTCGCGAAATGGGCTTGCTTATTATAACACCACCCTAACCTAAGACCAGAAGAAGAGATGAAGACGACGAGGGGTAAATCTTTTTTCCTATTTCAAGCCCCAAGCTCCACACCAAATAATGAGTTAGATCTATTCATCGCTCATCAACGGTCGCTAACGATGACAGAACGAAACAATTTTTTACATCCCCAGAAGAAGAAGAAAAAAAGTCATGGGATTCCTGGTGGAAAACAGGGAAAAGACTTGGGTATAGTAGATTTTCTCCTTAGTGACAGATTGTAGGGTCTCTCACTCTCTCTTATATTAACAAAAGCGTAAAATATCTAGCTTTTTCCACTATTTTTATTATTAATGGAGTTTCCTTGGAAGATGCTAAATCCGCGGTTTCTGCGTCAAGTTTGAATCCAGAGAAAAAATGTAATAACTATCAAGAAAAATTACTTTCAAGAAATATTAATGTCTACGTGTGTTAGACCAATTTTGATGAAATTTCGGATTGAATGTAAACGGAAAATTGCTATCATGGCGCCACACCAAAACCTAGCAGTTACAAACTGAATTTTGACCATAAACGATAAGACATCTTTGCATTGGCTCCATGTCTACAAATGAAAGTCTAACAATGCTGTAGAAGACATCAGATAGTCTTGATCTATGAACAGTCCAAATAAAACCCTTACTCATTAAACACGGTGGTTGTGGAGGAGGTAAGGGTTAATGAGAGTCGCGTGATCCACCATCAAATAATTTTTGAAAGCTATAATTGTACCAAAACCCTATCTTTCTCAATAGGGCATCTTTCCTTAACCGGTTTCTCAAGCTAAAGTTGGTGTTTTTCGTGTACCCAACACATATACACACAAACAGACCCACAAACCAAACCTTTCCGTTCTATAACCTATGTTATCATTACATAAAAACACGTGGATAAAAACGTTACGTTGTAGGTACTAGTTATTTTTAACACGTTGAAAATACGATTGAAGCTTAGTTTTAAATTCTTCAAAAATAAAGAAAAATAGAAGTGAATAAGCGACTCTTGAAGTAATATAAAGTTTCATTGTTAAACACATCACAGTTTGCTAAAAAACTAAGAAAGAATTCCGTTGAAGTTGAGATTGAGATTTTTATGACGTGGGCTATTTTATAAACTAAAAAAAGGGGTTGAAGAGGAAACCGCGGCAGCGAAACCAAAAAGGAGGAGATGGTGATAAAGTTAAGCTATTATAAGTTATACGACTGAAATAGAGAGAGGAAGGCGAGACAAAGTTATATAAAAGTTAAAGCCCGCGACAATCCCTACATTACTCGCCTAGAGAGTTTGGGCTCAACTCGTATCAATTCGAGTCTTCTCAACAACCTTAACAAGCCGAAACTCAGTATCAAATGAACTCTGAAACTGAAACCAACTAAGAAGCGAAGGCGTGAATTATTGATAAACAAAGAGAGGGGGAAAAGCTCTTTGGACTAAGTGCTTCCCATTTCTGATGGCACACAACATGGAAACGACACAGAACTGCACCCAACTGCACCCGTAGTCTTTAATTAATCGTAAAAATCCCACATGGAGCTGCACCAGGGCGTCCTGGAACTGTACTACTAACAACCGGCACTGTCTAATTCTCGTTAACTAACCAGAAACGTGAACAGAGAAAAAAAATTAATATTCCGAGCTAGTTTTTACAATTTTCCTACCCAAAAATTTAACCTGAAAAACTTAAAAAAAATTATAGTGCGATGGCAGTTTTCATTATTTATCGACTTAGACAGACTATAATAATGTCAAAGGTAAAGGCCTGCCACGTATGATGATGGCTTCATTTTCGGTTAACCATTTATATTATTTTTTCTGGTCAACCCTACTGTATAATTATATAGATATCCATTATCATTGATAGAACCTATTTTCTCTATATGATGAGTTAAATACAGGGTGTTTCTGATGAGTTTGGCATAAATTAAGAGGAATGTTCTTTGGGAAATCGATTTTGAGTCGAAAATGTAATATCGCCATTTTGCTACAAGGGACACAGTTTTAGATAACTCGACAACAGTGGCCCGGACTTCAAAATGGAGATAGAAGTCACATCTTCGACGCGAAATCTGTTTCCCGAAGAACATCCCTCTTAATTTATGCCAAACTTATCAGAAACACTCTGTATATTAAAGCCGGTTTCTAAATAATAAAAAACAAAAAAAAAAACCGTGACTCATTATTTAATTAATAAGTTAAACTAGGTCGCGCAACTGTTAAGAGTCTTTCGGCTTTGCTACAATGTTAAGAGAGAAGACTGGGTCCACTTTTTACAATACCATAAAGGGTTTAAATGTTATAATATTATATGGGTTAACGGCAATGCATTGTGGGTGGAAAAACACACACATAGAAAATTATAGGGTATGAAATTCGTACGAAGGGGTAATCAAATGGAGTAGCTTCTAAAGTTTCTTCAAGAAGTGATATCTAGTTTATTAGGGAGAAGGTATAAGATGCCCAAGTATTCGCGCGCCATGGTCCCAGTCACCCTTTCAAAATACAAGGGGGGACGTAAAAGGAGGCCGGGCTATTTCGCCTCTCCTCAGCCGGAAAATACGTAATTTTCATCATTCACGTCGCGCTGACGTGAGTTTTCAAGAACCAATGAGATGCTGGTTGTAATTTAGAGGGGCGGGGATTAACTCCGGACCAACGTTTGGACTGCTGGAGATAAAGCTGGAAGTGTAGCGAATTTATACCTTCTCCCTAATAAACTAGATATCACTTCTTGGGTTTCTTATAAAGAGATTAATCGAGAAAACTACAGTGTGTTTTACCCCTCGACAACAACGCAAACGTCCCCCCTTTTACGAAAGAAGGCTATAGTGTTGAAATAAGATATTGGTTGGTGTTTGCGAGTAAACAGTTCGCTAGTAACGGGATCTTTGTATTAATAGGCGAAAGACGACGGCATGGAGCCAGCCAACAACCAACAAGCCAATCGACATCTTAAAGCTTTATTATTTTTTTCTCCCAATGCTTCTTCTCTCCCCTCTAACTCGGCCTTCTTAAAGTGCAATTAGACACGGGCAATTTAAAAGGATTCGAGCTGAGTCTTTTGCAATGGTGTATAATACTATACCAAGTACATATAAGGGGTGTTGAGAAAAAAAAGCAAATGGCCGCCGCCAGTCCGTTTTGTCACGCCTTCTCGCTCGGTCGAATAGAAGCTAATATCTTTTAAAAAGCTAATTTATATAATTAGTCATAATAACATATTTTGGAGCTATTAACTGACTTAATTTCAAATTAGCCAAAAAGCGCCCCATAAACACGATATCTCCGTTTGACTTATTTATTTACTCATTTCAAATGATTCTGTGATGTAGATGATCTCAATATAGACAATTACATTAATTTTAGAAGAGAACCAACACCACAGGGGCCGAAAAGGTCACCTTCTTGGGCTACTTTCCTGGCGCCAAGAAAGCACCGCACCGCTAGAGGCAGTGCGAGGGAAATAACCCAAGATGGCAGCCCCATCCCTGCGCGTTGGTTTCTCTAAAAACAATTAATGAAATGGTCTCTACAGGGTGTTTCTAATAAGTCGGCCATAAATTTTTTTGAGATTTTGAGTCTAAAATATAACTTCTATCTCCATTTTGCCACAAGGGACACTGTTTTCGAGCTAAGATTTGAGTGTTTTAGGGATGACCCCTTAATTAAATTAGAAATCATTGTCTTTCAGTTTCTTAATTAAATATAAGGAGTCATCCCTAAAAAACCCCATCCAACAAAATGTCACATTAGTTACATTTTAGACTCAAAATCCTTTATTTATGGCAGACTTATCAGAAACACCCTGTATACTTCCCGGTGCAAAACCTAATTTGAAGAAGAAAAGTGAATAATAACGTTACACGCATGCGCGCACCCTATATACTCTACTAGGGGCTACGTAATTCGTAAAAAGACATTTAAAAACATTAATCATGGTGAATTTTGAAGAGCAATCTATACTAAGCTTCAGGGGGGGAAGATTTAGTAGAAGACATTCAAGGCAGAGTCATCATTAAGAGCGGAGCGGCATGGCTGATGCTCATTTTTTTTCTCTCTCTTTTTCGAAATGATCATTTGAACGAGAACCTCCCTTATGACGACTTTTTCCTTCTTCGCAAAATGAAGGGCGAGCCTCCACCCAGTACTTATTATAACGGTCTTGACTACAAGCTCGTTACTGCATGCGAAGAAGGCAAGCGAGCGAGCAAGCATTCAAAAGAGGAGGTTGGACTATAGCTATAAAGATAATTAAAGAGAGCGTATCTTTTTTAACTCTCCTCTTAACGATTGTAACTTTGGGACTCAGAGGAGGGTAAAAAAACCCGAAACGATGATCTAAAGCTCGGCTTCTCGCGAAACTAATTGGATTTGTTCACGATGTTGCCTCCGGGGAGATTATTCCAATTGGAATAATTTTCGAATTATATGCCGGGGTATATATATAAAAAAGAGAAGACTAGGAATATCGCTTATTCAAAGTAACGATTGATTGTCGAGTTGAAATTACGGCAGCCAAGGCGCGTGAAAAATGATCAAAAAGGTTAAAATGTTACTTTGTGGTATTCGTTATGGTGTATTGCAAAAAGTGTAGTACGAAACCGAAGTGGAAAGGGTTCCTAAACTGCTTTGTGGTATTCATTATACAGGGTGTATTGCAAAAAGTGTGGTACGAAACCGAAGTGGAAAAGGTTCTAAAACATCATTTGCCACAAGGGAAATCGTTTCGGACACAAGGGACCCCTTAATTAAAATGCCAGTAAGCAGATTTACTGTCTTACTTAAAAAAATTAACTGAAAAAAAGTTCATTTCCGAAAGATTGTACATCCCATCTTTCAAGAAACGTGACCTCTTTCAAAAAAATTCGACGTATGAAGTATTTAAAATGTAATTTCGAAAATCAATTAACATACTAACTAGCCAAATACGAAGGAAAAAAATTAGTAACACTTTAAACCAGCTATGTCTTTCAGTTTCTTACTTAAACTTAAGGGGTCTTCCTTAAAACACTCCCCGCAATCATAATTCGAAAACGGTTGTGGTTATTGGGGGTAAAATGTCATCATAGAACATGTTCATCTCGAAAATTGCTCACGGAACTCACTGTATACTTCGGTTCGGAACAAAGCACCCTTTACACCCCTGTACATATTGATCTCTTTCATTCAAAACACGTGCGTTCATCCAATAAATTATTATTTATAATATTCTTATACGAGAGGGTCAAAAGGACCTTTAGGCACCAGTACAAAGAGAACGATTCCCCAATATAAAGATATCCCGGTAAAAATTGAGCAATATCGGGTTAGCTAGGCGCTAACGGAACCAATATACGAAGAATTCCCGCCATTTCTGATGAGATAGCGCGGCCATTTTATCCCTCTACGGAAGTTTTCGGTATAAAAACAGGGCATAACTTATACCACACCACCGTTTCGTTTGTGACCCTTACAATACTAGGGCCACGATGGCGACTAAGGAGTAAGGAAACGTTGGGCAAAAACGCGTTGCAGTCGAAGCAATATTTCCCAAACTCATAAATCTAGGGATATGGGGAAGAAGAAGAAACACCAGGGACTCAGGGAAATCGAATACATCCTGCGTGGACCCATTTATTCCGTCTACTGGTGGTGGGTGTAGAACCCCAGCATCTAGTGTTATTTCTCTATGGAAAATAACGCCACGAAAGGTTAAGAAGCGCCATTACTACACATCCCTTCCGCTATGAAGCTATTGAAACCTATTCGAATCTCCCGGCTGTAAGGAATACTACAGTGTGCCTCGGTTGGTCATAAAAGGCCGAGCTCTTTAGGGACAATAGCCGAGGATGGTACGATCTTTCCGGACCAATAACTATAAACGTATTCTAAGAAATGATATTATTTACTAGGGGACCAGGGTAAGGGTCTTTCACATGACGCAGGGTCATTTTGGTGACGGTAGTCGAAACTGTACATGGGACAAAAATCTGTTGAGAAAATCCAAACCTACAACTCAACCTTGTCTAAGATGGATAGATTCGAGGTAAATTTCAATACTGCTAAAAATGGTAGAATCGACAGTTTTTCTCAAATTTACAGAGGTAATTAACAAACCATTGGCTTGGACATAACCCCAAGATGCAAGTGAAGCTATTTATTGCACCATCGTGGTATTTTGTGGGCAGACGAGGAATTAACTCGGCTCAAAGTAGAGAATAAAACTTGGGGGACCGCTGATATTACTTAACCGGTAGGTAATCTTCCAGAGGTAATATCCAGGCGCTAATATTTTGTTAATTAAAAGCTAACAGTTAACTACCCAGTCACATTTGAGAATTAATGATTAATTATCGATTCTAACATTTTTAGCATGCAGTAAAGAATGATTTAATGAGAACCTTTGATTCAAACTTACGGATAAAAACCATTGTAATGGAACAATTTCTCAGGCAATAGAGCTCGTGCACAAATTGAAGATTTCAGATTACTTATAAAACTTAATTTCCATTCACGAATAAATTAATACTAAGACAAAAACCTCATTGTTATAAGAACAATAACAAAGAAGAAGAATAAAAAAGGCCAATCGCTCCTCCTCTAATCAAACAGCCGCGGAAAGGTCCCCACTCCCCTACCCAGGCAGTAACTTATTAAAACCCATCAATTTTCTTTCATTCAAACCCTCCTCCTACCAAAAAGAGATAGAGAGGAAAAAAAAGTAGAAGACAGAATATGATTTCCACTTGACATGTCCACGTAACCCTAAAGACGAAACTCGTCAAGCCGGATGTACCAGAAGAGACTAGCGACACTAGCTGGGGACATGGTATAACTATATTCAACTGGGCGTTATCTGATAGAGAAACTCGAACTAAACCCCTTGGTTAAGTCGAGAATTAAATATTTACCTTCAGGGTAAAAGAAAAAAAAAATAATTTAAATCTTTAGGGGGTTGGTTAAGGTAATGATATGCAAGCACGACATTCTTCAAAGGAATTATAATCGCAAATCTGGTGGCTGAAGGCTAGGGTCCTTAATAACAAACGCGTTGACCGACCCAAGAGTTTCGCCTACAGTAATAAATGGCTGGCGTTGCTTGCCACCCTCGGGGGGTGAGCTGCGTACCATCCCGGTTGGGACCCGGGTCGGTCGGTCGGTATATGTCGCTAACCCTAAATCTAAATCCCCTAGGGGGTTCTCTTCCAAAGCTTTCTATTCCAAAAGTTCTTTCTAAGAAGTCGACCGTATCCGAGCAACTTTTCCCAAAGACAATGATTGATCACTCTCTGTGAAAAGACCGCTCACGCGCGATATTCTCGTGAGCCTATCCCCTTTTCATAGATATCAAAAAGAACCACCACATTAAGCCTTGGAGGAATTAAGTTTGATTCTGGAGTAACAGCTTAGTTTAAAGAAGGGGACATCCGTCGCCGTTTAAAAATCCCAGCATGCTTTATCGAGCCAAGGAAGATCAAGTGAGGTAAGTTTGGTCACTACGGAGGTCTCTCTTAGCCAAATGTAACAGGTCACGAGCCTATTTTCCGGCGTTAGATTTAACTGCACTACTCCAGAATCAAAAACTTTCCTCCTCCAAGATTAAACCTCGAAAATCCATCGCACATCCGAAATAGACACGACACAGAACACTAATATTGACAACAAACTGAAACGGCATTGTTAACTCATTTAGTTTCGATAAAAACATCGAGTAATTGTTGATTTTTATGTTTCTAATATCTATGGGACAGACATCTGGGCGCCCAATAAAGGTAAAACACACCGGGGCAAGAAGCATCACCGACCATGGTACGGAACCAAGTACCCCGCCACTTTTGGCCAATGAACCATACAGTGTAACAACTCGAAGCGGATCTCGTATACACACACTACTGGCGTACTTTCGCGTAAACTTTGTTAATCAATCCTAAATATCTTTAAAACCTAGACTAGAAACGGAACGGCGTTCATTATACCCCTTTTCAAGACAGAAATAGACTTGAGGAACTATGCGCAGATATGATCGGGTGCAAGATGGTAACGCGTCGCACGAAGGCCGTCTAGAGATACCTCAGTGTCATCTATACGTCTGTAGAGATAAATTACCCCATTTTTTTTTCTTTCTTTGTCTACACGGTACGTTGATAAGGGGCACCCCCGGGGATAATTCTTAACGTTTAAAATTCGATCATTCTTCATCGGATAAATCGCCAGGCTATATTCGGACTCAATCTTTCAAAAAGAATTAAATTTTCGTAACAATTCAACAACGCTATCGGCTGCCGGAACCTTAAATAAAAAAAGGTAATAGCAAAATGAATTTTCTTATCTCTTAGGTAACAGTCGAAGCATACGCGGCACCCGATCTATTATAGGTCGATAAAGACGTCATAATCAAAGGACAACAGCCGTCAGAGGTTGCCTTCGTGCATGGTCATGGACACGAAAATGTGTAACGCGATACGCATGGTGGAACCAGACCAAAAGAGAGACGCCGCGCCACAATAATAACGCAAGAAACGTAAGGAAAAATGCGAGATGGTCAATTAAGACAACTACGTCACTTGACGTTGATGAGGGAACACGAACGTAACGAAACACCCGTGTTTTCAATACTTAGTTTTCAGGTTGGGAGGCTTGATATCATTTACAAAGTGAGGCCAGGCTACTTGGACAAAGTTGCCTGTATTTTTGTCCTCCAAATAGCCTAGAATCCACCATATGTAAATTGTATGAATCCTCCTAGACCGAAAACTATGTATTAAAAATAAGGCACATTACAGAAGGGAAAGTTTCTAGATTCAAAATGGCGCCCCGAATTAAGAGTAAACCTTGTTACCTTGGAAAGAAGCCCCCATTTACGGATTGTGGATTTATACAAACAAATTGTTGTCAGTGATATTTTCCAACCGTTACTCTACTTTACACCAACACAAGCTTCTTCACGAAAGTGTCATTCGAAACAAAAGATTTTAAAGGTCAAACGATGATACGTTTTAAAAATACTGAATATCCACACTGTCTACAAGTAATGCGCTATAGGCAGCGTTCATTGCAATGCAGAGAAAGTAGTTTGGCGTTTGATACGTTTTAAAAGCACAGAATATTCACATTGTCACAAGACTGCTCCCACCACAAAAGAATGAAGAACAGGAGACCCTATCTACAAATAGCAACGCGCTATAGGCAACTATCATTCTTTGCAACGAAAAGAAAGTAGTCCGGCGTAAACTTCCAGGCAAATGGGCACCCATACTGAACCCCACACACTTAGATTTTGTTCTAGTCTCTAGAATCCCCTAAATTCGAAATCGATGAAGTCCCCCTTGAAATAAATAAAAAAAGAGGAGGAAAGATGGGCGAGAAAACGGATAAAAAATGACAAGACGAATAGTTTCAAACCATCCAGTCTAATCCGGGGATTTCTACACTCGCCCTCATCCTTGGTAGGACCGAGAACCAAACCCCGTCCCTCTCTCTGTCTCTTCATCCTCAAAATGATCCGACCATCGGAGCAGACATTCCCCATCCTCCAGGAGAAACTAAAACTGCTCCCGAGCTTCATCCCCTTGCCTGCCTGGTCCATCCATCCCAAATACCCTGGAAACCCCACCCCCCTGCCTCGAAATACAGAAGCTATTAGTAAAATCCCGCCATATACGAGTTAATGACACGAAAACTCGAGCAAAATGGGATGGATATACTTTTAAAAGGTATAACCGTATTCCATCAGAACACACTTTCCTACAATTAAATGGCTATTCCATTACGGGCTATTTTAAAACAGGGTATTTCCGTAAAATTATCTCCCGTAAACGACTCTCTTTCTAAATAATTTGTGAAAAATAGAACTTAAAACGGCGCCAGTTAAAACGTCTGAAACGAAAATCGAAATCTAAACCCCTATAAAGCAGGCGGGAAAATTCGGATCCGAAGTGCGGGAAATAAGCCGTACGTAACGATGCCAAAAATTTAAAGGAGAATATTGAAAAATAGACCTTTTCGATTAAACCTCCTCATATACTTAACACAAACCCGGATTTAAATATAAAAGCAGTCAAAACACGCGTTATTAAAGGCAAGATCCCATTTTCCGTCGTAACGGTTCATCTAAGATTATAATCGCTTGGAATTATGGAGCGGAATTAAACCACCCAAGTCATTTTCTCAATTAGCGATTAGACCAAATTATGTATATAAGCGAGGAATCTAACCACCACGGATGATGGAAAAGAGGTATTTAAGTATATATATATAAAGGCCCCTAATGGTAAATTAGACGTAAAAAATAGTGCCGGATACGCGGCGTTCAGTTCAGTTTGTAGAAATAATCAGATAAGTACCGCGTTACAAGGGATGGTCATTGTTTGCGGCTGTTACAACAATAATTAGGCTTAGCTAAGTAATCGCGTGCGATCTAAATGATATAAATACAGGCGCGAGGCAAAATGTTGCGTTTGCGTTCCTCCGATGCGGATTAGGCCCAGATTAGGCTTAATGAAACTTTAAAGCGAAATGCGCGCGCGAGCGAATGAAGAAAATACTTTTAAGGGGTACTCACCAGCTTCGCTGTTATTGTCGGTACTTTGTTGAGAACTAGGTTGTTGGGGCATGGGTCCAGGCGTCCCCGTTGAACCAGCCGGGGATCTGGCATCGTCAACCGCTCCTGGTCCATAGGCGTTTAAAGATTGCGACGGGGGACGCTATAGAATGAAAGAAAGAGAAAAAGGCAAAAACGTTACAAAAAGGTTCCCTAGTATTCGTTTTTTTGAGTGCCAAACATTGGGGACAAAATGTATCTTTCAGAATGAGTATCCAAGCGAATACTTAAGCCAAGAGGGCTCCGGAGAAGCGATACCACAGACATCAGAAACAAACATAGCTAAGGTACCCGGCGATACCCAAGGTGGTTTAGAAGGGACTGTGTCTATGGAGTCAATAACCACAAAATTGTGTTTGACTCCACTCGTACAAAATATTTGCAGTTGTTGTTTTGTTCTGTTTTTATAACTTTTAAATTCGATAAAACTATGCTTATTTAGGGGTTAATCATAAAGCTAAGATGCCTCAACCCAACCACTTCTAATGAACCCTTCCTATAGTGTTACTGATATCAACCACGCAGTTTGGCAAATCAAGTTTGGAAATAGACCATTTCGACGTAACTATGAGAGAAAAACTTGGGGGTAAAACTCCGCCTTCCATCTAACTTTTTGGCGCCTGCGCTGTAGTCATTTTGTATCATGAGAGTGCGCAGAGACGGATGAGGATTGTCTACAAACGTTTCTTACGTCGGAAAGGTCTATTAACGGATTGTGACTTTGCATACCAAACGTACAAAAACAAACCCCTTCTTGAAATAAATGCATAAGCTGCAACAAATATTAAAGTGTTAGTGACATAATTTTCGTCTCCCACAAACTTAAAATGCTAAAAAAATCCTTGAAAAATCTAGTTTATTATGATATGTTTACTTTTGTATTTGGTTTCGTAGAAATTTGTAAAATTGCAATCAAAATTTAGTGTTTGGAAAAGGCCTAGTTAAAATTTTGTTTCGCTTGATGACGTAGTAAGGAGAAACTTTCACTCTAGATGTCGCTCACGTGACGCCTATAAGTGTCTCAGCCTAAGTGTTAAGCCTATTTTATTCAGATTCGCGCGGCATTAGTAGACTCGGGAGTCTCGGGCGCGCGCGTTTGGCTTTTCCGCGAGATGCCGTGAGTGACGTAGCAAGGAGAAAACCCGCCAAAAATCTTCGCAAATTTGCTTTTGCCCCCCAAATTTCAAGTTTTCAAAGTGTTTTTTCTGTGTTTTCCTTCATATTTAAATATTAATCAAGCATATTTTTGGAATCAGAAGAGTTTAAACTCTCAAAAAAGTAAGGTTTTCTTTAGATTTGAGATAATTTTTAAATCACGTCGCTATTCCTTTAAGGTTAGCGCAGTTGCATTTACTCTGCCTGTTCAGGTACATTTCTAGTATCTATGGTAAGGGACCCCGATCGAGGGCTTTAAGGTGCCTTCAGAGAAAAAATAGCAAAATGACTGATTTTGCCATCTCGCAAAAACCCGTTTTTCAGTTGAAGGTGATTATACACCGACATGAAATTTTTAGCATTAAAATAACAAATATCCGCCTATAATTTGATATATTTTTGGTTTTCATAGTTTAAATTTTCTTGGTTTTATTTAAGTTTTAAAATTGCCATTTTAAAGTTGAGGGGGTCTCAGTTAGAGGAGTTCATACTCTTCCCAAATGAAACGTTTCCATCGCAACAGGTATATAATTTACGAGCACAGGATAGGCTATCCATTGATCTATGTAAAAACTAAATCGGCCTTACCATTAAAATAACAATTTGTCTTAATCGATTTACTCAAAATATCTGATTCAGTATTTTTAAGATTAAAGCTAGAGCTTTTATAACACAATAAAAAAAAAATACATCATTGGATGGATCGTGATTTACCGATAATTTTAAGCTCTGTTTTGTAATTTTGACATAAAAAATCATTGATCTGAACTCCTTCATAGATTTCTCGTAATACATTTCAGTGCTAAAACTTTAGGCAACTAGTTCGTATATTTTCCGTAGATGGCAGGATATAAGTAGTGACTTTTTCAAGGGGGGTAACAAGAGGGGTCCGCAGTCTACAGACTGAAAGACGTTTACCAATTAAGGGATGTCGGCATCATGTTGCACGTACCGGCGCCTTAACCCACAGTACCCACCCCTCACAGTAAACCACCCAAACTTTCGGGTCATGTGGAAGAGAAAAAGACATACAAAGCACTTACCGGGAAGAGGGGGGGGGGGAAGAAAGAGGCAAATTTTGAAAGACCCTATGCACAATTATTGAAGAATAGGCGATATCTTCTTCTTCTATTTCCCGTCCCTTTTTTGCAAGTAGAACAAGAAAAGGCTTATACAATATCACTAGTCATTTCTGAAAAGTGTAAAAACGGAGCTCCTTTCCTAAAATTTTCCTACTTTACCTAAAAACAAATGGCTAGAAAAAACGGAATTGTAATGAACAGTCGGAGCAAACGGGCTAAAAAAATTAAATCATTCCATCGAGATAAACGGGAAAAATTATTAATACAAACATCAGAGGTGGGTGATTGTACTGAACTTATAAACTTACAAGTCCCAACCAACCATGTGAAAGAAATGTTTACACTGTAAAAAATTGTGGTGTATAAATAGTGCCATAATGGTGTTAGAACAATGTGCACTATTTGTACACCTTGACAAGGTGCTGAAATAGTACGAAAATAGTTCGGTATTTTAAAAACACCATTAGCTTAAACGAATGGTGTAAAAATGGGTTTATAAAACATAGTTCTTTAAAAGGTGTGCAAATGATACCTTAATTAAATAAAATAACCCCATCGAATACCCCATTAAATGGTGCTCAAATGGCATAGAATTAGTGCGATATTTTTTAAACACCATTCATTAAAAGGCGCACAAATGATATCTAAACGATATAAAATAACACCTTCGCAAGGCCCATAAAAGTGTTCAAATAATGTGAAAATAGAGTAAGGATTTCCCAAGTCTGTTCGATTTACTGAAGGCCATTCAAATCAACATGTGAACACAAAATAAGATTTTATGGATCGCGGGGGGGGGGGGGAGGTGTTAGCTCTAGAATAGAGGCTCATTGGAAAAAAGTCTAGTTATTGAAATGCCCTAAAATAGGTTGGCGCCCCATACTAATAGTAATATATAAAGCACTTTACCCCGGGTGCGCGAAGGAGTAATGCCGACCATCTCTGCTTTCTCCCCTATCCCACTTTAGAAAGTCGAGCAAGAAAACAAACAGATACTATCGCTACAGGCGATTACAAAAAGTACGTTTCACCAGGTTGGGGGCGCGGATGTGAAGAAAGCCCGCGACAAAATTTTTGGTATAGGGAACTTTCTCTTTTGTTCGATTTCAGGGGTGGGGTCGGGCTTACTGATAGTTCAAAGGGTTTCCACGAATTTCCTTTCTATACGTTCCAACAACTCCGGGTGTCAGAACCCAGGAGCGTCGATATTATAAACATAGGTTTTTCCTTCGCTGTAAAGAGCCCTGATGGTCTCAACTTTAGTGGGACAAATTATAAAATCGTCAAAAGTTTTGCAAAAACGGATCACTATTGCTATTTTTGAGCCCCTAGCGGAAAAATTTGTAAACTTTTTTCTCTGAAGGCACCTTAAGAACTTTTACACCAGGTTGAACTCGGCAAACTTTTAGAAAGTCTCTCTCCCTGGTCTTTTCCCTTTTACAATACCACCTAAACCTAACCAACCAAGCAACCTAACCTCATCGAACCAGATCTCTGCATCGGAAAAAAATATATATAATATACAAACGAGGGGTATTTTTCTGCATAATCCGATTTAGATTCATTCAAATCTATTCAACTAAGTCTAAAGCTAAGGGGAGAAGGTTAGGGATGTTTTAAAAAACTTTCGGGGGCATCAGGCAAATACCAGTCACGTGACTGGGTAACTGACCCGTAAAAAGCTAGCTAGAGAGTATTGCTATATACACTTCTGTATAAAAGGAAAACCCGAACCTCTTGGATGGTATATTTTTCAAAATAAACGTTTTACGAAAGAAGAATACAATGGGTCAAAATTTTAAGGAAGAAATCTCCCCTTCTCTTGAAACTTAACTGCTTGAGAGGAAAAGCGACTATTTTTTCCATTTCAAAGAACTGAAGGAGTCGATATAGCAGACGACACAAAAAATAGATATTGCGGTGAAGAATGAAGATGGTTTACAGTTAGGCCTACATATTTCTTCAACTATATATATATACTTGGCTTTAAAATTGGAAATATTTTGAAAAATATATAGTGGTTAAACCATAAGTTCATAAGATATGTTAAATAAGTTTGTCACTGGTTACAAACTGGAGCTTGTCATGAAGTGAGTGAGGTAGGTCATAGATTCTCGTAAAGCGACCCCTTGTCAGGCGCTGCCAAAGGCTTATTACAGACGAAATAAGAAGATGGAAGTCCTGCGAAATTAACCGAGTGTAGTCAATTCTCGCTTGTCGTTCTCGAACTAGCTCTCTCAGAGTTGAATATCTTTTATATAGATTACTATTGTTAAACTTTAAAAATCTTGTCGATGTACTTTTTAAAAACTCTACCCCAAAAAGCGGTCCTAAAAATGCTAATGTTTCAGCTGTAAAAATATGCCTTAAAAGGGGCAATCTCATATAGTAAAAAGACTATAAATAACAAAATAAATTTCTCTTCACACATCCATGTTATAATAAAATTTATAATTCCTTTTTGGACTTTGTAACTTAAGGGTACCGACTGGAGCGTGGGAAATTGGTAAATGTAAAATCCCTTAACTAAACATCCCTCTGCTAAAATTTGACGATAGAAAGTAGCTATCTCTAGAACAATAAAATGTTTATCCCCACGCTTCCCACGAACCGAGAGGCTTTGCCCCACACAAAGGTTGAAGGTCGATTTCTTCAAAATAATGTAAAATAAGGGGGAAACCAATCTTTAAACTGCATGTAGAAGAACCTATAAGCGGTTTCGACAAAATGAGTCACTTCTCTGAACACAGCTAAAATATAACTATAAAACTCGGAAACTTCAAATAAAATAAAAAGATTTTAGAAACCTTGAAATATTTTATTATTTCCTATTATTACTAGTTCAATCAGCGCCGCATTCTAGGAATTAACAACTAAGTTAAAGTATCCTTTGTGAAAGCTTTTCTGAAGTAATTTAGGAAGGCAGAGTTAGCTTCCAAAAGAGAAGCGGAGTTAGCTTCCAAAAGAAGCAAGATAAATTAAAAATTACAAACCAAAATAGAGAACAAATTTCCATAACTTGAATATAAGTAAATAGCAGCATCAAATAAGCTGACCTAAACCGTACTAAGAAATATCCACGACACTCGGAGAGTCCCTAGCATTACCAAGTATAAGGAGTGTCATATTTATGCATCATATCTAATAAAATTATATTTAAACATACCTATTAATAATTAATTACGGTTAAGCGGGTTTTCAGTTAGGCCTAAATATATCCTTCGTTTTCAGCTTAAGTTCTTTAAAACGAAAATAACATCGTCATACGCTTAAAAACCCCAAAATATTCAAAATTACCCATAAAAACCTTTAACTTTTTTAAATTTAAAAACATGGTTTCTTCCACGATATAGGAGGGTCATATCTTTACTCCCAGCAAAATGGGCCAAGACCGCGCAACATAAGCATAAGAAAGCACGAATTCCCTAGGCAAACTTTAAAGGGAAGAGAATGTATATCACACACACACAAGGCGGATTGAATAATGGAAAATCGATTCCAAGTTCTTTTTCTTTTTACGGCCATTTTATACCATAGGAAGACAGTTCTTTTTATGGAAACAGCACGCAGACTCTAATATCCCTACACTATTTTGTACTATTCTGCTCTGAAAAAGAGCACAGAGTCCTTCTCCTCCTCCGCAGTCCACTTAAAATGCAAATCAAAGCTCCGCGGGCGGTTCTATACGTTCGTTTTTTATTATACATCACGTGATCTAATGGTATGGACTAAAAAAAGAAATGAGGGGTGGTGGTGGTGGTGAATGAGGTAGGGGAAGGAGGGTATAGTAGAAAAAATATGAAATCGCATTAACGTTACGCACCATCTACTCCTCGCGCCCATGATCTCTCTGCATCTTTTAAAACAAGATTATTTATTGATTGGATGGATGTGCGTTCACTGCGTTGCCAGTCATAAAATGGTTCGCCGGTGTATTAAGGGGAGTCTCGTTTAAAGGAAAGGTATATTGTATCAATAATATCATATACAAAATAATGAATATTGATTGGAACTAAATGTCTATGAAACAAATATTGAAGAAAATAGGCCTACGAGCAATTAGGTTAATTTATTGGAGACGGAGATGCGTCACGTGGTACTGGTCGTCCAATAGAATTTTATACCCTAACATCATCAGATTCACTGCAGATATGCCGAGGGGGTAGGCACTTGAGAACTCAGGTGTACAATATGTCTTGAACTCTGTCAAAGCTGAACTGTGAGTTCCGAAGGCTTTGAACTCGATGCACTGTCAAAGCTGAACTCTTTTGAACTCAGGTGTACACAGAGATCCAGAGCATCTACCCCCTCAAGATATGCTTAGGACTGCAAGTTAACCGTTCATTTCTTTTTCAGTATATCAGCTGGGATAGTTAGAATCATGATAGGCTGATGTTAGAATGCAACTATAACAGCAGTGTTCTTTCCTTTGAAAAGATTCATGTCTTATGTTTTCCAAAATGGTTTTCGATGAATAAACTGTATAAATTTGACCTAATTCTTGACCTATTGAAAATATTAATACTTAGTCGGGGTTAATTTCGAAGCTTACTTATTACTAAATTAGTTAAGGCTCATTTGGGAATGAAAACACAAATGAATCAGCCAGTTTGATGCTTTTAATTCATCAAAACAACCCTCTCTCTACTCCCAATCCAGAAACATATATTTAATTTATAAAACTAATACATTAAGGGGCTGCATGGGATACCCGGAACTACTTCTAAAGGCTTTCGAAGCTAGTGGAAAAAAAAAAAAAAAAAAAATATGGATAAAAGATAAAAGGCAGAAAGCAAAGAGCTATCGCGAGCTATTGTCCCTATCTCTCTCTTGATTTAATTTTGGATATCGCCGATATTTGCCAAAAAGCTTTTGGCGTTTGCTATACGTATAAAGCAAGGCCTGGAAAAGAGAATGGAGGGAGAGAGAGGGGGAAAAACAGCGCTTCAATATTTCTAGATTTTTAGAACGATCCTCGGGCAAACACAGAGCTTAAAGCAAATTAACGCGAAACTTTGTTCATTCAAAATATCCCAAGTTTCATTACTTGCGTTTAATTCATTAAAAATAGCTAAAGTAATAAATATTAGGCGCTAAGTACCACGAGATGGATTCATTCGTACCTTTATTGAACGCCTAGTACCACCACCACCTACGGATTCGTCCAATAGGGGAACTTCCCAGTGTTAACGCGTAGTGTCCATTACTACCCTGAAACTTAATTGCTTGTGTATCTTCTTTAAATAATGTAGATAGAAACGTGGTTCCAATTGATATATTTATAATTTTATACGATCTTTCGATTAAAAAAGAAAAATAATCTAGTCCTTAGTATCCCTTTAACCCTCAGGAAGTTTCGATCGACGATTACACACAACATAACTTCAAATTAATTTACTTCTTCAGGGGAAGGCGCGCGCGCGGATCCATTTGACAGGAACTCCCGCCAAAATTCAATTTAGAAAAGCGCGTTTTATATTAAGTAGAAGATGAAGGAAGGGGAGAGGAAGAGAGAAGGGGAAGTAAAGTTTAGATGGAAGCCTGGATATACTATATTTTAGGAAGCGTGGAACGATAGAAATCCAGACAAAGTACGATGACGCCTAGAGGAGAGAGAGTGAGGGCTCCAAACGCTATATAGCAACAAGAAGCGATACCTAGTTTACTAGGGAGAAATTATAAATTCGCCACATTTCCATGGCAGCTTTATCTCCAGTCCAAACGTAGGTCCGGAGTTAATCCCCGCCTCTAAATTGCAACCAGCATCTCATTGGTTCTTGAAAACTCACGTCAGCGCGACGCGAATGACGAAAATTACGTATTTTCCGACTCAGGAGAGGTGAAATAGCCCGGCCTCCTTTTACGTCCCCCCTTGTATTTTGAAAGGGTGACTGGGACTATGGCGCGCGAATACTTAGGCATCTTATACCTTCTCCCTAGTAAACTAGATATCGCTTCTTGATAGCAGCATACACACACACACACACACTCGTGCTAAAACTTATAAAAGTGTACGTATAATACACTCTATGGGCACTTTTCCGCGTCCATCAAATAATTTTTTCGAGTTTCCTATAAACTTCCCTCCTCATCTTTCCGAGCAACCAGCGGACGCAGCAAGCAAAGCATCGCTACCATTTTCGCCGCTATCTCCCGCCAACAGTTGTGTGTGTGTGTACATAAAAGCTAAAAGTCTAAAAGCTTAAACCGGCCAGGGTTTCGCGAAGCCACGTACGTGAAAATTTCGGAAGAACTAAAGAAAACGGCAAAACCCATCAACTAAGTTAGCTAGCTAGCTGCGTGTGGATCTCAGGTTTTATAGGCTACGAACAAACACAGAACTTGAAATGGATAACTCGAGATATAACTAACACTATCTTTGTAAAAAGAAAAAAAAATTAAGGGGGGTAAAACAGAAATTTAGATAATACCGTTGGAGCAGATAACTTTATTCGTTCGTTGCTGAAATGTCGAAAAGTTGCTAAGCCTAGTTTCGAAGTTGGGTGTGGATTGGTTTTAAAATTGTTTAGAAGCTTTTTCAAGCGAGATTACTAGTACTGTGGAATTCGCACCTCTGTTCGTTAGTTCAGCTGCAAAAGCGTTGCGCTATTTACGTTCAATGATTATCGTTGGTTATATTTAATTTTAAACGCTTTAATTACGTTAAATTTAAAGTTTAGGGGGAGTCGAGTTGTATTCACATTAGCTTTTAGACAGTGTTCGAACCACGATAGTTCTGGGCTCTCACCTAAATCTCAAAAACAAAACAATAGGAGGAAATCGGACCAGAAATTTGAGAGGCAGGAACCCAAAAAGGGACCACTGGTTAAGCAAAATGACGTCACTGAGTTTTAAACTGAAATGGTGAAGTTTAAGAACATTGTATCACTTTTTTGTTCTGATTTTCAACAAATTTGCGAGTTCATTCGGACTTTATTTTAAAGATATTTTTGTTTAGACTGACAAAAAGGTTTCGTTACTTCTTTACAGAAACAATAAATGCTTTGATTCTGTGGTTTTTGGAAAATAAGGCCATTTAAGGTGGAATTCATAAACGTCGGACGCAACGCAATTTAGTACAGGCGAAGGCAGGGCGTCGTGCGCAAAGTCCTGCCTTTTGCACACGACGCTCTGCCTTTGCCTGTACTAAATTGCGTTGCGTCCGACGTTTATGAATTCCACCTTTTAGGCGCAAATACCGATTTTAGGGTAGATTAAGGACCTTGCAGGAAAATAGGGACTTCTGGTACCTGGTGGGAACCCTGCGATATATTATCTTACCACGTGACAGTTATTTATATTGTAATTTCAATTAACATTACTGAAAAACTAAAATATTCCACTCATTTCAGTTTTCACCCCCTTGAAAAAGGCCCGAAAAACACGTAAAAACGTCAGGTTGCATCTATAGCATCCCCCCCTCTATACTACTGCAATTACCTCATTAAAAGACAATTTTTTAAAAATTATCCGTCGCTTTCCTAGTTTTGCCGCGTCTATCTTTAATAGCGCCTGGATAATTGAGGAGTACAGGTCTGTCTATAATACACTTGCCAAGGGCACAAAAAAGATATATGTGTATACGTGGCTATTCTATACATGCAGCATACCACCACCTCATATACAAATTTAACTACTGTACATGTTTTTTTAAAAAAAGGTATAGAATTATAATATATGTATGCCTTCTGGCAGGAGTATAACGCTAAAACGCATACGTGCACTTTGATGAGAGACGGGAGAGGAGTGAAAAAACACTGATTGGAATATTGCATGTTAGCTATAACACAAAACTCATATTTTATATATTTAAGTTACAGGGTCTCTTTAAAAAATTTTGTGATTTGAGGAGGGTTCGAAAGCTTCCATAATCTAGTGGTTTTCCTAAACTGAACTGAACTGAGATGTGTACGCTCGCTGGTAAAGTAAAGCTAATTATTCCACTTATGTGACTATATCCCTGTTTTAGGGGAACATCCATGTTTGGGAGCCCGTATCTTTCCCTAAACAAATGTTGCAGACCCCATGTTTTTTGACACTTTCCATTGAATTGAACTGAGAGGTGTGCGTACGCTGGCAAAATAAAGCTACGTACTCAACATGTGACTATTTCCTTGTTTTGGTGGCCAATCAGTGCTTGGGAGCCCATATCTCTCCCTAAAAAAATGTTGTAGACCCCATGTTTTTTGATACTTTCCATTGAACTGAACTGAGAGGTGTGCGTACGCTGGCAAAATAAAGCTACGTACTCCACATATGTGACTATTTCCTCGTTTTTGGGCCCCATCAATGTTTGGGAGCCCATATGTTTCCCTAAGCAAATATCGTGAACCCCATGCTTTTCTATGACACTTTCCACTAAGTTTTACCCAAAGTAACACCCTGTATGCAGGACTTATCAAAAAACCCCTGTACAGTTAACCCTCACTGTACATAAAACCCTTATAATAATACAATTCACGCGTGAATTAGCGCAGAATTTAGTGGACTTTTTAAATATTACTGTCGCTTGAGGGATAATAGGCATGGATCATAAAATACTGCCGGATAAATAAATACCCATAATTCCAGGCTTTGCAAGAAAAAACACACACCCATCCCAGTGTATATGAAATAAATCATTTTAAGAAGGATATAAAATAACGAGAAACCTCGTAACATATTATGGGGACACATGGCATAATATACTAAAACATCGTTGAAATAATATGTCATTAAAAATGAAGCAGAAAAAAAAATTAAACTTTTATTATGATTTAAAAAACCGGCAAAATGTTTTTAAAAGTGGCAAGAGGAGAAAGTTACTTGAAAACAAAAGAAAGATAAGCGACTTCCGCACTATAGCGTGTGCAGGTGACAAGGACGCGATGCATTGCAAACCGGGGCGGACTTCGGGGGTTCTTGTGTGCCAGCACGGACATCAGCTTCAAAAACGACATATATTTCAGGATTAACTTTTATCGTCGTAACAGGGCCCTCGTTTCAACGTCATATCGAATCTCGCGAGTTGTAAATCGTAAATGTAGAGGCAGCAAACGGATATTCGACCATATAATTTTTACTACTTACTAAGAGGCTCGATTTTGAAGAACCTTTTTTTATTACCGCCGCGCGGTATAAAGTAATTAAAAACGCTGAAACGGGACTAGAATTTTAAGTAACTAACGCGACTATTTTAACGTAGTGTTCCTTCTCTTCGCTACTCTACTCTTCCGAATATCAACAGCGTACCAAACCCAATCCAACCTAAACGGTCAAGTAACTCCTTAATAACTAATTAAATGCTATTACTTAACCTTTTAAGTCACGATACACGATGAAAAGTATTAACTTCTGGGAATTTGGACCCACTTGTTCTTCCTAGGAAACTGGTCTTTGGTAAAACGCGTTGTTATGGGGAAAATGCACCATGAGAATTAGTATTATCAAGAAGTGATATCTTGTTTACTAGGGATGAGGTATAAAATCGCCACATTTCCAGCTTTATCTCCAGTCGAAAGGTAGGTCCGGAGTTAATCCCCGCCTCTAAATTACAACCAGCATATCATTGGTTCTTGAAATTTGGTGGTATTTAACAACTGAGGAGAGGCGAAATAGCCCGGCCTCCTTTTACGTTCCCCCTTGTATTTTGAAAGGGGGACTGGGACTATGGCACGCGAATATTTATGACTCTTAAACCTTCTCCCTAATAAACTAGATATCACTTCTTGGTAGTAGGTCAATCCAACCTAAGTCTTGCCACACCATTTGGCAGCCATATTGGTGGTTTTACGCTTTCTAAATTGCATTCAATCCACCAATATAGCCATGTAAATGAAGTATTCCCCCATAATTGAAAGCCATCTACAGGGATTGGAGCTTGAAGCTTCTTACTGCATGTCAAAACACTAGTATCTTTGCCACCATTTTGTGGGTAAGCTCTTCTCGTTCAAACTATACACACCTTATCAAATCCACATAACACCCGAACACTGACCAAGAACCTTTAAAAAGGTGTCTGAACCATTTGAAAGAAACTCAACGAAATTGTACGAGGCTTAGCAGTATCGTTTTACAAGATATTCTCAGACTAAGCACGTCTTCGAGATAAACATTCCCCGGGCCCTGCACCCACAATAAAAAAAATCAGATATAGCGCCTAAAACCTACTGGTTTTATTTTATAACCTCAGTTTGCTGGTATAACTCAGTTTGGGCGGTACATGGACATTATTCTACACCACATAACATAAAAGTTTCCCTTCCCCAAGTCCAAGTACCTTACCATCAAGAGGAGGTTTGCCTGACTCGCAGGTTCTTTTTTGCCTAACCTTTATGGTCTCCCTTGAAGAATGAAATAACCATAACATTTTAACAGCTTACAACTTATTTCCAAGGTTTTGTGCTAAGCCTAAATCGTCCCGAAAGAATCTGGAGTTTCTTTTCTTATATACGTTTATTTTTTTAAGTGGTCACGATTTTAGTAAGGTATTATAACAACGAGATAAATCGTTCAGATTTCGGGGTTTTTTTTAGGAGAGCGAGGAAAGGGTTTTGTTGTCAAATACACGTCAAAAACGTGACGTTTGTAATTTAAGAAATAATACATGGAGATTCTAGTCAGCTAATTGTGAGGACAAAAGTACAAGGGAAAATTATACAGGGTTCAAATTCTACAGCATCTAATACAAATAAAGCATACAGGAAAGCTTATCTTTAAAACATTTCTCTTCAACTTAAGGTCCATTCAGACTATAGAGTAAAGATATTACGTTCCGTCGGTCGCCTTGGTCGCGTCGGTAAATTCATTTCCCTGTTCAAACGCGATAGCAGACGACTTAAAACGAGTAGCGTATGTGGGGTGATTTTTGAGCCAAGAGTTTCGAATACTCAAATAGCCGAATCCAAGTACCACCCTTGCAAGCGCTCTCCAAGAATCTCAAAACGTTTAATATATCGACTGCTAAAGCATAGCTCACTCGATCCAGCGTCAGTAAAACATGATCGAGTAAGCTATGGCTAAAGAAAAGGCGTTAACGAGGTGACGCCATCTCGACACTGCCCGAGGAAATTGAAAACTTGTTTTCAAAATAAACCCCCGAATCTTTTCCATATAGTCGTTGACACGTGGTGAACCGACTTCGCCGACGTGAACATGAAAAAATAGTCTGAATGGGCCTTCAATCTCATTATGATTAAATCGCTACGCCTAATCAACTTAAACACAGTCCCCAAAAACTAATATCGTTTCTAAATCTAACTACACTCAAAAAAATCTAACCGTTATATTAGAAAGAAACGGCTCAACGAGATTTATAAATAACGTTTATCGCATTACCAAATCCAGCTCTATAAGAGAAGGTAGAAATAAAATTAGGTATTATCGCGGGTATTACTTTGTTATCGGTGAAAATCCAATAACATTTGTCGTGGTAATCACTTCCAAACCTATAGTCCAAATATTAGCTTTCCCTCGGTTTCAAAAACAAATCGGGGGAAAAGATAAGATTTCGACGCGTATAACAACACTCTCCAAGATTTAATTATAAAAGTCTAAAAAACAACTGTATCCAAGAGGCCAAAAATACACGCGCTATTTTACAATTAAAAGTAATCTTTCTGGAAACTGAATAACGTTGTCGGGCGTTTTGGTTTGAAATATTGTTAGTACGCGCTTGTAAAGGCGCCAACAAAGTAAGTATAGAAGAAAATATAAAAAGAAGAACGCGACGCGAAGAAAAACAGGGTGCTAATTTCCACGTCCCAGTTCATCTCCCTCACTTCTTGAAGGAAAGAAATAACTAACAATAGCTCACTGTCTATCACCCCCACAGACAGTCTTTATACGAATTTAGGAGCTAACGATGAAATCAGGCAAATCGCCAAATAACTAACGAAGAAAAAATAAAGAACTCAAGCTCGTGAGCGCGTTACCATTTCATAGCGTCTTTTCAATCTCATTTTCAAAATTGGAGAAATACCGAGTTGATGGTCAGTCTGCGTATGGTTTAGCAATGGACCATTTCGATGTAACTAAAAAGGAAGGACACGGGGGTAAGACTTTACCGCCTTCCATCTCGGTTTTTGGCGCGTGCTCTGTGGTCTTTTTAAAAACCCTGACTTTTCCCAGCTTACCCCTGACCAAATTTTGCCAATATCCCTGACCATTTTATGGTCTTTACCAGAGTCCACTTCACCTGCACACCTGGGCCCATATGTAGCATTGCTCGAAGCATTATTTGACATACCAAACGAAATCCCTGACATATCCCTGACTTTTTAGGGGAAAAAACTTTAAATCCCTGACTTATTCCCCAATACTAACCCTATATCATGAGAGTGCGCAAAGACGGCTATGTATCAAACCCCTTTGAAACAAACCTACTATATATTCTTAATATTTATACATTCAACCCAAAGACTCCTACCTCAGTTAAAGTTAGGCCTAAGACAAGAGAACTACTGGCGGTGAGTGGATGGTAAGTAATACTACAGAGGAGCGTAATTACAATCTTTACACGAAGCGCGTGAAGAGGAAGGCTAATATCACGGTATAGAACCCTCGAGCTAACGTTCTCAGAATGATCACGTAAGAGACAAAACGCGGTTGGGGGAGGAAGAAAGGCCTAAACAACAATCGAAATGTAGAAGCGAAAGCAAAGGAGAACTCATTGATTGCCAAGTACAGTCAGCTTTATCCAAGAATTCGAGAGTACCATGGTCATGGCGGGAAAAAGGAGACTTCAGGGACCTCAGGGGCGAGCCTCTGGCCTAATTGGAATGTCGTAAAACCATTAGCCCTTCTTTTTCCCAGCCTCCAGCCTACCAGAGACACGCGAGACGGGAAGATGAGAGAGGGAGAGACAGTACAGGACTGGGAAAAGAAGAGAATACGCGGAGAAAATGGCCTGGAATATCTCAACGCTAGGCCTTTCGCCGAGCCAAACACAACACGACATCGCATTGAAGCCAAAAAGAAGACTTTGGGCGAACGCGCTCGCGTTATTCCGTCCGCCATTAGGAGAGAGGAGAGAAAAGAGGTACGAGAAAAGCTCCCTGATTTCCACAGGGATCATCCTGCCCTCATCCCTCTCCATCTCATCTTGCTCTTCCTTCTCTCTCTCTCACCTCTTCCACGGAGTTCGCACTGACGTTATACAATATAGTGTTCTCCCGATTTTCTAATTTGCAAAAGAGGGCTAGGCTAGGCTGGCGATGATTCCAAAGTCGTCGGCGGAAAACCATCTCAGCCGATACAAATACAAATTAGGACGGAAAAGAAAAGAAAAAAGATAAAGTCACGGTTGATGGCGGTAAACCGTTGCGGAGAAAATACATAGGTGCGTGCGATGGTGTTTAGTTTTTGGTGTAACTTCTAACAAACGCGGGTACGGCGCCAAATGGCTAGGGTAATCTATCATTTTGCTCCAGACAAGACAACCAGCTAGAGTAGAGACGTATGAGACACAGTTGAAAAGCGGTAATGCGGAATGTTACGCCGGCTACACCGAAAGTTTTTGGAGATTTTTGTTTGTTTCAGAAAACTTTGAAAAATTAATGACGTACATACAAAGCATCATCCAAAACCTAGATTTCCTCCTCAACACAAACTTTGTCCACCAATTCTTCCCGTTGATAAGCTTCAAAATCAAAAGTTCGCTAGCAAAACTGTACTAATCCGAACAAAGCTTCGCTGCGTTAATTTTAAAACGTTTTCCGCAGAAATCCAACCAACCAACCCCCGCGTACCATGCATGATGTAAGCGAACGAAAAAAAGAAGGAAGACAAAAATTGCCTGGCGTGGTTAATGGTCAGGAATAATTCGCTCTAGTAGAGAAACATTGGATATTCTGATTTATGACGAGCTCCCTATATGGTTTGGCTTCCCCTATATAACTTAGGTATAGGGTCCTGGAGTTTTAGATCAGAAAACTGCAGTACAGGGGAGTCTGCAGCTACAGTTTTGGGCATTTTGGCAACGTTGTAGATCCATCTACCCATCCAATACATACTTTTTTCCATCTCAACGCTATCTAGCGCGGCCGGGGTTAGTTATTCTGGATCCAGAGAGACTGGCGCTAGCAAAAATAACCCCGGCTCCATCCGTATACGCCATGCAATTCTCGTGGGAACACTTATCTGGGACTCAAGCGCAAAACTAGGACCCTGGCATTCCAATCCATAGCCACTCCAAATACTATAAAATTTCTTTGGAGTGTATGTATATACTTCTTCGAGTATTGGTAACAGCTAAGCCTTGCCCCAAAAATATTTACGATATCTATGACCTATTAAATTCTCCGATCATGAGACGAGGGCCCTTATATTTTGCTCCCCTCTTATAGGGCGACCACACGACCATGCAGACATGCACTATGTACCGCAACGTTTATCTAAAATGTAAGCAAAGACGAAAGGAAAGTTTTGGGATACTTCTGGAGAAGTAGGGGCTTAGGTTATAGATATACGTCCAAGTGCATTGAGAGAACGAAAGAGAATCCAACTACATTCGTAAAACGGATGGAATAAACTCGATACATAATGTATGAGACTAGCAGACTACCCAACCAACCTTAAGCCTACTATGAATGAATGAATGAAGAAAGCTTACTGGTGGCTAGCTTGGGTTCTCTAAAACCAAATAATATACAGGCAGGCGTCCGACCAAGAAGTGATATCTAGTTTATTAGGGAGAAGGTATAAGATGCCTAAGTATTCGCGCGCCATAGTCCCAGTCCCCCTTTCAAAATACAAGGGGTGACGTAAAAGGAGGCCGGGCTATTTCGCCTCTCCTCAGTCGGAAAATATGACTGTAATTTTCCTCATTCGCGTCGCGCTGACGAGAGTTTTCAAGAACCAATGAGATGCTGGTTGTAAATAATTTAGAGGCGGGGATTAACTCCGGACCTACGTTTGGACTGGAGATAAAGCTAGAAATGTGGGGCAAATTTATATCTTCTCCCTAATAAACTAGATATCACTTCTTGGCCCGACTATACCGACCAGGGCTTGATCAAGAATTCTGTTTCGGAATTCATCCCATTTTAAATCTTCCTCGGTTTAGTATCTACCATCTACAACAAAAGCATGCTCGGATTGCTATAACTTAGGCCTAAATATATTGTATTCTCCACATAAGACAAGAGAAGGCAAGGAGGCAAAACTTCTTCGACATCCAAGTACATACATACATATAAATGCGAAAACTAAAGATTACAAGCTCGCTCCCAGCGCGTGATCTAACACCCATAATTACGTGTTAGGTTTTAGACCAATAGCAAAATTGCAGGACTCATTCTATCTAACACGGCATTTAAAAACAATACAGAGAGATGGGTGTGTGTGATGTGTGTGTCTGTAAAGTGCGCTACGTATCAATTAAATCGGGTAAGAGGAGAGAAATTTCAAAAGATCGCGTGTTTCCTGCATGGGTACCAAACTTTTAAATAACTAAAATTAGGGAGTATAGGACCCACAGGAATTACCTCTGGTTCTAATACTAGTCCAACCAAATTGGTATTCTTGGGACTGTACAAGTACAACCTCCAACAAAACCTGCAGTGTTCCAAACAGCGTGTATAACTTTGTCTTTTTAACACGACGTCACACGTCAAACGCGCGCCCGTTTATTAAAAGTTTGGTTATAAGTCTGCCATACATTAAGGGCATAAATTTATAAAATATGTTTAATAAGTATGACACTTCCTATACTTTTTAATGCCAGAGCCTTACAGTACCCCTTGTTTTACCCAAACGTTAAGTAACGCGACGTTTTCAACACCAGCTTCACAGACCCCCAACAAAACCTCAAAGTTCTCATAAATTTTCATTCCTCTTACACTTCAGGCTAATTTACTTCTAATCGTATGTTATTTCGTGCAAAAGGGCAGACACAAAAACAAAACGTACTGAGAAAAAAAAAATGTGGGTCTTTGCGATTCGAATAAAGCTTTTATAGTACACGTAGAAGAAGCAAACGCAAAAGAAAACCCAAAATGTTCCTAAGTTTTAACATAGACAGGCCCTCAAATTATAAAGACGAGAAAATTTTTACCGGACCCTATAATTCGTGGATTGGAAGCCCAGTGGTATCGGACCGTATAATTATAGACAGAAACTTTTCCTTTGAATAAAGTCAAGTTAGAGAAATCTTAGCCTTGCTTCGAATCAAAACGAAAACATTTAAAAAAATAAAATAAAGATACAGTAAAAGAAACGTTCCTTGGGTATGGTACGATCAAATATAAAAAAGGTACCCATCAGAAATGCCAAAAACTACTCAAAGGTACAAGGGAAGGCTATTCTTTAACCGTCAAGGTGTTTTTTTTTTTTTTTTTTGTTGCCCATTTTGATTTTTACCTTGTCGTGGATCACGGTTAGTAAATGCAAAACTTATTCAATTCTTTTGAATTGCATATTTTTCTTACCCAAGCCCGAATATTATAATCATAATCATAATAAAAAAAACTCAAAAAGGTACAGACTTTCCTTATCCGTGTTAGAAAAACAATTATTTCTCACGTTGGTGAACTAGACAAGGGTAATTAGAATTAATTACATAATTTTCATCATCTTACGTTTCGAGTTATGGTTATAAAAAAATTAAGCCTTTTGCAATGTCTTTCGTAATATCAAATCCGGAAACGAGCTGATTAATCTCAAGAAATATACGCGTTGATAAAAATTAATACCCTATCATTAACGATACATACGATGTGGTATGAATAAATTAAAAATTCAATGTCCGGTTTAGGCCGTTTTTTTTTTAATCTTTTCCATTTTGGGATTGGGTGTGCACTGTGCAAAGAGATATATTGCGCAATACGGGGCCAATGAATGCGAGATTAAGGCCGATGCACACGCCGCTCTATCGTCGCTTCTCTGATAATTCTGCCAAAATTAAGGGGGGATGTTCTTTGGGAAATCTATTTGAGTCGAAATTGTAACTTCTATCTCCATTTTGCCACAAGGGCCATAGTTTTCGAGTTATGATTTGAGTGTTTTAGGGATGACGGTTGACCTCTTAATAAAATTAGCAATCATTGTCTTTCAGTTTCTTAATTAAATTTAAGGGGTCATCCGTAAAACACTCTAGTAACTCTAATTACTTAACTCGAAAACAGTGTCCCTTGTGGCAAAATGTCATACAAGTTACATTTTCGACTCAAAATCACCCAAAGAACACACCGCCCTTATCAGAAACACCCTATATAGTGAAAAGAATCCGCGTCTTGATCTAGCAGTATTAGTTAAAGAATACGTGGAATAAAAATTAACTCTAATGACGATCGTTAAGTTTTCGCACGTTACAGTCTCAATCTAGTAGCACAACATATCCCCATCGCCATCACAATTATGAACTCTCATTTCTGTAAATTCCCTCCCCTTTGTTATTACACCCTCATAAATTTAACAACCATTTCTTTCATCTCAAAAGCATAATATTGCTCGTTTTGATGAACATTTTCCACAAAACACTATAGCCTCACATTTGGTTTTAGTCCCAAGCAAAACCTGCGCTTGCGCATTTTGACGGCCACGACCGCTTACAATCCCCCAAAAACATAAACGTGTGCACCCGCCTTGAAAAACGCTTTAAACCCAGAAAAAAAGAAATATATTATAATATGAAGTTCACACACACTGCAGATATTAAATATTAAATTAAAATTTCACGTCACGTGTTAGGGCTATTAATAACGGACAGCGAGCGAGATAGGAAGGACGGAAAGGAAAGCCCTTAATGATGCGGAGGGTGAGTGAGCATCAACATAAACACAGGCGGGAATTAACCCTAAACTATGTATTGAAACAATTCACGCGCGTGATAACTACACTATACAAGTTATACAGCATAGAGGAAACTTAAAATTCAGACCCCAGCAAGAGTATATGCGTATCTACCCCGCTCGGTACACACATAGAGGATATATAGTAGAGGAGTAGACACTTTACCCTTTACCAATACATAAGGGAATATCTCGACAAATCCGTGTTTTTACCCCCATTGGGAGATTGCCTTCTGTACAAGCAGAAGTGAGATGAGACTAGAAGTATCGAGGTAACCAAATTCTTCACTCGGCGAAAGTGAAACCAGGATCTACTACCAATGCTAGAGCCCTTCACTTCTAGTCTCATCTTACTTCTGGTACAAGACATCATTATTGGTTGAAAAATGTCGTCCGCTCTACTGTATACCCTCTATGGAGGCTGGGAGTAATACCAAGAAACAGAGTGCCAGAAGTAGCTAGGATAGAACAGAATACAACAATTGTCTACTCCTCCATAGTATATCCTCTATGGTACATAACCGTAGCAAGCGCCCTTCCCAAAACACACACACACCACCTTCGTATGAATTTATGGCTTTTTGCAATAGTGTTTCCCTTACATAAAAATAAGCTAAGGACGGTAAAGGTCAGACCATCAGGGGAGGGGAAGTACTCTTAATACTCCGCCCGTTTGGGCCCATGATATAACAAGATATCAGCTGCCGCCTAGCGATCATGGATGATGGTAACAGCTGCCAGACGACCAGGAGGACCCGCGAAACTTAGGGAGAAACGACGTAACGTATGGTAGTATACGGACGAGTGTTGAAGCGGGCCTGACTTGTAATACGCCGGGAGAAATATATAAAAGTAAAAGGCCAGCCCGGAAGATTTCTAGAGGTCAAAGCCATCTCCGCATCATCATAAAGGACACCGGTGTCCGGCATGAATCAAGTTCATCCCCAACTAATAATGCAGCGCCGTTAAAACACACAGGGTCAGCGAATGTTCATAAAGGTTTCCTCTGCGACGACCTCGGGGACACATTACGCTCTATGGTTACTTAACACAAAGTGCCAGCACACTATAGCCCAAAGGATGGTTGCAATCTCAACTTGGGACGGAGTCCTACTAGTGTACATACTTGGTAGTCTCCATATAAAACACACTGGTATATACATATCCCCGGGGTCTGGTACTTATTAACAAGATTTCCTATGCGTGCAACAGAAGGCAAAAAGTATAAGGGAGAAAAGCTAAGTTATTGGGTCAAATATATATCTGGGTATCGATCATCGTAAAAATCAGAGATTTACAATGTTTAAAGGGATAGTCGTCCAATTGGAGAAGCCTAATATTACTCAGTCCCTAATCTAAATCTAATCATAGATTCTTAAGGTACTATCCCTTGAACAGAATGGAACCAAACAGATCACACGATATACGACGAAACACAGAACAATAACATTAACAATCGATAAAAGATATTTCAGATTCCTCGATATCGAATTTTTGTTCCCCGTTTATTTCCAAGAAGAAGAAGAAGAAGAAGAAGAAAGATAGATTAGGGCGTCATGAGTCATTTTCAACGAGATGTTGACGCGCGAAGCGACCTAGTCCACGCATATACACCACCATCTTCTCGAGTGTTTCTCAACACTCAATATCTTGGGCTGGCAACAAGTTTCGCGCCAGATTCTAGCCGAGATTCCAGAGAAAAATAATAAAGAAAAAAATCAAGAAGCGATTGGATTGGAAGAAACCAGAAATATTCGTTAACATTATTTCATATCGTGTTTTACGGAGTTATCTGTATATTTTCCCCCTCTCTCAAGTCAAAGCCAACGAAACAAACTCATTATCAAAAACATTGTATCAAGCATCGGAACGAGGGAGATTCGATATCGTATTGTTTTAAAATAAAATGAGTCAACGGTTTGGTTTGTTCGATATTTTCGATTTTATCAAGGCCGAATATCTTATAGTTATATATTGTGCCTGGCACGATTCTAATCATCATAACCTGGTGCAGCTGAAACCAGCCTATTTGACGAAACTACTGTATAACTTCAATTTTGGCATTAAGCTCGCTCCCTGGCGCGCGCGTTCGTGACCTTTATGAAAAATTCTCGTGACAACCTTGTCAGAGGCAGTCACGAGAAACAGCGCGTTCTTCAATCAAAATACTCTATACGGAATTAATTAGAAGATACTTGGGCCCACGCTTATGAACTTGAATTTTCTTCAAGTGTTCTTAATATTTTTAACCGCAAGCTGAGTTGGCACTGGGGTACACACACAACCGGATACATTGTTTTAAAGATAGCGTGCGATAAAGGGGCAACTCCGTTTGTTAACTTCAGGGTTGGCATAAATTTGTCTATAAAGCATCTCCTGCTTTAGGTTTGGAAACTGAATGGTAACTGAATCGAACATAACGCTGCAAGCTTTTCAGTCTGTTGTAGATAGATAGTGGCTCAATTGCACTCACAAATGACTGGCAACACTATCTACAACACACGAAACGAAGCTTTAGAGTACGAAACACACTCTCAAGTTGTTAAAATAAGAACGTGGAACACTTTTTAAAATGTTATCGCTCCCAAAAAAGAAAAAACCGCGACTCTCGTGAATACAGCTTAAAAAGTCAAGCCTCGAGTATTTGAAGCATTTTTGGCTTTTCCTTTATCACATGGGCCCCTTATTTTTGACGCGATTATTGAGTAACTTGTATCTATTTCGCTGTTACGAGTGGGCGGAGGTCAACTCGCGATTTCCTGCAAGATTTACAAGGAGGCCCCAATACACAGATAAAGATAGTCTTACTTAAACCGAAGAAAGTGTCAATTCTTTACAAACTTACATACTACAGTCCCACTTAAATAATGGTGAAAATAATTGTAATACTAGGTTTTTTACTATTAAGGGTTTCAATGCAAATTGGGTCAACATAAGGATCCTCGGTTAGGACGCGATTAGTCATGGAAGGAAGGAATAAGATTTACTAGGGTTGGTGAGGTCAAGTCAAGACCGGCGGACACGGGGCAGTAAGGGTAGGGTCGCCGACATGTCAAAGTTTGTCGGCCAGAAGCTTGGGTTACAAGAATATAATAATACAACGATAACAGTTGTTTTCGCTCGTATTAATAAAATTTCGGTGAGATCATACTGTTTTAGTTTGCGTTCGGCGATGAAGGGTCCGACAAGGGTATAAGAGATAAAAAAGTCTTTCTTATCTCTTCAAAACATAGTCGAGTGTGCACGTTCTTAAAGGCCGAGGTTCTAGCTGTAGGCGAAGTAAAAAAAGCGAGCATCGTGTGAACAATTGGTATGGTGCAATGTTCGAGTTCCCACATTGTCAAAATTTTGAGGGAATCTGGGCTAACAAAAGATAGTTTTCAATACTGACGCTCTAGGGTTGCGAACTGAAGATTATCTATTTCAAAATTTTCAATTTCCTCGGGTAGTGTAGAGATGACACCATCTCGTTGGCGCCTTTTCCTTAGCCACAGCTAACTCGATCACGGTCTATTGGCGCATGATAGAGTAAGCCTTCAGAGCGATAACTCCGAAATGCGCATGACCGTCCATTGTTAGTTAGGTACTCGGTTTTTCAGTTCGCCAAGAGCAAGAACCATTTTCGCTGGATCTCGGCCTTTTAACAGGCCGAGTGACTAAACTATGTTGGCCCTATTACTCGGTGATAGCCCTGGAATTTCCACTTATTATACTTTTTAATACGTAATAAAGAACACGCCGCAATCGCCTTCAGTTCTTCGATGGTGAAGGGGAAGATAATAAATAAAACTTTCAATTTAACACTCGACCTAATACTACTCGTGTCCGTTGGTAAAGAAAATTAAGTGTTGCTAAGCGAAGAAAACGTACTTTTAAAAGAGAATGGAGCGCGACAAAGTATAAATATACCCAAGTACTTCAATTAAAGAATCAAATAATAGATAATAGGCCTAAGCAATAGTAAAAGGTAATTAATTAAATTCGAATCGAGGGACAAATATACACAATTTTTACAAATAATTTAAAGGGATAGAAGCGTGTAATTTCGACTATTTGATATTTTAATATGTATATTTATTAATTTTATTTAATTATATCCCATTCGAAAACAATGTTTCGTTAATATCAAAATACAATAAAGATGCCTCATACGCTACTATCCCTTTTAAATAATAACAGGGATAGATTTAATTTTAGAAGTAGGAATGGAGAACGGTTAGAATTTACTTCAGTCCGACTCATGGCCCTGTATAGAGCCCCTCCCACCAACACGCAACGAAAAGTTTAAATTATCTTATTAGCTCACTTAAACTACGTTTTGATGACGTTGCTGACGGGGACAGCGAAAAATACGCAATTCATTTTTACCTCTGTCGCTATGACCCGCCTCTTCTTTCATACCCCTCCGTCCCGTGGAAGGGGGTCCGGGACTTAGACGCGCGCCCACGTTACTCTGTTCTCCATTCCTACTTGTAAAATTAAATCTATCCCAGATAATAATAATAATAAACAACTTCTAATTAGAGATTAAAAACACAGGGAGTTTCTAATGAATAAAAAAAGAAGAGTAGGATACGTAGAACGAGGAGGATTAGAGACTGGTTTATTTGTATTCGAATTGACGAATTTTTTTAACTAGATTAGGCAGATTTTTGGACTGACTTACCGTAGCAGAACCGAAACGTGCTAAGGGGATAGCGTAATTTTCCCATAGGCCTTGATTACGGCTTTCAGAAACTCCCTGTGTGTAAAAGACGGTTTTCGTAACCAAGCCGGAAATAAAAGAGAGAAAACGTGGGGAAGAGAGAGAAAGAGAGAAAAGAGAGAGAAAGAAAGAGTACATGACCATAAGGGTCAGAGAATCATCGAAAGAAAAAAAAATCTCGGGGAAAAAATATAGATATATAAGGATGAGTCTCTTACCATGACTTGGTCGGGGGTGGATGAAGTGTCAGTGTTGTGTCCGGAAGTGTCCGAACTTCCTCTTCCGCCACCACCCCCTCCGTGGCTATGTCCTCCTCCGCTGCCTCCCGTTCCATTGCTATTATTGTTATTATTGTTATCGCCCAAATCGCCCGGTTTAGAATCGCGCTCGTCGATCACCAGGTCGATCGGCATCTTGCCTTTTAGACAACTGATGTATCGTTGACAGAAATTGTCGCAAAGCTCGTGAACCTTAAAAAAAGGAAAAGAAAGAAAGAAAGCGAGATTTGTCAGTTTACCTGATAGATAGTCCGCCCACCATAGGAGACAGTAGGCCTAATATATTTAATGTGTACATATTGTGTACGGATTTTATAAGAAAATCAATCTTATTTAAAGAACATGCAGATTGATTGACCTGACGTCGCGTCCGGAACACGTTTCTTGGCAATGAAAAACACTTGAATGAATATGGCTAAGAAGTGACGGAGGGGAAGGTTTAGGGGGGGGGGGGTCAAGTTTTCTTCTTTCCCAAGGCATTATGATAATTTTTAAATATTTAATAGTATGATGGATCAAAAAGTACTGAATGAATGAACAGTCCGGTATATCAACAGGTTTATACAGTTTATAGTGACGAAAAAGAATCTCTAATATGTCACATTCCCAAAGTATAACGGCCGATTTTGATTTCACAAAAAATTCATCCAAACCCATGTTTCAACCCAAATCTATCTACAGCACGTGCTCTAGTGGCACATGCCCCATGTCACGTTAAATTTAGCGCGAGATTCAATAAAAATTGTGCTCGATGTGAAAATCGTGGCGCGAGATATAGAGCGTGCTACGTAAATGTTTCTAACAAAATTCCGTGATTGGTCGGAGGTGCAAATTTCAATTTCTATAAAAATCTCAAAACTAATTTGTATTTTAAATTCATTCGGAGATACCTTCTGGATGTTTCACTACGCAGATTGGCCTTATAATTAGTAGACGAATCTATTAAAAAAAATTAAACCACTTGCTTCCCCTTTAAGCGCTTTTAAACACAACACTTCTATTTTTCAAACACACTTTTAAATGTCAGAGTATGCACGACAATTGTCATATACTTATCATAAATAGGAGAGCAAATTTCTAATTCTAAATCGATTCATGCAAAATTCAACTAGTTTCTCGTTTACAATGACCCCAAGTTGGAAAAACACGTTTCACACATATGAATTCCAAATTCCCCTCATTTCAACAAGGACACTCGTACATGCTTTGTAGTTCTAGACCTAGTTATTTATTACATGCCCAGAAAAATTTCCTATTCATTATAACGAAAAGAAGCCAATGAAAGAAAGAAACCCCTTTAGGCTAATACTTAAAACCCGTGTCAGTTATAAATTTACGCTTCAAGTTAAGTTAGTTTTCCTTATGCATGAAATAGAGAAAAAAAAATTATTCCAACATTCGTTAATGAGTAGTTAGTTCGGACATGCACTTTCGCTAGATACAACTTACACATAACAATTTCACCTTAAAAATGTACCAAATACAAAGGCGTAACTACGCAATACAGCAACAAACCAATATAGACGTACACTTGGTAAAACTTCACGTTGAAAAACAAGCTACGAATACAAGTACTGGTGCAGCATAACCCGTATGATAGGGGCCAACAATCCAGGTATGTAATAAGAAAAACGTTTCTACACAAAACCATTTTACATATATGTATATAAAAAAATAAATCAAAGCCAAATTTAAAGTTCTTCGATTACATTACAGTAACGCGTGCTTTAATAACGTCAGTTACGTAGCACTAAGATACTGAAACGGACTGAGGAGGCCGGTATTTTTTCAATCAACTCAAAAAGCCATCAATCTTATTGTCTGGCATTCGTCGCGAGTCCATAGGTAAGTAAAAGAGGAAAATCTGACTGATATTAACGACCTTTGAAAGAACGAATCTCAAGAAGTCTTGGGTGAAAACCTCCTTTACCCCCAAGGCAAGTAAGTTTTCAAATTCCAAATTAACTTTAGAGTTGAGTTAATGGTTAAAATACGTATTACAATTGGTTGGTTAGTTATACTACTCTAAAGTTGATTTCGGTCGTCGAGTTGCCCTTGCGTAAAGGCGTTATTTCGGTTGGAAAAGGGGGTAGGGAGAAAGAGAATTGAACACGAGGAAAGCAAGAAGTGATATCTAGTTTATTAGGGAGAAGATGCCTAAGTATTTGCGGGACATAGTCCCAGTCCCCCTTTCAAAATACAAGGGGGGATGTAAAAGGAGGCCGGGCTATTTCGCCTCTCCTCAGTCGGAAAATACGTAATTTTCGTCATTCGCGTCGCGCTGACGTGTGTTTTCAAGAACCAACGAGATGCTGTTTGTAATTTAGAGGCGAGGATTAACTCCGGACCTACGTTACGTTTGGACTGGAGATAAAGCTGGAAATGCGGCGAATTGACACTTTCTCCCTAATAAACTGGATATCACTTCTTGAGGAAAGTTTAAGGAAAGAAAATGGAATTACAAGTGGAAAGGGCTGCTTTTATAAGCCATCCCCCCTTTATAAAAAGAAGTGACAATAACTATAATTGAAGCTCAGGGGGAGAAAAATAATTGGGTAGAATCGACACGAAACCTCAATTTTAAGACTATTTCGTTCGGGTTAGCTTGATTCCCCCCCCCTCTTTTTAGATTTTTTTATTTTATTAAAAGTCGCCTTCCTTTTTACTAGTCAGGGAAATATACAATCTAGGTTCGTTTATAATGTTAAAGCGTGATTAAAGAGATGCTAAAACGTAACGTTTAGTGTATTATTAAATTCTTAAATCTTAATATTTGAAATAAAAAAAAAATTTCACCAAACTACTTGAAAAATAAAATTGAGTAACTACAGGAGGGGCTCCAAAATTCTTGCGTATCAGGCCATAAATTTGGTGTCTATTTCATTAAATTTTAAAATTAAACTAAATATTTAAAAATATTATTCAGGAACAACTTGAAAACATAATCGTGTATCCAAAAAGGGGGTTCAAAATTCTTCTGAAATTGACCACAAAAATGGGACCTATCAAATGGTTAGTTCTCAACCCAAAATTACAAGTCCCTCTTCAAGTAGACATATAAGACTGTAATTAACCAAAACCCACTGTAATTTACTCGCTATATAATCGAAAATTATTTTGAATGGGACACGAAACTATGTTATTTCTTTGATCATGGCCCATCAAGAATGTTCAATGAAATAATTGCAAGTTCCTCTTAAGTAGATCTATACGAGATGGTAACTTAACCAATACCGCTTTAACTGACGGTAATTCATTCGGTATATCACCCGGATAAATTACCCATAACTATTGTCACTCACTAACATTAATTAAAACGGTTCAATAACAGTTTTTTAAGAAAAAGAAAAACAATTACAGTAATATCTACTGTGAAGAATTGAAGGGAATAGTAGTATTGTATCATTTCACTCTCACTTTAAACGACACAAATTACATATACTTTGGGGGCCTTGGGTCTCAGCCAGGATTTTGTATTTCGTTCCATGCATGGCGTACATCCCTCTCTCTAGCTCCTGGGTCTGAAGTTAGGCTTCCATTCAATCTTATTATTATCAATTGGACGCAATGAGACGATAATTCCAAAAGTTAAGGGAGAGAAAAGCCTTGCCCGTCGGCGTAGGCTGACTGGGGACTACTACCGCGACTACAGTGAAAATCTAAAACTGTACACTAAAATGATACCAAATGACGTACGTCCAAAGCGAATCTCCTCCGAATAAGTCAGACAGAGAGCGAGAGAAGAGGGTGCATAGCATTAAAGGAAATGATTTATTTAAGTTTATCTTCGTGTATAATATTTCCTTCCCTTCATTTCTTTTATAAGCTTACATTACCGGGAATTACGATTGCTTTTAAATTATCTCATCAGAAATAGAAGAGCGAAAAAAAACAAAAGAATTTATACAGACAAAGATAAATAAATCATAGCCTCCTCTTCTTATTACGTTATTAACGATGATTACGAATTAAGCTTAATGGAAGAATATTTAACAGTAGCGGGTTTTTACGTAACACTAGAAATATGATATTGGGTGGAAAAATTAGTTCGCATTGGAGAGGGGTACTGTCAGGGTACAAATGGGTATAGTAACTACTAACTATACGATGAATTGGATAAGATATTCCGAGATTTTGCGCCATTTTGATGACTTTTTTATTTTTATTTAACTTCGTCGAAATATGGTATTGGTAACAACAGAAATTTCCATTAATGGAAAATATAGGGAATTTATCCTTATGTAGGAATTAGTAAGAAGTTTTTTTAACCTTTGGACAAAAGATGGGAAAATGGGTGCAAACGTTTGGATAAAAGATGGGGGAAAATGGGTGAAAACGTTTGGATAAAAGATGGGGGGAAATGGGTGCAAACGTTTGGATAAAAGATGGGAAAATGGGTGCAAAAGTTTGGACAAAATAGGTTAGAATGAATGCAAAATGTAAGATAAAATAGATTAGAATTAGAGTAAAGTGTGAGACAAAATGGGTGCAAACGTGGACAAAATGGGTTAAAATGGGAGTAAGCGCGGACGAAATAGGATAAAATTGGCGTAAAAGTTTAAACCAAATAGGGGAAACGTTTGAACAAAATAGTGGAAAATGGGTGAAAAAGTTTGGACAAAACTGTAAGGCATTAGTGTAAAATATGACAGGTCAGTTTTTTTGTGAAAAGAGTTAATAAATGGAAAATATATGAAATAGGTCAATATGGGAAAGACTTGAAGAGTGGTCAGCAGTAAAATTATACTTTAGGGTACGCTAGATGAAAAAATAATCCTTGATTTAATTATTTACAGGCGAACGTCACGGAACGGAACTGAATGGGATTATATTGTTCAATTAGGCTTAGGTTATATCGCAATCGCAGTTTGTTTATGCCTTACATTAAATTAGGGCGATGAACTGTCGTTCACAAATAATTGGAATGTTGGAAATAAAAAAAACGTAAACACGCGAGCTAACACTAACATCACGGAAACACCTATAACCAGAAAAACGTCAAAAATAAAAAAAATAAAAATGCTTTGGAAATCAAAACGCATGAACCAATTCATAATAATTACGCCTAAATGTTTCAAATTTGAGATGATGTTTCTCTGTTGCAATTTTAAGTAAGAAGAAGAATAATAAATAATACGTGACTCAAAAGTCAAGGCTAACCAAAAAAAAAAAAATGTGTAATATTTCGATGGGCAAGGCATAGCGTATGTATGACAAGAAATGATGAATTATACCGTGAGCAGATGACCGATAACGGTTGTTTTTGGACATGCACGAAAAACCCGAGGGATATTTTTATCATCAAAGGGTTTGTTTGATAGTTTAATAGAGACTTATCCAAATGGAAAGAGTTTGTTAGTTTGTTACAATTGCCTCAATTTCAGGTGTGCAATAATGTTAATAAAACCGATTTCACAGATAATTTCAGGTGTTGAAGCAGATAAACCTGAAAAAAAGGGTTCGAATCCAAAACCAGAAACTTTCTACATTAAGTTTTCCAATGTATTTGTTGCACCAAAATGATTAAGAAACATTTTAACTATAAATAACAGTCTTAACAGATTTTTTAGAGAGCATTTAGTTTACAAAAACAATTCTAGACATTTTTAAGGATTGCTCTATAGTTTTCTGTGTTTAGAGACGACGAGGAGAAACTTTCATTACTCTTTCAATAAAGACTTATCCCCAGAATTTCAAATTTTACCCACTAAAATCAAATTCCCTGACCTTTTTGGCCCATTTTTAAACTCCATGACTTTTCCATGTTTTACGTGACCCGTGGCGTGGCAACCCTGCATATGATAAAAGCCATCACTAAAATCTTCAATTTTGACGAATTTAACCACGGAAAACGGCGTAAGTTATCAATATTTTGAAATACGATTAGGCCTAATCATTCGATCCTCTCACTATTTAGTTAGCTTATATCAAAATCGAAGAAGGTCAAGGTTCAAGGACGATCAATAAGAAAAGAAATTGCCAATAAAAAAAATATATGCTTATTCCAAGGGGGGTTGTCAATCGAAATCTTTTACCAGTCCAATAAAATTATAGGTTCAGAACATCCCTCTCGAAAAATAAAACGGGGGCCTACAGCCTTTCCTTCTATGAGCATCATCTTCAAGTTCCACGTACCAGTTTGATACACGTCAAAATTCAGACAGAAAAATGTTTAAAAAGAAAAAAGAATTCCAATTTTCTACGCCAATAGAAAAGACAGTCATATTATTATTATCACGGTTCTGTGCTCATACCAGGGAAAATTTACACTCCACACTTTATAAACACCAGAAACAAATTATTTAGAAGTAATTAAATAGCAAAGCGATTTAATAAATCCAATCATTAAATGTTCGCGCAGGCTCCCCCATCGCCGGGCGAAATGCGAAACATTTTTAACAGGAAAAATTAATATTTGCTATTTAGAAAATACAGGATTTTTTGATAGAATTTAAGGATATCCCCAATTAAATTCATGAATTTTAAAAAAAAAATAATTAAGATCAAATAAAGTTAAATAAGATAAGTTATATTTTGCTTGCCCCATCAGCAATTACTAATTAATTTTTTAGCTAACATTACGAACTATCATTCCCAGTCTAACGAGATCCACAATGAGCCTTTTAAATTTTAATTATTTTACAAAATACAAAGGTAAAGAGTTCAGGCTTACTGGATTATTTGCTAGAGATAGGCCGATACCGATACCAGTATCTGTACCGATATTTGGCTAAACCGATATATCGGTATCTTTTTAAACTGGTATCGGCGAATCTATATTATTTGCTTAAAATTGGAGGGGAAAATATAGAACTTCTGAACTTTACAGGAATTTGGAATGAAAGTTTCGGTTTAAAATACTGATAAACGCGAAAGAAAAAAATTAACCCATAGCTTCGTCTTAATCTATTTCCATTCTCTACTTTCTACTTCTAACACAAAATTACAGGGTCTTTACCATAAAAAGTGCATATTCTCGTTTCTCTTTAAAGGTTCCTAACTATAGCCAATTTTTTTACTAGATCCTTTCTGGTATAGCCAGATCATTTTTCTATAACAATTGTTCGATGGATTTTTTTTTTTTCGCTGAACCCGGGTCTCCTATTATGATAAAAACTGTGACTCGACGTATATACCATTTTAGCTGTCAAGTTGTCGTCAAGAATGTTGGTGGACATAAAAATGATAGGGGGAAAAACAGTCCATGTAAAGGTAAATGTAAAATTTTTCCTCAGTATAAACTAAATGTATAACATTTGGGCTTGGGTTGATTTCTTTGGAAAGGCCCATTCAGAAATCTAACGTTCACGTTTGTAAAGTCGCTTTGCAAAAGATTCGCGGTTTTAGTTCGAAATTTTTCAGTTTTGCTCGGCAGTGTGTCGAGATGGCACCACCTCGTTTAGCGCTTTTTCTATTGTCATAGCTCACTCAATCATGCCTTACTGACGCGTGATCGAATGAGCTACGCTTTAGCAGACGATATATGAAACGTTTTGGGAATTCAGGGCCGGAAATAAGCACAGGACACTGGACATTGTCCAATAAAATTTTAACATGTTCCATAATATTTTTAAAATCTAAGGGGGTCACTGGACCTTTTGACCAATAAATTTTCCAAAGTTTTGATAGCTTGACTATGAAGATGCGACACTAACTATGGACACTCCAGTTGACAATGTCATCTAAATTCTCCTGTCAAAGGAGGGGGTCACATGACAGTCCTATAAGAATTTTTTTCTTATTTCCGGCCCTGTTTGGGATTCGTGGGGCGTTCTCGGCGTTATATGTTATTTTGGATTAGGCTATTTTAGTATTCAAATGAATGTCTTGATTAAAAAAAATAAATCGCCATTATTAAATGACTCTTTTTAAAAATCGTCTGCTCTGAGGTCTGAACATGGAAATGAAAGTAGTACCAACGGGAACATAAGATTCTATTGTAGCCTGAATGGGCCTTTGCAGGAAGAAAACGCTGTATCGATGCATAAATATAATTTCTAACCAGGAAAATTAAATTGTCGTTAGCTACAGAAACTACAACGGCATATTGTAAAACATTTTGTACAATACATGTCAACAAAAAAACGTCTGACGTAAATAATTACAAAGGACGATGATGTATACGTTGAACAAAAACGTCTGACATAAATCACTAACTAAAAATTAAATTAAAAAACTGGAAAATGCAATATTTTTCAAATGTTTTGAATGAAATGGTATGTCTGTTAATTCTCCGGGGGTTAAAAAAATGCGACGTAAACAAAATCAAACACGTAATTGTTTACGGCGTTGATAAACAACTTTCTAAATTAATTTGGAGAAAATGTGCAAAAGAGAAATTACAAAGAAAAAACTTAAAATTGAGAAATAGGGAAAAAAATTAAAATTAAATTAAAGCTGATCAAGGCCGATAAAAACGTTGTAGTAGAAGTTGCAAACAGGACAGGAGCTCATAGTGTTAACCATAAAAAAGGTGTTCGTATTTAAGGCATTTGCGCCGCGTTTAAACGCTAAATTTCGATCAATTTCGAGTTATATAATATTTTCCGAAGTTTCCTTACAACTTAATATCCAATTAAACGGAAACATTTGATAGATAATCGATCAAAAATACGTTATAAAAATTGTCAAAATATGAAAAAAAAATGCCCGTATATTAAAAAGGTGTGTGTGTGTGAAGCTATAGTTTAAGTAAAAGTAATTAAAATAATAAATACAGCGTCGATATGTTATGTGTTTGCGCGATCGATCTTAGTTGGCAAGGTCTATCGAACAAGAAGGGGGAGGGGGAAACGGGCGGGTATTATTTTATGTTAAATTAAAGGGATGACGTCACTAGCACGCGGATATGAGGGAGAGCCCGCAAATTGTTCTAACGTGCCTGGGATAAACTGTTTCCGGTCACGTTAGGAACGCACCATGCCCGCGCGCTGCCAACGCCAGCCACACTCTTATTCCAAGGATTCTGCTTGCAAACTCCGTCCGGATTTACATTTATATTCTAAGCTATGATAGAAAGGAGGGGGGGGGGCTTAAAATTCGGTATTTTTGATCGAAAAGTATCGGAACTGAATTAAACTTAATGGTAAAAATCATAAATACGGTAGGTAGTCTGGTTTTCCGGTTGATTTGGTTTTGACAACGTCATGGTGGAATGGGTTACGTACAGCAATTGCATTTCACAAACCGTAGTAACAATGTAACTTCATTGATATGTTGATTGAGTGGGTTTCCTAACACCATTTGGGATATTATTAGCTAACGTTTGGCTGTATGTTGAGACCTCAATAAGTTAAAACTTTTAAATCCTGGACTGACTGATAATTAACGCCATTTTCAAACCGCTTTACCCTAAAGGGTTGAAATTTCAATTTTGCAAGGATGTTATTCAGCCTATTCTAAAGTAGAAGGTAAGAGCTAAGAAAGATCTTTATTCCGAATTAACGGTCATCTTGAAAAATGGCGGCTAGAAAAAAATGGGCGCTTTTGCAGGCCTTAATTTTTGGGTTTCGAGTCGAGGCCGAGCCTTGGAAAAATTCCGAATTCGAGCATTTGTCACTTATCAAAAACGAGTACTCTGATACTCGTTCGAGCACTCGAAACTTCTTGAGTACTCGCACACAGGGCCGGAAATAAGAAAAATTTCATGTCCAGTGATACCCCCCTTTGACTGGAAAATTTATAGGACATTGTCCACTGGAGTGCGCAAAAATTGTATCGCGTCTTCATAGTCAAGCTATCAAAACTTCGGAAAAAATTACTGGTCAACTGTCCAGAGACCCCCTTAGTTTTTATTAAATTTTATTGGACAATGTCCAGTGTCCTGTGCTTATTTCCGGCCCTGCTCGCACAGGCCTAGTTGAATTTCAATTTATTTATTTCGAATAACTTCACCACGTTTCAACTGATTTGACCAATGAATGGTTCGCTATATAATATACATGGCTTTTGCAGTTGGCGCCATATTTTAAAATGGCGGCCAGATAATTCCACCAAAAAAAAAACCACCCAATGGGCTAACGGGTCTCATTGTTGCAAGTAGAGAGACACATTGGTAACAAAACCTCAACTACAAAATCACAAACTAAAATTTGTATTCCATCTCTTTCACGTGTATATAAGATGAATTGCCGCGTGAAAAAACGTCAAAAACTGCCCTAGACACAATTAACTAATAAAATTTTATATTTGAATCACGTAGAAACAATTTTCATTTTTCGGGGCCAATCTAGGTGGATATCTGTCTATACATTCCATCATTATTTAGGCCCCCCCTCCCCCTCTTGATAACCCCTCATCCAATTAAATCCTTAAATATCGTCAAATTACGGCCAATTTAACTAATAGGAATGCGTGAGAATATCATTGCTATAAAATGATTAAAGACTAAGATGGAGAAAAATATATTTCTATAATTAACCCATAATATAATTTAATACAATTGACTGTAGCGTAATATAATAATTTCCGAAATTTAAAAGAAAGTGTGAGGTGATGGACACTTATTTATACTTTCGCTGAAAAATTAAGGCCAAACACTCAAATTCACCAATAAAGAGAGTTTGAAGCATTTAAACAAGTTGATTTTATAAAAAATAAACTAAAAAAAAAAAATGTTAGTACAAGTTCCCAAAAATATTTCCGTTAGTTTTAAATCGATTATGCCTAAAACAGTGTTCATACGACTTTTAGAAACCTATTTCCCTAACATTTCCAGGTTTTTCCCTTATATTTCCAAGTGCAAGGTCGCCTAGTAACTGTAGCAGTGGTTTTATGGGAGTAATAACTACGATATTGGTTATTTATAGTTGAAAAAACCCCTTTCAGGTCAGGGCAAACATACTCAAGCCTCACAAATTTCCCTGATTTCCTTCCCAAAATTTTACTAAAATATTATAAAGCTAATTGATTTTCCCCTAATTCAAGTCAACAATTTATTTCCCTGATATTTCCAGGTTTGTAAGAACCTTCGACCATTTATTTTTATTCGGTATTATATCAACTTAACCTCAAAATCGTACCGGCGATCTAATTGGTCCAAATTTCAACCAATGAAAAGAGGGAACGCGAAAAGCGTGCGTAAAACAAGCTATCATCCATATAAGAAACGCCAATAACGCAAAATCAAGACCGAACTTCAGAAAATTTAAAAAATAATAAATTGAGAATATAATATATTAATTGAATTTCTAAAATTTACCCAATATTTTAAAAAATAATTGACTTCCCGTGTAATGTAATGTAACAACAAGCGTCCAACCTCTCCAATTTCTAGATATATCTATCACACAACACGTACGAAATGTAAAAACGTTAGGGCTGACGGCGTTCTAACGCTTGCCATTAAGGTGAACCGACTCTAAATGCTGTTACGTGATAAAATTAACGCTAACAGATACAAGCTAGATAACAAAAAATTAAAAGATTTCGTACTAATACTATTAGATTCTGAGGCGAAAGTGTATATAAAAATATATATAGCTGTTAAAATTGTTTTAGGAAATGTACAAATGTATTAAAAGTATCACCTGGAGGGGATGATGGGGATCATGGACTGGAAATAGAGGTTTGAAATGACGCGCGTCAAATCTACTACAAGAAAATATGCCGCAAAAAATTTTAACCACCATATATTTGCTTGCAGTCAGTCGTTACAACAAATGTTAACAGGTGTTTTTTTTGTGTGTGTTTCATACACGTTCAAAACGGAAAAACTAATTTAAAAAAAGAATCCCATAATTAACATTGGGATCCTTGTATATTCGTGATTTTAATTATTCCATAAGTGGGCCATAAAGGGGGAAACAAAATTGCTATGTATAGTATATTTCCGGAAATGTAATGTTGCGAAACGATTGTGTAAAGTGCAATATTCATAGACGAATGAATTTCGAGATATTTTCATAGAAATGGCACATAGTGTTACTCACTCATTAATAGCGTTTAGAGTCAAGGGAATGCCAAGCAATTAAAATACGGAATGGAAGAGACCATTCAAAAGTCGGAGGTGAAGTAAGAGCTTGATGTTTGGCCACCTTGGTTCTTACGACGGAACATTGATGGTTTTGTGGACAACGAAGACGTAAATTAAGATATGGCTACGAACAAACTTAGTGGACTGGAGTTTGAAGCCCTATCTAATGTCTTTGGATACACTTACCGGATGTACCATCTCTTAACCCTTTCATATATCAAACAGACGATACTGCTGCTCCTCTATTGAAAAGGCTTAATAAATAACCTAGATTCAAGCCGCGCTCTCGCTACTGACGAAATCAGAGGAGTGTTAATAATTTATAATTGTACACTCTACTCAGTTTCATAGGTCTGCTATTTTATTTAGTAGACATAATTTTCAGACTAGGAGAATTGATACAATTCACAGCAGGAGGCACATTGTCCGCCAAGTAGCATGATCTCCTGGTGTAAATAGTATGGTATCAATCCTCATAGTCTGAAACCTATGTATACCTATCACTTCCATCCACACTGCATATCAGTCGCTTAAAAAACACCAAAAAGCAAAACCATGCATGAAATGGGAGGTATAATAGAACGAGGCGGCGTGCTGCAATTATGGAAAAATACCCTCTCTCTTTCTCTCTCTACCTTGAACAAATTAGAATTCAATATCATTATACGCCAATTTATACTCCCTTACTCGAGAGAACGAAAAACGATTTTCGTATAATAGCAAATTCGTGGTCCTCCCTAAAATTATCTAAAACGGCACGTCAAAATTCCCTTTTTGCCGTAAAAAAGGGAATATGAACACCTAGTACCGATTACGTACATAATGCGAAATATTATTACTAACTAACGCCAGAACCCCTTGAAATTCGCAATACTGAAACTAGCTTTCAATAGGGAAGATAATATAAGAAGAAATATCTTTAAATACGTGGCCATCTTGGAAAATGGCGCGCCAAATAAATTTCTGAAGTTTAACCGCCAGTCAGTGTCGCTGACACGTTTTACGTAGTTAACGTTACTTTACTGAAACTAGATTTTTATGGAAGCTTCAATAGATTCTAATGCTAACTTCTAAAGATCTATAATCCGTAGCCATTTTGCAAATGGCGGCCCAAAGCCCAAATAAGTTTCTAAAACATTTCTCCAACCGTCATTGAGGGTACCCTTAACGTAACTATGCCACTTTACAAGTAAACCGTAATCGGTGTGTACAGTGAATGAGTGAAACGTCCCTCTTAATCCGTGGCCATATTGCAAAAAGGCGGTCCAAGCCCAAAATAAATTGCTAAAAACCCTTGTTTCGCTGAAGGCCAACCAACAAAGGGGATGAATTTGACGTAAGTAAGCCACTTTAAAGTAAACTACCAGTATTCAGCGTACAGTGAATGAGTGATAAGCCCTCCGATTCCTCTAGGTTACCGCGACAACTCGATACAAGATAATTCATACTCCCTTGAGACAAGCTATAGTTTTAACATTCGTTGAAAAAAAAAATGAAATTATAAGAAAAAATATATAAATCCAGTCTATAATACGTTTCCGAAGCAAATAGGGTTAATAGGCGACGCAAGAACGTGAGTTTAACGTAAATAAACGGAGGAGGAGGAGGAGGAGGAGGAGGAGGAGGAGGAGGAGGAGGCGATGCCGGTGCGCGAAAAAATAATTAGAGTGGGATGTTTGGAATACACACACAGGGTGTTTCTGAAAAGCCTGGCATAAATTAAGAAGGATGTTCTTTGATTTGTTCGATTTTGAGTCGAAAATGTAACTTCTATGACCTTTCGCCACAAGGGACACTGTTTACAAGTTAAGATTTGAGTATTTTGGGTATGACCCCTTATTTAAATTAGAAATCATTTTCTGACAGTTTCTTAATTAAATTTAAGGGGTCATCCATAAAACACTCCAATATTATCTTGAAAACAGTGTCCCTTGTGTCAAAATGTCATAGATAGAAGTTACATTTTCGACTCAAAATCGATTTCCCAAAGAACACATCCCCCTTAATTTATTCCAGACTTATCAGAAACACCCTGTATATAAAATGATAAAAAAAATATGGTGTACATCGAAAACGGTATACGAGAGCTGGGTAAGGGCTAGGAGATATACACAATTTTATTCCAACAGCAACCACACCATATATACCAGACCATATAAAAACCAAACTAGCCTAGCAAAATCGTGCTCATGTGATTAACCTGGTGCTTTTCCCCCACCCACCCAAAAAATAGCATATCCCCGCAATGAATTACGTATAGACTGAGATTTTTTATACATATAATAAATGGGGTCGATTACTTGCCCATAGTAACACGTAACCTAACGTTACATTTTCAAACTCATAATTTAGTTACATTGCTTGGTTTGTGTGGGACTGACTGACTATCCGATATCTCTGGACCCTTATGTAATAGTGGGACGAGAAAGAGATAGTTTGGCGTACGTGCTAGCAGTTGCATCATGGCCACTATCACTACTAAAAAAGAAATATATTTATGGTCAGGGGGGCGCCTCGGAACAACTCAGTCTGTGGTGCATTAGTAGAGTATAAAGTATGAAGGTACGTAGGTTAAAAATCAAATGAAATCAAATCAAATTAGGGTTGCCACGAAATTTTCAGAACCAAAATCCCTGACTTTTCCACATTTTCCCTGACCTTTTAGAGCGAAAGGGTACATGAAATTTTACCCACTAAAATCAAATTCACTGCCTTTTTCCTGACTTTGCCGAAACTTTTAAGATTACCAGACCTTTTGGCCCATTTTTAAATTCCCTGACTTTTCCAGGTTTTCCCTGACCAGTGGCAACCCTGCAAATTAACGAAATTTTTCAAGAACAAAGTAAAGAGAAACAAATTACAGTTTCGATTGTAGGACTCGGTTTCTAGCGAATTCGGTAATTTAGCTCGATTGAAGCTTGCCGGAAGCCACGCGGCGCAACTGTATATGAACACAAAGTAGCATAGTTACGTATCATTTTGCCACTATACGAGGACCTAAATTTTTGTACATCTGTATACGTGGCCAACGCGCTTTTACAACACACACACACACAAAAAAGGAGTACAATTTTCGATCGATTCACACCTCGATGTTATAACGGTTACTTTGACAGTTGGAGATTGATAAGATATAAATTTTGTTCGCGGTAAAAGTTACGTGTATGTTGAACCTGTTAATTAAATTGAGGTCAGGAATATTGGAATAAAATGCTTTACCAAATGGCATAATAGTGGAATAGTAATTCTAACAAGGTGTAACTGCACCCGGGTTCAATTCGGTCAGTTTCACTGCGGTCCAGGACGTGTGTGTACGACTGTCTTAAGCGGGGTCCACGATTTGCTAAATTTTCCCGGGGTCCACAATCTCTCTCGGCGACTATGTCTACGACAAACTCCCAACTCCTTCAGGTACTTCCCGACATTTGTCTTCGTTCGCAAGTAGCCCATCTTCCCTTGGGTAATCCCGTATACATAGTTTTTACAAATACTAGTACAACATCACTTATTAAGTCCCGCTACATCAACTTAAACACTATCACTAGTATAGATAGTTTACACACACGGAGGATTCATACCATTTACACCAGGAGGCCGGGCTACCTGGAGGACGGAAACCCATCTGCTTTTGTCCTCCAGATAGCTCAGCCTTTTGGTGTAAATGGTATGAATCCTCCATGTATGAAACTATCTATTTCCAATCAAAAGGGAGCTAACAGTTCTGACCCTGAAACGTCACACTGTTCTATCTCTTACTGGAGTTTCATCCCCCCCCTAACGGTTGGAAACAGTATTCTATACGCGCAAAAGTGCCAACCAGAGAGGGGCTGCGTGACGTCAGACTATCTCTTCCCGCTAGCCAGTTGTTAGTTCCCTATATCCTCAACCTAGGACCAGGTCCTCGCGTGCAAATATTTCTTTACAAGTACATTCAATAATTATCTTCTCGTTAGCCAATGTACATCGTAAGTACATCCTCCAAATGATCGACTTTGTCCCAATTCTCTAAATTCTTTTCTAATTTGGCCAACTTTGAAATTCCCAAAGGGCCCTGATTCTTCTTACCGATTGTTCCCAAAAACGTGGCAAACCATATCAGAAGTATACAATGCGCATCTCATAAATGTCCCCAAAGCAGGCCACCTAATCTAAACCCCATATCATTCGACATCAACACACAACAAGTTCCTAAATCCGAACAGATATAAAAGAACAAACCTACAAAAGACCCCCTTTTAACAATTATTAATTCAAATTTATTCGTTTAATATAAGATATATAGGTAATAGTTCCTTTCGCGCGCCTGGCCATTCTTACACGCCAATTACCATCATTGGCGCTAAGCCCTGAAGTAAGAAACTCGTTAAGAAGAACATTAAGAATAAAAAAAAATTAAAAAAAAACTTGAAACCAACTGAACTGCAGATGCATGATATAAGCTCTGGTGGCAATTCCAACCATTAAGGTTTTTTAACTTTTTTTCTTTTTTCGTTTCATTCCCCTAAAAACCCTCGCTATAAGAAGACAGAAGAGCCCGTTAACGAGTGGTGGAGCTACAACACACCAAGTTCTTCGAGAGAACCCGAATTATCATAAAAACAACATCAATTTTTGTTGGGTTTCCCTCAAGTTTTTTTTTCCTATAGCTAGTCTACCGCCGTCAAAAGGGACGTGTTCCCGTGAACATGACGCGACTAACAATTGGTCGACGGTAAAGTTAGGGAACTCGGTAAACCTCTCTCTTCTTAAGTGTATCGGAATCATTAGGCGAACAATTTGACCCGGGTCCATTTTGTTATAGAAAAAAGGAGCCAACCAAGAGAAGAAAGAGTCCATCAACGGACCAGTCTAGGAAATCCATTAAAAGAACAATCTGCAGTCCTCACTCGGACCAAGAGGTGATATCTATTTTACTAGGGAGAAGTGATAAGATGCCTAAGTATTCACGCGCCATAGTCCCAGTCCCCCTTTCAAAATACAAGGGGGGGGGGACGTAAAAGGAGGCCAGGCTATTTCGCCTCTCCTCAGTCGGAAAATACCACGTAATTTTCGTCATTCGCGTCGCGCTGACGTGAGTTTTCAAGAACCAATGAGATGCTGTTTGTAATTTAGAGGCGGGGATTAACTCCGGACCTACGTTTGGACTGGAAATGTAGCGAATTTATACCTTCTCCCTAGATATCGCTTCTTTCTCGGGCTAACTGTTACGGGGTCCTCTCTCTCTTTCAAAAGAGAGGTTTCTGTTAAGACACGTACGTACTTCAAAGGTCATTCCGTAACTGGCCGACACCGACAAAACTATTACGGCAATATTCACTATTCCACGATAGCACCATTAAAAATCACTTCGAGTGGCTCTGGGTGTGTGTGTAAGTGGTTTTTTTGTTTTAAGATGGGAAAGAAATAATTTTTTGTTAACCTTTTTTGAGTGAACTTTTTTTTTTCAAACGAGTTTGCGCGCCGAGTTAGGTTAAAACTTGGTTAAGTACTTTATGGAGAGTCTTCTTTAAGATAGTAATTCTCACGACTGTGCGCAATGGTGGGCCAGGTTTAAAAATAAATAATTTTCTGATCATTTGGAACTACAGGGTAGATTTTAATAGGGGTTTTAAAATATTGACCGAGTTAACGTCGTTATAAGCACTCTGTTCTATAAAAAGATACAGAGAACCCCTTTAGTATGAGAGGGATGGAGTGGGATACCACTATACCTGTAACCTCCGTACCCTCAACCTACAGCAACGAAGTCCTCCCAGCATCCTTTAGGTAGGGTCTTAAGTTACGGAAACGTTAATGATGCCCCCTGTGTCTTAATAAATTAAGCTAGTTCTCATACAAATATAATGGCGCCCCCAACAATCGCCTACCGAAGGTACATTGGGAGACTTCCATTGCCGCATGTCGCCCATCATCTTTACCAGACCATCTTATCTCTTTTCTCCCTGGTCAAAACTCTACTTCTTCCGTTTCTAAGGTTACCTATTAATACTTGGAATTACACCAATCAGGGCTATTAATTAAGCAAAATATTGCCAACCCAATCACACCTCCACTTTGGGATCAGTGTCATGTCTATGGTTCACAGAAAACTCCTTTAGTGTGTGAAAACTAACTAAAGATAACGTCACAATTTACCCTAATCCAATCTTTACCGATAGACAACCCAAAGTTGTGTTCTACCAAATGATACTACATATTGATCAGTCGAAGAAAAATCAATTAAAAATTCACGTAACAGGGACACAGCAGTAAGGAGGAAACCCCTCCTACCTTACGTCATACCGCTGCTTGCCCAAACAGCTCTACTCCCCCACTAGCCTTCCACTTAATAAAATCCTCCACTACGTAGACGCAAAAGGGAGGTCCCTTTTTTTAAGCCCAACCTTTTTGCAAAATCACTGTGTCATTGACTCAAAATAAAAATTAAAAAGGATTTAACGTTTAGACACGACTCACTTTGACACTTCGATCAAATGAATTTCACTCCCCGTGCATTTAGTGATTCGTAACTTAATCAAATGTTCCGCCGTTACACTAAGACCTGCCTCATAAACTATGAACTTACACCTAAAAACTCAATGAGGAGGGAGGAGAAGGGGTTCCTTAAATAGAAAAAAAAAAAAAAAAAATCACGACAGTACATTTTGCCCAACATTAAATACGGATGGCATAAAGATTGCTCGCTATAGAAGGGAAAGGGGAACGTTAAAACCTAAACTGATAGCGCAGGAAATAAGGCTGATAGCAGTTCCCCACCATTTACAATGTTGAGGTTTAGGCCGGAATAACGCCGTGTGCTGTTAATGTGTTGCGTGTATGCGCGTCATCGAGTCACGGAGCACGTTTCTCTTCGTCTATCTTATCAGCGGTTAAAAAAAAACACCAACCAACTCCCAACTCGAGTCGATGAGAAGACATTTTCCAAAAAGGTTAAATGACACGAAATTTCTATTAAAAGTTTTTCAATGTTTCTGGAGTATAATGTTACTAAGAGCATGGTAAACGATACGATGGTGTAGTGGTTGAGTGACTGTCTACGTTCAGTCAAGTCCATCGTTCTAAATATGACCACCACAATGGTAACTTTGATAATCTTAGAAGTTACCAATACAATTCTTGGTTTGCAACGCGTAAACACTAACAAAACAGATAAATTGACCTATGTTTTTCTAGAGTACTTTGGGCAGTGGTTGAGCGTCTGACTACATACAGGTCCCCAGTTCGAAAACTGACCACGCCAAGGGCTACTTTGATAATAGTTACTATATGTTAATCGTGTTTTGCAAGGGTCAACGAACACAGCCAATCTGCCATAGCATTACAAACAGATAGATGAATTAAACTATGGCTTTCTGGAGTATTTTGGGCATCTGGCTAAATACAGAACGCCCGGTTCGAAACCTGACCACGCCAACTCTGATTAAAGTTATTAATTAAATGTTGATCGTGTTTTGCAAGGGTGAAAGACTGCCAAGTCTGCCAGAGCATCACAAACAGACAGATAAATTAAGCTGTGTCTTTCTGGAGTAGTTTCATCGGATTAAATGGTAGTTAGGTAATTGTCCTAACCTCCTAAGAATTTCCTACCTAAATAAAGACAAATGGTATTCCTCCGGGTCTTTCGTCCAACATGATAAGTATTTCACACACCAAAGTATGGAAGAATTTTAGGCGTGCTAAATGGTAATATGGTCAATATTTCGCACCATAATACGGATGGACAAAGATTCGCACCGCCATAACGAATTTATAGGCCTAAAAACTAATAAAATCCTTTCTAAAACAGCCTCAAAGAAACCTCGTGTCACTAAACCTTGATGTAACAAAAAAAAGGAGGAGGGCGAAAAAAAGAGCCTGATAATTAAGTATGCGAGCCGCCTCGTTGAGAACAGAATGCTCGCGCAACTTAAATTTTAAATAAAGAGCCAGAGACGAGATACCCGCCAAAAAGGACCTTCACTTTTTTTCTTTTTTACTTTTTTTTTTTACATTTAAAAATACCAAACCGAAAAAGAAAAAAATACGAGGCAGAGATACGAACTTTGAATAACGTTTTAGCGCCAAACCAAAGAGTCTCTCTAAACTATATAAGCCGCCGAGGAGGACTCAGGGTACTATAGTAAGTTAACTTACATTGCCTTGAAAACATGATCGATTCTAGGGGGTTACCTACGCCGACTGAATTTCTAATCGAGCTCTCTCTGAGCGATAAGAACCACCGAATATTCCCCCGCTTTACTCAAAGATTTAACGGCGGCGTCCCACCCTGATTTTTCCCTCCCTTTTGCAAAATATACCTAAATTTTCTTCGTTTGTAACTTCGTATAGTCTCCGCTGCCCTTTTTTACAGCGCGTGGTTTCGAGTCTCGCGGATTAAAGTAAGTCAGGAGGATAGGTACGAAACAAGTTTTATGTTATATTTCTAAGAGTACGTAGGCCTACCAGGATCTATCAGACGACCATATTCCTACCTAAAAACGTGATTAAATGGCGAAGAAAACTGAGGCAGATGAATAATATAAACCTCATTGAAAACATGCGAGGTAAAAATATAACATAGAAGTAAAAGGGGTGCGTTTCTATACCCATTCGAAAGCAAAGGCTATATATCCAGTACCAACCCATAACTGAGAGTATCTTGGTAAACATTTGAGTAGTGAGTAGTCCCACAATTCGAGGGGGTGCTATATAATGTTCGTTTTGTCACGTGACCACATACCAGGCTGTACCCCCTCCCATACCAACATCATCCCGTTGTGGAAGTTTGGCATTATCAAAATCCTGATAGAGCCGGTCCTGGCTTTGCATCTCCTTTCTATTTTGTTTCCCTCCATGGAGAGTTTACAGAAATTTTACAATTTTTGAAGTTTTATAGACTAGTGGCGGTAGAGAGGGGCATAGATTGTGTATCCCTCCATCTGGGCGCGCTCTTGTAAGGGGGGATACTATACGCGCCCAGTAGGGGGATGACACTGAGCTACGAGATAGAAGGGTATGACGTTTGCATACGTACTACTGCCATTACTCTATCGGGCCAATGCTTATTTTTGCCTGAAAATCGTAACACTGCATTCTGTTTATACAATTGCTCACCTACCATTTAATTACTAATAGACTAATTCGTAAATATTCCCTTAATGAGAAACATGGGCATAATTATATGACGCAAAGCCTCGTTCCCTGTTACCGTTAATTTTGTATTACCATTAACTACTAGTTAAATGCTAAATAGATGGGATACCTACAACTGGTGAAATCGAAGGTTAGACTAAAATTTCTAATAGACTAGTGGCAGCCCATGTTACTTCTGTATTGAGTTTAATACAGTCAAAGGTAGAATGCTGCCATTACTCTATAGACAGTTGTGAACTAAAGGGGCTTGATAAATTTCATTTCCACGTTTCTTAACTTTCAAGGGTTGCCATTAATTTGTCATTAGAGCATGTTAGGTTTGAAAACTGAATGACATCTGAATATCGAACCGAACAAACTATTTAATCTGTTGTAGATAGCGGCTGAATTGCACACGTCACAAATGACTGGCAACACTTTACTAATCCGCAAACTATCTATTGCAGACACTGCTCCCAATTCCATAGATCTGCAATTTAGTATACCAATTTCTCCCGGCGGCAGTACCGCGATTTCTAGTATTGATCCGACATATTCCACACTACTGACATTTTAGAATAACCTACGACCCCTGGAACCATGATAAAGGTTACAACCTATAACCTCCGAAAGGTTTCAGACCCTTTTAGGCAAGTAAGTTAAAAAGCTTTTAGGACTAGTGTCCTGACCAAAGGATAGCCTTGAGGGCCAAGGCGTCTAGAGGTTGAAAGCTAACAAGTACTTTACATTAAGAGGGCCCACAAAAAGTAACACGACGTGTTCGTATTATAGAAAGCGCGGCATAGACCCGGGCATTTTTTGACAGCCTATGATTACGATTTGACAGCGCGGCAACCGATAGAAATCGTGCGAGTGGTTTCGTTCCCACTGAACCGGACGAAGCTTTTTTTACTACTCATTTCAAATTTTAGAAAGTCAAATTTACGCCTAAGGCAAAATATAAAAATCTAGGATAGGCTTACCTTTTCCAATTCCAAAAGGTGGAAACGCAAAACTTGTATGGCTTGTACCATCTAGAAACAGGGGGAAAAAGAAAGAAAAACAAAACTTAATTAGTTTTAAACCAAAACAGAATCATCCAACCATGCCAATTTAAAAATATTAAACGGAAAAATACAACAATATGAAAGCAAATATCGCAGAGAACTAAAAGCGAAAACAGAAAATGTAAGTCTATAGAAGCGAATTTTAAAAATATTTACCTAAAATATATATATATATATATATATATCAAGAAGCGATATCTAGTTTACTAGAGAGAAGGTACAAGATGCTAAAGCATTCGCGCGCCATAGTGCTGCAGTCCCCCTTTCAAAATACAAGGGGGGACGTAAAAGGAGGCCGGGCTATTTCGCCTCTCCTCAGTCGGAAAATATGACTGTAATTTTCGTCATTCGCGTCGCGCTGACGTAAGTTTTAAAGAACCAATGAGATGCTGGTTGTAATTTAGAGGGGGAATTAACTCCGGACCTACGTTTGGACTGGAGATAAAGATAGAAATGTGGCGAAATTATACCTACTTCCTAGTAAACTAGATATCGCTTCTTGCGTATATAACATAGATTTAATTTACACACAAGTCTAGACACTCACTAAAAATATTGGGGGCAGGCGATGTAGGCCTAGCTAAGAGAGGAAAACCCTATTCGAAAATGTTACAGAGCTATTTTAGAATAGCTAGGGTAACGCTTAACACCAAGGCCTGTGATGGTGTTTTCGAAGCCCTAGCTCCTCTAAACTAGCCCAACGTGTTAAAAGCTTGGCGCGCTTTTATGGGCAAATACTTACGAGACTGTCTAATTCAGGGTTTTGGGTGTAATACTGTTTTTCCTGCCTAATCTGTAAAATCAAACCAAAACAAAAAGAAAGAAAAAACCAATTAGAAAAATCTTAATAAACGTATCACTTACGAGAGAGTCTAGCTCTTCGTCTGAATTGTACCGTGGGTTTTCAGTCATTATCTGAAATTTGAAACCCATTTTAATACAGCGCAGATACGCATATGCGGACGGGTAAAATGTCCTGGCATTGAAAAACGGGGTTCTATGATCCATAGTCCTAGAGATAAGCCTAACAGTTACGTTGAAAATGGGAAGAACCTATGCTTTAAAGTGACCAAGACGGGTTTAGAATTACCTAGGGCGAGGATGTTGGGTAGGGTTAAGTTAGGTTTGGATTTGAATAGGGTGGGGACGTAAGGTATTGTTAAGTTAGGTTTGGATAGGGCGAGGACGTTAGGCAGGGTTAAGTAAGGTTTGGATATGGCGAGGACGTTAGGCAGGGTTAAGTTAGGTTTGGATAGGGCGAGGACGTTAGGCAGGGTTAAGTTAGGTTTGGATAGGGTGAGGACTGAGGACGTTATTTAGGATTAAGTTAGGTTTGGATAGGGCGAGGACTGAGGACGTTATTTAGGATTAAGTTAGGTTTGGATAGGGCGAGGACCTGAGGTTGGTTTAAGTTAGGTTTGGATTTATCCAGGCTTAGGACGTTAGGTTAGATTAGGACAGCGTTTGAACGTTAAGTAAGGTTAAGTTAAGATTTACCTTGGGTTAGGATTTGTTACCATTAGGGTTTAAAGCAGGTTTGGTAAGGTTAGGTTACCGTCTTCTAGCCAACCAGGCATCCACAAATGCCTGAGGAAACACATTTCTAACCTTAATTACACATTGATATACCAAAGAACCTTATGTCCATCTGTAAACCCCTCAAAATAAAATTGCCACTAAGAAAGAAAAACAAATTAAACTATTCCATAATTGTTACCACAGAGAAACCCAGCCGCAATAAAAAAAAAAGACCGCCCGGCCCGCACACACACGCGTTTCCCAAATTAAGGTGACCAGCTGACCGCGAAGAAGATTCATAATCATTTAAAACTCTAAATATATCTGTAGGCAACGGTTTATAGGCGATTATTACAATCATAGTAACACCATTTTAATAATTCCGGCACGTAAATACGTTTCGCCGCAATTAAAAACCCCCAACGAAACGAGAGAGAAAAAAAACCCCCATCACAAATGAGTAACGATAATTGTCAAGACACCCTCGAATTACTGTCACAATCAAAGTAACAGATTACAAAAATTAACCAACACGCTTAATTGTTAAACCCATTGGGAACGGTCGCTAGTATTATTGCGCCGTTTCGTAGACTATAAATTTAGGGAAAAACAGACGTACGATATTATATGAAATTACGAATGTCCTGTTAAATATAATTATATGGTTTATAGAAACAGATAAAGATGAATCTACGCGACGGAGAGAGGGGGGAAAGAGAGAGATAAATAATTCTTAAACATTCCTAACGCGAGACAGTTAGGCGAGTTACAAGAACGAATTATGCATTTAAAAGGCGCTCGACTTACGGCTTGAAATTATATCTAACAATACTCCACGTTGATATACCAGCATTAGGAATTTACACAATTTCTCCAAAGAATATGGATAGCGTGCATTTAAAGGGGCTAGTGAAAATTTCACACCTCCGTTTCTTAACTTTGACAGTGCTTCAGGGTTATCATTTATTTGTCTGCAGGTTTGGAACCGAATTATCACTGAATTTAAAAGTATACTAAAAGTTTTTCGCTCTGTTGTAGGTAGATAGCGGTTGAATAGCACTCGCAAAAGACTGGCAACACTTGTCTGAACACCATCTATACGAATAAGCTATAGCTCAATAGAGTCTGGTGTTTGACCACCTTAATGTTCTTAAGACGGTATGGACAACAAAGACTATAAATATGGCTTCAAACAATGAGGACTTTAATGGACTGGTAAAAAGTTGAATCCCTCTCACTGTCGTCTTTGAATCCATCCTACACCTATATATGAAGCAGACGACACTGCGTCCCCTCCCAAGCCTTTTCAAAATGGCCTTACTTATTCTTCAAGACAATATTGAATATTCATGTGGTAATTTAAATAAACTCATTTTCACGAAGGGAACAAAAAGATTTGGAGGATTATAATAATTTGTACGCAAAACTAAAAGGTTAGTGATAGAGTATCCCAATTTAAAATATGTGCACTGAGAATTCGGCCTTTGCACGCTGTGTACTGAAAAACTATAATGACGTGGTTCTAAAACCTGCACAAGAGAGCCGATTCCAAAAAAAGGAAAAAAGGCCTATCAAATTAGACGCCAAGAATTAATATGGTCGAGTAGAAAAAAACTTCGCCTATCCAAGAGGTTCATTTCACCCATAATATTCAATAAGAGTCCAGTTATAACTTCCATATTTCAAATACCAAGGCTTAGCCTTAGTCCTGATGTAAATTCAACGTGGAATTCTTGTTGGCCTAGGCTTTTTCCTTTTTTTTGAACGGGCTCTCTCGCAGCGAGTCACTAATTACGACTTGCTTGATTATACGTTTCGCCGGTTGCAATTAACGGGAAAGTTTTGATTGACAGCTAAACTTTTTTTCTTTATCCTTAAGGTATGGAAAGTATATACGAGGCGGGATAATTTTTCCCTTGGCGTCACGCCATTTAACAGAGTTTGCGAAGGCACGAATCCTGTGATGCAACCAACCAAAATCTACCAAGGCTTAAGTCATCCCAGGGTCCTCTAATTCTGCACTCACCCCAATAAAGAATGGAAGAAAAAAATACACTGATGGCAGCCCAAAGGGGAAGGGAGTGTAGACGAAAATATGATCCAAGAACCATATTATTATTATAATCATGATTTAGTATACCGAAGGAACCACTCCCAAAAATATCATCCTAATTTTTATCCTCTATAAAATATTCACAAACGGATTATAAAAACTGTATATATATAAAAAGAAGGAAATGTGTATTTTATTTTTAAATGTTATACTATAGTCTCATTAACATTTATCTTTTCCATATAATTACAGAACCCTCTATCAATCTTTATACTCAAAAGTTTCCATGGCAGTTCAGTACTGGATAGAAATATTTCTTCGGTACTCGTAAATCTCAATAAAAAAACATAACCCCGAGTTCTTGTGCTTGTAAATCTAAAAAAAAGTGCTTGTAAATCTAAAAAAAAAGTGCTTGTAAATCTAAAAAAAAGTGCTTGTAAATCTAAAAAAAAGTGCTTGTAAATCTAAAAAAAAAGTGCTTGTAAATCTAAAAAAAAAGTGCTTGTAAATCTAAAAAAAAAGTGCTTGTAAATCTAAAAAAAAGTGCTTGTAAATCTAAAAAAAAAGTGCTTGTAAATCTAAAAAAAAAGTGCTTGTAAATCTAAAAAAAAGTGCTTGTAAATCTAAAAAAAAAGTGCTTGTAAATCTAAAAAAAAAGTGCTTGTAAATCTAAAAAAAAAAGTGCTTGTAAATCTAAAAAAAAGTGCTTGTAAATCTAAAAAAAAAGTGCTTGTAAATCTAAAAAAAAGTGCTTGTAAATCTAAAAAAAAAAAAGTGCTTGTAAATCTAAAAAAAAAAAAGTGCTTGTAAATCTAAAAAAAAGTGCTTGTAAATCTAAAAAAAAGTGCTTGTAAATCTAAAAAAAAGTGCTTGTAAATCTAAAAAAAAGTGCTTGTAAATCTAAAAAAAAGTGCTTGTAAATCTAAAAAAAGTGCTTGTAAATCTAGAAAAAAGTGCTTGTAAATCTAAAAAAAAGTGCTTGTAAATCTAAAAAAAAAGTGCTTGTAAATCTAAAAAAGTGCTTGTAAATCTAAAAGGAATATATCCCCGAGTGCTTGTGCTTGTACTTTTAAATCTCAAAAAAAAAACCCGAGTGCTTGTACTTGTAAATTTCAATAAAAAATACCCCAAGTTCTTGTATAATCAAAATACTTGTAAACTCAGGAGAAAATAACGCCAAGTACAAAGCCATTTAAAAAAACTTCATATTAGAATCACACCCCTTTTAAACCGGCCCTCAACAGTTACGTTACATCCGTTTCCTGAGCAATAATAATCATAATCGGTCCTTAACAAAAAAAGTATTAATTCAAGTGGATGACACCAGAAGTGAGATGAGACTAGAAGTGAAGGGCTCTAGCATTGATAGTAGATCCTGGCACTAGTGAACAAATTTGAGGATTTTATGCCGCTTCCATCGCGCCTAGAAAAAAATTGGTCGAGTTCCAAAGACATTTCCTACCCCCTTCCCCTCAACCTAAAGCGGCCGAATACGGACGCGGCTCCTTGAATCTAGTTCGGCCGTCTACCGCCTTGAGCGTCTCACGTTTTGGAGGGAAAATTTCAGAAACCGCTACTAGAGGGCCAACCGTTCTTGTGTTATCAAGAATATTCACTTTCGCCGAGTGAAGAATTTGGTTAGCTCAGTACTTCTGGTCTCATCTCACTTCTGATGACACTTAACTATACATAAAAATACCCTTAAAAACTAAAACTTTCACCCAAGATGCATCACGTACGTTCCAAAACTTAAAGGGATACTTTCTTTTAATTTCATTGCAATAAATCCCTATAAGGTTAATTTATTTCGATAGATAGACAAATAAGGATTCTGAAAATATATATGTTTTTATATTTTAGTTTAATTAATGATTTTTAAATTACGATTAAAAGATCCAAAATGCTCTTGTTTTGCGATCATGAGGGCACCTGGTGACACAGAGCCGAACCACCGAAAAACGTTACTAGTTCGTCTCTACCAATTTCTCCGTAGTGTTTTTCCTACTGGTAGGGGGATTCATTCTGTGAGCGCAGTATGATACAAATTGACGGGAATTGGTATGGCTGCACACCAAATTCTTCTACTTCAGAAGAACTACCCTCAGATTCGTTTATTATAAATTGTTCCGAATTTTCTGAATCCAAAGAATCAGAGTTCGAACTTTCATCCTCAGATTCAGGACCGGAATGATCAGAAATACTTTCTCGTCTGACATTCTTAAGCATATAAGCAGACGACGATTCACCAGGCAAGCTGACCTAGATTCTCGTTCCTACTACTTTTTACTCCTTAAACGACAGTTTTTATTCCAACTACTACCAACCAATCAGAGGCCGAACTTTACCTACGTAGGTAATGGGTTGAAAATGGTGGCCGATTTTAAATCTGGCGTTCAAAATTTCAATTTTTATTCACGTTTATTTTAATTAATAAATTTTTCTCGCGATTTCTACTGACCCCCATGTTTTTAGGGGTGGTTAATTTATCGAAAACCAATGTTAGTGTGACCAACTCAGATAAAGCCGATTCTATCCCTTTAACTTAATAATAAATAATAATAAAAAATGCAACCCTTTTCCCACCACGTCAGAGACGAAAGAAACTTAAGAAAAAAATTAGAGAAAAGTTATAATTTTCGGTTAACAACTGTTACCAAAAGAGAGCGAGAGACGGGAGACGAGACCTTGTAGCGAAATAACGCCCCTAACTTAAGTAGCTTAACAAAATTAGAAAGCAGAAAAAGAAAAGAATACATCTATGAGATAACCTCGAAAAATAAGGAGGTAAAAAGAGAAATGATTATACTGGTTTGCAGCTTTTCGCGTGGGCATCCTGATTGGTAAAAGATAGTGGTTGGTGGTGGTGGTGGTGGCCTTTCCATTTTATTTTAAAGATAGAAAAGATTTTCTCAGAGAGAGACAAGACAGTAATGGTAAACACCTTTTTCGACTATGGTACCCCATTAAAAGAATATCATAGCAAAACGCACGCCATACATTAAAATAAACCATTTCCATTATGGTTATGGCGCGGGACAAGTGAAGATTTATCGTTCGTTTCTTGGATCACCTCCCTCCTCCTAACGCTATGTCCTTTTTGGTTATGGTAGATACCTTCATTCTACAATGACCCATGAATGTTATAATATAATGAATTTAAGGCAAAAAAAATGCTTAAATGATAGTCAATCGCCTCATACACAAACTTCGTGTCGTGTCCGGGTTCGACTCGCCTAACCATGATAGAACCAAAGAGAATATACCAAGAGGAGCAGAAAGTTTAGCCTTTCACAAGGCTTTTGAAAAGCCCGGCCACTGTTTTGGAGTAACTAGATCCGGTTTTTGTAGATTGGCTAAGCAGCGACGCCTTTTATTGGTTAAATTTTGTCGGCTGCTTATTATTGGTGGTAGCAAAGGGTTGATCTCTATGATGACCGTTGACGAACAAAAGGTAATTTTAAAGTAGACGACATGGTCACGTGAACAACCGGAACTAGTTTCTCCAAATTCAGAGCAGGTGCCTATTTACAAAGTTTCTGCTCCCCTTGTTATAATTCTCTTTGATAGAACGAACTTACGAACGCTTCTCTTTTCGCGTGAAGAATAAATAATAAATACATCTATCACACATTCGCAATGCGTGTCTGGTAAAAACAGCGCGTTTTAGGGGGTTTGAAGATGATTTGCATTTGTGTAAATAAGAATTGTTCACGAGATTCTGACATTAAGTAAAATTAGGATTCATATTGCGAAAAAACATAGTCCTTTGGGACTTATTGTCACGACTCTACCGTACTTGCCGTTAGACGTTCGCGTTACAAGATTTTTAGCAGATTAAAAAGCAAATTTAGGGAGGATCATATCTAATTACCCTAGCTGCCACCATGATACCCTGTGCCAAAGCTTTACTGGCGCTAGTTACCTACCAAAAAAAGAGATATTCCATGGTTATAAACTTCCCTAACAGACGACATTTTTAATCTCTTGGAGGAAAAAGGTGAGATGGAGTGGTAATGCGGCAATGAAAGTCTCCCATAGTACCTTGCGGTTAGGTACGGTCGTGGCTGCTGACACGACCCTACCGAAACGCTGAGGATGCTGGGAGGACTTTGTTGCCGTAGATGGGAGTACATAGGCTATGTTATATCAAGAAGTGATATCTAGTTTATTAGGGAGAAGGTATAAGATGCCTAAGTATTCGAGCGCCATAGTCCCAGTCCCCCTTTCAAAATACAAGGGGGGACGTAAAAGGAGTCCGGGCTATTTCGTCTCTTCTCAGTCGGAAAATACGCAATCTTCGTCATTGGCGTCGCGCTGACGTGAGTTTTCAAGAACCAATGAGATGCTGGTTGTAATTTAGAGGCGGGGATTAACTTCGGACTGGAGATGAAGCTGGAAATGTGGCGAATTTATAACTAGTTATCACTTCTTGGTTATATGTATGGAGATTTCTAAGCTAAATTAAGTACGAAAATGGAGGTAAAAACCTCACAATTTTGTGCAAAAAAAAATCACAGTTGTTCAAATTTTTCATATTCAATCTATACGCTCAAGACGTTCTAAAATATTCTTGCGAAATTTAAACATGACGACGTTTAAATGCTAAAAAACTACACGTTGACGTAGATGTAGACATGTTAAGTTTCTTAAAATATCCCTCTTTAAAAAAAGAAACAATAAACGGGCTGGAATTAGGCACGGTTTAAGAAATACTATTTTTTCTATCTCTCTCTCTCTCACACACACACACTCATTCTCGCAGTTAGTTAATTATATGCAAAAGCGCGAAGAGGTAATTTTCAAGTATATATGAGGTAATAAGAGAGAGAAAGAGGGAATAAGAGGTATATAAGGAGGATCGGGGGACCGCCTATGAAGGCAAAAAGAAACGAGGCGATACGATACGGATAGCACATACATACATACACCTCGTCAAAAGACTTGGCGTAAAAACCGAGGCAACACCCGAGAAAAAAAAAACAAGGTTTTTTTTCTTCGTCCTCTCTTTGCAATTTAAGTAAAGGGGACGGAAGAAAGCTTCATTACAATATTTTACCCATCAATTCACCTAAATTACATTCGGTATTGTTGGTTAGGTTTTTGCAAGCGCGAGTAGAAAACCCTTCCTTAACTTAATTACAGCGTGTCCGACGTAATACGTGTTAAAAGTGTTCCTGCACGTGGAACGAAAAACATTACGAAACTGTAAATAGGCCTAGTAATTTACAATGAAAATTCCAGGCTAAGGCGTGTGCAATAGCTCCATGTCACGTGAAGCGGTCGCGTTTTTTTAACCTCGTGCTCTATTTAAATTTTAATGCAATTTTCAAACTACGACTTTTTGAAGTCCAAGGCTTAGCTATTTTTTAGTAAATCCGTAATTTACTCATTTTCAATGCCTCGGGCACGACGCTCCCTATCCCTCCCGGATACGTCCTCCCTTGATGATACGGTTTGTTCTCGCCCGGAGTTTGACATATTGACAAGAAGTCGTTCTCGAATCCTAAACAATCCTGGCGTTTGTTCTGGTGATACTAGTCAGTCTGCACTACTACTACTCCCTCTTAAGACCTCTGTGCCATTTGGAACATCCGCTTCATCTTGTGCCGATTCCTGTCTCCCTCAAGCTACCCTTACTACGACTGTGGATGACGATTCCTCGAAAGTATTTGATGCACCAAAAACAGACGACTTTTGCAGCGATGTTCTCAACTCGACGGTCAGCGAGTCTAGTACCTTGAACTCCCTATGCTGCGTTTGTAACGATGTAGTGTCAACTGATCAACCTAATTTCTCCTGTGGCCTATGCGAAAACCTATGTCACAGCAATTGCGTGAACCTACCTGATTCACTGTCGCTAGCACTGATACATCTAGACGAATCTCAAGCTAAGCATTTCAAGTTCATGTGCCCTACGTGCTTGACAATAGCACCCAACCTTCGACGTTTAATCACCCGGAATTCAGAGGAAATTATGCGTATTGATGCACTTCTCTCAACAGTTGCCCCACCTTCACAAGACAAGTCTAATACTCATTTTCAAGATCTACGACAGACCCTGGACACGTTTCAATCTGATTTCTTGGAGCGCCTACGGACAATCTCATCTGACATTCACTCTCTCCAGAACGATTTCTCTGCGCTAAAAAATCAATGTAATTCCAACACTCGCTTTGTGGAGGACCACGCCCATCACGACCGAACCATCGCCACCACCACTAAGGTTTCCGAGTTTCGTTCCCTGGCTGTTTCCCTCAAACACGAACTCCATTCGGTCGGATCAAAATGCGAGTCCAACTCCAACGCCATCCGCGAACTTTTGACAAATCAAGAGAAGATGGAAAAGTTAATGAACAATGTCTCCCACCTGCCAGCTGATGTCGCGACTTCTAAGTCATTTTCTGAGCAGCACACTTTTGATGTTCGTGGGAAATCTGAAAATTCGCGTTCTTCCTCCGATGTGCGCGCAAACCCTGAACCTCGCCACGAAGCTGCTTTTCAAAGCCCTAAGCGTACGACTCCCAGGCACAAGGATCGGATATTTTCCTCAGTGTCTCGTGACCGCCCAGAGCACGATCATTCTCGCAGAACAGATGAAATTTCATACAGGAAGAAGAATGCCCTAATTTTTAATATACCGGACTCGTCTGATGTCCATCTCGGTGGTTTCTGTCGTGGTCTTCTGCATGATCTAGGATTCTCCAGGCGCGAAATAAGTTTGATCGAATACCGGCGCCTCGGTCGTTTTGACCCTTCGGTTACGAAACCACGTCCGATACTCTTTCGCTTCAGCACAGTTACGGATCGTCAATATTTTTGTAGTGGAGTCGCTGAAATGCGTATTCGAGCCCAAACAGACTTCATTGCAATCCCCGATCGGACAGAAGCCCAGCGCCAACGTAATAGGGACCTGGTTTCTGAACTTCGTCGTCGAAGAGACCAAGGAGAGTCTAATATTGGCATTCGGAAAGGCCAAATTGTTCAGTTGCCGCCATCTACTCAACGCCGTACCGGACTTGTTCCTGACTCGAGTCATCCAGCGTGTGATGTATCGAAATCACCTACTTTAATACCTGTTCTGCCAATACAATCTTCTCAACGCGTTACTCCTCAGGATTGCGCTTTACCAGCAAGCATGCCTACACCGCTCTACGTTCCGCCGCTAGTTCATCCAATCCGTCCGTTCCTTGCTCCCTTCGGCCACGTATCACATTTTCAACAAAAAAACTAGCCGTTCTTGAGGCTCCAATACCTGTTTCTACACAGTCAACTGAGTTTTCTAAGTCAGTCTCTTCTCCACCTGTCAACCACTCTACTGCCTTGCTTCCGAATAACATTAACTCAATCAATACCACAAACACTCTCCGGGCATCTTCTATCGTCCTTTATACAAATATAAGAAGTGTACGTGGGCAATATGCGTTCGCTGAATTGTCCTCTCTGATTTGCTTGCACAACGCGAAAATAGTAGCTATAACTGAAACTTGGTTGAAGCCGGACATTTTGGATAGTGAAAGATCAATTCCCAAATTTCACTTGTTTCGAAGGGATCGTGTTGCCGCGTCCAATGGTGGCGGTGTAGCTCTTTATGTACACCACGACTATCTTGCCGAATCAATTTCTATTGTTCCATCGGATCAAGATGATTTATGGTCTTCAACTATTGGTCTTGATTTTTTAACGGTGCTTTGCAGTAATGACAAGGACAGTCTATTATTATTGGTTTTATATCGCTCTCCTTCCTTTGATAACCACGAGCAAGTCCGCCTTGTCCTAACCATTGCCAACGACTACAGTTTGATGAAGAAATGTAAACTTTTGATTTTGGGCGATTTCAATTATCCGAAAATTGAGTGGTCAAACTTTACTTCACTCAGCGGAGCAACATTGGCAACGAAAGCGTTTTTAGAACGGGTTCAGGATTTAAATCTCTATCAAATAGTCATTGAACCCACCCGCGCGGGAACCACCAGTACCACGCCAAGCATCTTGGATCTCTTACTGGTGTCTGATTGTTTGCTTGTTTACAATCTTTCTCACCAGTCGCCCATCGCGTCCAGCGACCATGATGTTTTAACATTTAATTGCGCGTTTCCGGTGTTTTCGTCCAGTCCCACTCCTCGACTCACACGAGACTATTTCAAAGGCGACTATGTAAACTTCTACGCTTATTTATCAAGTCAAGACTGGATAGCCATTTTCAACAATCCCACTCTCGATGAATGCTGGTCGAAGTTTTGTTTAATTCTACAGCGTGGAATCTCGTATTACGTTCCTTACCGCAAAATATCGTCGGCAAGGCCACCTATTATTGTTCGTTCGACGAAATCATATGAATATAAGAGACAAACTTGGGCACGCTATTCACGACTAAAGAAGCGGAAAGCTAATAATACTCTCGTTGACCAAGCGTATAACTGCTATAAGAAGGCTCGTAATGGCTATACAAATGCTGCCAGGAAAGCCCAGCGAAAAAAGGATATGCGGCTAACCTCCATGATACAATCCAACCCTAAAGCTTTCTACAGTTATATTAACACTAAACGTTCGTGCAAATTCTCCATCTCGCAATTACGGCGTCCTGATGGCTCATTGACATCCAACCAGGAGGAGATCACGGAATTATTAAACGCTTACTTCGCGGGGGTTTCGTCTAACGTCGTGGAAGTATCCGCCGTGACCTCCAAACGGGCACAGTCACTCGATCGCTGTGCCTTAGACACTTTCATCTGTACTGAACAGGATGTATTCTCTCAGCTTTCTTCACTCGATGTCTCGAAATCTCCCGGCGCCGATGACTTACATCCGAATCTTTTGAGAAATTCGGCTACTCTCCTTTGCGGCCCATTAACCATATTGTTCAATCGTTCTTTCTCTACGGGTACTGTTCCGATGGGCTGGAAAACCGCGGATGTCACTCCGATTCATAAAAAAGGGAGTCGTCTTGCAAAGGAGAACTTTCGACCAATTAGCCTTACAAGTCAAGTCGGCAAAACTTGCGAACGGATCGCGAAAATTCAAATTGACAACTATCTTGAAGCTACTCAGTTCTTTCATCCCTCCCAACATGGTTTTCTTCGTAAAAAATCATGCGTGACTAATCTACTGACTGCCACTACCGACTGGGTGGAATGGCTTGGGAATGGAGCTTCAGTTGACATCATATACCTTGATCTCACTAAAGCGTTTGACACCATTCCAATTTCCGCCATTCGTTCCTCCTTGATGGGTGCTGGTATCACCGGGAATGCCCTTGACTGGTTAATCGATTTTGTCTCGAACAGGCGTCAGCGTGTGGTCTACAAGGGTTTCGCTTCCTCCTATCGCGAACTACAAAGTGGCGTTCCTCAAGGCTCCGTTCTTGGACCACTGCTCTTTTCCATATTTATAAACTCGCTGCCTAACAATGTCGCCTACTCTAAAATGCTTCTGTTCGCGGATGACGCGAAACTCTACAATGCCATACAGACCGAGGATGAATGCCTTCAATTGCAGCGTGATTTGGACAACGTCGTCGCATGGGCGTCCTCCTACGGGATGCAATTCAACGTGGAAAAGTGCGCGGTGCTTCATTTAGGAACAAAAAACCCTAGGTTTTCTTACAATATCAACGGTATCTCTCTGTCTAATGTGGCTTCAGTGCGGGACCTAGGCGTTTTTATGGATGAAACATTTGCCTTTAGCACCCATGCTCAACGCACCGCCAATCGTATAAATAGCATTACTGGGCTAACGCGACGGAATTTTTGCCACCATTCGCCAACTATCATGCGTACAATTTATAATTCCCTGGTTTTACCATTAATTGACTACGCTTCTGTCATCTGGCGCCCTCCTCGAATTACGCAGCAATCTCTACTCTTAAAGGCCCACAATAGATTCACGAAGGTCACAAAGGGATTTAGCCACCACTCCCCTGCTACGCGTGATGAGCGACTCCGCCTACTTTCCCCGTCTCTTAGACAACGTGTTAATGATTTGGTCTACGTATTCGATATTTATAAAGGCAATGTGCACACTGACATGTCTTCACTATTTCTCCCGTCAACTAATCTACGCACCAGAGGACATCCTGCTAAACTGGCGAAACCAGTGGCGAAGTCCTTTCCTAAAGCTAGTCACTTTACCGCAAGGGTCATCAATGATTGGAACTCGTTACCTGAGGAGTTGTTATCATTGGAATCTTCTACCACTTTCCGTCACAGTATAACGGCTTGGATCTTGGACAACGCCTGACTTTAATAATTTAATATTTTTCGGTTCATTTGTTGTACCTTAATGCTTTTGGGGGGTTGCACATAAGTCAATTTGGCTTAGCAACCCTATCCCTCCAATAAATAAATAAATAAATAAATTACAGAGACTAGATATTTACTTTACAAATTAATTTCTCGTTCTTTATAGAATATCCCTGTATAACAAAATTAATTTCGTTCCTTGGTGCCCATTAAGGTTGAACTAAAGTTATGGAGGTTTATTAATTTCTATAAAAATAATTCAGATACATATAGCAAGGATGATGGAGGCTAGGATGCGAAATGTTAGAGAAATAGGCGCGCTAACTATGGAACAGTTCAGGTACGGTGGGACGCTAGAAATTGGGGGAGGAATACTCGGAAAAATGGCGGGCAGCTTACTTCAGACGAATCAAAGAGATCTCCCGCCATTTTTCCGAGTATTCCTCCCCCATTTCTAGCGCCTATTTCTCTCAGATTTCGCATCCTAGCCTCCATCATCCTTACGGATAAGTTTTGCGAGTGGACTTCAACCGATATGTACAGCAGTTCTACAAAATCTTGTAAGAATTCTGTTCGATGCAGTAATTACCATTCAGTTCCTAACCTGCAGGAGATGCTCTGACAAATAACTGGCAACCATGAAGCGCTGTTTGCGTTTAACTTACGAAAACCGGACCGGGGGGACATTTCTTGGGCCCCTTTAGGCCAAAAAAGTCTACGGACACGTCAAGGAGTGTTGGATTATAGAGAATAGATATTTCACCCTTTGCCGTTCAGTTCTTTATTGAATACCCCCTGCAGGACAAAAATTAATTCCGTACTTGGGGACCCACTGCCCCATTACGCCGAAAGATATCATTTCTAGGCCCACATTTAAAATAATCTATACACATTTATACGTAAGGCATGCGATACACGCACCATGCACAAACAACACTATTACGCGGGCTGCTCTTTAAAACGGAATTGTAGTGCATGTTAGGAAGATGCGGGCAAACTCGTTGCAAAGGCTTTTAAGCGCAAAAAGCTTGGACTGAAAGAAATGTCTGAAGATCACTAGCTTATCCACTCCCCATCCGAAATCTTAGCTAAGGAAGAGGGGGGAGCGAGAAAGATTAAAAATTGGGTGGCGCCTCACGGATTTAGAAGTTCATAGATATAAGAAATATTTCAGTGTAATTACGTGAAGGTCCTAGGTAAACAGGCTTAGTTTCTAATAACGTAATAAAAGTTGAGAGTAGGTACTAACTGGAGGCCCCAATCTTTACGAGCTAGGGTATAAAGACAGTTGCCTCGAACTTCATATTAGCTTAACAAAGGATTATAAGTACTCGAGGGGCCCATTTTCACTTCTGAAAGTAAAGACAGGGGCTTCGGAGTTCGAACGTGACTGTTGCACATCGAAATAGGCTTAATAAGGCTTCGAGAAATGATAAGATTGGACAAAGTTAGGTCCACGAAGCGTCCATTTTCACCCCTACAAGTAAAGACAGGCGCTACGGAGTTCCCGCCGTTGCGCGTTGAAATAGGCTTAATTAGGTTTAGAATAATGCTAAGATTGGACAAAGGCAGGTCCTCGAAGCGTCCATTTTCACCCCTGCAAGTAAAGACAGGCGCTTCGAAGATCCGACCGTTGCACGTTGAAATAGGCTTAATAAGGTTTCGAGAAATGATAAGATTGGACAAAGGTAGGTCCACGAAGCGTCCATTTTCACTCCTGCAAGTAAAGACAGGCGCTTCGAAGATCCGACCGTTGCACGATGAACGTTGAAATAGGCTTAATAAGGTTTAGAATGATGCTAAGATTGGACAAAAGAAGGTCCTCGAAGCGTCCATTTTCACCCCTACAAGTAAAGACAGGCGCTTCGAAGATCCGACTTGCACAAGGTTAAGAAAAAATTATAAGAGTGGACACAAAGGTAGTTTCACTCCAAGTAAAGATAGGCGCTACGGAGTTCCCACAGTTGCACGTTGAAAAATAGGCTTAATGAAGGATTGTGTTCAACCATAGTCAACAAGGTAAAAATGTAGCATTATGAAATATTTCTTATTTCTATGGTGGGAGGCTTTATAAGGGCTATGGAACATTTTCTTTAATTCATTGGAAAAAACCCTGAGGGGATAAAATATTAAAAAGTTAGCCTCGATATATTTTTTTCTCCTATCGTTCTTAAGAAGTAAAGATCAAAGAGAAGAAAGAAAAATCAGTTTTTAAATTAAATGATGTATTTAACGGGAATATCAATTTTTGCTCCATCCAAGACAAGACAGTCTGGATGAAATCAACTTTTTTTTATTACTCTTATTTTATTACCTAGAGACCCAAAGCTATTTCATTATTATTCCAGAAGCGACGGGTAGCTTTCGTTTTTTATATCTCATAGTTGTTCCTCATTAAAATTAAAATAAAGCCGACCAGATCCGGAATTAAATGGAGAATGATTAAAAAAAACGTAGAGCCTAAAAATTCGATATAAAATTATGGAAAATATAAAATCGGTTTTAATTCACCGATTTAAATAATATTCCAGCCCACAATTAATTAATTAATTAATTAATTAATTAATTAATTAAACGATTGGATTATGCAAATTAAATAGTAAAGAACGCTACGAAACATTTGATAATATTAGTATTTAACTTAAAGAAACCCGTAATTTAAATGTCGGAAATAATAAAAAGATTTAATGTTTAAGGCGAACAATTTCCAATTTGATTTCGTAAGTAATACCTTAACCTTTTCTTCATTTGAATTTATAATTATGCAAAATATACGCCTAAAATTTAAATCAACACATCTATACCACGTACAAAAGTCAAACCGAGTGAAAGAGAGGGAGGAATGCACCGGTAGAAGCAACGTGACGGTATAATCATGCACTGGTAAATCGTCTAGACGGCTTATAAAACAAACGCGTATTATTGTTAACGAATAAATTTAAAATCCCTCCTTAATTTACCGCCAAGGGTTTTATCGGTAACGTTTTACTAGACAGCATTTCAGTTTAAATGAAAGTTTAATTAAAAAATCAAAATCACCTGTGAACATTTTTTATTGGTGCCAAACTTGAAAATGTTCATTTCAATTTCTTAAACTCCATATTATCGAATCATATGAAAATCAAGGAGTTATGTTCAACTTTACCCTTTACTAACAGTTGTCCTAGGGTGTTCAGCTTTACCCTCTTAATAATAATAGTTTTCCTTGGGTGTTCGCTTTACCCTCTTAATAATAATAGTTTCCCTACGGTGTTCAGCTTTACCCTTTCAATAATAGTTTCTCTACGGTGTTCAGCTGTACCTTTCAATAATAGTTTCTCTACGGTGTTCAGCTGTACCCTTTCAATAATAGTTTCCCTACGGTGTTCAGTTTTACCCTTCCAATAATAGTTTTCCTACGGTGTTCAGCTTTACCCTTCTAATAATAGTTTCTCTACGATGTTCAGCTGTACCCCTTCAATAATAGTTTCTCTACGATGTTCAGCTGTACCCCTTCAATAATAGTTTCTCTACGATGTTCAGCTGTACCCCTTCAATAATAGTTTCTCTACGATGTTCAGCTGTACCCCTTCAATAATAGTTTCTCTACGATGTTCAGCTGTACCCTTTCAATAATAGTTTCTCTACGATGTTCAGCTGTACCCTTTCAATAATAGTTTCTCTACGGTGTTCAGCTTTACCCTTTCAATAATAGTTTCTCTACGGTGTTCAGCTTTACCCTTTCAATAATAGTTTCTCTACGGTGTTCAGCTTTACCCTTTCAATAATAGTTTCTCTACGGTGTTCAGCTTTACCCTTTCAATAACAGTTTCTCTACGGTGTTCAGCTTTACCCTTTCAATAATAGTTTCTCTACGGTGTTCAGCTTTACCCTTTCAATAATAGTTTCTCTACGGTGTTCAGCTTTACCCTTTCAATAATAGTTTCTCTACGGTGTTCAGCTTTACCCCTTCAATAATAGTTTCTCTACGGTGTTCAGCTTTACCCCTTTCAAAATATCGTACTTAAACCTACTTTACAACATATTACTAATCCAATTAATAATAGACCCTCCTCTTTTAAAGCAAAAATAAAAAACTAAAACTTCTCTGTTAATATTTATGCAAATACGTACCGTTTTCGAGGTCCATTACCCGTATTAAAACCTCATTGAATAGATACAAGCGAGCACCGGGAGTTTGGCGGGAAATTTCCATAGGGCAAAAATCCCCTAAGCCTAAATCGGGCCTAACCCACCATACCAAAACCTTATAACTTAAGCAAAGCGTGGAAAAGGAGAGAAAAGTTTTTAAAAAGACGAAGCGGAGAGAAAGAGAGAGAGAAGGGGAACTCCCAAAAGTATTTCCCTACCGAATTATTTTGCATATTGGTCGCGGTGTTAGTGTTACCTATTGAGTAATGAAGGCTCTCCCTTTTTCACGGTATTAAGCTTTATGGAGAATTAACATAAGATGCCATACCTTCATAAAAAAAATAATAAAAAGCTCTCGCGCTAAAAGAGATTATGATTTACGCACGCGCGAAACTTCACCATGTAAAAAAGAATCCATAGATATCAAAACACAAGAATACTTTTTCTAAACCCTAAGATGACTAAAACATAAAAATTAAGAATACTTTTTCTAAATTCTAAAATGACTAAATCATAAAAACGAAGGTACATTTTCTAAATTCTAAGATGACTAAATCATAAAAACGAAGGTACATTTTCTAAATTCTAAGATGACTAAATCATAAAAACGAAGGTACATTTTCTAAATTCTAAGATGACTAAAACATAAAAATAAAAACGATACTTTTTATAAATTCTAAGATGACTAAATCATAAAAACAACAAAACTTTCTAGGCTGACTAAAACATAAAACCCAAAATACTTTTCTAAATTCTAAGATGAATAAAAATTAAAAACAAAAGTAATTTTCCAAATTCTAAGATGACTAAATCATAAAAACAACAAAACTTTCTAAATTTTAGGCTGACTAAAACATAAAACCCAAAATACTTTTCTAAATTCTAAGATGACTAAAAATTAAAAACAAAAATAAATTTCTTAATTCTAAGATGACTAAAACATAAAGATCTAAAAAGACCAAAACATCAAACAAAAATCATTCCCTAAATTCTAAGATGGTAACCATACTATTCTTATTTCACGTGTCTATGCGGATTGTAAAAAAAAAGTTATATATATTTTTTTTTATTCCAAGGTTTGTAAATTTATACGAAAGGTATTATTCCGCGAGAATTAATCCAGAAGAGAGAGAGAGAGACGCGAAGTAAAACGCTGTACGTTACGTTTCTCTGGATGGCTGAATGAATACCTTTTTTCATAGGATCCGATCCGAGATCAAGGAAAACTTGTGAACTATTAAAAACCTCCCCAAGGTTAGGCTTAGCAAAAAGCGAAAAATATAAAAAGAAAAAACCTCCACAATACATAGATTAGGGTAACCTAGAGGAAAATTCAACTTTTACGTTTGGATTACCTCATAGTTAGCAATTGCCTTATGTACTATAGCTAGTAAATAGGGAACGGGGACTTTTCAAAGCCACCGAAGTTTGTTACACGATTACGAGTGGACGTTTTTAAATTATAACAACCTTGTCTGGTAGCATTTATTACAAATTTATATTAGAATCTTGAACCTAAAGAGCTTAATTGGGAGTTAATTATAAAAGCTAAAACGGTACTGTTCTAAAATAGAAAAATATGACTCAACCACAAACCACTTCTAATGAACTTTGAACTTCCCTTAACGTTACTTATACATCAAAAAGAACAAAAACAAACCATAATCTCAAATATATACAGGGTGTTTCTGATGAGTCTGCCATAAATTAAGGGGGATGTTCTTTGGGTGAAATTGAGTTGAAAATGTAACTTTTATTACATTTTGCTGTCGGAGCCACTGTTTGCGAGTTATAATTTGATTGCTTAAGGGATGGCCCCTTAATTAAATTAGAAATCGTCTAAATCAGTTTCTTAATTAAATTTAAGGGGTCATCTATAAAATACTCTGGAAATCAATCTTAACTTGAAAACGGTGACCCGGACGACAAAATATGACACAAGTTACATTTTCGACTCAAAATCTCTAATTTATGGCAGGATTATCAAAAACACCCTGCATTGCTGTATAAGACTTAAAACCTTAACTACCAATGCATATAAAACCCAAGTCTAACAACAATTGGGCGTATATTTTGATATAAATTGGAAATTGGGTTTATGTCCGCGCCAGTGATCGTCTTTTCTGAATGTTCGTTTAGCCGCCTCACCCCCATGGGCTTGTTCAAAAAATAAAATACCTTTCTCCATCCACGGTTGCACGTACACAACACATACCCAAAAGAAAAAAAAATCCACCATCTCCTACCGCGCGAACCACGGTTCGTTCCTTGGCCAGTTTTTAAAACCCCTACAACAAAATTCCTTAACTAAGAAAGCTATAAGCTTCGCATTTCAAATAAGAAGGCACAAAAATCAAGGGGGAATAGCGCAGAAGAAAATAATTCAGGGGGGTTTAGTCCTTGACAAAGAATTTACTAAATAATTCCCATGAATATTGCTGGACGGTATATTTGGAAGTTTGTTAATGCTGATTAAAGTACTATTGCCCTATATTGTACCAAGGAGCGATATCTAGTTTACTAGGGAGAAGGTATAAGATGCCTAAGTATCGCGCGCCATAGTGCTGCAGTCCCCCTTTCAAAACACAAGGGGGGACGTAAAAGGAGGCCGGGCTATTTCGCCTCTCCTCAGTCGGAAAATACGGAATTTTCGTCATTCGCGTCGCGATGACGTGTTTTTCAAGAACCAATGAGATGCTGGTTGAAATTTAGAGGCGGGGATTAACTCCGGACCTACGTAAGGACTGGAGATAAAGCTGGAAATGTGGCGAATTTATACCCTTCTCCCTAGTAAACTAGATATCACTTCTTGACTGAACCGAAGATCAAGCTGAGAAGGGGGCACAAATTTCTCTAGCCCCTTAAATAAATCTTAAATCATTATTATCATTAAATTAATCTAAGACTTCTTAAATATCCCCTTCGTCATTTTCGCAAAATATTTCTTGACCATTGAAAGCAAGTTTCATTCAAGATTTAGGGCAAAAATTGAGTAAATTCACGCTACAAGCTGTGAGAGAGCGAAAGTAGAAAGAAAAAAATATTCGGTTTTTCAGGAAGAAGAATGTTTTCGGAGGAGAGATTTCTTCGTGACTGAAGAAGTTGGGGCGAAGCAAGCCCAGAAGATGAGGAACCAAAAAAAGAAAAAGAAAAAGCTCAACTCCAGGCAGTGAGCAGAGAGAGTAGGAGCGCTAAAATAGACGCTCAGAACCGGAGTTCCGTCGTTCTTTCAGAAGTAGAGAGTGGAGAGATCAAGTTAGGGCAAAAACTATCTCCTGGACGTCCCGGACAGGGAGAGGCCGTTTAAAATAAGCTAAGGTCCATTTCAAACTGCAACGTCGCTAAAAGGTATTAACTACAACTAAACACGGATAAAGGAGGCTTTGTCGCAATGGTGTAAGTAAGCGTTGTCCGAAAAATTAATAAGACCCTTTTCAAAACGAACACCAGACCTCTTTTTCTTAAGACTGACCATTCAATGATTGATACGTGGATCATCCAAGGATGTTAGATTTGGCTTCATACAAACGGATATTGAAGGCCCTATCTTACGTCTTTGGAATCCCATACCAGTCACCTGTTCCGTTATAACCCTACTAAATCTTGACCTCCATTAAAAATAGAAAATAGTCCATAGGCCAAGAAATTTTATAGTGGAAGAAAAATAAGTCAATTCCAGAGAAGGGATATGTCACTGAAATCGTAAGGACTGTCTGATCAAGCTAAGAATAGACCTTTTCGACCCAAAAAAGGGGTTGGCAACCCTCAGTATGGGGACATACAAGGGGGATTGATACATTGCCATCCAACTCAGATCACTCTCATGATACAAAAAGACTACAGCGCAGACGCCAAAAAGCTAATGAAGGCAAAAGTTTCACTACCCGTGTCTTTCCCTCTTACTTACATCGAAATGGTCTATTCTTGGGTTATTGGACATAAACATGCCATCAGGTGTTGCGAAAGACAAGATTTTCAACAGTTAATGGCAAATAATCATAAGAACTATACCATACACAATCATGATTGTTACAAATGATTCTCCTTTAACTTTCGCGTTGCCAATCTTTTTTTCTTTCTTTATTATTTAAGAGGGAAACGAGATTAAAAGAGATTGAGGCGAATTATTTTTCTCTTCTCTGTCTCTCCCCCTCATCTCCTCTTTAACCCTACTTTACACCTCAGTGAATCCATTTTAAAAAAGTTAAAAAGAAATAAGAAAAAGAAGCTAGTTCTCTCCTCTCTTCCCCTTGCCCCGATTAAGTTCATTATGGCGGACCCTGAAAGATATTTTTTGATCTAGGTTCCTCTCCTTTTTTTTTTGCAATAGACGGAATAAATAAATATCTTTACAATAGAAAATATTATTAAGTCCCTAATTGTTTTTCTTTGTTAGTTTTTCTGACAAAAGACACGTGGTTTAAAAATTTTCTGATTTTCCCAGGCTCAGATTTTTTTCCAAGTACTTCTTGGGGAAAGGTGTCATTGGGTTACGTGCGACAACTGCTGTTAAATTTGCACAAATAGATTTAATTTTAGAAGTAATCTATCCCTGAGACCCTGACGCTATCTATGCCATACTGCAGTATTACCACATTCTCTCAAGTACTGTAAATTCATATTTTTTTTTCGTTGGTTGTGTCTCAACTAAGTCTCTTTCACCAGAATAATTATAGGACCAAAACGTACTGGTCACTAAACAAATCATTCTAGGCCCTTGAGAGGGTGTCTTGAGAATCGTTACTTAACAGGATTCAACCTGGGTTTTCGGACAGACGGACAGTTGTGTTTTTAAAATGAAGCTACCAATGAAAGTTCTTGATAATTTTTAAAATTATTAGTATGGTTATATTCTAGCGTCAAAAATCTACCAGGACTTTTAACCAATGGGCAGTTACGTCTATGTACTTAACACTTTAATTAACCACTAAAAGTTCTTTACTATTATGCTTAACCAAAAACGAAAACCACCAAAAGATGTTCTAGACTCTAGAAGACTCTAGAGGATGTCTCAAGAATCATTACAACCATGGGTCAACTCTATACCTTGACCAGTGTGTTTTTGCCCTTACACTAAGTACCACCTGCATCTGGTCCTCGACTCCATTTAACCCAAAAAAATTAAAACACCACATTGCATTGTACCCAAATTAATGTAGAAGATCTAGAGCGTGTCTCGACTATCGACTGAGAGTCAACTCTACCTGGGTAACTTTTGCAGTTTTATACCAAGTAATTGAACTTTGTGGTTGGTATTGGTGGCTAATTGGATAAGTATCTAACAAAAGAAGAAAGAAGTAACAGACCTGTTTGGCGAAGACAGCGATATCTTCGTTGAAAGACTCGGAGGAACAGACATCTCCACCGGCGATACCCGGCTCCCTTGGCGTACACGTTGCTAATTCACATTTCTCGAAGATCAAAGCCAATAAGGGAAACAACGGATGTCTGCAAAACAAAACAAAATACCAACTCCAATTAGGGCTAGTAAAAATCAACCAAGGCCTAATATGTCTAAAACAAAAAATAAATAAAATCTTCAATTTTAAATTTTCATAATATGGTTTTTGTTTTCAAATTCGACTTAGAAAACATTTAAACACAAACAAACCCAGGATGGATGGCACTTAACATTAACCAACTTTACTAGTACAATATTTCGTAATTACCGCTTTGAAAATTGCGGTTTCGCATGCCAGGAAGCAACTACCATACATACAACCCACCCACTAACATTAAATGGGAAAAATTTAAATTAGGTATGAAATGCAAAATAACGTTGACTAGCAAAATATCTTATCAGAAATGACTAGGCCCTAACTAAATTTACAGGAACCACTTTTTTTTAAAAAAAATATTAATATTCAAATGCGGGATTTAATTAAATTCATAACACAGATAAAACCCTTTAAATTTCACATCATCATTTAATTGAGTATATTTTGTATCTATTTAACCAGTATGTGACAAGGCATAATAAAGTTAAAGTCCAGGGAACATGACATTATACCTTTAAATAATGGCCTTTTTCTAAATATAAAAAGAAAAATATTAAAAATAAATAAATTATCTCTTATTACAAAATAATTAGCATTCAATTAGTCTTAAAAATAATCAAGGACTACTGCGCCATCCGACATAAGTTCGTCTGCTACCCCGAACTTATTACCCCTACAGGATTGGTTGAATTCCCACAGGCTGACAGAGGAAAGGGTTAAAAGGTTCGGTTTAGCAGACGCCACTAAACCAGTGGCGGATGGCACCGTAGTCCTTGATTATTTTTAAGGCAAATTAAATGCTAATTATTTTGCAATAAGAGATTTTTTAATAACTTTCCTTTTATATTTAGAATAAGGTATAATAAAATAATATGTTACTTGAACTTTCCCTTTCAATAATAGAAAATCACCAAGGATTTCCATTGCAATCCATGCGATCTTTTAACTCTACCTTTATTAAATTTTAATTATAAACCACGTCAATCAGACTAAAAGTAAAAACACCATACATTTAAAAATGAACTATTTAAAATATTCGCCATATATGTTAATTTTGCCTCTTATAGATTAAATATGCGACCATGAAATAAAAATTAAAAAAAAAATCGAAACTGCATCACTAGTATGTCTAGAAACAAAACCAATTCAGAAACAACATTAAAAAAAAATCTGATGGATAATCTTCAAAATTGTCCCAGATAAAAAAAATTATAAAAAGAGGCAGATGGGGAGGAGATGATGATGATCAAAATTGCTAGTAACTTTTACTCTAACTTTGGGAGGAGCTCAATCGTGAAGAAGAAAAAAAGATCGAAACCAGTCTAAGATGGGGGAAATCCTGCCCCCCCCCCCAAAGAAAAATACGCCAATGTAGGAATTCTATATATCAAACTTAACGTTCGTGATTGGAATCCTATATAAAGGTATTGGAAACTGATGGAATGTGGCAGACAATAATTAGGCCTAACTCTGTGACACAATAATGATATAGGACCCCCCCCCTCTATCTCTCTTCCCTCGGTGCAATCCCCTATTATGGATCACGAGGTTTTTTGGCGGCAAATTTTTAAGTATCTTGTGAGTTGTGATGAATCTATGCACGTGCGTTACATTTTACGTTCGTTTATGTAGCCTACGTTCGACGAAAAGATTTAGTTTCAATACATAGTTTACAGGCATGGAGGATTCCTACCATTAACACAAGGAGACCAGGCGACTTAAGAGTGGTAAAATCGTCTGCTATTTAACGCTCTAAGTCGCCTGGTCTCCTTGTGTTAATGGTAGTAGGAATCCTCCATGTCTGTAAACTATGTATAGTGGCTATATTATGAGTACAAGTAATAGGGAGCTAACAGTTCTGATCCTGAAACGTCACACCCTTCTATCTCTTACTGGAGTTTCATCCCCCCCTAACGGTTGGAAACAGTATTCTACGCGCAAAAATTCTAACCAGAGAGGGGCTGTCTGACGTCAGACTATCTCTTCCCCTAGCCAGTTGTTAGCTCCCTATAGAAATAAAGGGAATCAGAGTCTCTATCTGAGTCATTATCCATTCGCGATATTATTATAATTATTATTTATATTTTTACGGTAAATATTAGTATTTAAAGGGAGTAGGAAAGCGTTCGTCTGATACGGTAAGCGTAGGCTGTGGAATAAGTTGTTTTTGTAGGTAAATGGCATCAGCTTCGGTGCAGTAATCATGGTGGCAGTTAAAGGGGGGGGGGAATATAATTAGTCCATAGAGTAATTTCTTTCCCATATACGAAACGTCATAACCCTCTATCTCTTACCTTAGTGATATCCCCCTCCCCTTCCCTTCCGGGGGGCAAATAGTATTCTCTAGTACAAAGTTGCCCCTAACGTAGGGGATACACAGTTCACTCCCCCTCTCAACCGAAATTACTCTATTCATCCAAAACTTAGAGAGGTCTTCAACTCTCTCACTCTCTCAATAGTCTAGTTTAAATTTAAGTTCTAAATGAGTGTCATAATAAAATTACAGCTCAACTTAAGCACAACATCACAAATAAACATACATACACATCGATTAAGGAGCTTCCAATAACAAGGCTGCTTGATCATGGTGGCATTCAAAAAAAGGCGGGAGAAAACTTAACCAACTCGCGCGCGCTTATTCTGGGATATTCGAAAAGAGCGCCTGTATATTTTTGGCGCGTCATTTTTAAGAGTGGTGCGTGTGTAAGGTAGAGAAAAGCAAAAGCCCGGCTATAATAATACTTTTACATTATTATTTTAAAAACGCGTGAGCGTGATGATAATGTACATTCGGAAATGAAAAAGAGGAGCTAAAAAAAAACTACCAAAGGAGATATATAGATAGATATTATACAATTCCACGCAGGTGTACGGATTTATAATCATTCTCAATCTAAATAAGGGATAAAACTGCCACTGTAAAAACCAGTTTCCTAATAGAAAAATATACCCATACCAAGAATGCGAATGAACCTTGTCAGAAGAACCGAATCATGCATTGGAAAATATTAATTTCACACGTTCTTTCGGCGGAAATTTTAATACATCGTTATACCGTGTGAATTGAATGGCTAAGTTTAATACTTATTTTCAATACTGATTGATTTAAGTACCTTAGCGTCTTTCAAAATAATTTCACGACTGCCTTTAAAAATAAATTTAACGAAATGCACGCATGACGCGCACCTTCAATAGAATTATAGCAAGCGGGCAAAACCACATGTTTTTTGGCGGAGAGCTGACAACTACTACGGCGTTTCATTTGGGATTTTAACAAGATGGCCCAAGGGCTGGGCCTTAATAGTAATTTTACACGGCTCACGTGACCCCCCGTATAGTTGACAACTAAAAACATTTCTGAAACACAATCGTGTATCCCTTTAATTTCTAATAACGTCACATTTCAAATAATATTAATGAAACTAAATTGTGCACCCCACTAAAGTATAATTTTTAAAAACCATACGAATCAAATAATGTATTTAAACAAAATCCTGGATCCCCTAAACCAGAAATCACTATGACCGTAAAGCGTCCCCTCTATTTTACGAAACCTAACCTAACCATCCAGCATAATCTCTGATGTATCACGCGCACAAAGTGCAGTAGTGCACGAAAATTATCATCTTGTTTCCCTTCACTCAAAAAAGCCCGCGAGATTTAAACTACCTTTCTTTCCTCTCTCTCCGAGCGGGATGCCCCCTCTCACTAATACAAACACAATCGTGTATCCCTTTAATTTCTAATAACGTCACATTTCAAATAATATTAATGAAACTAAATTGTGCACCCCACTAAAGTATAATTTTTAAAAACCATACGAATCAAATAATGTATTTAAACAAAATCCTGGATCCCCTAAACAAGAAATCACTATGACCGTAAAGCGTCCCCTCTATTTTACGAAACCTAACCTAACCATCCAGCATAATCTCTGATGTATCACGCGCACAAAGTGCAGTAGTGCACGAAAATTATCATCTTGTTTCCCTTCACTCAAAAAAGCCCGCGAGATTTAAACTACCTTTCTTTCCTCTCTCTCCGAGCGGGATGCCCCCTCTCCCTCTTCCCCCTCTCACTAATATACCAGGCAGGCAGTTCTCTCTCTACGCGGAGCTTCGTATCGCCACCGCGTACGCTAGCGATCTCTCTCTCTCATCGTAAGCGTACGTTTCGCGGACGCGACCGGTTTCCCTCTCTTATCGTAAGCGTTCGTTTCGCGGACGCGTCCGGGACAGGGACAGGGACAGGGGTTTTGGTGCCGTTTCTTAAATTTTACCGTAATTAAAATTACGTGTAAAATTAAAAATGCACACGCGCTAACGATATAGCATTCTACATATTCCAGTAACATCCATTAAATCCACATTTGTCAAAAAACACCTACTATAGAACGGGGTTTGCACCGCGCAGATTCGTTTCCAAAATAAAAAATCGCAAACCTTTCCAGGTATTTCCCGATTTGACTTACGACACTTTCCCTGACTTTCATTTAGTAGAAAACAATGACTAGTACCATGCACTTCTAAATACAGGGTGTTTATAGTAATTTTGCCATAAATTAAGGGGGAATTTTCTATGGAAAATCAATTTTGAGTCGAAAATGTTACTTTTATCTCCATTTTGCCGTCGTCCGGGCCACTGTTTTCGAGTTATGATTGTCCATAGTATTTTACGGATGACCCCTTAATTAACTTAGTAATCATTGTCTTTCAGCTTCATAATTAAATTTAAGGGGTCATCCGTAAAATACTGTGTACAATTTTAACTCGAAAACAGTGTCCCTTGTGGCAAAACGGAGATAGAAGTTACATTTTCGACTCAAAATCGTACACCCAAAGAACATCCCCCTTAATTTCTGACAGACTTATCAGAAACACCCTGTATGCTAATAAAATTTCCAACTATTGGTACTAAATAATAAATAGTGCGCGGTCAAGAAGTGTTGCCAGTCATTTGTGAATTGTGAGCGCGATTCAACCGCTATCTTATAACAGACTGAAAATCTTGTAGTTCCGTTCAGTTCATATCATGCTCTGACAAATTACTGTCAACCCTGAAGCGCTGTTAAAGTTCGGTAGCACTATATGTATACCGTTGGTATCACGTGACAATCGTAAGTAACCTAGAGTCTGTTTTAACCGTATTGCAAAAAGCGAGGTGACAACACACACCTATTTTTCCTATTCGAGGATCTACAGCAGTTGTAAGGTGAGGTGACATTGTTAATTAAAATATTTATTCTCTTAAGGTTGACATTTGTTTCTATTTGAAGTTACCGGCAGTTTTATCAATTACGACCCCCCCCCCTCCCCCTCCAAGGTTGTTTACTGTGCCTAAAAAATCAATTTGCGTGATCTACCTACAAACTAACTAACTTAATTCTACCGTTAAGTTTAACGGTCAGAAATAAACACCACGGTTTCAAAGAATAAAGACAGTTAGAAAACTTACCCGTAAATTGCATCTTTATCTCTCTTGTGTACGTCCGGTACACTACCCATAACGTGATTTGACATAACATGATTAGTGTGATATTGATGCATAGAATGTCCGTGATTCATGTGAGGGCTGTGTGATAATGGTTGCATGGGACGATGTCCATGCGGATCGTATATGGGAGAAGGACCGTCCATTCCACCATAATGGGGTATACTTTCGTCATACTGAAATTAAAACATTAAAAAATTAATTAAAAATTGGTGATAACATTAAAATTCAATTACAGTTAAATTAATTTATATTAAAACGCAATTAGGCTAATTTAAAGTTACTAAAATGATAATTGTCATAGAATTTTGAAACATGAAATGGGGCTTAGTAAAATCATTAAAGTACGCTTTATAATTAAATTAGGCTTAGAAAAATTATGGAACTACGCGTTATGATTAAATTAGGCTTAGAAAAATTACAAATCTATGCGTTATGATTAAATTAGGCTTAGCAAAATTACAAAACTATTCTTTGAAACGGAATTAGGCTCGGGTAAAAATTACAGATCTACGCTTTGAAATGGAACTAAGCCCAGGTAAAATTACAGAACTACACTTTTAAATGGAATTAGGCTTAGGAAAATTATGGAACTATGCATTATCATTAAATTAGGCTTAGCAAAATTACATAACTTTCATTTGAAACAAAATTAGGCCCAAGTAAAATTACAGAACTACACTTTTAACCGCAATTAGGCTTAGAAAAATTATGGAACTAAACGTTATCATTAAATTAGGCTTAGCAAAATTACATAACTATACTTTGAAACGCAATTAGGCTTTGGTAAAATTACAAAACTACACTTTTAAACGCAATTAAACTCACAAAAATTACAAAAATATACTTGTAACAAAATTACGTTAACCCAACGAAACCTCCGTAGCAATAAAAACATGTTATAAATAAAACTTTCTTAGATTAGGCCTATAAAACGGTGTTTTCATATTAAATTATGCCCTAAATTGAGGGGTTAGTTAAAGAGGGGTACCACTTCTTGTAAAAGCTTTAAACTCCACGTAAATCATCGTAAAACGCATCACAGATTGATGGCTTTGGGGGTGGGTGGGCCAACAACCAAAAGAAAAAAAACCCATGGTAAAGTACCCCCTAAAAACAAAATGATGGTCATAAGGGACTGGTAAGTATAGGGCTACAAAATGTCTTTGGAAACACCATTAACACAGATGGCTTCTTACTGTAGATACCCCCCCCCAAACCCCCTTTTTTTCCGGGCTCGGTATAAAAAAAATAGGCCTAACTAGCAGCTTTCAAATATGTTTAAAATATGCTAGGTTATTATTGAAGGATGGGCGTAAACGTTTTTTAAAAGACTGGTTATGATTTTGAAGGAGTTACCAATAATAGTTAGGCTTAGTTAAACAAAAAATGTTTTATACATTTAGATTAATTAAGATAAGCCTTAGAACACCTATGATAGTTAATTATAAAACATGGATAATTGCTCACCCTTTGCGCCATTTAATTTAAATATTAAACGTCACGTCAGTTTATAAAAGAATTTTAAATAAAAATTCACCACCACCACAACGTCGAAAAAATAAACAGCGATCGCGGTTTAATTTAAAATACTTCTTAAAAATCGCGATTGGCGATTATTTTCTTAGAAGAAGAGGGTGTTAGGCCTAAAAAAGTCGACCCGCCGCGAGCCGGTCCGGCCGTTAAGGAGTAACGAAAACTTTGCTGGCTTCAGTTGGGGGGAAAACGGCGAAACTTTCGCCTCCCCGTACTTTTAAATGACGGAAAACGAAACCACGCAAAAACCTACTGTTTACTCTTAAGCCTTATCCTGTAATCTTCATCATAATCATCAATATTATTTCCACAGTATTTATCGTAGAATATTAATTAAAAAAGCCCGCCAAATTGGCGATGCGACCGGTCAAACACAGAAAACCACGCGCACAAGCACCCCGCGCACAGAGAGAGAGAGAGGATCCCGCGATGGCCGTACCGTACGGGACCGAGGGTAGATAAATACGCCGTTAATTGTAATAATATCGCGGCAAAGATATTTTAAACAAAATGACGCAACGTTAAATATATCTCACGGTCGTTAAATTACGGTAAACTGTCGAGTGATAATTACACAGATTTAACGCGAGGTTTTTTATTTCTAATATTCGCGAGCGCGCCGTCCGACTTTCGCTAGGCCTACTCAAGCGCCGGCGGTCGGAGACACTGTTGAGAGTGGGGAGAGAGTTTAAGCGGCCCGCGAAACTTTTTTTTTTCGCCGCCGTACTTCGCTTCGTTCGTTCGGTCGGGGGAAAGGCTTCCCGCGAGTTTTCCGGGCCGATCAAGGAGTGGTTTATCGGGGGAACTCGCGCGCGCGGGAACAGAGAGAGAGGGGGAAAGCAAAACACAGTACTACCGCCCCGAAAACTCCCGCCTTCTAACAAACTATACGGCTAAAGGCTGTATGGCGTGAAAAGGGAGCGAGCAGTCTCATCACATCGGGACGCGGCGGGAAAAATTTTCCAAGAAGGGGGAGGGGGGTTAAAGGAGGGAAAAAACCTTCATGGTTTCTTTCAAATTTAAAAAAAAAACAGTAAACCACGTGACTTTAATTTTATATATTAATAGCGCTCTTTCTGAATATTTAATTCTTTGTTTATTACGTAAGTAAATTGATATTTATAAAAGAATATTTAAATTTCAAATTAAAGATGTTGTTATGTTATGTCAATCAAAAAAAAAACGTTGCTTAAATAGATGATAATGAATTAGCTGTCAACATTTTTTTTTATTATTTCTTAAGGGGATGGTGTGGGTTTCAATATTTCTGATTTGCTTAATCTAGCTAGCATTTATCGCTGACAGGGTAGGGTATGGCCGCCATTAAAGGGTAGGTAACACATAAACCATGAGTTGACTAAATGAATTTTTAGTTAACAAATAAACAAAAACCCAACACTGCCATAAACATGTCATATAAATAACCTTTAAAATCATAGCAATAAGAAGATAGCATCGGTAATTTTTCTAGGAAACAGGTCTCGGGATTCTCTCCCCTAAATGCCCAAAGCAATACCCCCCTGTACCATAAAAGACGGTCCATTCTCCTAGAATTTCACATTTTTCCGTTGTAAAAGTCACCCCAACAAGAGCTCGGACATTTATACTATATTCCAAAAACATAAATACCAAATTGCCTAAAATATTTAAATTTCCTTTACAAGTGTTAGACACCTCGAATATTCAAGAGAAAAAAAAATTCTATGAGGGAACATACAGAACGAAAAAAAAAGAGCCACATGTGGGGGGATGTGGGTGGTATACTGCGGTAAAAAGAAGACCCGGGACAGAATGGGGGTCACCGCAAGGGATACGGACGGAGTATCGGCAGTTAATGTTATTTTACCATAGGTTATTAGTACACGTGTGCCATTACTGTTGTCAAGAAAAGACCCCACAACACACAAAAAAGGTCCTTCCATCAAAGAAAAGAAAACTAATATCCATCTCCCCACCAGCTTTTCTTGAAGAAGATTCTCAATGTTGTATATCACTGAGCTATGACTGAGTCAGGATGATACCATTATCCCCAATATGGGGGGGAGCCCCAAAAAAATCAAAAATAGGTCCTTAATAAATTCACTCTCTCTTACTTTAAGGGTAACTTAACTCGAGTTTTGAACTCGGGCACAAAAAAAAATTTCCAAGTAATTAAAATTTTGCAGTTTTTCCTGGAAAATGGTTGTAAATTTTGCCAAAAATCAGGGGGTCAAGACTTAATTCTTGACCCCCGCCCGAATCCACGAGGGATTTTTGCCTGGCACACTATTTTTAAAATGGAAAATATAAAACCTCACCCCTCTGGTTATAATTCACCAGCTTGGACCATAAATGTCAAGTTTTAGTGGCCATGAGAAGTGGAGCGGGTGTTAAAAACGGAGATGCGAAAAATCTAACTAGGGGGGTGTTCGATGCTCTGCCACCCTCCCGTGATCTGGTGGAACCCATCTTATGGTTTATTTCTAAAGGAAGGTACAGATTAAAGGGAGTAACGAAAGTGCGGGAGAGTCAACCGTTTAACTATAAATATGATGGTTGGAAGCTGTATTTAATCCCCACCAATTGCTTGATACTCCCTTTTAATGACGTACTATGACGTCACAAACGCACTTTGTGTAAAAACTAGTATGAGATGTCGCCATGTTTACTGTCAAAAACCCCTATATTTTTTTTTAAACTGTCAAGGTATGTCCACTATTGTTCAAGTTATTTTTAAAAATAATTAATTTGAATTTCATTTATTTTTCCAAAATTAATTACTAAATTAAGTTCGAAAATCAATAGCTAAATTAATTAAAATAAATGTTAAAATAATTCGATAATTAATTACTAAATTAATTAAAATAATTCGATAATTAATTACTAAATTAATTAAAATAAATGTTAAAATAATTCGAAAAAAATTAAAATCGATGTTAAAATAATTTTAAAATTAATTAAAATAAATGTTGAAATAATTTTAAAATTAATTAAAATAAATGTTAAAATAATTCGAAAAAAATTAAAATCGATGTTAAAATAATTTTAAAATTAATTAAAATAAATGTTAAAATAATTAGAAAATTAATTAAAAATTAATCAGAAATATTATTGTAACAATAATGCAAGGGTGTTAAAACTTCAAGTGATAATCAAAAGCTCTAAATCAGTTTTTAAAAATCGAAAGTCCAAATCACAATTAAATCGAAGTAAAAAAAAATCGCCATTTTGTTTAACCGCCTAAGGGGCTAACCTCTTAACTTCACGCCGAAAATAGAACAACTACTACCGCTATAGATTATCTACATCACCCCGTCCCCTTCGCTGCTTCGGAGTCCCTGACCGTCGCGCGCCCCGAGCTAAAAGTTCAACCCTAACGTCGCTAAGCCTAACCCCCCACTTGCTATTGAAACATCTTAAAAACCAAACTTACAATAAATATTATGTCCCAAAACGATCACATTTCTTCTCTCCACATTCAAGGCACACTTTTAATCGCAAATTTCGCGACTTTGATCCTTTTTGACCTAACTTAAACCGACTTAAAAAAGTAAACAATAACGTATTGTCATACCCGATTAGACGCGTCAATCATACTGCGGAGTGAAGATCGGGGAAGAAGGGGGAGTTGGGAGAGAAGGGGGATAAGTGCAACTTTTGAATTTTTGAATTTTGCCCGTTAGGGGTAAATGGTAGTAACTCTCAACGGTAATTGAATTATTAAATGCGGGTTTTTAGGGTAAAATGGCTGAAATTAAAAAAAAAAAACTGTTGACAACTCTTGTACTAAAAATAGCCTTCCACTAATAAAATATATTAATTTTAAAGCTAAAATTCAAAAAACGCTGTGATTTGATGATTTCTGAATCAGTGATTTCGCGCCCTTTTTTTAGCGGGGAATAACGTATCTTTTGGAAACAAGTTCGTCAAGACCCGGTTTATCTACTCTCCTTTACGAATACGTTGGTAATTTTATTCATTGTTTATTAAATATCGGCTTTCCTCTTTATAACACTTATTATAAACTCTTCTTTTTTTCCCCGATAACGTGATTAAAAGGAACAGCAAAACAGTTAAGGCCAGGGGGTTGTAAATTTTATCTGGTCGGTAGGAGAGTAATGATGGGCCTTTCCAAATGGATCATCACTTATTTTTATATCTCCCTCTTTAACCTTTTTATATATTAGTTGGGATGTGGTTAACTTTACGCTCTCCTAATGATGTTACGTGTATCTTTAAGTTGTTCCTGATAATTTGTTACCAATAACTAATTAATTAAAATTAAATAAATTAGAGACTAACGTTAAATACCTCCGAAACTACAATCTCTAAATTTACTATTGATATTTGGCAATTAGGCCTACGCTAATTATAAAACAATTAATTACAAGATCGGGAAGGGAGCTTGATGAAAGAGAAATAAAATTTTATCAACGTTCCCTTATGTCAAACAAAAATGGGGGCGTTATCTAAGGTCCCATTGAGGCTTAGGGGAGAGCGGGAAAAGTTACAAGGGTCGTTAAAGCCGGAATACAGATAGATTCAAACGGGCGGTGTGATAAATCCCATTGGCTTCTCCTCTGGACAGGAGGAGTTAGAAACGTGTCCAATGGGAGAAAGAGAAATGTGGGAAGCCAACCGAGCAGGCGCGGATGAAAAGCTACCAGCGCGAAACGCGTATCCTCTCTTTTTTTCTTTGTTTTTTATTTAATCCCGGATCTAATGACGTCATAACCCTCCCTTCCATGGCGAGATGAAAATTTAACCAAGTGTTACGAAGGAGTTTCGGTAAAAAAGTGGCTATGAATTTATTAATAATCGCATGAATATTACCAGACGGAAAACCCTCCCAGGTTTCCGGTTCTTGTGCGTCTTAAAAATTTATTATCTACGTTTATGGTGATATAAACGACATGTAGCTTATACAAACGGAGTTTGTGTGGCCGTGAGTCTCTGGGTTTGTGTGTGTGTTTGTTGGGATATGTGGTGTGTGTGAAGTCCAATGAAAAGATTAAGGTGAGTATGAGAACCTGGTTGAGAAAATATTTTCAACCAGCTTAAATTGAGAAAGGAAGTCTTAGTGGCACAACTTTTTCTTGCATTAATCGCAGCTATGACTAATCCCGTATTACCTCTACTACCACCTTGAATAAAGAAAGGGTATTCATACTTTACTGTTTAAACACAGTCACGACCACTTATCCTGGCAGTAACTGAAGTCTTGTATACTATAGACCTTTTCCACGTTAAAAAGGGGTAGGCAAGGTCCTTCACTATCGAGACGTACAAGGGGGATGATACATTGCCATCCGTCTCTGCGCAATCTCATGATAAAAAAAGACTACAGCGCAGGCGCCAAAAAGGGAGATGGAAGGCCAAGTTTTACCCCCGTGTCTTTCCCTCTTAGTAACATCGAAATGGTCTATTGTTAGGCTGTAATAGAGTTACTTTCTCTGTGCCATAGTGAAATGGTAGGGACATAATTGGGATATTTATCAAAATTTCATGAAAGTTTCACACGTAGCCATTACTATTACATATTTTTTTTTCTTGTTTTAAATTATTAAACTATTCCCAAAAAAACGAACAAAGGAAATTATCAAATATATTTTGGGGTTTGTTTTTCTGGTTCCTGTCGCCAGTCGTTCGTGACTTTGTCTTAAATGGTTGGCTGAATAATTGTCTAATTATTAGGTCTCCCGGGGCAACGCTCAATTTGTATTCACGAATAAGAAATAATTTCTAAGAGCCTTAAGGCGACACGAACGAAATATTCAATTTTCTTGATTTTCTTCATACATCAATGAATATACGCATAATCTACTAATTGATATTCAGATTTATTAGTCAAAAAAATTAATCGCTTTTTAATATATGGTTGATTCGTGTAAAGCGATGCTTGCACGTTTTCTCAATAATTATCTGTAAATTAATTCAATTATCTACATCTTATATTTTAATTGGCCTTAATTTGGTTTTCAAGGTTATATACGCTAGTAGCTTTGGTATGTATGTAAATTTTAGATTTGCATGTATGATAATGCTTCAAAAGATATTTATGTATAGATTTCTTTTTAAATGTTACACAAATACCTTGGTTTTTTGTTGACAAATATCGAGTTTTAGAAATATTTTTTCTTACAATAATTCAATTATCTATGTTTTCTATTTAATTGGCCTCATTTTGGTTTTCAAGGTGATAAACGCTAGCAGCTTTGGTGTTTATGTTAATTTTAAATTTGCATGTATGCAAATGCTTTGAATAAAAATTTAAGGTGTCGTATAGTTTTCTTTTTGTATATTACACAAATAACTTTGTTTTTCAACAAGTATAGAGTTTATAGCAACAAAATAAAAGAATTACATTGCTTTCTCACCGATTTCAAGGCTTTCAATGGTTTTTATCAACAAAATTCAAACTTACCAATATTTTTTAAAGTAAATTTACTTTATAATCGGATTTTTTAATCTTCAAATATCCCAGCGGCTCATTAATAAATATCTAAAGTGTGGTTTTCCGATAAATATCCATCTCCTAGTGGTGTTTTTCAACATATATGTTATCTCCTAGTGGTGTTTATCAACATATATGTTATCTCCTAGTGGTGTTTTTCAACATATATGTTATCTCCCAGTGGTTTTTCGACAAATAACTAATCTCCCAGTGGTTTTCCAAATAAATACCTATCTCCTAGTGGTGTTTTTCAACAAATATCAAATTGACAGTGGTTTTTCAACAAATATCTAATATCCCAGAGGTTTTTTCAATAAACACCTAAATTTTCAATGATTTTTCAATAAACATGCAATTCCCAAGGGTTTTTTTCACAAAATATCCAACGTCCCAATGGTCTTTCACAAAATATCTAACTTCCCAATGGCTTTTCACAAAATACCAAACTTCCCAATGGTTTTTCCTTGAAACTTAAATCATCCTCATAAACATTTCAATCCTTCATATCTCGAAGGTAAAAATTTCACTCCATAACTGAATATAAATAAACCTACTACGAAAGTTAAACCGTTCTGTCTCTAAAACCCCAGCAATAGAAAAAAGAAAGAAACTTAGCATCCTTAAAAAGAAGAGCAAGAGCGGCCAGAGAAGAGTCTCTCCATCCTCTAAAAAAAGGACCCTTAATTCCTTTTCATCCAAGAGTAATAAATAAAAAGCTCCCAGCTCTCCCAAACCATTATCGGGCGAATAAAATTTTATAGGCCCGGCCGAAAGAGTACAGTGCCGCCCAGTTATAGTCGCTGTCATAAGGTACCGTTAGACGTCCCTCCTACTACATACTGACGATCAATTGTCACTTGGACATGACATAATGAATTAAAATGGTCCTTTATAACTTTGACAACGCGGCCCAGCGATATGGTATCACGTTCGGGGATTAAACCGACCTCCCTTTGAACTAAAAAGGAGTGAAAGATGGGCTTTTTCGATTGAAAGCTTGGAAATATATAACGGCCAGGCTTCGTCTTAATTTTTAAGGGTTACTTAAAGAAAGGCGTATTTGAAAGAGCATAAATGAATATTGGAACCACGTGTTTATCAGCAATATTAAAGAAGACACAAACAATTATAATTTAACTTAATACGAATTAGGCTTCTCTCCTCCAAGCACATCAGATGACGTCAGGGAAATAAGATTTCTAATACACTTTATAGAGCATATGACGTCAGACGACTAGTATTTAAAATACATTTTCCATAACCCCCTATTCTATTATCATCCGCTTCGCAAAGATAACTCGAAGTTTCCTTGCAGTAAAAGTTATCTTCTTCAATATTGTAAACAGGAAAATGATTCCAATATAATCACTAGGCAATTCTACATCATAATAACATCACACTAAATTCCACCCATGCTAGAAAAAATATACCCATGGAGGGGGGTCGGAAGAGGGCCTGAATAAAACATAATTCTTCAATTAAAAATAAATAAAATACTAAAATGTTCCTTTGAACTAAAAATAGGCATATAAAATAATACTGAACTCAAATAGGGCCTAATTTCCCTTAAAATCTTAAACTGGTCTGTATAAATACGTCTAAACAATCACTATTTAAGTTTTGACCCAGCACCGACCATTTCCCGAGCTAAACTATTAATTAATAAAAATCGTACTGCTCCATGCAGATTCACTTTTTAAAATAATTCAAGTATCCCTTATATATCTGGAGAATTTTAATTCTACTAAAGTCAGGTCTTCTCTGAATGAACCTTTGGATCGAAATACCCTATGAGGATCGTCGTGCGGGAAATAGGGATTGATCCGCTAGAAAGGAAGAAAATAGCGAAACCCCCTCGGTCCCTGTCACCGGTAATGATGATTTAGTTTCGGGCACCGCTCCACGGTAACTTAATGTACACGTTCCCCGACCGACTCTCTTCAAGAACAGTAAGGATATAGCGCGCGCCTTTTTGAGCTCTTCCTGGATAACACTACGAATTCTCACCCGTCTTTCCGGTTATAATGACAGTACGACACCCTGGGATGTCGAAAAATTAAGCTAGAAGACTCGGTGCAGTAGTAGTAGATTTAAAGGGCATAATAGGCTTAAAGAAATATTATTTAATTAAGGATAATAATTTTCTTTCTAATATAAATTATAAATTAGAGGTAATTTTTCTCTCAAATTATTTTCAAATAATCTAATTGATTGATTAGAGTTTCTTATTTAATTTAATTAAGATTAAATTATAGTAGAAAATATACAACTGTAATGGTAAGAAAACTACCAACCAAATTTTTGATTTTTATTTATTTCTAAGAAGCTTTGAGGAAAAGCCAGCCACCAGGCTGAAACGGTCCCATGTTAATCCTATGGCCCCTGTAGAAATGTTTCACACGCTGAACACCAATGCTTTACGGAGAAGCTAACCTCAAGGGTAATGCTTAAATAATACATTCAATAAATATAAAAATATTAATAATAATAATATCATAGATATTAGAACTTTAATATTAATATTAATTTATAACAATAGGGTATAAAAATTAATTAAAAATAAAACAAATATCTGAATTAGGCTACTCAAAACACCAGTGGCAATATCACATAAACGAAATAAAAAACACGCGTTTGTAAATTAGTAACCGTAGCAAGTTACTAATAAGTCCAATTAAAACGTAATAAATCATAGCTTTAACCTAAAAGAGGCCAAAAAGGAGGGGGTCTAGGACAATTAGATAAAGGGAGGGGTACCGCCAAAAAAAAAAAAAGAAAAATCACTCGTGAAAACCACCGTAATGATTCTCGTTAGGCGCGGATACACAATAGGAGAGAACGGGATTCCCTCAATCTCAATATATATTTGACTATTAGAGGAAGTAGGTAGGGTTGTTATATTCCGCTCTAGCTCGTAAAGGTCGCGTGGCACGAGGTTACAACCTAGGGTGACCACCACGCGCCTTCATTCACCACTAGGGGTAAAAAGGGCGCTTTTTTTTCCCGCCTGATTTAGACGGACATGCACGTGGAAAGCCGGCTGAGTCACTCACTCACTGGCTACACTGCATTCTGCGCGCGCGTCTCTTCGTTTCTCGCTTCATTTAGGCGGGAAAACGGCGTTGGCGCGCGATTAAATAGCGCGAGACTCGCCGCGCGCTTATAAGCATACGACACGAGGAGAAAATAAAGCAAATGGACCGAAATAAACTAAATTAACGAAGAAAAACTTTATACCCTACGCTTTTCTGCCCAGAAAAATAACAGAATTTGAAGGGAGCTGCTGTGTATACGGGGAAACAACATCAACATGCAACTTGCTAAAAGAATTAAGTAGAAACTAGAATTGTATCATCAATTTTGGTAAAAGTAAAACTGTCCATTTCCAATAACTAATGGACAGTTTTTAGGGGAGCATAATTGATTTATAAAAGGGAGCTATATAGGCGGGGATGATTTTAAGTGAATAATAAAAAAAACACGTTAATCCGCCTACTGCCTAATAGAGTGTGTAAATTCACAGTGACTCAATAATCCCAAATATAAAGCGGGAATAGCTATATACCGCGGTGGTTGATACTCCCCGTTCCGATACGGCTATGGTACAAGCTATCAATGAATCACGTGGTATAACCTGATGACCGTTGAACACGAAACAATTTTTTTGCTACACGTTAAAAGCTCTTAGCTTCAGAGACAGAAAGTGATTTTTAAGTGTATGTGTGTAATGTACTATGAAAATGTGCGGAGATTATTAAAATTTTACATTTCATACCGTAATATTAGTAGTAGTAGTTGTTGGCAAAGTTGAATTAGGCATGGTAGAATCAGGTGTATCGCTTAATTGCGAATCTGACCACGTGGTAACACCCGAAACGCTCATTTCGCGCGAAAAGTTGAAGGTATACACGCACTACTTTCACAAAATCGCAATTAGTAAGTATAGAGAAAATGGGAAAAGAAAAACTAAACGTGTTTTAAAAAGGAAACGAAAATGAAAAAATAAAGGCGCCAATCGCCAGTAAAAACAGGCGCTTTATTTCTCACGTAAACGTGGCAGTTATTTTTTTGGGAAATTGCGAACAAAGGGGAGAAGAGAGGGAGAGAAAAAGAGGGCTCGTTAAAAACACTTTGCGGGGGATTCGCCTAACAATGTAGTAGAGGATCAAGAGGGATTTTTAGAGGCAGTCCCCGACATATCTCTTTTTCTGGACGCGTTACGTATACGTCTCTTCGTAAAGAAAAACAGTAAAGCCCACGTGGTTAACCCGGGTCACTACCACCACCACCACGGCACCACCACCAGTCTCGCGACGGTTTCCGTGGACTCTTTTTGTCGGGCGCACGACACTTTTTATTCCCTCGTGCGGCGGGAAAAAAGTTTGATTCAAAAACGCGGGAGAAATAAATGGAAACGCCCTCCTAGTGAGCACGTGCGTGTCACCTATTCGAACTGAGAGTGAGTGACGTCTCAACTCTCCCCACCTAACCCCAACTCCCGCCACTCGCTAAAACATTGGAAACTTTTCCCTCTTTTTAAGCTAGATTCCCACACGACGACGGAAAGGAGTTCAACTGACGCCGAGTCCGACCTGGCGAAACTTGTGTTCTATTTTTATTTATTTTTTGGAGTCGTGTTCGGCGTTACGCCGGTTATCTTAGCTAATGAAATTAATGGGTAAAATGACGCCATGCCTTTTAAGAGCGCATGCGAACTCGGGTCCGATCGATGACCGCCATTATTTATTTACCGCCGCGTTATTAGCTCTGTTAGAAGTAAAGTAGTTGACCAAGGCGTTTTGTAAACAAATGTCTACAAGAAAGAAAATAGACGAGTCAGTTTGCGCATTCGAGAAATCATAATCATGCACCCATTTGTCACGAGACCCAAAATTAGAGAGTTTAAGCATCCCCTAAACGCGTACGTGTAGCTACCTTCCACAGTGCATTAGACCAATGCATTGTCAAAGGTGGCTACACGTACGCGTATAGGGGATGCTTAAACTCTCTAATATCTACTTCCAAACTCAAAACAGAAGACCAATTCAAAAATTATATGCGGGAAACAAACTTCCAGGGGCAAGCTTCCATTTTGGACAATTTCCCTCACGCTAGAGGCACGAATGAGTTGGCTAGCCTCTACTGGTGTCTCGTGGGTGAATAAAAAAATGTCCAATATGGAAGCTTGCCCCTGGAAGTTTGTTTTGCTGCATGTATTATTTTATTGTTTACATTTATTTTTATTTGTATTTATACTTATATAATTTTGTTAAAAACTGTAAATTGTACTAACCCTACTTGTGAGCAATTACTTGCTCCTCCCTGATTTAAAAGGGATTCACTGTAATGTGAAAAGGAAATAAATATTCATTTATTCATTGTTACCTAGACTTGGTTTTACCAGTCTAGACAAAGCCAAGAATGTGAGATCAAGAAGTTATATGGGTATAACTTAACTTGCGAGCAGTTTAACTGCTCCTCCCTGTTTCAAAAGGGATTCACTGTAATGTGAAAAGAAAATAAATATTCATTCATTGGTCTATTTTGAGTTTGGTGGCAGACATTTTTGGGTCGCGTGACATGGTTTCTCGAGGTTCCTTTCTTGGTGACATTGTTTACAAAAAACCCTGGTTAACTACTTCTAACCGCGCCCCTGGTGGTTTGCTTCCCTTCATGAAATATTCGTATTAGTCTATTAGGTCCTAATGTGAACGGTCTACCGCCGGAGTCCGGCGTCTGTTCAAATTTGTACCATGGACCACGTGATTTCCGTCGGTATTTTATTTATTTTTTTTTTGGACGAGTGGGAATCTAGCTTTATACTTTTAGTTACTCCACGTGTAGAGCTCGAGTTTTTGGGCTCTTTGAACGTTAGCTATAGAGTTATGGAAAGTGTTGTTAAATCGATGGAGCGGCGAAGTATATAGGTATATAAATATAAGGTAATCAGGAATACTCGCGAGGGCGCGGCGAGTCTGATGGCGAACACGCTCGCTAGTATATAGAGGCAGGAAGTGACCTGGATAATAATAATAATACTACCATATATAAAAAAAATTCACTCTCCTCTGGAAAAGTTACAACGGAGTGGGAGTAATATTTAACGCGTTTTCTACGCGCTTTGAATGTTTAAATTATCTAAGAGCGAACATTTTCGTCATTGGGATTTTGATTTAAACGCAAAAGGGAGAACGGAAGTGAAAATATTAAGCTGGAGAAAGCCTGTAAAAGCGTTTTAAACGTTTAGCTTCGGTGTATTGAGGACGAGCAATCTTACAGAGAAATTCTAGTCATTTATGGCAGTTTTTGAATTTAAGCTTTCTATGGACTAAACTGGTAGAGTTTATCGTACTTTATTTTTCATTAGCTCTGTTTTTGGCCTAAAATTAAGGTTAGCCCATAAACATCAATCCTTAAATAGAATTTTACATAATTAAGGCTGCCAATTTAACTAAAATAAATTGTTTATCGTATTTTGCCCAGAAATTTTACAGAGAGAAATTCTTGTAATTTTAGAAAAACTTAATTTTCTCAAAGACGCCATAGACTAGACATAAACTAGTAGACCTTATGGCAGATTCTCAGTTTTTGGCCTAAAATTAGGGTTAACATCAAACTTTAAATTTAATTTTACACAATTAAGGCTGCCAATTTCACTAAAATTAATTGTCTATCGCATTTACGGAAAATTCTATTAATTTGAGGGTGATTTTTTGGCTCTCAAAAACCCTATAGATTAGAGATAAACCATGACTGAATAAATCCAAATTTTTCTTCAGTATATTAATTACTATTCTAAAATTAAGGTAAACCCTGCACTAACTTCGAATTTTAAATAATAAAGGCCAATTTAACTAGATAATTTTAATTGTTCATGACATTAGCCCCATATTACATAAAAGTAACAAGGCGATGAAAGGCAGTTATTATTTGTAAACAAAGAGTAGGATCACGCGATTTTATTACGAGATCCAGCGATTAATAAAAATCTCAATTTGTCCCCAGGCGTGGTCATATTTATATATACATATTTTTTTCTCTATTTTTCTATATTTCTTCTATTATGAGAAAGATTTTTCTTCATCTTTCATGGAGAAAGAGAGAGAGAAAGAGAAAAAGAGAGAGAGAGAGAGAGAGAGAGAGAGAGAGAGAGAGAGAGAGAGAGAGAGAGAAACACGAAGTTACAATAAAATGATTCATAAATCACTAGCGTCTCCTTGGCAACTCCCATTTCCTTTGTCACCTTTTTCTGGGACACGCGGCGAGGAAAATAACATACAGAGATATAAAAGCTATTTCTCCTATGTAGCTATAGCTATAACCTTACGCGGAAGCTTCCACGGTACAAAGCGAGGTTAGAAAATGCACGAATATGGGAATGCACGAGCGTGGCGAGAAAAACGTTGGCATTAATTTTTGCTCATACATAATATATAGAGCGGGTATATGCATGCATGCACCCAAACTAAATTGCAAAACACTGTTTCAAAATGTCCTGCAAGGAAGTCTAACTGATCTGGTGGAATCATAAGCCTATCCTACTCTCTGTAAGTGTTTGTCTTGTCTTAGGGTTAATAAGGAAAGTCCTGGCATATGCATGCACCCAATCTAAATTGCAAAACACTGTTTCAAAATGTCCTTCAAGGAAGTTTGGTTTGGTTTCATAAGGCTATCCTAGTTTCTGTAAGTGTTTGTCTTTTCGTAGGGTTAATATGGTAGGAACATCCTGATCCAAGAGGGTTTCAAAGTTATCAGTTCACCTATTAGCGGATTTCTAAGAAACTGCGAACCCTTAACAATATAGACTAAAGAATGAAATCACAGTAGGTCATGCATGCATCTTCTCGGCCCCGTTTTGGAGTAGAAATGTTTTGCAAACAAGGTGGCGCAGCACTCTCTTTAAAGGGATGTACAATGTGTTATATATAAGGGATGAGGGGGCTATATTAAGCTTATCTTCTTTCAAACAAAGCTCTACTGGACATGCGTGAATTTTGAATAGCATTTTCAGTGCCTTGAGAGTTTACATCATCATTTACGTTGAATCAGCTCATTAATTCCAAGCCTACAGTCACATGACATTGCGCAATATTTACCCCAGGAAATAGTAACACTTGTACTTCAAAATATAGTTTTTGACATGCCAATATAAATTCCCTTAATTTAGGCTAACTATATCATAAGCCTATTCGGAAGACCATTACTTGCGCATTATAGGGTTAGGGTGTCGAAACATCATTACCAAAGAAAATTTCATAAATAATTCTTCATTACACTGATTCACATTAAAAATAAGTGTAAAATAAGCGATTAAAATCCAAGAAAAAAGTAAAAAAACATCGAAAATATTTTTCTAAACTGTTTACCGTGTTTGCTCGCGAAATTTTAGGCTCTATTGGTTTTTCCAAATACTGTTTTTTTTTCAGGGCTGCCAAGATCGTATCGGAGTCAATATTAAGACGTACATTTATATATAAGCGTAAGCGACATGAATATTTAGAAGTGGCGTGTAACACGCGATTCTCGTAACACTTTCAGCACATGCAAACCGTGTACTACCTTACAAACGCGAAAAAGGCGAATTTTCAAGGTGCATTTCAACAGAATATTGCAGTACATTGAAACAGAAGTACATTAACACATTCTACGATGTGTTAATAGACTTCTGAATCAACCGAGGCTTAAAACAATAAATAATGAAAATAAAAACCCAGTTTTAATGAGTCTGATTGTTTATCTGGATGTTTGTAAACCTCTGACAGCTTGTAACTTATAAAACACGACTAGTAACTTTAGAAATATTAAGATTAAATTACCAAGGATGAAAAAGCATGGAGTGTTAATAAGTACCCTTACCGAAAAAAAACCTCTAAAAAACGTCTTCAGCCCAACCTAAGACGTGTTTTAGTGGTGGTATTTTCGGTAAGGGTATTATTAAGCAAGGATAAATAATTATAATAGAGTGCGCTTTAGAACCCTAGTTAAAATATACAGGCCCAAAAACAAAAGATCCGTCACATGTCGGGCTAAGTTTAAATTTCAATTACAAAAAAAAAAAAAATAAAACCTTCTAAACCAACTAATTATACCAATAAAATTAATTTTTAAGATCTCACTAATGCTCTTTTAAACAAACAATTCTTGTAGACCGTTCGATTACTTCATTGCAGAGAAGAAAACACACAAGAGGCAACACCAGACGGAGCCCGAGTTCAGTGTTCACTACACGCGGGATGATAGCCACCTCGGACTGCCTCTAGCGGTGCTTCTTAACACGAGGGAAATAACCCAAGAAGGAGAAAAAGAAATAACTTCGCCTCCTGTGGTATTTGCTTTTCAGTTGGACTTAAAGGAATGGTCTATAATATTACAAAATACTCTATCACTATTGCTAATCAAGCGTTGAGAATACCATTCATTGCATTGCAGACTTAGTTTGGGATAAACTTGGTTCCATTTCCGAATTCATCGTGTTCTTCTACACCCACTCACCTTACTAACATTTTCACCACTAAAACTTTTCTACACGCGCGTCAGTGTTCTACCAAACATGTAGACTTTTATTATAACGGGGGCTTAATAAATGAAGGAAGGAAAAAGGCGCGAGCCCAAAACAGGCACGCGATCACCAACCCACCAAATAAAAAAAAAAAAAAATACCTTTCTTTTTTTATAATATCAGAAGGGGATAATAGAAGAAGGATGACACTCTCTATCCTCTTAATACTTTGGTTCTGTAAAATGATTCTTCCCAGGCAACCCCTTTTTGTTAGCTCTCTCGCTCATCACGAATTGATATCTAGGGAGAAGGTATAAATTCGCCACAATTGCAGCTTTATCTCCAGTCCAAACGTAACGTAGGTCCGGAGTTAATCCCCGCCTCTAAATTACAACCAGCATCTCATTGGTTCTTGAAAACTCACGTCAGCGCGACGCGAATGACGAAAATTACGTATTTTCCGACTGAAGAGAGGCGAAATAACCCGGCCTCCTTTTACGTCCCCCCTTGTATTTTGAAAGGGGGACTGGGACTATGGCACGCGAATACAAAGGCAACTTATACCTTCTCCCTAATAAACTAGACATCACTTCTTGGCTCATCAAACTTCAGAATTCTATTATTTATAACTGTTTGGCATTTACTAAATCCTCAGAAATCGACCCAAAAACCTTGATTGTCTTGACGCGGAACAAAAATCCACAAGCACATACGCCTTGGCAAATAGTTCTGCACTAATATAGAGTAATGACAAGGGAACTATTTACAGCGTATGTGATTCGGTTTAGTAACCTTGCATACTCCAAATGTAAAATGAAACAAATGTTGGGAAGAATCGTGTTACAATTACACCCCGCTTTGTGGTGGGAACACTTCTCTCGAAGAGAAATATTATATACTTCCGCTAATACGATATGTAGTTCCGCGTTTTGTGCATGGTTATATTCAGCCCATATTTTTCACTTTTATCGCAAAAAGGAGGTGTTTACGAATCTATTTTCTCGCGAATATATATTATTAAACGTAAAAGGCTGATTTCGAATCGGCCGGAAAAAGGCTGGACGTAAACTAATGGCTTTTTAAAGACTATAGACACATTATATTTCAATATCTTTGCGTATTGTTATTATTGCGAATGTTTCAAAATCAAATTTCTAGTTTTTGAACCCAAGAAAGTAAAATATTTAGACAAATATTTCGACGTCAGAACTATGATATACATAGTTTACAGGCTAGTAGGATTCATACCATTAACACAGGGAAGCCAGGCTTCACGTGTTACACAAGGAGACTGGACTCACTATGCGAGTCTAAAGCCAGGCCCCCTTCTGTCAATGGTATGAATCCTCCTAGTCTGTAAACTATGTATAGTTTAAAAGGTCAAGCGAAACGTCTTTGGTTTTTTTAAGGAATTGGTTCATCAGCTTCACTAGGGATGGTTAAATTTACGATAATATCGTGTTTTTCGACTCTCAGAAACACCCTGTACATATCAGGGAGTTTTGTATGAAAATGTGTGTAAACCACGTTTACTCTATTAAAGGCGATTTGTATGCAACACGTTAAGAGTCGCCTTCTTACTTCAAAAACGATTAATGCAAAAAAGACCATTTCTGGTATTAAAATTATTATCCCGCATCTTTTGCCAGCTCCATTAGAGACTACGTTCAGTAGACGAATGAATTTATTTCATATACTCCATGAACATTTAAATGTAAACTTCAATGCTATAATAGAACACGTACCCAAAAATCAATAAAAAAATATGTTAGACATTTCTGACCTACCAACAAGTTTTGATGCCCTGCAGGACGCCGGATATTTTAGGGGTCCTATATTCATGAATTCTTTTTATTTTGGGGCCCCCAATCAGAAAGTGGTTTGTTTGTTCTTTATTCAAAGTCACAATTTGTTAAATTCCGAAATTATTTAATCAAACTGTGTGGTTAATATCAGTAAAACAAGGGGTAAAGGTTCATTAGAAGTGATTTGGTTCAGTTCTACTCAAGGTTCTGAATCCCTATAGCCATTAAGCCCGTTAAGAATGTCCTATTCTATACCGGTAACATTTTAAGCTTTATGAATAACCCCTAATCAAGTAATTAAGCATGGTTTTACTGAATTTGAAATATGTAAAAATTAGATTCTTAAAAAAAAATATGTGGAACTCTTCTAGTCCATACAAACCCCCGGACAACGCCGAGTACCTTTGTCCCCAAGTAGATTGGGGGCCCTGTCTACAAATGAATTATTCTCGGAGAGATAGGAATAAATTCATGTTACTATACTATTATGTAATGGAGGTAAAACTGATTCATTAGAACAACTCCTTTTCATTACGCATATATTACCGATACGTCTGGAACCAGAGCCACCATGCAATATCCTACCAGACCTATAGCGAAAAATCCCAAATTCCAAGCATGATAATCTTGTTCGATAAAAGTTGGGTTAGAAAATTGTTTTCCATATAATTATAAGCTTAATAGAGCTTCCCCCCCTCTCTCTCTCGGAACTCATTAAGTTTATGGAGAATCGCAAACAGGAGCGCTAATTGTATTCCTAGTCGTCTAGGTTGGACAAGGCACGCTGCTGTTAAAATGTTTAAATTTTTTATTGGTTTAGCTATTATATAAGCTAATTTGCATTAAAAGCTTCCCTAAAAAGGAGATTGAGGTACCTAATGCGTTGTAAAAAATGTCTGTGTTTGAAATCATGCATTCAGGACCCATATAGTGACGTCATATACTGCTATCAAGGTTCAGCTGACTTTACTGAAGGTTGTCAGCTTGATTGCACGACGTCACGTGTCTTATTTCCTACCCCTGACAGTGCGTACCTTACTGCAGATGGGAAGCTAATGTATTGTTGTGCAAAATTTTAATATTATCTATTTACAAGTGATTTTCAGTGCGAATTCACCTTAAACATTATACAGGGTGTTTCTGATATAAGTCAATCATAAATTAAGGGGGGATGTTCTTTGGGAAATCGATTTTGAGTCGAAAATTTAACTTCTAGCTCCATTTTGCCACAAAGGCCACTAGGATTGGAGTATTTTACGGATGACCCCTTAAATTTAATTAAGAAACTGATTTGGACAATGACTTCTAATTTAATTAAGGGGTGATCCCTAAAACACTCTATCCATAACTCGAAAACGGTGACCCGGACGGCAAAATGTCATACAACAATTTAGACTAAAAATAGATCCATTCGAGCAGATGATACCCCCCCCCCTTTGAAAAGGTTCTATTAAACCAATTAAATATTTCTGGTATTATTCGTAATAACATATTTCTGATGTCTATGGACACTCTTTTAAATATAAAATCGAGAAGGGTTCTAAACAGAATGCAGGGACTCATTGTTCTTTGGCACGTCCAAACCGATGATATTAAAAACAGAGAGATCGAGGGGGCTTATTCGCATTATCAGAATATTCAAGCGCGAAGAATGGGCCCACCCCGAATAACTCTAAACTATGAATATCAAACAGGCCAGCGCAAAACTGTGAGCGAGAGGGTCTGGCAAACTCATTTGCATATAACGTTAACGTAGCGCAATTCGTAATTACTAAGTCTCCCCTTGATATAAAAGACTTCAAAAAGACGAAAGGAAAGCTGGGAAGGGTAAGTCGACCAATTCCATTAATACATCATAGGTTTATAATGAGATATGTTCCATAAGTATGACACTATCTAAACTTCGTAATGCTAGAGACTTACAGCTCGAGCTAGTTCGAGAACGACGGAAGCGAGAATTGACTACACTCGATTAATTTTGCAGGACTTCCACCTTCCTATTTAGTCTATACTAACTAGTCTAACTAACCAGGCGTCGCTGTACCTCGAATCGATGACCTACGTCACTTCATGACAAGCTCCAGTTTGTAACCAGTGACAAACTTATGGGACATACATATCTTATAAACTTATGATATATCCTAGAGCGAATATGGAAATACCTTCATTTCATACAGGGGGATAATATTTTAATATTTTGAGCGCGCGTTTAATAACGTATAAGCCATAGGTTAAACCATAATAATAAGCATATAAACGATCATTATTAAAAACGTGACCACGTTTTTTAAATACGTATATCATCACCGGAAGTGCCAAGCTCCGTAATAGCGACCATTCAGTTGCGTGAATACTACGTCAGACCCTCCTAAATCTTACCTTAATTCTAGCCGCCATAATGGTGGATTTCAGTTTCCCTACCGCGTTCAACCCACCAATATGGTCGTGTAAATTATCTCACAAATCATAGCCCCTCCCCCAACTGAAAGCTCTGCAATATATTCTTGCGAAAAGCCATAAACAAAAATATTTCGCTGCATTGTTCATTTAAATGGAGAGAAAAGGGTTTTAAACAAAAAAAAAATTACGTTTAAAACCAATATTTTTTTGTAAACATTACACATAAACAAACGCGATTTCCTCAAAATAAACGCGAGCGCCTTAGGAGTAATATTTTAAAGTTCCCGCTTTTGCCCTCCCTCTCCCTGAAACATAGGCATGCTAAAACACAAAATCGAATTTTCCTACCTCTCTGGCGCCATCTGTCGGAGACTTAACGTACTTCACCTAAAATGAAATATTTTTTTAATTAGTTACAAAATTAACCCGCATTGTTAGATTATCCCAAATTATTTCGCTGCATTGTTCATTTAAATGGAGAGAAAAGGGTTTTAAACAAAAAAATTACGTTTAAAACTAATATTTTTGTGTAAACATTACACATAAACAACGTGATTTCCTCAAAATAAACGCGAGCGCCTTAGGAGCAGGGTGGGAAATAAGGATTTTTTTAAAACTGGACACTGGGCCAGCAACCCCCCTGGCAGGGCGCGTCGTTTGCTAAACTAAAGAAGTGTGTAATTAAAATGGTTGAGTTAATGTCTGGACTCTGTTTACCCTTTAATTTTCTTAGTGGTCCCGTGGACCACCGACCCCCCCTCCGATTTAATTTTTAAACCGCTCCAGGCAATTTTTAAACTGGTCATTTGCCCTGTGCCACCGCCTTATTTCCCAGGCTGCTTAGGAGTAATATTTTAAAGTTCCCGCTTTTGCCCTCCCTCTCCTTGAAACATAGGCATGCTAAAACACAAAATCGATTTTTCCTACCTCACTGGCGCCATCTGTCGGAGACTTAACGTACTTCACCTAAAATGAATTATTTTTAATTAGTTACAAAAATACCCCGCATTGTTAAATTATCACGTGGTTTATTTACTTTGTAGGTTAAAAATGAGGCTGTGTAATTTAATATCTTTATTCATCAGACATTTCTTTCATGTACCGTCTTTCAATAGATTTTCTATAAAACTTGAACACTTCTTCCACCGTTTCCCGACATGCTTTTAAGCACTGTTCATATTCTAATTCACTGAAGGATCCTTGCGTTGACACTGATATTACTTTCTTATTAACACTTTCAAAGGCAAATGTTAAAGTTGCTCTGCCCAACTTAAGAAACAAAAAAAAAACCCAAAAATATATTCGTTAAATGTCATGATTTTAACAAACTTAGTCATTTTTCTTTTTCTTTATTTACTTTTTCTTCTGTCAAGGATGGATTGATTAAAATATCCCCATTTTTCCTAATAGTAGCTGCAGCAGCGGCAACTGTACAATTTAGAGATAACCCTGAATCCATAAATGCTAAAACAGCACAATTTACGCAAGCCACAAGCAGCTAATAGTTAAGTAATGAAGTCAAGGATCACTGTTCTTTAACATTTTATGAAAAATAATTTTAAGGATACACATCCAGAATCTTGAAATTCTTGTAATACAACTAGTATATTAGTTCGAGGATGTTGCGTTAGAATCGTAACGGCGTCTAATGTATTCTTAATGAAATTTTCTTTAACTCGATCAGCACATCCAGATTGACCAATCTTTGTACGATAAACTATTTCTAAATTCGCTTTATTGATCAATTCTTTACCACCTCTGACTTCAACGGGCCCATAAACTGCTCCTTGAACTACAGTATCACCTTTAATTTCAATTAAAAACATCATATTAATCACAATTAATTAGGCATATATGCTAATCATTCGTACCAAGGGAATATATAGCTGAACCATCAGGCCTTGATAAATTGTTATATTCAACCGCCATAAGCCTATTCGTAACTTCTAAATTAGTTTTAGCCATTTATATTCATAAATTAGTCGTTTAAACTTTATTTTTCGCTTTTAATCTCAATTAATTAACCAGAATCGTGCTTGCAAACCTCAAAATTCGGTTCGGGTCTGTCGTCTGCTTATGAGGAAAAACCAAGGAGCATAATAGGTGCCTAAACCCTAGTTTATTATGGTGTCTTTGTAAATTGTAGATAATTCGTAGTGGTCGGCCATTTTAGGGGCAAAGTGAGGATATTTTAGGTGAAGATGGAACGTTCCGACTACTTTCATACTTTGGAACTTAATTTAAAAATGAGATATGAAGAAAAGATTGCTTTAATAAGTAATTTAGACCCGTATGTAATAAAATCAGAAGAGTTTGTTGGTGTAAAACCTGAGGTTTCGTTTGAAACTTTAGAAATTTTGCCAAGTATTAGATACGGTGATATTTACAACTATCTTATTGATGGTTTGTCCCCATTTACCAAGGAAAAGCTTAAAAATTATAAAAACTTGGGTTCATATAATAACTTTCTTAGTGGATTTGTAAGGAATGTAATGGCAAAACGGTTCTCGAATTCTGATTATGTTTTGGTCAAGGCAACAGTAAGTATCTGCAAAGAATGTTCTTGAAAACATGTTACCTAATGTTTACGATTTTTTTAAAGGTTTTGCATTCACAACGACTTAATGAGACTCCTTTAAAACCTTGGATAATTAGTCATGAAAATGGTGCAATTCAATGCGGTCATTGCACTTGTATGGCTGGCCTCGATGAATCGTGTTCCCATATTGCTTCGTTACTATTTTACATCGACTGTGGTGTTGATCTTCGAGAAAAGAAAACAGTAACCGGGAAAAAAGCGTATTGGACTGTGCCTACCATGAAAAAGGTTACTTATGCTCCAGTATGTGACCTGAATATGGATTCCCCTTTAACAACAAAGAAAAAACTGGAACAGGCGTTTTCTGTACCAGACCAAACGAACAAAAGGAAAATTAGTGTACTAGCTCAGAAAACGACACCGAAAGCTACAGAAGAGAGCCATTACAAACTGGCTGACAAGTTGTTTAGTCATGGAGTTAAGAGTTCCTATTTCCGAATTGATCGAAAGTATCAGAAGGAATATATCCCAAAATGTGTAAATGTTGACTATCCTAAGCTATTGACTGAATTTTATGATGAAAGTACCGTAACACTGCCACTTAATGAGCTAATTGAGCATTGTAAAAAAATTGACATTGGATTTAATTTGCCACAAGCTCAGAAAGTTGAAAAAGATACCAAAGAACAAAGTCTTAGCAAAATGTGGCATTACTTCCGTGCAGGTAGGATAACTGCCTCCAATTTTTATAGGGCTTGCCACAGCAACCCTCAAAACCCTTCAGTTAGCTTGGTAAATACAATTTGTTATCCAAACGCCAAAAAATTTCAAACAGAGGCTACCAAGTGGGGTGTTCAGCACGAGAAAACCATGATTAAAGTGTATGTCAACATCATGAAGAAGAAGCATGTTAATTTCAAATGTGAACAGTCAGGATTTTGTCTGAATACACTTTACCCACACTTGGGTGCATCGCCAGATGCATTAGCAAGTTGTGACTGTTGCGGGAATGGTGTAGTAGAGGTGAAGTGCCCATTTTCCTTGAAAGAAAAATCTTTTAAGGAAGGAATAGGCAATGCACAATATTGTTTGCTTTATGAAGACCCTAAATATTCCCTCAAAAAAACGCATCCTTATTATTACCAAGTCCAAAGTCAGCTGTTCGTCACAAACAGGCAGTACGCAGATTTTTGCATATGGACAACGGTTGATTCCCATATTGAAAGAATTTATCCAGATAACGATTTTTGGGATGAAGAGAGCAAAAAGGCTAAAATTTTTTTCGATATGGCTGTTTTCCCACAATTAGTTGGAAAATACTTTACTAATAACCCTTTGTTGAAAGAAAACGAGAAAAGGAAAAGGAGGACAAATTCAAAGAATGTTTCAAAAACCATAGAAAAAACAAACAATGTAGCGAAACCATCAAATACAGACTTGTCTCAGGGTATATTATCACCAAGTAAAACATGCCCATCTACAACTAACAATCAACCCATGTCTAATAATAACCAATCAAAAACCTCATTCAAATGTACGAAACAAATAACGACCTCTGTAAATCAAACTCGAGCTACTTATGTAAATCGAAATCCAGCTACCTCTGTCAATCAAAATCCATCTACCTCTGTAAATCGAAATCCAGCTACCTCTGTCAATCAAAATCCAGCTACCTCTGTCAATCAAAATCCAGCTACCTCTGTAAAACAAAATCCATCTACCTCTATAAATCAAAATCCATCTACGTTTATAGATCAAACTCCAGTTACCTCATCTACTACCACTCTGGCTGTATCAGCAATTAATGAGCCAGAAGAACTTTTTTGTTTATGTAAACAACCCGAGTCGGGAAAAATGATTTACTGCGAAGCTCCAAATTGTCCAATCAAATGGTTTCATGTAAAATGTTTAAATTTGAGAAGTATTCCCAAAGGAAAATGGCAGTGTAAATCCTGCTCTACTTCTCAAGAAAAAAAGGTTTCCAAGAAAAGGAGACTAAAGCTGTGATTCATTATTGTGATATTTTTAACATATGAAGAACATATTAGTTCTTTGTGATATTAAATGGTTGATGAGTCCTAGCAATTAAAGTTTAAAACTTGTTTTCATTTTAATTATTATACCTTTATTCAATGGGTACAACAGAGGGTGTTAAATTGGTTAAAGCACAGCAAACAGTACAAATTTTGTCGATAGTTGATACATTTTCATTTGGAGCATGTCGTAAAAATTCTGTAGGAATTTTTGTATGTAATATTTTATATTTTTGCCTTAGTTGACCAATGACTCTTTCAACGTGAATTCTCACATTAGCTAATTTTCTTGTAGCTTCCACATCAAGGGGGTCTAGTTGCTTTTTCCCATTCACAAATGTGGGGTATTTAATTGTAGCACAATAAAAGCCAACAGAATCATCGATATCAAAACCTCTATCTGCGAGTACAAGGTCTCCTGGAACTAGTTTCTCTAAAATCCCAGAATGTTCTGTTAAATATTTGTCGCTAACTCTACCCCCCCAACCTTTAGAAATAAAACTAATAGAACCCTGTGGTGTCACCCCAATCAGAAATTTTACAGTATTATGGTGCTTATAGCTGGACCACGTTTCTGCGCGAGTTTTAACGCTTGAAGGCTTGTTGGAAAACACTTCAAAGCAATCTATGATCACGGCACATTTTGTCCCAAACTTTTCTCGGAAACATAAAGGCATAGTTGCCTGCAGCTCGTCCCTTTCTGGCCACTTAACAAAGCGATACAAGCGATTGTACAATGCATTAAGGCAATTATAAAAAATGCGTCCAATAACTGCTTCAGAAACGTTAAATCTGTAACTTAGGTCTTTGTTCGTTGCAGCTAATCTAAGTTTCATAACAGTCAGGATAAACTGCTGAAAAGGATTCAGCTTTGAGTTTTTAAACATATACGGTTTTATCTCCTCCGCTATATCTTTAAGATATTCAAAACTAGTTAGCCCAGTGAAAAACAAAACTTTGTCAACATCTTTAAAATAAGTAGGCATAAATTTAAACTTCTCTATATCTTCTTCTTTCTTTTTCAATATTAATTTCAGTTCACTAATTTGCTCGATTTGGCTTTTAATCTTATCATTTGATTCCTCAAGTTGAGATTTCAAAGTTTCCATTAATGCTTTGCACTCTTTTAACTCATTCTCAGCAGCTTCTAACTCAAACGTATATGAAACTCGAAATATGGTTTGTGAAAAAGTGTTTTCATAACATTTATCCTCTTGTATTTTGGGTTCAATTATCATAGGTTCAGTTTGAATATTTGACATTACCGAATTAGTCTGAGTTTCTACCGACTTATTAACAGCGGTTTCAGTTTGTCCATTTGATATTAAGAAATCAGTCTGAGTTCCTATTGACAAATAACTAACAGCAGTTTGAGTTTGTACAGTTGTTATTACCAAATCAGTCTGAGTGTCTACCGACAAATAACTAACAGCTGATTCAGTTTGTACATGGGATATTGACAAATCAGTTTCAGTTTGTACATGGGATATTGACAATTCAGTTTCAGTTTGTACATGGGATATTGACAAATCAGTTTCAGTTTCTACTAAAAAACTAGTAATAGTTTCTTCAGATTCAGTATTGCATTCAATTGCATTGTTATAAATTTCATCAACACTCGTAGAGTATTTTTCCAATGAAGTGGCATCCCTTATGGTAGGTTCTGATGAACTAGGATCATCTAAGAAAAAATAGGCCTACATTAAATTAGGATTATAACATCCATTCTACATGAAGCTGGTTAAGTTGCACTATGAAACAGCTTACAATCACTCACAAGTCAGGTTCTAACTCACCGCTATTCATTGATGATTTTGGTTTTGTTGAAGGTGTTGAGGTTGCTTGGGGGTTTTGAAACCCTTTACGTGCACGTTTTGTACTTTTAGGAGTTAAGAACTCCTGCTGTTGCCTTGACCGTCTAAGTCTCCTTTGATAACGTTTAACAGTTGGAATATCATCGGGAGTTTCTTCCAGGCTTTGGCTTGGTACCCAATCTGGGTTGGTTGTGTCGTATAGGTTTGCTGGTGCACCTAGAAACCAAATTTTAATTATATTATAATAATCGTAATAGTTACAATCCCTAAAATATCAACATACCTGAGTGAAAATGCCTTGAACAAACTCTGCTGTTTCCATCACTAACCAATTCGTCGCTAAGCCTTAGCCTTATAATCCATTGCTGCCGCCTAAATAGCGAAAGTTCCTCACATTTTTCCCCCTGATTTTTGATTACGATTGGAATCCGATAAAAACTAATGTCTCTAAACTCTCCCACGCTATTTTTATGGGTTTTCTTTGAAATTTTATTACCGATACACCCATTTACACAGCAACGTCTATGCCTCCGTTTCATTTTTGCGAAATTTGCCCCCAAAACAAAAGATAAAATTTCCTAGATGGCGCCACCGTAATAGTTAAAACCCTCCCACTTTTCCCCCCTATGACGTTACCGGACCCTCCGTAGAAATGGCTCTATAGGCCCGGCTGGTGATTTTGCATTTTTGAACTCGGTTCAGTTCAGTAATTTAAGTTTGATTTGCCCCTGGTTCGGTTCAGTCTGGTTTTTAAGGGAACTACTTACCGCCACCTATTGATGAACTTTAATAGCGCGAAATATGATATTTTGACCAAGGCTTAAGGTTTTTTCGTGCTTTCTCACTAAAAACATTATAATTTATGAAAAAAACTTTATTTCGCGTTTAAAATAGTCCGATATTTATGCAATCTTTCAAGCCATTTCTTCCAATATTGAAAACACATGTTTCTATCCATGACATGTGTATGAGCAGGTCTACCGTTCTCATAAGCTACAACAATAGCTGCATTATCAACCTATTAATAAGATAAAAAAATAATTAGCAAAGCTGTAAAATAAGAATTATTGGCTAGACTCGCTTCAAAATTAAGACATACATCTAAATTGAATCTCTTATCATAATTCAAAGCTCCGAGATAAGCTACAACTTGTATTGGATTGTCAAAAGTGCTATTAATGGAAGACTTCAATTTTTTGGAAGTTTTCCAATCAATAACTAACAACTTATTTCTGTAAAAATTTATAAATTAAGCAAACTCAATAAATAAATGGCTTAAAATCTTAATTATTTACCGATAAACAGCAACGCAATCAACAACTCCTTTATACTGCAAAACTGGATGACAAACTGGTTGTTCCAAAACCTTAACATCCTTAATTTTTGGGAAAACAGTTTCTAAGCTTTTCCAATGTCCTTCATTCCCAGTTGATATTTCTATTGTCTCAGGATCTTTGCCCTCTAGCAAATCTACGATACTTTGATGCAAATTTCTTCCATTTTTAAAGAGTTCTAATAATATTAATCAAACAGACAAAGGCTTAGAAATAATTCCCTCCCCCTTGATTAGATGCTTCTAAAATGAACCTTGTTGATATTTAGCAAAGCCCTCTTCACCTAGGCTTTCAATCATAGAATTCTTCCACTTTTCCAAGGCCAACTTTGATTGTTCTGACATTGTTTCTTGTAAAATTTTGGTTACACTTGGATAAGAGTATGATGTGACTTGATCTTCTTGGGGGTTTATTTGAGTAGTTTTATTACGCGATAAATTCATCATGGGAAAATCTACAGTGTCTTTATCGCCAATAACTTCGCTATTTAGCGCAATGTCATGTTCAATATCGTCAATCCCAAGTGTAGGAGGTGGTTTGCTCATTACAAATTGTACACTTTGTGGTGTATCATCTAACTTTACAACTTTTTTACCAATTTTTAAGCGACGGATTTTCATTTCAGAGGCTTTTTGTGATTTGGTTTTTAATAAAGGTCCGAACAACGCTTTATGTTGCCATTGCATTGTTATAACTTTTTTTAAAGTGTCATCTTTTTTAACTTCCTTTTTTACAATGTACCTGGGATACTCCGGTGGTTCTACTTCTTTACAAAGATAATAAGACGAAATGTTTATCATTCTAAAGAATTTTACATAATTTGACTGAGAAATTTTGCCGTTAAATAATGGCAAAACTCGAATAAACATTTTGATGCTTTTAATATTGTCTTTCACGATAAATAAACATAAACAAAATTAATTCCTTAATTGAGGAATCCGAATCGGATGGAGTACAAGGCTTAACTTAACTGTCAAAACAGTAGGCATAGCAGACAACGTTAGGTCTAACAAGTAACTAGCGCCATCTATAGTTAACCTTTGACTGCAAAAATATTTCTCGTTTTCGGAACTAGGGTTAAGAAAATCCTCTAAATTTAAAATATGGAAAACGATAAAACTGTAAGGAAATCAAAAGAAAATGATTCCAAAGACTGCTTAGAATGTAGATTAGTTAGTGGTACAGTTTTATTAGTTGTTGCGTCGGATCGAGTACAAGGCTTAATGTAACTGTCAAAACAGTAGGCGTAGCAGACGGCGTTAGTCCTAACAAGTAACTAGCGCCATCTATAGTTAACCTTTGACTACAAAAATATTTCTCGTTTTCGGAAATAGGGTTAAGAAAATCCTCTAAATTTAAAATATGGAAAACGATAAAACTGTAAGGAAATCAAAAGAAAATGATTCCAAAGACTGCTTAGAATGTAGATTAGTTAGTGGTACAGTTTTATTAGTTGTTGCCGCTTATGTTTATAGTCATGGAAAAAGAAATAAACAACCAATTGGAAGAGTTATCAGCAGTTTATTTAGCTTTAGTGAGTACAAAAGCTTTAAATCTTGGTTTGTAAATTTAATTTCAATCTTTTAAAAGGCCTAGGAGCTGTTGGAATCGCCCGTCTTGCCAATTTCTTACCGAGGAGATGAAATCTGGATTCATTGAGACTTTTTAACTGTCGGAAATGGATCCATTAAAACAATATTTGTAGGAAAATGATCCATGATCATTATTGGTCCATCTTCTTCCAGTTCTTTAATGTACCCAAACCAATATAAGACGAGACCTGGACCAAATCTGAATAAAATTATTAATATATTATAAGAATATTGACTTGTTTAATTTAATATTTTGATTACTAATTACCGGTTTTTATAGCTGATGTACTGATTTTTGAGATAACTATTATGATTTTCTTTATCACCAAAGGAAGCTTTACTTTCAATCCAATTTACAATCCTAGAATTGACTGAAATTGGGACATCAAGTTTTATATCTGGCGTTTTATCACAACCAATCATTTTTAATTGTTCTTCATCTGTTGCAAAAACAAACACAAATTAATTTATAAGGTGTTCTACTTACAAACTTGAAAAATAAACTCACCAACATAAGTTAATCCCAATGCCAACAATTCCTTTTTAAGTTTATCTTCATACTCTTGTCCAACTGCCCTTCTTGTTGAGTTAATTACTGGACCATAAACTTCATCACTAATTATACACTGACAAATTTGTAGGCTTAATTAAAGATGAAATTAACCTAAATGAAACTCTATTAAAGGGAGGGTGAAGTAGAAAATCAAGTGATTTTTTATCGATTCTTCTTCTAATTATAAGACCAGTCTGCATAGTGAAACATTCAGGAAATACAGATTCCGAATGATTTTAAAATACAAATTAGGTTCAGATTTTAAGGATAATTTTAAAGAAGGTCCTCCGACCAATCGCGTAACGCCCTGCCTTTTTATTAACAAAATTCTCGTGGCATGTTATGTGTTGAATGAAATTTATCACGAGATTTGATAAAATTCGCGCGCGACGTGATAATCGTGGCGCGAGACATGGAGCGTGCCACGAGAAATTTGTTATTAAAAAGGCAAGGCATTACGCGATTGGTCGGAGGACCTTCTTTAAAATTATCCTTAAAATCTGAACCTAATTTGAATTGTAAAATCATTCGGAACTGGTATTTCCTGAATGTTTCACTATGCAGACTGGTCTTATAATTAGTAGAAGAATCGATAAAAAATCACTTGATTTTCTACTTCACCCTCCCTTTAAATATAGTTACTGTAAAAACTTCAGCTGCCAATCTAGGATCTTCTATACTACTTGTATCTTCCATCATTGCAGCAACAACTAAAACAATATGTTTAATTTGGTAATTAATTGAAATTTTTCCTTCAATTTTACCTTTCCCAGTCTTTTTATAAGCCTGCTCTAGAATAATTTGGGCAAACAAAGCGGGTGACATGTTAACTTCATCAGCTAAACGTAGCAAAACACCATGGGCTGTTTCTTGTTCAATTCGACTTAAATACCTAGAGATATGTTCAGAAATTTAACTTTTAAATTAATTTTCGCCTTTTAAGAACTTACATTCTATAATATTTGGAAGCATTATTGTGGTGTTTATATTGATAAGCATTGTTTTTGGTAATTCTCTAAATTGGATCAAATTTATTAGGCATAATACCTCAATAATATTTTAATCGAATATACCTGAAATTCCTGAGAAAATATATTTGATAGGGTATCTTTGGGAACGCTAAAACGGTAAGTAAACTTTAACCAAGGCTTCAAAGTTTGGTATATTTCTTCTCTAATCTTACTTTGGAAAAAGTCTTTGCATATTTCCCATATGATTTCTCTTGATTTTCAAATCTCGATAAGTTTGAACAATCTTCGTATATTCACTCAATTCAAGCTTCATTTTCGTATTCCTATCCCAATTTTCAGATCAATAAAATGAAAAGCACATGGACAATCAATGTTTAAATATTTGAAAATTGACAGGAGTGACAACTGACAGTTGACAACCCTAGGCTTAGCGGATACGCAGTTTTCCATTGGCTGAAAACCAGGGTGGGAAATAAGGATTTTTTTTAAACTGGACATTGGGCCAGCGACCCCTCTAGCCTGGAATAAATAAACTGGTCCATGACCACTGACCAGGGCGCGTCGTCTGCTAAACTAAAGAAGTGGGTAATTAAATAGTTGAGATAATATCTGGACTCTGGTTACCCTTGAATTTTCTTAGTGGTCCCGTGGACCACTGACCCCCCTCCGATTTAATTTTTAAACTGGTCCAGGCAATTTTTAAACTGGTCATTTGTCCTGTGCCACCGCCTTATTTCCCACGCTGCTGAAAACATCGGTACGGACGGACAGCTTCCAAGTTTATCACGCGATGGTGTCGCCATCTCAAATCCTAGATAAGAAACAGTAAAATTTCCCCCCTTTTCTTTTAGTTCCCTTGGTTGCACCGGGATGGCGCCACAAGCGCCCTTTGCGTTAACCTAACCAGTCTGGGAAATAAGGATATTTTTTAAACTAGTCCTTGGGACCAGTGACCCCCCCCTAGTCCCCTAAATAATTAACTGGTCTCCGGACTGGTCCCAACCTTTGTTCTCCTATAGATTTGCAATTAATAATCTGGTCCGGAGGACCAGTAACCCCCACTTCTTGAATTAAAAAACTAGTCCAAGCAATTAATAAACTGGTTTTGGACCAGAGGAAGTGTGCTATTTCCCAGACTGAACCTAACCTGCCTTACGTGGGACACTTTTGAAAACATTGGGACGGACGGACAGCTTCCAAGTTTATCATGCGATGGTGTCGCCATCTCGAATCCTTGATAAGACATGCATTCTTGAAATCAGTCAAATTTCCCGCCTTTTCTTTTAGTTCCCTTAGTTGCACAGGGATGGCGCCACAAGCGCGTAATATAGTTAATTGAGAGCAGGGCCGGAAATAAGCACAGGACACTGGACATTGTCCAATAAAATTTTAAAATGTCCTATAATTTTTTTCAAAACTAAGGGGGTCACTGGACAGTTTGACCAATAAATTTTCCGAACTTTTGATAGCTTGACTATGGAAAAGCGACACTATTTTTGCTCACTCCTGTGGACAATGTCCTATAAATTTTCCAGTCAAACAGGGGGTCACTGGACACATGTCCTATAAGAAATTTTTCTTATTTCCGGCCCTGATTGAGAGCAAAGTATACACTTTTAAGAAAAGTCGACCAAAAGTACTTGCTTATGTCCGTTCCTGTTTGAATGTTACTTGAGCAGAGTAGCAGACAGCATTAAAATCACGAAGCGGCGAATTTCAAATCGTCGGTGAAGTTGTGTTTGGGTTTTATTAAACCATTAATTTAATTATCAGTTAATTTTCCGTGCAAAACTATGGAGAAGCTTGACGGTTTTGCTCCTCATCTTAAACCATTGCTTCGGGAGGTTGTTCAGCCCAATAAATTGAAAATTGGAATTACAGCTGGTAATATAATCATGAAGGATCTAGCTTCTGGGTATTTTTTTTAATTAAATTTATCGGTTTTTAACTCATTAACTTAATAATTAACAAAAAAATATGCATAAACTAGCTCTGTAGATGATGGAGAACACCCTGTATGCTTAGACAGATTCAAAATCCTAATTCCCTATGGTGGAATCAACCTTTATTGTATGTTAATTAAAATTAATTTATTACCATATCAGATCTTACTAATTAAGATTGCAGGGGAAGTAGTTTTTCTAGAAAATGATAAAGAACAAGCCCCTGACTTTGATTTTAATGATGATATGTTTAACCCAGATATTGAAAGACTTAAGGTACCATTCTAATTAACTTTTAATCAACATAATTAAACTTAAATCTGACATATAACCCAAGAGTTTTTCCTCGTGGAACTCTAAAAACAAATATTCCTTCGTTCAAATCTTAAACGAGCTTATCACAGAGTATAGAGACTATCAACTAGAAAAAGTATCAAAAAATATAGCTTTGCAAGAGATTTGTACAAGCATATTTGAACTTGCTGAAAAACCCGACTTTAGTATGTCATCTTTCGAGGTTTATATTGAAACTAAGGTTAATATTATAATTAAATCTTTTAATTTGTTAGTTACTTAATTAAGTTTAATTTTAGGGAAGAAATAATACAGTTAATGTGTTAATAAAATTGCCCTTGGATTTCTCTAGTATCCCCTTGATTTATAAAAAGGTATAAAATTAGTATTTAAATTGATGTCTTTCAGTTAATTAATAGTTAAATACGTTATTTAAGGGCTGTTTCGATGATGAAGCCATATTATTCATACGTATCACAGAAACAACTAAGCTCCCTAGTCAACTGATATTAACTAAAGATCTTCAGAAGTTATTAATCATTTACTTAATTCATAATTAATTAACTTATTTTATGAAAAATTTAACTAATTTTGTGTTTAAAGGTTTCTGTCTATTCTGGGACCAAAAAATGTTCAAATACCTCAAATTCAAGGAGATCACAGTTTAAGTGATTACGTTTTTGTAGTAACAGAATACCTCAATGAAAAAATAGAGCTTTTGGTTACTAACTTTCATAAAAGGAGGAATTTTTTCTTTGAAATTTTTAGACATATTAAGGGGTAAACAAAAGAAAAATAGGTCAAATAATTAAGAAAAAACCTAATGTTTATCATCTATTTACAAGCAGAGATATTCTGGATTTTGACATTGAATATTTTACTAGCATTACGTTACTTTTAGAGTTGAAGGGATTGGCTTTTCAACTGTCAAGTATAATAGATATTTTTAACAAAAAATTTATTGATTTTTTATTGAACTCGTGTTATAGTTTCAGTGCCTCAAAATTTCCCAGCGGTAGCACCAATTTGTAGCCTATCTTCCGTTTATCAAATGTCCAGAAATAAGGGCACATTTCCTTTAAGTTTAACCGTAAAATTTGATAACAATAATTTCAATCCTAACTGGTCCAGTGCTGAAATGTTTAAAGCAACAATGTAATTAATAATTATTAATGATAGAATTATTAAGTTTATTAATTTAAAACCAATTTTATTTAAAAGGTCACTTATCAAGGAAAACATTGAAGCCTTCCGAAATCTGCATAAAAAATAATTCTAATTTTGTTTACTTGTTATTTTTTATTTATTTTTTTTTAAGTGTAAATAAATCTTTTGATTTTTTGCATAAAATTTTTCGTACTCGCCTGTGTTTTCGTTTTAAATTTCCCCGCCAACTAGTTCATCTCATTAAAAATTTCCATAAACACCAGCTATTATACAATACTCTTTTAAGCTTAACTTCAGTGTAGATTCCTATTGAACAATTATCTTCGCGGAAGTTTGGCAACTTTTGTTTTCGGAATTTATTTCGTCAGTTTTCGTCAACTTTCGACGTGTCACACTTAATTTCGACTTCTTCGAACGGTATTATACTCTTAAATTATATTAATTATCCCCAATTTAATCTTATTTTTCAGTAAAAACTGCCCATTATTATAATTTAAACGAGAAATAATGAATTTTAGTTTATTTAGTGGTAGGCCTTGGTCGGGTTTAGTAATAAATTTCCCGTTATCAGTGATCAAAATCAAATCAAGGCCTACCAGGTAATTGTTTATTAATTTATTATCCTTTTAAAATAACCATAGACTTAATTAATTAGTTTATTCCCTAACTAACCTCCCTAACTCTATAATAATGAATACTAAACTTGATCTTGATCAACATTCATTTAATTGATTTTGGTAACGGTGGTCCTTATATTCTTAAACAGTTTCTACGCAATTCTTGACCTTTCTCAAGGCAAATATTCTAAAATACCAATAAGAAAAATGTCTCAGAAACTCTTAGAGATACCACCAGAGAAAGGTGTGTTTGTTTTTGGTTTTATTTAATTATAATCAAAAGTTATAAATGGTTCCGTTACAAATGGTTTTTTTAGAGCAATATTTACGAATGTCATTGATAGAAAAAAGGAAAATATATCGTTGCGGTTTAAATTTCAGGGAACTAACTAGCATTCCAAATTGGAAAAACTATGCCCAACAAAAGAACTTGCCCTGTAATTAAACTCGTAATCATTAAAAGCACTTAAAACTTAAATCTCAATTAAGGAAAAACTGTTTTCTAGCCTCTTTAAACAAAAGGTATGAGGTAAATGACAATCTCAATAAGAAAATTTCGCCTTTGGTTAGTGACATAACAACCTTAGAAGTGGACACAATTGTTAATGCCGCTAATAGAACTTTACTAGGAGGAGGAGGGGGTTAGTTTCTCAAGCTAAAACTGCCAAAACTGTTTAAAATTAATTTAAAAACTAATGATTAAAGTTGATGGGGCTATACATCGAGCTGCTGGGAATAACTTAAAAGCCGAATGTTCAACATTAAATGGTTGTCAAACGGGACAAGCTAAAATTACCGGTGGATATTTGTTGCCAGCAAAATGTTAGATTTATTTTCTTTTTAACTTTAAAGGGACTGTAAAGAAGGCATCGGCGGGTGGGTAAAAATTATTTGAAATACGTCAGAGGCACGTGACCAAGGAGAGGCGTGGTTCAAAGAAGCTTAGTTCGTTTTATTTTGAAAACCACCACTTCATGGAATTGGCGCTGCAATCTCGCGAAAAACAAGGACTAGATGTCCAGTTCCACTCCATGAGGAGTCTTTGTATCTTGGCATCACGTGATGTCTGTGACGTATTTCAAATAATTTTTACCCACCCGTCGATGCCTTCTTTGCAGTCCCTTTAATCTGGTAGTTAGTTTATTGATGATATCTTTCTTAATGATAAAAAAATAGACGTCATACACACTGTCGGACCAGTTGGTGAAAATGAACCAATGTTAAGAAGTTGTTACGAAAATTGCTTGAGAATACTTAAAGAAGAGAATTTAAAAACTATTGTAAGGTCTTTTACTCTTTTATAAGCATATCCTCAATATTTTCTTATAATTCTTAATTAAAGGCATTTCCTTGTATATCAACTGGAATTTATGGTATTATTTTAATCAAAGTGTTTATTTTAATTAATCAAATTATATTTTTTACTAATTAGTAATTAATTATTTTTAAACTTCATTAGGATACCCTAATGAAGCAGCTGCTCATGTTGCTCTAAAAACAGTCAGAAAATGGTTAGAAACTGATAACAATGCTGATAGTGTAAGTTTCAAAATGAAAAATTAGTATAGAAAAATTGTCTTAAGGTCTAATTAATTAATTAATTTAATTAATTAAATTTCTAGGTTGATCGAATCATATTTTGCTTATTCTTGCCAGTTGATGTTCAACTATATGAAAACCTTTTATTGGAATATTTTCCGTTGTAAAAAAATGTATTAAAAAAGTCTCTTGAAGCATAATTAAACTGTACTATAATAAATATTCTGGATATTTAAGCATTCCCACAAATTTGTGAAGCAATAAAACTATTTGAAACAAAACATTATTGAATTATTTCTAGATAATATATTCATAACCCTTTGAAAGAGATTAAAAATGAGGTCTATTTATTATTTACATCTAAATTTTACGAAGAAACAAATATATTTTAGTTTTTAATAGCTTTCAAATATCTATTTATATCCCATTGTATTTATCAATCAATAATAACCCTTTACACGAACATACCAACCATTTTACAATTACGCGTATCTAGGGAAATATAGAGGTGACACAGGGAATACTTCAATTGCGTCGTATCAATACTTATAGAGCTATATCAGTTGAAGGGGGGGGGGAAACGTAACAGTTGGGCCTGCCAATAAACGGAACCGGTTTTAGCTCTCCCTCCGTGCCGCTCCTGAAGAACTCTATGCCAAATTTCGTGGACAATAAGGCGCCTGGCTGGGGACTGGCGAAACCCCGCCTCAAATACACTCCTTTCCCCCCGAATCGAAATAGCTCTATAGATGACCTATTGTTATAAGTTATATCTCTTTCTTGATGCCAACATTGTTGAAGGGTCATTTGACTGAGAGCTAGTCGCGTGAAAACGAACCTTAACCCACGTGGAAAGCACATGGCAAGAACATAATAAAAATGCAAATATTTTTATCAAACGTGTGAGATTGCGTGAACACATCTGTCAGACTTCTCGACACTAAAAAGGCCTTAATTATTTTGATTAGATCTTCCTTACACCACTAAGTTTCATCCTTACACAAGGGTCGATAAAGTTTCCCAGTGTCACCTCTATAATTTCTTGATTCCGCCAAGGGTGTCGCCATCGTAGTTTTATTGATGAGCGGAATGTAGAAGCTCAAGAGCAAAACCGATCCTTCGTTCCTTCCTCATCCCATCTCTTCTCTTGTTCCAGTTTTCCGCAAACGCGACAATCTCTTCTGAAAAGGAGACAAAATTTCGGGCCTTTTTTTGGAAGGGGGTTGAATTTGGTATTTTAGGCGTATAATAGAAAATATTATCCTAAAATGTTACCGAATGTAATAAGTAATTAAATTAATTATCTACATCGGCGTTTATCGCCAGCATTACGCGATAGAACTTCATTTATTGTAAACATGGCTATCGTCGTGAAAGCGCTCGTTAGTTTAGCTGGTAAGAAATACACTTATTTTCTAATAGAAATAATTATTTTGGCTTGATTCGGAATTTTAGTTTGGTTTTAAAGTTTAAATTCTAATTAGTATAGTAAAAATTTAAATATAAAAATAGTGACCTAGTATGTAGGGCAAGCCACCCACCAGGCTGAAAAGAGCCTATGCTTTTTCTATGAGCGCCTGTAGAAATGTTGTTTTTGCCGAGTAGATATGTACTTAGGCAAAGCCACTATATAGGCTGAAACCTCACCGTGTATTTTCTATTGGCGCCTGCAAAACTACATTTCTGCTGCACTTACGTGTTCAGGGAGAAGCTCTCTTCCAGGCTGAAAGAGAAAAATAATAGTTTTTTCTTTCAAATAAATTTGCATTTTATATCGTTTCAAAGCACTCTCGGCTCTTTCAATGGCACAAGGTAACCTTACTGAGGAGCAAGTTGGATCTCCCACGGATTTAGCAACAACTTTGTCCTCAAATACGGAGGTAAATTTGTCTATTGAAAGTTATCAAAAATACGACATTAAAATGCTTGAAATATTTCCGCTTTTCTTGAAAAATCATGAAAATTATGGAATAAAATATTGAAATTCAGGCGAAGTAAATTATTAATCTAATTAGAGCCAAAAATAATCAAAATTAACTGAAAATAGGGATTAAACACAAAGAAATTCATCCTAAACTATTTTTTCCAGAACTTCTTTATTGGGATGTCTACAGAAAATGACTAGATATAGTTCATATCTGGTTAAAGTGCATGGTACTTTACAATTATGGCTTTTTTTTAAGGGAATCAATTCGCTCAGCATGAAAGCTGATGAAGCGATCGCTCCATCACCGGAAGTACCAACGGACACTATGGCGGTCATCAAAGAACCAGCCCCACCGTTCTCTAGAGCAGTTTGGGACGCTAGTAATAAAGTGTGCCTATTGGGAACATTCGACGCTACATTCACTATCACCTACGCTGGGAAAAACGGAGATCAAGTAGGTAGAAAATAACCCTTTAATTCCAAAGTATCGTTAAGTAACCCTTTAAATGTATCCAGAACGTCATGGTACGTTTACCCGCGGACGCTGTAACCAAAGGAAGATGCTCTTTCCAACATCAAGACCCACTTTTGGATTTATCGTGGCCCAACTTTGTATTTAGGATCACATTTTCGAAAGTACGTTAAAAATCCACACATTTAGGTGCGCGAGTTAAGTCTAGTTAATTTTTAAACAGAAATCTGATGAGAGTTGGCTGGTCACTTCGATGGAACTAGTGTACAATACGCAAGACGCCATGTTTACCGGAGTTACGAGTGGTATAAATTGAACTATTATCATGATTAAGTAATTAGTAATTGCGCTAATTTTTAATTACCAACCCTGAAGCGGGAGATATTAAAACAGCTAGAACGGCTGAAAATGTTACTTGGTTCGAAACTCCGGCTAATCGATCATTTTATTGCCCATCGCCTCCTTTAATCGACATGTACAACTCAAAAAAGGAAAAGGTCGTGTCTGCTAAACTTCAAGACGTACGATTGCAACCTTTCGGAATAATTAGAGGAAAATTTTCACCCGGTAAAATTAAATGCATCAAGAGTTTAAGACCGAAAGATTCTGATCTTAATCATTACTCCATCCAGTTCAAAGATGCAGTTCTATCCGGATAGGAGGAATTCCAGATCCGTATGACCAAGACGAAACGGTACCCATAGCGGTTGGAAGCCTTTTAGCCGTCATGGCTATCTTTACGGTGGTCGGATACGCCTTGTATAAATCCATAATGACCAAACGGGTAGATTATAACACCATGGAGTAAACAATTTAATAATTATGGAATTGGGAATTGAAAATGGAAGATTTAAAATAAAAACCAACCCCTTAAAGGAACATTACACTATACAAAATTGGTAATAATTAAAAACGTGCGATTTTGAACATTCAGAAACCATTTAATAACTAAAGTTTGTGGCGATTCAAAATCCATTTACAGAAAATACACCCTAGTGCTTTGCTCCTTTAGATAAAAATATCAACAAAAATGTTTTCCTTAAATTTAATTTTAGACTAGAGAAAAGAATTAGGCTTAACGGTGGAAAGTATTTATTTCTGTTTACTGAATCAGAGCCAATAGAAGGGAAGCCACGCAAACGAGTCACCTTAACCTCCGCGTTTCTTATTCCCTGCCTTTCCCTCTATTGGCTTTTAAGAACGGTACGTGATTGTCGTCCTTCCCTGATAAGCCTAATTATAATTTGGCACCAAAATATTTTTCGGTTTACCCTAATTCAAGTGTACTTATAAATTCTATGCTGTAAGTTATATAATTAAGAAGAAAAGTTTAGTTTAGGGCCTACGAATTTGAATTGAACGCGTTTTACGTGTTAAAAAAGAACCTGGAAAATAATTATAGCGAGTACCCTTTCCCTATAAATCCTTTTATAAACATCGGAAAAGCTCCTCGCCCCTCATAAAACTAATCCGCGTATTTTAGGTGATTTAAGATAATCGACATTAAAAAAAATCAGAATCGTAATAGCCCCCTACAATTTAATTTCTTTTAAAATTTAGTTAAGTAAAATTGATAAATCCACAGTGTTATGAAATATATCCTACTACCCGTGATTTATTATAGATTTCGTATATAATAGAAACAATAAATAAATACCTTTAAAATATGTCACAAAAAATTAAAAACCTAAACTGGGCTTCCACGTTTCTAAGAAATATTTTATTGATTGTCGTTGTGATCAAAATAATACTTAAAAATAATAGCATTAAAGTGTTGTTTAAAACAAACCTCATCGAATTGAAGCAAAAATACTTTTCTGAAATGTGATATCATGCATTCGGGATTTGCAATAATAACTTAAATTGAAATCACAGATATTTCCGATGAATTATATTATTTGTATGTCAAAATATATCATATATAACTAGAAGTTAAAATATAATATTATCAAGAAAACCATGTCTTCCCTTTACCAAAATTTTAGACGAAAATGTTTAGCAAAACTTTCACTTTCTTAAAAAAAGAAGAAAAAAGAACTCAAAACAAAACACGCAAATGTTATCGTATGAATTTACATGTTGTGTTGTAAAAATCGTAATAAAGACGAGAAGCTGAAAACAGGCCAAAAGTTTTTGTGGTCAGTAGCCTTATCTTTGAACATTTTCTCAAACTTTTTGGAAAGTCGGAAATTTCAGTACCAAATAAGTTACAGAAGTTTGAACTATTGCCGATCGATCGCACCCATTTTTAAACGTGAACTTTTCCAGGAAAATGGGTTTTTAGAAAAGGTCGATTACAGTCACAACTTGGAACAGTCGTTCCTAAAATGGAACACCCCCTTCTTAAATTGGAACACCCAAGTATCCTACGTCCGGGTGCCTGGTATTGTTGAGCGGAGGAAATATTTCGTTGGGGTGTTCAGAGTTACTGTATAGCGTTGCGAAAGGCGCGAAGATGCTGAACTAGCTTCGAGATCAGTCTAAAGTTAGATTGAAATATCGGAAACTTTCCTCGCGTACGGAATAACGTTTCCGTACGTTTTTAACTGTAATATTTAAAATACTGGTTGATACCAAGGTATATATCCTGAAAACTTGCTTCCGGAGTCGAAAATGCCGCCATCTTATAAAATGGCGGCTCTAACAGTCAAAAAGGTTGCGACAGGCAAATGACGCAACATTGATCCTTCGTTTTATGTGCTTTTCTGTAAATAAATTACTAAGTTTAACCTTCTCCTTTTATCCCCCAAAACTTCACGTAACATCATAAGTTTATAAGGTATGTTCCGTAGGATATGTTCCATAAGTGTGCCACTCGTTAATGAGAGCTTGTCATGAAGTGACGTAGGTGAAACGTCATAGATTCTCGTAAAGCGACGCCTAGTGAGGCGCTGTCAAAGGCTTAGTACAGACTAAAGAGGAGGATGGACTGCAAAACGAGTGTAGTCAATTCTCACGTCGTTCTTGAACTAGCTCTCATTAAGCCTCTAACATTACGAAGTATGGGTAGTGACATACTTATGGAACATATCTTATAAACTTCACGTAACATCCCATAGTTATTAATTAATAATAAATAAGTAATTAAGATCCAAAAAGAACGCTAGGCAGTAATTTGTGTAATAATGTATTTTTATTCTTGGAATGTTTAAAATAACAGCACACAAACGAAAATCAGGCACTTACATTAATAAATGACTGAAAGAGTCACTGAATGAGTCATAAAAATCCTTTTTTTTTTTTTGCAAAGAAACGTAATCTTTTAGCAATTACCAGTCGATTATACAAACATTCCTTCTATTACAATATCTATATTTTTACTATTATAGTCATTAGTTAATAGACAACTTTTAAAAACAGTCTCGGAAATTCAGATCTATATAAAATTTGTCGTTTTTTTTTATACACTAGAAAAAATTTACAAACTGGGCAGGTTACGACACGAGTCTAATCGACACTTGATAAAATCATCCTTCTTTTAGTTCACTCATCTAAATTTCCTTCGTTAATTTCTAAATTTCCTGCAGTAGTTTTAATTAGAACTAATTAAGCCCGAGACAATACACAGTTATTAAAGTAAATTACAAATCGCTGGTTAGATATATAAAACACCTTCCAGTAACTGGACTAAATATTTCCACAATCAATTTAATTTATCGATATCATTTCTGAATTCTGACATCTAAAAAAAATGTTACGCAATGGCAATCGTTCACGTGTCCTTTTTGACATTACAGCCTCAAAATATACTTTGCAAATTAAAACAGTACGCTAGCAACCAACCTTCGTTCCGAGTCCATTGGCACAAACATTCGCCATCGTTCGTTTTACCGATTTAATAATAATAATATAATTTAAAAATATTAGCTTAAAACAAACTGAAAAATTCATTCTTTGTTCAGTTTGGCTTTTGTTTCTTTTATCTATCGGGGTTTTTAAACTTTATTTATTTAATGGAATGTTACGCTAACCCTAAAACAATATCAGGTAATACATATAGTCTACGGAGTTTATAAAATGTAAAAATAAGCGTCGTAAATTAAATATATAGTAAAATAATTTGAACCTATGACCTTAAAATTAAATTAAAATAAAATAGCAACCTTTCTTACTTAAAAAAAAATATTCTTTAAAGATTTAAAGAAGTTTAAACTTAACAGCTGGTTTTATATACAGAAAAAATTATAAAAACTGTGACCAAAAAACGTTGGTTTCACATCTAATTATTATTGCGTAAGTAAATCAAAAAATTCCATCTTCTTGATTAAAGCAACTTAATATATAAAAATACTTTTCCGTCTCTCTTTTTTTTAATAGATACAATTAGCTGCGATAATTAAAACTTCTTACGAGTATAATTAATTGGCCTTATTCCTGATCAACGCCACCGAGGCGTAGCGGCGACTTTTGGAACTATAATAATACGGTAGCCAATTACAGGTGGCACTGGAGCCGATGGACTCTGATGGAGATCTGTTATTTTCTCTATTTTGAATCATGTGAATAGCCAAGGCTTAACAAGCGATATGGTTTCAGAAGTATTAAAAGTTGATTTTACCTTTCTTATTCTGTCTAATATTATGAAATAAGACTTTCGGAGTAAGTTTTCATTCGATTTTGGTCTATTTGGAGATTGTTCGGTTAAAAATAAGTATTTAAAACATGTTTTTTGAAGTTGAAGCGGTAATAATCAAAACAGAGAAAATAACATCTCCATCAGAGTCCATCGACTCCAGCGCCAACTCTGATTGGCTACCGTATTATTATAGTTCCAAAAGTCGCCGCTACGCCTCGGTGGCGTTGATCAGGAATAAGGCCAATTAATAACTAACCAAAAACGGTCTCAAACTCATAATAATATATATATATTTACAAGCTAAATCTAAATGCTTGAAATATTATTTGTTATATATTCTAGGGTAAAATCATAACAAGTCCTTGTGTGTAAAAGTAGCGAAATCACAAAGTAAATTAATTAAAATATTTCAGAAAATAGGATACATCTACATGATAGAATCAATCAATCGGAAGAAAACTCACTTACACGTCTAATATACAGTTTTAATACTAAAAAGAGTTGAGAAATTAAGTTAAAAGTGCATTTAACATTGTCATATGAGTCGCTGCTGACAAGGTTTTAAAATTACCCCCCCCCCCCTTTCCGTTTTCTCCCACAATACTATTACTTACCGTCTTAAATTTACATTTGCCTCTTGGTTACGTTACGTATGACTTGCGGAATAGTAATTAATTACATTTAAGTAAACAATAATATCAAATTATTTTTTAATGAAAGGTTAGAAGATTCCTGAACGTTTCGGATCGGAGTGTCTGCAACTATTAAAAAAAACCCCACCGTTTCACTCCCCCCCCACCCACCCTTCCTTTAACACGGACTGTGTCGGAAACTTCTCATTAATGGTACCAGCAAACTGGGCGGACCAGCTTGCCTTAAAAACGGATGCTGTAAAAGTTCAAACGCGTTGGCTCTTTGAGACGGATCTCTTACCAACATTTTTTCTAAAAATCCTTGAAGTCTTGGTGAAACCTGAGAATAATGAACAAAAGTGAAGAAGTATGACCCTCGGGGACACGCAATAAACGTCCTTAAATTACAAACCTTGTGAGTATTCTTCAGTTTCGGGGGAGGCATATCTCTAATTCTTCGCATAGCTTGTAAAGGTGGTTCGTTAAAAAAGGGCGGTTCTCCATCCACCATTTCGATAACCATGATACCCAGCGACCAAATATCAACTTCGGGACCATAAGGAAGCCTAGATATAACTTCTGGAGCCATCCAATAAGGAGTTCCAACGAGAGATTTCCTTTTTGGCAAATCTTGGGAAACTTGGGCGCAAAACCCAAAATCAGATAATTTAACCTAGAAACGTGTTACAGTAACATGAAGTATAATTTCTACGCCGCGCGACGGAGAACCTGGTCTTACTCGTCCATCACTGGCTAAAAGTATGGAATCACTTTTAATGTCACGATGAATGACACCTTGGGAATGTAAGAAAGCTAAAGCCTTTAAACACTGTTTGCAAACAGTCGCTATTTGTTCCTCATCCATTCTGCTTCAAATAATTTCAATACGCAATTTAAAAAATTACACTTTCTTTTTAACACTACGTTGTAGCAGGGACATAAGATGTTTTAAGAGGGATGGGCACCTCGAGCTTTTTTAAGTACATTCCGACGGGACTACAAAGTCTAAAACGCGGCGCGCGCGCTGTCTCGTTTTTACCATTTCAAGGACAAATTGAAGTCTTATTCCGAGTATTCCTCCCCCATTTTTTTGCGTCCCACCGGCCCTAAGCGATTCCACAGTTAGCGCGCGTATACTTCTCTCAGACTTCGCTTCCTCCCCCACAATCCTTGATAGAATGGTACTAAAAACTAGAAATCCGGTAGGCCCTACCGCGCACGACACGCCAATAACGATCCACAATTTCCCTTTCCCTTCGAACCCCTCTTAAAACATCTTACATCCCTGATTGTAGTATTTGTAACATACCTAGCGTGAGTTACAATGTCAGTTAAAGCTCCTCCCTCTAAAAACTCCATGACGACCCATAGTTCATCACCCACCAAGAAACTATCATACATTTCGACAATATTTGGGTGATGATAGTCCCTCATTATAACCACCTTAGCGGAAAACAAAAACATCCGTTTTATGCCCGACACACTTGACAAAATAAGAACTAGGTAATACTTCGTTAAAAAGCAACTCTCGTCGTTGTTGTTTGCACAGATCCATTTTTTTAACAGCAACCTGTTTGCCAGTCGAGTTTTCCGTGGCTATGCAAACAATCCCGGTAGAACCCTCTCCAATTTTGATAAAATTTTCTAGATTCTCTCTAGGGTCTCCCGGACTTACCACCATTTGAAGAGCAGCCCGAAACTATAAAGTTTAGAATGGGTGTAACGACAAAATTATAGCCATATTGGCAGATTTTTTTACGTTAAAAGTATTAAAAATATAATTGTAGCTAAAAGCAAAGTACGGAGTGCCAATCTATTATTTTAAACATTTTTTTTTTTCTTCTACCTGTTCGTGGGATAATCTTTGCTGCTCAGCTTGCGGATTTTGACCAGTGCCATGCATTTTAGTGTTGTCAACCCGCTTTTCAACAGTTGCACTAGGCATTTTGGTCTCCTAAAACCATAAAGGTGGTTTTCTTAAGATTAACGTGCAAAAGCCAATGCCTTCTATTCGTAACTCTACTACAATTCTAGCGCTTATATTTGACAAAAAACTAGCAAATTCCATGCGCAGTATTAGAAGTTACGTATTAAAGACTTTTCAAGGTTGTAATAAATTCTCGGGTTGTCGAGTAATAAAACAATTATATTATCAAGGTACTAGTACCTTATGGTTATCTTTTCGGTTGCTATCTCTTCCTAAGCTATTATCTTTACTAGGTAAGGAAGGTTGGGAAGAATATAAAGCTCCATTATTTCCATGAGAGGGGTTACTCTTGGGATTGGGATGATGTTGGCCATTATTTTGGTTAGGGCCATGTTGGGGAGGCGCGGGGTGTGTAGCTCCATTCCCAGCTACCATTTCACCGTAAGATCTATTGGACGGAATAGATTGCGAAGTTATAGATCCGTTAGTAACATTGTGAGCGCTGTTGATCCCTTGTTGTTGGTTGTGATGATGATGGTTATCATGGTGTAAGGACGGATGGGACTGATGATGAGGTTGGGTTGGTGGAACGTTGTTTTTTGAAGATGGGAAAGGCGGCTGTTGAGTTGAACCCCTTTGGTGATGCGGTTGCTCCCAGCTGTTGGGATCTTGATGATTATAAATAGGGTTGTTATCCCAAGGGCCTTGATGACCTTTGGCAGAGCGAGGAGGCCCTTCTCGACTATCATGTCCATAGACAGGCATTCTTCCTCCATCTACTTGATCTCTGGGATGACCGTCATTGTAATAATTACCGTAATGAGGAAGGTGACCCCCAGGAACTGGCTGAGAGCTTGGAGGAATGTATTGTTGTTGTTGTTGGTTATGGGGATGAGAGTGATGGTAAGCGTTATAGTGGGGGTGTTGTTGAGAGAGTTGTTGCTGCGAGCCAGAATACATTTGAGAACCTCCATATTGCATAACACTCTCTTCAGGCACTGGTGGGGGAACTCGGCTGACGTAATCTCTGCGAGACATTGGTGGACTTTCTTTACGAAGGGAATTGGACCTGGTTACTGATATGGGTCCATTTCTATTGCCATACATACTCCCTCTAACAATAGTCTAGTTTGTAAAATGAAAAACTCTGTGAGTTGGCTTTTAAAAGCACAAAAATATATAAAAACAACATACATGAAGTTTCATGTCTGAAATTTCAGTCGGCGTGATACTAGAGGGGTCAACTATTGGCTTTGGCCGATCTTGTTGTATTTGAATTAAGCTTGCCCATTGAGGTGGAAGCCCTATGTATTTTCCCTCCTTTGGGTCAAATCCCGTGTGTACCCGATGTTCAAAATTTGTCGGGGAGGAAATTACGGGTTTCTTCTTCTTCTTCCCAAACATTTTTATATTCTGGATTATATATATAAACAATAATTAGAAATTTAGTTTACAGGTCAAGTGCACGCCCTATGGCAAAGGCTTAACAATTATAGTTATGATATACATTTAAAACAAAACCCATTAAAATTTCCATGTTAATTTTTAAATTATAAGCACTACTTACTTCGATATCAATTTTGGAAGATTTAAAAGGAATTTAATTCCTTGTTTTTGGTAATTTAGAGAGCAAAAGTTATCTAATTCAATTTTAGGACGACGCCATTTTAATACATTCCACGCATTCCTTTCGAGGGTCGAGGTTCACACCAGTTCAGTTCATATCCTAGAATTGGTGTCTAGGATTGGATGTTCATAATCGCTGACCATGGAGCAATATTATAGTAGACTTATATGCAATTGGTGAACTTTCAAAGGAACTTTGATTCTCTTTCTAGTTAAACTACTCCATGGTCAACGACAATGTGAAAACTACATAAAGTTAAGGAAAAGGTTCGCAAACATGATTATACCTTAAAAGAACGGCCATTTTCAAGATATAAAAGGAAAAAATTAAAATTAATTGTATTACAAAATAATCCGCATTAAAAACGAGGACTGCTGCGCGGCTCCGCACCGGCGCCATTCCTTTAGTGGCGTCTGCTAAACCGAACCTCTTACCCCTACGGGATTGGTTGAATTCTCACAGACTGAGGCTACGTTCAGTAACTGGAAATCGGAAAAAGCCGTTACCGCTACCGATGTGTATTTTTCCGAACGCTACGTCAGAGTGACGTCAGACGTCACTGAACGATTTTTTTTCTCTCTCTGTTGCGTTTAATGATGGTTTCCATGATGGCGTCTGCTAGAGATCTTGGATTGAATCGAAAACTGTTATTTTTGTTATTAAATGAAGTATCTATGATGATGAAACGGAATTAACCTTAATAGCAGATGAATCGAAAAGATCTAAAAAAGAAAAATGTGTTATTGTTTCGCTAGTGGCTTTGGACTGGATTGCTCGCCATATTAAACTTCAATTAATGACGTCATAAATCCGATTCGCATCGAAAAAACCTGCTCTTCCAGCCGCTGCGGTCGGTGTCCCATCGATGCGTAGCGTGACGTAGAAACCGGAAGTGCTAAGGTAAGGGTAAGAGCCGGAGGTTCGGTTTAGCAGACGCCACTAAACCCTCAGTCCTCCTCATTTTTAAGACTAATTAAATGATAATTATTTTGCAAAAAGATACTTTTCCTTTTATGTTTAGAAGAAGGCCGTTCTTTAAATTATAATAATTGAATAACATTGACCAAACCAAAGAATAACCATTATGCGAACATGGCTAATTGACGTCACAAACGCACTTAGGCTGTCGTCTGCAAAGTTTATTTTCACTGTGATTAGAATCTTGGATGAAGAATAGTTACAGTGTAACTATTCTTCATCCAAGTTAGAATCGTGCGAGTCCGGATTTTGGTCGTTTGGAAAGATAGTTAATAATAATTACTGATAAGATTAAAAAAGAATTTCTATTACTATTGTTATTTGTTATCGTAAATCAATAGTATCAATGACTTTCGGCATGTTCCATTTAAATAAAGAAAAAACGTGTGAACTCATGACTTTGTTTAGATTTGACACCTAAGCCTTGTTCAATAAGGTGGTTTCTGTTTCTGTGTGCCAGTGCCTTCATCATGCCCAATGGGCTTAATTTGACACCTACTCACCTGGACCACAATTGACAATTCAGGTGAAACTCTTGTTTTTTTGATATTTTTCGCATGACAAATAAAATTAAGGCTCGATTTAATTATGAATGTGAACAGTGAACTGTAAAACTGAAAGGTAAGCTTTGAAAGTAGTTAAAACCTCGATGTAACATTATGGAACGGATCAAAGTGATGGAAGAATTGGTCAAGCATATTTGCTTGGGTCAGTGGGAATTGGCATTTCTGTTGGCTAAAATAGCCACTGATTTCCCAAGTTCTGAAACATCTCTTCAAGATGTTGCTGAAGTTATTACTTATAAACCTCAATCTGTGTGGTAATTAGATCATAATTAGAATCATAGTAGCAACCATATCTTAGATTAAATTGATTACAGCTTGTATAAAGAACAATGTAATGAATGGAGCTGGCATTTTAGCCAGCTACTTACAAAGCAGAGTGATTTAGATAATGTATGATGTTAATTATTGTCCGTGTTTATCAGGGTTCATACAAACCTGGAAAACAGGGAAAACCTGGAAAAATCAGGGAAATAAATAGTTGACAAAAACCTCAGGGAAATATAGAATTTATAGTAAAATTCAGGGAAATTTGCGACAAACAGGGGCCGAGTAATTAAGCAAAATGTTCATAAACATACCCCCCCATCCTTCGTTAACATTTGCTCCGTAGGATACTCCATATACGGGAAAAACCTGGAAAACTCGGGGAAGTATATGGGGAAAAACCTGAAAATCTCAGGGAAATTTGTTTTCCAAAAGTTGTATGAACCCTGTTTATGTTCATGTTGTATATTTTCTAAAACATTTTGGGGGTTAAAGGGTAACATTTGTAATGAAGTGGAGTTTCGGTTAATCCTTCAAAATTCAACCTTCCTTGAGGCTGAAAATCTAAGGGTATATTATAAAATTAATGTACTAAGTTCGATCGGTGTTCATTTTAAAAATGTAAGATTCTCTCTTAATTATTAAGGAAATTCACAAAATGTATTGCGAAATACTTGAAGAGAAAAAAGAGGGAGAAGAATTATCCAGCGATTGTCTCGAAGCCCTTTTAAATAACGTATTACAACAACCTTTTGCGTGTAGTTCTCTCATTGTAAAAATCATTACCATTGCTAAAGAGAGAAACAACCTTCCGAGAGTATTCTCATTAGTGAAATTATTTTTTGAAACTTTGGAAAGACTTTTAAAGAGACTAAAAAACGTGGACCGTAAAGAAAAGTCTAATATTAACGAAAACTTAGAAAGAACTTCCGCCTGCTTATTAAATGTTTTATCCGAGGATTTTGTTGATCAAAATGAGCGGGCTTTCTTTCAATCATCTTTGAAAAGCGTGTTAGAGAACTTTGTAGCCTTGACGAGAAACAAACTGTTCTCAAAGAAAACTTTATACAGTTCTCTGATTGGTCGGGAAAAGTCAACTTTATTAAAAATTTATGAATTAGCCGAAGATGATTTAAATGGTAGAACGTCAGAATGGAATGCGGTGACTCGAGGCAGCTTATTTGGTGGTATTTTTAATGATGGGATGATAGACTTTAATGAAGTTTTTCTGCAAATGGTGAAATCTAAGACTCATTTTTTAGATGGAATTATGGTAGGGTTTAATAACTGTCTAAGCTTAATTGGGCGCAATTTAATTTTGATTTTAAATTAATGTACTCAGAATTCGAGTGTTGATCACATTTTGAATGGCAGAGTTAGTTTAGTTCTAAAATGTTTCACCGGTTCTTGGTTTTCTCATTTATTGCCTCTGATTGTCAGTCGTTCTTGGAAAGAATGTGAGACTGATCGCGAAGCTAGTAACGTTTTGAGCGTTATTGCTGACATGGTAAATGAATTATAATTTGTCCATGGTCAGTTATTTATTAGAGAATTTGATATTTTATTTTAAGAATGTTGAAACGACCGACGAAGTTGTAAAAAACACGGTAGTTTTAATGAAATGCAATCTTGAAGTTACTAATTGGTGTGTTTCAAAGTGGAGGTAAAGTTTTTACTCTAGTGTCGTTAGCGTCCTGCAAAACAATTCCTTTAAAGGTTAATTCTTTTCTATTTAGAGACATTAATTTTGTCTCTGAAAATATAGAGATTCTTAGCAAAAAAAGGAATATTTTTTCAACTTTACAAATCAATTCCCCTCTTTGCGCCATTCATAAGTTTGTAGGACTTAGAAATTTAGACGGTGGTGATGACGTTTTAAAATTACTTGGGGGCAAAATTGAATATGGTATGAGCAAGAAGTTATATCTAGTATCTCAGAGAGAAGGTATAAATTCGCCAGATTTCCAGCTTTATCTCCAGTCCAAACGTAGGTCCGGAGTTAATCCCCGTCTCTAAATTACAACCAGCATCTCATTGGTTCTTGAAAACCCACGTCAGCGCGACGACGCGAGTGACGAAAATTACGTATTTTCCGACTGAGGAGAGGCGAAATAGCCCGGCGCCTCCTTTTACGTCCCCCTTGTATTTTGAAAGGGGGACTGGGACTATGGCGCGCGAGTACAAAGGCATCTTATACCTTCTCCCTAATAAACTAGATATCACTTCTTGGTATGAGCTTATAAAGTTTACTAGAAAAGCTTCAGGATGTATAACAGCTCAATATCTCTTCAATCTAGAAACTGAAAGTGGGAATCAAGTTCTAATCTTTTGCGGATATCTCGTTTTAAGTTACGTCATGGATGCTATTTATTATTCTACCCAACTTGATCAATTTGGGGGACAGTCCGTTAAAAATAAGGTCGAATGTGACGACCATCAAATGTCATTTTCCAAAGAAGCGGAGTTAAGAAGTTTCCTGAATACTGAAGGGTTACAAAGAGCTTACGGAGAATTTGTTACTAAAAATCTTGAGAAGGCCAAAACTCAACTCGAGAAAATTAATTTAGTGGCCTTAAAAGTTGAACTGATGGAGGATGTGTTTAGTTTAATATTTCTTAATCACAATGACTTCCAAAGTCCCGCGCCTTCCCAAGATGAATCTGACGAAGGCCATGTTGGTGTAGACATGAACTCTGCTTCGGAAAATACAGTACCTTTAAGACTAAAGTCTCTTAGTCAGGATAATACAATCTTCCAATACCAATACTCTGTAGAAAACTTAAAAGATAGCAATTCTAGAACGATCTCGGATTCGTATCAAGGTAGTACTTCTCACAGTTCGAGTGGAAGTAGCGTTAGCAATTCAAACTTGGGTTTTCTCTGCAACGAAACGCTCTTGAAGGATTTAATTAGTTGGCTTAGTGACGCGTACTTGGATACTAAAAACGCGGTATACCAAGAATTCGGGGTTGTGGGCGTGGAAACGACTTCTGAAATTGGGAATTCCGTGTGTTCGGTAAAGAGAAAGGAAATTCAGAAACGATTATCGAAGCTTTCGGTTTACATAACAGAAGCTCAGTGGCGATTCGAACTTCTATCGAACGACACTGCTAAGAGTGGGGATGTAGTTGTGGAAAAACCAAATACTCCAGAGAGACAAGGTTAATTAATATCTTGGATCAAATATTGTTATTTTGGTGTAAGGTTAATGACGAGTTAATTTAAATTTTCAAATTCTTAGTGAGTTTTATGGTAAATGGAAAACGCAAAAAGAAGAAGAAAAGAAAAGGCAGCAATTTGATATTATCCGATAGTAATAGAACTCAGTCTTTAGGAATTTACCAAAAAATGCTGGCATCTCCGGAAGCTTTATTGAGATATTCTTTGCTTAATAGAAACTTAGAACAAGCTAGTCAAGTCATCCAGGTTTGTAAAACATTTGAAGTTCTTACTACTATCAAGAAGTTATATCTAGTATCTCAGAGAGAAGGTATAAATTCGCCAGATTTCCAGCTTTATCTCCAGTCCAAACGAGGGTCCGGAGTCAATCCCCGTCTCTAAATTACAACCAGCATCTCATTGGTTCTTGAAAACCCACGTCAGCACGACGACGCGAGTGACGAAAATTACGTATTTTACGACTGAGGAGAGGCGAAATAGCCCGGCGCCTCCTTTTACGTCCCCCTTGTATTTTGAAAGGGGGACTGGGACTATGGCGCGCGAATACAAAGGCTTCTTATACCTTCTCTCTGAGATACTGATATAACTTCTTGCTACTATACTATAGTGTTACTATACAGTTTTGAATCTTGCAGCTATTTAAGCTTGAGAGCTCTTACGATGGAGTAGAAGCTGTCTTTTCTAAACATCTCGTCGAATTAGCGAGCAAACTCAGTTCCTCCAGATCAGAATCAAGAGTTAAAAGAACAGAAATAAAAGAATTGACTCCAGATGGTTCGGAAGTGATTCCGAAAATGAATGGAAGTGTTTTATCATTAGTGTCGTCATCTTTGGAATCTGCTAATGAAATTTCCGCAGTTGAGAAACACTTTGAAGATTATCCCAACCCTAAATTAAAAGAAGTAGATGATTTAAGAGCTCTTCCTGACTTGGCAAACTCTCATTTAGCAATCAGTTTGTTTAATGAAGGCAATGAAACTGATCTGGCAGTTTTAGCGGATGTCGCGTATTCATTTGGCTTTTCGCTTGATAAAATAGAAAATATTTTGTCCTTCGCTTTAAGAAGAACTGATTTAGAGCTTCCTAATGGAAAACCCAAGAAACAAATTCACACGAAAGGCATACTTAGTTTCTCTAAGCAAATTCACGAATACATTGAGCAAATTCTTACCAATCTAAAAAAGGAAGGGGATATCTTTTCACCTTGTTACTCCTTTGAGAAATCGAGATCGAAATCCTTATTCTTCGCCTCGGGACCCCTAGAAGCCAAATCGGTTCGCAAAAACACTGAATTATGGAAGAGTTTTAACTATCAGTGCGATCTCCTAAGTAAAATGTTGGCCAAAGAGGAAGAAACGCGAGTGACCCTGATAGTTAACGAAGGCCGCGACTCCGACCTCTTGCATTCTGCCTTTTTTAGACTTACCAAATTCAACACTCAAGATTTGACATCGTTTCCTCCCGATAAAAGGGGGATTGTCAATTATTTAGATACTGTCTTCCAACACGTTAAAGACGTGTCTAGCGTCCTATCAAAATGCGGTACTGGTTGGGTTTTGAGGAAAAGTTACTTCTCTGTATTGGACGAAAGCCCGATTGGTATTCTCAGTGGTTTAGTTTTACAAAATTCAGTGCCTTTGAAGGAGTACGTCGTCGCAATTACACCGTATATCGAATAGATGTTAATACTTGATTCATTTCACTTAGGCTTGAAGCATTCGCTAAACAAATGCATCTAGATTTGGTCCATGTCATCACTTTGACTTGCTGCCCTCAAATTCCTAATTCCGTTGAGTTACGTTGTATGAAGACAATCTCGTTACTTCAAAGTAATTTCTTCAAAAACCCTAATTTTGTTTTGTATCATAATGATACAAATTTATTGCAAAAACTTAATTAGGATCCATCTCTGAGGTTCAACCTGATATATCAGATCAGAGTCCGGAACAAATTTCACAAGCTTTACTACTAGAAATTTTAAATATTATTAAGGGTGATAATGTCTTTGACCTAAGAAAGGCCCTGTCACTATGTCACCATCAAAATGTTACCGCGTGGATGAGAAAATTGTCTATTTTGATGCCTAAACTTAATCTGACGCGGCTTTCTACTCAAGAGGAGAAATTAGCCTTTTACATAAATTTGACCAATGCTCTATGGCTTCACGCTATTTTCACGGATTTTAGGAATAACACTGAAAACTTTGAATCCCTGGATGGTCCCGTTCTTCGCCCCGCGTCCGATTATTCCCCTCTTTTGTCGCCTCTTGCTTCCGAACGAATATTGAGGCAATGTCATGTAAAATACGACATTGGTCAATTGGGTTCTGTTAGTTTGTTTGGCTTAAAGTACTGGCTACTGATTAAGGATTCGTTCACGCCTAAGTACTTAGAAGGCAGCCCTCTTTCGCACATTACAAGTTATATCAATATCGAAAGCCAAAAATGCAAAACGTTTCTTCCAACTATTGAACCTCGATGTTTATTCGTTATAAATGAGGGTTTTATATCGACTCCTAGTATTCAGGTATTCCTCCGAAATATCTAGCCACGAATCTTCATCTTCCCGCCTACAATCTTAGATTCCCTTCTTCGATTTTCAGATTTTAAGCTCGGAAACCGTTAGACAGATTTTGGATGAATCTATGATAAAATATCTTACTTTTAATGTGGAAGTCGACTCTACCTCAAAACTTGTACGCTATAATAGAATTTTACGACTTTAAAAGTATTTTAACTTAACTTTTACGGTAGATTCGTCTTCCCGAATTGTTATATTGGCATTACTTGGTTTTTGCTTGCGAAGACCCTAAACACAGCGCGGTTTATGAAGGACTCGTTACGTTTATTGCGAGTAACGTTGAGTCCGATTTGAAAGAAAAAATTACCGACCTTCTGAAATTAGACCTGACAACGCAGTCAGATGGACAAGGTGTGTTCCAAGTGTCCAATTCGTGTTCCAGGGCCGTCGTTAGAGTTTGTTGGCCCTGGGAAACTTATCGAATTTCCTTCCCCTTCACCTTCCAATCTAAAATAAAATTTTCCTAAACCAGATACACGTACTCTACCATTCGAAGTTGAAATTGCGCCCTTTGACTATCAGTTTGGCGTAACATTTGATTATTCTAAACCTAAAACATCATTGAATGGAATTAACAATAGCACTATTACTGCTCAAAAACCAACCTTCAATTTTGACTTACCAGAACACGTTTTAGAATACGTTTCGACAAGCTGTCCTTTAGTTTCTGATTTAATGGCAATTACGAAAGAAGTTGCCGAATGCAAAGACATTACCGTTTTTAGGGATCCTGATTATTTCGACCGTGACATCTCTCCCTATCCATTGTGCGAGCAGTTAATAAGCGGTCGTTCCATTCAGTTCCTTAGAGGGACTAATCAAGACGACAAATCGTGGCTCGAAGCTTATTTGAGCCCAAAGCCAAATTTAAAATACATATGGTCCCAAAATCAAGCTTGTCTCGATGCCAAAAAATTCAAACTAGCCCTTGAAAATTTGGAATTATCTAACCTGGTTGACTTCAATGTCGAACTAAGAGTTTTTCGGGATCTTTTAATATGCCATTTAGCTTCTCAAACGATATCTTTACAATTCCCCGATCCATGGAGCTACAGTCTTAGAATCTCCACCGATGAGTTTCGAACTCAAACTGTATTGGACTGTTTAAAATTTTGGCCCGATCAAGCTTGTTTGGAGACGTTACGGGCGTGTCTTCATTCGATAAACCCGCCTGATTCTTCGAATCTACGAGAAATTTTGAAATTGAAAATTGAAGAACTGTTGAGTTATAAGAAAGCCATCAATATACTTAACCGCAATGAGGATTTCCGGTCCAGAGTTACTACTTGGCAGCAAGTTAAACACTTGGCCGATACAGATATGGAGTCCCTCATCAAAGGCTTGGAATCGAACCCAAAAATTCTTATTGATTGCGTTAAAATTCACAAAGTTCCTGATCATTTGAAAATGGTAAAACGTTAAGTATAATCAGAAGTGAGATGAGACCAGAAGTACTGAGCTAACCAAATTCTTCACTCGGCGAAAGTGAATATTCTTGATAGCACAAGAGCGGTTGGCCCTCTAGTAGCGGTTTCTGAATTTTCTCTCCAAAACGTGATCTACGCTCGTGGCGGTAGACGGCCGAACTAGATTGAAGCACCCTCGTCCGTGTTACGCGGCTTTAGGTTGAGGGGAAGGGGGAGGAATTTTTTTTGGAACTCGACCAATTTTTTTCTCTCAAGTGCAGGCGCGATGGAAGCGGCATAAAATCCTCAAATTTGTTCACAAGTGCCAGGATCTACTGCCAATGCTAGAGCCCTTCACTTCTAGTCTCATCTCACTTCTGGTATAATACTATACTAAATTAATTTCAAGCGGCTAACAGTTAAAAATATCAGTTTGTAGCCGAACTTCATATTGTCTCCCTCCTTGAAGAAAACCCACCAAATACCTCTAAAGTTTTGGAGGTAATTATTTCGCAAATTAACCCCAAAGTTATTGTTCTGAATGCCGTGAACTTTATAAGGTTCTAACTGAATTCAACGAAACGTTGCTCGAGAGTTTATTAGAAAGAGTCAAAGCCTGTTCGTTAAAAGGAAGACTTTTTATCGTCGATTATATTATTGAAAACTATCCAAACTCGATTTTAATTTCAAATTTGAAGAAATTAAGAATAGGCCTTAAGATGTTGGGTTGTATTTCGTACGGTAATCAAGGCAACTATAAAAATCTTGTTGAACGACCTCTCCTCATATTCGAGCAGTTATTAATGAATGTCGAGGTATGTTCTTAAAGGGAGGGTAAAGTAGAAAATCAAGTGATTTTTTATCGATTCTTCTACTAATTATAAGACCAGTCTGCATAGTGAAACATTCAGGAAATACCAACTCCGAATGATTTTAAAATTTAAATTAGGTTCAGATTTTAAGGATAATTTTAAACAAAGACTGCCGACCAATCGCGTAACGCCCTGCCTTTTTGTTAACAAAATTCTCGTGGCATGTTCCGTGTCTCGCGCCACGATTATCACGTCGCGCGCCTAATTTTATCAAATCTCGTGATAAATTTCATTCGACACAGAACGTGCCACGAGAATTTTGTTAATAAAAAGGCAGGGCGTTACGCGATTGGTCGGCAGTCCTTGTTTAAAATTATCCTTAAAATCTGAACCTAATTTGAATTTTAAAATCATTCGGAAGTATTTCCTGAATGTTTCACTATGCAGACTGGCCTTATAATTAGTAGAAGAATCGATAAAAAATCACTTGATTTTCTACTTCACCCTCCCTTTAATAAACTTTTACAGATCTGTTTTAAGAACCAATTTCTAATATTCCTTAGCTCGAAACGGCTTACAAAACCATGGAAGTAATATTTGAAGAACCGGAGGATTCTGAATGTTTCACGAAAGAAATGATTAACGATTGTATTGAGAAATACGCAAATTCTGCCTTGGAGTTTTCTTTAGTCGACGCTTCAACAGGTACAAAACCGTCCACACGCGAGTGCTGATTGAATTTTAACCTTCGCGTACGTCATACTTCAGACGCTGCGGATACAGTTAGCCTGGCTTTATCATCCGGGTCAAGAGGAGACCAGTTTGTAATGCCAGCAACTGTTCCTAAGAAAAGCGATTGGACACCTGACAACGCCGCGAGCATTTGCATGGTTTGTTGCGAAGAAAATTTTAGTATGTTCCTTAGAAGACATCACTGTAGACGCTGTGGAAGGGTTGTGTCTTCAAATTGCTCTCAGAATTCGATGGTTGTCGCTGGATATCATAATATCCCTGTCAGAGTCTGTGACGATTGTTACGAACAGACAACACACACTTCGTAAGTCCATATCACCTCATTTTATCTCGTGAAAGTAAAACTTAACTGATTTGTTTAAGCTTCTTTTCACCCGGAACTCCTTCCTCTATGGAAAAATACCCAAAAACAATCGCGGAGAACTTCACTTATGGTAAGAACTTAACTGTGATATCACTACAGTTAAATATATATGGTAAAACGACGTTTATGGTAGCTAATAGCCCGAGCAGCAAGACTCTTTCAAGGCGTAGATCATCAACAATAGGTAGCTTTAAAACAACGCCTTGGTTACTGAGTTGCGACGAAGATGATCTTGAAGCAGTTCGCGATGAATTCTGTTACGAGCAATCGCCTAGTGTTCCTCTTTGCCTTTCAATCTTGGAGATACACAATGACCCTCAAAGATGCGCTAAATATCTTTTAACACTCTCAGATAAATTATTCACAGCGATAACCCCCAGAAGTTCGGGGAAAGTTAACCCTGAAGTGGATTACTCTTTGGTTCTTAGGTATTTTTAAGACCACCAAACTAGAGGTGTGCGGTTAACCGTTTCAATCGAATAATTCGATCGAATACCGAACCGAATAATTCGATTCGGTATTCGATAAGCCTATTTTCACTATTCGATTCGAATATCGAATACCGAACTGACTATTCGGTTAAAGTTCGACTACCATAAATTTAGGTCCTTGACACCTTATTTAAAAAAATATCATCCCAATTTTTTTTGTCTCCCATCAAAAACTACCAGCAAGTGAATAGGAAAATTTTAAGAAATACTTGACCACCAATGAGGAGAGGTATTTTGAAATTTATGAGCTTCTAAATGTTCTTCTCCTTGCTTTGTATTGACTATTGGCGAATGTTAGTGTTACTACCCGATTAACCGCGAATAGTTGGCCTAGTATTCGCGAATATTAGGGTTAAATATTCGCGGTTACTAGGCTTAACTATTCGCGATTAATCGGGAAGGAAAAAAAATTACCAAGGCCCAACTATTCGGTATTCGATTTGGAATAAACTATTCGATTCGGTATTTGATAAGGAAAATTTTTGGTATTCGATAACCGGTTCGATGCCCAAAAAGTGGTATTCGCACACCCCTACACCAAACCCTTCCCCTAGTATTAAAACTGATTTCGTTAACGCTTTCAGCATGATGAGGATGTTATTATTAAGTGCCAAAGTTAAGTTCCTCGAAGCCAAAGACTTAGATGGAGTAGAATGCTACGAAGTTTACAACAGTTTATTAGATTTAGTTAATTTGCTTATAAAGAACGATTGCGCGCATTTAATTCCAACCAAAGGGATTAATAGCAAAGACGCTGTCAGGTATTGAGGAATAAAGTTTCAACCAATCTTGGAATACTTTATCTTAAACAATTTCTACGGTACGATACTTAGACGAATTAGGGATCGCTTATTGGAAGAGGAAAGAATGGCTATTTCCGTAATGGGAGACGAGGGGAAATTTGATTCTAATTTCGAATTTAAACAAGATCGGAGGCAACATTCATTAGCTCTTGAAGTCTCAACCAAATTTGGTTTAGAATGTTCGAGTGTTTTTGCTAGTTGGGGTATGGTTTGTCTTAAAGCCGGTGATTGGATATCTGCCAGGGAAAAATTTGCTTATTGCCTTCAGGTTCGTCAAATTGTTGATTAGTATTTTCATAAGGACATTATTTCTCTCTAAGGGCCCAAGATTCTATGTTATGGTTGAAATGTATGTATGTCCGATTTGGTCAGCCATCCGTCTCATCTCAAGTGGTATAATAATTGTATAGCCTAAACAGAGGCCGAGCGCATTCGCTGCAGAGTAACCCGGCATTGAACATTTTTCCCTCCTTCAAAGATTTCTCACGACAGCTCTTTGTGATTTTTACTAAGCGCGAATTTACCTCTTGTGTCTGAGAGAGCTGAGGGAGTGTCTGGAAATTCTCTTACTTATTTTTTCCCCTCAGTCCTTCCTCTATCGCCTACCCGCCTGTTTTAGTTTGATTCCCAACCGCTTGGGAGCGTTATCTCAGAGCTCGCGTCTAGACCACGACCGGCTTAGGATATCGGTCGTGACTGATTTTGAAAATTATTTTTCTCTCCCGCGAATTTCACGAAAAATTCGGAAGGAGCCCCTATACAAAATCTACGTCACATCTAGCAGAACTAGATGTTTTTGCTAATAGATGCGCTTGGGCCCTTAGAGAGATGATGTCCTTATGGTATTTTCGAACCTTGATCGTAATGAATACAAAATTTCAGAAACCAAAGGATTTGAGTAAAGTTCAGCAAGAAAATCCTTTACTTAAAGAAATAATCAGCAACCTTGAAACATCTTCAAAGGGACAGTATAAAGTAATATGACCATTGACCCTCGTAAACCAATTTTTTTTCTAACAAGTTTAATTAACTTTATTAGTCAGGAACTATTTTAAGTTCGTTAGCATCGTTGAAAAGTATACAAAAGGGTGAAACCAAGTCAAAAATTAAAGAAGAACAAAATCATGTCATGATTGAAGAATGCGCCTACTATCTTAACAAATACGGTTGTCATATGTCCATTGTGTGTTTTTACCAGAAACACGGCATGTTTACGGAAGCTTTAAAATATATTTTAGAAAAGGTTGGAAATGAATTAAGTTAAGCATATTTGTTATAAAACTCGGTTCTTTTATTTCAGTCTTGCGATACTGATGTGTTTTTCAATGGGCTTCTGACACCTTCAGTCAAAGTGGCGCAACTCGGTGTCTTATTGAGACAATTGCAGTCAAATGACGCGTCTTTGGAGAAATGGTGGCCGTTTTTAATTTCCACCTGCGTGCAATTGCAACAGCAGAATTTGTTTCACGTCCTTCATAAGATTCAAATCTTTATGGAAGTAAGTTAATTAATTAATTAACTTCATTCATATCTCTTAAATTAATAAATGGTTTTCTTACAAACTAACGATATATTTTAAGGACTACATTCGTTCTGGAATGACTAGTATTAGATTCTATCAAATGCCAGCTAGAGATTACGGAACACTTTTTGAACGTTTACATCATTTAACTAAAGCCAGACACAACTTTGAGGAATATTTGAAAAACAAAGTCAATGAAACGAATCTGAAGAAGAAAATCTTGAAATTGCCTCCACCGGCGGTTCAAGCGTACGTTTCTTTATTGCCTACTTAACAATGGTAGATTATCAGGGGTGTGCGAGTACCCGTTAAGTTCGAGTACTCGGTTCGAGTATCGAGTCGATACTCGATAACAACACATTGAGATACTCGAGACAGATTCGAGTAGCTTTTTAACATCTTAAATACTCGACAAATACTCGAGTCCGAGGCTTACAACTATAGCAGACGATGAGTTCATGAGCATTTATTTTGAAAATCACCTGTTCAATGTTTAATTGATCATTAACAATCTTTTTGAACTAGTTCGATATTAGATAATTGAAAATCTTCGTTATTTTCAAGAAATTTACAAAATTGCTACTCGACAAGTCAATATTTGAGACTCGATAATTACTCGAAAGAAGCAAAATTTGACCTATCTAAATACTCGATACTCGAAAGTATTTTTGAGACTCGGCTCGATACTCGATAAGAAATTAGTTTCGATACTCGGACTCGGCTCGAAAACGAAAAAACGGGACTCGCACACCACTGTAGATTATACCATTATAATATTATAATTTTGTTACAGTCATATCGAAACGCTGGTTCTTCAAACTGAAATAACGAGATATCTCCATCATTGCGAAGAGAATAATATCCTGGATTTGAATTTAGAAGAGTTTGAAATGGAGATAGTCTCGAGTTTCCCCAAAGAACGTAAACCGTTATGTCCTCCAACTTTATTTGATAGTAAAGCTAGAAAAATCGCTCTGACAGTTGCTGTAACTCTATTTATTTTTAATGGGTAGCGGATTTAAATTGTTTTATTAATGATCTTTCTTTAATATTTAGTTATTGCTTCTTGGTTTGGTCGAAGTTGAAGGTTTGATTCTAGGGGTTAAAGTCATTCAAGCTCACCAACTGGACGGAGACCAAATTTGCTCTATTTTGGGGCCTTACGTCATCAAATTAAATAAAACGGCGGAGATTGTCAACTTAGTGAACTATTTACGCATGTCTCCCATAAAGGACAAGCTAAATTGCGATGAAATGATTCAATCCTGCATCCAAGTATTGTCTTTATTGCCAGGAAAGAGCCGAGAAATTGAAACCCTCGTTAAACTACTAACTAGCGACGTTTCTAAAGTAAGATAATTAATTATAATTTATAACTTGTTTAATTTCCAAATCAACTGGTAATAATAAATAATTATTTTTTTTACTTTAGATTAATTGCTATATAATGTGCAATAAGCTTAAGTCCGCTTATCTTTTAGGTATGCCGGTATTACTATTATATTAATAATTATTAATTAAGTTAACTAACATTACGTAATTTATGATTTTAGCTATAAGATTAGAAAGAGTCTATGATATTAAAAGAATTCAGCAAGCCGCGCTTGAATGTGGCCAAGACGCTGTCGCTAGCATCTGTGAAAAATGGCTACAACATAAAGAACGAATGCCTCGTTAAGGGAAAAAAGGTAGCGCTGGGCGAGTATAGAGCACAAAAGAAACATTTCCTAGATAAGTATCATTCGCAGTTAAGTTGAGCTTCAAGTATTTGGGCTGGGTAATTAATACTCGCGGGTATTTGAGCGTCGGTAATTAATACTCGCGGGTATTTGAGCCTCGGTAATTAATACTCGCGGGTATTTTGGCCTCGGTAATTAATACTCGCCTGTATTTGAGCCTCTGTAATTAATACTCGCCTGTATTTGAGCCTCGGTAATTAATACTCGCCTGTATTTGAGCCTCGGTAATTAATACTCGCCTGTATTTGAGCCTCGGTAATTAATACTCGCGGGTATTTTGGCCTCGGTAATTAATACTCGCGGGTATTTGAACCTCGGTAATTAATACTCGCCTGTATTTGAGCCTTGGTAATTAATACTCGCCTGTATTTGAGCCTCGGTAATTAATACTCGCGGGTATTTGAGCCTCGGTAATTAATACTCGCGGGTATTTGAGCCTCGGTAATTAATACTCGCGGGTATTTAAGCCTATAGTACTGGACAGGAGTTATCTTAACCTAGTATTCGCGGGTGTTTAAGCCTAGTAGTATTCAACTAGCATTCGCGAGTATTATTAATTATAAAATTAGATGACTTAATCATTACTAGTTGATACAGATAATTGGACCTAGTTTATATTTCTAATGGAACTCGAGTCGTTAAATGAGTAACAAAACCGAACAGAGTACTCGCCCAGTGCCATGATAAAGGGTATTACTATTACTATTACATTATTATAGAAGCCAATATATTTTTCTTTTCGTGTTAACTGTCGTTTTTTTTTTGAGAATATTTTTAGAAAGATTTACTCTTATAATCTTATAAAAATAATTAATAATAATAGTAGCTAGATTAATTGATAAAGTGCTTTTATTTGCAAGTTCTTTTTCACATAAAAACGTAACACTTCCAAGCCTGTGATATAAAACAATAATATTACTATGAAAAAAAAAAACGAAGTACAAAATAAGTTATTTTTGAATCAAACAATAAATTAAATTCGATCCAATTTCGTAACAATGACAGTTCTGATTGTTTGATCAAAAGATCCACAAACACCCAACCCAATTTTGTCTTTGTTCCAATCAAAACAACCAATGGGTTGAGGTGACATTTTTAGAGACTGTAATTTGGTTAAATTTCCAACTATCCCCTCTTCTTGATCATCTGAATCTTTCATCTTTCTCTTATCAGGATAATTACTGTAATTAATTACGCAAATTATTAATTTAGAATAATAACGTGATATGTTTTTAATCACGTACTATTTCCATAAAATGAGGGACCCATCCCCTCCGGAACTAGCAAAGATATCACGATTCTGCGGAAGGTGTTTAACACACCAAATAGTGGACTTGTGAGCCTAAATGTTGCCATATTAACAAAATTAATTTTATAAATACAATAACAGAAGTGAGATGAGACTAGAAGTGAAGGGCTCTAGCACTGGTAATAGATCCTGGCACTAGTGAACAAATTTGAGGATTTTATGCCCCTTCCCACGCGCCTACACTAGAGGGAAAAAAATTGGCCGAGTTCCAAAAACATTTCCTACCCCCTTCCCCTCAACCTAAAGCCGAGGAACACGGACGCGGGTGCTTGAATCTAGTTCGGCCGTCTACCGCCGCGAGCGTCTCACGTTTTGGAGGGGAAATTCTGAAACCGCCACCAGAGGGCCAACCGTTGGTGTGTTATCAAGAATATTCACTTTCGCCAAGTGAATTAAGAATTTGGTTAGCTCAGTACTTCTAGTCCCTTATCTCACTTCTGACAATAATAATCTAAGAAGAAATTATTGTATTTATAACCTCTACTGTCAAGGAAGTGAATCCTTTTTTAGGATGGAGCGTTCTTAAATCATAAACACTCATTTTGGATTCTAAAGCTGTCACAACCATTTTATTCATTTCAATATCTTTGCGGTCAAATTCAATGCTGCAAACCTTGATGTAAAAAAAATATGCTTTTATTCCGTTTTATTATCATTTATTCATTTTCTATAGGGAGAGAGCAGAGGGATGGATGCATTTTAAGATTTAGAATGGTTTTTCCGCTCTCCCTCAAAGTGGTGGAGTGGGAATTATAGTTCAGGCTTTGTTTGAATTATTTTACGCGCCTTGATAATATTTAATTTTCATATAGGTAATTAACCTTAAAGGGAGGGTGAAGTGGAAAATCAAGTGATTTTTTATCGATTCTTCTACTAATTATAAGACCAGCCTGCATAGTGAAACATCCAGGAAATACCAATTCCGAATGATTTTAAAATTCAAATTAGGTTCAGATTTTAAGGATAATTTTAAAGAAGGTCCTCCGACCAATCGCGTAACGCTCTGCCTTTTTGTTAACAAAATTCTCGTGGCACGCGCCATGCGTAAAGAAATTTATCACGAGATTTGATAAAATTAGGCGCGCGACGTGACAATCGTGGCGCGAGACATGGAACGTGCCGAGATAATTTTGTTAACAAAAAGGCAGGGCGTTACGCGATTGGTCGGAGGACCTTCTTTAAAATTATCCTTAAAATCTGAACCTAATTTGAATTTTAAAATCATTCGGAAGTATTTCCTGAATGTTTCACTATGCAGACTGGTCTTATAATTAGTAGAAGAATCGATAAAAAATCACTTGATTTTCTACTTCACCCTCCCTTTAAAGGAAAAATTCAGATAACATAACATTATCCTTTAGAAAAACGGCCTTTTTCTAAATATAAAAGCAAAAATATATTAAAAAAAATTAAATTATCTCTTATTCCAAATAATTAGCATTTAATTTGTCTTAAAAACGAGGTCTACTGCGCCGCCATTGATTTAATGGCGTCTGCAAGCCCGAACCACTTACCCCTACCTGATTGGTTGAATTCTCACAGGCTGAGAGAGATAAGGGTATGATTTGAGTTTTATTAGGGGAGGTTTTTCATGATCATCCCTTCACCCACTCCACATAGGTGTAGAAATTACCCCATTTTCAATGTTAGTTTCCCATAGAACACTCATAGTTCTCAAGTCAAACATTTTGATATCTCCATTGTCATAACCAGCACAAACCCGCCTGTCTTCTGCAGAATGAGAGTGACCTATGAAAGAAATTATAGGTTATCATTCGTTAAATTCTACAGGGTGTTATAGAATTAAAGTTGTTGTCTCCCTCTACTCATACTGGGTACATTATTTACCAAATGTAACGGTCCAACAATCCCTTTTTGCTTCACCCTCTAATGGCTCCATGGTGGCAACTGGAGTGGTTTGGCGAACATCCCATACTTTGACAGCTCCATCTCGACTGCCAGTTACAATTTCTGGAGCACCCGCTCCAACATTTAAGCCTCCAACTCCATCAATTGAGTTTATAATTTTAGCATGCGCGTTGACTGAGTATACTGGATTTTTCGTGTTTTGTAGATCCCTAATTGATTTGATTGAAACAGTTAGTTTCAATTATTTTTAGCTTTTGCGTAAGATCTGGTTGGTAACCAAGTTTGTAATTTTCCATTGAAACAGCCTGTAGCTAGGTGTCTTTGCTCGTAACTAGAAGCTCCAAATGTACCACACTTAAAAGCCACAGATTTCTCATTCTTCAATTAAGATTTGAAGGTCAAAGTACTTGAGTATTAATTTAATCACGTGCCATTAATGTTAAGGGAATTTTGAAGAATAGTACCTGCACCTCCAATTTTTTTTTTGTTTTAGACTCGTTAGACCGTAAAAAAAAATATGGTGCTAAAATTTTTTGGCGCAAATGATTATTAACGGTAGAAAATCAAATTTTAAAAATCGTGTAAAAATAGCAGGAAATTAAAATATGACATGTTTACCAAGTGATCTAACCTAACCTAACCTAACCCAACCTAACCTACGGCACTGCCATATGTATAATACTAATTACTACCCTTAATTATCGTTTGCGCTTATTATAATGATATGCAATGAATAGAGTAAGGTGTGAGCTTTCATTTGGTATATATTTTATTATATTTCGGGGTGCAGGTACTATTCTTCAAAATAGTCAAGGTTAATTACCTCTAATATTAAATTAAGTTCGCCTTTACGAAGTTCGTATATATGAAGAGCACCTGCACTGCCCCTTGAATAAGTTCCTAAAACAACAATTTTGGCACTGGATGGAATCCATTTTGTGTCAAATACGGTAAATTGAACGGTTTTAGAAGCGTGCTCGACAATTTGAGGCATGTCAAATGCCATTTTAAATTTTTAAAGCTCAATTTCACGAACTTTTTCCAAACTGAAACTGCAACTGCGAAGTCACGAATGTCAAAAAACGCAATGAGGATAGTGGATTGCCTTCTTGAATGAATAGTACAACTGTCGTAATTTCGCCTACTTTGCCATGATTGGCTGAGTTGTTGGAAACTCCTCCCATTATGAGGTCAAGTTGAAGGCGAAATGTACTTTGGTTTGTAAGCTTTCAGTTATATAGTTTTTGCGTATAATTCCAGTGGAAAACGTCAGTCGTGATAACACCAAAAGCTTCAAGCAAACTGTGTATTAAATATGCATAAAGCGGAAAACATTTTTTTCTCATACTTTAACGATTTCGTTTATATTTTTTTCAAATTTGGCGGTATCTCCTGATTTAACATTTGAAACCCCGTAGTGTGTCACGTGACAAGATACCTAAGACATTTTTTCAAAATGGCGAATTTGGGGGGTTTCCGATTAAAGTGTGTTAACGGGATTTAGCTGGTTTTAGACCGTAATTAGTCATGATAATTAGGTAAAAAACGTTCGTGATCGAATCAAGAACATTTAAAAGAGAGATTTATTAGCGTAAGTATGGCTTTGGTCTGTTAATCTTGATTTTTACGGGGTGTCGATCTTCGGGGTCCGACGGCGACGATGCGTTTGGGGGGGATTGCCGTTGATCTTCTGCATTGTTGTTGACTGTCTGTTTATAAAAAATTTAGCCTGATTTTCCTAGGCCTACTTCTATAGTAATAAATCCGTGAAGCTTAGGTTCGAGCCACTATTTTTAGACGTTTAGGTTTAATCGGCGCTACTTTTACACAATTTTATAACGACGTGTTTTTATTTTAGAAATGATTGAAATCATTGATTGACTGCTATAGACCTAGTTTCCAATATAAGCATCACAGGCTTTCCCAGCACTAAATGTATAACCATAAATAGATGTTCGTTCAGATAGATTATCTACTGTACTTCCTACGATGCCATTGTAATTTTGTCATTAATTTATGCATACATCTGAAATGATGCAAAAATCTGGAAGGATTACAATTGGTGAAGAATCAATGCCTAGTAGACATACACATAGTTTTGGTAGAATTCATGGCACGTGATGGATTTGTCATTTTTTGACTTATTACCCTGATTTTAGAATTTGCCAGGGATGTAATCTATGAATACGTAAAAATTGGGCAGTTGTCCTCTTTTAAATTGGGTCAAGAAGTGACCATTATGGCTGATACTCGGAGACGTGTAAAATTATATGCCTTGAATGCCGAACGTCAGTGGGATGATAGAGGCACGGGCCATGTTTCCTCTTCTTACGTTGAAAAGCTTAAGGGCATGTCTTTACTGGTTAGGGCGGAATCAGATGGTACGTTAATGAGAGAGTGGTAGTGTTAAACCCTTTAAAAACCATATTGTTGCGTTGTAGGGAACATTTTGTTAGAATCAAAAATTCAACCAGATACAGCGTATCAGAAACAACAAGAAACCTTAATAGTATGGTCTGAAGGCGATAACTATGATTTAGCTTTGAGCTTCCAAGAAAAAGCGGGCTGTGACGAGATTTGGGAAAAGATTTGTCAAGTAATTATCCAACCTTACCCGCTGTTAGAATGGATTTTGGTTTCACGCAGTATCTTTAACAGGTTCAAGGGAAAGATCCATCTGTGGAAATTACCCAAGATATTGTAGAAGAATCGGAAGACGAACGTTTTGAAGACGTGTCAGACACTGCTCCTCCGATAGAACTTCCTCCTTGTGAACTCGGGCGCTTAGAAGAAATTAGTGAACTAATTAGCACGTGTTTACCTTCTCCCATTAGAAGAGAGAAACTCGCAATGGCGATAGAAACTGAAAGTTACGTAAAAAAACTTCTTGAAGTGTTTCACGTTTGCGAGGATTTAGAAAATTTGGACGGGTTACATCAGTTATATGACATTTTTAAGAACCTCTTTTTACTGAATAAGAATGCTTTGTTCGAGGTAATGTTCTCCGATGATGTCATATTTGACGTAGTGGGAGTGTTAGAGTATGATCCGGGTTTAAAAGTACCTAAAAGACATCGCGAATATTTGAGAGGTGTTTCGCGGTTTAAAGAAGTCGTTCCCATTGCCAATCAAGAATTGGTGAACAAGATTCATCAAACTTACCGCGTACAATACATTCAAGATGTTGTGCTACCCACACCGTCGGTGTTCGAAGAAAATATGTTATCAACTCTTAGTTCATTCATCTTTTTCAACAAGGTTGAGATTGTCTCCTTACTACAGGTTGGCTATCTCTAAAGTTTAGACGTTTTTCGCTGGCTCGGATTGAGATTGAATATGTACGTAACCTTCTTTCTTTTTAACCCTGTTGAAGGAGGACGAAAAATTTTTAGCAGAGCTCTTCGCCCAGTTAACGGATGATGCCACTGACGATGAAAAAAGAAAAGACCTGGTCTTGTTTTTAAGAGAATTTTGCACGTTTTCTCAAACTCTTCAACCTCAGAGTCGAGAATCGTTCTTCAAATCTCTCTCCAACCTTGGCATTTTGCAAGCGTTAGAGATCACATTGGGGATGGATGATCTGACCATTAAGTCCGCGTCCGTTGACATTTTGTCCTACATTGTGGACTACAGTCCGTCCATGGTTAGAGAGTACGCTCTGCAACAGGTCGCCACGCAAGACGAGGACCAGTTAATTATCAATATTATCATTGAACAGATGATTTGCGACTCTGACCCTGGTGCGATGAAAGATATATTGCGTATCTCATTCTCTAAGCCACTTACGCCTCGTCTTTTTTGTCCTTTAGAATTAGGGGGTGCTGTACAGCTATCCGGTATTTTGAGGCTTTTGCTAGATCCTGAGAATATGATGGCAACTGTTAATGTAGTTGTAATATTTTTATCTGCTTTTCTTTCATGGGTTAACGCGGAAATTAATTTTAAATTTCTTTTAAAATTTCAGAAATCCGAGAAAACTGATTTCTTAAACTTTTTTTATAAGCATTGTATGCACGTTTTAATAGCCCCAGTTTTAGCCAACACTGCGGAGGATAAGCCGAGTAAAGGTAACTTTAAAAGAAGAAGAAAAAATAGAGGTGGAATTCATAAACGTCGGACGCAACGCAATTTAGTACAGGCGAAGGCAGGGCGTCGTTCGCACACGCCCTGCCTTTGCGTGTACTAAATTGGGTTGCGTCCGACGTTTACGAATTCCGCCTTTAAACGTTGTATTAAAGATTAATTTGATATTTCTCTTCAAGCAGAAGACAGTCAGACTGCGCAGCTTTTAGGTTTGATCCTTGAGCTGTTAACGTTTTGCGTTGAACATCATACGTATCACATAAAAAACTACATTCTCCATAAAGATCTCCTTCGCAGGATATTAGTTCTGATGAAATCTAAGCACACTTTTTTAGTTCTATGTAAGACGTGACGAGTCGCTTTTTCTGTAGGTGAAATTAAATTAAACTCACTCGTCTTTGTTTATTTCCAAAAAAAAAAAGGCGCGTTACGTTTTATGCGAAAGATCATCAATTTGAAGGATGAATTTTACAATCGTTACATAGTTAATGGGAATCTTTTTGCCCCCGTAATTGATGCCTTTAGACGGAACTCCGGTCGATACAATCTTCTAGATTCTGCCGTTGTTGAAATGTTTGAATTTATAAAAGTGGTAATAGATAACGTTATATATTTTCCCCGGATTTTTGAAATGTTTTTGATTTTTTTTTTTTTATTGACTAAAAATGTTTTTTTTTCCCATTTAAATTAGGAGGATGTGAAATCCCTTTGCACTCACGTTGTAGAGAGGTTTGGCAAAATATTAGACAAAGTGGACTACGTTCAAACTTTCAAATCTTTACGTCTAAGATACGAACAGCATCAAGATCGGATGAAAGAGCGACCTCCCATAGTTGACGGGTATTTGACGCACTTTTTTTTTTTTTTTTTTGTAATCCTCCTTATACAAAAGTGCTAATTTTTTTAATTATAATTGCAGAGTGACTTCGATATTAAGAAACAATCATTTTAGACGAGATCCGAGGCAGTTAGACGAAGATGAAGAAATGTGGTTTAATGAAGATGACGAGATGGAAGATGGAGAACAAATTGGTGACCCCTTAAACAAAAAGCTTGATGACGAGTTTGAATTTGGGAAAATACTTGATAAACGAGGTATATTTATTAAATGACGTTTAACACTTTGTGTGACTTTGTATCTTGCCATGGGGTGATGGGTAATCTGAAAGAAATCGACGCCCGAACTGTGGCACAGCTCAAGTCGGGTGGGACTCCAAAAAAGGGGGGATGAATAGGAGGACTCAATTTTAATTGGTTCGTCTGTAGCATACTGGGAAATAGCACACTTCCTCTGGTCCAAAACCAGTTTATTAATTGCTTGGACTAGTTTTTTAATTCAAGAAGTGGGGGTTACTGGTCCTCGGGACCAGTTTATTAATTGCAAATCTATTGGAGAACAAAGGCTGGGACCAGTCCGGAGACCAGTTTATTATTTAGGACACTAGGGGGGGTCACTGGTCCCAAGGACTAGTTTAAAAAATATCCTTATTTCCCAGACTGGTCTGTAGCCCTTAGCCAATTACCATTGAGTCCGATTATTCCTCCCCCATTTTTTGGTGTCCCACCCAACCTGAGCTGTGCCACAGTTAGCGCGCCGATTTCTCTCAGATTACCCATCATCCCTCATGATAGAATAGAATAGAAAACAATTTGAATTTTGCCCTGAAATTAATTATATATCTTAGCAGTAAGAGACGCTGATGGAAAGGAAAACGTGAAAGCGGTTCACACAAAGCCCGCCTCACCTGTGATACACAAGCGAAGTCCTTCCTCTCCAAACAATTCCGCATCCATCGTTACTACTGTGGAAGTGAAATCCTCAGCGCTTCCTAGAAAAGTCAGTATTAAGAAACGATCTAGGCTTACTTTACCTTCGAAAAGAAAAAACAGAAACGCGACGCGTCATTTACATTTTTACTTGAGAGAAATACTTTGAAATTACTATAGGGATTGGTAGATTATCCAGACGAAGATTCGGACGAAGAAGAAGAACAAGATGACGAGAATCTTCCTGTTTCAAAACGTCCACGCTTATCATCATCGTAGCAGTGAATATTCTCTCTCATTCTCTTCAAATAAAACAAAAAAAAAAAGTGAAAACAGATAAAAAAAAATAACCATTTCCTTGGGTCACTCATTTGTGCGTGTGACTTTTTTAAAAAAAAACCAACCAACAGAATGGAAGATGAAATAAAACTCATTTAAATTTAAACAATTTAAATACATTGGGACGGGAGCCTTGGCCTGACTAAGAAAACAATTCAATTTAAAAAACAAAAAAGACAGCGGCCTTATTATAAAAAAAAATAAACCCACAAAAACTTATTTAAGAAGAAGAGGGGGGAAATTTTCTTCGGAACTTTTCCGTTTTCTTTTCATTCGGTATTTTTTTTTTTAGGTTAATAAGAAAACAAAAATACTTTTCACACATTTAGGTGCAAAAACGAAGGTGACATTTTTACTTTCAAAGTGACTGCGTTTAAAAAAACAACAATTCGGAAGTGTTTTTATCATCAAGAATATGTTACTTTAAACGAACATCGGATGATCGGACGGAGCACGTAACAGAAACTTTAAAAAAAAAAAGGGAAATTATTTTTTTTTTTTTTAAATTGTGTGTTTTGCAAATGAAAAAAAAATAAAATAAAGGATTGGACTCGAGACTAAGGTTTTTGGGCCCAGATAAAGAAGAAGATGAAGATAAACTGTTCATTTTTTTAAAGAAAGAAAGAAATAAATAAAAAAGTAGAACTGAACTTCCGGTGGAACAGTAATTATAAATAGGATCCGAAACGCCTGTGTTTTTATTATTTAATTTTTTTTTTTTTGAATAATTATTATTAGCCTAACCTTACCTCTCGTTCTCGTTAAAAGGGGGGGAGGGGGTTATCTAATTAATTAATTAATTAATTCGATTATAAATTAAAAATCTTAATATTAATTAGCTTTAATTTGTAACAAACAATCTTCAAATTTCAAAATAAAATATTTTTATCTTTTTTTTTTTTTTGAAATTAACGGGAAACAATATACTTAAAGAAAGGAGAGCCATTTTTGTTAAACAGCTAAAAAAAAACTATTTGTTTTTCCGTTTCTTTTGTTTTAATAAATAAATAAACCAATGAACTTTAGATACAAAAATATTAGAAATTGCGAAATATATAATGAATTAATTTTTCATTCAAAATCAGCGGCGTTTCTATCGGAAGATATTTATCATTATTATTATAGGTAGGCATATAAATTGAATTTGTTGACCATGGTGCGAGTAAATGTACAAATGTTTAAAAACCTGACGGATACTTCATGGTTATTTATCAGTGGTGTGCGAGTCCCGTTTTTTCGTTTTCGAGCCGAGTCCGAGTATCGAAACTAATTTCTTATCGAGTATCGAGCCGAGTCTCGAAAATACTTTCGAGTATCGAGTATTTAGATAGGTCAAATTTTGGTTCTTTCGAGTAATTATCGAGTCTCAAATATTGACTTGTCGAGTAGCAATTTTGTAAATTTCTTAAAAATAACGGAGATGTTCAATTATCTAATATCTAACTAGTTCAAAAAGATTGTTAGTGATCAATTAAACATTGAACTGGTGATTTTCAAAATAAATGCTCAAACTCATCGTCTGCTATAGTTGTAAGGCTCGGACTCGAGTATTTGTCGAGTATTTAAGATGTTAAAAAGCTACTCGAATCTGTCTCGAGTATCTCAATGTGTTGTTATCGAGTATCGAGTCGAGTACTCGGCTCGATACTCGAACCGAGTACTCGAACTTAACGAGTACTCGCACACCCCTGTTATTTATTTATTTATTAAAATTTTTAATAAATAAATAACCATGAAGTATCCGTTACGTTACGTTTTTAAAAATTTGTACATAGGTAGGCAGTTTCAAATGGTAACAAAACATACATACATACGATACAAAAGCATTTTTCTTTTCTCCCCCTCCAACATTTTCTAATATTTTAATTCATAAGGTCCAGAGTCGTTGGTTCCGCGCCGCGCCACGCCGCGTTTAGACAAAATATTAAGGAAAAAAAATAAACGTGTAAATTGTGCGTGTACATAAGTATATATATATATATTATATATAACAAAAAGTAATGAAGAGAGAGGGAGAGAGACAACATTGCCTTGCGTTTAAAAGAAAAATTTAATTAGTTGAGTCTAAAATGAAGAAAGAACGTAAAAATTACAGCAGTGCGCGCGTGTTTATATCGTAATACAATTGCCAGAATGCTTTACATGATATGCCACTTAGAATTAGAACTTCGGTTGTTTTTAATTTGTTTTCCTCGGTAGATTAGAGAAAATGTCTTCTGTATCTTGTGAATAGCCGAATGAATATTATTTTTTTTTTCTTAATATTCTTTGTTATATATATATATATATATATTTAGTTGAGGAAAGAAAATAAAACTAAAACACAGTCCATATTCTTTACACTGAACTTAAAATAACCCCGTTGTTTTTACTTCAATGGCTACGTTATTATAATACAGATTTACTTAGCGTTAACCACAGTTTACTGCTCCGAAACCGAAAGTCTGGCATTTTGAATGTTTTAACACTAAACAAAAACGCTGAAACCTTAATTCTCCCTAATTTAATTGCAATTTAATTTAATGATCGTGGTCTTCTCTTCCCCCCCCCCCTCAGAATATTTTTCGTCATACTTAAGGCATAACTCTCGATCGGAACACTCGTGATTTACTTTTTGAGAAATGGATTTACTTAGCGTTAACCACAGTTTAGGGCTCCGAAAGTCTGGCATTTTGAATGTTTTAACACTAAACATAAACGCTGAAACCTTAATTCTCCCTAATTTAATTGCAATTTAATTTAATGATCGTGGTCTTCTCTTCCCCCCCCCCCTCCCCCCCTCAGGATATTTTTCGTCATATTTAAGGCATAACTCTCGATCGGAACACTCGTGATTTACTTTTTGTTGAGAAATGTAATTCGATTTAGCTTGAAAGATTGATTGGTTTGAAACTCATTTTTGTAATTAAAACTCAAGTTAATTAATTACAAAGAACAGAGGCTGGAAATATACATTTAGAAATAACATAAAATAAAATAAAATAAAATACCGTATCATAGTCGATAAAAAAAGTACATAATAAAGTAAACAAAAAATTCAAATAAACATAAAAAAACCGGACTGTAATATTTTTATACAACCTTTTGTGTACAAAAACAAAAAACAAATCTCCTTCAGAAATTGTAATTTAAAAAGAAAACAGTTTAAAAAAAAAATAATATTTACGCCACCATAATGCTATAAAAAATAATAAATTTAAACCATGAAATGAAACCCAAAAAATATATATATATATAAATAAATTAAATAAATAATTAATTAATGCTTTTGAAATTTTCCATTTAATGAAAATGACATTGAATTAAAACTTTGAAAGAAAAAAAAATAGACTTTTTAAAACAAACAAACAAACAAACAAAAAATAATATTCTACTATAAAAAATCTTGAGCAATGATATAGTTATATAAATTAAGTAAAAAATCATCCTAATTAATTATTACCTACTATCCCTGATTTTATTTTAATTTTAATTTTAATTTCAATTAAATTATGAATAATTGAAGAACTCTAATTATGAAAGAAGAAGAAAATTACATTTTTTTAATTTAAGCTGTTTAACAAATGACTGTCGTTTTTATTTTATTTTTCCGTAAAATAATAATTAATATTTGTAAATTTTAAATTTCATCAAATTTATGATGTAAGAAGAAGAAGAGAAAAAGCAAACTAAAATGTTTAAAAACAAATGACAACAACAACAACAACAACAAAAACTAGTATTTCATTCTATTAAAAAAAAAAAAAAATATGGTCATGCTCACAGGTAGGGTTTTGTGTATGTAGATCATTGCCCATATTAAGGTGTTGTTCTTTTTATTGAATAAAAAGTGGTTGTTTAAATAATTTGACAATACCGTTGCCGATTTGCCGCTGCGAAATATCTATTAACACGGTTAAAGGATGAATAATAATAAATATTTAAATCGATTTATTTTAATACAATAATATCAAAATCATTAAAGGAAAAGGTCAGGCAACACATGATATCTTATTACAATACAATTAGTACATTTAATTAGTCTTAAAAATAATCAAGAACTACTGCGCCATCCGCCATTGTTTTAGTGGCGTCTGCTAAATCGAACCTCTTACCCCCACGGGATTGGTTGAATTCTCAAAGGCTGAGAGAAGTAAGAGATTCGGTTTAGCAGACACAACTAAACCAAGAAGTGATATCTAGTTTATTAGGGAGAAGTTCTAAGATGTCTAAGTATTCGCGCGCCATAGTCCCAGTCCCCCTTTCAAAATACAAGGGGGGACGTAAAAGGAGGCCGGGCTATTTCGCCTCTCCTCAGTCGGAAAATACAAGTAATTTTCGTCATTCGCGTCGTCGCGCTGACGTGAGTTTTCAAGAACCAATGAGATGCTGGTTGTAATTTAGAGACGGGGATTGACTCCGGACCTACGTTTGGACTGGAGATAGAGCTAGAAATCTGGCGAATTTATACTTTCTCCCTAATAAACTAGATATCACTTCTTGGTCAGGCAACATATGATCTCTTATTACAAAATAATTAACATTTAATTAGTCTTAAAAACCAAAGAACTACTGCGCCATCCGCCATTGGTTTAGTGGCGTCTGCTAGTCCGAACGTCTTACCCCCACGGGATTGGTTGAATTCTCACAGGCTAGGAAGTGTAAAAGGTTCGGTTTAGCAGACGTCACTAAAGCAATGGCGGATGGCGCAGTAGTCCTCGTTTTTAAGACTAATTAAATGCTAACTATTTTTTTAATAAGATATTATTGGAATATGCGAAGTTTGAAACTTTGAACAACTATATAAAATTAACTGAATAATAAAAACGGTTGTAATCAGAGGTCAAGTGTTAATTTGTCAGGCACTTCTGAAAAACCCCAAATCATGTTTTAAAATAATTTCAATTAGTAAGTTTAGTTTAGTACTTCTTTATTTGCATTTCTAAGATACATTTTATTTTTGGGAAATATTTTGTATTAAGTGAAATTATCCGCCATTTTATTATAATATAATTATTTTTAATTTATTTTAGTTTTAGAGAATGATATAATAGTTTTTAATTTCAATTAGTGCGTGGGGATTATTAATTATTATAAGAAAGACACTCTTTTAATGAAAATAACAATTAACAATATGATATGAACGGAATTAATTTCTCGATCATTTGGTGTTTCGTTTTTTTAAATGATAATCATGATAAGCTTAATTTTAAATGAGATATATATTAGATTAGTTTAAAAATTCTTTCTAGCCTTTCTTGTGGTGCTCTGAAATTTAAAATGAAATTGTACATTTGGATGGTTGAAGTCGTAACAATTTACGTTATTACTATACTGTCAGTCCATAGCTATATATAGTTGTAGCTATGGTCAGGCGCAGCCAATGGTCAAGTACTTTGGCGTACGTGATTCCTTACCTAGTTGAACGTGCACAGTGCAGCTATCGCCTTTTTTATGCATCTAAAACGATCGTAGTGTTTGTTTAATTTTAAAACGTAATGGTTTAAATTTAAAGTTAAAAAAGAGGAGAATTAATTTTTTAACGCCGCGTATTTAGCAAAGCTAATTAAGTAACCCGGCACAATCATGCGGAACAAAACAATAAGATAAATGTTTAATTAGAAACTAACCAACTACTTCGGCTTTCAATCTAGCGGCTAGTGATCTACGAAAGGCTAAAGTTTTAGGATCCATATCGTGAGATTCGGATGGAGATTCCAAATTTATGACGCTTTTAGCGGCTCTGGCAGTTTTTGGTCGTTTTTCGGTACTCGAATTTTCGTAATTGTTCAATTGCTTCTCTCTTTCTTGTCTTTTTAAGGCTAATAATCGGTCTCTTTGCTTTCGAAGGTATTCCTGGCGTTTTTTCATTTCGTCCGGATTGATCTTCAAACAAGGCGACTGTTAAACATTTAATTCGTCAAATTTTAAAACTAATTTTTACCGAAACTGAGGTGGGAGGTGCGACTGGCGTTGGTTCGGGTTCACTTTCTTCGATACCAATGGAACTCTTCATGGCCTGTAAGTATTTAATTAGTTTTCTTTCGTAAACTGGGTATGGGATGCATCTAGTAGACCTTTTCTAATAAGTCGTGTTCTCTCATCCTTTCAGTTTCCAACCGGCTCTTTTCACCCATTGTTTCTTGAAGAGCTTTCTTGAGTTCAGCTTCCTCTTTTTCCTCCATTTCCTTCATTTCATTATGTTCCTCTAGAGATCTCCTAGAATGGGATTTTATTTAGTTGTTTCCTGAAAAAAAAATGTGTTGATCGAATAATTTTCCCGACTTCAAAACTTCTTCCATCAATTCTTCTTCGTCTTTCAACGGATTAAAGGTATTTTCCGATATAAGAGACTCTGGAACGAGACCAAATTTAGCGGCTAAAAGTTCCAATGCTTGTAGTTGAAGTTCGATATTTTTTTGCGTCATCATTCGCTTGAAGATTTCGTAATCGTCGGCGGCCCAAACTTGCTCAAATAAACTCTGCGGAAAAGGTAATAAGACCAGTAACTCGGCACATTGTTCAGATACTAAACCTGTAACAATATATTTTTGCAGATCACTTTTAGGGTTATTAATTATACCTGGTGAAACTTGGTGTGAATATTTTCAGTTGCTTTACCGCAAGCCTTTTCGAATTGTTCCGGTGAAATACCCAAATCTTCCATGTGACTTCCAAGCATAAAGTCCACCTAAAAAAAAAAAAAAAATAGATATCGTCAGAAGTATATAATACTTCTCTTCGAGAGAAGTGTACCACAAAGCGGGGTAAGTGTAACGTCATTCTTCCCAACATCGTAATATTTGGAGCAAGGTAATTACTAAACCGAATCACATACGCGATAAATAGTTCCCTCATATCATTACTCTTATTAGCGTTTGGCAAGACGCGCTTGTGGATTTTTGTCCCACGTCAAGACGAGGTTTGTGGGATGATTGCTGGGGATTTAGTGCCAAACAATTATAGAATTCACCTTACGGTGCGATGCCCATAAGAAGTTTGATGAGCGGTAAAGCAAACAAAAAGGGTGAGCCTGGGAAGAATGACGTTACATAACTTAAGTATGAAGAGGATACAGAGTGGCATCCTTCTTCTATTATCCCCTTCTGATATCGTACTATAACTTCCAACTTTAATAAATCTGAATGAATGATTTACTGACCAAATTCTTATATTCCTGGTGGATTTTTTGATACTCTTCATCATTTTCTTCTGACGGTTCGAATACTAAGTTAACATAAAAAAAAATCCAATTACTTATGCACGTAGAAAAACAAACTATATATTTTTTACCTATTGATTTTTGTTCAATGAACGTCATTATCGGTATGTTCCATACCGGACCTTTCAGAAAACCAACCAATGAATCAAAAACCCAAATAAGTTGTTCGTTTTCATCGTTTTCTGCCATTTCTTAAAATTATGTTGACTTAACGGGCAGCGAGACTCCCAAATAAAAGTTTCCAGGTATGGCCACTTTCAAGCCACAGGTATTTTGGTGTTAGTAAAAACGCTATAGGCGGTTGCCATAGTAACCATAGTCAAACCAGGTACCATAACAAGACATTCCCACTGCACCTGTATCATTAATTGTTAATGGACCAAAAAGAAACAAAAACGTTTCTTTCCAAGTGAAAAAAAATAAAGAAAACGTTTTGGCTGGCGGCACACCTATGTTAAGTTGGCCCTTGAATTTAATTCTTCGATACACCTTGTCTCTTTCTAAACACATGCAGTCCTTATCTATTTTTATCCGTCATATACTTAAGGGTATTATAATGTTTTGTATAATGTAAAAATAGATTTGTTTGGGTATTAGAGAAAAACTTGGCAATGTTCACTAAGTTTTTAAAACCTCGTGGTGTATCTCATTTAAATTTGGCGCCAAAGTTTTACGTTTCGCGCCCCCTGTTGAAATAGGCATTCTTATTTAGAGTATATTTTCGATTAAAGTTTTATTGAGTATTTATTTATATGCTTAGTAATCATTAATCAAGTAAATTATATTTTATCTTCGAAATTTATATATATTTAGTTCAAAAATCGGCAATGTTTTGAACGGTGTACCAACGTAAACAAACCCACGTGTCAGGTAAGGTTAAAGGGCTTGTCATTTTCGGCCTACTCGCTTTCAACGCCCCCTTACGGTTCCGGAATTTCGCCTACCATTTGGTTGACGCGTTTTTGAAGTGAGTTTTTAATTGACTTAAACCATAGTAATTAAATACTTTATATTGATATTTTTGTTCATTAAGGTGTTGTTTTTACTTGTTCATATTTCCAACTGCAAAAAACTGATATATTCTTCCATAATGAGTGCTAAATCTGATGTAAATAAATGGGCTTTATTTCAAGGCCATTTTTTTATTTTTATTTTTATAAAATTTGCATCACGTTTGAATGTGATGCAACTTTGACTTTGACTTTCTACGTAATTATCTTATCATGTTCTAAATTTTAGAATTCAAGGGAAAGTGAGGGAGATGACCCTGGGGAGCAAGATGATTCTGGAATGAGTGAGTTTGTGTTAATTTAATTAAAATTATTAATGTTTTTATAAGTTGTTAATAAATAATAATTAAAATAATTTTGTTATTTTAAGTCAACATGTTACAGCAACTGTTTGCTAGAAGATTGAACCTTGGACCAAGTTCCGATGAGAAATTAGAGAAGGTTTTAAATGAATTGACTCTTGATGGAGTTGTGGAGTTCATGAAAAGTGAAAAATGTAACTATGTTATAATTATTTCAGTGTTCGTTTTGATAACATTATACTTTATAGGCAAAAATGTAATTGTAATGGTTGGTGCTGGAATATCAACATGTGAGAACTTTATTAAATTACCCAATTTTAAATTCAAAACTACTTTTATTATAATTAATTTCTGAGTACTTTATAGCTGCTGGGATACCAGACTTCCGTTCACCTGGTAGTGGACTATATAATAATCTACAAAAGTACAATCTTCCATCTCCTGAAAGTATTTTTGATATTAGATTCTTCAAGGTATAAAGCAAACTTACCTTAAAGTGTTTCCTCCCTTTGAAACCTACGATTATTTTTGTTAGGAAAACCCCAAACCTTTTTATCAATTAGCCAAAGAATTGTTTCCAGGGAAATTTAAGGTTTGCGACTTAATAGCAATTAAAGGGAGGGTGAAGTAGAAAATCAAGTGATTTTTTATCGATTCTTCTACTAATTATAAGACCAGTCTGCATAGTGAAACATTCAGGAAATACAGATTCCGAATGATTTTAAAATTCAAATTAGGTTCCGATTTTAAGGATAATTTTAAAGAAGGTCCTCCAGCCAATCGCGTAACGCCCTGCCTTTTTATTAACAAAATTCTCCTGGCACGTTCCGTGTTGAATGAAATTTATCACGAGATTTGATAAAATTCGCGCGCGACGTGATAATCGTGGCGCGAGACATGGAACGTGCCACGAGAATTTCGTTAATAAAAAGGCAGGTCGTTACGCGATTGGTCGGAAGTCCTTGTTTAAAATTATCCTTAAAATCTGAACCTAATTTGAATTTTAAAATCATTCGGAGAGAGATATTTCCTGAATGTTTCACTATGCAGACTGGTCTTATAATTAGTAGAAGAATCGATAAAAAATCACTTGATTTTCTACTTCACCCTCCCTTTAAATTGACATTAATAATTATTGCTTAATTAAGTAATATTGTTTAATTTTCATATTAGCCAACTCCTTCTCACTATTTCCTTAAAATGCTTGAACAAAAGGGACTCCTTCTACGTCTTTATACTCAGGTTAATTTAGTTACATCTAGTTTAAATAAATAAACCATTAAACAAATTATAACTATTTATTATTATTAGAATATTGATACCTTAGAAAGAGTAGCTGGATTTCCGGAATCAAAATTAGTAGAAGCTCATGGAACCTTCTATACCTCTCATTGCATTGGAAAACGATGCAAAAAAGAATTCTCTCTTGATTGGATGAAGGGTATACTTTTAAATTATTAATTCAGGGTTCATATAAACCTGGAAAACTCAGGGAAATAAAGAATATTTTAGTCAAATTCAGGGAAATTGGTGAGGTTTCAGTAAATTTGCTCTGAAGGAGTTGCTTTAACACTCCTGCTATTATTATTCCAAATATGGGGGAAAAACTAGGGAATATATGGGGGAAAAAACCTAGGAAACTCAGGGAATATATGGGGAATAAACCTAGGAAACTAAGGGAATATATGGGGAAAAACCTAGGAAACTCAGGGAATATATGGGGAAAAACCTAGGAAACTCAGGGAATATATGGGGAAAAACCCTAGGAAACTCAGGGAAATATGTGGGGAAAAACCCTAGGAAACTCAGGGAAATATGTGGGGAAAAAACCCTAGGAAACTCAGGGAAATACGTGGGGAAAAAACCTAGGAAACTCAGGGAAATACGTGGGGAAAAAACCTAGGAAACTCAGGGAAATACGTGGGCAGGGCTCCCACCAGGTCCCTAAAAGTCCCTAAAGTCCCTATTTTCCTACAAGGTACTTAATCTACCCTAAAATTGGTATTCGGTCCTTAAATCACCCTATTTTTATAAACCTCAGAAAAAGTATAAGGGTGACCTGAAAATGTCTTGTCTGAGATTTTACCAGAGCCCCAAATTTCCGGAGCTCGCTTCGCTCGCTCCGGTTATTTATGATTTACTTAATGTTCAATTTAAACGAATTAATTGGCTAAATTTTATAACAACAACAACTCGTGCAAAAATTATTCGAGTGGTTTAAGATTGGTTTTCATATATTTTCGCCATGTACGTTATTGTAAATGGTCAGAGAAATTTGTTCAAGTTAGTCAGGGAAAACCAGGAAAAGTCAGGGAATTTCATTCCAAAAATTTTGTACGAACCCCGTTAATGGCCCAAATTCTAGTTCAGTGGATTTTTTAAAAAACAGTAAACATAATACGAAAATAGTTACTTCTAATCAAAAAACCTTCCTTATACATTAGAGCCAGTATCAAGTCTTACCTACCGCTCCCTTAGAATAAGAATATAAACAAAAGAAAGTCAGAAATAATATCCTATTTGGTCGAAAAAATAGAAAAGAGTAATAGGTTCCTAACTGTTTGTGATATTTTCACAGAAAGGATATCATTTTGTTTTACCAGTGGTCCCTTTTTGGTTCCTACTTTTAGAATTTAGGTCCCTATTTTACCCTATTTTTATCGTGAAAAGTCCCTTTTTCCCCTATTTATTTTTAAGATTTTGGTGGGAGCCCTGCGTGGGGAAAAAACCTAGGAAACTCAGGGAAATGTGTGGGGAAAAAACCCAGGGAAATGTGTGGGGAAAAACGTAGGGAAATATTTGGGGAAAAAATCTGGGAAATATGTGGGGAAAAAACCTAGGAAACTCAGGGAAATACGTGGGGAAAAACCTAGGAAACTCAGGGAAATGTGTGGGGAAAAAACCCAGGGAAATGTGTGGGGAAAAACGTAGGGAAATATTTGGGGAAAAAACCTGGGAAATATGTGGGGAAAAAACCTAGGAAACTCAGGGAAATACGTGGGGAAAACTCTGGGAAATCGGTTTTCCAAAAGTTGTATTAACCATGTAATTTTATTTTGGAATTATCAAAATAAAATTAATAAATCAATTTTTTTTAAACCATATAGAGAAGATATTCAAAGACGAAATACCAAAGTGCGATTGTGGAAGCCCAATTAAACCTGATATAGTTTTCTTTGGTGAAAATTTACCTGAAAGATACTTCAAGTGTTCTCAAGAAGATTTTAAAAAATGTGATTTATTAATTATCATTGGAACATCTCTAACTGTTCAACCATTTGCCAGCCTAGTTGACGAGTAAGTTAAGTTTGCTCCCAAAACTTTAATTTAATTTAAATTAAATAATTAATTAATAATTTTTTGGGTGCAGAGTGCCCTTCACTACTCCGCGTTTACTTATAAACAAAGAGAAATGTGGACAAGTAAGATATGATAGACGTAGCTATTGTTTCTCAGACTTTAAATTAAAATTAAGTATTTTTTTTTTAATCTTAAAATCCAAATAGAGTAGCCAATTTAGTCGCCTTTTAGGTTATAATGAAGGTCTTGATTTTGATTCTGAAACAAACATCAGGTACTTCAGAAAGAACAAGAAGTTATATCAGTATCTCAGAGAGAAGGTATAAGATGCCTTTGTATTCGCGCGCCTTAGTCCCAGTCCCCCTTTCAAAATACAAGGGGGGGGGGACGTAAAAGGAGGTGCCGGGCTATTTCGCCTCTCCTCAGTCGGAAAATATGACTGTAGTTTTCGTCACTCGCGTCGTCGCGCTGACGTGAGTTTTCAAGAACCAATGAGATGCTGGTTGTAATTTAGAGACGGGGATTGACTCCGGACCTACGTTACGTTTAGACTGGAGATAAAGCTGGAAATCTGGCGAATTTATACCTTCTCTCTGAGATACTAGATATAACTTCTTGAAAGAATAGACCATTTCAAAAGCAGACTTTGTTTAAAATTAATTTTAAACCCACCATAGAGATGTAGCTTGGGAAGGATTATGTGACGAAGGTTGTCAAGTTCTGGCTGATGCTTTAGGATGGGGTGTAAATAAAATTTTAAATATAATATATTTTAATTTTTAACTGACCTATAAACCTTAAATATTTGTTTTAAGGATGAATTAAAGGCACTGATTAAAAAGGAACACGATAGAATAGATGAGGAAAATCTAGCCGAAATTTCAGAAAGAGAAAGCCCAAAAAATAAGCTCAAAACTGACGAAAACAAATCAAAGATTGTGGAAGAAGAAACTGCAGCCAAGAATTAATAATACTTTAAACTGATTTGCATATGTTTAAAAAGACATTTACAGTTTTGTAAGTAGCATCAGAAGTGAGATGAGACCAGAAGTATTGAGGTAACAAAATTCTTAATTCACTTGGCGAAAGTGAATATTCTTGATAAGACACGAACGGTTGGCCCTCTGGTGGCGGTTTCAGAATTTCGTCTCCAAAACGTGAGACGCTCGCGGTGGTAGACGACCGAACTAGATTCAAGGAGCCGGGTCCGTGTTCCTCGGCTTTAGGTTGAGGGGAAGGGGGTAAGGAATGTTTTTGGAACTCGACCAATTTTTTTCTCGCAAGCGTAGGCGCGATGGAAGCGGCATAAAATCAAATTTGTTCACTAGTGCCAGGATCTACTATCAATGCTAGAGCCCTTCACTTCTAGTCTCATCTCACTTCTGGTAGCATTAAATTAACTTAGGTCTAGTGAAAATCCAAAATTCTTTTATATAGCTCAAAGTTATTTCAGTTTTACTACCGGTTTTGTTGTTTTTTTTTTACATTGAGAAACAATAATATATGTCATATTACAGATTTTATTTGTCAAATACAAATAATTTAGGAGTCTAATATTTTATTTTAGCACATTTTAAGAAGCCTAATATAATATTAAAACAACAGTTGTGATATGTAAAATAAGAAAAAGTAAAAAAAATTAATTATGTATCAATAATTAATAATAAGTTAATCTCATGTTTTCTTATTTCTATTTGTAAAGTTTTTGATTAAAGTAGTTTTATTATTTAAAAACTAGCATAAATTTTTTGGCAAAATAATTAACATGATCTTGAGTGGTCAGTTGTGTTTTAATCCTAAAAAATGTCTTGGCTTTCAAATTTTAGTACTAATTAATAAGTTACATTCATCACAAGTACAATTCTCTCGCAAAATATAATATTTTACATTTGGACTTTTCTAAATCTAAATCTTGGTAGAAAGGGAAGTATTTTTTTAATTTATTAAGGATTAATTAGTCTAAAGTAAAAATTCGAGCTGAAATATCATCTATAATCCAATCTATGCCTAAAAGCAGGTTTTGTCCAGTCATAGCGCTGCATGGATAAATATGCCAATGGTGCGTTTTGATGTTATCAAGTTCCATAACCTAAAAATAAGAATTAGAATTAAATGAAATTAATTTTTTTTGCTAATTTAAAGGACTATTTATAATTTGTACATCTTTAATTTCTTCAGAACTTAATGATCCGGGTAAATCTTGTTTGTTGGCTAAAACAAGGAGGGTAGCTCCGGCTAATCTTTCTTCTACCAATAAGGAATGTAGTTCAGATTTACAATCTTCTAGTCTTCTTCGGTCCGCGCTATCAACAACCCAAACTAGACCATCTGTGCTTTCAAAGTAATTTCTCCAGTATGATCGTAAAGATTTCTGTCCTCCTACATCCCACAGATTTAATTTAAATCTGTAAAGTAATTGGGTTGGGAACATGGTGGGTTGAGGTAATTAAAATTATGCTAATCTTCATGCAGTTTTAATTACCCCCTGTGTTCCAGAGTTTTGATATTAAATCCAAGTGTTGGGGATATGGAGTTTATATCTTCGCCATTGAATTTTTTTAGAATTGTGGTTTTGCCAGCATTATCCAGACCTCTAATGATAATTAATTAAAGACTAATTTGTTTGTTTATTAGCTGTCAAAACCTGTCATTTACTAAGCCTTGGCTTCTTAGTACAAAAACATTTTAAAGGATACAAAATCAGCAGCCTCATCTCCTTCTCTTTTTGCTTTAACTTTTTTAGAATCGTGAGTAAACCCATAATTTGTGTAAAATTGCCACTTAAATATTTTTAATTACACAATAATTAAAACATTTATTTATTTTTATGATATCCCGTTTTCATCATGATTGACACTTGACAGAAAGGTTTAAGCCGAGGCTTAAGTGAATCACATTTTCTCGTTAACCAATCAAAAGGCTTCACCGTTTTTATCGCCACCTATGAGTTGAACTTTTTCTACTTTTTGCAGACAGGGTCACAGGAGTGGCCGCGCGGGTTTTGAAATGGTTGGATGTGTATGAGGGTCTAGCCCAGTTTCTCATAAAATGTTGCTCAATATTAATAATTTTAATAACGATATTACTTGTAACGAATACATAATCGAACGAGAACCTTTCAGCATTACGAGATGGATGATTTTAACTACAGTTTTTTCATTGCCCGCCTTTTATTACGAACTCTATAGCAATGTAAACAAAGCCAGGCTCTATTAAATTGCGATCTATTTTAATATAAACCCTTTTAATGCAGGATCTAAGTTTATTAAGCGTCGTAACATTATTTCTAATAAGCGTTCTCTTGATGAGATTATACTACAGAGTCAAAGAAGGTTAAATATATGGTGTTATTCTTGTAACAAGCGAATCTTGAGTTGACCATGCAAGTTTCATTATTTTTGTATAGAATCTCTTCTAGTAATGGCTTCAATAGGAATACAAATAACTACGAAATTCATATTTGGGAACCAAGTATCAACATTTATTCACAGTCAGAATGTTAAAGACATTGCAATTGTGGAGGGAGTTAAAGTGGTATATAAATATAATATCAAGTTTACGTTAAATTTTTATTTTATCAATACACCATGTATCTGTATTTTCAGCATAGGGTTTTATTCTACTTAGCGGTGTTTGTCAAAAGTAAAAATTCCAGTGAAGAAAGTATTATACCACTCTTTCAAGTAATAAATTCATTTTCATTCAAAAATTTAACAGTAATTTTAATATATTCCTGAACTAATTTAATTTAGTACACTCTTCCACCCTTGAAGCATCTACAAAGGATTTATCAAGGTGTACAATATATTATTTTTAAGAATAACATTGTAAATTGTAGTAATTTGTAGCTTTATGAAATTGTTTTGATATTTACAATGCATTAAATTATGTTGTTGAATAACCTCTCCCTTAAAAAAAAAATTCTTAAAAGATTATTCAATTTCCGGTGACGGGCGTGACTTCCGTTCACCATAAGCAAATGACGTAATCAATTACAACTTTCAGTGGGTGGGTGAGTGGGTGGAAAAATTTTACCGGCGTTCGGTAATGGTGGAATTTTACGGGGCGTAACAAGTAAAATGTTATTTTAATATAAATTTTCTTGTTAGCCAGTGAATTTTTGGTGCAATTATATCAGAACTGAACATTCAGTAAACAAATATAGCGTCTTTATAGGTAAAATTGTTCATTTATTAGCGAAAGTTTAATTTTTTCAAATTGGTTCTAAGCCTTGGCTTCTTCATAAATTAAAATAATTTCAACCAACCAAGGCTTAGCAACTGACAATTTAAAAAGTTTGAACACTAGTTTAAAAGTATAAATTACGAAAAAATTTTTAATTACAGATTTTTCAATATTGCTTTTATGTCATTTCAAAAGTCTTAATTAATTTTAAGTCATCGTTATTATGGATAGTCAGGGAAGGAAGGTTATTGTCTGCGATAATGGAACAGGGGTAAGATTAAGAAAGGCCAAACATAATGATGATTCTGAATCAATGTCAAAGCTAATTACTAATTAGTTGTTTAAAATATTCGAATTAGTTTGTCAAATGTGGATATGCTGGAGATAATTTTCCAGCATTTACCTTCCCATCAATGGTTGGTCGGCCAATTATTAGAGCTGTTAACCGAATAGGAGATATTGAAGTGAAGGTAATTATAACCTTTTAAAGCCATAATCTCTTAAAAAAACAAATAGATGCATTATTTATGAGCAATCAGGCATTGTTATTTATTACGGTATTGGGGTGAAACATGTTAAATTTTATGTTATTGCCTTCAAGGAAGTTACTTCTGATAGTCATCATGTGAGTAGGTTGCAATAATCATGCGTGCACCTCTGATTATATCTCTTATTCGTCTACAAAAAATGTTTCCCTAAATTTAGGGAAATTTTAGTCATTTTTGGTTCTTATTTTAGCATGGGCATGGATTGTTTTGTTAATGTCCGTATATTTTTAATTTTGTTTTTCATTGAGTTCATGAAGCGAAATTTTATGTTTTTACGAAGGATTTAATGGTTGGAGATGAAGCTAGTAAATTGCGTTCCATGCTGGAAGTAGCTTACCCTATGGAAAATGGCATAGTACGAAACTGGGATGATATGTGCCACGTTTGGGACTACACTTTTGGTGCAAATAAGATGAACATTGACCCAAAGGAATGTAAGGTCTTGTTGACCGAACCACCTATGAATCCTTTGAAAAACCGTGAAAAGATGATAGAAGTAACAATACAGTTTGTTATTTGCAGGATAGTCACTTATTAACGTAACTTTGACTCTTTTTAAAGGTCATGTTTGAAAAATATCAGTTTGCCGGAGCTTATATAGCCATACAAGCTGTTTTAACGTTATATGCTCAAGGTATAAATGAAATGGTACTCTTTTATTATTGGTATTAATCTATTAATTATTGTTTTTCTTCATTTTAGGCCTTTTAACTGGAATTGTTGTTGATTCCGGTGACGGTGTTACTCATATATGCCCTGTTTATGAAGGTTTTGCACTTCCCCATTTAACTAGAAGACTCGATATTGCTGGCAGGGATATTACTAGATATTTAATCAAAGTATAATATCCCCAAAAACTTTACCTCACAGGGTTCATACAAACCTGGAAAACTCAGGGAAATTTTTGTGGGTTGAGTAAGGTTGCTTCAACTACTGAAAAAAGTACTCCTGTTGTTATTACTCCATGTATTGGGAAAAAACCTGGAAAACTCAGGGAAATTTCAGATTTACAGTAAAATTCAGGGAAAGTTTTGAGGTCTGAGTAGCTTTGTTATGAAGGGGTTGCTTCAACTATAAAAAAACCACTCCCATTGTTATTACTTCATATATGGGGAAAAACCTGGAAAACACATGGCAATAAATGGGAAAAAAACCTGGAAATATCTGGGAAATTTCAAATTTATAATAAAATTCAGGGAAATTTGAGGTTTGAGTAAGTATTCTTTGAAGGGGTTGCTTGAACTACAAAAAATAGAAAAAACCACTCCTCTTGTTATTACTCCATGTATTGGGAAAAACCTGGAAAACTCGGAAATGTTGGGAAAAAAATGGAAAACTGGGAAATATATGGGAAAAAACCTGGAAATCTCAAACAAAAAACCTAGAAACTCTGGGAAATTTCCAATTTATAATAAAATTTAGGGAAATGGGGGAAATGTTTGAGCACGTTTGGTTGGATGAGGCTGCTTCAACTGAAATCCCCCCCCCCCCTCCATTGTTATTCCTCCATGTATGGGAAAAAAATGGGAAATTATGGGAAATATATGGGGAAAAAACCTGGAAATCTCAAGGAAAAAACCTACAAACTTTGGGAAATTTCCAATTTATAAAAAACTTTAGGGAAATCAGGGAAATGTTTGAGCAAGTTTCCTTGGATGAGGCTGCTTCAATTGTAACCCCCCCCCCCCCATTGTTATTACTCCGTGTATGGGAAAAGTCCGGGAAATATATAGGAAAAAATCTGGAAAACTTGGGGAAATTTCAATTTACAATAAAATATAGAGAAATCATTGAAATTTTTGAGGTATGAGTAAGTTTGCTTTGAATGTGTTGCTTCAACTATAGAAACCCTCCTGTTGTTATTACTCCATGTATTGGGAAAAATGTATAAAACTGGTGGAAATATATGGGGGGGAAAAAAACCTGGAAAACTCAGGGAAATCGGTTGTATGAACCCTTAATTCTCAACCAAAATGATATTAAGATTTTGCCTTATTCCGTAGTTACTTTTATTGCGAGGCTATGCCTTTAATCATTCCGCTGACTTTGAAACAGTTCGCATGATGAAGGAAAAATTATGTTACATTGGTTATAACATCGAGCAAGAACAAAAACTGGCTTTAGAAACCACATTTTTAGTGGAATCTTACACAGTTAGTCCTTTGATTAATTTTTTTAAAGGGGCTAACCGGCGCTGTTGGGGTGAAGTCCGCCCTTAGTTCAGGGGGAAAACACCCAGCTCTTTGGCCATAAGGAATGGCGCCACCGTCGCGGTGGGCGGGTAAGCAATAGAGTAATGTCAGTTCTACAATGCAAACGTCATACCATAGAGTAGTGTCGGCAGAGAGGGGAGTAGACTGTGTATCCCTCCCTCTAGGCGCGCTTTTGTAAGAGGGGTAACTGTACGCGCCTGGTAGGGGGGATGACACTTAGCTAAGAGATAGAAGGGTATGACGTTTGCATACGTAGAACTGACATCTAGCTCTAGCTCAGTGTCACCCCCCCCCCTACCAGGCGCGTAAAGTATCCCCTCTTACAAAAGCGCGCTTAGAGGGAGGGATAAACAGTCTACTCCCCTCTCTGCCGATACTACTCTATATGCTAACTAACAGTTTGACCCCCCTTCACCCCAACAGCTCCGGCCAGCCCCTTTAATACCAAAAACGCGATTAAAAAGTTGCTCTTTGTCTTAGCTGCCGGATGGTAGGGTTATCAAACTAGGAGGGGAGAGGTTTGAGGCACCGGAAGCTTTGTTTCAACCTCATTTAATCAACGTTGAAGGGCAAGGAATTGCCGAATTAGTCTTTAACACTATTCAGAACGCTGATATTGATTTGAGACCCGATTTATACAAACATATTGTCTTATCGGGAGGTTCCACCATGTACCCTGGTCTTCCCAGTCGTTTAGAAAGAGAAATTAAACAACTTCATTTGGAGAGAGTGCTCAAAGGCGACGTTCAAAAATTAGCCGTGAGATTTAAATAAAAAAAAAATTCGTTATAATTTGAAAATTATACGTTATTTTGTTTGTGTTCTTTCCAGAAACTGAAAATTAGAATTGAGGATCCACCTAGAAGAAAAGATATGGTGTTTATCGGTGGTGCGGTTTTAGCCGAAGTTATGAAGGACAAAGATTCCTTTTGGATGTCCCGGGAAGAGTATTTAGAGAAGGGTGTGAAAGTGTTGGAAAAACTCGGTGTTAAAGCCAGTTAACTTTTCCTTCCTGAACATCTTTCGTTCGTAAATTTGTCAAAAGTCGCTTCTTCTCTGCCAAATGATGAAAAAGAATATACTTTTAATTTTGGGGGCCATCTTTAAGCGAAATGAAGAGACTTTTATTATTCCATAATTAATTAATTAATTATTAATAATTGTTTAAGTGACTAATTATAATGTTTTGCCCCTTAAAAAAATAATATTAATTTGTATAATTTTTTACAGTCATAAATTGATAAATTTTTGGTTCCAGTCATAGTGTTAGAATGAACGAAAGAATCTTTTGATTGTGACGTACACAAACCGGGTACATGTATATAGACTATGCATGTAATTAAAAAAAAAACGTAACCATTTGATTTCAGACACAAGTTAAATTTTTGTTTTAGTTACTTTGTCGGAATCAGTGAGTTAGTGTACGGGTAGGGATAGTAAGAAGAGTTAGAAAACCCTGACGGAGGACATGAATGACTATTGACTACCAACAGGACATTAGTTGTTGTAGGAATTGGTTGTATCATCCAGAAGATACTGAAAAGACGGGAAGATTAAGGACTTCAAGTAGATTGTGATAAGGAAGGTGTCTACGACTCAATGGTAGAAGGTCCTAGTGGAGGACATGAGTTGTTGTAAGAATGGGTGGTATGGAAACGGGTCTAGGATTGAAGTCATCCAGAAGATACTGAAGACCAGGACAAAGGCTGGAAGGTTAAGGACTTCAAAGTAGATTGTGGTAAGGTGTCTAGGACTCAAAGGTAGAAGACCCTGGTGGAGTACATGAATTACTACCAAGAAGACATGAGTTATTGTAGGAATGGGTATAATATGGAAAGGTCTAGGGTTGAAGTCATTCAGAAGATACTGAAACTCAGGACGAAGAATTGGAAGGTTAAGGACTTCCAAATAGATTGTGGTAAGGTGTCAAGGACTCAAGGGTAGTAGACCCTGATGGAGTACATGAGTTGTTGTAAAAATGGGTGGTATGGAAACAGGTCTAGGACACGAGGGTAGAAGACCCTGATGTAGGACAACAATTACTACCAAGAGGACATGAGTTGTTGTAGGAATGGGTGGTATGTAAACAGGTCTAGGACACGAGGGTAGAAGACCCTGGTGGAGGACAACAATTACTACCAAGAGGATATAGGAATGGGTGGTATGGAAACAGGTCTAGGGTTCGAGTCATCCAGAAGATATTGAAACCCAGGACAAGGACTGGAAGGTGAAGGACTTCAAGTAGACTGTGGTAAGGTGTCTAGGGTACACTTGCAAATCACTTCAAGTCAAGAACTTGGAGGACCTATGACAAGTACTGTAGGAATTGAAAATGTTCCTTGGGTTGTTGGTAAAGATAATAGTTACGCGGTATATAGTGTATAAGATTAAGTACAATAATTATTGTACTCAAGGTTAAAGTTATCATGAACAACGTATATTTCAATTTCCCGCGCTGTCGATATTTGAGAAAGCGTCTGCTGCAATATTGGAAATAGTTGCCAGATTGGGCGGTAAAATTTCCGATTGGGCTACTTTCGATAAGTGATTCGCGTGAAATTTATATAGTGATTTATTTTCATCTATGGCAAGTTGGCAACGTCATAACCCTTATCTCTTACTTTAGTGATATCTCCCTTACGGGGGGCAAATAGTATTCTCTATTACAAAGTTTCCCCCAAAGGGGGGGATACGTACTTCACTCCCTCTCTACCGAAATTGTAGAGTAATGGCAGTACAACATGTGCAAACGTCATAACCTTCTATATCTTAGTTCAGATTCATCCCCTTAATGTGCGTGTACAGCATCCCCTCTTACAAGAGCGCGCCCAGAGGGAGGGATACACAGTACACCCCTTTTCACCGCTAATAGCCTATACAGATATGGTTTTATTTGGCGTTAACTTTGAACCACTCGCGAGGTTCGGCGGGTTTTGGGCTATTTTGAAAATCGGCTTGGCTAGAAAGCCAAATTTATATGGCATCCCTGCCCGAGCCTTTGTCAACATTGTTCAAACACTAAATGATCTAAACGCGAGTAATTAAATTTAATCTGACAAAATATATGTCACAATGGAAGAATTCATCATTAAAGAGGTACCTTTATTAATCTTTAACGCTGCAAATATCGCAACTAACCTTGACAATCAATTTTGTTAAGGTTCCCTCAACTGCTTATTATGTACCTAATTTTATAACAAAAGAAGAAGAAGAAGAAATATTATTAAAAGAAATATACAAAGCTCCTAAACCCAAATGGGTACAATTAGCCAATCGCAGACTTCAAAATTGGGGTGGACTACCTCACCCCAAAGGAATGGTTTCTGAGAAAATGCCTATGGTTGGTTAGGGTTAATGGAAATAGCATAAGTTCATAAGATAGGTTCCATAAGTTTGTCACGTACTGGTTACTGAGAACTTGACTTGAAGTGACGTAGGTGAAACGTCATAGATTCTCCTAAAGCGACGCCTGGTGAGTTTCTGTCAAAGGCTTAGTACAGACTAAATAGGAAGATGGACAGTCTGCCAAACCAGTAGTAGTTCAAGACGAACGCGAGAATTGACTACACTCCGTTTTGCAATCCATCTTCATATTTTGTCTGTACTAAGCCTTTGACAACGCCTCACCAGGTGTCGCTTTGACCGTTTCACGCTTTACCTACCTCACTTCATGTCAAGCTCGCAGTAACTAGTGACGAACTTATGGGGTTAAGGTTATTCCATATTAAAAAACACATTACAATTTAGTGGCTATCAAAATACATAGATAAAATTGCGCAACTAAATGTATTTGAAGATAAAAAACCGAATCATGTTCTTGTAAACGAATATGAAGCGGGGCAAGGAATTATGGTAGGTTAGCCCCTTGGAGCTCAAATATAATGGTCTAACATATTTCAATGGAAATTTCCAAAACTAGCCCCACGAAGATGGGCCCCTTTTCTATCCAACTATAACCACCATTAATGTAGGCTCATCTACAGTCTTAGAATTTTATGAGAAAATTCCTGATGCGACCACAAATGTAGTATGATAATCCCTTTATTACGATGGCTCCTTTTAAGTTTTAAAACCCTTTCCAGGTGCGCGAAGCAAATTTGGAGGAGAGATTTTTAACATCATTGTTTCTGGAACCCAGAAGCCTCTTAATTTTGAAACATCAAATGTACACTGATTATTTGCACTCTATATCAGAAAGGACTCGTGATTTAATTTGCAGTGATAAAATTGCCAATCTTCAGGCATGCAAGGCTCTAAAGGACGGGGAAATAGTTGAAAGGGGGACTAGAATATCCCTAACAATAAGACATGTACCAAAAACAATTAAAATTCGTTTCTAAATTATGTGTTGAAAATTTCCCGCCATGAAACTTGAAATGGGAATGTCATGCCTGAAATGTGACGTCATATATTACAAAATCTATGGAGGGGGGTGTTTGACAGGTCATAGCCTTCTGGATCGCGGACGCGGTGTGCTCACACTATAGAAGCCCGTCAAATCGTTCAAAAACTCGTATTATCAGAAGGGGATAATAGAAGAAGGATGACACTCTGTATCCTCTTAATACTTTAGTTATGTAACGTCATTCTTTCCAGGCTCACCCTTTTTGTTTGCTTTCCTGCTCATCAAACTATAGATGGGCATCGCACTATAACTGTTTGGTACTAAATCCTCAGCAATTAACCCACAAACTTCATCTTGATATGGGACAAAAATTCACAAGCGTGCCATGGCAAATAATTAAGCGTAATAGAGTAATGATGAGGGAACAATTTATCGCGTATGTGATTTGGTTTAGTAACCTTGCTCCAAATGCTCTGATGTTGGAAAGAACGACGTTACACTTACCCCGCTTTGTGGTACACTTCTCTCGAAGAGAAGTATTATATACTTCTGGTATTATTTATTTGTTTTACTCGTACCAAAGAGGATAGATATTGCTCGTACTTCAGTTGTACTATACAGGTTAAAACCACTGATAAAATGAGGATATTTGTTTTTCATGCTAGAGGATAGGCATATCACTCTCTCCGCTGGTGGGTACAAGATATTATACAAATGGGGTACAAGCATGAATCTATACAACAAGGTCACCATTAACCTTTGGTACAGTGGTACCACGCGTTTCAAGCCAAAAATCAAAGGACTCCAGATTGTTATTGTACACGTTGGTAAATTCTGTAATTAGTGGTTCAAATCTCTTCAAATGTCAATGAAAAGTGTAAAATGAGGTCTGTTATTTTACACATGTCATTCATATTTCAAGAGATTTTAACCAGTATTTACAGAATTAGCTGCAAAAAACCGGGTTTTGCATAGGAAAATAATTTTTGAACGGGTATTCTGCATCCGCGAGTTGCGTGATCAGGAAGGCTATGGGATTGGGCAGGCTTATGATCACGTGGCGACAGTGGTGCCGTAGCGGCGGTTTAGGTTTACAAAGTTTTATTTTCGCGTTTGCTTTTAGTTTTGGTTTAAGTTTCCGGAGTGTCGGAAACGTGGCCTGAGTCTATTGTCTTCAATTTTTTTCAAGTTTTAGTTCTGCTAGTCGCGGAAGTAGGCGGTTTTGTACGATACAGTACGGTAGTAACTTTACAAAATAAATATTACTACCCTTCTTGGTATTATTATTATTATTATTATCTTCGGTTATGGAAGAACGCGAGTAACGTTTTAAATAACATAAAGTTCAGTCGCTGGAAACGGTTGATACTTTTAAAGTTAATCAACATAAGCTTTGAACGATATCGATATGGCAGAAAGCAAAGATACACTCGAACCTAGGGATTACCAGGTATGATTTTATAAGTGAATATACTATTGTTGTCACTTGTCAGTAAACTATAAGCCAAGTTATGTATTATTAGGTTGAGCTATTTGATGCCGCGATCAAAGAGAATATAATAGCATGTCTGGGTACTGGTACAGGGAAAACTTTCATAGGTGTAATGTTGATAAAAGAGTTCTCGTACCAGATAAGACCTCCTCTAAATGAAGGAGGGAAAAGAACTATATTTCTAGTTCCAACAGGTACGATAACTTCTCCACCCATTTAAGTTTATTACTATGTCTCGTGAATTATATGGTTTTTGGTAATGCTTTTTGCTGTACCTCTAGTTTCTCAACAGAAAAATGTAATTGAAAGATTCACAGATTTGACTGTGGATGGTTTCTACGGGGATAGAGGAGTGGATTTATGGAGTCCCGAGCAATGGATGGATCATTTTAATAAAAACCATGTTTTGGTGATGGTAGCGGAAGTTTTTCGTAATGTTTTGAATCATGGATTCATAAGTTTGTCCAAAATCAACTTGATTATCTTTGACGAATGCCACCGGGCTGTTAAAAGCCACCCTTACAGCGAAATAATGAGGCTGTTTGTAAACTATAAACCACCTTATCCAAGAATAATGGGTCTAACTGCCTCTGTTTTGAATGGGAAGTGTAGATCTAGTAAATTAGAGAAACATTTGATAGATTTAGAAAGAACATTGATGAGCAAAGCCCTTGTAGCGTCTGATGTAACTAGTGTCGAAGAGCATGGTACCAAGCCGAAAGAATTGCTTTACTATTATAGTCTACCAAGTATGGATTCGGGTGATAGCACCTTGAGGGATATAGAGGCTCTCCTCCACAGTGCTCAGATGACCATTAATAAAGCTAGGGAAGAAGGAACTGTTAAATTAGAAGCCGATCCTGACAATACTGATATGTTTCACCCGTACCGCGATTGCAAACAATTTGTAGTTGAAATTAGCGAGGTTCTAAATACAATGGGTATCTGGTGCGCTTACCAATTAGTTGTAAAGTACCTGAAAGAACTTGGGAAAACTATAGCGAAGGTAGAAGATACGAAAAGTAGAAATATGTGCGAAAACTTGAATACCTCTCTTTCAAGTGTTCGAAAGAGATTCGAGTCAATTATGATGAAGAGCTCACCCCAAACCTATGTATTACAAAATGTGTCCAATAAACTCCAAAGGTTGGCTGCCCTGCTACTCGCTCACAAACCAGGCATTAATAAGGAAGGTTTATGCGGTATTATTTTTGTTCAAAAACGAGTAACCGCGTATATTCTGAACATTTGGATTCATGAAATATCAAAGTATCCGGCTTATAGATTCTTGAAGACTGATTTTGTCGTGGGACACGGAATGTCCATAGTCGAGGGTAAACAAACAACATTCACCAGCGATAAACAAAACATTGTTCTTCAAAAATTTCGGGACAAAGAAATCAATTTACTCGTCGCTTCATCAGTTATCGAAGAAGGGATGGACATACCTCGCTGTAATTTGGTTATTCGGTACGACCCACCTTCTGACTACAGGTCATTCGTGCAATCCAAAGGGAGGGCCCGCGCGAAGCCATCCATTTACGCCATAATGTTGCCCAATTCCAAAGGCGAGGAGAAAAGTTTCCTGGAAGACCTAGTCAATTACAAAACCATTGAGAAGATTTTACTTCAAAAATGCAAAGATAGAGAAGTTCCCGATGAGTTGGATTCCTCTAGGCATTTAAGGGGTGGAATTATGGAAGAACCTTACAAGCCATTTGACCGTGAAGACGCTCCCGTCATTACTTTAACTTCAGCACTAAGCATAGTTCATCGATATTGTTCACTATTGCCTCACGATTGCTTCACGAGGTCTAAGCCTAGAGTAGATATTGACGAATGCCCCGTTGAAGGTTCAAGCGCCAAAAATTTCCTCTGTAAAATGAAAATGCCACTGAGTTCTATCATAAAAGATTGGGTCCAAGGCAAGGAAATGTCGAACAAAACCCTAGCTAAAATGTCCGCCGCATTAGAAGTTTGCCGGCAGTTACACAAAGCTGGAGAATTAGATGACGATCACCTTTTACCCAAGAAACATAGACTCCTTCCAGAAGAGGATCCGGATGATGAAGTTGAAAGCGTGGTTAATAACGCTGAAGTGATTAATAAGTGTTATCTGAAAAAGGTTAGGGTTGCTTTTAACCATCAAAATATTATGTAAATCGGTTGACTTAGTTTTTGTATTTAGATCGCACCCGTTATTAATGGAGTGCCTCCGAAAGTTGGCAGCCAATGCTATGTATACATGATAAGCATGAAACTTAAGGAACTGAAACCAGGGAGCGAAGACGCCCCTAGTTTTTTACGTTTAGATCCTTTAAGCTCTTCTCGATTCTACGCGATTGTATCTTTAAAACCATTACCACCCGTAAGTTTTCGTTGTTGAAGCATTATTTCTCGTAATATTAAGAGAACAATGTTTCAGCTTTGCAAGTTTGACGCTTTTAATATGGCTGGAAAACTCGAGGTCGAACTTATCCCATACTCTGATAAGTCTATCATCCTCACCGCTGAGAAGCGAAAGATTATAGGGGAATTTCAAAGAGTCACGTTCACTGAACTATTGAAACTGGAAGAAGAGTTATTGATATTTGACTTGGAAAGAGCCGGATACTCCCTTTTCATCGGAGCCGTTGTAAGAGACGCTACGAGTTTCACCTTGGACTGGGACTTTATGACCATGGTTAATGAAAGATACGCCAAAAACCAAAAATTAGCTTTGAGAGAGAATATTCGAAAAGCTGGCTTTGCAAATGTCATTTCCAATAAGGAAAATATTGTCCAGCTCTACGAAGACGCGGTAGTTTTTCCAGCGCACGCCACTTTTAATAAGCATCCTCTTTACGTCTACAAAATTAGACTCGACAAGACTGTAAAATCCGAATTTGTTAATGGAAAATATAGTGATTACATTTCGTACTTTACTAAAGAGTATCAAGTCTCGAATCTCGATCCATCTCACCCAATGTTGGAATGTTTCTATTGCGACAAACCTTGGTTAGCCGTACCTCAATACTTAGATCGAATGGGGGTCGTCACGTCGACTAGAAATAAATACGACCGGTTATTTCTTCTGCCCGTCGAGGTCTGCGAAGTACAAGCCACACCAGCCTCAATGAGAAAGTTGGCTGTTTGTCTGCCAATCATCTTACACAGGATTAATACGTTACTTTTAATACACGACTTAAGAGAAAAAGTCTCTGAAGAAACTGGCATTGGGCTAAAAAATAGGGTGGTTAAAAATGAACCGATCGTGTTCAACTGGACGCTCTTTAATGAAAATCTTGCCAAGAAAGAAAATAAAAAGAAAGCTGATCACTACGCTTATGGAGAAGTTATTGATGAAGATGCTAAACTAATTAGTCCGAAAGTATCCGAGATTGAATCCGAATCTTTAACTAATAGCGATTCTGATTCGGAGAATGATCCTGAAGATAAGGAAGTCAAGGATTACCATCTCAGACAGAGGAAGTCACTAATGCCAACAATACCAACTCTGAAACTTGATGACGAGTCTGACCCGGAATTTTCCAAACTTCCTTCATTGGGCTTTTTACTTCAGGCCGTAACTGCCCTTAACGCGACTGATTTCGTCAACCTTGAAAGATTAGAAACAGTGGGGGATGCCTTTCTAAAATATGCCACATCCATGTACGCCTTCCACGTAAACCCGAATTTTGACGAAGGCTATCTAACCGCCTTAAAAATGAGGGAAATTTCAAATTCGAAACTATGCAAAATTGGAGTTAAATTAAAGCTGTACGAGGTTCTAACTTACAGCAAATTTGAGCCCACTATGACCTTCCTTCCTCCGGGTTTTCACGTCATTGAAGGGCTGGAAGAAGCTTACGCGCGGTATAAACCCAGTGTTCGAAATCTATTTATGCTCGGCAACGTTGAAGATATAAAGAAATTGAGCGCCGACGAAATTCAAGCCAAACTTCTTAAGGATAACTGTAAAGAAAATTGCGCGTCTCCGGAGAATAAGGTGCACTTTTCACTCAGAATTCTGCAATATTTAAGTGATAAGAAAATTGCTGACCTTGTTGAAGCCCTAATTGGAGCGCACGTTTTGTCTGCTGGCATCGAAGGAGCTTTACTATTCATGTCATGGCTGGGTTTGAAAGTGTTACCTCTGAGAGATGATGAAGAAAGGTTGAAGCTACTTAATAAGGGAATTCCCCGTATAAAGGCTACTTACACCAAGATACCACCACCAACAACGGCTTTATTGAAAGACACAACGTGGGACTACGAAAGATTAGATCAATTACTTTCCGGATTCGAAAATTTGGAGTCCAAAATTGGATATAAGTTTAAAGATAGATCGTACTTGTTGCAAGCTTTCACGCATACGTCTTATAATGGAACCCACGTAACGGATTGCTATCAACGATTGGAGTTTTTGGGTGATGCTGTTTTGGATTTTATCATAACGCGACACCTTTATGATGACAAAATGAACTTTAGTCCGGGAGAATTGTCAGACTTAAGACAAGCGTTGGTAAATAACGCTTTTTTCGCTGTTTTGGCTGTGAAATACGATCTGTACAAGTATTTGAAATACGCTTCACCCGGTCTGCTTCACGCTGTTGACAAGTTTGCGACAAAAGTCAAATCTTCCAAGTATCAAGATTTACTGGAGGATGTGGTAATTTTATTTGTCATCTTAGGTCATATAATTCGAAGAAGTTTAAAATGATTTAAATAATCCGTAGAACATTATGATTGGCGAACATGAATGCGAATTTGCTGAAGAAATTGAAGTTCCTAAAGCGTTGGGTGATGTCATAGAATCCCTGGCTGGTGCTATTTTCTTAGATAGTGGTTATTCCTTCAACGCTGTATGGCGTATCTTTAAAAATATGATGGCCAATGAACTAGGTAATAAATGATTAATTTTGTCCCCCTAATGTACTTATTTTTCAGACAAGGATGGTTGATACCGTGTACGCCAAGTAGCCTGGCGTTCGAGTGTAAATGGTATCAGTGCTCCAATTGTATTGAACGAATGTTTCCGCTTTGTTCTAATTTATTAGAAGTATTCCGGAAAAGCATTCCTATTAATCCCATCAGACACTTGATGGAAATGTACCCTGAAAAGGAGAAACTGAAATTTAACGATCCCATTCAACTAAAATCTCGTACCGCCGTCAAAGTAACAATTGAAACTGATAATGGAGTTAAAACATTTGGAGGTGTCGGAGTTAACAAGAAAATGGCAAAAGTTACTGCGGCTAAAAATGCTCTAAGAGCTTTGGGAAAAATAAGAAGGTAAAAAAAAAGTCGGCAATTAACAGTTTTGTTATATTTTAATGAAATTGAATATTATTATAACATAACCTTTATTTATTTATTTATTTAAATAGAGATAGGTATTAAAAATGACAATGTAAAGAATATTTTTACGAGTTTGTACGAAACTCCCAAGCTTCAATTTTGTCAAGCCATTTTATGTTTCTTTGAAGATTTGGCAATTGGTATTTTTTTCTTCATCAATTGCTCTTCGTCAATTTCCGGTGGTTCCACCGTTCGCCATAAGTACTTTCTCGTTATCGAAATTGAAAGCCACACTAACGTTAACGCTTTTTTAATAAAAAGAAAAAATAGGCCCAAAAATAATATTGTTATTAGAAAAAAAATTAAAATTTTTAATAGGAAAATGAAATTGATATAAAAATTGTTTTTTTTTTTACCGGATATCGCGATGGGGAACATGGCGGATCCAAAAACTGATCCAGTTTTAAAATAGACGCATTCTGATAAGAAATATCCCAGATATAGTAACAATGAGCAAATTAATATCGGTATCGTCCTAGCAATGAAAATAATATAATTAAAATTTTAATTTTTAAACAATTTTTTTTTTAACATTACTCACCCAACACTTCTTAAATAGATTGCGCAATGGAAAAATATAATACTGTTTAAAATTGACCAACATCCGAAAAGTCTCGTCATTTCTGGGTTTACTAAAAAATTGTTCAAGTATAAAGTTATTACGCATATTATATCCTATGACTTATTTATTTTTATTACCCTTTGATATGTGCTTATTTGTTTGAGGCTGATTCATGGCATTAAAAATCTTTTTGCTTAAAAATCCCTCATCGGTGAAACAACGAGCCGCTGTCCCTAAATTCATGAAAGCTAGAAATGCCACTAAACCTAATTAATTTACAGGATAAATTAATATTAGTTGTAGTTCCATGGGTAAACGTTAGAAGAATTCTCGTACCTCTGCAGGTATGTACTGCCCAGTGTATCCTGGACACCATTTTACGTCCAGTTAACATTATGGGCTTAATTATTTAAGAATAATTACTTGTCCATTGGGATTAACGCGTGTTTTGGCATGATAAAACCTTTTGACTTACGCGATTTTTCTGCTGATCTCTTTGGAGTATCATCATTTTATATAACTTCAAAGGATACAAATGGCTACTAGCTAGACTACTCTAAAATATCACCGAGATTAATATCTCAAATTTTTATTTCACTTTTTTTCCCTTCTCTCTCTCTCTCTCTCTCTACAATCTAATATTTGAGGTAATAACCGCGCGTCTAAAGCTAGTGACTGCCATATCCTATTTTTAGAACAACACAACCGGGGACGCCTGTTGTGATGTTGTGAGAAGGCATTCCCAGAGAAAGCTAAAATTATTGATTTTATTCCAAGCGCGCGCGGTTTATGAAAGAGTTTTCATTTCTACGTAATTTTATCACCATGAGAAACAATTCAACATTGGAGCTGTCAATAAGTCAAAAATAAGATTTTATTCATGTACCGTGCTGGAAAGTTAAATTGTCCCTTCAATGAAGGAGTCATTTTCACCTTCATATTTGGTTTTTAAACTTGAAGGAAATTTATTTCAAAAAGGTGTAGAAATATTCTTTAATATTATTCAAATCCATAAATCAGTTTTGTATTACGACCGAAATTGGTTCTATTTCTTCATTCGCAAGTGACTTCTCCACGCTTTGGCTCCGTCTTTTTCTCTCCCGTTTTTGGGTCAACGCAGAAACTCATTCCGGTTGAGCCATACACTTGCTTTTTACTGAATGACCCATCTTCCTCGCACGATGGAACAAACTCCCCGACTAAAGACCCAAAATTAACTATAGTTAGGATTAGCTCTCAAACTTACAACGGAAAACTTACCTTTATCTTTCTTCTTCGCCTGAGTTTTCTGAATGATACAGTCGCAAAGTAGTTCAGAATCGCCTCTTGCTTTTTCGATTAGTTTTTCTCCAGATTTAGGATCAGCGCACCATGATTTTCCACTGGAAGAATGTACTTGTTTCTTGGAGTAGGTTCCATCATCCTCGCATTTTGGGACGAATTTCCCGACTGTTTCATTAAAAGGGATTCCAAAGATTGAAGTTATTGATATAAATTAATTTTGAGTTGTTACTTTTATTTTCTTGGCTGAGTTGGTGTCTCTCAACGACGCATTTACAAGCTTCGTAAAGAGCTCGGGCTTTCTCCGTCACGTTTTGACCAGTGATTGGTTCGACGCACCAACTCATTCCAGTTGATCCGTGAGTTTGCATTGGTGAATAAGTACCATCTTCCTCGCATTTTGGTGTAAACCTACCAACTGTTATCTTGGTTAACGCTGGTTACTATACTACGCGAGTTAAATGTTATTTACTTATGGGCTTCTGTTTCGCCAAATGCTTTTCCACCAGACATTCGCAAGATTTGTATTTTCCTCTGGCTTTTTCCGATACAGACTCACCCGTTACTGGATCCACGCACCAAGATTGTCCAATGGAAGCGTGGGTTTGTAGTTTAGAGTATGTCCCATCTTCTTCGCACTTTGGCGTGAATCTACCGACTAAATTTTATTGAAATTAAGTTTTCAACACGTACTGTTTTTGAACCATGCATTTATCACTATATACCCTTGGGCTTGTCTTTAGCTAAGAATTCTTCGACTAAACATTTGCAAGCTTTTAGCGTACGACCCTTTTCCGTGATGTTATTTCCATTTTCTGGGTGGGCGCACCATGAAAGCCCCGTTGAACCGTGCTTTTGTAATGGAGAGTAACTTCCGTCAGGTTCGCATTTTGGAGTGAATCTTCCCACTAAAATGAACCAATTAATTTTACTTTCTAAAACATAGAATCTAGGTATTGTACTCACTAGGCGGTAGATCATTCGATTCCAATTTTTTAAAGAAACATTCGCAGTATTTAAGTTTATCCGTTGGCTCGTTGGTTGCAGCCGTTCCGTTTGTCAAGCAGCATTGACATAATCCATTATCGTTGCATTGTAAGGGGTCCTTGTCCGATACGCAAATGTTTTCCGGTTCTATACACGCAAATTAAAATTAGATAGGGAATTTTGAAGCGTGGGCGGGTTAGGTGCGAAACAACTTACTCGAATGCAAGAACGTAGCCAACGTTACGATCACCTGCAAAACACAAACTACGGCTATTAATGCGATAAAATATTTCTTGGTACAAATTTTGTAGCAAAAAGGTGGACAATGAAACACCTTAAACATCTTGTAAAGTGCCTCGAACATTTTTGTGGATCAAACTTAAAACAATTCAAAGATATTAGGGCTCTGTAAGAACTTGTGATGGTGTTGTTACTGGCGACACGAAAGAAAAGGTTCTGATTGTTGAATTTCGTCAACGCCACGTCAACGATTTATATATTTGAGAAAAGGTGTTTCGGGTATTGCGTTAAACTTATTTTGGCATGGCTCATAGTCACACGATACGGTTCGATTTGTTTTCTTCTCACCAAAGTGTCAAAAAGGTCATTTTTTAAAAGTGACGTTGATTAACTTACTATATTTCAAACTGAGGCTATTTCTATTGTGCAAATAACCAATTGTTGTTAGGATAGTTATATGCCGAATCAGTTGATGAATTATATTTGATAACAGTTTAACTCTGGACCACAAAGAAAAGCGTGGTGACCCTTTTCTAACCTATCTGTTGGTCTCGGTTACCATTGATATTTAAGCGAATAGAAACCTTGCTCTAACATGAATTAATTATATTGTATCGCTTGAATATTGAAACGGTGTCGTTTCAAGCTTAAATCTTTCGTATTCTTAGTTTAATTAACTTGGAAATTAGTGATTAATCTTACCAGTGTCTGAAATACCGAATTCATTACGTCTTTACTGTCTCCTCTTCAACGGAAATCTAGACTGGAAAACGTTCGACTTTTTCAAACTAAATTATACTTTAACCTTTAATCACCTGTAGCTGAGTCAAGAATCTGTTTCCAAGGGTAGAGGTTACGCCTTTTATAAGGTTCCATTATATTTAAAATTGTTGTGACAGATTAGGACAATGAATCGAATATAAACTTGTCAAAACCATGTATTTTATTATGACTTTCTTTATTTGAATGCTATAATATTTTAAGGCAGTTCATCTAGGCGATACGGAGGGGGCAAATCACTCTTCGTAATCACTGTACTAAAACGATTACGCTTTATCTTTAAAGCCCTGCCCTTGACGGTGCTAAAATGATTACGCTTAATCCGTAATCTGGGAATTTGATAGTGATTAGCCCCTTGTCCATAACACGTGTATCGTATGTATAAATATGTATAGTATAAAACCATATTTTGTTATAGAAAATCTGGAGATAAAAATATACCTTAGATAAGTCAACCTGATCACACGATAGCGGTGGGAGATACGTTGCATTTTGTGTGGTTTGAGGTATAATCATAGAAATAGGCCAGACAAAAATATTTAGACCAACACACCATTTATTTTTAATCAAATTAGATAGTAATTTACACTGGAAATATTTCTTACGAGCATAAAACGCAATTAATAATTAATTAAACTTGTCTTGTGTTTTGGAGTAATATTAAAATTAATAGCAAGTTTTAGGAGATTGTGAAAATTAAGAAAAACGTGGTAAGGGGTGATTAACTGGTTTATATTTTTCAAAATTGGGCTACATAAGCTTAACAATCTAAGGTTACATTTTGACCAGGGCCTTTAATATAAGTTCCGGGACCCTGCAATTGCTTGCCGTTTGCATCCACGCAACAGCTATATCCGGTAGAAGGAAACCTTTGTAGTGCCTGGTAGCTTCCATCGCTGTTGCATTCTGGGATAAATCTACCGGGTGGTCCTATGCGAATAAAACGTTTCATTACTCCCTGCAACCTTTAACTTTCAATCTTTACCATAAGTTACCATTTTGGTTTCTAACTTCGGTACAAGTCAAACCAGTATTTAGAGGGACTGTAAAATTTTAGTTGTATAATGAAGTTAAAAAATCATATTTGCGATTATAATCTGACACTTACTGCACCCATTGGGTTGAATAGCATTCGGGTTAGGTTTAGAATTGGTGTAGCCAGAACTATACCGACCCGCTTCGATCAACGGAAGAGCAAAATGCACCAAAATAACCTAGAAAAGTTTGGCTGGTAAATTTTCCACTTACATAGAAACCCTGACAGATAAAACTTACTAAAGTTGCTAAAGTTCTCATTGCTTAAAATTACACTCTCTATCAACTGAAAATAATATGGAAAAGTGGTGCTCGATTGGCGTGAAACTAATGTTTTTATACTTTTAGTAACGCTTCTAGTAACTTCCGCGTACGATTGTAATTTAGGCTCCCTTTAAACACCTCAGTAGGAAGTAAGCAATTAAACTTGCATTACAAAACACTTGCGCTCGATAACAAACTAATGGGTTTACATAGGAATATATAAAGATGATAGGAATCATTGTGCCCTTATATCTTCCTAGTTAATTTCTATGGTGGCTTTTTGTGGGCCGGGCTTGAGTATTATCCGTCAATCGTCGTAATTCTAGCGTCTTTCTAACTGTGATTTCATTGGTTGGTAGCACGGTAGGTCTGTCAGGGAAGGTTCAACGCGTCGCGAGGTAAAATTCGTCATACATAACGATTAGTCTAGCTCTTCCCACTAAAAAAAAACTTAGATCCGTTGTGAAAATGGCTACGCAATAATTCCTATTAGAAGTATGTATTCCTCGTTTACATAAATTACATTACCATTTTCGGGGACCAGAGAGTTAAAAGAGTTATTAATGTGACATGAACAAATTATCAGAGAAATATTTTTATTTAAATTTTAATGGTAGATATATATTTCTCGCACGTGGATAATTTTAGTCGCATTTTAAGGTTTTATCCTTTTCGGTGGGTCCTCTCATGTTTTCTTCACCGTCCAACGGTTGACCAGTTTTTGGGTTGACGCAACAACAGTAACCAGTTGAACCATCGCAGTGTTTAGACTCGAATGAACTATCTTCCCCATCCGTACCTTCCACGCAGTTTGGAGTGTATGGTTTGATCATCATACCGGAGTTCATGGATTCACTTTGTTTTTTTAATTCAGCACAAGTGGGCGACATGCCATTATCATCCTGTTGTATTTTGGGAACTGTAATTAAATTGTAAATATTGTTTAATTATAATAATTTCTATTAATGTTCCTTAAATAAGAACTCACTTCTGCAATTCCCCAATTCTTCATCGGCTGAACTGTACTTTACTGCATATACAGCCAGAACAGCCAATTGAATCTACAAATTTTCAATAAATTATATGAGTCCAAAAAACTGATCTACAGGGTGGAAACTTTCACCGGCGACCTGTCTTGATGCAGGGAAAATGTATAAGGGATTTAAATGCGGTTGTAAAGTAATTAAATGAGTAGTCGCAATTTACCTCTAATATGATTAAATCAATAAAAAACAAAGGTTTATGCACATCATTAAACAATGGGTTTAATACGAACACATGCTTTGAAAGTTCGGTGACCAATAACTAAGGTTCATTTCATCAGTTAACGGTAATAATAATAATAATCTAGGCTTTATCTAGGAAGGAATGTCCACACGAAGTCGGCGACTTATTTACAGAGGGTCCCTTTACAATGCATAGAGGGGGTGGTGGCTAGCCCCTATGCGACAGCTAACCGAAAAGCGCTCTATACTATTACCAGGAATACATGCATCATTGTGTAGCCATTTTCTCAACTTATCTAGGCGGATTTAATGGGAAGAATTATGTATGACAAAATTATCTGCTAGCCGTTGAACCTTACCTAACCACACGTTTTTTCAAACCAATGATTTGATAGTAGATAAATCTTGTTTGACTATACCTTTATTTTATTACTTGTATTGTTCAACTTATATCAAATGTATCGTAAACCGTTCTTCACACACGCGTCACAACTCAGATGACTTTTTGGGCTGCTATTACATTACAAATACGTATTTAAAGGGGCTGTTCAGACCATGGGACAAGCGACGATCTTCGACAAGAGCTTAGCATAGCGGGTGGGTAGAAAAGGAGAGGGGATCGGTCAGCCCCTTTAAATAAAACCTTCAGTGACGATAAGTACTCGAGCCCGACCCACAAGACCCGCATATGGATGATATGGTTGGCGCAATGATTCCTATAGCTATATGTATTACTGCTATTACCGTTAACTTTAGCAAGGTTTTGGTGGAAATTCCAATGAAAGCGGAGGGAAACTTCTTTTAACAAGTGGCGAAGAGAGCTTTCAAACTCTACACAGAAGGGTTTGTTACCACAGTCGGGAACCCTCTTTTTGCGATAACCGCTACCCCACCCGACTATTGCTACTTTACGCATAATTTATATCCCTTTTCCCTGTAATACATAACACCTACGTGTTATCTAAACTGATCGCCGGCTAAAATCTCTCCCACGGTATATTATTATTAGTTTACGAAAGAAGTTGTAAAATTATCTTACCAAAGCCACGGCGGTTTTCATAGTTGAATGCGTTTGGAAGTTGCGAACGATCTCTCAGACAAACGAATAATGTGAAAAACAAGCGCACCCTCCCACTATTTTTATACTGTCAGAAAGAAATATTCCAACCCGACATGAAATTAAATTTATCAGACGTTATCCTAACTTTTATATTAAATTGAGGCGGTAGAAAATTAGATCAGATATGGTATGACATTTCCTAACTCTGGGTTTGTACTGGCAACCGAGGTTGTTGCTTAAAAATACATATTATACGTGGAATAAGTTGCTAGCGGAATATTCCAAAGTGTAATTAAAGAATCCCACTACATTGTGTACAGTCTCATAGTCACGCAACCATTTTGACTAGTCATATTTTTCAGAAGAGAATGAAAGGTATAATAAACGAAACACCCTTGATTTATGGCTCTTTTTGGGAAGAAAAGGCATTGCAGGTGTTTCCCAATAATACAAAAATATTACGTAGCTGTCAATTTGAGGTCCCTTTCAGCGGAAAAACCATTCCCATTATCAAAAGTATATAGATATAAAAACAAAAAGTACCCTTCATTAAAAATTCCCTGCCTTTGGCTGAGATGCAGTCTACCCTCCGCTCACCCCCTACACGAACTTACCAATCAGGGAAGAGCTTCTTGACGTCATAGGTTTTTTGAAAATAGTACACGATGCTAGCGATCCAAACGTTAGTTTTTGGTACTAGAGCTAGCATCCGCTACTTCGAGTCTATTCACGGTTTGTTCCCCATGCCATGCAGAGGGGGGGTCGACACTATTCTGGGATAAAGGAGGGATTCTCATATTACAGGGCGCTAGCAAGTTTCAATGAAGTGTACTTTTTGTTTTCACCTATATACTTTTGCCATTACATACGTTTGATCTAAATTTAATGAAAATGCCAAACGTAAATAAAACCCACACAGTTTGGAGAAATCCAATTAATTTTATCTCATTATGTTAATGCAAAAATTGAAAATAATTTAAAATTCGGAAAGTGACATGAGAAGCTTTATTATAAATGATGGTTTTACAATTAAAAGACAAATTATGGCGTTGTATTGGATGTATTTTCATCAGAATCTTCATCCGAAGCCATTTCTTTTGCTCTTAAATATGCATTCCATTGTTCTGGAATCCTCTTTAGTAGGTTTATCCTGTACCGAATTTGTTTGGGAGTTTCTTGATAGTAGTTTTTAGGGTCTTTTGCCATGGCCTAGGGGTATTTGTCAATTAAATACTGCAAGATATTGTATTCTCTCCAAAATTGCATTAAAAACTAACTTACAGCATAATCTTCACCATATTTTTCCATCATGTATACACAAAACCTAACAACATCCTTGGGTAAACGTAGTGAACTCTTTCTCTCAACATTAGCTTCTTTTTCTAGTTCTTTTACAACTTGTTCTTTGGGAGATTTAGTCTTTTGAACCTTCTTTTTCTTTAGTTTGTCTGGGTCTAATTGGTCCTGAAAAACCACAAACGTTTAAGCCTATTACCAGATTCTCTGACCCATTTTTAACTTTTTTACTTTGTATTTAGGTGGTGGAATAGTAATATTGGGGTCTACAGATAGTCCCATGTCTGACATATTTTTAGTAAGGCTTTTCTTTGAGTCCCAGGCATCTTTAATGGGTTTACTGTAAAGAAATAAGACTAAATTATCAACGTCACCAAGGCTTAGCGACATTTCCACGCGTTCTTAAGCTATTTGAATTTCGCGCCCCCCGCACTCATACCACGTGTTCCTCATTTAAAAAACAAACCAAGGCTTAATTATAAAACTCTTGAAGTTATGATTTGTAAGACAATAAAATGAAATATTTTACCATAAAATTTTCGTCTTTTTCTTTTCCTTCCTCTTTTGCCTTTTAATACTTTTTACGTTGTAATTATTTTTCTGTTTTCTTCTTCTTGAAACTCCGCTAACACGACCCATGATGGTCAGATGGTGATCTCACGTTGTAAACAAACCGACCAATGAGCGAATTTCTCATAAAATCAACATAAAGTTCCAAAACATCCGAGCAGATGTCGCTAACGCATGGAAAAACTTATTTTGAAAAATTGCGGGAACTGGAAAATTATTTTTTTTTTATCGAAGTGGCAGCTCCCCGCCTTTTACCTATTCGGATCTTCGAAAGAATAACATGGAGTGCCAATTCTACGCTTGAATTGTTTGTTGTGAATCGACGATCCACGCTGATAAAAAGTTTCGAAACATTTTGATAAAATCATAAAATAAGTGGCTTTTATCTTTAAATTTGATAATTTTTGAATTATCTTGGAGGAAATGGCATATAAACAACGAAAGCGGTAAAATAATCTTTAGAAAAACCTTCGAGAGGCAAATAATTCTTAAAAAAGGCCTTGATTTATAACAACTATTAATTATTATATAAAAAAGACTTGGTTTGCCCAAGCCATAAAAACAAAAGGATAAGAGTTTTTCCAGTTGTCTGAAGCGCGGATATTTTTTCTATTGAATTTTAAAGACAATCCGTATTTTACTACTCTTTAGAATTTAATTCAATCACCTGATTTTACTGCTAATGGACTAGTTTCCTAAAAATTAATTGAAATAAAAAAATTACTTATCTCAGATTTTTCAACAACAATTCCATTTTCCTGAAACATTTTATCATGAATTTTTTTTTCTTTTCAATGGAGAACGTACTTTAATTTTCAAATAATATTCTCATTAATTATGTATTATATGCGGTCTTTTCGAATACAAAAGGGGGCTGTTATCACCTTTCTTATATTTGATAAAGAGGTTCGTTTCTTCTTTAAGCACAGTCACAATTATTGAACTGTGTATATCAGTACTTGTGGGGAAGATTTTAGAAGTGTTGGTTGAGTTTACACGATATCCCTCAAAATAATAAATGCATGATTAAATGTTTCAGGAAAATGGAATTGTTGTTGAAAAATCTGAGATAAGTAATTATTTTATTTCAATTAATTTTTAGGAAACTAGTCCATTAGCAGTAAAATCAGGTGATTGAATTAAATTCTAAAGAGTAGTAAAATACGGATTGTCTTTAAAATTCAATAGAAAAAATATCCGCGCTTCAGACAACTGGAAAAACTCTTATCCTTTTGTTTTTATGGCTTGGGCAAACCAAGTCTTTTTTATATAATATCTGTTCCTTCAGCCTTAATTTGTATTAATCTATTATAAAAATAATAATATGCTTGTCAAACGTCATTAATTCGATGTTCCAGTTGGCTCACTCCAAGTGCCTCTCATTATTTTATGGGAAAGATTAAAATTTTAAATCATTTGGCAGGGAAGTGGTAAATTAATTCACAATTGGTAGAAGGGTGGTAAATTAATTCACCATAGATAGGCGGGTGGTAACTTATTTCACACAAAAAGGCGGTTGGTGGCTCAATTAAGTTTAGTTGACCTTTTTGTATAGGTTTAAAAAAACGTTATTTCTAAACCACGCGCCTATTTCATTGAAAGTTTGTTATTTAAGGATTTTCCCTTTTATATACTAAGATTCTTCATCAAAAATAGACAACGCGGTTTCCAAGACTCGAACCTGCAATGTTTTGCCTCGAATGCAAACGCGTTATCCATTACGCCACAAGCCCGTATTTCGTGACAAAAAAATTATCCAAACATTGTATTTATAGGATTATATCATTTATGTCGAATAAAAGATCTGTTAAAATAAACACCGAGCTTGCCAGGACTCGAACCTGCAATGTTTTGCCTCGAATGCAAACGCGTTATCCATTATGCCACAAGCCCGTATTTCGCAACAAAAAAATTATCCAAACATTGTATTTATAGGATTATTTCATTTATGTTGAATAAAAGATCTGTAAAAATAAACCTCCGAGCTTGCCAGGACATGAACCTGCAATCTTCTGCTCCATAGGCAGACGCGTTATCCTATGCGCCACAAACCCGACGAAGGCTGAATAAAATGATACGCAAACAGTGTAATATATGTAACGGTTTTACCATGATTTATAAATTAATTAAAATAAAATACTTAGAATTAATTGTTCTTAATCAAACTTCAGAAGTTCAACACTCAATAGTTGCTTGATAATTCAAAAGTGTTCCGAACCTTAACTTCGAAGTAGTTTCTGAGTTATTCGATGGAGTGGACCACCAAAAATCCCATGCTTTTTCTATGGGACGCTAAGCCTAAAATCTGTGAATTATTTCTTTAACATTACGGGAGGGTGTGGGTTCTTATCTAGAAGGGCCTACCGGCCCTCTAGAATTTTTAAAAGTTAGAACAACACCAATAATGAAGGAAGTACTCACTAAGGTACGAGGTTTTTATATAAACTATAAAAAACAATGTACTAAATTTTACCAGGAATATTGAACTAAAGGAGTCGATAAAAAGCTCAAATTTATATGGCACACGTCATTGTTGCTATAGTTGAATATTCATATAAATATTTAATATATTCACGTTTCTTACAATACCGGTTTCTTCATTACCCTTATCGAAAAACTGTCCGTGATATTTTTTCCCCCTCCTGGAGGCTGGACCAAAGAGGAAAAATTTAATTTTTCATTCGCGATGTTAATGTAAAAGCGAGTAGACGTACGCCGTCATTCGGGATGTTTAACCTTCTCATCAACATGCAAGAACTTTTGGTGCTGTTATCAGCAGCAATTTGCGGTTACATTGTGATTTTAATGATGATATGGAAATTTATTTGGTTCGGTCCTAAATACTTCAAAGCGCGGACGCGACTCAATCAACCGGCCTGTATGACCGACCCAAAATTAGGTAGACATTTGGTGGTGTCTTTGCGAAAAGCGAAACTACATTGCGTTGAAAATACAAATAAAGAATCCTCGGAACAATTACCATTGATGTTATTACTACACGGTTTTCCCGAATTTTGGTTTTCTTGGAGACATCAATTGAAGGAGTTTAAAAATGAATACAAGTAGGGAAATTTTTGCTTATTGTTAAATAAACCCTTGCTAATTAAATACCCTTTTCCAGAGTTGTAGCTGTCGATTTGAGAGGATTTGGATTTTCAGAAAAACCTGAGATTCAAAAAGCGTACAGTCGTGAATTGATAGTTGAAGACATTAAGGAACTAATAGACGTTTTGGGTGAGAGAAATTTCTAAGTTCCATTTTATGAATCCACTCTTTCTGGCATCTGAAACTTAATATTCGATACCAAGGTCACGATTCTAAGAAAACCGTCTTAGTCGGACACGACTGGGGGGGAGCCATTGCTTGTTCCGTGGCCTCCCGCTATCCTAATCTCGTGGACCGATTGGTCCTAGTAAATACTCCTCATCCACGCGCCCTAGAAGAGGCGCTAGTCGGCTTTAACTGGCTGCAATGGTTACGTAGTTGGCATCTCATATTCTTCCTTTTGCCTTATCTACCCGAATGGGTCCTACGAATGGATGACGTTGGTGTCTTAGACGACCTTTTTCAGACTGTCTCTGAAGTCTGCAGCGAACAGGAGCTAGAAGCTTACAAGTACATTTATAGTCAACCCGGAGCCTTCACGCCGCCTCTAAACTACTACAGAATGGCTTTTTGGGATTATTTCAAAGACCTGAAAAGTGGTGCTACGCGTTCCATGGATTACGTGGGGGATACGGTACCTACTCTCATGATTTGGGGTGAAAAGGATTATATCTACCAGGCTGAAACCGCCAAACAATCTAGAAGGTTCATAGAAAAATTAAAAATTGAATTTGTACCCAATATTGGTCATTGGATTCATATGGAATCTCCAACTAAATTTAACGCGATTCTCAAAGACTTTCTCAACGACTCTTAAAGTAGTTTTGAGGCTAGGAGGATTGATACCATTTACACCAGGAGGCCCGGCTACTTTGCGGACATAGCCTGGCCTCCTGGTGTAAATGGTATCAATCCTCCTAGTCTGAAAACTATGTCTACTTTCCCTTCACAAATTGAAAGCTTAATTAAAGGTTTTTTGCGTACTTTTTATACAATACAATCGTACAAATTGTGTTTGAATTATTATGACTTTAATTGTAAGTCATATGACTTAGGGTTGAGATAAGCTTCGTGTATTATTTACGAAGTGGGGGGGGGGGAAAGGTGTGAACTTACACTACCGGACATTTTTACAAACATCACTTTGTGTGACATCTCTTAGAAATGTCACGTGTTACACATTCTGAGTTTCTTTCACTCAAATACTCATTTAGTTTATATTATATATTCTTTTTTTTTTGTCAACATCCCCAGCCAGGGAAGCTATACATCAACCATCAAATGATATGTTTAAGTCTGATATTTTCTGGGATTAATATATACTTTGTTGGTAAAAGCGCGTACCCATAAGTTTAAAGGTAGTCATATGAGACACATTCACACCACAGATTCCCGCGTCAAATCGTAACGGTTAGAACCCTTTTCTATTCATTTATTACCACAAAAACTGTAGTGTGATCGCGTCTCGTTAAAATGAAAAATTAATTAAGTCACTGTAGCGTTCGGGATGATTCATTCTTCGATCATTTTGATTGAAGATTCAGCAGTTAAATATTTTGTAAGAAAAAGTATACAAAGGAAGATGAAGAAATTCAGAGGCAGAGAAAACTGTTCACTTTTGTTTGTTAGTTACTTCATAAAACCCGGATTGGATGCCATGATAGTTTCTCCTCCCCTTAATGGACGATAGTAGCTCCCCTGGTTGTCAAATTGTCAGATGTTGGGCAGCCTGTAGCCTCCGTTACCTCCTACACCGCCTCCTCCCCCTCCCCCGTTGTTTCCGTGAGGTCCGGTCGACCTGGACAACAGTTTTTGCTCGTGACTATTCCCGGACAACATAGAATTATTAGGGCCCAAAGGCGGATGAAGCGTGTGATGGTGAGTGGCTAGCTGAGGGAGAAGAGTTTGTTGACTCCCGTATTGCGAGTTGCCCTGTATGTGGTCAAGAAATAGTTAGTCTTTAACATTATCAATTAATCGATAATAATTACTTTAGACTTTTCTCTGCGTAATCTAATTTGTATGTCATCATCGTGATCGGGAAGTTTTAAGTTCCCAAGATAGGGATGTCGAAGTAATTGCTCGCACGTGGCCCTTCTTTGTGGTTCCTTGTCCAAACATCGCTTCAAGAAGTCAATCCCGATGTCGTCAATGGTTTTGGGTATTTTGCTTTCCAAGGTTTCCATTACTTCCGGTTCAGGAATGGAAACTCCGGCAAAAAAATCGTTGGATTTGAAAATATGCATGTGTCTTGGTATTAAGTCACCTGTTTTAGGTTACGAATGTCAGTTATCGTAGTAGGCAGGGAGGTTTTTGCAAACAAAACTAACCAATTGTTCGTCTTATGAGGTAAAGTTGATCAACATCGGACTTTCCCGGCCACAAAGCCTCGCCTCTCATTAGTTCGGCCGTGACGCAACCAATGGCCCAGACGTCAACGGCAGGACCGTATTGAGTATCACCGACCAGTAGTTCCGGTGCCCGGTACCAACGCGTTGCTACGTAATCTGTATAATTCTCTCCGGGACCTACGCAAAAAACGTGTAAACCATTTATTTGGCTACAGTTTCCAATCGATGTCTTATAAAACTTACTAATTGTCCTCGCGAACCCGAAATCGCATAACTTAACGACCCCGTCTTTTGTCAAGAGGATGTTTTCGGGTTTGACATCTCTATGAATGCACTATAGAATAGACGAGACTTTGGCGTGAAAAAATAGGCCAAAATAGACACACTTACATTGTGCTGATGACAGAAACTAACGGCTTGTAGTGTTTGGTACACTATTCTTTTGGACATTTGCTCGGGAACTCTAATAGATAACGAATTTCATTATCGCTTGTTTATTGATAGCTGATTTAATTCAACTTATGTCTGATCATAGCGCGAACTAACTATGAAAGAGGGATACAAAGAGAGGGGAGCCCGCAAACAAAAGATGGCTCGCGCTTTAATCAGACATAAAGCAATCTACATAACAGTTACCCTTTGGGATGTTTCTCTAAAATATCTAAGACAGTGTGTTCGCAATACTCAAAAACGAGATGAAGTTTACGCTTCCGTCGGAAAACTTCCAGTAAATTCACCAAGTTTGGATGTTTTAATTGCTGTTAAGTTTATTAACCACTTTAGAAGATTTTCTAGCAGCTCACACCAAATTATCTACTTCCAATTAAAAACAAAACGGACTATACCTTAAGCATCCTGATTTCTCTTAAGGCTATCTTTTTGATAAGAGGGTCATCTTCCGTTTCGACGTACTTCTTGACCGCGACAAGTTGATTCGTTTCTCTATGACGACATTTGAACACGACCCCGTAAGATCCCTCCCCGATCTTTGATATCTTCTCATATTTTTCCATGGCTAATACGACATTGTTGCTATTGGATCGAGATTTTCTAGATTTCAAGTGAAAAACTGTCTTAGTCTAGACTGTCCGTCGTAATTCATGTTAGGTTAATCCATCCGAAAACTCGGGTCACGGACATTCAACCGCGAGAAAGATACCTAAGAGACTTCAATCTAAACTACGCCTTAGGTTTAACCTCAATTTAGACCTTAGATCAGGCTTTACGATACATTTAAGGCGGAATAAACCATGGCTAGTGGGACTTATCAAAATCACACACTGGGGAACAGTCAATTTTATTTTTAGGATTTAGGAAACGTTTTCTGTGTACTTATTTGGTTGCCATGGTTACCTAAGGTCTACAATCATTTATGACGTTTGTAACCCCCTTCTCCCCTATTCTCTATGGGGGGTTCTAGGAAGTAATGTTTCTAGCTCAAAGTGAAGCTGAATGTCGTGTCAACCGCGTAATCTTTTAGTCCAAAACTAAACCCAATTTGACTACAAAGTTTCACTCTCTCTTGTTAAAAGGTCTAAGTATCATTTTGATGTCAAAATCGAAACCGGTATATAACAACACTGTATAGGGTTTTAAGGTACATGAATTTGTAATGATTTTTCCGGAAACTAATTATGAAAGGATTTCTTTATAAAAAGAAAATTGAGATCTTTAATCTAGAATTATAAGCAAGAGGCCAGTGCCCTTTTTTTTCTTTCTTGAAACCCCTCCCCTTTCTTAAACGCCCCCCAAAACATAATAATATAAAAAATATAGGGTTATTTAGTAGTAAAAGAAAAAATTGTAAAGAATAATGACGCATGCGTTAAGAATATTTTATTCTGAAGATTTTTGTAAGTTTTCTTTATACTGAAATATTTTAGAAGATTTATGGGGTGTACTAATTTCTTCACTCCTTTCATGAATATTGAATTGCTTACGAGTCGTGTAGAACTGTAGAATAAGGCTACGTGGCTTAAACACAAATGAACTACACACTGTCAGACGTTTCGTTAATATCTACTACCTCATAAAAATCAAATGAAATTGATTAAGTTGAGTTTTTTAGAGGATAGGGTGCTGCTAGGTGAAGAATTTAGGACCTTATCATTACTATACACTTTTGTATATATCAGTTCGATATTCTTTGAAAGATTGTATAAATTCTCAATACCTAAGTAGTCAACTTACCTGGCTGCGAGTAGGGTTTTTGCGTTTTCCAATAACACTTTCTTCCGTCCGACAATCAACATTTCCCCCAAAGGATCAACGGCCATATCCCCCACATTGCTGACGCTGCGGGGTTCCAAAAACGGTCCCCAAACATGAATTCGAAAAAACTTTCGGCAACGCTTAAACCCTCAAAAATGGACTGACATACTCTCTAAAAGATTCTCTTCCGTTTTACGGTTGGTTTTACACTATTTTTAAACGTTTCTCGATAGAGTTTCCCGTGATATGATCAATATTAGGTTTTTGGCGTCCACATATAGCGACGCCCCAGAAACTGGGGGGTTGGATCGGATGAAAGGTGTGGTACCCCTCTCTTTTTCCTAGTTTCCACTCAAGAGGAAAAGCTCTCGATTTTTGTTTTGTTCCCGGAGCACAAGAGAGCGAGCGAGCGAGAGAGAGAGAGAGAGAATTGCAATTATGAAAATGATTCCATGTAGACGCGCGATTATACTTGCATACACGTAAAAGGTTTTTCAAAGGCGAAAAATCTACATACATTTTCGTGCAATCCAATAATTAGGCGCGAAACTAAGGTACACGCGGATTATTTATAAACCAGCTGGTCACTTATGGCGGGAAATGTACCCCGTCTCTGATTGGTCCCTTTTTCGTAGTAGGTTAAGGAAAATATATCAATTTCAACAAACAAACATTTTTATTTAATCTATTTGCGTAATTATTTCAAATACAAAATATTTATTTTTTTCCTAGGGTTTATTAATAGATGCTAATTAATAACATAACAAAAATATACTTAAGTGCTGTATTTTGGCAACAGCTAGATCATATTATCATTTTCTATCTAAATATGTAAGCCACTATTAGGCAGATGGGTAACCAATTCCTACGGTATGGCCGACGTGTTCATCGGCGGTCAAACACTTGACCAGAATTTCGGCCAAATCATATTTTGAAATGACGCGATTAACCGGGGCATCGTTTACCATTTTGTAATCTCCTCTGGCGGGTTCTTCCGAAATATGGGGAGGGAATACGGCTACCCATTGGCGATCGCTATCCTTCAAGACCTTGACCATTCGTTCGTGGTCAACAGTTAATGGAAGGAATTGCGGTGGAACCTTAGCTCGGTCCCAGAATAAAAAGGCTGCAAGTGTAAAACGTCTAAAAGTTAAAACTTGAAGATTTAAGCTTAACAACATTAAAGAAAAAACTGTACAAGAAACGCAGCAGGAAATACGTTGAACGCCATTATTCTTCATGGCTTCTACAATGTTACTTGTCCCTTCAGACATGACGGTTGTCGGGCCTAAAAAATTAGTTTTTATTGTTTAACTTCGGATCTTTGCGACGGAATAAATAGGGCCTAGGCCTACTTAGGTCATTTCTGGTTCCCAAAACAACGATGACCCCGTCTTGACCTTTGACAGCTTTGTTCACGTCGTCTTTGTTTAAAACGTCCCCTTGAATTACATTAGCTGGTTTAACATCTTCAGGAAGTTTCTTAGGGTCACGGACAAAAGCGGTGACTTCGTAGCCTAAATATTTTAAATTAATGCCATTTTAATTAATTAATTAATTAATTCACAAATTAAATGTTTTATTTTTAATATGGTGTTTGAACTACAATGAAAACGCGCGCAAGAACCTTGAAGGAAAGCTTTCTTACAGGGTGAAAGCATCCCATGTATTTTCTACGAGCGCCTGTAGAAATGTTTTACCCGCCATACACCGCGGTTCAAGAGGAAGTGCGCATTTAGGGGCAATGATATTGCGCTTTTATGAGGAAAAATTTCAACACTTGTTTACGTAATCTTTATTTTCTCAAAGAAAAACGATTTATTTAATATAAAAATACAAATATTAATAACAATTATAAACCCTTTATATAGAAATATATCGTTTTATAGTCTTTAATCGGATTTATTCTCCTGTAAATTGGGGTGGTCTTTTTTCAATGAATGCCATGATTCCTTCAATTCTATCTTTTGTAGGTATTACACCATCGTAATACGCTTGTTCATAAGCCAGTCCCGAAGCTAGGTCAACTTCAATTCCTTTATTGATGGCTTTTTTAGCCATTCTAAGAGCGATTGGTCCATTTTGAGCAATTATTTTGGCAATCTCCAAACTCCTCAGAAAGCCAGCATCACCCTTTTCGTTTTGTGGTACCACATCGTTTACTAATCCAATTTTGAAGGCCTCTTCTCCATCCAGAACTTTTGCGGAAAAGATGAGTTGTTTGGCAATGGATGGTCCAACTATTCTGGGTAATCTTTGGGTACCTCCTGCTCCAGGAATTATACCCAGTCGGGTTTCAACTAGCCCCATTTTCGCCGAAGATGATGCGATTCTGATATCGCAAGCTAAGGCTAGCTCTAAACCCCCTCCTAATGCCGCTCCATCCATAGCAGCTATTGTTGGAGCTGGAAATTCTTGAAACTCTGATATCAAAGCTCGTCCTCTGGATACAGCTGGAGCAACTTCGTGTTCTTGCATCTTAGCACGCTCTTTTAAATCGGCTCCAGCGCAAAATATCCCAGGAACCATGCTCCGGACGATTATGGCTCTTATATCCTTTTCAAACTTCAGTTTCGATAGAGTCTCCTCAATTAACATAGCTATGTTTCTACCCAAAGCGTTTTTAGCTTTGGGTCTGTTGAAACCAATGACAACGATACCTTTAGTGTCGTCATCATTAAGGAAATCAACTTTCAACTCTTCCCTGTCTAATTTTGTTTCTAATAATGACGCAAATGACCGAACTTGAGTGTTGTTGCATTTAAATGGAACATTAAGATTTCTCGTTGTGATAGGGATTAAAACTTTACTCAAAACGCTAAAACTCTTCGTAATAAACATGATTTTTAGAGAAAAATAATTATCCTAAAATTGTTGTTACTAAGGCAAAAACTAAAGGCAAAACAACAAAACAGGCTTCTGTAATTTTGATCTAATCTGAAAATGACCTTAGAGACCACCCCACCACTTTGGCACGGTTGCTAATCTCTAACTGCCTCTGGAAAAATGTCTGTTATGCCCCCAAGTGGCGGAAATGATGAACCGTGAACGTAGGAAAAATTTCCGAGTGACATCTGTTATCGGAACTTAAAATAATTTTTCCTACCTTTTTTAATGGCTTCGGAAACCGTTGCCAAGCCAGTATTTCCAGTAGCGCCAAAAATAACTACTTTTTTAACGATTCCAGATGACATTTTTAATCCTTGAGAAATTATCTTTAACTAGTAGTTAATACTCAAATTAATTAACAATTTAACTGCGTTGAAAATAATGAAAATCGAGCGGCGAATAAACGGAGCACAAAACTGCAAAATCACACTCCCCGCTTGACTGACTCCCCCATTATTTCGTCTCCCCCATTTCGCTAGTTGCAACCCTAGTGCGCATGTCCGTATTCAGTAAATTTTTGCCACAGAAGTTCAGCGATTCGGTCATTTCGTCAAAGTGATCGTCGTAAACTCGTAATTAATGTGAATTAAATTGAAATTATTATCATTATTGGACATTTTAGGGAAATTTAGAAAGATATTTAGGTAAACTAGTATCCAGTTTGGGTAAATTTATCTAAATTCGCGAGTTTTATAGAAGTGAAATCGTGTTTTGGTGTACTTCTCTTTAACCCTTCGACTAGCTTAGGCTTAGCGCCTTCTGACTGACTGACTGGGAAACTGAAATCGACGGATCGGGATTCTTGAAGACAAGTTGAATCACGATCAGGTGTTTATTGTTTGCCTGTGGATTACTATTATAATTAAAATGTGAAGAAGGTAACGATGCAATCAGTGTAAATAGCCAAAACATTGCATCGTTTGGTTTTGTGTAACAAGGCTAATTTTATCAACATAATGAAAAGAAACATACAACAAGTTTAGCCCTTGCCAAGGCATTTCAAAAATTAAAAATTAGCATGGCTTCAGCGAATGCAATGGATAGTATCTCAAGGCGAAATCCCCAAGATGACTATGAACTTATACAAAGAGTTGGCAGTGGAACTTACGGTGATGTTTATAAGGTAATTCAACTTTTTTATTTGAAATTCTTTAGCTAGTTAAGCTTGGTTAAATTAATCTGATATGCAACTTAACGGATATGTTAAATTTGACATTTGTAAGGTTTCTATGCTCTACTATAAGTGTGCGTGACTGTAGCGATAGATATAAGGTTCCCAAACATTTTTATGGTTTTACAAGTGATAAACAGCCACACACAACCCCAAATTCCAAATAGATAGGTACCTTTAGCACTAGTAAACAAAGTGTATAACGATCCTATATGTCTATAATCTGTACTAAAGACACTTCTTGTTAAAATTTCAAAGATAGGGGATTGTTTATACTGTACACAAAGGCGAAATTCCAATTACCAAATACATAGTAACATAGCCGAGTACAAAACATGTACTTCAACATTTATCGTAGTCTATGGCCTCTGAAAATATTCAGCTGCAAAATCCAATAACCATTAGTCTCTGTATATTATTTAGCCATGGAAAAGCTCCCCATGCATAAAAAGAGCAGCTGTGTTTTGACCGTTGAGGATTTTTTTAGCTATGAAAAGCGTATAACCATTTTGGAACAAGCTTTTGTTAAAATCTCATTTGAAAAAATGGGTGGGTTATCTTATTTTAGTATTAGCAATGGATTTAAAGAAATAAATTCTTAATTTTTATTTAAACTTCATTCGTTCGTGATTCATTCTGCTTTCTTTTTTCATTGTATCGGCTTTTTAAAGCTAGCTATGTAATTAACATACAGGTGTTTTCCAGTGACGGTTTTTCTTTGCATCTGCTAGATAGGCTATCTACTATCCAAATTTCACGTTTTTTACCTGTCCCTCTCGAATTTATACCCTCCCTGTCTGTACTCTCTCAACGGATGAGAAGTTTTGCCCCGTGCTTGACCTCTAATGAGGAGGAACGTAGTAGTGTTACCAGTTGGAGAGTAGCTTGTATCATTTATATAAAAAAAAATAACTGGTTAAAAAATACTTGCTACTGAGGTTGCCCGCTCTTTATATTAATGAGATCATAATGAGATACCGGTCTTATTGTGTTTTTCCTCGCTTTATTTCTTAAATTAGTTAGAATGTGAATAATTTGACTTCATCTCCATTTTAAAAGATTTATTTATTTATTATTCCCTGCGGAAGTTAGTGTTAAAGGAAAGGTTCAGGTAATATAACATGATACCTTGAAAGAACGGACTTTTTCCAAAAATAAATGGTCTCTTATTACAAAATAATTAGCATTTAATTTGACTTAAAAACGAGGACTACTGCGCCGCCATTGCTTTAGTGGCGTCTGCTAGTCCGAACCTCTTACCCCTACAGAATTGGTTGAATTCTCACGCACTGAGAGGGGTAAGGTAGGTTCGATTTAGCAGACGCCACTAAACCAATGGCGGATGGCGCAGAGAAGTCCTCGTTTTTAAGACTGATTAAATGCTAATTATTTTGTAATAAGAGATCATTTATTTTTTTTAAATATTTAATTCTTTTTATATTTAGAAAAAGGCCGTTCTTTTAAGGTTTAATGTTATGTTATATGAACTTTTCGTTTAAATTAGATAATGACTTCATCTCCATTTTAAGAGATTTATGTATTTATTTATTTATTTATTTATTATTCCCTAAGATTGTAGATTATCGCGGAAGTTAGTGTTAATTAACATTATTTTTAAAGTCTTAATTTTGTTAATCTCGTTAATCTTTTAAAGAAAAGAGTAAATTTATATAAATATTAAGACACTACCCACTCAAAAATTTAGGAATGAGGAGCATATTTCCTGCTTCAAAACTAGCTCTTTATAAAATAATGTTTTTCAAAGTCTTTTAGCACATTGTTACGCTTATAATTTTTTTGGATCGTTTATCCTTGATTCAATTCAATTTCCATCCATAGGGAAATACAATCTTTGACATGTGTAGTAATGCGGCTGTATCCTAGACTATGGGGTTTTATTGTTGAAAATATATGTTACGCTCAAATAAATCTTTTCATTAAATCATCCTAGCTTTCCCCAAACAAAAAAATAATAATACATAATGCCGGTAAACTCTTTGTACTGAGGGTTAATGCGGTTCACTAATTTGCGAGTTAAGCATATTTTTTTTATATAAATTTTCACGATGAGCATGAACAAAAAAATGTGGTTAAAATTAGGTCATTGGTGCGAAAAACTAATTGAAATTTAATGTTCGTGAACAAAACAATTTTCCAACTTTTTACCTGATTTTCTTAAACGGAATAAGTTTAGAAAATGTGACTGTATACATTTGTAACCTAAGAAGGAAAGTTTAGGTTAACATTCCCAGAGAAATTTGGCTCATTCTTAGGCTGCAACTAAGTTTCGTTATAGTTAAAACAGGGTTCGTACTGAACCTGGTTAAGTCAGGGATTTGGAAAATGGTGGAATAAGTCAGGGATTTAGCTTTTTCCAAAAACGTCATGGATACTAAGGTCTGGGATTTTGTTTGGTATGTCAAACCATGCTTTGATCAATGCTAAATATGGACCAGATGTGTGATGAAGTGGGCTCTGGTAAATACCTTAAAATGGTCGGGGATATTGTCAAAATTTCGTCAGGGATAAGCTGCAATTTCAATATAAAAATTTCGTCCAAACCCTGTAAAATGTATATTTCACGCAAAATTTCTGTAACGGAGTTTTTCTTTGATTTGTCGCGTCTAAAACGATGAAATCCGTTTTCTCTTTGTTATGTGTGCTTATAGGCAAGACGTTTGTCTACAGGCGAGCTTTCAGCTGTCAAAATCATCAAACTGGAGCCAGGTATGATTCGAACTTATTTGGTTGAACTTCAGATCTACCCCTTTGACAACTACCCTTCCGTGATAAATTGACCAGCTCTTATTGGTTCTAAGTTACGTAAGGTGATATTTTTATTCAAGGTGATGATTTTGCCATAATTCAACAAGAAATTTTGATGATGAAAGACTGTAGGCATCCTAATATTGTGGCCTATTTTGGAAGTTATTTGAGGTACGAACGAAGATATATTTCTAACCCTGACCTCTTGACACCCGCAAACACATTGAACCCCTTTTATGCCCTACCTTTAAAATTTTATCTCGTTGTACTAGTATGTGGGTGATAGTTGATAGAAAAAAAAAATAAGTGAAAGTTGTTGTGGGATTCACCTTTAAAATTTTTACCGGCATTAGAAAGTCATTGACATTGAACTCAATTTCTTACGTAGGCGTGAGAAACTGTGGATATGCATGGAATATTGCGGAGGAGGCTCCCTACAAGATATTTATCACAGTATGTTAATAGATCACGCTCTTTTTTAAGCAATTAAAACTGGGGTACTAGTAGATTTTTATTAACCAGTTTCTTTTTAATTGCGATTGAATGTAACGCTCTTCCGAAGAAGTTTTAGTTGTAATTGTATTATTTTAGTTACCGGTCCTCTGACGGAACCTCAAATAGCTTACGTATGTCGAGAGACGTTAAAAGGCCTCAACTACTTGCATAGTATGGGTAAAATGCATCGAGATGTAAAGGGGGCCAATATTTTGCTCATGGAGGATGGGAGTGTTAAATTAGGTAGGGTTTAATCTGTGGTTAACGGACTTCTAGATTTAATCTCCTCGATTACTTATGTCTTAGCGGACTTTGGGGTATCTGCTCAAATTACTGCTACAATTAATAAAAGAAAGTCTTTCATCGGAACTCCTTATTGGTACGTTAGACCGTTAGTGTTCCCTTGTGTAGATTGAGGTTTAATAAAGGTGATGACAATAGGATGGCTCCGGAAGTAGCGGCTGTTGAAAGGAAAGGTGGCTACAATCAACAGTGTGATATTTGGGCTGTTGGAGTTACCGCTATCGAGTTAGCGGAACTTCAACCGCCCATGTTTGACTTGCATCCCATGAGGGCTTTGTTTATCATGTCAAAGTCGGGTTTCAAGCCACCAACATTAAAAGACAAGGGGAAATGGACTCCCAACTTTCATCACTTTGTAAAAGTCGCTCTAACCAAAAATCCCAAGAAACGGCCATCAGCCGAAAGACTCTTACTGGTAAATGTTGTTTTGTAGTTCAGTATAACGCTCGTTACAATTTTCCGCCAATAACGGCTTTCTTTTGACAAAATTAGCACCCTTTTCTACAAGGGGAGCATATCAATAAAAGGCTTGCCAAAGAAATGTTAGATAAGGTTAGCAATCCTCACCACAACTATTTGGATCTTGATCCAGACGAAGAGGGGGTAAGAATTTTAGTTACCAGTCATGTTTTTGCTATGGTTATCGTTAAGTAATATTAATTTCGGTGGCAATTCTCGTCTCGTTTTAAGGTCTTGCCAAATGTTCCACAACGAATCGCCTCAAAACGTTCTGCCAGGTGTAAACAGAGAACGAGATCTGAAATCAACAGTAATTTATTTATTAATTTATTTGTATGGCCTATGTGGAAGCAAAACTCCATTTTTATCAGTTTTGTCGTGTTTTTTTGCGTGTTTTTATGTCATGGGAAATTAAGTAATGTTAGTTTGAGCTGAAGCCGACGTCAAAAATTAGCTAGATTGTAACACCAAAGTGCCTTATTAGTTTCATGGAGTGTTGCTTTTCATTTTGAAAATGTTCTCCAACGTATTGTCTTTCGTTAACGGTGACTAAAAATCCGCTTTTTCGTTGGTTTTTTTTTTTTTTTCTTCTTCTTCCCGTTTCAGTGGAAAGTGTAAATTTTGAACCTCCCCTTCTAACAGCTTTGTCCACAGCTACTGACCAAGTCACTGACCGGTGCGATGTTACTCAGGCGTGGGGGATATCAGAGGTTAATATTTGTCCTATCTTTAATCTACGTTACTTAAATTACCAACTCTGTCCGTTGTCCATTAAACCTAATTGTTAAATAATAATAATAAATCTGCAGGACACGGTGACCGATAACGGATATGATCTAGTTACAGCTTGGATGGAGCAAGATAATGACTCGGATGTTATCTACAAGTGAGTTTTGATTGTTTTTTTGTTTTTTAAACTATATCTTTGCGTTGAGTGAAAGATTCTTGAATGGAAGGTGATGTTATATTTTTAAAATGATCAGTTCAGTTCTACGTACATAAAAGAAAAGAAACTTTTTCTCATCGTCATGTCTTTTGTCTTTTTTTTTTCGTTTCCTTTCCATTGCTGCTTTGTAATTATTATTTAAACAAAATATCCAAAACAAAATATTTATTACTTAGGCGGAATCGAAGGTAAGAATCTCTATTGGTTTTGCTTAAAACTCAACTTGTTTTTGCCCCCGATAATAATTGGATTTAATTAGCGTTTTCATTGATTTTGAGTCGAGTGTACCTGGAATTGTATTTAATATAGAAAGGATAAAACTTGTTTCAACCATAGAAGGGGTTGTTTAATTTATTTTCCGTGTATGGCAACTTTAAATTTTTATTTAGATACGACCCCTTTTATCGTAGTAAGAGTTTTATCATTTTATAATACCAAGAAGCGATATCTAGTTTATTATTGGGAGAAGGTATAAGATGCCTAAGTATTCGCGCGCCATAGTCCCAGTCCCCCTTTCAAAATACAAAGGGGGACTTTAAAGGACGTCGGGCTATTTCGCCTCTCCTTAGTTAGAAAATACGTAATTTTCGTCATTCGCGTCGCGCTGACGTGTGTTTCCAAGAACCAATGAGATGCTGGTTGTAATTTAGAGGCGGGGATTAACTCCGGACCTACGTTTGGACTGGAGATAAAGCTGGAAATGTGGCGAGTTTACACCTTCTCCCTAATAAACTAGATATCACTTCTTGATAATGATAATACAATGTAGATTGAATGATGCACGAATGTTTGGTGTTTTAACCCGAATAACCCTAGTAACATACGCGATTTAACGTCTTGCCGAGATGTTTGGTGAATTTACGTGCGTGTACCTATAGCGTTTTATTTAGCTTTAGAAATAATAACATTTAGGTTAAGTTTTTGCGGTTATTTTTTTTTTTCGTATTATCTTTGGATGAAAGTGTTTTAACTCTATGATAATAATAATAATAATTGGAAACTAAGAAATTTTGATTTTGAAGTACGTACTTAACGAGGTTATTAAAAGGATTGAGGGTGTGAGATAAATTTGAAAGGGGTTTGAATACATTTATTTTTTGGGTGTCACCGTAGTTTAGATGGCACTAACCCTAACAGGATCGTAATTTAAAAGTGGGGGAGAAATTTGTATTACGAAAAAAAAATGTCCATTTTGTGCGGGAATATATATTAGCTATGGTGGCGTACTTAAGAGTTGCGATAGTGAAACGAGCGAAGAAATTGAAGCGAAATTTTCTGATGCCCTCAGGAGTTTACTGGAGGTGGTCGATCAAGAACTGAGACAAAGGTTGGTAAATGAGAGAGCCAAATACACGCTAGAAATAGAGAACTTCCCTCACTTCTCTCCCGTGACTGTGTCAACTTCCAGTGAACTGCCACCGCAAATAAACCAAAAAAAAAAAAATAATAAAGATTTGCCGGCTGAGTTTTTATTTTTTTTATATATATATATCTGAAACAACGTAGGGCGCTGACCTAGTAATCCTTCGCTTTTGACCAGACGAGAAGCAAATTTACTAATTTAACACCTTTAACCATTTCTGTACAGACCCATTAACCTAAACTATCTCTAATTTGATCTGGCTTTCGTATAGATTTCAATTTTTCTCTATTACTTCTTTCAATCCTTTTTTTTTTTTTTTTTTTAGAATGGGGTTGGTGGTTGGCATACTTTGTTTCTTAATTTTCTACAGTTCTTTTTCTAATCTATACTTTTGGTGTGATTTTTTTTGGTGACTTTTTTTAGTTTCTAAAAGGTCAATTAGTTCGATTTTATTTTAATTAATTCGTCCGTCCGTTATGAGCGTAAGGCAGTAATAGGCTTGGCTATATATATATATATATATATATATTAAGTCAAGACATATTTAAAAATATGAAATTTCTAAATGCTTCTGATTATTAAATGAATGGGATTTGAAAGAAAGTATTTTATTTCTAATCCCATTAATTATGGTAAATTTTTAATTAACCAATTTTTATTTGTTTCGGTTGCATGTTTGATGTGTCGATCACTGTGTGAATTATTTTTCATTATGATTTCGTCGTACAGTTTATCGTTTGAAACCCTTTATTTAACCCGTCAATATCGCATCAAACCTTTATATATCTTCCCATTTTGGTTTAGTTTTTCGTTTAATTATTATTATTATTTTGTTGCCTTCTATATTCTCGTGTTGATTTTTATCTGACGAACTTTCCTCTTTTTTCCTTCCTCTTCTTGCGTTGTTTATTTTTTGTTTGTTAGGGGCCATCCTCGAAGTTTGGCCGAATTTGAGGAGGATATTCAATTTAGCCAACAGTAAGTTTTTTGTCGCTTATCGTTAGATCGGCAGTCGCTATTTACCCTTTGTTTGGCCGCTTTTTCATCTATTTCTCGAAGAAACCTATTTGTAATTTTAACTTTTTCTATCTGTTCAAAAGAGCCACGCTTCCCGTTGAAAGGCCAGCGTCTAGCAGCGCGATTTCATCCGAAAAGGTGATTATTGTTCCCGCTTTGTAGTATTTTTAACTATAACCTCTTAGTAACGGGGACAGGTGAAATATCGAGTTAATTTTTTTTTGCCTGTTTGGACTAAGAGGAAGATAAATTTGTTCTAAAAACACAATTAGTCTTTAAGATTGTCAAATAGATTTTGTCAATCTTAAGTTATCAGATTTAGAATACAATATGGTCCTAAAAATTCATCGGTACGTAATTTAGAATCATCTGGAACTCTTGTCAAATGGACATCATGTTAGAGGTCGGTCACCGCCTAACGGTTCTTCTAGAAATGTCAGCGGGAGAGGGCAAAATAGGAATAGGCATTCGGGATCCGATATTGAATACTACGACGCTGAAGCCGGGGATGATAGTCACGATGTTCCGACTCCGCCACCTCCACCAATTTCATCAACTTTTATGGACGAAGTAGAAGACCCTAATGCTCCACCAGAAGCTCCTCCTAGACAGAAGGAACGAAAGAAACATACCCCACCCGTTAGTGTCAAAATTTTACCACTCGTTTTACGATAGTAGACTCAGAAATTCAAACTAATCTAATGGTAACTATTAATTCATAGCGTCCTGTTAGTAACGGTCTCCCACCGACACCGAAAGTCCATGTAACTATCTCTTAATGTTGTAATTACTTCGTCGTATGGAACCCGTTGTTAAGCCCATTCTTTCTTTCTTTTTCTTTCTTCTCGAAGATGGGTGCTTGTTTTTCCAAAGTTTTTAACGGTTGTCCTCTTCGAATTCATTGTACCGCTAGTTGGATACACCCTGATACCAGAGGTAGTTAATTGTTAGCGACTGTTAAAAGAGATATAACGAAAGAGCTTACGCGATAAAACATTTTAGATCAACATATACTGTTTGGCTGCGAAGAAGGTATCTATACTCTTAACCTGAATGAACTGCATGACGCGTGTGTGGATCAACTTTATCCTAGAAGGACAACTTGGATGTTTGTCATTAAAGATGTTCTCATGACATTAACAGGTCAATCTGACATCTGTTTAGGAATTGAAACGTATTTAGGTTTTTGCTAGAAACGTACGCGTATTTGATTACAGGCAAAACACTTCAGTTGCATCGTCATGATCTTCTAGCTTTACACAGTCGTCAAACTCATAGGTTTTCTTTACCCATGAATAAAATTCCAGAAAGATTTGTTCCCAGGTTAATATTTGTAAAGTTTTTATCGAGAAACGTCTCTGAAAAGGTATTTTTATCAGGAAATATTCAACGACTACCAAAGTTCCGGATACGAAAGGATGTTTACGCTGTTGCGTTAGTCGCAATCCTTATAATGGCTACAAGTACTTGTGCGGTGCTATGCCGGGGGGTCTATTTTTAATGCAGTGGTACAATCCTTTGAACAAGTTTATGTTGTTGAAAACCTTCGATTGCATGATGCTACCTCCGAAATTGAAAGTCTTTGAGATGATTATCACACCCGATTTGGAATATCCGATGATTTGCGTGGGAGTCAGACGTGGTTACGAAAGAGGTCGAGATCTTAGATTGGATTTGATTAATCTGAATACTTCAGCCTGTTGGTTCCACGAAGATGATCGGGAAGAAGGAACGGAAACTGTGATTCCTCGTTATGATCAATTAAACGTGGTCAGTGTCACTCAGTTGGAAAAGGATAGCATACTCGTCTGTTACGATAGTAAGAGACATTCCTTCACAAAGTCTTAAGAGGAAATTTAACTAATTCTTAATTTTTCGTTCTTTTCCACTAAAGATTTAGTTAAAGTAGTAAATTTACAAGGTAAATTAAAGTCAAGCCGAAGACAACCTGCTGAATTGCACTTTGATTTTCCCGTGGAATCTATTGGTTGATACTTTTTTATTTACTATTTCTCTATCAGGGTTCGTACACGACCTGGAAAAGTCAGGGAAATTGAAAATGGGCCTAAAAGGTCAGGGAAAAGTCAGGGGAATTGAAAATGGGCCTAAAAGGTCAGGGAAATTGAAAATGGGCCTAAAAGGTCAGGGAAAAGTCAGGGAAATTAAAAATGGGCCTAAAAGGTCAGGGAAAAGTCAGGGAAATTGAAAATGGGCCTAAAAGGTCAGGGAAAAGTCAGGGAAATTGAAAATGGGCCTAAAAGGTCAGGGAAAAGTCAGGGAGATTGAAAATGGGCCTAAAAGGTCAGGGAAATTGAAAATGGGCCTAAAAGGTCAGGGAAAAGTTAGGGAAATTGAAAATGGGCCTAAAAGGTCAGGGAAATGTCAGGGAAAAATATATTGGTGGGAAATTGATAGTCTGGATAACAGTATAAGGGTGACCACAAAAGTGTTGTCTGAGACTTGAGCAGAACCCCAAATTCGCGGAGCTCGCTTCGCTCGCTCCGGTTATTTATGATTTACTTATGGTTAAATATAAACGAATTAATTGGCTTATCTTTATAACAATGACAACTCGTGCAAAAATGATTCGAGTGAATTTAGATTGGTTTTCATATATTTACGCCATATAAGTTATTGCATATGGTCAGGGAAATTTGTGGAATTTAGTCAGGGAAAACCTGGAAAAGTCAGGGAATTTCATTCCAAAAATTTTGTACGAACCCTGTCTATGCCTAAATATTTCCGCGGACAAAACTTATATCTTTCATTTTTCTTCTTCTCCCCCCTTTTTTTCTTTCAACACCTTCTGAAGTCTGTTTGACGGACTGTGTTTTAGCTTTTCATAAACACGGTATGCAAGGACGAAGCTTTAAGAACAACGAAGTGGTTCAAGAAATTAGCGATACTACTCGCGTTTTTCGACTTCTCGGTTCTGATAGGTAATTAATTAATTTAAAACTCAAAATCATATCATCTTTATTCATTTCATTCAAGTAAGATTAAATATTGATTAATATCATTTAAAAATATTTCCGTTCCGTTAAAGGGTCGTAACATTAGAAAGTCGACCAGTTGATGATGTTACCAGCCCTTCGAACTTGTACATTTTAGCTGGGCATGAAAACAGTTATTGAGATAAAAAACAAAAACACAAAAACAAGAAATAAATCACTTAAATTGATTCCTATATTTTAAAAAATTCCTCCTCCCCTTTGTCCCTGTCCCTGTCCCTTTCTCTTTTACCCCCCTTTCCCTTTTTGAAAGAAGCGATTACGTTTTACGTTTTAAGTTAAATTCGGAATCGTTAATCGAACCCAACTCCAAAAAAAAAACAATGTGTATAGGGAAAAAAAACTTTTTTTTTCTCATCTAGCCACTGTTATTTAAAGATAAAGATAAAGACAAAGAGAAGAAAAAGCTACCAATGACTATTCAATAGTCGTAATTTTTAATCCTATAATTTAGAAAAAGCAAGTGTTTTTATATAAAAAAGCGTGCTGCTTATTTAAATCTTTTTTTTTTTTTTCTTGCATTATTTAAACGGGGCTTTTGTAAATTTATTTGTTATTGCCAAAAAAATATATGAAATTAATTATGGAGATATTAAAATTTAATTATAAGAAATAAAAATAAAAATGCCAATTTAATATTTATTGGTAGCTTTTTTTTTTTTAATAAAAAAAATTTGAATTATTATGAGGCTTTGGCTGGACGAGATTATTTAAAAAAAAAATTAAAGATTTTTCTTCGTTTGTCGCCTGCGGATATAAAAGGAGTTTGTACATAGTTATTATATTATTAGTGCTCAATGAAATATTTCCAAAAAATGAAACAACTTTAAAAAAAAAACAACTTTAAAATCTGCATTGTATTTTTATTTATCCTGCCAATCCTGTTATAATAATAAAAACTTTGCTTTTGCGGATTTTTTAAAAATTATATACTTTTTTTTAAAGAAAAAAAGGTATTATTATAGTAGTTTCAAAATATGTATGGCGAAGCTAAAAAAATCGTTAAGTGCAGCAGTAGTTTTATTGATGGTCTTGACAACTTGTTTTTTTTTAGGCTAAAAATAGTTGAATTTATTACGTCAATGGAATATTTTTCTGTTATCCCCCGTTTCCTTCCCCTGATTGGCTGATTCGTCAAACTATCTCTCTGACGCATTTCAGTTGGCGAATGGAGGTCTTCTTACTATCTTGTTGAAGCGTTTATAATTGTATCAGTCGGGTCGGTATTTTTGCGAGTTTCGGGTGAAATGTTTGTAGCTGCCGAACGCGAACGGAAAATAAGTCGATCTTCAAACATCAGGAACAACGTTAATAGGTAATTATGCTTTTATTTATTAATTAATAGCGTATAAGCCAAGGCTTAATTTAACACGGCGTAAAGTCCCTTCGTATTCGGGTGCCCCAATTGGCCATGGGTGCCGAAGCTCAAGGCTCTTTGTCCTCGACAGTTCGGTATCTACATAAGGGCAAGGCTTAGCGAAATTCGTGGGCGGTTAGCCTAGGCCTAATAAATGTCAAAATCAAATGTATTTTATTTGAAAATTTCACGCGAATTCAATTACGATTGTCACGAATTTTAAACTACGTTATCAGTCCACCAAACAATACTAATAGAATGGTACTACATGGTTCTGTCACTCAGTGAATGTGACTCGTCCTCTGACGCATTCTGTTGTTTATATTTATTTACCATTAACTTTACTTTTGGGGATTGTAATTGTTGACTGTTGAAGTTGTATGCAAATTAGCGTGTTATTATAACATCGACGACATAAAATCCAAACTATGTTTGAATCTACTTTGGGAAAGCTATTGTTTGGCTTTATATGTCAAATTCATTTGAAATATAACAATAATCATCACCCAACAACAAATTATTTACTGTTTGTTTGGTTTTATAAGAACGCTTGAAATTAAAACACCTGTCTCTCCAATTTAAAGAAATAGTTCAAACCACTTGACATAAATACCCATAAGTCCATAACTCGCGCTAACTAAACTAAACGCGTTATTTTTTATTATCAAGTTACCCTAATTTTTGAGTGTTTACTAACTCAATCATGCCCTGATAATCGCAATCTTTTCCCAATCCTAATTAAGAAAGAAATGTAAGGCCAACACACGCCAGAAAACAAATAACAGATGGTTGAACTGTGTTTTGATTCCACATACAGAAATATAACTTTCCCCAAGCACACGCACGCACACACTCACTCAATGATAATCTTTATAGTTAACCTACTTGACTTATAATCTCACTATATCAAATCTTTAACCACACAAAGGTTTGAGAAAATTTTCCTTTATTAAAACAAACTCATCAACCCTCCCCCCCCGACCCGCCCCCGATCTGTTTGACGTAAGATTTTTACTTATGCAGATTAGAACTATCCATTTTTTCTTTCTTCTTCTTGAGAGTTGGGTTTGATGTGTTCTAAATTCCGCTTATCTAATTGTTTTCCCTGGTGGTAACGAAGCTTGTTCATATTTATGTTGATAGGAGCGTTTAAAAATAACATCTGATAAATTCGGCCTTCTTAGATCTTATAAACTGGTCTAATGGGTCACGGGAGGGGAAGAAAAGAAACTTAAGAGATTGAAACTAAGAAATAACTGGGGAGAGATAGCTGCCAGAGTTTTGACGTCATTTGATAATGGACAAGAGTGGCTATGAGTATGACAGCCCGTTTTTAAAGAGCATTCGCTCAAAATTTGAAAGCGGAAAAAGCCCTTATCATCCCTAGAGGCTCTAAATTTAGGTTATAAGAAAAGGAATATCCCGTATATATATTTATATATATATTTAGACTTAAGTGTCTTAGACACGCGGTAATGTCCGGGCATACCATAGTTGAGGACTTGAAGCTCTTAAGATTGACTTCTAAAGGGAAAATTTTGAGGGCCGCCTCTCCAATTTTAAAAAATATTTATAATAAATTGAAGCAACCAAGCTTGTTCTAGGCGGTTTTAGCTTATTTTTGTTTAAACAGAAGCAAATATTTCGAAGTAAAACATTCAAGGTCATCCGTCGACTTTGTTTGTTGTAATTTCACTTAGTTTTGCGCCCTTATCTACGCGACCCCTAAATATGACGTGAAAGTTTTACTTCACATCACGGACTTCTAGTTTCACATATTTTATACAAATTTCGATCCACTTTCACGCAGTTTAAAGCACGAAAAATGTTTACCAAAAATTGTTTCGGAAAAAACCTGTCTGCAACCGAAAGTTTCGTTAGCTGCAGGGCCCAGGGTTACCACTAAAGAACCACCACGTCAATTTCGAAACAACAAGCATTTTTCAAACTACCAAATTGAAACTGATCATTTAAAAATTTCAACTGTGGTGGTGAGTGAGTGATAGGTTGTATTTAAAAACTTTCCACGACCTTGTTTTTCCAAAGAAAGAACGGAAAAAAGTTTTTTAACAATAACTGTCACGTGATTGAAACTAACAGTTTGTTTTTCTTTGATAAATTAACATGGAAAGTAGATAATTAGATATTATCTTGTTAATTTTAGTTGCAATTTTTGCGTATTTAAGCAATTAAAGCTTACATTATCTTACTTTTTTGCTATCCTCTATTAATACAACCGTGCAATGACCATTTCGCTAATTTGAATAAATTAAGATTAATGATAGTAGATAATTGAATATTATCTCGTTAATTTAGATACATTGTCGCGAATACCTAACCCTTTTAAGTCTTCATTATCGTCTAGTTTTTTGGTATCAGCTATTAATAGGGCCCATATACAATTATGAATTGACCATTTCGCTGATAGTATAAATTATATTGATTAATAAACGTTAAGAAAAAAGATACTTAAAGATAATTGGATATTATCTCGTTAATTTAGATACATTGTTGCTAATACCAAGAAGTGATATCTAGTTTATTACGGAGGTATAAGATGCCTAAGTATTCGCGCGCCATAGTCCCAGTCCCCCTTTCAAAATACAAGGGGGGGGACGTAAAAGGAGGCCGGTCTATTTCGCCTCTCCTTAGTCGGAAAATACGTCATTTTCGTCATTCGCGTCGCGCTGACGTGAGTTTTCAAGAACCAATGAGATGCTGGTTGTAATTTAGAGGCGGGGATTAACTCCGGACCTACGTTTGGACTGGAGATAAAGCTAGAAATGTGGCGAATTTATACCTTCTCCCTAGTAAACTAGATATCCCTTCTTGCTAATACCTAACGCCTTTTAAACCTGCCGGTTTTTTGTTATTACCTATTAATAGAGCTGTACAAATAGAACCACCTTGCAATGACCACTACGCTTTCGGATTTTTTTATAGTTGTTGATTTAGTATAGTTCTTATTGGTAGTGACCGATTGCCTTTTAGGGTACCACTGTGTGGGGAGTTATATTGCTTTTGTAACTTTGAAGGGATCAACAGAAGCTTCTTATAGATAGATAAATATAATGGTTGCCATAGATACGGCACACCCATTGCTATATGGCAGCAAATCCACGCTATTTTTATATCAAAAGAATGAAGTATATTATATTCAAAGTTATCTTAAGATTTTGCCTCCGGAAAGTTTAAAATTTGTCAAAGCTAAAGAGTAGTTAAGTTCCCAGAACTTTTGAAAGAATGTGGAGTGGAGGTGTAAGTCAAGTTCGAGGGGCAGGTCACTCAGTGTAATTGGTGTACACGACTGTACCTTTGATTGTGTGCTAAAGTTATTACGCGTGTTATTTAAAAGCCCTGCCCTTGACAGTTCAAAAATGATTACCCAATCTGACAGTGATTAGCCCCTCGGTCAAGTTGGAAATGTCTATCTCTTCCAGGGCAACTGAGATATACTTGCTAATTCACTTCTGATAAACTATGAGACTATTATTGTAACGAAGTTATTACTACACGGACACTTTTTTTGTCATCCGATAAGATCCTATTTCTGACCATATTACTGCTTAATTTAAATTTTTATGTAATTATGCGACAAAGTAATTGCTTCGTTTGAATATTTTATGCAATTATAACTGGCTATATTTTATTCTATAGTTTATGTAAATAATAATGCGAGTGGCATAATACGACTGTACGTTTCTGTTGACGTATAGTTACGTCTACATTTTAGTTAGTGTAGAGTAAATAATATATTTTTATATAAATACCTTAATCCTGCATGTGTTTTGTGGAAATTTGTGACGTAAATGAGACAGAAGTACGGTATAGAGTGCTAACACTAACAGCCTCCGTTTTATATTTTAAATCTGTTTATTTTATCCAGAAGTTTTTCTTTTGGAAAAGGGAATTATTATTTATATTTCCATTTTTCTTCCTCGTCTCTTAATTTAAAAATTATCCCAACCAAATAACCTGGGTGTTTTTTTTTAACTATTAGAGGATAAAAAAATCAAAAAAATCCCGGCTTTAATGACTGCTAGCTTCTGTTTTTTTTTTTTTAACTATTAATCGTATAAATTTATTTGTTTCTGTGGGGAAAATACCAATTAAGAAAAATTACGGTAAAAATTTCTCTAAAAAATGCTACAAACAGGTTGATGGTGGTGGTGGTGGTACTTACCAAACGCAAATATCAAATGGTGTTCACCTTCCACCTTTAAGAGTTGCTAATTTACCTGTTAAATTTAAGAGTATTAAGGTAAATAATCATGGTTTTTTTTATTATGAAATGAAAGTTTAATTTTATTTCCCGAATATCGTCTTTAGTTTTGAAAAGTGTTTTTAAGCATTTCGATGGTATTCCGGAATCAATGCTTCGTAATTTATTCTTCAGTTCATTAAGACCATATTCCTCTTTTTTGAATAGAACCCTAATTGCATCAATAGAAGTGATTCTTACTTCGTGCCAATTTTAGTCCCTAAAAGGGACGACACTTCTTCATCTGTCATATGCAAATCTATAGAATCTTCTTCTATCGCAAATTGGTTAGTGGCATGCCACTCAATTTCCCCCTTTTTTTTTCATATTTCCATGGTTTTATAACTTCTTTCAATAAATTGCCTAGCTGTAAAGAAAATGAGCGCGTCTTTCCAGTAAAGGTAGGCCTATTAACAGTAGGCCAGTTTTTGTTTAGTTTAGAGAGTACATTTTGTTTTGATTCTGTTGTACTTCAATGTTCGCGCAGCCGAAACCGCAACGTTTGGTTCCTTTAACGAGGCAGAAAGCTTTGGAGGACCATTCCACCCCAATTTTACGTGCGAACGAAGGACCATGGTTGACCCTTTCTAATACATATTGTTTGGTGGACGCTGTCACTACTGTCAGTAGACACCGAACTTCTAAACCTAAGAAATGTAGAGAATTTTATTTTAAATAGAGACACATTTTGTTTGTTTTTCTTTTCGGGTTTATTTACTTAGATATTATTATAAACTTCTCAGCTCTTCGAGGAGAATTCACTCATTTTCCATCTTTTTGGAAAATATTTCCAGCTAAACCCAGTCCAACAATTTTGCCCCCACTAGCTGGATTTTTCCAGTCTATTCCTAACAAATCATCTCGTAGAACAAATAATAAGATGGTACGTTTTTAGTCGTCCGTAACCTCTTCCAAGGTTAATAACCAGTGTTCAATAAGTCTGACCAAGACGTGTGTTTACCTTCTTCAATCCTCAAAATGAAACGTTAGCACGCGTATAATATCCTTTGTAGGTTCTGTCATTTCCTTTCTCAAAGGCCATTTCTTGACCCTTGGGTTGTAAACCTTCTAAAGACGGGTTTTATCCATCTCCGTCGAACATTAGAGTTGATTGCGTCATTCCACAATTGTCTTACTAAATTTTCTCGCTGCAAATGATATTGAACACTAGTCGTTAATTTACGCGAATACCCACTAGTACTTAATCTTGATACATTAACGCGTATTAGGCTACATCACCTACCCTTGACCAAACTGTGCCCACCATGATGACGCCTACAGTCCTGATAAACCATGACCTTTTAACGAATGGTGACGAAGACTCTCAAGAAGGACTGTCTCCAGTATTAGTGCCCACTGTCGTTAGTCGACCACCGTTTGTACATACGGTTAGCATAGTCGTTGAACCGGTTACTGACTCCATGTGCGACGGTTCATCTATGGACGAACCCGATACCGATGAATTTTCCTCTACAGAAATAGACGACGATTTAGGTCAGCCGATTAAATATACTTAACCTAGTTCTTTTAGTCTTTGTAATCTACCTTAATAACCAATAATCTAATCTTAAATTTTCAGCTGGTAAATCCGTAACGAACGAAGATCTTGTTAAAACAGTCATGGTTAGTGAAAATTATCGTTTATTGCGGTTGTTTATCCAAAAGAGATTAACGCAAAGCCATAATTTCAATTTGATATCTTCAAATTACTTATTGTATTCAAAACAGCAGTCTAGATCGTTCTTTTTTCCCCCTATTTGTTAAATTCTAGGATCACGCCAGGCTACGTAAAGAGGAATTCGCGCGTCTATTAGAAGAACACGCTCAGATCGTCAATGAAATCAATAAGGCCGAAAACAAAATGGTTTGAAACTAACATTCAATTAGTCTACTACATAAATTTTTTTCGTCAAATTTTGATTCCGATGCCGGAATGTTATCCCGGTGGAATTGAATCGTATTCATCTATACTGAGCTTATTAAAAAAACAAAACAACTAAATCTCTAAAAAATAAATTGAATTATCATTCGCTTAAACGTAATTTCAAAATTACCAAGTGAATTCTATTAATAAAAACAAAACACCCTTTCTAAAAGCAAAAATAACGTGAAACAACAACTACTACTACGAAGAAGAAGAGAGCTAAATCTTGATAACTCAAGCCATGACCATTTAATAAACAATTTAATTAAAAAAAAAATGTAGTTTAATATCTCGATATCAATGTTTTCTAAGGGATATATATACTTAGAGATTCATCGTCAAAAAAAAAAAAAATGAACGAATTTTTGTATAAAAAAAAAGTTGTTTATTTTAGCAATACAGCGGTTTAACTTTGTGAACCCATAACAAAATAATTGGGGACGAAATTTACAGCTATACATCTTTTTTTTTTTCTCGTTTAGTTTTGCTTTTCTTTTCTTTTCTTTTGTGATTAGATTTAATTTTTTTTTTTTTTTTTTTTTTCATTCAAAATTCAAGAGTAAGATTTGTAAATTTTTTTAAAAGAGATCAAATATGATAAAAGTGCACTACTAAACTTACAAGCCGTTTAGAAGAATTGAGAGTATAAATAATTAAAAATATGTATGAAATAGCCTTATCCGTGCTGTAACAAATTTTAGGGGAGAAAATTAATAACCATATTTATAGAACAAATTTATCAGCTAAAAAAAAAAGGCTAGGTTTGAAATTATGAAGCTAAAACTTATGGGGGTTTTTTTTTTTTTTTTTTTTTCGATACCTGACTAAATGCAAATTGCGGGGTAGTAAATGGATAAACATCGCAAAAAAAAACTAATCCAAGTATAATAAAGGAAATAAATTTAGACGTCCAATTATTGCACTGCTGTGAAACTACAAAGTAACAAGAGATAAAAAAAATACTATATTTCTGCCCAAGAAATGTCTTCCCACGATTTTAATTATTATTATTACTATTTTATTTTATTATTTTTTTCGCAGCGCAGCTTTTTGATAACTATTATTTTAGTAATCAATCATTACCCACCATCCATTTGGCTTACGTAATTGGTCAAGCTTTAATTATATTGAACGTCTAACGGCCAGTTATTTAATAATAATATTTGTTTTCCCCCTTTGTTTGTTTAGTAAAAAATTTAGTTAACAGTAAAATTTGTTAGTTATAGCTATATATATATATATATAGAGTACAAAAGTTTATCAAACAAACAAACAAATGTCATAACGTAAACCTAGTTTTAATGTTTCAGTTTCCCCACCATCAATCATAATGTTTTAAAACGTATTATAGTATTAGTATTTGGTATTTTGATAGTACTATTTGACCTTTATTTTTTCAGCCTTAAATGACAGATTCCGATTCGTTAAATTAAACAAAATGGGCGATAGATATCCGCCATTTAATGGTCGATTTGTGGTCTATTGACCATTTCGGAAACTACATACAGAGAAATAGGCACGTAGGGGTGAGGCCGCCATTGGGGTATTCTCCCTCTCGCCAAGAAGCACCGCTAGAGGCAGTGCGAGTTGGTTAGCCTTCCTCCGCGTGTAGTGAACTCGGGCTCCGTCTAGCGTTGATTCTCGGCGCCAGGGAGAATAGAGTAATGTCAGTTCTACTATGCAAACGTCATACCATAGAGTAGTGTCGGTAGAGAGGGGAGTATACTGTTTATCCCTCCCTCTAGGCGCGCTTTTGTAAGAGGGGATACTGTACGCGCCTGGTAGGGGGGATGACACTTAGCTAAGAGATAGAAGGGTATGACGTTTGCATACGTAGAACTGACATCTAGCTCTAGCTCAGTGTCACCCCCCCCCCCTACCAGGCGCGTACAGTATCCCCTCTTACAAAAGCGCGCCTAGAGGGAGGGATAAACAGTCTACTCCCCTCTCTACCGACAATACTCTATACCCCAATGACGCAGAAGGTCTCTCCCCTCTGTATGTATTTTCCGAAATGGTCTATTAAGTGATTACCGTTATTAATTAATAGATTATATTTTAAAAAGCTCTCAAGTTAATAAAATAAATAAATAAACAAACAAACGAATAACGTAAGATTGTAGAATTAATAATAGTCACTGGTAACAGCCAATTATTTTTAGACTTTAAAAAATAAATAAATAAAAATAAAATAATAAGAAAGATATTAAAGAATATAAAAAAAAAATTGCTCATAATTTTTCTTCAGAGAGAAACATTTTTGTCAGATTAACTTTGTGACTTTAAAAAGAGAAAATGTTTCTTATTTTTCGAGATAAATATCTTGCGGAAAAAATTTAAAAAAAATTAAACAAATGATAATTATTATAACTAATAAAAGGTAAAAACATCACGCGGTTATAAAAAAAAAACAAGAAATAGATAAAAAAAATCGAAGTATAATTCTAGTCTTCCCTCGCTCGCTCTTTAGCCCAATATCCCCCAAAAATATCACTAATCTAGACCAAAAACGCGACACCCACTTTCCGCTACAACCCTCCTCCCCCCCCCTTATGCCCAAAGAAGAAAAAACTATATATAAAAATATATGAGATGAGTGTTATTTTGTATTAAGTGGTATTAAATGGTGACAAATTGGTGTATAAATGAGAGAATATTATTAATTTTAGAAGTATGTGAAAATATATTGGAAACAAAGAGGTTTCGTTTAATATATATTATATACATATAGGATAACTGTTTTTGTTTATTAACGATCACGATGCAGCCCTGTTTATTATTATTATTTTTTGTTTTTTTTTCCTTCATTTGTTTTAATTATATTTTCTAGAATAAAAGGAAAGTGAGATATTGGTGTAAAAAAATGAGAATTATTAACCAAAGCCCATATTTTGTTGTAATGTTATATTATTCCTACAGCGTCGTACACTTTGCAACGTGTCCCAACATTCTCAAGTTTTGCAAATTGGCCTTAAAGGATTCTTACTGATGTGCGTGTTTTAATTAGCACCTTTCGAAGATAAAAAATGAAATTACGAGTCTGAAGAACCAAAACCCATATTTTGTTGTAATGTTATATTATTCCTACAGCGCCGTACACTTTGCAACGTGTCTCAACATTCTCAAGTTTGCAAATTGGCCTTAAAGGATTCTTACTGATGTGCGTGTTTTAATTGGCACCTTTCGAAGATAAAAATGAAATTACGAGTCTGAAGAACCAAAGCCCATATTTTGTTGTAATGTTATATTATTCCTACAGCATCGTACACTTTGCAACGTGTCCCAACATTCTCAAGTTTGCAAATTGGCCTTAAAAGGATTCTTACTGATGTGCGTGTTTTAATTAGCACCTTTCGAAGATAAAAATGAAATTACGAGTCTGAAGAACCAAAACCCATATTTTGTTGTAATGTTATATTATTCCTACAGCATCGTACACTTTGCAACGTGTCCCAACATTCTCAAGTTTGCAAATTGGCCTTAAAGGATTCTTACTGATGTGCGTGTTTTAATTAGCACCTTTCGAAGATAAAAATGAAATTACGAGTCTGAAGAAAATAAATATCTTTATTTCTTTATGAAGTTACAGATCAACGCTTTTGATCATGTACAAAATGTTTGGTTGGTAAAAAAAAATGCTTAAGTAAAACTGAAGAATGAAAACAAAAAAAATACGGTAACGGTTGTTTTTATCCCTGAGATTTCAATAGAAAAATAACGTGGAAGAAATGAGGTTCTTGGGTCTCTTATTCAGCTTCTTCATCTTCGCTGGAAAATGCATCCATTAACAAACGCTCTTTGTAAAGATGGCTTGGTTCGTGTAAATGTATCATGAGATTATAGGGTGTGCTTGTTGTCTCATTGCATAAAACGCATTTGTTCAATTCCGGTTCGTGCGAACTATAGTGGTGGGACATAAAGTTTCAAAACTACCCGAAATACGTAACTCAAATTCTTACTCGTTAGCTCTCTCGTGTAGTTTGCTTATCAATGCCCTTTTCTCTTCGGATGTTTCCTCTCTGGGCAAATTTAGGACAGAAATTTTATGCATCTGAAGAAGATTGATCCTGTCATTGTCTTCGCCTTTAACGGATGTTTCGATGCTAATGTATTCCTCATCAGGAATGAGACCCCAACGATAAGGTTCCCTCGCGCACATTTTCTCCTGGCTTTTGCGAGGTTTAGAGAGAAGTCTGAAGAAAAACCAAATATTAAATACATATCAATATAACAGTGATGGACCTTACTTTTTTAATTGTTTTCTGACATTCTTTCTAACATCATTGAAGTAAACATTGGAGTTTGTGTTAGTTACTGAATACTTTGTAGCATCACCTAAAACGATGTTAATGGAAGTTCGAAGCAAGTTTATCTGCGAATTACGTAAAAAACGTATTAATCCTAGTAAGCCTAATGTATTGCGGAAAATTCAATATCATACTATAACAAAATCCTCTTGATCTATTACAGCGTCAAATTCAATCTCACTGTCGTGATCCGGATAGTAAGATTTCTTAGTAACTCGGTCAAAACCAAGTCCGCAAATTGCTCCAGTGTATTTATTCTTTTGAGCGTTTCTACGCAACTCCATCGCTGGCGCAAACGTAAGTATCATCAAAGCGGGTAATCCTTGAATGCTAGGCATCAAAGTGGTGTTTCGAGCATTCATAATGTTGCCTCTACTATTCATACTGACGTAGGAAGCCACCATCATCCTGGTAAGGGGGTCGTGTGGTTCCGAATCCAAAGTAACGCAATTGACACTGTCTCTTTCAATTAAGACTTTCTTATGGCGAGAAACTTGGCTAATTCCGTAAAATGTTGATTCCAAGGGACTGAAAGGTCCCCTCAATTTCAATTTTTTCCAACTATAGAGGTCATTCGAATCTCTGTTTTCAATCATTTTGATCGCGATGAAATTATCTTGATTGGCGCCATATTGTCTAAGAAACTTTTCTTGATGAGCGTAAGACATTTCTTCGTAGACTTTACGAAGGTCGTGGTTTTCCTAAAAACAAAAAGGTAAAGAAACATTTTACTTTACTTAAAATCGGGTATAATTTTCTCTTACCTTTGAAAGGTAATCTTCTTCGCAAAATTCCGCGTAACCCCGAGCAACGAGTTCATCATTAATACAAATTTCTTTTCCATCCAGCTCTGTTCGATAAAGTTCCGCATTAACGCATCGTTCAACCACCGAGTAAATCTGAAAATTAAAAGACCACTTTAGTGAGTTTATTATTCTTATTTAAGTAATTAATCACTTACTCTAGCAATTAATGTTCGATTTTTGGTCCTTTCTTTAAAGAATTTGTTAGCGCTTTCGGACCATTCTCCCGGTTTGGTATTCAAGTCAAAGGCTGGTTTAACGGAAGATAGTCGAAATTGTACAGCTTGAGTTGGAGTGGTTAATAACGCCTCCTCGTCGTAGTCAAACTCTTTTAGTTTCTTGCGGTGAATGTTGTCAGTGTTGCCATAATCTAAGAAGAATACTTCAACACTATCCCCACTTGTACCGACACTTTGCACAAAAGCGCGGTAATATTTCTCCTCCATTTTCCCATCGTTCTGTCTTTCCACGTAAGGAGCTAAGACCAAGTTTCCCACTCGAGGCGCGTCACTCAACGGTGTCAATGACATAATCCTTATTGTATTCTCTAAAAGGGAGATTTGCTGTTGATTTTCTTCGTGGTAGTATTGGGCGAAGAAATTTCCACAATTAACAATCTTAAGATTGTAATTAAAAAAAAAATAGAAATTAATACACCGAGTCAAATTTTTAAAATTCATAAAAATCTGCAATGGAAACGAACGCATGGAATGATGATTTTGACGACAGATTGATTCATAGTCGGTAGACTTATTTTTGGAATCTTAGCTCCGTGATATTCCAAAGAACTTCTCATGATAGAAGAGTTCAAAATTCCTTGGCTCGTAAATAACTCCTTTTTTTTGCTTTCAATCATTTCCATTCTCTTATTGGCTACCGAAGAATTTAACAAAGTGATTTCTAACGGTATATTTTCCTTTCTCATTTTAACAGCCAAATAAACAGCCCGCGCTATTCCGCTAGAAGCATTATGAACCAAATTGGGACTGCTAAATTGAACGAAAGCCCTACAAAAATTATTTCAGAAAAAAAAGTTAATTTTTCGCCCTTTCACTCGTTAATCGTTATCCATTAAGAATTTTACTTTGAAGATTCAAAATCAACCCTGATATGATCCGAACAACCTTCAAAGAGTTTAATTATTTGTTGCTCGTAAAGAATTCCTTCGTCAGATGGTAATCCACTCAGCTATGGAGAAAAACAATTAATTTATTTACTACGACACATAAAACAAACAAAACAACCAACTTACGTAAACAGTATCTAAGGGATTTTTTTTGCTCAGCTCTCTGTAAACTAATTGCTGCTCAGTTTCACCTTGCAGAAAATAATTGGGGTAAAATGCCCCGCATAGGCAAACCTGTTTATAAAAAACGGTCCGTTATTTAATTAAGTTTTTAAACAACTCTGGGGATTAATTATTTTATTACAGAGAGAACGTAGAGTTTATCTTTCTTTGACTCTTTGCTGGTTAAAAACTCCGCTTGGGGATGTTCCACTCTATAATTATGCTTGATTCCCAAAGGAATAAGACGCTTCTTAATTTCTTCAATCAAATTTTGAACCTCGTATAAACGATTCAACTCCAGAAAATTTTGCCTGGCCCAATCGGCCTCCGTTTGAACTCCGGTTCCTTTAAAAAAGTTTCTCTCTCGCATTTTAGTCCAGGTCTGAAATGGTAATTACTAATTTCAGATGCGCCGCGTTTAGTTTGGGACCCCATAGAGTGCTGTCAGTTGTGACGTCAGATCCAAGGTTAAACGTCACGAGTCTGCCTTTGGCAATGGGCGGCCATGACAGTTACCGTTTTTTCTTTATGGGGAAAACAGCATGGGTGACGTCACACCCGCGCTTCTGACAGCACTCTATAAATGGATAACGAGGCTTACGGTATAAGCTTCCCAAAGCGTGAAACAATCACTGAAAGTGTTATTGGCCCAAGCTAATTTGGCTCTAATGAAGAAATTATAATTAACTTAAGAATTGCATTACACCCTAAATAGTAATCAGTACTTGTAGGACTCCAATCTTTTAGCGAAAGGTTTTGAAAAGATGTTCATTACTGACAAACAGGCGCCTGTTAAATATAATTATCGTTAAATTCTCTCAAAATCTGGAAGCTTTTAAATAATTAGCGAGTTACCAATTATGATACAGTCTTCTAAACAACCGAAAACGTGTCCCAGCAAAATAAATTTGCTGATTTTAGCGTCTATTGGCAGGGCCGCCATTACGTGTCCGATAAAAGTCAAATCTCCGTCGTAAGGAGTGTAACTTCCATTGCAAGTCAAACCTAACGCTCCAACTTCTTTCAAAGTCAAAACTGACTTTTCAATGTCAATAATTTCAGGGTGATCCAAGGCCAAAGCTAGAACCGCTTTTGGTTCACCCATTTCTAGTTTTTTGGCTTTAAGAATGACTAATTCTAACGGGCACCTCTTCATTTCAGGCAGAATGAACTGTCTGAATTGGTTGAAAAGTGGTTCGGGTACTAAACGATAGACCCGACCGGCGGACACTCGTCCCGCTCTACCCTTTCTTTGATCACAGTTAGCTTTAGCCGCCCACTCGAGTTTTAAATGGACGTAGTTTGTTTCACGATCCCGACACAAACACTTTGTTAAACAGAAATCTATCACTGTTTATGGAGAAAGAAAGTTGTTAAAAATCAATCTACGGTGATTGGAATAATAATAGTACTAAGTACCATATTTTATATCAGTAACTGTAATGGAACTTTCAGCGATATTTGTCGATAAAATGATCTATTAAAAGAATATGTTTAGGATTGAAAAGCCCTACGCGTTATAATGACTTATAACCTTTCTAAATCCTGGTTGAGGTGGTTCGAAAACCCTACGTTGCTCGTCAACAGTTACCGAAGAGTGTAAGGGCAAAATCCACCATTTTTTTTCTTCCAGCATTAGTTGCTTTTTCATAGCAACAATATGCTCGTAACCTGGAAGGAATACTAATACAGTTCCTCTTGATTCCGAATTTGAATCATTCGCAGTCAGAAACGAACTGTTGAAGATTCAAAACAATTCTCGAGTTAACTAGGCGCTTGTTTTTATTATTCGTTATTCGACGTTACTTTTCCTGATTTTTCTCTAAAGTATCAAAACTCTTGATTAGTTGATGGGTCAAGAAGTAACATTCAGGGGCTACTTTCGGCTCATTTATATCCAACACAGGAAGCTAAATAATATATAATAATAAAAAAAATTATAGTTGTAATATTTGAAATACACATTTAAACGAAAAGTTCCAGTTCTTTAAGTTATAAATAATGTTATGTTTCTTGAACTTTTCATTTAACTACTTGGGTATATTTTTCTTTAATTACATCTCCTAAATTGCTAAGACTGTCCAAATAGAACTCGGGAACATCATTGGGTTTTCCTTCTAATTGAAGGACACGAGCTTCTATTACTCCATCACGAAATGGTTTGGCAAAATATTTGCTATAAATGGTGGTATCAATGGTTGCCGACATTAAAATGACTTTCGTGTTTCTGGAGTTGAATCTGAGATATTTTCGAACGACTAGCATCAGAAAATCTGTGTCTTGATCTCTTTCGTGAATCTAGATTTAATTTTAAGCAATTTTTTTTTATCTAAATATTTTCTTTATTAGTTTTAATTACTTCGTCAATAATGACATGAGTGAATTCATTCATGTTTTTTTGAGCAATTAATTTTTGAAGCAAAACGCCAGTCGTCATGTAGGTAATGCAAGTGTCAGGGCTACTTTCTTTTTCCATTCCAATCTATAATCGGTGGTTTTATTTAATTATGAAGAACTAAATTTTCCTTATAAATGATGCCGGGGGGTCTCACTTGATAGCCCACTAAAGTTCCAAGAGTTACTCTCATTTCTTTGGCAACCCTTCTAGCCACACTTGTAGCGGCAATTCTATAAGGACATTTTTTTAATTAAGGTTATTACTAGCTAATTGCCAAAACGGGAAATTAGCTAATAATACCTTCTAGGTTGGGTTACAACAATTTTGCAAGGGCGGTTAGTTTTGAAATGGTGCCCCAAAATGTACTGGGGTACTTGAGTAGTCTTTCCAGTACCGGTTGGAGAGTAAATTATCACAGTGTCGCGCATATTGACTGTTTTTATAATCTGAGTTAGAAGAAAAAGGATAGGCCTGAATAAAATGTGACAAATTTGTCTAACTTCATTTATTTTAGGTATACCTCGTCTTTGAACCTAGAAACTGTTAGATCAGCGTTGTGTCTACCATCTTTAAAGCAACTAGAATATCTCTTATAAATGTCTGTGAATTGCTCTTGGCTCAAATCTTTAAAGGATGGCAAATCTCCGATTGTGGTTAAATCTTCTATATCATCCATTTGACTAGCCTGCGTGTTGCTTGTTAAGTTGCTACCCTTCGCTACGTCACTCTGAGTGACATTAACATCGGTTTCAGTTTGTTCAGAATAGTTAAGGGAACCCATTGATTGCGTCATGTCCTTAAATTCTTGATCTTGATAGTATTTGGCATAATCTTTATCCTTTTCACGCCTTTTCCTTTCTGAAACGTCAACTTCCGCGTATTTAACGTAACCCATTCCACCTGTAGCGGTTTGAGGAACAGTGAATGTTCTAGAAGGTGGTTCCAAATTAAAGAATCCAAGAAGATCACTGGATGTAATTCCTCCTTTGACTGTATTTGGTTTTAGCTTTGCATTTGGATCAGGTCTTTTTCCTCTTCCCCTTCCCAAGCCTGGTAATCCAGCCATTTCTTAAGATTCTTTGTTTTTGTCTTTCCTAATAAATAAATAAAATAAATAAAAAACACAGAATAGACAAAATTATATGTAAAACAAAATCCATTTAAAATTAAAAATTACAGATTAGATATCGTCATAAAACTATACTTCTATGAAAATGGCCCAAACAATCAAACCATACTCAAACTGCAACTGAACTAAAACTAACCCCGTAACAGCCTGACGCGCGCGCCCTGCAAACATAGAGATAGGAACATATATACCTCTAGAGTCACAACGTATATCCCGAGACAGGCCGCACTTTTTAAAACCATGTAAACTTTATCATTCGACACCAGCGCCACTATCGGCGATATTCTTAACTAAAATATTATTCGAGCTACAAATAGATGGCGTTGCTAAAAAAGGTTTTCGCGCTAAAAACGACTTTTTGGCGGGAAAAATGAACTTTTCGCGGTAAATCTGTAACTTTTTCAAACTTTTTTCAGTTGACGGACCTTATATTATTTTATTTGTTCTTAACTATCTAAATAAATGTTTCCAAAGTATATTTAAGTGTTTGTTAGACGATGCTTAATGCATGAAAACATATTTCCCACTCTAACGGAGCACATGTATGACCAAGAGTTCGGATGGAACCACCATTTAAGTCACATTGTTAAAAAGGCAATAAACATCTACACAGATATCAGGCTGAGGAAAATAGCAAAGAATATGAACGAGAAAATGAAAAGAGAATATTAGAAAACGACTGACCAAACTGATTTTATTCCAAGGACAATAGTAGTCTATTTATAATTTGAATTTATTTATTAGTTGATGCGTACATTTTACATTCAGCATTCATGATTCGTTCATTCACTCCAAAAAAAAATGTTTGTTTAACTAACTTGTCAAATCACCATCAATTTGTTTAATTAATTCATTATCACTTCCCTCGAATTTGCTAGAATACAATACACGCACGAGACACGGTAGCAGACTACGCCGTTGAAAATATATCAAAATAGTTCTTCCGTTTTTGCACAGATGGCGCTGGGTGTATTTGATAAAGTATACCGTTTTTAACGTTGTATATTCACTAATGATAAGGTTAAAGTCTATGGGGACGCTTCCATGTTGTGACTCTAGAGGTATATATGTTCCTATCTCTATGCCTGCAAACGACGAACCACGTGGACAAAGAAGCTGTCACAGGTTTACAGGCTTCCAGCTGATTTTTTGGAAAAACAAAATGGCCGCCCGCATGAGTTTCGCCGCTATCGGTTTTTGTTTTTCAAACAGAATTATTTTGAATAATTTAAGATTGAAATCTAATTTAACTTTATCAGTTATTAGTAAAAAGGGCGAAGTCATTCATTCTCTAGCCAGAAGACACTGTTGTTTTCAAATAGGCTTCAATAAAATTACCAAGAATCATAACTCGTCATATAGGCCTTGGTCAGTATTGTCACGTGAGTTTTCGAGCGGGCTTTCTGAAAATGAAATCAAACGCGCTATGGATGATATTTCTGAAAATTTTTCGGAAGCCATTGGTCTTTTAGAAGACGCGGTAGGCCTAACTTTGTTTAATAATAATTTGAAGCATTAATGTCTCAATCTTTACATCCAATTAGAGGAACTCTTTAGGTACAGTGTATTTTAGTGAGGATATGAAAGATGCTGAAGAAATGGTATCATCAGTTCTTGTAAGAGAAAAAGACCATTACATTTTGTCTTAATCAAACAAATAACACCGCAAAATGGTAAATTTTAGTCTGAATATGATAATCTGTTATCAAAGCTGGATGACAAAGATAGAGCCACCGTTCTAAGGAGTATTGGTTTAAAAATGAATGAGCTGAAAGCCCAGTTACAAATTGTTAAAGATATGTGTAAGGAATGAAGGGTTAAAAACAGATCAGTAGGCCAGAATTAAAAATAATGCTGTACAAAATAAATTGGCCAAGAAAAAAAATCAAGGCCACAAGTATTTGAAACTAGTAGTTCATTTTACAGATTTCACTCCATCACATATCACAGCTGGATGCCATTTAATTCTGAGAAATCACCAAAAAGCGGAAGCCAATCTCACCAGAGAGTATAGTTTTCTATAGAGCAGGCCTTTTGTAAAGGCTGAAGTTAATCAAACTGAAGTTAGCGAATTCTTTCAAAAATAGCCAATGGAAACACTTAGGCCTATGTTTTATTACTTCCGTTTCGTATACTTCTGGTTGTGAAAGTACTAACCAGAATGTCATGGTAAAAAATTGCGAAACAACATCTATTCTTCATATACACTGACAACTAACCCTGACACTTCAAACGCCCAACCGACCTTTATCGGGGACGGGTAGCTGTCCAAATTGTCCCCCGTTGTGAAAAGATACAAATCAACAAGTCTAACTCTAAGACTTGAAAACCGAAGTTACCCTACTCCAATGGTACCGAAATGTGGGTTGTGGGAGGTATTTGAACCAATAAGAACGTTTAATCTCGTATGCCTCCTCTTTTTTCCCCCGCGCGCATCTGGTACAACTTGTTTTCAATCCCAAGAGGGTTTTCCTTCCTTACTCCTTAGCGTGTTAGCACTAGCAGTCCAGTTTTTTCATGGAAGCGGAATGAAAAGGTGGTGTTCAACTGGACGGCGCGTTCTTTCAGTGATTCCCCCCCTTCTTGGAAAAAGCGCGTGACTTTAATTTGCCCGTTCGTGGAAAGGATAAAATACTTTCAATAAGTCGATTTTTACCCAATAATTGATAATGGGTCGATTAACTAGTCGACAATTGGTGTTGTTATTTACACTGTGGATAGGAATTTTCTGTAATTACGTCTGTTATTCCATCATTGCTCCATTTTTTCCTCAACTTGTAAGTAGAGACGTTTTCTTACATTTTACCTAATGGCCGGTACAGATGTACTGGCATGGTCATGAGTGTGGGGCCCACTTGAAATATGTTTCGAAATCATCCTATATGGCAGTGTCGTTGTAACCATTGGGCAAGATAAGCGGTTGCCCAAGGGACCAAGGACCCCACGTACACAGGGGCCCAATATTTTACCTATATTTATTTTATATATGGGGCCCCGGGGCTTGTAATGCCCTTAGGGCCCAGTCGTTGCCATTACCGCCCGTTGTAACTATTGGGCAAAATGCGCGGTTGCCTAAGGACCTCACGTACATAGGGGCCCAATATTTTACCCATACTTATTTTGTATGTGGGGCCCCGGGGCCTGAAATGCCCTTAGGGCCCAGTCGTTGCCAGTGCGGCCCGTTGTAACTATTGCGCAAGATGGGCGGTTGCTCAAGGGACCAAGGACATAGGGGCCCAATATTTTACCCATATTTATTTTATACGTGGGGCCCCGGGGCCTGAAATGCCCTTAGGGCCCAGTCGTTGCCAGTGCGGCCCGTTGTAACTATCGGGCAAGATGCGCGGTTGCCTAAGGACCCCACGTACATAGGGGCCCAATATTTTACCCATACTTATTTTGTATATGGGGCCCTGGTCCCCGGGTCCTGTAATGCCTTTGGGGCCCAGGTATGCCATTACCGCCCGTTGTAACTATTGCGCAAGATGGGCGGTTTCTCAAGGGACCAAGGACATAGGGACCCAATATTTTACCCATATTTATTTTATACGTGGGGCCCCGGGGCCTGAAATGCCCTTAGGGCCCAGTCGTTGCCAGTGCGGCCCGTTGTAACTATCGGGCAAGATGCGCGGTTGCCTAAGGACCCCACGGACTAGGGGCCCAATATTTTAAACAAATTTATTTTGTATATGGGGCCCCAGGGGCCTGTAATGCCCTTAGGTCCCTGTCGTTGCCAGTTTAAACGATTATGTTGTTACCCCCTCTTATTCTGACTGCTTATAACAACGCTATCACGAAAAACAATTTACTTTTTACGAAGATTCCCACGTGGTTTTGCGTTCCTTTATGTAACTTTGGCAAATTTAAACTAATAATGTTGCTGTTTTCCATGGATTAATTTTATGTTAGCAAGAAAGATTTTTACATTGCGTCAAGGCCTCGTTAAATACGGGCCCACGGTTGCAGTTTTTTTTAGCAGCGAATGGAAAACGGCATAATATTCAAAATACGATTTGAATAATATTTTTTTAAACGAGACTACTTATTCTTTCGACTTATAAAGAAAAAAAAAGAATTAATTATGGGCCGTCAAAAATTTTTACTTCATAATTTGACGCTTATTTTGAAAAATCCATTTATCTTCTTAGTTTTCTTTATTGGGACCCGACCGGTTTGAGGCTTAACGAATCTTGCGTGCCAGTATAAGAAAGACCAACCTCTTTGAGATTGTTGGAAGAGTTAATTTAAAATTGAATGGAAACTTTAATCTACTCGTGATTATATAACACGTAGGTCCTATAGAAACGGTGGGGTCTTACAAGGATGGTTACATAAGTCGCCCAAAAACAAGTTTCTTATATAAAACAGACACCCGAATGAACTTCTCATAGATTTTATATACCATTAATTAAAAAGATAAATCTTTGATCCTATAGGTCTAGTAGTTAATTCGAAACTCTTTAACTCGCAATGATAAATGCAATCGCGTTATTTATTGCTAATGAAGTCAATGTAGGCGGAGAGTCAATACTGAGACGGAAGAGTTAACGCTGCCTTTGTTATCGCTATAGAGAAACGTTGAATTTATTGAAACTTTTGAAACACGCCGTTATTTCGCGTCATTTGATAAGGAAATGTGGGTTCTGGGTTGTGTCCACCTTAAGATATTTTCTACTACTCTCTCTAGAGTTACGAAATTATAGTTTCCAAAGTCGCGGTTAAGGTCCTGACAAAGTTACATCGCGTAATCAAAAGTTTATAGATAACAAGGAAAAAGTCTACTTCATTCACAGTTCCCAGTCATAGGCTGTAGACTCCATGTAAAATGAGAAGCAAACGACACTCCTCCCAACCCCTACACGAACCAACCAATCGCTGAAGAGGTAGTATTGAGAGATTTCAGTTGGCTGCGTAGTACGTTACACCCTCCTAACTCTTACCACGGTTTTGGCAGCCATGTTGGTGGGTTTCAGCTTTCCTTATGCAATGAACCCACCAAGATGGTGGTGTAAATTATGTCACGTATCTTAGCTCCTCCCCAGGGCCGGATTAAGGGGGGGGGCAAGGGGGCACTGGCCCCCGGGCGCAAGGCTTGTTGGAGGCGCATGGAGTTAAACTATTCCCCCTTAGGGACATTTGCTGTTCCGTTTTTTCCGACTTAAGGGGGCCCACACTATCTCTGCCCTCGGGTGCAAAATCGCTTAATCCGGCCCTGCTCCTCCCCCAAACGAAAGCTCTCTATAGAAAATAGTGATGGTGGCGATCTAACGTTAAGTCTTAGTACTATCTAGTATCTTGAGCGTATTCACTCATGTTCCCTGTGCCACGGTCGTGAAGGTAATCATACGCTGAGAGGGGTCGACACTATTCGGAAAGGTAAAGGGGGCGTTTCACATATAGATGATTCATGGGAGAAGAGAACTTTATAGAGCGTAGGGGTGTGTCAAAAAGAGTTAGCTAGCCTCCCACGTGTAGTGAACTCGGGTTCCAGCTGGCATTGCCTCTTGGCTAATCGGAAGAGACCCTTGCGCGTTGGTTTCTCTACAAGTAATTACAGGAATGGTCTATTACACAGCGCGAGTATTTTTCAATGAAGTATACTTTCGGTTTTTTATCTATGAACCTTTGGTATTATTCACTTTTTCAGAAATTGATGTGGCGTAATTTGATCCAGGTTGTCGTTTTACCATAGTTTTTCATTACATTACACTCGATTAGGCCTAGTTATTATGACAAGTTAAAGACAAGAAATCCTCTTTGAAGGAATTCCTTCCTTGTCAAAATGTTAATTACCTCATTCGCTAACGAGGTCTTTCCTACAAAATAATTTTTTTTTATATGCGCGGCTTATATTGGTAGAATCAGGGGTAGTAGAAAGAAATCAAGGATAATGTTTAGAAATAATGGCGCAAAATGATAAAAACAAGTATTTAATTTATCTAAGATATTTCAAATAGCCCCAAAGGTATGGAGTATACCTAGCTAGTTGCTAGCCCAAGAAACGAAAAGGGGCCCATTTTAGAGCAATAAACCTTTTAAATTTGTATGTAAGATAAATAACCCGTTTGTTAATTGACATTTAGTTATAAATCTTAACTGTTAAACGAATCGAATGGAACGTTGTAACGAAAGTCCACATTTTTAGTTAAAGCGGAAAATTTTCCGTTTTCTTGGTTTTTTTTTTCATATAATTTTATAAGATGTAATATATAAATCTTAAACCCTGGAATTCTGGGAATATATAGAAACGTTTTAACCTTTTTAATTGAACATCAAATAAATAACTAGAATGTGACGTATGTTATTTTGTAACTAGGAAAACACACCCCCTGTTTAACATTTTTGCATCTGATCGAAGAAAGGAGATAATCCGCCAAGGACGCCAGTGTAATTATTTTTCTCTCGAAACGCTTATTTAAAAATGTCCTTTATACATTTTTACACGCATTTGTAGCTATTTTAGTATTGGTTCCGATTAACTAGATAGACATTAAAAGTCACGAGTTTAGATTAGAATTCAGGTGCTAAGCTTCTCTAACCTCAGAAAAAGGAAGGCACGTGATTTTTTATATATATTTAAAAAAAAATAAGTATTTCGAAAGTTGAAAACTCGTATTTATGCCTGAGCAGGCATATCTTGCCATTTTCAACTGTATTAGAATCTATGTAATGATAGCCTGAGGTCCTAATTCAATGGACGGAAATTGTTTCAACTTTTTGCTCCCTTAGTATGCAAAAAATTGTTGAAAAAACCACAAAGTTATTAAATATTCTTCAAGAATTTATAGCATCGTTGGAAAGATTCACACACTGGAACGATTTTGCTCTATAACGTACTAGTACCATAAATTTATAAGATATGTTCCATAAGTATGATACTACCTATACAAGTTCGTAATGCTAGAGACTTACTGAGAGGCTAGTTCGAGAACAACACGCGGTTTTGAAGTCCATCTTCCTATTTAGTCTATACTAAACCTTTGACAGCGCCTCACCAGGCGAGTATGTATGGGTATGATCAGTGACAAACTTATGGAACATATCTTATGAACTTACGCAAGTTACGCTTACGATATTGTGAATTAACCGATGCCGATATCGAAGTTTTACTGGAAGCTATTTTAACCGATTATTTAAACTTGGCGAGATAACCGATTATTTAAACTTGGCGAGATAACCGATTATTTAACCCATTGAAACCAATATCGACCGATTATAAACAGATTTTTACTGATTATTAATCAATTAATCGGTAAATAAACCTCGAACCGATTAATCGTTGAAAATCGGTAAATAAACTTCAAACCGATTAATCGTTGAAAATCGGTAAATAAACTTCAAACCGATTAATCGTTGAAAATCGGTAAATAAACTTCAAACCGATTAATCGTTAAAAATCGGTAAATACACTTCGAACCGATTAATCGTTAAAATTCGGTATATATTATAAACCTCGAACCGATTAATCGTTGAAAATCGGTAAATAAACTTCAAACCGATTAATAGTTAAAAATCGGTAAATAAACCTCGAACCGATTAATAGTTAAAAATCGGTAAATAAACTTCGAACCGATTAATAGTTAAAAATCGGTAAATAAACCTCGAACCGATTAATTTTTAAAAATCGGTAAATAAACCTCGAACCGATTAATAGTTAAAACTCGGTAAATAAACCCCGAACCGATTAATCGTTGAAAATCGGTAAATAAACTTCGAACCGATATATCGGTTTGTTCCCATCACTACAAAATTTGGAACAATATTTTTGCCAAATAACACATTTCTCGGACCCTGATTGTTAACCCCTACTATTTTCTTCGTAGGTTAAAGCAAGAAGGAATTTACTATAGTAAATTCCTTCTTGGTTAAAGTAGTGATGAACATACTGAAAGTATTTCAGAGTACCATTTAAAAAACTCAAGTACTGACGTCCCAATTACTTCTAATTACTACCAATTTGTCATCAGTAATATCATTATAATACCAAGTATAATACCTCGTAGTGTGTAAGATCAGAGGTAAATTTACTTCTAAATCCATTTCTAGTTAAAAAAAGAAAGCTTATAAGGTAGATAAGTTATAAACTTCGCGCATGGTAACATAAAAAAATATACTATGATGAACCTCGATCCTCTCAAATAGTGTTTTACCCCCAAAGAAGATCTCGCTCAAAAAACCTGCCCGTATTTTGCACCCAAATCACGAAAATATTTTAATTGAATATGAATATTTTTGTAATAAAAAAAGATAATTATCTTTCTTGATTATCTGGTATGGACGGTAATATTTTTTTCTTACTACGGTCTACGGTTCTATCTCGACCTCAAAAATCTTAACTATAATAATAAATATCGGCGCCCATTTTCCGCGGATTAATGAAAGAAGAAAGAAAATTTACCGGCTACTTGAACATTAAATTTTTAATCAATACAGGCTAAAAAGAAAGGTCTAAGTGCCGAACAATATTCTCTCGTTTTTGGCGCTTACAGTTTGGCACAAATTATTGGAAGTTGCATCGTAGGAAAGTTTGTAAGTCTCGTCTTCACCTGCTGTTTTATATAAATATTCAATATCGGGAATATAGACAGATACTAGGAATCATTGTGTAACCATTTTCTCAACGTATCTAGGCGGAATTTGTGGGAAGATCTAACCTTATCATTATGTATGACAAATTTTACGTCACTTGCGCGCGTGCAGGAACTCTCGTTTGCCACCAATCAATGATTAAGTCAGAGTTAGAAAGACGTCAAAATTATGAGGCGTGACTTAAGCCCGGCCCACAAAACCCGCGTAGATATGGGGGCACAATGATTCCTTTTAGCTGTATGTGTTCCTTTCTATATTAATTAATCTCTTTTTAAACAAACAAAGTTGGCACAAATTGGACCAAAATTTGTGGTTGTAGCTGGTTTATTTTTGACTGGCGGTGCTACAATTTTGTTCGGGTGCGTTTTACCTTTCTCCCCCCCCCTCTCTCTCTATCTCTTTCCACTTTAATGTATAATTCATAATTCATTAATCTTCATGATTAGGTGCTTGGAGAAGTCTCCCGGAGGCCATGTATTTTTCTATATGGCTGTGGTTATACGCTTGGCGGAGGGAGCTGGATTCGCCGCCTATTTTACTAGCGTACTAACCGTCATTGTTGAAACCTTTTCAGACGACCCTGGATATTTCGTGGTCGGTAATCTGAAGTGCAAAATACCATCTCTGATTGTTAATTAAATCACTTTTATTACAGGGTTTAACAGAAACGGTAGTTACCGTCGGAATGATAGCCGGACCACCCTTGGGAAGCTTTTTATATACGGTATAATAAAACATTTGAACAAATAAAGAAAGGATATGTATTAATTTTTGGTTGTTTATGTAGATTGGCGGTTATGCAACACCTTTTATCGTGTTCGGCGGGTTAATCATTGCAACTAGTTTAGCCGCCGTTTTTGTCGTTGACGCGGATCCCCGTAATTTACATAGAAATGACGTATTAAAACTATAACTCTTTACTTAAAATTTGGTTTCGTTATACGTATAGCTTCGACAAATCACAAAGTCAACCAAAAGAGTATAACGTTCAAAGAATATGGTCAAGTTTTGCGACTTCCAGCGACGATTCTAACTATATTTTGCGTTGGTTTCAACGTCATAGCTGATATTTTTATACTCATAACATTAACTTCGCATTTGCAACAGGTACGCGATTGTTATTCAAACTTTTCAAACCATACGGAAAATAATTCGCGCCCGTTTTACTCTTAGTTCAACTTGGAAACAATGGAAATAGGAGGCATTTACTTATGCCTCTTTCTCTCATATGGTTTAAGTTCGCCCTTAGCTGGAAAAATGGCGGATAGAAGTGTACGATTCTACGATAATAATAGAGTTTTCCTTAATATTTCCAAAAATTTAACGCAATTTCAACTGTCAAGTTTATTTTACAGAAATTGGAGTTCCTATTGCAAAGTTTCGGTTGCCTCATTCTCGTCACTTCTTTTACCCTAATTGGTCCCGTCTTGTGCATGCCCTTTAAAACGTAACTGATCCATTAACATTGAAGCGCCGTCAGAGATAATTTTCTGATAACCTAATGACGTTTTATAGAGAAATTTGGATGATAGTCTTGGGTCTTCTATTGAAAGGACTCGGAGCGGGCCCCTTGATATCGTGCTCATATTCCGCTTGTTTACGAGCTGCCAAGTAAGCGAATTCACATTTGGTTGTTGTCAAAATATTAAACGCGACACTTTGGGTCAAATAGAAGTGGAAATTAATATGCCCCATCTGGCAAAATCGCGTGGTTTAGTCATTTTATTATCGTTGATAAAACTAGGCTTAGCTGATACTTCAAATTTTGCAAAGTCACGCCTAGACCATGATTTTCATGTTTTTTTTTGTTTTTTTAAATTTTAAAGAGAAGAAGCCGGTATGCCAGACGATTTTCGCACTTATAGTCTGGTCTCCTCCATAGTTTCCTTCTCCATTCCATTAGGGTAATTTTTTGTTTAAATTTACATATTAATTATTATTCGTGCGTGAATAAAATCTTCTCTCCTATAGAAATCTGGTAGGCGGGGTTACAGCTGGCGTCATGTTTGATCGATTGGGAATGCGTTTATCTTGCACAGTCTATGCTGGAGTTTTCTTATTTTTGGTACTCATACAGTTTTAAATTCAAACCACGGCGAAATTACAGTATGAATTTCATAAATGTTTTATTGTTTAGGCCTTTGTCTGTTTGATGGTGCAGTTGAGACAGTACTTTAGAGAGAAAAGGTACCGGGAAAGGGAACTAAAGTACAAGGCTACAGAATCGACCCCTCTCTGTGCTTGTTTAAAAGATTCCCATAATAACTCAACCTATTCTGATAGGTTGTCCGATAGTCACTTGGAGGATTCCATTAAACTTATTCACGCTTATAGCGTGCGTAGTGTTAGTTAAATGACTAAGTCTAGCGAAAATTCAAACTAATAATTTGATTTTGTGTACCAACAGCATTCAGCCCGCCATAACTGTCATTATACTAGATTAATTACAAGCCATTAAGTTCATTTCTCCATTAACAGACCAAAATTCTCTCAGGACTCAAAATTAAAGTAGGCTTAACGCCATTTTATATGAAAACTCATTGTGTATTGATATTATTTTCGGGAAAGAAAAGACTGACGGAAAGACAAGATTGAATATTTTTAATAAATTGAATATTTGATACTTTTATATTTTCCGTTTGCCGAAATTAAAACATTATTTTTATACAAAGAAGCACGTGGCATTAAGTTATTTGAAATTGGCGCGGTTTAGCTTGCCTGGATATTGGTCGTTGTCGATCACGTGGGTTAACGACACGTTTATGGTCTCAGTCGTCTGCTAGCCTAGTAGCGTGTAAGTTCGTTAATTTTACGAAATAATTATGAGACGTATAATTAACTATTAATTATGGTAATCCCGGTTGTTTTTATTATATTATTATAAATCTGTGATTTGAGAAAAATAAACTACGAAAGCATTAACTGTCAGTCGCTCCCATAAAAGGTGAGATATATTTTTGTTATATTTATGAACCAAGGCTTAGAAGAAGAAACTGGAAAATAGTTGAAAACTTCAAATTAAGCCAAGAATCCTTGTTCGAATGTGCTATTAAGAAAAGAAAGCAAGTTTATAACACAATGGCTCCGATACCTACCAAGAAAATATTTCAAACTCCTTCTGAACCTATTGTCGAAAGTATTCAAGCAACTGCAATAGTGGTTATTCATCCTGGCTCTATGTTTTTGAGAATAGGACGCCCCTCTGATCCATTCCCCACAACTATACCTCATGTTATAGCTAGAAGGTGTAAAGCTGGCTTTAAACCCCAAGTTGGGGAGTATCTAGTTTCCAAAATAAACATAACTAGAGAAGCTTCAGAAAAGGTTGCGGAAACTTTACGTTCAACCCAACGTTTACTCTCATCTTGTCTAACTTCGGATGGAACTATTAGATACGTTGGTTCTCCTGAAAAAATATATGACTTTAATGAGAAATCCAAGCCTATAATTGATCAGACTTCTACAGTGCCTCCTTTTACCTCAACATCACCTGATGATGATATATTAGTTGGAGATGATGCTCTTAATATAGCTGATGGAGATAAATTCCACATTAATTGGCCAATCAGAAGAGGCAAATTAAACATTAGAAAAGGACCCGGTGGTTCAATCACGGCTGTATTAGCTGACATTGAAAAGATATGGGAAACTGCCATAGAAAAATTCTTGGATATACCTTTAAAAGATTTAAGTCACTACAGAGCTGTTTTGGTTGTGCCTGATGTTTATGAAAGACTTCACGTCAAGGAATTAGTAAATTTGCTCATAAACAACTTAAAATTTGGAGGTTGTTTTGTACATATCGAGACTGTTTGCGCTACTTTTGGGGCTGGCTTGAGTTACGCAGTTGTCATTGATGTAGGTGATCAGAAAACTTCAGTCTCGTGTGTTGAAGATGGTATATCTCATAGAAATACTCGATTATGTATGGAATATGGCGGAAGTGACTTAACACAGTTCTTCTACTATCTGTTGACTCGAAACTATTTCCCTCACCAAAGCTGTGACCCAAAAAACCAAGCTGATGCCATACTTTTAAGGGAGTTGAAGGAAAAATTTTGTCACGTTAATTTGGATATTTGTGGTCAGCATGAAAGGAGTTTTACCATCAAACAACCAGGGAAACCCATCATTAGTTACTCAATAATGCTAGGGGATGATTGTTTATTAGCGCCTTTGGCTCTTTTCACTCCGGATATACTAGCCTTGACTGGTGCGAAGAAAACTACCACTTTAAAATTGAACGAAGGAGACCCTGAAGATCCCCATGATGAAAATTTCTTAATTCAAACACAAAGACGCGGTGTCAAAGAACCCTCTGATTCTGGCCCTCAAAATTCAGAGTTTGGGTCGCAGATGAGTCTCGGTGTAGATGATTGTAATCAGGGTGGATTGGATGAAGATTTGGATGTGACTTCTGAAGGACCAACTATTACTCCTAGTCTAACAACCCACGAATCGGAAATTCAATGTAATCAGCTCTATGGTGTGGACCAAGCTGTATTGCAAAGTATAGAACGATGCGACTCTGACGAATTGAAAAGGAAAATGTACTCTTGCCTATTAGTTGTTGGAGGAGGAATGAATTTTTCTGGCATTCATACGTGGCTCAGGAATAGACTGGCTGTTCAAACTCCCCTAAATTATAGAGGGGAACAGTTGGATATTGTTGTTAGACCAAAAGATATGGACCCTAGGATTACAGTCTGGAAAGGAGCTTCACTAATATCCATCCTAGACTCAGCCCAAGAGTTATGGATTTCCCAAAAAGAGTGGAAGCGATATGGTGTTAAAATACTACGTGAAAGAGCAGCCTTCACATGGTGAAGTGAAGATCGAAGCCATTCATTTTAGCTTAACGGTCTTGGAAACTTCTTTGTGTGATTTTTTTTTTGTTTATTTTTGTTTAACTCGTGAAGACTTATTTGAAAACAACTATAAAAACAAACTAGATAATTATAATTTGTGTTTTTGACTGATAGGGGGCCATCATTTTGGAAGAGTTTATATACTAACAATGACAACCTTTTGTGTTTTACCACGTATACGAAGTTTCACCAACACACATCTCAATTTGAAACACTTCACAAACTATTCTACATCAATAATTAAAGAAAATGATTTGGAAAGTTACTCTGAAATTCGTAAAATTAATAAAAAGCGGATGAAAGGCTATCAATCTTGTCACATCATTGACAGTAAAGTCGCAGGTTGTGAAGAATATCTTAATAATGTTGGTTAAATTTATTATAAACTTGGTTTTATGTTCTAAAATATTAGATTTGGTCATTGAGAATTTGAATCTTAGCAAATATACTAATGATACTATCATCATGGAAGCTAATCCTGGTATTTAAAAAGAAATAAATAAAATTTTAAAGGAAACGTTCTGGTAGCGTAACATTATACCAAGAAGTGATATCTAGTTTATTAGGGAAAAGGTATAAATTCGCTACATTTCTAGCTTTATCTCCAGTCCAAACGTATAGTAGGTCCGGAGTTAATCCCCGCCTCAAAATTACAACCAGCATCTCATTGGTTCTTGAAAACTCACGTCAGCGCGACGCGAATGACGAAAATTACGTAATCTCTGACTGAGGAGAGGCGAAATAGCCCGGCCTCCTTTTACGCCCCCCCCCCTTGTATTTTGAAAGGGGGACTGGGACTATGGCGCGCGAATATTTAGGCATCTTATACCTTCTCCTTAGCAAACTAGATATCACTTCTTGATTATACCTTAAAAGAACGGCCTTTTTCTAAATATAAAAGCAAAAATATTAAAAAAATAAATGATCTCTTATTACAAAGTAATCAGCATTTAATTAGTCTTAAAAACGATGACTACTGCGCCGCTGTTGCTTTAATGGCGTCTGCTAAATCGAACCTCTCAGCCTGTGAGAATTCAACCAATCCCACAGGAGTAAGTGGTTCGAGCTAGCAGACGCCACTGAACCAATGGCGGATGGCACAGTTGTCCTCGTTTTTAAGACTAATTAAATGCTAATTAATGTAATAGATAATTGATTCCTTTTATATTTAGAAAAAAAAACAGTTCTTGTAAGGTATAATGTTATGTTAGCTGAACTTTTCCTTTAATAATATTATAAATTTAGATAGAATCTTCTTAATTTATTTTTAGGACCAGGAATTTTAACAGAGAAACTTTTGAAAATCCCTTATTTTAAAAAATTAATTCTGTTTGAACAAAGAAAAGAATTTGTCCCAAAACTAGAAGTGAGCGGAGTTTATATTTATATTTGGTGATTGTTTCTCGCTCCGTTAGTATTTCCAAACTTTGTTATGAATGAGAATGACACTTTCTTAGAGTCTAAATGGAAGCAACGAAGATAGGCTAGTCATCATACCAGAGGAATTCTACATGATTTCTAAACTATTTGCTTCGAGTTTAAGAAGTGAAAATCAAAAAAGTGAAACTCTTAAAATGTTATCTTCTATAGAGTGGAAAGATCCACACGAATGGTCCAATAATAATGGTACTGTTTTTCGAAAATTATTTAGTTAATTATTTTTCTTATATCATCTAGGGGTAGTTATGGTACTTATGATCTAATTTTATTGTAGAACCTTCTCTGAAAGTAATTGGGTTCATTCATCCAGTTAAAGAGGGAAAGTTTTTAAGCTATCTTTGTGCTAAGCTTCCATATTTTGATTCTCTCTTCTCTCATGGTTTTTGCGAATTTTATTTTTTTATCTCCGAAAAGGAATATATGGTAAATTTATCGGCAGAAACCATAAGTTTATAAGATATGTTCCATAAGTATGACGCTTCCTATAGAGTAATGTCAGTTCTACTATGCAAACGTCATACCATAGAGTAGTGTCGGTAGAGGGGGGAGTAGACTGTGTATCCCTCCCTCTAGGCGCGCTTTTGTAAGAGGGGATACTGTACGCGCCTGGTAGAAGGGATGACACTTAGCTAAGAGATAGAAGGGTATGACGTTTGCATACGTAGAACTGACATCTAGCTCTAGCTCAGTGTCATCCCCCCCTACCAGGCGCGTACAGTATCCCCTCTTACAAAAGCGCGCCTAGAGGGAGGGATAAACAGTCTACTCCCCTCTCTACCGACACTACTCTATACTTAGTAATGCTAGAGACCTACTGAGAGCTAGTTCGAGAATGACGCGAGAATTGACTACACGCGGTTTTGCAGTCCATCTTCCCATTTAGTCTGTACTAAGCCTTTGATAGCGCCTCACCAGGCGTCGCTTTGCGAGAATCTATGACGTCGCACCAATACGTCACTTCATAAGAAGCTGTCAGTGACAAACTTTTGGAACATTTCTCATGAACTTATTTATGATGAAACTAATATTAATTTTAATTAATTCTTTTTAATGATATAGTATATGAAATCTAAACCAAAGGAAAAGCCAAATCTTTATACCGGATTGTCAGTGCTTTTTCAACTATTTTTCGATATTGACCTTATAGATAAGGTGCCAAATTCTGCCTTTGAGCCAAAACCATATAGAAAATCATTGACAAGAGCTTTTAACGTAAACTTGTACCAAATTAATATTCATCCTTATGTTTAAAATTAAACCAATGTCGTTCAATTCCTTTATAGTATGACACGAGTATTACTTGTTTTGTAAAGATGGTCCCCAAGGGAAACATAACTAATCTCGTTCCCGAGGGTTATCTCCCTGATTTGTATTATTTTATCAGACAAAATATGGTCAATAGGAATTTGTTTGTTATTGCAAATTTAGAGTAAGATTGACTCGTTTAATTTAAATAATTTATAAATTAAACAATCTAATATTTAAATTCAGAAAATGGATCCCCGATTGCGGTCCGAGACTTATAAAAAATGGATTGCCTATATTCACAAAGTTTGGAGAGCTTTCTCCGCAAGAAATTTTATTCATTTTTAATCAATTTTCATCATGGTCTGAATATGAATTATCCGCTTTTAAATCAGGCATATCTCGTGAAGGATTGTTTCAAGCTCAAGAAGACGATGAAGAAATAAATTAAATAAATCCAAATTCTTAGTTTTTATTCATTTGGTTCGATGTTTCGTTAAAAAATTCAAATTTGGCGGGTCTTTTATTCACTCCTACGAAATATAGATGGCGCTTATAGTATTACCATTGTTTCCGTTGAAATCCCTTCTCAGCTTCCCTCAGGAAGGATCAGGATGCCATATTGGGCTGGAAAGCCGCCAATTGGGCTTCTTCTAAAAAATATTGGCTGGAAATAAACGGGTTGGCTGTTGGCTGGAAATTGGGCTTGTCGGGGTTTTTCTTTGGCTTTTTGTACTTAAAATACCGCAAATAGGCGAAGATCATTAAAATGCCCAAAAAATGACAAATTGTACTGTAAAACAATTTTTGTAGCTTATAATTCGTCAATTTATGGTTAAATAAAGTGGTTTCATTTTGTTTTGGGTTTTAAAAATGGTGTCAGTATGTAATATCAGAAGGGGATAATAGAAGAAGGATGACACTCTGTATCCTCTTAATGCTTTAGTTATGTAACGTCATTCTTCCCAGGCGAGGGATCCCTTTTAGTTTGCTTTCCCGCTCATCGAATTGCAAATGGGCATCGCACCGTAAGGTGAATTCTATAGTTGTTTGGCACTAAATCCCCAGCAATCATCCCACAAACTTCGTCTTGACGTGGGACAAAAATGCACAAGCGCATATGCGTCTTGCCAAATATTTAAACGCTAATAGAGTAATGATGAGGGAACTATTTATCGTGTATGTGATTCGGTTTAGTAACCTTGCTCTAAATGATCCGATGTTGGGAAGAGTGACGTTACACTTACCCCGCTTTGTGGTACACTTCTCTCGAAGAGAAGTATTATATACTTCTGGTAATATGCATTGAAATTTCTAAAAGAAAAACAAATTCCAAATTTTCACGATAAATTTTTGGCTTGTTTTTGGGCTGGATTGTTTAGATCTTAGTCAGTTTTTGGGCTTCTTTTCGAAATTTAGATTGGCGGTTTTTTGGACTTGTTTCCAATTTGATTTTGGCGGGTTGAAGGTTTTCAATCTGGCATCCCTGTTCTCAGGAAGGATCTGCATTCGCGCCCTAGTCTCCCAGAGGCCTGAAAAGTGAAAATAGCAATGTGACATTTTTTTATCGCGTTACGTAGAGATTTACAGTTTTTTTAACAAGTGTTTATGTTCATCGCGTTGGCAGAAACCACATTTGGTAAGTAATAAGCGTTTTATAAAGATTTGTTTGGAAATTCAATTGTATTTATCAAGAAAAATAAAGGACCTAAGATAATAATAACAGTTAAGCCTTGGTCCACTGCCAACATTCTCTAAGCCTATGCTCTTTCGCGCAAATCAAAATGGCCGTCTCCCTCGTATTTTGGAGGGGAGCTTCTCTATTGGTTGGAATGGATCTAGGAGGGAAGACGAGCATTTCATTCTGGGCGAACGCCATTAATTTAATCCTAAAACCTTAACCATTTCGTCAGATTTGCTAGCCCCAATTCCTCTACATTTTTGCAGCTCTCTCTTTTCCTTTGTCGTGTTCAGTTGAAAAACTCGGGCTTTTATCACAGCAGTTGCGAGAGTTTATTGCTTCTAAGTTCCGACACTCTCCGAGTCGCTGTCCAGTTAACGAAACGAAACTGTTAGTTGTCCTCGTCCATCCTCAGTAACGTTACCAATGAGGTTTTCTCGGGTTTTAGAATAAATCTTACTAACTGTAGATAGAATCAAATCATTCATGCTCTAGATAAGTGAGCTATTTGATTAATTTTTATATTACAACTCTTAACGGAAGAACTACTCAATGCAATTTTTTGTTTTCTCGTGTCTTACCAAAGTTGGATCTTGGTAGCCCCCTAACTTATGACGCAATAGTAATTGGGAAATATTTCCAGCTCTAATTTCGTTTTTGTTCCTTCATTTTTCTTAAAATCTAGGCCCATCTCTTTGAGGCTATTTATTTTTAATACCCGTTTCTTCGTGATTGGTTGACAATAGTTGGGTATTTCTTGTAATCCCCAATCATGGAAGAACAAACTTCCAGCGGTGTTGGTGGTGATCCATCGCCAGCCAAAGCTGTTGAAAGTTCAAGTAATACTACTCAGGTAGATGTTATGAAAGAAAAAATGCTTAAGCCATAATGAATTGAAAAGGCTTTTTTTTTAACGTGTGTAGCGCATATTTCTCACGAACTTGATTCAGCTATAAATGATATTTATCGCTTTGTAGAGTAGACAGCTTTCATTGCAAGATGCTTAGGTGTTAATTTTACTTTTCCTTAAATTTAAGAATATCTTGATGGATCAAGATTCGCCATTGTCGAGTTCGGAGAAGGCAAAATCCAAATCAACCTCTAAGGTGACAAAGTTGAAAAATTCGTCAAAAAAGGTTGCGCCTAAGGGTAAAGACAATATCTTCAAGCGGTTATCAATCGCTTCCATAACAAAAGGATCTAGAGCCCCAAAAACTAAGAAAGTTAAAGAAAAATCTGGAAAAACAGCGGAAGGTCATGATGACGATGATGATGATGAAAAACTGGTTATAGATTTTAAACGCGAGGTTGTTGAAACACCCGAAAATGATGATAAAGAAACGCCCAAAAATCATAATAAAAAAGAAAGACCTAAAAATGGTGATAAAGAAACACCCAAGACCCATAATAAAAAAGAAAGACCTAAAAATGGTGATAAAGAAACACCCAAGACCCATAAACCATCATCGGCTAAGAAATGTAAGTAAACTCTTTAATTTTACCATAGGCCTTCCCTTATGGTCAACTTGTTGAAATTGTCCTTCCACGCGTATATTAAGTTGATAAATGTCAGTCAGGGTTCGAATTAAAAAACCCACGGGTTTTATTGGGTTTTACCCACCATAAAAAAGACCACTTAATAAAACCCATCACTAATATCTTAAATTTTTTATGAATTTGAATGCTAAAATAATTTTATTTTAAAGATAGTTTAAAATACTATTTATAGAGTAGTGTCGCTAGAGAGGGGAGTAGACTGTGTATCCCTCCCTCTAGGCGGGCTTTTGTAAGAGGGGATACTGTACGCGCCTGGTAAGGGGGATGACACTGAGCTTTGCATACGTACAACTGACATTACTCTATTGTTTTAACTTAAAAAGTATTATTTAATACTTTAATAGTAATTTTTATGAAACATTTTAACTTTTACCAAGCAGTGACTGCTAAAGATATAAAACATGGTGGGCTGGGATTTTTTTTTTTTTTTTGGATAAAACCCGGTGGGCTGGGTATTTTTTGAATAAAATGCGGTGGACTGGGTGTTTTTTTTTTAAATAAAACCCGGTTGACTGGGAATTTTTTTTAAATAAAACCCGGTTGACTGGGTATTTTTTTTTAATAAAACCCGGTTGACTGGGTATTTTTTTTTTAATAAAACCCGGTTGACTGGGTATTTTTTTTAATAAAACCCGGTTGACTGGGTATTTCTTTTTTAAATAAAACCCGGTGGACTGGGTATTTTTTTTTAATAAAACCCGAGTTTGTATCACTGTATTAAATGTGAATGCATGAGGCATTTAGCGTGGGTTATTGTTGTAATATCAGGTTAGGCGTTACAAACTTTAAACATTAGCATAACATAACTGAATTTTGAAATCCAAAACTTGGGATCTAATTTTTGAGGAAATAATTGGTTTTCTTATATAGCCGCTTCTAAAGAACCCAAACCAAGTGTAGCTAAGAAAGCCGCGTCAGTTGGGTCCAGTTCGCCCGCCTCGGAGCGCTCTGACACTCCCAAGTTAAATAAACCCCGATCTTCTAAGGTAGTTGTGAAATCGGAGAATGGGGTCTTAATACCAGAATCAAAAATCCAACCCTTTTTATACGGTAAGGGAGTAAATTAGTTAAACGTTGCTTGGTGTTAAAAGTTCCTAAATGTGTCATTAAAATAAATATAAAGGTTGGAGAAGGGAGGTTGTCATCAGATCACAAATTGATCCGACTAAGAAGGCGTCTGCTGATATTTATTATTTCACACCTCGAGGCAAAAAACTCGTGAGTTCTTGCATCTTAAGATAACCTCGTTAGTTAGTGAAAGAATGATAAAGTTTTGATATTTTTATTGTAGAGATCAATGCCAGAGGTTATTGCCTATTGTAAGTTTAGTGAGATTAAAGGCGAAGATTTGATACAGTTTTATAAAAATTTAATTTGATGTTACAGTAAGAGAAACCAATGAACCTATCTTGAGTCCGGAAAATTTTACATTTCTGAAGGAGCCAATTTATACCCCTCCAATGGAATTAGTCAGACAGGCTAAGGTACGTGGAGCCAATATCGAAAAACCAACCCCAAAACCAGCAGTTAAGAAAAAGGTTTCGAAACCTCCACCACCACAACCACCACCACCTCCGATTTTGCCCCATCCACCGCCTGATTTGCCAAGTGCACCCGCAACTGCCTTGGATACTGAACCTGATGTACCGATGGCTGAAGGAAATGAAAATAGCACGCCGGTACCAGACCCAGTCCCCGTACTGGGTAAACGTGGGCGAAAAATTAAGAGTAAGAATCCTTTCAAACCTAGAATCATATTAGTTCTGATAGTCTTTTTTTTTTTTTTATTTTGCGCTGTTTAGGCTTACCACCGGATTTCATGAGCCCTGATGATGTTTCTCGTAAAAAAAACACCTCTGCGGTGAAAAATATTTCCACACCTATTAAACCCAGCCCTTTGAAACTATCAGAAACAAACGCTGAGGCTTTGAACAATTCTTCAGACAAAGTAGTTAAAAAAGGTGGTACAAAGCGAAAGCAGCCTCCAAAACCGTTAACGTTAGATCCAAATGATACCTCTGGCAGTCCACCAGCGAAAAAAATGACTATTTTATCTCCCCATCAAATTAAAAAGGTATTTTATATTTATTTATTTATTTATTTGTTCCAATATAATCAGGTGTTAATATTGGGTCAATAAATCTTCATTCTAAATATCTATTTTTATAAATAGGAAGTTTTGAGTGCTTCAGACTCGGAAAAATCTCCAGCGCCACATCGCAGCACGCCTGAAAATCACGTTATGGGTAGCCAATCTCCACAAAAAGATGATGCGTTAGATGGTGGTAAAGCTAGGCCCAAAGTGTGCTTCACTTTTGGGAAACTAAATAAGATACCCGCAGTAGAGAACAATAATAACAACGTAGGCTTGTCAGATAATAATGTTGAGATGAAAAAGAGTCAAGTGATTCCCTTTAAGAAACGAAGAGTGACTAATACCGAGTAATTGTTAAACTTTGTTCTATAAATAATGATAATGGTGACGCATTGGCGAAGAAACTAATTACTGATGTTCTTTGACTAGACCCATAAAAGTTAGTCAAAACGATAGAATGTGTTCATTGACTTGTCCCGGACGTCAAGCTCAACTTCCGATGCTTTCCTGTCACATTTGTTTATGTCTTTTTCATCCCGAATGTGTCGGGTTTTTAAATGGTTTGCCAGTTACTGAAGATTTCAAGTGTCAGGTATTATTCTGTTTTTCACGTTATTCCGTTTATAAAACTTTTTACAATTTTCATGATCCTTTTTAGCGTTGCTTATATCAACCATACCTTAAAACTTCCGAGCCCAAACCACCGGTCCTTACAATATCTAAACCAAATTCTAACCAAGTTAACGATGGAGAATTAGATAGATTAAGTAACATCGCTTCCTCGGATGATGATGAAAATTTCTTGAGGGCGCCTCCTGACTTGGTGCTAGATCAGGAGCAACTGGCAAAAGATCCAGCGGCAAATTTAACAATTGACGATATAACCGCGCGGCCGTTAACAGAGAATGATCTTGCTAACAATAATAATCAGGAAACGAAAGAAAATGGTAACGTCTTACCGCCTCTGGAAACTGTTGGGGAAAGTTCTGAGACAAATGGGAACGAAGGGGGGAGACCCCTAGACAATAACGATAAACCTCCAGTGTTAAACAGCGAAAAGGAAGAAGATAATGATCCGTCACTATCTAATTCTAAAATGGAAAATCCTCCCTGCCTTAACTCTGACCCTGCAACTGCAGAAACTAGTCCTTTAGTCAGTTTGGCATACATGGTATCTTCTTCGGGAAATCTACCCATTCAACATAAGGAAGGATGTCTCGCTTCTATCAATTCAACAGGAGTTCCTTTAAAGATGCCTTTATTAAACGCCCAAGGCCCAATTCCAAATCAAAGGTTGTATCCTCTGAAGAATTTACCCGGAACCAGCAACAACGCGACAACGGCGGAAAGTTTATTAGGTGGCGGCGTAAATAATCAAAAACAGCCTGTTAATTTGTTACCAAACTCTGCCCCAATTGTAGTTGGGACGCAAGTTTTATTCCCTATTACCATTGATCTTCCTGGTATCGCGAAAGGAACTGTTATTTACACTAATAATCCGATACTGAGGTTTTTATTACCATCGAGTTCGTTCTTAGCTTCTTTCATGGCTTCTCCCAGTGTTTCCTCTCAAGGAACAACAGCTTCTCAACCGAATGCTACTGGAAGTAGCGCGAATGAAACTCTGCAAAATAGTAGCAACGTCCTTTCCCAATTTTTACCGGTTGCCCCACCAGTTCAAGTAATTAACGTCAAAGAACATAATCTGTGCGATTTGGCGCTTAAGATCCCCATGAATGACGGACATTTATTTTCCACAAAAGTCATTCTTAAAACCAGTTCCGAAGAACCGAGTGAGGTTCTTCCCACTTTGACAATTGAAAATGGAGCGGAGGTTATTCCCCCATCGACAAATGAAAATGTTGCGGAGGTTGTTCCCTCATTGACAAGTGAAAATGGAGCGGAGGCTTCTGTTGATAAAGAATCCCAACCCCCTACATTGGAAAAATCCGAAACAAAATCATCGGAAAATATTAGTGAGTCTGACGCAACTGTGTCTGAAAATATGCATTTGGACCCGCCGGATATTGATACTGTTGTCAGCATTATGGCTTTGAATGAACCGAGTAAGCCGCGTAATGACAATGATAAAGCGGAAGACGCTTTTAAAAACAATCGAGACAGTGAAGTGACTGAACCTCAAGTTGAGGTGGTAATGAAACCAATTGAAGAGGAAAATTCAACAAAAGAGGAGAGTACAGAGTCGGCTAACTCTCTTAAAGACGTTTCTAGTGAAAAAGAACTTGAGGAAAAGGAGATTAAAACTATTGATAAAGAATCTGAGACTATTTCAACCCCTGTTGATGAGTTTGCCGATATAACTGGTCCAGTTTTGTCACCATCAAACCCATTGTTTGATGATGACGAAATTTATAATCTGGTTGATATTGAATCGAACAATTGGTGGTTGTCGGAATCTGAAAATGAAGATGGTGGGCAAAATGACGAAGGAGAACCGGAATACAGGCCAACTTCGCCCGTTGTTCTATCCAGAGTGGAGCACGATGGTGTTTCTCGCGTTATTTCAACTACATTAGCGAATAGAGGAGCCCAAGTTTTGGGTGATAAGGATTCTTGCGCTCGTGTAGCAAAATATAGACGTCCTGACAGTTATTTTAGGCGTGAACAAGAACATTCTTACTCCATGTGTGATCAAAATCATATTTTTAAAAGGAAAAAAGTTACAACATTGAATCTACCCAAAAACCCTTTTCACGTTATTCAGTCCTCTTCCGAGACACTTACTATGATTCTTGAGTATTTAAACATTCCTGATCTTTTAAAGTAAGTTTTTATTTTATTTAAGTCATTTTCGCGCTGGTAAAAAATTTACGACTCTTCACCATTGTTCAGTGCTAGACTAGTTTGCAAAACTTGGAAGAATCTTGCCAGCCAAAGCCATTTGGTAAAATTAGTTGTGTTTTTCTATATCTGGATTTGTAGTTGTATTTACCGGTAATTGTTTTTAGTGGTCAACTGTAAAGTTAAAAGGAGTAAAGATATTAGACTGGAAATTGTGTACCATGGCTTTGGAGCAAAATAGTACGTCACTTTTGGACTTGAGGGGAGTAATCCAGAGACCGGACCAGTGGAGTGATTTTCTGTCCAACATTTATCGTTTGAGTAAAGTTCAAGGAATCGTTTTTGGTGAAGTACCATCAACTGTCATATCCAGCGTCGTAAATGGACTCCCTGATCTTATGTGCTTAGAAGCTGAAGAGATTGTCAATAATAAGTAATGAAAATTGAATTTTAATTTATCCTTTTTCTTCGTAACAACTTGTATTTTTGCGTAATTATAACAGAGAAATCGTCAACATGGATCCTGGCGTGCTAGCTCAACTCCAGCAGATGAATATTTTAAGAGTTAGAGCTCCTTATGGCATGCAAGTCCCGGAGGATAAACTATTCGGTGGATTGCTCTTATTGGGAAAACTAACTAACCTTACTCATCTAGTAATAAAATTATTTCATTTTTAATTGACAATGATGCGAGTAATTGGTAAAAATTCCTTCTGTTTTGTTTTAAAGTCACTAACTAGTTTAAGAAAACTGGAAAATGACGATGTCCTGTTCATAGACAACTTGCCCAATTTACAAGTTCTTGAAATAGGACAGTGTAGAATGTGGAGTGAAGTGGCTTATCATCGATTAGGACGTTTACGACATTTGAGAAGGCTTAGATTAGAAATGGGTGGCGGCGCTTTCGCTGACCGCGGACTGGCCAATGCGTTAATTCAACTGCCTCGCTTGCAAGATTTGACACTGTTAGCCTACAGGATAACGAGTTCGATGGCCGCTTCTATTAGGAGATTGCGTTATCTTAGGCAACTAACAATTTGGCCTGATATGTCTTCTGAGGTTAGGAAACATATTCTTATAATGGAACCTCTCAGAGGCAAAGGTACTAACTGGATGGATTATTTCCAGGGTGCCATGGTAGTTTACAATACCCTCCAAGCAGTGCGAAACCTAAAGAGGTTGAAAAGCTTTAGTTGGGGCATAATATACCAAGATGACAACTCAACACGCTACAGTAGAAAGCACGGTAAAGGAAAGTATGTTGAAAATGCGGAAGTTGACGAATGGTGGTCGGAAGAATTGCGAAACACCCCCAGGGCAAAAGGCATTAAAATTCCCATGCTCAAAGCCTTCTCAGAATCAACGCCCCCAGAATCAGGTAAGATTATCAACCCTATTTTTCCGCTGTTCGGAGTTTCTTTAAGTATTTTGAAAATTAATGTAAAAGACTCGAGAAATTCTAAAGACGGCGTTGAGGAACACTCGAATGCAGTTCCGTCTATCGCCACAACCCCTGGTGGAAGTTCCATTCCAGGAATGGAACAAGGTCTAATTGGTGTTGGACACTTAAGACAAAAACTTCAAAAATCACTTCCCGAAAGTGAAATTTACGTTTATCAAGTGCCAGAATCCTTGCTGAGCCGAGTGTACGGAAGCAGTTTTAATGTGGTGAGTGCCGTTTCACGAACGAGTAACGTGACTTCCGAGAGTAGTAGTAGTGCGAGTGCCACTACGTTACCGAATGATTGTAACAACGCCCTTCCCCCAAGGTAGGGGAAGGTAGAAACTTGTTTTGTATAGCCAGTTTATTAGAATCACACTGTGCGATATTCCTCATCCCCTGTATAATAAAAACCACCTACATTTGTTTGTTTTTTTTTTCTCCAAATAAGTAAATACAAAAAGAAGTGGAAATATTAACGTTAACGAGTTTTCAGTTGTAAAACCACTTTTTTGTCTCCCTTTTTTCACCGGTTCAGTACTTTTTAACTAATGTTTTCCAGATTTTTGTTTTATAAAGCTGTATTACCTCGTTTTACTTACTTCAAACGATCATTTCGTGTGTGTAGAAAATCCTTTGCATAAGTTAAGAAACTTTCTACTGAATTTTTTCTCCGATTTGTTTGATATGATAAGTTAAAATTGTTAAATATTATGAAACCGCTTTTCCGATTGAATTGTAACATAAGTTTGTTACCTGTATTAGTTTTTTAACTGTTGCCTTCTGAATAAGAATTCTTATTTCATAGGAAACGTTTTAACGTAATACGTTCACGTGAAATGTTTAAATTAATACTTCCCTTACGATCATTCTCCTTTCGCAAGTGATTTGTATTTTTTTTTTCCCAGGGAGAAGGTAATAATAATTTAATAGTATAAAATTAAGAGTTATAGTTTCTCGAACAAGCTTGTTTTGAGGAACACGATATCAGTTGCCAAGTAGCGTACTGAATCGAACACTGTAAATATTTCTTTTTTGAGCTATCCTCTTCCTCCTTAAACCAAATACTTTGAAAAAAAAAAAAAAAACACTTCTTCATATTGATTTTTGTAAATAAAACCAAACCAAAACGGATGGTTTAAAAAAAAAAGTTATACTCCATCAACAAAATCGTCAAAATGTCACACTTTTTTGGTTAAGCACATAACGAGTTTTTAAACTTATAAAAAAAATATATAAATAATGGAGAATGAGATGAGAAAACTCCGACGTAATGTTTTAAAGAAACCAAGAAAAGGTAGTTTTAAGAAAAGAAAAAAGTAACCACCATATGAAGTTTTCAGATTAATAACGATGGAAAACAAGTGTGGTGATTAAAATTAAAATTAAGTAATAAGTAGTTTATTTTTTTTTTTTCGTGTATAAAGCATTTTTTAATTAAAAAATTTTATGTAGTTGAAGTTTAAAGGAAGTGGAATTTTTTGACAGAGTGAAAAAAAGAAAAAGAAATGAAACGAAACGATAGATATAAAATTGGGAATATTTTTATTGGCTACTTTTAAATCGTACCGTTATAACATTATATATTTATTTTTAAGTACATCAGTCTGATTCTTTCGCAATTAGGGCTTTTTTCTTTTGTTTTTTTTTTCTATAATTAATTTAATTATATTATATATCACTCTGCTAAAAGTTCTATTTCTAACAAATACGTCTTCTCAAGTTTCTTTTTATCTCTTGTTCGTTTGCCGAAGGATTTCCTTTTCCGCTCTCTTTCCATCCAAAGATTATGTAAAAAATCTACATTATATATGGGTAAAATTTCTTTATAGTAATTATTATACCATAGACAACATTTTTATGATCGTTAGCGAATGAGGGAGGGGGCTTTCTTTTTTAAGGAAAATTAATAACATTCAAAACTTATAATAGTAACCAATCTATAAAAGATGTATGGTATTGTTCTAAACGGTGTAGACTTCCCTCCTTCCTTTCAAATATAGCTGTGCTTTGTTATTATTATTCAATTTAAGTTAAGTTAGCCTTAGCTATTTTGAGATTAAGTACTAATTCTTAGAAGAAATTCAAAATGACTAATTAATTAGTTTATATGGGGAAAGCATTATTAACTATGCCTAAGTTAAAACTACTTGTTAAAATTTTATAGTGTAAATATTATAAAACGAAATTTTTTTTTCTAAGAATAATATATTAATTACGCAAATTAAGTTACCATTAGGTTATAATTTTGTTTTGTTTTAAATGGCCTTAAAATGACAGACTAACATTTAAGTCTATTTAAAAAAGAGATTAGAACTTTAAATTAGCAAATCTAAGGGGACATTTCTACTATGTTAGCTTCCTCCGTGTAGTCCTCATTTGGCCTCATTCCGTAATGAATTGTATTTCCCCTGCGATAACACCAGGGCATGTTTTCGGTTGTAAAGTGAATCCCGATTTCGGGAGCCGAAGTAACAACAATGGCTCCTCCAAATCCCTGTACTCTGTTTCTCATGTATTCCAGCCCCGCCACTGCTGAATCTTGAGCCGACATACCTTGATATTTGATAGATAAGATAAGGAGAATGGAATAATTTGGGGTGTTCAGCCATATTTAACCAACCTTGTTGGATAAGACCAGCTATATGACGAGCCAAACAAACTCTCATGATGGCCTCTCCATGACCAGTTGTTGAAACTGCCCCGGTAAAATCATCAGCGTAACCCCCTGAGCCTATAATGGGACTGTCACCCACACGCCCAGTTTGTTTCGCTGTGATTCCACCTGTAGAAGTGGCACAGGCTACATGACCCATGGAATCCACCGCTACAGCTCCAACAGTGTCATGATCATGGCTGCGTGTTTATAATCCATTTAGATTTAGGGATTATTTTATCTTCCGTGTTAGTTCTTACATGTTCATACTAGAGTTGACTGCATTAAGGAAGCTTTGATACTCTTCTAAACGTTCTTTGGCCCATTGAGTGACTAGTTGTTCTGGAGGAACAAGGGGGAACCCTAGTGATCGTGCAAAATTTTCCGCTCCTGTTCCAACCATAAGAACATGATCGCTCTGAAGGTAAAGTCAGGGTTTTAAGACTTAATTGGAATAGCCCTATAGAATATATAAGACTAGGCAAACTAGGATTCAAGCTTAGTTTGACTTGTCTGGGATAATGACAATTCGGAGGAGATTTAGCTAACTTGTTCCATGACTCTTTTGGCCAATGTGATAGGATTAGCAACACAGGTAATACCAGCCACCGCCCCAGCCCTCATTTTAGTTCCATCCATGCACATAGCATCCATTTCCACAACGCCATTTGATGTTAGTGAAGAACCATAACCTGTTATGTTAGAAACTTTGCTTTCAAAACCACCGAAGAGTAAGACCCAATGACAAAAATAAGGATAAAAAATAAAATGGCATGCTGCGTGGAAAAATAAGAAGAGCAAAGATTCAAGGCAGTGTTAGTCACCTGCGTTGAAAACAGGGTCATTTTCCATGGCACGAACTGCCACTTCAACAGCATCTAGAGCATTTCCCCTTTCCAAAACTTCGTAACCTTTACTGACAGCTCTTTTGACCCCTGCCATTTTTAAGGTTATTTTTTGGGCAGGGACCTTAGCCGCGCCTCCGTGTACAACTAAAACTGGTACTATACATCTTTTAACGGAAGGAGAACGCGGGGCCATATTACTTCGTCGCGAAAAACGTGGAGAACAACAGGGAGAAGTTCGAGGAGAGTTCCCTGGGGATGGGCGAGGTCTTACTGAAGAAGACATTTTTAGTGGCTGTGGCACTTTTTGATTTTGACGAGACAGCTTGAAGCAGTTTTAATCACTATCTGGCAGTAAATTATTTTTACGCGATGGTAAACAAGTTTATCACAAATCTTATCTTCCAAGGTTGGTGAACCCCACGGGGCCAAGACTCTTAATATACTGAAAACGCTGTTATGCAAAATTTGCTTATAAGTTATGATGGGGTAAAGATTACGGATTCGGAAGTTAGAAAAGCTTGAAATTTTTAAAATGCAATGGAATGTTCTCTTTTAGTAATTAAGTTTAATTTGTATCATATGATTCTAACAACAGCTAATGACACTTAGCTACTAAATAATTAATGGCAAGTCCAAGGCTTTGAACTACAGTACCTTTAAACTTTCATCACAGTATCAATTTCCTTCGAAACTAGGTCTAATTTTCTTTCGAGCCAATTTTTCTTGGACTTTAAATAATCGATTCTCCACTCTTTAACTTTATATCCAAATATTGAACCGGCCACAAAGGAAAGAAATAACACCGTTGTTAATTGACCTCCAGACAAAGTGATGGACATTATTCCAAGCCTGTGGAGTGTGGACTGTGGACCCCCCAGAGCGGCAGAGCGCGGCGCAATAGGGAAGCTTATGAAATATCTAGGCTTGACTGTCAGTAACGAGTTACAACAAGGTGCATAGATGAAAATCTAAATATTATTTAAAACATGCAAGTCTTCTTTATTAAAGACGAGACCCCATGAATATTTAATTATTTAGGTGAAGCGGCTGTAACACACAGCACGTGTCCAGTAACTTTTGAATTTAGTACCCATTTTCTGAAGCGCTGATTGGCTAGTTCCATTTTTCTGCAACTTTTCTTTATTCCGTTCATTATATAAGCCAAAACATTTTGGCATTATATACTAAAAATAAAATTGAATTATACTTTATTATAGTTTGAGTGGTCTCCTCCGATTTTTTAGTTAGGCCTATTTTATCACGAAGTTAGTGTACTTAAAAAGCATCCATAGCAGCGTGTACGGAAATAAGAAAATATAACACCTCTTAGTCAAAAGGTTTTCTATTTGAAACTGGACATTAATGGAATCTCTGAAATTCTAAAAGCCTATACTTTGATTTGCAAAACATTATCAAACACGGCCCTGTTATGAAATACTAATTTCCATTCCTTCCACCATAAGTTTATAAGATATGTTCCATAAGTATGTCACTACCTGTCTATGGGAATTATGTCTATGGGAAAATGCCATTTTTTTGGAGTAAAATGGGCGTAATTTCGCTTTTTGTGGATCAAATGTCGTGAAATTTTAAGGATAGGTGCGTAGTAACGTTTTCTGAGCTTAGAAATTACATTTTCTGGTAATGATTTAATTTCGTAATTCATTTTAAAGTCTTGATTAAAAACAGGTTAACCACATAAGATCGCGCAACGTTGAAATAGGTTATAATTCACGAGTTGTTTTGTTTTTGAACGAGCTGTCAAACCTGAGCACGTGGTTTAAAGGGCTCGCAGGAGCTGCCAGCTGGGTGTTTTTGCCTACAAACGTCACTTACTAGCTCGAGCGCCGCCGCGATATACGAATCGCCGTCAATCTGCCAGATTATTCTTTATCTCGAACCGCAAAAATACATATAACGGTTTTCAGAGCTAAGGAATAGTTTTTCATTCAATAAATTTCATTAACAAATATTGTCATCTCTTAATAAATAAATAAATTTACAGGTTTAATTATCGGTAAACAAGAATCAGACGACGTAATGCGCGCGACTCCGCCCATCTAGTCATAGGGGACCCATCTCACACTCTTATTGGCTAAGGCTATTTTTCTGCAACTTTCTTTCATTTCGCTAATTTTATAAGCTAAAATCTGATTTTGGCATTAAAAATGATTAAAATTATCGTTTACTAAAAATAGTATTTAATTATAAGTTCAAAAATCAGCTTTGTTTCTACTTTGAGTGGTCTCCCCCGTTCCCTCCATTGGCCTATTTTATCAAGTCGTAAGCGTATTTATGAAGAACCGTGATGTGGTTTCCGAGGGATGTTTCCGGGCTCCGGCGGAAAATTCCTATACTTCGACTCTAGCTCAGCATTTTCGGCTCTTCAACCGCAACGCCTTGCGTCTCCCATTTTCCCTGTCAGCTGATGTCTAGGTGAGATTCTCTCCTACTTTTAGCAATTTAGCCTTTCAATTATTTTAAATTAGATAAATTTGAGCCAGTAAAATGTATTTATAGGTATTCTTATTATTGAAACTTTAGTCATGACAAGTTATGAGCCAAAGTACATATTGATTCTAAGGTTTAGGCTTAATATGATATACCTTACTTATGTTATACTATAGTTGAAACTTATGACACTATTTTTTTAGGGAGTATGGTTTGCCGAAGAACATTGCGTGGTAATGCGCTCCGGTGTTCTTTGTTCTTTCCCAAACGAGAGGGAGTCGATGGACGGCGCCGGCATTTCGATGGCCGACTTTTGACTTGGTGAGTATGGAAGGATTCGCGCTCTTAATTGGTTTCTAATTTTAGCCCGTTTAATTATTGAGATTAGCTTAATTTTGGCCTGGGATTAAGCGCTAAGTTATTTAGATGTGTTCTTTTAGATAAAATGGGGTAATTATAAGTTAGAATAAAGATTTTTTATGGGAAAGAATTAAGTTATTAGCTTAATACGATTTTCGGCAATCGCGATGAGTGTTACGATTAGGCTTAGGGTTTTATCTTCCATCGGTAAAGACAATGGGTTCTTCCCCGATCTTGTCAGCGGGCAGGATCGCCGCTATTTTAGGGTAGTAGGTCGGGAACTGGAACGAAGTAGTTTAGTGGAAAATTAACGAGACTTAATCAAGATTTATTTAATTTTGACTTAGTATAAATAATTTTACGCAAATATTTTTTAGATTAATGTTAATTCTTAAAATACACTCTGTGCATGCGTGTTATTTTTTTATTCGAAATTAGTAAGTAGCGTCGATGTTTAACTAAACTTAATTAAACGAGGATTATTTATTTTTAACTTAATTAAATATCTCGTTAGGGATTAAAAACAAATAATTTTTTTTTCCTAAATTATGTTTCAAAAATGCGTAGAATTTTGGTAGAAGATTGGTATTTTCCAAAGTGGCCGCTTTCGCGACGCGTTTAGGCAAGAAGCGTTTAGTTAGGGGGTCGGTAACGAACGGGGAAGGCAGCCATTGTTCTCTAGCTAAACCTAGCATTACTCGCTTATTATCTCCGCCAATAGAAGAGGCCGTTACAGTTAATTTTGCCGCGCGCGGGAACTTTATCCCCCCTCCCCACCCCGGAAGAACCTTGCGCGGTGGTTCCAGAGAGAATTTAGGCTTAGGTTTTGATCGTCCATCGGAGAAAACAATGGCTTCTTCCCCGAGCTTGTCAGCGGGCAGGAACCAACTTCGTGTTAGCAGGGAGGGGAGACGGCACGGAGGCCGCTCTCGCGACAAGGGAAGCCGTTTTTGTGTTAGGGGGACGGGAAATGCCGCCATTGTTCTCTCGCGCTACTCCCTCGTCTCCGACTATGGAAGTGAAGACCGTTACCCTGGTTACGGTAAATTTTCCGCGGTGGTTGAACTTTATCAGTTAGCGCCGGCTTCTTCTTGTAGCTTAGCTGTAGTAGGTTTCGTTATGCCAATGTTACTTTTCCCGCGCTTGGCAACTGTCAATCAAGGCTGATACTTAGTGAAGATTTTAACTTAATTAAGCGAGGTCTATTTCAATTTTAACTTAAATAATCGAGGTCTATTTTTATTTTAACTTAAATAATGGAGGTTTATTTCAATTTTAACTTAATTAATCGAGGTCTATTTCAATTTTAACTTAATTAATCGAGGTCTATTTCAATTTTAACTTAATTAATCGAGGTCTATTTCAATTTTAACTTAATTAATCGAGGTCTATTTCAATTTTAACTTAATTAATCGAGGTTTATTTCAATTTTAACTTAATTAATCGAGGTTTATTTCAATTTTAACTTAATTAATCGAGGTTTATTTCAATTTTAACTTAATTAATCGAGGTCTATTTCAATTTTAACTTAATTAATCGAGGTTGATTTCAATTTTAACTTAATTAATCGAGGTTGATTTCAATTTTAACTTAATTAATCGAGGTTGATTTCAATTTTAACTTAATTAATCGAGGTTGATTTCAATTTTAACTTAATTAATCGAGGTTGATTTCAATTTTAACTTAATTAATCGAGGTCTATTTCAATTTTAACTTAATTAATCGAGGTTTATTTCAATTTTAACTTAATTAAATTTATCGTACGCGAATAAAATAAAAAGTAAACTTTTTTTAAAAATAATTTTACTAATTTTTTAATTATCTTTTAAAGGTGAATGGTCCCACCTCTTGGCCAATGATACGAAGTCACTTACATGATGGATGCGATGGATTCTGGATTCCGGACACGCCCAGGTAATGCGTATTTTGTCCTCAATTATTTCAAGGACGTTTTTTTACCAACACGTCCTACAAATACCCTTTAGTTAGGCTCATAACCAGTGACCTTACATAGTGACTTTCCTCTTGAACTCCGTGTTTAGCTTGGCGTAGGCTAGTGGGTTGTATTTATAAGTGCACGTATAAATTCCGCCCACAAATGCCTACCACCGCTTTTGTCAAGCCAAAACTGGAGTTCCTTAGGAAGTCCCCTTGTATGGGATATACTGGAGCAGCGCTGCGATGCTTAGGTTTAGGATCTAGTTAGGCAAATACTTAATTTTAAGGGTAATTAAAACTAATCGCTTAAAATGACAACGAATTGAATACTTCCAAGCCGCAGTAACCAACAATAAGATGACGTCAACAATATCCTTTACATTTTTGCTTATGTACCGTACCATCTCCTATGAACTCTTGATTAATTCGAGTTTTTTTCGCAGGATACATACAACTGGACATTGCACGATGGGCCGTAAAATGGACATCTTGGACATGATCTCGGATGGTTTTAAAGCGTGGTGGTACCGTGAGTCTTTGACCAAATAAGTTTCTTGCTTGACATTTTTTTTTAGGCCATGAGAATAAGGTTTTTTAAACTCATCTGACTTCCATTCCAAGTAATCGGTTTATTTTTAACCGGTCGGGCGAACTCGGATGGGTTTATTTGTCAGGAAGTGTATTTATTTATTTATTTATTTAGTTAGTTAGACCCGCGGGGCCTAGGTCTTCCGGGTGCATTGCATGCGCACCTGATGTGACTGGGGTCGCCAAGGGTTAAATTGTTTATCTAGTCAGATCAGGAGTGTTAGTTAAATTTGAAGTTTAGGTTGAGCTATTTTGTGTTTTTTTTTTTAAACCCTAGTGGCGTATACTTCCGGGGTTTCAAAGTCCAGGGCAGGGGTTTTTAGCTTAGTCCGCCGTCGCATTTAGATAGGTCCTGGGTAGAGAAAGCCGGTTGTTTACAAAGCGAAAGGTTATTTAGGTTATTTAGTGTTAGTCCCGTTGACCTCGAGCCTTCAATTTGAAGAACTCTCTTTGTTCTGCGGAGGTTTCGGGTCAGAGGTTATTTAGGCGAGTTAGGATATAATTTTGGAAATTATTATCTACACGTGGATTTGTCTTTGAGACCTTCTTCAAATTACAATATAAGTTTCGCATAAATATTCATTCTACACGTCGATTTTTTTTTTTTGGATTTTTTTTTTCAAAATCTTCAAGAAAAAAACTATATTCTTCAAGTTGTCTGTGTCAATTTCTTTGGGAAACGCGGGGGAGGGGTAGTTAAGTAGTAGACGCGTTATCGAGAAAATAGCCGGGTCTCGATTAGGACTAGTTTCAAGTCATCGAGAACTTCTTCTTCCGGAAGACATCGCCATATTCTTTTCAAAATCTTCAAGAAAAAAACTACATTCTTCAAGTTGTCTGTGTCAATTTCTTTGGGAAACGCGGGGGAGGGGTAGTAGTTAAGTAGTAAACGCGTTATCGAGAAAATAGTCGGGTCTCGATTAGGACTAGTTTCAAGTCATCGAGAACTTCTTCTTCCGGAAGACATCGCCATATACCAGAATCGTTCTTCTTTATCGATTCATCCTCTATCTTCTCCAATTTTCCTTTCCCCCATTCTTCCCCCCTCTCTCGGGATTCTGCCAGATTATTCTTTATGATTTGAAAGAATCTTACCTACATATTTTTTTATCTTAGCCAGGACCTACTACTTACCATGGTTTCGTGCTGTCCTTGACTGGTTAATTGCGAACTGTCAAGTTCGATCCAAGTCTTGTACACTCGAACCATTATTTTAAAGTGTTTAATATTGAACTAATCTTTCCTCCAAAGCTCATCAGAGACCTTCAGTCCTCCTAATGTGAGGCAAATAGAACTTTTCAATCCTTTTGATCTCCCTATTGGTTGAATTTAATAACCATGGGAAATTTAATAAGGGTTTAAATGTTCTACTCTATGTTTATTGTGTTGTGTTGTGTCCACTCGATAATAAATTGTTCCGTGTACGTAATTAATCTTCGCGTGGTACTGGTACAATATTATTGTTGGGTGGGCCCCCATTCCGGGGGCTTCCACTAACGTTGGTCGACTTCCGGTTTGGGGTCATTTCCTTGACTATCTCTATTTTTACTAACATGGGACAATGGAATCCACTGCACACTTCCCATCACCGTGGGAGTTGGATTCCGAGTAGGTGCCCACATACAATGCCCTTTATTAACGCCTTTTAGTTTTTAAGTATTTGATAAAACCGAGTAAAGACATTGTTTATATTTTAAACATTGTTTATTTGCTCTTGCGTCTATTGTGTCCTATATGTTTGTTATTTATTTGTGACTTTTGGGGGGGAGGGGAATTTTGTGACTGACTCACGCGTTTGCCGTAAATAATCGCGACTTCGTTGTGACTAAAACGATGAGATTACTTTTACTATGATTGATATTTATTATTCTTACTATGATTGATAAAATAAAATTTATTTAAAAAAAATGTTTTTTTTTTTTTCAGAAATAAAATCGTATTTACTATTTTTGGTGTATAATTTAATATTTTTTCCCCACAGGTGTCGCGTTATAATAATTATTATTCTTGTTGAGGTTTTTGAATTTATTATATTATTATTATATTTTCTTTCCCCACAGGTGTCACGTTAAAATAATTATTTTTATTGTTGTTGAATTTATTACGTTGTTATTATTAATGCATTTCTAATGTTTAATTTTTGTTTTTTCCCCCCTACAGGTGTCGCGCACTAACCTTTTTCTCTCCCCCACAGGTGACTCTCTAAGTCGTGGGTCTGCCTTCACGTGGCGAGAGTCGTTACGGTTGTAGATTACATTTTTTTTTAATTGTCTCCCTTACATACAGCTAATAGAGATCATTGTGTTAATATCTACGCGGTTTTTGTGGGCCAGGCTCGAGTACTATCCGTCACGCAGCGAGATCTATTACTCGCGAGGTAAAATTCGTAATTACGTAATGATTTGCTACAAAAATCCGCCTGGATACGTTGAGAACAATTATTCCTAGTAGCTGTGTGTATTCTTGCCCTTAACTACAGAAATTCTAGTTAATTCGCGCAATTAAGCGGTTAATTAACATAAAATGTACTCTACAACTAACCAAATGACCCATGCAATCTTGACTTCTTTTAGAAATCGTGTCAATTGAATTCTATCTCAGTTAATTTGGTGTTTAATTAGTTCCATAAATGTTTGCCGGCATGTTTAATGCAAGGATTAAAGTTAATGAGTTTGATTAGGGTTCATACAAATCGTGAAATGTCAGGGAAATTAATTGTTGACTAAGAATTCGGGGTAAACTTTGCCTAGATACATTGAGAACAATTATTCTCAGTAGCTTTATGTATTCTTGCCCTTAACACTACGGAAATTCTAGTGTAGGAATAAATCCACTCATGGTATCCCAGCCTCCTGGTGTAAATGGTATGAATGCTCTATGTGTGTCAACTGTCTATTAGTAGAAGAATCGATAAAAATATCGTTTCATTTTCCTATAAACCCTCCCTTTAAAGGGGCTGATTGGACTGTGGGACAAACAACAATTTTCCTGGTAGAAATTGAGCATAGCGGGTGGGTAGAATAGGAGAGAGTTTCACAGCCCCTTTAACTTGAGGGGAAAATTGGTCAGACAGCCCCTTTAACTAGACAAAAAATTGGTTACACAGCCCCTTTAACTAGACAAAAAATTGGTTACACAGCCCCTTTAACTAGACAAAAAATTGGTTACACAGCCCCTTTAACTAGACAAAAAATTGGTTACACAGCCCCTTTAACTAGACAAAAAATTGGTTACACAGCCCCTTTAACTAGACAAAAAATTGGTTAGACAGCCCCTTTAACTAGACAAAAAATTGGTTAGACAGCCCCTTTAACTAGACAAAAAATTGGTCAGACAGCCCCTTTAACTAGAGAAAAAATTGGTCAGAAAGCCCTTTTAACTAGACAAAAAATTGGTTAGACAGCCCCTTTAACTAGACAAAAAATTGGTTAGACAGCCCCTTTAACTAGACAAAAAATTGGTTAGACAGCCCCTTTAACTAGACAAAAAATTGGTTACACAGCCCCTTTAACTAGAGGGGGAAAAAAATTGGTCAAACAGCCCCTTAAACTAGAGAAAAAATTCGTTAGACAGCCCCTTTAACTAGAGAAAAAATTGGTCAGACAGCCCCTTTAACTAGAGAAAAAATTGGTCAGACAGCCCCTTTAACTAGAGAAAAAATTGGTCAGACAGCCCCTTTAACTAGAGAAAAAATTGTTCAGACAGCCCCTTTAACTAGACAAAAAATTGGTTAGACAGCCCCTTTAACTAGACAAAAAATTGGTTAGACAGCCCCTTTAACTAGACAAAAAATTGGTTAGACAGCCCCTTTAACTAGACAAAAAATTGGTTAGACAGCCCCTTTAACTAGACAAAAAATTGGTTAGACAGCCCCTTTAACTAGACAAAAAATTGGTTAGACAGCCCCTTTAACTAGACAAAAAATTGGTTACACAGCCCCTTTAACTAGACAAAAAATTGGTTACACAGCCCCTTTAACTAGACAAAAAATTGGTTACACAGCCCCTTTAACTAGACAAAAAATTGGTTACACAGCCCCTTTAACTAGACAAAAAATTGGTCAGAAAGCCCCTTTAACTAGAGGGGAAAATTGGTCAGAAAGCCCCTTTAACTAGAGAAAAAATTGGTCAGACAGCCCCTTTAACTAGGCAAAAAATTGGTCAGACAGCCCCTTTAACTAGGCAAAAAATTGGTCAGACAGCCCCTTTAACTAGAGAAAAATTGGTCAGACAGCCCCTTTAACTAGACAAAAAATTGGTCAGACAGCCCCTTTAACTAGAGAAAAAATTGTTCAGAAAGCCCCTTTAACTAGAGAAAAAATTGGTCAGAAAGCCCCTTTAACTAGAGAAAAAATTGGTCAGAAAGCCCCTTTAACTAGAGAAAAAATTGGTCAGAAAGCCCCTTTAACTAGAGAAAAAATTGGTCAGAAAGCCCCTTTAACTAGAGGGGAAAATTGGTCAGAAAGCCCCTTTAACTAGAGAAAAAATTGGTCAGAAAGCCCCTTTAACTAGAGAAAAAATTGTTCAGAAAGCCCCTTTAACTAGAGAAAAAATTGGTCAGAAAGCCCCTTTAACTAGAGAAAAAATTGGTCAGAAAGCCCCTTTAACTAGAGAAAAAATTGGTCAGAAAGCCCCTTTAACTAGAGAAAAAATTGGTCAGAAAGCCCCTTTAACTAGAGAAAAAATTGGTCAGAAAGCCCCTTTAACTAGAGAAAAAATTGGTCAGAAAGCCCCTTTAACTAGAGAAAAAATTGGTCAGAAAGCCCCTTTAACTAGAGAAAAAATTGGTCAGAAAGCCCCTTTAACTAGAGAAAAAATTGGTCAGACAGCCCCTTTAACTAGGCAAAAAATTGGTCAGACAGCCCCTTTAACTAGGCAAAAAATTGGTCAGACAGCCCCTTTAACTAGACAAAAAATTGGTCAGACAGCCCCTTTAACTAGGCAAAAAATTGGTCAGACAACCCCTTTAACTAGAGGGGAAAATTGGTCAGAAAGCCCCTTTAACTAGAGAAATCCTAAATTTGTGATTACTTTGTTATTTTTATAAAAGAATGTACTCTAAAACTAACCAAATGACCCACGCACTTTCGGTTTCCTAACATGTTAAAATACATGTTAGGAATTCGGTATTTGTATTTTATATAACATAAAATAAATCTAAATCTAGAGGGTATATAGAGGCGCTTTATTATCGCGGTTCGAGTCTAGCAGAATCTCGCATTCTTGGAATATTTCAAATCCCCCCCCCCCCCTCAATCCTCCGGCACGTTTTCCCGAACTGCTTCCGCATTCTTAGCAAGGAGGAATAATCTTTACTAGGAGTAGAAGATTGTTTTCAACTAAAAACCTTCCAAATTTGGCTGTTAGACCGTCTGTAATGAATTTGAGTGTCAGTCACTTGTCATTGTTTTGACAAAACGCGGTTTGAAACAAATTTTGGTAATTTTAATCTCTTGCACTTATTATTGAATTAAAGGGGTGGTGTCAGAACGCAATTTAAACATCCAAACTGATCAAGGGCCCGTGATTTACGTCATCCTTACATGTGTGAACGACTGAACGAGTCCATAATATCAATTTTGAATTTACCGGGTGACGTGTTAGCGCCACTTGTCAGAAAATACGTGGCATTTAAATTGTTGTCTGCTAGTAAAGGGAAGTGCCGCGATTGAAGCTATTGAGAATACTGTCTTACCTTCACTTGATTGATATTTAAATTGTATTATATAATTAGTAGTAATTAACTAATAGGTAAGGGTTATTTCCTTGTTATACAAATAGCCCTTGTAAGATAGACTCGAGTGTGGTGGATCCAATTCACCACCAAGGCTTGTGATATTAGAATTGTTGCAAACCTCCTCCTGATATTGGTCCTTAATAATTTTTGATTATGTTTTCGTTTATTTCTCAGTTAAATCCTTAAACTATGGCTACATCAGTGCGGCAGAAGCAAATATTTGCATTGAAAAGGATGCTTAACTTTAATTCTGTTCCATCAAAAGCTAGTAACTTGGAGCCTGTCTGGAAAATTCTCATATACGATCGCAATGGACAAGACATTATCTCCCCATTATTATCAGTCAAAGAGCTTAGAGAATTGGGTGTTACTCTACATTTACTAGTCCATTCGGACCGTGAACCTATTCCCGATGTTCCTGTTATTTATTTTGTATCAGCTACTCTGGAAAACATAACTAGAATAACTCAAGATTTCCGTACACACTTGTACGATAGTTATTATTTGAATTTCATTTCCCCCATATCCAGACAAAAGTTGGAAGATTTAGCTAGTGCCGCTTTACAAGCTCAGTGTGTTGGAAGTATAGGAAAGGTGTTTGATCAATACCTCAACTTTATATCGCTAGAAGATGATCTATTTGTCCTTAAACACCAAGACAAGGACTCTATCTCTTACTACGCCATAAATAGAGCTGAAGTTAAAGACACTGAGATGGAAAGCATTATGGATAGTATTGTAGATAGTTTATTCTCCGTGTTCGTCACTTTGGGAACTGTCCCTATTATCAGATGTCCCAGAGGAAATGCGGCGGAGATGGTAGCGGAGAAACTTGACAAGAAGATTAAAGAAAATTTAAGAGATTCCAGAAACAACTTTTTTGTATCAGATCCATCAATTGGTAGTACTTTTGGAATGCAGCGCCCCTTACTGGTCATTCTGGATCGAAATATGGATATTGCTACTCCTTTACATCACACTTGGACTTATCAAGCTTTAGCCCATGATGTTTTAGACCTTCAGCTTAATCGGATCAACATTGAGGAAACTGAAAAAAGCAGCCATGCTGGAGCTAAGAGTCGCAGAAAAGTCAAAACTTATGATGTTAACAATACGGATAGTTTCTGGCAGGAACAAAAGGGGAATCCATTCCCAATTGTGGCTACAGCAGTTCAAGAAAAACTGGAATCTTACAGAGCCAAAGAGAGCGAAGTTAAAAGACTTAAAGCAGCGATGGGTATTGAAGGAGAAGCCTCCGATGAAGCTTTGGGATTTGTTTCTGATAATACGGCAAAATTAACATCTGCTATTAGTTCTTTGCCAGAACTTTTAGAGACTAAGAGGCTGATTGATATGCATATGACCATTGCCACATCAATCCTCGAACACATTAAAACCAGAAAGTTGGACAGATACTTTGAGATTGAAGAGAAAGTTTTCAATAAAGCAGCCATAGATAAATCTCTGATGGATATGATTACTGATCCTGAAGCTGGAACACCCGAAGATAAAATCCGGCTCTTTTTGATTCATTTTATTTGTGGTCAAAACATGTCTGATGTAGAGTTTGACCAATATTCCACCGCTTTAAAAGATGCTGGTTGTGATCTCAATCCTGTTCTTTACATTAAAAGATGGAAAGCTCTTTGTAAACTCTCAGCTTCCGCTTCAAACCAGTACGCCGGAGGAGGAACAAAAACCATAGGAATGTTCACCAAGTTGATGTCCACTAGTTCCCAACTGTTCATGGAAGGTGTCAAGAATTTGAGTGTCAAAAAACACAATCTCCCTTTCACCAAAATCACCGATGCTCTCATGGATTTGAAATCTACCCAAGAAACTGACAATTATAGATATTTTGACCCCAAAATGATCAGGTCCAGTGATAATATGGCTAACAGAGGCAACACTCAGTTCCATGAAGCGGTGGTTTTTGTTGTAGGAGGGGGTAATTACATAGAGTATCAGAATTTGGTTGAATATTCAAAATTGAAAGAAGGAACCAAGAAAATCATCTATGGTTGCACGGAGTTAATGAATTCCTACCAGTTTTTGAAACATTTGTCTAATTTGGGTGAAGAAATTCATTAATTAAGGAGTTCTGTAAGGACACTAGCTTTGTAAACAAAAATTACACAAATTTGTCTATTTTCTGTGGGAATTTTCACATATGAAAAACCACATAATTTATGTATAAATCATTATTTTATTTGCTTGAAATTGGAAATTGTTAATATTCTTTATCGATTAAAATAATTAAAATAAAGTTGGGAAAATACATTGTAACTCGCTTTGAAACGTTAGTGAATACGCGCCGAGGATTGAGAGGTAAAGTAGCAAGCAGCGCCTCTAGCGGATTGAATTGAAAACTCTTGGCGGGAAATTCGCGAATGTTAGATTGGCAATTTAAAGATGGGGAGCGCTACAATTGTAAAATACGTCGGATTTTTAGCATTAGAAGGTTTACAAAATTATTTTAGGGATTCTACTCTTCGAATAGTCTAAAATCTAATAAAAAAATGAACATATTTTTAACATAAAGAGATACTAGTAAACCCAACGAAATACCGTAGTCACTGGAGAGTGTACAAGGAAAACTTCTGTAACCAAGCAAGTTTATGATATTACCATCTATGTAAATGTTTATGTTGTGAGTTAATTAAATTAACTAGCAAGTGCTTCTAGACAGACACATTTTTGAGGTTAACTGTACTATACCTGTACATTTAATTTGGGAATTTGGGTGCTGGGATTAGATAAGATAGTCTAAAAAGTTACTTTTTCTCTTTAAGCGCGTTAATCCATTCATTTACTTTAACGCAATGAATTCTAGAATTTCGAAAACTGTTAAAATTTCACCCTTTCTGGGAAATTTCAGTAATAATTCCTACAACTAACTACACAACAACCCTATGGCTTCATTTAAAGACGCGGTCATTTTCCCGCCAATTTGTTCTTCTAAAATCCGCTAGGTGGCGCACGCGGCGACTCGCTCGGCGCGTATTCATTAGTATGGGTTTGCCCATCTTGTTTTGGAGTTACAACGTCACGTGATTGACGTTTTGAAAGTCTTGCGCATAGAGATACAAGAGGAACAGTTGAATTTTCAGCTTTGATTCGGGTTCAATGGAAGCGCCCCTTCGCGTGTGTGATAGGGTGAGTTGCTTGTAACGCCATCTACATGCGGCGAGGTAAACTAAAATATTACTAACCCCATGTTAACACTCGAAGTTAAGCAGCTTCGAGCGCGGTCAGTACTTGGGAGGGAGACAACGCGGGTTCGAATCCCGCCGGGGACGTTTTATATTTAATTAATTTTTATTAATTTCCGTATTAATTAATGGAAGGAAAAGTGTTTGTAAAATAAAGAGATGTTTATTAACAGAGAATTAAAACATTTGCAAGATGAAACATTACGGTATTTATTTTTTGTTCAAATTGAATAGCTCCTTCGCTCGCCGATAGGGGCGCCACGTATCAAAAACCCTATCACACACGCGAAGGGGTGGGATGGAAATTTTCATAACAGAATGTCGCGAGACCCCCCTCGCAATAGTTTGTCTAGGTTCTTAGTAGTGTTCTAATGTCTATGGTCTTGCGTGATTTTTGTTCTATTTATTTATCAAGTTATGGAAGCTGCTGATTCTTTGGAGCAATTAGGAGTAGGAATCGTGAAAGACGAAGATTTTGTTGTTATAAAATACGGAGAAAATCGAAGATTAGTCCAAATTCAAGCCGGAAAGTAAGTGTTTATATTTTCGTGACCAAGGCCTAGCGTAATGTCAAAACCAGCATGGGAAGTTCAAATTTGAGAATCCCACTTATTGTAGGTCGGCCTTTATTGCCAAAGAAAAGGTTCTTATTGATGAAGCTATTGGTAAACCTTTTGGATCCATATTTGAATTAAACGAGAAGAAATTGACATACATTGAATCGCAAAATGCTGAGAGCTTAAAGTTGAAACCTCAGATTGGTTAGTCATGTTAAGTTTTTGAGTTCCTCAAGACCGTTGCCCACATTTTCAAACTTGTTTTACCATCTCAGAGGTTGAACCTGTAAATGCTCAAGACAATCGTTCCCTTGTTGACGATGGAAAATCCCAAAAATTATCCAAGGATGAAATTGAAAAACTGAAATCTACCGGACTTGATAGTACTGTACGCTATCCAATTTTGGTTTTAAACCATTTGGTTCATGTATGAGATTCAATTTTCAGGAAATTGTCAAAACTATTGTAGAGAATAGCGCGACATTCAAAGAGAAAACTGTTTTTTCTCAAGAAAAGTACATTAAGAAGAAGCAATTAAAATACAATAAAGTTATCACAATATTACATCCAACGATTAGACTCTTATCAGAAATGTACTTTGACTATAGCCCTTCAAAAATACGGTAAACGTGGAAACATTATTTGATTTTAAAGCAACTTAAAACTAAATTATGGTTTCAGTTACATGAGGATAGATTCTTTATCACAAATGTTGAGTTACGGTAATGTGGTCAATGGTAGAAACTATATCGTTGTAGATGATTGTTTAGGGCTGTTAGTTGCTGCAGTTTTAAACCGAATTAGTGAAGAGGGACATGTAATTCAAGTTTATCCTGGACAAGGACCCGTAGGGTTAGAATTAACAACTTCATTTCTATTCTAAACCTAAATGAAGCTAAAAATGTTACGTTTAAATTTAGATCATATAGAGAAGCAATACACGCTTTAAATATATCAAAGGAGAAATTGAAAAAGACTCTACATGGAATTCCATTTGGGAAAGCTTTAGATGTATTAACAGTCCCTCGGGACATTGAAGCTGATAATCAGTCCGAAGTTAAAATGGAAAGTAGTACAGGAAATGACCAGGAGTTCGGTCATGAGGATGATGATGAACAGATGTCATGTAAAGAGGAAGTGATGAAAGTGGAAGAAGAAACTGAAGAAACTTCCTCCAGTGAATCTCCAAGGACAAATAAAAGGAAAAATAATTATTCTAGCAAAACTCTTGCTGAATTGCACTTGAAAAAGGTATAATTATGAAATTGCTGTTCTGTGACCTGTGTTTTCGAAGTAAATTTGAATTTTCCTTTAGGAGGAAAGAAATAAACGGAAGGAGGAAAGATTAGTGGAAACCAAAATAGCTGTTGAAATATTAGAAAAAGAGAAAATAGATGGGTATGATACTTTTTTTTAAGGTGCAGGGTACAATGGTTCATACAAACCTGGAAAACCAGGGGAATAAATAGTTGATAAAAAAAGTCAAGGAAAACTCAGGGAAATTAAGAATTTTGTAGTAAAATTCAGGGTAATTTGTGAGGTTTGAGTGAGTTAGCTCTGAAGGGGTTGCTTCAACTATGAAAAACCACTCCAATTGTTATTACTCCATGTATGGGAAAAACCTGGAAAACTCGGGGGAATATATGGGGTAAAAACCTGGAAAACTCAGGGAAATATATGGGGAAAAAACCTGGAAAACTCAGGGAAATATATGGGGAAAAACCTGGAAAACTAAGGGAAATATATGGGGAAAAAACCTGGAAAACTAAGAGAAATATATGGGGAAAAAACCTGGAAAACTAAGGGAAATATATGGGGGATAAAACCTGGAAATATATGGGGAAAAAACCTGGGAAATATATGGGGGAAAAAACCTGGGAAATATATGGGGAAAAAACCTGGGAAATATATGGGGGAAAAACCTGGGAAATATATGGGGAAAACCCAGAAATGTATGGTAAAAGCTTGGAAAACTCAGGGAAATCAGGTTTCCAAAAGTTGTATGAACCCTGACTGGTGTTTTTATTGCATATTTTAATTTAATTAATATTGTTTCAGACTCCTAATAACGTGTAATCATCATCCTTCATCAGTACTATTGCCATTAATGCCATTTTTAGGCCTTTCACGGCCATTTGTAGTTCACTCTATGTATTTACAATCCCTGGTTGATTGTTACAAGAAGTTAAAGGAATCTGAAGAAGCAATTTTTCTTAATATTACAGAAAGTTGGATGAGAAGTTATCAGGTTAACCATTAATTTATAATTAAATTTAACAAAGCATCAAGATTTAGGATTTAATTAATAAAATAATTGGGGTTTTTTTTTTCTTAACACAGGTTTTAACTGATAGAACACATCCATTTGTAAATATGAGCAATAGCGGTGGTTATTTATTAACTGGGATTAAAGTTGCCAAACCGAGTTAACATTGTTAAAACTCCTAAAATTTATTCAAATTGAATGAATTTTCCAATGAAATTAAAGCATTTTCAATAAAAAGACTGACTAAATCTTTATTTATTTATTGTTTGAATTTAATTAGATGCTAGGCCTATCTCTTGTTCCGTTTCATTATCATTCACTTGATTTTGTTTTTCAAACTCTTTTAGCGTAATTTCAACTAATTTTGTTTCTATTTCAATTAATTCTTGTTCCAATTTTTCTATGCCTTCTTTTTTAATTTTTAATTGTTGTACGGCCAATATTACTCTTTCATTTGTCGCTATGGCTGGGTACTCTGCTCCAGATGCAAAAGCAACTTCGGCAGTTGCATTAGCTAAATTTGTAACTGAAGTCATTTGAAGTTCCAAGTTCTAAAAACGAAAAAACTATAAATTACTACCCATAATTATTTATAAGAAAAAAAAGTATCCCAACTTGCCGCCGTTTTTCTCTTATAATCATCCAATTCGGATTTAATTGCAATTATTTTCTCCCAAACTTGATCTTCTAGGAACTTGTTACCAATAAATGATTGTCTTTCAATGTGTAGATATAATAATTCTTCCAATTTATTGCCATATTCATTGTACGCGTCTATTAAGGCGCAAGTTATTTTGTCTAATAATGTAGTGAAGCTATCTACTACTTGAATTGTTGATTGTTTTATTAGGAAATCATGGGTTAATTTTTCCTCATTTGTTAGGTTTTCTGATGAAGTTGATTGGCAAATTGCAGTTATCAGTGATACTTTGAAACATTTAGGTATTAAATTTGTAGGTTGATTAAATCTAAATGATGAAAACTTTATTTTACGTAACGCGTGGTATTGTTTTACCACGTGGCTGAAAAATTTCAAATTTCGCGTGAACATTTTTATTCCGCGCTAGAACCATATACAAGTCAATAGATCCGATCCCTTTTGGCTAGATTCCATGGCATTAGAACCGAACTGAACCGACCTTTGCCGGTTTTCTTCCCCTTCTCCTTTTCCCTTAACATTGAGTTTCGGTTGACCTCTGGCGAAGTGTAAAGTCGAACTTTCCATTTAAAATATCATTTTAAGAAGACTACAAGCTACTTTGTAAGTTAAATTTATTTATTAATCTTGTAATTAAGATTAAAGTTTTGTGGAATTTGCCGTTGTAAGTTTAAATAAATTCCTTAAGAGATTGTTGAGAGGCTTTTTTTTTAAATTGAAATTGTAAGCCTTGGTCAATAGTTAACCATTTTAATTGGTTCACCTTCCGTATTAAATTGATATAATTATGTTAAATTAGATCAAATGAGCGCTGGAAGTGAAGTAGCGCCCAAAGGGCGTCGTATGATTTTTCCCTACACCTGGTCAGCCAGAATTGCCCAGTTTCCTTACCAATTGTACTGGAGACATTGGATGTATAGGTATCTTGTTTTTGGAATGATTGGCTCTTACCCAGTCTGGTTATGGATTAACTCCAAAGGTTAGCGTCTAGTTTAAAACTCTTATTTTGGCTTAAAAATATAAAATTAACCATGGTATTGCCTGGTTTAGTTAACTCCCCAGCTGCTAAAGCTGCTCATGCTGAACGTTTAAGGAAAGAAGGTAATAGTAGTTTTAAACAGTTTAGTATGAAATTATTTTGACCCTTTTTTTTTGTGGTACAGCTGAAGCTGAACATCATCATTAATGTCTTCAAGCTGCTGTGTAAAATTAGACGTTTAATAGGCCTCCAAATTTGGAATTCCAAACTATTAATTAATTAATTAATAAATAAATATGTAATAACTTAAACAAGGGGGAGTGTTTTATTTTATCTTTGAAACTAACAATACCCATGACCCTCTTACAATATTTAATTTGTTATTAAATAAACTTTATTAGGAATCATAAGGGTACAAATAATCTATAAGGCTTAATCTTTCTTCATTCCCACCAATCTTTCACTAACTCTCCATAATGACTCGGCCATCTCTGCATCTAAGGCTTGGGGAGCTGGTTTCTCTACATGACAGTCCCTGAAATAATTTTCCAATTATTGATTTTAATCTGTTTCTATAAATTAGAATAACCTTCACCCCTAACCTGTAATAAAGGCCAGATTCCGTTTCTAATCCAGGCTCCAAAACACAATACAAAGTTGTTTGAGCTCCTTGTTTCGGTGTTTTGAAAAAGGCCAATCCAAATAGGTAAAATCCCCAGCTAACCATGGGGGTCAAATATCTTCCCAATTCAGTTTGAACTGCTCCAGGGTGCAAGGTATAAACTGTCACTCCACTGCCTATAGAAGAAGCCAAATGACCTTGAACTTTGCTAAGCCTTAAATTGTCTATTAACCCTAGGCCTAAAATACCTTCTAATCTCTTGGCCAATTCTTTTGTGAAAAGAATATTAGCCAGTTTGCTCTGCATATAGGCTTTGAAAGAGTTGTATTCTCGACGATCGTAGTTCAGGTCATAGGGGTCAATTTTACCACCTGTAATGATTCTTGGGCTTACAACAATGGTTATGGTGGCTCTGTGAGCCAAGGCCTAATATTAGTTAAGCCTACTTATGTGAGCCATAGAGGAAACGTTGATAATTCGGGCTGGTGCTGATTCTTTTATTCTATCCAAAAGAAGATTGGTTAAAAGAAAATGACCCAAGTGGTTAGTACCTATTTGCATCTCAAAACCATCTTGGGTTTTTGTTTTTGGCATGGCAGCTACGCCTGTTGGTTCAAAGGTCAAGTGTCAAAAAAATTTAAAGATGTCGTTGGTCGTTGGTAGTCCTAATTTTCACCTGCGTTGTTTATTAGGTAATCTATCCTAGGTTCGGTATCCAAAATTTCTTTGGCCACTTTACGAACTGATTCTAATGAAGCCAAATCCAATGAGATCAGTCGTACCCTGTCTTCGGGAACACTGGCAAGCTCCAGAATACTTTTTCTGGCTTTTTCCCCTTTGATTATGTCGCGACAAGCAATTATAATTTTACCACCTATCAGGGAAAAACGTTGTCTTTTAACAATGGGGAAGGTTGAAAACTTGTCGAACAGTTACCTCTCTTGGCCAGTTCCAAAGCTGTTTCATAGCCAATTCCAGTGTTTCCTCCAGTAATGACCACTGATTTTCCATCTATTCGAGTTTGGGAGTGGCACACACCCCCAGCTAACCATTTCTTGAACCATAGCAGTCCAAAGCCAGCTGTTAAAAACAGGACCACAGGATATACCATGGCGTTTAGGTACTCATACATGGTTGTTTTTGTGGAAGATATTTAATAATTCTAAGGGGTTTTCAAGCCTATATTTTTTTTTATTAGAAATATGACACCCTAATCTTAAAGGGATGGGAGGGAGGTACTTTTTATTGTCTTATCTGATATCAGTTTACAAAACTAGTTTTAAGTTCTATAACGCGAAAAAGGACTATTTAATGCTTGTATTCACTACCTGAAATTCCTACAGCCGTATACAATTTAAGCTGATTGTTAGAACCCTTCACTAACATTTCTTTTAATTGCTGCATATGTAGTTAAAAACTTTATACCAATATATTTAAATCAAGTTTGTATCCCCTACGGCAAGGCAAACGCCACGCCATTATATAATAAATCCCGTCGCTAATCTAATATAAAAAAGATAGGTGCATAGTAGTTGACAAAGGTTTTTCACTTTTCAGACATAGTCGTTTCTATAGCTGATAATAGAATCAAATAGAGCGTAGCTTCCCATTTGCAATAGACTTATATTGAAACGTCAATAGAATTATATGGAGCGCAGCTTTGCCACTGCTCAACACTTATGTTGATAATTGGAACATTCGCACTATTTCACGGATCGATATAAATTCTCATACACCACAAAAGTGTGAAAGTAAAACTGTTAGTTTATGGAACTTTTTACAGTAAAAAAAATTAAGCAACAACCCTAAATTTAGCGATAATTTTCGAACAATTTATTTTTATTAAATTTGTGACATTCCATTCTAAGGAAAAACACCCGATTGTTTTAAGAAGTTTTATTTCTTATTAATAACAACTACGTGCTAAAATTTGACGAAGTTGAGATAAACATCCTTTGAAATCTCTGTTAAAATATTTCGACAGAAATTCAAGGAGTTTGTTCGAACTTAAATTTACATTATATAAAATAATGTATACATAGGAGGGTCTGCCTTATTAGGTAAGCCTTTTGACCAAACATGGGAAAAATAGTTTCGGCGGAGATTTAAATATAAAACCAGACGTGGATGCTGGAATTATCCTTTGACACTTTTGCATAAATAGTTTTATGGGTATCGTATGTTGTAGCAGACATTTCTGATCATTAGTGACCCCATTTGACCCCGATTATAATTAATTATTTGCTCTAATTATATTTTGAAAGTGGAACTACTTTACTCCTACCCGCGCAGTGACGTAGAGAGCGCGTGGGAAGTCGTGTGGGATGCCACCGGAGGCGGGACAACTACCAACTTTAGGATGGAAAATGCCATACTTTTCTACTGTTTATTTGTTTTACTCTATAGAGTGACATCCGGTTCCGTAGATTTCTTTACGTATATTTAATTAGTAGGATTAAATCCACCTTCCCGAAGATTTTATAGTAGTTTTCATAGTATTTGGTTGTATGGTAACGCAAATTAGGGGCTAAATTAATTCTAGATCGAGTCGGGCGCTGTAAGCACTTTAACGTTCGGCTTTTGGTGCGTGAGGAGCAAAAAGCTGGCGATTCAGTTCGAACGAAAATAATGGGGAATTCGTGTCGGACGAAGGGAACCGTCTCAAGAAACGAACTTATTATTTAACGACAATTTTAATTATACTAGGGGAGGTATATTTTTTAAATTAAATCATGGATGATTCTTATCACGCATCGGATTTCGACAAGTACACTTTGCACTCGCTCGACGGGAACCCTAAAGTGAAACACGAGTTAAGCCTTGGCAATAATAATAATTTTTGCGGAGCCGGAACAGTGCTGGGCAAAATTCGGGAAATTTTCTTTTCGGTAACTCGAGTTCTATAGAGCGGGATATGGTTTCGCGATGGTACTAGCCCTCAGTTTCTACGAGCGGAGCAAAGAGAAAATTTATTTTACCCTCCCGCTCGCACCGTTCTTAACTCAGCTAGCTAGGTTTCTCGTTCTCTCCTTTGTGAGAAAACCGGTTATCGTTAGCGTAATGCACGTTCCCCCTAAGAGAGACTGGTAGAGCGAACCCCTCGAGAGTCCGCTCTCTCAGAACTCAATTTTTTTTCGCTATGTCAACTGGAGCTTACTGCACAGATGAGAGAAGGTGGCCTTCCGTTTCATATGAGTTAAACCTCTTGTATATCATATGAACAAACTTCTAGCGTGCTGCAATGTCAGTTTGACATCGCTTAATTCGTCCTCTAGCCACTAGGATTTTTAATTAATTCCAATGAAAGATTTTAACTTTCATGTTTTGTTTTATGCTTAAAATTATCAAATAAACTCTAGAAATTTTATTACTAAATTAAAGAAATTAACTATTAATTTCTTAAATGAGTTACTAAGAGCGGTAAGCTCCGACAGGGGGAACCGCTAGAGCAGCAATGAATATTATTACAAAAATTCTTGTAAAGGGCTAGTGGCACATGATGTTCCCATTTCTAAATCCTAATTTGGGAAACTGGTTAATTATTATACTCCTATTCAAATGCAAATCTTATAATTATTTTTGAAAGAAGCATTTTTGAGGTAAGTTATAATCTTATTTTTATATTTAGCAGTTTCATAAGCTTATAAAAACGATTTTTGTTTGACAATAAGTACATATTTTTAAATAATTTATTTTTAAGTTAGATTGTAATTGTTTTAATATTAAGCTAATAATATTAATTTCGCGAAATTTTATATGAACTTACAATAAGTTTTTTATCAAAATAATAATAATATTTTATATTAAGGTAACCTAGTTTAAATTTAATAAGTTCCCATTTATATTTTAAGCGTATTTAAAGCAGTTTTATATTAATATTGTCGTTGCGGATTTCATCCTCAAAAATAGGCTTATACATCTCCACTCGAATACCTGGGTTTAACTCTGCATAAATTGAGTCAAATAAAATTAGTTGTTGATGCAAAACCAAAATGTAGGTATAAGTAAACATATAATCAGAAGTATATCATACTTCTATTATCCCCTTCTGATATAATTAGGTACTTATCGTATTAAGTTTATAAAAAAAATTATTATTGAATTCATAATTAACGAGTTTTAAATTAATATATTTTTAATTTTAAGCACATAATTTCATAGTTAAAAGTTTTTATCAACGGTTGTTTTGATAAGAATGGAATTTCAATTTATCTAAATGCGTAAACAATAACAATATTGAGTGCCATTTCGTGATAAAATTACAAGAAACGAACAAGTGATTTTATAAAAAATGGTTATTTATTTATTGAAGAAAAAGGTTGTACAATATAAAAAAGGCAAGGTGCATTATTGGTTCAAAATAATATTATTTATTTATTCATTGATTCAAAACAATTGCCCAAATAAAATATTACTATAATATAACGTTGTAAAGTATAAAAATAGGCTTATAAAATAAGGTGTATTTCCATTGGTGGAATGATAATAACTTTTGCTTCCGCGCCACGCTGGAGGTGCAATATAATTAAATATTTCACTCTCAAGAGGATATTTAAATCACCAGCCCAAGAGCAAGACATTCAATGTATGACGCGCTTTAATCGCGGTATAAATCACGTGAGGTGTCGCTTCTAATTAGCTACACAATATTATTAATATTTTTTATTGAAACAATTTTTGTATATCTAAAATGAGAGTTGGGCTTCAGTAGTCAACTTTTGAGACTCCTTTACGGCAATCTTTTGCTAAGTTTAATTGATGAAAAAAACCAAAAAAAAAAAACATTATGGCGCGAGGAAACAAGACATTTTCAGTGATCGAAGGGTTCAAGGAGAGGATCGGTGAGACTGATAAGGAAGTACATAGTTTACAGCCTAGGAGGATTCATACCATTTACACAGGGAGGACAGGCTTCAGGTGTTACTCAAAGAGGCCTGACTCACTGGGTGAGTCTAAAGTCAGGCCTCCTTGTGTAAATGGTATGAATCCTCCTAGGCTGTAAACTATGTATTAGTAGAGAAGAAAGTGGCCACGACCTTGGGGTATACGAGTGGTTATAAAAAACTGGGGGTGGAATGTAAAATTTTGGAAAAAGAAGAATAAGATATAAGATAAAGAGTGTTGAAAAAGTGCAAACGCGAATTCCTTAAATTTAATTTTTGTTAATTCTCATTCTATAGAGAATCCCTTTTTATTTTTAATTTTTTTTTATATTTTAAATTCCATGAAACTATCCTTTATGTACTTTCCCTTTTCAATTCATGTAAAGAGCGAGCTAGAGAGCGCGCAGGAACAAGATTCCCCAAACCCTGTCAGTAGCCTATTCATGATAACCAAGCCCAGGACGAGAGGTAAACAACCCCGAAAACTTTCCATAAAGAAGTCGCCTAGCGACCTGGCGACCAAATCCTCCGCCTTTATACCTGGGAAACCACCAAAAAACCCAATACGACCCTCGAACGTATTGAATAGCTACTATGAAAGAACCAAAGAGAGTATACTCTCTTTGAAAGAACTCTCCTCAGAACGCTTCCAACGGTCCAACCTCTAAACCGCGCGCTCAAATAGCTCTAGCCTCTCTCAATCCTTTATATTTTTACTCGCTATAATTCTTCACTTTAAGCAAAGAGGGTACTGTCTACCCTCTTTGCTTTAAGTTTCTTTTTACGTTTTCATTGGAATTAGTATTTATTTTAGTAAGCAGTTATATCCCAATACCATCGCGATTTGTTTCAGTCCGGATCACGATGACCACAGCTCTCAATAAAGAAGCTTCCTCCAAAAGGACCACTAGGTTTAATTTTAATTGCACCCAACTACCCAATTAGTTGAGATTGAACCTACACCTCCGTTTTAAAGACAAAAGGGAGAGATGGTCCTGAGACTTCGAATGAGAAAGTTACCTTCGAGTTGGCTCCTGAGAATTAAAAGGAAAAGAAGAACGAAGGTCCACGAGGACAAGCTGAAAAAGTTCCCCCAGATCATTCTCGAGCTTGGTTCATCGCAAAGCAAGAAAGTGCGGGAGAACTGTTTCGACCATGAAAACGTAACGTACCTTTATCATTATTTGTAATGAAGTCTTTCAACTTGTTCAATAGACGTTTCATTGTAAATAAAATTGACCCTATAATGTAAATAAAATTGACCCTAAAATGTAAATAAAATTGACCCTAAAATGTAAATATTGACCCTTCAGTTATAAAATCTAAAAAGGCATGGCAACTCATCGTTAAATCAAAACGCGTAAAATCAGAAACAATCCTTATGAATATCAATAAATTAAAATTAATAATATGAATAATCATAATTAAATCCCCTAGACAATAAACGATCCATAAAAAATTTAAAAATTAGTTAATTAACCCTAGAAGATATAGATGTGTGTCTCGCAACCCCCCACCCATTTCCTAGGCACGCGACGCGAGTAGTCCCAGGCAGGGCCGGAAATAAGAAAAATTTCTTATAGGACATGTGTCCAGTGCCCCCCTGTTTGACTGGAAAATTTATAGGACAATTGTCCACTGGAGTGTGCAAAAATAGTGTCGCATCATCATAGTCAAGCTATCAAAACTTGGGAAAATTTATTGGTCAAACTGTCCAGTGACCCCCTTAGTTTTTGAAAAAATTATGGGACATTTTAAAATTTTATTGGACAATGTCCAGTGTCCTGTGCTTATTTCCGGCCCTGGTCCCAGGTCAAACAGGCGTTTTATAGGACTGGAGGCACCAAAGGTAAGGTCGCCCGTCCCTATGAGCTTTACTCAGTTAATGACGCGTTTTTAGAGGAAGTTTAGTCTAGATTTTTTGCTCTTTCATTGGAATATTACAGCGACCTTACCTTTGGTGCCTCCAGCCCTATAAAACGCCTGTTTGGCCTGGGACTACTCGCGCCGCGTGCCTAGGAAATGGGTGGGGGTTGCGAGACACACATCTATATCTTCTAGGGTTAATTAACTAATTTTTAAATTTTTTATGGATCGTTTATTGTCTAGGGGATCTAATTATGATTATTTATATTATTAATTTTAATTTATTGATATTCATAAGGATTGTTTCTGATTTTACGTGTTTTGATTTAACGATGAGTTGCCATGCCTTTTTAGATTTTATAACTGAAGGGTCAATATTTACATTTTAGGGTCAATTTTATTTACATTTTAGGGTCAATTTTATTTACATTATAGGGTCAATTTTATTTACAATGAAACGTCTATTGAACAAGTTGAAAGACTTCATTACAAATAATGATAAAGGTACGTTACGTTTTCATGGTCGAAACAGTTCTCCCGCACTTTCTTGCTTTGCGATGAACCAAGCTCGAGAATGATCTGGGGGAACTTTTTCAGCTTGTCCTCGTGGACCTTCGTTCTTCTTTTCCTTTTAATTCTCAGGAGCCAACTCGAAGGTGACTTTCTCATTCGAAGTCTCAGGACCATCTCTCCCTTTTGTCTTTAAAACGGAGGTGTAGGTTCAATCTAAACTAATGGGGTAGTTGGGTGCAAATAGAGTTTAAGCATCCCCTAAACGCGTACGTGTAGCTACCTTCCACAGTGCATTAGACCAATGCATTGTCAAAGGTGGCTACACGTACGCGTATAGGGGATGCTTAAACTCATTAAAATTAAACCTAGTGGTCCTTTTGGAGGAAGCTTCTTTATTTGAGAGCTGTGGTCATCGTGATCCGGACTTAAACAAATCGCGATGGTATTGGGATATAACTGCTTACTAAAATAAATACTAATTCCTTTGAGTAACACCTGAAGCCTGTCCTCCCGGTGTAAATGGTATGAATCCTCCTAGGCTGTAAACTATGTACTTCCTTATCAGTGCCACCGATCCTCTCCTTGAACCCTCCGATCACTAAAAATGTCCTGTTTTCTCGCGCCATACTGTTCTTTTTTGTTTTTTTTTTCAAGTCCGACTCACTGTCGCCAATATCGCGCACCTTTCTTCTCTTTTCTTTAAGTTCGACTCTCTAGCGCCAACATCCAATTATCTTTACCCTTTGTCCCTTTTACTTTTTTGTATTACTACTTCATAGACCAATACGAATATTACCTACAGAGAAACAAACTTCCAGGGGCACGCCTAGATACTGGATAATTTCCCTGTCGCCACAAGACAACACTAGAGGCAGCCCAAGCTCACTGCATCTGAGAGACTAGCCAACTCGGTCATGCCTCTAGCGGTGTCTCCTCACATGATTGAAGTGTTATATTTTAAAAATAGAAGTTAAGGTAGGACTAACTAAAGGTAGATGCGCGTCGTGCTATTGTTAGGTTTGGTAAAAGGGTTTATAAATAAAAGGAGGTCCAGTACAGAGAATTCCTTGGCCAAAAAACAACCAGCCGGAGGCCCCAAGAAGTCAGAACCACTCTGAATTTAAATATTTTATTATTTGCTTTACAGAAGCAACTATTTTGTTTATATTTTTCTATTTCCAACTAGCTAAATAGTTTATTTTTAATTTTGACGCTACAAGCTTAAAATTTGCTGCTGATGCCGACTAAATTTAGTTTTAACAAGGACATCACTGCCAAGTTCAGCTTAAGACTTAAGTAATCGTTTTTAGTTTTTCTTTTTCCAGTTTCCTCATCATGAACTGGTTCTGGAATCACCAAATGATGGGATTCTTCCAATTCGTTTTAAGGCTATTCTAAGCCTTGTGTAAATACTTTCATTTATTTCATATCAAATTCCCCTTTATTCAAATTAAAATAAAATAAAATTAGTCCAATAAAAGCGAAAAACACCCCCCCCTTTTTTTGTTGAATAATCTAAGACCCCAAAACTGCACCCTCATGGACAAAATGGTTAAAAAGAAAAAAAGAAAAACAGGTATGCGTCATGGGTTTTCAACCAAATTTTCCGTGGCTCAGGGCAAAATTTACCCCTCTTTTTTGTATGCACTAAGACCACCCCTAAGAAAAATTTGTAAAACCGAAGCTAGAGAGTGGCGGAGGTAAAAGAAGCTCCTTATCTCACCCTTTCAATCACAAAAAAAACTGTACAAAAGGACTGGTTTTCGAAAGAAAATCATTGGCACTCTCTCTCTCCTGACTCGAAAGGGAAGGGTCATCCCCCCAAAAAAAATAAAGGAAAATTTAAAAACTTAAAAGATCTTGCGGAAATAATGTCATTCCACCTAAACTAAAGGAAAAAATAGATAGAACAAGGCGACCCAAGGGCTCGTAATAGTAGCCACATCGTACCGTAGTTAACAGGCGTACACAAAAAATTTGAGTGAATAGCCCCTCGTTTAACTGTTGTAAAATTATTACTTAAATTTTTTTACTTCTGTTATAATTACAATAGTGTGACACGAACGGAAAATGTGAGTGAATACCCCCACGATGCGCATCCTTTAACAGTGGTAAAACGTTATACCGGAAAACACCCATTAAAATAAGTACTGAAGATCAGAGTGAATAGCCCCTCGATGCCCTAAAAAATTATAACCCTTAATCCTTTACTTACGTTATAATTGTAATATCTGATGTCCCAAGCTAGCACCTTAAACTCTTCTCGATTTTTGGAGAAATAAACGTAACTTCCAATAATAAACAGCGCCTTAAAACCATTCTAAATATAACGTCGGTATATACTTCCTTTGGCTTTTTAAATATTCCCTTCGATTTCTTTGAATTTCGAAATAGGGGGAACGGGATAAAAAGCGTGAAACCCTTATTGTCGACGGGTGACAGGAATTTTAAAGGGAGTATTAAACCTCCAATTTAAATTAAGGCAATACCATAGTCCTCTCTCTCGCTTAAAATATATCGAGCAAACGTAAAACACAATTCACAATGCTTAACTTTGCTAGTACAAATAAATCCAATGCTTAAACTAACAATTATAATTCCCTTCCTTTTAAAATACACGAACGAATAATATCACCTCACCCCAATTCTCTCCCATTCACTCTCCCTTCAATGACGACCAAAAAGTTTTATACTGTCTAAGGCAGTTCTCTTTCACGACGCCCCCACCACCACCACCAACAGGGCAGGTCAAACTAAGACCCACATCGTAGATGTTCATCATACGATGTGCCTAAAAACAAGTAGTCAGCTTTTTCAGTCGGGCGATCTACTAAAACTTAGTCTCTCCCAGAGTAAAATAAATATAAAATCGGCGATAATAAAAAATATCGGATTTTTCTAGCGAATTAAAAATATCAAAAATAAAATAAACAAAAAACTGCTGGGTATCTTCACCTTGCGAATTTGATACTCGGAATATAATTATAGTTTAAAGAATTACGCCGCCACGTCAGGCTTAAAACTAAATTATATTCCTATATATTGTTCTACCCTCATCTGGAAAGAATGTGTAGGCCTAAATTATTGTCTAACCTCAATCAGTTTAAAACCAGTTGGGACTATGGTCCTCGAAAATTACAAACATTTAAAATAAGTTACTCCTTAGCCTTTCCTATAAATATTGCCTAAAATATTCATGTTAATAAGAAAAAATTATTCATGGAACTGGCAAAACATTATTTTTTACCGTTTGCAATCTTGGACATGGCGTAGCTACGAATAAAACGCAATTTGTAGTTCCAAGGCCTTCAAATACTATGGAAGATAGAAATTAATAGTTTTTGGGGACAGAAATTGTACCTGTAGGTCTACTTAAAGCCTGACTTTGATTCGCCATTTTGAAACTCGGTAATTTTTCTAAAAACACTACTTTCCAAAACATAGTAAAATTATTTCGCGCAAAATTAAAAATATGTAATAAAAATAATTAAAATACGCAATAAAATGAAATGTATAGTGAAATGAACCTATTTAAATATGAAATGTCACCAAAAACTTTTATAATTTCAACTAATAGAATAAAAAAAAAACAAATCGTTTTATTTCATTTTTTGCTAAACCCTGAAATATCCCAACCCTTTAATAACCAATTTGTAAAGCCTAAAGAACTTTAACCTCTCGTAAAGGTAGGCTCACCTCTCTCCTCCCTGGTAAAGGGAATGATTTGGTAAGAAATAGAACCATAAAGCTTCCCTCGACCTGTTTTTCGATGTTATCAACTTATCATTAAATAAATCGCAATGCTTATGGAGAAGCCTGGGAAGGTGAAAGAGGTGACTAAACGTGGGAAATAGCAAAACCCAAACCGTCACTGGCACACTCTCCACTATCTCTCAGACTTTCTAGCCCTCTCATTGGCCCTTAAAAACCGTTTTCAAGTCGTCTTGAAAACTTACAAATAATGCCCTATATACTCGGGTTACCCGTAAAATCAATTGTAAACCCGAGTGCTCTCCTTTGTAATACCAAATACCAATAATCCTAAAATTTGTAGGAAGAACAATACGTATTATTGTGTAATATTGAGGAGTACTGGTCGGACGCAACACAATTTAGTTTAAACAAAGGCAGAGCGTTGTACGCAATGTCATATATATCTTAAATTTTAAATTAACTGCAAACCAGAATCAGACGGGTACAGGGTGTTCCAAAAATTGTGGTTTGGACAATTTCAAGCCGAAATCGAATATTGTTCTTTGACATTTTGCCAAAAAGACTGCCTAACAAGTAATGAGTGCAGTGTTTCAGGGATGACCCGTTAATTTAATTAGCCGACAGTACTTTGGTCCTACCACCCTTTTTGAAGCACCCTGTATATAGTTATTATAAAATGTTTTGCATTTTGTGTATTATTTTCTCTTTTCTTTTGGAAAACAAATTAAGTATTGAAAACCTGAGAAAAAGTAACCGATTAGAAAAACATCCAAACATAAAACAATGATTGAATTGAATATGAATAGCTTAATTGTGTGTTGAGGTTCATGATGCAATGTCTTTTACAGTGTTAAGGGCGCCATATGCCACCTTAGAGCAAATGAAGACTATATCAATTGATTCCAATTGCTTACGGTGATTATTATAATCTCAAACTACTTGTATCTACCCGCCGAAAGCGGTTAATTTATATTAACTTAAGTTGTTTGCCGTTCGTTACATGGATAAAGAATGCGCGTGCGTAAATTTTTTTTCACTCTATAGGAATAGGATAGGCAACTCCCTGTCTCCGACGACACCTCATTCTGTTTATACTCTGTTCCAGCTTCGGTTGTCAGCACGCGCAAACCTAGGTTTCTATATAGCGTAGCTCTGTGCGTGCTTACAAGAGACAAAAGCAATACTCATTTTCAGGATTTAAATCTCGAGGTTTTAAATCCTGAAAATAATAATCTGTCGTCGGAGCTAAGATTTAAAGGTAGAGAGTGACCTTCCATTGAGGTTTCCAGGGAAGGTATTGTATGGAATCAAAGCAATTTGTGGGCGGATTTAATGCAAAGAGTACATTCTTTTCTCTTTGATCTTGTTTGAACTAATGTTTTATAGATTAATTTTCAGCAAAGAATGGAACGATTAACAGAGAATTATGGCTATTGGCGAAATCTCTATAAAAAAACGCGTCATACATTGAATGTCTTGCTCTTGGGCTGGTGATTTAAATATCCTCTTGAGAGTGAAATATTTAATTATATTGCACCTCCAGCGTGGCGCGGAAGCAAAAGTTATTATCATTCCACCAATGGAAATACACCTTATTTTATAAGCCTATTTTTATACTTTACAACGTTATATTATAGTAATATTTTATTTGGGCAATTGTTTTGAATCAATGAATAAATAAATAATATTATTTTGAACCAATAATGCACCTTGCCTTTTTTATATTGTACAACCTTTTTCTTCAATAAATAAATAACCATTTTTTATAAAATCACTTGTTCGTTTCTTGTAATTTTATCACGAAATGGCACTCAATATTGTTATTGTTTACGCATTTAGATAAATTGAAATTCCGTTCTTATCAAATCAACCGTTGATAAAAACTTTATTCTCCGAAATTACATGCTTAAAATTATTAGGCATATAATACTTACCTTCATCTTTGTTTTGCATCAATGAATAATTAGTTTTGACTCAATTTATGCAGAGTTAAATCCCGGTATTCGAGCGGAGATCATATATAAGCATAAGTAACATAATAAATAATTTTGAAGATGAAATCCGTACCGACAAAATATTAATTTAAAAATAATTTAAATATGCTTAATATATAATTGGGGTATAATAAAATTAAAACTACTTAATTATATCCTTGATATATAAATATTATTATTTCAATAATAATACGTTATTATAAAATTTCGTTACTGTGAGATATATAAACCTGCTTAATATTAAAATAAGTATATTCCAAAAAAACGGAATTACAAAAATTTCTTGTATTGACTATGACTATCCCTTTAGAATAATAAATTACGAACAACCGCGCCATCTATAGTCCCTCGTGCTAATTTATAACACAGAGAATTTTCTACCTCCGAGTTTTCCATCTCGAGCCAACGCTCGAGCTGCTTCTCAATCTTTCGCGAGCGAATTTATCTAGAGATGAGACCTAGCAGCATAGTTCTGAGAGCTAAAAAAACCCCGAGATAGAGCGAATGGTTCTTAGAGAACGAGCGAATTTATTCCGAGAGTGACTTCTCGCTCTACCAATACCTGGCTCCACCCTGCTGGAGACGGCAAGGGAACTCGTCGAGATAAAAGCCTCCAGGCAGGGAGCGGGTCACGTGGACTCTGAATTGTTTCGCCTTTTCTCTTTCGAGCCTAGGCCCTCGAGTGTCAGGAAAACGCTCGTTTTTGAGGGGTTGCTCTTGTTTTGCCCAGCACTGAGCCGGAATGGTCTCGGATAATTCGCCGTCCCCGACCGTCGGTGATTCGCATCACTCGCTGAAACGAAAAGCGAACGAAGATTTCGACGATGATTTGGATGACGATTTAATCGGCATGGGTGGCGGAGTAGAATCAAATGGGACTGATTTGCATAGTCCCATTAATGTTGATCAAACGCCACGAAAGAGTCTACCCCCGAATGGAAAGAAAACCAAAGGGAGAGTCAAGATTAAGATGGAATTTATCGACAATAAATTACGACGGTATACTACGTTTAGCAAACGAAAAACTGGAATTATGAAAAAAGTGAGTCTAAAAGGTTAACCCATTAATTATATTCAAAAGAAAATTACGTGGGGAGCACTGAGCTAACTAAACCTCCATGGGCTATCCCTAAACGTCTGCTGAAACAAACGCTAATATCTCTTTTAATTATTAATCATATTAAAAATCCTTAATTACCATATCAATTAGGCTTTACAAATATACAATAATAACGAACTGTCGCTTCAAATCCCTCAATTAACTTGAATTAATCAGCATTTTTATAATTCCCCAACTCGGCCTAAGCCTTTCCCTTTAAATCAGTATTGGGTACGCCTAATCGTGGTGACAGCGATGTCTGTCCGAATTGCGTGTTTTAACGCATTTCTTCCCCTTTTTTTCGTTATTAGGCTTACGAATTATCGACGCTGACCGGAACCCAAGTGATGCTTTTGGTGGCCAGCGAGACTGGTCACGTCTACACTTTCGCCACCCGGAAATTGCAACCTATGATCACTAGCGAAGCCGGGAAGGCTTTGATTCAAACCTGCCTAAATTCTCCGGATCCTCCCGTTGGACCAGGCGGGTCGGGTCCGGATCAACGTATGAGCGCGACGGGATTCGAAGAAGTTGATCTCACCTACACAGTCGCGGAAGACACCGAAAACAAGGTAGGCCTCTTTGCTTTTTTACATTACAAAGCTTATATGCCCACTTTAAAAATCGCCATCCTACACTTTTTAAGAAAATGTACCAACATTTCTTACTAAACTATCTATACCTAACCAAAGCGGAGAGAGGAAACTAATTTTATTTTAAAGAAATTATTATTCTGAAGTATTAGCGTTTAGTTCGTTTCATGCTGAATTTGCAATACTCTCCAAACTATAGTACATACGTTGGGAAGAATGGGACGTTACTTTATAGGTTTCTAATGCTTATATAATAATCTTAACACCGTATTAAATTTATTTTTATTCTTAAATCGCTTATGATTTACAATCATCCACTTTTTTTAAAAAATATTTTAATAATTTTTTTTTACCATAAATGGAATTATGGTAAAGCTTCTTATACCAATAAAAATAACAAAAACCATCTTTATAACGCCTTTTTTTGCGAAATATTTGCATGTTTATAGTTTAATTTTTGTATTGAATTTAAATGTTTTGTGTTGCCTGTGGAATGCCTAATACTTAAAAGCCGTGAGGATGTTTTAATATCTAACTTCCTTTAAAATGATAAATCCCAAACAATATTATAATATAATAACAATGATGACTCCTTGTAGCTTACATTCTTTTACATTCATAAACAGTTAGATTTAAATATTTAATGTCCAAATACCTTTAGCCTTTAAAGAGAGGATGAAACATCATTTGCATTTAAATAGATTTAAGTCATATTTTCAACTTTTTTGTAGCCATCTTTGACCTCCTTGACCGCAGATTATGGCATGCAGAAACTGCCCCCTTTCTACATGATATAAAAAAAAATTACCCCCAATCCTCGGTGTTGAACTCTGAACTCTCGACCTCAAAAGGTCCTATTAATATTCGTTTACCCAACATGGTTTGGCTTGTGACAGTTATTGTTGTCCATCGTGTTGGACAATCGTATTCCTTCCTTGACCCCTGTAACAAAGGGAGTTTACTTTATGGACTTATTAAAAAAAAGGACTAATAGGAAGCCGGTCTTCTACTTATGATAAAGTTTAAATTAATTCTTATTTACTTAATTACCTTATGATTTTTTTTGTGGCTTTTAAGTATTTTTGTTTTTATATCAACATTGTCGTCCTTATAACGCATGTTTCTTTTGTGTGTATTATTTTGTTCATCCTCTTTTATTTGTTGAGATGAATGTAATGTTTTTTTTTATTGATAAAAATCGCGTTATTCGGCTGGTTTCCGAATAATTTAATTTTGTAATAACTTATTATGTTTTTTGTATCGTTTTATTACAAAAATTAACGCCAAAATTTAACAAATTATAATAAAAAGTATTCTTATTGAAAATAAAAATGGTTTTTGTTATTTTATATTTTTTTCTTGGGGGGGGGGGGGGAACCGGGGATGTTATTTTGAGTTATTTTTTTCTTTTTGGGTTGAAAAAGTGGATGATGATGTAATGAAGTAAGTTTTCATTCGCATACCAAGTCGCGAAAAAATGCGATTAACACCGAGATTAGGTGTGAGCTCTGCGCTCTACGCCCCTGGTTTTTAATGTTTTTTTAGAACTTTTTTTTAATGTTTATGATGTCTTCAAAGTGATGGTGAACTTTTTATTCACTACTCGCTTTGTAAATTCTTAATCCCTGATAGGCTTACTTTAAACCAAAATATTTAGTATTATCAAGAAGTGATATCTAGTTTATTAGGGAGAAGGTATAAGATGCCTAAGTATTCGCGCGCCATAGTCCCAGTCGTCCTTTCAAAGTACGGGGGGGGACGTAAAAGGAGGCCGGGCTATTTCGCCTCTCCTCAGTCGGAAAATACCTAATTTTCGTCATTCCCGTCGCGCTGACGTGAGTTTTCAAGAACCAATGAGATGCTGGTTGTAATTTAGAGACGGGGATTAACTCCGGACCTACGTTTGGACTGGAGATAAAGCTGGAAATGTGGCGAATTTATAACTTCTCCCTAATAAACTAGATATCACTTCTTGGTATTATCAAGTTGGGCTAGTGGTGTAGAAAGGTTTTTCTCTCGGTAAGCCATAATTATGACGTTGGTCAAAGAAGTAACGTTTGAAAAGTGAATAACGTTCCACACTTCGCTTCGGTGGAACGAAAAGGGAAAGACAAGGGGGTAAAACTTTGCCTTTCATCTCGCTTTTCTGCGCGTGCGCTGTAGTCTTTGTGCCATGAGAGTGCGCATAGACGGATGGCAATGTTTACACCCCCTTGTACGTCCCAATACTGAGGGTTGCTTCAAATAAGTCTATTACCTACCCTTTACATTAGGGAACTAAACCAAAGATAGGCTTCCCATTCCTCAAAAGCTTAGAGTTGGGTATGAACATAATATTTAGTTGATTTTAATTAACTTAAGCCTCGTCTTGGGTGTCGTTTAATCATAATGGTATTTCTTTTTTAAAAAAATAATAAACTTGGGACTCAAGTAGAATGCCCTCTCTATATTATTTTAACCCTTTACTCGCATTTGTTCGAATACGTCAGCTAGGCCTAGAAATTCTTGAAGGAGTTAAAACTTACCTAAATACAAAGGATCTCTTTCATTTGAAAAATATTTCTTAAATCAAATCTCCCATCGAGAAATTTCTCGCTTACGACCTTTGTATATATACAGGGTGTTTCAAAAAGGGTGGAACCACCGAGTTTTAAAGGGGTTTTGGGTTGCTGTGTGAGACACTACAATCATAACTTGTAAACGGTGACGTCTATAGTTCAAAATGTCATAGAAGTTACATTTTATACTCAAAATCCCCCATAGAAGAGTCCCACTGTACTTCGATCCTGCCGCCCATTTTGGTACACCCTGTATGCGTATGTGAAAAATGTCTTGAAAGATTTTTCATTAAATAATCCGCGCAAGCTTAAAATATTTCTGGGGGATCTTTTTTTTTCTTGTTTCTGTTTGTGTTTTCATTGGAATTTTATACATAGTTTTCCGGCTAGGAGGATTCATACTATTAACACAAGGAGACCAGGCTACTTGTGGACTGAAAGTGTACATTATCCAGCAAGTAGCCTGGCTTCCTTGTGTGAATCCTCCTTGTTTATAAGATATGTGACACAAGTATGACTCTTCGTAATAATGCTAAGGACTTACTGAGAACCAGTTCGAGAAAGACAAGCGAGAATTGACTACACTCGGTTAATTTTGCAGTCCACCTTCCTATTTAGTCTGTACTAAACCTTTGACAGTGCCTCGCGATGCGTCGCTTTACCTCGAATCTATGACCTACGTCACTCACTTCATGACAAGCTCCTGTTTGTAACCAGTGACAAACTTATACAACCTATCTTATCAACTTATGATATTAAAAACACAGAAAACAGACCTAAGGGAGAACTGGCTTTTATTAGCTTAGTCTAAATTGTAGGGGTTTGGTCGTATGAAAATTATTAACTAGTATTTTCTAGGAAATTAGTATTATGCCCCTCTCATTTCTATAGTTGCCATTAATTATTTTGTTAGCGTACTATGAGATTTAACATTATGTATCCATCCGCCACAGCTTACTCCAATATTCTTTCTCCTAATTGGATTTATATATATATATATACGTGTAATTTAGCGTGGGCGTGTTTTACATGTCTGTCTGTCAGACAAAAAGACATATTTAAAAATAAACAAATTTGAGGTCCACTAATTTAGAGAGAGAATAGACGATAGGAGTTGAATTTTGAAAGATATCTTCGTCAGTCAGCAATGGAGAAATAGTTTTTCTTGATGTTATTATCACTCCACTTTTAGCTATTCTCTATGACTAATTGTTATTACACGTTATTATTGTTATTATTTGTTGGGATATATTAAATTCATCATCCTATGTTTTTAGTGGCGGTGTCCTTAATTGAAGCCAATTTAGCTTTAATTGAGTGTTGTATTTTTAATTTTTAACGAGGGACCAATTTTAAAATAAATATACACTGATAACGAGCCGACAAATAAAATTTTAAAGACATATTTAACTTTTTTTTTAATCGAGGGTTTAAAAATTAGGGAAATAAATTTAGTTTTACTTTTCAACTCTTGATCCGAGTTGGGGTTCGCGGGCCCTCCTTAAATTAAAGATTCGGAATTAAGTCTTCTTGGGCTTAAATCATTTTTACTGCAAAAAAATGTAGAATCGATAATTGATAGTTCTCAAATTTGTATGTGTAATTAACTATTAGCTTCTAATTAACAAACCCTGGATGATTGTATCACTGTTTAGCAAGCGAGACTCGCTTTGTACTAACTATCCTTGTCGATATTTTTACTAGAAACTCAGCCTTGCTTGCTTTACAGGGATCTAATCTTCCAAAGGTAATGTCTGCTCCTATTATTAATATATTATCTGCTGTTTGATAATTAAAATCTAATTATTAATTACCCATGCAAATTTGAGACTTTTCTTGGAGCTTTTCATTGATTAAAGTATTGCATAATCACTGCAACTTCAGTTGGTTATAATTTAGAAACCACTATAATTGTACTATAAACAGTGTTATTTTCGCGTCTTTTGATGATAAAAACGTTGTATAATTATACGTATGAACACCCTACGCGCAGCTTACATATTCCTTCGAATTTTTCTAAGACCCTCGGGGTGTATTGTACATATCGTAAAGATATCAAAATTTCATCCGCTAATCTAATTGGAACCTATAATCGAAAGGTGTCAAATTGGGGCGAGATATCATAAAATTTAACTACTATATAATAAGTCGCATAAAGTTTTTGACAGCGAATTACTGTCTTTTGTGAAGTACAAACCGAATTACGTGAAGCACAAAAAGTCCCTTTTATTTTATTATATAACCCGCAATTTGTCAGATATCGAATTTATCTAGCCCTCTAGGGATAATCAAAGTGTAGAATTAGATTGATGCTTTAAGGGGGATTTTTTTTGTTGGTGAAATCAAACTTTAATTCAATTGTAAAGACCTTATTTGAAGAATTGGGTTCTTAAAATGTAAGGAATTGAACTACTGAATGTCTAGTTTCTTATGGTAGCATCGGTTTGAAGTTATGAACTACAGTATAGTCCAGGAAATTAAGTTAAAGCAAAAGTTCATAAAAATAAAAGTGTATACTTCATTGAAGCTTGCTGGCACCGTGTAATATGAGAAACCACCTTTACATCTCAAAATAGTGTCAACCCCCCTCTGCGTATGATTACCTTCACGACCGTAGCACAGGGAACACGCGTTAATAGGCTCTTAAAGTAATAGATGCTAGCTCTAGTAACAATAATTAACATTTGGATCGCCACCATAGAGTACTATTTTCTTTAAACCTTTGACCTCCATAAAGCTCTTTCATTGGTTAGTACGAGTAGAGGTTGGGGGAGGACGGTCGTTTGCTTCTCATTTTATATGGAACAGTGAACGAAGTTTACTTTTGGTTAATAGATACTAAATATTATGCCATTTGTCAAAAGTTTTTGCTGGAACCAAACTCTTGTTCCATTTTAAAGGCCTTAATTTAGGTATTGGCTTCTCCTAAATGTAATTAAAAGTCTAGTTTCTTCTGGTGTATCATTGATTACAGTATGAAGTTCGGGAACGAAGTTACGACAAGTTAAAGTTAGGAGCAAATTGGGAAGTTTTGCCACGTGTAAAAATTTTGTTTTATTTACTCTCTTACAAATTGAACGGATTTCGTCTATTATTTTATTATTATTAACAAAAATAAATAGGGGAAAGTGTCGGACTGCCAAATTTTCCTGCCTTTACCTTAGCTTGACATGCATTTCGAGACGCTCGAGCGCGCGAAATGGTATCAACCAATCAGATTTGTAGTTGATGATGTCATTCTTCCCGAAAATAACGCTCGTACGCCACCAAACGGGAGAATTTGGCATAGGCGTATCTCAAGGAAGAGTCACAACCTGCGCGCTCTGTTCTATTTTCTTTAGTGATTTTTTCGCGTTTGAACGAGGTTAAAGTTTGTTTAAATCGCTAGCACGCCGAAATTAAATTAAAAATGCCCCAGATGTTCTTGAATCATCATTTAATTCAAAAATACTCATCGTTAAAATCCTTTAGAATTTCGTTTAAACTTGGGCCCTGGGTTGTCATTATAAGCTAAAACGTTTTTCTATTAGTAAATAACATCAATATTGTTACGTAGGAATTAGTACCGAGACGGAGTTTCTAACTTTAACTTTACAATTTTATTAACGATTCGATAAGCGGAAAATATACAATGACAATAGGCCGTAGGAAACTAAGCCTTGGACGGACGGAGATGTTCGACCCGTGAACGCGACGGTACGCGGAGAGCTCCCGTACGGAGGAGACTTCGCTGGGGCAAGAGCATTTCGTTCTCGGTACCCTGGCTTAGTCTAAGGGATTAGGAGCTGGCTTTTTCAGCTGGCGATCCTACCCCGAATTGGTAAATAACATCTATATTAACAAACTAAATTAATACAATCATGTACATCATCAAATTAAATTGTGGCGATAAACTGCAGTGGCCACGGTTAGCCTATGTCAAAAGCAGCTAATGTAAAATAAAACCGCACTATTTCTTCACGCGCAATATCACAAATTGTCTTAGGTACGCGGTGAATGGGCGAGGGGGATGAAACAGATTTCGCGAGTATGCATTCACCCCTCCAAATGCATGTCACAGACGAAGGAGAGAGTCCGACACTTTCCCCTATTTATTTTTGTTATTAAATAATTATCAGAAATCCAGAACCAAAATTAAACTTAGTAAAAAATAGATCGAATATGGTTGGTGACTCACATTTTACTGCTATCACCAAGGCTCGATACGAGTCTATTATTTTAGGGGTCGACTAATCTGCAGGTCCTCTGAATGTCTGAAATGCAGTCCACGGTAGGAAACCTACTATTTGTAGTATGCAGGTTCGGTTCACATTTACAAATAGAAGAAAGCAATTCTTAAAATTCATTGCCTAACATACAGCCCAACAAAATTAGAGTTTCAGCTCTGAAATCTTTTGACTAAAACGCAGTACTCTGAAATGCAGTCCTCGAAAATTATTATATAAACTCTGAAATCTTTTGACTAAAACGCAGTACTCTGAAATGCAGTCCTCGAAAATTATTATTTTCAACTCTGAAATCTTTTGACTAAAACGCAGTACTCTGAAATGCAGTCCTCTAAAATTATTATTTTCAACTCTGAAATCTTTTGACTAAAACGCAGTACTCTGAAATGCAGTCCTCGAAAATTATTATATAAACTCTGAAATCTTTTGACTAAAACGCAATATATGAAATGCAGTCCTCGAAAATTATTATTTTCAACTCTGAAATCTTTTGACTAAAACGCAGTACTCTGAAATGCAGTCCTCGAAAATTATTATTTTCAACTCTGAAATCTTTTGACTAAAACGCAGTACTCTGAAATGCAGTCCTCGAAAATTATTATTTTCAACTCTGAAATCTTTTGAATAAAACGCAGTACTCTGAAATGCAGTCCTCTTAAATTATTATTTTCAGCTCTGAAATCTTTTGACTAAAGTGCAGTACTCTGAAATGCAGTCCTCGAAAATTATTATTTTCAACTCTGAAATCTTTTGATTAAATGCAGTCCTCGAAAATTATTATTTTCTACTCTGAAATCTTTTGACTAAAACGCAGTACTCTGAAATGCAGTCCTAAAATATCCGAATTTCAACTCTGAAATCTTTCGACTAAAATGCAGTACTCTGAAATGCAGTCTTCGAAAATTATTAAAATCAACTCTGAAATCTTTTGACTAAAACGCAGTTCTCTGAAATGCAGTCCTCGAAAATTATTATTTTCAACTCTGAAATCTTTTGACTAAAACGCAGTACTCTGAAATGCAGTCCTCGAAAATTATTATTTTCAACTCTGAAATCTTTTGACTAAAACGCAGTACTCTGAAATGCAGTCCTTTAAAATTATTATTTTCAACTCTGAAATCTTTTGACTAAAGTGCAGTACTCTGAAATGCAGTCCTCGAAAATTATTATATAAACTCTGAAATCTTTTGACTAAAACGCAGTACTCTGAAATGCAGTCCTCGAAAATTATTATTTTCAACTCTGAAATCTTTTGACTAAAACGCAGTACTCTGAAATGCAGTCCTCGAAAATTATTATTTTCAACTCTGAAATCTTTTGATTAAATGCAGTCCTCGAAAATTATTATTTTCTACTCTGAAATCTTTTGACTAAAACGCAGTACTCTGAAATGCAGTCCTAAAATATCCGAATTTCAACTCTGAAATCTTTCGACTAAAATGCAGTACTCTGAAATGCAGTCTTCGAAAATTATTAAAATCAAATCTGAAATCTTTTGACTAAAACGCAGTTCTCTGAAATGCAGTCCTCGAAAATTATTATTTTCAACTCTGAAATCTTTTGACTAAAACGCAGTACTCTGAAATGCAGTCCTCGAAAATTATTATTTTCAACTCTGAAATCTTTTGACTAAAACGCAGTACTCTGAAATGCAGTCCTTTAAAATTATTATTTTCAACTCTGAAATCTTTTGACTAAAGTGCAGTACTCTGAAATGCAGTCCTCGAAAATTATTATATAAACTCTGAAATCTTTTGACTAAAACGCAGTACTCTGAAATGCAGTCCTCGAAAATTATTATTTTCAACTCTGAAATCTTTTGACTAAAACGCAGTACTCTGAAATGCAGTCCTCGAAAATTATTATATAAACTCTGAAATCTTTTGACTAAAACGCAATATATGAAATGCAGTCCTCGAAAATTATTATTTTCAACTCTGAAATCTTTTGACTAAAACGCAGTACTCTGAAATGCAGTCCTCGAAAATTATTATTTTCAACTCTGAAATCTTTTGACTAAAACGCAGTACTCTGAAATGCAGTCCTCGAAAATTATTATTTTCAACTCTGAAATCTTTTGAATAAAACGCAGTACTCTGAAATGCAGTCCTCTTAAATTATTATTTTCAGCTCTGAAATCTTTTGACTAAAGTGCAGTACTCTGAAATGCAGTCCTCGAAAATTATTATTTTCAACTCTGAAATCTTTTGATTAAATGCAGTCCTCGAAAATTATTATTTTCTACTCTGAAATCTTTTGACTAAAACGCAGTACTCTGAAATGCAGTCCTAAAATATCCGAATTTCAACTCTGAAATCTTTCGACTAAAATGCAGTACTCTGAAATGCAGTCTTCGAAAATTATTAAAATCAACTCTGAAATCTTTTGACTAAAACGCAGTTCTCTGAAATGCAGTCCTCGAAAATTATTATTTTCAACTCTGAAATCTTTTGACTAAAACGCAGTACTCTGAAATGCAGTCCTCGAAAATTATTATTTTCAACTCTGAAATCTTTTGACTAAAACGCAGTACTCTGAAATGCAGTCCTTTAAAATTATTATTTTCAACTCTGAAATCTTTTGACTAAAGTGCAGTACTCTGAAATGCAGTCCTCGAAAATTATTATATAAACTCTGAAATCTTTTGACTAAAACGCAGTACTCTGAAATGCAGTCCTCGAAAATTATTATTTTCAACTCTGAAATCTTTTGACTAAAACGCAGTACTCTGAAATGCAGTCCTCGAAAATTATTATTTTCAACTCTGAAATCTTTTGATTAAATGCAGTCCTCGAAAATTATTATTTTCTACTCTGAAATCTTTTGACTAAAACGCAGTACTCTGAAATGCAGTCCTAAAATATCCGAATTTCAACTCTGAAATCTTTCGACTAAAATGCAGTACTCTGAAATGCATTCCTCGAAAATTATTATATAAACTCTGAAATCTTTTGACTAAAAAGCAGTACTCTGAAATGCAGTCCTCGAAAATAATAAATTTCAACTCTGCAGTCTTTTGACTAAAACGCAGTACTCTGAAATGCAGTCCTCGAAAATTATTATTTTCAACTCTGAAATCTTTTGACTAAAATGCAGTCCTCGAAAATTATTATTTTCTACTCTGATATCTTTTGACTAAAACGCAGTACTCTGAAATGCAGTCCTAAAATATCCGAATTTCAACTCTGAAATCTTTTGACTAAAATGCAGTACTCTGAAATGCATTCCTCGAAAATTATTATATAAACTCTGAAATCTTTTGACTAAAAAGCAGTACTCTGAAATGCAGTCCTCGAAAATAATAAATTTCAACTCTGAAATCGGTTGACTAAAATGCAGTACTCTGAAATGCAGTCCTCGAAAATTATTATTTTCAACTCTGAAATCGGTCGACTAAAATGCAGTACTCTGAAATAAAGTCCTCGAAAATTATTATTATCAACTCTGAAATCTTTTGACTAAAATGCAGTACTCTGAAATGCAGTCCTCGAAAATTATTATATAAACTCTGATATCTTTTGACTAAAACGCAGTACTCTGAAATGCATTTTAGTCAACCGATTTCAGAGTTGAAATTAATAATTTTCGAGGACTGCATTTCAGAGTACTGCGTTTTAGTCAAAAGATTTCAGAGTTTAAATTCGGATATTTTAGGACTGCATTTCAGAGTACTGCATTTTAGTCCACCGATTTCAGAGTTGATAATAATAATTTTCGAGGACTGCATTCAGAGTACTGCATTTTAGTCAACCGATTTCAGAGTTGAAATAAATAATTTTCGAGGACTGCATTTCAGAGTTCTGCGTTTTAGTCAAAAGATTTCAGAGTTGAAATTCTGATATTTTATAACTGCATTTCAGAGTACTGCGTTTTAGTCAAAAGATTTCAGAGTTGAAATTAATAATTTTCGAGGACTGCATTTCAGAGTACTGCATTTTAGTCAAAAGATTTCAGAGTTGAAAATAGTAATTTTCGAGGACTGCATTTCAGAGTACTGCACTTTAGTCAAAAGATTTCAGAGTTGAAATTAATAATTTTCGAGGACTGCATTTCAGAGTACTGCATTTTAGTCAAAAGATTTCAGAGTTGAAATTAATAATTTTCGAGGACTGCATTTCAGAGTACTGCGTTTTAGTCAAAAGATTTCAGAGTTGAAAATAATAATTTTCGAGGACTGCATTTCAGAGCACTGCATTTTAGTCAACCGATTTCAGAGTTGAAAATATAATTTTCGAGGACTGCATTTCAGAGTACTGCGTTTTAGTCAAAAGATTTCAGAGTTGAAATTCGGATATTTTAGGACTGCATTTCAGAGTACTGCACTTTAGTCAACCGATTTCAGAGTTGAAATTTATTATTTTCGTGGACTGCTTTTCAGAGTACTGTATTTTAGTCAACCGATTTCAGAGTTGAAATTAATAATTTTCGAGGACTGCATTTCAGAGTTCTGCGTTTTAGTCAAAAGATTTCAGAGTTGAAAATAATAATTTTCGAGGAATGCATTTCAGAGTACTGCATTTTAGTCAACCGATTTCAGAGTTGAAATTAATAATTTTCGAGGACTGCATTTCAGAGTACTGCATTTTAGTCAAAAGATTTCAGAGTTGAAAATAATAATTTTCGAGGACTGCATTTCAGAGTACTGCGTTTTAGTCAAAAGATTTCAGAGTTGAAAATAATAATTTTCGAGGACTGCATTTCAGAGTACTGCGTTTTGGTCAAAAGATTTCAGAGTTGAAACTCTAATTTTGTTGGACTGTATGTTAGGCAATGAATTTTAGAATTGCTTTCTTCTTTTTGTAAATGTGAACCGAACCTGCATACTACAAATAGTAGGTTTCCTACCGTGGACTGCAATTCAGACATTCAGAGGACCTGCAGATTAGTCGACCCCATTATTTTACCATCTACATAATGGTTAGTTTCACCCGAAGCTATTAGTAATTAGTTAATAATCTTTTTGTGTAATTAGAGCGTACTTTAAACGACCTTGGTGTATAATACGTTCTTGTTTTTGTCATTTTTCTCATCTAAAATTCTGATCTCATATTATTTAAGCGTTAGTTAGTAGGCGAGAAAATAGACTTAAGTGAAGTGAAGTGACACTGTCAAAGTATTAAAGACAGTCAGTCTCGTAGTCTGACGACCGGGGGGTAATATAGAAATTAGATAGGTAACTTCTAACTGTTCCCAGTATTAATTACCATAAAATGACTCGAATCTCCGCCTCATTTTCTAAACGTGGGCGAGAATTAACTGCTTAAAGCTTTTCTATTCGCTTTTGATGGTTGCTATTATATTATCTTTGACTTGTAATTTTAATGCACCAGGTAGCTTCGAGGGAACTATAGCCTCGTGCCCAGAGGGGTGCTATCGCGTGGTTCCCATTTTTTTTCCTGAAAGGAGCCAAATTACATTATAGTTATCTTTTTAAATTTAAAAAGAAAGAACAAGAAAGATTGCGGTTATTTAGTATTGATGTCTGCGTGTGTATAGTTTAATTCTCAAACCTTCTAGTCGGGAGTGTGGCGTACTCCTGTAAGCCAAGCTTCTGGGCGACAAAGTTTGAGGGAATACGACACATGTCGGCGATCCTAGTCCTATACCCTATAGGTGCCAACTGCCCCGTGTCCGCCGGAGGTGATTTGACCCCCAACACCCTTTTCGTCACCTCCCAAGTAAACCTCATTTGCTTCCCTCCGGACTCACTGAATCCTGATTATTCGCATCCACTGAAGGACGCGAAACAATTAATGATAGATTAGGTTCGCGTGGGTTTATCAAGAAGTGATATCTAGTTTACTAGGGAGAAGGTATAAGATGCCTTTGTATTCGCGCGCCATAGTCGCAGTCCCCCTTTCAAAATATAAGGGGGGACGTAAAAGGAGGCCGGGCTATTTCGCCTCTCTTCAGTCGGAAAATATGTATTTTCGTCATTCGCGTCGCGCTGACGTGAGTTTTCAAGAACCAATGAGATGCTAGTTGTAATTTAGAGGCGGGGATTAACTCCGGTCCTACGTTTGGACTGGAGATAAAGCTAGTAATGTGGCGAATTATACCTTCTCCCTAATAAACTAGATATCACTTCTTGGGTGTATCTTTTCGTGTCTAGCCTATGTCCATAAACAAACATTCACACACACAATTGTTTCTATAGCGTACGTTATTTTTGTAGAGTCACACATGTAGATAATAAAAGTATATATCATATCTTGATTTGGGGAAGGGGGTGGGTAGGTGGGTGCTGTCTAATGGGCCCGTGGACGCCACTTTGACAGATTTCTGTTGGCGCCGCAAAGAGAAAATAAGACCTCTATTGCCAAACTACCTTCATCTGACACTCCTTTAATTCGGGCTAATATTTATAAAAAGTATTTATTATTATTATATATGAAGGGATTCTTTTGAAATCTGTGTACCTTAGATATAGTAAGCTCTTTTGTAAAATTGTGGACTATACGTAGGAAAGGACCCCTTCTATAGTTTACCGCAATAACGGAGGGTTTTCTTATTAAAGACGTAATGAAATACCCTATTTTTGACCCAAGCGTTTACTTTTAGGACAGATACTGTTTCTCGAGAGTTTGAAAATTACTTTGAGTTTGAACCGTATTAGCTCGAGCTCTGGGTGATGTAGACCATATTGTGTAGTATCATTAGATCGAGGACCCTTTAAAATTTGATACCTTCGAAACGTTTTCACCTCAATATTTAAATTTTAGAGTTCTGTGTCATCCCGAAGTGTATTTAGTCTTTGTTCGAACCCTCTAATTCTAATCTAATTTTCTGTTCAAATCCTATTATCTCGAGCCATGGTTGACGTAAACCCTTGTGTTTGATATCATTGGAAAGAGAACCATTTGACCTTTGACACATTTAAAAGAGTTTCCTCCGGCCCCCGTCCCAAAGTTGTCTAAATACTTACGCGGTACCGTAGAACCTTAGTATTTGGTATCTTTGGAAAGAGAACCTTTTGACCTTTGACACCTGCCCCCATAGGCAACCCACGCTGGATTTTTTGTTCATATCTGATGGTCTAGAGCCCTTGCTAATGTGCATTGCGCAGGCCCTAATATTTAGTATCATTGAATTGGGGAGAACTTCGCGTATCGCCATTTCATTATCCACTGAAAGCCCAGAGGGTGCGCTCCACCATCTACGAAGATTTATCGCAAACCGTAATGTAGTTAAAAAGTTTGAGTTTCTTATAAAGGAGAGGGAGAGAGAAATACAAAAGGCGGATTATTATTATAACATTTATAAGGCAGTTTTGTAATAAATACAAGCAGAAGAAAACAAAACTCCGCTATTATATTCACACTTTATTTCAAAAGTCCCCCTAAGTCTCGTGGCTGCAATATATTATATAGTATTTAATAATAGGGTATTTCTTTTAAAAATATTGTCCTCTTTCTTTTTTGGCCCCAAAAGAATTGGTGGTACTGCAATCCGTTGGTTGCTGCAATGTCGCGCGCTTCTTTTGATCTTTTTTTTTAATTCATTGAATTTTGTCGGCATTTTTCTTTATTTTCACGGGGATTAAGCTTAGATTTGGATTAATATTATTATTATTATATTATCCAGTTAAGTTTATATACCTCTTTTCTTTTTATCGGATCTAAGTGGGTCTCTTTTTGGTGCTTCCTCGATGGCCATTTTGACACTCCTATAAGTAAAAGGGGAAAAACTGTTTTGTTTTCTATTGAAAATATTTTCAGACACTTTGTGTGGGCTTATATTTTTATTAAGGGGTTTTAAATTTACTCGGATTGGCGCGTGTTTTGACCCCAATTCGATGCTTTTTTGCTGTTTGGGCTCTGGTAACTAACGGTGGTGCCAATTTGTCTGTGCTGTAACATGATGCGTTTTTACTTAACTGTCGTCCTAGCAATATAATAAGTCTGGTCGTTACTTAAAGGGATACATCGTGTTTGAATTTTTAATGTTTTTAATCGAAATTGCGTATAAAATAATGAATATAACAATTGGAACCATGTTTCTATCTACAATATTAAAGAATTTAGGAGTAATTAAGTTTCCGAATGGACACTACGCGTTAGGCTTACCCGCGAAGCACTGGGAAGTACCCCTATTGGATGAATACGTAAAGTGGTACTAGGCGTCCAATAGGGCCGGGGTACTTCAACGCATCTCCTTGTTAGAAACGTGACTCGAGGCTTTAATCAAGCAGAAGGTAAACCGAGGTAAACTGACTCCAAACAATTTTAATTTAAATAAATACCTGCAAATGAAACAATTTTGTTTACTACGATAAATTTAATATTCTATAAACGTTTTGGGTATTATAATATTAAACTTTGACCCCCAAAGGGTTAATATTCAATTATTCTCGTAATATAATCCGATTAAATAAAGATACGTTTTAATAATAAAAAAACAAAATAGGATTTACATGATATTAACCTCAATATAATAAATTTATTTATTTTTTCCGTGGTTTTTTATTTTCATTCGTTAAATATTAATTTTCTCTTTACCCATAAATCCTCGCGGCTTCCGTCTAACAATATAATCGACCTTAATACCTTTAGTTACTAAATTACGGAAGCGGTAACTTAAATTTCAAATAAATTTGATAAGAAATTAAAATTTTAAGTTACGAGAATTATAATCTGGCATAGATTGAAACGAGATTAAGTTTTGGAAAACGAAATGTTAGTTGTAGGATACTTGCTTATACAATGTGTTCCAAAAAAAAGGGTGGTAAGGTTGAAGTACATCGGATTCTATGGGAAATCGATTTTGAGTCCAAAATGTAACTGCTATGACATTTTGCCCATAAAGTCCATCGTTTAAACGTTATAGTTGAAGTGTTTTACGGATGACCCCTTAAATTTAAGCAAGAAACTGAACAGACAATGCTTATTTAGGGAAGGGGTCGTCCATAAAACACTCTAATCATAGCTTGCAAACTTTGGTCCTTAGGGCAAAATGTCATGGAAGTTACATTTTCGACTAAAAATTGATTTCCCATAGAGCCTAATGTACCCTACCACCCTTTATGGAACACCTTGTCCACAATTCTAAATGAATATTGAAGATCCTAGTTTTTTGCGAATTGTCCCACCTCTCGAGAGAAATGACCGCGTAGGAACAATTTTCGCCCCCACTTACCCATGCATTGCAGGTATATCTTAATAAAAATAAAGCTTAGATTTAAAGTTATCCGTTTTTGCAACCACGTGATATTTAGCTATATTGCAACAACCCACGTGAATGGGATCGAGAGTTGGGTTGGGGGTAATGTTAACTTATTTCTCGAGTAAGTGCCAATGGTGCTTGTTTTTAGGCTCATGTAGCCAGCCAGCGAGTGGGTGATAGGGTGGTTAACCACCACCACCATCCCCAACACGCCCTGTATACGATTTAGATTTACTGATTTCTTATTCCATGCCAAATGAATAATGGTCCATGGACGGGAAAACACGAGGTTACATGATCGACGGATGACTAATTGTTAGATTTAAAGGGATACACTGGGCTAGAATTTTCTCTTCATTTTTAATTGAAAGAGGGTATAAAATAATGAATATGTCAATTGGAACCATGTTCCTATCTACAATATTGAAGAAGATATGAGGCAATTAAGTTTCCGTAATGGATGGCACTACGCGTTAGGCTTTCACGCTAAGCACTGGGAAGTACCGCTCCCTATTGGACGCCTAGTACCACCTGACGGATTCGTCCAATAGGGGTACGAATGAATGAATGAATATTTATTAACTTTTCACATATCGGTGAATCCCTTTTAAATCAGGGAGGAGCAAGTAATTGCTCACAAGTAGGGTTAATACAATTAACAGTTTTTTACAAATTTATAGAAGTATAGATACAAATACAAATGAAAATAAATGTATATCTGGGCTTTCTTCACGTGTGAGCTTGAGAAGCCAGGCGCATAGTGTTCCATTCTTTCAATAACCGTTTTGTCGACGCTTCAGCGTCCTTTCGGGTTGCCCCCTCAAACCCCAGTTTCATCTTCAGGGTGGGGCTCATAGTTGGCTGAGCACTGTCACGGAATTTGTCGAGCGCAGGACACTCCATTATAATATACTTCCCAGTGCTTCACTTGAAAGCCTAACGTGTAATGCCATCCATTACGGAAACTTAATTGCACTCGTATCTCAATTATTATTGTAGAAACACGGTTCCAATTGGTATATTCGTTATTTTATACGCTTTTTCGATTAAAAATTAAAAAATTCTAGCCCAGTGTATCCCTTTAAGTTAGTGTTTGAGGGCAGCTTTTCGAAGGGGAGACACCATTGGCCTTCATTCAGCAAGGCGCCACAAAAAGATCCTAGTTGCGCAACAGGGCCTATACTTGAATTCGAATTCCAAATGAGCTAGTATTTACTATTAAGCTCATAAAATATCTCTGAAAAGTCTTTATTTTGACAGCACCAGTTCGGAAGAAGATATTCCTCGGTCGGTAGCCACCAACCACCAATCCAAGTCTTCTTTCGTTCGGTGTTAATCTGATTTACGAGCCATGAATCAAACATAAATCTCTCTTCCTTGTATGACCCATTACCCAATATTGAACCGCGGGATATATATGAAATATTTCACTTAAAAGTCGTTCTTTTTTTCTACTTTTTCTTTCCATACCGAGAAAATGATTTTTAGTAAATTTAATTATCATGGCTTTTTAATCGTCCGGTGATTTTCAAATGTTTGACAACTTAGCCCTAAGGTAACAACAACCGTCTGGTTTATAATTCTGGTTAATCATTTATTCCAAAAACGGAATATCGAGTGAATTAATTGAAAAATCAGTTCTTAATTATAGCCTTTAAGACATAATCGTAGTCATGTCATAACGCCTTGCCTCGTGGAAGCAGAAGGGGATAATAGAAGAAGGATGACACTCTGTATTCTCTTAATGCTCTAGTTATGCAACGTGATTCTTCTTCCCAGGCGAGGGATCCCTTTTGTTTGCTCTCCTGCTAATCAAACTTCAGATGGGCATCGCACCGTGCTAGGGTGAATTCTATAACTGTTTGGTATTTACTAAATACTCAGCAATCAACCCACAAACCTTGATTGTCTTGACGTGGATAGGACAAAAATTCACAAGCGCATACATAACGCCTTGGCAAATAGTTAAGCGCTAATAGAGTAATGATGAGGGAACTATTTATCGCGGATGTGATTCGGTTTAGTAACCTTGCATGCTCCAAATGTAAAATGATGTTGGGAAGAATCATGTTACAATTACCTTCGCCGCTTTGTGGTACACTTCTGTCGAAGAGAAGTAATGTTATATACTTCTGGTGGAAGCGACGTACACGATACATCTGGCTTAGGCTTAGGTTTACATTAGGCTTAGCGTTTTTGACGGTCTTGTCTCATGATATTGCGGTATTTAAATTTAATTTCATAATCTATAAACACGTCATTTTTAGTCTTAGCTCAAAGGAAAAGTGGCGCGCTGTTATATGACATCTTTTAAGTAACCCTCGTTCATTAGGCTTAGCATCGTCAGGAGTATGTAGTAATTATATTAGTTATTTAGGCTAATTAACCAGATGCTTTTACTTCTAATTTGAGGGTTCATTAAAGGGAGGGGGGTGGGAAATTAATTCAAGTATATATATTTCACCCTTCCTTTTTAACATTAAGAGATTTAAAAACATAAATTATGGTTTTAGTACATGGTTTCTAGGTGGGCGATTTAAAAAAAAAATTTATTTCTTTCGCTTTTTAATTGTCGTATGTGAACGATATCTCAATCGTTAAAATATTGTTTCGTTTTTTGTCCCAAGGACACTTTTTGATAAAGAAAGGTTCCTTCTTTTTTTTAATGTCTTAAATATGTTTTATTCAAAAACTATAATACATGACATGGCATGGCCGGGTACAAGGGTGTTTTCTTATATTTTTCACAGCTTTAAGCGCGAATTTTAATGTAATATTGTAAAATGTATGTACAATATCTTTAATTGAGGTTTTTAAGTATATACTTAAAAACTCATATATTTTTCTTAAACAAAAAATTTAATGCCGTGTAATGTCTTTCTCTTTTTATTTTACTGGCGGTAAAAAGGGAGGTTTTGTTTAATTGTTACACCTTGCGAATTATAAAATGTAATTAATACCTTAAACGAGGAAAATGCAATTTGAGGTTTTGTTTAAAGACAGAAAGAGAGAGAGAGAGACAGAAAAAAAAGTAGAGTTTTTAAAATTATTTTTTTGCCCCTGGGAAATGGGTTTCTTTATTTTTCTTTTCAAAAATAAATTTATGCCTAAGATCAAAACCTTCTGTTGCATGTTACGAATATTAATAATGTAGTTTACGAAATAAATATATTTCCCACCGTTTTTTCAAACCAAAATTCTCAACAGGGGGTAAACCATCGCTAATTATGATACAAAAAAAAATTCTTTATTTATATATTTATTTATTCGTTATAGTTTTTCCGTATTTTCATCCCAAATTCTAGGTAATTTACAGGTTTTGCATAAATTGGTAATCATTTGGGTAATACATAAATGTGGGCTGAATTGCCTGAATTTGAGGCTTTGTTGAATATATTTGTTTTTAAAGGGCTAGAATGTTTTCGTTTTTAATTGAGACTTGAAAGAGCGTGTAAGTAATTAATATATCAATTGAACTAATGTTTCTATCTACAATATTAAAGGAGATAAAAGCAATTAAGTTTCCGTAATCGATAGCACTACGCGTTAGGCTTCACCGCAAAGCACTGGGGAGTGCTCCTATTGGATGAATTCGTCAGATGGTACTGCTCGTCCAATTGGGGTGCACCCCAGTGCTTTAGCGGATAGATGGGGATGGCCCATAGACATATAAAGAGTGTATATGGTGTTATATGTCTATGAGATGACCTGTGCTTTCACTTTAACCTTTAGACATGTCAAATGTGTATATTTTTTAGCACCAAGTCATGAAAGATATCACGTGTCTTTATTGTAAGACTGTAGACAGTGTAAACGTTTTTCGCCCCGATTTCATAAAACTATCCAGTGAAACTTTCTCAATGAAATTTAACGCAAAAAAAGAGATCTATGATAAAAATCAATCCATTGATGAAAATTTTAAAAGAAATTTACCTTCAGGACTCATTTATCATTAATCAACTGGTCGTAAAGTGTGGGTTGTATTTTCTTTATTTTCCTTCTAAGTTCTACAGGGTGTTTTAAAAAGGTAGCGAAGTACGGTGGGCTATTTTAAGTCGAAACTGTAACTTATATGACATTATGCCCTAAGGTCCATCCTGAACAAGTTACACTTGGGAGTTATTTTACGAATGACCACTTAATTAAACTAGCAAGTATTAGGGTGGTAGAACCGAAGTACAATGGGTTCTCTATGGGAAATCAATTCTGAGTCGAAAATGTAACTTCTATGACATTTTGCCCCAAGGTCCATCGTTTAAAAGTTATGATTGAAGGGTTTTAGGGATTACCCCTTTAATTTAACGTAAGAAACTGAACAGACAATGCTAATTTAGTGAAGGGGTAATCCCTAAAACACTTAAGACTGTTTTTGTTAGGAAAAATTGTCCTAGAAGTTACATTTTTCACTTAAAATCGCCTATAGAACACACTGTGTGTACTTCGGTCCCTACCACCCGTTTTGAAACACCCTTTATAACCCTATAGCATGCACGTTCCTCCATTTAGCAATTAAACTTATTAAACCAAAGTAAAAAATTACACCTATGTATAAACGAATTTTGGTGGATTTAATTGGCTAGATGTATGAATCACCAGATACTCTTGCTCGCTCGCTTGTTCACCTCACACCCGTGTTACTCGCTTGTTACTAACCATTTAAGGGTGTCAATCGATAAACGTTTTGTAAAATTAAATTAGTCTCCCCGATTATTGATGAGTTTGGAACCCTTTCATGGACACGTAATTTAACCCTTTTTTTATTTACCTCCGCAAACCCTTTTTTATTTTATTTTTTTTGGGCCCAACTCACATTGGAATCGATAAATTCTAACCACGTACATACAGAGGGGATTTTCGACCTCTTCCTTGATGACTCAACCTTACTTACCACGGACTAACCCTAAAGATTATGATATGAACCTTCGTATGTAACTGGGATTCGATACGAGGGGGATGTCACTATGAAGATTATTTGAATCAAAAACAAGGGTATTCTTATACAGGGTGTTTCTGTAACAGGGTTGCCACGAGTCAGGGAAAACCTGGAAAAGTCAGGTCAGGGAATTTAATAATGGACCGGAAAAGTCAGGGAATTTAATAATGGACCGGAAAAGTCAGGGAATTTAATAATGGGCCTGAAAAGTCAGGGAATTTAATAATGGGCCGGAAAAGTCAGGGAATTTAATAATGGGCCGGAAAAGTCAGGGAATTTAATAATGGGCCGGAAAAGTCAGGGAATTTAATAATGGGCCGGAAAAGTCAGGGAATTTCATTTTAGTGGGTAAAATTTCTGGGGATAAGTCTTTATTGAAAGAGTAATGAAAGTTTCTCCTCATCCTCTCTTAACACAGAAAACTCTAGAGCAATCCTTAAAAATGTCTAGAATTGTTTTTGTAAAGTAAATGTTCTCTAAAAAAATCTCTTAGACTGTTATTTATAGTTAAAATGTTTCTTAATTATTTTGGTGCAACAAATACATTGGAAAACTTAATGTAGGGTGTCTCATAAGTCAAAATGGATATAGAAGTTGCATTTTCGACTGGAAATCGCCCAAAGAACATCCCCCTTAATTTCTGACAGCTTTCAGAGAGTCACACACTGTATAATAATACCAATTAATTTTAAACACTTAAGAAAGTTTTCTTATAAATAATTTCATTTTTCTGCTTTTTAATATTATGGGTGTTTTACCCCTCGATTATGACTCCCTCTTCCTCTCCTGTTCCTGTATAGTGGCTCGTTGAACGTCCAAAGGTGTGGCGCCATTCGAATCTTAACTGGCGTCTCGCATCTTCTAAGTATGTTTATTTCGACCCCTGCATGGCATGTACTTCTTAACTTCAACTCATTTTTATGATTGAAAGATTCTAAGATGTTTTGAAAGTTGTATAATTTCAGCTAGCGGGGGTTTTTAATTTGAAGAATTCGTTTTTTTTGAGATTGAGAGACATCAAAAGAAATCAAACGTATTAAAAGGGCTCCATTATAGACGATGTTATCAGTTTAATTGCAATTTTTTTATTTATTGTGAGATGTAATTTAATTTAAAGTTAACGTCATTTAGACAGCAGCGCGAGTTACACTTTTTATCGACAAGTTTTCTTTTCTTGATTTCTTTTCAAAATGGTTTTCAATTTCAAAGCGGTGTTGATAAGGAAGAGATTACGCCATTTTTTCTTTCACCCTTAATTTGATAAGAATTACTTTTAACATTAGTGAATTTACTAAAGAAAGTATGGCAAGTTTCTCGACGCCTTTTCTTAACAGATGGTCGTAATTTGAATACACACCACTTATTTCTAAATTAATTAGGTTTAATTCATTTTTTATAATGAGTATATGTTGATTAGCTTAATTAAAAGTTCAAAGTTTTTTCCATGGCAAGTTTTACAACGCCATTTTAACAGATGGTCGCTATTTCTGTAGCTCATTTTGAATATTTGCCGCCATTTTTCTAAACTAATGTGGCTTAATTTAAGTAATCAAGTACTTTAATTAATATTTTAGATAAGTATATGTTGATTAGCTTAATTAAAAGTTCAAAGTTTTTTCCATGGCAAGTTTTACGACGCCATTTTAACAGATGGTCGCTATTTCGTGGTGCATTTTGAATGTTTGCCGCCATTTTTCTAAAATAATATGGCTTAATTTTTAGTACCCTAGTACTTTAATTAATATTTTAGATAAGTATATGTTGATTAGCTTAATTAAAAATCAATATATTCGATTGGGGATCGTTAAAAGGGGCGTTCAAGTAACAGGTGTTCAGGTGTGTACCTTGTAGACTCGTTCCTAACGTTGTTGTAAAGACTGCGGCGAAGATAATTTGTTTTAAAAGGCCTCCCAGAAGCCAATGTTTAAGGTTTAGTTCTTTTTCTTTTCCTTCTTAGTTTTTATTTTATTCCCCCAAAATTTAAAAGAGAAACTAACAACCGCCACCACTATAGAGCGTGGTTCGCGTCTCCCCTTCCACTCAATTCTTTTTGTTTTTAAATCTAACCAACGCCTTTTTAAACTTTTAACAGAAGTAAAAGAGTCTGAACGTCTCAAATGAACAATTGTATTCACAAATGTTATATCAGGAATGCATGCAGCTAACAGGAATCATTGCGTAGTTACCCATTTTCTCAACTTATCTAGGCGGGTTTTGTGGGAAGAGCTTGTATGTGTATGACAAACTTTACCTCGCGAATAGTTAATTATCTCGCTCCCTGTTGCACCTGACATTCCCGTTGCTAACAATCAATGAAATTACAGCTAGAAAGACGCCATCAGAATATTGAGGATAGTAAGTTCTCAAGGCCGGCCCACAAAACCCGCGTAGAAATTATCACGGAATTTATGGATCCACAATGATTCCTATTAGCTGTATGTATTCTGCTGATATAAATATGCTGAAATATGTCTATTAGAGTTACAGGAAATTGGCCTAAAAATGTGTACGAGTTGCTTGCTATGCTCTCCTACATGTTACCAGATTGGCGCCAAAGTCCTATGCCACGTGCTTCTCAATTGACCCTTATATTTAAAAATTGGAGGCAGTATCGTATGCTTGATATAGAATTAAGACGTTGTTATATAATGCTTCAAAGTCACCAGTCCACACCCCATTTGGTCCTGGCATTGGTTGAAGCCATATCTTAATTTACATCTTTGCTGTCTACATACCAATCAGTGTTCCGTCGTAACTAGAGAACAAGGTGGTCAAACGCCACACTTTATTTTACGCCCCCTGTTCGTTCACTTACAAATTAGGCTTAAAGAATACAAGGTCAAGCTAAATTTTAATGATACACGGTTGACCAGTACACTTTGTTAGTTCAGTCCCGTCGAGAGAGGGTCAGTTTTCCTCGGGTCCGTAGCTTTTAGGAGGCCGGATGGGGGTGATCTATTTCGTCATTCCCCCTTCCGGTGCCCGCAAACTCTCTCGACGACCCTGGGTTAGTTTAACTCTTTTTAACTATTAATTACTTCATTTTTGAAATAACTGATGGTATCGTAGCTAAGAAAGATAAGTATAGAAGTTATTTCCATATGTCCTTGAAGGAAAGTTTTAACTTCAGTTTAAGATATTAATTACTCATCCAGGAAGAGCCCTTTAGCATATAGCACCCTATTCTCTCTTCATCCACTGTGATTTGTGAAACGAAAAAAATAAAATAAATTTAACCAAAGTTATTAATCGTCTTAGATTTGTCTCGTAGTTTAAATATTACCTTGGAAAGAGGCCCGTATCTTCTATCGAATTTTCTTTAGGGGGTGCCTTTTATTTGTCAGAAATGACTCTCTCTCACTCTTTGAACTTGAAATTCAATTCTAGAAGGACGTTTTGTATTATTCCTCTTTCTCTCTTTCGCGAAAGAATAGAATTTCGAAATTATTATGCGGGTGGTTTCCATCCTTTCCTCTCCTTCTTTTTTCCACCCTCAATCATCGGTTGAACACGAAAATAGTCGAACAGGCGCCAAAATTCGCAAGGTGTTCCTGGCTTGGTACGTTCGAACTCCCGCGTCTACTCCGGATGGGAGGGAATCTTTTTATTTAGGCTTAGATGGAATTACAGAATATAGAAATATGTATATAAGAGAATGCGTCTACTACCCTTACCCCATTTAACATTCACTCGTTGAGAGACCTCAGCGGGTTAAAGGTCAACGCCGGCTTTTCAACGGGACGCCTTTTTTTTTTTTTCAGTTGGATTTTGGGCTTGTTCGGATTTGAGCTGATGGTATTTGGGTGCTGGAGGGCTTGTTTATAACTGTAGATTATGCATTGTGGATGTCTTGATTTTGTTTTAAAAGGTTGTTAATAATGTGGTTTTTAGCTTGGGAATGCCCTCAAAACATTGCCTTTTCCATTGGTTAGGTCCCTAACATTGCCTTTTTCCATTGGTTAGGTCCCTAACATTGCCTTTTTCCATTGGTCAGGTCCCTAACATTGCCTTTTTCCATTGGTCAGGTCCCTAACATTGCCTTTTTCCATTGGTCAGGTCCCTAACATTGCCTTTTTCCATTGGTCAGGTCCCTAACATTGCCTTTTTCCATTGGTCAGGTCCCTAACATTGCCTTTTTCCATTGGTCAGGTCCCTAACATTTTTCCGTTGCAAGAAGTTCCTACTTGTACAATGGGGTCAACAAACATAGATTCCTCCATAAATGTGAACAAACCATTGTACTTGTGTAAGTGCCAGTTGGTAAATGGTTGTATTAAGATCTGAGTAATATAATAGTTCTCTTCTCCTCTTTGTGATGCTAATTTTTATTTCTTAAGTTCTTTTAACTGCAAACCCAGACTGAGAGAGAGTTCAAGTGCCTTCTTGAACAAAAAGTTTTAGTTCACTCAAAAAGCAAACCCCTTCTTTTTTTCTTCGTCGGTACACGGGTTAATTTTAGACCCTTTTTCCGGTTGCGGTCTCTTCATTTAAGTACAAAGGCCCTAGCTGCTAAACGCTTTTGAAAGGCGTTAATGCGACTCAAATTTTACATTATTCTCTATTCAACTTTATAAAGAAAAATTTATCGAGTAATCAGCGGGGGAGTTTGTGTTGACGGCGGCATCGTTCAAATTTCCAAGTAACCAAATAACAAAATTTTAAATTTAATTTTGAAAAAAAATTATCAGATCTACCTCCTTAGTTTTTAAAGGTAGTGTGAAATAAATTGAACTATTAGCCATTAACAAGATTTCTAAATGCGGAGGATCAAAGAATAAGTATAGGTAACCCTTTATTCTTTGTTCGGGAAGTGTGTGGCCTACGTCGTTAAAAGTCTTAACTGACAGACTGACTGATAATCAACGCCCAGCCCAAAAAACTACTTTACCTAAGAAGCTGAAATATTAACAGGGACGTTACTCCTTGAAGGAGATGGGGATGGAGTGGTTACCTCCATACACCTCTTACCCATAACTTGCATTCTGTACCCCCCCCCCTATCTAAGGCAACGAAGTCCTCCCAGCATCCACAGCGTTTCAGTAGGGTCGTATGGTACGGAAACGTCTAGGATGCCCCCTGTGTATTTAAAAAATAATTTAGTTCTCATACAAATATAATGGCGCTACGCGGCAGCACTTAACAATCGCCAACCGAAGGGTAGGGGTGCGCAAGTTTTCCACCGCAGGTCGCCCATCATTATTACCGCTCCATCTTACCTCTTTTCTCCTTGGCTACTCTTTATCTTTACAATATTCGTCAATTTATTTACCCGCAAATTTAATATTAACACAAGTATTACAATTTCTTAATTTTAATAAAAAAACGAAACTTCTGATATGGTTACGTTATAATCTCCTTAATGTTAGAAAACACACTTGTCAGTATATTTTAGTTCCGCTAGACAAGCTTAAAACAATTTCGTTTAATATAATAAATCCATGTAAAATGCTCCAGGGGAGTTTGGATAAACCTGAAATTTTTTTATTGAATTTACTTTTCGAAACAATAACGTCAAGGTTGTCCTTTGAAAATTAATAGATTGTTCTATAAGTTAAATATTTGATTATCTTTTAAATTTATCATATTTATAAAACAAAGGGTTTTAATGTCCGTCCGCTTTGGTATGGGCTACGTTTTTTTATATTAATCTTTTTAAAATTGGATTCGGTTCGTTTCAAAAAGGGTTTTTTTTTTAGTTCATTCATTATGGATCGAGGTAGGTCGAATGTTTGATCCCGGTTTATTAGTTTTGTCATGCACGGAATTATCTGTAATAAAAAAATACTTTTTTTTTCGCCATTGCACCCTGCTTCTTTATAGATAGTAAATAGGGACGGGGTTTAAAAGGTTCCTAGGTTAGTTACAAGCTTATAATCCAAATATTTCTGGTTAAACTCGCTAAATGTTTAGATGCCACGCGATGATATTTGGTTTCGAAATGTTACAAGATTTCGAAATTCGTTTGGGGATTTTTTTTAAGGAGAAAAAAAAAACCAGACTTTATATATAAGCAACTCGAAATCTAGCCCAATTCACTAAAATAGCTGCAGAAATGATACATCTCGGGTTTTTTTAAAGGGGGGTCGAAATGAAATGTTATTGGGGATTTTAGGGAAAGATTAAGAATTATGCCTTGTATTATTTTAGCCGAAATTCTTTAGGTTTAGGATAATGATTCTACCAGAAAGATATGAATTAGGCTTAAGATAATGATTCTACCCTGAAGATTTGAATTGGGCTAGGATGATATTTGAAAGGTGTGAATTTGGCTAAGGATTATATTTGAAAGGTGTGAAAGTAATGAATTAGGCTTAGGATTTACCAAAAAGATATGAATTAGGCTCAGGATTTTACCAGAAAGATATGAATTAGGCTCAGGATTTTACCAGAAAGATATGAATTAGGCTCAGGATTTTACCAGAAAGATATGAATTAGGCTCAGGGTTTTACCAGAAAGATATGAATTAGGCTCAGGATTTTACCAGAAAGATATGAATTAGGCTCAGGGTTTTACCAGAAAGATATGAATTAGGCTCAGGGTTTTACCAGAAAGATATGAATTATATCGGAATGGTGTAAATTGGGCTTAACCATCATCTTAAAAGATTGTGAAGTATGTAGGCTTAGCCTTTTATGTTTCTATAGAAATATCAAAAATTCAATCACAATTTGCTGATTTTTCTCAAGGCATGGTTTAGAAATCAAAACATTTAAACGTTTTCTCTCCCCTCACCATCCCTTTAAATCCACACGCGTTTAAATGTTGATGCGGAAAAACATTTTAGGAAAAAACATCATCCGAAAGAAAAAGCCATGCCAGTTCGAGAGGAAGAGAGAAGAAGAGCGAGGAGAGAGAGAGGGATCTGGCTGGCATTCTTTTTAAACTTGAAGATATCTTGGCTCTCTCTAGCTCTACACCGGAAAACCCAACTCGCTTTCTCTGAACTGAAAGTTCTCCAGCATCCTATATTATAGAAATAGTCTTGAGACTGTAAAGGATGAAATCTTTCGCTAAAGGGGTCGGATGGGTAAAGGTGGGAAGGGTGGAAATTCTAAATATGGAGCTTGCCAAAGTTGGCGAAGGCTTCCAATACGCTAAACAGGACCTCGCTTTCTTTCTTTCGTCCTCCGCTTGCTGTGGGTTACGTTTAAAGAGGAGAAGAGGAAGAAAATAAAAAGTTAAATCCATCCTAGAGAGCACGAGAGAGAAAACCGTCCTCCTAAATCCACCTTTTCCTATTCCCCCATCCTCCTCTGCTCTTGAGCCTCCCGGTTTTCTCCATCCATACGCCTCTTACGATCCAAACTTAGCTCACTTTCTTCCCATATGAACGTCATTCATTTCATTTCGGAAGTACAACGCGTCTCTAATTGAGTTCACCCCCCAAAATCCAAGCGTAGGCTTAGAATTTACAGTTTGGGATGCTGGAAAATCCATCCCGCTTAAGATGTTCTCCGTATACTTTTGCCAGATTTAATTATGAAGTAAAACCCAAGATTTAGACTTTTCCAGATGGGATGGTTGAATCATGGGAGAACCCCCTCCTCTAAGAATAAAAGAAAAAGAAAAGTAGGGGCTTGCGCGTGCGTTTTCTTCGCGTGTTTTTAGAGTGAGATCATCCCCGGGGAGAAAATCATTTTCTGCTCCCACCGTGAGCGAGCGAGCGAGCTCCACAATCTGATCTCCTAACAGGCCACCCCAATTTAGAATCTTATATTTATCCTATATAAATTTAATTAACCTCTCACCCCATCCCCCCTCAAACACTCGCACCTTAATTCATTGTGGTTTTAATTACAACTGATTAGGCTAATATAAAACTACACGACATGTTGTGTGTGTTTGTTTGTTTTTGTGTCGGAATAACAGGTTGTTTTCTTATTATTATTTTATTATAAACTTATTTAGGATCGTTATAAAAACATATTTTAGATGTAGAGGAAGAATCTGGGAAAGTTGACTTGAGTATCACTTGAAAGTGAGTGAGTGAGTGGTGCTACGAAGAAAGTGTTAGATGATTAATTTTTTTTATTATTATTATTTTTGTCCATAGTGTTAGCGCGATAAAGAGGTTTTAAATTTCACTGTAAAATTGAAAATAGGATGTACGTAAAGTTAGTAGTTAAACTTCCTTCCGGGGGTCGAGATTCGTCTGGTGAAATAAACTAGCTGGATATATTTTCTTCAAGAGTGAGAGAGATAGAGAGAAGGGGGGGGGGTCGGAAGAGTCCCTTCTTCTTTTCTCTTTCCTACAAACTTTATTTAAACTTTTCCTCCTCTGTGTTTTGATGCGTGCCTTCTGTAAGTTCTTGCCTATATAGATTAGGTTCTCCATAATCGCGACAAGAGCATCTCCATTTGGCAATTTTTCTACCGTCAGCCTAACTTCCTCCTTTTCTCTCAATGGACCATTCCATAGATTACTTGCAGAGAAACCAACGGCAATGACTGGAGGGAGGCCGCACTCTTGGGCTATTTCCCAGGCGCCAAGAGGTAACGCCAGATGAAGCCCAATTCGCACTGCCCCTAGTGGTGCTTTTTGGAGCCTGAGAAATAACCCAAGAAGTCTGCCCCGCATCTGTGGTGTTCGCTTATCTTCTGGAATCAATGGAATTGTCTATACTTCGTTTTCTTGAGATCACTTTCTTCCCATAGTGTGTGTGTGAGATTATTTTTAGAAAAATGTGAAGTAACAATGTTGCTTCTTCAGCTGTATTTATCACGACGTTTTTTTAGACCGATATATTTTTTTCTTCGACAAAGATTTTCTTAAAATAATTTAAAATATGCACGATGTAGTGCTACAGTAAACTTATCGTTGTACCGTATGCATTACTGCTCAGCAAAGGGAGTCGGAGTTGCCCTTCGGATATTTATGTTACGTTTCGTACCGCCATTTTAAAATATGGCGGGCATGTTCAAACCCAAAAGCCATGACGCTTGTCCATGGGATGTAGCTATCAACCTGTATACTAAATATTAAAGATATCACTTGGAACCTACGGACTTTATTCTGTATTATATTATAATGTATTTGCATTTCTTGTTGTCATTTTTCAAGATGGCCGCGGATTTCAAAAAATCTTTCTTGGCGTGTTCCTACTACTTACGAGTAACGTCCCTGCAAAATTTCAGCATTGTAGGTAAAGCGGTTTGCGCTGGAGGTTGAATTTCAGTCAGTCAAGACTTTTACTTTAATAGATCTAGATTCCTTAAGATTTTGATGTCATTTGAACCCCAAATAAAAATACAGTAGCTCTGTACCCGAATTAGCATCTCAAGAATCTCTTTTTTCTCTTTGTCTTTTTAGGATGGTTTGACTAAGTGCCATACTTACTACTTAGGAGGCAGTGTAAGTAGTCCTTCCGAATCTGGGCAATCAAGCGGAGCTCGAAGCCCAACGCCTCCCCCTAGCTCTTTAAGTAAAGGTACAAAGAAGCCACCTTTACCATTTATAAAATAGATACAAGAATATTCCTTACTTAAATAGGTCAAAATAATCACGTCATTAGCCCAACGACTAGCGTCGTCTCACTGCCCAGTCCAGTTCCATTAGTAACTCCTCTTCATTTCACTACAACAGCGTCCATCCCGACCTCCAACAGTGGTAATGGAGGTGGTGGTGGTGGTGGGAGCACCAAGAATGGTAACCCTAACTTGGCTCCCAAAGGAATATCAGTACAATTACCGCAGTCGGGTGGATTTGCCACCATTTTAACCTCTGGTAAGGTTTAAAGTCATCAAAACTTTCTCCAAGTTGATGGTTTCATTTTATAGGCACTGGTTTGACTCCGGCTACGGCTTTGCAACTTAGCCGTCAGTCCATGACTTCGACAGTCGTCAGTACCAGTGGAGGGAACAGTGTATATAGGTTTAGCCCGTCCTCTCTTCAGGTGTCTTTACCCGGTGTAGGAAGCCAAGGTAGCGCGACCTCAACCGGAAATAGTGCCATAAATGGTGGCAGCCATAACGTTACTGTGGTACCTGCCACTGGCTCATCTCAAAATTTATCAGTTCTTTCTGGTAACGTTTTGCCTCTCAGATTTGCTGTTATAATTGGTGATTGGTTCTCATTTGTTCCCATAGTGATGCCTACAAATACCTCATCAGGAGTCTTACCGGGTGGTTTGCAAATGTATCAAACCGCTCAAGGGGGGCTCGTCTACGCAACTCAACAGTCTACCGCTACAGCCCTACCAGAAGGGGTTATATTAAATCTGGGACAAGAACATAGTAAGTTATTTTTAAGTACTTAAGACCAGTTCTTGGCGGAAGAAAAAAATTATGGTTTCCACGTGACGTAAATCAAAGTGGAATTTGTAAAACTAATATTGTGAATTTTCTTGGGATTTTTGACAGGTGGTAGTGGTGGTCAACAATTTATCACGTTTCCTGTTTCTTTAGCGCATACTCAAAAACCAGTAATCAAAATTTAAATAATTTATTCGACTTAATTAGTACAAAAGAATGGTTTAAGATGTTTTTTTTTCCTACTTTAGTTTAGTTATTTATTACAGAAACGTAATTAATTCATGTAGGTTAATAAAATTTAAATATTTAGGTGGTTTCTGCATCGGGAACATCGTCCTCATCAGGGAGTCATAAAAAGAGTAGACATCATAAGTAAATAATTAAATAAATAAAAAGTGCCTTTATATATCAATTTTTTAAAAACGAAAACGAAAACGGACCAGCCTTAATATAAAAAAAACAAACAAAAATAAACAAAAACTTCAAGCCTTCTTTAAGAACCAAAATAGGGTCCACTTTCAAACCACAAAACAATGACTCAAAAGAAACAAATATTTGAATTTTTAACGTAAAATTCAATTTAACTGGTGTGATTTGTTTTGTTGAATTTATTTATCAATTTTTAATCCCTTCCTAAAGTTCCTTCGCCCTCGGAACCAACCCTAACTTTTAACTATAGCAATAATTTATGGGATTAATTAATTAATTAACTAAACTAAATAATTAGTTTTGTTTGAAGTTATTCAATCTCGGTAGAACAAAAACTCTACAGACTTAATTTAAAGTCTATAAGAAACAAAATTATACCGGTATTAACTTATTAAGCTTTTTGTGATAATAGCTATATTGAAATGAAATTTTTGCGTAGCAGAGGGAGGGAGGGAGTTATCGTGTACGAGTGATTTAGAATAATTATTTAGATTTTTACGCTTAATTGTACAAACTGATTAAGTCTGTAGAGTTATTGTTTGTTTGTTTATTTAAAGAAAAAAAAAATGTGTGATCTTTGTTTTAAAAGATTTTTTTTTGTTCAAAGTTTATTTGTGGGATTTTTATTTGTTTTATTATAACCACAATTGTCCCTCCTCATTGGAAGGTAAGAATCTGATGAGGCTAAAAAAACGCTTTGTTTTTATTTATGTAAATAGTCAATTATTAAATGTTCTGTACAGGAAAGAATCAATAGGACACAAAACCAATCTATTTATTGACAAAATATAGTAATATTAAATAAAATTTTAGAAAAAAAACGTGATGATTTTATGAATAACACGTTCGCCATTGATATTCAAATTTCCCGCTTAAATTTTCTTTATAGGTGGCAACACTGTTCAAGCTTGAAAAACAATTTCACTTGCTTTAATGGTAAAATTAAAGAGTCCTTCAATTTATTATTTTGGATTTTTGGTAATAAATAACAGCTTCATTTTAATTAATTCTATAATTAATGTTAATCATGATTTATTCTCCGTTATAAAGGTTATTTGATTGTTCAACGAGGTGGCGACACTGTCTTTACTGAACCGTGACTTTCCCGCCTCTTCACCTCCTTACGTACGGTCCAGTGCCAGACTTTAACCTTGTTAAAAAAAATCTAGTTCCGCATGTTATACAGGGGGAGTTCGTTCTCGTTCTCGTTCTCGGTTTCGCAACGTTTAAGTGTCGCGAAAATATATTAATTTTATTGCGATTGGTTGTAGTTTCAGTCGTTATTTAATCAACACCACATCAGGAAACAGAATTTTGGGTGAGTAACAGTTTTAGAAGTCTTTGGATATAAGGATATGTACGAAAAGTCGTAATGCAACCTTAAGCCTTGGCTTCGGTCTACCTCTTTAAAACCATGGGGACGGGGTCAAGACAAAACTTCCCTCGTTTTGACCGTAATATTGACAGTGTCAATTTGACACAGTTATTGGTAAGCCTTTGTGCACGGTGCACTTTGAATGCACAGTTATTTAGGCTGTTAAATAAGCGATTTAGGAAATTAATAAGAAAATATGCTAACTTTAATGTGAACTTTGCTGTCTATGCTTTGTAACTAAAGATATGGTAGATTTATTATTAGTATGTTGCAAATTTTTATGACATGAAATCAATCATAAAAAAATCTCTCAATTTCTGGCGATTAATCTTATTCACAAAAATATACAATGAAAAGAAAAGACTAGGAACCAACCCCCCATGGATATTAAGTTCCCCATTGAATAGTTTGAATGCCCAAGAACAAATGGGGCACTTTTTAATTCAAAAAATAAAAATGATAAAATCTTTAGAAAGAAAAGCCTGGATATTGTAAGTCGCACAGCTTAAAGAGCCCAAATATCGGAAAAATCCTTTAGTTTAAAGCACCTTTTGATTTATAGCAAATTGCAATTGATTTGGGAGACCAGATAATATCTAATCAGATCATATATGAGTTTCATTGTCATTCTCTTTACTATGAAGAGTAGCTTCTGCTACCTTTTGTTAAAAGACATAAAAAAAATCCGATTTCTTTTGTACCATTGAAGATGAAACTTCTTTTCTAGATTAGAGTTCTCCCTTTCTCTCGGTTTTTCACGAAAATGAATGACCTTTATACTTTCATCATCATTTTCTCTCTATGCTTTTTAGCTTTGGGAGAATTACGCAACAAAGTTTGCCCTTATTTTTTTTTTTTTTTTACTTTACTTTCTTCTAAGATTATCCGTAACAATCGGTTGGATTTTCAAGGGGGGGGGGGAAGGAAGCCAGAAGAAATACTTTTTAATTTTTTTTTCTTTATAAATTGACCTCTTTTAATTTCCCTTTTCACCCGGTTTCTCTTCTCCGCAATTTTAATTCATTTTTTAAGTTTTTTTCCTCGGTTTTTTTTCTAACTGAAAGTGATAAGTGTGTAGAGTATCATGGGATTTAAATGGAAGATAAAGTGCAATAATTTTAACCTTAGAATGTAGGCAAGAAGTGATATCTAGTTTATTAGGGAGATGGTATAAGATGCCGAAGTATTCGCGCGCCATAGGGAGCTAACAACTGGCTAGGGGGAAGAGACAGTCTGACGTCACGCAGCCCCTCTCTGGTTGGCATATTTGAGCGTAGAATACTATTTCCAACCATTAGGGGGGATGAAACTCCAGTAAGGGATAGAGGGGTGTGACGTTTCAGGGTCAGAACTGTTAGCTCACTATAGTCCCAGTCCCCCTTTCAAAATACCGGGGGGGGGGACGTAAAAGGAGGCCGGGCTATTTCGCCTCTCCTCAGTCGGAAAATATGACTGTAATTTTCGTCATTCGCGTCGCGCTGACGTGAGTTTTCAAGAACCAATGAGATGCTGGTTGTAATTTAGAGGCGGGGATATACTCCGGACCTACGTTATGTTTGGAATGGAGATGGAGATAAAGATAAAAATGTGGCGAATTTGTACCTTCTTCCTAATAAACTAGATATCACTTCTTGATGAAGGTAATTGTAATAGAATGGTGGGTTGTACGTTCATACTCCCTTTAATGGAAGGGAAGAAGGGGAGTTCCTCTTGAACTGTAATGTGTCTTAACGAGTTACAGGGTAAAATTATAGCCGCTGGTAATATACCTAAAAAGATAAGCCACTCGTTCCTAATGAAGTCAAACCACCACCACCTATGTTCGTTAAGACTGTCGAAGCCGTGATAATATATATTTTTTTTTTCCTTACTTTCTTTTCTATTGGACACGCTCCACGTTACCGCAGAAACAAACTTTATAAAATATTTGGAATTAAAAACGAGGTTAATAAGAAAAAAATAAATTGGAAGGAAACTGTCAATTTATCTTAACTAAGAGACTATACAGGGTGTTTCTGATAGGTCTGGTATAAATTAAGGGGGATATTCTTTGGGTGCACGATTTTGAGTCGAAAATGTAACTTCTATCTATGACATTTTGTTTTCCCAAGGGACACTGTTTTCGAGTTAAGATTGCATCCAGAGTATTTTATGGATGGCCCCTTAAATTTAATTAAGAAACCTAAAGACAATTATTTCTAATTTAATTAAGGGGTCATCCGTAAAATACTCTTTACAATCTTAACTTGAAAACGGTGTCCCTTATGTGGCAAAATGGAGATAGAAGTTACATTTTCGACTCAAAATCGATTTCCCAAAGAACATCCCCCTTAATTTATGCCAGACCTATCAGAAACACCCTGTATGTATGTTTTTTACAACCCATACTAAAGTCAACATTTTTCCAATTAGTCAACCAACCAAGAAATAATTTAATGCAAATATTTTTCAACTCATTTAAATATCGCGAGAAGCGAAAATAAACCTTGATTAGGAATTTAGAAGCGCGGATTTTCTTTTTTCTTTTTTTTGCTAATTTGCAAACAAAAGCTTTCTTCTTTTCTTCCATTGATGAAGTATAGAGAGGCTACGATACTTTTAGATGGTCATTAGAATTAACTATTCGGTATAGAAGCGACATCCTGGCAGGTTTTTAACGAATCCTCGAAGGTTGCTTTTGACGTCATACATTACTCTTGCCTAGCTGGCATTCTGTAAAGCCTAAATATTTTCCTTATGCCAGCGACTGTGTTTCCATTTCAAGAAAATCTTGTAAATAAAACTATCAACCCCAAGGTATCGATGATTTTTACCTTTTTTTTAAAAAAAAATAAAATACAACAGAAATTTGACCCATAAAAATAAGTATATTTTCAGTACTAAATTATCAAGATCTAAGCTTGCGTCATAGATATATCTTTGATTTATTTGTGTATGTTATATTGATTGATGAGATATTCAAATTTATTTTTTTTTGTACTTTCATCAGCCCGTAATATGTTACAGACTTTTCAAGGGAAGGTATAGACTAGTAGCACCCCATGTTATTTCTTCTAAGTCCTCAATACAGTCAAAGCTGGGAAACTTTAACTGCGATTACTTTATACCTGTCATTTTTCCCCCGTACCTTTGTTATTTATGTAGCTTACGTGACTGCCTGTTTAATTTCTTCGAGGCTATTTCTAAATAAAATACACTTGTGCCTTTAAGGCAGTTTTTTAATCAAACGCTGTCGTGTGAGATTTTTCAATCAAGTTTTAAATTTTGAGATAGAAAATCGTAAATATTGTCATAAGTTTATAAGATATGTTCCATAAGTATGATGCACTACCTATACTTCGTAATGCTAGAGACTCACTGTGAGTTCAGACCACCTAACTGTGGACAGCAAAGCCGTGTTAAACCCGCGTTAACAAATGGCATTGCGTATAGCATGCGCCCTCACACGTCTACCGACCGCAATTTATCGCCCAATTTTACTGGGGTCTGGTGGAAAGCTTGCGACACCCGCCATCAAAGCGCTAGTGTGAGGGGTTGCTCTGATCAAACCTAGCTCCCTATTCAGTTGCCTGTCCATGGTTAGGTGGTCTGAGCTGAGAGCTAGTTCGAGAACGACAAGCGAGAATTGACTACACTCGGTGGTTAATTTTTGCAGCCCATCTTATTATTTAGTTGCTTTTATTACTAAGCTTATGACAGCGCCTCACCAGGCGTCGCTTTACGAGAATCTGTGACGTTTCACCTACGTCACTTAATCATGACAAGCTTTCAGCAACCAGTAGCAAACTTACGGAACATATCTTATGAACTTATGATATTGTTCATAAACAAAATCAAATATGATTATTCTCGTTGTAGTTTTCATGTACCTTTGTTATAGTGTGCGTACCAGTGTTGCCAGTCATTTGTGATTGCAATTGAACCGCTTTCTACAACAGACTGAAAAGCCTGTAGTTGCGTTCGATTCGGATGAATTCAGTTCCGAACCTGCAGGTAATGAATGCTCTCGCAAATTACTGGCAACCCTGAAGCGTAGTTAGGAAGGAAATTTGTCTATCTCCATTAAATATACGATCACGTGACTGCGTTTCGCCCATGTGTTTAAGACCCGGGGACGTTGTTTGTTTTAAACCCTTAGTTTCAATGACGGAGAGAAACTTTGAATGTCGATTTACAGTCAAGAGATCTGTCCCGTGTAAATGACCTTTAAATTGATAAATGATGTCCATTTCAACTAAAGGGGTCATTCGCGTCCAAGTTCCTTCGGACGACACTCGAGAGTCAGTTGATTATAGTTAAGTTTTGGGGGTATTTGACAACCCTCTAAAAGCAACACGTCTAGGCTTCCAATTTCGCCCTTATAGCTCTTTAATATACATTTTGTCTCTTGAAGCTCAGATAGTTATTTGAAGTGGGATCTAGCCTTAAGGTTAAGGATAGCCAAATATCAAAGATTTCCCTCCCCCCATCTCTCTCTCTAATTACTTATCAGGTCCTTTAGGAAGGTGTCGGCTGAGAGACGGAGATCAATAGATTAAGACGTATGTCCTTCGTAGGTTGTTTACTCGTGTCTTAGGATGTGTTATTATTTCCCCAGTACCTTAGGTATTTGATAACTCATCCGAATCTTCAAACTATAGACAAAGGCTAATGGATTATGGACACTATACGTGGGTTAGGTTTTAAGGCGAAGCACTTGGAAACTTGTACCCCTATTGGACGCCTAGAGACGGATTGGTCCAATAGGGGTAGCCCCCCAGTGCTTCGTGGGAGAGCCTAGCGCGTAGTGTCCATTATGGAAACTTAATATTAATTAAAGAAGGTACAAGAAATTAAGTTTCCGTAATGGACACTACGCGTTAGGCTTTCCCGCGAAGCACTGGGAGGCATCCCTATTGGACGAATCCGTCAGGTGTTGTTAGTATAGGCGTCCAATAGGGAAACATGGTTCCAATTGATATATTCATTGTTTATACCAGAGTCCTGCATGGGCTTTCCACGTTTAAAAATTTTACCGGGCCGGACCGGGTCGGGTTTTTCAAATTTTGGAACGTAAGGAGCCGGGCCGAACTTGATTCTCATTTAATCCAAAATGCAAATGAAAGCTAATTTAAATGAGTATAAGCTTCTAAGGACAAATGTGACAATCAATTATCAAAAGAAATGAATTATACACGACGCTAAAGCATATATGAATTCAATTCATTGATGTTATGTAAAAAATATAAGAACTTCAACTGCACTACGTGTAACGGGCCGGGCCTGTTAAATTCATGAAATGTGTCGGGCCGGGTTTCAAGATGCTAAATCCCGGACTGGGCTCTGATCGGGCCTGAAAAACTCGGCCCGTGCAGATCTCTGGTTTATACGCTCTTTCGATTAAAACACAAAATATTTTAGCACAGTGTATCCATTTAAGCAGTCATGTGGAGGAAACTTACCTCTCCTTTTGAAAACGATACATTATTTATTCTCACCAAACATAACATTTGACATTTGGTTCCTCCGTCTGTAGAATTTTTATCATTTTGGTATACCAGACGTTATGTTATAAAAGGGGTAAATAATAACCTCAAATAGAGATAGATCCCTCAGTCCACTAGAGAGGGGCTTTCCTTTTGATCCTATTTTATCACGCTATAGTAATCGTTAAACGATTTTTATTACGTACCTTTTTTTCAACCCATATAAAGTTCTAAGGGTTATACTGTATTTTTTTTTATAACCGAAGGTATGTTAACTTTCCGTGGTAGCCATACCAGAATGAGATCACGTTTTTCGTAAAGGTCACAATGTTACTGAGGTTACCCCTTTTGATGGGTATGAAAAAAAAACGAAATAAATATTTAGGGTTCCATATCGTGACCAATGTGGATTCAATTTATCGTGTATCTCTTTTTCGAGTTGGCCGTAGATTTCTAAATGAAGTTATACGTCACCTATATCGAAAAAGGTCACGGATAGGTTCCTAGAGAGTTAGGAAAAGCGTTTCCTGGTTTTCGGTAAAACCAGTTGGAAAACAAATTGTTGAATTTATACGGTTTATGGGGAGAAAACTGTTGAATAGGGTCCCTTTCACTAATTATCGTATAGAATTTCAATTCAAATGTACCGTCTTTCCATGAAATACAGGGTGTGTTCCATTAAGGATGGTTGGTAGAAGCGAAGTATAGTCGGTTCGATGGGCGATTTTTGAGTCGAAAATGTAACTTCTGTGACATTTTGCTTTTAAAGGCCGACTTCCAACGAACTGAAAACCGAATATCGAGACTAACGATGGAGGTTACTGTGCCGATTTTTGAATCCAAACTGAAGTAAAAGTTGGAAGGGTTCTATATAGCTAAATAAATCCGTTCAATATGGATCTACTGTTCTAGGGAATTGAAGATTAGCAATAGAAATCATTTGATAAATGTTTACCTCCCGAATCTTCGCTTCAATGCCTCTGAAGGAGTTTCTCAAGTCACTAGAGCAACATAGCTCCGGCTTTCAGTTAGCTAGAACCCTTCCAACTTTTACCTCAATGAGGATTCAGAAATCGGTGCAGTGTCGCTCCATTGTTAGTCTCGATGCTACAACCCTTTTTGTTGAAAGTCGGCCTTTAAGGGGTGATCCGTAAAACACTCTAATCATAACATGTAAGCGGTGTCCCTTAGGCAAAATGTCATAGAAATGCATTTGGCTCGACAACTGTACTTGTACTTCGGTCCTACCACCATCCACCCTTTTTGAACTACCCTTCAGTTCATTCATATTAAATTAAATCTGCCTTGTAATTCTATTTCTCAACGTCTTGTAAACTCACTGTAGCTATCTCTTTGATATCACTTACCATAGCAACCCGTACTTCATGATGGCACAACCGTCCGTGTCTTAAACCTAAAAGGAGCCTGTGGCTTTGAAGTCCCGTTTTAGCCCATTGCTCAAGAGTGAGCGGGACGACTACCTTTAACTCGATTATATTCTCGCTCGACGAGCAACAACATTTCTGTATTCTGGTTCTCATGAATTTTTAATCGGTCTTTTGGGATAGACTGACTCTCCCTCATCATTCAAAAGCTCTCCTCTCCTCTTACCCTCACCCTCTCTCTCTCTGTTCTGGTCTTGCTTGCTTGCTATAGAACACCACTTTCCACACAGTACACTGGACTAACCGAAAACGAACCCAGAACCCAGGTTTCTGGCTAGGGCCCAAGGAGTTTTATAATAGGAAATCCTGTAGCTATCCTAGCTAGACCTTAGGAAGTGTATGATAATGGCCGCCAGTCAGCGGATATGTCGGGCCCACGAGCTCCGGAACAGATCCTGAAGGTTTTGGGGGGAAAATAATTCCGCCCTTAATCTTTGAATAATGGACTTTCAACATAGTACACGCGCGTCGCTGCTTTACTATGGAAACGGACGCCCAATCCAGAGCGTTCGTTGTCTGTGATATACAGTGTGGTAGAGATCGGACCAATTCTTATTTTGTTGTTAATTGATAATTACTGGAGATGTTGCTTGTTTCTAATTGTACACAATGACAGTTTCGTAACTCTGTATAGTTTAGTTTGAGAGGCTAACTACCCAGCGTAATCGGTGTACACACTGTACTTTTGATTGTACTAAAAGGGATTACGCGTAATGTCTGGCAGACCTGCTATAGGAAGAGTACAAGTTTCCAATTTTTGGCGGAAAACGTGGGGGATGGAAATATGGCGGATAGATGGATAGGCCTATAGTCCATTTCGATCTAACTAAGAGGGAAAGACACGGGGGTAAAAACTTCGCCTTCCATCTCGCTTTTTGGCGCCTGCGCTGTTGTCTTTTTGTATCATGAGAGTTCGCAGAGAAGGCAGTGTATCAACCAGGGTTGCCTACCCACCTTTTTTACATCGAGAAGGTCTATTGACAATGGTAAAATTGATTACTATAATCCGTAATCGGTTTACTGGGAACCTGAGAGTGATTATTATCTCCTCGATTTTAGTATATTTCTTCCGTCGACAGTATCGCGATTGTTTGGTCTGATCTGTACCACACTGGCTGGTGTACTTCCACCTGTGAATCCTCGAATGAATTCTTCCTTTAACTTAGAGCCGAGGAGAAAGAAGTCCAAGTTGCTTTTGCCATTTGTGTTGTTCTTCTTCTGGCAAGCCGTAATATATATATGCTATCATATATATATATATATATATATATATATATATATATATATATATATATATATATAGTTAGTTCCTGGGCAGTTTTATTTATTCGAGATTCGCGTGTATCGCCTCGTGCTTAGTCTCAGAACCTTTTATTATTAGCTTCTTATATTTGGCCTTTTTCGTGAAATATTTGAGAAAAGGTTCGTCACGTTGCTTGCCTTGGCTCCAAGCCATTCATTTTTGTATATAGGCCTATATGTACGAAATTTCAGCCCTCCTCGTTAATTTTCATTGTTTTACGTTACATTCCAACAATTTTGTAGCTGGCAGCCCAGTTAGGAATGGTCTATTTTTATTTCTCTTGGGTTTTAAGATGCTCGGCCTTTTAGGGCTGATAGATCATTCCACTTTGCTTTCAAAGGAATCAATGGCATATAGGCTGGAGTTTGGTTATTTTCCTCTTGCTAATAGGCAACGCTAGACGGACCCCCAGAGTTCACTATACACTCGGGAGGCTAGCTGACTCACACTGCCTCTAGCGGTTCTTCTTGGCGCTAGGGATATAACCTAAGAAGGCGCCCCCACCCCTTTTCTGTGAAGTTTGCTTCTCTTCTGTAATTAATTGAATGCTCTATATCAATTTTCTCATAGAGGTATTTTTTGGTTTTTGCGATGTAGCCTGTAGAAATGATGTGAATGTTCTTTAACGGAAAAATTCGGGCTTAAATTTTAATCATTAGTTACTGCTAAAAATCCTTGAATCGAATACTAATTATTCTCAAATTTGCATGGGTAATTAACTAATAGTTTTTGACTATAACAAACCCTGGGTGGGGACATTGCCCCCGAAGAATATTGCTTCACTGTTAAGCAAGCACCATTTTATAACTGCGAAATTTTGGGGCAGATTGAGAAGAGTTCAATAAAGAACAATAATTAAACTACTTCAAGCAAGGTACTGTTTAGGGATCATTGATAGACCAGGTAAATCACTAGCCTCGCTTGCTTAACTGGGAAGGAATCTCCCAGGGGTAATGTCCGCGCCCAGGGTTTGTTAATTAAAAGCTAATAGCTAATTTAATTACCCACATGTAGATATGAGAATTATTAGTTGTTGATTCTAGCGTTTTTAGCAGTAATTAATGACAAAACCTCTACTCTTTTCTTCAATTATGGGTCTAGAATAGAACGTTCTTTACAGGGTTGATGGCCAGGAGTTCGCCTCCGTCTAAACCTTGAGAAGAACTGAACTGAACTAAACCACTTCTAATGAAACTTAACCCTAGTATTTCTGATGTCACCAATGTAGTTTGTTCAAATTCGCTAAAGATTTAACAAACAACTCTTTCAATCAAATATATAGCAGTTATGAATGATTTATGCCCAAGAAAATTTTACCTCAAATCTTTCATTTAACAATCAATATCTAGGCTTTTGATTTGAACCCCAAAATGAACTCTTAATTCAGTCCCTGGGTCGTCTAACTTTGGTTTGGTGACGGTCTGATTCCAATAACTGATTCAATTACGCAGTTACAATCAGGAATGGTAGCCTAGTGGTCGTCTCTCCTCCTCTTCCTCTTTTCTGGCTTTTAACAAATTGATAATCGACCGCTATACTCTTTCAGCGGCCTAACTTCACTGTTGCCAAATTCCCTATATTGTAAAGTTGAATTGTCTGTCCGAATTTGCTTCACGTCCAAGCCACTAATGGTCTATGGGGGCTGTAATAATGTATCCAAAAACTTTCGGGGGTCTTTATTATTTTTAGATCCAAGATCGTTTCGTTTCCACGCTTTTTCCCTGGCCTTTTAATTCCATTGAGTGTTGCTAAAATAATTCCACGGATAACCAACCTCCCTATCTTTGAAAGATTCGTGTTTCACGGGCTTTGATTTTTGGTGCCCCGCTCCCTTAACCGAATTAGATTGCTTCTCCCTTTATTTTTCCTCCCTGGCCTGTCTTTGTCGTGTTATACTCAATTTCAAATAGCTAAGCCTTGGTGAAAGGATTTAAAAATAAAATCGAAACACGTGACCGTAGTGGCGGGAAAGTGCACTTGTAGTTTTTGCACCATTTGGATAGATATCATTAGATTGCTTCTCCTTATATCGTTCCTTTGTCTTTTCCTGTTATAGACCTACTACTTTCAAATATAAATAATCTGATAAAGTGGCGGGAAAAAGCACGTGCCGTTTTTTTGGCGCCAAATCATTAGGGGAGTTTAATTCGCCAGTCGTGAACTGTTTAATGAATTTTTGGAATTCATTCCTTATCTACGTCACAAATAACCCCGAATTCTCGACCTTAGCTGACGTCAAATTGTTTATGAGTTCATAAACAGTTCTCATGTAGTGAATCCAAACTTGTTCGGTATTGAAAATTTCGGGCGAATTATTTGGCGCGGGGGATGGTTTTAGAATAGTTCTTCCGGCACTTGTACTAGTTTGCAGAATCAGTTCGGGACTGGCTTGTAATTTTCACCTATAGTAGGCGGACTGTGTGTAGGCCTAATAAAGGATTTGGTTTCCATAGCGACGAGCGAGTATATGGATCCCTACTTGATGATGACGTCAGCAATAAGATAATTACTTCGTTGCAATAGACCTAAAGCGTTTGGTCTTAATAGCTATACATTGTTGTTTCGCTGTGGAGGTGGTGTCACTTATTCTATCATATACTTCCAGAGTATTTTGTACCACTAAATAGAAGATCCCAAGTATTTAGCATCGTTGTGTAGAGGACAATTTGAGCTGTCACACCCTAAAGGGATTTCATTTGTTATTTTTTTTTTAGCTCTAGGCCTACTTGTGGATTTGTTGTCACTTCCGATGTATTTTGTATCACCATATGGAAGACAATGTTTGTTATTTCGTGTGGTTTAGATTTAAGTATTTAGCATCGTTGTGTTGAAAACAATTTGAGCTGTTACACCCTAAATGGTTTTCCTTGGTAGTGTTTAAGGTATTTAGTTGTGACATTTCAAAATTTGAGTTATGTCTCCATCTCGTTCGTTTCTTTCCATACATTAGAATGAAGTAGGACCAAGAAATTAAACAATTTTGTCGCGTCTTTCTTGGCTGTCTGTCAAGCAGGGTTTTCCCCTCACCGATCAAATGGGATTTGTAATCATCATTCAAAGATTCATTAAATCGTTCTTCTTTTTTTATTATTCGTCCCCGATTTTAAACCACATGAATCGTTCATCCATACTAAATTACGTATTCCCTTATCTCTTTACTATAGACTTGGACAGAGTAGGCCAGGCCTAACCCTTATCATTTTAATATGAAAATTACTCGAAATTGCCTTATTAATTCAGCAAACGAAACTAAAGAAATAGATAAAATTACCATTAATTTACGACAGGCAAGAAGAAGTGTAAGGGGTGTTTCTGATAAGTCTGCCGTAAATTAAAGGGTGTTTTCTTGGGGTCAAACTGAGTGGAAAGTGTCAAAGGTCATGATGGGGGTCTACAATATATTTAGTTACGGAGATGTGGGCTCCCAAACATTGATTGGCCCCTAAAACAAAGGAAAAATAGTCATACATATGGAGTCTTCAATCTAAGAACGTTATTGAACCTTTATCTAAAGAAAAAGCGTTATCTAGTTAATTACTAGGGAGAAGGTATAAATTCGCCACATTTCTAGCTTTATCTCCAGTCCGAACGTAGATCCGGGGTTAATCCCCGCCGCCTCTAAATTACGACCAGCATCTCAGTGGTTCTTGAAAACTCACGTCAGAGCGACGCGAATGACGAAAATTAAGTATTTTTCGACTGAGGAGAGGCGAAATAGCCCGGCCTCCTTTTACGTCCCCCCTTATATTTTGAAAGGGGGACTGCCTGGACTATGGCGCGCCATTACTTAGGCATCTTATATCTTCTCCTTAGTAAACTAGATATCGCTTCTTGTTTTGACCTACCCATAAAACGTACCATTTAATTTACGGCAGACTTATCGGAAATACGCTGTTTACCTTCCGAACCGTACCGTTTATGTTAACTTTTTACGGTTTTATTATTTATTATAAAGGTTAAACTAAAAAGGCCAAGGCTATTTATACAGTATACTTAACCCTTTCCCTATAGCTGTTAATATTCAACATCGTCATGTCTTAAAACCCGTTTATGATATCAGGTGTTTTAATTTTTTCATAAGATATATTGTATTCCATCAACTTAATTGAATGTATGTAACTCTATCCTATAACCGTTGTTTAAACTGTACCAAATTTTCCCTTTTCCCTCTAAGCCTATATAGGTAGGACCTGCATTAATCAATTAAGAGGATTTATTGAAAGTTATTTTAGGCCTAAAATAGGCCAGACTATTTAAGGATTTTTATATATGTCCCCACTTTAGGTCACCCAGTGAAAAGAAACAAAACTAGAAGATAGATAGTTTATTTTGTTAATGCGAGGGTATTTTTAGAGTTAGCCATGGAAAGATATTAGAGAGTTTAAGAAATATTCTAGAATGTGAGCATGCCTTTGAAATTTTGAATTTCGTTAAGCCTAAGCCATAAAGCACGGTTTTCATGGGACCGAATTATGGAGTTAGAATATGCAACGGATTTTCATGCAAAAGAAAGTGGGCACAACATTAATACGACTCCAGTTGACGTCTGCTCAATCGTCTGCTTTGTTTACTGTAGAAATATGATGAAATATCCAACGTACAAATGAATGTCGTGTGCTTTAGGCCATGGGAGGATTGGAGGAATGAACAATATACTATTCTCCTTATGTATAAACGTTGCATCATTCATGATGTTATACTATCCAGGCCTATGATTGGCTGTGGAAAATTAAGAGTTAGTTCCTGCTCACGCGAAAAGGTTCCCACTTTTCGTTTCGTTTCGTTTTCGCTCCATTTTGCCTCGATTTTTGCCACCCGTGAAAACCGGCCTTTATGTGAATGAAATATATTTTAAAAGCACGTGGGTATTTTTTGCGTCAAAACTGTATAGAGATTTGTGTTTGGAACGCAGTCAGTTTCTTAAACTTTCTATCGCTATCCTTGCAAGGGTAAGAATGGAATTTGTGTAATTTGAATATTTTGGGTGGACATTCGCGTCGTCGTTATGGGAGTAAATATACTTCCCCAACTGCTGCTGGGCTGCTGGCTAACTAATTAAATTCATTGCTTCGTTAGCATTTTTGTCGTAAACATTAGCGATTACAAAAATTTCGTGGGTTGAACTTGTGCGTACAAGGGAAGGGAAAATATTGTGATTATAATTAAAAGAGAATCGTTGCGTAGTTTTGTAATTTTAACTTTATATCCATTGAATGTTTTTGCATAAAATTTACTAGAGACATAGATTGATAGGTTCTATTAATTGCTAGAGCTTCAATAATTTTAGTTTTGCAAATTACAATTTATCGCGTGTAAAATGTTTGGTAAACCGAATATCTCCAGCACTTGTTGATGTAGACAAGGATGATGGGGGAAGGATGCGTAATCTGAGAGAAATCGACGCTCTAACTGTGGAACGGCTCAGGTCCGGTGGGACGCTAGAAAATGCAGAGGGAGTATACGGAAAAATGGCGGGCGGTCTTCCTGATTGGTCTGACGTATCCGCCCGCCATTTTTCCGAGTATTCCATCTCCATTTCTAGCGTCAAACCGAGTCGTTCCACAGTTAGCGTGCCGATCTCCCTTAGATTACGCATCCCCCATCATCCTTGTTGTATAGACCAAAGTATTTGATATCGTTTCAAAGAGGACAATATCCTCTTTTGCAATTGTCCGGGGCTAAAATATAATTTGGTGTTTGACCAACCACCTAATTATCTCAAGACGAAACATCCTGTGGTATATGAACAACAAAGACTTAAAACAGTAGAAACCAAATTTGGTGGACGGGCAACTTTAAAGCCCTTTCAAACGTCTTTGCGTCCACATACCAATCAACGTTCCATCGTAATTTATCTTACTATATCAAGCAGACGATGCTTTTAAAAAAGTTCTGTCTGCTCTATCATCCACCTTAGCGTTTTATGACGTCAATCCAAATGAATTCTTTTACACTGTCTCTATTGTAGTGCCAACTTATTCCATCGGAATTGAGAAGGGATTCTTCTTCTTTAATGAATATTCAGTTATTGTTTATATAGATGACGCAGAAAGTAAGAGGGATAGAAAAAAGATTAAGGGAAACTTTTAGGATTTGGTGAAAGCGTGCGATCTTTTCTTTTTCTATATGAAGAAGCTTAAACGTTAAATCCTTAACAATAATAAGGGAGTATGTATACGTCTTTATACAGTTTTCATAGGGTGCCTGAAGGCTAATAGAAAAGTACTTTCCCAGAAAAGAATAGTTCAGTTCACGAAAATAGACCTAGTTGCGTCAAAAATAGGGGAACCAAGGCTTGACCGGGAATACATCCATGAAGCCAATAGGAATCATTGTGCAGCCGTGTTTTCTCAACGTACCCACTGTCCCAGGCGGGTTTTATGGGAAGAGCAATAGACTAATGGTTATCTATGACGAATTTTGCGTCACGAATAATCTATTTCGCTGCGCGTTGCACCTGACCTCCCGTTGCTATCTATATCTATATAAATCAATCTGATAATCAACGCCCAGCCCAAACCGCTTGACTTAGATGGCTGAAAATTGGCAGGAACGCTACTCATAAGTAGGAGGCGCGTACTAAGAATGATTTTTCCAATCCGCCGCCATCTTAATAAAGTCCGCGCGTTTCAACCGATTTCACAAATATTTAGTACATTGGTTTCCTTAAACCTATAGACGGGCTGAATGGTTTTTTGAGTTCGATTTGTTGCCACCTTTTTAAATGGCGGCCAGAAATTTAAAAACCCTTCTTTATGAAAAGTAATTAAAAATGTCCCGACGGGCAACGCCGAGTGCCTTCGCTCCTAGGGTGCTACAAAAATATTAGTCCACAGTAAAATCTACCCATTCTTTATATCATTTTGATGTAAGTTCTTATTATACGCGAGCGACGCCGCGGGTAACAGCTAGTCAACCAATAAAATCACAGTTAGATAGACGTCAGAATTATGTGACGGGATAGTAAGTTCTCAAGCCCGGCCTACAAATGCCGTGTAGAAATAAACATGGGATATATAGGAGTACACAATGATTCCTTTTAGTTGTATGTGTTCCTGGCTTGGCTTTATTAGCTCCTGGGAGTGTAGGTAGAGCCTGTGGGGGATTTTAGCTCGGAAAGTCAAAGAACCTTACCCTTTGTTGACGATATGTACTTAGCGCCTTTTTTTATTTATTTATTTTTTTTTTAAAAAAAATGACATCCCCAAGTTATTATTTTTATTTTTTTCTTCCCCCTTGTATTGTATGGCGATTTTTATCTGCAGGGCCTTTTTATAACAGGGTTCATGTATATATGGAAAACTCTGTAAGATTGGCTTTTCCAGAGTGTTTAAAAAGAAGCCGTAAGGGACTGGAAGCCCGGAAGAGTATCCTGGAATCCCTGTTTATGTAGACACTAAACACTAAATAGTCTTATCTGCATGATGTTTTTTTTATAAACTATTTTTAACGACTTTCAATGTCAATAAAACTGTGCTTAATTGTTATTATTAGGACGTTCTTTACAGGCTTAATGGCTAGGGGTTTGCCTACGTCCGTCCCAACCTAGAGCAGAACCCAACCGCTTCTAATGAACCTTCCCCCATAGTGTTACTAATAGGGAACACAACAAATCGTGAATGTGCGTAAACAAACATACATACATATATGCAAACAAACAAACGCTGAATCAGGAAATTTATTAGAAGTACATTTTAAAGCTTAATTGGGAATATCTGATATCAAGAAGTTATATCAGTATCTCAGAGAGAAGGTATAAGATGCCTTTGTATTCGCGCGCCATAGTCCCAGTCCCCCTTTCAAAATACAAGGGGGGACTTAAAAGGAGGCGTCGGGCTATTTCGCCTCTCCTCAGTCGGAATATATGACTGTAATTTTCGTCACTCGCGTCGTCGCGCTGACGTGAGGTTTCAAGAACCAATGAGCTGCTGGTTGTAATTGAGAGACGGGGATTAACTCCGGACCTACATTTGGACTGGAGATAAAGCTGGAAATCTGGCGAATTTATACCTTCTCTCTGAGATACTAGATATAACTTCTTGCTGATATCAGGAAAATAGTTTTTTGGAAATTTCGTACGAACCCTGTGTAAGCTTCTTATAACGTCTTAGTAACGATCCAGAACATTTTTTTTCTTTCTTTTGATATTTTATTATTCTTTTGTATGTGTCCTCAGAGGCCTTCTACTGAAAAATTTAGACCTATAAATATACCGGAAAATAGCCAATTTCGTAGCGCGGAAAATATATATTGATCAAAAAACGTCTTCCAATTGCCTACCATCATGCTAGCTAGGGTTTAATCTCTCTTGGATTAAAAACACTTCAAGATTATGACAGATGTAGGCCTAGCTCTTAAACTTCTAAACCATATTTCCTTGGAGTTCTTTTTTAGCTCGTATAAGCAATTTTTTTCAAAAAAGCTCACTTCATTTCCTAAAATTCCGAGGTGGGACTCACTACTCAAACGTTTTTACGCTTCGTTGATTACCACTTTTGAGTCTCGAAAATATTCCACTAGGAATAAATACAGTTACTAGGAGTTATTGTGCACTCTTATATCTCGTGTTAATTACTATGCGGGTTTTGTGGGCCGGGCTTGAGTATTTTCCGTCACGCCTCGTAATTCTGACGTCTTTCTACGCCTTGGACTTGCATTGGTTGGTGGTAGTAACGCGAGGTATGGTGCGCCCGCTAGGTCCAACGCTCAGCGAGATAAATTATTCGCTAGGTCAAATTCGTCATAAATTATGATTAGTCTAGCTCTTAACACATAATCCACCTAGGTACGTTGAGAAAATGGCTACTCGGATATAAATATTAGCACGATTTAATTTCGAAAAATTGCAAGTGAAACATTGGCAACCAGGAATCGATTCTCACGGTTTATCCACCTTAAGTTAATTCCTCCTCTTGTGTCCATCCCCTCGTAAAATTCATCTGGGTGTCTTCTTTCTTTCTATTACTGGGGGTAATACGCGGGAAATATTGGCGCGGAAAATGTCTTCGTCACGTGTTCTTAAGCGCTAAATTCCCTTGCTCGAAAGACGCGCTTTTAAATCGATTAATCGAAGAGGTCCCGCTCTCCTCCCGCATACTCGTCCCATTTTTGCGCTTGTCGCGAGCGCGAAATGGAAAAGGGTCCAATGCGCTCGTGGTTGCTTTTAAAGGAAAGGGTTAACGCCAAGAAATTTTTATTTCGTTTTTTATTCGTAAGGGTGTATGAAATAATGAATGTTTCTAATTGGAACTTTGCCTCTATCTACAATATTAAATAAGATACGAGCAATTAAGTTTCTTAAAGAATCCTAAACTTTAGGCCTAAGGCCTTTGCCGAATGACGTCAGAGGTCTATAAAACCGTATTAAACCTTGGAGGCGAAGGTGAGACGGAGTAGAAATCTCTGTACCCTTATCTCCCGGCATCCTCAGCGTTTTGGTAGGGTCGTACGACACGAATACGTCCACAATGCCCCCTGTATTTTAAAAATAGAAGCCTATTTCATGAGAACTAGCTTATATTTTTAAATAGCGCTAGGTGGCAGCTCTTAACAATCCCATACTAAAAGTAGGGGCGTGCGCAAGGTACTCTGTTGAATTTGTTTGACGCAAATAGAGAGGTTTCAGATGGGATAGTAGTACGTCACAACCCTCCAAAGTTTCACCGCTGTTCTGGTAGCCATATTGGGTGGTCTCAGCTTCATTCTTTCTTTAAACCCACCAATATGGTAGCGTAAATTATGTCCTCCAACTGAAAGCTCTCTATGGCCCACGAACATTTCTATTCCTACAACTCATCCTCTCTCTTCCACGATGGAACGAATCTGTCAGGTGATACTAGTCGTCCAATGGAATTTTATAGCCCTCTTTCGTCATCCCCGCAGATAGGCCTAACGCGTAGGGACAGGATCAGTATGAAAACGTAATTGCCCGTATCCAGCTCTTCAATATTGTAGATGGTCATGCCCGGTTCCAATTCTAGTTTTTGGGAATTTTCCTTTAAAGGAGAAAATGGCCTACTATAGGATAGAGTACTGTCAAGTTTATAGCCTCGCGAGACTGCCTATGATACTCCTCCTATCTATGTAGAACTATCAAGGAACAACAGGAATCTTTACTTCTCATACGTGAATATTGAAACCGTTTCAGGCTAACTATGTCAGGAACATGCAGTTATGGTCAGATAAATGATATGGAAGACGTATAATGGACCTATTACAGAGTCCGAATCTTTGGCTAAAAAGGTCATTAATACTTGACGGGGATACGAAATTTTGGGACGGAAAACTAGATGGAAAGGTCAGGGAATAAAGTAATTGTAACCAAACCAAGGGTCAGGATATGTTCGGGGAATCAAATAATCAGAACCAAAGGGTCAGGATATGTTCGGGGAATCAAATAATCAGAACCAAAGGGTCATGATGTGTTCGGGGAATCAAATAATTGGAACCAAAAGGTCATGATGTGTTCGGGGAATCAAATAATTGGAACCAAAGGGTCATGATGTGTTCGGTAAATCAAATAATTGGAACCAAAGGGTCATGATGTGTTCGGTAAATCAAATAATTGGAACCAAAGGGTCATGATGTGTTCGGTAAATCAAATAATTGGAACCAAAGGGTCATGATGTGTTCGGTAAATCAAATAATTGGAACCAAAGGGTCATGATGTGTTCGGTAAATCAAATAATTGGAACCAAAGGGTCATGATGTGTTCGGTAAATCAAATAATTGGAGGTCATGATGTGTTCGGTAAATCAAATAATTGGAGGTCATGATGTGTTCGGTAAATCAAATAATTGGAGGTCATGATGTGTTCGGTAAATCAAATAATTGGAGGTCATGATGTGTTCGGTAAATCAAATAATTGGAACCAAAGGGTCATGATGTGTTCGGTAAATCAAATAATTGGAACCAAGGGGTCAGGAAATCAAATAGTTGGAACCAAAGGGTCTGGAAATCAAATAATTGGAACCAATTGGTCGGGAAATCAAATAATTCAAACCAAAAGGACGGGAAAAGTTCTGGGAATAGTAAAACTAAACCCAAATAGATCAAGAAATTTCAAGGAATCCTCAAATGATCCCAAATGGTCGAGGAATTTCAGCGAATCTTAAAAATGAAACTAAAAGGTCGAAATAAGTCTAAAGAAGAGTGTTTGATTCTGGAATATAGCGAAAACATCTTTAGAATTAAGACAGTATACGTAATTTTCTTGCGAGAATTGAGTAAACTTTTTGAAGACGCCTATACGATAATATCCTCTTCTTTTATGGGTGAAGAATCTCTTTCTCTTCTCTTGTCTCTCGTCGATCGATGTTGGTTGGGGTTGGGATCGGTTCCATTTAATTCCGCCCAGTCCGCCCTATCTACCATGCAGGCACGATGACCAGCCGCTATTCCCTTCTATCCTATCTTACAAGGGGGCTTACTTCCAAGTAGCAGCAGCGGCCTCAAAAAGGGACCGAATTGCGTGGCGTTGTAGAAAACGATCTTTTAGAACTGTCCCGATGAAAAGTTAAGGAATTTTTCAAAAGGATAAAATCCTGAAAATCTTCCTTCCACTTCTTTCTCCCGCTTTTTTCCGCTCATGATTCTTCTACTCCATTTATGGTCAAGTTACTTCTTCCGTACCAACTAAAACTATGTTTTCTATACAGAGATTGAATTAGATTTTCTCTCTCGCTCTCTCTTCCTCTGGAAAAGGGGTGGTTACATTTTAGACCCCAACTATAGCTCTTTTGGATTTGTTACTTCGTTCTCTCTTTCTTTTTACCAACTCATCTTTCTCTAATTGAATTTATATTGTTTAGTCACCTGAAAAGTGACCGTTATAGGTTTTGGTGTCCGTCGGTTTGAACTTTGAACTCGCGTTGTGCCCGTGATGAAAGTTGGGTTAATAACTGAAGAACATGTTATACTACAACGTTGTATTACGCTCACTAGACTCGGGGAGATTAATTTTAGATGGTTTTAAGCCTAATTTTAAATTTTGTGAATTGAAAATAACGTATAATCGTTTTTTTTTTTCAAAATCTTACGGCATGCTTAATTAGGGGTTATTCATAAAGATGAAATGTTATGGGTCTAGAATAGAACGTTCTTTACATTTTGAGTTCGACTCTGTCCCGCAACCTTTGAGTGGAACTCAACCAAAGCACTTCCAATGAATCTTTCCCCTAATGTTACTGAAATCAACCGGAGCCTCCGAAATGAACTAGACCCATGCGTGTCGCGAAGCGAGAATATTTAGTTCGCCGTGGTTTTACGCTTGGGGGCGCTTATATTACCGTAAAATAAACAAAGTTCAACCCCGTGACCCTCTCGACTGTATTTGGGCCAAGGTCGCGGATTGCCAGTATACGTTTTTATTACTCTTACTGAATTATTTTAATTGAAATAATTTATTTTGTTGTCATCAATACAATCTAACCTAAGGATTCAATAAAAAGTGAATAGCCCCAAAAACATTTACGTTAATTTTAGGATGAAACTTTTCTCTATAATAAAAATTTTATGACTGACCCCTAAAATATCAACGATAATTTAAGGAAGACCCCTGTCACAACGGTAATATAAGCGCCATCTCGTACACATATATGGTGAAAATATTTTCCTTAACAAACTGGGTATTTCCCCACATAAAATTTGACATGCATGGGCCTAGTTCATTTCGGAGGCTCCGAATCAACCAACGCGGTTAAGTCAGATCAAATTCGGAAATTCATTAAGATAAAACAAACAAGCCACTTTCTGAAATATATTTAAGGGTAATTGAAACAAATTGGGAAAGCCTATATTGGCAAATGGCACTCCCATTAGTAATATCAAGAAGCGATATCTGGTTTACTAGGGAGAAGGTGTAAGAGGCCTAAATATTCGCGTGCCATAGTCCCAGTCCCCCTTTCAAAATACAAGGGGGGGGGGACGTAAAAGAAGGCCGGGCTATTTCGCCTCTTCTCAGTCGGAGAATACGTAATTTTCGTCATTCGCGTCGCGCTGACGTGAGTTTTCAAGAACCAATGAGATGCTGGTTGTAATTTAGAGGCGGAGATTAACTCAGGACCTACGTTCGGACTGGAGATAAAGCTGGAAATGTGGCGAATTTTTACCTTCTCCCTAATAAACTAGATATCACTTCTTGGTAATATATACCATTTTTTTTTTTTTGAGCAAATAGTTTTTATCTCAATTTGGGTAGGCATTTGCGCGCGTTTTATCTTCTTTCTTGAGATTTGAAAGGATTTCTTTCAAGATGTTCTACGATAAATCTTTACCTTTCAAAATAAAAACACGAGTATAAAAAGAAAGAAATCTAACTTGACCCAGATGGGTCCAGCGTTATACTGGAAGGATTAGACTTCAATATTTCCCGTGTCTCATCTTCCACTTCGCATCCCTCCCGAAGGCGATAATAGCCTTCTTTTTGCTTTGCTTTATGCTCAGTATCTTTTTTTCACCCGGAATATGTACTGGGGATAAAGGCTATAAGGCTTTTGCGTTCGAAAGGGTGTTGAATTTTAATGGTGGATAGCTTTGGGATATGGTGCCTCTTTTGGCCCCTTTTTACGATTCGCGAAATATAATAGGCTATTTGATTATATCCTCCGGATGGAATGTCAAACAAGGTTTTAGTGTAAAAATCAGCTCCTTCTATACTGAAAATACGTTGTCAAAAAATATTATATGACAGTGAAGGGTATATGCTGAAATATAGGGGGGGGGGGGGGTTCGACTGACTGTTTTTAAAGGGAAGCTGGAAGAAATGACCCCAAGTATATTTGGGGACTGTTCACACTCTATACAGGTCTTAAACTATTGCCCTACTCCTATAGTGTCCATAATAATAAAATGGTCAACCATGGTCTGGGGAATGGGAATTTAGTCCTTGGGTCCAGTATTGTACTAAGGTCTGGTCCACCTCCTTAGTTTTCCGATAGATTGGCAATTAATAAACTGGTCCCGAGTACCAGCAAGAAGTGATATATCTTGTTAATTAGGGAGAAGGTATAAATTCGCCACATTTCCAGCTTTATCTCCAGTCCAAACGTAGGTCCGGAGTTAATCCCCGCCTCTAAATTACAACCAGCATCTCATTGGCTCTTGAAAACTCACGTCAGCGCGACGCGAATAACGAAAATTGCTTATTTTCCGACTGAGGAGAGGTGAAATAGCCCGGCCTCCCTTTACGTCCCCCCCTTGTATTTTGAAAGGCGGACTGGGACTATGGCGCGCGAATACTTATGCCACTTATACCTTCTCCCTAATAAACTAGATATCACTTCTTGGTACCACTAACCCCCTCTTCTTGAATTTAACAACTAGTCCAAGTAATTAACTGATTTTGGACCAGGGGAAGTGTGAATGCTATTTCCCAGACTGGTCCCAAGACTCCCAACATATAGCTCCTGAATTAGCTTAGTTTCTCGGTCTTATACCTTCAAATTAACTATCATCATCATTGAGAACCATTTGAACTATGACCCTTCGAAGCCTTCTACCCCGTATATTCCTTATCACAGCGATAAGAACGTTATAAATGTCAAGAAGTTGATCAAATTCCAGAAAAGTTAAAATTAACCCTTTTTTCCAACCAACCATCCATCCTTTAAGTTAAAGAGGATGTTAATCCTGGAGCGCCTTCTCTGTAATACGGCCATGCACTTCTGGAGAGCTCTGAGATTTTTGGCGCAGGCGTAGAAGCCTAGGATTGAACGGCGGTGGCGCGGAGAAATAGGCTTAGCGGAGAAGAGGAGAAAACTCTCCTTTAGTAAGTTAGGAGAGAAATATTGCTTGGTGCGGCGTAGCTTTGGAAAGTGATGTAGAGAAAGAGAGGAACGTATAAGACTCGGCTTACCATAGCTAGCACACCATCCCCGTGTTTAAACATGCCCCGACCGTTCTATATCGAGCACCGGATGCTGACTGTAAAACGTTCCGGGTCCAAAAATGACCACCATAATTTGGCCCTCCGTATCGCGCGCGACCCTTGGTCATCTTGCTAAGTCGTTAAATTTTCATCATTAATTTATCGTAAAGGTAAGATTGCGTTGCTATTTGCTTTGATTTTGTTTGATGTATAGTATTATTTGCTCTCTGTCTTGTCTATCAACGCTGGAAGGTTTTCCTTCCTCTCTATATCGTGGTAGGTAGATGTTTGCTGAGAGAAAATATTGATTGAATGGTAAAATTTCACTCGTGACACGAGTAAAAACCTTCTTTCACCAACATTTTCGTGTTAGGTTTAGTGACCGCGGAGATCGAAAATAGTGTTTACGTAAACGTCAAAAAAAATATATTAAAGAATCAATTTTTTTATATTATTATTATTTTATTATTATTATTCCCTCCGTTTCCCACCACATAAATACGCTTTATTAGTTTAGACAGTTTAGCAAACGTGTACTGGTATGCAAATTGCCACATAATTTGTACGTGTACTTGTGAAGTCTAATGGAACGTAATAATTGAACTGAGTTCCTCGATTAATCTGTTAGTTTCGTTAGGTAATTTAGAAGTAGCAACTTAGACATGTTTAGTAAACGTGTACTGGTATTAAATTGCCACCTAAACGCGTTCGTGTACTTGTTAATTCTAACGGAACGTAATAAATGAACTGGGGTCCTCGATTAATTTGTTTAGAGTTTCGTTACGTAATTTAGAAATAGCAACCTGAATTGATTTAGACAGTTTAGCAAACGTGTACTGGTATGTAAATTGCCACATAAACGCGTACGTGTACTTGTTAATTCTAACGGAACGTAATAAATGAACTGGGGTCCTCGATTAATTTGTTTAGAGTTTCGTTACGTAATTTAGAAATAGCAACCTGAATTGATTTAGACAGTTTAGCAAACGTGTACTGGTCTATAAATTACCACATAAACGCGTACGTGTACTTGTTAAGTCTAACGGAACGTCGGGAAACATTTAATAAATGAACAGAGTTCCTTCGAGTTTCGTTATTTAATTTTAGAAACATCAGCAACCTGAATTGATTATTATTTTACGGACGACCCCTTAAATTTAATTAAGCATTTGAAAGACAATGATGTCTAATTTTATTAAGGGGTCATCCTTAAAACACAATGATAAAGTTCTATAGGCCCACATTAAATGTTTCTGATAGTTCCTAATAAAGTTTTATTAACTACTAAATAGTAGTTTCAATTAAAAACTGTGATAAGATTAGCATAATTGAATTTTTAAAGGCTGCATTCTTACTTTTCTGTTAGTGTAAGTTTTGAAAATAGACCATTCCATTATTGACATGGCTGAAGAGAACTTAACAGGGGCTAGAGGTGTTTTGAGAAGCACCGCTAGAGGCAGAGCGAGTTGCCTAGCCTCCCGCGTTTAGTGAACTGTGGCTCCATCTGGCATTGCCTCTTAGCGAGTCGAAAGACACCTCTCCGCCCCTGCACGTTTGTTTCTCTACAAGTATTTACAGGAATGGTCTATAGGTCAGGGAAATTGGCTTTAGATGGTCAGGGGAAACATGGAAAAGTCAGGAAATTTTGAAATGAAAAATCTGTGGCAACACTGTATACATAGTTCTCAGATAATAGGTGGATTCATACCATTTACACAAGGAGACCTGGCTCCTTGTGTTGTGTAACACCTGAACCCTGGGCTCCTTGTGTAAATGGTATGAATCCTCCTTGTCTGTAAACTATGTTAATAGTCAAGCCACCAACAGTTTCCTTGGTGTAAATCGTTCAGTTTATCCAAAGGACTTAAAAGTATATGAAATGATACAATATTTATTTTGTTTATACAGTACCGCAAGGTGTTCCAAATCTGAGAAAGAGAGTAGGGGGAGAGGGGGCAACTTCAGTTAGAGGGTGTCAGATGCTTTATTTATTATTTCTATTTATTCATTCAAGAGCTTACTTAGGAAGGGAAAGGGGAAAGGACCTTCTGATCGAGACGTTTTTGGAGGCCCTAGCTACCTTGATGATAGATGACCCTTCCTAAAAAAAATTGCTCGAGAGGTCTTTCATTCTCAAACCTTTAATAACAACGCTCTGTCCTCCTCTACGCGAGGCTTAGCTTCAGATGACTCGAGTTTCTATGGAAGGCGGCTAAATGGTTCCGTTGGAGAGTTTTAAGAAATTTTGCGTGCTAGACATAAGCCCTTTCAAGTTTATAACCAGTTTCCAAAGTAGAGAGCTGCAACTCCGTGGAAGAACTCCGAAACCCGCTGGGTTCCGCGTTTAAGCGATGGGAACTCCAGGAGTTGGAAATGCTTTTCTGAGATAAAATTGGAGTTGGGTGGCAGTGGAAGTTTTCGTGTGCGGAGTTGGGAGGCAATGGGAATAATTATAATTATAATTGCGGAGTTGGGAGGCAATGGAAAATTATCTTAAAACATGGAAATCTACGGAGTTGGAAAACTTGAGTCTGGTAAGTGGTAGGGCTCCAATTTAAAAGCGGACTTTGGCGTTGTTTGTCTTCTGAAGCTTCGTACAAAATTCTTTTTCACCCGTAACCCCACGTGACACGTCCCCTCAGTGAGTCTCTCACACAATGGGGCCGAGGGCGCTTTCCTTTTCTCTTAAACCCATTGGCAAAAGTCTCCTTTCTAGCTTTGATGCATATTAAAGTAAGGCAGTAGGCATATTGGCAGGCACAACTAATAACAGAATGGACTGTAGTGTTAGTATTTCTTGATTCGTGAAGTTCGTGGCCTTGTCCTTCAAAATAGCAGTTGCGAAGCGAATCAGTCCGATTTTAATTAAATAGCTAATTTAAGAAACTAAGCGTAAAATATGACCCAACGACAACGCGTAGCGCCTTTCCTCCCCAAATCTTAAGTTTTAATGTCCATAATTATTTTATGAGTTAATATTATTTCTTATTTGAAAATTATAATTTATAAGCACTCGTGATATCAATCTCAGGTCAAATTTGAAAGAAAACTAATGATCTACACGTTTTACTTGAACTTTCTATTTTTCCAATTCTAAAGAGTAAAGAAATCTTCCAAAGACTAGAAACTAGAAAGGTTTTAATGGACGAAGTTAGAAGGAGTTTAAGAAATTTTAATTTTCAGGGAAGGAGTTGGGAGGAGTTTAAGAAATTTTAATTTTCATGCAAGGAATTGGAAGGAGTTTTTAGAAATTTTATTTTTCATGGAAGGAGTTGGGAGGAGTTTAAGAAATTTTATTTTTCATGGAAGGAGTTGGGAGGAGTTTAATAAATTTTAATTTTCATGGAAGGAGTTGGGAGGAGTTATACATTTCGCTTGGTGGAGTTCTGCGGAGTTGAAACTTTTGATTATGGCATTGGGAGGAATTGGAGTCATTGTTGTGTATTGCCTTGGAGTTGGAAGGAGTTGGAGGTTAATATTTTCATTTTGCAGCTCTCTATTCCAAAGTATATATACAGGGTGTTTCTGATAAGTGTAGCGTAAATTAAGGGGGATGTTCTTTGGGAAATAAATTTTGAGTCGAAAATGTAACTTCTATCTCCATTTTGTTTGCCATAAGGGACACTGTTTACGAGTTAAGATTGCATCCATGGTGTTTTACGGATGATCCCTTAGATTTAATTATGAAATTGAAAGACAGTGATTTCTAATTTAATTAAGGGGTCATTCTTAAAACACTACAATCATAAACTCGAAAACGGTGTCCCTTGTGGCAAAAAGTTACATTTTCGACTCAAAATTGATTTCCTAAAGAACATTCCCCTTAATTTATTATCAGACTTATCAGAAACACCCTGTATATATATATGATATCTGATTTAATTGGCGTATCCTGTATATAAATGTAGTTGTTAATTAACATAAACTCCAATTAGATCCAATTTAGTTTTCATATTAGACTTAACAACTTTACAAATATAAATTGATTGACGTCTGGGAGGTTGCTGACGTGTCACACTCGTATTTAGGAATTTGTTTATAAAATGATATATTATAAATTTATATTATCGTTGTTTTAAATCGTGTATAAATGTAGTTGTAATTTAACTCTCTAATTAGGCCTAGAACAATTTTACCAAAGTTTATTTATCTGAAATTCAAAATGAGAATAGAAAGGAAACGATATGCGAAAGGGAGAGAGAGAGAGCGTATCTGCGGGGGCGTTGTTTCATTTCTTAATCTCTCAATTAATATCAAAGCCTCTAAGCCTAATTCGGGCCTTTTTTTTCTTCTTCCTTCACTTTCTAATCAATTTGTTTCAGGCGCGGGGGGTTCTAAAAGGCGGGAAAATATATTAAAGCCTTTAATCTGCAATGCCGCCGACGTTAAGTGACGTGTACCCGTTACCATACCGTTGGACTCGTTCTTTTAAAAATTAAATGGGAAGAAAAACCACCAAGGGGTTTATTTTCTAATGTCTTCTACCAAGAAGCGATATCTAGTTTATTAGGGAGAAGGTATAAATTCGCCACATTTATAATCTAGCTTTATCTCCAGTCCAAACGTAGGTCCGGAGTTAATCCCCCCCTCTAAATTACAACCAGCATCTCATTGGTTCTTGAAAACTCAACGTCAGCGCGACGCGAATGACGAAAATTCCGTATTTTCCGACTGAGGAGAGGCGGAATAGCCCGGCCTCCTTTTACGTCCCCTCTTTGTATTTTGAAAGGGGGACTGGCACTAAGGCGCGCGAATATTTAGGCGTCTTATACCTTCTCCCTAGTAAGCTAGATCAGGGTCGCTTCTTGCTTCTACTTAAAAGGACCTTTCACACCATGGCTCCAACTTGATTTTATTCCCCTACAAGTAATTAACCCAATTAGTAAATGGCTTTTTGTGAAAGGTCCTTTACTTTATTCGAGTTCCATAAAATGACGTTTTAAAGAAAGAGTTTATGATTGACCTTAGTAGGCATGCAGCGAATCACTGATTTATCTCTCGCTATAACTCCCATCCCATCTTTGTCGGATTATCAATCATAAAATGAGTTGGTCCGATGCTCTTGAGCTTCATTTTTCTCCATTGAGTGGGATGGATAGATTGATGCTATGGGAATAGAAAAATTATACAGGGTGTTTCTGATAAGTCCGACATTAATTAAAGTATGCGTTCTTCGGGTCAATCTTGAGTGGTAGGTGTCCACATGATTTTACATCTTTTAGTTACGGAGATATGGGCTCCCAAACATTGAATGGCCCTTAAAACAAGTGAATAGACATATCAGCATTCGATAGTCTTCGATCTTTGTTGCCTATAGCGAAAGTGTTACTGGGTAGAAGTAGGCTACGCCATATATGTGACTATGTACTTGTTTTAGGGGCCAATCAATGTTTGGGATCCCATCCGTTTAACCAGGAAATGTTTACTGCTAATGCGGGTTATTGTGTTGTGTGGCCATTTTTTCAACGTATCTAGGCGGAATTTTTTGTGAGAAGAGCTAGACTAATCACAGGTTTCGTACGGAACCTGGAAAACATGGATAAGTCAGGGATTTTGAAAATATCAGGGCTAAGTTAGGAATTGAAAGTTTTTTCCCTAAAAAGTCAGGGATAGGTCGGGATATCAAACCATGCTTCGAGCAATATGGGCCAGGTGTGACCATGAAGTGGGCTCTGGTAAACACCTTAAAATGGTCCCAGGGATATTGGCAAAATTTGGTCAGGGATAAGCTGGAAAAGTCAGGGATTTTCAATATGAAAATTTCGTCCGAACCCCGAGGCATTATGTATGACGAATTTTACCTCGCGAATAATCAATCTCGCTACGTGTTGCTCCTTAACAACCAATCAAATTGCCTTAGAATGACGTCAGAATTATGAGGCGTGACGGCTAGTTCTCAAGGCCGGCCCACAAAACCCGTATAGATATTTAGGTTAGAGTTTAACTAAACGTTACACTAACTTTGACCCAAGGTTAGTATAAAAGCTCTTTAATTAATTTATGACAAACTTATCAAAATAAAAACCTGGCTTTATCTTATCGAATCTGATAATATTGGAAATTGTAAATACCTAGTAATATTGGAATTGTAGGCTTAAGGTCTGCGGCTGACTTTGTATAACTTTTTCTAGGTTGAAATAATGTTTTTTATTTCTAAACAAAGGTCTGTGTCTATAAATAGGGTTTGGGTAATTGGGTTCGATGCGTGAACCTACGCTCCCCTCCGTTTTGTTACCGCGAATAGCACGCTCTCTCTCTTACTCTGCGCGTAAATAGCACTTGACTTAGGATTTGAGCCAAGATTGTTAAGCCTGATGGGATGCAGCGGGACATTCTTTTGATATACGTAAACGCAAACAACTCCCAATGGTATCATTTCGCGAGTATTTACACAAAGTTCGAAGGCCCTGTAATAATATTTATATCTAAAAATAAAAGGTTAATTTGTTTATTTCCTAAAACTCTACAGAATGAACTTTGAAATACAAAATATATACAATTTAGGTTTTTTTTAAATTTTACCTTGAAGGAGAGAGGGGTGAAGTTTGAATTTGAAATGGAACACGTTAGTGTTCATTATTTCACAAAGCTGTGCAGTTGTAACAACATCAGAAGTTTCGGAGCAAGTTTGCTAAACCGAATCACATCCGCGATAAATAGTTCCCTCAGCATTACTCTATTAGCGCTTTAACTATTTGCCAAGACGCATGCGTTTGTGAATATTTGTCCCACGTTAAGACAATCAAGGTTTGTGGCTTGATTGCTGAGAATTTAGTGCCAAACAGTTATAGAATTAACCCTAGCACAGTACGATGCCCATCTGAATTCTGATGAGCAGGAGATCAAACAAGAAGGATCGCCATTTTTAGATAACCGAAGTATTAAGAGGATACAGAGTGTCATCCTTCTTTTATTATCCCCTTCTGCTTATACACACACGTTTGCCTAATACCCTAGATTAGCTGATATTAATCTTAGGATAGATTAGGCTTAACTATACCATAGCTTTTAACGTTGCCATTTGTGAAACGTTACGTCGGACCCCCTAAAGCCTATTTTTAATTTGGCCTACTTACAATACTTAGAAGTACTGGTAGTTAAGTACAACAATAGATCATGGAGCGAGCGAGTATAAGTAGGCGACAAGACTCCATGGACCACCAACAAAATGTTTTATTCTTTCGTTTTTAATCAGGCTAGTCTCTCCCCTACAATTCCTGCCAACAAAGCAATCCAAAAAAAAATGAAGTGCAAAGGCGTTTACGTGTTACTCGCGACACAGAATTCGCGAGAGTGAATCGAGAGAAAAATAATATGAAAGATAGATCTTTTTGAAAAGAGAAGGTGTGCCATAGATAAAATCCGAAAAATGCATCCTATTCTTCTCGCGGCCCTTTTGGAAGAAATCTGCGCACCCGCTCTGCTCAGAATGATAAAAAAGAGGAAGAAAGTTTAGGAGTTACTCCGCATCCATTCTCTCTCCCTCTCTCGCTCTTGGTCTTCTTTGCTCAAAGTGAAAGATGCAATTGGCTCGTGTTGAGAGCAGATACCACATAATTTTCGTGAAACTAAAACTAGTAACGGAGCCAGGAATGCATACAGTTAACAGGAATTATTGTGCGCCCATAAGTCCCCTGTTTATGTCTAGATGGGTTTTGTGGGCCGGGCTTGAGAACTTAGTATCTGTCACGTACGCCTCATAATTGTGACGTATTTTTTAACTGAGTTTTCATTGGGTGGTAGCAACGCGAGTTCCTAGGTGCAGCGATAAGCCTTGTAGAGAGCTTTCGTTTGACAGGAGGAGCTAAGATATGTGAGATAATTAACACCGCCATATCGGTGGGTTCATTGCATAAGGAAAGCTGAAATCCACCAATATGGCTGCCAAAATCGTGGTAGGACTTACGAGGGTGTGACGCACTACGCAACCAACTGAAATCTCTCTATTCGCGAGGATAAATTTGTCATGCATCTTCCCACCACAAAACTCTCCTCGATTTGTTGAGAAAATGTGTACGTAGTGATTCCTGGTAGCTGTATGTATTCCTGGCGGAACTAATAACTATACTCAAAAAGTGAATTCAACTTTTTTGTCATCTGACACCACGTAGTTACGTAACTGTATACTCAGGCTAGAATTTACTGATGTGAAACAGAATGTTGTTTGCCAGAAATTTTAATCACGGAGAAAAACAGTTTGTTTTTTCTTTTAAAAGTTATAATTATTGTCTGTTATTGTGTTTGATAATGTTCTTTAACTGATAACATTTTTAAACATTTTTAAACATTTTGTTAGACTTGCTTAGGATGCGGTGGTACCTATATCAGAAATTAGTTGAAGCTCAATTTTGAAGCCGACCGGGTCCTTGACTAAAGACGTGAAATTTTACGTGTAAACCAAAGCCCACCAATTGAAATCAAAGCTGAAGAAATACGCGTGCTTATGCTATATCCCACGTTGCAATAGCCGTAAGCGGGCCTTAATACTTTTATTAAATAATTTCTTGCCCAGAAAAGTGAGATTGAATTATCCGTTCCTTTTGCTCCGCGTCAGTTAGTTCGCTTCCTTCCATCGAGCCTTGCCTAGAGAATCTTCTTCATTTCGTCCATCCGATGAATATTCCCAAATTTTAGCTGTCCGGTATTGTAGAAAGAGAAGGAGTACCTAGCAAAGAGTAGAGAGGAGAGGAAAGAGGTTGGAACATTTTTTATTTCTTTTCTTCTTGTTCATGAGAAAAGCAGCAGCTATAGAAAGCTTCGAGCTCAGATTCGCTATAATGGAAAATGAGACTTCTGCAAGCCTCGATTCTTGCCAAGGGATGGAACGTATAAAGTAGAGCAATCGTCCGGGGCTTGGATGAAGGGGGGGGGAGGAGGAGGATGGGGTTGCCACGTGGCCTCAATCGATTTGTCGATCGAAACTACCACCGTTTTTGGCGCTTCGCGCGCCTATTAGTTGTCTTCTCCTATATGACAGGGTTCGTACACAACCTGGGAAACCTGGAAAAGTCGGGGAAATTGAAAATGGACCTAAAACGTCAGGGAAATGTCTAAATCTTCAAACTATAGACAAAGGCTAATAGGCAGACACTACGCGGGGTAGGTTTTAAGGCGAAGCACTTGGAAACTTGTACCCCTATTGGACGCCTAGAGACGGATTGGTCCAATAGGGGTTGTCCCCAGTGTTTCGTGGGAGAGCCTAACGCGTAGTGTCCATTATGGAAACTTGATATTAAAGAAGATACAAGAAATTGAGTTTCCGTAATGGACACATACCTACGCGTTAGGCTTTCCCATGAAGCACTGGGAGGCACCCCTATTGGACGAATCCGTCAGGTGTTGTTGTTATAGGCGTCCAATAGGGAAACATGCATGGTTCCAATTGATATATTCATAGTTTATACGCTTTTTCGATTAAACAGGGTTCGTACACGACCTGGAAAAGTCAGGGAAATTGAAAATGGGCCTTAAAGGTCAGGGAAAAATATATTGGAGGGATTTTGAAGTCTGGATAACAGTATGAGGGTGACCAGAAAATGTGTTGTCTGAGATTTGAGCAGATCCCCAAATTCGCTGAGCTCGCTTCGCTCGCTCGGTTATTTGTGATTTACCTAGATAAAAGTTAAATTTAAACTATATAGTTGGCTTATTTTTATAACAATAACTCGTGCAATGATTCAAGTGAATTTAGATTGGTTTTCATATATGTTCACCATGTATGTTATTGCGAATGGTCAGGGAAATTTGTGGAATTTAGTTATGGAAATTCAGTTCGAAAATTTCGTACGAACCCTGTATGAAGAGATCCTTCCTCCATGTCCGAAACCTTTACGAAATGGGTCCCCGTGTGCTGTAAAGTCAAGCTGGAAACTGGCTTTTTCCCTTTTATGAATGAGTTAAAGAACGAACGAAGGGGATGTTTGTTATATGGCGTAGAAAATCTCTACCCTCTGTCATGTCTTTTTAACAATCTCTTGCCGCAGTGTTCTAGAAATTAAACGATAGCCTAATAACATCCTCCTGCCTGACCTTAATGGCATATTTACCCATCACCCCCATTTTGTCTTCTTTCGATCCTCTTCCAATTATTGCAAATTGGGGGCATCACCCGCCCGCATCAACGATCGAAGAATCTACGGGGATTGTCTCAATCACGTGCTGTAACTAACTTTTACTTTATCTATAATAGTTTTTTCTTTCATCTTTAAGGAAGGATTAAGTCTAAATGAGATCAAAATTCTACATCCTCATTTTTTTCCCTTTACTGCTCTATAAGCACCCGGAATTATACCAGTGTTCTAATAAACCTGGAAAACTCATGGAAAGTTTTGTAAAGTTCAGGGAAATATAGGAAATTCGCGAGGTTTGAGTAAATTTGATTTGAAGGGGTTGTTTCATATATGGTAAAAACCTGGAAAACTCAACGAAATATAAGGGAAAATCGTGGAAAACACGGGGGTAACATGTAGGAAAAAGAACTTGGTAAACCCGGGGGTAATAAAGGAAAAAGAACTTGGTAAACCCGGGGGTAATAAAGGAAAAAGAACTTGGTAAACCCGGGGGTAATAAGGGAAAAACAACTTGGAAAACTCGGGGGTAATGTATGGGAAAAAAACCTGGAAAACCCAGGGAATCGGTTTTCAAAAAGTTGTATATAAACCCTGTATAATATTTTGTGTCAATTCGAAGCGGGATTTTTTTCATATTTCATATTTTACAGATAGCTCTAAACAGATTTGAATTTTTGACAGATACACAGATGTCCATACCATACCCATCATCGGGCTTTTCCATTATTAGGTTCTGCTACTCCACTGCAAAGCTTGAGCAACCAAATGAAAAACGCTAAGTTAGGGAACCTTCATTGAACTTGACCCTGCTCGGAAAGCCAAGCAACCCATCCTTTTACACTATCAATATGAATATACGTCACGGTCAAATTAATCTTAATCCAAAATCTTTCGAGCAATTTACCCGCAGTAGGCTAAAAGAAAAGGGGTTCACTAACCTTTGAACCCCTTTTTATAAATTTGTCGTATTGCGTAATTTTTTTCTTCTTTTCTTTTTTCTTGTTCTTCCGAATTCTTCTTTCTTCCATACCAATGTCAGAGGTGGAAAGATGTATTTCGTAAGGGAGGAGGGGAGGGTAGGGGAGAATTCGTTTATTCGTACATTACTAGCACATGTCATTTTGCTAGTCGTCGTCGTCGTCTTCGTCGTTGGCTGCGGGCTTTTTCTAGGTCAAAACAGTCAGAGCGGAACCGAGACGCCTTATGTGTAGTACGGGGTATACCCCACTATCATTTCCAGCCTCTTAAATCCCTTCTGATTCATCTTTATCGCATCCCTTCTCCTCTTCCTTTCTTTCTATCTTCATCCTCATCTCTCTCGGTGCACGTTTGGCTTCTTTTTTTTTTTCTTGGGTTTTTTTTTCTCGTTTCGTCTATTTCTCCTTGCTTGATTCTTTCAAAATTGGAGGGAAGACAAAAATGTTTTTGTCGTTTTCTCTAAATGGCGTCTCTTTTCCACTTCGTCCAGGGATGCGGAGAAGGGAATGGGTTCTATATGGTTTGTAGGGATGATTGTTGAAATGAAAAAAAAAAAAAAAGATTCTCAGGGTTTTTTTTTTTTTTTTTTTTTTGGTACTTCCGTTATAGCTATAGTTGTAGTGTTGTTCTTTATATGAAGTTTCGTTGCTTTTGGCTTTTTCTTTGCAAATACAATGTGAATTTATAACCTTTAGGCTATTCTAAAGGGGACCTTCTTTTAAATATAACCGAGTGCAGTGTTTCCATTTCTGACACGTTACAAAACGACATGGCGGCGATCAGTAGTTCTGTTCTCTTAAGTGTAAATTAAGGATTTAGGCTTAAGAAATAGGCATAACTTAAGGCTTAAGAAGTAATCTAAATTAATTATGACTTAAGGCTTAAGAAGTAGGCCTAAATTAATTATGACTTAAGGCTTAAGAAGTAGGCCTAAATTAATTATGACTTAAGGCTTAAGAAGTAGGCCTAAATTAATTATGACTTAAGGCTTAAGAAGTAGGCCTAAATTAATTATGACTTAAGGCTTAAGAAGTAGGCCTAAAATAATTATGACTTAAGGCTTAAGAAGTAGGCCTAAATTAATTATGACTTAAGGCTTGAGAAGTAGTCTCTATAGGTCTAAATTAGTCCCTTTAGGCTTGAGAAGTAGTCTCTATAGGTCTAAATTAGTCCCTTTAGGCTTGAGAAGTAGTCTCTATAGGTCTAAATTAGTCCCTTTAGGCTTGAGAAGTAGTCTCTATAGGTCTAAATTAGTCCCTTTAGGCTTGAGAAGTAGTCTCTATAGGTCTAAATTAGTCCCTTTCGGCTTGACAAGTAGTCTCTATAGGTCTAAATTAGTCCCTTTAGGCTTGAGAAGTAGTCTATAGGTCTAAATTAGTCCCTTTAGGCTTGAGAAGGAGGTCTAAATTAAGGATTATAGGACGAAGTAGGATGCAAGACTTAACTTAAGGATTATAGGACGAAATAGTCTCCGAGGCTTAACTTAAGGATTATAGGACGAAATAGCTCCGAGGCTTAACTTAAGGATTATAGGACGAAATAGCTCCGAGGCTTAACTTAAGGATTATAGGACGAAATAGTCTCCGAGGCTTAACTTAAGGATTGTAGAACGAAATAGTTTCCGAGGCTTAACTTAAGGAATTTAGTTTTTAGTACTATAGACTAAAGGTCTACGACTCTAAAACGTAAATTAAGAATTTTAGGGTTATGAAATCAAATGAAAAAGTGCAATTTCTCTCTGATGAATCCGAACTTCTTCCAAATTTTATTTATTCATTTCCTTTGTCGATAAAAGAAAATATTAGAGCGTAACGGTTGAACGAAAGAGAAGGGGAACAAGGGTATGGTACCGGTAATGACTGTCGATTTCTTTCCATCGTAACTTTTATTGATTTTACCATCTTTGCTCCCTATACTTTCCGTTTGAAAAATCCTTTCCCCTTTTTAGCCCAGCCGGAATTACTACATTATTGAATTGAATTTTTTTTTCATTCCTCATGCATATCTATCTAGATTCATCTTCTACAATTTTTAAAGTTAAGCTTGAATTTATTAAATTTTCTATCCGTGAATGAACGCCACTATAATTGCTTTTTTCTTCTTAAACCTTTGAAAAAGGTATACCTTCTTCATTTTGAACACCTTTTCTGGGTTTATTATTAAGTCTTTGTCTTTTGAAAAAGGTTATTTTTGAACCGAGGCTTACAATTTAACACAATCCCTCGACGTTTCAATTTAGGCTTAACTTTTCAATTTATGCTTAGCAACACACGCAAAATTCTGCTAACGCTCGGGACATTAACAGTCCTGCCAAAATATAAGCTAAATACTTTAGTTTGTTAGGCCTAACGTTTCAATTTAGGCTTAGCACCATACTCAAAGTTTTCTTAACGCTGATCCTGAGGCCTAAAATTCAAAACAGTCCTGGCAAAAACGAAAATAAACTAAACACTTCAATTCATTGGGCGTAACGTTTCATTTTAGGCTTAACAAATATTTTCACCTTACTCAAAAATAAATAAGTTTAATAATCGCGGGAGAATTGGATAAATTCTTTGAAAGAAAAACCAAAATTTGTCGTTAAATCTATTTTTTTGTTAACGGAAGCAATTATAGTCGCATTTTTTCCCCCATAACACCTTCCACTCAGACGTTGCTACGTACGCCTTTATAAGTCTAAAAGAACACATCGATTATACTCTGGCTAATATTAAGGTCTTGGTTTTCTTAAGGTGGCAGGTAGTTTTTCCCCTTCCTTTTTTTTTTCGTTTCTTATCCAGGGTACACATCACAATCTTCTCGGTCATGCACTTTTCCGCTTCAATATATATATCGCGCCCAGGAAAGGCCGCAAAGATATCGATTTTGTAATAAGTGTTTTAGGACTATTTCTCATCCAAAAGAGTTAAAGGGAGGCGTGCCCCCCGTCTTTCCTTGGTGAAACTTACTTTAGCTTTTTAAAGTACAAGTATAGTTTCCCAGGGGACTAAGGAATTGAGAGCTTTCAGTTCGCTGAGTAGTACGTCACACTCCCTGATAAGTCTCACACCATGGTTCTGGCACCCATATTGGTGCATGGGTTTCAGCATGATGGCCGTGAAAATTATCTCACGAGTCTTACCTCCTCCCCCCAAACGGAAAGCTCTCAATATTCACGCTGCGTTCACAATTTGTCTCCAAATTCTCCATCAAATAGACGACGACCTAATCCCCGGTATCTTTTAGTTTCCGCGCGCACTTTCGAGTGTCCTTTGTATCTTAGAAAATACTTCATTGGTTTCTTCCTCGGTCCTCTTGAGGCTGTAACCTTCATCCGTAAAGGCCCAGTTCCGAATCTCTATCCTCTCCTCTGCTCTGCTCTGTCTTTCTGGACAAACTGGTTCTCCTACTTTACTTCCTTCTCGCTTCTCGCCAGTCCCTCTCTCTCGCCCAGTTGCCCTTCTTCCGGAAGTAACCAAGCGGAAGCTCTTGATCAAGGTCCAACCGGGCGGAAGTATAAAAATAAGGAAGGCAACTATAGCTCAACTTCGAAGAGACCACGGCGCGAATCTCTTTTCTGTTCGGTTCCGTCCGTTGTGTGTGTGTGTGCCCTGGAGATAACTTGGAAGACCTAATTTAATAGATCTGTATGGTCCTCTATGCTGACGAGGGACGAATTTTTCTGTGAAAATATGCATCTCTTTCAAATCTTGAGAGTCAGTGTAATGTTTGAGAATGGATTTGACATGCAAAAGTAAATACAGTAAGGGATAGATTTAATTTTAGAAGTAGGAATGGAGGACAGAGTAACGTGGGCGCGCATCAAAGTCCCGGACCCCCTTCCACGGGACGGTGGGGTATGAAAGAAGAGGCTGGTCATAGCGACAGAGATAAAAAGGAATTACGTATTTTTCGCCGTCCCCGTCAGCAACGTCATCTAAACGTAGTTTAAGTGTGCCAATAGGATAATATGAACTTTTCGTTACGTGTTGGAGGGAGGGACTCTATACTGGGTTATGAGTCGGTCTAAAGTAAATACTAACCGTTCTCCATTCCTACTTCTAAAATTAAATCTATCCCTGATACAGTATTAGCAGGCAAAGTTTCTTCGTAAAAAATTGCGCCCCTTTTAGCTCAGTTTCCATTGAGAGAATGCATTAAATTCTTTTGGCTGGATACTCTTGGATAATCCCTTGAATTCTTAATTTGGAAAAAAATTTGGAAACGCTTTCCGTGTTGCCGTATTTACGTGTTCTAAAAGCGAAGTACAACAGTGCATTGGATGGTTCTGTGAGTGGCGGTTTTGAGTCGAGAGAAGTACAGTGAGTTTTATGGGAAATCAATTTTGAGTCGAAAAATTTTAACTTCTATCATATTTTGCCCTAAGGGTCACCCTTAACAAGTTATGTATATTTGAGTGTTTTACGGATGACCCTTTAATTAAATTACAATTTATTTTCAGTTCATTAGTTAAATTTAAGGGATCATACGTAAAGCAATCCAATCATAACTTGTTAACGGTGTCATTTGTATCAAAATATCGTAGAAGTTGCATTTTCAACTCAAAATCGCACTGTACTTCGGTTCTACCACCGTATTTGGAACACGCTGTACATTTTTGCGGAACTTTCAATTTGAAATGAAGTTTCGCTCGGCTTTTATCGGAATTCGCTTTATATACCTACCTGTATCTTCTTTTATGCATCCATTCTTAAGATGTGTGTTTGCAGAGCGCCGGGAAAAATTGGATACGCTCGCATTCTGATGCCCGAAATATTTGGAAGAGGGGCGGGCATATAGGTAGGGGGGGGGGGTTTCACTTCCCGTGATTGGAGTATTTATACTATTCTCCTCCTAGCTGAGTTGGTGGTTTTTCTACTTACCTTTTTTTACCTTTTTTATTTATGACGTCCTTCTTGAATATTAAATACGTTTTAGAGCCCCGTCGCAATTTGTATGAGACTATAGCTACATAAGCGTAATGTAGCAAAAGGTATGGAATATCCCATGCATTTTTAATACGAATCGTATAAATACGATATACCCGGTAGTATCAAGAAGTGATATCTAGTTTATTTAGTCCACATACCAATCAATGTTACGTCGTAATTTATCCTACTATATCAAGCCAAGAAGTGATATCTAGTTCATTAGGGAGAAGGTATAAGATGCCTAAGTATTCGCGCGCCATAGTCCCAGTCCCCCTTTCAAAATACAAGGGGGGGGACGTAAAAGGAAGCCGGGCTATTTGCCTCTCCTCAGTCGGAAAATACGTAATTTTCGTCATTCGCGTCGCGCTGATGTGAGTTTTCAAGAATGAATGAGATGCTGGTTGTAATTTAGAGGCAGCGGGGATTAACTCCGGACCTACGTTTGGACTGGAGATAAATCTGGAAATGTGGTGAATTTATACCTTCTCCCTAATAAACTAGATATTGCTTCTTGGTACAGTATATACCAGGATTTTATCCAAATTGCGTTTTGCTAAACTTTTTGATACGTAAACGTTTTGTTGCAGTGAAAAATAAGCGCCGTTTTCAAAAAAATCTTAATCTATATAAATTTTTGCAAATTTTCTGTCTCGAAGGTTAATCGTTGTCACTGCTAGAGATGAAGTACTTTAGAAAAACACTACAACATTATTTATCACGTATAGTTGTTTACACTCCCCAAAGACCAAGAAAACTATGCTATGAGAATCAATATTTTCCTCTGTTCTCCTGAAGGATTAGACTGTCTCCTTGAATATTTTATCACCGAAAGGCGTCTCTCTAACAACGTTTTTTTAAATAATTCATTAATAGACCCTTCCATTAAGTCCATTGGAGAAGCAAACACCACAGGGGGGATGTCACCTTCTTGGGTTATTTTCCTCTCACCAAGAAGCTCCGCTAGAGGCAGACAGGCAGTGCTAATTGACCAGCTAGCTAACCTACCCTACCGCGTGCAATGAACTGGGCTCCATCTGGCGGTGGTTCATTGTGCGAGGGAAATAACCAAAGGGGGCGCATGCGCTTTAGTAAGCTTTAGTAGTGTTTAGTGTCTAAAATCATCATAGACGGAAAATTCTTTCTGGTATCCATCCAGGGCCTAAAATCACTGGGCTGGTTTTGAATAATTTTCAATACTCTGGGTATAATTGTCATCTATTCTTGTTTTATATGAGGGGTATAGAGCGTAGGCTTTGAGAAAATCTCTGCTCCGAGAGACGAAGGATTGAAAGGATAGGTTGTTTAGATTTAAAAAGGCTTATGGAACGAAGCGTGCCTCCAAGGGTGTAAGGGTGTGAGTGTGTGTATTCGTTTCCTGTGTTTTGAAGCGTCCATCAAAAAATTCGGGGGACCCTGGCTGGGATTTAAATGAATAATGTAAGGCGAGGAAAAATATCCCAGAAAAGAAAAAAAAAAGAAAAACGTTTCTTATCTTCAGCATTTTACTGTACATACGAATTGGAATTTTGAAGAAAATGTCTTCGAAAATTGTTTAAAGATGCAAATTTTTTGGCACACTCATCCTGTACTACAGAAAAATATTTTTCTTTCACGGACGTACTTTTTTTTTGTATGTACACTTTCTTTTTGTGTTTGTACTTCGACGTAAACTGTTCTGGGATTTGAAAGAAAAATTTATGGAAAAATATTAGAACAATATTGGAAGGATTTTTTATCGTTTTTGTTGGCCCTGGCATTGTTTTGAAATCGTTATTAGACTTTTAGATTATGTTCAATGAATTGTTTCTACGCTTAGTTTGAATGTTATTTCATGAAGGATAGAGGCAAAGGACGGACGGACGGATGGGTGTAGGTGTTAGGGAAGTAAAAAGGGGTAAATGTTTTTCACACCCACGACTTAAAGGGATAGTAGTATGGTTATAAAATCTAATAGGGTAAAATTCCAGCCGAGAACATTTTTTTGTATCGTAAAAGGGTTAAGCTGATTTACAAAATATATTTTGTCAGTTTTTGTGTTTAGTTTAACTCTCTCTCTGAACGTTACCGAGGCCAGTTTGCAGTCAAATAGCACACGTCCTCTGTTCCAAAAGCAGTTTATTAATTGCTTGGACCAGGTTTCAAATTGAAAAAGCGGGGTTTACTAGTCCTTGGGACCAGTTAATTGTTACTCTGGTCCCGAGAACTAGTTTAAAAAACATTCTTATTTCCCAGACTGTTACCGACGTCGTATCATGTCTCTCGATCGCGAGTCACGTCGATCACGTGCCTCGTTTTGTCCAATTAGCGTGATTTAAGAGACTCCTTGACCCCCCTCCCCCAATTAAACCAGTTAGTCTGTCACGTTTCCCCGTTGACTATTTCGATTACTACCCCTTCCTCATCAAATTTTTGACGTCACTCATGCGTCACTATAGCGCCTAAAACCGTTCTTCCTTTGTACGATTCGCGGCTTGTTTAAATTTAAATTTCATTTAATTATTACAAGATATTGCAACGTATGACATTTAATTGTCTATGGAAACCATAAAAAAATGGAGTTGGGTTTGAGTGTCTACTATCCCTTTTACGCGTGGGTTTTCTGGTTGTCGCTGGGTTATTGTTAACGATTAAGGTTTCCCAGTACGTGTATTAAATTGTTTATCTATATTTTTGTCATCCATGCAACAATACCACCACCATCATCATCATCTTTTGGGGGGTTTCCTATCAGACACGATTGTTCTTTCCATTCTGTGCTTGAGGAAGAACCCTGGTACGCTGGCGAATTGATGACGGTTTCAGTTCTTTAGTCAATGGGAAACTAATGAACAGTAGCTAGCCAGTATGGCGTCACTGTACAGGGTGGAACGGATCCAGACGAACTCGGAGCTCTTTGAGCAAGATTTCACTGTAGTATTCGTTAAATTAGATCACAGTGTCTGACCATAAGCTCATAAGATATGTTGCATAAGTTTGTCACTAGTTACTGAGAGCTTGTCATGAATTGACGTAGGTGAAACGTCATAGATTCTCGTAAATCCACGCCTGGTGAGGTGATGTCAAAGGCTTAGTACAGACTAAATTGGAAGATGGCCTACAAAACCGAATGCAGTCAATTCTCGAACTAGCTCTCAGTTCTCTAGCGTAGGTAGTGTCATACTTACGGAACGTATCTTATAACTTTATAGTCTGACATTGTTTCCATCGTCAGTACAACAACCTTTTACTTCAAATAAGATCTGTTCCACCCTGTATGTACTCCAAAACGTACAGGGTGACGCCGTTGCTAGGGGAATTTATATGTTTGCATATTTTCATTGTTTAAAGCAGAGATTTTGTCATTACGCGTTCTGTTTTCCAATTCTAGTCGGATTAAAATGAAACGACGCTTCATTCTGTCGTCTAACGTTATATCTCTAGCCCCCATAAGTTGCCAGTAGTGTTGATGGCCTTCGTTATTTGGTTATTGTCTTTGAAATTTTGTCAAGTTAGGTTGTCTCATCTCCCACCCCAAAAATGAGTGCCCTCTTTCATTGTTTGTCAAAAAGATACAACCAAGCAATCGATTGCATTTTGTAATGAACGCTTTCTCTCTAGAAACTTAAAAACGACCGCCAGAAGTTCATGAACCCGCCTGATGTACATCGCATTTCGGATTTAACTATTTCTACCTATTTTTAGTTTTTAAAATTAAGGAGTATAAATTAGATACAGAATACTTAGACGGAATTTACTAAATTCTAACGTTTTTAATATTCATGAAAATTAAACTTTAACCGTCAATTTTTTACACTGAATTATTTCGTGAATTCGTACATTTTAAAATGAATTCTATTGTTCTAAGCGAATGCTATTTGACTTTGATAGTTTCCCCTTGAATGCATTGATTTTTAGTTAAATGTTTCAACGGACGATATTGCCTAGACAACTAATTCTGCAAACATAGATTGTAATTGTTTGGAAGTATTAGATAGAAACAATCTTAAGAATGTATTCATTTCCTAGACATTCAGCACTTAAATTTAGTTAAAATTGAAAATGACAGCTGAAAAACACATGTCATTCATCTGGCGCGCAAACTTGTGTCTGAAGCGCTTAACGTTCTCGTACGCGTTTATTCCGGTCTCCTCTATTTACTTCGTGAAATGGACTTTTTGCGGTTACCCAATGGCACATCTCAGTAGTTCTTTGACTCTTTTACATTTGACTAGCTCTTCAGTGGTAAACAAAAGTATCGATTTTTACCTCTCCGAGTGACGTATGTCACGGAGAGGTTCTAATTTCGACGTGTCTGTGTGTGTGTCTGTCTGTCTGTCTGTCTGTCTGTCTGTCTGTCTGTTGTTATTGACTTACACCCCAGGGGACCGTGTTCGCAGTTTCCGAATTGAAGCAAATGTGTTCGCTATTTCCGGACCGTATTCACAGTTCCCGGAAATTTCAAAACTTGAATCTATCCACAAATCAACTGGCCACTATTACTTCATCTGACTAGTCAATTGTCTATTCTACATGAATACCAATCTGTACTTATTGGCTTCAAACACCACCATTTTGTGGTCTTTGTCCATTCCACATAGACACCAGTCTGCACTTACTGGCTTCTATCACCATCATTTTCCGGTCTTTGTTTTTGTCCATCCCACATGGACACCAGTCTGTACACCTGGCTTCTAACACCACCATCTTCTGGTCTTTGTTTTTGTCCATCCCACATGGAGACCAGTCTGTACACCTGGCTTCTAACACCACCATCTTCTGGTCTTTGTTTTTGTCCATCCCACATGGACACCAGTCTGTACACCTGGCTTCTACTCCTTAAGGTTGAGACATACGCGGCGATCGGCCAGGGTTACGAGAAACGTCCGGCCTCCCAATGGTGGGGCTTCCACCAAAGGTTCACGCAATTGCGCTGTTCTTATCCATAGCTGCGATTCGACACCCTTATATACTACCTATTTGATGAAGGCGAAGCAACCGGCGTATGCTTCATTTCAAACGCCAATATTAGTCAAGTCTCTCAAGAATGTTTAATTGTTGTTTTTCAAAACGATGTAACGTTCAATAAGGCGAATAACTAACGAAGAAAATATTAAATATTAATTATATTTATTTTAATATTTAAGATAATCTTGTTTCTCAATTCAAAATTAATACGGAAAGAGTTAAAAGCAGTCTATGTTTTTGTCTGTATGTGTCCGTCCGTTGTTACAGTAGTGCGCTGCGTTAGAAGTTCGTTTTGTTTTGATGTGTAAAGAAACCATAATATTCCCTTTATCCTTAATATAAAGTGAATATGTGGAAATATTTTTCGTAATTATGATGCATTTAGTACTTTTGTAGCTTTAAAGCTCTATTTCATTTTGATATTCCAAAGATTATTTTTAATATTATTATTTAAAATGGATGTTTATATATTACTTAAGCTATACTACATCTGTTTATAGCATAATCCTTTCCTTAATCACAGTGAATACAAGCACAATGCTGCTATGTTGGTCAAATGACCTCTTATTTGTCAATAGGCCTAGTGAACCAAAAAGTAAACGTTTGGGTTTGGTTTTCGTTTCTGTATGCAGAGACATTAACGGTTCAGATTGAGCCGAAAGTTAAATACACTTTTAAATAATTAGGCTTAAATTTTATTATCATGGTGGAAATCTGGGCCGCGTTCAGCAGAGCCCAGCGTTGCTGAACGCGGCCCAGGGATTTTGTTTTTGAATTTTGACGTTACGGTGCTTAGCGCTGAGCTAGCGCGGTCTTCAAAGAAAATAGTCGGCTTTTTGGATAACGTGACGTAAAACGCGTAGTTCTCAGCTTGGCGAAAAAACTATGGAGGAATTAATACAAATAGCTCTATGGGACTATAGCTATTTAATTGGCGTGAAACCAGTTGATCACGCGAGAATTTTAATAGATATGTTAGTTTCTAATTTTAATTATAAAAGTTGTTATCTATCTCTATAAATATGTTATCCTACAATTTTTGTTAAGCCTTGGTACCTTGCACGCTTTATTAGGCTAGCGTCATTTATAAAACGCCGATGACCCGTTTTTCCCCCATCGGATGATTTTAATGTGTACAAGTATATCATTATTGGATGTAAAATGTCGTCTGATTTACAGTAAATTTGCTATGCTTTGTATACTGCTTTAATATTTCATAAATTTTAACTTAAGAAACATTTCCATATCTGGGTAAATAAGTTTGTAAGTAGTCGTCTTGACTCGGAGAGGTAATATTTTGGTTTTCCCAACTTGTTTTTCTCGGTTTCTGTTTTGCATAAAGTGAGGAAAACCCCCTTGGCTTTTGCGTTGCATTTTGATATAGGATATCTTTTATTATATTTAAAAAATTCTTATCAGTATTTTGATTGTTGCTGTTCTTTATTCGTAGATCGAGCACACGCCGGAAGTTCAGCTCTTGCGCGGCAGAACTTCAAAGTTTCCTTTTCTGTGTTGTATCAACTGGGATTCAAGTTTAACTAACCACCACGGTAAGGAATATTTCTTTGCTGAACCAAGAAGTGATTTCTAGTTTATTAGGGAGAAGGTCTAAGATGCCTAAGTATTCGCGTGCCATAGTCCCAGTCCCCCTTTCAAAATACAAGGGGGGAAGTAAAAGGAGGCCGGGCTATTTCCGTCTCTGCTCAGTCGGAGAATACGTATTTTTCGTCATTCGCGTCGCGCTGACGTGAGTTTTCAAGAACCAATGCTGGTTGTAATTGAGAGGCGGGGATTAACTCCGGACCTACGTTTGGACTGGAGATAAAGCTGGAAATGTGGCGAATTTATACCTTCTCCTTAATAAACTAGATATCACTTCTTGGCTGAACTTAACCTTAGGAATTACGTCGTGTTTCCACTCTTTGAAGCTGGGATTTGGGTTAGGTTATTATGAGGCTTCGTAACGGGCTTATCTATTCGGTTACAACATATTATAACCTATCTCTCATTGGTAATCTGTTTGATAATCAGCTTCTCTCATTCTCATTGACCTCATTCGCTATAGTTGTTTGGTTCTACGAATTACTGGGGGCTCAGTGTAACCTTAGACCGTTGTCGAAGGGTTCAGAACCCCTTTTATGTCCTTGTAATGTCCCCGGGTGACGTGTGTCCGTGTAAAGAAAGGTTTATTATCGAATTCATTGCAATATATGCCTGCTAATTGTTATTGAGAAGGTATACTGATAATTAGAATCTCTGGTAGTACTATCTTCTCCTTCCTAGAAATTACATCATTATATGACGTCAGTATCTACCGATCGGCTGATGTGTATATATAGATTAATATAGTTTCAAATACAATATTGATTATATTATTTCTCTTTCGAATAAAAAAAAAGAAAAATAACTAATGGATGAATTAATCTCTCCTTTAAAAGCCAGTTTGTTAAATAATGTAGCAGGGCTGTTGTTGGTTTTGTTTCGCGGGGTCTTTTCGAAAATGATTAGGATAATGATGTAGTTCTCGCCACGATGCCATTGTGATTGTCATTAAGGCTTGAAAATCGATTCGACGTACGTTAATCCCGCTCGCGTACCGGAGTATTTAGCCAAGCTCCATTTTCATTGCATTTCTATAGACTTACTCGGTATCTACCGTACCCGGCCCTATATGCTTATATTAGTTGTAGTTCGTCCCCTTCTCGGACGGATTAGTAATCCTACTCTGTCCAAACGGTTTTAATTGGTTTCTTATTAAGGAGAAAGGATTGAAAATAAGGTTTGAGTTCAGTACTCGGTTGACCTTCTCGAGAACCCCAGGCAACTTGCCTTAAATCCTTGCCTTAATCTGCTTGGGCAATAGAATCTCATTTTGGTTGGCCTACCGTTCACCCTTATATCTCGGTTGCGACTTGAGATAATTTAGTTTGTCATTTCCCACAGAAACGTTATGTTGTTTCGTAAACCCACGCGTTTCTCATCCATTAGTTTGGTTGGTATTCACGTCTTTAGTGCTTCCCATGCTCAGTTAGGCCTAACAATTTTTTTCTTCTTCTTCTTGTAAATGGATTTTTGTTTGGTGATGAGGGGCTACGTATCTATCAGGGTGTTAACCCAATTCAAATCAACGGGTACTTTGCATAAACTCTCTTGGTTCTATTTTGTTGTTAGTGTATGTTTTTACAACGTTCTACCAAGTTCTTCTTTGGAACACCATTGCTGAATAGGGTGGGGCACGTTTTTCTACAGTTGTTTATTTATGAACGCGTGTGGGAAACCCGTAGCTTCATTATTGTGATTAAACTGGCGCATTTATTTGTAGGCATAGTTATATTTTGTATATTTATTTCCATACTGTGTTTATTGTTTTGCGTACGTGAAAAGTTTTCGTAAAAAACATATAGGCCTATATTGGTTTCGCGCCATATTTTGAAATGGCGCGTAACGATTCCAACGCCTCACTAGCACCATCTATAAAAACAATGGGAAAATTCCAAAATTATTAATTTTACCTTCGCGATTTTTCATCTTCGAGCGTTTCTGGGAATCAAATCGAGCACTGAGCAGGTGACGGTCATTTTATTATGGAATTTGTCACAGTCAGTCATACAGCACAGCCGAGTCGGTGACGCTATCGCGTTTTATCTGTCAAATTTAGAATCGCGATTTTCTTTACTAAGTTTTGTTATATTAAAGGTCATTTAAGTAAGTTTATTTTTTATATTTTAGACTCGCGTAATAGACAACGCCCCTGGTTTAATCGTTTATATCTCATGGAATTGTATAGTCAAATCATAAAATTTACGATAGCCAATATTCAAAGAAAAGGCCTTGGCTTACTACATTACCTTTCGCCTTTATGATACCGAGATCGTAGGCGTCTTAGCTTTGCGTGCAGCAATTTTAGTTGTAGTATTCTTCTTCCATTGGGGAGAAATAGGTAGCCTAGTTTCGTAGATACCTCCCTAATTTGATACGTGACACGCAACTTGCTAATTTATTCATTTGACAGCGCTTATTATTAGTCCTCTAAGGTTGTTGCCAGTGTGTCGATATAAAAACATCCATTGTAATGAATAAATAACCTTGTCTTCTTCTCCCCGTGGTTTATTAGGTATTATAGACACGACTTGCACTAGTCGAATAATTGTAGTTAAAAATAGAAACTGCCAAAGAATCGCGGGCTATGGTATTGATTTTATTACATTATCCTTAAGTCCAACTATAAGGGGTGTTGGAATTTTTACTCTGAGCCTCTCCCTAAAAAGTAAGAGTAAAATATTGAAAAAGGTCGGAAGGGTTTGACTTGTAACGCTTATAAAAGCTTTAGGGTTTGGTCACTCGGAGAACAATTAAGGTGGTTTCCATAGTTACAACCTTGTTTCTCTTTATGGGAGATATCACCCTTTTTTTTCGTTTTTTGAGGACTAGATCATTTTACTAGGCTTTCCGTTATTGTTATTACGGTCGTTTGAATCAAGGGGTTTATACTATAATTAAGGGCGATTGTAATATCCTCTCGAAAGTATTCGCGGCGTTTTTGTTCCCTCTGTAATATATTTACGAGGTGCATTTTTATTCAATGTAGATATAAGAATTGTAAAAATTATCGATAATAGTTAAGCAATGGGTTGTTCATCGAGTAAGAGTATAAAACTAAGTAACGAAGATTTGGATTTCTTGATTCGAAATACATCGTACAATGAGAAAACCATTCGTGAATGGTACCATGGTTTCATGGTGAGCTCTTTTTTAACACCTAGCTAGCTATTATTTGAAGTGAAACATTGGTTTTGCTTCAAATAATGAGTTATTCATTCCTTCGTATACGAAATTGGACCGTTAAGTCTAATGTTATGGTTTTATACCATAATTTATAGCAAGATTCTCCGGATGGTAAACTCGACCGAGAGAAATTTGTCAAAATGTATCAAATGTTTTTCACGAAAGGAAATCCGGAGAAATTTTGTGATCATGTCTTTAGAACGTTTGACGCCGATGGCAATGGCCACGTTGATTTCAAAGAGTTTCTCTTAGCTGTTGGCATCACAAATAATGGAACGAAAGAGGAGAAATTGAAATGGGCTTTTCGAATGTATGATATTAATAATGACGGGAGCATTCAACAACCAGAAATGACCAAAATTGTCAAGGTGCGATGATACAATTTAGAAAAAAAAAAAAAACGCAGCTGTATATTGAGGCTTAAATTTTAATAGGCTCTGTACGAAATGATTGGGCCACACGTTGGCGATAAACCAGATGATACGCCTGAAGAGAGAACCAAACTAATCTTTGAAAAAGTCGATACAAATAATGATGGCAAAATATCACTTCAAGAGTTTGTGTCAGGGTGTGCTGAAGATCCTAATTTAGCCGCTCTTCTGACCTCAACCATTCCCCCTGATGATGAACAGCCCGAAGAGCCTTAGATTTTGCTTTATTTTGTCACTATGAAGTTCCTTCCTATAAAATGGAATTATAACCCCCCCCCTAAATATTTTTTATCAAAATAAAGGTACCAATAGGTTTAGATTAGTAATTAAATCATTATCACAAGAAAAAATATTATACAATATACATATATACATTATTTAACGAGGGAACAAAGTAATTACTTAATCACCGTCCAATTAATTGAAAAGTATTTTTTTAAATCGACATTAATCACGTCATTAAAAAATTCACCAGCAATATCTGATCTGCTCTGTCATTATTAATGTATTTTTACGAAGAAAATTTAAATTGAGTTATTTGTTAATTACAGTTTTTGTCAATAGCGTTTTTTTAAGCAATAAATTAAAATGTTCATTATGACAAAATATGAGTTGTCTATTGCCTTTATTTATGGGTTGGAGAAAGATACTTTGAAGTGTATTGTTAATACTATATTTTTGTTGAAATTTGAAGTACTTTGAAGTGTATCGTTAATACTATATTTTTGTTGAAATTTGAAGTACTTTGAAGTGTATCGTTAATACTATATTTTTGTTGAAAATTAAAGTACTTATGAACTTTTTCTTTTTACAGGAATGTGAGATGACAGTAGACGAAAATCCACAGGCTGTACCAGCGTGTGGACGCTACTTTATTTTTTGACGATTTAATTCCTGTGAAAAAAAAAACAACTAGTGATAATTTAATGACCGCGTGATAAGATTTTATGTTAATATAAATTAAGTTACATTCTTCGGCCAAAAAACTACCAAACCAATATGGGTAAACAAAACAGCAAATTGAGACCAGAGGTTCTCGAAGATCTAAGACAAAATACCGAGTTTACGGACGCGGAAATTCAAGAGTGGTATAAAGGATTTTTAAAAGATTGTCCCAGTGGTCATTTGTCCATAGACGAATTTAAGAAGATATACGGGAACTTTTTTCCATACGGTGATGCTTCAAAATTTGCCGAACACGTATTTCGTACCTTTGATGCCAACGGTGATGGAACCATAGACTTTAGGGAATTTTTATGCGCGTTGAGTGTCACGTCGAGGGGGAAGTTGGAGCAGAAGCTTAAATGGGCTTTCAGCATGTATGATTTAGATGGAAATGGTTATATTTCCAGACAAGAAATGTTAGAAATTGTTACTGTAAGTTTGCTCGGTTGAATACTAGCATTAGTTCATAAGATATGTTCCATAAGTTTGTCAATGTTGTAAGCTTGTCATGACGTGAAGTGGGTAAAACGTCCTAGATTCCATGATGAGGCGCTGTCAAAGGTTTAACATAGAATAAATAGGAAGATGGACTGCATAACCGCTTGCAGTCAATCGTTTCAATCCTCGCGTTGTTCTCAAACTAGCTTTTGGTAAGTCTCTAGCATTACGAAGTATAGGAAATGTCGTACTTAATGGAACATATCTTATAAACTTATGGTACTTGTCAACGTGTCTGTGAATTTACTAGCTATTGAAAGTAGAGAACCTGTTTAAATTCACAGACCATTCTTAATTCCCATCATTACTAACTTATTGAACGACAATTACAGGCAATTTATAAAATGGTGGGATCTGTGATGAAAATGCCTGAAGACGAATCGACCCCTGAAAAACGGACTGACAAGATCTTCCGTCAAATGGACAAGAATATGGATGGTAAACTTTCCCTAGAAGAGTTTATAGAAGGGGCCAAAAGCGATCCCTCCATCGTCAGGCTGTTGCAGTGCGATCCTCAAGCTTCGGCGCACTGACAGCGGGGGATCCATTGAACCCCTCCTAAAAACCCGCAACACGATTAAAAAAAAACAAAAACACAAAATTACCCACCCCCTTCTTCTTCTTCTTCTTCTCCTCCTCCTCCTCCTCCTCCCAACTCTTTTTCTCAACTTTAATTATTAAAAAAAAATAAAAAATAAACCAATCACAGTGATGATCTTAGAAGATTAAAAATAAAAACAAAGTTGACTCGGTGCCTATTTGTTAAATTTTGTTTTTATTGAACAATATTTAAACGACGAAAGACTCGCTAATATATATATAGGATTGTGTCTTCGATAAATACAACAAACAACAGCAACAACAAAAATTACAAAAAACAAAAAAATACAAACAAGCCTTTCTCATTACATCTTTCAGATAAATGTATATTCATAAAACAGTGGGTTGTTTATTCACTCTTTGTAGAGAAGTATATATATATATATATAAAAAACATTAAAACACTTGAACTATGGCAAAAAAAATGAGATCTAGATTAAATAATGTATAAAGATATTGTTAAAAAACAAAAAAAAGGTTTAAGGGTTTGGAAGTTTAACAAAAAAAAAATACAAATTACAAATGGTGCGTAAAAGATTTTATGGGAACATTATAGTCTAATTTTCCGACTTATCCACAGCATAGGTCTTGAAGGTACAGAATGGTTTTTAAACTTAACGGAAAGGTTTGTAGAGTATGAGATGAGATGTAAAGGAATGTTCATGAAGGCAATTAGAGGTAGAGACATCCATGGATTGTGTAGTTAAAAAAAAAACAACTTGTATTACTATTTCTTCGAAACTTTCAAAATTTACTCACTTTTTATCGGAGGCTTGCTTACGGCGTTTTTTATTTACAGCTCTCGGAGAAGGTTTTTTGAAGTCTAAAGGCTGTAGAGAGCGGTAAATTGAAAACGCCTTTATATAGAGACACTGAAGCTAAAAACAATTAACGTCAAAATTTTAATTAATAAGTAATCTAGGCGCTGTTAATGAAGGATTAATTACATGTAGGGACATCGGATACAAAATTCTCAGGTGTCTCTATAGCGATAAGGTCGGAATTACTCAAAATTACAAACAGTTACGTAACTGTTATCGAACGCCTTTATATAGAGACACTGAAGCTAAAAACAATTAAGGTCAAAATTCTAATTAATAAGTAATCTAGGCCCTATCAATGAAGGATTAATTACATGTAGGGACATCGGATACAAAATTTTCAGGTGTCTCTATAGCGATAAGGTCGGAATTACTCAAAATTACACACAGTTACGTAACTGTTATCGAAATTTAGGCTTAGTAAGGTAATTGACTTCAATCAATTCAATTACCTCTATAGCTAATTAAGCCTATCGAATCGGATATGGTCACAAATTTTTCGAATACTAAATTTAATAAAATTATCTAATTATTCGAGAGTTAAAAGGTTCGCAATTAATGAATGATCGATAATTAAATACACAATCCAGGGATCATTAAAATGGACGTATTTGGAGTGCATTGATAATGAAGAATTCTTATTCGTTTATAATTGTAGAATATAAAATTTTCAACCAAAATTAATTTTTTCAAAAAAAAAAAAAAAGAAAATAATAAAGATTTCATTGCCTGACTAAATAAAAAATATATCCAAGTTTGCCTTTAAAAAAAATTTAACGTAAAAATATGTAAACAAGTAATCATTTTTGCGAGATCTAGAGAAAGAATCATTGTCTAACTAATTTGGTTAAAAAAAAATTATATCATCAGTAGCTAAAATTTGTATAAAAAAAAGGGGGTTTTTGAGAAAATATTTATAAATTAACGTTAATTTCCGTAGTTAATTCATAAAAAATGGCAAAAATTTTTGGACTACTGTAGACTTAAGCTTTTGTAGATAAAACCAACCAGAAAACCTTGTAAACCCATTTTTACTACGCGGTTAATATTAAAAGACGGGGTTGGAACGATGTTTTACAGTCAGATCCGATTTATAAAAAGAATTATAAATATATTATAAAAACAGGGTTTAAATCATTTAATTCCTTACCTAGAGCAAAAACAAAAACAAAAGTGTCTCCAAACTCTTCTCTATCCATTATCGCTAAATTAAATTTTTTTAATTCATGGACGTTAATAATACTTTTCTTGTGGAATTAAAGAAAACCTTCCCTAATGTGTTTATGTATTTGCAGCTTAAAAAAGTCTGGTTGGTTCGTTGGTTGGTTATTAACGGTACTTAAAATTTTTTTAAACTGGTAACGCAGCGTTTCAATATCAAGAAGTTATATCAGTATCTCAGAGAGAAGGTATAAGATGCCTTTGTATTCGCGCGCCATAGTCCCATTCCCCCTTTCAAAATACAAGGGGGGACGTAAAAGGAGGCGCCGGGCTATTTCGCCTCTCCTCAGTCGGAAAATATGACTGTAGTTTTCGTCACTCGCGTCGTCACGCTGACGTGAGTTTTCAAGAACCAATGAGATGCTGGTTGTAATTTAGAGACGGGGATTGACTCCGGACAGGCTACGTTTGGACTGGAGATAAAGCTGGAAATCTGGCGAATTTATACCTTCTCTCTGAGATACTAGATATAACTTCTTGTCAATATCTAAAATTAGTTTTTTGTACGTTAAAACTTTTATTCTAAATTTCGCTCCAATGATCTACTATATATATAGGGACTGTAAAAAAATATTAAAAATTGAAAAACGGAGTGTGAAAATTTATATAAAAAAATTGTAGAAAATTTAAAAAAAAAAAAAAAAGAACCAAAAACAACCAATTATGCAAAAATTACTATAAAAACGGCAGCTTCGAAATTCCAACAAAAAAAAAAATAACAAAACTACCACTTTTCCCTGAAAAACAAAAAAACAAAAAACTGACTTAAATTAATTAAAACTTATTAATTAAGAAACTTTTTAGGGGTTACCAAGATTAAATATAATGATGATTGATGACCATTTAATTAATTAATTCCAAACATATTTCAAGATCCTACCATGTTTTTCATGTATTTAAATAAAAGATTATACAGAAATATTAAATTTTTTGGGGGGGTAAACTTAAAAATAAATTAAAAACGAATATTATTTTGACTTTTAATTCAATTTTTATTCATATAGAGAACCAAGAAGATGCGTACAATTTGCTTAAAAGTGCCGCGGCAACAACTATCACGCATGAAATGCACCATAATGGAGTAAACCACTTGGTCATTTGCGGTAAATATTCATTAATATCAGAATTGTTTTGTGTTAAGTTAATTTTTTTCTCCGGTAGTTTAATTTCCTTCTCAGAAACGGGTTCACCGATTAAGAAATGTTTTCCAGCCGAAGATATTTTAACCAGGACTTCTTTGCCCATAAAATGTTCTTCTTTTGGGATCAAAACCTGTATGTATCATCATAGAAAAGATCTGTATAAGGTATTGAGGAATTCGTGTTGTCCCTGAAACGAAGAAATTGTGGTTCATGTCTTCACCTGTTCGTAGTATTTATTATGTCCAACATAATGTAGTTTGTCGTGAGAAAGTTCCGTTACAAGAATGGGAAAACTTTGTCCAACTCTATGGTCATAAGTTCGATAAGATTGAAAAAGTTCCGTTAGTCTTTTAGTGCGTGTTTTGACTTCTTGCGCTGGTACTCTGCGCATTTTAGCTGCTGGTGTACCAGGTCGGGGATAAAATTGGTTTATAAATAATGAAGGGAATTTGTATTTTTCAACCAAATTCATGGTTTCTTCAAAATCCTGAAATTAATTTAACGACGTGTTAGGGACGTGTTATGCGAATTTTAATTTTTATACTTTTTCAGTTTCAGTTGGGAAACCACATATAATATCAGTTGCTATAGTTAAACCAGGCACTCTATTTTAATTATAATGTAGTAATTTAATTACTTTAGTAATTAATTTCAAAGTGAAGAATCTAAACCACTTGTTATTTACTTTTCTCTTAGAAATTGAACTATTTTCTCAAAATCTTCGATACAATATTCACGTTTCATATCCCCTAAGACACAATCACTCCCAGATTGAACCGGAATATGCAAAAATGCATAAACTCTCGGGTGAGAGAAGATTTCAACCATTGCCTAAGAAATTATTAAATACTTCAATCTAATATATTTCTTGAAATGCTAAAAATATGGGTAATCCTTTATACTTCAATATGATTAAGAATATAAGGCGGATTTGTCATTCCTAAACGAAGCATGCAACCTTCGGGAATAACTTGGACAAGATTCCTAAGTAATTCAGGTAAGGTTGTTCCAATATCAATGCCATAAGCACCAGTATCCTCTGACGTTAACCAAATTTCTTTAACCCCTTCTACAGATATAATAGAAAGAAGCGAAGTACTCTCACATGAACCCAATTTTTCTTTTACAAAACGCCCTGCAGTTTGGTACCTTCAAAAGCTTGTATTGCCCTTTCAACAATTTCTTTAACAGAATAGCTTCCCAATTGACCCCTGGCGTGTTTTGTTTTACAGTAAGTACATTGATTAAGACACCTACAAAACATTTCTTAACATTTAACGAATATCTATCTTTTTAAGCTTGTTAATTAATTAATTAATTAATTTACCCTGTACTTATAGGTATGATCTCAATCAATGGATTTTTGCGAATTTTAGGTAAGGAGAGATTAGCTCCTCCGGTTTTTCTTCCATTTTCTTTCTTATTGCCCAAAACCTGAACACTGTGACCTTTTAGAGTTTCTTCTACAACCTCAACAACCCTTTCTATTTGTTGAACACCTATCATGCTTAACCCACGAAGGTAATTATTCTTTGGAGCTGACTGCGGAACGCAACCTGCCACTACAACGTGCTTGTTTTGCTCCATTCCTGCCTCTACTGCGTTTCTGAAATGATCTTCCGCAGGACCCTTTACCGTGCAACTGTTTAAAAGCCACAAATCTGCATTTTCCGGTTCATCTATAATATTGTCCTCCAGTTTTAAGTGTGAGTACTCATATTAAAAATTTTAAATTTTTTAACAAGGTTTACCGATTATTTTGTAACCATATTGAGCTAGAAGTCCCGCCATATATTCACTATCGGAGTTGTTATGGGCGCAACCCCAAGTTTTGACATATATTTTTTGGGTTCCTGGGATAATGCTATCTTGTATGGCTTCATTACAGTCCTTGGACTCCTCATTTTTACCCTTTCGTTTCTTAAATCGTGGAACGAGTTGATTTCTATTTAAATAATTAAATTAAAATTGTGTTTTTAAAAATTTGACTTAGTATTAATAATTTCAAGGTAAATTTTACCGATTATTGCGTGTGTTTAGAGTGTTTTCGTTTTGAATAATCGTTCCTATATCTTCAATATCATCTAAGATGCTTTGATCGCATTCATTCATCTTTAATTAATTTAATTAGTACTAAACTAACTAACTAATGAGAAGCACGCGATCACTATAAAAACTTTCGTAGCAGACGATCCTTTGTTTCAAAGGAGGCATTAAGGCGCGAAATACAATTGTAGAAAACTATGGACTAAAAATCACTAAAGTATTTTGACTCTCTTGTCTCATAGTTACAATATCATATCAAGAAGTGATATTTAGTTTATTAGGGAGAAGATATCAAGAAGTGATATCTAGTTTATTAGGGAGAAGATATCAAGAAGTGATATCTAGTTTATTAGGGAGAAGGTATAAGATGACTAAGTATTCGCGCGCCATAGTCCCAGTCCCCCTTTCAAAATACAAACGGAGGCCGGGATATTTCGCCTCTTCTCAGTCAGAAAATACGTAATTTTCGTTATTCGCGTCGCGCTGACGTGAGTTTTCAAGAACCAATGAGATGCTGGTTGTAATTTAGAGGCGGGGATTAACTCCGGACCTACGTTTGGACTGGAGATAAAGCTAAAAATGTGGCGAATTTATACCTTCTCCCTAATAAACTAGATATCACTTCTTGATCATATCAAATGCACTTAACTTTTAGAGGATAGATAGGTAAGAGAGCGTTTCTTCTTTCATCGCTGAAATAAGATATGACTGTTTTGATTATTGAACTTAGAACTGATAAAAGAGGCGAACGAGCTTTCACTTTTGTATTGAATCTCCAATAGAGTGTATAAATTAAGTTCGGATTTATTTTTAACTGTATTTGGTTGCAAAAACGTTTATAAAATGGCTGGAAAAAAGGACTGGGTTTGAAAATGAACTTTATTTTAAAAATTATTGACATGTTGAATGAATTATATTGCAGGAGATAGAACGTGAACTATGGTTCTCCGAAATTGGACTCGCAAATTCCGAGGAAGAAGTTGAGAAAATTGTTTTGGATAAACTTGAAAGCTGCCCTGTAAGAATAATTATTTATTATAAAGCCTATTAGATTATTCTCAAAGTGTTAAACGCGGTACGTTAGGAATGGGATGAACCCTTTTTCGTGGGAAATTTGCGTATAGTTTTAGACAAATTCAATCTATGGACTAAAGAACTGCCAGGAATTGATATATTTTACGGTAATAACTTGATTCAATTGATAAAAATAGACCATTTTTAAATGCGACCCTATAAAAACCATAACATTTCGATAGCTGTTAAGGCCAACGACGATCCACTTTTGTTAAAACTTCTCTCTGCATTGGGGACGTCTTTTGACTGCGCCAGTAAAGTGCGATAAATAATAATAATATAAGTTTATAAGATATGTTCCATAAGTATGACACTTCCTATGCTTCGTAATACTTACTGTATGAGAGCTAGTTCGAGAAGGACGCGAGAATTGACTACACTCGGTTAGTTTTGCAGTCCATCTTCCTATTTAGTCTGTACTGAGCCTTTGACAGCTCCTCACCAGGCGTTGCTTTACGAGAATCTATGATGTTTCACCTCCGTCAAGCTCTCACTAACCAGTGACAAACTTATGGAACACCTCTTATGAACTTATGATAATCATAATACAACACAAAAACGCGAATTAAAAGAAACATTTACAGGGAGAAATTGACTCGGTCTTGAAGTTGGGAGTTTCTCCAACCAAGATTATGTTCAGCAATCCATATAAATTACCTAGGTTTTGTTTTCAATTATTATGTTTATGCGCTGTCCCGGTAACCACATTAAGTAGACTTTGTCTCGCAAAGTAAACAGTATTATTATTCTTATTAGTCATTTGAAGCATGCGAAAGAAGTAGGCGTAAGATGGATGGTTTGCGACTCCATGAGCGAACTAAACAAACTACACGCTCTTTGTCCCCTAGCCAAGTACGCTGTTTGTAGTTTGCGTAAATAATTTAACCTTTAAACTCCTTGAATATTATTACATAGAATAGTTATCCGTATTCACCCGAGAAAAGAAACAACATCCTATCTCAAAATGAGTGCCAAATTTGGTTGCAATTTCGAAGAGGCTAAAGCTCTTTTATTAGAAGCCAAACAGTTGAATATGAATGTTGAAGGAATAAGGTATCACAGTTTGAAACTGCTTGTTAAAGGGACTGTAAAGCAGGCATCGGCGGGTGGGTAAAGATTATTTGAAAATACGTGAGAGGCACGTGACCAATGAAGCTTAGTTCGTTTTATTTCGAAAACTACCACTTAGGAGAATTGGCGCTGCAATCTCGCGAACGAAAAACAAGGACTAGATGTCCAGTCCCATTCCACAAGGAGTCTTTGTATCGTGGCGTCACGTGGTGCCTGTGACGTATTTCAAATAATTTTTACCCACAAGCCGATGCCTTCTTTAAAGTCCCTTTAAGAGCTAGTGCTGGAGTGACGTCATAGTTTCTCGTATAAGCCATGCTTGGTGAGGGCCCTGCGTGTGCTGTTGGCATTAAGGGAATGGTCTATTGGTGCCCCTTAAATGTCATACTATAGACCATATCTTATGCACTTATGGTAATATATTGAAAAAATCTCCCTACGTGGTTTTTGGGACGGTTTTTATATGTACATAGTTTCTACGTGGGTCATTGCACCGAAAGTCCAGCCCCTTACGTTGACGCCTTCGAAGTAGCGAAAGAGGTCTATTTAGAAGCCAACAGAATCGGACACAATGTGCAATTACTGGACATTGGCGGGGGTTTCCAAGGGTCCAAACAGAAACTGGACTTATTCCCTCAAGTAGCCAAAGCCATTAGGGAATCGGTATCCAAACATTTTCCACCCCAAATGGGTATACGCGTCATCGGCGAACCCGGACAATTTATGGGTATCAGAGCCTTTGACGTTTACGCCAAGGTCATAGGTGTCAGGCAACGTCTAACCGAAGGAGGTGTGTGACGTGTGAGATAAAAATTAGAAAAATGCTGTTGGTTACTTGACGACAAGAAAAAATTAATTGAAATAGGCCAGAGATATCAATCGGTTTACGTGAGCGGAGGACACTTTGGATGTATCCCTAACTATAATTTCAAGTTTAACAAGACTCAAGTTGAAATTCCGAATATAAATGTAAGATTACCTTGAAAATCTTATTTTTTTTTTTATTCCGCGAAGTAGTTTAAATTTTTTTTAATTAAGGTCATTGATAACGTGGAATGTTCCAGTACAACTTTCTGGGGAGGTAGTTGCGACCCGATGGATTGCTTAGTGACAGTACCTTTCCCCCAAGTTAGTACTTGTCAGTGGTTAAGATTCACTAATTTGGGTGGTGAGTGTTTATTTCGTGAAAAACTATTCTTTTTAATTAAATTTTAATTAAATTGGTCATTAAATTAAATGATACAACAGCTTACACCCGGTCCATCCAAAGTCAGTACAACGGATTTCCCTTAGCTCCGACTAAGTACTTTGTTGATGATAAAACAAGGTATGTTCTCTATCTTATCTATCGGGACTGGTTTTAATTTTTGGAAAACCCTTTTTTTGAGGGCCAAATTTTTATATATAAAGCCTTCACATTTACAGGGAATTTATACAGTGAGGATTTGGCACTATATACCGATGTTCTAGCGATTTACTTACTAATTAAAAAGAATTTTGAAAGTTTTTCTAAAGCCTTTTTTCACTATAAACTAAAAACAGGAATAGTATTACGTCTGAAATTACTACGAGTCTATTTTACTTTGTGTTCTTACTTCGTTGTTTTTTGGATTGCCTTGACAACGTAAGGATTCCTCGATTACATTATCTTGGGTGATTACTTTAAATAAGTAATTAAAAGGGGTTTAATGCCGTTTTTCATTAGGTGTTAGCAATTTGTAACCGCGATAAAAGGATTCTATGGGTTCGATTTTGAGTCGAAAATGTTCTTTGAAATTTTTAGCTAAGAACGTACCACGTACGGTTTACAAGTTATGATTAGAGTGTTTTACGGAAGACCCCTTAAAGTTTATTGGTTAAATTTAAGCTGTCATCTGTAAAACATTCTTATTGTTTCGGGTATCCCATAAAGACAAATTTTATATAACATTTTCAGAACCTATTATACTTCGGTCCTACCACCCTTTTTGATACCCCTTGTATTTAATAAAATCTAGCTGCAATGTAACGCATTTTTTAGGAAACTAATTTTCACTCCAATAAAATTACTCAATTAAGATGCAAATGGTAAACGGCAACCATGCAAACCATAAGTGACGTGAGACGCGCCAGGTAGGTACGTCATGTTTTTGCCTTGGTCGCGCCCACGACAAAAGGATTCTGGATGTTATAAATTTTTGCTACTCGAAGTTGGGAAAATAGACTTTTCCATTAATTGCTTGCTGATAAACCAACACACAGGCGGCAAGACGCGTTCTTAGGTTATTTGAAACTTCCTCGCACCAAGAGGCAACCCCAGGCGGAACCCGAGTTCACTACACGCGAGAGGCTAGCCAACTCGCACTGCCTCTAGCGGTCCATGCTTCTTGGCACGAGGAAGTTGACTTTCCCCGCCCATGTAGTGTTTGCTTCTCTTCTCAAATTAACTAAATGATCTATGGGACTGTAAGGTCAAGACGTTCGCGTCCGACGTACGATTTTTAGGGACTGTTGTACTGCCTTGCAAACTTGGAAAATTTTCAAGGTTGATGAAAAACCGGTTTCTTTAGGTGAGTTTTATCTCTTTTTTTTTTTTTTGCGGTTCCAAGGTTGCTAATAACAACCTGCCACGTGAAACATCCAATAATTGGCATAAAAAACGGAGATTGATATTTTCACATTTTCGATTCTTGTTTGCGTGCCGAAAAACCCCGTCCCATTAATCTTGTTATTTCGATGAAACGCCATCAAACGTGCGATAAGAAGATGAAGAGCAAGTAGTCTTACAGTTAGAGACAACACCTAGCTAGCATACGTTTATAAGATATGTTCCATAAGTATGACACTGCCTATTCTTCGTAATGCTACAGGCTTAATTAGAGCATAGAGACTAGAACCCCAAGGAGTGGCAGGAATGCCTCAACTTGTTGCCCATTAAACCGGTTTTTCCTGGTACAGGGCGACTTCCGCTAAGCAAAATTAAACGGGCCGGAAGCTCTCATGTACCAATTTATGAGCAACATCATTATTTGCGCTTGTAGAGCGGGGGACCTGCCACTCCTTGGGGTTCTAGTCTCTATGATTAGAGCTAGTTCGAGAACGACAAGCGAGAATTGACTAAACTCGGTGGTTTTGCAGTCCATCTTCCTGTTTACTTTGTACTAACCCTTTAACAGCGCCTTGCTAGGCATCGCTTTACGAGAATCTATGACGTTCCACCTACGTCACTTAATGAGAAGCTCTCATTAACCAGTGACAAAGTTATGGAACATATCTTATGAACTTATGACCATTAGTGCCACAAGAGAAGTAAACACCACAGGGGTGCGGGAACGCCATCGGAGGCTATTTCCTTCGCGCAAAGAAGCACCGCAAGAGGCAGTGCTAGTTGTGTAGTGAACTCGGGTTCTCTCTAGTGTTGCCTCTTGGCGCAAGGGAAATGAACTAACAGGACGGCTTCCCCTCCTGTGCGTTGGTTTCTCTTCAACTATTTAATGGAAGAGTCTATTAGAATTTAATGCGAATTGGGTAGGTCGCTAGAGGTAACGTAGAGTATGCACGGCTTCAAGCTCGTCACCAAGGCTCGTTGCGCTTTATGAATGATCCTCATAGATACCTTAGAGAATGAATAAAATAGAGCACCCCCATACCAGGAAGCTTTAAAAATTTCGAGAAAAGAATGTAGCTCCGTTTTACCCTTTTGATAAAAGCCTTAATATATCTCATGTTGGGAAAACAAAAATTGGCGTAATTTGGTTGTCCATATCTCTATCTTAAACATCTTCCTGACGATAGTCAGGCCAAGAAGTGATATCTAGTTTATTAGGGAGAGGGTAAATAGTCCATATCTCTATCTTAAACATCTTCCTGACGATAGTCAGGCCAAGAAGTGATATCTAGTTTATTAGGGAGAGGGTAAATAGTCCCAGTCCCCCTTTCAAAATACAAGGGGGGACGTAAAAGGAGGCCAGTCTATTTCGCCTATCCTCAGTCGGAAAATACGTAATTTTCGTCATTCGCGTCGCGCTGACATGAGTTTTCAAGAACCAATGAGATGCTGATTGCAAGTCAGAGGCGGGAATTAACTCTGGACCTACATTTGGACTGGAGATAAAGCTAGAAACGTGGCAAATTTATACCTTCTCCCTAATAAACTAGATATCACTTCTTGGTCAGGCTAATAGGTATTCCGTTTCTAGGTCAAGAAAGAAATGATCCTTTTCACTCGTTTTCTAATTCCGTGATATAAACAAAGTCTGCGGAAAAAATAAGAGAGGTTACTTTTCGTAGACCGTGACATAATTATACTTTTATTAGTTTTCCTTTGTTTAGTTAAACTAGATGAAATTTACATGGATTAAAAATTCAGTTCCATATAATTCACGTCGAAAATTCGTTATAATAATCAAATTTTATGCAATCCTATCCCTCAGTTCCAATAAATAAATAATTAAATAAACTTTATGCCTACTATACCTGCATTAAAAATATTTAGAACAATTTTACTTTATTTAAGTTATGCTCAGAAACGTTACATTTTTTCTGGGTTTTATTGTTGTTGCAACGTCAAAAGTAGTAAAAATGAAAGGTACGTGATGGGGCGGGAATTGCAAATTAACGGCATTCTTCACAAAACTAACCCTACGTATTACCTTTATATGAAAATTTTTCCAGGCGGCTCTTCAGGCCTTGAGCAAGGTTTGTTTATAAGCAGTTCGGGTTTGTTTTTCTTTTTTCAGACATCAAACTCGCTTCTTCACGCCGGTTATTAAATAAAATTTAATTTGGATAAATATTTACCAATGGATCAACGCAGAGAAGAATGGTTAAGAGAGATATGGCAAGCGAATTCTCCCGTAGAAGTTGAAGAAAAAGTATTGAAAACTTTGGAACAAAATCCGGTAAGATAAAAAGTATATATTTAGTTGGTGAAGATGATACTGAAAAACAGATACATATGTTGCTTACGTGTTTGACGCAACTATACTAAATATTTCTAGTACTGGGACGAACCCTTTTTCGTCGCCAATCTAGACTTGGTTTTGCAACGATATCGTTTGTGGCAAAAGGAGTTGCCAAATGTGAACGTTTTTTACGGTAAGTTAAAAATGTTTCTCAAAACTATTACTACGAATTACTGTTTGGGTTCGAACGGAAGTCAGGGATTTGGGAAATGTGGGAATAAGTCAGGTATTTTAATAAACTTTCTAAAAAGTCAGGGATTTTGTTTGATATTATATCAAACCATGCTTGGAGCAATTCTAATTATGGGCCAGGTGTGATGGAGTGGGCTCTTGTAAACACCTTAAAATGGTCAGGGATATTGTTAGCAAAATTTGGTCAGGGATAACCTGGAAATGTCAGGGAATTTCAATATAAAAATTTCGTCCGAACTCTGTGTTGAAACATATTCATTCATTAATTGCAGCCGTAAAAGCGAATGATGATCCATATTTACTAAAACTTCTAGTGGCTTTGGGCTCTTCGTTTGACTGTTCCAGCAAGGTACGTCAATATCCCATGCCCAAATAATTAAGTTTAATTTATTTTTTCTCTATCGTTTATAGGGGGAAATTCAAAACATAATTAATATGGGTGTTGAAGTCCAAAGGATCATGTTTTCTAACCCCTACAAATTAGAGAGTCATATTTCTTACGCCGCGATGGTTGGAGTTCGTTGGATGGTCTGTGACTCATTGGATGAGTTGTACAAGATACAGTCTGTTTGTCCCTCCGCTAAGTTAGTATTTAGATTAAATAGTCGGAAGGAAACAACACCCTACCCGACAATGAGCGTCAAGTTTGGGTTAAACTACGAAGAGGCCGTGCAATTACTGCAGGAAGCCAAGAATTTAGACATGAATGTCGAAGGAATAAGGTGGGTTTATTGTACATAATCTTTCTTACAATTTTTATTTATCAAATTTTGTCATACTGAATGATACACTAGCTTTTACGTTGGTCATTGTACCGAGAGTCCAACGCCTTACGCGGACGCTATCGAGGTGGCCAAAGACGTCTTTCTCAAAGCGGAAGAGATAGGACATAAGATTCGGTTGCTGGACTTAGGCGGAGGATTCCAAGGCTGCAAAGAGAAATTAGAACTCTTTCGAAATGTGGCCGCGACAATACGTAGCTCTCTGAGTGTACATTTCCCCCCGGAGCTTGGGGTTCAAGTAGTTGGTGAACCGGGACAGTTCATTGGCATTGCGGCGTTTGATGTTTATTGTAAAGTCATTGGGACAAGGCTAAGAAAAACCGAAAATGGTAAGGAAGCTCTTTTAATTTTGTTTGGGTGAGTTCAACTTAATTACTGAACAAATGTGCGTGGTGATAGGTGAGGTCCGCCAGAGTGTCGTACTAAGTGGAGGACACTTCACTTGCATCAATAATCTCGTATTTAAGTACAATCATACGAAGATTGTACCACTTAATGTAAGATAGTAATTTGTTTTATGCGTAATTTTTGCTAAGCCTAACGTCTGTCATAGAATTCAAACACGATTGAGGACGCTTACTTAATGCAAAGTGATTTCTGGGGACCAACATGTAAGCGTCGGGTATATTATATAATCAGTAAGACTTAACTGAAGTGGGACGAATTTTCAATATTTTAGGTGACCCTATGGATCTAATGATATCTTTGGATTTTAAACCTTTGCAAAGGGGTACGTGGTTAAGGTTAACCAATCTAGGTTCTTATTCCAGGCCGCTCCAGACCACTTATAATGGTTTCCCGTTAACCCCAACCAAATATTTTACCAGCAAGAACACGTGGTAGGATCTTAATAAATAACTATAAACTATTTAAAATTATAATTTATTGTATTTATTTTACAGGGAAATAATTTCGGAACATTTCTCGTATTCTTAAAACCTCACGCGCAATAATTTTTTCAAATTTCCCGGGCATCGTTTTTAGTGGAAGATGGCAGCACTGAATAGAGGGTTTAAAGTTGCAAGGTCACGGTCGCCATTTTATTTTTTGTTACGGGTAGAGAAAGTCGGCGTGGTTTGATCGTTGTACATTAACTCCAAATTGGAGATGGAAATTGTTAAAAGTAAAAGGTTGTCAATGTATGAATTTTCAGATAATTTTCTGGGGGTTTCGATAAATTTTACAGTTTTAAAGCTGGTAGATAGTTTCTATTTATGGATCGGTGACAAAAATGTGATGAACAATTTAGCCGTGAGTATGCGAACATTAACTAATAGGCCAAGGCCCGAAATTTCAACAGCCGCGCTTATGGGGGATAGCAGCGATTTGCTGTCATCGTCCCTAGCCGAAAAACTTTGCAAGAAAACTGGGAAACAAGTGTTTGTCAGCTGTAACTTACAAAGCGGTGATAATGCTATTGTTACACAAGTATTTGATCGTCTCGTTAATGAAATGAAGGAGCATCCTGAACATTTTTAAACTGGTAACGGTATAATGGCCAAGGCTTAAACATTAGAGTCAGAGCCAGCCAAGGCCTAATACTTGAAGGGGGGAGGGGATAAAAATAAAAATGGCGTCCATGTTTTGTGATCGCAAGGTGTGAAACTTTATTTTTATTGTAACAATTAGTAGTAAATACATTTAAGAAGTTGAATATAAGTAAATACAGGGCAAACTGTATACAAATTCCAAGTATTTCATCGTCTCTTCAAAGAAATGGAGCATCCTGAACATTTTGAAATTGGTAATGGTATAATGGCCAAGCCTAAAACATTTGGGGGAGGGGGAAAGAATGAAAATGTCGTCCATGTTTTGTGATCGCAAGGTGTGAAACTTTATTTTTATTGTAACGATTACGTAGTAAATACATTTAAGAAGTTGAATATAAGTAAAAACAGGGCAAAATGTATCCAAATTCCGAAAACCAATCAAAGTTTAACAAGTAAGAGGTCCGCGAACTTGGTCTCCCAATTGTTTGCCATAAGCATCGGCACACCAACAAAGACCAGTTGATGGGTGGCATTGTTTTTTCTCATATGATCCATTGTCTTTGCAAGTTGGGATGAAAGCTCCAAGAAGAGGGCCTGAAAGATGTAAAAAAAATTATTTACCTTCAAAACTAAAATGTCACCTGACTTATAAGGCCTACAGGGAAAACTGTCATATAAAATTTCTTAAGCCACTGTCTGATTGACATTGAATGCTAAGGACATACCGGTTATTCAACAAACTTAATTATATGGAGGGAAGTATTTAATAACTATGTAGAAATAAGGAAATATTTAACAACAAAATCTTACGGCTGTTTGATGATTTGGCGTCGGAAACTTTTCTAATACATTCGCAGCTATCAATATCCTTTCTCAACTCGGTTAAGGGTTTTCCATCATGGGCAACGCATTGGCAAAATTGAGTCCCAGCTTTGCATTGGCGAGCGGCGTAATTTCCAAATTCGTCACATTCGGGGATGCTACGTCCTAAAGCAGGACCCGCGCGGTTTGCGTTTTGGACTGCTTGATGGCAAGCACTACCATAAATAGGCTCTACAGAAAAACAATATTAATAAACAAACTTTCCTACAATAGCAAAATTTAGAATTTATCATACTCGTATTGGGCTGTGCGGAAGCAACCACAATCAAAGCAACAGCCTAAATATTAATTAAACAATATTTTTTTTAGATTACGCAAAATAATTAAGACTAAAATACTCACAAAAATTATAAAGGAGTTCATATTGTTGAAATTAACAATCTGTTGGATAAGAAAAACTTATTTAAGATTATAATAGTAATCAAATGAAATCTGTAAGCGGAATAGAGAAATCTTTGCCGGAGTAACCCCTTATATACCTGAAGAATGATTCTATTTTTTTATATATACGCTTGATGAGGTGTTCAGAAATAACCTGTTGTTTGAATTTTGAAGTTCTATCCCCCATTGGCCCTTTTAGTTACGGTTTAAGGAGGAAGGATGGAGTGGAGTGGAGTGGGGTGGGGATTGTAAGAGGAGGGAAGAGAAATGTCCTTGACGGATACCTTTAATGTCTATGATTTATTTGATTACGATTCTTCGAATAGGAAACCCTCTAAACCAGAAAACGAAGAGTTGGAAAATATCAAAAACTCTCTCTCTCTCTCTCTCTCTCTCTCTCTCTCTCTCTCTCTCTCTCTCTCTCTCTCTCTCCGCCCCTATTATACACGATTGCGCAATATCTATTTGAGTAACGAGTACCGCTTCTATTGACATTATTATTTAAAATATTAGCTATGCGCCTCTTTTGTTTTCTCAGTTAAATACTAATCAATCTTCTATCGCTCCCTTACTGAGTCTATCCGCCTTACTCATTGTAGAATTCATTTGTTTTATTAGCCTGTATTTATTTTGCAATAAGTTCATGGGTGATTGCCTGTGACGTGTGTTTGATAGCGGCCATTAGTGCCGCTGTGGATTAATGGGATATTTTTTTTATTAATTTTCAAAGTCAGCGAAAAGATGTTGTTGGCAGGGCAGGGTTCCTACGCAACCTGGATAAGTTAGGGATTTGGGAAATGTGGGGAAAGTCAGGGTTGCCACAGTACCTGGAAAAGTCGGGGAATTTCCGTTGCATATCGACTAGAGTAATTGTGTAGTCACGGCCAACTAGGCGCACCAGCTCAAATACGGGATAATGATAAGGTCATATAGGCCTACATTAACTGTTTCTGATAGTTCCTAATAAAGTTTTATTAACTACTAAATAGTGGTTTCAATTAAAAACTGTGATAAAATTAGCATAATTGTAAGCACGAAGCTGATGATAAATAAGGAATTTTTTTAAAGGCTGCATTCTTACTTTTCTGTTAGTGTATGTTTGAAAATTAGTCAGGGAAATTGGCTTTAGATGGTCAGGGAAATCCTGGAGAATTCACGGAATTTTGAAATGAAAAATCTGTGGCAACCTTGAAAGTGTTTTCCTAAAAATTCGGGGCTAGGGCAGGGATTTCGTTTGGTATATCAAATCATGCTTCAAGCAATGTTAAATACGGGCCCATGTGTGTTGTGTGATGAAGTGGACTCTGGTAAACACCTTAAAATGGTCAGGGATGAGCTGTAAATATAAAAATTTCTTTTGGGAAATAGAGGGAAAGTGGTAAGCGGAAACTGGGGCACGTGGTGTTGTTTTATTTAAATTTTAAGTTAATTTGATACATTTTATTTTATCCCATTTAAATTGTCGAGTTTAGCTTTATTATAGTTTTTAATACAAAATATCAGGTGGTAGGCCTATATGCAATTTATTCAAAAATTCAATTATACACTGAAAAGAAAAAACCAAATTGAGGTTGTGTAAACGGTAAATCCACTCACAGATTAAGTACACAAAAATAAGTGCGCGTTTTATGTCACCATCAAACAAAACTGTCAAAATCTTTAAAAACAGATAGGTACATAAATATTATTGTAGTTATTTAATATAATCCTTGAATTTTGAAATTATGTGTACACAATGCTTTCCTATGTATTGTTCACGGGATGAGTGTATATTTTTTACGCTACAATCAACCCATGACCCCAATACTAATTTTGTAAAAACTCAATTTACACTTATTGTATCGGAGGTTTGTACTTCTAACTTTGAAGTGTGATTACTCTGGTTTCGTAAGAGATACAGAGAAATTCTTTGAGTATGTGATAGCCCTACTTCTTACCTTTCAGTTGATACTTATTACTTGAGGTTACAACAATTAGGGCGCTAGTAATTAAGATAAATAACAAAAGATAGGGTTAATTTTCTTTTCTCCATCCCAATCCTTTTAGCCCCATCACTTGATGGAGGTAAACACCTTTGAATATGTAATAGCCCCACTTCTTCCAATAGCAACGATACTCAATATTTAGGGTTACAACAATTAGGGGTTCGAGTAATTAAGTGAAATAATAGCGGTGATTTTTCTCTACCCCAGTCCGTCTCAACTATAGAGTGTTATAACTCGGGTTCTATATGATAACTTTCCTTCGACCCATTTTTAACCATACTACATACAAACAATGAATTATAATTGGTGCTTCGACAAACAAGACTTGAGTAAATTAGCTAATTTGCAAAAAAGAATAGCTTAGCTTAGCGTTCTTCATAAACACAAGTACACCCTACAATCAGTGAAGGCGACGTCATCATAACCTTGAATATAATCTTGAAGGTCAATACTCTTCTTCTTCAAGAAGAGTCCCTATAAATGATGTATTTCTTATTTTCGCAACGTTAGGCTTAGGTTATGATAAAACTGCGTAACAATGGAACGGACTAATAACTCCTTTTCAAACACGAGTTTGACAAGTTTCTTATAAAATGCTAAAAAAAAAAACCTTTCAACCCTTCTGCTTTCTTACGTTATGCCTTTTTGATTTGTGTTCCCCGAAATCCGCTTGTTTTTTATTATGGCATCATCTGTCACTCGTAGAGTCGAAATTTAGCCGTAATTATAGCCCCAGGCAAATGACCATGAACCCTTTTTCACGGGTAGATGAATTTTCCTCCACTGTAGAGACTAGAGAGTAAAAATATCTCTAATCCTAAATATTCTATCATGGGTGGTAACAAGTTAACAATATTTAAAGAGAAAGTTGGCCTCTTGAAAAGACGATTGCAAATGTAGTTCTTAGTAAACCTTGGCAAATTCTCTCTAGTAAGTAACAAAAGTTGATAGATAAAAACAGAAAGTATATTCTTCATTGAAGCTTGCACGCGCTGTGTAATATGAGAAACGCCCCCTTTTACCTCTCAGTATAGTGTCCCCCCCCCTCACGACTTCAGCACAGGGAACATCCGTTAATAGGCTCTCAAAGAAGCAGTTTCTAGCTCTAGTACCAAGTATTAATTTTTGCATCGCCACCATGAAGTACTATTTTCTAAAAACCTTTCACCTCCAAAAAGTTTTTCTCTTAATCTTATTGGTTATTTCATGTAGAGGTTGAGAGGGGAATCGTTTTGCTTCTAATTTTACATGGCGTCTGCAGCCAAAAAAATGGGAGTGGAAACCGTGTATGAAGTATACTTTTTGTTTTTAACTATGAGCTTTTGTTAGTACGTAGTTCCAAGTTATTGAGTATTATGAAATAGCCATAAATTTAATTTTTATATAAAATCATTTAATTGTTTTTTTTTAATATACAGAAAAGTAACTTTTGAAGTAGCTAGGGTGTGTACCCGTTAGATTTTTTAGTGGCTCAAAATCCTTCATACCATTTAAAACTAAAATTTATTGACATTAAAGTTAATAATATGGTTTGAATGCGATTTAAACCTCCCATTATTTAGCGTATTTCAAGTCAGGTTTTCACTGCAATATATCCTAAGAATCTGTTTCATCTTCCATATCCTCCTCCTCGTCATATTTGTCGTCGTAAAGGTCCAAATGAACGGTGAATGTCTTGACAATTTGAACGTCTTCCATGGCGCTGGCCGACAACCCATGGACTTCGTCACTTAACGCGTTTGGTAAAGGCTTTTCTTGTTCATTAGGACCAACCACGTTCTCTTCTTGACTAACATCGCGTTTCTTTTTGCCAACACTTGGCACACCACCTCCGGAAAAGGACGGTACTTGTTGAACTTGCTGTTAATGGAAAATATATTAAGTAATCTTAAATATCATTTAAGAAAGTATAATTTCAACCAGGGATAGATTTAATTTTAGAAGTAGGAATGGAGAACAGAGTAATCTGGGCGCGCGTCTAAGTCCCGGATCCCCTTCCACGGGACGGGGGGTATGAAAGAAGAGGCGGGTCATAGCGACAGAGGTAAAAGGGAATTGACTATTTTTTCGCCGTCCCCGTCAGCAACGTCATCAAAACGTAGTGTATAAGTGAGCCAATAAGATAATTTAAACTTTTCGTTACGTGTTTGAGGGAGGGGCTCTATACTGGGTTATGAGTCGGACTGAAGTAAATACTAACCGTTCTCCATTCCTACTTCTAAAATTAAATATATCCATGTTGCAACTAAAGTGACAGCTAAACTTAAGAACAGTTACCCCGAAGCATCCGTTAATGACGCACAAAGCTTGGGTTGCCGTCATGTTAGTGGTCAGAGCCGTCTATTATAAACCGGAAGATGAAATCTTTAATTACTTATTTCTAAGTAATGTTTTAAGTACTTACCGATCCCGTACATCCCAGGAGCTTTAATTAATAATTGAAAATGCCAAAATTTTAATTATTAATATATAGTTTAATTGTAATTAAGGTTTTAACTTACGGTTGAGGGAAAGGCGAAGTAATCGCACAAAACGCATTGACTCTAAATTAAAATTACAACGTTAATTATTAACCCCCTTGAATTAATTTATCGAATTAGGTTTAAATAGAAACCTCGTACTAAGATTTGAGCCGTATTAGGTGATGTGTAACAGAATCTGGTTACCTGTCAACAAGTAAAATTAATATTTATTTTATTTATTTAATTATGTCAATTAATGAATAATTAAATAAATAATTACTCACGTAGCGTCTGGTAAAGGCTGAAGCTGATGGTAAAAGCATTACCACCGCGCACGAAACTCCAAGTGTTAAACCAAATGCTAAAAAGTTGAATTTCGACGTTTTTGACCCTTTTTGTTTCATGGTGGCACTTTGCTTATATCACTTGAAAACCTGAAATTCGCGCGTCAAATTTTTACCAAGATAAGATTGAAATTTTTTTATACAGTGTGGGCCAAAAAGGGTGGTAGACCTGAAGTCCGCCACAAATTAAGAGGGGTGTTCTTTGGGAAATCGATTTTGAGTCGAAAATGTAACTTCTATCTCCATTTTGCCACAAGGGACACTGTTTTCAAGTTAAGATTTGGAGCAGTATTTTACATTATTACCATTGTCTTTCTGTTTCAAACTTAATTTTAAGGGAGCATACTGCATACCTAAAAAAATCCCCAATCATAACTCTTAAACGGTGATCCTTGTGACAAAATGTCAAAGAAAGTTACATTTTCGACCCAAAATCAAACATAGAACCAATTGACTTCGGTCCAATACTTTTACCACTCTTTTTGGAACACTGTATAATTTTAAATCTGCCCTACGAATTAATGTTAAAACTTTTACCTGGGAAATAAATAATTCCCCGACTGTATGGTCAGTTCGAAGGTACAGTAATCCGACGTTTAACTTCGTTACACCGTGTTTATATATGAGTAGGCCAAAACATCCCGTTGTTCGTTTTCCTGGGTTAGTAATGACAATATTTGGGTATTGTTAATCGTCATACAATTATTTCTATGTCGAGGGTTGGTTTTGATTGAAAATGAGGGTCATCTTTGTATTTTTTGCTCTTTTTCGACACAACCATAATATATACAGGGGTGTTACTAAAAGGTCTGTCCGAAATTAAGGGGGATGGACGTTCTTTGGGAAATCGATTTTGAGTCGAAAATGATAACTTCTATCTCCATCTTGCCACAAGGGACACCGTTTTCGAGTTATGTTTGGAGTGTTTTACGAATGACAAAGAACATCCCCTTTAATATTTGACAGTTCTTTCTGAAACACCCTGTATATCATATCAGGATAGAAGAACATTAGTACATTACCCAAAAAATGGGTATTATCAATTTTTGTATTGTTAAATAAAACGAATACCGGTGTTACGGGAAACCGCATGTATTTTCGAGGGACAGTCCAGTCTTATTATGTTTAAAATGTCATCCCACGATTATGGATCAGACATTTTCTCGTCCATTATTATGTATGTTTTCTTTTTTTGGCCCGGACTATTGTTAATTCGTACAATATTTAAAAAGAAAAATTACAATCATTTTCAGGCTCGTTTCGATTCACAATGACTCAATGAGTTGTGGAAAAAGTATATGCCCCATAATTGTTGAAGCCATTTCGAGGTTTTTTTATGCGTTGTTGGAGTAATTTTGAACAAATTCTGGATGGAAACTTATACAGGGTGTTTCAATAAAGGTGGTAGGAAGTGACAGTAGGTTCTGTACAGATTTCTTTCCGTCCATGGGGGTTATTGGCTTTCTCCCAGTGTTTCCAGGCCGTTGGTGAGTCAAGAGAGAAGTTGCAGAGAGGAAGGCTAGCAGTTCAGTTTCACTCGGTATTTGTCCAACTCAAAGAGGGGCTGACAACTCTGCACTGAAGTTTACAGGACCGTCGAGAGAGTGGGGAAATTCGGCCAGTTTCCCCGGGGCCCGCGACACGTGCAGGGCTGTCTTGAGGGGGCCCGTGATTTCCCAATTTTCCGGGGGCCCACAAACGATGGCCCTGGAAGTTTAAGTGAAAACTATCTATAGGCGATTTTGAGTCGAAAATGTTACAAGGGCCACTGTTGTAAAATATGATTAAGTAACAATCTGAACAGGCAATGATAATATTTTTAAGGGGTCATTTACAAAACACTCCATTCATAACTTGTAAACGGTGCCCACTGACCCTTAGGGCAAAAATGTCATGGAACATACATTTTCGAAACTCGTAATCGCCCATAGAACCAACTGTACTTAGCTCCTACACCCTGTATAACGTTATATGAAACTTATTCTAAATTTAATTTGGTGGTCAAAGTTATCCCAACTATTACAATAGAGCTGAAGTCTGGTCACGGAATACCTTTAAGGTTGAATAATTTTGTTGTAACATCGCTTACAACAGATAATATAACGGTATTTAGGTTACCGGTACGCTTTCCCTATCAGCTGGCTATATACGACTATTTTCAATACGAAAGAGGACCCCTTTTTTATTGCAAAATATGTTTTATTATAATTTAATCATCCCAAAAAATATATATATATATATATTACATCATACTTGATCACAGATCGAAAGTAAATCGTTCACTTAATACCAGATTAACTTGAAAAGTTTTGTAAGGTTTTCCAATGACTTGCTTTCCACGTTGCAAGTACTTGTGGCGGGGTACACGCTTCATCGTTCTGGTAATTACTCTGCGAAACAAGACCTCCAAATCGCGAGCTTTGTTCGCTTGTTTCTTGATCTCTCTCTTTTCCATTTCGTAGTCGTAAGCCCTGAAGTATTCTTCAGCTTGTCTTTTACCCCTGACAGTGTACTGGGGTTGGGGTTGAACTCGACGGACCACTTGTTGGACTGGACGATACTGGACTTGGATTCTAGGAACGTATCTGACCTGTCTTTGACCAGGAGACGGGTAAGGGACAGCTTGGACTCTGCCACCGTTACCACCTTTAAAATTTGTGGCGGTTGAGGGTTGAATTTGACCAGTTTGACCGCTGTACTCCGTGGGACCTTTATTTTGTTGACCTTGAGTAGATTTATATTGACCTTCAATTCGCGTTGAAGGTTGGATTTGACCAGTTTGACCGCTGTACTCCGTGGGACCTTGATTTTGTTGACCTTTAGTAGATTTATATTGATCCTCAATTCGCGTTGAAGGTTGGATTTGACCAGTTTGACCGCTGTACTCCGTGGGACCTTTATTTTGTTGACCTTGAGTAGATTTATCTTGACCTTCAATACCCGTTGAAGGTTGGATTTGACCCGTTTGACCGCTGTACTCCGTGGGACCTTGATTTTGTTGACCTTCTTTCTGTTTACCTTGCACTTCTAAACGCGTTGACGGTTGAATTTGACCAGTTTGACCGCTGTACTCCGTTGGCCCCTTGCTATAGCGTTGCGATTGACCGCCGTTGAAACCGCCAGTTTGTCCGGCGCCGCCTTGACCACCGCCGCTATATTGCTGTAAAGGATAGTATCCTCCCGGTTGAAAGTTAATCGGAACCCCTTGCTGACCCTGTCCCCCTTGAAAGGTACCCGGGTTGACAGGGAACTGATTACCGCCTTGGCCGTTTGGTAGAATCATGGGATATCTTTGTATTGGGACTTGCTGTAAATAAAGTAAATACGTTAGTGGCTCTCGAAGATGGAAACCCAAATTAATTAATTGTTTAATTAATTTGGGCTTCGATCATGTGCGGAGTGTCACACCTCCTCGATTGGTGAGAGCTGGGAAACCACTACGATTTGTGGGCCAAGTGACACACGTTTTAATTTTAAGACTTATGCCGTTTGCATTGGCAATTATAAATCTGCCACTATAGAGCAATAATTCATAGCTCTCTATTAATTTTAACTTATCCATGAAAAATGCCAGTGGAAAACAGTATGTCTGCCAATTCAAATATTAAGTCTATGCTTTTTAGCTTTCAAGTTTAAGCCTGAGCGTGGAAGATATCGACTTACTGAACTTTAGTTCCTACAAATTTTAAGCTCGAGCTTAAGAACTTTAAGGCCGCGCTTAAGATCCTTAAAACTTTCAACCCGTTCTTAAGATCCTACAAACTTTCAACCCGTTCTTAAGATCCTACAAACTTTCAACCCGTTCTTAAGATCCTACAAACTTTCAACCCGTTCTTAAGATCCTACAAACTTTAAACGCGAGCTTAAGATCCTACAAACTTTAAACCCGTTCTTAAGATCCTACAAACTTTAAACCCGTTCTTAAGATCCTACAAACTTTAAGCCCGTGCTTAAGATCCTACCAACTTAAAACCCGTTCTTAAGATCCTACAAACTTCCAACCCGTTCTTAAGACCCTACAAACCATAAACCCAATTTTTGTAAACAACTTATACGATGAGTAATATGAAATATCAATGCGTCATTTTCCAAATTAAGAACATCCTTAATTACTTGTGACATCTCAAATTAATTTAATTAGTAACCTTGGGTTTAGGTAGAAAAAATATAATATTAAATACATTAGTATGGATCCCTTTGTTTCCATCCGATCATCTAGTACGACAAACGTTTAAATAATGAATAAACCATAACATAATTTGACGTCGATTACTTTTGAAAGATGGGAAATACAGAAGTATTAATTATGTTAATACTTATTAATTATGGAGGAAATGTTTAATCAAGCTAAAAGAGCTCTTGCATTTCATACCTCATAATTTATCACGATTTCTATAATCTCCTACGTTCAGCTCAAAAGCTTCAATGAAGTCAAAATCTCTGGACCATTATCTCTTAATTGTAATTCTACCTTAAAATCCTCTTTCTGTATTCAACCATTTTGGTGTACAGTAAATGACTCTACAATTTCCTATATTTTTCCCCCGCATTAACAAAAGGTATTTGAAAGTTTTATTACGAATTGTGTAATACCCGGATAAATGTCCTATATATTTCGCCAAAAAAATCTAATACACATTTTTTTTATTATTATCAATGTAGGCTTACTATATACCTTATTATATTATTAACGTATTTACCAAAGTGCAGTTTTCTATCAGACAAATGGCTTGGTCGAATGTTATATTGGATTGCAGTGTTGACTGAAGGGGATTATGAAGGTTAAAATAAGGTTCGATGAACTGACAATCATTTAGTAATATTACTTACAAAACCAGTGCAAGATTGAACCTAAATTAGGGATTTAATTTTACAGTTTAGTGAGACGTTTTTTTTTTTTCTAGTATTTTTGAAAAAATTAAGTTTATGATAAATACCGTGTTTGGGAAGAGTTGTCTATTGCAATCCACACATTGACTCTGTTAATGTTGTTAATTATACAAGCTTAGTCGTGATGTAGAAAGATAAAACTTAGACTTAAAATGGAATTCATAAACGTCGGACGCAACGCAATTTAATACAGACGAAGGCAGGGCGTCGTGCGCTAAAGGCAGGACGTTTGCGCACGACGCCCTGCCTTCGCCTGTATTAAATTGCGTTGCGTCCGTCGTTTATGAATTCCACCATTTGTGTTTCCCACACTACATGCAACAACTTTTGACCAATCTTGAAAAATGACCCTTCCTTGTGGACCGTCTTTATGACTTTTGGGCAATATATTTTAAAATGGCTGCCCAGAAATGTAAAAACCTTCTTCGTGGATTAACGTTAATCTCGCGTTTCAAGTTCAACCGGTTCCACAAATATTTAGTACATTGAGCTATCTTAGTTGTGACGTTTTAGTGCCTAGGTAAAACGTTACGGGCGGCCATGTTTGGTACCGCTTTGGTTCTTTATGCCATAATAATGGGTGACGTCATCCTAAGGCTTCTGAGATAGCTCTGTTCGTTCCCTTTATCCCATAGACGGACCTTATATATTTGGGCTTCGACTTAAGCTTCATCTTTCAAAATTAAGCCGACATGCACCATTTGGGAAACACTGAGTTAAGTACTTACTTGAAATAGGTAGGGATCTCTGGTATTTATACATAGTTGAATTCGCTACCAAATTAAACGTGTTTAAATTTAAATTATCACCCGTTTATTTGCGTAAACACTGTACGACTTACGTTGTTATCGACGTATCTCGGTGACGGTTGTTGCCTGTTCTTGAGAATGGCACTCAAGTACAGTCCAGCGACTATGGGTAGATAAGCGCCGTATCGTCCGGCAATGCCAAACGTCATGTTTAAAAACGAGAAATCAAGTCCTATGGGATGTCAAAAGAAAAATATCATAAAGTCATCGACATCTTAGCTATCCTAAACCGTCCCCACTGTCCCGGAAAGACAAGCCGGAACTACTGGTGCACTTATTGTTAATATTAACAGCGTGAAATATAGCCAAATACATGCACAAAAGAAAGGAAAAGTTTTTCCGGATAATTTAGGTTAGACCATTCGCGTATATATTATATAGTTATGACTTACTAACCTCTGTTACATTATCCCATGAATATTGATATCTAGACTAGCTTGGGTATAATACCAGCAGAAAGTCTCGTATTAGCTTGAGGACGCGGGCAAACCGAATAAACCCTTCCATTAATAATTGAAGAGAAGCAAGCACCACAGGGGCATGGGAGGTCCCTTCTTGGGTTGTTTATTTTGCGGCAAGAAGCATGCACCGCTAGAGGCAGCGCGAGTTAACTCGGGCTCCGTCTAGCGTTGCTTCATGGTGCTAAAGGAATTACCCCACTAGTGTGACCTCTCGTCTGTGTATTGGTTTCTCTGCAAGTCATTTATGGACTGGTCTATTACGCTATTCGATCTGCACTACAAAATCTATAACATTCTCTAAAAACCAAAAATATTCCCTTTCCGCCTCAAAAACCGAATTGTTGATAGCTTTTATTTAGGCGAGTAGTACGTCACACCCTGCTAAGTCTTACACCACGCTTCTGGCAGCCATATTGGTGGATTTCAGCTTTTTCCCCTATATTCAATCCACAAGAATGGCCGTGTAATGTGTGTCACGAATCTTAGCTCATCCCCTAACCCAAACCTGTCTATTATCGTCGCAGAGAGGGCTAATTTGTTGCCCAAATAGAAACAGACAGAGCGAGATTTCATACTGGGGACTACATTTTTCATTTTTTCTATTCATCTTTGATACCAGTCACAGTGAAAGCCGAGTTTACAGTTTGCCGTAATAATTTTAAGGGGTGAAATGTATAAATTCCTGAATTATCTTTATATTAGCCAAGAGAACAGTTGATCAAATATTAGCTTCGGTGTATTGGCCCCAAAAGTGTATATACGAAATATGGGTGAGTTCTCCCCTTAGTGGTATGTCGCCTACTAACACAGCTAGCAATATTCTGATTATAAATGGCCTCAAAAACTCGTTAATTGAGTGGAATACTCCATAGAATGACGTTTATACATCTGATTTCGTCAAAAAAGAAATAGAATTATTATGACTTTGAGGGAAACTAGGCCAATTGAAAGGCATTGTTGCGATTTACGAACTATCTCCGGTTGGCGCGAGATTGCGTAAGCAGAGTTTCGAAAGTTGAGGTGTAGGGATTTGTCATGTTAAACAGCGTAGGGATGAAAGTAGTGTTTATAAAATGCGCTTGCAAACGAGTATATACATAACCATAAGTTTATAAGATATGTTTCATAAGTATGACACGACCTATACTTCGTAATGCTAGAGACTTACAGCTCGAGCTAGTTCGGTAACGACAAGCGAGAATTGAGGACTACACTCGGTTAGTTTTGCAGTCCATCTTCCTATTTAGTCTGTTTACTAAGCCTTTGACAGCGCCTTACCAGGCGTCGCTTTACCTGAATCTATGACGTTTCACCTACGTCACTTCATGACAAACTCTCAGTACCCAGTGACAAACTTATGGAACATATCTTATGAAGTTATGACCTAACCAAAAACCCATTAAAGATCTGAGACTTTATGAATAGCCATCTTGGGTTTCCATGTACCCTTACGTTCTGAACAGGGTCATTATGAACTTGCCAATGTGGCAATGGTGGTTTGAGAGTAGTGGAAAATAGTATTGCTAAAAAAACTGAGATCACAGCCCAATTTTTGATCGATCTCAAGGTTTTATACAAGTTCTAGACTTAGCTATTTGTGAATGGCCAATACTCTCCCTAGCTCCCACACTGAACTGAACTGATTGTTAAATTTTGATCGACAACATGAGTCTATTGTTAGTAGATAGAACATTTTCAGATGAGATGGGAAAACCACTAGATTTCAGGTGTCTGAGTAGTGCATCACATCTTCATAAGTCTTACCACGGTTCTGGCATCCATATTGGTGGGTTTTCAGCTTTCCATCCGCATTGAACCCACCCACCAATATGGCCGTGTAAATTATCTCACGAATCTTAGCTTATCCCCAAACGAAAGCTCTCGAAACGAAACATTGACTCTAATCAAATAGCTAACCCACCTGGTGTTTATTTGGGGATTTTAATTTGGGTAGCTAGCTTTAATTGATTTAGTTAGGCCGGCCAATGACTCTTACGGATATATATAGCTTAATTTTAATTAAGATTCAATTAATAAGGAATTTTTTCCTGATATAGTTATTACCAAATGGATTTTTTATGTATGGGATTGTTTGAACATCCGGTGGAAATAATTTTTTTTTTCTGTTTTTTTAACCCAGAAAAATAATCTAGTGATTTTACATTAAATGAAAACAAGAACGGATTCAAACAAATAAGAAGCAATCCACTTTATTCTCGATGCGTGCGACAAGGCTTATCGCGCTACTTTAACTAGCTTATAAGTTGATTTTCGTCTCTGAAGTGGACGACACTTGATTCTTAAGGCTCTTTCAGACGATCCAACTTTTTGACTCAGCTTGATGGGTCAACTCGGGTTGAATCAACTAGTTGGATCGTGTGAATAGACGCTGGATGAGTTGAGTCACCAAAAAAGTTGGCTAGGAAAAATTGGATCAGTGATCCAATTTTTGCTTACTCAACTTTTTAATTTCATTTCTTCAGCCAATCAAAATGAATTACAAAAAAGCCTTTTACGCGTGTTATTTCGTAAATGCCAAGGTAGGTGGCGCTTAAAAAGTTCCATTTGGTGGTAAAAGTGGTAAAAGTTTAGTCGTTTGAATAGGAAGGATTTATTTCACTTTTCCCTTCAAAAGTTGGGTAAGTTGATACAACTTTTTGACCCATCGAGCTGAGTCAAAAAGTTGGATCGTCTGAAAGAGCCTTTAGTTGTCAATTAAAATCGCGCGATAAGCTGCTCGTCGGAATGATAACAAATTGTGACTCGTGTGTAAAGACAAACATACTACAAACAACCCACTTTTTGAAATATGTGTAAGATAAGTCAAGATTGAACTTAAGTCCAGGGAAGTTTAATTTAACGAAAAATTTATAAATTAACGAATTAACAATGATAACAAAATATTATAAAACTTTCGTTACCTTTCAGAAGAAATAAAAATCAGACGCAAATATTGTGACTAAACATTAACCATTCATCTATACCTTGAACTAACGAAGATCAAGTTTGAACTAGATCAAATACTTGGAAGTCATCCCATATAACTACTCTTTATAACCCTTTTAATACCACCTGTCCTTGACATTAACTAACAAACTTACATCAAAAACAATTTTTTTTATTATTTTATTAATATCATAACTCCGGCTTTATTGATACATACATATCTGTTGTAGGCTTAGTGTTCAAACAATATAATACATAATTTTTCCGCGAACTGATCTAGATCCTGTTCGTACGGAAATAAGCGACAATTTTATATTAAAAAAAACCATTTCTAAATAATCCCACGAAGCGGTACTAATCCCCTCCTGAGTTGTTCTGCCAAAAATCAGGGCGCGTTTCTTTTTTGAAACCTTCAAAAAATGAATAGGAAAAAATGTTAGATTGAGATATCAAAAATTATGATAGGTAGGGGAAGTTAAGTGGGAACTAGACCCTCTAATTCGCGAACGTTTAGTGTTCTCAGGCTAATTCCTAGAATTAAATTTCCTTTGTTAGAGACGTGTTCGGAGAATTCCGAAGGATCTCTTAAATACACTTGAATATATTTCTTTCTTTTTTTTCTGGAGGAATTTATTTGTTCAAAAAGACGTCAAGAGTCCGAGTTTTCGCGTGAAATATTTTTCCGACGTTTTTGAAGCACGATTATCTCGTCAAATTTTGACTGGCGTATTACGTTTTTGGCTTTGTTAGGCCCTAGTTTGTTTAAATAACGGGCATGTAACGAGGGTTTTGATTCGTTATACGATGCTAAACAACTAAACCATAAACCATGGAAATCGTACATTTTTTCTTAATTGATTAGGCAATAAGTTCTTGAAATAATTAGTGATTTATAATATTGGAGAGTTTCATCATAAGTCATAATATCTGTTCCGTAAGTTTGTCGCTGGTTACAAACTGGAGCTTGTCATGAAGTGACGTAGGTCATAGATTCTCGTAAAGCGATCCCTAGTGGGGCGCTGTCAAGGCTTAGTACAGACTAAATAGGAAGATGGACTGCAAAACCGCGTGGAGTCAATTCTCGCGTCGTTCTCGAACTAGCTCTAGAGTAACTCTCTAGTATTATGAAGTATAGGTAGTGTCATACTTATGGAACATATCTTATAAACTAATGGTTTCATCAAGAATAGGTTGGTGGTTTCAGGGTGTGAAAATTGTTAATCTTATTAGATTTCTAATTTAAATTAAGTACTAAGTTCTTGAAAAAATTGTTATAAATATAAACATGTCTAGGATTAGTTGCGTTTCATGGTCTAAAAATAGTGTTACCTTGGTTTTAGGCTTAGGCAAAAAGGAGTTTTGACTTGTTATCGTGTGCTGTGAAACCATACAAATTTTAAATATTATATTTCTAATTTAGATTAGGCACTAAATTCTTTAAATAATTAGTGATATATAATATGGGAGACTTGGCGGTTCATTGTTTAAAAAAAAAAGGATTAAGTTTATTGGCATTCAATTTCTCGCACTATTCATTAATTTTGACCTTCTCAGATGGCGCTAGAGATCTGTAAATTTCCCGCCATAACTTCAATCCATATTCTCCCCTGAACACTTTGCCTGTTATTCGTTAACCATGAGAAAATTACCCGCACAGTCCCATGGAGGGTTAAAAGGTCACAAGGTACATAAATAACGTAAAAAAAAATAGAAGTAAATTGTTAGAAGTTGAGATCAGCTCTCAAAATAGATTACCCGTGGCCCCTAGTAGTAGGGTATATTTCTTGTTCTTAAGCCTAAACCAAGAGAAATAAAAAAAAGAATCCTCTAGTAAGGTTAATATTGACATAGCATCTAGAAATACATCCGATAAAACAAAGAATGGTCGGGATGCTGGGGAGAGAAGGGAGACTGTACAAAAATTAACTTCTAATTTCGTTTACTTAACCATTAGAAGCGAGTCTCGGGTTACGACATCAACGAAGTCCCAGTCGACTTCTATCGGAATGAAAGGCAACTAACCAAAATAAATAACGCGGAGAGAGAGGCTGTACAATGTATACACAGAGAGAAAGAGAGCTAAGAGTTTAGGATGGATATAGAGACGATACTATAGCGATCCCATTTCTAACCCAGCTTCTACCAATCCTCTGGGGAAATTGTTCACATTCCTTAGTGAGTGCTCTCCGCGCCTCCAGGAAATGCTTTGCGGATATAACAAGGAAATACTTTTAGCTTGGAGAAGGGAAGTTTATACTGGAATAGTATAGACTGTTTCGATGTTACTAAGAGGTAAAGACACGGGGGTGAAACATTGCCTTCCATCTCGCTTTTTGACGCCTGCGCTGTTGTGTTTTTGTATCATAATAGTGCGCACAGACGGATGGCAATGTAACTACCTTCTTGTATGTCCTGATACTGAGAGTTGCTTACCCTCTTTGTACGTCGAAAAGGTCTATACTAGCACTAGACGAGAGGGCCTCTTACCATGCGTGACCGTGAACTTTACCCATAGTACCCCGGGTTTAGGTAGGGCGTAAGCTTCCAGTGCCACCTGTTTATAGGAACAAGAACTACAATTTACACGTGACAAAACTATAGTAACATATCTCCAACGAGAGGTGGCTGCACACGATGTACAACATTTAAAAAGCATGCTGGGATTTTTAACCAGCCACCGATGGCCTCCCATTTATACAACTCCAGTATCAAACTTCACTCCTCCAAGCTTTTAGAGTGAGGAGGTGCACGATTTGAACAATTATTATTGAGGTTTTTTTGCTCATCCAATGTTCAAAATTTGACTCGACTTGAATTTTTGGTTTTTCCTTGTTGCTATGTTGCGTAAAATGTACTATTCCTTGTTGAGTTAGGTCCAAACTAGCCTGAGTGACCTATCGCATTTTCACGCGATATCAAAATTCAGGACAACCCCAGCCCCTTAGAGAAGAGAGAGAGAGTGTATAGTCGGGAAAACCTCCATTGTGCTCGTTATAATAGTATCCACAGCGTCCAAAATATTTTTGAAATGTTGATCTAATCGATCCATCCTTAGCTTAGCCTCGGCCGCCCTGGATACTCCTCGAGTCCTCCTTGCCTCTCTCTCTGTCTAGTCTGTACTCTAGAAACAGCGTCAGCTAGGGACTGTTTTCTGGGACTGATCAGTAGTGTTTGTGTAGGCCCCGGGAATTGTTACATGTAACCAAGCCCCATCAAAGAGTTCCAATGTTGATTTAGTTGATTGAGGACCTCACTACCCCCTTCCCTTCATATCCCCCCCCCCTGTACTGTTCCAGTTAGCTACTAGGCCTAAAGACATAAGTAAAGTGATTCCGCAATAAGTTTGCTGCATCCTTGTCATAAATGTTATGGTTAACGTTTTCTGGATTTTTAAGGACAAAGAAGGTAGTTTAATTGCTAGGTAAATGGGCGGGAGCGCAGAGAAAGAGTTGGTTAGGTTAGGTTAGGTGTTGCTCATGGGGTACAGGGGAGAAAAGGATGAAAGTGTCGCTAACTCTTTGGACTGCCGCAGTTGGGAACCACGTGTGACTATACATAGTTTTCAGACTAGGATTGATACCATTTACACCAGGAGGACAGGCAATTGGTACTGCACAGCCTCCTGGTGTAAATGTATCAACCTTCCTAGTCTGAAAAGTATTTATGCAAGCGACACGAGGAATCTTTATCTGACCGTCTGTCTTCACAAGGTGAAACTTAGATGTGGGCGGGTTCTCATTTTCTTTATTCTAAAGAGGAAGATAAAATAATGAATATTGGAACCATGCGCGTATTGATACAACATTAAAGAAGACACGAGCCTTCCCGTAAAGACTCTGTGAAGTAAGGGACAGGTGGTTGGAACTAGTAGTTCAAAAGACTATATAATTTTTATCCCACTTCACGGGTAGATTCAATTAAGTTAACTTAATTGTTCATATCTTCTTTAAGATTGTATCAAAACACGTAACTCCTAAATTCTATATTTCATATTTTATATCCTTTTCGAATAAAAAATGAAAATATTCTAGCCCGCTCTCCTTCAAGCTCTATAGAGTAGTGGCAATACATGTTAATTTCTCATAGAAAATAACGTAGCCAAAGGCAGGGAGGTGCCATTACTCTATATGTAATATATTTTTTTTTTCCCAGGACAATTTTTCTCCTGTGACAAATTGTCTCTCGGCCTTCGCCGCAAAGTGTCGCCTGTGTCTCCACGATAAGACTTCTACTGACTTTTCTCTCCATATCTTACCCCCTCCCTCCACTTGCTCCTTATCCAGAGAAACAGCAGTATGAGTTAACAATCCATAAACCATTGTATTCTCTAAGATCATAACTGCCGAAACAATAATTAAGAACCTTTTAGTTAACTAACACTGGTTTGTTAGACTTATATTATATCTTATTGAAATGATCCTAATTTGATGCCATAACTTCAGTTTTGTTAACTATACTTCTTTAACTTTGCGAATTCCTCTTTATTATTTATCGTATCTTTTGGTTACCTTTGTCCGGCACGTTCGGTCAACTTTGAAACAGTTTTAGTAAACCAAGCCAAGTATGCAATAAATACAAAGCTATCTCCCCTAATTTTTTTAATAAAAGGATTCATCTTTGAATTCACTGCATTCTCAGTTAGCTTAATATTAACTTCGGGGGACGTTTTACTGCTTTAACGGCGCAATCACTGGTGGTAGACCATTTTGCAGTCGATATTATAATACTTCAAGCTAGTACTCTCCCCTTTTATGAAGTGCAGAAGGAAAAAATAAGTCTAGGCCTATATCGATTTCTTTTTGTGTTGAACCCTGAGAAAAGTAAACTTAAAAGGGTGGGCTCGATTTTTCCCATCAAATCAAAAATTGATACAGACAGTTTACTAAAGGTTTTGGGAAATGGCTGGAAAGGTTAAAGTACCCCGACCCATATTTGACCTCAAGATGATTGGGGGGAAATGTTTTTGAAAATAAAAGTTAACCCTAAATAGGGCCTAATACCTGTTTTGAAAAATTCAATCGAAACACTTTCGCATTTCAATTTTTGTCAACCCTCAGGACACTCGAGCTTTTGAAATTGACACACTAAAGTTTTATTATATAAATATTAGGCCTAACTAGCACAAGTGTCAAAAAACTTTCACTTACTTTTTTTACTTCATATATATAAAACTTAAAATGGCCCAGTTATCTTAAAATGGGGCATTTTCTTGGAAGTTTTGAAGTTGCAGTGCAGGGTGATGTCAAAAACAGGGACGACTTTAAGTGGGTATTAAAAATGGCGGGAAACTTTCGTTCGTTCATCCCGAGTCATTTATTTTGTAACCAAGGCTTAACTGTATAGAACCCACCGTGAGAGAAAGTGCTTATTGGGGACATAACAGCGGTTTTTTTTTGCCACCAAAACTCCTATAATCTGTCAAATACTTCAAAAACAGATTCCGCAAACGAAGTCTCTTCTCATTCTATTTTGGCACATGGTTACGTTGAACTCAAAGAGAGCAGAGAAAGAGAGAGAGAAAAAGACAGAGTGACAGAAAAACTCTTTGATAATCCGTCTATATTTCCCCTAAATTTCTTTTTTTTTTTCGACAAAAAGGGGCTAAATACCCCAAAAACCTTACTCTCCGGAAGTAACCATCGGAAGAAACCGAGAATACTGTGTTGTCATTGTCATTTCGTGCTGTAAGTTGGAATGCCTATTTTTCTGACACTTTTGAAGTGTCTCTGTAGAGGTATTATATTTAGCCTGATACTTGAAATGAATGGTGACATCTTTAAAATACTTTGCTGTCAGTTTTCACTTTGGAGTTACATTTTGTAATTTGTGTAATACTTAAAACGTTTCCCACACTTCAAAACAAACACTTTTTAGACGTAAAATATACCAATCCTATTACTTTAAATTATCTATTTCTAAAGTTAATTATATTTGGATTGTTTCCAGTTATTTGTCGTCTTTAACGATCAATATGTGTGTATGTAGCCTTTGACTGTATTGCAAACTCCGTTTGGAGTGGGATGTAATTAAGATAAAGCTGTTTTCCCGCCTTTCTCTCTCTTTCTCTCTCTCTCTCTCTCTCTCTCTCTCTCTGTAGCTACCATATCAGTTTTAACCTTGAAATATGCGATAAGGGAAGCTAACGCTCGTTCTGGTTCTATAGCGCTCTAAGGTAAGGTTGATACGAGCTCACGGCCTACGCCAAAGAGTTGGTTTATTCTACCGCTGACGTTTTAGGAGTGAGAGTCTTGTCGGGGGATATAGCTCAGTGGTAGAGCATTCGACTGCAGATCGAGAGGTCCTTGGTTCAAATCCGAGTGTCCCCTTGCCCAAAACTTTTTATCTCATTTTTTATGGACAATTTAAATCTGATTGCGATGTTATCAGTAAATACAATACATTTACGATGCATCGGGGATATAGCTCAGTGGTAGAGCATTCGACTGCAGATCGAGAGGTCCTTGGTTCAAATCCGAGTGTCCCCTGGCCCAAATATTTTTGGTCTATCATGGGTCATATCTCCCGGCAACCCTCCGTGTAATTAAATTCGGCTGTAATTAAGAAGCAACAGGTGTCGGTTTCTATATAAGTAGGCAAACATTTCTGACACATTGAACTTATTAACTCGTCAAGGAGTAGGTCTTTGACCCTATGAGATGTGACATCTTCCTGAATTTTGTGGACCGTGTGATTAATTTAAATTGGCATTTAATGGGAAATGTTTTTCAATTAGTTAATAGAGAGGTATTTTTAAAACGCTCATAACACTAATTTAATCTCTATTTGAGTTATGATCCCAGATTAATCTAGACTTGGAGATGTTTTACCTTTGACCCTGTGATGTAACCTACCGAGTTTCATGACCTCTATATATTGTTAAATTTAATTTGGTTATAACTGAGGGGGGGGGGTAATGGTTCAGTAACTTAGCAAACATTTTTAAAACGCTCACTAAACGTCAACCTCCATTTTTGACCTATGACCCTACACCTGTAAAACAAAGGTTAATAATTAAATTTAACCTACACCGACGTCTTTTATAATTATGCCTAATTTAAATCATGTTTTAGAAATTTTATAGTTAGAATATCCTTCAAAACCCCTCTGTAACCTTTTGACCTCAGTGAAACCCCCTGAGATCAGTTTAATCGTGACCTTCAATACTTAAACTTAATTACTTAAATTAATATAAACTAGTTTGAGATAGATGGCGTTAGCTTCTCTTGTCGTCGGTCTTTTTTTGATCTAAAAATCCCCCTCCCTCTCTCTCTCTCTCTCTCTCTCTCCAAACCCACACCGTTCTCATCTCATAGTGATGTAATCACCTCCTGTTCATTACTTATTGGACTTGTGAGTTGTTGTAACACGACAACAACCGCGTTAAAACCACGTGACCATTCAACTGACTTAAAAAAAAGATAACATCACCAGAAAATTATAATCTCATATTATAGATGTTATATAGGCCTATACCAGTCCTATAAATTAAATACAAATGAAGAGTTGACGAAAAAAAAGTATTAGGCCTAAACCTTTTACATCACATCTCGGAACGGTTTAGAATACGGATTTCCGGCTTGTAAAGTTAGGCTTATATTATATGAATAATGTCCCGTTTTCTATTGAAAATCTAATAGAGCACTCTGTGTAAATGTTTCCGTTTTCTAACGGATGCTAAACCTATTTAGGCTTAAGATTGTTAATAAAATTATTGGAATGTTTTAGGCCTAAAAAAACTAAACAAATTCTCAGCTGTATATGGTTTATATATAGTTATAAATCCAGGTGTGGATTTTTATTTTATGACCGGATTATCGTGACAAAGTTGACTTTTTCCGGATCTTCTCGGGAATCCTTTGTTGGTCCTTAACTTTAATCGTGTTTACCAAATAAATATTTTCAGGTATCGATTTCAAATAAATATAATCGATTTGTTTATAGGTTAAGTTTAGCTCTCTGTTAGGTGTTAAGAAAAACTAGAAGGAAAACACTTTAGGAAATTTAATTTAAACGTAAAAGAATTTGACCCTTACTAATTTTAATATTTAACAAAATTAACAAATTTAACTAATGAAATACATTTCTTTATAGTTTAAAATAAGCTCTCAACAGTTTTTGAAAAGAAAAACTGCAGGGAAAACACTTTATTAAATTCTATATACGTCCAAGAGTTTTGACCTTTTCTAATTAATATTAATAATAACTAATTATCTAAGTTAATTATTAAAATATAATTGCTTATATTCGAAAGTAAACTATGAGAAGTTGAAAAAACTGCAGGGAAACACTTTTTGAACTTCCATAAATTTGAAAAATTAAGAATATTAATTATAACTAATTTAGAATATTAATTATAACTAATTTAGAATATTAATTATAACTAATTTAGAATATTAATTATAACTAATTTAGAATATTAATTATAACTAATTTAGAATACTAATTATAACTAATTTAGAATACTAATTATAACTAATTTAGAATACTAATTATAACTAATTTAACTAATAATGATAACGTTGGAATACTTATTTATATGAATTTAAATTACGTGCATGATCTAGAATGTTTTCAAGAGAGTTCAGAATACCATAAAAAAACTTCAATTTACATTTGACACTTCAAAAAAAAAAAAAACACTTGACTTCGAGTCTTCGAGATAGAGTAGGCAACGTAAATTTGAAAATTTTATATAGCCAATTTATTGAATAGTTTTGATAAATAGAGAAATCATTCGACTCTCATTCGAAATAGTCATCTGTCCTTAAAAAATAAAAACGTAAAAGCAAGGGAATTAACCAAAATGAGATATCTCAGCCTAAAAAATAAATAAAAACAACTCTTGAAAACATCTCTCTATTACTTTACACCACTGATTTTCAAGAAAAAGTGAATTGAATCTCTAGTACTTGATTTAAAAACGTAGTCCAAAAGGTCAAACGTCAAACACGGGAATTTTTTTATTATTTTTTTTTTTCCACTTAAAATATCTATAATTATTAATACCCTTATCGTTTTAACACTGCAGGGCCACTCTTTTTAGGGTCATAAGTCACGAATATAAAAATTCATAACATAAAAACTGATGACTCCATGAGGTATCAGAGATAATTTTGTCAAAGCCCTCTCTACAGAGAAAAAAAATGTGAATTGAAACAATCATACCATGAAAAATGCTATAGGCCTATTAAAAGTCCTGATTGACTGTCTGGCTTATAATCAACGCTCGGCCCAAACTGCTTTACCTATAAGGCTGAAAATTTGCAGGGACCGTTCTCTTAAATATTTTTTCAATCCTCCACCATCTTGAAAAATGGCGTGCAGAAATGTAAACAAACATTTTTTATAGAATAACGTCCTTGCATTTCAACAGATTTCTCTAGTATTTGGTACACAGCTTCCTTACATCCTATAGATGGGCTTTTATGGTCCTTTTGGCCGCCATATTTGAAAATGGTGGCAGGAAATGTAATAATATTATATTACTGACTTCTTTGAAAAATGGCGGCCAGAAATGTAAACAAACCTTTTTTATGAAATAACGTCCGTGCATTTCAATAAATTTCTCTAATATTTAAGACACTGCTTCCCTATATCCTTTAGACAAGCTTTTGGGGTCCTTTTGGCCGCCATATTTTATAAATGGTGGCAGGAAATGTAATAAAATATGACAGACAGGCAATGCCAGTGCCTTTGATACCAGGGTTGTCTGATTTAAATCAGTTTGATTTAAATCACTGATTTAAATCATGATTTAAATCAAGCGATTTTTTTAAAAAAATCATTTGATTAAAATCAAGAATATATTTTTATTTTTAAAAAATGTTTTCCAAGATTCCAAGGAGTATTTTAAGTAACTCGAGAAGAAACTTAATTAGAAAAGACCTAAAATTGAAAATAATCGTGGTTTTGGTATATTTCAATGTATGTTTTTCCCAGAACTCCAGTTTGTCTTGCTGGAAAGGCTAGGAAATGAAATAGCGGTCAAGCTAGTCTTTTTATACAAGCATTTGAATAGTAATAATATCAAATAGCTGCTTAAATGTCATGATTATTTTGCTTTTGCTTAATTTTGACTCAAAAGTTTTCATGTTGGTAATTTACTATCTATTAGTTCAATAAAAATCAAAAAAATCAAATAAATCAATTAAAATCAAAAAAATCCGATTTAAATCAAAAAAATCGATTTTTTTGATTTTTTTGAAAAAATCAAAAAAATCGCCAACCCTGTTTGATACTCTAATGAACAAATAAGAAACTATGAAAACAAACACAAGTATATTCGATTTTATATCAAATTCACTCAGATTAAAATGCAATAAATTTTTCAATATTTCTTTTCAGGTAATCCCTGACATTTATTGATTTGAATATTATTGGAAAGTGTGATGTTAATTCTTGTCGCTGCTCACTTCTGTTAGCTCATCCCTCGTGTCCATTCTTTACGATAATGATCATTTCTCTTCTTCCTTATGGGTTGGGGGGGGCGGAGGAGGCATACACCGTCTGTGTCCGAAATACCCTATTGTCACAAAAAAAGGAAAAACGGGGGTGGGCCATATTGCCCAAGTCTCCTCACTCCTTTGTTATACAATCATGATACAATCGTCGTCCATAAAAAAGGAAGGGTCGCGCTGTTTATAGTTAACCGGCGTCAGCCAGTATCAGGAAAATTGAATTCAAAGACTTTAGGAAAGCCAGGGAATTTTTTTTTATATGTTGAATGTCGTTCATCTGGGGGTATCGTCCCTATCACAACACTCGCGATAGAGGGGTCTTGATCTAAACCATTCTGTTCGCGATGTTACACGGAATGAATGGAAAGGTGGGGATCGAACCTGGGATCGTAGGGCCTAACCTCCAAAATGATGCATTTTTCGAAAGTGAAACAAAATAGAGAAAGAATTAAAATTCTGTATGAAATTAAAATTAATTGTATGTTATATCCAATGTTTGTATAAAAAGGCTTAACTCGCAAATTTAATTGCCAAATTATGGTTAAAATAACCTGGATAAGTCGGGGATTTGGAAAATGTCAGGGATAAGTCGGGGATTTGGAAAATGTCAGGGATAAGTCGGGGATTTGGAAAATGTCAGGGATAAGTCGGGGATTTAAAGTTTCTTCCTAGAAAGTCAGGGATTTTGTTTGGTATATCAAACCATTCTTCAAGCAATTCTAAATCAGGGACAGGTGTGGCCTTGAAGTGGGCTCTGGTAAACACCTTAAGATGGTAAGGGATATTGGCAAAATTTGGTCAGGGATAAGTTAGAAAAGTCAGCTAGGGATTTTCAATATAAAAATTTCGTACGAACCCTGAATAAGGTGGATTCATACTCGGAAAACCGAGAAAACTTACTGTTTTAAAAAAATTAGGTTTAAATGTTTTGGGAACAAATTAATTAAATATTTTTTATTTAAATTATTCCAGATATCATGTGGCCTGTACCCTATTCTCAAACTCGCCACGAACTGTGACCATCGATAAAAAGGAGGCATCTGATCATGATATTAAGGTCGTTTAGTCGCTAATAATAGTGGGCGTTGGGGTTATATATAGGGAACGTTTGCAACCACGGAGCCTCTATAAAGGGGAGTCTTATACAGGAAAGGAAACGAGGGACATAGAGCATAGTGCAATTACGCGCTTAAGATAGACGCGTCACGTGAATGTTGTTGAAGGGGATGTTGTTGAAAATGGTAAGCGGTAATTGAAAATGTACCCTATTAATTTTTTTCTAACTCAGAGCTTGAAGGAGAGGGGAATGGAGTGGAAACCCCCATACGTACACCGAAGTCCTCCCAGCCTACACAGCGTCTTAAAAATACCTAGTTCTCATACAAATACAACGGCTCTATACGTGGCAGCACTTAGCAATCGACTACCGAATGGTAGGAGCGTGCGCAAGGTACACTGGGAGAGTTTCATTGCCGCAGCTCGCTAATCATAATTTCTACTCCATCTTTCCTCATTTCTCCCTTCTGAGAGACTCCCCTTATCGAAGCTCCGTGTTTTAACCATACGGGGGTTGGCTCTTAGGTCATAAAGGTCACTACGCGTAGGAGCCTAGGGCACATCTGTCGATCGTTCAATCTGCCAACAGTTAAAAGGGGTCCCCTTGGGCGGGGGTCCTTATACTCTTTATGAAGAGGGGGTAAAACGTTTAATCCAGATCTAAACGAGCCTAACGAGATAGCTAATCCACAGGCCTCCAACCTCCTGGAGTCCCGTTAGGCCTAGGGATCAGATAGAGAGAGGAGAGAGTGGGAACACCGAGAGCTCGGTGGAGAAGAGAAAGCCTTGGTCGCTTCTGGCTCGGCTTTAGGGGTGGTGATCCGCCAACGCCGCGTTTGGTATGGTTTTTATCCTGGTTAGGCTTAGCTTTATCAGGGGTTTTTACAAATTAGCAGGGCGTTTTAACGATTTAAATAGACGCGCGCTCTCTCTCTCGCTCTTCCCGTTCCGTTATGGGGCTAATTTCATTCCCCCCTTTCCCCCAAATAGAGTCGGGTTGTGTTGCGTATAGTTGCCCTTACGTAAAAGAATTAGCTAGCGTTCAACATTCAAACCCCGGAGTGGGCGCAACTAAAAGCGTGTAACGAGATTAAACGAACTCTCTTCCCCTTGTCAGCTCGCTCTTTTGTTAAAGCTGGGAGATGCTTTTGATGAAGAATTCTTTACAGGGGGTGCTAAATGCGTCAGGTTTTTCTATAGTTAGGCTTAGGTGTAGGTGTATTGATGATCCGTATCGGGTTTTACAGGTACCTGGTGCATTTTTTTAGCGTATGTATTTACAAGTTGACTTTATTTAGGATATATTTACAAATTTTGAGCTTTCAAATAGATCATTCCATTAATTCCAGAAGGGGAGCAAACACCGCAGGAAGGGAGGCCGCCTTATTGGGTCATTTTTGTCGCGCCAAGACGATGCGCATGCGCGAGACAGCTAACCTCCTGCGTGTAGTGAACTCGGGCTCCGTCTAGTGTTGCCTCTTGGTGCGAGGAAAATAACTGTGCCTTGGTTTCTCTACAAGTAATTAATGGAACAGTCTATTTCAGCATATTTTTTAACTCTTAAATCCATTAGTAAAGTAAAAAAGATTTCAAGAAGAAGAAAGGCCACCTCTTTAAAAAATAACCACAACAAACCCCGCCTCACGCCTTTGAGGGTCATTCAAACCATAATCGAACCACAAAAAACTCGACCTTTTCTCACAGGCACAAATGTATGAGAAGAAGAAAAAAAACGGCTACATATTAAAGCCATTCGTATTCTGAACCACGAAAAACTCTCGATTCCATTCTACCACATAAAAAGTCAGACTCTCTGTATCCTTTTGAGCCTTTGTAACCATTGGGTGACTGCGTGTGTGTGCCTGTGTGAGATACAGTGATGGCGCTGCCAAGGCTTAACAAATCACAATGAAAGTATATATTATATTTATATCAAAAAACTGGACGTCAGGATAAAAACTCAGAGGCGTCGACGACGAGAGAATCGAAAAGATGATGCGGACCCTCCATTTTCATCCCTACTGGCTCCGAGTGTTAAGTTTTTCTTTCTTTTTTATCATTTATCTAAAAATGGATGGTGGTAGGAGAATCGCGGAGACCTAGAAGACTAGGGTGAGCGCCGTGGTTAACTTTAGGGTCTACGTACAGAAGAACCACCACCTTTTTGAATTTTTAAAATACACAACCGCAAACCCAGAGAATTGTGTTGGATGGGAGATGGGGTGTATATATACATATAGTGGTAGAAAAGTTAGGCTTAGGTGTAGGAAAAAATTGTTCGGGAGGTCGAAATAGAATGAGACCACCTGGAATGGTAACCTCTCGAGTAAAAACCGCGCGCCGCCCTCCCACTCTATTCTACGTTTTTAGTCAATCTCCATACACACACTGACTACTTTCTGATTTTTTAGGCATCGACCCCATCAACAGATTTTTCTAGACTGCGGCCGCCCTCAAAATAAGTTCTCACTTGGTTCTCACTGATATAAAATTTTATATCCAGTTCGCATATCTTCATGCGCTGCCCATAGTTTTAGAACCGATTAGAATTGGTAGTGGTTCGTGGTGACTGCATGTGTCTATGTTAGTTAACTAACCGTCGTCTGCTTATACTTTATCTTGACCTTATATTGACCTTTCGTTGCCAAAGATACAACCCCTCAAGCGCTGGCCATGTAGTTTTAAATCAATTAGAATTAGGAACGTTTCAAGGTGACTGGTTGGTGATTTATACTGGACTTTGCATTGAGATATTTTATTGGTAATTAACCATCATCTGTTTTCTTTATCTTGACCTTCCATTTTCCTTTCTTTGTCAAAGGTCAAACTCCTATATGGTCTTACTCTTTGGCCTATAGGAAGCTAATGAAATTTGTAGGTCTTAATTATGAAAACACTCTAGAATTTGAGTTACATTTATCATGGGCAAAAGATGTCTTTCTCTAGAAACTTTGACCTTCTATTGACCTTTCGTTGCCAAAAAAAACCAAACCCCTGTATGATCTTATTCTTTGGCATAAAGGAAGGTAACGAAATTCTAAGGATTTTTAATTTATTAATTACGAAAACACTCTAGAATCTGAGTTATATCCCTCACAAACTAAGGCTCGCTTTCTCTAGAGTTTGACTGGGTTTCTGTAGAAGATGGTACGAACGCGTCTTCACGCTAAAGAGGGCCAATAATGGTCGGGCTCTTGTTTGCATAGTCTGTCTCGCTCTCACTGTACTCCCTATAGCTCGCTAGGTCTTCGTTTCCAGCCACCATGCATGCAGCACAATGGTTTAGCTTTGCAAATCCCAACCAACAAAAAACGCTATGTTTTAAAAAAGAAGAGATCCAGAAAAAAAGAAAAAAAAAACCGCGCGAAATTTCTGAAAAAACCGCGAACACGATTTGTCTGTCAATCACGTTTTTATTTTTTATAGTTGGTTTGTATCTAGCCACCCAACCTCCCACTGGGTTTTTATCCGAAAATTTCTTCCCTTCTCATCTCTGTTATTATTTTTATTACGGTATATACGAGCTGTTAAAAGTGGTTTCCGATTATTATTTTAAGCTCCAAAAGTTAATTGAGAGCTTAGGAAATATCTACAAATACCCGTCGTCCTGAAATCGAGATTTTCTTTTTTTTTTTTAGTTGCGTTGTGAATTTTAAACGACGACGTAGTTAAGCCTAACCGTGTATAATAGGGGATGGTTTTTGTAAATAATTCTAGAAGCGCTACAGGTGTCGTCTGAAGTGAATTAGTTGAAGTAAGATTGACTGAATTCTGTAAGTTTAAGAGGTTGAGGGTAATGGTACAAGATTGAAATTGGAATATGAGTGAGTGACCATTGACCAATTTTGTGTGGTGTTATAATTATGGCTTATTAAAAGCTGTTGAGAAATACCTTAATGGTTTTGGTATGTCTAAGTTGTCCAAAATATATTGTGACACAGCTCACATGTGTCGAAAAGAGGCTCTATTTAGTCTAAGTTACATCCGCATGCAACTTTCAAGCGGCATGACTTTAAACCAAAGTTCTTTTGTGTACTGGTAACTATGAAGCCCTTTCTAAGGTCTTTAGATCAACATTTCTAGCAGACGATAATGTCCCCGTCCCCCATAGACATATGCCGTCCCCTTTTGAAAATACTCTATAGTCTGCTACTACGAACTTTCTCGTGATGTCACACTCTCCTATCTCTGACCTCGGTTTTAGCGACCATAGAGGAATGGCAGTACTACGTTTGCAAACGTCATACCCTTCTATCTCTTAGGTCATTGTCAACCCCTAATGGACGCGTACAGTATCCCCACTTGCAAAAGCGTTCAGAGGGAGAGATACACAGTCTACGCCCTCCTCTACCGCCACTAGTCCATAGAGTAATGGCAGTACTACGTATGCAAACGTCACACTCTTCGATGTTTTAGCTCAGTGTCATCCCCCTACTGGGCGCGTACAGTAGTCCCTCTTACAAGAGCGCGACCAGAGGGAGGGATACACAGTCTACACCCCCCCTCTCTACCGCCACTAGTCTATATTAGAAGTCGTCAGCTCAGGACATACAATTTAGACTATACCAATATTGACGTCACGCCCCCGTAGCTCCTCCCTTCTCAGTACCACTCTACTCGAAACTTCACAACTCTGGCTTATGTATCTCTCTGTGTTGATGGCTCTCTCTTACTTTAGCTAACATACTTCGCTATAAACGTGGGAAAACAATATTTGACCTTCTTGACGATATAGATTATCTCGTCAAGGTCGTGAAATACCCTGAATTCTCCTGCAACTGAAAGTTTGATTTTCGGATATATGAAGAACTATCGGATTCCGTTATTTACCTTCCGCCCTGAAGAGCCACGAAGTCAAAGGGGTTTTTTTAGAGAGAGAGAGCCAAGTTTAGGGACCAGGGACCTCCTGCGACGTAGACACCACCACCCTTTAAACAAAGATCACCTAGTTTTCAGGGACTCAATTCAGCTTCTCCGTAAATAATACTGTCCCATATGTAGCCAAGGCTTACGCAGCTGCTGGTAAAAATTCGTTTTAGATCAAACACGAGGGATGATTTTAATATGTAGTGTCAACAATTTTCTCTATCAGATATTTTTAGAGAGATCTAACGTTATTTTGCCAGGGCCAAGGCTTAACGCCTTTTGCAATGAGAATGAGGATATCAGTACGTGTGTACGGTTTGGACTAAGGGATATATTTCTACTAAAAGTATTCCAAGCACATCTGTGTTTGAAATAGAGATTTTGTTGCTATATAGCTGGCGTTATTTTGAGTTGAAACTTGAAAGGGAATACTGTGTTTGGAAGTATGTGTTTTTTAGGCACTGGTTAGAAGGTGAAGGCACAAGGGATATCGGTTAAGCAATAAATTTTGTAGAATTAGATTTCATGGAATTTCTCCATTGGTAATGCAAATCTGCCCCAAAGGAACGAAGTTGATCAAGGCAAAAAGTTAGGGATCTGAAAGTTATAGTCCAGATGGACAGAAAAAAATCAGGAAATTTTTAAAATTTGTTTAAATTTCCTTGAAAAAAATTGTACATTTTAAAATTCACACAAAAATCAGGAAATTTCAAAAATTTGTTTAAATTTCCTGGAAAAAAAAACTGGAATTTTTTTTAAAAAATAGTTTAAATTTCTTGGAAAAAAACCAGGAAAATTTAAAAAGAACTGCTTAAATTTCTTGGAAAAAAACCAGTAAAATTTAAAAAGAACTGCTTTAATTTCCTGGAAAAAACCAGTAAAATTTAAAAAAATAGCTTAAATTTCCTGGAAAATACCTGGAAACTTTAAAAAATTGTTTAAATTTCCTTGAAAAAAAATGTGTAAAATTTAAACTGGTTCACATTCCCTGGAAAATGTGTAAGTTTTAAAATTTGACAATAGAAAACTTTTCAGTTAAATACAATTTAACAATTCCAAATTGTTCGGTTTACACTGGGTATACTGCATCCCATGCAAACACGAATTTTTACACGCAGAAAAAATGATACCTTAGAAAAATAAAATAAAGACATCTACATGACTTTTATAACGGTTCGCATGGCTATAATATTATAATGTTTATTCAAGGGGTTGGTTGACGTGATGCCCTTTGTGTATATCAGTGAAAAAATAATATGAATGAATTTTATTATACGTAAGAATATATAGGTATAAAGTTTTTGTCAAATAGAGGGTGGAAGGTTATGGCTGATCAAACATCAATTTCGGGCGAAAATTTATTTGATCAGCCAACTTATACCCTACGTTAGTATTTTTTTTAAAAAAGAATGTGAAATGTGAATAAGAGATATTGTTATATCTACGGGCGTACGTTAAAGAAAAATTCTGCCTCGAATTATTTTATAATCTTCTCCAGGAATACATACAGGTAGTAGGAATTATCGTGCCCCATATCTTCCACGTTAATTTCTACTAGGGCTTTGTGGGACGGCTTAATCTGGGAAATAGCACGCCACCTCTGGTCCAAAACCAGTTTATTAATTGCTTAATTGGACCAGTTTTTAAATTAAGTAAGTGGGGGTTACTGGTCTTCGTGACCAGTTTATTCATTGAAAATCTACAGGAAAATTAATGGGGACCAGGATTAATGAACAGTTCATTATTTTGGTCGCTAGGGGGTTCATTGCTCTCAAGGACTACGTTTAAAAATATTCTTATTTCCCAACCTACTTTCTTATTCTTAGTGTAATTTCATTGGTCGGTCGTCGACGTCTGCTTATACTCCTAGCGCCTGGGCAATAAAGTAACGAGCCCGTGTGACTGTGACGTAGCAACGCGAGGTCATAAGCGGGCCAAATCGATGTTCAACGTACGGCAAGATGAATTTTTCGTGACCCAAAGTAAATTTGTCGTACCTAATGATTAGCTTAGCTCCTCCCTCAAAGCTCTCTGTGTTTAGTGAATGCATGCTACGCAATTATTCTTAGTAGATGTATGTATTCCCGCCTTCTCCTTTTAAAAACTGAGCACCTAGGTGTTTGAACGCTTCAGGTTGTCCTTTTTCTTTAAAGTTTAGGGTATAATATCGACCTAATAGGACAGGTTTTTGTGATATAACAAAAAGTAACGGAGCCTGAGTAAAAGAAAACTGTTGATTCAGTTGTCTGCTGCATGAAAGGGCCAGACGTTTTTTTCATTCTTTTTCATAACCAATATATCTTAAATATACTCCTTTTTTAGCAGATGTGGTTAAGGTTCCAGATCCTAATTTTTCTTAAACGCAAATTCGTAACAGCACACGCAGCAATGAAAATGAGATATGGTTTTGTCATAGCAATTCGTTTAATTTTAAATGCAAATGATGTACATAGTTATTTTCATTGACTATAGTATAGTGCAGTTTTACAAGGTGAAATTGGGATTAACTCTATCTTTTGCCATTTTCCTTTATTATTTGAGTCCTAATTGTCGTAACTCCAAGAATTAAGTGTCGTTAGAAAGAGAAACGACAGAGGTATCTCGAGTCAAATAGTTGACTGTATCTTTTATAGAACAAGTGTATAATTGTAACACCATTTCCAAAAAGGAGGGGGTCAAATATATTTTAATTAATGACATATTTTATATTCCTTTATTAAAATGAGATTTGCTACTTAATTTAGAAATATAGTTGTATGAACCGTGGATGAAAATTTTAATATTATGATAATGGCATCTTTTGCTATTTTGCTAAGATATTGTTAGAAGCCCCAGTATTTAGCATTGCCGGAAAGGGAAGGCGTAGGGCTACTATTTTGTTTTATGGAAAACTCTTATAGAACCAGAGTTATTACACTTCAAAGTGGAGGCGTGTGAGTATATTGGGATCTGTAGACATAACGCTATATTTTGCTCAACCCCTGATTTTTGTTTTTAAGCCCAAGTATTTATTTATTATCATTTTAAAGGGGAGGAGTAGCTCTATCACATACTCGAACTAGTTTCCCGAATCTCTTATAGAACCATAGTTTTTCATCAAAAGTTTGTACAAAGTATAGTGAAGATGTTAAGCTATCTTCAAATTAAGAAACAACTTGAAGAATTCAAATATTTTCGGTTCCCCTTGCATTGGCCTAGAAAATCGTATGAAAGCTTTCACTTTATTCTCTCTCTAATCACTTGCAAAACAAACTCGATATTATTCTGAAGACAGTTCAGACAGACAAGAGGCGGGGAGGGAGGGGGTGAAAAAAGGTGTTGAAATATTCGAAATCGCATAGAAATAATGATTTTGATTTTATTTATTTTTAAATTTTCTCTTGGCGAAGGATAAGTCTGCTCTATCGTATACTCGCCCTTCATCCTCCCAGCTTCGGCCATGGCGAGATAGACTCGGGGGTCAAAGTTCGGAATGCGCGTGCGCAATAATTACACGTTCAGGGTGGATTTTGTACATAGAAAAGCAAAAAAAGAAATGCCTCTCGTGGCTGTCGCTCGGGGGCGCTGCGGGTGGTTAAAGGCGAAGAATTGAAATGTTGATGCGCGAGAGAACACCAGACTTAGTTGGAAATAAGCGGGGATGGCGGGGAATTAAGGGAAGGGGGGGGACAAAACTATTACTTCCCCCAAGTCCTCTGTTCTTCCTAAAACCACGTGCTCACTGCTAAAACTTTACTGCTACGCCACTCGCCGCCGAAAACCCCCTATGGCGATGTCAATCAACTAGCGGAGAAATGAATGATAATAAATTTGAAGGTAATAATAGTTGTGCAAAGTGATGGGAGGCGCGGGCACACTTCCCCCCTCACCAAAACCCTTAGAAGTTGATTAGAAATGAAGTTTTCTATTTGAATGTATGGATTTGGATTTCTAGATAGAGACACGGTTCCCAATCTCTCTCGTTTATTCGGATCGCGGAAAATGCGCAATAGGAGCTGCGCAGTGGTGAATAGACCATTTCGATGGTAAGAGACACAGAGTAAGCAGTCCGGTCTCAGAGACGGGACAAGCTAACTGTACCGAGAACTGTACCAAGAAAGGGTAGTAAGGTAGTTACTATATCGCCTCCATCTCTGACACAAAACTCCTACAGCGCAGGCGCGGCCGAAAAGCCAGAGGCTAGGCAGAATTCGAACCTTGGCCAAGTCCATTAGTTACTTGTAGAGAAACCAACGCACAGGGACTGGTTAACTTCCAAGAGGCTAGTCAATTTGCACTGCCTCCTGGAGGGAAGGAAATAACCCATGAAGGTAACTCCCGCCACTGTGGTGTTTACTTCTCTACTGGAATTAATGGAATGGTCTATGACCGGACTCCTGCTTGACCCGTAGTGAAATTTTGTACCAAACATGCTAAAACAATTGTGTTTTATTTCTAAATGTTGCAGAGGCAATAAAGGATAAACAAACATCATTATCTTTTACTGTAATTAAGCGGGTATTCGATTAATTGCCAAAAAATAATAATTATGAAGTTCCCTTGGTTAAATAGTGGTTAAAAGTTTGGTTTAATTTATTTCTGAGTACTATGGATACTTTGAAATAATGTAGGGTGAGGGATACCCGGGTCAATTTATGATGAAAATGGCTTATGGCCATTTCTAGGAACACTTTTCGAAAAAGACTTTATTATAAGGGATTTTTGTACTTTTGAGGGACAACTTTATTAATATTTTCTTTTAATAATAAAGGCTAGGAATTGACTGGCGATATTACTCTCGTCATGAATACATACATTTCTTCTACTTGGAATATTTAACAGACAATTGAAGACTGCTTGAATTAGAGGGAGGGGCTATAGAAACCTGCACCCCTGACGTCATGCATGACTTATTTTAACTTAGCTACGTCATTATCATGTGGATTTCTAAAGACCTGTGCCGAATATAAACAAGTTCGGCGTGTGAACGAGTAGACCTAGGGTCTATGGTGAATAGCCAATGAAGCGCTAGGAAGTATAGGAGCAGACGGTTTAACGGATTTTTAAGCCCTTCCCCTTACCTTCAATCAGACGGGATCCATGGTCTATTAAATATTCCAAGTAGCAGTTATCTATGTATTCCTGCACTCGTATATACCACTTAAGTAAATAATAAATTTAACGGATTTTTTATATCGCGATTTATAATTTTTTTTTTTCATTCTTTTTCATTCTCTTTTGTAGTTTGAGAACACTCAAATTGACGTTTGCTTAAATTTTTCATATTCGGTTTTAACTATACAAGTATTCAGACGTCCTTGTTTTAAAGTATAAGTACAAATATTTATTAGTTTTTAAAATTAAATAATTTTTTAAATAGGCTTAAGAATAAGAAGAGTATAATCAAATAATCGTCTGCTATCACACGCAACGTATTGCTTTTTTAACGAAATTCGGAACACTTCATCGTCTGTTAGATTTAGGGTTAGATGGAACATCCATTAGGCGAATGCAACGACGTTATAAGAGTTACCAGTCCATGTACCAAAGTTCTTTTGCCTTTGGAAACAAGGTGGACAACACCAGACTTTAATTTTACCGCCGACTTTGAATAGGGTATATTAGTAATTAGATATCTAGACCCTTATCCACTTTATTTTTGGGTTTTTATAACCCGGCCTTTAGTAAAGTAAACAGATGTTCTGTAACATTAACATTTTATCGCAATCTTCTAACACTTTAAACACTCAATGTGTCAAACCATATTTCTTCAAGGTTGCATTTTTATGAACCGATCGTCCTCTCACCTCTCTCTCTTTCTAATCCCTTAAGGTATTGGAAATTTTACATGACCACAATACGCTTGCTAAATCGTCTTATCTGCCCAAAACTCGTAGCTCGATCCCTACATGGGATTAAATTTGATTCTTCAGTCGTGGAGATGCACAATAGAATTTTACAGGAAGATGCCAGCGGATTTTGGGTATAAAGCGCTGTGAAGATGCGGTTGCGTCACTATCCTAATCTTTGTAGTCTATAGGAAGAGGATCGTACCTTAAGACTCGGTCTGTTTATTAATCCCCGGATATTTGGTGCGGTGTGAGTTTCCTGAGCCCTGACTATATGTCCTCACTGTCTGTATTTCCTTAAGCTTAAGTTGCAAGATTGAGTTTCGAAAGATTATCGTCTCTTAGCTATTGTTAAATTTTCTCGTGGAATATAAATAGGTATAGTCCTAATTAGCAAACACTACTGGATTCAAATCTAGTTTGGGTAATTCATCTTTGGTTCAAATTAGGCTTGGGAAAAACATCTTTGTTTTGAAATAGGCTTAGGAAAACGGTTTTTCTTTCGAATTATAGCTTAGGAAAACGGTTTTTCTTTCGAAATAGGCTTAGGAAAACGGGTTTTCTTTCGAATTAGGCTTAGGAAAACGGGTTTTCTTTCGAATTAGGCTTAGGAAAACGGGTTTTCTTTCGAATTAGGCTTAGGAAAACGGGTTTTCTTTCGAATTAGGCTTAGGAAAACGGGTTTTCTTTCGAATTAGGCTTAGGAAAACGGGTTTTCTTTCGAATTAGGCTTGGGAAAACGGGTTTTCTTTCGAATTAGGCTTGGGAAAACCCTTTTTCTTTCGAATTAGGCTTGGGAAAACCCTTTTTCTTTCAAAGTAGGCATTGAAAGTAGGTTAAGGAAAACCATGTTGCAATCAAATTAGGCTTAGAAAAACCATGTTCCATTGAAAGTTTAAGCTGAGGAAAACATGTTGCATAGGTTAGAAAACCAGTTTCATTGAAAGAAGCCTTTGAAACCATCTTGGATTCAAAGTAGGCTTAGTAAAAACTGTAAAATTATACATATGTTCCTAGAAAAAGGGTTCACAAAGTAACATAAGATTCCAAAGGCTTAACTCGATCCTCTCTTGTAGTTCCATTCATCATATCTGAAATACACATTTATCTAAGAGCAACACAACTGTTATAGTCACATTATCTGAAAATATAAATTTTTACAACTTCCTTCGTATCAGCTAAATTTCGGTTACGATATTAACTCGCAATATTAAAAACATAAAAAAGTCTAACTGATAAACGCTTTTTTTTTTCGTAAAAGTCGGTTGTACAAGATTAATGCTTGGGTTGGGTTTCCATAGAGCGGAAAAAAAAAGGCGCGCAATGAGATATCTTTTCAATCTGAGATAAGCTTACCGGATCAATTCTCACGCCTAGTTGACTTTTAACACCTATAACAACATTCAAAGTTTTCGTACTTATTTTTTTATAAAACACCTTACAAAAGGCAGGCAAAAAGCCATGAATACCTTAAAGGCCATCCATAGGAAGGTAGAGAGGGTCACCGTTTTACAACAAGATCCTTTCGCGCCATAATCTCCTCTTTCCTATATTTAAGCCTAATCCTTATTCAACCGATTACAATAATACTCCCTAATACCCTTTTATGATACTAACATTTTTGCGGCCATCTACAGTAAGGGCGTCATAGCAACGTTAGGGATATGACGTCACTTTGAATTTTGATCCGGATGTCACGAAGTTTAAAAGGCCTCCATTCTTACGAAGTTCAGAAGAAAAAAAATAGACCAAACAAAGGCGCGTGGCTATCTTAAAGAGAGTTAGGCCTAACGTAAAGTTAGGCTTAGCACCTAAAGGCACGCGTTTGTATTTAGTTCCGCTCTATTTGATGATCCCCTAGGTGTGGTGCATGGTACGTCGTTTCTCTTTTCCCTCAATTTATACCGGGAAGCTAAGGCTTATGAAACGTCTCAAAGCGAGAAAGAGAGAGAGAGAGGTAGACCTAACTCCAACGGATCAAGATGGAGTGTATTGATATAGGTACATGGATTGCTAGAGGCTGCATGAGGAGTGATGGCGTCCTCCGCTACGCTCCGAGGAGAGGATGGGATGGGAGCTAGGCGTTCGAACGAAACCGGAAATTAGAAGATTCGGAAACGGAAGCTGGGGGAATATATATATGTTATACGGGGGTGATGGACTAGGAGCTGTAGTTTCCGGAGTTTCCATCCACTGGAGGAATATTTTCTTCCTTGAAGAATTGCTATAGGAAAATTTAGTTTAATTAATTTTGCTGTTAAATTAGGCTTAGCAACCTAGCTTGGTTTATTAATTTGTGGGATTGAAATATTGTTACTCTTATCAATCTCCATGGGATGGATAAAATTTATTTTTTATCTTTCTCCAGCCTCGTTTGAGAGTCCAACCCGTCCCCCCTTTTGCATCTATCTCTTCCCCTTCCTCTTTTTCCGTTGTTGATTCCCCCGTATAGCTCGTGCCATGCAGCGAGTGAGTTAGGTGATCTATTTATTCAGGTGATTGCCCGGAAGTTGCTCATATATGGAGAAAGGATATTGATGGTGCGGAGGGAGGAAATGGGGAATAAAAATCTCGGATGAAAACCTATCCTACCTACATAGGCCAAACTCGAATGGAAACGAAACCAAACGGAATCATTTCCCCTCAAAATGCGGCGTGCGCTCATTCAAGAGTAAACAATGGATATAGCCTATATATAAGATTGTAGAGTTTTGTGTTTTTTCGGTGTTAGATTACACTGAAGTATGAGCTAAATTTACCCTCCATCTCTTGTATAGATTAGGGAAGGAGTTTAGTTTCTTACACGCTGTAATCTTAGACTGAAAAAAACTAAAAATGAAACAACTATAGAAAGAAATTGAGAGATTATTCTAAATTTGTATCTTGATTATTTTTGGATGATTTTATTTAAATATTTTATTTAGGGATCAAAGACAATTATGGTGTACGTTCTGAGGGGGTATTGGTTCTTGTATTTGTGCTTGTAATTTTCAATTAATTTTTAGTTTCTAATTAACAAACCCTGGGCGCAGACCTTACCCTTGGTCTTGGGAGACTCCTTTATTGCCTAACAGGGATATGCTACCATGAAGGGTTTGTTATATACAGGGTGTTTGTGAAAAGTCCATCAATAATGAAAGAGCGTATTTATTGGGCCATTTTGAGTCGAAAATGTTCTATGACATTTTGCCGTCCGAGCCACGGTTTTCGAGTTATGATTTGAATATTTTAGGGATGACCCCTTCATTAAATTAGCGCTGTCTTTCAATTTCTTAATTAAATTTAAGGGGTCATCCGTAAATTACTCCAATCATAACTTGAAAACAGTGGCTCGGACGGCAAAATGTCATAGAACATTTTCGACTCAAAATGGCCCAATAAATACGCCCTTTCATTATTGATAGACCTTTCACAAACACCCTGTATATAAATATGAGAATTATGAGTTATCGATTCTTGAAAGACGTCAGCCCCGCCCACAAAACCCTCGTAGAAAATAACTTGGGAGATATAAGGGAACAATGATTCCTAGTAGCTGTATGCATTCTTGATTTAATTTGTTATCTGATAGTTATTATAGGCGAACTTCGAACGTCGCACGCGTTAACTAAAAAAAAAGAGGGAATGCTTAATAAGTAGAACTCGGATCTCTTGACAATTTTTATCTTATCTTGGAAAATATTAAGCGCCCGTACGTATATACGCAACTATATAGCCGGATATCTTTTGGTAAGGAAATTGCGGCTGGCAGAAAAAAAATGACGCGAAATTTCAATAAAAACATATATCATAAGTTTATAAGTGATATGTTCCATAAGTATGACACTACCTATACTTCGTAATGCTAGAGACTTACAGCTCGAGCTAGTTCGAGAACGACAAGCGAATACGCTCGGTTAGTTTTGCAGGACTTCCATCTTCCTGTTTAGTCTGTTCTAAGCCTTTGACTGCGCCTCACCTCGAGTCTATGACCGACGTCACTTCATGACAAGCTCCAGTTTGTAACCAATGACAAACTTATGTAACATATCTTATCTTATGAACTAATGATATATAGGTGTACATGTATCTATATAAATTATATGAAGAGGCGGAAATAATTTTATAAAAGGCCTAAAATGAATTAATTTTAAATCCAAAAGGTCATGGAAGGTCCCCCCCCCCCATTTATTTGAAAAGGTTCTATTCCCTAAAATTCGTCCAGACATTTTTTACGTAACATTTTAGTAATTCAAACTAAAATTGAAAGATGAAAATATAAATTTTAAAAAATCTTTTTCAAATTGCGAAATTATGTTTATTTTATTACAGTAATGTGTACGTAACTGATCTTTAAGTAGAAAGTTTAAATTTCCAAGAAATTGCTAAGAAATCTAAATTTCCTGGGGGATTTTTGACGTATATCCCAATTTAAATTTACGCGTAAATATACAGGGTGCTTCTGATAAGGGATGTTCTTTGGGAAATCGATTTTGTGTCGAAAATGTAACTTCTATCTCCATTTTGCCACAAGGGACACCGTTTTCGAGTTACGATTGCATCCATTGTATTTTACGGATGACCCCGTTAAATTTAATTAAGAAACTGAAAGACAATGATTTCTAATTTAATTAAGGGGTCATCCCTAAAACACTCGAACCATAGCACGAAAACAGTGGCCCTTGTGGCATAATGTCACAGAACATTTTCGATTCAAAATTTAATTAAGAAACTGATTTAGACAATGATTACTAATTTAATTAAGGGGTCATCCCTAAAACACTCATCAAATCATAACTCGAAAACTGTGTCCCTTGTGTCAAAATGTCATAGAAAGAAGTTACATTTTCGACTCAAAATCGATTTCCCAAAGAACATCCCCTTCTTAATTTATGCCAGACTTATCAGAAACACCCTGTATACACTGCAGTGTACTGTACGTGTTTAAATGGCTTTTTTTATGGTCGTTGCTTGTAACTCTGAAGTATAACCGATTCTTTGCTCGCTTATACAGTGTAAATAAAGTAGAGAATTAAAACGCATTATCATATAGAGAGTGTGCGTGAATCTGTATTATACGATGCAGAATTCAAAATAACTTTCCCGGATCAATATGTATAAATGTTAGCTCTGTAAACTTCGGGGAGTCAAAACATATAGATTTTGTTATTAAAGGTAACAACTTAAGGCCTTTTCAGACGATACAAAATTTTGAATCAACTATAGATGGGTCAAAAATTTGAGTTAGAAAAAAATTGGTCAGTTAAAAATTTATAATTTAGTGATTCTGTTCGCGAGTCCCAACTTGTTTACTCAACTCATGTTGACTCATTTAAATGAATGAAAAAGTTGAATCGTCTGAAAGGGCCTTTAGAATAATCTATGTTCAGGTGACATTAAAATGAAATCGTCGAAGAAAGAATCGGTCATACCATGGGTTATTTAAAAAACATTTTGATTTATTTAAATACTTGTTTAAGTGTTGTTAGTTTTTTATTTTAAAACTATAAAATATTTCAAAATGGGAAAATAATATAGGCGTTCGTGCCCAGTCCGCCATAATGATTAGACTATAGGCTCCTCCCTCAAAGCCCACCTAATAGGTACGTTGGGAAAATGGAGCTACGCAATCATTCCTTTTATATTTATATATATTCTTGAAATAAATGAATATTTTGAACAACACATTCAAAAGGACCTATCAGCAATATCCCTTCAAATACATTTTTAAACAAACCATAACCATAATTAATCGCGAAAGCTTTGAGATTAATATTTGATAGATCATTTGATGACTTCTATGGGCTAATTTACTTCATGGAGACACTAGGTACACAAGATGTTTGGCGAGAATTATGCTTAAATATTTAAAAAAACCCGCTTGTAAAGACGACAACTTTATTAGGGACTCTTTTTACCCCTTTTCGTCTTTCTCTCTCTCTCTCTCTGTCTCTCTGGCTTCAAGCTTAAGGATGAAGCATGCATGCAGCGAGTAGATTTCGCTAATTGGGAATTAACGATGCGTGGATTAAATGTTTAGCCATTGGGGATCGCGAAATATCCTAGTTGGGGTCCCTGCACGTCGCCAAATATTTGATAATGTTTACCTCTCTAGTAATTTAAAAGTCCCTCCTCTCTCTCTCTCTCTCTCTCTCTCTCTCTCGAATTCCTGTCTCTCTCTGTAAATTTATCCCATTCAAAATTTTTCCCCGGCTAGCTAGCCAGGAAGCTTTCATTATTTAAACACTCAGATTTAAAGGGAAAGGAACTTGTATGTCAGACTCGGGAGAAAATTTGATTTAGACCTATTTGTTTAAGTAAGTTGGACGGATACGTGTGTTGATGATTTGTTAAGCCTCGTCTCTTTGATATACACAGATACAAGTTATTTTTTGCAAGAATCAACTTAGCCAAGGCCCTGTAATGTGTTAAGCCTAATTTGTTACAGATCACAAGGATTTTAGTCTTTGCAACGTATCATGATTCTAAATTTTTCTAATTCCTGAAAGTGATAAGCCTAATTTCAACCCCTACAACGATTTAAGTCTCCTCGTTTCAACTCCTACACTACTTGAACCTTGAAGTCTAATTGCAACTCCAACATTTTAAGCCTATTTTCAACCCCTACAACATTTGAAGTAAGCCTAATTTCAACTCCTTCAAAAGACTCCTAATTTCATTTCATATAACACTTCAACCCTAAATTCTACTTTTACAACAATTACAACACTTTAAGCCTAATTCCAACTCCTACGACACTTTAAGCCTAATTCCGACTCCTACGACACTTTAAGCCTAATTTCAACCCCTACAACACTTTAAATAAGGCTAATTTCAACTCCTACAACTTTAAGGCTCCTAATTTAATTTCCTACAACACTTTAAGCCTAATTTCAACCCCTACAACACTTTAAGCCTAATTTCAAATCGTACGAATGGTAAGCCTATAATTCTAAACACTCCTCTTAAATTGGTAATCCTTAATTCAAATATTATAACGTTTACGAGATTACCATACAGCTTATACGATTTAAGGGTGTAAACATTCACAATAACAAACAACACGAAACGATTTAAATATCGTTTATAAATCCAAACAATCTCATTCTTAACCGTTTGGGATTAAGGAAAATCCTGCAAAGTCCTCTTAAGAGATAAATTGTTTGCAGGAATATTACGATTCTATCTCCATTTTCCCCAAATACTCTGAGCATGCTCTGAGAGAATTTATAGCTTAGACGTGGTAAATAAAAGTTGTTTAATGTATAAACTTTGTTTGATCCGGTATATCGTCTGCTAAAAGATCTTTATCGTTTGCTATATTATATGTCCCCCGCAATAGATTTTCTGTATAATTCTTACGAAAATATTGACTTAAAAGCGGGACTACACATATAGACAGGGTATACTAATAAATATATTAGCGTCGAATTTGAAAGAGTACAAATGGTTTGGCTTCTCCTTTAGCAAATTGGATTTCGAGCTACTAAAGCCATAGACCAGAACGTATACACCCGGCATATATAAACCGATGAATTTATTCCCAGTCTCGCGAGAATAATGAAAAGACGTCTTTCTAAAATACGAAAACATGGTATTTAATGGGACTCCAAAGAAGTCAACGGCGGTGGGTAAACATTATTTGAAATACGTCAAATGCAACACGTGTCGCCAAGGTATAAAGACACCGTATGGAATGGGACTGAACACTTAGTCCTTGTTTTTCGTGTGATTGCAGCGTAGTAGTTTTCGAAATATAACTAAATTTCTTTGAACCACGCCTCTTCCTGGTCACGTGCCTCTGACCTATTTCATATAATTCTTACCCACCCTCTATTGCCTCCTTTGGAGTCCCTTTAAGATGAAATGTTTTAAGGTCTTGGGTTCGTGTAAATATTCATGGGAGGAAATTGAAAAATTCATACGAATGCCATCAGCATATATACAGACTTATTAAGCGACTGAATTATTTATGTAAACATATTTGGTCCAGTTTAAATTTTATTTTGTATGCAAAAATCAAGAGTATTGTTTGAAAATGATAAATAAGTATTTTAGTTTAGGTGCTGTAATAGTTTATTATTATTTTTATGCTACAAAATAATTTAATGTTTATAAAACCCAACCCATTTTTGCATTTATGCTAATTTATTTATTTATTTATTTTATTTAAAATTTAGATTTAAATGAATTACAAAAAAGAAAAAAAGAGAGATAAGTTCAGGACTAAAACCAGATAATTATAGAACCCATGCCATGTTTACATTTAATTTCGTTTTATTTAAAAATTAGATTTAGTTGAATTTAATTTTTTTTTTTCGTGCTTGTAGGGTATACTGAAGTGTATAGAATCTTACGTGCAATAGTTGCAATTAGTCTTGAAACTATCAATATCTTTAAGTGTCCTTGAGAATTTGAGATTTCGGACTAAAAATTCTAAATTTAGCTGCCATGGAAGAGCTAAAGAATATGGGAAAATACCGAAGAATTTAATTCAAGTACATTCTGACAGATTTCTGGAAGTTCAATGGCTCATTGTAAGACATTTTATAATTTAACTTATAGATAACTTCATTTTTTTTTGTTCAAGTGTTTCCGATGAAAGCTATGGAAATATATATATCTAGATTAATCTAACCAAATATTTGATATTGGGACGGAGAAACCGGGGAATAAAACTCCTTAAAACCAGTTCCTGAAAAAAATTAAACTGATTCTAACTTTTTAGGGTTAGGATTTTTATATAACTTGATGTAATGAGGTGCATATGGCGCGGCTGAATGGGTTAGCCTTCTCAACAAATATCCATGTGGAATCGTGGATACGCTCTTATGATTCTAGAATATACAACACGAGCGACGTAACTGCAGCGTGTATTGTATCATCTAAATGTAGATTAGATGGTTGAGAATCAACACCTGTGAGATATTACCAGGAATACATCTACAGGGGGGGGGAGTCAACCTTCAGTATCGGGACTTAGAAGGGGGTAGTCAACCTTCTGTATCGGGAGTCGGGACTTACAAGGGGGTAGTCTACCTTCAGTATCGGAACTTACAAGGGGGGTAGTCTACCTTCCGTATGGGGCCTTACAAGGGGGTAGTAAACCTTCTCTACCGGAACTTACAAGGGGGGTTGATACATTGCCGTCCCTGCTAACTTTCATGGGCATACAAAATGACTACAGCGCAGGCGCCATAACGCGAGATGGAATACAAAATTTTACCCCCGTGTCTTTCCCTCTTAGTAACTACATGGAAAAGGCTTATTCCCGAGCTTATTCCTTTTTGTCTCAACCACGTTATCTAAATGGTCGGTGCGGCGCAGCCAGTATCTGACGTAAAAACGCTTGCCTTATAAGGCAAACATTAGAAAAAGATGTATAAATATTGTTATTATATGGAAGCTTAGCACGCGTGCTGTTTAGAAAAGATCTTTTTTGAGGACTCCTACAAAAATCTCGTTCTTGTTCCGAGATTTTTTTTGTTACCCTCCCTCTTAAAGATACACATTTTATTGCAGTTAAGTCCGTATAGAAAAAATAATAAAGAAAGAAGGAAAAAAAAAAACGAAGCCAAAGTCAATGGTTTTTGTGTCAACACTATAGCTGTATTAAGAGAGTGGTTTGTCAATAATTACTAAAATACATAATGCTCGCTCGCGCTCTGCTCTCTCTCTCTCTCTCGGCTCTGATGTCTTTACTAACAACAGATTAGCCCCGCCACGAAAAAATATGTTTGGTAAAGAAAAATAATATCTATGCTTCGGTTACCCTGCGCTGCAGACCTTTTTACTTTTGCACGCCATAGATGGCGTTCAAAAGTTATATTTTTATAAACGGAAGACTTAAAGCCCGTCGAGCACGCTCGGGTGTCAATAGAAATATACGGGCCCACGAGAGGGAAACGATGAAAAATTCCCCAGTGGAATACCGGCGTTGTTGCGCTGAAGTTTTGGTGTAACCAAGAATCTGATACGCATGCGCGAGCTTTCTAAAAAAATATCTCTTGAAGATGGATTTTACAACTAGGTTCGTGGTATGGTGGTTAGAGCCGTTGCCTTTTGCGCGGTAGAACCATGGGTCGCAGTTCGAATCCACACGAGGAAATATTTTTTTTTTTTAAGTTTTATATTAATTGAGGATGTTTTGAGACGAAATTCATCTTAAAATAACGAGGAAAAAGTTTTAAAGTTTTAACAAAAGTAAATTTATTATTAATACAGGCCTAAGCGCGCTATCTCAGGGAAGGCAGTCAAGGGGTATTTGGGCACCACGCATAGATGTCGCTTTTCGAAACCTCAAATCTCAAAAATCCCCGCGAGTTTTTAAAACCAGCAAAACTTTGAGATTGAGGAATTAGCTTAGATGATTGAATATCACGAATTATTATAATCTTATTGAATTGTTTGCACTTCTAAATGGGAATAAAATAAGAGTCATATTTTAAAAATATAAATAAATTAGCATCTTAATTTAAAAATAGTACTAAAATAGTGTCACATTTCAAAAATATAAATAAAATAGTTTTATATTTTAAAAATATAAATAAAATAGTGCCACATTTTAACAATATAAATAAAATTGTGCAGCAACATTTTAAAAACATAAATATAATAGTGCCACATTTTAAAAATATAAATAAAATAGTACCAAATTTTAAAAATATGAATAAAATAGTGCCACATTTTAAAAATATAAATAAAATATTGCCACATTTTAAGAATATAAATAAAATATTGCCACATTTTAAAAATAGGAATAAAATGGAGTCATATTTTAAAAATAGGAATAAAATAGTCATATTTTAAAAATAGGAATAAAATAGAGTCATATTTTAAAAATAGGAATAAAATAGAGTCATATTTTAAAAATAGGAATAAAATAGAGTCATATTTTAAAAATAGGAATAAAATAGAGTCATATTTTAAAAATGGGAATAAAATAGAGTCATATTTTAAAAATGGGAATAAAAGAGTCATATTTTAAAAATGGGAATAAAAGAGTCATATTTTAAAAATGGGAATAAAATTGTTCACATTTTAAAAATAGGAATATTATTGTTTTAATGTGGCACTGAATTATTACTAGTTTTTAAAAGTTTTAAAATAATCTGAATCAGTTTTGTTTGACTTAAGTAAAAAATTATTGTTCTGTTTTAACATTCCTGTTATTAAAATGAGATAAAAACACTTAGGCATTCGGCGAATTAAAAGGTACTGAAAAAATTATCGGGGGAGCGCGCTCAGGCGTGTATTAATAATGTTGGCGAGGCTTGAATACTGGGCGTGTGGTATATCGGTTAGAGATATTGAGTTTTGCACGGCAGAACCATGGGTCGCAAGTTCGATTCCACACGAAATAATTTTTTTTTTACGTATTATTTTAATTAAAGATGTTTCGGGACGAAATTCATCTTAAGATAATAAGGAAAAAGTTTGAAAATTATAACTTAAGTAAATTTATTGAATGATTGCGCTGTTAAAGAATTCGCAACGAGGGGCTACTCACTCACTTCTATTATTGTGTTTCATTATTAGAATAATAATTGAAGTAAATAAATTGACGTTAGAATTACGGGTAATCGTTTTAGCATAGTTACGGCTATTCACGTAAATTTTCTATACGCCTTTTAAGTTCGGTACGCTGTGGCTACTATTGTATTTCTGCTATTATGAGTCCATCCCTGGGCCATTTTTTGATAGTAATAATAGTAATTCGACAGTTGCCGTGCAAAAGTATTCTGTGCCCAGCCGGGCACATCTTGTTTTATTTTATTATTTTTAAATTTGTAAGGGATAGAGATTGTGTATAGATTTAGAGTTTAAGGATTAATATAAATGTTGCGTTGTTTTATTTTAATGTTGTAATATTTAGTGTTAATTTTTTTAATTAGTTTAATAAATAATGTATAGTTGAGTAGTGCACCGTTTTAATTATATTTAAGTATATGTTAATAAATTATAATATAAATTAATATAATTAATTTATTGGAAATAAAATAATAATGAATAAATTTATATTAAATAAAATTCATGTAAAATAGAATTAACTAATATAAAATAAAAATACAGAAATAAATATTAAATAAATTAGATATTATTAAACAATAAACATTAAATTATATTAAACCAACTAAATAAAATAAATTGAATAAATAAATAACCACATTAAAAATATTTAACCAAAAAGTCAATAATATTAAATAAAAAAACATTTAAAAATATGACATAAAGAACATTAAAAAATTAAATAAAGAAAATGAATAAATTAAATTAACATTTAAAGCAGATTAATAAATTAAAGAAATGTTAAAGTAAATTAATAAGTTAAATTAACATTAAATTAACATCAAATTAAGTTAAAGAAAAATTAATAAACACATTAGTACGACCAGAAATAAATTGGAACTGGTAAGTTTCGGCGACAATCTAGTTCTCATGGGTTTCGACCAAGGTTCTTAAACTCGCATCCGCCACCAGGGTCTAGAGAGGTTTCGACCTTGAGTGACCTTGAGGGTCTAAAGAGCAAAGTTTTTCGCAAATAAGAAATGCAACCTTCGAAGTTTGAACTTTCAATTTTTAAGTAAATAATGGAGCGTGACAATGCATTCTTTCAGTGGTTTTTCCACGATGTCGTTTTTTGGGAAATTTTTTAAGCTAATCTATAGGACATCTAAAGTGTCAAGTGCATCTTCAAAGTGTGAATTTATAGGACACTTTGAAAGATTTTAATTGGTGCAACAAATTAAGTATTTCTAAAATCATAATAAGTTAAATCATAACAGGTTTGAACTGTATTGTTTTAGGCGGCATTTTTGTGACCATATTAAACTCGTGTTCTTTAGAACACGCGTGTGTTTTGCGATACGCTGAACATTTTTGATAAATACAATATATATTTATACTACACGTATATAAAACGTATTACAGAAATAACGACTCTATAATAAAAACTTAAGGCTAAACGAACGATGAGAGAAAATTACAAAACAGGGAGGGCAAACGAGGGGAGACGAAAAATAGAGAGAAAGTTATTGTAGGTATAGGTAGTAATGGAGGAGGTGAAAACGTCCTTCACCATTGGATAAAGTAGGGTGACGTCATATATACCAGTTTTGTACCTCCGTTATATTAAACTTATTCCTTGATAGAATCGGAGGAAAACGAAACTTTCCCTGCAGGTTCTCTCTCTCTACGCAATCTTCTCCTAACATCCTAATGGAGCTGGGTGTTGCCATGGTTACCGTGAAAAGGAAACATTCCGGCTTAACTACGACTGGTAAAGGGGCCGTACTGACGTTCCCAATGGGCGTGGTTTACCGTTTCTCCCCCTCGGTTACTCGCCCCCCTCCTGGACGCGACTTTAGAATCCCTTGAAATCCTCGGTTGGACGTAGCAGGGAACGTAACCTCGGCATGCAGTTAGAAAGATCCAACCCTTATTTTCTATGCCAGCCCACTGGTTTTCCAGAGCCTCCGATTTTCTATCGACCCCTAGGCATCCCCCCGTGTATCCCCCTGCTTCCTGGATATAATATACCGAGCTTTATATATATGAAAGGTTCCCCTATAAACGGAACGGCCGCTTTCTATATTGGGAGGGGTAAACTGGCTAAAAATCGGATATTTACTTTAGCCAGAGTCTGGCATACACTTGAAGTCTCCTCTCGTAGAAGCCGGGGTTCTTAACCGAAAGTACGGGCGAAACCCCCCTCGACGGAAAACGGACAGGCGTCCTCCCGGTAACTCGGGCCGACCCTTTCGGCAGAGCCCGCGAACAGAATCCCCTCGGTCCTCGAAACCGAGGCTTAGCGAAATTTTTATCCTAAAAAAATATACCTAGGAGTAAGAGATTTTTATCCCGAGGACTGGAGTCGAAACTTATCCGAAAGGGACCGATCCTCCGGACAATTTTTAACTTAAAAACAAGGCGAAAGGGTTAATTGGTGAGCCGCGGACAATCACGGTATACGTGGCGTTTCCATCTCGGACCAACTGCGAGTGCATTAGTAGTTAGTCGTACCTTTCGAGCGAGGTTCTTTGGCGGTTTTAGTTTACCGTGGACACACACAGACGGCCGAGTCGAGCACACACACGGCCAGCAAATAGATAAAAAACCTTCCAATTGTTTACCCCTGGAATAGTCTGGAGTTAAAAGAGGCCTTTCCTCTTCCACGACGAGCAATTTTGTTGACACGCGGCAAAGAGAAGGACACTACACAACCAAAAGGCTTTGTTTCGGCCCCCCTTCCCCCCAGTATCCCCCCGGTTCGAACCCCCGCAGACCCTTCGTCAACCCCTTAAAGATTTTGGTAACACCCCCTCAGAACACCCCAAACTGGAACCCAAAACGCTTCGCTTTAACATTGTTTACCAAAAGTAACCCATTTCACCCTGACCAGCCTTAAGTTTCGGTCAAATATTCACCCAGAGCTGTTGACCAAATAACAACACCGCGCCGTGCAGTCATCGGTACAAATTTTTGAAACCTTTACGCGACCATCGTTTGTGGACAATTAGAGAAAAGGAAACACGACACCCATCCACCCCCCACCCAGCCAAACAGGCTCAATCCAATAACTTTCGTTTGCAAAGGTTTAAAAAATTCGACAAACCCTTAACCAGCTTCGGTAAAAAATATATTAGACGAAAAAAGAATTATCGCTAAAAATAGAAAATCGAATTGAAACGAAAATTTTTCCGGTTCTAATTTGTTCGTGGAATTCTCGTGATGTTATTTCGAATCTGAACATTGAATTACTGCAAAAGAAAAAAACTTGGAAAAACCCATTTTCGCAAGTGGATTGGAAAATCACTGCTATCTGGAAGCATTTGGAAAAGTCTTTCAAAATTCGAGGTATTTATTTACCGAAACTCAAACATCTTAACAAATATAGATATCGCTATAGAATCTCGTTATCTTTGACCTTTTGACCCCCGCGACCAAAACGATACAATGATTCGTACGTTCCCGCCCTTTTGTTGAGAAGTATAGTAAAAATTCCGCGAGTTTTTGCACGTGGACCAGGCTCCGCGGCCCTCCCACGAACCATCCATTTCAATTGAGCGTTCCGGCTGCTAGCCTCGTGGTTTATATCAGTTCATCGGGGGTTTATTATTTATCAAAATTTAAAGAAAAAAAAAATACCCCCACTAATCTCGAAAATCAAATAAAAAAGCCACCCCGGGATCACCGCTGTTCATATTGTCTTATGACAGCTTAGGACAAACACTGTGCACTTGTTCGTTCTGTCGCCTTTAAATTAAAAAAAGAAAGGAAAATATTGTCGCGGCGCGAAGAAATAGACAAACTATGGACCCAACGAAGGAAAGTGAAGATAATTCGACGCCGAAAGACGGTAAACTAAATAAACTAAGTTTGCTTCCAGCCGCCAACCGTTTATATTTACCGAGTCGATATTAACAAGCGGCGGGTGTCTTTTAAATATTTAATTGTTATTTTTTTGGTTGTTGTTAACTACGATTAATTAAACAAATCAACGCTGGCCAACGGAAGATAATATTTATGTTGACCCCTAAAGGTTATCCGTCTTGCGAATCGATTACCGGAAGTTCGTCTTGTATGCAACCGGTCGTAGCCGCGGCGTTAGCCAGTGCGACGGCCGCGTACGTCCCGTCCTCGATCGGCATGAACTACGGAGGAACGGCGGGACAAGGTTTCGCCTCCTCCATGATGGGACCGGGTGCCGTTTCCTCTTGTATGTCCCCGACCTTGCATCATACCACCGCCGGTACGAACCCGCTCTTAAACGGGATTAACGCGTCCAATTGCGGCATCTCCAATTTACACGCCCGGGACTTTGGACAACATCAAGGGCTCGGTTCCAACGGCATTTCCGGTGTCGGTTCCCCGAACGATGGCTCGAACGCGGCGGCGGCGGCCGTGGCCTTACAACGGGCGCGAGCCGATAAGACTTACCGTCGAAGTTACACTCACGCCAAACCGCCTTATTCGTACATTAGCCTAATTACGATGGCAATACAGAATAGTGTAACCAAGCAATTAACACTCTCCGAGATCTACCAGTTCATCATGGATTTGTTCCCATATTACAGGCAAGTTCAGTAAGGCACTATTGATATATATTTCTCGTTTGCAAAAATTTGTCTTGAAGAATGTTACGATGGAATGACCTTTCTTTCTCTTGTTTTAATTGTTTATCTTACGTTAATGTTTGTTTTGTCGTACGTAAACAATTCCGTAGACAGTTGGTTTAGCCATTGTAGGATTAGAGATATAATCAGATGTTTAAGTTCTAATGGCGGCGCTTATCTCCTCTAGTGTTTTTAAGTTCGTTTATTCAGACATACAGCCATTATACCGACCATATACTTAAAATAGTAATTGTTCAATAAAATATTGAATTTATTCATAATAAAATATCCTAAACACTCATCTATACCCTCAATATAAGTAGATGCGAATTTCTATAACAACTGTTGCGTTATTGTATATGATTTAATTGTATATTCGTATCTAATTAATTGTTAATTAATTAATTAAAGAACGTTAATTGGTAAGCCTCTAAAGCCAATTAAAAAATTGCCTCTAGCTAATTAATATATAAACGAACAGTAGCTTACTTTGTCTACGTTTCTTAAAATCTCTAATTAATTTCTTATTTATCATTCATTTATTTATTTTAAGCCTAATTACTGAAAAATAATTATTTTCTCTTTCGTTTAACTTCTACACAGACAAAATCAACAAAGATGGCAGAATTCAATTCGTCATAGTCTGTCATTCAACGATTGTTTCGTCAAAGTTCCTCGTACTCCTGATAAGCCAGGCAAAGGTTCCTTTTGGACTTTACACCCAGAATCGGGTAACATGTTCGAGAACGGGTGTTACTTGCGACGACAAAAAAGGTTCAAGTGCGAAAAGAAAGACAATTCAAGTCGACAATCGGGTAAAGGTGACGGTCACCATGGACATAAGGAAAGGTCACCTAAAAGCTCCAAGAACAGCGCTCATCATGGTAGCAACGGAATGGGTTCACCTACTCAACAACAAAACCAGCACGGTGAGAGCACAATTTCCAATTATTGTCCGTCCACTCTCAATCAGAGCCAGTGATACTGATAATTGACGTTATTTGTAAGTTTCCCGCCTTTAAAGGCCGACGTCCGACGAAATGGGTCCAAGCGAAGGGAACTGAAAACCAGGCGTCTAGACTAACAGTGGAGAGACCCCGTGTTTGACGATTTTTGAATCTCCGCTGGGGGTGAAAGTTAGAAGGGTTCTATATAACTGAAAGCCGTGAAATGTGGTTCTAGATAAAAGAAGACAGATTTATATTGTGTTTCTTTATTTCGCTAGAAACACATTGCGCGGCTTTCAGTTAGCTAGAACCCTTCCAACTTTTACCCCCAGCGGGGATTCGAAAATCGGCACGGAGTCGCTCCATTGTTAGTCTCGATACTCGGTTTTCTGTTCGCTAGAACCCATTTCACTGGAAGTCGGCCTTTAACTCATCATATAGTACAAGTTCTTCCTGGATAGTAACGTTTAATTACAATTACAGTAAGGTTTTAGTAGTTTTGAACACTTGAAAATGGAAAATGAAGCTTTTATTATTTTTTAAATCAGAAATATTTCAATAAAATTGACTATTTATGACGTCATAATTGTGTTGCCTTATGTTGCAATAGACCCTTTCGATGTAGTAAGGGGGTTGGGAACCTTCTGTTTTGGGATATACAAGGGGGGGGGGTTGATCCCTTGCCTAGAGCTCAGGCGAAAGTATCTCATATTTGGAACTGAATCGAACAGAATTAGCTTTTCAGTCTGGTAACACTTGCCTGCGAATAATACACGTGTACATCGGAAAAAATGTTTCAATCCATAAGTTAATGAGAGTATTAGCATACTCCCCTAATGGCAGCTGTAGCTATCAAATGACGTTGCAGAATTGACTTCTTAATTGTCTGAGTTGAGTTGGTGGACGGAATTCATAGTTTTAACGCGTTTATCTTTTTGTCCCGAAACAAAGTATAAATTGCGCGTGTATTTATTACCTGGTTTAAGTTTTTCCGCTTGTTGATTTAATTGCGAAACCCCTTAAGTTTGACTTGTTTGCCAATCACCCAACCATCGCTACGTAAACACTTAACATTGCTAGAATGACTTTATGCTTTTCTTTTCCCGTAGACTGAGCTTAGGTGACTTAATATCACACGCGTGCCTAGGAATTCATTGCTTTAATCCGTGAATTACCCAAATTTGTTGTGAATTTTGTTTGCTTTCTTTCATTTATGATTTTTGCAGTTTTTTATAATTATTAATAAGTTTTTTTTTACAAATTTTTTTATAATTATTTTTTTTTACATTTTGGTTGTTTTTTATTTTTTTTCTAAACACAATTCAGATGACGGATTTATAAAACGATTTAATAACATGAATTTTGAAGTTCAAAATGAAACGGAAAGAAATCCTGAATCTTATTTATCGTTTTTACTTAACGCAGAAAATGAAGTTTGCGAAGGTATTTTTTTTTTTTAATTCGTGGAATTAAGTTTATGGTAGAAATTAGAAATACATTTAAATATTTATAAATATTTTTAGGCCAAAGTTCAAATTCACAATCGCCTGAAGGTATAATTTTCGCAATTGCTAGCTTTTAAATATAAAATCTGTACCTGAACTATATTTTTTATTATTTTTTTCATTGTTTACTTTTTAGGCAAATTTCCAAATTCGCTTCCGTCATCTCCCGAAGGTATTTTGTTTTTAACCCCAAAATTAATTAAAATTATCTTATTACAATTACCTCATAGTTTTATAGATATATTTACGTATTCTTTGCTTGTAGGCGGTATTTTATTTCAAATTTATGTTAAATCCTATGTGTAATACCGCGTCGAAATGTATTATACTAGCCTATTAACATTATTGTAAACCCAAGAAGTTCAAAATATGTAGGAGTAGGACGCGTTATTTATTTTTGGCCTATTGATACTTAAAGGTAGATAGGTGAAAAATCTCCCTGGATAAGCGTCAACTTACCTCTTAGCCAATTGCACGTTTTCCTTCCGCTCCCTAAAATACTCCGCCATTTTGAGGGAAAAGCGAGAAGCCCTTCCTAAGCCGCATCCCCCACGCAGTCCTCTTACCCTTTTAATTTTAAAATAGGTCGTCGCTTATTTTCCACGTGTCAAAGATAATTTTAACCCTAATCGACATTGCCTTTTCTTTTAGGGCATCAAAACAACGGTCATTTGTCAATGAACTCCTCTCGATCAACCCCGATTGGTGGATTACCGCACCAAACGCATTTACATCAAAGCCAACACAATCATCAATTAATGTCCGGCGGTAACGACATGACTCTGCAACCGTACGGTAGCCACTACCATTCCTCGGCCTTGAATCAATCCGTTCTTCAGAACAGCTTCGCTCATCACACGTTGCAACAAGACCACCACCTGACCCAAGGTTTACACCATCCTCACTACGGTAACCAACATCCGATTCAACAATCCCTTCAACAACATCAGCACTCGCAGCAACAGCAACATCACCTCCAACACATGTCCAGCGGTAACGGTCTAGCGGCTTGTAAATCGGAATCCGATTGTCCGTCGCCATTGAGTGGAGGACATAACCATCATTTAGATCCGTTATCCACTTTACAGCATTCCCGGAATCTCGGCACGGATAACGGACACCTTCAACAACATCTACTCAATAACCATAACCAACATTCCTCGATGCAACACGGTAACGGCGGAAGTTCTCAAATGTTGCAATTGAACCATTCTCAACAGCAACAACATAGTTACCAGCAACATTTAGGCGGTCATCAACTCGGGCACCAATCTTCTTTGGGTTCCTCCTTGTCCTTGGGATTACACGCTGGAATGTTGCAAGGTTTAGGGCACCATCATTTGAAATCGGACCCTCATTATAACGCCCATAATCACCCGTTTTCGATCAACAGTATCATATCCGCTGCCGCGTCCGAGAACAAAGCGGATATGAAGTTAATGCAGGCTTACACTGGTGACTTAGGTAGTTCGGGAAATTCTCAATCGGGTTACGGTGGACAAGGAAATTCACCGGCATTTACGCCGTCGCTCTCGCCCTTGCAACCTAGTTCTTCACCAACGGACAATGAAGTTGGTACCACCGGAAATAACGGTAATCAGTCCAGTACCCCCGGTACGTCGAGTGGTAATGATTACTACGGTGGAGCCGCGTCGATCTATTCCGTGCATACGTCGGCTTCGAGTCCAACTGGTGGTGTCCAAGTATCGGTGAGTACACCCGGTCTATAGTGCCGTCGTACTGAAATCGTTTTTTGCGCCCATCTGCCCTAATAAGTTCTACAAATATAAATACAAACAAAATAGGCCTTTATCTCAGTTTATTTATTTTAAATTCTTGTATTTACCAAACAAACCCCCAACAAACAAAAAACATTTTTGAGTTTTTCTTCTCAAATATTGACGGTATAAAGATACTGGTACTTTTTGGGTGACCTTTGAACTAGCGCGCGAGGCGAGAAAAAATTATAATTTTATATAAATAGAAAGATATTAATAAGAAAAAAAGTAATTTAAAAAGAAAATTAAGAATGAACTAAATGAAATCTGATGAACTATATACCGTAGCCCATCTTTCTTTTTTCAATTATTTATTTAAAAAACAATTATATAGTATTAATGGCCTTATATAAACTATTCTACAAAAGAAATACAAAATATGGCCCACCCTTCAAAGGTATTATGAACTGTTTAAAAAGATAAGAAAAATATCCCAAGAACAAAACAAAAAAGACTATATAATTAGGAGGTATCGCTTTTTATACCCAATATATAAATTTATAAAAGTCTATGTATATTCAGAATATAATTATATATATATTTAGTTTTAAATTTAATTGGTGTGGTGCGCGGTGATTTGTTGGAAATGATACTGCGGAGTAATTCAAAACGCTATGTAATTTGAAAGAAAGTAGTGTACGAAACTTTTCCAACAACGCGAAAGGGGGTTGTTTTTTTTTAAAAAAAGTATTTTTAATCATGAATTTTGATGAAATTTGAACTCTACTAAACTGAAAATCATCAAACACAATTTATTATTTTTTTTTCAAATTATTCAATTTACTTTATTTTAATTTTTGTAAAGTGTAAATACATTTAATTTTTGGGTTTAAATTTTTAAATGAAACCCAGTTTAATTATTTTAATTATAAAAAATGTTAACTATAGCTCTCGATTAAACTATAACCCCAGGAAGCCTATTTTTAAATGGTGCTGATTTATAAATATTTAAAGAAAACAAGGGGACAATATTGTGTAAATAAGTAACTAAAATAAACAAAAACAAAATGTGCTAAAAAATGAAAAGAATTTAAAATGTTTAAAATGATGGTGAAACACGAATCTATCATGAAAACATTCGTGATTTTATGTAAAAAAAAATAAACAAAAGAAAAAACAAATGCAAATATTAAGAATAAAATGGAAAAAAAATAAGAATTTAAAACAATAAAAATTTAATCTCGGGGAGTTAGTTTTAAACATAAAAATTAGTATTTAAATTAAAATTAATTTGATTAATTAGTTAATTAATGCCACGCCGAACAATTGAGGTTATTAAGAATTAGTCGCGAATAATCGAAAACAATAATTTGATCTATTTATATTTTTAACATTTTTATTTGATCTTTATTTTTTTTTGAGCTACGGTAATTTATTTTTAGCCCTCATTAACTGTAATTAATTATAATTAATTAAAGTTAAACGGGGGTAATACAATTTATAGTATTCTTTTTTCATCCTCTCTAAGTCTAAGATCTTATCTTAAAAGTATATATTTTTTTTTTTAAATTTTAGTTTTAGTTAATTTTTTTGTGTAAAGAAAATTGCAGCTGAAAAGTTCTTTTGTCAAACGAAATAAAAAAAACAAAAAATTAAACCATTTAAAACAATTTAAAAAACAAAGCTAAAACAAAGCTTATTTCCATGTATTACGCAACCAAAGTGATATGTACACAAATATATTGTTTAAAGAAACTAAAATAAACAAGAAATGATCATGTGTATTGTACAAAAAAATGTTTTTTTTTTGTATATGCATACATTTATTTATTAGGCTAGTGTTTATACTATAGCTTTGAAAAAACCATGTTGCTCTCAATTTTTATATGGCTTCATTGGTTGAATAACAAAGCTTAGATTTTAACGCAAGGCTTACGATGATACCCGTTTTAGGAAGCTAATTTCAGATGCAATGGTTTAAATTTTAGGTCTAAAATAGGCCAAATTTGAAGTTTGCATTGTAGACAGAAAACCATGCTGCGCAATCTTATTTGACTACTTTTGGTTGAATAACAAAACTTACATTTAATTTAAGGCTCACGATGATTTATCTTTTGAAAAGCTACTCTCGCATGTGTTTAATTTTTAGGCCTAAAATAGGCCAATTTTACACGTTTTAGGCCCAATTTACGCATGTTTAATTTTTAGGCTTAAAATAGGCCGATTATACACATACTTAATTTTTAGGTCCAAAATAGGTCGTCAATTTTAAGCATGTTGATTTTTAGGCCTAAAATAGACCAAATTTACTCCTCAGTTACCTCTAATGTTTCGAGAAATTCGAGTGTCAGGTAAATATATTGTTTATTAATCGCAGTTAATTAAGTCCGAAATGAATTTAAAATCGTGTATTTTTATTGCAGCTGCGTTTCAAGTGGTTACCATTTATTTTTTTCCCTACGTTTTCAAGTCGGAAACATAATCGGTAAGCCTTAAAAAACCAATAATACCAATTGAAATGTAATATTTCGATCTAGGCCTAATTGAATTTTATATTTTCTTCACAGTGACCTTTGTAACCCGACGGGGGATGAAAGGGGAGTGAAAAAATCGCCTATTTTCAATCAGACGACGTTTTGACGGGTACCACGCAACCACGTTTCTCTTCTCGGGACGGAGAAATGACGTATTTCCATTTTGCAAGTTGTGCAAACGCTAGAAGTCGAGCTGAGCAAGGAAAAGGAGGAACTTTACTTCGATTTCTTCTTGAGGGTGAGTTTTTATCTCGTTTAATTTTATCGATTACGGCGGGGGCCTCGCCTAGGAAATACTCGATAACGAGGCTTAGTGATGCCGCGATAGAAAACACTATTTCCGCCTCGAAATTAGCTTGGAAAGTACTTGAAACAAAGGGGGCTTTGAGTTTTAAGAGTTAAGCCTCGGTCTTGTCGTTCGCCCGCCCGCTTTAAAGAGGGCCGAGGCCCGAAGATTCAAACACCGGGTTGGGGGGATCGAAGAACCCTCTTGAAAATGTCGCGTTTGGTATTCAACTCGTTTTTGCTATTTGTGTACCCCTTGTTTATAGGAAAATCAAATTTGCGGTCCCGGCAATATAAACAAATATTGTCACTTCTTTTTATTTAAACTATCTTTTGGTATGGGGGAAATGTCATTTGTATTCAAGTGTTAAATCTAACAGTTAGGCTTACCCCCCCCTATAAATCGAATTCCTTTAGGGACCAATTGTCGAATCCGTTCACGTCTATTGTTTACCCCGCATTCGACGTTTCTTTTTTTTTCGGGACACAAATCCGCTTTTAAAAGAATTCTCCACTTCCGCCGCTGCCTCCGCCGTGTAATGTTGTTTGATGTGTTTTTTTCTTGGCCCCAACTTCTTGTATGTCTCGAATCGGTTCTCTCAATCCCGAGCTTTGATGAATTGCTGAAGGAATTTAATGCTTTTAAAAACATTGTTTGGGATTGGGGGAAAATATTTACTCTTGAATTTAACCCATAGACCGTACAAGCTGCCGTTTTTTTTTTATTTCAACCCTTGTTATCAGGACCTTGTTTAAGGGGTTTTGATTATCTTGTACCAAGAATTTTTTTTGCTAACAGTTAAAGGTGTCTGAAGTTTGAACCAATGTAACCCACCGTAATAGACCATTTCAAAAACCACAGGGGTGGGGACGCCATCTTAGCTTAATTCCCTGCGCCAAGAAGCACCGCTAGAGGTAGTGCTAGCCTACGGTGCTTAGCGAACTCTGGCTCCATCTGCCCCTACATAACACATTGCACAATGCACATCCCATTAATTTTTAAAATAAGTTTTTAGGTGAAATTTAAACTTTAAAAAACTACAGTGCCTATATCCTTTTTCCTACACATTTTTCGGTCTATTTCCTGAACCCTCTTATATGCCAATACTGTTTAGGTCAAAGGTTATGGATCCAATTCCGTGTTAGGCCTAATATCCTTTTTTACAAATATTCACAACAACGTGACATAATTATCCAATGCAGGGAAATTAGTAATTCAAGCTCTGGGATATTACACCTAATTTGTTTTGGCGGTTCCGGCGTTGATAACCTCCTTTTGTTTGTGGTATCGGGACTCAGGAGGTCCGATCGAGGAGGGGTGAACCGGGATACGGATTTAAAGGTCCTCTATAGCAACCCCCCTACCCACTCTTTTCCGCGTCCTTTAAATTCATAATACTTTGGGGAGTGACATTGTGTATTGTATTATAGGAACTGATCCCGTTATAAATTGAGGCTTAGTGTCGTCGGACACAATACCGCGCAGCACCCATGGAGGCCCACGTGCTTGCTCCGAGCGCGCGTGAGAGAGAGAGAAAAAGGCGCCAAAATAGATTTAACGCGCGCGTTTTATCTCTAGGCCTAAAAAGGACAAATGTCACGATAAAAATAGGGGGTTTATGTTGAGAAAAGATTAGCTTATTATAACACCAAGAAGTGATATCTAGTTTGTTAGGGAGAAGGTATAAGATGTCTAATTATTCGCACGCCATAGCGAGCTTTCAGATGGGATAGTAGTACGTCACACCATCCCAAGTCTTACCGCTGTTCTGGTAGCCATATTGGGTGGTCTCAGCTTCATTCCTGCTTTAAACCCACCAATATGGCAGCGTAAATTATCTCAAGAGATTCGGCTCCTCCTCCAACTAAAAGCTCTCTAATTAGGGAGAAGGTATAAGATGCCTAAGTATTCGCGCGTCATAGTCCCAGTCCCCCTTTCAAAATACAAGGGGGGAGACGTAAAAGGAGGCCGGGCTATTCCGCCTCTCCTCAGTCGGAAAATATGACTTTAATTTTCGTCATTCGCGTCATGCTGACGTGAGTTTTGCAGAACCAATGAGATGCTGGTTGTAAATAATTTAGAGGCGAGGATCAACTCCGGACCTACGTACGTTTGGACTGGAGATAAAGCTAGAAATGTGGGGCGAATTTATACCTTCTCCCTAGTAAACTAGATATCGCTTCTTGTGACTAACTTAAACACTGTCCCTTTAATTTAAATACACATTGAGTATAAGCTAGAGCAAGTCCGGGTCCACATACACTCACTCGATTTGCGTGTCAAATCTCAATCGCGCTCCCCGGGAAAGAAGGGACTCGAAGCCGGACACGGGTTGTTGTCTGACGACGACGGCATCGGCTAGTGTCGAGCGACCGGAAACCGGACTTCGCTCCGCGATCAGGGCGTTTCCGTTCCACTCCCCGACTTGACGCGTTTTCTTTCCCATTAAAATTCGCGCCCTATTTTTATCCGGAATGACGAGAAAGGTATACGAGGGGTCACGGGTCATCCACGCTCCGGTTCTATCTCCGTCAGTTTAAATGGAGCTCATTAACTGACCACCCCCGCTGATAGAACCGAGGCTGACACTCTTCAAACGAACGCGGTCAAGCGTTACCGAGGGAAAACAGACATTTAGATTACCCCTTTATAGCCTTACCTTTAGGTGGTAATTTACTACTTAATGACCATTAATATTAAAATTTTATTTAAAAATAACATAAACTATTTCGCGTGTTCAAATAACAATTATTAGAATTATTTATTTTATTTTTAAATTCTTATTAATTTTTTTTTTGCTTTTTAATGGGTTGGGGTCAAAGTTCACGTAGTTTTTAAAGCTAATTTGAAATAATTTTGCACGTGCGAAAAAGATATTTCTAGGCGGTCGACGGGTCGAGAGGTGGTCATTTACTATACTTAATTACCATCAATATTAAAATATTATTTAAGAATAAAATAAAAATATTCGCGTGTTCAAATAACAATTATTAAAATTATTTATTTTATTTTTAAATTCTTAGTAATTTTTTAACTTTTTAATGGAGTGGGGTCAAAGTTCACTTAGTTTTTAAAGCTAATTTAAAATAATTTTGCACGTGCAAAAATTATATATTTCTAAAAATTGTTTAAACCATTTGTAATTATATTTTTTTGATGTTATTTGATTTCTATCTTTAATTTCCGGTTTATAGTTTGGGGTGAAAGGTCATTGACTCATTGAAGTTTATATTTTTATTTATAGGGTTATATAAGTTGATTGTAAAATGTATAAAACTCCGCCGTGCTTTAAAATAATTTAAAATAATGGTATACACGAAATTATAATAATTATATTCGTGTGTTTATAGCGCGTCGTCGTAATTAGGTTCCCTCGTATCTTAAATCAAATTGAGATAAGAGATATGAAACAGAGAGAGAGACTGAAAAAACTGAATATCATTTTTCTCTCTTTTTTTCTTTCATATATCGTGCTTTTGTTTTATTATTTTTATTATATACTAAATAATAAAAAATAAAAAAATATGTTTTAGACGTTACCTCTCCTGTTAAGATTTATGGGCAAATATCCTCTGTCAGAAGTAGATAAACTGAAAAATTATGCAAAGTACTTATGCAAAGGGGCCATAGAGAAATTTCCACAAACCCGTTTCTTAACTTTAACCGCGCTTCTTGCAGGGTTGCCAATAATTTGTCATTTGAAACTGAATGATCACTGAATCGAAATAGAGAACTACAAGCTTTTAATAAAAGTCTGTTGTTTGAATTGCATTCACGAATGACTGGCAACACTTCTAAATGCAACTTATCTATAGGATAAAAGATAACAAGTTCCAAAACAAATATGCAAAGGGGGTAGAGAGATATCCCCTCCAAATTTCATAACTTTAACAGCGCTTCAGTGTTGCCAGTTATTTGTTATTACAGCATCTCCTGCATGCAGGTTTGAAACTGAATGATTATACTGACTCAAACAGAATACTAAACAAGCTTTTCAGTCTGTTGTAGAAGTAGCGGTTTGAATTGCACACGTCACAAAAAACTGGCAACACTTTTATAGTGCACAGACCAAAAGATAACTGAAAGGCCGACTTCCACCGAAAAGGGTTCTTACGAACTGAAGACCGTGCATCGATTCTTAACAATAGAGCGACCGTGCCAATTTTCGAGTCCCCACTGGGGCAAAATTTGGAGGGGTTCTTACGAACTGAAAACCTTGCTATGCGGGTTCTTACGAACTGAAGATAAACAATAGAAAGTCTCTTAAATATTTTATTCCCGATTTTTACGACCCTCTGAAGGAAAATATCTATTGTTTATCTTCAGTTCGTAAGAACCCCTGTATCAAGGTTTTCAGTTCGTAAGAACCCCTCAAAATTTTGCCCCAGTGGGGATTCGAAAATCGGCACGGTCGCTCCATTGTTACTCTCGATGCACGGTTTTCAGTTCGTAAGAACCCTTTTCGATGGAAGTCGGCCTTAAAGTTCCAAAACTTTTCGTTATTATTTGCAAACCGCAACAAAACGATATTACTCCCTCCTACTTCTCCCCCTTCTTAAAACCTCGTAATTTAGCCATGCATTTAATTTAATAGTTCTCTCTCTCTCTCACTCTTGTTTCGTAACCAAAAAGGTTTTATAATAAGTCGCCCATTTTTAAATGTCTCGTAAATCCCCGCAGGTATGCTAAGCACTCTGTTAAGGTATACACCGCCACAGTGATTGTGACGCGATATCGTTTCAATCGCCGTGTTCAGTACAGTTTAAACAAGGGAATATTTAATTTTAGCGTGGGATCTGTTGAATATTTAAAATGAGTTACCTTATGGATGGATTTCTGAAATGCAGGTGCGCGACCGGCTACCAGAGTTAAGAGAAAAGGCGGGCCAAACCCTTGGAACGAATTGGTAGCGAGGAAAATTCTTATTTATAAACCGTATACGCGCCTAATTCCTAGAGAGTAGAGACCCAGCCAGACCTAAGAATTTTTCAATGTGAGAAAGAGAAGGAACGGATTCTTATGTCTTGAATCAGTGCTTGAATCTTCTCCTCTTCCGAATCTCGTTTTCGACTCGAGTGTATTCAATAACCCTTTTTTCATGGGTGGGGAGGTTCGTTCAGTTATTTCGGAATTATACAGGGTGTTTTTGATAAGTAAAAGGTATGTTCTTTGGGCGATTTTGAGTCGGAAATGTAATTTCTATCTCCATTTTGCACCGTGAATTCTAAAACTGTTTGGTATACTAAATCCTCGGCAATCAACCCACAAACCGTGATTGTCTTGACTCGGGCACAAAAATCCACAAGCGCATGCGCCTTGGCAAATAGTTCAGCGCTAATAGAGTAATGATGAGGGAGCTATTTATCGCGTATGTGTACGATTCGGTTTGGTAACCTTGTGCACCCCAAATGTAAAATGATGTTGGGAAGAATCATGTTACAATTACCAGGCCGCTTTGTGCTGTACACTTCTCTCTCGAAGAGAAGTATTATTATATACTTCTGGCATTATAAAATTTCTGTAATCCTTATCGTTAGATTAATTTGAACTAAGCCTAAATCTTTTCTAACCCCAAAATATTTGCAAATATATCTTGTTTAATTAAGACCCTCTAGATATATCGTTTTGTTTGTTCAAGATTTGAAACTTAAGTAATAATAACAAATATATATTTATATATATATATATATATCTTCCACTATAGAAATAAAGATCGGTATCAATAATTTGAATTGGTTTGGGTGGTATATATAACTGAGCCAGTTTTGTTATTATGGAGGAGCGAGGAGAAGGTCTTGAACGTATCTTGAAGGATTTGAGAGAGGATTCCGTGGCGCGGTTTCGCTCGTGGAATGATCCTTAAGATATTTTGAAGATTCGGTCGTCTCACAAATCCCTTTCTCTCTCGTCGCCGTCTTTAGGGCTTATATTCTGTGATCTCCCCTTCTAGCGCGTGCTATATAACTATACTCATAAGTTCATGAGCTATGTATGTTACATAAGTTTGTCACTGCTTACAAACTGGAGCTTGTCATGAAGTGAGTGACGTAGGTCGTAGATGAAAATCCAATTCTGAAAATTGAGAATTTCTAGGGCTACTCTGAAGCCAATATAATCCTAATTTAATCATACTTATTTTCCGTAAGTTTTGTCACTGGTTACAAACTGGAGCTTGTCATGAAGTGAGTGACGTAGGTCATATATGAAAAGGCAATTCTGAAAATTGAGAATTTCTAGGGCTACTCTGAAGCCAATATAATCTTCCTTTAATCCTAAATGTGTTCCATGAGTTTTGTCACTGGTTATAAACTGGAGCTTGTCATGAAGTGAGTGAGGTAGGTCATAGATTCGAGGTAAAGCGACGCCTGGTGACTGGGGCGCTGTCAAAGGCTTAGTAATGCAGACTAAATAGGAAGATGGCTGTCCTGCAAAACTAACCGAGTGTAGTACTTCAATTCTCGCTTGTCGTTCTTAAACTAGCTCGAGCTGTCTCTAGCATTACGAAGTATAGGTATTGTCGTACTTATGGAACATATCTTATGAGTTTATGCTATATGGGATCACTGGACCTTTTACAATCGATGTGATTGCTAAATTCGTCTTCAACTCCATCATCCTCCTCAGTCTTTCATTCCTTTTTGGCCTTCTTAGACTTACACTGTAATTGTTTTTAAATCAGGAAATGACGTATTGGGCGTTTCCTGACCCCATTTGCCGCTATTTGAACGCCCCCCCCCCAAAGAAAAAAGCGTATAGCCGGAAATTGACATAAGATTTTTATGAAAATTTTACTGTTTTTGTACGCGTTTTTAAAGATTATCCTCGCTGCTTTTTCTCTTAAGGGAGACTAAACAGATTTTGGAAAAATGGTCTGCTACAAAAATGTCTATATGGCCATGCACGACGTGAACTTAAAGTATATTTTATGGTTATGATGTAGATATAGTGTGGAATATTAGAGGCTAGAGAAATTTCCACAATCTGTGTGAGAGCATTTATTGCAGGTTTGAAACTGAATGATAATTACTGAATGAACCAAAATACTGCAAAATTTTCGGTCTGTTTTAGATAGCGGTTGAATTACACGTCACAAATGACTGGCAACACTTCTCCGCACACAATCTATACTCCAATGCTCACCAATAAGAAACTTTTGCACCAGATTTAACAACGTGTAATGATATCCCTATAGTTTGCTACAACGAACTTTCACTTAAGGTCACACCCTCCTATCTCTTACCTCCGATTTGGGGACCATATTGGAAGTCGTCAGATCAGGCCATACAATTTAGACTACCAATATTGACGTCACTTGCCCTTGGCGCTTTACCCCTCAGTATTGGCACTTAGGGGTAGATAGGTAATTTACCTAAATATTGAAGGGAGAGGGTGCATGATAAATGCCTTTTGTTTGAACAAAATTATTTATTGAAAAAAGTTTCTAATCCTGGGTCTTACAGTCTCTATATACATTTGACGGTAATTCAACCCATGATACAAGATGTAAAAATATAATTTATTATAAATTGTTTTTTTCTCGCGATGTCTCCCGTTATGGTTGGTACATCCGCGTCCCTAGAGAGCTAGAATCATTATTTTACAACTCCAATCTCTTCCTTTTTTCACGGATCGTAAACAATTTTTAGCGTGAAAAATTTCTAAACCAGCTTATGCGCGCGATTTTCACGTCCACTCTGGTTGGTATAACTACACGGTTAAAAAGCATGGGAAAAAATATACCATAGTTTTTCTACAGCCAGGTTTTTTTGTTTTGTTTTAAGGGTTGGGTTTACCTAGGCAAGGACTGGTATTGACGAAGGCCAACTTATAAAGGTATGTTCCATAAGTTTGTCACTGGTTACAAACTGAAGTTTGTCACGAGGGGTTAGACACTCAGGTGTACAATATATCTTGAACTCAATGTACTGTCAAAGCTGAATTGTGAGTTCCGAAGGCTTTGAACTCATTGCACTGGCAAAGCTGAACTCTTTCGAACTCAGGTGTACACAGAGATCCAAAGCGTCTACTCTCTACCCCCTCGGTTTGTCATGAAGTGACGTCTGTGAAACGTCATAGATTCTGCTAAAGCGACGCCTGGTCAGGCACTGTCAAAGGCTAGTACTGCAGACTAAATAGGAAGATGAACTGCAAAAACCGGGTGTAGTCAATTCTCGCTTGTGGTTCTCGAACTAGCTCTCAGTAAGTCTCTAGCATTACGAAGTGTCAGACTTATGGAACATAACTTATAAACTTATGGTACAGGTTATTGTTTGAAATTTTGATGTTGAAACGTTACAAAATGTATGTACCTATGTCTAATTAGAAATATTGGAAAGGCCATCGATACCACCAACTGGGTTTTGCTGGTTGTCCTCAATTTTTTTTTCTGCTTAGTATAGGTGCACGGTTTGGAAGTGGTAGTTGCGAATCGAATTATATGGGGTTGTGTATTATTCTTTATATGAGTAATGGGTATTTTTTTAAGTTATGACATTTAACAAAGGTATGGATAAGTTGTTGACTTTCTTGGAGGTTACGCTTCCGTTTTTGGCGTATACGGTTTTTAAGAGGTTGAGCTGAAATTTAGGAGTTGTTTACGTGGAAGTAATGGTATCTGTTTGGGTCTTTAACCGGATTTTTAATTAAGGGGATGTACTTGGAATTCTTTTTGGTTTTGTAGGTTGAAGTGTAGACAAGGGAATATATGGGGAATTTACTTTTGTAGGTTTAACTTGATGTGTAGACGAGGGTATCTATGGGGGATTTTGTTTCGTAGGTTGATGTGTAGACAAGGGAATATATGGGGAATTTACTTTTGTAGGTTGAACTTGATGTGTAGACAAGGGAATCTATGGGTAATTTTGTAGGTTGAACTTGATTTGTAGACGAGGGTATCTATGGGGGATTTTGTTTTGTAGGTTGATGTGTAGACAAGGGAATATATGGGGAATTTACTTTTGTAGGTTGAACTTGATGTGTAGACAAGGGAATCTATGGGTAATTTTGTAGGTTGAACTTGATTTGTAGACGAGGGTATCTATGGGGAATTTTATGTTGTAGGTTGAACTTGATGTGTAGACGAGGGTATCTATGGGGGATTTTGTGTTGTAGGTTGAACTTGATGTGTAGACGAGGGTATCTATGGGGGATTTTGTGTTGTAGGTTGAACTTGATGTGTAGACGAGGGTATCTATAGGGGATTTTGTTTTGTAGGTTGATTGGCAAGGGAACCTATGGAGGATTGTGTTTTGTAGGTTGATTGGCAAGGGAACCTATGGGGGATTGTGTTTTGTAGGTTGATTGGCAAGGGAACCTATGGGGGATTGTGTTTTGTAGATTGAGGTCTAGACAAGGGATTCTATGGAGAATTTAGTTTTGTAGGTTCATGTCTAGACAAGGGATTCTATGGGGAATTTAGTTTTGTAGGTTGATAATTTTGGAAGTATGTGATAAAATGTATCTGGTTGGTTTTATGTCAGAGAAAATCATAAATGATTAGGAAAATGTTTTAGAAAACAACGATAATTAATGTTCTTTATTTGGAAAATTAACAATTTTAATTTAACAGTAAAGTTGCTTTATATCAGAGAAAATTCAAGGAAATTTACTTGTCTGTTGCGAGTCAAAATTTACTCTTAAATACTGTCTAGGAAACAGCAAATAGTAAAATTTTCTGTATTTGTATATGTTATTAGAATTATATGCTCTATTTGACCATAATATCCTCGGAAAAAATTTTCCACTTTTTGCCTTGCCCCTGTACGTTTATCCACGTTGAATTGAAGGTTTCCACCGAAAGCCACGTGTAAAAGTGGGCCACACACGCGTTGGTTTGACACTCACCTGTTAACTGAAAGGGGGAAAATGTTATAGTCCGTCTTTACAACCCAAAAACCTTTTCTTACAATCTTTTCCTACCATCCATTAGTTCGCTTGCCTTGCCTAGTTTAAGCCTGTTTCGGAACACAATAAAATTCCCGGGACTCTGCATGCAGCTCTTACTTGGGGTTGGCGTAGATCCCCTTAAGGTTTTGGTACGTTGTCCGCGCCTTTTTCTGTCAAAAGAGCGCTAAAATCCTCGCGCACCTGCGAATGCGAAGCCTTTTGTGCATTGTGAAAAGAGCACGTGCTGGATGCAGAAAGGAGAAAGTTTACCTACCTCCGGAATAATTAAATTCATTTTAATCCCTAAGTTACTGAAGTCTTGACTGATGTCGCTGATAATCATCTCTCAGGCCAATGGCCAAACCTTTTTACCTAGAAGGGTGAAATTTTGCAGGGACGTTACTCTTAAGTAGTAGGTAGGCGCGAAGAAAGATTTTTCTCGTATCCAAGGTCATCTTAAAGGCCGACTTCCACCGAAAAGGGTTCTTACGAACTGAAGACCGTGCATCGATTCTTAACAATAGAGCGACCGTGCCAATTTTCGAGTCCCCACTGGGGCAAAATTTGGAGGGGTTCTTACGAACTGAAAACCTTGCTATGCGGGTTCTTACGAACTGAAGATAAACAATAGAAAGTCTCTTAAATATTTTATTCCCGATTTTTACGACCCTCTGAAGGAAAATATCTATTGTTTATCTTTAGTTCGTAAGAACCCCCGTATCAAGGTTTTCAGTTCGTAAGAACCCCTCAAAAATTTGTCCAGCGGGGATTCGAAAATCGGCACGGTCGCTCCATTGTTACTCTCGATGCACGGTTTTCAGTTCGTAAGAACCCTTTTCGATGGAAGTCGGCCTTTAATTGAAAATTGGCCGTCTGAAATGTAAAAAAAAAAAAAAAACCAGGATAACGTCCGTACGGTTCAACCTATTTGGTTTGGTTAATATTTAATGTATTGGGTTGCTATATTCCATAGACCATTCCATTAATTCCAGGAGAGATGCAAACTCATCAATACATAGTTTTTAGGCTAGGAGGATTGATACAATTTACACCAGCAGGAGGCCAGGCTACTTGGCGGACAAATTGCAATGCCAAGTAGCCTGACCTCCTGGTGTAAATAGTATCAACCCTTCTAGTCTGAAGTCAAAGTTCTTCGAGATGTACTTTAGTAAACCCAAGCCACTAGGATCATTCAAAACTCCTCCCACAATTGTAAGAATATGCGCCTCTAGAGGTAGTGCGAGTTGGTTAGCCTTCAGCGTATATTGTAAACATGGGCTGCGTCTGGCCTAAGGTCTGGCCATGTCTCTTGATGCGAGGGAAATAACCCAAGATGGTTGCCTCCCAACTCCAACTTGGTTTCTCTGCAAGTAATTGATGGAATGGTCCATAGACACGGTTTGATAATGCCAGTGCTGCCATCTTTAATAGTAACCAAACTATTCTGACCAGCAACGCCAGACCCTCCAGAAATTCAATGTGCACAAGCGAAATTCAAAATTTTTATGAAATACGTTTAAAATTCGTTACTATACACTTAATTTTCGCTTCCGTAGGTGAATTTTGGCGGGAAAAGATCAGGTGAAAACGGGCGCGCTAGAGAGAGAAGGAGAGAGAGAAACGGAGCTAGGAAGGAAATTTTTCCGAATGATTAAAAATTTGTTGAGGCTTCTGGCACGCATCAGCATACATAATAAATTCGTGATTTAAAATCAGTTTACTCGGCGTTAGTGGTGTCCCGCTTAGGGAAACATTGGGCTGGTGATGAGGGGGGGGGGAGGAGGTAGTAAAGGGGTTTCAGGGGTAGAGTGTCTCGGTTTACATTGTAAATAATGTTTGTGTTATGTAGCCCCTTGGCCCTGTTTACCCAAAAATTAAAACTATTGACTCTTTATTTGGACGAGAGACTCGAGCTCGCTCCGAGACGTCGACGACGACGACTCTCGATAGACTGCTAGGCTAAAGCGTTCTAAGGGAGAGAAAGATATATATTTATATCCAAAATTGCCCGACTAATAATTTAAAAGGGGTAATAATATTTGCATTTTTACGCAACATCTCCCCAGCATCAACTGAAATCGTATTTTGTAATGCTGTCCCGTGTTATACAGGGTGTTTCTGATAAGTTTGGCCACTGTCTGGGGGTAAATAAAGGGGTATGTTCTTTGGGAAATCGATTTTCAGTCGAAAATGTAACTTCTATCTATAACATTTTGATCTAAGGGGTCACTGTTTTCGAGTTATGATATGTATTTTTTTAGGGATGACCCCTTAATTAGAAATCTTTGTATTTCAGTTTTCTAATTAAATTTAATTAAGGGTTGTTGGTAAAATTTCTCTAGCATCTTTAGGTCGATTTTACAACAATGTTCCAACATCAAGGACATTCTTAAAGGGTAGTAATACCTAAAACTATAGCAGACGACATATTATAGAGAGCTTTCAGTTGGAGGGAGGAGCTGAGTCTCGTGACATAATTTACGCTGCTATATTGGTGGGTTTAAAGCTGGAATGAAGCTGAGAGCACCTAATTTGGCTGCCACAACAGCGGTAAGACTTGGGTGGGAGGGTGTGAGGTACTACTATCCCATCTGAAAGCTCTCTATAATTTTTACTGAACGTTTCCTGTCGTCTATGACGTCATACCATGTCATTTAGTTCGCTGTCACAAGCCTCGTTTTTGGCCTTAGATTCCTAAGGACTGATAAGCTAAAATCAGACCAACAAAAACTCTACTGTCCGTTCCGTTTTGTACGTTACCACAGTGACAGCCATTTCCAATTATCCGGTTTGACCGCTCCTCTATCCCCCAAAACGTTGACCTCACTATACCCCCAAAACAAACCATTATTTTATTTCAATACTCCCGGGCTAGCTCCAAAATGAAGGGGTTAGGTTTGAGGCGCTTCTATTCCATATAGGTACTTTTTCCTTTCGCATTTCCAAGGTAGGAATGTGGGCTTTATAAAAGACGTCTCAGAAGACACGTGCTGCATTGAATTTTTTGACACCTGAAACGTCATTGTGTCGTAAAAATGTTGTGGGAGGCAACACGTGTTTTTATACGCTTATATATAATCCCCCACTTAAACAATGTAATTCACCACTAGATTTTACTACCACTAAAATAATGTTATCTCCCGGTTGTCATAGCAACCACTTAAAAAAATTAATTAGCCCTTAACGTGGGCATTCACCAAAAACATTAATTCACCATTAATAATTAAAAAAGCATTTCTAGTTTTTATTCAAAATAATCACACCACTTTACTGGCGAATAAGGGCTTTCTTCGTTCTTTCAGGCCGGCCTCTTTTACGTTTTTGGCCAATTGGTACTTGCTTAGCAGTGTCAGGAAAGATACAAAGTTTTCGCATTACAGAAAGTCCGTAGATATGCTTACACGCAAAATTATTTAAAAAAAAAGCACAAGTACACGATGAATGTTCCCAGGTCAACAAATTTAACTTGATAAGATAAATATTCAAATAATTTTCCTTAAACGCATCGAAGCTACGGAATCGTCTTGAGCGTAATTTAACAACTTCTGCTGTCACAGAAGCTCGATGACTTGCAGCGACATAACAATCAATTGTGTCAGTTCCTTCGTCTTCAAACACCACGGGAGCCGTACGAACCCACTGATACGCTCTGGTCATTATGTGCAAGTTATACGTAGGCATTGTTTTGAAGATTTTAGCGTTAATATTTGATGGGTCTCGGTCAGTTGACCAGGACTTCACAATCATCATCATATTTCCCAGGAACGTGCCTGTAAAAAGATAATCGATTTATCATGCATTAAAAATAACCCATAACTTAACTATGTACCTAATGGCAATCTTTGTAGAATTGTAGATTCTACACCCTTTTTCAAAGATTGAAAGCAGAATTGAAAGTCCTCAGTTCTTTCGTGACTAGAAAGCATTATGGCTATTGGATGAAAATGCTTATCTTTGTCTGAAATTCCAACAACCAGAACTGAAAAGCCTTCCCAGTTCAATTTGTATGTCGCATCAGCTTGCAAGGATTTTGATCTAAACTCAGCAATCTTCGAGTTGAAGCAAAAACATGGAAGTAATTGTTATCATAATCAGTTTCATCAACATTGGACTTGTATTGCACCACATAAGGTTCGTCAGTTCCGCTTGGAAGCAGGCTTTTGGCTTCACACCATTTCATTAATTGGCTTAAATAAATAACTGGAATACCATTCTTTCTTTTTTCGTAACTTAAAAAGCTAATTATCTGACTTTTTTATGGAATAATATCTCCTTTCTCTGCAAGTGCACGAAGAATTGCATTTGGTTTAGTTACACCAACATTCACAAGTGAAAGAATTTCTTTCTTCAACTCTTTCTCTAAACCACTTTTGTCAGATTTTGCATTGAGATGAGTAGATTCGGACTCATAAAAGTCAAATTTACAATCGATATTACTTGGAATTACCAATTTAGATTTAGCAGGACACGGTTCACCATGATTCTTGCAGTAGTAGTACACTGTCACTGAACTGATGCAATTGTTCGTGTCATGTTTCGCCCAGTCGGCAGACACATGGGCATCAGCATCGGCTCTTGCAGTGAAAGTTTTAACTATCCGCCATTTTGCACACTTTCGTTTTGCTTTTACGGTTTTTGTAGTACTATCTTCCTGCACCGATTCTTCTTCTGATTCAGAGACATATCGAAGCTTCGTCAGTTGCGAAGACATTTCGATTATGAGTTGGCTGTTGGCATTAGAAAATGCGATGAGAATTAGGTTAAAGGTAGATTTAATATTTTTTAAAGTCTTATTCCATTTTTTAGTGATTGAGCAAATTAAGGGCGAATTAATTTTTAAGTGGTTGCTATGACAACCGGGAGATTAAATTCTATTAGTGGTTTCAAAATCTAGTGGTTATTTACATTGTTTTAGTGGCCATTTAAATCATACGCGTTTTTATATTCTCGTCACCTTTTAACTCCAGCCTGATCTCGACAAGAAAGGAGGTATTATAATCTTTTTTTCTGGTCTCTTTCAACACTCCAAGAAAATCGCCTTCGGTTCCCTCCATCTCTCGACTTCTAGCAAAAGCTCATGGATAAAGCAAAAAGTATACTTCGTACACAGTAGCCTTTGGCTGTAGATGCAATATAAAATGAGAAGCAAAACGACCCTACTTTCAACCTCTACACGAACCAACCAATCAGAGAAGAGCTTTTTGGAGGTGAGACGTTTATAGAAAATGGTGGCGATCCTAAAGTTAGTTCTTGATACTAGAACTAGAATCTACTTCTATATCTATTCACAAGTGTTGCCAGTGCAACGGCCGTGAAGGTACTCGTACACAGTGGGGGGTCGAAACTATTCTGAGAGGTAAAGGGGCGTTTCTCATATTATGCGACCCAAGCAACCTTCAATGAAGTATACTCTTTATTCCTTCTATGAACTTTTGCTTGTATTCAGATGTTTTGGGGGATATTCGCGGAATTTAACTATGCACTGTAAAAAAAAATTGGATTTTGATGTGGTGTATTTGTACCCTTAAAGGTATTTTCTTAAAAAAACACCTTAAGGTGTTTATTCTAACCCTATAGGGTGTCAAAACAAGCCTCAGGGTTCTCTGTTGGTGTGTTTTTGTACCATTTGTAAATATTTTATGTTGTGGAGGGTGTTTATTTATACCTCAAAAGGAATTTTTTACTTGAAAGTCACGTGCGCACGCGCCATCGTGAAATAAATTCGCGCGCGTCGCGTGCCATATTTTTTTAACCCTAAAAATTTCAAACTAGGCTTAGCGACACTCATTTAAGCGACTACGTCCATTTGAAAATTAGTTACGCTCACAAGTCCAACCAAGGTAATAATTATGTGTAATACATTAATATAAACTGTGTGAATTTTAAAAATGTTTCCAATTTCAGACTTGTTTGAATCAGGAGCCATAAAAACTAAAGTTCTGACTAACGGATCTCATCCTTTAAAGTAAGGCAAGCCTTTGGCCAGTTAATTTTAATTTATTCTCTATTTTCAGCCATCAGAAGGCAACTTTTCCGTTTACACTTAGCATTACAAAAAATCATTACTGATGGATTAGTTCATGAATCACAACTTAAGTGATGTGAAATTTTGAAACAGCTAAAACCCAGGTTGGTATGAATTTAGGTATTTTCCACGTAAGATGTGAATGAAAAGAATTGGTCAAAAATTTATTTCCCTGACATGTCCAGGTTTGTATGAACCTGATATGTAAAATTTCATGGAATGCTTACAAAAAATACAGTAAATAGCAGTCATAACATCATGCCTTTAAAATGGAATCTTGTTGTGTAATGTTCTAGAGTGTTGTAACAGGAAAGGATTAAATTTAAATGTGAGTTTGAAAATGTCTAAAAACGGCGGTTTGATATTTTAAGATAATTTTAAATCAGTTCTATAATATTTTCATTGCAGGGTTATATTAATCGTGATGACTTCGACTGAATAATCTTTATTAAGTCAAAAAAGGTCGACCAACTATTCAAGCGGTTTATAATATCTGTTTCTGTGGTGGAAATTTTAGTACAAATGTAACAAAGTCATCTTTCTTTAATCAAATATTTTTTTTCTAAAAATATTGTTAAAAATCTTTGTTTTTGATTTGACTAGAGAAGATTAATTATGGTATAAATTAATTAAATTTTTATATAGGGGTGAGATATCATTAGTTTTTTAATATCTGGTTTCTTAAGAAATAGTTTCTGGTAAGTGTTTAGTTTTTCATAGTACTAAATATTTAGATTATCAGGTTTAAGCTTAATGTTCTAATAATTATATTGTAGTGTGAAATTAATTTATAGGCTTTAAAGTAGCTATTTGTTCAATAAAAATTTAATTTTTATTAATGAAGTATAAATAATTTAAAAATAAATCAAAGTGTTAAAGTATTTTAGTCCGAATCTTAATTGACCCCGATAAAGTTAACTATACACTGAAGTTCTTTTAAAGAATTATCACAATAGATACCTCATGGCTATAAAACTATTTCGTCGAAAATAATCACATTTCCTTGCTCAAACTTTTAAACCCCTTTAATTGTAATAAAATGCACCTTAAAATGGAGAAAAATAATATTTTCGGACCCCCGAGTCAAATTTTTAAGGTACGGGAAAATACCTTTAATGGTCTGAAAACGCACCTATAAATGGAGAAAGGGCGCTTTTTGCACCCCTAATTCGAATTTTTGATATCCAAGAAAATACCTTTAATGGTCTGAAAACGCACCCCTAAATGGAGAAAGGGTGCTTTTTCGCACCCCTGAGCCAAATTTTTGATATCCAAGAAAATACCTTTAATGGTCTGAAAACGCACCCCTAAATGGAGAAAGGGCGCTTTTTCGCACCCCTAATTCAAATTGTTGTTGTCCGGAAAAGCACCATATATGGAGTCTATTTATACCCCAATCACTCAAGAAGGGTACATATTTATTCCCTTCTGTTGCTTCAAAGACAAATACTATGTTACTAATATGTACCTATTAAGGCGCGAAAAATTACCCAATGGTATAAAAAAACGCCCCTTATCTAGGGGTTCACATTAATACCCTATATGAAGGGTGCGAATTCATACCTTATATGGTACGTCTGGGGTGGGGGTCGAAAATACCTTTATAGGAGCGTTTCCGCCACATTTTTTTTTACAGTGTGTACGACTCGTAGTTGAGGGATAATTCATAAAGGTGTTCGTGCTCGGGCATTTTAAGCCACATCGTATATAGAGTGGTATTGAAAGGGGAGGAGCTCCGGGGACGTGACGTCAATATTGGCAGTCTAAGTTGAATGCCCTAAGCTAACGACTTCCAATATGGTCGCTTAAACCGAGTGACATGACGAGAAAGTTCGTAGTAGCAGACTATATATATATATGGATATTGTGGCTATTAGTTTGATCCTAGGCGTGATTGACCTTATGATGATGTCATAACTGAGTCAGCTGCTGATTTAAAAGTATCTGTAGCTCGCGACTGGCGTTTTCTCAACTAATACAAGCGTGGCACGTAAAGTACGTTCTATTGTTAATTTGAAACAACCTTGGACCATTTATTTAACAAAATTATTTATAATAATATCTTTTGGAACTTTATTGAACTTCCCTAAAAATTTATACCTTGGGCCATAATCCACGTTAAAAAGGTGTGAAACGTGCTGTAACCGGTCTTGAAGAAAATCTTCTTTTCCGTCTGTAATTTCCCTTCCTAAAACACTTTTACACCGCTGTAGATTCGAAAACGAAAAATCTTTTGGGTATCCCACTGTGAAACCCCGATGCCCGGCGTCTTATGTCGCGGCCCGAATTCGAATCCCTGCCTCCTCTAGGCTCTACAAAATCTTTCAGGTCATGACATCTATATACTAAGCCTTTTTTTGAAATGATTCGAGTGGAACTATACTGGTAAACCAGTACCGTACCTTAATTTATGCAAAAATGTTTGATATAATGAACCGTTTCTGGGTTAACCCGTCTTGGAGTATACAAGTGTCCGAATAGACCTGTTCAATTGAAATTACGGCGCCAGTTCGCTTCTAAGCTTTAATTATTTATTCCTATCGAAAATTATTAAATCTAATATTTATAGTTTTAATTAAAAATACCCTGATTGCAAGCTGTATATCGAAAATTGCAAGGAAACCTTTTGGTGTTTGCGTTTTTTGAGTAGTCAGATTAGAGACAGAGCGAGGGGCTAATCACTCAACGTGATTGGTGTACAGGCTACGCTGCACGGTTTTATGATAGTACCAAAGCGGGAAAACCTAGAAGCTACACCGAGAATTATTGTGATGCCAAGATGATGCTTACAACTGTGGGAGGAGTTCAGAATGACCCAAGATGCGTGTGTTTACTGAAGTGCATCTCGAAGAACAGGGACTGTGCAGTACTACGTCATGCAACGTCAGGCTACCTTCCACTAGTGCTAAAAAACATACCAGGAGGAGGGGCTTATATAGCTTTCATTCTGTTAAAAAAACATACCATAATGGCGCTGGGGGCGGAGTTAAGCCCGAATTGCCAAGTCCCTACTATTAATTAACAAGCGAGATAAACATTCCCGTTGTCGCTTCTATTTCATATAATATTTCTTTGACCTATGGGTGCAGCTTACTTGTAAGGTAAGCTACACTCGACTGAGTAAGAGTGATTAGCCTCTCGTATCATAGTAATGACACTCCTTGTTATATTCTCATAGTTCTTCAGGTATAGTGGTGCCATGACTGTATTCGCCCTTACAGGTGACCCCTTCCCCTCCCCCTGGTTTAGAGTTTTAGAGCGCACCTGCAGTGTTTAAAACCATCCTGGTGCACACCGGTGCTACGTCGGCGAAGATCAGAGGATGGGAAAAAGAAAAATTTAATTCACACCTCGTTGCGTAATTTCGTTAGATTCCACCAACCGCCGTAACTGAAAGTTTAAAAAGAAAAAAAAGCCGTAAAAACCATTATCCTCTTTCGCGCCTTTGCTAGAAAACTGTTGAGAACATTTCAATGGCATTCTTTTAAATTCTTTTTTTTTTTGTTTTCTTGGTACTTTTATTTTTTCGTCTATTATAAAAGAAGGACCAAGGCCCAGCCTTTTACTTTTTTTATCTCTTTAAAGATCGCCGCTCGTTGTACTTCTATACTATCTTAGTCTTAAGTACCTGCGTTTATAGTTTGTCTCATAGAAAAAGAGTTTTACGACATTTTTAGAGCCCGAAGTTATTGGAGGCGTACGACCCCGTACTTGTAACTTAAGATTTTATTGAATTCCTACCCTGTAGGGTATGGACACGTGCGCCCGCGCGCGCAAAATTTGTTTTCCCGCCTTTTTCATATTGCGCCTGCGTGGAATAGGTCAAACTTGGCGTTTATAATATTTAAATGGCTTCCAAGATTGCTTCTCATTGCCTTAAATATCATTCTTTGCACTCTTTAAAGGGAACGGTCATGCCATTGAACGATTTATGACCATTGGATGTATCATAAGTTTACTACCTATACTTCTTAATGCTAGAGACTTAAGCTCGAGCTAGTTCGAGAACGACAAGCGAGAATTGAAGGGCTCTACTAGGTTAATTTTGTAGGACTTCCATCTTCCTATTTAGTCTGTACTAAGCCCCATGACGGCGCTTCACCAGGCGTCGACACTTAAGGAGAATCTATGACGTTTCACTTACGTCACTTCCATCTTGGAAAATGGCGGCTAGAAATGTAAAAGGACCGCCCCTTATGAATAACGTCCGCCTGACCACCGATTTCACTATAATATTTAGTGCAATAGTTTTCTATATCCTATAGATGGGCTTTATGGATTTTCGGGTTAAAATTTGCCTCCATCTTTCAAAATGGCGGATCGAAAAGTAATAATATAAGGTACCGACGGGATTACACGAGACTTTGCTGCTACTCAATATAAGCCAAAGGTTCGTTTATCTTTTTAGCCGTGTTTGGTTTAAATGAAGCACAATTTATGAAATAAACTTAGGCTCGTCCGAAGCAAGTATTTACCCATAAATATTTTATCAATATTAGATTCAGTCAACCCATCTTGCTCGCTTATCTTATACTTTTTAAGTCTTCGTCCGTCCATGCCGGTGATGTCACGACATTTTTTTTATTAATATAACGTGCTCATTGTGGTTGCGAAATTGCGCTACAAACCGCACTAAATTGAAACCAAAAAATTCATTTTGCCCATGCATGCAGCAACAGATGTTGAGAGAGAGCAACACCGCTTAGAGGTTATAGCATTAGATATTAATCCGCGTTGCCTTTATACATTATGCAAAATGGTATTGGCTAAAACCACGGTATCCCCCACTAATATTAGATCTGAACTATATATATACACCGAGGTCATATGGAGGGGTTGAAAACTTAACAATAGAGGACAGGTTTGATCCCAGAGGCGTTGAAAACTAGAGCTGCAGGGGGAAACAGATTCAGTGGCGAGCCCTCTAGAACCCCATGACCATAGTAGCATAGGCAGGAGGTTTTCTATACAGTTCTGCATGCCTGTTCATTGTATTGCTTTCAATATATAAATGCTCCGGCCCGGCCACCCTAGCACCCCCGGGGCCGCAATATGGAGGGGTTTGGGGTGATTACTAAATGATGTAGCCCTGTAGGTTATGGTTTTGGGAGGTTGGGGGAAAGGTTATTCAGCGTGAAATCTCTCCTATAACCATCATTGACGGCTATGAATAGTTAATGAATATAAGCTGTACTACGGTTTTTATATATTATTATCAATATTATGACTTCCCACTCTCACCGGGAACCCTCTTTCCGATGAAATCTAACGCCCAATTTCATGGTGCTGCTTGGCTATACACGTTTTTCAACATAAATTGGAGGTGCTGTGATTTTTTTTGTTATTTTTTGTTTAAGGGAGGTCAAATTTTTGGCCTTAATTAATTGTTTTGTATCTAATCGCCTTTAAAAATGGAATATGCCAAAATGCTGGGTTCTACCTTTTTCATACGGCCACAAGATTTAGATATTTAATTACATGAATACATAGAACTAACTGAAATCATTGTATAGCCATTTTCTCAACGTATCTAGGTGGATTTTTGCCTCGCGAATAATTTATGTCAAGCGCGAATCACAGTTAGAAAGACGTCAGAATTGTGACGGATAGTAATCAAGCCAGGCTTAAAAAACACACGTAGTATTTAACATGGGATGTATGAGGACACATTATATGTGTATCTGATAATTATTATTAGGGGTTCATTATGAAAATGTTTGTTAGGTGTATTTTTTAAAAAAAAACTACTTCTGCTAAAATTATAAGGTTTTCTTTTCATCGCAATGTATTTTCTATTTACGCCTATAGAGATATTTAACCCGAGGTACTATAACTTTCCAGGCGAAGCCAACATCTAGGGTGAAGCATTCCCATGTATTTCCTACGAGCCCCTGTAGAAATGTTTTTCTCTCAATACACCGGTTTTTTTCGTACGAAAAAATAAAGTCATTTTTAGTGAAATATAGAAACTGTTTATAAAGCAGTCCCTTTAATCCCCAGTACATAATTATAGAAACTTTATTTGACCAGTAAACTAACTCTGTAATTGCACAGGTCCGGTAGAAAATGAGTAATCCACCTTATTTTTGTAACTGACAAATCTGGATCAAAATGATGCGTTGTCTGCACGGCCATTACAAATAATCAAAGCGCGCCGAATTAAAAAGAATTTTAAACCAAGGCTTACGGTATATATTTTTATTCGTATACTAACCCCTATTCCTTCGCCGCTAAAGGTTTTTCTATACCAAGGAAGTTTCTCTTTTTTTGTGTAAATATTTTGTACCTCTAATTTGGAGCTATCTACCCCGGCGCTTATCCTTAAACGGTAGAATGAACCGAGTTCTAGTTTCGTTAGTTTTCATTGCCTCTTCAAATCAAACAAGAGTGTATATTGTACCCTATCTAGGAAACGATGAGTAAAGAGAGAAAGAATCCGTCCGCGACTAATACTAGGCCTAGCTACTAGCAGACGAATCCTTTTATTTGGCTTGCCCATAACGTTTGTAACGAAGGATATGGAATGAGCCAACACAGAAAAGTTAGCTTTTTTTCTTTCCTCCCTCCTCCCTCACTTCACCTTCCTTCTTTCTCTACTGACTGATTCCATCGTTTCTTTCCATCAACTACGATATACTCTTGTTAACTCTGTACACTGTTAATGCTACTTTCTTTCGTACGAGATTTAACATTACGTATCCATACGCGTTTACCTTGTAGTGTGCTTGCGCAAAACTTGCAACTCGGATTCTTCCTTCAAAGAATCGTATTGCAGAAACGCTGCCGGACTAAGGCCTAACTCGTCCCGTGTATAAACAGAGTTAGTTTTAGGGTTTAGTTCTTGGGATTCAACCATAGATACGTCAAATATAATTAAGTGATTGATGCTGTATAGGTTAAATTCTCGGTGATAAAAGCGTGTTCGGAACATTCAAAGTCAGGTTATCAGCGCTGTAAACTTAGCAGGACATGACTAATGTCGTCTGCTAAAATGAAATGTCTGGTTTATTTTTCACGTGAACTTTATGGCTATCTTTTCACGCCCATCCTTTATCCAGGCTTTATCCACGCTACGACTTCACTGTCGAGTAGCATACTCAATAGAAAGCTTTCAGATGGGATAGTAGTACGTCACACCTTCCCAAGTCTTATACGCTGTTCTGGTAGCCATATTGGATGGTCTCAGCTATATTCTTGCTTTAAACCTACCATTATGGCAGCGTAAATTATGTCACGAGACTCAGCAGCTCCTCCAACTGAAAGCTCTCTATTTTCACTGTGCGAATTTCGAAGTGAGTTCGTGATAATGTGCTGTCTGCAATGCTTTATGCTTTCGTCATTTATCGTTAACCCTTGGTTTATATTTAATTTCTGATATCCATGTATCTGATGGCTTGGAAAACGTAACCCCCCAAAATTGTAACAGTGCCCCCGAGCCAATAATAAGCCCAATGAACTGCTCCCCTACCTCGGTCTTTTACTGGGGGTCAGAAGCCCCTCTGGCTGTGTTATAAGAGTGAGCTAACTAAAGCTAATAAAAATGTTCGCCGATCGAAGCCTTCAGTCCGTTTTGCGTCAAATTGAATTATGTTCATAACTAGGGTTTTCCTCGCCTCTCTTTGTTCACCGGAAATGATTCAATACAGCGAAAGGCGTTTCTAATGGAACTTAGGTTAGGGTTAGTATCATTCGTACCTTATTCAATAGATTTCCTTGAATGACGCATCCACGTTTTCGCGCCTAAACGCTAGCTGCTGGAACCTTTTCCTTTGCTTTTATCAAATTATGATCGGTCTAAATCTGAGAGGTTTTATGGCGGGAAAGGGAAGGACGTTAGGCCTAAATTCTAATTCCCAAGTCGGTTTTGCCAATGCGTGATATTTTCGCGCCATATTTCCTCAATGATGAGAAATATGTCGCCCAAGGGTTAACCGTGATTCGTTGATAGACACCTGACGTGTTAATCTGTAGTCAAAGTGACGTATTGTTGTCAATTTGCAGTCGGAAAAGGCCATTTTGCATGGTTGGTTATCGACGTGTTTTAGCTTAGGGCAAAAGAATTAAATTCATAATCATCTAGGTTGGGTTTTAGGCTTAAAAAAGTTACAGTATAAATGAATTGAAGTTAACGAACTGTCAAGGACATTTTCTATTTTATTCAATCTGGGTTTAAAGTGACTCTGCAGCGTAAAAAGACGTTCTGATGCACTTTATTTCGTAGGCGTTAAGCCTAATTTTGAAAAGTGCATCCGCATTTTAATTTTTTCTTCGTCCAAATTTAAAATATGTCCCAAGTATGTTACCTCAAACACATTTTTCAGTCAATTTCTTAAATCTTCCAAGTTAAATAGGTAATTGTAGGCGAAACTCGTTAAGCCTAATTCCAACTTTAGGGCAAGTTAATTTCATTTCTAGTAAGCCTAATTTGAAAAGTGCTCGCGTGATCATTTTACTCGCTGTAAATTTAAAATAGCATATCTAAAGAGTGTTTTCGTATACACAGTTTTCGGTAAATTTCTTAAATCTTCCTAAGTAACTTCAGGCAAATCTCGTTAAGCCTAATTCCAACTTGAACCAAAACGAGGGCTAATTTAATTTCTCCTAAGTCACACGTGTAATAATTTTCTCCCTCAAAATTTAACATACGTCTTAAGTGTGTTTTCGTGTAAAAATTTTACGGTAAATTTCTTCAATCTTCATAAGTAACTTTAGGCAAAAATCGTTAAGCCTAATTCCTCAACTAGGGCTATAGTTAATTTCATTTCCTCCCATTTCATTGTGCCTTTAAAGCTAACAACCGAGGGTTTTCAATTTTCTCTCATATATATATACAGGCTAACTCCCGCCTGCAAATGTTTGCCCCCTGCATTAAAATTTTCCTGCAATTCCTCCTCCTCCTCTCTAGCACCACATATACCTCATCTTCCGCCCGAGCCCATTTTCATCCATCCATACTCACTCCTTCTATCCCATATTCACTTCAACTAATGCGCGGGCACACCGTCCTAGCTTAGTGTTAGGCCTAAACTCTCTATCTGTCTCTCCTTCCCATAGGCCTTGGTTCTCTCTCTAGAATAAATGTGTACACTACAATTTAGACCGTCTAGCAGCAACCTTCCACGTGTATTTAGCGTTCGAGCTCGCGCAAGTTTCCCGCCTATTTCCTACGGAGGTATCGTAGTAGAACTTTCATTAAATCTATAGTAGGTTCCATCAAGAAGCGATATCTAGTTTACTAGGGAAAAGGTATAAATTCGCCACATTTCTAGCTTTATCTCCAGTTCAAACGTAACGTAGGTCCGCAGTTAATCCCCGCCTCTAAATTACAACCAGCATCTCATTGGTTCTTGAAAACTCACGTCAGCGCGACGCGAATGACGAAAATTCCGTATTTTCCGACTGAGGAGAGGCGAAATAGCCCGGCCTCCTTGTATTTTGAAAGGGCGACTGGGACTTGGGCATCTTATACCTTCTCCCTAATAAACTAGATATCACTTCTTGGTCCCATCCCGACTCGCGACGCATCTACGTAAACTGCATGAGAAATAGACCAAACTGGCCTAAAACAGCTTTAGGGAACAACATATGTATATGCCCTGGAAAGTTTGAACGCAACGCTTTGAGTAAAGCTAATGTTTGGATTTCAAACGCGAAATATCGTCAATGGAAAATTTATTAATTTCAAACTGTTTGTTAGTTTATAACAAAGTCTAATTTTTAACTTAAAGTATATACAAGAGAAGTTGTTTAAAATTATGATGCGGTTAATTCAATTAAGAAGTTATCAACCGATAACTAAGAGACACCCTGCATGTTTATACTAAAAAAATTAACGAAAGCATTTAAATTTAACCAAAATAACTAAATATTTCTACGCAAATGTCACACAATCGTGTATATTTTATTCCTAATTAATTTCTCATATTTACCATCAATAATTAATGAGTAACCTATACCAGTTTAAAATAAAAATTCCAAAATATTAATGAAGAAATAAATAAATTAAATAAAATAATATAAAAAAAATTAAAAACTGCATGAGGCAATTTTAACGAACGATTACATGTATTAAAGAAACATAACGATTACATGTATTAAAGAAACATAACGATTACATGTATTAAAGAAACATAACGATTACATGTATTAAAGAAACATAACGATTACATGTATTAAAGAAACATAACGATTACATGTATTAAAGAAACATAACGATTACATGTATTAAAGAAACATAAGATGAGGAAATGGATGTTAAATTTAAGGGAAGAACAAACGACTGATTTGATCCTTCTTTCAAAGAGAGAGAGGGGGAGAGAGAAAGGGGGAGATAAAGATGAGAAGGTGGGGGAGTCAAAGTCAAACTTTTATAATAAAGCTGATATAGCTAGCGAAAAATATACTTTTCTCTTGGCAGGGTACACATTTACTCAGTTTCTGTGTTTGTTAAAACGACTTGCTTATATGCATTCGTGCATTTCGTAGTTATATATACTCAATCAGAAATATATTAACGCAACGTGATGGTGCGTGTTTATATATTGGAACATCTTAATTAGGTAATACCATTTTTGGTTAGATAGAGCTTAAGAGTATACACCTGATAATATCTATCATGTCTCGTGCATGATATCATAGGTTTATAAGATATATTTCAAAAATATGACACTACCAATACTTCGTTATGCTAGAGACTTACAGCTCGAGCTAGTTCGAGAACGACAAGCGAGAAATTAAGTCCTACACTCGGTGTTTAATTTTGCAGGACTTCCATCTTCCTGTTTAGTCCGTACTAAGCCTTTGACTGCGCCTGACCAGGCGTCGCTTTACCTCGAATCTATGACCTACCTCACTCACTTCATGACAAGCTCCAGTTTGTAACCAGTGACAAACTTATGGAACATATCTTATGAACTAATGATGAAATCCGAGGTGAAATTTCCAACCCCCATACCACAAAGTCTATCGCATCCCCGGTTTTCTTGATAACCTTTTGTTTAATTTGCTTTTGATTCAACTTCAACACTGGCGACGTTAACTCTGGCTGGCTGTGGGACCTGGACGGGTGTATTAGCGTTTTGTGTTTGTATACGTTTTACTATCTTTCTCTCTCTCTCTCTCCTAGCTTTAGATATAGCTAAGCCTTGGTTTGTTAAAACTAGTGGAGAGATGGTAGAGTTGGTTGGGCCTTGGCTTAGTGTGTGCGTATGAAATATTTGCTTGAGAGTTTGGTTTAGGAACCCGGGGTTTAGTCGTGCATATTGGAAAAGGAACTACGAGTATGAGAGAGAGAGCGAGAGAGAGAGAGACATCAGACATAGAGAAGGCTTAGGCCCTTTTCTATATAGAGTAAATGTGGACCGATGCACTTTTACCTTTGAGCAAATATGTAAATATTTCTCGACCAAATATGTACCCTAGCTTCGCAAGCGTCATTTTATTTCCTCCTCCCCCCAATGTGTATAAGGTTTTAGCTTAGTTTCGTATGACGTTTTAAGGGTAGTAGTAGTAGGTGCTGGTAGGAATGAGGGAGGGGGGCCGCCAAAAATAAAGCCCTTCCTCTTATACCCCTTAAAAGAAGCGACCTTTTCCCCGCGAACTGTAAGACAGTTAAGTCGCGGATAACGCGCCGTTCAAACCGCATGTACCCAACCGTACATTTCCTTTACTTTTCTAACTGTAGTTTATCCCTTTTAAATTCCCGCCGTCATAACACGCGACGTATTCCCGCGCGCGCGAAAGTTTCCCGCCAAAAACATGGTGTATGTCAGAAGAAAATGGCGCGAAATTGTTCCGTAACACCGATTCTTCTTCATTTCCAGTGTTCTTTCTCAATGCTATATGGGGCTTTTTATGTGTGTCGGAAAACAACAATGCGGTACAAGTAAAACCACGTGTTTTTCATACCCCCCTCTTTTACCCCTGGTGGCTACGAGTCTAGTGCAAGTCCCCCCCTACCGCCCGCCCCTACACTCGAAATGTTGGATGACCGAGGCTTAAGGTCTTCTCTATTGTTGTGAGTGTGATGATGGTCATCTATGGCAGTTTTTGTGATCAGGTGATGTGAATTGTGCTGTTCTTTCGGGAAATATAGCATGCGGTTAATTCGTGTTTTGAAGAATTAAGTTGTGAGTTGTTTGTCGATCCATGTACATTTTGGGATTGGTAGTTGGTTGATTTCTTCTTGGAGTAAGTCGGTAGAAGCAGAGTTGGTACTACCATCTTGGTATAAGTGCAGTTTACCATTTACTTATTAAATGGTGTAAGTGCAGTTTACCATTTACTTATTAAATGGTGTAAGTGCAGTTTACCGGGTAGTCTTACCTTTTGCATATTACATAGAAAATAAAGTCGATATTCGTGTAGATCCAACGTATTCTTTTTCGGAAAAATGTTTGGTTAATAAAGAAAATTACCCAAACCCCTTTTGAACTAAGCCGTTTAGTCTGTCTTCATTTCGACTTGGAGAATATGTTTTATATGTTTAGGTTATTTTTACTGAAGGGTCAGGTTAGGATAGGTTTGCTGTAGGTACATGTGAGGTCGGGTTTACTGTAAGTTCTTGTCAGGTTACGTTAAGATTGCGCGCGGCTGTTTGAAAAAAGAGAAAAACTTGGTTTGTCAAAAAACGTTTCCGACAAACGTGTTTAATTATTAGTAGCTAATTTGAGATCGACGAACACGAATATCGACTTCATTTTCAATTAAAAAAGTGCCCTGTATTCCGAGCTTGTTTTGAAATCTTTTTGAGACTTATTTACAACCTTTTCTCCTCGACCTACTTGCTCCCTGCTACTTCCGAAAAACATATTTTTTCTTTTTCCAAACTCGGATGTTTTTCATCGCGATTTATTTTAGCTTCTCCTAAGGGAATTTTTCTGTCATTTTTATGAAGCTAATTAAGCCATCAACAACATTGAATCCTTTTTCTTTTAAAAACGAGAGAGAGAGAGAGAGCAAGAGAGTGAAGTTGTTTATCCCATCGTCAATTTATAAACTTATAAAAGAAAAAGGTGCCATTTCTTTCCATCCATAGTCCATACATCCATCCTTTTCTGGCAAAACGATATTTTCTATATAAAATCCAATGAGGGAGAGAGGTCTAAAAAATATAAAGCTCCTGATAGCGTTTTCACCTTAAGTTGACACCAAGAAGAAAGCATGCCAAGCATCTCGAAAGATGAACTCGGTTGGGAAAAGCAAAAAGAAAAGATGCCTTGAAAAATAACCTATTTCATCCATTTTTTTTCTTAGTAATATTTTTTATTCTGAAAGGTATAAGGTATAGGTAGTTGCCACTGCATCGAATTTCATCTTCTTTTCTAACGTCCCTCGAGTAATTCATCTTAGATTTCAACACTACCAATGATACGAGTGCGTTAAAATACCCTTAGAAATATACCTTACAACGCGTTGTAAACTCGATATGAAACGTTGGTTATCCATTGATCCCAGTAGCAAAATACAACGCTACGTACCGTTGTTAAAAATCATTGAAATATCATTGGGAATACCTTTTCTAGGTAGTGTAACTTCGCATCGAAACGAAGTTCACGTTAGGCAATATATAATACAGTATATATATTGCTTTTCGCTGAGACTGTAGCTTATTTCGTAGGGATGGGGGATAGGGGTGGGGGGCTTCCTTGCCTCAGGGCGCGTCTATACGATATAGTATATCAGCGCTGGCGCAGAATCGTCTGTCAACAACTGGAAAAGCTCATTTCCTGCACGCTATTCTCTCTCAATCCTTATTTTCAGCCCTTTTTTCCTTCCCCCCCTTCTTCCCCTGGCCGACATCGACTCTAGAATATTGAACCTTTTGCGGACGACGGACCCGGGGAGAGAGAACTGTATCTTTGCCTTGTCACGTGATGTCCTTGTTTGCTTAGCGTCTATTGGACGAGGGAGATAAGGAAGGGGGCGGAGACTCTTCTCTCCTTCTCCTCTATATGCTTTCCTCATCCTCTCTCTCTTTTCCTTGAGTCTTCTCCCGCGTCTTCTCTCCTATACTCTACAAGCACCACCGCTTCGCCAAGGCTTAGGCGCTATACTAAAGTTAGGCTCTCCTGCCCGTCCGTTTTGGAGCAATTTTCTATACACGCTTCCCCACTGAGCTCTTGAGAGAGTATATCCGGTTGAAAGGCGGCCAGAAAACGTTCCAAGGAAAACGGTCGCATGGATTCTATAGTATATCAAAGCGTTAAGACTCGGTTGGTTGGGATGGAATTGGATAAGGAATTTTTTTTCTTTCTAACATAGCTCGTTATATTTTTTCAGTCTTTTTTCTATGGTCACGTGTTTGGTGCTTGAATTCTGAAAGGTTAATTTTAGCTACATAGGCTAATTTAAATTTACATTTCTTTTTATTTTTATTTTTTCATGCCTTTGGCTGAGTGTTTTGAAATTTGGGCGCGCTCAAAAATGCGGGGTTTATTCTTATGCACGTGTACATGGTTTCGCGCGTTGCTTTCGCGCCAAATGTGAACAACACGTGTTGTTTTTTTCGTGTGGTCTTCACGTGTTCTGAGCGTTAATTTGACCTATAAATAATTATTTTACTCTAATTAGAGGCTAATTTACCTTGATTCATGTGCAAAATAACTTAGAAATAATTGCACGCAATGTGTCTAACTTAACTTTATAAATATACTGATAATCATGATAATGCAAAAGTCGTTCTTTTTAACATATTCAGTTTTCGAAATTAGTCAACTTTGTGGGCATACTTGGGATAATAAACACACGAAAATAGTTTAACTACTCTGGTCAAATATACAGGGTGCTTCTGATAAGTCTGTGTGCATATTCTTAGAGTTAAACCAAGTGGTAAGCATCAAAGAACTTGTGGCTTACTAAATTTATACTCCCAAACATGGATTGACCCCTAAAACAAGGAAATATATGAAGTAAGACATATCAGTCTTCAATCTAGGAACGTTACTGAACCTTTATCTACTAGAAATTTATCTAATATTAAATGAGTAGAAGTCTGCGTATGTGTGACTCTTTCCTTGTGCTTGTTTTAGGGGCCAATTAAAGTTTAGAAACCCACATCCACGCAACTAAATGTTGTTGACCCCAGGTTCTTCGATATTTTCCCCTCAGTTTGACCCCAGAAGAACGCACTAGCGCAGCCTTTAATTTATATCAGAAACACCCTGTATATATATTCTTGGACGTTGCACGCTCGCCAAGTAAACATCAAAAGCGCTATAGTGACGTTTAATCATTATCATATCTTGGTGGTTATTTCCAGCACGGTTAATTTAACACGAAAGGAAAAAATTGGTTCCTTGGTACACTTTTCCTAATTTAACGTTTCGAGCTCCTATAGCAAAAATCGTATAAAAGGGGCATGGCTTGAAATAATGCTGCTGGTAATAGTCATTTGCAGTGAGCGGAGCCAATATAATGGACGTTTGACGCTCGCTGCTATGCTGCGCCTACTGCCATAGCCTTTATAGCGTTATAGCAGCGACGACGACGGGGTTCGTCCTTTTGTTTACACAGGACCAAGCTTCGCTCTGCTATGAGAGAAAAGAGAAATCATCAAAGTAATGGCGGAGAAGCCTATTTGGAAGCAAACACATTATTTTGATCGTTTTCTCGTTCTCCTCAATCTGTGGCTGGCTGCCTGCCTGCCTGTATGAACAGGATCTACCTATACTTACATGTATAGATATAGAACGTTCTTTAAAAGGGAAGGCCAAACGGAGAGTCTGTTAAGTTCTGTAATGTTTAGTCTTAACTAATTTGCTTGGAGGTTGGGCATGCTAATGAATGGTTTAAGATATAAATACAGTTTTCGAATTATAGGTCTTATCCATTTGACACAAGTCTTAATTAGACTTTGTTCTAATCTTTAATTAGGCTTATACTTAATCTTGAGTTAGGCTCAATTCTGAGCTTAGCCTTGCTCCTCATCATGAACTAGGCTCAATTCTGAGCTTAGCCTTGCTCCTCATCATGAACTAGGCTCAATTCTGAGCTTAGCCTTGCTCCTCATCATGAACTAGGCTCAATTCTGAGCTTAGCCTTGCTCCTCATCATGAACCAGGCTCAATTCTGAGCTTAGCCTTGCTCCTCATCATGAACTAGGCTCAATTCTGAGCTTAGCCTTGCTCCTCATCATGAACTAGGCTCAATTCTGAGCTTAGCCTTGCTCCTCATCATGAACTAGGCTCAATTCTGAGCTTAGCCTTGCTCCTCATCTTGAACTAGGCTCAATTCTGAGTTTAGCCTTGCTCCTCATCATGAACTAGGCTCATTTCTGAGCTTAGCCTTGCTCCTCATCATGAACTAGGCTCAATTCTGACCTCAGCCTTGCTCCTCGTCTCGAGCTAGGCTCAATTCTGACCTCAGCCTTGCTCCTCGTCTCGAACTAGGCTTAATTCTGATCTTATACTTACTCCTCATCTCGAACTAGGCTTGATTCTGACCTTAGCCTTGCTCCTCGGCATGAACTAGGCTTAATTCTGACCTTAGCCTTGCTCCTCATCTCGAACTAGGCTTAATTCTGACCTTAGCCTTGCTCCTCATCTCGAACTAGGCCTAATTCTGACCTTAGCCTTGCTCCTCATCTCGAACTAGGCCTAATTCTGACCTTAGCCTTGCTCCTCATCTCGAACTGGGCTTAATTCTGACCTTAGCCTTGCTCCTCATCTCGAACTGGGCTTAATTTTGACCTTAGCCTTGCTCCTCATCTCGAACTGGGCTTAATTTTGACCTTAGCCTTGCTCCTCATCTCGAACTGGGCTTAATTCTGACCTTAGCCTTGCTCCTCATCTTGAATTAGACTAAAGTTCTTATCTTGAATTAGGTTTTCTTCTAATTAGGCTTAGATAATGTAATTAATTTAGAGGCTTTATCAAATCCTTTACTTAACCCAGTTCTTTATGAAAGTGATTGTATTCATTTCAACCTCCCTTTGTGAAAAAACATCCTGGAGTATATAAGGGTGGTCACGTGTACTCTGAATCTAACTTCGCGTGACATTGTCAATGGGGAGTGCTTGATCACGTGGTTTGACCTATGGCGTGCTACTCGCTATATTCCAATTTATAAAAGCGTTCTTATATACCCTATTTCTTTTTTCGATTTGGGAAAGCGCATGCACGAGACGACGGTATTAAACTTATTTAGTTACAAGCTGAGCTGCCTGCATGGCTATGATTGGGAGGAGATTCAGCTTTAAACTAAAGTTTCATTATAAAGAAACTTTTTTTTATATATTGTTCCTGAAATTGCTTTTGATAATACGATGAGAAAGCTGAAGGTTACCACCCATTTCCTTTCATTTAAACAATAATTATGTCCCCGATTTTTATTCTTAACGAGTATCGGGATTGTATAGTATAACCTTAATCGGTATTTCCATTTTTATCTCGTTTGACTCGAATAATAATGGATCAATCATTTAATATGATTTATTGGATGCTGTTTTTCTGATTTAATCGTTTGAAGTGAAATTTAAATAATTATTGTAGTTTAATATTTAAGGTTTTTTTTTAATATATTATTCCCATATGTTTGCTTTGTACATTGGTGTATAGCGTGGGAACACTTTTACAGGGGCTGTATTGAAAAGACATGGTAGATATTTTCCCTGAATGTGGGCTTTCCCGATTTTGAATTTTAAATAATTTTAATATTGGGCGGTTTTTAAATAATGAAGACTCTGACTGAATTTAAGGAGAAATATATTAATGTTAGAGTGCAAAGGGAGGTTATCAGAAATATAGTATCTTTGTTAAGCCTAATTTTTAAGTTTAAAAGCTACCCTTTCATAATCTTAGTCCATAAGTTCGTGAGATGTTCCATAAGTTTGTCACTGGTTACAAACTGGAGCTTGTCATGAAGTGACGTAGGTCATAGATTCAGGGTAAAGCGACGCCTGGTGAGGCGCTATCAAAGGCTTAGTACAGACTAAATAGTAAGATGGACTGCAACACTATCCGAGTGTAGTCAATTCTCGTTTCTCGTTATCGAACTAGCTCGAGCTGAAAGTGTCTAGCATTACGAAGTATAGATTGCGGCATACGTATGGAACATATCTTATGAACTTACGCTTAGGCCTAACAAAGCATAGTTTGAAAAGTTAGGCCTAAAAATGTCCGTTAAGAACAAAGAAACATAGTATACAGGTGAGGTTAGAATAAGGCTTTGCTAAGCCGAAATTTTAGGCCTGAAAACTTTCATTTAAATTTTAGTCTCTAACAATTTCCGTTTAGAACATGATAAACATGAGAGGATTAGAAATTAGCCTTTTCTAAGCCTAAATATTGGGCCTGAAAACTAAAACGTTAGGCCTAAAAATTTGCCGTTTGGAACTTAGAAACATAGTAAACCCTTTTTACAAGCCTACAAACTGCCCTTTTGAAATAGAAACGTATAGTAAAGAGATTGAGGGCTATAAATAAACGTTCACCGATACAAACCATCCGTTACGATATCTTTATTACCACAGTAGCTATAAAATATAAATTTGTTGTAAATAGCGTATATAAGCGGCGAGGGAAACTGGGAAACGGTATTAGATCCTCATCCGTGCATGGTTGTATACAATTTTGTAATAAAAGAGAGATTTAACGTTCGATTTATTTTCAATTTCGCTTGACCGCTTTCCCCTGACCATATTCACTTCGTTGTCCCTTTTTCGCGGCTCAGGATCATTTAGGCCAGGTCGCGTCTCCGTTTAGTTACACAATAGGTGGGCCTTTTCCCGCCGCCATATACAGCAACAAATAGACAATAAAAATGATCGAACAAAAGATGTACAGTTCTGCACCGTTCAAAAGACAGGCGGGAAATGTAAAAAGCGCGTGGCACGAGCTATGTTAGGCCTCCATGCACCAGGCAGAACTGTAGGTTTCGTAAACTTAATCCTAGTACATTACCAATACCAAGGCCTAACTGTGGGGGTGTGTTGTGTATGAGAGCCAAGGCTTAAAGGAAAAACTTTTCATATCCGGACTCAGGCGCGTGCTCTCCGCTCTCAACTTGGGGATTAAGACAGCGATTAGCGAAAAACAGCGTGCGAGGGGGTAAGAATGGAGATGGGGTTTATATATATATATATATATATATATATATATATATATATATATATACGTTAGGCCCGAGTTAGGCCTAAGGGATAAATCCGGAGACAGACCGGGGAGGGGAGAGGAATTCCCGGAACTACTTTTTGCTGCGTATGGAGAAACTAGAGATGCGGGATTAGTTCCTCAATGAATAGGATTTACCTATTCAAATATAACAATAGTTTTTTTTTATTTATTTAAAATTGAATTTAAACAGACGTGGTCCAATCGACTGGACCAAATTTCAATATTAATTAATTGTTTTTGTCTATATTACATTTTTTAGGGTAAATTTGGCCTATTTTTGTCTATTTGTACCTTAATTCGTCTCCGAGTTAAACATAAAATGCATTTTATTAGATGTTTTATCCTTGGCAAGTTGGCCATCACAGATGCTAACACGTGAGGCTGTACATGCTGCAGCGTCATCCAATTACTCTCCTATGGCCTAATTTTGGTCTATTATTCCTTAATTTGTTTCCGAACATAAAACGCTTGGCAATCAAAACATACTGATACGTGAGCCTGTACCTTCAACAGCGTCATCACCTTATTCTCTTCTGAGAGTAAATTTGGCCTATTTTGGTCTACTTCCTTAATTCGTCTTCAAATTAAATAAACATCTAACGCATTTTATTATTTATTTTATCCCTGGTCATCAAAGACACTAACACGTGATCCTGTATACGTACAACAGCGTCATCAGCTTAGTCTCCTATATTTCTGTAAGAGTAAATTTGGCCTATTTTTGGTCTACTTTTCCCTTAATTCATCTCCGAATTAAACATCAAACACATTTTATTTCTTATTTTATCATGTGCGCCTATTCGCACGACAGTCAACACCTCAGTCTCCTATAATATTTCTGAGTAAATTTGGCCTATTTTTGGTCTATTTTCCCTTAATTTGTCTTTGAATTAAACATCAAACGCATTTTATTAGTTATTTTATCCCTGGCCATCAAAGATACTAACACGTAAGCCTATATACGTACAACAGCGTCATCACCTTAGTCCCCTATAAAAGCGAGCCTCCCATTTTCCAATTAATCGGCGTGTTTCTAGGCGACTGAGCCGCGCGGCGACAACCGAGGAAAAGAAGGATAAAAAACATATATATAAAAGTTTGACGTTTGGAGCCTGTACCGGTGATAAAGTGTTGACATTAGGGGGACCTGCAAGCGGGGAATATAAAAAAATCCATTCCCCGGTTCCCCCCTTGCCTTATAACCCATACAACTTCTCTTTGACGATGGAACTAATTATGAAAAGGCTCTTCTCTTTTTGGCGCCAAGCAGAGCTTGGTTTTTAGCCTATAGATAGCAGTCTACTTTATCTCTCTCTCTTTTTTTTAACTTTAGTATGCGAGAATCAGTTTAATTATCACAAAAAATTTTGAAACTGATTGGCTTGGATTTTAGCCAGTTGGATATGGGGCAGTCACTAGTCGGTGCACCGTTGTACCTTTGACGTATTGCAAGTAATATTCACTAGGCATACTAAGCTTTCGATAAAAAGTGCTTTTCATGAGAAAATGCGCAGTGGTGTGCGCAATAGCGGCTGTCGAACTAGGTGTCCGATATTTACAAAAATATTTCTTTATTTCCATTTTTATTTTGGGAGTTCCTCTTTATCCTCTTTAGTTTCGCAATTTCTCCTCTTTAGTTTCGCAATTTATCCTCTTTAGTTTCGCAATTTATCCTCTTTCGTGATTTCTCTCAAAGATTTCACGAGAAGCTAACGGGATTTCGTTAAAATGTCGGTGAATGATTGCATTTTTGACATCTTTAGTTTATTATTAATGAGAGAAATGATTAAGTTCATGCGTATTTTTACGTGAACTCGACTTTGTAAAAAAAAGAAGGTAAAAATTGTCTAGCCGTACTTTAGGGAATTAGTTCCTTCTAAAAAGATGTTTTTCAAAAATTAGGCAATATCTTTAATACCATCTCCTCGATGAATCAAAAAATATATCAAAGTCGCGGCGGCCCTTTGAGAGATCAGAATCAACTCCCCTGACTCTCCCATGCAGTGTCCCAGTCATAGAAAATTTAATTATGTTTGCTGAAAGAACTGAAGATATCGTTTTAAAGAAACGTGAACAAGATGATGTCTTTCTTTTATTATGAAAAAACTTGAAAGAAATTATCCTCAAGAGAGAAACTTAACGGAACTTTCTTAATGCTAAATAAATTTTAATTAAAATTTAATTTTGCTAAAGAAACTTTCACGTCAGTTATTACAGACGTACTCTTTTAGCGGCTTTGAAGCAACCGAATACTCGAAAAGTAATGTTTAAAATGATGTAATTTCACGTGACAATTATGAAACAGTGTGTTTAGAACGCACGTTACATTGCAACCTGTTAAAACGCGTGGAGTTTCAACAGGGATAGTCTTAAAAAAATAAATCTATCCCTGGTTTCAATAATTCAAAACAAGAATTAGGCCTAGTTTGAGACGTTGACAAATAATGACAAATCAAATCAAACTCTAAATTTCTGTATAAATTTGTTAGTCGAATTTTTAGGGCTCGATAGGAAATTCTGCTCGAGACAGAATTGACTGCAGCGCAGAGTTTGCTGCATGCTCCAAATAGCGTATTATTATCCAAAAAGACAGGACGGGATGGTATACGTATACTGTTAAGTTTGCGTAGGAGGAGGGTATAGTCTGACTGGGCTCTTCTTCCACCCACCGCGTTTCAGAACGTCGACGACACATCGCAGAGAGGTTTGTCAACAAAGACATATATATATATATATATATGCGAGGGAGTAAATGGCAGCCTCATTCCTATCGTCATGCCTTAGACATATACTATAAAGCACCCCAATTCTGAAGTACAGCCCAAGAAAGCTCAAAAACCGGCGGTGAAGTAGGCCACCTCTACGCAAAGATACTACTGAATTTAAAAGTAAACCGCGCTCATTTTTGAAATTGAAACAAGTCTTACCGTTGGGGATAACTGCATGGATAAGACTGCATCCTAACCCCCCATACTAGGCTTGGCATAGTTTTGGGTTTAGTTGGGCTTAGCATAGTTTTGGGTTTAGTTGGGCTTAGCGTAGTTTTAGGTTTAGTTGGGCTTGGCATAGCTTTGGGTTTAGTTGGGCTTGGCATAGCTTTGGGTTTAGTTGGGCTTGGCATAGCTTTGGGTTTAGTTGGGCTCGGCATAGTTTTAACTTTGTTTATTCTTAGTTAAGTCTAACGAGGGTCAGGTTGCCATATTTTATTTTGTAGTCCATTATCAAAGGATTGGTCGAAGAGTGCTCCAGAGTACATTAGAATACCTATATCCGGTGTTGAAACCGGTAGTTACCTTTGCTGTTAACCCTTTTTCCGCAACGGTCTCTAAAGTTTCAAATAATTGCATGATGTGTACTTAGTTTCAAGTTCCTAACCCTTAAGGCCATAAATGAAACACCTCGCTGTATTATATTTTTATTTGAATTTGTTTAACAGCTTGGAAAATAACCACACCACACAATTTCTTTATTACAAAAATATTATCAAAAAATTTGGAATTTGGATATATAGTATCTTCCATGGGGAATTGGAAGAAAAAAATTTCAATGAGCATATACGAGTGTACAAGGATGCATCTGCTCATGCGCGATAAAAAGCGACAGATTGAAAACGTATCCCTCTTTTTTTTTATCAAATAGCTAAGCCTTGCACCTTACACAGCATCATAGATTTCTCCCAAAGTTTGCTCTGGGAGTTTGGGAGGATGGTTGCCTTGGGTGCTGCCGCCGTCGCACCATCCAACTTACAATAGGAACCAGACAAAATCCCTATTAAGGGCCTTTCACACTATATAGCCTATTTTTACCTCAAACTAGTTTGGCCCTTTTTCGTAAGCCTTATTCTAGATCCTTGGTATTCATAAAGAGTGTAAACATTCATTTAAAACTACAGTCAAATTTTAATATATAGAAATTAAACTTTTATTTTTAATAGTAAATTTTAATCACTTTTGGAAATAAATAACGAAAATAATTTGATCCTTGGTCGAAAATAAAATGGCTAACATAGGGTTTCCAATCTCTGTAAAATGTGTAAAAGTATACAGTGACTCTGATTGGTCAAATTCTTGAAATTGGCGCGAAAGTTACCAAGTCTTACTTTTCTATTTGGTCAGAAATTCAATTTGTCCTGGACGATGGCCAATTCCTCCAATTTTAATTAACATACAAACCAAGAACTTGATGAAACAATTGAAGTTTGTCCAATTACTTACTGTAGCTTGGGGTAAAAATAGGCCTGTTGTGAAAGGGCCTTTAGTTATATAGAATTCCCAGTTCAGAATCGGCAAAGGTTTTTCAATCCATGATATTTATAAGGATGTTGAGGCTGTAGAGGTTTTTTTTTATTTTATACCCGGGGATATGGCCAGGGACATATCCCGGTTGTACATGTGCACGAAGGACGTGTGGCTCTCTGAGACTTCAGGGGGTTCTCTTTGAGCTTCGCGGATGAAGTACATACTTGGAAAATCCTTCTTTCAATACTCTGGCTCGGCGATGGAAAAACTTTTATCCCCTTCGCGTTTCAGTTGAGCTGTTGTTTCGCGGTTTCTATTATCCGATTTCTAAATTTTTTTGTTTTCAATTTCCTTTGGGAGGTAATCCTTTTACTATTAGGTATAAAGAAATAAAAACGTCGTGCGAATCGAAATTGCACTGTACCTATAGTTTTCAGACTTGGAGGATTGATACCATTTACAACCAGGATGCCAGGCTATATTGGTGCTGCACTTTGTCTTCTAAGTAGCATGGCCTCCTCCGGTGTAAATGTTATCAATCCTGCTAGCCTGAAAACTATATGTATATTCTTCGTTGTCTAGCTGGGTTCGTCTGCAGTGTTCTCAGTATTCTAGCTCAGCAAGGCCTAATACTAAGAAATGTTTTCAAATATTTAGGGTTAATTTTCACGTCAAATTTTACCCTTGTTTTCATGTAAATTGAAGTTGACAGCTCCATGCCCCTATGGCCATATTTGTATGCTTATTTCGCAAAATGTAAGCTATATTTCAGACCCTCTTACTGATAACTATATCTCAGACATATTTCAAGCTTTTGGGTGAATTTAACGTTCGCAGTTTATTATCTTTCAACCAATAGAAACGTTACAATAGGCCTTTATAGAAAGTTCTAAAGGAATTATGGGTACTTGTCCCCTCTTGTAGTTCAAACTGAGTCAGTTCAGTTCAGCCAGTTTTGTGTTATAAAAAACACGAACTGGAGGCAAGATTTGGAGAGATAAAGCCGACTGATAAAATGGTGGGCTTTTTTAACGCGTTTGTTCTTCGTTTGTGTTTATCTACTTTAAGCCAGCAAATCTTATTCATATTTTGCCGAACTATTCTAATGTTGATATTTGATACTCGTATGAATTTATAATGATTAGATCTAACGTAAAGTATATTTATTTAAGAATTTTGATCTAAGCCTTGGTTGTTGAGTTTAGTGACGTCACTTCCGAGAGAATTTTGGTGACGTATGGCTGTTATAATGCGCAGGCGCGGCGGGACAAATCAACAAGGTGCGCAAGCCGTAAAAACTTTCTATAAAGGCCTATTCTGGTTTAGCTCCTCACGGTGGCCATTTTTGCTATGATTATTTTAGAACCCATTTAAGACCCTTTCATTTTACTCCCAAGCTAGAGTGACGTTATATCTTGTATTATTGCCAAATCCCTATTACTCCTAATGTTTAATTAACATTCTTGAAAAGGGTTCACGCGTTAACTTCATCTTCCAGGGAAATAATCCCTAATTACGCATCATACCAAGATGTATGCAATCCTTCATTAACGATACACAAATGGAATGCAATTATGTTAAGTTGAATTAACATAGTCTATACTGAAATATAACTAAAGCGGACTGATTTAGACCTATATAGGTTATGGGAACTATAGTCACTGTAGATTTCGAGAGGATGGGATATAAATTGGGAAAAGAAGGATGAGGGAGGGAGTGAGTGAGTATACGTTTTAGATCTGAAGGCGTTCCAGGTGGCCATTTTCTCGTCGGCCACTTAGCCATCGCTATATACGATAAAAGAAAACTGAGGCTCGCTTTTCCAACCCCAAAAACACTCGTCCCTGGCGTGTACCGTGTACCTTATACTTGGTACAATGTCATGGTAACTTTACTAAGCCTAAAACCTTAAAAACGCTTTGGAAGCAGAGCGCGCGGGAAAACTATCTTAAAAGACGAAGTGATGTCCGAACCCATGATGCAGCTATAGCCAGAGTTGGTTGGTTTGTGTATTTTTAGGCTTTTGCGGCCGGTATAAACTCAGCCGAGAGATCTTTCCGGACCTAAAATAGACGAGTAAACAACCCGAGACGTTTACCAAAAAAACAATCTTGGTGTATTGACCTTTTCGGGTGGTCGGCGAGGTCGGAAAAAATCTTTTATTTCGGACTGGACGGAAACGCAATGCAATGCAACGCAACGCCCTCCTATTTAAAGTGTACAAGTTATAAGGAAAGAGAATTAATAAGTGTATATACACCACCATAAGTTTATAAGATATGTTCCATAAGTATGACCAAGAAGTGATATCTAGTTAATTAGGGAGAAGATATTTCCAGCTTTATCTCCAGTCCAAACGTAGGTCCGGAGTTAATCCCCGCCTCTAAATTACAACCAGCATCTCATTGGTTCTTGAAAACTCACGTCAGCGCGAAGCGAATGACGAAAATTACGTATTTTCCGACTGAGGAGAGGCGAAATAGCCCGGCCTCCTTTCACGCCCCCCCCTTTTTGTTTTGAAGGGGGGATTGGGACCATGGCGCGCGAATACTTAGGCCTCTTATACCTTCTCCCTAATAAACAAGATATCACTTCTTGGTATGACACTACATTTACTTCTGAGAGCTAATTCGAGAACGACAAGCGAGAATTGCATGACTACACTCGGTTAATTTTGCAGACTTGCCTTCCTTTTTAGTCTGTACTAAGCCTTTGATATGCAGCGCCTCTGTTGCTTCACCTCGAATCTATGACCTACGTCACTACATGCCAAGCTCCAGTTTGTAACTAGTGTCAAACTTATGGTACATATTTCTTATGAACTTATGATGCCATCTATATACGTCCTTCGGGGTATCAAATATTTCGCTAAAAAGTGATTTGAAGAGGTTTGATCGAGGCCTCCCGGTGCTAGCTAGCTAGGGTGAAGGTACTGTGTATGTATATAGACTATAAAGGTACTTCAGTGGCAGTCCATTTTAGCCGCAGCTTTCTCTCCTCTTTTCAAGTATTATCGAACGTGTTTCTAAAGTGCCTTGACGGCCGCCGCCGCGTTATGAGGAAATATCTCAAAAAGATATATATATATAAAAAAATTCATATCAGAATATTATAATATCGGCCATCTGGCAAGCGTACAAGATCAACGCGTAGACCTATGGGTTTTATCTGATGTTTTTCTTTTTTTCATTAATTGAAAAGTTTCCATTACTTTGCCAGGCTTAGATCCATCTCATTTTGCAGACTCCGTAACTTACAACAACTATACTCTATACTTGTTTGTTAGTAAGAAAGCAATATTTAAAAAAGGTTGTCCTAATTTATCGTGTTTTAAAACAATTGTTTATCATGATATCAACATCTCGCCCCCCCCTCACATCTCTCCTGACCTAACCCAACATATCCTGACCTGACTTGATCACCCATCATAACCTAATCTGATCTAACTAAATATGTTAAATCTTCTCAGTAACTATGTCTTCATCCCAATTTATCTTGTTTTAAAACAATTATTTATCATAATATCAACATCTCGCCCCCCCCCATCTCTCCTGACCTAACCCAACATATCCTGACCTGACTAGATCATCCATCATAACCTCATCTTCTAACTAAATATGTTGAATCTTATCAGTAACTATGATGTCTTCGTCCCTTTTTTACAATCTTGCACTAAAATTATGTGTAGGTAAGAACCTTTCACGATTACGCGTAATCATTTTAACACAGTCAAAGGTACATCCGTGTACATCGATTACACTGAGTGATCGGCCCCTCTGTGATCATGTATTAGTGAAACGTCTTAGATAGGCAGTTAGTTCTCAGCACATGTCAATAGTATAGTTAAAATGGAATTTAGAAGTATATAGGGGAGTGTAACACTTGCAGAACGTATAATAAACTTATGGTGTAATTCAACAACTGTATGGCGAATTAAGTGAAGGGGATTTTGCTATTCGCGAATCTAATCAAGTTATCCAGAATTACGTTACATTGAATTGATTTTCATTTGCGGCAATATAATATAATATATTAAGTGGATGTTTACCGATATCGTTTTAAGACTTTGAAATCTTTATTTGAGGTAACCAATATCCGCGTCCTCATCGGGACAAATATAAGAGAGCTCTGTTGCATCTTTTCAAAATTCAATCTTTAAATATTTTCCCCTTGATGCACTCACTCTGCAAAGCAATCTCTCATCCCGCGGTAGTCAAATCCTAGATACCTTCTTCTATATCCATCCTTTAACGTCCTAAATGCGGCTTTCCAAAGAGAACCTGATCCATTCGCTCAGTATTGAAAGTAGTTAAACTTTTGAAGTTGTCATTCAATTCCTTCATAGATTATTTTCAAATTGGAGATTAAAATTAATTAATTAAATAAATTAATACTTAAAGCGTGGAACTGCGTGGCTATTTACTCCAGGCCCGTGACACCAATTACAAATTGTAGGGGTGAAATCATTTTGAGTGTTTGATTATACATTATTGCCGTTTTCCATTGGCATTTTCTTTGAAGTAATTTTCTTGTATTGAGAACAAAAGTTGCTTTAAAATTACATTAAATGCATTTACTTCTTCTTTAGTATTGTTCTATGGTGGGTGCAGATTACTTGCAGACAATGAAAACTGCATAAATCTTGCTGCCATGATTGCCATTTTACCACATGGCCCTAATATCATTCGACCCTTAGTGCCACGGGAATTGTTTAATAATTAAGAGGTGCAAATGTAAAAGCTTATACGAAATCTCATTTGAACTAATTTGAAATTTTAAAATCATTCTGAGTAGAGATATTTCCCTTACATTTCGCAATAATGCATATCAATTGGTTTTATAATTAGTAGAAGAATCGATAAAAAAAAACCCACTTAATTTTGACCCTCCCTTAAATTTTAAGGCAGTAGAAATTACTATTAAACGTTTTACCTTGCCTTCGAGTTAATGTACTTCCGATCTTGAGTGTATTTTTAGTGTTTGTCGTAAGCAAATAAGTGCCCGAGTTAGCGTTGGAGCGGCTCGCTCGGCTCGTCGTCCTGTATATACTTGTGTTTATAAATGTATAGTACATAACCGTTCCAAAACGATCTTAACAAAGTTTACTCAATTCTCCCAAATAATTCTCGATGATTATTAAACGACTTATTAAAGGCCTTCCCTAGCTCCTTCAAGCGTATATAGAGCTCTCTCATCTTTTATGAATCGGGTGTTTAATGCTTTGCAATAAATAAACCAAGAATTGGGCGCCTACACGCTAATCTAAATACCAAAGCTCTCTCCCTCCAGTCTAATGGACTTGCAATGTCATCTTTTCACTAAGTATTTATGTAAAAACAAAGACAAAAAAACGTTTTTGATTGTATTGTAGACGCCTTCATAGATAGAGTTATGAAATTTGGAGTTATTATTCTTTAGAATGCGTAGATTATTAGATAATTTTTAGTTTTCGTTTATGTTATTTGGTAGGAAAGTTATGGCGGATTTTTTGAGGTCACGTGGTTGGTGTTATGGTTTTAGTCGGCCCTGATTTGAAAATAGGGGGTTAATGATATTTGGTGTTATTACTCCAAGGCCAATACGTATTACGTCATTCGTAATTGTTCAGGACTGGTTAATTCCTTTTTAATGTTAGTTTATTTTTCATAAACTTTAGAAAAGAGATTAATTAATTTTTAGAATATATTTATTTAGTTCAGACAATGCAATTGTATATTTGATTGTGGGAACAGATTTTTAATGATTGCATTATGGAACTTGGAGAAATTACTCTGTGGAATCTGTAGTTTATTGCAGTGTTATTAATTTTGGTTTGTGTTATTTGGAAGGAAAGTATATATAAATATATTCGGTCACGTGCCTGTTACGATATTAACCTGAATATTATTATTTATAGTTTTTCACGGTTCGTTGGATAAATTACTCTAATTTGATAAAGAATATTTTAACTGTAATAAGAAACAGTTAATGATAATAATTAAGTAGATAAAGTCAATCAACGCAACTTACAACTTAGCATAATCACTGGCTCTTGTTAATAAATCCCATATGCGGAACATTTTCCAACTCCTCCTCGCATGATGTATGTGAACTAATTTTGGGAGTGAAGCTCGAATCTCTGATAAACAGTTCCTGCAGCTGAATGGGGAAAATACTGATGTATTTGCTTTATTCCGGGCCCCTTGTTATCCCGTTCTTATAATAACTGACCCTTCAGAGAGCGTGCATTGAAATTCGAAATAGGGACCCTGATGATGGCAAAACGTCTGTTTGTCCAAGCCCCGAAAGGTTTGACAATATGGATCTATAGATGGGAATATGAATTATTTGTACAGTTAGATGCTGTAAACACAATATCTATTAATGATTATGTAATATACATAATATTGGGTTATTTAATTATAGGCATATTTCTTAGATTTTTAATTGAAATTAATGTTTAAATTTAAAGAAATCATTGCCATAATAATGTTCAAGGTGAAGCTAACGCGTAGGGGCAAAGATCTTAATGTATTTTCTATGGGCCCCTGTAAAAAGGTTGACCCGCAATACACCCGTGTATGCAATATAATTTATTTAATAACTTTTGTTATTTCTGTCCGATTTTGACGTTTTTTGGCTCATTTTGTAGCCCTAAATTATCCTTAATCAGCTATTATATAATATTTAAATTAATTTTAATTAAAATTCGTTAAAATTAATATTTCATCTATTTTATTAACATACTTTTAGAAGTCCATTAGCCAGTCTGATTTTGACGTTTTTTTAGCTCATTTTGTAGCCCTAAATTATCTTTATTCAACTGTTATACAGTATTTTAATTAATTTTAATTAAAATTCGTCAAAATTAATATTTTATCTATTTTATAAACATACTAGGAGAAGTCTTTTAGCAAGTCTGATTTTGACGTTTTTTAGCTCATTTTGTAGCCTTAAATTACCTTTATCCAACTATTATACAGTATTTTAATTAATTTTAATTAAAATTCGTCAAAATTAATATTTCATCTTTTTAATAAACGTGGAAGAAGAATTATTGTCGAACTATAGCAGCCAAAACGTTATAGTTTTAAAACGCTTAACTATAAAGAAGGCATCTCGCCAGAACGTTTTGGTTACGTTTCTGGCCGCCATTTTCCAAAATGGCCGCCAAAATCTGTTATGTACATGTCTAGTGAAGATCCTTAATCAATTTAAAATCGGTATACTGATCGATCATGAATAAGGCAAGTCTTTTAAATTTGTACATACATAAACATAGACCTATTACAATTTGGTAACGTTAACATTTAAATAATTTAAGTTGTTTCCTTCATTGTGTAAATATATCTCTCAATATAATTCAACTGTTTATTTGTGTACGAAGAATATATAGGCCTATACTGTATATATAAAAGTTCAATAATATAATCCCACGAGTGGAATCAAGTTAGTATAATAGATAATTTGGGTGATCAACAAGGGGAAATTTAAATATTTAAACCCATTTTCTACGAGTGAACTCGATCATCTTCCCGCATGCTTAGAACGAATATTCGAACCGGATTTCGTATTCTACTCAGGCTGGGTAAGAGAGAAAAGGTGCATATACTATAAACAGAAGTAACAATATTAAAATAAGTTTGACAATCATCACTTAGTTTAGTAAGGAAGATTTGTTTAGAGAGATGCGTAATTTTCAGGCTAGGAGAATTCATACCATTTACACCGCAGGAGTAGAGGCTACTTGGAGGACAATAATGCAGACTATACTTTGTTAGGCTACAAGTAGACTGGAATCCTTGAGTAAATTGTATGAATCCTCCTATCCTATATATAATATACACTTCATGGAGTTGTCACACTTAGTATGAATATTCTAATTTTAAATTATCCTAAAAATATTTCACCATGGTATTCGAATGCGATTGAAAGGTAATTGGCAGAAATCGTGTTTTACTTTTAATAACACCTTCATTAACGTATACTTAATTGAGGGCCATACGTAATTAGGCTATCAACACCTGAGTTTCTGTAATAATTTTTTAAATAATAATAATAATTATAATTTATTTGCAGTTTGGGCTAGATACATTTCACTCAAAATATTTCACTTTATCTTTTGAAGAAGGTATTATCTCCTCAATGAAGAAATTGAATAAATTCATGCGCTAGGAGAGCGTCAAATCACAATAGAGAGAATAGGAGAAAAGGAGATGCTTTTAAATTAATTTTAGTATACTCGCGTATGCCTTACTGCCTATACCCTCTTTGGGAGAATGCAGAGTGGTTATGGGCCTAGTTGCTATGAATATAAAACGGATAAGGACCGATCTATTACGATGATTTATCGTGTCATCAGCGAGTATGTTATAGTATAGATATATTCAAACACTCTCTCTCTCTCCAAAAGGTCGGGAATCGTATATACATATTCTCTTCCCTTTTGTAAAACTTTCACTCCCCTAATTTGCATAATATATCGTAGTCTTTTGTCATACGTTATTATAGCAAGGTCGTAGCTTATGCCGTGCCCTGGCGATAACGCTCTTATAGAATTAATCTTTTAATCCTATATTTTACTAAAGTACCCCTTATTCCATTGTATACCGTGCGGAGTTTTCACCTATTTTCATAATGGTCGTGTGTCATTGGAAATTCGGAATTTGCGCTAAATTCCTTTGTTAAATCAGAGGTTAGGCCTAGTAAATGGATAATGAAATGACCCATCGATTAGATTCATTAAATGAACGGAATTAACAAAACTTATACATAAAATATGTTGTTTATCTACAAATAAAACCTCTGATATACAGACTGATAACAAACGTCCAGGTCATCAAATAGCTTTACGTGTAGAAGGATGAAAATTTGCAGGATGTTTATCTTAAGAAGTAAGCTTTTTTTGTATCGGACGCCATCTTGAATGAAATGGCGTCCATAAATGTAAACAAACCTTTTTTATGGAATAACCTCTGTTCATTTCAGCAGATTTCACTTATAATAAGTGCATATAAATGGGCTATGTAATGATTTTTGGGTTTATATTTGCCGCCATCTTTTAAAATGGTTGCCGATAGTTTTATATAAAGTTGATAGATTAAAGTTGAAGTGCTAAGCCTAAAGCGATTTATTTTTTTTGGGGGGGGGGGGATAAAACTCCCGCCATTAGCAACGCTTGACAGCATCAGCGCATGCGCTTTCATTTTCTCGTTCTCTAATTGGTTAAGAGTAAAATAAAAGTTTTAATCTTATATGAAATTAATGGTTAAAAACTTAAAATTTATTTTAATAAGTTTTTTAAGTGACTTTACTGTTAAATTTAGTTTCAGTATGATTTTAGTGTTATTATACCAGTCAAACTGTGAGGGAAAAACAACTAACCCTCTCTTCAACGCCCACAACTTCTAGTACAAACGTAGGGTAAATTTCTTCTACTCATTATGAAAGTTTAAATTTAAATACTGATTAAAGTGTACCGTACAGTCTATACATATTTAAGAAAGGGGCATATTTTGTAAGGTTAAAGCTATATAGGTATATATACTGACTGGATTGATGAATGCATACGTTTGAAGGCGCGTGTCAGTACTACCCCGTATCACCTGTAGGAAAAACGGGTGAACGCCTGCAATTATTTAACTCGGTGGGGTTGACCGGGTGCATGCTATTATTATTATTGTCTGTCACCCTGTCGAACCGTATATACGTTGAGAGTGCGGCCCTTTGTCACCCCTTAGCGTGTTACAATCAAATTCGACTTATTCCCAGGCTCTTAGGCGACTGACCCCAGCTATTTTAGAATGACTATAATTAGGTTTTTGGGGTTTATATCACGTGCAATTAAATCCGGGTATTTAGATAAATGGAAATACGCTTAGGTAGTAGTCCATTTATGTTTTGGTTTATACTGCGCATGCTTTTGTTTAGTTTTGAAGCGCTGTATATAGTAAAAGGAAGTGACGTTTTAGAATTTGTTTTTGTTAATTAGTTCAAAGAGCGTGGCATAAACGAACTATGCGTGTATTAATAGAGCCTTTTTGCTCAACAGGAGCGCCGCATGCAGTATCGTCTACTTGAGATAGGGTTAAGAACAGTGATTGGTGTGTGGATCCAAAGACGATTGATAGGTCTTGAACGTTGCCAGTCCACCAAATTTGGTCCGTATAGAGAGCTTTCAGTTGGAGGGAGGAGCCGAGTCTCGTGACATAATTTACGCTGCCATATTGGTGGGTTTAAAGCGGGAATGAAGCTGAGACCACCCAATATGGCTACCATAACAGAGGTAAGACCTGGGAGGGTGTGACGTATGAAATCTCTCTATTGTTTGAAGCTATATATAACATGTTGTCCACAGTCAATGTTAAAAGAAACATTCTATTGGACGGCTCTAGCACCAATTGTCTGATTTTTTTTTTTCAACACACAATATTCACTTAATTGTTCATAAATTTTTTAATGTTATTCGTCAATAGAATTATATTTCATGCAATATTTATCATTTTATACGAGTTTTCAAATGATAAAGAAAACATTCTTATATGACCTTCACTAAACTTAAGCCTATTTATAAGGGTTAAAGAACCGTCACGTGCATTTCTGCACGTGCTTTTAGAATACTTTATTTTTTATCGTGTTTCTTTTCTTACAAGTGATCAAGGTATATACTGTACGCATGCTGCACGTGTGGTTGGTGACCATAAAGCTACAGACCCTTTACCTTTGAGGTTTAGTTATACTGTCGGGGACACAACAAAACACAATCGTTTCATCAAAAAAGCGCCCGGGGAATTCATTCCTCCATTTTTGTGTGGTATTTCTATATATCTTTCATTGTATACAATCGTATATACAATTCTTTTCAATACTTTGGCTTCCATATGGGTAGATCTTTTGTAATTCTCCACACTCAGTTTGACGAGTTAACAATTCGTAAAATGGAATGTATTGCGAATAAGAGGGTTTTGTTGGCGATGGAGTTAGGTCTAATATTTTTATACAAAATGCCTTCCCAACCCAACCCAACCGAGCTAGCTAGTGCACCTGCATCGAAGGATTTCAATTCCAAACGAAGGCCAACAGGTATATGCGACACTTCACCTGTTAATAGATAGTGCGCGTTTAAAGGGGCTAGAGAAATTTCCTCCCCCCGTTTTTTAATTATTAACTTAAACCGAGCTTCAGCTAAAGTTACCAGTAATTTGTTAGAGCATCTCCTGCTGCAGATTTTGAACTGAATTGAATAGAACTACAATTAGCTTTTCGGCCTGCAGTTATAGACGCGGAACATTGATATGTACGTGGACCCAAAGATTAATAGGTCTTCAACGTTATCAGTCCACCCAAACCCTTTTGTTTATAGCCATATCTAAAGTCTTTGTTGTCCGACTTAAGAAAACAAGGTGGTCAAACACCAGACTCAATTAACCCCCGGACTTTTGATGTGCAAGGTTTTTAATGCAACTCATTTTCATAATGGTGCTAAAATAGCATCATCATTACAAAACAAATGTTTATTAGTCAACAGTCGTATTTAAAAAAGACACGCAGCTTTCTAAGTCGCTCTTGCTTGACGAGATCCGCTCAGAAATAATAATAAAGAAAAAATCAACAAAAAACGGGCGCGTTTTTAAACGAGACTAACTTCACGCGTTGCTTATTTACTCGACTATTTCTCTTCTAGTTTCATTTATTTGAGATCTCGGGACCCAGTTCGTTTCTCTCTTTCTCCCTCGCTCTCTCGCTCTCTCTCACTGGCAGAATAGTTTGTATGTTTAGTCTCGTCAGCTCTCCCCTTCTCCCTCCTCGTAACGCTTATATTTACCCAAAAACGAGGAGAAAAATCCTTAGAACAAACTTTTAGAAACGAACGAGGGTCCCCTATATTTTATGAAAGAATTTCGCTAGGCCTTGCCTCGTCTTCTTGTCCCGCCGCCAAAAATTTTTCTCTTCGTCCCCTCCCATTTTTCGTGTTTACCACTGAACGCGTTATACTTCATCTCTCGGAGAGCTTCACAAATTGTTTTATTATTTAATGTTGGACAACGTCAAAACTGTTGTTACAATAAAATATAGACAAACGAAGCCGAGTAAACTTGGTAAAGAAGCTTTTGAGCAAATATTAACTGTGTGGACTGACTGCATGACGACGCGCGACAGACACTCTCTCTGTGCACTCTATAGTGAAGAACGCTAACGATGCGCTGCTCAGTTTTGTTTAAGTTTTTATTTTCTTTTTTTTTAGAGTGCTCTAATTCGGCCCCCCAAAAAAGGATATGAGATTTGCTTTATACGCACTTAAACGAATTAACTTAATTGTTTATCTTTTTCAAGAGTTGTTTATAAGTATAGACAGAGGTTAATGGCGAATGATGCAGCGATAAGTTTTCTAGTGTAAACTGCATGCTATTCAATACCAGCATACAAAGACATATTTTTAGATAGTTTGTAGACAAGTGTTGCCAGTCATTTGTGACGTGTGCAATTCAACGGCGCTATCTACAACAGACCGAGAAGCTTGTAGTGTTCTGTTTCGATTCAGTAGCGATCATTCAGTTCCAAATCTGCATACAGGAGATACCCTAATAACAAATTTCTGGCAACCCTGAAGCGCATGCGGTTAAAGTTATGAAACGGAGGACGAAATTTGTCAGAGCATATTGTGGTTTTGAAAGTGAATGTTCTGAATAGAACAGAACTACAATCTTCTCGGTCTGTTGTAGATAGCGGTTGAATTGCACTCGCCTATGACTGGCAACACTTGTCTGCACATGCGCATACCATTTATAACTTGCGGTTTTCTAAAAGTATAGCAAATAATTATTTTGCAACGTTGAAATATTGAGCTAATAATCTTCTAATGGCAACTCCCTATGTTTTTGAAACTCCATGTTAAAGTAAAACCATTCCATAACCGAAACCGACAATCGCTTGACCCTAACCTAATGCGTACCAGGATCCATTTTCCTGTATAGTTTAATAGCCGAAACCAACCAGCCCCCTTGGTAGTTACAAAGCGGGCGGAGAAACTAAATATGACGCGTTATGAATAGCTATCGATAAAAATTACCAAAAAAAATAACCCAAGCTATATAACGACACTCGAAAAATATATATATATATAGTGTATTGTAAACGACCATAACACTCTCCCACAGACTATATCTATTCCATTGGGGCGTAGGATATTGTCTGTTTTGGGAAAAATATCCCACGCTCGCGCTCTCCTGCATGGACTTTAGGCGGGAGAAGATGAAACTCGTGGCGGGCGCGTGCCGTGGCTGGCGGGAATGAATTGGCGCGCTGTCGCTGTGCGTTCAGAGAGAAAATTGCGCGCAACCGTTCGCTTTTCAAGTATACGAGTACAACGCCTGTAATGTTTTTAGATCTAAACAGAACAGAACTATGATGCTTTTTATATTTTCAACCTGCTACCGACGGCACGTGCAACAAATGGTTTGGTTTTAACTCTCCCACCTGTCCCAAGCAACTTTTTGTATATTATAAGGTCGCCTATTTTCTTGTCTATTGTGTATAGTATTGTATAGTTCTTGTGATTATATTGTGACGCATAGGATACGAGGTTAAATTATATTCCTTATACAGTTTTAGTTATATATCACGAATGCCACATGAACTTCTTTTCTATATAAATCGTTCGGGTTAATGATATACCGTTATTTGATTTATTAATCTTTTTTTTTTATTATTTGGGTTCCTTTTTGGTAAAACGGAAGTAAAAAATCTCTGAACTTCCGGAGAGCTTAACGTCGGTGTTGTATTAAGCTCTTTGTGGTTCCGGTAGCGGGAAAACTGACTTTTAACTTTGGGCACATATTATTAATGTTTTTATTAATCCTACATTGAAATATTTATTAATTTTAAATAATTTAAGTAATGATTATTTAATAACGTTTGGGGGGCATTCTTTTTAAACGCCTCTAACTACAAATAACAAAGTAAATAAATTTAAATGCGTCTAATTTCAAACACACCAAGCTGAATCAAAATACTTCTCTCAGAACTCTTAGAGAAAAAAAGATTTATAAAATGTTTTGAAGGAAAGAATTTTTAGTATTTTTCATCTCCTTCAAGAAAAAGGTATATTTCAATCTTGAACTTTAAAAAGTCACGTGGGCCGGTTTTTTTTTCTCTCTCTCTCTCTTTCTTGACTGTCCGTCCAAGAGTAAGAGTCTAGTGAAGCCAAGTCCGGAGGAAAGACTCCACCCTCTTTTGTAAGAGGGGAATGTCCGTAACTCGGCCAAGCTATCCAATCTTATCCAATGGAGAAAACGGAAACCGCCTCTTCCCAATTCCTTCCCATTTCCGCCGTCCCCCCGGCAATTCCCCCCCGTTTTCTGTATTAAGGCTTCTTTCCCCGGCCCCATTTCATATATTATAATACCCCCTCTTTTCTCCCCCTCAAAATTCCCGCCATTTCGTTTTCACATGTAGAAAATTTGGATTCTCTGATTATATGTCTCACCGAGGGGTCAGACACCAATTTCTCCGAACGTTTGGTCCTTTTTTTCATAATCTTAATCTGAATTTTCTATAATTTTATCGATAACTTCTTAATGAAATCGGCGTCTTATCCCTAATTTTTATCGATGACTATACCCAAATTTTATCGATTTATTCCTAAACTTGATGGCCTTCTCCCTATGCTGGATGACCATCTCCCTAATTTGATCGCCTTCTCCCTATAATTTGATCGCCTTCTCCCTATAATTTGATCGCCTTCTCCCTATAATTTGATCGCCTTCTCCCTATAATTTGATCGCCTTCTCCCTATAATTTGATCGCCTTCTCCCTATAATGTGCTCATCGACTCCTTCAAACCGAAATTTTGTTCAACATCCCTATTTATCTTCAATTTCTCCCTATGTTACAAATACAGTCTTAATGTCGAACCCCTCCGTTCTCCTATTCCTTTGAAGTCTCTCCTAGCCTCTCTCTCTCTCCCTCTCTCTTGGAGAAATTCTCGGTGTTTCTGGAGAGCTTCGGGGGAAAGACCACAAAATTCTCGCTCGCTCCTTAGAGTCGAGTCGAGTCAATGAAGGAAGGAAAGAGGGCAAAAGGAGCGCGAGGGAAGATTTTGACTCAAGGCGGGAGTATCTTTAACTAAGATTAATATTATTGCTCTTCCCAAAATCAAGAAGCACTCGCGGCTGATGTAGATTGGATTTAAACAAATCCCACCCCGCTCACCCGGTGCCTTTGATTGTTTACCACTTTATGTATACAGAATATTCGATTCGAATTTATCGTTAGATCCCTCGTATATAGATATATATTTACAGTATACATCTTTAGAATCGACGCTACATGGTTATTCTCGAAAAGATCATTTCCCCGAAGGGGGTTTTAAAGTTATAAGATTGGATACACTTTCGTTTTCGTTTAAAAGTACATATTTGAGAAACTAAATATTATAAAATTCTTAATTAATCCCGGTACAATTTTATTTAGGCTTAAAATAAATAAATATACTATACTGAATGCTTTTTATTAATTTTTAATGCGTTGCTTTTAATTTCAACCCTAGGGAAGTTTCTTTAATTTAAAATTTTAGATATTTATTACAGATATAATAATATTTTTGAAATTTAAAAAGTGTAATTTATTGAGGTCATCCTGCAATTAATCTTTAATTAATATTATTATAATTGCCTTTATATTAAGGATGGTTTTTAGGTGCTGTAAGAACGAGGCTTAATTGTCAGGACTCCAAAATTTTCTCCATGCTTTATCGAAGATCCCCTTAAATGTGAAAAAAAGGAACTATAACGTACAAGTAGTTCTGATTATAAAAAAATGGTCACACGCGATATCATAAAAATTGACACAAAAGTTTCATTCGTATAGCATATTTCTCCTCCCCCTGCTGCCTATACTGTAATCGGCTCTGGACGATTTTTGCTTCTATACGAGTTGATTTGGAACAGCGGAAGGCGGGAACCTTAACGGAGCTCCCTTTGAATTTAAACGAGATGTTAGCGTGCAACGCATGCTCCTCTTTCTATAGTTCGTGCGTTTAGGCTTAGCAATAATATTTCCTTCCATTATGTTAGAGAAGTTAAGAAATATCCTTCGTGAATTTTCTTACAATTAGAAACGTTGGGCTTGAGCATGCGAGTAATGTTGGGCTGAAGTATGCATGCGTGTAATGTTGGGCTGAATTATGCATGCGTGTAATGTTGGGCTGAAGTATGCATGCGTGTAATGTTGGGCTTCAGCATGCATGCACGAAACGTTGGGCTTCAGCATGCCTGCACGAAACGTTGGGCTTCAGCATGCCTGCACGAAACGTTGGGCTTCAGCATGCCTGCACGAAACGTTGGGCTTCAGCATGCCTGCACGAAACGTTGGGCTTCAGCATGCCTGCACGAAACGTTGGGCTTCAGCACGCCTGCACGAAACGTTGGGCTTCAGCATGCCTGCACGAAACGTTGGGCTTCAGCATGCCTGCACGAAACGTTGGGCTTCAGCACGCCTGCACGAAACGTTGGGCTTCAGCACGCCTGCACGAAACGTCGGGCTTGAGCAGGCCTGCACGAAACGTTGGGCTTACGTATGCCTGCACGAAACGTCGGGCTGAAGTATGCATCCACGAAACGTCGGGATTACGTATGCCTGCACGAAACGTCGGGATTACGTATGCCTGCACGAAACGTCGGGATTACGTATGCCTGCACGAAACGTCGGGCTTACGTATGCCTGCACGAAACGTTGGGCTTACGTATGCCTGCACGAAACGTTGGGCTTACGTATGCCTGCACGAAACGTTGGGCTTACGTATGCCTGCACGAAACGTTGGGCTTACGTATGCCTGCACGAAACGTTGGGCTTACGTATGCCTGCACGAAACGTTGGGCTTACGTATGCCTGCACGAAACGTTGGGCTTACGTATGCCTGCACGAAACGTTGGGCTTACGTATGCCTGCACGAAACGTTGGGCTTGAGCATGCCTGCACGAAACGTGCAGTGTTTAACCTCTCTAATGATTTCTCCTTTACTTTATGAAGCAGCGACGAGAATTAAGGAACAAAATCAAAATTACTTTTCTAACGATTCCGAAAATAAACATTCAATCTCGTGAAATAAAGTTTCAAAAAGCAATATATGGAAAAAGGGTATATTATCTAGACCATTAACTAAAGGATTAAATGGATGATTGGATCGTTTATAGCTTTGCAAAATATCAAGGTTAAATATCTTTCAGGCTTAGAAATGTACCTGATAGTTGTAAACAAATACGTTTTCAAAACCTCGTTGCCTAAGTTATAAGTTAACATGCACTCCTATTGTTGTGTAAACGTTAAGCCGAATCATTATTGTTCCCAAGTTAATAGCACTTGATCGTATGATGCGGTTTTCGTAAACAAACATTTGAGTTCTAATTTTTATCGTTAACCGGAAACGTTTCTGAACTAACCATTAAATGACACTCGTTTGAAATTGCGTGTTGATAAGTTAGGCCTAAATTTTTAGGCTTAACGAATAACGTTTGAAATATTCTTTAGGTGTTATATTTAGGCTTAAGTGAAACCGTTTCGCAACCATTATATAACACTAGTTTGAAGTTGAAAGTCGTTATTTGTTCAAATATTAATATGTTTATAGACCTAATTTTTAGGTCTAATCATTCATCTGTATTTCAAAGTCTTTAGTCCCTTACTATATGTATACTTAAACTAATTTTTAGGCTTAACTGCAAGCAGAACTGTAATTGGGTCTTGTCAATACGAGCATCGCTCCATGCACCCCCTGTCACCATTCTGGCATTGTTTTTTTTCAGCCCCTTTTCTGACCCCATCTTGGTATCTTTAATCTTTTCAATCGTGAGTTGAAGCTAGATTGAGGTTGCGTGACGTAGTTACTCCAAGTCCCTATTTAAAATTTGTGAGTGAAGAAAAATTCAAAATTTTGTTTTGAATTGAAATTAGACTTAAAATTTAGGCTTAGCCATGTTCTTAAAACACACATTTTTCTCCTTTACTATGTATGTTTACTCCAAATATTATTGACTTAGGCCTAATTTTGAGGCTAAACAACAACTGTAAGAGAAGAATTTAGAATTCTTAATTTTTTTCTTTTGAATTAGGCTTAACCGAGTTCTTTAAACCCACATTTTTGTTACTCTTTAACTTGTTTATAGTTACATTCTAAAAACGGAACAGTCGTTAAACCGCGACGTACGTTTGGGAATTCAATTTACGATACAAACATACATTCTCATATTTTTCTATTTTCTCTAAATTAGTTTGTTTTGGCTGCATGCCTTCATTTTTCTCTTAGCATGCCTAGGCCTAACAAAAAAAAAAACATCATACCAATCTTCTAAAACGTGTAAAACTCCCAGAGAGTCAAAAAACTCATTATACAGCAGCGACGAATGCATTTCCACACTCCCAAGATGTATGTATGTAGGCTGAGAGAAAGATTTCAACTTGTTCGATCATATACTTAGGAAGTTTGAGATGGCTTTTTACGTATTTAAATGGAAAATCGTTTTATTATAAAATTTTTTTCTTCTTTCCTGAATATATCGTTAAAAACAGGCGGTGGTATTTTTTTTATAAGGAAACTAGACCCTCTTCCTTAAAAAATACACTGAGAATTCTTAAGGAATTTCTTTGTACCAAAGATTTTTAAGGAAAAGAAGAAAAAAAAATCGGTTTGTCAAGCAAATATTTGATCTCTTCCGCCATGATATAAGGGTACTACTTCTTCTAAACTTAACCGTCTTTAAAGGGAGGGATTAAAATTAAATTAACTTAAATTTGTTTGTTATTAAAAAAAGTAATATGGATATAATTGTCTAAGAAGTATTTGCAAAAACATAGTAATTAGTTTTAATTGTAAATAATGTAGACAAAGGTATCTAGGTCTATTTGTTATATACATTCACCATCCCTTTTTATTCTAAAAACCTTAAAAGGAAAGGTTGAACTGAACGGTTCATTTCTATTTTAGAGGGTATATATTGAAGAGGGTCACATGCAGGTTGGTTGGGCTAAAGAATTTTCTAACGTTTTGTTAAAAGAAAGGTTAAGCCTTGGTCTAATAGAAACCTACACGGTTTGTTTGTACAGGACGGAGGAGCTCCCCCTTCTCTTCATTAGACTAAAAGCTTTTAGAAGTAATACGCCTCGATTGCCAGCGGAGAAAACTAAATTCTTTTTCGCTTTTCTGATTTTTCTTCCCGCGCTTTCGGTGATAAGTTCTGGTTGGTTCATTTTGTAAGGGGCCTACTACAAGGCCTAACGGTCTTATTGTTTTTTCGATGGTAATTAGGCTTAATATTATGCGACCAAGCAAGGCAGGCTTAATTTTAGGCCTAGTAGTACATGTTTAAACACCTAAGACTAACGATCTTATTGTTTTCGCTGTGGAGTTACAATTAGGCTTAACATTAAGCCACCAAGCAAGTCAGGCTTAATTTTAGGCCTAGTAGTACGTGGTTTAAAGAGCTAAGCCTAACGATCTTATTGTTTTCGCTGTGCAGTTACAATTAGGCTTAACATTAAGCCACCAAGCAAGTCAGGCTTAATTTTAGGCCTAGTAGTACATGGTTTAAACAGCAAAGCCTATAGTGATATTATTGTTTTTGCTGTAGAATGGCAATTAGGCTTAACATTATGCCTTGGTAGTATAAAATTCTAACCTAACTGTACGCATAGGATCCACTCAATTTACTCAATCTTCTTCAATATTTTATCAAATGATCGACACACAGTTCCAATATTCACTATACGCACTTTCGATAAAAAAAGGAAAAATTTCATATCCTGGTTTCTTAAGAAATTTCTTTGTACCAAAGATTTTAAGTAAAAAAACAAAAAGAAAAAAATGGAAAGGAAATCGGTTTGTCAAGCAAATATTTGATATCTTGATATATTCCGCCATTATATAAGACTTAATAAGTCTTCTTCTAAACTTAAGTTTAACCAGGGGGGGGGGCGAATTTAATTCATATTTTTACAAAGAATTGAAAAAAAAAGAAAGAATAAGGCATAACTTTTTTAATATAAAAACGTTTCTCAAATATCAATTAGTGTAATTAATTCTTGAATATTTTATACATCGGTAGAGAAGAAAAATTGTAGAAAGAATGCCACTTATATAAAACCAATGTAAATGCACTTGAATATGGAACAGGATTTCTTTGTAAAGGTCCTCGATATCTAAAAGAAAGCCGACTCGAATTGGCTGGTCCCAAGTACCCAGTATTTTTTTTTATTTCTTTCTACCTGGAAATTTGTGTTTGCTTAGCTATTATTCTATTATTGACTTCGTGTGTGGTCTTTCGGCATTTTACTCTATTGTTCACTGCGCAGCGGATCCCCTTTTTCTTATTTTATTTTTTATTTTTTTGTCTTACAATTCTCCTTATTGGTTGTTTATTAAAGAGGTTTAACCGAAAATATAGTAGACAAACGTTATCAAATGCTAAGCCCCCGGTTCTGTGCAAGGTAAAATTTTCTAGATGGAGGAAGGAGGTAGGTGAGCTGGAGTAGTAAGCTCCATGTTTATACGGTAGCCTCGGTACCCCCATCTATGAAACGCCCACGAAGTCCTCCTCAGTATCCTCGGTGGGCGTTTTGGTATGATAACGTTGACGATGCCCCCTGTGTCTTAAAAATGGAAACTAATTCGGGAGAACTAGCTTTTATTTTTAAATGGCGCTAGGCGGTAGCACTTAACAATCCCATATACTGCACATGGCCCAAGAACATTTCTACTCCGTCTCACTTCTCTCCTTGTAGCTTAAATCATTCATAGCTGGTAAAAATGCTAGAACCGATAACTAATAATTGTCAAATTTGCATGAATAATTAAAATTTCAATTTGCTTTTTAACTAACAAGCCTGGGGCTCAGACATTACCCCTGTGCCCTGAAATATTCCATCCCTGTTAGACAAGCAAAGCTTTTAGTAAAATGATTGTAGAAATCAATCCTTGCTTGTCTGTTTGTTAATTAAAAGCTTGTAGTTAATTAAACATGGGCATTTGAGAATTATTAGTTATCTGTTATAGCATGAATGATTTAAGCCTTTGAATTAGTAGTCCTAATAAATGCAGGGTCGTGTAATCTTGGGTAAGTTTCTTCCCATAATTCTTTGCGAAAATAATTAATTTCCCTAAAATGTTGAAATTATCTTCCCAAACATTACTTTGGATTAATATCCTTTTTGTTAAAAAAAACCTCTCCAATTCTTTTTCACACTAAGTTATAATGCTAGTTCAAACATATCAACGCCTGTTTTTAAGAATAATAGATGGGTAATTTATGGTTTTATTATTTGGTGTTTTTTTTTGTTCTAAAAGTACGCCCTAAATGAAGTCAGCACTTTATTAATGGCCGAAACATAAATTTATCAACAAATTCAATTATTGGTATTACGTATTTTATTTATTTAACAGTAAATAATGAATTTCGGAATTTTGCCCCTGGAAACACTGGAAGCTGGCTTCACCCTAAACAGCGGTGTGCAGCTAGTGGAACACTTTTAAAGGGGCTCGTTGGAAATACATTACGACGTTACCATAGGTGGAAACAATGTGGTCAAAACCAGTATGAAGTCGTAAAAAGGCTTATTTTCAGAGAAGTCAGGTTCTACTACATCAAAACCAGTATGAAGTCGTAAAAAGGCTTATTTTCAGAGAAGTCAGGTTCTACTACATCTTTAAGCCTAATTTTACTGATAAACAGTTACGCTTAGTGTGTGCTCTTAAGCCTAATTTTACTGATAAACAGTTAGGCTTAGTGTGTGCTCTTAAGCTTAATTTTATAGAATGGAAAGGTCTATATTTTTCAAGCCTAACTCTAATCATTTAGGCTTAATGTAATGACTTAAGCTTAATTTTACTGGATGGAAAGGTCTATATTTTTTTAAGTCTAATTCTAATCATTAAGGCTTAATGTAATGACTTAAGCTTAATTTTACTGGATGGAAAGGTCTATATTTTTTAAGTCTAATTCTAATCATTAAGGCTTAATGTAATGACTTAAGCCTAATGTTAATGAATGAGAGAAAGGCGTACTAAATATTTCAAGCCTATTTCTACTGATAAACGCTTAAGAACTTAAGCCTAATTTTTTTTTTATCGGAAAGGCGATGAAGGTCTTCCTATATTTTTATAAATGTATACTTTCCTTTAAAACGATAAAATATTTTAAGCTAGGCTAAGGAACGTGTTAAAACCCTTTCTCGTTAGATTATAGCAAGGCAGCGAGCGTTTAATGGGAGAAAAGCTTCCGCAACAAAAGCAGCACGAGGGGGCAAAGGTTATCCAGTTTATCCACGCTCTTCTAAGCTTTATTTTTATAAAAGTATCGATATCTAAAAGAGAGCTAGGGAACTAGCTAGAAAGCGTCCGGAGTGGCAGTGGAGTTAGGCTTAACATTTGTAAGAGGGGGGGGAGAAAGTAGAGAGAGAGAGAAGATAGAGAGACCACAACTAATTAATTTGGCGCTCTTTCGCTCTTCGCTGGGGATTACAGAGAGAGGGGACTGAAGGAATACCGCCTGATTCGGGGAGATTTGTAGGTGGCTATACGCTGAATCGCTGGAAGCGGGAAAACTAGGAGAACGGTTGCGTCATTAACTATATTTCCACCCTCTCTTCCTCCTATAAATTCCCTCTGGTGGGAAACAAAGGTTGCCTACAGTATGAACGCAAAGTTTTGAAATTAACAGAGGATCCAAACTTAGCTGTGAGCCACGAACGAGAGCTGAAAATGCGTGCGTGAACGTTGCGCTCCTACTAGGCTAGAGAGAGGCCCTTCTCCTCGAACTAAGGCTGCCCAGCGCGCCTATTTTCCTCTCTTTCTCTCTCGTCGTTGTTGACATTACTGTCATCGGCCGATGTAGATTGGATTTTGCCAAACTGCCTCGCGGATCTGAGCCGAAAAGTTTGACGCTCCGAGCCCCGGGGCTATGACGGATAAATCGAGCAAAGTCTTTCCCTCCCAGCAGAGACATTTTATGGATAGGGAGGATAGAGGCTGAGGACGTCGCTAACTCTCTCTCCCTCTCTTACTCCCCTCTTCCAGAAATTATTGTTCTCTTTCCTCGCTTTTCTAATAAACGAAGATTCGCGTGTGCTTTTCTTCCTCCCGACTCCTGTCTCTTTATATATATATTTTTTCCTAGAATTTCGTCGTTGCCAATTTTGGTGACATGCTTGCCAAAGAATCTAGTGATGTTGAAACTTGGTACTACAAAAGAAGAAGGGCTTTTCTAAGCCTAGATCCCCATTGAACTTAGTATTTTTTTATTATGGGTCGATGAGTTTCTTAACTTTGTTGCCAAAATCTGATTACTCTTATTTTGTTTCTGGCATACTTGGCGATGTGTTTTTATATGTCTGGGTTAGGGTTATGTTACGGTGTTGAATTATTTTACTATCAGGTGAGTACGAATCGATTGACATAGATAAATTACGCTTGGCGGAAGAGGAACCGTAGAAAGTTTGTTTTAGCAAAGAATCAGAAGAAAATAGGGCTCAGAAAATGTTACGCTCAGGTTTTAGTCTCCCTGTCGCTTACTTCATATTTGTAACGTAATCTTCTGTGTACGTGTAAAGTTAAATAAAAAGGAAATACTTCCTTACTTGTATGTGTAATAAATTATTTCAGCAATACCTCGAACTATTTTTTATTTGGGTTCTTAAAATTTTCAAAATAAACCGCGAAAAAATGCACGTGTACCGTCTTAACGATGAAATATATTTTTCTCTAGAAGCTTGTCTCTATTGCGCATGCCTGACTTGCCTGTGTGGTTGCTAGAGATTGCATCACTGGAAGGTGTGACGTCATGTTTTCAACAAGCAGAGATCAAAATTCTCCATGAAGGACGCCGGGTTTTTCGATTTAATTCGACTTTTCCTCTTAAATTAATTTTAATAAGTCCCGTAACTATTTCGTCAAGATACGACTTAGTTTTTTAAAGGAAATTTTACAGTCTAGAAGCGTCGATAAAAAGATTAAAGTTGCTGAAGTACTACAAACAGATAAGTGTAAGCCTAAAAATTTTCTTTGTTCGGAAATTTCCAGTTTATATATTCTAAAGTCTAAAGCACCCCAAATTTGGGTAAATAATTTTCATCGCATGAATGGTTCGTATTCTATAGCGCGCAAGAATTCTTGACTGTTGCCCTACGCCTCTTTTTAAAGTCCTATTTTTGATATTTTTCTCTATCTTTCTTATTACTATCTAGGATATGATAGCGTACCATAGACCTCGTGAAAAAAACTAGACTGCTACTTCGTACATTTCCCCAAACGTTAAAAACTTTTTTGAGCTTGTGCCAATGCCAAACATTACGTAAACATCTGATTGTCAAGCTTTGAACGGAGTTTATCTTGGTTTAAGAGACTTACTAGTTCGCTAGTGATGATCCTGACGCAGCTAGCTTGTTGATAAGGGTTTTGCCCGAGATATCATGAAGAAGTATATTGCCTGGGATGTATTCCATTTGTCGTTGATATTAAGTTTGCTTCGATTGTATCCGGAGCTATATAGAAGTTCTTCGCTACAAAATTTAGAACCATTAGGCAGAGAAGAAATTCTAGGTCCAAGTTCAGCGTACACTCAAACCAATTTTCATCATAATTTAAACAATCGTCTACACGGGTATATTCATCCGAAAAACTTTGATGACTCCGTGGCTAGGACTTTGTTCATCAACGACCTTAATTCCCTAATCAATCGGCCTCATTGGGAAGTCAATCCGCAGCAAAATAATATCTTCGCTTACATCTTAAATGATCAGCTACCAGTAAGTAGCGTTGGTGATCAAACAACTAACAATAATAGAACTACCCTAAATGTTGGTGACAACGCGCTTGTGACAAATCAAAGTGATTCCCGTGAAAATTCTGAAGAATCTGAACTAACTCAAGAAGAAATGGATCTCATAGAGATTTTGTGGAAACAAGATATTGATTTAGGTATCTCCAGGGATGTTTTTGACGGTACCTGGCAACCCGAAAAGTCCCAACAAGAACTTTATAAGGAAAACTCTATTAAAAAGGGGAGTGAGAATGTTACCATCGAGGAAAAGGAAACTTTCCCTAACCCTTGGGATGGTATAGCTTACAGCATAGACTCTGAAACTGGAGAACATATAATATTGCAACAATCCAATGATACCACATCAACGCAAAAACCTTTTCAAGAAGTTCCAAGTGATAATTACGATGACATCACTTTAGAAGAAGCCCTCCAGTTTTTTGAAAATGATATTTCCAAACCTGTTGAAGACAACGCTAGTGTGTCGTCAGAAAGTTTTTCGCAGAGAGTTGTAAGCCCTGATGACTTTGATCAGTCCTTCTACCCGCAAACACTGAAGGTTGAGGATAATACAGCAGCCACTGTATCTTTGGACGAACTTCCTCCCATTCCATTGAGCATTGACGCTTTTGACCTATCCTTGGAAGATGTATCTACACCCCTTCTTGATCAACTTCAAGAAATATCTGACTTGGCAATGGAGGCTCGTGCTCTTAATGCCAGTCACAGACCTTCCTGGCCTTTACCATCGCATAATGACAATTATAATAACGAGACTGTTAATACTTACGGAATGGGAGCGGCTTCAAATATTAATTACACCCAAGCACTCTTACAAAATTCAACTTTACCACCACCCATGGATAATACCACCAACACCAACGATTTATTGGATCAGTTTTTATTATCCTTGATGACGGATGATCCTGGTCCATCCGATCCCGAACCTTCTTTGTCAATGGATGAAGTTTACGATATTCCTAGTAAGAATGTATCACGTTCTTTCTGTAAAAAGTAAAACTAACCAACCATATGTTAACCTTTATTAGTTGATTTACTACGAGAAAACTACACTAATGTCAATGACTACTTATCCATTCTTAACGGAGACATTGATCTTATGGATGAAGACGTTTTACCAGTTATTCCCAAGGAAGATGATGACGATGATGTTGAACTTATTGATCAGAAAAATTCCACCCTAACTAATCAAGCTCAAGCAGCCGCTAATGATTCCGCTGTTTCTTGCTTGGGTTCCGATAACGAAAGTCCAATTCCCGAGAGTGGAATGACTTATCAAGGAATTGAAAGAAATTGGAACTCAAGAACCAACGATGGGGGAACTGGGACGTCCTCTGATTCTTCCGCCAGTTACTCTGGAATGAATTACGGAGCATCTTACAACGAAAAGAAATACAACCCAAGTGGTAAACCTTCTTCATTAGTATTTTAGTGAAATGTATAATCATGGATGTTAAAATTAACAGATGGCAACAGTAACGATTATAGCAGCGATAGTGGATGTGGTAAAAACAATTATCAGCAGTCTGATAGAACCCCTGGAACTTTATACAGATCCTCAACTAGTTTCTTAGAGGGTGCCTCTAACAGTTATCAAAAAGCAGAAACCTCAACATCGAGAAGTTTGAACGCGTTCCTTCATAATCACACTTATCCTACAGAGTACCATAAGTAATTATATCTGTTACTTTCAAGTATTTTCTTTGAATTTTCGAATTACAATTTGGAAATTTCAGCGAGGACTCTTCCAATGATTCACCGCCGTTTGACAGGGACAAGAAAGATAATGAAACCAAATACCGAAGAAAGACAACAACCGAAAGTTTGGATGGAAGTGAAGGCTACTATAGCAGCAGAGATGAGAAACGCGCTCGGGATCTAAACTTACCATTAACTGCCATAGAAATAACTACATTACCAATTGACGAATTCAATGAGAGACTTTCAAAGTACGAGTTAACTGACGAACAGTTAACATTGATCAGGGATATCAGACGTAGAGGCAAAAACAAGATTGCAGCTCAAAATTGCCGTAAGTTTGAAAACAGGAATTTAATTGATCTTTTATAATTAGCCTTATTCCTGATCAGCGCCACCTACCCATAGCGGCGACTTTGAGAACTACTGTAATCGGCAAGCCAACCAGATGTCGCTAAAATCTGGTGACGTCATTTTTGGTAAGACCCCGAGAGTGCCCGTCAGTGACGTCACCAGATTTTAGCGACATTTGATTGGCTTTCCGATTACAGTAGTTCTCAAAGTCACCGCTATGGGTAGGTGGCGCTGATCAGGAATAAGGCTAATTATAATCCGTTAATTTATAAGAGAGTGGTTAACGTTCTTTTTAAGGCAAAAGGAAAATGGATCAAATTTTTGAGTTACAACAAACATTGGAAGATCTCGAACTAGAAAGGGAGAAATTAACCAATGAACAATCGTTTGTATCAAGAAGACGGGATTTCTTGCAAACGAAATTTAATAAATTGTACAGATATATCTGCGACATGAGTCCGGGACCTCCTGATCCTCCGGGATATTTTCCAAATCAATCTTCAGAAGGACGCCGTCCAACCAATAACTTTCCCATGGTAAATAATTCCACTAGTTTCAGTAACCACCATGAAAATGCAGCCGAGAATAACTCTCACGGAGGAGCTAGAGTTAAAAGAAAAATTAACAAAAATAACTAATATAAACTGTTATTTGTAACCGTTACGGTTAAAAAAAACAAGCTACAGAGACTTACGTAACAACATAAAGGAGATAACATAATTTTAACAGTTTCCTCCTCAAACGACCACAAATTTTGGGCGGCTTTGCCTGACTCGAAACATTTTAAATTTAAAGTTTATTTTTAAGTTGGTTTTCTATTCTTGCGCTAAAAATGGAAGCTGGGAAATTATTTTTTGTTGATTGATTTGTTTAAGCACGAATTGTCATATTATTTAAGCGTTTTTCTACCGCTTAAATTGATTTATTTGCAATGCATCAACACGTTAAATAAGAAAACTTATAGTCGCGTGCGTACACTGTTCCGTTAATGGTGTTGGTTATAATAATTATAAATTGTTTTAATATGATGATATATATTAACAATTATAACAAGAGTTACGCAATGTTACGTCGTAACGTCGTACTGTTCCATAAAAGAAACCACTATTAAGTTGGTATTCACTGTTCAGCAAGATTTATATTTTAAAACGGGGTGAGAAAGTAAAAAGAAACCTTGGCGGCAAAATTGACTCATCGGTTGTTAACCTACTAATTTAGTTATTTTTTAAAATAAAAAAACTGCCACCCCAGTAGAAACGTTTTGCTCAGGATTTTTCAAAGGTTTTCATTGTCCTCTATTTTTAATTTGGCTTCCGAAAGAGGACCCACACTTTGTGAAATCTGGCCAAATGCCATTGCCATCTCAAGTTCACGAAACTTTTTCAATGTTAGGTGAAGGTCTACACTTTTTTATTATCGTCTTAAAGGGACTGTAAAGAAGGCATCGGCGCGTGGGTAACAATTATTTGAAATACATCAGAGGCACGTGACCAAGGAGAGGCGTGGTTCAAAGAAACCTAGTTCGTTTTTATTTCGAAAACTACCACTTCATGGAATTGGTGGCGCTGCAATCTCACGAAAAACAAGGACTAGATGTCCAGTTCAACTCCATTAGGAGCCTTTGTATCTTGGCATCACGTGATGTCTTTGACGTATTTCAAATAATTTTTACCCACCCGCCGATGCCTTCTTTGCAGTCCCTTTAAAGAAAGGACTAACAATTGTTTTTTTTTCTTAACCTTCCGACGTAAAGTACTTAAGGAACTTTTAAAAAATACAAATTAACGATTTAAAAGACAAAACTAACAAAAGGGTTTAATTATTATAAATTTATAATAGAAACAATAATTCAACCTATAATTACATGTGATATATTTGGGAATAAGAAAAAATAATAATAATATTATAACAAGCATGTTATCAATCGCCCCACTTTCCTCAACATTAGCACGATATTTTTATACTAATGTTTCATTCATAAAAAAGCTAAAAAAAAAATTAATTAATTAACCATAAAAGAATTTATGGTATTACATTATATATATATATATATAAAAAAATATTAGCTTTATATAAAATGCCAGTTATTGTTTTATTTTGTTGTTTTTTTTTTCTAAAAACGTAATTTTGTTTTGTGGCAAAATGCACAAATTATCATTTTTGTATTTAATAAAAATGTAATCTTGGTGCGTGGGCTAAATAAAACTAAAATTTGAAAAAATCTAATCCAAATGCGGGAGTTTAAATTTTCCCTGCGTGTGAATTCGGAAAGATTATTGGTTGATTTTGACAGGAAGGAAGGCCACGTGGACATATTCTCTATCAGGATTGGTTGGTTGTAATCAGGAAAGCTGTCTGCTAGCTAATCTTGGCGCGAAATAAATTGATAATTTGAGATTACGTAATTTTGTTTTTCGGCAAAATGCACAAATTATCATTTTTGTATTTAATAAAAATGTAATCTTGGTGCGTGGGCTAAATAAAACTAAAATTTGAAAAAATCTAATCCAAATGCGGGATTTTAAATTTTTCCTGCTTGGTGAATTCGGAAAGATTATTGGTTGATTTTGACAGGAAGGAAGGCCACGTGGACATATTCTCTATCAGGATTGGTTGTAATCAGGAAAGCTGTCTGCTAGCTAATCTTGCCGCCAAATTGATAATTTGAGATTTCGAGGAGGTTGTTTCTATTCCAAAGAGTCGTTGTTTGTATTTAAGTATTTATAAATGAGTATCCCAGTTAAACGTCGGAAGAAAGTTGTACAGAAGAATCCCAATCCTTTATTTGAAAAATGGATCACGGAATGGAGGGATGAAGCGGAAAGTAAAGGATGGAAAACTAAATTTGTTTATCAGAAGGTACGTGTTAAGTACTCCCCAATCCATATCTTCCTTGTTGGTTTCTTGACCCTTTATGTAATTTATTGACGTGACAGGCTTTAAAATCTCTGAAAAGTTATCCATTGAAGTTAAAAAATGGAAAAGATGCTAAAATTTTGGAATACTTTGGTAAGCAATAACTTTATCTTTAAAACCAAGTTGTGTTGATTTTTATCGGGTCTCTGACTCTCTGTACTCCATAGGTGATAAAATATGCAAAATGCTTGACGAAAAATTAAAGGAGCACAGGAAAGAACACAATATTAGTGACGAATCTGATGACGAAGAAGAGGATGATGACGTGCTTTCTCAATCACAACCAACTAGTTCTTCTCAAAAATCTACTTCAAACTCCAAAAAACGTTCCGGGACTAAGACAACTAAAACAACTACTTCTCCTGCTAAAACCAATAATGTGAGACAAACTAATCATAATTTTTATTGACATATTAATGTAATTGACATATTAATGTAAAACCCGCTTTAGACGCAGAAGAAAGTTGCCAAACCTAGAATGTACATCCCAACACCTGGAAGTGGACCTTTTGCTATGTTAGTGACGTTATTTTTGGCAGAGGCAAGTATATTTAATAGATTAAGTTATAACAGAAGGGGATAATAGAAGAAGGATGACACTCTGTATCCTCTTAATGCTTTAGTTATGTAACGTCATTCTTCCCAGGCTCACCCTTTTAGTTTGCTTTCCCGCTTATCAAACTCCAGATGGGCATCGCACCGTAAGGTGAATTAAATAGTTGTTTGGCTCTAAATCCCCAGCAATCATCCCACAAACCTTGATTGTCTTGACGTGGGACAAAATGCACAAGTGCGTCTTGCCAAATATTTAAACGCTAATAGAGTAATGATGAGGGAACTATTTACATGGCGTATGTGATTCGGTTTAGTAACCTTGCTCTAAGTGTTCCGATGTTGGGAAGAGTGACCGTTACACTCACCCCGCTTTGTGCTTGTACACTTCTCTCGAAGAAGTATTATATACTTCTGGTTATAATATGAGTTCTGATACCCATTTTAAAACCCAGGAACAAGAAGATAAACATTTCATGAAGAAAGCAGAGCTCCAAGAAGCTGCTCAATCAAGATGTGATACGTCCTTTACAGTTGTAAGACAAAGTCACACACATTTAACCAAAACTATAGTATTAATTTTAAAGCATATCGCAATAGCCACAAGCTGGCAGTCACTACACCGCTTGGTCATCAATGAGCACTTTAATAACTAAGGGTTTGGTCATCAAAGATGGAAATCCAGCCAGATATTCTCTTACCGTTTCTGGGAAAGAAATAGCTTGTTCTTTGGCCTTCTCCGCTAACGATAATCCTTCTGGATCTCAAACAAATTCCTCAATATATACCCAGTTAAACAGCCAACCAGTTTTATCTCAAGCAAGCAGCTCCCAATCAACCACTAGTTCACCCTTAAAGTCAACAACTCAAAGGAGTAAACCCCCTTTTCAAGTTCTTACAGACAGTGACGAAGACCTGACTCCGACAAACAAAACTTTTGTACCTGAATACACGCTTAAACCTGGAGAATTTACAGTGATTTTGTGTATTGATAATTGCGAAACTCAAGGAGGGTAATTTTAAATGGTTTTAATCAGGGGTGTGCGAGTACTCGTTAAGTTCGAGTACTCAGTTCGAGTATCGAGCCAAGTACTCGACTCGATACTCGATAACAACACATTGAGATACTCGAGACAGATTCGAGTAGCTTTTTAACTTCTTAAATACTCGACAAATACTCGAGTCCGAGGCTTACAACTATAGCAGACGATGAGTTCGTGAGCATTTATTTTGAAAATCACCAGTTCAATGTTTAATTGATCACTATCAATCTTTTTGAACTAGTTAGATGTTAGATAGTTGAACATCTTCGTTATTTTCTAGAAATTTCCAAAATTGCTACTCGACAAGTCAATATTTGAGACTCGATAATTACTCGAAAGAACCAAAATTTGACCTATCTAAATACTCGATACTCGAAAGTATTTTTGAGACTCGGCTCGATACTCGATAAGAAATTAGTTTCGATTCTCGGACACGGCTCGAAACCGAAAAATCGGGACTCGCACACCACTGGTTTTAATTCAATTTAGGTTTAATTGCTAATTAAGTTATTTTAATTTAATTTAAATTAGGTCTAAAGGAAGCAGTAAAAATAATATTATCCCTGAACTTCAAAAAAATGGTGTTCCTTTTGAAATACGAAAATTACACGTTGGAGATTTTTTATGGATTGCTAAACAAAACGTAGCACCGATTTGTGGGCAGTTACGAGCTCCAGAACCAATAGAACTTGTTCTTGATTATGTAGTTGAAAGAAAAAGATTAGATGATCTCGCCCATAGTATTAAGGATGGACGATATAAGGAGCAAAAAGTATCTATATTAATATTATTATTATTTATTTATTCATTAAGAATAATTGAATTGCTAATTAATTAAGAAAGGAAAAGTTAAGGTAGCATTTAATTGGTCTTAAAAACGAGGACTGCTGCGCCATCCGCCATTGTTTCAGTGGCGTCTGCTAAATCGAACCTTCCTTAGTAACCTTGATTGGTCTTAAAAATAATCAAGGACTACTGCGCCATCCGCCATTGTTTCAGTGGCGTCTGCTAAATCGAACCTACCTTAGTAACCTTGATTGGTCTTAAAAACGAGGACTAGTTCGCTGTCATTGTTTCAGTGGCGTCTGCTAAATCGAACCTACCTTAGTAACCTTGATTGGTCTTAAAAATAATCAAGGACTACTTCGCCATCCGCCATTGTTTCAGTGGCGTCTGCTAAATCGAACCTTTCTTAGTAACCTTGATTGGTCTTAAAAATAATCAAGGACTACTGCGCCATCCGCCATTGTTTCAGTGGCGTCTGCTAAATCGAACCTACCTTAGTAACCTTGATTGGTCTTAAAAATAATCAAGGACTACTGCGCCATCCGCCATTGTTTCAGTGGCGTCTGCTAAATCGAACCTACCTTAGTAACCTTGATTGGTCTTAAAAATAATCAAGGACTACTGCGCCATCCGCCATTGTTTCAGTGGCGTCTGCTAAATCGAACCTTCCTTAGTAACCTTGATTGGTCTTAAAAATAATCAAGGACTACTGCGCCATCCGCCATTGTTTCAGTGGCGTCTGCTAAATCGAACCTACCTTAGTAACCTTGATTGGTCTTAAAAACGAGGACTACTTCGCCATCCGCCATTGCTTTATTGGCGTCTGCTAAATCGAACCTACCTTAGTAACCTTGATTGGTCTTAAAAATAATCAAGGACTACTGCGCCATCCGCCATTGTTTCAGTGGCGTCTGCTAAATCGAACCTACCTTAGTAACCTTACCCTTACCTCTCTCAGCCAGGCTGGGAAATAAGGATATTTTTTAAACTAGTCCTTTGGACCAGTGACCCCCTAGTGTCTGAAATTATTTACTGGTCTCCGGACTGGTCCCAGCCTTTGATCTCCAATAGATTTGCAATTAATAAACTGGTCCCGAGGACCAGTAACCCCCACTTCTTGAATTAAAAAACTAGTCCAAGCAATTAATAAACTGGTTTTGGACCAGAGGAAGTGTGCTATTTCCCAGCCTGCTCTCAGCCTGTGAGAATTCAACCAATCCCGTAGAGGTAAGAGGTTCTATTTAGCAGACGCCACTAAACAAAATGGCGGCGCAGTAGTCCTCGTTTTTAAGACTAATTAAATGCTAATTACTATGTAAAAAGAGATAATAAATTTTTCCTTTTATATTTAGAAAAATGCCGTCTTTTTATGGTATAATGTTATGTTATCTGAACGTTTCCTTTAATTTCTTCTTAATTTAATTTAATAGTTTCGATTGAAAAGATCTGGAGTTCGACACCCAACTTATCTAATAGAGCAATATGGAACTAATAACTATAATGTGGGCTTGCCCGAAAAAACTTTGAAACAAGCTTGTAGCAATACGCAGGTATATTTGCGGTTTGCTTTATTTTCTGCAACATTTTTAGAAATTTAAAATATATTTTAATTAAATTAAATTTTATTTTGTTTAGATTAATGGAGGATTTATGGTAAAAATAACTAAAGATCTAAAAGACTCTGTGGCTTATTTTACAATCATGACAAGACATTTACAGAAAATTTACAGTGTAAGATAATTTAACAAGTCTAAATTAACGTTTAATTAATTGTTTTTTTTTTGATATTTTTAATTATTAATTATTAATTAACTTTTTAGAGTAAAACATTATTTAGTTGCACAAAAGAAGAAATTAAACTACATAATTTTTGCCCATCAAACGCATTCATTACCTTTAAACAATTTAATACTGAATCAAAAAAGAGAAAGGTATATTAATTTAATTTTAATTTTAAAGTATTTCTTAATTTTAATTTTAATTAGAAATTAATTAATTAATTAATTAATTAATTGGTTTTTCACAGAAATTTGTGGTTAGGGAATTATTTGTTTTACAATTAATGAAACTAAAGGGTATGTCTCAAGATAAAGCTATCGCCATAAGTGAAATCTATGAGACCCCTTCAAGGTAATTTTTTAATTACATATTTTAATTCAGGTTAATTAAATGAAATTAATTTAATTTAATTTAATATGTAATGGTAATTTAGACTTATAGAAGCGTACAAAAATTGCCTGACTCACTTTGAAAAAGTGAAAATGTTAAGTTTTATTAAAGTTCCGCCTTCAAATAGGTATAATTTATTAATTTTGATGTGATTATTGTAATAATTAATTTTAATTAATTAAGTAATAATTTTGTTTGTAGAAATTTGGGTCCCGCTTTAAGTAAAACAGTATATCAACTTTATAATTATGAAACTTTGATTTAAGACTATTAAATGTATTTTTATTTTTTTTAAATATTATTGTTGGTGTAATTATATTTTTGATAATATTTAAAAACTTTTTCTTTTATAATTTTATTAATAAACCATTTTTACACAGAATTTATGATTTTCCAGAAGTCTTTGGACTTTTACTTGGTTTTGAGGTAAGTTTTTGGACTGTTACTTGGTTTTGAGATAAGTCTTTGGACTGTTACTTGGTTTTGAGGTAAGTCTTTGGACTGTTACTTGGTTTTGAGATAAGTCTTTTGAGTAAATTCGTAGGCTGGCCAACTGTTTTCAGATTCTATCGCGTAAGAAAAAAATCCAAGTTGGCCGTTATTTCTGGGGGAAGGAGGGGAGGTACGAGGTAGGTCTTTGGTCTTACTTGGTTTTGAGATAAGTTTTTGGACTGTTACTTGGTTTTGAGATAAGTCTTTGGACTGTTACTTGGTTTTGAGATAAGTCTTTGGACTGTTACTTGGTTTTGAGATAAGTCTTTTGAGTAAATTCGTAGGCTGGCCAACTGTTTTCAGATTCTATCGCGTAAGAAAAAAATCCAAGTTGGCCGTTATTTCTGGGGGAAGGAGGGGAGGTAGGTCTTTGGTCTTACTTGGTTTTGAGATAAGTTTTTGGACTGTTACTTGGTTTTGAGATAAGTCTTTGGACTGTTACGTGGTTTTGAGATAAGTCTTTGGACTGTTACTTGGTTTTGAGATAAGTCTTTTGAGTAAATTCGTAGGCTGGCCGCTGGCCAACTGTTTTCAGATTCTATCGCGTAAGAAAAAAAATCCAAGTTGGCCGTTATTTCTGGGGGAAGGAGGGGAGAGGAAGGGCGCAGACAAGTCAAGAATTTGTGCAGACGATGGCTTTTATGGGCGAAAGTTGCAACCTTGCTAATTTTTAGAAGCATATTTTAAAATTAAAACAGTAATTAAGTTGAAATATAACAATAAAAATTAGTTAAGAACAATGTCGTGGCTTGGAAGTAGTTTAAATTCAATTACAGGCCATTTATCTAATTTCACAAAGGAAGTTCTAATCGAAGGGAGTGAGGAAGTTAGCGGTAAGCCTTGGTCAATTTTAATACTGTTAAGCCTAAGCCTAAATAATTATGTCAAAATAAAATTGTGTACGTCACTGTTTTTTAAATTTTTACTTTAAATTAATGCAACCGAAAGGAATTTATTTAATTTTTTTCAATATGTAATATCATACAGATCATGCTGCCGAACTAAACATCGCCAGAAGTCGAGTCAAAGAATTGGAAATTCAATGCAATGCACAACGTCACGAGGTAGGATAAATATGATTTCTTTAAATTCTAACTTTGCTAGGCGGTATGGGGTATATTCCTAAAAATTTTAAAGCTACCGGAAGCTAGGTTAAATTGTAAACAAGGAGTTGCTGATTCAGATAACATTAGCAGTAATTTTCATAGTCTCGTGTACCGGTATGAATTTGAGTAGATAGAAAAAGTGCTCCATAATGTTTTACCAATTGGATACACAATTTTATAAAAGCATTTTTGTCTCACTGTGGCATAGTTCCTCCGTTTAATGAATACCTTAAATTAGCATAACAAAAAAACTATGGCCTGTCAGCAAAATAAAATATATTTGGCATCATGAGAAAGCTGTCTTCTAGTTTGCCCGTTGTACCATGACAAGGTATAAAATAGTTTAGCAGTTTAGCGTCTACAGTACAAACGATAAATAACCGGGACCTAATGTTTTTATTGAACCATAAAAATTGACATAGCATATAATGCCAGCTAAAAAAGACTGATAATTTAATAGCTGTACACCTTTAGTTGGCAATGCATTTTTTTGCCACTTCACGGGGTACCTGTGACTGTATGGATTAATTTAATTTATTGACAGTATTATTCGTGATTCTCCTATTAAAATTTTATAGCGGATTTTGTTGGTTATTTTAATATTGTGAAACGAGGAATAGAAATAATAAGGGGTGATATAAATTAGATTATTTATTCTCTCCTAAACAAACTTTGATCATGATGTCTTCTTGAATAAATTATCAGAGTCTAAAGTAGAGAAATTAAACTACGTAAGATTCGAGTTACATTTAAAGTAGTGGGCAATATTCGAATTCAAATATTCTCTATAAAAAAACAAACAAAATAGAATTTAAGGAAATTTTAACCCAAAATTGAAATGAAATCTGGCATGGACCTTTAGACTTTTTATTTAAAATGTGAAACTGTACAGTACTTCCTAAAAATTTAAACAAATATACTACACCCAGCCCCAGGTTGGATGGATGCATAAATTAAAGTTTATCTCCGTGGATATTGAAGTGTTTTTTATACACTAATATAAATAACTAAATTGAAGTCCAATTTTTCTGCATTTCCGCATCCAAATTATTATATAAGATTAGCTAATTTTAAAAGTATAACCTTTACCTCCTCATATTGGTTTAAAAGTTCATATAATATAATTATAAAACGCTATTTTATTTTTAGTCAAAATTCGACCCTTTTTGTCCACCCCCAGTCAAAAATCGGACCCTTTTTGTTCACCCCCAGTCAAAATCGGACCCTTTTTGTTCACCCCCAGTCAAAATCGGACCCTTTTTGTTCACCCCAGTCAAAATCGGACCCTTTTTGTTCACCCCCAGTCAAAATCGGACCCTTTTTGTTCACCCCCAGTCAAAATCGGACCCTTTTTGTTCACCCCCAGTCAAAATCGGACCCTTTTTGTTCACCCCCAGTCAAAATCGGACCCTTTTTGTTCACCCCCAGTCAAAATCGGACCCTTTTTGTTCACCCCCAGTCAAAATCGGACTCTTTTTGTTCACCCCCAGTCAAAATCGGACTCTTTTTGTTCACCCCCAGTCAAAATCGGACTCTTTTTGTTCACCCCCAGTCAAAATCGGACCCTTTTTGTTCACCCCCAGTCAAAATCGGACCCTTTTTGTTCACCCCCAGTCAAAATCGGACCCTTTTTGTTCACCCCCAGTCAAAATCGGACCCTTTTTGTTCACCCCCAGTCAAAATCGGACCCTTTTTGTTCACCCCCAGTCAAAATCGGACCCTTTTTGTTCACCCCCAGTCAAAATCGGACCCTTTTTGTTCACCCCCAGTCAAAATCGGACCCTTTTTGTTCACCCCCAGTCAAAATCGGACCCTTTTTGTTCACCCCCAGTCAAAATCGGACCCTTTTTGTTCACCCCCAGTCAAAATCGGACCCTTTTTGTTCACCCCCAGTCAAAATCGGACCCTTTTTGTTCACCCCCAGTCAAAATCGGACCCTTTTTGTTCACCCCCAGTCAAAATCGGACCCTTTTTGTTCACCCCCAGTCAAAATCGGACCCTTTTTGTTCACCCCCAGTCAAAATCGGACCCTTTTTGTTCACCCCCAGTCAAAATCGGACCCTTTTTGTTCACCCCCAGTCAAAATCGGACCCTTTTTGTTCACCCCCAGTCAAAATCGGACTCTTTTTGTTCACCCCCAGTCAAAATCGGACTCTTTTTGTTCACCCCCAGTCAAAATCGGACTCTTTTTGTTCACCCCCAGTCAAAATCGGACCCTTTTTGTTCACCCCCAGTCAAAATCGGACCCTTTTTGTTCACCCCCAGTCAAAATCGGACCCTTTTTGTTCACCCCCAGTCAAAATCGGACCCTTTTTGTTCACCCCCAGTCAAAATCGGACCCTTTTTGTTCACCCCCAGTCAAAATCGGACCCTTTTTGTTCACCCCCAGTCAAAATCGGACCCTTTTTGTTCACCCCCAGTCAAAATCGGACCCTTTTTGTTCACCCCCAGTCAAAATCGGACCCTTTTTGTTCACCCCCAGTCAAAATCGGACCCTTTTTGTTCACCCCCAGTCAAAATCGGACCCTTTTTGTTCACCCCCAGTCAAAATCGGACCCTTTTTGCTCACCCCCAGTCAAAATCGGACCCTTTTTGTTCACCCCCAGTCAAAATCGGACCCTTTTTGTTCACCCCCAGCCAAAATCGGACCCTTTTTGTTCACCCCCAGCCAAAATCGGACCCTTTTTGTTCACCCCCAGCCAAAATCGGACCCTTTTTGTTCACCCCCAGCCAAAATCGGACCCTTTTTGTTCACCCCCAGCCAAAATCGGACCCTTTTTGTTCACCCCCAGCCAAAATCGGACCCTTTTTGTTCACCCCAGTAAAAATCGGACCCTTTTTGTTCACCCCCAGTAAAAATCGGACCCTTTTTGTTCACCCCCAGCCAAAATCGGACCCTTTTTGTTCACCCCCAGCCAAAATCGGACCCTTTTTGTTCACCCCCAGCCAAAATCGGACCCTTTTTGTTCACCCCCAGTAAAAAATCGGACCCTTTTTGTTCACCCCCAGTCAAAATAAGACCCTTTTTGTTTACCCCCCAGTCAAAACCCGACCTTTTTTGTCCCCCAGTCAAAATCTTACCCATCTATCCCTCCTTATCCAAGTAAAAATATCGAAATATCAGAACAATTATTTGCCCAAATTTAGTAAGAACTTTAGAAGAAAATGTTTCTAGAATAACTTATTCCTCTCAATCTATGTTTAGTTTTAGGCTTTTAGCTAACAGGATATTTGTTTATATGGTTCTTAGGATTGTTAGAATTCAAACGTCGTATATTCCTGTCTGTAATAAGATCCCCTGTCCAAATCCAAACTAACTCACTTTTTCTTTTTCAATCTTCATTCTTCCGTTATAATTTCAGTTCCAAAGTTCCAATTTATATTTGACTTAACAATTAATTAAAACAAACTTAAACCTAAATTATATATGCTAGATAGATATATAAATGTACCTACCACCTTGGGACCTTCATATTACCATAAGTCCATAAGATATGTTCCATAAGTATGACACTACCTATACTTCGTAATGCTACAACTCGTAAGACTTACAACTCGAGCTAGTTCGAGAACGATAAGCGAGAATTGACTACACTCGGTTAATTTTGCAGTCCATCTTCCTATTTAGTCTGTACTAAGCCTTTGACAGCCCCTCACCAGACGTCGCTTTACCTCGAATCTATGACCTACGTCATTTCATAACAAGCTCTTAGTAACCAGTGACAAACTTATGGAACATATCTTATGATATTACCCATGTAAACAATGTTTTAAATCTTGTATTCCGGAAAGAAGAGAGTAGAGAGGAGAAGGGAGGTCAGAGGATGTTTAAGTCGGGCCTTTTCATCCTGAGGGTTTAGGCGGGGTTCTCTTTTGTAACTCGAGCGAAACGGCCCGATAATATTATAATACTGCTAACAAGTGGGCGGTGGTGCGTTTCTTAGCCTGGCTGGCTTGTTGGCTTCCTCCTAACCTCTGAATGTGAATGTGATTCATCGAAATTTGGGTTTTGGGTAACCTTTGTCCTATTAAGGGCCCCTTATCTGTTCATTTACATAAGAGTTAAGTTTATAAGTATGTTTCTTTTAACATTCCTTTTCGGTTTGTGTTTATGTTTTCTAGTTGGATCGTCTTCGTATAAGCAATCGTGAGCTTGAAGAAAGGTGTCAAGCGACGGATTTGCAATTAGCTTCGCTGACGTCACAATATAGAGAGTTACGGAATGCAAAGAGGAAAGTAAGTAATGATTTTCATATATGCTTATATTTGGTTACACCAATTTGTTGATCATACTGAGTGGTAATTTTGGTACCATTGCAAAAACGATAATTGTTTTTAATCCTACACTTGAAATTTCTGGAATTTCTGACCTCTATGATTCAGGGGTCATAAAAATTATTTACTTTAAAAAAAAAAGGGAATTTTTTAAAAACCTAATAACTCGAGCTGTAGTTTATATAGACATACGAATATAATATCACTTAGAAAGGACATTTGATTCTATCACACCCTCAATGGAATTTCCCCTTAGCATTGTGATTTGTTGAGTTCTGATGTCTCGAAGTCCGAAATGACCTTTTGTTTTTAAAACCTCAAATAACTGAGCCTAGGTTGACTGAAACACAAATTTTTTAGTATCCTTAAATGGATAACAATTCTGTCTATTAATCACACCCTTAAAGGATTTCACCGGAAGTTATTCTATGCTAGAATAGTGACGCGAATAATTATAGAATGTAAACTGATTGTGTTCACAAAAGGGGCTAGAGAAATTTCATCCCCTCCCCCGTTTCTTAACTTTAACCGCGCTTTAGTTCATGGTTGCCAGTGATTTGTTATTAGAGCATCTCCTGCAGTTTTGGAACTAAATGATTACTGAATCCAATTAGCTTTTCAGTCTGTTGTAATTACCGATTGAATTAAATTCACAAGTGTATGGCAACACTTGTCCATACACTATCTGTAGATTTTATCAACCATAATATCATTCATTGATAATAATAGGAAGGTAAAATAATATTTTTACTATGAGGGTGAGGTGCAATGGCGTGGGGAGAGTGGGACGACTGTACGCGATACATTACAACATGCCCAACCGGAAGGTCAACGCCTTTTTAGTCGAATTTAACCCCTGACCTTTTTTTGATGCCGTTTTGTTTTTCTGCAAAAGAGACTGGTGATGTGGGGGGACTGATAACGTTGAAAGGTAAATAAAGTTGGGGGGATACGCGGTACCACACCTGACAAGAGTTCGTGTGAAAAACGTTCGTGGCCCGTGAAAATGTTCCACCACGCGCCTCTCTCTCTCGCTCTCTCTCACTGTCGATGTTTCGGTTCAAACTTTTTGACTCCCCAAGAAGTTTTTCCCAAATCTTTTTTCTCTCCTATTTATTTTATTACCTAGTAATAGCAAGTATCCACCTTAAACCCCGTTACGTTCAATGACATGTTAGCGTAGGGTGCCATTTGAGTACTAACATTTAGAGGGTATGGATACTTCAACGCGTTTTACCTTTGTCATAACACACACAGAATTTTCAAGTAGGCAATTTTGATTTAACTAAAAGGGGAAGATATGGGGGTAATACTTTTCCTTCCATCTCGCTTTTTGGCGCCTGCGCTGTAGCCTTTTTGGGTCCAGAGAGTGCGCAGAGACATATATGGGTCAACCCCCTTGTACGTTCCGATACTGAGGGTTACATACCCCCTTTTTTAAGTCGAAAAGGTCTATTTCTTAAAAAACTTCGTGACTATGAAGCTTCCCAATGTGGGTTGGTACTCTAGTAAGCCTGAACACCCCCCCCCATGGTACAAACTCCTCCCACATTTCTCTTTGCCTGTTGCTTTTTTTTCTGGTATTATCATTTAAGATTTTGTAACGAAGTTTCCTACCCCTCAACTGCCTGAGAAAAAAAGAAAAATGAACGGTATCGTACGTCACAGACTCCGAGTTCGTATTTTCAACAACGTTTAGTAATAGTGGCTTCCCATACTTATTTTGGCGGGATAAAAAGGTCATCCGAGGTCATTTAGAATATATCTGACCCAGACCCTCCTCGTTTTTGGTTTTTGTTTTTTTGGGCTTCCTTTGAGGGGGATTCTCATCGGCTAATATTGGATTTTAAATTCGAGACAAGGAATTGAATAGCGTGAAATTTTATGAACAATGGGTATATACCAGTTCTTATTACAACAAATGCATCCAGTACTCGCAGTAGTAGTTTCAAGTTTTCAACTTTAGAAAAAAGAAAAAAAATTAGGAAGAGCGAAGGGAAAGAGTAAAAAGACAATCAAGTTTCCGCTTGGCGCCGTTAAAATTAAACACCACCACTCTGTTGCGCCACTCGACTTGGGACTTTAAACTTTACCCTTATATGCCTATATGTCTCCTATACGGTTCTTAGGTTTAATGTTTATTTTTTATATATAAGGTTTAATTAAATTGATTCTGGAATGTAATGGTATAAATTCAAGGAATTTAGAAATGTTTTTGCGATGTGCATTTGCCTACCCCTTTTTTTTTAACGTCGAAAAGGTCTATTGGGGAAAATAATTGATTTGATTGTAAAGTGGATTGATAGTGATTGGCCTCTCGGAAATTTGTTACAGCGTGGCTTAGCTATTCGAGGTATGGGGTGGTGTATGAACTCTGGGCGCTAAAGAGGGCCAGAGAAATTTCCAAAACCCCGTTTTATTAAATTTAACCGCCTCCAAAGTTTAGTGTAATGTTAATCCTATGTAGGGTGTGTTTATGCTCATTTTGCTTAATTACTCGTCCCGTGTTTGACGTAACCACAAGTTTCAAGTATCTTTGGATGGGGGGCAAATAGGACTATAACATACTCAAAGGACATCCCCGTATCTCTAGTAGACACAGAGTTACGAACCTCCAAAGTATAGTGTAATGTTAATCCTATGGAGGGTGTGTTTATGAACATTTTTCTTAATTACTCGGCCCCTGTTTGACGTAACCCCACGTTTCAAGTATGGGTGGATGGGGGACAAATGGGACTATAACATACTCAAAGGACATCCCCTCATCTCTAGTAGATCCAGAGTTACGAGCCTCCAAAGTTTAGTGTAATGTTAATCCTATGGACGGTGTGTTTATGAACATTTTGCTTAATTACTCGGCCCTGTTTGACGTAACCCCACATTTCAAGTATGGTTGGATGGGGGACAAATAGGACTATAACATACTCAAAGGACATCCCCCTATCTTTAGTAGGACCAGAATTATGAGCCTCCAACACTTGTCCAGGCGCTCTTTCGATACTGAACCAAACGAAAACGTAAATTTTTGAAGATAAGGGCTGAGCTTAGGGAAACCACAACTTGTGTATTATATAAATGGATATAAACTTTCCAATTGATATCTAAGAAATATTTCTTAACATATTTCACATTATCCTGGCAACCTTTTCCCGCCAAACTTCTTCCCGCGTTATACTTAAAGTTATCTAAAGTATAATAAACTAAATGGATTATTGTTATCTGATTGCGGCTTAGTTACACCTGAAAGACATTTTTACCACTATCTTGGTGTTCTTAGTATTTTACACTACATTGTCAAAAAGGGATGGGCTATAACTAAATGCCAAAAGTACAGAAAATTTATCGTGCTTCATGATGTAGACGTTTTTTTTCTACAGATCAAAAATATAAATATATTTTATTTTGAAAGTCGGGAGTCAGAAATTGAGTTGGCAGTTTTTGACATTTTCATTCCAAGTCACATTCCTGACTTTACACCCCCCAGTTTTTCTTACCCTGCATTTCATTTTTTTTTCTTTATGCTATAGCTGTAAATGTTTTACTGTCCGCAGTTTTCAATGTCTTCTCTCGGATATTTCCGTAACCTTTTTCTAGTTTTGTAAACTGCTCTGATGTTTATAGTTTAACTGAGGACAGAGTGCAAAAACAGGGTTCATGGGGCCCTCGAGAGTTTACTCTAGTCTGAATGGGGCCTCGAGCGAGATTTTTACTCTAGTCTGAATGGGGCCTCGAGCGAGATTTTTACTCTAGTCTGAATGGGGCCTCGAGCGAGATTTTTACTCTAGTCTGAATGGGGCCTCGAGCGAGATTTTTACTCTAGTCTGAATGGGGGCCTCGAGCGAGATTTTTACTCTAGTCTGAATGGGGCCTCGAGCGAGATTTTTACTCTAGTCTGAATGGGGCCTCGAGTGAGATTTTACTCTAGTCTGAATGGGGCCTCGAGTGAGATTTTACTCTAGTCTGAATGGGGCCTCGAGTGAGATTTTACTCTAGTCTGAACAGGCCTTAGAGCTTGTTTCCACTAATGCTAGAAAATATACCATACAGAAGGGGTCAGAACAGGTGAATGCTAATAAGCCTCTGTTGTGGGAAAAATCCTTTATTTTTATTATTTTTATTTGAAAAACATATTTTTATTGACGTATTTGGGAACAATAGCCACGCTTACTTTAGTGTTATACAACAATTAAATATCACACAGGAAGTTATGAATATTAAAAAAATGCATAACTAAACACTTCATATTATAATTTTTGTTTTGGGCGATATGAAAAACATTAAAGTGTATTTTCTACTATATATATGGCAACGTCATACCCCTCTATATCAGTGTTATCCCTCCCTATGGGCGGCCTACAGAATTCTCTGTTACAAATCACCCCCTCCCTCCTTTTCTAAGTAATATCTCTACTCTATTTTAATTTTAATTTAGAATTAAATGCAGAACTTCCCTTTTTATTGTAGAAAAAAAAATAAAAGATCCATTATTTTCTATTCTAAACAACCATATAGATTTAGGGCGGTGTCTAGATTTGAAGAGGGTTCAACAGAAGGGCGTGTCGTATAATAGGGGTTAAAGTTCAATTGATTCTAAAGGGGCAGGTTATAGTAGTGTACGTAGGAAGCACCCTGTGACGTCAGTATCCAAACCAGACGCTCGCGCAAAAAAAAGCGCCAAATTATATATCCCCTGTGATGTTGAGCTGTGACTTGGAATATGAGTTTTCGTTTAAACAATCACTGGGGTTTTAAATTAAAACAGTTCGTCGACACTAAAACCTCGCTGTCCAAAGGGAGGGTGAACTGTATTGTACGGGTATGTCGATAGGGGTACGATGTGTTTACTTAGAGAAGGGAGAGAGAGGTGAGATGGAGTGATAATGACAGTCTCCCAGAGTATATTGCTCTCATCCCCAGGGCCAGAAATAACCACAGGACACTGGACATTGTCCACCCTATAATTTTCTAAAAAACTAAGAGGGTTACTGGACGTTTTGACCAACAAATTTTCCAAAGTTTTGATAGCTTGACTATGATGATGGGACACTGTTTTTGCACACTCCAGTGGATAATGTCCTGTAAATTTTCCAGTGAAAGGGGATCACTGGACACTTGTCCTTATTTCCGGCCCTTCAAAGGTCCATTTCAACGATTTCGTACCATACGACCCTCGGTTTGAGTGGAAAATTTTCAATAACATTTTGTTGTCCGGTGTACCGTTTAACCAGTATTTTATCGTTGACCCCGTAATTAAATTGGCATTGTCTTTGCAGTTTCTTACATAATGTTCAGACACCGGATAAAACACTAATCATATACATAGGTTTCAGACTAGGACGATTGATACCATTTACACCTGGAGGCTAGGGTATTTATCGAACAAAGTTCAGTACTAAGTAGCCTCGTCTCCTGTTGTGAATTGTATCAATCCTCCTAGTCTGAAAATTATTTATTGTACAAACGGTAGCCTTTATGGCAAAAGCCACCGAACATTTTCGACTCAAATTGGCCCATAGAACCCACAACTATGGTAGAACGCCTTGTGTATGGAGGCATATGTAGTTGCGAAGTTCGTTATTTTATAGTCTCTTTTCATATATTTTTTGGTGGTTTATGGTGTTGAATTATGATGCCCTATTTGTTTTTGAATGACACCATCATGTGACCATTAAGCGTTTCACGGTTATCTAGACGAGATATTTTATCCATTCCATATCGCAAAGTTATTTGAAAGGAAATGATTCGAAATGGGATACAGAATAATTAGTAACTATTAGCGCCGTTTCCAACGTGATAGGACACTTTTTTTTTGCCGCCAAATAAGTTAAGGAAGAAGGCGGGAAGATGGGGAGGGGGTTTATTAATAATCATTATTTCATCTATAGTCGTATATACGAAGTGGCGCTACACCCCCCTTGAAAGGAAAGAGAGGACTTGGGCCCTTATTACATTTTCTAGCTAACCGTGACCGAAAAAAAATGCCCCTTTTTGCCAAATACAAAACGTGGAGGAAAGTCGAGGAAGGGGGTTTGGTTTGTTCTCTTGCCTTATCTACCTTTAACCTCTAGGGGGTTTGGGCGGAAGTAGGTAACCTCGAAGTTATCAGGTTTCTTTCATAAAGGTTTTAAGTGTCGTGTTTTTGTCAAGCGTAGTTTTTACCAAGGAAATGCCCATTTTTTCTGCCCAAGAAATGCCCATATTTTCTGTCCAGGAAATGCCCATATTTTCTCTCCAGGAAATGCCCATATTTTCTCTCCAGGAAATGCCCATATTTTCTCTCCAGGAAATGCCCATATTTTCTCTCCAGGAAATGCCCATATTTTCTCTCCAGGAAATGCCCATATTTTCTGTCCAGGAAATGCCCATATTTTCTGTCCAGGAAATGCCCATATTTTCTGTCCAGGAAATGCCCATATTTTCTGTCCAGGAAATGCCCATATTTTCTGCCCATGAAATGCCCATATTTTCTGCCCATGAAATGCCCGGTTTTTCTGCCCAGGAAATGCCCGGTTTTTCTGCCCAGGAAATGCCCGGTTTTTCTGCCCAGGAAATGCCCGGTTTTTCTGCCCAGGAAATGCCCGGTTTTTCTGCCCAGGAAATGCCCGGTTTTCTGCTGCAGCCCAGGAAATTCCCGGTTTACTGCCCATTTTTCTGCCCAGGAATTGTCTAGTTTTTGGCTCGAATATTTTCCCTTTAAATAATGTTTAAGAACTTCAGTTTATTTAACTTCCGCATGTATAGGTAAGAGACGTTTAATATTTCAGACGACGCATCATGATTCTATAAACGTTTTTTTTTATGCTGTGCCTTTGTTTAAAATTTTATCGCGAGCTTGGTGGACTGTCGGGCTGAGGTTGGCTTTATACGATAGGATAGGGCGTCTATGGGTGAAACTGCATTACGAAACGGTGACAAAAACGTGTCTCGATCCCTTTTCGAGTAGCAGACTCCACTCGGCTCCTCCGACAACCAGACCAACAAACTTTGTTCTCTCTCTCTTATGTCCTGCCTGTTACGAACAGTTGCGCGCCAAAAAAAAAATTTCCCGCCCTCGCATTTGGCTGCGAAAGTGGAAAAGTCGCGAGCTCGCGCGCTCGTTTTCTCCCGCTCTCTCGCTTTTAACAACCTGTTGAGTTGGAAACTTTTAGCCAAAGTTTTAATACCCGAAACAAGTGAATTAGTTTAATGATTTTAAAGTTAGTTTTTGAGACAAATTAAGTTTTGAAACGTACTTAATATTAAATAACTTAAAGATGTTAATATTAGGCGAACAAATTAAACTTTTTACTGGCATGGAAAAAGGCGTTTTCCAAATTAGGCGCCGCTACTACCTACATCATCATGGGTGAGTCAATTTGAGTTTTTGAATCTTAGTTAAAAATGTTTTGAATATGAAACTTTGGCACATTTTAAATCACTTAGTTTTATATTTGGTTTATAAAGTAGGTTTTAGTTTTAGGGTTTTTTTTCTAGTCGTGTATAACATCTTATCCGGATCTTCTCTATTATACAAAAATTGTTTGAATTCTCAGTACACGACGCCCAAGTTTAAATATTGGCACCAAACTTGAAAAATATGCCTCTTACTTACGTCAGCACTAGATTTAAAACCAATTTACAGTAGAGTTATCAAGAAGTGATATCAAGTTTATTAGGGAGAAGGTATAAGATGACTAAGTATTCGCGCGCCATAATCCCAGTCCCCCTTTAAAAATACAAGGGGGGATGTAAAAGGAGGCCGGGCTATTTCGCCTCTCCCCAGTCGGAAAATTTGTAATTTTCGTCATTGCCGTCGCGCTGACGTGAGTTTTCAAGAGACGGGTATTAACTCCGGACCTACATTTGGACTGGAGATAAAGCTGGAAATGTGGCGAATTCATACCTTTACCCTAATAAAATAGATATCACTTCTTGAGTTATTGTTGGAAAAGTTTCAAGTCTAGGTTTTTCCAAATTTTGTACCTTTTTTTTTCAATAGATCTATTTACTGGCTAGTTTTACGTATAATATTACCAAACTTCGATCTATAATCCATCCCATCATTAAAACTTTTTAAATTTATGCTAAAACAAATATCTGTTAATAAAACAATAGGAACATAACACCACCTAAAATTTAATACAAGTCATAACAAAATTAATTCACGCCATAAACAATCTAGACACTTGGCGTCACATTTTATATACAATAGAAAATTTAAATTTTATAGCCCTGTATTAGGAATACATACAGCTATAATAGGAATTCAAGCCCGACGCATAGAGTGGTACTAAGAGGGGAGGAGGTACGGGGACATGACGTCAGTATTGTATGGCCTGAGTTGACTATTTCCAAAACCGAAGTAAGAGATAGAGAGCTTTCAGTTGGAGGAGGAGCCGAGTCCCGTGACGCTGCCATATTGGTGGGTTTAAAGCAGGATTGAAGCTGAGACTACCCATTATGGTTACCAGAACAGTGGTGAGACTTGGCAGAGTGTGACGTGCTACTATCCCATCTGAAAGCGCTCTATAGAAGGGTATGACGTCACGAGAAAGTTCGTAGTGCCAGACTGCGGAGTTTGAACATGGGAGATATGGGGGCACTATAATTCCTCTTAACTGTATGAGTTCCATATATATCTATATATAATTCTATAAAAACGGTAAATTAAACACTAGATATAATGGTTTGGAAAAACCGTCTGCTGCCACGTAGGATTATACAATGCTATCGCATCTTTTAGGCATTGTCGTTATAGGTTCTCTGTACTTGTTAGTATACTAATAGCACCATGTGTTAATTTACAATAGGATGATAGGCAGGGAACGGTATAAAGGTGCCGTTACTTAATTTAAATATTTATTGTAGATGAGATATGACAGAATTTTGCCCCCAGGAAGCGAACGGAACGTTCTAAGTTTATGTTTACCATGGTTTACGTACTCATTATACCTGTTGAATTCGGTTCACTCGGAGTTTGCCATGTGTAGAAAAGCTACTATAGGTTTACATCATAACGCTGTACAATGGCATATTAAGTCTGACTTTATCCACTTATCCCCTATACTCTCCTGTACATATTTGAATTTCAACTCAACTTTGGATTAGAAATGATTAAGGATTGGGGTTTTACGTGGCTTTGTACGTTGTACGAAGTTACGTTGGTAAAAATGTAGAGTGGAGGATTAGTTGCCATAGCAACGGGACTTTATCATCTACCCCCATCTGTTCGGCTTTCCCCCGCCTTACCACCTGTTGCTTCTATACGAGGGAGTTTTTCCATATGCCACATTTTCTAATTATCGACTAGAGTGTTCCAAGTCTTTGGTCTCCCCCTATAAAAATAATACCCAGAATCTACCGTTAAATACAATGGAGGACGAAACCAATTATTTTTTAATTTGGTATTATTGATCTTTTTATTATTTTCTCTGGTTTGTTTTGTTATGTTATTTTCAATTAGTTTATCGTGCCATAAAGGGATGGTGAAATATTATAGGATTTGGTCTTGGAGGTTTTATTGAAGGTTTAAATACCTTAATTTTTAGTTTAGTTTCTTTTATTATTATACAGGGTGTTTCTGATAAGTCTGCATGGTATAAATTAAGGGGGATGTTCTTTGGGAAATTGATTTTGAGTCGAAAATGTATTACTTCTATCTCCATTTTGTTTTCCTAAGGGACACTGTTTTAGAGTTAAGATTGTATGGAGTCTTTTACGGATGATCCCTTAAATTTAATTAAGAAACTGAAAGACAATGATTGGGACTAATTTAATTAAGGGGTCATGCGTAAAATACTCCTCAAATCTTAACTCGAAAACAGTGTCCCTTGTGGCAAAATGTCATAGATAGAAGTTACATTTTCGACTCAAAATTGATTTCCCAAAGAACATTCCCTTTATTTAAGGAAGACTTATCAGAAACACCCTGTATAGGAAACAGGTGTACTTAATTTTAGAGAAATTGGTTGAAACGAGCGGGCTGCAGGCTCTATTCCATAAAAAAGTTTTTTTTAGTTATATTTCTGGCCGCCATTTTTCAAGATGGCCGCCTTTTGAAAAAATATTTCTTGACGAGTGTCTACTACTTAAGAGTAACGTCCCTGCAAATTTTCAACTTCCTAGGTGAAGCGGTTTGGGCTGGGCGTAGATTATCAGTATCAGTCAGCACTTTCACTTTTGTACAGAGTGTTTCTGATAAGTCTGCCATAAATTAAGGGGGATGTTCTTTGGGAAATCGATTTTGAGTCGAAAATGTAACTTCTATCTCCATTTCGCCACAAGGGTCACTGTTTTCGAGTTAAGATTGGAGTATTTTAGGGATGACCCCTTAATTATATTACTAAATCATTGTCTAAATCAGTTTCTTAATTAAATTTAACGGGGCCATCCATAAAATACGACTCCAAATCATAACTTGAAAACAGTGGTCCTTGTGGCAAAATGGAGATAGAAGTTACATTTTCTACTCAAAATCGATTTCCCAAAAGAACATCATCCCCCTTAATTTATGCCACAGACTTATCATATCAGAAACACCCTGTAGATACATATTAATTGTTTAATTATTTAATAAAAGTATATCAATTCCAGGATAACTTAGATTCCATCTTCCATTAAAATTAATTGCAATATATCTATAAAGCCGGCTTTTGAAACTTGGGAGCTTAAAATTTCTCTCTCTATCTGTCAGACCATAAATTTCATATTTCTCTCCGAACATATTTTCTTTTTTATTCCGTTTCGCAAGAAAACGCGGAAATGAGTGGAGGATATTTTTTTATTTTTTCCTCCAAGCTCCGAAAGGGTGCAGTGTGTTACTATAGTTATGTCGTCGAGGTTAGGTTCGTTTTATTTCAGAAATTTGCGTAATCATACCATACCAGTCGCGTTGTCGTAACTGAAACACCTTTATGTCGCTTTTCTAACAAAGGACTTTTATCTAAGTTAAGTTTTTTTTTTCTTGTTGAATTTGTTTTTAGGAAGCTGATGAAACGGTTTCGCACCTTACGGCCGGTGGAGTATCACCAACGTCTACAGGGGATGATGATTTGGTCAGGAGATTGCAGGCTCAGAACGAGGTAAGATTCAAGTTGGTTTTAATTGAATTTTTTTTTTAATTTTTTTCGAGTCGTGTTCGCATTTGTTTGGCGTAGTTAACGTGTGGTTTGGTTTGAAAAGGGGGAAATTATTTTTTTAGTTATTTTACATTGCGCATCGTGTATCGTACGTACAGTACATCATGGGCGTGTTAGTGTTAGTTGAACGTGGAAATTGTTTTTCATGTAGTTGGGGTGGGTGATGACACCGTAGTAAGAGATAAAGGGTGACACGTTGACTGTTAACTCCCTGTACTTGTAAAAAATTCACCGTTGACGCTGTACTGGTATTTTTCGTAATTCCCGTGAGATTTTTCTGTTTTTTTCGTGAAGGTTTAAGTAATTTTGTGAAAGTTTTAGTGATTTCAGTGAGATTTTTGTGTTTTCTTTGAGATTTTTAGAAATTTCCATAGCTTCTTTAGTAATTTCCGTGAGATTTTTGGTGTTTTCCATGAGATTTTTAGTAGCTTCTTTAGTAATTTCCGTGAGATTTTTGGTGTTTTCCATGAGATTTTTAGTAGCTTCTTTAGTAATTTCCGTGAGATTTTTGGTGTTTTCCGTGAGATTTTTATTAGCTTCCTTAGTAATTTCCGTGAGATAATTTCTATGATATTTTCAGTAATTTCTATGATATTTTCAGTAATTTCTATGATATTTTCAGTAATTTCTATGATATTTTCAGTAATTTCTATGATATTTTTAGTAATTTCCGTGAGATTTTTAGTAATTTTCATGAAGATTTTAGTGGTGTCCATGATATATCGATAATTTCCGAGATTTTGGAAGTTTCTGTATATTTTCTACTATTTTCACTTTTAGTGATATTTTAAAAAGTTTTCGTGAGATTTTGGTTTTCTATTATAGATTTTTAGAAGCCCTTCGTAATTTTTTTTATTAAAAAATTAAACGTTTCCTCGGTTTTGATACGTTTTTCCCAAAGGGATTTCCGCAACAAGCTCTTTTTTGAGCGTTATGTAATTAAATTTTTGTCTTTACGATACTCTCTCTCTCCACCATTATTAGGAATTGTCCCGTCAATTACAAGATGCCGGGGAACAGCACCATCAACAGATGTCCGCCTTGCAAGACCATCATGACGAGAGGCTGTCTCAGCTGCAAAATTCTTATCAGGGACGTTTGCAAACTCTCGAGAAGCAGCTGCGAATATTCCAGCAAGCCGAAAACGGTATAACTTTTATTTACTACCTACCACTCTCTCTCTCTAACAAAACACAAACGGTGGTGACGGTTGACATCTCATTATTTCAAATCCCCCCCCCCCCGCCTTTTTCTTTAGTCAGGCCTATTTTTAGTCTATTTTGGTCCTAGGGTGAGGGTGCTACACTCCCCAATTTGTACTATACAATACAATGGGGAGGGATATGGGCTCAGCTGCAACGATTTATTAACTCTTATCAGTCATGATAAAGTTTAAAATCTCTAAAGGAAGTTTGAAGCGCGTGTTGTCAAATAGATATTGATTGATTGATTAATTGAATTGCAATTTATTTCCTAATTAGAAGTACCTTCAATTAGTAAAAGTGGTTTAACAAATTATTTTACTTTAATTTATATAATTTTCATTAGAATTTATTTCTTAATTAAAACATTTAATTAGGAAAAGTGTTTTATTTATAATTAACTAGCTTTTAATAACTAATTTAAGTTTTTGTGGTTAATTTTTTATATTATAAGTTATTTATTTAATTTTTCATTGAAATTTAGTTCTTAATTAAAACATTTAATTAGGAAAAGTGGTTTATTTATAATTAACTAACTTTTAATAATTAATTTCAGTTTTTGTGGTTAATTTATTATATTATAATTAATTTATTTAATTTATCATTGAAATTTATTTCTTAGTTAAAACATTTAATTAGGAGAAGTGGTTTATTTATAATTAACTAGCTTTTAATATTTAATTTCAGTTTTTGTATGACAATTTTTTTTATTTTATTAAAATACATTTTCATTAAATTACTTTAATTTAGTCGAGGAAGGCGACGATAATCAAAATTTACGACATCGATTGGCTAGTTTGGAAGCTCAGTTAACAGCCAATCAGCAACTTAGGGAAGAATCCAATGTTCAACTTAAGGAAAAAGAGAAGCAGATACAACTCCTTAATCGTCAATTGGAAAAATTGCAATCGGACAAATTTCAGGTAAGCCAATTTAATTTCTTTAATGCGAACGGTACCTTCTCTATAGTCAATAATGTTACCCTTACTTATGGACTTCAGTTCTTTAGCTAGGCTTTTTTTTATTGCATCCATAACTAATAAAAATAAAATAGAATCTTTCTTCGTTAAAAGAGGAGCAAAGGTGAAAGTCTATTTTTCGCTTTGCTTTCTGTAGTTTAGAATTACCTTGCCCTATTAATGTTTGAACGCTTTAATATTGAGAAGGAGATGATGATAGTTACTTAGCATCTTGGTAGTATCAAGAAGCGATATCTATCTAGTTTACTAGGGAGAAGGTATAAGATGCCTAAGTATTCGCGCGCCATAGTCCCAGTCCCCCTTTCAAAATACAAGGGGGACGTAAAAGGAGGTCGGGCTATTCCGCCTCTCCTCAGAGTGGGAAAATACGTAATTTTCGTCATTCGCGGCGCGCTGACGTGAGTTTTCAAGAACCAATGAGATGCTGGTTGTAATTTAGAGGCGGAGATTAACTCCGGACAGGCTACGTTTGGACTGGAGATAAAACTGGAAATGTGGCGAATTTATTCCTTCTCCCTAGTAAACTAGGTATCGCTTCTTGGTAGTATTGAATACTGCTAAGCGAAATGTGTAGTTTTAAGACCTTCATAGTGTTTTTAGCGAAATTTTAATAAATTCTACTGGCTTATGAGGAAGGTAGGTGCCACGTTGATACGTACACGTTGGGGGTTTACCAAGGTGCTAATTAACTATAGATGACACTGCTAGATTTGATAAAAGCCGTAATACTTTGAATCATAAATATCATATGAAATGTTTATGACGTTTGCTCGATTTACGCGAGGGGAGATATCTGACTCTCTTTTTAAAGGTGGCATTATATTTAAAACTGAAATAGGCCACGTTCGCATTATACATTTTCTTTTTTTGAAAGAAGTTCATTATTTAAAGTTGCTTTCATTTGCGAAAATATATTGATGTAAGAAATAGACCTGAATGCCTTCAAGTCTGACCTAATAATAATATTCAAATTTAATTTACATAGTTATTATATTAAAGGTTAAAGTTCGTAATTTCGAGTTATTTTCGCTTTCAAATTTTTTTTTATTGATTAAAAATTGAACTTCACCGCGATAACATGTTTTTCATCATGAAGTTTAGAACACAGTTATTCCTAATTAGGGCCTACGTTCTAAGTTTCTAATTTTCAGTTACTTTGCTAATCAAGTGATCAATAATGCTTTCGTCACAATAAAGTAAATCTACTTTAGTCACTAATGGCGAATTTTTCATGAAAAACCATTTTATTGATCAAAGAAATTTCGCGATCAAAATTAATCTGATCATTAATAAATATGATATAATGTTTCGTCACAATAAATTGAACCGAGTTTGATCAATGATTGCGAATTTTTGATGAAACAACCCTTAGAATGATCAATGAATTTGATCATTAATATATGATCGAATATTTTATTTTTTTTGACCAAATAAATTCAATCCTAATTGATCCCTAATTATATCGAAATTTTCGATGAAAAACCATTTTTAATTCGACTTCGTTTGATACAGAAACGGGAGTCAAGTATTTTACTAAAAAACACGTGCATTTTCACGTTTTCATAATTAATAAGTTAACAATTTGTAGTAAGGGTTACATTCTGTTCGGTATGGAAGGGATGTAACCAAAGAATGTAAAGTTACTTTTGTGACCCACTTGGAAAGAGGGCAGCAAATGGGACTTTGGCTTTACAAATTTCACTTTTTTTTTTGACGTACACTGCAGTTTGTACGTGCCACGGAATAAAGAGCCGACTTTGACAGAACTTTCATATTTAACGCGTTACTGCTGTACCTTTTTTTTTTACTTCTTCTATATTACGTGACTCTAAAAAAGTTTATATACGCACTTTTATTTTTCATCCCAAAGAGAGGAGGAGGCCTTTTATGAGTTCTGGTTACTTGTACCGTGTTGACGCGACATAAATGTAAAAACATATTCATATCAACCTACCTACCGCTTAGTTTTTAAACCGAGGGGCCAGCCACTAATCGGTGTACCTGTGCTGTACCTTTAATTAAGGGATTAACTTATTATCAGGAATTTATACAGCTAATATTAAGTGATATCTAGTTTATTAGGGAGAAGGTATAAATTCGCCACATTTCCAGCAGCTTTATCTCCAGTTCAAACGTAGACGTGTCCGGAGTTAATCCCCGCCTCTAAATTACAACCGGCATCTCATTTGTTCTTGAAATCTCACGTCAGCGCGACGCGAATGACGAAAATTACGTATTTTCTGACTGAGGAGATGCGAAATAGCCCGGCCTTTTACGTCCCCTTTGTATTCTGAAAGGGGGACTGGGACTATGGCGCGCGAAAACTTAGGCATCTTATACCTTCTCCCTAATAAACTAGATATCACTTCTTGATACAGCTTATAGCATAAGTTTATAAGATATGTTATGTATAAGTATGACACTACCTATACTTCGTAATAGACTAGTGGCGGTAGAGAGGGGCGTAGACTGTGTATCCCTCCATCTGGGGGCGCTCTTGTAAGAGGGGATACTGTACGCGCCCAGTAGGGGGATGACGCTAAGCTAAGGGTATGACGTTTGCTTACGTAGTATGCCATTATTCTAGAGACTTACAGCTCGAGCGAGAATTGCCTACACTCGGTGGTTATTTTTGCAGTACATCTAGTCTTATTTAGTCTGTGTTAGGCCTTTGACAGCGCCTCACCAGGCGTCGCTTTACCTCGAATCTATGACCTACTTGACTTCATGACAAGCTCCAGTTTGTAACCAGTGACAAACTTATAGAACATATCTTATGAACTTATGATTCAACGAAGCAAAACCTTAATACCACCTAATTAACATATTGAAAAGCGGTTTTTGTTGTTATTTGTTTTAATGTTATCCTTTTACAGTTAATATATTGCTTAAGGAAGCGACATGAATATTCCTTTTTCATTATTATTCCAAAATTATCAGCCACGATTACCTATTAACACTAAATTACAAAACTTAAATATTCAAATTTGACCCCGTTTTGACCTGGAATTTTTTTCTTTACTTTTAGTATATTCATTCCTACAAACATATATTTTTAAAAAACAGTTAAGAATCTGGTTTGTTAGTTTCATAAATTTTCCCAGTTATTATAGTTTCTTAATCCCTGAAATATATTACAGTATTTATTAAGGTTTAAATTAAAAATAAAAAATATTCTTACACGTGTTACTGTACACAGAAATCTCCAAAAATTCAAAGACGAAATGTTGAAGGTGATGAGGAACCAGATAATTTATTAACTAAAAAAGAAAAGCCACCACCATTATTATTAAACGAGTTTTCAACGCAAACTGAAATAATATCCCATGAAATTGATGATGAAAAAACACGTGATGAAATACTAATACTAAATAACGAAAATAAGAAATTACTTGAAAGAATAACAAATTTAGGTGCGTGCCAAATATGCAAATATGTTGGAAATATCTAGGAGTATTATGTTAAATACTTCAGAGGGAGTAAGAGGCTAGAAATTCGGGTTTTAAGACATGAACATGCTGGGTGTTCCAAAAAGGGTTATAGGACCGATTTATAGTGCGTTCTATTGGCGATTTTGAGTCAAAAATGTTCTATGACATTTTGCAATAAGGGGCAACCTAAATAAGTCATGATTGGAGTGATTTACGGATAACCCCTTGTGGTTTGACCGAACTACAGGTGTCGATTTGTAATGGAAAACGTTCTATTACATTTTCCCCTAAGGTACAAACTAAACATTTGACGATTTTAGTGTTTTATGGATGACCCCTTTATTAGATTAGTATTGTCTTTCAGTTTCTTAATTAAATTCAAGGGGTCATCCCTAAAACACTCCAATCATAACTGGTAAACGGTGCACCGTTGGAAAGTTACATATTCGACTCGAAATCGCCCTTAGTACCAACTGTATTTCGGTCCTAACGTTTTTGGAATACTATGCATTTAAAATACTTCTTACTCCTTATGAGGGATATTTTATTTATTACTCCTAGAATTAAGAGAAATTTTTAAATTAAATATCTCTATATATATTATCGCAGAGAAAAATTCTTCGGACGTTAATGAAAAAAGTCAAGAAATTTTAACAATTAGTAACCAAAATAGGGAATTAATTGAAAGGATTAAATATTTGGGTACGTTTATTAATTTTAATTTCACGCGGTTTTTCATCCATGAGTTGTTTTTAATTCAATCAATATTTGAATTGAGTTTAATATCAAAAATAGAAACTCAGATTTTATTAAAAGATGAAGAAATACTCGAATTGTCCAGTGAAAAAGAAGGGTTGGATAATAGCTTGGTCGAACTCGATGGTCAACACCAAGAAGAGATTAACGCTGTATTATCCGTTAAGGACGATTTAACAGCCAATAATAAACGACTGACCACTCTTTTGGATGAAGCCAATAAAAGTAACGAAGCCTTGAGAACTGAAGTTCAAAATCTAAGGGAAGAAATTGAAAACTACACCCAAGTTAGGGAGAACGAAGCTAACGACGAACGAAGGGATTCGGCCAACTTAGAAAAAGAATTAGGAGATATGAAACTCAGAGTTAAAGAACTGGAATCGATGGTGTTAGAAAAGGATCCGCCTGTTGGTGCCCAGTCAAATACAGCCGAGTTTATTAGCGGTAACACTGACGCTAATACCATGATTCAACAAATATCATCAGAGAATCAAAACCTTCAAAACGAAGCCGATGACTTACGGACTAAATTACGAGGGAACGCTCGGGAAATGGACCAATTACGAAGCGAGATTGAAGCGATGAAGATGGAGAATTCAAAAATTAGAGAGCAATTAGAGGAACGAAACGCCGTAGTTGAAGGCTTGGAAGACACCTTAGAAAAATCTGAGAAAACGCACGCCAAGAAAATCGCTGATAATGAAGAACAAGTCGTGGTGTTGAAGGAAAAGCTGGATTTACTTTCCAAAGCCGAGGAAACCAGGGTTAAAATAATACCAGTGGATTCGGACACCCAAACAGATGTAAATAATGTCTTTAACACCTCAAATGAATTGACTACGGAATCGTCTCAGACCCAAACTGATTCAGTTAGCGATTGCGAAAACGTTCAAGAGACAAGTAGAGATACGGAGTTTTACCAACAACAAACCCTTATAAACGATCTAAGGGTCAAGTTGGAAGAAATGGAAGCTGACCAATCGGAAATGGAGACCTTGAGATTGAACGAGAAAAAGGTTTTGGAGTTACAGTACGTCATCCAAAGTTTGGAGACTCAAATTAAGGAACTTAAGAACAATAGCGAACTTCTATCGAAAGAAGTCTCTCAAAAAGATGATACGATTCGAGATCTCGATAAGACGCGAGTGGAATTTGAAAGATATCGAAACGAAAAGTCACGGGAGTTGCAAAAGTGGATGGAAAAGGCGAATGAAAATGCCAAATATGTCCAGGAGTTACAAACAATTAGGGATAGTTTGCAATCGAAAATTGACACTTTGGTTGAAGAAAAAGAGACGGAATCTGTTGTGGAGAAACAAGAACACCATGATGAATCCGAAAAAGGTTTGCACGACGCCAAGAACGTTTTGCGGCAAAAGGACGCGGAAATTGAGTTGTTAAACAGCAAGATAATGGCCATGGAGTCTCCCCATATTGGAAGAGACGACAATTTGGAACTAATTAAATCTTTAGAAGGCGAGAAAGAACGATTACTTACGGTTTTGAATGAAAAATCCAGGGAGTGTAGTAGTTTAAAAGCAGAAGTTCATAGATTGTTTGGAGTTGTATCGGCCGAAAAACAGGCCTTCTCTAAACTTGAACAAGTAAGGTCTTAAGACGCGTTGTTGGCTAGGTCAAAGGTTAACAAAGGGTTTATTTACTTAAGGATAATCGAGGTTTGAGTCAACATAAATCCGACGAAAGTGAGAAAGAAATGACCAAAGAAGCGATGCAAAACTTAGCTAGAATTATTAAAGATAAAGATTTGGAAATAGACGCCTTGAAACAAAAGAACGAAACTTTGTTGGCGGTTATGCATCAGACTAGTCCGGGAAAAGATGGTATTTATTTATTAATTTACCTCTTACGCTGACAATAATAATATGATTATTATTGAATTTTAGAAAATGTACAGTTAGAGAAACTCATGTCCGAAAAGGACGAGTTGTCCAAACAACTTCAAATGTATCAAAGTGACCGAGAACAGATTGCTAAGTTATTAAATCAAAAACATCAGGAAAGTTTGATGTACCACGCTGAAATGCAGAAATTGAATGTACAGTTAATGGCGGAAAAACAAAACTATTTATCGTTGAAAGAACAACACCAATCAGTGTCCTTAATGTTTGAAGAAAAACAGAAATCGTTAATAAACACCCAAAATGAAGTAGTATCTCTCAAACAACGCGTCACCGAATTAGAAAGACACCAAGTAGATTTATCCCACAAATACTCGGACTTGATTGATAAAAACAGCGAAACCATTCAAGTCAATCGCGAGGAATGGACGAGTAAACAGAAACTCCTCGACGATTCCCAAGGAAAGTTGAAACAATACGAGGAACTAATTAACGAGAAAGACAGAATGATTTACCAATTAAATCATTCGTTGGAAGAAACTGGGTTAATTCTGTCCCGGAAGGAAGAAACGATAAAGACGATACAACATCGTTTAGACGAGGTCACCTTCAAATTGTCCGAAGCTGAGATGAAGTTGAAAGAAACGGTTGAAGAACGAGCCTCGAGTAGTGACGATTTAGAAAGATTGAGGCAAGAAAACGAGGCGCTACAAGAGGAAAATAAGAGCTTATCCATGACGCTTAAACAGTCCCAGTTCGAAAAAGACTCCATGAAGGAAAAAATGGCCACTTTGATCCAACTGGTCGAAGAGAAGGAAGTTAAAAGCGATGAGGTTGGTGGAAGATCGGGGTCCTCCGCGCAATTACTGCAGGATTATACTGTCCTCGAAGAGAAAATGGGTGTTACTACTCAAGAAAGGGATCAAGCCTTATTGGCCTTGAGTCAGCAACAACAGGAAAATAAGAATCAGCACAGAGATGTAAGTATTTGCGTGTGGTGGTATTTCGGAATTCAGTCCAGTTCTAAATTGTTCTGTGGTACGTATCATAGCAAAAGAAATTGCAGGAGCAAAACGAAAAACTTCATAGCGAATTAGACAGACTTAGGAATCATTTGTTAGAGGTAAGTCTATAAATATTTCCCCTCCCTCCGGGTCTTTTAGTGACGTTGCCTTTAACAATGAGGGGCTAATTTTAAGATTCAAGATAATTACACGCAAGAGATTATGTCCGCTGAGGACCGCGAAAAGACCTTAAGAATAAAATTAGCCAGCGCCGAAGACCGGGCTAGTTTATCATCAAACGCGATTGCCAATGCTAGCACCGAGTCTCAATTCAGAGTGGACAGTCTTCAACAACAACTCAGTCAAGTTTTGCGTCAACGTGACTCGGCTTTGGAACAATGTTCGCGTCTCGAAGACCAGATTCAACAACTCAAGGCGGCCATTACCAATTTGCAATCGGCTTTAGAGTGCATTCAAGGCGAACATCGCAGGGAACTTATCGAGGCTTCCAAAGCGTCACAAGAAAAGCTGCGTCAACGCGAAAAAGACATTGAAACCTTGAAGGCCAGAATATCCGAACGTGAAGTTAGACTTAAAGAAACCATGGAAGCCTTGGACGCCGCTTCAAGATTGAGCGAACAACTTGATAGAAAAGAACAGCTCATAAATGAACTCAAAAGTGAAGGTACAGTACCAATTTTTGTTTTATACCTTTTTTATAAGCATGTAAGTTGGATCTGTTCTGATTCGTTCGCGCACTTTGGAAACTTGGACTTGGTACTGTGTGGTACGTGTGCATCGAAAAATCATTTCATAAGTATTATGGTTATTGGTTTTGTAACTATATAAGTAACTTGGGTTTGGATCATGGTATAGTTACCACGTTGTCTGGCTGTTGTATAGTCTAATCTCACTTGGTAACTGTGGGAGGATACTTTGAAAATTGAAGTCCCATAGTGCCAGGCGAGATTGAACTAAGGCAGTTCACTGTTGCACCACTTAAAAATAAAAAGGAAACACGTCACGGTTTTTCTTATATTCTCTACTGTGCACCTTTACAAGTTTCACACGCGATGCATTGTGGTTCGGTTTTTCTACGAAATATTTTAGAAGCATGAGTTTCTTTGGTTCAAAGTGATTTTAATATTATGAAACATTTTTATTTTATAATTTTTTAATAATATCATACGTTTATAAGATATGTTCCGTAAGTATGAAACTTTCTATACTTCGTAATGTTAGAGATTTACTGAGAGCTAGTTCGAGAACGACTACAGTCGGTTTTGCAGTCCATTTTCCTATTTAGTTTATATCAAGAAGTGATATCTAGTTTATTAGGGAGAAGGTATAAGATGCCTTTGTATTCGCGCCGTGCCATAGTCCCAGTCCCCCTTTCAAAATACAAGGGGGGACGTAAAAGGAGACCGGGCTATTTCGCCTCTCCTAAGTCAGAAAATAGGCAATTTTCGTCATTCACGTCGCCTCGCTGAAGTGAGTTTTCAAGAACCAATGAGATGCTGGTTGTAATTTAGAGGCGGGGATTAACTTCGGACCTACGTTTGGACTGGAGATAAAACTGTAAATGTTGCGAATTTATTCCTTCTCCCTAATAAACTAGATATCATTTCTTGTTTATACTAAGCCTTTGATAGCGCCTCACCAGGGGTCGCTTTACCTCGAATCTATGACCTACGTCACTTCATGACAAGCTCCAGTTTGTAACCAATGATAAACTTATGGAACATATCTCATAAACTTATGATAATATCAATAATTCCAGATGAAATCGACTGTTGTTTTAACGTAACTTGATTTATTATTTATTAATTAAGTCAGCATGATAGTTATAGTTAATTATTTATATTGTTTTATTTTTAATTATAATTAAATTATATGATTTTGCATGGTTGTTCCGTATCTGAGTATTACATCAGGTACTGGTTTATGTTTGAGTCACCAGTACTTGTGTGATATTCAGCCGCTGGCAACTCGTTATCTGCCTGACGCATATTTATTTTTTGTTGTAATTTTAATTTAATTACTTAATTGTTCGCGAAGTGTTTTAATTGTTATTATCAACAGCTGACTAATTCCTGACTTTAATTCTACTTAGTATTTGAAAAACAACGTCAACTACAAAAATCCCAAGATGAAATTAAACAATTGGAGTCAACTACAGAAGGAAAAGTCGACAAGTAATTAAAATGTTAATTTTGATTTTAATTTAGTTTAGGGTTGTAAAATATGAAAATTTAAATAATCTTCAGACAAATAATGAAGAGCTTAGTACTGGGTTACTTTTCATCACCGGCCAATCAAAAACCGGAAGTAGTTAGGTTGTTAGCCAGGATTTTGGACTTTAACCAAATAGAAATGGAAAAAGCTGGGGTTAAGATTGGTCGAGAGTTGAACCCGGCTTCTTTGACCTCTCCTGGTGGAGGTCGAAGTGGATGGATATCATCATTTATCGGGAAAGTTGTAACTTCAACTCCTATACAGCCTCGGCCATCTCCCGCTCCTGGAGCTACAAGTCCGGTTTTATCCAATCCAAATCAGGTATGATTTTAATTCAAAAATATTATAGTATTTATTGAAATTATCCTTAATTTAACGATTTAATGAATATTATTTTTAAAATATACCCGTTATTAACTCGGATGTAAACCGATTGAAAGTGTGCCGTCGTTAAACCATAGCGTTATACTATATAGCATAGGCTTATTGAATTTTTAGGGTTATGTTATAAACGTGTTTCCTGACGTTAATTTCTTCAAATCTATTTTGAAATTTTATTAGTCTTCAATCAGGTATGGGTTTTAATACAAAAATATTAGCTTATTTATAGAAATTAACCTCAACTTAACGATTAAAGCCCATTATTTTTGTAAATATACACGGATGTAAAACGATTGAACGTGTGACGTCAATCTTGATCATCATACTATGGGCTTATTGCCTGTTTAGATAATTGTTGTTAAGTTATGATCGTGTATATTGACGTAAATTTCTTCAATGTGGGATGGGTTTTAATACAAATATTAGTTTATTTATAGAAATTAAGCTTGATTTAATGATTTAACCCCATTATTTTTTAAAATATACACCTCATTAACCCCGATGTAAAACGATTGAAAGAGTGCCGTCAAACTTTATCATCATACAATATAGGCTTATTGCCTGTTTAGATAGTTGTTGTTAAGTTATGATCGTGTATATTGACGTAAATTTCTTCAATGTGGGATGGGTTTTAATACAAATATTAGTTTATTTATAGAAATTAACATTAACTTAACGGTTTAAGCGCATTATTTTTTAAATATACACCTTATTAACTCGGATGTAAAACGATTTAAAGTGTGTGGTCATTAAGCCTCGTTGTCGTCATACGATATAGTTCTATTAAGTTATGAATGGATTTTACCTTACGAATTCTTGACGTTAATGATTTCGAAACGTCTTTTAAATATTAGTCTTCATTCTCAACATTGTTCGTGGAGTTTCTAAAGAACGAGTCTAACCCTAACATTCCGGCTCGTATGCCATTGGAATCAATGTCCAGCGCAACTCCAACAAACTCCGTCTTAATGACTTCTAGGAAGCCATTGTCCAATCCCAATAAGGCGACTGTGAAATTAGACTTTTTCTCTCCGCCCAAAGGCAGTCTGACTGGCCCAGTTTTGAATTCCAATGACCACCCTCTTATGAGGCCACTTTCCACCGCGTTACCCACTTTCACGCCAATAATAAGCAGCGAAAGTGCACCCAGTAATAAGAATGCCACTTTCTTGGAGGAAGTTTTAAAATAAGTTATAAAATTAACCAGGTATGATAGTATAGTAGTAAAAAAGATGTAAGAATTCTCTCTCTCTGTAATTAGGTGCTTTAAATTTTGTGATTGTGTTAATTACTTACCCTTTTTTTAATCACGCTTCCCTCCTTTATATTGAAATAAATTATTTACTTTTTATTAACGAGAAGTTTTACATCTTTAACCTAATCTAAAATAAATAAATATTTATATTTACCAAAAAAATGTATATCTCTTAATTTAATAAATACAGAATTATTTTTCAACCATATTTGTGTGGTCTTTATAAGACACTTCAGACTTCATCAGAAAACCACGGGGGATGCTGCTTAGTAATGGTTCCTACTCTTACCATCAAAATGGCGGAGTAGTTTGAAGTATGGAGCACTTGGCTAGTAAGTGCATCGTCGATGGTAAGTAAAGGAAGACAGTTGATTGGCCAAGCGAGGTAGTGACGTTTTGTCAAAATTTTCACCCTTTAACCTTTAACAATGATGGCTCCTCATACCTCCTCATACCGTCAAAATGGCGGAGTAGTTTAAGTAGCGAGTGGGTAGTAGGTGCGTCATCAATAGTAAGTGAAGGAAGACAGCCGATTGACCCAGTGGACGCTGACGTGTCTCTATTTTCACCCCTTGACCTTTAACAATTGCTTCTCCTCATATCATCAAAATGGCGGAGTAGTTTAAGTAGCGAGTGGCTAGTAGGTGCGTCATCAATAGTAAGTGAAGGAAGACAGCCGATTGACCCAGTGGACGCTGACGTTTCCTCTAGATTTTCACCTTTTAACCTTTAACAATGATGGCTCCTCATACCATCAAAATGGCGGAGTAGTTTAAGTAGCGAGTGGGTAGTAGGTGCGTCATCCATGGTAAGTGGAGGAAGACAGTCGATTGACCCAGTGGACGCTGACGTTTGTCTCTATTTTCACCCCTTGACCTTTAACAATTACTTCTCCTCTTACCATCAAAATGGCGGAGTAGTTTAAGTAGCGAGTGGGTAGTAGGTGCGTCATCAATAGTAAGTGAAGGAAGACAGCCGATTGACCCAGTGGACGCTGACGTTTGTCTCTATTTTCACCCCTTGACCTTTAACAATTACTTCTCGTCTTACCATCAAAATGGCGGAGTAGTTTAAGTAGCGAGTGGGTAGTAGGTGCGTCATCAATAGTAAGTGAAGGAAGACAGCCGATTGACCCAGTGGACGCTGACGTTTGTCTCTATTTTCACCCCTTGACCTTTAACAATTACTTCTCCTCTTACCATCAAAATGGCGGAGTAGTTTAAGTAGCGAGTGGGTAGTAGGTGCGTCATCAATAGTAAGTGAAGGAAGACAGCCGATTGACCCAGTGGACGCTGACGTTTGTCTCTATTTTCACCCCTTGACCTTTAACAATTACTTCTCGTCTTACCATCAAAATGGCGGAGTAGTTTAAGTAGCGAGTGGGTAGTAGGTGCGTCATCAATAGTAAGTGAAGGAAGACAGCCGATTGACCCAGTGGACGCTGACGTTTGTCTCTATTTTCACCCCTTGACCTTTAACAATTACTTCTCCTCTTACCATCAAAATGGCGGAGTAGTTTAAGTAGCGAGTGGGTAGTAGGTGCGTCATCAATAGTAAGTGAAGGAAGACAGCCGATTGACCCAGTGGACGCTGACGTTTGTCTCTATTTTCACCCCTTGACCTTTAACAATTACTTCTCCTCTTACCATCAAAATGGCGGAGTAGTTTAAGTAGCGAGTGGGTAGTAGGTGCGTCATCAATAGTAAGTGAAGGAAGACAGCCGATTGACCCAGTAGACGCTGACGTGTCTCTATTTTCACCCCTTGACCTTTAACAATTGCTTCTCGTCTTACCATCAAAATGGCGGAGTAGTTCAAAGTAGTAAAGGGCATTATCAATGATAAGTGGAGGTAGACAGTCTATTATCCAAGTGGGGTGCTGACGTTTCCTCTAAATTTTCACCCCTTAACCTTTAACAATGGCTCCTACCCTCATCATCAAAATGGCGGAGTCGTTTGAAGTAACGAGTGGCTAGTAAGTGCATCATCAATGATAAGTGGAGGTAGACAGTCTATTATCCAAGTGGGGTGCTGACGTTTCGTCCAAATTTTTATCCCTTAACCTCTAACAATGGCTCTTCCCCTTACCATCAAAATGGCGGAGAAGTGAGTGGTTAGTCGGGGACAAAGGCTCGATTTGCTAAGTTTGGGTCTGACGTTGGTATCGTAGAAAGTAAACCACAATATTTTTTTTAAGGAAATATCTTTTATTTTTGCATCAATCTTTGGCACCACACTCTGAAGCGTACAATTTTAGGTATCACAGATAATCAAAACTACGTAATTAAAACGTTCCTATTAATAGGGTGGGAGGGTATAAAATAAATCAGTCCTTACATTCCAGGGGGTTTCGTTAAAGTCTTAAAATAAAAAAAAATGCAGTTATATAATAATAATACAAATCTTAAATAGTTTTTTCTTCTCAGTACATGATAGTTTGTTTATAAAGGGTTAAAATATAATACACTTTCTTCGTAAAATTTACAATATAAGTTCTTAAAACGCACTCGGCAAAGTCTCTTTATATAAAAACATTCTCTATTTTGTGTTTGTTTAAAGTATAACACAGTTTTTTTGTCTGCGATTGGTCCTTGAATGCCATTGGCTTAGACTATAGTGTTTCCCGCCCTTATAAGGTCGTCCGCATGACGGACAACCTTCTTGGGCCGCTTGAACGTAACGTTTGTACTCCAAATCCTGCAAACATGAAAGAACATTAAGATTTCTCTTTGAGGGGAAAGCATGGATAAAGAATGCGCGTGAGGAAATTAGTTTCACTCTACAGGATAGGCAACTCCCTATCTCGGACGACAGTTTATCCTGTATATACTCTGTTACAACATCGGTTGTCAGCACGCGCAAAGCAGGGTCCCTATGTAACGTAGCTTTGTACGTGCTGTCAAGAGACAAAAAACTTCAGGATCTTCAGGATTTAAAATATCCGCGAGTTTTTTAGCTCGAGTGCACGGACCTCTAGGCCTTAGTTTCAAATACGTGTGAAATTACCTACAGCCTACTACACGTATTTGAAACTAAGGCCTAGAGGTCCGTGCACTCGAGCTAAAAGACTCGCGGATATTTTAAATCCTGAAGATCCTGAAGTTTTTTGTCTCTTGTCAGCACGCGCAAGGCTAGATTACATAGAGACCTAGCTTTACGCGTGCTGACAACCGATGTTGTAACAGAGTATATACAGAATAAGCTGTCGTTCGAGATAGGGAGTTGCCTATCCTATAGCGTGAAAACTAATTTCCTCACGCGCATTCTTTATCCATGGGGGAAGTGTTAATTAAAGTACCATTTGCATGGCCGATAACATTTGTTCAACTCTAGCGGGGATTTCAATGGCTTCCGCGCATTTTAAGGAACAAGCCCAATGTTGAAAAGGAACGCAGGTGTTTCCTAAATACGGGTTTTTGAAGGTAAATACTTTGTAGCCGGGATAATCTTGAAGTTTCGCAGTGTTGCAATTGCCACAAACGTTAAACATTGGATAAATGTCTGATACGTAATCGACTAAAACATCGGGTAAACGTATTTTGGATTTGCAACGAGGGGAATACGCGTAAGACCAGTTATAAAATATGTTCATTTTGGTTCCGATAACCGTTTGAGCACTGAGAAATTGGAGGGTGTGTGGGGAACGAAGTATAGGTTGTTCGGTACACGCTTCAGCACCAGCAACTGCCACACCACCACCTCCTCCTGCATCTTCTTGATTGATTGTTTGCAATGATTGATCGGAATGGGAGCCACTTATGGCTAGGATCCGATCGTTAAAATCTGTATGATACCTAAAATAATGAAATATGAAATATGAAACATTTTTCAATGTTGTAGTAACTCTTATATCAAAGCAACCAGCTTGTTTTCTGGAAACTACTGTAATGGTAGGTGTTGTAGTAGTAGTAGTAGTTAATTATACTAACCACATGAAGGTAGCTTTAAAATAGTTATGATTGCCATGTCTATGAACGGTTTGCAAGGATGGCATTTGTAATAGGAACCCTGGTAAGGCATCCAACAAATTATCATCTAGTAATAGAACTCTGAGATTCCGGCAAAAAACAAGGGATCGACGAATAGCGTAGTTTTGTAATCTATTTCCTGTCAAGCCCAAATATTCTAGTTTTTGTAGTCTTCCGATACAGGCTGGTAATGATTCTAAAAAGTTGTATTTCAACGATAACACCTTCAAGTTTGGGCAGTTGAATAGCTAAAGGAAATTTTAAGTTTTAGGAACGAAGCAAAGGAAGTGTATAAGCAAGAAGTGATATCTAGTTTATTAGGGAGAAGTTATAAGATGCCTTTGTATTCGCGCGCCATAGTCCCAGTCCCCCTTTCAAAATACAAGGGGGGATGTAAAAGGAGGCCGGGAAATTTCGCCTCTCCTCAGTCGGAAAATGCGTAATTTTCGTCATTCGCGTCGCGCTGACGCGAGTTTTCAAGGACCAATGAGATGCTGGTTGTAATTTAGAGACGGGGATTAACTCCAGACCTACGTTTGAACTGGAGATGAAGCTGGAAATGTGGCGAATTTATACCTTCTCCCCAATAAACTTAGATATCACTTCTTGGTATAAGTTAGTGTTATAGTGTTTGTACTTCTTTAGGTAAAATACTCTCTTCCATATAACGGTATTTAAAAATACTATCCAGGTGAAATTCCACAAATTCAAAATGATTTAGATATCTCGTTAGAAGAGAATCTGAGTGTGTGGAAGGAACGGTGTTAAAATAATTTGAAGTCACGAGACTTCTGATAAAAGATGGAAATCTGTCTTTTGTTTTTTCTAAGGTGATTGGTAAAAACCATAAAGTCAATGGGATCTGTAAGAATTTAATAATAATTAAGTACTTAATTAAATAATTTAATTTAGTAATAAAACGCGGCGTTTTGTTATTGTTACCTCTCTTGTATGGGGTTTGTTGTTTTTGGCAAAGAATTCTTCAACTTCTTCCCAATTTGAGGGATCATTGTCCAGGTTTTTGAGGAGAAGGTATTCGAAGGAATGAAAAACAGCTGGAGACATGGCTTCTATAGTATAGTTTTATAAAGCAAAACCGCTATGGCTTATAAGGCTTTCGCTCTTTTATAGTAGTTGGTTAACTTGGTTTTGAGTTTTAAAGCGGAAACTCCGCTTTATTCTTGAATATGTCTTTACTTTTTAACTATTTTATAAACTAGACTGACTTTTAAAATGATAAATAATAATTATAACCCAATCTTAATCGTCACATTACTTCGGTTTTTAATTAGAAAAGAATGGCAGTCAAAGAAAGTAATAAACACCCTAGCTACAGAGAGAATACCTATGCCAATGAGATAGAATATATATATAAACCTAGAGTCACAACGTGGGATCTCGAGATCGACGATTCGCGATACACTTTTTGTCGAGCATGAATCTTTATCAAATACGGGTGGCGCCGCCTATTAGTCACTTGAAGAACTTTTTTATTACCGTCTGCTGTCAAAATAGTTTTTTAAACGTGTTAAATAAAATAAGCAAGTTAAATAATAAAAACTCTAGTACTTTTTAATCTAATAAATAGATGAAATAAAAATTATAACGATGTTTCTGATTGAAAATAAGCGAGTAAAAGTTGTAATTAGTTCCGCTAGAGGCTCACAGGTGGCGCTGTCATGTTTTGATAAACTTGCTTGATAAAAAAAATGTGTATCGCGGTAAGCCGATTTGAATTGGAACTCTATCTATCTCATTGACCTATGCTTTCCTTTTTCATAGAGTGAAGTTTCAGCGTAACTGTGTATTACTCCTTTATAGTTAACTGAATCTTTGTAGGTTTGTTTCCAGTACAGACTTATGTTGATAAATGTGTATGCATTTCTCACCGCTCTCCTTCCTGTATAAATTCTCTAGGTGCGGCGCGTAAGTCGGATTTTATGCAATCACGTGACTCAAAGATTTGAATGCCGTCTGCTAAATTCGGAAAAAAGGTACACGTGTGTTGGACGTTTATCGATAGTTTGTTATATTTTTTCTTCTTAATTAGTAACTTATTTCTTTATGTTTTAAAGTTAATAATATTTAAAAATGGAAGAGGAATCGTTTAAGAATATTAAAATCGTAATTGGAACTTACGAAGAATATGTTTTGGGCTATCAATTGATAAAAGATGAAGAGGTAGGTTTTCAGAAACCAAGGCTTAATTAAACATGTGGGTTTTTGTTTCAGTATCTAAGCCTAGTAATGTCTTATCTTAGGGTTATTCTTTGAAACAATGTTTCGCGAACCATGCTCACATTGGATCAGTTCGATGTCTATCTTCTAGTTCAAAATATGTTGCTTCTGGGGGTGTTGATGAAAGTGTTAAGCTAATGAACATGAAAACAGGCAATGAATTTGGAACATTATTACAACATAATGGTAGGTTATTTTATAGCTCTCTGTTATTGAATTTGCTAATAAGCCCCTTTAGGAACCATTACTGATGTGGAATTTATTGGAGATTCTCATTTGGTCAGTTCCAGTGAAGATGGAAACATTTGTATCTTTACCACAAATAACTGGCAATGTCAAAAAACTTTAAGAGGACACAAGTATGTTTAAAACTGATGGATTAAATTTTTTTTCCTTGATCTAATAATTGTTTTTCTGTGCAGAAAAGCAGTAAATTGTGTATCAGTACATCCAAGTCACAAGTTACTTCTTTCCGCTTCAAAAGATAAAACATTAAGATCATGGAATTTAGTGAAAGGGAGATCAGCTTATGTAACAAATCTAAAACATGGTAAGATAAGATTTGATTGGTGGTAGTTATATCATATGAAGTTGTACTAATTTAATTTTTTAGTGTCAGAGCTGGTGAAATGGAGCCCTGAAGGTTCAACCTTCGTTTGTGCAAATAATAACGATTTAGATGTCTATAGTACTTCGGTAAGTGAAATTTCTTTTAAAATATTCAGCTTTTACAAGCCTAATTTAATTGTAAATTGATTTTTAGGGAGCTGGAGTTGTTCATAAAGTACAATTTGGAAGCAGGATTGCAACTGTAGACTTTCTTAGTGTAAGTAACTAGTAATTTGACTCATTAATGATTTTAATTAATTAATTATTTTTACAGGAAAATATAATTGCTATCGGTGGGGAAAGTGAAGAAATACAGATTCATTGCTTAGAAAGCAAAGAGTGCTTAAATAAATTCAAAGCTCATGAAAAACGGGTGAAAACTTTACACAGTTTTCAGTTCAAAGATAAAGTTCGATGGCTTGTTTCTGTTTCTAATGATGGTTTTATTAAAATATTTCAAATCAAAATGAAGCCCAAAATGGTAAGTAAATAAATAATGAATCAGATCTATTATGAAATTAAGGAAATAAATTAAATTAAATTAATTATTTTGTTTTAGTTGAAGAGAGAACCAAAATTAATTACTCAAGTCAACACCCAATGTAGACCAACTTGTTTGTCAGTTTACGGAGTTGAAAAAATTGTTCCGGAAAAAACAAGTATTTTAGAAGAAGACAGTAAAGTAGAAGAAGAACCTGCCAGTAAAAAGCGAAAAAAGTAGTGGTTTAAATGGAAATTAAAGACATTTTCATAATCTGCATAAATAATTCGTAATTGCAGATTTATTTTAATTTATTCATTCGGGAGGGAAAGGGGCTGCAATATCTCCCCCCCCCCCTTAAAATCCCTTGATTAGTGGTGTCAGCCAGATTGGGCTGGAAAATTGGTAGTTGGGCTATATTCAAATAGATATTGGCGGTTTATTATGCATATATGTCCATTTTATTTGATTATCCAGCGCTAAGATATTGTCTTACAGATGAATTAATATTACACTAATTATCACACTTCAAATTTTAAGATAAAGATATCATACGTTTAACTTTGGTTTAATTTTTTATGAGTTTTGGGCTACTTTTATTAATATGTTTGGCTGGAAAACTAGATAGGGAATCTGGCAAACTTGTTGGTTCCCGGGCTAGGAGTAGGAACTTGAGACTTAAGTAGGAGGCCATTTTGAATATTTGGCTCAGAAGATTTTGCCAACACGACTACGCGAGTCATCATATAATTTAATTTAATTAAGATTAATTTGACATTTTAAAATGGGAGTCGACTTTATCACCGCTGGTTACGCCGCAACCGTTGCCTTAGGAGGCATAATGGGATTTGTTAAAGCTGGTAAATATAAAATTATTAAAAAAATAAGGCCAAGGCTTAGCTCGGAAAATATTGAAAAGTCATTTATGTAACTTATGGTTGGTGACTAGGAAGCACTGGGTCTTTAGCGGCTGGTTTATTCTTCGGGACCATTCTTGGTTACGGAGCGTACCAGACGTCAGTAAATCCCGATAATTACTTACTATCATTTGGTGAGCGTTGTTACAAAGTATAAACCATGGATAAAGAATGCGCGTGAGGAAATTTGTTTTCGCTCTACAGGATAGGCAACTCCCTATCTCGATCGACAGCTTATTCTGTATATACTCTGTTACAACATCGGTTGTCAGCACGCGCAAAGCTAGGTCTCTATGTAATCTAGCCTTGCGTGCGCTGACAAGAGACAAAAAACTTCAGGATATTTTAAACTGATTTTAAATCCTGAAGATTCTGAAGTTTTTTGTCTCTTGTCAGCACGCGCAAGGCTAGATTACATAGAAACCTAGCTTTGCGCGTGCTGACAACCGATGTTGTAACAGAGTATATACAGAATAAGCTGCCGTTCGAGATAGGGAGTTGCCGATCCTATAGCGTGAAAACAAATTTCCTCACGCGCATTCTTTATCCATGTATAAACCAAACAGAAACAATACTGAGTTACTGACACAACCAAATCTCTTATAGGTGCATCGACAGTTTTAGGGGGTGTAATGGGTTTCAGGTTTTATAGCTCTGGTAAATTTATGCCTGCGGGATTGATTTCCATTATGAGCTTGGCTATCGTTACACGATTTGCTATTAGAGCTTTAACCGCTGTTCCTGCAAATCAGGGACACAGGAAATAAATTTCTTTACATTATACTTTGTTAAATACCTTTTTTGATATGCCAAATTTACGGACCAACCATTTTCTATACTCATTCCTTCCTAAATGTTTGGTGTTAGTAACGATAAAATTTTATACAAATGGGTACAAATTAAGTAAAAATTAAAAGACAACATTGATTTTTTCAAATATACAAGGTATACTTTTAATGAGACACTATTTTTAAGAGATGAAGAAAAGAAATCAACATGAAAATCTTAATTAATTAAGATGTTTAATTTTTCCCCGTTCTTTGTAAAGAACCTTAAAGTGAATCTTGTAGGAAAAATTACGCATCCTATTTACACTTAAATGGGTTTTTATTATTATTTTTTTCGACTTTCTTTTAAACCAGTAACGATGGGACTGGTTTTTTGCCAGGCCAAGCCTCTTTGGCGTATTTCTTTTTCTTGGGTTCGGGTGGCATATTTGATTCTTGTAATCGAACAGAGGTTGGAACCATTGATACTGGTTGTATTTCTTCAACAATTGGTGCTAATTCCACATCAGGGGCGGGGTTTGGAAGATGAATACCCAGTTTGACTGATAATGTTGGTGAAAATAAGGGACTGATGTGGGATTGGTTGTCATGATCTCTTCCGTAATGTTGTGAGTTGAAAGAACTGTAAGGATCGGGTCTTCTGTCGTTGTTCATGACTCCCATAAGTGATCCTTCTGTTTTTAGTTTCTGGGGAAATGAATTAAAAGATGTTTAAGACTATGACGTCAACAGGGTTCATACAAGCCTGGAAAACAGGGAAAACCTGGAAAAATCAGGGAAATAAATAGTTGACTAAAACCTCAGGGAAACTTGAGTCAAACAGGGTCCGAGTAATTAAGCAAAATGTTCATAAACATCCCCTCCATAGGATTAACATTACACTATAGAGCTATTTCAGTGGGGGAAAAATTTCGTCTGCTACGAAAATTGGGCCTGCCTTTGAGTGTAGAGGGCGGCCATTTTGTGAGGGTTTCTCTATGGGCAAATAGCATTGGTGACGTAGCCATTACCCCCTCTGAAATAGCTCTATACTTTGGAGGCTCATAACTCTGGTTATATTAGAGATACGGAGATGTCCTTTGAGTATGATATAGTTCAATTTGTCCCCCATCTAACCATACTAAAAACATAGGGCTACGACAAACAGGGGCTGAGTAATTAAGCAAAATGTTCATAAACATCCCCTCCATAGGATTAACATTACACTATACTTTGGAGGCTCAGAACTCTGGTTATATTAGAGATACGGGGATGTTCTTTGATTATATAAAAGTCCTATTTGCCCCCCCCCCCCCTCCATTAATGTTTGCACCATAGGATACTCCATATACGGGGAAAACCTGGAAAACTCAAGGAAGTATATGGGAAAAAACCTGGAAATCTCAGGGAAATTTGTTTTCCAAAAGGTTGTATGAACACTGATCAATTAAATTTGACTTTGTTTGTACTTTAGTGGGTATGACAGCAGTATGAACAAGATTTCTAAATTTTCCCACAGAAGGGTCAACATCTTCTGGATTGATTATATCTTCCTCATCTCTAAACTTTACATTAATTCCTTTCCTTTTTCGATTTGCCGGCCTGATTTCCTCATCAGGAATTCCAAGCATACTTATACGTCTATTATGAGCTGTATTAAACTCCGTTAAATTCTAAAAAAATTGAATTGTTTGTCAGCGTATAATTTCAACCACAAGGTTTTGAAATCATTACATCAAGTTCAGTCTCAGTTTCTGGTAATCCTAATAAGCCGCCTTCAGTTTCTTCTCCCATTTCATCGGTAGTTCGAGCACCCTTATGAGGTCTCTCCCTTAAAATGTAGTTACGTGTCGAAGCTCCAAAATGAAAATTGCTATCAACTGGAAGTTGTGTTGGTTTCTTTTTTTCCAATCTTACACTTCCAATGTATGTTCCATGAGCTAAAATAAGTTTAAGGGTAAATTGTTCGTAAATAAAACGTTTTAAAATTCAAAGATTGAACTAGAAGTGGCTTGAACTATCTATGCCTATCGAGAACGGTTATTTTTATAAACCTCTAGGAATTTTACCTTAAGCTCACTCTAGAGAAATACGTACTGCTTCCCAAGTCGACCAAAAATGCTCTGTTTAGGTGTTTATGATATACTAGGGCTGAATGAACTCTGGAACACGAAGCATGGTCAATAACAAAGTCATTCAGTTGGGCATTACGTCCAAAAAGGTAGCATTTCTTCTCATCAATCATTAGTTTCTATGGATTTTGAATTAAGTTTGTTTGTTAGAAAGCTCATAACATCGAAATGAAAATACTAAATTCATGGATGCCTAAAACTCTCTGTTATAATCTAGCACTTTAATCATACGAACTACAAATGTATTTATTAAGCTCGTGTGTGATCAAGTGCCTATGTCATATAGCTGCTCATTGTCAGTTCTCAGTTGTCAAACTTACTTGTATTAATCTATCTCCCTTTAATACATCCAAATGCAAACCAATCGGTGGTTTTCCAGCCCTGTAAATGAAAATAATGATTTTAATTAACTAAATAGATAATTATTAAGTACTAATTATACTCACCACGATGGAATTTCATAGTGATTTGCCATTGTTTCCTTTCAAAAGATAATTTACGAATATTTATCAATCAAATATGATTAATGGCCCTTATAAGTTTAAGATGATAACATAATTAAAGTTAGCGGTTAAAACGGGATTTAAAACAAATGATGTTTATAATTATAAACAAACAATTGTTTATTCCACAAACTACAGCGAAATTTCGGGATTGGGATGGAGGTCAAAGGTTATCGTCGATAGATGGGGCTTTTTTCGCGGTTTTTCCTTTTATAGCGTTTTCCTTTGTGTCCTCGCGGAGCGCTCCCATGGAGGAATAAAACTAGGAGATCCTTTTCTTCAAAAACAGTCTTTAACGTTTTCCGTTGTGGTCGCCAGAGAGCGCTCCGAGATCGCTCCATATTTTCGTGCTACGTCATCGCTCTAGCTCGGAGGACCGAATATAGTTGCTCCCAATGAAAGACAAGAGATTTTTGAGAGCGGTTTTGTGACGCGTCGTCTGGTAATCTCGTCGTGATTGTTAGGCCAAGGGCTAAATATTTTGAGAATTATTATGGCTTCCAATCATCATGATCAAATTATTTTTGAGTCTTTTTATTGTAACGATAAAAACGAAATACAAAGACATAATAACGGAGAAATATTATGTATCGTAATTAAAAATGGTAAGTTCTTTCTTTATTTTGTTTCTATTGTAAAAAGCTTAGCTTGGCCCGCTTGGGTAAAATTGATGAGGCTTATAACCTACAATTTTACCAAGATTCAACAAAGTTGATTGTTTACATGTATAGAAAAAAGATGGAAATCATGACAATCTTTTTCTAGATGCCATGAGTAAAAGCCACATTTTCTATTTTATGAATGTATTCTGATTTATTGAACACGTTATTATGGTAATTATCAATTTGTCTCAACATTGTAGGTGAACGATTCTTAATGACGTTCAGTGATAAGCAACTAAAAGATTGTGGACTTATCAATTACCAGACCAAACCTTCCTTGGCTACACAAGAACCATCGACATCTAATAGCATTTCGTCACCACAGCCACTGACTTCTAATCGCGTTTCGTCACCACAACTATCGACATCTAATCGCGTTTCGCCACCACAACTATCGACATCTAATCGCGTTTCGTCACCACAACTATCGACTTCTAATCGCGTATCTTCACCACAACTATCAACTTCTAATCGCGTATCTTCACCACAACTCTCAACGTCTAATCCTGTTTCTTCACCACAACCTTCCCTTTCTCCCACTGTTGTCTCACCACTTCAATCCTCTGATGATAAACCGTCAAAAGGTAAATTCAGATACTCATTCATTGATTGAAGAACAATACAGGTGATTAATTTCGCTATTTAATTTAGAATGGGGTACAACAGAAACCAAGCTACTGTTAGATAAGTATGAAACCTACATGATTCAGGTAGGACCAATGAAGAAATTCAAGAACAAGAAAACAATGTGGACCAAAATCTCTAGCGATATTGAAGAGATCTTAGGCATCGTCTGGACTTCGGATCAATGTAGCACACGTTACAAAACTGTGATGAAGAGAAAGAAAGATTCGGAGAAAAATAATAAAACTTCAGGCTCAACAAGAAAAGATGTTGAATATGAAAATGAAATATCAAAGATTTCCGCTTTAGACGACAGCATCGAACCAGAAGTTTTAAGAGGTGTTACGCGTGTAGAAATTGCTGAAAAACGCCCATCAGAAACAGTGGCTACGGATGGTTCCAAAAAGAAAAAGGTAAGAAACAATGACAAATTGACTGAAACTTTATACAATATAAATAAAATTAAGGAAGAGGCCAAAGAAAGGCGTCATAAAGAAAAAATGGACCTCTTACGTGAATTATTTTCAAAAAAAAATGACTAATTTGAAAAAAAAACTTTGTTCCATTCATCTTCATATGTTCAAAAAAACATTGTATCATCTATTTTCAAACAAATTTGCTTCATTATTATTTATTTTCAAAAAAAATTGTATCATCATTATTTATTTTCAAGAAACATTTCTATCATTATTTATTTTCAAAAAACATGTCTGTCATTATTTATTTAAAAAAACAAAAAGACATTGTATCATTATTATCAAAAAACATGTCTGGCATTATTTATTTAAAAAAAACAAAACAAAAAGACATTGTATCATTATTATCAAAAAACATGTCTGTCATTATTTATTTAAAAAAAACAAAACAAAAAGACATTGTATCATTATTATCAAAAAACATGTCTGTCATTATTTATTTCAAAAAAACAAAAAGACATTGTATCATTATTATTTTCAAAACAGAAATCAAAAAACGCAAATTGTATCATTAATCATTATTTATTTTCAAAAAACATTACTATCATTATTTATTTAAAAAAACAAAAAGACATTGTATCATTATTATTTTCAAAACAGAAATAAACAAATGCAAATTGTATCATTAATCATTATTTACTTTCAAAAAACATTTCTATCACTATTTATGTAAAAAAAACAAAAAGACATTGTATCATTATTATTTTCAAAACAGAAATCAAAAAACGCAAATTGTATCATTAATCAATAATTATTTTCTTTAAAAAATACACATTCGTTATTTGTTGTCAAAAAAAGTCAATCACAACTTTGAAACCAAACAAATTATATCAATCATTACTTTTCCAAAAATCTCACTCATTTTGAAAAAAAAAACAAACGTATCATAAATCATTATTTATTTTGAAAAAAAGTATCAGAAATCAGTACTTGATTAAACCAAAATGGCATTTGAGCGAAAGATCTAAAGTTGTTTATCTGAATTTATTTTAATCCATCGCAGATTCTTTTTCTTTTCGCTTCCCCGCGAGCTAGTAAATCTTTAATCCGTTCATTTTGATGTTCAATTTCTTCAGGACAAGGTTCTGGCAAATTATCATCCGTTTCACTATCAGAACTATCATCATTGCTACCAGAAGCATCAGATACCCATTGGTCTTTGTGATCTATGCAGAGATTATGCAGTACACAACATGCCATAATAAATTTCGACATGCGATTTACTCCGTGAAAATCTATCCTTGTTAATTGACGAAAACGTTGCTTTAAAATACCAAAAGTATTTTCAATTAAAACCCTAGTAGCACAAAATCTAAGATTGTATAGTTTTTGTTTTTCAGTTAGAGGCCTGGAATCGGGGTAAGGTTTTAGAAGCCATTCTCTTAAAGGATATGCAGCATCTCCAATGATGTGATATTCATTAGAACACAAATTAGGTAGTTCTTTGTTGATAAACGATAGCTTAAGAACTCGTGAGTCATGAATTTTGCTGGGTATGCCGGTAAAAACATCTAGAAACCTTCTATTTGGGTCACAAATTCCTTGTAATGTTATTGACGCCATGTCATGCCTATTAGTGTATGTTGATTTAATTTTGTGAGCTGGAGTTCTTATGCTGATGTAACTACCATCAATACATCCCAGAATACCAGGAAAGCCTGCTACCTAATCAAAATTGTATAACATTCAATAGTTTGGCAAAATGTGTGGAGATATAGTAAATACGTCTCTAAAATCTTGTTCAATTTTGTCTTTTTCTTCTCGGGTTGATGGAAATTTAATTATCGTCGGTGCAATCTTGACCAAAAATTCTAGCACACGTTGAATAATCCTAAACATTGACGTTTCAGCAATGCCAAATCGGCCAGCCACAACACGCATGCAAGATTTGTTTCCAGCAAACCTGGAAATTATTCTAAACGTTTTAATATAAAATAAAAATATGAAAACGCTTTCAAGTCACAAACATACCACAGAAACGCTAAAATATGGGTTTCAGCAGTAATTGGGTTCCGGCCACCATGTTTCGCATTCACTGGAAAGAATTCAGATTCCTCAAAACGTGCAATGATCGAGGCACAAGTATCACGTTTCAAACGAAAGTTCCTTCTAAACTATGTAAATACCATAATTACATCAATTAGTATATATCAAGAACGAATTTAGGATGGTATCCTGAATTCGTTCTTGATATCATGCGTTTCATATAATTGATTAATCAATTACCCTCAATTACTTACTTCTTCATCTGTATATTCTTCGACAACATTTCCAATGTAATGCATAATTTTTGGTCGTTTTGTTCTAGTTTTGAGTATCAGCAAAATGTCTTCATCGGAACTGTCTGTAGATGATTCAAGAAATAGATACGACACTCTCATTTCGTTCGTCGCCATTTTGAAAACGTCTGTAACTACGTCATAAGGCGCTCGATTTTGGTCGCTCCGTCTCCCGAGTCGGAGCGGTTGGGATCAATCCGGGAGCAAACCGGGAGGGAGCGACTGGGCCAATGTAAGACACGCCTCCGTCTCGGAGCAGCTTTCTTTTTTCCTATGAAAGACGATTTATTTTTCGGAGCGCTCCGGGAGCGCTCGGATCAACTCAAAGAAAAACGCTCTTTAACGAAGCTGGAAACTACTACTACCATTTTTATTGCTCCATGGGAGCGCTCCGCGAGGACACAAAGGAAAACGCTATAAAGCTCGGCCAATTTCTTGTCGAAAAACTGGAAAATACGTACAGCTTCTATAACTACAATACTTCATAATTAAAAGTAATTATATTCTATTTAAAGCCTTATAGCATAGTTGTTTGACGTAAAATTTAAAAATATATAAACTAGGCTTAATAAACTAGAACTCAACATAAGTTTGTATTGACCAAGGCTTAGAGATGTTTTGTAATTTAATTTGTTCTTAATGATGAATTTAATTTCCGTATTGATATAATTATATAGGCTTAATTTAGCCGTGATAATCATGTCACAAACGGACGTTACGTACGTCAATTCGGTCAATAATATGACGGAAGCCCATCAGCTGTTAGATTCATTTTGGACGCGGAGTATGGATGATATACGGAACCTAAATCCAGTAAGATCTAACATTGGTATCATTTTACTTGTGTTTAAGAATATTGTAGCGAACTTTCGTTTGTTCAGAATGATTTTAAAAACCAAGAGTTGCCTCTTGCTCGAATAAAGAAAATCATGAAGTTAGATGAAGATGTTAAAATGATTAGTGCCGAGGCACCAGTATTGTTTGCCAAAGCAGCGGAAATTTTCATCACAGAGTTATCACTTAGAGCGTGGATTCATACTGAAGATAATAAGAGACGAACCCTTCAAAGAAACGATATCGCCATGGCTATAACCAAATACGATCAGTTTGACTTCTTAATTGACATTGTACCCAGAGATGAATTAAAACCCGCTAAAAGACAAGATGAAAATAGCAGATCTTCAAATAGTGGGAGTGCAACTGTTGCTGCTACAACTACTACTATGCATCCTGATCAGGTTCAGTATTATTTCCAACTGGCGCAGCAACATCAAGCTGCCCTTCAACAACAAGCTCCAGCAACAACGGTATCAACCCCACAAACAGTACAGCAACAACAACAGACTCAACAAAACAATCAACAACAGCAACAACAACAACAAACGGTGCAAACCAATAATCAACCTCAAATTCAAATCATACAGACACCAACTACCCAGCCTGTTTCTGTTCAAACTGCAACACCAACATTATCCGTTCCTTCCATGTTGCAATTGCAAGCTGTAAGAGTTTATTTAATTAATTAAGTTGGGAAATTAGGTTAAAACTAATATTGGGGAACCCTATAGGTGGCTGCTGATGGAACAGCGCAATCAGCTCAAGCTGCCCAAGTCCAGGTTCAACAAGTTCAAGTTCAACAGCAACAACAAGCTGCCCCTCAAGTGGTCCAATTACCATCGGGTCAGCTTGCTCAAACTGGTGGAATTCAAATCCTTCAACAAGTTATAAATAGCAATGGAGAAATCCAACACATTCCCGTAAGAAATCAACAATCAAGACGTTGAAAAATAATCTTCTTAACCCAATAATTTCACAGATCCAATTAAACCCAGCGCAACTTCAACTTATTCGTATGCAATTGCAAGGTCAAACGCCTCAACCCGCCACAGCTCAACAACCAGTCATCATTCAAGCATCAGCTGGGCCTCAAGTGCAAGTACAACAACAACAACAACCCCAAGTAAGCTTCCTCGCGTAAAACCAGTACGTGAGAACGAAAGGAAGTAAAACAATGATTTAAAACCAATTTTTCAGGCTGTTTATCAGATTCAACAAATAGCCCAAAGCCCTCAATCCAATCCCACCCCGGTATTTTTAACCTCGACTGTACCTGGTTCAACTTCCGTTCAAATTCAAACATTGCAACAACAAGCTGAACAAGTTGAAGACGAACAGTCGTGATAATGATACTTGAATCCCTTGTACAGCTTTTTTTTTAACAATAAAATATGAAATAAATTGTGTGTCAAATGTTTTTTTGGAAAATATACGCTTGTCAATGATAAAAGAACGAAATAGAAATAGGTAAAAAGGCGTTTGTTTAAGTCGTTGACACTATGTTTCTCTTGGCCCCCCCCCCCAATATGCCTGCCATAACTTAAAAGGGGGGAAAAGGAACCTGTTTTCAGTATCTTTACAATGAGTTGAAATTTGAAGGTCATGGGGTCAGTGTTTTTTTTTCGTGAAAAGATTTTAGCAGTTTTGATAAGCAGTCTACATACTCCCCTATAGCAAATAACACGAGTTTTTCATGCTTTTCATATCTCCTAGAGCGAGCATGCCAGCACGCCAAGAGAGAGCCAATTTATATATATATACATAGTTTACAGGCGTGGAGGATTCATACCATTTGCACAAGGAGACCTGGGAACTTAGAGTGTAAAATAGCAGACGATTTTACACTCTAAGTCGCTTGGTCTCCTGGTGTTAATGGTAGGAATCCTCTACGCCTGTAAACTATGTATATGCCTACATATAAAAAAACCTCGCCACGTAATACTTAATCCCCCTCCATCTCTTAAAGTTTTTTAACTTTTTATTTTGACTCCTTGTAGTACCCCACCCAGAATTGAGAAACATGGTCAGAATAGCTAGCTAGGAAACGGCATGGCCTCTTTGGTAGCCCAAGAGATTAAGAAAAAGATCAAGAAAATAACCTAACCACCCCTTTTTATTATATCTCTAACCTCCTACTTCCCCAGCTTTGTTTTAATACCTTTTTATATTATTCCCCAAACATAAATGTACGATGTTTATGAGTTTGGGTTAAAAGGTAGACTGTTTTTTCTACCTTTTATTCCATCCTAACACCACATTTTAGGTTTGCAAAGGCTTAAAGGTATTATGAAATGGATTGGTAAAAATAGGCTTAGACGAGTTCGTTTTGAAAAACGTTTTTAGGCCAATAATAGACATTGGGGTGTTAGATTGGAGCAGTGACATCATTTGTTTCTGAAAATAGTTCGGTAGATCAAAGTTCATCGGTACCACGTGAGTGACGTCACGTTTTCAGACAGATTTTAAAAACAGTACGCTGGCTTGCGTAACTGCTAGTTCTTGTTGTTGATTGGACAGTAGCAAGGGACTATTTTGAAATAATAATTAGCGCATGGATTAAAAGGTTATACGTCATTATGGACAGTGAAGTGGCTCAAAGATCGGAGGGAGCGGGGTCGGATTGCACGTTGCAGTCATTTTTGTCGCGGCGATAGCTTGTGTTCGGTTAGACTCGTACAGTTCCGTTGGGATCGTGGCAAGAGATCATTTTGACATAATGTTAGGTTGTGATCAGTTAGATGTACTCGAAGTTCCGTGCTTTTTGGAAGTGTAATCCGGAGGCGATTGAAAATGGACTTCAATTTAAAGTAAGTGTCGTTTGTTTAATGAGTAGTGACTAGACTTGGGCGCAAAGCTTTGGAGCGGCCATATTGATACATACATGCGAGCGAGTCTTGCAAAGAGGTGGTGCAGGATGGTGGTCCGCGCCCAAACCACTGCGTGCTTAGGCTGGCCCTGAAGTAAATCTTGTATGAAAATTACTTGTATTTAAATCTGCTAAGAGCCCAAGAACTTCTTAGGCCTAGGCCTATTAGTTCAAGGGTCAAGGTCGGTGTAGCAGGGTGGGGGTAGTATGGTGGTCCGCGCCCAAACCACTGCGTGCCTAGGCTGGCCCTGAAACAAATCTTGTATGAAAATTACTCTATTTAAAGCTTCTAAGAGCCTAATAATTTCCTAGGCCTAGGCCTATTAGTTCAAGGGTCAAGGTCGGTGTAGCAGGGTGGGGGACCCGGGGTAGTATGGTGGTACGCGTTCAAACCACCGCGTGCCTAGGCTGACCCTGAAGCAAATCTAGTATGAAAATTACTTCTGGTTAAAGCTGGTACAGGTAGTGCTAAGAGCCTGAGAAGTGAGAACTTCTTGGGCCTAGGCTTATAAGTTCGAGGGTCAAGGTCGGTGTAGCAGGGTAGGGTTGCGCATGTGCAATCATTACTAAAGACTGCCCAACTTGTTAATATGATTCGTAATGCCTTGCAAATTCAAACACAAAGTTATTCTTTTACTAAACCTTTAACATAATTAAAATTCGCCTAGCTGGGAAATAATTTAGGAAACAATTGAACGTCGAGCGCCTGGAGGCCGTCGGTCGCGTTTGTGCTATAAATAATAAAAGCACGTGTAAAATAATTATTATTCATAAGCGAGGGAATATTTTTGTATTTTAAAAACCCCTTTTTAAAACTTGTTAATGAGTTAAAACCCCAGAGCCGGGTGCCCTAAAGGGGTAAGAAATCATTGATGGTAAAGAAAAAGACCACAAGAAGTTGATAGTATATATTTTTACAAGAAAAGGAAACCAGTTTACTTAAGTTTCCCATAACCATAACCCATCTCGGGCGTAATTATATAATTTTACCCTTCAAAACCTACGCTATCCACAAAACTGTATTTTAAGCCACATCGTATGATGTATATCTACAATGAGGCTATTAGTTTCACCTGGCCTTTAGTAGTGGTATTATGATAATACCAAATATTTTTACTCGTCTTTAACTATTTAAAGGGTGAGTGAAATGGAGGGGATAATTTTATGGTGATATTTTTTTCGTACGTTCGAGTATTGTGGTACCAAGGTCAGGTGGGTTTTGAATTGCTCGTTATTTTAGGTAAGAAAGATTACCTATTGTCTTAATTTAAAAGGAAGATGTCTGCTTTTAAAATTTTCACACCCTGGGCCTGGGCAATGCAGTACACTGGACTCCCATGTTAAGTAGATATATGACAATAATGTGGCCCCTTCCATAGACAATATGTTTGTGGGGACCCTGGGCCAGTGCCCATCAGGCCCAATGGTTAAGACGGCCCTGAATAGGAAGTATGTACTGACGTTACTTTTAGAATGGTGTCCTAACGATCTCAGTAGTGACGATAAACCCCCGTCTATTTAATTTGTGCTAATTAAGTAGAGAGCTATGTGGATACTATTATGACTCTGATCCTTGGGCCATCTTGTTTCTCCTTACTTCGGAAAGAAAAGAAAGCCCAGGGGTCGAACGACGACTATACTTTGTCTGTCTCTATGCTTATTTCGAATTCCCTCTTTTATTCTGTTTCTCAAATTAGTACGCGGGGTGCAGAGCCTTTTAAGTTTTTGGGAAGGGTAATTATTGTCAGTTCTTAATAGTTTTAGGCTTAAGGCAACGTTGCGAGTACGATGGGAGGGAGGCCTATCTTCTCGGATAATCAGAAATTATGAGCGGTAATTTTTTTGTTACTTGGAAAAATGATATCAAGACACGAAGAAACTCTACCCCGTTTCCAGCTTCTTAAGATGCCCTTGCTTAGTAAGTTAGGTAGGACCATAAGTTTATAAGATCTGTTACATAAGTATGACACTTCCTAGACTTCGTAATGCTAGAGACTTACAGCTCGAGCTAGTTCGAGAACGACAAGCGAGAATTGACTACATTAAGTTTTGCAGTCCATCTTCCTATTTTGTCTGTACTAAGCCTTTGACAGCGCCCAGTCACCAGGCGTCGCTTTACGAGAATCTATGCCCTACGTCACTTCATGACAAGCTCCAGTTTCTAACCAGTGACAAACTAATGGAACATATCTAGGCCTAAAGAAGGATTATATTGGCTTCAGAGTAGCCCTAGAAATTCTCAATTTTCAGAATTGACTTTTCATCGTCTTTACCTTCTTCTTAACCCACCTTGTCACGTAACTTGAAAGGATCAAATTACTGATCTAATTACTATTTTAATGCCCCATCTCGTAATTGAGGGTATATCTTACACGCTTATTACAATAATTACATTTTTTTTAAATACATATATTATTTTTTTTTGTCGTTCCGTTCCGGACATTGAAGAAATAGTACGAATATTTTTTCAATGCCTTCATAACCAAAACACCCGTACCTCCCCGGGGCGGAAGTAGGAAACGGTGCTTGTGATTTAACTTTTGGGTATATAAAACGGATGAAGAGTTCCTTGCGGATAACAAAAAAATATGTTATACGGCTCTCTCTCTCTCTCTTGTCAAACAAGTGGGGAGTGCTAACACCATAGGGCTAATAATGTTATCTAACTCCGTCGCTCGCGAATGGGAGTTACTTGGAAATATGTATTTTATTTAAAAAGAGCTTCAATAGCTGGATGCGAAAGTAACACTGCGTTGTGTGTGTGAGTGTGTGTGTCTGAGAGTACGTACAGACTAGAATGAGAGAGAGGATAACCTTTTTGGTAAACCTTTAAGTGTTTATGAAGAAACTTCGGGGGGCTTTGAGTTGAATGTTTCGACTTTTACAAAAGCAGGTTTTTTCGGTTCTTATATCTTTAAGAATCTCTCTCTCTCTCTCTCGTCCAATCTTCCTGTCCTCCTCCTCCCATTGCTGCTATCCTCTGTTAGAGAGAAGTTTGCTTTGGCTATTTATTAATACCCGGTCATTCGGCCGTTCTACAACTCTTTGAGTTGTTTTAACCACTGTATAACAGAAACGGCGTGAAACCTTTAGGTGAAACTATACCGTCTGTCTGTATGTACTCAAAACGCGAAGGAATTAAAGAATTGAATCGCGAAACGCGGGTGTTCCATGCAACCATTTGATTAGTTGAAGTTCGAAGTTCTCATATTGAGTTTGTAAACTTTGTAACCGGACCAAATTGAAAAACCCCCGCGATCGGGAAATGTGTTTATCGGCATTAATTCGGTCATTGAAAAGCTAAGCTGCATTTATAAAGGATAAAGTTCTTCCTTCTATCAGGAGACAACAACAATTTAACTGAGTCAAGATCGAAGTTATGTAAGTTGATTTAGTTTCTTTGGTTTGGTTTGGTTTGCTTTTTTTATGGGTGACAGTATGTTGATAATGGACCTGGTTTTAGTTGGTTTTAATTTAAGAGATAGTGACACATTTTTTGACAAGGTGACCTTTGTAGACCATACAACTTTTTGATTCATTTACATGAGTCAACTTGTGTTGAGTGCAGTAGTTTGGTCGTGTAAACTGAAGTTCTACAAGTTGAACCACCAAATTAAAATTGATAACTGACTCAATTTTTAGAGCCATCTAGTTAAGTCAAAAGTTGTACCGTCTGAAAAGGCCTTTATGTAGTGCCATATTTAGATAGAGGCGAGTAGTTGGACAAAGTTAATGTTATTAAAAATTATCTTTTAGAGTCTATATACAATTTTTTTATATATAAAAACGTATCACTACCTCTTTAAGAAATTCTAATCCTATCACCAGAAATAAAAATGAGGACGTCTTTAAATTTAACGATAAGAAAAACGTTTTCAATTTAGTTACGTATGAGTCAATCCATATTACTGTCATTCATCTGTATTTCTCTGTAAGAAAAGTCATTCCTAATTCTTAAATGCATCTTTTTTTCCCCAGAATTTAATTAAAAACAAAATGGATTACGCCGTGGTTGTCAGTAATAGTTTACATCACGCTATTGCCCGGGGTGATATGGATACTTTAAAGCGTCTATTGGATTGCGGGGTCAATCCTGATGAGCCCGATTGGAACCGTAAAGGTTGGGCCCCATTATTGGAAGCCTGTCAATTGGGTAACATCGACGCTGTACGGATACTTTTGGGTAAAGGCGTCAACGTCAATGTTAGTAGCGCCCAAGGAGAGGGTCCCTTACATATCGCCCTACGTTTGGGACACTACGATATTGTGCGTTTGCTTCTTGACGATAAAAGTTTGGACCCTAACGTTAGAGACAATTTGAGTGGACAGTCGCCCTTGCATATTTTGGCCAAGGCTTGCGTGGCGCCTAATTCCTCCATGGGACAAACCGAAAAGTTCTTATTTCCTCTTCTAGAAGATTTGGCGGAAAAAGCCATTGTGGATTCCACCAACCATCAAAAGTAAGTGAAGCCTAAAATATTATTTAACTCAAAAGATTACGCAAGGCAATCTATTGTTTTCGTACACGCTCTAATTCACTCCATCCCTAAAATACCAAAAAACGAAACAGGGAAACGCCCTTACATCGAGTATGTCAAGGTCAAAAATCATGCGTTAAAGCCGCTGAGATCCTCCTGGAAGCCGGGGCTGACCCTGACCTCCGAAACGTTTGCGGTTTGACCCCTCTATTATGCGCCATCGAAAAGGGCAACGTTCCCGTAGCCGTTCTTCTCATTTCCCGGGGCGCCAACCTGAATTTGGTCGATCGTTACGGACAAACCGCTCTACATTACGCAGCCCGTAAGGGAATGGGCGAATTGGTATCCCGACTCCTGGAACGCAGGCCCAACGTTAACCTAGCCGATTCTTATTTGGATACCCCGTTACATTTGGCCGCGAGTAAAAATTATCCCGGAATTGTCAGAGCCTTAATATTGCATCCGGACACGGAAGCAAATTGCCGGAACGCTAGAGGCAAGACGCCACTACATATCGCAATCGAGACCGGGTCAACCAGGGTCGTTAGGGCCCTTTTACAAGCCGGGAAAGGCGATATTCATATTAGGACCAGCGAAGAGGAGGAATGGACCACTTTAGAGGTAGCCCTAAGAGCCAGGGGGCGTGGCTCGATTAATTCAGAGATTATTACGATTATTGTGGAAGCTTTGAAACATCAGCGGAGAGAATGGGATAAGTTGGATGAAACCGTCATATGAATTTAACGTATTAATAACTACAGCTTCAAGATTACGAAAACCCACGATTGTAGAGCAGTAACTTCGGATGAAGTGTTCCCGTTCTATTGTTAATGTTATTATTCGTTAGGCTTAGGTCAAATCCCGACTCCCCGCTCTCTTATCTAATCTTACATGTAGATCTCCGGGATATTTTTTCCCTACCATTTAAAAGATAGCATCGTTAAGCCTAATTTTTCTACTTATAGATCTTTTCCGGGTTTTTTAATTCAAACGAAAATACATGAAGGTGTTTTCTAAGGACTAGTTTTTCTTGATTTTTTTTATTCTGTATAGGAGATATTTTAATGGCGTTAATTAAATATAATATAAAGTGTTTCCAATTACTTTTTTATTTTAATTATTTCTACTTTTAGCGTAGGAATATAATTTAGTCGAAACGTGACGGGAAACGAGGGATGTTATCAAAATAAAAACGTCTTTAGTATAAGGGTTTACGTAACGAGTATTTGTTTTTCGAGAGAAAAAACGAATTTTCACCCAATGTGAAAAAAACCAGCTTTTAAAAGAAAAATAAGCTATATTATTTATTTATTTTTATACTGGCAACTTTTAGTTTAAAGACCTTCCACTCTTATATTTCAGAAAGTGGTTTCTTTATTTGTTTGCACCTATGTTTGTTCTTAACTTACAGTCATAATTATTTACCGAATTTAACCTAATTGCATGGTTTATATTTATAAACCCAAGGGAAGGTTTTAGAAGTGATTTGATTTGACCCCCGACCCCAAGCCATTAATCCTGCTGTAAAGAACGTCCTATTGTAGACCAGTAACATTTTACCTTCAGGATTAACCCATAATTAATTAAGCATTTCTTTTATTGAATTTGAAAGTTGCATAATAATTTATTAGTAGAAAAAGAACATCATGCGGATATTTCATATCATAAGTTTATAAGATGTTCCATAAGTATGACAGTTCCTATACTTCGTAATGCTAGAGACTTACTGAGAGCTAGTTCGAGAACGACGCGAGAATTGACTACACTCGGTTTTGCAGTCCATCTTCCTATTAAGTCTGTCCTTAGCCTTTGACAGCGCCTCACTAGGCGTCGCTTTACGAGAATCTATGACGTTTCGCCTACGTCACTTCATGACAAGCTCTCATTAACCAGTAACACACTTATGGAACATACCTTATAAACTTATGTTCATATGGATGAGACCTTAAGTTTATAAGACGTGTTCCATAAGTGTGACACTACCTATACTTCGTAATGCTCGAGACTTACAGCTCGAGCTAGTTCGAGAACTACAAGCCAGGATTGAAGTCCTATATACACTCGGTTAAATTGCAGACTTCCATCTTCCTATTTAGTCTGTACTAAGCCTTTGACAGCGCCTCATGCACCAGGCGTCGCTTTATGAGAATCTCTGACCTACGTCACTTCATGCCAGGCTCTTAGTAACCAGTGACAAACTTATGGAACATATCTTATGAACTTATGATGGGACCAAAACATTTAGTGTTTAGTGTATACGTAGACAAGAAACTCTTCTCTTTCTAACAAAAGTTCAAGGCCGGGTAGCTTAGCTATCGCACAATATTTGACTAGAAGGTTTTGAATACACAATGACTTCACCTAAGATCCTAATTTTCTGTAAATCGATTGAAAATCCATTGTTTATTTAATGATCAAATCACGCCAATATTATAGATATCTATAACTAAAAAGAAAAGATGAAAGTTTTCACTCTTGAAAGATGCCAATTTTGTAAATGGAAACCTTCATTTCCTATCAGAAATTAGCACCCTTCAAAGACAGTAATTTAAAGTATAGGGACAGCTGCTTTCAATTCACGCGTGGCTAAACCGTAACTCTTTATTTTTCTCCTAAAAATATTAAACATACGGATTTGTTTAAAGTTAAGTTTTCTGTTATTATAAAGCTATGTCTGTTGAAATTAGTCACGAATATAATTTATTGATGGCCATGAGAAATTATACATGTATAGTTTTCAAGGTCATTTTTAATGTTTTTTCGTTTATGATTTGAAAGAAAGCGAATTATAAACTCTCCCTTGTCTCTCCCCGGGCTTATTTAAATATTCTCAATTTTAAATAATTTATAATTTAGAAACAGCTGATGCTTTTATGAATTTCCGTGCATAAAGGGGATAGCTTTGAAATCACGAATGTATGATGAGTCAGGTGCTGCATGGTGTTTCGCAATTTTTAATAATATTTTTTCTTTTGTTTTATTTTAATTCTTTTAAAAAATGTGTGTATGTTTTAAAGGTCAAATTTATTTATATATACGATTGCGTCTTTTAGACTCAAAATTATATAATAAATATTATAGTTTAGGGTATTTGTTGGAAAATAGGTTAGGCTTGGGTTAGGGTTGTGCTTAGACGTTCTGCAATTTATCAGGGTTTGAGATTGGTGGTAGGTTACAATGGCTTTAAAACGGACTCTGACAATGCAAAGGCAATTGGTCTACCTTTTTCTCGCTGAGATTTATGAATAACATTCTCTTTCCATGATAAAAAGAAACCTAAGTTGTTTGACTTCATTGATTTTGCATTAAACGTAAATCCATGCTACGCTAGCTATAACGCACACCAAATCCAATAGGGTTTTTTTTTCTTCACTTTTTAGCCTCATCATTTATATGAGTTGGTTATTAGTTTCATGCAAGGCGTCGGTGGTGCTGTAGTAGTAGTAGTAGTAGTTACAGCCAGGTCGTACCTATTTGAATAATATGAGCTAAGGTATGCCTTCAATAGTAAGAACAATGTAGCTGCAATGCACTAACCCATAGGCCATCTTGTTAGGCATCTCTAAATGTACAGTCTTTCCGAAATCCGATTTGGTTCCTTCTAGAGAAAGGCTTTGGCTGTACCATCTAAGCACTAAGCTAGACCAGAATTAAAGTAGGAACGTTCATAAATTTGTTTTTTTCATTTCCTTCTGGAGTAAGAAATTCCATCGAGAATTGACTCCAAATTGAATATACCTAGAATTGTGCGGGGAATAGCTTGAACCCTGTAGCAGCAAACCAAGCGTATGAAAGAAAAAAAACTTGCTTGTCAGAAATATTTTTGCCTATCTCAAGGGAAAAAAATGAAAACTTATTTTTTTTTTACTCGGAATTTAAATACATTCAAAGCGAGTTGGGATTTAAGAGTATATGTTATGATCGAGAGGTTAGGCACTCCTGTTCAAATTTAAGTTTTTGCTATAGTTAAAGTATAAGTTCTTAAGATATGTTCCGTAAGTTTGTCACTGGTTACTACTGAGAGTTTGTCGTGAAGTGAGTGACGTAGTCATAGATTCGAGGTAAAGCGACGCCTGGTGAAGGCGCGGTCAAAAGCTTAGTATAAAAAGAAGTGATATCTAGTTTGTTAAGGAGAAGGTATAAGATGGCTAAGTATTCGCGCGGCATAGTCCCATGCAGTCCCCCTTTCAAAATACAAGAGGGACGTAAAAGGAGGCCGGGCTATTTCGCCTCTCCTCAGTCGGAAAATACGTAATTTTCGTCATTCGCGTCGCGCTGACCTTAGTTTTCAAGAACCAATGAGATGCTGGTTGTAATTGGAGGTGGGGATTAACTCTGGACCTACGTTTGAACTGGAGTTAAAACTAGAAATAAGGCGAATTTATACCTTCTCCCTAATAAACTAGATATCGCTTCTTGGTACAAACTAAATAGGAAGATGGACTGCAAAACTGCGTGTAGTCAATTCTCGCTTGTCGTTCTCGAATTAATTCTAAGTAAGTCTCTAGCATTACGATGTATAAGAAGTGTCATACTTATGGAACATATCTTAAAGCCATATTGTATACTTCAGTAAGTTCTTGGAGTGTTTACCATCTCGGTTATGATGCTAGCTAGCTAGTGAGGCAACTCTAATCTTTTTTCGTTTTGGCAAAAAAATAAAAAATATCTTTTTTTAAAGCAAAATCCATCCATTCCTGGATTTGTTATCGCTCCAATTGTGATGTAAATTTTTTTTAGCATTGGCATAAAAAGATAATATTACCCAATTACCCAAAATTATTAACGTTAATTTTCCAAACCTTTAGTTTTAGCAGGATTGCATAGATTTCTTCCACTTGGAATCTTAAACAGTATATCATTTTCTGCAGGTGCCTTTCTGCTTGATTTAAAGGGGAGATGTAGGAACTTGCACCCCTGACGTCATGCATAATGTATTTAACCTATGAGCGCTGTATACTAGAATGTAAAAAAGTTCTCTTTGAGTGTTATGAACGAGTAAACTTAGGATCGACGGTTGTCCTTTATATTGTAATAGCCAATGAAATGCTAGAATGGAGAAGCGTGACGTTTCACTACGTTTTAAGCCCTTCCCCTTGCCTTCAAACAGATATTAATATGGGGTCTGTGGCCACTTAATATACCAAGTGGAAGAAATCTATGTATTCCTTTTTTAGTAATTCATCTACAGCTTGAACCTTCTTTTGCCTTATATGGGTTCTAGGCAACACCAAATTCTGTAGAAAAAAGGTTTAAACTACGCTAAAAAGTAACAAAAAGTATAGACTAGAAATTTTATTGGTTTTTCAGAATTTCGTGTGTGTTGAAAAAAAACTATAGTTGAAAACTCGTTTATTTCTTTACGACTACAAAATCTGGAAAGATATTTTATTTTTTAAAGGGCGCGTAAGAATTCTAAAGAGAGTATGAAGTAAATAATAAAATCGTCCACTAATAACGCCATATTTAAAGTAACTGTTACACTAAAATGTACCCGACATTTGGGTATTTATACTCCCATTAAAGCAGTTAATATACCTCGACCACCGGTTGTGATGAGATTTAGAACTTGGAAAGGTTTGAAATCCATTTTAAATTAACTGCATTTGACAGTCTTTAAATTTATCTTTTTGAAATCCGTTAAAAAAGAGATGGCACAGTGCTTTTAAATTATAAATTTTGAAATTTAAACTTAACAAAATTAAATTGTAGAACGTCTACAGTCTCTTCTATTCATGTTATTCGGCTATTTATGGCGCAAGTAAAGCCCCACGTGTTTTTAAATTTTCAATTTCGAATTAGGCTTAGCTCCTAAGAGATTTAAACTTAACAAATTTAAATTTCAGAACGTGTAGGGTCTCTTATATTCATGTTCTACTGCTATTTATGGCGCCAAGAAAGCCCAACGTGCTTTAAAAATTTATTTCAATTTCGAATTAGGCCTAGCTACTACGAAACTTAAACTTAACAAATATAAATTGCATACAGTCTACAGTCTCTTTTATCCACGTACTTGGGCTATTTTAAACTCATTATCCATATTAACAGCCAAAATATCACCACCCACCACAATTTTTCCCGCCTTTTCCTCACCTACAATATATCTTTCTCGAGTTTCTAGTGGTTGTATTAACTCAAAACAAATTTCTGATCCTTTCAAGTGGAACGGGAAAATTCTCGAGATTATATCATCTTTACACAGATATTAAGAGCGTTCATTTCAGTTTAAAAGTTCCATTATCTAATAAGCGTTTTAACTGAAAACTCTAGTAATAATTAAGAATTATCGCCTGTCACAAGAGATTATGACTTTGGCTTATGAGAAGGCCTTAATCTGGTGGTACGAGACGTCCGTCGCCAAAGTTGTCGGTAACAAATTATACGCCGTAAGGCGTTTTCAAAAATCCAATCCCAAGAAAGAGAGAGTGTGTGTATCTGTGTAAACCCCCACCTTTTCTTAAAAGTTCAGATCTCCGTATAGATGGTCCGGTACGATGGTTAAGCGGGCGTTAAGTAAACCCAAGATTTAGCCCCGCGGTCTTGGAGACATCACCGTTCTGTTATACAGGGTGTGAAAACTGTTTCCTCGTAAGCTAATTAGTTATACCCTCAAGTATTCTAACTATAGTTTGAATAATTTATGATCGCTTCATTTATGCAAATTCGTTTTTAAATTCTTCGGGTGTGACATTTTAATAATGTTTAATCTTAAATATTTTTTCTCTTGCAAAACATTTTAAGACTAAATTATAACGCGGGCCTAACGAAGTGAAAGAAAAAAAGTTTTGCTTCAGATCAACATAGTATTTTTAATTTTATAAAAAAACTAGCAGTAAAAGGACCTTTAAATCCGTTTTATAACATTTTTGTTGCTTTTCGAGCCACCATTTTGAAGGATGGCGGATAGTTTTTATTCTAAATGCCATAGGTTAAGACGAAACCGTAGTATCATAAGTTCATAAAGTTATGAAGTTATGGTAGTATGTATCCTAACTATTAGTGAAATCGGTTGAAACGCGCTGAAGTTACTGCAAATAGAAGCTGTTTTTCATTGCATTGTTACCTGCCATCTTTCAATATGACCACGGACTGCAAAAAACCTTACTTGGTTCGTACCTACTACCATAAGTTCATAAGATATGGTCCATAAGTTTGTTGTCTAGCATTACGAAGTATACGTAGTGTCATACTTATACTGGTGCTTAACAGTAACGTCCCTGCTAGATTTTAGTTTTCTTGGTAAACTGGTTTAGACTCACACCCTGTACAAAGACTCTTTTAGGCCTAACGCAACGAAATAGTGGAAAAGATGGGAAACGAGACGAGGATGAGTTTCGGTGAGTGGATGGATATTCTGAACGCTCTCAGTCTTCTCTCTCTTCCTCTCTCATTCTCTTTTGGACTGTAATCGACTATAAGTGCGTGATGATAGATACTCCGTTATATTTCTGGAAGGATGAGGAGAGAATTGTAGCTGCTCTTCCCGCATCCTTTCTCTCTTACCCATTACCCAACAAAACCTAAGACTAGACTCCTACAGAAAGGGCGCCCGCAACTAGAACGACTCTCCGCGCGTCGATCTGCGTCCAAATTAAAACAGTTGGCTGAACATAACGGCGTAGGTAAACCGCATCAGCCTACGCTTCACTCCCTTTTCTCAGAGACTTTGCTTCTGTCCAAGTGCCATCTACGACTAGCCTAAAACCCACCAACTTAACGATTTAACTATACCTGCCAACTCTCCCCGCGGACACTTTCTCATAATTAGGCCTTTGCCGCGTGCACAGTTCGACTGGGTCGGAATTACGGTGAACCAAGCTCCCAGGATGAGAGATAGAGGTTGGAAGGTGACGTGAAGTGAAGGCGAGGAAGGGAAGGCCTTCCCCATACTCCTCTATTGATCCCGGGGTTTAGATGCCGAATAAGTTACCTGTAGTTTCCTTTCGGGGTATGCCTGCCAGATCTCGGGCCTTGGTTGCTCCTGAAAACCGAACCTGTCGATAGGCTATACCTACCTTCTGACTACGGAAGGAAATTAAAACAAGGATTTTGGGACGGTGAGAGGCTGAGCTATAGTGAGTTGTTTTGAACCTACTGCAAAAGCTAGCTAGAGAAGGGAATGAAGACTGAGGGGACAGAGAAGGAAGAGAGGAATTGACGGTTTAAGGAGGGGCAGTGGGTCAGAGGGTCACAGACGAGGTGGGTTTGTAGAAAAAGGTTATACACGTCTCACGAGGGTGTCAGTCTTTCAACACGCAAACCTTTGACGAAAGTTTAGTCAAGGGGTGCGAAAATAACGGATTGGGTTATGACAGTTAACATACAAGGTGTTTCTGATAAGATTGATGTATATTAAAAGGGTGTGTTCTTTTGGGTCAAACTGGGTGGGAAGTGGTGTCAAAGAACATGGGGTCTACAACATTTAGTTATGGAGATAATGGGCAACCAAACATTGATTGGTGCCTAAAACAAGGAAATAGTCAAATATGATGACTAATTAGCTTTACTTTACCAGCTTATGCACACTTCTACATTCTTATCAGTACCACCTGGGATAGATTTAATTTTAGAAGTAGGAATGGAGAACAGAGTAATGTGGGCGCGTGCCAAAGTCCCGGACCCCCTTCCACGGGACGGAGGGGTATGAATGAAGAGGCGGGTCATAGCGACAGAGGTAAAAAGGAATTACGTATTTTTCGCCGTCCCCGTCAGCAACGTCATCAAAACGTAGTTTTTAAGTGAGCCAATAATATAATTTAAACTTTTCGTTACGTGTTGGAGGGAGTGGCTCTATACTGGGCAGTCTGTACTATGAGTGGGACTGAAGTAAATACTAACCGTTCTCCATTCCTGATTCTAAAATTAAATCTATCCCTGGTCAGACTTATCAGAAACTCCCTGTATTTGAAATGTTTTTAACTTTGTGTCAGTTTCAGTAACTAAATACTTTCCAATTAAAAAGGAGTTCATTTCAACGCAAAAATCTTTAGGGAATTTTAAATTAGCAACGTTATACTATTCTAGGTCTAAAAATAATCATTGACGTTGTCTTAATTTGAAGCTTGAGGCGACGTCTCAAGTAAAAAAGGGGGAATTTCGAGAGTGGGTGCTCTCGAGTAAGAAACTTTAAAAATAAATCTGAGTATAAAATCGATTTTTCCGGATACGGGTCAAACGAAAACCAGAACAAAAAGAGAGAGAGAGAGAGAGAGAGAGAGAGAGAGACGTCGTCGCCGCCGTCGCCACTGCTGCTCTAGGTTGAAGAAATTTTTTGAAGAGGGTAACGAGTTCTTCGCCCACCTTTTTTTCACCTTTAAATATTTTTTTTTTAACTGGGGAGATACTTTTTTTTAACAAACTTAAAGGCTACGTACCCGACGACGTCATTGTTTTTAAAGAGGGTGCTTATTACGTTGAAATACTTTGTTAGAGAAAAGGACCCACTAAGCCTAACCCACGGACCTAAAGAGAAGAGAGTAAACATAAAGATTTTCCTTAGAATTTACCCAATATTACCGTGAATAAAAACCTTTACAATTTCTTAATAATTTCTGGGATCAGTATTTGTTAGTTGGTGGAAAAATTTAGCAAAATCCCTCAGTTCAAACAATTATAATAATTAATAAACAGTCAAATTAGGTTGTGAAATAGTGTACCCTTTGGTCGGGAAACCTTGGGTCTAACTCGCAAAACAATATTGACCTCCATAGAGAAATATAAACATTACAAGATCTGATCTGGTTTAAAAATACTTCAAGAAAATTTAAAATACTTTTAGTATGTGGAGTTGCACATCCTGTCGAAAGTCAAACATCTTTTTCTAGCGAATCCTTCATCCATTTTTATACGAAAACTAAAGCAAAACATAAACATGGCTAAGCCTAATTTGAAATTGTTTAAATTTAGGCTTAACCATTATTTCTCGCGCAAATTAATTAAACGAAGCTTTATTCTACCTCTTTTATTTGAAATTCTTCTTAAAATAGTTCCCTAATGGTTATTTGACCTTTAACTTATTAATTAAGGCTTCCATATTATTCCTGAATCGCGAATCTTCAATAAATATTCATTGAAACTTGGGATCAATTCCTGGTTTTCTTTCAGGATAACGAGAGACGGAAGAACACACGCGCATGCAGGCAGTAAGAGAGAGAGAGAGATAGGGTCCGTGGGATCTGGAGCTAACCCGGTGACCTATATTCCGGTTAAGGGATGCAGTATAAGAACTAGGGGTATAACTTTGTTGATAGGATTGGTACCTAGGCGGCACTATAGTCTAATACATCCCATAGTCCCTAGTCCCAACTCCCGACGCTTCGGGTCTTGTTGATCTTCTTCGGGTTCTACCTGAAGCTATATATACACTATATACGAGCGCTATATATACACTATATACGAGCGCTATATATTCAAATTGCTGCGGTGGGAACGTTTTCCTTCCGCTTTAGAGATGAATATACACTAGAATTCAGTCCAAGTTTGCCCTCTAGTGGTATTAGCCCCCATACCTTTCTTTTATATTATGATCAACAGCAAATTGGGACTGTTTGGCCGTAGAATACCTTGAATACTTTTATAACGTAAAGAAGAATAGGTAGAAAGGTGAGAGAAGTGAAGTGCGCCTCCAAGGAGCACTTGTGCTATATATCCAACAATCTTCAGGTTGTTCTAAACGAAAATGCAATGGGTTTAAGCCTTTTTCACGTTTTATAAATTGATATGGGTTTGAAGAAGACTTGAAGTGAGATTGAAAAAACCATAAATGGATTTTTCTTTCAAAGGAAAACCTTTTCTGGTGGACTTTATTCAACAAGTAATGGTACTATTTTCCAATGTGTATCTTATACGCTGTATATTCCGCACCAATGCATACAGCAACTAGGAATAATTGTGGCCCCATATATCTTGTGTTAATTTCTACGAGGGATTTGTGGGCATATCTTGAGTCACTCGTCATAATTCTGACGTCTTGCTGTCGTTTCATTTATTTGGTAGCAACGCGATGTCGGATGCCCTCTAGCTATGTTCAACGAGCAGCGAAGTAAAATTCGTTATCCATAATAATTAGTCTAGCTCTTCCTACAAAATCCGCCTAGATACGTTGAGAAAATGGGTACGCAATGATTCCTATGATAGCTGTATGTATTCCTTGGTCCGCAAGAATTCAATATACACGCGTTTCGAAATAAAATTACACCTTAGATAACCAATTCGCGCAAGAAAACAGAAAATAGACACAGGGATTCAATTTTGGTGCTCCGGTGATACTGAATGCGTATTCCATTTACTGCTCTGTGACGCTCTTTGAAGCGCTCTGAATTGTTTTTCTAGTTCTATTTCTAGCTCTAGATCAGCTCGCGATCGGATTTCCGCTTTCCATTTACCGAGCGCTCGAAGCTGATCTGTATATAGTAAAAATACAGATCTCGCTTAATCTGTATAAACCGTATGGCGGAAGTAAAGAAGCTCCGGAAATGAGGCATATTTTATTTCCAGCGCAATCCGCAATTAACGGTCTTGGCGCCTTCTGTCTTATTTATGACGTAATAGACTCAACTCGCGAATGATCTCAGAGCAGGTAAACGGAATAAGATATTAGAGATGTGAGAGAAGCTTATATCATGTTGACGTCACCATATCCCAAGAGTTGCAATTAAGCTTAATAGAGCACGAAATATTTCCGGTAACTTTTACCAGTTAAATCTAATTTAAAAATTAAACCCTTAAAGTTTAAAATTGCAAAATATACTAAGCCTAACTTGTAATTCAAACCTTACTCTTTAAACTAAAGGCCGTATAATTTAGGATCGTAATCAATTATGCCTACTTTAAGGCTTAGGAAATTTAACCAAACTAAAAATAGGCTTAACTCGTTTCCCGCGCTCTCTTAAATTCCACATCCCTTGATAGTACCTAAATCCTGGTTGCCTTTTAAGCCTAAAATTGAATAAGGCTATAGAAGTAAAGAGAAATATTTTTTTTTTCTGCTTTGTAACAACATAGAATAAGAAACCGAAACGAAAACGATACTGCAACTGTTGATACAAAGTTGTAAACTATCCTGCTAGACTGACTACCTCTTCCACCATCAGAGGAAATAAGATCCTAGCGCCGTAAACTATACAGGGTGTTCCAGAAAGAGTGGTAGGACCAAACATTTATAGATAAAAACAATAAGTATGCTTCGTTCAGTTTCCAATCTTTGGGTGTAGATGCTATGTACAATTGAAAGCGAACGACCCTCCTCTCAGCTTCTCTCGAACTAACCAATCAGAGCAGAGGTTTTTGGGAGTAAAATGTTTAAAGAAAATAGTACTCTATGGGGGCTCTTGGTACTAGAACTAGCATCTGCTACTATATTGAGCCTATTCAGGTGTGTTCCCTGTGCTACGGTCATACCGCAAAGGGGGTTGACACTGGGGGTTTCTCATATTACACAGCGCCAGCAATCTTCCATGAAGTATAATTTATGTTTTTGCCAATGAACGTTTGATAGGATCGAATGTTTTGGGTTCTATCATGGGTGATTTTGATTCGAAAATGTTCTGTGTCCTTTTGAGCCAAGGGCCACAGTTTTTAAGTTATGTTTGGAGTGTTTTACGGATGGCTTGTTAATTAAATTAGCATTGTTTTCTTAAGTTGTCATTCGTAAACCGCTTTAATAAAATTGTCATAGTACCTTTTCGAATCAAAATCGTTCATAGAACTCAACCCACTGAACGTCGGACGTACCACAATTTTAGGAACACCTTGTATAGAGGGAGAGAGAAAGAAAATTCTCATCTCCAACCCCATCCTGGAGGTATGCTCTTGGGCTTCCTTCTTCCCTTAACTACTAAAATGGCCGCACTATGGCGCTTCTCTCAGAAAGGAGAGGGAAAACACCGGTCACTCCCGGGAGATTTTAAGCGGCTTTTAGACGTAGACAATCTCTCTACAACCTTAGAATCCCAACAGTGTATTGATCTTGGGATGTATTCCAGGCAGTCACTTTCCGCTCGCTTTAGGATAGGTGCACGCAGTTTTCTACTGTAGACATTCCATCATCTTATGACGTGATATAACTAGGCCTAACACTCCATTAACCATATCCGAAGTTGGGCGATCAACCGATCTGCAATTCCCCTTAATCGTTATACCCGCTGATTCCTATGGCTCTGCTCATTCTTGATTCAGATTCTAAAATGAATGTACATATTACGTATCCTTATTTCCTTTTGAACTTCCTCTAACATAACCTGAGTCTAAAACGCAAATGTATTATGAATCTTTAATGAAACCGAACTTATTTAATGCATTTATTTGATTTCCGAATTTCACTGGTATTAGTTTTGTAGACATATTTTAAAGGACATCTCTAAAATTCGCTCACATTTGGAGGCGCAGCTAAGTTGATTTTAGTCGCTTTAGAATGGTGAAATAGGCTTTAAAACGTTAATGAAACTCGCCAAGAACATACACGTTTATTTTTAAATGTTTTTCGAAGTTGCCGATGCTAGGCCTCGCATAGGCCTTGGCAGGAGTAGTAGCAAACACGAGATTCGTGTTGAATTCTTCATTTTGGTTGCTGAAAGTTTGGCCAATGATGACGAACGCTCTAGTTCCAATAGAACATTTAGGCCTAGTATTATTAATTTTGAAAATCAACTCAAATATTTTGCCTAAAACGAATAAAATCAACTTGTTTCAACTCTTCATTCTCCCTTTAAAAGCCAACCATACAATTTTCGATTGATCTTTTTAAAATAAACTTTGTTAAATTTGTTTATAACGCGAAATTGGAATAAATGGAATATTGCTTCATTTTTCGTGTGGCCGGTGTTGGGAGGTTTGGGTTATGAACTGCATCCGAAAGTTAATGAAAATAGAGAGAGTATGTATGGGGAGAATAGATTCCAAGTGACGTTCTGAAAATTGGATTAGAAGTGAAAGTAAGAGTCGACCGAAAGCCCGTTATATAGTTTGGTGGCGATTTTATAACCCTAACATCCTTTTACCTCGATCCCAGAAGTTAATAAGCCAAAGTTACGTTTTAGTTATAAATGAAAAATGGAGGTGGGAGTGGGTCGTGTGCCAAGGCTTAACTCTCGATTTTTAACTGAAAAATCAGGGGTCAAAATGATACGTCGTCTGCTTCAGAGTCCTGACGTTTTATTATTTACGAGGCTGAAGCAGATTGCACATTATTTTGACCCAGATTTGTCCGAAAATAATCGAACGTTAAGCCTCAGAATAAAATGGATTGCCAGTTGTTGATAACTTCTGATTATTTATTTCTGGTAACAGGGGGCGCGGCTATAAGCGGATTATAACTAAGGGATTGCCACGTAACACCCTGGACTAAGTTATATAATTATAAAGAAATATGTCAAGCGGAATTTGCTCTAAATTCAAAGATAGTCATGCTATAAAGCGATGATGGAATACCAGGGGCTCTATTGGCGTCTCCGATTGAAATTAGGTTTAAGAAATGTTTCTAATTCTAAAGGTTATTTTCTCTAAGGTCTAATAAACGACCTCTTCAAACAGTACCCTTCTCTGCTGCTATTTTTCGGTCTATAGGCCCGTTCAGACTAGTCTCAAATCTTACGTTCACCGTGCTCACACGTGACAACCGACTACGGAAAGATTCGTGGGTTTTGTTTGAAAATTTTCAGTTTCGTCGTGTAGTTTCGAGATGCCTTCACCCGTTGCCTACGGAATAAGAATTCCGTAGGCAACGCTTCAGCTAGTTAGCCACCTTTTCTTTCAGCTCTCACGTCTGTACAGTTAAATGAACGTACCAACGGGTACGTAATATTTTAGTGTAGTCTGAGTAGGCCTTTAAGCATCGATATTTATATCTTTTGGAGAAACTAGAGTTGAACACGAATCCTTGGTTTGTTCGATTCGATCTTTAATGTTTATACAGAAAAGTTTTATTTTTCTTTTGCTTGAGCATCTTCAATAAACGGATCACGGATCGAATATCAAAATATCCATATAAAGAAAATCTTAAATCTACAGAAAGATTTTTTTGCGTGTATACTCTAGAAAAATATTCATAAAATAAATTGAGAGATTTAAAAAAGGCCTAGGTCTTATAAATCGGAATTGTTTCGGATATTTTGTAAAAAAAGTGTATGTTTTTAGGGGTTATCAGCTCTATTGCACATTTTCTCACGAGAGTAGATGTATCCCAAAAGCGTGCAGTTAAGCAAAAATTGAAGCGTTGCTTAGAATATGCATAGAGGATTTACAATAGAGAAGTAGACAGTTGTGTATTTAGATCTCGTTACATTTTTTGGAGCGACTTCCGGTATTCGGTTTCTTGGTAGACCCGTGGTTAACTTTGTCTAAATATCATTCCAAGAAGCGATATCTAGTCTAGTTTACTAGGGAGAACGTATAAATCTAGCAGCTTTATCTCCAGTCCGAACGTAGACGTGTCCGGAGTTAATCCCCGCCTGTAAATTACAACCAGCATCTCATTGGTTCTTGAAAACTCACTTCAGCGCGACGCGAATGACGAAAATTCCGTATTTTCCGACTGAGGAGAGGAGAAATAGCCCGGCTGCCCCCTTTTACGTCCCCCCTGGTATTTTGAAAGGGGGTCTGGGAATATGGCGCCCGAATACTTGGGCATCTTATACCTTCTCCCTAATAAACTAGATATCACTTCCTGTGATACACCTTTTCTCCGACGACTGTCAAGGCTAGGGTGTTTAAAGATCACGTGATATAGTATAGTACAATGCACATATACGGTAGTTACAATATTGAATTTAGGAACCCGCACAATAACAAACAAAATCTAATAATAAAAGAAAAATAATAAAGATATAAATGTGGTCTGTTTTGGACCTTTTCGGAATTCCTTTATTTCTTTTGTAAAAATATGATTTAGTGGCGCCGTCCAAATTCTCTAAGACATAAGTATATAGTATAAACTATTTCTTTTTTACTGTATAGGCTTATGTCAAGTGCGCGCAAAAAATATTTCAAAACCTTCATTCCTATTGGCCCGATGAATGAGCCAGGTTTACTATAGAGGAGATACAAAAAGTACAATGACGCAGTCCACAAGTACTCCATCCACCTTTGCGACCACACACTCCCCCCTTCCCAGATATGCTCCTAATGGTTTTTTGGGAAGCTTTGGAAGCTTTTCCCCTCGATCAGACGTTATTAGAACATTCTATGTTAACGCGAAAAAAATCCAGGTAAACATTGAGGTTGTGAACGGGACGCTAAATCATCTCATAACGGCACACCATCAAATTTTCCCTGCTTTGTTCGTTAGCTTGCAGTGAATAGGGACGTAGTTATGTTATGGTTCATTTTTAGTCTCGTCGTGTATGTACAAAGGAGTTATTGTTTCAAGACGTCCGTAGTAGTAATAGTAGCAGTAGTAGTAGTTGTTGTTGTTGTGGTGGTGGTGGTGTCTTTGTTGCTAGTGGTAGGAGGAATAATTTTCCGATCTATCTTCTATTATGTTGAGTTCGTCAGCTTGCAGTGAATAGGAACGTAGTTATGTTATGGTATATTTTTAGTTTCATCGTATGTTCGAAGGAGTTCTTGTTTCAAGACATCTGTAGTAGTAATAGTAGTTGTTGTTGTGGTGGTGGTGTATTTGTTGGTAGTGGCAGTAGGAATGTTTTTGCGATTTATCTTCTATTATGTTGAGTTTGACTGAATGACGTTGGGAGTTCTCGGGCTTCATTTCAAAATTCAGAGTATTCGAAAATGCTTAAAGAAAGTAGATGCCAGTTAAAATTTTTGGAGTTTTTCGAAAACGAACACCATTTTCCCGTAACAAATATTAAACATGTGTCAAAATGTGATGATTCACATTAAATGTTGACTTTTTATACTCTCTTTGTGAGGCGGGATACGGGATGAAGGTTACATTCATCAAAAGTAAATCAATTGCAGTAAAAACTGTAAAACGCTTTTTTTTTTCTCTGAAAGTAAATGAATTGAATTCAAATTGGATTTTTTTCACAAATGAAGTAAAAATAAGTTTAAGTAACTGAAAGACGATGTATGCCTATTTAATTAAGTGGCCATCCCTAAAACACTCAAATCAAATCATAACTCGAAAACAGTGACCCTTGTGGCGAAATGGAGATAGAAGTTATACATTTTCGACTCAAAATCAATTTCCCAAAGTACATCCCCCTTAATTTATAGTAGACTTATCAGAAACACCCTAAGCCCTTCAATCCATAATTAATAACAAAATGCCAATCTCTCGGCGCAAGTATTATGAAGCCAATCCCTTGAACATCTTGTTTCATCTCCTTCAGTCTTCAGAGTTTCTTAAAAGTAGGCGAGGCTTCGCGAACAATACCTGTTAGAAACGTAACGTTACGTAAGGTTTTAGACAAGGTAACGGTGGAGGGGAATTAGGCCTAACTCGTAACGGAGCGGAAAAGTAAATTTTTCTACATTGTGGGATCATTAATCATTTTGAAAGAGTGGCCCTGCCTTCCTTCCTTCCGCGTTTGGCACAGCGGCAAAGAAAAATAAAATAGACTTCTAGCATAGAGAAAGAAAAAAATCTTAGACTTATATATCTATGTCTACGGGTCCACCGACCATTTTCTTTCATTCAATGATTGAATGGGACTCTTTTTGGCGTCTGCTTGGACATAGTTACCCTCCCCACTATTATGATTTTATTTTTGTCCTTTTCTTTTCGTAGCGTAATGTACAGTCCTTTTGGACAGTTTTTATTAACTGCCTTTTCTTTTGTTAATGATCCAATATATTTTTAAAAAAATACACTTTTTCACTTTTTATTGACTTTACATTATGGGTTAAACCATAAGTTTATGTATTCCATAAGTATGACACTTCCTATACTTCGTTATATTAGAGACTTACAGCTCGAGCTAGTTCGAGAACGACAAGCGAGAATTGACTACACTCGGTTGGTTTTGCAGGACTTCCATCTTTCTATTTAGTCAGTACTTAGCCTTTGACAGCGCCTCGCCAGGCGTCGCTTTAGGAGAATCTATGACGTTTCACCAACGTCACTTCATGACAAACTTTCGGTTTTTGGAGACAATGGGAAGTAAGTCCTGATACTGAGGGTTGCCTACCCCTTTTTAACGTCAAAGAGGTCTAAATATAGGAAAAACTGGAAAATCCATGGAAATATATGGGGAAAAACCTGGGGAACTTAGGGAAATATATGGGAGAAAAATCTGGAAAACTAAGGGAAATATATGGGAGAAAATCTGGAAAACTCAGGGAAATATATGGGAGAAAAATCTGGAAAACTCAGGGAAATATATGGGGGAAAAACCTGGGAAACTCATGGAAATGTTTGGGGAAAAAACCTCGAAAACTTTTTGAAAACCGATTTCCCCTAGTTGCATGAACCTTGATAGATTACGTTGGAAACTGCCCTTCAGATTTGGACACGCTTGCCGTGATCACAGACAGCGCGCGAATATTGGATCATTTTATCACTATTTCCCTATTCCCCCCCCCCTCCTCGGGTTTGGGTTTAGATTTGATCCGATTCTTCCAGTATTGACCCGTTTTGTGTTAAACGAAACACTGCGATTCCGAGTTCTCTTGAATTTTTTATTGCCTTATATGTGTATTATATACTCGGTCTACCCCGTTTCGTTTTGCGCTTGATTTTTCTTTCTTTTTTATGGAGAAACAGTATTTTTGTGTGTTCTTTCTGCATCTTACGAAAAAGGGGGATCGATTTTTCTTGTTACGTATTTATTAGGCGGCTAATCTGCAACGAACTAAGGTCAAAAGTATACGTATCTACTTTCCCCCTTATTTGCGATATTGATGTTTCCTGAAGCGTGTGTTTTTAGATTCGTGTATATACTAAAGCTGGCCTTGGTTTTCTCGTTTTATTTCCAGGATTTTTCGTGGCCCTATGAAAACGAGGGCTCAGTAAGAGCTAGGTGAACTGGTGAATACCTGAAATCAGGGATAGATTTAGTTTTAGAAGTAGGAATGGAGAACGGTTAGTATTTACTTCAGTCCGACTCATAGCCGCCCCAGTATAGAGCCCCTCCCTCCAAGACGTAACGAAAAGTTTAAATTATCTTATTGGCTCACTTAAACTACGTTTTGAGAAGTGGCTGATGACGGGGACGGCGAAAAATACGTAGTTCCTTTTTACCTCTGGCGCTATGACCAGCCTCTTCTTTCATACCCCCCCGCCCGTGACTTTGACTCGTGCCCACATTACTCTGTTCTCCATTCCTACTTCTAAAATTAAATTTATCCGTGCTGAAATTAATATTAGAGATTTGGGACTTGAAAATATGAGGTTTTGAAATTATTTTGTAAAACTAGGCTTAGCAAGAAATGTTTTGAGTCTTGGAGAGATTCTTATGGAGTTTTTCTTTCAAGCTTCATTCGAAAATAAGTCGCGTGATTTAGTTTCGGAGTTAAAGAAACAAGTAGATGAAATGAAAGGTATAATTGTTTGAAATTAATTTGTAAAATATAGGTTTATTAATGAGTTAGCTGAATTATTTCATGGCTAGGTTTAGCATTTGATTGATGCGTTTGCATTATTTGCAATTTTTTTCTTTCATGATTTAGGGTTAGAAAGATAAGGTCTTGTAACAATTCGTAAATTAGGCTTAGGGATGATTTCAAATTATTTCAAGGTTAGGCTTAGTAAAGGAATTAAAAATTAGGCTTAAGGCTGATACGAAATTCTATCACTGTTAGGTTTAGTAACGTAAATTAATAAATTAGACTTTAGGGATGATTTTAAATTATTTCAAATTTAGACTTAGTAAAGGAATTAGTAAATTAGGATTAAGGCTGATATGAAATTATATTACTGTTAGGCTGAGTAATTTGAGCCTAATTGTGTTTCCCTGCAATGCAAAGTTTTTGGAAATTTGCGAATAGGAAGAAAAGATTCGAAATTATATGCAAATTAGAGTTAGTGATAATTTTAAAGTATATCACTGTTAGGCTTAGCGAGTAATTCGAGTCTTACTGTCTTCTATTGGCCAATTTATTCTATTATCTGACCAATAGCGAAACTTCTTCATGTCCATCCTTAAGCCTAATGCCCTTTGAGAAAGAGAATCTCCAACTTTCTAATACAGCAATTTTGGTATTTTTTCTTCTCGAAAGCGGTCGAAAAAAGGTGGATCAGGTTGTAGGATAGACCGGATAAAATAACGGAATTACAAAACTCTTCACGTAAAAGTATTTTACTCCCTTTTACGGGGGTATTTTCTGTATTAGATCTCTTTTTTCTTAAAAAAAAAATGGGAGAGAAAGTCTAGAAGTGTTTTTATATTTGTCAAGGGAAGAAACTCACCAGCACCAGTTGAGTGGGAATTTTTGGGAAAGAGTACAGACTTTGGAGTGAAGGGGTGATTTTGGAAAATGGATAAATGACATACATGACGTACTTGAAGGTCACTAAGTGAAAAATTTTTTTACGAAACTTTCATCCATTATATTTAAGGCAATTTAAGAACAGGCTCTTGTAACATTCGTAATTGCGTCTGCAATTATATAGCATTGAAAACTAGAAACCAAGGGACAAGTTTATTACGTTTCGGGCCTTCATTTTAAAAGATGGAGACAAATTGAACCCCAAATGCCATGAAGTCCGTCTATAGGATATTGGGAACCAGTCCACTAAATATTAGTGGATAATTTCAGTCCGCCATTTCATTCAAAATGGCCGCGAATTGGTAAAATCTGTCATAGTCCGTGCCAACTACTTAAGAGAAACAACTCTTCTTGGTAAAGAGGTTTGTGCTGGGAGTTAATTATTAGTATATATTGGCTTAGAAAACGTTTATTTTGGGTCACAAATAGCCTATATAATCAGATAAGTTATGTTGATTTAAAAAAAAAGATTAAATATTACTTCAAAATAAACCTTGTACATTCTCATGTGGTGGAACTAAAGGGGCGGAGCTAAAGTGTAACGAATGTATACCCTTAGGCTTTTTCATTGCCAGGTAATATTTGTTTATGTATAAATAATCCTCGTTGAAGTTAGCGAGCTAATTGCAATGACCTTCCATCCCACTAAGTTCAACCGGATGAACGCGAATTACGTTTATAACACCTGTATATTTGTTACATATCCAAAATGGCCTCCTGTCTTCAAACTCCAATTCTCTCACCCTACCCCAGTACCCAATACCCACTATCTACATTTACGTCAATTTCGCCTTAAACCTGACGCGCTAATCTTAAACTCCCTCTAGCCTTCCTTGTCTCTGTTTTCTGAAAACCGGAGCAGACTACCCAGCGGGAGCGGGGTTCTCTCTATCTAACAGTCTCTTCTCCTCCGGTTCTCCAACACAGTCCCAGTAGTTCTCCCGTCCGCTGCAACTTTTCCTGGCTCCCGAATCCTTCACTGGTCTGTAACTCCGTTCCAGAACGACAGGAGTCGCTAGCGCCACTGTGGATTTTGGGTAATACGGTGACGTCACTCAGGTGTCGCACTGAGGTGGATTCACTGCTTTTAGTTTGGGAATGATATCGGAGGAGAGAAGAGTTTAGGTGGCCCCGTATAGAGGGAAAACGGAGGAATATTTTCCTGAAAACGCGGGGGCTCTCTTAGACCCCGGGGGTCTTTAATCGAACCCTTCTTCCTTGTTATGTTTTAAGAGAAATTTTTGATCCTCAGTCATTCCACGACGACGACGACGCCATCAGCTTGTTGATTCAACGATTTTGAATGAACTAGAACTCTTTGGGATCGAAAGAGAAGCGTGTACCGTGCGTGTCTTTAGTTTCCTGAAACGCGGGGGAGAACTTGTTGCTTCGCTAACGTCGATTGACTTTGCCGAGTGGACGTTTTACTTAACGGTTTTCCAAAATTTTGGAAGTCTCTCGTTTCAACTTAGGTCTCTTTCTAATAAACAGTTTTATTAAAACATTAACGATAAACTTCTATACCGTGTGAACAATTGGGATTTTTATTTATCAGTGAATTAATGCGCCGTTTTTTCTGTAACGACTAATATTTGAAGGTGAGGAATTTTGAATGTTTTGTTTATATGTATGTTTCAACTTGTTGAACGGGTGATTTTTTTTTTGGAAATTTGCGTGCGTAGTATGTTTGTTCTAGACTTCTTTTCTTAATTGAAATTATATAATCTTGGGGAAAACATGTTTTTCAAATAACTTTAATTTGATAGAAAGAAAACTGTGTTTTAGGTCTATAGAGTATGAAGGGACAAATATTTTAAAGTATAAAGTCTTCATTTTGTCAATGATAGAGGAAAAATTCATTAAGCCTAATCTAAAATCGTCACTCCCCATTTCATTTCTTTCAATTATGTTTTCAGATCACGTTCGTGTTGGAAAATGAAAAATTATTCATTACCAATTAGCGCGCATTAGCGATAAGGAAAAACTGCTTAAAATAAACAATTAAGGAGATAATTTATTAATTGGAATTTATTACACCCACACACATCACTATTAATTAATCTCTCAACCAATGATTGTGGGGGACGTTATCATTCTATTTAACAATGCAAAGATCTTATAAAAGCAAATGAGGTCCAGCTATACAGGGTGTTTCTGATAAGTATGCCATTAGTTAAGGGGCATGTTCTTTGACCGATTTTGAGTCGCAAATGTAACTTCTATCTCCATTTTGCCTCAAGGGACACTGTTTTCAAAGTAAGATTGTCCAGAGTATTTTACGGATGACCCCTTAAATTTAATAAGGGGTTATCCCTAAAATACTCGAATAATAACTCGAAAACAATAACTCGGACAGCAAAATGTCATAGAAACTACATTTTCGACTCAAAATCGCCCAAAGAACATCCATCCCCTTTAATTTATGCCAAATTTATCAGAAGCACTCTAAATACTAAATAAACCGAAATATATTTCCTATTTACACAATGAAGCGTATTATCTGAAATTACAGGCCCTACATGTACATTGGAATCTGCGATATCTCATCATCAACACTTCAATGCGGCTATATAGATGGTTTCGCCGATCTATAGGCTTTAGATATGCTAATGAGCTACCAATTTATCACATACCTCGAATACATCCAATATCTTTGGGTTCATTAATTGAAATATAGTCATTTCTCAGAATAAGGTCTAAAATGGTTGCGGGAAACTTTGAAAAATTTGAGGAATTTGTTGAGTGGACACTCGTTGACAGTAATAGCTGAATTTGAGCGCGTTGCCACGTGTATATAAGTTTTAGGTGTATAGGGATCAGGTAGTCATTAGAGCGATGCTCTATCCTGGATTTTATTCAATTAATACATAGTTTTCAAGCTAGGAGGATTCATACCATTTACACAAGGAGTCGAGGCTATTTTCAGGACAAAGTAATCTGCACTTTTTGTTCACAAGGAGTCGAGGCTATTTTCAGGACAGGGTAGTCTCCACTTTATGTCCACAAGTATATAGCCTGACCTCTTTGTGTAAATGAAACTCTGAATCCTTTGAACAAAAACTCCATAATTTCTAGAAACCATCGTATAAAATTTAATTTGAAATTACTTATTAAATTAGTTCGAAATATAATATATTCTTGCCCAAAAATGTTTGGTATAATATCAAACTTATCTATTTAACTTCTCTTAATTTTCCGATATTTTTAATTATTTTTCGGTTCATTGTTCTTCGCAGTAGCGTCGCTAGGGTTTGAAATTTGGGGGGGCTAAATCTGGGCAAACTATTTCAAAGTTATTATAAGAACTTAATATAAACAAGATGGCCCAAGGGCTGGGACTTAATAGTAGCCACATCGTTATCTGTTTAATTGGCACATAAATAAAAAGAAAAAAATTCAAAGACCCTAAACAAAAAATCAGAAGTGTCCGACCCCACAGTGGTAGCGTGTCTTACTGCTGCCAGCCGGGTTCAATTCCCGGGTGCGGTGTGAAAAATGTTTTTAATTAAAATAAAATCTCTAACTGATCTCAGCTAACACTATTGGTTCCATTTAAGCTAAAATCTGACGATAACGAAAGTGAAAACCCCCGCAAGTACTACTACGGCTCGGGTCAAACTAAGAGCCTATCGTATACTACGATGTGGCTAAAAATTGCATAATGGGTTCTTTGGAAAATGTGTAGACCTTTAAAACTATCCGTAAATTTGTGTCAACGTGAAATTATTCGTATTTTAAAGATGTACAACCTTTTATTGATAAGGACTACGGAACCGATTATGAAGGATTTTCACTCGTCTTAGCAGAAGTGAGATGAGACTTGAAGTACTGAGCTAACCAAATTCTTCACTCGGCGAAAGTGAATATTCTTGATAACACACCAACGGTTGGCCCTCTGGTAGCGGTTTCAGAATTTCCCCTCCAAAACGTGAGACGCTGGCAGTGGTAGACGGCCGAACTAGATTCAAGGAGCCGCGTCCGTGTTCCGCAGCTTTAGAACGAGGGGAAGGGGGTAGGAAATTTTTTGGAACTCGACCAATCTTTTTCTCTCTAGCGAAGGCGCGATGGAAGCGGCATAAAATCCTCAAATTTGTTCACTAGTGCCAGGATCTATTACCAATGCTAGAGCCCTTCACTTCTAGTCTCATCTCACTTCTGGTCTTAGGTTTATTTTTAGATTTGGTTAGCTTTTAGTCCACACTATTGGGACTCCCTTCGAAAGAACATGAAACATTTTACTTGTCTTCATCTGTTTTTTTCTTCAAAATTTTACTGTTTGATATTGAAAATTTTTTAAATATTGCTACAGTATTTTAGGTTGCTAACATCAATTTTTTGGTAGGGTTTACGGATTATTTTGGGGGGGCTAGCGACGCCACTGGTTCTTCGAATTCCAGACGAAACTAAAACGGACTTAGACGCGAAGTAAAGCATTTTATTGATTTAAGACCCGGGTTCCACTGGATCAATTTCGAGGGGAATTTTCGGGATATCTAGGGCCCTTTTTGGGACGCAACCGTAAGCCTTTAGTTTTGCTAGATTTTCTAGGGACAAAAGGCAACAAATTTTAACGAAATAACAGGGGGGAGATATATATATCTACACGATTCGCGTCTTTGAAAACGTTAAGCCTTTGTCATTTTTGGAAATTCCGGGTAATTTCCAGGGATTTGGGAACAAGAACACCAAGTGCATGCTGGTCTATATGCAGGGGGGGGGGTCAACTCGGTTAAGACAAAACGCGCGCGCGAGAAGCAACCCACTTTATAATGAGATGTCATTCTTGTCAAAAAACATTTTTCCAGGGACCTTTTCCCAACAATTAAACTAAACTTGATGCATTAAACGGCTGACTTTTATGTTCTTAATTTTAAATAATCTGTCACTGCTCTCTTCCGCCCACCCAAGAAATATTTCTAACAAAAATTCTTGACAGGACAGAGTTTTCTGCCACTGAGGAGTTCTTTCGCGAGACTTTAAGCCTCAATTGATTTCCAATCGTTTCTAAGCCTAATTCGTTTCATATCCCAAAGTTAAGCCTATTTTACTCTCGATTTTAAGCTTAAGTTTATTCTCAAATGAAAGCCTTATTTATTCCCTACAGTAAAGCCTAATTTACACTAATTACCCTTAACATTAAGCCTAATTTACACTAATTACCCTTAACATTAAGCCCTGTAGTTTACTCTTAACCGTAAGCCCTAGTTTACTCTCATCACTCTTAACCTTTAGCCCTAGTTTACTCTCATCACTCTTAACCTTAAGCCCTAGTTTACTCTCATCACTCTTAACCTTAAGCCCTAGTTTACTCTCATCACTCTTAACCTTAAGCCCTAGTTTACTCTCATCACTCTTAACCTTAAGCCCTAGTTTACTCTCATCACTCTTAACCTTAAGCCCTAGTTTACTCTCATCACTCTTAACCTTAAGCCCTAGTTTACTCTCATCACTCTTAACCTTAAGCCCTAGTTTACTGTCATCACTCTTAACCTTAAGCCCTAGTTTACTGTCATCACTCTTAACCTTAAGCCCTAGTTTACTCTCATCACTCTTAACCTTAAGCCCTAGTTTACTCTCATCACTCTTAACCTTTAGCCCTAGTTTACTCTCATCACTCTTAACCTTTAGCCCTAGTTTACTCTCATCACTCTTAACCTTTAGCCCTAGTTTACTCTCATCACTCTTAACATTAAGCCTAATTCTTTCACCACACAGACTGAAGATGCCTTGAGAAAGATTCTAAAAGTGAAAACCCATTTGACTTAAGGTGATCATTTAGGCCTAGGGCTATATTTTAGACTTCTTTTGAATCTAGAGATATTCAAGAATCGGGCGGAATTCATATTAAATTTCGAGGCTAAAGGAGATACCTTTTTTCTCCCCCAAACACACAGAGTACCCTGCGAACTTGTCTAGATCTTTCAAGTCTCTGAACGTTGAACCATGCAACCATCTTTATTTAAACCTCTTTTGAAAAGATAGTGTGTGCGTGGAAACGCGTTGGTTTTTTTTGTGCTTTTCTTTCTCTATCGAGTTATTCATTCAACTGGCGTATCCAGGAAAACTCCCCCCATTTTTCAAAAAGACTTTAAAAAGCGATAACCGCGAAACGGAATTTACCCAAGAAATCCCCGAAAAGTCAACTTTGTTGCATGCTGAGAACTGCAGAGATGCGAGCGTGTGCCGCTTTCACTGTATACTTAAGACTACTATGCCTATAGAGTAAATCCAAATGGAAAGGAAAAATATAGAATAGTTCCTTTATTTGGTTGACTCGGAAAAAACCATAAGTCTTTTCCTCTCAAATTGGGTGGTGGCCAGCTCGCCCTGCTCACGAGTGTTTTAGATGGTAGACGACACTGTTTGGAAGTGGATTCGTGGCCACGATAAAAAAAATATGGAAGATGTTCGGAATATGAAGTAAAATAGATCATGGAATCGGTCTTAACTATAGAGACCATAAGTTTGTAAGGTATGTTCCATAAGTATGACGCTATCTATGCATCGTAATGCTAGAGACTTGCAGCTCGATCTAGTTTGAGAACGACAAGCGAGAATTGCAGACTACACTCGGTTAATTTTGCAGGACTTCCATCTTCCTATTTAGTCTGTACTAAGCCTTTGACAGCGCCTCAACAGGCGTCGCTTTACCTCGAATCTGTGACCTACTTCAATCAATTCATGACAAGCTCCAGTTTGTAACCAGTGACAAACTTAAGGAACATAGCTTATGAACTTATGATAGGAAGAGTGAAGTTATTTACTATTTCACAAATGAATTTACTTCAATTACATGAACTTTTATTTCAAACTGTGATCACGGAAGACTATTTGCCGACAGATGGAATCTTTAAAGGGGGTATATCTGAGGCTTGTTTAGAATCGAGGGCGACAGGGGATATGGTCTGCAAGGATATCCTATAGGAAGTTTACCGATTTCAGTTTTTTCTTCCTTTCTTTTGTGGATTTCCTTGGGCGAAATAAATATATATTTCTTCCATCGGATTCCCTGACTGTTTTTCGTGATTCGAATAATATAAAGTAAGAAGTTAGGAACTTGGTGGACCGTGAAATGTCTTTCTCTCTTCAATTTTCGATACGGTTGGTTATGGCAGAAGGGGATAATGGAAGAAGGATGACACTCTGTATCCTCTTAATACTTTAGTTGTGTAACATGATTCTTCCCAGGCTTAATTATGCACCATTTTTGTTTGCTCTCCTGCATGCTCATCAAACTTCAGATGGCATCGCACCGTATAGTGAATTCTATAATTGTTTGGTTTTTACTAAATCCTCAGCAATCAACCTACAAAACTTGATTGTCTTGACGTGGGACAACAATCCACAAGCGCAAGCATTGCGCCTTGGCAAATAATTAAGTCTTTGTTAATAGATTAACGATGAGGGAACTATTTATTGCGTATGTGATTCGGTTTAGTAACCTTGATTCAAATGTTAATACGATGTTGGAAAGAATCATGTTACAATTTCTCTCCTTTGTGGTACACTTCTCTCGAAGAGAAGTATTATATACTTTTGGTTATGGGGCTATGAAAACCCCCATGAGAGAAAACCCACGGAACGGAAACCGAAACTTCATTTTATTTTCGAATTTAAACTGTAGGTAATAGATAGATATCTTCTTTGTGGCGTTCAAAGCCTAAAGCTGCTCTGAGATTTTCTAGAGTAATTGTTTACGGGGTTAACCCTATTTGAAATTATCTTCCTTTATAAATCGTAACAGATCTTATTTACATATATTTCAGGCAATAAGTCACTTCGCTTCAATTGTTCCTTTTGTTTAAATTTCCAGTAGCCTATAGCTCCAATTCGAGGATTCCCAAGGTCTGATTCCTGATGCTTTTAAACTCTAATGGGGCCTAAAATTTGGAGAACCTGGCGTGTATGATGGTGTAGTGTTGTACTTGTACCTACGCATGTAGTAGTACGCAATTAATTTTCGTACTCTTTAGCAGTGAGCTAGTTCCTTATCATATAACATCCATAGTCGTTTCACGAACTGAGGATAAAGGCGGGAAGCAGAAATGGCGGGTTATTTCATACCATTAAGGTATCTATACAATATTTCCCGCATTTTTCCTAAGCCTATTCTGATATTCTACATGGACAAACCTTATACCTCTCATCTTTCTCCGCACGAGAAAAGAGAGCATTCCCTATTATATACGCGTTGTATTCGTGAATTTCAGGAAAAGGAAGGATATCCATTAACTAAGCCTTGTTGCTAGGCTTCCGTTGTATTAATTGGGTTATTACGAACGTTTCCCGCCCGTTTTCCTTCGTAGGAACCCTCTTAATATCGTCTTTCCCCGGCCTCTAAATGATTTTCTGCTTCTGACATTCCGCCAGTCTTTTGTCTTCTATCGCTGGCAAAGGCCCTAGCTACAAAACGAAGTCCGTGCTCTAGTTTCTGACCCCATATTTTGCCTCTTCTCTTGATGACCACCCGACACCTATTCACGTTTCTCTACACCGATCAAGTATAGCCATCCAACAGCTGGCGGTAAAATTGGTGGAGATATGTCTCCGAATTAAAGCATTACCGCCGAAGGATTACAAAGATCATTAAGCCTAGGCTAATTGATGATTACATTTCAAATTAGCACTTGTAAAAATTAGAATTGAGAACCTTTACCTAAATCGTATAAGGAAACTTCTAAAATTTGAAAAATAATATGAAATCTGTGGAATATAACCTCGTTTGTATTAGACGCACCAATTGCGTTGCTAAGCCTAATCGTAAATCGAAGAATTTAGAACCTTTACCATAATCGTTGGGAATGTTCTAAAATTGGAAGCATTCGTATTATAACGAAATTTGTTGCTGTGGAATATGACCTCCAATGAATTTTGTGCCAATTTTCTTGCTCATACCCTAATCGTCAATCGAACTATACCCAGACTATAAACCCCTAAATTCACTTTCTCTCCCATTTCGGTACAAAGCCTAACAGGTGATGAAAGCTTCATTAAGCAACCGAGCGCGTGCATTTCGCAATTGTTCGTCCGTATTCTAATGCCGAATTGAATAAAAGACTCATTACACCGACTTCCAAGGATTGACTGCACGGTTTGGGTTTATTCAGGGGAAAAACTGTACAAACGAAAACGAAGCTTAATTGAAGAGAGTCGTATATAGGGTTTCGGATGTTGTATTGTAATGTAAAGGATCACGAAATGCGCCGAGGAGCTCGGGATGTATAGAACTGGTTTAAATTTTGGTAAGGAATTTCGCGGGTAAATTAACGCCTCTTCCTTCTAGAATAATGTTAGGAGGTATGTATAAATTACTGGGTCGCTTGCGAAATTCGAGATCTCTTCTATGTAGGCCCGACTTTCCCCTTTTCTGAAGATATAGTTGGAAGAACAAGGAACTAGCTAGTGCTGGCTGAAGAGACGTAGAAATTAGAGCGGGAAAACTAGCCCTAACAAAATTTGCGTAAGAATTAGGGGAGATTCCCCACTAGTTCAGTTTCGCAGGTGTATATTTTCGATGTAAAAAAAGGGGTAGGCAACTCATATACAAGAGGGTTGACATATTGCCGTCCGTCTCTGCGCACTCTCATGATACAAAACGACTACAGCGCAGGCGCCAAACAGCGAGATGGAAGGCAAAGTTTTACCACCGACTCTTTCCCCTCTTAGTTAAAATGAAATGGTCTATTGCTCTCTTTCTGGCTTTACCTTAACATTTTTCCTAGTTTTTATTGTACAATCTTATGCATTTATTTCTTTAACTCTTCACTTATTGGGACCCTGCGCGCAATCACAATTAGCGCGAAAGAAGTGTTGCTTATACATCCTTAAGCCTAACTTACCCCCTTATCTCTGTTACATTACAGAGCTATTACTACGCATTACCAATACATTCTCTTTAATGTAATGACTCCGAAATGTCGTACTCATCTCATTTGCGAAGAGGAGAACCGTAGCTCTCAGCGTGCTGGCCGTATAACATTGCTTATGTCCTTTCCCGGTAGATACCGGACCGGTTTCTAAGGGAACAATTAACTCGATGGACATCATTTAGTCCCTGAGAACCGTCGTGTGTGACCTTTTAATCCATTATAGGGAAAGCTTTTGCCCAGTGACCCTTCCCTTCCACCCTTTTTCCCCATCACTAAGCCCAACCTAAAGACCTGACCTCCCTCGTGACGTAGGTACGTGACCCTTCTTCCAAATAACCGCGCATCGGAAATAAACAGCCGAGCTGTAAGAAAAGTGAGAGAAAATTTTCGGTCATTTTACCCTTCCTAGAAAGTATATTCCACTTCCTATTCCCTATCGTAATGACCCGGTTAACCTTTTTCCGGCAACAAAAACACTTTTACCCAATCAACAATCGATTTTGACCTTCCACACACACACAAACTCTTCATCTGCTTTTTTCTTTAACCAAGGCTTAGCCCGAAACCCTTTCTCTAATATTTCGATTGACAGCTTAGATGTATTAATAATTGGGGTTACTAGATTAACGTCTCGTAAAGGTACCTGCCACCGTTCATTTAGAAATAATCATTGATTATCTACTAAATCATGGGAGTGATGTGGGTAGTGGGCTTAAACGGAAACGGAAGTGGTTCCCGATTCAGTTTCATTCGCCATGACGACGAAATTAACCAATGAAACACCACCGGAAATGACTATCTTTTGTAGGGGAAGTTACTTCCGTTCCTAAATTTAACCAATTGGGGTTAAGGGATTAAAGGTTAAGGAGGAAAACGGCCATGACGCCGAAATTAACCAATGATTTACCACCGGAAATGACTATATTTGTAGTGGGACCAATTCAACCAATTCGGGTTAAGGGTTAAAGGTTATGGAGGAAAAACAACTGCGTTCAGTGAATAATCCAGTAACGTTAGTTATTTATACATCCATGGTGACAGGTTGGGAACGAATGATTTCACACGATCAAGGCTTAATAATAATAGGTTTTCTTTGGTTGGAAATTATTTATTAATGATTATAAATGAGTTATATTTTTATTCCTCCTTTCTTACTGGCCAGTAGCAATAGTACGAGAATTTAATTTGTGGGGAATTAACTTTTGGTGGATGATGTTAATGATTGAAAAGGCGATTATTGTAATGCAAGGCTTAAATTAGATTTCGCGCGTGTGGTCACGCGAGGTCCTTAAGCCTTTGTCGAAATTTCTGCACAAATGAAATATTCCTTGATTTGTTTCGCGGTTTCTTTTCTGTCTAGTAAAATAGCCAACATTTAGGAGCAAGAAACTAGGAGTTTATAGGTTTACAGGTTTTATGATTGTTGTACAAAGGTACGCCCATTTTTAAATGAGGGTGCCAAATTGTAGCTAGCGCGGCGGAATAATACAAAATACCAAAAAAAAAAAAAACGGCAAAATCATGCAAACAAAGAAGTGTCGAGAAATGGGACGTTTTTCTACGAACGCCTGTAAAAATGTTTAACACGCTATACATGTCTTCAGCGGAAAAACCAACGAACAAGGGCAAGTTAATTTACTCTTTACAAAAATAAAATATTAGTTTGTGAATTAATTACTTTAAATGCGGTTTAATCATAAAATGAATATGAAAATAGTATAGATAAATATTCTCTAATTAAAATACGCTACGTGTTTCTTACCTAGCGATACAATACATTTAATTATCTTTTCTTTATTTGAAATGGCTCAATTTGCATCTAAATATATTGAGGGAAAGACACATTAACTCGAGTTGTTAGTTTGTTATTAAAACCAATTACGAACAATGCCAATTAATTTGCTGTCTCGGCGCCAACTAGTATAGCGATGAGATGGTGTCTTAGGGAAGAATTCCAATTATAAAAGTTGTTTGAGATCGAAAAAAGGAAAAGAAAATGGACTGGACAGTTAGACTTCATGGGTGTTCTATAACGTTTCGCTCGCGACGATGCGAATTTCATTTAAACTGGTCAGCCAGCCAGCCCTATATTAGTCTGTTGGCGCCTTTCTGTCCGGACTTTTGACAGCAAAAGGATGAACCCAATACCTTCGAAAAATTTTATTTAAAGGCTATGTGAATCATTTCTTTTTAGAAAATGAATCAATAGATACTTGAATAAATTTGTTATTGTTTCAACTTGGAGTTATGATCGTACGCGAGGCGAGGAGAAATAACTTCGCGGTAGGATAGACAACAATATATTTATCTTTGGGTTTTTTGATGAAAACGTCGTCTGCTGCAGCGGCGCATGCACTTATATCAGCTGTTAATCTATTTAGTTAAAATTTAGTCAAGAAGAATATCTAGTTTACTAGGGAGAAGGTATAAATTCGCCACATTTCTAGCCTTATCTGCAGTCCAAACGTAGGTCCGGAGTTAATCCCCGCCTCTAAATTACAACCAGCATCTCATTGGTTCATGAAAACTCAAGTCAGCGCGACGCGAATGACGAAAATTACGTATTTTCCGACTGAGGAGAGGCGAAAAAGCCCGGCCTCCTTTTACGTCCCCCTTGTATTTTAAAAGGGGGACTGGGACTATGGAGCGCGAATATTTAGGCATCTTATACCTTCTCCCAATAATAAACTAGATATCGCTTCTTGCCGACATCTTTTAAAATGGTGGCCCCGAAATGTAACGGAAATTACCTGATAGACAACGCCTCAATCTCTTTTCTGCTAGTTTAAGAAATAATTATTAAAACGGTGTCAGTTAGTCTTAGCAGTATGTAATCGTTCGATTGATATTTGATATTGTTCTGTTCACATTTCCTTTAAACGCTTTTGCAAAACAGAAAAAGAGTTGTGAGCAGCTGATGGCCGGCAACCCTGTATTTCCCTCCTTATTTTCATTTCTAGGGGAGGGGGGGGGTCCCTAGCCGTTTTGGCGGGAAGATAGTAGAGGAGAGCTGGGCGGTGGGGCGGAAGTCGAGGAATTCGCGGTATGACTAGCTATCAACCACCTTTCTAAGAGATGCCATTCTGCCTTCATAAATAAAAAAGTGCAGAATTCGATCTAGGTACTCTCTCCATCTCTTATCTTTCCCAGTCACTCTCTCTCTCTCTCTCTAGACTCATGGCGCTCCTAGCTCTGATGCAGTCTAAACCTAGAAGATTCTGACGTTATTGGTATCCCGAAGGAGAACCTACCCGGGCCACTAAATTCTGGGAATTCCTCAGGGATGATAATAATTGAGAGGGGATTGGAAGAAGCCTGGTCCGAGTACTTGTATGCACAGTACTTCGCGAACAACCAATCAGAGTGTACTTTGACTCACAATCTACGCGTAGGGACACACGGTTACATTTTTATCAGCACATGCTGGTAACAAATATTTACCTTCAATTTCGTGATTTACTTTTTGTAAATTTTGGGGGTGGATTTTCTAAGAGTTTAAGAGTTAAGATGGATTTAGAGTGACGTAACCCATGCTACTTGCTGCACTTAGGGAGATAAAAGGTACCAAACTTGGTTGCCCACTACCACTGGAGTTAATCCCCGCCTCTAAATTATAACCAGCATCTCATTGGTTCTTGAAAACTCACGTCAGCGCGACGCGAATGACGAAAATTCCGTTTTTTCCGAACTGAGGAGAGGCGAAATAGCCCGGCCTCCTTTTACGTCCCCCCCCCCTTGTATTTTGAAAGGGGGACTGGGACTACGGCGCGCGAATGCTTAGGCATCTTAAACCTTCTCCCTAGTAAACTAGACATCGGTTCTTGTTAAAACCTACCCAAAAGCTTAAAAGTAGTCGAACATAAACGCTACACTAGCCCTTTAATAAGCTGATACTTTAGGTGAATTCATTTTTAATATACCCAACGCTTAGTTTAAATATTCTGTCTAAGCTCTCTGCAATTAAGGGAATCCAAACAAACTTGCGTCATCGTAATTTAAGAAACTTAATTAAGACTTTTGGGAGAGGATGTTTAATTTAGTTATTTAGTTTTCATTCCTTGTAATTAATGAGATCTTAGTACGTTCTGGAGGGAAAAACATCGTAATTTGAAAAATATTTCGGTGTCTTTCTATCTGGTTTTATACGTTCCGTTGGTTTTAAATGAACTCTCCTGGGAGAGAATGCGGCTATGCCGGGGATCTTGTCCAGTTTGTCCGAAAGTCGAGTACCATCCTGACTAGCTCGTCACTCAAAGACTTTCCCCCATGGGGTACGTGCCCTTCCCTTCTTTCACGCTGCTTTTTCTTGGTCTAGACAAATTCATCTGTCCATTTAGAGCTGGACAGAAGCCGCGGAATACCCGCACGTTTAAAATAGAAAATGTAGTGTTGGTCAACAAGTATTGATATTCTGATGTTGATGGGTGTATTTGAAGTAGATTGAGTTTAAAAATAGGCTATAAAAGAGATAAGATGGACCAATAATAGGCTCGACGAGATAAGATGGACCAATAATAGGCTCGACGAGATAAGATGGACCAATAATAGGCTCGACGAGATAAAATGGACCAATAATAGGCTAGACGAGATAAGATGGACCAATAATAGGCTAGACGAGATAAGATGGACCAATAATAGGCTAGACGAGATAAGATGGACCAATAATAGGACTAGACGAGATAAGATGGACCAATAATAGGACTAGACGAGATAAGATGGACCAATAATAGGATTAGACGAGATAAGATGGACCAATAATAGGCTAGACGAGATAAGATGGACCAATAATAGGACTAGACGAGATAAGATGGACCAATAATAGGATTAGACGAGATAAGATGGACCAATAATAGGACTAGACGAGATAAGATGGACCAATAATAGGACTAGACGAGATAAGATGGACCAGTAATAGGACTAGACGAGATAAGATGGACCAATAATAGGACTAGACGAGATAAGATGGACCAATGATAGGCTAGTCGAGATAAGATGGACCAATGATAGGCTAGACGAGATAAGATGGACCAATGATAGGATAGACGAGATAAGATGGACCAATAATAGGACTAGACGAGATAAGATGGACCAATAATAGGCTAGACGAGATAAGATGGACCAATAATAGACTAGACGAGATAAGATGGACCAATAATAGGCTAGACGAGATAAGATGGACCAATAATAGGCTAGACGAGATAAGATGGACCAATAATAGGACTAGACGAGATAAGATGGACCAATAATAGGACTAGACGAGATAAGATGGACCAATAATAGGACTAGACGAGATAAGATGGACCAATAATAGGACTAGACGAGATAAGATGGACCAATGATAGGCTAGACGAGATAAGATGGACCAATAATAGGCTAGACGAGATAAGATGGACCAATAATAGGGCTAGACGAGATAAGATGGACCAATAATAGGACTAGACGAGATAAGATGGACCAATGATAGGCTAGACGAGATAAGATGGACCAATAATAGGACTAGACGAGATAAGATGGACCAATAATAGGCTAGACGAGATAAGATGGACCAATAATAGGCTAGACGAGATAAGATGGACCAATAATAGGACTAGACGAGATAAGATGGACCAATAATAGGACTAGACGAGATAAGATGGACCAATAATAGGACTAGACGAGATAAGATGGACCAATAATAGGACTAGACGAGATAAGATGGACCAATAATAGGACTAGACGAGATAAGATGGACCAATAATAGGCTAGACGAGATAAGATGGACCAATAATAGGGCTAGACGAGATAAGATGGACCAATAATAGGGCTAGACGAGATAAGATGGACCAATAATAGGACTAGACGAGATAAGATGGACCAATAATAGGACTAGGCGAGATAAGGTGGACCAATGATAGGCTAGGCGAGATAAGGTGGACCAATGATAGGCTAGGCGAGATAAGGTGGACCAATGATAGGCTAGGCGAGATGAGGTGGACCAATGATAGGCTAGGCGAGATAAGGTGGACCAATGATAGGCTAGACGAGATAAGATGGACCAATGATAGGCTAGAAGTGATAAGATGGACCAATAATAGGCTAGGCGAGATAAGATGGACCAATAATAGGCTAGGCGAGATAAGATGGACCAATAATAGGCTAGGCGAGATAAGATGGACCAATAATAGGCTAGGCGAGATAAGATGGACCAATAATAGGCTAGGCGAGATAAGATGGACCAATAATAGGCTAGGCGAGATAAGATGGACCAATAATAGGCTAGGCGAGATAAGATGGACCAATAATAGGCTAGGCGAGATAAGATGGACCAATAATAGGCTAGGCGAGATAAGATGGACCAATAATAGGCTAGGCGAGATAAGATGGACCAATAATAGGCTAGGCGAGATAAGATGGACCAATAATAGGCTAGGCGAGATAACGTAAGGTCATTAACAGACCAGATGAGATGAGGAAACAAAGATGAATGATATGTCAGAAAATATGTAAACGTCGACAATGAGGTGCAATTATTGTCTTAGTATGACCATGACTCTCATGGGTGCAGCAAGATTAATCTTAACTTTCGTTCCTTACATATCATTAACCATCCATCCATCACTCCAATTTTAAATCTGTCACGCGAAATAATTCTCGCGCACTTCAATGAAAATGAACCCCATCACTTGTTAGTAAACTAATCAGGGATGAAGCAACAACTAACCCCGTTGCTTTTTTTGTCTCCCTCTCTCTCTTTCTCCGATGTCTTTAACTCCACTTACAACATTTTTCGTCCTTCTTCCGTTTTTCACTGTCTTATATTCTGGGTGTCGTCGGTGGCTCTTGGCGTTTTAAAATCCGCCGGATTCTCTTTTAAAAGAGGACGGGAAGATCTTTGTAGCTATAGAGAGAGAGAGCTAGGAGTAATCTAGAGCTAGAAGGCGTTGCTATGGAAACGGTGAAACGGCTCTCATCGCATCCTGTTCCTCTCCGGGCGGCCACCGACACTCTTTTAATGGAATTTGTTTCCTTTTAGGTGAAAGAGGTGTGTGTAGGTGATGGGAGATGGGATGCTGGGTTCAGAAAGGACGATAGAGTGGTGTGGATTTTCGATTGACGATATACGACGAGTGGATCCAGAAAACCGCGATAGATAGACCGATTTTCACCCTCTCTCTCCCTCTTTCTCCATCTCATTCTCGAACGAAAGGGACTTTTCTAATACCACCGACTTTAAATTCATTTTCGACGAAAATCGAGTTTTCAATTCCCCTTGTGTGCGATGCGAACTCGAATTATGTTTATAAGGGAAGTCCAATTAAAGGGGCAACTTAAACTCATTCCGCGATCATACGTAACCAAGAAGTGATATCTAGTTTATTAGGGAGAAGTTTATAAATTGGCCACATTCCAGCTTTATCTCCAGTCCAAACGTAGGTCCGGAGTTAATCCCCGCCTTTAAATTACAACCAGCTTCTCATTGGTTCTTGAAAACTCACGTCGGCGCGACGCGAATGACGAAAATTACGTATTTTCCGACTGAGGAGAGGCGAAATAGCCCGGCCTCCTTTTACGTCCCCCCTTGTATTTTGAAAGGGGGACTAGGACTATGGCGCCCGAATACTGAGGCATCTTAAACCTTCTCCCTAGTAAACTAGATATAGCTTCTTGACGTAACCTAAATTGAAATGGAGGTCATATTTTCTTTTTTGAACTTTTCTTTTCAATTTGTTTGAGAAACGCTTCGGAAAATATTTTCTATTAATTCTCTATATTATATTTCTTTTATGTAAAACACCCTTTGCTAATAGCTATTTAGAATTGAAATACTTCAAAGGGACTTAAAAATAATTGAATAATTCCATCTACTTTCCCTTTGAATTCGATTTCGTCAACGAAATTTATAAAAAGAGATGTATTTCAAATTCTTTTTTCTACTCTTATTTATAGCTTTCAACTTCTACCGATATTAAACTTTACGAGTCGCATCAATGAACGCCCGTAGCGACCCTAGTAAAGGTCGCGCTGTATCTTTCTCAGTTTCTCTACGCTTCGCTACTCTGACCTCTCTCTGGAACATCTTTATTAGGCTATAACTTTAAAAGACAGCCTTTAGCTCGACTCTGCATGGTATGTCCCTATATGTAGGGGGATCTTTATAGCTAAGCCTTGGTCCTACGCAATATTTTCTCTTGACCAAGGGCTCATGCAGCTATTATCTCTACTACTGTATCACTTATTGCTAAACAGGTACACGATGAAAAAGAAAATAACATAGCTAAGCCTAACTCTATCTTTGTAAGGTCTACTTTTTTAGGCTTAACTTGAATTGACGCTCAAATCGGTCTCTGCAGCGAGCTACTTAAATTCTGATGGGTTAGGGTTAGCACGCTGTGGGTTTTAAGGCAATGTTTGTCGCCGGCGAGGTGGGTCAATCTTTAGAATCAACAAAAAAAAGTTGAAAGAGGTTATCAGAATGTGTATCTATCAAATGAGATGAGTGCTTTTGAGATTAAACTCCATTGGCTTTGACATTTTCGCGGGAAATCTTAAACCATTTATAAAATGGATCCCTTGAGAGTTGAGACGCTTTTAAAGATTCACGGTCTGTGGAGGACGGCTTTAAACGTCGTGTAGTCGTCTCAAATTACGCGATACGTTTTAAATACAAAGTTATTAACTATCTCCCGAAGCTGTTTCCGAATACTTTCCTACACCTGTGGTAAGACTTAATGCGCCTGACAAAATTCCAGACTCTATTAAGGAGTCTAAGCGGCGTTACTAGAACTAATTTTACAGTTAAAATACGCTAGTTAAACCTTGCCAAGTGCATTAAATGCTTATCAATTAGTTCCTATATCTGTCGTCTGGTAAGATTGGTAACTTTAGTGGCCTTCCCAGCACATAACACGTCGTCAGCCAACATAAAATCCAAACTAAGCAGACGACAGCAAGGTATTCACACCGCCATTAAAGGTGCAGCCACGTATTGGTCGAATCAAAACTTCAATTCTCTCTCCCTCTCCATTGCTCTTGGTCTTCCCTTAATTTTCAAGCTTACTTGTGGAATAGCAGCGAAAGACCAAGATAGGATGAGGTGATTCCAAAGGTTGGAAGGGATGAGGATGGCTTAAAGATCGCTCCATCCATCGAGGGTGGGAATTTTATCGATTTACTTTATGGGAAGAGGAGAGAAAGAGACAGAAGGATGAGAGGATCTAGGAGGATGAAGGAGAAGGTGTAGAAATAATACACTGTGAGATTTCCAGTTTTTCCTGTCGGAGGCAATGTGATGGGAGTGTGTAAGATCTCTGCTGCGCAACAGTTCGATCTATAAATAAATGTATCATTGTGGACCTTGTTCATCTGTTGCCAACAAAGTCAGTTCATATTTTGCAGCGCAAACTACGCATTTTTCAAAAATCGCGCCAAACCTGGCGTTACGTCATGTATAGCTACATCTGGCGATGCTATTCACGCTGGAAAAAGCATACGCAACGCTAGTGTGTAGTACGCTTTAGGGTTAAACGCGGTACATTTGTCAATTTTGATCTTATATTTCGCGGGAAAAGTCCTCCCCCATGATAGTCACGTGGCTGCTCGTTTAAACTGAAAGACGCTTCTTGTACCAGTCCCACGAACGCAAAGAGAAAACGCGCCAGTTGTCTCGGTGTGTATTTTTGCTTCTCCTTCTCATTCTTCCTCTTAGATAGAAGTGGTACTTGTTTCACTTGTTGGACTCTAGGGTTGGGGCTGGCGGCCGCGAAATGCAGAAATAGCTCGGGCCGAACAACACTCATTAATGGGATGGAGAGAGAGTGTGTAGGGGTGGGAAAAGAGGAGAAATACGATGGATGCCCCTCTGTAGAATAGGAAGAAACCCAGAAAAGGATAGAATGAAGTAGAAGCAAAAAAAGAAAGGTGATGTTATCGGGCTTCCAAATTTAAATGACTAGAAAACAGTTGGTTTTTTTTTTTCTTTTCTTCTTTTTTAGTTTTTCTATTGATTCTTTGAGTGAATTGAGATTGTAGCCGTATTGCGTAGGATAGATGATGGTGTGCTTATAATTAGAGTTTATTTAATCACTAGCTTTTACGCAGCGATGACTTAACCCAGTTTGATGATTAGTTTTTAATTGACCTTGCAAAGTCACCAGTCCTCCAAAGTCCTTTTGTTTTAAGCCAAATCATAAGTTCATAAGATATGTTCCATAAGTTTGACACTGGTTACAAACTGGAGCTTGTAATGAAGTGATTGATGTAGGTCATAGATTCTCGTAAAGTGACGCCTGGTGAGTTGCTTTCAAAGGCTTAGTACAGACTAAATAGGAAGATGGAAGTCCTGCAAAACTAACCGAGTGTAGTCAATTCTCGCTTGTCGTTCTCGAACTAGTTCTCAGTATGTTTCTTCCAGTAGGAAGTATAGGAAGTGTCATACTTATGGAACATATCTTATAAACTTATGTTCATAACGTCTTTGTTATCTACATACCAGTCAATGTTTCGTCTTAAGACAAAACAAGGTGACCTAACACCAAAAGTTCTCTATTTGAGCCCCTACCTTTTAAAGATATTTAAAGGTCATGATGAATTCCGATTTTAAAAACTCCATTTTTGACCAGAGATATTTGGGGTCAAGGATAACCTTTGCGCAAGGCGCGTTTTAATTCGTTAAGCGCATGCTTGAAATACCTGGTTGGTTTTAATTGTATTTGAGTTTTCATAAGCTAGAATTTGAATTTATTATTCAGAATTATCAAGAAAAGTTTAATGAATAAGTTTCTAATCAGCGTGTTTTAAAAAATGTCGGTTAAATCTGCCGCTAAGGTAAACATATTGGAAAAAAAAGAGTTCTTCCTTTATCATTTATGCAAACACAACAAATAATGATGATAAAAAAACCTATGGTTGATGTTTATAACAAACACTTTTTGACAGACTTTTAATCAACCAATTTGTTACTATTATTTTGATTCTTTTTTGTAAAATGAAAAAAATTCAAACGAAGTATATTTCTCGAAAAGGTAGACTTCTTTGTGACTCGAATCACACGTGTTTCAAAAATAAAAGCAGAAGCCCTTATATCTTTTGTCATTGTGATATAGAAGTGGATTATTTGAAGTAAATCATTTGCTTAGGGTGCTAGTTAACAAGATATGTTCCATACTACCTATACTTCGCAATGTTAGAGACTTACAACTCGAGCTAGTTCGAGAACGACAAGCGAGAATTGACTACACTAGGTTAATTTTGCAGGACTTCCATCTTCCTATTTAGTCTGTACTAAATCTTTGACAACGCCTCACCAGGCGTCGCTTTACCTCGAATCTACGATCTACCTCACTCCATGACAAGCTCCAGTTTGTAACCAGTGACAAACTTATGAAACATATCTTATGAACTTAAGATAATTATAATATTCTCCCTTGCACCTTCGTCCAATTTACTTCTGGTAATTGTGAAGTTGACTTGAAATGCGCTAGCTAGAAACAGCAGTGCGCCTCTTGGACTATTCTATATACCTAGCCTAAACTGGCAGAGTCTTGTCTCTTCGCGTTTCTCGTTAATTAGAGCTGACGGCTTTTAAAATGACCGTCCCTAGCTTGCCACCACCGGTGGTGGGTGCGTGGACTTTCGAATTGACGCCAATTATAGCAAGTACGTCGCTCCTTGTAGCGCTCAGCACGCGTCTAAAACTCTTTTGTCTAGATGAAGAAGAGAGTCAGCTATAGGGAGGAACGGATGCAAAATGAGGGTTTAATAATGTTAAGCGAACCTTTAAAAGTTGCTGCTCTTCAACCCAACTCTCCCGTCGCAACCCCTGTTAACTATTTTGCTCCGCGGTTAAGAACCACCACCCCCCCCTCCATGCAAAGGCCCGTACTTCAATCGCCATTTTGTCGATATCATTAATTTTCACCTCTTTGTGTAATCTTCTTTGGAGGCGCCTCCCACGGTGTCGAGGTTAGCCTTTGACCTAAATACTTTAGACAATAGCGTGCTTGACCTTATATATAACCAAGAAGGGATATCTAGTTTATTAGGGAGAAGGTTTAAGATGCCTAAGTATTCGCGCGCCATAGTCCCAATCCCCCTTTCAAATTACAAGGGGGGACGTAAAAGGAGGCCGCAGGCTATTTCGTCTCTCCTCAGTCGGAAAATATGTAATTTTCGTCATTCGCGTCGCGCTGACGTGAGTATTCAAGGACCAATGAGATACTGGTTGTAATTTAGAGGCGGGGATTAACTCCGGATCTACGTTTGGACTGGAGATAAAACTGGAAATGCGGCGAATTTTTACCTTCTTCCTAGTAAACTAGATATCACTTCTTGATATATAGTTAAAATGCCAGGGTCTAGAGTACTCGGGTCTTTTAAACGCTAGGGCTAGATACCACCAGAAGTCTAAGCACATTTGAATGGACCGAAAACTGCAGCGCAAACTTCCCCTTCAAGTGTCATTGGGTCAAGAGGTATACAATGGAACTTTACCTTGAAAAGTTTTTCTTTCGTATAGTTGGACACATTTGAAGTTCTCTAATTATATTTAGTAGAGTTTAGGTTTAGTGGGTATTTCTGTGTTATACAGGTATGGGTAATGCCCATTATAGCTAATGACTGTAAAGAGGACCAGGTTGGGTCACGGTCGTTCGTGGTTTTGTGTGGATGTTGTTACCTCGTGGGAGTATTAGTTAATGGGATTGAGTTTATATACATTTCCCGCCATTTTCTATCCCCCTCCCTTCCCCCCGTTATGGAAGAGCGTGTCATGTATATGGTGTTTATGTCAAGTTGGATATATCAAATATACCCTCAAAGAGAGATATGCTAGGGCAATGGTGAGTTCGAATAGATGGTTTGTAATTTGTATTATTCTCAATCTCATTAATAATGGTCTTTTCGGTCGACCGTATAATATTGTCACGTGACGTTGGTAAAACGCGCGAATCATAAGCAGTTTTAGCGGCATTGGCATCACCGGCACCCTATTTCTAAATTCACACTGACGTTCCGAATGAAGCATATATAGCGAACGTATAACTAATGCTTTTAGTAAAATTAGAATCGGTGCAAAATTATTACTGAGTAGTAAAATTCAACCTTTGAAAGCAAAGAGCTGAATGATGAAAATACAAGTTCTCTAATTTAAAGAGTAACGGGTTTCTAAGGTTGAACTATACGTTATACATGGTTTTCACTAAACATAAAGGGTTTTTGCTCTTCTACCAATGAAGCTAAGAGACTAACAAGAGAGAAAGGCTATAGCAGTTCAGTTTGAATCAATATTTGAGTAACTCGGTTGGCTAACAGATGACCTGACAACACTGCAATGAAATTTTAAGCTATGAGAGGGGGGAGGAATTTTCTCTAACCCCTTTAATTAAGTTTCAGGTAATTGAAACACGTATAAGCTTTAAATTTCCGGTTATGTGTCATATTTAATTTTTTGGGGGGAAATTAGTTTTTATTTTAAGAAATTATAATTAAAAAACATTTTGGTTAATTTTTGGATTACGTCTAGCCTATAGTAGTTCTAGTATCTATAGACACAATAGCGTTAATATGCCTGTTTATTGGGAAAGAAATGGGTGAAATTTTTTATCTAAAAAAATCAAGTGATAAAGTTCATTTTTTTATTTAAATTTTTTTTTAGGTACTGTACATCCATTTGAAGTGAAATTTTTCTCGGGTCGGTTCGTATCAGGAATCAGTCTGATATTCTATAATAATAATTGGTCAGTCTACACTATTGCAAGTTCTACATCTCGGATTTAAGTGGTCAACACAACCAAAAGGTAGAAATCTTTTTAAAATTTTAAATTTTATTTAAATTCAACTCGACAATTGTTGCAACATAAAAAAGAAACCCACGTTGTTTCCATACATTTCTCAGTCGAAAAATTACATTTAGGCTTAGCGTAAATTACCCCGCCATTAGTAGTTAAGCCTAACGCGAATTATATAAAAACGTCTTGGTTTGGACCAAGGCCGAAAAAACAAACGATATGTGTGAGGTTTTTTCAATTGACTGAAGTTTCAGATATTGAAATTTTTTCTAGTTATTTTTATACACTCAATCCTTAATCAATATTTAATTCAATCAACTGATTTTACTGTTAATCGACCTAGTCCCTCTAAATTAATTGAAAAAATTACATATCTACGCTTTTTCAAGAACAATTACATTTTCCGAAAACATTCTATCGTGAAATTAATTTATCATGTTGAGGATACAGTATTGAATATTTGAAATGTTCTACTGGATGTCTAAAACAAGCAAGCGAACTTTGGCATAACTCGAATGGAAAATGTAAATATTTGATCGTGGATGCGAAACAAGGGTGTTGCGCGAATTTATACATTTAATTTCGTATATCGAAATGCTACATTTCTATTGTCGCCTCTTTGATGGTAAAGTTGCACTGGAACTTCCTTTTCCGTACTTAAGCATTTCTTGGTCATAACTCAGTCTATGGTAATATTGGCTGAGTGTGTTGCGACGGCTCAGATGACCCATACACTGAAACCACTGGTGATTATAAAATGCCATATATTGGGAAAATAGAGGAAGGGAGGGGGTGTCGGAGTTAAATGTGACCTTCTTGGCATAACTAGTAATGAATGATTTGTTTAACCATATTATTTCCGCGGGAAATGAATATAACAAGTCTGAGAAGTATTTCTGTTTATGTGATCTTTACCCTTTACCACACAGGATAAACTTTGTTGCTTTGTCTTAAGTAGACGACATTCACTCTAAACGACAGTCTTATCAACAACTTAAAACAGATTTAAACTTCTTTTGGTGCAAACTTGAAAATTTGTCAAGCCAGCAACAATTAAAACTATGTCGGTCAAGATGCTCACAAGTTAGTGAGTATCGACACGAAATCCCTTCAAAATAATTAATTTCATGATAAAATGTTTTCGGAAAATGTAATTGTTCTTGAAAAAGCGTAGATATGTAATTTTTTCAATTAATTTAGAGGGACTAGGTCGATTAACAGTAAAATCAGTTGATTGAATTAAATATTGATTAAGGATTGAGTGTATAAAAATAACTAGAAAAAATTTCAATATCTGAAACTTCAGTCAATTGAAAAAACCTCACACATATCGTTTGTTTTTTCGGCCTTGGTCCAAACCAAGACGTTTTTATATAATATCTGTCGCTTCAGTCTTAATGTAATTAAATTTTGAGTAATTATGTTTTCTTTACCGCTTATTATTATGTCCAATTACGATGGTCAAAACATGTATCTAGCAGGGCCCAAACGTTGCACCTTCCGCGTGTTAGGCGGACGAGATAACCACTACACTACACATACCTGGTAATACTGAGATTCCTAAGAGATCTAGCTTATTATTATGTCCAATCACGATGGTCAAAACATGTATCTACCAGGGCTCGAACCCGGGACCTTCCGCGTGTAAAGCGAACGTTATAACCACTACACAATGAATACTTGGTTATTCTGAGTTTTCGAAGAGATCTAGCTTATTATTGTGTCCAATAACGATAGTCAAGTCATGTATCTACCAGGGCTCGAACCTGGGACCTTCCGAGTGTAAAGCGGACGTGATAACCACTACACCATAGATACTTAGTTATTTTGAGTTTTCGAAGAGCTCTAGCATTATTATTATGTCCAATCACGATGGTCGAAACAAGTACTTCTGTAATTAACTAAAATTAACATACTTAGACTTAATTGTTTCTGATTAGACTAGCCGATCGCACACCCTGAATACTTAATTGTTAAATTAAGAGTATTCCGAAAAGTAACTTCGCTCTAGTTTTTCAGTTAGAGGTGGTTAAATATCACGAAAAACCCCATGTTAATCTCCATAGGAAAATTGGTAAAAGCATGTGAATTTTGATTTAACGTTACAAAAGAGTATCAAGTCATATCTACAAGGGCCTACCGGCCCTGTAGAATATTACACAATGAGAGAAAGTATTTCATGTCACGCTATAAGAAATAATGGTTGGTAGAATGTGCAATTGAATTGATTTCTGGCCGCCTGCTAGTCCACCTGTGGACAAATAAGGTCGGACAAAGTCGTTGTGTTATAGGACAAGTTCGGACACTGATGGTGCCGTAACAGATGTAAGCTAGCTTACTGGGGGGCATAAAAGAAAATTGAAGAAACGAAACGACATAAAGAGTTGGGGCTAGTAAAGTACGAAGCCCTTTAACGACCAATGGGAGCGTGTCAGAAATGTAACAATTTTCTTTCCTTCATGGATTTCCTATTCTTTAAATCACGCAAGTGACGCCATAAGTTTATAAGGCATGTTCCATAAGTATGACACTAGCTTTACTTCGTAATCCTTGAGACTTACAGCTCGAGCTAGTTAGAGCTGAACGACATGCGAGAATTGCAGACTACACTCGGTTAATTTTGCAGGACTTAATTCCATCTTCCTATTTAGTATTAAGCCTTTGACAGAGCCTCACCAGGCATCGCTTTACCTCGAATCTACGATCTACCTCACTCTAGTTTGTAACCAGTGACAAACTTATGCAACATATCTTATGAACCTAGGGTGACGCGACTGGCTCTGTGTTTGCTCATTTTTTCCCTCTGTTTTTTTTTTCTTTTTTTCATTTTTCAATTTGGGTCTCGTGTTAAGCCTTGAACTCACTTTCCTCTTAGTTTCTATTCCATTATTTGATATCGATTAGGCTTAGTTACAAATTGAGGAGTTCATATGCTAGTTTCATTTTTGAGGCAATGTTGCCAACACGCAGATTTTTTTTAAACCATAGTCCAATGTAAACTATAGCTGAGTTATACCTGATTTTATCTGGTAATTTTAATTACCTGGAAATCGGGGAGAGTTACCTGTCTTTGTAGATACTAAACAGTTAATAGTCTTTGAATTAAACCGTATAAAAGGTGCCGGACAATATCTTTCTTTCGATAACACTATGTTTAATTGGGGGCTATTCATAAAGATAAAATGTTACGGATCTAAAATGGGACGTCTATTATGACTAGGGGTTCATCTCCGTCCCAACCTTAAGAAGAATTCAGCCAAATCACTCCTAATGAATTTTCCCCTAATGTTACTGTTATCAACTATGCAATTTGGAAATTAACGAATTTTAACTGTGCATAAGGGAAAAACATCCAAATATACCAACGACTTTCTGAAATATATTATTATAAGCATCGGAAGTTATCATTTAAAAAGTAAAATCAAGCACTTTATTGGCAGTAGAGAGTGAGCAAAGGGCTGAAAATCTCCCCTACTTAGCGTCAGACCCTCACTTAGCCAATCAGGAGCCTCCCCACCTAGCCCTTCACTCTGTGAAGTTTGCCGCCATTTTGGTGGAAAGCCACACCTCTCTGGCAGCTCCCTATACGCTTCCGGTAGCAGACGATTTTAATCAATCTCGTTCTAGGCCTTTAACAAAAATAAGAAACAAACTTTTTGATCGTATTCAGTGTTATACAATAAATATTAGTATTCCAACAACCCACGCTATTCTAGAAAAAAACATAAAACAACTTTTAAAACGAGCAATTCCCTTTAGAGGAAAAACAACCAATATGTTTTTATTGCCCAAAGGCGATTTATATTGTAGTATAAGCCTTGGCAAGCTTTTCTTTTGATTATTGACTAAAATGAATGAACCTAAAACCCTTTTTAGCCGCCGGTAAAACCAGGCTGATTACGTGATCTAGATTTTAAATTCCTCGACAGATGGCATATTTATGAGCTAAAGGCTTTTGTTAATTTTTATAAAGCCCACTAGAGCCCTTAACGTAATCAGCTTTTAAATTAACATCCCCAGGAAGCCAAGGCTTAGTGGATAACGTGTTAGATTTATGTAGTACTTACTTCTTGGTAAAGTATCGAGCTAGGTTTGGTCAAAATTTTCATCGCTAAGCCTAACCGATGTCGTAAATCAAAATTGAAGCTAGAGGTACGTTGCTATAGTCAATAATTTCGCTCCATTTATTTCCGGCCTTTGGTTGGTGGTGCTGGTGTACGAAATCGCGTAAATAATGTCCTGTAACGCGTTCCTAAAGCCCTTTTTTAAAGAAGAATATCACCTAGCTCGCAACGAACGTCCAAGTTTATTGGAGTTTATTTTGTGGTCCCCATCGTTTTGCAATGTCCGAATGTCCATCAATAATAAACTTTCATATTCTCGCGCTTCATGAGTATCTATATGGGCTGTTTGAATTTTTAGTTCAATATAAGGAAAGTGTAATTTGAAGTGGAAGGCAGAACCAGATATATGAAGGAGTAAATAATGTTCTATGTCGTGGGACGGAATGGGAGGAGCTAAATGATTGCGAATGACGTATCTAGTATAGTTTTGTCACTCGATTTGTTTTGGGTTAGCTGTATACTAGTTTTATAATTATTTAAAGTTATAGTTTTATCAAAAAGATGATGAAAATGGGGCTAGAACACGCCCCTTTTATCCATACACATGGGACTCTCCGGTCCGTACTATATTTTAGGTTATAAGATCTGGAAGGGTTCGAAGACAGTGAGGTCAAGAAGTGATATCTATTTTATTAGGGAGAAGATATAAGATGCCTAAGTATTCGCGCGCCATAGTCCCAGTCCCCCTTTCAAAATACAAGGGGGGACGTAAAAGGAGGCCCCGGGATATTGCGCCTCTCCTCAGTCGGAAAATACGTAATTTTCGTCATTCGCGTCGCGCTGACGTGAGTTTTCAAGAACCAATGAGATGCTGGTTGTAATTTAGAGGCGGGGATTAACTCCGGACCTACGTTTCGACTGGAGATAATGCTGAAAATGTGGCGAATTTATACCTTCTCCCTAATAAACTATATATCACTTCTTGATGAGGCTATAGTATCACGATATTTGGTGGCCAGCTTTTTGGCCTAGTTGGGAGTCCGTAATAATTTAGTATTTAAACATATCCTTTCTAGAAAGTACCGTATCCATACATTCAGAGCAGAAATAGAAAAAAAAATTCAGTACAACCCTAATCACATCATACCCAACTTGTTTTTAAGTTCGTGTTCAATTCTAGTCAAATCCAAAAATATCGGATTTCAATTTTATTTTTCTTGGTACAATTTTTTTTTCATCCCATCTATAAAAGCAGAGCAAATAAATTGGATGTTTTTCCAAGTCGTTTATACTTATGTAGTCGCAGTTTATTTTGAGCCTTTTCTATAAATTTCTCCAATGGCAATGTGCACGGCCCTCCACCTAAATATGATTCTTTATTACTTTTCGTTATGTGGGGGTCCATACCCCAGGCTGTAGGATAACTTATAACCTATGCGTCATTGGCCAGGCACAAATTTTAACACCTTAAGAATTTTGATGTAGAGAGAGAATAAATGAAAAAAAAAAAGAAAGCTGATATACATGAACGTTTTGCCCCCTATTTTGGTATAAAATGGATGATTTTCATGTAAGACTTGTGGCTGATTGGTCCGAGTCTTTTGTTTAACATTACGGAAGGTAGGAACAAGCTAGCACTGGGGATTTATCGAAATAGTCCCTTGAGGGTTTGGGTACGTGTTTTCTTTTACGTTCCAGCCGATTTAGTTTTCTGTATAACGGCTTTTGCCAAAGAGGTTGTTAAGCTTTTAGCTTTGACCCCCATTTACCCTTTTTTAACGCCATTTATAGCAACAAATTGCTTCAAAGGGTTAAGGGTATTCTCAGTTTTCTTTTTTTTGTGTATATACTTGTAATTTTGAAAGATTGGAATCTTCAATGCTAAGCCTAACTTAGCCAAGGCTTACTGTATATGGTTGAATAACATTTTATCTGATTTTATGTAAAATATATTCAAACAGGGTATATATCTAAGATCGTTATACCAAGTTATTGGGAAAGAATTCTATAAAAGTTTAACCCTTGGCTTTTAAATTGGGTATATTGGATATTTTAGGCTACGAAATTGGATGGTATAGAGGTTATCTAGTTTCTAAAGGAATGGTGAATACCCCCTTAAAAATAGGCACTAAATTAACCAAGGCTTATTGATTTATACTTAGCAACTACGTGTTGTGAAGGTAAATCGATAGCTCTTGAAAAATAGGCCTAAATTAACCGAGGTTTATGTGTATTTGATTTAGTGTGAGCAACTACATTACTGTATAGTAAATACTTTTGACAAATAAGCCAAAATTAATAGAGTTTTAAGTCTATTTGATTTAGGCTTAGCAACTGCGTTACTGTGTAGTAAATACTTTTGAAAAATAGGCCTAAATTAACCGAGGCTTAAGTGTATTTGATTTAGACTACGTTACTGTATAGTAAATACTTTTGAGAAATAAGCCTAAATTAACAGAGTTTTAATTCTATTTGATTTACTGCGTTACTGTATAGTAAATAATTTTGAAAAATAGGCCTAAATTAACCGAGGCTTAAGTTTATTTGATTTAGACAATGATACTGTATAGTAAATACTTTTGAAATTCGGCCTAAATTGACAAGGATTAATTGTATTTGATTTAGGTTACGTAACTTCTTATTATTGAAGGTGAATACCCTTGAAAAATAGGTCTAAATTAACCAAGGCTTAAGTGTATTTGATTTAGGTTACTCAACTACGCAGTACGTATTATTTAAGGTGAATACCCCTGAAAAACAGGATTAAATTAAGCAAGTATATTCGATTTAGGCTTAGCAACTCCGTATTAGTGAAAGCTTTCTTGGAAAGAGTAAATAACTTGAATATCCTAGTAAGGTTTCAGAAATAAACTTTTAAAGTGTTTTTTTTATCCCCCAGTAAAAGCTAAATAAAGTCAAGGCGGATTAACACTAGTATTTATGAAAGTAGTATTTCCAAACCTTTAATTCCCATCCTCGTTATAACCTCGTTCTTTATTTAAGTTACTGATGGAAGCAAATAATTTCTTAGCCAAGTATTAATGAAGCTGGAAAATTTTAGATCTCTCAAATTTTTTTCTTTTTGGAATTATGTTGATGAGAATTCTAGATGAGGATAAAAATTCGTCAGAACTATTTAGTTAGGGAAATAAATCTTTGATCAAAGAAGGAAGCAATTCCAATTTCTTTAATGCAGCCGCGTCTTCTTGCAGTTATTGGCAAATTAGAAAAAGAGGTTCGAGGTGGAATAATTTATCAGGTTTTAAACTTTTTTTTGTTCGTTCAGGCAGTATTTATCTATGAATTCATTTTATAAGTAATTTTTAATGCTTAAGTATCCTTACGTACGCTGTTGGTAAAGTAAACCTAATTAAAAGTGCCTATTCTACATAATTAGTATTACACTTCTGTTAGATAAGGTTCAATAACGTTCTTAGTTTGAAGGCAGCTATTGAAATTGTCTAATACTTCTAAATAAGATGGGCTGGCTGATATATTTACTCTACATGTATGACCAATTCCTTGTTTTATAATTAGTCACTCAACTAATTGCCTTAGACCTCATGTTCCCTAAGAACACACCTTTTAATTTATAGAAGACTTATCAGAAACACGCTGTATAACTCCACTTGTAAACCTACTTAAATTCCGTATGAATGACCGCTTAAATTTAATTTATAAATGAAGGATAATTTGTGGTCGTGTCTAAAAAAAGTAATCTTTAAAATATCATACCACTTTTTTGCATTGAACTGAAAGCAAACTTTGTTGAAGAAAATCGTTTGAACTTATTTTTTTCTTTTTTCTCTCCTATCTTTTATGTAACCTCTTACCCAGTAACTCTTTTCCTCGACAGTACTCCAACCTTTGAAGGATTTGCAACCTCCTTTTTTTACCTTCTCTAGATCAACTGCAACTTTTAACGCTTTTTACCAGCCCTTTATCCAAAAGCGGCTATTGCATCTCTCCTTCCACTATCCAGCCGCCTGCTCTTGAGCTTCTTTTTTCTCTTCCTCTTCCTTCTCCTTCTCCTCCATCCTCTTCCAATCCTCCTTCCTTCTTTTCAGTCTTCTTATTACCAAGGTTTCTTGTCCCTAAGAAGAAAATCTTTCCTTTCAAATACCCCCTTTATGCTTCACTGTCAAGTAACCTACGCGGTCTCGAGGTTTTCCTTTGATCGATAAGGGTATTGACAAGATGCGCGTGGAAGAGAGGTTTGGGTGGGATTCGCTAGGAAATTTGTAATATGGATTAAAGGCGGGGATATTGTTAGTTTTACTTAAGGAAAGTAGGCGTCTTAGGCTTGCGTTTCATTCATTGATCTATGGCGAATTTATTCAGTGTAACGTTGTAGTGTGTAAGTACGCTGATTTTAAGCAAAAATGAATGGGGGCAGAAGTGGGTACGCTGTAACCTTACGGTTTGGTGTAAATTTACCTTGAAAAGACTTTACCTTAGATGAAAAGAACCCGTGAATTTGTGTATGGGAGAGAAGAAAACCTTAGAAACGCGCTGGCCAGGTATATGCGGCGGCACTTTTTTTCCTACCCCATGCAATACAGGGTGTTTCTGATAAGTCTGCCATATATTAAAGAGTGTGTATTTTGTGTCAAACTGAGTGGAAACTGCAGTCAAAAAACATGCGGTCACTAACATTTAGTTATGGAAATAAGGGCCTCCAAACATTGATTGGAGGCTTAAAAACAAGCTCAAGGAAATAGTCACACATGTGGAGTTATTACTTCACCAGCGTTTCACACTTGTACCAATTTAATTGTACCAGACTTCAGCTCGACAAAGCTTCAATAACATTCTTAGATTGAAGACAATTGAATTCAGATATGCCTTACCCCTCATGCGTGTCTATTTCCTTAGTTTTAGGGGCCAATCAATGTTTAGTAGCCCATATCACCCTAACTTAATGGACCATTTCGATGTAATTAGAAGGGAAAGACACTTTCCAACTTGCTTATTGGCGCCTGCGCTGTAGTCTCTTTGTATCATGAGACTGCGCAGAGACGGCAATGTATCCATCCCCTTGTACGTTCCTAATTCTTCTGAGGGTTGCCTACGTCGGAAAGGTCTATGTTGTAGAGCCCCTCATGTTCTTTGATGACACTATCCACTCAGTTTGACCCAAAATAAAAATCTTTTAATCTATGGCACACTTATTAGAAACACCCTGTATTGGTTAAGCCCTAGAACCTTCAAACGTTGATGCTGTTAATGTATAAGGCAAAAACGTGATGCCCTTCCCACACAATATAACGCTAAACGATTACGTATATACGGTTTTTACGCATTTTCTCCAGCCTTAGCTATTTTGGATGTGCGAGTTTGTTGTAGTACTTTTAGGTGGTGCTCAGGGTATTTATGTAAATGAAGAAGGAGCAGCCTGATTTTGACGGCGATTTGAATAGTATAATTTTTTGACGTTGTTTCCATACGCGGCGTCTTCAGACCAACGTTTGCCAGATGTTCATTTTTAGAAAAAAAAAAAAGAAAATAAATTCGGATTAGGGACGTAGCGGTTAAATCTTGCTTTTTATGCATTTTCTTTCTTTGCGATATAAATAATGCGATGCAGACAATACTATAACGAAAAAATTACTTCCACCTTGTTACTTGGGATCTCCTAATTTTTCAGTCTTTTTACTTACGAAATTTCCATTGGAAATTATTAGTTTTAACAGAAATACATAGATTCTACTTGGACTCTTTAACAGCCTGCCATTTTCTGGGTGCCTTTCTGCTTGAATTAAAGGGGAAGAGGTGTAGAAAACGTCACCCCTGAGGCTGACGTCATAAATTTGAACTTGGAATCTATAACAACCTGCCCTTTTGCTTGAATTAAAGGGGAGGAGGTGTAGAAACCGTCACCCCTGACGTCATAAATTTGAACTTGAAATCTATAACAACCTGCCCTTTTGCTTGAATTAAAGGGGAGGAGGTGTAGAAACCGTCACCCCTGACGTCATAAATTTGAACTTGAAATCTATAACAACCTGCCCTTTTGCTTGAATTAAAGGGGAGGGGGTGTAGAAACCGTCACCCCTGACGTCATAAATTTGAACTTGGAATCTATAACAACCTGCCCTTTTGCTTGAATTAAAGGGGAGGGGGTGTAGAAACCGTCACCCCTGACGTCATAAATTTGAACTTGGAATCTATAACAACCTGCCCTTTTGCTTGAATTAAAGGGGAGGGGGTGTAGAAACCGTCACCCCTGACGTCATAAATTTGAACTTGGAATCTATAACAACCTGCCCTTTTGCTTGAATTAAAGGGGAGGGGGTGTAAAAACCATCACCCCTGACGTCATAAATTTGAACTTGAAATCTATAACAACCTGCCCTTTTGCTTGAATTAAAGGGGAGGGGGTGTAGAAACCGTCACCCCTGACGTCATAAATTTGAACTTGGAATCTATAACAACCAGCCCTTTTGCTTGAATTAAAGGGGACATGTGTAGAAACCTTCACCCCTGACGTCATAAATTTGAACTTGGAATCTTCAACGGTCCATTTTCTGGCTCTTTTGCTTGAATTAAAGGGGAGGAGGTGTAGAAACCGTCACCTCTGACGTCATGCATAATGTATTTTAACTTTGAAATCCACGTGATATTGACGTAGCCGAGACCTATCGTCGAACCCAATTATAAACAAGTTCTCTTGTTGCGTCGGGTTGATGGTTGTCCTCTAACCAATGAAATGCGAGGATGGAGGAGGGGGATGTTTAACCTAGTTTTAAGCCCTTCCCCTTACCTCTAATCAGATATTAGTATTGCGTCTAAGGCCTCTTAAAGACTCCAAGTAGAAGAAATCTATGCATTCCTTTCTTTTATAGAAATACTGTTGATTATTATAGTTAAGTTTAGATCGGAATTTCATAAAAGCTTCTTTATTTATCGATATTTCTATGATGCAAAGACCAGTATGAATTATATGTATATATTTTTCTAAGGCTTAATTCTTTTAGAAGTATGTGGGTTGACGAAATATCAAAGGTTGCGATAGAGTAGATAGGTCTAGACTATTCTTAGAATTTAATTTAAAGTGGATTTGTTTTTGCTTTTATAATTTAAATTCTTTGATGTAAAATATTTTTTTTTTGGCTTTATGCTCTTTTTAACGTAGTTTATAGAAGTTAAGCAAATGTTGAACCTTCTACAATGATCCCATTTACTCTGAAGTTAGTTAATGAATTATAAAGGACAAAAATGTTACTTACAACAAAAGGGGATAATCATAGAAGGATGACACTCTGTATTCTCTTAATACTTTAGTAATGTAAAATGATTCTTCCCAGGCTCACCCCTTTTTGTTGGCTCTCCTGTATGTTCATCAAACTTCAGATGGGCATCGCAGCGTGGGGTGAATTCTATAACTGTTTGGTACTAAATCACCACAAACCTTGATTGTCTTGACGTGGGACCAAAATCCGCATGGGCATGCGCCTTGGCCAATAGTTAAGAGCCAATAGAGTAATGATAGGGGGAACTGTATCGCGTATGTGATTAGGTTTAGTAACCTTGTTCCAAATGAAAAATCATGTTGGAAAGAATCATGTTACAATTACCAGGCCTATTTATGGTACACTTCTATTATATACTTCTGCTTATAATTGAAGAATCTAATTTAATTTAATAGTTTTAAAAGCTAATTTCTACGCAAGATAAAACAAAACCCTAAAAGGCCAAAACGAATTAAATTTCAACTAGCCTTTGCTTTGTTTTTCGCTCTGTCGCTTTTTAAGACAGTTTTCAATATAAAAAGCTTAAACCTTTTCTCCCCAAAAAAGAAAAATAAGTAAAGAACCATGATTTGAAATTCTTCAAATTCTACCACGGTGGTATTTTTTGCTGCTAGACAATCCTTATTGTCACTAGGGAGACTCTAAAGGCGAGTATTGGTGAGACGCAAATGTGTACTGTAGCTTACCATGATTATCGCTACCCCCTCGTGGAAGACTGTACCTTTTCGCGCATCCTACTGCGCATCAGAGAGTGTTTCAGTACCTTCGGGACTGTCGCCATTATAGTTAACTCTTTTGGTCGCTGGAACAGAAATGAATTATGTGCAGAGTTTGTTGCATAAGTAATTGTAATCTCGTGTTTCTATACATGATGAGATTAAATGCCTTGCGTTAATACGAGTCACCCCTATTGCCTCCATGCTCTAAAATCCAGTCCATCTTTTTCCATTGCCATTGAAACCCAGTGGAAGGTGACTCGAAACTTAACTGGAATTAGTTCAAAAGCATTATAATATAGACCATTTCGATGTATAACTAAGAGGGAAAGAGACGGTGGTAAAACTCTGCCTTCCATCTCGCTTTTTGGCGCCTGCGCTGTAGCACTCGTTTTGTATCATGAGAGTGCGCAATGAAGACAAAGGATCAACCCCCTTGTATGTACCGATACTGATGGTTGCCTATACCCCCTTTTTTACGTCGAAAACGTTTATTGACTATGAAATAATTCGATAATTAAAGTATGTTTAGCTTTTTACTTCTGGTTCTTTTCGAGTTTCTCGTGTGGGTATATTGGTCCACGCTAATTTGCCTAATCCCTACGAATGCAATGCATCTAATCCCTAGCTTAAATCTAGTTTTCTAGCAGCCCTTACGAATTTCGACGAATTCAAATAAAAAAGATGGAGAAATACACAGTTCGTTTTTCCCCATCCCGGGTTTGTACAGGGTCTCTTTTTTTTCTGTTAGAAAATAATCTTGTTATGTCTTGAATAATAATAGAATTATTTCTTTTACTGAACAGCAAAACGTATAAAGTTAGGATTAATTTCATTTCGTAATAAAACTTATCACCGTAAAGAAACGTGCGAAAAATTCCCAAAAACTGTATAGTATGTAGTGTTTTTCCCAATTTTTCTTTTGCTCATGTTTTATGGGCGAGAATTTTTGTAACCAAGCGCTGTTGCACAAAATCGGAAGTTCAAAGTGTTTAGAGACCTTTCTCTTTTGCTTCCTCGTATTTATCATAAAATAAATTCTAGCTTAACTCTATACCGAGAAGTGATATCTAGTTTATTAGGGAGAAGGTAAAAATTCGCCACATTTCTAGCTTTATCTCCAGTTCAAACGTAGGTCCGGAGTTAATCCCCGCCTCTAAATTACAACCAGCATCTCACTGGTTCTTGAGTTTTCCGACTGAGGAGAAGCGAAATAGCCCGACTTGTATTTTACGTCCCCCTTGTATTTTGAAAGGGGGACTGGGAGTTTGGCGCGCGAGTACTTAGGCATCTTATACCTTCTCCCTAGTAAACTAGATATCACTACTTGCTATAACTCTATACTCAACTCCTCGTTACTCCTAAGGATGAAATTACGCAATTGGGATCAAACAAACACTTAATCATGAGAAAATGTTCAATTTCGAATTGCTTAGGGTATTAGGTTTGCTGCGGTGGTTTATGTGGCCATTTACCACACAGTTGTGATGGTTTAATGCAAAAATTTCAAGCTAGAATTTTAAAGTTTTTTTATTCAGAACATACTGAAAAAACCTGAATTTTCTATTTGTTGAACTCTGTCCCAAATCATTCCAAAAGCAATTTAGGCGCCTTTTCTTGACTCTTAAACCCAGCGGCATTAAGTTGAATCAACTATACGTATACCAACCGGAAAAGCATTAAATCTATACAGGGTGTTCCAAAACGGTGTCCTTTAAGGCATAATGTCATAGAAGTTAAATTTTCGACTCATAATCGCACTAAGAACCCACTGTACTTTAGTTGAACAACCCTTTATGAACACCCTGTATAGCTCATATGCTTTTGTTTTCAAGTTATGATTGGAGTATTTAACGGATGACCCCTTAAATTTGATGTAAGAAACTGAAATAGAAGGGGGCATCCATAAATTACTTCAAAACATTACTTGAAAACGTTAGCCCTTAGTCCAAAATTTCATTTCGACTTAAAATCGACCCAATGTACTTCGGTCAAACAACCCTTTATGCAACACCCTGTATACAGCTCATCTGCTTTTGTTTGAAAATTCCCCTAGAAAATTTTCTAGCCTAGTTTGATTTACGTAGATTGAACTCAGGGAGTCAAAAACCAAGGGTTAACTGAATGGGCAACACCGCATCATGAGTATTTTCTTTTATTACACATTGACTTTCTTGATCCCTCCCTTGCTAGAACTGAGCTGCTTCCTGCATGGGATTGTTCCTTCTATTGAAAATGTGCATTTAGATGGCGAAATTACTCGGTCCTGAGCTCCCTAGGTCCTTAGGGGCGTAAAAGTTTTTAAAACCCTGGCATTTTTATCCGGACGAAAGGAAAACACCCCAGCAACGTTCCAAGATAAAGTCTTGAGAATGGAAATTTTACGCTAAATTTAGTTTTCCCAAGATTGATGTTTTTTTTTCTGGTTCCATAGCTTTTTCTTTAGTCTTATAGTTTTTTTAATATTGGGCAATGCTGTCTGCATTAAAAAATGCCTATTTATATTGTGTTCCTTGTTTTAAGTCCTCGTAACATTGAGATTATATTTAAAACCAGATTAGGCTTCGCATAATTAATCAAAATCAATTGATAACTGTATATGGAATTGAAGTCGAGGTGAGAAATGGGTTAAGAACACGTATGAAAGTTCAAAGATCTACATAATGTTCCATAAATGGTGCTATATGAACAAAGTCAAAAATATAACTGCTGTGACATTTTGATTAGGCTTAGTATAATTTAACAAAATTAATTGGTAACTGTATATGGAATTGATGTCGAGGTGAGAAGCGAGTTAAGAACACGTATGAACGTCCGAAGATCTACATAGTGTTCCATAAATGGTGGTATAGGGCCGAAGTCGAAAATGTAACTTCTATGATATTTTGACCTTAGGAATACCCAAAACAAATTATGTATATTGGAGTGTTTTACGGAAGACCCTTTAAATTTAAGTACGAAGCTGAAAACATTGATAATTGTATTATGGGGTCATTTGTAAAACACTCCAAACTTAAGTTCATAACTTATTTAGAGTGTCCCTTTAGGTAAAGGTGTCGTAAAAGTTGCATTTTCTAGTCAAAATAGCCTTCACTCATAGAAGCCATTGTACTTCGCCCCTACCGCACCGTTTTTGGAACACCCTTGGCTGTAGTGCTGTGGAGAGCACGACAACTGTGTGAAAGACATTTGGGTGACGACGACTGGGTGTTCAACAAATGGGAGCGTGCCCATCTGGAGGTCTGAAAATTGTGTGAACGATTATCTCACATCAAACGTGAAATTAGTATAAGTAAATGGCACGAAGGAGAAACCTAAAATGGCTTTTCTTTTGTTCTCAGTTCGTGTATGGGTTCCTGTAGGTACTTAGCTCAAATCAATGCTTCTTAGAAACAATCGTGTCACTCTTCTATATATATTTTAAGACAGTAAGTCAGTTTGCAACTTCTTTACGTCCTCCTGTAAATCCCTAGTTTTCAACACTATACAGTTTTTTCCGGGCCATTTTCCTATAATCCTGGATTTTCCTCCCACCAACGTTATTTTCATTGAATGATTTCATCTTCACCGAACAGAAAAAAAATATAGTCTCTTGCTTTTCCATTTCCAAGATTTTTTTTCTCCTTTGTATTTACCAGCTATATGGTTTTCTTCTTTTTGTTGGTAATTGTTTTTCTCGCCACTCTGTTCACAAACCAATGGGAAAAACGTCCAAGAGTATATAAAACCGAAGTTTCCTAACCTTCTTCACAAATTTAAAGGGGCTACTAAGAAGGCAGCGGCGGGTCACAGATACCATGTGTACGTAAAGATGCAAAGGTACCGTACAAAGTGGGATCGGACACCTATAGTAATTGTTTCCGCGAAAATGCAGGCTCTCCATTTCAATTAAATGGTATAATTTTTTTAAATAATGGAAATCACGTGACTCTGACGTATTTAAAATATTGTTAACCACCCGCCGTTGCCTTCTTAGGACTCCCTTTAAGTCTACTATATAGGAAATTCAGGTGTTAACCTTAAAGAGATATTTCATTTCAACTTCCGTATGCAATGAAGGTTTTGTTTGGGTTAAATTTAATAAATGTGAACTTTAAGTTACGATTTGTTTATTGAAAATTCAAAGTATTTCCTGCCATATGGTGTCACATACTGATCAATTCTTCTTGACTGGTGCCTGCTTCAATGAGCGTACCGCTTATGACGCGACGTGGTGTGTCCAATTCTTCAAGATGTAGCAAAAGATAACTTAAACCGTAGTAGATGTTTCTCAAAACATTGGGTTATCTTCTTGAATATTCTATTTGAAAAAATATTGTCTCGATCCAAATGTTAACGGCATACTATCCCTTTAATTGTATGACCTTGCGAAAGTTGTAAGCCATGGTCATTTAAAACTTCTTGTTAATTAACTTCTGAAGAGAGACCAAGAAATAGGTTTTTCCTTTTTGTCCTACCTACACCTTTTTGGAAATATTGGCCCATACCTTCTTTCGCTAACAAGAAAAAGGTCTAACCATAAATCTATTCGCAAAATTAGAAGCAATAGTGGTTGAAGGCGGGCTGAACGTATACTTATTAAGAGTTCAAACACATGTCACGAGTACCAATGGGTAGCATTGTCTTTATTGGCTCAGTCTTAGACCAGGATGAGATCTCTTGGAAAAAAATGCATGGACAGCTGTCCAGATGTCGGATAAGATGTTTTTTTAAGAGGGGGTGGAAAACATTTTCGCGTTTGTAGATTTTCTTTTCTCCTTCTTCTTTGAGCTTTGGGTGATAGAAAAAAGTTACCGGGCTTCTCTATATACCTTTTTACCTGTACCATAGGTAGTTTAATACCACTCGGAGCTTGCAATACGTCCTAACAGAAGTATATAATACTTCTCTTAGAGAGAAGTGTATAACACAAAGCTGGGTAATCATAAGATGATTCTTCCCAACATTTGGAGTAAGGTTACTAAACCGAATCACATACGTGATAAATAGTTCCCTCATCATTACTCTATTAGCGATTAACTATTTGCGAAGACGCGTGCGCTTGTGGATTGTTGTCCCACGTCAAGACAATCAAGGTTTGTGGGTTGATTGCTGAGGATTTAAGCCGCGTTTACACGAGACACTTTAAAACTGTTTTCAACCATTTTAGAAAGTTCGAAAAGGAATATCATGCTGTTAAAAGCAGAGATCTTTCACGAGAAAATGCAATTATTATTTTTCAAAAGGGATTAAGCCTTTTCAGAACGGTTGAAAACCGTTTCAAAGTGTTTCGTGTAAACGCGGCTTTAGTATAGCAAACAGTTATAGAATTCTCCCTAGCAGGGTGTGATGCCCATCTGAAGTTTGATGAGCATTCAGGAGAGCAGGCTAAAAGGTGCATGCATGAGCCTGGGAAGAATCATGTTACATAACTAAAGTATTAAGAGGATACAGTGTGTCATCCTTCTTCTATTATCCCCTTCTGGTCTTAAGTTCTGTCGTAGGTAACAGACATTTTTTGAGGCTGCATTCTCTGTCTGGAAGTGTGGAATACGCGGGAATGGTTGGTTTCTGTACGTCAGGTACTCGCGATTCTTTGGTGGAAATCTTTTTGGTTCAGGTCCTCTTCTCAGGAAAAGCAACACATTCCCTGGCGAAGGAAGGAAAGGAAAGGATGCTGGATGATCGATTCATTCGTTCATTGCTGATCTATCTCTCAGTGGCGACGAGAGCCATATATATCGCATTTTCGACTCGAATCGCGTTGGAGAAAAAAAAGTTTCCTAAATCCCTATATATCTCTATACCTTCTCGATCCCGAGAATCCAAGAAAAACACGCTATGGCAGCTGCCGTGGGATAACCTGTGAAGATGGAGGTCTATATCGACCGAATTTGGCGGGAAAGAATCAAAAACTTTGGGATTGGAAACTTAGTTCGAGTGTATATATATCACTCAAGGATTGACGTTTGAAACTATAGGCCTAATTTCGATTAGGCTTAGAGAGAGATATTTGTCATTGGGTTTTTAGCTGCTGTCAGAGTTTTTGTGTGGATTATACAGGTGTTAGGCTTAACGTAATGAACTAGGAAAGGTCACAAAGGATTGTGTACTTCTCCGCACTAATTGAACCAACGGTTACCCCGGGCCCTGACTTGTTCCAAAAGATAGTATTAGGCTTAGCATCCGCACTAATTGAAGCAACATCTAATCCTAACTTGTTCCAAAAGATAGTATTAGGCTTAGCATCCGCACTAATTGAAGCAACATCTAACCCTAACTTGTTCCAAAAGGTAGTATTAGGCTTAGCATCCGCACTAATTGAAGCAACATCTAACCCTAACCTGTTTCAAAAGATAGTATTAGGCTTAGCATTGGCACTAATTGAAACAATAGCTACCCCTAACCTGTTTCAAAAGATAGTATTAGGCATAGCATTGACACTAATTGAAACCATAGCTACCCCTAACCTGTTCAAAAGATAGTATTAGGCTTAGCATTGACACTAATTGAAACAATAGCTAACCCTAACTTGCTCCAAAAAATATAAGTCTTAGCAACCGCACTAATTGAAGCAACAGCTGGTAACCCCAACTCTTTAGAGCTTAGGTACAAAAGATTCTATATGGCCTTAGCATGAAATAATTTTAATCTACAAGTTACGCGGATCAATACTGTGATTTATGTTCAGCACTGGCCCCTCCTACCTCTCTATTATGAAACGCATTAATGACTTAATTTAATGGAGTGCTATCACTTTTCACGTATGCGTTTTTAAATCGATCGCCTAACCTTAACTTCGGTTAAAAAAAATTGAAGAAAAAATATCCACCTTTATCTTATCATATAATAAATCGCTATCACACTGCAGTAACAATGGCTCATTTCCCGTCAAGGGAATATCAGAGCTGGACAAAAGAAATGCCTCACCAGAGAACGATTTACAATTGGAATATTCCGTACAGTAAAACCTGAAATAACATTAAAATACGCAATTTATTACGGCAAATTCCGGGTGAAATGAAGAGAACGCATCACGAGCTTCCTCGTGCAGTCTCCCATCCGATGATTTAATAGCTTTATAATGCTTTACTGGGAACATAATGAAACTGATTACTCTGCTATGCTGCTGCACTTTTTTCGCGCCTTTTTTTTCCCGCGCGAATTCCCCTCTCTCACTTTTCTTTATTTTTATGAGCCATTACCGTACCAATTTATCGATTTTTTCGATACTCAAAGCTATTCAAGGACCAAATTCTTTTTTTTTAATATGATTTTTCTTTTTGTTTCACATTCAATCTTCATCACACCACCAAAGGTGAATCGTTTTCCATTTCCAGTCTTTGGTTAGGTGAAATTTAGTTTTTTTGTTTGAATACCAGACTAATGTTCGTGACTTTTAGTCTGGAGTTCAAATTTAGACTAATTACGTAAAGGTTTGGGCACGCTAGATCAGACCTGTTGGTGACCTCAGTTTAATGTAGGTAATTTAACGAATTTGTGTGGAAGCACGAAGCATTTTAATTTTTGTTAAGCCTAATTTGAAAAACGTTCAATTTAGGCTTAGGAAATATTTTATCACTCATGGAACCTTTACTTTCATATGGGGGCCTATTTTGTTGTTGGTAAAAATATAGGAAATTCATTTTACTCGCGCGACCTTTTGACGAAACCATGGGTTAAAGAAAATGTTTACTATTTGAGACAGTGAGTTTCTACGCGTCTTTAGTTTCTAACATGGGAAATTTCTTGAACCTCAAATATAGCTGAAGTAGCTAGTAAATTTTGGAAAGTTGGAAAATTTTCCAATGCCAATTTTTTTCTTTTGCGTTAGAAAAAAATTCTAAGGCGTAAAACAATTGTTTGAAACGTTTTTCCGACTTATCAAATGTGATGATCTCAGAAAAGTTGGTACAGAAAGAAACAGAAAGTGGAGAGAGAGAGAGAGAGAAAGAAAGAAAGAGAGCAAGAGAGAAAGAGAAAGAGAGAGGGGAAGGGCTTCAAACTCTTAAGTCTTCGCGTCCGAGAAAGAAAAAATTTGAAAAAATATATTCGTATGGAAAAAAATATTTAAAGAAAATCTTTGACGCTTTCTCGAGTCTTGACACGCCGATTTTTAGGAACTGAAAGATAAAATATATGAAAAATTTACCCATTTCCTTTGAAAGTATAGCTTGCCCGGCTACGTCATCTACTCGAGAGGAATTTTTGCCTTTATATGCCTCGTGTATTTCACGCTAAGAATTTTCAAAATTCATCCAGTGTTATTTTAAAGACTACTAAGAAAAACCCCGATCAAGGTGGGTTCTAGTCTAGACGAAAGGCAATGCCTAGGCAAACTGAATATCAAAAAATATATTTATAGAATGCTCTTGTTAATCTTCAGTGTGCCTAGAACCGATTTGCGCATGGACTTTCAGACAGTTAGGGTTAGCCCAATCAATGACATCTCAAATTTTTACCAGAGCCAAAACTCTGACAACGGCCCAATAGCGGACGTCGGAATTATGAGGTGTAACTAATAGAACTCAAATCCGTTCCACAAAACCCCCATAGAAATTAACATTGGATGTATGGCGGCACAATTATTCCTGGTAGTTGTATGTATTCCTTGAACAACACCCCCATTTCCCCTTTGTTCAACCATACGTCACCAGATAAATCTAACCACAAATACCTGATGAAAATACGCTGCAAATCAGATAATCATAACCTCCACTTTTAACTGCGCTGTTGATGCTCAATAGGAACTGCCCTTAAAACCATTTACTAATCGAAACAGAGATAAAACCTGATATGACCTCCTGATAATATCTAAACTGCACTCGCAACCTGTTGACTTAGAAAAAACGGTGGAATTTTCTCTAATAATGTAATACCTTTACTGAAAACTATTCAATATTAATCCCATAAATATTCAAGGAGAAATGACATAACGTTTAGTGTTATATCGATTTTTTTGGGCCAAATCCAGCACTGAGGTATATTTTAAAAATTATATAATTTTTTTTTACCTTTTCCATTTCAAATTTTACTCGCTTCCTTGCTTGCCCGAGGGCTTTGGAGTGGAAAAAATCTTCTTTTTCGTCTCTTTAACTTTACTCTCCCCCCCAATTTTTTCACTTATTTTTTTTAATCACTACTTTTTAAGACTGGTTACTATAGAGACAGACGACGAGAAACCGTATTGGTATTAAGATCATGTATGTTAGGGCTAATGTATTTATTTGTAGAGGTATGTATCTAAACAAAGCCTTGTTATTGATCTAAAACGTTTCTTTGTAGATCTTCGTTTGATGACAATCTTTGAAATAAATTATGATTTGGAATAGATATTCATTCTATCATAAGTTCATAAGATATGTTCCTCCATAAGTTTGTCACTGCTTAATGAGAGCTTGTCCTGAAGTGAGTGAGGTAGGTCATAGAGGTGAGGTGCGGTCAAAGGCTTAGCACTGACAAATGGGAAGATAGACTGCCAAACCGAGTGTAGTCAATTCTCGCTTGTCGTTCTCGAACTAACTCTCACTAAGTCTCTAGCATTACGAAGTATAGGTAGTGACATACTTATGGAACATATCTTACAAACTTATGATTCTATTAAGAATGAAAGTAGGCTTAATAGAGTAGTAAAATTATTGACCTAAAAAGACCTCAAGTGGCTTAGATTTACGAAGTTAAACTAGGCTTAACGATTTTAAGGTTGAATTAAAGTATTGAAATTTGGCTTAATATAGTAGGTCTAAAAACTAAAGTGCTCTTTAAAGTTTTAGATTTTCAATTAGGATTAGTGAAAAGTATAGCTGAGCATAGGTATTTAAGCCTTGGAAACCGTTTTATATAACTGCATGAAACGGCAACCATTGTTATAGGCTTAGTGAAACTGCAGGCTTGAAAAGATAGATAGGCGTAAAGTATTCTTGGGTTTACTATCTTAAATTAGGCTTAGCTGAAGGTAAGATTTTAATCCTTGGAATCAGAAACTTTATAACTTAATGTCAACCATAATTATTCTCAGGTAAATGAGGCTTAATTAGGTGCATTAGGCTTAAATGACAGCATATAAACTTTCATCTCTCCTTCGAGACCAATTCGTTATAACTTGTTAATCTTTGAAAGCAATGTACCTGTTGATTACAGCCGTTATAAAGCGTTTTCCAGCTAGGTATATGCATATGACTTTAGGCCTTGGTAGTTTCTGTGTAGTGCACGACCGAGTTCGGTCGGTACTTGTGATGTTAATTCGCGGGGAAATGTTCCGCAATTACTTTTGCAAGGAACTGATGATTGTACGGTACATGTCAAGAGGAAAAGGGAATGTTTTGGGGCGATTACACGTTAGGAATTCCCGCCTTATTTATTCTATTAATGGTGTTTCTCGTATAGTCATGCTTCACCTTAATTAACTCGAGTTCAATTTGTTAAATGTCCGTGCTTTCCTTATGTCCACCCTTAGTTGGTGGACACGATCTATTTGATTTATTGCTACAGTATTTTTATAAATAGGCCCAGCTAAATTGTTTACAAGCCACGAATTTATTTATTTATTTATTCAAAAGAAATTGGAATGAATAACTGTTTATATTTTAGAACTTCGTCCCTCAACGCGTAATTAAAATTTTAAATGGCTCCTGAATCTCTACTTTTAAATGACGTTGCTAAAAGTATCCTTATTTAAATCAATAATTGCTGTAGGATGAAACTACCCAATGTATTTCCAATAGGCGCCTGTAAAATTATTTGTCTGCAATACTTTGGTGTATTTGTTATTTTTTATATCGTATACTTTAAAATCCCTTTAATTAAGAGATATTTATTAGGCCAATTATTCTTTTAATTAATTTCTATTTGTTTTTAATAAATAATTTGATTTAACCACATTAATATTTGATTAGTGGAAGCTACCTTGTAGGATGAAACTACCTAATGTATTTCCTATGGGCGCCTGTAAAATGTTTACCCGCAATACTTTGATGTATTTGTTTTTCTCTGAAATCGAATAATATAAAATCCCTTTAATTAATAATTATTGATGCTATTTTAATAATTTATAGAATATAGCATTTTTTATATACAGGCTGGAAATCTTGACCTCAATTGACCAGTTTAGGCTAATTTGTACACGTTTTGCAAGCGCTAGTATAGAGAAATTAATTGAGTGGTCAGTTGAAGAAACCAAATAAATTAAAGCCATTGGTAACAGCTGTCGGCAATGTATCAATATAGACGGACGGTATTTCGATCATTTAAGCTAGAAGTCCATTTAAAGTAATCGGTTACGAAGTCCGATGACCAATGTAATGTTTTAGGAACTTATGCTTTGTAGGTATCTGATGACGTTGCTACCAGTTCATTTGGTTTCTGCAATTAGAAGCATAATTTGCAACTACTAATTAAGTTTCTCTATAGCATAACACCAAGGCTTTAGGAATAATATCAGGAATGCATACAAGTACTAGGAATTATTGTTTCTCCATATTTAACATGCTAATATCTATGCGGGTTTTGTGGGCGGGGCTTGAGTACTTTCAGTTACGCTTCATAATTCTGACGTCCTTCTGTGATTTCATTGGTTAGTAACAAGGTTCAACGCACAGTGTGAGAGAGATTATTTGCTATGTAAAATTCGTCATGCATAATGATTAGTATATCTCCTCCCACAACCGCCTAGAAAAGTTGAGAAAGTGGTTACACAATGATTCCAATTACCTGTATGCATTCCCTATAATTTTTCCAACCTCAATTTACATATTCACACATTCTAAGCCTTGGTTCATGAATATATAGATAAATTAAGTAATATATTTAATAATTAAATTTTTCTTCGTTGAGAACGAACTGTCCTAATTAAGCTTTCTAGACTTTTACACATTATAACGAGATAGAAAAGTAGCTAAGTATGGCTTTATAACGAAATTAATTTTAACGAAAGTTTCTCCCCGTTCCAATTAATTAGTAATTTAGCTCTATGTATATTTTAGCGCCCCAAAATCTTTCAACGAGTGTATGGTTTGTTTAAACATCCTGCCTTCTTAAAACTGTTCCGTCAATATTCTGAATAATTTAAATTGAAAATTCGTGGAATATTTAAATGGAAAAGGATTTTAGAAATCCGAATTAGAAAGTTTCCCGGAATGAAAAATTCCAAGTATATATATAGAGAGGCAATCCATTAATTGAAATTATATATCTTATTTTGCCAGATATTTTCAATAACAACAGAATAAATTAAAGGGTGAACGAAATGGACTGATATAAAATTTTAATCAATTTTGGAACATCAAAATATTAGTGAAATCAGTAGAAGCGGGAAATCTACTTTATTCCATAAAAATGGTTTTTTACATTTCTGGCCACCATTTTTCAAAATGGCGGTGGATTGTATAACTCTTTCGTGCCTAGTACCTACTACTAAGAGTAACGTCTCTGCTAAATTCAAGCCTTCTGGGTAAAGCAGTTTGGACTTGGGTGTTGATTATCAGTCAGGAATTTTACTTATATCATAAGTTTATAAGATACGTTCCATAAGTTTGTCACTGGTTACCAAGAGCTTGTTTTGAAGTGTTGTAGGTGAAACTTCATAGATTCTCGTAAAGCACCGCCTGGTGAGGGACTGTCAAAGGCTTAGTACGGACTAATTAAGAAAATGTACTGCAAAATTAACCGAGTGTAGTCAATTCTCGCTTGGCGTTCTTGCACTAGCTCGAGCTGTAAGTCTCCAGCATTACGAAGTATAGGTAGTGTCGTACTTTATTATGGAACATATCTTATAAACTTATGCTTATTTGGAAATAGATTTTAGAGATAGTCAAATAATTCCAAATTGAATAAAAATATTTGAATTCAATCCTATTAATATTATTGTAATACCAAATCAATATCTAACAAAACTATACTTCATAACTATACGAACATAATGTTAGGGATCGATGGAAATCATCTGGAGTGATTTTTTTTTTTTTTTTTTTAATATTAAATCGAATGTATTTCCCCACCACGATTAACTTTAATTAGCTGATCCACTTCGTTCAACCTTTCCCGAACCATTAACGCTCCAATAAGTCATCAAAATGGTCAGAATATATTCATTTCCATCATGAATAAACAACAAACAAACTTAAAACTATTGAATTTAAACCAAATTTCTTCATACCAAATACAAATTGCTTAGCGAAATTTATGTATAAATTTCTCTGTTAATGAAATATACCTTTTACATCCATATTCATAAGGTAATTGGTGTAAATTCATGTATATATTTTTTTGACACATCTCTATATATATATATATATACAAAATGTGTCTAGGGTAAAGTTTACGGGGTAATTATCTAAATGGTTTATCCATTGCCGAGCAATCTAGCTTGAAAATTAGCGTAACCCAACAGCAGCAGCATCGTGGGCGCTCCAAATTCAATAATTAACTTAGTTCAACTTTTGCGAGGGAGGGGACCGCCCCCAAGAAATCTATTCTTAATGGGTTATTAAAGTATATTATTATTATACTGTTTAATTGCTATCATTAATGATATCTCGGAAAAGAGGGCATGGATTTAAATTGCAGATGGACCGTCATATACTCTCTATAGATTGTTTAAATATAATTATAGATGATTATATTTTTGTTTTAAGATGTAATTAAGTCGTTAAACAAGTAAGACTAGACTATAATCTTACGTCCACGTCGCTTAATTAGACTGTTCGCACGTGTCAACCAACTACGCAAAAGATTTGCGGGTTTAGTTTGAAAATTTTTCAGTTTTGTCTTGCAGTGTCCAGATGGCACCACCTTGTTAACTAATTTTTTAGCCATAGCTCACTCGATCATGTCTTACTGACGCTGGATCGTGTGTGCTATGATTGAGAAGTTTTAGGATTATTGGCTTGGTATTTGTCCGGCTGAGAAATAAGGATTGACCAGTAGAGCCCTAGCACTTCAATCAAATAAACTGGACATTGGCCACTTAAAATCGTGAAACCTACCTTCTAAGGTTTTTAATTAAGTGGTCAGTAGAACCCCATGCTTCTAATTTTTAAAATGGAAATTTGTCCAGGGTCACCACCTTATTTCTCAGCCTGGTACTTGGTTTAAATAGAGCTATCTAAGTTGTGACGTCAGTACCTTGGTAAAATATCACGGGCTTAGCTTTGGCAGTGGGTGGCCATGCTTGGCTTTCGCAATGATTCAATGGGCAAATAGCATGGGTGACTGCACACGTTGGCTTCTGAGATAGATCTATAGGGAGCTTCCAGAGAGGTGTGGCTTAAAATGGCTCCTCCCCTTTCCATCAAAATGGCGGAAAATTTCACAGTGAGTAGGGGAAGGCTCCTGATTGGCTAAGTGAGGGTCTGACGCTTAGTAGGGGAGATTTTAACCCCTTTGCCCACTCCCTATTAGTATTGTAAAGTCTTGGTCGAAAAATCACCATAAAAGTAGTCTGCTTTCGCGTCTGAACGAGGAAATGAACGTACTGGCGCGACCGATACGAAATTTATTCCTGATTTTTAAAAATATCCAATTAATTCGACAGGAATAATGGATTGAAGCGAAAAACATAGTCAAACTTATATGACTGCTTTGTTCTAGATATATATTTTCATTCAGTATGATGTATATACATTTTATCCTCTGCTAGAAAAACCTAGTGAAATATTTATACCGTAATAATTTTATACTCAGAACTCTACTGCTACCGAAATCAAAGGCGGGATATATGCTTTTTAACCCGTAATTTAACATAGATTCCTTCTAACTTCAAGCTATAATAAAAATTCAAGATGAAATAAAAAAATAAATTTCCCAAGTATATCTACTTCAAAAGGAATGGTTTTCCATCGGTAACACCCTCGCGTGAAAACGGCGAAAGATGAAATTTTTTGATAATGCAGAATAGGGTAGAAAAATCTTGAAATTCTGAGAGAGAAACTAAAAATATCTTGGAAAACTTTCTTATATGATTCGTTTATTCTTTGAGGGGGATTCCTTCTTTTTTAGAATTCATAAATGAAGATCCAACACGCTCAAAGAATTCATACTGGCAAATTTTATTTTATTTTATTTCCTGATCGAGAGAAATGTAGATAAGTTTGAAAAATGGGAAAGGATTTTTATTTATTTATTTTTTACGTAGGTACCTTTAGCTCTTTTATTTTATACAATATAATATTAAGTTTACATAATCTCCAAATTTTACATTCCAATAATATTAGAAAAAGGTTTTATACAGGGTGAACCGAAAAGGGAGGATGGCAGGACAATTTTGAGTCGAAAATGTAACGTTTATGACATTTTTCACTATGGACCACGGTATACAAATTATGATTGGAGGATTTTACGGATGGTCCCTTAAATGTATGTCAGCAACTGAAATCTTGAAGGAGAGAGGGATGGAGTGGTAATCTCCATACTTGTAACGTTGTCTCTGTTCCCCACCTATGGCACCGAAGTCCTCCCAGCATCCTCAGCATTTTGGTAGGGTCGTACAGCACGGAAACGGTCGAGTGTGCCACCTGCGTCTTAAAAAGAGAAGCTAATTTTCATACAAATATAATGGCGCTACGCGGCAGCACTTAACAATCGCCTTCCGAAGCGTAGGGGCGACCGCGAGGCACTCCATCTTACCTCTTTTCTCGCTGCTGAAGGACAACGTTGCTAATTTAATTAATTGGTCTGCCGTAAAACACTCTTAATCGTAATATGTAAACTTTGGTAATTAGGAGATCAAAATGTCACGAAACATTTTAGACTTAAAATCAATTTCCCATAGATCCCAATGTACTTCGTGGTCCTACTTATACCATCCCTTTTTGGAACACTGTTTTATAAAGTATTATAACGTGAAGTTTATGTTATCTATTTGATACATCTTGCTGTAAAAATCCATAAATCAACAGGAATACAGAGATTTGGCAATGTGTTTGATGGGAAATACTTGAACTAAAGCTTCTGTACAAAACTCAGAGCAAACCCAAAGATTTTTTTTTAAAAAAACCTTTGATATGGATTAACTTCAACAAAATATCAAGAGGCAGTTTGGGCAGGAAATGTTTGACACTTGAGTTTTACGAAAGAGATGGTGTAAACTAAACTGTTTACAGTTGAGCTATTGTATAACAGTTTATATTAGTTTAAAACCCTCTTGAAGACCTTCGCCTTTGAAGGCATTCACTTAATCGAAGCGTGACGTACACGTGCCTACTCCCGTTCAAATTAGAATCACTATAAACCAACCCTTAACTATACATTAATGAGTCGAGACTCTAAGCCTTGGACTATACCTTACAAATAAACTTCCACAAAGGGAAGTTTAGGACCTGGTTATAGGCCTAATTACTATCGACGTTGCTAAGCCTAATTCCAATTCCAATTAATACACTCAAATAACTTAGACTATTTTAAACGAAACGTCAAATCCAGATGTGAGTTTTTTGAATTTTTATTCAGAAGATGTTGTGAGAAATAAAGTTAACCAAAGGCCCAAATTTCAGACTAGTCTTACGTGGAGAGTGGAGCCTACGCGTTAGGCCTATTTGCCAATCGGGTGACGTCTACAATTCTGTTGAACGACTAGTACCAATTCTAATATAGAACTGTCCTTTAATTATTGAAAGCCAAAGCTTAGATAAAAAAAAACTGGAAAAAATGGTTTATTAATTAGCGATGACTTATAATACGTCATCATTGGAAAGAAATTTATTATTGCGACTCTCTCCCTATGAATGAAAGAGCTATGGTTTCGACGTAGGATTAATTCTTCCCACGCTTTCATCATCAATGATAATTCCTTTAAATCTTCAAACGCTTAGGACCTCGGGCCTAAAAGAGCATAGGAATATATTTAGGAGTTGGAATTGCTAAGGGCAAATCTTCGTAGGTTTGGAATGAAGCTGATAACATCAAGCGTAGAATTTTTTACCAAAGAAGAAACCCTAAATTTTTATTTATTCGTCTACTCGATGAATCTCTACTGTAAGGCTGGTGAAGGATTTTTTCAAAAGGAAATGATGGCAGTACTCCCCATACAAACAATTAGTCATTGGTCACTTTTAGGCCCTCGCGTTATCGGCTGATTGACATAGGGTTAAAACGGAACATCCGGTGTGTGTGGTCCCAAAGACGTTAAATAGGTCTTCAAAGTTACCAGACCCCAAACAAGCAGGGATAGGTTTAATTTTAGAAGTAGAAATGGAGAACAGAGTAATGTGGGCGCGCGTCAAAGTCCCGGACCCCTTCCACGGGACGGAGGGGTATGAAATAAGAGGCGGGTCATAGCGACAGAAGTGAAAAGGAATTGCGTATTTTTCGCCGTCCCCGTCAGCAACGTCCTCAAAACATAGTTTAAGTGAGCCAATAAGGTAATTTAAACTTTTCGTTACGTGTTGGATGGAGGGGCTCTTTACTGGGCCATGAGTCGGACTGAAGTAAATACTAACCGTTCTCCATTCCTACTTCTAAAATTAAATCTATCCCTGGTTAAAGCTAAGAAATCTGCCATTTAATAACTTTTTCTTTAACTATGGAATTGGAGTGTACAATTTCTTGTGATACTAAAAATGGGCATGCGTTCCCAAAGAGCCTGAAGCTGTTTTCATCTCTCTTGATATGTCAACGATCAAGACGCGTCATATAATAAGAGTGCCTCTGAGTGTTGTTTGGATATCCCTTGCTTTTTTTCTCTCCCTCTCTCTTCCCTCTTCATCTTATTTTCCAACCTCTTAAATATTTTGTCATCCATTTTGTTTAAAAAATGGAAGAAGCTAGGCCTAGTAGTTTGCTCCAAGCTGTTTGAGATCATAAATAGAGGGGAGACTTTCTTGAGATGTTTTTCTTTTTCCAAAGGGAAAACTTTTCCAACTTAACTCTCTTTAGGAAGGGAATGAAAAAGAATGTAAGAAGGTACATTTTAAAGTAAAGGAGAGAAAGAGAGTAATATGGTTTACTTTAAATTCTTTCAAAGTGCTTATTTTTATGATATAATCATATCCCCTAAAACTATAGTTGACCTTTTTGGGAAGGCATGATTAATTTTTCTTTCTTTTCAGAATAGACCTGAATTTTTATTATTATTTTTTTAATTTTTAATGGGTGGGTGGTTGAAAGGGACATTGAAGTAAAAATAATCTTAACTTGGTTTGAAACGGAGCAAGATTAGTGGATTTTTTGTTGGACAGGTCAAATGTCAGGAAAGTTAAAGCTTAACTTGATTTATTTTCATAATTATTTTAATTGTAAAATTTAAAGGTTAAGCTAAATTTTAAAAATTATTTCATCTATGGAATGAAATATTAGGGGTTAAAGATTGTGAAACACAGTGCCTCTGAAGTAATTTTGTTTCAAATAAACAAAAACTAGTTTCATTGAAAACAAAGTACAAAAATAATAATAATTTTAGGCTTAGTATTTTATCGAATATTCCCAGTTTACTCTCCCTTTGGAAATAAATAAATAAATAGATAAATAAACAAGAAAAATAATAATTTAGGCTTAGCACTTAATCAAATATTACCAGTTCATTCTCCCTTTAGAAAGAGATAAATAAATAAATAAACAAGAGAATGGGACGTATAGTTTTCCACTTCCCTAATAAAATATAAAAACACTCTGGGGGGCGGGGGAAGAATTCCAACGCGTTTTTTCTTGGTTTTTGTCCACTTTTCTCTCTTTCTCTTTCGAGTTATTAAACTCGTTAACGCTAAGCCTAACTATACTTATAAAAAAAACTATCGCCTAAAAGAGCGCGTCGCCCACTAAAAAAATTAATAAAAGTCCCGCATTTTTTCCCTCCATTTTTATTTAATTAGTACTTGGAAAATTTTTCTCCTCTAACCCCCCCTCCCCCCCCTCCAAAAAAAACGAACAGAAAGATTTTTCTTGCTTTGCCAGTAACGAGAGACTAGTTCTTAACGTTTAACGAAGAAAAAGTCTTCGAAAAGACATCGATTTCTAGCTTCTAACGTAACGTACCATTACGCGCTGGCTCTTAATAACGAGGTATTTTAGTCTTTCCTTATTCTTTCTCGTTGCTAAATATATCCCGAAAACCTTAAGGGGATGACCGAGGCTTGGCTTAAACTATCCTTCGTTATTGTTTTGACGGTGGTTAACGAAATTATGCTTGTTGGATTTTACCGGTAATATTAAGTACCTAAAGTATTTTGACGGATGTTTTTACACAATTATGCACTCCCCCTGTCACTCGCTCAAGGCTTAGTGTAATGTCATGAAGTTAGCTTTAAGGGTACTGAGTAGACATGACGTTGGCTCAAGGGTGTTAACAGTACTGTCATGTCTTCAGGTTTAAGAGTGTCGAGCAGACATGACTAGGCTTAGTACTGTCTTGACGTTAGGCTAAGGCTCAGGGGTGTTGGACAGAAATTAACATACTTAGAACTCTCATGGCGTTTCGCTTATGGGTATTGAGCAGACATGACTGGGCTTAGTACTGTCATGACGGTAGGCTATGGGTTATGGGTGTTGAGCAGACATGACTGGGCTTAGTACTGTAATGACGTTAGGCTATGGGTTATGGGTGTTGAGCAGACATGACTGGGCTTAGTACTGTCATGACCTTAGGATATGGGTTATGGGTGTTGAGCAGACATGACTGGGCTTAGTACTGTCATGACGTTAGGATATGGGTTATGGGTGTTGAGCAGACATGACTGGACTTAGTACTGTCATGACGTTAGGATATGGGTTATGGGTGTTGAGCAGACATGACTGGGCTTAGTACTGTCATGACGTTAGGATATGGGTTATGGGTGTTGAGCAGACATGACTGGGCTTAGTACTGTCATGACGTTAGGATATGGGTTATGGGTGTTGAGCAGACATGACTGGGCTTAGTACTGTCATGACGTTGGGCTATGGCTTATGGGTGTTGAGCAGACATGACTGGGCTTAGTGCTGTCATGACGTTGGGCTAAAGCTCAAGGGTGTTGAACAGAAATGATTATACTTAGTACTCATGACGTTCGGCTTAATGGTGTTCAACAGGAATAATTAGGCTTAGTACCGTCATGAAGTTAATCTTAAGGGTGTTCAACAGGAATAATTAGGCTTAGTACCGTCATGAAGTTATTCTTAAGGGTGTTTAACAGGCATAATTAGGCTTAGTACCGTCATGAAGTTATTCTTAAGGGTGTTTAACAGGCATAATTAGGCTTAGTACCGTCATGAAGTTATTCTTAAGGGTGTTTAACAGGCATAATTAGGCTTAGTACCGTCATGAAGTTATTCTTAAGGGTGTTTAACAGGCATAATTAGGCTTAGTACCGTCATGAAGTTATTCTTAAGGGTGTTTAACAGGCATAATTAGGCTTAGTACCGTCATGAAGTTATTCTTAAGGGTGTTTAACAGGCATAATTAGGCTTAGTACCGTCATGAAGTTATTCTTAAGGGTGTTTAACAGGCATAATTAGGCTTAGTACCGTCATGAAGTTATTCTTAAGGGTGTTTAACAGGTTTAATAAGGCTTAGTACCGTCATGACGGTATTCTTAAGGGTGTTGAACAGGTTTAATAAGGCTTAGTACCGTCATGACGGTATTCTTAAGGGTGTTGAACAGGCATGATTCTGTTTAGTACTGTCATCACGTTAATCTTAAAGGCGTTGAACAAAAATTATTACGCTTAGTACTGTCGTGACGTTAGGTGTTGAGCCGAATATATTTCGAAGCTTAAGTAAATCTAGTTAAATATTATTTTTAGCCATTTTCCCAGAGTTCTGATTTTAACTTCATTAGGCTTAGCTAAATATTTCTTTATTTCTATTTAAATTTTGGTTCTCTCTTAGTCTTTTTACCGGAACTGTACTTTAAAAAGGAAAGGAGGGGTTTCCAAGCTATTTGTTTTAAGCTAGAGAGGTGATTTAGGTGTTTTCGCGGGAGGATGCTTCTGTTTCTAACCTTCCATTTACTCCCACACCTCTCTCTCCCTCTCCCTCTCGCTCTGTCTCTTCGCTCTTTCGTTTTAATTACAAAGTTTTAACTTGAAAAGTTTCTCTCGGCACTTTAGAAAGCGGTACTTACCTTCGACCAGACTCATCTTCGCAATTAACTCTTTAAGAAATAATTGTTTTCTAGAGACTAATTTTCAGGCAGTGACGGGGGATTATTTATGTTGCTATTTTCATTACTTTCAACAAACTATCAGCAACTGCCTTATTCCATGCGCGATTAATTAACCCGTATAGGATTAAATGAGGACTTGGATTTCAAATTTAAATTAATAACAATTGGTTTAGAATTATTATGTAATGGTAGTCGGTCAAAAGCGTTGAATGTTTTATGGAGCTAAGCCTAATTGAAACATTTGTCAGGCCTAACTAAGAAAAATCTTGTAGAATCGTTTGGAATAATTTCCACCTTATTTTCATACAACTAAAGATAATTTTGCAGCCATCAGTCAGAAAAGTTGACGTTTTTTACGTAACTCGCTGGTTAAGCCTAATTCAAACTTTTGTTAGGCCTAACTAATATTAATCTAGCAGAACATTTTTGGCATTATTTACACCCGCATTTATTAGAACTTTAGATTATTTTGCAATATCAATCAGTAGGTATTGAAGTATTAAGTATCGTTCACACTTGTGTTAAGCCTAACTGAGACAAATCTCGCAGACCTTATTGACATAATTTACTCATATTAATTTTCTTAGAACTATAGAAATGATTTTAATGAAAATAACGGATTTCTTTTAATAGACCTACATCTTGAGCCAATATAGAAACTGAAATCTTTGAATGAAGTCTAAACTCTGCTAGGTCGTGTGGATAAAAAACAAAACATCCAAGAATAGCCGTAAGCCAACGGCTCGTGTCAAAGGTTGAATTCCCCAATCTTCTTTTCAAAGTCTCTGTCCATATAACGGAATCTTTGGGCCTTTGCTAAGTCTGCATGCATGCCTACTTTCAAGGGGGTCAGAGGGAAGGGGTTTGTTAGAGGATATATAAAGAAATCTTCTTTGAAAAGGGGCAGACGACTTAATATGGAATTCCATCCACCTTTTCTTGTTACATATTGAATCGGAGATGGGTGTTCTCATATGGCTGCTTCCCGCGTGGTTCAACCTAGAGTCGTAGATTTTACTCCTTAAGGCGATTTCGCGCTCGATTCTCAGTTATTACCCATGCAGTCTATATATTATTCGCGAGCGGGAAAAGTGCCCCAAAAGAAGACATGAAGTCCTGATTAACTCGGAAGTTATGGAAATATTTACCTGAATAGAATTTTCAGCTTGTTACTTACTATCTGTAAGATTAGTCCTATCAAAAGTAAGATAAGGGACTAGAAGTATCGAGGTAACCAAATTCTTCACTCGGCGAAAGTGAATATTCTTGATAACACACGAACGGTTGGCCCTCTGGTAGCTGTTTCTGAATTTTCCCTCCAAAACGTGAGACGGTAGACGGCCGAACTAGATTCAAGCACCCGCGTCCGTGTTCCTCGGCTTTAGGTTGAGGGGAAGGGGGTAGGAAAAGTTTTTGGAACTCGACCAATTGTTTTCTCTCAAGTGTAGGCGCGATGGAAGCGGCATAAAATCCTCAAATTTGTTCAGTAGTGCCAGGATCGATTACCAATGCTAGAGCACTTTACTTCTAGTCCCTTATCTTACTTCTGGTCCTATTAATAACATCTCTCTTATCTACTTCTGGTTGGTTTTTGAAAGTGGTTGGTGAAGGTACGGGTGAAATTTGGCGGGAAGCTTTCCCGCCGTTTGTATCTGAGTAAAGAACCGTGTTGAGGCTCCGATTTACTCTAAAAATGAAGGCACGAGAGTGTACGTTCCCGTAAGAGAAAAGAGGGAAGTTACTTCTGCAGCTTTTTTCTTTTCTTTTCTTCTTCAAATAACTTCCCTTTCCTTCCTGTTTTCACTTCCCAATATACTACGTTTCCTACCCTATAAGACGGGGAAATGAATATAGGGGTTGTATTTTAAAAGCAACTACTTTCTCTTACCCGGGTCATAGGTTAGTTCTTATTTCGCAATCCCAATTGGGAACCGTACAGAAATCTATCGAGTGCATAAACTATTTGTATAACTTTCTTTAAACGTTTCGCGGAATAGCCCCTTCCAAAAAGTTTTGAAAAAATGTTCTTAGTCTGAGTCAGTTCAGTTCTTCCTACAAACAGGAAGTATTTTCCCCGCATAGCCTAGTTCACAACCTATATATGACGTTTTTTAGCTCCAAGTGCGCATGCGCGAAGAACTTAAACAACAAGATGCACAAGGCAGTCAAACTTTTTGGAAGGGGCTATTAGGCCTAACTATTATTGAAAAGGAAGACGACCTAAATAAAATTAATTTTGAAATTAATTCACGTGTAGGCTTAGCTATTTATCTCTCTTAGGATATGTTGAGGATTAGGCTTGGGGATTCTTTTTAAATAAGTAAGGCATGATTTCTTATTGAATACTAAGCCAAATTTCGAGGTTTTGATTCATATTTAAGCTAAGCTATTTATCTCTCTATGGAATAGGATTAAGTCTATTCTTGTGAAGAGTGGAACGACCCTACGTTAAGCCTAACTTGAAGCTCATATTTAAGCTTAGCTAGTGAGGGTTTGCCTAAAGTTTACGAAGTTAAGTTGTCATTTTGTAAGTGCATGGATCGTTTCGCGTTACCTTTCAAAGAAGCTCCAGGAAAATCTCAATTTCCTTTCTGTTCCATGGAATAACTTGAGTCTCTGAGAAACTTATATAGTTTGATCGAATAAGGTATGCCCTATGTAGGATCGAGGCCTAATTCGATTGGCGTTAGTAAGAACTGAGAGATTATCTTGGAATCTTTGGAGGCCTGCGATGCCGATAAAATGTCATCAAAGGCCTCCAGGAGAAAAGATAGAAAAAGGAGTCGTCTTACTATATTTTAAGGCCTTGTCAAGCAGACTATAGGAATATGTCCAGCGTATACCTGACTGTCAAGGGGTTAACAACAGTATAAACAACCCCAACTATACTTTTTTACGAAATATTTTAATCGATAGGTCATTTCGGTATAACTAAGAGGGAAAGACACGGGGTAAAACTTGGCCTTCCATCCCGCTTTTTGACGCCTGCGCTGTAGTCTTTTTGTATCATGAGAATGCGCAGAGACGGATGGCAATGTATCAACCCCCCTTGTATGTCCCGATACCAAGGGTTTCCTACCCATTTTTTTACGTGGACAAGTCTAAGTCTGCCTGTACTCGATAGCTTTTCATTACAAAACGATCTATTTAATTGTACTATGTTTACAGATAATAATTTGAGATATAATACATAATTTTTCAATAAAAGTGGTTGTTGTTCATTACCCCAAGTGTCAGCGAAACGTTGGTAAGCCAAGAGTCTGCAGAGAGAAAGCTGCAGTTCAGTTCGAATCATTACTTCTTGACTAACTTGACCCACAAAGAGCATGACAGGTTAAAAAAGATATTGAGCGAGAGAGAGAGAGAGATGGGGAAGGAATTTACTTGCCCTCTTTAGTGAAAATGATCTCTTAAACATGTCAGGAACGTGGTTAACCTCTCGATGGAATACATCCATGGCATGGCTAGCGGCTAACTCATCACTCGTGCAGTCTCTAACTCCTTTTTACTCCTGCCAGCGCAGCCCTGACAGCGCGTCTACTGGTGGTATATATAGTGGTAGAACCCAGTCAAGTAATTACCTGTCGTTGCCCATGCCTACGTACGTATCGTAGGGTCACCCTATTTTCCCACCTACACGATCCTACAAGTCGTAAACCTACGTAGGTAGCTCATCCTGCTCCTATACTCTTCAATAAACCTCGAGGAGAAATGCAGACATCCTTAAGCCTAAATCCTTCTTATAGTGAGCTTGCTCAGGCTCCTCCTACGTAATACGTTTGACCATTTTTTTCTTTCTTCTTACGAACGTCACGAGTTAGTCGCGGACTTGTTGTTGGTCCAAGGCCCGATATATCGAAATTGACGTTGATTAGAAACGCGTGAATAGATGATTCCTGGAGCTGTAGAGGTTGTTTGTATAGTCTTAATATTCGCGGTGTCCTAATTAATGAAGATACTCTAAGAGACCATTATTACGAACTGAACCCTTTCGAACTTGCACCGTATTCGCATTCCATTGAACACAGATAATCATGAATGAAAGAAGACAATGGTTGCTAAAATTCGAACCTTTTCAGGGACATTTTGAAGATGCATGCATGCACTAGCCAAGGCCCCTAAATTGAATTTTAATCTGCTCGTGCCGTCCTCCTGCTGTTCAAATATGCATTAGGCCTTGGCTGTATTATAGAGACGCCATTTCAAATATATACTCGAAATCCCCAAAATTACAATAACAGGGCTCTCATCAGTCTGAGACGAGAGATTCCACCCCTACTTCATTCTCTTTACAGCTGATATTATACTCTGACGGTCCCAACCCAAATAGCGGGTCGGACAATTGTCATATTATATTTGAACACGTGAATGTCCACGGAATTTCTATTAGTCAGAGTTAGAGCCTACGGTCACAAAATGGCCGCGAATATCTCAAAGAGAGATAGAGAGAGAAAGTTGGACGTCTAAGGCTATACAATTGCGTCACTCTTCGTCAGGACCAATAAGATCCTAGGAAAACTCATTTTATTCTCAAAATTTTCCCTCATTATCTGACCGGGGTGGATAATGATTTTCAATGATACATCTTATTTTAATTGCGAAAAGTTTCCGACCCCTCGTAGAAAACCAATACTTATTCAGAATGAGGACCGCTTTATATAGTTGCTCGTTAATAACGTACGACGTTGATACTGTAGTCTCTTAGCGTCTTGTTACTATCACAAAATGTACTACTCTTTTACCCATATAACACGTAATTTTGCATCAGTGTTAACGCCTTCCTATTTGCTAAGGTGATATTCGTGGTTATTTTAGCGTTAATAAAGCCCTTATCTCTAGATTTCCAGTCTCGACAATGCACTTCCTTTCCAAACTTTTGTGAAGTGTTTTAACTTAAAATCCATACGTTAGGCCTAATTTCTTATAGCTTTAACAAAGAGCGATGCTATCGATTAGAGAAATGAATCATACAAACCATTTTTTATTTTTTAATAAAATAGCTAGGCTAAACATCGAAGGTGAGTTTAGACAAAAATATGGAATACGTTTTTCTAGCTAAGAAAATAGAATTCCCGGAAAATGGTAACCATAGAAACGGCACAGATTTTTAAAGCTTAAAATTAGAGTGCTTTATATTTGGAATTTTATTTATTTGCCTGTTTTTCCTACTTCTATGGATAAAATTGGCATTTTTTTATTAAATGTAAGAATATTGTTAGAAATAATAAAGTTTTGGACTTTAGCTAACAAGGTATAGGAAATTTAATAGGATTATATTAGAAACAAGGAAAATGACGATTACGAAATATTAATGTCTACGTGTGTTGAACCTCATAGAGATTTTGATGGAATTTCGAGTTTAATTTAAATAGACTATGGACATGTGTCAGTGCAAAAATAGGTAATAAATGTCGTCTAAGATAAGCATCGCTGCCGAGAAATTCGCTCTAATCTGGCTGATATGTTCTTCAAATCAAAGTGTAACAATGGTTTAAAAGTCTTACGCGTGTACCAGGGGAAGTTTCCTCAGTAATTATTCCAAATCTTTCTTTCCAATACGTCAAGATCGGAGCTTATAGTGTGCGGACAAGTGTTGCCACTCATTTATGCAGTGAAATTCAACCACTATCTACAACAGACTGAAAAGATTGTACAGTTCTGTTCGATTCACTGATTATTCAGTTCCCAACCTGCTTGAGATGCTCTGACGAATTACTGGCAACCCTGTGAAGCGCGGTTAAAGTTAATAAACGCGTTAGGAAATTTCTCCAGCACTAACTATAGCGCAGCGCATATTTTTTCACCAGTTCCTCGGAAAACGTGTTTTTCGTGTGTGCGATCTCCACACACACACACACACACACACATACGTTCAAGGCCACCCAAATATCCTCTTGTATAACCTATGTTGTCATTTTATAATCACAAACGTAGATAAAAATCAATTCTTCATTCCATGGAGTATATTATTTTTGAAATTATTATGCAAGTTTGTGTATAGGCTGTTTAATACTACAACTGCACCATCTTTTGGGATGAAAGAGATGAAGTTACGAAAGAGGTAGAGATTTTTTTCTCCGAATATGTTAAAGGAAAGGACTGTACTATTGTAAGAGCTTGAAAAGAAGCCCAAGCCCCATATCTTCCATAATTTTTGATTTAAAATTAGAAGGAGTTACATGGAATCTTACCTAATAAGGTTTTTAGAGAACTTACGCGAGACAATTGAATCAAATTTAATTTTGTTTTATTTATTGTTGGGGTTAGTATCAAGGCTCAATAATTACGGGATATATGGATTGAACGATGCAACCGAACATAAAAAAGCCAGGGTAACAATGTAGCGAGCAGTTCTTAATAAGGGATAATAAACCAGACATTATAAAACTAACAAATAGAGCTTTGGATCTATCGAACATATTGAAAGCTAACTATTGCAACAATGTATAGGATGGGAGTTCTTAATTAGCGATAATAAAGCTAACATATAAACCAGCAATTATTCTTAATGAGCCAAGTTCTCATGATTCTTCCCAGGCTCACCCAGCCCTTTTAGTTTGCTCTCCTGCTCATCAAACGTGAGATGGACATCGCACCATTGGGTGAATTCTATGAATATTTGGTACTAAATCCTCGGCAATCAACCCAAAAACCATGATTGTCTTGACGTGGGACAAAAATTCACAAGTGCGTGCGCCTTGGAATATAATTAAGCGCTAATAGAGTAATGATGAGGGAACTATTTAGTTTAGTCATACCTTGCTCCAAATGTTGAGAAGAATCATGTTGCAATTACCCAGCTTTGTGGTGGGTAAACTTCTCTCGAAGAGACGTATTTTATTATACTTCTGGTGTTACTAACATCAGTATTGAAGTTTGACGATTAAAATTAATTTTAAATTCACGAATTGTTTACTGTGCACAATGAATAAACATACAAACAGATAAACAACTTCCTGAAATATATATAAGATTAGAAACTTTCTTCAAAGTCCATTCAGGTTTCTCGAGAAATTTTCCACATTCTATTTTTTTTTTCCTAGAAAATGAACCCTGTAATACCACCGATTTTCTCCAAACTAGTTTTATATAGATGATTTGAAAAGTGTGCAATCACTATAAAGTAGGCCTAACTACTATATTATGCAAAAAAGAACGAAAAAATAATACAAAAAAGAAGAACCTTTTTATTTTTCTTTGTGGAAAAGCTTGACTATAAAAAAATATGATGGGTTGTATAGAGAGAAGAGGCGGCATGGTGTTAGGTTAGGTAGGGAGCTCGCTCGTCTTTTTCAAAATTGAAAAAGGGATCAAAAGAGTAGCTTTTAGGAAAATGGGCGAGGCGGACGGACGGACCAGGAAAAGCTTGGAAAGTCGCACGAGCCTCAGAAAGCTTTAACGCCTATGGCCTTATCTTTACCAACACCACCTCGGTATGGTTGGTACAACCTAAAGCTATTGTCATGGCAACCATTATCCGCCACCCCGGGAAATTTCCCCCTTATAAACTAAGAGAGATCGGACACTATGGTGAATTGGATTTTAACGTTTTAAATTTTTATTTAGGTATATGAATAATGATTTAAGGGTTGGTGGGGGGTTGCAGTGGATTCTATATGGGTTCGTTTTTGAATCGAAACTCTAACTTCTATGAAATTTTGTAGCAAGTGCCATCGTTCTGGAGTTATGATTGGAGTGTTTTACGGATGAGTCCTCAACTTTAACCGAGAAATTCAAAGCCAATGCTAGTTAAACTTAGGGGTCATTTGTGAATGGGTGACCCGGACGTCGAAATATCATAAAGCATTAGACAGTGAAGTTTTGAATGAATTTGAAAAACGTTTTTGGTATAGATAATTTAGTTACACACCATTAATCTGATTTTTAAAATTCAATGTCAGAAACTGTGAAAGTACCAAGGTGCATCGTCAGATTAACCTAACCTAACTAGTCAATGGAGCAATTAAATGTTCGCCTTTGCACCAAAGTACCAAGGTAAATCGTCAGAGGAACCTAATCTAACTAGTCAACCCAACGCCTCGGTACTCTCCTGATGTGTCCACCCTTATGAAAGGTATATACGCTATAAATTTTATTTCGAAACTACGCATTTGGAACTAATTATACTAAAAAAAATATCCATTCCCTCTGAGTTATTCAGGGAACCATCAAAGGATACTCCTTGCGTCTCTGCTCCAGAGTACTCTGGGTCTCCTTTTATCCATCCTGAACATTTCCGACATCGCACAGTCCATACTCACCAACCACACATTGCCTTTAGCTTGGATTTTAACAATAAAACTGGAAATTTTCAGCTTCCCTCTCCTTTACTCTCCATAACTTCCCTTCACCAATCCCTTGTACATCCGTAAACGATTCTCTCATCTCTGCCGCTAGGGTCCTATATTATATTTACTATGTAAATTAACTCTTCTTGAAAATTTAGCGTTGTTGCACCATAGATATGAATAAGTACTACGTATTGTGGATTCCTAACTCTTTCGCTTAGGCGCCCGCTCAGCAGAAAAAAATGACTTCCGACCCCCCCCCCCCCAACCTCGTAAGGGTGAGAGATTTGTATTTTCTCTCTTTGTTCATGAGAAAACTTTCATATTCACCATTGAGGATTTTGCTGAGAGCTATAGTTCCTTTCCCCCACGAGACCTAGTTACTTCCGACTCAGTTTAGAGCCACCCCACACCCGCTAGTGTTTATTGGTGGCTAGCTTTTTGGCCTAGTTGGGAATCCATTATACATATCCATGGTTGTATCATCCCAGTCCCCTCTCTATTTCTCCTATTTCTCTCTCTGTCTCTGTCTCTCTCTCTCTCTCTCTCAAAGTTTAATATAGTTATATTTCCGTTTACTCTTCCTTCTCTTTTCCCAAAGATCGTTCCCTGTTAACTTTTCCCAATTTATAAAGGCTCGCGAAGAATGCCAAGGGTGCTATAACAATATTTGCCTCTTTAATTTTAAGTAAAGTATTTGGTTAATAATTGGACGATCGATCTGGAAAATTTTATTTTGATTAACAAAGATTTTATTTTAAAGAATGTTATTTAATGTTTCTTTTATTGCAGCCGACATTTTAAAAGATGGCTGAAGATTCAAACGAAATAATTCATCCATCTTTTGTGTCAGAAATGCAATCAGCTACTAGAAATAATTGTGTAGCCATTTTCTCAACGTATCTTGGCGAATTTTTCGTGAAGATCTAGACTAATCATTATCTATGGCCATAAATTCGTAAGATACGTTCCATAAGTTTGTCATTGGTTACTGAGAGCTTGTCATGAAGTGACGTAGGTCATAGATTCTTGTAAAGCGACGCCTGGTGAGGCGCTATCAAAGGCTTAGTACATACCAAATGGGAAGATGAACTGCAAAATAGAGTTTAGTCAAGTCTCGTTTGTAGTTCTCGAACTAGCTCTCATTAAGTCTCTAGCATTACGAAGTAAAGGTTGTATCATACTTACGGAACATATATTATAAACTTATGCTATGACAAATTGTACCTGTCGAACAGTCTAACTCGTGCCTAGGAACTCACGTTGCTACCAACCAAAGAAATAACAGTTAGAAAGACGTCAGAATTTAGTACTCAAGCCCGGCCAACAAAGGCTGCACATAGAAAATAACAAGGGAGATATGGAGGCACAATGATTACTAGTAACTGTATGTATTCTTGGTTATAGTATGTTAATAGATCGACCATGCAGGTCAACGGTCGAACTGCGTCAGTTAATAATTCAATTATCTGATCACAGTTACAAGGCGTTTCCTCTCATTTCCGCTAGACTAATCACACGAAAGGCAGTCAGTATTGTGTGACTGCAGCCCCGTTTCTCTCTCTCTCTCGCTTACTCTCTACAATATTTGTTTATACTCTGTGTTATGATCAATACAGTATATATTTTGATTTTGTTTTATCAACCTCAATGCCAGTTAGGCGGTGAACCGAATCTGCGCGGGAAAGCTCTATCCTCGTTCTTGTTTAATATAAAAGATATAACGTATGCCCGCCAGATCAAACCTTGCAAATATACCTTGGAGAACCAATAGATGTCTCTAAATTGAAGTAAAATGGAGTCGTAAGCAATTATGACTCTCAATTCAGGGAGATTCTATATTTGGAGACATACTTTTCGAAATAAAGGTACTCTAATATCTCCCGATTATCCTACCTCCTAGCGGGAAACCATTTTCGCGCATCTTTTTGCGCATTACAGAGTGAGTGAGTGAGAGAGAAAAAATATTTATCCTACTTGTTTACAATTTGAGTCCCTGTCATTTTCAATTCCAACAACGATCATCACGTGACGATCTCTCTCTTCTAAGGAAAATGCGCCGAATTGGATGCGCACGAGAGTTTTGTTTTATTGGTATTTACCTTCCCTCTGAACATGTCTCCCTTTATAGAATCTCCCTATATTTGGCAACACTGTTCTAGTTTTTAAAAGCTTGGAGGAAAGAGGTGAGATGGAGAGAAATATTCGTGTGCCATGTTTGGTAATGAAAGTCTCCCAGAGTGCCTTGCGTCTTGGTATAGAGGATTGTTAAGTGTTGCCGCGTAGCGCCATATTAATATAGAAGCTACTTCTGACGAATTAGGCTTCTATTTTTAAGATACAGGGGACATTTTCGACGTTTTCTTACCGTACAACCCTACCCAAAACGCTACAGAGGATGCTGGGTGGACTTCCTTGCCGAAGATGGAGGTACAGAGGCTACGTTATGGGTATGGGGATTTTAAATCCATCGCGCTTCTTCCCTCCTAGTTAAAAGTACACTTCTCTTTATGATCTACGATTATAGTATCGTATCCAAAACGTTTCAGGCCATAGCTTGGATCGCGAAAGAGTCGTCTTTATGATTGGTTTTTTTCTTCCTCCACCTTCCTCATATCTTCCTTGTGTCTTTCCTTGGCAGGCCGGAAATCAGTGAAGCGACCAATACGGTTTCCATCGACGACGTGCATTGCCAAGAGGCTTTCCCCGCCTCCTATCGCCTCTACTTTCCTTATTTCCCGCCGTTTTGGTACCGAGTTAGGCTTAGCTACATGTTGCGATGAAAGCGACTCCAATTTCCTTTTTATCTTTCTTGTTGCTTCCATATTTTTTTTTCTTCTTTATAGGCGACACACCGCTTGATTGGATGTAGTCGAGTAACTGTTTAAGGCCCTTGACGAGAAATGACTACATTTTTGTTTATGGCAGGGATAAGGTTGTTCCGAGCGTTAGGCTTGTGCGTGTCAAAGTTGACCTCGTTTTTTGCTTGAAGCCTTTGTTTATTGATATTTAGTTAGACCTTTTGTCTTCCGGGGGAGAAAAAAGAAACATAAAAGATAAAGAATGAAGGCCTAATTATAAATACTATAAAGTCTAAAGGATCAAGATATACAGGATGTTTCAAAAAGGGTAATAGGATCGAGATCTATTGGGTTGGATGGGTTATTTTTAGGCGAAAATGTAAATTCTATGACATTTTGACTTTGTCCTATGGGGGCCGCTGTTTTCATGTTAATATTGGATTGTTTAACGGATGATCTCTTAAAGGAGAAGTTCAGGTAGAATAACATTATGCCTTAAAACAACGGCCTTTTTCTTAATATACAAGGAAAAATATATTGAATTAGTCTTAAAAATGAGAACTACTGTGCCATCCGCCATTGGTTTAGTGCCGTCTGCTAAACCGAGCCTCTTACCAACACGTGATTGGTTGGATTCTCACAGGCTGAGAGGTAAGGGTAAGGTAGGAGTAAAAGTTTCTGTTTGGCAGACGCCCCTGAACCAATGGCGGATGGCGCAGTAGTCCTTGATTATTTTTAAGACCTAAACTTTTCCTTTAAATGTAACTAAGAACCTAAAATTCAATGCTAATTTAATTAAGGGGTCATCCTTAAATACACCAAAACATAACTTGAGAACAGTAGCCCTTAGGGCAAAATGTCATGAAATATTTTCGACTCAAAAACGCCCACTGTATATCGTCCTACCACTCTGTAATATTAAGCCTAAAGATAAGGATCTTTCATTTGAAATCTGTATTGGTATTAATAAGAAGAATCTCCTTTCAAGCATCAAAGCATTTTCCTTTTTTCTGTTTTCCAATTTCTTCATCCTCTTTCGCGCAGCTAGGACTGAAATACAGGATTTGTTTGTTTCTCCTCTTTTGGCCCCGAGGCCGAGGCCGAAAAAAAAGAGAGAAAATAATTCGTATATAGCTTCTAACATCTTCAATCATTTCTCTCTAGAAAACGCGAATATCTATAGGCCTTGGCCTCCAACATAAGCTCAGTCTGAAAATGATAAAGAAAAACCGAGAAAGCAAACCGGACAAAAAAGAATATAAAGCTTTTTCATCCTTACGTATATCTTAAGTTCATAAGATATGTTACATAAGTTTGTCACTGGTTACAAACTGGAGCTTGTCATGAAGTGACGTAGGTCATAGATTCGTGGTAAAGCAACGCCTGGTGAGGCGCTGTCAAAGGCTAAGTACAGACAAAATAGGAAGACGGACTGCAAAATTAACACCGAGTGTAGTACTTCTTCAATACTCGTTTATCGTTCTCGAACTAGCTCGAGCTGTAAGTCTCTTGCATTTCGAATATAGTTAGTGTCATACTTATGGAGCATATCTTTTAAACTTATGGTGTGTATAAATTTTTTTGACAATAACGTAAGGAAAGGGGTAAAGGACTCTTTAAAATTCAATGCTTCTATTTTTCAGGTTTTTTATTTACATGTATATATTAAGGAATATAATTCTAAGTTGGATTTTAAGATTAACTTAATTCTTACTTGATTTCAGCATATCATTTCCGTAAGGTTCATCTCTACCTTACTTATATGTTTTTACCTTTCTTGCAATTGAATTTATGTAATAAATCCATTTGCATGGACTCCCGTTTTGTGATAAGCTTAAAAAATTTAAATTCTTCAAGTTATTCGCTTGAATATTTAATTTTTAAAAATTCAAAAGGTGCAAAATAGGCTTAACGTTTATTTCTTTTCGTATAAAGAATAGAAAACTTATATTCTTGAAGTTATTCGCTTGAATATTTAATTTTAAAAAATTCGAAAGGTGAAAAATAGGCTTAACGTTTATTTCTTTTCGTATAAAGAATTTTCAAAAAGGTTATTTACGGAAAATCTGGTTAGATTTTCGCGTCGTTTTCACCTTGATTTTCCCTTTCACAAACTTGAAGCTTAAATATTCTGAATATAGATAGGAAATTATGGGAATCGGGTCTTCGAACTAGGCTCATCTTCAAAATGTCAGATCTTGCCTTAGGCCTAAAGACTTATAATCTCTTAATAACTATATGTTTTGAACTATGTATATAATCCCTTTCAATGAGTATTAAATTTCTCATTGGAAGGCTTAAAGTGGTCAATTTGTATTCTATGAAATACTATACATACGAATCTCTCATTCATGATCGGTTCTCGTAAGAATCGATAATATTGGTGGATAATTAGACGTCTGTTAATTGATAACCTCGCGTGATAATTATTGAAGGGAGCATGCGATGGTTCAAACTAGTTCAGTTGATTGATTTTTAGGATCTCTATCTAAAGTCTTGACTGACTGATAATCAACAACAGCTCAAACCGCGTTACATAAAAGGCTGAAAATTCGTATTACTCGCAAAGAAATATTTAATATATGCGCGGCCATCTTTAAAAAATGGCGGCGAAAATGTAAAGAAAGATAACATTTTCTTGGATTTTTGTCCAACTTTTAAAGTTTGATATTTAATCTACAGCTTTTTCGAATATCAACGTCTCATTGGTCGAAGTTTAACATACCCCAAGAAACAAATTTGAAAAATATTCAAAATTCCGTTAGGCCTTGGCCAAAATACCCATTATGATTTAGCCAATGAAACTGCCGGACGGATTTGGTGAAAAAATTTTAATATACTGAGTTGAAATGGAATTCATTTCAGATATTTTGTACTTATATCATCGGTACAATATGATATCGATTTAAGTACAGTCTAATTAACATTTTAGAGCCCATTCTACTCTTCAAAAGCGTAGAATATAAACTTATTCGAGACCATCATGCTCCTTTTAAGTTGTTTAAAACTATGTCACCATATTTAGAATGATATAAACATACATATTCCGTATTCGGAAGTGTACCTAATTACCTACTTCCCTTTTTAAAATGTTTCTGTTGCAACTTTATCCAACACACGAATCTCTCTAATGACCTCTCTCTCAATCCTAGCTGTCATCCAACTGTAAAATATTTAAAAAAATGTTTTTCCCCCATGGCTATGGTTTGCTAAAATATTTTCCGGAGTAATTTAACTTTTACCAAGTTCAAATAGTTTTCAAAACTCCCTGATTTCACGGTTCACGATGGTTTAAATAATTAGGGTCACCTCTCTTTAAAAGTTGAACAGTTTGACACAGAAATCTAGCTATGACCTTTGACCCGTATCGTTCGTGAGATACTGGCAGAAGAGACCCTTTCGGCTTAAGCAACGAAAGCCAGCAAAATATTAGTTAAGCCGTGTACCAATTTTTTAAATTTCGATCTTTTTAAGCCTTGGTTTGAATTTTGGAATCTTCCATCTTTTAACATTTTTGTAAATACATGTATAGCATTAATTTTAATTTAATTTCTTCGAATAATATCTGAAATTAATGCAAAATTAACTTAAGAAAAATATGAATTTTATTGAAAAAAAATTGTACACTGATGTGCTGCGGGTTGAAGCTTTACAGGGGCTCATAGGAAATGCTTTATTGCACTTACCCCTGTTAGTAGGCTTTTTTTCGTTTATAAAAAAAATTGAAAGTATTGCTTAGTTTGAGACTATTTCTCGACCTAATTCAGTGTATAGTATCCCTCCGCCAACATTTCAAAAATTAACCTATTTAATTTTAGTACTTCGTTTTTGGTTGAAATTGATTGATGCTACATGCATTTATAAAGGGCGGATGAGTTCAAAATTCAAACCAATGGCTTAAAAGAACATGGAATCTAAATATTTGGTACAAGACATAGCAAATAACAATGCAAACGGGTGTCAGGTCTTATCTACAAAGACCTACCAGCCCTGTAAGCTATTTTAATAGTTCAAGTGGCATAAGCCGCAAGATATTTTTATAAGCTAGCACTCGCCTTAAAAATTTTTGGAAATACATGAAAAGCATGAATTGTTATCCATTTCATCCAAGAACCACTAAAATTACTTCAGAATTAAGTAAGACACGAATTTTACAAAGAATATCGTACACTGATGTATTGCGGGCTAAAGCTTTACAGGGGCTCTTAGGAAATGCATTAGTACTTTTACCCCTGCAAGTAGGCTTTTCTTTAGTTTATAAAAAAATTGTTTTAGACTATATTTCTCGACCTAATTCAGCATACAATATCCCTCCGCAAACATATCAAATAAACCTATTATCTTATGTTACGTGATTAGTGAATACGGTCGTAAGGAAGTAGAACAGCCCTTTTATAAATATAGATAATGTTAAAATGTATCCCTTAGCGACAATTAAGAAGATAATATCGTTATACCTGGGCAAATATATCACTATCATGAAATTTTATTGGATTTACTGCGTGTAGGAACTTTCAGTTTAGGTAGAAGTTTTTATCACCTATCCTAACACTCCATTTATTAATCCTAGCCCATTGTCAATGAATCTTCCGAAGAACTGAAAACAAACAGTGTTAATGCGCGGAAAATTTATTTTCCCTTGAGACATTAACAGCTAGGCCTTTGCCCAAAAAGTTAAAAACTTTCAAACGCATCGAGACTTGGAAAACTTTGTTGATTCTACATTGTAATTATAATCGGTCCCTGTTGTTTTTGGAATTAATTTTTTAAAACAAAAGGTGCAAAATGAATTGGAGGAAACCTTCCGGGCTTTTATGGGTTTATAGTGGATGGAGAAGTTTTGTTAAGCCTTGGCCATCTGATGTTAGGTGTAGTATGACTTGGAATACTAATTTACTCCGTCGAGTTTTCTCTCTTAGAATTGAAGGAGCAAATTTATTCTAATAACGTTGGCAAAACACGTATAACAAATCCCCCTTCCTTTTACTTTTGAAGTTTATTTTTCTTGGTGGCTAGATCAAGCGTCGGATCTTAAGACACCGCTTGTGTGTTTATCAAAGATAAAGTTTCGACTATTTTGTTGGCAGCGTTATTGTAGAGGTACAAAGTTGCGGTTGAACCTTTAAGGTTTAGGTGGCGCAGTGTCCTTTGAATTTTTAGAAGTACTTTACTTCTCTTGGAAAACACTTTTGGCCACCAAGGCTTAGCGTACTTTTAAGCTGATACCAAAGTGAATACGAGTTAAACGCTAAGCCTATTTCGTTCCACCTACACGAGAAATCTAATGGTTTGTCGCTTCTTTACGCAGTGTGACATCCCACGTAAGAAGTTGGAATCGTGGATTGGAAAAAAACACATCTACGCTTGAAGTCTAGAAGAGGTTAAAAGCACCTTCCTTCGAGAGTCGAGTGTGCCAACAGAAGAAAAGAGAAGACAGTTATACCGTTGTAGGTCTAAGAAGAGAGTGCGAGAGATAGCGGGTAGAGATGGCACCGGGTGGCCGGAGGATGAGCAACAGATGCTGACGTCTCCTCCGGCTTGATCCAGGAATCCCGCGCCCAGTAAAGGGTAGGAGAAGGATGTTCTCCAAGTTCAAACCGGCGGCTCCGGCTCCTCTCGAAGGAAACCCCATCACGCAGATTTTCGAGATCGGACGTCAGGTCGGAAGCGCCGGACCGGAACTGGTCTGGAAAATCTTCGAAGCTGTCCGGAAGTCCGACAAAAGGGTGAGCCGACACTCCAGTTATTTAATCTTTAAACGATGATCCCTTTTAAAAGGAACGAGAAATATAGCAATGGAATATTGGGGTATTCGAATCCAGCACTGGCTGATCTCGTTTCATAAACCTGAAGAGCTCAAAACATACATCTTAAGGGGAGGGGGGGAGTTTCCAGTATTTACTACTTATCATCTGCTAGATATAGGGTTAAGAATGAATATCCGGTATGTGAATCCAAAGACGTTAGATATAGGGTTTCAAAGTTACCAGTCCTTTCGTTTGAAGCCACATCTAACGTCTTTGTTATCCACATGCCAATCAATGCTCAGTCTGAAGCAAAAACAAAGTGGTCAAAACACCAGATTCTATTTTACCCCCGGGGTTTTAAACTTGAACCTCCATCGGTTTAAGCAAAGGCTTAGATGTCTCTCTAGTTCACACCTTTGATGGTGGTTTCTCTGATTGGAATGGAGTGTTTATTTAGAGACGACCAATGAGAGTTGTACTAGACTCCCTTCTACAGTCTCTAGAAGAGAGAGAGAGAGCTAGATGAAGCTGCCAATATTGATTAAGGCATTAAGACGCTGGGAACTCCCTGGGGTTTTACCTCAAAGAGCTATACCCGGCTAGCGGAGAAATCTTTTGGGGATTTATTCGCTTCATAAAGTAGATTTATTATTCTAATTTCCGGGGCAAGCGTTCCGCCTTATAAGCCAACTTCTATGTCCCATGCAGCGTACTTAGCTCTAATGGTAATAAATAAGGTCAAATAGGAACTAGATAATATTAGTTGATCAAAGGCCGCACCTTTTCCTATACATCTTTTGTAATCCCCTTGACGCCTGGCATAACGTTATGCCCGACATATTTAAATATGTAAAAGAGTCAAGGTGTATTGTACGTCTGACGTCATCGTAATACCTTAAAGTAATGCTTGAATGCATTGCTCGGTTGAAATGCTGCTATAGACGAGATAAAAAAGATGTTTCTGTAATGTTCTCAATGTTGACAGAACCTTAGACTAGCACTTCAGACATAGGTAAACAAAACCCTAATTGGGAAGGGAGTTGGTATAAGTAATTCTTTTTAAACTTTATCTTTTTGGAACGTAAAATTGGTAGAAATCGTGGTACAGAGAAATACTATGAGTATAACCTTACCTTTTTCGGTTAAAACTATGCTGATTATTGGGGGGGGGGGGGAGCTGCAGTAAATAAGATTTAAAAAATTATCTCGCTGGGGTCACGAGGTTTCAGAATATAGTCTGCTACTACGAACTGTCTCATGACGTCACACCCTCCTATCTCTTACCTCGGTTTTGGGCGACCATATTGGAACTCGTCAGCTCAGGCCAAACAATTTAGACTACCAATATATACGTCACGTCTCCGTAGCTCCTCCCCTCTCAGTACCACTCCATACGATAATATTTGCGTAGTACATTATAATGAACTAGAAGTTGGGCAAAATAAACCGTAGTTATAAATTTACACCGTTCGTTAATGAAAAGAACTCAATCTTTTCTTGGTTTTAAACGGTGATGCTAATCATCTCTTCCATCTTTCTTTTATCTTCAAGCGCTGCGTGATAAGTGTATGGTGAATGAAAGGGAGCCGGTCGATGAACATTACTCATTAGTCTATCCCTAAATTGGGTTGATTCTGGTTGAGACCGTGAGGACAGGGAGGGTATTAGATTCCCGCATTGATTAGGATGTCATTATAGAAGCGTTACAAGCCCCAATTTTCTTAGATCCTACTTTGAAGCCGTTGCCGTAGCCTGGACTCCCTTGGGAACGGGACTGATGGGACATCGTTAAAAAATCCAATGGGAGGATGGGAAATAGCTAACAATTAAGTTCTCACTAAGGGACCCCAATAACCGTCGGGTTTAATGTCTAACGATTAAAGGAAAATTGGATCCGAGGGAAATTTGAGCGGAAATTTATAGATAGTACCACCACTTAGGAATGCCCCAGAGCTTCCTCCTAAGTCTTACCACTGTTCTGGTAGCCATATTGGTGGGTTTCAGCTTTCCCCGTGCATTGAATTGTCTCACGAACCTTAGCTCCTCCCCCAACCGAAAGCTCTCCTAAACAATGGAGCTCATTGTGGGTGCCGGTTTAGGGAGAGGCCAGAAAGGTGTGGTTAATTAAGATGGGTACTCCCCTTTCCGCCATTATGGTGGTGAACTTTACAGAGTGGAAGACTACTTGAGGAAGGACCCTGATTGGATAAATGGGGACCTGACGTTTATTAGGGGAGATTTTCAGCTCTTTATCAACCCCCTGTTAGACTGTGGCAAACACTTCATTTTGCCTATGTGATAATTCAAAAGCTTTTGGTTTGGGAGGGTTGACATAATTTGCACGGCCATACTGGTGCTTCGAAAGCTGAAATCCACCAATATGGCTGCCAGAACTGTGGTAATACTCACTCAAATGAAAGCTTTCTATTGGCTGAAACATTAAAGAAAAGGGAGGGGCATATACTAAGTGAACGAGGCTGACCTATATGTTACAGAAAAGGGGGAATCAAATTCGAACCAGACGAGACTCCACCCTTTTTGAGTTTCCACCAAGTAAAATTTTTCGGCAATGATATTCATTCCTGGAAATAACGTAACCTTTACTTGAACTTCAAGGAAAGTTTAGTATCGATGTATTTACAACTTTAATCAGAATTAGGGTCCTAAAAAAGTCCAATATTCTTTAGCTTGTTCTTTGGAAACTCAATCTCGTTGGTTATAGAGTTAAGTGGAACTCTGTACGAATATTTGCCCAGTGTTGATAAGGGATGAAAAAAATACAGATCAGGGAATAAAGAGATTAAGCAAACAGATCTGAACGTTAATGGAAAGAGTCTAGAGAAGGTTTCCTTTCTTTTTTTTTCTCTTTAAGCTCCCTATATGGAATTTTATCATAGAGTAAATTTAGTAGATCCTTCCGGGAATTAATTATTTCGTTTTATAATTTAAGAGATTTTTAAAATGGGATAATTTTCAACGAGACTCGTTTTTAGAAATTTTATTTTTTTTATTTTTAACAAACCCTTTGAAATTTGAACAACGATAGTCCTTCTAGAAAACTTGAAGGAAAGAGAAGACGTCCTAGATACGTTTTCTCCTTATATTCGAAAGGGCAATTAATATAATGAATACTTTATGTCAATATTAAAGCAGATAATTATTGGCTTATTCCATTTACCCGCTCTGAGATCGCTGTTAATTTGCTCTTACGTTATAAAATTTAATAGAGGGTACCAAGATTTTTCACAGATTGATCTGGAAATAAAATACATGAAACATTTCAGAGTGCCCCAGAGCGTAGCTGGAACTTTTCAGAGCGTCCCAGAACAGTAAATGGAACTCTCTATTACAGATGTTAACGTAGGGTTAGGGTTAGGCCCAGGGCCGAAATAAGCGCAGGACACTGGACAATAACATTTTAAAGTGTCCCATAACATTTTTAAAAACTGAGGGGTCACTGGACACTTTCACCAGTAAATTCCCAAAGTTTTGATAGCTTGACCATGATCACGCGACACTATTTTTTCAAACTCTAGTGGACAATGTTCCATAAGAAAATTTTCTTATTTCCGGCCCTGGTTAGGCCTATATGTGAAGCAGACGAATTTGCGTAAACGATTCTTAATTAAATTTTACAACTTAATTGCTCAAATCTTCTTTAATATTGGATACCTGGTTCCAAATTCATTATTTTACACGCTCTCTCAAATAAAAAGAAAATACTTCTGGGGTGATATAATATTCTTTTAAGGAACTTCTTTACTTATGACCTAAATTAATATTTAATATATTAAAATTTAGAGTTTTCAGACTAGGAGGATTAATACCTTTTACACCATGGAGGCCAGCCTACCTGGCACTGCACTTTGTCCGCCAAGTAGCCTGGTCTCCTTGTATAAATGGTTTCAATCCCCCATTCTGTGGTAAAATATGTATAACCACAAAACCAAATTTATTAACATCGTCCTTCCATGTGGGCTAAGCTAATTTTTCTTTTTAAATTGATAATACTTCCTCAAAACTAAACCATGCATCCTCGCAATTTATTAAAAAGGGCAGGGATTAGGCTTAGGCTCATTTTATATTAATTACTCGAATTCCCAATTTCTTTTAACCAGAAAAAAAAAGGCTTAAAAGTTTTTGGAAAAATTGTTAGCTTCAGTAGAAAAAAAATTACTGAGCGTCTCATTGACTCGACGCTAGTCTTAAAAACAAAAGTTAAAAATGCCGCAATATTTGTTTAACGTTCACCATGCATGAACTATATTCGCGTATCGATTTGTTTTTAGAGAGGGAGGAAATTTTCTATTTTTACGCCATTTTAGGCCTTAAAATTATGACTCAAAAATCTGTCGTCGTGTATACAATAATGTAAGTGTATTATTTTTAATCTCCACGGACCACGCCCCCTTTTTTTCCATGTTAGGATACTCTAAAAAGGCGCGCTATATGTAAATGTATTAGGGTTGAAACATCTGGAAGGAGTATCACTAGCCTCTCATAGAATAATTATAATTTTTATAGTGATGTTTTTACTGCAAATACTTTGTATTTTCAAGAGACAAAGGCTAAGTTAGAAATATTTAGAAAAATAGATCCCTTTTGAAAAGGGGGAGTAGTTTCGTCTGCTTCATATACGGAACATCCGGTATGGCATCCAAAGGCGTTATATATAGGGCTTCAAAGTTACCAGTCCTGCAACGAAAGTCCTTGGTGTTTGGAACCAAATACAGTATGTTTTTTCTGAAGAAAACCAAGTCGTCAAATAACAGACTCAATATTTTTTCCCGAGTTTAGATAGGGTTTAGACCCCTATTGACTTTATATGCTAACATCAACACACTCTAGACGCGAGAAAATCTTTGCATGTGCTTTACAAGTTTCATTTTCAATTAGGCTTAACGCCTAAAAATTTAAATTAATCTAAATTACATTTAGGCTGTATGGTACAGGTATTTAAGGAGTATACACATTTTTGATTAGTTGCAACTTAGACGTTCTTTACTTTAATTTCGCAATTACATTTATTTCTTAAGACTAATTTTAAAAAATTAAAATTGAAAAGAAACCTACCTGACTCCAAAGGTTATTATAGAAGATGTCTTTTGTCTAGAGCACTAGACATTTGCGTGCTAGTTTCTTGAACGTGCCAAGAACACTAGATTAATATGGGTTAGTGTTTGGTTTCCTCAAAATATATAAAACAAAGTAAAATTGACTTACTCCCTTTTTTCACTCAAATTCTTATGATAAATTCCTTATCCTTTAACGCCTTTGAAAACGAAATATTCCGTGTTTCAAACTCATCAGGCCATTGAAGAATAGTTATAGATACACTACCACAAACCTTCGTGACGTCTTTTCACGTCATACGAAACGCTCTCCTCGATCTTAATATGTATTAAGTTTGCCACTAACTTAAGCCTAACATATTCCGGAAATTAAAATTTTGAGCCTGGGTTCGTAATATAATATACCTTTTAACGGAAAACCTTCATCCTTTTAAACGCTTTTGAGATAGTTAGATAGTCCTATTTCTACCCTCTTCTAGAAGGACACGCACGGGTAGGGGACGAAGTAGGTAAAGATTAAAACCTTCCTTATTTGAAACAAAGATGCTCTTTAAGCCTTGGCTAAAGATATTCTGAAATAGGCTTAGGAGATGATGCACTCCACGCTTCTAGTGTTTTCCAATTTTATATTCCTATTAGGTAGGTACGAAAGGAATTGTGGGGGGAAAAGGGTTAGCCGGGCCTAAATTGCATCTCGAACTTCTGTTACTCCTTTTAGTTCAACCTCCCGCCAAACACTCTCGTAATGTAATTAATATTCGCGAATTTTCAAGCGGCAAATTTTCCATCCTGAAAGTACAGACCCCTAAAGCTTCGTTACGTACTGAAGACTCCGTATGAAATGAACTTTACGGAGTAAATTAGTTTTCTCTCATCTCTTTCACTCCGGAAACTTTTGACGATTCACAGATGCACGCTTAATTTCCACTTGGCTGATTTACTACTTATATAAATAGGCAACCATGTTCCCATCCCCCCTTGCAGGCACTCTCTATAGTTAATTATTTTGAATAAATTATCATTTTCCTTTCAAATATTTAAACTGATACACTTTTCCCAAAATCCACTTTAATCTTTAATTAACCGAGAAATCTTACATATTTAAATATTTGGAAAAGGTGCGTGCGTCTATATGTGTTTCTGAAATTAGAAGGAAAGTTGTTTCAAGATATCTTAAGCCTAACCGTTTCAAACCGTGCTATATAGGAAACGTTTTATTTTTATTTTTTGGAGGGAAGGAGTTTCGCGCGTTACTGCTGCTCCAGGGTCGTTTACTTTTCTTAATAACTAGAGACATTTCTCGCCGCAAAAACCCCTTTCTCATAGACCAGCCATGTTGAATAAGGACAATTTACGTGATGCAAAGTAGAAAGTAGGCCTTGGTACAATCTGTCAACGATTGGTGGGTTCGTACCTGTAGAGGTTTGAGATGAGGGTCGTTTGCTTCTCATTTTACATAGCGTTTACGGCCAAAGCAAGAAGTGATATCTAGTCTATTAGGGAGAAAGTATAAGATGGCTAAGTATTCGCGCGCCATAGTCCCAGTCCCCCTTTCAAATACAAGGGGGGACGTAAAAAGAGGCCGGGCTATTTCGCCTCTCCTCAGTCGGAAAATAAATAATTTTCGTCATTTGCGTCGCGCTGACGTGAGTTTTCAAGAACCAATGAGATGCTGGTTGTAATTTAGAGGGGGGGATTAACTCCGGACATATCGTTTGGACTGGAGATAAAGCTGGAAATGTGGCGAATTTATACCTTCTCCCTAATAAACTAGATATCACTTCTTGGTTTAAGTCTGATACTTCTATAGGGAGCTACCAGAGAGGTGTGGCTTAAAATGGCTCATCCCCTACCACCAAAATGGCGGCAGACTTCACAGAGTGGCAGACTATTGGGGTAAGGCTCCTGATTGGCTAAGTGAGGGTCTGACGCTTAGTAGGGGAGATTTTCACCCCTTTGCTCACACCCAATACGTTCTGTTTTTATCTTTGAACTTATGGTATAAGATTGTATGTCCTTATGCAATATTATTCGTCTAAGCCTCGGTCATATGCCTTGCAAGGTTTCACTTGTAATTAATTCCTAGTCTTTAATCCCGAGCAAATGCGCGTGTTGCGAGGAAAGAGGTAAGGAACCCCCTCTAGGGAAGCTTTTTTTGCTTAATATCGACGCAACAGTTCTAGGCCTGGTTAGGTAATATAAAAAAAAAGAACCACGGATTCTTTCTCTGATATAAGATAAAAAAATACCAAAGAAAAATGCTATAGTTCCTTTTTTGTAAGGGTCATTTTTTCCGCGTTATGCAATGCCTGTTTGCTTTTTTTTAAGACGCTGTGCTACAGATATAATGTTGGTTTGCTATAGTTCTCTCCTCAACTTGTTGCCCAGGGTTTTTATTTTTACCAACACAAATCTTCAGTTAGTATAAGAGAAACTTTCATTCATTATTAATTACATGGCTTTCGGGTAAAGTAAAGGTAGCTATCGTATAAATTCAAATATTTGTTAAGCCTTGTTTTAATCTTTTTTTTTTCTTTTGCAATTTCGCTCACTCTAAATCCTTATATATCTGTTTGTGTAATAAACTCGCTCATAGACTGATCTCTCTATCGACGGAATTTCAGTAGTAGATGCTTAGTAAGGAAGTTTTTAAATACCAGGACATTTTGTAAAATGGAGGCAGATAAGCTACTGAAACCAGAAGGGGATGATAGAAGATGGATGACACTCTGTTTCCTCTTAATACTGTAGTTATGTAACGTGATTCTTTCCAGGCTCATGCATCTTTTTGTTTGCTCTCCTGTATGCTCATCTAACTTCAGATGGGCATTGCACCGTGCAGGGTGAATTCTACAACTGTTTGGTACTAAAGCCTCAGTAATCAACCTACAAACCTTGATTGTTTTGACGTGGGACAAAAACCCACAAGCGCATGCGCCTTGGAAAATAGTTTAGCGCTAATATAGTAATGATGAGGGAACTATTTATCGCGTATGTGATTCGGTCTAGTAACCTACCTCAAAATGTAAAATGATGTTGGGAAGAATCATGTTACAATTACCCCGCTTTGTGGTACACTTCTCTCGAAGAGAACTTAACTTGTGCTAAAACTTACAGACGCGAAAACTGCAGAAAATATGTTTGTACTATTTATTACGTTTGTTTGTTTACACAGTACAGCAATTAACTTATTTGACTTTGAGATGTTTACAGTTGCATTATTTAACGGTTTGTTGAAGCTATAGCCACATGATTTACATAGTATGAGGCACATTGTCTAGCGTGGCAACTCCCCTTTAAATATGTTAGACATTTCGTAAATATTAACTTTGTATTTACTATCCTGTACTGTCTACCAGAATTATTTACACGTACAGTCAAGAATACCTTCATTTGTTGTTAGCGTAACTATAAGTATGTTATTTTATTTAGTGTAAGTAAAAGTAAAGGCAAAGGAAACTAATACATTGATGATCATAAGCCTTGGTTTCAATTTTGAATACTGCTTTAACATCCCTTCTGAACGCTGTGTATGTATTCGTAATCGTGTTTAAACTTTCGAGTCAGAGAATCAATATATCTTTAAAATGAAACCTAGTAACAACTTATAATTGCGTCTCGATGGAGTAAACGTCTTGTAAAATTACTAATTGACAAACTTAGCGTCAAGTTTCTGCCTTTCTGTTGGCGTCTTAAATTTCAAATTTCATTGCAGCCATAAAATGATCGATCTGCTTGCGTAGGGATTCGCGGAAGCTCGAAGCCGAGAATACGTCTTTCATTTCATTAATTTAGATCAAAGTAAGCGTAATATCTTTACGATTTGACGTGTAACTCTCGTGAATGACTTGAACTTAAATATATTTATCGTTAAAATATAACAGTAACAGGTTAGTTTTCAATAAATTACTGATGTCCTTTCAAATTTAATATGCGCATTAATGTGACGCGGGGAATCTAGCTTCCTCTCCTTTCCCGAGATATCTTCCTCTATTTAATGTTGATTTATGATGAGAGTTTTCTCATTAATCTTTGAAACCGTCCCCCCCCCTCCTCCTAAACCTTTCCCTTTCCTTTTTCCTTACAATGATTAAAGAAGTACTCAAGGAGATGTGACCAAATTCTAGTTAAATATATGGTTCAATAACTGACTGTCTTGTACTCGATTCATTTTGGCCATGGACCGTTTGGTTATAGTTTGTAACCGTTTCCCATGCAGCTCCCTTCGCGTCGTCTCCTTCAGAGCAATTTTTGTACATTAGGTAGGAAATACTAAGGTATCACGTGTCAGGGGGTGGTTAAAAACTCCACAGATTGTCAGGGTCAGGAGGTGGTGGTAAAAGAACCTTCCAGCGATTGTCAGGGTCAGGAGGTGGTGGTAAAAGAACCTTCCAGCGATTGTCAGGGTCAGGAGGTGGTGGTAAAAGAACCTTCCAGCGATTGTCAGGGTCAGGAGGTGGTGGTAAAAGAACCTTCCAGCGATTGTCAGGGTCAGGAGGTGGTGGTAAAAGAACCTTCAAGCGATTGTCAGGGTCAGGAGGTGGTGGTAAAAGAACCTTCCAGCGATTGTCAGGGTCAGGAGGTGGTGGTAAAAGAACCTTCTACAGATTTCAGGGGACAACCTTAAATCCTTACTTATTGCCTCTAAGCATCCCTCGCTTCCCTTGTATAAGATTCCCGAATAATTCTTAACGGTAATTGAAACTTCTACCGCAGAGGCGTATCCCTTCAGTGTCCTCAAACCCTGTGGTGCACGAGCTTTACCTTACCAGTTACCACAAGCACGAGATTAATATTTTTCCGGGACAGGAAGAAAGTTTTTGGCGGGAAAAAAAGCCCAGATTCACTAGGCCTATTTAGGGACAAAGATTTTTTCTCTACGCGTCGTGTCCTGATTGTAAAGACTCTCTCGGGCCTTGTCCTTCCTTCCTAAGATGATGATAAAGTTTTGAAATGGGATGGGAGAGAAACAGGAAGGGACAGACACAAGAAGAAGAAAAAATGGATTTCTATATGGTCGGTTGATTTTCCTTACAAACAAAAGAAATGATTTTGGATTAAGGAGTGACGTTTCTCTATTTTTCTTCTCTTTCTGTATATAGTTGTCTCAAAAAGTGATATCTAGTTTACTAGGGAGAAGGTGTAAGATGCCTAAGCATATGCGCGCCATAGTCCCAGTCCCCCCTTTCAAAATATAAGTCGGAAAATACATGATTCAAGAACCAATGAGATGCTGGTTGTAATTTAGAGGCGAGGATTAACTCCGGACGTTTGAACTGGAGATGAAGCTAGAAATGTGGCGAATTTATACCTTCTCCCTAGTAAACTAGATATCCCTTCTTGGTTGTCTCTTTCAAAATTGAAATATGATAGGGAGGTGTATATAGGATGGTTGTATTAGGATAATGGAACGGTTTACAGCAGGGGTTACTGGGTGACGTGATTTTGAGAAATTGTTTAGATTGGCATGCATCGTACAGGGTGTTTGATACGAATTCTATGGGGATCAGAACACAAAATCTTATTTGGCTAAACTAAGCCTTGGACTGTCAAAAGCAATATTAGGAGGTGGTTGTTTTCACGATGCAAGCTTGTCAAATTGTGGTGTACTTTATGGAATTGAGAACAGTTATATAGGAAAATTTACAAGAATTTCTAAAAACAAATAGATGATTGGTAAAATCTTTCAAAGTCAACTTTTACTGATTTGTACTTTCGGAAGATGCCAATCTTGTTTCCGGAAATTGACGTACGCCTTTCTAACTGTGATTTCATTGATTGATAGCAACGCGAGGTCGGGTACGCGCAAGGTTCAACATGCAGCGAGATAAAATCTCTTCCCAAAAAATTCGCCAAGATACCTTGAGAAAATGGCTACACAATAACTCCTAGTAGATGTATGCATTCCTGCTAAAAATATTACCATCTATTCTAAAATTTTTTATTATGTTATCTGTCCTCCTTTATTTAATAACCGCGCAGAATTTCACTTGCGAATGAGAGACTCAGTCTGAGAGAGTCTCAGTTGATTAAATTTAATATCTCTTGCAATAAACGAAATGATCCTAGGAAACTACGAACATGAAACAGGCGTTGTATTCGCATTTCGCACTTTTTAGTGGCAACAGGTTGAGGGCTAGACTGTCGTGAGTTAGCTTTAGGGTTGTGGTTGTGTTTCCAAGTTTCTCCTGTTAAAAATTTTTTTTGCACGGCGCGTGACTAATCTTGCGTAGGTGATGAGTCTCTGAATACGAACCGAGTCTATTCAACGACAAGACGCTGCACGCACGGAAATTTGTACCCCTCTTTTTCCTGGTTTTTCCCCTTTGCCTTAATAGATACGTAAATATGCATGGGGACATGTTAGCTTCCTTACCTTGGAATTTAGCTATATCAGGGATAGATTTGATTTTAGAACTAGGAATGGAGAACAGAGTAATGTGGGCGCGCGTCAAAGTCCCGGACCCTCCTTCCACGGGACGGGGGGTATAAAAGAAGAGGCGGGTCATAACAACAGAGGTTAATAGGAATTACGTATTTTTCGCCGTCCCCGTCAGCAACGTCATCAAAACGTAGTTTAAGTGGGCCAAAAAGATAATTTAAAACTTTCCTTACGTTTTGGAGGGAGGGGCTCTATACTGGACTATGAGTCGGACTGAAGTAAATACTAATCGTTCTCCATTCCTACTTTTAAAATTAAATCTATCCCTGGCTATATCGAGCAAAGGTTTCCGACGTTGTCCGTGTGTAATTGATATCTATACAGGGTGTTTCTTAGACATCTGTAAAAATGTAAGGGTAATATTCTATGGACGATTTTGAGTCGAACTTCTATGATATTTTGCCCTAGGAGACACCGTTTTTAAGTTTGGAGTTTCTTTACGAATGACCCCTTAATTAAATTATAGTCTGTCAAACGAAAGAAGAGCCCTGAGAAATTTGTCCAAATTGGTGTCGCCACCATCGACCCCATAGTACTTTATAAACTTGTTTTGTTTTGTCAATAGTCGGCTGTAATATAGTCTGCTATAAACAGATAGGCTTAATCGCAATAGAACCAATAAATTTTGCTATATATATTTAATATGTTTATGTTTCGTGATTTTTTACGATAATCGAGTATTAAAGAATAAAAAACAAAATTAACGACAAGACACCAGTTTTACCTTTGTTGAACTAGCATTGCAATATATTTTAATGACATAAGTTAAAGTACTTGTCCATAAGTAGTTCAGCATCAAAGTGTCTTCAGTCCACGTCTTCATCAGAGTCTTCGCTGTCTTCTTGCATATTAATTTTGAGAGGTTCAATTGTGGTTTCGATGATGGAATCTTTTTCCCAATACTCATGCATTATATTCTCGACGTGAACTTTATGAAATAATAAAGCGTCACAAGTCCAGAACCCTGAAGTACGAAATTGACGAGGTTGCTAAAAGTAGAGGTCACACGGTAGTGAGGATTCCACCGTACCATTGCCAATTTAACCCGATTGAACTAATATGGGCACAAGTGAAGAACGACGTTGAGAAGCAGAATTCTGGTTTCAAACTCTCGACGGTCAAAGATGCATATTGAGGGCCATTGAACGTGTGACACCAGAGAATTGGCGTAAGGCAATAGAGCACGTCGAGAATATAATGCATGAGTATTGGGAAAAAGATCCCATCATCGAAACCACAATTGAACCTCTCAAAATTAATATGCAAGAAGACAGCGAAGACTCTGATGAAGACGTGGACTGAAGACGCTTTGATGCTGAACTACTTATGGACAAGTACTTTAACTTATGTCATTAAAATATATTGCAATGCTAGTTCAACGAAGGTAAAACTGGTGTCTTGTCGTTAATTTTGTTTTATATTCTTTAATACTCGATGATCGTAAAAAACCATGAAACATAAACATATTAAATATATATTGCAAAATGTATTGGTTCTATTGCGATTAAGCCTATCTGTTTATAGCAGACTATATTACAGCCGACTATTGACAAGACAAAACAAGTTGATAAAGTACTATGGGGTCGATGGTGGCGACACCAATTTGGACAAATTTCTCAGGGCTCTTCTTTCGTTTGACACACTATAGAAACCATTGTCTTTCAGTTTCTTAATTAAATCTAAGGGATAATCCGTAAAATACTCCAATCTTAACTTGAAAACTGTGTCCATTAGGGGAAAATGTCATGGAAATAGAAGTTCCATTTTCGTCTCGAAATCGCCCAAATAACACTACCCCTTAATTCTAAAACGCCCTCTATGTATAAACGGTTTGGTGTGACTTTGATGGTTAGTCACTAATGACTTAGAAATATGAAAGCATTCATTACAGGGGAATTTCTTTCTATAACTAAGGATACGTTCACACGCACCTGAGAGAAGCCAGAATAAATTAAGGGGGCTTGTTTGGAATAGGAAAAAGGAACTTGGAACCAAGTAGAAAAGGAAGTTAGAGTCTCCCCACTCTTTTCCTGATTATATTTCATTTGACGCTAGATGAATTCCACATGTTCTATTGCCTATCCTCCCCTTCACCTTCTTTCCTTAACTCTTCGCTAAGCCTAAACCTAGAACGAAAAAGATTATAATCGATGAAATCGATAAAAATGTTTCCTGGCGTGAAAAACGACGTCCAACAGAGACAAAGGCTACACTTAAATTTTTTCAGAGGAAAACAGTCGTAATCATCTTTTTCAATAAAAAATGTCGTAAGGGAGGACAGGGACAGGGACCGTGAGAAAATCATAAGGTATAGGGACTTGGGAGTACTACGTCATGCAACGTCACGCTACCTTCCACTGGTGCTAGAAAGTATCGCAGGAGGAGGAGCTTATATAACTTTCATACCATAATGATGCTGGGGGCGGAGTTAAGCCCGAATTGCCAAGTCGCTATTAAAGTGACTGCAACGATGGCATCGGCGGATGGGTGTTAATTAATTTAAACACGTCACAGGCACCACGTGACGCCAACATACAAAGGCTCTACACGGAGTGGGACTGGACACCCAGTACTGGTTTTTGGCCAGATTGCAGCGCCATTTCCCCGAAGTGCTAGTTTTTGAAATAAGTCGAACTAATTTAATTTTCTGTAAAGCACGCCTCCCTCGGTCATGTGTCTGTGACGCATTTCAAATAACTTTTACCAACCCGCTGATGCCTTTACAGACTCCCTTTACTGATGTCCATTGACCCCGTAGATTCGTTAGTTCAGTCTCACTGAACCCAACATTGTAATCACCCTTCTTCAAAATTTTAAATTTTCGTTAATATAGGGGAAACAGCAAAAGGGCTGGTCTTGAAAAAGGCTCCTCCTTTTTATATCTACATGGTTGGGGATTTTGTTCAGTGGATACCTAGTGGGGGAGTATAGCTGATTGGGTAACCACGGGTATGACGTTAGGTAGGAGGGCTTCCTCCTGTACTGTGACGTCAGTGCCTAGATAAAACGTCACAAGATTTGGCAGTGGGTGGCCATGTTTGGCTCCTCTTAGGTTCTATGGGCAAATAGCGTGGGAGACGTTACACTAAGGTTTCTGAAATAGCTCTATTTGACCAGATCCAACTTCTCCGGGTCTCTCTCGGTTTGTAACCAGATATTGAGGGAGATAAAACACTTTTGCAATCAATATCACTCCCCCAAAAATGAGGGGATGGAAAAAATTATCCGGGGGTTTGTAAATAAGTGTCTCGACTTACGTACGTACGTACGTTGCGACGACCCAAGAATAGCGAGAACCAGCCACGAATACGCATTATTAATCATCAGAACGATGAGTCGATGACAATGTTCTTCTTTTTTTTTATTCCCTCCCCAAGCCCCCGATCCCGACATAATCCTTAATACGCTTGGAAACGTTCCATTGACGTCATAGCTCCGAACCACCTTTCCCCAATAAACTTTGCATTGGGAAATTACCTTAGTTCTTCCTTCCTTTCGAAAAAGATGGAATAATCTTACCTTTATCCGAAAGCGAATGAAACCCTTATTGATAAATCTTGACATCATTTCTTATGTTTCTTACCAGGAATACATACAGTTAATTGGAATTATTGCGCCCCCATATGACCCATGTTAATTTCTATGAATTCGGGTTTAGTGGGCCGGGCTTGAGAAGTTGGTTGGTTGGTAGCAACGCAGGTCTGGCGCGCGCAGGCAAAATTCGTCACACATTATGATTTAGTCTAGCTCTTCCCTTAAAATCCCACTAGATACGTTGAGAAAATGGCACGTACACAATGATTCCTATTGGCTGTATGTATTCTTGTTCTTACCAAGGTTTGTGTAGAGATTTCTGAAAGTCACCCAGGCTACGACTTTCTTGACATCTTCCTTTAACAAAGAAGTGTACTTTTTAAGACATCAAGATGTGTTTAAAACTCCTTAAAAAGTTGTTTGTCAAACATGTTTTACGATAAAAAGTACTCAGTCACAAAATACCCCACTTTTTAATAGTCTCTTTTTAAAAGTCGGGGGTCAAAATAGAGCCTGATCCTTGACCACCTTGTTGTTTTAAGACGGGTCATTGATTGACATGTGGACAAAAAAGACGTTAGATCATGTGGTTTCAAACAATACGGACTAAATTTGGTGGACTAGTGTAACTTTGAAGCCCTAGTGTGTAACATCTTTGGTCGAGGGCTTTAGGCGGAGCCTATGAATTTTCGTATAATATGTGTTTAATCATAAGTTCATTAGATATGTTCCATAAGATTGTCACTGGTTACTGAGAGGTTTTTATAAGTGACGTAGTCATAGATTCTCGTAAAGCATAGGTAGTGTCATATTTATGGAACATATCTTAAACTTATGGTTAAATATTTTTCTGAATCCCTGTTTTGAGCTACTTTTGAAACACAGAGAGGTTGGTTTTTGTTGTTTTTTCCTGCGTGCATTAGCTAGTATATGAAAATCGTAGTCTTGAAACACAAACCATGCTCTTACTAAATTAATTTCGTACTCGATATTTAATCCTGATATTTATTTGTGGCAAGAAGCGATATAGTTTACTAGGGAGAAGGTATAAATTCGCCACATTTCCAGCTTTATCTCCAGTCCAAACGTAGGTCCGGAGTTAATCCCCGCCTCTAAATTACAACCAGCATCTCATTGGTTCTTGAAAACTCACGTCAGCGCGACGCGAATGACGAAAATTACGTATTTTCCGACTGAGGACTGAGGCGAAATAGCCCGGCCTCCTTTTACGTCCTCCTTATAATTTGAAAGGGGGACTAGGACTATGGCGCGCGAATACTTAGGCATCTTACACCTTCCCCCTAGTAAACTAGATATCGCTTCTTGTTTGGGTTGGGGCATGGTGGTCAATCTCATAGGTTTTACTCCCTTTAGCAATCGGAATTTATGCATGTATGAAGCTATCTTGGGCGTTTCTTGATTTATTTGGTTAAGTATATATTCAATATACCTTAAAGTACCTCTAGAATCCCGGGATTCCTCGAGGAATGCGGAATAGATTTTATCTCTCGTGATCCCAAAGTGCTTTGGAAGGTTTCTTAGTGTTCTGTGGAAATTAATAGTAATGCATTCTATCAGAAGAAAATAGGGGAAGTGGGTAGCCGTAGCCTTGAGCCATACAAGTCGTCCAGTGATTCTCACTTACAATGGTCGATTCCCCTACCACCCTTAAAATTTGAATCTGGCCAATCGGCGCGAAGCATAAAATAGTACCAGATTTCATTGCGAACGCCACCATGTAGCGAACTGTGGAACTAACTTGTGTAGTCTGCTTATATTTCTGCTGTGCTTCAGAGTTAGGGTTACGTCAGGCAACGGGTTAATGCGGATATTGGTTTAATTAAGGACGAAAATTCGGTTATTTAATAAAATGAATGTCGTTAAGAGTACACAGTGTGATTTAACGTACAAGGAAACTACCGATAAGAAAACTCAGGCTGTGTTGAAAGGAAAAGTAAGATCTACCCAAACCAATCCTCATGTTAAAAATCAAACTACAACAACTTGGATACAACTTTATTACTTTGAACTCTTCCCTATCACAGTTTAAAACTTCGGACAAGTTAATTTTTTCCCTGGAACTTAGAAATACAATTGTATTTAAAAATAAAGACATATTTTAAAATAAGTTATGAATTTAGAATTTACCACTCGATTCCAGCCTCTGCCATTCTGCCTGAGTGCCTCACTGCCTCTAGCAGACGCCTCTAGTCAGTTGAAAGGCGTAGGACCGTACTGTCCACAGAAACACGTCATTCGTGTGTTAATGCGCGTAAAAATCCTATCTCTCTTCACCCCCACGGGGAGGGAAATGGCGCGAAAAATCCGTAAACGGGACGCCTCGCGAAGTTGCCCAAGCTACCCACTTCCCCTATTTTCTTCTGATTCTATCCTTCTCTATACGTGATCTTTTACGGAACAAAGTTCGTTTCGATTTGTGTGTTCAATTAGCGACTTGCCACTAGAAAAGTTAAGCCTTGGCTATATGCAATTATCGTTAAAAAAGATGAATTTCAATCGGTTCTTATCTCACCTTTGTTTGCATAAAAACACCAGATATTTGTGAGGCTATCCGCCATTTTATACCGTTACTAGAATAGGCCTATTTCTGTGCCAAGGCTTAGTGTGTTATAGAGCCGTCTGGTGGCTCTTTATTGGAATAAATTGTTCTTCAGTCTAATGCGTATTGATTACTTTAGGGCCAAAGTTTTTAATGGCCCTCGGGATTTTACACGGCTTGCACTGTACTGCTTCTACTCTACTGTCTCCTATTCTGTAGTTGCATTAAAGCTTTAGGCCTAACACGGCTCAGCTTATTATTAGAATGGGTGTGAGTAATTTTTAAAGTTGAAATAAGTTTTTGAAGTTATGAACTTTCGTTGGAAAATTAAATTTATTTCATCTATGGCCTAGTTTTAATACGAAAGTTTCGTGTTAATTAATCAAGTACCGTCTAAGCAACAAAATTTACCTTAGGCTTAGCAACAAAATGTACGTTAGGCTTAGCCTCAAAGTAGCTTAACCTCTATATATATATATTTAACCACAAAATATACATTTATTTTAACTACAAATACTGTTTGGATCTCTTTCTCAGTCTATTTGAGTGCTTTTCCCTGAATGTTTATGTACAACTTGGTAAACAGTCCTACAGGCGCTCGTTGAAAGTACATGGCTTAGTTTACCCCTACATGGTAGCTTTTCTACTACACTCTTTCAATTTCAAAATAGCTTCTAAAATCTGTAAGAAAAGATTAGTAACTTTGTGAAATATTGACTTCTTCTAAAGAATCCTTTATTATTATTATCATACACATTTTAGGCGGGAAAATGATGGCGTTATTTATAGATATACATTTTGGCGGGAAAGTGGATGCCCAATATTAAACTTTTTTTTATTCCCCTTTTTTTCGGTTTATCTAAACTTTTTCTCTGCACGTGATTTTTGGATCGCGAGTTTTTATTTTTTTTCCAACGTAGAAAAATAAACTTTACATAATACAGATAAGGCAGTTACTTAGATTGAGCGTCCATATTTCTATAGGAAACTAATATTGGATGCTGTATCTATTTCTATTTATTTTTTTCTGGCCAAAATTCTATCGAAAATATATTTATTATTAACGGTGTGTTGGGTTTTAGAGAAAATTATCTTTACATATAAAAAATATATAGATACAAAATAAAAATAAAATCATCGGGGCTTATTTTTAGATTGATTTGGTAATACCTCTCTTTTTATAGAATTTATTTGAATCGATATTTCAAAGTTATCGGTTGCGGTTTTAGAAGGAATGTAGCAAATTTCAATTTATAAAGTTTCCTGAATTTACTATGAAATTTATGTTGGAATTATGGATATATATACATGTTTTAGAAATTGATTTGTTGCTTCGTTATGCGCAGTCACAATTAGTTAATTTATGAGTATGATTAGCCAAACTGCATTGTTGATATCAGTGACAATAGGGGAAAGGTTCCTTAGAAGTGGTTTGGTTGATTTCTGCTCATGGTTGAGACGAAGGTGAACGATTATCTTATGTTTATGTTTAAATTTCAATTTGTTGCAACTATCAGTGACAAAGCCTGGATATTTTTGATAGTTAGGCCAGGGATGGTTAGGCTTATGTAGCTCACAAGTTAAGCTGAAAGAAATACGACAAATTATAACCTTTCTGCTCACACCTCATTTCCTGAAACAATTCATTAGTTTTAATGAAAAATAGCTTAATTTTTTTGGGAACGTTTTTGGCGGCGTTCACCTATAAAACGCATTAATCTTAGCTTCGCAGCGATTCGTTGAATCATTTTTCAGGATATCTGACGTTTGCCAAGCAGTATTTGGCATTGTTTTGAAAATAACTTGTTAACTAGGGAATAGCGATTATGCAGCGTCACGGGATGCAACAATTTAGTAAATTCTCGCATGAACATTTTAACCATCATCTTTCTTGAGAGATTAACGATTACCTTAAAGGGTTAGTAGAATATAATTGGTGACATTTGATGACACTTGTCTTATTTTTAAAGAGAAAAATACACCCTACCTCATTAAAATGAATTTAAAAAGTGTATGTTCAATTAAACTTGCCCTTAAAGATGGAACCTTGATTGGTATCTGTGCAACGAAGACGTTAGAAATAGCTTCAAACAATAATGATCAAATATGATGGACTGGTAACTGGCCCTATCTATGGTCTTTGCATCCACAAACCAATCAACGTTCCTCCTGAACCCTACATCAAGCAGACGATAGTTCCCTCTCCCCTTCAGGACCGGAAGTAAGAAAAGCATTTCATGGGACATGTGTCCAGTGACTCCCCTTTGACTGGAAAAGTTATAGGACATTGTCCACTGAACTGTGCAAAAATAGTCTCGCATCTTCATAGTCAAGCAATTAAAACTTCGGAAAAATTTATTGGTCAAGTGTCCAGTTAAAAAAAATATTGGACAATGTCCAGTAGACTGTGCAAAAGTATCTTCATAGTCAAGCTATTAAAACTTTGGAAAAATTTATTGGTCAAGTGTCCAGTGACCCCCTTAATTTAAAAACAAATTATGGGGCATTTTAAAAAAATTATTGGACAATGTCCAGTGTCCTGTGCTTTTTTCCGGCCCTTTAGGAGAGGGTCTAATAACAAAATTAACTTATTAGGATCAATTAAATCTAATTTTTAAGTATTTAAACAGACATAATATTACGGCAGTCCAAATTAAACTAACTATCCCTTTAACCTAGAGTTGGACACACTCTTCTGACAAATGACTTCATTCTCCTGAAAATAGGTACCAGATTTCGGGATGGGATGTGATGGGGTGGGCCAAGATCCCCGAGGGTTTCCTCGGTAGAGGGTAGAGTCTCCTAACTAATGTATTCCCGCTCAAGTTAATTACTAAGGGGGTGCACCAGTGCGTCCCGGAGCTGCCCTGAGCGAGGAAGAGGGGGGGGGGCGAGGAATTCGGTTCTCGCACCACTCTCTAATTTGCGGAAGATGAAAAATTAGTCATTTCCTGGACTCTTGCCTTTCTCACGTATACCCCGCTTTCTTTGACAAATCGATTAAACTTTGTTCAGTTTATGCTGATGAATACGGAGGAAGGCTAGGTTTTTCTTTACCTGATTTCGTATAGGCCAATCCGATTGAAAACTTAAGCGTGAACTCGCCCCGCTTTTCAAAGGCAAGGTTAAGGTACAGATGAAATGGTTTATATACAAAAATCCATATTTCGCGAATTTTTAATTAAAAGTAGGCCTAGATATTTTTATAGGTGAAAACAAACTTAGTAAAGTTAATTTTACGCTTTAATAATTTATTAAGACCGTATTAATTAACTTTAGAAATTAGATTTGATGTCTAACGTCTATTAAACAAGATGGCCCAAGGGCTGGGCCTTAATAGTAATTTTACACGGCTCACGTGACCCCCCGTATAGTTGACAACTAAAAACATTTCTGAAACACAATCGTGTATCCCTTTAATTTCTAATAACGTCACATTTCAAATAATATTAATGAAACTAAATTGTGCACCCCACTAAAGTATAATTTTTAAAAACCATACGAATCAAATAATGTATTTAAACAAAATCCTGGATCCCCTAAACCAGAAATCACTATGACCGTAAAGCGTCCCCTCTATTTTACGAAACCTAACCTAACCATCCAGCATAATCTCTGATGTATCACGCGCACAAAGTGCAGTAGTGCACGAAAATTATCATCTTGTTTCCCTTCACTCAAAAAAGCCCGCGAGATTTAAACTACCTTTCTTTCCTCTCTCTCCGAGCGGGATGCCCCCTCTCCCTCTTCCCCCTCTCACTAATATAGCAGGCAGGCAGTTCTCTCTCTACGCGGAGCTTCGTATCGCCACCGCGTACGCTAGCGATCTCTCTCTCTCATCGTAAGCGTACGTTTCGCGGACGCGACCGGTTTCCCTCTCTTATCGTAAGCGTTCGTTTCGCGGACGCGTCCGGCACAGGGACAGGGACAGGGACAGGGGTTTTGGTGCCGTTTCTTAAATTTTACCGTAATTAAAATTACGTGTAAAATTAAGTTTCTTAAATTTTACCGTAATTAAAATTACGTGTAAAATTAAAAAAGCCCTTCCATATTAGCAATATTTTTTTATTAGGCAAGACTTCAATCGTATTTCATTTTTTATATTATGAATAAGTGGTTTTAAAATTGAATATTTATTTATCACTTCAAAGACGAATACATATAGCCAATAGGAATCATTGTGTAACCAATAAGTGATATCTAGTTTATTAGGGAGAAGGTATAAGATGCCTAAGTATTCGCGCCATAGTCCCAGTCCCCCTTTCAAAATACAGGGGGGGGACGTAAAAGGAGGGCGGGCTATTTCGCCTCTCCTCAGTCGGAAAATATGTAATTTTCGTTATTTGCGCCGCGCTGACGTGAGTTTTCAAGGACCAATGAGATGCTGGTTGTAATTTAGAGGCGGGGATTAACTAAGGACCTACGTTTGGACTGGAGATAAAGCTGGAAATGTGGCAAATTTATACCTTCTCCCTAATAAACTAGATATCACTTCTTGGTGTAATCATTTTCTCGAGGTATCTAGGTGGATTTTGTGGGAAGAGCTATAGACTAATCATTATGTATTTCTAATTTTACCTCGCGAATAATCTATCTCGTTGCGCGTTGAACCTTGCGTTGCTACCAACCAATAAAACACAGTTAGAAAGATGCCATCAGAATTATGAGGCGTGACGGAAAGTAAGTTCTCAAGCCCGGCCCACAAAGCTCACATAGAGATTAACATGGGATATGGGGGCACAATGATTCCTAGTAGCTGTATGTATTCCTGCTTCAAAAATATAGGCATTTATTTCTAGGGGATAAAAATAGCGTTCCTAAAATCTAAAAGCTTGTCAATTCAAATTTTGAAGCTTCTCGCATTTTATGAGATACTTAAAAGATGTAGAAATTTTGTCATTCTCCTTTATTTTAAAAAGTACTCTAAATTTAAATCTAAAATTTGCTAGCTAAGCTCTAAAAACTATATTTTAATATTTATAAGACGATCAAATATAAAAATATACGAAAAAACTAAATTTAAAAAGCTAATCTATGCTAGTTAACTTGGTTATTATTTTTTAATAGGGAAAAAAGCTTATCTATCTCTAATTTTCTATACCAACGTCAGAAGTTCACGAGTAAAAAAGTTATCGGAAGTTTTGTAAAAAACATGGTTTTTAGTTTCAAGTTGTACGTGGACCCAAACGGTCGCAAGCTTTTAGCTCTCTACAAATTGCAGTACATTCAACCTATGATAGCTAATTTATAGCCAAGTAAAGGCTGCAAATGTAATTTAAATTGTCTTAAACCAGATTTTACAGTTAAATCAGTTAACCTTGCTTATAAAATCGTGGTCTTCGTTTAATTATAATTAGGGAATTTTTCAGTCGTTCCCAAGCTAGGTAGCCCTGCTGTGTACTGTGTGCGACCAATTTTTCCATGTAAATAGGCCTAACAAGTCGCCAGCCATATCCGGTAGATATTTCATATGGGTTAGTGTTTAGTGTCTCGATCTGTAGATATGAAATGCAATGCATTTTAAGGAAAGTTTAATTCTCTAAAACAAAACCGTGCGTGTTTTTTTTTTTTTTTTAAGTTTTATTGTTAATTTTTTATGTTTGCCTTGAAATATGTTGCAGGAAGCTTCGGTATTCTTCTTCGACAAGCGTGTGGCGGAAAAACTGCACAAACCAAAACGGAAAGAGACAATAGCTGAAATTCTTCGTTTCAGCGTCCGTCAACTGGATCGTTTCAAGCACCCTAAATTGCTCACCCTTTATCACCCCATCGAGGACTCGGGGTACGTGTTTAAGACTAAACTATCATCGCTCGGCTCTCAGATAAGCGTTCAGTAGTTCTTCTTTCTCTCCTATTCTTTGTCCGTTGCTAATCCCGACTTTTTATTGTTCGCGAGTCGAGGCAATCTTCCGGATTAGGCTAATGACTGTATTTTTCCTTGATGTACTCGTGTAGCGAAAGTCTGGCGTTCGCGACTGAACCGGTGATGTGTTCTTTAGCCAATATACTGGGCTGTCTCGAAGAGAGATTGCCTCAAAATCTACCACCGGAAATCAAGGATTACACCTTCATGGACATAGAAATCAAATACGGTCTTTTGCAAGTAAGTAGTTTTAACTTTAAATTCCTTGGTCTTCCTTCAAAGAGTTCAAAAATGTTACACTTGTTTGCCCAGGGACTTCTTTGATTTTTAAAGAACATTTAAAGGCGGGAAACATTATCTCACGTGCTGTGTTAGGCTTAGCGTTTAATTTCGTTTCTTTTGTTCTTAAACAAGGCTTAAATTTAAAGTAGTCATACTAAGGTTAGGGGAAAAATTATCCCACGTGCGTATCGAATTAGGCTTAGTGTTTAAGCCTTGCTTAATTTTAAACTCTTCATAATTCTCCTGGTGCTAACCATTGCCATTAGACGTTTTGTGGTAACTTTCTTGAACGCTATACTCTCTTTAATGAAATCTTAAAATTACATTAACGAAATTGACCCAATTGTAGCCAAAATTAATTACACAACTTTGTATATTACAATAATTACGGATTTTTTAAATTCTTGTTATAATGAATAAATGAATTGGATATGTCGTATGAATTCCTGGTAATTTTCTAAAATCGAATTTTAAAACGCTACGTAATATGCAAATTAAATTTATAATACCCTTTACTGTTCATCCCGGGCTACATAACATAACCCCCACGTCTTCAATACTAAAATCCGAGATTTTCCCAAAACCCTAGAGAAACTAGCTACGTACGTCGTAGCGAGGCTTATAGTTATCTTTGCATATCCAATTCCATCCCAATCTTAACCTCGGAATTCAGTAGAAACAACCATTAACCTTACTAAGAGTTTGGAAGGTGCTACTACAAAATGTATTCAACTATAATCCCATTGTATGACTACGTCCGAAGACCATTCTTGTTGCAGGAACCGTAAACAGTCTTCTAAGTTAGTTACAAATAGGGCCGGTAACAGATAGACCATTACGATGAGACGTCAAAGCTTTGTTGTCTCGAGGCTTTCACTTGTATGAAAATGCTGGAAGCATAGAGGATATACTGTAGAGGAGTAGACACTTTAGCCTTCACAAACACAATTGTTACCATTGATGTCCGGTTTTTTTCCCATTGGGTTATTGCCTTCTGTACAAGGCTTATCATTATTGGTTAAAAAATGTCGTCAACTTTCTCTATGGAGATGGAGAGTGATATTTAGACTACCAAGAAACCGAGTACCGGAAGTAGCTCCGTAAAATTTAACGAGAACTGTTTACTCCTCTATTGTAAATCCTCTATGCGGGAAGTAACTCAAAACTGTTGTTTCCATAGACCATTTCGATGTAACTATAAGAAGGTGGATAAAACTGTGCTTTCCATGACGTTTTAGACGCGTGCGCATAAAGACAACGCATCAACATCCACCCGTTTGATACGTCGAAATGGTCTATTTAGCATAAGCGTTCGTCGTGTCTTGTTTCATCGTTACCTAATGAAATCGACATAATCCCCGGTCTCTCCTAGGCCGCGCGTCATGTACCCAATATTAGTAATTAAGGAACGATATAGTGAAGTTCCCCCCACCCTCGTACGTCTTTTCAATGACGTCATACGGTGATACAAATTGGGTGTGTGTATATAGCTAGGCGGGTTTTGCAAGACTTAATGAAACTAAGGAAAGGGGAGCTGGGAACCTTAGGAAGTTTCTACGTTTATAATGTTATACATACCAAGATACTTCTACCTTCCCACCACCCCCGTTGAGCGTTTTCTAATCCCCTTACTGTGTCGTGTTCGTTTACCTAGTAGTTGTGGAAGTTGCGAATTTGTTTACGCGTATCCTTGTTACATATATGAAATATATGATTTTTGTTTTCTTTCTAAATTTTTTTTAGTTGACCGAGGCTCTTTCATTTTTGCATTATTCCTGTCGTTTAATTCACCGTAACATATCACCCCAATCCGTCATCATCAATAAGAGAGGAACTTGGAAACTCGCTGGTTTAGAGTTTACTGAACGGTGTAACGACAGCGATCTCATGGTGCGTACCTTTTAAACACTTCTTTTGTCGTCTCACTCTCTTACTAGAAGCAAAGGTTCATTGATAAAAACAAAAAGTATATACTTCATTTTCCTTCTCGCGATGTAATATGAGAGACCCTCCCCCCTTTACCAACAGAATAGTGGCGACCCCTCTGAATACGATTACCTTTATGACCGTAGCACAAGGAACACGCGTGAGTAGGCTTAATATAATAGTACCGAGAATTAACGTTTGGGTCGCCACTATATAGTACTATTTTCTATAAGCCTTTGACCTTAAAGAAGTTCTTCGCCGATTGGTTGGTTCGTGTAGGGGTTGAGAGAAGTGTCCTTCGCTTCTCATTTTATTTTTATGGCATCTACAGCCGAAGTCTAGGAACTGTGGACGATCAGTATACTTTTGATTTTTATCGATGAACTTTTGCCTTTTTTCTACTTCTCTTGGTGGGAGTAGATGAAATTAAGTTTTAAGGTGCACAAAGTGTTCAAGGCTGCTTCAGGAATATCACAATATTTATTGCAGAGTTCCGTGCCTTGCCATTCCTTCACGACGAAACTCCCTAAAATGGGTCAACCAGACTTGGACTACACACCCCCGGAAGTTCAAGCTCATTCGACCTGTTCCCCTTTAAGCGACATGTTCTCCTTGGGCCTCCTTATCTGCACACTCTTCAACGGTGGAAGGTCACTTATCGAAGCTAATCTCAGTACCGGCCTTTACCAGCGCCAAATGGAACTGGTACCTATTAATCTATTATTTTCCTTTTGTTGATGGTCTTCTCTCTTTAAAAGAGAAGAAGAAAATACAATTTTGGGTAATTTAAAAAAAAAACCATCTTACAGCTAGAACATAATCTCCACGAGATTTTGGACCGTGTTCCTCACCATTTACAAGAACCTTTACAAGGATTATTACAAATAGAGTACAGGAAAAGGCCGAACTCTCAAAACTTTTCTATGGTGAGTTCCATTTGCAATCTTTAACGACTTAGCCTTAAAAATGCAATTTTTGTTTTATGCTTCAGTCGCGAAACAATCCTTCCATTTAGACCTAGATCTATTTTAGGTCTAATATTCATTCTTAACTTCAATAAAACCAGGAAGACATTTTCCAAAACACCCCTCCCCCTCCCTTAATCTTTGACCTACAAGCATTTTGTAAAATGTGAATTGAACGCGAAAATTTATCGAGCCATTTTCAAAGAATTAAATTCCTCGACCAAGGCTTGGGGCTTTTGTTTTAGAAGATAATCTTTAAACTTGGAGGAGAGACGTGAGATAGAGTAGAAATGTGCGGCAATGAAGGTCTCCTGAAGTACCTTTCGCACGCCTCTATCTTTGATGGATGGTTGTTAAGTGCTGCCCCCTAGCTCCGTTTAAAAATAGAAGCTGTAGTTCCCGTGAATTAGGTTATATTTTTAAGACACAGTTTGAATTGTCGACGTTTTCGTACTGTCAGACTCTACCAAAGCGGCACTGGGGATGCTGGGAAGACTTCGTTGCCGTAGATTAGGGTGCTGCATGAGGGTTCGTTATACGTATAGAGATTTCTACTCCATCGCACCTCTCGCCTCCAAACTTTAAAGTCTACACGTTAATGGTAATTATAGTAAATCCTTACTAAGTTAGTTGCCGATTTTATTTTAAGTTAAATTTTGTTTGGTTTGGGAGAGCTTTATTTAAGGCATAGACTACCGACTGAAAAATAGCCCATGAACTTACATTAGTATATCGGAGAGAGACTGGAGATCCTTCCTTAGTAAAAGAAAGTGAAGAAGTGATTTATTTTTTACAAAAATTTCAAGGTGTGTACAGTTGACGATTTTGGGGTTAGAAAAGGGTGGGGATTTTCCACGACAGGGTTCGAACAGTAGGATTATCGATTGAGTTGAAAACATGTTATCCTACTGCTCACCCTGGGGCTTTACCCTTTTCTTTACAAAGTTTTCCATTTTAACATTCTTAGAATTTATATTTTTTCTTTTTTGTACTGATATTTTTTTTTAGGGTTTTTTTTGCAATTTCTATTTTATACAACAACTTTTTAGTAACAATTTAAGTAGCAATTTTAATAAGTAAGAAATTAATTAACAAATTTTATAAGTAAGAAATTAATTAACAAATTTTATAAGTAAGAAATTGAGTAACAAAATCAATTTAGTTAAGAAAATAATTAACACTCCCCGCGTAATATTGACTAATATTACTAAATAACATTTTATTTTCTCCTTTTTTTTTTAATTTATCTCTAAGTTATACAACAATTGTATAGGACGTCTAATTGTATTTCCATTACTTGTGCGAAGTTCGCAAGATCTGATTTTATTATCTCTGCCTAATTTAATTTCCGTTACAACACCTAGTTTCCATACGTGTTTTGGCACTTTATCTTGGTGAATCAACATTACATCGCCTAACTTAACCTCGCTTTGTTTATTTTTAGCGCAATTGTGGTGCGCTGATCGCAATTCCATTAAATATTCGTGCCTCCATCTTCTCCAGAAGGTCTCTATCAATTGTTCCCTATATCTAATTCTTTTAACCATTTCTCTTTGAGTTTCCGGAGCCTTGACCAGTTTTAAATTTTGAGGGGGTAAACAAGTAATTCTTTTGCCGGTTAAAAAGTGCGCCGGTGTGAGTGGGGAGGGTTCATCAATGTTGTTAAAAACGTAGGTTAAGGGTCGTGAATTTATAGCTGCTTCCGCCTCTACCAGAATAGTTTCCATTTCCGAAAATTTAAGCATGGCTTTTCCCAAAACCTTTTTTAGTATTGTTTTTGTTGACCGAACTAGTCTTTCCCAATAGCCTCCATGCCAGGCCGCTCTTTCCACTATGAATTTCCATGTGATTCCTTTTGCACTAAAAAATTCCAATAGCTCTTTTCCATTTAATTTTTCCCAAATAAGGTTTAAGTCTTGGCTACCCTTTTTAAAGGTTAGAGCGTTGTCAGAGTAAATTACTTCTGGTATTCCCCTCCTTCCCATCATTCGTTTAAAAGCCATTATGAAATCTTCAGTTGTTAATGTTTGAACTAGCTCAAGGTGCACAGCACGAGTTACAGCGCAAGTGAATAAGCATATGTAGGTTTTCTCAGTGTTTTTGTTTGTGTTATTTCTTATGTAAAGCGGACCGGCAAAGTCCACGAATATTACTGAAAAGCTTTGAGTTTGTTCAATCCTATCCGAGGGAAGAGGGGCAGTTGGGGCTTTTCCAGCCTTAGCTAGATCTTTTTTGCATGTTACGCAGTTTTTGATGGTTGTTTTCGCTACCTGTCGCGCGGCTATTATCCAGTATTGTTCCCTTGCTTGAGTTACGGTACTTTGGACCCCACTATGCATTACTAACCTATGACATCTATCCATAATCAGTGATGTAAATCTATTTTTGTTTAAGATTATAGGGTGTTGTTCCCTATAGGTTAGAACTTTTGATTCCGTTAGCCTGCCTCCCACACAAATTAATCCGTCCCCATTGAGTATAGGGTTGAGAGACACTAATTTTGATGATTCGGGGATAGGATTACCGTTTTTGATAGCAGCCCATTCTATTCCAAATTCATTTTTTTGAATATGTTTTATCCAGTTAATTTCCGCTCTAGCCATTTCTTGGGCCGTTATAGGTCCTGTAATTTTTATTTTGTTCTTAGCGCGCTCTAATACCCTGTAGAGGTATGCGGTGACCCGTAATAGCTTGCAAATGGTTCCATAATTATTTATGTTAATTAAGTTGTTTAGATTTCCTTTCTCCTGAGATCTAATAGTCAAGTTAATAATTTTTCTTTTTTCTGGTTCTACGGACTCTGGGCTAAATTCCAATTCTATATTTTTATCTTGGGGCCAATTTGATTTAGGTTCCTTTAACCATTGTGGCCCTTCCCACCAGACTTCACTTTGAGCCAATTTTTCCACTGTCACTCCCCTAGTGGGTAGGTCCGCCGGGTTTTGAACTCCGGGGCAATGTGACCAATTGTTTGGTTTGGATAACTCTTGAATTTCTTTTACACGGTTTGACACAAAAGGTTTCCATGTGTCAGATTTTCCCTTTATCCAATGTAAAGCTATTGTGGAGTCTGTCCACATGAAAATCGTTGTGTTTTTATCGCTAAATTCCTCCTTGACGTAATTAACTAACCTAGCGCCTAAGAGGCATCCCATTAATTCCAGCCTAGGTAGTGTTAGTGTTGATTCTTTTAGGGGGGCTACCCTAGCCTTGGCAGTGATTAATGCTGTACCAACTTTTCCTGATTTTAATTCAAATCTTACATAAATAACCGTAGCATAAGCCCCTTGACTAGCATCGCAGAATCCATGTAATTCTTGAGATACAATATCGTCCTGGCTAACTCCGTAATAATGTCTTGGGATTGAGATATTACGTAATTTTGGCAATTCAAGAGTCCATTTGCTGAAGTCTTCAGCCAAGTTTGGGGGTAAGGCTTCATCCCAACCTAATTTTAATTTCCATAGTTCTTGCAAAAGCATTTTTGCTCTAATTGTGTAAGCCGAGAGTAGGCCGACAGGGTCGAAAATTTGCGCTACGGTACTTAAAACTTCTCGTTTACAGATTTTTCCGGTTTTAATTAACTCAAATATTTTTGTTAAGTCAAAGGAAAAGGTATCGGTACCCGTGTTCCATCTTAATCCCAGAACCTTTAGAGTTTCAGGCTCCGTTCCTCCTTCAAATAAGGCTATTTCGTTTTTGTCATTATTTTCTAGCATTCTGTGATCGCTATCTGCCCATTTTTTCCTTAATTCTATAGAATTTGTTTGCCATTTACGAAGGCGCATACTAGCCTTTGACATGAGGTCCATAGCCCCTGTAGATAATTTGAAAGCCTTCTCTACACTATCATCCCCACTAGTCAGGTCATCGACGTATAGGTCATTGTCTAACATTTTTACTACCTTAGGATCAGCGTCGGGGGTGTTTTTAATGTGATGTTTAATTGTAGCTGTTAAAATGTGGGGGGAAGAAGTTATGCCAAAGGGTAATCGTGCAAATCTTAACTCTATAAATTGGTTCATTTGGATTTTTCCAGTGCTATCCTGTACGACCCACAAAAATCTAACCGAGTCCCTTTCTTCCTCGTGTAAGGCTATCATTAAAAATGCCTTTTCAATGTCAGCGATAAACGCTACTAAATGTTTTCTGAACCTAATTAATAATAGAAGCAATTCTGGAGTTAAGTTTTCGCCTGGGTCTAGGCAGTCGTTCAACGACGGAACCCCTTTTGCGTGGGAGGAGCCATCGTTGACCACTCTTAGTTTTGTTGTTTTGACTTCTGGTCTTATTACTGCTTGATGGGGTAAATAATAAGTGCCCGGTTTTTCGATACTTGGAAATGGGACCTTTTCTATTATACCTAGTTTTAATTGCTCGTCTATAACTTTTTTATAGTCCGAAAACAATATGGGATCATTCATGAATCTTTTATTTAAAGCTATAGCCCTTTTTGTAGCTACCTCCTTGTTGTTGGGTAAGACCCCTTTTTCAGTTTTCCAAGGAAATTGCACGTGGTACCTCCCTTCTATTTTTTCAATTTTTAAATCTAAATTTTCTGCGTTTTGATCTTGATTTTGTTTACAATTTCCGTCTAAAATTCCAAGACTTTCTAAATCCCAGAAACCCTTTACTATGGTTTTTAATTTACTTACTCCTATTCCCATGGATATAATTGAACATTCTAGTAATTCTGAGTTTCTTCCTTCTCTTGGCCCTTGGATAGCCCATCCTAGCATTGTTTCAATAGCCACTAATTTATGTCCAAATCTTTCTGATTTTCCCGTTGCAACTTCCCAGTAAAAATCTCCTCCAATCAAGAATTCTATGCTAGAGCTACAAGCTAGATTCCCATTAATCTGATCTGCCAATTGCCATCCCTTTAAGTTAATAAAATGTTCTACTTCCGCGCTGTTGTATGATGTTATAGTTTTGCAAATGTATGGGACTTCTAGCGCTGTTATTTCCACCCTTTTGTTTGGATTTTGTGTGTTTTGCAAGACGAGTTTTATTTGTCTACGTTTTTCTTGGACTGGGATTTCGCTACCAAAATGATAAATTTCTACTACCTGCTCTCCAATTATAGGTAATTTTAGTTGTTCAACTATGTTATTTGTTACAAAACTAGCCTGAGCTCCGGGATCCAAGAGACCTCTAATATTTTTATTTTCGTTAGTGTTAGGATTTAAAGCTATGGCTCGAGCTGTTTGTAATAACACCGTTCTCTCACTAGTTACTGACATGGTTTGGCACCCAGAAACAATGCTTTCTGGCGTTGGAGACGATTGGGTTTTAATTATGTTAACCTCATTTTTATCACATAAAGCAAAACTATGTCCTTTTTCACATTTTTTACAAATTTTGATATGTGATGGACATATTTCTGCAGAATGATTTTGCCTAAGGCAAGTAAAACATCTTCCTTGATCCCTTACTATTTTTTGTTTTTGTTCTAAGTTGAATTTTGTGCAATTGGGGGATCTATGGACACTATCCTGGCAGAAGATGCAGTAAATGTTATCAGAGGGGTTTCTTTGATAATTAAATTTGGGATAATTATTTTGATGATAATTTTTGGGGTAGTTATTTTGATAAGTTCTTGGGTTATTGTTAAACCTTATCCCCGTATTCAAAACCTGCGCTGAAGATCTAGGCCTAAAAGAATTACTTTCGTTTTTTGGTTTAAATTGAGACCCATCCATTTTGGGTTTGGGGTTTCCTGGCGTAGCTCCTAGAAGTCTCGCAGATTCTCTATTTTCCAATTCTTTCTTAATAAATTCTAACAAAAAGTTAACATTCCATCTACGTTCTTCGTTTAATTCCCTAGAATATTGTAGCCTAAAATCCTCGGGGAGACTTTTTAAGATAGAGGCACAAAAGGCGTTTCCCTTAGCTGAAGTATCTACGTTTAATGCTTTTAAGCTGCGAATGTTGATTTCACAAGTGTTATAGTGGTTTCTTAGTGCCTTTAAATTGTTTGAATCATTAAGTGGTTTTAATCCTAAATCTAACAAAGCATTTGTATGACTTAAAATTGCAAAATCCGGATTTCCAAATTGGTTTATCAAAATTGTTACTGCTTCATCATAAGCCTCATCAGACGCGAAAAGTCCTTCTATAGCCATTTTGGCTTCTCCTTCTAAGTAAGATTTCAAATAATTGAATTTTTCTACCTTTTGAAGTTCTTCTTTGTTGTGTACGGCTGCCTTGAATTGGTTCCAAAACGATGACCACTGGGTGAGATCGCCGTTGTATTTCGCCATGATGAGTTTTGGTAGTTTAGTTGTTTCCGCCGTTCTTGATTGAATAGATCCTCCCCCGTGGTTTCCAAGAACGCTGAGGTTGGTATTAGATCCCGATATTGACGGTGCATTTGAAGTGGTTTGTATTCCTTGGTTACGTATTTTTTTTAATTTTCGATTAGTCCGATTTTTAATAAGTATCAAGTCCTCGCGGTATTGTTGAGCAGCTTTCACTTGACTTTCCGCTTCCGAGGTCGAATCCATTAATTTAATTATTTTTTCTTCCAGTTGAATTAGATCTTGTTCTTTTTGTTCTACGCACGCCAGTGCATCTTCCAAATCATCCTCATCGGGTGATTCTTCTTTTAACAGCTTTTCCAAAGCCGTGATTAGTTTAGTAGTTAAAGTTCTTACAGCTTTCCTAGTTGCTTTTAGGTTTTCTAATTCCTTTTTCTTTGCCGAGGAACCGCTTGCTCCCGCTTCTTCGCCATCTCCAGCCATTTTGATTGAGTTTATTTTATTCCGATTACTAATTTACGTTTATGTTAGGGGATGTGGTTTAATCCCGGGTTGACACGCACCATATAGTAAATCCTTACTAAGTTAGTTGCCGATTTTATTTTAAGTTAAATTTTGTTTGGTTTGGGAGAGCTTTATTTAAGGCATAGACTACCGACTGAAAAATAGCCCATGAACTTACATTAGTATATCGGAGAGAGACTGGAGATCCTTCCTTAGTAAAAGAAAGTGAAGAAGTGATTTATTTTTTACAAAAATTTCAAGGTGTGTACAGTTGACGATTTTGGGGTTAGAAAAGGGTGGGGATTTTCCACGACAGGGTTCGAACAGTAGGATTATCGATTGAGTTGAAAACATGTTATCCTACTGCTCACCCTGGGGCTTTACCCTTTTCTTTACAAAGTTTTCCATTTTAACATTCTTAGAATTTATATTTTTTCTTTTTTGTACTGATATTTTTTTTTTAGGGTTTTTTTGCAATTTCTATTTTATACAACTTTTTAGTAACAATTTAAGTAGCAATTTTAATAAGTAAGAAATTAATTAACAAATTTTATAAGTAAGAAATTAATTAACAAATTTTATAAGTAAGAAATTGAGTAACAAAATCAATTTAGTTAAGAAAATAATTAACAGTAATTCTTTGGCGCAATCTTTATTCTCTTCGTTCCTTTCTCGCAGATCAAATACTTCATGGATCCTGCCGTTCACGGCTTGCAATACCTCGACGTTATTCAAATGAAGGACTCCACTCACAAGTCGCATTTTTATCATAGCCTAAAAGGGACTTTACCAAACATACCAAAGGTAAGAGAGCTGAAGTTGTTTTGGGGTTTTTTACACATCACGTCGCGCGGTAGCGTCTTTCCTTGTCTTTTGTTCTTGTCCCAATTCCTCGTGAGCTTCTATCTCCTCCTAGACATATACTATTAGCTATTCATTCATCAATTATTGATGCGGGGAAACAAGACGTGATATCCCTAGTGGCGCCAAGATAAAGAAAATCAATGCATCCATTAAATTGCAATCCCCTTGAAAGACGTAGACTGTTTGGATTATTACGATAGAATAAGAATTATCATTACGCGGTTTTGTGCTGTTTTTAAGTGGTTGTAGGAAGAATATATTATATTTCGTTTTCGAAAATATTATACATTTGTGGTTGCAGTTATTGAATTTCGACTTCTCTAAGGTTTTGTTAGTTTTTAATGATTCGTAAACGCGAAAAGTTATTGTTAATAAATCAGGAAGCGATATCTAGTTTAGTAGGGAGAAGGTTTAAGATGCCCAAGTATTCGCGCGCCGTAGTTCCAGTCCCCCTTATAAAAAACAAGGGGGGACGTAAAAGGAGTCCGGGCTATTTCAAGAACCAATGAGATGATGGTTGTAATTTAGAGGGTGTAATAGATAGACTTTTCCTTTCTTTATTGTTACAGTTAGACTTGTCCTTTACTCTCCCTTTTTCTTGTTTGCATTTCGGGAGGTTGCAAGTTAGATTGGCTTTTCGGAGAGCCTCTAAGACGAGTTCTAGATGTTTTAAATGATCTTCTAGACTGGCACTGAAGATAATAATGTCATCCAAATAAGCTAGTGCGAATTGTCCGAAATCTTTCAAAACTAGGTTCATAAGGCGCTGGAAAGTCATAGGAGCCGTTTTCAGTCCGAATGGCATACGGGTATAGCGATATTGACCCTCCGCCGTGACAAACGCACTCTTATCTCTTGAATCCTCGTCTAGCTCAATTTGCCAATACCCCGATCGAAGGTCAATTCGGCTAAAATATTTAGCACCTGTTAGGCTATTGAAAATGTTCGGAATGCTAGGCATGGGAAAGGCGTCATCCAGAGTGACGTCGTTTAGACCTCGAGAATCCGAACACAGGCGGTAAGGGTTTTCTTGCTGGTCCACTACTTTCTTACCGACTAAGACCGCTGGTGAGGCCCATGGGGATGCACATGGTTCTATAATGCCTCTTTGAAGCATGTCGTCGACTTGTCTTTTGATTTCTGCCCGTTTTGCTGGCGAATACGGGTATGGTCGGCATTTTACAGGCTTCGCTGTTCCAGTTTCTATTTTGTGTTTGACCAGCGACGTGTTTCCAAGCGTGTTCGAGGAGACCACATCTTCGTAAGCCTTTAAGAGCGTTGATAAGGCTACTTGACATTCTTCCCATTTTTGATTAAAATCAGAAATATTCTCATGTAAATGGTCCTTGACATTATTTGGCGTCAGGTTAGGTTTCCCAATGTCTTTAGGTTCACGCTCAAAGGAGTGTAAAGGCCATCGGCAATTCAAATTTGTCTCAAAGGCGTAGGCGTGACTATTTGGCAATATTACAAAACCTACTCCCTTGATGAAGTCTTGACCCAATACTATTGGCAGGTTAAAATTTCGTAAAACGGCAAAGTCGATTGTGATTATTGTTCCTTGTATCTCAACATCCATAGGGCAGGAACCGACAGTTTCTAATTGCGGTCCTGTGGCAGGCGTCATGTGATCCTTAACCCAAGGCTCAACCTCTTCTATTGTTTTGCCGTAACTGGATAATTCGCTAAGATCTATGGCAGAATAAGTTGCACCTGAATCTACAAAAGCTATCTTTTCGTAATGGTTTATGACCAAAACGACGTGAGGGCAATCTTTGGCATTAGTAGTATGCAACGAATTAATAGATGCTTTGTTGGGACAGTCTACTCTTTTGTGCCCAACAGCATGACAGGCGAAACATTTCTGGTCTTTCACCAATTGTTTTTCTATTTCGTTTAGGCGCGGGCGCGCGGAAGCGTTATTTTCTCTAGGCTTTTCCGAAATGGTATTTTCGGGCTCTTTTAGCTCTGTCCTCATCTTGGACGTGTTAGTCGATGAACCGTATAAAATCGTGGCTTTCTCCAAATCAGCTGTTACTAATCGACCGACACGTAGTAACTCCTGAATAGTCTTTTTCGTGATAGAGCGAAGATCGCGACGAAATTCGGGCAAGGCATTGTTAACGACTGTATCGAAAATTACGTCTTCGGCGGTAGAGGGGTCATATTGTTCATAGGCGTCTTGAATTTCCCATACAAATCGTTCAAAATTTTCACTAACCTTTTGCTCTCTGCTGAGGGCAACTTTTAGCAGTTCCATAGGTGTTTTATGGCGAAAGTCACAGAGAAAAGCTGTAGCAAAGTCAGACCAATCCGCGAAAGTTGGTCGGCGGTTCTCAAACCATCTCGATGCGTTTCCTTTAAAGGCACTATTTATAAGGCCCAACCATTGAGTGGACGGCGCCCCACTCATGGTGAAAACCTTTGTGGCATCCCGTAAGAAATGAAAAGCATTTTCATTCTTTTTCCCGCTAAACGTGGCTGTGGCTAACCAGTTATAGCACAAACGAGATCCCATCTTGCTTTCTAACGTAGGCGTAGTCGATATAGTCGATTGATTAAAGTTAGTTGGACCCGTCATAGCAGCGAGTGGACTCGGGTTACTCTGGACGGACCCTGGCTTTGTAACAACAGGTGGTACTGTTTCTAGCGCAGCGAGGCGCTGTTCTATTTGGGTAAATCTGGTATGCGAATCTAGGGCTAGCGTATTTAATTGTTTTGTTTGGACCGATATGTCTTTCTGAATGTCATCGCGTATTTTAACAATGTCCGAACGTAATAAAGTTATGTTAGATGCCATTTGAGAGGCAAAAGTATTAAACGCGTCTGTAAGAACTTGGTTAGGATTTGGTTGCACAGGAACCGTAGATTGGTTTAATTGTAAATTTGATACTTGCGGATTGATTAATGAAAGTACAGGTGGATTTGGTGTACTGGAACGAGTAGTCGCGTTTGCTAGCTACATGCTAAAACCAGCCGAACAACGTTATCACGCAACGGAGAGAGAATTGCTAGCGGTAGTAATCGCCGTAAAAAGGTTTAGAAATTATTTAGACGGACATACTTTCACCCTAAGAACGGATAATAAAGCGCTAGTCTGGCTAAACAAGATGCGAGACATCAATAGTCGTCTTGTTCGATGGGCTTTATTACTACAAGAGTTTAGCTTTATCGTGGAACATATACCTGGAAAGGAGAACATAGTCCCAGATGCTATTTCAAGGGCCGAGTATGCCAGAGAAGATAATAGCCTAGAACCGTTTGAGGAAGAAGTAGAAAGACTCTTCGTTCCCGACGGAGTAAAATCTGTAGCCCATATCAATGTTTTAGCCATAAAACAAGGTCAGCCAGAGACATTAGAAGCGTTACCAGCTTTAACGCCAGAAATTTTGAGAGATCATCAACAGGAAGATGACCGACTCCAACTTATCATTGACTTTATTAGTCATGGTACGTTACCGGATGTTAAGCCCCTCGCTCGTGTTATTCGAAGGCAGGCTTCACAATATCTACTATGTGATTCGGTTTTATATCGGATGGAAAACACCCTTAATGAGGTACCAACATGGGTTCCTTGCATTCCGCGCTCGTTACGCGAAGCGGTCTTAACGCTAATTCATGACGATCCTAAAGCGGGTCACCTCGGAGTAGAAAAGACGGTATTTCGCGCGCGACAACGCTGCTTTTGGGAAGGAATGACCAAGGACTGCAAAACGTATGTCTTGTCGTGCGATCTATGTCAAAAAGCCAAGCCAACCCACGAAAAACAAATGGGTTTCCTACAACCAATTGTGCCGACCTCGCCTGGGGAAGTGTACAGTATAGATTTGGTTGGACCTTTGCCCCAGAGCGCCAAACAATGTTCCTTTATTCTAGTAATAGTAGATACCTTTTCTAAATGGCTGGAAGCTTATCCTTTGAGACGCGCCACAGCATCCGCGGTTCGTCGACTCTGTTACGAACACATGTGTCGACATGGAGTACCCAGAGTCATCATTTCGGACAACGGGAGCCAATTTGTATCTCGGTTGTTCTCCGAAATGTGTCAGAATAACGGAATCGCGCACCATACCACATCGGTGTACCATCCGCAGGCTAATATGGTGGAAAGGTACAATCGGTCTCTTAAACAGATCTTGCGTATTTATGCACACGACGCCCATCGAAAATGGGACGTACGACTTCCGGAAGCTGTTTTAGCTCTTAATTCCGCCGTGAATTCGACCACGGGGTTTCCACCATCACAACTTACATATGGTCGAGCTCTGCGTTTACCGGTTGACAATGCCCTCGCGAAACCGCCTACTGATCCGATTACCATGGAGGAATATGCCGCGAAAATTGAGAAAACCATGACCGCGATGGAAAAACGTGTCCGGGATAACATCGCGTTATCACAAACGCGCCAAAAAAGAAATTACGATTTGCGACACCGTGCCGTAAATATCCAGATCGGAGATTGGGTCTTGATTAAAGCCCATCCTCAATCATCCAAAGAAGAGGGTATAACGGCCAAACTAGCCCTTCTTTATTTGGGTCCCTACCGTGTAGCCAGTGCCGCGGGTGACCTAGCATTTAAATTGGAAAATGAAGACAATAAATCCGTCGGTACTCAACACGTGTCAAACCTAAAACTCTATAAGAGAAGACGGTTTGATCCAGAGATGCAGGAGGTACCATTACCAAAACAAACTGTGACCCCTCCCAGCATCCGCGTATTGCGTCCAAATACCCGGAAAAAATATGCTTAAATATCGGGTACTTTTAACTAAAGACACTTAACGGTGCTTAGATTCATGTAAATAACTGTAAATAATATTTTTTGTTTTTGTTTGATTCTATATTTGTACTAGTACTTTGGTCATTAATGTATAACTCTATATTTTGTAGTATTTTGTGTCCGTGCGGGTAATGGAAACTTAACCATACCTAGAAGGTTTTATTCGTTAATTAGTCTAGTTCATTAGGACTTAAGAACCAATGTTAGACGCATGCTGAAACCAAACTTTGTTGTTATTGGCCGCGATGAAACAAGTTTATTGTAGTCTAAGTTATTAGAATAGAAAATCTAATATTAGAATTCAAGCCATGATTATGTCAGAAAACAAATGCCATTAATTTTCTGTCATATCCCTATTTTTGTTATTTCTTAAATTAGGAAGAAAAGCCCTAATGAGAAATATTGCCGAACTAAAAATGTTTAGATGTTGCTTAATCGTTTTTCCCTCGCTATCTCTTAGTGGTGGGGATTGTAATAGATAGACTTTTCCTTTCTTTATTGTTACAGTTAGACTTGTCCTTTACTCTCCCTTTTTCTTGTTTATATGTTACTTTTTCTTTCGTGTAGTTTTTCAATACATAGCGTTCCCATGTTAAAAGAGCCTTCTTAGAACTTTGTACTGTGAAGCCCCTAGTTAAACTTTTATTACCCTAATGCCCGGGGATATTATTGCCTCGATTGTTAGCTGTTAGCTCGAGAGTTCGAATTTGGATGCCTATCCAAGAGGTCGTGCTCGCCTTTTTGTTTCTAGTTTTCGTAAATATTATTTTGAATTTAATAAAGTGTTTTAAAATAAGAAATGTTGACTGACTTTTCTCTAATGACCCGAGCTCGGAGTGTCACCCCCGAACGGGCCATTACAAGGGGGGGTCAACTTCGGACCTACGTTTGGACCGGAGATAAAGCTAGAAAGGTGGCGAATTTGACCTTCTTCCTAGTAAACTAGATATCGCTTCTTGATAAGTTTATATGGATATTAGAAACATTTAAACGTGATTAGTCTATTTACGTTAGTCTATGATAAATTATACCCTAAAACTAGTAAAAGACCTTGGAAATCGAAAGTTTATGCTACTATCTCTTTAACTATCCTCGGCTATGTTATCATCCCTTTAAGACATTTCTTTAAAGGGCTAGTTAGTTGTTGTAGTAACTTAAGACTACTCGCAGAGGTTAGAATTCCCTTTATAACCAGTCCCTTTTATTCTAATTAATGATCAGAAAACTATGCTATCCAAACGCCACGGAAAACGTTCCGCCATCTATAACAACTTGGAAATTCTAACTAAACCAGTTTCAAATTTAATTCCTTCCGATTCATTTCTCGTACACATTGCTAAGGAATAACGCGTTAGTTCAATGATAACAAAATATCTCATCTCGACGTTTTGATCTAGATCATAAAAGTTAGAAAAGTAATATCGATTTAGGGATAGAACGTCTAGAGAAATTCAAAAATGGCTGTGTACAGTCTCAAGCCATCCCTCGGGGCGTATCTCTCGCCAGGGAGATTTTATTGAAGGGATTTTCGAGAAATTGAAAGGGACACATCGGGCTAGAAATTGTTTAGTTATAATCGAAAGAGCGTATAAAACCATTGGAACCATGTTTCCATGTACAATATTAAAGAAGATACCAGCCACTAAGATTCAGTAATGGTGTGTAATGGACACTACGCGTTAGGTTTTCCCGCGTAGCACTGGGAAGTACCCCTATTGGACGAATCCGTCAGGTGATATTAGGCGTGGATTATAAACGAAATTCTAGATCGAAGTATCCCTTTAAATAAGGCAAAACACGTTGACACTTCTCTTAAGATCAAGTCCTTCAGCGCATTCTGTTTTGAACTGAGTATGAAATGCTCTGAGAACCACTTTTAAATCGATTTATCACGTGCTGAGTGATGGCCGACTAAATTCACAACAAGCCAATAGGCCGAGGCTTAGGTTCGTAACTCGCGCGTATCTATTTTGTTTACACATGCTCGTCTAGGTTTCGGGGGATTGTCAAAATTCATACCCCTTGTTATGAACAAATACAATAGGGACACGGCAGTAGGGGTAAAAGGCTCCCACACACATCAGACCGCTGCTTACCCAATAACCTTTACTCCTCCACCATGTTGACGTAAATGGGATTTTACCCTTCTTAAAGCCCCGCCCTTTTGCTGTTTCCTTATACATTTTGTCTCTCGCTAATGTTAGCTCCCCTTTAGCGTCTCCCTAATCTCGCATTTATAACTGGCCTTACTGAATTATCTAGTTTGGAAATAACCGGAGATGGGCAACGGACCGGGCGTTTAAAAAGAAAGTTAAATTAGACCGTGGGGAAATTGCCAAAACGGATTTGTTACGATCCTGAGCCAAGGAACTTTCTTCCCCAGTATAGTGTAGTCTACCAAATTCAAACCTATCCCCTGAAGGAATTTAATAATTTAAGATAGGGAGATACCAAGTTAGGTTTTAGTTAGAGGTAAATGCAGGAACTGAACGACTTCTCGTTAATAGAATTCCCGCTCGGATTAATTTTTCAAACTGTTAAACTCAACCGGAATTTGCATTGAATTGTAAATGAAAATAACTTTAACAACCCACGCGTTATTGGTATGGACCTTTTCGACGTCCCTTTGCAAAGGGACGTAGAAGGGGGTTGATACAATGCCGTCTTTGAGCACTCTCAAGATACAAAAATACTACAGCGCAGCTAGGCGCTAAGAAGCGAGATGGAAGGCTAGGTTTTACCCCAGTCTCTTCCCCTTTAGTTACGTCGAACTAGTCCCTAGACCTTTTTTATGTGAAAAGGTGGGTTAGGCAAGCCTTGGTATCGGGACGATTTAGAAATACTACGGTGTAGGCGCCAAGAAGCGAGATGGAAGGCAAAAGTTTTACCCCCGTGTCTTTCCCTTTTAGTTACATCGAAATGGTCTATTGCACAATCATATGACTGAATGTTGTCAATGGAGGGAGCCCCTGTTAAGATTATTTGCCCTATTTCCCAGGTCGTCAATTGAGGTTATCTCTAAAAAATACTCAATGCAAAACCTGTTTTAGTCCTTTTTAGAACATTCAGTTAACTGCTGTCTGCCGGTAGAGGGCAAAATACGAATTTTTTAACCTTCTCCCTCTACATTCAGATCCGTCCTTCTACGTGTTAGTCCATGACATAATCTATCTAGCAAATTATTTCTGTCACCCAAGTATATTAAACCGGATGTTAAGTGCGCATCTGTTAATTTTTCACCAATGAAACTTACTGAAGGTCCTTTTGTTGCATACTTGGACAGTCTTAAGTAGTTAATCGCACCTAGAAACCTTTTCTCGTCCAACTAACTAACGAAAATGGATAAAATTCAGAGTACCGGATGAGAACAAAGTTTATTTGTGTTGTATTAAAGGGTTAATATGTAGAAAGGTATATTGCTAAGAGATATAAGGCTATTGTTTAATGGTTTAACTTCAATGTAAGGGTTCACGTTGAGCAAAAGACGAGGCAAAATATATCTTCTCCCGAACGTAGAAAGATAACTGTAGGTAAGTTCTAAAATGAATAGGTATTATTTACTGCGCTATACCCAACGGAGAAGGCATCTAAGAAACTTTATAGGTATAAATTGTACTCATCCCTTTTTGGTTTTAAGGCCTAGAAAGGTTTCAGGGCAGTTTAAAAGAAACTTTATAGGGTCAGGGCTTTGTCGCTTCAGACTTCTTATCGTCACTCTTTTATCAAGATATATGGATTTTAGGCAACGAAACGGTTAAAACCACTTTTGTTTTGGAGTTTAGTCATAAAAATACACATTTAAATAATATCTAATTTATTCCATACACTCATTAGATTTATTTACAAGAAGTTTCTTTGATTTAGGATTTAGTTAAAGAGAATTAAAAATTGAAGTAGATTTACGAATTTAGAAAAAGTTCGTTACTTTCATAAGTTTATATGGTATGTTCTATATATGTGACACATCTCAGCTTCGTAATGCTATATTTTAAATTATATAGAGCTAGTTGTGGTCCTTATCTTAGTGTTTAGTTGGTACTAAGCCTTTGACAGTCCCTCACCACGCGTTTCTGTACAAGAATCTAAGACGTACAACCTACGTCAGTCCAAAAGTAGCTCACAGTAACCAGTGTCAAATTTTAGGGAACATACCTTATAATCTTGCTTTACTCGTAAAAACTAGCATAATTATTAGATATTGTGTTCTAATTGTTCAATAATGGTCTGTTTTACTTTCATTTTCTGGTTTGTTCGAGATATTGTTCTTTATTTTGTTCATGAACTCTGCCATGGTATCGAGAAAGTTCTCGATTGGTTTGCTGTAGACTTTATATTCTAAATAATCGTAATATTCATAATCGTAATCCATGGGTGGATCCATTTTGGGCATTTCTAGGGCCATATTCATTGAAGGGGTTTCGACTGGGTGATTAGCCACGTCCAGAAAAGTTATATCATGATCGGGAAAGGTTCCGATGACCGTTCCGGGTCCGAATGGTCCAGGGCCGTTGCTTTTGAAGGGTGATTTCATTTTGACCCCTTTTAAATTTGAACTAGGTGCCAGTGGTAATTCACTTGGTTTCCCGGATATTACTAAATTTATAGGGATATTTAATTGTAATTTAAAAGACGTTAATATTAAAATTTACCTGGTATTAACAAAAGTAATCCCAATATTGCTTTAACAAACTTTTTCATTGTGAGTTGTAACGCGACATTTTTGGTAATGACATCCCTTTGACGCGGACGGTAGATGCTTTATGGTTTCATCCACGTACCGAGTCGGTTTTAACTGCGAATTATGTTTTGTAGAACGCGTTATAAACACCTGTACACTGCTAAATGTTTATGAAAGTTCCGACTTCCAAGCAGCTGTACTTGACTGTAATTTGGAAATATTTTCGTTTAATCCACGGTTCTTCATTGATGAAAAGTATTAAGTTTTCCTTATTAAAATAAATTATTTTCCACCAGGGCATCAGCGATATCCACCGTTATACCCCAACAACGTTTTAACAAGTTGAGCAAGAATAAGGTCTTCATATAGAAGTTTATTAGGGGGAAAGGATGATTTTATCAACGGTTTATTTGCGCGAAAAGTTTATTTGAAGAATGGTTTTATTTGGCGCGGAAAGATTGTTTAAAGAATGGTTTTATTTGGCACGAGGAGACTATTTAGACAATGGTTTATTTGGCGCGAAAAGACTATTTAGACAATTTTTTATTTTTCCCGTAACAGAAACTATGGTATCAACACGTGTTACCATCTTTGAAAGCGGAGTTGCAGTCACCGGAAGTGTTGGCAGCGGCTTTGCAACCTCTGTTATTTATGATAGAGGAGAGTACGCAGGAGGAGTACCAGACTCTGATTCTTCCAGTCTTCAGGACCGTCTTCGGGATGCCCAAATCGGTGCAGGCCACCGTGGTGCTGCTCGAGAACATGGACACCCTTATGAAGAAGACCCCGAAGAGCGACATCAAAGCCGATGTTCTGCCCATGCTGTACAACGCTTTCGATTCAACCACGCCGCAAATTCAATGCGCCGCCCTTCACGCTGTCGCGCAAATTGCCGACTACTTAGAAGAGACGGCCGTCAGGAAGATGGTTCTACCAAGAACCAAAGCGGCTTTCGAAACCAACTCGGGAATTAAGGTTTGAAAAAACTCTAACCCCATTTATTAATACTTAATGCATGCCTAACCCTTTTTCACGATTTTAATTTGGATTTTTTTCCGTTTGATTCTTTTTCTTTCCCACGTTTTATTTGACCCTTTACCAGAAACACTTTCTGCATTTTTATGTTACGTTAACGCACTATTGGTATGTTGAACCTTTTGAGTTGTTTGAATAGGCGTCTAGATTCTCAGAACTAACTGGAAACCTTCAGATAAATTTCCTGAAGATATCTGTTCTGAGAAACAAGACCAAATTAAGTTTGAAAATAGCAACAATTATTTCAATCATTATCATACATGAGTTTCATTTTAACGACTAATTAAAATTCCAAATTTTTAACTTAACATCCTTAAAAATATTCCATAAACCATTTCATTTTCTTTCCCATTTCGTAAAAATACTTCATCGTCTTCTTCGTGTACTTTTAACTGTGTCTTCACGTAATTTCGTCGTGTCTTGACGTAAATTCGTACGTAATACTCGCTGCTTCATTCTATCGGTGTATCTCTGAACAAATCACGGCAAAATTGGATGTACTCACGCTAAAAAAACTGTGTAAATCACGCTGTCCCACACAATCACCCGTCTATCTCTTGTGTCTATCTTATACTCCTTGACGCGTCCTTCTCACTCACACACTCACACACGCTGGTTGGTCGTCGTCGATAAAAAAAATGCATGAACGGTCGCGTTACGCGGATGTTGGTGCCACCCTCGGTTAACGCTAACCGCAGGAAGATTCCATTGTCCAGGTGCAAGCGAATGCCCTCAGCTGCATCGAGAAAATCATCGACAAGTTGGAGAAAACGGACATTCTCGACGAGGTGCTCCCCATGTTGGGAAAAGCTAGGTTGCAGGATCCAGCGATTCTAATGCCGGTTGTAAGTAAGTACCGCGTCTTGTTATCTTCACCTTTAACCTTTGGTCTAATAGGAAAACAATTTATTTTGTCCATCCAGGAATTTATAAACACATGCTTGGCGACAAACGATACGGTTTGACGGTCAGCATTTTAGCAACGAAAGTGATGCCCGCCCTGATTCCAGTTGTAGTCAGTCCGGGCCTCAAACTCGACCAGTTTAACAGTCTGGTTGAGCTACTGCACGATATGCTAGAACAAGTTTCGAAAAGCCAAAGAAATAAGCTCAAGTTGGAGAAACTATCCATACCTTCTTCCGACAAGTAAGTCTAACTCCTAATTTTGTTAAACAACCATAATTATTTCGGTTGAAAATGTTTCATCGATTTTTCAATAATCGATACGTGCAAAAGAGTCCAACATTTATTTTATCATTTAATGACTAAACTAAGAAACAGATACTTTTGTGTTGAATTTCAATGGAACATTATTAAAGGGGAGGGCTACGAACAATACCTTAATTAACTTATCGAGCAAAGATGCTAAGCCTAATCAGTTGCAAAAAAGAAACAATTTAACGTACGGAAACGTTGTCTTGCCTTCTTTGATTCAATTCACTTCATCGATATCGGGTTCATTAAAACGTCTTTCTTCCTTAGAAGCTTATTCTCCCCCCCCCTCCCCATCTCTCTTCACTCTTCACTCTTTACCATCCATGAACCCATTAGGATTTGAGCTTTGAGAGACAACATCGCGTGTCCTTCCAATCGTCTTTAATGGATGGATGTGTGTGTGTATATAGGGGAGGAAACGTCATTGGAGCTGCTATTGTCGCCAAGTATTTGTTTCTGTTTTTGAAGTATGTTTTGATTATACACTTTTAGGTTACCAGTTCAGCTGCAGTTCAACATCGAAGAACCGACCCCTTATCCTCACCGACCACCTTCTTTGCGGCTCGAATCCAGGAGACAATCCATCAGTATGGACGATGTTGTCAGGAGAACGTGTAATTCTGGTAATTTGTCTTATCATAGACGGACCCCCTCAAGCATCTATTTTTATTTATATTTATTTGGGAGCATCTAAAGATATGGGGCTTCTATTTTTAGTTTTTTTCCTAAAGAATAATCCACGGTTATTTATTTCGTTTAAAAGTTTTTAAACTGAAAATAGTATTAACTTTTTCAATTATTATCTCGACTCTTACTCTCTCCCTCTCTCAACATAAGTTTGTAAAGTGTGACACTGAATCTTTTCTGAGATGTAGTACCTTAGGTTAAATGAAGCCTTGCCAAAATCTCTTTACCGACTAAATGAGGAAGTGAACTGGGTGACGTAGGTGGGACGTCTTTATCTCTTACCGACTATAAGTTTGCAAAATTGCACCAAAGCTGTGGGGAAAATCATACCCAACGCAACACCCTTATGTGTTACTAGTATTAGAAAGAAGTGATATCTAGTTTGTTAGGGAGAAGGTATAAATTCCCCACATGTCCAGCTTCATCTCCAGTCCAAACGTAGGTCCGGAGTTAATCCCCGCCTCAAAATTACAACCAGCATCTCATTGGTTCTTGAAAAGTCACGTCAGCGCGACGCGAATGATGAAAATTACGTATTCTCCGACTGAGGAGAGGCGAAATAACCCGCTTCGTTTACGTCCCCCTTGTATTTTGAAAGGGGGACTGGGACTATGGCATGTGAATACTTAGGCGTCTTATACCTTCTCCCCAATAAACTAGATACCACTTCTTGGTATTAGCAAAGTAAAAGAAGTGTCCAACTCGTAGAATACATCTTTTAAAGTTAACCTGCATTTTCCCCTATTTAATGATTTATAAGGCCTTTGACAGCTCGTCAAAAGAATGCCATAGTTCACTCCACGACCACTTGTCTCTCAGTCAAACTTATGAAACGTATACTTATGTATTAACAACGATATCCTCAAGGCTTTCCCTTGTGTTTTTTAATGTAGAGTAGAAAATTATGCTTTAAAAATTTTGTTCTTGGTTTTATCGATTCTTTGGCGAATTCTATTCATTCTCTTTATCTTTATTTCTTTGGGTTCGCGAAAGTTTACCCTTGTATAAGATACGGGAGTTGATCCCTAGGGCGGCGGGTATTGGTAAAGAGGGGGGTGTGTCGACTAGAGTGCCAGAAGGGAATCCCAGATGAAGAATAATGTGGCAACCAAATCCGGATTACTATAGGCATCCGGCCAGAAAGACGACTGGTTAGATGCGAAAAAGAATTTTCCCTACTTTTATAGCTCCAAGAAATCCCAGAAAGAGTTGGTCGTTGCGACCAAAAAAGAGAAAAGAGTTTCGGGGTCGAGAAAAACTTTGCGGGAATGTCAATAACTCCAACTGATAAAAGAATATGTCTATACTCAAAGATTGATAAAAGTCCAAGTTTACCAAACATTTTTTTGACCGGAGATTGCAACCTCTGAAAACTTTCATGTTTGGTTATTACGGTTTAAAAGCACTATAACAACCACAAGTATGACACTGAAATTTGGGTGTAGTGTTAGAATACCTGGTTTTCTTAAGATGGAACCAAGAAGTGATATCTAGTTTATTAGAAGATATAAATCCGACACATTTTCAGCTTTATCTCCAGTCCAAACGTAGGTCCGGAGTTAATCCCTGCCGCCTCTAAATTACAACCAGCATCTCATTGGTTCTTGAAAACTCACGTCAGCGCGACGAAAATTACTGACGACTGAGGAGAGGCGAAATAGCCTGGCCTCCTTTTTCGTCCCCCCTTGTATTTTGAAGGGGGACTGGGACTATGGCGCGCGAATACTTAGGCATCTCATACCTTCTCCCTAATAAACTAGATATCACTTCTTGATGGAACACTGATTGGTATATGGAAGACAAAGACACTAGATATGGCTCCAAACAATGAATACTTTGGTGTACTGGTAACGTATAAGCCCAATCTAACCTCTTTGGATCCATATAGGCCAACCCATCAATGTTCTGTCTTAATCATATATCTATCACGTGGTACTAGCCCCCCATTTGGTTAATTAAATATGTTTGCGTGAAAAACAGATACACCATGGCATAGGCATAGATGAATTAGGCTTAGTAATAGCCTTCCCCCATTCCGCTTACAATAGAGTGTCGTGAGGGGCGGTGATTTTCAAAACCAAAAAATGATAATCGACATGTTCGGTTTCTTTCCCACCATTTGTCCTGGACCTGGGCACGGCAGCGACGTCGTCCCCCGATTCGAACCTGTTAAGGGTTCAAGCGGCTCTTCCCGGAAGACGTCACTCGGACAATACCATCCAACCGCCGAGGATCTTGATTGCTCCCAGCAGTCCCGATGGAAGTATGAGCAGGAATCCCAGTATGGGAAACTTACCAACGCGAAGACATTCTTCCGTTGGTATTCAAGGGGATAGGTTCATCAACTTTGCTACGCCCAAGGTGATCAAACAGTCTAATCTAACAAGGAATCTTGATTTAAAACGGTGTTTTTCTCTTGTTGCAGACTGTTAACTTCATGGTGAAAAGTCCGAGAAGCAGAGACGTTAGTCCGAGGGTAAGTGTTAAATAAATTGTTATGATCCAAGTGATCTTATTATTCATTTCCTTTTTTGTTTTTGGTTTTTGCTCAGAACTCGACGACAAACTTGGGTAATTTGGGTTCGGAGTTATTTTCGGCCAGTACTCGTTCGAATATGAGACGTTATTCGGCAGCCGCTATTGTCGGAGTACAAAACCCAGCCAATCAAGCATCCAATTTCTTACAAAGCATCGGATCAGGAGTCGTAAGTAAAGACTTTCCTAAAGAGTTAGTTCCATCAACTAAACGTGTTCGGTTTGGGGCGCTACTATTCCTTTAACCATGGCCCTACAGTGCAGTATGGGCTTTTAAAAGTGTCCTGAACCATCTTCGTTTAAAAGTATCTCCAGGAACAGAATAGATCTATGGCCAAGTGTAATTGTCTTCCTTGTCATAGTCGGGTTTACTGACAGTGGGCAGTGGTACTTTTTTTCGGGCAAATTCACCCCACTATCATAAATACATCGTCAAAAGCATAGATCTTATTAATTCAATAGTGTATGGGGAAACGAAATGCACTTGAGGAGCCAAGATAAATTAGGGTCATTTGAAACTTAATTGCAAATCACTGTATACAGCTAAGCTCGCAAGAGGAACGCATTATTATGTTACTAGACAATAGAGTAGTGGCGGTAGAGAGGGGTGTAGACTGTGTACCCCTCCATCTGGGCGCGTTTTTGTAAGAGGGGATACTGCACGCTCCCAGAAGGGGGATGACACTGAGCTAAGAGATAGAAGGGTATGACGTTTGCATACGTAGAACTGCCATTACTCTATAGGATAAGGACATATCAAATCAGGTCTGAACAGCCTCTTTAACTTGTGACAGACTTATATGATAGACCCAAAATTGGAACGGTACGCGAGCCGGGGTGGGAGGTAGTAAATGTAATGGATTCCACTAAGGTCACTTAGAAAAGGAAAATTACTTGTTTGCTCGTAAGAAATATCCTTTCGAACCAAACCATAAGTATATAAGATACGTTCCATAAGTATGACACATATTATACTGCGTAATGCTAGAGACTTACAGCTCGAGCTAGTTCAAGAACGACAAGCGAGAATTGACTACACTCTTCGGTTTTGCAGGACTTCCATCTAGTCCTATTTAGTCTGTACTAAAGCCTCACCAGGCGTCGCTTTACGAAGTGATATCTAGTTTTTTGAAAGAAGGTATAAGATGCCTAAGTATTCGCTCGCCATAGTCCCAGTCCCCCTTTCAAAATACAAGGGGGGGGACGTAAAAGGAGGCCGGGCTATTTCGCCTCTCCTCAGTCGGAAAATACGTACCAAGAACCAATAAGATGCTGGTTGTAATTTAGAGGCGGGGATTAACTCCGGACCTACGTTTGGACTGGAGATAAAGCTGGAAATGTGGCGAATTTATACCTTCTCCGCACATACCTTATGAACTTATGGAACATATCTTATGAACTTATGACCGTACTTATACCTTAAGCCTAACCAGTCCTGACCTCTAACCCTAAGACTCTGCTCAATCTCCCGTTACAGACGCAACTATTTACGTCGAAATAATTAGGCCAACGAAGAGAAAGTCGCTAAATGGGGGTAAAACAGGAAGGAGTTCGTATTTCTATTGAAAGATGAGATACGAAATATACCGGGGAGGGGGGTCAAGAAAAATATATAATGGCAAGAAAGAAGATGGTGGTTTTTCTTTCCCTAAAAGAAACGTCATCTTTAACGGCAAAACACAAAATATTGATGCAATTAAACTTTTCTATATTAATTAAAAAAACCAAAAACAAAGGGTGTTTTTTTCTCAAGATGAAAATGAAGAAAAGTAGAAGATAAATATTAATTATGGCTAATTGTCATTTAAATATAATTATTGAGGTATATAATAAATTGAAAGGTTTTTGAACCATATTTTCCAATAAATTTACCGCTATATACCTATCTTATATGGTTTTAAGTATTTGTAAATTTAGCCCCGATATTTAAATAATTCCCTCGTTCAAGTTAAATTAACACCAAAAAAAAGCTCATTGGAAATGGCGTGATATTTAAATAAAATCTAAAGTAAATTATAGGTAGGCCTCGTAAAATCGAATTATCTATTAAGATATTAAAATAATTAAAAAAAATTGAAGAAATAAGAATAAAGTTGAATTTTAACTGTTAAATTTTAAAGGATAACTAAATTAAAGAAACGAAAAGTAATTAAAAAATTATTACAAGTTAATAAATGAAATAAAATGATGTTAATGTTTAAAAAAAAATTTTTTTTTCGGAACTAAGCTAATGAGAGAAAAATTTTGTTGACAATCCTCGGAGGAAATGAAACCTTAGTGGCCCTATAGCTATTTAGTCAAAAATTATTTGAAATAATAAATATATATTTAAAGAAATGTAAATTTTTTTTATGTAAAATCTTATTAATAATGAAAATTATTTAACCGAGGGTGAATATTTGAAAATAATAAATGTTCCACTCCCGAAAAGAAACGTTTAAAAAAAATTAAATAGGAAATTAAGAACTTTTCGTTTCCTAATTACGTATTAAAAAAATTCAAATACCTTTATAAAGACGAGGCGAAAAAATTAATGGTTTCGATTAAAATTCAACCCGTCAACGATTATAAATGAAGGTAACCAACAAAGGCACTGAATTTATGGCGGAGTTGATGATATATAAATACAAAGGAATTGTACATAATAAAATTTTCTTGTTGTGTTCTACCTAAATTATTGTTGCCCCCTTCTTGACAAGTAGATTAGAAAAATGTGAAAATGACAACCCGTGATAATATGGTTCGCGAAGTACGTTACTAATTTAGCCAATGTAATATTGAGAGAGGTAAAGTTTTATGATGTAGAATAGTAATATGCTTTTTTGAAAGGAATCCTACGAACCATAATACGTCCTAGTAACTAGGTAGGGGTAAAGTGAAGGAGGCAGGTATTTGGAGGTTTTAAAACAACATTTAAGTCTGCAGCGATAAGTAATTGTATACCAAAACATTGTAGGCATAGTGAATTACACGTGTAAAGCCGTTTTCAAACGATGCACATTTTGATTGAATTATACGCGTAAACTAGAGTTGATTACCGTAGTTGGGTCGTATGAATAGTAGTTGGATCACCAAACTGAGAATTGATCACATACCAATCTTTGTCTGACTTGACTTTTTACCCATCGAGCCTAGTCAAAAGTTGTATCGTTTGAAAAGGACTTAAGACGGGTATAAGTGTATATAATGGAATGTCAGGTAATTACGTTTTCATTTTAGAGTGCGTGGAAGAAGGAAGATGAAAAGCATGTGGGATATGCAAAATGAAGCCCCATATAAGTTTGTCCTACAAAATTGTATTTATTTACGTACATTAGAGTAAAAGAAGAATGAGGTAGAACTGCAGGGACAAAGAGAAATATAATTGACATATGGCGATAATTTTACAGGTATGTTTTTGGTCAAGACTTTTTTAAACTTCTGCGTTTGTATATGCCGAAGTTTTTTTATTTCATAGGTAACGGCAAGCAGTAGACCTAAGAATATACTTGGATATTATGGACTAAAGCGATTTGATGTACCTATTCTCACGCGGCATAGTATTTCAATGATAGTTACTTTCTATTTTTCAAATAATATATTTTTTATAATGTTGTCTTCAAAAGTGAAAATTTGTACAGCTGCCATTTCAGGCAATTAATTATTTATTATCGTTCAGACTTTCCCGTCTTTGTCTACAATGACAGTTTTTATTAACATACAACAGAATTGAATAAGAGTAAGGTAGTACTGGAGAAAAGGTAATATAACCCACTTGCTACATTTTTTCTCAAATTTTATAGGTATGACATTAGTTTAGCGTTTGTAGAGTTTGGTGTATTGAAATTGGATATTTTTCCATGACATAGTGAGTGGTGTGGGATCAGAAAAGCGGTAAGCCTAGTAATGTATTTGTAAATTTCGCGGTATACTGCATAGGTTCCTTCCGACGAACAGGTGATGTTGCGGTAAGACCGAGTGAAGATCCGGAATTGTTCTTGTTGCGCGGAAACTTAGTTACTCGTATTGGGAGAGCTTAAATCGCTTTCGAACCCGACTGAAAAAGTCCGAAAGTTTTTAGATAGAACTTTGAAGATGTTCGTTCGACACGCGCGGATTTAAAATGAGGATAGTATAACCAACAACGACTTGAGTTAAGTTAACAAAAACAATATCTTTAATAGTAGCTTAAAGAAGTCAGTTCGGAGTTACAATTTAGATATTTATCCATAAAGCGGACTCGCAGACGAATCCCTAACTTATTAGGCTGAATAAAATATTGTTAAAAGTCCGAGTTACAATTTAGATTTTTATCCATAAAGCGGACTCGCAGACGAATCCCTAACTTCCTAGGTTGAATAAAATATTGCGACTAAAATTTTAAGATAATCGTTTCAAGAGGTAAACAATTAAGAGTTCAAAGATCAATTTTATGATTGGCCAAATAACGATAAAAAAAGGTTTCTAAGAAGGATTGACATGAGTATCTTTTTTTTATACAGTATTTTAAACAGGGTCGCTTACAAGTTTAATTTAAAAAAAGAGAAAACTAGATTTCTGATTTAACATAAGCTCCCCCCCTTGAACATTTAATGTTCAAGAAAGAATTTTAAATTAGAGGAGGCTTAAAACTATACGCTTTTTGTATAAGATTAATAGCGTAATCACAATTGGAATCAGTAGCTAATCCTTTTATAGCCGTAGCGAAATCTACCTTTAGATTAGACTTAAAATAGTTAAACTTATCTGACCTTAAATCAGTTCTGTCAGGGACGCCGTTGCAAAATTATGTCCAGAAGTTAAGCCAGTTAGATATATCCCTTTGAAACGTCTCACATAAAGTTCCCGCGAGGCCAACACACCTCCCGTACTTCCAGCTTGCGAACAGTTTTCATCTTGTGGATTAGGTTGAAGCGAGAGTCCATCCATCGGTGGGAGTCCTAGGTTCATTAACGCTAATGACATTGACCCAGCTGGATTTTCTCGTAGATTTTGAACTAAAGAAGTTCCTAGTTGTTCAAGACAATCGTGTAGTCGCTGCGTGGCTCCACGAACCTCGATGATTTTGTCATTGAACTTAACACAGGTCTCGAACTCCCTTTCCTCTTCTTCAGGGCTATCGATGAGACGCTCCACGGTAGCGTTTAGTAAGATCAGTTTCTCCTCCTTATTGTTGAGAAGTAGAATGCCATTTTGAAGGTGATCGAGACAAGAGTTTCCATCATCTATTTCTTTCCGAAGCGCAGAAATAGTCTTCATAACTGAAGCTCGCAATGGCTTACGTTTTCTTATTGTTTTTGTAAGTTCTCTGGCGGCAAAGTCCAGATCTTGTAGTTGTTGTAGACCCTCCAAGGTATTAAGGTTAAATCGGCGTATCCTCCCGGGTTTCGGCACCAAAATGTTGCGCGGAAACTTAGTTACTCGTATTGGGAGAGCTTAAATCGCTTTCGAACCCGACTGAAAAAGTCCGAAAGTTTTTAGATAGAACTTTGAAGATGTTCGTTCGACACGCGCGGATTTAAAATGAGGATAGTATAACCAACAACGACTTGAGTTAAGTTAACAAAAACAATATCTTTAATAGTAGCTTAAAGAAGTCAGTTCGGAGTTACAATTTAGATATTTATCCATAAAGCGGACTCGCAGACGAATCCCTAACTTATTAGGCTGAATAAAATATTGTTAAAAGTCCGAGTTACAATTTAGATTTTTATCCATAAAGCGGACTCGCAGACGAATCCCTAACTTCCTAGGTTGAATAAAATATTGCGACTAAAATTTTAAGATAATCGTTTCAAGAGGTAAACAATTAAGAGTTCAAAGATCAATTTTATGATTGGCCAAATAACGATAAAAAAAGGTTTCTAAGAAGGATTGACATGAGTATCTTTTTTTTATACAGTATTTTAAACAGGGTCGCTTACAAGTTTAATTTAAAAAAAGAGAAAACGAGATTTCTGATTTAACAGTTCTAAGTAGTCCGAGATGACTGTAGTCAACGATGATAGAAATGAACTTGGGTTGAAGCGTTATTTTAAGTACGTGGCAAACGCATGGCGAGGATGTTGGTGCAACGTTGAGGTGAGTTAATGGCGTTAGTTGAGGAACTACTAATCCAAGGCCAGACGTTAATCGGGTAGAATGACGGTCTTTGCTTGAGGGATCTAGCAATCCAAGGCGAGGCGTTAGTCGGGTAGAATGACAGTCGTTCGCTGAGGGATCTAGCATCTCAAGGCCAGGCGTTAGTCGGGTAGAATGTCAGTCGTTCGCTGAGGGATCTAGCAATCCAAGACCAGGCGTTAGTCGGGTAGAATGACAGTCGTTCGGGGATTCGCTTGGGACCACGTCTCGCGGTTGTCCTAGTAATGTACTTGTAGCTTGAGTAGATCCATTCCGACGAACAATGTGCGGTTGAGCTAAGAAAAAGTTAGGAATCCGAATTAAAATCGTCGGAGATATTGTTGATTTTTGCAGGGTGATAAAAATGAACGTGGGTTGAAGAAGGAGAAAAGAAATGGGGCGTAGGTTAGGTAAGGGTTAGTTACTTGTAATTAGCGCAACGTTGAGTAGAGTTAATGGCGTTACTCGAGTAGAATGAGTGGTTTTGTTGATGGAATTAGCTATCCGAGGTCAGGCGGTAGTTGAGTAGCGTGACAATCGTTCGTTGAGGGAACTTGCAGTCCGAGATGAGGGAAAGTTAAATTGATTGGAAGACTGGCAATAGTTGAGTAGCGTGACAATCGTTCGTTGAGGGAACTTGCAATCCGAGATGAGGGAACGTTAAGTTGAATGGAAGACTGGCTAAGTGAGAGTCCGAAGGCGAAGTCAGGAGCAATTCCAGATTAAATGCAGCGTAAGTTCAAGAGTTGTTGAAGCCTTGAAGACAAAACGAATGAGTGATTAGAGAGGGGAAAATGCTAGGTATTTATATGATTTATAATTTTTTTATCTTTGAGAAGAAATAGAGATAATGGCGTAAATTTATCTTGAAATAGGAATTAAAATTATGTCGAAAAAATAAAAAATTTTTTGCCACGTGTAGATAGCAGAGACGCCCCGTTGAAATTTAGTATAAAATAGGGAAGTTTTTCGCTGCGGTCTCGTTGCTGAAATAATCAGTGAAGGGGAAACTCTGCCCGATTAAAGGTAAGCCTCGTTCACCGGCTATTTAGGCCGGTTTTTATTTTGTCGAAATGATAGTATTATCGTTAAGGAATTTAGCTTGAGTAATATCATTAAAAGCAAATGAAATTAAAATGATTGTTGAGTTATTTCTATGGAAAGTAGATGATTTTGTTAGCAAGTTGTTGATTTGGTAATAATGGTATTAAACACTAATTACGTAGCGTTGTTGATGGTCAATGTAGGAAGTGTAGTGGCTATTGAATCGAAGGCGATTGAAAGTTTAATTATGTGATGGTAAATGATATTTAAAACGCAACGCTATGATAATTTGGTGTGGCAGTCCAATAGTTAAAAATGTGCATTTAACTAACTGAGAATTTATTTAATTTGAAATTGGCGATTGTGGACGACCCGGATCGACGGTCATCGTAGTGGATCAACATGGTTCAACGTATCGCCGTCAACATAGTGGATCAACATGGGTCAACGTATCGTCGTCATCATAGTGGATCAACATGGGTCAACGTATCGCCGTCAACATAGTGGATCAACATGGGTCAACGTATCGCCATCATCATAGTGGATCAACAGAGGTCAACTATCTTCAGCATCTAGATCATCGTAATTGAGGTTGTGAAATTGAATTTTGGTTTGGGAAAAGTGTGAATATTTTGGTTCGGGAAAAGTGTGAATATTTTGGTTCGGGAAAAGTGTGAAAATTTTGGAATTGGGTTAGCTCCGTGTCCAAGCCGTAGGAAATAGAATGTTTATTGTTTTACGCGAGTTAGGCTAGGGTATAGCTTAACGAGATAGCGACACTATTAATATTTGGCAAGAAGCTCTTGTCTTGTGATCACAGTTATCACTGGCGCAATAGGCGCATTTTTTCTATTAGTAGAAATCTAGAAATAGTTAATTAGGAAGGAATGGCTGTTAGTAAGCGGGATACGGTATAGACTAATTAGTTTCGTATGAGTAGGGCCCAGTTGGTTTCTCGCGCTATAGAAGCCTGTCCAAATTGCCTTTCAAATGCGATATAACGCGTTCTGAGGCCAAGTTCAGTTGGCATAACTTTATACCTTAAAGGGAGGGTGAACTAGAAAATGAGTGATTTTTTTTATTGATTCTTCTACAAATTACAAGACCAGTCTGCATAGTGAAACATTCAGGAAATACTTCGGAATGATTTTAAAATTAAAATTAGGTTCAGATTTTAAGGATGATTTTAAATAAGGACCTCCGACCATTCGCGTAACGCCCTGCCTTTTTATTAACAAAATTCTCGTGGCACGTTCCATGACTCCATGTGGAATGAAATTTATCACGAGATTTGATAAAATTTGCGCCCGACGTGACAATCGTGGCGCGAGACATGGAATGTGCCACGAGAATTTTGTTAATAAAAAGGCAAGGCGTTACGCGATTGGTCAGATGGGCTTACTTGAAAATATCCTTAAAATCTGAACCTAATTTGAATTATAAAATCATTCGGAGGTATTTCCCAAATGTTTCACTATGAAGATTGGTCTTATAATTAGTAGAAGAATCTATAAAAAAATCACTTGATTTTCTACTTCACCCTCCCTTTAGAAGAGCGGTCCATTCCTAAAAATTAAAGGATGAATATTAGAATTAGAATAAATGATCTCTTATTACAAAAAAATTAGCATTTATTTAGTTTTAAAAATAATCAAGGACTACTGTGCCGGCATTGGTTAAGTGTCGTCTGCTAAACCGAACCTCTTACCCCCCTACGTTAGGCTAAGGTGAATCAGATTGTGAGAATTCAAGGAATGCCGTAGGGGTGAAAGGTTCGGTGTAGCGTATGGTACTAAACTAAAGGCAGGACAGTAGTGCTCGTTTTTAGAGTAATAAAACCACTTTTTTCTTCTTTTTTTTTGTGATAAGAGGTCGTTTATTTATTTAAATATATTTTCTTTATTATTTGGAAATTGGGCGTTATTTTAAGGTATAATGTTATGTTATATAAAGTTTCACTTCATTGGGGAAAAATCAGTTAGCTTTTCACATGGCGGTGCCCTAATTGTGAGAATATTTATTTAAATGTTTGAGAATTGTAATGAAATGTGCGAAGTTTAATTTTAATAATGGTTTTATGTTATAAAAATGAAAGAGAAAGTAGCCATAATTAGTTAGGAAGTCATGAAGAGGTGTATTTATATTTTTGTTTCGGTTGGACTTGGTCGAATCTGTTGATGTTATTGACGGTATATTGAAGAGCTTTAAAATATCGTGCCATGTTTGAAATTTTTAAAAGTACTTGTATTAAAATTTTGGTTGCGCATTATCACAACGTATTTAGTAATGTAGGGAATCTTTAGGAAAAGAAGTAATGGTTTTTAAAGTTTACACGATAATTTAAAACACTTCAATATACCTATGACTATAATTTTCAAAGATTCGAATGAGCGAAACTGAAATAAAGTTGATTGATACCGTTTGAAGACTAAGCCACTTTAATTATGGTAATTTTCGTTTCAATTAATTGTCAAGAAAAGTTTGAAAGGAAATATTTTATATAAATGGGACATCTTATTTTCCACATGTCATTACAATTTGAAGAGATTTGAAGGAATATTTTCACAGTTTGTGGCGTGGGTTATTTGTGAATTGAACGTAGCTTTAGCCTGGGTTGGTTCTAAATTGAACGTAGCTTTAGCCTGGGTTGGTTCTAAATTGAACGTAGCTTTAGCCTGGGTTGGTTCTAAATTGAACGTAGCTTTGGCCTGGGTTGGTTCTAAATTGAACGTAGCTTTGGCCTGGGTTGGTTCTAAATTGAACGTAGCTTTGGCCTGGGTTGGTTGTCAATGTAACGTGTAGCTTTGGCTTGGGTTGGTTCTCAATGTAACGTGTAGGTTTGGCCTGGGTTGGTTCTCAATGTAACATGTAGCTTTGGCCTGGGTTGGTTCTCAATGTAACGTGTAGCTTTGGCCTGGGTTGGTTCTCAATGTAACGTGTAGCTTTGGCCTGGGTTGGTTCTCAATTGAACGTGTAGCTTTGGAATTATGAATTTTCGGAGTGGGATGGGTGGTTATAGACATTGTAGGCGGTGTGACTTATTTAAATTAATAAAACATTTAACTATGTGTCGCTATCTTGTGAGGTTATGAAGTCCCCTCTACCTATGCAGGAGATCACGTTAATACGATATTAAGTTAGTGATATATCCAATCCGAAGATTGTAGTGAAGTGGTTATTTTTAATGGTAACGGAAAAGTGGTGCTTTCCGAAAAAGGTATAAAATTTGAGAAGTCAAATTTAAGTTTATGGAGTAGGTAATGACCTCTTGGAAGTAATTTTACGTATGGATGAAATGAAGTGGCGTAAGTGTTGAATGTGGAAGATGTCCAATATATGACGTTAGACGAAGGGTGGTGTCGCTCATTTTTAATCAGTTTAGGTTAGGAGGCATTAGTACGCTTTACTGGTAAATATGGCGACTAAGTCTCGTACGATTTATTAGGGCAAGCGAACCGCTAAAGTGGGAATAATGAGATTCCCTTTTTGGCGGTTGCGTTTATTAGTAATTGTAGTTAAAGCGATGGCACCCTTCATTTTATGCTTAGTATTGAATGGAGATTTTTGCAATAGAAGCTAATGATATCTTATAATTTCACGGAAATTATGTTGTGAACGTTTTAGTGGGCTTAAATGTAGTAGAGTTTGACGTCATAATATTGGACAAATAATTTTATGCTATTATTATGCTTAATTTTATGCTTAATTTCTAGCTAGGGATTTGAGTACATTGTTATTAATTCCAAAAGAGTAATTTTTTAATCGCGTACCTTGAAGGTGTGTCCATTAAAAGACAAAGAATAATATTTAGCGTAAATTTAAGAACTTTTGGAATTAATCGTTAGGCAATAGACATACCAAATATGTGAAGCTATTTTAATTTTTTTTTACCAAAGTTGAAAAATAAAAACTTTGGTTAGGCCATTGTTTTTTTTATTTTTTTTTCTGTTGTTTGAGTTGCTTATATTTTAGAGTAAGGCTTAGGTTTTTAGTTATTTTAATATTGAAATGGAATTTGAAGATAGATTAATTGTAGTATATTTTATTTAAGGAAAGTTGAACATGTGTGTAATTGATTTTGTATGATTGAAATGAATGAAAGGAATTATTTAATGAATATTTAATTCATAACGATTGTTAATTACTAAGAGGTCATTGTTATTGAAGTCGGTGTAGAATTGTAGATGCAAGACCCTAAAACCCCTAGAAAATGAAATGAAAATGAAAGTCCAATGAAAGATATAGAATATGATAGTAAATTTAAAGAAAAATTGCAATGGCAATTAATGAATTCGAAATTTGAAAGTGAAAGAAAAACGTAATGATGGTAATTTTTGGAAAGTAATGGTTTGAAGTAGAAGCGAAATAGTTAATCGAAATGGTAATTAATTAATGAAAGAAATGAATTAAGAGTAGAAGTCGTATACTTTAGTTAATTTGAAATGAATAACGAATGGTTTAAATAAACCTGAAAGAATAATGGAATGAATCGAAGTAAAGAATGGACTTTCATCGCGTTGCTTGGACACGTTTTTTAGGGAGGTGTATTAGAAACGTTACTCTTTTAAAGCACGTTAAGTAGTTTGTACTGGTTTTTGAAACGCGTCAGTGGTAAGGTTGTTAGGTTTGTCCACGTTGGCGCATTATGAGTGCGAAGCCATTAGATTTATATATAGCCTTGTATTTATTGGCAATTGGATGAAGTGGACAATGTGATTTTACGGCCATGATTTAAGTGGACAATGTGATTTTACGGCCATGATTTAAGTGGACAATGTGATTTTACGGCCATGATTTAAGTGGACAATGTGATTTTACGGCCATGATTTAAGTGGACAATGTGATTTTACGGCCATGATTTAAGTGGACAATGTGATTTTACGGCCATGATTTAAGTGGACAATATGATTTTACGGCCATGATTTAAGTGGACAATATGATTTTACGGCCATGATTTAAGTGGACAATGTGATTTTACGGCCATGTACTGATTCAACCGGCCCTGTTCCAACCGGCCCTGTTCCAACCGGCCCTGTTCCAACCGGCCCTGTTCCAACCGGCCCTGTTCCAACCGGCCCTGTTCCAACCGGCCCTGTTCCAACCGGCCCTGTCTCAACCGGCCCTGTCTCAACCGGCCCTGTCTCAACCGGCTCTGTTTCAACCGGCTCTGTTTCAACCGGCTCTGTTTCAACCGGCCCTGTCTCAACCGGCTCTGTTTCAACCGGCTCTGTTTCAACCGGCTCTGTTTCAACCGGCTCTGTTTCAACCGGCTCTGTTTCAACCGGCTCTGTTTCAACCGGCTCTGTTTCAACCGGCTCTGTTTCAACCGGCTCTGTTTCAACCGGCTCTGTTTCAACCGGCTCTGTTTCAACCGGCTCTGTTTCAACCGGCTCTGTTTCAACCGGCTCTGTTTCAACCGGCTCTGTTTCAACCGGCTCTGTTTCAACCGGCTCTGTTTCAACCGGCTCTGTTTCAACCGGCTCTTTTTTAACCGGCTCTGTTTTAACCGGCTCTGTTTTAACCGGCTCTGTTTTAACCGGCTCTGTTTTAACCGGCTCTGTTTTAACCGGCTCTGTTTTAACCGGCTCTGTTTTAACCGGTTCTGTTTTAACCGGTTCTGATTTAAGCGGCCATGATTTAAGCGGCCATGATTTAAGCGGCCATGATTTAAGCGGCCATGATTTAAGCGGCCATGATTTAAGCGGCCATGATTTAAGCGGCCATTTTGGAAGCGTTTTTTGTTGCCTGTTAGAGGCGTAACGCTGTGTTATTATAGGGAATGCAAAAACCAGTACTTATTATTTGGCGTAGCAGGTTTATATTTAAAAATAGGAGCATGTCATACAAAAGTTTATAGTAAAGTTAGGTAACTCTCTTATCGTGGTGAAATCCACAAATTGCGTAGGGAAAGTCAAAGTTGGCTTCGTTTTTAGTTTTAATTGAAGTAGGTGATCATGTTAGAGACAAAATATGCAAATTCAGAGTTGAAGGGTGATTATATTTCGTATGAAATGTTTGTGTTGCAAAAGGCTCTTTGCCCATGATTGGGGGAAGAACGGAATGGAGTTGTTGGTGAATTTATTTGTGTTTGTTGGTGGTTAAGGAGGGGTTTTGATGGCCGGGTTTGCGAACAGTGAGGAGGCTGTACTTGGTTTTTCTATTCGAAAGAGCGCAATAAGTAATGCGAAATGGAAATTGAAATGAATAAATCATTAGGTAAATTAGTCAATGCGGGTAGTTATTAGACAATTTGCGTGTAGTATTTCGTTAATTTGAAGCTATTAGTTTTGAAGGCATTTTAGATTTGAAGCTATTAGTTTTGAAGGCATTTTAGATTTGAAGCTATTAGTTTTGAAGGCATTTTAGATTTGAAGCTATTAGTTTTGAAGGCATTTTAGATTTGAAGCTATTAGTTTTGAAGGCATTTTAGATTTGAAGCTATTAGTTTTGAAGGCATTTTAGATTTGAAGCTATTAGTTTTGAAGGCATTTTAGATTTGAAGCTATTAGTTTTGAAGGCATTTTAGATTTGAAGCTATTAGTTTTGAAGGCATTTTAGATTTGAAGCTATTAGTTTTGAAGGCATTTTAGATTTGAAGCTATTAGTTTTGAAGGCATTTTAGATTTGAAGCTATTAGTTTTGAAGGCATTTTAGATTTGAAGCTATTAGTTTTGAAGGCATTTTAGATTTGAATGTTAGTTTTGAAGGCATTTTAGATTTGAATGTTAGTTTTGAAGGCATTTTAGATTTGAATGTTAGTTTTGAAGGCATTTTAGCGGTATAGTGGCAGTTGATTAGTACGTTGGTTATAATTAGGTTTAATTTTTAATGATTTTATATGCGCTGTTAAGTTGCGTTCATTTCGAATAGAAAAATATGTTTCGGTGGGTGTATGTAAGGTGGTTTGAGACGGTTTGTAGCAAAGCAGAATAGTTATGGAAAGCGAAAAGTACACTTTATGAAGAATTGCTAGGGTGTGGGTGTAGACCATAGGGGCGCGGTCGGAAGCGAGGAAGCCTCGGCCCAAGGGCCTGGAGGGAGTCAGTAACGAGGGAAGAGTTAATTGAGGTGATTGGTTTATTGTAAGTAGTACAAGACATTGCCGTTGAAAGAGGTAATTTTTGGTACTGGAGGGAGCATATGTGTAGGTTATCACGCTCTTGGGGTTTTTTTTCCCGTGTCACGGTCGGACAGTATTGACGGATGGAGTAGGTTTATATTATATTAGGCGGCACGAGCAATGTGAAGAAAGTGTACTTTTCTTACGTGTATAATTTTGGTAGAAGTTTGTTTATGATTGTCGAGAAATGGTATATGCAGCGGGTTACGTTGTATGTCTGTTTGAATGGAATGTAGCGTATTTGAGAGGTGTATTTGTAGATTGCCAAACACTGCTTATTTTGGAGTAATACTTGTTAGTTTGAGGGCGTATGTTGTGTTATTAAATACTGGGTATGTTAGGTAGATATATATTGCGTGTTATAGATTGAAAATGGGACAGACCCCTGTTATTATTATGCAAGGTTAGGTATGATGGGGAATAGAGCCTTGGCTAATTATGATGAGATAGGTTAGGTATGGTGGGGAATAGAGCCTTGGTTGTTTGTAATAGGTTAGGTATGATGGGGAATGGAGCCATGGTTGTTTGTAATAGGTTAGGTATGATGGGGAATAGAGCCATGGTTATTTCTTATAGGTTAGGTATGATGGGGAATAGAGCCATGCTTGTTTATAATAGGTTAGCTATGATGGAGAATAGAAGCATGGTTGTTTTATAATAGGTTAGCTATGATGGAGAATAGAAGCATGGTTGTTTTATTATAGGTTAGTTATGATGGGAATAGAACCTTATTATTTAATATAATGTATATTTGGGTTAGGCATGAAGGTATTGTAGTTTAGGTAGCAAGGTGTTACGAACGGGGTATAGGTTAAGTAGCTTAGTGTTATGCCCAAAGAGTATGTAGGTAATTTATTGATTGGGCGGCTGTTGTGGATATTTTTTTGGCAAACATAGGTTTGAAGGTCTTGGAACAATGAATGGCAGTGTTTTGGTTAGTAGTGAATGGATTTAGGGGTAGTGGTCTTTAGGAAGGACGAGGGTATTTGTAGCGTTAATATAAGCGTTGTAATAAGGGAATAAGTAATTTTGTTTGGTCCTGTTGTGTCTGTGGTAGTGGTTAAGTGTTTTTATTGAAGAGTAATGGTTGGAGTGTGGTGTTTGAAGAGGTCGAATTTGCATATTAAGTCTATTTGTAGGGTAGTTAATGTAGGAGTTTATTGTGAAACAATTTATTTATATATTTATTATTATTATGAATATTATTATAAAATGTTTAATATACACAGAAGTGTTGTAGTTAAGACAATGGTTTAACAAATGAAAGTGATTTAAATTGTGGATTGAACACGAGAGAGAGTTTTCCGCGAAATATTTTATACGCAAGAGTAACGTTTCTGGCGATGAAGGAGACCTATACAATGTTGTCGGTATATGACTGAATTCAAATGTTGTTAGGGTATGATGTTTTTAGAGATGTTAATTTTTGACGCAACCATAATAACGAGTAATATGGAGGAAGTATAGTTGAAGTGGTGAAAGTAATAAAGCATAAGAGATAGTATTGGAAAAGAAATGGTAGTTTGTTAAATGGAGTCAAGTTTGGTAGAACTGCAATGTTATTTGAGTATGGTGATCGATTAATACACGAATGCTTCTTGGGGTGTCTTGTTGAAGGATTGTAGTAGGGGATAGTTGTTAGGAAAGAAAGAGGTTGTTTAGCGGAGTTTTCGATGATAGAGTTTAGCCGGGGTCTCTCGATGATAGTTTAGCCGGGGTCTCTCGATGATAGTTTAGCCGGGGTCTCTCGATGATAGTTTAGCCGGGGTCTCTCGATGATAGAGTTTAGCCGGGGTCTCTCGATGATAGTTTAGCCGGGGTCTCTCGATGATAGTTTAGCCGGGGTCTCTCGATGATAGAGTTTAGCCGGGGTCTCTCGATGATAGAGTTTAGCCGGGGTCTCTCGATGATAGAGTTTAGCCGGGGTCTCTCGATGATAGAGTTTAGCCGGGGTCTCTCGATGATAGAGTTTAGCCGGGGTCTCTCGATGATAGAGTTTAGCCGGGGTCTCTCGATGATAGAGTTTAGCCGGGGTCTCTCGATGATAGAGTTTAGCCGGGGTCTCTCGATGATAGAGTTTAGCCGGGGTCTCTCGATGATAGAGTTTAGCCGGGGTCTCTCGATGATAGAGTTTAGCCGGGGTCTCTCGATGATAGAGTTTAGCCGGGGTCTCTCGATGATAGAGTTTAGCCGGGGTCTCTCGATGATAGAGTTTAGCCGGGGTCTCTCGATGATAGAGATGGGCGAGAGTATTTAGGTTGGTGGAAGTTCTTTGAGATAAGTAGTGGTAGGGTTAGCGAGGATGGAATTTAGTGTTGGGTGAGAAAAGTTAATGTTTTATAGGTGTTAACGGAAGTCGTAGATGGGCACAGTTAGCAAGGGTTATTATGGTGAAGTAATTGAAGAAGCATTCGTGTAATAATTGGTTCCCTTGGTGTTTAGAATAAAGTGTGTTGAATAGAAACATTGCGAAAACCGTTGTCGAGGTAGTTTGAAACTTTAGTTAATTAATTTAAAAGTCAAAGAATACGTATTTTATTATGGTTTGCGTTTTAAAAGTTGCGTCTCTTGTTAAGGACCTTTGTTAGAAGGAATTTCAGTCATGATACTTGCGCATTGTAGTTTAAACGTTGATGGTGTTATTTTACGAGGAATAGTCGAATGTCTTTGCCGAACCATGCCAATGCCAATGATTGCGAGATTTAATCCGCATAGTTTAATTGAATCTTAGTTTAATTATTGAAGTTTTAATTTGAAAAGAATAAAATTAGTTGAAAGAGTTAAATATTTGGTAATATAATTTAATATAGTGAAAGTAGTTATATATTTGAGAATATAATTTTAATTTGAAAAGAATAAAATCAGTTGATAGTAACATATTTGAGAATATAATTTAATATAGTGAACGTAGTTAGTATTAGTTAAAGAGATGATAAACATTGGCAATACTTGACGGTAAAGTGGTTTTGGTGGCAAAGACTTAGTTTCCTCGTAAGGTAGCCGTCTCGTTTAAGGGTTTCTTAGTAATCGCCCCTACTACATAGACTAAGCCTAGAAAGCCTACAAATCCTGCATACACACCCACTCGCTAAGACGTGTCGTGCTGTAGATTGAGCAATATGCACCAAATGAACTCGAGGCACTCTGTGGTACGCGCTGACCGCTCGCTCACGTAGACTTGACCCTTAGCTTCCTCACATCGTGAGTTCTTTGGTGCGCTCTCTATTAGTTCGATGCCGATATAAGCGTAGTGGTTTCCCTTCCCATAGCCTTAGCGCTGAGCCGATCGAGGTACTCTGTTTCCCCGGTGCAGACCACCATTTCCCGAACACTCTGACAGTCACTTCCTTGTGTCTGTCAGTCTGTTCGGGAAATGGTGGTCTGCACCAGGGACTTTGTACTTTGAAGCTCGCGCTAAGTCCCACTCACACCTAACTAATGTTTTCTTGTTTTAAGAATTTTTTAAAGTCTTTTTTGGCTCCTTTGAAAAGGAGCTATGCACCAGCCTGTTTCTTGAAGTTCTATGTCTACTGGCCTACTATAGTGTAAGTACTAAACTTTGTTTTTATTTTTTTTTATTTTTTTTTCTAAGTTTTTTCGCTCTTCTAGCAATGGGATCTATGCACCAGACTGTTTCTTGATGTTTCATGCCTAATAGTTTCTAGTAGTGTGAGTATTAATCTTTGTTTTATTTTTTTATCACTTCATTAACTATGCTTTCTTTCTAGGTATGCACCAGACTGTTTCTCGATGAAGACTTCTTTATATTATTATTATTATTATTCTTGTACATATATATTTTACTTGTACTTCTGATATATATATATTATACTTGCTTGTCTATTTACTTACTCATCGGGATCACCCGCCCGTCATACATACATACATATATACATACATACTTATTTGTTTTTACATCATTCTAACTCTTTCTAGGTATGCACCACACTGTTTCTCGATGAAGACTTCTTTACATTATTATATATATTATTATTATTCTTGTACATATGTATTATACTTGTACTATTACTTGTTCATTACTTAATAAAGCTTCTTATATATATATTACACTTGTCTATTTACTTAGTCATCGGGGTTACCCGCCCGTCATACATATATGTTACATCATTCCAACTCTTTCAAGGTATGCACCAGACTGTTCCTTGATGTCTCGAGTCAACTAGCCTGCAGTACTCACCAGTCGCGTGCTCCATGAATACTTCTTTACTTGTTCTGTTGCTTGTTCATTACTTAATAAAGCTTCTTATATATATACTACAATTGCTTGCTCATTTACTCATGGAGGTTACCCGCCAGTCTTACAATGCCTTCTCTACCTACATATCTATACGCATGTAACGCTTGCAACTCTCAATCAATCGCACACATACACAATGCCTTGTCTCGATTACTTAACATACATATATTACTATTGCTTGCTTATTTATCGAGATGACCCGCCTGTCTCACTATATATCTATACACATGTAACGCTTACTCACCTCTATTACAACTACATGCTTAACATACACTCTCACTCTGCATCTGTCTATCCATCCAACTATCTATCTCGCAATCATTCTCACACTCACACACACTGTCAATCAATCACTTTCAATGCCTCTTTCATCCAACTGTCTATCTCGCAATCATTCTCTCTCTCACACACTGTCTATCTATCTATCATTTTCTCACTATCTATCATCGTCGTCTACCGACCTAACCGTTACCCTACTACTCGCTACTTCCTTCCATACGCTACTCTCTTACTACATCACGCGCCGCCATCTGCCTTCCACTTGGATTACAAGACGCCGATACACGCCTCAGACATTCCTCACCCACACATAGATGGCGCCACTACCTTCCACTTTCATAATACTTCTTCTAATAACCAGCTTTCATACACTCTCTCTGCCTTCCACTTGGATTACAACACGTCGATACGCGCCTCCGACACTCTTCCAATCTCACTCAGGCTACGTACATCATCAACACGCTCACTTTCTGCCTTCCGTTCGGATTACGACATGGCACTACCCATGTCGGACATTATCACAAGAACGCCCAAGCTTAACCTCATCTCAACCTCACACCTTCCACGTTTTCTGCCTTCAGTTCGGATTACGAGATAGCACTACCCATCTCAGGCATATTTTTCACGCACTGCTCCTCAGCGGGACTAGAACGTACAACCTTTCAATCGTTTTTACCGACTGAGCCACGGAACCCACACAACAACACATTCACGTCTCAGCCACGCTTTCTGCCTTCCGTTCGGATTACGAGATAGCACTACCCATCTCAGACATATTTTTCACACACTCCTCCTCACCGGGACTCAACCTCTCGCTCCGGGTTACAGCCGTTTTACCGACTAAGCCACGGAACCCACACTCAACCACTAAGTTCATCTTCCGTCTTCCACAAACTCTGCCTTCCGTTCGGATTACGACATGGCACTACCATTCTCAGACATTTTCATATTGACAACTCTCAGAGCCACAAGAACGCCCAAGCTTAACCTCACACCTTCCACGTTTTCTGCCTTCCGTTTGGATTACGAGATAGCACTACCCATCTCAGACATATTTTATACTCCTCCTCAGCGGGACCCGAACGTACAACCTCTCAAGTGAAAGGTAGTGGCGCCATCTATGTGTGGGTGAGGAATTTTTACTGACTGAGCCACGGAATCCACACAACAACACCTTCCACGCCTTCTGCCTTCCGTTCGGATTACGAGATGGCACTACCCATCTCAGACATACGCATTTTCACGACTATCGTCCCCACTGGGACTCGAACGTACAACCTCTCGCTCCGGGTTACAGTCGTTCTAGCCACTGAACCACGGAACCCACACCATCTCACACTCGCAGATAATCCTTACACCTCACACCTTCCCCTCCCACACACTCTGCCTTCCGTTTGGATTACGAGATGGCACTACCCATCTCAGACATATGCATTTTCACGACTATCGTCCCCACTGGGACTCGAACGTACAACCTCTCGTTCCGTGTTACAGTCGTTCTAGCCACTGAACCACGGAACCCACACCATCTCACACTCGCAGATAATCCTTACACCTCACACCTTCCCCTCCCACACACTCTGCCTTCCGTTTGGATTACGAGATGGCACTACCCATCTCAGACATATGCATTTTAACGACTATCGTCCCCACTGGGACTCGAACGTACAACCTCTCGCTCCGGGTTACAACCGTTCTACCGACTGAACCACGGAGCCCACACACGCTAATCTCAACCGTCCTTCTTCCACACAATCTGCCTTCCGTTTGGATTACGAGATGGCACTACCCACCTCAGACATATTTTTAACACACTCGTCCTCACCGGGACTCGAACGTACAACCTCTCGCTCCGGGTTACAACCGTTTTACCGACTGAACCACGGAGCCCACACACGCTAATCTCAACCGTCCTTCTTCCACACAATCTGCCTTCCGTTTGGATTACGAGATGGCACTACCCACCTCAGACATATTTTTAACACACTCGTCCTCACCGGGACTCGAACGTACAACCTCTCGCTCCGGGTTACAACCGTTTTACCGACTGAACCACGGAGCCCACACACGCTAATCTCAACCGTCCTTCTTCCACACAATCTGCCTTCCGTTTGGATAACGAGATGGCACTACCCATCTCAGACATATTTTTAACTCACTCGTCCTCACCGGGACTCGAACGTACAACGTCTCGCTCCGGGTTACAACCGTTTTACCGACTGAACCACGGAGCCCACACACGCTCATCTCAACCGTCCTTCTTCCACACAATCTGCCTTCCGTTTGGATAACGAGATGGCACTACCCATCTCAGACATATTTTTAACTCACTCGTCCTCACCGGGACTCGAACGTACAACGTCTCGCTCCGGGTTACAACCGTTTTACCGACTGAACCACGGAGCCCACACACGCTCATCTCAACCGTCCTTCTTCCACCAAAGAGAATATATGAGAGGAGTGGAACCTCCCCCGCTCCACAAGCGTAAATAGTTATGTCTCGCCTAAATTATACTAGCGGTACGAGGGAGTTTCCGGCTCAGTCGCGCCACCTACGATATCATTTAATGTCTCAAACGAAAATGCCTCGGTACTGCGCGTTGAAGATGCGCGGTAGAAAAGAGTGACAAGTTTTGCCCCATTTTCCACTCCTCCCCTATATTCTCTTTGCTTCCACACAATCTGCCTTCCGTTTGGATTACGAGATGGCATTACCCATCGCAATCACGCTATTTCATTTCGACACAACTCCCCACCCCCCCCCCCCGCCCTTCTACTCCGTGCCGTCAAAAAGAATATACCAAGAGGAGCAGAAACTTAGGAAATAGGGACCGACTCTGCATTTCGTGAAACTAGTTCCGGTTGTTCACGTCACCGTGTCGTCTACTTAAAATCTATCTTTTGTACGTCAACGGTCCACCCAGAGATCACCCTTAGCCACCACCAAAATTAAGCAGTCGACATAATTTAACCAATAAAAGGCGTCGCTGCTTAGCCAATCAACAAAAACCGGACTTAGTTACTACAAAACCGTGCTCCTCTTTGGTGCCATGCCGTCATGCCTTCGCCGCCGCTATCACCAAGTCCATCCACTTCGTTGCTGTCATCTTTGACTTCAATTTCCCGTGTTCCAACTCCCTCAGTCAACCCTTCTGCACCATCCAACCCGGCGCCTGCAACAACCAAACATATACCAACTTATCACGCTTCCCTGAATACACCACCCTTTCATTTATACCTTCGGTTCACTATCGTTAAACCTTCCATATCGCCCTTTATCGACGTCCCTACCACTCGGTAACCGTTGTTACGTGCTGCCACGCAACGCCATTGTACTTCAATGCCTAATAGTCTGCTAGCACCATCTCTCTCGTGACGTCACAAAATTCTAAACCTACTTTTATCAGAACGATTTCTTTACACTTCCGTACTACGGCACGACTTTCGCCTCAAGGTGCGAAATATTGCATTTCAAAAACCCGACTCCAGCCCCCTACCCTCGAAAAAGCTGCTCCAACACCACTCACCAGTGCGTGTCGTCTGCAAAACGAAACCAGTGCATAATTAGGATACTTAATGTGTCTACCTTTCATTTTAATTGCTCCGTGCACTACGGACCAAACCCCAATTTCATTGCCAAACTGCACCAGGTAATTTTAAATTTGCTCATTTATCCTGTCCCATCTCACTCTACTCATCCAAGTCACAGAGTCAACTTCAAGCGTATCACCATTTCCGCTCCATCACTTTCATTCGACATGTCGCCTGCCATCTAAAACCTACTAATGACATAAATAATCGTAATTAATTACGGTGTTCAACACTAACGTAACTAAACTTTTCTCGTGTCACCCTTCCCCCCTTGCCGTTTATATCAAATTTATTTCGCAAAATCAATCGTCAACAACCAAACAGCCAATATTATAAATACTATTTGAACCGACAACGCTTAATAATAAACAATACTATTCTACATAGTACATTTAAATTCAAAATAAAACTCAATTACATTTTCAAACATTACATTTTCTACTGAATATTTTTACATTAAACTTTGCGCTTTTTAAAATCGCGACAGATTTAAATTCCACACTCAAATTTATTTACATACACTCACTAAACGTCATAGCAAATTAAATTCAAATACTATCAACTGCCTTGATTCAATTCCGTCAAAACGCCATTTCTTCCTGGTTACGACTTCTGCCTTCGTCAATATTACCGCTTCTTCGAACCACCCACTACAATAAAGGGAAAAATATTAATCATCAAATATTCATTTCACATCACCGCAATCAACATACGCCTCTTACCAATATCAGCTACCGCTAACTCGTCAAACCTGTAAAATAAGCAACAATTACACCACAACATTACAATACCAAAATATAAAAAACCTAAACATTACACAAAAAAGAAAGCCGCGCGCTGATGATCAAACTCGCCCGAAACGCGCGCGCCGATAATTCAACACGCCCGAAACGAGCGCGCCGATAATTCAACACGCCCGAAACACGCGCGCCGATAATTCAACACGCCCGAACAATCGACAAGTGCAAATCCCTAATAAAAACGCTAAAACTACACTTCAAATCCACAAGCAAATTACAAATCTATTCAATTCCCTACTAAAAACCATCAACGTCACTACCAACGAATCTTCGCCCCCAATGACGCTTCAAGCAACTACCTACTTCCGCCTGAAATAATAAAATAAATTATATAATTAAATATCATAACAAAAACGCTTCCAATTATACTTTCTCCAAAACGTTCTTCAAAACACTTTCAGATCGTCCTACTCCCGTTTAAGTCTATCCACACAGCCTCTTACGTCCTCCTCCGATTAAAATATATATATACAATGAATTCAAAAACAATAGAAAAAAATATTCAAAAATACTACCCTTCCTGTTGCGAAAGTCCAAACATTTAACAACTTCGTCTTGCGCGGCCTACTCTTCAAACGCCCATTGTCCAAAGGTCCTAACCCCTCTTTCGTTTCCTCGGCTCTTCTTTTCCTGACTCGCTTTTACCCTTTTCGATTCTGCGCTCCTTTAAAACTAAACGTTGTAGACACCGAGGCTTTCGACCAATAACGTCGTAACTAACGCATCTCTTCTTCGGCGAGCGATAGTGTCCTACTTCGGTTCTGCTTCAACAAAATTAAAAAGCCTATCACTTTCGTATCAAGTTCAAACAAATTAATAAAATTTAAACTTACAAACGCACCGCCAACTCTACTCTCTCTTCCTCGCAGCCTTGGCCTTTCACATTTCAAATCTCCATACTTTTTCACCTCACCTGAGACAACTTTGGACAGTGTACTTTTCTACATACCACCCCTTAAGTAGTGCTACGAAATAATAATAACTACAGCTTCAAAAACACCTGTTACGAAGCAACACTCAACTCACGCCCGCCTCATCGCTCATAGTATAATCGAGTAACACTGATACGCATTCGGCCTTTCGTTCTCCACTCCTTCAATGATCCAAACACTATGGTCCAAATTGAACCACACATTAACAATTTAAACACTTGCTATAAACACTCAAATACGTCCGTCGAAGAGACAACACTTCCGCTTCCCATCCATATACCTTCCAAACAACGACCTAAGTCAACCGTCGACATGACTGCAAACCTAAAAAATTGAACCATACATTAATAATTTAAACACATTCTATAAACGGTCAAATACTTCAGTCGAAGAGACACCACTTCCGCTTCCCATCTACCATCCGAACAACGACCTAAGTCAACCGTCGACATGACTGCAAACCTAACAAATTGAACCATACATTAATAATTTAAACACATTCTATAAAAGGTCAAATACTTCAATCGAAGAGACACCACTTCCGCTTCCCATTTACCATCCGAACAACGACCTAAGTCAACCGTCAACTTGCCTGGCGATATCTTTTTCACTTTCAACAAGGAAAAAAAGTTTTTTTAAAACATCTCAAAAATCATTACTGCCCCTATATTACACTAATCAAACGGCTGCAACGAAATGAAACAAATTACTTTTCAAACATTTCACATCAATTTCAAACTACAATTATCGTAAGCCAAACACAATCACTCTCACATTCGTACTTCGTTTAGAAAACTAAATGTTATCAAACCATACACCTTTATCTCACCATCGCAATAACCAACGGATTATATCGTCTCACTCCTTTGACTGTAAACAAATCTTTCAATTTTATCAACAACAATAAATACTAACTCCCTCAAATTTCAAATGAAGAAATAAAATACTCTCCATTCATTTAAGGGATTCAAACAGCCAAAACTCAACGACGCGACACCGGTTCAGTCTTCATTCCCCTTTACAATTAGTCATGCTACGAAAATATCGCCCACTTAATTATAACACTTTTTTGTAATATGCGACGTGTGTTTCCCCCTTTTAACTCCAAATCTATGTTAAAGTCTTTAACTCTAATCCCGCGCCTCTTCCTTCACTTAAAACCACATTTCAACCCCTTACTAATCCCCTTAAAAAAATATTATAAATAACTATACATTAGGCACCGTTACGATACTAACTTCTTCAAATAATATTCCTTCCATAACAACACTTAATCGCTATAGGATCGCGAATTCTCCATTTCCAGACGCCCTATAACACCATACTGCACTTTTTGTAAAAACAAAGTCAAATATAACATTCTTTTCTAAGTTTCAGTTCTAAAAAGCCACCAAATTTCATTCACATAACTAATCTTAAGTAGTACATCCATGCGAGTCATCGAAGACTTCAGGATTACCATAAACCTGCTCTATGTTTAACCCTCAAAGATTTCCGCTTTTAACTATAACAAACATACTTTACCACTCAATGTAGTCAGATCGCTAATCCAAGTTATCACGTCCCACACACGCGCACCACGATAAACAAGTCCACACATAGCAAACACTTGTCCGACACGCACGAAACCGCAACAACACTTGTCAGAGACATCCTCGTTGCCATAGCTCGTCCGACACGCACGAAACCGCAACAACACTTCTCCGAGACATCCTCGTTGCAATAGCTCGTCCGACACGCACGAAACCGCAACAACACTTGTCAGACACATCCTCGTTGCAATAGCTCGTCCGACACGCACGAAACCGCAACAACACTTCAGTGATGACGCGCTTATCGCGCGCAACCGCAACAACACTTGTCCGAAACACGCACATCGCAATAACTCGTCCGAATCCAACACTCGCAAAACCATCACGTCCTAAATAATCCGTATTTAAATCACCGCAACGTTAAAAATAAACCGTATTTAAATCACCGCACCGTCAAATTAATTACTACCATCATCAAGAAAATCCGAAATTAATTACTACCATCATCAAGAAAATCCGAAATTAATTACTACCATCATCAAGAAAATCCGAAATTAATTACTACCATCATCAAGAAAATCCGAAATTAATTACTACCATCATCAAGAAAATCCGAAATTAATTACTACCATCATCAAGAAAATCCGAAATTAATTACTACCATCATCAAGAAAATCCGAAATTAATTACTACCATCATCAAGAAAATCCGAAATTAATTACTACCATCATCAAGAAAATCCGAAATTAATTACTACCATCATCAAGAAAATCCGAAATTAATTACTACCATCATCAAGAAAATCCGAAATTAATTACTACCATCATCAAGAAAATCCGAAATTAATTACTACCATCATCAAGAAAATCCGAAATTAATTACTACCATCATCAAGAAAATCCGAAATTAATTACTACCATCATCAAGAAAATCCGAAATTAATTACTACCATCATCAAGAAAATCCGAAATTAATTACTACCATCATCAAGAAAATCCGAAATTAATTACTACCATCATCAAGAAAATCCGAAATTAATTACTACCATCATCCTTCAATCCAGGACCAAAAATTAGCACGTCTTAACATTACAACTTTCACAGCTAAAATGAAAGAAAAAATTTGCGACATGTTCACCGCTCACCGACTAAACTCATAATGATTAATACCACTAATTGCTTGAAAAATCACGTGACGTCACAAACTCCATACAGCCCCCTCTTTAGGACAAAACGGACCAATCAAATTTCTACAAAAGAGAAATGCGTGTAACTTTAGTTTTTTTTAATGACATGTCCAAAAATAGATCAAACTTTTTAATAGTTTCATCACCTTTCTTCTTAGTATATATAGCTCAGCTAAAACCGTTCGGATATCAGTCTTCGCCTCATCTTCAATACTTAGACCTCGACGATTCTGCAACTGGACAACCCTTCCTGGGACGCTTCTGGAATACCAAGTCAGATTCTTCGGCTAGGTAACCCTTCCTGGGACGCTTCTGGAATACCAGGTCAGATTCTTCGGCTAGGCAACCCATCCAAGGACGCTTCTGGAAGACGAAATCAGATTCTTCAACTACCCGACCGTTGCCAGTACCCGTCTGGGATACACAGTCAACGTACTGCAACTACCCGACCGTTGCAAGGACCCGTCTGGGATACACAGTCAACGTACTGCAACTACCCGACCGTTGCCAGGACCCGTCTGGGATACACAGTCAACGTACTGCAACCACCCGACCGTTGCCAGGACCCGTCTTGTATACACAGTCAACGTGCTGCAACTACCCGACCGTTGCTTGGACCCGTCTGGGATACGCAGTCAACGTACTGCAACTACCCAACCGTTGCTAAGACCCGTCTGATACTTCAACTGGCAAACCCTTCCATAGACCTCATGCAACCATTCCGTTTTTTCACATCATCTTTAAACATGATATAAAACCATTTTCCCCTATCCCCTTATGAAACGGAACTTTCGTAATTAAGAATAAACTCTATTAGAAAAACTTATTGAGTCTCTTAATTTACAACATTTATTCTCAGAGGCCTTTGGGAAATAAACCCAATGTCAATTGCTCATAGGACAACAGAGCTTTCGACCACTGCCAGAGAAGATTGAGCTATGCATTGTCGTCACAGCTGCGATACCTTTATTACTCAAGTGCCATTTCACAATGAAACACCTTGTGTGAACTTAATAGCAATTGCGCACTTCGTCAGGTTCAAACTTTATTTGGTACGCCCACTTCTAAATTACAAACAGCACTGCAGTAGGTAAAACTTCATGGGCAGACCAAGACACAGAGTCATTATTTTACACATAATGGCAGCAAACATTTGGAAGATATTTCCCACAATGTTCACGCGCTACCCCTTCGTAGACTCTAGCGTAGTACAGAGGCGTACTTTGCATAAGAACCAACTTCTATTTCAAGAGCAATGTCATATGTATTTGATTTACCACTCTTTCCCTCTCTCCTTCAAAACTTGCGGATAAAATATAGACCATCATTCGAAGTGACACATGATAATCATGCCTATACCAATCTTCTAAGAAACTGTAATATTATTACATTCGATTGATAAAATAAAAAGTGAGATGAGACTAAAAGTGAAGGGCTCTAGCATTGGTAATAGATCCTGGCATTAGTGAACAAATTTGAAGATTTTAAGCCGCTTCAATCGCGCCGACGCCAGAGAGAAAAAAATTGGTCGAGTTCCAAAAAATTTCCTACCCCCTTCCCCTCAACCTAAAGCGGCGAAACACGGACGCGAGTGCTTGAATCTAGTTCGGCCGTCTACCACCGCGAGCGTCCCACGTTTTGGAGGCGAAATTATGAAACCGCTACCAGAGGGCCAACCGTTGGTGTGTTATCAAGAATATTCACTTTTGCCGAGTGAAGAATTTGGTTAGCTCAGTACTTCTAGTCTCATCTCACTTCTGATAAAATTAATATTCATACACTCTGTATTTAACTTTAATTGTAAGATAATACTGAGGACCGCGATTAATTTTTCAGGGGGAAGGGAGGGGGATGAAGGATCAAATTAAAAGCCATTTTCATAAAGTAGAAATATTTTTAAGACAAACCATTTTTAATATTATTCTTTGTTTTAATGACTGTATTTTATTATTATCGGGAGAATTTTTGTAAGAGTTACTTTGAGACGTCGCTAGGTGCATTTATTTTGTTGTTTGATATGGCTTAGTTTTTTCTGTGATTTTATTCATTTCTGCTTTTGTTCCTGTACATGTGAACAGCCAATGAAACACTAGGAATGATGAGTGGGCGGTACCAGTTTTAGGCCTTTCCTCTTCCATTCAATCAGATATGAGCTGTGCTAATTAGCTGACAACTAATTGAATTATAATTAGCAATTAGGTAAATATTTATGAACTAATTAATTAGCCAACTAGCAATTAGACATAGAAACTAATTAACATCAATTAGAAATTAGGCATTTATTTATCAAACTAATTAATTAGAATTACTAATATCTAATTAATTACTTGTCTAATTAAGGTAAAAAAGAAACCATAACTAAACATAAAAGTTTAAAAGTGCCCATGGATTTAGTACTTTGGTAATGCAAAGTTTAATGTTTTAATGCCATTGAAAAACGGGCACGGAAGCCATGAATTATTCTCGAAAAATGATACAAGCCTCAAGCCTTCCGTCAACTTAAAATTTGTCTCATTTCTTCATTTTCTTGCCACAGTTCCTATAATATACTCCTGAGTAGTAAATCCATGGGCACTGCTATTAATTCGAGAAAGGAAAACAGTCGAAATTTCGAAATGGGGTAGTTACGATTTACGAAATTTTCTACTAGATTTTCTACTTTCAAATAGATGAATCAAGGGTAATTTCCTCGATTATTAGTTTTTTCCTACAAATTGGGGTGGTAAAAGATTAATTGAAAATCCAATTGGCTAATTAGTTAATCCAAAATCTAATTAAATTTTAATTAGATAATTACCTTTCCGATGCATACTAATTAATTAAAATTACTTCTCAATTAGCACTAAGGTAATTAAAATCCAATTAACATTTTCAATTAGTAAATGTTGCTAATTAATTATAAATTCAATTAGCTAACTAATTAATTAGCACAGCACCATCATGGCCTCTTAAAGATTCCAAAAAGAGAACTATGTATTCGTGATAATACAGGAATATAAACGTACTACGTTAGGTAACCTTACTCCTTCACTGATACTATAAAAAATACAAATGGAGGGGACTAAAATAACTTTAATTCTGCATAATAAGAGTGCTTATCACTATGGCGACAGGAGGTGTAGCAAAATCCTAATTACCAAACCCTACAGCTCCTTCACAAGATGTAAATAAATCATACAAATCAAAGGTTTATAGGGTATTAATTAATACCATCATCAAGAAATTCCGAAATTAATTCGCCGCTTTATTATATTCAAAATTCATTCAACGCGCCCGTTAATCATTATAAACAAGTAAAAACCTTTCTATTACATTTTAAAATCAAATAATTATATCAACAAACTTACATTCAAATCCATAAGCAATTTCAATAATAAAGGATGACTCCATTCAATCCATTCTAAGACCTGGCCAAGCTTCAATCCAGGACCGAAAATTAGCACGTCTTAACACTACAACTTTCACAGCTAAAATGAAAGAAAAAAATTGCGACATGTTCACCGCTCACCGACTAAACTCATAATGAATGATACCACTAATTGCTCGAAAAATCACGTGACGTCACAAACTCCATACAGCCCCCTCTTTAGGACAAAACGGACCAATCAAATTCCTAGAAAATAAAACTGCGTGTAACTTTAGTTTTTTTAATGGCAAGTCCAAAAATAGATCAAACTTTTTCATAGTTTCATCACCTTTCTTCTTTGTATATATATCTCAACTAAAACCGTTAGGACATCAGTCTTCATCTGCTCAACGCTTCTGCAACTGGACAACTCTCCCTAGGACGCTTCTGGAATACCAAGTCAGATTCTCCGGCTAGGTAACCCTTCCAAGGACGCTTCTGGAGTACCAAGTCAGATTCTCCGACTAGGGAACCCTTCCAAGGACGCTTCTGGAAGACCAAGTCAGATGCTTCAACCAGGCAACCCTTGCCAGGACGCTTTGGAAGACCAGGTCAGATTCTTCAACCATGCAACCCTTGCCAGGGCGCTTTGGAATACCAAGTCAGATTCTTCAACCATGCAACCCTTGCCAGGGCGCTTTGGAATACCAAGTCAGATTCTTCAACCATGCAACCCTTGCCAGGGCGCTTTGGAATACCAAGTCAGATTCTTCAACCATGCAACCCTTGCCAGGGCGCTTTGGAATACCAAGTCAGATTCTTCAACCATGCAACCCTTGCCAGGACGCTTTGGAAGACCAGGTCAGATTCTTCAACCATGCAACCCTTGCCAGGGCGCTTTGGAATACCAAGTCAGATTCCTCGACTACGCCACCGTTGCAAGGACGCTTTGGAATACTTAGTCAGATTATTCAACTAGGCAACCATTGCCAGGACACTTTGGAGTACTAAGTTAGATTCCTCGACAGGCCAACCGTTGCAAGGACCAATCTGGGGTAAACAGTCATGATACTACAACTGCCAAACCGTTGCTAGGATCCGTCTGGAGAGTAGTTAAGATACTTCCACTAGCAAACCCTTCCAAATACATCCTGCAACCATTCCGATTTTCCAGACCATCCATAAACGTAATAGAGAAAACATAAACACGCGACACACACTTTCCCTTATCCCTTTGTAAAACGGATTTTTTTAAATTATGAATAAAATCTATTAGACAAACTCACTGAATCTCTTCATTTACAATATTCATTCTAATAATACAATTATCTCCAATATAAAAAATGCTACTTGCCCACAGTACAAGACCTTTGCCAACCATAACTATCCACTACCAACTCTCAGCTCGTGAAATTGTAACTGCGCATTATCGCCACAACTGCGATGGGTGTCTTGCTTAAGTGCCATTTCACGGTATAACCCCTTGTGTGAACTTCATACCAATTAAGCACTTCGTCTGATCAGAACATTCTTTCTTCATTCATGTGCCCACTTTCGACGACTACCATACTACTCAATTTGTAGCCGAATTAAGGGTGTATGGTAGTACAGGCACGTCATTATATATGTAAATCTAACGCAATTTCAGCAGACTACTGTAAACTATATTTACTTCCCACCATGCTTGGGAAGCGGGTACTTTTGCAAGTCCACCTTACTCACGAACCGACCCCTTAACTGGTGCTGCAGAGTACTTTGTACGAGAACCAGCTTCTATTTTAAGGACAGAAACAATATCATACCAGATCATACACACTTAGTTCACCACTTCTTCCCTCTCTCCTTCAAGCTTGCATATAAAATATAGACCATCACTCGAAGTGAAACACGATCATCACGCCTATACCAATGTACTAAGATACATTATTACTATTATTTCATTCATTTGATAAAATTAATATTCATAAACTGTGTATTTAACTTCAACTGTAAGATTATACTGAACACCGCGGGAGATGAAGGATCAAACTAATAGACATTCTCGCAAAGTCAAAATATTTTTAAGCCATACCATTTTTATTATTATATGTTTTAATTAATATACATGTTTATTGATAACGGGAATATGACTTACAGCAGAGAGAATTTATAATGGGGAGTGGAAGCTATAGACCTTGACAGTGATAAATACAATGTAGCTCAAACAAGTAGGCTACGTCGCTAAAACTGGCCAGGTAAATTTCCGGTCACAAACAAAACACTATTGGTTGTACAATTACCCAATACGTGTACGCAAAATGCCGGCAGGAGGTTGAGTCAAATCACAATTACCAAACCCTACAGCTCATTCAGATGTAAATAAATCGCGCAAATCAAAAGTTTATAAGTTATATTCCATAAGTTTGACGCTACCTATACTTCGTAATGCTAGAGACTTACAGCACGAGCTAGTTCGAGAACGACGGAAGCGAGAATTGAAGTCCTGCACTCTGTTAATTTTAAAGTTCATCCTCCCATTTAGTCTGTACTAAGCCTTTGACACCGTCTCACCAGGCGTCGCTGCTTTACGTGAATCTATGACCTACGCCACTTTATGACAACCTCCAAGTTATGACAACTAACCAGAGACAAACTTATGCAACATATCTTATGAACTTATTATATTACATCAACGTAATCCTAACTTTCTTCTTTCTTATCATTTTCAGGGTTAAAAATAGGCTTTTGAAATCGCTCTTCAACTTCTTTTATATAAAATTCGTATTTTATTTCCAATCCGTCATATATTGAAACTAATCCATTTAAGGTTATAGTATAAAGACTGTTAATAATGTATTACGTATACTTGTTACGTACACAGTTACTTGTGACGTAATGTAAATGCGTACACGGTTCTAATTTGAAATCACAAACTGTTCCAAAAGTGTGGTATTACCGAATTTAACTTTCTTACTTAATCAAAATTGATCTCCCATACAACCATACATCTCCACTATACTTCGTTCCTACCACCTTTTTTTTGGAACACACATACGTCATAGTTATTATTTCATACGTGAACAAAAGAGGGAAAAAAGCAATTTCACCCCTGAACTTACCTTTTAAGTAACAGTGCAGCCTTTATCGTAGTATTTACCAACTTGTTAAAGAAAAATCGAATTGAAGATATTTGATCCTATATCTTGTCAGGGACTTTAATAAGGTCGAGCCTTCGAAAAGTGCGTCTTGAAAACGCGCCAACTTACTTTGATAAACTGTTATGAGTAAGTAATTGATTAATTTGTAAGAAAGCCGATAAAGAGGAAATCCGAGAAGATTGATTCAAATTGGCTTCGACGTCTTTTTTAATCTTTTCTTGAACTTTCAATTAAGTCGCGTTAAAATTGACAAGTATATATTTTGATTGACTGGCAGGCAATCGTAATGGGCAACCGTGACCTCGTTGACTCCATCAAGTTTACCGCCAACTTAAGTCTAAGCGTTATCTTATCCCTCAGGCTCAAATCTCTCAAATAGATAAATTCTAGTTTGAAACAAAAAAAGAATGAAGCCAACAATTTTCTATTATTTATTTACCCCGGGTAACCAGAAAAATCTTGAAGCTCGAAGACAAGTGAAGTCTAGTGACTCTAAAGAGTCTGTTGCTATTTCTACACGTGGCGGCGCTAACTATAGATAAGAAATAGGACATTCCTCCGTTAGAATATCAACATTTAGTGATAATTATATTACAATCAAAGTCTCTTGACGAGGGATCGCTACCAATTGTTACTATTTTTAAACAAAAGAAACACGTACCAGCAACGAAAGAAGCGGTGATTTTACTCTTCTCTTGAATGTCCTGGGGAAAATGCTAAATTTTGGAGATTATTTAATCGAGAAACTCGCTTTTGTTAAATTAGAAAGATTGAAATTATGTTCAAGGCGTTCGTTCTGTTACTGACCATACGCGCCTCGGTGGCGTCAAGGCCTTCCTCGCCTTTGCCTTTCAAGAATGTCATCTACGCCGAGTACTCGGAACATCCCCAACGTCTGGACATGGCTTACCGTCAGTGCAGTTCCAGGCCGCAAGTACCACCGACTTCCGGATTCTTAGCCGGGGAAAGTTTCCTGTTCGCTACTAAAGGAGTCGAAGGGGTACTCGAATCGGACCAACAAAGGAATAGAAGAGACCATCGCTTATCCGGTGGTGGACGGGATTTGCTAGTTTTACCGGGACAAAAAGGGTCTTTGCTTAGCTTGGGTGATACTATCCCGGTTGATGAGGTCACTTGGCTACCCGATGAAGAGTTTACCGTCGACCTTTGGGTCAAACCGGAGAGTGGGCAGGAAAACCCGGCTGTAATTTTGGGTGAGTCTCTTGGATATGTTGGTGAAGTTTACAAATAAGTACTTTAAACTCGATTTCCACGTCTAGCTGCGGATGATTCTTGCTCCCCCTTTGAAGGAGAAGGCTGGGAAGTAGGGATATCCGCTAAACAAGATGGTGAACGCTTCCCCTACTTCTACGCCAGAATTCAAACAGCCAGTAGTAGTCAGGAGACCAGGTTAGAATCCACGCCAACCATATATCACTCGGACCGATGGGTTCACTTGGGTTTAACTTACGACGGCGAAGAAACAAAGTTATTCGTGAATGGAGCCCGGGTATGACGCGTTGTATAAAACTTGATTTTTACTCCTCAGCTAATACTTTGATCATGATAGGTCGGACGCTCTTTCAAACAGAAAAGTAAAATATTTCAACGCCTGCATGTCCTCGATTCGGCGTCCAGTTGCAGGAATCTGTTACTTGGTGGAGGTTTTCGTGGTCTAATTGCCATTATCCGTTTATGGAAAAAGGCCTTAACTCCCATCGAGGTCGCATCCGCCATGAAGGCGCCTTTGACATTCAAGAACTATCCGGACATCCCTCAAATATCCTCCTTGGTGATGTGGGAGAATTTCGATGGTCGTGTTTCGTGGGATTGGTCCGATTTAAACTCAAATCCTCAACGGGTTCCAAGTTCGTTTCAATTTCCTTTGGTCGATATGACACCAGTCATTCCAACACCCTGCGGATTTACCATATGCGATTCACCCGAAATTGTAAAATCCTACGAGACCAACTGGGAACTTCGAACTCCGAAAACAATACGGTAAGTACAAGTTGAGCCCTATTTCCCTCGCGCCAAGTCGCAACACCAGACGGAGGCCGCCTGCAATACACGTCGGAGGCTGGCCAACTCGCACTGCCTCTTGCGGTACTTCTTGGCCAGAGGGAAATTGCCTCTGATGGCGGGCCCACCCCTGCGGTGTTTGCTCCTCTTATGGCATTAATGAAGTGTTCATTCAAACGACCTTAAAATCCAAAATTATTGATAGTTTTGGGTGATTGACTCGAAATCTATTTTAAAATCTACACCAAATGTTTTTAACTTCTATGAATTAGATACAACGTTATCAACGTACGGAATAGCGACGGCACTAACGAAACAGTTACAAAGAGACAGATTAACGCCCAACATCGAGCCCTTAACCGCGCGTTTGGTCCTTACAATATTACCTGGGAATACAAGGAAATCGCGATACGAGACACATCCTTGCGAAAGAAGACCATTCTCATTGGTTGCAAACCTCAATTTATGGGCAATGGAAATTGCGATCCTAAATGCAACCAATTATCGACCACGAATAACGATGGCGGTGACTGCGACTTGAGTAGAAGATCGTGTCGGTCGTCCAAGCAAGGTAATGGGAAGTGTGATCAGGCTTGCAACGTCGCTTACCATAAATGGGACAAAGGGGATTGTTGCGATCCCGCCATTACCGACGTCACAGTTACTTGCTTAGATCCCACTTCACCTAACAGGCAAGTAGAGCAAATATTACTGTTTTAACCACCAAAATCTTATTTTATATATAAATAAAAAATTAAAACAAACCTTTCAGGGCGTTTTTAAGTTTGGAAGAATATAAGAAGATTATTTCAGCCCCATCGGATCAAGGAGTCAATATATTTTTTGCCCATTGGACTAACAAGGACATTGTGGGACTTGCCACTTTTCCGTGGGAGAAGGAAGCCAGAACGTCATTGGGTAAGACGACGTCTATTTACTCGGACACAATTGAAATTACGTAATTAATCTCATTTATTTCTAGGCGGAGTTCTAGTACGTCCCGAAGATTTCGGAATCGAAGGTCAAATGGACACTTTAGTTCATGAACTGGGTCACGTATTAGGCCTATGGCACGTTCATCGGGGTGTTTCCGAACTCGAATGTGACCACCCTTGCTTCGAATCGGAACCTTCGTTAACCGCGGGTGACCTGTGCTTCGATACAAAACCAACCGTGGCTCATTCCGCTTGTCGAGACCCTGATAGTCACCGTCTAGCCTGCGGAATTGGACCCTTTACCGAGACACCTTACAACAATTACATGAGTTACTCGGATGACTCTTGCTCCGACTCATTCACGCCTCAACAAGCGGCTCGCATGCATTGCTACGTCGATTTAGCTTACCCCTCGTGGTTGGCCAAATCCACAGAGATTAGTTATCCTCCTCCCCCATTGCCTCCAAGGGTGACTTCCATCTCAACCAACGCGGTATCCATTGTTTGGGTTCCTCCTATTAATCAAGCTCTTTATCTACAAGACGACGCGTCATGTACGAGATGCACACCCGAAAAGGGTTTCTTTCAATACGCCGATGTTGCCGTCGGACACAGGGGAGCTTACGGCGAGTATGCCACTCCTAGAGAAGCTACAGGTACGACAATCCGTGTTTACTTTCAAGTATACCCTTTTCATTCTTAAAACGTTATTTTAATAGGAGCCCCAGACTCCGAGACATGCTCCCCGAGCGTTCATTCTTGGATGCCCGATCCAGTTTACTGCACAGCGACAAATACTACCCAAGAAGCGTGCTCCTTGTCGTTGACCTTCAAAGTTCCTGTCGTACCATATTCAGTATCGATATGGATGAATTATAACTCTAGGTTGGGTCTCTCCGAAGTTCAGTTGGTCTTTACAGACGGAAGTACACTTTCTTTGGGACCGGCCAGAAGTAGTTGCGACGAGAGGTTCACTTTCATCATCAGCCAGGTATTTTTAATCGCCATGATCTAATCTAAATAATAATTAAAAGTTTTGTTGCAAATTTTCATTCAGGTTTTACCTTGGCTGTCTGTCGAAAAGGAGAGAAAAGAAGTGAAAGGCTTGATTCTTTACACAGCGAGTCCTTTCGTTAGCGTTGACGCCGTTCAACTCATCTCGGACCCCAATCATCCTTCCTGTTCACGTTGCAAAGCAGTTCGATACCTCGTCTATCGAGATCCTCCGTTTCCGGATGGAGTGGATTTCGTAGAAACGGAAGATACCGAACTTATAGATTCTTCCTTTAAGGAAGTCGCGGTTGATTATCAATACAGGGTTCGAGCCTACTCCGGAAACAAAGTTTCACTTCCTTCACCAGTCTTAATTCATCGTAATGGCGCAAATATTTGCGGAGACGCAGTTTTGGACAAAGAACGAGAAGAATGTGACGATGGCAATTTAATAAACGATGATGGATGCGATAAAAACTGTCAAATTGAAGCGGGATTTTTCTGCAATGGTATGGTTCACATCATTGTTGTTACTGTACACACGTGGTAAACTAATTATCACAGGTTGGCCAAGCACTTGCTATTGGCACGAAGGAGATGAAGTTTGCGAAGTATCGGAAAGAGAACTAGTCTTCGAAGACTGCGGACGATATACTCCCGATGGGTTTACAGATCAGTGGGCCGAACGAGTCGAAACCTTTCCGGAGTTTGATAATCCGGATTGTCCTATCTCCTCTGTCGCTGGACCACCTCTAACAAACCTGAAGGTAATATTATAAAAGAACTTCTTTCATGCAAGATATTTATACAACTTTTTGGTATAGAAAAAGGAAATAGAAATCTAAACTTACCTTTGACATATTCTTAGGAGTGCAACGACGGACATAATGCCAGCAAAGCGTGGCGACCTTGCATTGCGTTCAACATCAAAAAGCGGAACCCTTTAAAATTTGACGCTTTTTTCAAAAATCCGGGAGTGGCAGCATCGGTGCAGATACATTTGGAATCAGACGGCAAACTATTTCCGGAAACCTTAGAGTTTGAAGGAAGAAGAATCGGAAACAGTCGTTCAAAACATAGAGATGACAATGAAGCAGATGCTACAGTTGAACTAATCGGGTTTGACGGAGAAACAACGCCATTAGGACCAGTTTCCCTTTACTGCTCTAAGAACCCTATCACTATTCCAATTCACCAAGATCTGACGCGTCCTTTCAAATTATCCAAAGGCATTCGCGTTCGCTTTTCATCCCCTGACGCCTCTTTCGCCGCTGTGGCGTTGCGCACTTTGAGTTGGAATCCGGTGACTGTGTCCCAATGCCAGGCCGATTCCTCACATTCAATATATAGTCCACTTCTGGACAATTGCTTGAGACAACGGACGTGTAATAGACCAACCTGCCAAGAACCTCTTGTCAAAAACGGTCGACTCGAATGTTCCGGATTCCAAGAAGGCGATGTATGTTCCCTGGTTTGCGACTCTGGCTATTTTTTACTTGAAAGCGCCGAAAAGCAATGGACGTCCAAGACAGCTAGAGTGACGTGCGCGAATGGAAACTGGTTGGGAGATAGTTTGACTTGTCGCCCGGTAGACTGTCATCTTCCCAAAATTCCTCAAGCTGATGCGCTGTGTCCCGATGGTACCACGTACGGTAAAAGTTGCACTTTCAAGTGCCGACCTCCCGCTAGATTGAGAACGATACGTAACGGGGCGAGTGGATCCAGTCCCGTCGTTACTTGCACCAAGTCTGGAATTTGGACCGAACCAGAACCTATTTGTCACTTAAGTTGTCCAGTTCCTTCGATACCAGATTACGCGGTTCTAGTCGACGAAGCCTGCCAGAAAAGAAAGAACTTTGCTTACGGACAGAAATGCAAGTTTCGTTGCCGAGATGGGTATAACGTCGTTGTAGAAGGTGTAAAGAGGTACGCCCTTGCTTTCCAATTAAAAATTCTGCTACATTATCTTCAGGGAATTACCTTTTTTTCCTTTTATTCAGGCGCCATTTTGAATCGCGCTGCGACGGATCGGGCTTATGGAACGTCGATGTTTGCGTCCCGGTAACCTGTCCTCCACCCGACACCAGAGAAGGAGGTTCTCTGAAATGTTCCGACGACTTTCGATTCGGGAGCGTGTGCACCTTAGATTGCCAAGTCTCGAAGCAGGAAATTAAAATGGAAAGATTTAACAGCATGTGCGAGAGCGACGGAAAATGGAATCCACCTTTTCCAACATGCCCTCCAACTGCCGAACATTGCCTTTTGCCTAATTTACACCCCTCTATCAGAATGAACTGCGATAATCTACTTCAGGACTCGTCTATTTTTCAAATTGGTAAATTAATAGCTCTTCTTACCGCTCCTAAAAGGGCTTGAAACTTATTCGTGCTCGGATTTAGGTCAAAAATGCTCCGTAAGTTGCTTACACCTTGAACAAGAAATTTTCGGATTCGAAGCTGGTGAAGAGAAGAATATTAAATGTACAGGACGTGGAACTTGGTACCCTAATCCGGAGTCAATTCTTTGTGCCTTAGAGTGCAGAATGGTAAGTGTTCTTCCATATTAGTCAATGGACGAATATAAAGTATGTTCCGGTCATATCAGGATTCTTTGAACGACTCTTATTGCGACGGTATCAATAACCGAGAACTATGCGGATGGGACGGCGGAGATTGCTGCGAGTCTACGCTAAAGGTCAAAGGGCAAAAGGTTAAACCTATGCCAGTCAGCTGCGGAGATGCGTGTCGTTGTAAACAACCGGGTGCGACATGAAGAACGATTCATTTATAATACATCGAAATTTCACGGTCTTACCTTCTTGGTATTCGTTAAAATGTAGATATTTACGATCTGTGAAAGTAGTACTAAATTTTTATATTTATTTTAAATTAATTTCTTTATATATACGAAATGACATTGGAATTCTTATTTTGAAGTCTCATAAATAATATTTAGGCAATTTATTTATTTCAATATATACAGAACTTACGTATCTTGACTATAATTAAACCATTAGGAACAAAGGCTTAAACTTAACCCTAAAACGGTGCCTTCAAAGGTGTGCGACCTTTAATATGATCAGCCAATTTTTCGGCCATAGCTATGGTTGGGGCATTGGTATTACCCGACACGACTTGAGGCATGATTGAACAGTCGATGACCCTTAACCCACGAACTCCTCTAACCCTACGTATTTTAAAGAAAAGAATTATCAAATTATTAAGACTAACTAAACCCGAAATAAGACATTCATACCTTGCTTCATTGTCAACTACGGTCATGGGGTCCCGCAATGAACCCATCTTGCACGTGCCCCCGGGATGGTATATGGCGATTGTAAGGGCGCGAACGTGGCACTCTATATAGGGATCACTCCACATTGGATACTGTTCGCAGCCAGGTACGGGATACTCGAACCTTTTGGCTCCTATTTTCCTCATGGGTTCACTGTCACCAATTTGTATGGAGATCTTAACGGCTATGAAAATAAGAAAGTCAGGTCACCAACAGAACTATAGTTTCTATCAAGGAATCGCTTTACATTCAATGAGTACATCCAAATCGTGACGATCCTTTAGGAAATTCGGTTCGATGATTGGTTGATCTCTGGGATTGGTGGATCTTAGCCTAATGGTACCTCGCGTTTTTGGTCTTAGTAAGACCGGGTACATGGAGAAAGCGTCCGTGTCCAGATACGGCTCGTAGTATTTCTTGAAAACCTATTGAAAAAGCGAGTCAGTGACCAATAGAAATTTATGGTATCTATAAATAAAGCATCACTAACCTCGCTGGTAACTCTTAAGACATTATCTCCTAGTCCAGGATAGGATCCGGCTGATAATGGGAAAAAGAGGAACTGAATGTCCGGGTATTCACCAGATGGGTCACTGTACTTAGTGTTGACAAAACCCATGGCCTCGCAACCACCAGTTAACGTAAGAGGACCTGCGTAGCAAAAATTTCAAATATTATGTTTCTATGTCAACCCACGGAGTAATATCTGAATTAACCAGTTCCGTTGTAGTACACAAGCTCCACATTGTTTGCATTTCCATAACTGACCACTGAAGGAACGCCAATTGTCTCATTAACATTAACGGTGTAGTCTAGTCCACCGGCTGCGATGTGCTCGTGGAGATTCTCGCCAACGCCAGGTACGTCAGCTATGACGGGTATCTAAAATTTCGACTTTATTCAGTGACCTTTAAAGGCTCCAACCTAAGTAAGTCACACAAACCCCAAATTTTTCCAACTCCTTCCTGGGTCCAATTCCGGACAGCATTAAAAGTTGAGGAGACTTCATAGTACCGGCACAGAGAAGAACTTCTCTTCTAGCCCGAACTTGATGAACTTGATTGTCTCTTTCAAAGACAACAGAGCGAGCCCTCTTCTTATCGTCGAATAAGATTTTAGTCGCCAAAGCTACAAGCGAAGTGTTGTCTTTATTTCCGTATGACTTACGCAAATACCATTTTGATACCTTTATCAAGTATGTCCACATTTCTTCTTCTACTGGCCGGTACTAAATAGGCCCTACTGGCACTGCATCGCGTACCATTCCGCAATGTCCCTTGGTGTCTGGTGAACCCCGTTTGCGATGGTCCGTTCGAATCGATACTTTTATAACCCAATAATCGACCGGCCTCCATAAACGCGTCACCTATGATGGTTCGGTAAGGCGATTGTGAGACTGATAAAGGTCCACCTTTACCGTGGTACCCTACAAGTTTTCATTGTATAAAATGTCTTAGGTTTTTACAAGGCTAGAAACAATTATTAAACAATTCGTACCAGGCGCCGCAGCTTCAGGTCCATCTGTATTGTCTTCAGCCTTGAGGAAATAGGGAAAGATGTCCTTCCAGGCCCAACCCTTGGCGCCCAATGTTTCCCAATGGTCGTAATCTCTATGATTCCCGCGAATGTAAAGGTTAAAGTTGATGGAAGAACTACCACCAACCGCCTTGCCTCTTGGCCAGTAACTTCTCTATTTAAAGTTAAATTCAAACTATTACATCGTTTCAAAAGTAAAAACTGAGCTCGAGGTTCGAGATCAGTAATTTTTCGCCCATAGGACCCACTGTCCTATCACCCTTTTTGTAACTTACTCTTTCTTGAAGCGCAGAGCAGCAAAATTTCTGAGGCTCAGTTAAAAAATTCCAATCGTAAGCGCCACCCATTAGCTCGTAATTAGCCATAGGCACTTCATGAAACACATGTTCCCGCATGCCAGCTTCGATGACCAGAACAGTGACATCAGGGTCTTCGGATAAACGGTTGGCTAAAGTCGATCCGGCCGATCCCGAGCCAACTAAATAAATTAAACATCTTTTCGATAAGAATATTCTTAAATATAAAATACAGTTTGAGCAGCTTGGACTACACCGAATTCAAAAGTCAATGTCTCGTTGATTTTACTACGGACCAGTGTATCTTATAAAAAGATGTCGAAAATAAAAGAATATCCCTAACAAAAGGAGATCAAAACTGAGAATATATTATTTTTGTTTTAAATTTATCTTCTGCTTTTAAAGATGACATTTTTTTCCCATATTTATCACCTATTACAAATTGTCAATTTTTTGAATTTTACGACATTTTTGACCTCTTTGAAGTCACTCTTTTTTTTGAAAAAAAGGTCCAATTGGTAAGCAACTATTCCCTTGTAATATCTGTCTTGGTCAAAGTTCCCACTCAACGGTTGTATCCCCAACATACCACCTCGACAAAGTTCGGATCCTCGCGGTACCACATCCCCAAAAATAATGAAAAAGAAAGCAAAAACCCATCCACTTACTTATGACATAATCGTATTCCTGCTTAAAATCCGTACTTATAATTGGCAGGGCTCTTTCTGGTGACCTGATATAGTTGAAGGCGAAAGCAGCCATAAACAAACTCAATGAATTTCGGATAGTAAAGGGGCTAGGAGTAGCGAAAGCCATATCGGACTGTCGCCTTCCGAACCTGTCAAACGTTTGACCACGCGCTCAATTTCACAGCAGGGGAAAAAGGTTTAAATTACGATATGAATTAAAACGGGAACTGGTTCGAATCCCGCAAATAAAAGCTTCCGCCCATCGAGGACGACCGAGGTCGACCATTGAAAATACTTTCCCGTTGTAATTAGAGCGCCGAGAGCATCATCCCAACTTTAAATTCCAGTTTACTTGGCCTAAAGGTTATGGTTTCACCGTTACTCTTATCTCTAGGATATATTAGTGTTCATTAAAGTCGACTTAAAAAGAGAGTTTAATTTTGAAGGGCTTTTAAGATGACAGATCTGGTTTGGTGCGGGATTTAAAAAAAATGGTTTCTTTTAGTTAGTAGGAAGTTCAACTAAGTTTGCGGAAGTAATTTTTTTAAAAAGTAACGTTTTTTTAACCGTTATTTCGAACGAGGTATTATCAACCCTTAAAGGCGAAAACTTTAAATTGTCTTCACGTTCATATTACATAAGTTTCTTGAACTTTTACAGCTCTATATTTACTCTAGCGTAAACTATGTTTGTGGTGTAAATGATAATTTACACTGCAATTATTTATTTATTTATTTATTTATTAAAAAGTCACCAGGCGTTGCCCGTCAGAACATTTTAATTATTTAAATAAATAAATACTTTACGGGCTGCCATTTTAAAATACGGCCGCCCTAAAAGCCGTCTATGAAATATATAGAACCATTTAACTAAATATTAGCGAAATGTGTTTCATAATTTGCGGTTTTTTTTCTTTTTACATATCCAGCCGCCATTTTTCAAGATGGCGTCGGATTGTAAAAATCTGTCTTAGGACGCGACTACTACTTACGTGTAACGTACCTGCAAATTTTCAGCATCCTAGGCAAAGCTGTTAGGGCTGGGCGTTGATTGTTATCAGTCAGTCAATCAGTCAGAATTTTCATAGTTTTGCATGCATAAATTCTGATTAAGTTGTAAAACAAGATAACGAGGTCTGAGGAAGGAACTATAATTTCAGATTAAATTCTTAATAATTAAGCTGTAAGACAAGATACTAATGAAGGCACTATAATTTTACATTAAATTTTGATTAGTTTAAAACAATAGACTTGTAAGACAAAATACTGTAAACAAATTCAAAAAACACAAGAGACAATCATTTTTTAAATTGTTTGTTACTAACTTTTAATTATTCTTTTTTTTTCTTACGTCTCTATACAATTTTACGAGTATAAAAAATGTTTCACGACATGTAAGTAGGGGGGTTAGTTAGACTGGAAAATATTAACGATTATTATTCGAAAAAGGTTTTTAATTTTCTTTTTGACTGTTTTTTATAGACTTTGAATACCTCGATTTGCCCCAAAAATCACCATTTAAAAATAAGTATTTAAAATGAAACTTTTTGGAACCAAAAAAAAGGAACCAAGGCACTCAAAGTTTATAATATTACTACGGTGAAATGAGGGGAAGGGATATTATTATTATTACGAGAATATTACCCAATTGTTAGTGACAAATTTACCACATAGTTATAAATAGTAAAATTGAGACAAACTAAAAGATTGGTGGAATAAAATGGCAGTAATTTGATATTTCAAATTATTTTCTATAGATGGGTTAGTTATTTTTTTTTTCTATAAATTTTTAAAATCAAATAAATATTTAACCAGTTACAATTTCTTTTTTAAATAATATTTATAAAAGAAAGAAACCGAACTAAATTCACCCACAACGAGAATAAATAAAAACTAGATAGCCCGTTAAATTTGGCCCAATTCTTCAACATTGTAATTCATCAAGAGTTTTCAAAATAAAATTCTAACTTCTCCTCCTAAAAATTTCGTTATACTTACGAGTATCAAAAGTTGTCCTTCTTAAATATTGACAACAATACCGGAAGTAAAATTACGCTTCCGGTATCAATTGTCAGTCAATAATAAATTACATCTTAAAAATAAACTTCTGTTCAAATAAAATTTCAAAAAAAAAAACCTACCTAACCTCACGATGCTCTATTAAAAAAACGTAACGTCTGTCCCCAACGCCTTAAATCAAGAAGTTATATCTAGTATCTCAGAGAGAAGGTATAAATTCGCCAGATTTCCAGCTTTATCTCTAGTCCAAACGTAGGTCCGGAGTCAATCCCAGTCTCTAAATTACAACCAGCATCTCATTGGTTCTTGAAAACTCACGTCAGCGCGAGGACGAAAATTACGTATTTTCCGACTGAGGAGAGGCGAAATAGCCCGGCGCCTCCTTTTACGTCCCCCCTTGTATTTTGAAAGGGGGACTGGGACTATGGCACGCGAATACAAAGGCATCTTATACCTTCTCTCTGAGATACTGATATAACTTCTTGCTTAAATTTTATGGGAAATTTTGGAAGACTTAAAAACATACATGGTTCGGTTCCACACCCGAGTATGCGGAGAAAATTAAAAATAATTAAACTCGTTAATTAATTAATTAATTAATTAAAAACAAATTAATTCGTTTAATTTATTTTAATAATATTTTGTACCATTGATACTTTGTAAAGAAATAAATAAATAAATAAAGTTCACGCGTAAACTTTCAATATTGGCGCTATATACTAATAAAAGATAATTGAATAATTAACAAATATTAATTATTCAATGTTTAATTAGTCACGGAGGGGCGGGGCAATATTAATTGTTAGTTTTTTCAGGAGATTCAAGTTCATTGTACTTATATAGATATTTTTTGGGTTTGGTTTTCATCGCGAAGAATTGTATTTAATTGTTTATCTCACAAACAAACAAACAAACAAATATTAATTATTATTTTCGTCCAAATACTTCGCGATTAGGTAGGTTTTTCATAACGTTATGACAATTGGGTAATTTTAGGTTAGGTTAGGAGGGTATAATATTATTATTAATTTCAAAAAACACACACCATAGCTATATAGTGTTTTATAATTAATATCTATTAGACGTGGTCACACTATGGTACAATTGGGAAGAGAATTGTTAATATTTATAATAAATTAAAGATCTAAATAGGTTTGTAGGTTGATTTTTTTTTTCTTATGGAAAAAACGAAGAAAAACGCAAAAAATTGCATAGGCAACTTCCTAATTATTATAAAATTTGAACGACAGAAACTCTACTGAGCATCAGAGAAGAATTACTTTTTTTTTTTTTAATTTGCCCCGTGTTAGGTTTTAATCAATTAAAACTGGGGTAACGAACTCACGGTTGGGAAGAAAGGTTTTTTAAGTGGAACACGCCATCTGTAATTATAAAAAACAATTCACAGTTTTAGGCATTGGAAATTAGACAAGTTTCACTGTTAGTAAATTTTATAACGTTCTTGATAAACCTTTTTTTCAAAAGTAGGGAGTAAAATCATGGAAGAAGAAGGGTGTATGGAAGGGTCCTATAGTGTTAAAGAGAGCGCGTTGAAAAATCGTAACTTCCCCCTTTTCACCCCCTCCTTCCCGAGTTTATCACCAACGTTGAAAGCTTCTGCGCAGTAGTAGAGGCGGTAGAGAGCGGATCTAAACAGTGTATCCCTCTCTCTGCTTGCGCGCCAATATTGCGCAGAGCAGTAATCGGGTTACAGCTAGTGCCGAGAGGAGAGGAGAGTTTTCCCACGTGACCCTACATTTCGCGTAGCCGTCTGCCTATTCACCTCACCATTCCATTACATTACACCCTTCTTCTTCCATGGTAAAATATTGTATGGTGTTAAACCACCTTGTTTCTTAAGCCGGTACATTGATTGGTATGTGGATGTCGACAGAGACGTTAGATACGAACCAATTTTGGTGGACTGGTAACATTGAAGCCCCATCTAACCTACACCACATACCAGAAATTCCGTCTTAAAGGGACTGTAAACAAGGCATCGGCGGGGCTTAACAATTATTTGAAATACGTCACAGGCACATGATCGAAGAAAGGCGTGGTTCAAAGAAACTAAGTTCGTTTTATTTCGAAAACTACCACAGTACCACTACGGGAAATCGGCGCTGAAATCTCGCGAAAAACAAGGACTAGGTGTGCGGTCCCACTCTATGGGGATGGAGTCCATGTATCTTGGCGACACGTGGACCCTGTGGCGTATTTGAAATACTTTTTACCCAACAGGCGATGTCTTATTTACCCTATTTCAAGCACTATTCCCCCCCCTCCACCCATTTCGAAAAAAAGAGTCTATTAAGGGAGGATAAAAGACATTCGAAATTACCTGAGCGGGAACAATGTTTTCGGTGGGTGTTTTAAAGAGCCAGATCAACCGGTACAGAGCCTCGTCTCTGTTGAGAGCTAAGCGCCCTTTCTTTGGAGCCACAAAGACCGCCGGAAGGTGTCAGACGTCTCGAGGACGCGAAACAACTCTGCAGCCACTTAAAGTCCGTTTGGTCGTAAGGGAAGTTCCTCTTTTTAGCTAATTGAGCGTAAAACGTCGCTTGAGGCGAGAGAGCGCTTTCACCCAAGGTCAGATTAGACTTCCATAAACCGCTGAGCAATTCCAAACCACCGGAAGCGCGTCGCGGAGACACGGTACCGTAGGAGGAACCGCCCCTTCGATCGTACCTATCCTGTTCCGGAGACGGGGTACGGGTGGACATTTCTCTTAACGCGGAAAGAGGCGACGGTTGACCAACGAAAGCCCCCATAACTTCACCGGCAGAGGCCCGTCTTCGAGATTGATATTCCGCCCAAGTCCTGGCTCCCAAGAGACCGGGAGTGTCACCCGTAGCCACCCACGCTTCTCGCGAAGTCGCGCCGGAAGTAGTGACCCCGACCGCGGACGAAACGAAAGGATGGACGCGATTGGAAAGCGATATGGGAATGTCGGCTGGCAAAGAGCCTCTCCTCCGACCGAGAACGTTCCTGGACGGTTGAGCGCGCGCCGCCGGAAAAATGTCTTGAGATTCGGAACTGCAACTACCCTCGTGCTCAACCGAAGCGCAACGACTGTCGAAACTATCGCGGATGGAACCCGGTCGAACGATGGCGCTATTGCGTCTCGTGCTGCAAGTAGTACCCGTGCTCGTCGGATCGGTGCTGGAACCGTCGTTTTCTGATTCGGAACTAGCCATGCCAACCAACGACTCTAAGATACCGAAACTATGACGTCTGACTAGCTCTTTGCCCAATGGCAGTATAGAAATGGGAGACGGAATTTCGTCCTCGGGAGTATCTTGGTCCAGAGTCAAACCTACCAAAGAAATTATAAAATTATAAATGATAAGACTCGATAGGTACAGAATAGAAGCGTGAATTTTAATTACCGAGACTGGTAGCGGCTTCCGTGGCCATGGACCACCTTCTTGGATGGTTGTAAGAGGATATGCCGGATAACTCAGTGCTGGGTAAAGGAACAGGGGCGGAACCTCTACGAGTAGCCAAACGCGAACTTCCGACACCTAAACTACTAGAGGAACTCTTCCAAGATGAAGCGGGCGAGTCAAAGTCACGACTGGGTGGTTCCGGTCTCTCTTCGGACAAACTGCGACTGACGCGCGAGCACCAACTGGACACTTCCTCGCAGATGGGAATCTTTGCCGCGAAGTCGCTTCCCTCGATTAGCAGTTGAGGAACATCGACTTCCTGAGACGAGTGGTTCTCCTTGGCAACGAGCGTCGCTGGTAAGGTGGGAGACGTTGTCGAAGGACAAGAGGTTCGTCTAATGGCGGGACTACTTTCCGGGGAATCGTTGCAAATGGCGAGAGATCTCCTTAACGCGTTCCTTTCGCGAGTAACGGCGCGCGCGGACAGAGAAGTCGAATCCGTGGAAGAATCGGTAGAGGGAGGTTCTGTCCTTTTGCACCCTGAGCCTTCCGTTTGAGCACCACCCGATTTCGTGGGAGGGTTATTGTTATCGTTATTATTTTTATTGGCTATTTGAGCATTTTCGGTGGAGGGCCTAGATGAGCAACCTCCGCCGCCGCCGTTGGAACAATCGGATTCGCTCGACCCCGATTTCCGTCGACAAGTATTGGACGAGACGTCAGCCACAAGTAAAGGTCGCGACTCTTCGGAAGGAGTTTCGCCAAACTCCGATTCCTCGACCAAAGCCAAGTCCGTTTCGCGAGTGCCGCCGCGATTCGAGACGAACGGCGGGTAAGACATGGGTTGATGGACTAGTTTACTGGACCTCTCGCTTTCCTCGGCCAGTTGGAAAAGTTCCAGAAGAGAAACCGCCGTACCACTACTAGAAGACAAGGAAACGATGCTGGTTTTGGGTTGCAACTGTTCCGCCGATAATGTCCTCAAAGACATGTGAGGGGAACGGTGAATCGGGTAAGTCGTCAAGTCCGGATTGGTACGCCATTGCGCGTGCGGGAAGCTCTGCCTGCGAAGAACGGTACGCGGAAGGAGTTTGGGTAAACTCAACGGCATGCTACAACGACGACTCCATAAAGGTACGCCGCAATCATCTTCGATGGCCGATCGTAAGACCCAATTGAAACGACTGAGAGGAGACGAAAGGTTCTTTTTCCCACAGTCTTTCGGAGATTCTGAAGATTGGTCGTCGCAGTCATCGTCATCGGGAGAGTCTTCCAAGGGTTCTGGTTTGACGGGATTAGCCACCACAGTGGAAGCCACTTTTCCGTCCCAAGAGATCTGGTTGTGACGAAGATTGTCGATTAGCTGACGAGAGAGATCAGAGTCCAAGAACTTGTCCCAAATCTCGAACAATGGAGTGACGACGAAACGGAAGAAATCTTTAAGATAAAAGTCAACACTTACTCGGGTTCCCTAAGTTACCACAAATATAGTTGGCGTCGGAGTACTTACCCGCTTGAATTTTAGGAATGGAAGTTTTTGTACGATCACAGATAGGCGTTAATGGGAGATTCAATTTCTTCTCAAAGTCACCTTGTTTGAAAAATTCTAAACAAACTTGATGGCTCCATCGCTGCGATATTAACCAAGGGCGACAAGGATTGCACAAATCCGCGCACTTCAACGCGATCTACAGACATATCTTTAGACAATCTCAACAAAATAACACATTCTTTCACATAGGGATTAAAACCTTACTTGTAAAATAAAATGTCGATAGAGAGGGTCCTCCAAATTGAGCAAATTGGCTTCCAACAAACGCTAAAGAAATATCAAATTTACATTTATAAAGTTCCCCCAACACTGTTAACCCTTAAAGGGACTGCAAAGAAGGCATCGGCGGGTGGGTAAAAATTATTTGAAATACGTCACAGACATCACGTGGTGCCAAGATACAAAGACTCCTCATGGAGTGGAACTGGACATCTAGTCCTTGTTTTTCGCGAGATTGCAGCGCCAATTCCATGAAGTGGTGGTTTTCGAAATAAAACGAACTAAGCTTCTTTGAAGCACGCCTCTCCTTGGTCACGTGCCTCTGACATATTTCAAATAATTTTTACCCACCCGCCGATGCCTTCTTTACAGTCCCTTTAAGAGCGGCAAATATTTACCTTAAACTTGCAAAGAAATTCTTGTTGCCTCGTGATATCAGTCGCCAAAATGAGTGAATGAATCAACCCCTCTATCTGGTCCCTAAATATTAAGTTAAACCCTTTAAGTAAACTTCTTCTAAGAAAAAAAAACTCCAAAGTTAAAACTTACCACGTCTCGATGTCAAGATGGTCAAAAATACCAGACTCGCGTAAACAGGATATCGCCATCCGCCAATGATGATTCTCCAATACGGAAAAATTCTAAATTTAAATGAAGAGAAAACCGTCATCGCGTGTCACGACTTGTCGAAAGACACAAGTACGAAGTTTACGCGTCTTACTTTATAAAGGGAAGCCAAATGGTTGGAAGTGGCTATGAGGAATGGCTGATTGACCCCGGGGTGATCGAGGTCGTGCGTTACCGCCGCCAACAAAGCCGACATCGCTTCCACGGCAGTGATATTGTTCAAGATCTGGTGGTAAAGAAAATTAGGCTTAATTAAGTCATTTTAAAGGTCAAAAGGTTAGCCGCATACCTTTTTCTGTTGAAGAAAGCAGTGCATGGCTTGAGTGACGTCCGCGGCGTGAACCGAATTGTGATACGGATTAGCGCTATGGTAACACGACTCTATTAAACCTAATTAAAAGCAAACGAGACGAAATTAATAATTTAGGTTGAACGATCTAGGATATTAACTTACTAAAGCACCTCCAAACTTTGACCATGTCCAATTTGAACGTGTCAATGAACCCGTAATGATGAAAAAGATGAACAAGTAGCACCGATAAGGATCTGCCTCCAGTCGCAACGTCCAAATGAAAAGTATTGAAAGCCCACAAGTGAGAGTCGTTCAACATACACTAAAAGAATTTATTAATAGATCCAATATCAGATATACGAGACTTGGGTGCGAAGTAAACTTACTCTGACCACGCCAGTGTAAGCTTCGTCGAGTAGACCGGATTTGAAAGCCTTTGGTTTCATGACTGGGATACGTGCCCGGGATCTCCTTCTTTGAGGTGTCAAGAACCGGGACGTTACTCTGGGCGGGTCGCCTCCAGTCTCCAATACTAACATGAAATAATTGATAAAAGTGGTCTTTAAAAAATTTCAAGTCCTGTTGATAGCAAAAACAGAAGATAAGCTAATGTTTAAACAATAAAAACAAACTGCAAAACACATACACTTCGTACAAGAAATGATTTCACTTCTAAGAGAGCCTTCAGACCGAGACAACGAAATTAATGTACGTTATAGTTGTTCAACTGATATTACTTCTACCGATAAATATTACAAGAAGGGTATAATAGAAGAAGGATGACACTCTGTATCCTCTTATTACTTTAGTTGTGTAACAAACTTCAGATGGGCATCGCACAGTACTAGGGTGATTTATATAACTGTTCGGTTCTAAAACCTCAGCAATCAACTCACAAATCTTTATTGTATTGACGTGTGACAAAAATCCACAAAGGCTTGCGTCTTGACAAATAGTTAAACGCTAATAGAGTAATGCTGAGGGAACGACTTATCGCGTTTAGTAACCTTGCTATAAATGTTCTAATGTTGGGAAGAATTTTCCCGCTTTGTAGTTCACTTCTCTCAAAATATACTTCTGAATCTGATATTAATAGTTAAACCATAAGTTTAAAAGATATTACTTCCAATACTTCGCAATGCTATGTATACAGTCCTACTGAGCACCAGCCCAGTACAAAACTAACTCTCAGTGATAACCAGTGTCACACTTACGTACTGGCATACCTTATAAACTTATAACAAAACTGTAAAGGGAAAACAGACAATCTGACGCGCTGTACATTAAAACAAGTGGGAAGAAGTGATACGAACAACATACCGATTACAAAGACTACGTAACTGAGCGCAAAGTTTGAATGAATAGGCAAGACATTCTTACATTTGAGTAAAGCCCATTCGGACGTGGTGATGCAAGCTGGTCTATTAGGATGAATGCAGACTTCAGTTTCTCTGACGATACTAGTTGATGGCTTCAACTCCTCAACCTCTTTATCTGAAATAACGAGGGGACCCACTTTTAGAGTCCCGAAAATTAAGGCAAACATGCTTGTTTTTCTTTTTATTTAGTTTCCCGAAGTTTTAAGATTTGTTATTCATTATAATGCAACGAGGAAAGTTCTTGTTTTCACTCCGTACCCCGTTGAAGTGAAAAGGGGATTTAAAAGTATAGTTTTAATTTCAAACTCCAGAGCTTAACGGCGTAATAAACGTCAACATAAACGTCCCTGAGTCGCTTTAGATTGCTTTTTAAAATAGTCTCAGGGTTTCACGATTCTCATTTCGCATTCAAGGAGGACGACAAATACTTTCGTTAAACACCTACCGATATAACCTATATTGTAAAAGTATATTAACACCTGGTCTACATAGTATCTATCTACAGTTTAGGCTTAAGGTTAAGGTCACAGCGGGGTCAAATTATTCTTGTCTTGTAATCAGAAGACTATCTTCCAATAGAGAGATCTGTATGAAGGGATTATCTTTTGGCAAATGTATTACCAAGAAACGATATCTAGTTTACTAGGGAGAGGGTTTAAGATGCCTAAGCATTCTCGCGCCATAGTCCCAGTCTCCCTTTCAAAATACAAGGGGGACGTAAAAGGAGGCGCCGGGCTATTTCGCCTTTCCTCAGTCGGAAAATACGGAATTTTCGTCATTCGCGTCACGCTGACGCGAGTTTTCAAGAACCAATGAGATTTTTTGGTTGTAATTTAGAGGCGGGGATTAACTAAGGACCTACGTTTGGACTGGAGATAAAGCTAGAAATGTGGCGAATTTATACCTCCCTTAGAGGCGGGGATTAACTAAGGACCTACGTTTGGACTGGAGATAAAGCTAGAAATGTGGCGAATTTATACCTCCCTTAGAGGCGGGGATTAACTCCGGACCTACGTTTGGACTGGAGATAAAGCTAGAAATGTGGCGAATTTACCTTCTCCCTAGTAAACTAGATATCGCTTCTTGGTATTACTAATACAACTTGAAAATAATAATAAATATATTACATTTTTGTAAAAACCAGCGCCAAATATACCTTTACTCTCAAGCCTTTTGAATAATAAGATTTGGGATTACTAAGATTATTTCTATTTTGAAGGTTAAGTTTTACGTTATTTCAGCAAAATTAACAAGGTGACGTGATTGCGTTGTAAAAAAAAGAAAACAACAACTAATTTCGTGATAAGAGATAAATTCTTTATGGAAAAATCGTTAAAAATAACCCGACTAAAATAAAAATAACAGAGATAATTATGTCGGTATGAGGTAGCGTCTTTTTTTAATCACTTCCTACGTGAATGGCAATATAAAATTCCAAATTAAGTCTTAGGGGATTATTTCTATTTTCTATTCATAAATATATGTATTTCTTAATTAACAGAGAATTTCAAGAAACTTCGCGTAAAACAGTTTCTTTGTCAATTACTTTTAAACTATGTAATTTAAATTATTAACCGAATTTAGGATTTTATCCAAAAGCGCAAAATAAAAACGATGGGAAAATTATCAAGTACTGTCTCAAGTTTATTGCCGCAAATAATTTATCAATTCAATTAATGTACTAAAAAAGGGTAAATTTTAGGCGTAATTCAAATATGCTAAACTTACCAACATACGAGACCAGAAACTTGCCATCTTGAACTTCTAACCGCACTCTCGAATTTTTCTGCAATTAAAAAAAATAAAATAGGGTTAATTTACGTAAAGAAATATATCAAACATGATTTAAAATAAACGTTTTTTCAATCAGTTTTTTGCGAAGTAAGATTAGCCTACATTTAATACGTAATTTCAGCTATTTTTATTGTAAGCGATAGGTGAAATAAAATGGATGTAGGCTACCGTTTTTCCATTTTCATAAAAGTGTCGTTTAGTAAAATCATTGCACATGGTTAGTTAATTTAAAACAGCGTTTATTTACGAATATGACTAAATCAATATAGTTTAAAATGGGCACGTATTGCATAAGAAACATTCAGCATTACAACGATTACTTCCGGCAGCAACTACTTAATGATATCGGTGGTATTAAAATTACAGCTAAGGAAATCTCGTACAGTAGGTCAAAATGTTCTTTACCACGATGCAAATGCCTATTTTTTGTCAACTCTTAATTTTTTTTTAAATGTTTAGGGATCTATTTTCCTTATAGCTAACATTCACCTATTATTTTATCGCTTACATTATAAGGCAAAATAAACGCCTTTAAATTAACCTCAATTATAAATTTGAGGCGTATTAATATGTAATGTTACATCTCTCATAGAAGTAGAAGTAGAAGTATCGTTGATGATGTAAAATTAAAAAAACCATGTAGATGTAGGCCTAATTTTTAAAATTTAAAAACCCCTTTTCTTCAAGAAAATAATTTCAAAAAAAAAATGTAAAGAGTTTAAAGAAAAGAAAAAAGCAAGGTTGTTTTTTCTCTTCAAGGTTTGGGGGCGTTGCCTTATTCTTGTTGAGTATATATAAATATATTTTTCAATTAAAAATAAAGATTTTAATTTTTGAAAGTAATTAATTGCTTTAAGCCTAATAGTAAGTTTTACGTAAGTCGTTTAAAAAAAAAAGAACAAAATATTTTGCCCTTTAACTTTACGTCAACGTTTTCATACCCTCTTGGCAGTTTACGTTTAGAAGTATCGGATTAAGACGTTTATCAAATACTCGTTTTTCAGTGAATTTATGTTAGTGTGTCGAGGTCTTTTACTATTTTGGTCGGATAATATTATTTGTAAAGGGCTCTACACACATACAAGTTAAATAAAAATGAAAGTAAACGTTTCATAAAGGGCTAGTAACATACGTTAGAATTTTTCAAAAGGGAGGGGTGTAGTCTCGTCCTGAGAGGGGAGGAGCTACGGAGAGATATTAGTATTGTCTAAATAGAGCTATCTCAGTTGTGACGTCAGTACTTAGGTAAACCGTCAGGGGCATAGCTTTGGCAGTGGGCGGCCATGTTTGGTATCGCTTTCGGTTCTATGTGCAAATAGCATGGGTGACGTCACACTATAGGCTTCTGACATAGTTCTATTGAATGCCCTGAGCTGACAACTCCCAATATGGTCGCCAAAACCGAGGTAACAGATAGGATAATGTGACGTCACGAGAGAGTTCGTAGTAGCAGACTATACGGTTAGAACCTAAGACGGGATATTAATTGGTATGTGGATACAAAGACCTTAGTTACTAGTCCTCCGAATTGTTTGTAGTCATATGCATAAAGAACAAACAAACCATTTTCTCATATCAAGAATACATACGTTGAGAAATGTGTACGTATTGATTCTTATTAGATGTATCTAGGCGGATGTTGTGGGGGGGAAGAGGGGGGGAAGAGCTAGACAAATCATTGAGTATGACGTAGTTTACTTCGCCAATAATCTCGCTGCGCATGTAACCTTGCGCGCGCCTAAAAACTCGTTGCTACCAACCAATGAACAAATAGAAAGACGACAGAATTATGAGGCGTGACCGATAGTAAGTTGTCAAGCCCGGCCCATAAAACCCGCATAGAAATTAACATGAAAGATGTGGGGACGCAATGATTCCTATAAGTTGTATGTGTTCCTTCTCAAATATATACATAAGATTCGCGCGCCTTTCAAAAGTTCCAATATACTTTATTCTTGGGACAATTGTCTTAAATTCTTAAACACAAAGAATCGATTTGGCAGCTAAGCTATAGCTAGGTCAAACAAAAGCTATTTGATTTAAAACCCAGCCTATATACTTTTAAAGGTAGGTCTACACCATAAACTTTCTATTAGCTTAGTTTTTTACTGCTGGTTCTAAAAGTCTTAACTATAGAAAGGCGTTGGTATTCAACACTAAGCCTGAAATAAAATTCCTTTAATCGAATTAACGTTGATCTTGAACCGTCGTAACACGACAAGAGAGAGAAAGAAAGAGAGAGGGGGTCAATATATTCTAGCATAAGTTCATAATATATGTTCCATAAGTTTGTCACGGGTTACAAACTGGAGCTTGTCATCAAGTGACGTAGGTCATAGATTCGAGGTAAAGCGACGCCTGGTGAGGCGCTGTCAAAAGTTTAGTACAGCCTTAAAGCAAATGTCGGCTCCTGTGGCATCCCTAACTTTCTGGCTGATCTTCTACGGAATCTACGCGCAAATTTTACCTTGCCAAAGACAGGAACCAATAAGAACTCGTCCGTGAGGGCAGAGCTAAAACTAGCTTTTGCTAAGCTTAGAGGGCCAGTCAACTCCACCCCTCGACTATTAGGAGCATCTAGTGGCGGTTGTTTGATCTAAAACACAGCCGAGACTGGCTTTAATAGGAAAATGGACTGCAAAACCGAGTGTTGTCAATTCTCGGTTGTCGTTCTCGAACTCTAGATATAGGAAGTGTCATACTTATGGAACATATCTTATAAACTCATGTTGATAATAAGGCTTTTATTTTTACGGTTTTAAGACCCTAAGCGGAACCGCTGCTGCGATGGTGAGAAGATAGTGGTTGTGGTGGTCAAGGGAGGAACGAAAAATAATAAGGTTTAACGATTATTACTCGGCCATAAAAATATCCTCAATGTTGACCTAACCCTTAAAGAGTTTAATTTCGAATTCCATTTCATCAATTAATTGTAGAGGAACCAACACACACAGGTGGGAGGCCCGTGCCTTCTTATGTTATTTTTCTTGCACCAAGAGCAACACCAGACGGAGTCAGAGTTCACTACACTCATTATTAGGCTCTAGCAAGAAGTAATATCTAGTTTATTAGGGGGAAGGTATAAGATGCCTAAGTAATGGCGCGCCATAGTCCCAGTCCCACTTTCAAAAAAACAAGGGGGTGGGGGACGTAAAAGGAGGCCGCCGGGCCTATTTCGCCTCTCCTCAGTCGGAAAATACGTACCAATCAATAACCAATGAGATGCTGGTTGTAATTTAGAGGCGGGGATTAACTCCAGACCTACGTTTGGACTGGAGATAAAGCTGGAAATGTGGCGAATTTATATCTTCTCCCTAGTAAACTAGATATCGCTTCTTGGTATAAACAAGGTACAATCCTACCTAATTTAAAACATAGTAATCATATCTTTCAATAATAATAACTACTACTACTTCAATTTTTACAACTTCTGATCTCACGATGAATGCCTGGCCAACTCAACAACACTGAAAACTACACTTAAAACTACACTTAAAGGGAACAGTCAATAAAAATCTTAGCGTAGAAACTATTCAATTTGACCCCTCTTTTTCTTATCACAATGTGGCGTAACCGCGCTCACCACAACCGGAAACGGAAGCGTTTCAAAAACTAGAACGTCCAGGATGGATGATCTATGATCTAAAAAAAGGAAAGACGCTACTCGCGGCGGAAAACCTTGTTATTCGTGTGTATAAAAAAAGAACAAGAGAAACCTAAGGTCAACGAACCTTTACACTCAGATATGGCCAGTATCGCGATTCACCCTGAATTTACCATACAACGTATGGAAAGAAAATGTTATCCAGCTCTTAACGCGTTTTCTGATCTAGTGTAAATTCAGGTTGAAATCAAAGCACTCTCTCCCTGCTCTGAAGTTTGGCCTGAACGCTAATCTATGTTCGATAAACGCTCGAAGCAGACCTGGTGGAGACCCGGAGCGTGCCTTCCTAGGAAAGGACAGAGGAAATATTGTTTAAGGTTTGAACTCCACGAATTTTTGTAAAAAACCACCAGGTTAAGAGTATTTTAAAAGCTCATATTATGTGTCTCCATATTTTGGAATAAGTTTGCAATATAACTTTCCTCTTCGGCAAATAAACGCGCGTAACTTTCCTGTAGGTCCGGAGTTAATCTCCGCCTCTAAATTACAACCAGCCTCTCATTGGTTCTTGAAAACTAACGTCAGCGCGACGCGAATGACGAAAATTACGTATTTTCCGACTGAGGAGGGGCGAAATACCCCGGCCTCCTTTTACATCCCCCCTTGTATTTTGAAAGGGGGACTGGGACTACGGCGCGCGAATACTTAGGCATCTTTAACCTTCTCCCTAGTAAACTAGATATCGCTTCTTGCCTTTACCTTTACTCTCCTCAAATTTCCTATAACAAATCCCAAACTTTTCGTAATAACGAAAAGACCTTTGAGGAATGAAAGATTAAACCCATAGCCATTCATAAGTCAGATCTCTATTCAAACATATTATTCCAAATTATGAACTTCCTTCCCTTCCTGGGTATTTCGATAGGAATTGGCTAGATGGCGAGCGAATTCGCTCTTTTCCCCAAATGAGGAAGGATTTTCTCTCTATACTTCCGGAACCTTTAGTGCGAGACACAAAAGATTTCTGGCCGAGTTGCGCTTCGGGGTCTTCTTCGTAATTCCGAAGGCATAAAAGCCGAGCTTATGCTATTCAAGAACAATGAATAGAATCAGAATCACGTCTCACGTTACTCGCCAGCTTGGCCTGGCCATGCCTTCCTTGCCTTGTATTTCTCTTAAAACTTAGCTCGCCTTTCTTTACCACCCAGCTCTTTGTGATTGTATAAATACTATTACAGTTTGCAGCGACTACTATGGCTTTTAAACACTTCAAATTAGTCCGCAGTGACTTTCTCTACGCTGTAAACCGACCTTCAAGCGAAAATATCGTAACTTTGTTCTTATTTATTTCAACTTCATTGTTACAAGTCTTTTATTATTGTTAAAACTAAATTGCATTTGAATTTGAATTTGATTTTCCTATTACTATTGAATTTAATATATTTTAAAATAAACCTGGACTTTTATTTCTGTTTTATTAAGAAAATAAAAGATTCTTTTGAACTTTTAAAGTTCAAATAGATACATACATCATTCTTTATCTTTAACTCAATCGCGACTTCGTTAATATTAAACATTAACCATTTCTTATATAAAACACCAAGTTACAATATAAGACTGTCCAAGGGAACAGACACTATGTTACAGGATTAGAGTCATAAGTTTATAAGGTATGTTCCGTAAGTTTGTTACTGGTTACAAACTGGAGCTTGTCATGTTTAGTGACGTAGGTCATAGATTCGAGGTAAAGCGAAGACGCCTGGTGAGCCGCTGTCAAAGGCTTAGTACTGACTTAATACATAGTTTACAGGCGTGGAGGATTCCTACCACCAACACAAGGAGACCAAGCGACTTAGAGTGTAAAATCGTCTGCTATTTTACACTCTAAGTTATAATAATAATCTAAGCTTTGCCAGGTCTCCTTGTGCAAATGGTATGAATCCTCCACGCCTGTAAACTATGTATAAGAAGATGGACTGCAAAATTACCCGAGTGTAGTTAATAAATTCTTACTCGTCGTTCTCGAACTAGCTCGTGCTGTAAGTCTCTAGCATTACGAAGTAAAGGTAGTTTCATACTTATGTAACATATCTCATGAGCTTATGGTGAATGCAATTAAACTGAAGTCTACAAGAATGTTAAAAGAAAAACAGTATTGAAGCAACAATGGTTAAGTTAAATCAAATAAAGTTAAAACTAGTGTCAGTTTGAAAATATCGAAGGATTTTTAAGGTTTGGAGTATCGAATCCCTCGTTCTGCCCGTTGCAAAGCTTTTATCATCAAAATCCGCGAAGTCTTTAAAATGGGGATAGCTCTAGAGGAGATGGGAAGGGGCGGTGAAACCCCGGGAAAATGGGTGGGCAACTTACAAGCTAAGCTGAGAGATCTAATAGCGCGTGAAAACGGTGTGGAAAATGCAACTGAGAGAAGCGAAGGATCCAACAGCGGGGGAGCTAGTGCTGGTATTCTTACCTCATACCTATCTACATAATTCAAATTAAGATTTACAGATTCCTAGGTTTCCCATGGAAATTAATTAGTACCGAATCGGAACCCAACTAGCTTGATGGAGAAGGCGTGCCTAACTCCCTCTGCTCGCCCGAGAGTCTACGTCCTGTTTAAATATACACAAACGAGATCACTCTCTCTACCTTAATTTTAAATTTGTAGGCGTTAAGCCTAATTTGATTCTTTTTGAAACTGTAAAAAGGAATGGAAGAGCACGTAGGATAATTTTTAAAACCTAATAGATAATGTGCAGACCAGACAAGTGTTGCCAGTTATTTGTGGGTTCAATTGGACCGATATCTACAACAGACTGGAAAGCTAATTGTAGTTCTGTTCGATTCAGTTCCAAACCTCCAGGAGACATGCTCTCACAGATTACTGGCAACCCTGTGAAGCGCCGTTAAAGTTAAGAAACATAGGAGGAAATTTCTATTGAAAGTGTGCGCTAGAGGGCTACAGATCTTTTGTCTAGACAAGAAGCGATATCTAGTTTACTAGGAAGAAGGCATAAGATGCCTAAGTATTGGCGCGCCATAGTCCCAGTGCCCCTTTCAAAATACAAGGGGGGACGTAAAAGGAGGCCGGGCTATTTCGCCTCTCCTCAGTCGGAAAATACATAATTTTCTCCGGACCTACGTTTGGACTGGAGATAAAGCTAGAAATGTGGCGAATTTATACCTTCTCCCTAGTAAACTAGATATCTCTTCTTGGTTTAGATAAGTTAGATCAGTGATGAGCAACATGAGGTCCGCGGACCTAATCTATCATTAATTGTCTTGCGGTAAGCGCTTAAGTCTAAGAAATTTCGAAAGCTGTTTCAATTAAGAACTCTTTCGTCTCCTCACGTGGTCGCGCTACATAAGATTCCTATTTATTCTTTGTTTTTCGTTACTTAATCCTCTATACATATATATATGATTTTTCTTTCTATTGTTAAACTAAAAGCTCACCCTCTTTGCAAATATTAAATCATTAAACTAAACTTGATCAATAAGACTTGGAAATTAAGAAGTGTTCAATATTTGCTCATTAAAAACTGTTTAGTTAAGGGGTCAAAAGGTTAATAAAGTACAGAGATTAATATTTACAAAGGTTAAGGGTTATTCGGTAATTGGTAGGCAATTAGGCTAGTAGCGACAATTACATGGTACAAATCTGGAAGCTGTCATTTGGATTATGGACGCGAACGACTGTCGACGTCCTTGTACAAAAAGGACAAAGGGCATTTCCATTTTCAATCCCGTCGTCTTTGAAGCGAAACAAACACGCTAAAGACAGTCGACGTATAGCGAACATCTTGAACAAGGGCTTCGTGTCGTTGCTGCACGGGGATAATGGCAGAAGATGGCTTATTTCAGGACCTAAAAAGGGTTGGTAGCCAGGCACATTTCGCCTAGAGGACCTGAGAATTTCGTGGAAAACAAAAAGGGCTGTACCAACTTCTAGGAAGTTAAATGATGTTAAAAGGTCAACAGCAATTCTGGTGAAAAAGGAAGCTTAAGGAAAGTTTTGCGAAGCCTTTGTTTTTCAAACTATAGCCTGCTTCACATCGAATGCAAATGGAAAAGAAGAGTTTTAAATCGCCTATTCCGTTCTTTTTCCCCTTTTCGTGGACAACGGTTTAGTACAAAATTGTTTATAAGTGTACAGAAATGAAATGACTGAATAACTAGATTCATTTCACAAGGACACTTTTCCTAAGCCTTTGTTCAAATTAGGCCAAAAAATTGTAAGTAAATGGAAAAAAAACGGGTTTTTAATCACTTATTCAGATTTATTTCCGTGGAGGACAACCTGCAGTTAACGATACTTTTGTACTTAGTGGTCATTAATTCGTGAATAACTAGATTCATTGAACTAAGGTAAGCCTTGGTTTAAAGTAGGCCTAGCACTAAAAGAAAAGTGGACAGAAGTTCCCGCTCCTTTCTTCTCACGACATTCCCAGGGCCTTCGAGTCCTTTCCTAAGATGGTAAAACCATACACCAATCCTATCGCTCGATAAGAACGTCGTCAATTGAATCAATTGTCTCAAGAATATCCAAATATTTAATTAAAACATCATTGGTAATCCATAACGATTAACGTATCTATTAGCATTTCAAGCGACATTCTTTTGTAATGAAATAAATTCAGTACAATAAACAATCAATGGAACAAATGAGGAATAGGGCAACGGTTAGATATGGTTCTTAAAACAAACATTGGTATTCCCGAATTCTCTACATTCGTGGATATTCCTTGAACGAACATTAAATAAGGCGGAATGGAAAAGTTAATATAAATTGATTTGAGTCCCGCCCTTTCTTATGCATGGTCTTATTTCAATTCACCCGTGACCTTTTAAGACCCCAGTCTCTCAGGACAAATTCTTTTATTTCTTAAAGATAGACTGAAACTGCACTATATAACGTTTCCCTCTCAACATAATTGCCTTCAAATGTTTCGGACTTCTTTAACCCTTTAAAAGAAATAGAACCCCCTCCAGATAAAGACGGCATTTTTATTTTAAATGGCTTGTACGAAGAATAACAAAATTTAAAGCCTGAAATTTTTAAAATTTACTAAGGCTTAAGGGTACATATAAAGATAAAGAAGTTAGGCTTAGTGTATGATACTGTTAGGCTTAAAACAACTGCAATTTTGGGTTTAAGAGTAAGAGTAAGAGTAAGATAAATTTAATTTCAATGCTTTATTCAAACTAATCATGTTTTTAAAGTTTACCAAGGCTTAAAGGTCCATCCAAAGATGAAGTTATCAGTTTTTGATACTGTTAGGCTTAAGATAACTGTAATTTTGGGTTTTAAGAGTAAATTTTTAAACTTACCAAGGCGTAAGAGTACATTTAAAGATAAGGAAGTTAGGCTTAGTGTATGACACTGTTAGGCTTAAAACAACTAAGAGTAAGAGAAGTTTAATGTAAATGATTTATTCAAACTAAATCACGTTTTAAGTCTAACTTTAAAATTAACCAAGGCTTAACAATACATCTAAAGATAAATAGAGCGGACTCTTTTCATTTTTAGATGCCAGCCATACTTTAGTCTTAAACGCTACTGGGATTCATTTCTGGTGGTGTTCAAGAGAAGAGGAGAGGAGAAGAGAGAGAGCGGGGGCGTTTAGTTTTAACACGATGTCGCGTTCGACCTCATCTTTGCCTTACATTACTCGTTAAATGAAACGGAACAAGATTAAAACCGTAATAGACTTTCGTTAGATGGTCCATAGCTCTTTGACGAGCACGAACGCGTGCGGAGAGTAGTCGCGTGTAGCATGTAGCAAGCAGTCTGGATGGTCGCTGGAGCGTGGAAATTGATCGTAACTGAATATCAAATACGGGAAAGGGATAAAATTAAGTTAAGCCGCGTATACTTTTAATCATTTCATTCTCTCTAGGACGGTACCACCGAAATGGTCAAAAACTAAGCTCTGTAGATCGTTACGCTTGATAATGGTTCGATCAACACCCTAAAGGATTAATTTAATAGCTCGTGACTGCGCACTTACGATACCAAGGAGGTGCGTACGTGGCTATGACTAGCTAGCCAAGTTATCGATTTTAATATAACAACAGACTATTATTGACTGGTTTTCGTTAAATCGTTGCTAAGCCTACTTTTGTCGACTTCATTCAAAACGTAAATTGTAGAAAAGCTATTTCAGTTCTAACCTATTCAGGGACAGGAAGTCACGAAACTTTATTAAAGAAATGTGTGCGGTTAAAAGGGGCGTGTTCTAGCGTTGCCTAGATGTGACTTTGTCAACTGCTTTGATGAGACTTGCAGTTACTGACCTAGCAACTGATTTTACACTCCCAAATCAAAATATTACCCAATTAACTGTACTTTTTATAAAGGAGAACTTATTTGAGACGTATCTGACGATAGTGAGCTTTCAGTTGAAGGAGGAGCTGAGACTCGAGACATAGTTTACGCTGCCATATTGGTGGGTATAAAGCAGGAATGAAGCCGAGACCACCTAATATGGCTACCATCTGAAAGCTCTCTATTGTTTATGGAACAAGTCAAAAATAATTTCTTAGCAACAAAAACTAGCCACGGAAAAAACCCCCAACTATATTTTACATCTTAGGTACTTTTTCCCCCAGACCCCGATCCGTCGGTACCTAATAGGTACAGGGTTGGGGTCGGGGTTCCCCTACGAAGACTATCTGCAGGAAAAGAAAAATAAACTGATGAGGTAATCTCTCATAATTACGGTTTTGGGAAAATAAAATGGTATGGAAGTTGGAGGAATTAAATTAGGAGCTTCCATACCCTAATAAGCATGTAGTCAATCAATTTATATTCACAACGTTAAAATTAAGCGTAACATCGCTCTCTCCTTTGCCACCGGCACGTTTACCCATCGTTAAAATATTGCTGCACTGACAACGAGAACATAATCAATGTGATAAGACACCATGCATGAAGTTTGTGCTTTTCAAGGTCCCATGGGCATCATTGAGTGCAGCCCTCCACCTATCGGTGGAAATAATTTTACTAGCTTAGCCATGTGTAAATATAGTAGTTCTTGTTGCTATAACCAGGTGGCACCTATATCTTACGCCCAACCTAAAACCAGGGTACTATGGGTAAATTTTACGGCCTTGCATGCGTAGCGCCCTCTTGCGTTAGAACAATAAACCCTTTAGACGTAAAAGAGGGATAGGCATGCCAGGGGGTTGATCCCTTGCGGTCTCTGGGCACTCTCCCTACAGCGCAGGCGCTATAAAGCAGGATGGAAGGCAAAGTTTCGCCATCTTGTGTTAGAGCTACACACTCTTTATACATTAAAAGGGGGTAGTCATACCAGGGGGTTGACCCCTTGCGGTCTCTGGGCGCTCCCTGCAGCGCAGGCGCTAAGGATGGAAGGCGAAGTTTCACCCCTATGTCTTTCCCTCTTAGTTACATGGAAGTGGTCAATAGAGTAATGGCACCTCCCTGCCTTTGGCTACGTTATGTTCTATGAGAAATTAACATGTAGTGCCACTACTCTATAGACTACGACCGCTACTCCGGTATAAACAATCCCTCCTCCCAGCTATAGGAACCTCGGCGCTGAAATTTATGAGGATGTTATCAAAGAAACAAATACTTCTAACTTCATTCGTCCAAGACCTGAGACGGAGCAGTTCAGCTAAGACTAATATCACAGTGCCCCTTTTGTCTTAATATAGACAGAAAATGGGTCTCTCTCTATATTGTGGCTATGGGTATACCACAGTAAAATGCATTAGCCGGGCAAATACCATAGTAACGAATTAACCCTAGCTCCCCCGTGCAATAAAGCAATAACCCTACGAGAGAAAAAACAAAAGAAAGAAATAAAACACACACACACACACACACAACATTGCGTGTTTGGTCTCTATTAGCAATCAAGCCTCCCTCCCTAGATAAAATAAAAAACAACAACAACAAAGACCGTAGACGATGACGACCAACGTCTTGGAGTTTTATCCAAAAACAACAGCAGAGAAACGGGTTCATCATTTAGGGATAAAAAATATATAGTATCTCACGCTGTATTATTCTTAAAAGATAAAATGTTTAGGCTTTGAAATTATAAAAGCCATTAAGGAATTGGGACTCCCGCGCTCGTTAAGCCCCTTTTAACAACACAACAGCGGTACACCCTTGCATAAATTATACGTTGGTGACGTCGAAACAATTTCGTTAATTGGATATAATTTTTAGAAAGAAGAGAACATCCTACGATCCTCCCAGTGAGTACGTATGAAAAGGAGACTCGGAGAGACCAAATTCTCCTGTAGGCACGGAGTTGCACATGCGCTATCGGCGCAACAGAGAGGGAAAAATCAGAGGTTTGTTTACGGCCAATATTCTTAACGGATAACGTGACCTCTATCTTCTCGGCAGTGTGCCGAGGTAGGTGCGCGTGAGAGAGATATCGGGCTGTGCCGTTATAGTTACCTTGCCCCTTGCCTCTTCGACTCTCCTCCTTATACATGCTCACTGATTCTCCTTACTAAAAGGGTCAGAGTGAATTTTCTTAATAAGTCATGTTTGTCAAAGCGTTAATTATTAAGTTTTGTAAACAATAATTATGCTAATACGTTTATAAGCGTTTGTCGAGAAGCAAGCGAGTATCGCGTAAAGTACAATACTAATTTAGCATAATTTAAATGGTAAGGGATTTTTCCGCAAACACTAAGCCTAATACCGATCTATGATCAATATCTATGCAATTACTAACGAAAGGCCAAAATAAATTTACCTATAGACAAATTCGTAAATTATAAACAGAGAAACCAACACACAGGGGCGAGACCGCCATTAGGGTATTCTCCCTCGCGCCAAGAAGCAACGCCAGACGGAGCCCGAGTTCACTACACGCGGAAGGAGGCGAGCCAACTCGCACTGCCTCTAGCAGAGCTACTTGGCGAGAAGGAGAAAATAGGCAATGATGTGCGACTGCTGCAATGAAAGTCTATCAGTGTACCTTGCTCATGCACTCTCCTACCCTTCGGTAAGGCGATTGTTCAGTGCTGCCAAGAAGTGATATCTATTTTATTAGGGAGGAGGTAAAGATGCCTAAGTATTCGTGCGATATAGTCCCAGTCCCCCTTTCAAAATACAAGGAGGGACGTAAAAGGAGGCCGGGCTAATCCGCCTCTCCTCAATCGAAAAATAGGGAATTTTCGTCATTCGCGTTGCGCTGACGTGAGTTTTCAAGAGCCAATGAGATGCTGGCTGTAATTTAGAGACGGTGATTAACTCCGGACTGGAGATAAAGCTGGAAATGTGGCGAATTTTTACCTTCTCCCTAATAAACTAGATATCACTTCTTGGTGCTGCCTTGTAGTACCATTATATTTTTAAGAGACAGGGGGCACCCTCGACGACCCTACCAAAACGCCCACTGAGGATGCTGGGAGGACTTTGTTGTCGTTCCTTAGAAGGGGTAACAGACTCCACCGTTATAGGTATTAAGATTACCACTCCATCCCTCTCTAGTCTCTACTTCAAGATGAAAATGGCGTACAACAAAATTTAAACCCGCGGAACCGATAATGAATTATGGAATAGCAAAGGGCGGTGTGCACTGTTATACCCCCTGGAGTCGAAACTGTCAAGACGGTAATGCCCTAAACCCAGCAGCTATACATAATGTAGATTATCAAAAGCAAAGAGCCCAAAGTCCCATCCGTGGCTTAAGGGAATTATAAATTTTAGGCAAACAATAAGGGTTACCGCATCAGTCGAGTGAGATTTCAGGCGCGAAACTCGACCGAGGCTTACGCTAGCGACAACAAATATTAATAATTTGATCAGGCGACAAAGGCTTACCGCGACCACCTCCACTGAATATATACTAGAAGATGGTAAACATAGTTCGTAATAGAAACCTAGACAACAGCAGGCGCGGTTACCCTTAGATATAATTTAATTATAACCATATAATACAGATTGATTTCTCCGTACTCGCTTCTCTCCGATACTTTTGGCCCCACAATTTTAAATTACCAAATTAAAGTCACAATATCACTATATATAGTTATTTTAACTTATTTTCCCAACCTGTACTTAAGCCTAATTAGATTTAATTCCAATATTTTAAGTATAGCTTGAATTGAAAAATAAATACAGGATGTTCAGAAAGGATGTATATGTCTTCATTTCTAGTTTAAAATGTTATATCAGGGATAGATTTAATTTTAAAAGTACGAATGGAGAACGGTTAGTATTTACTTCAGTCCGACTCATAGCCCAGTATAGAGCCCTCCCTCCAACACGTAACGAAAAGTTTAAATTATTTTATTGGCTCACTTAAACTACGTTTTGATGACGTTGCTGACGGGGACGGCGAAAAGTATGTAATTTCTTTTTACCTCTGTCGCTATGACCCGCCTCTTCTTTCATACCCCCCCGTCCCGTGGAAGGGGGTCCGGGACTTTGACGCGCGCCCAGATTACTCTGTTCTCCATTCCTACTTCAAAGATTAAATGTATCCCTGGTTATACAGAAATTATATTTTCGATTCGAAAAAATCTATAGAACCAGCTGTACTACGATTACACCCTGTATAACATAAATATTGAATAATAAATTACACGCTGCGGCTCTCCTTTGAGTACGAAAACTAAACAAAAAAAAAAATAATAAAAATAAAAACATCCAATTCGTGTTGGGGATTTGAATTTTTCGAAATATGGGAAGAAACAGATGTGAAAACGGTATACTATACACGATAAGATAAACACGTTACACTTTTCATATGGTTGGACAGTTGCCATTAGATCATTCAATCAGTTACGGAACTATGAATGAAACCTTGACGGAAAAAAAGACTACAGTGGAAAGTTTCCTGTACCTCGTAGCGGGGTAGATAAATATTCGCATATGCGCGTGCAAGACACGTGTGATCAAAAAGCGTACATGCGTGTGTTGATACTTTTATTATTAACAACATAACAACAAATAATGACAATGAAATGGACAGAACGCGTGTTGAAGAGACTTATAATTTTTTATTTTAGTCAGAAAGCCATAAATTCATAAGATATGTTCACCATAAGTTTGTCACTGGTTACAAACTGGAGTTTGTCATGAAGTGAATGAGGTAGGTCATAGATTCGAGGCAAAGCGACGCCTGGTGAGACGCTGTCAAAGGCTTAGTAAAAACATAAGTTCATAAGATACGTTCCATAATTTGGTCACTGGTTACAAACTGGAGTTTGTCATGAAGTGAGTGAGGTAGGTCATAGATTCGTGGTAAAGCGACGCCTGGTGAGACGCTGTCAAAGGCTTAATACAGACTAAATAGGAAGGTGGAAGTCCTGCAAAATTAACCACCGAGTGTAGGACTTCAATCCTCGCTTGTCGTTCTCGAACTATAGCTCGAGCTGTAAGTCTCTAGCATTACGAAGTATAGGTAGAGTCATACTTATATGGAACAAACCTTATAAACTTATGGAAAGATGACATATTCTGCCTGTATTTATTTATTTTTAATTTACTATCCGAGGTTGTATTTTTAGCTTCCTAAATTATTGTGACTAATTAAAGAGGGGGAAGGGAATATCAGGGATAAATATAGAGGATTAGGTAGCCAAATCCAAAGACTAGATACAACGTATCAGCTGAACCACGTCCACATGAGGATAGACGGATGCATTTTTTTCATGGAATCAGTCTTCGAAATTTCGGTTCAGATTCTGTTAAAGCTTGCGAAGTTAATTTCCAAAGGCTTACTACCAATAAACTCTGTGTAGCATAAATCGAAGCTATCGCGGGCTCACGAATAAGAAAAGAGAGAGCTGCAAGGTCCTTCGCTAATTAAATCTATTGTTCCTTGGTAATGAAAGTAAAGCGGCCGATAAAGGCTAATTCAATTCCAGGGTGAAAAGATCCCGGGGTAAGAGCTTGCTTGATTTAAAGAGAGAGTGTAACATCGTACCGTGATAATACAACACATACAAATAGCTTAAATCTTAAATTACTGTTTACAATCACTTTAAAAACGTCCCAAAAGGTATAGCAACAAAACCAAAATACACGATGTACAACGTATACACAAGAAGTGATATCTAGTTTACTAGGGAGAAGGTATAAGGTGGCTAAGTATTCGCGCGCCTTAGTCCCAGTCCCCCTTTCAAAATACAAGGGGGGACGTAAAAGGAGGCCGGGCTATTTCGCCACTCCTCAGTCGGAAAATACGCAATTTTTGTACTCATTCGCGTCGCGCTGACGTGAATTTTAAAGAACCAATGAGATGCTGGTTGTAATTTAGAGGCTGGGATTAACTCCGGATCTACGTTTGGACTGGAGATAAAGCTGGAAATAAGGCGAATTTATACCTATTCCCTAACAAACTAGATATCACTTCTTGGTATAATGTTATGTTACCTGTGCTTTTCGATTAAAAATTTAAACCATTCACTACTCGAAAATCAAAATATTTGTCACTAGTAACTAAAAGTAAACCACAATAAGGCGCCTTTGCCTAACACCTTTGAAAATAAAGATAACCTACTATAGATAAGCATTGTTTGGAGTTCGTGGCACTACGAATGAAATAGACTATTTAATCCCGTGTTACACAGTACTTCCGCCTACGTAATATAGGAAGATCCCCATCAGCTAGATCAATGAGTTAGTTAGCTATCTAGAGTTACAAAGGGGGGAGGGGGAAGAGAAAAAATGCGGTGGAAACCGAAGTGTCAAAGCTAGTCTTAAGAAGATCCGTTGTGCCATGGACGGCGCAATGAGGGGCTTAGTGTATGAAACAAAACACAACCAAGATGAGAACAATGCCCGACCTATAGATACCGCCAATATATAAAGCTATAAGCTAGCTTTATTCGCGGGTATACCAAGGAAGAAAGATAAGAACAAGGTACACGAGACAATTCTAAGAATTCAAAGAGATCAGACACTGTATTTGCACACCAATGGTCAAATTCTTTGTGTGGTAATTTCCTCATTTTTCAGAAGGAGAATTTTCCAAGTAGACCATTTCGATGTAACTTTAACCAAGAAGTGATATCTAATTTATTAGGTTGAAAGGTATATATTCGCCACATTTCTAGCAGCTTTATCTTCAGTCCAAACGTAGGTCCGGAGTTAATCCCCGCCTCTAAATTACAACCAGCATCTCATTGGTTCTTGAAAACTCACGTCAGCGCGACGCGAATGATGAAAATTATGTATTTTCCGATTGAGGAGAGGCGAAATAGCCCGGCCTACTTTTACGTCCCCCTTTGTGTTTTGAAAGGGGGACTGGGACTATGACGCGCGAATACTCAGGCATCTTATACCTTCTCCCTAGTAAACTAGATATCACTTCTTGCTTTAACCGCATGCTATTCAGGGTAACCAGTAATTTGTCAGAGCATCTCCTGCAGGTTTGGAACTGAATGATAACAGAACTAAAATTATCTTCCAAGTCTGTTGCTGATAGCGGTTTAAATGAACTGCCCTAAAGACTGGCAACACTTATCTGCACACCATCTATTCTAAATAGTACTAGTACCAATTCCATCCTAAGTCCTCGTGGATCAAGAAACATTGTCAAAATAATATACCCAAAACAGATACGAGAGTTGAAACACCCAACTAACATCAAAATCAACAACCTCAGAATCCCTCTAAGGATTTAAAAAAGACGAAAGTATAAAAAAACAAGTCCCTACTTTTATCCCAAAAAATCCCTAACTCCGACATTTTGCGGAAGATGGGGGAGGGGGGCGTACCCCCCACCGTCTCCCTATCGTACTCTGTTCCAAAAGCTAGATCCAAAGTATGTCGGGCGTTACGTCCGTTAGAACCCATTGGAACACTGTCCCGGGGGCAGAATATACGAGGCTGAAACGGGGGAAGGGTATAACCGATACCTGCAATTCGAGAGCCTTCACGTTCGTACGTACGAAACTCGAACTCTCTCTCTCTCCATCTCCGGGAAGCGCAAGATGAGGAAGAGAGAGAGACGGAAGGAAGAGGAGAGGAGAGAGATTCTCGGGATGAAGGCAGTAAAGCCAAAAGGGGACGAGGTCGGGGACTTCTTGGAGGGAGGGAGGTAGGATGGGGGGACGCAAAGAGGGGGGGCTATAGCAATCCGGTCAAGTCCATTTGGTCGATAAATCGTTACGGCCGTAAAACCGAGAACAAGCGCGTCATCAAGCGGTAAGAATTCGAATTACGTCAGAGCTAGAACTCATCCTCCCCGACGTATATACGTACGTACGTAAGCCCATCTTCCTTCATGACCAGAGAGAATATGACAATTGATAGCAAGGAGTAGAAGCTTCATTTATGCAGGAGTTATATATACTTGTGTGTATTAAGGGGTTTAATTGTAATTTAATTTATTATTTGATAACAAGGTAGGAAATTCAAGTAGAAAGGAATATTTTAGGATAACTGTTTTTGTCGTTGGCCGAATTTTTAACAGTGAAACCCTGCTATTGGTTGAAAGTCTCAACTGATTAGCGTAACAATACCAGGGTTGCCACGAAATTTTCAGACTTAAATTCCCTGAATTTTCCAGGGTTTCCCAGACCTTTTATTTACGATTTTGATTGACGTTTTTAAGCCCAATTGTCATTATCCTAACAGTAAACAGTTGCGTTTCAATTGCCAGCGAAGCCAGCTCCCTGATTTCGTTGTCTGGTCAAACAGCATTTTTAAAACATCACCCACCTTGATCCCAGTTTTCCAGGTTTTCCCTGACCCGCGCCTTCCTTGGGCCTGCATACAAAACACTCCAGACTAACTTTCTCTGAAAAAAGTACGTAACTTTCTACTCCTCTCGCTACATTCTCTATGTTCCCATCCTTTCCTAGACACCGACGGCTCAATTTCTCAGATATTTCTTTTTTATTTGTAAGACCTTTTCTTCACTCAGTTTGGTATTTTCATTCTAAGGGGGGTTTGGGTTCGTTAGCTTCAATGCCGGCCACGGCTATAGCGAGCGACCGCGGCTTTTGAAAGTCAACCCAGAAAGAGTCTGCAGAGACAATGGCTAAGAGAGAGACCCTCAAGACTATAGTAGAGAAGCATAATGGAATTGTAGACGGCTATACAATAACGTCTTCAAAAGCCTGGAACGGTTTCTTCCCCAAAACATTTACGTCATTATGGGTTCACTAATAAGATATGCTCGGGGTTTGTTTATATTAGGCTTTTGTAAATATTGTCTTTGTCAGAATCTCTCTTAATTTGGAATGACCTTTATTTCTTAACAATTTTTTTATCTTAATTGCGTGATAATTACTCAATAATCATAACATAAGTTTATAAGATATGTTCCATAATTATGACACTACCTAATTACTTACTTCGTAATGCTAGAGCCTTACTGAGAGATAATTCGAGAACAACGCCATTCGATTTTGCAGTCCATCTTCCTATTTAGTCTGAACAAAGCCTTTGGCTTACGAGAATCTATGACGTTTCACCAACGTCACTTCACGACAAGCTCTCAGTAACCAGTGACAAACTTATGTCATATATTATGAACTTATGACCATATTTATATATTTAAAACAATATTAAGCCGAGCGCAATTGAAATTTTAAACCTTTACCAAGGCTTAACGAATATTAATGTATTCACAAAGCACGTGATGATATTACGTACAATCCATCTAGACAAATTACTAAATTGTGTGAAATTCAAATTGTGTTTATGTGCTAGAACCATTTGTATTTGTCGTAAGGGGCTTGGTAGGCCTAGTAAATTCATATTCGAAATCTGATCTAAAATCTAGTCTATATTCAAATTTTTCATCATTCACAATCTGGAGGTAAAACAGAACGTAGATCTCAACTCAATTCCCTCGGAGTAGGGGATAACTTTGCCCACGTTGCTTTCATCTCGACCAACAGATGGGGAGTCTTTTATTATAGAAGCTTTCCTCGAGGGGGTATACCGGCTAAGGCCTATAATATATCTAACCAAGGCCTAACTGTATGAAAGAAAATACATTTTTGTTTGATTGATGTATAGAGAATTGCTTTGGGAGGTAGCTATAGCTGGGGAACGCGGTCTCGGGGCCTCTTCGAAAGAATAAGAAAGATTGAGTTACCGTAATAAAACAGAAGCGATTACGGAAGTGGATGCCACGGAGATAAGAATAACCATGATCCAAACCTATAGCAGCTATGCTTTTGATCATCCATTCCTCTACCAACAACCATACACTTTTTCTCTCCTCCCCCTTCTCAGTTTCGCCTATCATCTCATAATCAGCCACTTCCTATAAGTTTGGTTCCGGTGTTCCTTTTCCGTATCAGCACCAATTTATTTAATCATACCATGAGTATTGAGAACTTAAAGAATTTCTATAGCTAAGCCTAATATTTCAAAATAAAACCCTGAAGAACACGAGTATTGAGAGCTCATAGAACATCACGTAGCGAAAGAATATTTTAACCCTAAAAATTCAAATTTAGGCTTAGAAATTTAATCCATCTTATAAGCACCATGCTTGTACCAAGGCTTATAACACTATTTTAAAAACTGACAAAGCTTGGTCAGGTCAAATAGATGCGTCGTCTGCTATCAATACGGCTTTGAAATAAGGACAGTCCCCCAAAGGCCAAAACCAGATTATTAATTCGTTGGACCACTTTTTAAATTCAAACCCAGAGTCTCACTGGTCCCAAGGACTACTTCAAAAATTCCAAGTTCATTTATTCACGATACCAGGGGTAAAAAGTCTGGAGGAACAGTTTATTTCAAACCCTGGTTTCAATATTTTCTAATATAAAGCAGACGACGCGTCATTTTCACATAGATTTTATCAGTTAAAAATCACGCGTTAAGCCTTGGCACACGCATTAATAATAAGGTGGCTTAAAGCCCCGTTTTCATCAAAGCTAGAAAATCACTTCTCGCTAAGCGAGAAGCTTGGAGCGTGTTGCTTCCGCGAGTTTCAAATCCCGCGCCAGAAATGCTAGAAGCTTTCTCGCTCGTGGTATCCCCCTGGGGTGTTTTCATCGAAGCGAGAAAGTGGCGTCATCTGGCGCGATTCCGCGAATGTCCAAATAATTATTGCATTAAAATGGCGGTCAGTAGAAGAAAGCGGCTTTTAAGGAAAAAATCATTTTAAAGGGGCTTTATTTAAAAAACTCGGCTATAAAATCAACTCGATATTAGAAGAAACGGTGGTGGGTTCATCCCATATGGCAACGCAGGAAGCTAGAAGGATACTTTTAATACCTTCACCATGCCTTCGCTGTCAATTTTCAAACAATAGAAACTGTTCAACTTACTTGTCATGTTGTTTTCTGTGGCTACTTCTTCCCATAATGTTTCATTAATTTCCCTATTTCTATTTTCTTTTAATTTGCGGTTAATTAATTCTAATACTGTTAATAATTTGCTCCCTTTTAGCAAATTCATTCTTTTTATTTCTTTCCCTTTCCTGTTTTAACTTTTCTTTAAGTTCTTTCTTCGAGGTTTTGCCATCCATTTTTAAAAACCGAAATGTTGACCCCCCCACTGCTTTCTGATTCGTGGTTCCATGTCACGTGACCGCTACATCTCGCTTCTCGCTAAGCGGGACGCTAGAAAATATCTGTCTCTGACAGATCGGAGCTAGCGTCATTTTCTCGCTCTAGTTTTGCGTTTTCTCGCGTCTAGCGAGGGGTTCCCGCGGCAATGAAAACACCTTTGCTAGAAGCCAGACAAAGTTCTAGCAAACTCTTCTCGCTCTAGCGCGAATTTTTCTCGCTTCTAGCTTTGATGAAAACAGGGCTTAAAACCTACGAATATCCTCTCCTTTCTAGTCCGAATTCTTGAAAGATTAAAACAAATTCATGCCTTATTTTGATAGGGGAACCAACTACTAGCTAGAGGGACATCCAGGGGCTCCTTACAGACTCGATTTTTGTGGAAATTACGACGAAAGCGCTAAAAGGTAATGGGACACCTTCCCACTTTCAGTATTAATTCAAGAGATGCGTGGGAAGCTTTTGATAAATTCCAAAGATGATATAAGATCGAGGGGCCAGAAGCTATAATTAAATTTCGGAAAGCAGCATGCTCGGAACAAATCAGAAACTTTTGAATAAATATATATTGGTAATTAACATTGAGAAGAAATCGAAAATAGCCATTTTGAATGTATCTACCCACCCCAAGAGGTATAATAGGGTAGACAGATCACTTTAGTTTATAATAGCCGAACAGATCACTTTAGTTTATAATAGCCGAGGCTTAGTGCCATTTTATTTGCTCCTCTTTCAAAAATTTGTACTGTTTAAAGTTTTAGCAATTATCCTAATGGTTAATGAAAGTATGACTAATTCATTTTTGACCAAACACAGGTTTTCCCTAAAAAACCTTTGAGATACAGTCACTGAAAGTAACTTCCCATGGAGGGTGTAATACTATTTGTCTAAGGTCAAACCCAGGAGACTCAAACATCCTAACAATATCATATTTCTAAATCCCATATTATTATTATTCGTACGAAAGAAATCAATCGAAAATAGTTTTCTATCTCACGACTATACGCGTTTTTACGTCGAATTGAAATATTCTCTCAAATTTTAGTCTTATTGTAAAAATGGACCACTAATAATTTGTACCATGCTGTAGAAGAAGATGTTGTTGTAGTAGTAATGCGGGTTATGACGTGGTAAGTCAAAACTCTGATCATATTAATGTTATTTCATTGCCTGCGACGTGCTAAGCTAGGTCAGGCACTAAGCGGGATACGTTATACGCGACACTTAGCGACGTGAAATTAGCCATGCATAATTACTCCTACGAGGAGAGAGGTGAGACGGAATAGACATCTCCATGCCTATAACCTAGCCTGTGCACACCCATCTACGGCAACGAAGTCCTCATAAGCATCCTTGGTGGGTGTTTTGATATGGTCGACAATGCCCCCTATGTCTTAAAAATAGAACCTAATTCATGAGAAGTAGCTTCTATTTTTAAATAGCGCTGGGCGGCAGCACTTAACAATCCCCTACCAAAAGGTAATGGCGTCCGCAAGGTAAACTAGGAGACTTTCATTGCTGCACATGGCCTATGAACATTTTATTCCATTTCACCTCTCTCCTTCATGATTAATCTAACTCCATTCTCAAAATTCAAACAGAAAATTGACTGCGAAATGATTCCCCCTTAGCTTTAAGGCTTCCCGACAGAAATGATGTAATTTTATATTGGCTGAATTACCATCTTGTTTAGTTTATTTTTCTTTCCAGGGACTTTTCAGGTACATTTCCTTCATGCTAGGGCCTAAGCTCTAGGTAGTTTTTCCAGAGTAAATCGAATCAAAATATTGCGAGACTCGTTCCATAGGTATGTATAGTCACGGGAGTGGAATTTTCGTATACAGGGTGTATCTGAAATGTTTGTCAGAAATTAAGGGGGATGTTCTTTGGGGCGATTTTAGGTCGAAAATGTAACTTCTATGACATTTTAAGGTCCAGGCCCATCGTTTTCAAGTTATGATTTGGAGTGTTTTGCGTATGACCCCTTAATTAAATTAGAAATTCTCATGATAATTTCAAGGGGGTCATCCGTAAAACACAGCGAACATAACTTGAAAACGGTCACGTCCCTTTGAGCAAAATGTGATAAAAGTCACATTTTCAGCTCGAAATGGCCCAAAAGAACATCCCCCATAATTTCTGATAGAGCTTTCAGAAATACCCTGTATATTTTACTGTTGAAAAAAAGACGAAGACTTCCAGCAGATGTCTAGGGAATAATAAGTTTACGTTCAAGAGAGAGAGGACCTAGCCCTTTATAAACAGGACGAGGGTATACGCCTTTATTATATAATCCCAGCGTACCAACAACAAATAAACGAGAAAGAGGCACAAGCATATTAGAATGCACCTTTTTAGAAGTTTATACAGGGTGGAACAGAATTACAGTTGAAAATTAACGTTTGAAAGTCAAAATATATACATATAATAGAAGGAATGCATACAGTTAACAGGAATAATTTCGTACCCATTTTCTCAACGATTCTAGGCGGGCTTTGTGCGACGATCTAGACTAATTTTACTTCGCCAATATAATTATCAACCTCGCAGCGCGTTGAATTGAACCTTGCACGCGTGCAACTGACCTCGCGATGCTACTAACGAATGCAATTATAGTCAGAAAGATGTCTGAATTAGGAGGCGTGACGGATATAGTACTGATGTCCGGCCCACCAAATCCACAGAGATATTAACATGGGATATATGGAGGCACGATGATTCCCAGTACATGTATGTATTCCTGATAATACACAAGCAAATTATGGTTTAAATAATATTTAGCAACGTTTTAAAGAAAACGACGCAGTTACGACGTCAAAATGTTGATTTAATTAGTTAATAGCATCACGTGATTCACTGGACTTAAAGCTTCTATTATCAGTGCAAGCCAGAGTTAACACCAGTCGCGATCTATTCCAACAGAGGGCGACACAGTCAAATCGCCTATTTCATTTTCAATTATCAAATTAATAAATAAAACTTACCGAGCTTAATTTTATACATTTAAGTATTCAAAATTATAAAAATCCAATGCTAATCGAAAATGAATATTACTAGCCCTAATCCTTAAATACATCTAATTCTTAAAAACGTTTCCAGTTAATTTACAATGAATAAACAATTAAATTTATTACAACTGCTTAAAAATTGACTTCGACACCCTGTACATCGTGTATTTATAAAGATGGCGTATATGGTTAATAGAAACGCGTGTCGGTTTAAGGTTGTGTACCCAAAAGGTTAAAGTTCGAAGCTCTTTTCCGCTATATGCAAGATCTAGAAACCGTAAAGAGTTAATAGGCCTTCAATACTCAAAGAAAACCTTATTTTATATGTTTATATGTATTATATTTTTCCAACTGACTGCATCGGTGAACTTTCTAGATCCCTAAACACGACGGACTGGGATCTACAGGGATTATAAATGAAAAATAGGGACAACAGACAGAGGATGCTGCGAAATGTTTGAATTTCAAAACTGGTAGGGTGCACCCTACCAGTTTTGAAATAACATATCCATAAGTTCATAAGATACATGTTCCCATAAGTGTGTCATTGGTTACCAAGAGCTTGGCATTAATTCGAGGTAAAGCGACGCCTGGTGAGGCTCTGTCAAAGGCCTAGTACAGACTAAATAGGAAGCTGGAAGTCCTGCAAAATTAACCGAGTGTAGCCATTCAATTCTCGAACTAAATCTCAGCAAAGAGAATAGGGACCGACTCTGAATTTGGGGAAACTAGTTCCGGTTGTTCACGTGACCGTGTCGCCTGCTTAAAAATTACCGTTCGTACGTCAACGGTCAACCCAGAGATAAACCCTTTGCCACCACCAAAAACAAGCAGCCGACATAATTTAACCAATAAAAGGTGTCGCTGCTTAGCCAATCAGCGGATCTAGTTACTCCAAAACCGTTTCGCTCCTCCTGGTATATTCTCTTTGCTCTCAAGCATTACGAAGTATAGGTAGGGTCATACTTATATCATATCTTATAAACTTATGATAACACAAACTTAATTTCAAAGATTTATCTCTCCTATATTTTGTAAAACATCCGACAACGTTGACTTATTTTTAAAATTCGCTTCGTAAACAATTAAACAATAAATAACAGATGTTTCACAACAGAAAGAAAAGAGAAAACTAAAATACTTTCTAAACAATGAAATACTATATTTTAAGTCCCGGTGGTATTTTAACAGGTGCGAGTGTCAGTTAACGAACAGTTTTATGACAGACACCATTATACCTTTCATATATCAAAAGTTGAACCTATTTTACTATTAGTTAAATGAATTTATTCAATAATCCCCAAGAATATTATGAAAAAAGAAATTGTTTTTAAAGATAACAGGAAGTATTTTAAAAATTAAATTTGGGTTAGGCTTGAATCATAACTCTGACGTCTTTCTAACTGCAATCTCATTGGTTGGTATCAACGCGAGGTCAGCGCACGCGCAAGGTTCAATTCAACTCGCATCCAGAAGGATGACACTGTATCCTCTTAATACTTCAGTTATTATGTAACATGATTCTTCCCAGGCGTGTTTGTTCTCCTGCTCAACAAACTTCAGATGGGCATCGCACGTTCGCACCGTGCTAAGGTGAATTCTATAATTGTTTGGTACTAAATCCCCAGCAATCAACCCAAAAACCTTGATTGTCTTGACGTGGGACAAAAATCCACAAGCGCATGCGCCTTGCCAAATAGTAAAGCGATAATAGAGAAATGATGAGGGAATTATGTTGGGAAGAATCATGTTACAACATGAGCCTCCCACAAAATCCACATTAGATATAAATGGGTGCACACAATAATTCTTATTAGCTGTATGCATTCCTGGTAGCAACTATAAATCTTGTTAAAAGCACGTTGTTTTTTGTTGAGCGATTTCAATGAAAATTCATGATATGAACTGAATAAAATGACGTATGTAACGAATTAAGTTATATTAGTTCTAAATTCAATCCGTGAAACCAGACTGTCCAAGTCGGCAATACGTGCATTAAATAGAGACATAAATCGTTCTCTGGTCTTTGGATTTATTTATCTATTTATTTTGTTTGTGTTTAACCTACATAGGGACGAAACTAACGATGTCCAGCAAGCAAGGTCTAATGAAAATATATCGGACTCCATAGTTACGAATGGTCCGGTTCGGACACACACACACACACACACACACACGAAGGTAAATTACGATTTGAGCTAATCCCCAATAGCGAGTCAGAGTTCCCAGCTCTTCTTGAATTCAAGGAGAGAAGGAAAAACCGCCGTCGCCCTTTAGAAATCTATTTTAGGATGGCTAAATCTGAGGCGCGTTATATTTCCGAAAAATAGGCGCACTATATTTTTGACGTTAGAAGTTGGGCAAATGAAGTAAAGTCGCCATTTGCTTTTGAAGAAAACAGTCTGAGAAATATCACACCTTCCTCTGGTGACTCTGGCCCTAAACCAGTTTATCAATTGTTTGCATGCACCAGTTTGTTTTTTGAATTCAAGCAGTGGGGTTTACTGGTCATCGGGACAAGTTCATTAATTGCAAATCTATAAAAAAACAAAGGGGAGGAGGCAGTCCTAAAGACCAGGTTACCATTTTGGACGCTAGGGGGTCACTGGTCTCAAGAACTAGTTTTAAATAGTCTGGAAAATAGGACACTTCCTCAGGCCCAATTGCTCGCAACAGTTTGTTTTTGAATTCAAGAAGTGGGGTTCAAGTTTATTAATTGCAAATCTATAGGAAAACAAAGGGGGGGGGGCGGTCCTAAGGAATAGTTTACTATTTTGAACGCTAGGGGGTCACTGGTCTCAAGAACTAGTTTAAAATAGTCTGGAAAATAGGACACTTCCTCAGGCCCAATTGTTCGCACCAGTTTGTTTTTTAATTCAAGAAGTGGGGCTTACTGGTCATCGGGACAAGTTTAAAATAGTCTGGAAAATAGGACACTTCCTCAGGCCCAATTGTTCGCACCAGTTTGTTTTTTAATTCAAGAAGTGGGGCTTACTGGTCATCGGGACAAGTTTATTAAAAATCTATGGGAAAACCAAGGAGAGGGGGCAGTCCTAAGGACCAGATTATTATTATTATTATTTTGGACGCTAGGAGGGTTTGAATAAAGCGCCATCTTTTAAAATGGCGGCCAGAAAAGTAACCAAAACGTCCTAAATTAAGGCAAACGCCGGGCCCCTTTGCTATACTAGTAATTTACTAGTTAGTTCAATCAAGAATTGAGCTAGGGCTTGAGTCCACCTCAGACCATGCCCTAACCATGGACAGACAACTGAATATAGGAGGAAAAGGCCTGGCAATAGCGCTGTGGCGTCGCAAGTTTATCACCGAACTAGTAAAACTGGGCGATATATTGCGGTCAGTAGACGCATGAGGTCACGTGCTACGCGTTGCCATTTGTTAACGAAGGTTTAACACGGCTTTGCCTGTCCATGGTTAGGTGGCCAGAGAGTCCATCCTTCCAAAGTCATCGCTTTAGACTCTTTCTTTTAGCCTTACGTGTTTGAAATCCCTTCTAGAAAATGAGCTTCTGATAACACCATGCAGAAATAAGAGTATAAGAGACATAAGAAATGAATGGTTGTTGAAAGCACGCTCCAAAAATGCCCTTTTCCTATAACATTACGCCCTGAAAATGGTATATATACCAAAAGTAGGGTCGGGTGTTCCAAGGCGAAAAATCAATCAGAACCTTTAGACATTTCAATGTCACTTGACACAACTATCAAAGGCTGAATGACCCTTGCCCGTTTTCATTCTTGCAGGGACGAGTGAACCCGGGCGAGGATAAGGGTTGTTCCTTAAAAATGATCACGTCGCGCGGCGTATGACCGAACTTATGACGTAACAGAACACTCCTCCTTGACCTAGAACGACCTAGAAATTGTAGCGGAAGGATCAAAATATGCTCTCTGAGAAATATTGATTTTTGCACCTTAAACCGAACCTCCAGTTGAAACAGAAAAAAAACTTTAAAATCTATTAGTAGAAAAAATAAACCCCCCGCATCATTCGCTGCAGTAGTTATCTTGTAACCGACTAATGGCGGTAAAGAGCCAAGCGGGGAGTAGACTGTGTATCCCCCCTCTGGGTGCATGCACTTTTGTAAGAGGGAATATTGCACGCTCTCGTTATGGGTGATGACACTGAGCTAAGAGGTAGAAGGGTGTGACGTTGGCTTACGTAGAACTGCCATTACTCTATAATTAAATAAATTAATCGAACCTTAAGTTTGAAATAGATTTTCGTTCGTAGTGACGTCAAAGGTTTGATATTGGGATTAACCAATGAGGAAACGGTTAAGACTTAATGAAGGTTTTTGATTGGGCGTATGCTAGCCAAAAGGAAATTGGATAGGGTCTTTGAGAATCTAAACGGACTCCAATAGTCTGCTACCACGAACGTTGTTGTGACTTCATACCCTAGTCCTATCTCTTACATTGGTTTTGGGCGACCATATTGAAAGTCGTCAGCTGAGGCAATAAAATTTAGACTAACAATATTGACGTCACGTCCACGTAGCTCCTCCCCTCCTGGTACCACTCTATTCGACTCTAGGAAGTCCGATGTGACGTCACAAGTTCGGAAATTTACCGGAAACGTTCAGCGAAAATTAAAATATAAAAGAAAACTTCAATTTCAAAGACTAAAACTAAAAAGTTGAACTAAACCAAATCTCAAATCTTTAAGATATACTTTTGAAACCAGCGTAACCTCTATCTAAAACAATTTTCGGACGGTTTTAGGTGCAAATATTTGAGAATGAACGGATTTTTACCTCTTGACGTATATTTTGTTCCCAAAATAAAAATAATAGCGTAATGATGGGGTGATAAGGGACAATAACGTAACTGTTGTAATTCCAAAAAAAGTGGATCAAGTGTTATTTTTTTAACATTAAGGGCGTTGGACTTTGGCGACCCAATGCACTATAGGGGTATAAGAGGCGAGGCTTAAGCGGCTTAAAAAGGGCATATTTTCTCTGGCTCTCTAAGAGTACGAGGGGTTTAACACTTGCCCAATAACAAGTAAACCTTTGACAGAACGGCAGAACTCTGAATTAAAGACGATATCTCCAACAAACACTTGTACTTTACGAAGGATTCCACATTACTGGGAAGTTAAACTTCCATAAACTATATACAACGGCTTATGCTCGCTATTTATGTCCGTCTGTCTTCTTTTGAACAGACTTCACATTAAGTGACTCTCAGACATTAATTTAATAACCTTTATGGGTAAAAATCAAACGTGGGGTTTCGTCACAACTTAAAACGTGTTTAGTTCTAATTATATACGAAATTTTACTACAATTGGTCAAGCAGTTACTTAGAAAACCGCATTTATGCTAAATCAGATTTGAGTGTATTCCCCCAATACGATACAGACCCTCAATTTGATAACCTTTAAGGGGAATCAACCTTGGGGTTTCATCAGGACATTAAACTTAATCAGTTCTAACTATATTCCAAATTCAACTTCAATCGGACTAATAGTTACGGCGAAAAAGCCATCTGTCCTTGATGAGTATGCTCTAGTATACCAAAAGTTTACAGATCAAAATAAAGTATACTTCATTTAAGCTCGCTCGCCCCTTTCAAATCTCAGAATAGTGTCGACCCCCCCCCCCCGTAGGACCACATTCACGACCGTAGCACAAGGAACACGAGTGAATAGGTTCCTAAAGAAGTAGTTGCTAGCTTTAGTACCAAGAATTAACGTTTGAATCGTCACCAAACAGTACTATTTTCTTAAAACCTTTTACCTCAAAAAGAAAAGCTCTTCTCTGATTGGTTAAGTTCGCGTAAAGGTTGAGAGGAGGGTCGTTTGCTTTTCATTTTAAAAAGGCTGGGAACAGGCTTCGAAAAAAGCATTTTTCCCATAACTGGTCCTCCAGAATTTGCTACCCCTGGTGTCTTGAATAAATAAATACATAAACTTGTCCCAAGGACCAGTACCCTTTACCCTATGTATTTTTAAAGTAGTCCTTAGGTCCAGTGAATCTGGGAGTTTGAATTAAAAAAGTGGTCCAACGAGTTAAAATAAGTTCTAGTTTGGATTTGTAGATTTGCCTTATCAGTATTTCGAAGCGTGGCTGGAAACTATGAACAAACTATACTTTTTATTTTAATCTATGAACTTTTGGTTCATAGATAAAGTATGCTTTCCCTCGGATTTACTTTGGTTTTCTCTTCTCGTTCATATTTAAAGACATGTCTGTTCGTATTTGATCTAAGCTTTAGGGTAAAAACGGACTGATAAAACAGATCGTTATTTGAACAGACCAATATAGAATACATAAAAGAAACGGATTTATACGTGTTTCTCCGGATATATATTTGAGATTCTTGATGTAGGCAAAAGGGAATTACTAAACCATAGCTGGCGGCAGGGATTCCAAATATATAGTATATACACAAAACGAATACGTGCATGCATGCTATGGTACATTAATATTCTTAAATTATTTAAAAGTACTCGAGTAGCATCGGAATGAAAGAGAGATATGCATTGAAATTTTTACGCTCGCCTCGTAAAGTAAATATCTAATTTAATTTACGATACATTTGAATATTTAATTATAACATAAGTTTATAAGATATGTTAGATAAGTAAGGCCATAAGTAAGATAAGAGACTAGAAGCATCTAATTAAATAAATTCTTCACTCAGCGAAAGTGAATATTCTTGATAACACACCAACGGTTGGCCCTCTGGTAGCGGTTTCTGAATTTTCCTCCAAAACGTGAGACGCTCGCGGCGGTAGACGGCCGAACTAGATTCAAGCACAGGCGTCCGTGTTCCGCGGCTTTAAGTTGAGGGGAAGGGGGTAGGATTTTTTTTTGGAACTCGACCAATTTTTTTCTCTCAAGTGCAGGCGCGATGGAAGCGGCATAAAATCCTCAAATTTCCTCACTAGTGCCAGGATCTATTACCAATGCTAGAGCACTTTACTTCTAGTCCCTTATCTTAATTCTGGTATTACGTAATGCTAAGGACTTACAGCTAGAGCTAGTTCGAGAACGACAAGCAAGAATTGAAGTCCTACATTCGGTGGTTAATTTTGCAGGACTTCCATCTAGGTCCAATTTAGTCTGCATTACTAAGCCTTTGACAGCGCCTCACCAGGCGTCGCTTTACCTCGAATCAATGACCTACGTCACTCACTTCATGACAAGCTCCAGTTTCTAAGTTACCAGTGACAAACTTATAGAAGGTATCTTATAAATTTATGTTATCATATTAATACGCTTAAAAGGATTAAGATAAATTTTATTAAATATTAAACTGACTGGGTTTCTAACGGAATAAATTAATATTAAAAATCTTTCGAGTTCAATAAGGATCAACTTCAACCAATCAAATTACGTGAAATTGAAATAGTATAAGGGATAGCAGCGCCTCAAATCAAACCCTTTGATTTTGGGGGAGGTTGTTTTACGGGGTTTAGCATTTAAATATTTGAGGAAAAGGTTTGAGCAATGATTTGAGTGTTTTAAGGATGACCCCTTAATTAAATTAGCAGTCATTTTCTTTCAGTTTCTTAATTAAATTTAAGGGGTCATCCGTAAAATACTCAATCCAATCTTAACTCGAAAACAGTGACCCTTGTGGCAAAATGGCATAGATAGAAGTATAGAACATTTGACTCAAAATCGAATAGATTTCTCAAAGAACATCCCCCTTAATTTATGCCAGACTTATAAATCAGAAACACCCTGTATATGTATATGGCTTAATGGAAACCAGGTTAAAAGGCTTAGTAAACTCGAGTACACTCTGGTGTAGTTTGTATTTCGTCGGAGATAAAACGTATCTACAACCATAATTTAAGATAAGCTACTATGATGGTGTTGGTGGTAAAAAGAGTCACGCACAGACGACGAGGTAGTTGGGTTTAAACAACCTTGGGGTTTAAAAACCAACACAACACACACCTTACAATATACGTATATTGTTTTCAATAACAAAGAGGCACATGGGAATCGAAAAAGGTTCCCTTGTAAACCCTTATCTCAAACCTTAAAAACGTGCTGTAACCAAGTCCTAATAAAGCTAATAGCAGCAAAGTATTAAAACATGTACGTCACAGCTGTACAAGATTTTAATTTTTTTTTTTTTTAGAATTTGGTCCTGTTAAGCCTTGGAGTCTTTTGAAACTCTTATGTATAGAATTAGGCTTAGTTCGTTATAGTCAAATTAAATCGAATCTCTACGTAAAAGCCAAGGGTTTTAGAATTTTTCTACTTAAGTTCTTGTAGATATTAAATTTTTTTGGGAAAAAAGTGTTTTAGCCTAGCTATTATGTGTTTAAAAGAATTAAGCTTCGCTCATTGTAGTTTAATATCGATTTGAAGTGATTTTAAAGGTACTTCCTTATCACCGGAAATTAGGCTTATCTTGGGGTTTAGATGGTGCGTGATAAAAAGCGAAACTGCATCGTCTGCTATGCAAATTTTAAAACTACATAAGTCGCATTACAAACTAAACCTAACTTCAGTATACGATTAAAATTTAATAATTAGGCTTAACAACGTTTAATTCCAAGTCGAACTTCCAGGGATTACATAAAAATTCAATATAATTCGATTATTACCTGGGGTGGATTAACAAATTTGGACTAGTCTTTTAAAAAAAAGACTGTCGTCTGCTACAACAATGTTAAATTAAGGCTCATTATCCTCCCTCAACACTTAACCTTAGTCCTTACCCAACTTCCACTAAATTAAATTAAAATTAAATAACTAGGCTTAACAAATTTAAACTTCAAGCTCAACTTTCACTGATTACATAAAAAAATTCAAGACTAAGGCTTAACAAAATTACATTTATAATCACTTCAAAAACCCACACGTTTTTGGAATATTCTTTAAAAATAAGAATTATAACGTTCCCAAAATATAGTTCAATAATTTTAACGGCCTGTTAAGTGAGTTGACAGGGAACGAGAGAGTTCAGAGAAAACCGCCGCTCTTTTGAGCGGTTGCTCGACACACTCTTTATTGTACAAAGAGAGAGAGAGAAAAGTGTGTGTGTGGACCCTCTGCCATCGCGACAGAGTTGAGTCGAGCTCTCACAACTTAATTATAATAACTAGCGTCGAGCTGAAGAGAGAAAAGTTTGCGGACTTTGAGCAAAAGGGTTGACTGTGGTGGACATTTTTAAAAGCAGGCGTCGCACTCGTAATAGGGGCCTGGCAACTAGCTCACCGCGGCAAAAGTGGGTAAGGGTGAAAGAAGGAGAAGGTATATGACCCCTACGTGACCTTTGTCTCTAAGCCAGTTCCCAAACGAGTTTTATGCCCGGTTTTCGCTAAAAATTGTCCCCAAAAAATTTACATAATAACGTCAATGCAAATGGCTCTCGGTGGAATAATAATAAAGCCCGAGTTCCCTTGCTTATCTCCTACTCTCGTGGGCGTCCGTCCTGGCAAGTTTTCTATACCAGTTTTTGTGTCCGACTGATTTGAAGGGTCATATTAGGATTAACTTCACCTTAACAAGTATAGTCAAGAAGTGATATCAGGGAGAAGGTATAAATTGGCCAAATTTCTAGCTTTATCTCCAGTCCAAACGTAGGTCCGGAGTTAATCCCCGCCTCTAAATTACAACCATTGGTTCTTGAAAACTCACGTCAGCGCGACGCGAATGACGAAAATTACGTATTTTCCGACTTAGTAGAGGCGAAATAGCCCGGCCTCCTTTTACGTCCCCCCCCCCCTTGTATTTTGAAAGGGGGACTGGGACTTTAGCACCCGAATACTTAGGCAACTTATACCTTCTCCCTAATAAACTAGATATCACTTTTTGGTTTAGTTCTATCTTTTCTTCTCTATATTTTAGACTATAAACTAATCCACTCTTCATTACTATGTTCTTATATTGGTAAAATGTTCAATTGACTTTAGGGATATCGAATCTATTTTCTAACAATTTTAAATACAGCTCAAACTAGTTAGCTAAGCAATATTTAGTTCAGGATTACTAATAACATGAGTTTATAAGGTATGTTCCATAAGTATGACACTTATACTTCCTAATGCTAGAGAAATACAGCTCGAGCTAGTTCGAGAACGACAAGCGAGAATTGACTACACTCGGTTAAATTGCAGTCCATCTTCTTATTTAGTCTATACTAAACCTTTGACAGCACCTCATGCACCAGGCGTCGCTTTACCTCGTCACTTCATGACAATTTCCAGTTTGTAACCCGTGACAAACTTATGGAACATACCCTATGAACTTATGATATCAGTTTAAAGCACTATCTTCCAGGCATTTTTTACATGAAATTACTTGGTTTTTGCTTTCGGCATTTAGTTGAAGGATCAACTAACTTTTGTATTATTATTATTATTATTATTATTTTTATAATTATCCCTAAACTCAGCGATTCGGTATACTTGGGGAGGGTTTAAAGTTTACCTAGAGGTGAAACGAGGGAACAGTTGCGTTGCATGATGAGAAGGAAAAAGGATTATTTAAAGAGTGAGAGAGAGGAAATGTAGGGCCCCTTTTGCTGTAGTTCCTAAATTGTTTTTATTAGATCCCTGCATATACGTTTGCCAGGGTGAAAGTTTTGCTTTTAACTGCATGGAGATCGAGATTCAAAAATAAATTTTGAACTTTGCTCGTGTACTCTAGCTCAGACTTGGTTAGAATAACAACTAATATGAAATTACAATTTTTTATCTCGGGTTCAGTATAAAAATTGATAAATTTCACTGAAGGGTAAAGCTCAGAGTTCATACGTTAGTTTTTAGAAGTCTATTAGGATAGAGTTATCAAAAGAAACGATCGGACTAAACTGTTTCGAAAGGTTTTTAGTTACTACAGAAATTGAAAAATATATCTACAAAAAGAAATGAAGTAAATCATACACAACTTGAGGAGTCAACTGGTTTGGTTCGGTAGATTTTCAAAACTCAAAAGTGTATGCTATAAATGAAAATATGGAAATACAGGGCTGTCAGACCTTAAAGGGATACTCTGGGTTACAATAGTTTCTTCATTTTTAATCGAAAGGGCGTATAAAATAACGAATATATCAATTGGAACCATGTTTCTATCTACAATATTAAAGACAATACGAGAAATTTAAGTTTCGGTAATGGATGGCACTACGCATTAGGCTTTACCGCGTAGCACTGGGAGGTACCGCTCCCTATTGGACGCCTAGTACAACCTGACGGATTCATCCAATAGGGGTACATCCCAGTGCTTAGCGGGAAGCCTAACGCGTAGTGCCATACATTACGGAAAATTAATTGATTGTATCTCCTTTAATATTGTAAATAGAAACATGGTTCCAATTGTTATATATTCATTATTTTATACGCTCTTTCGATTAAAAAATTAAAAATTCTAGCCCAGTGTATCCCTTTAAATGATAGCCAATTGTTCAGATACAATCAGTTCAAACTCTCTTAATTTCCAAAAATTCTGTTGTCTGTTTCATTCATTCAACACCGATGGGTAATTGGCAAGTCATGTTTTCCGAACGGCTATCGCGTAATTCATTTTCCCTTATACCTCTGACTGATCCATTTTTCGAGAGTCAATTGTTCACTCTAACTCAGTTCAAACTCACAAGGTAACTAATATTCGTTTCTTAGTTTAACCAGCGTTCATAGTTCAACAATGACAAAACAACAAAACAGAATCAGTTAACACTTTGGAGGTAAAAATTGTATTTCGAGACCTTTATTCCTAATTCTAACAACACGAAAACCCCTCTCTACCATTGAAAAAAAATTCCCCATAAAATCGATGAAACGTTATCCACTTTTTTATTATAGGAGACGAGGCTTAACTAAAAAAATTGGTAGTGAATGACATAATAGTAATGATAGATTCGACTGTCTGTATAAAAAAAGGGAAAGAAAAAAAACATACTCGGAAATGATGAATCAGTCCATGGAGAGACCCGAGACATCAGGTATGTTGATAAAAAATGACTCACTATGGTGTTATAATAGGTAAGAACAAGAAGTGATATCTAGTTTACTAGGGAGAAGGTTTAAGATGCATAGGTATTCGCCCGCCATAGTCCCTGTCCCCCTTTCAAAGTAAAAGGGGGGACGTAAAAGGAGGCCGAGCTATTTCGCCTCTCCTCAGTCGGAAAATGCGTAATTTTCATCATTCGCGTCGCGCTGACGTGAGTTTCCAAGAACCAATGAGATGCTGGTTGTAATTTAGAGGCAGGGATTAACTCCGGACCTACGTTTGCTTTATACTGGAGATAAAACTAGAAATGTGGCGAATTTATACCTTCTCCCTAATTAACTAGATGTCGCTTCTTGGTAAGAATATAAAGAATGAAAACAAGAAGTTGAGTAATCCGCGCCCGGTGGTCTGGCAATGTTTTTTATCCTTGATCGTTTACGCTGGAAATCTCCTTATGACATAATGAAGTGAGAGAACAGATGACTCAAGTATAAGTAATAATAATTTGAGGTGTAATTACAGTAATCGGAAATTATGAGTGACAGTTTGTTTGATGCCTATAAGTGGGTGTGTTCAAAAGTTCATATCTTAACCAATATCTTCTAAGTAGATACGTTCTCACCAACTGGTGGTTATTTTGGAAATTAATAACGTAATTAATGTCAAGTCCCAATATATTATACAGGGTGTTTCTGATAAGTCTGATAATAAATTAAGGGGGATGTTCTTTGGGAAATCGATTTTGAGTCGAAAATGTAACTTCTGTCTCCGTTTGCCCTGAGGGACACTGTTCTCGAGTTTTGATTTGGTACCGTAAAATTTCGGAATTGAAGTTAGAATACCCTCATCCGTTTTAGTCGCCTGATTCTAAAACGTTTTGTTCAATAACTGGTGGTTAATAATTAAGTAGGTTTGTGAATACGCAAATATAAATAGTTGAAAATAAACGGAAGTATAACCTTCAAATACGAACGCGACCTGACACAAATATCAAACATAAAACTACTATTCTGAATTGTGGCCAAACTGCATCGCATTCAACTCTAAAAAAAAAATAGGATCGGTGGGAAAGGATTCAGAGAAAATATAGCACTGGAATAGAAGCTACCCTGCGACCTACCATTATATAGTTGCATTACGTGGAAGTCACCGGACGTTTTAGTCCTCCTTTCATTCATTTCCGGCTATCTCCGCTTTCTATACATAGTTTACAGGCATGGAGGATTCCTACCAATAACACAAGGAGGGCAAGCGACTTAAAGTGTAAAATCATCTGCTATTTTACACTCTAAGTTGTCTGGTCTCCTTGTGCAAATGGTATGAATCCTCCTTGCGTTTAAACTACGTATAGCGACGTAATAACCGGAACTATTGACGGAACCCTACTTTCTATTCCAATACACAATTTTCCATGAAGGAAATGAATAAAAATAAGACAAGAGGACAAGAAAAAAAAATTAGGTATAGGTAACTAACTAATGGTGTCAAAAAGTTCCACCATCAAATTTTTGTGACAATGTCAAGAGAGGAATCGAGGGATCCAGGTGACAAGCCGACAAAACTATGGCATACGCGACTATGAAACTCTCCCTGCAGTATCGTCGAGGGACCCTCTTAACAGACAGAAAAGAGGGATGGACTAACGTTACGTAGCTGAGTTGAGCTGCGTCCTGATTTATAGCTGAGCCAACAGAGACCCTGGCGCGATTGACAAGTATACCGTCAAAGGCGACCCCAATAATATCATAGCGCTTATAAAAGAAAGGCGCGAAACTATGGCGGGGAAAAGAAGGGTGCCAAAACGGCGGCGCCAATCACTCAAAAAAACAAAAAACAAAAATAAAATAAAAAGATTTCTCTATACATTTACTTTCTCTTTTCTCGACCCTGAGTTCCAACTGACTAAAGAAAACCAGAGCCAAAGAAATATTTAAATTTATAAAACGAGGAATTTCAATTAATTCGGGACTAGGATTTCACAGATGGACTTCGTTATACCATAAGTTTATAAGATATGTTCACCATAAGTTTATCACTGGTTACAAACTGGAGCTTGTCATGGAGTGAGTGACGTAAGTCATAGATTCTAGTAAAGCGACGCCTGGTGCATGAGGCGCTGTCAAAGGCTTAGTACAGACTAAATAGGAAGACTCGGGAAGATGGAAGTAATGCAAAACCGCGTGTAGTCAATTCTCGCTTGTCGTTCTCAAACTAGCTCTGACTTGGAAATGAACATGAAGTTCAATCAAGAAGTGATATCTAGTTTATTAGGGAGAAGGTATAAACTCGCCACATTTCCAGCTTTATCTCCAGTTCAAAAGTAGGTCCGGAGTTAATCCCCGCCTCTACATTACAACCTGCATCTCATTGGTTCTTGAAAACTCACGTCAGCGCGACGCGAATGACGAAAATTACGTATTTTCCGACTGAGGAGAGGCGAAATAAGCTCGGCCTCCTTTTACGTCCCGCCTTTTATTTTGAAAATGGGACTGGGATAATGGCGCGCGAATACTTAGGCATCTTATACCCATAAACTAGATATCACTTCTAGGTTTAATACGGAGCCTCTATAAAAGGGGGTTGAAAAAACAAGACTGGCGCAGTTATGAGCATCTTTGGAGCGTGAACCGGTCACGTGATCACTTTACTGACGTCTCAGAGGGGGTAGAGTCAACGCTGGTAACCTAGGTTAGCGTACATTTCGCCTAACATCGAGCCTCCCATTTTTAGACGCTCTATGATTTCAAATTTTCAAAGGGATACACGTGTTGGTTAAAGTTAATTTTGGCTTAATTAAATTCAATATAGACTGACTTCCGAGGTGCATTCAATCAATTTGGTGATTCACCCTGATGCTATCAGTAAATCAGACATTTTTAATGAATGTACAAGAATTTTTTGGGGGGAAAAAATAACCCTTAATCTAAAAGTTTTTTTTTTTTAAATCATTATAAAATTCTGTAAAACTGGGAATTCCTGTTTGAAATACTTAAAATTATTTGGATGTTGAAAAGTGTAAGATTAAATATAAGAGAAAATATCATTTCTTAATGAAATGCTTTAAATTTTTAAAAAATGAAAGTTAACAACGTATAGCAACAGATATTTCGAAAGTCAATTTATATAAATAAATTGATGTCAAAATATAAACTTAAAGAGATGCCAATTGCCAATTTTTTCCCATTACTATTGGACTGTTTTTTATCGCTTTGGAAATCATTCGAAGTTAATAACGATTAAAATAATTGGAAACGAAAAATTTCGTGGCCGTGTATGGCATGGTTTTCATTAAAAATATTAAATTTAAAGAAAACATTAAAATCCAATTTTGTTGTAAAGTTTTATCTACCACATGATTATTACCATAAGTTCATAAGATATGTTCTCCATAAGTTTGTCACTGGTTACAAACTGGAGCTCGTCATGAAGTGAAGTAGGTCATAGATTCGAGGTAAAGCGACGCCTGGTGCTCAGGTGCTGTCAAAGGCTTAGTACAGACTAAATAGGACTAAAGATGGAAGTCATGTAAAATTAACCACCGAGTGTAGTACTTCAATTCTCGCTTGTCGTTCTTGAACTAGCTCTTAGTAAGTCTCTAGCATTACGAAGTATAATTAGTGTCATACATATGGAACATAGCTTATAAACTTTTGTTATTATTTATACGTAACCGGCGTACAAGAAAGCCTGGAGTGATTATCCCCTCGGTTTAAGCCTTAGGGGTGTGTAAACCTTTTTAAATAAAAGTATATATTCTATAATTGTAAACATTTGAGGAAAAATGACGAGACTGACTAAAAGAGTTCAAAAAAAAAAATGCCAAAAAGGCTTCAAAGAAACCATAATTTGCCGACCAAAATAATCGAAATGTATTACCATCTTTCCCTATAATATCCTAAATTTAGAAATAACGTCTGGGAGAGAAATTTACAACTTCTCTCTATCGTATTTAATATATTATATTAGGGTTCAATCAAGTTGTAGAAAACCAAGCCCCTAGAGCTAGAGGAACTCTTACAAAACACACTTATTCCATTTATAAAGGAAAGAGATACACCAAAATTTGGCCTGAAAAGGCTTAGAAAGTATGTTTTTCTTTTCAGTACACGTGGTGCTGGTAGTAGCAGACTATTTTGGCTTAAACTATGTAGAAAAACTTCAAAAAAATAACAAATTGGATTTTACTTTGAATACAGAAACTTAATTAAAATCTATATCTATATAAATCAAAGTCCTGACTGACAGATAATCAAGGCCCAGCCCAAAGCGCTTGCCTTAGAAGGCTGAAAATTTGCAGGAACGTTACTCGTAAGTAGTAGGCGCGTACTAAGAAAGATTTTTCCAATCCACCGCCATCTTAATAAATGGCGCCCAGAAATGTAAAAAATCTTCTCTATGCAACAAAGTCCGCGCGTTTCAACCGATCTCACAAATATTTAGTACACTGGTTTCCTTTAAACCTATAGACGGGCTGAATGGTCTTTCGGGTTCCATTTGTTGCCATTTTTTTTTTAAATGGCAGCCCGAAATTTAAAACCCTTCTTTATGGAATAATGTCCGCGTGAAAAGTAATAAAAAAATGTCCCGACGGACTAAAGGCCAATCCCGAGTGCCTTCGCACCTAGGGTGCTACAAAAATATTAGTCATCGGTAAAATCTACCTATTCTTTTTATCAAACTAAGTCAAAAATATAGGATATTATAGGACCTTTCATGAATTATAGCATAATATAAGACAGTTTCAAAAATAAATTATTTTAAAGAAATTATAGGACCGCTGGGTTCCCTGTGGTAGTGGTAGTTATGTGTTCCTTAAAATACCAAAATCATAATTGGCACACACACGTTGTGGTTGTTCGGTTGACAACACACAAATACAACTCTCTTATAATCATAAGGGAGGGGGGAGAGACGGAAAGGGGCTGGAAAAATGTAAACTCTTTTGACATATTTACAAGTTGTTCAGTACGTTTCGTACAGTTGAGAGAGAATAAAAAAATAATAAATACTATACAGGGTGTTTGTGAAAAGTCCATCAATAATGAAAGAGCGTATTTATTGGGCCATTTTGAGTCGAAAATGTTCAATGGCATTTTTCCGTCCGAGCCACTGTTTTCAAATTATGATTGGAGTAATTTACGGATGACCCCTTAAATTTAATTAAGAAATTGAAAGACAGCGCTAATTTAATGAAGGGGTCATCCCTAAAATATTCAAATCATAACTCGAAAACCGTGGCCCGGACGGCAAAATGTCATAGAACATTTTCGACTCAAAATGACACAAAAAACATCACCCTTAATTTGTGATGGACCTTTCAAAAACACCCTGTATACCGGTTGAATTCAAAACCAAGTGTATACCCGTACTTCATAGTGTCCTTGTTATAGCGCTTTAAAAGGAATACATAAAGCTAATTGGAATATTTGCGTAGCCATGCATTTTCTCATCGTATCTAGATGGATTTTGAGCATTGGAAGAGTTATAGTCTGCCACACACTCTTACCTCGGTTTTGGCGACCATTTAGGGTCCGGGAGCTGCCAGAGAGGTGTGGCTTAAAATAGCTCCTCCCCTTTACACCAAAATGGCGGCAAACTTCACAGAGTGAAAGGCTAGTGCACTGGGGAAGGCTTCTGATTGGCTAAGTGAGGGTAGGGGAGATTTTCACCCCTTTGCCCACTTCCTATTGGAAGTCGTCAGCTCAAGGCACGGAAGTTAGACTAAAAATATTAACGTCACGTCGCCGTAGCTCCTCCCTTCTCAGTACCACTCTATAGACCAATCATAATGTATGAAGAATTTTACCTCGCGAATAGATATTTATCTCGCTGAGAGTTGAATTGAACTTTGCGAGTGCATGTGCCTAGTAAGTACCAACCAATGAAATCACATTCAGAAAAAACGCCAGAATATAGTTCAGCGCCTAATAACTGTCAGACACCCTGTACAGAGATTACGATTACGTGTAAGGGTAGGGCTTTTGAAGGTTACTTGTAATCACTTTAGTACAGTCAAAGATACAACGATTACATTGAGTGGCAATCCCCTCGGATGAAGTACTCAAGCCCGGCCCATAAAACCCGCATAGAAAACAACAAGTGAGACACGGAGGGACGATAATTCCTAGTACCTGTACGTATTCCCGATTTAATAAATGTTGTTATGCTTTTATTTAAGGGTATGGAAACAAAACGACTCTCAAGTTCTAAATTTCAACTATTATCTATACATACTTCCGGCAAATTTTGTTGTCGCGTTATATTTATACAACTTCCTTTAATTTTTCGATACGTAGTAAGTTATAAACTTGTAAAGGAATTAGTTAAATTGCTGCTAAGCCTAGGCTTTTCTTCTTTTCTTTCTTTGATATTTTTAAGACTTCCGATGGCAGTAGCATTTGAATTAGAAATAATTAATGACTAATTTTAATTTGTAACTCGCCCTAAAAATAACCAGTAGTAAAATCAGTGTGTCTTTTAAAATATTAATTAATAGGGTTTTGTAATTTAGATGCCATTTTGGGTAATTTTATTTCGTTTCACATGCACGGATTTTGGCTACAACCTCCGGTTCCTTCGCCACAATTTTGGTAAGGTCTTTTTATCATAAGTAACGGTTGAATTATTTTATAAATTAGACAATTAAATCCATTAGAACGGGGTTATTTTAAATTTTAAACATTTAGCTGCCAAAAATATCAAGATATATAATTTTAAATAATAAAAAAAGAGTATATATTTTTTATCCAATGAAAAATCAGCAGCAATACAACGCCCAATAATGCAATTTTCATTTTAATGTTATTTCTAGTAGATCATAAGTTCATAAGATATGTTCCATAAGTTTGTCACTGGTTACAAACTGGAGCTTGTCATGAAGTGAATGAGTTAGGTTATAGATTCGAGGTAAAGCGACGCATCGTGAGGCACTGTCAAAGGTTTAATACAGACTAAATAGGAAGATAGACTGCAAAACCGAGTAAAGTCAATTCCCTACCAATATTAACGTCAACTCCCCGTAACTCCACCCCTTTCAGTACCCAACTACACGATTCGCAATTGTATACTTGGTGTTACCCCTTTCACGGTCTTAAGACATATTCTTTGTATAATTAAATACATTCCTATAAGGTTGCAACGGGTGAACTAATTATACTTGAATATTGAACTCTGACCTTAACCAAGAAGTGATATCTAGTTTATTAGGGAGAAGTGATAAGATACCCAAGTAAGAATTGGCGCGTCATAGTCCCCCTTTCAAAATACAAGGGGGGGACGTAAAAGGAGGCCGGGCTATTTCGCCTCTCCTCAGTCGGAAAATATGACTGTAATTTTCGTTATTCGCGTTGCGCTGACGTGAGTTTAAAAACCAATGAGATGCTGGTTGTAATTTAGAGGCGGGGATTAACTCCGGACCTACTATACGTTTGGACTGGAGATAAAGCTAGAAAGGTGGCGTATTTATACCTTCTCCCTAATAAACTAGATATCGCTTCTTGGTTGCAATTGAAAAAGCGACGGCGGCACTCGACAAATGTGTCGGTTTTTATTTCTTCCCTCTTTTGATGTAATGACAGACAAAACACAGAACAGCGTACAGAATACAGCAGGGTGTATAGGTCTGGCTTTGCCAAAGGGGCTTACAAAAGAATGAACGAAAGGCGCGCCAAAATTAATTATGCAAGCGAGAAGTGCTGTTTATTTCCAGCTATTACCACGCTAGAACACGTTCTCAATTCCCGTTACAGTTTATCAGCTTTAGAAAAGGGTTGGATTCTGTCTACCAAGCGTATATTACACGCGTAATATGACTTTGAAACGTGGTAGTACTGTAGGCCTAGTCATTCATTCTTGCATGCTAGGCCTAATACAAAATAATCTTAAGATATATAGATATAATTGTTATCGTGGGACAAAACGTGAATATGTAAATTACTTAAATTTAAATAAACGGTTCGATGAACCGCTTTAAGAGTAAAAAAAAAAATATACAGGGTGTTGTTATAAAAAGGGTATGACGTGGTAGGTCCGAAGGTACAGTTTTATCTCATTTAAAATAATATGTACGTTATACAGGGTGTATCATAAAGTTTAGTGAGACCGCGACCGCAGTACAGTGAATATGCAATTTAAGTCGAAAACATTTCGTCCAAAGGCTCAACGTTAACAAATTATGACTGGAGTGTTTTATGGATGACCCCTTAATTAATTTAACAATCCTTTTCAGTTTCTTACTTAAATTTAAGGGGTCATACATAAAACACTTCAATCATAACGACAGGAAGAATGTCATAGAAAGTTAAATTTTAGACTATAAATTTATTTTTCATGCACTATAGACGGTCTCACTATCTTTTATGAAACACCCTGTATAATGCCCTAAATATGATGATACACCCTTATTAATATATTATTTTAGATGAGATAAAATTGAGGCTTCATTTTTAAACATTCATCTCAATATTTAAAATAGAACCGAAATGGAATAAGGTCAAATTAGGTCAGAATCACCATACGCCAAAAAAAATAACCAACCAACTTAGTTTTTTGGTGGCAACACATTTATCCCTACTGCATGGTAAACCACCGTTTATTAAGCTTCATTTTTTACATTAATTATATGCCAGAGTGGGATCGAATTAGGTCAAAATTAATTTATTCAAATTAATCTATATTTATGTAACACGTTTTAATTACCTAAGTGATGAAATAAAATGGGAGATTGATTTTTTTACCAAATAATTTCAATCTGAATAGACCAGAATATGAATTAGGCCAAAATAGGTCATACGCAAAACAGTCGATATAGATTTCTAGTGGTAGAATCTTTTCTTACATCAGTTTTTAAAAAAATAGTACGATATTCAATTTTTAAATCGCAAAATGTCTCTGCACATAATGATGCCAATGAAATTACATTATTATAATATGGAGTAAATACTAAATATATACATATATGTATAAATATAAATAGGTAAATATGGGGAGTTATTTCTATAAGGTGCTTGGAACAATCATTATCATATCTGGAATTTTTTTGGCGCGTATAGCGTCGTCTAAACTTATTACTAGAGTTCAATAAACCAGTTATAAGCATGCAGCAAGGTAGGTAGGGTAATGGTATATATTTATATTTTTGCGATGGCCTCAATTCTAAAATTCTTGTCTGGTTTGATTTTCATATACACCACCCCGTATTTTCAGAAAAGTATACGTGAGATTTTAAATATTTTGTACTTTTGCATTTTTAATTTCAGACTTTCTGGCTCCAGCTATAAAGTACTTGACATAATTGCGATGCGGGTGTATGTTTAACATTGTAGAGTACGCGTGTATTTAGGCTTAAGTAAGCTTTGAAATATAGTTGGGGTAATTAAACACCAAATGTCAAAAAATATTCTCCAATAAAATTGGTGTTATTGCCTAATTATTTACTTTGCTTGAAAATAATCATCTTTTTCATCTTTAACCATTAACTAAATTGGCGGAATTTAGTAATTCCTAATGATTTGGCAACCAATTGATAAATATCTCGAAATGCATGTTCGAAAGTACGAGAGGTTAATTTAGCAACGCTACTTATTTATGAAGCTAATAACAGGATATTAATTTTTGAAGAACACTAAGCCTCGGTCCATCAAAAAAAATCACGGGGTTTGGTTTGGCATACTCCGATCAATGACTGTATGCACTCGTGTAAAGATTAGAGTAAAGAAAATGGTTTTCTACCTGATTTTTGGTGACTTTCCATTGTCTTCCTTGCCGATTAAAGCACATACAAGCCGAATAGGGAATCATGGTTATGTTTTAGATGGAAGTACTTGAAGACCGCTTAGAAAGGTTGGACGGAAAAAAGAAAGAATCGAGCACGGTCCGTCCGCGGAATCGACAATGTTTCAGTCCCGTCGACTTTCCAAGAATCTCGTAAAGTCTTCGGCAGTTTCCGAGCGATCACTTTCCGGATAATTAAAGTTCATTTTGCGCTGGAAATAAATCGAAATGAATATGGTACGCGGGAAAAAAAGGCGCGAAATTTTCGCGTTTCTGACGACAGAGCGAGAGAGAGAGAGAGATAAACGTAGCAGACGCGCGCGTACACCCCGTTACGGGGTTGGTTTGAACGGAAATGCGGGCGAAGCGAAGCAGTCTGAATTGGCCATATGTCTAATCAGCGCCACTAGCGGATGGTCTGAAAACTACTCCCATAGAGTCTAGGTATATTTAAGCGGGTTTGCAGAATTTCCGTCAGATGGCGCGGCATTCGAGCCACCTGGCGGAAAATCTGCAAACCCTCTTAAATATACCTAGTCTCTATGGGAGTAGTTCTCAGACCATCCGCTAGTGGCGCTGATTAGACATATGGCCAATTCTTCGCCAATATTTTTGTAAACACTGAGTCGAGCGTCCCCTACTGGTAAAATGATTAATCAAACCAATGATGATTTTGAAAACGCGAAAAAATAATAAAAATTCAGGCTAGACAGTCACCGTTCGAAAAGCTTTTCTTTCCTTTACAATTTAAATGATTAAAAGAAAAAAAGTAATTTTCCCGCCTCGTATCCCCCACGGTCTCCAAGGCAACGGGTCACAGGGTGATCGTCTTCCGGCAATAATTTTTGAGCCGGGCGTTTTGGTCCACCCCCGCGTGGGTAGCTAAGCCTAAACCAAGCTATATTTTTTTAAAGAGCGCAGTTCAGACTTCCGGCGGCCCTGAGTATTTTAAAGCCCGGGCGTTTTACCCGTCCGTCTCTTACGCAAGATTATGGTCAAATTCCCGGGTCCGACATTTTTCGAGAGCAGACTTTGCTACGCTAGAGCAGCTCTGGAGCAGAACGTATTCTAGGTCGGTGCAGAATATTACCGCTATATCGGAACACGCCTGCTTGATACGCTAAATTCCGATTGGTTAAACCCCCATTGACGTAGTTTCGGGGTTCGAACATTAAAGACACCGGCAGCGTTAAGCTTATGTTGCATAGGCCATTTCGATCGAAGATTCGCGCCTACAATAAAGTGGGTATTACACGTATAAATACAGCTTGAAACGAACTAGTTCACGCTTTAAATCGATTTACCCGATCGAATTAAAAAAAAACGTCGATTTTTAGAAATGACCGAACTTCAGAGAAAAAAAATTATTTATCCGCTCAAATTATTTGGTCACCTTTTTTTCTTTTTTTCCCTGATCCAATTTATCGATAAATTTAAAAAGCTTAACTCGGAATTCGAAGGCATGAATGCATTTAATTACTCCAAAAGTGTGTAACATTCTTGAGTTACTCGTCTCAAGTTACTGGGTTCTTGTAATGGGTTCAAAGCCATATACACTACAGAGTGGTACGAGCTACGGGGATGAGACGTCAATATTGGTAGTCTAAATTGTATGACCTCAGCTCTCCGACTTCCAATATGGTCGCCAATATCGAGGTAAGAGATAGGAGGGTGTGACGTCACGAAAAAGTTCATGGTAGCAGACTATACGGCGATGTGCAGGATAAAAGAGGCTAAGGGCCTAATTTCGCTCTAGGCGGCGATCTATAGATGTCATGAAGTTACTTATTTTTCAGTTATCTGATTGGTAATAGAAACTCCAACCAAAACTTCCAAACATACTGCGCCCCCTGTTGTTGCCATGGCAACAGGTTTCCATAAAAAAAATGGCTGCCTTCAACGACTTTATCCACTTAATGTTTTTTAGTTTTAAAAACTGTAATAATTTAAAAAAAATCGCTCAAATTCATGACCTAAAGGCTATTGACTTAACTACGAGACTTCCTTTTAATTTACGAAGTAATTTTTAATAAATTTATGCAAAAATCTTCAGTTGCTAAGCCTTGTCTTAGTTAACGAGATTTCAAATACATATTTATTTTAAAAGTTCCAATTTCAAGCAAATTATTGGCCTCGAAAATGAAAGTTTCTATTACTGCTCTATTAAGTGTTACTGTAATTAGCTTAAGTATTTAATTTAGTTCTTTAAGCGACATTATAACCCTCATTCAGAGGGTTTCAATCAACTAGATTAGACTTTTGAGTGAAAACTATAATATGTTATCGCGTTTTTTTGGAGGTTTGGGAACGATTTGGATTAAAGTGTTTTATTTTTTATCGGTGATTAATTTATTATTTGATAAAAACTAAATTAAATGTTCGTTTAAAAAGACATCCGATAACATTTGCTGATTAAAAAGCAAATAAGCGTTTCGAGAAAATTAGATTTGTTTCCGATTAAGGCCAGAGAAAAAGAAAAATTGCTTAATCATTCCTTATTCAAATTAATTAAAGGCTATCCTAGATTAGAAAATTAATTTCCTGACCTAAACTTAAATACTAATGAAGCTACGCAGTTTTGGGATAACAACTTGAAAGGATTGCTGAAGTTAACTAAGCCTAAAAACGATCTTTTAACTTTTAGTAAGCCTAAAACACTACGTTGCACAAGCAGATAAGCCTAAAAGTCATCTTTCACAGGCAAATAAGCCTAAAAAACACCTTTCGGAGACAGCTAAGCCTTAATGCGATATAGTAGGGACAGGTAAGCCTCGCCTTTCATAGAAAACTAAGCCTAAAATCAACCATTTAGGGACTAGCTAAGCCTAATCTTTCATATATAAAAGATAAGTCTAAAATAAATCATTGACGGACAGCTAAGCCTAATCTTTCATTTATGAAAATAAGTCTAAAATAAGTCATTAAGGTACAGCTAAGCCTAATCTTTCATTTATAAAATTAAGAGGCCGAATATCAACCATTTAGGGACAGCTAAGCCTAATCTTTCATATATATAAAAATACGCCTAAAATAAATCATTTAGAGACAACTAAGCCTAATCTTTCATTTATAAAAATAAGAATAATATGAACCATTTAGGGATATAGCTAAGCCCAAACTTTCATACTAATATTTTGTACCTTGGAAGGGGGTGTCGTCCCCAAGCCCTGGTGGCTTCATGAACCTATCCCTCGAGTCTTATTAAAAATAAATAAATAAACATAAGTCTATAATATCAACCAATTAGGGACAGCTAAGCCTAATCTTTCATATATAAAAATAAGCCTAAACCAACCATTGAAAGAGCATGCCCCTAAGCCTAAAGATCATCTTTAAAAGATTTTCTAGGCCTAAAAGCACCTCTGAAAGACCTTGAAGAAGTCTCGAATCGAAAGCATCATCGAAACGATATCTTGTAAAGACATCTAAGAAGGAGGCAACTTCCTCGAAGGCAATCATAATTTCATTACATAAAAACACACTCATCCCGCAATAACTTAAGTAACGGGAAAGGGAGGAGTAGAAGCAAAGCGCTGCTCCGAGAGAGAATTTTATCCCTTTCCGGTTTAGACCAAGTCAAGGGGGGGAAAAAAGAGGAAAAACATAACGGTTGAACTGTTATGTCAAATCATATCAGACCTTTTCTTCGGCGCGTTAGCTAAAGTATTACTGACACGAAGCCCTTTAAGTGTTAAATTTGAAAGAAAATTGAAACAGGAGTAGAAATACGTATACTCCCTGTACCTTAAAGAAAAACAACAACTAAGAAGCAACTAAACGTGCTTCCAGTCTTGGAGGTGTCCAAAGATATAAAAATCCCGCTTTTCAAAGCCAATTTGGACAGTGGGCAGTTGTTACTCCGGTTCTATATTCTTTATCGCTTCTTACATCTGGCAAAACAAGGGGTCGGACAAGTTTCGTGGTTGAGGAATTAGTGCACAAGCTTAAAGTTCTTTCAAAGGGCATGAAATTTAAAGGCCTAATTTGAAAAACTTTCAATTTATAGGCTTAGTAATGTTTCCTTGGTGAAATATCGGTGGTGAAACTACACAAAATATGTGCATGTCAACACGTAGCACCATAAGTTCACAAAATTTGTTCCATAAGTTTGACAGAGGTTACTGAGAGCATGTCATGAAGGGACTTTGTTGAAACGTTCTAGATTCTCGTAAAGCGACGCCTAGTGAGGCGCTGTCAAAGGCTTAGTACAGACTAATTAGGAACACGGATTGCAAAACCGCATGTAGTCAATTCTCAGTTGTCGTTCTCGAACTAGCTGTAAGTCTCTAGCATTACGAAGTATAGTATAGGTATAGTGTCATACTTAAGGAACATATCTTATAAACTTATGGTAGCACGTCAAAATAGACGACTGTTCTGATGCACTTTAATTTAGAATTAAATCCATACGCGTTAAGCCTAATTTTAAAATGAATGAATTGAAAAGCACGGTGATATTGTTTCCTAATGCCAAGTCTTTAGTACAGATACAAGATTTCTTATAGAAAACTTCGCATTCTTATTGGTTCAGATATACGCTAGCCATTGACGTACAAGACGTAAAGACCGTTGGTCAATTTCGGATTCAATAGCAATCAATGTCCGACCCTTAGGAACGATCACAAAGTGTTAAATTTTTTTTCATTCTTCCAGAACAAAGGGGATGAAACTAGATCTAGTTTGTTTCTAAGTTGCCATGACAACCATTTTGGCGCGTCATTTTATTCTCAGAGTAAGTTAGAGGGGGGGTCGCTGGGGGGGTGACTACCGTCTAAGTCGTGCTTGCTCTTAACTTCCGGTTGGTTCTATACGCGCCTTGTCATAAGTTTAAAAAACTCGGAAAGGGGGTGCGATTAGGGTTAGAAGTTTTTGAAAAATAATCGAACTTTATCAATACCAACCAACGCCTAGAGCTAAGCCTAACTGAAATGATTATCCGAGGCAGAAAAAAAACTGTACTGGTACACATTTTCCCGGTCTTTCTTTCTTTCATTTGGCGGGTGTATATATGTTCCAGATGCGATAAATCAAGAGAATATAGCGCTATGAGAATCTTATGATAGCGTGCACCAGAAGTTTATAAGATACTTTCCATAAGTATGACACTTATTATACTTCGTAATGCTAGAGGAGTCCCCCTCTACAGCTAGAGTCATAAGTTTATAAGATATGTGCCATCAGTATGACTAGACCTATACTTAGTAATTCTAGAGACTTACAGCTCGAGCTAGTTCGAGTCTTCGAGAACGACAAGCGAGAATTGAAGACCTACACTAGGCTGTACTTCCATCTTAATATTTAGTCTGTACTAAGCCTTTGACAGCGCCTCACCAGGCGGCGCTTTACCTCGAATCTATGACCTACCTCATTCACTACATGTCAAGCCCCAGTTTGTAACCAGTGACAAACTTATGGAACATATCTTATGAACTTATGGTGCACTCTAGGTGAAGACGAGGGGAACCAGACCAATATCAGAAGTAATATAACAAAAAAATAAAAAGTACGACACTCAATGAAAAATTTTTAAAAGAGGGTGTTACCAAGTAAAAGAACTCGGAACTCTTAAAGTTGCTTCATAAAATATGATACATAAACTAAAAAAAAAAATAAAGAAAGAAAGAAACTATTTGTAAATTATGATTATCTTATGTTTTCTAGGAGACTAGGGCTTCCTTTTATCTTTTTAGTTTATAGTTTTGAATCGTAATTAAATAAGATCAGCGTGTTCTACTTTGAAAAAGAAGAGGCTTAAGTGGTTGTTAAGCCTTAAAAGAGAGTGTAAACCGTGTCACTAAAATAAAGTGCTACTTCAGACAGACAAACTGACGAAACATTAACCCCCCTCTCACTCTCTGCTGTATCACTGTTTATAACCTTATTTGTATGACCTCATATTGAAATTGAGAAGTGCGGTTATGTTTTTGAAACGAAACTTAAGGAAAATATAATGAATTAGTTTGTAAAACAGTTAAATTAATCCAACGTAATTAATAGGTCTTTTTGAAACGGAAGGGGTTTGATACAGGGTTAAGATGAACATTCAATATGTGGATCCAAAGATGTTAGATATGCCTACAAACAAAAGGATTTTGGTGGACTGGTTCAAGTCTTAAAAAAATATCAAGCATACGATACTGCGGGGTATTCTCTCTCTCACTGAGAAGCACCGCTAGAGGCATTGCGAGTTGGATAGGAGAATGTATTGGATACATCCTCCTTGGTCTGAGGCCCCAAATGGCGGCCTCGCCCCTGTATGTTGGTTTTTCTCTATGCAATTTTCGAAATGGTCTATTTGGGTGTCAAGAGAGAAAGGTTAACTAAATACTTGACCCTAAAAATGGCCAAGAAGAAGCTTTCAAAAAAAGTTAAGCTTAGAAGCAACCATTGGCGGATAGGTAAAGGGGATGAGTTTCAAACTATCTATAGTCTGCTAGCAAGAACTTTCTCGTGATGTCACACCTTCCTATCGCCTACCTCGGTTTTGGCGGCCATATTGGTAGTCGTCAGCTTAGGCCATACAATTTAGATTATCAATATTAACGTCACGTCCCCGTAGCCCCTCCCCTCTCAGTACCACTCTATTTCAGGGTTCGGACGAACATTCTATATTGAAAATCTGTGAGTTTTCCAGCTTATCTCTGACCAAATTTTGCCAAATACCTTAACCGACGGTTTTAAGGTGTTTACCAGAGTCTAATTCATAATTACACCTGGCCCATACGAAATCCCTGACCTATCCCTGACTTTTTAAGAAGAACCTATAATATAATCCCTGACTCCCCCCCCCCATTTTCAAAATCCCTGACTTATCCAGGTTCCGTACGAACCCTGCATTTGCCTTTCCCTCAAAACCGTCACTAAATGACCCAAATATTCACTATGAAACTCTACTAAATTCATGGATGGTTTGGTTATATGTATATAAAGGAAAAAGGGGTCCTTTAGGTTCGGCGGTTCAAGTAGGGCAGACAAGGGTTAAGAGTGTAATGAACTTTGGAGGAGGCGTACTAGCTCCGAGTTTCTCTCTCTCTTTCTCGCTCTCTTATGTCCCCACTAAACTAATCCGAGACGCAAGGCAAAAATAAAAAAAAAAATGAGTTGGGAATGAATGAATCTTTTCATAAAATCCCTTTGGATTCACAACTGAGTACTGACTAGAGAGTTATTTATTTCAGACTATAGCTTAAAAGTTTTGAAGCAGAGAAAAAAAGCAAAGTTTCTTCAAGTTCGTAAAGCATGCTCGTTAAACAATTTTGGTGGTGTACTTCACTTTTTTTGTTAAAAATAGTCTTCTCGATTCTATCGGAACTTGCAAAAGAGACAGAGAAGTTTAAAAATAAAACAAGAAAAGGTTGTATTTGCGTGGGTGCTTTAAAGAACGCGAAGGTTCGCTAATGAACGATGTAAAATACTTTCGCTAAAAGGTTTTCAAAATTAAAAATAAAAGTCCCCGCGGGATGATAGCCAATTCACTAAAATCATAAGTTTATAAGATATATTCCCTAAGTACGACACTTATTATACTTCGTAATGCTCGCTAGAGACTTACAGCTCGAGCTAGTTCGAGAGCGACAAGCTCGGTTTGTTTTGCAGTCCATCTCCCTATTTAGTCTTTGACAGCACCCTAGTCACCAGGCGTCGCTTTACAATTTTGAATCAATAACCTACGTCACTACATACCAAGCTCCAGTTTGTAACCAGTGACAAACTTATGGAACATACCTTATGAACTTATGCAAAAATTTATTATTAGAAAGTTTTGAAAAGTTTAAAATAACGCAACCTTTTCCCCTTAACACAATATTTTTAGGTAAAAAAGCATATACGAAAAATGAGTTTATTATTAGCTCAATTAGCAATCCTCTGTGAGTAAAGTATTGATTCAAACTGAACTGCTAGCCTTTCTCTGTGCAATCTCTTGACTAAACAACGGCCTGGCAACAATGGGGGGAACGTTAAAAATATTATCTTATTTCTAATACAACCAAACATTATGTAGTATATATAAATTGAAAGTAGGACACTTTCTTATCAATGGGGATTAAACTATGTGCATATTTATCAGCTAGAAAAAAAGAAAGCATTTAGTTCGCGAAAGGTCGCGGTTAAAACGGAAGCCCAGCAACTAGCGATGGAAGAATTTCCAAGTATGTTTGTAGATGTTTAATTTAAATTTCTTAAAATTCTAAAAACAGGTTTATACTAGCGAAAAGAAACGGCCTTTGATTAAGGCAGCAAGATAAAACGTACTGCTAACTCCCTACAGTGGCCATTTTAATGTATCTTTTTATTCTTAACAAGGCTACCATTTTTTGTAAAGGAATTATAATAATGTATAAGGATTAACCGAAGTCTTACAACAACAAAAAAATCGTTATTCCTCGCTTGAGCTTATAGTTTTCCGTATTGATTATTATAAATACTATTGATTTTAGCCCTTGTTCGGTTTCCCGCCTATTTCTAACATTTCCCGCCTTATAAACGCGATGACAGGGCTGCCATCTGTTATTATTTTAACAGAGGCGTCTGGACTGCGGACTCCGAACCGGGCATCAAAAACGTACCGGATATAATTTAGCCAAGTCCGCTGTTTTTTTTTGGCAGACCCATTAATTTTTAGGATAGTTATGTCAATTAAACTCTAGTTCATTGCGAATTAAAATTAGATTTAAGAGTATTTAAGTATTTTTATAATTATTAGCAAGCATGACTGCTCAATCTTCTATGGAGTTTTGGAAAACTAAATGGGATACTGGTCAAACTCACTGGCACCTCCCTGATTTGAATCAGTACGTTTAATGTTAATTAATTTAAGTTAATTTGTTAATATTTTTTTAATTAATATTAGAAAACTGCTCAAGTATTCCAAGACCCTGTTTAATGGCAGAAAAGACGGTTTGGTTTTTGTGCCATGTTGTGGTAAAAGTGTGGATATGAGATGGTTGGTAGACGTTTTAATTGTTTAATAAGTTAATTAAATGTAAGTTAATCAATTTAATTTAAATTAAATTAGGCTATACGATCAAGGTTATAAAGTAGTGGGTGTTGATTGTGTTGAAGCTCCAATATTGGAATTTTTTAAGGAGCATAATTTACCATACCGAAGATTTGAAAATGAAATTGGAATGGTTTTTCAGGTAATGATTAATTAATTTTTACTCTAATCCTAATTAACATTTTAATTAATATTTTATAGTCCACGGATGAGAGGTTAACGATTTACTGCTGTGATATTCTTAAACTCAATAAGTATAACCATAATTTATTAAATTATAATTAATTTAACTAATGTTTTATATTAAATAGAGATATCTGTGGACCAGTAACTAGAATATGGGATAGAGGTAGCTTAGTAGCCGTTGATAAAGAATTCCGAAAATCGTAATTAAAGTTCGGTATTAATTAAAATTAAGTTAATTAACTTGCATTAAAATTTTATTCAGGTATGCTGCATTAATAAAATCACTTGTAGCACCCGATTTTAGATATCTATTAGATGTCCTACATTATGACGATTGGTTTGTGTCAGGTTAGGCCCGATTTCGGTTTAAAAAGTTAATTTAAAATTGATTTAATTTAAAACTTCATTTAGGTCCACCTAGGAACATTCCACCCCCGCTAGTACAGGAGTTATATGGTACGACTTGTTTTTTTAAAGATCCCAAACAGCTGATATAAAATCCTTCCCACGCACCGTGGCGCCATCTTTCCTGCCAAATATATCCCGCCATATTATCATTCCCGCCAAAATGAAAACCCGCCAGATTACCTTTCCCGCCAATACGTGGCGCCATCTCTCACGCTAAAAATATATCCCGCCATATTATCTTTCCCGCCAATAATAAATGCCGCTTTTTTATTTTCTTCAAATATTTAGGAGACACTTTTGATATATTGCATCTTGAATCCCGAGACATTACAGATTCGTATGAAAAACGTTTTGGTGTAAAGAATATTCACAATGATATTTACCTTCTCACCATGAAAAAAACCGCCCAGTAATCTTCCAAATGTTTTCAATAAAAAACACTTGAACATGTACCTTACAACTATGCTAATAAATTTTGTTAATTCCTTTGAATCGCGGGTGAATTTCTTTCTTACTGTTATCAAAGCGAGGGGTACAAGGCTTAAGTATCGTTTGGAGATGATGCAATAACTAAACCAATCAGTACTAATATCAAAACTAGGGGTACAAGGCTTAAGTATGATTGTAGATCATGCAATAACTAGATCAATCAGTACTTGCATCAAAACTAGGGATACAAGGCTTAAATATTTGAGATAATGCAATCAGTACTTACGTTTTAAGTCCATTAAGTTCTAGGTCACAAAGTCACGTCTCAGCACAAAGGTTTTGTAGAAATTAATAGACATATCCACTCGCGTATTTCTCTGGTACTATGTTAAAACACAACTTGCTAGAACAAAGACACTTGCCAAATGAGTAGCGGTTTCTTTGAACATGAAGAAAGCCGCCCCTTGTCCACGCGGTCTTGTATTGTCTGCTAGCAAACTGCAACCACGCGGTCTTGTATTGTCTGCTAGCAAACTGCAACCACGCGGTCTTGCATTGTCTGCTAGAAAACTGCAACCATGGAGTAATATTTCAATAAATTTAGCTGCAATTCTGTTTTATTGAAGCTTGGATTCTCAGTCTGATAAACTTAATACTTGGAAAACGTAATTGGTCTATTTTTCACCTACAAAAAGCCTATTTTTAGTCTACGTTTTAAAATTTCATCCTGCGAAACTATTAAAATTCATAGTATTTTCAATAATGCCTGAAAATTACAAATATTAAATAGTTATGAAAAAGAGGGTTAATTGAATAAAAGCTGAAACAAGTAGTACCTTGCTGCCAGTACTACGTCAGCGGAAACAAGTAGTACCTTGCTGCGAGTACTAATTCAGCGGAAACAAGTAGTACCTAGCTACCTACCCCCCCCCCCGTTTTCGACCCACCTTTTGACATATCTTTAATTGCCAATAACTTGATTAATTAAAAACAGAATTCCGTGACAGTCCCAGGTTAGCAAATTGACTAACGATGTTTCTTCAGTCTTGTTGATTTCCAGATGTCACACACCATTCTGTTATTGTTTAAGAATAAACAAAAATATTGTTCAAAAATTCTTTAGCTTATATCACAATTTATTGATATAATTAATATATAATTTCATATTTTTTTTTTCTTGTTGTTGGTTTTAGGTTTGTTTGTTTTGATAAACAGGGGCCCATTATACACAAGAGAGAAACGGCTTCATAGTTTTTAAGATGTTTTTTTTTTCTTTTCTTAACCCTGAGAATTTCTACGATGACGATGACGTGCCTACTACATCGCACCAAATCGTAGAATTTCTCATCATGGTTCATAATTTTAATTTACAGACGGATTAAATATTAATACGCGCACTTAATAACTATACAATTAAATTCTTTTCATAGTCTGTATGTAGATCTTAAGATTAATCAGCATTTTAACAATTAATAGACTTTTAAAATAATTAATTTAAGAATTCTACAATTCTAGGAAACTGTGGGGGCGTTGTTACTTTTAAAAAGGTGAATGAATCTCTTTGAGCCGGACGACATTATGCTTTAAAGACTTTGCATGAATTTTAAATAATTCATGACTTAAAGAAGGAAATTGCTTGTAAAAACAGAAATAAATTAAATTTCTTGGCAATTAAGCCTTAATAAATTAGTCCACTTATTAATTACTAATTAAGGTTTTTAAATAAATGTATCCCAATATAAAGAACAGAAATATTGATTATTAGACCTTAATTAACGTTAATTTAATTTAATTTATAATTAAATGCCTTTCTGTTCTAACCACGAAAAAATGATTAATTATATAAGAGATCCGATTAGAGTGTTTGTTATCATTATGAAAAATAAAATCGTTGTTAACTTAATAAAAAATATAAGCTAATAAATTAAAAAGGAGATATTTTATTTTAGGACAAAGAAGAAATAGTTTTTAGTCCTATTTATATGAATTAAACAGTTACTTACAAATGAAGGAACAAAAACCTTTTAATTTTTTCCCCTCCGCTAAGCCTTGGTCGAAAAAAGCTGTGAATTACTTTTCTGAGTAAATTGATTTATGTGGACAAAACAGAACAATTAAAATATTTTAATTAAACACAGTTCACGGAAAGGTTATCCCCGGCCCAAAACTATCACCACAGATAAGGGTCTAGACGACCCTATAATGAATGTACAAGTTTATATAACAAAATAAAGACACTAGATAGCATTGACATCAGAATATAAAACAAATAAAACTGGGTTTTCGAAATAAGAGTAAACTCAAAGCGATACTTTTGCAGCCCTAAAAAGCGCAAAAGTAAAAACGGTTTTCAATGAACGATACCTAGCTAATTGTTTAGACATTTGGGGGTTTTATTATGCAGTACTGATTTTAGCGGTCATACTTTCTTGAGGAACTCAAATAACAAATTTTCCCCACGCATCTCTAGTGTCTTTCTTTCGATAAACTAGTATAGTTCTTTAGCGGCTTGTAAGACAGCAATTTTGATGTCTTCCAAGCATACGTAAGTTTCTGAAAAATTTAAAATAAAACTGAATGGTGGACAAAAACACTGAGAAATAGTCATTGAAGAATATATTGTTGGGGGTTTGACAGTTTAACCGTGTTGGAAACAATTCCAATATCTTATACTTTTTTCTCTCGAGTTGGAACGAACTTTTTTTTTAAATTCTGTTAATTATCATTTAAATTGAATTAATAATTGGCCTAATCCTTTCTAGAACTGATTCTTTGATATCCTTTTTTAGGCGTAGGTGAAAGGTCCTCGTCCCAACCGGCTTCTTCCCATCCCGATTCCCAATTTCTTTCGGGTTTTGTAGAATTTGCCGAAGAAGCGGACAAACTTTCATCACCAAAGTCTATAAGCATGGCTTCTTCTCCTTTCTTATTACTCCTGGGAGAACGGCCTTCCTTAATGGCCGATGATTTGCCACCGGAAGTCGTTTTGCTAGTAGTTGAAGAAGAGGAAGAAGACGACGAATGTTTCGAGAGTAAGAGACCGCCACTACCAGCACCACCACCACCACCTCCCGTCTTGGGTGCCGAGGATTTCTTGGACTCTTTCTTGATCGGAGCACTCGCTGGTTCATCCGCCCAATCATCTTGCCAATCCTCGTTACTCCAATTACTGCTAGGTGTTTTTACAGGGGAACTATATGGATATGGTAATAAAATAAACATTAGTACTTGCGCGTGTATTTGGGTGAAGGTGGAATGAAACGCAAGAAAAACTATAGGTTAATTCTTGGTATGTTCCCTCATTGTCTACTGCAAGGTCTTGAAGGTTGGCTCATTCGATAGCAATTTTTAGAATTCTAGGATGTCAAAGTTCGTGGTTTCCATACAGTATAGTTAGCTATCGAAATTGTACTAAAACATCTGTTGAACATTACAGGCCACTAAATAATGCAGTACACTGGGCTTTATGTTCAAATAAACCGAATAAACATAAATCGTAGAGCCCCTTGGGCATTCGCCCATCTTGTTCAATACAGCTATCTCAGAACCCTTAAGGTTGAAGTCACCCATGCTATTTGCCCATAGAACCTAAAGCCGCGTTTACACGAGACACTTTGGAACCGTTTTCGAACGTTTTGGAAAGGCCTAACACTTTTTAAAAAATAATATTTGCATTTTCTCGTGAAAGATCTTTGGTTTTATCAATTTAATATTCTTTTTTGTGCATTCCAAAACGGTTTAAAACGGTTTCTAAGTGCCTCGTGTAAACGCGGCTTTAGTGGCACCAAACATGGGCGGCCACTGCCAAAGCTAAGTCCGTGACGTCAGGTGACGTTTTACTTAGGCACTAACGTCACAACTGAGATAGTTATATGGTTAAGACGACATGGTACAGCACCACCGATTGTCGCACCTATTACAACGCGCGCACTTTTTTAGTTTCGAGCTCTTTAGAGCTAGAAAACTATTGTTTGGTTTCTGTTCTAACATAACTCGCGAATGAGCCGACCTTCGATAATGGATAACTTATTTATTAAAAGGTTTGCGTTTCACTCCGACTTCAAGAGCCATAAAATCAACGCAAATAATATGGGGGGTGCTTTGGAGACATGCCTATTTTGACTACTGCCTCTGCTTTGAGCCCAGCCTTCCCATGGTTCGTCATCACTTCCAGCGCGGGCTTCGTCTCTTTCGAAACAACCTTGCGACTGATCGTGAAGTAACGGAGTGTTGCTTTTGTCAGGGTCTTTATTCCTTTAAAACGAAACAACCAAATTCACCTCCTCATTTGCGACAAAAAAGCAAACGTAACTAAGCCTAAACACGTAAGCCTAAAACAAAGCAAAAACAACTTGAAGCCTGGTCGAATTTAACGGAAAAACGATTTTATTCTCTCCCTCCCTCGAGGGTTTAAGAAATCGAAAAGTGTAGCGCAAAAACAAAGGTTTCCTTTTCGGTTTAAGTTTAAAAATCCGCGTGGCCGAGTTTTTGTTTTAAAGTTTGACCGAAAATAAGAAAATTCGAAAATAAAATAGAGAAAGAAAAAAGCGTTAAATTTATCGGAATCTTGGAATCTTTTGATTTCTTTTTCTTTGGTGACGTAAGGTTTAGAAGAAAAAGTGAGGAATGAAGCAAGTAGTGGAAGGAAAAACAAAAGAAGAACTTTAGTTATCGGATTTCAAATATTTTATCACAACCTAGCGTCTCTTCAAAGAGCGTATAAAGAAGAGGAGTTGAAGCTAGCAGCAGTGAGCACGAAAATAGAGGAGAGTCGGAGAGACCGAATTCTCCGTCAGCCCCCCTTTCAAAAACGTTACCAGTGCCAGTGGCTCTCTAGGAGCGTGGCGCACATGCGCAATCGGCGCAACCGAGAGAGAAAAAAGTCAGAGAAGTTTGTTTACATTATTACGGCCAAGGCTTGAGTTTTACGGTGTCGGTGTCTCGGCGATACTCCGATACTCGAGCCGCTTCGCGAGTCGTGCGTGCCTACAGTGCTTCGGCGACGGTACTTATTAAATTTGTTTCTTGTTTTTAATCTACTGACCCTTTCCAGTGTTTTATTTTTTAACCTCTCAATATTCAAAGAAAAATAATAAATATGGTTATAATAAAGTATTGTTATTACCGTGGCTGTCGCAATAATTCGAGGCATTGGGAGTTTGGGACACGGCTCTGTTGTTCAAGGGACGCACATGTATTCTTTTTATCTTTTCCGTGGTTAAATCAGTTCTACCGTACGAAATAATCCATCTTTTACATAGGTCAAATATGGTTTTATGTTTGGGGAATGCCGGAATGAAATTAATATAATATCGGGGCTACAGTTTTTCGTATTATTGTAACAGTTTTTGTAACAAAATTTCTTATAGGAAACCATTATTAGGCTTACAAATTATTAAAAATTGTAAATTAACCGTAGACAAAGCTACAGGAACCACGCTGAATGCTGATCTCTAGTGTGTAATGTTAACCTCTCTCTAACCGTATTTTCGTGTTTAGCCTTTTTGAATTTCCCTCTCAAAGGATCACGTGACGTCTTACTCCTCAGCTGTGCGCCGAGGTAGATGCGCGTAAGAGCCAGGGTGCTCGGCCGTTATAAAGTACCTTTCCTCTTCTATCTCTGACTCTCCTTTGGATAATGTGCTCCCTGCTAGCAGCAGTTGGCAAGGCAGTTTTGGGAGTTCTCGCTTTTCTTTATTTATTTATTAATTAATTTGTTATATAATTTCTTCCTAATATCCAGTTCACCGTACATTACAACCAATAAGTCTCGTCGATGCAGAAACAGGCAACCCTCAGTATCTAGACATACAAGGGGGGTTGACCCAAAGCTGTCTCAACGCACTCTCTGAACCCCCAAAGCTCCTAGAGCGCAGGCGCCGTAAAGCGAGATACAAGGCGGTGTGTTTTACCCCCCCCCGTGTCTTCCCCTCTTATACAGGAAGTTTTCAAAGCGAGAACAATTCAGTCAAACCTTCTACTCCTTTCCTTTACACCCTATTGGTATCTCTATAATACTGTATATAAATTTGTTTACATCAAAAGCATATTATTTTTGCCGTTGGTTCACGACCCCAAAACAAATACTACACTCATACGCGATACACATTTTTATTTAGGGACCGTCCAGAAGACGAGTAAACAGTTATTGGGAATTTCAAAACATATTTCCTATCTCATTATAAACGGAAGGAAATACATATTGATTTTTTTTGCTAAGCTTTAAAACTTTGAATCAAGTATCTTTAGAAAAAGAAAAAAATAAGTAGCTGGCGTATTTCAAATTGGGCGTCGAAATGGAAAGAAAAAAAAATAAAATACCTAGTAAGACTTTTTTATTTTTAATGCACAGAATCTTTATTCATGCATTTCTTCATCGTTTCATCACTGACAAAAAGGGATTGCAAAGGGATGAAAACTTGAACTCCCCAAGATCCTCATCCTCCTCCAGCCTTTTACTATCCCAAGGGTTTCCCAACCAACCATGACAATGCGCCCCCAGGACTACAATACACAAGCGAACCAAGAAGAGAATGAAAGAAAATGCTGTCCTGTTAGGTCTAAAGGGTCTCTGTTAGTTCGAGTCCCTTCCCCCACCCACACCCCGCCTTTTTTCAGGTTGCTTATTACGTAAAAGAAGTTAATTACAAGATGTAAATTCGACACTATTTTCGAGAAACTATTTTGATCGGGAGTCAGGTTCAATTTCTAATAGCAGATTTTTCATTTTAAAAATTTCCTGACTTTTCGCAGACAATTTCAAAATGACCACGACTTTTCCCAGACAATTTCAAAATGACCACGACTTTTCCCAGACAATTTCAAAATGACCACGACTTTTCCCAGACAATTTCAAAATGACCACGACTTTTCCCCAGACAATTTCAATATTACTACGACTTTTCCCAGACAATTTCAAAATTCCCTCGGACTTATCCCTTGAAAATTTCAAAACTCCCTCGGACTTATCCCTTGAAAATTTCAAAACTCCCTCGGACTTATCCCTTGAAAATTTCAAAACTCCCCTCGACTTATCCCTTGAAAATTTCAAAACTCCCTCGGACTTATCCCTTGAAAATTTCAAAACTCCCCTCGACTTATCCCTTGAAAATTTCAAAACTCCCTCGGACTTATCCCTTGAAAATTTCAAAACTCCCTCGGACTTATCCCTTGAAAATTTCAAAACTCCCCTCGACTTATCCCTTGAAAATTTCAGGTATTCAGTCAGTCAACTTCTCAACTCTCTTAGGCATATGATCAGTTGCCCATCCTTCAATAAACAGACTTCTAAGTTCTAGCCCAACATATATTTTCAGGACTCTTTCAGGTATGGTTCTTTCCTTAATCCTCATCCTCTCTCTCTTTCTCCCTCTCTCTTTAGGCATTCGCTAAGAAACATAGTAAGAAAATAACTAAGGCTTAGAAAAAACTCTCCAGAGTCGAGATCAAGCTGCGTTTACACAGAATGGAGAATGTAAGAGTATAGGAGGAGAGAATCGATTAAGCTTGGACAGACTCGTGTCCTCTTCTATCTATACACCTTCAGGAATAACCTAAGATATCTCTACGGAATGCCATCGAAAGGGACTAAGTGCATTCCCTATATTTGTAAAGGTTATACAAAAGGTAACGGGAAATAAGCTGGGATTAACGGTAAATGGGAATTGGATTGCAGACGCATACTCGCGCACACTACTTCCAATTGCTGCTGCATGATTGCGGAAAAATAATTCCCTATAATGTTTGTTCAGAGCAAGCACTATACATCGTAGAGTTCAATATAAGATAGCATAAGTTTATAAGCTACATTCCATAAGTACGACACTTATTATACTTCGTAATGCTAGGGACTTACAGCTCGAACTAGTTCGAGAATCGACTACACTCGGTTAATTTTGCAGGATTTCCATCTTCCCATTTAGTCTGTACTAAGACTTTGACAGCGCCTCATGCACCAGGCGTCGCTTTAAGGCCGACTTCCATCGAAAAGGGTTCTTACGAACTGAAAACCGTGCATCGAGAGTAACAATGGAGCGACCGTGCCGATTTTCGAATCCCCGCTGGACAAAATTTTGAGGGGTTCTTACGAACTGAAAACCTTGATACGGGGGTTCTTACGAACTGAAGATAAACAATAGATATTTTCCTTCAGAGGGTCGTAAAAATCGGGAATAAAATATTTAAGAGACTTTCTATTGTTTATCTTCAGTTCGTAAGAACCCGCATAGCAAGGTTTTCAGTTCGTAAGAACCCCTCCAAATTTTGCCCCAGTGGGGACTCGAAAATTGGCACGGTCGCTCTATTGTAAAGAATCGATGCACGATCTTCAGTTCGTAAGAACCCTTTTCGGTGGAAGTCGGCCTTTTACCTCGAATCTATGACCTTCGTCACTTCATGACAAGCTCCAGTTTGTAACCAGTGACAAACTTATGGAACATATCTTACGAACTTATGAATATAGTGATTGCAACAGAGATAAATGAGGTAAGATGGATTGGAAATGATGATTAAACTAAAAATCAATCACTTAATAAGTCATTTATAATAAAAAGAGACATATTATACACTTAAACCTTATAGATAGTGATGCATTAAAGAGGCTAGGGAAATTTCCACAACCCCGTTTCTTAACTTTAACCACGTGAAAAACAGGGTTGCCAGAAATTTGTTATTGGATCATATCCTGCAGGTTTGGAACTGAATTTCAAACCAAGAAGGGATATCTAGTTTACTAAGGAGAAGGTATAAGATGCCTAAGTATTCGCGACCCATAATCCTAGTACCCCTTTCAAAATACAAGGGGGGACGTAAAAGGAGGCCGCCGGGCTATTTCGCCTCTCCTCAGTCGGAAAATGCATAATTTTCGTCATTCGCGTCGCGCTGACGTGAGTTTTCAAGAACCAATGAGATGCTGGTTGTAAGTTAGAGGCGGGGATTAACTCCGCACCTACGTTTGGACTGGAGATAAAGCTGGAAATGTGGCGAATTTATACCTTCTCCCTAGTAATTAACTAGATAACGCTTCTTGGTCAAACTAAATCCAACAGAATTCTACAAGCTTTCAGTCTGTCGTAGATAGGGGTTTAATTTCACAGTACGTCACAAATGACTGACAACACTTGTCCGCACACTATATCTTCGTTACTAATTGTTAAATACTCCGTTCTGTATAATTCACTGCAAGTATAATATAGCCAGGGTTATCAATTCCTAAGAAGATGGTGCATGGCACTAATCTTTCCTTCGGATTAGGGGATCTTGTAAAATCCTCGCAGTTATCAATTAAACAAGACGAAGAGGGTGTAAATACTTGAGTAAGGAAATTTATGATGCAGAAAATCCAGGAGAAACTCGTATATCTTAATCGCTAAATTTATCGACTTTGAGGAAACATCTCGCAAATGAGCTAGAGCTTCCCTCCAACGGTTCTAAGCCTTAAGCCTTAACACTCGGAGATAAATGCGCGAACCATGCAGAAACATCTGGAGAGAGAGGAGAGAAGGAGAGGCGAGAGAGAGAGAGAGAGATTTGCTGTTCCATAACAGATTATCACGCGCAAGACGTATATAGAACTTGGCGCCAAACTATGTTCATTAGAATAAAATCTCCGTTTAAGTTTTATGGAATTCAATCACGCCAGGAACTGCTTGCTATAACAAAGTTTCTAAATTTTCCGTTTTGTATAATGTCTAAAATACAGGGTGTTTTACAAAATGGTGGTAAACCTAAAGAACAGTGGGTTCTATCATAAGTTTAAACGATATGTTCCATAAGTATGACACTACCTATACTTCGTAATGCTAGAGACTTACAGCTCGAGCTATCTGGACAGCGCCTCACCAGGCGTCGCTTTACCTGGAATCTATGACCTACGTCACTTCATAACAAGCTCCAGTTTGTAACCAGTGACAAACTTATAGTGAACATATCTTATGAACTTATGGTTCTATGCATGGGAAAATCAATTCAGAGTCGAAAATGTAACTATTTCCATGGCATTTTGACACAAGAACACCCTAAACACGTTAGGAACGAACATTAAGAGTGTTTTACGGATTACACCTTAAATTTAAACTAAAAAACTTAAATACAATGTTAATATAATTAAACACTCCAATCATAAATAGGCCAAAATGTCACAGAAGTTACATTTTCGACTTAAAATTGATTTCCCATAGATTTCGCTACCATCTTTTTTAGAACACCTCGTATCTTCACAGAACTTGAAAAAAGGTATATGTTAGGACAGAAGTAAATTAGGCTTATCTATGGCATAATTAGATATTTTGTCGCTTGTTATACTTGGGCGTACTAACTAAATAAATGAATTTATTTTAATTCTAATGAAAGGAAATAAGGTTTAGCCCTAAAATAGCGTGCGTGCTGAATCTGAAAGATCTATCCACGCACAACTTCGCGTCTGTACTAATTTAGTCCCGTATGTTTCCTCTCCCTTCAGTTTAAAATGAAACAAAAGACCGAGCTAAATTTGAAAAGGGAAGATGCGATGCGCAATTAACAAAAGACAATATAAATTAGGCTTAGATAAGCCGATAGCCAATGGCAAAAAGGAACGGGGTAGGGAATCTTACAATTAAATATCAGCACCACATTTAACCAATTCTCCAACTAGCCATTCATTCCGTAAAGTTCTCCGCCATTTTAAGGGTAGAGAGGAGGAGCTATTCTTAAACCGCATCCCTATGTACATCGTCGTATAAGTAAAGAGAGATAAGTTAAAATTATAAGGCATCTTAAGTTTGCTAAAGTTTCGAAACCTCAAAGGCGGGAAAAGACAAAAGAAAGCGTTTTGCAATAAATTAATTCAAACCAAAAGAAAAATCTTGCATAGCATAGAGATAAGATTCAAATTTCAAAATAAAACAATACGAATATATTAATTTATCCCTTGAGTATAACTAATATAATTCTATAATTCTTCGTGGATTTAGGCTAAGTTTGGAGCCGTTAAATGGGAATATAAGTTAAAGTAACAAAACTATGTTAGGCCTACATGTGGGGTGCCGTGTTCATCACAACGCAGCCAAAGATGATTTTTTAATAGACATAAAAAATACACGTAGTTGTTATCAAAGGTTTTAAAATGCCCTTTTTCAAATTTAGAGGGGGGTGAGGGGGCGCAGTATTGTCTGCTTGAGATAGTAGGTGTAATGTGGACAACAAAGACGTGAGAACAGTTACCAGTCCACCGTAACAGCCTCCTCATATTTCACCTGGACCTTTGCCGTCCACATACCAATCAATGTTCCATCTTAAAATTTAAACTAAAGTTGGTCAAACACCAATCTCTGCTTTACCCCCGACTATTGAAAAGGGTCCATTTTATTCTTTGAAAACAATCAAGCCAAAGTTTACTGAAACCTTTATACGTTTAGTATCTCTTTAAGAACCTAGAAGCAAAGCAAAATAATTCGATCGAAAAGATGTGTTTACAACGTTCGGCGGCTTAGGGTTCCGTTTGGAAGACGCGGCGGGATTTGTTAATGCACGGGATACAAACATTAGGGAATTGAACGACGACGCAAATGTAACTCACTGTCTAACCATAGGAAACCAACCCCATTCTACTAAATTAATACCACGCTTCTATCTTAGAGGAGAGAGGCGAGAAGGAGTAAGAACTAAGAAATGTTGGTGGACCATGAAAGACAATAAAAGTCACAAGAGAACTTCGCCCCTGCCTTTGGTAGGGATTGTAAAGTGCTGCCGCCTAGCGCCATTAAATAATAATAGACCAATTCGATGTAACTAAGAGGGAAAGACATGGGGGTAAAAACTTTGCCTTTCACCTTGCTTTTTGACGCCTGCGCTGTAGCCTTTTTTATCATGGAAGTTCGCATAGACGGATGGCAACGTATCAACCCCCTTGTATGTCCCGAAACTGAGAGTTTTCCACCCCTTTTTTACATCAAAAAAGGTCTATAGAAGCTCGTTCTGAGGAATAGGGAGCTAACAACTGGCTTGGGGGAAGAGATAGTCTGACGTCACGCAGCCCCTCTCTGGTTGGCATTTTTGCGCGTAGAATACTGTTTCCAACCGGTAGGGGGGATGAAACTGCAGTAAAAGATAGAAGGGTCTGACGGTTCAGGGTCAGAACTGTTAGCTCCCTATTAGCTTCTATTTTTGAGACCCTACAAACCCCCCCCCCCTCCAACGAGGATGCTGGAATGGGGGTACAGACAAGAGGTCAGGGAGGAGAGGGGCCTTTAACCTCCCTGCAGAGGCTACGTATGTTATAGCTATGGAGATTGCTACTCTATCTCATCTCCCTCCTCCAAGGGATTATATCTCTCTGATTGTATCCCGCGGATCCATACCGTACTACACTTACGCCAAGGCCCAACCAACTCTATCGTATCGTATCATAAACAGCGAGTGCATGTTAGTGGGCGGATATTTATCGAAATATGGCAGACTCCAGAGAGCTTTATACGTCATACAAAAACTATATTTAGAGCGCGATTAGGACAGTTAAACGTTGATACTCTAGTAAATTTGATCCAAATTTAGTTAGGAGAAAAAACAACATGATAAACGAAATATTTTGGGTAGACAGAGGTGTGGTGAAAATGTGGTGGTTCACAGACCCCAACGATCCTCACGAGGGGCTGGTAACAAAGCGTAATTTACAAGGAAACCATTCATATTAGTCCCTTGTTACCCAAGGTTCGTAAAAGAAACAATTTTGGTATAGATATAAAAATAAAATTATCAGGTTTTTCATACAAAACTTTCTTGCAAGCCAACCAAACAAGTTTCCTCTTGAAGTTAGTCATAAACATAAATACGAGGCACCAGTCACTCACCCACCACTCGTAATCGGTGAACACTCAGTTTCTTTAACTGTATACCAAAATCATTACGCGAATAACCCTTTAAACCCACAGTATCCCATGACAATCCGTAACCCTAACTTATAATCAATAAACAAGATGTTTCTGATAAGTCTGGCTTAAATTAAGGGGGATGGACGTTCTTTGGGAAATCGATTTGAGTCCAAAATGAATAGCTTCTATCTCCATTTTCTTGTCCGGGCCACTATTCTCGAGTTAAGATTGGATGGAGTATTTTACGGATGACCCCTTAAATTTAATTAATAAACTTAAAGGCAATGGTATCTAATTTAATTAAGGGGTCATCCCTAAAACACTATGAAATCATAACTCGAAAACAGTGACCCTAGTGGCAAAATGGAGATAGAAGTTACATTTTCGACTCAAACCCGATTACCCAAAGAACATCCCCGTTAATTTATGCCAGAATTATCAGAAACACCCTGTACAGATAATCTATTAAAAATCAAATCAAAAACTCACCGTATAGACATTAAACAACCGTAAAATATTATAAAACCTTTCAAAGATAAATAAATACGAAACCGTTATTTGCCTAAATTTTCAGTTAAGCATATGCGAGTAACTTTATCGTACTAATGTCATTCAGGTTTTAACAAAATCTTAAAAAAAAAAGTACATACATACAACATGACGTAGGATGTTACGTTTAGGGTGGTACAGTTATTTATTAAATACTTTTTTCTATTTTTCTACGTCTTCTATATAGCTATCATCAGACAAAAGTCACCTCGACGTTTTAAGAAACAGGTTTTTAAGCACCAACGCGTTTCGAATTAGATTCTGGGAAAGGTTATTATATATATAAATATATTTTTTGGGGGGACTTACTTGGCTAGATCTCCGACTTTGTAGCCCTTTCGAAGGTGAGAGTTAGATCTATCCCCCATGACGTTATGATGATGCCCTAGGTGGGCCACCTGAAACCACTCCATCGCGACAACATCCGGCGGCGGCAGCGGCGACCAGCAAAATTTATCGGATAAGGGTGGTTTTATACAATTAACGAGGAACCAGGGGTGGTGGGTAGGTCGGTCGGTAGGTAAGACGACAGACAGGCGATTATTGGCAAGAGACGGACGGAGGGGGAATTTAAAGATTTCCTATATTTCAAGATGTTTTTAACCGCACGATTTACATTAAGTTATTTAAAAAGATATACAGGGTGTTTGTGAAAGGTCCATCAATAATGAAAGGGCGTATTCATTGGGCCATTTTGAGTCGAAAATGTTCTATGACATTTTTCCGTTCGGGCCACTGTTTTCAAGTTATGATTGGAGTAATTTACGGATGACCCCTTAAATTTAATTAAGAAATTGAAAGACAGCGCTAATTTAATGAAGGGGTCATCCCTAAAATATTCAAATCATAACTCGAAAACCGTGGCTCGGACGGCAAAATGTCATAGAACATTTTCGACTCAAAATGGCCCAATAAATACGCCCTTTCATTATTGATGGACTTTTCACAAACACCCTGTATAGACATTAGAGAGATTAAAGAGATAGTAGCGTATAAAATCGATCATGAAATTTACATGGAATGTTTTTTCTTATTTTTTTTAGAATGCGGTTGATGTACAGGGTGTTTTTGATAAGTCTGCCATAAGTTAAATTCTGTGTTCTTTGGTTCAGAGCTCCCTTCCCCAACAAGGCATACATAATTTTCAGACTAGGAGAATTGACATCATTTACACTAGGAGTAGAGGCTGCATGGCATTGCACTATGAACGTCAAGTAGCCTGGCCTCGTGTTGTAAATGGTATCAACACTCCTAGTCAGAAAACTATGTATAGCATTCGTGTTAAAGTCGTGAAACGTCTGCCTTGTTTTCGGTTTGGAATAAAGAGAGAAGACAAGAGTGTCAATGGATTAACAATGCTAATGACGGTTATATTGTCTTTGTGGAAAAAAAATGTAGTTTTGAGTTTAGTTCAGTTCTGTTCATCAACGGCTGGACTTTATAGACCATTAGTTGGAGTTGGTCAGTTGGTAAATTAGGAAAGGAAAGTTGAAATGGTGGATAAGAAACCCTTTCAATCTCAAGTCAATTTTCACGTGAAATAAGAATGTGAAAAACCACTGTCAAACTAAAAACATTGGGGAAAATATGCTATAATTGGGTATTTAAGACTGAAACTGGCCCAACAGCGAAGACAAGACCACCAAAACCAAGCCATTGAAACCGTCAGCCTTTGTCTACAGCAGAAGTGGGCGTACGAAAATAAAGTAAAGATTATTAGCTAATTACTTCACATGTGTACCTAATTGACTATTTCCTTGTTTAAGGGGCCAATCAATGTTTCAGAACCAACATCAACATCTCCGCAATTGAATGCTCTTTGACACTGTCCACTCAGATCGCCCCGAAGAACATATCTATTTATTTATGTCAGACTTATCAGAAACACCCTGTTTATGAGAATTATACAATCTTTAGCATTATCTTAAAGAAAAGGACACAATTACGACGTCACCGTGTTGCTATGGAGCAAACTCCAGTCGCAATCTGGAACCTCATCAGCTATTCTTCAGCTTCTCAAACAGAATATAGTTGACTACTATCGATTACTAACTCATTAGGTTCAATTTTTACCTTTCCAGGTATTTAAAATGTGATCGAAGTATTATGTTATTCGAAATTTAACGCTAATATCCTCTTTTAAGCATCACCTTACGAATGCTACACGTTAATGTACAGGTACACGTAAAATGGGGATGCTTAATCTCTCCATTGTCGCACGTGAAATATTTTTTTTAAATTCAAATTGCGTCAACAGTTTTTATTTATTCATCTGTTTTCAAACACTTGTCATTTCGTTAAAAATTATAGACCAATAACACTTTTTAATGGCAGAACTTTCAATTAGTATGTTTGAAATTTCAGAGGTGACCAATTCGAGATAAAGATTTAACTCAACTGATTTAAGGTGAAATTCGATTCGAGATTTCTGCCAGTTATCAGTGTAAGAGATTTTCCACCTTTTAACGCAAAATATTCTAAAATTTCAATTAAATATGACAAACGTTTGAAAACTTGAATAAATCGAAACATAAATTAAACAACCACAACAACTTCGATAAAATATCACATCCAAATTATAATCTTAAATTTAAATCAACTCTTCATTAAAACGTACCAAAAACAAATTCATCCATAAAATTCATGCACGGAAAACTGTCACACAAATCCATGTATAACTCACTGCGTTCAAATGTTTTTATAAAAAATAAATAAATAAAAAAAGAAACGCAAGTTAAGGTCGAGTACCTTAGCCTAAAAACGTCGGTAACACAAAACTACGCGAACTTTAGGTCCATCCAAATAACGTACAACGTAAATTAACAAATGTCAAATAGAACAAAAACGAAAGAGACCTAACCCTTAAGAAGAAGAAGACTAAAACGCGAAAAGGAGAACTATAACGCCGCGAACCACGCACTTCCAACAACTCCGACAAGAGAGGAAAGAGTGAACCCGACGCGCGACGGATGCTAACGTTCAGCTAAAGAGAGGAGAGAAAAAGACCCGGAGGAGAAGATAGAAGCTGAGGAGCAAGCAGTTCAAGAGAGAGTGGGGGTGACTGTAAGAGGAGAGAGAGAATCGAGAGAGATTCTGCATCTGAAGCTAACCAGAGGCCGGAATCCGACCAAGGGACGCCGCTCCGCCCGTTGGCGTTAGAAAACGAACGAGTAGAGAGAGGGGGGTGAAAATTGGAAGATGCTGTAGGGATGAAGGGAGGATGCTGGAAAGGATCACTAGAGGCTGGAAAGGAAACGGAAAACGGAAGACGAACTTTACCGTTGCAGAATATTTTCTGCTATAAGATTTTTCTTTAAATTTCCTTATTTTTACTAAAAGAGTATATACAGTACTCACTCGGAGTATGGGTCTGTTAAGCTATGTTCACACTTGCACGGGAGTCGGTTAACAACTCGTTTGACAAACTATAGCTTTGAAACACTATTGCTAGTTCGAAGCGATTTCAACGGCCTCAGTGAGTCGGTTCACACCTTAACGCTACGCTGTCTGCTTATATTTTCGTTGGTGCTGTCTGCTAAGGCCGGTGAAAATACCCTTAATACTAGTCTCATCTCATGTGAAATATCCCTGAAATCTAGAAACTTGCTTCCAAAGCCGCTACCCGCTACTTCGAGAAACTGCGTTTGTAATTAGCTTCTCGAGTATCAGTTTTGTTAATCACACTTAACTTTGGAAGCGTTTTGAATCGCTTCGAACCGGTTTCCCCTGGAAGTGTGAACGTGGCTTTAGAGGGTATACTCGGCTATAGCTAGCCTTTTAGGCAAAGGAAAAGAATTTTCAAAATAGAAGATTTAAGTGAAGTGCAGTGCAGCCAAAAATCTTTTATGTATATTGTTATTTTCATGGATTTTGCTTCTCCTTCTAGTCTTAACTTTATCAACCTTAAAAGGGGGTCAATTTTAGGGAAAGGAACCTTGCATTTCTTTGTTAAACTTGTCTCCTTCTATGGTTCCATCCATTGTATACTATGTAAAGTATAAAAGTACGTTCAGACAAAACGAATCAAGGACTTTTTAGTTGTCTTTCTTTTATATTACTATTGGAGAAAGCTTTATTGAATTAAAAAAGATTGTGTAAAAAATATCACTCAATAAGAAATGGAGATGGCGATATTTTCCAATTACTAAACTTATATTTGGATGTGAATAAACATACAGGGAGTTTCTGATAAGTCTAATGTAAATTAAAAGGCGTGTTGTTAGGGTCAAACTGAGTGGGAAGTGTAGTCAAAGAACATGGGGTCTACTATAATTTTTAATCATGGAGATACGGGCTCCCAAACATTGACCCCAGGGGGCCAAGGCAACATGTCTATGAGAAGACCATCAATGAGTGGATATTTTGAAAAATGCATCAAAATAAAACCATAATAACACTATGACACTTCGAATTACCTTTTCTTTACCAGGTAGCCCACCTCTAGCCATTTAATAGTATACATTTGCTAGATAAAGGTTCAATAACGCTCTCTGATTGAAGACTGATATGTCTTACTACACATGCGCGACTACTTCCTTGTTTTATGGACCAATCCATGTTTGGGAGCCCGTATCTCCTTGCGTAACTAAATATTGTACACCCCATGTTCTTTGACACCACTTCCCACTCAGATTGACCATAAGAAAACACCCTTTAATTTCTGGTAAACTTACCAAAAACACCCTGTACAGACACGTTAAATTTTCTTTTAGAGTATATAATTACAAATCCAGAACCAACCAGACATCGGGGGTTTTATTTTGGCAAACCAACCACATTTACATTATCCTGACTAGAGGAGGTCAAGCAGCTTATAAGGGATCTTATTCCCAAGAACTTATAAAAGTAATTAAGTCCGTTGTCAGACGAACCAAACTTCTACTGTTGGACAGAAGAAGCGAAAAGAAAAATTTATAAGGGGAAGATGGAGAGAGATAAAATGAGAAATCACGTGGGCGGAGAAATTCGACCACTACATACATATATCTCCCTAATGGCGACCCACTATAGTTATCTCTAGCCAGGGAGAAAAGAGGTAAGATGGAGCCGTAACCTCCATACGGTTATCGTTGCAGTCCGTACCCCCATCTGCCTACGGCAACATAGGAACTCAAATATTTTAATTATGAATTTCTTTGGTTTAGCAGACGCGCCCTGGTCAATGGTCATGCACCAGTTTATTTCATCCAGGCCAGGAGGGTCGCTCGATTAATATCCAGTTTAAAACAAATTTTCCACCCTAAGTGGCGATAAGCTACCGAAGGGAAGGGGCGTGCGCGAGGTACACTGGGAGTCTTTCATTGCCGCAGATCGCCCATCATCATTTCGATACGACTCCATCCATCCCTCTCTCTCCTTCAAGCTCTAGCGATCGTCAAGTGCTGCCGCGTAGCGTCATTATATTTGTATAATAACTAGGTTCTTTTTTAAGACACAGGGGCCATCGTCGACCCTACCGAAATGCTGAGGATGCTGGGAGGACTTCGTAGATGGGGGTCATAGGTATGGAAGTTACTACTCCATCCCTCTTTCCTTCAAGTAGAAATAATCTCGAGAAAAGCGCTAGCGATGACGTACGGTTTGAACGTCAACAAGAACTCGTCCTATCTTTAGTTTGTAGTACTGCCCCACCATTTCAATTGCAATCCGGACTTTGTGTTTCTTCTTACACTTGATACTCAAGGATACTAGCCTAGTAAAAAGGCGGGGTAAACATTAGCTCAGCTCTCGCGCGAAAATGGTCCATGGGATGGGATTACAAGCCGCAACTCCGAAAGAAGATTGTGGAGTGAAGTGTAAGGTAGCTTTTTCCCCAACAACTTTCTTATATTGGTTATCGATATTAACCTTGGAGTTGTAAGAAAGAGTTATCAGGGATCAGACTGCCTTTGGTAGTACTTTTAAGTTAGGTTGGTATTTAATATAAGGCATTTTTTTCATTCATTCATTCAAGCGAAGTATACTTTTCCCGTAAAAGCGGCGGAAAAACACCGTTCGGTTGTTCCATTATTTATATTTCCAGAAACCCAGCAACATTTTTTTTACCCTTGAGAATATACCACTATAGAAGCCTTTCGTTTCGTTATTAAAAACGCACGTTTTTCACCTTCAACCTTTGAAGATTCTCGTAGTGAAAAATATTAAATAGATCACTAAGAAACTTTATGGCTAAAAAAATAAAACGTTACGTTTTCGTTTTCGCGACCTCATTCAGTCTTAGATTGCCGATTTACTTTTTAAGTCTTCTATGGAATATTTAATGCATATTAAGATTGCAATTGACCTTTTGAGAAGTCGGGGGGTAAAATTGAGTCTGGTATTTAACCACCTTGCAATCTTAAAACGTGACATTGATTGATTGGTATGATGACCACAAATACGCGAATTAAAATGCGTTTTCAAACAATAGAGCTATTTCAGAGGGGGTAATGGCTACGTCACCAATGCTATTTGCCCATAGAGAAACCCTCACAAAATGGCCGCCCTCTACACTCAAAGGCAGGCCCAATTTTTGTAGCAGACGAAATTTTTCCCCCACTGAAATAGCTCTATACGGACCAATTTTCGTGGACTGGTAACGCTGAAGCCCTATCTAACGTCTTTGGACTCACATACCCATCAATGTTAAGCCTTAACCCTAATATCAAGTAGACGATATTGCGCTCCCCCTCCTTGAAAAGGATCTGTAGTCTGTTACTACGAACTTCCTCGTGACCTCGGTTTGTCGACCATATTGGAAGTCGTCAGCTCAGGGCATACAATTCAGACTACTAATAATTACGTCACGTCTCCGTAGCTCCTATCCATTTCAGTACCTATGTATAGAGAGCTTTCAGTTGGAAGGAGGAGCCGAGTCTTGTGACATAATTTACGCTGCTATATTGGTGGGTTTAAAGCAGGAATGAAGCTGAGACCACCCGGGCCAATATGGCTACCAGAACAGTGGTAAGACTTGGGACGGTGTGACGTACTACTATCACTCCCATCTGAAAGCTCTCTATTGATATGTTTTGGAAAATCCAGACTGCCCTAATCGATAGTTCAAAAAACAAAATTCCTTGTAAAAGAGAAAGAATAGTAAAATTCAAGATTGAATTCCGATAACGACATATTATATTTTGTGTTAAAAATCGACGTACGTAAAAATTTTTTCCCATTCTTATTATTTCTTGGTTCACATCACATCACAAGGCTTAAGCCTAACTTTGGCGTCGAAGCTAAGCCTAATGCTACGTACAATAGGCAGGAAAAAAATAAATGAGATTCCCTTAACTCGCTTCAAATGTAAAAGACGGTTGCGGGCGACGCGCGCGGTAACCTTTGAACTTTAACACCCCGAGAAGAACCTTTCAGGGCGAAGGGAGCGAAAATGACTTTGAAAAGACCAGACCTAACCAAGTTCAAACTATATAAAGGGATTTAAAACGGGTTTTAAAGCTCATTCTTTACTCGCTCGTTCAACACAAGGGGTTCTTCACCTCACAAGGTGTTTAGGGAGATGACAAAGTACGTATTAAATAATGAATATATCTCAATTGGAACCATGTTTCTATCTACAATATTAACGAAGATACGAACAATTAAGTTTCCATAATGGACACTACGCGTTAGGCTTTCACGCCTGGCACTGGAAGGTATCCCTATTGGTAGACTAGCTGTAACCCGCGGCGTCGCTCGCGTGTAATAAGAACTTCCATCAAAATGATATAAAGAATGGGTAGATTATACTGATGACTAATATTTCTGTAGCACCCTAGGAGCGAAGGCACTCGGCGTTGCCCGTCAGCCCGTCGAGACATTTTTTTATTACTTTTCACGCGGACATTATTCCATAAAGAAGGGTTTTTAAATTTCGGGCTGCCATTTAAAAAACTGGCAAGAAATGGAACCAAAAAAACCATTCAGCCCGTCTATAGGTTAAAGGAAACCAGTATACTAAATATTTGTGAAATCGGTTGAAACGCGCGGACTTTGTTGCATAGAGGAAGACTTTTTACATTTCTGGGCGCCATTTATTAAGATGGCGGTGGATTGGAAAAATCTTTCTTAGTACGCGCCTACTACTTTGTGTAACGTTCCTACAAATCTTCAGCCTTCTAGGGCAAGCAGTTTGGGCTGATTATCAGTCAGTCAGGACTTTGATTTATATAGATATAGATAGAAACATGGTTCCAATTGATATATTCATTATTTCATACGCTTTTTCGATTAAAAAATAAAAATATTACAACCCTTTAAGTGTAATAGTAAAGATCCCCTCATACTCAGGTAATATTTCATGTACCTTAACCGACTCGCTAGAAAATTTACCTTCAAACCCCCTCCCCCCTAAAAAAAAAAAAAACAGAAGAAGCAGTTCATAAATCTAAATTCGAAACCGCGGTGGTAGCAGGTAATGCTACATTACCTTCCTTGGAACCTAACCACGCGCACCATCTCATCTCCTCTGGCCTGTCCTGAATTTTAAAATAAGAAGAGCGAAATTCTTCAACCATCCATAAACCAGTTGCTTAGTAACCTAAACTTAAGGGTTAAGGGTTAGAAATATTCCGGGACTTCTGGTGTGGTGCCCTTTTTTCTTTTTTTTTCTTTGTTTTTAATATATATAAAAATATCCCCATCAAAACTTCAAAAACAACTGGAGTATTCTTTCCGTGATTTATTAAGAATCGATTTAAAAGGGTTGTGTTCGCATTAATAATAAGGGGTTGCGTGTATTTATAGATTGAGGGGGGGGGGGCGAGAGAGAGATGTAAGCTTGAAAATGAGATAAATTTCATCGAAATCGGTTTGAAATTAAGCAAGTTATAACGAGTTAAGGTTAGATCAATCGTTCGTAACCGAGGCCTAATATTAGGCCTAACTTATCTTTTGATTATAATTCGAGTAGTTATTAAGACAGAGGCTAGAATAGGACTCAAATTATGAAAGATAAGCACGTTATAGCTAGGTTTATCGTAACTAAGGCCTAATATTAGGCTTAACAATCCTTTTATCTACAATTCAATTTCTTATTCAATATTGAGATGGACCGTGAAATTAGCTTCAAAATTAGATAAATTCCGCCCTTATTAGACTAAAATTAATAATAATAATAAACTTACGCGTCATTTGGTTTAATCGTAACCTAGGCCTAATATCAGGTCTAACCGATCTATAATTCCGATAGTTATTGTTACAGAACATGAAATAAATTACACCAAAATCAGACTAAAGTTGAAAGCTAAACGTTATAGTTAGTTAAATCGTAACCAAGGCCTAATTTTCAGTAATATTAGGCCTAAAAGCCCTTTTATCCATAATTCAAGTAGTTATGATTATGTGTTAAATTAGCTACGAAATGATATAAAATACATTGAAATGGGACTAAAATTAAGGAAATTACGAGTAATTGTTTGCCAAAATCGTAACCAAGGCATAACACAATTACACTGGCAAAGGCTTAAGATTCACAAATGTCAAAAGCCACTGCTAATTAGGTTCAAGACGTAAATTAAGACGTTAAAATATTGGGCCCTTTCAAGAATAGATTCAGAATAATAATTATCAGCCTAATTTGATCCAAGTTTGAACAGATCTTTAAGAAAATTAAAAGGCAGTAACGATCAAACAACGAGCTGTGGCGCGATAATATTACGTAGAACAAAACGTAATTAACGCTAATTAAATTAATCACTAAAACGAGGAGAAATTCACGTAAGTTTCCTTCCAGACTTCTTAAATTAGAAAAGTAAAAAAAGAAATTAACTGCATGGTTTCGTTAATGCGAAGATAATGAGATTTTGTTCTAGCTACGTGGGAAGCCATGGCTGACAAATAATTGATCAGCTTTAAAACCTCTACTATAGAAGCCATGAAAATCTGCTTTTATCCTTGAGATCAAATTGAAATAATCTTTTTAATTATTTAAGAGGTTAGGTTCAGAAGGTTTACAAGTAGTTCGTATAAGCTTGAAACAATATCGATCTAATTAGAAAGCAATTAATTTGAAGAAAATAAACAATTTATGACTACGTAATTTAGATTGGAAACCTTTCAAATATGTTTTACATGAACCAAGAAGTGATATCTAGTTTATTAGGGAGAGGGTATAAGATGCCTAAGTATTCGCGCGCCATAGTCACAGTCCCCCTTTCAAAATACAAGGGGGGACGTAAAAGGAGGCCGGGCTATTTCGCCTCTCCTCAGTCGGAAAATCCGTAATTTTCGTCACTCGCGTCGCGCTGACGTGAGTTTTCAAGAACCAATGAGATTCTGGTGGTAATTTATCGGGGATTAACTCCGGACCTACGTTTGGACTGGAGATAAAGCTGGAAATGTGGCCAATTTATACCTTAAGATAATTTAAACTTTCCGTTACGTCTTGGAGGGAGGGGCTCTACACTGGGCTATGAGTCTGACTGAAGCAAATACTAGCCGTTCTCCATTCCTACTTCTAAAATTAAATCTATCTCTGTTCTAGTAAAATGTTATCTCGATAAAAGAGCTAAATTTCGACAAATTTGATGCTTCGTCAAAAATAAAGGATCTTTCTTGAAATTATAGGATAATGTAGGACAGGTTAAAAAATATAGGATTTTATGGGGACCGCTGGGCTCTAAATTTAGCTCTGCAAAATTTATCCTAAACGCTCAAATATTACCTTTGAATATCTAACTTTACCTTTTTGGGCTTAAATAAAATAAAATTTATATATATAACGTTTGCGAAGAAAAATCGAAAATACCAGAAGATGAGATCCTATAGTACATATATTTTACTGATATATGAGTTGCCAGAAAAAATATATAAATTTCGTTCCGGGAAGAAGAAGCAAAAAAAAAAAAAAAAAAAAAACGAGCAAAGTAAGGGCAATAAGATTTGGATGGTCCCCATATTTCCCAATGGATCGACTGCATATAAGATATATCTATATGTGGGTCCATGGCACCCAATATTACTTTTAACACTACCAAAGGCAGGAAAAACTGCAGCTCACCGTTATTTTCTGTATTAAGTTACGGTCTATAGTAACTTAAAGGTAAGGCGGAAAATACTATAGAGTATTTTTGCAATACCGAACTTCAAATTCGCCGCACTCGTGAAGTATTCCAACAAATCGAATCGAAATGTTTTCGAACTAAATCCAATTATAACGACATAGTTTACTGTTTTTTTAAACAATTTGCATATTAATCTTTCTTGCAAAGGCTTAAGAGACTTAAGGTAAATCCTACATACGCATATTTTCATAATAAAACAGTTTTGGAGAGTAATTTCCATACGTAAACTCATCCTAAACCCAAATAAAGATTTTCGACTCTTTGCAGTACTAAGGCCTAACATACTTAATTTTAATAAATTTTTGTAACAACGTTTTAAAACCTTTGTTTCAAAGCCCAATTTAATACTCATAAAAATCGAAAAATGTGTATATATTATCAGAAGTATATAATAATACCTCTCTTCGAGAGAGAAGTGTACCACAAATCGGAGTAATTGTAACATGATTCTTTCACATTTGGAACAAAATATTACTAAACCGAATCACATACGTGATAAATAGTTCCTTCATCATTATACTCTATTAGCGCTTTAACTATTTGACAAGGCGCATGCTCTTGTGGGTTTTTGTCCCACGTCAAGACAATCAAGGTCTGTGGGTTGATTGCTGAGGGTTTATTACCAAACAGTTATAGAATTCACCCTAGCACGGTGCGATGCCCATTTGAAGTTTCATAAGCGAGAGAGCAAACAAAAAGGGATCCTTCGCCTGGGAAGAATCATGTTACATAACTTAAGTATTAAGAACTGGAAACATAGTGTCACCCTTCTTCTATTACCCCCTTCTGATATTATGACACTGCTAAGCCTAAATCAAAGTTTCTTCGTTCCAATGTTTATAACTTTATATTTAGAACCTTAGGCCTATAGGATCAGCTTTTATATTTTCAATACTCCAGGCACGTTTGCTGAAGTGTTCCAACCACTTACAGTCGAGCGACGCTGCACTGAATGGCAACTCTCAGGGGCAATTCTATTCCGCAAATTCAGAGAATTTTATCGCGAAAGATATACCAATCCCCAAACATAGGAGGATAAAGCTAGAAATAACCCTAGAGGAGTTTATCCCAAAAACACACGTAAGGTCACCATATGTTCTGTGTTTCCTTCTTGACGAAAGATGGAGTGGTTATGATGATGGGCGTTCTGCAGCAATAAAACTCTCCCAGTGTACCTTGCGTACGACTCTACCATTCGGTAAAGGCGATTGTTAGGTACTGCTGAGAAGCGCCATTGTATTTGTATGAGAACTAGCTTCTTTTTCAAGACACAGGGGGCGTCCCTTACGATCCTACCTAAACGCTGAGGATGCTGGGAAGTTCGGTGCCGTAGGAAGGGGTACAGAGGCAACCTTGTAAGTACGGAGATTACCACTCCATCCCTCTCTCCTTCAAGGCGAAAGGTCCGGAGCTTTCCCCATAGTTTCCGGTTTTCCTCCCCAACGAAGTTAGGAATAACTGCGCATCGGTGTGCGCATCCCAGAGAGAACCCTGAAAAACTAAAGACGCGCAACTCGGTCTAGCCTTTTCCCATTGCACGTATGGTCTTCCTCAACGAGGCTTAAACACAGCGCGCATTTTTGTGCGCATGCCAGTGAGGAAAACTAGAGACGCGCAGTAAAGACCTACTACATCTTCCCTGCGCTTTGAGACGGCGTTACATGTGAACAACTCTGGTAAAAATCGTCAAGACTCCACTATAATATCTTAATGCTCCTAGCCGCACAATTTAGATAAAGATCGTCTAACAACATTTACTAACACTTTTATGGCGATAAATGTTGACCTACATTTTACGATCCATCGGTGAAACTTTCCAGCAGCGAGGGAGAGAGCGATGTGACGTGATCCAAACAGTGCCCAAAAGTAAACTAACCCCTAACGTTAACCTTAGATGGATCCATCACCCGCGTAATGTACCCAAAGGCGGGTGGGTCCCTGGCGTCTCTAAAACTCGTATAAAAGCCAACTACCAGGCAGGCACACGACTACAGGTTAAATTTTATACTCAAATAATAAAATAAAGAGTATAGTACGGTACACAAACTCAATTGAGTGACGTAAAACAGAATTTTTTAGTTATTTTTTTTTCCCTTCTTTTTTTTTTTATTTACCTTCTCCCCCGGGGCAAATCTACAGCAGTAAATCAACCAAAAGTTATAAAATGTCCTATATTTATGGGGGTTTTTTTTCTTCTAAAATTTCATTTGCGGTGACTGAAGCCCAGAATGGTTGTTTTCGTGGGTCAAGAGAGCAGCCCAGTTCAACTTCGAAACTGATTTAAACTGAACTACATGATTCACAACAATGGGAGCGAAATAGACCTTTTCGAGTAGAAAAAGGGGTAGGCAACCCTCAGTATCGGGACATCCAAGGGGGTTAATACATTGCCATCTGTCTCTGCATGTGCACTATCATGATACAAAATGACTACAGCGCAAGCGTCAAAAAGCGAGATGGAAGGCAGAGTTTTACCCCCCTGTCTTTCCCTCTTAGTAACATCTATTGCCTCATCTGGTACGAGATCTCGCTCGTGATTTGCACCTTTACATCATAAAATCCGATAGAGAGAGCCAAGATGGTTAATAATTCCAGATTGCTCTAGAAACCAAAGAATACGCATAATTTCTCGAGCTGAATTAAGGAATTAGCTTTCTCCCCCCAAAACTTCAAGACAGATTTAGCGACAAATCATACGTATTGATCTGTGTTTTCATCATTGGTGCGAATAGATTTAGGGGGGACAGAGCGCTCGGTAAATGGTAGAACAAAAATCAGAGCAGGACCAAGAGATCTAGATCCACAAATGGAATACGCTAGGGTATAACTTTATGTAAATCCACTTCTACTTTTTATTTTTATAGACATAACATATTATTGATTGCTCGGTCACGCCCTGCACATCCTATCTCGCGCGACAATCATACAACCTTGTGTTGTCCTCGTCGCAAATTGCCATCTATTACGCTATAGCATCCTTCCCCAAAAGAATGCATTGTATTTTTGCACGTTACCAAAAGTAAGTTCGTTACAATAAGTAACACATTGTCCTTGCATTCACATCGTCATGGAATGGAAGGTAAACGCCCATTCCAATTCTTTACGTCACTAAACTAACTTCGAGTCCATGCAGCTTTAGGCTTCAAAGGTTAAAAATTGGAGCTGGGATGAAAAGGGGACCATATTTTTGTGACCGAGGCTTAGATAGGTTTTAGTTTTGCCTCGTGAAATATTGACAGGCGTTCAGTCAAAATATAATAGACTATACACAAGTACGGGTGCACGTTGCTGCTACAACCAGAAGTAAGATAAGGGACTGGAAGTACTGAGGTAACCAAATTCCTCACTTGGCGAAAGTGAATATTCTTGATAACACACCAACGGTTGGCCCTCTGGTAGCGGTTTCTGAATTTTCCCTCCAAAACGTGAGACGCTCGCGGCGGTAGGCGGCCGAACTAGATTTAAGCACACGCGTCCGTGTTCCGCGGCTTTAGGTTAAGGGGAAGGGGGTAGGAAATTGTTTTGGAACTCGAACAATTTTTTCTCTCTATGTGTAGGCGCGATGGAAGCGGCATAAAATCCTCAAATTTCTTTACTAGTGCCAGGATCTATTACCAATGCTATAGTACTCTACTTCTAGTCCCTTATCATACTTCTGCTACAACTATACGAAGACTAAAATTCCATAAAATTGAAGGAGGAAAGACGTTTTCGCGGAGCTTTCGGAAGTGTCAGAGCATCAGAAAAATAGATAATTTATGCTTAACTCGGGATGACGTATCTCTCTCTCAAGGGAGAAAAAGATTTGAATGACGTTCATAACGTTTTAACATGGAGAAGTTCTTTTTACATATATAGGGGGGGGAGGAAGAAGGAAATGTCATTCGTTTTTATGAATGACTATTTCAGTATTTCTTCAAACGCTTTTATAGTTTGTTGACTATATAGAAATGTATAGATGGTCCTTGAATTTTGTTTAGGGATGAGTTTGGCTTTTGGTCTATTTTTGGAAGCGTAGAAGGGATTCCATGTTGTAGTTTTCTTTTAGAAAGTAGGCTTATCTAATTATTTTATGCGCATTCCGTTTCGTAGAAATAATCGTTCATTTTAAAACAAATTGGCGTAACCACTTTTAAGAAGATTAATTCTGAATATTCAAAAAGTAGGCATTAACAATTTCAGGAAATTCTCAATATTTAAAATGCTTCGTATTTGGAGAACAGCTAGCCTATTTTCAAAAGTAAGCTTAGCAATTTATAGAGGATAAATATAACTCATTTTCAAATTTAGGCTTAACAATTTGTGAAGGAGAAATATAACTAATTTTCAAATTTGGGCTTAGCAATTTATGGTGGAGAAATACAACTCATTTTCAAAACTAGGCTTAGCAACTAACGGAGGAGAAATAAAACTCATTTTCAAAACTAGGCTTAGCAACTAACGGAGGAGAAATACAGCACATTTTCATAACTAGGCTTAGCAATTTATGGAGAAATATAGACTATTTTCAAAAATAGGCTTAACAATTTATCCCTGATTCCTCTAAACGATAGCTAAAGACTGATTGCAATTCTTTGATTTCAAAACAAACCTAAAACTTGGAAGATAACGCTGCGGATCATTAACAAATTTCGGAATTAAATTTAAGGTCTAAAATACCTAAAAATTCCATCTAGAAAATGTAATAAAGCTTCCTCCCAAGAGCAAAAAGAAAAAAAAAATTCCTAGATTATCTATTGTTCTGATATCATTATGATGCAAATGAGAAAGAGAGAGCTTTAGAAAAGCTCTCTTTATTAGCAACGGCAGAGCGGTAGCATATGGCAAATATTCCATCTTCCCCTCCCTAATCTTGGTACAGGATACAGGGAGTATTTCACAAGGCCCGAGATGGTGGTCCAAATATGGGAAACATGAAATTTGGCTTTTAATTAAGCTCTCTATATACGGAATCAAATCAAAATTGGTTCTGAAACAGATCAATTTCACGCCCACATGTTTGTATGCACCGTTTGTTTGTTGTAAGCGCTCAACATGACTAGCAGCAAATTTATACTGATGATATATCGAAATTAGGCTTAAGAAACAGAAGGTAAACTAAGCGAAATTAGGCTTAAGAAACAGAAGGTAAACTAAGCGAAATTAGGCTTAAGAAACAGAAGGTAAACTAAGCGAAATTAGGCTTAAGAAACAGAAGGTAAACTAAGCGAAATTAGGCTTAAGAAACAGAAGGTAAACTAAGCGAAATTAGGCTTAAGAAACAGAAGGTAAACTAAGCGAAATTAGGCTTAAGAAACAGAAGGTAAACTAAGCGAAATTAGGCTTAAGAAACAGAAGGAAAACTAAGCGAAATTAGGCTTAAGAAACAGAAGGTAAACTAAGCGAAATTAGGCTTAAGAAACAGAAGGAAAACTAAGCGAAATTAGGCTCGATAGGGAGACGGTCAAATAGGCGAAATTAGGCTCGATAGGGAGACGGTCAAATAGGCGAACTTAGGCTCGATAGGGAGACGGTCAAATAGGCGAAATTAGGCTCGATAGGGAGACGGTCAAATAGGCGAAATTAGGCTCGATAGGGAGACGGTCAAATAGGCGAAATTAGGCTCGATAGGGAGACGGTCAAATAGGCGAAATTAGGCTCGATAGGGAGACGGTCAAATAGGCGAAATTAGGCTCGATAGGGAGACGGTCAAATAGGCGAAATTAGGCTCGATAGGGAGACGGTCAAATAGGCGATATTAGGCTCGACAGGGAGACGGTCAAATAGGCGAAATTAGGCTCGATAGGGAGACGGTCAAATAGGCGAAATTAGGCTCGATAGGGAGACGGTCAAATAGGCGATATTAGGCTCGACAGGGAGACGGTCAAATAGGCGAAATTAGGCTCAACAGGGAGACGGTCAAATAGGATAGATTAAGATTAAGAAGGAGCTGGTAAAATAGATTAAATTAGGCTTAAGAAACAGACGGTAAAATAGGCGAAATTAGGCTTAAGAAGCTAAGAGATAGCGTTTATCTTTCAGCTAATTCTAAAAAGGGTCTAGAGGCATTCCTTATTCATGAGATATAATCCGCTCGGATTCGCTTAATTTAAAATACAAGACTTAAAATACTTTAAAGGGCTTAAATTACCCGGCCAAATGTTTTGGGCACACGATGGTAAATGAGGAATAACAAACCGCCACTGGATTGCAAGGGGTTATCGGTTCGCGCCATCTGGTACTATATAGGTTCTAATTTCGTCCGGATAAGCGTTAATTTAAATCGCGCTATCCCGGACTTCTCCTTACCCTTTCCTCCCTCCTACAATCCCTCTTTCCTATTCCGTTAATTCGAACCCGAGGCCGCTCTCCAGCTTCCCTCTTTCGTCTCATCTTTTCTCCCTTATATTAGAGGGCGTCAGGGACCTTTTATTGTCTTCCCGTTCCGCCCAATGTCGCCCACCGCCGGTTCCTGACATCGTAAAACCGTCATTAGGCTTAGTCTGCAAGCTCTGACGATATTCCACAGGGTTCGGACCATGAACGAAATAGTGAACACTCACTAGACGAAATGTATTTATTTAAAATCCCTGACCAAATTTTTCCAATAGAGTAATTTCTTTTCCATTTATAGCAAAGTCATAACCCTTATCTCTCAAATCGTATTCTCTATAGAGAGCTTTCAGTTGGAGGAGGTGCTGTCTCGTGACATAATTTATGTAGCCATATTGGTGGGTTTAAAGCAGAAATGAAGCTGAGACCCCCCAATATGGCTACCAGAACAGCGGTAAGACGGGAGGGTGTGACTTACTGCTATCCCATCTGAAAGCTCTCTATAGGGCTATATCAGTTGTGACGTCAGTGCCTTGGTAAAACGTCACGGGCTTAGTTTTGGCAGTGGGCGGCCATGTTTGTTTGGTACCGTTTCGGTTCTATGGGCAAATAGCATGGATGACGTCACACTAAGGCTTCTGATAGTTCTATTACAAAGTTGCAGCCAACATTGGGGATACTCTATATCCCTGACTAGACTAGAGCCCACTTCATTACAACTGGCCTATATTTAGCATCGCTCGAGGCATGGTTTGATGTGCCAAACGAAATCCCTTACTCTTGGGGAAACCAACTTTAAACCCTTGACGTTTGCCCCCATTTTTCCATATGAATGACTTATCCAGGTTACGTACGAACCCTGATCCAGTTCTAGCAGTGTCATTGAACGAAAATTAACCCTTCCCACTCTCTCGCACACAATTCTCTAATTTCCCAGATTCCCGCCATTGGACAGGCGGCTAGGCTACGTTTCGGTTCTGACGACGTATGGGCGAACCAAAAATTCAGCCAAAAGAGTACCGAGTTGACAAATTAAATCGTTTCCCTCCGAATCTCGTACGTTAGGCCTAAATTAGGGCTTTGTTTTTCAGATGTCAAACTTTGTAACGACTTAATTATCTCTAGGTGCAAAAACCCTTCATGATAAAACAGTGGCAAAATTCTCGCAAATAGGTGAAATTCGAAAACAAAGAATTAGGCCTAAGTTACGCATTGTTTTCCAGGTGTCAAATTTTGAAAGGAGCTAATTATCTCTGGCATATTAGTAAGTACGTGGTAAATCTTTCGTGGCTTGGTAAAACACTGTGACATTTTCGCAAATAGATGGAAATTTGAAATCCAACAATTAGGAATAAATTATGCTTTGTTTCCACGTGTTAAACTTTGAAACGAGCTAATTATCTCTGACATATTAGTAAGTACGCGGTAAATCTTTCGTGGTTTGGTAAAACCAAGAAGTGATATCTAGTTTACTAGGGAGAAGGTCTAAGATGCCAAAGTACTCGCTCACCATAGTCCCAATCCCCCTTTCAAAATACAAGGGGGTACGTAAAAGGAGGCCGGGCTATTTCGCCTCTCCTCAGTCGGAAAATACGTAATTTTCGTCATTCGCGTGTGTCGCGCTGACGTGAGTTTTCAAGAACCAATGAGATGCTAGTTGTAATTTAGAGGCGGGGATTAACGTTTGGACTGGAGATAAAGCTAGAAATGCGGCGAATTTATACCTTCTCCTATAACTAGATATAGCTTCGTGGTAGGAACTAATCTACAATATTTGATTAATTTTAGGCTCGATTTCGTGTAAAAATGATGACTTAAAGCAAAGAATGTGAAACTAATGTGGCGAATTTATACCTACTCCCTAATAAACTAAATATCACTGGGAAATTTTCGTAAATAGAATTAATAGATATAATTTAAAATCAAACAATTAGGCCTAAATTACGCTTTGTATTTCAGGGTATCAAATTATTTGAAACGATTTAATTATCTCTGCCGCCAATTTAATTAAGGAAATACGCGTTAAAACTCTACGTGATAAAATCACGGCGCAACTAAATAACTGAAATTGGAAATTGAAGTATAAAATCAAATCAAAATCTTTAATATTATTATCTTTAAAATTATCAAAACATTTCTCAACACGATCAGGCACCTAAAGTGTTATTTTAAGACTCGATTGCTCGGGTTAGAGAGCGAGTTTCATCAAAATAGGAGCTCATTAGCCACTATTGGGAAATAAAATTTAATCTAAAATTGGCGGGAAATAGGGGGGGGGGAAAGGGCGGGAAACTGGTAAAAATGGATTTTGGAAGAAAATAATAATAGTGAAGGGTCTAAGGGGAAAAATATATAATAAAAAATAAAAAGGCAAAATCAATTTAACGATAAAAACCCCCTCGAGACTTTTATTAGGGATCCTCGAAGAAATGGCGCGGTTAAGGGGTAGACCTAAGTTCCCTTTCAAGGGGGAAAGAGGTAATAGAGTTAAAGGCAATCTAACGACCATCTTTAACTCGGGTTTAACACTTCCCTACAATTAATCAAATTGACACGAACGACATTAAAGCAAGCAACCCACGTGCGACTAGGGTTTTATTCGTGGTAACCTCGTGAATGTTTGATGATAGATAAACTGCAACTGGTGTACTCCACTAATCCTGCCTTTCCCTGCATTAATTGAACAAATGCGAATAGCAGTAAGTTGTAAGCAACTCAAGAAAAATGAGCCAACAGCCTAGGGACGTTAGGGGCTGCTTTCCAGGGTTACGACTATGGGTAAATAAGGGTCTCTTTACCTTTTAACAGCGCTGCCAATTGACATTATTACTTCCTGGTTCTACTAGGGTCATCCAGTGGGTCATCTAAGTGGTTCGCTCTTTTTCTTTGGTCTATGTGTTTGGGCGCGAAACCAAGAATCAAGAATATACGGTCGGTTATGGTCAAACAAAATTGCTTTACAGCCGAAAAATATATATTGACGTATCAACAAAAAATAAAAAATATATATTGACACTTGTTATATTAGTTCAATATATAAGGTTTCTGTAATAAATCGAGTTTTAGCGGTGGGTTTCAGGTAAAATGAGGTTAAGGAAAAACCTTACAGAACCCTTAACTGAAGGACATCGCAAACCTATTAAAGGGGTCACGTGTAAAACACTAATCGTGACTTATTCTGGGGGAAAACGGCATAGAAGTTACATTTTCGACTTAAAATGTTACCAAGAAGCGATATCTAGTTTATTAGGGAGAAGGTATAAATTCGCCACATTTCCAGCTTTATCTCCAGTCCAACCTAAGGTCCGGAGTTAATCCCCGCCTCCAAATTACAACCAGCATCTCATTGGTTCTTGAAAATTCACGTCAGCGCGACGCGAATGACGAAAATTACGTATTTTCCGACTGAGGAGAGGCGAAATAGCCTGGCCTCCTTTTACGCCCCCCCTTGTATTTTGAAAGGGGGACTGGGACTATGGCGCGCGAATACTTAGGCATCTTAATCTTCTCCCTAATAAGCTAGATATCGCTTCTTGATGTTACATAGAACCATCCCACTGAACTTTGATCATACCATCATTTATGGTACGCCCAGTATAGTTAATTAATAATAACAACTCAACTTTTTAACGTCGTTATAGTCAAACAAACCAATAAAAATAGTTTGTAGAAATATTTTGTAGATGAACTTGTAGAGCTTATGGTTGTTATTCATAGTTTTCAGACTAGGAATGATGATACAATTTACACCAGTAGACCAGGCTACTTGGTACTGCACTTACTCTACGAAGTAGCCTGGCCTCCTGGTGTGTAAATCCTAGTCTGAAAATTATGTATAAGACGATTTGATTCAAAAGAAAACGTATAAGAAATATTCGAATGTCCACAAGAATTATTCTATAATTTAAATATAAAAAATATGTATATATTTTTCACGCCAAAAAGAGTAGAAAATATTTTAACGAGAAAGACGTAAAAATTTGGCTTTGGAGTAATTTAATGAGTTGGGAAACGTCCGAGGGGCAGGCCACACTCTCAGATTAAAGATAAAATATTGTTACAAACGCTTTTTTTCGATAATATAAACATCATACCCTTCTCTCTCTTAGCTCAGTGTCATCCCCCCACTCTACTGGGCGCGTGCATAACCCCCCCCCCTCTAACAAGAGCGCGCCTTGAGGGAGGGATACACAGTTTACACCACCCATTCTAACGTTTAAGTTACACGCACAAATAAAAGCATACCCTCACTTCTCTTAGCTCAGTGTCATCCCCCTACTGGGCGCGTGCTTTACCCCCCTCTTACAAGAGGGAGGGATGCACAGTTTACACCCCTTCTCTAACGACACTAGTCTATACTTTTAAATTACACGCACAAATAAAAGACAAGTGGTGTACCCCTCTTTGGAGAATGCCAAAAGAAGAAAAAAATGGAAAAGGGAAGCCGAAAGAGAGAGAGAAGTATATAGCGTCATTTCATCTCAGGCATTGTCAAATGGATGAGAGAGAAGATTGTGGGGAGGGGAAGAAGGAAGGAAGGATCTTAGGAAGCTGGAGATGAGGAGCAAATTGCGTCTACAGTAGACTGCACGCGCGAACGTAATTACAAGTCTCTAAACCAGACGGTACGCTACACTACATGCACAAATGAGAGTATACCGTGTTGGAAAAATGCGAGAAACAAGTGGTGAAGCAGCCAGTGATGCCACGGCTTTATTCCCAATCTTAAATTCAAGATAAGAATGAGATTCTTCTACAATATTCATCCTTATTACGTTCGGGCTTTCTCTACTTTGCAAATTGCCTCTGAACTAAAAAGTAAAATCATTTCTTGTTGTTGGGGGAGATTTATAAGTGAAGTAAATTGTTGTTGAAAAGTGACTAAGAACTGCGGTATAATGGTAGTTGTCTGGAAAAAAAGCTACATAACGTACGTTAAGTCATAAGTTTATAAGATATTGTCTATAAGTATAACACTACCTATATTTCGTAATGCTAGAGACTTGCAGCTCGAGCTAGTTCGAGAACGACAAGCAAGAATCGACTGCCCTCGGTTAATTTTGCAGTACTGTCATCTTCCTATTCAGTCTGTACTAAGCCTTGACAGCGCCTGAGCACCAGGCGTCGCTTTACCTCGAATCTATGACCCTCATTCACTTCACGACAAGCTCCAGTTTGTAACCAGTGACAAACTTATGGTGAACATACCTTATAAACTTATGGTACGGTACATATAAAAACAAGAGCTGAAGGCGCTGAAAGAGATTTGTATTTGTAATTTTACACTAGGGCTAAGACTAAATCATATTTAAGAATATATTTCATGCAGGCCTTGGACTAATTAAAAAAAAACAAAAAAAAACAAAGGAAGTGGTTAGTTACACGCTAAGGCTATAAATCAAAATTCAATACTTTAGTTACGTAACTGTAATCAATACCCGTAAGCCTCGTAAATATGTCGAATTCAAAATAAGTTAAAGTGGGACCAGTCAATGACAAACCATTGTAATTAATAATACTGCCTTCGCAAACTTCAGAAATACCCTTACGTCTTAAGCCTAAAACTTGAATATAAAATTTAAATTATATATAAAAAGCATTTTTTTATATATAGCCTAGATTTGGTGCCAAATTTGAAAGACTTGGCAGTGCTATGTCCTTCCGGATCTTAGTTTAGGATATTAATTAGCATAAAAAAGTGTAGGGCCTTAAGTTTAGGATACTAATTAGCATAAAAAATGTAGGGCCTTATGTTTAACCAAGAAGTGATATCTAGTTTATTAGTGAGAAGGTAAAATTCGCCATATTTCCAGCTTTATCTCCAGTCCAAACGTAGGTCCGGAGTTAATCCCCGTCCCAAAATTATAACCAGCATCTCATTGGTTCTTGGAAACTCAAGTCAGCGCGACGCGAATGGCGAAAATTACGTATTTTCCGACTGAAGAGAGGCGAAATAGCCCGGCCTCCTTTTACGTTCCCCCCCCCCTTGTATTTTGAAAGGGGGGACTGGGAATATGGTGCGCGAATACTTTGGCATCTTATACCTTCTCCCTAACAAAATAGATATCACTTCTTGGTTTAGCGCTTTGATACAGTTAAGTTAAAATTTCACAAGAACTGGTACACGAATTAATCTACAAATATAATTTGAAATGGTTAATTTATAAGCGCGTCAACTGAAAATTAACTAGACTTTTTCGTAGACTTAATGAAATCTACTACTAAAATATAAGTTCTTTAAAAATTAACTATAGCATCGTTCGTCGAAAAATACATACAAAAATCAATTCTTAAAGCTAATTGGTTACACGAGATTTCTGTCTCGACTTTACTGGAAATTATCTCCCTCCTTTGTTCCTCCTCGACGTAAATTTAGAACTTTAAAACTTTAATTAGGAACGGTAGATTGGATCTTAGGAGGAAGTAGAAAATAAAATTAGAGGAAACTAAATTTTCAAAGTTAAAGCCCATAAACTACGAGGAGAAGTAAGGATCCAATTCAATTCAATCCCTACCCAGACAAAGCAGCAGGCGCAGTATCGATTAAATATTTTGGGATCTGAATGGGATTTTACTGTTTTTAATCCTACAGACTGCAGACAGCTTGAAGTCATTTTATTACTCGACAGACTTTCCTGGAAATATTTTTAAAATCTCCGTTTCTCTTACGGTGCATTTTTAACTCGATTTCATTACTACGTTTACGTGTTTTAAGAATTAATACTTATTAAGTTTTGGGAGGAGTGAGTAGGTGTTATAGTTTATGTATTGTATATGTATATGTATAGTATCCTTCCACCAAAGACCTCAGCGACACTCGAATGAAAATGCGATCGATATCGGGTATAAAATCGAGGAGCAGATCGTTTCCTTCTTTAATGATGAACGCAACACATATCCTCGTCTGATTAAAACCCGACTTAATTACTGTTAGGTTAAATCTGCTTTAATACACTTAGCTTCGTTTAAAATGTTTAAAATAGTTACGTCTAGTTTATATTGATTAAATCTCGATTAAAAAGGGATTAAAGCTCGAATCAAAATCTCGATTAAAAAGGGATTAAAGCTCGAATCAAAATCTCGATTAAAAAGGGATTAAAGCTCGAATCAAAATCTCGATTAAAAAGGGATTAAAGCTCGAATCAAAATTTCGATTAAAAAGGGATTAAAGCTCGAATCAAAATCTCGATTAAAAAGGGATTAAAGCTCGAATCAAAATCTCGATTAAAAAGGGATTAAAGCTCGAATCAAAATCTCGATTAAAAAGGGATTAAAGCTCGAATCAAAATCTCGATTAAAAAGGGATTAAAGCTCGAATCAAAATCTCGATTAAAAAGGGATTAAAGCTCGAATCAAAATCTCGATTAAAAAGGGATTAAAGCTCGAATCAAAATCTCGATTAAAAAGGGATTAAAGCTCGAATCAAAATCTCGATTAAAAAGGGATTAAAGCTCGAATCAAATCTTAATTAAAAGGATTAAAGCTTCATTAAAATCTTAAACGGATTAAAGCTCGAATCAAAATCTTGATTAAAAGGATTAAAGCTCGATTAAAATCTTGCTTAAAGGATTAAAGCTTCATTAAAATCTTAATTAAAAGTATTAAAGCTCGAATCAACCAAAGATTAGATTAACTGATTTAATCATTTTACATTATTTACAGCGCACCCAAACCATGATTGATTGATCTGCCCCTCTGATACTAAAACATAAGTCTGCAAAATTTACATCCCTAAGTAAAAATCACTCGTAGAGCGGCCAGGCATTTTTACGATCCCAACCGTGACATCGCAAAAATTTCTGTAAAATTTCAGAGAACGACGCTAAATTCCATTGAAAAACGACTCTACCAGTCTACCCTTACGAAGCAAATATCAAACAAGGCGCTTCAATTTTTCAACAATTTTCGTTTTCAGCAAAAATATGTTTCCCAGTAAATCCGAAAGGGGTAACTAATTCTTCCTCAATTTTTAATTAAACGTCGCCACAGCACAGCAGAGCAGAGCGCACCATCGCTCTTAGAAAACTAAATTTTAATTAAGTTTAAAACCCAGGTGGATAGTATTTTAGGAGTTTTTAAAAGAGAGAGAGAGAGATTTTTGAAACCGAATAAGTGATGCGAGAATTCCTACGAGAAATTAACTTTAGAAGCCAGCGAGTTTTCCACCTGACAATCAAGCAAAAATACGGGGTTTTGGTGAAAAAGAATTCGAAATCAGGGTTCCTACCAAAATTCCCAAAAAAAAACCCAATTTCATTAATTTCCACGGTTTATCAGAGAATACAAAAGAAACTGAAGAAAATTAATTCCAATTACATTTAATTAATGGGAAATACGTAAAACTTGTTTAGGTACCTGACCCTTATGATAAAATATCATAGAATTACATTTTTAAACTCAAAATTACCCACATAACCTTGCACTACCACCCCTTTTCGGAACACAGTGTGTTTCTGATAGGTCTGCCATAAATTAAGGGGATGTTCTTTGGGAAATCGATTTTGAGTCGAAAATGAAACTTCTATCTCCATTTTGCCACAAGGGACGCTGTTTTCGAGTTATGATTTGAGTCCGACTCATAGCCCAGTATAGAGCCCCTCCCTCCAACACGCAACGAAGAGTTTAAATTATCTTATTGGCTCACTTAAACTACGTTTTGATGACGTTGCTGACGGGGAAGGCGCAAAATAAGTAATTCCTTTTTACCTCTGTCGCTATGACCGCGCCTCTTCTTTTATCACCCCCCCCCTTCCCGGGGAAGGGGGTCCAGAACTTTGACGCGCGCCCACATTACTCTGTTCTCCATTCCTACTCCTAAAATTAAATCTATCCCTGATATAACTAATTTCTTTCCATCTTGGTAAATCCGGGTCTTCCCCGGTTTTCCGCATTGGTACGAACCGTGTACAATACTATCCCAAAGCACCATCCAACTCCCTCTGGAGCAATTCTGTATGGAAATCAAGTTAGAATTGATTGCATAAGGTCTTGGGAAATCGATCAATAGACTGCACAAACTCAGGTGAAAATTCGAGAGGAAACATTCTTGGTGTTCGCAATGCATGATATGTGTAGGCCAACCAAATGCATGGAACCGGGGATAAATATTGCTTTTTGGCGGGAAAACACAAGAAATACCGCCAAGAAATGGGGATTGCATTGCAGGTTACAGTATGTCACTGGTAGTATTAGTTTCACTATATTACAATCCTCTCTACCGATATTACTGTATACAGGAATACATAAAGCTAAAAGGAATCATTGTGTCCCATAAATTCCATGTTAATTTCTACGCGAGGTTTGAGGGCCGGGCTTGAGGACTTACTATCCGTCACGCGTCATAATAGAGACTTGGCAGTACCAAGGAGTGATATCTATTTTACTAGGGGGAAGGTAGAAGATGCTTAAGTATTCGCGCGCCATAGTCCCAGTCCCCCTTTCAAAATACAAGGGGGGGGGACGTAAAAGGAGGCCGGGCTATTTCGCCCCTCCTCAGTCGGAAAATACATGATTTTCGTCATTCGCGTCGCGCTGACGCTAGTTTTCAAGAACCAATGAAATGCTGGTTGTAATTCAGAGTCGGGGATTAACTCCGGACCTACGTTTGGACTGGAGATAAAACTAGAAATGTGGAGAATTTACATCTTCTCCCTAGTAAACTAGATATCGCTTCTTGGCAGTACTACGACACACAACGTAACGCTACCTTGCATTAGTGCTAAATATACCGTGAGGAGGGGCTTATATAGCTTTCATTCTGTAAAAAAACCCATACCATAATGACGCTGGGGCGGAGTTAAGCCCGAATTGCCAAGTCCCTATTCTGATGGCGTCTTTCGAACTCTAATATCATTGGTTGATAGCTACAAGAGGTCAGACGTGTGCAAGGTTCAACACGCAGTGAGATAGATTATTCGAGAGGTAAAATTAGTCATCCATAATGATTACTCTAGCTCTCCCCACCCACAAAATCCACCTAGATACGTTGAGAAAATGCATCCCTAACACCATAATTCCAATTATCTGTATGTATTCCCGCTTTATATCATGTACCGCATTTTGAAAAAATGAAAAACGACGTCCATTTTTCTGGCTCTATAAATTCCAAGACGTGTCAAGAGATCTGGAGAAAGGGGCTTAAGGAATGGGATCCCGAGAGAGAAAGCGAGTAAAGCTCTTCATTGGCTCCAAAAGGCGGGTAAAGGGGTATGAAAGAGTCAGCCAGAATTGGACATTCGGTACAAATGAACAACGTTGTTCTTTTTTGATTAATGCCCCAGTCCGAGTCGCGCCATTTCTCGCATTGTAGTACTGTCCGAGGGTTCCCGCCAAGAAAAAGAGAGAGAGAAAGAAAAATAAAAACAAGACGTTTATTTGTGAGACCCCTAAATTCCCCGCGTCCTGTCGTGATTCCTCAAAACAGTTCTCTGGCCTCTTACAAATATTTACTAGTATTGCATGGTTCGTACAACCTGGAAACAGGTCCCTCTTAACCACTGAGCCGCCGGACCTACGTTTGGACTGGAGATAAAGCTATGTGGCGAATTTATACCTTCTCCCTAATAAACTGGATACCACTTCTTGGTATTAGTTAGGCCTATCTTTTCCCTCCTAGGGGCTATATTAGAGTACCCTCATATTAGCTTCGCGAGCTGGCAGTACTGCTCGGTTTTCCGGCGAAATTTTTTCCCGATAACTACTATCTCTTGTCGATAAGATAACCTATAGATTTGAGTCGATTAATAGAGCTAGCCCAGGACCAACCCCCAAAATATGCTATGCAGAGAAGGGAGAATTTACCGATCCAATAGAAAAAGGTTTGTAATATGCAAAGTATAACTGAGGTCGGCCTTGGTCCTTTCCTATGTGATGCGAGATGCTAAATGAGCGGTTGCCAAGCAACGAGATATTCATATTATAACGAGCCTTACGAACGATGACGTAGGTACGAAATTCAAGGGGTCAGCTGTTAAAAAATAACCATGGTGAAATTTAATACCCCTAGCTTGAAAAAGCCAAAAAAAAAGTCATAAATATGCAAGGGTTTTTTTAAGTCACTCAGTTTCGTATAACTTGAGGATGCCTGAAAAACCGTACTAATTTCCGACGTATGCTTAAGTCAAACTAAATTATAAATTCCTCCCACTTATATATATATTTGAGAAAGTTAGCTGTTTGTTTATATGATTCTTCTTTAAGATCTACACAATCACAATTCATTAATTTCAGAATTTGATTTGATCAAACTGCATCGTTGATATCAGAAACACGTGGGGAAAGATAATTCGAAGCGCTTTCGCTGAGGTTTTCTCAAGGCTGGGTCCGAGAACCCCTTTATAGTTAAGCATCGTTTTATGGCAAATGAAAATTGCAAATAGGTTAGTTTCCAAAGACTATTTAATGTTTAGTGTCTACATGGACAGGAAACTCTTCCCGGTTTCCAGGCCCTTAAAACAAATCTCGGTTGTAGTTTAGTTTAAAAAATGCCACTAGATGCTCCCATAATCGAGGGGTGGAGTTTACTGGCCCCTAAGCTTAGCAAAGGTTAGCTTTAAATTGGCCCTTATGGACGAGTTCTAATTGGCTCCTGCCTTTGGCAATTTAATATTAGTGTGTAGAAAATCAGCCAGAATGTTAGGGGTGGCTCAGGAGCCGACAAATTCTTCAAAACACCGGAGAGCGGGCATTGCCTGAACTAAGACCATTAGGCCTGAAGTACTTGAGAAGGAAACATCAAATGCGAACAAGACCACCAACCGTTTTGACTATGTAACTTGCAATAAACGATTTTTTCCAAGTTCTAGCTTTCACATTAGGAAACAGTTCCACGTAAAAACGCATTTGGTATAAAAAGGAGAAAAAAATATCTATTCCGTGGAGGCAGGCAACCTAGGGTCTCCAAGCCCTTTCTGCTTTTAACCACGACCTAAATGCCTTAGAAAAAAAGAAGGCTAAAAGTTCTTTTTCGATAAATGTGTTCTGGGGTTTGAAAAAAAAAAAAAGAAAAAATATTGTGGCTAAAATGAGAAAATGATTCTTGTCACCCCAAAACGACATCTGGTCATAGGGTTGACCTCAATAGACCAATTCGAACTGAACACAGGTTTGAGGTTTCGTCCTGGAGCGAGGGAAATTACCCAGTATGATTCCCTGGAGGTCATTTTCGAAATGGTCTATAACACGAACCACGAACCAGTGATATAGTTGTATTTATAACGAAGTGGGAAAGTTGGGAAAAATAGCTATAATCAGGAGGAAAGCATTAACGCTGGAAATCCTTGTGGTATCGCAATGACACTCGGAGATGTGCGATAAGTTAGTACTAAGGGTTCGAATACAAAAAAACGAGCGAATTCAATAGAGAGCTTACAATTGGAGAAGGAGCTGAGTCTAGAGACATAATTTACGCAGCCATATTGGTGGGTTTAAAGCAGGAATGAAGCATGAGACCACCCAATATGGCTACCAGAACACCGGTAAGACTTGGGTGGGTATGACGTACTACTATTCCATCTGAAAGCTCTCTATTGTGTTTTACCCAATTATTAAAAGCCCCATTACCAAAATCTTCAATTCTGTTGAATTTAAACGCTAAAATAATATCTTTTTAAAGATTGTTTAAAGATATTGCTTCAAATTCAAAAGTATTATTTAATAATACTAATTATTTCTTATGAAACATTTCATGACAATGACTACAATTCACGCAAAATTCTGCAACTGCTTAATACATATAAAAAATACTAACAATGGTGGCCATTTTGGCCAACTCTCGTGACCCACTCCTATCTCTTACCTCGGTTTTTGAGGGCGACCATATTGTAAGTCGTTAGCTAGGGCCATACAATCTAGACTACCAACATTGACGTCACGTCCCCGTAGCTCCTCCCCACTCAGTACCACCCTATTGGTCGAAAAACCCTTGAGATTCTGATGGAGAAAAGTACCCTCTATAAAACAGCTCATTAATCACCGCATTGGGTTAAAACAAACAAATCAAACTCGAGCTGACTCAGCTGAGCTTATCACAAATATTCAACCTAATAAATTTAAACCACCCTTAAATATTCCCATCTAAACTCTTCTAAAGAATTACGTTTTTCAGCTCTGTAGCAAGAAGTGATATCTAGTTTATTAGGGAGAAGGTTTAAGATGCCCAAGTATTCGCGCGCCATATTCCCAGTCCCCCTTTCAAAATACAATGGGGGACCTAAAAGGAGGCCGGGCTATTTCATTACACTCTCCTCAGTCGGACAAATACGGAATTTTCGTCATTGGCGTCGCGCTGACGTGAGTATTCAAGAAGCAATGAGATGCTGGTTGTAATTTAGAGGCGGGGATTAACTCCGGACCTACGTTTGGACTGGAGATAAAGCTAGAAATATGGCGAATTTATACCTTCTCCCTAATTAACTAGATATCGCTTCTTGCCTTTCCCTGTAGTATGTTTGATATTATACCTTTTCTTTAGAAGTTTTAAAACTTTCTCAGAGATTAAACGAGCTCTGCTTAAGTACACATACATATAAGAAGGGGGCCATACGTTTATTTCCATCGAAAAATTCAAACAAAAAGAAAAGGGGGTATTATAATATAAAGATGGAAAGGAAGACTCGATCCTAAACCAGTCGCCACGTTGCTATGAAAGGAGATCATAAATTTAAGAAAAATGGAAAACCCCAAAAAATAAGACCCAAGTTAGATTTTGGTCCCTGTTTTTAACAGAGGAAAAAACTATCTTCCTTGCCTGCATGGGAAGAAATTTGGGCCATGTGTAATTTCTTCTAGTTTTAAAATAAAAATCCCAAAAAAAAGCGAAAGATACCAATACAGGGTGTTCCAAGAAGGATGGAAGGACCATGGATATGTATAAATACTAACATAAGTTTATAAGATGTGTTCCATAAGTATGACACTAACTATACTTCGTAATGCTGGAGAGAGACTTACAGCTCGAGATAACTAGTTCGAGAACGACAAGCCAGAATTGAAGTCCTACACTCGATGGTTAGTTTTGCAGGACTTCCATCTTCTCCTATTAAGCCAGTACTAAGCCTTTGATATGCAGCGCCTCACCAGGCGTCGCTTTACCTCGAATCTATGACCTACGTCACTTTATGACAAGCTCCAGTTTGTAACCAATGACAAACTTAAGGTACATATCTTATGAACTTTTGACACTAACTATCCATGTTAGAGCCGAAGTACATGACATTTTGACCTAAGGATGCCCCGTTTGCAAGTAATGATTGGAGTGTTTTACGGATGGCCCCCTTAAATATAAGTAAGAAACTGAAAGACAATGTTAAAACACAACCTAATCATAAACTTTTCAGCGTGTCCTGTCCCTTGGGTGCAAAATATCCTAGAACATTTTCGACTCAAAATTGATTTCTAATAGAAATTAACCCACCCATTGTACCGCGGTGTCCTACCACCCATTTTTGCAAACACCCTGTATATACGATCCCGTGTACAATATCCTAGCATTCAAAAGAATAATAGCAAATTTTCTATAACTTTTCCCCCAAATTTTTTTTCCTTTTCTTTTTAAAGGCCATGCAGGAAAGCCCAAGAATAAGAAGGCTTCTATGGGCTATGGCGTGAAAAGTTGAAAGATGAATCTATCTATTTTTTCTTCCAAAAGAATAAAAGAACGAAGGCATGCCCCATATAGAAATCTGCCGAGGATTATCGGAAAAACAATTGATTTCAAAATCGAAAATCCCTCCAAGGTTACAATATTTTTCGAGCTGTGTTGCATTATTAATGTCTAAATTTGGACTATTTTTGACTGCTTTTTTTTTGTGAAACTGGAATTATATTTTTAAATTATACTCGGTGACCGTTACATCTGTACATAAATCAAAATTAAGCGTTCATAGTTTTATAGAGTAGTGGCACTCCAAACTATTTTCCCATAGAGATTAATACAGTTTAAGGCATGTAGCTGCAGCCACTACTATATTTAGCTTGAACTTTCTTAGTTAATGTTGTAGAGACCCACGTGATCCCAAGGTTAACTACGTAACCCATAAACTACAAAAATAGTCACAACGCAAGCATTTCATCAAAAATAGTATTATGTTTCTAAGTTCTTCCACTTGGAATCTTTAAAGGCCGACTTCCATCGAAAAGGGTTCTTACGAACTGAAAACCGTGCATCGAGAGTAACAATGGAGCGACCGTGCCGATTTTCGAATCCCCGCTGGACAAAATTTTGAGGGGTTCTTACGAACTGAAAACCTTGATACGGGGGTTCTTACGAACTGAAGATAAACAATAGATATTTTCCTTCAGAGGGTCGTAAAAATCGGGAATAAAATATTTAAGAGACTTTCTATTGTTTATCTTCAGTTCGTAAGAACCCGCATAGCAAGGTTTTCAGTTCGTAAGAACCCCTCCTAATTTTGCCCCAGTGGGGACTCGAAAATTGGCACGGTCGCTCTATTGTTAAGAATCGATGCACGGTCTTCAGTTCGTAAGAACCCTTTTCGGTGGAAGTCGGCCTTTAACTTTGCCTTCTACTTGAATTAAAGGGGAGGAAGTGTAGAAACCATCACCCCTGACGTCATGCATAATGCATTTGAACTTGGAAACCACGTATCATTGACGTAGCTAACGACCTGCCCAGAGGACTACCGCGACCCGAATTTAAACAAATTCTCTTTGCCTGTTCTGAACGAGTAGACCTATTGTCGACGGTTGTACTTAGAGATGTGGAATTACCGTAATTTTTAAAAATTGTAATTTACCGGGTAAATTACCGAAACATTACCGGTAAATTACCGATTAAAATTTTGGAATTACAAAAATCATAGTAATTTATGGTATTTTATACTTTCGCAGGCTTATTACCGCGGTAAATTACCAGTTTAGAATTACGGTAAGATATAAATCGGTAATTTACGCGGTATTTGGTAAATTACCGGTAATTTAAGAACGGTAAATTACCGACTCACATCTCTAGTTGTACTATAAATGTGAATAGACATTGAAACGCGAGGGAAGAGAAGCTGGCGGTTTAAAGGAACTGCAAAGAAGGCATCGGCGGCTAGGTAAAAATTATATGAAATACGTCACAAACATAACGTGATGCGAATATACAAAGACTCCTCATGGAGTGGAACTGGAAATCTAGTCCTTGTTTTTCGCAAGATTGCTGCGCCAATTCCATGAAGTGGTAGTTTTTGTCTTTTCGAAATAAAACGAACTAAGCTTCTTTCAACCACGCCTCTCCTCGGTCACGTGCCTCTGACGTATTTCAAATAATTTTTACCCACCCGCCGATGCCCTCTCTTTACAGTCCCTTTAACTAAGTTTTAAGGCCCTCCCCTTACCTTCAATCAGATATTAGTATGGGGCCTACATGGCCTCTTAAAGTCTCCAAGTAGAAGAAGAAACCGATGTATTCTTGATTAGAGTCATAAGTTATTCCCTCCTAGGCGACCCCAACACTGTAATAAAGTATAGGAAATCGAAAATTCCTTCAAGCGTGTCCACCACTGACGAGGGGTAAAAGGAAGGGGGGGGCGGGGGTACGCCCTAACCCAAATTGACCCCTTAATGACCCCCGAGGAAAAATATGAAAGCGACGACGAACCTATAAGCTTTATATAATGGGTTCGGACTTAACCTTAAACCGAGTTAGGGCGCAATTATGGCTTGTGTTATTGAGTTCAACGTTTATTAGCCTTTAGGAGGAAGTTTGATACTGTAGCCGGACTGTAGCCGGCCCCATTGCTATACTGAAACGAAGGATTCATTTCGGCTGAATAGGCAAGAAATGGCTCGTTTGAGTCGATTTCAACTTTTCCTATATATATATAAAAGGTTTCCGTGCCGAGAACCGATGCGATGAGTTTCCCTATTCCAAAAGTATATTAACTAACCTAAAGAAGTTATCATAAACCACGAGTTTCACAGTCGCAACTACTCGAAGAATGTACGTAATTACTAGTATCAAGGATGATTGGGGGGATAGATAAATCTGAGGGAAATAGGCGGGCTAACTGTGGAACAACCAAGGTCCGGTGGGAGGCTGGAAAAGGGGGATGAATACTCGGAAAAATGGCGGGCAAGCTACTTCAGACGAATCATGACGACCGCCCGCCATTTTTTCCGAGTACTCCTTGCCCATTTTTTAGCCTCCGATCGGACCTTAGTTGTTCCACAAGTTAGCTCTCCTATTTCCCTCCTTGCTAGTATGGAAAGGTCTACCGAAAGGGTTGCATGGTATGAGCTAAGTACAGCGGTTTCTATGACAAATCAATTTAGACTCGCAAATGTAACTTATATAACATTTTGACCTCAGGGACAACCCCAAACAAGTTAATATTAGTATAGACAAGTATGGACATCGTATATTTCGGGTTTCTCAACTTCTACCTATACGGTTTAGGAGGTCCATTTCGTACACAAGCGGAGAGAGAGCGAGAGAGAGAAATGGTTCGTCGCAGTTAAAACGGGCAAAAGGCCTAACTACCATACCAGTTCGGAGAAAACTAAACGACTCCCATTTCTATTTAATCAAGTCAAATGGGAAGTCGTTCATCGCCCGTAATACCATACCATGCCATACCCAAAAGACTGCATGGAATCTCGAAGGATGAAAAAACGTAGTAGCAGTAGTAACATCATCGAAACCGTAGGGGGTGTAGCTACTAAAAATGCTAAGCCTAACTCACTTTACGCATCGTGATGGCATATATTACAACACCGGAAGACATTCATTTTCTAAAGTACACTACAGCACTTTCTCTCTAATCTAGTTGACGTATCGTTTTTGATATTGGAATAAAACCAATAAAGAACCTGACAGGGGGTCCAAAAAAGAAAAAAAATCTCTCTCCCAGATACTTTTTGATACAAAATTAAATGAAAATTTCAATAACTTAGGCCACTCCTCCCCGAGTCCCAGAATCCCAGATGAACTTCGAGCTCCGCGTTAATACCATGTTCATGAAAAAAGAGTCCCTACTTCTCCCTATGATATTACCAAGAACCCACATAGCACTTGAGAACGTATGACGAGCCATCTAAGGATCCATGAGTTCATACCTTTCGCACTTCGTCGTTTTAAGCCAGACAATAAAAACACCTCTAATTCCCTGACTTTTCCAGGTTTTCTTTGACTTTCTATGTTTTCACCGACCGTTCCAGGTTTTCCCTGATGTTTTTCAACGATTTCCCCTGACGTTTTTAGGCTCAAATGTTATAATTCTAAATATATGAAGGGGTGGTGTAAGTAAACAATTTAGTTTAAATCACATTTATTATTATTTTAGCTAAAACGGCGATTAAAACGTCACCCGGATGGATGGTTGAACCGCGGGTTTTAATCAAGTCCCCTGACTTTGATGGAATTTTCAAACTTCAATGACATTTCCCTGACCTTTTTTGGCCCATTTCGAATTTCCCTGACCTTTTTTGGCCCATTTCGAATTTCCCTAACCTTTCCAGCCTTTACCTTACCTGTGGCAACCCTGATCAATGTATGCCCCAATTAATTTTGTCAAAAAAACATCCCTGATGACGTTGTGATAGATCAATAACTACGCCTCTAAATAACACTCCAAACAAGAATGGGTATTTTACGTTCGCGTTGAAAAACAATTCATGAAAGAACGCCATTATACCCAACCAATTTTGAAATGCCAAAACCAGAACAGTCTGGCGTTGTTCAGATCAGTCCTACTTCTACCCTTAGTGTTCTTTCACAAAACTGCGCCAAAAAAAAACCTATATAGCCCTAACCATCCACACGAGTTAAATTGGTAGAGGAGACGACGTTAACTTTATCTTTCTGACAATATGAGGGTCATTTGAACCAATCAAAATCATTTTCCGTGACAGTTTAGGCTTTCTTTACAGCCTCAAAAGAAGAGAAATAGTTTGTAAGGTGCCAAGACTGGAGACAAATGGAGAAGAGAGGCTATTGGCGATTTGAACAGTAAATAGGGGTGAATTAGATGATACAGACTTGGATTCGATTTCTATCGGAGGCGGCCGCGAACTAGAGTCTTGTTGCCCTGATTATCGACTTCCCCACTGCAGGCTAAGAATTCAACCTGAGTGACAACTTATATACGTACAGTCAAGAAGCGATATCTAGTTTACTAGGGAGAAGGTATAAGATGCCAAAGTATTCGCGCGCCATAGTCTCAGTCCCCCTTTCAAAATACAAAGGGGGGGCGTAAAAGGAGGTCGGGCTATTTCGCCTCTCCTCAGTCGGAAAATACGTAATTTTAATTTTTTATCATTCGCGTCACGCTGACGTGAGCTTTAAAGAACCAATGAGATGCTGGTTGTAATTTAGAGGCGGGGATTAACTCCGGACACGTCTACGTTTGGACTGGAGATAAAGCTGGGCATGTGGCGAATTTATACATACTCCCTCCCTAGTAAACTAGATATCGCTTCTTGTACGTACAGTATAACGGATCGAAGAAGAGGTTTTTCCGAAAACACCATCTCTTACTTTTTGTCGCATTCGGATTTTCTGGGGAGGACGGAGGGCAAGAAATAAGAAATCCCTGTATGTCAGGACTGAGGAAATAGCTAGGACCAAATTAGGGTTAGCAAGGGTCTACACTATTGGGGGTTCTTCTAGACTTTCCTATCGCGCCTTGCGACGAACGTCGATTGAATTAGCATTAGCCAAAAACGTATATTAAATCGAAGTCCTCTTTCTCGGGTTCTTTTATACAAAGGCCCAACCTAACTTACTGACGTTACTGTGTTCAAAGTCACGTTGTGATGTTAGTTTTCGGTGAAAAACACGAGATCAAGTCACGTGGCTTTATTTGGCCATGACTAGCGAGCAGACGAAATTATAGACCAATAACATTAAGGGATAAATGGACAATCAAAACCTAGAGAGAGCTTTCAGTTGGAGGAGGAGCCGAGTCTGGTGACATAATTTACGCTGCCATATTGGTGGGTTTAAACAGCAGGAATGAAGCTGAGACCACCCAATATGGCTACCAAAACAGCGGTAAGACTTGGGAGGGTGTGACGTACTTCTATCCCATCTGAAAGCTCTCTATAGGAAGGACCAAACCCTTAACTAAGCTGATCCAAGGTTTCCAGTCTACATTATAGAAGGCAAATAGTCTCCACTCCTTTCGCATATTTCCGTTTAATTTATTTCTGATTAGCTGTATATGCTTAACTTACAGAAAGTTGAGAAAACCTTCTGCAACAGTAAACGCTTTGGGCGTGTTCAAACTACGTAATTTTTTCCTGAAAGCCCTGACTTTCCCAGGTGTGATATTCTTAGGCCAAAGGTCACAACGTTGTAGCGTACAACTTTAGAATTTCATTTTAAAGACTTCGTTTAACTCCTTAACCTTTTTAAGACCCAATTTTCAGGTTTCCCCTTTGACCTGTACCTGTACCTGAAGCCAACCCTGTTGGACGAAGTTTGTCACCGAATAGTTACTAGTTCGAACGTACCTACAGAGAGAAAACTACTTGCTAAAATCAATCAGAGAAAAAACAAACTCCAGTGTAGTTGTACGGTGCAAAAGTATTTATCGAAGATTGAGGTAAAGCAGGGTAGGGTTAGGTAAGGTTCACCTTTTCAATCATATACTTCTACCTCAAAATTGCATCGAATATCTTAACGTTCAGGACGGAGGCCAAAGTTAATTGAATTCGTTTAAAAATGATTCCCAAAATGTCAAATATCTCGGATGTCAACCTCAATGGTCTAGTGAATTTGATGACCCTATTTTCCGTTGCCGCGTGACTCTACTTTAAACATACCCCAGCAACGAGTAAGTATGGGTCTACCGTCGGCATTGCGAAACACTATTTTAGCCTCTTTTCCAACCCCTCTTGGTGTGTTTTCTAGCATGAACGAGGTTGCATGACGTAGTTTTGCCATTAGAGGCATGGGCTATTGAGATTCTTTTAAATGCGAGTGGGGAAAAGGGGTGAAAATCTCTCCTACTAAACGTCAAACCGTGCTTAACCAATAGGGTTCCTTCTTCTGTTAGTCTTACACTCTGTAAAGCTCGCCGCCATTTTGACTGAAGGGGTGGGGGGAAGCTATCTTAGGGCAAACTCCTATCGCCTCTCAATATTATACGAGATGAGTTCAGGGTACAGCTAGAGATCACAGCATGCCATGGTTTCTATTATTTACGTCTATTTCCACAAAATAAGTTATCAGATGGCGCCTCTACATCCTTTTTTTTTAACAAAGGAGGCACTCTTCTATACCCTGACTTATAGAGAGCAAAACAGCCTTATGCTTTTAATCATCTCCGTTTTCCGATCGTCTCCGGGGGATAAATTTCAAGGCGCAACAAACCAAACGACGCTTGAAAGATCTTACGATGGAGAGGGGCTAGCGTCTCGCGAACCTACGCTCATCAAATTAAATCTTTCTAATTAGAAACGTTGCGCGCTTCAAAAAGGCGACCCTGATTCTCAGATAGAGTGTTTATATTCGCGGGTTCTTAGCCTTACGGCTATACTTCACACCCTGGCACTTAACCACTCTACCCTGTCCCTTATTAACACCATCCAAGAAATTGCGTGGTGGTTTTCGTGAAAGAACGTCTTATACAGACAGATCTTCGTTATTATAACTTCGGGGAAAACGCAGGATCGTGAGATACAAACATCCCAAAGATAAACAACGCGTTTTAATTGGATCTAATTAAGAGGAGACTAATCAAACAGGCTTCCCACAATTTTCAAATTAATTCCCATGACTTCCCCCAGGTATTTCCTTGACCAGTAGTTTACCATCTTTTATTTGAATAAACTCTCTTTGAAAATGACCAGTATACATGCTAGAGGAAAATTACCTTACATCGCTTGCATGTCTTTTAGGACTATTTTAAAATTACCTATTTCTATATTTCCAAGACATTTCACACAAATTTATATACGACACTATAGCAAGGTACGCTCAGAAATATCACTTTACTAGTGAACCGGCGACCGCTAACACCGTTTAAAGTGTGAGTTACAAATTCAATCATCTAGTAAGTACATATTAGCAGAAGGGGATAATAATAGAAGAAGGATGACACTCTGTATCCTCTTAATACAGTTATGTAATTCATGATTATTCCCAGGCGAGGGACCCCTTTTTAGTTTTGCTCTTCGCGCCACTCATCAAACTTCAAATGGGCATCGCATACACCGTGCTAGGGTGAATTCTATAACTGTTTGGAACTAAATCCTCAGCAATCAACCCACAAACCTTGATTTTCTTGACGTGGGACAAAAACCCACAAGCGCATGCGCCTTGGCAAATAGTTAAACGCTAATAGAGTTATACGACGAGGGAACTATTTAATCGCGTATGTGAATCGGTTTAGTAACCTTGCATGCTCCAAATGTAAAAAATATGTTGCAAAGAATACTCCCTCCCCCCTTCCATAATTTGTGGTACACTTCTCTCTAAGAGAAGTATTATATACTTTTAACATTAAATAGTTCCTTATAGGCAATTTGGCAGAAAAAAATAATAAAAGGAATTAAACAGAAGTCAAACCTGCTGAAAATATTGTTCCCGGCGGCCACCATTGATTGTAACATTTGAACGTTGTTAATAAGTCAACTTAACACACGGCAATACTCTTTTAAACACGAAGCAGTACCCGGCTACGTATTTCACGAAATTACTCTACCAGAATAACGGCGCAGCATTTCTTTACGTACGTATCAGCATCAGTTTAACTTAATCGAAAGACAAGTAACTGCCTCGAGGTTGGTTGGTAGGTTTGTTTCTATCTACGACGAGCTAAACGATGAATCAAGCAAAAGCTGCAAAACACAACACTTTCACGAAAGCTTTGCCTATTGGAGAGCAGAGCCGAGCCCGATTCCTTGTTTAAAAATTAACCCGAGACTTTCATCGGAGACTTAGAAAAAGAAGGCCTGCAGCCCCGAGAAGAGAAAATGTGAATTCCTTAGCGTTGAATAAGAAATAAGCTTCGGAAGAACAAGAAAGAATAGAAAGGAAAGAAAAGAAATAATACCATTTCGGTTTGTTTCATCGTGGCCGTGGGGAGGGGGAAGGTCTTCTTAAGTCTGACCAGACATATTCATAGGGGATGAAAATATAAGATTCTAATGTGATCACGTGACCCCCTCCCGGCAAAATACGTATATATTTTTATACAAAGGGAACGTGAAAGCGACGCCATTATTTAGGCCCAATGTAAAACTATTTTCAAGTTTTGGAACTACAATTTAAATGACCAGACATATTCATAGGGGATGAAAATATAAGATTCTAATGTGATCACGTGCCCCCCCCCCCGACAAAATACGTATATATTTTTATACAAAGGGAAGGTGAAAGCGACGCCATTATTTAGGCCCAATATAGAACTAAACTATTTTCAAGTTTTGGAACTCCGATTTAAAAGGCAATAAAGACGATTTCGAAGTAACTTCAGGGATAGATTTAATTTAAGGACAGAGTAATGTGGGCGCGCGTCAACAAATTCCCGGACCCCCTTCCACGGGACGGAGGGGTATGAAAGAAGAGGCGGGACATAGCGACAGAGGTAAAAAAGGGTTACGTATTTTTCGCCGTCCCTGTCAGCAACGCCATCAAAACGTATGGTTTAAGTGAGCCAATGAGATAATTTAAACTTTTCGTTTCTTGTTGGAGGGAGGGGCTCTATACTGGGTGGTCTATGAGTCAGACTGAAGTAAATACTAACCGTTCTCCATTCCTACTTCAAAAATTAAATCCATCCCTAGTTTAGGTTAAAAATATAGGATTTTATAGGAAATTTAGGACTACTTGGTATGGTTTTCTCGCAATTTTAGGGGGTCATCATGAAGTTTAAAACCAAAATTAATTTCACACCCCCTTTAAAATATTTTGTTACGAAAGTTTCTTTTAAGAATGAAGTAAACCGTTTTCCATTCCATTTTACCTTTAAGCGAAAGTTCTCATTGTTCTCCGCGAAAAATGGAATCAAATTACAACTAGGAAAACAGTTCTCTCTCGTCTGTTTTTTTGATGACGCCTTTTAAATCATCTCGGTTTTCCTTCCCCCTAACCCTAATTTCAACCTTTGAGGCCACACAGAGAATAGGAATAGCTCTCTCGATACGCTAGACTAAGCTCGAGACCTTTCAAGGATTGTTATTGAAATTTTTAAAATAAAAAAATATGACATTTCAAAAGAGAAATATAATTTTTTTTTTTTTCAAACAGGGATCAGTTGTACCTCTACTATTTAACTACGTGCTTTCACATAATAGTGTCTGACCTCAGGTGAAATAAATTCTATCCATAACTTACAGAAAGAATTTAAAAAAAAAGACCTACGGAGAACGGAGAACGAAAGCAAATAGTAACAGAAATTCTAGAACTGTCATAATTTGCTTTGCAAACAGTAAACATCAAAATAATGTTGAGAATATGCTAAAGGGGCTTGCAAATATTGCAATGTTCGGAGTTTTTTTAAACTATGATTTAAGTTTTTCATCCCGAGCCTCGTGGAGTCTTGGATTAAATACAACTACGTAGTTGTATTTAATCCAAGGTGGAGTCGTGGTACAAAGACACGACCATTGACCAAGGCTTAAGAAAGTGTAGAACTAAAACAACTTAATCTTATTGTTCCACCCCCAAAAGCGCTCCCGCTAAATACGATATCAAATCATTATATAATCATGTGTTCTAAAACACGACCAAGGCTTAAGAAAGTGTAGAACTGGAACAACTTTATCTTTTTGTTCCACCCCCAAAAGCGCTACCGCTAAATACGATTTCATATCATTATCAAAGCATGTTTCTAAAACACGACCAAGGCTTAAGAAAGTGTAGATCTGTAGAATTGGAACAACTTTATCTAATTCTTCCACGCAGAAGCGTTACCGCTAAACACGATTTCAAATCAAAGCGTGTTTCTAAAACAATCGCCAAGCGTGTGTAATTCCGTCTCTAATTTTACTTTGTTGTCAACAAGTAAATGGTATAGGGGAGCGTCAAAGCATTGCGTAGACAGTACCCAAATTCATGCCATCCCAGCCCCAAAGAAGCTCTTAATCTCATAAAGAGACTAGAGTTACGCGATTGAATTCATTTTTCGCGAGAAATAACAATTAAAAATCACAGACCTGTTCTTCGCAGATGCAGTTGATCCCGTTGGCGATCCTATAAGAAGGGACGATCTTTCCGATGGTGCACCTTCAGCCGTTTCCAAAGTAGTCGCCTTCTGGGCAAAGACCGAGGACAAATCTGATAAGCCTTTGCGACTGACATCTGCAACCTGAAATTATTGAATAATACATTCAATTAAAGCTAAATTTGGCATAAAACTATATTTTGACTCCGATTTATTTAAACGAAGATTAAATTAATTTAATTATTTGAAGATTAAAGACGTACAAAAGTACGATTAGGCCTATCAGTAGTATCAGATCTAAGCCTTGGCTGACACTTATGTATGTTTGCTGATTATGTCTTTCAGAAGTGTCAGTTTTATAAACTTTAATCGTTATTAAAATCTAGGTAGCTTAATTAGGGTTATCTCACCGTTTTTAGTTAATAGTTCTCATTAAACAGTATTTAAAGTTAAAACTAGACTTAACGTGTCAGCGTTTCTTTCCTCACTTCATAAAACCTATTTCTAAAATTCTAAATGCAGATGGAGCCAATGACAAAAATTCAAAATGGCTACCAGTTTCCCCGTTTTTCAAAAAAAAAAGGCGGGAAATTTTTTTTGTTATTTTCTTTGTAGAAATTAATCGTTTCGTTTTCTTATTATTAATTATTTAAATCTAATCAAAATAACGAAATAACAAAATTTAACTTGACATTCTTAAAAAAATATCATTCCCAGACAACACATTACATCCTAGCAATAAAAACTAAATAAAAAAAAAATTAACAAAATGGACTTACTTTAGTTCCAATGGTGGTCACTTGACCCTGGATATCATTTATTAAAGTTCCATCCTTAACCTACAATCAATGGCAAAAGAAACGAAAAAAAGAATGCATGCAATAAACATGCAAAAAAATTAAGAAAAAAAAGAAATAAAATAATTTTAAATAAATACTTTTCATCTCAACATTAAAAGTACTTATAACAATATTGAACAAATACTACCTTAAAAATTTAAAATGAATCTCAACTTAATTTTAAAATTGGTTTAAAATTAATAATACTAATTACAATAACATGAAAAACTAAGATAGAAGTAATATTTAATTATAATATAAAAGTCTTACCTTTTCATTAACAGTTTCTGTAATTTCTACAACTTTCTGGGAAGCAATTGAACCCAATTTAACAGCCTGAAATGAAAATATTTTAAATAATTAAATTTAACACATTAATATTAACTTCAAAGAATTAAATTTAACACATTAATATTAATTTTAAGGAATTAAATTTAACACATTAATATTAATTTTAAGGAATTAAATTTAACACATTAATATTAATTTTAAGGAATTAAATTTAACACATTAATATTAATTTTAAGGAATTAAATTTAACACATTAATATTAATATTAAGGAATTAAATTTAACACATTAATATTAATATTAAGGAATTAAATTTAACACAATATTAATTTTAAGGAATTAAATTTAACACATTAATATTAATATTAAGGAATTAAATTTAACACACTAATATTAACATTAAATAATTAACTTTAACAAACTAATATTAACTTCAAAGAATTAACTTTAACAAACTAATATTAAATTCAAACAATTAACTTTAACAAACTAATATTAAAATTAAAAAGAAATGAGCTTACATTTTCACCAGCTTTTGAAGCTATTTTTGTTGCACCGGATGCAAAAAGTGAAAGACCCTATAAAGAAACAAATATCCAAATAAATAATTAAATAAATTAAGTACTTAATTAAATTATCTATCTTAAAAAAATAAATTCTTACTGATGAAAAAGAATTCCAAGCACCATCAAAAAACTCTTGAGAAGTACTACGTGGAGGGGCTTCCATGGTGTAACCAAAACCAGAGTATTTACCCCCTTGGTTTGGTGGAACTCCACTAAAAAAAAAATTAATTATTACCTTAATAACAATTATTAATTAATTAATAAAACAATTAAAATGTTTACTAAAAAAATTAAATCATTATATTAATGATAACTGACAATAATTAATAAAAGAATTAAAAATGTTTACTAAAAAAATTAAATTATTACCTTAATGACAATTATTAATTAAATTAATTAATAAAAGAATTAAAAATGTTTATTACAACTTACTCTGGTCTACTGGCATTTTCTTCTTGAACTCTGGAGAAGAATCCATCTCTCTGAGTTGAGATATACTCCTGATCTTGATAACTTTGATATCCTCCAGTTTGATAGGAATTATTTAAATTTTGATTGGTAGGATTAGGATTAGGATTATCGGTATAAGACTTTAAACTGGAACCAGAAGATGAAGATCTCAAATTTGTAGAAGAAGAAGAATTATTATATTTTGGAATGACATTAGCGGAATAATTTCTAGCGGAGGACGTTTCTTCTGACCAAGTTTCCCCTCTCGCTTCGGTAGCAATCTTAAGTTAAAATTAATAATTTTAATTAAGCCAGCCAAAACTAGGCTACAATTAAAATTATTATAATTAATACCTTGTCTCTATATAAAGCCGCGGCTTTAGTATTATATTTCTCAGTTAAAGTCATATTCGAATCCCAATCAGATTGAGACGCAAAAAACTCTTTGGCTTTACGATTTCCACCAGCTTTCATTTTTTCAAGCTCAACATCTTTCCATTTATCCATGGTAATGGACCGAACAAAACTAAGGTGTACCCCTAAACTACGATGTTTTCCCGAACATTCTAAACAAATCCATATGCCATAGGAAACACTGACCCACTGAGGATTCTGTCAAATATAAACTAATTGTTTTAGGCCTAATTTTATTGAGAAAAAAAAAAAACAACCCACAAACCCTGGACTAATTTAAATAATACTCACATGTCCACCACATTCAAAACACCGCTGAAAAAGTAGAACAACATGATTGTAATGAAATGCTTGATTTTGATGTAAAGAGTTATTTTTCTATGGTTTAAAATCACCTACCGTATTATCGTCTTTTGTCCGAAGTTCCTGCATTATTCGTCGTGTCCTTGGGCTTGCCATTTTTGACTGGTAATTGTTTAAATCAGAATGTATGTCTCTCAAAATACAAAGCTTTACAAGGAAAGAGGAAACAGGTACATAAATAGTATGTTTGGAATATTTAAAATCGAGTTAGGCTTAGCATTTACGCCTTAGGAATAATATAAACGATAAAAATGAAGAAATAAAACCAGCTAAACTTCTTTTGATTCATATGGTAAAGACATCAAGGAAAAACATTAAGGGGGGATTTGTATGAATGTAATTACAGGTTTTAAACCCTAAGCCTTGGCGATTGGATCATATGGAACCGAATTAATGGATTTATAGTGAAATAATCATTCTGATATTTTACATACTGGTTTTAATACATTACATACTATATTAATAAAATTAAATTAATAGTAAAACCTTACCCAATATGGAAAATAGTAAAGATTTCTGACTTAAAACGCGACTGAGCGGACCGCTTTAAAGCCCCACCAGACTTCTTACGTCAGTAACGTCACAGCCGGAAACGAATCAAACAATCAGATTATGGGCTGGGCTGTTGGGTGAATGTCACGTGACTCGCGCATAAGGTGGGAAATTTTAAATTCCTTAACCAACGTTGTTCAATTCGTGCAATGGCGGCCGATGTTAAGCCTACTTTTGTACAAAAGTAGGCTTAAGTGTTTTTCAAGCAAATTTCGCTGTATAAACGTAAGTTTATGATAAAATAGGCCTATTTATAGTAGTTTTAAAGTAAATTTCGCCAAGTTAACGTAGGGTTATGATAAAATAGGCCTAAATATAGTTTTGAATTAATTTTCGCCAAGTTAACCTAGGGTTATGATAAAATAGGCCTATTTATAGTAATTTTAAAGCAAATTTCGCCAAATAAACGTAAGTTTATGATAAAATAGGCCTATTTATAGTAGTTTTAAAGTAAATTTCGCCAAGTTAACGTCGGGTTATGATAAAATAGGCCTAAATATAGTTTTGAAGTAATTTTCGCCAACTAAAAGAGGGTTTACGCTATATATATAGTCGTAAATAAGCAAGTTATGGCGTTATATCATAAGCCGTAGTGGCCGTAGTGATAGGCTTATGGTTATATGTATTGAAAGAAATGTCTCTGTCATAAATTAAGATATTTTTATTTTAAAAATTACGACACGTTTTAATTGTCACAATATTATTGTAGCAAAGTACAAATGTTAGCCTTTTAATAAACTCGAATTGGAACCCGTCAGAAAACACTTGGGTTTTTAAGACGGAAGTATTTCCTGGAAGCTTTCGACATAAAGAAAAACAAAAATATACCTAACCAACCAACCAACCACAACAAAAAAACACCCAAAATATAAATTTACCACCAATACGCGAGAACATGGAATGTTTCAATTTTAATTTGTTTAAAGAATTAAATCTTGTAAAGGTCCACGAGACAAGGAGTGTTTCCAGATTGCTATATAAAAAGTTCAAGCCGAGAGTGGTTGAGAAACGGGCAAGACACCGTACAGATTCATGCCAGAGGCGTCCAATTGCGGCAAACCGGCCATTAACTCGACTTCGCTGATGTCAAACAAGCGAACTAGATCAGGCCATGTTGGTAGTTGTTGCAAAAAGACCCTGAAAATATAATTAATAAAACCTGTTAGCGCCAGATCAATTACATAACGTCTCTCCTCCGATAACAACAAACTTACAAAGTCTGATACGGAAGAATGAACTTCAAGGAAGGTTTCTGGAAGCCATTGAAGGTTGAGGCTGCCGCGATGGTATAGGCACCCATGTCTTTAAACGCGATCCATTCTCCAACTTGCATGTCAGGCAAGAAGACGCGGTCGATGATACGATCCATACTGTCACAGGTCGGACCCCAAAGGCTGCATTCGCGTTCTGGACGTCCATCTTCGATCAAAATAGGGGTGGCAGTAACTTCAGCGTGGTCAAATACAAGGCAGTTGAAAGAGCCATAAACTCCGTCGTTCAGATAGTACATAACCAAGCCTTCCTCTCCTTGCGGATTTTTGGCGGCTTCGGTCATAAGGCCATCACGCTTAGCGATGATGTTGGCGCAAAGAGTAAAGGCAGAGGCGACGAAATAACGTCCAGGTTCGGCAATGACCTCGACACCAGTTCCAACCGGGAAATAGCGATCCAAAGCGGAATTAACGATGTTGGCGACTTCTTCAATGTAACCGGAGGTGTTACTGTTTCCAGGGAAACCACCACCAATGTCCAACAAGTTCATGGCGAATCCAAGAGAAGCACCATAGTCAAACAAATCCCTGGCGTCAGCGATGGCGCGGGTGTACGATGTAAAGTCCCTGCAACCACTTCCAACGTGGAAACTGTTGAAGAAACACATTTGTTAACTTACTTGACTTCCAATCATCCAAATTTCGTTCCTAAACTCGTTCCAACTCTTACCTAACACCCACAACTTCAACACCCAAGGCTTTAGCAGCGTCTAGAAGCATGGGAGCATCCTGAGGTCGGCATCCGAATTTAATTCCCAAAGCGCATTGGGCACTGGCATCGTCAGCTCTAATACGAATGACCATTTTAGCATTGGGATGCAAAGCCTTCACTTTGTGGAGTTCAGCTTCATTGTCAAAGGTCATCATGTTAACACCGGCGTTGCTAGCGTGCTTGATGAAAGATCTAGTTTTGCAGGGGTTGGCATAGATGATGCGCGAGGCGTCAACTCCCAAGGATAGAACTGATTCTATCTCCCCTTTGCTAGCGCAATCGAACCCTGTTCCCAGGGCCGACAAGAGTTCCAAGATGATGGGACAGTCGTTGCATTTGACAGCTGGAAACATAAAGAAGAACAATAATAATTAATTAATATAAAGTCAATTAAAAGATAAATAACTTAAGATAAACAAAAGTGTTCAAGACTTACCGTAATAAGGATGAACACGTGGCATCTTGAGCTTCCATAGTTTGTATTTGTACACGATATCAGATAAGTCAATAACGTAAAATGGTTCCTCCTGATCCTTTTAAAGATAAGGAAGTAAAAGTGATTAGGATAAAAGTAGTTTTCTATGGTTTTCTCGTGATTGTTCTGGTAAGATTATGCGAACACTTGTAATAATGACTCAACATGTTTTGTATATATAGTACATATAGATACGTGGAGGATTCATACCACACCATTTACAACCGGAGGCCAGGGTACCATGAGGACAAAAAGCAGACGCGTTTCTGTCCCCCAGGTAGCTTGGTCCCCTGCTGTAAATGGCATGAATACTCCATATAAAAGTACTTCTCCATGTTTTCTCGGAATTGCTTTAGTAAGACTCTTCGAACACGTGTAACAATGACTCAACATAATGTTTTGTATAGATAGTATACACAGATGGAGGATTCATACCATTTACACCCGGAGGCCAGGCTAACTGGAGGACAAAATGCAGACGCGTTCTGTCCCCCTGGTAGCTTAGTCCCCTGCTGTAAATGGCATGAATACTCCATGTAGAAGTACTTAACTATGTTTCCTCAGAATTGTTTATGTAACATTCTTCGAACAATTGTAATAATGACTCATAGTGTTTTGTATATATAGTATACAGACATGGAGGATTCATACCATACCATTTACACACGGGGCCAAGCTACCTGGAGGACAAAGAGCGGACAGATTTCTTTCCTCTGGGTAGCAGGGTCCCCTGGTGTGAATGGTATGAATCCTCCATGTAAAAGTACTTTTCCATGTTTTCTCAGAATTGTTTTTTTGTAATAATAACTCAACATGAATGTTTTGTATAGATAGTTCACACACATGAAGGATTCATACAATTTACACCAGGAGGCCGGGCTACATGGAGGACAAAGAGCGGACAGGTTTTTGTCCTCCAGAAGTCCAGGTAGCCCAGTCCCCTGGTGTAAATGGTAGGAATACTCCATGTTGTTTTGGTAAGACTCTTCAAGCATGTGTAATAATGACTCAACATAATGTTTTGTATAAGAATAAAGTATATAATGTTTTGTATAAGAATAAAGTATATAATGTTTTGTATAAGAATAAAGTATATAATGTTTTGTATAAGAATAAAGTATATAATGTTTTGTATAAGAATAAAGTATATAATGTTTTGTATAAGAATAAAGTATATAATGTTTTGTATAAGAATAAAGTATATAATGTTTTGTATAAGAATAAAGTATATAATGTTTTGTATAAGAATAAAGTATAGACTTACTGGTTGGGAGGCAATCTCTTTTACAACATCTTCCACCTGTTTGTCAGTAGTAATTTCCAATGAAGGATTTCCGGAAGTTGGGATTCTCATGTTGAATAATTTAGTTGAATTCGGTAAATACGAGGAGCGGAAAATAAATATATCACTTAAAGAAATCGTCGAAAGGTTCCAGGAAATACCTAGAGTCTGAAGATTAAAATTAAATAATTAGAATTTTTGTGGTACTGGTTAAATACTTAAGAGAAAAATTTGGTTTTAAGAGATGAAAAAAACACTTACTCGGCTAACACCAGACTCAGTCTAGAGATCGGGAGATCAAATTAAGTTATGAGAAAATTATAGAGAGTTAAAGAATGACTCGTGACTAGAAATCCACTAGGTTTCTGGTCAGCTTGTTTCCCAAGGTGGTTTTCCTCCGCACTGTCGCACTACAAACGAAAGTGGTGCGTCCTCTGGGGCAGCAAGGAACTGTGTCCCCTGTAAAGATTCAAATAAAAAAAATGGTTTAATTAAAGGTTTAATTACTTTTTTACTCATATACTAAAGTTGACTTTAAATTACGCGATTTGAAGCCATTTATTCATTTATTTTAGAAGGTTTAAACGTATAAATTAATTATAACGCGAAGAGTTAAGTTAATTTATTCAAATTTTACTTCTCCATATGGAGACAGATATTAGAGCCGGAGGCGCGAAAGATACGTTTTTTTGCTACGCGTAAGGTTTTGGGCCGCGCTCATATTCTCATAATGGCAGATCGCCAATTTATTGTTAAGCCTCGGCTATGGTTTCGATCGCCCGTTTTATTAGTTTTCGCGACTAAATTTTGCACAGTTTTAACTATTTTAAGAGAAATTTTGATATTTACCTGATGGAAGGCTTCCCACCGGTTAATTCTCGAATCGTTTAAGGACGGAATGGTTAAATTTTGTTAAACAGCGGAAAAGAAAGCTGAGAGCCAGTTCGATAAGATTGTAGTGTCGTTTCAATGAAGACTGGCGGTTGAAGTGAAGGAATCGTGACGAAAACCGGTTGCTTTTATAAGAAACTCCGTATGGGGGTTTGCAGTGGAGCTCCCACCTTCCTGATTGGTCGGTGTTACAAACAGATTCGATCACACCGCCCTTTGATAAAAGCCGCGAGTATATTTTGCTATTACTACGTCAATATAAATTGAAATTAAAATTAATATCGAGTTGAATTTTAACGCAAAACCTATTTTAAATAAAATTAAGAGTCGAAACAAGAATTAATCGTTACTTTTAATTACCGATTAAATATTTTTCCATATTGCTTCAAGGACAGTTTCCCATGACGTCACTTATACCACTAAGCGCGGGAAAGTGGGATCGTCTCTGTCTCTAGAAGCAATTACGAAATTAGATATTTCCCGGGAACAATGAATGGAGATTAATTATAGGGTGGTAAGCTCGATTATTAGCCAATCAAATTCTTCGAATCAGGCAACGCGGTACTTTTAATCGCGTAACGTGATTGGTTTTACGCAATAATGTTAACTTTTGGCGCTCAAAGTCTACGGTTCAAAAATCTTGAAAGAAAACCAGTTCAAACGGGAACTTTTTTTTAATTATAATTCAAAGCAAGAACTGGTTTAAACTAAGTAATTAAGCAATTACACTTAAATTAACGATTCAAATCGTAGAAAATTAGTTTCTACTTATTATATTTGACAAGGAAACATTTATTATAGTTTTTGTTTACTTTTGTTTATAAATCACAAAATAAACAAGATAGGCCTGAGAACTTTTACCGATTATCACAAAAATGCTTGCAAAATTAACATAAGGGACTTTTGTTTTATTTGCTTTGTTCGGTATTTAAAGAATATCAAAGAGAAAATTAAACTAAAACCTTTTGAACTTCGGCACTTTATTTTTAGTTTTGTTCCTAAAAACAATTATTTGTGTAAAAAAACCCAACCTATTTAATTAAGCCAACTTAAAAGCAAACTCGTTTTAAAAGTCAAATCAAATTTCCACCATTTCAAAGTCGACCGCCAAAAACTAAAATAATTACATCCAAAATTAATACTTTAATTTCCCGCCTGTAATATGATACGCTATGGATCCAATCACCGAGGGTCACCTGACCAAATACCGGTTGAATCTAGTTGAAGAAGAAAATTTAGGTTTTAGGACCGGGTACTGTAAAATTTTCCTCAATATCACGTTCTTATTACGTTTGAAACGCAATCATTGGTTCGAGTGGTGTGACAAAAATTACGTCGATTGGTTGATTTATCGGCGATTTCTGGGCATGACACAACCGATAATTTGTGGAAGTGAGGGGGGAAAAGAGGCTTTCCTGGGAATCTTCGTGTTCGTGTAGACGCGAAGTAAAGATGAATGAATGAATTATAACATCTTCTTGGAGTAACTAAGTGAGGAGGTTTAGCGTGCTTCTAAAATTATAGAAACTACAGAATAGTATGCACTAAAGAGGCTAGAGAAATTTCTTTAACGGCGCTTCACAGGGTTGCCAGTAATTGGTTATTAGGGCATCTCCTGCAGGTTTGGAACTGAATTAACACTGAATCGAACCAGGCATAGATTAAATTTTAGAAGTAGGGATGGAGAACCGTTAGTATTTACTTCAGTCCGACTCATTACTCTGTTCTCCATTCATACTTCTAAAATCTATCTATCCCTGATCGAACAGAATTCAACAAGCTTTTCAGTCTGGTGTAGATAGCGGTTTGAATTGCACTCATAAATGACTGGCAACACTTGTTCTTACACAAGACGGTTTCAAAAGGGGAGGGGCCACAGTATCGTCTGCTTGATATAACGTTAAAACGGAACATTGATTGGGTATGTAGCCAACAAAGACGTTAGATAGGACTTCAAAGTTACCAGTCTTTATTGTTTAAAGCCAAATCTAAAGTCTTTGTTATCCACATAAATACCAATCAATATTTCCGTCTAAAGAAAACAATTAAGGTGGCCAAACACCAACTCTATTTTACACTCAACTTCTTAAAAAGGTCACTCTCACCAACCTACCTAACTCAAAAAGGGTACACTAAACCCTTCCTCAATAAATAGTTCCAAGATGAAGCTTGTATCAATATATCTTAGAGTTGATTATAGCTATTCATAATTCATTGGCAAAAAGCAAACATTTTAATCCCCCACTTTTATTATCAAAAGATAATTTTAAAGAGAGAGAATTATTTTAGGTATAATCGACTTTCAGAATACGTTATCAATAATCAAGTACTTCTAAATTGGGATTGGGTTCAGAACATACTTAATCTCATCCCCCTACCCTCTCCTCCCCTCTTGTGAATTTACAATCCTCGTTTCATAATATTATGGCGCCTAATTTGAAATAAAACAATATAATAAGTTATTAAAAAATGAGTCAGATTTATTATTAAAATAAAATCTACGTTCGTTTAACATCGTATCGACACTTTATTGAATATTTCCGTATCTATTTATACTACCAAAGGTAGGAAACTGCCGATACCGAGGTCAGTCACAATATACTCAATTAGGAAACGTGATTAAATTCCACATTCCAACGAGCTAGTATCTGATTATTTAAACTTAATTTACGTCATCACAATATCGAAGTCATAACCCAGGCCGGGCTTGAAGTAAACCCCGGAGGAACCATTTTTAGAACAAAGTGGGGTGATTTATTATAAGCTACCTCGTACTGGTTTTTCTGATTGATAAGTCTGCCATAAATTAAGGGTAATGATGTTCTTTGGGAAATCGATTTTGAGTCGAAAATGTATAACTTCTATCTCCATTTTGTTTGCCACAAGGGACACTGTTTTCGAGTTAAGATTGCATCCAGAGTATTTTAAGGATTTAATTATGAAACTGAAAGCGGGGATAGATTTAATTATAGAAGTAGGAATGGAGAACAGAGTAATGTGGGCGCGCGTAAAAGTCCCGGACCCCCTTCCACGGGAAGGGGGGGTATGAAAGAAGAGGCGGGTGGGTCATAGCAACGTAGGTAAAAAGGAATTACGTATTTTTCGCCGTCCCTGTCAGCAACGTCATAAAAACGTACTTTATGTGAGCCAATAAGATAATTTAAACTTTTCGTTACGTATTGGAGGGAGGGGCTCTATACTGGGCTATGAATCGGACTGAAGTAAGTACTAACCGTTCTCCATTCCTACTTCTATAATTAAATATATCCCTGGATCCCTGCTGAAAGACAATGATTTCTAATAAAACACTGAATCAAATCATAACTCAATTTGAAACAGTGTCCCTTGTGGCAAAATGTCAAGGTTAAGTTACATTTTCGACTCAAAATCCATTTCCCAAAGAACATCCCCCTTAATCTATGGCAGACTTATCTGAAACACCCTTTATACAGTAGATATATGTTGATTGAATAGGGTGACTTCTTTTTAAAATATTATGAATTTGTTTTATATACTTTTTAGGAGATATCACTTGCTTGGAGATATATCATATTGCGAAAATTGTCTAGAAAGTACAAGCAGACTTTAACCCTTCAAGGAGGAAATTTAGATCGCATTATTGAAAGAGAGAGAGAGAGAGAGAGAAAAAAAAACGCTGTTTCACGGTATTGATAATAAAATAACAATCCGGTTCGACACCGGTTCCTTAAATAAATTATTAGGGGTTTCAAGTAAATTTAGGAGTGAAGAAATTATTTAAAGGAATACAGTGTGGGTTCAAAGCAAGGGGACAATCATGGATGTACACGCTGTACCTTTGTTCTAAAGGAGTCATTATTATTAATTTATTATTCTTCATTTAATATTTCATTATTTGAAAAAGTTCGTAATTGAAACGCTACAGGTATGTCTGACAAAATTGTAAAGCTGACATACAGGGTGTTTTAATAAGACTGGTATAAATTAAGAGGGGATGTTCAGTTGGGAAATCGATTTTGGAGTCGAAAATGTAACTTCTATCTCCATCTTGACCTAAGGTCACCGTTTTCCACTTATGATTTGAGTGTTTTACCCATGACCCTCTTAATTAAATTAGCAATCGTTTCTTAACTAATTTTAAAGGGTCGTCCGTAAAATATTCCAATCTTAACTCGAAAACAGTGGCCGGGACGGCAAAAATATCATAGAAGTTACATTTTCGACTTAAAATCGCCCAAATTAGAGCGGACTTATCAGAAACACCCTGTATACAATAAAACCATGTTCATGTGTACTCTTAAAAACCTGTGTACTATACGACATAATGATTCAAAGGCAAACCATCTGTTGTTTTAAATCATAATTAAAGGGAACCCCAACCCTAATAGGAAAAAAACCATTTCTAGGGTACATTAAGTTCTCTATTTCAACAAAAAAGGTGCTCTTCCCTTAGCTGCATAAATTGTTTTGAAAAATGCTCGCGAGTAGTGTAATTTTAAAATGTAAGTGACATTTTTATGATTATAAAGACTATTCTGTCTAAACAGACGTCACTGCCGTATGCTGGAAAAGGAAGTTGAAAAAAAAAAAGAAAAAAAAAGGGTTAAAACAAGTCGTAACTCAATCAGCGATTTACGTAAAAGAAAAACCAGATCAGCAACAAAAGAAAGAAAAAAACCTGGCTTCAAAACTTGATTAATGATTTAACTTCCCGTTAAAAATAAGCCTATTTCACGCGGAAAAGTCATCGGACGCGTTCAGAACTTCAGAGCACGCGCTCAACACAACCGAGACACACACACACAATCTTCCTCCAATCACAATAAAGCGCGCCAATTTTCTTATTACTCTCAGTCTTTCCCGCCATTCGTACGTACCCACGCTTTCTTCCACAACAAAAGAATTAGCGCGGGAAAAACTGTATTAACACACAAGTTATCCATGGAACGTTGCAAAGCGGGTACATAATGACTGATTGTAACAGAGGAGGGCCAAAAAACACCCCAAAATAATGGTTCTGCTGGTTCACTCAACCAAGGAAGGAAGGAAGAATCGATGTTCCCCTTTCACGAAAAAGCTTCAAACGTTGATAAAAGCTAAGCTATTTTTACCCTAACGCAGCAGACAGGCCCGGACAAGAACACCACTCTTTACTAGATTGTACCAGTTCAAACCGGTTACCAAGAGAACCAGCGATTGTCCCCTGGTTGGGTTCATGGCTTCTTTTGACCCTCTCTCTCACTCTTCTTTAGATTTGAAGGAAGCCCCCCTTGAGAGTTTTATAAAATTGACTATAAATTTTCATTCCATCTTCTCTACCTTTAATGCATGATGATGACTCAGATAACCTTCCCCCCCCCCCCAAAAAAATACCTTCAACATAAAGCCATTTGCAAACGTGTCCGGACATGCCTAGCTACCTACCACCGCGAAGAAAATTCTTTCAATCCTATATGGTTTAACATTATATTCGACTAGGTGATAGGTGGTAAACAAAGTCACTGTCAGAAATGTAAGGCCGAGGTCCAGAGAAAACTAGTAAAGAGTTCAAGTCACTCAGTTCAACCGAAACTCTACTGGGTATTCTGTTGATATATACATAGTTTACAGATTAGGAGATTCATACCATTTACACAGGGAGGTCAAGGCTTCAGGTGTTACACTAATAGAGGCCTGACTTTCTGGTGCAGGTTAAAGCCAGGCCTCCTTGTGTAAATGGTATGAATCCTCCTAGTCTGTAAACTATCTATAGAACCGATTGCCACAAAACCCGAAAAAAGGGTTCAAACTTAGCTAAGACATTCCTAAAATAAACCTTCCTCAATTTTATCCTTTAAACAGAAACTTCACGCATTTAGTTACTTGAAAAGATTTCTAAATCTCTCAATCAGTTCAGTATATATGTAACCCTCATGATATTACGTCAAGAAAAAATTCCTCCCAAGTCTAGCGCTAAAATATCCATAAATTAGTTAACTCGTAAGTTACATACTAACAATAAGTATGTCACTTTCCATTTGCCGTATAGAATGGTACTGAGAGGGGAGGAGCTACCGGGACGTGACGTCAATATTCATAGTCTCAATTGTATGCCCTGAGCTGACGACTTCCAACAGAGAGTTTTCAGATGGGATAGTAGTACGTCACACCCTCCCAGTTCTGTTAGTCATATTGGGTGGTCTCAAACTCATTCCTGCTTTAAACCCAACAATATGGCAGCCTAAATATGGTCGCCAAAAACCGAGGTAAAAGATAAGAGGGTGTGACGTCACTAAAAAAAATTGCAAAATGTGTTCCCGAAGAACTTTTTCAACGCCATATACTCTACTAAAGTTTTGACAAATTAAATTTTTGTTGGAAAAACAGTATTGAGGGTCATACTTATTATTGTAAAGTTACTATTCTTACAACATTCTAAATACTTGGAATTTGGAAAACTCCCCTTACTCTCGTTCTTGTACCCTCGGGGGGTTTCTAGACTGACTTACGTCACCGTCAGGGTGGCGTGGTATGATCGACCCTAAACTCTAAGCTTACGTGTCTAAGGGTAAATGAATGGCTATAGCTAAGTGAATAATATTTTAGAATTTAAGGGGCAAACATTCTTGGAAAAAAAAAAAAAATACAGTAACAAGTCTTTTAGGGGGTGTGGTTTTAATTTTATATGAAATTATAAAAGTGACGTAAAGTTACGCGCTTTGCCTTCCATAACCAAGAAGCACGTGGTTAAGGAGTGCATCAAGAAACTAAAATTCATGAATAAATATAAAATAATTTGACCTTGGTCCTGCGCTGATTGTAATTCAAAACTGAAACCGCAATTTATGAATCGATTAATATTTTAACGATGTTTCAGATTGCAACTATTATAATTATACGGCATTTTTCTTCGTTTCAATGTGGTTTCAGTCTATTGAGACCTTACAAAAATACCTGATACCATAAGTTTATAAGATATGTACCATAAGTATGGCACTTTCCATACTTCGTAATACTAGAGACTTACAGCTCGAGCTAGTTCGAGAACGACAAGCGAGAATTGACTATATACACATCTTCCTGTTTAGTCTTTAATAAGCCTTCTCGAGAATCTATAACGTTTCATCTACGTCACTTCATAACAATCTCTCAATAACCAGTAACAAACTTATGGAACATATCTTATGAACTTATGCGGAAACCAAGAACTGTATACTGAACGACATTTGTTGAAGTCGACATTGATCTGAAGAGCGAATTAGTACTTGTAACCACGGGGTTTTTCTTAAAATTGGATTAGGCCTAACCAATGATGATATTGGAAACCTTGAGAACAGTTCTTCTGTTTAATTCACTAGCTCTCACGCAAGGTTATCCTTACTGTTTCTTGTATATTATGTTTTAAACTTCAAGCAAATTATGCTAAGAGTGTTTTACCAACTGCCTTCTAAAATTTTAAGTTATTGTACCCTCTAAAAATATTAAAAATAGCTTATCCACCCTTATAGATATCAAAGCAAAGGATTTAAAACAAAATCACGAGAAAACCTTTTTTGTTAAAATTATCACAAAGGTGCATCTGAGTCAATCTGCTGATGATATCGAGTTTTTCAACGACAAAGAGAGTTTAAAGTCTCACTCTCCAGAAGAGAGATCTTTCATAACTATAACTACACACCTGTTTCTAACGGGATGTGAACAAAAAATCGATATATTTATTCCCAGGGATTTTAAAACCCCAGATTTCTAGGAAAAGGTAGAAGCTCAAGATGACAAGTTAAAAAAAACCCAAGGTTTTTCTTTCTTTTTGCATGAAACCAATTCTGTTGTATGTATTACTGACCTACGCGATGACCTTAACTTACATAACCCCAAACACAGCTGTACATTACAGCGATGTAATTAGGCTTAGCTACTTAATGAAGGTCGCTGGTTTAATTATATTTGCAAATGAGAAATGAAATTGGGGCTGATAATGAGACATCTGTATGAAAGTTTCCCGGGCAATTCCTTTCTATAAACGAAAGACCTCAGGAGTCTCAGGTACAAATATTCAAATAAAAAACCAAGGCTTAATACTCCAGACAGTATGGTACTTGCATTAAATACTGGGCTCGATGTCTGTGATTTCAACCTTGCAAGATTCTATTTCCCGCCAAATTTAATTTAGCTCTGGAGGATAATTGTTTTACACGAAATTAGGTCAGATATTAGGTTTGGCTGGCTACCTAACAAGTGGGCTTAAGACAGTTACACGTACGGGGGAAACCGGGGATTATATCTCAAAGGATTTCAATTGGCCTTATTCCTGATCAACGCCACCGAGGCGTAGCGGCGACTTTTGGAACTATAATAATACGGTAGCCAATTACAGGTGACGGTGGAGTCGATGGACTCTGTTATTTTCTATGTTTTGTTGATCTTTCTGAATCATGTGAATAGCCAAGGCTTAACAAGCGATATGATTTCAAATGTATTAAATGTTGATTTTACCTTTATTATTCTGTCTAATATTATGAAATAAGACTTTCGGAGTAAGTTTTCATTCGATTTTGGTCTATTGAGATTATTAGGTTAATAATAATTAGTTAAAACATGTTTTTTGAAGTTGAAGCGGTAATAATCAAAACATAGAAAATAACATCTCCATCAGAGTACATCGACTGCAGCGCCACCTGTAATTGGCTACCGTATTATTATAGTTCCAAATGTCGCCGCTACGCCTCGGTGGCGTTGATCAGGAATAAGGCCAATTACGGGAAACTTGAGAAAAACCTCGAAAAAGATAGGCCATGCAGTCACGTGGCATCCACGTTTATATTGAAGTCAAATTTCCCGCCCTTTTTGCTATGACACTAACTTAGCCGAAAGGTACGTGAAACTTTGTTAAAGTTGGCAGCTTTTTCGGTACGTCTGGTGTAGCTACGCTACCCTGGTTCAGTTCTTCCAATAAAATTCTATAACCTTTAGAAGCCAAAGATTGTAGGGTCTAAAAAGCGGTTATCCTTGAAGCCATGACCTTACACTTAAAACCTTTCTTTTTTTTTTATCAATCTCAGGGTTATATTAGGCAATATCTTTTTTGAAACAAGTCGGAAATAGAAATTGGGGGAGCCACATTGCAGGGCTTAGCATACTCTAAGCCTAATTCTAGGCTTAAGTTTGTTTCGTTTCGTAAAATGTCCTTGTAAATGTCATTTAACGCAAGCTAAGTCATATGAAAGATAGCTACAGTTATAGATTACATTGAAGTTCAGCGTCTGTGGACCTCTCCTTATCTCGAAAAAAAATGCTTTATAAATATGTATTCCACCATAATTTCACAATGTGATCACGATTCACAAAGAAAGAAAAGAGCACGTTTTCGTTTTTAAATTGATAAACTTTGCACCCTTTTCAGTGATGATGCAGTTCAGATATCTATGGTAGACCTAGCTCTCGAGTTTACAACTTTACTCCCAACAGTACGGTGACCTACTATCGCTAAGCCTAATTCACAGTTAGGCCTAAAACGTTTTGATTAATACGCTCTTTGTGTAATGATTAATTTTAGAAACTTGGGGTGTACCGAGGGTGAAATATACGTCGTTAAAATTTTCAAGGTTTGATGCGCTTGTGTAGTTCTGCACTGATTGGTTTTATCTTTTATCTCAATCGCTTCGCCTTTTCCGTCGTCCTTTCGCTGTTTGAAATTTTACCTTTACCTTGTTTTAATTTGACACTTCACACATTTAAGGTAGTGACATCTATCTGTAAAAGCCTAAAGCTCTTTTGCAATTAAATTTAAGTTTTAATATTGCATGTGTCGCAATTAAAATTGATTTAAATAATTGAGTTTGGATTTTTAAAAATAATTTTATCCTTCAATTTTTAGGGGGAAACTATATAAACTTACTCTAAGATGGCGGTGTTAATGTCCTCCAAAAATTTGAACAAATATGCTAAGTATCGTGATGAAAGTAGTGGGTTAATTAGTTAAAGCAAAAGCGGATTATGCTTCACACATAAAGTACGTAAGTCCCATTTTTCCATAGCTTTGGCCATGGATTTCATGATATTCCCGAAGTAAAAACTAAGCAGACGAACAAAAAAGCTTTTAACCAATCATGAGCCCCCTAATCGTAGATAACCTCTTTAATGCCAGACCAATCGGCGACGGCTATTACTATTTTCTTGAATGGGAACTCGACTCGACCTCGCCGTCGACATAACCGGGAAGCCCGGAATGCGAATTTCGGTAGTCGTTATAAAATATTTAACGTTTTAAAGCTAAAGTTTCGAAATTTTTCGAGACATTTAATAAGTCTTCAACTAAATATTATAAGATTTTCATTAAATTTCAACAGAAAAATAGATCTGCGAATAAAATTAGACACGAAAACTACACTAAGCCTTGGCTAGATATCAGCGGCTGAGGCCGAGCGGCGCATCTCGAGCCGCCGTCGGCCGGGCTTGCCGTAACGGCGAGAACAGAAAAATACCTCGTTAAAAAACAGATACACGGCGTCTTAAATAGTCCAAGCAAAAGCTACCCAGATTTATAAGATTTTCTTTAAATTTCAACTGAAAAATAGCTCTGCAAATAAAATTAAGCACGAAAACTACACTAAGCCTTGGCTAGATATCAGCGGCTGAGGCCGAGCGGCGCATCTCGAGCCGCCGGCGGCCGGACTTGCCGTAACGGCGAGAACAGAAAAATACCTCGTTAAAAAACAGATACACGGCGTCTTAAATACTCCAAGCAAAAGCTACCCAGATTAAAAGATTTTCGTGCTTTACTCCCAAATAATCTTTCGTATTGGGAATAGTTTTAACTAAAGAATATTTCAGACACTCTACTCAATATTTATACTAGTTCCCTAATTTCAACAGAAAAATAGCTATGCGAATAATAATAGACCCTAAAACTACACTAGGCCTTGTCTAGGTAACAGCGGTATGGTGCCGGTATCCCGATTCCCGAGCCGCCGGCGGCTGAGCTCGCCGTAACCGCGAGAACAGAAAACATTCATCGTAAAAAACAGATGCATGGCGTCTTAAATAGTCCAAGCAAAAGCTACCCAGATTGATAACATTTTAACGCCTTACTCCCAAATAATCTTTGGTATTGTGAATAGTTTTATCTAAAGAATATTTTAGACACCCTACTCAGTCTTTATAGTAGTTCCCCAATTTATGTACCTGGTAAATCGGTTCTTAAGGCGGAAGGATCGGATGGATCCGAAAGAGCCGCGTTACTGAACTATTTCCCTCCGCGTAAGGGGAGGTTCTTTCCTAGGAGCTTAGAGAATATCGTGTAGCTCCCCCAGGCACATGTTACGTACTTCATGTGTAAAGCCTAATCGGCTTCTGGTTAAAGATAGATTGGCTATAAACTATAACTCCAAATGTTTTGGCGGGAATTTCCCCTCCCATAAAAGTTAATTTTTCACAAAGACGTCTGAGTAAACTTCCCCCAAATTCTGATCAAATATGCTCTAAACTATAATAAATACAGTGGCAAGAGTAATAACCGCATCAGATCATTAGTGTAGTTATAATTAATTATTTTTAAGCAAAGTTTTCCTGCCGCTATATGAGAGGGAAAGTTACGTGAACTTACATCACGAATACAAGTTAACTTTTCCCGCTTTCTGTCTATACTATCCAAGCGCCATCTACATTAACAAAATAACATAACTCACATAAATAAAACTTCATTTAAACTTAAAATAAAATATATATCAACAAACAATAAAATAAACTAAAACTATTCATTAAAGAAATTAAATTAATTTTAAATGTAATATTAAACATAATTACGATCAATTTAAACCCCCCACCTAGTGTTGGAAACATTTAATAGGTCATAAAAACGGTATGGGGGGGGTAAATGGGGGATGGATATAAAACCATCGGATAAAGTCAAAATTTGATAAGCCCAATCAACTTAATTAAGAATTCAGTTTTCGAACAGTTTTGGCCCTCATAGTTTAAAAAAGAATTACTGATATGAAACTACTGATAAGGTGGGTCTCTAAACGTCCCTGAGTCGCAGTAATTAAATCCGGTTGGATCTGGTTAAGACTGGGCGTTTGGCAAAAATTTTAATGGAATTTTTCCTTTAATCTATGTCAACCTCGAGGCTGCTATCCAGGTTGGGAACGCAAAAAAATTAAACCTATCTTTGAACAGGTATAAAAAAAAAGGTTTAAAATTGAAAATGTCGGTTTTAACCAGTTGGGAAATAACTAAAAAAAATACAAATTTGGAAATATACTAGTAACTTAGAAGGGCGTCAAGATAAGGTAATTTATAACCCAAATTTGAAATAACATTTCGCTGCATAGGTGGGGACCAATAATTTCAAGTTTTAGTGGTATAATAAAATTGAATAGCAATTAAACATACAGTTAAACATGTTTTTAAAAACACGACATGTATAATAACGTGAATTTAATTAAAAAGTTTTAAGAAATGAATGACTTTCAGTCTTTCTTTCTTAATTTAATGGTAATTAATTTTACTAATTACCAGGTTGTGAGCTCCAAAAATAATAAAAATTATTGGTAATTAACGTAAAAATATTACGGTCTGTTATATAATAATTTCGGAATTTCGTCATAAATGAATTATTTTATTAAGAGGTTCTTGATCTTTTTGAAAATGACCGATAAAAGAATTTCTTCAATCTTCATACTATTTTCGTATCAATTATTATCTGTGAAGGTCAAAGGTTAAATGTACTTGAAACAAATAGCTTCTTTTATCAGATCACCAAAATTAAAAAGTACTAGTAAGTTAAGCCTAGTCTAAAAATTTAGGCTTAGCGTGATAAACACAAGTTAAGCCTAGGTTAAAATGAAACTCCATCAACACGAGGTGATTAAAAAAATTAAACGGTACTAATTAAGCCTAGTCTGAAAATTTAGTCTTAGTTGTGATACACACTAGTTAAGCCTAGGCTAAAATAAAACCTTCCATCGATACGATACAACGTGATTAAAAATTAGAAATAGAAATGAATCATGAAAAAATAAATGGTAATAAATCTTCCACACAAATTTCCTGACATTTCCCGGGGACTCTATAACGTGGAAGGAAAGAATAAAATGCAGATTCCTTGACTTCCCCTACAACTGAAGTCTGAAGAGGTTTGAAAAACAAAAAGGCGGGGAAAACTGAAACCCAAAATGAATTCTTCACGTGAACAATATCAGGTAATAGGCTCCAACGAAAAAGGGTTGGGGTGAGGAGAAAGAAGAAGAAGAAGAAGAAACGGGATAGAGAGAAAGGAGCCAAAATATTTATCTCCCGCGCATTTTTTTACGACCACGAGCGCGACACGGGGGCCCGAGCATAAAGAGTTTTCCATTGGATGACACGCCTCTCATTCGGCTATTTCCGGATGAGATCGGAGTATGATCGGGCGAGAGATGCGTTAAAGAACGAAGAAGACTGAGAAGATACGCTGCTGCACGTGATTTCGGCGTGAATCCCCGTGGTGGTTTGTGTGCCGTTGAGTTACGTCATCCCCTTCCAGTCAGCTGTAAACATTCGGCTCGGCTGCGGCGGCCTAGAGTTCACTCAACGAAAAAGCCTTCGCCTACCCCCGTACCCCGTCTTCAAGAGAGAGTTTATAAAATCCTAACAATAATATTGAGTAGATGCTTTCAGAAGCTGTAGGCTAAAAACGCAAAAGAATTCATCTCTTATAGAGGGTTACATAAAACAGGCATAAACTCCGGCAAAAAAGCGCCAAAATCCCATTAAAATTGGCGCCAAATATTTTAAAAACCTCAGCGATAAATAAATTACGGTTGAATTACTCGTATAATATGAATAAATTCATGAAACTTAAAAGCTTATTTTTACAAAAATTAAAAAAAAAACCCAACCCTTAAATCTGGAAAACGCGCCAAAATAACCAAAAATTGGGCGCCAATTTTTTTACAAGGGAGTTGGGGAGGTCAGTTTGTCTTACAACATTCATCAACTCTCACGTCAATTAAGACATGGACAAGCAGTACTTAAATCAAGTAAAAGACTAAAATAAGGAGCCATAATGATATAGAAACCGAGTTCACATGTTGAGAAGGTCTATTTTCATGTGCAATATGCCTTAATTCGTGATCCATAGTCTAACGTTACGCCTTGGAAACATTTTTCGTCATCTCTCTTTTATCAGCCGGTCTATATTTACAATTTTTATATAATACCATACCGAGTTTTCGAATATACTTTCTATGGATTGGTATAAAAAAAGTCTCATTTCATTTTCAGAAATTTAGGCTTAACATTTTTGATAAGATATAATATAAGTCATAGATTCCGACACACACACTACAAAAAGCGTAAGAAAATAAAATTAGGGTGGGATTCCTACAGTTATAACCTAATTCGCTGCTTTATGTCTCGACTCTCGAGGAGGTTGCGAAATTAGGCTTAAATATTGTTTAAACTCTATCAATAAGGAGGGAGAGGAGGATGAGGTTAAGGATTGAAAGATATACAGCTAAACAATTTACGATTATGTTTTGTCATTATCCCAAGGCAGTCTGGTAGACCAAAGAAAAACAAGATTGTTATTGTCAATTTTAGAGAGGCTGATTTTGTCAACAGAAAAGCTTAATTTCGATGAGAATATTTATAAATTTTAAGAAATGAATTGAATCATATGTTCCTAGTCTACACGTTTGCGGTTGGGGGGCCATGTATTACACTTAAGCCTAATTTTCAGAACCACGTTATCTCATTACGTCAAAGATGCATTTCATCTACCAGGGTTCATGGCCGGATTAAAGGGGGGGGCGAGGGGGCATTGGCCCCCCGGGGTGCAAGTCTTGTTGGGGGCGCTTTGAGTTAAACTATTCCCCCTCAGCAACATTTGCTGTTCCTTTCTTAAGGGGGCGCTTACTATCTCGGCCTAACCATAGGCTATGATGCGCGTGATCGAGAGGGCTATAGCCTAACATTCGGTTTTGTGGTTGTGGGGTCACGTATCCGAGTTAAGCCTAATGTTCAGAACCACGTCATCCATCTCATTACGTCAAAGATGGATTTCAGCTAAGCCTATAACATTCATTAACTACATCATACATATTCCATTAAGTCACAAATCTTATTCCATTTGTATTCGCTTCCGATCCATTTAGGCTTAGTAACAAAAATATATATCCAGTACCCGGTGTGACGTCAATTAAGATTTCAGTACGTCCTGTTTATTCGGAAAAATATCACGTGGGTGAAAGCTGGGAAATCTTCCGCTTGTATATGTTAATATACGAATTAATTTTACAACTGCAGGAAAAGGGGTGTGACGTCAAATAATAGCTGGAGAGAAGAAGAGGGAAATCATAACTTCTTATTTTTCTTGGAAATTAAACAAAATGAATCAAGCTGCATCCAGCTTGTTGTATCCCTTTCCATTTTAGTTGCCAGGCAAAAGGGTTATTTTAGAGTTTGACATATTCACTTCTCATAATAACATATACTATATAAGTAGCGCTTTTCGAGATAAGCAGCTTGAGAAAATGACAAAATATTTAAAATGGGAATTCTCAAATTTTGATTCAATAGCCACAGTCCTTCAGCACCTCGGGAAATTTACCAATTTTTTGAAAATTGAATTATTAATTTCCCTGATAAATATTTACAATCTCTGAGCGGATTAGAGCGAAACCCTTACTGTAATAACTATAATAAACTTTGTCATATCCTACTTGGATATTCAACAAAATTTAAATTAATTTAAGCAAATTTTCCTGAACATTAACTCTTTCAAAACTTTTAAGTCTGGACAGGAAATTCCCAGATACCGTAATTTTCCCCCAATTAACTTTAAAAAACTTGCAAAAATTATAATTTTTCCTCGTCTATAACACGAATGTTTATATTATTTCAACCTTTGTTTTTTCATATATAGAAAATAACACGTTGTTTATTAGTATTGAAGAATCTTCACAAGGTTATTATGCTGGGGAAAAAAGGCGGGAAAACGTTATGTATTCCCCCTTTTATACATTGGCAACACGCTTCCAAATTTAGCCATGAGATTATATAGAAAATTTGGCCTCGCTTCTGAACCTAGATTTCAAGTTTGACCTAGTTCTACAGGCCACCGAGCTAAAACGTTAAAGAGGAATCCTTTAAGGATTACAAAAGGGTCACGTAATCAAATTGAAAGAAAGAAAGAATGTGGCTAACGAAAGAAAACACCTATTTGGTACCCTAATTAATAAATATGGGAAAAATATTATTAGCCAAAAACATCAATTGAAAATTTAAATTTAACGAGGGAACGTTAGTTTCTTTAAGTTTATAATACATCGCGGTGTGTTGTGCGACCTAGCGCAATAAGTTTCGTTCGTTACGCGCCTCTTTCAGCCGAGCCCCACGCGCTCTCATCTAATAGCGCGCGGTTTACTCATGCGTCTGTCACTCTGTACGCACGTGCTCTCAACCCGCGACCAGCTACGACATCACGCCGGTTGCACGTGTATCCCTCCCTCCTATTGGCTGAGAGCGACGAGCCCACGAGCTCTCTCTCTTTATCTACTGGATAAACACTGTTACCAGCCCATGAGACGGTGAAGTATACGTCACTTCCGGAATAATGCAAACAATTTGGGTGTGAAACGTCGAAAGGGGGCTGGAAATAGTAAAGCTTTTCCCGAGAATCCCGCGTCAAATGAACTCGGATAGAGATTCTTGACGGTTGAACAGAATTCAAGCTCATACTCTCAATAATATCGTGTGTTGCTTAAGAAGTTATAAGCAAAGATTAATTGAAAAAGTTTTCCATTATTAATTAATAACTAAATTTAAAAAAAATTGGCCATTAATTATGGCACCTAGAAGAGATGGTGATATATTGAATACACCTTATTCTCCACCTTATCAATATTCCGTAAGTATATTTAAATAATTAATAATTATTGTAGTACGGAAATTAAATATTGTATAAATTAAAATCTTCATTCATAATTTCAAAGTTTAAAAATATTTGTTATTCTAAACAAAGTTTAATTTAATTGAAGTAATTTTACGGACGTTTAAATATTAAATTTAAAATAAAAAACATCGATTAATAATTTCAAAGTTCAAAATTTTCTTATTCTAAACTAAATAAAAAATTCCCCGATGGTTTTCCGAAATAATGGTGCGGTTTTTTGGATTATTTATCAACAAAAGGGTTTAAAGAGATAAGAACGTGATCATCACGTGCACGTAGAAACTTCTCTGGTTCGAGCTTAGCAATCAAGATTATAAACACAAGCCAGAGACAAAGTTAGCAATGAGATAAAAATAGTATAAAACCCGAAAAACTTTTCCATCGTCCAAGAAAAGGGAGGGGAATAGAGATAAAAGATAAAACATAGTTAATACCTGATGATAATAAAAGAGTTAAAAGTTTTTTATATAGTTATTAGAGCAGAACGCGATGGGTATATGCAAATAAATGAACTAATTTAATACAATTATTTTCTTTGTTTCTGTTTTTTAGGATCGTTGCGATTTTGATGCAGCTGAACTCTTACTAAACATTGGTAGAACAGCGAAAACAAGCGGACCAATGGCCATTAAAGATACATGCGACGTCATAAAGAGAAAGTCCCCTTACCCTTGCATGTCCCCGCCCCATTCTTCGGAGGATGAATTGGAAGATATCCAAAGAACCAAAATAAGGCGAACCGAAACGGATCTGGCCAAGGTAATTGGGATTATATTTAACACCATTCACCCCAAATAAGCCAAAGCTACCCAAGGTGTTTTTTCGCGATTGCGAAAATCCTGGTCTTTCAACTAGTTTATCATTGTCCCCATCGAGGTCTTTAAAAACGTTATCTCTTATCTTTACAGCCACTTCTGTCCACGACTCCGCCTACCACCCCTGTCCCGACGTCCCACCCAACGTCGGTTGCCGTTTCCGTTATAGTCAGAGCGCCCAAGTCAATACAAAATCAGGATTACAAAGAAGTACCCGCCAGACATCAAAACAGAACCACCACCACGTCGAAACCATTAGCGACGACGACGACGCAAATTCAACCCAATTCACCCACTACGACAAACCATACGCCAATGTCGAATTCAACAGTATCTAACCACGCCCCCACGCAAAAAGTGGGAGGAGTCATTGCTCCCACCAAGAAACACTTGACGTCTATCGCACCCAAGACCACGCCCCCTACAGTGATCCCTATTCTACCTTGTTCCAGTATCCAGGCCAGAAGCCGAACACTTTTTTGGGCCCCAGTCTCAACAGGAACGACTGGTACCATGGTCAACAACGCGTCAACGACGACGTTATTGACGCCCATCAGCCCTCAACCTCCGCGAGGCGCTGCTTCGAATAATGGAGGATCCAGCCCTCAAAATTACGTGCAACTGGTCCTGGCCTCGCCCACGCAAATGGACACTTTGGAACTGCTGGGAGGCGTGTCTGAATCGAGATCCTGCCCCATTTTAACGCCAACCCCTTTCATCTTCGCAACCGCCCCCACTACAACGGCAAATGGGGCTTCCACTTTTCAAGGAACAACGGCCGCGGGAAACAAAATGGCGGACGCTGCTCAAGATAACAGGCGTCGAGCTTACCATTGTGATTTTGCGGACTGCAAGAAAACTTATTTCAAGAGTTCGCACTTGAAGGCTCATTACAGAACTCATACTGGTACGTATTTAAACTAAAACAACATCCCCCATCCTTAAGCCTTTCACCAATCACCACATGGACTCGAGCTAAGCCTATTTTGGCCTATTTTTTTATTTTTTTTTTATTTCCTAAATGGAACGAGGTCATCTACCTTACAGATTTTAGGCTTAGCGCATTTACCAAGGTTATTTTAGCCTAACTTACAAAACGGGGTCATCCACCATGCATGTTCCAGATGGACATAATGTAGGCTTAGCTTAATTGTTAAGGGAGGGTCCTTCCTTTGTTTCCCAAACCCTTTTAATTATATTTAATCTAATTATTTCTTTTCTTTTTAATTATTTTTCAGGTGAAAAACCATTTGTTTGTACCTGGGAAAACTGCAATCGCAAATTTTCGCGTTCGGACGAACTTTCACGTCATAAGAGAACTCATACCGGAGAAAAGAAATTTGTTTGCTCAGTTTGCGATCGACGTTTCATGAGAAGTGACCATTTGGCCAAACATTCTAAGAGACACGCCCCTACTGGACGACGTCATTCAGTGACGTCATGGACTGGTGCCACTCATACTGTGGTTCGCGAATATGTGGCCAATGGTGACGCGAAAACGAGTCAGGCGGCACCCACGCTTCATATCTTACTTCCGGCACCCACAGCTTAGAGAAAAGAACTCTTTATCGACCTTGTATTATAAAAAAATTGTAATTACGTTTTTTTTTCTCTCCTCCTCAGGAAATTGTTTTTTTTTTTTCCCATAAACTATAAAAATAACTTAATAAATAATAACTTTTTATAATTAAGTGTAAAGGTGAATAAGAGGACATTTTTTTTGTAAATTCCGTATAATCCATATTGGGTTGAAAAAAATTTTTTTTTTTTTTATTTTGGTGAATTTTTAATTTTTCGGAAAAAAATATTAAATTTTTTTCGGAAAATTAATTTTATATAAACGAGATTTTTTTTTAAATAAAAAAAAATATTAATCAATCGCAAAGTACTAATAATAATATTCAAGTTCAAATTTTTTAAATAAATAAATAAATAAATAATTAAAAGCAACCTGTCTGTGATTTTACGGAGTTTAAAAAACTTTTTTAACACGCTCAAAATTTTAAAATTAAAATTAAAAAAAAATTGTAGATTGGTAGTTTTTCTTTCGAAATATTATAAAATTGTAACATGAAAAGAAAAAGAAAAAAAAAGAATCATTTCAATGTTTACTTATTGATAATACTATACGATTACTGAATGATGAAAAACTCCAGAAATGTATTTATTTTTTAAAAGTATAGATTAGCTGAAATATTGTAAATACGGGTTACGTTTATTACATTTTATTATAAAAAAAATTATATCTATAATGATAACAAGAAATTTGCGGTGTGGTTTTTCTCCTATCCCTTATCTTAAGCCTATTTTACAGCTCAATCCTTCGTCTATGATACCCCATTTTGACTTTAGGTGTGAAACTTGGTCGCAGCCGAACAAACTCTCGAGGATACCATCATGGTGCAAAATAAATCCTCAATATGAGCTTGAAGGAGAGAGAGGGATGGAGTCGTATCTCCATACTTATAACAAGAGCAACTAGCCTCTGTACCCCCATCTACCTAAGGAAGTCATCCAAGGCTTCCAAGCATCCTCAGTGTGTCGGTACGGAAACGTAAAGGACGCCCCCCTGTGTCTTCAAACAGAATGTAGTTCTTCTCATTCAAATACAATGCAATGTATATATACCCTCTATGCCGTTAAGAGGCAGCAGTTTCCGTATAGACGTTTACAGGTGCGCTGCGAGCTAATTCATATTAAAACCCAACGTTTATGGCAGGCCAGTATAAGTTCTTCCCCCTTCCAGATATGAACATGTGTGTATTAATTTTAGATTTTTAAGTGAGGGGGTTAGCGCGAACGCAGTTCCCCGCTAACAAAAATTTCGTGCCCCATCTATCACAGTTTGTGAAAGTGGCGGGGGTCAAACCAACCGGTGTGCAATGGTTGGTCCTCACCCCGGACCGCCCCCTAGGAGATCAGGGCATGCATCGACACCAGGTAAGTATGCTTTACTTTAATTAGGGCAGCATATTTATAATAATTTAAGTATAACTAGATAGAGCCGCGTACAAGAACCCAAATCAAATTTGTAAGGTAAGTACTTTTTAAGTCTAAATGGTTCCTGGTCAGTATTGCATAACGCATCATCATCTAAAGGATTGTTAAATAAAAAGTACAATATATGGTTGGTAATTGGTGTTAAATGTATATTTGTCACTTTCAGAGAGCGGGTAATTGAGTCCATTTCACTACAATCTACGATGCAATAGAACAAGATAATAGATAAGAAAGGCGGCGACTTTATAGAACTACGGCTTGAGATAAACTCGGTAGCTCCCGACCCCGAGAAGTTCGTGTCACCCCAAGGTCTGTATATGCGGAAAAAATTGCACTATTGGTGTCACCCTTATTTTCTATGTAGATAAATCTACTTCCGTATTATCTCTAGGTTCATCAACATAGCATATTCCAGTTGATACGCGTATTGTCTTAAAATCAATAAAGGCTAATGCACTTATATAATTTTAACCTCTATTCAATAGGGTTTTCACATTACGAAGCATTTATTTTTAATTTTCAAACTAGTTCCTTTACTAGCGTTGCAAAAATTAAGTAACCACGAATTTATTTATAACCCAATGAAAATTGAACGGAAATAGTATGGCGTACAATTACCAAAGGAGTCGTAACTGTAGTAAAGGAGTCACGTGCAATCTTTAAAAGTCCCGCCCTGGTAATTTTTTGTCAGTGCAATTTAATTATAACATTATAAACGAGTGTCAAGTCATATCTACAAGTGCCTATCGGACCTGTAGAAATAATACGAGTACATGGAATTTGAGAGTGATGATTAGCCTTTAGAAATAATACACTTTCAGCATTAATGTTATGGCAGAATTGTCGAATAATAAACTATATTTAGAACCAGGCTTAAGTTACAGTTCTATGACGAATGTAATAAATTCTTGTTATTACGAAACCTAGTTACAACTAAAACCCATATAACACCTGAGAACGATTTCCGTGAGCGCATACAGCGAAAAAAACCCAGAGTTCAGGGTACTAAGCCCAATTAATAGAACTTTTCGATTTAAACAAAAATTTTAGGCAATTAACCCTCAGTATTGGGACATACAAGGGGGTTGATACATTGGCGTCTCTGACCACTCTCATGATACAAAAAGACTACAGCGCAGGCGCCAAAAAGCGAGATGGAAGGCAAAGTTTTACCTCCGTGTCTTTCCCTCTTAGTTACATCAAGAAGCGATATCTAGTTTACTAGAGAGAAGGTAAAAGATGCCTAAGTATTCGCGCGACATAGTTCCAGTCCCCCTTTCAAAATACAAGGGGGGACGTAAAAGGAGGCTGGGCTATTTCGCTTCTCCTCAGTCGGAAAATACGTAATTTTCGTCGTTCGCGCCGCGCTCACGTGAGTTTTCAAGAACCAATGAGATGCTGGTTGTAATTTAGAGGCGGGGATTAACTCCGGACCTACGTTTGGACTGGAGATAAAGCTGCAAATGTGGCGAATTTATATCTTCTCCCTAATAAACTAGATATCACTTCTTGGTTACATCATAAGTTTATAAGATACGTTCCATAAGTATGACACTACCTATACGTTCGTCATGCTAGAGACTTACAGCTCGAGCTGGTTCGAGAACTACAAGCAAGAATTGAAGTCCTACACTCGGTTAATTTTGCATTACTTAAGTTCCATCTTCCTATTTTGTCTGTAATAAGCCTTTTGACAGCGCCTTATGCACCAGGCGTCGCTTTACCTCGAATATATGACCTACGTCACTCACTTCATGACAAGCTCCAGTTTGTAACCAGTGACAAACTTACGGCACATATCTTATGAACTTATGGTTACGTCGAAATGGTCTAATTATCTTTGAACGTTCTCACGTGTTATATGTGTTACTGATTATATTCATAGACATACAAAAAACGCCCATCCCAGCATCCTAGATAAGATTGGGAAAAATTGTATCTACCCTACAAAAATAAAGAAAGTTTCCATCCAATTACAAATGAAAACTGAACGAAATCAATCGATTACGAAGCACTAAAACTGATTTAAAATCGGGAACCTTTCGACTCTACCACCGATATTGGATAAGAGTTTAGAAATACTGACAAAACATATCTCAAAAGACCCACAATCATTCTTAAAACCAATCCTCCCTAGGGAGGACGTATTTCTATTTACTAAACATTTCCAAAGTTTTAATTTTTTAAAAAATAACATGAGAGCTATCTTGGGCTTAATTTGCCTAGCCACAATTTTGTGTATGTTAATATACTTAAATCTTGATCGCAAATATTGATAATATTATGGTTTTATTTGAAAATTTATTTATATCCTAACAGGGGCGGCAGATGGAACGGTAAGATCAAGAACAGCAAACGGGGTTGGCCAAAGAAGTTTGGTCTTCAGCGACACTTACATGGTAATGGGTCTTATCATGTTACCCTACGCTGAGATTAAAGAACCATTCACTGGTTATTACGACAAACCCAACAAAAGAAGTCGTGTTGACTATTATGGAAGTAAGGATTCAATGTTGTTATTAATTGTACACATAATTTTTAGACTAGGAGCGTTGATACCATTTAGAACAGGAGGCCAGGCTACTTGGTGATGCACATTGTCCAACAAGTAGCCTGGTATCCTGGTGTAAACGTATCCATCATCCCAGTCTGAAAACTACATATTCTATTAAGTGGTTTTATGTTTACTTAAAATAATTATCTACTTAAAGATCTGGTCCAGACTTTTCAACGCGCAGATATGGGTCCATCTGGAGTTAGTTACAAGCTAGCTGATGTACCAGATATAAATGGTACAAACTATCGCGGATGTTTTAGGGTTAACGGAACGAGCGGTAACGAAATTACGATTCAAACTGTTCTGCCTGATTTGACCAACTTCACGGTACGGGTTCTGATTTCTTATCATAATCGGGTTAATTTATAGAGGGCCGCAAGATAGGACTTTAATAACAAAGATCTAGGCCTAGTTGCCCATTAAACTTCAAATGTAGATAAAGACATTGCTAGCTTCGTTAATAACAAACCAAATTGTTATTTCACAGTATTCCAGAATAGAGGGTTGTCCCAACCCTGACGACCCGGACGCGGTCAATCGTGATCGAAACCGTCCATCCCCTACCAATGATTTTTGCGAGTTATGGACACTTATCACGAGAGAGGGTCAAAAAACCAACAAGTACAAGATGTGGCTTCAAAGGAGTCAATATGACCAATCCCCGATCCCTAATTTTTACGAAATGAAAGGCTACAACAGCTTATTCGGATCCCATTACGACAAGTACCAAGTCAAGTACTACTATTACATTCCCGAAGCATTGCAACCGTCAGTTTTCGAAGTAGACCCTAGTAAGTAACGGGTGTACAAAAGCTTGACAATGACTAATACCAGAAGGGGATACTAGAAGAAGGTTGACACTCTGTATCCTCTTAATACTTTAGTTATAAATGTAACATGATTCTTCCCAGGCTCATGCACCCTTTTGTTTGCTCTCCCGCTCATCAAACTTCAGATGGGCATCGCACCGTGGTAGGGTGAATTATATAACTGTTTGGTACTAAATCCCTAGCAATCGACCCTCAAACCTTGATTGTCTTAACGAGGGACGAAGAACCACAAGCGCATGCGCCTTGGCAAATAGTTAAGCAGCGCTAATAGAGAAATGATGAGGGGATAATTTATCGCGCATGTGATTTGGTTTAGTGACCTTGTTACAAATTTAAAATGATGTTGGGAAGAATCATGTTACAATTACTCCACCGCTTTGTGCTGGCACACTTCTCTTATAAAGAACTATTATATACTTCTGTATATACCACTCTCTAGATCTACAATGTACCCATTTCCCGGGACCTGGAATGGAACACGTTGCCGATCACAACCCAATTAAGGAATTTATCGAGAACCACGATGACCATGTTCACGCCGCGTTCGAAAAATTCAAGACAAAGCACAACAAGCAATACAATCACACCATAGAGCACGAATCCCGCAAGGCTAACTTCAGACAAAACTATAGGTACATTTTAACCTTTGCTCATAAAAGTTTCCCGAAATAAAAAGTCTCCATCGTTCAGATTTATCAATTCTAAAAACCGAGCTGGTTTGAGTTACACCATGGCGGTCAACCATTTAGCAGATTTCACAATGTCCGAGCTAAGAATGTTAAGAGGAAGAACACACATTGGTGGATACAACGGAGGACAACCATTCGATAAGAGTCAATTTCCCAAGGACATCCCTGATAACCTTGATTGGAGACTATATGGTATGTTATTAAACCCAAACCAAAGTACATGGGTATGTTAAATAAGTCTTATAATTAACTTAAGGCGCTGTTACTCCGGTAAAGGACCAAGCTATTTGTGGTTCGTGTTGGAGTTTCGGTACAGTCGGTACCATCGAAGGGGCTTACTTCCTTAAGGTAATTACGCTAAGCCTAACTCGAAAAAACGACCAAAGTCATAACGAAAACCAATGAAATATTTCTAGACTGGTACTCTGGTAAAACTATCCGAACAACAACTGGTTGATTGCAGTTGGCCCGACCAAAACAACGGTTGCGATGGCGGGGAAGATTTCAGGGCTTACAAATACTTAATGAGGACAGGGGGTTTAATTACTGACGACGATTATGGACCTTACTTGGGCACGGTTGGTTAAACACGTTTTAATGACCACGGCTTAAAAAAAAAACATCAAAAATATTGTCCTACCTCAAACAGGACGGGCAATGCCATGATAGAAAACTCAATAGGACAGTCCAGATCCAAGGATATGTCAACGTAACTTCGGGTGATGAACACGCCTTGCGTCTTGCCTTAGCTAAGAAAGGTCCCATTTCCGTATCAATTGATGCCAGTCACAAAGGCCTTTCTTTCTACAGCAATGGCATCTATTTCGAACCCACCTGCGGTATAATTTCGAACTAAATTACTAAGCCTAATTAAAATGGCGACGACTAAAATAATTACGTTACCAGGCAAGAAAGAGGACCAATTGGACCATTCCGTACTGGCTGTGGGCTACGGTGTCATGAACGGTGAACCTTATTGGTTGATTAAAAATTCATGGTCGACATACTGGGGCAATGATGGTTACGTTTTGATGAGCGCCAAAAACAATAACTGCGGAGTTGCAACAAGTCCAACATACGTCATCCTGTAAAGGATTCGTCCATCATTAACATGTTTTTTTTATAATGTTTGAGATAATACTAAGCATATTAATAATAATAATATTTGTAGGTTTATTTTTTGATAAATAAAATTAGTTTGAAAACGTTTAATATTTCGCGCCAAAAAAGAAAACTAATAGTTCATCCCAGTCTTATTGTTCAGCACGTACTGGAATATAGGTAAAGACATGAATTATACCAGGAACGACCAAGCAGGTTTGGTTCAACTGAAAACACAACTGAAATGTGTTACGCTATTAGCGACATCTTACGTTTTTATACTATAAATTTAAAATATTACATTCCTAAATTAATATTAAAATTAAAACCATACTAAATTAGTAAAATGTTTTAATAATTTTTATAAGTTTGTTAGTTAATATTTAATTTTTAAACTATATTGTTGGGCGATAATTAAGTAGATGTCACTACTGAGCCGATGAAATATTATTGGGTACCGAAGTAAGTTCCCAAATAAGGATGGAAAAACGTCATTTTGTAATGAGTTTAATTTTATCGGTAAATTACTTCGGTACCGAAACTATTAAAAAAACATACGTTCAAAGTTTCCTAGTAAAGGAATTTATTTTGGGTACGGTAAATATACTTATAGGTCACTCTAACGAAGTAATTTATTCTAAACTTATCTTATTATTTTAATTAAAATTTTTTGGATAAATATTTAAGTTTGCCGGATACTTGAAATTTTAATTTAAAAAAAAAAAAACTCAAATATCGAAATATCATCGCTGCTATAAAAATAAATCCTTGAAATTGCAAATTTTGAAATTTTCGAAAACAAGTGACGTATCGTGCCGTGGTTACAGGTAAAGGTCAACTGGTTTAAGGACAAATCAATAATACGAGGCAGGTACTATATAGTTATTAGTTAACGAGATTTGAAGCTTTGACAAGAAAATCAACCGAATTATAGGAATAATTACGAAATAGGTTATAGAATCGTCGTGTCCGTCATTGCTTTGAATAGCGCTGTCAAATTGAGAAAAGTTGGTTTTGGGGTCGATATAATATAATGCATTCAAAAGATAAAGAAAGATATAGACTAAATGAAAGGAATAATGTTTATAGAAATGAATATCATATCATATATTAGATTATTAATTATGCAATAATGTTAGTATATCAAATTTAATATTGAAAAGGTCGAAATTTATTTCTGCTGTAACTTGGGAGGCAATTTGATTTGCTTGTTTTGGTTGATACAAGAAGTGATATCTAGTTTACTAGGGGGAAGGTATAAATTCGCCACATTTCCAGCTTTATCTCCGGTCCAAACGTAGGTCCGGAGTTAACCCCGTCCCCCGCCTCTAAATTACAACCAGCATCTCATTGGTTCTTGAAAACTAACGTCAGCGCGACGCGAATGACGAAAATTACCTATTTTCCGACTGAGGAGAGGCGAAATAGCCCGGCCTCCTTTTACGTCCCCCCTTGTATTTTGAAAGGGGGTCTGGGACTATGGCGCGCGAATACTTAGGCATCTTATACCTTCTCCCTAATAAACTAGATATCACTTCTTGTTAATATACACGAAATTAAATCATTAATCGTATATATTAATCTCCTACCTAATCCATGTTATTCGCGTTAAAAATTTTAATATATATTAAAAGGCAAACAACCATAATTTAAACAACTAAAATGTCTAACTAAAAATGCCATCGAACTTTTTCAAATAATTAATAACGATAAAACGTAGAACCATTTTAATTTCAAATAATCTTCGGTTTCGCGCTCAAAGTCGCAATTAGGTCAAGATGAGTTTCTATTTGTAACTTTCTAATGAAAAATATGACATAAGGAAGACAAGTTTTGTATAGAATAAAAAATCCGCGAAAACATTGAGAAGAAAGAAATGGCCTTAACTTAATAAATTTAATCTTCGAAATTTGAGTGGTTTGTACTTTCTCCTTTAGAGAGAAGAAAAAGGAAAGAAACTTGAATGGCGGCGGCTCTCGTAAACAAGGGAATTCAGTTCCTTTATACGGAAGGAACTTTATCTTTAAAATTGAAAGTGGCCAGGGTTTTTCCTTTCTGTTTCGTTTACGTTTGAAAGAAATGTATGTAGGCTTAGGGAGTATCGTGGGTTGGAAGCAAAGAGACTTTAAAGACGGGGAGTTGAAGCTAGCGCCTTTGGAACTTGGGTATTTTTGGAGTCCCTTATACCCCCCCCCCTTTTTAGCCGGTTCACCGTGTTTCAACCAATAGAGCTATCTTAGTTGTGACGTCAGTGCCTAGGTAGAACGTCACAGGGGCAGTGGGTAGCAATGTTTGGTACCGCTTCGGTTCTATTGAAGAATAGCATCATTGTGTGACGTCACACTAAGGCGTCTGAGATAGCTCTATCTTAGTTGTGACGTCAGTGCCTAGGTAAAACGTTAGGGGCTTAGCTTTGGTAGTGGGCGGCCATGTTTGGTACCGCTTCGGTTCTATATGCAAATAGCATGGGTGACGTCACACTAAGGCTTACCTTTTCGTTGTAAAAAAGGGGATAGGCAACCCTCAGTATCGGGACATACAAGGGGGTTGATACATTGCCATCCGTCTCTGCGCACTCTCATGATACAGAAAGACTACAGCGCAGGCGCCAAAAAGCGAGATGGAAGGCCAAGTTCTACCCCCGTGTCTTTCCCCTTTTGGTTAACATCGAAATGGTCTAAAGATACACACGAGCACACCGAAAGCTTAGAGGAAACCTTTAAAAGCGAGAACGCTCCAGTGAAGACTTCTACTCCCCGTCTTTATATTCTCTTTGGTTGAATTGGGAAGATCTGTTACTGTCTAGATTTCATTTTAAAGACACAGCGGATTTCAAGAAATGGCGGTGAAATTTAGGTCAAGTCGACTGCGAATCTCACTTGGCACTGGCGCTATTGATACACGAAAACCGCGAAAAGATACCTAACGTAACGTTTGGCCCCTTTATAAATTGTGATGAAATTTGAGTTGAAATATATTTTTTCCATTATTCCATAACACACGCTTTATAAGGTATTATATTATGTTTTCAATAAAGGTTGTTTTTTCTCTGTACCACGCTTCCAGCAGCGTTGAATGGCATTCTTATATCATAACAGGGATAGATTTAATTTTAGAAGTAGGAATGGAGAACGGTTAGTATTTACTTCAGTCCGACTCATAGCCCAGTATGGAGCCCCTCCCTTCAACACGTAACGAAAATTTTAAATTACCTTATTGGCTCACTTAAACTACGTTTTAATGACGTTGCTGACGGGGACTGTAAAAATACGTAATTCCATTTTACCTCTGTCGCTATGACCCGTCTCTTATTTCATACCCCCCATCCCGTGTAAGGGGGTCCGAGACTTTGACGCGCGCCCAAATTACTCTGTTCTCCATTCCTGCTTCTAAAATTACATCTATCCCTGTAAAAACTAATTATACTTGAATATTATATAGTTGTTGAACTCTGACCTTAACCTTGATTATAATAGGGCAACTTATTTAACCCCATAGTATTTATGATGTGATAGTTCAGGTAAGGTCAGGTTAGGAATATGGTTAGGTTTAGGTTAATCAGGTTGTCGTATTTTAGCCCTGACCTTTCCAAAAAATATATCAGTTCTTTTTGACCCTGAAATTTCCATAAATATATTATTAAATATTACCATAATTTTATAAGATATGTTCCATATTAATGAATTAGAATATAAAAAGTAAATTATTAACAAATTTGGCTTTTAAAGTCATTGAACCATCTAGATTTCCATCAAATAAAAGTTGGCAGTCAAAATTATACTGTATTTTAAATGAACGCCTTCGCAATAATGCTTCAATAAATACACAAGTTCAACAGAAAAAAAACATTCGCAATACCTGAAAAAACTTTGTTATAATTTGCATTTTAAAAACATCGTTTTCTCCGGTATAAAGAAAAAGATTAGTTACGTAGAACATGACATCATTTTCTAGGCAGCTGATTGGACGGATATTAACATTATTTGGCGATGAGTCAAGCACGTGATTTCAAATAAGCGGGAAAAACGTGGTTGTGTCAAGGTAACTCTAGAGTACTATTAAAGGGTATGGTATAAAACCTTTATCCTTATTTCTAGTCTAAAGTCATATTGAAATGTTTTCGAGTCACGAGTTAAGGAAATTTCCCATAACCGGCTAGGCTGTCTGTCTGTCATGTTTTTGAAAACAAGTCGAAGCAAAATTTTTGAGGGACAAATTAAAAAAAAATGTACTTGAAAAATATTTTGATTAAAGTGTTTTCGTAGAAGTTTTCTGCTCGTAACATACCTGGAATTTAACACCTATATTTTTAATCTTAACTAATAAAAATTTATCAGTTTGAATAGATTAAGAACGGTTAGATTGATTGCCTAATCAACAACACTTCGCTTCAGTATAAATCTAGCCTATATTACCTACAAATTATTAACAAATATGATAAAATATTCTGATATTTGAATGAGAATTTGAAACGATGTGTTAACTGAAGGAGCGTGGTTTTGTTTTATCAAGAAGTGATATCTAGTTTACTAGGGAGAAGGTATAAGATGCCTAAGTATTCGCGCGCCATAGTCCCAGTCCCCCTTTCAAAATACAAGGGGGGGGGGGGACGTAAAAGGAGGCCGGGCTATTTCGCCTCTCCTCAGTCGGAAAATACGTAATTTTCGTCATTCGCGTCGCGCTGACGTGAGTTTTCAAGAAGCAATGAGATGCTGGTTGTAATTTAGAGGCAGGGATTAACTCTGCACCTACGTTTGGACTGGAGATAAAGCTAGAAATGTGGCGAATTTATACCTTCTCCCCAATAAACTAGATATCACTTCTTGGTATAAGCTTAAGTTGTTTGATATAAAATCAAAGCCGAAACATTTTTCCTTCATGCTTCATCCATCCCAAATGTCAGTTAATTATATTAATTAAATAATAAAAGATTTTATCGTAAAAAAAAAGAAGAAATAAAGAAATCAAAGTAAAAATTAGCTCCAAAACAACCCTTATAACCTTGAAAACCTTTTCTTTTTTTAAATCCATCCAAAAATTATAGATTCAAATATCTTACTAAGTTCTGTTTTAGCCCTGGGCTTTTATATATTTTCGGATATAAAATTTCTAAATTACTTTTGGAAATTAAGTTAACTACTGGGCACAAATTTAATGCTAATATTAATATTAATGATATTCACATAACTTATTATAATACGACCATAAGTTCATTGTTAAATAAGTTTGTCACTAGTTACAAACTGGAGCTTGTCATGATGTGAATGACGTAGGTCATAGATTAGTGGTAAAGCGACGCTTGGTGAGGCGCTGTCAAAGGCTTAGTACAGATTAAATAGGAAGATGGAAGTCCTGCAAAATTAACCACCGAGTGTAGGACTTCAATTCTCGCTTGTCGTTCTCGAACTATAGTTCTACCAAGAAGTGATATCTAGTTTACTAGGGAGAAGGTATAAATCCGCCACATTTCCAGCTTTATCTCCAGTCCAAACGTAGACGTGCCCGGAGTTATTCTTGAAAACTAACATCAGCGCGACGCGAATGACGAAAATTACGTACTTTCCGACTGAGAAGAGGCGAAATAGCCCGGTCTCCTTTTACGTCCCCCCTTGTATTTTGAAAGGGGGACTGGGACTATGGCGCGTGAATACTTAGGCATCTTATACCTTCTCCCTAATAAACTTCTTGGTTTCTAGCATTACGAAGTATAGGTAGTGTCATACTTATGGAACATATCTTATGAACTCATGCTACTAGGCATATATTTAATCTTAATATTAATGATATTCATATAACTTATTGCACAGTACGACGTATAACGATACGAGTCTTATTGTATGTACAGTAAATATATGGGCCTATAAACCATATTCAAAAATACGCCCCTTCAAAAACAGGGCCTTTTCGAAATGATTACGAATATTTTAAACCTCAATTTGTTTTACCGATTCGAGGCATATTAAACTAAGTAATTAACACTCAAGATTAATGTTGTATAACTAATTAGAGTATAATAAAGGACATGAGAACTGCTAGATGTCGTAACAAGGCCAGGAGGAAATTGAAAAATCAATGATTATATAAACACAGTAGAAGTAGTACAGTACACCGGGGTCGAGTTCCAGCCGTCTGCAACTCTCTGCATATCCAGTGAAATTGACCCTAAAGCCTAAACAAGGCCTAAAAACATAAATCGCTTGCGTATTGCTCTCTAAAATGGATGGTATCGGGAGTCTATGACATCATCCTTAATTTGTATGTATTAAGCTTGACATCTATTGTTGTTTTAAGACATAGTTAATTAAATACGAAACCCCTAATTGCAAACTTAATTAATTAATATTTGAACAGGTTTAGGTCCCCTAGAAACTGTACGTTTTGTTTTTTTAGTAGAAACCTATAATGGACTGGCTAGCTTTAATCAGCTTTGTTTGTGTCTAAATGGTAATTTTGAAATCGGTTTTTATTGGTTTAGCTGCTTGGTTTGATTGACCCTAAATATTCAATTTAAAAACCAGTTTTTAATATTCATTTAGTAGCTTGGTTTGATGCTAAAGCTCCACTTTAAAACCAGGTTATTAAAAAACCGGTTTTTTATGGTTATTTTGAACATATTGAAAAAAAGCGACTATTTAATGGTCCTTTAGTAGCTTGGCCCCAGAATGAAACCGGGTTTTTAATGGTCAGCTTAGTGACCCCCTTGAATCCCTATTGAAAAACCGGTTTTTAATGGTTATTTTGAACATATTGGGGGAAAAACTACTATATAACGGTAGCTTGGTTTGACCATAAACCGCATTGAAAACCCACCCGGTTTTTATTGGTCATTTAGGCACTTCGTTTGCCATAAAAAACCGGTTTTAATTTATTTGGGGGTAAACAAAAACTCGCCAAAGACCAGTAACCGCCACTTTTTGAATTTAAAAACTGGCTAATTAATTAATAAACTGGTTTTGGACCAGAGAAAGTGTGCTATTTATTTCCTAGACTAATCAGAAATACACCAAAAATGTATAGTGAATGCCCCCTCGGTACCCCCTATAGTAATATAGTTTAAGGTTGACGTATAGGTGTGTTTGACCTATTTAATTTACTACATGTGTATAAAGGCGTGTTCGTGTTTCCATCTATATAATTAATTTCCGAATTGGACTCTTCAGTCAGTAGTAAGAAAATTATCAATATATCTAGAAATATCTATCACTGACTGATAACCTTACGCTTAACGCCGTTATCGAGTTTAGAATGACTGTTTTCTCTTCGATATTTATCCATTTCTAAAAAAGTAAAGGCATACTGTGTTCTGTAGACGTACTGACCTATTTTATCCAATTATCAGAAATCCATATCGTCATATATATTGTTTATATCGGTGTATCCATAGAAACTACAATTGCTGCCCCAAAAACATACGAATCACTTTAGAAGAAGTAACTATTATTTACCCCCAACTAGCAGACACTATTGCCACGGAAACTTAGCATACGTTAATAGTATAACTTACAACTCGAAAAATAGAATCCCCTATTGTCCCCAATACGATATAAATTAATATAATTTTCAATTCCAATAAATATCGATGAAGAGCAATGTAATGTTAACTTTTCTCGTAAATATCGAACAACACAATAGGGGATTAATTCAAATTTATGTTGCTCCATGGGGCTTTATTTAGTCTTCAATTATTACCCCAAAACGTGAATAAGTTATAAATCAAAAGAGAAAGAATTACAGTTATATTTATCAGGGAGACTTTAGAGAGGGAGCTTTTAAGCTTCTCATGCGGCGCAGAGTGCATGACACGTGATCGTTGTTGAGGAAGAGTCAGGAACTTGAAACGCTCTAAAGAATATCTTGCCATCTTGCTCTACCAATTATGCGCAGAACGAAGCGCGAAAATGTACAAAATGATTTAAACACACTTAAGAAGAAGGAAGACTTCCTCTCCCTCTTTCTCTCTCCCTTTCACCAGAGAGAATAGAGTGGTTCTGAGAAGGGAGGAGTTACGGGGACGTGACGTCAATATTGGTATAGAGTAATTTCGGTTGAGAGGGGGAGTGAACTGTGTATCCCCTACGTTAGGGGCAACTTTGTACTAGAGAATACTATTTGCCCCCGGAAGCGAAGGGGAGGGGATATCACTAAGGTAAGAGATAGAGGCATGAATCTATATAACTATGAATATACAGCCGCGTTACTCTGTCTAACCTCTCGATAAGGTTTGGGCGGGGCTTAGCGAAATGAGACATCAGTCACGTGTCTGCTAGTATTAGGAGCGGGAGAAGGGAGGGGGAGTCCGGGGGTGTGTAAATTCGAAACGTCACTTCCTCTTGTCTTGTGATTGGCTACGCAAAACGCGTTAAAGCTAAGAGGGTAACACCCAAACCAAATCGACATGATAGAAGGGGCATATGATAGAGCTGTATATTCATAGTTATATAGATTCATGATAGAGGGTTATGACGTTGCCGTATATGGGAAAGAAATTACTCTATTCTAAATTGTATGACCTGAGCTGACGACTTCTAATATGATAGCCAAAACCGAGGTAAGAGATAGGAGGGTGTGACGTCACGACAAATTTCGTAGTAGCAGACTATTATGCGCAGAGCAGAGAACGAAAATAATGTGTCTTCTGCGAGGGGTTCGCGATGATTTGGTGGGGGGGAGGAGAAGCTAGAGCATCGCATTTGAAAAATGAGGCAACAGTTGTATTCTCACCCCTTATTGATTCTCCCTGGTTAGAATTACTTATTTAAAATGACCTTGACTGACAAAAGGCTTGATTACGTTTTGGGTAAAAGAAAGAGGTTAGGACTTATCTATACCCTTTTTTGTAGTAGTGAAAACGATGCTTCGAACCCCATAATAGGTCCCAATTTTGAATAAAAATTAACTTACTTCTTTACTAAATAAAATAAGCTATAAATTGGATATTTGGTACATTGGCATTTTTTTGATGATATAGGCGTACTTAATTGAAGTATCACGAGGACCGCATTCGTTAATCAAAATTCCAATGTCCATTGAACAAAATATATAAAAAATATTATCTGCTAACGTGGCTTGATAATAAATAGGGTGGTTGGGCTATTTGAGTACTGGAGACAGAGGCAAATATAATTTACGAAAAGTGAAACAGTAAGAAGAGAGTAACTAAGAGGGAAAGACACGGGGGTAAAAAATTTCCCTTCCATCCCGATTTTTAGCGACTGCGCTCAGTAGACTTGATACTCTTGGGCATCACCAGAAAAGGCTTTCATCAACCCTAGTACCCTACTTTCTGGGTGGTTTTTTATTTATTTATTTGCGTTTGATAAATCTAGAGGTTTTTCCCAAGAAGATTAACAGATATATAGAATTTTCATCCAAAATTAGGATAAAAGACCCGAACTGTCGAAAACTTGGGGATTACCTATCCTGTGATAATAATAAATTAACTTTGTACCTAGGCCTAGGCCTAGGCCTATATACTAGGCCTACTATTGAACCCAGAGATTAAGTAAACGTGTCCTAGACAAGAGAGTACCAATAAAAGATACGGGAAAGCCACCCAGTTTCTTATGCAGTCCTCAAAACCCCAATAGATATAATGCAAATGCATTTTAACATCATAATCATCAACAACAACATCATCATCTTCTTCTTATACGATCTGACACAAAATATAGTAGCTCATCCTACGCGCCTGTGCACTAAAGAAATTTGACACTACCAATAAAATTTAGTAGCTTTAGCCTGGTAATTTCTAAATTATTTAAAATTTCAAACGAGGAAACTAAAATTGGACAATCTTTCCATCGCAAAATCTATTCGACGTCCGCGTGCCCAAAGCTTTAATATTCTAACATACAGGGTGTTTGTGAAAAGTCCATCAATAATGAAAGGGCGTATTTATTGGGCCATTTTGAGTCGAAAATGTTCTATGACATTTAGCCGTCCGAGCCACGGTTTTCGAGTTATGATTTGAATATTTTAGGGATGACCCCTTCATTAAATTAGCGCTGTCTTTCAATTTCTAAATTAAATTTAAGGGGTCATCCGTAAATTACTCCAATCATAACTTGAAAACAGTGGCCCGGACGGAAAAATGTCATAGAACATTTTCGACTCAAAATGGCCCAATAAATACGCCCTTTCATTATTGATGGACCTTTCACAAACACCCTGTATAATTTTATATACGTTTAATCATAAGTTCATAAGTTATGCAACATAAGTATGACACTTCGTAATGCTAGAGGTTTACTGAGAACTTTTAGAACGACAAGCGAGAATTGAAGTCCTACACTCGGTGTTAATTTTGCAGGACTTCCATCTTCCTATTTAGTCTGCATTACTAAGCCTTTGACAGCGCCTCACCAGACGTCGCTTTACCCCAAATCTATGACCTACGTCACTTCATGACAAGCTTCAGTTTGTAACCAGTGACAAACTTATGAAACATATCTTATGGTTTAATCTATCTTTTCAAAATATAACCATGCAGTGACGTAGTTTAGTGGTTAGGAAAAAAACCTCGAAGACTAATAATCAAGCACTTTTGCTGATAAGATTAGGCTAAACTATACTTTCTAATCCCACAGTTTTCTTTCCGAGTAAAATAATATTTAAATTCCGCACGTGATTGTGAATCAAATTGCGTAAACAAAAACATAACTAGGCGAGGTTCACTTTGCAGTTCAAGAAAAGGGGTATTTATAGGGTTATTTTAATGGGAAATTATGCTTTTTCAAGCCTGCAATAAACTAAACCTATATAAAAATTAAGGAAATTCGCTCGAGCAAGCGTGCAATATGACTAATATTTAGAATCCATTGTATTATTTCAAGAATTAATAAATATTAGAGCTTAATCTCTATTTTCTAAGTTAGTAATCTTAGAATTTTTGCATCGCACTGTTCGCAGTCCTGCTTAGTCAGTAATTTAAAATTAACACCGATATAAATTATCTATTTATACATAAAAACCGAAATTTACACCAAATTTAATCAAAATATATTAAATATAAATAAATAGTAGTTTTATCCATTCGTTTTAAAAGTTTAGAACTGTGCCTAGCCTAGCGATTTAAAATTAAAAAAAATTAATAAGAAAATATTTCGGACTTTGAAATCGGACGAGAGCCCCTTTCAAAATTAAAACGGGTTTTTTCACCTCGGTTTTTTATCAACTGCACGAAACTAAGGCCTCTTTGAAAGCGAAAGAAAGAAACAAAAAATTCCTACGTAACTCAATTCGTAAGTTGTTCCAAAGATTCAATCAAAATCATTCTCTTTATCTTATCGTTTAACCTTAGTACACTTTCATTTAAGGAATTAAATGAATCGGGTTTTTTCTTCTTCTTTGTTTGAAAAATAATAGGTTTTTTTTAAATTATTGTTTTTTCTAAGGCCTCTTTGAAAGCGAAAGAAAGAAACAAAAAATTCCTACGTAACTCAATTCGTAAGTTGTTCCAAAGATTCAATCAAAATCATTCTCTTTATCTTATCGTTTAACCTTAGTACACTTTCATTTAAGGAATTAAATGAATCGGGTTTTTTCTTCTTCTTTGTTTGAAAAATAATAGGTTTTTTTTAAATTATTGTTTTTTCTTTCGATATGTAAACAGATCAGAATTGTTTATATATTGAATTTTATAGACATACGTTATCAGTAATTGAAACTATATAGAGTAATGGCAGCTCTCTGCCTTCGACTGTATTAAGCTCTATTGGGAAATAACATGGGGTGCTATTAGTCTTTACTAATGCCCGCGTTTATCCTAATCTGTTTTTAAATAATAATAATATAAAATATGTTGGCAAAGTTTTTTGACTTTAAATTTATAGCTATAGTGCAAAGAAAAGCGATGTATTTATTTATTTTGGCACCCAAATTTTTTGGTTTTGTTTAATTGTTTGTTTCCGTGTTATCCATATTTTCTCTATCCTCTTATTGGTTGAACCAAAAGTATATAGAATTAGAAGCAAAAAGTACACTTCGTCGAAACTTGCTCGCGCGGTGTAATATGAGAAGCCCTTCTTTATCCCAGAATAGTGTCGACCCCCCTTTGCGTATGACTACCTTCCCGACCGTTTCACAGGGAACAAGCCGTGAATAGGCTCATAAAGTACCAAAAATTAACGTTTGGATCGCTAGCTACATGCACTACTTTCAATAAACCTATGCCGCGAAGAAGCTCTCCCCCGATTGGTTAGTTCCTGTAGGCGGTTGAGAGGGGTGCAGTTTACTTCTCAGCAGTGTTGTTCTTGGTAGTACAAATGTACTTTTTTAGTACATTTTCAAATTTTGAGTACGAAAAATACATTTTGTATTTTTGGTAGGTTATTTAGTACTTTTTGGAATTTCTAGAATGGGAAGTATTTTTTATTTTTTTGGGGGACGATTTTGCACTTTTTTGAATAACGACGAGGAAATTAATCTCTTAGTATTTAAAAAAGTTGATTCTTTTTTTGGACGAACTTAATCTGGCGGACACCTTGTTTTATTTTTCAACTCACTTCCTTTTTTAAAAAAAAATAAGTCTCTACGCATGGCAAAAAAAGCCGAAAGGAAAAATGAGCCAATCACCCATCGTTCTTTTGTACCCTTTGAACCCTTTCCCTGGAATTTTTTTTCAGAGTGGCGCTAAACTTGAGTGGGGGTCCGGGGGAAACGACTAAAAGTGTTACTGCTATCGGAGTAGAGAGGTTAAGCATTCCTTAACGCTTGAGACTTTTGATGTTCCCGTGGTTTATTTAGTTTTAATTACTTGGTTTTAATTAATATGGATCGATAAAACAATTAGAATAAAATAAATAATATTCCATAAATTAATATAAAAAATAATCTTATAATTATATTTAAATATAAAAAATAATCTTATAATTATATTTAAATATAAAAATAATCTTATAATTATATTTAAGATATTTTGTATCTTAGATGGCGTGCTAAGCGTATCGGAGGGGGGTGAAAGTTAAAAGTACGTTTCCCCCCCCTTTTCCTCAAAAAGTACGTTTTAGAGTTGAGAAAAGTACATTCCCAAAATTGCTAAGAACAACACTGCTTCTCAGTTTACATGTCGTCTACAGCCAAAGGCAGCTAGGGAATTGTTAATGGAGTGTACTTTTCGTTTATATATCTATATAATTTTGCTTTAGCTAAAGGCAGGCCGGCTTGAGGGGACAATGGTGAAGCTTGAAATTCCTTTGGATTGCCCTTTCACGACGAAAAGATGTAGTTAACTTGGTAGTCACTAACGCGATGCCATTTTTGCTAGGAAATTAACGTCACGGGACCGGTTTCTCGTTAAAAAATATGCCAATCACGTCAATAACAAATTACATCTACGTCATCGTGTAATTCTTTTTGAATTTAAGGTCTAACTATTATACTTTTCATTTTTTGTTGTTTCATCTTAATTTGGTGTTATAGAAGGAAAATACTCAAAACTAATAAAGTGTATTTTTCCCATTTTAACTATCATTAAATATATATTAATTTTTACAAAAAATGAAGGGTTGTTATTAAGAATTGGCAATAAAATAATATAAAATTATCAAGGATTTTTCTAAGCCTAATGTTTAATGATCAACCTCACATTAAACGTGATTGAGGAAAAAACCTTAGTATTAAATCGTTTTCCTAAGCATTTACTTATTATTTTTTTTGAAAGCGTCATTTAAAAGACCTTGGAATTATTTATAACACTTTATAAAAGTGATATAGAGATTTTAATAGTTAATTAAATTCATACTTAAATTTAAATTAAAAATAAAAATAAAATAAACGTTTTCCTCCATCGTATTAAATTATATTTAAATGTGTTGGTAAAAACAGACTTTGTAATTTTTTTCCTCGAAATTTGCATGGCGGCCATTTTGTAAATAATTATTTAAATCAATTTATTCAATTCCTGCGTGGGTTTTAATTTGTGCTGGTTTACTAATTAGTAATTATTAAAGGCCGACTTCCAACGAAAAGGGTTCTTACGAACTGAAAACCGAGCATCGAGACTAACAATGGAGCGACCGTGCCGATTTTTGAATCCCCGCTGGGGCAAAAGTTGGAACGGTTCTAGCGAACTGAAGATGGACAATAGAAATCCTTTTAAATTTATTTCCTCTCGAATTTTTGCTTTCCCCTGAAGGAAATTCTCTATTGTGTATCTTCAGTTCGCTAGAACCGCATTACACGGCTTTCAGTTAGCTAGAACCCTTCCATCTTTTGCCCCAGCGGGAGTTCGAAAATCGGCACGGTCGCTCCATTGTTAGTCTCGATGCTCGGTTTTCAGTTCGTAAGAACCTTTTCGTTGGAAGTCGGCCTTTAATTACGGAAGAACCTTCCGCGTACGTTCAATGGTAATAAATAATAAACTTATATCGGATATCCGTATTGGCGATCACGCTAAAAATCGAAAACTTTACGAAATATTTAGGAACTGATTTGGATTAAATTTTCAGACTTAACATAATTAATAATAATATTAGTCATTCCGGAATAAAAAGCTATATAGCATAAAGTCACGGGTTCTTTACCCTACGGACGGGGCCGCGATTTTGAAATATTTTTTGAGTAATATTGAGGTTTTTTTATATTTCATTTGAAATGCACGATGATATCACCTAAATACAATCAAAATATATGAATTTTATATTGCTTCCACGTGTATTAAATTTTCCATATGGTTCGACCAAGCTCTTTGAAAAAAAGGGTTTAAGACACGGAATAAGTTTGAAGTTGAATTCGTTAACCCTAAACACTAAATAAGTTCTACGAAAAGTGACGTAAAAACAGCAAGTGTAACACTTAGTATGCACATAAGTATGCTGGTGTTTGAGCACCTTGTGAGCCCTGAAGCTCTAACTACTAACGGAAGTTTTGACAAATTACAAGTTTGTTGATGTAAATCATGTTTTTCTTGGAAACATGCCATTTCATTTAGTGCCATACGTATAATTTATATGTTACTATTGGTTAAATAATCCTGCAGTTTGAACTTGTCAAATTCATCTTGATCATGTTAAACAAAGAAAAGACTGAACTTTAAAAACGAGTTAGGCCTATACAGGGTGTTTGTGAAAAGTCCATCAATAATGAAAGGGCGTATTTATTGGGCCATTTTGAGTCGAAAATGTTCTATGACATTTTGCCGTCCGAGCCACGGTTTTCGAGTTATGATTTGAATATTTTAGGGATGACCCCTTCATTAAATTAGCGCTGTCTTTCAATTTCTTAATTAAATTTAAGGGGTCATCCGTAAATTACTCCAATCATAACTTGAAAACAGTGGCCCGAACGGAAAAATGTCATAGAACATTTTCGACTCAAAATGGCCCAATAAATACGCCCTTTCATTATTGATGGACCTTTCACAAACACCCTGTATAAAGTAATTTAGTTTAAGTTGGAAATTCTGCATTATAAGCTCGGTTATGTGTTGGTCGAGGGGAACACCACTAAATTATAGAAGCTATTTTATTTCTTCAAATAGCTAAACTAGAGAAAAGAAGGAGGGGGTATGTGGATTAAGAATGGCTTCTCTCTACACTTTCCCTCAAAATGGTGGACAAATTTACAAGGTGGAAGGGTAATTGGGGATAAGGAAGTCTTTCATGAATTTTTAAACAGTAAACAATCCTCGATTAATTACCAATCGCAAACAGATTGAACTGGCAAAGTGACGAGTTTCGTGACTATACCTTTTAATGCAAGATAAACAATACTCGATTTCAAAACTAATTTGCAATTAAACCTAAAAATTTAATTAGTCGATTTAAATGTTTTCTTTTATAATTTATATCCAATCAAAGTCCTATGAATTTTCAACCAATACATGACCAAACACGTATATATCACGTTGTTGGTATTTTTTTCATTTCTTTTTCAATTTCAAGTCCTCGCGAAACGAGTTAATTTACATATCTTAATTCAAAGTGATTAAATTTCATATTAACCCTTTTGCCGGCGGCGGCTACCCTTATTACTTATTATTCGACCTTGAAAATGTTAAAAAGCATTCGACTCGACTTGTCCATACGATTTATTTTCTAGAAAGGCTTTGGGGAGGAAATAAATGTTTCTTCTCAAATCTTTCAACTAAAGAACGTAAATGTAGAAGTGTATACTACTTCTCTACGAGAGAAGTGTATAGCGCAAAGCATCCTGGTAATTGTAACGTGATTCTTCCCAACATCATTTTACATTTGGAGCATGCAAGGTTACTAAACCGAATCACATTCGCGATAAATAGTTCTCTTATCATTACTCCCTTAGAGCTTAACTATTTTCCAAGGCGCATGCGCTTGTGGGTTTTTGCAAAGAGAATATACCAAGAGGATCAGAAAGTTTAGCCTTTCACGAGGCTTTTGAAAAGTCCGGCCACGGTTTTGGAGTAACTAGATCCGGTTTTTGGTTTTTTGGCTAAGCATCGACGCTTTTTATTGTTTAAGTTATGTCGACTGCTTATTTTTGGTGGTGGAAAAGGGTTGATCTCTGGGTTGACCGTTGACATGCAAAAGGCAATTTTTAAAGGGACGTACAATCCGTTATGTATGGGCGGGGCCTATATCAAACTTATCTTCCATCAAATATAGCTCTACTGAGCATGCGTGAAGTTCGTAGCATTATCAGTGCATTGGGAATGGGCATCTACCGTAGAAACAGACGTTCAAGCAGACGACAGCCAAATCACTACTCCAGGAAATAGTAACACTACTACTAAAAAATATAGTTCTTGAGTCTTATAGACACGCCCATACATAACGGATTGTACATCCCTTTAAGCAGACAACACGGTCACGAGAACAACCGGAACTAGTTTCTCCAAATTCAGAGTCGGTCCCTATCTCCAAAGTTTCTGCTCTTCTTCTATTAACGCTTAACTATTTGCCAAGGCGCATGCGCTTGTAGATTTTTGTCCCACGCCAAGACAACCAAGGTTTGTGGGTTGGTGGCTGAGGATTTAGTACTACCAAACAGTTATAGAATTCACCCTAGCACGGTGCGATATGCCCATCTGAAGTTTGATGAGCATGCGGGAGAGCAAACAAAAAGTGTAATTCCCTCGCCTGGGAAGAATCATGTTACACAACTAAAGTATTACTGGGATACATAGTGTCATCCTTCTTCTATTATCCCCTTCTGGTAAATGTAACTTCGAATTTGCGTTCAAGAGAGGAAAATGTTTCGTCTCTATAAAATCTTGGGACTAAATAACGTAAATGTAATTTAGAAGAATGAGAAATTTCCACGTGATAATACAAAAACACAAGAGAATCTAAATAAGAGTCGCCATTAAATTTGCGTTTAGGCTGTCATTAAGAATATAAAGGAAGTATTTTTCATATTTAAGTGGCAGTTAGACTTTAGCACTCGAGGATTTCAAGGTACAACTGTCGTGGAGGAAAAAATCAACGTCTTAAATATTCAATTCCATTTCTTACTTTAAAAGTGAGAATGAAATATACATAAAACAATTTTTATTTTACTCAGATTAACTATCATTAAAATCATTGCCTAAAAGATTGATGAGTTGACGAGGATGATAAGCCTAAGCCTAAAGTTAATTTTTCTTTGTGTGAAAATAACCATCCAGAAAACAAAACACCACGTGACTCTTTCGTGTACAGACAGCGCGCGCTTTTACTCTTTGTTGTCGGTAATTGGTTTTCCATTAAATACTTGCGGTGAAACCAACGCGCAGGGGCGAGGGTGCCATTAGAGTCTATTTCAAGAGGGCTTCAATTTCAAAGGGGTTGTGTTTATTTTTTTCATATACATCCTACCAAGAAGTGATATTTAGTTTATTAGGGAGAAGGTATAAATTATCCACATTTTCAGCTTTATCTCCAGTTCAAACGTAACGTACTAAATTACAACCAGCATCTCATTGGTTCTTGAAGACTCACGTCAGCACGACGTGAATGACGAAAATTACTTTGTATTTTTCGACTAAGGAGAGGCGAAATAGCCCGGCCTCCTTTTACGTCCCCCCTTGTATTTTGAAAGAGGGACTGGGACTATGGCGCGCGAATACTCAGCCATCTTATACCTTCTCCCTAGTAAACTAGATATCGCTTCTTGGTATAATATTGTACGACGCAGCCAACAACTACACTATCATAATCCAAGTTATGTAAAGCGACATTGACCCAAAACTATTTTATTTTGGATATAAATTTTGATAGGACAGTCATTTCGTTCTCATATCAAACCAATATTAATCCGAGTCGTATTAAATTACAAATGGTTCTCGAATAGCATCCGTACATAACGTATAATCCAGCCTATAGATTAAATGCGGTTTATAGACCTTTCCATTAATTATAGAAGAGAAACAAACACACAGAATTTAGGCCATCACCTTCTTGGGTTATTTCCTGGGCCCAGGGAAGCACCGCTAGAGGCAGCGCGAGTTGGCTAGCCTCCCACAGCGTGTAGTGAAGATGGCTGCCTCTATACATTGGTTTCTTTATTAAGTAATTAGTGTAATGGTCTATAAATAGTGTACAGATTTTCCAGTCGTTTATGAGTGCAATTCAAGAGCTATTGACAAAAGATTGAAATGCTTGTAGTAATTCTGTTCGGTTCGGTAATAATCATTCAGTTCCAAACATGCATGCAGGAAATGCTCTGACAAATTACCGGCAACACTGAAGTGCAATTAAAATTACGAAACGGGGGAAGAAATTTCTCTAGCCCCTTTATGTGAGAAACTACCGAAGCAGTATGAAAGTTCACTGAAAGTAGTTGTAGTGTCAATGTGTCAGTAACTATGGAACCCTTTGAAAGAGAATCAGAATCCAGTACTTGTTGGTATAAGTGTCAATTAGTTTTAATTTTAATTATCATTCTAAAGGTATTTAACGCGACGAAACGTACGAGGGTTCATGGTATTAGAACAATTAGTAGTGCTTAGTTTTTAGAAACCAAAAGAAAAAGGTGCACTTCAACCTCTAGACGATTGCCGATTCATGCATGCATGCACTTTGATTACTTTTAAGTTTAATTATAACTTAAAACTTGCCTTATTCGCGCCAAATACTTGAAAGATCTTACTTTAAGATATACGTTCTCGTATACGTTATCAAGGTTACGTTTTTTCACAGACGTTTAAACGTCTAAGAGTTATTGCGAAACTTCGAAAATCAAATTTTTTTTTAAATGTTTTAGACTAAAACAACCAATACTTAAATTCAAATTAAGATTTCATTAAAAATTTTGCCTGAAGCCCCTTTTTTGTTATAGAGGAACTCCTAGTTAATGTTAATCCTTAAAAATTTAAGAAAATCCAAACATTTTTTTTATGTTTAAAACTCTATTAACTGGTTTTTAAAACACTTTTTCCTTGTTCGAAAAATTCCTGTTTTCCAAGGTTGTTTATCCAAAAGATTAATAATGCATTGCCATTTACCATGGAGTAATTGTACTAGAGTTAAAATTAAAGTATCCTGAAAGTGTACTACATTGCCGCTAAGTCTCCTTGAATATTGCTCCATGGTCTAGAAGCCAATGGAAAAAAGGCATTTAAGATAATCCAAGGTAACTAGACAGAGAATTATAGTGAAGGGTTAGAAGATATACTACGTGACTTAATCTTACTTTTGAACCGATTAATTTGGTAACGGGATTTGTTAAATTAAAAACTAAGGGTTATTTTTCAAAATTTCATGATAAACGTAGTAGTGTCATATGTTAATATAATCAGAATTTTGTATGTTCCATAAGTATGACACGAACCTGTAGAAGTTCTTAATGCTAGAGACTTACAGCTCGAGCTAGTTCTAACTAGAACGACAAGCGAGAATTGAATGGCTACACTCGGTTAATTTTGCAGGACTTCCATCTTCCTATTTAGTGATTTTAGTCTGCATTACTAAGCCTTTGACAGCACAGCAGTGCTTCACCAGGCGTCGCTTTACCTCGAATCTACGACCTACGTCACTTTATAACAAGCTGCAGTTTGTAACCATTGACAGACTTATGGGCCATATCTTATGAACTTATGATATAGTCAATTTAAAGGGAGCATAAAACCAATTTGTTAGAGAGTGATGAACCTTTAGGGGGGTCACAGCGTCGTCTGCTTGAATCTTAATAGTGTTAACACAGAACATTGATTGGTATTTGGGCAACAAAGACATTAGATATGGTTTCAAAGTTACCAGTCCACACCAAATTTGGTCGGTATTGACTTGTTTGAAGCCACCCAAATCTTAATTTACGTCTTTGTTCAAATCTCCACATACCAATCAATGTTACGTCAAGAAAGAGGTCAAATACCAGACACAAGTTCACCCCCTGACCTTTGAGAAGGGTCTATTCTATTTTTCCGTGGTTTTTCTTCTCCGATTAAGTTTGAAGACCTTATCACCGGAATATTCTTTAAAACTTTCCATTGTTGTTTACTTGAGAGATTTTTCGCTTCTAACTTCCTTGTATTCAGATTAGCGATTACCGAGACTAAAGGGGGGGACACCCACACATCTGAGAATGATGTTTTTTAGGGAGTGGTTTAATGGCAATCCAAAATAGAAACGTAGCAAAAAATCCCCGCTGTTTAAGGAGCTTTACCCACCCAGAGTTGCGTCTCAAAAATGAGGAACCACAAAATCGAATCGTATAAAAATAAACTTTTATAAAAAAAGTCTAATGTGAGGGAAAGGAAATGTGTTTTGCCATTTTAAAGTAAAAGTGATCGTATTTTTATATCCACAAATATCACTAGTTCATGCACAGAAAAGTTCAAATTAAATTGGCCATTTAAATTAAATTAAATTGAATTTAACTTTAATCGCATGAGCTTCAGGGTTGCCAGTAAGTTATGAGAGCGTCTCGGGTTTGGAAACCGAATTCATCTGAATTGAACAGAATTCGACAAGCTTAGTGCGGTTGAATTGCACACGTCACAAATGACTGGCAACACTTGTAGGCACACTATCCAGGGCCGGAAATAAGCACAGGAGGACGCTGTCAAATAAAATTTTAAAATGTCCCATAAATATTTTAGAAACTAAGGGGTCATTGGACGGTTGACCAGTAAATTTTCCCGAAGTTTTGATAGTTTGACTATGAAGACGCAACACAATTTTTGTGCAGTCCAGTGGACAATGTCCTATAAATTTTCCAGTCAAAGGGGGAGTCACTGGACACATGTCCTATAAGAATGTTTTCTTATTTCCGGCCCTGACACTATCTACTAAAATTTCACGAGCCAGAGCGTGCGAAAAGGAACTTTTTTATTACACGTGAAATCATGTATGGTTTCTTTGTTTTATCACATGTCGTGTAGTATTTAAACATAACATAACGGTGGAATATTTGTAATTCTTTATTTAATTCCTTTGTGTTTCGCTTTTCCAATTTCATTTGAAAAGCAGTGACACAATCACTTTAAAAAGACGGCTGTGTAACAACCAAGAGCTAACTTTCCTTTACTCTCGGAAAACTTTCTCCTACACTCAAAGAAAGTAAAAATAAAACTAATTTCGTATAAAACAATAGAGAATTTTGTCATTTGTTGCGATGGGTAAATCTAACGTTAAATGGATTACTACCTTGAAAGCAGCCATCCGAAACAGGGCTGCCAGACAGGGTACGCGAAACAAACCTCCCTCTATAACCTTATCTTTCTTTCATCTCTCGGACCATAATGCGGGAATTTTTTTTAAATATTTTTGGTCCTAGCTGAAGGAGCCAAATATGCGTGAAAATACACCCCCAAAAGAGAATTATCTCTTTTACTATGCTATTTACCTTGTGGAGGGTCAAGGGTTATCTTCTTTGAGGTCAAAAAGCTTCGCTTCTCTCAGGTGGCCTCGACACTGACCTTGGTTATAAAAGACTCGAGGGACCACAGTGTAACAAACAACTTGCTATTGTTATTATTTTTCTTTAGTTAGTATTATCATAAGTTTATAAGATATGTTCCATAAGTATGACACAACCTATACTTTGTAATGCTAGAGACTTACAGCTCGAGCTAGTTCGAGAACGACAAGCGAGAATTGAATGGCTACACTCGGTGGTTAATTTTGCAGGACTTCATCTTCCTATTTTGTCTGTACTAAGCCTTTGACAGCGCCTCACCAGGCGTCGCTTTACAAGAATCTATGACCTACGTCACTTCATGACAAGCTATCAGTAACCAGTGAAAAACTTATCTTATGAACTTATGTATAAATTCACCTTTAACACGAATGAATCGTAATATCATTGGGGCTTTTCCCAGATATTATATAACCCTCATTATCTTTCTTCCCTTATGTTATGATAAAACAATCACAATGTTTCGAATATGCAAATTTAAGCTACTTCTGAATTCGATGGAACTTAAAATACACTCAAAAACACCTTAAAAAGATAAGATAATTGCTGGACAAAATTTAAATATTTTACAACGAAAACAAACAACAATTATCTCCTACCCCTAGTTAAGGTTCTATTACGATAAAACAATCACTATGTCTCGAATATGCAAATTTTGGATTTTATGGCGTAACTTCCGACATTTGATTAAGTTGAAATACCTTGAACAGATAAAACAAAATTTAAATATTTTACGTCGAGTGACAAACAACTCTTATCTCCTTGTTTTAGTCCAGATTTTAGTATGATAACATAAAAACAACATTTTGAATATGATACTAAAACTACTCAAGGTGTCATGTACAATGTATGAGACGTGTTACGTAACATTAGGCATGCATACGGCTCATAGGAATCACCTTGATTTCTAGGCGGGTTTTGTGGGCGGGGCTAGAGTGCTATACGTCACGCTTCATAATTCTGACGTCTTTCGAACAGTGATTTCATTGCTTGCGTGTCTGCTACATTCCTAGCACATAGGCAACCATAATTGTGACGTAGAAACGCGAGATCAGGAGCGGTAGCAAGGTCCAACGCTCAGCCCAGATAAATTATTCGTGACGCAAAATTTATCATACATAATTATTAGCCTAGCTCCTCCCCCAAAACCCGCCTAGATACGTTGCCAAAATGGCTGCACGATGATTTCTATTAGCTTATGAATTCCTGGCAACATTCATTTAAACTTCTTTAATGTATATTTCCACTAACCCCTGACCTTTCGAGGTCAATAGTATATTTTCCAGGGGTTTTCCCCGATTTACAGGAACCCAAGAGTTTAACAAAAATGTATACGACTTTTACACCTTACTTAGGTCAAGTAAAAGGCCAAACTTATTGATTCAATTACACGCTTCAAATGGAGTTGAGAGAAATAGTAGAGATGAGCTTTGCTTAACCCAAGCTGTAAAAAACGTCCTTTTGAACGAAATCCAGTTTTGGTATTATTTACTTTTGGCTTAACAATACCGTACCATGACCCATCCCAAAATGGTTGGTAACCTTGAATGGACCCACCCCCAAGCTAAGTAAAAACCAAAAAGCTACTAAGGCCTATGACACGAGGACAAAAGGGCTAGGTCACCTATAATCCTTCTAGTTTCGGATAAACATGTACCTTGAAAGACCCATGGTGTACAGGTGCGACTAACTCTCGTCAACTCAACTTCATAATAACGCCCGAAGGCCATTGTCCATCAAAGAAAGGGAAAAATACTTTCAAGTAAAAGAAGAAAAAAAAACCCTATCTTATCGTGGAAAGGCGGTTTATAGAGATTCTTGGAACGAGGGGGACGGGGGTTAACCAATTACTTCCCCCCCCGTATACATTCTGCCTGCCATGGTCACGGGCTTTTGGACTGGCAACTAAACAACTGGTTTCCCAAAGGACGGAATCGTCTACAATAAAGGTGCATACTCCGCGACTCAAATGTCCTCTGCATGAAAAATAAGGCCAGGAATGACACACAAATGAAATTTAAAACAAGTTTAAAAATACAGTTCATTATACACTCATTTTCTCTGGTACCTTTAAAGAACGCATTATCTACAGAAAACTGATTCATTTTGCCATAATTTGAACTTCAGGGCAATTGTTTCTGAGTTAAATGATTTAAACTGAAAGTTCTGCAATCCTAAACTTATTGACTGACAATTGGTGTGACAACGTCAATGAATGAATCGAATCACGAGGGTACTAAAAGCAATATTACACCAATCAACGAGAAAAAAATCATTGTTTCTACGTCAAAAGTTCAAATGGGGAAGCCCTGTTGCGCCTCTTACGCACATTCATTCAATTCAAAAAAACTTTCAAAAACAAATTTGATTAGAATACTGGATTTTTTTCTTGGTAGAAATAGACAATTCCATTAATAACTTGCAGAGAAACCAACACACACACTGGCGGGAGGCCGCCCCCTTATCTTATTTATTTATTTCCCTCTCGATAAAAAAGCAACCCCAGCCGGAGCCCGAGTTCTCTCTCATTCACTACAGGCAGGAGACTAGGCTTACCCACCCAACTCGCAGTGCCTCTAGCGGTGCACGCTACTTGGCGCGAGAGAGATAGAGAGATAAATAACCGAAGAAGGCGCCGGGGGCTTTCCCTCCTACGGTGTTTGCTTCTCTAGTGGAATTTAATGGAACGATCTATTTCAATATCCCTGCTTTTCTTATCTTTTTGAAAAAATCTTAGCCTTCCTTTCTACAGGGGGTGTTTCTTAAGAGTGGTATTGCGGCAATAGTATTTCCAGTCTTTAAGCGCCTCCCTATTCTTCGATAAAACCCAAAAGTACGGGAAAACGTGGAGGGGGGAGAAAAGATAAGGGGGAATAGCATTAAATTAAAATTTCCTCTCCGTCCGTACTTCTCGCTTAATCTTTCTTCGGGTAGAGTGAAGGCTCCGGGATACATAGGCCTCCGATACGCGACCAGCTAGTTTAGTTTTTACTCCACGCTAGGTTTAGTTGGGGAAGTTTTTAAAAGCATTTAGAAAGATTGTAGATAGAAAGTGAACAACGCGTGTTGGCGACGGACTTTGCTAAAAGTTTAGCGTCGTCCAACGTTTGTTTTAAAAAGTTTTTACCCCGGACGTTCACAAAGTTTACGCGTATGTGGTGTGTTGTCTATGGATACCCGAATTAATTATTTAAATTAAAAACGATAGATAATTTTCAGCGTCGATCGTTTCGAGCGTGACGCCTGTTAATATTAGTTAATCGTATTATATTTTACGTTGCTTCCCCCATTACGTTATTAACAAACAAAACCCTATTGTTTTCTCTGGCCTAACAATGTTTACGGATTTATACAAGTTGAAATCCGGGTCCGCGAACACTTCGGAGGAAGTACCGAGTGGAATGGATGGCACAATAAGAGTTATAAACTATAATGCCGTATCGGATATGCCCAGAACAAACGGTGCAGCCATCAGTACAACCGACTCTCCATCGGCTACCGGTTCGGACATTACCGCCGCGCTTCCAGGACAAGGAGTAGGCGCTACTTCCGGAGGTACTTCAACGTCCAGTAACGCATCGTCCACGGAAACCATCGAATTAAAACCGATGGCTAACGAAAATAACGTCGTTGTTGGCGCAACCGGAGAGGTCAAGACATCGCCGGCCGAAACAGTCTCCGTTATACCCGCTTTGGAAATGACCATTCACCACGATCAGAGTAAAAGGAGAGAAAGTTTGGGTCCTCATCGACAAAGATTCAACAGCAAAGCGGATATTTCGTTTTACAGTCGTTTGGATGGAATGTCCAATAGTTTGGCCGTCGAAGTTAAAAATGCTAAACTGACCTACGGAAGTGGCAAAAAAGCCCATCACGCTCTAAGAGGAGTTAACTTGAGAGTTCCCGAAGGCGTTATGTAAGTTGTTTTTTCTTTAAATTTCAATATTTTTGGGTTGAAAGAGGCAAGAAGAAAGACGAGTTATCCCTTTCTTCAGGCCTTTGAACCACTTTGAGGATAGTTTTAGCGTAAGAAAATTTAAAAATAAGTTTGTGTTGGGTTCCTCAATAATTCAAAGCAAAGTTTATATTAACTAGTATAAATAGTGTTCATGCTAGGAGGATTCACCATTTACACATGGAGGACAAAGTCTGCATTTTTGGTCCTCCAAATAGCCTGGAACCCTTGTGTAAATTATTAGAATAATCCTAGCCTGAGAACTATGTACAATGGCTACGGCACCATAGAAAGACCCAGTCACACTCTCCCAGCATAATACCCTCTTCAGACTATGCCTAAAACCCTTCTTTAGTAAACCAGAGTTGTTTTTTTAATTAACTTTGCTGGTTACTACTGGTTAGTGTTTCACACGAAAAAATTCAAATGTTATTTGGGTTTAATATAAACCGAAGTTGACATGTCTAAGTAATATACTTATTTTGATTACATCTGAAGAGGGTATAAGATAGCTTTGCGTTAACGTAGAAAAAACCCTTTTCGTCGGTTTAATTGCCGATTATAAGGTTAGATTCTCATGTATAGAGTAATAGCACGGTGTTTTAACTACCCATAAAGCGTAATACAATCAGAGGCGGGTAGGTGCCATTACTCAATATGGGCTATGTCACCATTGAACGGGAGTGAGGGGTTAGTCACTTTAGAGAGAGTTTTAATAACATAAAATAGTAAATATTCCCTCGAAAGTGGAAACCGGGTCCTACGTCACTTCAGACAAAATTGAACTAGGTTTTAAATATTAAGAAAAGTCAGGAGTGTTTCACACATACTCATGTACAGCAGCTTCTGGGCGACAAAGTTTGAATTTGAAGGAATATACGACACATGTCGACGATCCCTACCCTTTTTTGTCATCGTGTGAGTAATGGGTTAAACTTGACGTAGCTTGATATTTCTTTGCACCGTGTAAACTATTGATAACAATAGCTTAGCGCCCCCCGTCCCCCTTAGAGCATACATATAACCCCTCAAGCAAGGGACAACAAAAGTTTTGGTTGAAACTTGAAAGAGGGTTTTTTCAGCTAGCTTGCATTTTGTAGTTAAGAAAGATATCAAGAATTTTACGGGTATTTTTAGAAAATAATGAAAAACTAAGGCGAAAAATAATTCACAATGTTAAAAGTAACGAAATGCGCAGGCATTATAGAATCCAGAATTAATTTTTATGTGTGGAAAATTATTAGTTTATATAATAGAGTAGTGGCACGCCGTGTTAACTAGTCATAGAACGTAATACAGTCAGAGGCAGGTAGGTGCCATTACTCTATTCAAAAATAAAAATGGTGGTAATAAATAGAATAACTTGGTGTTCGTGTATTTATTCTCAGTATCTGAATGAATTCCGAGTAGATTTGATTAAATTCCCATTATAACAAATAAATGATAAAATATTTCTTAATAACTAAATGTGCTATTTTGGCAAATTTCCGGCATTAATTATTCAAAAAAGATAAGATAATTCTGTGGTGCGAAAATTTAAATAGTTTACAATATAAACAAAACAAACCTACATTTACCTAAGTTATCATCTGAAAATTTTTGCGTATATTACCAGGTAGACAAGCCCCCATTATCTGATTACACCTTATTTAAGGAAATAAGCCACAGACTTAGTGTAGAACATCACTTCATAGACAAAGCTTATATTATTATTATATAATGAAAATAAGCTTTTATACAAAGCTAATAAGAGTGCTTTCGTTTGAGGGAGATCGAGCTATGGCAACATTCGTGAGATAATTTGCACGGCCATATTGGTGGTGGCTTTCAACGCAGAACGAAAGCTGAAACCCACCCAATGTGGTACCCAGAACCGTAGTGCAAGACTTAGGAGGGTGTGACGTCCTACACTGCCAGCTGAAAGGGGCTACAGAAAAATTTCTCCCATTGAAAATCCCCGACCAAATTTGCCAATATCCCTGGGACCATTTTGAGGTGTTTACCGGGGCCACTCCATAGTCACACCTGCAGCCCATATTTAGCATTACTCCAAGCATGGTTTGATATACCAAACGTAATCACTGACTTCATAGGGAAAAAACTTTAAATCCCTGACTAATCCCCACATTTTCCAAGTCCCGAACTTATCCTGGCTCCATAAAAACCCTATTTTAGGCTTCATTGCAGTGTTGTCAGGCCCTCTTGAGTCAAGTTGCAGTCATGTATGTACATAGTCAAACTGAACTGCAAGACTTCCTCTCCGCAGCAATCAATCTCTTAACTCACCAACGGGACCTGGCAACACTGGTTCAAAGAACGGCCAATAAACAGCACCTTAATGTAAACCCCTTTTAAAACTTAAGCAATTAATAAATACCTAACACTGAAAGGGTCAAGTACAAAGGCCTAAAGATAGATTCGCATTGGCTTTTTTAAAGAAGTAAAAGTATAACGTTGCAAAGTGGGTCATCGCGGTTCTCTCGCACCGTCGTTGTCCCCCTTTTTAAAAAATGAAACCTTACACGCCGGCATACAGAGCGATTTTATGCATGTAAAGTACATCTCGACGACGGAATCCAAAATATGGGGGTTGCAGTAAAAACTAGCCATAAAACTAGGTCTTAAACGATATCAGCTGCTAGCGAACTTTAATCAGTTAAAAAGAGGGGATGAAAAACTCCCCGAAGCACCAAAGAAGAAAAATCTAATAATTTATGCTGGTAGAAATTAAACTGCAGAGGAGTATGCATTTGGTTCTGAATTCTGAGTGACGCTACCGAGTTTTGAAGTTAAATTTGTTCATTTAGTCTTGTGAAGGGCAGGGCTCCCACCAGGTCCCTAAAAGTCCCTAAAATTGGTATTCGGTCCTTAAATCACCCTATTTTCATAAAAATCAGAAAAAGTATAAGGGTGACCTGAAAATGTCTTGTCTGAGATTTGACCAGAGCCCCAAATTTGCGGAGCTCGCTTTGCTCGCTCCGGTTACTTATGATTTACTTAATGTTAAATTTAAACGAATTAATTGTCTAATTTTTATAACAATAACAACTCGTGGAAAAATTATTAGACTGAATTTAGACTGGTTTTCATATATGTTCGCCATGTACGTTATTGCAAATGGTCAGAGAAATTTGTTCAAGTTAGTCAGGGAATTTCATACCAAAAATTTTGTACGAACCCTGTAAAGGTCCAAATTCTAGTTCAGTGGATTTTTTAAAAAACAGTAAACATGATACGAAAATAGTTACTAATAATCAAAAAAAAACCTTCCTTATACATTAGAGCCAGTGTCAAGTCTTACCTACCGCTCCCTTAGAATAAGAATATAAACAAAAGAAAGTCGGAAATAATATCATATTTTGTCGAAAAAAATAGAAAAGAGTAATAGGTTCCTAACTGTTTGTGATATTTTCAGAGAATAGATATAATTCTGTTTTACCAGTGGTCCCTTTTTGGTTCCTACTTTTAGAATTTAGGTCCCTATTTTACCCTATTTTTATCGTGAAAAGTCCCTTTTTCCCCTATTTATTTTTGAGATTTTGGTGGGAGCCCTGGAAGGGGAAAATTCAAAATATACATAGTTTACAGACTAGGAGGATTCATACCAGGGTTGCCACAGTTCCTGGAAAAGTCAGGGAATTTCCGTTGCATATTGATTTGAGAAAATGTGTACTCACGGCCAACTAGGCGCAAGAGCTCAAATGCGGGACAATGATAAGGTCCTATAACCATACATTAACTGTTTCTGACAGTTCCTAATAAAGTTTTATTAACTACTAAATAACAGTTTAAATTAAAAACTGTGATAAAATTAGCATAATTTAAAGTACAAAGCTGATGATAAACGAGGAATTTTTAAAGGCTGCATTCTTACTTTTCTGTTAGTGTAAGTTTGAAAACTGATCAGGGAAATTGGATTTAGATGGTCAGGGAAAACCAGGAAAAGTCAGGGAATTTTGAAATAAAAAAATCTGTGGCAACCCTGTGTTTGTTGTACAGGTAATGTCACTAATGTGCCGTCTTTCTTTGGGGGACACGAAATCTGTGCGGACAAGTGTTGCCAGTCATTTTCTGTGTGAATTTTACATTGAAGTAGTTTTTAAAACCAGTTCCAATAGCATTGGAACCACTGAACAGGTATATGTAATGTTTACTAGTTCTAGATAAAAAAATCTCCCTTGATTAACAATTAGTATTTATCAGTTTAAAAATCATTAGCTTAAAGTACAAGTTAGAGTGAGTTGTGGCCTTCGAAACACTTCTTTATCTTATCATATTGTTGTTATTAAATTATCGCTAACATTCTTTTCAAAACAAACTAATTTACTGTGCTGCTTGTAATACCTGATTTTGACGACGTAAACCTAGCAAACATTTTTCAACGTCATAAACAAAACGCCTGTCTCACAAAAATAAAGTCAAGGTTGCAGTTACGTCACAAAAAAATATCAAAGGTTGTCTCAGAGGCATATTGATATTAAAAGTTTGCACGTTATCTGTTGATAAGTTTGTTTATCGAATTGAGATGCCCTAACTAACCTAAACAGGTCTGAGGTACACTCATTTAAAACTACTATTAATTATTTTCTATCCTCTTTAGCGTATACAAAGTGGTGCAAAAAGGGTTGTAGGACCGAAGTAGTGTGCTTTCTGCGAGTGATTTTGAGTAGAAAATGTTCACTGACATTTTCCAATAAAGCCCCCCACCCTAAGCAAGTTATGAGTTTATTATTTTATGGAAGACCCCTTGGTTAAATTAGAATTAGTATTGCGTTTCAGTTTCTTGCTCAAATTTGAGGGGTCAGCCGTAAAACACTCCAATCATAACTAGTAAACATAAAGGGTAGCACTTAAATACCCAAAGAGTGATTTTAAGATTAAAATTAGATTTCATAGATACTTAGAAATTAGCACCTCCGACCAATCACGTACCGCCCTGCCTTCTTGTTAACAACTTTCCCGTTGTTAGCTCCAAGTCGAATGAGATATAGCGCGAGATGTGACAATCGTGGCGCGAGATATATATAAAAGGTCACGGGAATTTGGGTAACTGGAAGGCAGGGCGTTACGCGATTGGTCGAAGGTGCTAATTTCAAAATATCCATGAAATCTATGGAAAATAATTAGAATTTTAAAATAATTCCTTGGTATTTCCTACGCAGATTTTAAGTCTTAAAATTAGCAGAAAAATCATTAAAAAATCAATTGATTTTCCTTTAAGTCAAATTGTTATAGAAACTTTTCGACTCAAAATCGGTCACTGTACTTTGTTCCTACCACCATTTTTTTGGAACAATCACCCTGAATTAATAATTCATTATCAGTTTTTTTAAACTTATCAAACTGCAAAATAAAATACTTTTGCACTTCAATCTGCCGCTGTAAATATATATTAAATATCTTATCAGAAAGTTCTTAAAAATGAATAGTCTATTAATCACGAAAATATTTTGGGGTAAAAAATAAAAAATACTTTGAGCCTTAAGACTTGAAAAACGTTTTCAAGAAAAGTTAGGCCTAAGCATTTTCAAAGAAACAAATTTTATGGGTTGTCAAAATCAAAAATATTTTCCAGAGTGTTTTGGAAAAAAAAACACTGTCGAATTCCTTTTATAAAATATATGATATATAGCCTAGTAATTTAACGTCGGTTTGATACTTGGGTTCTCTATTTCTGACTACTACAATTGCAATCGCACCACAAGACCGATGACGCGTATTGGAATCGAGTACCGCCGCGTCAAATCTAGTAGTTGAGCTTGAGCCAGTGACTCAAATTTTAGCCAGTTGGGAAAGACTATAGAGTTCAAAGGGTAATGCAACAGTCCCTTTCCCCCATGATGCAGTACGTCATAAGAGAACTATAACCAAACCAATCCTCTATACCCTTTACTTCGTGAGGAACTGGTGATGCAAGTACAAGTATTTCACTCATTTCTGAGGGCTAAGGAGTAATTTTCAAGGAAGTAATTAACATGTTAATTGGAATTAAATTATTTATATTGGACTTTGAATTTCAAACTCTTTGCTTTTTCCAAATGATAAGGGTACAGTCATCACTGATTCGAGGAAAATGGGCAATAGAATACACATAGGGGCCAGAAAGATTCACCCACCCATTTCTTAACGTTAATTAACTGAGCTTCAAGGTTGAAAGTAATTTGTTATTAGAGCATCTAATGCAGGTTTGGAACTGATTGATCACTGAATCCAGGGTTTATACTTTCGGGAAACTGATTTCCCGGAGTTTTCCAGGCTTTTTCCCGTGTATTTCCCTAAGTTTTCCAATAGCAACAACGCGGGAGTGTAATATTTTTTTAGTTGAAGCAACCCCTTCAGAGCAAACTTACTCAAACCTCACAAATTTCCTTGATTTCCCTAAATTTTACTAAAAATTCTAAATTTCCCCGAGTTTTTCGTCAACTATTTATTTCCCTAAGTTTTACATCCAACTTTCTATGAACCCTTGGTAGAGCTATAAGCTTTTCAGTCTGTTGTAGACAGCAATTGAATTGCACTCAGTCACAGATGTCTGGCAACGCTTCCAATAAATATTTACAATCAAAAGCTAGGAAACGGAACTAGATAGGCTAAGCCGGGTTAAGCACAACTAATAAGAAAATAAACTAATTGTTAACGTAAATTTAGAAGTGTTCTTTCTGTATTAGAGGGAGAGATATTGAACTAAGAAAGAACCCAAATTATCATTATTTTATCAAAGAACTCTAATATTAGACTAACCAGAACCAGAAGTTAAAAAATAATTTTAAGCTTTCAATTTTGGCGCCTCAAATACACATCACAAACACGTGGAAGTTTGAAACGTCGGGCCTCTAAATTTCTTTCTTTCTTTGATTTTAGTAAAAGTTGCAAAAATCGTAAAATCGTAGTTCTAAATTCACTTTCAATTCTTTAAAAATAAATCTCTGCCGGTTTTTCATTCTTGATGGTGGGAAGCTTTTTTTAAAAACTCCCAAAATATACTTATATATAGTAATTATTTTTCGTTATATTGGCAGCTATTTGAACACTTTTATCCGGGACACACACAACATCGGCGATAGTGAAAGCTAAAATGCCTCTAGCTAATTGTATTTTTTTTTTTTTCCAATCTGTTTGGACTCCCTATAATAGAAATATGCTTGGTAGTGTAATACAAGGGGTGGAACATTCGATAAATTCTTCAGATATATCTTTCCCCAAAAATTTGAAAGAAAGGTGTCTAATTTTTTTTATTGACGTTTAGGGGGAGTTCCCAGAAAAATATGAAATATCTTTCAAAGTCACGAGTAGGGTTTCGAAGATTTTTCTCTCATTTTAATTTTTCTTTTCTTGGTAGGGTCGTGTTGCGTGAGCTATTTTAATAAAACCACAAAACGTTTAAAAAAATACCAGAAATAATTAGCGAAGTAGTCTACCCCTCTTAACAGTTAACTAAACCCATCAAAACATTTACCGTTAATTTTTAGCCAAGTTTCAGACTTATCTCTCCAACTTGTCTCAACCCTTCAACGCTACCAATACATATAAAAAACCACACCACAATTTTAAAAATAATCCAAATAGCAAACCAGAAATAATTAGCGGAGTAGTCTACCCCTCTTAACAGTTAATAAAACCCATCAAAAAATTTACCGTTAATTTTTAACCAATATTCAGACTTATCTCTCAACTGGTTTAAACCCTTCAACGCTCTCAATACATAGAAACCACACCACAATTTTAAAAATAATCCAAATATAAACCAACCAGAAATAATTAGCGAAGTATTCTACCCCTCTTAATAATGAAAAAGCAAAAAGAAAAAAACCACCTGAACAAAAATATTTTCACGGCGTACTTCCAGCTATATTAAATAATAGGAAGTAAGTCAGAGAAAGTTTCTTTTCATTTCCTTAAAAAACGAGGATGTGTCTATTATAAGGTACAACAACATACGCAGCAGACATTTTGGCGGGGGAAGGTGAATTTTGCTAGTAATTATAAACTCTACCTTCTAAAAAGGAACAGTAGTACTGACCCCCAAAATTTTCCAAACATCCAAACCGCACTTGGCCCATGAACTAAATTCTTTCCCTCCCCTCTCTCCTTTTCAATGATGTTTAAAAATCATTGGACCAAATTTAAAAACCGCTTACGAGACACTATCGAAGACTTTCAAGCGTGTAAAATACTATTTGGTATTAGAGTATATATATTTAAAAAATAATTCTTTGTCATCTTTAATATATCATACAGGGTGTTTCTGATAAGTCTGGCAGAGTCGAAAATGTAACTTCTATCTCTATTTTGTTTGCCAAAAGGGACAGTGTTTTCGAGTTAAGATTGCATCCAGAGTATTTTATGGATGACCCCCTTAAATTTAATTAAGAAACTGAAAGACAATGATTTATAATTTAATTAAGGGGTCATCCCTAAAACACTCTTAAAATAATAGCTTGAAAACAGTGTCCCTTGTGTCAAAATGGAGATAGAAATTACATTTTCGACTAAAACATCGATTTCCCAAAGAACATTATACCCCTTAATTAATGGCATGCAGACTTATCAGAAACACCCTGTATATGTACATATAAAAATAATAATTATTTTTCATGTTGTTAGAGACTTTAAGCTTCAGGGTTATTATCAGGATAATCTTTCTAGACTAAAAAGTAATTGAAAAAAATAAATAATTTTGAACCCAATCGTTTATGGAAAAATTCCCTAAGTATGTTTTATCATTGAAATCGGATTTCAGGGTAAAAACCCGAGTTCTTCGAAATAAATTTCAGCAATATCAATTATAATATTTGAGGGGCTTATAAAACCACAATTTTCAAAAGAAAAAAATATTATGCTAACTTACAAAAAGGTATTTCTAACTTAAAAAAAATATTAATTTGATTTTAAAACCCCATTGAATTCAAATATTCTTGGAGAAGACCCTTTTCAGAAATTCTGGTTGTTGTTAGGGTTAACTGATATTCTCTTATTACAGATTTTAGAGATAGTGGGAAAACATATTTCTAGATGATAAACTCTGTGTGGTTTCTAAGAGAGCTTTTGCTGATAATCTATACAAGGTGATTTAAAAATGGTGGTAGGACAATGGGCGATTTTGAGTCGAAAATCCGTGAAACAGTCCAATCATTACGTGTATACGGTGTCCCTTAGGCCAAAATGTCATAAAAGCTGTATTTTCGGCTCAAAATCATCCATAGAACTTAGATCAAGAAGTGATATCTAGTTTATTAGGGAGAAGGTATTAGATGCCAAAGTATTCGCGCGCCATAGTCCCAGTCCCCCTTTCAAAATAAAAGGGGGGACGTAAAACGAGGCCGATCTATTTCGCCTCTCCGCAGTCGGAAAATGCGTAATTTTCGTCATTCGCGTCGCGCTGACGTGAGTTTTCAATAACCAATGAGATGCTGGTTTTAATTTAGAGGCGGGGATTAACTCCGGACCTACGTTTGGACTTTAGATAAAGGTAGAAATGTGGCGAATTTATACCTTCTCCCTAATAAACTAGATATCGTTCTTGCTTCTATCCTACCACCCTAAATGAAATACCCTGTATTTGAAAACGAGGAATTCTTAAAAACAATGGAGTCCCGTCAGTAACTTAAATTATACGCGTAGTATAGTTAGTAACACAAATCAATCTATATTTGTAATTTCAAAGGTCTAGAGGATCATTTGAAAAAAATATTTATATTGGTTTAAAGTCCTTATCAATTGAATTAAGATTGCACTTAAAAAGTTGGCAAAGCAAATTTGATGTCGAAATATTGGCAAAAAAACAATATTAAAATGATTTTGTTTTCCCCAACGAAGCAATTAATAATTGTTTTTCTGACAAACAGATAATAAATTCGGTGAATCCCTTTACATTATTGAATATGCCTTCAATTACAAACCCGTCTTTTAAATATAGAGCATGCCAGATAGTTTGAAAGGAAGTTTGGCAAAAATTGGCCGAGAAATTAAGAAAAATTAAAAGAAATACCCAAAATTTTTTATCCCCCCCAAAAGTTAGCTTACGTTTCTCAGTACACGTACTTCTAGATAGCAACGAAAAAAAAAGACCCAATCACGAAAGGCCACTAATATTTTACCCCTTTTTCCTAAAAGAGTTAATATTTCTCTTAACATCCAACCGAATTAAAAGAAATCCAAACACACCACCACCGTCACCACACACCATGTGAATATCTTTCATACCTTAGGGCTATCAAGGCCGGATTATTAAATCTTTCCTTGGAAAATAATATACGCTAGTTTTCCTTGATCCCTCCCTCCTCCTCTGAATTATATATTTTTTTACGATTAAATCCTTTGGCATCAACATATTTCTTAATTTGAAAAAAAGGGGGGGGGGAAACTGTAGTGTTGAATTAATATTAATTTTTCTTTATAAATCTACAGATACGGATTATTGGGTCCCAGTGGATGTGGCAAAACAACCTTGTTAAACACCGTCATTGGAAAATTGCGTTTGAAGAATGGACAGGTTAAGGTTTTTGGGGAACAACCGGGAACCAGTAAAAGTATTATTCCAGGATGCGGCGTTGGTTTTATGCCCCAGGTAATATACTTTACTTTTTTATTCGCACTACTCAAAAGCGAAAACAACATTTCAATAACGTGAAAGTTATTTTCATTTATACGGAAAAATTTCATCTCCTTTCAATAGGAACTGGCTTTGTATGCCGAATTTACCATCGAAGAAACGTTGGTATATTTTGGACGCCTGCATCGAATCGATGCCAAGACTTTAAAAGAAAGAACGGAATTTTTGCTCAATTTTCTCGATCTGCCCACGAAATCGCGTTTGGTGGCTAATTTAAGGTAATTATTGCTTTTGGAGCGAGGTTAAGTTCAAGGAGAAATGAATAACAAAATGTTTATAAATTGCAGTGGAGGTCAACAACGTCGAGTTTCATTCGCAGCTGCCTTAATTCACCGTCCACCTTTGCTAATCTTGGATGAACCCACAGTGGGTGTCGATCCTTTACTTAGACAAAGCATATGGAACCATTTGGTTATGTTAACTTCGTCGGAAGGCATGACTGTGATAATTACAACTCATTACATAGAGGAAGCTCGCCAAGCTAATGTGGTACGTATCCTCATGACAAATATCTTAAGACCGTTCCGTATCCTAACCTTCATGGAATTATTTAGGTTGGATTAATGAGAAAGGGTCGCTTGTTGGCTGAAGCCAGCCCCGAAGAGCTGATGGAATTCTTTAACGAACCTAGCCTGGAAGATTGTTTCTTGAAATTGTGCATGTTGGACAAAGAAACCAAACAAGCAGAGAAAGAATTGAACCAAATCCTAGCAACCGACGGGGGCGCCACCCCAGCCTTACCGAGCATTCTCGAACGTAGACTTAGTAAAGAATTAGTACCTGCTATACTTGAACGTCGACTGAGTAAAGATCTTACGCCATCGGAAGACAAAGATGCACCAGTAAGTTTCAATTTGGATTTACGCCTTACTCATCCCAAACGCATCGCTCTAACCAACCTTTTCACTAAAGGTCTTCATCATAAGTGACGCTGGAAGCAAAAATCCCGGAGGATTGGACACAAACAAAGCTAACAGCGCTTGCACCTTAAACAATTCAACTTTGGACCTAATCAACAACAGCGTGAATGATTTGCGCATGCCTCCTTCAGCCGGGGATATTGTTCCGACGGGTAACAACAGGATAGTTATTCCCAAACGACCCAATCAATGTATGGATGGATTAAACAAGACCATGGTCCTCTTCAACAAGAATATTACTCGTCTGAGACGAAACATCGCGGTTGTACTCTTTCAATACGCCCTTCCCGCCATTCAAGTTATTCTCTTGTGCCTTTGCATTGGTCGAAACCCTTTTGATCTGGACATTGCCATTGTTAACGATGAAAACCCCCCAAGAATGAGCAAGGACTTTTTACGCCAACTTGACAATGAAACTATTATTCAGGTATGTATCATAATGTCCCTTTTGGAACAGGATACCCGAGAGTTAGTGTCTAACGAATCATTGGTACTTTACAGAAACCTTTTACCGACTTCGATTCTGCTGTACAGTCAGTGAGAGACGGGAATGCTTGGGCAGTGATACATATAAGTCACAACTTCACAAAGTGCCTGATTGACCGGTTTAGTCAAGGTCTTGACGTCACCAATGAAACGATAGAGTGCAGTACCGTCAAAGTCCATTTGGACATGACCAGTAAGTATTCCTAAGCCTGACAATGCAACACATCGCGATTCAAGTACTCTAGTTTAACGTGTTCGTCCATCTTTTTAGATCAACAAATTGGACTGACCCTTCAGACCAGTTTGCTGTACTCATTCCAAAAATTCGCTCAAGATCTTTTACAAGTTATCGGTTCAACGCCTTTGCTAGCTAATTTACCAGTTGTTATGGAAAAGCCCATATATGGTGTTGTTGAAGTTAGTTTCACAGAGTTTATAACACCGGGTGTTATTCTAAGTATAACCTACATCATGGCTGTCGGCTTAACGGCTATCAGTTTTGTGGAGGAAAGAAAGAGTGGGTTGTTCGACAGAAGTTGGGTATCTGGAGTAACTCCATTTCAAGTACTCACCTCGCATATTATGACTCAATTCTTCGTCCTAATTGGTCAAGTATTGGGGTTGTTGGTGTTCACGTTCTTGGTCTTTGACATTCCTTCACGCGGCCCATTCATATGGGTTATATTGATGACATTGTTCCAGGGAGTGTGTGGCATGTGTTTCGGTAAGATCTTAAAATGTAAATTGATGTTGAAAAACAGCACTATTAACATGATATCCCGTTTTAGGTTTACTTATTTCTGCATTAGTAACGGAGGAAAACACGGCAGTTATGATATCTTTAGGATCTTTCTATCCAAACATTATTCTCAGCGGTAAGTCTAAACTCTTAAAAGATAACCCTTATTATAATAAGTGTCTTAAGACTTAACTAATTAAAAACGTATTAACATTTTCTTACAGGTATTGTTTGGCCGGTTGAAGGAATGCCTCATTTCCTGCGCTACTTCTCATATTGTCTTCCTCAAACCCTTCCAACAGAAGGAATGCGAGCTGTGTTATCGAGAGGATGGGGTATAGGTTACAGTTTGGTGTGGTCAGGCTTTTTAGTTACGTTCGCTTGGACTGCCTTCTTCATTTTAGCGGCCGTAGCTGTTTTTAGGTTTAAAAAATAATTAATTTTTATCGTTTTTATTATCTATATCATTTAAAAAAAACCAGCTCTACTTTTGGCGGCTACGTAAACCGTCTATGTAACACAACATTCCCCAAAAAAAAAAATCATTGCTCAGTAGCTTCTTTTTTTTGTTTTACGTAACCCACAAATTTCCCATTACATTTCTTAATGACATAAGAAATTAAAGCTACTTATTAAAAAAAAAAAAAAAAAAAGACATTTTTATACCGTTCCTAGGATTACTTTGTTGGTTATCAAGTATAAACAAACAAACACGTTAAGTTCTTTTTGTGTTTTAAAATGAAAAGTTAAACAGTGAAAACTACGTAAAAAGTTTCGTAAAACTTTGGGATAAAACAAAAACATTTTACGTTTTTTTGTACATAATATTGTATTTATTTTTTTGTACCATGGAAAAAATAATAAATCTCATTCAAATATTAATTAATTAAATACATAAAAACTGCTATTAATTGTAGAGCTTATTATTAAATATTATGGAATCTACAAAAATATAATAAGCTTGAAGGTTGAATATAGAAAACTGACTTGAATGATGGGTTTGGTTAAATTTGCGTGTCATTTTCAACCAACGACAGAATCACCTACTCTCGCAAATTTCGAAGTGATATACAGATAGTAGAAAAGGGGGTTAACGCTTTTAACCTTAAATTTGCATGTTTTTAGCGAAATTTAATTAAAGAATTGTCAAGAGAAGGTAAGCAGCGTAAAATTTCCCAACAGAGAGTAATGGTACCGAAAATGACTGTTTCTCTTCAGCGTTACTTCTCGCATCATGAATAGTGTAATGGTTCACCGTTTAAACTTAGTACAGTCATCTTTGATACCCGAAATTAAAGAATTGTTAAGAGAAGGTAAGCATAAAATTTCCCAACAAAGAGTAATGGTACCGAAAATGACTTTCTCTTCAGCGTTACTTATCGCATCATGAACAGTGTAATGCTTCACCGTTTAAACTTAGTACAGTCATCTTTGATACCCGAAATTAATGAATTGTTAAGAGAAGGTAAGCGTAAAAATTTCCCAACAGAGAGTAATGGTACCGAAAATGACTGTTTCTCTTCAGCGTTACTTATCGCATCATGAACAGTGTAATGGTTCATCATTGAAACCTTTACTACAGTCGTCTTTGATACCACTTGTCTTAAAATAAACAACGTGAATTTAACTATCGGCAAATCTTGAGTCGACCTCACTTGGTAGTGGTACCAAAAATGACTGTTTCTCTTCAGCGTTACTTCTCGCATCATGAACAGTGTAATGGTTCACCGTTTAAACTTAGTACAGTCATCTTTGATACCAATTTCGAGAAATACCACTGTCTTAAAATAAACAACGTTAATTTTACGTCGATCTCACTTGGGTATGATGGTTTGCATAAATTACCAACCAACTCCGTTGTCCATTTTTTTAAAGCAAAAAACTTTCATAGAAGTTGGTAAGATTTCACAGAAAACAGAGAGAGAGGAATTTAAAGAAAATAATTTTTCAGTAATCAACTCTTTTGATTGATGAAATTGAGAGAGGTATTTTTTTTGTTCCAAAATATATTAAGAAATAAAGAACAAAAGGTAACAATTAAGGAAATTTGTATTAAAAACGTAAGATATTTGGCTAAATTGATATTTATCGTTTAAAACTTACTCTTTATTGTATCCCTTCAATAATACGTGTCTATTCCGTTAAATTTTGACTAAGCGTTTATTTTTTCGCAACAAAAAATTAAAGAAAAAAATGAGTTTGCTAATTTGGCAAAAGTTTTGAAATTATCGGACAGTTCCCAACTTCCCATGTCAACTAACGCTAAACTTCGATCAAAATTACGTATGTTTAAAAAAAAAAACGTCAATAACTTTAATTCCCTCTCCACTGGAAGAAAGAAAGAAAGATGAAGAAGAAAACCAAAAAGAAATGTGACGTCAAAAACTTTAATTCCCTCTCCACTGAAAGAAAGAAAGAAAGAAAGAAAGAAAGAAAGATGAAGAAGAAAACCATAAAGAAATGTGTGCATATGTCATTTCAACTCAAATGTAAAACAAAAACAAAATAATTACAATGTCCTACTTCCCAGTATATTATATTGACAAGGGGGATTGATTATAATAGTTATAATAATTTAGCTCAATAAAAACAATCTTTTTTATATATAAAAAACAAAAACAAAAGGAGTAAACCATCCCAATGGGATTTGAAGAGGCTAGGTTGTTTTTTTTTTGTAAGAAAAACTTATTCACAATGAGAAAAGAGAGTAGGATCGAGGTTATCATCAGAGTGTCGAAGGAGCGCTACCTAATTATACACGTTACGCAACGTTTTGTAGGTCCAATACAGTCATCGTGACAAAATGCTCCGCACGAAGCGCACATTACGAGGGCCTTTAAACTGCAAGCGCAATTGCTACCATTCGTCGATGGAGTATTAGTCGGTGGAATTCCAACATTGTTATTATTACCGTGATGCGACACAGCCGCCGCGTTCGCGTTTGTTGGCATAAAGTGGTGACTTCTGGCGCCGCCGTCTTCCGACGTTGGGGAAACCAAAGTTAACCCGTTTGTCTGAGAATAATTATAGCCAACCGACATGACGGGGAAAGAGGAAATACTCGGTACGACAGTCAAAGAGTTACGGTGGTTGTTTAAATGATAAGGGTGATTGTGACCATTGTGCGTTAAAAAAATGCTACCGGAAGGAAAGATACCGTTATTTACAGACACCGGTAAAGTTCCCGATGGAAATACGTGAGGAACGGCGTTGCTATAAATGGCGTTATGGTTTGAAATATTTTTTCCACGCGTCGTGGAAGAGGTGTTGATGTTGACAGTTTGCGCGTCAGTTTTCGTCTGATTTATATTATTATTTATCGGTAAACTGACCATGTCTGAGGTAATTATCGCGCCCGTCGGCAACGTCGAAATGAAAGGAATGCTCGCGGAATTTTCCGAGTATCGCGTGGTAGTTTTCTGGTGATGCGTGTTAGACGCCGCCGAGTTATCAACCTGAATGCCAAATACAAAGTCTTGAACACTGGCTGATCTTGGTAGATTATTCGGGTCCCCTTGGTTTTTAAGGGGAACGGGTTCACTATGAGGTCGTCGCGGCGCCGCTAAAGCTTCCGCGTATTGCGTAACGGGATGAATCCCGGTAAAACTTCTGGCGCCACCACCCTTTTGCAAGATGCTACCCAAATTGGATGGTTCTTGAACAACAAGGACGGGTATGGTGCCATCCGGTAAGACTACGGGTTCAAATCCACCATGATCTTTCTGAAAAAACTCTTTTCCTAGTTTATTTTCTTCGGGCTTCGGAATCGAGTTAACTCTTTCACTCGCTGTCAAAATTCTTGGTTCCTCAGTGGGAATACAATCGTCTTTGTCCACCATATTTGTGGCTTTAGGGGTCTAAAAATAAATCGTTTCATGATGGCCCCCTCGTTTTAATCACAAGAGTGCTATTCTCTTTTTCAGAGATAATGATCGTTACAAAGCAATGAACTCGAGTGAAATCGTATTATAATGAAAACCAGCATACAAAAACCACCAAAAAACACGTGTGAAGCCGGTAAATCGTTAACAATAATATAGATCAAAGTAAATACAACTACCATACAGTATTAATCACTTTCAGGTGAAATTAAAGTAAAATAGCGAAAAAAACAGGTTCATTCAGGTGGTGCAACTCACTTGAGCTACAATAGAGGATTGAGGCATAGCTCCTGTAGCCCTTACCCTCAAAATGGCGGAGATCTTTACAGAGGGGAACAGGGTTCGTACAAAATTTTTGGAATGAAATTCCCTGACTTTTCCCTGACTAAATTCCACAAATTTCCCTGACTATTTGCAATAACGTACATGGCGAACGTATATGAAAACCAATCTATATTCACTCAAATAATTTTTGCACGAGTTATTTTTATAAAAATTAGCCAATTAATTCGTTCAAATTTTATTTAAAGTAAATCATAAATAACCTGAGCGAGCGAAGCGAGCTCCGCGAATTTGGGGTTCTGCTCAAATCTCAGACAAAAATTTTTCTGATCACCATTATACTTTAAATTTCCCTCCAATATATTTTTCCCTGACATTTCCCTGACTATTTAGGTCCATTTTAAATTTCCCTGACTTTTTAGGCCCATTTTCAATTTCCCTGACTTTTCCAGGTCGTGTACGAACCCTGGGGAAGGATAGCGGGGTGGGGGAGAAGCCCAATTGGCTGAATGCGGGAAAGACTCTTACTGATTTGTACTCAACTCAAGCATTCCTATTTCTAATACTTAAATATTAGTGTCACTAAAATATGTTATATTCCAGCAAGTAAAACCACGATCCAAAGCATGCAATTACATTCTTCATGACAAAATGACATCTACCCATTAAGTTGATAGTATAACTTACGTGACAAGGTGTAGGAGTTCCTGTAGATACTTGTGGCGAACTGGTTCGACTCGTATCCTCCCTTGACACTTGAATTGGTATAACGCTGGAAATGGCCGATGTCGCAATATGCAGAGTATTAATGGTCGAAAAGGCCGAGGTAGAGACACTATCTTCGTTTTTACTCTCAGTTGGGGTTGCCACTGCCGCGGTATTATTGTTACTCGAGATTAAAGACACTGAATTATTGTAGTTGTCGGAACAAGAGTCAACAGGGCCTGGCGGGGGGCTTATCAAAGTCAAAACGGTCTCTGATGAGAGAGAATCCAAATCATTTGGTAATAAAGTTTCAGTTTTGCGATGATCAGTAACGCGTTCTTCTTCTTCTTCTTCTACAGTTTCGCTAGAAGTTATCGCGTTCGTTTTTGGGACTGAAGAAGTTACGTTTAACGGCACATTTTCTTGCATATTTTCGTCTACAACGGGAGACGAAACATTTTTTATATTGGTTTTGACGATAATGGGCGAAGAACGCGGCGGCGATTCAACTTTATCAACATTTAATGAAATATTTTCGCTGTTTATCGAAGACACTGAGGGGGTGGGCGAATCAACTGGACAAGGAGAAGAAACAGAAGCCGGAGACGAACTCGAAGAGTTTGTACTTTTGACCTTGAAACCCAAATTTCCACTTTGAGTAAAGTTTGAACGATTTTTACTGGATTCCAAAACGGCTTGACAAATCTGGTAGGAGCGTTCCATGTTGACACCGTCAATCGATTTGGATCTGTTGCTGGATGCAACTGGTATGGAACGTATAGTTATAGGGGGTACAATAGGTGGGTTGGCTGGTGGACCAGTTGTCGCGGTAAATGTCGTTCTAAGCAAACTTTTGTGATGAGAACTGTGATTATAATCTTTGGTGGTTTTCATAGTCGAAGATGTTCGTTCTGCTTTATTATTAGTGTCTTCAGTTTTACGATCAGATTGGTCTATTTTGATTATTAAACAAATAAAAAAACGAAAAAACGTTGCAGTAAAATAGACTTGGGATCCAAAAAGGACGTCACAACTCTCAAATACTCGATAAGTTAAAAAAAATGGAACAAAACAACAACACAGACAACAACCACAAAATCTTTAATAATAACCTGCAAAGTCAATTGTAATTCTCCTCCTTTTAAGCGAAGAGTCACTGGAGATCTCATCGGCTTCTGAAAAATCTGACATCTTTCTCTTAACAGCGTCAGTTGTACTCTCATCAACAGGTAGTGACACCAACTCAGTGGAGTCTGATGGACAGTCACTTTTAAAAGGTTCACTATCCAACGTACCTTCCTCCATCTGAGAACAGTTTCAAAACGCAAATTGTAGGCGAAACAAGCCCCAAAACTAGCCCGAATTGTAGGCGAAACAAGCCCCAAAACTAGCCCGAATTGTAGGCGAAACAAGCCCCGAAACGCGGCCGAAACTAGCCCAAATTGTAGGCGAAACAAGCCCCGAAACGCGGCCGAAACTAGCCCAAATTGTAGGCGAAACAAGCCCCGAAACGCGGCCGAAACTAGCCCAAATTGTAGGCGAAACAAGCCCTGAAACGCGGCCGAAACTAGCCCAAATTGTAGGCGAAACAAGCCCCGAAACGCGGCCGAAACTAACCCGAATTGTAGGCGAAACAAGCCCCGAAACGCGGCCAAAACTAGCCCGAATTGCAGGCGAAACAAGCCCAGAAACGCTGGCGAATCTAGCCCGAAACGCAGGCGAAACTATCCCCGCAACGCAGGCGAAACTATCCCCGAAACGCAGGCGAAACTATCCCCGAAACGCAGGCGAAACTATCCCCGAAACGCAGGCGAAACTATCCCCGAAACGCAGGCGAAACTATCCCCGAAACGCAGGCGAAACTATCCCCGAAACGCAGGCGAAACTATCCCCGAAACGCAGGCGAAACTATCCTCGAAACGCAGGCGAAACTAACCTCGAAACGCAGGCGAAACTATCCCCGAAACGCAGGCGAAACTAGCCCGAATTGTAGGCGAAACAAGTCCCGAAACGCGGGCGAAACTAGCCCCGAAATATAGACAAAACAAGCCGTTCCCTCGTCAAAAAAACTTACCGGATCATTTGAGATCAAATCTGGAATTAAACAATCAGTTTCTTGGCCTTCTTCACTCGAATCACTGCTACTACTAGTACTTGAACTAGAGCTGCAAGTCGAGTTACGTTTTATTATGTCACATCGATCCAAACCAACTGAAGTTTTAACTGGTAGCGAATTATTAGAGCCTCTAGCCAAAATAGTTGGTAGAGCTTGATTTTTTTCCAACAAAGGCTTGATTTTTATAGTCGGCACTGATTTGTTACACTCTTTCTCATTACTCTCAATGTTTCTTGTTAAAGTCTTATTAGTTTTGCGGCTAATTGAGCTGACTTCCGAGTTATTACTCGGTAGGGGAGGTTTTTCGGGTGATTCTGGTAAAGTCCTGAAAGAATAAAGTTAATTTACGTTCAGCAACAATGATTTTGTGTTAAAGGTCAGTTTGAGAGACGAAGGCGCGTACTTTTGACCCCAAATTGGTTCAAAATATTTAATCTTCCAATCATCCAATTTGCTACGTTCTCTCTCTTCATCCCATTTTCTTTTCAACTGATTCTCGTGGGTAAAATCTCCTTCCGATAATCTTTCACACCATTCTTGGCAAGCGAAAGCGAAGAACTCATTGTTCAAAGCCGATGGGCTTAATCTAACAACATTATCGGAAGTCACGTGACGATCGACGGGAGGTAATAGTTGGGTAAGTCGATATTGGTGAGATTGAGGTAATGAATTGAAGGTTTGATTGTTCAACAGAGCCTTAATTGAATATAAAAGTTAAAAATTTTGAGTCAAAGACAACAACGTTAATGTCACACGGGTTTTTGAGGTTTCGATCAAAACTTACTCTAAGATCAGTGTGAACTAAAATAGAATCTGGAGTTTCTAAATCGATACAGCCTTTTTTTGTTTGAGCTATTTGAGCGGCTGTGCTAAGTTTCTTCTGATTTCTTTTCCGAGGTTTTAAACGTCGTACAGTATTATCATTTGAAGGGGAACTAGCGACTCGACTCTTAACAGATTCCGATGACAATAATGTAAGATTGTATGAAACTGGGGCTGAAGGTCTAGTAACCATTCGACGCGTATAAACTATGGAAAAACCAAAGAAATACTAGGTTTAGCAACAGTTTTCAATAAATGAGTGATCAGAGGAAGAGAGGAAGATTCTTCTAAGCACTTTGGTGGTAACAGAAGTGGTATAATACTAGAAGTATTGAGCTAACCAAATTCTTCACTCGGCATTAGTGAAAAGACTTGATAAAACACGAACGGTTGGCCCTCTAGTAGCGGTTTCATAATTTCGCCTCCAAAACGTGAGACGCTCGCGGTGGTAGACGGCCGAACTAGATTCAAGCACCCGCGTCCGTGTTTCGCCGCTTTAGGTTGAGGGGAAGGGGGTAGGAAATTTTTTGGAACTGGACCAATTTTTTTCTCTCTGGCGTAGGCGCGATGGAAGCGGCGAATAAAATCCTCAAATTTGTTCACTAGTGCCAGGATCTATTACCAATGCTAGAGCCCTTCACTTCTAGTCTCATACCACTTCTGGTGGTAACTAACCAGAACTTGAAGCGTTAGTTTGAGGAGGAACAAGTGGCTTCATTATTATCCTAGGAAGAGGCGCTGGCGGAGGTGGGGGAGCCATAGGAATGGTGGTTGAGGTTGTAGATCCCCCAGCTGCTGCAATTGCCGTATTTCTCCTCCTCCTTTTCTGTTGTTGTCTTAAAGCGTGTTTCACCGCTTTCTGATGATGATGATTGTGACGTGAAAGTTTAACGGGTGATACTCCAGCATCAGTGGCCGGTAATGTTAAATGAAGTGTCAAGGGTTTGCTGCTATTACTCATGTTGGAACTGGAATCACCACCACCGCGGGACCATTTTGAAGAAGATTGAGATCTAATCCCGCTTAATTCAGTGGCTTCGCTCCACGCCCCATTTTGCAAACTAGAACTTCTAGTTGTTAGGGTACAGTCTTTAAGGGTGGCGGCTATTTGGGAAGAGCTTAGTCTTTCGCCACCAGAAGATGTTAAAAGGTTTCCGGCTTCCAAATTGACTACCGGATAATTAGGGGCCTTATACCCAGGGGGAAATTTCACGTATAAGACTTTCTCTTTTTTGGACTTTGTTAATTTAAGGGGATTTATGTTTCTGGATTCATCATCATCTTCTTCCGATTCATCTTCGTCAACTTCTAATCTAGTAGCGCATTCAGGAATGTCAGACTAGAAATTGAATTTTAGAATCAATCAGGTGGTTGGTCTTCATTTAGTCCCAGTTTTTATTTAATTTAAGACGTACTGTTAAACCAAAAACACTATTAACACCAGCTACCCGGTAAAACATAGCATCTTGACCTCTTGAATGCGCATGAAGCATAGCATTGAGACAAGCTAAAGAGGCAGGACCACTGTAAGGGAAACTGCGTCACATTTTAAAGCTTTTTGTCCATGAAAAAGATATACACAAACTAACAAACCTAACGTCTTTTAAGTATTGAGATCGAACAACACCAAATATTTCCTTATGTGTCATGGGAGTTTTGGGAAACATTTCAAGAACCTAAAAAAGTAAGATAGTTGGTACTGGGTAAAATTTATTCAAGAATATATTGATATTCGCGAAACATTTCTAGTAATTATGCTTTGAAAAATTAAAACCACTATCGGAATGCCTTTAGGCACTATATCATCATCATAAAACCATAAAATGATCCAATGCATTGCATTGCTAGCCTTTATGTTACTGATAGATAATAATGGCTATATAAAATAGTCAGTTATAGAATATTTGAATAAAATAGTTGAATATGTTAAGTTAATTATCAATATATAATTACACGACAAAGATAATTACGATTAAACAACAAATAATTAAATAATTTGAATGTTTGAGTAAGCCAAGGCTTAACACAACATCAATATAAACCAAGGCTTAAGAGTGGCGTTTATTTTCTTACGAGTTTAGCAGCTTCGGTCCAAGTTCTAGCTTTCTTTTTCTTAACATTTTTCTCTTGCTGCATATTAATCAATCTTAAAATTTGGATTTGGCAACTGAATACTTATCAACTACTAAAAATCCGTGAAATTTGACCCTCGTGAACATTACTATAACTGTATCTTGCCTAAGTTGAATCTCTTCTTCTGCCTTCATAAGCAAAGAAGTTGCTGGGAGTCGAAATGGCGAAAATGTTTTGGTCATGTGGCCTGAATATTTAGCCAATCACAGAGCGACTTATGGACGTCTCTCAATTTTAAAAATTTTAAAAAACATTTACTAATTCATATTTTGTGTTAAAAGTATTATATTAATAAGAATTGAAAGATTCTTATGATATTTTCAGAGTGTTTTTCTTCTATTTTATATTTATTTAGGGTTTTTACTCAGTTTCCTTGGGAAGTTAGTGAGAAGCCTAAGCTTGTTCATATCATGCCACGCATACTGATTGTCACATGTTTTAGTGTTTCCTCTGCTATGCTATAATTCGTACTCTCTAGCCGACCTTTAAGCAACACCATTCTAACTTTTTTCATACTATTCAAGTATACGTGTCCGTAAAATTGAAAAAATAAAACTACCCAACTTCCCCCACTGTCTTATTATTCTTTATTTCAATAATTCATTACTTTTTTTTCTATTTGCATAGAAGCCTAGACATAAAAAGGCCTAGCGAATATGTATACTTGATAAATAAATAAATAAGTTAAGCCTTCTATTCCCTTCCATTTTTATCCTTTGTCCTGTAGTGTCTCATTGAAGTTTCCAGTTTTTGTCATGTTTACCCAGTCAGTACCCACCCTTCTCCGCCTCGCAGAGTCGCAGTCGCAGCCTGCTGCGAAGTGCGTGATTGAGTAGGCTGTGACCTATGGTTAAGCAGACGCCATTCACGCCAACATAGATAATAAACCAAACACTATTATTATTACGCCATAACGTGTAAGGATCGGATAAAGTCCCATAATTTTGCAGGGTGCATTAAGTTAAAATGTCACTATTTAAAAAGCCAACACGAAAATTTCGTCAAAGAATAACTTACCAAGATTCTGACGAAGAAGCCAACATTGAGAAAGATGCTTCAAAAATAATTAAGAGCGAACCGATGGAAATTGACGGAAATCATGGAAGAGCGGTTAAAATAAGCCTTGGTCATAATGAAGAGCAACGTGAAATTAAAACAACATTTAAAGTTGAAAATGATGAACCAACAAATACGAAAAAAACCAGCGGATCAAAGCTACTAAGTTTTCACGAAGAAGAAGAGGAGGAAGAAGTTTTCAAAGTTAAAAAATCTAATTACAGTAGAAGATTAGTCAAACAAAGAGAAAAAGAACGTAAAAAAGGTACCCTCATTAGTTCCAATGACAAAAAACCAGAAAAAACCTTCGAAGATGAAACAATATTGAAAACGGATACTCCACCTCCAAGAGTTGACAACCCAAACGAACCCACAATCATTGTTAAACCCCTAAGTATACCTAAACCCAAAAACAAGCCAAACCAAGCTGGTACCATCTTAAATGGTGAAGAAGCTGAAGACATTGGTTCAGACTATGATGACGAGGAAGATGACGCTCACAAGTTTAACCCATTTAAAAACGCCCTTAAAAGTGGCATCATACCAGATGCAGCCACCATATTTGCCATGAAAAAACACCGTCAAATGGCCCGTGAAATGGGAGACTTCATTCCTGTTGATGATACCCAGAGATTGGATGAAGACAAATCAAGATTGGTCAGAGATGACGACAATGACAGAAGCGACGAGGAAGAAGAAGGAAGAATTAATTTTTCAGTCAATGTAGCTGAAGTTGAAAGACAAAAAGCCAGGGAAGCATTTCTCTCAGCTCAAAATCAATCTGTTGAAAATGAGGAAGCTGATGAATTGGATAACTGGGAGAGAGAACAAATTCGTAAAGGTGTAGGAATAGTTCAGATGCCTTCATCTCAAAAAACGGACTCAGTTACTGGTCTCTTTAACTTGGCTCCTTCAAATAATTCCAATTCGCCAGGACCTTACTTAGCCAGCTATGAAACTGTTAAACACGCGCAAATTAAAGCATCTGGTGGACAAACTATGGTCAAAGATAAAAGCAACTTGACAACCCAGTCCATTAAAAACAGATTGCAAGAGAAATTATCTTCACTACAGGAAGTTCATAGAGCACACAAACTCCAATATGATTCTTACAAAGAGGAATTAATATCAACATATGATACCATCGAAAAACTAACCAAAGAAGGACCCATACTGTCAAAGCAGTTTGCCTTCTATCAAGAAATGAGAGCGTACGTTGAAGATTTAACAGAGTGTATGGACATAAAACTGGGGAAAGTCGCCCTTTTGGAACAACGTTTGATGGCCCTGCATAAATCCAGAGTTGAAAAACTGGTTGCCAGACGTCAACAAGATGTAAAAGACCAAGCTGAAGAATATTCCATAATTGCGAACAAAGTTATGAGGGGTTTGCCAACAGATTTCATAGAAGATAAACCCGTTTATAGTGAAGTTAGATCAAGAAGAGTAGCTGAAAGAGAAGGGAGAAGAATGAGACGCAGAAAACTTAGGGAAGCTGAGAGTGCAGGAAGGGTTGCTCACAATGAAGGCATGTCCTCTGATGACGAGGAATCCGAAAGTGACTTGATAGCATTCAGACAAGAATACGAAGCGATTCTCGCAGAGGCGCAATCTGTATTTGCAGATGTAGTGGAAGAATTTGGCTCCTTGGAGGGAGTGAAAGTGGTTTTCCTCAAATGGAAAGAGCAAGCTCTACAATCATACAAGGATGCTTATGTATCAATTTGTTTGCCCAAAGTATTCAACGCTTTCATCAGATTAGAACTCCTTAACTGGAACCCCCTTGAATCGAGACAAGGATTGCAAAACATGTTTTGGTATCGAACACTCGTTTTTTATGGATGGGATGCTGACTGTGATTCCTGGACTGAAATGGAGAAAGATCCAGACACAAATCTATTGCCAGACATAATTAATAAAATTGTTCTGCCACACATGACTAGCATTGTTCAAAACGCTTGGGACCCATTATCAACGAAACAAACTCTAAAGCTTGTCAAAACAGTGACAAAACTCATCCAAGATAACCCTTCAGTAGATGGTACTAGCAAGAGGTTGCAAGACTTCTTTAAAACTGTCGTCACTCGTTTCCAAGTTAGCTTGGAGGACGACATATTTATACCGCTTTACCCCAAACAACTTCTGGACAATCGCACATCAACAGTTTCCGTATTCTTCAGCAGACAATTCTGGACGTGTGTCAAACTTCTGCGCAACATACTAACCTGGCACGGTCTCCTTGCCGAAGCGCCCCTTTTAGAACTATCACTCGGATGTCTTCTCAATCGTTACATCAATTTGGCTCTTCAGAGTTTCCCACCTTCAAAGAGTGTAGTGGAAAAATGCAAAACCATTTCCAACACTTTCCCAAGAGCGTGGTTTTCGGGAAACAAGATCATTCCGCAATTGGACATGTTTCAAAGGTTCTTGGTACAACTGGCGGGTCGTTGCAAAACGGCTGAAGAAGGAGAGAATGCTAATTGGTGTATTAGAGAGATTATTCAAATGCTGCACACAGTCGGAGCGGCGGACAAAGCTAATAACTTAAGCAAAGAATACAATATTTTTCCTGATAACCGGTTCACCTAAAACGCATAATGTATATTTAAAAACTTGTAAATCGATTAAATGAAAATCTTATATAAAAATATCAATCTGAAATCCTGACTCATTTTCTTTCATGAATAATTTTAGGCTGAAAAACTGTGCCATTTAAAAACCAGATTTTGATTAAAATATTAACGCAAATTAGGCATATATGTACATATATAGATCAAGGGTTCGTACTGAACCTGGATAAGTCAGGGATTTGGGAATAAGTCCGGGATTTGAAGTTTTTCTTATAAAGTCAGGGAAAGGTCAGGAATTTCGTTTGGTACATCAAACCAAGCTTCGACCAATGCTAAATATGGGCCAGGTGTGATGCAGTAGGCACTGGTAAACACCTTAAAATGGCCAGGGATATTGGTTGGCAAAATTTGGTAAGTCCGGGATTTGAAGTTTTTTCTTATAAAGTCAGGGAAGGGTCAGGGATTTCGTTTGGTACATGAAACCATGCTTCGACCAATGTTAAATATGTGCTGCTGGTGTCATCATGAAGTGGGCTGTAGTAAACACCATTAAATGGCCAGGGATATTGGCAAAATTTGGTCAGGGATAAGGTGGAATAGTCAGGGATTTTCAATATAAAAATTTCGTCCGAATCCTGAGATCGATTGAACCCAACTCATAACCTAATATTTTTGCCCCTTTCATTCTTTCGACAATTTCTATGGGAATTCTCCTTACCCTGACCCTAAAAGACGACACGACAATTTCCAAAGTCACTTTTCCTTTAAAATCAATTCAGGTTGACTTTATCTAAATTTAGATATTGAATTTTTATAAAAATAGCATTTTGACAAGAGTGAAATGCTTGCAAATGTGTCTAGCCACGTCAGGATAAGAAAGAGGAGGGGAAAAAGAGCTAACACATATAAATAATTAACAGTTATTGACCCTTTCATAATCGATAGAGTTGCATCATTTTTGAAGTACCCACGATCAAATTTCAACCTATCAGTAAATAAGAATGTGCGTCACGGGACACGGGTTAAAGGAATGGTAATTGGAAGAAAACCCCGGGGAAGACCTCCTTTCCTCTATGAAGAGTGTCATCCCTTGTTTAGAGACGACTTGGTAACTTTTGTTTCATTCCGAACCTACACGTAGTATTGCCGTCGCCTTTTCTTAAAACTAGATCACGCCTTAATCACGTGAAGAAAGAGTGATATCCACGCTTTTCTTCAACTTCTGAGACGCACATGGGCCGAACCCATAAACATCAAACAACACACGAAAACATAATTTTTTTTATCCCTTTCATACAAAAACTTAAATAAATTATGATTAAGCTTAATTCGACTAACATTTATCCTCGTTAAAGACTTAAAATTAATCAATTAAGGGTTATTACGATTACTTTTAAGACAATTAGTATGATTAGGGTTAATGCTGCCTACTAATAAGGATGTTGAAAGTACTAACTATAAGAGCACGTGCTAGGCAGGAGGGGAGTTAGAGAAAGGAAAATAGGTGTTTGTCAACAATTAGACTTTAAAATGGTCTATTTTTTGACACTTATGGGAAAATAAAAAATTGTATATCAGGTATTGGAAATTCCTTTCTTTTTATCAGTTATCTGTCTTCGTCTCCTCTTGTGTAGAAAGAGAAGAAGTTAATCGCGATGATTCAACAGGGCATGAGGAGGGAAGAAAAAAAATTAGCGTCTTCATCTCAAGAAAGGGGAAAATTCATCCAGAAAAAGCAATAAAAAGTGGATGGCCCCAAAATTTCAAGTCATAACTTTCATCACCATCGCCTATGATATAGTTAGCTCCTGGAAGCTACGATGCTAAATATATTGTTAATTTTATTTTGATCGAGCCAAAGTTGATTTAAACCGTTAATTAATTAATTAATTAATGAACGAACGCCAGTTAATTAAAATTCTTTCAACCGTTATTTAAATAAAGTTTTTCTATTAACGTATTATGCGAGTATCAGTTTCAATCATGATTAATATACTCGTATTGGGTGTTGCCTTCGCTACGAAAATGCATGGTAATTAACGTTCTTAAACTTCTCTAATTATTAATTAAGCAATTAAATTAAATTAAATTAACTTTAACTGTGCGGTTAGTTCATTTAAAACTAAATTAGCGCTTTAAAATTTTATGCACAGGGTATTCCAATGGGCGATTTTGAGTCTAAAATGTTTTATGATATATTTCCCTACAAGTTAACATTAGAGTGTTTTAAACCAGAATTGCCTGTTCAGTTTCACACTTAAATTCGAGTGGTCATCCACAAAACAATGCAGTCATACCTTAATTGTTTACGTGGTCCTTAGGACAAAATACCATCGAACATCTTAGACTCAAAATCGCCCATAGAGCATTTAAGACTCAAAATTACCCATAGAACATAAAACTACAACCACCCCTCATATTATAAAACAGTAACTTATAATGAAACTTTCTTTAACATATTTTTCAAAAATATTCGATGCAGGTGATCGTACCGATATTGGATTGCAAAATGGCGGTAATTATACCTTTCTTCTAATTAATTAATCTAATTCTAATTACTTTACTAATTTAAGATATTTAACACTGTAGGATTATATCAAGGAGACATAGCGGATTTGTCGTACTCTAACAGTGTATGTACATTTTTCTTTATATTTTCGTCTCAAGAGGGTTGGATGATTCAATAAATTTAAAAGAAGTTCTAGGCCTACGCGTAATTTGTATCTGTCTGAAAGATGCCGCTTGATTAAATAAAAGCGGTTTTAACCCGTTTATTTCGAGTACTTTTGCTTTAAGAAGGGAGAGGGGGCTGACATATTTATCTAAAGAGCTTCGCTTCTTCTATAAATAACAACAAATATATTGTTTACTTAATGTCAACAGTTTCAAACTGGAATCCCAACCGCTGATCGATTATGGACCAATAAAACTGTCAACTATAATTACGCCAATTCAGTTCGTAAGTTAATTTGTTTTGTTAATTATTGCATTCGATAGACTAGCGTTCTTTATACCCTAGACACCTTCCCGTTAAGAAACCGAAGAATAGGGAATTGGCACTACATTTTAGATTCTCATAGCGTCTCCTATAGAGAAAGGCAGGGGTTTGCCAGTACCCTATGTTGTATTTTCTACTGAAGTAGAAACACTAGCATAGTGAAATACTAAAAGCGACACTAGGAATCTTTACTTCCTCGTAGAAAAACCGTGTAAAGGCGAAGGTGAAGCATAAGAGAAATGGGCGGTTTTAGAAACAAACTCCACCCACATTTCTAAGTATCATCAGGAATAAATACAGATATAGGAATGACTGTAACGCCCATGTCTCCCAAGTTAATTTCTATGCGGGTTTTGTGGGCCGGGCTTGAGTACTATCTGTCACGCCTCACAATTCTTACGTCTTTCTATGATTTCATTGGTTGATAGTAACGCTAGTTCCTAGGCGCGTGCAAGGGGCGAAGTAAAATTCGATATACATGATGATTAGTCTAGCTCCTCCCTCAAAACCCGTCTAACTAAGTTGAGGAAATGGTATCATCGCGTCACCAGAAAGATTCCCCGTGTCACTTCTATGTTTCCTTAATTGGTTTTAAAACCATGGTAAAATTTAATTGCGAAGTTCAAAATATATATATAAATATACTTTTTGGAGGGAATCATAACTTTGTTCAGTGTTTATATTAGAGAGGGTAGGTATTGAGAGATGACCCACATTTGTATCGTTTATATAAATTAACTGTTCAATGATTAAATTCGAAGTCAAGGACAATTCCCTTGGGAGATTAGAAATAAGTTAAAATCTATAAACATGAAACGATTAATTTGATTAAATAAAATTATAATAAAATATTACTCTTAATCGATTGTTGTATCGAATGTCGGTTAATTTTCTTTTTAATAGTTTTTGGAAAGATAAAAGGGATGTAACTTTACAAAGTTTTGATCCTTTTTCTTAACCAGTTATAGCTTTTGATCTAAGGATGAGCTAGAATTCATAGACCAATTCCCTCAAATAGCCCTAACATCGACACATTTTTGACTTAAATTCAGAAATTACCCAATCTTTTGGTCATGACAAACGAAGTCTCATAACTAAATTTTGACTAAACTATCAATTTGACCTGGTCATAACCTGTGTTTATGGTTTAAAATTAAATAAAACCTCTGATAAAACTAGACAATGCGTACAGATAAATCTAACCAATCAAGCGTCTTAAATAACTTACCAGCAACCAAGAAGTGATATCTAGTTTATTAGGGAGAAGGTATAAGATGCCTAAGTATTTGCGCGCCATAGTCCCAGTGACCCTTTCAAAATACAAGGGGGGACGTAAAATACAAGTCGGGTTATTTCGCCTCTCCTCAGTCGGAAAATACGTAAGAACCAATGAGATGCTGGTTGTAATTTAGAGGCGGCGGGGATTAACTCCGGACCTACGTTTGGACTGGAAATAAAGCTGGAAATGTGGCGAGTTTGTACCTTCTCCCTAGTAAACTAGATATCACTTCTTGCAGCAACCATATTAATTTTTAACGGATTTTAAACTAATTACCCCCAAAATTATTATGGTTTGTATATACGAAAACGTAGACCCACTGTCGCTATGAAATTAAGGTCTTCAAGTACTAATAAACTTAACTAATCTAAAATTGCTCTGTTTCCCAGGGAAACTAGCTAATAGAGAAAATATTTATCGGTAATATATTGTTTACAATATCTTGTTTACCGCTTTCAATATACCAAGACTCGATAAGGTTGGGAGCGAGCGTTCCAATAAACACGTCAATTTATAATTAACCTCAATTGACTCGCATCAAACCACTCCAAAAGTTACGATAAAAATTTACAGGGACCTCATCTTCAAGACAGAGGAAAAAAAAACTATGATCTTCGAATCATAATCTATAGACAGTTTTATAACAAATTAGACAGTGTGGAAGAGATCACAAGTTCACAACTGTCTGGGAATCGCGAAACTGACGACGGGGAAAAACAGTATACTAAATTGCAAACACATGAAATATTAATAATAATAAAAAATCTTTTCATTTTGACAGTAAAGTTATAGAACTAAGTTCCGATAAAATCAAAATGCTAATAATTACTCATTAGAGGAGCGGAAAACTTGCTTATGTATAATTTTACACGTAGTTTCATATACCAATTTCATCCCTCAGCAGTATCGCGAATTCCATAAGAAACTAAAATTGGTATGATCTCTTCTACACTGTATTTAAGAGTTTAAAGGTCATATCTGTTAATATTGACGTAAATTAAGGGCACTTGCTAACCCTTTAAATCGTTTCAAATATCATCTAGGGGTCTAAAATTCAAAAATATACTAAAAACAACCCAATTTTTCATCTCAAAATCCATTATAAAAAAGTTATGATTATTATATCAATGATTAAATTCCAATAAAAAATTTTTTTGGGGGGTTATAAGAGTATAAAATTACAATTTTAATAATCTAATACCCGGAAATTAGTCTCTTTTAAGTCTAAAATGTCTTTATAAGAAACTGAGATAAAAATTATGTAAAAAGGAAGAAAGTGAATTGCATATTTCTCAAGAATTACTACCATCTTTCCAACACGTGCTCTAGCCTTAAAAAAATTAATAAATGCAAACACTTTCCTCTCGTAATGACGCAAGTTTAAGAAATGGGTTTAAAAATAACTCCAGTATCAATCAATTGACCTCTGTATAATTGAAGTCAATTTAATCGTATCGCTACGCTCCCGTTTTCGCGGAATTCTTTCTTTCTTCCTTCTTGGGACTTGGGAGTATTGCATTTCCCGCCTAAAATATGTATTTGTTTCTAAAGCACGTGGTTAAATAGACGAAAAAGAAAAGCATAAAGTCTAGTCATCCCCACTTTTGCATCAGCAAGAGATAGACTATCAATTTCACTCATATTGACGTAATTGATGGTCTATAGATGATCCTGGGATTTACTATCTAGTCGGTCCTACTCTAAAGGTTCTTTAGAAGACATACCCAAACACCATTATATTGTATTAGCTAAATTTGGCTTAAATGCATTGCAGATTAAGTTTGGAATGAAAAATAAGTTGTTTAGCTAAAAATATAGCTCTGTTAAATAATATTTATACTGTAATTAGATGAGCCAAACTCGACTTGTTGATAAACTAAGGAACATAGTTATTGCTCCATCTTCTAGAGTTACGAACGTCTAATTGGGGATGATGATTAGTTACACAAAGTCCAAAATTAGGCTTAAGGATATACTTCTAAATCTACAACTCGTCTAGAACTAAGCCTGAAATTAGGCTTAAGGATGTATTTCTAAATCTAGAACTAAGCCTAACTTTTACAGTTTCGAACGTCTAATAGGGGATGTTGATTAATTACACGAAGCCTAGAATTAGGCTTAAGATCTAGAACCAAGCCTAACTTGGGTTGTTGACCAACTAATTTAAACAGCAAAGGTCTTTCCCACTATCTCTAAGTAATTTTAACGTCGTTAGAAAAGTAGGCACTTCAAAACAAATTGTCATTGTTATAAAGATACGGGGGATAAGAAATACTTCTTTGCTGGTATCACCAAAAATAGCTCTCGAAGGTTAACTCTTTTTCAAGTACTTGTCATCACCGACGAGGTATAAGGTCCATTACGACCAAACTCCAAAGTTTAACTTCTTTTTTATTATTAGATTAAACACCTTAAGAGTTGATAAAAATGTTTCAGGATGTGAATAGCCTTACGTAACTTAATCTACGCGATTTTGTCAATACAATAAAAAGTTGACGAAATGAATTAACGATAAAAGGGTCCCAAGCTCTTATTGGCTTAAACCATTATCTAATGTCCACGGATCTATATATGCCAATGCTTAATGTCAAGCCCCCTAAAAACTACCAATATTTAGGACCCAGATAACGTGGTTCGCGACCTGATCGAATTTGATAAATTCTCCTACAAAATTCGTCAATAATCTGACTGGGCCACAATCACATCTAACCCTCCCCCAAACTTTTATTTCTTTTGCAGAACATCTTCAAAGAGAGATTGCATTGGCCATCAAACAAATTGAAGATGAAACTTGTCTGAAATTTAAACAAGTTCCTTTATATGATCCATCAGATCACGTGCATTTCACCAAAAAAGATGGGTAAGCCCCTTTGAAATTCATCTAACAAGATCCAAGAAGTGATATCTAGTTTAATAAGAAGAAGGTATAAATTCGCCGCATTTCCAGCTTTATCTCCAGTCCAAACGTAGGTCCGGAGTTAATCCCCGCCTCTAAATTAAAACTAGCATCTCATTGGTTCTTGAAAACTCACGTCAGCGCGACGCGAATGACGAAAATTACGTATTTTCCGACTGAGGAGAGGCGAAATAGCTGGGCCCCCTTTTACGCCCCCCCTTGTATTATGAAAGGAGGACTGAGATTATGGCGCGCGAATACTTAGGCATCTTATACCTTCCTAATAAACTATATATCACTTCTTACTAGATCGTAAATGTTGTACACGCTGTTTTCACAAACAATATTGAATCGGAATAAATAAAGATTCAATTACTTAATAGTTAAAAATAATTAAATAATAAAGATATTCAACTACCAACAAACATTTCGAACACGTAAAACATTTTAATCTACCGTCGCAATGCGTCATGGGATAAGACTAATCGCGTCATATTTCGAGCGTTATACAGGGTGTTTCTGATAAGTCTGGATTATAAATTAAGGGGGATGTTCTTTTGGAAATCGATTTTGAGTCGAAAATTATAACTACTATCTCCATTTTGTTTGCCCTAAGGGACACTGTTTTCAAGTTAAGATTGTACAGAGTATTTTACGGATAACCCCTTAAATTTAATTAATAAACTGAAACACAATGATTTCTAATTTAATTCAAGGGTCACCCATAAAATACTCCTCCAATCTAACATGAAAACAGTGTCCCTTGGGGCAAAAAGGAGATAGAAATTACATTTTCGACTCAAAACCAATTTCCCAAAGAACATCCCCTTTAATCGATGGCATACTTATCAGAACCACCATGCATATATATAAAGATTGGGCCTAAAAAGTTGTATATATGAGTATATAGATTATATCTTGGTACACGGCAAAATTGCCAATACGACAAAGGCATTAGCGCCTACTCTTAAATTTCAACAAGAGACAGACAGTCATCAAGATATCAATGAAAACTAACGCTCGTAAAAAAATAATCTAAAAAAGGAGGGACCGCAATTATCACTCGGAGTTAGCGTGACAATCACGTGCTAATCCCTACAGTATACAGTCTCAGATTACAAAACACTTAACCCTTTTATTATCACATCGCATTGAGAAAAAGGGAGCGAAGTTTATGGAATAGCATAGTATATTCCAGTACCCTCAACAAAAATGTTTTATCTGGTTTTGAAACAAGATTGATTTTCTTGGCGATAAGGCACAAGGCCAAGGAGTTTTTCGCGCCCGATATTGGCGGGCAGGGCCAGTAGAAATCGAAACGTCTACGTTGACTTATCTACGGATTCATCATTCAACTTCGCTTTCTACGCCCACACAATTTTAAAATACTATCGTGTTAGATAACCGACGTAAAATAGTATAGGATAATCAAAATAAACATCGCAGAAAACCACGTGTTTTTTGTTTTAATTTGTCGTAACTCTAGTTTAGAAATATTTCCTGGGAAATACCTTGAGTTTGTCATGGAACAAATTAAGGGGCATGTTCTTTTGGGAAATCGATTTTTGAGTCGAAAATGTAACTTCTATCTATGAAATTTTGACGTCCGTGTCACTGTTTTCGAGTTATGATTTGAGTGTACTGTTTTAGGGATGACCCCTTCTAAATTTAATTAGAAATCATTGTCCTTCAGTTTCTTAATTAAATTTAATTTAATTTAATTAAGGGGTCATTTGAGTTGAAATGTTCTATGACACTTTGCGACCGTTTTCAAGTTATGATCGAAGTGTTTTACGGATGTACCCTTGAATAAACGAGCATTGTCTTTAAGTTTCAGTTCCTTCCTTATCAAATTAAATGGGTCATCCGTAAAACACTCTAATCATAACTTGTAAAATGGTAAACTTTGTAAGGCAAATCGTTACAGAATATTTTCGACTTAAAATCGGTTATCGAGGTATCAGGACTTACAGAAAACTTAATAATTTTTATTATATTAATTGTTAAAGAAAGCGTTATCCTAAAATTTAAATTCTCTAATTTGTCCATTAAAGGTGTTGGTCTCATTTGGGACGTCGTGGTGGTGGACAACAAGACTTATCATTGGGGGACGAATGTCATCCTATGGGAATTATCCTACACGAAATTTTACACGCCTTAGGATTGGCCCACGAACATACCCGTTCCGATCGGGACGAACACGTCAAAGTTTTATGGGGAAACATCGAAGATGGTACGCAATTTTGCTCCATTTATATCACACCATGGATAGATTTAATTTTCGAAGTAGGAATGGAGAACGGTTAGTATTTACTTCAGTCCGACTCATACATAGCCTAGTATAGAGCCCCTCCCTCCAACACGTAACGAAAAGTTTAAATTATCTTATTGGCTCACTTAAACTACGTTTTAATGACGTTGCTGACGGGGACGTCGAAAAATACGCAATTCCTTTTTACCTCTGTCGTTATGACCCGCCTCTTCTTTCATACCCCCCCCCCATCCCGTGGAAGGGGGTCCGGGACATCGACGCGCGCACAGATTACTCTGTTCTCCATTCCTACTTCCAAAATTAAATCTATCCCTGATCACACCTATTTTGTTACTAAAACCTCCAAATTTACAATTCTTTAGGTCAAAGACAAAACTTTGAAAAGCTATTCCCATGGGAAAATAACCTACTAGACGAAACGTTTGATTTTGATTCCGTTATGATGTATGGAAGTCGCGCCTTCTCGGCCGACGGGGAATCGCGAACTTTAGAATCGAGAACGCACGCGTCTCGAAACTTACCAGATGTTGGCGAAAAACTGAAGTTAAGCGCCGGTGACATCCGAAAAATTAATAAACTTTACGAATGCAACGGTAAACCAAATATAAACAAATCAAAATGTTTGGTAAATAAAATATTAATGTAGATATTTCAATTTATTTTAGGTTACGCTAGACCCACGCCACCGGAAGTACCTCCCTTCAGTTGCGACTTTGAAACTGAACAATGTGGTCTTTACAATCAAGAAGAACCGGGTTTAGCTAATTGGAACAAGAGATCGGGCCCTTTACTAACACTTTTGGGTGACCATACAACAGGCGCCGGTGAGAAAAGCCCCCCCCCATTTTTATTTATAATTAAAAATCTAATAAATTTGATTTAAATTTAGGAAGTTATATGGCCGTTTCCGCTATGGAAGCCAGTGATTTACCGGCGAGACTTCTCTCGTCTAACTTTTTAAGTTACGACAGAGAGGAAGGTTGTCTATCTTTCCAGCTACATTTCAGCGGAATAGGAGCCGATTCCTTTCGAGTTTACGTTCAAAGCGAAAACGGTTTAGATCAAATTTTTCAAGAATATAAACCGTCGCTTTTGCAATGGAAAAGAATCAAACTTAACATTAAACCGATAAAAACGAGTTTCAGAGTAAGTTAATTAAACTTAACACCAATTACCAAGGATGATCGGGGAGAGGATGGGAGAAATAGAAGGGCTAACTGTGGAACGGCTCAGGTTGGGTGGGACGCCACAATATGGGGGATGAATAGTCGGACTTCGTAGTAATTGGCTAAGAAGGGCTACAGACGAACCAGGATGGGAGAAATAGGAGGGCTAACTGTGGAACGGCTCAGGTTGGGTGGGACGCCACAAAAGGGGGTGGAATAGTCAGACTGCGTAGTAATTGGCTAAGAAGGGCTACAGACGAACCAATTACAGTCGAATCCGACTATTCCTCCCCATTTTTTGACGTCCCACCTAACCTGAGCCGTTCCACAATCAGCCCTCCTATTTCTCCCATCCTCTCCCGCATCATCCTTGCAATTATCAAACTGCTAAGCCTAATGATGTATTTCTTTTTCATTACAGTTCTTTTTTGAAGCTAATACCGTTGAATCTGAAGATGGTTTGATCGCGATAGACGATTTAAGTTTTAAATGGAAGAAATGCTGATAAAAACGCCCCCCCCCCCTTATTTATTTATAAGAATTGTAAATTATTCAATATATATTGTTTTTGTTATAAATTAATTAATAGTAGGAACTACTACGTCACCCAAGTTGTTAAAAGCAAACTTAAAACGAAGTCTTTCATTCGTTCAATGCAATTTTTCCCCCCATACGGTTCTCTATATTTTGATTGTTATTGTTTGTATCATGAGGTATGTCCCGTAAGTTTTTCACTAGTTACAACTTACAAACTGGAGCTTGTCATGAAGTGACGTAGGTCATAGATTCGGGGTAAAGCGACGCCTGGTGAGGCGCTGTCAAAGGCTTAGTACAGACTAAATAGGAAGATGGACTGAAAAGCCTAGTGTAGTCAATTCTCACTTGTCGTGTTATACTTATGGAACATATCTTATAAACTTATGTTGTATTTATTATTTAAGTTACGATAAATGTTAATTTAATTACCATCAACGTGTCTGCCTAAACTTTACACGCAGTTTGTTTGAAAAAGAGATGATGATGATGTTTGAGTAATATTAAATCATTTTTAAACGTAAAAGCTTATTATTTATTTACACGAAGAATGAAAGTGAAGGTATTTTTCATCGATAAACTTTTATCGAAGCTACAAAACGAAAGTGCAAAAACAGATACTCCACTTAGAAGCTCCACAGAGTAGTTTTTTTCCCCAGTTTAACAAAACTGCAATGTAAAGGCAAAAATACTGCCATGTTCAAACATTGCGTATAATATTGTCGTACCAAAGATACAAATTTTTAGCCTTACGCTGGATTCAACCATTACTAATGAAATATTTAGGCCTAAATTACTTTAAGAACAAACTTAATGCCTAAAACCATTGCCTAAAACACAAACCAACTATAGCCAAGGCTTAGTAATAACCAAATGGTTCAGGGACTAGTATAAACTAATTATAAAGAAATCAGACACAATACAAACCATTACTCATTAAAACCCTAAAATTAATGCTGTTCGCGCAATAATAGGCTTAAAACTAACCTCTAATTCTTAGAAATGTTAACCAAGGCTTAACGTAACGGAACAGTTGGGATTCAACCATAACTAATGAAAAATTCAGGCCTCAAACAAAGAAGAAACCATTATAGCCGAGGCTTAGTAATAACCAAACGGTTTGGCAACTAATCCAACTATAAACTAATTTTAAAGAAATCAGACCAAACATAAACCATTACTCAATAAAACTCTAAAATTAATGCTGTTCGCGCAATAATAGGCTTAAAACTAACTGCAAAACGTATCTGTAACCTCCAATTCTACCATGAAAAGTTAACCAAGGCTTAACATAAAGGAACAATTTAGTTATTATAAATATTACCTTCCATCGATGTCCACATTCATTACAGTAGCAAAAGGTTGTCATAGGTTCATCAGCGCTTCTTGTTTGTACCTTTACACAAGTAAATTAATAATTAACCCAAAAAATTGTTAAAAAACCGACATTCCATGTACAACATGACTTAAAGGAGATCGAATGAGTCACGTGATACTAGCAGCGCGGTAAACTACGTCATCACTTTCTTCTCGACACTAGTGGCGCCATCGATACGCAATGAAGTAAACTACATTTTATTTTCCGCTAAACACTAGATGGCGCCACATACTTTTCCCCCCACCTTCTTACCATATATATATATATTTTTCAGTCACAAAAAATCTCAACCTTTAACCAAAGATCATTCATCTAGGCCTTCAAAACGCACCTGATTGTATGTGCAATTGCTTTTCTTGCATTTTCCACACTTCAGTAGATCTGTTTTGGTTCCACCAGTTAGCGTCATCTGGTGGTCATTGATGGCTTCTTTGGTGAATTTTTGCCTTAACTGTTTCATCTCTTCACTGGCCATTTCCTAATTAATATAAATTACAAATTTATAATTAATTATAATAACTTAAATAAATAAATAAAAAATTTAAAAATAAATAAATAAAAAATTAAAAAATAAATAAATAAAAATGAATATTACGCACCTCAGCTGTCATAACGGCTAATTTCTCTGGAGCAATAGCACCGGACATAACATTGAGCTTCAAATTTGGATTTTTGGGGTCTTTTAGATTGGAAATGCGACTGCGAACTTTGTTTTTGTACTTCATGTTGGTATCTTTGAATTCTTTGAAAATAGGTGCTGTTATAGTTAAGGAACGCAAAAATTCAATAAACAAACAACTTTGAACTCAGAACTAATCAAGAGCGAGCAATTCAAAGGATATAATCTTCAATCTTTGCACCGAGTTCTTCAGCAAGTTCGCAATCAGCTTTATCTATTAAAATTAAAATAATAAGATGATTAATAATGTTTTATCTACAAATTCCGTATAAATAAAAATAAATACTTACCAGCATCTTCTTGCTTTAAAGCATTGGCAAGCATTTCTCTGCATTTCAGTCGAACAGAATTTGAAGTTTCAGCTGGGAAAGATGTTTGTCTGGGTTGTTGTACGGGTGGTGGTGTTGGTTTAGAGGTTGACGATGATGGCATAGTTGTTTGACCCCCAGATTTTCCACTCGAAGCTTCATCTCCGGATCCACCATTGGTAGTATCCATTTTTTCCTTGTGTGACCCTCCTCCCGAACTACCACCACTTTCTCCTTTATTTCCAGGAGAACCTATAATAACCAAAGAAATCAAATTAAATCTTCAACGTAATAAAAATCTTAGTTAAATTTACCGGATAGTAATTTTTTCCATTGCTTTATCAAAATCTTACAAAGTGAAATGACTTCATCATCAGAAGATGATTTACGAAGAGCATTTACTGACATTCCAATTCGGGTACGCTGTTGACAATTTATGAAACAATATGCAATTGTTCACGTCAATTTACAATAATAAAATTGAACTTACAGTCAAAACATCCAATGTTATTGGCAGATCTCTTAGGATCTTTAACAGCTCCAATGCTTGGGTCTAAATTTTAATGAAAACGTTATGTCAACTACACCTAAATGAAATTTATCTAATGGTTCCATTGTTTTCAATTTCTATAATGCCGACGAGTCCCTCGCGATGTGTGGATCATTGATCAAGGCATGCTTTGATAAAGATGCGAGCCAAAGGCTTAGTGTGAATGAAAAAGGCGGGAGCCGCCGGAAAAAACTACAAAGACAGCCGCGGCGCGTCTAGCTCTAACCACCCTACACACACCATACTACCATTCCCATAGAAGAAAGGCTAGATTGTTATTTTGGGAGTCCATTAGAATGAAAAATATTTCCCAATTTGCATCCCCACAACAAAACGTACCATAATTTTCGCCCAATTGTGATATAAAAAGCGCGAAACACGAAATTATAACGTATTAATTTTGCGCGTGATGGTTGCACAGATGCAACAAATTTTTTAATTAAAACAAAACCTACTTGATCACTGTTGGAACTCATTTTATCGAGTTTCTTTCCAATCCTCAGGACTTCTTCTTCGCATCCCATCGTGTTTTCTTCTCAAAATTATTCAATTCACGACTCAATTGAATAGCAGAAAATTAGCACATGAGACTCTGTGTCTCTCAATTTTTAACGATAGACCAACTTTGGCGTCCAGAAAGCCTCTAAACGCAAAACGATCCTCGAGAACTTTCGTGATGGAGGAGGAGCGTCCCAAAGCATTATGGTCGAAGTTGGTGTAGTTGCCGCTACGATATAGTGGCGCTAGACTCCTTCAAAACGGATTTGTAACACTAGCTATATGAACAGAACTGAACTAAACTAGACCACTTTGGCGGGACTATTAAAACGTCTGTTATAATTTGATTTTTAGTTACTTCTTCATCAATTTAAAACTCGGCCAGCCTTGAAAACAATAAAAACACAAAAAACTAATGATAATCAAACATTTTAAACATTGCAATACTAGTTTTAACTTTCCTAGAACAAATAAATAAATGAAAATAGTGGTACCCGCGCAACTTAGAGTAGCGGCACCCAATGATACTTTTTCATAGAAAATATTCACAAATGCTGCTAGTCTTTTAAAAAAAATTAAAATGCGAAAACTGATGACATAAATACTTTCTTCTTCAAGAAACCATTATTTTTAAAATAATTTAGGCAATAATGTATTAAAATAACCAATAAAGTTTTCTATTCATGATAATACCTATAATAACCATGAGGTTCGATACTCGTAATCAAATTGTTTGTCGAGAAAAGTACAATAGTTTACAATTTATATAACATACTTTCTCCCAACAAAAAATAATTTAGATTATCAAAATATATATTTATCTTAAATCCGAGAGATAAGGCTAAATTTTCAATTGTTTCAAATGATTATATCATTAACAACTACCGAAAAAATACCAATCTATCAGACCTTATCATATCAAACTAACTTTTCATGGTTCGAGTCTAAAGATTTCGATAGTAATCTGGGGGGCGTTGGTTATATAGGCGGAACTGATTTCCTTACCTTAATTACCTGGACAAGCTTCCAACTCTAGCAAACTACAAGTTTTTGAGTAACCTATCTGTGGATTTTTTTGGTCCTTATTATTAAAAAGTAAAGAATCTCCAAAAAAATGAAGGTGGGAGATTATCTCCCATGGATACTTTTAGTTCTTGGACTAATGGTCACTCCAGAATTAGTCGACGGTCAAGGTCTGGTTTATTTTAAATCCATCTTACTGGCTAAGCCTTTTTTAAATTCATCTTCCTGGCTAAGCCTTTTTTAATTCAGATTCCAGGCTAAACTTTTTTAATCCATCTTCCTGGCTAAGCCTTTTTAATCCATCTTCTAGGATAAGCCTTTTTTAATCCATCTTCATGGCTAAGCCTTTTTCAAATTCATCTTCCTGGCCAAGCCTTTTTTAAATTCATCTTCCTGACTAAGCCTTTTTTAATCCATCTTCCAGGCTAAGCCCCTTTTAATCAATCTTTCTGGCTAGGCCCTTTTTAATCCATCTCTCCTGGCTAAGCCTTTTTAAAACATATAATTTTTCCACAGTAAAAGTACCCGAATTTCCAGACTACAATATCCTCGACTCTACTGGTTTCCAAAGCCAGGTTGAGTTCACAACAAGAGATGGGGTAAATAAGTAATCACAAGTACTTCGCGATTGATTTTCCGTACATGTTTCTTTGTAAAATCCAGGAAAAATCTCATACCTTATTCGTCGACGAGTACCACGATCTTGATGGTCGTAGAGGACGAGTTGAAATCGACTATATCGATAAATCGTCCGTGTATTATTTCAGTAACATGAATGAAGCCGTCACAATAACTTACGCCGGTAATATAAATCAGACCATTAAAGCTGAAGCGCTGGATTAAATATGATTACGTTTCAGGGAAGCCAACATGTACCGTATACACATTGGACACTTTGCCATTACTTCAAATTGAAACCATGTGGGGTTGGTTAGACGTCAAACACAAAATTGTCGGACCTTCATCCATATTGTTTCGAAAAACGAAAAAGCCTCCTGTAATATCAATTAAACTATCCGAATTACAAATTAACCAATGACGCGAACCAGTCCCTTTCTAGGTCTACGTTAAAGAGGGCCAAGTCCGTGGAATTAAAGTCGACGTATTCCAAGCGGAAGACACCGTAGACGACGTGGTTATCACTTACTACATCGCCTGTAAGTTGACTAACTTCAAGGTGGTTGAGTGGCTTTAACTAAAGTAAATTTTTTCCATAGCCAACGACTTGCAACGGAATACCTCACTTAGACTTCCAATCAGAGTTATGGCTGTCGGTAACACGGGTATCGACAAGCAAGGAAATAACACAATTACTTCTTACATGAACATGACGCTAGATTTCTTGCAATTCAAGCCCAATTTGAGCAGCCAGTATATCTTCAGGGTAAGTTTGGAATGTGTTTTAAGTCATGACGCGAAATAAATCCTGCCTTTTTGTGTACAGATACCAACTGGAATCGGATGCAGTGGTTTAAGAGTTCCAAATGACCAAACATTACCAGCTATAGAAGAACAGTACTCCTTTGTCGTTGAGAGTTACGATATGGAGGAAACCACGCAGACAGTGCAAACGAACGTCTTCTTAAACAAAGTACGGATGATCGGGTTGTTGCATAACCTTTATTAGTTAATACGTTTATTGTGACTTGTATCTCTGTAAAACAACAATTTCCATCAATCAGCTTGTTATTTGCCTCAAATGAGTCAGATCGATGCAATAGGCATAAACGCAAGAGTAATATGATTTTAGTCGCTCCAAACTTGCAAATCTAACTTTAGTCAAAAACACTTTTTATAATTTGGGTTGTCCTAAGAACTTACTGTTATAAAGTTACTTATCATACTAATCCTATATTGTAGGTGTGGTACGATTCATTAAATGGACTCTTTAGGATGGACGCTTTGGGCACGACGCAAATAGACGATTACCGTACTGGTGTATCTTACGTCATTAACCCAAATGACAGTTGCATTATTGGTCCAATATTAAACTCCAAATCCGAAAGAACTACGAGCCTAGTTGGTGCAATGAAGGACCCCAAAAAGTTCATAGAACTAGACGGCGACTATTACTACATCGGACGTGTATGTCCCTCTAAAAACCTTGGGTTAAAACGAAAAAATAAAAAAATGTTACTATTTTAAATACGCAGGATATCTATCGAAGTATTTACTGCGACATATGGGAAACTGTGAAATACAACCAGAGTGGTTTCCCAAGCACCATGATATACACTTACTATTTTATGGTGGTAAGTTTCAAGTTAATAAAGAAATGTTTTCACAATTTGAAAAACAAAATCTGCAGAGTAAAATTGAAGCCATCACGGAAGGAGATCGTAATTTTCAGCCTCCAGTGGCCTTGATTTTAACAGGCTACAATGATAAGAACGTAAGGTTTAAACTTTACAAGGTGTTCCATAAAGAGTGGCAGGACCGATGTATGGATCTATGGGCGATTGTGATTCGAAAATACTACATGACATTTTGCCGTCCGGGTCATCATGAACAAGTTATAATTAGAGCGTATTACGGATGATTCCTTGATAAACTTAGCATTGCCGTTCAGTTTCTTACACCCTAATTATAACTTGTGAACGGTGGTCTTTCGGGCCAAAATATCAGAGAACATTTTTGACTCTAAAAAGGACTTCGGTCCTACCAAACCTCTAGGAACACCCTATATTCTTTAGTGTTCAAATCCGCTCATATTTCCTTTGTACCAAACAGACTCCAGATTTACACATAGTGTATAACTACTTTGCTTTTGACCAATCTGATGGACGCATCTTTAATGATATTATGAATGTCGGAAAGTGTTTCCCATCACCGACTCAGAGAAAGAAATTTTCCATTTTATTTGAGCGTAAGTTTTAAGGAAAGAACATCTAAGCCTAACACCTGAAAACATGTATTAAATTTATTTTAGCCGATCCTCCTCAAAACGTCAGCCTCGAATTCTTGCATGACTTCTTTTTGAGTTTACAAACGCAAGCTTTACTACAAGTCGCGGAAGGCGCTAGCGCTTCTATTATACGATTTCCGTTCTACGAGTTGTTACCCGAAGACACTGGTATGCGGGCCGTATTCGAACTTGTAGACAGTCCACCGATATTAGCTCGATTTTACAACGAGGCTAAACAAACGTTACCCGGTGTTGATATGCAACGAGTTAAAAGTGTGGATAATACGGAAGAGTGCGCTAAACAATGTCTCGAAACGTCCGAACCCACTTGCAAGTAATGACGGATAAATACTTCGTGTCTCAGGAACTTGTCTATAAAAACTTAACTGACGTTTTCTCTCTCAAGTTCTTTTCAGGTTTGTGGTAGGGAATGTTATGTTGGAGAATACGACGGTTCAGAAGATTGGAAAGACGTCGGGACTGGAAAGTCCAACTGCGATCTGTTCATTCGTAAGTAGTTGAAGAACAAATTTATTTTAGAGAACTTTGGGTGTAAGCAAGTCTGTTTGGTGAGCCACAGGTTCAGTTCAGCCAACTACTTTGAGCCTCAAGGACCTTGAAATAAATGATGCCTTAGTGACACTGAAAGACAGCATCAACAATGGAAGGGTTGTTATCGGTGCTCAAAGTCAGTCAGGAAAAACTGTAAGTTTTGATATAACTTAAGATACTTAAACACGGATTATTAATAAACTTGACAATCAATAGGTTGATTTCGTTGCTAAAAGCTTTGAGGAAATTAGGTGTAAGTACTTAAAATATATTGGTGAATGTTGTAAGAGTTAATACCATGAGTTTCCTTCTGTAGTTGCGCCAAATACGATAGAGTTCGAACTAGTTGCTAATCAAAGACAAGTCGCAGTATCCGAAACGACGATCGAATTGGATTCAGGCAGTGCTTCGACGTTACAAGAATGTCACCGTCTTTGCAAAACCGAATCGAGAATGGCTTGCACCAGTTTTTCATTTTGCCCAACGACTCGCGTTTGTCGCATTAGTTCGCTGTATTTAAACTCGGGATCCAAAGTAGATGCGAACGAAATGGAAAAAGCCACTCAATGCATGGTTTACAGAGGTAACTTCAATTTCTTACTGCATTAATGTTGGAATTCACCCGCTATTTATCATTCAGTCACTCCTCTGGCGTTATTCGAAATGACGCCCGGAAAGGTTCCGTTGTTCAGTGGGGACAAGTCGATTACCGGACCTGGAATGGACAACGTAGAAAAATGCGCTGCCAGATGTCAAACGGAGAATTCTATCAACTGCCGGGGTTTCGAATACTGTCAAGACTCAAAAACATGCTCACTACATAAAGTTCACGTACTAGACATGAGTATTGGTGCCATCATCAACGCGTCAGCCAACTGCACACATTATTCCAGTAAGAATATACCTTTAGCAGCTCGCTTAAGAACGTTTAACATCCATATTTTTAATTTAAGAAAAATACAGTTCGGAATTCACAAACGTCGGACACATGTTGATCCAGGATCCTCTAGCTCGTAAATTAGACTACGTATCCTTGGAAGAATGCGCCAAGAGTTGTTACCGACATCCGCCCGGTTATCCGTGTCGATCCTTTAACTTTGACGCCGAACCGGGACTGGCAACCGATTTTGATAAAGTCGTACTCAGTAAATGCTTCTTGAATACAGTCTCCTTTATAGACGCTGGAGTTCAGCTGGTTGCCAACAAAACATTCGCTCTCTACACTCGTAAGAAATTCGATATAACAAGAGTATCTTGAGTTTTGAACAAACACTCTTTCCAGTTAAAGACTTGGAACCTCAAAACAATACAAAGCCGACACCATCACCGACTGGCGATCCTGTTTACGTTGGAATAAAGGACGTTCTACTTGCGGGCGAATACGAAGTCAGAGTAGAATACATGCGCAAAAAAGAGGTTGATAATAAGCGACGATGTCACTGAAGACCTAATATTAACATCGGATACTTTTACAGGGGCTAACGTTTTTCGTCAACGAGTATCACAACGTCATCAAGAAAGAGACCCGATTGGATTATACTCAATTCGACAGTGGCACTACAAATTCCTATTACTTCTTCTCAGGAACTCAACAAGTAGCCGCCATCAGAAGTAAATAAATAAATCAATCAACGTTCCAAATAAGTTTCTTAGAAAAAAAAATAAATAAATCTTTAAACTGGTAGATGGAAAATGCGACGTTTTCTCCATGCGACAAGCAATCGCACCCGAAGGTGGCTTGGAATGGGGTTGGTTGGACTTGAAAAGACTTATAATTGGACCTTCGACGGTCTTGTGGCGAGATACGTATGATAAACCCGTAAGTACTTGGAAGTTGAGACGTAATGATGACCTGACCATTAACGTTGTACTCCTGTACAGAAATTTATCGGTACAAGAACCGTTCGGGGCAAACTATGCAACGTCTTTGTCGCCAAAGACCAAGTGGATCGTGGTGTAGATATAACAATTTACGTTCCTGGTATGGTACAGTAACACTTAAACATTTACTGAGCTATATCCGATTTTCTCGCAGCTAACGACTGGGCAACCGCTTCCGGTACCCAATACGAATTTCCGGCTAGAGTCTACGTAAACGGATCTTACGTCTTAGGCAATGAAACCCTGGAAGTAGATATTCAATACGATTTTATATATTTTCGATCAAGGTTTATAGCCAGCAAAGACAATTTAATGGTAAGTTTTCATCAATAATCTGATATTACTGGTTCAAATAAAGGAATTTTGACATTTAGATACCAAAAGGACTGGGATGCAAGGACCTTCAATCGAGGGACGCCCGGGTAATGCCCGAATTGGAACCAATGTATTCTTTCGTCGCGGAAAAATACAACTTCTTTGATGGTGAAAATAATCTCACCTCCTACATTGATTTAAACAGGGTAAAATATACTATTTTGGGTGCACGAAATTTCTCGTTCATTTGTATAAAAAGTTCGTAATTAATTTTAAGATTTGGTACGATGAGCCAAGTGGCATTGTCATGAGAGAATACCACGATAAGAAAACGCATGAACAAGTCAAAGAGGTCAATGACTTCAATACTGGTAATTACCAATGTCCGGATGAACTATACATTCTCTATAGTAATGTAATTAAATTAACTTTAATTAATAGGAATTTCGTACAACTTCGTTAACGAGAAGTGTACCATCGGGCACGTCAAACTATCAGACTCATTCGTTAACCAAGGTCGAAGTCAGCCGTCAAATGCCATAAAATCGGCAAGACAATTTCTGGACTTAGATGGAACCTACTACTATTTGGGAGATGTGAGAAAAATTACTTTTTTTATAATTTCCAAAAGTATATAATACTTCTCTTCGAGAGAAGTGTACCACAAAGCGGGGTAATTGTAACATGATTCTTCCCAACATCATTTTACATTTGGAGCATGCAAGGTTACTAAACCGAATCATATACGCGATAAATAGTACCCTCATCATTACTCTATTAGCGCTTAGTTATTTTCCAAAGCGCATGCGCTTGTGGATTTTTGTCCCACGTCAAGACAATCAAGGTTTGTGGGTTGATTGCTGAGGATTTAGTACCAAACAGTTATAGAATTCACCCTAGCACGGTGCGATGCCCATTTGAAGTTTGATGAGCAGGAGAGCAAAGAAAAAGTATTAATGCGCCTGGGAAGAATCATGTTACATAACTAAAGTATTAAGAGGATACAGAGTGTCATCCTTCTTCTATTATCCCCTTCTGATATTTTCAAATTCGTAATCTATATTAAATCTTAGGAAATGTGGAGAGACATAAATTGCGAAGTTTGGGAAACCATTAAAGAGAACGTTCAGGAAGATAACATTACATTAAACCGTGTCGTTATTACATTTTATTTAACTACTGTAAGATGAAACTAAACTTAAATAAGTGTAGATGTTTAAACAAGGGATATATATTTTTAAGGACAAATACAAAACAGGCAGAGAACAAGTACTTCTGAGTAGAATACCAGTTAGGAAATTAGTCAGTATTCAACCAATTGCATCCGGAGAGGTAATTAATAAACACAAAACTGTTCGTGACGTAACGTGACAAAATACATGGTTTATTTTACAGACGATACAAATTGAATACAACATTTTTAACTACGACGACTACAGAACTAAAACGGGTGTTAAGATGGACATACCTATTGATCAATGTTTCATTAGACCAGAGCAAAGAAAGTACTTCACTATCTTCTACGAAATACGTAAGAAATTTAAACAAGTCCCGTAGGATCGGAACGGAGTTTCAATATACTTATTTTGGTTGCAGCTGACCCTGACAAAACAACGATTATTGACCCAAAAATTGGTATAAGCACCGATTTCCCTAACCTAGTTGCTTACGCGGCTAACGTTCCAACCATTAGAGTTCCGCCAACCGAGGTTCGTAATTGACTAATGGTACATTAATCTTGATCTTACTAACATAACCTTGGGTATACGGGCATTTCAGATCGTAAAACAAGGCGATCAAATTTTGGTTAATGGATTAATTGTAGATAAAAGTCCATTGTTGGCTCAGTTTTACAATTACCAAAAGGATGTACCAGCGTTAAGAAAGACAGTTAAAATAACGGGAATAAAGGATATGGAAAGTTGCGCCGCGTTCTGTTTAAACCAAAACCATATCAAGAACTGCAAGTAAGTTCTGCATGAAGATAGGGCAGAAGTATATAATACTTCTCTTTGAGAGAAGTGTAGCACAAAACGGGGTAATTGTAACATGATTCTTCCCAACATCATTTTACATTTGAAGCAAAGTTACTAAACCGAATTACATACGAGATATATAGTTCTCTCATCATTACTCTGTTAGCGCTAAACTATTTGCCAAGGCGCATGCGCTTGTGGATTTTTGTCCCACGTCAAGACAATCAAGGTTTGTGGGTTGATTGTTGAAGATTTAGTACCAAACCGTTACAGAATTCACCCTAGCGCGGTGTGATGTCCATCTGAAGTTTGATGAGCGGGAGAGCAAACAAAAAGGGATCCCTCGCCTGGGAAGAATCATGTTACACAACTAATGTATTAAGAGGGTACATAGTGTCATCCTTCTTCTGGTTAGGGTTAGGTTTGGTTATTGGGTCGGTTCAATTTGGGGGTCAGATTGTCCCGTCTTCTAGAATAAGTTTAATCAGCAAAGGATATAAAAGCATCTTTAACGTGAACACGTTTTTAGGAGTTTCACCTACTGTAAGACTAAGGATGTCCCCGACTGTTTCGTGTCTACTATGGACGCTTATGACGTGCGTAACGTCACCGTTGAACCGGACGACAACAAAAACTGCCAGCTTTTTATAAGTATTTAACTAAAACCCGTGGAAACCACCCGGATATAAATTTAATTTTAATAGGGGGTAACATGAATACCAGCGATTTCGGATTACCGTTAGAAAAGGCTGTAGAAAATCTTCAGAACAGCAATGTAAAACTTCAACTCGAATTAAGGGCCGTGCAAAAAACAGTACGTAAATTATTAAAAATTATAAGTTGTAAACAAATCACCTTTCATTTTTCCGATTCTAATTTCTTTTAGCTTTATTTGATACCGACAAAAATTATTATCAAAGACGCCCCATTTGTCGGTGAGTCAATGTCAATTAGCGGTTAAAACACGAGACAAAGATAAGTTGACTTTTTGAACTATTTCTTTAGGAAAGCAACCGTACGAACTAATAAAGACCAAAACTCGACTATCCAAGAAAGGAAAGAGCGTCATTGCAATTACTAAGCCTACTGGTTCCGCGGAGGAATGCTATGCCGAATGCGTTAAAACCAGTATTACGGCTTGCAGCAGTTTCTCGTACTGTTATAATGGCGAATCACGATGTCTGGTGACCTCGGTTTATTTCAAATCGGATTGGTCTAACCCTGAAACCGAAAAAGATCAAACCGAATACGATGACTCTTGCAATCTCTACTCTCGTACGACGAAATAACTTTTTTTCGTCATTAGGCCTATTTTTCAGGTCATTTTAATACATTTTTACAAACACAGTGAAGGCAATCCAATTTTTCGAAGAATCAAAGGGCAAAGTTCCAAATATTCGAGGCAATAGAGTTCTACCCGAAGTAAAAACGCCAGACGAATGCGCGGTAGCTTGCAAAAACGAACAGAAATTCAAATGCGAGGGACTCGAGTACTGTCAAGTTTCGCATACTTGCGTTCTAATGGATACGCACGTCTTAGACGTATCGGAAAGTTCCACGGTATCCACGTCAGAGTTTTGCACACATTATTCTCGTAAGAGAGGTTTAGTTTACGTAGGGTGAATCATTAAAATAGGCTAACGCACCATTTTTTGTTCCCTTAAGTATCATACGCCTTTGAGTTTGAGGATGTGGGTCAATTGGAATTGAGGGACCCTTCAGCTACCGTTGTTACGAAAGTGAATTTCCAGGAATGCGCGCGTCTATGTAAGACAAATCCGGGTTTAAAGTGTCGTTCCATTAACTTCTGTCAAGCCAAGGACAAGGACAGTAAGGATGAAGTCGTGGAATGCGTCCTCAACACTTTAACGATCTTCGACACAATCAACGTAACTAAACATCAAGATGGATCAGACAGATCTTGCCACCATTTCACTTGTATGTCAAGTGTCCAGTGCCTTTGAAACTTACACTAAACTCGTTTCTTAATTCTTTGAATATAGTCCTCGGTGTCGAAACAGCAACCAACGACACAAAACCTGTTACAACAACGGTGAAACCAACGGCAATTATACCAACTGAGAAACCAGATCCAATTGATGACATATTTCCGGAAATAACCGAGTTGTTCTTTCAAGAGTATGAAGTTGAATCAGAAATAGTAGATCGTGTTGTGGTAAGAAGTCGCTTCGGGGGTTCCCATAATTACTTGTCAGTTAAGTGACGTACGCTGTTTCGCAGAACAAAACAAAACACATTGCGGAGTATCACGATGTCAGGGGTAAAAGAGGTCGAATCGAAACAATAACGTCCGATTATGCTTCGCGATTCGCCGAGTATTATACTTCCGATCTCGATAAAGTTATCGTCATTAAAAGTATTTTAAACCATGAATAAACAGTAGGACTTTACTAAAGAATTGAAAAAATTCTTTAGATGGCAATTGCAATGTTCAGAATTACACCGAGGAATCCTGGGGATGGACTAACAAGAAAAACTTAATCTCCGGACCATCAGCCATGCTATTCAGAGAAACTAATGAGGCACCAGTAAGAAATTTTACAATTATCTCCCCCCGCGTCTAGCTATCATTCACCTATGACATTTTGCAATTCAAGAGTTACCTAGAACAAACCTTCATTAGAGGCATTCTGTGTAACCGGTTCACGGCTCGGGATAAGACCGACAATGGAGTCACCTTGAACTTTTACTTCTCAGGCATGTATTCGATTATACCTATATCGTGAAACAATACAAGTCTTAATTTATGTATTTGCTATTCCAGCTACCAAATGGGCAGCGGGACCTCTACCAATTCCTGTCCGTATCACTGCCAAAGGAGCTTACAAACAATCCTCAATTGACACTAAAGTGGATGTTCAAGTTGATTTCATCAAATTTCAACCTAGAGCTAGGCGAGACGATACCTTCGTGGTACGCATCATGACCTTTTCACATTTATGGTACCATACTCAAAAATATACACGGTACCATCTAGATTCCTCAAGGGTATGGTTGCGAGGGTTTGAAACAAACAGGTCCACGAAAAATGCCACCGATACAACAACAGATCTCTTACTCGAGCGAAATTTATCTGTCCATGAGAAACGAACCCCTTGTGATGAGTGAAGTGATACGGTCTAGGGTAAGTCGGTACTTATATAATAACTGCTACAGAAACAAAGACATATTCACTCCTATTACGGTTAGACTTACTACGATGGACTTAATAAACTGTACAAAACCGAAGGAGTTGAAGAAAAGTCCAACGTCTGGGAGGTGATGGACTTCAACACCGGCGTATCGTACCAGGTAAAAAGAGGGGAATGCGTTGGTATACAACCAATTGAGTCCACTTTGTTCAACGATGGTATAAGAGGATCTGTTAAAGAAATGAAAACTGCCCAAAAGTTTCTGGGGTTAGACGGCGATTTCTATTATCTCGGAAGAGTAAGTGTCATTGTGAGTCATTCTTTTGTCACCCGAATAACTGACCATTATGTACAGGAATATTATCGCGGCGTTGCCTGTGACCTTTGGGAAACAACCAAGAACGACTTTTTCTTTATGGGAACTAGAACAAATCGCGCTGTCATAACGGCTTACTTCATGTCGGTAAGCACTCAATGGTCATCATGGAGCTATTCGAGGACATGACATAATGTCGGTTCTTTTCCGCATAGCCAACGTATTTACCAACGATGGAAGGTGATTCCAACATTCAAGTACCCGTTTCAATCGTTTACAAGTTATGGTCTACCGAACCGATTACCGAAGTTCCCACACCAACTTGGAGGATGGACTTTTTTGATTTTGACCAAGCGGAAGGTCGAGTTTTCTACGATCATATGGATATCGAACCGTGTATGGAACAAGAACAAAAAATGCATTTCTTGGTTTACTTTACATGTGCGTATAACTGGATTTAATTCTAAGCGTAATTAATTATTTATTGATTAATTAATATTGAATTTTATAGCTAACAGTACCATATCAAGAATTGCCGAAACCCATGACAAAGAGTTCCGAGTCTACGCCCTTTTGAAAATTGCGGAATCAGCCAAAGTGAACCTCCTTAGAATAAAACTGAAAAACGTAAATGTTTCAATATTATCATAAGTTCATAAGATATGTTTCGTAAGTTTGTAAATGGTTACTGAGAGCTTATCCTGAAGTGACGTACGTCATAGCTTCTCGTGAAGCAACGCCTGGAGAGGCGCTGTCAAAGTATTAGTACAGACTAGAGATGAATTAACTGCGAAACCGCGAGTAAAGTCAGTTCTCGCTTGTCGTTCTCGAGCTAGCTCTCAGTAAGGCTCTGGAAGTACGAAGTATAGTAAGCGTCATACTTATGGGACATATCTTATAAACTTATATTATTATAGAGTCCAAAGCCTTTCTGAAATTTATCTTAATTGTAGGTTAGTTACAATAAGAATAATATCGCAGTCAAGGGAATGTTTTTAGGACGACCACCTTTCAGACGTGAGAAAAATTCCTTAGTCTTGTCCTTAACAGAGAAAGGAGAAAAATATATTATAATATCTTGATCCCCACTTTTTTGTTCAGGTGGATTTGTTCTTTACGGAGTCGATGAAACACCAACTAACGACCAAAAATTATTGGAAGGTATTTCGGATCCTGAAATCTGTGCCCAAAAATGTATGGAAGAAGAAGACTTGTTTTGCAAGTACGTAAATATCAAATAGTCCAAGTAACTACTCTTGAAAATAATTAAATTCTATCCATAAAAGGGGTTTCACAATATGCAATAATGACCTGAAGAAATCGGCCTGTTTCCTGTCTGCCAAGGATAAAAGTGACAAAAACTGGGGCGGAATTGTCCCCGAATATCAGCAGTGTCAACTTTACTTCCGTAAGCCCTTTCTCTTGGACTTGTAAGGACAATAACTAAAATATTTAGTATTTCAAAACAGGTACGACGGCTTCGTCCAAACCGGACGAAGTATCTTTAGAAACTGCCATGGATAATCTGAACCAATATATTAGCGACGGGAAATTAACCGTAACCATTGATAAGGTAAGACCGACTTCGTGAATTGATTGAAACAATAACAATTAGTGACGCATCTTATAGATGGTTATCACCGCCAAAAGCCTTGATACCAGGGTAACGCCGATTGGTTGTAAGTACTCGAGAAACTCCATATTAACCAACTACAGCATTCGTAATTATCGAGTTTTCCATTAACAGTTGACGACGACATCAATTACGAATACGTCTTTCAGGACAGAAAATTAAGCAAGGCCTCTCAGACTACCATCGACTTGGGTTTAAATTCCGTGGGTTCCGCCATCGAATGTTACGACAAATGCGTCACAGAAAGTCGTTTAGAATGCGTCTCGTTCTCCTTCTGCGACGCGGATCATAGTTGCAGACTTAGTTCCGTTTTTATTGTAGGAACCCAAAACTCGAGCAGCCTCGAAGAACTAGAACCAGGGAAAGCTACACATTGCGGAATTTATCGACGTTAGTTTTTCAGGAAGCGAGTATCAATGATATGACTTATGATCTATGAACTTGCAGGAAACGCTATCAAGCTTTTCACCGAACTTCCTGGAAGGCCTAGTTTAGGGAAAGGAGACAAAACCTTGATCAGTTCTTCGGCGGAGGAATGCGCTTTGCAATGCAAGAAGGAATCTAGTTTTAAGTGTTTAGGGTTCGAATTCTGCGGTGACACAGACAATTGCGTCATGCACAAGACGCACCTCTACGATCTTCCGATTACCACAAAACGGGCCCCCGTTTGTACCTATTACGCTGGTACGTTATGAACAATCTTACGCAATGTCGGAACTGTTTAAGTTAATGTTTTGTCCCTCATTAGCCAAATACAGTACGGAGTTCGCGGACTTGGGTAGATTCGTTTTAATCGAACCGAAAACGTCAGAGGAAAATGGAGTCACCTTCGAAGAATGCGCTAAACTTTGCGTTGACGCCGGAAGTAATTGTAGGTCCATAAATTATTGCCCGGACATGAAAAGTTTGTCAACGAGCCGATGCGATCTCAATACCTTGTCCGATCAAGATGAAGGGGCGGTTCTAGTCGAGGCGCAAACCTGTTCATACTATTTCAGTAAGTCGGACTTACCTGCACTAGTGTCCTTATGACAGCACTAATGAAATACTTTCCGTAGAGAGAAATTTGAATGACCGCATCCGACGTCCAGAACCACTCGATTCATCAGTTGGACTCGTATCTTCCGGTAAGAAACCTGAAACCTACAAATTTCTAGAACGACAATTAACAATTTATTTCTTTGCGCAGGAAAATTCACGGGAATATCATTTATATTAATATTTGTGGGAATCGGACTGGGGATTGCCGGATACGTTGCAGCTGCTTGGTACAAAAAGAACAGACAGAACCCAGGCAACGTTAGATTTGTAAACACTCATGTCGAACTGACCGAATCAACGTCTTAAGATTAAGAAGAATAAAGTATAAACACGTGTTATTTATAGAAAAAAAAGCAAATCGGGGTAAAAATATCTTGTAAACTTGTATATAAAATTAAATTCAGTTAGTATTCTTTCACCATATACCCTGGTGGAGAGATTTCTTGAAATCTGGACGTAGGCACGACGCGAAACTAATCCATGCACGCTTCTTTCTTTTCGAACTTTCGCTCAATATTGCTGAAGATTTCGTTTTGTCGTTTTTTCTCAATTCTAGTAATTTTTCTATTTCCCCTAACGTTTACGTCGATCCAAGCTCGAATTAAGGTTGTTTTATCAATGAAGTACTTGTATCTGCGTCATAGTTACCTCGTCAGTATGAATCACAGTAAATGAGGGTTATTATTGTGGCTTACTTAGGTTCTCCGTCGACTTCAATGGGTTCCGAATCGCGTCCCATGATGTAGTAAATTGTGTTGACGCTCAAAACTGAAGCGGGGCAATTACCTCTGGCAAGGAATTCCCTTTCGTCATCTTCAACCTCTTCCTTCTTTTCACTTCCTGTTATTAAAGCGTTATTTTGTGTTCAATTTTATAAACTTTAACCTTAAACTGACCTTCTTTCAAAACCTTGACCACATGCATTTTATAGTGAGTGTACCCCGACATTTTCTCATCGATCGACAGCACTTTAACCTTCCAAACTATATTACACAATATTGAAATCATTCGTTTAGCTAACCAAGTAGAACATTCTTACAGTAATCCCTTTGGTTGCAAGCCCAGTCAGCCAATAATATCCTAGAAGCTTGTATACTTTTAGCCTCGAATACTTCCTTAAACGGTTTCTCGGGTGGACAACCGACTAAGAGAACATTATTAATGTTATTACTCCTTTTAATGGCTGACGAGAAAGACAGTATCGTTACCTTCCGCGCACTTGCAAACTTTATTACCAACTTCCATTCCAAAAGGAACTTCTTCCTCGAAACACACTTTTCCCACAATAGGTCCCGTAGTTTGGGAGCGATAAAACTGGCTACAAGCTTGGTCTACACAGATGAGAAGCAGAAATGAATTAAAACTAAATTATTTTTGTTGCAATCATAATCAATAAACTAACTCGGTTCGTAATAATCGTAAACTCGAACTAGTCCGGACTCCAAATTGCTTGCCACGAATTCTCGTTGAATTCGGAATGAGAAACACATTGTGGCGTTCGAATTTATCTGAAAGGCGAATGTTCATCAAATTCCCAATTACAGACCAAAGGGCAAGTTAGTAATACGCACTTTTTCAAGATAGAAGATCAAGTTTCGTCCATTTATTTCGAAGCTGTCAATGGATTGCGAATTATCACGCACCAAATTCTTCAAATCTTCCTGGACTGGTTTGAAGCCAGTTAACATTCCAACGTCAACTATGGCCATATTGGTCACTCCGTCACCTAAATACCTGTAAAAGTATGGAGAAGTTAAGGGAAACAAATATGGACGCGACAGTGATAATTATACCTGGTACAAATAGTTAAGTTGAGAAGTAATGCATTTGATTTAGGAACACCTGTAAGTGTTGTAAGATTATTGTTGTAGTTACTGTAATGAGAAAAAAATACTTGAATTGTAACTGCTACTTACCATTCAGATCTCTTTTGCGACGGATTTTCGGCGCATCCTCTAATGGTTCGTCTTCAAAGTCATAATCAATATCCAAGTCGTCACTACTCAGCGGTTTAGAGAGCGGGTTACTTTGGCGATTGCCAATGACGCGAGGACGGTTGGAAGCTGACATTACCAAAGGCTGGGTCGCTAAGAACAGTACATACTTAAAGAACTTACTCAAAATCTACTTGGCACGATTGCAATGAGTTAAACGTACCATTTATCGGAACACCATCCAAAGCAGACAAAGGCTTCTTATCACCTTTGATCTTATTGACAGCTTCGCTAACCGTGACATTAATGTTAAACTGCACGTTTTAGGATGAAGCATATTAAAATGGTGTAAGAAAGGTACTCAAATCCAACACGTACCTTGCAAATGTCGTCTGGAAAATTGACTATATTGTACCCTAATCGGACACCGACAACAACGGAACCAGTACCTTCCGCTTCAATAATCAAATTTCCTTTAACTCTGGACAGCTAATTAGAATTCGCAATCAGTTTTTGAACCAAAGAATTTTCTATAAACCCACCTCAATTTGTCGTTTAACTTTGGCGTTCTCGGGTTCAAAGCGCCATGTGTGTTTGAAATTAGGGTCAGAGTTTGTGGTAATGTTCATGACAAGGAACATTTCGGGTTCCCTTGACAAAATGGCGTATTCAGCCAGAGCTACAATAGCGACAACGAAGACTTGTGAGGACATGAATCCATCGCGAGATCCTACGGCAGAGTTCAACCAATTGACTATGGAAGTCGATTTCTCAATGTCTTTGTACAATAACTGAGTCAGTAAGGCGTAGCCGGTCGCTTCTACCGAAATGGCTGATTTCCCATCTCCCCAGTAGCGCGTGTTTGAAACTGAGTAATTACATACGTTCAAGTACAGAGAAAAAACGTTGTATTGTAAGGTCTTCGCGTACCTGGATCAAACGACGACATTTGTAGAAGTTTTTCATTGACTTCTAAAGCGGATTCGGAATCGTAAAGCGCCAAGGCATAAACCGTCAGGGCCAATGGGTAAAGATCGTTGATTACCGGTACTTTGACGCGTAAGTAGTTAGCAGCTTTTTCTTTGGGGCCTTGAAATTTCTACGCGAACACCGAAAGTTCGTAAAGAAGATATTTTAAAAACTACTAAGTACAGTACTTACCGAACTGTGACAATTGCATTTTAGGAAAGATATTAGGGAGAAAGTTGTCATTTTAATGTCCTCATCAATTCCATTTCTCAAATCCGGAGTAAAAAAGGGTAGAGTTTCCACGAAAGTTCCGTCCGGTTTCTGTTTAGTCACCAACCAATTCAGGGCGCTACAGACCACGTTTTCATCGACATAGATGTACTTCCCCGCTTGGCAAAACACTAAGGCGTAGAAAGCTGTTAACCTGAAAAATAAGTAAACTCAAAAACGGAATTTGCAAAGCATATACTAAATCTTAAATTAACTAACAACGTGCTGGATGGTCTTTGAGGAAAAAAGGCGTAGGAACCGTCGGGCTTTCGGTAAGTTAATCCTGTTTTGTATCCTAGAAGGATTTAGATTTAAAGTTTAGTTTAACACGCGCGATTTCAAATATCTTACCTTCGCGCATAAATTGGTAGGCTTTTGCTTCTTGAGCAGAACTGACTTTTCCAGTGGCTTTCAAGTAATGGAAAGCGCCTACTAAGGGTACCATGTAAATAATACTGGTTTCGCCATTTCCCCGAGGCAGTTCTAAAAATCGATCGGGGTTGTTCAGACTGGTTTCAATCAAAGGACCGAATTTGACACCTAAAAATTAAATAAATTTTACTAATTTTCACAGCTATGATACTACATCCGTACCGTAGGCTTCAATAACGGCGTATTCGGTTCCAGGAACAACAAAGTCGACTTCCGGAGTCAGTTTGACGATTGAAACTTGTTTCTTGTTTTCCCTATCGAATACGGTTTCGTATTTTTCACTGACTGTATAACTATTATAATTGGCTGGGTCAACGGGAACAGGGAAGAATTCCTCACGCCGCACGCCTTCTGGCTAAGAGTGACATGGTACCAATCAATCAATTACCACTTATATAAAACGAGTAAAAATGGTTTAACTAACTTACAATTACACTCAGCGTCTTAAAAACCGTATCAGATCCTCCGGAGGACATGGCCGAAAACGTCAGCGAGAAATCTTTGGCAACGAGTGGGATCATTTGAAACGCCACTGTCTCGGCGCTATTGGAGTTGACGTAGATTTTTTTACGGGTTCCCTTTTGACCTGGTTCGGCATCGGAACAAAGACCTTCTACCCCGTACGTGTATACTAACATCTACATTATAAAGGACCATATTTTTAATTATTGAATAACAAATTAATAAAACAAAAGCCCTCACCATTAATCTTTTATGCCCATAATTGAAAATCGTCACGGGAATCTCAATCTGCTCATTCTTAACGACGTTATACGGCATCTTGGCGTCTATAAACACATCCTGGAAAGCCACGATCTTCTTAGGATCGGCAACACACATGCCACCCCCGGCACTCGAAAGTCCAATCGCTTTTACAACCCAGGTTGTGATACTGTCTGGAAGACACCTACTTAGTTCCATGATGCCGTTGGACCCGATAACACCACTGTCCCATAACCAAGTCTCTCTGAAAGCATTCCTCTGAGCGGTGTCACGTTCGAGAACTTCCAGTTCTTCCTCATCGAGAAAATCCACCTCATCGGCTTCGTGATAGTTGTTCGATCGTCTAAAACGACGAGTGTAAAGTTCTGAAACAAAGGAATGCCACGAGTGTTTATAGAAACGGTTTATGTTAAGATGAGATGCAATCGAGAACCCAATTCTGACCAGCTGTAGGTTCGGCCTGAATAGCTTCGCAGCACTTGAGGTAGATGCTGGCGCAACTTTCCTTGTCTTCGAAATCAGACTCTTCAAATCGACGGATAATTTCAGCTCTTATTTCACACGTTCTGCAATTAATCGACGTCTATCAACACGGCTTCTTGAGCTGTCCCACTGTTTCGACCCACCTTTTGTGCTTATCTGGTAACTTTCCCAACCTGCAACATTTTTCATTCCCTTGCCCATGTTCACGAGCTAAAAATGCCAATACATCAATTTTAGAATTGTATAAACAAGAGGGTAACAACATTTATTAACTTATTTCTTCGCTGATTTCTCTTTTCTTCAACTTCCTTTCAAGACAACCTGGTTGAGATAATTATTAACTTCATTATAAAGCATTAACTAATAATAATTATTACTTTTCCATTCGGTGGTCAAAGCCACTGTATCGGCGATGATTATTACGCCAGCGTTGGTCAGAACAGCGGCAGAGTCCAAGCCTCCACCTGGACCGCATCCAAGATCGTGTTTCTCCATTTCGTTAAACATCTACAATGACAAACGTTCAATGAAACTAAAGATGAAAGAAAACTCAAGCCTTACCTTATCTCCGGTCAGTTTATCCTTGTTCCTTAAAGCGTAAACGGCGGTGTCCACGGCCAGAATTCCCACCATCGTGCCAGGCTTCCCTTTTATTTTCAAATGAACATCCCTTCCAGGTTTGATATCGCTTTCCGCTTCTAAACTGATCTATCAAGAAGAAGAAAAAAAAAGATTCCTTGACTCCGCAACTCTAGTCTTATTCAGTAACACTTACCAAACTGTCCGGTTGGCACACTTTCTCGACCATGAACTTAAAAGAATCTGTGAAGAGATGTTTATTGTAAACAGTGAAGATCAGGACACGGGCACTGGGAACCATATCGGCAGTCACTTTGAAACTAAAACTTCTCTGGATACTTTTATGTATGATGCTACCGGAAGCTAATATTTTGCCCTTAGACACGACCAAGTAGGAAATAGGCTGGTTCATGCTTGAAGGATGCGTGTAAATAGAGCGAATAAACGTTTCTCCAACCTATAAATACAACACGTCAATAGCATTCAGTGACAAGATTCCTTAAAAAAATACAAACAAAACGAAAATGTTTTTGAGATACAAAACGTTTCTTGACAAAATTTCATAAAGTAGGACAGACATCGGAAGAAAATGAGCTCATTTTCTTCAGCAGACATGAAAACAAACTTTTTTTACACGCCTATAGTTTGAAATTGTACGGAAAAGTTATTTACGACTTTTTCACACATAAAATAGGTATTTTAACATATTTAGAGTAAATTTATTATTGTGGCCTTTGAAACAACTGGAAGAACTATGTAATTGCATACCCTGTACTTTAGTCTATTAGCTTTATTTATGCCAACGTAAGCGCCATTAATTGGAGAATTAAAAGGATATAGAATGATTGTTCCCTTGGAAGGATGCTTAACATCTTTGACTGTTTCAACCTAAAAGTTATTTTAACAATATTTAGGTTTAGTAATGCCGTGAGCAGGAACTTTCAAATTCAGACTTACTGTCACTTTCAAGAACTTGTGCGCAATTTGAGTTTCTAAAAGGAAAGCGACCAAACCTTCTTCGTTAGATCGACCGTGTGGCTTTTTAACCGGTACTGCGTTATTATTATGGTCCAACACCGTGATCTTAGCTGCAACGTCTGTGGCGGGTTTGCCATGTACATGGGTGATTTGCGCCTAGCGGTATTATCGGTTTTAGAGAATATGCAATAATTGCGGTTCCTGTCTTAATGACTTACTTGAACAACCGTATCGATCCCAGGTCTAAAATCGGACAAAGACGTCTGGAAACCTATGATATATGGGGTTGTGGAGAAGATGGTTTCGTCCCACGTTCCATTCTCTTTGGCGCCCGAAGAAAATTCGTAAACGTTGGCTTCGATCAAGAGTCTAGCTCCACTGATACTGGGAAACCAACCAATCTTCTCGTTTGTTTTAATATCGGAAGTACTGATTTGGCCAGTAGCTTTACCTTCGAAGAGCTACGAGATTTGAAAAAATATAAATACATTCATGACAAATCAGAGAAACCAAAAAATACACTTTACTTTTGTTGGTCCAATTGTGCCGAAATGTACAGTATGTCCAGATTCCAATTTCACCCGCAGTTTGAAAATGGCATGTCCTTCGACATTTTTACCGTAAACGTATTTAGCCGAGGCTGAAACTTCGAACGTTTCAGTATCGTTGAATATGACATCAGGACCCTTGACTTCCACTTGGAACTTCGGTGAAACTGTGCAGATGTCATGTTAGATAGAATTTACCATGTACGCGATGAGACATTCATACCATATTCCTGTATTTCGAACTTGACTGTCGTGTTGAGTTTGACCTTAAGTCCGTAGAGAACTGTAACTGACCATTCACCCAGTAAAGAATATCCGGGTATTTTGTAATAGTAATTGTACATTCCGTGCGAACGCGATATAATATCACTGTGTTGCGAGTCCACAATGAACCCGTGCGGGTCCTAAAACGCGATCGTGAAGTCTTTAAATAGAACTTGTTGAATAAATTGCTTTAACCGATACCCTTATCTGAAGAGTAAATGGCTCCTTATCCACCAACATATCCTCATTAAGTCTAATCAGTCTTATTTTAACTGAAATTGAATACAGAGATTAAGCTGTTAAGCCTAATTATTTTATTTAACGTTTGTGTTATCAACCTTCTTGTTTTGGTGTGTAAATGGGCCTATCAGTTTGTATAAACAAGTAACCAGAGTGGAGGGTGACCAAAACTCTGAATTCTTTCAACTTTCCACCGGAATTGACCATCAAAAACACATAATGGTGGTCCAAAGGTCCCGTTATGTTCAAATCTGGGATGTGTTCGGGTTTGACCGTTACAGTGAGGGTCTGGGGTGCATCTGAGCAGAGGAATTTTGACGTCAAAACATTTGCCTCACAAAAGAAACATGTCGCTCATAACACACCACTGACAACCCTTATACTGCGAGTGAAGAAGGTGTTCCTCTTTCCAGGGTAATCGGCTAAGCTAACGGTCACATCTTGAGTTCCTGGGTGAGAATAGACTGCGATGGTTTCCTCCGCACCCAATCGAAAAGTGTTTGGTGCCACCACAAATGCTTGCCTACAAAAATTATTGACCTTTTGAAAAGATCTCGTAACGTTATCAACAAGGAACCATTCGTCGCAAATTAAATTTATCTAAGCAATCGCATCAACTGTATTTTTTTTTCTTTTTTTTTGTAGTTCGGATATCTTGTCTTGTAATTCAACACTGGATATGATAAGGAGCGTTATTGCAAGTACAGACAACGGTCGTTCGCGACTTCAAGGTCGTGTATGTGTCCATGCAGTGATTCCTATTACAAAGAGTTAATAATAATAAAGTCCGAACAGAACTTATTCGTTGTCGATTCGACCCCGGTGCATGGTAAAGTTCTGAAAAAAGAGGAAGGCTGACCGCTCATTGTAAAAAAAAAAAAAGCATAGAAGTAAAAGCCGTCTTTAGTTTTCAATAGGGACAAACTATTTTGAATTAGTTAACGAGAGGTATTCGTGGAGTGACATAGATGAAAACTCAACGGTTATCACGAAGTAACACTGTTTGGAGAGGAATGAAAGAAACTCTACAATAAGGCAAGAGGGTCTGAAATAATTTCCATTACGCGAAGAAACTGCACCAGTGGTGTAGCCTCGAGTCTCTCGAGTCTCTCGAGTTGTTCTGGAAAGCCTTCTAAGTAAATAGGGAATATCAAACTTAATTATTTGTTCAACAATCCCTCGTTTCTATCTCAAGTATTAACAAGTTTGATTAAGATTATTGGACTTGCAATATAATTCAAGTACTTACTGCGACTGAACTCGGTCGGTCAGTTCTAAGAGAACGACCAAGACACCAACCAAAGTCCATGAACATTTTACAGGGTTGACCATCTCTTGCCTGCGAAGAGAGGATAATTTGGAGCGAAAATCGACGCAAATTCCCGCTATAGTTATATTTTTGGGTCCTAAGAACTTTTCGACAGTCCCAGTGCTTTCACGGTGTAACTCTAAATGGAATAGCTCTATCTCAAAGAGGGGGAATTTTAATATCTTCAATTTCATCTTGAAATTTGATATCGTGTAAAAATAAATACACTAAAAATCTAATAAGATTATGCAAACGTTCGCAATATATTTCGTTAGTTCCCTGTTCTCTTTCCAAGAAGAGTGAGATCTGATTAGCGTTGAAACGTATATCCCAGATTGATATGGTTTCTTAAAGAGGAAGTAATAATTGATCCCGCAATCGTTCGAGACTTAAGACAACCTTTGTTATACATATCATAAATTTATAAGATATGTTCCGTAAGTACTTCCTACTGCTAGAGACTTACTGGGAGATAGTTCGTGAACGACGTGAGAATTGACTACACTTGGTTTCGCAGTCCATCTTCCCATTTAGTCTGTACTAAGACTTTGACAGCGCCTGACCAGGCGTCGCTTTACGAGAATCTATGACGTTTCAGCTACGTCACTTCATGAGAAGCTCTCGGTAACGAGCGAAAAACCTATAAACTTATGTACATACGCTTCTGGTTTTTTTTCTATCATTGCAATAATTGAATCTAAGCGTCGACAGATTCATGGTTCTGATTGTAAACGGTGGCTCTTGGGGCAAAATGTCTTAAAAATGTTTCGACTTGAAATCGAAATTGAACCGTATATGGAACAAACAGAAAATGCGTTTAAAATGCGAGTACAACGAAGCTAATTAAAAAAATTTTATGCTGTGGCTATTATCAACACTGATATTTATAGGTAACAGTGATGTATGAAGAACAGTCGAAATCATTTACAAAGAATCGCGAATCGACACCCCTTTTGAAAATCGCGGAATGGGCCAAAGTGAATCTCTCGAAAATTAAAGTGAAAAAAGGAAAGATGTTCATTATTAATCCAGTCTAAACGCCTTTCTGAAATTCATCTTTCTTGCAGGTTAAATACAATAACAATATTATCACAGTCAAAGGAATGTTTTTAGAACGACCGCCCATCAGACATTAAAAGAAGTATTTCGAAGTCTGCCCTTAACAGAGAATCAAGAAAAACAATTAAAACTTTGTCCGCATTTTTGTTCAAGTGCATTTGTTCTTGACGATCTAACGTTATTGGAAGGTATTTCTGATCACGAAATCTGTGCCCAAAAATTCTGGAAGAGTATACGAATACATCACGTAAATCAAGTGCTCTTCCGATTTGCACCAATTACATCGGCAAGTTATTAACCATTACGCTAAATTAATATTAACTGCTTAAGTTAATGTTTTGTTCGTCATTAGCTAAATACAGGACGGAGTTCGCGGTAGATTCGTTTTAATCGAGGCAAAAACGTTATCAGAAAAAGGGGTCACCTTCGAAGAATGAGAGTTACTTTGCGTTGATGCCGGAAGTAATTGTAGGTATGTAAATTACTGACCGGACACGCAAAGTCTGTCAACGAGCCGATGCGATCGCAATACTTTGTCCGATCAAGAGGAAGGGGCGGATTTAATCAAGGCGCAGACCTGTTCGTACTATTTAAGTAGGCCGGACTTACCTGCACTAGTGTCCGGAAAATACTTTCGGTAGAGAGAAATTTTGAAGGACCGCACTGATCCGAAGTCCAGAACCACGGGATTCATCAGTTGGACTCGTATCTTCCGGTAAGCAACCTGAAACCGATCAATTTCCAGAAAGACAATTAACTAATTAACAATTTATTCGTTTGTGCTGGAAAGTTCACCGGGGTCTCATTTGTATTAATATTTGTGGGAATTGGACTGGGGATTGCCGGCAACGTCGGAGCTGCTTGGTACAAAAATAACAGACAGAAACCAACCAAAGTTGGAAGAAAAAGGCTTAACATGTGCTATTTATGAAAAATGAAATAAAACCGGGGTAAAATATCCCCTAACACTGAATTTAAAATTAAATCTAGTTAGTATTTTTTAACCATATATCCTGGCGGTGAGATTTCTTAAAATTTTTACGTTTGAACGACGCGAAACTAATCCATGCACGCTTCTTGCTTCTCGAACTTTCGCTCAATGTTGCTGAAGACGTCGTTTTGTCGTTTTTCCTCAATTCTTGTAATTTTTCTATTGCCCCTGACGTTTACGTCGATCCAAGCTCGAATTAAGGTTGTTTCATCAATGAAGTACTTGTATCTGCGTCATAGTTACCTCGTCAGTATGAATCATTGTAAATTGGGGTTATTATTGTGGCTTACTTAGGTTCTCCGTCGACTTCAATGGGTTCCGAATCGCGTCCCATGATGTAGTAAATTGTGTTGACGCTCAAAACTGAAGCGGGGCAATTACCTCTGGCAAGGAATTCCCTTTCGTCATCTTCAACCTCTTCCTTCCTTTCGCGTCCTGTTATTAAAGCGTTTTTTTGTGTTCAATTTTATAATCCTTAACCTTAAACTGACCTTTTTTCAAAACCTTGACCACATGCATTTTATAGTGAGTGTACCCCGACATTTTCTCATCGATAGACAGCACTTTAACCATCTAAACTACATTACACAATAGTGAAATCATTCGTTTAGCTAACCAAGTAGAACATTCTTACAGTAATCCCTTTCGTTGCAAGCCAAGTCAGCCAATAACATCCTAGAAGCGTGTATACTTTTAGCCTCGAATACTTCCTTAAACGGTTTCTCGGGTGGACAACCGACTAAGAGAACATTATTAATGTTATTACTCCTTTTAATGGCTGACGAGAAAGACAGTATCGTTACCTTCCGCGCATTTGCAAACTTTATTGGCAACTTTCTTTCCAAAAGGAACTTCTTCCTCGAAACACACTTTTCCCAAAATTGGTCCCATAGTTTGAGGGCGGTAAAACTGGCTACAAGCTTGCTCTACGATAATTATGGGTATTACGTAATTAGAACAACTAGTTTAATTTTAAAATAAATATAATAAATAAACCAACTTGGTTCGTAATAATCGTAAACTCGGACTAATCCGGACTCCAAGTTGCTAGCCACGAATTCTCGTTGAATTCGGAATGAGAAACAGATTGTGGCGTTCGAATTGATCTGAAACGCGAATGTTCATCAAATTCTCAATTACAGACCAAGGACAAGTTAATTTTACGCACCTTTTCAAGATAGAATATCAAGTTTCGTCCATTTATTTCGAACCTGTCAATGGATTGCGAATTATCGAGCTCCAAGTTCTCCAAATCTTCCTGGATTGGTTTGAAGCCAGTTAGCATTCCAACGTCAATTATGGCCATGTTGGTGACTCCTTCACCTAAATACCTGTAAAGGTATGCCGACGTTGAGGGAATCTAATATGAACACGACAGTGATAATTATACCTGGTACAAATAGTTAAGTTGAGAAGCAATAGCCTTGACTTGGGAACACCAAGTGCGCGTTCTACTGGCGGATTTATAACAACTACAAGTATATTAAGTATATTGTTGACGTTACTATTCTGATAAAAATATTACTCAAATAATAGTCGATTCTTACCATTGAGATCTCTTTTCCAAACTACTTTTGGTGGTTCGTCCAATTGGTCGTCTCTCAAATCATAATGAAAACCCAAGTCATCATTGCTCAGAGGTTTAGCAAATCGAAGAATTAGATTCGATTTAGGAACACCTGTAAGTGTTGTAAGATTATTGTTGTAGTTACTGTAATGAGAAAAAAAATACTTGAATTGTAACTGCTACTTACCATTCAGATCTCTTTTTCGAAGGATTTTCGGCACATCCTCTAATGGTTCGTCTTCAAAGTCATAATCAAAACCCAAGTCGTCACTACTCAGCGGTTTAGAGAGCGGGTTACTTTGGCGATTGCCAATGACGCGAGGACGGTTGGAGGATGACATTCCCAAAGGCTGGCTAGCTAAGAACAGTACATACTCTTAGTATTTACTCAAAAGCACGGTACACCATAGCAAAATGTACCATTTTTCTCGACAATGCCGAGATCCTTGACTAATTTAGGGAGAACACCATTTAAGTCGAAATCAAGAACGACTTTCGGCTTCTTATCCTTTATGATGTGATTAACAGCTTTGCTGACAGTGACGTTAACGTCAAACTATATGTTTTTAGACAAAGTTCAATAAAAGCAATAAAGGTAATTCAAATACTTGTACCTTGCAAATGGCGTCGGGAGAATTGGCAATATTGTACCTCAGTCGTACACCGAAAACAACAGAGCCTGTCCCTTCCGCGTCAATAATCAATTTTCCTTTAACTTTGGACAGCTAAATGAAAGTCGGAAATGGAATGAAGTTACAAGTTCAGCTAGCTAATTGGACCAAGTCATCTTGCGACTTATTGCCACTTATCTAACGCCTTTACAAAGCATAGAGGGGTGGTGGCTAGCCCCTATGCCACAACTAACCGACAGCACCCTATACTAACTATTACCAAAGAATTATATGAACTCACCTCGACTTGTCTTTTAACTCTGGCGTTATCGGGTTCAAAGCGCCATGTGTGTTTGAAATTAGGGTCAGAGGTTGTGGTAATGTTCATGACGAGGGATATGTCGGGTTCCCTAGAAAATATGGCGTACTCGGCCAGAGCTTCAATAGCGACAACTGTGTCTTGAGTGGACACGAATCCACCGCCACTTCCTCTCTTGGAATTCAACCAATTGACAATGGAAGTCGATTTCTCCAAGTCCTTGTACAATAACTGAGTCAGTAAAGCGTAGCTGGTCGCTTCTACCAAAATGGCTGATTTCCCATCTCCCCAGTAGCGCGTGTTCGAAGCTGAGTAATTACAGATTTTCAAGTACAGCGGATAAACGTCGTATTATTCGGTCATCACGTACCTGGATCGAACGACACCATTTGTAAAAGTTTTTCATTGGCTTCGATAGCAGATTCGGAATCGAAAAGAGCCAAGGCATAAGCCGTCAAGGCCATTGGGTAATGATCGTTGATTACCGGCACTTTGGCGCGTAAGTAATTGGCAGCTTTATCTTTAGGGCCTTGAAATTTCTACGCGAACACCGAAAGTGCGTGAAGAAGATGTATCGAGACCTTGCTACTGAATTTTACAACTATACTTACCGCATTTGTACAATTACATTTCTGGAATGATATTAAGGAGAAAGCTGTAAGAGTAATGTCGCCATTAACTCCACCCCTCATTTCCTGGTGAATAACGCGGGAACTTTCAACGAGGGTTCCGTCCGGTTTCTGTTTAGTCACCAACCAATTCAGAGCGCTACAGACCACATTTTCGTCGATGAAGACGTACTTTCCCGCTTGGCAAAACACTCGGGCGACGAAAGCGGTCAACCTTAAGCAGAAATGAGCTGACAAACAGACTTCGTAAAGCTATAGATTGAGACTAAAGTTAACTTACCACGTGCTGGATGGTCTATGAAGCCAAGCGGCGTAGGAACCATCGGGCTTTCGGTAAGTTAGTTCTCGCTGGTATCCTGAAAGCGTTAAACTTTAAAGATTAGTCTTATACTTGATATTTTAGATAGTTTACCTCCGCGAATAAATTTGTAGGCGTTTGCTTCTTGAACAGAATTGACTTTTCCAGTGGCTTTCAAATAATGGAAAGTGTATACCGTGGGTCCCATGTATATCATAGTTCCTTCGCCACAACCCTGAGGAAGCCTTAATAATCGATCGGGGTCGTTCAGACTGGTTTCAATCAAAGGACCAAATTTTACACCTAAAAAAAATTAAATAAATTTTACTAATTTTCTCAGCTATGATACTACATCCGTACCGTAGGCTTCAACGACGGCGTATTCGGTTCCAGGAACAACAAATTCGACTTCCGGAGTCAGTTTGACGATTGAAAGTTGTTTCTTGTTTTCGGAATCGAATCTGGCTTCGTATTTCTCATTAACAACATTCCTTCTTTTCCTCTTTCCCGTGTTGGCTGGGTCAACGGCGAAGGTGATGAACTCCTCTTTCTGCACGCCTTCTGGCTGAGAGTGACATGATACCAATAAATAACCAATTATATAAAACGAGAAAGAAAATGGTTTAACTGACTTACAATTACACTCAGCGTCTTAACAACCGTATCAGATCCTCCGCTGGACATGGCCGAAAACGTAATAGAGAAATCTTTGGCGACGAGTGGGATCATTTGAAAGGCAACTGTCTCGGCGCTATTGGAGTTGACGTAGATTTTTTTACGGGTTCCCTTTTGACCTGGTTCGGCATCGGAACAAAGACCTTCTACTCCGTACGTGTATACTAACATCTACAGAATTAAGGACCATTTTCTTAACTACTGATTACCAAATTTAAAAACCAAACGCTCTCACCATTAATCTTTTATGCCCATAATTGAAAATCGTCACGGGAATCTCAATCTGCTCATTCTTAACGACGTTATACGGCATCTTGGCGTCTATAAACACATCCTGGAAAGCCACGATCTTCTTAGGATCGGCAACACACATGCCACCCCCGGCACCCGAAAGTCCAACCGCTTGTACAACCCAGGTTGTGATACTGTCTAAAAGCGTCCTATTTCGTTCTATGATGCCGTTGGACCCGATAACACCACTGTCCCATAACCAAGTCTCTCTGAAATCTTTCCTCTCAGCGGTTTCACTTTCGAAAATTCCCAGCTCTTCCTCATCGAGAAAATCCACCTCATCGGCTTCGGGATAGTTGTTCGATCGTCTAAAACGACGAGGGTAAAGTTCTGAAACAAAGGAATGCAACGAGTGTTTATAGAAACGGTTTAGTGTTGAGATGCAATCGAGAAGCCAATTCTGACCAGGTGCCAACTTGGGCTGAATAGCTTCGCAGCACTTGAGGAAGACGCTGGCGCAACCTTCCTTGTCTTCGAAATCAGACTCTTCAAATCGACGGATAATTTCAGCTCTTACTTCACACGTTCTGCAATTAGCCACGTTCTGTTAATACAGCTTCTTGAGATGTCCGATTCTTTTGACCCACCTTTTGTGCTTATCAGGCAACTTTCCCAACTTGCAACACTTTTCATTCCCTTGCCCATGTTCACGAGCTAAAAGTGGCAATGCACAAATCTTAGAATTGTAAAAACAGGAGGGTAACAACATTTATTAACTTATTTCTTCGCTGATTTCTCTTTTCTTCAACTTCCTTTCAAGACAACCTGGATGAAATAATTATTAATTTAATTCTTTAGCATTAACTAATTATAATTATTACTTTTCCTTTCGGTGGTCAAAGCAACTGTATCGGCGATGATTATTACGCCAGCGTTGGTCAGGACAGCGGCAGAGTCCAAGCCTCCACCTGGACCGCATCCAAGATCATGTTTCTCCATTTCGTTAAACATCTACGATGATAAACGTTCAATGAAACTAAAAATTAAAGATTAACGCGAGATTTACCCTATCTCCGGTCAGTTTATCCTTGTTTCTCAAAGCGTACACGGCTTGGTCCACGGCCAGAATTCCCACCATCGTGTTAGGCTTCCCTTTCACTTTCAAATGAACAACTTCCCCCGGTTTTCTATCGTTTTCTGCTTCCAAAGTTATCTAGTAAGAAAAATCAATTCCTTAATCTGTACTTCGAAACTACAGTCTTATTGTTGACCAATACCAAACTGTTCGGTTGGCACACTTTCTCGACCGTAAACTTAAAAGAATCGGTTAAGAGATGGTTTCCGTAAACAGTGAAGATCAGGACACGTGCACTGGGAACCATATCGGCTGTCACTTTGAAGCATACACTTCTCTGAACGCTTTTACTAGGCCAATTACTTCCGGAAGCTAATATTTTGCCTTTAGATACGACCAAGTAGGAAATGGGCTGGTTCATGCTTGAAGGATACGTGTAGATAGAGCGAGTAAACGTTTGTCCAACCTACGAAAAAACGGACGTACAACACAATCAAAAACCATCAGATGTTTCGCTTAAAAGAATGCTTAGAATATAAACAATGCTTCAAAGAATTTATGTAAATAGAAGTATCATACCTTGTACTTTAGTCTATTAGCTTTACTTATACCGATGTAAGCGCCATTAATTGGAGACTTAAAAGCATGAAGAGTGATTGTTCCCTTGGAGGGATGCTTATCTTCGACTGTTTCAACCTAAAAGTTATTTTAACAATATTTAGGTTCAGGAGTGTCGTGACCAGGAACTATCAAGTTCAGACTTACTGTCACTTTAAAGGACTTATGAGAAATTTCAGTTCCTACAACGAAAGCGACCAAACCTTCTTCGTTTGATCGACCGCTTGACTCTCTAACCGATACCACGTTATTGTTATGGTCAAATACAGTGATTTCAACTTCAACGTTATTGGCAGGCTTGCCATGAACATGGGTAATTTGTGCCTAGCGGTATTATCGGTTTTAGAGAATAAGAAATAATTGCGATTCCAGTCTTAATGACTTACTTGAACAACCGCATCAATTCCAGGTCTAAAATCGGACAAAGACTTCTGGAAACCTATGATATATGGGGTTGGGGAGAAGATGGTTTCGTCCGAAGTTCCATTCTCTTTCGCGCCCGAAGAAAATTCGTAAACGATGGCTTCGACCAAGAATCGAGCTCCACTGATATCGGGAAACCAACCAATCTTTTTTTCTTTCTTTATATCCGAAGTACTGATTTCGCAAGTAGCTTCACCTTCGAAGAGCTACGAGATTTGAAAGAATATAAATCAATTCATGCCAAATCAGAATAACCAAAAATACACGTTACTTTTTTTGGTCCAATTGTCTACAGTATGTCCAGATTCCAATTTCACCTTTAGTTTGAAAACGGCATGTCCTTCGACATTTTTACCGTAAACGTATTTAGCAGAGGCTGAAACTTCGAACGTTTCAGTATCGTTGAATATGACATCAGGACCCTTGACTTCCACTTGGAACTTCGGAGAAACTGTGCAGATGTCATGTTAGATAGAATTAACCATGTACGCGATGAGACATTCCTACCATATTCCTGTATTTCGAACTTGACTGTCGTGTTGAGTTTGACCTTAAGTCCGTAAAGAACTATGACTGACCATTCACCAAGAAAAGAATATCCGGGTATTTTGTAATAGTAATTGTACATTCCGTGCGAACGCGATATAATATCATTGTGTTGCGAGTCCACGATGAACCCGTGCGGGTCCTAAAACGCGATGGTGAAGTCTTTATATAGAACTTCTTGAATAAATTGCTTTAACCGATACCCTTATCTGAAGAGTAAATGGCTCCTTATCCACCGACATATCCTCATTAAGTCTAATCAGTCTTATTTTAACTGAAATTGAATACAGAGATTAAGCTGTTAAGCCTAATTATTTTATTTAACGTTTGTGTTATCAACCTTCTTGTTTTGGTGTGTAAATGGGCCTATCAGTTTGTATAAACAAGTAACCAGAGTGGAGGGTGACCAAAACTCTGAATTCTTTCAACTTTCCACCGGAATTGACCATCAAAAACACATAATGGTGGTCCAAAGGTCCCGTTATGTTCAAATCTGGAATGTGTTCGGGTTTGACCGTTACAGTGAGGGTCTGGGGTGCATCTGGATAGAGGAATTTTGACGTCAGAACATTTGCGTCAAAAAAGAAACATGTCACTCATAACAAACCATTGACAACCCTTATACTCCGAGTGAAGAAGGTGTTCCTCTTTCCAGGGTAATCGGCTAAGCTAACGGTCACATCTTGAGTTCCTGAGTGAGAGTAGACTACGACGGTTTCCGCTGCACCCAGTCGAAAAGTGTTTGGTGCCACCACAAATGCATGCCTATAAAAATTATTGACCTTTTGAAAAGATCTCGTAACGTTATCAACAAGGAACCATTCGTCGCAAATTAAATTTATCTAAGCAATCGCATCAACTCTATTTTTTTTTGTAGTTCGGATATCAGTAACTGAATAGCCCCGAAGAAGTCTTGTAATTCAACACTGGATATGATAAAGAGCGTTATTGCAAGTAGAGACAACGGTCGTTCGCGACTTCAAGGACGTGTATGTGTCCATGCAGGATTCCTATTTCAAAGAGTTAATAAAAATAAAGTCCGAACAGAACTTATTCGTTGTCGATTCGACCCCGGTGGTAAAGTTCTGAAAAAAGAGGAAGGCTGACCGCTCATTGTAAAAAAGCATAGAAGTAAAAGCCGTCTTTAGTTTTCAAAAGGGACAAACTATTTTGAATTGGTTAACGAGAGGTATTCGTCGAGTGACATATATGAAAACTCAACGGTTATCACGAAGTAACACTTTGTTTGGAGAGAAATGAAAGAAACTCTACAATAAGGCAAAAGGGTCTGAAATATTTCCATTACGCGAAAACACTGCACCAAAAGTGTGGCATCTAGTCTCTCGAGTTGTTCTGGAACGCCTTCTAAGTAAATAGGGAATATCAAACTTAATTATTTGTTCAACATTCCCTCGTTTCTATCTCAAGTATTAACAAGTTTAATTAAGATTATTGGACTTGGCAATATAATTCAAGTACTTACTGTGACTGAACTCGGTCGGTCAGTTCTAAGAGAACGACCAAGACACCAACCAAAGTCCATGAACATTTTACAGGGTTGACCATCTCTTGCCTGCTAAAGAGAGGAAAATTTGGGGCGAAAATCGACGCAAATTCCAGCTATAGTTATATTTTTGGGTCCTAAGAACTTTTCGACGGTCCCAGCCCTCTCGCGGTGTACCTAACTCTAAATGGAATAGCTCTTTCTCAAAGAGGGATATTTAATATCTTCAATTTCATCTTGAAATTTGATATCGTGTAAAGTGGACTTCTCCCGTTAAAATAAATACACTAAAAATCTAATAAGATTATGCAAACGTTCGCAATATATTTCGCTAGTTCCCTGTTTCTCTTTCCAAGAAGAGTGAGATCTGATTAGCGTTGAAACGTATATCCCAGGTTGATATGGTTTCTTAAAGAGGAAGTAATAATTGATCCCGCAATCCTTCGAGACTTTAGACAACCTTTGTTATACATATCATAAGTTTATAAGATATGTTCCATAAGTACTTCCTAATGCTAGAGACTTACTGGGAGATAGTTCGTGAACGACAAGTGAGAATTGACTACACGCGGTTAATTTTGCATGGTTGCAGTCCATCTTCCCATTTAGTCTGTACTAAGACTTTGACAGCGCCTGACCAGGCGCCGCTTTACGAGAATCTATGACGTTTCAGCTACATCACTTCAAGACAAGCTCTCGGTAACGAGCGAAAAACTTATGGAACCTATAAACTTATGTACATATGCTTCTGGTTATTTTTCTATCATTGCGATATTTGAATCTAAGCGTCGACAGATTCATGGTTCTGGTTGTAAACGGTGGCTCTTGGGTCAAAATGGCTTAAAAATGTTTCGACTTGAAATCGAAATTGAACCGTATGTGGAACAAACAGAAAAATGCGTTTAAAATGCGAGTACAACTGAGTTAAATAAAATCATTTTATGCTGTGGCTATTATCAACACTTATATTTATAGGTAACAGTGATATATGAAGAACAGTCGAAATCAATTTGAAAGAATCGCCCCTTGAAAGTCGCGGAATCGACCAAAGTGAGTCTCTCGAAAATTAAAGTGAAAAAAGTAAAGATGTTCATTATTAATCGCCTTTCTGAAATTCATCTTTCTTGCACGTTAAATACAATAACAATATTATCACAGTCAAAGGAATGTTTTTAGAACGACCGCCCATCAGACATGAGAAGTATTTCGAAGTCTGCCCTTAACAGAGAATCAAGAAAAACTATTATAACTTTGTCCGCATTTTTGTTCAAGTGGATTTGTTCTTGAAGATCTAACGTTATTGGAAGGTATTTCTGATCACGAAATCTGTGCCCAAAAATGTATGGAAGAGGGCAACTTCTTTTGCCAGTTCGAATACATCACATAAATCAAGTGTTCTTCCGATTTGCACCATTTACGTCGGCAAGTTATTAACCATTACGCTAAATTAACATTAACTTAAGTTAATGTTTTGTTCGTCATTAGCTAAATACAGTACGGGGTTCGCGGTAGATTCGTTCGAGGCGAAAAAGTTATCAGAAAAAGGGGCCACCTTCAAAGAATGCGAGAAACTTTGGGTTGATGCCGGAAGTAATTGTATGTCTGTAAATTACTGACCGGACACGAAAAGTCTGTCAACGAGGCGATGCGATCGCAATACTTTGTCCGATCAAGATGAAGGGGCGGATTTATTCGAGGCGCAAACCTGTTCGAACTGTAGATCGGACTTACCTGCACTAGTGTCCGGAAAATACTTTAGGTTGGGAGAAGTTTAAAGGACCGCATCCGACGTCCAGAACCTCGGGATTCATCAGTTGGACTCGTATCTTCCGGTAAGCATCCTGAAACCGACCAATTTCCAGAAATACAATTAACTATTTAACAATTTATTTGTTTGTGCTGGAAAGTTCACCGGGGTCTCATTTGTATTAATATTTGTGGGAATTGGACTGGCGATTGCCGGCTACGTCGGAGCTGCTTGGTACATGTTGTGTTTTCGTATCCCCTTAAACCTTATGTCATTAATTAACTGACTAGTTATTTTATTAGCTCATTATAGTTAGATTATTTAGGCTCCAACTAATACTCAGACGCAATATACAACAGTAAAAAAATAACAGACAGAAACCAACCAAAGTTGGAAGAAAAAGGCTTAACATGTGTTATTTATAAAAAATGAAATAAAACCGGGGTAAAATATCCCGTAAAATTGAATTTAAAATTAAATCTAGTTAGTATTTTTTTCACCATACATCCTAGTGTTGAGATTTCTTCAAATTTTTACGTTTGCACGACGCGAAACTAATCCATGCACGCTTCTTGCTTCTCGAACTTTCGCTCAATGTTGCTGAAGACGTCGTTTTGCCGTTTTTTCTCAATTCTAGTAATTTTTCTATTGCCCCTGACGTAAACGTCGATCCAAGCTCGAATTAAGGTTGTTTTATCAATGAAGTACTTGTATCTGCGTCATAATTATCTCGTCAGTATGGATCACTGTAAATTAGGGTCATTATTTGTGGCTTACTTAGGTTGTCCGTCGACTTCAATGGGTTCCGAATCGCGTCCCATGATGTAGTAAATTGTGTTGACGCTCAAAACTGAAGAGGGACAATTACCTCTGGCAAGGAATTCTCTTTCGTCATCTTCAACTTCTTCCTTCTTTTCGCGCCCTGTTTTTAAAGCGTTATTTTGTGTTAAATTTTATAATCCTTAACCTTAAACTGACCGTTTTTCAAAACCTTGACTACGTGCATTTTATAGTGAATGTACCCCGACATTTTCTCATCGATCGACAGCACTTTAACCTTCCAAACTATATTACACAATTGTGAAATCATTCGTTTAGCTAACCAAGTAGAAACATTCTTACAGTAATCCCTTTCGTTGCAAGCCAAGTCAGCCAATAACATCCTAGAAGCTTGTATACTCTTAGCCTCAAATACTTCCTTAAACGGTTTCTCGGGTGGACAACCGCCTAAGGGAAAGTTTTTAAGGTTATTACTCACTTTAATGACTGACGAGAAAGACAGTATCGTTACCTTCCGCGCATTTGCAAACTTTATTACCAACTTCCATTCCAAAAAGAATTTCTTCCTCGAAACACACTTTTCCCACAATGGGTTCCATAGTTTGAAGGCGGTAAAACTGGCTACAAGCTTGCACTACGATAATTATGGGTATTACGTAATTAGAAGAACTAATTTAATTTTAAAATAATTATAATAAATAAACTAACTCGGTCAGTTGGTCTAGAAAAGTTTAATGTAATTAGAACAATTAATTTCATTTAAAAAGAATGATAGTAAAAAAACTAACTTGGTTCGTAATAATCGTAAACTCGAACTAATCCGGACTCCAAGTTGCTTGCCAGGAATTCTCGTTGAATTCGGAATGAGAAACAGATTGTGGCGTTCGAATTTATCTGAAAGGCGAATGTTCATCAAATTCTCAATTACAGACCAAGGACAAGTTAATTTTACGCACCTTTTCAAGATAGAAGATCAAGTTTCGTCCATTTATTTCGAACCTTTCAATGGTTTGCGAATTATCGCGAACCAAATTCTTCAAATCTTCCTGGATTGGTTTGTAGCCAGTTAGCATTCCAACGTCAACTATGGCCATATTGGTGACCCCATCACCTAAATACCTGTAAAGGTATGCCGATGTTGGAGGAATCTAATATGAACACGACAGTAATTATCGTACCTGGTACAAATAGTTAAGTTGGGAAGCAATAGGCTGGACTTGGGAACACCAAGTGCGCGTTCTACTGACGGATTTATGACAACTACAAGTATATTAAGTATATTGTTGACGTTGCTATTCTGATGAAAATATTACTCAAATAATAGTCGATTCTTACCATTCAGATCTCTTTTCGAAACTACTTTTGGTGGTTCGTCCAATTGGTCGTCTCTCAAGTCATTATCAAAACCCAAGTCATCATTGCTCAGAGGTTTAGCAAATCGAAGCAATAGATTCGATTTAGGAACACCTGTAAGTGTTGTAAGCTTATTGCTGTAGTTACTGTAATGAGAAATATTTACTTAAATTGTAACTGCTACTTACCATTCAGATCTCTTTTTCGAAGGATTTTCGGCACATCCTCTAATGGTTCGTCTTCAAAATCATAATCAATACCCAAGTCGTCACTACTCAGCGGTTTAGAGAGCGGGTTACTTTGGCGATTGCCAATGACGCGAGGACGGTTGGAGGATGACATTCCCAAAGGCTGGCTAGCTAAAAAACAGTACATACTCTTAGTATTTACTCGAAAGCACGTGGCACCATAGCAAAATGTACCATTTTTCTCGACAATGCCGAGATCCTTGACTAATTTAGGGGGAACACCATTGAAGTCGAAATCAAGAACGGTTTTCGGCTTCTTATCCTTTTTGATATGATTGACAGCTTCGCTGACAGTGACGTTAACGTCAAACTATATGTTTTTAGACAAAGTTCAATAAAAGAAATAAAGGTAATTCAAATACTTGTACCTTGCAATTGGCGTCTGGAGAATTGGCAATATTGTACCTCAGTCGTACAACGAAAACAACAGAGCCTGTCCCTTCCGCGTCAATAATCAAACTTCCTTTAACTTTGGACAGCTAAATGGAAGTCGGAAATGGAATGAATCTGTTCGTTGAACCAAAGAATTAACTTTGAACTCACCTCGATTTGCCGTTTAACTCTGGCGTTATCGGGTTCAAAACGCCATGTATGTTTGAAATTAGGGTCAAAGTTTGTGGTAATGTTCACGACGAGGGATATGTCGGGTTCCCTAGAAAATATGGCGTACTCGGCCAGAGCTTCAATAGCGACAACGGTGTCTTGAGTGGACACGAATCCACCGCCACTTCCTCTCTTGGAATTCAACCAATTGACAATGGAAGTCGACTTCTCCAAGTCCTTGTACAATAACTGAGTCAGTAAAGCGTAGCTGGTCGCTTCTACCGAAATGGCTGATTTCCCATCTCCCCAGTAGCGCGTGTTCGAAGCTGAGTAATTACAGATTTTCAAGTTCTGCGGATAAACGTCGTATTATTCGGTCATCACGTACCTGGATCGAACGACACCAGTTGTAAAAGTTTTTCATTGGCTTCGATAGCAGATTCGGAATCGAAAAGAGCCAAGGCATAAGCCGTCAAGGCCATTCGGTAATGATCGTTGATTACCGGCACTTTGGAGCGTAAGTAGTTCGCCGCTCTTTCTTTGGGGCCTTGTAATTTCTAAGAGGACACCGAAAATGTGTGAAGAAGATGTATCGAGACCTTGGTACTAAATTTACAACTATACTTACAGCATTTTTACAATTACATTTCTGGAATGATATTAAGGAGAAAGCTGTAAGAGTAATGTCGCCATTAACTCCACCCCTCATTTCCTGGTGAATAACGGGGGAACTTTCAACGAAGGTTCCGTCCGGTTTCTGTTTAGTCACCAACCAATTCAGAGCGCTACAGACCACATTTTCGTCGATGAAGACGTACTTTCCCGCTTGGCAAAACACTCGGGCGACGAAAGCGGTCAACCTTAGGCAGAAATTAGCTCATAAACGGACTTCGCAAATCTATAGATTCAGACTAAAGTTAACTTACCACGTGCTGGATGGTCTATGAAGCCAAGCGGCGTAGGAACCATCGGGCTTTCGGTAAGTTAGTTCTCGCTGGTATCCTGAAAGTGTTTAAATTTTAATTTAAAGTTTAGTCTAATACTTGCGATTTTAGATAGCTTACCTCCGCGAATAAATTTGTAGGCGTTTGCTTCTTGAACAGAATTGAATTTTCCAGTGGCTTTCAAATAATGGAAAGTGTATACTGTGGGTCCCATGCTCATCATAGTTTCTTCGCCACAACCCTGAGGAAGCCTTAAAAATCGATCGGGGTCGTTCAGACTGGTTTCAATCGAAGGACCGAATTTGTCACCTGATAACAAAATTATTATTATTATTAATTTTCACAGCTATGATACTACATCCGTACCGTAGGCTTCAATGACGGCGTATTCGGTTCCAGGAACAACAAATTCGACTTCCGGAGTCAGTTTGACGATTGAAAGCTGTTTTTTGTTTTCGGAATCGAATCTGGTTTCGTATTTCTCATTAACAAAATTCCTTCTTTTCCTCTTTTCCGTGTTGGCTGGGTCAACGGCGAAAGTGATGAACTCCTCTATCTGCACGCCTTCTGGCTGAAAGAAACGAGATTCCAATAAGTTACCTCTTATTACGAGAAAATTGATTTAACTGACTTACAATTACACTCAGCGTCTTAACAACCGTATCAGATCCTCCGCTGGACATGGCCGAAAACGTAATAGAGAAATCTTTGGCGACGAGTGGGATCATTTGAAAGGCCACTGTCTCGGCGCTATTGGAGTTGACGTAGATTTTTTTACGGGTTCCCTTTTGACCTGGTTCGGCATCGGAACAAAGACCTTCTACTCCGTACGTGTATACTAACATCTACATTGTAAAGAACCATTTTTTTTAATTATTGAATAACAAATTTATAAACCAAACGCCCCTTACCATTAATCTTTTATGCCCATAATTGAAAATCGTCACGGGAATCTCAATCTGCTCATTCTTAACGACGTTATACGGCATCTTGGCGTCTATAAACACATCCTGGAAAGCCACGATCTTCTTAGGGTCGGCAACACACATACCACCCCCGGCACCCGAAAGTCCAACCGCTTGTACAACCCAGGTTGTGATACTGTTTAAAAGCGTCATATTTCGTTCCATGATGCCGTTGGGCCCGATAACACCACTGTCCCATAACCAAGTCTCTCTGAAATCTTTCCTCTCAGCGGTTTCACTTTCGAAAATTCCCAGCTCTTCCTCATCGAGAAAATCCACCTCATCGGCTTCGGGATAGTTGTTCGATCGTCTAAAACGACGAGTGTAAAGTTCTGAAACAAAGGAATGCAACGAGTGTTTATAGAAACGGTTTAGTGTTGAGATGCAATCGAGAAGCCAATTCTGACCAGGTGCCAATTTGGGCTGAATAGTGTCATGTACGGTAAAATAATAATAGAATGCTTATGTCAGGCCCAGAACAAATATAAGACAGTTAGCCTTGACCCAACCGTAAGGGGGAGCTCTGAGATAAAATAGATGACGTCAGAATACGAGTTGACATGTAGAGGTAGCTAAAGAGATATTGATCACTTCATGTACGGGCTTCCTTTGTAAACATTAGAATCTTAACTACGGACTGTTTATTAAGCTATAATAAACTTATTGATTTTATTTTAGTGTTATTACTTCGTGTAACGAACATAACAAATGGCGACGGAGTCGAAAATCGCGTTATACGTCTAAAGTTTTAAAAGAAAACATCTTTTTCTTCAACCCGTATACCGTAGTCTAGGCCTTGGCCTTAGTTCTTCAAGCTAAAAGCCGTAAACGGAAGGAAGCACCGCAATTTCACAAAGAAGTCCTTGCCTCGTGGCAACATTGATATACGCGCTGAACTTATAGTGAAAAATATCAAGTCACGTTAAAGAAGTCATTGCCCCGTGGCAACATCGATATACGCGCACAGGCGTGCGCAGGGTTTTCAGTAAGGTCGGGCCGCCTAGTTAATTTTGCGCCCTTACCCCCTTACAAAAATGTTCTTAAGAATTCCGAAGGCCATTCTTTGGAACCCTATGGAGCCCTTGGGATCATTTCCTAAAGGAACAATTCCCAAAGACTTTCTTTGGAATTTCCTAAAGAAGTCTTGAGACAAATGTCCAAAGAATGTCTTGAGATTATTTTCCAAAGAAATTCTTTAGGAATTCTAGAGATAAATTTCCAAAGAAGGTATAAGGTTTATTTTCCAAAGAAAATCTTTAGGAATTCTAGAGATTAATTTCCAAAGAAGGTATAACGAATATTTTCCAAAGAAATTCTTTAGGAATTCTAGAGGTAAATTTCCAAAGAATGTATAAGGTTTATTTTCCAAAGAAACTCTTTAGGAATTCTAGAGGTAAATTTCCAAAGAAGGTTTAACGAATATTTTCCAAAGGAATTCTTTAGGAATTCTAGAGGTAAATTTCCAAAGAATGTATAAGGTTTATTTTCCAAAGAAACTCTTTAGGAATTCTAGAGATTAATTTCCAAAGAAGGTCTTGGGTTTGTTTTCCAAAGAAATTCTTTAGAAACTCTTGAGATCAATTTCCAAAGAACATCTAGGGAATATTTGCCAACGAAATTCTTCAGGAATACTTGAGATCAATTTCCGAAGAACGTATGTGGAATATTTTTCAACGAAATTCTTAAGGAATTCTTGAGATAAATTTCCAAAAGAATTCTTGAGATAAATTTCCAAAGAAAGTCTAAGGTTAATTTCCCAAAGAAATTCGATAGGAATTATTGAGATAAATTTCCAAAAAACGTCTATGGAATATTTTCCAACGAAATTTTTAAGGAAATCTTGAGATAAATTTCCAAAGAAGGTCAGGGGTTAATTTTCCAATGAAATTCGTTTAGAATTCTAGAGATAAATTTCAAAGGACCAGCAGATATATTTGCAATTATGCTTTACATATAATTATCTCAAAATATTTTACCGAAATTGTTTTGCTAAAGTTTTCCTGCATAGGCATTGACTTGATAGCTAAATAATTAAAGACGTTTCACAAAGGCTTGTCCCGTAGCTAAGGCTCAGCAATTGCTGAAATGGTTTATCATATTTACCTATTTTCGTGTTTTTTCCTTTAATAGTTCGTGAGGTGTTTATGCAAAGGATAAATTAAATTAAAAGTAAAATACACGTAACTAAAATCGTGATGTTTAGATTTACATGCAGGGAGTATAAGCTGGCAGTCGAAACTTTCGCTTTTGAAAAGTAAAATTAACCTAAAATTAATTATTTTGTGACATGTTTTATCTTTATTTCGAGCGTAATTAGAGTCCAAAATAAATATTTTTTTAAAAAAAATTGTAGATAAAATTAGGTTAAACGCGTTTCTGGTACCCAAAAAACTCTCAGTAAAAATACATGATTAAACTTAACAACAACATCTGTATCTACTGCATGGCCATTGAAGCCTCCAAAACCCCCTTAGTAACCCATACAATTGCACAAGATTAAAACTTTCTGCCGTTTACGGATGTTTTTAAGTAGATTATATGTCTGACTTTATAAGCAGTTTTGCACTGCATGCGAGAACTGCCCGTGCTATAAGGGGTGTTGTTCAGCATATTAGAACTGCACTCCCTGCATTGGGATATGGTTCTGCATGTGAGAACTATCCTCGTTTCTAGAGGGCTAAATTAATTTACCCCATAATCTTCCCTATATTTCCCAAGTTATTTCCCAAGAAAATTCAAACGTTATTTCCCAAGGAAATTAAAAAAGATATTTCCCAAGAAAATTCCAAAGATAATTCCCAAGAAAATTCCAAAGTTATTTCCCAAGCATTTTCCAAAGAAAAAGAGACCAATATTCCCCAATTTCCCTAAGAACTCCTTAAGGATTTCTAAAGAAATTTCCCAAGGAATTTTCTAAAGAGTTCTAAAGAAGATTTTTGTAAGGGTTAACACCCGAGACTATTATTATTGTTGTTGAGGAGGGTACGCGCCCTAGCACCGATGCCAAAGGCATATTGTGCATCCTCATATTCAGGCCTTGAATAGGCTCGTACCTGCAGCGTAGCGAAGAATTCGCTCCACCGTAATAGAGGAGACCCTCGAGGGTTCCAAAGTATGTGAATCAAAATATTCTAGTCTAAGCGAGGCGAAGCAGTCGCACTCGCAAAGTACGTGAGCGGATGTTTCTTCCTTCTCCTGACACGACCTACAGAGAGGGTCATCGGCAAAACCCATCAGATGGAGGTGCCTATTAAGCCGACAGTGCCCGGTCAAAAGACCGGTGGCCAGCCTAATATCCCATCTGCTGAGCGAAATTAGGTCTCTGGCACGAGACCTGCAGGGACCATTGACAAAAAGTTTAGTCTGTCTCTGGCCCTCCATGTTATGCCAGAGCTGGTTTTGTATGACAGTCAACCTGTCATGCAGACACCGTTTGACGTGCCTGTAGGGGATGGGGACGGCCGGCTCGGGCCCCAAGAGACTATACGAGAGAACACAAAATTTTCCCGTCCCCCGTCTGACCATCGCATTTCTCATAGTGGCTCTGTTATTCACATTTCCGTTCCCTTTCGGCGTTTCGCTGATGTTTCTGCAGTCTGCAGATCTAATACCCAAATTTTGCGCCCTTATTTTTCCGGCTTTTGCGCCCCCTTGAAACATTTCATGTCGGGCCAGGGCCCACCCTGCCCGACCCGTGCGCACGCCTGTGTATACGCGCTGAAATTATAGTGAAAAATATCAAGTCACGTTTTCTCACGCCTACTGCAAAATGACGACTTACGGTAATTTAAACATTTTTGACAATAGAACTGAACAGTGGTCGCAGTATTCGGAGCGACTAAACGCTTATTTCCTCGCGAACGATATTACTGACGCCAACATTAAACGCGCGATATTACAAACTGTTCTTAGCCCGGACACATATAGTCTTTTACGCGATCGTATTCGTCCAGCGACCGTCGCGTCTAAAACCTATGACGAATTAGTCGCGGCTCTCACCACGCATTTTGACCCAACGCCCTTGCGTTGCATCGCCCGACTTCGCTTTTATCGCCGTACTCGCTTAAACGGAGAGTCAGTTGGAACATTCATCGCTGCATTACAAGCCCTCACGGAACATTGTGCCTTCCAGAATCGCGATGAGATGATAGTTGACAAACTCATCTTCGGTATCAACAATGATACTATGCAACAAAGACTCATCGCAGAAGAAGAAGAAAAGAAGTCCATTACGCTAGCTAGAGCCACGGCAATTTTGATCTCCATGGAAAGCGCTAAAACAAGCCTTGGAGAAATGAAAACGACGGAACCCACACGAGAATTAACATCCGAGGTCCATCAAGTCATTGGAAAACCTCCATCGCATGGCAAGCCAGGAAGACACAAGAAACCTTCAACTAAGCGTCACCAGTCTACACATTTAGACAGCCGCGTTCGACCAAAGATCAAACCAGATCTTACACGTTGTCTTCGCTGCGCTGCGGAAGGACATAAGGGTCCCGACTGTCCTTGCCTTCAATCCACGTGTTTAAAATGCCAACGAAAAGGGCACATTGCAAAAGCATGCCTCAACCCACCTGATCCACATTCCACAAGAGTACAACAGCGGAGACCATATCGTTCTCATCATATCAATGACACCTCCTTGGCACCACTGGACGCTGCCCCTCTTAACGAATATCTACCAGACGTGTACCATGTGGATGACGTTTTGAGGACTGACCGAGACCACAGCGTCGTAAACCCATCAAACATTGACGAAAGTATTCCACCGCCCGATTCAGTCACGCTCGAAGTCAACAACACACCAATTGCCTTTGAAATTGATAATGGATCCGGATTCACCATGATTAAGGAGCAGGATTTTCGAACACTCTCTTCCGTATCCGAAATAACGCAATTTCCGGGCAAGTTGGAATCATACACGGGAAACACCATCCAGGTAGTTGGTCACGCCGTAGTCTCTGTTGTTTTTCGAGGTCGTCAGGCTCAACTGCCATTACTAGTCGTACGGAGCACAAAACCAAATTTGTGTGGTCGTAAATGGCTCTACTCAGTCCTGGACATTCTACCTTCGTTTAAAGCTCACCAAAGCAACACTGCCGAAGTGAATCAAGTTGCAACACAAGGAGACCAGCAGCTTAAAGAGTTATTGGAGAAACACTCTGCACTCTTTACACCAGGACTTGGAAAGTTACACGGCATAAAGGCAAGGTTGTATGTAAAAGATCATGTCAAGCCCGTCTTCTGTAAAGCACGCACAATCCCGTACGCTAGACAAGAAGCTGTAGCGACCGAACTACGCCGTATGGAAAGGGAAGGAATCATTACCAAGCTTCCCTATTCGGATTTTGCATCTCCAATTGTCATCGTTCAGAAGCCCCATGGAGGACTAAGAGTGTGCGCTGACTACAAATCCACTCTGAATCCTCAACTAAATATAGACAAGTATCCATTACCGCGTTCCGAGGACATCTTTACAAAACTCGCTGGTTGCCGACTATTCTCCAAACTCGACTTACGCGAAGCCTACAACCAAATAGAACTGGAAGAGGATTCGAAAAAGTACACCGTAATCAACACACCACTGGGGTTGTACCAATTCAACCGATTACCATTTGGAGTCGCGTCAGCCTCAGCAATATTTCAACGCATAATGGAAATGATTCTTTCGGATGTTAAAAACGTTACTCCGTTCCAAGACGACACCTTGGTGGGAGGCTCCTCACATGAAAATCATCTGAGGATTCTTGACGCAGTTCTTACCAAACTAGAGGCACACGGATTAAAGCTTAAAAGGGAGAAATGTAGCTTCATGCAGAAATCCATAGAATTCTTGGGACACAGATTGGACGAAAACGGCATACATCCGCAGGAAGCCAAAATTCAAGCCATAATGAACGCACCTGCACCTACAAATATTGAAACCCTACGCTCATTTTTGGGTCTCATTAATTACTATGCACACTTTCTCCCGGATAATGCAACAAGGCTTGCACCTCTTTATGGACTACTACACAAAAATATTGCTTGGGCATGGGACTACAAGCACCAGGAAGCTTTTCAGGCGGCTAAGGACGCTTTCAAATCATCGAACATCCTTGCCCACTACGATCCATCACGAGAAATATCCCTGGCCTGTGACGCATCGCCGTTTGGAATCGGGGCAGTTTTATCCCACCACATTGACGGACAAGAAAAACCTATTTCTTTCGCCTCAAGAAGCCTAACGTCCGCAGAAAAAAATTATTCTCAATTGGATAAAGAAGCCTTAGCAATCATTTTTGCCGTCAAGAAATTTAAAGACTATCTGTATGGCACTCATTTTACGCTTTATACTGACCATCAACCGTTAGTCACCTTGTTAGCGGCTCACAAACCTGTACCACAAATGGCTGCGGCACGTCTGCAACGCTGGTCACTGATTTTGGCCGCGTATTCCTACACCTTAAAGTTCCGGAAGGGATCGGCGAATGCCAACGCCGACGCTCTAAGTCGCTTACCGCTACCCACGCTAACCACAACGACGCCTGTACCGGCAGAATACGTTTTCGCAGTACGAAGCGTCACGGACAATACACCTATAACGGCGCGTCAGCTCGATGAAGCAACTCGTCAAGACGACACGTTGCGCTCTCTTGGAGTCTTCCTCAAAAATGGATGGCCTGCGAAACATACCATCCCAAAGGAGCTGCAACCGTATTACCGCAGAAGAACCGACATATCCAATTTCAACGGAATCTACTTAATGTCTAATCGCGTCATTGTACCAACCATGCATCGGGAACCAATGCTCAGAGAGCTACATCGTTCGCACATGGGTACTGTCCGAATGAAGGCAAATGCACGTTCTTGCATCTGGTGGCCAGGAATAGATACTGACATAGAGAAGACATCCCAACACTGTACGGCATGTCAAGAGCACGCATCATTACCACCCAGAACATACACACCATGGCCTCCCACCAATACACCTTGGAGCCGTGTCCACGTCGATTTCGCCGGCCCGATCGAAAACAAATACCTTCTCATTTTCATCGACAGTCATACCAAATGGCTAGAAGTATTTGTCACCAAATCACAAACGACTCAGACAGTGTTGTCACATTTACGAGACATAGTAGCACGTTATGGAATAATGCCAACTCTTGTATCCGACAACGGACCTTGTTTCGCTAGTGCCGAATTTGAAGCCTTCGCTTTGCGATATGGAATTCGTCATGTTACCTCAGCCCCATACCACCCGGCGTCAAACGGATTAGCTGAGAGGGCCGTACGCACGGTTAAAGATCATTTACGGAAAATATCACATCAAGAACTGAATTTCAAGCAACAAGTGGATTCGCTCGAAACACGCATAGCACACATTTTGCTACAATATCGTCGAACTCCCACAGAGTCAGGAAAGTCGCCAGCTGAGCTAATGCTTGGTCGGCAAATAGTATCAAGTTTGGATCTCTGCCATCCAAAATTCCTGATGACATCTGCGAATACGACTGCAGTACATAACAAGAATAAATTTAAACCACAAGACCCAGTCTACGTGCGTAATTATGGCAAAGGAAACAAATGGCTAAACGGTACCATCATCAGGCACATTGGACACACAATGTTTCTAATCGACACAGAGTATGGATTATTACGGCGCCATAAGAATCAGATACGACAACGCCCGCACTCTGATCATGTATCAAAACCCAAGCCAGTAGACGATGATCACAACGAATTTCTTTTATGGGGGTCAATAAATCAACCATCACCTCTTGCTGAAAATCACCATCTACCAGCTGAAACATCTCGTCGAACACCGGAAGCTGTCCCTGATCCAGCTCCCAATGCTATCCCAAACCAGACAGCGACCAAGGACCGTCAGGCATCCGACGAAACATCCCACGGGACACCTGAGACCATTCATGATCCATCTTCCAATGAGCTAAACCAAACGACTGCTCCACAAGCGACAGCAGCGGCTACTACCCCAATTGACCATGGACATCCTCGCACAGCCCAAACCTGCCTAGAGTCCACCGCACCAGTATCTGAACAGCCCCCTATTGTCACCACTCATCCGAGACCCCAACGAAAGAAGAAACGCCCAAGTCGATATTGTGACTAATGAACTCTAGGGAACCTATATTATTTTACACATAAGTTAAATGAACATTAACGAACTCAAGTATTAACAATATCTTAATAAGGTCTATGAACTTAAAATCTTAGTAATTCCTGTATAGTAAGATCAAACGAATCAGTTCTTTTTTTTCTCGTAACGAATTATGCCCTAGAGTTAAACAATGTAATTAAAAAAAAAAAAAAGGGAGGTATTGTCATGTACGGTAAAATAATAATAGAATGCTTATGTCAGGCCCAGAACAAATATAAGACAGTTAGCCTTGACCCAACCGTAAGGGGGAGCTCTGAGATAAAATAGATGACGTCAGAATACGAGTTGACATGTAGAGGTAGCTAAAGAGATATTGATCACTTCATGTACGGGCTTCCTTTGTAAACATTAGAATCTTAACTACGGACTGTTTATTAAGCTATAATAAACTTATTGATTTTATCTTAGTGTTATTACTTCGTGTAACGAACATAACAAATAGCCTCGCAGCACTTGAGGTAGACGCTGGCGCAACCTTCCTTGTCTTCGAAATCAGACTCTTCAAATCGACGGATAATTTCAGCTCTTACTTCACACGTTCTGCAATTAGCCACGTTCTGTTAAAACAGCTTCTTGAGATGTCCGATTCTTTTGACCCACCTTTTGTGCTTATCAGGTAACTTTCCCAACTTACAGCACTTTTCATTCCCTTGCCCATGTTCACGAGCTAAAAGAGGCAATGCACAAATCTTAGAATCGTAAAAACAAGAGGGTAACAACATTTATTAACTTATTTCTTCGCTGATTTCTCTCTTCTTCAACTTCCTTTCAAGACAACCTGATTGAGACGATTATTAATTTCATTTGTCTGCAATAACTAATAATAATAATTATTACTTTTCCTTTCGGTGGTCAAAGCCACTGTATCGGCGATGATTATTACGCCAGCGTTGGTCAGGACAGCGGCAGAGTCCAAGCCTCCACCTGGACCGCATCCAAGATCATGTTTCTCCATTTCGTTAAACATCTACAATGACAACTGTTGAATAAAAAACGAAAAATGAAAGATTAAAGCGAGATTTACCTTATCTCCGGTCAGTTTATCTTTGTTTCTTAAGGTGTAAACGGCGGTGTCCACAGCCAGAATTCCCACCATCGTGTTAGGCTTCCCTTTCACTTTCAAATGAACAACTTCACCCGGTTTTCTATCGTTTTCTGCTTCCAAAGTTATCTAGTAAGAAAAATCAATTCTTTAATCTGTACTTCGAAACTACAGTCTTATTTTTGACCAATACCAAACTGTTCGGTTGGCACACTTTCTCGACCGTAATCTTAAAAGAATCGGTTAAGAGATGGTTTCCGTAAACAGTGAAGATCAGGACACGTGCACTGGGAACCATATCGGGTGTCACTTTGAAGCTTAAACTTCTCTGAACGCTTTTACTAGGCCAATTACTTCCGGAAGCTAATATTTTTCCTTTAGATACGACCATGTAGGAAATAGGCTGGTTCATGCTTGGAGGATTCGTGTAGGTAGAGCGAGTAAATGTTCCTCCAACCTACGAAGAAGAAGGACGTACAACACAATCATAAATCATCAGATGTCAGATGTTTTGCTTAAAAGAATGCTTAGCATAAAAACCATTTTTCAAAGAATGTATGTAAATAGAAGTATCATACCTTGTACATAAGTCTATTAGCTTTACTTATGCCGATGTAAGCGCCATTAATTGGAGACTTAAAAGCATGAAGAGTGATTGTTCCCTTGGAGGGACGCTTATCTTTGACTGTTTCAACCTAAAAGTTATTTTTAAAATATTAAGGTTCAGGAATGTAGTGACCAGGAACTTTCAAGTTCAGACTTACTGTCACTTTCAAGTACTTATGAGAAATTTCAGTTCCTACGACGAAAGCGACCAAACCTTCTTCGTTTGATCGACCGCTTGACTCTCTAACCGATACCACGTTATTGTTATGGTCAAATACCGTGATTTCAACTTCAACGTTATTGGCAGGCTTGCCATGAACATGGGTAATTTGTGCCTAGCGGTATTATCGGTTTTAGAGAATATGCAATAATTGCGATTCCAGTCTTAATGACTTACTTGAACAATCGCATCAATCCCAGGCCTAAAATCGGACAAAGACTTCTGGAAACCTATGTTATAGGGGGTTGGGGAGAAGATAGTTTCGTCCGACGTTCCATTCTCTTTCGCGCCCGAAGAAAATTCGTAAACGATGGCTTCGACCAAGAGTCTAGCTCCACTGATACTGGGAAACCAACCAATCTTCTCGTTTGTTCTAATCTCCGAAGTACTGATTTGGCAAGTAGCTTCACCTTCGAAGAGCTACGATATTTGAAAAAATATAAATACATTCATGACAAATCGCAGAGTAACCAAAAATACACTTCACTTTTTTTGGTCCAATTGTGGCGAAATGTAAAGTATGTCCAGATTCCAATTTCACCTTCAGTTTGAAAACGGCATCTCCTTCGACATTTTTACCGTAAACGTATTTAGCCGAGGCTGAAACTTCGAACTTTTCAGTATCATTGAATATGACATCAGGACCCTTGACTTCCACTTGGTACTTCGGTGAAACTGTGCAGATGTCATGTTAGATAGAATTAACCATGTACGCGACTAGCCATTCCTACCATATTCCTGTATTTCGAACTTGACTGTCGTGTTGAGTTTGACCTTAAGGCCGTAGAGAACTGTAACTGACCATTCACCCAGTAAATAATATCCGGGTATTTCGTAATAGTAATTGTACATTCCGTACGAAGATTGTAGATCTCTACTGGGTTTCGAGTCCACGATGGTTCCTTGTGGGTTCTAAAATGCGATTGTTAAGTCTTTAAATAGAACTTGTTGAATAAGTTACTTTAACCGATACCCTTATCTGAAGAGTGAATGGCTCCTTATCCACCAACATATCCTCATTAAGTCTAATCAGTCTTATTTTAACTGAAATTGAATACTGATTAAGCTGTTAAGCCTAATTATTTTATTTGACGTTTGTGTTATCAACCTTCTTGTTTTGGTGTGTAAATGGGCTTATCAGCACAGGCGTGCGCAGGGTTTTCAGTAAGGTCGGGCCGCCTAGTTAATTTTGCGCCCTTACCCCCTTACAAAAATGTTCTTAAGAATTCCGAAGGCCATTCTTTGGAACCCTATGGAGCCCTTGGGATCATTTCCTAAAGGAACAATTCCCAAAGACTTTCTTTGGAATTTCCTAAAGAAGTCTTGAGACAAATGTCCAAAGAATGTCTTGAGATTATTTTCCAAAGAAATTCTTTAGGAATTCTAGAGATAAATTTCCAAAGAAGGTATAAGGTTTATTTTCCAAAGAAAATCTTTAGGAATTCTAGAGATTAATTTCCAAAGAAGGTATAACGAATATTTTCCAAAGAAATTCTTTAGGAATTCTAGAGGTAAATTTCCAAAGAATGTATAAGGTTTATTTTCCAAAGAAACTCTTTAGGAATTCTAGAGGTAAATTTCCAAAGAAGGTTTAACGAATATTTTCCAAAGGAATTCTTTAGGAATTCTAGAGGTAAATTTCCAAAGAATGTATAAGGTTTATTTTCCAAAGAAACTCTTTAGGAATTCTAGAGATTAATTTCCAAAGAAGGTCTTGGGTTTGTTTTCCAAAGAAATTCTTTAGAAACTCTTGAGATCAATTTCCAAAGAACATCTAGGGAATATTTGCCAACGAAATTCTTCAGGAATACTTGAGATCAATTTCCGAAGAACGTATGTGGAATATTTTTCAACGAAATTCTTAAGGAATTCTTGAGATAAATTTCCAAAAGAATTCTTGAGATAAATTTCCAAAGAAAGTCTAAGGTTAATTTCCCAAAGAAATTCGATAGGAATTATTGAGATAAATTTCCAAAAAACGTCTATGGAATATTTTCCAACGAAATTTTTAAGGAAATCTTGAGATAAATTTCCAAAGAAGGTCAGGGGTTAATTTTCCAATGAAATTCGTTTAGAATTCTAGAGATAAATTTCAAAGGACCAGCAGATATATTTGCAATTATGCTTTACATATAATTATCTCAAAATATTTTACCGAAATTGTTTTGCTAAAGTTTTCCTGCATAGGCATTGACTTGATAGCTAAATAATTAAAGACGTTTCACAAAGGCTTGTCCCGTAGCTAAGGCTCAGCAATTGCTGAAATGGTTTATCATATTTACCTATTTTCGTGTTTTTTCCTTTAATAGTTCGTGAGGTGTTTATGCAAAGGATAAATTAAATTAAAAGTAAAATACACGTAACTAAAATCGTGATGTTTAGATTTACATGCAGGGAGTATAAGCTGGCAGTCGAAACTTTCGCTTTTGAAAAGTAAAATTAACCTAAAATTAATTATTTTGTGACATGTTTTATCTTTATTTCGAGCGTAATTAGAGTCCAAAATAAATATTTTTTTAAAAAAAATTGTAGATAAAATTAGGTTAAACGCGTTTCTGGTACCCAAAAAACTCTCAGTAAAAATACATGATTAAACTTAACAACAACATCTGTATCTACTGCATGGCCATTGAAGCCTCCAAAACCCCCTTAGTAACCCATACAATTGCACAAGATTAAAACTTTCTGCCGTTTACGGATGTTTTTAAGTAGATTATATGTCTGACTTTATAAGCAGTTTTGCACTGCATGCGAGAACTGCCCGTGCTATAAGGGGTGTTGTTCAGCATATTAGAACTGCACTCCCTGCATTGGGATATGGTTCTGCATGTGAGAACTATCCTCGTTTCTAGAGGGCTAAATTAATTTACCCCATAATCTTCCCTATATTTCCCAAGTTATTTCCCAAGAAAATTCAAACGTTATTTCCCAAGGAAATTAAAAAAGATATTTCCCAAGAAAATTCCAAAGATAATTCCCAAGAAAATTCCAAAGTTATTTCCCAAGCATTTTCCAAAGAAAAAGAGACCAATATTCCCCAATTTCCCTAAGAACTCCTTAAGGATTTCTAAAGAAATTTCCCAAGGAATTTTCTAAAGAGTTCTAAAGAAGATTTTTGTAAGGGTTAACACCCGAGACTATTATTATTGTTGTTGAGGAGGGTACGCGCCCTAGCACCGATGCCAAAGGCATATTGTGCATCCTCATATTCAGGCCTTGAATAGGCTCGTACCTGCAGCGTAGCGAAGAATTCGCTCCACCGTAATAGAGGAGACCCTCGAGGGTTCCAAAGTATGTGAATCAAAATATTCTAGTCTAAGCGAGGCGAAGCAGTCGCACTCGCAAAGTACGTGAGCGGATGTTTCTTCCTTCTCCTGACACGACCTACAGAGAGGGTCATCGGCAAAACCCATCAGATGGAGGTGCCTATTAAGCCGACAGTGCCCGGTCAAAAGACCGGTGGCCAGCCTAATATCCCATCTGCTGAGCGAAATTAGGTCTCTGGCACGAGACCTGCAGGGACCATTGACAAAAAGTTTAGTCTGTCTCTGGCCCTCCATGTTATGCCAGAGCTGGTTTTGTATGACAGTCAACCTGTCATGCAGACACCGTTTGACGTGCCTGTAGGGGATGGGGACGGCCGGCTCGGGCCCCAAGAGACTATACGAGAGAACACAAAATTTTCCCGTCCCCCGTCTGACCATCGCATTTCTCATAGTGGCTCTGTTATTCACATTTCCGTTCCCTTTCGGCGTTTCGCTGATGTTTCTGCAGTCTGCAGATCTAATACCCAAATTTTGCGCCCTTATTTTTCCGGCTTTTGCGCCCCCTTGAAACATTTCATGTCGGGCCAGGGCCCACCCTGCCCGACCCGTGCGCACGCCTGTGTATACGCGCTGAAATTATAGTGAAAAATATCAAGTCACGTTTTCTCACGCCTACTGCAAAATGACGACTTACGGTAATTTAAACATTTTTGACAATAGAACTGAACAGTGGTCGCAGTATTCGGAGCGACTAAACGCTTATTTCCTCGCGAACGATATTACTGACGCCAACATTAAACGCGCGATATTACAAACTGTTCTTAGCCCGGACACATATAGTCTTTTACGCGATCGTATTCGTCCAGCGACCGTCGCGTCTAAAACCTATGACGAATTAGTCGCGGCTCTCACCACGCATTTTGACCCAACGCCCTTGCGTTGCATCGCCCGACTTCGCTTTTATCGCCGTACTCGCTTAAACGGAGAGTCAGTTGGAACATTCATCGCTGCATTACAAGCCCTCACGGAACATTGTGCCTTCCAGAATCGCGATGAGATGATAGTTGACAAACTCATCTTCGGTATCAACAATGATACTATGCAACAAAGACTCATCGCAGAAGAAGAAGAAAAGAAGTCCATTACGCTAGCTAGAGCCACGGCAATTTTGATCTCCATGGAAAGCGCTAAAACAAGCCTTGGAGAAATGAAAACGACGGAACCCACACGAGAATTAACATCCGAGGTCCATCAAGTCATTGGAAAACCTCCATCGCATGGCAAGCCAGGAAGACACAAGAAACCTTCAACTAAGCGTCACCAGTCTACACATTTAGACAGCCGCGTTCGACCAAAGATCAAACCAGATCTTACACGTTGTCTTCGCTGCGCTGCGGAAGGACATAAGGGTCCCGACTGTCCTTGCCTTCAATCCACGTGTTTAAAATGCCAACGAAAAGGGCACATTGCAAAAGCATGCCTCAACCCACCTGATCCACATTCCACAAGAGTACAACAGCGGAGACCATATCGTTCTCATCATATCAATGACACCTCCTTGGCACCACTGGACGCTGCCCCTCTTAACGAATATCTACCAGACGTGTACCATGTGGATGACGTTTTGAGGACTGACCGAGACCACAGCGTCGTAAACCCATCAAACATTGACGAAAGTATTCCACCGCCCGATTCAGTCACGCTCGAAGTCAACAACACACCAATTGCCTTTGAAATTGATAATGGATCCGGATTCACCATGATTAAGGAGCAGGATTTTCGAACACTCTCTTCCGTATCCGAAATAACGCAATTTCCGGGCAAGTTGGAATCATACACGGGAAACACCATCCAGGTAGTTGGTCACGCCGTAGTCTCTGTTGTTTTTCGAGGTCGTCAGGCTCAACTGCCATTACTAGTCGTACGGAGCACAAAACCAAATTTGTGTGGTCGTAAATGGCTCTACTCAGTCCTGGACATTCTACCTTCGTTTAAAGCTCACCAAAGCAACACTGCCGAAGTGAATCAAGTTGCAACACAAGGAGACCAGCAGCTTAAAGAGTTATTGGAGAAACACTCTGCACTCTTTACACCAGGACTTGGAAAGTTACACGGCATAAAGGCAAGGTTGTATGTAAAAGATCATGTCAAGCCCGTCTTCTGTAAAGCACGCACAATCCCGTACGCTAGACAAGAAGCTGTAGCGACCGAACTACGCCGTATGGAAAGGGAAGGAATCATTACCAAGCTTCCCTATTCGGATTTTGCATCTCCAATTGTCATCGTTCAGAAGCCCCATGGAGGACTAAGAGTGTGCGCTGACTACAAATCCACTCTGAATCCTCAACTAAATATAGACAAGTATCCATTACCGCGTTCCGAGGACATCTTTACAAAACTCGCTGGTTGCCGACTATTCTCCAAACTCGACTTACGCGAAGCCTACAACCAAATAGAACTGGAAGAGGATTCGAAAAAGTACACCGTAATCAACACACCACTGGGGTTGTACCAATTCAACCGATTACCATTTGGAGTCGCGTCAGCCTCAGCAATATTTCAACGCATAATGGAAATGATTCTTTCGGATGTTAAAAACGTTACTCCGTTCCAAGACGACACCTTGGTGGGAGGCTCCTCACATGAAAATCATCTGAGGATTCTTGACGCAGTTCTTACCAAACTAGAGGCACACGGATTAAAGCTTAAAAGGGAGAAATGTAGCTTCATGCAGAAATCCATAGAATTCTTGGGACACAGATTGGACGAAAACGGCATACATCCGCAGGAAGCCAAAATTCAAGCCATAATGAACGCACCTGCACCTACAAATATTGAAACCCTACGCTCATTTTTGGGTCTCATTAATTACTATGCACACTTTCTCCCGGATAATGCAACAAGGCTTGCACCTCTTTATGGACTACTACACAAAAATATTGCTTGGGCATGGGACTACAAGCACCAGGAAGCTTTTCAGGCGGCTAAGGACGCTTTCAAATCATCGAACATCCTTGCCCACTACGATCCATCACGAGAAATATCCCTGGCCTGTGACGCATCGCCGTTTGGAATCGGGGCAGTTTTATCCCACCACATTGACGGACAAGAAAAACCTATTTCTTTCGCCTCAAGAAGCCTAACGTCCGCAGAAAAAAATTATTCTCAATTGGATAAAGAAGCCTTAGCAATCATTTTTGCCGTCAAGAAATTTAAAGACTATCTGTATGGCACTCATTTTACGCTTTATACTGACCATCAACCGTTAGTCACCTTGTTAGCGGCTCACAAACCTGTACCACAAATGGCTGCGGCACGTCTGCAACGCTGGTCACTGATTTTGGCCGCGTATTCCTACACCTTAAAGTTCCGGAAGGGATCGGCGAATGCCAACGCCGACGCTCTAAGTCGCTTACCGCTACCCACGCTAACCACAACGACGCCTGTACCGGCAGAATACGTTTTCGCAGTACGAAGCGTCACGGACAATACACCTATAACGGCGCGTCAGCTCGATGAAGCAACTCGTCAAGACGACACGTTGCGCTCTCTTGGAGTCTTCCTCAAAAATGGATGGCCTGCGAAACATACCATCCCAAAGGAGCTGCAACCGTATTACCGCAGAAGAACCGACATATCCAATTTCAACGGAATCTACTTAATGTCTAATCGCGTCATTGTACCAACCATGCATCGGGAACCAATGCTCAGAGAGCTACATCGTTCGCACATGGGTACTGTCCGAATGAAGGCAAATGCACGTTCTTGCATCTGGTGGCCAGGAATAGATACTGACATAGAGAAGACATCCCAACACTGTACGGCATGTCAAGAGCACGCATCATTACCACCCAGAACATACACACCATGGCCTCCCACCAATACACCTTGGAGCCGTGTCCACGTCGATTTCGCCGGCCCGATCGAAAACAAATACCTTCTCATTTTCATCGACAGTCATACCAAATGGCTAGAAGTATTTGTCACCAAATCACAAACGACTCAGACAGTGTTGTCACATTTACGAGACATAGTAGCACGTTATGGAATAATGCCAACTCTTGTATCCGACAACGGACCTTGTTTCGCTAGTGCCGAATTTGAAGCCTTCGCTTTGCGATATGGAATTCGTCATGTTACCTCAGCCCCATACCACCCGGCGTCAAACGGATTAGCTGAGAGGGCCGTACGCACGGTTAAAGATCATTTACGGAAAATATCACATCAAGAACTGAATTTCAAGCAACAAGTGGATTCGCTCGAAACACGCATAGCACACATTTTGCTACAATATCGTCGAACTCCCACAGAGTCAGGAAAGTCGCCAGCTGAGCTAATGCTTGGTCGGCAAATAGTATCAAGTTTGGATCTCTGCCATCCAAAATTCCTGATGACATCTGCGAATACGACTGCAGTACATAACAAGAATAAATTTAAACCACAAGACCCAGTCTACGTGCGTAATTATGGCAAAGGAAACAAATGGCTAAACGGTACCATCATCAGGCACATTGGACACACAATGTTTCTAATCGACACAGAGTATGGATTATTACGGCGCCATAAGAATCAGATACGACAACGCCCGCACTCTGATCATGTATCAAAACCCAAGCCAGTAGACGATGATCACAACGAATTTCTTTTATGGGGGTCAATAAATCAACCATCACCTCTTGCTGAAAATCACCATCTACCAGCTGAAACATCTCGTCGAACACCGGAAGCTGTCCCTGATCCAGCTCCCAATGCTATCCCAAACCAGACAGCGACCAAGGACCGTCAGGCATCCGACGAAACATCCCACGGGACACCTGAGACCATTCATGATCCATCTTCCAATGAGCTAAACCAAACGACTGCTCCACAAGCGACAGCAGCGGCTACTACCCCAATTGACCATGGACATCCTCGCACAGCCCAAACCTGCCTAGAGTCCACCGCACCAGTATCTGAACAGCCCCCTATTGTCACCACTCATCCGAGACCCCAACGAAAGAAGAAACGCCCAAGTCGATATTGTGACTAATGAACTCTAGGGAACCTATATTATTTTACACATAAGTTAAATGAACATTAACGAACTCAAGTATTAACAATATCTTAATAAGGTCTATGAACTTAAAATCTTAGTAATTCCTGTATAGTAAGATCAAACGAATCAGTTCTTTTTTTTCTCGTAACGAATTATGCCCTAGAGTTAAACAATGTAATTAAAAAAAAAAAAAAGGGAGGTATTGTCATGTACGGTAAAATAATAATAGAATGCTTATGTCAGGCCCAGAACAAATATAAGACAGTTAGCCTTGACCCAACCGTAAGGGGGAGCTCTGAGATAAAATAGATGACGTCAGAATACGAGTTGACATGTAGAGGTAGCTAAAGAGATATTGATCACTTCATGTACGGGCTTCCTTTGTAAACATTAGAATCTTAACTACGGACTGTTTATTAAGCTATAATAAACTTATTGATTTTATCTTAGTGTTATTACTTCGTGTAACGAACATAACAAATAGCCTCGCAGCACTTGAGGTAGACGCTGGCGCAACCTTCCTTGTCTTCGAAATCAGACTCTTCAAATCGACGGATAATTTCAGCTCTTACTTCACACGTTCTGCAATTAGCCACGTTCTGTTAAAACAGCTTCTTGAGATGTCCGATTCTTTTGACCCACCTTTTGTGCTTATCAGGTAACTTTCCCAACTTACAGCACTTTTCATTCCCTTGCCCATGTTCACGAGCTAAAAGAGGCAATGCACAAATCTTAGAATCGTAAAAACAAGAGGGTAACAACATTTATTAACTTATTTCTTCGCTGATTTCTCTCTTCTTCAACTTCCTTTCAAGACAACCTGATTGAGACGATTATTAATTTCATTTGTCTGCAATAACTAATAATAATAATTATTACTTTTCCTTTCGGTGGTCAAAGCCACTGTATCGGCGATGATTATTACGCCAGCGTTGGTCAGGACAGCGGCAGAGTCCAAGCCTCCACCTGGACCGCATCCAAGATCATGTTTCTCCATTTCGTTAAACATCTACAATGACAACTGTTGAATAAAAAACGAAAAATGAAAGATTAAAGCGAGATTTACCTTATCTCCGGTCAGTTTATCTTTGTTTCTTAAGGTGTAAACGGCGGTGTCCACAGCCAGAATTCCCACCATCGTGTTAGGCTTCCCTTTCACTTTCAAATGAACAACTTCACCCGGTTTTCTATCGTTTTCTGCTTCCAAAGTTATCTAGTAAGAAAAATCAATTCTTTAATCTGTACTTCGAAACTACAGTCTTATTTTTGACCAATACCAAACTGTTCGGTTGGCACACTTTCTCGACCGTAATCTTAAAAGAATCGGTTAAGAGATGGTTTCCGTAAACAGTGAAGATCAGGACACGTGCACTGGGAACCATATCGGGTGTCACTTTGAAGCTTAAACTTCTCTGAACGCTTTTACTAGGCCAATTACTTCCGGAAGCTAATATTTTTCCTTTAGATACGACCATGTAGGAAATAGGCTGGTTCATGCTTGGAGGATTCGTGTAGGTAGAGCGAGTAAATGTTCCTCCAACCTACGAAGAAGAAGGACGTACAACACAATCATAAATCATCAGATGTCAGATGTTTTGCTTAAAAGAATGCTTAGCATAAAAACCATTTTTCAAAGAATGTATGTAAATAGAAGTATCATACCTTGTACATAAGTCTATTAGCTTTACTTATGCCGATGTAAGCGCCATTAATTGGAGACTTAAAAGCATGAAGAGTGATTGTTCCCTTGGAGGGACGCTTATCTTTGACTGTTTCAACCTAAAAGTTATTTTTAAAATATTAAGGTTCAGGAATGTAGTGACCAGGAACTTTCAAGTTCAGACTTACTGTCACTTTCAAGTACTTATGAGAAATTTCAGTTCCTACGACGAAAGCGACCAAACCTTCTTCGTTTGATCGACCGCTTGACTCTCTAACCGATACCACGTTATTGTTATGGTCAAATACCGTGATTTCAACTTCAACGTTATTGGCAGGCTTGCCATGAACATGGGTAATTTGTGCCTAGCGGTATTATCGGTTTTAGAGAATATGCAATAATTGCGATTCCAGTCTTAATGACTTACTTGAACAATCGCATCAATCCCAGGCCTAAAATCGGACAAAGACTTCTGGAAACCTATGTTATAGGGGGTTGGGGAGAAGATAGTTTCGTCCGACGTTCCATTCTCTTTCGCGCCCGAAGAAAATTCGTAAACGATGGCTTCGACCAAGAGTCTAGCTCCACTGATACTGGGAAACCAACCAATCTTCTCGTTTGTTCTAATCTCCGAAGTACTGATTTGGCAAGTAGCTTCACCTTCGAAGAGCTACGATATTTGAAAAAATATAAATACATTCATGACAAATCGCAGAGTAACCAAAAATACACTTCACTTTTTTTGGTCCAATTGTGGCGAAATGTAAAGTATGTCCAGATTCCAATTTCACCTTCAGTTTGAAAACGGCATCTCCTTCGACATTTTTACCGTAAACGTATTTAGCCGAGGCTGAAACTTCGAACTTTTCAGTATCATTGAATATGACATCAGGACCCTTGACTTCCACTTGGTACTTCGGTGAAACTGTGCAGATGTCATGTTAGATAGAATTAACCATGTACGCGACTAGCCATTCCTACCATATTCCTGTATTTCGAACTTGACTGTCGTGTTGAGTTTGACCTTAAGGCCGTAGAGAACTGTAACTGACCATTCACCCAGTAAATAATATCCGGGTATTTCGTAATAGTAATTGTACATTCCGTACGAAGATTGTAGATCTCTACTGGGTTTCGAGTCCACGATGGTTCCTTGTGGGTTCTAAAATGCGATTGTTAAGTCTTTAAATAGAACTTGTTGAATAAGTTACTTTAACCGATACCCTTATCTGAAGAGTGAATGGCTCCTTATCCACCAACATATCCTCATTAAGTCTAATCAGTCTTATTTTAACTGAAATTGAATACTGATTAAGCTGTTAAGCCTAATTATTTTATTTGACGTTTGTGTTATCAACCTTCTTGTTTTGGTGTGTAAATGGGCTTATCAGCACAGGCGTGCGCAGGGTTTTCAGTAAGGTCGGGCCGCCTAGTTAATTTTGCGCCCTTACCCCCTTACAAAAATGTTCTTAAGAATTCCGAAGGCCATTCTTTGGAACCCTATGGAGCCCTTGGGATCATTTCCTAAAGGAACAATTCCCAAAGACTTTCTTTGGAATTTCCTAAAGAAGTCTTGAGACAAATGTCCAAAGAATGTCTTGAGATTATTTTCCAAAGAAATTCTTTAGGAATTCTAGAGATAAATTTCCAAAGAAGGTATAAGGTTTATTTTCCAAAGAAAATCTTTAGGAATTCTAGAGATTAATTTCCAAAGAAGGTATAACGAATATTTTCCAAAGAAATTCTTTAGGAATTCTAGAGGTAAATTTCCAAAGAATGTATAAGGTTTATTTTCCAAAGAAACTCTTTAGGAATTCTAGAGGTAAATTTCCAAAGAAGGTTTAACGAATATTTTCCAAAGGAATTCTTTAGGAATTCTAGAGGTAAATTTCCAAAGAATGTATAAGGTTTATTTTCCAAAGAAACTCTTTAGGAATTCTAGAGATTAATTTCCAAAGAAGGTCTTGGGTTTGTTTTCCAAAGAAATTCTTTAGAAACTCTTGAGATCAATTTCCAAAGAACATCTAGGGAATATTTGCCAACGAAATTCTTCAGGAATACTTGAGATCAATTTCCGAAGAACGTATGTGGAATATTTTTCAACGAAATTCTTAAGGAATTCTTGAGATAAATTTCCAAAAGAATTCTTGAGATAAATTTCCAAAGAAAGTCTAAGGTTAATTTCCCAAAGAAATTCGATAGGAATTATTGAGATAAATTTCCAAAAAACGTCTATGGAATATTTTCCAACGAAATTTTTAAGGAAATCTTGAGATAAATTTCCAAAGAAGGTCAGGGGTTAATTTTCCAATGAAATTCGTTTAGAATTCTAGAGATAAATTTCAAAGGACCAGCAGATATATTTGCAATTATGCTTTACATATAATTATCTCAAAATATTTTACCGAAATTGTTTTGCTAAAGTTTTCCTGCATAGGCATTGACTTGATAGCTAAATAATTAAAGACGTTTCACAAAGGCTTGTCCCGTAGCTAAGGCTCAGCAATTGCTGAAATGGTTTATCATATTTACCTATTTTCGTGTTTTTTCCTTTAATAGTTCGTGAGGTGTTTATGCAAAGGATAAATTAAATTAAAAGTAAAATACACGTAACTAAAATCGTGATGTTTAGATTTACATGCAGGGAGTATAAGCTGGCAGTCGAAACTTTCGCTTTTGAAAAGTAAAATTAACCTAAAATTAATTATTTTGTGACATGTTTTATCTTTATTTCGAGCGTAATTAGAGTCCAAAATAAATATTTTTTTAAAAAAAATTGTAGATAAAATTAGGTTAAACGCGTTTCTGGTACCCAAAAAACTCTCAGTAAAAATACATGATTAAACTTAACAACAACATCTGTATCTACTGCATGGCCATTGAAGCCTCCAAAACCCCCTTAGTAACCCATACAATTGCACAAGATTAAAACTTTCTGCCGTTTACGGATGTTTTTAAGTAGATTATATGTCTGACTTTATAAGCAGTTTTGCACTGCATGCGAGAACTGCCCGTGCTATAAGGGGTGTTGTTCAGCATATTAGAACTGCACTCCCTGCATTGGGATATGGTTCTGCATGTGAGAACTATCCTCGTTTCTAGAGGGCTAAATTAATTTACCCCATAATCTTCCCTATATTTCCCAAGTTATTTCCCAAGAAAATTCAAACGTTATTTCCCAAGGAAATTAAAAAAGATATTTCCCAAGAAAATTCCAAAGATAATTCCCAAGAAAATTCCAAAGTTATTTCCCAAGCATTTTCCAAAGAAAAAGAGACCAATATTCCCCAATTTCCCTAAGAACTCCTTAAGGATTTCTAAAGAAATTTCCCAAGGAATTTTCTAAAGAGTTCTAAAGAAGATTTTTGTAAGGGTTAACACCCGAGACTATTATTATTGTTGTTGAGGAGGGTACGCGCCCTAGCACCGATGCCAAAGGCATATTGTGCATCCTCATATTCAGGCCTTGAATAGGCTCGTACCTGCAGCGTAGCGAAGAATTCGCTCCACCGTAATAGAGGAGACCCTCGAGGGTTCCAAAGTATGTGAATCAAAATATTCTAGTCTAAGCGAGGCGAAGCAGTCGCACTCGCAAAGTACGTGAGCGGATGTTTCTTCCTTCTCCTGACACGACCTACAGAGAGGGTCATCGGCAAAACCCATCAGATGGAGGTGCCTATTAAGCCGACAGTGCCCGGTCAAAAGACCGGTGGCCAGCCTAATATCCCATCTGCTGAGCGAAATTAGGTCTCTGGCACGAGACCTGCAGGGACCATTGACAAAAAGTTTAGTCTGTCTCTGGCCCTCCATGTTATGCCAGAGCTGGTTTTGTATGACAGTCAACCTGTCATGCAGACACCGTTTGACGTGCCTGTAGGGGATGGGGACGGCCGGCTCGGGCCCCAAGAGACTATACGAGAGAACACAAAATTTTCCCGTCCCCCGTCTGACCATCGCATTTCTCATAGTGGCTCTGTTATTCACATTTCCGTTCCCTTTCGGCGTTTCGCTGATGTTTCTGCAGTCTGCAGATCTAATACCCAAATTTTGCGCCCTTATTTTTCCGGCTTTTGCGCCCCCTTGAAACATTTCATGTCGGGCCAGGGCCCACCCTGCCCGACCCGTGCGCACGCCTGTGCTTATCAGTTTGTATAAACAAGTAGCCAGAGTGGAGGGTGACCAAGACTTTATATTCTTTCCAATTTCCACCGGAATTGACCATCAAATACACATAATGGTGGTCCAAAGGTCCCGTTATGTTCAAATCTGGGATGTGTTCGGGTTTGACCGTTACAGTGAGGGTCTGGGGCACATCTGGACAGAGGAATTTTGACGTCAGAACATTTGCCTCACAAAAGAAACATGTCGCTCATAACACACCATTGACAACCCTTATACTCCGAGTGAAGAAGGTGTTCCTCTTTCCAGGGTAATCGGCTAAGCTAACGGTCACATCTTGAGTTCCTGAGTGAGAGTAGACTGCGATGGTTTCCTCTGCACCCAATCGAAAAGTGTTTGGTGCCACCACAAATGCATGCCTATAAAAATTATTGACCTTTTAAAAAGATCTCGTAACGTTATCAACAAGGAACCATTCGTCGCAAATTAAATTTATCAAAGCAATCGCATCAACTCTATTTTTTTTGTAGTTTGGATATCAGTAATTGAATAGCCCCGAAGAAGTCTTGTAATTCAACACTGGATATGATAAAGAGCGTTATTGCAAGTACAGACAACGGTCGTTCGCGACTTCAAGGTCGTGTATGTGTCCATGCAGTGATTCCTATTTCAAAGAGTTAATAATAATAAAGTCCGAACAGAACTTATTCGTTGTCGATTCGACCCCGGTGGTAAAGTTCTGAAAAAAGAGGAAGGCTGACCGCTCATTGTTAAAAAAAGCATAGAAGTAAAAGCCGTCTTTAGTTTTCAATAGGGACAAACTATTTTGAATTGGTTAACGAGAGGTATTCGTGGAGTGACATAGATGAAAACTCAACGGTTATCACGAAGTAACACTTTGTTTGGAGAGAAATGAAAGAAACTCTACAATAAGGCAAAAGGGTCTGAAATAATTTCCATTACGCGAAAAAACTGCACCAGTGGTGTGGCATCGAGTCTCTCGAGTTGTCCTGGAAAGCCTTCTAAGTAAATAGGGAATCTCAAACTTAATTATTTGTTCAACATTCCCTCGTTTCTGTCTCAACTATTAGCAAGTTTAATTAAGATTATTGGACTTGCAATATAATTCAAGTACTTACTGCGACTGAACTCGGTCGGTCAGTTCTAAGAGAACGACCAAGACACCAACCAAAGTCCATGAACATTTTACAGGGTTGACCATCTCTTGCCTGCGAAGAGAGGATAATTTGGGGCGAAAATCGACGCTATAGTTATATTTTTGGGTCCTAAGAACTTTTCGACTGTCCCAGTGCTTACACGGTGTAACTCTAAATGGAATAGCTCTATCTCAAAGAGGGGAAATTTTAATATCTTCAATTTCATCTAGAAATTTGATATCGTGTAAAGTGGACTTCTCCAGTTAAAATAAATACACTAAAAACCTAATAAGATTATGCAAACGTTCGCAATATATTTCGTTAGTTCCCTGTTTCTCTTGCCAAGAAGAGTGAGATCTGATTAGCGTTGAAACGTATATCCCAGGTTGATATGGTTTCTTAAAGAGGAAGTAATAATTGATCCCGCAATCGTTCGAGACTTTAGACAACCTTTGTTATACATATCATAAGTTTATAAGATATGTTCCTTAAGTACTTACTTACTGGGAGATAGTTAGTGAACGACAAGCGAGAATCGACTACACTCGGTTTCGCAGTCCATCTTCCCATTTAGTCTGTACTAAGACTTTGACTACGCCTGACCAGGCGTCGCTTTACGAGAATCTATGACGTTTTACCTACGTCACTTCAAGACAAGCTCTCGGTAACGAGCGACAAACTTATGGAACCCATAAACTTATGTACATACGCTTCTGGTTTTTTCTATCATTGTAATAATTGAATATAAGCGTCGACAGATTCATGGTTCTGGTTGTAAACGGTGGCTAAATGTCTTAAAAATGTTTCGACTTGAAATCGAAATTGAACCGTATGTGGAACAAACAGAAAAATGCGTTTAAAATGCGAGTACAACTGAGTTAAATAAAATCATTTTATGCTGTGGCTATTATCAACACTGATATTTATATAGGTAACAGTGATATAAGAAGAACAGTTGAAATCAAATTTCAAAGAATCGCCCCTTGAAAGTCACGGAATCGGCCAAAGTGAATCTCTCGAAAATTAAAGTGAAAAAAGTAAAGATGTTCATTATTAATCGAGTGTTTAGACTCTTTCTGAAATTCATCTTTCTTGCAGGTTAAATACAATTACAATATTATCGCAGTCAAGGGAATGTTTTTAGAACGACCGTCCATCAGACATGAGAAGTATTTCGTAGTCTGCCCTAGAGAATCAAGAAAAACTATTATAGTAAACTTTGTCCGCATTTTTGTTCACGTGGGTTTGCTCTTGACGATCTAACGTTATTGGAAGGTGTTTCAGATCACGAAATCTGTGCCCAAAAATGTATGCAAGAGGGAAACTTCTTTTGCCAGTTCGAATACATCACATAAATCAAGTGTTCTTCTGATTTGCACCATTTACGTCGGCAAGTTCTCAACAATTATGGTAAATTAATATTAACTGCTGAAGTTAATGTTTTGTTCGTCATTAGCTAAATACAGTACGGAGTTCGCGGTAGATTCGTTTTAATCGAGGCGAAAACGTTATCAGAAAAAGGGGCCACCATCGAAAAATGAGAGAAACTTTGCGTTGATGCCGGAAGTAATTGTAGGTCTATAAATTACTGTCCGGACACGCAAAGGCTGTCAACGAGCCGATGCGATCTCAATACCTTGTCCGAACAAGATGAGGCGCAAACCTGTTCGTACTATTTAAGTAGGTCGGACTTACCTGCAGTAGTGTCCGGAAAATACTTTCGGTAGAGAGAAATTATGAAGGACCGCACTGATCCGACGTCCAGAACCACGGGATTCATCAGTTGGACTCGTATCTTCCGGTAAGCAACCTGAAAGCGACCAATTTCCAGAAAGACTATTAACTATTTAACAATTTATTCGTTTGTGCTGGAAAGTTCACCGGGGACTCATTTGCATTAATATTTGTGGGAATTGGACTGGGGATTGCCGGCTACGTCGGAGCTGCTTGGTACAAAAATAACAGACAGAAACCAACCAAAGTTGGAAGAAAAAGGCTTAACATGTGTTATTTATAAAAAATGAAATAAAACCGGGTAAAATATCCCGTAAAATTAAAGCATAGCGCGGTCGCTAGAAAATGGGGACAATTGTAACTAGATGGCGCGCGAAGCGCAGTTGGAGAGGCGGGATTTATACGTGCATGCCTCTGGCCTTGATCTCTGATTGGCCAAAAGTTTCATAGATGGACTGGTAACTGTAACTATATTTTGTGGAGTTTTAGAGCAGCGTAAAGGGTCCATTTTATGTGTGTTTCAATGGTTCTTGTTGTTTCGTTCCCAATTTCAAATCTCGCGCAACGTCCAACGGACGGTTGACACGGTTTTTACCTCTCCGTGTGACGTAGTCCAGGAGAGGTTCTGTAACGGCCGTGTCTGTGTGTGTGTCTGTCTGTGTGTGTGTCTGTCTGTGTGTCTGTCTGTGTGTGTGTCTGTCTGTGTGTCTGTCTGTCTGTCCGTTGTTACACCCACGTGACCGCGTTCGCAGTTTGCGTATCGGAGCAAACGTGTTCGCCATTTCCGAACTGCTTTCACAGTCACGGAAATGGCTCCTCTACTTGAGTTCTCACACCACCATCTTCTGGTCTTTGTCCATCCCACACGGACACCAGTCTGTTCTTACTGGCTTCTAATCACCACCATCTTCTGCTCTTTGTCAATCCCACATTGACACCAGTCTGCACTTACACTGGCTTCTAACACCACCATCCACTGGTCTTCCGTCTATTCCACATAGACACCAATCTGTATCATTGGCTTCTACTCCATTATCATCGTTTGGTTTTAGGATATACGCGGCGATCAGCTAGGGTTACGAGAAACGTCTAGCCTCCCTAAGGTGGGATCGCCACCAAAGGTTTTCGCAATTGCGCTTTTTCCTTACTATTATAATGGAAACGAATCGTATATATACCCCAAATTTGAAAAAAGCGGGCAAGAGGGGTACCCTTAACTTTAAACGTCAATATTAGCAAAGTTTGAGAAGATAATAGGTATAACTTTATTTTAAACGATTTAACTATTATTAATGTTAATTATTGAAGATTAAAATAATTAAAAATAATTATATTTATTTAAATATTAAAGATAAACCTCTGGTGCAAAGAGAGAGATTATCATTGCCTCCTATATCTACCAAGGCCCGTGCATGCGATATATTTCCTTCATTGCCTCTTATATCTATCAAGGCCCGTGCATTGTGATATATTTCATTCATTGCCTCCTATATCTATCAAGGCCCGTGCATTGCGATATATTTTTCAAAACAACAACAAAAATGGGAAACCCCAACTCAGAAACATAATAACGTTTTCATTGGATACTTTAAGTTTATATAATCTTCTTGACACGGAGAGGTAATATTTTGGTTTTCCCAACTTGTTTCTTACGAGTTTATCGCGGAATTTGTAGGCGGGCAGGCCGGCGACGAGTGTTTTTCGGACGGTTTTTAATATTAAGCCTTTGTCAATTTTTACGGGCTTGTATTTGTAATTTTGTATGTATGGTTAACATCAGGCGTGTATCCACCAAAGTTTTTTTACGCTATTTATAATAGACGAATGGCAAACAAATGTAAGTATGAATTTTTAGTGATTAGTATAAGTAGTTATTTTTAATCTATTATTTTTCGATAGGCACACAGAACAGGCTCAGCATAGGAGATGCTTTTCCACTGTTTAGAGCTGAACGTTTAAAATTAAATTTATCAAATGAGTCGTTCGCTTTGTTATTATTAAAAAAATGGACAGAAAAAGCTGGGAGCTCTGACTGCACAGTCAAGGTAACCTTAGCAAGTATTGGGACTCAAACGGACAAAATATCGAAAATGGACAGTGGCACAGAAACTGACTTTTCCATTATTAACCCTGTGCAATATTCCCGGAAAAGAACACCGCAAAGTTAGTTTAGGTCTAATTTTAGCTTTTAAGTTTGTTATTTGTATACATATTTTATATTTGATTATTGAAAATATTCATAAAAATCAGAATTACCCCCGCATCTGAAATATGGGCTAGCTTTAGAGTCGGACGTAGACACACCGGAAAAACTCCAGGAAGAGTTTACACCTCCACTAAACCGTCAGTTTTCTACACCAGTTGCTCTTGCCAAAAGCCACAAAAGACTAAGAATGAGCTTTAGTGATCTGGATATTTCACCTATGTGGGTTCTTCAATATGTTTCACATATTCGTGTCCCTCAATAAAATTAAAATATCATAAAAGTAACCAATTCTATTCCACAACTAATTAGCAAGGATAGTGACGTCAGTGCCACTCAATTGGAGATAGAAGACAAAAACCGTTTAGCTTCTGAAGAAGAACATGAAATGGCTCAGGGTTTAGAAAATGTGGAGTAAGTATGACAGGTTACTAATTGAATTTAAAAATTTTACAACATTTCATTTACAGAGAGGAAGATGAAAATATATTAAATTTCACCAATACATTTACTGATGGGGGAGAGGTAGATGATGATGATGATGAAAAGGTAATTTTAACCAAAAATATTTCAAATAACATAATTTATATTCATAATATTGAATATAATTTTTCTTTAGATGCCATCAGAGTTTGGTGATTTTCCAGATAGAGACGAGTATGATTCCTTAATAATCGAACCAGCAGAACAGGTATAAAAATGATAATTATAGAGTATTTGAATTCAATTTGTTGAATAATTAAGTATTTTTAGCCCAAGTCTAAACCTTTGGAAACAGCTGAGACAGTTGTTAGAAGTGAGATGGCTCTAGTTCACTTACCAACACTTATGGAAGTTCTAGAGAAAGCTTATGGTACAGTGTGCCGTAATTGTGATGAACCTATTAGATACACTTCAAAGTATATGGGTACAGCTATACTTGTTACATGGTGTTGTACTGGTATCACCAGTAGAAACCAAAATCATACCAAGGTATTTTCAAATATATGTACTAACTTCTATTATATGTTTTAGTAAATTAATAAATAATTACTATTGTTAATAAGGGAAAATGGTCAACCCAACCAGTAATAAATGGGTTATACTCTGGGAACCTTATTGTTGCCTCCAGCATTCCTTTATCTGGTAATATGTATGGAAAGATTGCAATGTTCATGAGACATGCCAAAATACTCTTCTTCAAAAAAGACACCTACAACAAGTAAGTTTTTTTTTTGGAACGTATAAAAGGTTTGGGGTGGAATGATGTAAATTAGAGAGCTGCATGGAAATGGTAAATGGGATAAATTGCCATTTACCGTGGTAACCATGGAAAACCGTGGGAATGGATGGTTTTTTCTGCTAATATCACATGCTGGGATCGGGAATGGCCTGAAAAAAAAATATGGAATGGAAGTGGTTAAATTGATATACATTTTACTTTGGAAATGGTTGGTAAATGGATAAAACCAGTTCTATGGAACATCCTAAAATTCTAAAAAGACTGAAAAATTGTTTGGCCACTGAGTAATGGCAGCTCTCTGCCTTTGACTGTATTAGACTATATATGGCAATCTAAGATAGGTGCCACTACTACTCATCTCACTTGGTTTGTTGCAGCCTAGTTACAAGCTACCTTAGCTAAAAGTACCGTCTTCTATCTCATCCTCTTATTACTTTAGCACACGAGATTCACGGCTATTATAGCTGTCAATCAGTCCATTGTGAGTTTTCGCGCCAAATTGTCGTTATAAATATTTTGGGAAGCGACTTCCGCTACTTGGCGAAGGGCGAGCAAGAGTCCCTCAGTCCAGTCAGATTTTTCTACAGTTGTTTATAGCCCCCATTTTTTTTACTAAAATTCCCAATGAAGACCCGATATTGCAGTGGTAATTTTGGGCCAAACCAAGACGCTCAAGGGTTATATTCTTTCGAACTCTATGTATGGAAATAGTTTTCTGATCTTGTTCATTTCGGTAATGGTTGGAAATGCAATAACGTTTCTTAGTTAGGAATCCGAATGGTTAGTATTTTGAAAACACCGATCGGTAACGGATGGAGAAGTTGATGAAATCAATGGATGGAATTGGTAAACAAAAATATGAACAAAAATGGTATGGAAATGGTAATGTTTGAAACTGAAATGCAGCTCTCTAGTGTAAATAAGCAATTTTAAAAAGTCCCGTATACAATATTTGTAGGGGGGAGCATAGATGGAAAGCATTTTTACACTCCCTCGTTTTGGCACGCGCACCTGGTGAAACGTAATTTTTTAAAATCGCCTTTTACAGTAGACTTTTTCCAAGTGGAAATTGGGGTACGCAACCCTCAGTAGAGAGCTGCATTTCAGTTTCAAACGTTACCATTTCCATACCATTTTTGTTTACCAATTCCATCGGTGTTTTACAAATACTAACCATTCGCATTCCTAATTAAGAAACGTTAATGCATTTCCAACCATTACCGAAATGAACAAGATCAGAAAACTATTTCCATACCATAGAGTTCGAAAGAATATAACCCTTGAGCGTCTTGGTTTGGCCCAAAATTACCACTGCAATATCGGGTCTTCATTCGGAATTTTAGTGAAAAAAGAGGGGAGGGGCTATAAATAACTGTAGAAAAATCTGACTGGACTGAGGGACTCTTGCTCGCCCTTCGCCAAGTAGCGTAAGTCGCTTCCCAAAATATTTATTCCGACAATTTGGCGCGAAAACTCACAATGGAAGACGGTAATTTTAGCTAAGGTAGCTTGTAACTAGGCTGCAACAAACAAAGTGAGATGAGTAGTAGTGGCACCTATCTTAGATTGCCATATATAGTCTAATACAGTCAAAGGCAGAGAGCTGACATTACTGTGTGGCCAAACAATTTATCAGTCTTTTTAGAATTTTAAGATGATCCATAGAACTGGTTCTATCCATTTACCAACCATTTCCAAAGTAAAATGTATATCAATTTAACCACTTCCATTCCATATTGGTTATATCCGTCCATTCCCGATCCGAATATGTGATATTACTAAAAAAAGCCATCCATTGCCACGGTTTTCGGTGGTTACCCCAGAGAGTAGGGTTACCCTATTTACCGTTTCCATGCAGCTCTCTAACTGTATTGTATCTACAATACAGCTCCGTGGTCTGTAAGGAAGATTTTTCTCTCAGGAGGGGGTAGAGTTCTCGCCTATTACTTCGAAAATGTCAAATGAATGTGAAATTCTGTTATAGAGAAATATTTAGAGAAGGCGAAAAGAAACGGCAGTAATACATTAGCGAAGATATAGGGAGAGGGCGAACCCATTCTTGCCACGTCATAGGCTTATATCTCTTACCTCGATTCCATCCCCCTAACGGGGGAATTTCAGTATAGCGCCTACAAACGCTCCCCTAAGTTGAGGTATAAAATGACGTCGGATGTTCTTTCCCTCCCTGACAAATGCCCTCTCCCTATATTTCCCATCCACTTTTGATTACTGTTGTAAAAACTTGTTGAAAGACAGCTTTTAAAAGATACACAAAACTGTTCAAAAGCACTTTCTGTCCAGTGACTAGTGCACGCTGCACGCCCGTCTCCTTTCCATAGAAATATTTTATGTCCCCTCCCTAACAGAAAAAAAAAACATGAAGAGGTATAGGTAGTTTTGGGTCCATATACCCCAAAGGGAAACAGAGAGATTTAAGAAAAGGAGTCGAATTTGCCTTCGACTATGGTAAAGGCAAGGACCAAGGTAGCTCAAATAAGCGGTTTCGTGGAGTCTCTTTTAGTTTCGCTACAGAAAGGGTGTTTCTTCTACACAGCCAAATCGACCTTACCCGGAACTGTTCGTCACAAATTGTTTTTAACTTATATTTCTATTCCCAGAATTCGACTCCCTTTCTATATTCTCTATGATAGAACATGAACTAAAGAATGATGGGAGTGACAGATTTCGTTTTCTAGCTGAGAGAAGGGGGGAGTATATGAATAGGCTAGAATTTAGGGAAAGAGATAAAAATTCCTACCCACCCTTTTCCCCCTATATTATTGTATATTTAACCTTAGAGCAACAATCCCCCTCCCTGGTTAAAGTATAGGATCATGAAAGGATGTTCCAAAAAGGTAGCTAAGACCGAAATAGGCTAGTGTCATTAGAGAGCGGGTGTAGACTGTTTATCCTTCCCTCTAGGCGTGCGGGCCGCGGCGCTCTTACTGTACGCGCCTAGTAGGGGGATGACACTGAGCTAACAGACAGACGTTTACATACAGACAGTCCGTTCCATGGGTGATGACATTTTGCCCTTAGAGTAAGTTTACAAGCTATGATTGTTGTAGTGTTTTACGGATGACCCCTTAAATTTAAGTGAGAAACTGGAATAAAGGGGTCATCCGTAAAACACTTCAACAATCATAGCTTGTAAACGGTAGAACATATTCTACTACAAATCGCCCATAGAACCACTGTCGACACCCTGTATTTTCGGGCCATGCTATTCTCGGGAAGGACGAAACAACACTTTTTTTTAACCCCCAAGCTCCCTATTGTCACAAACATGAGATGCACCTTCTCTTACAAGAGATAACGGAGGAAGTACGAGGCCTTTACGTAAAATCATCCGTATGTTGTCAGTTTACAGATGGACATATTTGTAAGGTAGAACTTTTTCCGAGAAACTACGTAGATTGAAAATTATCGAAGTTAAAACAAATAAGTCTTTTAGATAGGCAAATTTTTATTTTTTCACTTCTTATGTGGGACTTAGTCAGGATAATATCCTCTGCGAAATCCTCTGTACTGACCGTCTTCGCTCGGGAAACGTGCCCTAATTCTTAGGATAGCACACGACGGGAGTACTAAACGGTTTCCAACCCCTAACCGCCCGTACAACCAAAGGCAAAGGTTGGAGTACGCGGCAAATCTTAATCGGTTATTTGCGATATTTAGCATGTCCCGATCAAGTAGAAGCTCGTTCCGCATTCTCATGTTCAAAACCAAGACGAAAGGCTCCAAACAGAGTAAACTGAACTCGGGAGATGTTGTTATACATTGCGGATCCCTGCAGCACTTGTTTTCTATTAATAACGGCATTTCTCTGCATCGCAAACACACACATTTCTTAGGGCGTTTCCCGGGGGGTGTTGGAGATGTCTCAGGACCTGGGGTTGGGGTAGTCTTTTCCAAAGCAGTGGATGTCGATGGTATCGCGGGGGGATCATTTGAGGCTGTAAGGGGTTCCGTTTCTGTATTTTCAACGCCAATACAAAAGGCTGAGTTTGGAGTCTCCCATTCGTCCCACTCCGCCTCATTTTCTCGATTATCAGCTTCATTAGGAGTTGAAATTTCACCAAGAACTAAAAACGGAAATGTCAATTTCAACCAAAAAAAAGTCTTTCAGCGGTTTCATTTACACCAAAGCTTATTATAAACCCAGTATTTTCTATAATCCGCTTAAAGACTATAGGCTATTTACCTTCTTTCGCTAAAACTTCAAATTCAGGTAAAATTTTGCTGACTTTGGATAATAGGCAATCTTTATGTTCTGGTGACATTCGATTAATTAAAGCCTGATTAATAATTTGGAAATATTTAAAAATTGGTTTATTTAGTGTTTACTGCAAAGCTGAACTATGGTAAAAAGAATGGGCTGAGGAAATTTGTTTTCTCGCTATAGGATAGAACTCCTTATCTCCGACATGAGATACACACCCTGTTCCAGCTTCGGTTGTCGGAACTCGCAAAGCTTGGTAGCTATCTAACGTAGCTTTTTGCGTGCTTACAACCGACGAAAGAAATGATTTTCAGTACAATCTGAAAAAGACTATTCGTCTCTTGTCAGCACGCACAAAGCCACGTTATAGGTTACCGCTAAGCCGCTCCAACATAGAGACCTACGTTTTAGCGTGCTGACAACCGAAGCTGAAACAGAGTATACATTGAATAAGCTGCCGTCGGAGATGGGGACTTGCCTGTCCCATAGCGTGAAAACAAATTTCGTACCGCGCATGCTTTATCCATGATATCACTTTTGATTACCTGTAGAGAGGCATGATGCTTTTCAAGGCTGTCAGTTAGGTTTTCCATGAAAGACTGATCTATTTTTTCCATTGCTTCTTTCAAGACCTTACTTCCAGTTTTTTTACGTTTTTGTGCTGGCTTCGTTTTAGGGACGCTTTTTTTCTTCCTTTTAGATTGAACTTGAACATCTTCCTACATTTTTTAAGATTATAAATTGATGTTGCGTAAATGAGAAAATTGCTCGGAAAATTGTTTAATGGCATACCTCTTCATTTGAATCGCTTGCCTCTAGAATTTCCTCGCTTAATGTTAATTTTTTCGGTCTATGTGTCTTTTTTCTCCTCCTTTTTTTGGACACCACTTCCTAAGTAGTAGATAGAATTGAATTAGCATTTATTAACACTTACTTACTTACTTGATATACAATTACTTGTTCGCTCTCAGAATCAGAAGAAGTATTCGCTGCTTCACAGTGAGTAGACAAATTAGGCTATAAAGAAAGTCTTGTTATTTCCATACGGGATTTGAATTTTTGTTGGAAAGTTATCTTACCTTAGAGCTCTCTTCTAACGCAGCCTCTTCTTGGAATGACGCGTGTGGGATGAAATCGTCATCATCTGAATCTTCCGAAAATTTCGATGTCGGTGATGGAGCACTACTTTCTATTTCCGCTTCTTCTAATTCTTGTGTATATATCCGGTCTCTACCGCGTTTTTCGCCTTTTTTCGCGCTTGACGTTTTCTCTTTAGATAAACTTTTGTTTTTGCAACCAACCTCCTTCTTGCCCACGTTCCCACAAGTACACATATCTGTGCAATTTAACCCTAGACATTTGCACGGGCAAACATTTCTGCCTTTTGTTCTTTCGCAATTATGACGACAAGCGCAACTAGTGACCCACGGTGCACTAGACCCTTTTTCTAACGCCACGGGCAAACCTAATTTCATTAGTTCCATTGTATTTGACGATATTGTCGGAAAAAGCTCGTACAAAAAAATTGCCTCTGTTCGAAAGCAATTGAAAATGAAAGTGGCATTCAGTAAAGGGAGAAGAAAGGGGAACGAGGGGAATGTAGTCCGCGCGTGCCAAGGGTGGAAATCTTTCTAGCTTTACTACCCCCTTTAACCTAAGGTGTAGTAACTGGGAGAGCTTATGGCTGGTTATTGGTGGCGTATAACTACCGGACTGAAACAGTAGATATCGCGTTTTGATGTCCCGACTAACTATTTAATTTTGATTAAATAATTGAATGGACTTCGGTTAAATTAAACATATAAGTTTTATTTCATAGTAAATAAAGGTAAAATTCTAAGTTTTTTGGATGGATTCGATCTTAGGGTAGCTCAGAATCAACCCTTTCGATTTGGAGGACCTTTTCGGAATGGTGATAAAAATAGAATACAATATTTTCTTGTTACAAAAAAAGAGGAGAAATTGTTACATTTGAAAGCTGGGTTAAGGTTTTAGCCAATCACTGGTCTTGAAAATTTTAGTTGTACAAAGGAAATTGCTAGTCCCAAGACAATTAGAAGGGAAGGCGACATGGGAAAGCGATTTTATCTACGTTTATGGCTCCGGCCAGTCGTGGGTAAGACGGGTTAAAATGTCAAGTTCAATAAGGGTAAGAGAGAGAAAGGGCTAAAGTACCGCTCCCATTTTTCATCGTCCCTTCTTTACAACTTTCGGCTTAGGAAAGTAGGCCTACTTTTGGTTAGAAAATTTTACAGTAAATAGATTTATTGATAAGGTTCAATTTTGAATAGGGAGTTCTCTTTTGGAGTTTTGAGGGTACTTTTATCTCAAGGTTTTATCATGCTTTGGTATATTTTTAGGGAAAAACAGCTAAACTCTATACACTACGCGTATTTTGCAATATATAATAATTAACATAAGGAGACCAAACGATACTCTTGTATAATAAATCCTCCTTTCATTTCATTTCATATTATAGGCCTAGTAGCAAAAAATATAAAACTTCTTCCTTGATACCCCGGGGAAAACCTAGAGTTTAGACTAACAACCCTCGTTTCACCAGTGAGCACGAATAGAATAGTGTCAGTACTAGGTGCAAACATCATACCCTTCCATCTCTTTGCTCAGTGTCATCCCCCTAATAGTCACGAACAGTATCCCCTCTTACAAGAGCGCGCCTAGAGGGATGGTTAAACACTCTACACCCCCTTTCTAACTACAATAGTCTGTAGAAAGGAAAGTCAAGGGGGAAGGTAACTATAACGCGACAGACCTATCTCTCTTTCCCGCGGCCGCGCGCTTACCTCGGCGCAAAGCCGAGGAGCCAGACGTCACGTGATCCGTTATGAAGGAACAAATTGTTGAAAGGCTGGTTTCAAAACGATTAATCGTTTTCAAAATAAGCCTAGCAGTGCCAGTTTCTTCAAAAAGAATACTAAAAAATTTGATTACTCGGTTTTATCCGACGAATATTCTTTTCAAAACGATTAATCGTTCTCTAAATACGTGTATCAGACTAAAAATATTGTAGTTCCCGCATAGAATGGAATTTTTTCCTTTCGCTCTGGTTCCCACGGTAAGACCGAGCATGGCGTGAGAGCAGAGAGGAGAGAGAGAGAGAGAGAGAGAGGGAGAGAGAATCAGTATAGGCAGCCGTGATCCATGCGTGGTGAAAACGGGGGTAAAGAAACGTACTGAAAATTGTTTTTACTACCCCCCCTATTTTCCCATTTTTTCCGCGGATTTTATAAAGCGCGTTTCTATCTCCCTCTTTCTCTCCTGTCTGGTGAGAGAAAAACAAAACTCCGCGAACTGTGCAATCGCGTTGAAATATATATATATAAAAAAACAGCTTGGTATGTGTCATGTGACCATAGTCCCTATCATTCTCAATGGAATACACGTTTTCTTTTGGAATTTAGTCTCTTGGAAACGATTACTCGGTTTTGGGAACTGTTGTCGTATTCAAATCGGTTATGCGAATTTCTTTACGAAAAATCGTTTCCTAATTCGAATACTCGTTTTTCTAACAGTCTTTTCTTATTTACCTTTTGAATATTTTGTTCAACGGATCACGTGACGATTTAGAAACGACTCTCGTTGAAGTTACCTTCACTCTCTGACAGTCTGGGGAATAAGGATATTTTTTAAACTAGTCCTTGGGACCAGTGACCGGACTGGTACCCGCCTTCGTTCTCCTATAGATTTCCAATTAATAAACTGGTCCCGAGGACCAGTGACCCCCCTTCTTGAATTTAAAAACTAGTCAGAGAAATTAATAAAACTGGACCAGAGGTAGTATGCTATTTCTCGAACTGCAGTCTCTGACGTACCTTTCTCTCCTTCCTCCGTGTAGAAGGTATGTGAATACGAGTATTATCAGAAGTATATAATACTTCTCTATTATCTGCTTCTGGTATTATGCGCTTTGTGAAGTAAGATAGAATGGTCTCGAGTAGATGTCTATCTCCAGACCAGTAAATGGAGACCACCTCCCCCGTAATAAATTCGACCCCTAGAGACTCCCCTCTATTCCAAAGCCTTTACATCCATTGACATATGTCATTCCACCCTTCTGGAATTGGCTATATACTATTTTCTGGAAAGATATGATTTTAGCAAAACAAACTAACACCATGGGAAATCCGTAATTCCTAATTTAGGTAAACATGCATAACCCTTTTTCTTTATTTACAGTTACCAGGAGCATTTTATAAGTCCAGCAGTAGAAGAGATGTGGAAGGAAACTCAAAGACAGACATTTAGGGAATTGAGTGATAGAGAAGTTATTGTAGCTGGTGATGGGCGCAATGATTCCCCTGGCCATACATCGATGTATTGCACTTATACAATGGCTGATATGGAGTCGCAAAAAATACTTTCTGTGAAATCACGAGATGTCAGACATGCCGCTGGGAAAAGTGTAAATATGGAACTTTTGGGATTTGAACTAACAGCTGCTGAAATAAACGAAATAGGCCAATTATACGGCACCAAAATGGTGGAGATAGTGACTGATGCGCATAACCAGATTGCAAAATTATTACGTCAAAAGAAAGGCATCTATCGCAATATTAAACATTCATGGGATATCTGGCACGCATCCAAAAATGTTCTCAAGAAGCTTATGGAGGTAACAATAAAATAGGCAATTCGTTATGCATGAATACATAATTTCTTTTTAGGCATCAAAGAAAAAAGGCTCCGAAGACGTAGCACATTGGGCCCCTCTAATTCGCAACCATTTTTGGTATTGCGCGCGAGAATGCAAAGGAGATTTGACTGTCATGCGACATTTATGGCTTTCCCTTTTGCAACATATTTGCGACGTCCACGAGTGGAATTTGCCCCTTGCGTATGGCGCTCCAACCTGCTGTTTGCACGAAGATCTAACCTTAGAACAGATTAAATCACACAAATGGCTTCGTCCTGAATCTCCCCAGTTTGAAGAAATTAAGAAAATTGTAACCAAAGGCAACATTCTCAATAACCTTGGTTATTATGCAAATTTTCGGTATGACAATTAATCACTAAGGTGGAGCTGGATTTTTAGCTTCCGCCTCAATAGTCAATACTGTAAAACTTCATGGTTATTTATATATATTTTTTCATTTTGTCAGTCATACTGGATTTTTGGAAAATTATCATAGTTTGATTCTGAAATATGCTAGCAAGCGATATGCATTTAGGTAGAGTATTAATTGATAGATTTATAGGAAACTTCATGCTATGTCCACGTCATTATATGAAATACTCAAATTTCTGGAACACGCGATGCATAACTGACTAGCCTGTAATCAGTGCTGATTTTATTTAAAGTTAAAAGAGACCCTTCTGATATTTGGGGGTAGTAAAACGTTTGTGGTTCTCCCAAAAGTCAAATTAGTCACCTACATTGAGTTTCGCCTTTATTTTGTACCTTACTGAATTGAAGTTTCTTGTAATACTCGCGTCAGTGTTAAATTCTAACTTTCAAGGTAATTAATTTGAAACTTTTCACAGCTTCAAAATGTATGAAATGAGAGTCCAACTAGCAGCGATTGACCACAATTATCATACTGGAAGGTTAGAAGCCAAAACTGACGATGGCGTTCAACGGTTTGTAATTTGCGTCTTACAGTAACATTTACAATGAAAATTTACTTTCACCTTACACTCCTACATTATTTTAGTTTCAACAAGTGCTACAGTAAAAGAAGCAAAGCCTGGTATACTGTAAAGGTTTTAGAACAAAAACAATACCCATATATGGAGAGATTAATATTAAAAATATTTCAAAAAAGGGCAAGTTTTCACGTAAGATATCATGCTGGACACTATTATTAGCGTTATTATTTTAATTAACAAATCAGATTACTTCACCATAGGGAAACATGAAAAGGAGGGAGGCTTTAAATTCAGATCACCCTAAATTAATTCACCCAAATAGAGGCATGGTAGACTGTCCACCAAAAGAAGTTTTGTTGGCCATGCATGAAAGTAGATTTTCCGCACCGAGTGAAAAACAATCTACAAATATTACTGAGGAGAATAATGAATGAGTTGAACAATTAAAATAAACATTTAAACCAAATCTCTTTTCTTATTTGTGTATAATACCTATTGCTTATATTTGGGGTTAAGTTTAAAAGAACATGTATATTTAAAGCAGGGCTGTGCGGGTCCAGTTTTTTGGGTGTCGGGTAAATTTCGGGTAATAGAAAATTGTACCCGCGGGTATCGGGTCCAATTTTCAATTACCCGTCGGGTCTTCGGGCCCTTCAAAAACCCCAAAATTAGCTTTCGGGTCCAATTCGGGTCTTTGCTTTTCCTTACAGTCCAATTAAAAGCTAGATTTCAAAGCTGAGCCATTATCCCCCATAGTGTAATTCATTAAACAATATTAATTAATAATATAATACCAGAAGTATATAATACTTCTCTTCGAGAGAAGTGTACCACAAAGCGGGGTAAGTGTAACGTCATTCTTCCCAACATCGGAACATTTGAAGCAAGGTTACTAAACCGAATCACATACGCGATAAATAGTTCCCTCATCATTACTCTATTTGCGTTAAACTATTGGGCAAGACGCACTTGTGGATTTTTGTCTCACCTCAAGACGAGGTTAGGGAGTTGATTGCTGACGATTTAGTACCAAACAGTTATAGATTTCACCTTACGGTGCGATGCCCATCTATAGTTTGATGAGCGGGAGAGCAAACAAAAAGGGTGAGCCTGGGAAGAATGACGTTACATAACTAATGTATTAAATGATACAGAGTAGCATCCTTCTTCTATTATCCCCTTCTGATAATACTAATTAAATTATTTAATTAAGAAAGGCAGAAGTATTGAAACACGCGCGGTAACGTCATGAACTGGACCCATCAGACTGGCAGGTATTGGCAAAGGCTTAAAATTGGGACTCTGGTACCCTTTCGTATCCTTAAAAATGTGTTTCGGGTATCGGGTCGGGTACCCGACCCGGACCCGAAGACGGGTACCCGAGATTTAAACCACCTGATTTAAACAGTTTTAGAGAAGTTTTACATTTATATTATAAAAATATAGATAAAAAGCTCTTCAAAGGCGCAATTTGCCATTTACGTTTAAAATAACATGTATATTTAAACAGTTTTGGAGAAGTTTTACATTTATATTAAAAAAATATAGATAAAAAGCTGTTCAAAGGCGCAATATGCCATTTAAACGCTGTGCCATTATGTATTGTAGATATCTATGAATTTTAACATAATTTATTATATCTATGTGTGGTTATCAAAATTTATCTTTTCGTGGTCGCGACATCTATCGGAAAAACAAGGCGAAATTAGGCTTTCCATAGATGGCGATAGTTCCTAGACCCTTTTTTTTGGTGTAATGCTAGGCAGTACCAAGGGGCACGAACGAGAGCCGCGCTATGCTTTTTTAAATCTAGTTAGTATTCTTTCTCCATACATCCTGGTGATGAGATTTCTTAAAATTTTTACGTTTGCACGATGCGAAACTAATCCCTGCACGCTTCTTGCTTCTCGAACTTTCGCTCAATGTTGCTGAAGACGTCGTTTTGCCATTTTTTCTCAATTCTACTAATTTTTCTATTTCCCCTGACGTTAACGTCGATCCAAGCTCGAATTAAGGTTGTTTTATCAATGAAGTACTTGTACCTGCGTCATAGTTATCTCGTCAGTATGGATCATTGTGAATTAGGGTCATTATTGTGGCTTACTTAGGTTGTCCGTCGACTTCAATGGGTTCCGAATCGCGTCCCATGATGTAGTAAATTGTGTTCACGCTCAAAACTGAAGCGGGGCAATCACCTCTGGCAAGGAATTCCCTTTCCTTACCTTCAATCTCGTCTTTCATTTCACGTCCTTTTAATAAAGGTCTAGTTAAATTTTTGAGCCCAACTTTATAGTCCTTAACCTTAAACTGACCTTCTCTCAATACCTTGACCACTTGCATTTTATAGTAAATGTATCCCGACATTTTCTCATCGATCGACAGCACTTTAACCTTCCAAACTAGAAAAAGGGCCATTGTTTAAATCATTCATTTAGCTAACCCAGTAGAAAAAAAATCTTACAGTAATCCCTTTCATTGCAAGCCCAGTCAGCCAATAATATCCTAGCAGCTTGTATACTTTTAACCTCGAATACTTCCTTAAACGGTTTCTCGGGTGGACAACCGCCTTAAACAAAAAATTTACTGTGATTACTTCTTTTCGTGAATGACCAGTGATATCATACCTTTTGCGCATTTGCAAACTTTATTGACGACATCCTTCCCATCGGGACTCTTTTCGTCGAAACAAACTTTACCCAAAACCGGTCCCGTAGTTTCTGAGTGGTAAAACTGGCTACAAGCTTGGTCTATGATAATTAGAAGTATAATGTAATTAGAACAATTAATTTCATTTAAAACATGATTATATTAAATAAACCAACTTGGTTCGTAATAATCGTAAACTCGGACTAATCCGGACTCCAAGTTGCTAGCCACGAATTCTCGTTGAATTCGAAATGAGAAACACATTGTGGCGTTCGAATTTATCTGAAAGGCGAATGTTCATCAAATTCCCAATTACAGACCAAAGGGCAAGTTAGTAATACGCACATTTTCAAGATAGAAGATCAAGTGTCGTCCATTTATTTCGAACCTGTCAATGGTTTGCGAATTATCGCGCACCAAGTTCTTCAAGTCGTCCTGGATTGGTTTGTAGCCAGTTAGCATTCCAACGTCAATTATGGCCATGTTGGTGACTCCTTCACCTAAATACCTGTAAAGGTATGCCGACGTTGAGGGAATCTAATATGAACACGACAGTGATAATTATACCTGGTACAAATAGTTAAGTTGAGAAGCAATAGGCTCGACTTGGGAACACCAAGTGCGCGTTCTACTGGCGGATTTATGACAACTGCAAGTATATTAAGTATATTGTTGACGTTGCTAAATTCTGATAAAAATATTACTCAAATAATAGTCGATTCTTACCATTCAGATCTCTTTTCCAAACTACTTTTGGTGGTTCGTCCAATAGGTCGTCTCTCAAATCATAATCAAAACCCAAGTCATCATTGCTCAGAGGTTTAGCAAATCGAAGCAATAGATTCGATTTAGGAACACCTGTAAGTGTTGTAAGCTTATTGTTGTAGTTACTGTAATGAGAAAAAAAAATACTTAAATTGTAACTGCTACTTGCCATTCAGATCTCTTTTTCGAAGGATTTTCGGCGCATCCTCTAATAGTTCGTCTTCAAAGTCATAATCAATACCCAAGTCGTCACTACTCAGCGGTTTAGAGAGCGGGTTACTTTGGCGATTGCCAATGACGCGAGGACGGTTGGAGGATGACATTCCCAAAGGCTGGGTCGCTAAGAACAGTACATACTCTTAGTATTTACTCGAAAGCACGTGGCACCATAGCAAAATGTACCATTATTCTCGACAATGCCGAGATCCTTCACTAATTTAGGGGGAACACTATCGAAGTTGAAATCAAGAACGGCTTTCGGCTTCTTATCCTTTTTGATCTGATAGACAACTTCGCTGACAGTGACGATAACGTCAAACTATATGTTTTTAGACAGAGTTCAATAAAAGCAAAAAAGGTATTTCAAATACTTGTACCTTGCAAATGGCGTCTGGTGAATTGGCAATATTGTACTTCAGTCGTACACCAAAAACACCAGAGCCCGTCCCTTCCGCGTCAATAATCAAATTTCCTTTAACTTTGGACAGCTAAATGGAAGTCGGAAATGGAATGAATCTGCTCGTTGAACCAAAGGATTAACTATGAACTCACCGCGACTTGTCTTTTAACTCTGGCGTTATCGGGTTCAAAGCGCCATGTGTGTTTGAAATTAGGTTCATAGTCTGTGGTAATGTTCATGACAAGGAACATTTCGGTTTCCCTTGACAAAATGGCGTATTCAGCCAGAGCTACAATAGCGACAACGAAGACTTGTGAGGACATGAATCCATCGTGAGATCCTACGGCAGAGTTCAACCAATTGACTATGGAAGTCGATTTCTCAATGTCTTTGTACAATAACTGTGTCAGTAAGGCGTAGCTGGTCGCTTCTACCGAAAGTTTTGATTTTCCATCTCCCCAGTAGCGTATGTTCGAAGCTGAGTAATAACAGACGTTCAAGTACTGCGAAAAAACGTTGTAGTATAAGGTCTTCGCGTACCTGGATCAAACGACGACATTCGTAGAAGTTCTTCATTGACTTTTATAGCGGATTCGGAATCGTAAAGCGCCAAGGCATAAGCCGTCAGGGCCAATGGGTAAAGATCGTTGATTACCGGTACTTTGACGCGTAAGTAGTTGGCAGCTTTTTCTTTGAGGCCTTGAAATTTCTACGCGAACACCGACAGTGCGTGAAGAAGGTATTTTAAAAATTACTAAGTACCTACCGAATTGTGACAATTGCATTTTAGGAAAGATATTAGAGAGAAAGCTGTCAGGCTAATGTCCTCATCAATTCCATTTCTCAATTCCAGATAACCAACGGCGGAACTTTCCACGAAGGTTCCGTCCGGTTTCTGTTTAGTCACCAACCAATTCAAAGCGCTGCAGATCACATTTTCGTCGATATAGATGAACTTTTTCGCCTGACAAAACACTCGGGCGACGAAAGCTGTCAACCTTTAGCAAAAATTAGCACACAAACGGACTTAGCAAAGCCACGATTGAGACTTAGTTAACTTACCACGTGCTGGATGGTTTATCACTAAAAATGGCGAACGAACCATCGGGTTTTCGGTAAGTTAATTCGTTTCGGTATCCTAAAAGGGTTTTGTTTTAAAGTTTGATGAAACGTTTGCGATTTTCAATAGTTTACCATAGCGAAGAAATTTGTAAGCTTTTTCCTCTTGAGTAGAGTTGAGTTTTCCAGTGGCTTTCAAGTAATGGAAAGCGTATACTAAGGGTCCCATGCGCATAATAACGGTTTCGCCATTTCCCCGAGGCAGGTATAAAAATCTATCGGGGTCGTTCAGAATGGTTTCAATCAAAGGACCGAATTTGTCAGCTGAAAATAAAATAAATTTTAATAATTTTCACAGCTATGATACTACATCCGTACCGTAGGCTTCAATGACGGCGTATTCGGTTCCAGGAACAACAAATTCGACTTCCGGAGTCAGTTTGACAATTGAAAGTTGTTTCTTGTTTTCGAAATCGAATCTGACTTCGTATTTCTCATTAACAATATTCCTTCTTTTCCTCCCTTCAATGTTGGCCGGGTCAACGGCGAAGGTGATGAACTCCTCTTTCTGCACGCCTTCTGGCTGAAAGAAACGAGATTACAATAAGTTACCTCTTATTACTAGAAAATTAATTTAACTGACTTACAATTACACTCAGCGTCTTAAGAACCGTATCAGATCCTCCGCTTGACATGGCTGAAAACGTAATAGAGAAATCTTGTGCGACGAGTGGGATCATTTGAAAGGCAACTGTCTCGGCGCTATTGGAGTTGACGTAGATTTTTTTACGGGCTCCCGTTTGACCTGGTTCAGCATCGGAACAAAGACCTTCTACTCCGTACGTGTATACTAACATCTACAGAGATAAGGACCATTTCCTTACTGATTAGCAATTTTAAAAACAAAAGGCCCATACCTTTAATCTTTTACGCCCATAATTGAAAATAGTCACGGGAATCTCAATCTGCTCATTCTTAACGACGTTATACGGCATCTTGGCGTCTATAAACACATCCTGGAAAGCCTCGATCTTCTTAGGATCGGCAACACACATGCCACCCCCGGCATTCGAAAGTCCAATTGCTTGTACAACCCAGGTTGTGATACTGTCTGGAAGCCACCTACTTAGTTCCATGATGCCGTTGGGCCCGATAACACCACTGCCCCAAAACCAAGTCTCTCTGAAATCTTTCCTCTGAGCAGTGCCACGTTCGAGAACTTCTAGCTCTTTCTCATCGGGAAAATCCACCCTATCGGCTTCGGGCTCGTTGTTCGATCGTCTAAAACGACGAGTGTGAAGTCCTGAAACAAAGAAAGGCCAGGAGTATTTATAGAAACGGTTTAGTGTTAAGATGAGATGCAATCGAGAACCCAATTCTGACCAGCTGTAGGTTCGGCCTGAATAGCTTCGCAGCACTTGAGGTAGATGCTGGCGCAACTTTCCTTGTCTTCGAAATCAGACTCTTCAAATCGACGGATAATTTCAGCTCTTACTTCACACGTTCTGCAATTAATCGACGTCTATCAACACAGCTTTTTGAGCTGTCCCACTGTTTCGACCCACCTTTTGTGCTTATCTGGTAACTTTCCCAACTTGCAGCACTTTTCATTCCCTTGCCCATGTTCACGAGCTAAAAATACCAATACATCAATCTTAGATTGTAAAAACAAGAGGGTAACAACATTTATTAACTTATTTTTTCGCTGATTTCTCTTTTCTTCAACTTCCTTTCAAGACAACCTGGTTGAGATAATTATTAATTTCATTTGTTAGCATTAACTAATAATAATTATTACTTTTCCTTTCGGTGGTCAAAGTCACGGTATCGGCGATGATTATTACGCCAGTGTTGGTCAGGACAGCGGCAGAGTCCAAGCCTCCACCTGGACCGCATCCAAGATCGTGTTTCTCCATTTCGTCAAACATCTACGATGACAAACGTTCAATAAAACGAAAGATGAAAAATTAACTTAAGCCTTACCTTATCTCCTGTCAGTTTATACTTGTTCCTTAAAGCGTAAACGGCGGTGTCCACGGCCAGTATTCCCACCATCGTGCCAGGCTTCCCTTTTATTTTCAAATGAACAAATTGTCCCGGTTTGACATGGCTTTCCGCATCCAAAGTAATCTATAAACAAAAATCCATTCCTTAATCTTTACTTCGCAACTTCAGTCTTATTGTTGTTCATTACCAAACTGTTTGGATGGCACAGTTTCTCGACCGTAAACTTAAAAGAATCTGTGAAGAGATGTTTATCGTAAACAGCGAAGATCAGGACACGGGCACTGGGAATCATATCGACAGTCACTTTGAAACTAAAAGTTCTCTGGATACTTTTACGTAAGATGCTACCTGAAGTTAATATTTTGCCCTTAGACACGACCAAGTAGGAAACAGGCTGGGTCATGCTTGAAGGATGCGTGTAGATAGAGCGAGTAAACGTGTCTCCAACCTATAAATACAACACGTCAAGAGCATTCCTCAAAAAAATACAAACAAAACGAAAATGTTTTTGAGATACAAAACGTTTCTTGACCAAATTTCATAAAGTAGGAAGAAAATGACCTCATTTTCTTTTGCAGACATGAAAATAAACTTTTTTGACACGCCTATAGTTTGAAATTGTACGGAAACGTTATGTACGTACTTTTTCACGCACAAAATAGGTATTTTAACATATTTAGAATAAATTCATTATTGTGGCCCTCTTTCTTGAAACAACTGGAAGTACTATGTAATTGCATACCTTGTACATTAGTCTATTAGCTTTACTTATGCCAACGTAAGCGCCATTAATTGGAGAATTAAAAGGATATAGAATGATTGTTCCCTTGGAAGGATGCTTAACATCTTTGACTGTTTCAACCTTAAAGTTATTTTAACAATATTTAGGTTTAGTAATGCCGTGACCAGGAACTTTCAAGTTCAGACTTACTGTCACTTTCAAGAACTTATGAGAAATTTCAGTCCCTACAACGAAAGCGACCAAACCATCTTCGTTTGATCGAGCGCTTGACTCTCTAACCGGTACCATGTTATTGTTATGGTCAAATACCGTGATTTTAACTTCAACGTTATTGGCAGGTTTGCCATGAACATGGGTAATTTGTGTCTAGCGGTATTATCGGTTTTAGAGAATATGCAATAATTGCGGTTCCTGTCTTAATGACTTACTTGAACAACCGTATCGATCCCAGGTCTAAAATCGGACAAAGACTTCTGGAAACTTATGATATATGGGGTTGGGGAGAAGATGGTTTCGTCCGACGTTCCAATCTCTTTCGCTCCCGAAGAAAATTCGTAAACGCTGGCTTCGACCAAGAGTCTAGCTCCACTGATACTGGGAAACCAACCAATCTTCTTGTTTGTTCTAATCTCCGAAGCATTGACGAGGCCAGTAGCTATACCTTCGAAGAGCTACGAGATTTGAAAACTTATAAATACATTCATGACAAATCAGAGTAACCAAAAATACACTTCACTTTTTTTGGACCAATTGTTCCGAAATCTACAGTATGTCCAGATTCCAATTTCACCCTTAGTTTGAAAACGACATCTCCTTCGACATTTTTACCGCAAACGTATTTAGCCGAGGCTGAAACTTCGAACGATTCAGTATCGTTGAATATGACATCAGGACCCTCGACTTCCACTTGGAACTTCGGTGAAACTGTGCAGATCATGTTAGATAGAATTAACCATGTACGCTATGAGACATTCGTACCATATTCATGTATTTCGAACTTGACTGTCGTGTTGAGTTTGACCTTAAGTCCGTAAAGAACTATGACTGACCATTCACCCAATAAAGAATATCCGGGGATTTTGAAAGAGTAATTGTACATTCCGTGCGAAGACTCTAGATCCTTACTGGGCTTCGAGTCCACGATGGTTCCTTGTGGATTCTAAAATGCGATTGTGAAGTCTTTAAATCGAACTTGTTTAATAAAGTACTTAAACGCGTACCCGGATTTGAAGAGTGAATGGCTCCATATCCACCAACATATCCTCATTAAGTCTAATCAATCTTATTTTAACTGAAATTGAATAAAGATTAAGCTTTTAAGCCTAATTACTTTATTTGACGTTTGTGGTTATCAACCTTCTTGTTTTGGTGTGTAAATGGGCCTATCAGTTTGTATAAACAAGTAACCAGAGTGAAGGGTGACCAAAACTCTGGATTCTTTCAACTTTCCACCGGAATTGACCATCAAATACACATAATGGTGGTCCAAAGGTCCCGTTATGTTCAAATCTGGGATGTGTTCGGGTTTGACCGTTACAGTGAGAGTCTGGGGTGCATCTGGACAGGGGAATTTTAAAGTCAGAACATTTGCCTCATAAAAGAAACATGTCGCTAATAACAAACCATTGACAACCCTTATACTCCGAGTGAAGAAGGTGTTCTTCTTTCCAGGGTAATCGACTAAGCTAACGGTCACATATTGAGTTCCTGAGTGAGAGTAGACTGCGATGGTCTCCTCTACACCCAATCGAAAAGTGTTTGGTGCCACCACAAATGCATGCCTACAAAAATTATTGACCTTTTGAAAAGATCTCGTAACGTTATCAACAAGGAACCATTCGTCGCAAATTAAATTTATCTAAGCAATCGCATCAACTCTATTTTTTTTATTTTGTAGTTTGGATATCAGTAACTGAATAGCCCCGAAGAAGTCTTGTAATTCAACACTGGATATGATAAAGAGCGTTATTGCAAGTAGAGACAACGGTCGTTCGCGACTTCAAGGTCGTGTATGTGTCCATGCAGTGATTCCTATTACAAAGAGTTAATAATAATAAATTCCGAACAGAACTTATTCGTTGTCGATTCGACCCCGGTGGTAAAGTTCTGAAAAAAGAGGAAGGCTGACCGCTCATTGTAAAAAAAGGATAGAAGTAAAAGCCGTCTTTGGTTTTCAATAGGGACAAACTATTTTGAATTGGTTAACGAGAGGTATTCGTGGAGTGACATAGATGAAAACTCAACGGTTATCACGAAGTAACACTTTGTTTGGAGAGAAATGAAAGAAACTCTACAATAAGGCAAGAGGGTCTGAAATAACTTCCATTACGCGAAAAAACTGCACCAGTAGTGTGGCATCGAGCCTCTCGAGTTGTTCTGGAACGCCTTCTAAGTAAATAGGGAATCTCAAACTTAATTATTTGTTCAACATTCCCTCGTTTCTATCTCAAGTATTAACAAGTTTAATTAAGATTATTGGACTTGGAATATAATTCAAGTACTTACTGCGACTGAACTCGGTCGGTCAGTTCTAAGAGAACGACCAAGACACCAACCAAAGTCCATGAACATTTTACAGGGTTGACCATCTCTTGCCTGCGAAGAGAGGATAATTTGGGGCGAAAATCGACGCAAATTCCAGCTATAGTTATATTTTTGGGTCCTAAGAACTTTTCGACGGTCCCAGTGCTTTCACGGTGTAACTCTAAATGGAATAGCTCTATCTCAAAGAGGGGAAATTTTAATATCTTCAATTTCATCTTGAAATTTGATATCGTGTAAAGTGGACTTCTCCCGTTTAAGTAAATACACTAAAAACCTAATAAGATTATGCAAACTTTCGCAATATATTTCGTTAGTTCCCTGTTTCTCTTTCCAAGAAGAGTGAGATCTGATTAGCGTTGAAACGTATATCCCAGGTTGATATGGTTTCTTAAAGAGGAAGTGATAATTGATCTCGCAATAGTACGAGACATTAGAAAACCTTAAGTTTATAAGATACGTTCTATAAGTACTTCCTACTGCTAGAGACTTACTGGGAGATAGTTCGTGAACGACGTGAGAATTGACTACACGCAGTTAATTTCGCAGTCCATCTTCCTATTTAGTCTGTACTAAGACTTTGACAACGCCTGACCAGGCGTCGCTTTACGAGAATCTATGACGTTTCAGCTACGTCACTTCAAGACAAGCTCTCGGTAACGAGCGAAAAACTTATGGAACCTATAAACTTATGTACATACGCTTCTGGGTTTTTTCTATCATTGCAATAATTGAATCTAAGCGTCGACAAATTCATGGTTCTGGTTGTAAACGGTGGCTCTTGGGTCAAAATGTCTTAAAAATGTTTCGACTTGAAATCGAAATTGAACCGTATGTGGAACAAACAGAAAAATGCGTTTAAAATGCGAGTACAACTGGGTTAAATAAAATCATTTTATGCTGTGGCTATTATCAACACTGATATTTATAGGTAACAGTGATATATGAAGAACAGTTGAAATCAAATTTCAAAGAATCGCCCCTTGAAAGTCACGGAATCGGCCAAAGTGAATCTCTCGAAAATTAAAGTGAAAAAAGTAAAGATGTTCATTATTAATCGAGTGTTTAGACTCTTTCTGAAATTCATCTTTCTTGCAGGTTAAATACAATTACAATATTATCGCAGTCAAGGGAATGTTTTTAGAACGACCGTCCATCAGATATGAGAAGTATTTCGTGGTCTGCCCTTAACAGATAATCAAGAAAAACTATTATAACTTTGTCCGCATTTTTGTTCAAGTGGATTTGTTCTTGACGATCATCTAACATTATTGGAAGGTATTTCAGATCACGAAATCTGTGCCCAAAAATTGTGGAAGAGGGCAACTTGCAAGTATACGAATACATCACGTAAATCAAGTGTTCTTCTGATTTGCACCAATTACGTCGGCAAGTTATCAACCATTACGCTAAATTAACATTAACTGCTTAAGTTAATGTTTTGTTCGTCATTAGCTAAATACAGTACGGAGTTCGCGGTAGATTCGTTTTAATCGAGGCGAAAACGTTATCAGAAAAAGGGGTCACCTTCGAAGAATGCGAGTTACTTTGCATTGATGCCGGAAGTAATTGTAGGTCTGTAAATTACTGACCGGACACGAAAAGTCTGTCAACGAGCCGATGCGATCGCGATACTTTGTCCGATCAAGATGAAGGGGCGGATTTAGTCGAGGCGCAAACCTGTTCGTACTATTTAAGTAGGTCGGACTTACTTGCACTAGTGTCCGGAAAATACTTTCTGTAGAGAGAAATTTTAAAGGACCGCACTGATCCGACGTCCAGAACCTCGGTATTCATCAGTTGGACTCTTATCTTCCGATAAGCAACCTGAAACCGACCAATTTCCAGAAAGACTATTAACTATTTAACAATTTATTCGTTTGTGCTGGAAAGTTCACCGGGGACTCATTTGCATTAATATTTGTGGGAATTGGACTGGGGATTGCCGGCTACGTCGGAGCTGCTTGGTACAAAAATAACAGACAGAAACCAACCAAAGTTGGAAGAAAAAGGCTTAACATGTGTTATTTATGAAAAATGAAATAAAACCGGGGTAAAATATCCCGTAACACTGAATTTAAAATTAAATCTTATTAGTATTTTTTTCACCATATATCCTGGCGGCGAGATTTCTTAAACATTTTACGTTTGCACGACGCGAAACTAATCCCTGCACGCTTCTTGCTTCTCGAACTTTCGCTCAATGTTGCTGAAGACGTCGTTTTGTCGTTTTTTCTCAATTCTACTAATTTTTCTATTTCCCCTGACGTTTACGTCGATCCAAGCTCGAATTAAGGTTGTTTTATCAATGAAGTACTTGTATCTGCGTCATAATTACCTCGTCAGTATGAATCACTGTAAATTGGGGTTATTCTTATAGCTTACTTTGGTTCTCCGTCGACTTCAATGGGTTCCGAATCGCGTCCCATAATGTAGTAAATTGTGTTGACGCTCAAAACTGAAGCGGGACAATTACCTCGGGCAAGGAATTCCCTTTCGTCATCTTCAACCTCTTCCTTCTTTTCGCGTCCTGTTATTAAAGCGTTATTTTGTGTTCAATTTTATAATCCTTAACATTAAACTGACCTTCTTTCAAAACCTTGACCACATGCATTTTATAGTGAGTGTACCCTGACATTTTCTCATCGATGGAAAGCACTTTTACCTTCCAAACTAAAAAGGGCCATTGTTTAAATCATTCGTTTAACTTACCCAGTAGAAAATAACTTACAGTAATCCCTTTCATTGCAAGCCCAGTCAGCCAATAATATCCTAGAAGCTTGTATACTTTTAGCCTCGAATACTTCCTTAAACGGTTTCTCGGGTGGACAACCGCCTTAAACAAAAAATTTACTGTGATTACTTCTTTTCGTGAATGACCAGTGATTTCATACCTTCTGCGCATTTGCAAACTTTATTGACAACATCTTTCCCATCGGGGCTTTTCTCGTCGAAACAGACTTTACCCAAAACTGGTCCCGTAGTTTGGGAGCGGTAAAACTGGCTACAAGCTTGGTCTACGATAATTAGAAGTATATGTAATTAGAACAATTAATTTCATTTAAAACATAATTATAGTAAATAAACCAACTTGGTTCGTAATAATCGTAAACTCGAACTAATCCGGACTCCAAGTTGCTAGCCACGAATTCTCGTTGAATTCGGAATGAGAAACAGATTGTGGCGTTCGAATTTATCTGAAAGGCGAATGTTCATCAAATTCCCGATTACAGACAAGGGCAAGTTAATTTTACGCACCTTTTCAAGATAGAAGATCAAGTTTCGTCCATTTATTTCGAACCTGTCAATGGTTTGCGAATTATCGCGCACCAAGTTCTTCAAGTCGTCCTGGATTGGTTTGTAGCCAGTTAGCATTCCAACGTCAATTATGGCCATGTTGGTGACTCCTTCACCTAAATACCTGTAAAGGTATGCCGACGTTGAGGGAATCTAATATGGACGCGACAGTGATAATTATACCTGGTACAAATAGTTAAGTTGAGAAGCAATAGGCTCGACTTGGGAACACCAAGTGCGCGTTCTACTGGCGGATTTATGACAACTACAAGTATATTAAGTGTATTGTTGACGTTACTATTCTGATAAAAAGAATTACTTAAATAATAACCGATTCTTACCATTCAAATCTCTTTTCCAAACTACTTTTGGTGGTTCGTCCAATTGGTCGTCTCTCAATTCATAATCAAAACCCAAGTCATCATTGCTTAGAGGTTTAGCAAACCGGTTGTTCTGGCGACTGCCAAAGACTTGAGGACGGTCGGCGGCTGACCTTCCCAAAGCTTGACTTACTAAAATTAGTACATACTCTTAGTATTTACTGGAAAGCACGGTACACCATAGCAAAATGTACCATTTTTCTCGACAATGCCGAGATCCTTGACTAATTTAGGGGGAACACCATTGAAGTCGAAATCAAGAACGGCTTTCGGCTTCTTATCCTTTTTAATCTGATTGACAGCTTCGCTGACAGTGACGTTAACGTCAAACTATATGTTTTTAGACCAAGTTCAATAAAAGCAATAAAAATAATTCAAATACTTGTACCTTGCAAATGGCGTCTGGAGAATTGGCAATATTGTACCTCAGTCGTACACCGAAAACACCAGAGCCTGTCCCTTCCGCGTCAATAATCAAACTTCCTTTAACTTTGGACAGCTAAATGGAAGTCGGAAATGGAATGAATCTGCTCGTTGAACCAAAGAATTAACTGTGAACTCACCTCGACTTGCCGTTTAACTCTGGCGTTATCGGGTTCAAAACGCCATGTGTGTTTGAAATTAGGGTCAGAGTTTGTGGTAATGTTCATGACGAGGGATATATCGGGTTCCCTAGAAAATATGGCGTACTCGGCCAAAGCTTCAATAGCGACAACTGTGTCTTGAGTGGACTTGAATCCACCGCCACTTCCTCTCTTGGAATTCAACCAATTGACAATGGAAGTCGATTTCTCCAAGTCCTTGTACAATAACTGAGTCAGTAAAGCGTAGCTGGTCGCTTCTACCGAAATGGCTGATTTCCCATCTCCCCAGTAGCGCGTGTTCGAAGCTGAGTAATTAAAAATTTCAAGTACAGCGGATAAACGTCGTATTATTCGGTCATCACGTACCTGGATCGAACGACACCATTTGTAAAAGTTTTTCATTGGCTTCAATAGCAGATTCAGAATCGAAAAGAGCCAAGGCATAAGCCGTCAAGGCCATTCGGTAATGATCGTTGATTACCGGCACTTTGGCGCGTAAGTAGTTCGCCGCTCTTTCTTTGGGACCTTGTAATTTCTAAGGGGACACCGAAAATGTGTGAAGAAGATGTATCGAGACCTTGCTACTGAATTTTACAACTATACTTACCGCATTTTTACAATTACATTTCAGGAATGATATTAAGGAGAAAGCTGTAAGAGTAATGTCGCCATTAACTCCACCCCTCATTTCCTGGTGAATAACGGGGGAACTTTCAACGAAGGTTCCGTCCGGTTTCTGTTTAGTCACCAACCAATTCAGAGCGCTACAGACCACATTTTCGTCGATGAAGACGTACTTTTCCGCTTGGCAAAACACTCGGGCGACGAAAGCGGTCAACCTTAGGCAGAAATTAGCTCATAAACGGACTTCGCAAATCTATAGATTGAGACTAAAGTTAACTTACCACGTACTGGATGGTCTATGAAGCCAAGCGGCGTAGGAACCATCGGGCTTTCGGTAAGTTAGTTCTCGCTGGTATCCTGAAAGCGTTAAACTTTAAATATTAGTCTAATACTTGATATTTTAGATAGCTTACCTCCGCGAATAAACTTGTAGGCGTTTTCTTCTTGAACAGAATTGACTTTTCCAGTGGCTTTCAAATAATGGAAAGTGTATACCGTGGGTCCCATGTATATCATAGTTTGCTCCCCACAACCCTGAGGAAGAATTAAAAATTTATCGGGGTTGTTTAGACTGGTTTCAATCGAAGGACCGAATTTGTCACCTGAAAATAAAATTATTATTATTATTAATTTTCACAGCTATGATACTACATCCGTACCGTAGGCTTCAACGACAGCGTATTCGGTTCCAGGAACAACAAATTCGACTTCCGGAGTAAGTTTGACGATTGAAAGTTGTTTCTTGTTTTCGTTATCGAATCTGGCTTCGTATTTCTCATTAACAACATTCCTTCTTTTCCTCTTTTCCGTGTTGGCTGGGTCAACGGCGAAAGTGATGAACTCCTCTTTCTGCACGCCTTCTGGCTGAGAGCAACGAGATTCCAATAAGTTACCTCTTATTACGAGAAAATTGCTTTAACTGACTTACAATTACACTCAGCGTCTTAACAACCGTATCAGATCCTCCGCTGGACATGGCCGAAAACGTAATAGAGAAATCTTTGGCGACGAGTGGGATCATTTGAAACGCCACTGTCTCGGCGCTATTGGAGTTGACGTAGATTTTTTTACGGGTTCCCTTTTGACCTGGTTCGGCATCGGAACAAAGACCTTCTACCCCGTACGTGTATACTAACATCTACATTATAAAGGACCAATTTTTTAATTATTGAATAACAAATTAATAAACCAAACGCCCCTTACCATTAATCTTTTATGCCCATAATTGAAAATCGTCACGGGAATCTCAATCTGCTCATTCTTAACGACGTTATACGGCATCTTGGCGTCTATAAAGACATCCTGGAAAGCCACGATCTTCTTAGGGTCGGCAACACACATGCCACCCCCGGCACCCGAAACTCCAACCGCTTGTACAACCCAGGTTGTGATACTGTCTAAAAGCGTCCTATTTTGTTCCATGACGCCGCTGGGTCCGATAACACCACTGTCCCATAACCAAGTCTCTCTGAAATCTTTCCTCTGAGCAGTGCCACTTTCGAGAACTCCCAGCTCTTCCTCATCGGGAAAATCCATCTTATCGACTTCGGCCTCGTTGTTTGATCGTCCGAAATTCGTTGTAGACTCAGGGAACAAAGGACGACTGTAAAGTCCTGAAACAAAGGAATGCCACGAGTATTTATAGAAACGGTTTAGTGTTGAGATGCAATCGAGAAGCCAATTCTGACCAGGTGCCATCTTGGGCTGAATGGCTTCGCAGCACTTGAGGAAGACGCTGGCGCAACCTTCCTTGTCTTCAAAATCAGACTCTTCAAATCGACGGATAATTTCAGCTCTTACTTCACACGTTCTGCAATTAGCCAAGTTCTGTTAATACAGCTTCTCGAGATGTCCGATTCTTTTGACCAACCTTTTGTGCTTATCAGGCAACTTTCCCAACTTACAGCACTTTTCATTCCCTTGCCCATGTTCACGAGCTAAAAGAGGCAATGCACAAATCTTAGAATCGTAAAAACAAGAGGGTAACAACATTTATTAACTTATTTCTTCGCTGATTTCTCTTTTCCTCAACTTCCTTTCAAGACAGCCTGATTGAGACAATTATTAATTTCCATTCGTTAGCATTAACTTTTAAAAACCATTACTTTTCCTTTCGGTGGTCAAAGCCACTGTATCGGCGATGATTATTACGCCAGCGTTGGTCAGGACAGCGGCAGAGTCCAAGCCTCCACCTGGACCGCATCCAAGATCATGTTTCTCCATTTCGTTAAACATCTACAATGACAACTGTTGAATAAAATGAAAAATGAAAGATTAACGCGAGATTTACCTTATCTCCGGTCAGTTTATCTTTGTTTCTTAAGGCGTAAACGGCGGTGTCCACAGCCAGAATTCCCACCATCGTGTTAGGCTTCCCTTTCACTTTCAAATGAACAACTTCACCCGGTTTTCTATCGCTTTCCGCTTCCAAAGTTATCTAGTAAGAAAAATCAATTCCTTAATCTGTACTTCGAAACTACAGTCTTATTGTTGACCAATACCAAACTGTTCGGTTGGCACACTTTCTCGACCGTAAACTTAAAAGAATCGGTTAAGAAATGGTTTCCGTAAACAGTGAAGATCAGGACACGTGCGCTGGGAACCATATCGGCAGTCACTTTGAAGCTTAAACTTCTCTGAACGCTTTTACTAGGCCAATTACTTCCGGAAGCTAATATTTTGCCTTTAGATACGACCATGTAGGAAATAGGCTGGTTCATGTTTTTAGGGTTCGTGTAAATAGAGCGAGTAAAAGTTTCTCCAACCTACAACACAATAATAAATCATCAGATGTTTTACTTAAAAGAATGCTTAGAATATAAACAATGCTTCAAAGAATATATGTTAATAGAAGTATCATACCTTGTACTTTAATCTATTAGCTTTACTTATGCCGATGTAAGCGTCATTAATTGGAGACTTAAAAGCATGAAGAGTGATTGTTCCCTTGGAAGGATGCTTATCATCGACTGTTTCAACCTAAAAGTTATATTAACAATATTTAGGTTCAGGAGTGTCGTGAGCAGGAACTTCAAGTTCGGACTTACTGTCACTTTCAAGAACTTGTGAGAAATTTCAGTTCCTACAACGAAAGCGACCAAACCTTCTTCGTTAGATCGACCGTGTGGCTCTTTAACCGGTACTGCGTTATTATTATGGTCCAACAACGTGATCTTAGCTGCAACGTCTGTGGCGGGTTTGCCATGTACATGGGTGATTTGCGCCTAGCGGTATTATCGATTTTAGGGAATATGCAATAATTGCGGTTCCTGTCTTAATGACTTACTTGAACAACCGCATCAATTCCTGGTCTAAAATCGGACAAAGACTTCTGGAAACCTATGATATATGGGGTTGGGGAGAAGATGGTTTCGTCCCACGTTCCATTCTCTTTGGCGCCCGAAGAAAATTCGTAAACGATGGCTTCGACCAAGAATCGAGCTCCACTGATATCGGGAAACCAACCAATCTTTTTTTCTTTCTTTATATCCGAAGTACTGATTTCGCAAGTAGCTAAACCTTCGAAGAGCTACGAGATTTGAAAGAATATAAATCAATTCATGCACAGGCGTGCGCACGGGTCGGGCAGGGTGGGCCCTGGCCCGACATGAAATGTTTCAAGGGGGCGCAAAAGCCGGAAAAATAAGGGCGCAAAATTTGGGTATTAGATCTGCAGACTGCAGAAACATCAGCGAAACGCCGAAAGGGAACGGAAATGTGAATAACAGAGCCACTATGAGAAATGCGATGGTCAGACGGGGGACGGGAAAATTTTGTGTTCTCTCGTATAGTCTCTTGGGGCCCGAGCCGGCCGTCCCCATCCCCTACAGGCACGTCAAACGGTGTCTGCATGACAGGTTGACTGTCATACAAAACCAGCTCTGGCATAACATGGAGGGCCAGAGACAGACTAAACTTTTTGTCAATGGTCCCTGCAGGTCTCGTGCCAGAGACCTAATTTCGCTCAGCAGATGGGATATTAGGCTGGCCACCGGTCTTTTGACCGGGCACTGTCGGCTTAATAGGCACCTCCATCTGATGGGTTTTGCCGATGACCCTCTCTGTAGGTCGTGTCAGGAGAAGGAAGAAACATCCGCTCACGTACTTTGCGAGTGCGACTGCTTCGCCTCGCTTAGACTAGAATATTTTGATTCACATACTTTGGAACCCTCGAGGGTCTCCTCTATTACGGTGGAGCGAATTCTTCGCTACGCTGCAGGTACGAGCCTATTCAAGGCCTGAATATGAGGATGCACAATATGCCTTTGGCATCGGTGCTAGGGCGCGTACCCTCCTCAACAACAATAATAATAGTCTCGGGTGTTAACCCTTACAAAAATCTTCTTTAGAACTCTTTAGAAAATTCCTTGGGAAATTTCTTTAGAAATCCTTAAGGAGTTCTTAGGGAAATTGGGGAATATTGGTCTCTTTTTCTTTGGAAAATGCTTGGGAAATAACTTTGGAATTTTCTTGGGAATTATCTTTGGAATTTTCTTGGGAAATATCTTTTTTAATTTCCTTGGGAAATAACGTTTGAATTTTCTTGGGAAATAACTTGGGAAATATAGGGAAGATTATGGGGTAAATTAATTTAGCCCTCTAGAAACGAGGATAGTTCTCACATGCAGAACCATATCCCAATGCAGGGAGTGCAGTTCTAATATGCTGAACAACACCCCTTATAGCACGGGCAGTTCTCGCATGCAGTGCAAAACTGCTTATAAAGTCAGACATATAATCTACTTAAAAACATCCGTAAACGGCAGAAAGTTTTAATCTTGTGCAATTGTATGGGTTACTAAGGGGGTTTTGGAGGCTTCAATGGCCATGCAGTAGATACAGATGTTGTTGTTAAGTTTAATCATGTATTTTTACTGAGAGTTTTTTGGGTACCAGAAACGCGTTTAACCTAATTTTATCTACAATTTTTTTTAAAAAAATATTTATTTTGGACTCTAATTACGCTCGAAATAAAGATAAAACATGTCACAAAATAATTAATTTTAGGTTAATTTTACTTTTCAAAAGCGAAAGTTTCGACTGCCAGCTTATACTCCCTGCATGTAAATCTAAACATCACGATTTTAGTTACGTGTATTTTACTTTTAATTTAATTTATCCTTTGCATAAACACCTCACGAACTATTAAAGGAAAAAACACGAAAATAGGTAAATATGATAAACCATTTCAGCAATTGCTGAGCCTTAGCTACGGGACAAGCCTTTGTGAAACGTCTTTAATTATTTAGCTATCAAGTCAATGCCTATGCAGGAAAACTTTAGCAAAACAATTTCGGTAAAATATTTTGAGATAATTATATGTAAAGCATAATTGCAAATATATCTGCTGGTCCTTTGAAATTTATCTCTAGAATTCTAAACGAATTTCATTGGAAAATTAACCCCTGACCTTCTTTGGAAATTTATCTCAAGATTTCCTTAAAAATTTCGTTGGAAAATATTCCATAGACGTTTTTTGGAAATTTATCTCAATAATTCCTATCGAATTTCTTTGGGAAATTAACCTTAGACTTTCTTTGGAAATTTATCTCAAGAATTCTTTTGGAAATTTATCTCAAGAATTCCTTAAGAATTTCGTTGAAAAATATTCCACATACGTTCTTCGGAAATTGATCTCAAGTATTCCTGAAGAATTTCGTTGGCAAATATTCCCTAGATGTTCTTTGGAAATTGATCTCAAGAGTTTCTAAAGAATTTCTTTGGAAAACAAACCCAAGACCTTCTTTGGAAATTAATCTCTAGAATTCCTAAAGAGTTTCTTTGGAAAATAAACCTTATACATTCTTTGGAAATTTACCTCTAGAATTCCTAAAGAATTCCTTTGGAAAATATTCGTTAAACCTTCTTTGGAAATTTACCTCTAGAATTCCTAAAGAGTTTCTTTGGAAAATAAACCTTATACATTCTTTGGAAATTTACCTCTAGAATTCCTAAAGAATTTCTTTGGAAAATATTCGTTATACCTTCTTTGGAAATTAATCTCTAGAATTCCTAAAGATTTTCTTTGGAAAATAAACCTTATACCTTCTTTGGAAATTTATCTCTAGAATTCCTAAAGAATTTCTTTGGAAAATAATCTCAAGACATTCTTTGGACATTTGTCTCAAGACTTCTTTAGGAAATTCCAAAGAAAGTCTTTGGGAATTGTTCCTTTAGGAAATGATCCCAAGGGCTCCATAGGGTTCCAAAGAATGGCCTTCGGAATTCTTAAGAACATTTTTGTAAGGGGGTAAGGGCGCAAAATTAACTAGGCGGCCCGACCTTACTGAAAACCCTGCGCACGCCTGTGAATTCATGAGAAATCAGAAAAATCCAAAAATACACGTTACTTTTTTTGGTCCAATTGTGCCAATATCTACAGTATGTCCAGATTCCAATTTCACCTTCAGTTTGAAAACGGCATCTCCTTCGACATTTTTACCATAGACGTATTTTGCCTTGGCTGAAACTTCGAACGTTTTAGTATCGTCGAATATGACGTCAGGACCCTTGACTTCCACTTGGAACGTGGGCAAAACTGCGTAGATGCCATGTTAGAGTGAATATGGTTTGACACTATATGAAATGGGACATTCCTACCGTATTCCGCTAGTTCAAACTTGACGGTCGAGTTGAGTTTGACCTTAAGTCCATAAAGAACTGTAACTGACCATTCGCCCAATAAAGAATATCCGGGGATTTTGAAAGCGTAATTGTACATTCCGTGCGAAGACTCTAGATCCTTACTGCGCTTCGAGTCCACGATGGTTCCTTGTGGATTCTAAAATGCGATTGTGAAGTCTTTAAATCGAACTTGTTTAATAAAGTACTTAAACGCGTACCCGGATTTGAAGAGTGAATGGCTCCATATCCACCAACATATCCTCATTAAGTCTAATCAATCTTATTTTAACTGAAATTGAATACAGATTAAGCTGTTAAACCTAATTATTTTATTTGACGTTTGTGGTTATCAACCTTCTTGTTTTGGTGTGTAAATGGGCTTATCAGTTTGTATAAACAAGTAGCCAGAGTGGAGGGTGACCAAGACTTTGTATTCTTTCCACTTTCCACCGGAATGGACCATCAAATACACATAATGGTGGTCCAAAGGTCCCGTTATGTTCAAATCTGGGATGTGTTCGGGTTTGACCGTTACAGTGAGCGTCTGGGGTGCATCTGGGCAGAGGAAATTTGACGTCACAACTTTTGCGTCACAAAAGAAACCCGTTGCTCACAACATACCATTGACAACCCTTATACTTCGAGTGAAGAAAGTGGTTTTCTTTCCAGGGTAATCGGCTAAGCTAACGGTCACATCTTGAGTTCCTGAGTGAGAGTAGACTGCGATGGTTTCCGCTGCACCCAATCGAAAAGTGTTTGGTGCCACCACAAATGCATGCCTACAAAATTGATTGACCTTTTGAAAAGAACTCGTTATCAACAAGGAACCATTTGACGCAAAATAAATGTATGTATTGAAGCAATCGCATCAACTCCTTTAGGATATCAGTAACTGACAAAACATCACCGAAGAACTCTTGTAATTCGATACTGGAAGTGATAAAGAGCGTTATTGCGAAGTACAGACAACCGACGTCTTCGACTTCAAGGACGTGTAGATGTCCATGCAGTGGTTCCAATTTCAAAGCGAAAATGGTGCGCAAATAAGATTCGAACCAAACTCATTCGTTATCAATTTAACCCCGGTTATAAAGTATAGAAAAAAGGACATGGGGTTGCGCAGTGATACTCATTGTAAATAAAGCATCATTTTAGAAGTAGTCTTGTGTTTTCAAAGGGATAAACAAATTTGACATTGATTATGTTAGTGAACTATCACGGTTCTCATGAAGTGGCTTTTGGTTTGGAGTCTTTGGAGAGGAAGGAACAGATAACCCACGAATCAGGCTGGGAAATAGCACACTTCCTCTGGTCCAAAACCAGTTTATTAATTGCTTGGACTAGTTTTTTAATTCAAGAAGTGGGGGTTACTGGTCCTCGGGACCAGTTTATTAATTGCAAATCTATTGGAGAGCAAAGGCTGGGACCAGTCCGGAGAGCAGTTAATTATTTCAGACACAAGGGGGTCACTGGTCCCAAGGACTAGTTTAAAAAATATCCTTATTTCCCAGCCTGCCACGAATAGAGACTTCGCAATACTATGTCATGCAACGTAACGGTTCTGAAATACTTTCATTGTTGAAAACGAAGCGTACCAGAATGGCGGCCTGGGGAGGGGTTGGGGTAAACTAAGTCTACCCAGGAGAATCGTTTTCAAAGACACTCTCAGTAAATATTGAATACCAGACTTACGGAACATGAACTTATGAAAAAATATATTTTTCTAACTTAATCGAATCGTGTTTGTATCAAATATTTTTAACAATTAGTCAGTTATTAACATTAATGGATATAAAATTCATTCGAAGAATTAATAGATAAGTAAATAAATTAGCAATACAGGAGATTCGCGATCACTCTTTCAGTACGTAGGGAATATTAAACTAACAAAACATATTTTACAAAGTTACCAATTAAAAACTTGTACATGCTCGTGTTTGCAGCTCTCAAATATTATCAAGTTAATATTAATTTAACACAATTAACCCATTAATTAAAGCTATTGGACTTGAAAAACATTTCAAGTACTTACTGTGACTGTACGCTGTTGGTCAGTCCTAACAAAACGACCAAGACACCAACCAAAGGCCATAATGACCGGACAGGGACGACCATCTCCTTCCCTGCAATGAGAATAATTTCGCGCGACAATTGACACAGATTCCCGCTTTAATTATCTTTCTTGGGACCCAAAGAACGTTTTGACGATCCCAATTCGTTGACGATATAACTCCAAATGGAATGAACCAGCGCAAGAAGTTTTAAAATCTTCAATTTGATCTTGAAATTGGATACCACGCAAAGTGGGCTGTAATATCACTGGCTATGCTAAAAACACTTATAATCTAATCGGATCACTCAGTGGTCCACAAGATTTATTTTTTGGCTAGTTCCTCATTCATTTTCCAAGAAGAGTGTGAGGTCTTATTCGCATCCTGTCTTGACATGGTGGTTAACTGTTTGCTAAGTGAGTGAGAAATATTTCAGCCCACAATCATACGGGACTTTAGTCAAACTTTGTAATCAATTTTCAAAAACAGACAGACGCTTTGGTTGTTGTATTATCGCAAATTTTTACAAAGGAAGTGCTTGTTGACTAAGGGAGTAACAGTATTTTGTTAAACTTTTAACACAAATATTACGGAGATAAATAAATATTTCCAGAAGGGGATAATAATGGAAGAAGGATGACACTCTGCATCCTTTTAATACTCTAATACTTCCCAGGCTCATGCGCCCTTTTTGTTAGATCTCCCGCTCATCAAGCTTCAGATGGGCATCGCACCGTGCTAGGGTGAATTCTATAACTGTTTGGTACTAAATCCCCAGCAATCAACCCACAAACTTTCATTGTCTTGACGTGGGACAAAAATCCACAAGCTCATGCGCCTTGGCAAATAGTTAATCGCTAATAGAGTAACATTTGACAAGCGAACTATTTATCGCGTATGTGATTCGGTTGAGTAACCTTGCTCCAAATGTAAAATGATGTTGGGAAGAATCACGTTACAATTACCCCGCTTTGCGGTACACTTCTCTCTAATAGAAGTATTATATACTTTTAAATAATTCTAAGCGTCGAAAGATTCTCGTGTATTTCTTTGTAGATGTACTGCGAACAGATATCCTATAAAATTAAGTAGAAAATTAGCATTGTCACTCTCGTGATATTCAAATGTAAAGGAAATTGCTCGTCTGTTACGCAATTCTTCTTTTCATAGTTTGAAGAATGAACGTAGGCCTAAAATAAATATTTAGCGTCTTAGTTCCGGGGTCATAAGAGACGCTGCCGATGGCATTAGAGAAATTTGGAAAATTTGCTGCCCTGATTAATTTAATCCAATGAAAAAGCAAGGTTGTAATTTAGGAACCGATTTTCTAAGAATTGATAAGCCTATAGTGAATATCACATTTCAAGGTTAGTAATTAGTGGAGAAAAGAGTGTTACAATTACATTTAATTTTAGTTATGTATGTGAAGTATCCTGATTGTGCGGTTAAGCATAGGATTGGGGTAGTAAGGTTAAGCATAGGATTCAAGAAGCATATTTTAACAACTTACCTCACAGTAATTAGAAGATTAGAAGGATACTGTTAGAGCGAGGGGTAAATGAGTTCGATATTTTTTCAAAGTGAAAACATAAACCATTAACTATAAAGCACTTCGCTCATACAAAAGTGTGTTACCCCTCGGTTCCACGCGCCGTCAATTGATTGACAGACTAACGGGGGTTATTCTTGTAGCCTAAATCTATATTCGTTCTTGGCCTGATGATGTGGAATGCTTGCTGGTCTATAACACTACGAAAAACTTCGGCTTGATAAAGGCTCATTAACGTTCTTATATTGAAGACTATGTCTTACTGCCCATGTTTTGACTATTCCCTTTTATTAGGGAAAATAAATGTTTGGGAGCCCGTAACGTCGAAACTTAATGTTCTTTGACAGTTTCCATACAGTTTGAGCCTTTAATTTCTTTCGGACTTACCAGAAACACCCTGTAAACTTTCAATCGTTTTTTTATCTACGAATATGAAAGACTACCTCACTAAACGATTATGTCTGTGAATGCGCGTGGTGTGGGTTTATGGTTCGATAAATTAAGAGTGCCCGAAATATGCATTCTTCAAACGTTTTAGTAACGACATTGAGTATTTGGCCTTACAAAATGCATCGAGCGTCTCGTTGCAACGTATATCTCGTACAGGGACATGTACTATTGGTGGATAGGCTACTGTCCCCTGTATCCCTCTCTACCCGTGCGGCCCGACTTGCCCACGGAAGTAAAAATAACAGTAGGCTGAGCCTTTTTACTGTTCTGTTTTAGAGAAAAAACCTTTAATGGAGGACGACGCAGCGAAATTCTCTCTCGCATAGACAGGGTATACAATAGGGATACAATAAAATCTACGAATGCTTTAATACATACCTCAGGATTCATCAACTGGACTCTTATCTTCAGGTACGCCACCTAAAACCTACGAATTTCTAGAACGACAATGAACTATTTAACAATTTATTGCTTTGCGCTGAAAAATTCACCGGGGTGTCATTTATATTAATATTTCTGGGAATCGAACTGGGGATTGCCGGATACGTCGGAACTGCTTGGTACAAAAAGAACAAACAGAACTTTGACCGAATCAACGTCTTAAGATTTTGAAGTATAAAGGTTTAACACTTTAAATTTTAATAGAAAAAGAAGCAGCAAACTTGTATATGAAATCAAATTTAGTTGTATTCTTTCACCGTATATCCTGGTAGTGAAAATTCTTAAAATTCACGACGCGAAACTAATCCTTGCACGCTTCTTGCTTTTCGAACATTCGTTCAACGTTGCTGAAGACTTCGCTCTGTCGTCTGTTCTCGTTTTTTTCATTTTTAGTTCTAGCTTTTCTCTTATCGTCGATCCAAGTTCGAATTAAGGTTGTTTTATCAATGAAGTATTTGTATCTGCGTCATAATTACCTCGTCAGTACGAATCACTGTAAATTGGGGTTATTCTTATAGCTTACTTAGGTTGTCCGTCGACTTCAATGGGTACCGAATCGCGTCCCATGATGTAGTAAATTATATTGACGCTCAAAACTGAAGCGGGACAATTACCTCGGGCAAGGAATTCCCTTTCCTCAAATTCAACCTCGTCTTTCTTTTCACGTCCTTTTAATAAATGTCTAGTTTAATTTTTGAGTCCAACTTTATAGTCCTTAACCTTAAACTTAAACTGACCTTCTTTCAATACCTTGACCACATGCATTTTATAGTAAATGTATCCCGACATTTGCTGATCAATCGAAAGTACTTTAACCTTCCAAACTAGAAAAAGGGCCATCGTTTAAATCTTTCGTTTAGCTTACCCAGTAGAAAATAACTTACAGTAATCCCTTTCATTGCAAGCCCAGTCAGCCAATAATATCCTAGAAGCTTGTATACTTTTAGCCTCAAATACTTCCTTAAAAGGTTTTTCGGGTGGACAACCGCCTAAGTGAACATTTTTAAGGTTATTACTCCTCTTCATGAATGACCAGTGATTTCATACCTTCTGCGCATTTGCAAACTTTATTGATAACTTTCTTTCCAAGGGGAACTTCTTCGTCGAAACATACTTTTCCCAAAACAGCTCCTGTAGTTTGGGAGCGGTAAAACTGGCTACAAGCAACTTGGTCTGCAATAATTGGAAGTAGAATAATCATTTTATATATATTTGTGAAAGTGAGGTTCGTTTGTTCGTTTGGTTTTTTCTCTATGCAAAATCACAATTCGTTAATTTCCGAAGTAGACTGAACTGTGTATGGTTGATATCATTAACACTAGGGGAAAGGTTCATTAGAAGTGGTTTGGTTGAATTCTCTTCAAGGCTGGGACGGTGAAGAACCCCTAGTCATTCAGTATGTGAAGAAAGTCCTATTCTACAACCGAATTCTGTATTGTTTTATTGAATTTGAAAGCTGTATAAAGTTTTTTTCTATAAAACCAACATCATGCAAAAATGGGCGGGCCTACAGTCTAATTAATGTCAACATGCGAAGGAAATTCTTCCCTGCTTTTAGACCGTCAAAAACACCCGTGCAACGCCGTGTAGCTTACTTGGTTCGTAATAATCGTAAACTCGAACTAATCCGGACTCCAAGTTGCTAGCGACGAATTCTCGTTGAATTCGGAATGAGAAACACATTGTGGCGTTCGAATTTATCTGAAAAGCGAATGTTCATCAAATTCACCATTACAGACCAAGGGCAAGTTAGTTTTACGCACCTTTTCAAGGTAAAAGATCAAGTGTCGTCCATTTATTTCGAACTTGTCAATGGATTGCGAATTGTCGAGCACCAAGTTCTCCAAATCTTCCTGGATTGGTTTGAAGCCAGTTAGCATTCCAACGTCAACTATGGCCATATTGGTGTCTCCGTTACCTAAATACCTGTAAAGGTATGGAGAAGTTAAGGGAAACAAATATGGACGCGATAGTGATAACTATACCTGGTACAAATAGTTACGTTGAGAAGCAATGGATTCGATTTAGGAACACCTATGGTTGAAGTTAATGTAATTAAAGTATTTTTTACTTGGTATTGTTTTTGTTACTTACCATCCAAATCTCTTTTCCGAACTATTTTCGGCGGTTCCTCAAATTCTTGGTCTCTCAATTCGTAATCAACACCCAAGTCGTCATTACTCAGAGGATTAGCGAACCTCCTATTTTGGCGACTGTCAAAGACTTGACTACGACCGGGGGATGCCCTTTCCGAGGGTTGACTAGCTAAAAATATAACATTTTAAAAATGATTACTCGAAAGTACGTGGCACCATCGCGAAACGTACCATTATTCTCAACGCCCAGTTCCTCTTCTAATTTAGGGGGAACACCATCAACAACCGACTTTGGCTTCTTATCGTCTTTCTTAGTAATGGATGTCGTATCTTCTTTGATGTTATCGACAACTTCGCTGACAGTGACATTAATGTCAAACTAGACGTTTTAGGAAACGAAGCTCAGTAAAACTTTGGAGGAGAAGGTATTTCAAATCAAATATTTACCTTGCATAGGGGATCTCCAGAAGTGGCAGTATTATATCTCAAGCGGACATTGAAAACACCAGAGCCAGTTCCTTGCGCGTCAACAATCAAATTTCCTTTAACTTTCGGCAGCTAAATGGAAGTCGGAAATGGAATGAGTCAGTTTGTTGTACCGAAGAATTCTACAGGGCCAGTAGGTCCTTGTAGATACGACCTAACACCCTTCCGTAATGTTAAATGAAAAATTCACAGATTATACTATGAAATCACCTCGATTTCTCGTTTAACTCTAGCGTTTCCGGGTTCAAAACTCCATGTATGTTTGAAATTAGGGTCAGAGTTAGAGGTAATGTTCATGACGAGGGATATGTCGGGTTCCCTTGACAAAATGGCGTATTCAGCCAGAGCTTCAATAGCTACAAACGTGTCTTGCGTGGACTTGAATCCACCGCCACTTCCTCTCACGGAATTCAACCAATTGACTATGGAAGTCGATTTCTCCAAGTCCTTGTACAATAACTGAGTCAGTAAGGCGTAGCTGGTCGCTTTTATAGAAATGGCTGATTTCCCATCTCCCCAGTAGAGGGTGTTCGAAGCTGAGCAATTACATACAAGTTTTCAAGTAATGCGTTAAAACGCTGTATTATTAGGTCACCACGTACCTGGATCGAACAATGCCATTTGTAGAAGCTTTTTATTGACTTCGATAGCGGATCCGGAATCGTAAAGAGCCAAGACGTAAGCTGTCAAGGCCATTCGGTAAGGATCGTTGATTTCCGGTACTTTGGCGCGTAAGTAGTTGGCAGCCTTATCTTTGGGGACTTGAAAATTCTACGCGGACACCGAAAGTGTGTGAAGATATTTTAAAAACTTCCCAAGATTTACCATTATTCTTACCGCAGAGTTACAATGGCATAGTTGGAACGACATCAGGGAGAAAGCTGTGAGTTCGGTAATTGCCTGATCGATTGCCCAATATATTCTTCGGTAAATCACGAAGGTTCCGTCCGGTTTCTGTTTAGTCACCAACCAATTCAAAGCGCTGCAGATCACATTTTCGTCGATATAGATGAACTTTCTCGCCTGACAAAACACTCGGGTGACGAAAGCTGTCAACCTATAGAACGAATTAACCCACAAATGTAACTTGCGAAGCGTGAACATAGGCTTACCATGTGCTGGAAGGTGACCAAGAAAAAATGTTATCTTACCATGTGCTGGATGTGCCGCGCTCCCAAACGGCGAACGAACCATCGGGCTTTCGGAAAGTTAATTCGTTTCGGTAACCTAAAAGGGTTTTGTTTTAAATTTTGATGAAATATTTGCGACTTGCAACAGTTTACCAAAGCGAAGAAATTTGTAAGCATCTTCCTCTTGAGTAGAGTTGAGTTTTCCAGTGGCTTTCAAATAATGTAAAGTGTGTACTAGGGGTGCCATTTTCATCATAGTTTGTTCGCCACAACCCGTAGGCTCTTTTATAAATTCATCGGGATTGTTTAGACTGGTTTCAATCGAAGGACCGAATTTTTCACCTGAATATAAAATTATTATTATTAATTATCTTAGATTTGATACTACATCCGTACCGAAGGCTTCAACGACGGCGTATTTGGTTCCAGGAACAACAAATTCGACATCCGGAATTAGGCTCACGATTGAAAGCTGTTTCTTGTTTTCAGGATCGAATGTGGTTTCATAATCGTTTTCTACGCGCCTTTTCTTTCTTCTTCCCGTGTTTGCTGGATCAACGGGCAAAGTGATGAATTTCTCCTGGGGCACACCTTCTGGCTGATCGAGATCAAGATTCTAATCAATTATCGCTTACGTAACACGAAAAGATGTAATATTAGACTTACAATTACACTCAATGTCTTAATAACCGTATCAGATCCTCCGAAGGACATGGCCGAAAACGTCAGCGAGAAATCTTTGGCAACAAGTGGGATCATTTGAAAGGCCACAGTCTCGGCGCTATTGGAGGCGACGGTAATTTTTCTTCTGGGCCCCCTTTGTCCTGGTTCGGCATCGGAACAAAGACCTTCGACTCCGTACATGTACACTAACATCTACAGAGTTAAAAAATAATTGACTTAAACACCGATTACCAGATTCTTAGATAAAACTATATCTTACATTTAAGTTTTCTGGACCGTAATTGAAAATTGTTACGGGTATCTCAATCTGCTCATTCTTGACGACATTATACGGCATCTTGGCGTCTATAAACACATCCTGGAAAGCCACGATCTCTTTAGGATCGGCAACACACATACCACCCACGGCACCCGAAAGTCCAACCGCTTGTACAACCCAGGTTGTGATACTATCTAAAATCGTCCTATTTTGTTCCAGGACGCCGTCGGGTCCGATTACACCACTGTTCCATAACCAAGTCTCTTTAAACTCCTTCCTCGATCTGACGCCTTTTTCAAACTCTTTCAGGTCTTCGTCATCGAGAAACTCTTGCAAAGCATCGGTTTCGGGCTGGTCAATCGATCGCCCCATATTAAATTCTGCAACAAAGGAATGCCTGGATATTATAACAAAGAGCTAAATCAAGGACGATTATGACTCGAGTTCGAATTGTAGTTTAAAACTTATACAAGATGTAACAACACACATATGAACATCTTTTCTGAATGTATGATAAATGTCAGAAATACGACACTGCTTTCAAAGCCACAAATCAGAATGAGGGACCTCATTTTAGGAGTAGTAGAGCGACATTTTACTCGAAATAATCTAAGCTCCCTTTATCTCGAAACGCCGCATTTATACCGGTTTTTGTTGTAAAATTTCTAATCATAACAAATGTTTGAACTACGCAATTAAAAGCAAATTTCTCATAACGATTAAACTTCATTTCAAATTGCAATACATATAATAATTTCTAGTTTCTGGCCCTTTGTGGGTTTGAAAAAGTGTCGCGGATTGTGTATAAATGCAGTTTTTTAAGGACTGCGAAGCAAAACTCGTTTTTGTATAATTATTTTTATAAACGGAGTAAAGTCCCGATGCAATCGAGAACTAATTTCTGACCAGGTGCCAACTTGCTCTGAATCGCTTCGCAGCACTTGAGGTAGATGCTGGCGCAACCTTCTTTGTCTTCAAAATCAGACTCTTCAAATCGACGGATAATTTCAGCTCTTACTTCGCACGTTCTGCAATTAGCCACGTTCTGTTAATACAGCTTCTTGATACGTCCGACTGTTACGACTCACCTTTTGTGCTTATCGGGCAACTTTCCCAACTTGCAACACTTTTCATTCCCTTGTCCATGTTCACGAGCTAAAAGAGGCAATGCACAAATCTTAGAATCGTAAAAACAAGAGGGTAACAACATTTATTAACTTATTTCTTCGCTGATTTCTCTCTTCTTCAACTTCCTTTCAAGACAACCTGGTTGAGATAAATATTAATTTCCATTCGTTTGCATTAACTTTTAAATGCCATTACTTTTCCTTTCGGTGGTCAAAGCCACTGTATCGGCAATGATTATTACGCCAGCGTTGGTCAGGACAGCGGCAGAGTCAGAGCCTCCACCTGGACCGCAACCAAGATCGTGTTTCTCCATTTCGTTAAACATCTACAATGACAACTGTTGAATAAAACGAAAAATGAAAGATTAACGCCAGATTTACCTTATCTCCGGTCAGTTTATCTTTGTTTCTCAAAGCGTAAACGGCGGTGTCCACGGCCAGAATTCCCACCATCGTGCCAGGCTTCCCTTTCACTTTCAAATTAACATCCTTCCCAGGTTTGATACCGCTTTCAGCTTCTAAACTGATCTATCAAGAAAAAAAAAATAAAAGAAAAAGAAAGATTCCTTGACTCTGCAACTCTAGTCTTATTCGGTGACACTAACCAAACTGTCCGGTTGGCACACTTTCTCGACCATAAACTTAAAAGAATCTGTGAAGAGATGTTCATCGTAAACAGTGAAGATCAGGACACGGGCACTGGGAACCATATCGGCCGTCACTTTGAAACTAAAACTTCTCTGGACACTTTTATATAAGTTACTTCCGGTAGCTAATATTTTGCCTTTAGAGACGACCATGTAGGAAATAGGCTGGTTCATGCCTGAAGGATACGTGTAGATAGAGCGAGTAAACGTGTCTCCAACCTAAAAATACAACGGGTCAAGAGCATTTAGTGACAAAACTTCTAAATAAACAAAACGAAAATGTTTTTGAGATACAGAACGTTTCTTGACAGAATTTCATAAAGTAGGACAGACATGAAAATCAACTTTTTTGAGACAACTCTAGTTTCAAATTGTACAGAAAAGTTATGTATGCATTTTAACATATTTAGAACAAATTTATTATTGCGGCCCTCTTTCTTGAAACAACTGGAAGAACTATGTAATTGCGTACCTTGTACATTAGTGTATTGGTTTTAGTTATGCCAACGTAAGCACCATTAATTGGAGACTTAAAAGCATCTAGAGTGATTGTACCCTTGGAAGGATGCTTAACGTCTTTGACTGTTTCAACCTAAAAGTTATTTTAACAATATTTAGGTTCAGGATTGTCGTGACCAGGAACTATCAGGTTCAGACTTACTGTCACTTTCAAGAACTCCTGAGAAATTTGAGTTCCTAAAACGAAAGCGACCAAACCTTCTTTGTTTGATTGACCGCGTGACTCTTTAACCGGTACCGGTACCACGGTATTGTTATGGTCCACTACCGTGATTTGAACTTCCACGTTACTGGCGGGTTTGCCATGTACATGGGTGATTTGCGCCTAGCGGTATTATCGGTTTTAGGGAATATGCAATAATTGCTGTTCCTGTCTTAATGACTTACTTGAACAACCGTATCGATACCAGGTCTAAAATCGGACAAAGACTTCTGGAAACTTATGATATATGGGGTTGTGGAGAAGATGGTTTCGTCCGACGTTCCATTCTCTTTCGCTCCCGAAGAAAATTCGTAAACGCTGGCTTCGACCAAGAGTCTAGCTCCACTGATACCGGGAAACCAACCAATCTTCTCGTTTGTTCTAATCTCCGAAGTATTGACGAGGCAAGTAGCTATACCTTCGAAGAGCTACGAGATTTGAATGAATATAAATCAATTCATGAGAAATCAGAGAAACCAAAAATACACGTTACCTTTTTTGGTCCAATTGTGCCGAAAAGTACAGTATGTCCAGATTGCAATTTCACATTCAGTTTGAAAACGGCATGTCCTTGGACATTTTTACCGTAGACGTATTTAGCCGTGGCCAAAACTTCGAACAGTTCAGTGTCGTTGAATATGACATCAGGACCCTTGACTTCCACTTGGAACGTCGGTAAAACTGCGTAGATGCCATGTTAGAGAGAACTAACTTTGGCCCTATATGTAACGAGACTGTTCTACCATATTTCTGTACTTCGAACTGGACGGTCGAGTTAAGTTTGACCTTGAGTCCGTATAGAACTGTGACTGACCATTCGCCCAATAAAGAATATCCGGGGATTTTGAAAGCGTAATTGTACATTCCGTGCGAACGCTTTATATTGTTACTGTGTTGAGAGTCCACAATGGCCCCTTGCGGGTTCTAATATGCGATATTAAATACTTTAATTTGACTTGATAAATAATTTATTTAACCGTTACCGTGATTTGAAGAGTGAATGGCTCTGTATCCACCAACATATCCTCGTTAAGTCTGATCAGTCTTATTTTAACTTAAGTTTGATAATCATAAGATGTTAAGAATAATTATTTAATTTACGTTTGTGTTATCAACCTTCTTGTTTTGGTGTGTAAATGGGCCTATCCGTTTGTATAAACAAGTAACCAGAATGGAGGGTGACCAGAACTTTGGATTTTTTCAAACTTCCACCGGAATTGACCACCAAATACACGTAATGTTGATACAAAGGTCCCGTTTTGTTCAAATCCGGGAGGTTTTCGGGTTTGACCGTTGCAGTGAGGGTCTGGGGTGCATCTGGGCAGAGGAATTTTGACGTCAGAACGTTTTCCTCACAAAGAAACCCGTTACTCAAATCTACCATCGACAACCCTTATGGTCCTGGTGAAGAAAATGCTTTTCTTGCCAGGGTAATCGGAATCGGCCAAGCTAACAGTTACATTTTGAGCTTCAGAGTGAGAATAGACTGCGATGGTTTCCGCTGCGCCCAATCGAAAAGTGTTTGGTGCCACCACAAATGCATGCCTATAAAATTGATTGACCTTTTAGAAAAGATCTCGTTATCAACAAGGAACCATTTTGGGAAAAATAAATTTATGCATTCAACCAAATTTTATCAGCTTTAATTTTTGTTTCGGCTATCAGTAACTGACAAATAGTCTCAAAGACATTTTGTAACTAAATACTCTAAATGATGACAGACTACGTACTTCAAGGACGTGTAAATGTTCATGCAGAGGCTCCAATTTCAAAGCTTTAATAAGATTCGAACAGAACCTTTTCGTTGTCGATTGAACTCAGTAACAAAAGACAGGGGACTGGCGTAGTTTTAAGTATAGAATATACATAAGAGTTTGTCATGAGGTTTTCACATTTGTTAACTAGAGGTATTAGTAGAGCGACTAAGTGAAACGTCACCGGGCCTCGTGGTTTTCAGCGAAATGAATAGAAACCCACGAATACAGGCATTACAAAACTACGCTATGCAATTTAACGGTAGCCTAGAGTGTCTTAAAGTGGAAAATAATCATACTTGAATCGCGTCAGGGGATTTAGCCAAGCCCTATTTGCTATGCCCCTTCAGTAGATTTTCGAATCTTTCTCTAACACACTCTCAATAAATAGAGAATACAAATTTGAGAAATCAAATGTTTGTTCAACTTCCTCGTATTTGTAGTCTCAAATATTATCAAGTTCGAATTCATTTAAACAATTAACCCTTTCATTAATATTACAGGGCTTCAAAACAATTCAAGTACTTACTGCGACTGCACTCGGTCAGTCAGTCCTAACAAAACGACCAAGACACCAACCAAAGGCCATAGAGACCTGACAGGGACTACCATATTTTTCCCTGCAACGAGAATAACTTCGCGCGACAATCGAAAGAGATTCCAGCTATAATTATCTTTCTTGGAACCCAACAACTCTTTGACGGTCCCAATACGTTGACCATGTAACTCCAACTGAAATGAATGTACCTCAATCCAAGAAGTTTTCAAATCTTCAATTTCATCTTGAAATTGGATACCACTCAAAGTGGGCTGTAATATCACTCGCTATGCTAAAAACACTTTTAATCTAATCGGAGTATTCAATGGTCCCACACACTTTTTGGCTAGTTCCCTGTTCCTTTTCCAAGAAGTGTGTGAGGTCTTATTCGCATTTGAAACTAGTATCTACCATATGATTAAATGTTTGTTAAGTGGACGACGAATAAGGTTACTCAATTTGTCTGTGCCGAATGATATACGTAGGTCTAAAGCGAATATTTAGTGTCTTAGTTCCGGGGTCATCAGTAAATTTTGGAAACTTTACTGTCCTGATTAATTTCAACCAATGAAAAGTTGAAATTAAAAACCGTTATTTTTGGTTGAAAATTGATAAGCCTTGTAAATATCATGTTTCAAGGTTAGTGGATAATTTTAAATTTTTTAAAGAGTGTTACAATATTTGCTAGTATATACAATAATTTTTAGTTTTGTAATTGAAACGTTGTTGTTGTACGGTTAAGCAGAATTTCAAAAATATTTATAATAATTATAGATATTTTTTCATGAAAATATAAGATTTTATAGGACGTTTTTCCAGAATTACAGGATTATATAGGACACTAAAATATTAATTATAAAATTTTTTTTAAGAACCAGTACTGCGAAAAAAATTATTTGCGGCCATTATTGATCTAGCAAACTACAACTAATATATGCCCTATTAGCTGTCCACACGCTAAGCTCATCATGGTGGTGGGAACTGAGCGTTTAGTTCTCAGAACCATAATATCCCTAGGCCTTTTTGATTAGTTAAGCTGCAATAATAGGGAAACCATACCCATTTTACGTAACTTGTTTAGACCCGAGTCCTGGTTTAACAGATATGTTGCTTAAAATTCGCGCAAATTTCAAAATTATAGGATTTTTGATGAGTTTCGCCCAAAATATTGGATTTTTGATGAGTTTCGCCCAAAATATTGGATTTTTGATGAGTTTCGCCCAAAATATAGGATTTTATAGGATAGTTTTAAAAATATAGGATTTTATAGGAATTATAGAACCTAAGTTAAGCTACAATAATAGGGAAACCATACCCATTTTACGTAACTTGTTTAGACCAGAGTCCTGGTTTAACAGATGTGTTGCTTAAAATTCACGCAAATTCAAAATTATAGGATTTTTGATGAGTTTCGCCCAAAATATAGGATTATATAGGATAGTTTTAAAAATTTAGGATTTTATAGGAATTATAGGACCTCTGGGGGGTAGTAAGGTTAAGCATAGGATTAAAGAAGCATATTTTAGCATCATTTTCTCAAAGTAATTAAAAGACTGGAAGGATATCGAGGGGTAAATGAGTTCAATATTTTTTTCTGTTTAATGGACGACGACGTAGCAGCAAGCTCTAATCTCTTTAATTTTTGTCAAACAGACAGGACCTAGTACAGGGCTACGATAAAGCCTATGAAAGCTTCAATACATACCTCGGAATTCATCAACTGGACTCCTCTTATGTTCGGGTAAGGAACCTGAAACCTAAGAATTTCTAGAACGACAATTAACTAATATTTAGCAATTTATTTCTTTGAGCAGGAAAGTTCACCGGGGACTCATTTATATTAATATTTGGGTGAATCGGACTGAGGATTGCCGGATGCGTCGAAGCTGCTTAGTACAAAAAAGAACAAACAGAACCCAGGAAACGTTAGATTTGTCATGTCGAGTTGACCGTATCAACGTCTTAAGATTTAGAAGTATAAAGTTTTAACCCTTGTTATTTATAGAAAAGGAAGCAACTTGGGGGTAGAATTATCTTGTAAACTTGTATATAAAATTAATCTAGTTCTTTTCTTTCACCGTATAGGTATCCTGATGGTGAGATTTCTACAAAATTCACGTCGCGAAACTAATCCATGCACGCTTCTTGATTTTCGAACTTTCGCTCAACCTTGCTGAAGACCTCACTCTGTCGCCTTTTCTCGATCTTATCAATTTTAGTTATACTTCTTATCTGAACGTCGATCCAAGTTCGAATTAAGGTTGTTTTATCAATGAAGTACTTGTATCTGCGTCATAATTACCTCGTCAGTACGAATCACTGTAAATTAGGGTCATTATTGTGGCTTACTTTTTTTCTCCGTCGACTTCAATGGGTTCAGAGTCGCGTCCCATGATGTAGTAAATTGTGTTGACGCTCAAAACTGAAGCGGGACAATTACCTCTGGCAAGGAATTCCCTTTCGTCATTTTCAACCTCTTCTTTCTTTTCACGTCCTTTTAATAAAGGCGAAGCTTAATTTTTGAGCCCAATTTTATACTCCCTAACCTTAAACTGACCTTCTTTCAAAACCTTGACCACATACATTTTATATTGAATGTATCCCGACATTTTCTCATCGATCGACAGTACTTTAACCTTCCAAACTAGAAAAAGGGTCATTGTTTAAATCATTTGTTTAGCTAACCCAGTAGTTAAAAATCTTACAGTAATCCCTTTTGCTGCAAGCCCATTCAGTCAACAATGTTCTAGAAGCTTGTATGCTTAATGTAGAATTGAATACTTCCTTAAACGGTTTCTCGGGTGGACAACCGCCTAATAGAACATTTTTAAGGTTATTACTCCTCTAAGATTTACTCTTCGTGAAAAATTCAGTATCGTTACCTTCTGCGCATTTGCAAACTTTATTGACAACTTTCTTTCCAGGGGGAACTTCTTCGTCGAAACATATTTTTCCCAAAACGGGTCCCGTAGTTTGGGAGCGGTAAAACTGGCTGCAAACAATTTGTTCTACGATAAATAAAAGTATAAACTTATTAGAACTAATTCAACATTTAAAATAATTTTCTTATATGTATTGGAGGAAGTTGGACTGGTTTATTTGCGCAATCACATTTTATTAATTTCATGATTTGACCGAACTGCGTGGCTAGATTGAGTTTCTCAAGGTTGGGTTCGAAAATCCCTAGCCATTAAGCCTACAAAGAACATCCTATTCCAGACCCGCAACACTTTAGAATTATGAATAACCCCAATTAAATATTGATTTCTTGAAATCAAACTTAGAAAAAATTATTTCTAAAACATTATTCAGAAACGGGTGTGTTTGTTAGTGTTTACGTATACTGAGAAAAATTTTCCTTGTTTTAGAAAAAAACCCGGGCAACGCCGGTTAGCTTTAGGTAGAACTTACTTGGCTCGTAATAATCGTATACTCGAACTAATCCGGATTCGAGGTTGTTAGCTACGAATTCTCTTTGAATTCGGAATGAGAAACAGATTGTGGCGTTCGAATTGATCTGAAAAGCGAATGATTATTTTCATAATAGACTACAGACTTAGGACATGTTGTTATATAGATTCATGGTATTACTCACCTTTTCAAGATAGAAGATCAAGTGTCGTCCATTTACTTCGAAATTGTCAATGGTTTGCGACTTATCACTCTTTAAGTTCTCCAAATCTTCCTGGATTGGTTTGAAGCCAGTTAGCATTCCAACGTCAACTATGGCCATATTGGTGACCCCGTTACCTAAATACCTGTAAAATTATGTGAAACCAAATTGAACACGACTTTAATTATTATACCTGGTACAAATCGTTAAGTTGAGACGCAATGCATTTGAGTTTTGGACTGCAAATATATTAATAGTGTCATTACTGCAATCAGAAAAAGTATTCGCTTAAAGTGTAACCGCTATACTTACCATTCGGTGCGAATTGATTACGGTTGGAGGTTGACTTTCCCGAATGTTGAGTGTCTAAAAATATAACATTTTAAAAATGATTATTCGAAAGTGCGTGGCACCATCGCAAAACGTACCATTCTTCTCGACGCCCAGTTCCTCTTCTAATTCACGGGGAACACCATCAACAACGGACTTTGGCTTCTTATCTTCTTCGTCAATAACGGGAATCTCATCCGCTTTGACATTATTGAAAGCTTCGCTGACAGTGACATTAATGTCAAACTAGATATTTTAGGACGAAGCTAGTTAAAAAAAATGGTGGAAAATCATTTCAAATCCAACATGTACCTTGCAAATGGTGTCTGGAGAATTGGCAATATTAAAACCTAATCGGATACCGATAACCCCAGAGCCAGTCCCTTCCGCGTCAACAATCAAATTCCCTTTAACTTTGGGCAGCTAAATGGAACTCGGAAATGGAATGAGTCAGTTTGTTGCACCGAAGAATTCTAGGTCCTTGTAGATATGATCTAACACCCTTCCGTAATTTTAAATGAAAAATTCACAGATTATACTATGAACTCACCTTGACTTCTCGTTTAACTCTAGCGTTTCCGGGTTCAAAACTCCATGTATGTTTGAAATTAGGGTCAGAGTTATAGGTAATATTCATGACGAGGGATATGTCGGGTTCCCTAGACAAAATGGCGTACTCGGCCAGAGCTTCAATAGCAACAACGGTGTCTTGCGTGGACACGAATCCACCGCCACTTCCTCTCTTGGAATTCAACCAATTGACTATGGAAATTGATTTTTCCATGTCTTTGTACAATAACTGAGTCAGTAAGGCGTAGCTGGTCGCTTCGATCGAATTGGCTGATTTCCCATCTCCCCAGTAGCGCGTGTTCGAAGCTGAGTAGTTAAAGATAAATTTTCAAGTACAACGAATAAACATTGTATTATCATGGCATACCTGGATCAAATGACTCCATTTGTAGAAGTTTTTTATTGACTTCGATAGCGGATTCGGGATCGTAAAGAGCCAAGGCATAAGTCATCAAAGCCATTGGGTAAGGATCGCCGATTCCCGGTACTTTGGCGCGTAAATAGTTGGCTGCCTTTTCTTTAGTCCCTTGAAAGCTCTACGGGAATACCGAAAGTGTGTGAGGAAGATATTTTAAGACCCACTACTGCACTTACCGTTTTGTTACACTGTTGGAAAGATATAAGGGAGAAAGCTGTCCGAGTAATGTCGTCATCAACTCCACCTCTCATTTCCTGGTGATAAAGGCGGTAATTCTCCACGAAGGTTCCGTCTGGTTTCTGTTTAGTCACTAACCAATTCAGAGCGCCAGGTATTACATTTTCGTCGATGAACACGTACTTCCTCGCTTGGCAAAACACTCGGGCGACGAAAGCGGTCAACCTTAAGCAGAAATTAGCTCACAAACGGACTTCTGAAGAATAGATTGAGGCTTAAGTTATCTTACCATGTGCTGGATGGGTCGCGCGTCCAAACTGCGAACGAACCATCGGACTTTCGGAAAGTTAATTCGTTTCGGTATCCTAAAAGGGTTTTGTTTTAAAGTTTGATGAAATATTTGCGATTTGCAACAGTTTACCAAAGCGAACAAATTCGTAGGCTTTCTCTTCTTGAGTAGAGTTGAGTTTTCCAGTGACTTTCAAGTAATGTAAAGTGTATAATGTGGGTGCCATTTTCATCATAGTTTGTTCGCCACAACCCGTAGGCTGTTGTAAAAATTTATCAGGGTCGTTCAGACTGGTTTCAATCGAAGGACCGAATTTGTCACCTGAAAATGACATTATTATTACTTATTTTCCCAGCCATGGTACTATATCCGAACCGTAGGCTTCAACGATGGCGTATTCGGTTCCAGGAACAAAATATTCGTCTTCCGGAGTTAGTTTGACAATTGAAACTTGTTTCTTGTTTTTGATATCAAATTTTTTATCTATATTTTTACTATCTAAATCCCTTTTGGTCCGTTTTTCCGTGTTTGCTGGATCAACGGCGAAAGTGATGAATTTCTCCTTGGGCACGCCTTCTGGCTGAGAGTATCATGGTTTACCGCTCATTTAAATCAAATCGAAGGATTTAACTGACTTACAATGACACTCAGCGTCTTAACAACCGTATCAGATCCTTCGCTGGACATGGCTGAAAACGTAATAGAGAAATCTTTGGCGACGAGTGGGATCATTTGAAAGGCAACTGTCTCGGAGCTATTGGAGCTGACGCTGATCTTTCTTTTGGGTCCTCTTTGTCCTGGCTCAGCATCGGAACAAAGACCTTCGACTCCGTACATGTATACTAACAGCTATAAAGTTAAAGATAAATGTCTAATTACTGATTACCGGATTCGTGGACCAAATATCCCTTACCTTTAAATCTTTTGGTGCGTAATTGAAAATCGTCACGGGTATCTCAATTTGCTCATTCTTAACAACGTTGTATGGAATCTTGACGTCTATAAATACCTTACGGAAAGCTACAATGTTCTTAGGATCGGCAACGCACATGCCACCTCCGGAACCCGAAAGTCCAACCGCTTGTACAACCCAGGTTGTGATACTGTCTAAAAGCGTCCTATTTAGTTCCATGATGCCGTCTGGTCCGATTACACCACTGTTCCATAACCAAGTCTCTTTAAACTCTTTCCTGACGTCTTTTTCAAACTCTTTCAGGTCTTCGTCATCGAGAAACCCTTGCAAAGCATCGGTTTCGGGCTGGTCAATCGATCGCCCCATATTAAACTCTGCAACAAAGGAATGCATGGATATTATTTTTATAAACGGAGTAAAGTCTCGATGCAATCGAGAACTAATTTCTGACCAGGTGCCAACTTGCTCTGTATCGCTTCGCAGCACTTGAAGTAGATGCTGGCGCAACCTTCCTTGTCTTCGAAATCAGACTCTTCAAATCGACGGATAATTTCAGCTCTTACTTCACACGTTCTGCAATTAGCCACGTTCTGTTAATACGGGAAGCCTTCATATGAGCAGTTCCCTTATGAGCGGATTTCATAATAGCGGTTTTCATAACAACAGTTCTCTTATGAGCGGATTTCATAATAGCGGTTTTCATAACAACAGTTCTCTAACTAGCGGTTCCCGAAATGGCAGTTTACCCATTACAGCAATTACCGATACAGCGGTTCTCGTAAACGCGGCGTACCGTTACAGCAGTTCTCTAAAGAGCGGAAAAACAGATATGCGAAAAACCATAGTTGTTTATTATGGTGTAAGCTGGCCCAGCTGGGTTATATGAACTCAAAAAGAACTAGGTCAGATATGGATAATTTGGTTAGGTTTAAGTTGATTATTTCAACTAAATAGTATTAGGTCAGGTTAGGTATTTTTCGTTTGGTTAGACTTAGGTTAGTAATATTTTGGAATTGCTGTAACAATGTTACGCCTTTTCCAAAAAAATTACTGTTTACAATTATCTACTTCTGAAATAAAATAACCTTTATCGAATTATAATATGCCTTTTCCAAAAAAAAAATACTGTTTACAATTATCTACTTCCGAAATAAAATAACCTTTCTCGAATTATAATATGCCTTTTCCAAAAAATTACTGTTAACAATTATCTACTTCTGAAATAAAATAACCTTTCTCGAATTATAATATGCCTTCTCCAAAAAATTACTGTTTACAATTATCTACTTTCGAAATAAAATAACCTTTCCCGAATTATTTTTCTATCCTGGTACGAGAATTGTAAACTGATACAGCCTGAAGAACAGTACAATATTTAAGTGTACTTCAAAAACACGATCCGTTAGTAGGTCATATTCCTGATTAAATGATCACGGAAAAGGTAGTATTTGAAACCAACGAATATAACTGTATTGTAAAGACAAGCTCGAAATTCAAGACAAACACTGCTATTTCCCAAAATAGCAGCCGCTATTTCTAAAACAGCAGTTTTGAAAAATTCCGCTGTTTTTTTTGGAATCGCGGTTGCTATTTCGAGAACTGCTCTACAGGGAACTGCTCATATGAGGTACACCCGTTAATACAGCTTCTTGATACGTCCGACTGTTTCGACTCACCTTTTGTGCTTATCAGGTAACTTTCCCAACTTGCAACACTTTTCATTCCCTTGTCCATGTTCATGAGCTAAAAGAGGCAATGCACAAATCTTAGAATCGTAAAAACAAGAGGGTAACAACATTTATTAACATATTTCTTCGCTGATTTCTCTCTTCTTCAACTTCCTTTCAAGACAACCTGGTTGAGACAATTATTAATTTCCTTTCGTCAGCATTAACTTTTAAAAACCATTACTTTTCCTTTCGGTGGTCAAAGTCACGGTATCGGCAATGATTATTACTCCAGCGTTGGTCAGGACAGCGGCGGAGTCCAAGCCTCCACCTGGACCGCATCCAAGATCGTGTTTATCCATTTCGTTAAACATCTACAATGACAAACGTTCAATGAAACTAAAGATGAAAGAAAACTCAAGCCCTACCTTATCTCCGGTCAGTTTATCTTTGTTTCTTAAAGCGTAAACGGCGGTGTCCACGGCCAGAATTCCCACCATCGTGCCAGGTTTCCCTTTTACTTTCAAATTTACAACCTGTCCCGGTTCGCTATCGCTGTTTGCTTCCAAACTTATCTATCAAGGAAAGGAAAAAAATGGATTCCTCCGCAACTCCAGTCTTATGGTTGACCATTACCAAACTGTCCGGGTGGCACACTTTCTCGACCATGAACTTAAAAGAATCTGTGAAGAGTTGTTTTTCGTAAACAGTGAAGATCAGGACACGGGCACTGGGAACCATATCGGCCGTCACTTTGAAACTAAAACTTCTCTGGATACTTTTATGTAAGATGCTACCGGAAGTCAATATTTTGCCTTTAGACACGACCAAGTAGGAAATATTCTGGGTCATGCTTGAAGGATGCGTGTAGATAGAGCGAGTAAACGTTTCTCCAACCTAAAAATACAACGGGTCAAGAGCATTTAGTGACAAAACTCCTTAACAAACAAAACGAAAAATGTTTTTGAGATACAGAACGTTTCTTGACAGAAATTCATAAAGTAGTACAGACATGAAAATCAACTTTTTTTGTGACAACTCTAGTTTCAAATTCTACGGAAAAGTTATGTACGCACCATTTCACGCATTTTAACATTTTTAGAATAAATTTATTATTGCGGCCCTCTTTCTTGAAACAACTGGAAGAACAATTGCATACCTGGTACATTAGTTTATTAGTTTTAGTTATGCCAACGTAAGCGCCAATAATAGGAGATTTAAAAGGATAGAGAATGATTGTTCCCTTGGAAGGATGCTTAACATCTTTGACTGTTTCAACCTAAAAGTTACATTAACAATATTTAGGTTCAGGAGTGTCGTGACCAGGAACTATCAAGTTCAGACTTACTGTCACTTTCAAGAACTCCTGAGAAATTTGAGTTCCTAAAACGAAAGCCACCAAACCTTCTTTGTTTGATTGACCACGTGACTCTTCAACCGGTACCGGTACCACGGTATTGTTATGGTCCACTACCGTGATTTGAACTTCCACGTTATTGGCGGGTTTGCCATGTACATGGGTGATTTGCGCCTAGCGGTATTATAGGTTTTAGGGAACATGCAATAATTGCGGTTCCTGTCTTAATGGCTTACTTGAACAACCGCATCAATCCCAGGTCTAAAATCGGACAAAGACTTCTGGAAACTTATGATATATGGGGTTGTGGAGAAGATGGTTTCGTCCGAAGTTCCATTCTCTTTCGCTCCCGAAGAAAATTCGTAAACGCTGGCTTCGACCAAGAGTCTAGCTCCACTGATACCGGGAAACCAACCAATCTTCTCGTTTGTTCTAATCTCCGAAGTATTGACGCGGCAAGCAGCTATACCTTCGAAGAGCTACGAGATTTGAATGAATATAAATCAATTCATGAGAAATCAGAGAAACCAAAAAATACACGTTACTTTTTTTGGTCCAATTGTGGCGAAATGTAAAGTATGTCCAGATTGCAATTTCACCTTCAGTTTGAAAATGGCATGTCCTTGGACATTTTTACCGTAGACGTATTTAGCTGTGGAAGAAACTTCGAACAGTTCAGTGTCGTTGAATATGACATCAGGACCCTTGACTTCCACTTGGAACGTCGGTAAAACTGCGTAGATGCCATGTTAGAGAGAACTAACTTTGGCCCTATATGTAACGAGACTGTCCTACCATATTTCTGTACTTCGAACTGGACGGTCGAGTTAAGTTTGACCTTGAGTCCGTATAGAACTGTAACTGACCATTCGCCCAATAAAGAATATCCGGGGATTTTGAAAGCGTAATTGTACATTCCGTGCGAACGCTTTATATTGTTACTGTGTTGCGAGTCCACAATGGCCCCTTGCGGGTTCTAAAGCGCAATATTAAATTCTTTAATTTGACTTGATAAATAAATTGATTTAACCGTTACCCTGATTTGAAGAGTGAATGGCTCTGTATCCACCAACATATCCTCATTAAGTCTAATCAGTCTTATTTTAACTGAAATTGTATATAAATAAGATGTTAAACCTAACTCTCCTCTTTTGCTTTTAGTTTGTCAACCTTCTTGTTTTGGTGTGTAAATGGGCCTATCCGTTTGTATAAACAAGTAACCAGAGTGGAGGGTGACCAAAACCTTGGATTTTTTCAAACTTCCACTGGAATTGACCATCAAATACAAATAATGGTGGTCCAAAGGTCCCGTTATGTTCAAATCTGGGATGTGTTCGGGTTTGACCGTTACAGTGAGTTTCAGGGGTGCATCTGGACAGAGGAATTTTGACGTCAGAACTTTAGCTTCACAAAAGAAACATGTCGTTCGCGACCTACCATTGACAACCCTAATACTCTGAGTGAAGAAAGTGTTTTTCATTCCAGGGTAATCGGCTAAGCTAATGTTCACATCTTGAGTTCCTGAGTGAGAATAGACTGCGATGGTTTCCTTTGCACCCAATCGAAAAGTGTTTGGTGCCACCACAAATGCATTCCTACAAAAATTGATTGACCTTTAAGAAAAGATCTCGTTATCAACAAGGAACCATTTTGGGAAAAATAAATTTATGCATTCAACCAAATTTTATCAGCTTTAATTTTTGTTTTGGTTATCAGTAACTGACAAATAGTCTCGTAGAAGTCTTGTAACTGAATACTCTAAATGATGAAGAGCGTTGTCGCGAAGTACAGACTACGTACTTCAAGGACGTGTAGATGTCCATGCAGAGGTTCCAATTTCAAAGCTTTAAAAAGATTCGAACAGAACCTTTTCGTTGTCGATTGAACTCAGTAACAAAAGACAGGGGACTGGCGTAGTTTTAAGTATCGAATATACATAAGAGTTTGTCATGAGTTTTTAATATTCGTTAGTGGGATTAGTAGAGTGACGAAGTGAAACGTCACCGGGCCTCGTGGTTTACAGAGAAATGAACAGAAACCCACGAATATAGGCATTGCAACACTACGCTACGCAATTTAACGGTAGCCTAGAGTGTCTTAAATAGTTTTCCTCGTTGAAAATAATCATACTTGAATGGCGTCAGGGGATTTAGCCAAGCCCTATTTGCTAAGCCCCTTCAGTAGATTTTCGAATCTTTCTCTAACACACTCTCAACAAATAAAGAATACGAAACTTACAGAACATAAACTTTCGAAAAAATGTGTGTAACTTCCTCGTGGTTGTAGCTCGCATAAGTTAGAACTCATTTTAACAACTAACCCTTTCATTAACATTACTGGGCTTCAAAACAATTCAAGTACTTACTGCGATTGCACTCGGTCAGTCAGTCCTAACAAAACGACCAGGACACCAACCAAAGGCCATAGAGACCTGACAGGGACTACCATCTTTTTCCCTGCAACGATAATAACTTCGCGCGACAATCGAAACAGATTCCCGCTATAATTATCTTTCTTGGGACCCAACAACTCTTTGACGGTCCCAATACGTTGACCATGTAACTCCAACTGAAATGAATTTACCTCAATCCAAGAAGTTTTCAAATCTTCTATTTCATCTTGAAATTGGATACCACGCAAAGTGGGCTGTAATATCACTCGCTATGCTAAAAACACTTATAATCTAATCGGATCACTCAGTGGTCTACAAGATTTATTTTTTTGGCTAGTTCCTCTTTCCTTTTCCAAGAAGAGTGTGAGGTCTTATTCGCATTTGAATCTAGTATCTACAATGTTTGTTAAATGGACGACGAATAAGGGTGCCCATGATTGGATGGAAAGGTTACGCAATTCTTCTCTGCCGAATGATATCCGTAGGCCTAAATTCAATATTTAGTGTCTTAGTTCCGGGGTCCTTAGAGAAATTTGGAAACTTTACTGTCCTGATTAATTTTAGTCAATAAAAAGTTCAAATTCAAAACCGTTAATTTTTTTTCTTTTTAAATTGATAAGCCTAGTAAATATCACGTTTCAAGGTTAGTAATTAGTAGATAATTTGAAAAAAACTTTTAAATAGTGTTACAATATTTGTTAGTATTTACATCAAATGTTAGTACAAAAATATATTAATTATCTACGATTAGCGCGATAATAGCCATAAGCAAACATGCCGGCTACGCCAATTGCGAGTCCAACGAGAAATAGAAAAAATCCAACCCCTCCAACAGTGGCTAAAAATAAGCAAGAATAACATGAACCACATTCATTATACAATAATCCAACGTTATGAGCAGTATCCATTCCCGCAAATAACACGACTTTTTCTTCGTTGAACTATACTGCTGGCATTTTCTACTGTAATCACAACCCAATCATAAACTCATAAGTTTGGGTCGAAAGGATATTTGCTACGTTAACGCCTCCTTTGAAGCAGGGAGAAGTAGGTGAGGTGAACTAGTATTCTACACCGCAAGCCTAAACTCCCACAGTGAGACAAAGGGATCGAAGGTTGGTTAATTTACGCGCCGAGGGACATCTGGTGATGGATTTGCCAGAAACAAAAACCATGGTGGCCTATTGTGATCACTATCTCTACCCGTAACAAGACGAAAAAGAAGGAAAACTACAGTAGGTTATGCCTACATTATTTCTCTTGTTATTGGAGGAGAAACGCTGATGGTGCAACGGTTTCATTAAAATCGTGCACAGGCAATGCCTACACTACCTTGGACCCATACTTACGGAGATTATTATACGGTTGATATAATCTATAGATACTTACATTTCTTATAACCTTGGTTTGCGCTCGCGCTTGGAGCGGCCGCTCGTACTATATTAAAAAAAATTAGATTTAATTAATATTAATTACCTCGAATGGTAAAATTAATTAGAAAGGAGTGAAGTCGAACCACTCTTTCGTAATTAATCGCGAAAGGGATTGTACTATCATGGTTCGTTGATTTGACAACGGTTTAAAACACAACTCGCGATGAACGCTAAGCTACAAGGGCCTCGGCACGTACATTCGAGCCTTCTCAGGCGATAGAAGTGTCGTCTTCGTACCAGATCTCTCGTAAATCTTGCAAAGTGGCGCGTCCTTCTTTTGTAAACCACCCTTTGTCTTGCTGAAAAGTCGACAAGTACTTCCTTGAAGGGTTATTGGCAAAGTGGTGCACGATTCGAACGTCTGACAATTCAATCTGGCATTTTCCAGGCAGTACTTGGCGCATTGTTCGGGGTTAACGTCATCGATTTGAACCGAGACTTCCGTTTCGACGATTCCCTTCCCCAACTCGGATTTAAAATCGTAGACCAGTTTCTCTGAAAAAAACATTGTAACGAAGGTGAAAGTCTGCGAGGATTATACGCTTTCCATCTTAAATTCCTACTCGAATAATGTCCACATTCCGCGTTGTCGGTGTTGACCTTGGATTCGTCACTCCCGAGACTTAGAAAATGAGTGGTGTGTAAAAGACACGTTGCTTTCCCGGATCCACCCGCGCAGAAATCGAAGGACTGACAGTTGAAACCAGTTTCTTGAACGCAAGCCTTGGCGCACGCGTCGCTGGTTCCGAGTTCCATGACTTTCTTGGCAGTTTGAGCCAAAACCAAGCCGGGGTACGCTTCGAACTTATCACTGTACGCTTCTGTTGTTCAAAATTATACGAAGTATCAAAGACCCAGACTTCCCTTAGTAAGACGGCAACCTTACTTGACATTATTTCGCATTGCCAATCCTCTTTCATGAACTCATCCTTGATCTCTTCTCCGTGTAAAGTACTTAAAGAGCAATCTGAAGTGGCTTGGCAGAAAGAAAGGGACTCGCACTCTGGGTTGTTGAGGCAAGCGCGACGGCAGGTTGCGAAACTCTGTGTACCCAATGGCTTCACTACGTCCTTTTTGGTCTCATCGAGTCTTCTTCCAAAGATCCCGGTTTTAAGTCTATCATTTATGTCTTCTGCATTGATTAAAAATTGCAATATTTGTGGTTGTGATTAATTTTGATTAAAATTTCTTTAAGTTAAACTAACCGTCATTTCGTTTTTCTCCATTAAGGCCAAATGCCACTTCTTCCTTAAATCCAGTCGCCAAGAATTCCTGCGAAGTGGTTTACAAATTTAAGACTCTGTCTCAATAAATATGCTATAAGAGTTCTTACCATGACCTTTTCATTTGGTTTGGGCAACATAAATACTATAGAGCCCATTTCTACGGATCCCGCGATATTGGTGGTAATTTCATCCATAGTAAGTAAAGCGGTATCGTACTTGTCATCTAAGGTGAATAGCGTGTAACGATTAAGAATTTAAGACAAGGGAACATTGCGTCAAACTTACGCATAAACATTTCGCATCGGTTGTCATCTTGAATTCCATCTGTACCGGGATCATCCGTGGATAAAGTGCAAAGAGCACCGCAATACGAGAAAAATACGCAACTTGGTTTTTCCAGGCAAGCCTTGGCGCATCCTTCTTGGGTGGTCAAACCAATCATGTCATTCGGTTCCTTAGTAATTCGGGATTTTCCCTGAGTTTGAAAGTCGACTGCGGAAAAGATGATTGGTTTTTAGACATTTTTCAGAGTTACGCGAGTGACTGAAACTTACGCATGAAATCGGGTCGTTCTAAAAGTAAGGCGGTGACGTAAATGTTGTCCATATCAACGTCAACCATAACCTTGGGTACCCTAAGGGGTGAACCAACCAATGGTACTTGCAATAGGTTCAAAAAGTTGTCTTCGATGAAAGGTATAAAGGGAATGACATCGTCCGGTTTATTGTCTCGCACTAGACGCACGAAGTCATAGTTAATTTAAACGAATTAAGAATAAAGATAAGCTGCGGTTTCTTACTGGGGAAAATTAACTGGAACCATCTGGATTGGTCATCATCCTTGAAACAAGTCGTGACGTCAAAATATTCCGCTTTCTTGGTGACCGTTGAAGTGAATGCGTAAATGTTGAAGACAACAATTCCGACAAACTGAGATATAAAATAATTTAGACTGGGACGGTGGGGGTGGTTTGAAGAGGGGTTTAAATACGTTACACCTTTTGAGCGATGTTAAAATTGGAATAAACGATCTTAATGGGAGCATTCTTTTCGGAAAATTCAGTGTTCAAAATGGTGTCGTCCTGAACGTAACCAAGGAATGACTTGTAATTTTGTCACAAAATGGCGCGAAGACGAGAGAAATTAACTTACAGCCAAATGGTATCTGGTAATGATGATGTCATCGAAGTCATCTTCCGATTCTTCTTTCAAATGTTTTTCGAATACTGATACCGGTATCCCTCGTTCGGTGTCCTTGAGGGTTAGGCGAGTTATTTAGATGTATTTCAAGATTAAAACGTTTTTGGGAGACTTACGTCTCCGAGGTAATGGTACTGATTGGCTGTTATTTTATCTCTAACAAAAAGATCGGCTGATAAAAGGTCCAAAACTTGTCCATCGGGTAACTTCAGTTGCGGTTTGTATCCGTCGTTTCCTACTTCTCCTTCGTCGACGTTCAGGACGGAGCAAGCTTCGTACGATTCATCGATTTCGTATCTATATTCTGTGGAAACAATAGGCTAAGATTTCCGAAGATAACGTTTGTGCTATTGTCAAAACCTAATCAAGAAAAAACACGAACCATTCTGGATGTCATAGATAACTTTCAACTCGTCACCAGGCTCGGCAATTTCGGCATCTTTGTGAGATTTCCAGGTGTTGGTTTCGAAAGCGAAATGTTTCGACTTGGCATCCATCGTTACCTTTAAGATGACAAGTTGTAAACGTTAGCCAATCGGTGTCCTTACGTTCTGAACAAGCAGACTTACCGAAAGTGTATTGACGTAACTGAAGTTACTATTCCCCCAAGGAGTGTAAACCACTTCGGCTTCCAAATGAAAGTCCTTGTTATCGTAATTGGGGACTTTTTTCTCGTCTCCCGCTCCGGCTAAACGAGTGCAACCAACCATTTTGGGGATCTGGATGGATTTAACTATGACGTCACTTTAAAGGGAACCAGTATTAACCTTTCTACCTTGAAAGTATTTCCAATATCGGGGACAAATGTCTGATAGTTAACAATGTCGTAAGTGTGCATAATATTTCCACCTTCCGCAGTTTGACCTTCGACAGTGATACGGGCTGGAACGTCCTTACCTACTATACCGAAACCGTTCTCGGTTGTAGGATCTGTAAGAATAATTAGGCTTAGAAATCTAAGCCTATTTCGTACTCGGTCTATTATTATACCAATGAAGAAGTAACGTATTGCTAATTTCCCGTCATTATCGCAAAGCCTATATACATTGGTCTTAATCCCGCGTACGGTTTGTCCAGTTTGGGTTTCTTGTCTCTACATACACGAAAAGAGAGCTAAAGTTCATGACCTTGAAGATATTTCGATAGCTTGATACTAACGGCTTTATTCTCGACTCCGTAACGAAGTAAGTTAGATGGACCAATAATAGGTTGCATGGTGTTAGGGTCATTCCATTTATAAAGATTAAACTGATCAAATGGTGTTTCGAAGCCCTTGTTCATGTCTTGCGTAGTGCACTCATTATCTACATTGTACAATAACAGTCATTTAGATCCGGTTGAATATTAGAGATAACCTAAATACCTTTCACTGTAAATATTTCGGCGGTTTCGTTCAAGTACAAGAACTTGGTGACCTTCCCTCCATTCAGAACATCGAGTCTTCCATTTCCCCATTCTTTATCATAGTATTCCGTGACGTACAAGGTCTTTTTCTAGAAATTATTTTGAACTTCAAATACTTATTTCTAAACATTTTCTAACACACACACACTTTTTCTTGTAAATTCGCTTCCACGGTCATGGTGTAAGAAAGATCAGTGATGTTAAGAATATAAGGCATATTTCCTATTAAAATAAATGGATTTAATATACAGGGTGTTCGCGGAGGGTGGTACCGTCTTTTTGAGTCAAAAATGAAAATTTTATGACATTTTGCCCCAACCCCAAACAAGTTATAACTATAGTAGGTTAGTGTTTTACGGATGACCCCTTTAATTTAAGTAAGAAACTGAACAGGCAATTCTAATTTAATTAAGGGGGTCATCCGTAAAACTTGTTTACGATGTTCCTTGGAGCAAAAATGTCATAGGAGTTACATTTTAGACTCAAAATTGACAAGAAGTGATATCTAGTTTATTAGGGAGAAGGTATAAATTCGATACATTTCCAGCTTTATCTTTATTCCAAACGTAGGTCCGGAGTTAATCCCCGCCTCTAAATTACAACCAGCATCTCATTATTTCTTGAAAACTCACGTCAGCGAGACGCGAATGACGAAAATTGCGTATTTTCCGAGGAGAGGCAAAATAGCCCGGCCTCCTTTTACGTCCCCCCCTTGTATTTTGAAAGGGGAACTGGGACTATGGCGCGCAAATACGTAGGCTTCTTATACCTTCTCCCCAATAAACTAGATACCACTTCTTGAAATTTATTTCCCATTTATTAATTAAACGTACCACTAAGTGAGGCAAAATTTTGACACTTTGTTTGAGCATCTACGACATTCGAAAGAAGTTGTAAAATTACGAAAACAGAGAAAACGAGAGAAATTAACCCTCTTAATTGTCCCATAATGTTTTCGTTTAGATTTAATTAATTATCCCTGTGAAATAAAGAAAAATAACAGCAGCTGAAATTAGATTTTAGTCGCGGTTAACTAAAACAAACAAACAAATAAATAAATAAATACCTTTTAAATTAATTGAACCTTTCTAGTAAATGAAGAACTTTGGCTTCCCGCACGATCGAACACCCAAGGTGGATTAAATAAAGGGGGCGAGTCAAATTCGGTACGACAAATAAAATTGTAATCACGTCTCTTATTGATAAGCTGATATATATCTTACATTATTATCCTTAGGCCTATTATTGTTATAGAACAAATAAGAACTATATAATATCGCGTACAGCTTTATCTAAGTTGGTTTCCAATACGCCCCTAAAAGTTATCAGTATGTGTATAACAATGGGGAAACCGTAGAAAGCGACTTTGGGTCTATTTATTATCTATAAAATAACTAATATCTCTATTATCAATAAATTTGATTGGAATTATGATTTAACACAGTTTCAAATATTCATGGGCGTTTTCTGAAATTCCACGAAACATTTTTTCCCAATACATTTGATTTGTAATTATTGGTGTACATATAAGCATGGATATGTATGTATAAAGGTATTACGGATTCCCAAGTAGAGCAAAAAGCAGGCAACCAAGCGTCGTAAGTAGCTAGGGGGGGGGGGGAACGAACTATAGCTCTCCGGAAAATCCTGATTCCTAAGTGGTCAGTTTGAAATTTTGCCCATGCGCAATGAGAGAAAAGACGAATTTCCCCCTACTCCCACTCACAAGTCATAATTTTTTTCTATGCTGAACGGGCGTCTAAGCGAAATGTCTCGTGGAAGGAAGATAAGAGATGGGAATCCATAATACACAGTATGCATACATATCCATATCCATGATAGGATCGCATTTGACCAAATTAATTCAATTTACACAGTTTATTTCAAAAGTATATCGTACAAATAGGTACGAAATAAATCACTTAAAAACGTGTAAGACCCTCTTGCCCCTGTATTTTTTGGGTCTATATAACGTACCTCGACCATTGTTAAGTTGGTCCACTTCAATACCCTTGAATTTATACTCCTAATCCAGTAAAAGTACGGATTAAAAATGTGAAACTGTTTAAACATAACGTTAAAATGGAACTAAATTACCACGAGCTGTTTAATAAAAGGAAATTATAGAGAAGGGACACAAGGAATTGTCATTTCGAATCTATGATACTCATAGATGTAGGAGGAGCTTAAGTATTGACGCCACGCGTCGTAAGCTTGCTAGAACATCCGCCCACGTCGATTGGTTTCATTCTTACACTTTTGGAAATTGGGGGAGGGGGAGATAAATTCCCGGTGTCGCCTCTATATTTTTCCTAATAATAACCGCGTGGTATTTAGATACCCATCTAACATAGCAAACTTGTTCTATAATTAATTTTCTTAATTAACCTTTTTAGAATCCGGGTCAATGATTGTAAATTGAAATTTATCATCATTAACTTGAGCTTTCAAACGATTGAACGCTTCGGACACCGATGGTTCCGTGTTTTTGTTCCCGTATCCTTAATTTGAAATAATTAGTGTCATATTTATTTTAAGTTTGATTAAACACTAGCTAAATACCTAATAAGCTCGGATTTTCAGTAAGAACCGCGGTGGCCCAAACATCCCCGTCTTCAAAATGGGTGATCTGACGTTAAGGTATGAATTGTTAGGCTTTAGCAGCTCTGAAAATGTTTCACTAAATAACGAACCTGCATTTTGTTGAGACGTATGATAGACACACCTGCAGCTCCCAACAGTTCCCCGTGAAGTCCTTCTTGGAATAAAGTCGCCATGCTTGGCTCTATGCTTTCGGTACCTGTAATTACCCCGCATAAGTCCGTTTTACAACTTTATACGTTAAGGGTATTATGGGTAATCAATCACCTTTGACATCAATTTGAAAATATATTAATTGTCCAGGTTTATAGAAGCAAGGGGTAACGTCCATAGTTGACCAATCGGACGGTGATATGTGGTAACCGAACAACCTCTCTTTTATAATTTCATACAACTATAAATGAATGAATGCAGAGGTCAAAGTGTAAATCTGAACTATGCAAAGACGTTAAGATAAATTACTAGTCCGTCTTTAAAGGTGTAAGTTTCTTGATGGGATGGAATGAAGCGAAAGGAATTCGCGTCACGTTTGAATTCCTAAGTTTGCATCATTACTTTATGTTACCGCGTCATGTTTTATTTTTTAATAAATGTGACAAATACCTTGAAGAAATATACATTTCTAATTACAATATTGGAAGGAATAGGAATTTCCGTAGATGTTGCAGCCCATATAAAGTAAGTTATCCCGTCAATTACTCTCTGTTCGAGAGAAACCAATGTAAGCCGTTGAACGCAACACCAACAACAGTTCCTTTTGTAAAATTACCTGTCCCACATATTGGTAATAATCAGATTCGGTTTGACGCCATAAAATTCCTTCCGCATCTGGTAAAGGCGATGTCATATTCATAATGGCGCATCTCTGACCTTCGTCGCTCATACTGTTGGTAAGGCCATAGAAGACACCTTGGTTAACGACCCAACAAAATGTGTATGAGTGTCATTTTGGTTTATTTAATCCTAATAGATCATAATCAGTGTTTTAAAAAGCCAGTACCTTTGCTGTAATCAAAAAAGGAAGTCGTTTGCAAGTCATTGTAAACGGAGAACTGATCCAAACGCACCAGTTTGTAGTCGCGATCATACCAGTACTTGAGGATTGATGAAAAGACTATAAACTTAATAACAAACCCAAAGTACTTACTTAAGTAAATAAATAAATATTACTTGGATTTGTTCTCTGTTGACAGAATCCGTGGTAGGTAACATTGGCGTCAACTGCTCACCTACGTACTTAAATCTGGATGGCATTTCCGGGTGTGGTTGAGAAGATTTTTGACGAAAACAAAAAGAACCCAAGGATTGCTTCGAATAGAAAGTCACTATTTATTCGACTGCGTTAAGGGTGTTTCTGACATAAATTACAGGGTCAAACTGATTCGAAAGTGTCAACAACATTTAGTTAGTTACGGAGATATGGGCTCCCAAACATTGATTAGCCCTTAAATCAATTAAATAGACACACATGTGTATTAATTAGCTTTAATTTACCATCGTACGCACACTTCTACCACCCATCCATTTAATAGTACCACTCTTCTGCTAGATAAAGGTTTAGTACCGTTCTTATATTGAAGGCTGATATGTCTCACACCACATGTGTGACCATTTCCGCTCGCTTTGGGGGCCAATCAATGTTTGGGAGCAAATATTTCTGTAACTAAATGTTGTAGACCCCCTCATGACCTTTGACACTACTTCCCACTCAGATTGACCCAAGGAACACACCCTTTAATTTACGTTATATTTCTAATTATACTAAAATGAGATTCAAAGGTAAGACACAACAATTTATGCCAGACTTATCAAAAACACCCAGAATGTTAGTAAGGCCTCGCATACTTGAAACGCTTCTTCTTTTGGCGGGTTCGAGTCAAACCGAAAAAACCTATAACTGTGTTGAAATGTTTTCGCTTCCGGTTCTTTGGTGTCTTTTGGTTGCGTATCGGAAAACGCGCATTTGTTTTCAATTTTAAGAGGAATTATAAATTTCTCATCATCTGAATCGAAAAATTGGTAAATAAAAAATTACCAAGTACTTTTAATAAGTACATTAAAAGTACCTGTTCTAAACCAATGATCTAAGTCGCAATTCCAGTTCGCTCCTTCAAATACCATGGTCTTATTACCTGTCCAATGTTCAGTAATGATTCCGTCCATACTTTCATTTTTGGAGACAACCTAATTAAGAATTGTCTTAGGTATTGATCAATTACAATTAATGAACGTTATAATTTGTAATTACAACATGGTCTCCGTCAAAATGAAAGGCCACATCAGGGCTAGATAATTGCAAACCCCCTCTGTCTAAGTTCTTGTATGGGAAGAAGAAGAATGGGTCCGCTTCGGCTATCGTCGCACCGGAGCAAACTGGACCTAATACATAATCACTTATTGTTACATCTTAAGTATATTCGAGGGGGTTTGTTTGTTTGTTGGTTCATTATACGCCGTCACAATTAATTAATTTCTGAATTTGATTATACCAAACTGCATGGTTAATGTCAGTAACACTAGGGGGAAGGTTCATTAGAAGTGCTTTAATTGGTTGAGTTCTTCTCAAGGTTTGGACGGAGCTGAACCCCTAGCCATTAATCCTGTTAAAAACGACCTACCCTATAATTTTTAGCTTTATGATTGACCCCTAATTAAGAATTGTTTAATTGTAAAACACATTGTCTCTTAAAAAACAACAACATCCATGTATTTCATTAGGATAAGTCCAAAATCTATTTAGTGTTTAGCGTCTACATGGGATAGCTCTTTCTCGGTTTCAAGTCCCATAAACAACCCGGGTATCTTAGCTAGAATTTTTATGAATTCCACGCCCCCGATATTTTGTTGTTAATTACAGTACCTTCTACAGATAAATACTGATCATCAGCAAAATTGAAAATTAAAGAAGAGCCATCCTTGATGAACAAAGACGCTTTATTCCGGTCCTTATCATAGTTCATAACAGCTTCATCCAAAACATGAAGCTCTCCAAAATATATCGAAATATACGTTGAAAAAGCTTCGGGTAGCGACTTAGAAGTACCTGTTGTTGAGACAACCAAATATTTAGCCACTTTTAAATTGCAATAATTATGGCTCATACAGTTTGAGCGGTTTGAAAAGCGTGATTTAAAATTTTTAATAATACCGAGATACCTCAAACACTATGGAAAGAAAAAAAATAAACGTAAATACCTTGCGCAAGTACTTGATTTTGACCACTGAAAACCCCTAGTAAAGTCGCGAAAGTTAAAAAAGTTAGGACAACCATTTTAACGATTAACGGTTGATATTTTTCAACAATATAAATTCACTGGTGGTTAATAATTTTAAACCGTGTTATTTATCAGTACGTGTGATCTTATTGGTTACGTCACACTTTTCAAATACAAGGAACAATTTGTCCTTGTTGCCTAACTAACCTATAACAATAGGTTGGATAAAATCTGATTAAGATGATAGTTCCTTTCGGAAATACATACAGCTACTAAGAATAATTGCCTAATAATAGCCATTTTCTCAACGTATCTAGGGGCGGAGTTTGCGGGAAGAGCTAGACTAATCATTATCATAAGTTTATTAGATACGTTCCATAAGTTTGTCACTGGTTACAAACTGGAGCTTGTCATGAAGTGACGTAGGTCATAGATTTAATTGAAGCGACGCCTGGTCACCCTGGTGAGGCGCTGTCAAAGGCTTAGTAAAGGCTAAATAGTAATAAGATGGACTGTAAAACCGCTTGTAGTCAATTCTCGCTTGTCGTTCTCGAACTAGCTCTCAGTGAGTCTCTAGCAATGCGAAGTATAGTAAGTGTCAAACTTATGGAATATATCTCATAAACTTATATCATTATGTATGACTTATTATTCCTCGCGATAATTCATCTCGCCGCGCTTTGCTCCCAAACCTAACGTTGCTACCAACCAATGAAATCAAAGTTGAAAGACGTCAGAATTATGAGGCGTGAAGGATAGTAAGTTCTCAAGCCCGGCCCACAAAACCCGCATAGAAAATAACATTGGAGATAAGGTCTAAAATAATTCCAATTAACTGTATGCATTCCCGTTTCTCTTATCAGTAAAAAAATCCTCTTATCTTTGAGAATTCCTCGTTTAATTTGTATATCTTGTTGAGCTTGAAACTTACCATTCCAATCTCCAATAGTTTTCCCTGGAATATTTGACATGCACAGACACAGAAAACGGACAAATTTTTGGTTTTAGTAATTTTAATTTAGTTACGACAATTCTACTCCGATGTTCAGCTTAATTGTTATAAATCTACACGGATAACTGCGAGTCAAAGCCACGTAACTCAAAAAATACGTGATTTTGACTGTAAGGTTATCTTAAGACGTAATTAAAATAAGCTAGTTTAAAAACAAGGCGACGATTTTGACCGAATTATAAATCGAAATTTGTACTTCATTAAAATAATACCGCGTTATTATAAAAACATTAAAAAAAGCTAACTTATTATTAATTAATTAATTAATATCTTTTAAATTAAACACTAATATAATAAGTACGTAAATTTTCTTCTTTTACTTCGCGCTTATTAATAAAAATATTAAACTCTGTTACTCTTCGGTATTATTTAAACTAAAAACCGATATAGCTATATTATTATCTTTTTATATACTGGCAAACCAACGTAACTTGGGAATGTAACGTAAACCGAGACAGACATCTCCCCGCTTTAGGTATCACTCCCAAGTTACCCTGACGTCAAATATACGTTTAAGTTAGTAAATAAATTACTTTAAATTACAAAAGAGGGAAGTTCCTTAACATTGAATAAATTCATGGTTAACATAAAGAAACCAAAGTTCTCGCCGCTGTATTTCGGTTGGGGGGAGGGGGGGGGAAGAAAAGGGACACAAATTTATTGACTTAAAACAACGGACACGAGTTGGGCAACACGTTGTGAAGGTCAGACATGTCTCGCCAATCAACTCTTTCGTCGTTAAACGAGATGTTGTTTAAACAACCCACAAAGTTGTCTCGAGTGTGCAGGGAACCATTATGGGAGTATTCTGTTACCGAAAATATGTCTTTGTTCATTATTTTTTACTAATAGGCCATGAACCCTACAACTGCTTATACCATACGTACCAGGAATACCACCAATGTATAGAGGACTAGAGGTTCTGGGTTCCCCGTTCGCGTTGCCGTTTCTTGACAGTCCGTAGGCCACGTCGTAACTATCAACCTTCAACGTGATGGAGTTCTTGACGTAATAGAGTTTGACAGAGTGCCATTTGCCATCGCACATCTCGTACTTTGAATGGAAACCCTTAGTGGCCATAAACTTTCCCAAACTAGAACCTGTGTTGACCGTCGCGATGACCTAAACGCATCGTTATTATTAAATAGGGACATAGGTCAAGAAGAGCAGGCTACAGATTTAAGAGATAAACACTAACTTTGCCATTCTGCAATTCAAGTGCTAAGCTAGGCGATCCGGAAGGATCGCTAAGACTTATTAAAATTCCGTTTAACTTTGTCGTTTTGAACTCCATAGATAGGGTCAAACGACTACCCAAGTTGAAGTTGTTACCTTTGGGTAATGAGTTGCGTATTAAGCACCAACAATTAGGCTTAGCAAAGTCTAATCTCTTACTATATTTAGCGTGTCCATCGCCGCTAAAATAGGCTCCTCTCTCAATTTTGGTAAAACATTGCTGTACATTTACCAATTCTCCACTGGCAATGTCAACGTAGTTACCATTAATTTCGTACTCCTTAACGCAACCCTTGAAGCTTTCCCTGACCTGTATTAAACCCAGTCGTTAATCCCGTCAGAGATTCACTTCCAATGTGGTAAATTAAATTACTTTTACCGTAATTTCATTGGGCATCTCAATGTAATCCGGTACCCCGCCAACGTAAAGAGGCGGGGCAATTCCCAGCCTTTTGCGTACCTCCAACGTTTGTTCTTTACCATTATCGTTAACCTTTACGGTTAACTTCTTGCCCCTCTTGACTAAAATGACGGAGTACCATAGACCGTCGTTGAGGCCTTCTTGTTCGGCGACCATATGGGTCGTTTTACCCTTATCAGTGGCGACATTGACTCGCCCTTTCTCCAAGTACACCGTTAAGTAGGACAACTTCCGGCCGTTCTTCAGGTACATCAGGATTCCGTTCGGAAAGTACGTACGGAATTGAAACGAAATGTTGAAGCTAAACGCCAATGAGAGACGTGAACTCGGATATGAGGCTGATAAAACCGGAAGTTATCTAACGAAAAAAGGTGTCTTACTCTCTCGCGAAGAGTTTCTTATTTAAGGACGTCAACTTGGCGAAACTTCTTATGGCGTCGCCAAATTTGAGGGCACGTTTCTCTTCCGAGAATTGCTCCGTATCCGCGCATCTTTCGACTTGCGAATCGTTAAAGATTGGCTCGTGCCCGTCGCTCATTGGGTGATTGATTTGACTCTTAACTGTTCGACCAATGCCGACAGATTCAAACGAGACCGGCTCGTTGAATCGCAACAGTTTGCCGTTAAAGACGGCGTCCTTTATCGTTCCCTTAAAGAACTTTCGACTTCCGGCCATATTGCCGATGTTAATCCGCTCCGGGACCCCACCAAAGAATAAGCCACCCTTGGCCGGAGCTAATAAAATGGGACCCGAACCTTTAGGTAGTCGGGCTCGACCCAATTCTTCGTCGTTAAGACTCAAAATAATTCTTAAACGGAATCAGTAAAATTAACGTGACGCGGACAGAGATTTAAAACACGTCATCAAGTACCTTCGATTTTGTCTGACTACTGTCACCGTATGGTAACGACCATCATTAACTTCTACCTTCGTCGTTACCAAGGCGTCTTTATCGCCGCTACTAAACCTGCCTTCTAGTTTACCATTGACTAGTGAAATGGAGTAGTAATGCTAGGGAACGATGTTTATGATTACAACGACTATTTAATTCACTTGCTTTGGGTATGGTTATGTTAAATCATTTGGTTAATTAACTACTTAGAGCGACGCGGTTAATAATTAGACCTTGTTAATTTACCTTAAGCAGATCACTCCACGCCCACGTTTTGCCCTTCTTTCTCGGGTTAACGTTCTACACAAAAGGTTAATTGGTAACGTAGTTTGTTATGGTTTGTAAATTATTGGAATTGCGTTATATCAATTGTTAAGTGTTTTAACAGCGCCAAGCGTTGTTAAGTCTAAAATTAGTCTTAACACTTACGTCAGCTCTATCTGTTTGTTCGCTCAGACCCTCAAAGGTCGAAATCATCATTAGGGCATCGGGTTCGGCCGTCTGAAACGTAAAACCGAAACTGGACTCTCTTTCGCCCATTAAAGGTTGACCATTGAGTTCAATGTAACCTGAACCCTTAAAGGCCACCACTTTAACCACCTACAGGCAGATATTTAATTTGATTTAAGATGTATTTTTTTAATAAATTACGGTGAAATTACTTTATCGACGCAGCCTGGTTCAATATTATAGGAACTACCCTGCGTTAGTAAACTTATGGGCGTCGTATCAAGTTGGATGGACTTAAGACAACCCAAGAAACTATGAAAGTTCAGAAGTTGCCAGCTAATGATAACAAAGAGCAATCAGTAATGATTACCAGGCGTTAAGAACATGAAAAGCCTACTTAGTTGTGGTAAAGTTAGGCGGTATTCCGCCAAAATACAACTGACTCCTGCCGAGTTTCAATCGGCCATTAATATCGCTCGCCGTTCTGGCTTCTCTGGATTCGTCGCCGACTGTTAACAAGCCTTCCTTCAATTGTCTTTGCGCAGTTAGGGTTATCCATTGACCCGTGTTGTACTTCTTTTGCGTTGTTAAGATAAGAGGGGGTCTGTTACCTTCTCTAAACCTATAAACTACTTGACCACGACGTAATTCCAAAGATATGTAATCACCCTATAAACCAATTTTGGCATGTCCGTCAGATAGGTTTGTAAAATTGGATGGGGGAAAAGTTATTCAACTACCGTACCGTGACGGGATTGGGGCTGAAGAATAATAACGCGTCTTCATCGAATGTCTTAAAAGCCATTGCAATAACATTATCAGTTTCGCTGTAAGCGCTAATTTGTGGTAGAACTACGTAACCATCGCCTTTAAAGGAACACATAGTTGTGTCCACTTCTTCAGTGGCCCTGTTTGTGCGAAAATGGTTGGTTACTCAATCTATTTAATTGTTTAATTACTTCTTAGTTTAAAACCCGAAACCTTACCGACAACATCTATACCATATAGTATGCGTGTAATTTGCAATTTGTTTTAAGCATAAAATATTTAAAAAAGAAACTGATAAAAATGAAACTTACCCTTCTTTGCAAGCCGAGCATCCTCTATTACTCAAGAAATTCCAAAGTCCCACTCGTTTACCATCAAGATAAACTTCATGGAGGCAACCGGCAAAGGAATTGGTCTTCAAGTCGCGCGGAGTCTTGTAGCCGGAAGGCAAACCTCCAACATAAAAGTACGAATCCTTATCGATATCCATTTTGGAAAAGCCAGCAGCCGAGGCCTTTGAGACCTCATCAGGATCGGGCGCTTGTCCATCCGGCGTCCGTTTCACGGTCAAAGTAGCGAAGTTATTGACCCTGGTCACCTCAATCTTGTACCATTGATGATTCTTCAAGAGTTGCTGGTCATTCGTTTCGATAACGGTGTTGTGTTGCAATGTTTGAGTTCCTCCACCGGCATTCCATATGAAGCGTATTGTACGATTGTACATTTCAATCGCCATAAAGTCGTCCTAAGTTAGGGTTTTGGGCTTAATTACAACTCGTTAGGCTTAAGGATGGAAGTTAATACTATGTTAAGTTAATACTACTTGCGCGAGCAATTTTTGGGTTAAAAGAATTAAATGAAATCTTACTGGTTCTTTCCCTTCTGGAACCTGATGAGTTCGTCAGTGGATTATTAGAACAAAGCGGAGAGGTGATTATCATTAGTTGTTATTAATTAAAACTTAACAATTAATTATTTTTAGGCTTAAGAACTACGTGTGATACCACGTACCCCATCGTGTTTAGTTCAACCAATTAAAATATTATAACCAACCACCCTGTTTTAGTTCAATTAAGTGAATTTTGTTTCGCACGTCATAACCATTTGAATACCTTTTTGGAACTACCCAGGAAAAACAGTAAAGCGTCTCTGGCCTCGCTCTTGATGGCGTAGTTGAGGACAATGTTGTTGAAAGTTGTCGGTTCAACCTCCGGACGGAACGATCGAACGCACTGATTGTTATCATCGGCACTCAGTGAGATTTTGATCTGAATTTGATGAAATTCGTTTTTCGAATAAAGAAGGTAACCAACTAAGACATTACTAATGACTCACGGTTGAAGCTTTCTGTTTCGCAAGTAATATCTTATCCCGAAGAGCTTTCAAATCTAATTGCATAGCACCGTGAAGTTTCTGAACTTTTTTAGAAAGTAATTCGGCATTTCCCGCTTTCTTATCAGCGACTCTGATGTCCGATCGCGCTTGGTCGACTGTTTTACAAGTACTTCGTTATGTCGGTTCCATATATATATCGGCTTTTTACCATCTCTATTAAAACTTACTAATTTTTGTGATGTTATCCAATCCTTCAGCCGAACCCGCGGTAATCCTACCCACTCTGGGTCGCAACTCGTTCGCAATGCGATCATTTATATCGTCAATGATACCGTGAGTCCTACCCAAATCCTTCATGGTATCGACATGTTTGTCAGCTAGGTCGTCTAACTTAGCCCTAACATCGTCTGCGTAGCGTTCAAGTAATTAGCAGTAGACATACATGTACCAAATGAGAAATAAATAACCCACCTGGTTCAGCGTCTAACTGGTGCTTAATAATGGCTAAATTTTGTTTGGCGTCTTTCAAGTCTTCCGCAACTTGATCCAGGATTTTCTTTCTTCGATTCAGCGCGGCTTTTAGCTCAGGAACTTTGACGAAATTTAATTCGTTAGCTTCGTCAAGTAGTTTCTTGCTAAGAGCTTTCGCTGCTCTGGCTTGAGCAGTTAACGCGTCATCCGTACCAGGATAAGCCTATTCATACATTATCTCAGAAAAAATTGCAGTATTATAGGCTTAAAGACTAGTTTCTACCTCCTCGTAAGCTTTCTCGGCTGCTTCGTAAGCCCTTTGCGCCGCGAGTTCAGCCGCGGCTAACGCGTCAACTATATCTTTGTAGGCATTCGCGGCCCTTAATGGTATATCCGAAACTTCTCGTGTTGCATTGAATAACCTGTAAAGTCCCATCATAAGGACGTGCGTCATCTAAGTCACGGGTTCTACCACTTACTTGGCCAGATTATCAGCTTGTTTCTGCAGTTTATCAGCGTGTTCCTGTGACGGGATGACGTATTTCTTTAAGTACTCTGGGTTAAGACGGTCTAGAATTCCACGTCTCTCTTCCATTTGTTGGGTGAGATTATCCAGGTCTTTCATCATGCGAGGAAGTCCCTGAAGTACAAAGCGATGAGAAACTCCTAGGACTTGTTAAGATTTGTCATATGGTACCTCGAAATTAACAGAGGCGTCTATCAAGGCATCGCGGGCCTTGTTTAAAAGCGCGGCAGCATCGTTCAAAGTCCCGTTACTTGATTGCAAATTTTCGTTGGACTTTGAAAGAGCGTATTTTATTTCGTCAGCCGAACGTCTACCGTTGACCAAATGTTGTAAGGCAGACACCGAAGGTTCCCGAACCTGCCCCTGGATGGTGTTAACCGATTCGGACATCAAATCGTTGAGTTTTTTCAGTCTTTCTTTCAACCCATCCATTCTTAGAGGGTCACTGGTCATGCTCTTGACCCGTTCCAACAAGACTTCGGCTTTTCTCAACTCCCGCTGCGCCTCCTCGCCGTCTTTGACAAAGTCCCTTTCTCGTAACTCTTTCAAAATTCGTTCGGCTTCCATCAAGTCCGAGTCCACTCCGCGACCAGAGTGTCCCGAATTGGTTGCGTAATTGCGCAGACCGTCAACGATGTCTAATCAACCCGATATTGAAATCAAGATTCAAGCGAGAACAAATAACAAATAAAAGACAAACTAACCCTGAATCTCGTTCAAGAGGTTATTTAAGAAGGGTGACAACAATGCAGCCGCCATTTCGCGGACTTCGTTCGCCTCTCCAGTTTTTATGTAAGCCTTTTTGCGAACCTCAATAGCCTAAAGAAATTCACCAAATGAATACCCAAAGACGCCTTCCACTTGTACCTGCACCCTACCTTCATGAGCATAAGCTGGGCCTTTTGCGTATCCAAGTCAAAAGTCAAGTTGACATTACCTAAAAGTTGCTTGCCATGTCGAATAATAAGATCATATTGTTCTAAACGATGCTAAAAACGGACAACAATTTGAAAACTCAGACTTAAAAAAGGGTAAACCCGATTTAAAATATACCAGTAGAAGAAGGGTCTCGTTGTTGACGGAAAAAAGGTACCCCCATGGTGCTGGGCTAATTCCAGATAGGTTGGTTCTCTCAACCATGTTGGTTAAGAAATCGACCTCATCCAGAAGGATTCCAGTACAATTATCGTTACAAGCTATAGTACGATTATGCCTTAAGTACTCGGGCGACTTTTAACTCGTAAATGTATCGAACTTACATTTACAACCGTAAGCCGTCAAGAAGTATCGTGGTAAACATCTGGTACAATCCTTGCCCGTTATACCCTCAAGGCAATCACACTGACCAGTGACTTTGTGACACGTTTGACTTCGAGAACCATAGGTATTACAGTTACAAGGTTGGCAAGTTCGCCCACCCCGACCTAGAGGATCCCCGTAGTACCCATCCGCGCATCTACATTAACCACGAATGTTATAAAGAATGCTATACCTAAATGCAGCTCAAATTAATTACGTTTCACAATGACGTCCCCCGTAACCAGCTTGACAATTGGTGCAAACGTAATCAAGTCCTTCGGGGCGGCAAGAATCGCTGAAACTACTAGTTTCCGTGGGGCAGGCGCAACGACGACAACCCTTAGACGGGTCACCGTAGTATCCTTTGTTGCAAGTACTACAATAAGGACCTCCGGTGTTCCCAGTACAATTCTAAATGTTTTACGTGTCTCAATTAGATTCAGGCTATCACCTAAACAATTGCTAACATACAAAACACAATCCCGTTTCTGGGTCGCAAGTTCGACTTCGATTATTACAAGGACATGGTTCTGCCCAACCAACTAAGTCGAGAATGTCTTTACTATCTAAGTAATTTTGTTTACGTTTGCGATAGTAACCTGGCGCGGGGTCCTACAAAGGACTTAGAGTTAAGTAAAGTGGTTCTCGGGTTTAAATTTGAGATAAGTACTTGGCACGATAATCCAGTATATTGAGGAGGACATCGACAAACTTCAACTCCTTTAGCCAAGACGGGTGTCGACTGACCAGCCGCGAATGGTACCGCGTATTGCATTGACAAGTTACTAATTCTGTTTAAATCACAATTAAATTAACTAATCAACTTTAAATTACATAAAATAAGGTACAACCTAATCTTTTTCCTTAATTGTTAGCGTAATAAACATTCGTCAAACACGTTAGTAACTTAAGCCTAATTTCCCAAAATTTAATTTCAAAGACTAACCTCGTGTACTTTACATCAGGACCCTCAGTCGACCGAATCAAAATATGCTGTAGATTCTGCAATGCCACCATTAATATCTCCCTGGTCACTGGCAGATGAGGATTGTTATGCTGTTGCCATTCGCTCTATTAAAACATCACTTAAGGTCATGACCCTGAAATTCTTAAGCCAAATTCTTTCAATAAAACGATATGAACCTCGTGAAGTCGAACAGTGTAATAACCGCCATGAACTTGTTTAAAATGATGGTGAGTAAGAACAAGACGATGGTTTCCTTGAAGCAGAATCAACGGATATGGTTCAAGAAGCGCGTCGGGGAATCTACTGTTACTATGAATGTCGATACGGAAGCTGATGTTTCCGTTGTAAGCCGAAACCTAAAGTATTTTCAGTAAACACTGAGCGAAGGCACATTGGGGGGGGGGACAATCCGCGAGACTAATCTCCTAGAAAATCGGAGGTCTGGTTGTCTATTTTTGGATACCTTATCCCCGAGGAATTCATCAGGCAAAGACCAGTAGAGAGGCTGGTCTAGCACGTAAGGAATTCCAACGGTCACATCCTCTTTCAACCCTGGGATCACTTTTAAACCGTGTATGGATGTTAGTTGAGTGTCGCCTGTTGTCATTCTGACAGTTCTTGATGGCAAAACAACCTTCAAATTGTTTTGTTTGAAATTAGGCTTGACGAATGTTTATAATTCAGTAGTCGGGTCTCTTACCTGAGACCAAAATACATTGGACTGATCGCAAGTAGGCGATTTACCGAAACAAAAACAAGTATAGCAACCTTTGGGGTTACTTTGGAAGAGACCAAAAGTTCCTTCACGACATCTTTCGCATTTTTTACCCCCGACATTATCCTAAAATTCCTCGCATTAGTTGAATAAAAAGGTTCATGAGGAAGCCATTTATAGCAAACCTTGCAAGGACATTGCCCACTTTCGTCGCATTGGCAAGGTCCTCTACCATCCGCGGAACAACTTGATGGTAAAGTACCATCCAAATTGCATTTACATCGTCGACAATTAGGGAAACGGTAGAAACCGTAACGACATTTGTCGCATTTACGCCCTTCAAATCCTTCCAAACAAGTACAATGACCGTTGGATGGGTCACATTCTTGGCGTTCGGAGCCTTGCGCGTTACATTCGCAAGGCTGCGTTGAATTATGTAGGATTAACGTTTAACCAAATTTATTCAGAATTATAGACCAGTTTAATAAAATTACTTTGCAACCACGAGACGGGTCATATCCCCAAGCAACGGGAGCGCAACGCTGACAATTCTTTCCCGTAGTAAAGGGAGGACATACGCAACGACCGTTTTTGGGGTCGCAAGTTCGACCGGGAACGTCACAAGGGTCACATTCTAACGAATTAACGCACTTAGACATCTATCTCCAAAAGGTACCTCCATAAGGTACCTCCATGGGTATGACTTACTTTGACATCCAGCTGATGAAAAGCCATAATGTCCGGGTAAACAGGCATCGCAATGCTTATTCCCGACACCCGGTTTACAATTACATTGCCCGTAAAGTTGATTACAGAGATTAGAAATGGACCCAGTGGAGTTACAGTTGCAAGGTTCGCAACCTTTCTCCGATATGAGATTCCAATACCCATCCTACATATTGTTATAAATTACTAATCGCTATCAGCTACTCTGAACCTTAACTATATGAACCCACTTGGCATTTATCACAAGTACGTCCCGATATGTATGGTTTGCAACGACACTGTCCAGTAACTTCGTCGCATTGTAGACTCATAGCACCATTAGGATCGCATTTACAATCTTAAAAGTTACGAGATAATTTGTACCTATATTCATTTGCGATTCGAGTAAGTAACCTAATGTAACCTACATTTGCAGCCTTCGTTTGAAAAACCGTAGTAAGCTTCGAGACATTGATCGCAACGGGTTCCAAAAACACCAGGTTTGCATCGACATTGCCCGTTAACCGGGTCGCAATTACGCGATTCGGAACCAGTCGGATTACACCGACAAGGTATGCACCCTAATTCCACATTTCCGTAACCATCCTTCCCCATAAAAATACATTAAGCCAAAATCTTCTAATTTCAAAAGTAGGCTTAATCGATCTGTAAAACTCACGGCGCATCGATCGCAATTAATTCCAACGAAATTAGGTTTACAAATGCACTGTCCGATAGTTCGATCGCAGTCGTTCGATTCAGAACCCAATTTACTACAAGAGCATGCTAAGGAAGTGCGCGAGAAATTGTTAAGGATATTCGACGCGAGTTTATGACGCACTTACGTCTGCAGTCCCTGGAAGCTGGGTTCCCAAAATGTCCTGGTAGACACTCGTTACAATTCCACCCACCCGTGTTGCCTGTACATCTCAAACACTTTCCAGTAACCGAATCGCAATATTCTGGTTGGTTTCTATCCGCGTCTTCACCGCATTCGCAAGGTTGACAATAACCACCCGGGGTCATAGGGTTACCGAAGTACCCGTTCGCGCATCTTGGGATTAACCGAGTCTTAGCTTCTAATCCAATGCATCAAAAAATATGTTGATAAATTACACCTACCTTTCGCATTTATCTCCGGCGTAACCTCTGGCGCAGTTGTTACAGATGTAATCCTTCCTTCCATCAGATGTGCTTACGGCGTTGCAAGTGGGTGAAAAGTTGTTGCTCGGCAATTCCAAGGGACAAGCGCATTTTTTGCAATCGTAAGGGGTACCAAGAGTAGGGTTACCATAATACCCTGGTAAGCAACGTTCGCACTTGGATCCCGTAGTGTGATGCAAGCAGTTGACGCATTGTCCTGTTCTCGAGTCGCAAGATTCGGCGTGGTTGTTACAGTCGCAGCGTTCGCAAACGTCGTTGATTCGACGGTATCCGGGTGCGCATAACTCGCAAGACAGACCAGAGTAGCCAATAGGACATTGGCAATGTTCGACACCCGTCATTTTTCGAATTGTCTTAGATTCTTTAGCGGCTGTTTCCATTTCAACGCCGTATAATCTATGTATACGTTGGTAATTAACTAAAACTCACAGTTAGTAGATTTAAATAATTCCTACGTCGCTTCAATCTGATCAGTGTGAAACTTGGCTCTAATCAGCAAGCGATTTAAGTTGTTCAGAACTTTAGTGAAAACTTCTCTGTTGACCGGTTCACCGGGAGTTCCATCAGAGTTCAAAATAAACCAATTTTGTTCCCTCAATGGAACCGATATGGTGGTATTATCGTCGTTATCTTGTTTACCCCAACTATGTCCTATCATGACGTTATTCTCACCCTCCATAATAACGTCAGACACTTCCGTATACCTTCCAGAGGTATCACCACGAGCCACGACATAACTGATTACGAATTTCAAGTCACCCCCATAAGAGTACAACTATACACCCAACAAAGAACGGAATCAGTTTAGAACCCGTATCTCGATAAGCCAACTAAATGTCCTTGTACCTTTTTCCCCAAGTAGTTCGGTGGAGCCCTCCAATAATAATCGCCAACGACAGGCACGTCATCGTTCGCAATGACAGCAACCCCGTTTTCAAAAGTAGGTCTAACAAGTTTCGTTCCTCTGATGTCGGTCACCTTCCAATCCGGGAGAGTCTTGACTAATTCGATCCCCCAATCACTCGATTCGCACTTGTCCGTAATTCCGAAACAATAACAAGGACTGCAACCATCAGGATTGGAAGGGTGCAGATTGTAAAAACCGGGTTTGCAAGTATCGCAACGCGAACCTTCGACGTTTTTCTAACAACATCATTTGGATTCAGTTAAAAACTGTCTATGTATAACTATAACCTACAACAACAAGATACTAACTTTACATCGACAAAAACCTTCGCAAACATCGGGGTCAACGGACCCTGCGTGATTACAAGGACACGGTTCGCACAAGGGAAAGTTTCGATAGCCCGGAGCGCAATGCTCGCATTTCTTGCCGACAAAACCTTTCTTACATAAACAATCACCGGGATACAATCCTTCGGCTATATGCGAGTCATCGGCGATACAAAGACCGGATATGCCTGAACCCGAACACTTGCAAGGTTTACAAGGATTAGGGTGGTCTCTTTCAACTCCCATTGGTCTATAATAACCATTTTCACATCGTTCGCAGTTGACCCCCGTAGTATGACCCTAAACAATGTCGCGAGTTAAAGCTAAAAGTTAAACAACGGTGCGTGTGTATGTACCTAAGTGTTTTTATAAAAGGGCGATAACTTACGTTACATCCGATACAAACGCCACCGCCCTCGTATTTCCCTTCTATGTTTAGACTAGTTCTTTCGTCAGCGACTTTTTGATCGTAGGCGCATTCATCGGCGTGCCCGTAACATTGGCACTCTATTGTCAACAATGGAGCGCGAAAGAGAGGGAGAAACAGTGGAAGTAATGTAAACAATAGGATTAGTGGCGGGTAAAACAAGAGATAGTCGCATGAGTTGGCGAAAACTTTGCGGGGAAATCATTTTTATCTTTCATCTTGAGGAAGTTCAACGTTCAAGCGCAGTGCCATGATCCCCTATTCAATCCCCCTCCCACGCATCACTACTATATTTTTGAAATTATAACGAAACAATATACAGGGTGTTCCTGGATCAAGTGGTAGGGCCGAAGTGCTATGAGTTTTATGGACAATGTTGAGTCGAAAATGTTCCGTTACAATTTTCACTAAAAGACACAGTTTACAAGTTATGATTGAAGTGTTTTACGGATGACCCCTAAAATTTAAGTAAGAAACTGAACAGAAAATGCTAATTTATTTAAGGGGTCAACCGTAAAACACTCTAATTGTAACTCGAAAACGGTGTCTTTTGGGGCAAAATTTCATAAAAGTTAGATTTTCGACTCGATATCCACTGTAACACCTTGTCAAAAATCTTAAAACCCTATAGAATCACCTGCATCTATCCCTTTAAGCCCAAACCAAAAAAAGGCCGATAATGCATTAGAACTCAATCTATTTCTAGTCCCTAGACAATCTAAAAGTAAGATCGGTTAGGCTAAAGTCTACGCCAAGAAAATGAATACGGGTAAAAGGTAATCCGATGAAACGTATATAACAATAATTTCCTAAACACAAAAATCATAACGTAATCAATCTTACGTTCGCAAACGGCTCCGTCATTATTAGTTCCCGCCCTCCATGGTCTTTGATTGTACAAGGGACAACATCGATCGCAGGAATCGCCGCAAGTGTTGTGTTCGCATTTGCATTCCAATTTCTATAACGCGCGTACACCAAAAACCAAACATAATGCCAAAATACAAATTAATCATTCATTTCGTGAAAGAGTTAGCTATAGGACTTTTGGGAAAGTTAAGATTTGAACTTTGGACCAAAATAAAATTCGTTTACGTAAGAAACTAGTCTCCAGAATGACTTGAGAATTACGGACTGAAAACTTATAGACTAAACATTCCCAAATATGGCGTCAAACCCCCGGGAATGAGTAAACATTAAAAAAAGAACCACCTTTAATTTGTGGATCGTGTTTCGGAATTTTTTTCCAAAACTTATAAGTGTTCGTTCGGGGTTTTTGGAGATGATATAATCAAAAAGAGAAACTTATGTATTTCTTTCGCTTACCTTACTGACGGGATTTAATGGACAGTCTTTGGCGTGTCCGGAGCAAACGCACTGACCACCGATTGATATGTCTTTGATGGTGTAAAAGTACTGATGAAAATAAATTGAGATTTCTTTTGTTATTGTATTGGGGCTATTATTGATGGATATGTTTATTTTGAAAAACTAACCCTCCTAGTTACGGAGCGATCCGCTGCTCCGTTGATTGACATCAAATCGGCGTTCAAAGTTCGAATTTTTTGAAGTCTTAATCGAATGAAACGCGCCCTGCTGAATTCCTATTATTGCAACAAAAATAATAAGGGAAAACATTAATTTATAGTTTAAATAGTTGTAGTAGGTTCGCTATTACTAGATTATTCGTCAAGTAATTACTATTAACTTTATTGACGATTAACGTTTTGGCTAATTCGTATAGGCAAACGATGGAATATTTGTAATTTTATTGAAAAAAAAAAAAAAAAAAAAAAAACGTGTTTCGATGTGACCCCAAAGGTCAAAAACCAAAGAGAAGAGATTCAGTGTTACCAACATCAACAACTAAATTTCAATTCGGAGGTAACACACAAGCAAATCCAGTGTGACAATCACTTGTTTCCATAATTGCTGACCCCCGTGACCCCAGGTAAATTAAAAACAAAGCTTAAGTGTCACTCGTAGCAAAACACCTAATTTTTCCACTGTTTCCTAAAAGTACGTAAAAACTTAAGGAAATTAACTGTACGAATTCAACGTTTGTCTGACAAAGTTTATATTATTAGCTTAGTAAAGTATTTTTAATTAGTGGCCTAATTAAACCTTGAATAAAAAGAATACGAGGTTCATAAAAAAGTCTACAAAACACTTCATACCGTTAGTGTTTGACTAGGTCCATCGATTCCCGGTCGCCCGTTAATCAAGGAAGTGTGAATCTAAAATCAATTCAATTCAATTCAATTATTCCGAATCATTATATCATTTCGATACATTTAGGATCAATTATCAACCTCGGCATTTTCCAGCGGGTCCAATTTCGAGTAATGAGACGTGCAGATGACCTCGTCATCAAACCTGTACTTGGGTGGACCGACAGTTGGTCTTTGCATAAAGGACTCCCAACATTCTCCGTCACTCATACCGTAGTACTGCCATGGTCTGTAATTGACACCGTCCACCGATCTTTCTAATATCCAATTACCCGGACGGGGAGATGGTCCAGTTTTCAATATAATGTACGCCACTTGGAATATCTGTTTCAGATCTAAGGTGATGGTCACCCATTGGTACTTGGGTCCGTTTTGCAACGAAGGACTTTGCCACCATTTATTGGTGCCATCAATGGCTTGATTTATCGGGTGTCTATGGTCCGGATTCGAACTAATAGCGTCGCAAGTGTCGCAGTGTGGTTCTCTAAGGAGGTCAATAGGTCAAAATGAGTGACCAAAATGTATGCGCAGACTGTAGTCTCAAAACTTCAAAGAACACCGTGGAAGTCATGATTTCTGAAGGTTTGTAACACAACCATATTTAACTATAAAGTAGCATTCTGTCTTTCTTAGTAAGTATTCCATGATCAGATTGCATTTAAGACATAACCCATAATCCCTTATAATTTAAAGGCGTCAAAACCAGCCTTTCTGGTACTGATTCCTCAAGATGAAACCAACTATACCTCCACCGAGCGCGTGATTTATAATAGGTTCATAGTAAAGCGTTGGCAGATGGTTTACTAAAGACTATATAGAGAAAAATATTGTTTGTCCCCCCAGTAATATTTCATACTTAATATCTAAAATCTACGTAAGGTTGTATCCAGTTGGATGTTGTGCTTTTCTTTCTTTTCTCTTTCAAACTTTTCAAGAGGGTCGCGCTATTCGAGAATTTTGGGGTTTTTTTTTGTCTTAAGAATTGACTTTGAACAAGAAGTGATATCTAGTTTATTAGGGAGAAGGTATAAATTCGCCACATTTCCAGCTTTATCTCCAGTCCAAACGTAGGTCCGGAGTTAATCCCCGCCTCTAAATTACAACCAGCATCTCATTGGTTCTTGAAAACTCACGTCAGTGCGACGCGAATGACGAAAATTACGTATTTTCCGACTGAGGAGAGGCGAAATAACCCGGCCTTCTTTTACGATCCCCCTTGTATTTTGAAAGGGGGACTGGGACTATGGCGCGCGAATACTTAGGCATCTTATACCTTCTCCCTAGTAAACTAGATATCGCTTCTTATTTTGGAAGGCAAGGACAACGAAAACGGACCTCATTTGTACGTGTTCCACGAGTCTGCAATACGTCTCCGGTCCCGTTTCTCCACAAGTAGCGTTGGCAGTGATAACTGCGTTGGCCGCCAAGTTGAAGACATCGGGAAAGAGGCCCTTCGGAGGCTCGGCATCAATATCTAGATTTTTGATAGAAAAAAATACAAGCTTTCATTAAAAAGATTGAATTTGTCCACGGTAGTCTTGTTGTTAGTATAATAAATATCTTTATCACTAAAAACAAACTCTCACACTCAAGCAGACCATATTTTAAAGGATAGTTAAATTAAATCATTTCAGTAAAGGTTAGGTTTCATCATAAGATTAAGATAAGTTACATAAGTATAACACTTCCTATACTTCGTAATGCCAGAGTTCGAGAACGACGCGAGAATTGACTACACTCCGTTTTGCAGTCCATCTTCTTATTTAGTCTGTACTAAACCTTTCACAGCGTTAAATCCTGTCGTTACCTATTTCATACTCCCTTTAGGTTAAATTTAGATTTCCTTGATTTAATTACCACCCACTATAACAACAATTGAAATTCAATTTTAATCTTATACTAAATTGAATCTTTAATGTATACTGGTCTGGTACCAATAAAGATTAATTAACAAAAATTACCGAAGATTATATCTTTATAAAAAAGAAAAAGATGGAGGAGTTGTACCCACGGAGATTAGGGGGTAGAGGGGAAGATTAGTCATCAGGTAAATTTGAGAAATATAATTTTCACGGCAACGCCCGCCACATATAAAAAAAAATGTATGAAAAGGGGTTTCATTATTTAAATCCTTTGGAAGTACAGAGTTCCAATGGGGTATTAAGATGAGCCTATGTAAAAGGAATCAAGGCATTCAAAATTGAAACAAAGGCTTAACAAATATTTAACCTATTCACATCACACAGCGCGAGACATAATTTACAAATTGTTACAGCGCTCAAAATTTCAAAATTCAAAAAAGGCTTAAAGAATGATAAAGACGTTAAAAATTGGGGCAGGCAACCCTCAGTACGGGGACATACAAGGGGGAGGGTCTCTGCGTCTGCGCACTCTTACGATACAAAAAGACTACAGCGCTGGTGCCAAAATGCGAGATGGAAGGTAGAGTTATACCCCCGTGTCTTTCCCTCTTAGTTACATCGAAAAGTTCTACAACGCAATCTATAAGTCTTGCTCGTCTTGTTCCAAATATAAAAAATTCTTTCCCAAAACCCAAAGCAAACCGTTTTACAAATTACAAGTCGCGTGGAAAGTTGAGGGTCAACTTTTGACCGGTTTCTATTAAAGAAAAAAAAAAAGAAAAAGAAAACGATAGAGATCTTGTATATGTGACTTAACAACTAATTCTCTCATAGCTGTGGTCTACGAGTCGCTTTAGCTCTGGTTTTAGGTTGTTTCCACCAAGAACCCATACAAGATATGAGAACATTCAAAGATTAAATTGGGCAGGGAGAGGGCTGTAGTGCGGTCATTTCAGTCTTGGATTAAGAGGACAATAGACCCTTTTCGAAGTGAGGAGAGTGCGCAGTAACGTCTGCTTGATAACACGGAACATCCGGTATATGAACCCAAATACGTTAGATAAGACTTCAGTGTTGCCAGCCCACCATAGTCCGTATTGTTTGAAGCCATCTAACGTCTTTGTTGTTTACATACCCGTCAATGTTTCGTCTTAAGCAAACAAGGTGGTCAAACCAGAGCCGTCGAGAGAGTTTCCGGGTCCCGAGGAAAATGACGAAATCACGGGCTCCCATAAAGACAGCCCTACAGGCTATAGGTGACCGGGCCCCCATCAAGACAGCCCTACAGGTGACCCGGACCCACATCAAGACAGCCCTACAGGTGACCCGGACCCACATCAAGACAGCCCTACAGGTGACCCGGACCAACATCAAGACAGCCCTACAGGTGACCCGGACCCACATCAAGACAGCCCTACAGGTGAAGACTTCAGTGTTGCCAGCCCACCATAGTCCGTATTGTTTGAAGCCATCTAACGTCTTTGTTGTTTACATACCCGTCAATGTTTCGTCTTAAGCAAACAAGGTGGTCAAACCAGAGCCGTCGAGAGAGTTTCCGGGTCCCGAGGAAAATGACGAAATCACGGGCCCCCATAAAGACAGCCCTACAGGCTATAGGTGACCGGGCCCCCATCAAGACAGCCCTACAGGTGACCCGGACCCACATCAAGACAGCCCTACAGGTGACCCGGACCCACATCAAGACAGCCCTACAGGTGACCCGGACCAACATCAAGACAGCCCTACAGGTGACCCGGACCCACATCAAGACAGCCCTACAGGTGATCCGGACCCACATCAAGACAGCCCTACAGGTGATCCGGACCCACATCAAGACAGCCCTACAGGTGACCGGGGCCCACATCAAGAAAGCCCTACAGGCTATAGGTGACCGGGGCCCACATCAAGACAGCCCTACAGGTGATCCGGACCCACATCAAGACAGCCCTACAGGTGACCGGGGCCCACATCAAGAAAGCCCTACAGGCTATAGGTGACCGGGGCCCACATCAAGACAGCCCTACAGGCTATAGGTGACCGGGGCCCACATCAAGACAGCTCTACAGGCTATAGGTGACCGGGGCCCACATCAAAACAGCCCTACAGGCTATAGGTGACCGGGGCCCACATCAAGACAGCTCTACAGGCTATAGGTGACCGGGGCCCACATCAAAACAGCCCTACAGGCTATAGGTGACCGGGGCCCACATCAAGACAGCCCTACAGGCTATAGGTGACCGGGGCCCACATCAAGACAGCCCTACAGGCTATAGGTGACCGGGGCCCACATCAAGACAGCCCTACAGGCTATAGGTGACCGGGGCACACATCAAGACAGCCCTACAGGCTATAGGTGACCGGGGCCCACATCAAGACAGCCCTACAGGCTATAGGTGACCGGGGCCCACATCAAGACAGCCCTACAGGCTATAGGTGACCGGGGCCCACATCAAGACAGCCCTGCAGGCTATAGGTGACCGGGGCCCACATCAAGACAGCCCTTCAGGTGACCCGGGCCCCCTAGAAAGTACGGGCCTCGACGGCCCTGGGTCAAACACCAGAATCTTTATCACCCCCGAACTTTTGCAAAAAAAGAGTATACAACATTCTCAGAAGTGACTTGGGTTCTTTTTTTTCTTATTTAATCGTAATCTAGAATAAAGGGCGACTAGGCGAGATATCTGCCATAAATTTCAAAGTAAGGCATTTGGAAAAGAGCGAGAGAGCGCCATTGTCTGTAGAGGAATAGAAAAGCGTATACACACACACATACACGAAGCTGAATAGAAAAGAAAGACTTTATGAAGATTGAAGAAAGGAAAGAAAAAAATCTTCTTCTTCCTTTTTTTATCAGATGCGCGGCGGCGTTTCTCTCTTTTCTCTACCAAAAAAAAAAAAAGATAAGATGGTATAATAACTGACTGAACTTGGCCCGAACCGAAAGTACGTTGATCTCACTCTGATATATATTTTAGACTTATTTAGCTACTATATAAAACAGACTCATAATCGGAGTGAAATCTCTTTTTCAGAAACGTAAAGCCAAAATACAAGGTGTTTCAAAAACGCAAAAACGGTGGTTGCATCGAAGTACAGTATCGTCTGCTACCAAGAGCTTTCACGTGATGTCATAGCCTCCGATCTCTTGACTCAGTTTTGGCTACCATATTGGAAGTCGTCAGGCTCAGGGTGTACAATTTAAACTATACCAATATTGACGTCATGTCCCCGTAGCTCCTGCCCTCTCAGTACCACTCTATAGAGAGCTTTCAGTTTAAGGAGGAGCCGAGTCTCGTGATATAATTTACGCTGCCATATTGGTGGTGGGTTTAAAGCAGGAATGAAGCTGAGACCACCCAAGAACAGCGGTAAGACTTGGGACGTACTACTATCCCATCTGAAAACTCTCTATAGTGGGTTCTATGGACGATTTTGAGTCGAAAATGTAACTTCTATGACATTTTGACCCCAAGGGTCACCCTAAAAAAAGTTGTGATTAGAGTGATTTACGAATAACCCCTAAAATTTAAGTAAGAATCTAAAAGGCAATGCCAATTTAACACCCAATCATAACTTGTTTAGGGTGTTCCTTGGGGCAATATGTCATAGAAGTTACACTTTCGGTTCAAAATCGACCTTAGAACCTACTGCGCACCCATTCTTGAACACCCTGTATGAAGCTACCAAAACGTATCTAGAGTAACGTTGGCTGATGGAAGCGACAGACTGCAGTATCTCTAAAAGATCATGCGGCATTAAACACGTTATTTACTGCCCAACCAAAACATCCTTTTCAATATGTTTCCTGAAATATTTGGTCTATAGCATGAATAGCATCTTCTACGGGGGTTTATGACCAGTAAATTAGCATAAACCGTCAATGCAAATTAGCTAACGTCTGGAGTGGAGATTTAAAGTATTTAGCGTGCAAATCCTGTAGCAGACGGTAACTTCCGGTGGTGATGGTGGTAATCTTTCAACTAAGCCTAATTGATAAGTGTTAAATTTAGTAATTTTCTCACCCCTCATTCGGTCCTCTCTATCTGATAAAAGAACATATACACTTAAATTAGGCTTAGCGTTATATATAAAAACCCGCGTAAAAATTGGCGGGTTGATTACGTATTTAACGAGGCGAATCCCAAAAGAATCGCATGCCCTTTTCCCCGCGCGGTACCCCCGGTCCTAAACCAAAATGTTCCAAACTAAAACGATCCGAAGTTTTTATAAAAGAAAGATTTAACAGATACAGGGTGTTCAAAAAAGGATGGTGGTGGTAGGTTCTATGTGCGATTTGGAGTTGTCACACTCTGTCGTAAGGGCCACCGAGTCTTTTAGGCCCTTTTAGGTTTTTTATTAGAGCCAAAAGGCAACGCCAGACGGAGTCCGACTGACTACACGCGGGAGGCTAGCCAACTCGCACTGCCTCTAGCGGTGCATGCTTCTTTGCGCCATAGGGAGCTAACAGTTCTGACCCTGAAACGTCACACCCTTCTATCTCTTACTGGAGTTTCATCCCCCTAACGGTTGGAAGCAGTATTCTACGCACAAAAATGCCAACCAGAGGGGGGCTGCGTGACGTCAGACTATCTCTTCCCCCTAGACAGTTGTTAGCTCCCTATAGAAATAACCCAAGAAGGTAACTTCTCCCACCCCTGTGGTGTTTCCTTCACTTCCGGAATTAATGGAAAGGTCTATTGCTAATTTAATTAATGTCTAAGAACATTTTCGCAAAACGGAACCTAATGTAGTTTGGTCCTACACCTTTTTATTTTTGAAACACCCTGTATAGGGATTTGAGGGAGGGGGGGATTTTCTGGCCTAATTACATCCTCGCCGCTTTAGTAATAAGCGAGAAAAAAGGCGCCATTTCTCCAAAGGTGTTGAACTTTCACCTCTTCATCGTGGTTTAAAAGAAAAAAAATTTCTATACCCTCAGCATGTCTATTACATCCCTCCTAAGAACTTGCGAGGTTTCATTAAATATTTTGAAGTCTAGAGAGGCCTGTAAGGATGGGTTTTTTATTCTTTCTTGCCTTACAGTCTAAAGATTCGAGAGTGACTTACGGCCCGTCTCTCTCAGTTATTTCGCAAGGATAAAAACCCATAGTTTAACCACTCTTAAGAACTTTTAAAAAGTTAGAGGGGAGTGGTATATAACGGAGGGAGTGTGTGCATGGTGTGTACTTTTAAGATAAAATAGGTTTTTATTTTAAAACAGTAGAAGGGGTTAAGTGCTTCCTGATATCCCGTTACGCAAAGGGAAAGTGATATCTCTTAAGTTTGCGTTATTAAAAACCTTAAAATTGGGCCAACGAGAGTTGGGCTTAGTAACGAGAGAAGGGTTACAAGTGACGTTTTTTGCCATTTAGTTTTCTGGTGAAAAGAAAAACAGTAACTATTTAGATTAGGTCAACTTAGGTTGCTTTATTTCTTGTTTCAAGTTCTTGGTTGGAAATTACCCCAAGTTTTCCAGCTTCATAATTGATAAGTTTGGGTTAGCAACAAGAAAAGATTACTAAATGTTCATAAAGTTAAAATTATAGCGGTTTCCAACAACATCTCCAGCTTTAAAAAGGTTAGGTTTGGCTTACGAGAAAGACCATGTTGAATTATCAACAAATATTCTTACAAACAGAGACCCAAACCCAAGTTAGGCTTAGCTATTTTTAACTTTATCAGAAATATCTGCAGGTTTAAAAAGGATAATTTAGGCTTAGCCAAGACTATGGTGTATTATCAACAAATAGGCTTACAAACAGAGAGATGAAAATAGACCCAAGTTAGACATAACGATTTTACAACTTTTTCAGAAATAACTTTAAGGTTACTTAGAATAATCTTGTAAATACTCGTGTCCCTTTGAAAACACAGCTACCATCGCTAAATTTAGGGATTAAATTACACCATAAAGCAAATTTAAGCGAATCGGGCGTTAATAAAACCCCCCCAAAAACATCTCCGGATTAGAAACGACACGACATAACTTTCACCCTAGCTTCTACAGAAAGAAAGAAATTGGACCGCATGGCACTTGAAATACTCCGTATACCCCATTCCATCAGACAGAGGGGTTGGTTAAGTCTAGCTAGAACTGTACCGTTCAAACTACAAATTTGGAGTTATTGAGCCCCTATCGCTGCCAAATAAGTTCCTTTTTTCTCGCCACATGATGACGTACCATAGAAGCAGCGGATTTTCGCACTATTCCGGATGAAGAGAGAAAGCTATATAAGCAGATATCTTTTTGCTCGATGAAAACCAATCTCCCCTCCACTGACACCTAAAAAGGCGCGGGATCAAATTACGATCCACGAACCATGAAGAATAGTGGCACTCTTAACAGGCATTGAATACAGATATACTATAGAACTGCCGTTACTGTATGGGGAAGACCTTTATAGAGGGAAGCCAAGCGTCTTTTAATGGGGAATATAAAACCATCCATATACGCATGGGATTTCAAGTTCGTGTCAATATCAGATTGCCATAGAATCGAAACTACTTTACCACTATTTGTAAGCCATTATTATACCCTTGGATACGTTTCATATTGTAGTATATTTGCCCTTGATTTGTTTGGTACATAAACCTTAGTTGAACTTAGTCGAGCTCTCCCATTGAAGCCACTGTTGTTTCAAATTCCAGTCTTTACTGGCCAGGGGATCGACTCTCGTGGTCAGTTGGCACCACTATTAAAGATAGGCCAAAACGTTTTTGACAATAGTACTCGAGTCAAGGTGAAGATGGTAAAACATAAGGCACTGGTATCTGGTTGTATTTATGGGACGTTTAAGGTCATAAAACGAGAAGGTAGTTTGGTTACGGTTAACAACCGCCGTGACCAAAAAGAGGCATCCTTTACTGTTACTAAACGACAGATAATCCCACTTTGTTGGTAATTTCACGACCATACCCGGGCTTTCAATTCTACTGGCTATCAATTTTCAGGAACAAACAATGATTCGCGTGGTAAATTCAATGACAAATTTTTAAATGTTTTTGGTGCCGAAACCCGGGATTTTGTTATGTAAAACAATTCGCCTTTGTATTTCAGTATTTGCGATGACTCTCGTAGTAGTCTAATAGGATGTCCGTGAAGTTCTGAACGTCACGTTTTTTTCTAAAAAGGCGCTTTGTACCCAGCAGGTATCCTCACACTATTCGTGAATGACCCCGCACTGAACATAAACAAAGGTCAAAATTCGTAAAGAGCAATGCATGCTAGAATGTTTCTTTTTAAACGAAAGGAACACATAATGAGCGTTTGGCTTTCCTGTGAAGCACTTGGAAGTACCCTAACTGGATGCCTAGTACCACCTGACTGATTTGTCCAATAGGGGTACTCCCAGTGCTAGGCGAGAAAGCCTAACGCGTAGTGTCCATTTGGGAAACTTAATTGCTCTCGTATCTTCTTTAATATTGAAGACCGAAACATGGTTCCAATTGATATATTCATTTTTTTATACGCCCTTTCGATTAAAATAAAAAATCTAGCTCGGAAGACTTCATGCGTTTAATTAGTTTCGTTTATTGGTTGCGCTTAACCCCTACCCCATCCCCTCCCTTAGACCTGTTACTCTTATCATACAACGATTTTTTGATCGAGAGATCTTTGGCGGAATCTCTTGGATATTGGCACCCTCCGCTCGTGCTTCTACGCGGTTTGTTATTATTCATTCGAAACTGGTCTGTCTCTTGTACAAATAAAGAGGGCTTCAATATGTTTTCATAAATCTAATAGAACTAGTTGAAGAAGAACTTGATTTATGAATTAGTTACAGCTAAAGACTATCGAATGAGGAGGATAGGGGGGAAATAACATTCGAATCTCGTCGACTACCGAAGTTAAAGTAATTGGACATACATTGAATCTTGATTGAGTTCAGATAAAAGTTTTTAAATCGATTTGTACCAAATTTTCAATCACGCCATTTGTTTCGAGAACAGTTTGCAATGAAGAGAAAACTTAGGCGGATTAATACGCAATATTTCTCCCCAAAAATAGTTCTTTCAGGTTGATATTTGTATTTTTGGTTAGCGAAGTAAATCAATTGGGTTTTAAAAATTGAATTTCAAAAGGTAAAAGAGGTTGAATTTTAGTCCCAAATATTAAAAGCAAAAATGTGTACCTCAATGTGTAGAACGTACGCTACACGACAGTTCAATATACTCTTTCCAAATAGAGTCTTGTGTTTAACTATCTTGTTGACTTAAGACAGAACATTGATTGTTATGTGGACAACAAGGACGATAGAAATGACTTCAATTGATTAAGTAGTAACATTGAAGTCTTTGGAACCGCATACCAGACGTTCCATCCTAACCTTATATTAGCAGACAATACTGCGCCTCGCCCTCTTTTTAAAAGGTCTATTCCGTTGAGCCTAATTTGAAAATGAAAGTTTGTGATAATTTTCCTTGAAAAATACGTCTAGAGCTCCAGCCGTTTTCGTACACGTTTAACGGTCAAACTCTCTACTTCCATTTCTTTAAATGTTTCTAACGATCACAAACAATTAAAAATTCCGTAAAATTTGATATGGACAGTGGTTGTTTAAAATAAATACCACGTACGTACAATGATATCATAGCGCAGCCACCCAAGTCGTAAAAAATTATTATATAAAATATAATAAAATTTCGCGCGTTATTTTCTCTCTTTTCCCTACAAATCGTTGGGTCACGTGGGTGCATGATGGTTTCTGTCATATATCCTTTGAACTCGTTAAAAATAATAAGAAAAAAAAACTAAAAGAAAACCCGAAAAAGAAAAAGAAAACAATCTTGGTGGTTCTCTTATACCACTAACTTCACTAATAATAAAAAGTCTCGCCTCTCAATTGTTGAGTCTCCTTTCTCAAATTTTGTGAATTGAAAAAAAAGGCAATTTCGGCGCCGGGTTAAATCGAGCCACCCACGCGTAGAAAGTGGTTCCTTTTACAGAATATTTGGAGGTATTTCTGATAAGTCTGCCATAAACGAATGGTTTGATCTTTTGGGTCAAACCAAGAAGCAATATCTAGTTTACTATAGGGAGAAGGTTTAAGACGCCTAAGTATTCGCGCGCCATAGTCACAGTCCCCCTTTCAAAATACAAAGGGGGGGACGTAAAGGTGGCCGGGTTATTTTGCCTCTCCTCAGTCGGAAAATACGTAATTTTCGTCATTCGCGTCGCGCTGACGTGAGTTTTCATGAAACCAATGAGATGGTGGTTGTAATTTAGAGGCAGGGATTAACTCCGGACCATACGTTTGGACTGGAGATAAAGCAGGAAATGTGGCGAATTTATACCTTCTCCTTAGCAAACTAAATATGGCTTCTTGGTTTGACCCTAAGAACACACTGCCTTTAATTTAATGGCAGACTTATAAGAAACACGATGTATAAATGAAATATATCCACTAGAAAGCTCTTACGTATTTTGGAGGGAAGAGAAAAGTTGCTAACTCGCAAAAGGTCCAAAGAACGATGAAAAATACAACGATTTTTTCATTTGGCAGGCGCCGAGCAACCTGTCATCTAAACTTCATATATATCCAAAAAACTTTCATTTGATATTTTGCCTGTTGGTTGGGCGCTTCTATTATAACACATACAACTATAGGGGAACTTAAAGTTAAGAAGAAAGATGATAGAATTAAGATGGATGTATATCTCTTAGGGAAGTTCCGTCCAATCTGCCAAACATGGTTGTCTGTCATCGACTTGATGCCGAATTAAAAATATTGAGAAACCACCCTGGATTAATGATGACAATATTAAAAGCATTTTGACTCCATCAGGAATACATACAGCATAAGTTTATAAGATATGTTCCATAAGTTTGTCACTAGTTTCTGAGAGCTTGTCACGAAGTGACGTAGGTCATAGATTCTCGTAAATTGACGCCTAGTGAGGCTTGGTTCTGTGACACTTTCCACTGCAGTTTGACCCATAGAACAGACCCTTTACGGCTAAAGGCCTTTTCAGCTCAACAAGAATTGGTCAAAATATTTGACTCAACCAAAATTGGTCAGTGATAAATTTTTAATTTGGTGAGATTCAACTTGTCCAACACCTGTTCAAACATGATTACTCAACTCAATTTGACTCAACTAAATAATTCAAAAAGATGTATCGTCTGGAAAGGCCTATGCTTATCAGAACGACTCTGTAAATCTCATACTCATTAACAATAAATAGTTCATTACCCCTTCAAATTTTTTAATTAACGCAAACAACCCTTTTTTTCTTTACAGTTCCTTCGGCACGCACCCCTAGGCTATAACTCCAAAGTGACTCTTAAACAGTCCAATTCCATTCAAATCGTTGCGAATTTCTCTGACGTCACAGAACCGTACGGCGCGTAACAGCTTTTCCTTATTTACATATATCCACCCCCGCACTAAAATTTCACTTAAAAATTTATTCTAAACAAAGGCAATCATTAAAAAACCCTTCCTTTTTCTCCTCGCGTCAAGATGAAACATCCCGCTCTGTACGCTACTCGACTTTTAAATTTAAATAAGGATGCAATGTCCTAAAAAGTCATTGCCACAAAGAATTAGAAATGGGAAGGAAGTTTTCATTTTCGTATACAAACAAGGAGGCGCATATAAGGGGGAGTTTGGTACCGTATGATATTACTAGACACAAAAATTTAACATTTCCTTCCGCTTTGAGCAGACGTTTTTAGGGGGGATATCTAGGTTAGATAGCTATATTCTTCAAGATGTTACAGTAGGAAATGTCGCCTTAAAATAGGCCTAACTGTAGACGTGGGGTCTAAAGGAGGTACACAAACAAGGTGATTAAGACGATTCAAGCCATCCCACTATAGAAACGCGAATCTTGGTAAACAATAAGAGTACAACGTCGCCTTAGAGAGTTAAAAATTAATAGAGGTTATCAATAGATCTTTTTCAAAACGGACGGACGGGGGGGGGCGGAGGATCGTCTGCTAGATTTAGGGTTAAAACGGAAAATGTATTGGTGTGTGGACCCAAAGACGTTGAAAAGACTTCAAAGACCAATCCAGCTAGGGCTTCAAAGTAACCAGTCCACCAAACTTGGTCCGTATTGCAAATTTGAACCCATATATATTAAATTGTTGTCCACAAACCAATCAATGTTCAGTCTTAAGACAACAAAGTGGTCAAACACCAGACTCTATTTGACCCCCGACCTTTGAAAAAACGGGTCCATCTCACACATGACCCCGCATGGTGATAGATACCATTCCTCTTTTCTTAAAAGACATTTGTCTTAAGGCGAATTACAGTCAATAAAATCTTGTTTAATTAAGTCATCATCACGCAAAGAAGATAAGGACATCTTATCAACATTTTCAGGGGTTAAAAACCCGGCTAAATCTGAATCTCCGTCCCAGACAGCTGTGTTATTTTGAACTTCGGGGTAAACGCCGACAAAATACCTTTTTACCAACTACTGTACGCTATACCTTGATTCATACAGATTCGACCCGGTTTTTTTATGGGGGTTGTTTGATGTTTGGTCCCAGCACCGTAGTGACTGACCATGGGTGGCTGGTTTTAGCCCTCTAACAGGATCAGTAAAGGGTCAAGGAATATAGCCCCATTATATCCCATGGCTACTTATTCAAGGGTTGACAACCGAAGATTGGTCTCTTTGGGATCCAAAGGCATTAAAATTCCTTCTCAGACACACATCCATCTCTCTCGTATTTTGCCTCCTCAACCAAAAAGATCCGTATATGGTCTTGTTCGCACTGGATTGTTATCTTTCACACACCAAAAACTAGAGTTTAACCTGAAAGCTAGGGTTAAAGCACTAAACCAAGCTCTAAATCTCTAAAATCTTATATTAGAGTTTCGTGTTCTTATACCACAAAATTTGTTCGAATTAACTTAGTTTTACCGGTAAAATTTTGCGAAAATCGTTCTAGTTTTTAAAGGCAGAGGTCCAGCTAAAAGTTGTTTCACGAATTGAAAACCGAGCATCGAACTTTCAGTAAAAATAGTTAAATCGATTATCGATACACATGCAGTACTCGTATCGATACTCGATACAAACAAGTACTCGCCCATGACTAAGGTTTACCCTGACGATGTCTTAGTTTCCACTTTGTCAAAACTTCGACTAACTAACTGATTGAAAGATATGCAAACCGTTTCTTTCATTCGGAATCTTTGGACCACAAAAGAACAGAAGATAAAAAACCACTAGATGTCGCTCTGTTTATCTTCCGCGGTTCGCCTTTAGAACCCCTTTCGTAAATTCACTGGATCTCGACCTTTAAACGGAGTTTAACGATACATTTTACCGGGGCGAATGAATCAAAGATCTCTATTCCGTTGCGCGGGTTTAAAAAAAAGATTACGTTTTTCTGTTCTGGTCTGGTCTTTAAATAATTCGAAAAAAGATGAAATGATTTGTTAGTAGCGTGAGTACTTTGAGAATTAGGCACGCTTTCTCACGATTATAAGGCTTCTTACGGGACCGACACTTTTTTTCTCTCTCTCTTCATCTCTCGCTCTCTTTCTCTCTCATTTCGTTTATATAAGATAGAATAATAATTAAGTGTATACATAAATTGTCTACCGATAAGATACGAAGTTATCTGTAAAAACACAAACTTAAGATTTCCTTTTCATAAGTTACGACAATCTTTCAAAATTTAAAGGAAATATGAACCGCTTTAAAATAATATAATCAAGATGAAAAATTTATCTCAATTTTCGAGAGTGGTTATGTATTTGGTAATAACTTCGGTTCTAGAGCAGATAGAGTAAATTTAAAACCACCATAACAGAATACACAGTTCAGGCAGTAATCCCTGCAATTAATATGAATTTCTTGATATAAATAACGTCACAATTATTTATTGAATTTGTTCTTGTTTTTTGAACAAAATTCCTTATGCCTACTACCTGTGTTTTGGTTTCAGTTTTAACTTTGGTTCTAGAGCAGATTGAGCAGTTTTAAAGCTACCCTAAAAAAATTGACATTCTATAGAGTAATCGCTTCAATAATAATCAATTTTAATTAGAATTAAATGTCATCAATTGAATTTAAGGAAAAATAACTATAAATAACGATATGGAAGTTTGAATCAAATAAGTTTCATATCACCTTGAAATTATAACCCCATTTTTTAAGAAAGAATCTGATTTTTATCATAACAGACAGAAAGCTGAGTTAAATCGTACTTCACGACAGTAAGGGCAGGCCTTTAAAGTTATTCGACGCGGGTTGTCTAAAATATCAGAATAATTTAATACCCTAGAATTAATAACAGAGTAGAAAAAAAATAATTTCGTGAAATTCCAATTCAAACTTATTAGTAAAAGAACTACGGTAAAATTCGAAGATATTCTGTGTATAACTGCTAAATATTGCCAGCAAATTCAATATACAAAACAAAAGCCTGCAATTAAGAGGCAATATTTGATATAAAATAAAATTAACTAAAACTCCTTATATACCATAAGAGATTTAAGAAGTTCTCCAATATCCTCCGTGAATTTATTCAAACCTTTCAAGAATACTAGTATTCCTTAATACAGGGTGTTTCTGGTAAGCCTGGCATAAATTAAGGGGGATGTTCTTTGGAAAATCGATTTTGAGTCGCAAATGTAACTTCTATCTACGACATTTTGACACAAGGGACACTGTTTTCGAGTTAAGGTTGCATCCAGAGTATTTTACAGATGATTACAATTAAAATTAATTAAGAAACTATGAGACAATGATTTCTAATTTAAATTAATTAACACTCCAATCACAACTCGATTTGAAACAGTGGCCCCTTGTGGCAAAATGGAGATAGAAGTTATACATTTACCACTCAAAATCGATTTCCCAAAGAACATCTCCAGACTTAATCAAAAACACCCTGTATAAACGCAACCATACAAAATTCTACAGCGATAAATTAACGAACGAATGCATTTCGAAAAATACCTCGTTAGTAGAGGCCATTTCTTTTTATCTGGGGGACAATTAGCCAGTCTCATTATATAGGAGAGAAGTCTTAAGCTTTGGTGCATTGACATAGCGTTATATTTGATTTGTATTCAACGACAGAGGATAGATTAGAGGCCGTAAATTGTCTATAATTAAACTTTTCTCACCGAAATCTTATTTTTATTTTTTTTACTAAAGTTAGAAAACCGAAAGAGAAATAAAAACCCAAATTACCTCCCTAATCATTAACAGAAAATTAAATCGATCGTTTATAGCTTCGTTTTTCACCAATTGAATTTTTCTCTAATTATTTTTGGAGCCGATTTCTCTTAAAGGGATACTTAAGGCTTGAATTTTTTCTTTTTCAATCGAAGGAGCGTATTAAATATTGAATATATCAATTGGAACCATGTTTCTATCTACAATATTAAAGAAGATACGAGCAATTAAGTTTCCGTAATGGATGGCACTACGCCTAGCACTGGTAAGTACCCCTATTGGACGCCTAGTACCACCTGACGCGTTCGTCCAATAGGGGTGGGTCTTCCCAGTGCTAGGCGGGAAAGCCTAACGCGTAGTGCCATCCATTACGAAAACTTAATTACCTGTACCTTATTCAATATTGTAGATAGAAACATGGTTAAAATTGACATATTCATTATTTTACACGCTCTTTCGATTAAAAAAGAAAAAATTCAAGACCAAAACCATATAGAAGTCGAAATTAAACTCTATTAAATAACCCTTTAAATAATTCACGTGCAATAATATTAATTTCTAAATAGACAAGGCAAGCAGCACCACCGGGGACTTTCAAAGTCATTTAATTCATTACTTTCGAAGGCAACGTCGATGCATTTACTCCGTTCGTGCCTTAGGCCTATTTCTATGGAATATTACTGAATATTGAATGAAAAATTGCGTAGAAAATAGTTAAGAAAAAAAATCAATTAAAACTTTCCAAAATAAGCGTGTAATTTAGTCTGTCCTTTGGGAAGAGTACACGAGCCGGTCGGTGGTCGCGAATTACATGCAGGGAATTTTGATATTCAGAAACCGTACGTCGTCTCTTGATATCAATTCTATATAAAGCGATATATTATTGCAGCCCTCTCTAATTGACCATGTCCTATTCCAATTTTTTTATCTATCAAATTTTTCATTTACGGACCTACAAGGAAGAATTTTTTCTTCTTCCTTCCACTATCTTCACTGGTATCATAAGTTCATAAGATATGTTCCACATTAATTTGTCACTGGTTAAAAACTGGAGCTTGTCATGAAGTGAAGTAGGTCACAGATTTGATGTAAAGCGACGCCTGGTGACTGGGCGCTGTCAAAGGCTTAGTACAGACTAAATAGGACCTAGATGGAAGTCCTGGAGTGTAGTACTTCAATTCTCGCTTGTCGTTCTCGAACTAGCTCGAGCTGTAAGTCTCTAGCAATATAAAGTATAGGAAGTGTCATACTTATCAAACATATCTTATAAACTTATGCCCGTATCAAGAATTTTCGCCTCAAACAGAACCAGAATTATTCCTTTGAAATATATCGGTGCAATTATCGCGTGTGGTTTGCCTCTTTTTTCTACAATGTTAAATAATAAAATTCAATTTTTCAACAGCTTTATATAAGCGCAAATTATAATAATTTTATAAACGTCTGTAACTCCGGGTTTCCTGGTGATAAATGACGTCACTTCCGCGGTATAGATATTATCGAAATACTTATATTCAAATAGGTTTCATTTTAATGGCTTATAAATTCAAACAGTGTTTAATGTTTTTAAAATGAAGTATGTTGCAAAAAAGGTTGGTACGACAGAACCACTTAGGTTCTATCATAAGTTTATAAGATATGTTCCGTAAGTTTGTCACTGGTTACTGAGAGCTTGTCACGAAGTAACGTAGATGAAACGTCATAGATTCTGGTGAGGCGCTGTCAACGGCTTAGTTCAGACTAAATAGGAAGATGGACTGTAAAACCGCGTGTAGTCAATTGTCGCTTGTCGTTCTCGAACTAGCTCTCAGTAAGTCTCTAGCATTACGAACTTGTATAGGTAGTGCCATACTTATAGAACATATCATATAAACGTATGCTTTTATGGGCGATTTTGAATGAAAAATATAATTTCTAGAACCACCCTTTGTCAAAGAACACATTCGACTCAAAAATCACCCATGAACCTACTATACTCCAATCCTAACACCATTTCTTTTACAATATTAAAATATGAGTTTACCTGGATCCCAGTAATAATCCCATGGCATTTGCCATTTCCCAGTTCTTTCGTTACTATCCACTTGATAAGTAACCCTTTGTTGTTCCTGCCAATTATTCCGAGTTCGTTGACCACCGGTCAAGGCACCAACCCGTTCCAAATAAAATCCCAGGGTCACAAACACCACAGCTACCACTACAACAATGAACCTCGAAAAAGTTCGATATCCAAACGAAGTTCCCTTCATCGAAAACGCACATTTGGTTTGATTTTAAAAAATCCTTAAATTATGATACAAATTGGCGCGAAATATTGACGCAAAAAGGTGCGAACTTTAACCATCCTAAAATCTCATAACATTACATTAAGAAAAAAGTAAAAACGCGAGGAGATATTCGGCGTGGCGTAACACAACACAACATACACTTCCCAAGAATCCCGACCTATCCGTTCGCAAGCTAGAAGCGAACTGAGAACCTCCGAAGCTCTAGAAAAGTTTTCGTTAAGTTTAACGTTACAACATAGTATACAGGATACAGCCTCCGGGAATCCACGCTCGCTGTAAAAAAACATTCGCGCCAAAAGAAGAAATTATACACTCTGAGGAGACGATTCTTTCCCCAAATTAACCTTTCCAATTCAAAGTTGATCTATTCAACATACAGTTCGTGACATTACGAATGAAAAGTTCTATTATAAAGACCATAAAGTCAAGCACGAGCTGGCACCTAAGTTTAACTGAAAAGGCCGGACCAAAAATGTCTATGGAAGACCTATTATAAGATTTGATGCTGAATTCGGGTTCGTTTCCTATGCAATCACGTATACGGTACGTTCTGATTGGCCCACTTCCACTTTATCTCGTCAAAAGATGAACTGACTGACTGCGGGACCTTCGACGTAACCTAGCTCTCAATAGTATTTGGGGGACCATCATTATTGTATATCTAGTATTGACCTCTGGGGCTTAGAGCTGAGGAAACATTCGGAATGAAAAATGATAACACACTTTCAACGCGCGGCTGTGGTTTGATTTCTATTTGAACTTGGTTCGATAAATTCCACGGGGTTATTTTGTCTAAGGAGTCAGTAAAAAAGAACTTGTATTGGTGGTCAATTTTCTATTTAAATGGAGTCAATGCACTAAAAGTACCGACTAACTTCGAATTTCTTTAGTTACTTATAAGTATTTTTTTTTCTTTTTCAATTTTTCAATCTAGACAGATGACCTTTATGCCAATGGAAAAGGTCAAATAATTTAATTTTGGATAATAATTTCATTGTTTAATTGACTAAAAATATAATTTTAATTGAAATTTCTTCTGAAGATGTGTTAGAATACCGGTAATTTAGTAAGTACCTCGGTTAATTGCCCATGTATACGATAATTTACTAAATACCTACATTAACTACCAATGTATACAGTAATTGACAAAATACCTCTGTTAGTTACCAATGTATACAGTAATTGGCAAAATATCTCTGTTAGCTACCAATGTATACGGTAATTTACTAAATACCTATATTAATTACCAATGTATACGGTAATTTACTAAATACCTCTGTTATTTACCAATGCATACGGTAATTTACTAAATACCTATATTAATTACCAGTACATATGGTAATTCACTAAATACCTATATTAATTACCAGTGCAAACGGTAATTTACTAAATACCTATATTAATTACCAGTGCATACGGTAATTCACTAAATACCTATATTAATTACCAGTGCATACGGTAATTCACTAAATACCTATATAAATTACCAGTGCATACGGTAATTCACTAAATACCTATATTAATTACCAATATATAAGGTACTTAACTAAAAACCTCTGTTAATTACCAATGTATCAAAAAAAATTCAAACGTAAAAATTCATTTCGAACAGTTTTAAAAAGGCTTTTGAAGCCTGAGACCATAAAAATACGAGCTCTCTGATATCCGTTTTGAAATTCGATTAATTTCAATATTTAATGTTTATACATCAGGCGTTGTATAAATCATTAAAATGGAAGCCACCACCGCGAGCGGGTTCATCGATACGTTCATCGACTAAGAAAGAATAACGAGAAAATAATTTCCGTCTTTACGCGCACCACGAAACGTAAATCTACAACCACCAAAGGCACGGACGGACATCAAATTTTCCCCAGAGCCTACTACACCCACTTAATTATTGTAATTTAAAAGTCTAACGTCGACGTTGGGCAAACTTTGAAATAAAAATGAAGAGTTAAACCGAAGAATTTTCATATTTCTGAGGCGTTCTTGAACAAAATTACACTCAAATTATATTATAAACGACATGTGGCTGGCTATAACCTTTAACATAAGTTTATAAGATATGTTCCATAAGTATGACACTGCCTATACTTCGTAATGCTAGAGACTTACAGCTCGAGCTAGTTCGAGAACGACAAGCGAGAATTGACAACTACACTCGGTTAATTTTGCAGGACTTCCATCTTCTACTATTTAGTCTGTACAAGAAGCGATATCTAGTTTACTAGGGAGAAGGTATAAGATGCCTAAGTATTAGCGCGCCATAGTCCCACTCCCCCTTTAAAAATACAAGGGGGGACGTAAAAGGAGGCCGGGCTATTTCGCCTCTCCTCAGTCGGAAAATACGCAATTTTCGTCATTCGCGTCGCGCTGACGTGAGTTTTCTAGAACCAATGAGATACTGGTTGTAAGTTAGAGGCGGGGATTAACTCCGGAGCTGCGTTGGACTGGAGATAAAGCTGGAGATGTGGCGAATTTACACCTTCTCCCTAATAAACTAGATATCACTTCTTGTCTGTACTAAGCCTTTGACAGCGCCTGACCAGGCGTCGCTTTACCTCGAATCTTTGCCCTACGTCACTTCATGAGTCATGACAAGCTCCAGTTTGTAACTAGTGACAAACTTATGGACCATATCTTATGATTAACTTATGCTTTAAGGGTAACAGATAAAAGACGCGATAATGTTTGTAATGTTTAATTTATATTTGTAAAAAACTGAAATACGACACGACTCTATAGTCTAGAATCTAGATTACGATGCTTATTTCGAATATATTAACCCAATTCGTGCAAATTCTAGACATACTCCTACGCGTTACTCTCTTTAATTCCCTCATAGTTAAAACTTAAAACAGGTACACTTACATGTACGTGTCAGGGTAGAAAAATTAACAAGTTTTCTTTTTTATGAAACAACCTTGATATTAATTGTTCTTTCAAATTTAAAGAATGACATTCAGATTCATTATGATAAAAAGGTTAAATATTTTATGCAAATCCTCAACTAATTAGACTTAACGATGTCCCTAATTAACTCATTATAGATTCATTAATTAAAATTAAAGGATGTTACTGTACGCTAGAATTTTTCTTTTTTGATTCAAATGGACATACAAAATAATGAATATTGTAACAAGATGTCAATAGACCAGTTTTTTCCCCATACATGAAGTAGTAACAACGGGAGTGGTTTTTTTATAGTTGAAGCAACACGTTCAGAGCAAACTTAAGGCTCTTTCAGACGACCCAACTTTTTGACTCATCTCGATGGATCAAAAGTTGTATCAACTTGCCCAACTTTTGAAGGGAAAAGTGAAGTAAATCCTTTCTTTTCACACGACTAAAATTTTATCGCCAAATGGAACTTTTTAAGCACCACCTACCTTGGCACTTACGAAATAACCCGCGAAAAAGGCCCTTTTTGTAATTCGTTTTGATTGGCTGAAGAAATGAAATGAAAAAGTTGAGTCAGCAAAAATTGGATAACTGACCCAATTTTTCCTAGCAAACTCTTTTGGTGACTCAACCCATCCAGCGTCTATTCACACGATCCAACTAGTTGATTCAAAAATTTAATTTCCCGGAGTTTTTTGTCAACTATTTATTTCGCCAGGGATAAATTTAATTTTAGAAGTAGGAATGGAGAACAGAGTAATCTGGGCGCGCGTCAAAGTCCCGGACCCCCTTCCACGGGACGGAGGGGTAAGAAAGAAGAGGCGGGTCATAGCGACAGAGGTAAAAAAGATTACGTATTTTTATCCGTCCCATCAGCAACGTTATCAAAACGTAGTTTATGTGAGCCAATAAGATAATTTAAACTTTTCGTTACGTGTTGGAGGGAGGTGCTTTATACTGGGCTATGATTTGGACTGAAGTAAATACTAACCGTTCTCCATTCCTACTTCTAAAATTAAATCTATCCCTGATTTCGCTAAGTTTCCCAAGTTTGAATGAACCCTAGCGCGTTTTAATAAAAACTGCTTAGTGTGATTAAAGTTTTGTTTTATGGACTTTAAAAATTTCCATTTTAAAGCGAATATAGCTCGAAGGCTTGGCAGATAGAGAGGCCGCAGTCGGTGAAATCAGGGGAAACCGAATCCCTAACCATTAGTTAGTTATCCGCCAATAATCCCCAATGGCAATACATACTATATTTTATCTTCGCAAACAGGTTATCCAATGAAATGGTATGAAATATGGTAGGTTAAAAGTGTGGACGCGTGCCCCTAGCGCCGCCACTGGAATAGCAATTTAAACTATTTTGATCTGCTCTGAACAGAGAGAAAAGAGGTACGACGGAGCGGTAATGATAATGTGCCTTGTGCGGCAATGAAAATCTCCCAGTGTACCTTGCGTATGCTCGCCCCCTACCCTTTGGTAAAGGCGATTGTTAAGTGCTGCCGCGTAGCGGCATTGTATTTGAATAAGAACTAGCTTCTATTTTTAAGACACAGCGAGTATCCTCGACCGTACGACCCTACTCAAACGCCACTGAGGATGCTGGGAGGACTTCGTTGCCGTTCCGTAAATGGGGTACAGACTGCAACATTATAGGTATGGAGATTACGGCTCCAGCCCACCTCTCCTTCAAGGTCTGAAGAGCGGATCGTTTTACCCAAACCCGATTATAATTATACAAAAGACCGAGATTTTAAAGATTTAAAACTTTGGGTATTTTTCTTTTAAAAGATGCCGAGATTTCAAAGTGAGATAAATATTTTATATACGTGCTAATCATATGACTTGACATTAAGGTCTATGTAGCTTGGAGAACTCCGAACTTGGGGATTTGGTAAAACAATAGTTGAAATATAGTTTTAATTAACATACAAGTCAACATTGATGAGAATTATGATCTATTTATGTGCTTTCGTTTTTTAACTTTATTTGGTGTAGTCCAATGTATGTTTGGGTCTAATTGGATACAGGACCATTTTATCTATGTAATCCTCAATACATTTTACACCGCAGTGAAAATATGTTTGGAAATCTTAAAGAATCTGTCTCAAACACATCACATGCATGCACTACCCTTAAAAATTTCTTTAGAGCAGATTTCCAAAGGCGTGAGGCTACTTTTTGGGAGGAAAAATAAAAAAAAAAGAAAGTTGTACATAATTGAAATCACGTGTCCAAGTTACTTGAAAGAGCGGAACACCCAATCACTTAGCGAGAGTCTTACACGATCGAGTAGTAGCAACGGGCCCTCTGTCCTGATACAATTTTAAGATTTAAAATTAGCTCACGAGCTTCTAAAATGGGGAAAAAAATTCAGTTTATAAAAAAAAAGGATGTAAATTATTTTCTCTTTTTCATCCATCGCCTTACGAGTTTGTTGCGAAAATCCTAAACCGAGCCATATGTTAATAATCATCCCTTGAAGTTTGTAAGGAAAGGGTTTTAGCATCGTTATGCGCAGGTATACATAACACGCATGCGCACTAAACTGAAACTCTGCTCATTCGCAGCATATTTCGCAATTGATTCAAATCTAATTTTTTTTACAATTACTTTAAAATTCAGAGTTGCTACCTAAAAAGGGTTGACCTAGAAAGTTCAATATCTCAACCCAATTATCGAAATTAGTTAAAACTATAGTGTTGGCGATCTTTGACCCGACTCCTATAAGGAGTGGCCCCATGGCAGTATAATACATTGGGTCCCATAATCGAGTAATATGTGGGACCTTCTTCCTTGGTGTTTCTGTGTGTGGGACCCCCTAACCAGCGCCCATCAGGCCCAACGGATAAGACTTCCCCTGTCACCGGAGGTGACTTGACCCCAATAACCCTTACCGTCACCTCCTCCAAAGTAAACCTCATTTCCATACCAGATTAAACATACACGTACTGAAACCTTGTTAATCGCATCCTTGCCGAGAACCCTGACAGGGACCCAATTCCAAACTAAAACTCTTAATAAAAACAAAAGAACTTAGGGTAAAATTAATTCACTTATGCTCGACCGGGTTGCATAAAGTTTAGTGTTAATTGTTTAGAAAGGTTTCTATCATCACTTGTGTTGTTTTTTCTCCTCGAGTTCAGTTGTAAGGTTCATTGAGAGATATTTATTTTGTACGATCGTACAGTTTTCAACTCTTAAATTAACTACGTGAATCATTTCCAGTTGGAAAAAAGGTACACCTCACCACACCTCACAACCACCACGACCACGAAACCTGTACCGTCCTGTACCGAGTGCCATAGTGCAGATTTTCAGTGTATCTGTACATACATACGAAGCTTCCTTAGGAAAACAAACATTCTTAGAAAGTACGTTCCACTTTTCTTTTCCGCTATTACTGGATTTGTTCTAAGTTCAAAGTCAGAGGCGAGTGAACTGGAATGTATATTTAACCCCTTTTCTAAACGTGGGTCTAATTCGTATCGCTTTAGGCTTTCATCTTTGGTATCAATTCCAATTGAAAAATGTTAGTTGAGAAGAAAGGCCCCTCTCTAAGGGGTTGGCAATTCAAAACGTGTTATTACAAAAAGACGCAATCACGACACGAAAATTCGTGACGAGGGATTAACACATAAAGCTTAATTTCTTCACAAAGGCAATAAAATCTAATTCCAGGACATATATATTCGGAACGTTTTCTTTTAATTAAAATAGAATAGAAGATAAACGAATGTTAGTTACGAGATTGGAATTTAATTAGATAATTCTTAACTATAACCTTAAAAGGAAGGCTCTAATAAATTTTATCTTAAACTACTTTTTATTTCAATTCAAACATATCCTAAGCCTAAATGTGAAGCTTTCCTGATGTGTGATTTATTTAAGATGGAACCCCACTGCGCGCGTATTCTATAAGATTTATTAGGAGATTTTTATTTGGAGATGACGTAATTGGACAGTTTAAAGGGATACTTCGGCCTATAATGTTTTCTTTTCTTTTTTAATCGAAAGAGCATATAAAATAATGAATATTTCAATTGGACCCATGTTTCTAAATACAATATTAGAGAAGATACAAGCAATCAAGTTTCCGTAATGGATGTCACTACGCGTTAGGCTTTCCCGCCAAGCTCTGGGAAGTACCCCTATTGGACGAACGCGTCAGGTGGTACTAGGCGTCCAATAGGGGAACTTTCCAGTGCTAGGCGGGAAAGCCTAACGCGTAGTGACATCCATTATGGAAACTAAATTGCTCGTATATCTTTTAATATTATAGATAGAAACATGGTTCCAATTGATATATTCATTATTTTATACGCTATTTTGATCAAAAAGGAAAAAATTCTAGCCTTGTTCTATCCTCTAAATCCTTCACCAAAAAAACAAATAATAAACAAATAAATAAACAACCCAAAGTTTAGGCTTAACCCGCAATTTCAAAAACACTTCAAATACTTCAAAACATAAGCATATGGCGTATGGTTTAAATACCAAAAAATTAACGAACGTCACACACAGGCTGATACACTTCATCTTCTTTTTTTCTTTTTAAAAACTTTCAAGTTAAAACTAATTCGGAGCAAGATGGATGAATCGATCTCTCTTGTTTGTAAAAACCGAAGAATTTGATACGAGTCGAGAACAACCCTTCTATATTGTTGCCAACGAACGCCGTATAGGAAACAGCCAATCACTTTTTTGTTTTAAACATTAATATATTAGAGTCCTATTTATTATTTTCTGTTTCCAAGGTTTAACTTCCTGTATCAGAGCGCATAATATTGTTCCCTTTTCCCATATTAAAAAGTGATAGAGCAAGGCACAAAGCCCCGTTAAAACAGTAGTCAAATTACAACACAAAAGAATTGAAAGAAGAAAATGATTGATAATAAAATTAATTAGCCTTGAAGAAGAAAGACCCTAACCTAAAAGGTTCCGTTCGCATTAATTATGCATGCCTCCCTTTTAAATATTTTAAAAGGAAACTGGTTTTTATATTATTATTATTCTTAAAGACTCGCGGTTTTTTTGTACGTAAACACCCACTCAATTTAGAAACTAAATTTTCACTTGAGGAAGTTGAGGGGAGGGAGATAAACACTTTCAGAATGGAGAGAGTGAGAGGAGTAGGTCATTCTCGGTTGGTTTTACCTCTAAATATCTTTGGGATCTTTCATAGGATTGGGTCCTCAACTTTCTTGAGAAAGTATTGCCATCTATCGACTTATTTATGTATCCCAAAATCGAAAATAGTACAGTGATATTTCAGAAAAGCTTAGTGTTACGTCACCCACACTTAGCATCCATAGATAAAGTACGGTAACAAAAATGGCCACCAACTGTTAAAGGTAAGCCTATGACGTTTCGACTTTGCGCTGACGTCACGACTGAGATATCTCTATTAAAAATTAAAACAACATTCCTAAAAAGGTAATGTTTGGGGTAAAGGTTTTTCCTGGTCTATTTTAATGTTATTTCCGTTCCTTTTTAATAATCTCCGGGATAAATATTTACAGCTAACGTTGTTTATTAAATACTGGATTTTATTACTTGGGAGGGAGTGAAAGGTTATCATATATAGTGAGGAATAAAAAGGTGCAAAATTAACTCACATTCTTTCAAATCGTCTGCTTAATTTAGGGTTAAAAGTACCCCCCCCCCCGGGCCATTTACCTAAAATACCTTTATAGAATTTTTTGAATAAAATCTAAAGAAATAATAAAAAAGAACCTTCCAGCCGGAAAAAAATAATTTATTCTGCGAGCCTCAATATAAAATCGAAAAAGTATATTTTTTTTAAAAGCGATTCATCAAAAAACACCTGTATAAAAGGATCCCCCAATCTTTAGGGGGCAAAATGGGGAGAAATTATATAAAAATAGCACCATCAGCAAAATCCCGATGGATTTTAATATAATCAAGGGGAAACGGATGCCATTTCTCTAATGTTAAAATTTTTCGCAGAATCATGATGATAAAACTTCGATGTAAGAAGTTATTTTTTTTTTTAAATAAGTGATTTTTTAGCATGAATCGGAGGCCCCCGTAATTTGCCCATATAGAGCCCATGCTTGTGATAATACATTAGTTGTTTTTTTAGTATTTTGAAAATAGAGTATTTAAGAAGTCTAGCAGGTCTCGAGACACGTTCTTCTGCACTTTAATTTGAAGGAGTTAAATTAACCTTAAAGGAGCTCCGGAAATGATGCTTATTTAATTTCCAGAGCTATGCAATCTGTAATTAGCAATCTTGGGCCTCTCGGTATGACGTAACAGATTAAGGAATACATAATAGCTATTATAAATATAAAATCATTGTGCCCATGTGTAAGTAATACTATACATCATAATTCGAAGGCCTTTCAAACTGTAATTTCATTGGTTGGTATCAACGCGAGTTCGTAGACGCGAGCAAGGTGCAACGTGCAGCGAGATAGATTATTCGCGAGGTAAAATTCGTCACACATAATGATTAGTCTAGCCCCTCCCACAAATCCGCCTAGATACGTTGAGAAAATGCTGTATGTATTCTTGACAGAGAAAATTAATCGCGAGTGATCTCAGAGTATGCACAGGTAAATATAATACGCCATACTACGTGTTAGACGTTTTCGCACATCACAACACTGCATTCAATTACTTAAACTCTCTAAAGCGTTACAACTTACAGTACAAGTGACGATACATTCTCTACACTACAAACAAACAATATGGTCAAAAACCATAATAGATACTTCACAATTTTGTTATACATCCAACCCTCAATAGATAAATGTACATGGGTTCGAATACACGAATGACACATCATCTCTATTCCGATATTGACGTCCCTAAAACAGGACTTCAAAAAATTGGCCAGATGGAATCTTAACATGAATTCGATCGTGATGATTGAGACATCATGTACGAGAGAGAGCGAGCGAGAGAATTAAGTTTTAAAGAAGAAAATAAAAAAGGACCCCCAAAAATAAGCGTGTCTAATATAGTCAGTCAGTCAGTCAAGTCACAGTCAGCTATTATTTTCGATTTTTCGACCAGATAGCTAAGCTGATAGAGTAAAAACAAGGGGGAGTTTGGATTTACAAAAGGTTACGGTACCTCCAAGAAAAGGGAGCCCGTAATCTCCTGTTAATAATTTACTAAATTTCTTTTCAGTTATCTACGGTTAATCAACCCCTCCTGAGATCCCGCTGGAGAGCTTGGGGGTACAACTATAGAGATTTTTTCATAAAGATTATAAGCAAATAAAGACATTAGGAGTGGATAAAAATCCCAAATTTGTTATTTTGGGATTGGGTTTAGGCAGGGATAGATTTAATTTTGCAAGTAGGAATGGAGAACGGTTAGTATTTACTTCAGTCCGACTCATAGCACAGTGTAGAGCCCCTCCCTCCAACAGGTAACGAAAGGTTTAAATTATCTTATTGGCTCACTTAAACTACGTTTTGATGACGTTGCTGACGGGGACGGCGAAAAATACGTAATTCCATTTTACCTCTGTCGCTATGACCCGCCTCTTCTTTCATACCCCCCCGTACCGTGGAAGGGGGTCCGGGACTTTGACGCGCGCCCACATTACTCTGTTCTCCATTCCTACTTCTAAAATTAAATCTGTCCCTGGTTTAGGTGCGGTGGCAAAATTGGGAACAAAATCATTCCAGAATCAACATTTTATTTTTGGTGGAATTGTTTTTAAACCTAGTAGGGAGTCACTTCTTAACTATTTCTGCATAAATTCTACTCGTCAATACACGACGGGGCCCTCCATTCCTGCCCCTTAATGACCCTGGTTCGCCCTAGTGTCACTTCGAAGTAGTTCTTTCTGTACTACAACTATAGCCATTTACATTTCTCGAAAAAAAAAAAGAATAAAAACCTCGAAACAAAAGCGAAGAGGTTGAACGGTGTTGACCCCACGAGCACTCAGGGGGCACCACTGGAGGGGTCACGAGCGAAATGGCGAGCGCGGCTTCCTTTGAAATAAACATTTTTACGAAGCAGGTAGCTAAGCTATACAGGGTACTCCAAAAACTGTGGTAGGACCGAAGTGCAGTAAGTTCTATAGGGCGATTTTGAGTCGAACATTTTGAACTAAAGGCCCACCGTTTACAAGTTATGATTGGAGTGTTATACGGATGACCCCTTAAATTTAAGTATGCAACTGAAAGACAATGATTTCTAATTTAATTAAGGGGTCATCCCTAAAACACTCTAATCAAATCTTGAAAACGATGGCTCTTAGGGCAAAAGGTCATAGAACATTTGATATTATTATGTACTAAAGTGGGCTAGAACTTTCCACAAACCCCATTCCTAAACTTTAATCGTGCTTCACAGGGTTGTCAGAAATTTGTCAAAGCATCTCCTGCAAGTTTGGACCTGAATGATAACTGAATCGAAACAGAATTCTACAATCTTTTCAGTCTGTTGTAGATAGCGGGTGAATTGCACTGCACAAATGACTGCCAACACTTCTATAGTGCATCCTATCTATAAAATAATCCCATAGAGTAATGGCAGTACTAAGTATGCAAACGTCATACCCTTCTATCTCTTAGCCCAGTGTCTTCCCCCTACTGGGCGCGTACTTCTTCTCTTACAAGAGCGCGCCTAGATGGAGGGATACACAGTCTACGCCCCCTCTCTACCGCCACTTGTCTATTGTACATACTTGGATCCTACTGGTATGAACAAAAGCCGCTGGTATCCCTTTTGGAATACCCTGTACATGGATGGCTCCCACTTCCCTCGACGTACCTAACCAACGCTTGTTTCAGAGTATATGCTTTAACACTAGGGTCTTAGACTGGTAGGTGGTTTGGTTCCAGGTTCTATGCAATGCTTCCGATACCCCCTCCACAAAAATGGGCGCCAAAGGAAGGTGTTCCCCCAAAAAAATGATTGTTCACCAAGTGGGTTTGTAAATGTACGTATGCCCAAAAGCTAAAACGCTCCTCCTTCTCCTCCTCTTTTTGGCAGTTCGCGAAAGATTCTCGTACACTTTTAAAAGTCTTTTGGGACCAACCTAGAACGCCCATGGAGAAAGAACTTCAAATTTGGGAAGAAAAATATTCGTTTCTTTTTCTTCTCTCTCAAAGAAGAGAGAGAAGAAAATGGGTCAAGCCATTTATTCCCAATCCCAATACAAGTTCAAAATGTTGGTCAAAAAAGAAAACGTTCCGACACTTATTATCCATCCGCAGTTTGCCCAATGGTCAACGTTTTGACCAGAAACGGGGTGTTTCTGATAAGTCTGCCAGAAATTAAAGGGTGTATTCTTAGGGTCAAATTGCAGTGGTAAGTTTCATCAAAGAACATGGGCGTCTACAACATTTAATTAAGAGATATGTCCACCCAAACATTGATTGGCCCCTAAAACAAACAAAGGAAATAGTCACAGGTGTGGAGTGAGACATCATCATTCAAAGGTCTCCAATCTAAGAATGAATGTTGCTAAACCTCTTATCTAGCAGAAGTGTGGTACCAGGGATAGATTTAATTTTAGAAGTAGGATGGAGAACGGTTAGTATTTACTGCAGTCCGACTCATAGCCCAGTATAGAGTCCCTCCCTCCAACACGTAACGAAAATTTTAAATTGTCTGATTGGCTCAGTTAAACTACGTTTTGATGACGTTGCTGACGGGGACGGCGAAAAATACGCAATTCCTTTTTACCTCTGTCGCTATGACACGCCTCTTCTTTCATACCCCCCCCCGTCCCTTGGAAGGGGGTTCGGGAATTTGACGCGCGCCCAGATTATTCTGCTCTCAATTCCTACTTCTAAAATTAAATCTATCCCTGGTTGTAGACAGTAGACCAAATTTGATGACTTTTTACACAGTACTTTGACCCAAGGAACCAACCCTTTAATTTATGGCAGACTTATCAGAAACACTCTGTATAATCAACCCGAAATTGGTCCCACTAGCTTTTAGAAAGCAAACACGGGATGGAACGAGTGTGGGAGGTCGCAAAAGGGGTTAAATTTAGGGTTCTATTGACATTCGGAGTTTCGAGTGCCAATGCTATTCATCATCCATCATGGGATGGAAATTTTCAAAGAGTGATTTAGGGAACGACTATAGTAGGCCGGGTCAAGGGAAGCCGCGAGGGACCCTAATTTAATATTGGTTTTTGACAAGATTTGATGTATTTTCCACGATTGAACTGACTTTTAAGAGGCTAAAGAACTCCGCCCCGGAAAAAGGGAAGCCTATATTTATTTGAACGACCTTGAATTTAGTGAGCCAATTTTCCCGCCAAAAAAGAAAACCCAAAAACACGTGGTGGAATTTGCGCGCCTTCACGATTGATTTTAACCATTTAAGAGCGAGCAGGTTACGTTTATAGTTACGAAATCAACAACGAGGGGGCCTGAAAAATATCCAAAAGAAATAGACCCTTCCATTAACAACTTGCAGAGAAAACAACACATAGGAGAGAGGTCACCCTCTTTGGTTATGTCCCTCGCGCCAAGATGCACCGCCAGGCGGAGCCCGAGTTCACTCTACGCTGAGGGAGGCTATAGCCGACTTGCACGCACTGCCTCTAACGGTGCATGCTTCTTGGCACCTGGGAAATAACCAAAGGAGGTTTCGCTTCTGGAATTAATAGAATAGTCTATTCCATTTCGAAATTGAACACACTTCTTTTTTCTTCACTTCGAAAACGTACTCAAATTCGTACCACCCCCTTCCAGCGTGTTTATATAGGTTACACTGAAAGGGAACGAAAAGGCCATGTCCAAATAGGGAGTAATACGAATAAACAAGAAGGTCTAATTGCAATAAAGGAAAATTATAACACTTCAACCCCATTTTCACTCTTGAGAATTGTGATTTACTGCGAAGGTTAAGAGCTGCGGTACCTTGTAGCCCAGTTTCTAGTTTTCAGGGGTATTCTACACTGATACTTTTATTTGTGCTTGAGCTGGTGCTTGTATTTGTGCTTGAATTTGTGCTTGAGCTGGTGCTTGTATTTGTGCTTGTATTTGTGCTTGAGCTGGTGCTTGTATTTGTGCTTGAGCTGGTGCTTGTATTTGTGCTTGAGCTGGTGCTTGTATTTGTGCTTGAGCTGGTGCTTGTATTTGTGCTTGAGCTGGTGCTTGTATGTGTGCTTGAGCTGGTGCTTGTATTTGTGCTTGAGCTGATGCTTGTATTTGTGCTTGAGCTGGTGCTTGAATTTGTGCTTGAGCTGGTGCTTGTATTTGTGCTTGTACTGGTGCTTGTATTTGTTCTTGAGCTGGTGCTTGTATTTGTGCTTGTACTGGTGCTTGTATTTGTGCTTGTACTGGTGCTTGTATTTGTTCTTGAGCTGGTGCTTGTATTTGTGCTTGTACTGGTGCTTGTATTTGTGCTTGTACTGGTGCTTGTATTTGTTCTTGAGCTGGTGCTTGTGTTTGTTCTTGAGCCGGTGCTTGTATTTGTGCTTGAGCCGGTGCTTGTATTTGTGCTTGAGCCGGTGCTTGTATTTGTGCTTGAGCCGGTGCTTGTATTTGTGCTTGAGCCGGTGCTTGTATTTGTGCTTGAGCCGGTGCTTGTATTTGTGCTTGAGCTGGTGCTTGTATTTGTGCTTGAGCTGGTGCTTGCATTCGTGCTTGAGCTGGTGCTTGTATTAAGCCACTCTTAAAAACCAATTATTTCACCTAAAAATTACCTAACGTAACAAACTTGAAATTAACTAGGCTACAACTTAAATACTACAACAATTCCAAATATATTAGATTCCATTTAAAATCTCCTACTTTAAAATAACGAAACGGTTTTTACGACTCCATAAGGAAAAGCTTTAAAGTGCAATAAATAAAAGTAAAAAAGGCCCGGAAAAATTCATTATCATTCCGAATAGCGAGCGAGCTGCGAGTGGCCTGTCCCGTTCACTTTATAGGGGGCAAGGAAGATTTCGCGCCAAATAAAAACCGCCAACCCACCTCTATCTATATGACTAAGCCTAAACTTACAGTAAATGCCTACACACACTACTAGGCCTACATCCCTTTGGAAAAGTAACTTTTGATTGCAGCAGATTTACGATTGAAGCTTAAATCGCCGGCCGGTTAAACGGACTATTTGAAACGGAACCGTGGCGAAAAAAAAACATTTAGGAATCTAAATTTCTTAAAACCCTAGACTGAATCCTAGACTTTTTCAAATTGACCGCTAATGGTTGTATAGTAGAATGTTGTACAGGGTGTTTCAAAAAGGGGTGGTAAGACCGAAGTACAGTGGTTTCTATAGACGATTATGAGTCGATAATGTACAGTTCTATGACATTTTGATGACTGGAATGTTTCACAGTTGACCAATTAAATATAAAAAATTAATTATGTTGTGCGGTCCTGCCATAATTTTTTTGGAACACCCTGTATAGAAACCGTAATTTATTAGCTAAACAAACGAAAATAATCATTTTTTAAAAGTTTTAAAACGAACTAAACTGGTTTCTTCGACTTCTGTTTTCATTTAGTATACACCACAACGCTTTAATTAATTTCAAGTTACGTCAGAGAAAAAGATATAATAACTTCTTCCCGAGCCAATTAACTAAATAAAAATAACATAAACACGTTATTTTTCAACACACTGTTACATTATAAAAGTAAACATAAGACCCCATGCATGCTGCAATCATGTACGAGTCTACTTTTTTTTATAAACAAAGTACAAATGACCTTTAACCCCGCCTCTCGTAATTTTCCTAATCATTATAAAAGCCTTCTTAGTAAGCTTATGATGGGATCGAATCTGAAATGGGAGACATTGCCAAAAACGAGCACTTGGAGACATATTTGACAATTTGGTTATTTTCAAGACTGTAACTGATTATACTAGGAAACTGTTTAAACTGGACGAAGGGTCGAAGGCATCTAAATATGAACAAGAAGTGATATCTAGTTTACTAGGGAGAAAGTACAAGATGCCTAAGTATTCGCGCGCCATAGTCCCAGTCCCCCTTTCAAAAATACAAGGGGGGGGACGTAAAAGGAGACCGGGCTATTTCGCCTCTCCTCAGTCGCAAAATACGTAATTTTCGTCATTGGCGTCGCGCTGACGTGAGTTTTCAAGAACCAATGAGATGCTGGTTGTAATTTAGAGGCGGGGATTAACTCCAGACCTACGTTTGGACCGGAGATAAAGCTAGAAATGTGGTGAATTTATACTATCTCTCTAGTAAACTAGATATCACTTCTTGCCATTAGTCTTATTTTGTTTTGTCCCCTATGCTGTTCTTTTTTCTTTATTTTATTATTCCGGAAATGGAAGTGATGGCTATCAAAATTACAGGGATCAAGAAAAACATTTTTTTCTTGTACATTACTGAGGTTTCGGTCTTTCGGATATCAAAAAATAACATGGTATTTTCCAACGCAGTCTGCACTACGGTCGAGGGGGTATTCACTCAGAACAATTAGTGTATACACTGGTCTGTACTTTTGACTACACTTGGTATTACACGTAATCAGGGATAGATTTAATTTTAGAAGCAGGAATGGAGAAGAGGGGAATGTGGGCGCACGTTAAAGTCCCGGACCCCCTTCCACGGGACGGAGGGGTTTGAAAGAAGAGGCGGGTTATAGCGAGCGACAGAGGTAAAAAGGAATTACGTATTTTTCGCCGTCCCCGTCAGCAACGTCATCAAAACGTAGTTTAAGTGAGCCAATAAGATAATTTAACCTTTAGTTACGTGTTGAAGGGAGGGGCTCTATACTGGGTGGGCTATGAGTCGGACTGAAGTAAATACTAACCGTTCTCCATTCCTACTTCTAAAATTAAATCTATCCCTGTCGTAATATTTGCAAGCCCTTGACGGTGTTTTACGCGTAACCCAAAATTCTGAGAATGATTAGCCTCTCGACTACCATCGCCAGGATTCTAGGAAGATAAATGACATTATTGAGGTCCGGAACGAATCTTTTATATATAAAAAAATATCGACACCAGCCAAGGGGCACTGAACATTAAATTTATTCAGTTTTGATTTAGTTTTTGCTGAATTTGCGCAAACACAATAGAGTACGCCAAGATTGTCCACACCTGCCTGTATTATGCAGAACACTCAATGGACCTACTAATCGAACGCATGCGAATAACGCTAAGATATTAAATTTTGCTCCCAAATTAATAACAATTAATGCAAGTGACTTAAAACAACCGAAACCAAGAAGCGATATCTAGTTTACTAGGGAGAAGGTATAAGATGCCATATGGTCCCAGTCCCCCTTTCAAAATACAAGGGGGGACGTAAAAGGAGGCCGGGCTATTTCGCCTCTCCTGAGTCGCAAAATGCGTAATTGTCGTCATTCGCGAGGCGCTGACGTGAGTTTTCAAGAACCAATGAGATGCTGGCTGTAATTTAGAGGCGGGGATTAACTCCGGACCTACGTTTGGACTGGAGATAAAACTGGAATGTGACCAATTTATAATCTTCTCCCTAATAAACTAGATATCGCTTCTTGCCGAAACTTTATGTTACTCGAATTTAAACACTACACAACAGCCATCCTTTTATCTATTAAAAGCTATCACACGTTTCAAAGTCGCGCATTAAATCCCAATTTCACACAAGATAGATAGTATGGTCATATATTACATTTCCCGCCATAAACCCTAGCTGCATCTTCTTATCTTTCAAAAATTTCAAAAAAAACAAAAAAACCGTAACGTTGAATCAAGTTTAAAATATAGTACGTAGTACCTCAATGAAGAGGCTTGTCACGTATGGTTATGGTGCTATCAAAGAAACTCGATTGAATAAGTGAAAAATGCGCAAAACGTGCGATTTCCAATGTAACACCCACATTGACACCAACTTATCTTCAAAATAAATAATACTTCCTCTTTAAATTAAATTTCGTTGCAGTTACGAATAGGCCTAAGTAAAACAAGATTTAGGACAACTTTACAAACGAATTCGCGTAGGGGGAAAATGTATTAACATAAAGAAGAACACTGCTGTAAGTATGACATTGCCCAAACGCTAAATTTCTTCAATGGTATGCCTAATTTAAAACGCATTTTTTAAACACAATTCGGTTAACATTTCACCAAGAAATATTTTAAGAAAAGAGTTCACCCAAAAATCGATTTACATATTAGAAATGCGCAAGAATTATTTTCTTCCCCCTTCTGCATCATAGGTTGGTTCTCTCGCAAATCTAATGCATCAATTTATTACAAGATTAGGCTTAATTCTAAACCTTATATGTTGTATACTTCTCACCTTCTACATCATAGGAAACTAACACAAACTTCCGTTTCCAGTAAAGCAAAATTTAGAAAAACCTTTGTTGTCAAACTTATACTTGTTTGCTACTTATGGTATTACTAACACTTTTCTCCCATTTCGTATTTATTTACTTGTAAACAAAACCAACCAAATTTGGTTCATTGCCTAATTTGTCTTAAAACCATAATTCAGTTAGCAGTCACAGAGAGGAGAGTGGAGATAGGGATATAAACAGATGGTGGTGGCTAAATAATTACCCATATTTAACATTAATCGTAGGTGGTTATAATTAATAATTTAGCAAAAAGAAAAATAATTAAGGCAATTAAGTCATTTTGGGTGAAATGAAATATTTGTCAAAATATTACGGCGATTAAAGATTTGATACATCTAGACATCAATTTTATATTAATTTATTTCGTTTTCTAAACTGGAATTTTTTGGCCACAAAATGACACCCCTATTTTTATTAGTCGCTAATTTTTTCGTTCTCCTGACTTTAAATTGGGCTCTTCGAACTCGTTTTCGACAACTTTTTTTTCTTTTCGTCTAATTAATGTAAAAATCTAAGTTTAGCGAAGGAATCTATAATTTTAAAGTTTTTTAACCACCAATAGAGGTTACACAACCGCTTAATAATCTCCGGCGTCTATACACCATCAGACCAGAGAAAATAGTATAATGGAATAGAAGGTAGATTAGGGTTAGGTTTGATTCGGCTTTAGGTTGTTTGACTCAGGGTTAGGGTTTGTCTCCGGGTTGGGTTGAGTTTGTCTCAGGGTTGGATTGGGTTTGTCTCAGGGTTGGATTGGGTTTGTCTCAGGGTTGGATTGGGTTTGTCTCAGGATTGGATTGGGTTTGTCTCAGGGTTGGGTTGGGTTTGTCTCAGGGTTGGGTTGGGTTTGTCTCAGGGTTGGGTTGGGTTTGTCTCAGGGTTGGGTTGGGTTTGTCTCAGGGTTGGGTTGGGTTTGTCTCAGGGTTGGGTTGGGTTTGTCTCAGGGTTGGGTTGGGTTTGTCCCAGGGTTGGATTGGGTTTGACTCAGGGTTAGGTTCGTTTCAGCTTTTAGGTTGGGTTTGACTCATGGTTAGGTTCGTTACAGGGTTTAGGTTGGGTTTGACTTAGGGTTAGGTTCGTTCCAGCTTTTAGGTTGGGTTTGACTCATGGTTAGGTTCGTTTCAGGGTTTAGGTTGGGTTTGACTCATGGTTAGGTTCGTTTCAGGGTTTAGGTTGGGTTTGACTCAGGGTTAGGTTCGTCTCAGGGTTTGGGTTCGTCTCAGGGTTTGGGTTTTTCCCTGGGTTAAGTTTGTCCCAGGGTTATTTATTGATTAGGGTTTGGTTCGGCTTGAGCTTAGGGTCAGCTTGCTGTCTTGTAGGCCCATCAGAGATAGCCGGAAACGAAAGAAGAACAAAAACGACCGGAACAACCAGGTACAAAGAAAACACCTTCCATTCCAGCACTACTTTCTATACTCGCTCGGTTGTGTCCAAAATTGGTCACAAGAAAAAAGCATCCCATTTTAGGTAGGAAGGTAAGTTGGCCCGAAGGCGCCTCATCATCCCACCTAGCTAAGCTAAGAGAGCGAGAGAGGAAAAAAAACTGGTTGCCAGGTAAACTATATTCCCACTCTCGCTATCAACGCCCGATATCTGTAATGTGTTGTCCGCCTCTGCACTTTTCAATCCTCCTGAACAGCTAACAATTTCGCTGGCCTTCCTCAAAAAACCGACCATCTGGTTCATACTCATCTTCACTAGCTTTACAATAATATATATTTTATATTTTTTTCTTTCTTTATGGATTAATAGTGTTATATATTTCAACCATAAGTCGATGAACATTAACAAGATAAATTTATATACTTTTAAATAAGCCTTTTGTATTAATTTGTATAGTGTATGTATCTATTTATAAGTCAATATCATAGCCATGACACCCGTAGAGCCCTGAAAAGGTGTACTAATCACTAATAATATTAAAATGTTTTAAATTATTTTCCCTAAACTAAATTAAATATTCCTAATTGGATGTAAATTATGGAATTTTTCATAGATAGATATGTAAATTGCATAATATTTTCATATTTTTCGGGTAAGCCCGGTTATTTTTAAACGTACTCGCAGTTTGAGACGCAAAATCAAAATAAGAACAAAAATTATTAATTTTTTCTGACACATCCTTATTTTGAAATTATACGCTCGGCACCGCAAATTCAGTCTTAAGTGACGTTTCCCTCTTAAAAACCACCATTGATTTAAAAGTAACAAACATACAAACCGCGACTAATTTCGGGCCAAAAACCTTACAATCCCCATTCTTCCATCCATTTCCTCGCATATGCCAGCCCGTTAATACCATCTTTAAAGTTTAAACCCACCATAAAATGCCATGAAACCAAACGCAAAACCCTTAAAAACATTCACGTTTTTAAAACCCAGACGGTCAATAAAAAATGGCCCCCTCCGTATTGAACAAATCTCCTACAAGTTAGGCCTACCATCACGACGTAACGCGGGTTTTAAACCATCCTTATACTCCATCAACAAACTCTTCTAGAGAGAAAGCGAGAGAGAGGAAAGATGCGATCCCAAAAACGCACATGTTCCTTAAGAACGTCAAAAATAAAGGTAAGCAAATCATTACGAACCCCTTATTTGTTGTTGCACGACGCAGGTGATTTGAAACAAGGATAACAGCAATAATATTAGCCGAAAACCCAAATCCTTTTTATCCAAATTCATATTTGAAGGTCAAAGGTTATCTATCACATAAATTCCTCTGATCATTCCAGTATAATTTTTCCCTTTCGATCACACACGCGCGCTCGAGACGCGAGGATGTTATAGTATTCAAGACACACACGCACACTCCAAGTCTGGTCTCTTCCTTCGCGGGTTTTGATATCGAACGACGGGAAAGGTTGGTTCTCCCGCCAAAACACGAGGGAGGTCTATAGTATACTAGTCTTTAACTGTGGGTCCGAGGGACGGCTTCTCTTGGAGAAGCCTGATCGTCGTCTGCAAGATCGCTGCTATACGATTTTACCCCGAAGCTAGTAGTTTATACGCCAAAAAAAAACCGGGGCGCCTTTTTTTACGCAAAAGGAAACAAGACGAGGGAGCGCCCCCGCAGCAGATTATGCCGTAATTCGCCCCTGCTTTAGCTCCAAGCTACAATACATACGCTTTTTGGGATAGATTTAAGGAAATAGCCGAAGAAAAACCATGGATATGAGATATACGTGCTGAAGGTGTTCGTAACCAAATGGGATTTCAACACTGGCGCAATCAGTACAAATAAGTGACTGTGATTGGGTTATTTACCAAATGCAGTTTTGTCATAGCAGTTCAGTTTCAATCAGTACTTGACTAACTTGCAATGGCTCAAAGAAGGGTCTGACAACCCTGCACTTAAGTGTAAACTGAGAAAGAGAGGATGAATTTTCTAGTTGCTGTTTCCCCAGTGTTGGTGAGTCAAGAGAATGCAGAAGGAAAGGCAGTTTGACTCAAAACTTGAGCAACTTGACTCAAAGAGGGACTATCAGCACTGCGCTGAAGTTTAAACTGAGAAAGAGCGGATGAATTTTCTAGTTGCTGTTTCCCCAGTGTTGCCAGTCAAGAGATTGCAGATAAAAAGGCTAGCAGTTCAGTTTGACTCAGAACTTGAGCAACTTGACTCAAAGAGGGGCTGTCAACGCTGCGCTGAAGTTCAAGATGATAGGGGGTGGAATTTTCTGTATCCCCTTCATTGAAAACGACCTATACTGTTAAGGTTATTGCCAAGCCGAATAATATGTAGACATATTTCCTATATCTATGCGAAACACCCGCAAACCAAAGGAGAGAACAGTGTCTTAAGGAGAGGGGGGATGGAAATTGGTGGGATCTTTGGGAGGGGGGGGGAAGGGGCTATGGGTCCAAGACATTTTGTGGATGGGAATGGAAGGGCGCCAACTTGGCACACAACAAAATAAAAGCCAAAAGAACCCCACCTTTTTGTTCCATAGTTTTTAGCCCCGGGTCTACGAACGGCGCCTCTATTGTTTACGTACCAGTAGGGTATCTAACGGCTCTCTAATCTTAACTCGTCAAAATCAGAATTGACCAGGACATAACAACATTTCTTGACTTGAAAGAAAATCCACCGGGAATTCTATTTTTAGCATCAAAAATGTCTTAGGGTTAAAGAGATTAAAAAAAAGGATGGTTCGTGACCTTTGAGGGTTCAAGGGTCAACTCAGAATCACCCCATTAAATGGTGATATATATTTCGGGTATATCAACTTCCGGTGTAAATCAGAAACACACGAAAATAGACCGGGGATTGTATTTTTAGCTTCAAAGATTGTTTAGGGTTAAAGGAATGTTTGTGACCTTCAAGTGGTCAAAGGTCAACTCACAATTACAAAGTAAAGGGTGATATTTATCTACTTCCGGTGTAAATCAGAAACCCACCAGTCGAAAATACACTGGAATTTCGTTTATAATTTCAAAGACTCCTTAGGATTAAAGAATTGAAGGTTTGTGACATTGAAACCTTCAAAAGGTCAAAGGTAAACTCATAATTATTCATTAAAGGGTGATATTTATCTACTTCCGGTGTTAATCAGAAACCCACGAGTCAAAAATCCACTGGAATTTCGTTTATAATTTCAAAGACTGTATAGTATTAAAGGTACTAAAGGGTTGTGACCTTCAAAAGGTTAAAAGGTCAACTCATAATTACTCATTAAAGGGTGATATTTATCTACTTCCGGTGTAAATCAGAAACCCACGAGTCAAAAATCCTATGGAATTTCGTTTATAATTTCAAAGACTCCTTACTATTTCAGGTACTAAAGGGTTGTGACCTTCAAAGATTTAAAGGTCAACTCATAAATACCCACTAAAAATCGTATACTTCGGGTTACTTTCGGTGTAAATCAGAAACGCGCGTAATCTAAATCAAGGTGATGTACTAATCAATAATAATATTAAAAAAAAAAAAGAAATTGAAAAGGAAATAATTTTCCACGAATAATTATATAATCCCCCTTAAATAAAGGAAGTAAAAGCAGTAATTAACTTTGGCTCCAGACTAATAATTCTTTATAATTCGTTACGCCACCGCCCTAAAAGAATACCACCACGCGGATCCATTTCGGTAATTAAAGTCTGTTATACTATGGATATGTATCATGTGTGGATATTTTGAGATTTAATCATTGTCGAGACGAGAGGCTCGTGTCGTTTAATTTCGTATAAATTCTCCCTCTCCGTGAATTAATTATACGCTTTGCGAAGGTTGTTGAAATTTCGCGTATCCTCGTAATGATAAATTACCATGTGGGTGTCCATTAATGTAGGACAGAGTCATTCCTGTACCCCCCCCCCCGTCAAATTGAATCCCCCCGCTCCCTACCGTCTGTTGTATCGGTTTACAATAGTTAAGTCTAGGCTTAGGAATGTTTCATTAACTAAATGTCCAATAATTTGATGCCTCACCTTCTATAATAATCAACAAACGTACAGTAATAGTTATTAGTGTTAAGCCTAAAAAAATTTAAACTTGAATTCCTAATTAAAACAGCATCTAAAGCGACCGCAAATCCTCCACTACCGAAAGAATAAATTAGAAGTCACAAAGTCGACCTCGTTACCAGTATTCATTCCTTAAACTTAGGCCTAACTAGTTTAGAAAAATTAATTTCAAATAAAATAGACCTAAATTCCATAATCTATGAACATACAAGTAGGTAGTGCTTCATAAAATAAGGGTGTGCAATCCACAGTGGCCCTTAGCGCAGCAAACGCTAAGCCTAATGCGGCCGCGTGGCGGCAGAGAATCGCCCTTAGCGCAGCAAACGCTAAGCCTAACGCGGCCGCATGGCGGCAGTGAACCATCTTCTTCCCCCTCCCGCGAGGCGCGAACAAATTAGTCGGAAAGTCGACCCCCGTTCAGGCTTGCCCGGTTACCGATATTCATTCCTTTAAATTTAGGCCCGCGTAATCACAAAGTTGAGCCCGTTACCAATATTCAGTCCATAAACCTAGGCCTAACTAGTTAAGAAAAATAAATTTCAATTTAAATAGACCTACCTTTTATAATTTATGAACATACAGTTATAGTAGTGCTTAATAAAAATTGGGTTTGAAAGCCTACAAAAATGTAAAGATCCACCGTGGTCAGCCGCCATTAGCGCAGCAAACGCTAAGCCTAATGCGGCGGCGTGGCGGCAGTAAACCGTCTCCTCATCCCCCGAATAAATTAGCCATGTTACCGGTATTAATTTCCGAAGCCAATGCCTAACGAGTTACCGCGCTAATTAAGAAGAATTAATTCCAATTTAAATAGGCCTACATGAATTAACGTACTATAAGCTCACCTCAGAATGATCTTGAGTTTCAAATCCCTTGAATATTGTATAAAACTTCTTCTGAAGCTAATTAATACGCGTATTCTGAGAGAGCGGTTGCTCTCTTAGATAAGACCTCATACTGCGTTTAATGTATAAGGGTGGTTTTTTGATTCGATGTAACTTTTATAATTATGGCGACTAGTCTCAACGCGGTACCCGACTCGAAAGAATAAGTCTTTGTTCTAGTGGCTCATAGGCTAAATGACGTCATCGCAGCCCGCGCGCGCGCTGTAGATATAATTGAAAGAAATCACATCACATCTACGATGTGTCATAAATAATTCAATACAGTATTTTACAAAATTAGTAAATTGGGGGGGAATGTTAGTTTTAAACAGGGTTTTAAAAATAAATTCGACGTTAAGGGTTTTTGACGTATCTTACAGAAGTTCCGTCAGCATTTTGATGACGGCTTTTGTAAAGGGATAGAAGAATGAAACCCACGGCTCCTAAAAAGGCACCAAAGATCAAAACGCCAAAACTAACACCGGCAAAATGTCCTAAAATACGACGTTATCATAGTAATTAGGCTTAACTTCGAAATTAAATTATAATATATTAAAACGTACCCCCAGAGACTCTGTTGGTCTCAATAACTATTACGGGACGTTTCACTTGGACTTTGCTTTTGCCTGAGGACATAGAATTAACACGTCAATCAACCCCAACTCTATTTTAAGCCTATTTTTCACACAAGTTTTAGTGTTTACTTACGGAAGAAATGGGAACACTTTTCAGAGGGGTTCAACTCGTAACCGGGGGTGTCCGTATCTGCCGCCAATAAAGAACAACTGCTGGACAACTCGGTTTCCCCGGGACAGTAGTTGAAAGAGAGACAATTGGACCCCAATTCGTAACACAATTTGCTGCATACATCGAAACTCTCCATCGTTGTTTTTATTGGTTGTCCTGGACCAACCAGTTCGAACTTACCCATGTCCGCAAACTCCAGACCAAATTTAACTGAAAGAAGGGGTACCATGATTGTACTAGGCCTACTCTGGTACGATTTGCAGTGCAACTCAACAAGAGCGTGTGGTTTAGAGCTTACGATGGTAATGGCTGCAAATCGGAACTCCGGGGTTCGTTCCAATATCGAAGGTGTGTGTCTTGTGCAGAACGCATCCTGCTTGTTGTTTGTTATCACAATATTCAAATCCTCTGCAAGTGAAGGATTTCTCTTGGCGACACGTCAAGGCACATTGGTCCGGGGACACCATATTATCAACAAATTTATCACCAGTCGCTTTGGATGTCAATCCTTGCATTCTTTCGAAGAATTTGATAGAACTTCCTGCATACGCCGAACCATTTTAATACCTTGAGATATCTTTACACCGAGTACTTGACTTACTTCTAAACACGGTACAACCCGTCGCCGTCCCTTCCTCAACATCCTGTTGAGTCTTTGCAACATCCGGATCGATGTACTCCGAGCTAAGTCTACAATTACCCGAGTTTTTGCAATAAGAGAAGCTAGAACAGAACATGCTTTCTTCATCCTGGCATAGTTGGTAACATTCCGAAGCTGATAGGGCCATGTCCTTGTCTATCACAGTTTCGGAACCAGTGTCCAATCTTCTTTGAGTGAAGATCATGTCAAATAGGTCCTTGTCCTCAACTAATGGTACCAAACCACGAGAATTTACGTTTATAATTAGGGGGAACATAGATTAAGAAACCATAAAAGACCTAAGAATGTATGAATATTGATCTGAGGTTTCCATGAGCTCATGGAGTCGGGAAAAGTGGGAGAAAAGAACATAAGATCGCGGTATGCACTACAGTCCATCTTTAAACGTTCTCGGGTCCTTTATGTATTTTGATTTAAAGTATACTAACAATTGAAAGGATTCAGTTGTTCTTCTATTCTGTTGGCGGTAAGGTACACCACTGGTTTATCTTTTATGCGGATTCCCATTTGAACCTTGCCAGCCTTAACATTCGCGTCCAGGTTCTTCATGGCGGTTTTAAGATCCGGTTCTGACATGGTGGTGTTCATGGCCGATCCTTTAAGAAGGAACAGTGGTCAATAACTTTAACCGCGCCCCTCAGAGACCCTAACCGCTGACCACGATATCAACAACTCTTTGACGACGGCTTTAGGAAAACCCATTAAGAGGTCTTTGGTGCAGAGGTGGACTGGCTTTAAGACCTGAACAGCCACTGGTCAAGGGGTCACGCAATGGGGGTCCCGAAGACCTTGTCCAAAATTCTTGTAAGTCCCAGTCCGCCTCTGCCACTGAAAATCAATCAAGAGAACTGTACTTACTGAAGTATAGACTACATTCTCTTTTATCGTCTGGATTAATTTCTCCCCAATTCGAATCTCCCACGTCTAAAGTCGTCAAGAAACACCTTATGGGTTTAGTAAGATCACCAGGACAGTAGGTGAATCCCCTGTAATAAACAATGACGATATTATACATCGAGGGCAATAAGAAATTAAGGAATTTAGCTTTCAGGCTTACTTGCAAGTGCCCTTAGAGAGACATTCGACCGCACAATCGCCTTCTTCTTTGATGACTTTGGTAACAGGAATTTCGCTAGTAAACGGCTCCTCTTTGGTTGAAAATAAGTAGAATCCAGCTGTAAAAATACATACACCATGAAAGTTCATTACGTGAAACGCGAAACGCGATCGCACTCATAGTTAGGGGCAGACACTCACCTAGTGGCGGAGGTTTTTCCAAGAGGGTACCCAAGACCACGACATTATTTTTGTCAGACTTAACCTGTTTCCATATTAAAATCCTTTAGTCTTCTAAACTAAGGAAAATATTAATGAGGTTAATTATATGTAATTACTTACTTGGATGTAAGAAATCCTGACGATGGAGATTCCAGCCGCCTTCGAGATGGACAGTCTAGCTTCGATCTCCATACGCTGTCGGTTTTCGTTTCTCTGATCGACGCTGGTTCCTTGAGCCGGGAAATAAACCATGAAGTTATCCTTTTCCTCTTCACGCGTGAAACAACGCTCCAGGTTGATTTCGTTGTAAAACAGTCGGCCCTCGGCTTCATCGAAATTGTAGATGTTGTTTTCCATAAGCATTACCTTGGAAAGGTCAAAGGTTACAGCCCCGTGGTAGATCCTAACTTACAGTTTAAAGACTTACGGGTGAATTTGCCTTCTGTTGCATTCTCATTTCGATTTTAACCGGTACTTGTATATTCATATCGTCATTCGCTACGCCAAGGATTTCGGGCTTAAAATATAACAGATATTATGAAAACAAAAATGTACTGGTCAAAAGCGGCTTAGATAAAAAGGCTTACCGATTGAAAGTAAACCGTTTGAACAACTCGGAAATAAGAAATGCCAGAGAAGACTATGTCATCCTTAACTGTCTCCCAGACATCGCAGTAAACATTACGAGCTAAACCCTAACGAAACATATTCAAGTCAATACTTACTTCGTCGAGAAATACTTAATGTCTGCAACTCACTTTTCCAAGATAATAATAATCTCCGTTCAATCCTAAAAGGCTATTTCCATCCTTCATGAATCGAACCACTCCATCTTGTCCTCCGGAAGCGGGGCTATTTTTGATTCCTCCTAATTGGCATTCGTTGTACTCCCTTATGTCATATTGAACTCCAGTCGAGAAATCATAAATCCTCTGAATCGGCGCGAACGTTTCGTCTACACCATCAACCCTCACGATCTTGTTCAGGGCATCGAACCAAACCTGATATGGGTCAAAGGTCATACAGAACAACAATTAGAATTTAGGACCGTAAAATTTTAACGTATTTGGGACTTACCTTGAATAATAGGACATGTCCTTCGATATTCAACTTCGCTTTATAGTAGTTATACGATTCGGAGGTGAAAGAGAATTGGTCTTCTACAGTAGGAAGTTTGCGAATACCATTGTACTTTAAGCCACGACAACCAATACCGGGTGGTATCTTAATGATATCATTGATTAGAGGTTAACGACGTCACTTTATAGTTATTTCGTCGCTAAGCTTTTTCATATGTACCTGAAATCGGTCAAAAACAGGGACACTGGGAATGAAATTGGTGATGTCCACTTGTACGTTGACTCTTCGACCTTGTTTATCAATTCCATCAGCAACAACGCGGATTGGGTAAGGGAAAGGCTTATCGTCGCTGGTTTTCCAAGTTACTAAAAAGTGCGTAAAGACAGCGAGATCAATTAGTTATAAAAATTTCAAGTCAATCACACTAGTGTTACGCACTTGGAACGAAATAGTCGATGTTGACTTTGTCATCTACTGCGTCAACGGCGGAAAATTTATAACAAGGAACTCCTCGTACAATCACGTCGGCTGCGGTGAATGTCGGCACGCCACTAGTAGGGCGATAAAGTACACCGGACGGCCCAGCAATAAAGTCGTCAGACTGGATATCTTTCCAGAAATTAGCTTCTTGAAAGTAATTTGGATCATCGAAAGATTCAACTCTGCAATCAGAACCTAAAACCGTTGCGGAAGTACGTTACTTTAGGCCTTTGCTGTTGATGTGTCCATCTATGAATGGAAGAGGTACGAACCACTTATGTTGACTACTTGTCTCGTGTCCGTGAAGTAAAACCATGTGACCTTCTTACCACCTCCAAGATCCATACGGTCCACGCGACCACGGTTGCGTTGCAAGTCGTGGTATTCGTTGACGACGTAGCTTTGCGTTTTATTCTGAATGAAGGTTAATGGTCATGACTCCAATGTTTAATCGCGGCCATTTTATGGATTTACTTACAAGAAATAAGTTCTTCGTAACTTCGATGGTGGCTTGATACCCATTAGTGACCAAATTAGGGATGGCAACGAAAAGTGGTATTTCAGGGTCAATGTGAGAGATTCGACCTATATTAGAGGTCAAGGTTAAGTTTATGGCTATCCTAGTTAAGATATATGAAAACGCGTACTAGAATAGTGTTGACAGGTATCAGATATAATGCGCTCGACATTCTCATCGTAAATAGCCACGGTATTAAGGACGCAAGTATTCGGTTGCTCCATTTCTCCTGGACAAAAATTAATCGATCTACACGATGCTGAATTTTCGAAGCAGGTTTTGGCACATTCCTCGAAGCTTGTGGATCGAACTTGCGTCGCTTTCGGGTCAATTACAATTTGAAATCCAGGTGATAGATTGAATTCGGCGCTGTACTTAACTATAGGAACAAAAACATCAGTAATTGTTTGACTAGGAAGGCGGTTATTGGCAAAATACTTACGATGGTAACGATTGCAAAACTCTTTCTCGCCGGGTTGCATCTCAATTTCCTGGAAGTGATGAAAATCGTGGAGTTCGCAACTCTTAGTGTCTGGACAGTATTCGTAACTTTTACAGGAAAGACTCTTTTCACTTTTGCACCAAAAGGCGCATGATTGGGGATCAGCCACGTTCTGCAATGTTTTCTTTCCGGTTATCTTGGCCACCTTACCCGGTGTACCTTCGAAGAAGTCAAAGTCACGTTCTAAATAAATAAATCGAGTACATCAATTAAGTTTAATTGTGCTTTCGCTGCTAAACCTATTTAGGTCTAACTGTTCATACTTCTATAGACTCGGCAATCCGATGCCGCCTCGATATGTTTCACACTTTCTTTATCGTCCACCGTCAAGTACTTGGAACTCAATCGGCAACGTCCGTTTATGGGACAGTATGAGAAACTCGCGCAAGATAGACGCGAGTCGGTTCGGCAATGTTCGTAGCAACGTTCCGAAGATGGTACTTGCATGTACACTTCTTGGGTGGCTTGAGAACCGGAGGAATCCTTCAATTGGAAACCGGCGAATGAGGTTTCGTACAGAAGTTCGTGATTAAAATCTAAACAGTACAATGATAGTATATAACTATAAAACATTAAAAAATCAAAATAATTATCGTTGTTACCATTGAATGGTTTCAAGCCGGTTTCAAACTTAGTAGCTTTAAACAAGTGTTGCTGTAATTTAATATATGGTAATTATGAGAGTTAAGCCTAATTAATTTTGTAAAAATTGTTAAAATCTAACCGTTTCGTTAGGGCTAAAATCAACCGTCAGTTGACCTAGGCTAATTGATTTGTTTAAGGCCTTCAAAGCTTGCGGAAGTTCAAGATCTTTAATACCCTCTTCTGACACGGCTCCTGAATGGATTCAATTAAATAAATAATAATTAATTTCAAAATCTGTTGTTAATCGTTAAATACGTACGAGCGAAGAGTTTGCAGTCAAATTGTCCAGGTAGGGGTTTCTCAAATTTACTATCAATGTCCTGTTTACCAATGAAACACCGGAACTTGCAATCTTGCATGGTGCTACAATCGGCTGGTTGATTGCAAAGACTGAAGATTCTATAACGCGATTTAAATAATTTCTTTTTGTTATATTCGTTTCACTTTTCCCGTGTTCTCTAACGGACGGACAACGTACCGGCATTTGAAATTTTCTTCTCCCAAACAGAACTGGGCGCACTCTTCGGCGTTGTTAACACTAGTCATTTGGTCCAGCATGTCCGCGGTCGGAGCGAATCCTTCTTCGTTGTACAGTATAAATCCAGCTGATGGAAAGAAATTAGACACGATTCGACGCACGTCACGAGATAGATTTGACCCTTACCCAACGCCGATGGTCGATCGAGTATAAGTCCAAACGCTACTATATCATTGCCTTCAATGCTAATCTGAAGTTTGGGAATTCTAGTGACGGACACTTTGGCGGCGTCTGAGATTTCCAAAGCGGCAATGTATTCGAAAGAAGCGCTGTATAGAGCGACATCCCTGACTACTTCCGGCGCATTTCCTCCGAACCTCACGGTAAAGTAATTCTTACTAGATTCTTCTTCGTAACACAAGGACAAGTCAATTTCTCTCAAAAAGGCAAACTCTTCCGCTTCGTCGAAATTGAAAATGTTGTACAGCGCAGTTGCTTCAGGCTGAGAAATGTTTTAGGCTTAGCGACAATTGAAATAAATAACCTTTAAACACAATCAGAACCTAATCCTACCTCTAAATGCATTTCACCCTTGAAGGCGGATATGATCAACGCAACTGGTACTTGGACATTCGCGTCACCACTACTAACGATTTCAATTTTGGGCTATAAAACGTTTATAAAAACCTTTACTTCAAAGCTACCGGTTGAACTATAAATGCCTTATGATTCAAGGAAACTTACAGCGGCTATGTAATACGTGTAAACAACATGGGGGTATTTAATTCCACCCAATGTTTTATTATGGAAAACTGTCTCCCAGACTTCGCAGTTTAAACTGCGGTACAATTCCATTCCCAAATAGATGTACTCCGAATCCATGCTCAAAAATTCAGCGGCGGTTTTCATTTTACCCATGAAACCATCCTTGTGACTCTCAGTTTCGCGATTTTGGATCGGTGACAAGAAACAGGAATCATTTCGATATATGCGATAGTTAACACCTATTAATAAACAATCGCTACGTTATTTGATAACTATCATTAAAGACTAATTAACGTACCAGTGTTGTAATCTTGTATTTCGTTGTACGGTACGAAATCCGCGTCATAACCTTCGACTCTGACTATATGACTGACGGAATGAAACCACAGCTATAGATGATACAAACGCGAAGGAAATTATGAAGATTGCTTAAAATTAATTACGAACTCAACATTACTAACTATTACTAACCTTAGCCAAGTTAACAAAGAAGTCGGCTTCGTTCTTTTTAATATCCAAGAGTTCCATGGTGAAAGATACTTCGTTTTTAATTTTTGGGAAAACTTTGTCAGGGTGCAAGTTTTTCATGTCTTTCATTAATTCGGTGCAACCAAGACCGTGTGGAATCTGTGACGCGAATATATTTTAACATATTATAGAATGACCGTTTTTCTACACAGTGCATTTGGGGGCTCAAGTAACACTTGGGGGTTGCTTATTTTCTATAACGAAAACAACTCGAGCTATAGTATTTACTTTGAGGAGTGACTCCATCCCGAACTTGTCCACCAATTGGTAAGAAACGAAATCCATTTGTCCTTCTAATGGTTCTTCTTTGCCATTAAGTGGCCTGGTGCCGTTAAAGGTCACTCTGACGGGTACCGGGTAGTCAATACCGCTTGAATTGAGCCAATTTTTATCTGCAATCAACATTAATTAATTCTACTAAGTCTCGAATTAAAATAATGAAATACGCGATCAACTAACCAGCTATATAGAAAGCGATGTTCATGTTTCCATCTTTGGCAACAAATTTATCGCAGGAAATCTTTCGTACAGTTTCAGTCTTTTCAAAAACCTTTCAGATATGGAAATAAACATTATCAAAATATGTTCTATCATCATAAGTTTATAAGATATAGGTACTCCATAAGTTTAACACTGGTTACCGAGAGCTACTAGAACATGTCAGTTTTTCATTTGAAAAGGTTTTAGGCTTTCCCTGACAGCATAAGTTCATAAGATATGTTCCATAAGTTTGTCACTGGTTACAAACTGGAGCTTGTCTTGAAGTGACGTAGGTAAAACGTCATAGTTTCTCGTAAAGCGACGCCTAGTGAGGCGCTGTCATGGGCTTAGTACAGACTAAATAGGAGAGATGGACTGCAATTTAACCGAGAGTAGTGAATTCTCGCTTGTTGTTCTCGAACTAGCTCTCAGTAAGTCTCTAGAATTACTAAGTATTGTCATACTTATGGAACATATCTTATAAACTTATGCTGATAGTAAGTATTCTAGTTTCCTTTATGTAATAGACGCCTAAGATTTGAATTAATGGTAATGACGTACCGGTGTGTAATGCCTCAATATACCCGATGATCCAACGATATCTTTATTGTTATCGGTTATCCAAAACTGCATAGAGGGATTCGTAGTTTCGTTTAATTTGTAACCGAAACAACGCTTATCGGCTATTGAAAATAATGCGAATGATTAAAGTTATTTCATATTTTTCAAACTAATTCCTCACTTACACCCAATTGTGATGGCTTGATTCAATTTCAGAAAATAATATTCAATGACATTAAGACCAGGGTTTACGACCCCTCTCCCTTCTTTGATATCGTGGTATTCGTGCGAGGTTGTCGTATAGGTTTGCGATTCGTTCTGAAAAATGTTTAACCGCTATTAATATCTCATTTAAATTTCAGAAATCGGGTGTATTAACATTACTGAATAGTATTTAAAGAGGGTAAATTCAACTTGCGTCGCGAAATTATCCTCGAATTTCGGGAACGAAGCTGTAATAGATGTTTATAACAGAGTTAATTTGGGTAAACACACCATGACTAGCGGGGCTTGATTAAAATATCCCCATAAATATTCATAAATATTCAAAGATATCCCCATAAATATTCAAAGATACCCCTATAAAATGTTCAAGTATACCCCCTATAAAATGTTCAAATATAATCCCAATAAAATGTTCAAATATATCTCCTACAAAATGTTCAAGGATACCCCTACAAAATGTTCAAATATAATCCCTATAAAATGTTCAAATATAATCCCTATAAAATGTTCAAATATAATCCCTATAAAATGTTCAAATATATCTCCTACAAAATGTTCAAGGATACCCCTACAAAATTTTCAAAGATAGACCTATAAAATATTCAAAGATAGACCTATAAAGTGTTCAAAGATACACCCATAAAATATTCAAAGATACACCCATAAAATATTCAAAGATACACCCATAAAATATTCAAAGATACACCCATAAAATATTCAAAGATACACATATAAAATGTTCAAAGGTACCTCCTACAGAATGTTCAAGGATACCCCTACAAAATGTTCAAATATACCCCCTACAAAATATTGAAAGATACACCTTTAAAATGTTCAAAGATACCCCTCCCCTTAAAAAAAGCGTTCAAATATACCCCCTACAAAATGTTCAAAGATATTCCCATACTTAAGTAAAACATCTTATTGTTAACCACAATTATTTTAAATTTAAGTTAATCCCATCATTAATTAAACGAAGTTTAAAAATCACACTCACGTGTTTGTGAGGAAACGAACGCTACTAGAGTTAGTAATAAAAACAAAACCCGGTTGGATTTCTCCACCGCCATTTTGAAAAAAAATTATTTAATTCCAATCCTAAATATAATTAGATCCTTTTAATTAGGCCGGGAGTAGAAATTAATTAAATCTACACTTGACCGGACTAACTCTCAGTGAGAGTCGAATGCCCCTATAGAAAAAAATGTTATTTTCAGGTAGCTAAAATTAACGTAATCTCGGCCTAACACGGAAAAACGCCTCCAATAGATAAAAATATTGGAAACAATTTAAAAATGAAATCAATTATTTTCCCTCCTCGTAATCGGGATAAAGATATAGAAACATAATATGCACTCTTATCATCGACTGGCATTGTTAGAGATAGGAATTGCTATTGTTTGCCGAGATTATGGATGTAATATATATCAAAACATAATTTTCATTGTATTTTGCGAAAAAAAAAATAATAAATCGCTGGTTAGATTCGTATTAGTGATAATTATTGAAACTATTCAGTTAGTTAACTAATCAGATTAGTTTTACTATTGTAAATTGGTCTTGCCGCGGTTTTTCGAAATCACTAGATATTTGGAACAATCTCGCCATCTGACGAAGTTCGATCGTCAAAAGTAAATTTATCTTTGCACTTCCTTGTACGGTACTTTCATTATTACTTCTTGGCATTTTTATTCATTTTGAGGCTGTGGATTGGATACCAAGTACCTTGTTTCCTTCTTTCGTATCTTGATTCTTGACCACGCCTTTCTGTAGAAGCGGTGGTCATCCGAAGCAGTGTCCGAAAGTGCCGTTTAAACTATACACATTAAAGAAATTCACGTATTTTACAGCAGGGTTCGGACGAAATTTTTATATTGAAATATTACAAAATCAATAATATGTAATTTGATATAAATTTACTTTTGTTCTTCTGTGGGATTTTCCTTATAAAATTCATCCTGGTAATAAAGAATAACGTATTAATAAAATATATACCTAATATTTCCCATAAATTCCCGATAATTTTCCCAAAACTTATACTTGCATACAAAATTTATTTCCATATAAATACTCTTTCTGATACATAAATACAATTCGCGTAACAATAGGGTTTTTTTTTGGTTTTTATAATAATTCATACAATTTGACATTGCATAAATGTTTCTTTTTTTTTCATTGGTACGTGTATTTATGTGCACAGAAATGTTTTTTTTGTTTTATTTTTTCCTTTAATTTTTATTTTGCAAATAGCGAAGACAACGCACGATAGTTTTGCTTTGTTTTTTGTGAGTGTGTTTGGAGAGGGGGGATGGGAAGGGGCGGGGTTAATTTGTTAATAATGACGTCGTCATGACTCATGAGGGGATGGTTGGCTTGCTTGCTTACAATTAAACCGTAACGATGTTAAACGTTTGTTACGAATATTTCATATATATATTTATTTTTTTCTTTTTCATTTTCTTGATACCTGGTTTGGTTAAATATACAATTTGTTTAACATTAACTCAAAAACACCATTTTTCCCCACCGCGTTATTTTTGATATTATAGAAATTTTAATTGCAGTTTTAGTTAATTATTTCGCACAACCTTTAATAATTTTGTTTTGATAAGTTTGGGTTTATTTTGGTATTTAATTTTGGCTCGAATAATTGTTTTAACAGTAACCCATTATTAGTAGTAAATTCGTCTAAATCATGGGTTATCATCCTGATTTGTTTTAAACCATTTTACTTCTAATCATGGACTTCTGCACGTTTCTTTGCTTTCTTTCTTTACTCTCAAAACGATGTTGCTAATATAAATCTTGGCTACATCGTTATGTGACCTACTTTTCGGAGCTTTCAAATCTTCCAAGAACATTTTTTGATTTTAAACTAGTCACCTTTGACCTTTCGGAAAACATTCCCCTCTCTTTCCCTAGCTCTGTGTGTGTTTAATAAAATGTTAATAATCTAGAACTGGGCAAATTAGTAAGAATTTAGTAGGTAAACAAAATAATATCATTTAAATGCAAAGCAAATAAATTCTGGAAATGTTTTAGGTTTCAAACTTAAGCAAGGTAATGTGAAATAGTGGTTGGCCAATTTTAGGCCTAAATGCAGCATATTCCCAATGTGTAAATGAGTGTAAATTTGCATTTATACTCAGTGCGAAAGTAATTGTTATTCCCGATGCTTTTGCGAAGGCTTAAAGCGCTTCTTTAATAAGAAATCTGCGTCGAAAACTCGAAATGATAAGTTGTTCGCTTCAGAGTCGAAAATATTGAAACGTTTCAACACTTAAACAGACGACGCATCATTTTGACGCAGATTTATCAGTAAAAAAAGCCTCGTTAAGCCTTGGTACATGCATCGGGAATAAGCTTTACTTCCACACTAAGTATAAATGCAAAATTATTAAGCCTAATCGAACGCGGGTTCATCGCACTCTCTCTTTAATGAAGCAGAGTCTAAAAACAAATGTCAAACAAGAATTATTTGTACAAATTTCATGCACGGAGGTTTGACGATCCAAACCTTATTAATATTCAAATAAACAATTCCATTCTCGGAAGGTTTGGAATAATTTTCGTCAAAGAGACTGAAGGACTAACGAGCGACGTACATTTTCCAAATTTCAATTGATGCGTTTCAAGGTAAGACGAGACTATAGAGAAAGGCACGAACTAAGCTTAATTATTCCTCTCCTTTAAGCCTTTATGCACGGTAGATACTTAAGTTGATATAACCATAATTTCAAAGGACATCACGCGGTATAAAGCGGCGCCGGTCAAACTGGACCGAAAATAATTTGGTAAAATGTGTTTTCCATAGAAGACTGTCTAAGCTGGTTTGAAAAATATATATTTTTAGTAAATGGGAGGGAGTTAGTGGAAGGCCCCAAATCGTAAAATAATAGTCGCAGATTAATTTTGTGTTCACCACCCCGGCCTCAAATAATTCTCTACTTTGAACGAAATATAATTACAATTTCAATTTAAAATTTGGCCCTACTTTTATTATTTTTCTTTACTTCTCCTTCTAACTTTTGTAATACTGTAACGGTAAAGCGTTTGTTAATCGTAATTAGGGATACGATTTCCTTGAAATATTTATACAAAACACGTTATGGAAGAAGAGTTGGTTAAAATTGTGTTTGCCTACTTGTTTTGGTGAAATTAACTTTGAGGTGTTGGTCAAATTTAAACTTAAAAATGAGTTTATCGATTCAAAATTAGAATAGGCCTAACAATCGAGGGAAAATATTGAAGACGTGAAATATGAAAGATAATTAAGTCTGAACATACTGTGCGAGTTATATGTTTCAAAATTAAAAATTATGCTTACGTGAAATAGAAAAGATAATTAAGCCTAAAGATAATGTTGGAGAAAATGTGTTAACTGCATGGCTTTAAAAGTGAAAATTAGGCTTAAGGATTTTGGGGTCAAAAATAGGGTTTAAAATTAGATGGGACACAACTAAGTAACAGTCCAGGGAAAAGAGACTGTCGTGTCACACGTGAAATAGAAAGGGTAATTAAGCCTAAAGATAATGTTGGAGAAAATGTTTTAACTGCATGGTTTTAAAGGTGAAAATTAGGCTTAAGGATTTAGGGGTCAAAAATAGGGTTTAAAATTAGATGGGACACAGCAAAGTAACAGTCCAGGGAAAAGAGACTGTCATGTCACTTGTCACACGTGAAATAGTAAAGATAATTAAGTCTAAAGAGTGTCTTAGGCTTACAAAATGACGCTTGTTGAAACAACACCTCGTGGTTTATAACATTTTCTTTTTGCCCTTTGAAGACCTTCATTTGGGAAAGCAATGCTTTAAAACCCAGGAGTCGACACGTTGTCCCCGAATTAATTATCAGGCTTAAAAGTTGTTATCACTTCTCGGCAGAGACGTTTCGGTGGTGGAGTTAGGACCCTTTGTTTGTTGAAAGAGACGAGGTTGAATTCCAGAAAAGGCTTATAAAGGTGACTGATTTAAAAACGGCCGGTAACAAAATAGCAATATCGCGAATTGTAACTAATTAAATAAATATTCTTATTCGATATCTTAAACCATAAAACACTCAGATATTTTAACTTTGCAATGTAATTAACCCTAGATATTAAATTCAGATTTCAAAACCAGGATCTAAAAAGTTTAAATTCAATAAAATTGCTAAGCCTATTTTTTATAATTAATTAGGTTGTAAGATATATCGAATAAAGATATTTTACATTTGCATTTGATGCTTTTCATTTCTGATATATATTTTCAACTTTTTCAATATCTTATGACGTCACAAGACCCTCATCATCCGTGTTTTGTTTCTTTTTTTGAAAAAATATGGGTTTTAAGGTTAGGTTTTTAACATTAGCAAAACTAAATTAATTTGGGGTTTTTTGTTTCTGTTCATTTTTAGATAATATTAAATTTTACACAGTTGTCTGGTATCGTTTTGAAAAAGCCGCTGATAAGTTAGACATTCTTAAAAAAGATTTTTTTTTTTTGGCGATAAAAAAATGTTTTTTGTTGTTTTTGTTTTTTTACTTGGGCTCCTTATTTTATATAATAAAATTTTTTTGTTTTCTGTTTTTTTCAGTAAATTCAAAATGCGAAAAAGTTTTGTCATATAATAAAATTTTTCTTATTAATTATTGCATATATATTTTTAGTTCAGTTATTTTTTTATTTTTTTGGTCCTTGACTAAGTTCACTACTGGTATTATTTTAATTAAGCGATTGAATGGATAATTAGACGGAAATAAGCGCGCTTAATTATATTTAATTATAATTAAGTTATAGGATATTATTACTTTTAGATTATAATTATAGATTCAAATAGAGTGTAATGAGATTTTTAAAATAAGACCAATTACGTTAAAATCGGTTCATAAATAAGAAAGTTACAAAGAATATTCGTTACCATCATCGTTGTTGCCATGACAACGCGGCCATTTTGTTTTCAAGCCAGTTTACCGCAAAACCCTCGTAACTTTCTTATTTCTGGCTCGAATTTGACGTTCTCGGTCTTAAATTAAATATTTCGTTAAATTCTACCATTCCATAAAATCTAAAACGAATTTTGAAAGCTTTAAGGAACCAAAAACCATTTTTTTCCTTATGTACCGTAATTTTTTTAATAATTAAAAACCTTTACCTTTTTAATTGTTTTACGTTATTTAGTGACGACACTATTAATAGATTATACACAGTTATATTAGGCTCTTGACATTGAATATTTAAGAATTGTTTATAGGGCCTTTGTTTTTGGTTTTTTTTTTGTTAAATACCGATGTTTTTACGAAGTAGTATTATTTGGTTATCTCACAATTGATTTTCTTTTGACATTATAATAATATAATGGGCTTTAGCACAAAAATATCGTGTATTTTTTATCTCTTTTGGGAGGCTTTTGGTTGAGGTTAAATATCTATAAGTAAAAGCGTGATAGTGATGTTAATTGTTGTTGTTTTGAACCACTGTACAATCGTGTACACATGTATATATAGAATGATATCATAGCCGACATTGGTATAATACATATATATATATATAATATTTGATTTTTATATTCGGATGTATTTTGATTCTTGTGGTTTATTTATGTTCCTTTTTAATATTTAATTTATAGATGATTTCTTTTAAATGCTGGTTAACAATCGCTATAGTCTTTTAGAGGCTTGAGGTGACAAATCGCGTGGAAAAACCGGTTTTTCTATGGCAATTTTGGTCAATTCAAAGCCACTCAAACACTATAACTGGGAGTGAGAACTGTTATGTGTAATAATACTCGCTTCAAGTTGAACCAAGAAGCGATATCTAGTTTACTAGGGAGAAGATATAAATTCGCTACATTTCCAGCTTTATCTCCAGTCCAAACGTAGGTCCGAAGTTGATCCCCGCCTCTAAATTACAACCAGAATCTCATTGGTTCTTGAAAACTCACATCAGCGCGACGAGAATGACGAAAATTCCGTATTTTCCGACTGAGGAGAGGGGAAATAACCAGGCCTCCTTTTACGTCCCCCCTTGTATTTTGAAAGGGGGACTGGGACTATGGCGCGCGAATACTTTGGCATCTTATACCTTCTCTCTAGTAAACTAGATATCGCTTCTTGGTTAAACCAAAGACTCAAAAAAGAAAAAAACCTTTGCGAAAAGGATTACGTGAGGGATAGAGAAGCGTGCGAGTGTTCTTGATTATTATAATTATTATTATTATTTTTTTTCAATTGTGTAATTAACCAATTTGTTTGTATTTTTGTTTACCAAAAGCGACGCCACTTTTACAATAATTTTTTTTCTTTTTAAATACAGTTAATTTTTCCTAAGCCTAAATTGTTGTTGTTGTTTTTTGGTTTGGTTTGGTTTTATACAATGTAAAACATTTTTGGTATCAATATTAACTATATCTTTTTCCCCCCAAATTCCCATAATTTTAATTACGGATACAAAATATGATAAAAACACTTTTTTATTATAACCCCCGGAAATATATTCATGTTGGTAAATTATTAAATTTAAAATGTTCACTCTCAACTCTCTCTCCGTTTATACGTGTTTCAGTTTGCTGTTTATTTGTTTTCAAGTCGATTAATAATTTAATTTTTAGATTTAGTTATAGCAAAAAGGCGCGATACTCAAAGGCGAAATTGTTTCTTTTTTAGTTTAGTTTAGGCTTAAGAAATATATTTGATATTCATGGGATATTTATTCCTTTTCTTTATTGTTATCAATAAAACTAACCAAAAAAAAATAATTTTATTTTAAAGTTTTTTTCAGCTGCCTGGTAATTACTTACCTTTTTTTAAATATAATTTAATTTATTAAAATTAGGTATAAATCATCTTTAATTTTCGCGGTTTAAGGCGTCATTTTTAATATCCTGTTTATATTATTATTATTATTTTTTAAAAAAATGGTTGAAATATTTAAATACGCTTGTTTACAATTTTTTTTTTGTTTATTTACGTTTGACCCCAAATAACTTCCCAAAAAGGCACGCCCGCGAGTCTGAGCTGCGTTTGAAAAATGTTCCAAGAAAGCTTTGCGCGAAAATTTAATCATTTGTATTTATGTTGTGTGTGTTTGTGCAAATTTAGGCCTAAAAGGTGATTGTGTTGTTGTGTTTGGGTATTTTGTTTATTACGTGTGTTTTTTGCTGCAATCGTGTTTTGAGAGAGTATGTAATGAACGGTGCATGGGTATGTGCATGACGTATCTCTAATTCGACGCCATGTTTTTTAACTTAAAAATGTACTACTTTTACTTACTGTCTTTTGGCACCTTAAAGGGATTAAACTATTAATTTTAAACCCATTTAAGATTGCGCTAATTTAATAATAAAAGAATTAATTAAAAAGGAGTTCATTTTCTTTCAATTCTAGAATTCTATTACCAGGGAGAATGGATATAGGGGAGTCGTTGGCAAGAAGCTGCGAGAGGTAAAAATCAACTTCAATCTGTGACGTCAGCATGCAGGGAAGACTTTCAAGGGATTTCAAGGTAGACACAATCTTAATCCTTGGGCAAGAAGTTAATAAACAGGAAGTAAAATTCAATTTTAACTTTACTCCATGACGTCAGCAAGGAAAATTTTCAAGGTAACTCAATCTCTGCCCATGCGCAGCGGTCCCACCAAGTGAGAGAATTAACTCACAGAATCAGTGCACTGCTGACCCCCTTTCTCTTCCCCTTTCCCGCTAAAGACGAGTTCCATTCGCATCAGCCAACATCTAACTCCCTTCACATCTCTCCCTGCTATTGTTTTCCATAGCTTTTGTAGTGATTCATAGAAACAGTACAAAAACCACAACTACCACCCACTCTGACGTCAGTACATCCTTTTTTCAATCACTTTCATGACGTCAACTAAATAAGAAAAAAAGTTTGGGTTCAAAACCAAATATGAATTAGGAGGAGTGCTTATAAGTTAGACACCTTGAAAACGCGTAAATTCGATCAAAATCCAGATTTATCACGTGATGTATCATATCCCCAAAAACGTAAGTTATACGTAACTTTACACGTACGCGTTTCTCAAAAGGTGTCTTTTAAAAGCGTGATTAGCGTAAGCGTTATCGATATTTTTAATTTCGAAATATTATAGGCCTAATCTGTTTTGTATTTTTTGTACATACACCATCCTGTTTACCATCTCCTTTGAACTTTGACCCGAAAACAGTTTAAATCGCAACGTTCGCGCGTAAATACGTTACTTATTCGGATAACATTTATTCTATTTTTTGTACCTAGCGTAGATGAAGGTGGATCCTTCATTTCTTCTTAGTCTATTTTGCATTTTCTCTTCAAATAGTTCGGTGGTTATTTGTAATTCTTGAGTTTTCTGTTAATTAGCATATACTCTGCTGCATTTTCTTGTCTGTTCTGCCGTTTTTCTTTCTCTCGTTATGGGCTGTTATCTTCGTATATTTTATGTTTCATTTGGAGTCGTGAGTACAGATGATATCGTCTGATTTCCAAGACGCTCTAATTGAAGAAAATACAAAATGTATGGAAGACTATAAATTAAAAATATTCCATAAAGCATAAATAAATAAATAAATAAATAATTATAATAAATAAACAAACAAACAAACGAAACTTTTTCAGTCTGTTAATTTAAATCGTAAAATTCTAAAAGAGTCTATTATACAATAATAATTTGATATTTTAGTGAAATGTTAACCGATTTCAACGAAACGTCTTATTTTAAAGCAAAAGTTCAGGTAAACATAACATTATACCAAGAAGTGATATCTAGTTTATTAGGGAGAAGGTATAAATTCGCCACATTTCCAGCTTTATCTCCAGTCCAAAGGTAGGTCCTGAGTTAATCCCCGCCTCTAAATTACAACCAGCATCTCATTGGTTCTTGAAAACTCACGTCAGCGTGACGCCAATGACGAAAATTGCGTATTTTCCGACTGAAGAGAGGCGAAATAACCCGGCCTCCTTTTACGTCCCCCTTGTAATTTGAAAATGAGGACTGGGACTATGGCGCGCGAATACTTAGGCATCTTATACCTTCTCCCTAATAAACTAGATATCACTTCTTGATTATACCTTAAAACAACGGCTTTTTTCTAAATATAAAAATACAAATGATGTCTTATTACAAAATAATTAGCATTTAATTAGTCTTAAAAATGAGGACTACTGCGCCATCCGCCATTGCTTTAGTGGCGTCTGCTAAATCGAACCCCTTCAACCAATATCGTAGGGGTAACTTTTCTGTTTAAGAACATGTTTTCACACGAAACAACATCACGTGAAATATAATAATGGAAGCTATCTGATATAAATTAAACTTTGAAAATTGAAATCCAATTTACGATCTATAATAACAGTTTGAGAAGAACCTTTAACCTTTTGATCTAGCAATCACGGCGCCCCCCCCCCCAAAAAGGGGTGGAACTTAAAACGGAAGCTAAGGAAAGAAACGAGGATCATTATTTGACATTTGTACTATTACGAAAATTCAGAGTGTTTTTGTTGTAAAAAGAGACAAGAGAGAGAGAGAGAGAGAGAGAAAAAGAAAAATGAATAGAGTTTGTGTAGGAACAACAAAAGGCGGGGCGGGGGCGGAAAACACAAAAGCAAAAATAAATCAGTGGACATATTACATCTATCTTTGTAAAAGGCCTCGTAAATTTCAAACTGATGTCTAGGGCGGACGAATGTGATTCAAACAAAATCCTAAACATGACTCTAAGCCTTATTTTTATTTACTTTTTTTTTCTAAATATTATTATAGCAACAAAAACGTGAAGTTTACGCGAGTTTACGTTTCCAAAAGAATCCAAAACAGAAAAAATAAATAGAAAAATAAAAATATATACATATTTTTTTTCCAAAACAAAATACGACAGCAATGCGTCATTTGATCTTGACCAATGGTTTTTCCTTTGAATAATTCATTGTCCATTGTGACATTTTCAATTTAAATCAAGAGGAGGAGAGAAAAAATGATGTCACAGCACGTGCTATAATTTAAAATTGAGACCAAGGTTCAAGGAACCTTGCTTTCCACATAATAGACCATGGTTTCAAAAAGCTGGGGTAAAATAGTTTTCTTAATACGGTGCATTGATTGGTATGTGGACAACAAACACGACAGATATGGCTTCAAACATTGGTGGACTGGAAACTAACGTCTTTGGATTCATAACCATAAAGCAAGCAGACGAAACTGCGGCCCCTCCCCCTTTTTGAAATCTTCTATTAACCATTTTAAAGTATATTTAATCCTAAAATTAATTTTGTCTCTAAGGCGTTTTTAAAATTCGTAACAATATCATCTTTAAAAGTCAAAGTTAAATAGACTTTGAAGTTAACCAATTTCTAAAGTTACCTGTCGATAAAAAATATAAGAATTTAGACCCAGACAGTCTGACAGCGCGCTGATTGGGTGGCAACGTATACAGGGTGTTTTTGAAAAGTCCATCAATAATGAAGGAGCGTGTTTATTGGAACATTTTGAGTCGAAAATGTTCTATGACTATTTTCCGTCCGAGCCACAGTTTTCAAGTTGGAATTGGAGTAATTTACGTATGACCCCTTAAATTTAATTAGAAAATTGAAATAGAACTGTAATTTAATTAAGGGATCATCCCTAAAACATTCAAATCACAACTCGAAAACAGTGGCTCGGACGGCAAAATGTCATAGAACATTTTCGACTCAAAATAGCCCAATAAACACGCTCCTACATTATTGATGGACTTTTCAGAAACACCCTGTATACGTTTTCCCGCCAATACCATCAAGGTTTTGTCGGGTTTCTTTCCAAATAGATAAAACCCCTTTTTTCCACATTTTATATCAAGCTCAAACCATATCAAGAATGGAATGAATTTTTAGACAGGCAAAAAAGGGTATAGCAGAAATGCACCCAAAGACTGGCAGATTTCTGTATCCCCACCCCAAATCTGTTCAGTTTTATAGTGTAATTTGGAAGCAGTAGGAAAGGCAGGGATAACCCAATTTTCTCTATTTATCTAGTACCAGCTATTGATATTAAGATTTTTCAGCCCTTCAAAATCCTTACTTCAGCACATCGAAGCCTGATTTTCCTAGATTTTCAACGCCCTTCTATTCTGTTTTTTGTATCTTGTGTTGGAGACAGGGTGATACGGTCTACTGGGAAAGAAGAAGGCTAATACCTTTTCTGGACACCTAAATATATTTAAGATGAGTTAAGCCTTGGCTTAGATATATTTTAAGTCTTGACAGGGCTGAGAAAGCGAAACCTTAAATAAATTGATGAATGTATGGATGTCGCGCCGACATCCAGGCGAAATATTTTTAAGGTATTTTCTACCGAGCGCCTGTAGAAATGTTTAAACCGTTGCACAGCCGTGCGATGGGTGAAGCTATCTTCCAGGCGATTAATTATTACTATTTTTTGTAAATTATAATATTATAAGTTGTTAATTGTTTTTCATTAAAATTAGACATAAATAACAACCTAAAATTTGTCTAAAGGTTAAGAAGGAACAAGAAGCGATATCTAGTTTACTAGGGAGAAGGTATAAGTTGCCTAAGTATTCCCGCGCCATAGTCCCAGTCCCCCTTTCAAAATACAAGGGGGGGGGACGTAAAAGGAGGCCGGGCTATTTCGCCTCTCCTCAGTCGGAAAATAAGTAATTTTCGTCATTCGCGTCGCGCTGACGTGAGTTTTCAAGAACCTATGAGATGCTAGTTGTAATTTAGAGGCGGGGATTAACGTTTGGACTGGAGATAAAGCTAGAAATGCGGCGAATTTATACCTTCTCCTATAACTAGATATAGCTTCGTGGTAGGAACTAATCTACAATATGTGATTAATTTTAGGCTCGATTTCGTGTAAGAATGATGACTTAAAGCAAAGAATGTGAAACTAATGATGTTGGAGTATAAATTCAATTGGACGACTTGTACCACCTGATTGATAGGACTAACGGCTCTAATTTAAGTTATCGTATCTTCTTTAAACACTGTACCAATAGACACACAGTTCCAAAATTTACTATTTTAAAAAACACTTCAAATAAAAAATATCTATTTTCTTATAACAGATGAATATAGATAAAGAAGATAATTATAATAAATTCAATAAAATTCGAGACTGTCAAATTTTAAATAAATCTAACTAACTGCAGTTCAATATTTGACTCCGTATACTCCATAAATTAAACCGATACATAGATAAATCTTCCATGATCGTAATACTACCAAAACTAAAATTAAAATTTCTTTCAATTTCAAATTTTTTTAAATTGAAAAAGAAGGATGGTGATCTTTTTTACCTCACATTACACGCGATCCAACGTTCGGTCAACCCAAGGGACACACTCACTTACCCCTTCCCCGAATCTAACCAAGCCAAGGAAGGAGAAAGGTCTCAATCCCCAAAACCAACCAGTCGTTAAAAATAAGAAGAAAAAAAAAAAAAGAATCTCAGAAAAATAATGATAAATGAACCGATAAAACAAATGCTACTTTTGGATCGTTAATTCTTTCGTTTCTCATCCAGGGAGGGATTTTGCCTCTCGTCAGGGAGGCGTAGAAAAGGAGACGTATTGTAAGCTCTTCTCAGATTAGCAACAGTAATTTGAAATACGACACAGGCACCACGTGACGCTAAGATTCATTAAAAGACTCCGTATGGTGTAGGGACTGGACACAACGTCCTTAATTTTAGCGTGATTGTAGCGCCAATTCCATGGAGTGCTAGTTTTCAAAATAATACGAACCAAGTTTCTTAGAACCATAATTCTCCTAGGTCACGTGCCTCTGACGTATTTCAATCTTTTAACTTTCAAACTGGAGAGATGGGATAATAACCTGGTTAGAACTTATCACGTGACCAGTCACACCATATTTCCCGCGTAAACGTGCACTAAGAACTGCCTTCTCATGAGAATCAGACAGACTAGGCCAGTGAGTACGCGAACGAAGATGTGTAGCTAATTTTTCACTCATCTGCTCCAATATTCTATATAGAGACAGTAACCCACGTGACAAGTAGGTACCCTTTCTCCCATTGTGGGAGGGTCATCCCCTCTGCTCCAATATTCTACCCACGTAACAAGTATGTACCCCATTGTGGGAGGGAGGTTAGGCTCGCCGTTGAGGATACTAGTTCTCCTCACAATACGTCTCCTATCCGACTCCTCCCTGCTCTAGAGCTCCAATCCCGACTAGCAATAATCTTACGAAATAAAAAAAAGTAGGTTAAAGATAAAAAAGGAACGATTGTTTATTCTCCTCATAGGATTGGTTTTCTAGATAGGGGATGATGGCGTTTGGTATCCATAAAATAAAGTTAAGTAGCACTTGCCAGTTGCCGCCGCCCCAGGAGAAAATGTCACCCCAAAAAACGACGTCCAAGCTATATAGGGATTTCAGGAGATGAGGAAATCGAAAAAGGGACAGTTTTATGGCAACATTAACTAAAACGAGAGAAATATGTGACTTAGAGATATGAGCGAGAAAATCTATGGGAATATTTTCATCAGTGTAAGTAAAGGTATGGTGAAATGCAAGAAATAGAAATATTTTTACAAAAATTCTCCTCAAAACACCTGTAAAATACTCCAAACATAACATGAAAACAGTGGCCCTTGTGTCAAAATGGAGATAGAAGTTACATTTTCGCCTCAAAATCGATTTCCCAAAGAACATCCCCCATTAATTTATGCCAGACTTATCAGAAACATCCTGTACTGTAGAACTAAAGTTATAACCCATATAAACTGGAGATGCAATAAGGATTGCGATGGGAGAATTAAAGCTATCTTTTGATATTTTGGTTAATTACTTGAGCCCAGATTACTGTTGTAAACCCCTATATTATGTTAGGTATCGTTGGGAATGGAAGAAATAGAGCGAACATATAATTAAAGGCGTTCCCTCATATCTCTTTGAGAATTATAACACTCAGAAGTGGAGGTGCAATAAGGATACGCTAAAATACGTTTATTTACTTATTTACTTAATTGCTTATTTCTCCATAAACAAATTGCAGTAACCCCAAGTATTTAGTATCGTTAGAAAGCGGAGTCTCAGGACTAGCACAAATAACATTGGAATATCTCAATAGCTCATTGGTTATCACATAGTAAAATGATTTAACTGTAACGTTTCGAAGTGCATATGCCAATTAGGAAAATACATTTTCTACAAATTAGGCCTACCTACATTTTGTACAAAACAGTAATAGACTAAAAAAAGAGGCGTAAAATCCGTTATGAGTTTGACCTAGATACAAAACGGTAATCATTTTAAATTTTCTTCAGCGAAAAAGTTATCAAGGTGGTACGGTATTCGGGCGAGAAAAAAGTTAGGGAAAAAAATCCGTAAAAACATTTGGGATGGACCTGCTTTTCCTTATTCATTATCCGAGAAGTACCCAAGGTAATATGGATAATAATCACGCTTTTTCGCTCGCGTATACCTTAACGGGGTTGGGCCGGGCCCTCTAGCGGTCATATTAGTCCCTAATCACTGGTCGTAAATTGCTCCCGAGGCTTAAATGAGTGTGGTAAAATACTAGAGAGAGAGAGATACGGGTTCTTGCTGGATAGCAAGCACCTGTGCCCATGCAGTTATTCTCAACCCACCCTTCCATGGCATGCTTTTCAACTCATCGATAAAGTAGAAAGAGGCGTGGCCTTCTTTTTCAATGAAGCTCATTGCATCGACTAAAATGGATGCAATTAGCGCGGAGGTAAGGCGCGATTCTACAACGTTGATTAAGGTATAACAGGAATACATACAGCTAATGGGAATCAGCGTGTCGCTCATATTTCGCATGCTAATTTCTATGCGGGTTTTGTGGGCTGAGCTTTAGATCTTACTTTCCGTCAAACCTCATAATTCTGACGTCTTTCTAACATCGAATTCATTGGTTGATAGTAAGGGGAGGGGGAGGTTTACGCCAGCAAGGTGTCTAACTCGCAGCGAGATATATTATCCGCAAGGTAAAATTCGTCATACGTAATGATTACTCTAGCTCCTCCCACAAAATCCGCCTAGATATTGAGTGAAAATGGCTGTACACAATAATTCCAATTAGCTATATGTATTCCAATTATACATTATAGAGTTATTACCTCTAACCAACAAGTTTGGTTAATTTACTATAAGAGATCTTCCATAAGTTTGACACTGAAACATTTTACAGTGGTTATTAAAGTACCACACAAAATGTATTTCCCTATTTATTATGTAGCTTTTATTCCTACGTCACTCCACCACGAATGTTAAACTTACGTAACCCAAAAACTTAAGAGAGTTGACACAAAAATTCATATTTCGGCGCCTTGTTACCCATAAATCTTTGAGGAGCTTATGTCATATCCCTATATTGACGTCATCAACATGGCCCAATTGTTGACATCACGAGCCTTCAAACTAAACTCAGAAAGAAGCTACTCTCGAGATTGCGAAATTGCCCAAATTTCTTCCGAAAAATAAACTTCTGATCGCATCAGTTTGGATCTATTTTGGGACAAGACGCAGCGCGGAGTCAAAGAAAGACAAAAACCTTTGGGTGGGTTCAAAAAAGGTGAACATTTTTTATCCAAGCCCCCCTATGATTAGGAAAAGGGAGAGGCTCACGAAGTAGCCCATAAGAAATAAATTGAAACGTATGGAGGGAAACCAGCTCGCCATCAAATTATGGGTGTGGGTCATGTCACCTCCCTAGAATCCCGGTCAGCCATCTTTCTTTTTTCTTTTTGTTTTTTGTTCATATTTAAAGCTTTCCCGTTCATTGGAGATATAGAGGTCACGTTATAGGCTGTAATAGAATCCCCTCTGAACCCGTATTTCCCAAGGGAACGTACACCATCTATTACAGCTAGTTCTACTATATACGTAATACACCTTAATTGATGTGTTAGGCCTTTGTTTATCGATAAGCCTTTTACATTCTCTCCTGATCTTATCTCACAGTCAGTGACACACTAGAGGTGAGACGTACGAGACTCACGTAGCCTTTCTTAGTACTATCAGGTCAAACTGATTCCTTGAATGGTTGTAGCGGAATTAACCATTTAAAGACAAGTCAAATATCCAACTGACTTAAGTATTTCTACGTTGCATTTTTGTATTAAATTAAAAATGCTTTTCAACCCAAAATGTAATGATCGATATACATGGTGTTGGTTCTAAAAAGGGTAATCATAGCACCGAAGTTCAGTGGGATGTTTCAATGGGTGATTTGAGTCGAAAATGCTCTGTGACATTTGTCCACTGTTTACAAATTATGGTTAGAGTGTTTTACGGATGACCCCTAATTAAGTTAGCCTTGTATTTAAGTTTCTCACTTCCACAAGTACAGTGGGGGATTTTGAGTCGAAAATGTAACTTCTACGACATTTTATCCTAAGTTGTGATTGGATTTTTTAACGGACGACCCCTTAAATTTAAGTAAGAAACTGAAAGACAATGCTAAAGTAATTAAGGGGTCATCCACAAAACACTGGAATCATATTTTGTAATATTAGGGCAGAATGCCAGAAACCTTTCGACTCAAGTACCACCCATTTTGAAAGAACTTGCATTAAGGCTCAACTGAAATCTTTTTGAATGATGTACTACAGTTTTCACATATAACGGTACCATTCCAAACCGGAAATGGAAGGAATCACGCATTGCAATTTTAGAAATTGAATTAAGCTTATTTCCTTTGGAGACTCGTTTAATTCCGAACTCTTTTCCAAGGACAAAATCTAAGATCTCGAGACGTCTCCTTGGAAAAAAAAATAAATATCAACGGATTTATTCTGTTTACAAAAAGAAAGTAGTAGGCTTAGCTCTTAGATCTTTTCCTAATAAGCGACAGGTCTAAAAATATAGAGATATAGATCCGGTATCAAATAAAACGAGTAAGAAATAGACGGAGGAGTAAAAGGGGTATATAGTGTTTGTCAAACCGGCAAAGGATCAAGATAGAGTGGTGTATGGATTCATCTAAAACGAACGGTATGGTACAGTCCGAACAGAAAAGAGTTCCGAATGTAAAGAAACACTATATCCTTGCACTTCCCGTTACGCCTTTCAATGAAAAAGTAGAGCTCAGAAAAGGCCGAAGTAAAAAGAAAGACATTCTATCAAAAGTCAAACTCTGGATTTTCTGTGACCTTTCCTAAAGATATAAAGAGTTCTTTCCTTGGTTCTATTCCCTCTCTCTTAGAAGAAAGTTCGCCTGCAGAGATTTAACGAAGGGAAAGGTGGGAAATCGGGGGAAAGGCAAGGGTGGGTCCCATGGTCAAATCAAACTTTTCTATGACGAAATTGACACATTCCAAGGTTGATTCTTCTGCCTATAATTGGCAAAAAACCCGATATAAAAAACCCTTTGTCCCTCTGCGTGGTTTTTGACAAACGTTTGAAGGGTGAAGGTCAATTTAATCTTTGAATTTCAAGGATAAATGTTTGGGTTTCAAGGGTAAATGTCAAATTAATCTTAGGGTTTCAAGGATAAATGCCAAATTAATCTTAGGGTTTCAAGGATAAATGCCAAATTAATCTTAGGGTTTCAAGGATAAATGTTTGGGTTTCAAGGGCAAATGTCAAATTAATCTTAGGGTTTCAAGGATAAATGCCAAATTAATCTTAGGGTTTCAAGGATAAATGCCAAATTAATCTTAGGGTTTCAAGGATAAATGCCAAATTAATCTTAGGGTTTCAAGGATAAATGCCAAATTAATCTTAGGGTTTCAAGGATAAATGCCAAATTAATCTTAGGGTTTCAAGGATAAATGCCAAATTAATCTTAGGGTTTCAAGGATAAATGCCAAATTAATCTTAGGGTTTCAAGGATAAATGTCAAATTAATCTTAGGGTTTCAAGGATAAATGTCAAATTAATCTTAGGGTTTCAAGGATAAATGTCAAATTAATCTTAGGGTTTCAAGGATAAATGTCAAATTAATCTTAGGGTTTCAAGGATAAATGTCAAATTAATCTTAGGGTTTCAAGGATAAATGTCAAATTAATCTTAGGGTTTCAAGGTTAAATGTCAAATTAATCTTAGGGTTTCAAGGATAAATGTCAAATTAATCTTAGGGTTTCAAGGTTAAATGTCAAATTAATCTTAGGGTTTCAAGGTTAAATGTCAAATTAATCTTAGAATTTCAAGGATAAATAACAATTTAATCTTAGGGTTTCAAGGATAAATGTCAAATTAATCTTAGGGTTTCAAGAATAAATATCAAATTTATCTTAGAATTTTCAGGATATATGTCAATTTAATCTTAAAATTTAAAGGATAAATGTCAATTTAATCGTAGAATTTCAATGAGAAATGTCAATTTAATAGTAGAATTTCAAGAACGAAGGTCAAATTAATCTTAGAATTTCAAGGACCAAGATCAAATTAATCACAGCACCATATCTCCCACGTTTCTAATTTCATCTTCAATAATAACAAAAAAAAATTGTTAAAACGTTAACTCATTTTGCCATCATTTAACTTAACACACTCCCAAACGTCAAGTAAATCCTTAGATACTCAAACCACACAAGAAAAGAAAGAGAAGCCGCTTAATTTAAAACTAAATCAGAGACTCTCCAACTTATCTGTCCTCTTTGGGGAATAAGCTCTTATATTTTAATATAATCTCTGTAAAACTTTAAAAATAATTAAAATGATCAAGCAACGTCCGCTGGCTTTTCCAAGAAGAAAGATTCACGACGCTAGACTTTAATAATATCGTAAACTTCAAAAAAGGAGGATGGAGAGAGCGGAAGAGGAAGGCGCTTTAAAACCTAAGAAAACTTTTGGAAAAGGAAAGATATCTCACTTTCCCTCTTTAAGATGCTCTTGGTTTTCCCGCCAAAATCCCCTAGGGAGTATAGGGATCTCTACGAGTATACGAAAGAGCGCGCGAAAAACTGTGCAGGAAAATTCAAGAGAAAAGAGGAAGGAATTTCTCCCCAACTTCCTCTAGAGAGAGCCTTCTCCTTCTCAATATTTACAAGCTTGAAATGTACCAAAATCTTAACAGAAAAAACGGTTTTTCAAAGGGAAAAAGAGGTCCATTTAAAGTTTGAAACTGACTATGCCGATTGTGTGTAGAATCCCTCACGCCAACCAAATCCCTCCCGAGATTTAAAGGAACATTTCGGTTTAGATGGGAAGACCAAGCTGAAGATGGAAGAAAAAAAAATATATTTTTTTAACCCATCTTAGAATTGTTGGGGGGATTGAAAAAAACCTTTTTTATACAATCATGAGTTAACTTAATTACCTTACGAATTTTGAGGGTTTAGATTTGAATTTATCAGAGAATATGGTAAAAAAAAACCATGAACAACTTTCAACACGTGACCTGGATGAGCCAATAGTTGTGACAAGTAGCTAGTTCGTCAGAGTAGTCGTCTCGACTTGTTAGCTTCACTATAATACGTATTGGTTCTTCCAGACCGCGTTTTATTCTAGTATCCAATCACAACAGCTGCATTTTATGACGTAAATATGTAAGGAAAATGGCGGCGCGCTAGTCTTAAGATTTTGGTGGTTTATTTTTATTTTAATTTAAAAATAAAAAGTAATGTCTATTTCGTAGCTTAGGTCTATTTTCTTTAAAGATTTGTGGGCTTTGATAACTTCAATTCAATATTATTGAAGGAATGGAATGAATTCTTTCAGTCTTTTTATCGTTCAGAATGGAAACAATGGTAAGGAAAAACGGTGGGCGGACAGATTTGGGTGAAAAGGGGGGATGCATTTGAACTCTTACTTCCCCTGGCGGATCTAAACCTAAGGTTATTTATGGTTGAGTGTTTTAAAAATCGAAAAACAAGAGTTGTCCATTAAAACTTGAGTGGTTATGTCAGAGTCTAGGATGTTTTTGCGATGGAGAAATAAGAGAATGGATTTATACTCAAAATAATAATAATAATGAAAAAAAGCACAAGAATTTGGGATTGGAAAAGCGTATAAAAACTTCAAATACACTGATCGTAACTGACCTTTTCAAAAGTGTGTGGGGCGCAGTATAGTCTGCTTTAAGTAGGGTAAAGACCAACGTGGGAAATAAGGCGGTGGCACAAGGGCCGTGCAAATGACCAGTTTAAAAATTGCCTGGTCAAGTTTAAAAATTAAATCGGAGGGGGGGGGGGTCAATTGTCCACGGGACCAGTAAGAAAACTTAAGGGTAACTAAAGTTCAGACATAAAATCAAATACTTAATGATCCACTTCTTTAGTTTAGCAGAAGACGTGTCCTGGTCAATGGTCATGGACCAGTTTATTAATTCCAGACCAGGGGTCGTTACCCTAGCGTCCAGTTTAAAAATATCCTTATTTCCCACCCTGATAAAGACGGAACAATGATTGGTGTATGGACACAAAGACATTAGATGGGGCTTCAAAGTTGCCAATCCACCATAGTCCATTTTGTCATGTCCAACATCTTTGTTGTCAAACACCAATCAATGCTTTAAGAAAACTAAAGGTGGTCAAACACCAGATGCTCCATTCTACCCCCAGACTCTTGAAAAAGGTTTTTAGAACCCTGGACAAGGCTCCCTGGTCACTCATTTCCCAGTCATGGAAACTAACAAACTTCACTCACATTTTCCACAAATAAAAATGTAAAATAAATAATAAAATCATAAGAAGTATTATTAATTCGATAAGCCTTTGCTTACCAAGGAGTACATTTCACTCTCCAGTAGAGCGGAGTTGAAACGTAAACTTTAAAGAGGCGTTAAGGGGCAACGAAGCGAAGTCGTCCGGCATTAATACGCGGTTTGGGAAAAATTTGTTTGCATTAAAGCTCGCCAAAGAGAGAGAGAGACAACTCATTCTCTTCCTTGGATTTGTTACCAAGTTCCTGGAGGGGTTGTAATTTCTACGCCCGCTTCTTTCGCGCAGAGAAGAATGCCCATTTAATTTCGCTAACAGTTTAATACAGGTAAAGGCACGAAGGAAATCGCTTACATCTAAAATAGAAAAGACCCATGCAGCTAAGTAAGTATAACAACTTGACTTTCTCCTCTCTTCCCCGCAGTCTTTTTCTTTGCTTGATGATTATTCTACAAAAAATGATGGATGAAGAAAACGTTGCTATGGTAACCAATACGCGGGGCGCCATTAATATACACAAAGGGAAATTCTATCTTTAGAAAAGAGTAAAATATAAAAAGAAAATAGTAAAAGATTCGTTTTCTTCTTAACCCCGAACAGCGAGTATCAAAAGTTATACAAGTGGGATTAGGAGTGGGGGGTTTTTTTGTCTCCTGATTTTAAAAAGGAAAGTGTACTTATTATAAAAAAAATAACTTTTGAGAACCAAAACACTTCCTTATTCCTTATTATATAAGCTTTGAAGAACGTAGACTTTCCTTTACAAATACAGGGTGTTCAAAAAGTATGGTAGGATCAAAGAACAGTAGGTTCTATTGGCGATTTGAGTCGTGAATGTAACTTTTATCTCCATTTTGTCACAAGGGCACCGTTTACGAGTTACGAATGTAGTGTTTTAGGGATGGCCCCTTAAATTTAAGTGTATATGTGACCATACGTTCATAAGATATGTTCCATAAGTTTGTCACTGGTTACAAACTAGAGCGTGTCATGAAGTGAATGAGGTAGGTCATATATTTGAGGTAAAGCGACGCCTGGTCAGGCGTTGTCAAAGGCTTAGTACAGACGAAATGTAGTCAATTCTCGCTTGTCGTTCTCGAACTAGCTCGAGCTGTAAGTCTCTAGCATTACGAAGTATAAATAGTGTCATACTTATGGAACATATCTAATTAACTAATGACGTAACTGAATTAAGGGGTCATCTCTAAAACACTTTGTTCACGGTGGTCCTTAGAGTGAAATGTAACGATAGAACATTTTCCACTCAAAATCGCCCATATAACCATTCCAATGTATTTTGGACCTTCATTCATAATTTACGTAACACCCTGTATATACGTCGACATTCAGATTTCATTAAGGTATACTTCATATAATAAATAACAACAGCTAAGGATATCATTATAATTTAGGTTTAACATACGCTTTTTAAGTTTAGGGAACGTATCAGATTTGGGTTTGATTTACCTTCCCTTTAAGAAATAATATATTTCATAAAAATTATTTTTAGACTGTCATATAGACATAGATCAAGACAAATTGGGGGGACTCTTACAAAAGGCTGAACTTAAAATAGTCACGTTCATGTTTCGAAATGGATTTTGAATTAATATTTGGGTTTTCAACTAAAATAAACCTATATACGTATAAAGAAATTCAATGAATCATATTTTTCCTATTTATTATTTCTAGGCAAAATCTGACTTAGTCACGTTACGGCGACCTCGAAAACTATTCAGTCCTATTTTCGTAAAAGAACTTTAAGAATATTATATTTCGATGACTAAAAGACGTCGGTATATTTTTAGTTTTAAAGCGTAAATAAAATGCGTTTCAATTAATGACATGTCATAGGCAATTTGGTTACGACACGTGACTTAGACACGTTTATAATTAATGACACTAATTAAAGAACGTAATCTTTAAGAAAACTAAACTAAAAAGAAATTGTTAATTTTATAAAAACATCCAAAGTTTCGGAAGAAGTTGACATCTTACGCCTAAATTGCATTTTTAAAAGAAAACTCCATAAGTAACTTTAACCAAGAAGTGATATCTAGTTTATTAGGGAGAAAGTATAAGATGCCTAAGTATTCGTGCGCCATAGTCCCTGTCTCCCTTTCAAAATACAAGGGGGGGGGGACGTAAAAGGAGGCCGGGCTATTTCGCCTCTCCTCAGTCGGAAAATACGTAATTTTCGTCATTCGCGTCGCAATGACGTGAGTTTTCAAGAACCAATGAGATGCTGGTTGTAATTTAGAGGCGGGGATTAACTTCGGACCTACGTTTGGACTGGAGATAAAACTAGAAATGTGGCGAATTTATACCTTCTCCCTAATAAACTAGATATCACTTCTTCCTTTAACTAATGAGCGACGTTTTTCCGAAATAGCATAGAAATGCGCATCAACTTTTGTTTTCAAAAGTAGGATTATTTATTTAAAATTAACGGGCGATCTTTCTCAACGATATCGATGTTGTTTTTATCAAATCGATTAAAAATTGGTTGTCTGTCGATTTAATTTTCCCTTTACAAGCCCGTAAATCATTTCATATATCGACAAACAAAACAAAAATCCATTATTCTTCGTGCTTTGAATATTAAAGAGCCAATTAACATTCAATTAGGTACCAGTCCCCTATAGATGCACTCGTAAATTTTTGTTATAGTGACATAAAAAGAGCCAGGGCATTTTGCGCTTGGATGGGCCTTTGGCCCAATGAAAGGCCCTTGTTATTCTACTCTACATCTCCTATCTCTTCAATAAAAGAACGGAAGAAAAATTAATAGAAAATCAATATGGTAGACCCAAAAAGAAAGTAAGTTAAACCCCGAAATAAAGAAGAAAAATAATAAGTTGGGATCACACAGATAAGAACCCACGCCCACGAGGAATTGTCTCATTTTTACTATGAATAGCATTAGCAACTAAGGGACCACCGGTGTTGATAGTCGAGATATTTTTGTTACCCTTTGGCCGCCATTTTAAAACATGGCCTAGTGTTCATTCATGATGGCAGGGGATTGGAAAACACTGTTCTTACACCTTCTATAGGTAAATCATGGCGGTTTGGGATGGGCGTTGATTATACGCAGTCACCCAATCAGGGCCTTTGCTTTTATGACCACAAAATGGTGGCATCATCACTCAATTCCTTCATTTCTAAATGATAACACTGCCACTTAAGTGAAATCTTTACAAGGGAAGCTAATGAATACGCTTTATTCATGGAAAAACATTAACATATTCATGGCTCTTTTTCTTTTCCATTCTTCAGTGGGCCAAGTACAGTGGCCAAGGGTCTACATGCACCGCAATTTGGCTATTCTTTATCCCTGGGATCTTCCATCAACTCCTATACTGCCGCCCTTTTAGTATCCATACTCCTTTTTCCTTCTTACAAATAGCCAATAACCATACTAATAATGGCGGTATAGCTGTGGCTAGCAGCCTGCCTAAATATCCCTGATCGAACTCTGAAAAGGATAGTGCTAGATCGCGCCTTATTACCTCTTTTCCCGCCTTTTTCTCCGTGAACGGACATAAGCGTAGTACGGAATAGAATCTCTCCTATCTCTCTCATTCTCTTCGAGTGATACAAAATCTCTCCCATGGTCTCCTCGAAAAATCGATAAAATACTCGGACTTATTCGGGGCATTAAACGCTAGTGACCCTCTTTTGCGCTAGGGGGAGAGTTAGGGTTAGCAGTGAGGATGACCTTAAACAGAATTACTGATGCTACAAGATTGGGACGGTTGAACGAATGCGACTTCAGAGACTAATTTTCCAATTTTAGAGAAGGAGACGTCGCCTACTTCGATGGGTTTTGCATTTTGAAAGGCGAAGGGATGGAAGAGAGCTAGTTCGAGAACGACAAGCGAGAATTGACTACATTCGGTTAATTTTGCAGTCCATCTTCTCATTTAGTCGGTACTAAGCCTTTGACAGCGCCTCACCAGGCGTCGCTTTACAAGAATCTATGACCTTCGTCACTTCATGACAAGCTCTCATTAACCAGCGATAAACCGTAACATATCTTATAAACTTATGGTATAATTTCAACTCTCTCTCTCGCTAGGGATTCTGGGATGGTGATCCTATTAAGCCTATATCGGAAATTTCGGCAAATTAGTATGTTAAAATAGTATAGGCTTAACTGCCTACTAGCATCTGTGTGGGTTCGGGAATCGCCTGTGTTTAGTGGTTGGTGGATGTGAATATATATTAATGGTTGAGTTATGTCTCTAAGTTGGCTGGTCAACAGTGAAGCCCTAAGATAAGGAGTTTTATCTTTAAAGCTAGTCAAGTAATATATGTCCTCTATCCAATCAATGGCCTGTGAAATCCTCTCGGCGTTTCCTCATATCTTTATATACGACATAGTTGCGAGTTGTGACCTTCCAAAGTTGGTCATGAATCCTATGTGACATTCTATGTGTTAATTAAACTTATTTCATTAAACTAGTGGAATTAATTACAATGTATATGGATAATTTTAGAGTCCGACTACCATAGCCTCACGGTTTTCTGTGCATAAATGAACATATCAAAGTTATGATACTTCAATTAAATTGGTCAATGAGGAATTCTAAGTTAATTGAAACTTTTTCAAAGCTTATTTATTTCTATTCAATAACAAAAGTGTGTACCATTATAGTACCATCACATCCTTAATATTTTAAAAGTAGAAAGTTGACCACTGGATACACCATGCAGACTCATGGATGTTTCAACCATCCTTTATCCCAGATTTGCTCAAAAATAAAAAATAAATAATAAAGCCCAGAAAAGTAAAATACAGAAAGAAAGAGGTAGGCAAGGTGCCGAATAAAGAAGTTAGCTAAGAGAGTGGACACGCTGGGAGGCGAAAAAGTTCATTCTCGTTAATACACCAAAGAGAGATAAAGAAAGAAGAAGACACTTCCAAATCACCTTTGTTTCTTTCTCAGTGATAACAAGGGGTTTCTGTCTCGAAAAAGTTAAGGACATAGCCTGGGCCTTCCCAGCAAGGGCATTGTTTTGTTAACAACAAGAACATGTAGGTCGAGAAAATGAAAGAGCAATAAAATCCAGCTCATTTCGAAGTCGGTCTCTAAGGGTTGACTAATAAGACAGCTTCAACTACATCTACTTGAACCAAGAAGCGATATCTAGTTTATTAGGGAGAAGGTATAAGATGCCTAAGTATTCGCGCGCCATAGTCCCAGTTCCCCCCTTTCAAAATACAAGGGGGGACGTTGTTGATATTAAGAGTTATTTACAACATCCATGGTTATTAGTTTGAAAATGCCGTCATCTTAGTGGCCAGAAAAGTATAACCAAATTTGGACCAAGTTTTAACAGATAATTTAACTGAATAACCCTTAACAGATTTTAAAACATTTAAAAAAATCACTCAAACGATTTCCAGGTCATTACCGTGACCTTTAAAACGCGGTTGCTCATTTACCTAATGACCTTCAAATATCGCCCCATATGCCTAAAATGTTCGTTCCTAAATTGTAATGACATCCGTAGCTATTAAATAAAGTATACCTTAACGAAAGCTGTATATGGACATACATATAACGCTAAACTTAAAATATATTCACACAATGACTGTATTTCGCTAGCGAGTCATCAATCTCGCTGTGTATGTTTAAAATGCTTAATTAAAGCCTAAAACAGCCTTTAACACGATCCTATCTACGTATAAGTGAATTCCCCTTAGTGCAAAATTTAACCATGCACGTTATACGGAAGTTCCGTGTTTAGAGATGGGTTTATATTACACAATATTAGGGTATTTCAAGGCAAACTATAATCTAATTCATTTAGAGACACGGTGGAGACAGTAAGACGCATGTAGATTTTGGGAACGATGTTCCAACATCCCATTTGTTTGTTTGTATTCATTTTCTGTCCTAGTTGAATATGGTACATAATTAAATTTCCTGCCCGAGGCTAGCTTTGATAAATTAGGCCTAACTTATCCGGAAGTTAATCCCACATATCCGATATTTAAGTCGTATACTGTATAGTTACACCACGAAAACTAGAAGCGACACAAGGAATCTTTATGATGAATACTTGGGAGATGTGGGAGACTTATCTATACATCGATACCATAGACCACACGTCGCGAGCTTACTAGAGTATCCGCCCACTCTTCGAAGTCTCAGTGTCGCTACTATCGTTTGTTATAGTTATACCTCAAGTTTTGTAATACGATAAAAGTGCATGTATACAGGGTGTTCTATATGCGATTTTAAGTCGAAAATATGCTATGTCATTTCGCATCGTCGTTTGGTTTATTATTTGACTTACGGAGTCAACCGTAAAACACTCTAACCATAACTTATAAACAGTGGTCATTAGGACAAAACGCCACCAGGGATAGATTTAATTTTAGAAGTAGGAATGGAGAACAGAGTAATCTGGGCGCGCGTCAAAGACCCGGACCCCCTTCCACGGGAAGGGGGGTATGAAAGAAGAGGCGGGTCATAGCGACAGAGGTAAAAAGGAATTACGTATTTTTCGCCGTCCACGTTAGCAACGCCATCAAAACGTATAGTTTATGTGAGCCAATAAGATAATTTAAACTGTTCGTTGCGTGTTGGAGGGAGGGGCTCTATACTGGGTATGAGTCGGACTGAAGTAAATACTAACCGTTTTCCATTCCTACTTCTAAAATTAAATCTATCCCTGACGCCACAGAACATTTTCGACTCAAAATCGCTCATAGAACTACATCCCTTTTTACTTCGGACCATTACTACCACCCATTATGGAACACCCTCGCAAACAAAACAAGGAAATTAGAGGCAGACACGAAGGTGAAGGGTCGTTCTAAATATAAACCTGTCGCGCAGATAATAGAAACGTCACACAAGCCTAATATAATGAAATTCCGTATAGTTCTTCGCCGTATCCCTTGTCTGGCTTGAACCCTGCTCATATCAATTTCATCCATTATTCCTAGGAAATCCATATGAAATTTTGACCCACTAGCACTGACTAAGCCTATGGAAGGGCCTTTATTATAAGCGAGTAGCTCGAGCTTTCTATAGTTATTTTATCTCTGTTCTTGTTTGTAAAACTTTGAAAAGGACGCGAGTGGTCGAGAGTGAAAGCAAGCTGCTGCCGAAGTAGATTATATTCTAGGACACGCGGCCTGCCAAAAACTGCTAAAGTCAGGAAAGGCGGAAGACTGGAAGCCACACACTCTCTCTCTCGTATACCAGCCAATGTGTACGTACTGGCGCTGCTTAAGCCTAAAGGATGAGAAAAGACGGAGTATAAAAGAGGATGTTGCAAGAGCAGACAGGGGGATGATGGTGTTGATGATTTTAAAGGAGCGATGAAATGAGTAGGTAATTCTGGATTCTTACTTAAGTCTCTAGATATATCACTGACTAAGATACAGGGCGTTACATGGGTTGCTAGAAACATTGAAGAGTTTCCGGTCTATGAAGACACTGAACAAATTACAAAATGTCATCCGGCCCATTCTTAAGAAATACGTGCACGATGATGTTTTTAAGAAAAGAACTTTTGACAACTATAAAATTCAATAAAACGATGCTGAATTAGGGGTTAATCACTAAGCTAAAATATTGTGACTGTATATCATAACTTGTTTGTGGTGTACCTTGTGACAAAATGTCACAGAAGTTACATTTTCGACTGAAAATCGCCATGAGAACCCAATTTACTTTGTTCCTACCAATATATTTATAACACCCTGTATATGTATATATTATATTTATATAAATATATTTCATTATAAAATTTAAATATATATTTAAATCATGAAAATTATAAGTTAATTTAAAACAAATGTGTGAAGTCAACTTACAGGGGGAATCTAGCCAATGCTTTTCCTACGAGCCCCTGTAAAACAACTGTCTCTCATAGCGCCGGTGTTATCATTACAGGCTCTCAGAGAAAAATTGCGTACACAAGTAACACAAGCGGTATGATTTTCCTGTCTATGTTCGAATCACCGTTTTTCTGGAAGACCCAGCATATTACTTTAGTATCCCTTTGAAACCCATCTTTATTCCTGCCCATCGTCCCGTAACCCTGTTAGTTACTAACGAGGAGGTGGATCGTGGGGCACCCCACTTTTATATCCCTAATCGATATCCCCAAAACCCAACCAACCATCGAACTGCAGAACTCCTCCCTACTCAACTACTTGCCATCTTCCTATCCGACAAGCTAGAGATCCTCTACCTCTCCATCCACGTCGTCAATCCTTAGAAGGATGAATTGCATCGACTTCTCCTGGAACGTTTTAATAAGACGATGTTAGATACCTATTAGAACCATCCCTTAAAGGCCGAGCTCCAGCAAAATGGGTTCTAATGAAATGGGAGCGACTGTGCAGATTTTCGAGTCCCAGCTTTTGCAAAATGTGAGGCATTATAGCTAGAACCCTCTTTGAACTACTTTCAGTTCCCTAAAAGTACCCTCTTTGCACACAACTTTCCGTTCCCTACAAGTACCCGCTATGCACACAACTTCCAGTTTCATACAAGTGCCCTCTTTACACACACCATCCAGTTCCCTACAAGTACCCGCTTTGCACGACTTTCAGTTCCCTATATAGAAGTACTCGCTTCGCATTTCGCTAGAACCCTTTTAGGGATAGTTGGATCTCGGCCTTTAAAAAAGGCCTTCCACATTTTATTCTTTTATCTTTTCTGAACCTTCCATCTCTATATTTCTTCTAACCTCAGAGAGATATCGTTCAAATTGAATCTTATTGGACGACAAGTAAACTTAAGTTAACTTAATATCTCATATCTTCTTTAATATTGTATCAATAGACAAAAGCATTCATTATTTTCTGCGCAATTTCGAACAAAATATAAATTATATACAGTAAAATCCTTCCTTTGAAATTACCTTTATTTTGTTCTTGGGAGTGTGGAGGAAACTAAGCGCTTTACCTAGATCGACTTATTACTATCGACTACTCTCTCTTTCTCTCTTCACTTGAAAAAGGTTAAAAAAAAGAAGATCGAAAGATTTATCGCGGTGATGATATTTTTTTTTAGATGAAGAAATGGGTTGAGAAAAAAAAATAAGTTGGTGCAGGCGGGGTTGTTTACGTGGAAAATGCCCGGTTCGGATTTTCTTGGTTGGAGAAAAGGAAATACCTCGATAGTAATACCGTTTTAAGGGCATCATTATTTTAAAATCGATTTTTGATGGCCCAAGAAATCGGTTACACTTAAAAATAAAATACCATTACAACGCTTAGCTATATTTGAAAGTTGACCGAGGCTTAGCAAATTTAAAATTAACGTTGTAAATTTTGGTTCGGTTAAATTGATAATATTTGGAATCAATCCAAAATCAACTATATGGGTACCCAAATTCGTCACATTTAACTTACTTAAAATCAACTATATTTAAGCCTAAACCCAACTAAAAACCTTCAGTTAACTAATCCTAACTTATTTTTAAGATTTCAATCGCTCTGTTTCAGCAAGGATGAGACAAATAGGCGCCCTAACTGTGGAGCGGCTCAGGTTGGATGGGACGCCAAAAATGGGGGAAGAATAGTAGGACTAAACTCTTACTGGTTCGTTTGTAGCCCTTCTTGACCAATTACAATTGAGTCCGACTATTCCTCACCCATTCTTGGTGTCCCACCCAACCTGAGCCGTTCCACAGTTAGCTAGTCTATTTCGCTCAGATTTCGCATCCTTCCCCCATTATCCTTGGTTGCAGGACTGCTGCTGTGTAGCAGACGACGTTTACATTTCTTTCTAAAAGCCCTGTAGTGGGCCAGGCTGAAAGAAATTTCTAAGAGAGAGTTATTTTCACTGGAATATTTAATGCATCTACACGCGAGGAATACTGGGAATATATACCTGACGTAATGTGCTTTACCCGTTCCCGCCAAAAAATAAATGGAAGTTCCATCAAGAAAGAAACGAAACACCAAAAATAAATAAATAAATAAAAAAGGAATTGCCTGATTCTCGGAAAATGGAGAGCAGATTTCACTGACGCGTTCAAGTGAAATACAAACTAGAGAGTTTAAGAAAGCAACTCGTAAACGTGTACGCCAACGCGTAGAAAACATCCCTTAACGTTAAACCAGGGATAGACTTAATTTTAGAAGTAGGAATGGAGAACAGAGTAATCTGGGCGCGCGTCAAATTCCCGGACCCCCTTCCAAAGGGACGGAGGGGTATGAAAGAAGAGGCGAGTCATAGCGACAGAGGTAAAAAGGAATTAAGTATTTTTCGCCGTCCCCGTCAACAACGTCATCAAATCGTAGTTTAATTGAGTCAATAAGACAATTTAAACATTTCGTTACGTGTTGGAGGGAGGGGCTCTATACTGGGCTATGAGTCGGACTGAAGTAAATACTAACCGTTCTCCATTCGTACTTCTAAAATTAAATCTATCCCTGATTAAACTCATTAATTCTTTTAGACATTAGTTTAATTTGTTGGTGTTAAGCCTAATTTTAAAATGTGGACTTCATCTCACAAAAGATCTGATCAAGATAAGCTAGACCAAAGATGACATAAACATTCTCGAGTTAGGCCTAAAAATGTCACCTCTAACCTCCCTTCCAAATTAAGCGACCTTTTGTAAAAAGACGTTGGATACAAGAAAATTTATTCCCAAGTATTTTACTAACTCTGAAATATCAATACAAAAGGACCCTGTTATATCTCCTATTGTTCTTTCTTACGCAAAATTAATTACCGTGAATTCTATTGATTAAGATAGTGGAAAGAATGGCAAAATGCAACTACGCTGCAAAAGATAGTGCCAGTCTCTTTCCTTAAGCCTTGTTAAAACTCCGATGATTGATAATAAGTCTTATATATTGAATGGCCCCGCCCTGCTTGGCCTTTTACACACTAATTATCTGGGGGAAGGGGGAGGGGGTTAGTGAAAAAAATCGAGAATTTCCTTGCTAATTAATTTTTTCACTTTACACGGAATTAAGGGGGGTAGCTTATCTATGTAACCGTATCAAAAATGTTAACATCCCCGTGAAAATGTGATATCAGAAGATGAAGAAAAGGTGTTTAATTATCGTGAATTGGTTCAATACCCCAAAGAATGTCAATCTTATTTCGATGAAATTCATAAGCAAGAAAAATTTCAAATTTCTTGATTTTTCCACAAATATTTAGACCTATTTTGAAATTCAATAACTTTTCCACAAACATTTAAGACCAATTTTCAAATTCGATGACTTCTCCAAAATCTTTAAGACCTATTATCAAATTCAATAACTTTTCAAAAACGTTTCAAAAACGTTTTCAGACCTATTTTCAAATTTTGTGACCCTCCCTTGACCTTTGCAGTAAAATTTTCAATCCCATTTTGCAGACCATTCGAACCTATTTACAAATTAATTGAAAATTTTTACCAATTACTTGACTTATCAAAAACATTTTAAAAATATTTTCGAATCACTTGACCTTCCCAATAAATTTTAGACCAATCATCTAATTCCCTGACTTTGTAATCTGATCCAGCGAACCACGACTTGTTTTAAAATTCCTTAAATTTTCTAAATATACCTTATTCACCTGTAGCAATCTTCTATAATGAACTGATATCGTTACTTTACAAACTGCTGGAATCTACATCACTTGGGACCGCAACCGAAAGCTAAGAAACCCTCCTGAACTCCTTCTTACATTCCTAGATGACATTGACACGACTTATATAAAACACCGAACTTTAATTAATTAACCCAAAACTTGCAGAGAAACCCAATTTTTCCTAAATTGCCTCTGGGGTAATTCGAACCACTAAAACAAATTCGAGTTTCGAGAAAGAATGGCTTCCTTTAATTAAATTTTCGAGGGTAAACTTTGTTTTCCAACTAATATATCAAATAAAGAGAGAAAAAGGGCTTAGGTGGAGAGAGGCACTGAATTATGTTTATCCTAAAAAAAAAAAACAAATGTGTGCCTGAGATCTAAGTGGGCGCATTCAATATCTATCCCTAAAACACTCAAATCATAACTAGAAAACAGTGGACCAGACGGCAAAATGTAACAGAAGCTACATTTTCGACTCAAAATCGATTTCCCAAAGAACACGCCCCCTTAATCTATGGCAGACTAATCAGAAACAACCTGTATTTTCCCTAGCTTAAAATCACTGCAATGATTTTGTAGAGTCAGGACTCAGGGATAGATTCAATTTTAAAAGTAGGAATGGAGAACAGAGTAATGTGGGCACGCGTCAAAGTCCCGGATCCCCTTCCACAAGACGGAGGAGCATGAAAGAAGAGGCGGGTCATAGCGACAGAGGTGAAAAGTAATTACCTATTTTTAGCCGTCCCCGTCAGCAACATCATCAAAACGTAGTTTAATTGAGCCAATAAGAATTTAAAATTATCGTTACGTGTTGGAGGGAGGGGCTCTACACTGGGTTATGAGTCGGACTGAAATACTAACCGTTCTCCATTCCTACTTCTAAAATTAAATCTATCCCTGGTAGAGTATAGAGAATGTATTGAACCTCCCGAAAGAGTTATATTCTTTACTTTTCATTTCCAATAACCATCCTCTAGCAAGTTACACCATGCAGTCACAGCCTAACATCCTCCATGATTGGAACTTCGCGGGTATTACGAAAATAGAATATTATGAACTAGGATACCGTGAAATTTCCTACCATGCATCCCCCTTTTTTATATAATTCGGTCAATGTCAGAGGCTGATACTATAAGATGCACTGCTGGGACTGGGTTGCACTGGAATACACTTCCCCATCCCCTCTCTTTCCACATCTTGTTCTTGCTCTTCCTTCATCCTTCTTCATCTACTATACCAAGGGGTTGGCAACTTGTACAAAAGAAACTGACTCTAAGCTAACCTATAAAGGATGTTCCATAACGTGGAAGGACCGAAGTAGAGTGGGTTGTATCATGAATCTATATAACTATGAATATACAGCTCTATCATATGCCCCTTCTATCATGTCGATTTGGTTTGGGTGTTACCCTTCTAGCTTTGACGCGCTTTGCGTAGCCAATCACGAGACAAGAGGAAGTGACGTTTCGAATGTACACACCCCCGGACTCCCCCTCCCTTCTCCCGGTCCTAACACTAGCAGACACGTGACTGATGTCTCCTTTCGCTAAGCCCCGCCCAAACCTTATCGGGAGGTTAGACAGCGTAACGCAGCTGTATATTCATAGTTATATAGATTCATGGTTGTATGGACGAATTTGGGTCGAAAATGTTCCATGACGTTATGATGACGCCTTCAATTTGAGTAAAGAGACTAATACACGATGCGATGTTTATTTAATAAATGGGTTATCCGTAAAACACTCCATAATTCTTACTTCGGTCCTACCAAGCTTTTGGGACACCCTAAAACCATACCAAGAAACGATATCTAGTTTATTAGCAAGAGGGCATAAATTCACCACATTTCTAGCTTTATCTCCAGTCCAAACGTATAGGTCCGGAGTTAATCCCGGCCTCTAAATTACAACCAGCATCTCATTGGTTCTTGAAAACTCACATCAGCGCGACACGAATGACGAAAATTACGTATTTTTCGACTGAGGAGAGGCGAAATAGTCCGGCCTCCTTTTTCGTCCCCCCATGCATTTTAAAGGGGGACTGAGGCATACTTAGGCATCCTATACCTTCTCCCTAGTAAACTAGATATCGCTTCTTGACCATACGTAACAGTTAACTATCCAACCCCACCCGTACATCTTCCTTTAATCTTGATCTTTCAAGGCGGAAAGAAAAAAAAACCTTTTTGGTTTTTTAGGCGTCCAAGATGGATCTTTCTGGAAGGTTTTTTTAGGTGGAGCTTGATAAACAGCGTGACTGGCCAGTCAAGTCCCTGCAGAGTAGACGCAGCATCTTGACCCTTCTTAAATTCGATTACTTTTTTTTTTATACTTTTATAATGGACCTGAGTAAGTAATGCGGGGCTCTGTGTTATTTTTGTTTCCTCTACATTTTAATTTTTTTAATTGAGTGCTTTGCACCCAAAAACCTTTTTGTCTACTCTTTTATATTTGGTAATCGCTTAAACTTAAACCTTACTGATGCAATTTATCTCAGGCAAAATTATCTAGCTCCCAGCAACGAGTTCAGTTTTACACTCGACTGATTTCAATTTCCATTTTCAAACTACTACTACAACGGTTGGTTTCTCGGCTTTACCTGGAATTAGCATTTATCCTAAACAATTTTGTTCATTAACGATTTTCGTTTCTGACGACTGAACCACGTGACACCACAATCGTTTTGAATTTTTCGTTGCTAGGTTACTGTTTAGTATTTTCATTAAAACAATTCGCTATAGTAAAGAAGTTGAATTTAAAATCTACTCCTAAATTTTTTAAGCCTTGGCCTATACTGCTTGAAAAATACTCGGTCAAAAATTTATTTTAAAATGGGGAAAGAAATTTACAGAAACAAATTTTGGCTTACCTCGCCAAACATTTGAAAGTTTACGTAAATGCATTAATAGCAGAGTTTCATTGTAGATTTTGAAGCAACTCTATCAAAGTAAAGATTAAAAAATTGATGTATATTCATTTTCTTCTACATTTAAATCTCTAAATTATTAACAAAGATGAGTGTTACTCTTTTTAAGTTTGTATCTCTGTAAGCCTTTGCCCAAAATAAAGTGAACATCGTTGAGTTTCTTCAAAATTAAAAATTTAAATCACTAAGAAAAGCTTTTAGGCCTTACTAAGTCGTAACACCGTCCGTATTTTTCAATTTAAGGCTAAATAATAAATTATGATAAAAAAGGACGACGGATATTCCATTAAAACAGTATAAATATTTTAGATAAGATTTAATATTTAAAAGGGAGTATAAAGATTGCAACGGATCCATTAAAGAAGAGCCAGCTTACAGGGGCAACGATTGTAATGTATTTCCTATGAGCGCCTGTAAAACTGTTTACCCGCAGCACACCGGTGCTCGCAGATACCAAATATTTAAAAAACTAAATTTCAAAATTTAGGGTGTATCATGTCGTAATTTTGAAACCATATTTAACAGATGTTAGGGGTCGTTTTTACACCCAAATTTTGAATTGCCTACACTTAAAATAGTTTTAATTACATCAAATTAACTTAATTTATATTTAAATATTTAAGCCCATAAAAATTGTTAATTTTTTGTAAATAATTATACGAAACAAGAACATTTATTAAAAGCAATCCCATATGAAGACTGGAGAGACTCTATGAAACAATTAATTTTTTTCCACCCAAGATAACTTCATTTCAAATTGAAAATACAACAGAGTCAAAGCTATCTTCTTTCCCAAAATATCATAGTTGTAAGCACTGCGCATTGTGCAAAGTCAAAATGATAAAATCGGGCAACCAACCACCATGATGTATACGACCGCGTGATAAACATAACCGAACTAAAAAAAAACCCATCCTCTGAATTCTTTTTCGGTTTTTAGCCATATCGTAGTATACGATAGGCTCTTAGTTTGACCCGAGCTGTAGTAGTAGTTGTGGCCGGAGTTTTCGCTTCGTTATCGTCAGATTTTAGCTTAAAAGGAACTTTATATTATCACAACCCACCCATAGGGGTTACTGGGCTCGGTTAGAGATTTAATTTTAATTAAAATTTTTTCAGGTCAGACCCGGGAATCGAACCCGGGTCGCTGGTGCAGAAGGCAAACATTCTAACCACTGAACCATAGAGACTTGATAGAAACCCCGAGTTTTTTTATTATTTATTCTTATCTCTAAAATGTCGGGGTGATGTGGGGTGGGTACCTCTTAATCTGTGGGGTCGGATACTTTTGAATTTTTATTTGTGGGGTCGGATACTTATGAATTTGTATGTTTGGGGTTTGTATATTTATTTTCTTTTTATTTATGTGCTAATTAAATAGATAACGATTTTCCTCGTTTCCTACGGTAGCTATCGTCATCTATGTTATGTTTGACTGGAACGTTTTGGCGGTTAATTCAAATGTGGGTTTAGATAGAGCTAACATAGTGTTAAATGAGCGTTATGCGTTTGATCATTTTAGCATTGCTAAAGGTAATTCGAGGGGATAATCACTAAAATGCGTAATCACTATAACTAAACTTTCTCTTTCAAAAGTGTCTGCGCATAAGTCCTTGTTAGAAATTTATAAGATGCAATGAGTGTGCATCGGCATAAGTCTATGTTGTAAACTCATCGAGGGGATTATCACTAAAAACTATCTGTTCTTCGATTCGCCGGAATATTAGAATTACAGCATAAGTAGATTTATACGGTTATAATTTAATCACTGTTTAGAGTAGGGAATCGAGGGGTTATTAACTCTGATTTTATGCACGGTAAATCAATTAAGCATAGAAAAATATAGCGCTATTCACTCATTAGGGTAAGGTATAGAGGGGTTATTCACTCATTAGGGTAAGGTATAGAGGGGTTATCCACTCATTAGGGTAGGGTATAGAGGGGTTATCCACTCATTAGGGTAGGGTATAGAGGGGTTATCCACTCATTAGGGTAGGGTATAGAGGGGTTATCCACTCATTAGGGTAGGGTATAGAGGGGTTATCCACTCATTAGGGTAGGGTATAGAGGGGTTATTCACTCATTAGGGTAGGGTATAGAGGGGTTATTCACTCATTAGGGTAAGGTATAGAGGAGTTATCCACTCATTAGGGTACGGTATAGAGGGGCTATTCACTCGTACGATATGGCTACTATTACGAGCCCTTGGGCCGTCTTGTTCACTAAGAAATTGGACCATAGCTCAAAAGTTGCCTCTACAAAACCCAACCCAGAAAAATGTGTTTCTTTAAGACAAGAGGGAGAAAAATATTACATACTCGTGGAAGAGGATACGTGGTCTTTTTTATAGTCGGAGGAAACCTCTCATTCGTCATAAAACAGGGCACGAAAAAATATCGACCAAGGCTTAGTAGCCAGAAATCTATCCCCTTTCGCTGTCCATACGCTATAAGGACATAGTAACACCGAGCAGGACACAACGAGTCACTCCCTGAAGAATCTGCTCATCACTGCTAATTTCTTTGTAGAATACTATGCATGTTCACTCGTTGTCCCGTCATATGCAGATGATAACAAATGCCAAACTCTAACTTAAGCTTAACCCTAACTCCAATCCAAGCCGCCCTAACCTAGGTCTAACACCAATCTAAGCCTGACCCAAGTCTAACACCAATCTAAGCCTGACCCAAGTCTAACACCAATCTAAGCCTGACCCAAGTCTAACACCAATCTAAGCCTGACCCAAGTCTAACACCAATCTAAGCCTGACCCAAGTCTAACACCAATCTAAGCCTGACCCAAGTCTAACACCAATCTAAGCCTGACCCAAGTCTAACACCAATCTAAGCCTGACCCAAGTCTAACACCAATCTAAGCCTGACCCAAGTCTAACACCAATCTAAGCCTGACCCAAGTCTAACACCAATCTAAGCCTGACCCAAGTCTAACACCAATCTAAGCCTGACCCAAGTCTAACACCAATCTAAGCCTGACCCAAGTCTAACACCAATCTAAGCCTGACCCAAGTCTAACACCAATCTAAGCCTGACCCAAGTCTAACACCAATCTAAGCCTGACCCAAGTCTAACACCAATCTAAGCCTGACCCAAGTCTAACACCAATCTAAGCCTGACCCAAGTCTAACACCAATCGAAGCCTAACCCAAGTCTAACACCAATCGAAGCCTAACCCAAGTCTAACACCAATCGAAGCCTAACCCAAGTCTAACACCAATCGAAGCCTAACCCAAGTCTAACACCAATCGAAGCCTGTGTTATAATTTTAGCACTTCTTTTAAAAGATAAGGCCTAATTTCTTTACCACAGAAAAACCAAAAGCATGTATACCTTTTATGACTGGCCCCTCGTCTTTTGTTATTCGCAAATAATCATAGTAGTGTTTTTCTTTTCTTTTTGAAAACACGAATGTTCAAGTTTATCTTTTTAACGTCTCAAGGGACATTTTTCTCTCATCGCATAAATGAGAAGCATTCTTAACTACGTCGAAATGTCAAAGGTTTTCTCTAGAATACCGATAACATAATGTCTTTAATTTTCCCTGGAACTAAATGCCACCGGTTTATGCTTCCCGGAGGGAATATTGAAACAAACATTCGCAAAGATTCGGGTCAATGAGAAAACTTTCTCTCTCGCATCTTTTCTTTTCATTTCTAACCTAATTTATTAACACTAGAGATAAAAAGAAGAGAGAATTCTTACGTAAAACTTTATCTAATTTATGGAATCAAACCGAATAACTTGTACTTGTCAACGAGTAGCGATGACTCTGCATTTTAATTATTGTTAAGAATGAAATTTTTCAGCAGTTAAGCCTAATTTGAATATAAATGAATTGTAAAACATGTGCAACAATTAATTAGCGCCAAATATTCTTGAAATGTCCTAGAGAAAAATTACATGGTGTTTCTAATAAGTCCATAACTAAATGTTTGCAGACCCCGTGTTTGACACTTGTCAGAAACTACCTTTATGAATTTGATTTAAATATATAATGACCGTAGGTCTATTCATGTACTTAAAATGGGTTACAAGCGTGAGAAAGGGGTTATGGTGTCTAAAAAAAGTTTAATATTTTAAAACATAGTTGCATGGTGACTTCCTTACTCTACAGCGCCATAATTTTTATCTTTTTGATATTATGGTCATTACGAGGGGCTAATCACTCCAGGATTCTTTATACAGATGGTTACTGTCTTTTAGTACGGTTAAAAGTACTGTACACCGATCACGCTAAGTGATTGACCCCTCAGGTCATTACGGAGGAGGGAGATAGTATTTTTTTTATAAAAAAAAACATTGAAGGGGCCCCATGGAGACGCTTCTGGTTGGTTTTTATGAGAAAAAATGTTACAGATAATGCGCAGTTAAATAGAGTCACGTGGTTAAAGAAGCTCTGCATTAGCAAACGCCTTTTAATGCTCGCTACTAATTTATACCCATTAGTTGTGGGCAGAGAGATAGTGCTTTAATGTTTTAAAAAGAAAAATAATCAGTACAGTTAATTTATAGCTAAGCATTTTTTTATTTAGAAATATACCTGATATGAAAGTGCCTTAACACCTTTGGAAAAATTTAACCATAAATTATTGTATATCTAGACCCCAGAGTGTGAAATAAATATTTTAGAAACAAATACCATACATTTTACTCGTCAATTCAGGTTGTAGAAAAGCGCGAAAATGCATTTAATTCCAATGAATTCGGAATTCCTCGCTGGCATTATGGATCAAACAGGAAGCCAAGGTTTCCAAGGAAACAATCAAATTACCGCTAGAGGAGTCAATGGATTAAATTATACATCGTATAAGAGGCCTACATGTAGGGCTAGATTGAATCCCCAATTGGTAGCAATCTGGGCGAACCATTGATCGAATCTCTCCCTTCTACTCTATAGTAGCTCTAATTCTGGAGAGAATTCTGGAGAGAATTCTCTAATAACAAGGCTTAAATTCAGCCTCAAAGTCAGTAAACAAGTTAGGTTTAAATTTGTTCCAAAGAAACTATCCACGTGACCCTCAGAACTAGTGACGTTGATTACACCCACTGGTCATGAACAAACAAAATAAAAAATAAAATAGAATTCGTAAGATCTTTTAGAACTGTAACGTATCCAAGAATAAAACTTTTATTTATACAAAAGTTCGTAAAATAAAACTCCCTCTAACAAATAAAATTTCTTACAGACCGTTTTTTGTTTAACTTAGTTTCTTTTTAAACCTATAAGTCTAGCTGGGTGGCTGCCTTATAACATCGTAAAAAAATCCGGTGGAAAACGTTATTTGTTCTCTTATGGGTCGAAAAGAAGAAGAAAGAAGAGTTCAACAGTATTGCAGAGAGAACAAGAAGCCGCGTATAACGTTTGCCTTTAAATAAAAAGGGTCATCTAAGGACGATTTTTTTATTTCTATTCGAGAGAAAAATCATCTAGTCAGGGCGTTTCGTTGACAGAGAAGTATAACGCGGACTCAAGGATGACCCTTTCCTTGGCGTACAAGTATAACGCGGACTCAAGGATGACCCTTTCCTTGACGTACAAGTATAACGCGGACTCAAGGATGACCCTTTCTTTGACGTACAAGTATAACGCGGACTCAAGGAAGACCCTTTCCTTGACGTACAAGTATAACGCGGACTCAAGGAAGACCCTTTCCTTGACGTACAAGTATAACGCGGACTCAAGGAAGACCCTTTCCTTGACGTACAAGTATAACGCGGACTCAAGGAAGACCCTTTCCTTGACGTACAAGTATAACGCGGACTCAAGGAAGACCCTTTCCTTGACGTACAAGTATAACGCGGACTCAAGGAAGACCCTTTCCTTGACGTACAAGTATAACGCGGACTCAAGGAGGACCCTTTCCTTGGCGTACAAGTATAACGCGGACTCAAGGATGATCCTTTCCTTGACGTACAAGTATAACGCGGACTCAAGGATGACCCTTTCCTTGACGTACAAGTATAACGCGGATTCAACTATGACCCTTTCCTTGACCTACAAGCATACGCGGACTCAAGGAGGACCCTTTCCTTGGCAGACAAGCATACACGGACTCAAGGTTGACTCTTTCCTTGACAGACAAGCATACACGGACTCAATTAGGACCCTCTTCTTGCCCTACAAGTAACTCGGACTCAAGGATGACCCTTTCCTTGCCCTACAAGTAACTCAGACTCAAGGATGACCCTTTCCTTGACCTACAAGTAACTCGGACTCAAGGATGACCCTTTCCTTGACCTACAAGTAACTCGGACTCAAAGATGACCCTTCCCTTGACCTAAAATTAAAACGGACTCAACGTTTACACTTTCCTTGACAGACACACAGTGGCTAAACCCTACCTAGAATAAAACTCCAATTTCTCACTAAAGGTCTTAAAATGTCGCTGTATGGATTGGTAAATAATGAAAAGTTTGAACGAACAAGTAAATACTAGCAGACCCCAGAGACGCTAGGAATCAAACCGGACGTGAACAGCACTCACTATCTTCAACCATTCATGGAAAATATAAAATTACTCCGCGTTCAAAGAGACGCGGAGTAATTTTATTTCAAGAATGATAAAAAAGTAAAGAAAATATAGAAATTACGTGTTCTAAACAAACCATTTTTCTTCCATTTCCTTCAAATTTTCACTTCTACCTTAGGAAAGACAGAAAGCAAAAAAAATATCCCTTTTTTTCGTTAAATTTCACAGCAGGAACAAGAAAATTTCGATAACGTCACGTTCAACCTTCCCAAAGTGATCGAATTATGAGTTTAAACATTCCCACCTAGAGTAAGGAAAATAAAGATTTTTAAGTTCCAAGCCTCGCTATCATACCTTTTCATGGAATTCTTAACATATTCATGACCAATAAGGGAAAGAATTGATTCTAAGTTCCAAGGAATATTCCAGAAAGGGTGGTAGGACCGAATTACAATTTGTTCTATCCAACCCTTCCTATATTGCAGATTTCATGGGATTATTAAAACAATTCATGGAAAATGATATATATATCTATCAGGTGGAATATAACGGAATTAAACTAAATATACAGTACAGAAGAAGTAGGGGAAATAGATTTACATGAAATTAAGAAAACGGATGAGTTATTTTTCGATTTCTTTTCCAAGTTTTCATCTTTCAATATCTAGATTCCTTTTTTTTTCTATCCACGTTTCGTTATTTTTTTGTTCCAAAAAACGCGTGGCCTTTCAATTCCCGTCAAATGTATGAAAAGGAGAAAGAAAGGATTGATAAAAGAAATCGATTTTGCATCCGAAATAACGTTCGGAAGGAAAGAATTTTCTCCAGATGAAAAATAAAATGATAAAAGGACCAAGAGGGAGAGAGATCTATATATCGTAGTGTTTTGAGGTGGTCCCAAAAATTCGTATTCACGCGGCCAAGTGGTGCATACCCTATCTGATTAAGTTCATATTACGTATAAAATTGTTTATGTCAATTTGTTTATTTTTCGAATCTCGTTTAAAATAACCTTAAGTATTTAGTTTCCTTGAAAAGGAAGAAGTAGAGCTACAATAAATGTTATGCTGTTTTATAATGGATCTAGGTACTGGCAATCTTTTGTTAAATTGCATATTTATTGACAAAAAGTGCAAGCATTTATTACCGTTTTGAAGGGGAGCAATAGCACTATAACATAGTCGTGCCATGGTTTAACCCAAAAAAAAAAAAAAATCAATACCACTAGTGCAAACGCGACCACAATTTCTCTTTCTCACTAAACCTCTTGAAATCCCTTCCTCCTGAACTTCCCTGATTCAAAAATCATCTCCAAAAGTTTCATAAATTACAAAATAGTGCAAACGCGACCACAATTTCACTCTCAGCCTCTCCCAATCCCACCTCCATCCTCATCATCTTCGGGAGGAGCAACGTGTCTTCCCGCATCATTTCTCTTCATCCACAACCCACCCTCTAAGATGTGGGAAAACTGGGTATATAGAGCCAAGGCTTACGAAGAGGAGAAACGGCAACCAAAAGGCAAGGGAAGCGAACGTTAGAGGGATGGGGTATGTATGATTGTCCTTTTCTCCAGGGCTTCTGCGGCCACTGAATGAAGTGCAAATGGAGGGTGAGGAAATAGAAAACTAGGACGCGCGCTCGCCATCAGGACCAGTTGCTCGTGACGTATACGCGTATATTCGCTCCTCGCTCCTTGTCGACGACGTGTTTGTCTTTAATAGAGTCAACCCTGCATGGGGGCGAGAACAAGCTTGGAGAACCACCACCACCAGCCCAGGACACGTTTCAGGGCCTACAATACTACCACATGAATTGATAAACTACTTCCAGGATTATTCAACTGTTAGTAACAAAACACAGACAGAGAGAGAGAGAGAGAGAGAGAGAGAGAGAGAGAGAGAGAGAGAGAGAGAGAGAGAGAGAGAGAGAGATAGTAAAGCTAGTCCTTTCTAATGGCTTATTGCTCGCGATCTGTTCCAACACAGAGAGTGCAAAGACCTTTCCCAAATTGCTCAACATTTCCTGAACTGCTTTAACGTTAAGTTTACTTTCCAATGTCAAAAACGTCTCAACAGATTTAGAGAGCGATCTGTACTGCATGATCTTTCTACTAATACAGATCAGTTGCGAGCGGAACTCTGGCTTGATGCTCTCTAAATGGAAAACAAAAATCCAAGCAAGAGCTGCTGATCTAGATGCACAAATGGAACACACAAAATTTTACAGAGAGTGCGAGCTAGAGTTGTAAAAGGATTACGCTATAAGCCTTGATGATAACAACTACATATTTGAGCGTACCATCCTATTTTCTCCTAGTTCACAAAACATTTTCACGAAAGGATAGAATATATTCACGCTATTACAGTTGATTCAGGATAGGGTGTCAGAAAAGATTACGAAATATCCAAGCTTGCGGGTACAAAAGCACTCGGGCCCAGTTGTTAGGAAAAGCTGCCTTGCTGGGGCTCCGAGTTATCGTGATAAAGCCTTAGATACATAGTAGGATTTTCTTTGGCTCATTTTTGCTCTTCTTTATCTTTGACTCTTTGTTATTGGGTGAGTATGAAAGAAGAAAAGAAAGAAGACGCGGGAAATGATAAGTCATTGCTAAAGATTACTCCCGCCATAGCGTCAAATTAGATCGTACCAATTTCACGATGACGTATTAGAAAGTATTTAGTTCGCCATGAATGAAGCTAAACTTTTATATATTTTGTTTCCTTGATGGAGTCTTAAGGAAAGACGAATTATGATTCGGTCAGTTAGGGATGTAAAAAAAGGATTAAAACAATGTATCATTAAACACTGTATAATATCAGAATTATGTAATACTTCTCTTCGAGAGAAGTGTAAAACAAAGCTGCATGGGTAATTGTAACATGATTCTTCCCAACATCATTTTACATTTGGAGCATACAAGGTTATACTAAACCGAATCACATAGGCGATAAATGGTTCCCTAATCATTACCCTATTAGCGCTTAAGTATTTAGTATGGCTTGTGGATTTTTGTCCCACGTCAAGACAATAAGGTTTGTGGGTTGATTTCTGAGGATTTAATAATACCAAACAGTTACAGAATTCACCCTAGCACGGTGCGATGCCCATCTGAAGTTTGATGAGCATGCAGGAAAGCAAACAAAAAAGGGTGAGCCTGAGAAGAATGTTACATAACTAAAGTATTAAGAGGATACATGGTGTCATCCATCTCCTATTATCCCATTCTGGTAATATCTAGCGTCTGCTATGATCCAACTAAGCCTAACCTCTGTGGACAACGTAAAATTGTTATTATACAACATTTATCCCAGGCTTTCTTTTAAAATTATGTCGTTTAATTTAAACGTTTAAAATAAAACAGGGTAGAAGACAAAACACCCCCATTGCTACTCAGAATGGAACTTCCCCGCAGCACGTATAAAAAAGAAATGAGAGACAGAAGGCGTGGTGGAATGGAGGAGGGTGAAGCCATTTCGGAGCAGCATCCATCCCAAACCAAAAAGGAACCAAGAATTCTGGCGAAAGTACCAGGAGCGAGCGTGGGTGGAAGGCAACACGGAGTCGATTCCAATCTAAACGTACACCAAACGCAAAGGCAACAAACCCTTCAGTCACTCATAAATAACTGAATACACAATGCATATTTATACTGGGATGAACTACCGGAGATATTCCTTCATCAGCATCCCTGAATTTTCATTTTGACCTAAGGGTCATCATAACCTTGAAAAATTCTGTACGTCCAAAGTTAGATTACCGCGTATCTCAAATCTTGGTCTGAGTGAGATACGAGGGAGTCTACTCTTCAAAGTTCAAACGTGCTGACGTTTCGAGGTGAAATTGACCATTGGAATCTCTGTATAAGCATGGAGTACTTGGAGTCTCAGTACCCCACGGAGGTAAGAAGGCTTCTTGTTGTAGGCCTAGGTCGATATAGGAAAAAAGTGACAGAAAAAAAAAGAGAAATTTATAAGGGAACCCATGGGAAATTGTCTAGCACTTTTAAGGGTGTAGATTTTTATCCTTGATTAGAGCTAAAACTCGATATGGTTGGAGTAAAGTTAAAGGTTGTATCTACGTGTAAGGGTGTTAAAATTTTTCTCAGGTAGCTTATTTTATAGCCAAGGCTTATGGGAGCATTTTTTTCTATAAAACTTTCATTACAAAGGTGAAAAATCTTGGTATAGGGAGCTGCCAGAGAGGTGTGGCTTAAAATGGCTCCTCCCCTTTCCACCAAAATGGCGGCAAATTTGTCAGAGTGAAAGGCTATTGGGAGAAGACTCCTGATTGGCTAAGTGACGGTCTGACGCTTTAACGCTTAGTAGGGGAGATCACCAGCTTCAACATCTTCATACTTCGTAAGCTTGCCAAGTTAGTAACTAGCAAAAAATCTGGTTCATTTAAGCCATGGACTTGTTGTCGTAAAATCAATTCGAATTTGATTGATTTAGGCTTAGAGTTTGAAACCAAACTTATACAAAATATCCCAACGGAATTAACGCTTAGCAACAGTCAACGGTGATTTTGATTGGTAGGTGCGGGAAAAACGCGACAACAAGAAAAACCAATAAATGTTGGCCATCCTTATACATAACGCCTTATGTCGCGCTGATATTCCATGTTGAGAGTAATTTAAACGTCAACCAATTGCAACGCCCACTTTTACTTTATGAAAAAGTTACGTTCATACCGCACTCTACCGAAACTGAAACAGTTATTTACCAATGAACACTTCCGCGCAGCTACTTAAGTGTGAACAATGCCAGAAAAATATGAAACAAAATGTCAATCAACTCAACGTCAAGAAGTGACTGGAAAAGATTTTTCATATAAATTTCAATCCCTCTTTACTAAAACTCAAACTTGGAATTCACGTAATCAGAAAGGACTTTGCATAGGTGGACTAAAGCCCTAATAAAAGGGGAAGATTTTTGGATAGTTCCAAGCCTAATACCTAGAACCAATAAGAATCTTTCCGTGTTATTATCTCTTAGAAAATCTCGCATTGTTAGGAGAAAAGCGGAAATTTATTACAAGTCGGACTTCGGAAGGGAAATCGAGAAAAGAAAGTATACTAAACAAGGTCCATCGAAAAAGCAAGGCAAAACTATAGTTGAAATAATGAGAGAAAGTACAGGACTTTATACCGAATAAGGCCCCATTTCCAATAACAAAAGGCTACAGCTCTATTCGAGAGACTTTAGGACTAACTTCGATTGATTTTGGGTCGTGTCCTAAGGCCTTAGAACTGAGAATGAAAGTCATTCTCGCGTGAATAACGAATGAAAAGACAAAATTGAAAAAACATGTCAATTAAAACTGAGCCATTATTCAAGAGTGGGTTGAATGAATTCGTGGAATGTATTTGAATTCCGGGTCTTGTTTTAAGACCTTTGAACTAAGAATTAAGGTCCATTCTCACAAGAATATTGTATGAAGAACAACAAAAGACAAACACTAATAAAAAGGTAGTAGAAGTTATTCAAGAGTGGCCTGAAGGCGTTCGTGGAATCACAAGTTCATATGTTCACCATAAGTTTTTCAATGGTTACAAACTGGAGCTTGGCATGAAGTGACGTAGGTCATAGATTAGAGGGAAAGCGACGCCTGGTGAGGTGCCGTCAAAGGCTTAGTACAGACTAAATAGGAAGATGGAAGTCCTGCAAAATTAAGCATCCGAGTGTAGGACTTCAATTCTCGCTTGTCGTTTCCGAACTAGCTCGAGCTGTAAGTCTCTAGCATTCCGAACTTATATACATAGTGTCATACTTATGGAACATATCTTATAAACTTATGATGGAATGTACTTGAATTCCGGGTCCCTTAGAACTAAGAATTAGGTCCATTCTCACATGAAAATTAAATAAAATACAATAAAAGACTGCTTTAAAAACACCCAGTAAAAATATTCAAGGGTGAGTTGAATCAATTCACGGTAAGGGCTCTATCGCTTCTTATAAACAAAAAGGAGAGAAATTGAACCTTTGTACTCGATTCCCCTTCAAAACTGAAATTATCCCTTTAGAGAAAGAAAAATACAAAAATTCAAGACTCAGCTCGTTTTCTCTTTCGATCATTGGCGCTTCCGCTAGGAGCTATTCTATAACGATTATAATCTTCTTAAAGAGAGTCTTAGTGCCTTGGAAAAGAACGAAAAAAACAGAAAGAGAACGCCCCTCTCTCCAAGTAAACACACTAGCTAAAATCGATCGCTAAGCTATACAGTATATAGCATATTCCAGGATAAATACTAAACTGTTAAGCCTTGTCCAACCCTTTCAACAATGTAAGAGCAAGACATTGTTAAAAGCGATACTTCAAATTAGGCTTAGCGAGGTACTGTGAATACGGTAAATAAACATTTGTAAATTGTTAAAAATAAAAAATACATACAGGGTGCTTCTGATAAGTCTGCCCCCATAAATTAAGGGGGATGTTCTTTTGGAAATCGATTTTGACTAGAAAATGTAACTTCCATCTCCATTTTGCCACAAGGGCCACTGTTTTCGAGTTATGATTGGATGGAGTATTTTACGGATGACCCCTTAAATTTAATTAAGAAACTGATTTCTAATTTAATTCAGGGGTCATCTCTAAAACACTATCAAATCATAACTCGAAAACAGTGTCCCTTGTGGTAAAAATGGAGATAGAAGTTATACATTTTCGACTCAAAATCGATTTTCCAAAGAACATCCCCCTTAATCTATGACAGACTTAATCATAACAAATATGTTTCTATAACCCTGAACCTATTATACTATTAATTACTATATGCTACAAACGCAAGTGTTAGGGTTAGGGATAGGCCTTGGCTTATAAGAAAAATATCAACATTATGGAATTACGCTTGAAGTATGTGAACAAAAAATAACTCCAATAAACGTGGGAAAAATCGTGTATAAATAATTTACAAACAACATGCACAGTGTTATTGTAGTTTTGAAATATTAATAATAAGGGTAATGTTTATAAATAATTCAATGTATCGCTATACATTGTCACACTTTTCTTGCAAAGTTAATGAGACAAGTGTTTAATCTTTCAGAGAAACGTTTCGAGAATGTTTCTAGCAATAAAAAATTAATAAGATAACGCTTTTTCTCATGAATGTCTCTTAATATTTAATATAGAATAGTATATTAATTAAATTATGGTAATTATGGTAATTAAGCCTATTAGGTCTAAAATTGACCAGTTTTTCACTGAGACACACAAAAAAAACGCGTACTGTATCCTTATTAAACACACATTAAGATAAAACTAATTATATTAAGTATTTCCTAATTAGACGATTTAATGAATTAAATTATGATAATTAGGCCTAATAATGCTATGCTTAATGGCAAAGCTTTCCCACTGAGGTTAAATAAAAAATGAAAAGATATCATATCCTTATTAAAACTATAGTCTGTCAAACGAAAGAAGAGCCCTGAGAAATTTGTCCAAATTGGTGTCGCCACCATCGACCCCATAGTACTTTATCAACTTGTTTTGTTTTGTCAATAGTCGTCTGTAATATAGTCTGCTATAAACAGATAGGCTCAATCGCAATAGAACCAATAAATTTTGCTATATATATTTAATATGTTTATGTTTCATGATTTTTTACGATCATCGAGTATTAAAGAATAAAAAACAAAATTAACGACAAGACACCAGTTTTATCTTTGTTGAACTTGCAATATATTTTAAGGACATAAGTTTAAGTACTTGTCCATAAGTAGTTCAGCATCAAAGCGTCTTCAGTCCACATCTTCATCAGAGTCTTCGCTGTCTTCTTGCATATTAATTTTAAGAGGTTCAATTGTGGTTTCGATGATGGGATCTTTTTCCCAATACTCAAGCATTATATTCTCGACGTGAACTTTATGAAATAATAAAGCGTCACAAGTCCAGAACCCTGAAGTACGAAATTGACGAGGTTGCTAAAAGTAGAGGTCACACGGTAGTGAGGATTCCACCGTACCATTGCCAGTTTAACCCGATTGAACTAATATGGGCACAAGTGAAGAACGACGTTGCGAAGCAGAATTCTGGTTTCAAACTCTCGACGGTCAAAGATGCAACATTGAGGGCCATTGAACGTGTGACACCAGAGAATTGGCGTAAGGCAATAGAGCACGTCGAGAATATAATGCATGAGTATTGGGAAAAAGATCCCATCATCGAAACCACAATTGAACCTCTTAAAATTAATATGGAAGAAGACAGCGAAGACTCTGATGAAAACGTGGACTGAAGACGCTTTGATGCTGAACTACTTATGGACAAGTACTTTAACTTATGTCATTAAAATATATTGCAATGCTAGTTCAACAAAGATAAAACTGGTGTCTTGCCATTAATTTTGTTTTTTATTCTTTAATACTCGATGATCGTAAAAAATCATGAAACATAAACATATTAAATATATATAGCAAAATTTATTGGTTCTATTGCGATTAAGCCTATCTGTTTATAGCAGACTATATTACAGACGACTATTGACAAAACAAAACAAGTTGATAAAGTACTATGGGGTCGATGGTGGCGACACCAATTTGGACAAATTTCTCAGGGCTCTTCTTTCGTTTGACAGACTATAATAAGATATCACTTATTTTCTTAAGTATTTCTTAGACGAGTTAATGAATTAAATAATGTTAATTAAGCCTTATATATTAGACTTCAAAAATAATATAAAAAATTGGTTTCCAGTTTCTAATGCATCAAAACTAAAACCAGAAGATAATAAAAACATCCCAAGCGGAAAAATGAATCTACTTCCGTCTTCCCATTAACTCCGCTCTCAAAAAGATAGAAATTAAATATATAAAAACAAATTTAAAGGGGAAGGCTACTTTTAAATTACCTATCAAATAGGCCGTGTAAATACCAGTGCATATGGCGGGGTCATATAGAGGCAAAGCCATTCTCATTTAATGTTTTCTGCTCAAATCTAGTCTCTCAAACAATATGAGTTTGGTTTAAAAAGAATATATACATTAACATAAAGAGGAAGTAAAGGGTAAGCTTCCTCGATCCCTTTGGTCTATTTGGTCCCCACCAACCGGAAATAATAAAGTAAGATAAGAAAAAAAGAAAAGAAAAGAAAATTGACCAGTTACGTAAAACCGCTGCTGGATAACGTCAAAAGGAAGTTCTCTAATTTCCCCGGGATAAAAAAAAAAATAATAAAAAAACGGAAAAAGTAGGTTAGAAGAACAGAACCGGAAATGATGTAAGGGAAGACACGAATAATGGAATTGTCCCGTCCGTTTAGCGTGATAATAACGAACAGCCAAGTTTAAAAATTCGACGATATTATTGGCACTCAAATGATGATACAGATTATAGGTTACCTCCACCAAAACTGACCTCCTCTTTGGTGTACAGAGGCTACGGTAAGGTTATAGGTATGGGGATTACTACTCCATCTCGCCTATCTTCTCCAAGCAAAAACTATAGAGAGATTTCAGTTGGAGGAGGAGCTGAGTCTCACGACATAATTTACGCTGCCATATTGTTGGGTTTAAAGCAGGAACGAAGCTGAGACCACCCAATATGGCTACCAGAACAGCAGTAAGATTTGGGAGGGTGTGACGTACTATTATCCCATCTGAAAGCTCTCTACACACATGGAGGGTTGATACCATTTACACCAGGAGGCCTGGATACCTGGAGGACAGAAACCCATCTTCTTTTGTCAGTCTTCTGGTGCAATGGTATGGTATGAATCCTCCATGTGTGTAAAGTATCTATCGTTCGAAATCATAAGCCTAACCATGCACCCTTTTCCGAAACGATTCCCTACCAAGAGATGCTAAGCCTTTAACCTAAGATAAAATCGTAAAAGATAACATTCGTCTACAAAAACCAGCCTTATCTTTATCTAATTTCACGAAATGGCAGTTAAATATTTCTGGAATTCCTTGATGCGTTTAATGGGCTAGCGTTTTTATTAGCGTTATAAGACGAATAGGCCTTTCCATAAATTACTTGCAAAGAAACCAACACACAAGACGGGAGGCCGCAGTCTTAAGTAATTTGCCTTGCGCCAACAAAGAGGCAACGCACAAATGATAATACCCCAAGAAGGCGTCCGCCCCCGTCACTGTGGTCTTTCCTTCTCTTAAGGAATTCATGGAATTGTCTATATCCGAGTGGGCGCAGAGAGAGAGAGAGAGAGAGAGAGAGTCCCAGTTATTAAAAAGCAAGGTCAAGCCAATTTTTACGAGCATTCATAATCCATTTGATAGCATCCCAGCCGGTGCCGATTTAATAACGTCACGCTGAATTTAATTATAATGCTTTAAATTTAAATACCAACTTAAATATAAAGATTGGCTGGAATAATAATCTTAAAATAAAACAAATAATTTTGAAGTCTCAACAAGAACTTAACTAAAAGTTATTTCAATATTAACCTTTCAAATAAACATGCATACGCAATGCACCGAGGGAGCGAATAAACTAGAGAGTATTTACTCAAACACGTAACAACAATAGTGAAATAAAATAATATACAGGGTGTACCAAAAAGGGGTGTGGGAGGACCGAAGTACAGTGGGTTGTAAGGGAAATCAGTTGTAGATACTATATTGGTAATGCACTGCAATCGTAAAATGTAAACGGAATCGAGTTTAGGAAAAGTTTATAGAAAAGAGGTAATAATAAAGTAACTATAGCTGCTAGACAGGTGACTTGCAAAGATTTCCACCCTGTATAACAAAATCAACATCCATGCCAGTCCCTTCCGTACATAAACAGAATACAGCTAGTTGGGACCGATGGCGCGCGCGCCTTTTGGAAAATACAGTTAAAACAACACCCAAATACAAAACCCAACCAAATATAAAATTTACATAATATGCAAATAAGTACGATACGGAAGTCTCAATAGGTGACAAACGAGTCTGACTCTGAAGGTGAAAGACACGCAGTCTTTAAGCCTAACGTCTTAAAACGAACATAAACAAACAAACCCTATACTTTGAACAGTCATCGCAGTGAGTAAGAAACACGATAATAGGAAACAACCAGTAAAAAGGCACGAAGAAATTAGGTTGAAATTTATGCAAATATGACCTCCGCCTCTTTGGTTTGGTTATATTGCTAGATTCCTAAGGATTTGAGAGGGAAGTTGATAAGTGCCGGCTCTAGGGGTGTGCGAAAGAATACACTGGAAAATCTTTTCGAATCGATAAAACGGGCCAAATTTGAAATTTCATGAAAATAAACCGTTTAATCAGGGGATAGATTTAATTTTAGAAGTAGGAATGGAGAACGGTTAGTATTAACTTCAGTGCGACTCATAGCCCAGTATAGAGCCCCTCCCTCCAACACGTAACGAAAAGTTTAAATTATCTTATTGGCTACTTAAACTACGTTTTGATGACGTTGCTGACGAGGACGGCGAAAAATACGTAATTCCTTTTTACCTCTGTCGCTTGCTATGACCCGCCTCTTCTTTCATACCCCTCCGTCCCGTGGAAGGAGGTCCGGGACTTTGAAGCGCGCCCAGACTACTCTGTTCTCCATTCCTACTTCTAAAATTAACTCTATCCCTGGTTTACTCCAACTAAACTATTAACTGAAGTGAATTCTAATACTTATTTCAGAAAAAAAAACATACGAAGATTTCTGGAATCATCAAATATTCGACCAGAAATAATATAAAGTATGGAAATATTTTTAAAACTAAATTGAGATTTCATTCATATTGATTCACATTATTATTATTATTATTATTATTTATCTCTCACATATAGTTAAAAATGAAATTATTCACCTAGTTTCCTAATCGATTAATCGTTTAAAAAAAGTACTAACCGAATTATTTCCAAGTATCGAGAAATTTTGAACAATTTTGCATAGTATTAAGAACCGAACAAATATTTGCACACCCCTACTAATAACCTTTCTTAATTCTTTAGTTAATTAGTCGAGAAACAAGGCTCCCCCGTTAAAGTTATAAATATACCCAGAGTGGGTGGGTAGAGATGGGTTGGTAAGAGGATGAAGAGCAATTAAAACTATGGGCTTAGTAGCTCTCGTTACAATTAATGAAAACATCTGTCAAGGTCGTTAAAAACCGCAGAAGTTGCCGACAACAGAAACGGCCGGGGATCGGTCCCGAAAAATAATTAAAGATGCCTTCCAATTATATAAAGTTTATTGGTGAGAAGTTTCGCTATTAATCTGTTATATGTGTTTAAAGAATAGTACTGTACATAAGTATATATCTACTCATAAGTGCGCATGCGTAGACCAAAAGCTGAAAAGCGATATTCATGCAATAAAGTCCAATGTAAACATACCTAACTTAACCAAATCATTCGACAACTCAATACTCTTAACTTTCAGACTATACCGCTACAAAAATACGTAATTCGAATCATAATTACCGCTCTGAAAGGGAGCATGAAGTCGCAAAGAAGTTAATTTTATAATTATTCGAAATAGAACGAAAATAATTTTCAAAAAACGTTGTCAAATCACACCAATATACTAGAATCTATTTTTAACCGAATTTCTAAGTTACCAATACTTTCACGAAAAATTTTCATGGCTCCCTTATTGGTTAAAGTTTCGGCCAATCAAAGAAAGGAACGCGAAAAGTGTTTGAACCTTATCCCAATATTGTTTATTGCCTTCTCTTCTTTCATTGGATGAAACTTTGACCAATGAAAGCCCCAGATCAAATTTTGAGGAACAATGCCGAATGCAGTTAACAATTAGGAAAATAGAGACTAAAAGCGAATTTAATCAACTTTTCATTTTAACTCTACAGTAACACGCTTCCTTTAAACTTAATCTTTCCATTAAACAAACATATGGTCATTTAGGCTACATTCCATCGACCTCGTTATCTTTCCTTTCCATTTAAATTAGGAAATATAATTGAAATCGAAAAATCGAAGGTTCCAAAATACTGAAATCTATTATTAGAACCGTAATTCATTAATTAGGCCTAGTCCTAAATTCGAAACGAGGACGAGATGAAAGTTCGCGAGCTCGAAACGCGCAACAATGGAAGCGATATTTTTGGAAAGAGATCTGATGAAGACATTGTAATATACGCGTTAATATTTCATCGGATGTCCGAGCTAGACGTCAAAATATCGAGTGAAAAGTAGGACGAAAAGAGGGTGACGTTGCCCTAGTCTCTCCAGACTTTCGTAACTTCGTCATTTATTCATGAGAATTTTTAAAATATTTAAGAGAAAGGAGGAGAAAACTGCTGTGCAGTCACATAACCGTAAACCCAAACGCTAGATCGGAAGAAAGAAACTTCCGTTTCGGAAACTGGGTTATACCGGGTGTTACGTCTGCGAGTCATGGGTAGGAAAAAAAAGTAATTCCAAGTTAGTTTTCGACCCAATTTAGGTACATCGCGACCTCCCACGGATGGTCACCCAAAATTTTATCGATTTAACAGATAGACAAGTTCAGATTGATATTTCTTAATTTTTTAGCGGTATTTAGATTCCATTGTTGTACCGAGAATCAGACTAACATTTCCTATATTTTAAACCAGAATGGAGTATCTATGTTTAGGCAAGAAGTGATATCTAGTTTATTAGGAAAAAGGTAAAGTTGCCTAAGTATTCGCGCGACATAGTCCCAGTCCCCTTTCAAAATACAAGGGGGGACGCAAAAGGAGGCCGGGCTATTTCGCCTCTCCTCAGTCGGAAAATACGTAATTTTCGTCATTCGCGTCGCGCTGACGTGAGTTTTCAAGAACCAATGAGATCCTGGCTGGTTGTAATTTAGAGGCGGCGGGGATTAACTCCGGACACGTCTACGTTCGGACTGGAGATAAAGCTGGAAATGTGGCGAATTTATACCTTCTATCTAATAAACTAGATATGACTTCTTAGTTTAGGCTTAGCAATCTTAAAGACCATTTAAAACTTGCGTGTTGTTCAAATTCCTTAATTCTCCCTTGAAAATAAATAAAAATTAACAGAGAACCGCCAGTAAAACAGTTCAAAGTTAGGGTAAGGGATTTATCAACCCTTGCGCCTCATATTCCTTTAAGTCTCCATTTCTTTAAAAAGTAGGAAACGAATTCGAAAATAATCCCCTTAGAGAGTAAAGAAAAACGAAAATAAGCGATGAAATATCTCTCTCATTTGGTCTTATGGCCTATAGCTGTTAAAGAAAAGAATTGGGATTACAAAAACAAAATAAAAACAAAAGGAGTTGGTCGAATATGTTAATTTGTCCCAATCCCCTCGGCAGCTCCTAGGGGTAGTGGTATGCCCATAGTTCTTATCCAATTTATTCACGGCGAAGGTCGGAGAAATAGGCGGGAAAGTCAGCAAGGGAACCCAAAAGATAAAGACCAAAAGAATTACTGATGACCAAAAGTGTGGACGCGAAGGAAAAAAAAAAATGGGCCACGGCAAAAATTCCGCTGAAATTATTACTGAACTGATATGGGTTGGTATCTTCGCGAAAAGGGGGTCCCCTCTCGCGGTCAAAAGAAGCTAGACCAGAGAACCCCATAGCTGCTTTTGTCAGGAAACGAAATGACCTGATATTTTATTCATATTTCCTCTCCCGCCAAATTTTTTCTTTTCCCGCCAAAAGGGTTGCAGTCGTGAAGGCGTCATCGCCAATGCTTCTCCCGCGCTTTTCATCTAAAAACCTTCTTCCATGATTGAATAAAAGGGCACAGAAGCCGGTGTATGGGGACCATAGGAACATACAATGGAAAAAAGAATAACCGCGCGACATTTAGCGACCAATTACATCGACTGGTAGTATACGACTCATTTAACACAAATGCAGGAACGAAACGTATATATAACCCCTTCCCCCCGACTTTCTTTCTTCACCGTTTTTTCTTCACTTTATCGTTTAAATTGAAAAAGAGAGAATTTTCTACCCTCCCTTCGTTCTTGGCGATAAGGCTTCGTTGATTTCGTGTAAAGAGGAGATGAAATGTACTAAGAAAAAATGTCTAAACATTTCTCAAAAGAATTCATTCATGATACTAAAAATTATTCGAAATACGTCGAAGACACGTGACCAATGAGAGGCGTGGTTCGAAGAAACGTATTTCTTTCTATTTCGAAAACTATAACATTACCACTTTGCTGAAATCTCGCAAAAAACAAGGAATAAGCGTGTCCAGTCCCACTATATGTTTAGTCTTTGGATCTAGTTCCTGTGACGTATTTCAAATAATTTTTTGCCTAACCTAAGTCCCTTCAAGGGAAAAATTTTATATTTATAAAACATAATACCCTTTTTTACTTGCCCCACATATCAAGTTTAGAAAATATACTATTTCAAAAAATTGTTTACTTAAAAAAGCAGACGATGTCAGTACGTAATACGTCGTTATGGCAAAATAAACCTCGCTAAACTGTAATGTAAAACGCTCAACGACAAAAGAGTTATCAATCTATTACTACCTCATAAAAAGCAAGAATGTAATTTAAAAAATAACAAAATAAAGATCGTTGACCTTACAGTATAAAAATTTACATAATATCCATCCTTTCTTTTTCGATGATGGTTTGTTTTTCTTTCTTAAAGGATATTAGGTATCAAAAGCCTTAGGCCTAATCTCTCACATCATGGTAGACTCGAAAGATATAATATGACCTTAAAAGGCTTGGCCAAGGGTTAAGGCTTTCTTTACACAAACACCCAAGCATAATACGGGTAGCTTATAAACCTTTATACTTAAATCTGCACATACATAGATTGCCTTAGAGTCAAGGCAAAAATCGTTTAAGGCGGAAGTAAGTGTACTAAAATTATTAATGATTATATCGCTACATAAAAGGGAAGGGGATTTTTGAAAGATCGGCAGGTGTTCCGCTACAACCCGATATAACATTTATTACGTCTTAAAACTATATATTTATGATGGACATGCGTCTTAAGTACTGTTCCTAATCATTTCCGGTATTGGCCCGGGTAACCCGATAATGAAAGATCTAACCAAGGCTTAGGTACATGAAAAATGTACGGAAAGGATGAACGGAAGTAAAATCATGTTAGTTCCTAATTCCGGTCGGAAGTGAATTTGGTATCATTATCTTCATAAAGTTTTGGATTTATATGAACTTAATTATCAGAGTCTATTTCAATCATTTCGGTAACTCGATAATGAAAAATGTGAACTAGGCTTAGGTATCAAAAAAGTATGGTTAGGATCAGCGGAAGTGAAAAATTATAGTTGTAATTCCTGTCGGAAGCGAAACTTTTTTCTAACGAGGTAACATGATCTTGAAAACGTTTTGGATTTATATGAGCTTAATTTCAGAGTTTATTTCAATCATTTCGGCAACTCGATAATGAAACACGTGAACAAGGCTTACGTGTCAAAAAAGTACAATGAATGAGCGGAAGTAAAAACATGTTAGTTCTACTTCCGGACGGAAGTGAACCAGTTAACATGATCTTGAAAACGTTTTGGATATATATGAACTTCATTTTCCAAAGTCAATTTCAATCATTTTGGTAACTCGATAATGAAGCATGTGAAAAAGGCTTACGAGTCAAAAAATTACTTTGAGAATCAGCGGAAGTAAAACCATGTTAGATCTACTTCCGGTCGGAAGTGAATCACACTTTCTAATAGGTAACACGATCTGGACGTATTAGTTTCCGACTTACATGAACTTAATTTTCGAGTCTATTTCAACTTGGGGCTGTAATTAGTTGAAAATGATTCTTAGGAAACCATTTTAGAGTGATCAGAATTAAGATATAGGTTAGGCATCATGAACAAAACAACAACGTGCTTTCAAAACCATAAAATATAAATTCAAGGTTGAAATAATTCTCACCGTACAGGATTATCTCCACACGTTGACAAATGTGTGTTGACGTGTGGTTTTGGGCGCTGAAGTTGAGTGGTTTCTTGAAATACGTTGATACTTTTTTTCTTCGGCCATGGTTCGGTTTCGCTCGGAGAAACTAGGACATTTACGTCATGAAAATTTTTCATCATCTTTTCGCTATAGTAGGCCATCATCTCGGTAGGCGGACACATACATCCCTCTCTCTCTTTCTCTCTCTCTAAGGTTTCAAATTCCAGAAGATGTTTAGAAACGAAACGGAAGGAACCCAAAATACAAAGTAAATGAATTCATCCAACGTTGCTTTTGCGTTTAAACATCACGAAAGGGGAAGACTCATTCGCCAAGGGTTCAATAAAAGGGTTAACGGTTTTTTTGGCTCTAAAACTGAAGAGTAACAATGTCAGGGCGGTAACTTTACGTGACGATTTTCTCTCTCTTCCTTTCTCCTGAAGTGTCCATCGAGGCAATACATGGTTCATTCGGATATGGTTAGCTCGTATTAAGTATACTGACGTGTAGACTGATTAAAGACGTAAAAAATAAGAAAATATATCAGGAACGAAGGACCAGACTCGTCTAGAAACGTTTATGGATCGTTTCCAGAGCTTTTGATATCGCGACGATATACAACATTCTCGAATTTTCTTCCAGATTTTTTTGGTTTAATATTCTTTCTTGGAAAGAGGAATTTCGTATACTTATATTCCGGGGGTTGATTTACCTTAGTTTTGTTTTGGGTTTTTGTTTGAGAATAGTCTTAATTTTTTACACAATTATATAATATTCTCGAGCATGAATGCACATTGAAGGCCACACATGACACCACGCTGACTCCTCATCACTTTTACTTGTTTGCGGTTATTTTATTTTTCTTTTAGTTGTTTGTAATGGGTTCATTTCTGGAATATTATATTTATTTATCGACTATTTCTTGAGAGGGGAGTAAAATTTGGCCACCATTCGAGTAAGCGTATAATAGTATTTAATATATATATGTATATTTATTTTAAGTTCGGCAGTCGTTGCCGCGTCCGTCGTGGTGGTGATGGTTTCTATTTCCGGAAAGGTGGCCTCCACCCTCCATGGCCGACTGCCTCATGAGGGGGAAGCGTCGTCCGCCGTTGGAACTGTCCCGTTTTAAGAGGGGAGTTTCGGCGCTAGTTCTCGTAGAGTGGTAGTGACGCGGGTTGTGCAAGGTCGGGAGAAAGGGTAATTGGGGGCTGCACCTTCCCAGAAGGGGTAGTTCCAGTTCGACGTCGTCTAGATCGCGGTCTAAAGAAACGCTGCCGAAATCGCCACCGAGGTCGCGACCCTCGGCTCCGGCGTGTTCGGAATTGTCGCTGTCCGAAAGGCCGTCGCTTTCCATGGAAGCGAAGTGTTTGGGTTCGACGCGCACTCTTACCGTGATGGGGCAATCCGAGAGGTACAATTCCATGTCCATCGAGGTCAAAGAGGCTCTCCTGGGCGTGCTGCACCCGTCGGGATCAGAGATTTCCAAGTCTTGAGGAGACGGCATGAAATCGTCGATAACGGAACACGGCAGAATCCCGCCGGCGGAAGACGAAGAGTTGTTGCCCGCGCAGTTCCGGTCCGTAGTGGTAGCCGCTCCGTAACCGGAAGAAGAGCTACAAGATTGCGGAATGGTCGTCGGGGGCGACACCGACCTGGTCATGAAGAGAGGTAGATCGTGGAGGGTCGGCTTGGAAGCCGGCCCATTCGGGATCAGCTGGATGGTGATGGTCTCACTCATGACGTCGTCTTCCTCTTCGTCGTCTCTGCCAGAGCCGAATTCCGAAGATCCCGCGTGGTGCAAAATGGGCGATAATTGGGGCACTCGCAAGTAGGGGCTGCTGTTTTGCAAAAAGATGCTCGGCCCGTTCAGCTTTTCCAAAGATGCGCCTCCCATCAATAAGCTACCGGGTAGGCGCTCGCCCAGTAGCTCGTGGTGCTCCTTGTCCGATTCCGGAGCCACTTTGGCACCACCGGCCGTTTCTTTCACTTCGCACGTCATGACGCACGCGGCCACCAGGGCCAAACCGCCCAGCCCCATCAGCGCGGGCCCGACGTAAGTCAAATTATGCAAATGGTATTGTCTTTCCTCGTCGAGGATTTCGATCGTCCGGTTGCCTTCTTTCACCGTTTCCGTCGCGAAGGTTTCCGCGTAAAAACCGATGACGGACATACCCGTTCCGATGGCAATGAGCAGTAATCCACCACTCAGAGCTTTCAACGCTTGACAAATGCAACGCAGCGAAACTTTGCTCCTGACCACTTCCCAAGTAGAGGGTTTTTTCTTCTTTTCTCCACCTGGTCCCTGACCGGGACCGAAGCCACCACCTGAGCCCGAGACGGAGGAGTTCAAACCGGAGGCGTTTTGAAAGCCGAGGTTCGGCGGGTAGAGAGGATTGTGGGACGGGGTGCGCGGCCTGCCTCTTCCGCCCGGTGTGGGTGGCACTAACGGACCCGAAGTCCGTCCGGTATTTTGTTGACGTAGCTGGCGGCCGATGACCGCCGCGCTATTCATCTTCACCCCTTCTGGGCCGTGATGATATTCATTTTCTGCCCCTGTCTGTGGCAAGGTGGGCTGGCCTTGCAAGCGCTTTGGGAAAAAAGAACGCGACTCGAAAGCAAACTGTAAATAGAGCGGAACATCTCGTCGTTCGACGAGAAGAAGAAGAACATTTCGTTTTCGTCAAAGAAAGATGGCTCACTCGAAAGAGACGTCGATCGAGAAGAATGGCGGAACCGGCAACGAACCAAGGGCCGGTTCGTCGTGCTAAGCCTTGCCGGCCACGGCATGGTGCGATGACCGAGGCCGAAGCCTAACCGCGCCTTGGAAAAGAGACGCGAGTTTCCTCCTTCGTCTTTTAGCCGCTCTTCACGCACCCGGGAAAAAACCAAAAGGAGATTCTCTCTCCCGGAGAAGAGTAAGCGCGAGGTTCCGATCTCGACTCTACCGGTTTTAGGCCAACGATTCTCTGAGTTCTCTTTCTCTCTCTCCTCTCTCTCTTTCGCTCGCTCCTGACACATCCTGGCAGCGCCTGCGCCACGAGCCCTCCATCCCACCCTCCATACGCTCCCCATTCCGCATCTCTCCCCTAGAGTCCACCTCGCGGTGCTACACCCCTAGCTCTAGCGCTTCCCCTCATTCCCAATAATCCTATATTTACAGACTGGCCAGACGTTGGGAGAGGAAGCGGAAGGAAGAAACGGAAGAAGAGAGAGAGAGAGCGAGAGAGCTAAGGGTGGCGCGTACCCTTGACTACCATTCACAACAGGCCCCCTAACGGGCAGAAAAAGAACAAGTGAGAACGTCTTCAAATTACTCCTAGAAAACTACATCTCAGAAAAATTATCGAAAAAAGTAATTAAGAATGGATTCCAGCCCGAGCCCGCCAATTCATTTTTCAAAAAAGAGTGTTTAGGCTACTACAGTCGTGGGAAAACGAGAAGAGACTCTACCATGGATCAATGCTGTCGAGTAATTAACAAAAAGGCGGGGAACCAAGTAGAAGCAAATGTCCTTGTAAAATGCAACATTATTCTCTTTCATTTGCAACGTAATTTTTAAAAAGACAAAACAGAAGAACTAAAACTCGTAACCGAGAAATAATTCTCGTGTCTGTATGGTCTTAAAAGTGACGAGGAAAGGTCTTAGTATTAAGAATTGAATTAAGAAATATGTATATAAGAGAAAAATATCTCGGGAATTTCTCGTGCTGTGCCTAGAACCATTTCATCTACAAAATTATCCGACTCTTTTTACTTCATTGCACATTCCGTTTGAAACCAAGCTATTATTCCAGTAAAGCGTTTAGGGCACGCTATACACCGAGTTAACAACATAAGTAAATAACTAGCCCAAATAAGTTTTATGAAATGATCGATTATACTTTCTTCCAATTTGGTTTCGAATTTTTTGGTCTGTGTGCTTTTGTGCGTTTGAAATACCATGATTTTTCAAAATAGCATTAATTATAAGAGACATTAAGAAAACCTGTAAGTCAACATCTGGTGCTGAAATCAAAATCTTTCAAGTTTGAAGTCAGAAAATAGATTTTTCATTCAGTTCAATTTTCAAAACATGCTTAACGTGTGATAGTTCTTGCGAATTATAAATGCAGAATGTCTAGGGACCCCGTAATATGGGCTAGAAATGCGAAATCTGTCCCCCATTGAACCTAACCTCACCTAAACCAACCAAACCTGACTATCGTACACTAAATACAAAGGGGCGGGTGTCTATATGTTGCAGTCTTATCCCCCTATTACGAAACAACGCAATACGTGGAATAACTTAATTGGACTTATTTTACTTGAAAACAGTGTCCCTTATGGCAAAATGGAGATAGAAGTTACATTTTCGACTCAAAATTGATTTCCCAATGAACATCCCCCTTAATTTATGCCAGACTTATAAGAAAAATCCTGTATATTTATGGAGAAGTATAAAACAAGGCTGCCTTTGGTGAACTCGAGCCATCAAAGTTCTTTCCTTCACAGGTTCTTCGCTTGGAATTCCAATTTCGCCCCCGTTTTCATTCCCCGGGGTAGTGACCAAAAAACGGAAATATTTTTTTCCCACTGGCTAGAGAGAGAGAGAGAGAGAGGCTGAAATATAAGATACATAAAGTCCATCAGTCCATTTGTGGAAGGAAAGAAATTTGTTTCGCATTAGATATCGAGGGAGCATCTGCAGTCGATGATAGAAAAGCGATCGACGCCTTCCTTTTTGCCTTAGGGAAAGCGTAAGCCTTAGAATAAAAAAGACCCGAATGTATTTTAACACTAACATGAACATCTTTTGAATATTTCTCTGGTAACTGAAATTTTTTAAAGCATTTTTTCATGGGAATACATATTTCTAATAGGAATAATTGTGTACTCGTTTTATCAACGTATCTATAGGCAGATTTTGTGGGAAGAGCTAGACTATGAAGAAATAATCTATTTCGCTGTACCTTGCATGCGCCTGGGATCTCGCGTTGCTACCAACCAATGAAATCACAGTTAGAAGAAGACGTCAGAATAAAAAGAAGTGACGGTGTTCTCAAGCCCGGCCCACAAAACTCGCAGAGATATTCTCATGGGAAATACGGGGGCACTATGATTCCTAAAGCTGTATGTATTCCTAACATTCATAGTATTCATGGTTTGGTAAGGGTTTAGTTAGGGTTAGGTTTCTGTTTAGTTAAGGTTGGGTTACGTTCTTATAGTTGTGTTTAGCTTAAATTCAATGGAGGGAGAGAGAGTAAAGTTTACGTCTTTCAGCCGCCATTGCTAGTTAAATACAAAAACACGTTGTTAACAGTAGCAGACGATTTATTTTTGAATCTGCTTTAACCTCCCTTAATTTAAAAAGTTGCACCCCATTATTCATGGGATAAGGAATCTACTTCATTATTAAAGAAACTGAAGGAAGTAAAGAGCAGAGAAGAGACCCTAAAGCCTCATTTTCAATCCCACCTAGGGCCAGGGGTAAATAGAAATAACAGGAAGTAAAATAATAGAGTAAGGAAAGTGTAGGCGACCCGTGATTCAATTTACCTTTTGCGGCACCGTTAAAAATTACAGCGCCCCTCCGTAATACTAGGAGAATGTTTGAGATGGAGAAGAAATATCGATACGTATAATGTAGCTTTGTACCCCCATCTACGGCAACGAAGTCCTCCCAAGCATCCTATAGGTGTTTTTGTAAAATCGTATGGTACGAAAACGTTAACAACGCCCCCTTTATCTCAAAAATATAAGCTAATTCGTCTTAATTAGCTTCTAAATTTAATTGGCGCTAGGCGGCAGCTTTTAACAATCCATCATCAAAAATAGGGCAGTGCGCAAGGTACCTTGGGAAACTTTCATTGCCACTCCATGTGACATCTTTCCTTCAAGGGTGAACATCGTAATATAAAAGAATAGAGCGCTGATTTGTCGACACAAAGAAGCTAGATAGAAAGCGACAAGTCATAAAAGGTAATACCAGGAGCTAAGGTAAGGTTTCATCCACTCACTCACTCTCTGTCACTTCTATTTGCATTTGATACGAATAAAAAAGTGAAGAATTCGAAATTCGAAAGGGGGAAAAAAAGAAAATTAAATATGAAATATCCGAAATTCGTGTGAAGTTTGAGAAGTACGCTTAAACGATCGCGAGCTATCCCTACTCAAATATTATTTCGACGGTCGGTCGATGAAGGGCTTCTGTGGGCTACATAGCTTTTAAAGGGCCAGCAAAATTCTCCATCTACAAAAAAGGGACTTCAGGATAGAGGGCGCCAAGAACGCTTTTTTGGCGATAAAATGTTGGCTACGGAAAAGAAAACAGGGGATGAATTTTTCCCAATCCTTTTCTTTCTCGCAGACTCTTATCCGGAAATAAAAGGTGAAAGGTAGCGCGGAGGTCAAGATAAATAGGTCATAAGGTTAGAGCTTGGTTTCTATTAGTAAGAGCTTTGCAAGGTGAATCCAATCACAGGTATATCTCTAATGGTCCCTTGAAAGAAAAGGGACATATACTGGGTGTTGCGCAGAGGTCAAGATAAATAGGTCATAAGGTTAGAGTTTGGTTTCTATTAGTAACACCTTTGTAAGGTGAATCCAATCAAAGGGGTATCACTAATAGTCCCTTGAAAGAAAGGGTGTTGCCAAAAACTGTGGTAGAACAGAAATACAATTAGTTCTATGAATGATTTTGAGTCGAAAATGTAATTTCTATGACAATTTGCCCTAAGTGGAAACCGTTTAAAAATTATGATTGCAATTTAATAAGCAAGACACTGAAAAACAAGGCTAATTTAATTAAGGGGCCATCCTTAAAACACTCTAATCATAATAGACTCAGATTAGCCCGTAAAACCCACTGGTTTCAGTCCTAAAAACCCCATTTGGAACAACCCTGTATACATCATTAATTAAATTTAATTATATTATTTAAATATATATTTAAATCACGAAAATCATTAGATAATATTAAAAATAGTGTGAAGCCAACTTACAGGGGGAATCTAGTCAATGCTTTTCCTACGAGCCCCTGTAAAACAACGTTCCCTCATAGCACCGGTGTTCAATTTAAAATAACGTAGACCATTTTCCAACGCAATATATTAAAATTCTGCAAAATGAATATGCTAAAAGAACAATATAAAATAAATTTTAAAGTGCGTGGAAATAAATTTTAACCCCAAATCGCCTTAATTATTACTGTTTTACCATTTTAAAAGGTACGGTCGGTTAAAACCACCCACTTATACGGGATCGTTATTGGATATATTTCATCGCGTAAATATTAATTTGACAGGCTTAACACCCTTCAAAGTTTGGGCTATAGCTTTTAAAATGACGCCGTTTCAAAAATAAATATTTTCTCTTAGTTTTCCTTCCAAGGAAAGTTTCCTTAAAGGAAAAGTTAAAAATAGAATTTGGTTATTTGCTCCTCATCTCTAGATTCCAATAGAGTAATAGAAGCCCTCTACGTTCGACTGTATTAAGCTACTAGGGAAAATAACATGGGGTGCCATTAGTCTATTTAAAATACTTATTTCAAAATTCAACTGAGAATTTTCCTTGAAAATACGTATAGTTACTTCCCACATCCATTATCGAATGTCAATTTTCTATCAGTATACAAAAATAAACCAAATATAAGACTTGAAAATCTGTATCATTATCACCAGGAATGCATACAGATAATCGGAATTATTGTGTAACAAATTCAAACCAACCTATTTAGGCGGATTATGTAGTAATCATTATTTATGACGAAATTTACCTTGCGAATAGTATTTCGCTGCCTGTTGCACCTTGCGCGCTCTCCTGACCAATGAAATCACAGCTAGAAAAACGTCACAATAATAATGCTTGTGGCTAACCCCAGGATGACCCGATGCTTGTAGCCTTCCACTCCTATTAAAATTATTCTCTCTGCACTCATATCCAAGTCCACCATCAAATATTTTACCAATTCGCGCCTCTGACATAAAGAAGAAATACTGAAAAATAAAAATGGCGGGAGATATCTTCCATGGAATATATAAACACGTGCGGACATAAGTTAAAAAGGAAATTAAGGAAGTCGGATCACGTCCGCAGCTATGAGTTCCCTTACACTGAAAGAATAAAAAGAGGAACGTAGCCTGAGAAAAGGGGACTTGTCAGGCTTTAATTTTACCAATGATCTTGCCTATAGAGCTAGCTAGGGGGGGGGCAACGTGACGAACCGAATATCGTCTGAACAATTTCTCGATTATTATTCAAGACGCGATCATCCAATAGGAGGGGAAAGAAGAAAGAGGGCAGGTTGCTTGCTTGCTTCCAATGGTGGTTTTAAAAACTTGTGTAATTCAATTAGGCATTAAGGAAGAGATACCCAAGTATGTGTTTGGCCTAGGTTATGCATTAAGCATTTGAGTCAACCTTTAAAACAATGAATAAACCAACCTTCACCGGAAGGAAGTTAAGCCCGAGTTAGGCCTAAAGAAACTGAGGAGGAGACTAAGAAGACAATGCGACGATACATGGGCTACATTTTTTTTATTATTTAATTCCAAGAAAGGTTAGCTAGCTGCATGGTAGCGTGACTAAAACCAATTTATTCCTCGTTTCTTCAGAAAGGGGGGGGGGTTGAAAGATACCTTCTTTATCTATATCTATCGTCACATAGTCACCTCCCGTGAGTCGCCTTTTGGGGCTTTGTATTAGGATCTCCACCCTTGTGACACGGGGACATCAGTCACATGGAAGGGCCACTACCCTCAGGGAAATATTAAAATAATTCGCAGAAAGTTTACAATTAGCGTGAGTCATAATTTTGAGAAAGTGTCTATAAAACCACCAACACCCTACCAGACGGTAAAAAGGGTTCGTACCAAAGTTTCAAAATCAATTTCTTTGATACTTCCGAATTTACCAGAGTTCTCTTTTTTTACATGTTTGTATTGTATGCACCTGAAGCGAGTAGTGTACACCGATTACTCTGTGCAAGTGACTGACCCCTCGGATCCCTGACTCCATCTTAAACTGACCAATTTATGCCAGAGGATATCAAAAATCAAGCCTAATATTTCTAGATAAGAAAGTATACATTTTGACAAACAAAAGTCCAGAAGCAGATATTTTTCACCCAACCTTGAAAAACGTGTAGGTGAAGATGAAGGCGGGGTTAAAGTTGATTCCAATTGAATATTGGCCAATATCTCAGAGGTTATCAAACATTAAACCTAACATCTCTACATACAAACTACCTATTTGACCTACAAGAGTTCAAGAGCTTTCCCCAACCTTGAAAAACGTGTAGGTAAAGATGTAGACGGGGTTTAAGTTCATTCCAATAGAATATTGACCAATATACAACAGAGGTTATCAAACATTAAGCCTAATATTTTCAGATACAAACTACTTATTTGACCTACAAGAGTTCAAGAGCTTTCACCCCACCTTGAAAAACGTGTAGGTGAATATGCAGGCAGGGTTAAAGTTCATTCAGATAGAAAATTGACCAATCTACAACAAAGGTTATCAAACACTAAGCCTAAAATTTCTAGATACACATTTAAGTACCTATTTTGACAAACAAGAGTTCAAACTGACAGATAGTTTTCACCCAACCTTCAAAAACGTGTAGTTGAAGATGTGGAGGGGTCAAAGTTCATTCATATAGAAAAATGACAAACACTACTAAGCCTTAAATTTCTAGATACACATTTAAGTACCTATTCAATTGACAAACAAGAGTTCAAACTGACAGCGTGTTTTCACCCAACCTTGAAAAACGTGTAGGTGAAGATGTAGGAGGGGTTAAAGTTCATTCAGATTGATTATTTAAGTAAAGGATTCCTTTCGAAAAGGAAAAGAAAAGGGGAAAAAAATGTAAAATAAATTAGATCCAGAAGTCGAGTAGAAGTTAGGCATGCAGGCTAACGCTTCCAGATAAAGTTGCCGACGAAGAAAAAGAAGAAGAGGTTTGGAGCTCGCTAGGGTAACTAGGTGGAAAAGAAAATTGGGTAACATTCATCCCACTCGGACTTTGCAACGTTAACCCAAGCCTACACCTTGTAAAAACAATGCTAGGTCATTGCTAATCTCACCTTCACATCTACTGACCACTGAACCTGCGCTCTTTATTCCGTCCCGCTTTATAAGGGTCCAGAAATATCGATTCTGGAATAGGGTATTCGTTCGGCCTAGTGTGAATATTGACGGAAGTCTTTCTCATCACCAGAAACTCATAATTTGAAGTATATACCAACGGCGTTTTCAGCTTACGAGCGCTCTTGAGGTACTCTAGTCTGCCTTTGATCTATGCTTTCAAAATGCTCCAAGAGCACTCCAAAGCAGTAAATGAAAAACACCATGAAACATGAACATATTGGAAATGAGGGCCAAGTCTTGGCTCATGTACAAGCTGTACATGAACCAAACGCATTAAATGTCCAACACTTGGGCAGCGATAAAATGAATGCACGTAACCATATCAGTGTACATCGTGGAAAAAAGTGCACCAGCAAAAATCATTCGAAGATAGTTCAAAAATACTCGAAGTAGAAAAATGAACAAAGTAAAACGACGATGACAAGGCTTAATTTAGAAGAATTTTACATCAACAAACGAACTTCAACTGCCCTTCTCAGTAAGAATATAGTCATAGAGAGAAAGGGGGGAACCTTAGGACTACGATCATTCGTCGAGAAATGGAGAGAGCCAATCAGGACGGAACATTCGGTGCTAGGCCCGTATATTTATAAGTCATTTTCAGAACACGTGTTCCTGTTTCGAGCAACGATCAAGTCTTTCCCAACCAACCTCCATTCACCCCAATGAGTTCCTGTCGAGTCCTCTAGATAGGTATTAGCAATTGACATATTAGAACAATTTTCCCCCTTCTCTATATCTGATGTGTCTCTCAGTTCCCTTTCCCCATTTCCGTGTTACAGCCGCATGCAGCGTCGCAGTATATATTGCCACGTCAAAACATACCACAATTAAACGAATGTACGATCAATATTGAAGCCGCACTTCCTTATTAATCTCACGACAGACTAGCGCTTAAACTCGAGTGTAACCAAACAACGCATCGATTTCTTCACATAAAATAACAAAAAAAGAACGAAGATTGTAATGACATACATGGCTTTGGTTGTAAAAATGCAACAAAATATTTAGTACTTCGCATTAACCAAGTTTCTTATATGCAAGGTGTTTCTGATAAATCTACCATAAATTAAACCATGTGTTATTTGGGTCAAACTGAATGGAAAAGGTCATCAAAGAACATGAGGTTTACAACATTTAGTTACGTAAGGAGATACGGGCTCCCAAACATTGATTGGCCCCTAAAAAAAGGAGATAGTCGCACATGTGCCTTCAAAAGTCTCCAATCTAAGAACGTTTTTGAACCTTAATCTATGGCAGAAGTGTATTATTAAATGGGTGGTAGAAGTGTGCGTATGCTGGTCATGTAAAAAGCTAATTACACTACGCTTATGTGACCAGCTCCTTGTTTTAGGGGCCAATCAATGTTTGGGAGGACACATCTCTGTACCTAAATGTTGCAGACCCCATAAATGCTCTTTGGTGACACTTTCAACTCAGTTTGACCCTAACAACACTCCCTTTAATTTATAGTAGTCTTATCAAAAACATCCTGAAAAAAATAATGATATAAAAAATCACTATATATCAACCTGGATAGCGACGAAGCATATTAAAAAGTAAAACGTGGGTGTAGATAGAGTGACTTGCCATGTACTATAACCGCTTGGGTCTGTTTTTAATATCACCATCAAAAGACAAGCTTTACTGGATGGATATAACTTTAGTTCAGACTGGACAAGAGGTGGGGGAGGGAGGTATATATTGGGTTCAAACTCAATCATTTTTCTGACAACGCACCAACCCCTTCAAGCCCGTCCAACAATCTATTTTGGAAGCAAAGCAATCCCGTCACCGAAGAGCTAGAGAGAGTGCATGCCCATCCGGGGAAGGCGAAGTTGGGTAAACAAGCTCGCTCCACTGGAAAATACTATTAGAGGACTACTTGGACGGACAGCCAGGGATAAATCTATCTACTGTATGGTGTACGAGCCGATTCGTGTCAAGTAAGTAGAGAGAAAAGAAGTCTTACAAGAACTAACCCTGAACGCAATCACCAGAAAATTCTAATCAAGCGAATCGTATAGTTGAATGACCGCGCCAGTGCCTATTTTGGGCCTTGATCTCTCCCTCTCTCCCACTCTCTTTTTTGCTCTTTCAAATATCTTTTCATTTCGTCTTCCAGATAGAGCGTATCTAACATTTTTGACAGCGTTATTAGTATCTCTATACAGGGGTGTTTGTCTGCCAAAAATAACAGATTGGGTTTAGGCGCGCTATGCACTCTATTCAAAAGGTCGCATTATCGTCTGCTTGGTTGATGTATGGATGGTTAAGACGGTATATTCGGACGGTATGTGGACGCAAATAGCTTATAGATGCAGCTTCAAAGTCAGTCCTGCACCATTACCAATCAATGTATTTTCTTAAAGAAAAAGATCACGGTTCTACAATGCATGTCTCGCCATATTTAGAGGCGTCTGCTAGCCAGAACCCCTTAGGATTATCCCTACGGGATTGGTTGAACCAATCCATTGCGGCTTCTGGCCAGTAGACGCCTTTAAACATGGCGGGGCATGCAGTAGTCAGCGTTTTTAAGACCAAATAAATGGTAATTACTTTAAAATAAGAGATCGTTTATATTTTAAAATATTCTCCCTACTTTTTTTTTAAAAAAAAAAAGACCATTCTTTTAAGGTATAATATTATATTGCCTGAACTTTTCTTCTAAGAGGACAATGTGGTCAAACAACAGACTCTCCTTTACACCCCCGGCTTTTGAACGAACACCAAAGTTATTTGACCTTTTGACCTCATTATCAATAAATTTATAGGTTTACTTTACGCGATGAAGTGATTCTTTTATGAAATAATTTTCTATTATTAACATTAATTTACCAGCCTCTTGTTTACTTCAACAGATTCAAAGTAGTAGGCCCAGTAGTAGTACGTAGGAAGCCTAAATTAGGTTTAGTAAAGTGTAAAAATGTCACAGCTAAGTACATATGGATGGCGGAAGGTTAATTACTCGAATAATTAAGATGAAACGTCTTGGTAAGGTTTTTCCGAGTACGAACTTTACTTAAGAAGTCTTAAGGGTCTCTTTTACACGGTAAGAATCTTAACCGCCATCCAAAGTGTCGCGCTGTCCTATAGGACTCGTTGACGGAGAGTTCATATATACGATAATGACAAAAAATTACCTAGACTTTTGAACGAAAACGTGTAAAAAAAAAATAAAAAAATAAATTACGCCGCTCTTACCTAAAAACCGGCTAACATCAAACGACACCATTCTCATAGACTAGTTAATCCTAATAGAGTCTTTTTTCCAAACTGCCTCACGACGTGTTTAAGTATATCAGGTATAAAAGAATACGCGAATACAGCAGTCCCATCTGCGTGGCGTTATGTATATTATGAGAGTTGGGGAAAATACGGGAAAATATGAAAGGGCGCCTAAAGCGATTATAGAAACGCGATTTTATGCTGGAAAATGCGTTTCCACATCGATTGTAGCTTTGATATTCGAGGTTATACTTCGCTAATAATAACCTTCGCGAATTATGAAAGGCTTTCTTAGTGAGCATCAAAAAGCGATATCTAGTTTACTAAGGCCACATTTGTAGCTATATCTCCAGTCCAAACATAGATCCGGAGTTAACCCCCGCCTCTAAACTACAACCAGCATCTCATTGGTTCTTGAAAACTCACGTCAGCGCGACGTGAATGACGAAAATTACGTATTTTCCGACTGAGGAGAGGCGAAATAGACCGGGCTCCTTTTACGTCGCCCCTTGTATTTTGAAAGGGGGGAGGCTGGGACAATGGCGCGCCAATACTTAGGCATCTTATACCTTCTCCCTAGTAAACTAGATATTGCTTCTTGTGAGCATCTAGCACTGAATGCACTTCCTTAAAAAACTAGCTTCATCATCGTGGATAAATACTCAAGGGGGATCTGGATTGAACTTGTCTCACAAAGAACACTACGAATACAGACAGACAACACTATTGGCGTCTTATAGCAAACCCACCCAGTATAAATGAAAGCCTCAGACTGTTTGGGGGCAAAGGAATGAAAAGAGGACGGACTACCAAAGGGAATTCTTGTCGTGCAAACAGAACGTTAAAATGATGGCGAGGCACGAACTGCAATAATAATGTAACTAATTACTTCACTCTATTTGATATTTGCCCACAAAATGTAACCAAACTCGGGAACCTAAACTTTTACGAATTACAACCATTTTGCGCTAGAAAATAGCCAAAATCTGCTAGCAGCATTTTCCCCGAGACCTCTTATATTTAATCACTAGTTATCACGACTGTACAGCTCTTTTCCACGGCGCTCCTGGATTTTCAAAGCTGTCCCTTTTTGACGGCGTAACACCGTCCAGATCCAGCTGGGCGATGGGCCCTTTTCCAAAGTTTTAACCGTCCCAGTTATACAGGGTGTACCACCAATAAGGGTGGTAGAACCAAACTACAGTGAGTTCTATGGGAAATCAATTTCAAGTCGAAAAGGTAACTTCTATGACATTTTACCTTGAAGGGTCACCGTTTAAAAGTTATGATTAGAGTGTTTTACGGATGATCCCTTAAATTTCAGTAAGAAACTGAAACTCAATGCTGATTTAAATAAGGGGGCATCCGTTAAACAATTTAATCAGAACTTCCTTAGAATAGCTGGCCTTAATGCAAAATGTCATGGAACATTTTCCACTCAAAATTGATTTCCCATAGAACCCTCTGTACCATCCTGCTTTAAACACCCTGTATAGTTGCAGACTCAGTGTCTCTTTGAGCAAATTTGCCTACTAAGAGATGAGAGGAGAAAATACGGGTTTGATGCTAATATATATAACGAGGATGCTTCACTATAAAGTTTAAACTGAGGCATATTCCCAGGGTCCTATACACATCTAGCAATATAGACTTTGGCGGGAAACATCTCGCGCTAATAGTACACAAGGAGCACGTGGGGGGTAAAAGTTGGCGGGAAAATTTCCCTTAATTTTTAATCGATTCGATTTATGTTTTAGAAAACTAATGAACGCTTCTTGTTTAAAACGGCACTAATACGGACTATTTCCTTTTCTATGGAAAGTAATGTAGTATGTCACTCCGCCTATACGTTTGTCAGTAGTATCATTGCAGATACAGTCTTGGATTATATATACATAACTTACAACAGCTTCGAAAACGACACTAAAAGAAGAGTCAAAATTTAAGGTACTCACGTAAGTTCCAAGATTAAGGAAGGATATCTAAAGTTGGGCCAATAAGGTTAAAGGTCAAGGTTATCCGAATCTTCAATTTGCGCATGTCTATAAATAAATAAACAAAAATAAAAAATGTTAAAGTCTAAATTAATTTAATAAAAAAACAGTACATTTCCTACATCGGCGAGTAAAAGAATTTTTCAGGACTCAGGGACCATAAACAACATAGCAGCGACACAGGGAATATTCATCTACACTGAGTAAAAATAATAAATCAAGAAGTGGGCGGGTACTCTAGTAAGCTAACGACGTTATAAACGATATTAGATCTTTCATCATTTTCTAGGTATCAACTTAAAGATTCCCAGTACCGCTTCTACGTTTTCCTGACGAAAGAGGGCATAAAAAGGGGGAGTTGAAGCTACTAGCTTTGTAATATCCGGTTCACCGTACTTCAACCAATAAGAGGGCAGAGAAAGATGCGCACGCACACAGGAAGCTTAGATGAAAACTTTCAAAGCGAGAACACTACTACAGCCAACCCCCTCTTTATATCCTCTTTGCCCTAACCCTCCAAACAGTAAAGTAAGCACTCACTGCTTACGTCAATAAAGGGATACCATACAAGCTCCTCCTACATCTCAACGAATCCCCTCACTCCGCATCACAATAAAGATTCCGCGTGTCGTTTCTACGATTTCCTAACCAAACCCCTAACGCTACGAACAATAAAGTAAATCTTTAATTAATTCTGAAACAAAAGAGGGGCGAATGTATCACTTTCTTTAATTAAACCAAACTGAAAAGAAAAAGGAAACAAAAAACCTCTTCCTCCCCAAGTTTGGGACCAAGTTATACGCCACCTAAATAAAATTCCACCAAAAATTCATGACAAAAAAAATCGTTAAAATGTATAACAATGGGACAGGGATTAGGCAGGCCTTGAAAAATAAGTTGGTCCCTTGGGAGTTTTGGGGAAACCAAAAAAGTGCTCCCCAACATTTCTTTCGGCTTCAGCGCCGATACACAAAAGAGTAAGTTGGCGATAAGAACTCGCAATAAACGTACTTGGTGTACAGGCTACAAAGACTATATAATTTTTCATTAGTGCAAAAGGGTTCATTTCATTTTGTGGCAGCCATTTTGAAAGATGGCTGACGGTAAATTCAAACCAAAAGGCACAAACACACGGACTGCTTTATTACATGGGTTCGATTTCCCTGCCATTTCCAGGGTTTTATCAAATATATTTCAATGATATTTCCAGGTGTAAGGAAACCTAGTAACTGCAGGAGTGGTTTTTTTATTTTCGGAGTTAGGTCCTGAAACCCGGCAAATTTCCCTGAATTTTACTAAATATTATAAATTTTCCCTGAATTTTACTAAATATTATAAATTTTCCCTGAATTTAAAATAGTCAACAATTTATTTCCCTGACATTTCCAGGTTCTCCAGGTGTCTGTACAAACCCACGTTAACCCAATGGAGAAAATGTTTACGAACATTTCGCTTAGTTTAATGGACATAAATGGATCTTTAAGGTAGAAACAAAGTTGCATCTGCGCACGCGCTTACAGAAAACGAGGGTTTCTTGCGCAGAATGTTTAAAAAGATCTATTCCCCAGGTTCTTTCTAGTTTCAGTTTCGCCGAATATCCCTGGCCAAAAATTAACGCGAGACGACCTTACGTCATCACAAATTGTCTAATAAGAGGTGACATTTTTTATCCAGTAGAAAACAGAGGACCAACGTTTGATTAATTGACTTTCAACTTTAGCGGGTTGGTCGAACTTTTTATCTGGGACGTACAGACCTTACAAAAATTAGGCCGCGATTTTTGAAAAGGTTAAAAATTACATGTTAGAATAAAGAATAAATGTTTTCAAAGAAAGAAAGAGGTTTGTATTTAAATTCGAAATGAAAAGGGAACATATTTAGAAACACAATCTATTTAGAATGATGGCCAGCTAGGGTTGAAAATTACTCCTTTGAAATAGAACTACATCCGTTCGTAGCATGCTCCAACTCGTGCTAAGAGAATCAACCAAAAGAAAGATGTGGAAAGAATCTTACGGTTTTTCTTATTCGAAATACAACAACAATAAAAAAATTTTCTATCTTTGAACTAATGGAGTTTTACCTATTTTTTTCTTTGGCCAACGTTTAACAATTTGAAAGGAACGGTGAAATATATTTAGTAAATTATGTCTAAGCTAAGCCTACTTCAAGTTTTTACCGAATTTATCAGGGCTAAAATAAAGCTACTTTATAGCCACTGTAAAACAGCTGTTCCTCATACCAAAGGTGTTCAATTTACATTCTAAGATAAACATTGTGTAGACAAACGGGAAGTTTCCTGTCTAGTGTTTACTGATATCAACCATGCAGTTGTGTCAAATTTGTAAATTAAGGAACTTGTTTACTGTTTCCCTTGTGGCAAAATGAAAACTTAAAATTTTTGACTCAAAATAGACCATAAAACTTTTCGTACCACCCTAATTGGAGCACCCTGTATATATCACTAATTATTTTTCATTACAATAATTAAAATAAATTTAAATCATTAAACTTGTTAGTCAATTTCAAAAGTCGTGGGAAGCCAACTTACAGGGGGAATCTAGTCAATGCTTTTCCTACGAGCCCCTGTAAAACAAATGTCCCTCATAGCACCGGTGTATGATTTAATAGCTCTAAGAGAAAAAAAGATAACTTTTCGACTCAAAATAGACCACAAAACCCACTGTACTAGTTGTACCACCCTATTTGGAACACCCTGTATGCATCACTAATTATTTTTCAACATATTAATTAAAAATACAATTAAATCATGAAAATTATTAGTTAATTTCAAAAAATTGTGTGAAGCCCACTTACAGGGGGAATCTAGTCAGGTTTACAGGTTTACAGGTTTAAATTGTTCGCTGTACAATGGTACACCCTTCTCCTATGAGCCCCTGTATAACAACTGTCCCTCATAACACTTGTGTATGATAGAAGTTACATTTTCGACTCAAAATCGCTTACAGAACACACAGAGCTTCGGTCCTACCAAAATTTCTTTTTCGCAACACCCTATACAATACTAACTCACAGAAATTTTGACCTACAGAGTCTACAACGACATTATTGGCAGTTCACACCACCTTTAAGGATGGCGAGAATTTCCCTCCCAAGTTAAGGAGGAAGGAAGCGGCAAAGTCTAGCCGGGAGACCAGAGAGAGAGAGAGAGAGAAAAAAAAAAACCTATATATGAAGAACCTTAACGGTTGGAATTTTTCGGTTATCGAAAACGAACATGGGTATTTTTTTTCTCGGTCTCTCTCTCTCTTTCTCTTTCTCTCGCCATCTTCATCTTCTTCCTCTGGAACTTTCCACATCCGTTCTGTGAATCCTTGGAGGAGAGAAAAAAATTCAAGAGCGGGAAATGGGGGAAAGCACTCTTATTTAATTACGTTCTGCCAGTCTGGAATCTCCCACATTTTATTTTTTTATATACATCCTTCATTTTTTTCCAGTCATTTTGAGAGGAAATGCTGTAGAACCAAGAAATGATGCAATTCACCCAAGAATGCAAAATGGAGATAGAACATTATCGACTCAAAATCGCTCAAAGAACATTCCCCTTAAATTAGAGCAGACTAAAACGATAGTGGCGCCATGGGTAGGCGACACAAGCTGTAGTCTACCTTTGATTTCAATTCAATGGGACTAATAAACTAATAATGGCGTATTCAATTTACTTTGCAGGGTTCGGACGAAATTTTTATATTGAAAATCTCTGATTTTTCCAGCTTACCCCTGACCAATATTTCCAAAAAAGGTGTTTACCAGAGCCCACTTCAAAATTACACCTGGCCCTTATTTATCATTGCTCGAAGCATTGTTTGATATAACAAACGAAATCTCTGATCTAGCCCTGACTTTTTAAAGAAAAAGCGCTAAACCCCCGACTTTTGCCAATAAGGTGTTTACCAGAGCCCATTTCACACCAGGCCCTTATTTATTATTGCTCGAAGCATGGTTAACAAACGAAATCCCTGATCTATCCCTAACCTTTTAGAAAAAAATCCCCGACTTATCCAGGTTTCATACGAACCCTGCAAGTTTGGGACATCAATGTGAATATTCTCAAATATTCACAATAATCTTGAATAAATTCAAAAGAAAAAAAGCGGAACAAACTACGTTCACTTATTTCGAGCAGCTCGAGGGAAGGAAGGTATAATTTTACCTAGAAGACATTTTTTCTTTTTGCCTCCTATCAAGAGAACGTGGTTGGTTAGGCCTAACATTTTACCTTGTTATTTTTCAATTCCCTCTCTATGCTAACACCCAACTCCTTCATCAACCTTTTCTTATTTGAGTTATTCACGAGCAAATAACGAATACGGTGGAAGATAAAACAGTCTCGTAACTCGCCAGGTCACGTTAGAATACCCCTTCATTCACCGTCTCATCGCGAACAAAATTTATTTGATTCCCCAGGCCTGTCTAGCTAAATAACTGAAAGGTTGGATAGGTTCTCTTAAATATAAATAATTTTTTCCTTTCCAAGCTTCTTGGGCAGTATTTATTTTTAAGAGCTAGGCAAAGAAACCAAGGCTCAAAAAACATTACAATGAAAGGTAAATTAAAAAAAATAAGATTTTTGACATATTAATGACGTTTTTCCCCGTAAAAAAACATATATTAACATATAAAGAAAGGTGGTGCTTATACAAAGTTTCAAAATAATGTAAAATAAAACCTGAAAAACTAAAGCAGCAGAAGTTCATTATCCCTTCAAAGGTCTAGTCGGTTTAAACGATAAGCTTTGGCCTCTAAAAAGTCGTTCCAACAACGTATAGGAACGCTATCTTTACACCGGGGAAAGAGGAAGGTCTAAAACTGGTGTGTCCCATTTCCCAAGTCACTGGGGATTAAAATGTTAAGATAGAGATATGTCCAAAGTTCTTAGGGACAAGAGACGATGTACTCGAGTGTAGGAAATATCTTCAGGAATGGAGAGAAACTGCGGTAGAAGGGTACTAAAAGTCAAAGTTCATAAAAGCGCTTAAGGTCATGGTGCCTGGACTGATAGGAGCTGCCCTTTCCGGAAAGGGAAGGGTCCGCTCCTGTCCGTGTGGGACGGTCAAGATTGCGTCCCAGTGCACAAACTGCGCAAACCGAGGATATCCGGGTACCCAAGTAAATATTTGAGATAGGTGATACTTTTTTACACCTTATTACAGTTTAATTAAAGGGAGTGTGAAAATACCAGGAAAGAAATACTTTACATTTTATTAGAGCCGGGAATGTGGGTTTGCTACCTATGTGGTTTGGTGCTAGTACTATACAGGGTGTTTCTGATAAGTCTGACATAAATTAAGGTGTGTTTCTTTGGGAGATTTTTAGTCGAAAATGTAAGTTAACTTCTATGACATTCTGGCCACTGTTTTCGAGTTATGACTTGAGTGTTTTAGGGATGACCCCTTAATTAAACTATCAATCATTGTCTCTATAGTTTCCTTATTGAATCTAAGGGGTCATCCGTAAAATACTCCATCCAATCTTAACTTGAAAACAGTGTCCCTTGTGTCAAAATGGAGATAGAAGTTACAATTTCGACTCAAAATCGATTTCCCAAAGAAAATCCCACTTAATTTATGGCAGACATATCAGAAACACCCTGTATTAAGGAAAGGATTGTTGGGGAAAAACAAATCATACTGAATTCATTTCCAGGAAATGGTCAGGCAATACCAGGAGAGACTAGCGTCAATACAATTAATAATGATTACGAAACAAAGTTACGAGATTATTTACGACGTGTACGAGGTTGAGATGCCCTTCATACTGAAATGATTAAATGTAAGCCATAATAAGGTGGTCTACAGGGAATCCAAGAGTGATTAGCCCCTCGAATTAGGGTTATCGATTATTTACGTTATTTAGTGCAGCGTCATTAAGTTATTTATCGAGTTAGGCTTAACAAATATTTACGAGTTAGGGTTAGGTTTAGTATGTTTTGACTCATTTTCCTTCCCATCCTTTGCTTTCAGAATTAGGCTTAGCGATGTTTACGTTATTTAGCACTCCAGGCCGAGTTCGTTCCACTCCTTTAATTCAAAATAGGCCTAAATAGTTAATAGTTAATCTGGTAAAATGAAGGCTTCAAGATCGTTAAGCAAAATCAGGCAAGAGATAAATAAAGTAAAAGAAACAAAGAAGAAAAGCTATCAGAGAAAATGCTTTAGGGCCAGACTACTGAACTGTAGGAAAGTAAACTGGTTTTATAGATTACTTAAGCCTTGGCGGGCATCGCTACAGTGTACAAAAGCCTAGGAGGAAAGACAATCCAATTTTAAACTTTGTAAAAGATATATCCCATACGCTTTGGTCCAATACCTATTTTGTTTTCATTTAAAGGGGGAAGGGAGAAAACGATAATACAGATTGGTATTGATTTTTTTACCAATGTTACAGGCAGGAATACATAGATTTCTTCCACTTGGAATCTTTAAGAATCCATAGACCAAATACTAATATCTGATTGAAGGTAAGGGGAAGGGCTTAAAACTTCGTTAAACCGCCCAGCTCCTAATTCCTAGCATTTCATTGGCTATTCACATTTACCCTAGATTTACTCGTTCAGAACATGCAAAGAGAAGTTGTTTACATTCGGGTTCAGCGCTGTTAGGTCGAAGCAAAGGTTGGAAGCTATCACGTGGTTTCTAAGTTTAAATACATTATTCATGACGTCGGAGGTGACGGTTTCTACACCTCCTCCCCTTTAATTCAAGCAGAAAGGAACCAAGAAAATGGCAGATTGTTAAAGATTCCAAGTGGAAGAAATCTATGTATGTATTCTTGTTATCGTGTATCCAGTTAAAGGGGAAAAGAAATAACGCTCGAGACGAGAGCTGAAAAGGCCTATTTTAGGAAAATAAAAAGGAGCGGGGAGGAAGGAGAGATATCGGAAATTTAATAACAAAATGATGAAATTTACTAAGTAAATAAAAAGAAATAAAAATTTTAGTGGTTTTTTCTGATTAAAGTTTTTCTTTAACAATTTTTGAGGGAATATTCGTTTATTTATTTTTAGATAAATTTTATTTTCATATTTCATTTTCTTATTAGTTCAAATGCAATTATTTATAAAAAAAATACCAATAGTTACGACCTATATTTGCCACACTAAAAAATTGCAATCTTATTTATATTTCCTTATTAATATTTATTTGGTTCCGAATTTTTGAAGAGAATTTTACTAGTTCATGAATAGATACGGAGTTTGGAGGGTTTTTTTTTTAAACTCGTATCTTTGACCTCAAATAAAAATGGGTCATGAAATATAAAGATATATAGTAACCAAAGCGACTTTACATTATCAACTTTTTATGTTCTATACAGGGTGTATCTGAAAGGTGTATCAGAAATTAAGGAGGGATGTTCTTTTGTTAATCGAAGTAACACCATTACTAAGATGGAGTAACTCCAAAATAAAACTTAAGATATATTTCTTATCTTAACTTTTATGTCGCGTAATAAAAAAAAATCGCGAATGATAAAAAAGAAATAAGTCATCTCCGTTGACTCGTGAAATAAAACTGAAACATACTCCAAAAAATGTTTGATTTTCAAAGAAGGCGCGCGAGCGAGCCCTTACTCAAAGAAGGAATGACCGAGGCTTAAGAAAATAAGAAAACCTGAGAAAAGTGCGCGCCCAAGAAATGACCCCAAAAACCTCCAGAAAAAATTACCTCCGTACATATACATTTCAGTTGGAGAATACACCACTACTTGAATGAATCTCTTTGAAACTAAAGTCCCTAAACTAAACCGGGGTATTTTAGGTCTACCTTTAACTTTAGTACGTATTCTGCTAGAAATAAATGACTCGAAATCGGACTCATAGGAGAGCGGGATTGGAAAATCGCACTCCTGAGGCTGAGAGAAAAAAGGGCGGGTTGTATGAAATCCTGGCTGCATTCCCGCGTAACTTCCTCGCTGCATAAAAGCAAAAGTTCATAGATAAAACAAAAAGTAGCTGCGTTAACAGTTCCCAGCCTTTTGCTGTTGACGCCATCTAAAATGAGAAGCAAACGACCCTCCTCTCAACCTATACACGAATGTACCAATCAGAGAAGAGGCTTTCGGAGGTCAAAGGGTTTATATAGAAAATAGTAATCTATGGTGGCGATCCAAACGTTAATAGACGAATTAAATGAGGGAAAGAAATGGGTGTAAAACTGTCTTCCATCTCGATTTTTGGCACCTGCGCTGTAGTCTCTTTGTATCATGAGAGTTCGCAGAGACGGATGGCAATGTATCAACCCCATTGTATGTCCCGATACTGAGGGTTCCCTACCCGTTTTTTACGTCGAAAAGGTCTATTCTGCTACTTTAGCCACCTATTCATACGTGTTCCCTGTGCTACTATCGTGAAGGGGGTTCGATACTATTCTGAGGTTAAAAGGGGGCGTTTCTCATGATAATACACGGCGCGAGCAAACTTCAATGAAGTACACTTTTTGCTTTTTTATCTATAAACCTTTGGTAAAAGATAACATAAAATAGGTCTGTATAGCATACAGTGGATGGGGTCCTCCTCTACAGTTTTTTTAGGTGTTTCCGCTAGAAAGCGCTCGCTACCGAAGCGACACGACGGACCTGGAGAAAACATTGGATATTGATCCCCTACTCCAAGCATCTTTCATCAAAAACCCAAGGATGTCCCTAGCTACCATCTCTGACCGTCTTCACTGTCGACACGGGTTTCGACGGGGCAGAACACTTCCTCCTAACATTCTATTCGCTATTACTCACATACTGCTCTTAAAAAGAAAGTGTTCGACCTCTCAATTTTTCCCTCCAAAACATCCCTTGGAAGATTGTGAGATACACGCGATTTTTACAGTATCTTGGTTTATATTCCAATGGTGCATTTTTTCTTTTGGGAGGGCTACACTGAAAATGGATAGGGTACCCAAGAGAGAGATTTTTATCCGTGATTCTCTTTGGGTCTTGGTGATAACCCTTTCATATATTTAAAAGGGAAAAGAAGGGGGTAAATAAATATTTTTTTCTTTACTTTTTCATAGATAAGGTTTGAAAATCTGGACATTTTTAAAGGTGTGGGAGCGCGATAGGTTCAAAGCGCAGAACGATAAATTACTCGCGGGGTAAAATTCGTCGTGTAAAAAATCAGCCTAGATACGTTGAGAAAATGGTTACACAATGATTCCAATTAGCTGTATGCATTCCTGAACATACAAAGTCATTGGTCACCGAACTTCCGTAGCGTGTGTTTGTATGCTACCCAATTAAGTTAAATATTGAAATATCGTAAGCAATGATAAATAGCTTGATTTGGTTCATTTGTTTACTTCAATTAAAGGTATTGAGTCTACTCATTTAATTTCTCTACTAGGCCTATCTCCTGTAAATCCAGTACAAATTATGCCTGCATAACACAAAGGCGTTAGGTAAGGCGTAATAAGCAGACAGGTCTCTGGCAAAATTTTCCACCCTGTATCATCATTATCGCGGGGAAATTTACTTTGATTAACTTAATTTAAAAAAATCTTGTATTTATTTATTTATTTATTTAGAAGTTGATTGACTGATTAAAACGCGCTTTAATAATGCATAGTGATTTACCTCTCGGTCTTTTAATTAAAATTTATTGTAAGTTTGGCTAGCTAGCCCCTGAACGTTAGTTTTTCGCACAAAACCCGTGTAATGAGGGAAACACCTTTCTACAGGCTCCCGTGCGTTTGGGCTTTCCCCTTGCACACCATAAAGCAATTTATCTCTATTAAAAGTGCTTAAAAATCATCAAAACCCATCCCAAATCGCGTGAAACTAGTTTTGCAACGACATTAGTCTTTAGTAGTAGGTCCCCCCTAAGACGGATATTTGCAAATGGCGGGGAGAAAAAACTTCCCATACGAAATAAATTAGGTCACTTTCAACCACCTTAACGGATTTTAATTTAAATACGCCGCCATCTTTAAAAAATGTCGACTATAAACGTAACTAAAACATCATCCCTAACTTCTTCAAGAGGTTTCCATTTGGGACCAAATACACTCTCTACAAGCAGACGCAAAAACAACAAAATATTACGGTTGCTTATCCATAAATTCAGCGTAGAAAACCGACGCAACAAATAACGAATAACATATTCGAATCGTGTCACCTCTAGCCTAGATGGCCTAGGGCTATCTAGAAGCTCGTTCTTCCCAAAACCCAAACACTCGAGCTAAAGGTCAAAGGTAAACACTATACATGGAACTGGAACGTGATCATCCCCCCCCCCCCGGAGCCCGGGGAAAAAAAGAAAGAAATAAAATAATTTTCGCGTGAAAAGCTAAAACTTGAAGAGTTCCTTCTTTCTTATTTTTTTCTTTACTCAAAGTAAAATAGAGAGGTTAAGATTCGTTCCATTTAAAAATACATTTTCGAATGCGCCTTATCAGGGATAGATTTAATTTTAGAAGTAGGAATGGAGAACAAAGTAGTCTGGGCGAGCGTCAAAGTCGCGGACCCCCTTCCCCGGGACGGGGGGGGGTATGAAAGAAGAGGCGGGTCATAGCGACAGAGGTAAAAAGGAATTACGTATTTTTCGCCGTTCCCGTCAGCAACGTCATCAAAACGTATGGTTTAAGTGAGCCAATAAGATAATTTAAACTTTTCGTTACGTGTTGGAGGGAGGGGCTCTATACTGGGTGGTCTATGAGTCGGACTGAAGTAAATACTAACCGTTCTCCATTCCTACTTCTAAAATTAAATCTATCCCTGGCCTTATAATAACTTTCATACATTTTTTGCGGAATTCTTAAACTTTTAATATCTAAATTCTTTCTAATCGATATTTTTCAACCTTCAAAATGAGTTCGAGTCTAGTGCAAGGGCACGCGTATAGAGCTACGAGATATTGATGTATATTTATAAAGCTAGTCCCCACTTCTATCTCGAAAGCTCTGAATTTTAATATTGAAATACTCCAGAGGAAAAAAAGGGGGTATAAAACCGATTTATCAATTTAATAGGGAAGCGACGTGCTTTCGAGAAGACGAAGTGGAAATAATTTACCCAACTAGGCCTAGGTACAGCAGACAGAATCACGCTTTATCAAAGATAAATATATACTAGACTTCCAAGCCTAAATTCAATTAATTAATTAATAAAGTAAGGTCAACAATCATGGAAGTAACTTAATTAACATAAAAAACTTTATAGTTTTCTACAGACTTTTACGTCTATTTAAAGATTGTAACTGAGCATGTATACAGGGTGTTTCTGATAAGTCTGGCATGAATTAAGGGGATGTTCTTTGGGAAATAGATCCCTAAAACATTCATCAAATCAGAACTCGAAAACAGTACCCCTTGTGGAAAAAGGTCATAGATAGAAGTTACATTTTCGACTCAAAATCGATTTCCCAAAGAACATCCCCCTTAATTCGCGGCAGACTTATCAGAAACACCCTGTATAGGTAAGAATAAACATTACATAAATTACCAAAAATCTGCCTAAAAATCTAAAATACAAATAATTCTTCAAGGTCGGTCAGATCCACTACAATCCGGTAAGTCTTAACCAATGGGAACTCTCCTAAACTAACCCCATTGTAGATACACCTGTTTACAAGAACCTCGAATGAATAATGAAGTCTTGATGGACGACTGGTCGCTCGGCCAATCACAATTCGGATTAGGTACAAGCTTGTACGAGACAATTTACGGAATACGAATGTAATTAAACCAAGCGTAAATTAAATCAATCTAATTAAGGATCTAGCAGGCTCTCCATGTTTACTTTAAAAAGCCTAGACTCTATCAAACTTTAACCAAACACCTTTTCCCAAACGAGGAGAATATTCCTTAACAGAACAACCAATATTAAAGGCCCCTTTTATAGCATTTGAGCGACTTTTAAAGCAATGAATGAAAAAAATATAACCCTGCATTGCACTGCGGAGTGATTCTCTATAACGAAAACACACCGGTTTTTCCTGACATTGACGCTAAACCCCTTCGAATTCTTGTATGTCATTCCAAGCCGCTAAAATACTATGATCGGTGGTTGAAGGCGAGGGATTGGAGTAATGGGAGTTTACCAACGTCGGAAATGAGAGAAAATATTAGAAGCGAGGAGCGAACGGGGAGTTGAAGTTAGTGGAAACGTCAGGAGATAGGAAAGAGGATAGGGTCTGCAGTGTAAACGGAGAAGGAACTCTCTCTCTCTCTCTCTCTCTCTCTCTCTCTCTCTCTCTCTCTGTACTAGAAGCAGTAGTCGATAAAAATAAAAGAAATGGGGGAAGGGATTACAAATATTGACTGCTAAAAAGGCTTAACTCAATTTTTAAAGAATTTTTAAAAGAGAAAAATGTGTTTCTGATATGTCTGGCATATTTGGGTGCACGATTTCGAGTTGAAAATGTAACTTCCATAACATTTTTCCCTAAGGGACACTGTTTTCGAGTTTTGATTTGAGTGTTTTACGGATGACCCCTTAGATAACTTTAAAACGGTGGAAACGGTGGCCCAGACGCTGAACATTTTTGACTCGAAATCGTTCATAGAACATCACCCTTAATTTCCGATATACCTTTCAAAACGAAAATACCTGTAGAGCCCTGAAGAAGTACAAGTTTTCAACCGTGTTTCTCGATTAATTTTGGGTTATGAATTCATTCCATAAAATGCTTCCCTTAACTTATCTCTAAGATGTACTTTGCATCTATTAAATACTGCTTATTATAACCATGAAACTAATTTTCCTTGCATAAATTAAGGCTGAACAACATAAAAAAAACTTGTTCTATTGACTAAAATAGTTGCGTGTTGGAAACTTCTAATATTAACAAATGACATATCCGGAATGGAATAATTCTATTGACAGAAATATTTGTGTGGAATGGAATTCGGGAATAAGAAACTTTAAACCAATGATAATGATGAATAGAGTATGAATTAAGAGCCCTTTTGAAAACCTTACTCGTTAAACTAGATCATTTTGCTTAAACCCAACAAAATTTGCACCCAAAACCATAACTTCCCATTCCTAGTGACGTCTCAAGAGCAAAACCAGAAAACGCAATATGATGGAGTTACCAAGTATTGACGCTGAATTTAAATTGAAACCCTACCGAAAATAGTAACCTCGGTATAATGGAAAGGTAGACATCCAGCTACGTAAGGTAACCTATAGAAGAGGTATACAGACGCAACGCAAGCAAAACGGCGTAGAGCGACATTCAGAGAGATAGAGGAAGCGAGAGAGAGAGAGACAGTACGTCGGTTTGGTCGGTTGGGCGGTCACCGATAGGGATGCCGCTTGCATATAACTAAAGGCTTCCCTGGTGCTATAAATCTGGCAAAACACAGACCTGACAACGGTGCTTGGCACACACACACACACCAAAGTGTAGGTACGAAGCGAAATCGGGGCAGTCAGATACTACGGAGCAACGCGAGAGAAGTTGAGACAGCGACGCTACTAGAATCTTTTGAGGAAAACCAGCCAGCAGAGAGAGAGAGAGACTGAAAGATCCCTAAGCTATTCAATCCCAAAGAGAAGATCGATACAAAATTTCACACGGCGACGACCCACTGTAGCCACTGTGTAATACACCCGAGTCAGGAAAAGGAAGACAACATTTTTAGGAATAGATATCTAGAAAAGGACCAACAGGTAGGGGTCAACCCTTTCGAGTCGCGCTTACGAGTAGCATTTCACTCAGTCCTGATATTATCGCGCTGTTCCATTAAATCAAAATTTCCGTACCCCTTTCCTCCACTCTCCTTGGTCCTTCGTTATTGGTTGGGGGGTTAGAGAGAGGGACCCAAAAGCAATTGTCTAACGGAGCGAAAAACAATTTATCATAAATGGGTAAATGCTAAACTGACCGAAGGAAGATATAAAGAAAAAAAAAGAAAGGAAAAAGACTCTCGGACATCATGGTGGTTGTTACGAAGACGACGGCGTCAGCGGCATTGGAGAAACGATTTACGGCAAGAAAGGGTAAGTCGCTTGCCTTACCCGTGTTAGAACTGACTTTCGAATTGCGTAAGAGGTTCGGGGTCTGCAAAGGCCTTTTTACCCCCCTGTTATACTTGTAGATGAAATTTTTCACTTTTGCCCTTTTTGACACCTACACTATCTTCTTTTTGCGATATAGAGAAATTTATGGTCATTTCTTGAGATCGAATATATTTTCCCTAACGAGTTAAAGGGCAGGTTTATAAATCATGCAAATTATAAAACGAATACGAGGGATTATGGTTAGTTATAATAACGATCGAGGGAAGGCGTGTCGCTGTATATATGAACGTCATTAACCAAAAATAAATAAATCGTATAATTAAGTTGACGAATTGCGACAAGTGTTTGAAGTATATAGGGGAACATAGAAAACTGTATACGTGACCTTCATGGTTAATGATACAACCTACACGTACGCACCCTAGGACGTATAAGCTAGTAGCTTTCTTAAGGATTCCCTATTTGATTGGCGTACACGTTTCAGGGGCGTTTCTTTTACCCTATATCTAAATAAATCCATTTGTCTCGTACGTACTACCTGTGGCTTGGTAAATTCGATCTACAAAAACCATTGTTTGTTAAACCAGCCAACACGTACACGTAGATCATCTACCGTGCCTTTAATATCCCATACGTGTTTTTACAACAGGTTTTGTAGTTTAAAACGGAATCAGCATGACCGAGGGTCAAAAACCAGAACACAGACGTCAAACCTCAACGGGAAAAGATTGTGAACTCGGCTTATTGGATTCGAGTGACAAGGATCATAAAAATGATTACGAAACGCCAAAAGACGAAACAACAACGGAGTTACTTCCTCAAAAACATCAAAATGTCGCTTGTAATACAGCGCCAGCAATGTCCACAACCACCACGGCGGCTACGACAAAGGTCAACGTTGGTCAACCCGTTGTGGTTGGTGGGGTGGTCAACCCGAATATTATTTCGGCATCGCGAGCTTGGAATGTCTCTACAGTTAGGGGTAAAATGACGGACCGATGTCTTTGGAGCGTCTGCAAGGCTATGACGTTAGGGGTCTTCCTTATCGCTACTGGTGCTGGAATGGCAACTCTGGGTAAGTGTTTTTTTTATATTATTATTATTATTTTAAACTTGGCGCAAACTTCTCGGCTCGGGCGATAAAATGCGATGCAAATAGCTTTCTCTAGTCTTTTAAACGAGGAAATTATACGGGAAAAAAGTTTGTCGCCCTCTCAAAAACAAAAGTTTGGTAGGAGAAAAACGGGATATTTATTTTAATTTGATTATATCTTAACTCTCACAGACACGTTCTGTTTCGGTTTCGATAAGACGCGAGTGGGAGTAAATAGTCTCCTAAATATAACTTTTTATAACTCTTTTATCATGAATTTAGTCGATTATAACATAAACATTACGTTTCCTTTCGGGTTATCCTCAAACATTCGTAGTCTTTAAATATTTTAGAAAAGAAGTTAGCATAATATTTAGGTTATTAAACAGTGAATTCTTGGGTATTCAGGTTACTATTCGGACCGATTGTCAACGGTTCCCGAGAGACGCGGAAACGAGACTGTCATGGTTAAAAATGAGAAACGGGATTCGCAATTGAACATTCTAACGTATTTGGGACCAGTTGTCATGGGAGTAGGTGGTTTCATTATCGTGGCCGCTTGCGTCATGACCTTCGAGGCCAGGGATACGGCTCCTAAAATAGTACCAGTTTGGTTTCGAAAGAATAGACCTCAGGTATATTTTCCAGGATACCAATTGCAAAAAGGGTCATTTCAATTTAACTCGAGACGGAGATAATGACTACCATTTTCAAGGTTGAGAGAGTTTTGTTCGAGTCCATTAGGTTTAGCTAAAGAAAATACTTCATTTGGATAAATGTATGTCTAGACTCTTGGGAGGGAAAGCAAACAGACCTAATTCTACATTTAAATTTAAAGCGGCTATCAGGAAAAATATATAAGTTTCGGAATACATTTCTGTTAGCTACGATAACACACAACAATGATGGGCTAAGAGTACTGATGTCTAGAGTTAAATTAAAATGGTCTATCAACGAGCCACCAACCCGTTATTTACGGTTAGTAATTGCAAATTATTGTCCAGGTTGTACCCAGTACCAGCACCGGTTCGGTTAACTCCAGTCGTACGTCTTGGGAGCGATTTTTAGTCAGAAGAAACTTGGCGTCCAACCGAAGCCAAATAAAATCGCAATCGTCGGAAAAGCGTCAAACGAACCATCAAAGAGAGTTTAGAAATTCCGTCAACGATTCGCTCATCAACTTTGGGAAATTTTTACAATCCAGTATCGAATCCGGGAAACTGAGTCCCGTGGCCCCGAGGTAAGGCTTAAAGGTTAAATTTGGGTCATCAGCTCGATTAAAACTGGGTCAGATCTTGTAACAGGACGATGGCGAAAACGCTAAGAAAGTGTCCTTCAGAATCAGACATCCTTCGAGCCGCGGCTCTCAATAAGAGGTCACCAAGTGACTGCAGAGGAGCGACAGGTGGAGAAGAAGAACAGGACGATAACCCGGAAGCTGAGAAGTTGTTGAAACCGGAACAGAGGGTTGATAATGTTTTAAGTAAAAACCTCTTGGCGCCACCAAGTTTCTATCGCGGTGGCTCACCGACGCCCCACCGTCCATCCATTGGTGGACAAAAGTATTTTAGACAAGCAGTTTCCATGGATTATCAAGGTGGTAAGTAAATAATAGTAAGAATACATCTTGTCATAAAACAGAGAAGGTGACTAAATGAAATATTGCAGAACGTGGAAGCGATAATCTTTCATGTAACACATCCGCCTTAGAAAGTGGACTGGGACCAAATACGGGCAACGTAAATTTAATGGTGGATGGTCAAACTAAATACGATTCCAACAATTCAATGGCCATGGACTTGTACCTTCCGCAAGGTTCATTCACCTTGAAGGTAAAAGAAGAGAAAAGGAACCAAGGAGGAACTTCGCCCTGCGGTGGTGGCGGAGGACATCATAACACTTTGGGGTTTCGCAGTTCTAGCAACGCCTCGTCGGCGTCCGGAGCCAAGAGCACGCCTCCCGGAAGTCGACGTCATACGCCTCAATCCAGTTTTGACCGGAACCTCAGGTCCTTGAGCCGGGATTCTAGTCGCAGCAGCGGGGGAGGGTATCGCACGCCTCAACAGTCCATCAGTCGAAACAATAGCGGAGCCAGGAGTCCTATGACGCATACATCCCCGTCGTTAAGTCGTAATAACAGCGGAGCCACGGCCGAGATGAACTTCAGGACCCCCCAGGCCGTTAGCAGAAACAATAGCGGGACTAGGAGTCCTCATTCGCGGACACCACCTAACCTAAGCCGAAATAACAGCGGGGCCAATAACGCTTCGGACATAAGCTACCGTCGCAATACGTGCATACCCCATTCCCCTAATTGGTTAAAAGACAAATCATTCTCGAGATTCGAGGGTAGTCAGGATGAGAACGACCCTCAAGAACGCGTCAGAACTGACTCTTTTAGTAGTAATAGTTCACGAGGGAAGAAACAGGGTAATAAAAACAATGATAATTCTTCAGAGGGTGAATCGGACCCCAAGGACCAAGATGGACAGAGTTCAGCGTCAAAGAGACACCCCTTCGTTAGACAAAGGGCTTTGGAGAATAAACCAGAAACAGAGTCGTAAAGGGAGACAAACAACGTGGACCAATTAAGGCCTATTAATGACCAATTAAAGTTCAAGGGTATAGTATAGAGTCTTAGAGCGTGTATAAGTGTGGGTCGGTGTAGACGTATAGTTCAGGTTACGAATAATAATAATATAAAAAACCTGTTTCGAGTTATAAAAATATCTCGATGTTTCTTAACATAGAAAACTAAAATGTGTGATTATATTTAATATAAAAGATGATGCTAAAGTTATCTAGATTTTACAAAATTATCTACGCGATTTTACGAAAAGGGAATGGCGCACCACTGAAGTTTCAATTCATAGCACCGGCCGCCTAACCACAAATCCTATTTTGATATTCCAAAAATAATCCCCCAATGCGACCCTACGGAATCATGTTCCCAAAGTTAGGCCTAGAACACACCTTCCCATACTACTATATATACCAAATTTCCTAGACCGGAAGTAGAATTTAAATAGAAGCCTAAAGACCAAGGGTTAGTTGTTAAGGCGATGAGAGAGAGAGAGAGCGTGTCTAAATTTTCTTGTTGTTTTGTAAAAGCCGGAAACGTACACGCATAAATTACAAACAATCACTTCTAAAGTACAATCGCCAGCCAGATATATAAATGTAGAGGTGCCAAAAGAACCTTATTTTAGCAAACAAATATAAAGATTTAGTCTAAAAGAAGGTTTTTCGAGATTTTTCTCAATGTGTAATTATATTTAAAGGTGTTAAAAATCAATAACTATAAGCAATCGCTAGTTATTAAACAATAAAAACTATTTACCGTGGTTCTTCCAAGCTCAATTTAGGCCTACAGAATAATCCACCCTCCTACTACCAACCAAATACGCCACTCAAGTTATTTTACGACGATATTACGCTTCTTTACGAGGCAACTTTACGTTCTTGATTTTATAAATATATTGTTATTCACATATCTGTTTATATATTAAAAGTCTTCTTATCAAAACTTGAGTTTTTACTGTTTCATTGGACATTGGGCCCAATTACACGCACCATTGACCTATCACTACATAGGCAAGTTCGGGCCGGGCAAACTAAGAGGGGGAACAAAGTTCAAACTAGAGAGGGGGCTGCACTTGGCAAATAAGATGCGATTGACCAAGGCTTAACAAAAAGACGATCAAAATCTAACCACCCGTGACCCATCACCAAAAACCGTTAAAAACTTTTAAGATAATTATATATTTACCATTCAAATAAGCGTGTGTCCTTTTCTTCTATAATAAATCTTTAAGTTTAATTTCCGTTTTTACCCGATTTTAATTACCACTCTCGCGTTACCGGCTTACCAATATTGCACTGTCTCATTGTCCGCCAAAACTTGCCAACAAAGACATCTCGGACAAACAAAGAGAAGATAGTAATCCCTTTGCACGTTTGCAGCCACATTTCCAGAAAGGCGCCAATTAAAATGCGTTCAGAGACTTGCACCAATGAAACCGAACCTAGTTTCAGCAGGGTAAAATGACGGTTCTTGGGTTCCTGGCTGCATGTTCATGAACGCAGCCAAATTTCCCGCAAATTCCGCAATGGTTGATTTTTGGATGGTGCGGAGTTTTTGAAAAACGAAAACATCTTCATCTTTCAATGACACCATAATTTGTTACAATTTATTTATATTAAATTGAGTTATCGATATTACACAGCCTAAACACATAAAAACTTCCTTTTGTTTTTTATCTTTGTAATCAATTTCATCAAGAGCAATTAAAAATATCTATAGAATTTATAGATTACAGCCTATATTAGACATTTTCTTGCGATAGCCGATAATAATTTAAGTGATGGGCACATTTAAAAACTAAATTTATTCTTACAGATATTAGTTTTTCCCATCGTTATCTCGAAATATTTATATTTGAGGTAGAATAAATGGGAAGAAGAATTCGGGTTTATTGGAAAATTTAAATTAATATTAATTAAAATAAACTTATAACGTTAAGAAGGCATAGATCAAGATATTAAATACCGTAGATTGTCTGTTCTAGAGCCATAAAGTAAAATGGGTAATTTTAATTTCACATTAAGCAGTTATAATTTCAGTTAAATTATATAAAATAAAGATATAATTATGATCATTAAAAGCGTTTAATTATAATTTGAATAAAATGGGGGATATTTTAAATATTATCATTAAATAATTACTGATCAAATTAAATGTGTAACATACTTAATAATTACACTGTACATACGATACCACTACCCTATAAGTATTGTATATTAATATATACAGCTTTCTATATACATAGAAAACAAAGAATGATTAATTTTAATCCCATTTAAAAGTTAAAATGGTTAATCCCCCCATAATAGCGGCAGTTTTCGAGGTTACTGGTAATTTGTACAGAAGGTTATCATCCCCTTTATTATTTAATTAGTTATTATATTTATAGTATCTGGTAGTAATAATTAGTTATATTTAATTAATTATCGCTATTTAAAAATCAATTAAAAACGAGAGTTGACCTTTATTAATATGATGAGCTTGTAAAATATTTAGTACTATGCCTATTACTTTGTTTATCGGAAGCAAAGTGGTTTTTTTGCTTTTTCAATATACGTGGAATTCTTTTTTTTTTTTTTATTAATCCAAGTTATTAGTTACCTATTTTTGGTTTAGGATTAATTATTTTAGTAATTTTAATAATGTAATGGGACTATGTTATTAAATTATATATTTTTTTAGTTATAAAAAATGTTTGTTTATATATCTAACTAGTGAATATATTTGTAGAACCATTTTAGTACCGGTTAATTTAAAAAGAATTAATTAAAAAGTTTTTCTAAAACCTAGGTTAGCTAGTTAGTACTATCAGGAATTTAATTATTTCAAAGAAGATGGAATGAATAACGGTCTTCTTTCTCTGAAGTTATATATATATAACTATTCCAACAAGTGATATATAGTTTAATAGGGAGAAGGTATAAATAGGCCTTTTCAAAAAGTCCCCAATACAAAATATGTAGCCGGGGGAAAAAGCAGAGATGGAAGGCATTTTTCCCTCCCTAATTTCTGCGCGCGCACCTGTGAAACGTCATTTTTTGAAATCGCCTATTCGCCACATTTCCAGCTTTATCTCCAGTCCAAACGTAGGTCCGGAGTTAATCCCCGCCGCCTCTAAATTACAACCAGCATCTCATTGGTTCTTGAAAACTCACGTCAGCGCGACGCGAATGACGAAAAATACGTATTTTCCAACTGAGGAGAGGCCAAATAGCCCGGCCTCCTTTTACGTCCCCCCTTGTATTTTGAAAGGGGAACTGCTGGGACTAAGGCGCGCGAATACTTAGGCATCTTAAACCTTCTCCCTAATAAACTAGATATCACTTCTTGACTATTCCTCAAACAATTTAAAATAGATGAGCTTTTTTTATTTATTATTATTGGTACGATATGCATTATTTATTTATTTCATTAAAACTCTTAAAACGATTTATTTATTTAACTATCTTGCATTCTGTTAAATCGAGGTTAAAACAGTTATTTTGGCGTTAGTTAAAATATTATTTACAATACAGTAAAAAAAGCATTGAACTGTTCCTTACCTGTAGCGTTCTATTGTCCCCCCCCCCCCGGCGTATTGCGCACTATGTCAGTAAAATTTGTAATCTAAGTATATTTATATGGCACCAAAAAATTAATCAGGTCTCTAGTAATTACGAGAAAAAGTTTTAAACTGGGGAGAGAACGATGTTTTAAGTAAAAAAGAGAGAGCGCGAGTTTTAATTTTTCTTATTTCAAGAAAAACGTACGTTGTTTAAAAGTTAAAAACGTATTTAACTTCTTCACTAAATGAGCAATGATTGATTTCGTTTAAATATATTTTATCTATGGGGGTAAAACTTAATTCAGAGAAAGAAGACGTTACGTTAGACTAAAAGTTACGTTTATCCTAAGCATTCTTTACGATAACCCCAAATAACACACACACGTATAACTTGGTAAGTTCATAAGATATGCTCCATAAGTTTTTCACAAGTTACAATTTACAAACTGGAGCCAAGAAGTGATATCAAGTTTATTAGGGAGAAGGCATAAATTCGCCACATTTCCAGCTTTATCTCCAGTCCAAACGTAGGCCCGGAGTTAGTCCCCGCCTCTAAATTACAACCAGCATTTCATTGGTTCTTGAAAACTTACGTCAGGTCGTCAGCGCGAAGCGAATGACAAAAATTACGTATTTTCCGACTGAGGAGAAGCGAAATAGCCCGGCCTCCTTTTACGTCCCCCCTTGTATTTTGAAAGGGGGACTGGGACTATGGCGAGCTCATGCTTAGGCAACTTATACCTTCTCCCTAATAAACTAGATATCACTTCTTGCTGGAGCTTGTCATGACGTGACGTAGGTCATAGATTCGAGGTAAAGCGACGCCTGGTGGTGAGGCGCTGTCAAAGGCTTAGTACGTAAGGAACATATCTTATAAACTTACGATAACTTATAATTGAAGACGTACAAACGAATGTTTACGTAAAATCACAGGTGTTTGTTGCTTTTTTTTTATATCTTTCTTATTGTAAATATCAATTCTATACAGGGTAATAAATACTGCCACTGGTTTGTTTTTGTGATAGTAACCAAATTGCGTTCAACGCGGATGGAACGCAAAAAAAAAAAAATAACGTAATAAAAAATAAAAATGTAAAATAAATATTTTAGTTAATAATAAATTTATAAACTTAAAAATGTAACCTTTTTGTATGCTTTAGCGATAATTAAAACTAGCTTCGCGCCGCCGCAGCTTAAATTGCCATTTAAAACAAAACCCCGGGTCCTAAATGCCACTAAATTCAATTACTACTTGGCAAAGTGACCAATACAATTCCGCAATAAAAACAACAGAGAAAAAAATTATAAAAAGCAAAAAATAAAATTAATTGTAGCCTATGAGTATTATCAAACCCTTAAACGTTTGTTTACACTAAATACGTAAGCTCTTTTGTGTAAACAAATAAACAAACAACAATGAAACACCCAAAAAGGTATATACGACGATATATAAATAAGCGCGCTTTGTAATATAGCTTTGTCTAATTGTAATTGTAATTGTTGATTTTAAATTAAATCAGCTTTAAAAAAAATAATTAAATTAAAAATAGGAATCATATTAAAAAAAAAAAAAAACTAATTGGCGCATAGAATATTGCACTAGTTTTTCTTAAGCTTGGGAGAACTAATTAATTAATTAAATAATTTGATCCCAAACTAATTAAAGTCGGTTCATTCGTATCTCAATTAAATTATAACAAAGTTAATTAGAAGAGAAGTGTTAATTATGGCGGCGAACAATCTCACTGCACTCAGTGCACTGCGTACGCTTAATTATTTAGTTTTGTGTTTCGTGGTCTAAAGGTGAAATATATATATATATATTTATATTTGTCGAGAGTGTTTTAAAGTTTTTTTGAAAATTGGGTGTAATTTTTTTTTGTGTTTTTCCTTTCATTTTCCTAAGCGAAGTATTTTAGACCACACACCACCATGAATTTTTCGATAAATAGTTCGGAATCGAGTACGGCAATGTGAGCAGCTCGACCAATTAACGTATTTGCGCTGCTAGGCAAAGCGTGATGTATATCGTAGCGAACGAAATGTACATCAGGGCGTTTAATTATAGGTTGAAGTAAGTTGCTGACCATTTCCCGGTAACAGTTTCCTGTTGTTTTTTGTTTATAGAAATATTTCAATTGGCCATTTGTCTAATCAGCGCCACTAGCGGATGGTCTGAGAACTACTCCCATAGAGACTAGGTATATTTAAGAGGGTTTACAGAATCATAGCCAGGTGGCTCGAACGCCGCGCCATCTGACGGAAATTCTGCAAACCCGCTTAAATATACCTAGACTCTATGGGAGTAGTTTTCAGACCATCCGCTAGTGGCGCTGATTAGACATATGGCCAATTGGTACGGTAGCCCAAAGAGATGTAGTAATGAAACCTGGAATGTCCCCCCTCCCCCCCCCCCAAAAAAATAGGCCTAAATTCTAAAACAATTTACCTTGTGAGGAGTTATCTTTAACTGCGGCTTTACATAGCTCGATTCTAGCAGAGTGGATGGGAACGTATCTATCTTGAGACGAACCGAACAATAGCACGTTGCGAAAAAACTCTAAACCTAAACAAACCAAGTATTATACCTACCTTAATAACAAATTTCCCTAAAAAAGGAACCATTACTTCGATCGAAATGTACCTGGTTTTTTGCTAAGCTTATACAAAAATGTGTTTTTAGGATCGAGTGAATCCTTCATCGCTAATTGCAAGAGAGAGCCACTTTTCTTCCATTTTTGCATAAACCACATGCCTAAGAGATTAAAAGGCACACTTCTTAGGCATGAAAGGTTGAGAATAAGCTATAACCTTTCATCGTACCCATGTTAACTAGTCCGCTATTATTGTATAGAGTGCCCAGATGAGGTCCCGAAAGAGACATGAAGGTATGGAGAAGTCCTAAAAATGGTTTCATCTCCGGACGAGCCAGAGCTGAACGAATGATAATGTTTCCCAGCGAATGACCGATAAAGCTGAGAAACACGGTTACTTACCAGTTCTTCACCTCACCTCACCTACCTAATCCCGCAACCGTATAATTACCTAATTCTAGATGGATTTAACCCATATACTTCTACGTGGTAAGTTATTTCAGAGACTAAGCGATCCGTCATCGTTTCAAAGTCGTCAAACGTTTCGCCTTGATTCCTTTCACTCATTAGAAACTCAAAGTTAGCGGTGGGTAGACCGAGTTCTAGATACGTTCTGACTAAACGTAAGTCCGCACTGTTGCCTATCAACAGATTCGCGCGCAATTATAAAAGTTTCTTAAGAGTTTAGATAAAGGCTTTATAATTACCATCCAGTCCATGCACGCAAACAATGAGATGCAGCCCTTCCGGACTAAAGGCACGAAGGTCGTTATCACATTGGAAATAGGGAACCACAGATGCGAGGGTAGGGAAATCACTGAAATAGTTAGAGTTTGTTCAATTAAAGCGTTCAAGTCCAAATGGGCGTATCTTTAGGTTAAAGAGACGTACCTATACCATAACCAAGGATAGCCCAGCTGTTGGCGAAATTCTTCCTTTGCTTTGACAAAACTAATCATTTCGGCACCAATAGCGGATATCCTTCGGAGGCTGGGCGAGTTCTCGTCCAACGTATTATCCCAGAGAGAGGTAGTAGCTAAGCTTTGGCTCCTCTGATGGTGATCACAGTTTGACACGGAAGATGAGTTACTTTTGTAATGTTCAGGAGGGCTTCCGTTGCAATAAGCCGGTCTGTAATAATCATCCGGATCTGAAGTAGACACGTCGGTCAGCATCTCTAATATGGTACATTTTCTTTCAAAATACGACATTCTTCGAACGTGTTTAGACTTCTTTGGTCTCTCAACACTTTGGGACCTTGGCTTATCAAAACTAAGTACAAAAGGTAAAGGAATTATGGCTTAAATTACAAGTAAAAGTAATCTCGAATGACTTACTCCGCTCTAACTCTATCAATTTCGCATTGCGAAAGCATAGATTTAGGTGGAGGAATTATTGTATTATCTTTAACGGGTTGATGTCTTATCACATCTGCTGGAAAGATATTAATCTCTTCTGGCTTTGGTTTAGCTTCTTCAGCGATTTCTACAACGGATGGTTCTTTCTCCTTCTCATCTTTCTCTATATCAGCGGCGGCGGCTTTAGACGCGTCTTCGGAAAACTCGGGCGGAGGTTTAGGGAAAAACATTGTCCCTTGACACTCTTCAAACTTTTCCACACCAGGTTCCGAAGTTGATGATGGACTTCTGGATGTCGATTTTGGTTTAGGACTGGGCAGTGGTGATTTTCTCGGGGGCGGAGGTACCGCCTTCATTTCTTGAGAATCCGATTTGGGCAAAGAAGTTGGTGGTTGCGTTTTAGGTTTCTCGGGCGCAGAGTTCCTCTTAGGTTCGTCCCTAAACTGTTGAGGTGGTGAAGGCGGGCATATTTCCTCATATATATGACTCGGTTCGGCAATTTGAGCAGCAACCGGCGGGTTTCTGGTTTTGTTCAAAAACTGGACTTTATGGTTAACATCCGCTCTTCCTAGCGAACTAGACCTCAACTTCTTGGACCCTTTCTTATTGGCGCCAGCGTTGTTTTTACCATTACCTTCCGCCTGGTTTTTGTTGCTAAGTTTGTCTCGCAAAATGGCCAGAGAAGAAGTACTACCACCGTGAATGCCGGGACAAGGCTGTAGCATAAATTCCGAACAAGCCCTAGCAATCTGCCTCTCAAAAGCTTGGTTAACATTGACATTGGACGAATCTAGTTGCCCGTTGCACGCGTAACCTAACTCGGAACTCAAAAACCGAGATCTAGGAGGTGGTGGAGGGGGTGGAATTGTAGAAGAAAGATCGGGCATGGATTCGCTGCTTTGTAAAGACGATTGCCGGTCTCCTATGTAGCTAAGAGTTCCCACGACAGAAAGGGTGCTTAAAGAATGCCTCATGCCAACTTCAAAGAGAGGCTGGACTTTGCAAAGTCTCTCGTGGCAAGAAGCTGATATTTTGGTATTTTCAATTTTTTTAAATCCTAATAGGACAACGCTGTTGCCATTTTGATGGTGGTGGTGGTGATGATGTCTGGCGTATTGGCAACTACTTCCTTTCCTGAACTGTTTCAGGAAATTGGCCGTTCTGGCTCTAATCTTTATCTTGGACCTTAAGGCCATTTTGCCATGCCTTTTGGAAGACGGCGTCACGCTATATTCTTCCCTTTCGTAATCAATATCGAATTTTAAGGAGTTAAGAAACTTCTCCCTGAGCGAAGTTTTGTTCATCCCGGTTCCCGAACCGCATTGTTGTTGAAAGGAATAGACGTTGCTCGTAGACGAGGAGGTGAATGGGGTTTTGGAAACGGGAGAGAAAACTGGAGAATCGTCGCTCAAAGAGACGATGGAAGGACTTCGGACCTTTCGCGCTTCCTCCGATTTGTTGTTGGCTCTCAATTCTGCACTACTCTGAGACTCGCTTCGTGCTCGAGAAGACCTAGAAGAATCCTTGGAGGATTTTGATTCCTCGAGCATAAAACCAACGTCGCACAGACTGACTGTAGAGTCTGAACAGAGGAAATAGAATACACTATCAAACACCCGTCTCTCCTAGAACCGTTACCAGGGTTCGTACGAAATTTTTCAATTGAAAATCCCTGACTTTTCCAGGTTATCCCTGACCAAATGTTGCCTATATCCCTGACCATTTTAACGTGTTTACCAGAGCCAACTTCATCACACCTGGCTCATATTTAGCATTGCATGAAGAATGGTTTGATATGTCAAACAAAATCCCTGACATATCCCTGACTTTTTAGGGAAATGTTTTAAATCCCTGACTTATTCCCCTATTTTCCATATCCCTGACTTATCCAGGTTATCCAGGATATCCAGGTTCCGTACAAACCCTGGTTACAACTTGAACTAACATCCCTACTGAACCAAAACTACAGACAATAATTTAAAATGATACTAACGAGAGCTCCGACTAAGAGACGCGCGTCTGGCAGTTTCTTGATAATGTTCCTCGTAAATTATGGGTAAAGTATTGCAATCGCCATCTAAGTCTAAGGACTCTACTTCCAAGGGCGGCAGTGAGTTTAGGTAATTGGAACGTCTTAGCTCCTCAGTGACATCTTGATAAATCATCATTCCAGTCTCGCAGGGATGAGTGGCTGATTCTCTGGGCCTTTCAATCAAGAAAAAGGCCTCCGAGAACCTCTTAACCCTCTGATGGTGATGTTGTTTAGCCAGATGCTCGAGAACCTTCTCCCTCCCCAGCACAATTTCCAAAAACTGTTGCCAAAGAACGACCAACGCGCCGCAGAGCTGCGCGATATCGCTGTTAGCCGACACAAGCAACTCTTCTTCATCTTGGCAGCTATTTAAAATGCTTTTCAAAGTTGCGTTGTTATAGAAGGCAAGGGGATCTTTCGCGTTTAGAGAGCAAGTTGAGGACGACGGAGTGTTTGATGTTTTGTCAATAAGTTTCTGGCATTCTTTGGCCAATTCACTTAAGCCCTCCAAGTTATTTAAACACTCGGTGGAATCTTTAAGACATAGAAAATAAATTCAACCCTGACTGATACTCGCTCGCTTCGATATAACTTCTTTTTACCAATTTTTAATTGTTGCCAAGGTGGAAGAAGCTTCATGTATTCACTCAGCTTTCTTCTCAACCCGGCATGAGCCGCTAATAGCAAACTACAAAGTTCCCAATGAACTAAACGACCTCTATGAATTCGAGTACTTTGGGGAAGAGCTCGACCAATATGTTGGTTGCCAAAGAATAACATTTCTAAACTCGAAAAGTGGGCTTTTTTAGAAGACAAACGAGGGCTACTAGACGCGAACGGCGTTTTAGGAGCCTTCTGTAGACTAAAATAAAAAATGGATACCAGTTTGAGTTGGCGACATTGAATAACGACAACGCTGAAATATACCTAAGATATGGCTGGCAGAGTGCCAAAAGGGTGGAATGAATGGTGACAGTCACGACGGATAAATGAAAATAGTCAAACATAACCGGAAGATGATGATGGAGACCTCTAGAAGGGTCAAAATGAAGTTGCAAAACGCGAGTACTGACGCATTGGATTGAACTATGATGATCAGGGCTAATAATAATAAGTGTTTATTTAATCAATGTACTGTCTTCCGATAACAATGTTAACTTGACCTTTACCCAAAATGTTGGTCAGTGAACCACAATTCAAGGACCAACTGAATGCCAGCTTTGACTAACGAATCTCTCACCTACAAATTATAGGCAATTCACAATTTTGAGCTATCTTTGGCAGTTCAACTTCAAAAAACCAAAGTACCTTGTGTCCTTCTAAAAGAATGTGTGTTTTGAAAGAGATAATATCATCGAGAAAAACTTCTTCATTTTTGTACAATATTTGGAATGTTTTGCTGACAGCCGTTCCATTAACGACACAGGCGGGAAAAACTAAAGAGCAAGCTAGAGATGCAAATAAATTTAACTCTGGAGAAATATTAATAGTTAATACATTTCCAACTAAAGCTTACAGCTGTTTTTAGGCAGGCTAACTTCAACTTTTGCTGGGAGTTTAGGTGGAACTTTAAGCGATGCTCTCACTTGATAAAAGCTATTAAACGTTTTTCTATTAAATCTGTTTTAAATTAAATATCCTAAAAGATAGAGATAGAGATACTTACCCTCTTTGAAAGAGGTCCACGTTAAAAAACCGGTGAAGTTGCACCATAAACTCCAAAGTTGCTTGCAGGTCACCCATTTTGAGCACTCTTTTCTTCTAAGCTATGATTATTTAGGATTGAAATTCCTACCTAAAATGATCGAAGGGTACCTCACGTTAACCTTGCCACACATTCAAAGTAAGTGTTTTATCAAAACTGACATGCAATTAAGGCGGAAGAAGAAGCCAGGGATGTCAATTTATCTTTTGACTTTGGTTTATCGCGATTTCTATATTTATTATTTGAATATGATATATTAAGGCGATTTTTCTTACCTTAATCAACTCTCTATTCCACTTATAATCCCTTAAAAAAGTAGAAATAGGCCGGCACTCGCTATGGAACATTGCTTGAATTTTGACAGAAGACACCCGGGCCAAGACTTCATGGCCTAAGCCTAGGCACTTTGCAGCATAATATTTTGTACTTTCCTTTTCAAGTTTCTTCGAAGTTCTATAAGAAATTCGTGCATATTTTTCGTTGTAGTTCGCTTTTTTCAATAATTTCGAACGAAATTCGAATATTTTTGAATATATTTAGTTAAATTACCGTCATTATTTCGCTAAATTTGACTTTTGAGTTTTGAATGCTCTTTTTCACATCGCATTCGTATTGCGTCAAATATGACAGGCAGATGGTGCGCAGTGCGTGAGTCGTTAAAGGCGCGAAATTCAAAATTGAAAACCCACGTGGTTGACATCAGATACACCTGTTAATGTATAAAATTAGCTTTTAGGTTTTTTTAGGTACAGAAATGGTAAACTTTTCCACTAATTAGTTAACGAAATAACTTTCGATAAAAAAACTCCTAAATTTTTAATTTATTAATGCATATGTAAGACTAACTGAAGATGGAACTACTTGTTATCAAGGAAAATAGGTCTTCCCAAGGAGTGTTTCCATTACAAAACCAAGCCCGCGAAAGCGGCTTGTCAAGTGCAAATAAATTTAAGTTCTTATCTCATGTAAGCCCTCAAAACACCGCTCCAGTTTCAAATAAGCTATAAAATTCTGTCAAAAGCAAGGTCTCTTATCAAAACCGTTAGAACTTTCTCCTTCAACACAGGTACGCAAAGTGTATCAACAACGATCCATATTAGGAGTTCATAATTAGACCATATGCACTCAATACGTGCACATTTAAGTCCTAAATGACGCGTAGCCCGCCAAAATAATGAAATAAAACGCGCAAAATATTCGTAAAACACAAAGAGACTTCAGTTCAATGCGGGGCGAAGAAAAGAATACGAATATAGAGAACGCCAACGTTTACTCGCTTGACCACTCATAGTAGTCTGAAAGGAAGCCAGGTGTGCCATGGAACGGATCAATGAGAAGCGCGCAACGTCATCACGTGACTCTCAACGGTCCTATACTTCCAGCCAGTGGGCACGAAGTACCCCCCAAACATACTTGGCATTCTTTTGAGGTACGTTGGCTTCCCTCTCTGGAAGAGAGAGAGACTACGACCAGAAAAAGTTTGTTCCCTGGTAGGGTAGAGACTGGTGATGGAGGAGAACTAGAAGCCGAAAAATCCAACAAGATGGTCACTTGAGGACCTCCCGGCTAACTCCGAACAAAGTAAGTCCCTTAAAAATTAAATATTTAATCCCCTAATTGTATTAAAGTTTAGTTAAAGATGCAAAATTTTAGACATAAGAGTTAGATTGGTTAGTTTTTATCAAGGTGTGGAACCGCGGATTCAAAAATTATACTGGTATTAGCTTTGAAAACCTCATTTTTCGGCACCCCCCTGTCTCTCCCAATCCCTGGCTTCACATCACTGAACATGAGATGATAGCGTCCCTCGTATCTCCTTTAAAACCCCTTTAAATTTAAGGATGAACCGAAAATTAGGATGCAATCTAAAACTTTCAATTATTTACTCACTTTAACCACTAAAATATACTAAAATAAATCTTTTAATTAAATTATGGGCTGAACATGGTCTAATGCGAACGGGCGACTTTCCGAAACTTGATTCAAAGCTTCGTCCTCGACTAGGCGTCGTAAAGTCGGCCCCATTTTTGGTTCAATTTTTTTTTTTCTTTTAAATAAAGTTTTACAGCCAGCAGAATGAAATGTTTTTATGTTATTACCTTTTAACTTATTAAAACCCGCATGAAACCGCTTTAGGTTTTACACGTACCAATTTTGGTTAACATTACGATTCAATATATATGATCCCGTTTACCTTGTTATCGAACTTCAAATGAAAGTTTGAAAAATAAAAAAAAATCCTAGTTAGATTCTTAAGCCTAATTGATTTTTTTTATTTTCTAAAATTTCCAGTCTCAATATTTGAATCTTGAAAAAGACCAATAGGTAATTTTATTACATAACAGATTCGAGACGGTTGGTTAAAGAGATAAGAAAATTCAAAATACTAGTCAGACTTGTAATGATAAGGGTATTAGAAGTATTAGGCTTATCTCAAAAGTGATGTTGTATTGGGAACTACGAGATGAAGACTTAATTGAAAGTGTCATATTGTCCTGATTTCTGTCATATAATAGTAACTTTATATAATTTGTTACTTTATGTAACTTTATAACTTTTTCGCAGGCTTAGCTGACCCTAAAAACATTTCGGAACATTAAAAGTTTGACAAAGGTGCTAAATATAACACCCGGGTGTGAAAAAACAGTGTGTTTTGGATTAAAAAAAACCCTCTCATAATGCATCAACCAAGACGTCGTAAAAAACGGCCTAGTTACGGTGTCCGAACGGTAGAAATATCGCGTGGTAAAAACGGATTCGGTTTTACCATATCGGGTCAAGCCCCTTGCATTTTGAGTTGCATCGTAACGGGAAGTCCAGCGGAAAAGGCTGGTTTACGTCCAGGCGATTTCTTAATCGCGGTAAACGGTACGAATGTCTCCAAAGCCCTTCACGATGACGTGGTGCGCCTGATGGCAGCCACACCGGGTGTCCTCAAGCTTCAAATCGCTGAGAATTACTACTCAGACTCTTCGGACGAAGAGATAGTACCTACCACTAGGACAAAGCCTAAATATCCTCACAGGTTGAGGAATAGGCACCATCATCAGAATGGGAGTCGCGCGGAAAAGGTGGTTCGTGATTTACAAACGGGTGCCCTCTTCATCGACCATTTGCAAATTGCCACTCAACCGGATGGCTCTCAACGACCGTGTCTCGTGGTGAAACGTTCAGGTTTCGACGGTGCCTTCAGATTAAGTAGTCGGTCCAACAAGGCGCTATTGGATCTGATTCTGCAACAAAAGTTAAAGGAAGTCGGAATCAAACCGAGTTCCTCTCGCTCCTCGAACGATTTGGCAACCCCTTCTTATTCCAAGCAAAGACTAAGCGCCCACGGAAAACGACACTTCAAACCTCCCAAACGAATCCATAATCCGAATAACAACGTCAACAACGGAGCGTCAAGCGCCTCAACGGATAGTACGAGCCAAGGAAGTTCTTCGGCGCGTGTGTTTAGTTCCGTTTTCAGCGAACGCGAACTGAACAACATTCTATATCCGTCGATTTTCCAACACGACAATGTGGAGGAAGAACTGGATGATGAGACGCACGCAAGAGCGGTACTTCGTGCCGTGGTTGGATACTTGGGAACCATCGAAATGCCGAAAGAACCTCAATTACCCAGTTCGCGGTTACAAGCAATCCGCAATTGTATCAGGAGACTAAGAATTGAGAAGAAAATCCATACTTTGGTACTTCTTTCAGTATTCCCTGAAAGTGTGCTCTTGACCAATCCTCATGGACTGATGCTAGCCGAATTTCCCGCCGAGAAGATCACCTTTAGTGGCGTATACGCGGATGATAAGAAATTTTTCGGTTTAGTTACCAGTCACGGCGCTAGTAGCGACGAACTGAGTGAAGGGAGCCAAGAGGGACCCATTTCCATCAGCAGTTCCTGCCACGTTTTTCTCGTGGACCCCAAACTCCAACCTCATCATATGCATTTGAAAAGGGCAAAGGCTTTCCGAATTACTTGTACGCCTCACCCTTTAACCAATCGCTGTCGAGAGTTTCCCGAATCGGCCGACGTCATCTTACAAGCCATTGTTGGTCTATATCGTAACCGAATGGGCCTCAACGTAGACGCGTCAGCCATCGGTGGTTTAGTCGAGTTTAACGGTCACGTGGTTTCCCCGCAACCCAGCAATACCAGTAGTAACAGCAGCAACAGTGATAGCGGTATTGGCTTTCGAGATGAAGGTAAGTACATTATAAGGCTACCAGGGACAGACCCTAGAGATAATCCTATAATCCGTCTTCTCATCACAGGCAACACGAGTGACCGCGTATTCGTTGTTGACGTGGAAAACTACAACCGTTATCGAACCAACAGTCTGGACAGACAAAGTTTTTCAGTTCCTAGTTACAGCCTACTTGGAGGGGCTGGCGTACCCGTACCTGGAGTCAGTGGCGCTTACCGAACTTGTAACGCTATGGCTTCCCAACAACCGAATTTCAGAGAAGCCGAAGAAGAAGTTCCACCATTATCAGTAATTTGTTCGGCAACAAAATCTCTCGAAGAAGACTTAGACCAAGCTGTCCCTGAGGTGACTGAAGTTCCACCTTCCAGAGACTCGCCTAAGTCTTCCCCAGAATCGGGGAAAGGTCTATCAGCGTCTTCTTCAACAGACAGACTGACAGTACGCGTCATGCCTGACCCACCCGCAGAAAAATCTTCACCTCCACGAGTAGTTCCTTCAATTCCGGACATTATCAGTACCTCCACCGACCTTCAATCAAACTTGCGACCAGGTGTGACTCAGCGAACACCCGATTCCCCACCAAAACCGGAAAAATCCACGGGTGCCATACCAAAAAATCGGAGTAAGACCGCGACCCCTTCACCAGTTAAGGACTTGGACAGTCGGTTGAGTCCTAAAGTTTACGATTTGGAATTACCGCCTAGTACTTCCACGGCCGCGATTAAAACGGAACTTAACCCCAACGCGAAACGCGAGTCCCGAAATTTCGGCGAGACGTTTGAACGAAGGATTAAAACACCTGGAGGGTCAAGAAGTCTCGATGACCTTCATCTCCAGTCTGAGGAGTCCGAATTGGGCTCTTGCGAAGTGATTGTCTACAGGAGACATCACGGGGTCAATGGAAGAAGTCGGGACCCTAACCCCTACGCGTCAAAGGATGATTCTGATTCTCAGGTAAAGACATGTTTACTTTTTCATAATCTTAAGGCGTCATGGGGCTTGGTATTAATTATTAAAATGCTACAAGTTAATCTTAGTAATGGTTGCTCCAAAAAAAACCTCGGTAATTCGATAGAAATTGTCTATAAGGTTAAGGGGAATGTCCTCGACGGCATTGAAATATAAAATCCAGTGAATATTTTTTTCTTCTTCATCTTAAAAAACTTATTACTTAATCGTTAATCTTTTCCTGTCGAGTCGGGATTTTTTAAATCGTAGGTAGTGTTGAATCTTTACGATTTCTTTAAAATGGACTATTTCGGCAAGCTTTCCACGTAATGTACTAGATAAGTGTCCGAAATGTAGCGAGTTTATCAGTCAATACAAGAATTACAACCCTTATTCACGATAGCTTGAATTCAAGATTAAAATACACCATCAGTAAGTCTGAAGATAAAAAGTACTCGTACTGATGTCGCGAGGTTTTCTGAAGAAAAAAAAGGGGGGAGCGGGGGGTAGGTGTTAAGAAATTGATTAATTTTAAGAGGATTATTAACGATCGAGTTTAACAGAGTTTCAACGTTACTTTACACCAGTATCAAAGTTATATTAACGCCTGTACAACCTTTATCTCATGGTCCTACATTAGGACTATGACATTAGTTACGAAGCTTATAGTTGCCTATTGCCTACTACACTATCGAACTGAAACTTTTGATAGAATGTCAACTTTAAGGCGGTTAGGTTTAACTCCTAAAGTCTAAAGAATGTCCCAAGACTGCGGGGACTCTCAAGAAATTCTTTTTAAAAAAATGGGCCGGACTCTTGAATTGATGTTTTAGGCTATAGCTTAGCTTAGCAAACCAACAGAGAAATTTATGAAACATAGTTCCTCGGTGAAGGTATAATGTGTAGGGCGTATGCTCGGATAAATTCATATATTTGGCTCTCAAAAATTCGCGAGGAAAATATGGTTAGAGGCGAAAATATTTTCCATTCTGTATGTAAACGTTTTAAGATGGTTTAGTTTTAAACCTGCGAGTGGCCGATGCCATTGATAAATTTAAAAATATCAAGTAGACCTACAGCGTGAACAAAAATTGGCACAAAAATAGGTCTGCTTGACCTTGACATAGGGACGTATCCGGTATGTGGATCCAAAGACCTTATATGGGGGTTTAAAGCTACCCATCCATTAAAGCGCTCAAACACCAGACTCTATTGTTACCCCCGACATTTGAAAAGGTCTATTTGGCAAATTACCGACACGTCTTTATAATAGACCATTTCGATATAACTAAGAGGGAAAGACAGGGGGGTAAAATTTTGCCTTCCATGTCGCTTTTTGGCACCTGCGCTGTAGTCATTTTGTATCATAAAATGCGCAGAGACGGATGGCAATGTATCAACCCTCTTGTCCCAATACTAAGAGTTGCCTATCCCCCTTTTTACATACAAAAGGTCTATCGTGAAGGATTTTGGGGACGGAATTGAAGAACTAGACCTAGACTCAAGAAATGAAGAGATATATCTTCAGATTTATCTACTTCTTTTCTTAGTACTAAGAAACCTAAAAGGGGGAGGGTTTCAAGGGGGTGAACGCGCACTTTTCTATGGTTTTCGCGGTGGGTCGCCATTAAGATGATCATGATAGCGTCATAGTTACCATCCGTGAAAGTAAAACCAATGAGGGGATAAGTTGGGAGAAGATATAATAGCCAGTTAATTGGAATCACGTGGAAACGAGCTTATCTTTCATTACGTTTAATTGCGCGAACAAAAGCTCTTTCCCCGAACGCCTCCCGCATACGATACCGTCAAGAGATTATGATTTATGTAATGTCCGTTTTTTTAACAGCCCATCTTTCCTAAACACTAAAATCTTAACTGGCGTTTTAAGCCTGATAATACACCGAGTATGAAGTTTAATGTCGTAGAGGTTTGCACACCAATTATGGTCGACTCTTAACTTGAAAGATTTAAAAGATGGTGAGAATTTTCTTTTTCAAACTAATTGCGGTATAATAATCATAATAAATAATGGTTAGGATAATGCATTGGTTAGCTATCTTCGAATCGCATATAGATTTCCTATGGAAAATTGTAAATTTTGATGCCTTTGTAAGTAGTTCCAATTTACAAGCTTCAAAATAAGGTGTTTTTTTTTTTTTTTTCAAACTGGTCTTGCAGACTAGGGACCCCTAATGTATGCAATACTTAAACTAGTCCCAAGGACCAGTTCCCCTTAGATTATGAATATAAGTTGGAATTTTTAAAGTAGTCCTTGGGAGCAGTGAGGCTCGAGGTTTGAATTAAAAAAGTGGTCCAATGAATTAACCAACTGGTTTTGGACCTTGGCTTATTTCAAAGCCTGGGACATCTAAAGTTGGTCAAATTGGCCAGGTCAATTTGGGGATATATATGGATGTACAAAAAGACTAAAGAAAAAATACGTTACGCTTATGTGTCTCTAGACGAATTCGTGTTAAGAACCCTTAGGCCGAGGGATTATCCACTAGGTGTAACATTCATCCACCTGATTTCAGTTTTAAGAAACTTCATTTGAATTTACTGGCACTTCAAAAGACCTCAACTGACGAACAAAATTCTATAAGGTTGGGTTAGCCCTCACCTTAGCCATGCTAAGCTATCCATTTCTCAAGCCCATAAAATACTATAGCAAATTCCTTAAAAACTTAAATCCCCTAAAATATGCTAGGTGATACCATGAATTTTCGGGATTATTTTCAACATTAATCCTAATACGTTAAAATCCTTGATAAGTGAGATTCCCTTAAATCGCGTGAGGTCGGAGGACTTGTCACGGAAAAAAATTCCCCTGCACTTCCTTAAAAGGAATTTAACGTGATTGAATCCTCGGAATGATTAAAAATGTTGTTAAACCCAAAACTATATACAAAACACACCCGACGGTAATAAGAGATTTCCGGGACCGCGAGACAAAACTTTTGACAATAGATACGACATTTTTCTTTCGATGGTCACATATTTTCAAATTGAGATTGTATCAGCAAATAGCTGAATACTTTTACAATGCACGCACATGTGATAAACTGGATATCCTCCCTTGCTACCTTTTAAAGGAAAAGTTCTACTAACATAACACAATACCGAGAAGCGATATCTAGTTTATTAGGGAGAAGGTATAAGGTGCCTAAGTGTTCGCGCGCCATAGTCCCAGTCCCCCTTTCAAAATACAAGGGGGCGAACGTAAAAGGAAGCCGGGCTATTTCGTCTCTCCTCAGTCGGAAAATACGTAATTTTCGTCATTCGCGTCGCACTGACGTGAGTTTTCAAGAACCAATGAGATGCTAGTTGTAATTTAGAGGCGGGGATTATCTCCGGACCTACGTTTGGACTGGAGATAAAGCTGGAAATGTGGCGAATTTATACCTTCTCCCTAATAAACTAGATATCACTTCTTAGTACCTGACATTTTCCTTTAAGATTGAAAACATGTTTAGAAAACATTCGAGATTAACAGGGCTAGATAAACAGCGTGCGCTTAGACGATCGAAGGAACGTCGTGTAACGATTAAAATATACCCACGGGGTCAATTCCTTTAAAGGTGACGTGACGGGTGTTTTCGGGGGATTTTTTTCCCTCTTTGCGATTGTTGCAAACAATCCAAATCGGACACCGCCCAAGCGAGTCCTTGTCGTTGCTTTCAGGGTTGTTTTCAAATTAGGCCAAACCCGGCTTGTCTCAAAAAAAAAAAAATAAGTGACAAATACTTTTTGTTCTAGATAGATAGATAAATAAATGATGATGAAAGAACAAAAATGAAAGGATTTTTCTTTAAGAATTAAACGAACTTTCCCACGATGGAAAATTGAATGACATAATATTATATCACACCAGTTTGTTTATTATATACGGTTTTGTTTTTTGATTGCGTATTGTTCCTGTAATGTCATTGTTGACTAGGCCTAGCAATGGAATGAATGAAGGAAGCCTCGAGGTTTCTACGAAAAACAGGGGAAAAGCATGACTTATGGGAACAAAGTTAACGAACTTCCTTTGGAAGTCGCGGTATTATCATTACTTCCTTCGTTTTTTTAAGGGAACTGTTTTGGTTTTGATTGCAATTAAAGGATGCGGGCAATTTTGGACCTTCGTAACTCTACTTTAACCAAACTTCTAGACCAAATCCTTTAAGAGTTTCGTAGCTAATGTTGCCCTTTATCCAACGATATTAATTAAATATATTGGGATTATCTCAATTAGGGCTGTAGATAACCAAGTTAAAAATAATTATATTTTATATAACCGTTAGAAATTTATTTTAAAATATGGGCAATGTACAGTTTGTTCTATGGATAATTTTGAGTCGACAGTGTTCTATGATATTTTGCCCTTTAGGGCTGTAGATAATCATATTTTATATAAACTTGGGAAAGTTATTTTAAAAGATCTACAGTTGATTCTATAGAGGATTTTGAGTCGACATGACATTTTTCCGTAAACAAGTTATGTTTTGGAATATTTTACGCATGGCCCCTTAATTAAATTAGCATTGTCTGTTCAGTTTCATTCTTAAATATAAGGGGTCATCCGTAAAGCACTACAATCATAACTTGTAAACGGTGTCCCTTAGGTCAAAATGTCATAGAAGTTACATTTTCGACTTAAAATCGCCCATTCTATCCTACAACCATTTTTGAAGCACTATATATAGTTAGCTTTGCATCATTATAACTCTGGTTTAGAAACAATGCTATAGAAATCCCCGTGTGAGAGTGTGATAATTCAAATTCCCTAAACCAATCAGATCTTGAGGTAATCACCAGATTTAAAAATATAAAATTACTTTGAATTAACCGTAACGAAGCTTCCAACGGATTTCTTTGTTTGAATTCATTTAATTTATCTTTTAATGCCTGACACGGTTGGATAAACTCACTGACACTGAAATGGTGAGGGTGGAAGGGGGGGGGGAGACAGTATCGGGCGAGAAAAGAGAAAGTTAAACTTCCTGACAAAAATGGCAACGTTCGCTATCTTGTTTTTACCCCGCACAATAACTCCATACACATTAGGAATGCATGCACCAGACCTATAAGCGTAAAAGACTATACGCAGACCTTTACGGGGATATTGCGATTAAACACTAGCAAGGGGTGACGAAGGGAGTAAGTCCAGGACTGGTTGGGTTGCTGGCTTGGTGTATCGCGTTTCGGGGTTCCCTTTACACTCCTCCCCCCCAGCATATCCTCCCAATGTACACCGACTATACACTTTCCCAACTTCCTGCCTTTCTGTAATTTACCAAGCATAAAAAAAAAATAATATAAAGAAAAGGCAGAATTATTTGATTTTTTTTTTCATATAGAAACAATTTTTTGAAATTTTCAAGCCATTTCCTCCGAAGCTTAGTTACAAGACAAACGTATAACTTTCGTCGCGCGGGCGGTTTGTTGGTTCTCGCGTTTGGCGCCTTTTCTATAAAAGGATCCCCTGGATAATCTTAAGTTAAGTTTTTTGGGGCCCTCAATTCCCGCCTTTACAAGGAATATGGCGCGAAACCGCCTAACATCGGGTCAGGGATGGATTTAAAGAAAAAACGGATTTTCCCACGCTTTTTTGGGGTGAAATCTACACCATACCGGTTGTGTGTGTATGTATGTGTTTCTGGTGGTGATGCTTCTACTATAGAGCATCAATATGGTCAACTTTCCCGCGCATTTCCGGAAGCGAGACAAGGCTGTTATTGCCGCCACTTCCAACACATGTTTGCAGTTGTCATAGTGGGCTGAGAAAAACTTGAAAGTTTCTTGAAATATTGGACTAGATATATATAGAACCGTTCGAGGAGATCAACTCTAAGGTTTCTTTTCGTCTCCAGTCGCGTCAGTGATTTAGTTTAATAATTTTTTCCTTCGAAAATTCGATCCATGGACTAGAGTTCAACTGGACTAAGAAATACATGATTTATAGTTGTAAAATTGCGTGATTGTAAAAAGCCGGAATCATGGTTGTAGACGCGAAAATGAATTGGGTAAGCAAATATTTATTTCACCTAAAGGTCAATTTCTTTTCGCATTTTTGGCGCCACGATTTCGCGGATTAGCCCTCCAAGATTACGTAATCATTTCGAACTAGTACATTACCCGGGCCATAGTGATCAGCCCCTTGACATAAATCTACCTCAATAACACCAGCGAAGTTCAGTGGGTTCAATGGGAAATTGATTTTGAGTCGAAGATGTAACTTTCTATGACATTTTGGCGTCCAAGGTCTATCGTTAACAAGCTATGATTGGAGTATTTTATGGACAACCCCTTAAATTCAAGTGAGAAACTGAAAAACAATGCTAATTTAATGAAGGGGTCATCCATAAAACACACTTAACCATAATTTGTCAATGGTGGGACCTTATAGGTCAGAGTATCATAGAAGTTACATTTTCTACTCAAATTTGATTTCCCATTTAACTAAGGTACTCTTTTTGGAACAGCATGTATTATAGGAAATTCAATTTTTTCCACTTAATTATAACCTTCAAAAACTAAGAAAAAATTTTTCTTGTTTTCTGGGAAGATACCATAGATCCTGATCATGTATAATAATAATCATAATGATAGCGTATCTCTATCCATATATCCCAGCACTAAAAATTTAAAATTCCTCTTTAAAAGAGTTCCGGAATCACAAAGTTCAAAAGCTTAGTCAAGATAAAATATTCTCGATTACTTATGAAAACATTTTGGCATCAGTGTCTGTTCCGCGCGCATTCCGACCTTTTCCCCGTAGAAGGAGGAGAAGGTCATTTTGCATCAATAAACCAAGCAGAAACTCACTCCCAAAAAGGCCAATATATTCGAGAAGGCAGCAACCTATAGAAAGACGATGGGGATCCCGTCCGTATAAAGGCGGCGGCAGTATTCATTTATTGTAAGACAATATTAAAGGAAAAATACAACCATGATGGTTTTCTATTTACGTTCGAAGTTGATGGTAGAGACTTACAGCTCGAGCTAGTTCGAGAACGACAAGCGAGAATTGAATGGCTACACTCGGTTAATTTTGAAGTCCATCTAGGTCCTAATTAGTCTGTGCTAACCTTTGGCTGCGCCTCACCAGGCGTCGCTTTACCTCGAATCTATGACCTACGTCACTTCATGACAAGCTCCAGTTTGTAACCAGTGACAAACTTATGGTGAACATATCTTATGAACTTATGCTAGAGTGGAAGCTAAAGTGAGGTCAGAATTGTAACAGGTCAGGGAAAACCTGAATTTCAAAATAGGCCAGAAAAAGGTCAGGGAAGAGTCTGGAAATTTTAAAAGAATTTCAACAAAGTGGCTAAAATATCTTTGGGTCAACCATCGCAGCTGGGTGACGTTTTAAAAGCCGTTTTATAGCGAGATCACGTTTGACCAGACACCAAAATCGGTTAGCTCACTCGGCAATGTTTTAAAATAAATATTCAAAACTGTCCTTTAAACACAATTGTTTACATATAATTAGAATAATGACAATTGGGCTGCTTAAAAACATCATGGAAAATCGTAACAAAAACGTCAGGGAAAACCTGGAAAAGTCAGGGAATTTGAATCTTTAAATTTGCTTGACGTAATACTGCCAAATCCCTACATACTCTTAAAAAATCGAATTAAAACCCAAATAATTTTGTGGAAACTTTCCTTTAAGCTTGCTTTATGGGGGCAAAAAGGACCCATTATATCACGCCAGGAAATTTATAGAGGGAGTCTAAGCTATGTAATAAGTAATCTCGGCAGAGATTCCAAGTACTTTAATAGTCTCACGCAAAGCATGCAGCATCCGCCCTGCAGTGAGACTGTCAAGGGTCAGAAAATCTCAAATTTCTGTTCCAGGGGGGAAGAATACTATTTGGCAATCGGAACACGAGCCACCGATTTAGGGTACCCAATCATCTTCCCATGCAGTTGACATTTTTTCTTTTTCGAGATGAATTATTAAATAATACAAAAAGGAAAGAAAATTAAAATCGTAAATAAGCTACTTTTAGGGGGATTTATAATTTGATTTGGTCAAAGAGAGGAATTTCTTACAGCTCATACCAGGAATAAATACATCTAAGAGGAATCATTGTGTATCCATACATTTCCTCAACGTATCTAGGCGGATTCTGTGCATGGGAGGAGCTAGACTAATCATTATCATAAGTTATGTTCCATAAGTTTGTCACTGGTTACAAACTGGAGCTTGTCATGAAGTGACGTAGGTTATAGATTCTCGCAAAGCAGCGACGCCTGGTGAGGCGCTGTCAAAGTCTTAGTACAGACTAAATAGGAAGATGGACCATGTAAAATTAACCGAGTGTAGGACTTCAATTCTCGCTCCGTCGTTCTCGAACTAGCTCGAACTGTAAGTCTCTAGCATTACGAAGTATATGTAGTGTCATACTTATAGAACTTATCTTAAAAACCTACGTCATTATATATGACGAATTTCACCTCGCGAATATTCTATCTCGCTGCCTGTTGCACCTTAAACGTGCGCCTGACCTCGTGTTGCTACCAACCAATGAAATCGCAGTTAGAAAAGGCGTTAGAATTATGACACGTGACTAACCCTACTGAAGCCCCGCCTGCATAGAAATTAACATGGGATATATTGGGGGAAAATCATTCCTATTAGAAGTATGTATTCCTTCTTTTACTTAAAGGTAAGGACCCTCTGGGGATGTGAGCTTTTACGTAGCGTTATGTGTTGTTTGGAAAAATTAGGGACGCGGATTAGGGGATGGATGATGCGATAATCTTTAATCTTTAGAGACTGCGGGATAGAGAGAGGAATGAGTGTATGTAGGCCTAGTAAAAAGAAAGAAGAACAAATTATGCCAATTTTTCAAAGAAACACAAAAAAGGTTCAACGTTGATCTTACAAAGTTAGTTGGTTGCATTATTCTTTAGCGAGCCTAGAAAATACCAACGAGTCCGTCTTGTGTTTTCTTTTCTTAATTTTGTAATATCAAGGGATGGTGAAATAAATAGGATCTATATTTATCTCCACCGTCTGTTTTCATTAGTAAAGCCAAGACATTATTGAGGTGACCACACAGTGAATTATTATTGGGTATAGATGTGAGAGACTGTACTTGTACAATATGCCACAGGTCAGGGAAAACATGGAAAAGCTAAGAAATTTAAGAATGGGTCAAAATTTGCCAAAATGGACAGGGAAAAGTCATGGAATTTCAAAATAGCCCAAAAAGGTCAGAGAAAAGTCATGAAATTAAATTTCAAAATGGGCCAAAAAGTCAGTAAATTTTAAGAATTTCAACAAAGTAAGGCAATTTGATTATAGTTGCTAAAATATCCGTGATTCAACCATTAATCTGGGTGACGTTTTAAGCACCGTTTTATCGAGACCACGTTTGACCAGACGCTGGCTTCTCAAAGTTTTACATTAAATATTCATAAAATGCGCGATTTAAACTAAATCCTTTACTTATATCACCCTTTCTTATAATTAGAACAATATCAAACACGAGGGAAAAACTACCCAAATTCACTTTGACCCTAACAAATCTACAAAAAAAAATCTCAAAAATAACAGAAAACAGAATATCCCAAAGAAGAAGAAAAAAAAACTGTGTTTCAACATCACGTGGTATACCCATTAAAGAATTAATCATCAATTATCTCGGTGTTATCTTCCCTTTGGTATGGGGGGTGGTACCGGTTCTGTGGAATGTGATCTCGTCCCCCCTCTCTCTATCTCTCTCGGAAGAAGGTAGGGGGGTTGAAAACGAAGGTTGGGGCCCAGTCAGTCAGCGATCTTAAGAAAAAAAAAAGTTCTTCAACTTCTTTTTCGCACCATCTAAGTATCTACCTAAACCCAAGGAAGGGAGGGGGAAGGGAAATTGGGATTGGGATTGCGTTGGATAATATTATTTTGGAGAAATATGCCCCGTAGCTTATAAGACGGACGGTTGATTTCTTTTTTTCTATATATATAAATACTCGAATCAACTCGGCGCTTAAAGCCAAGGAAATATACATCAGAACTTTTCCAATCTAAATTATTTATGGAATGAATTGATTACATCCTTTTTATCGTCATATTAAGTTTTTCTCACACTTTTTTTTCTTCAAAACTCTCAATTAAGAGAACTTTGAAGAGACTCAAATTTTTTCAAACTGATTCTTGATTATATCATGTCATTTAATCAATCCAGTTTTGTCTTTCACCTAATTTTCCCAGAATTTGTACGAATGAAAATAGTATTTGCATAAGTTTATAGGATATGTTCTATAAGTGTGTCGCCGCTGGCTACAAACTGGAGCTTGTCATGAAGTGAATGAGGTCATAGATTCGAGGTAAAGCGACGTCGCTTGGTGAGGCGCTGTCAAAGGTTTAGTACAGACTAAATAGGACCTATGGAAGTCCTGCAAAATTAACCGAGTGTAGGACTTCAAATCTCGCTTCCGTCGTTCTCGAACTAGCTCGAGCTATAAATCTCTAGCATTACGAAGTATAGGAAGTGTCATACTTATGGAACATATCTTATAAACTTATGGTATTAGGTTCAATTTCTGAGTTTTAAAAACGTAAAAACCAGATTTAATTTTTGTCACACTCTGTCTTTCAAATTCAAATGAAAGTTGTTGATTCTATGGTTAATTTATAAGAAAGAAGAAAATAGTTTTAGGTTTTTATGCAAATTTTTAGACTGCTTAATGTTTAGAACTTTAGAGCGTTAAATCCAGGTTAAGAGCAAAAGTTTTACGAGTTAATAGTTGTTTTATTCCCCCCCCCCCAAGGTTTTTCAAGGATTAATTTTACACGCTTAATTTAACACGTTAGTCTCCTCCTCTATATCATCTAATTGGTGTTGTCGTATTATCCAATTAAAAATAAAGAAAAAATTCGAGGGAATTTGGTTATAACAGACGCTAAAGTATGTAGGGAAAAAATAGAGGGTTTAAGACTCAACTGAAAAAAAATAATTAAAATTTAGTATCTCCAGACGGATTCGTCCAACAGGGGTACTTTCAGCCAGTACTTCACAGGAAAACCTAACGCGTAACTAAATTGCTTGTATCTCCTTTAATATTGTAAATAGAAACATGGTTCCAATTGATACAAAGGCTCCCTCGATTAAAAAAGAAAGAAACTTGCTTTTAGTATCCCTTTAACTGTGACACACGACGCATGAAAATATTGTATTGTCAAGAAGCGATATCTAGTTTACTAGGGAGAAGGTATAAGATGCCTAAGTATTCGCGCGCCATAGTCCCAGTCCCCCTTTCAAAATACAGGGGGGGACGTAAAAGGAGGCCGGGCTATTTCGCAGTCTCTCCTCAGTCGGAAAATACAGAGTAATTTTCGTCATTCGCGTCGCGCTGACGTGAGTTTTCAAGAACCAATGAGATGCTGGCTGTAATTTAGAGGCGGCAGGGATTAACTCCGGACCTACGTTTGTTTTGGACTGGAGATAAAGCTGGAAATGTGGCGTATTTATACCTTCTAGTAAACTAGATATCGCTTCTTGATATGTATTGTCATGCGCAAAAACTATACGCAAAGTTTCAAGTTGATCTCTATACCTTCGCATTTATTTTCTATACAGTCAAGGTAAAAATTAAAAATAAAATAATTGAGACGGGCTGAATTTAATTCCGAGTATAATTTAACCGAGAGAGAGATAGAAGGCATTAAAAGAAGTACTGGGTATTAAAGAAATCTATCCACATTCCTGAGTAATTTTCGGACAGAGATCCCAAGATCATAGTTTCGGGGCCACCCCCTCTTTCTCTAAGACGATAGCCGAGGGCCAAAAAAAAATATAATCGGAGGTACAAAAGGTACAAATTGTACATAATATTTCACCGAACCAATTATACGTTGAATTTTCTCAACTTTACATATTATATCCCTAAAAAAGAAATATTATACACTTGGCTCGGACCCGGACCATACCCAAAAATAAGGCGGATCGTGGATAAAGAAGAAGAAAAAAAACTCGAAAAAAAAAATCGTGACTCTAGACTAGCAGCACCATGAGCACCAAGATGAAAGAGCTTATGTCTTGTGTAAAACGTTTTTCTTCAGAAATAAATTTCTTCTTAAAACCTCCCACACAAGAATCGAGATTGCGTTATTACGCGACTCCCATTTATAGGCGAAACCCAAGTTTGCAACGAATTTTTAAGTTATTGTACAGTGTGGAACGGATCGGACTATCAACAACTATTTCATAAATAGCGATAATTGTCAACGGAATACATACGACTAATAGGAATAATAGTGTGCCCTCGTATCTCCCATAGTAATATCTACGAGGTTTTTTTGGGCCGGGCTTGAGAACTCTCCCTCACGCCTCATAATTCTGACGTCTTTCTAATATATACTTTTTAAAAAGTCCATCAATAATTAACGAGCGTGTTTATTGGGCCATTTTGATTCGAAAATGTTCTATTGTACCTTGCGCACACCCCTACCCTTCGGTAGACGAGTGTTAAGCGCAGGCCGCGTTGAGCTATTGTATTTTATTAAGACAGAGATGACATCCTCGACGTTTCCGTACCGTACGACCCTACCGAAACGCTAAAGGATGCTGGGAGGACTTCGTTGCTGTTTCGTAGATGGAGGTACAAACTGGCAACGTTATAGATACGGAGGTTTCGACTCCATCCCTATCTCCTCCAAGAAACAAGCGTTGAAATGATCTTGTCCACGCTGTACATCATTTTAAAGAATTAACCACCGGTATCTCTATGGCTTTACAGTTAGTGAAAACTCAAGATGGGATAGGCAAGCTCACGATAATCGAGGGATGGTTTTAAAAAAAAATCGTTAACTTTTCAAGGATCTCTAAACGGGCAAAAATTATATATATCCTATACACCATAATTTTTTTTTTCGCGGCGATTTTTCATTTTCTGATTTCTTTCTTTAGAAGTTCTATAAGTGTTGCAAATTGTTTTTGAGCGTTGGGACTTTTCAAGTTTCAATGCTTATAACGTTTTATAGAGAAAACCAGACGAAGAAAGAAAGAAATAATTTATTAAGATCCTATTTCGGTACGGGCCTCGTTCGCTCGCTAGCTCTCGTATTGCTGATAAAGAACCAGTTTACCCCGTTTAATATTCGACAAGAGATTTTTCTATTTTTTTTTTTTAATATTATTATTTTAAAACTAAAAGGATTTATCTATAAGAGACTAAGTGCTTTGAAAGAGAGATGAAATGTTTATGCAAAGCAGCTAACGTTTTAATGGATCAACTCGAACCGAAGATTGTTATAATAACTTTGGTTTCAAATTCGAGGTTCAATATACAGGGTGTTTCTGATAAGTCTGCCATAAAGTAAAGGGTGTCATCTTAGGGTCAAACTGAGTGAAAGTCTAAGAAAAGAACTTGGGGTTTGGGATCTACAACATTTAATTATGGAGTTATGGGCTCTTAACATAAATTGGCCCCTAAAACAAGAAAATAGTCACAGCATGTGGAGTAGTTCATAAGACACGTTCCATAAGTTTGTCACTTGTTTGCGAGAGCTTGTCATGAAGTGAGGGTGGTCATAGATTCGAGGTAAAGCGACGCCTGGTGAGGTGCCGTCAAAGTTTTAGGACAGACTAAATAGGAAGATGGAAGTCCTACAAAACCGAGTGTAGTCAATTCTCGCTTGTCGTTCTCGAACTAGCTCTCACTAAGACCAAGAAGTGATATCTAGTTTATTAGGGAGAAGGTATAAGATGCCTAAGTATTCGCGCGCCATAGTCCCAGTCTCCCTTTCAAAATGCAAGGAGGGACGTAAAAGGAGGCCGAGCTATTTCGCCTCTCCTCAGTCGGAAAATACTTAATTTTCGTCATTCGCGTCGCGATACGTGAGTTTGGACTGGAGATAAAGCTAGAAATGTGGCGAGTTTATATCTTCTCCCTAGCAAACTAGATATCACTTCTTGGTAAATCTCTAGCATTACGAAATATAGATAGTGTCATACTTATGGAACATGACTTATATATAAACGTATGCTTAATTTATCAGCGTACGCACACTTCTACTACATATTTAATCGTACACTTCTGCCATAGATAAAGGTTCAATAACGTTCTTTGATTGAAGACTATCGAAGGCTGATATGTCTTACTCCATATGCTGTGACAATTTCCTTTTTATTTTTTGGGGAAATCAATGTTTTGGAGCCCGCATCTCGTAACTAAAATGTTTCAGACCCTCATGTTCCTTGACAGTTTCCAATCAGTTTGACATAATGCACACACCCTTTAATTTATGGCAGACTTATCAGGAACACCCAGTGTTGTGTCTTTCATTATATTCTTCAAATTCTCATCAGGATTGTAATTAAAACCTATCTCACTTTTGTCCAATTTGACAATTTTTCTCGGGGTCGCAAGTTTTGCCTGATTGAAGGTTGGGATCTCTATAATTTGCCTTAACTAGTAATTAACTGTGGTGGTGGTTGCGATGCCATAATTATCCTAGAGCGAATGACACTTTTTTTCTACGTGACAAAGAACTCACCAGAAAGGGTAAGGGTTCAGCTGAACATTCCAAAATGGAAAGTTCTGGCAAAAAAAGGTAATGCGGTGTTGTAGTTACAATTCGGACGTCTATGTAGTTATGACCTTTTGATACCAGCCTTGAAACGTACCGGTTCAAAAAGTAGACTAACTTTTTAGTTTTAACAAATTTAAAACTATACTCGGTGTTTATGATATGTCTGGCATAAATTAAGGGGGATGTTATTTGGGTTATTTTGAGTGGAAAATGTAATTTCTATCTCCATTTTGCCACAAGGGACACCGTTTACGAGTTAAGATTGTCCATAGTATTTAACGGATGACCCCCTTAAATTTAATTAAGAAACTGAACAGACAATGATTTATAATTTAATTAAGGGGTCATCTCTAAAAAAATCTTAACTCGAAAACAGTGTCCCTTGTGGCAAAATGGAGATAGAAGTTACATTTTCGACTCGAAATCGATTTCCAAAAGAACATCCCCCTTAATTTATGGCAGACTTAATCAGAAACAACCTGTAAAGCCTCTCGTTCAGTCGTACCCAAAAGGAAGGAGATATATACTCCGAATGAGACTGTTGTTTCATGTAGGAATTAAGTACATTTGGTTGAAAGCTACAGTATTATCTTTGGATGGCGTACATACAACATAAGTTTATAAGATATTTCCCATAAGTATGACACTTCCTATACTTCGTAATGCTAGAGACTTAGTGAGATCTAGTTCGAGAACGACAAGCGAGAATTGAAGTCCTACACTCGGTGGTTAATTTTTCAGGACTTCCATCTAGTCCTATTTAGTCTGTACTAAGCCTTTGACAGTGCCTCACCAGGCGTCCCTTTACAAGAATCTATCACCTACCTCATTCACTTTATGACAAGCTCTCAGTAGCCAATGACGAACTTATGGAACATATCTTATAAACTTATGATACAAGTTTTATAAAGAAAAAAATCTCTACGGCGACTGCCTGCCACATTTTAATTGAATACAATTTTTCAACCAACTAAACCCAATTAAATCCTCTGGCGTTGTGTTGAAACCAGTGTTCCCCTCTTCTTCCTTTTACATCTGTGATAATACTACTGTATCTTTCCCAATCTAAAAAGCACAGACAGTCACTTCTGGATGGATGTACGGGAAACGTCGTTAAAAGTCCCGTATCCCGTACAGTGTTTTATAAAAATATTATTTTAATCCACCCAATTACGGAATTTTTCTTAATTAAAAATATAATTCGGTCTTCCCCTATAGCATACCAATTTAGCAAAATACGCAAAAATCAATCGACGTTACCTTGATTCTCACGCGATAATAAAGAAAAGATTATTATTTCAACGAAGTTCGGTTTCTAGGTTTCGGCCAACGAACTCTTTTTTCAAGGATTATTGAAAATAAATTTAAGTTGTTTTTGAATTTATTTCTTTTTTTAAACTAGCTTAAGGATTAAGAGAAAATCTTAAGTCTTGGGATTTTAAAGATTAAGCGGAAAATTTGTAGCTTAAAAATTTTCTAGGGGCCGCAGGTGTTATTTATAAACGCGGGGATAAAACTTCCCGCTAAATTTTCAGTGTCTTTAATTGGGTCTCCCTTTTTGTTTCTTTTTTCGTAAACGCAGGTGGAATACAGCTTTGAGGCGACTCGCAAATGGGCCAGAACTTCGTCTTTGAGACGACACCTTCGTAGGAAAAGGAGTATTCATAGATCGCCACACGACGTAAGTTAAATTCTGTATTTTATGTATGATACTTTGATGAATCTATACGCGAAACTGTGTGGTAACGCGCTCAAAGATCGGTGGTGAGGACCTTCGCGAATTTTTCAGACAAATTGTCCGTCTGGTTAGTTTTTAAGTTATGATAAGGCTATGCGGTAACGTGATGAGACATTAATGAACTTCACCGCGGGTGTTTGAAAAGAGTTGAACTTTTGAGATACGTACAAAGAACAGTTACGCAATCTACAGCAAAGCCACAACCGTACGCAAATAACAATGAATTAAAACATGCCAATTACCTTTTATTCGGGGTTATAGGCAGGAACCATGTCTGACGGTGAGATTGCCAATGGTAGCATTGGCGTATCGTCGTGCAGTAGCCTATTAGGTCTCGACCACGTCAGTGACACTACCAGTTCTGGTAACTTGGGAATCATGACCGAAACCAACGATTATCGTGGCTCCGAACGGGCCGTCGATGTTGGTAGGGTGGGAAGTTGGGCGGCCGGTTTCAACCATTTACTACAAGACCCAGCTGGTCTACATACTTTTTCGGTAAGTGGCTTAATGATTAATCCAATCTTGAAGTTAAGAATCTGACCAGATTCATTTAATGTTTTCTTTCGGTTTAGGAATTTCTTAAGAAAGAGTTTAGCCAAGAAAATATCTTATTTTGGATCGCGTGTGAACGTTACCGCAAATTAAGAAACGTGGAAGAACTGAATAATATTGCGCGAGAATTGTACGTTAAACACTTGAGTGTCGGTGCCTTGGAACCGGTAAATGTTGACAGTCACGCTCGACAAGTAGCTCAAGAAGGTCTTCAGAAACCAACTCCTGAAATCTTCATACCAGCTCAGAAACAAGTAAATATTTCAACAGCAATCGTCAAGAGTATGGCTAAGCATTTTCCTATCTTCGCAGATTTTCAACTTGATGAAATTCGACTGCTATCAACGTTTCCTCAAGTCCCAGCTCTTTAAGGAGTGTATGATGTTAGAGATGCAAGGAAGGCCACTGCCCTACAATGGTGAAGACGCTATCGTCATGTCATTAGGTAGAAACGATTCGGAAGCGAGTTCCGATGGTAAACCGTGTCTAAAAGGAGTTAACTCGGGTCCTCTGAGGAACAACAAGGACGATCAGGAAGAAAGGAAAAAGAAGTCTTTACTTCCTTGGGCGAGAAGTAAGACTCATTGCGATCACGAGTACCTTGAGGAAAATGCATCTAAAATCTTTAACTAATTTTAGACAAGTCAAATAAAGGGCAATCCGAACAGCAGAATGCCAAACTTAAACCGAACAACGAACGAAATTCAATCCTGAGACGTTCCAATAAGAAAAAGAAGAAAGAGTTGACCACAAAATCTCAAGCGACAACCAATGGAAACACTGCTGAAGATGCGGCATCCGATTTGACTGGCAGTCGATCCTCGTTGGCAAGCAGCGAACCGAGCAGCGGTGGTGTTGGACAAGGAATAACTCATTCAGCTTCGAGAGAGGTAGGCTAAAACAATGCTGGAATTGTTTGATGTATCATTAGCTAAACCTATAATTGACTCGCAGTCTCTAAACTCTGTGGATCTCTCTTCATTCCCTGGTCAGTGTGGTGGTCGTGACGGAGGTTGTCATCTGTGCAGGGTAATACTACCAGACAGGTCAACAACTGTGGTTAAAACTCAAACGGGTGAATCGATTGCCGTCATGTTGCAAAGGCTCTTGGAAAGAAGGAACTTAACATACACCGCCATCGATGCTTATGTAGCTGGATCGGAAAAGGTAAATCAAATCTTTGTTAGTGACTTTCTTCATAACGTTTCTAATCAGAAATTTATTTCCATGAACGATAGGCGATTGACCAAAATCTGGACGTGGCATCCTTAGGGTGCAAAGAAATTAGGGTTGAACAAAGGGTTTTGTTCCGGTTAGATCTACCCAAAGATAAGACTGTAGGAGTTAAGGCTAAGCCAGGAAGAGTTTGTGGTGATGCTTTGACACCAATTCTTCAGAAGTACGGGTTAAAAATGGACGATGTCTTCATGAGGGTGGTAAGGACCATTATTTTTATTTACAAAAACATTAAATAAACATGGATAATTCTGACGTCGAATCAATTTAATTTAGGCTGGAAGCAATCGGCCAGTAGTTTATAGTACGCCAGTTCATACGATTGACAATCAACGCATTATTGTGAAACTAAAGGAGGATTTCCGAGGTAATAAGACACAATGGAAATTTTGGAGTCATATGCTAATCGTTGTTGATTGGATTTACAGGATGGGATGATGATAACAATAACAATACCACAGCGGACCTTCATACACGACGTCAGTTATCAACTCCAGTTTCGGACGAAGTTACCAATCGAATCTTTGAGCTTTTACTGAAGGGCAAGTCTCAACATCAATTGGACGAATTGGGAATTGTTGACTTCGAAGAAGGTGGCAGGAAACGTTATGGTATTATCGATACGCGAACCAATTTGGGACGTCGCAATTCGGTTGGTGGTGACAAAGGAATTGGGAATGGAAAACCAGAGAAATCTAAAGCGAAACTACAGGAAATTGAACGCGAAAGAGCCAGGAAGTTGGCTGTGGGAGCAATGCCAGATATCAGTAGAATGTCTTTACTCGAAGCCTTATCTGTTCGAGCTCATTCGCCACCTACACAACAGTGTGTTCAGAACTTAGTCGCCGGAAAACCAAACAGAAAAGGTATATCTTGATTACATTTTGAGAAATAAATCCAAACTAACAATGATGAACCTTTTCATGTACTTAGATTTATTGGAAGTATGGAAAAGGGCGCAAAGCAGTCGACTAGACGATCAAAGAGGTACCGAAATTAACTCTGAGCTACCCGATTTCCTTAAAGTCAACAAGGAAAAACTAGCCGGCAAAGAAAACTGTCTGAAAAGTCCTGGAAAACGTTCTTCCGCGTTCAAAGGCAGCAAGGATAAATTGGACTTATCAACAAGAGGAAGTCTGATGAATCATTATGGAGACCAGGACATATCACCTCTTCGTTGCATAGATTCCAGTTTCATCACAGACGGAATCCTACCAACTGGTTTGCAAGCAGAAGAGTACTTCTCGACGACGCACATCTATCGCCCCAGTTTGGAACTGGCTAACAATATGGGATACAGACGCACTAACGAATCCAGTACCTTGTCAGACATGAGGCTCTCTCCTAGCGTAGGTTTGGGGGCTTACTCTGAGCTGCGCACACGTCCAGCGTCGTGCAATCCTGGACAGAATGGCAACGCGAAAAGAATTCCTCAACGTCCAGCATCGAATCCACTACCTCACTTAATGTACCCTCGACCGCCTCCCACGCGTCGTAGCCCCGAATTTTATCCATACGAACAATATTTCTGCAACAACCTTAGATCATCCGAGGGACTAGATAACTTGTTGATGAGTAGTATGGAAGGTTTAGACCTGGATTTCGATTTGGATGTAACTTTGAAGGCATCCCCTCCAACAACGAGCGACGATAGCTTTAGCCCCAACAAAATCCCCCATCCTACTGACTTAGATACAACGATTCAAGCTGAGGAAGCCAATTTCTCACCACCACCCGTTCTGAGACAGTTCGCGCCACCGCCTAATGGTAGAAGGTTTAAAACCGACCCTCCGCCTTTACCACCAAAGGTAAAAACCAGAGGACCACCTCCTAGACCACCGAGTAGGCAACAACTGAATGTGACGCCTTCATTTGGTCAGTCCACGAGTGACGACCATTATAACGCTAACATCGCTTACGCGGGAGTGGTACAAGATGTTTTTCGACGAAAATCGAAACAATTGGACAATGGTAACAGTAACAGAACTGATGACAAATTTAACATCAGTTTTGTTTAAACCCAAGTTTCTTTACAAAATTCGTATAATACTATGCCAATAAATTTACAGAATTGTTAAAATATAATGAAACAAGTTGAAAACGCAACTTTTTTCCCCCAAAGCTAGTCACTGAATCAACTGAAATATCTATTATTCCCCAATAATATTAATATAATACACGATAATTTTAAATATTTTCGCGTCAGACGAGGCTTTTTGGTGCCAGACACCGATATTGCGGATTTGTTTTTGTATTAGACAGAAGTGATAAGGTACTCTTCCTTCATCACCTTTGAATAAATTATCTGAAATATATTGAATATCCTCCGAATTCGTAAGGTAATATATAAAGTTTTGTTTTCCTATATCTATGTATCTGTGATGGTGTAGAAGACGCGCTACTATACATTTTCCGTTCTTCAATGCAAGTACAAGAAAAGGTATCCAATGGGACCAAATTAAACGCAATTACTTTAAACATTCCTTTTAAAAGTTAAAATTAATCCCGTGCCATAATCCTTCAATATTTTTCTTATTCTGAAGATATAAAAAATTCCTACGCGATCTATGGCAAATCGTTACTATATCCATAATGGTACTCATAAATACGCCGCCACGCTACTTTCTAATTATGTACATTTGTAAATACAAATACCTATAATAAAGCAAATGCGCTTCTATCTAATTCTTACGTTGTTGTTATTAGACCAATGCATTGCCAAAGGTGGCTACACGTACGCGTATAGGGGATGCTTAAACTCTCTAATGTACCTGAAAGTAAACCCAGATAAATACAAAATAAAATTATATTTATTTTATAATTGGTTTGGGAAACATGTGTGGTAGTTTACACTTGAAGTGTAAAGTAAGACTAGATGAAGATTGAGTGAGTAAAGATGGAAAGAGGATTTTAATTCACATATCGGTGGCATCTTCTTCTTCTTCTTCCTCTTCGTCGCTGAAGTAAGCGCTCTTTTTGAATTTCTTAACGGGAATCACCATCGAAGAAGTCGAACTAGTGTAATCACCAGTTGCCACTTTCAACCTGTATTCCTCTTCTTCAACTTTAGCTTGCTGAAATTTAATTGCCGCGCTTAAACTATCCAAATCTTCTTCTTCCTCTACATCCTCCACGTTATTATCATCGTCAGACTGTTCAATCTCCTCTTCATTATCTCGCTCTTGTAATTTACGTTTCTTCTTATCTTTCTTCTTTGGTTGTTCCCTTTCGCCTAACAAGTTCTTGGGACACTTGTAACTCAAATGTCCAAATTCTCCGCATTCGTAACATCGCGTTTTATCTAAATAATCTTTTCTCTTTATAAACTCTTTAGCTCGTCCGTTATCATTCGCAATATTGCATTTTAAAGTGCGCCCTAAGAATTCTTGATTGTTCAAAGCGTGAACGCAACGGTGCGCCGATTCGCGTTCCAAATATAGGACGAAGGCCACGCCTTTACTTTTGCGCGTCTCGCGATCTTTCACAATTGTCACCTTCACCACTTTACCATATTTTTCGAAAACTTTGTGCAGATCATTGTTTGTTAGCGAAAAAGGCAAATTGCTAACGTAAACCGTGCTCTTACTGGGGGCTAAACCTCCGCTCATTTTATATAAAAATAAATATACCCGGGGTTTCGAACTCTACTTATTGCGCGTTATTAAGGAACAATATATATATATACTAAAAATTACCAAACACAATATTGCATACTGTAGCACCAAAGTAGTAGGCTTACTTAAACTTTAACGTAGTAATCCTAACTTTTAACTCTAAATCTTAACAATAATTATACCGTGGTGTTTTTATTGCGATCCGAAATGACGTGTTGCCACTTTTCCGAATCCAAGGTGATTTGTTTTGACCTGAAGAATGGTTCTTCTTCCCGGTACCATTTAGTTGCGTCAAATTCAGGGAAGAAAAATTGAATTTCACGTCGCGCAGAATCGGGGGAATCTAAAAGAAAAATCGAACCCGCTATTATAGATAGTTGACGGACGAAATCAATGGATAAATACAAAATTATCAGCTTTATTTTAATTTTCTTTTTTTTTTTGAAACCACCACCCCACGTACCCGATCCGTGTGTCGCATTGCGAGTATCAGTCAACCCAAAACGTCCCCTCAATGAATTAGGCTCCTCAAATTGAGCCCTACAATTTGGTACCAAAAGAAAGAGTATCTCACAAACAACTCGAAAACTTAAAAAGTAAGGACCAGGCTACGTATTTTTCTATTTCATTTGAAAGACCATATAAGATGATGAATATTTTAAACTGAAACCAACAATACATCTATAACATTAAAGAAGATACGAGGAATTAAGAGTTATAACTTGGGGTTCTCTATGAAGCATATATGACGTAATATTGCGTGGTTTCTGTAATTGGTCTAAAGCGTAAGGTCCTTAAAAGAAAACGTAATTCCTCACATCGTCTTTAGTATTGTCAGGGATAGATTTAATTTTAGAAGTAGGAATGGAGAACGGTTAGTATTTACTTCAGTCCGACTCATGGCCCAGTATAGAGCTCCTCCCTCCAACACGTAACGAAAAGTTTAAATTATCTTATTGGCTCACTTAAACTAAGTTTTGATGACGTTGCTGACGGGGACAACAAAAAATACGCAATTCCTTTTTACCTCTGTCGCTATGACCCGCCTCTTCTTTCATACCCCCCCCCCGTCCCGTGGAAGGGAGTCCGGGACTATAACGCGCGCCCACATTACTCTGTTCTCCATTCCTAATTCTAAAATCAAATCTATCCCTGGTATTGTAAATGGATTCATTGATTTCTATTTGAAATATTCATTATTTTAAACGAATGAAAGGGCAACCTGGTTCTTTAATTTTTAGCTTTGATCGAAATCTAGTATTATAACCAGCTTAGAAATTTTTGGAAGCAAAACTAACTTAAAAACACGGGTAGGTCCCATTAGTTTGCGCCATTTTTGAATAGCATCTTCATGGGCCAAAATGTGAGCGGATATTTGACCACTGTAATATATTTTTTACAAAATAAATCCTTCAAATTTTGTTTATGTTAAGCCAAAATGAAATCAAAACCTGCCTGGACATAAATGTGACAAGACGGTTGAAGAAAAATTTATCTAAGTAAAGAAATAATTCGTAGTTGGTTCACATTTCATATGATAAAGCTATTTATATTGAGGAGGAGGGGGGGTCTTATCTCTCAATTACTTTTATGCTCTTGGTAAAAGCGTTCAGCTTCGGAAGCCGTCAAAAGTGTTTGTGTTGAACGAACAAAATAGAAATTATTATCCAATATAATTTTCCTGATTTCCTATTTATTTAAAGAACACAAATTTTTTGCGCTTTTCAAAATTCATATTTGGTTTTAAATATCTTAGAATAATAATCCCTGGACTAGAATTCCACATCACCGTGTTATAATCTAAGGACTAACTAGTTGTAAAATTTAGAACCAAGTCTACTCGAATTACAGAAACTTAATCCAGAGTTTATAAGAAACTAATCCCAAAAAAACGGGAACTATTCTTAAAGGGAAAGTCTAAGGAACAAAACATTATGCCTTAAAAGAACGGACTTTTTCTAAATATAAAAGGAAGAATATTTAAAAAATAAATGATCTCTTACTACAAAATAATTAAATAATTAGCGTTTAATTAGTCTTAAAAAACTATAACTACTGCGCCACCATTGGTTTAGTGGCGTCTGCTACCCAGAACCACTTACTCCTTACCTCTCACAGCTGTGAGAATTCAGCCAATCCCGTAAGGGTAAGAGGTTCGACTTAGCAGACGCCCCTAAACCAATGGCGGCGCAGTAGTCCTCATTTTTAAGACTAAGTAAATGCTAATTATTATGTAATAGGAGATAATTTTTTTTTAAATACTGTTCCTTTTATATTTAGAAAAAGGCCGTTCTTTTAAGGTTTAATGTTATGTTATCTGAACCTTTCCTTTAACCTTCAAAAGTAGGTGTGGTAATAAACTCTGGAAATTGTTTTTCAGGGTCTTCAAATAAAAGATAACTAGAGTACACTCACGCCGTTTATCATGGGCATTTTGCATGGAGCAATTTTATTGGAGTGAAAATGTAAGTTCCCTTAAACATGCATTATATTGCCACTAGGTCTCCTTAAATATTGCTCCATGGTAACAGTAGCTGATTGGAAACGGCATGAGATAGTGACCCTTCTCTTTGATAATTTGACTAACCATCTGCTACTCAAGGGATTAAAAGTTCAAGTATATGCACTTTTTTTACCTGAACTACATCGGGATTCCTACAAACATCAGGTTTGAGGATTGCTAGAGTAAGCTTTAAGGCAGAAGTCGAATTTTTTCCATTCATTTTTGGTCTGGCTAATTTATAAAACCTGCTACAAAATGTCTGAACTTATAGTGATATCTCAAATAAATGTCCTTGTAGTTTGAACCTCAATATATTCTAGACAGCCCAGTGATAGGCCCCAGATTTTATCTCCAAAAACATTTGTGGCAAATCTATTCCAATCAGAGACTTATGACGCTTTCGCTTCACGTTTCTAGCTAGTGACACCATTAAATTAGCCTTATTTAACAGTCTACATCTGACTTGACTGGCAGCTCAATAATTGTATCGTTATTCTAGAGAGTATAGTTCAAGTATTGAAAGAGGCCCCAAATTTCTCAAGATGCCTTTACTGCCTACAAGCCATATTATCTACAAGATAGAAGTCAAAGACATCCGTTTCCCAACTTCCTTAAATTCGGATGGCTCTGATGCAATGGTAATAACCAACTTACTAAAATTTAACTAATTGTACAACCAGCTACAATTATAACAACATATTTCTTCCAAATGCTTTAAAATAACAGAGTGACAGTACGTGGTTTACAAATTAGATGCCTACCTAAATCATCTAATAACTTTATAATAGCCAAGTTTAATCGCATTTCATAAATAACTCGCTTCATCACAAATTACAAAATCCAGTTCACCCAAATACAACCCCACACCCACTGTCCCACATTCCTATAACAAAGCCTTAGGAATTTGACCAAGGCTTAAAACAAATCGCTGTTCGCTGCGTTCGCAAAGCACAATTTTACATTTGCGACAAAAGCAGAACATTTTACTAAATTAAATCGTATTACTTACGTATTATCACGAGTAAATGTTCATGAAATCAGTTAATTAAATTGAAATTACGGAATACTACGACACAACCGCGTTCAGTAATAAAAGTCACCACTTCAAACGTTTAAAGTTCAATTCACTTCGTCGTCTGCTTATAACTAACCAACATGGCGGGAGAATTCGGTATGGGTTTTCTCGGTGGTAATATTTTAAACTCTAAATTGATAGAAAATTCGCTTCAAATAGATTTAGAGCAATTTAGAAAGTTAGTAAGAAGATATATAGATAGTCATCAATATCAATCGGCTCTATTTTGGGCCGATAAAATCGTGTCCTTCTCTAATCGGTCAACAGAGGATGTCTTTTGGTTTGCACAATGTCTTTTCCTCACCAAGCAATATCATCGCGCCGCAACATGCATCAGGGCCCAAAAATTATACCAAACCGACCTATCCTGCGCCTATTTATGTGCCAGAAGTCATTACGCTGGGAGAGAATTCAAAGAAGCCTTAGAAATATTAGATTCAATAGTTGATGATGAAAATAAAACTCCTAACGTGTCAAATTTAGTCCTGAACTTTAGCAATGAATCCGGTATGCTTAATACCGCACCCAGCGAACTTCAGAGCTCTTTATTGCTACTTAAAGGGCAAGTTCTGGAAGCCATGGATAACAGGGGATTAGCAGCTGATTGCTATAGAGAGGCTCTACAAAAAGATGCATTTTGTTACGAGGCATTTTACGCTCTAGTTCAACATCACATGTTGTCTAAAGAAGAGGAAGAAACTTTACTGAGTTCTCTGTCCATATCCAAGTCATATTCTAAAGAAGAAGCCGAACTGGTCAAGTTTTTATATGAAACGCAGTTAAAGAAGTACGATAAGCCATCCCAATTAATCATCCCACCTCAACTGTCTACCTTAAGAAGCAATATGGATGTAGCCACTTGCTTAGCTGAGAGACATTATTACAACTGCGACTATCAACAGTGCTTTCGCATCACCAGCGACGTCTTAAACAAGGATCCGTTTCATACTCAATGTTTGCCTGTCCATATTTCTTGTTTGGTGGAACTGAGAAAATCCAACGCTCTCTTCTACTTGGCCCACAAACTGGTTGATCTGTACCCTGAAAATGCCATTTCTTGGTTTGCCGTGGGTTGCTATTACCTTCTCATCAAGAAAACCGACGCCGCCAGACGCTACCTTAGTAAAGCTACAACATTAGATAGAGTGTTTGGACCTGGATGGCTTGTCTATGGACACTCATTTGCTGTTGAAAATGAGCATGATCAAGCGATGGCGGCTTATTTCAAAGCTTCTCAATTGATGAAAGGATGTCACCTACCATTACTATACATTGGACTAGAATATGGCCTGACAAACAACACCAAATTAGCGGAGAAATTTTTCAACCAAGCTTTGGCCATCGCGCCCGAAGACCCTTTCGTTTTACACGAATTAGGAATGGTCGCCTTCCAAAGTGAAGATTACGAATTAGCTGAAAAGAAGTTCTTGGCCGCTTTGGAGAGAGTTCAAAATAGGGGCGAAAGTGTTTTACCAGAGAAATGGGAACCGCTGCTCAATAACTTAGGTCACACCAGTCGAAAATTGAAAAAGTACCAAGAAGCTTTAGAATACCATCAACACGCCCTGGTTTTGTTACCCCAAAACGCTGCCACTTACTCCGCCATTGGTTACGTTCACGCTTTGATGGAACATTGGACTGAAGCGGTAGAATACTTTCACAAGGCATTGGGTTTCCAAAAGGACGATACCTTTTCAACAACCATGTTAGGCAATGCTATAGAACAACTAATGAACAATATGTCACCCTGCGATGTACCCAAGGAACTACCTTTATATACAAGTAGCGCCGCTGGTAGTACGTCGGAAAACAAAAACAGTGACAATACCGCGGCTTTGGAAACGATTAACGAAGGAGATTCATCTGTTTTTATGGATATGGAAACTGACACTAGCACTTAAAGACGACATTTAATAAATTAACAAACTCGCAATCAATTAATTTACTACCCCCCAAAAAATTGTAATAATAAATAATTCCATATTGTTAATTGAATCAAAAGTATGTTCAATAAAATTGTTGATTATTTTTCTTTAATTTGAATAAAATTCACATCACGCATATGTATTTTCATTATTAAACTTTAGCGTACGATTCTAGCCAACTTTGAAACATACTCCCCATTTCTTACAGCATACTGATCCCGATTATTCATGCGCGTACGTCATCATATACGCTGGACAAAAGCATAAGGGACATGGTTTCACCTTTACAATTGGACGTGGTACCGAGATTGGTACGGCGATGATAAGTTATAATTGCGGTAATTAGTTTCGGGCTAACGAAACTTTCTACAACCTTACTTTAGTGGTCGAGGCGATTAAAGCTCTTTCACCAATTTTAATGGGGAAAGACATCAACAAAATATTTGAAAATTTCAGCGAAGTCTATCGTGAATTGACCAGCGAGACTCAAATAAGATGGGTGGGTAATTAGCTAGTTAAATTAATTAACGAAAAAGGGGTTCACATCGATATTTTTCGATAAAGGTTGGCCCAGAGAAGGGTGTTATTCAAATGGCAACCGCGGCTTTACTTAACGCATTATGGGATATGTATGCCAAAAAGGAGAAGAAACCACTATGGAGACTTTTAGTCGAAATGGTACAATATAATTAAACTAATTAATTAAGAGGTTAAGTTCAATTTTAAATCTATTTTAGGAACCAGAAAAATTAGTGTCTATCATTGACTTTAGATATATGTAAGTATCGTCGTGTATTGTAGTCGAAATACTTTTTGATAGTTTCAGCGTATCTTGGGACAGGCAATACGTACATAATAGGGTACAACTGCCTTTGGTAATGGTCTAGAGTTAGATTGATAAAAGTGTTACTATACTATTGGTATACTTTTCCGTATTAATAATGAAATTTGTTTCAACTATAGTGAGGACGTTCTTACTAAAGAAGAAGCTCTTGGTATTAATATTAATTAAATCTGATTGGTTCTTAACTAATTTGGAGATATTTTACAGAAATCTTAAAGAAAAGAAGCGTAGGCAAGGAAGAAAGAGGTACTTTCAAACAGTACTAGTTACGTTGTTAGTTAATAGCACACGTTTACTTTTTAGAGAAAGAGATGTTGAAGAATGGATACCCTGCCTACACTACTCAAATTGGATGGCTGGGCTACGAAGACGAGAAACTAAGAAAAGTACGCGCTTATCAGCAATGTTTTCTTCCCATTAACAATCTAATTATTATAATTACACTTAATAGCTTTGCAAACAATTCCTCGCTGAAGGGTTTACAATGTAAGCTGCGAATGAAATTATAATTTTCCGTTCGAAAGAAAATCATTTTTATTTACGTTCTTTGCACAAAAAGGTTCAAAGCCAAAGTAGGAGCTGACCTGGCTGATGATAAAAGACGTCTTAAAATAATCAGAGAAGAAATCGGATGGAAAAATGCTTTGGTAATCAACTAATTCCTTTTTAATTACTTGACAATGTTTAACTTATAGCAACAATGAAAATAACAGATGGTGGACGCTAATCAACGTTGGGGAGTTCAAGAAGCAATTGATTGGATGACTGAGCTCAAGGATTTTAAACCTTTATGGATCGAAGAACCTACCAGCCCCGACGATGTCCTAGGACACGCTGCTATCGCCAAAGTATAACATAGGAAAAAGTGGTCCTTAATTAATTTGGACAGAAATTAAATAAATAAATGAACTTTCCCCTTAAGGCCATGAAACCATACGGTATAGGAGTTGCTACGGGCGAACAATGTCAAAACCGAATCATGTTCAAACAATTTTTGCAAGCGGACGCTTTGCAATTCTTACAAATTGACAGTTGTCGTTTAGGTAGCATCAACGAAATTGTGTCGATTTACTTAATGGCGGCTAAATTTGGAGTTCCCGTTTGTCCCCACGCTGGGGGTGTCGGTTTATGCGAACTGGTTCAACATTTGGCAATATGGGATTATATTTCCGTCAGTGGAACATTGGAGAACAGGTACCAATATGAATAAAACCCGAAAAGAAACCGCGTTTTGAACATTTTGTTCCAAATAAAACAGGGTTACCGAGTTCGTTGACCACTTACACGAACATTTCCTGTACCCGGTTGAAGTAAAAAAAGCGCGCTATATGCCTCCCAAAGTACGTAAACGCTATAGTAGGCCTAGTTCAACTTTTGACAATAAACAACACAGTTTAAAACAATTTTTCTTTCAGTTTCCCGGATATTCCACTCAAATAAAGGAATCATCTTTGATCGATTACACATTTCCCAAAGGAAAAATATGGATTAATTTGCGTAGAAATGGAGTTATGAGAAACAGACTACCGGGACCCGATCCAGAATGGGTGGACAATGTCTGGTCCATTCCGGAACTTTCAGACGTTGCCACCAGTTACTATTACTAGCAATAGGCGCAAAGCAATTCATACAATACTTACGATTATGAAATTTTATAATAATTTACAAGATGGTAACAATACATACACATCTTAAAACTATATAGTAAAGAAAAATTTAACAACAACAAAAAAAAAATTATATTACCCTATTTTTTTACGGTTATCCTAATTTTAATTTTATGACGTTTACGTTTACGATGATCCCAAACGAAATTCGTTAAAAATATACTCAGGGAATTGTTTTGTAAATGTCTAGAAACGAATAAAATCATTAAAAAGTTCATTAAATCTTAATAAAATGCTTAGAAGTTCATTAAATCTTAATAAAATGCTTAGAAGTTCATTAAATCTTAATAAAATGCTTAGAAGTTCATTAAATCTTAATAAAATGTAAAACTTACTCTCCGATCAATTTTCCCATACCAAGACAGACTTTCGATAAAGGCTAAAACATTAATAACATCGGGAGGTAATTCAGCAACCCTTCCTCCCGAACTTGAATAAATGAAACACAAAACAGATTAATTAAATTAAACCCTTAATTAATTAAAAAACTAATATATTAAAACTTACGAAGGTAATGGTTCGATTGTGGATCGAACATACTGAGCTAAAAACGCGACAAATTGTGTTGTCGTATCTTGATGAAACTGTCTAAGTAGCGTCAAGATTCCAGCGACAAAGGGCAACCCATCGACGGCGTCGCTGCCTTTTTTACTCGTTAATCCACCAAGGTTTTTAACGTAAGTCATTTTGGAAAGTTGCGAAATTGTAAAAAGGAACAAAAAGAGAGCCAAGTTCGGGAATGTTTTGGTTGTGATATAAATCTACGGTTTTCAAAAAGTGTTAGCATCGATTTCGCAATGAAAAATGTGCAAATTTCGACGCGTACTTTCGCGAAAGGAGTCGAAATTCCAGCCCACTCCAAGTACGAAGTTAATTCGAACATTAATGGATTATCTTCTTTAGGATAAGGTTTGCTTGGATCTTTATAGTGTTCCTCAATATCGGCCAAAAGTGCTCTAATATAGATTATCAAGTATTTCATAAAACAAATAGATAGTTTTCACACATGGAGGATTCATACCATTTACACCAGGAGGCCAGGCTATCTGGAGGACAAAAACCCGTCTGCTTTTGTCCTCCAGATAGTCCGGCTTCCTGGTGTAAATGGTATGAATCCTCCATGTGTGAAAACTATCTATTCCTTCCTTCTTTCCTTCAATCATTAAACTAAAATCTTAATAATCTCACTCGTTTATGGTTTGCAAAGCACTGGCCAAATGTTTAGAATCAAATTTGCACGTGGTGTTAAGTTCGTGAGTAATTTCACATTTTAAAACCTGCATCTGACCAACCTGAAGATAATTAAATAACGCAAAAGGTTCAACTAAAATCAGCCCTGAACTACTTCCCCTAGCAATAAACAATACTTTTAATATGGTATCCAAGAAAGCTCCCCACGCTTTGGACGATCTGGTCACTGCCTGACCATAAACTCTAGCTGGTTGACTTACAATGGACGATGTAGGTTGCAAAACATTTTGCAAATTAGACAAAACATCCTGCCACGATTTATCATTGATAATGGTTCGTTCAATCAATTTAACGATGGATTGTAATTGAGTGACAATCATAAAAGAGAGAAGACGGTCCAATCCAGTTAACCCGGGAGTTCCGACGCTTTTCTGAATAAGGGATAGCAATCTAATGTTTGTGATTTCCGCGTGGGTTTTAGCGTCAAACCAAGCTTTAGATTGATCAATAAAGATGGCAACCCTAGTTTGTTTGATAGATATTTCAATATCGTTCAACATGTTCGTCATTGTAAAAAAACGGCTATAAGTCTTACTTAGGATCAGTAATTCGAAGAAGCTCCCTAGCTAACCTTCCGATAAAGTTCACGGAGACATTATCCAATGGAGGATAGTCGGGAATAGGAATGGTACGAGATTGGTAAACACTCTGCCAGTCTTGAACCTAAGTGGTTCAGAGCGACAGAAGAGAGAGAGAGAGAGGGTATTGTACGTGTCTAAATTAAACAAAGGTAATTCCTTATACCTTATGTCTAAGAAAGGCATTGCATTCTTGTTCAACATTATAGTTAATAATTCTGGACATTTCCTCTTGCCATATTTTCAGTCCGTAGATACTAACATAGTCTTGAATATATTCAAAAGACCGCCTATAACCATCCATTACCTGGCTAAGAGCTTCCAATTTCTGAGATAGCTCATTAGTCTAACCAAAAATTAACATTAACTTAATTGAAATTACACCTCCAACCCCGCGAAGATCCTTTGTTACCTTTCCTTTAGGATTAAAGACCAATCCACGATGCAGCGCGGCGGCAACTTGATGGACAAGCTCTTTGCGTATCCCATCTTCAAGTAGTTGTTTGGGATCCACTTGAATGATCCCGACCAACGTTCGTTTCATCATCAAGATTCCCTCGGTAAACACCGAGATATCGTGGGTCAACTTAGCTACTTCGTACCTTTCATCTAACTGAGAATAAACTTTCAATTGATCCTTCATAAGTCTTGTTGGAACCTCTTTAATTTTGTTAGTTTGAAGGACAATAATCCTGGCCAAGAGCGCGAACATTGTTTCGGGAATGATGTGAAGTACTTTCCTGACATAAGCTACTAATTCGCTGGAATAGTACTGAGAGACTGACATCAAATCAGGGCTTCCAGCTTGATTTATTCGTAGCAGAGGCAAGTCTAATGCTGAAGCCAACTGAGGACAAATGAAGAACGATACTTACTGACCAGTTTTTCGTAACTCTTTTTTTTTAGAGTTACATAACTATCAAACCTTCAAAAATGTTGCTCTAAGTTTAATAACTAGGGAAGGATCGCTCTTAACTCCCGTTTGCATGAATTGCGTGTAGCTATCAATGATTTCCCAGGCGTATGAAAGATCAGCCACAATTTGAAGAGTGATGAGCATATCTTCCTTAATGTTGCTGGTCCTCAACATTTGGTGAAGGAATTTCCTGGTGTCAACTAAAAACTGTTTCACTTGTAAGTTGCTTTCCAAAGAATGGAATTCCTGGACTTCTTCCAAGGCCTGAATGAGTTGAACCATTTTTCGTCCAGTTGCGGTTTCTTCTTCATAATTCAGAGAGTCAATTTGTTTCGACATCTCGGTAAACCAAGCCTGAAGGTTTTCTGGAAATGCAAACGATTACTGTGGTCTTCAATGAGGAAGAGAAGGTGAAGAACTTACCATTTTTATCAACCCTGGTTAAAGGTTTAGTCCCTGAAAAAACCTCTGCTAATTCGGACATCCTTTCAGTTGCTTCTTGTTTGTATTTCTTCCAATTATCGTGCTTCTCATTCAGAAGTTGCTTAAATAACTATTGAAAAGGTTGTCCTTTGAAGATTTTACACTTCAAGTGATCACATTCTGATTGTATCATACCTCCTTCAACTTCAATTCAAATTGCGCCGTAAAGAGCAATAACTGAAATACTCTGAGCGCTTTGTACTTGCTATCAGCTAAAACTTGGTCCCTGATTTGTCGACACCTCTTATTAGCTTCAGAACCTTATAGAAGACACTTCGGTATCAAAAAGAGTGCCCAGACACACGGAAGGTGAGACATACTTGGTGATAGTGTGACCGTGTGCAACAACATCCACCTCAAAGTTACATTACATTCCCGTGCAATATTGAGGAGTTTGGCTGAACTATCCAAAATGAGTTCTTCATTGAGAACCCCCTCTTTCAGAAGTTGTTGGACTTGAGGAATCAATTTGGACAATCTATATTGATACTTGGAGGCCTGCTCCTTAACGTTTGAAGTGTCCAACGTATTGTTTAAAGCTTGTTTGGCAGCCTTATAAGGTTCCCAGGCGTCTATTAAGTTAACAGTCATGCCCATATAAACACTGATAACCCAATTATCAGGGAAGAAACGGTCTACAATCTCCCTCATTTTGGCGTGTTGATTGTGGAGAATGTCAGGCGCAAAGTAAAGACAAACGTAAAGCATGGCCGCCTGGGTAGCTAAAGCCGTGCTACGATGTTCTGGAAAGGGGAAGGCAGCAATTTGATTGTAAATATCATCAGAACGTAGACGGCCAATGACCATGTTGATGAAAGATTGCTTTATCGGAGCACGCCTGAACATGGAGATCAAATTTAGGGGTTTTCGAATAACTCTGCTCAAACTACAAATATTACTTGAAGTATTCTTCGGGATAATTGGGTGGTCTTTTACCACCTGGTGCCGAACTATAACCCGTACTTCTTAACAATTGACACACGTCATCAATGTTGGAGTCTGAACTATATCTTTGAGCACTATATCTATAATAAGAGACTAGCATCCTTTCGCGAACATTTCCTTCAATTTCTTTATCAACTACCAAAAGCATGACAGCGCAGAGGAAAAGAAGTTCACACTGAATAAAGAATTAAGGCGGCTTTTCGATATTTGTTTCAACCACCAAATTTCTCAATGTATTACCAAGAGCTGTTTGCCTTCTTCTTTCATTAAAACAGACTCGAGACTTTGTTGAATATAGACTCCTTCATCAAGTTCTTCTAGATAACTATTATAGGCTTAAAGATTAACATAAAGGAATGTTCAAACATAATCTATCATTTGTACCGATTCAAATCAATGATGTATTTGTGTATGCTTTCAAAGGCATGGTAAAATCGAGTTAGAATTTCAATATAGTTTTCCCTAAACTCTTCATCTCGATCTTGCAATTGCTATAGTTATTGGAATGGTTTATCAATGACATATTGTATGAAATCGTTAAGTTCATAAGATATGTTCCATAAGTTCGTCACTGGTTACTTAGAGCTTGTCATGAAGTGACGTAGGTCATAGATTCTCCTAAAGCGACGTCTGGTTAGGCCGCTCAGGTGCTGTCAAAGGTTTAGCACAGACTAAATAGGAAGATGGACTGCAAAACCGCGTGTAGACAATTCTCGCGTCGTTCTTGAACTCAGGGCCGAATTAAGGAATTTTGCACCGAGGGGTCGAGATAATATGCGCCCCCTTAAGGTGGGAAATAAAGAACAGAAAATGTTGCTGAGGGGAAATAAATAGTTAACTCAATGCGTAGGAAAACAAGCCTTGCACCCGGGGGCCAGTTCCCCTCGCCCCCCCCCCTTAACTGGCCCTGCTCGAACTATCTCTCAGTAAGTCTCTAGCACTACAAAGTTTAGGAAGCGTCATACTTATGGAGCATATCTTATAAACTTATGATGACACCCTATGAAACATGATTGGACATCAAATCACATACTGGATTTGACTCAAGCCTATTATCGTAATAAGCTGCCATCTTAAAGTAACTGAAATCATAGAGAACATCGCCATATTTCTGTTGGTCTTGTTTGTTACTGAGTTTAAAAACATTCGGTACTACATCTGAAAGCCTCAGTAACTCGCTAATAATGGCATTGCCTCTGGAGACAAGTCGCAATAGGTTTTGACCACAAGCGTTGTTCTCAGCCAAGAAGTCTACCATATTTCTGTACCTAATTAATTTAAAAACTTAATTTTGTTAGTTAGGACGACTTCAAAGAAAGGGGGCGTATGCTGGCTTCATATGACCAGGCATTGTTTTGACCAAGGCTTACCAACAGATTTAATTGAAACGACAAGACCGCTTGAAGACGCAGACGCAGTCCTGAACTCTAGTCTTGACAGTTGACGCAGTCACTGACCAACAAACATGCGAAATTAAGCTAATTATTATAAAAACGTAATTAACCGATAAAGTTTGGGAATAACCATAAATATATCATAAATAGCACAGTTATTAATAATTAATTAACATTTTTTAAAACAAAAATTGTGGACATACAAAACCTCGTGACACCGAAATTACAAAAAAAAGTTCATAAATAGCACGGTAATTAATAGTTAATTAACATATTTTAAAACAAAAAATGTGGGCATTACAAAACCTCGTGACTCCAAACAGATAGCGGTGGTTTTAAACTGCATAATGCGGTCAGTGCGTTTGATCGGTTAAAACCAATAACTATTGACTTGTCTAATTATGAATCAAAGCGGACAAAACTTGAACGCATTAATTTCCCTTCTCCCACTATTTACCCCAAATTAATTTTTTTCTAATTACTCCAAATTTCAGATTACCAAAAATTTAATTGTTTCAAGCCGTCTTTTATCAAAACACTTAAAAAACCCATGCGATTACAACACTGTCAGTCGGCGTTCTGTGAACTTCTGTCACTCAAATTCATTGCAGACAAACTAACAGACAAACATTGGAAGATTTTACGTTAAAACAAACTTCTACTCCAAATAAAGATTATTCCTCCTTGCTAAGAATGCGGAAGCGGTTAGGAAAAACACGCCGGGGGGGGGATAGAAACTTTCAAAGAATGCGAGATTCTGCCGGACTCGAACCATGGATAAAGGAAATTTGTTTTCAACGTGAAAACATACTTCCTCATATAAACTGATTAAACTACAAATGTTTTTCAAGCATGAATTTCAACAAATTAGGAAACCGAAAGTGCGTGGATCATTTGGTTTGTTTTAGAGTACATTTTTAATAAAATAACAATGAAATCAGAAATTTAGGTTTTCTCTCAAGTTGAAGAGACTGTCCGACCCCTTTTCAAAGGGGCTGTCTATCAATTTTTTACTCTAATCAAAGGGGCTGTCTCACCAATTTTTTCTCTGGTTAAAGGGGTTTTCTGACCAATTTTTTTTCTCCGGTTAAAGGGGCAATCTGGCCAATTTTTTTCTCCGGTTAAAGGGACTCTGACCAATTTTTTTCTCCGGTTAAAGGGGCAATCTGACCAATTTTTTTCTCCGGTTAAAGGGGCAATCTGACCAATTTTTTCCTCTGGTTAAAGGGGCTGTCGTCCCTCTACTTTTCTACTCACCCGATATGGTAACTTTCTACGAGGAAAATTGTTTGACCGACGGTCCAACCAGCCCCTTTAATAGAGGTAATTAAAAATGTAATGTAAAACGTAACGACTCTCGCCAACGTGAAGGCAGATCCTACGGCTTTGAGAGTCACCTGTGGGAAGAGAGAAAGGTTAGTGCGCGACACCAGTTGGGAGAAAAAAAAAACATTAGACATCCTATAAGTATAAACACACAAAAATATAACATTATTATTATTATTAAAAAACTATTAAGAGTTTAAGCGATACCTGTGGGGAGAAAATATAAACAAATTATACACAAGAAAAAATTCATATTATTAATAATAGTAATAGTAATAAATATCAATCATAGTAACCTTTATATTATTATAAAAATATTAGACAACCTATAAACACTCAAAAAATATTATTAAAATTACGCGATACCTGTGGGAAGTAAATATAAACAAATTACACACAAGAAAAAAATGCATTTTATTAATTATAGTAATAATAAATATCAATCATAGTAATCTTTATATTATTCACAGCGAAAACGCGATCATTTACGGCAAACGCGTCAGTCAAAAATCCCTCCCGCCCAAAAAGTCACAGCAAACGCGTTTAGTTACAAAAACATATAGGACAAATAGACGCATTGAGCAAAACAATGTTTAAAACCAATTAAACAATGTCTTTACTCGGTAATCAAATTCTTAAAACTAAAAGGCGTTAGTAAAGGGATTGTATGTAGGCACCTACTCGGGATCCAACTCCCACGGTGATGGGAAGTGTGCAGTGGATCCCATTGTCCCATGTTAGTAAAAATAGAGATAGTTAAGCAATGACCCCAAACCGGAAGTCGACCAACGTTAGTGGAAGCCCCACGGAATGGGGGTCCACCCAAAAATAACATTGTACCAAATAATACCAGGTTCAACGTTATTATCAAGAGGACACGACACAAAACATACAAGTACGACATTTAAATCCATTCTGTTTCCGACGGTTATTAAATTCAACCAATCGGAGGTCGAAGTTCAACGATTGAAATGTCTTACTGCCTCGCATTAGGAGGTCTTTTTGATGAGCTGCTTTGGGAAAAATGTTAATACAAAATTAAACACTTTAAAAAAATACGTAACTAATGGTTCGAGTGTACGAGTCTGGAAACGAAACTTAAAAACAGTTTGCAGTTCACCAGTCATGGACAGCTCGAGACCATGGTAAGTAATAGGTCCTAGCTAAGTTCTAAAAAAATTGTAGGCAAGATTCTTCCAAATCATAAAGGATGATTGTGTCCAAATCAAGAGAGAAGAAATTGGAAAAAAATTGGAGAAGAAAATAGATGAATCGATAAAAACGATTCGGAAGTTCTCGATGAATTGAAAGTTGAAACTACGATCGAGACGCGTCTACTTTCTCGATAACGCGTTATTCCAAAAACGAAGTTGGTATTAACCATCTATTCTCCTGTTGATTTCGATTGACATCGCTGGATCCACGATCTATGATGCGACGCGCTTAATTCTATAGTTTAGAATCAAGCCCGTCGTATCACAGATCGTGGCTTCAGGGATGTCAAGAAAAATCAACAGGAGAATCGACAGTCAATAGACTAACACGATTTATTCCCATCCCCTGTTCCCCAAATAAATTGACACAACAAACACTTGAAGATTTTTTTTTTCTCATTTGTAGACTTATTTCAAACTAAAAAGGACCTTAAATGTATTGACGTGTAGATTCAAATTCAAAACTACCTTATCCTAACTAAACAAATTCACCCTTGGTGACCCCAGCCACATCAGAGCGCTCATGCTTGCACCCCGGAAGACCTAGGCCCCGCAGGACTATCTAAATAAACCCGCAAAAACAAACCGAACAGAGTTCGCAGGATCAGTTCCATAACGAAGTCGGTAGGGTTTAAAAAAACAAACATGCACAGGTGCTAACCTATTCTCATGGCCTGATAAAAAATGTGTCAAGCAAGAAAAATGTCAAGGACTCACTCAGGTACCCAAGTTAAAAACCTTTTTGCGTTGATGTCAAAGATCTGGAGGGTCAAAGTTCGATGGAGTAAAGTTCAGGCACGAAATCAGTTGAGTGTTCGATTGAGTAGAGTTCATCACGAAATCAGTTGAGTAAAGTTCTGGCAAAAACACAGTTGAACTTTCATTTAGTTCGGGTCGCGACATCAGTTGGACTTTAATTTAGTTTGGTGGCGAAATCAGTTGGACTTTAATTTAGTTCGGTCGCGACATCAGTTGGACTTTAATTTAGTTCGGTCGCGACATCAGTTGGACTTTAATTTAGTTCGGTCGCGACATCAGTTGGACTTTAATTTAGTTCGGTCGCGACATCAGTTGGACTTTAATTTAGTTCGGTCGCGACATCAGTTGGACTTTAATTTAGTTCGGTCGCGACATCAGTTGGACTTTAATTTGGTTCGGTCGCGACATCAGTTGGACTTTAATTTGGTTCGGTCGCGACATCAGTTGGACTTTAATTTGGTTCGGTCGCGACATCAGTTGGACTTTTAGTTCGGTCGCGACATCAGTTGGACTTTTAGTTCGGTCGCGACATCAGTTGGACTTTAATTTAGTTCGGTCGCGACATCAGTTGGACTTTAATTTAGTTCGGTCGCGACATCAGTTGGACTTTAATTTGGTTCGGTCGCGACATCAGTTGGACTTTAATTTGGTTCGGTCGCGACATCAGTTGGACTTTAATTTGGTTCGGTCGCGACATCAGTTGGACTTTTAGTTCGGTCGCGACATCAGTTGGACTTTTAGTTCGGTCGCGACATCAGTTGGACTTTTAGTTCGGTCGCGACATCAGTTGGACTTTTAGTTCGGTCGCGACATCAGTTGGACTTTAATTTAGTTCGGTCGCGACTTCAGTTGGACTTTAATTTGGTTCGGTCGCGACATCAGTTGGACTTTTAGTTCGGTCGCGACATCAGTTGGACTTTTATTTAGTTTGGTCGCGACATCAGTTGGACTTTAATAGTCCTTGACACAATTGAGGACACAAAACGCGTTACCTTATGCGTCCATGGTCCTTGGACATGTCCAGAATCCATCCATGAATAAGTTACTTGTTATCGTTCGCCATGAGGTGGGACCAATCACCTTTTCAAAATGAAATAAAAATTAGTAAAACCGTTTAAAGAAAAAAAAATATATATATTTTATTTTATTCGCGAACAATTAATTAAATTCAGTTAAAATTAAATAAACCCTTGATTAATAATATCAAGCGTCGTTAAATATTCAAGCCAAGTCTTGTTAATTGGAGAGCGCGGGAATGGGAAGAGATACTAAACTAAAATGGCGGCCGGTTCGGTCAGGAGGAAGGGACACCCATTGTCTTCCCGATTCCGAAATAACATTGTCTTCAAACGAAAGCCGTCGGCACTCGGCCCGTCACCGCTCTTACGAAACTTCAGCGGCGGACGGTGGTGTCGAGGGGGGCAAACGAACGCCTTCGCCTTGCCTACTCCCCCAATGCCTACCCACCACTTACGAAATTTTGGAAAAATCACAGACTTGTCCACATATTTTAAAATAATTTTCCTAATAACAATTAATTCTTATTTTATTCGCGTAGGATTAATTTAAATTGGATATAAAATTAAATCTTCATTATCGTTTATGAAATTTTAACGAAGTATGCTCAGTACTAAAATGACGGCTGAATGCCGAGCTGGCGAGAAGAAGCCAACGCCATTGTCTTCCCCAACCCTAGAGGCCTAGACAATAATTTAAGCCTAATGCAACTTTATGGCGGTCTATTAAAAATCATATCACCTAAATATAAACCTTTCCCAATCGTAATTTCCATCGTTAAATAACCAGTTTTTTACATAAAACCATGCTAAAACTACCTCTAAATAACTTTAGTGGTTAATTCCTCGTTAAAATCAATATAATTTTAATTATTAAATGGGTTAAAAGTTAAACAATTAGGGTGGATTCCCTGCAATACATACCTCATCCATCCATCGACGGCTTAAAAATGGCGGCTGAGAGGAGATTGGCCCGGGAATCTGGGAGAGGGTCAGAAGTGACGTAACCGACCAAACTACCAATTGCAGAAACGCATCCAAAAAAAGGCGGCAAAAGCCCCAGAGATCGAGGGGGATGCTCAAAAAAAACTAATTATGTCTAATTATATAAATTTGAGAGCACCTTATAAGGGGGGCTATACAGATTAATAAATTCAGGTAACATTTTACAAATGTAATTAAATATTTTTAATGTCAAAATATGTTTTTATCCAATAAAATGAACGGAATAAAGAAAAGTTGCAGAAAAATGGTCTAAGCCAATCAGCGCTTTAGAAAATAGAGTGGGGGCGGGTGTTACAGCTGTTGCTAATTCGAATTGATTTTGACACGTGTTTGGGCTTAATAGAGAAACCTTGTTTACCTATGAATAGGTGTAAGCTACTTTTAAGGTAGTCTTTAAGAATGAAATAGGTATTTATTTTTATAGCTCTGGAAATGGTTATAAGTATTTATTACGTTTGAGTGTAACGAGAATCTGGCAGATTGACGACGTTCCGCAATCCCTACATCATTTTGGCAAATAGATGGCGTGTATAATCAACAAATATGCAAATTACCCCATGAAAGGGAGGGGGGGGGGGAAGCCGGTTCTCAGCGAAATTGTTTCCGGGGCCGGGCTAAACCTAAACATGGCGACAACCATGCGAGTACTCACTCAAACCGCAGCTGGTAAATATTAATTTACATGTTTATTAACTTCCCTATATCAAAGATAACTAGTTTATGGCAAATATAAGATGCTAATACTCCCATATAAAAATAATCAGGGCTAATTTAACCTTTTGGCTCTAATAAGAAAGACTTTTTGGGGTAGTCCCCTAATGCCCTTGCCCGAATGATCTTCACTGCTTGTGCTTACATTATATGCCAAAAGCCTGACCTTCAAAAACTATTATAAATAATAAAATACACCTAATAATATAGTGTAAAATTTATGGCTACAACCCAAAATTAAAAATTAATAATTCTTAGAATTGAAATATGACGCGTTGAAACTTAGTAGTTGATTAAGAGTACTTAAGATAGTTTCATAACTTGAAATCTTATCAGATAAGTCAGTGACACCCTTTAAAATTAATTGATTAGCTAATGGACCCCTATATTTTATCTAAATTTTCCAGTCGCTGCTCGTTTTACGGGTATTCGAACAGTTTATACCCAAACTAGGGAAAATTTAATGATTGGAAAGAATAGTAGAATTATTTGTCAAGGTTTTACGGGAAAACAAGTAAGCTCGCTCATTGACCTCTTTCTTCCTCCTTTACAAGCATCTGTCTAACTTGTCATTCTTAAATATATATTAAAAGGGGACATTTCATAGCAAACAAGCTATAGAATATGGCACTAATATGGTTGGAGGAGTTTCACCGGGGAAAGGTGGTAAAACACACTTGGGACTTCCAGTATTTAATAACGTCAAGGAGGTATATTCAATTATAAAACCTCACGGAGACATTTTTCTAACTAATAATATCTTTAGGCAGTAGATGCCACAGGTGCTACCGGAACTGTCATTTATGTTCCAGCCCCTTTTGCCGCTGCAGCTATTATGGAAGCCTTAGACGCGGAAATTCCATTAATAGTTTGCATTACTGAAGGAATTCCTCAGCAAGATATGGTTAAAGTCAAACAACGTCTTGTTAAACAATCTAAGTCACGTTTAATTGGACCTAATTGTCCTGGTATAATTAAGGTACAGGGATGTGTAAAACCTGCCCAAAAATATCCACGGAGATTCTTACCTTTATGTATATTTAAAATTAAGCCGGGAGAGTGCAAAATAGGAATTATGCCTGGACATATTCATCAAAAGGGAAAAATTGGAATTGTTTCTCGATCTGGCACTTTGACTTACGAAGCTGTACATCAAACTAGCCAAGTGGGATTAGGACAAACACTATGTGTTGGAATTGGGGGTGATCCTTTCAATGGAACAGATTTTATTGATTGTTTAGAGGTTTTCCTCAAAGACCCAGAAACAAAGGGTATATTTAAACAAGACGGCCCAAAGGCTCGTAATAGTAGCCACATCGTACGAGTGAATAGCCCCTCTATACCCTACCCCTAATGAGTAGAAAAAAAAAGAAAATGAATATAAAAACCTAAAATAAACAAAATCAGAAGTGTCCGACACCACAGATAAAAATTCAAAAGTATCCGACCCCACAGATAGAGAGGTACCCTCCCCCCCTATCCCCCACACTTTAGAGATAAACTTAAGGATAAAAACTCTACTGTTCTATCAAGTCTCTATGGTTCAGTGGTAGAATTTCTGTCTACTGCGCCAGCAACCCGGGTTCAAAGTCTCTATGGTTCAGTGGTAGAATTTCTGTCTACTGCGCCAGCAACCCGGGTGCGACGTGAAAAAATTTTAATTAAAATAAAATCTCTAACAGAGCTCAGCTACCCCTATTGGTGGGTTTAGGTACTATCGAGTTTCTTTTAAGCTAAAATATAACGATAACGACAGCGAAAACTCCGGCCACTACTACTACTACTACTACGGCTCGGGTCAAACTAAGAGCCTCATTGTATACTACGATGTGGCTAAAAAAAATCTACCTTACTTAACGAGTTAGGTATAATTAATTCTTTAAAATGTAATTTAAATTTAGGAATTATTTTGATTGGAGAAATTGGTGGAGGAGCTGAGGAAGGGGCTTCTGAATATTTGAAAAAACATAACTCGGTAACAAAAAAAAAAAACACCTTCAGAGGTTGAAAACAACGTACTAATAAATAGTTTTTTTAACAGGGAGCAAATGCCAAACCTATTGTGTCATTTATCGCTGGTTTAACAGCCCCACCTGGGCGTAGGATGGGACACGCTGGTGCCATTATTGCAGGAGGTAAAGGAGGAGCTCAACAGAAGATAGAAGCTTTAGAAGATAGCGGGGCTATAGTGACTAGATCACCCGCACAAATGGGAGCGTGTATGTTAGAGGTAAGTTCTCCCTCGTCCCTTAAAGGCTTTTGAGACTCTCAATCCCAACTAAAAACTGTTATCTCTTTATAGGAGATGAAGAAACGGGGCCTTGCATAATTACAAATTCAAAACAAGAAAGGATATATTAGATTAAAATTAAATTCATCATTCTACAAGATTCTAATCTCCCTCCCAGTGACATAACTCTCCGATAATTTTTGATCCCTAAGAAATATACAAAACAAACAAACCTTTCCTAATTAAATAATGGTTTACCGAAGAGATGTTACATTTAGATTAATAATATTATTATATATAAAAAAGCTTTTTATATGGCTATAAGAAACCTGTCAATAATAACGTAAAAAAATCAAACTTAATGGGGTTTTTTGATTCTGTTGCAATTCTGTTCAATTTGGATTGAAAGCCTGCCTTTTGCGTTAAATTTGATTAGTGTGCTTGATATTTGGCACTTGTGGGTATATAATCTAATTAAAGTTAAAACTAATTAAGTCAAATTTGGTAGTACAATATTGATAGGTCCTATAATTATATGAAACAATAATAAAAAAAATCTGTTTTATGAAACTTTTACGTTACGTCTGAATTGAATTTTCTATAACAGGGTTCGTACACGACCTGGAAAACCTGGAAAAGTCAGGGAAATTGAAAATGGGCCTAAAAGGTCAGGGAAAAGTCAGGGAAATTTAAAATGGGCCTAAAAAGTCAGGGAAATTGAAAATGGGCCTAAAAAGTCAGGGAAAAATATATTGGTGGGAAATTGATAGTCTGGATAACAGTATAAGGGTGACCAAAAAAGTGTTGTCTGAGACTTGAGCAGAACCCCAAATTCGCGGAGCTCGCTCTGGTTATTTATGATTTACTTCTGGTTAAATTTAAACGAATTAATTGGCTTATCTTTATAACAATGACAACTCGTGCAAAAATGATTCGAGTGAATTTAGATTGGACTTTTTATATATTTACGCCTTGTAAGTTATTGCATATGGTCAGGGAAATTTGCGGAATTTAGTCAGGGAAAACCTGGAAAAGTCAGGGAATTCCATCCCAAAAATTTTGTACGAACCCTGTATAAACTTAACCAACAATTTTCAATCTATTAATTAATTTCATAGTTTTATTTGATTACTCTTTTTTATTATAAAGTCGGATGATATCATTACCTATATATATTTTTTACCATCTACCACCTTTCTTCTTCTTTTTCTTTTGCACTGGTTGGGGTCTCTGTTGACGTGGTCCTTTAGGAGATGGTTGAGTACCTTGAGCTGCTTGACCAGGACGCGGAGATGTTGGATTTGTCCCTTTGGTTATATCCCTAATTGGTTGGGGGAAGGATATAAATTTAATTCATATCCACTGACAAAGGAATATCTGACTGACAAAGGAATATCTGACTGACAAAGGAATATCTGACTGACAAAGGAATATCTGACTGACAAAGAAATATCTGACTGACAAAGAAATATCTGACTGACAAAGAAATATCTGACTGACAAAGGAATATCTGACTGACAAAGAAATATCTGACTGACAAAGAAATATCTGACTGACAAAGAAATATCTGACTGACAAAGAAATATCTGACTGACAAAGGAATATCTGACTGACAAAGAAATATCTGACTGACAAATGAATATCTAAGTGGAATACTTACAAATTGTCCATTGCAGCACCACTAACAGCACCCTGCGTTCCTTTACCAACAGCTCCGGCACCTCTCCTATCTTTCCTCTTCTTAAAAGCAGTTCTTTCTCGTTTTGGAAGCCATCTTTCCGGATCAGGGTCAACATTGGGGTCATAGTTCTTGGGTAATTTACCCTTCTTCTTCTTCTTCTTTTTCTTCTTGAGGATGAGCTCCCCTCCCGTATTAGCTGCTGGTGTAGCTGGACTTGGTTCACCTTTCCCAGTTTTCTTGATATATTTCACTCCCATTGTCCAGCTGGCAGTTTCTAAGGAATCCACATCAACTTTTTCACAAATTTCTTCAATAGATGGAAGGTTTTTGCTGACCCTAAAACACAAAAAGCTATAAAATTAAAGTAACGGTGAAAAGAATTAAATTTTTATTTTTTAAATTACTCCTTAGCTTTCTTGGGATCAATTTGAGAATAAGCGGAAATGAGTTGAGCTAAAATTTTGGGATCTTTTGGATTGGCCCTGAGAAGAAAAGTAACAAAATAAATAAATCAACTTCCAAATAAAATAATCGGATATTAAACCAGGGTTCATACAACTTTTGGAAAACAAATTTGAAATTTCCCTGAGATTTCCAGGTTTTTCCCCATATACTTCCCAGGTTTTTCCCGTATATGAAGTATCCTATGGTGCAAATTTTAACGAAGGAGGATGGGGGGCAAATAGGACCACAACATACTCGAAGGACATCCCCGTATCTCTAGTAGAAACAGAGTTACGAGCCTGCAAAGTATAGTCTAATGCATTTCCTATGGAGGGGTTTGTTTCTTTACGTTTTGCTTAATTACTCGGCCCCTGTTTGTCGTAGCCCTACGTTTTTAGGATGGTTGGATGGGGGGCAAATAGGACTATAACATACTCAAAGGACATCCCCGTATCTCTAATATAACCAGAGTTATGAGCCTCCAAAGTATAGTGTAATGTTAATCCTATGGAGGGGGTATGTTTGTTTACATTTTGCTTAATTACTCGGCCCCTGTTTGCCACAAATTTCCCTGATTTTTACTAAAAATTCGAAATTTCCCTGAGGTTTTTGTCAACTATTTATTTCCCTGATTTTTCCAGGTTTTCCCTGAGGTTTTCCAGGTTTGTATGAACCCTGTTTTAAAACCGGAACCCACTTTCTCTGTTCTTCCAAAAGAGCAGCAGCTTCTTTAGCTTCACCGTGTTTCAAATGAAATTGGGAACTTTCATGGACTAAAACTGGAAAAGCTGGGCTATTTGGCTACGTAAAAATAAATAAGAATTAAACTAAAGCACAAAAATCCCCTCCAAATTAGTGTTACTCGTTTATTGCACCTTGTTTTTCTTATACCAAGCCACTGCTTCTTTTAAAACTGCACTAGCTGATTCTTTATCTTCTTGACTCAAATACAAAGCAACTAAAGCAGAGATCTACGGGGGGGGGGGGTTAAAATAGGATAGGTTAATTAATTAATAATTAATTTAGAAGTCAATTAGTCTAAAAAACTTAAACTTACAACTCCTAGACTTTTGGAAACATCCCCTAAAGACTTCAAAACATTGCAGGCTTCATTTACGTGTCCTTGCAAGAGTAGTAATTGTACCAAAGTAAAAGAAATTGCAGTTGATTGATCAGGATTCTCAGTTGCATATTGCTGAAAAGATAAGTTTTAAAAACAGAATAATGATGTCAAAGTTCAATTTAGTACCCTAAGAATGGCTGTAGCTTCTTTAGTGTTCTTTTCACGGCATAAGAGAGCAGCGTGAATAAGAGTAGCCTGAGCAGAAATCTTTGGAAAATCTTTCTTGATCTTATCCAATTGTTTCTTGCACAAATCAAGTTGATTGGTGTGGAGTGACAGAAGGCAATTGTTTAAAGCAATGGAGCAACGTTGACTAAGAGTCAGTTTCGAGTCCATGTTATCTCCGATTGCGGATTTCATTCTCTTCTTTGATTCAAAGACATTTTGATCCTTATTAATAGCAACAATGTTGTTGGAAGCTACGGCAATAACAGCAACATCAGAGGGTCTAGAATGAAAAGTTGATTAAGAAGTTTCCCGCAGTTTTGATTTGAAGAACGCTTACTTATTTTTCAAAACTAAGTTGTATTGTTTCAAAGCTTGATCAACTTTTGATTGCATATGATGGGTGTAACCCAATTGCGTCCTAATAATGCCTAATTCTTCTTCAATTTCATCCTCAGGGGTGTCTTCCTCTTCTAGAGTTTTTCTGCAAAGATCTTCAGCCGCTTTCAACTTTCCAATGGCCTCTGGGTACTTTTTTTGACCCAAAAGAGCACAGGCATTGTTATAACATAGTTCATAAGTATGTTCTCTAAGTTGTGGTGCATTTTTAATCTAAAATTTCGTCATTCAAATTACAATTATGTCTTGTGTGATTTAAATCTATGCTGAGCAACATACACTATGCCCCTTTTCAGCTGTAAGGCTAGCAATAACAGCAGCCAAATTGGTTTCTCGCTCCTCTTCATAATCATCTTCAGAGTTTTTGATCAGGCTACGATAGGTATCAAAGCATTCGTTATACTTTTCTAGCCTGTAAAGCTATGAAAACATTGCTTTTATACCCAGAGCTTCCCAAGAGTAAATAGACTAATGGCACCCCATGTTATTTGCCCATAGACCTTAATACAGTCAAAGGCAGAGGACTGCCATTACCCTATTAAATTACTAAATTTACCACTTGAGCAAGTAGCTCTTGAACTCGAAAAGATGGGTTTGGAACTTCATTTAGAAGGGTGTAGGCTTCATTTACGCGATTGAGGCGATACAAACAGTAAGCTCTTTCAAACACCAAGTCGCTTAAAACGGAATTTTCAATGTTATGTTACATTGATTCTCTACAAGTCTCTAACGGTACTATGTTTAACTCTATACCTGGATAAATTAGGGCTTTTATCCAAGACTTTTACAGCCTCATCAAACTGCGAAGACTGAATATAACAAACAACTTTGCAGTGAAAAGCTTTATCATCATCGGGAGATTCTTTCAAAACTAATTTATAAGTAAATGAAGAGTAAAGAATGGATTAGCCTACAAATTCCGACCAGCATGCATCATATGGTACGCCAAGGCTTAACGATGAATGAACGAAATTGCGTTTCCTACTCACTCTTATTAGCAGTTTTTATGGCCCGATCGTATTCTCCACTTTGACAGAACTTATTTAAATCAGTATATAAATTTGATAACGTTACATTTTTCGGATTTGCCATTGTTTAAAACTTAAAAGTTGCAGGTACAGAGAAGAACAATCCTCCACACGAAAACGAACCCGACATGCACCGGATTTCCGGAAGTTACCGAACTCTCATCAACCAATCAAAATTTCCCCGCCAAAATTTCAATTCTTGAAGACCGCATGTTTGTAACCAAGGCTTAATTACGATCACTGTCTTTTAAGTTACTGATTGGCGATATATTTAATTTAAATTACTTTTTATACATGTAATATTAAAACCCCCTTACTACATAAAGTTATTTACAAGCTGTACAGATTAAATCAGTAATAATCAAGCAAATCCCGCTCGCTTGATTAAAAAAAACGGAATGTGCCAAGCAAGAATGAATGCTGAAAGCAGTGAAAAGTTTTTTTTTTGAAATCTACAAGACTGATATGATCAAATTTGTTATGTATTTGTAATACATTAAATATATGCGCTATAAAATAGATTTTAATTAAATAACTCTTGAACTTATTTGTTAATTAATTAAATGTATATACATCTAATTTAATCCCTAAAGTTTTCAGTACCGTTACACCATTAATTAAATTGAAACAGGCCCAAAATTCACCATTATCATTATCATTACAATAATAATAATTTCATAAATATTTATATATATCCCATAATTTTGATTAAGTTAATATATAATTATCTAATATACTTACGTCTTTAATTAGTCTTTATACCCTCAGATTTATTTTTTTTTTTATTTTATACCGTATAATAGATCAGGTACCGTTTGTTAAACGAAACAAAAAAAAAAATACCTATAATTTAAATTAATTAACATTAATTAACATTAATTAAAAGAAAATGACTATTCAATTTATGGTCTTTTAGAGTAAAGCTAAAAGATCGGTATATGGTGAACCAAAATGTGAAACAGAAGCTATTGTAGCTTTGAAACTCGCTTTTTGTTCCTTAGATGTTAACTATTATCATTAAAAATTAATAATAATAATAATTAATACTTTTCAGAAGACTGATAAAATTTATGTTAAAGGGAGGGTGAAGTAGAAAATCAAGTGATTTTTTATCGATTCTTCTACTAATTATAAGACCAGTCTGCATAGTGAAACATTCAGGAAATACCTGCTCCGAATGATTTTAAAATTAATTCAAATTAGGTTCAGATTTTAAGGATAATTTTAAATAATCCCCTCCGACCAATCGCGTAACGCCCTGCCTTTTTATTAACAAAATCCTCGTGGCACGCATGCTCCGTGTTGAATGAAATTTATCACGAGATTTGATAAAATTCGCGCGCGACGTGATAATCGTGGCGCGAGACACGGAGCATGCGTGCCACGAGAATTTTGTTAATAAAAAGGCAGGGCGTTACGCGATTGGTCGGCAGTCCTTCTTTAAAATTATCCTTAAATCTGAACCTAATTTGAATTAATTTTAAAATCATTCGGAAACTGTATTTCCTGAATGTTTCACTATGCAGACTGGTCTTATAATTAGTAAAAGAATCGATAAAAAATCACTTGATTTTCTACTTCACCCTCCCTTTAACGACTTTAAAGTTTAATCTTACTTGATTTCTAAATTCTAAACCAGCCAGACAAAATAACTTTTTATCTCTGGTTTCCATCGAACCCATTCGATTTTGTATATGAGGAAACCTTTCAATTAAATTAACTCAGTTATTAAATCAAAGTAATTGGCCTTATTCCTGATCAACGCCACCGAGGCGTAGCGGCGACTTTTGGAACTATAATAATACGGTAGCCAATTACACATGGCGCTGGAGTCGATGTACTCTGATGGAGATCTGTTATTTTCTATGTTTTGATAATTACCGCTTCAACTTGAAAAAACATGTTTTAACTAATTATTATTAACCTAATAATCTCCAAATAGACCAAAATCGAATGAAAACTTACTCCGAAAGTCTTATTTCATAATATTAGACAGAATAAGAAAGGTAAAATCAACATTTAATACTTTTGAAACCATATCGCTTGTTAAGCCTTGGCTATTCACATGATTCAGAAAGATCAACAAAACATAGAAAATAATAGTCCATCGACTTCACCGCCACCTGTAATTGGCTACCGTAATATTATAGTTCCAAAAGTCGCCGCTACGCCTCGGTGGCGTTGATCAGGAATAAGGCGAATGAGTGAGTAATTAACTAATTACATTGATCGGCAAAGTGGATTATTACTGGCACTAACGAAACAACAAGTTAAACTCCAAACAGCCATTGAAAGTGGTGAACGTTGCGCGAAATTTGACAAAGAGAGTAAAACCCAATCGTGAATTAACTCTTCTTGATGTTGGTGATGCAAGTGTTCGAAAACTTGGTATAAAACTCCGGAAAGAAGTTGAGGGTAAGGTTGCTGACTAGAAACAAATTCTCCGATAACTTTATTAAGTACGTCCTGAGCGGGAAAAAACTCCATCAGAAATGATGGCAAAACTTGGATTATCACTTCCGACTCAAATGGCAGTCCACGTTTCACCCTAAACATTATTTTTTGTCAAAATATTTTAAAGCCAGCCAGTTCACCTCGATGACTGACAATTGCCGATTGCCAAAACTACCTATCAAATATGGCGGTAACTCTTTCCATAGCAGCAATTAATTGTTCAGGGTCCGCAGTTGGCGTCAAATCTTCTTGTCCAGCAATATTTTGGTTTGTGTCCGATGACTTAAGACCAGACGCTCCTTTACCTATATACATGCACGAAAATAGAACTCCCAAAGCTGCAAGCGCTCTCGGAGGACTACTCTGCTTGATTCTGCGTACCATAAATTATTATTTAGGTAATTGCATTTCATTTCACGAACATTAAAGGGACTGTAAAGAAGGCATCGGCGGGTGGGTAAAAATTATTTGAAAAACGTCAGAGGCACGTGACCAAGGAGAGGCGTGGTTCAAAGAAGCTTAGTTCGTTTTATTTCGAAAGCTACCACTTCATGGAATTGGCGCTGCAATCTCGCGAAAAACAAGGACTAGATGTTAACTAGTCCCACTCCATGAGGAGTCTTTGTATCTTGGCATCACGTGATGTCTGTGACGTATTTCAAATAATTTTTACCCACCCTCCGATGCCTTCTTTGCAGTCCCTTTAAGACAACCCCTACCTATCAACGGAGAGTTTGACAACCATCTCGGCTTCTTTGGCATTCAATAAATCGGCAACTAGAAGCCTTTCCAAACCGTGAAATACTGCTAAATAAACACTAGTTGGTACCGATTCCTCCGCAGCACTACATACATTTAGGCTTAACTGTTTATAAACGGGAAAAAATAAAGTATTTAAAGTATAAACTAAGGGTTACTGCATGGATGGACTTGGAATTTTGAAGAATAGTACCTGCACCGCCAATTTTTTTTTTTTGTTTGTTTTTGTTTTTGACTCGTTAGACGGTGAAAAAAAATATGGTGCTAAAATTTTTTGGCGCAAATGATTATTAATGGTAGAAAATCAAATTTTAAAAATCGTGTAAAAATCAAGGGGGTAGACACTTGAGAACTCAGGTGTACAATATGTCTTGAACTCAATGTACTGTCAAAGCTAAACTGCGAGTTCCGAAGGCTTTGAACTCAATGCACTGTCAAAGCTGAACTCTTTTGAACTCGGGTGTACACAGAGATCCAGAGCGTCTACCCCCTCGGTAAAAATAGCAGGAAATTCAAATTTGACATGTTTACCAAGTGATCTAACCTAACCCAACCTAACCTAAACTAAACTAACCTAACCTAACCTAGTATAGGTGAATTAATGAGCTACGTACGGCACTGCCATATGTATAATACTAATTAAAACCCTTAATTTACTTTTGCGCTTATTATAATGATATGCAATGAATAGAGTAAGGTGTGAGCTTTCATTTGGTATATATTTTATTATATTTCGGGGTGCAGGTACTATTCTTCAAAATAGCCGAAAAACTTAACTAACTTGAAACATTTTTTGACCGAAATCATTATCAGCGATTCTATCTTGGTAATTCTCAATAATGTAGAAAGCCAAAGCCCACATGATTAAAATATGGTCTTCATTGGCACTACTTGCCCTAAAGAAACTGTTTATGAAAATTATCCGTATAAAATCAGTTTACCTCCCATAGAAAGCAAAGAATCTCTCTCAAAACCACACAATAAGGCTTACAAATTAGAATGATCGAGATGAACATTAAGATAATCCATAGCTGTGCTTAGAAGCGGGTACGATTCATCACCTCCACCTTGTTCCAATAAATAAAGAAGGCCATACAAAGTGGCAATTCGAGTTGGCAAGTAAGTGCTTTTTAAACTGACGTCGACTATCTTTTTCAACTTCTCCAACATTTCTTGATCCATATTTAAAACGGCGGCAGCCTTGCATATTCCGTACATTAAATACTGGGCTATAACTTCATCCTCGGCGGGATGAATTCTATGTAGTTCTAACAAAGTGTCGAGCATCCATTCGTATTGGATTCGTTCCATAAATATATCCGATAACATCACGACCTTTTCGGAGATTTTCAAGGGTCTATCATTGACGCATTTAAAGGGAGGGTGTAGTAGAAAATCAAGTGATTTTTTATCGATTCTTCTACTAATTATAAGACCAGTCTGCTTAGTCAAACATTCAGGAAATACCACCTCCGAATGATTTTAAAATTATTTCAAATTAGGTTCAGATTTTAAGGATGATTTTTAAAGAAGAACCTCCGACCAATCGCGTAACGCCCTGCCTTTTCATTAACAAAAATCACGTGGCACGCTCCATGTCTCGCGCCACGATTATCACGTCGCGCGCGAATTTTATCAAATCTCGTGATAAATTTCATTCGACACGGAACATGCGTGCCACGAGAATTTTGTTAATAAAAAGGCAGGGCGTTACGCGATTGGTCGGAGGTCCTTGTTTAAAATTATCCTTAAAATCTGAACCTAATTTGAATTAATTTTAAAATCATTCGGAGTTGGTATTTCCTGAATGTTTCACTATGCAGACTGGTCTTATAATTAGAAGAAGAATCGATAAAAAATCACTTGATTTTCTACTTCACCCTCCATTTAAGGGGTAATCAATAAAACATACGGATCTGGCTACTTCAGTCAGCAACACTAAAGGTGTTCGACTACAGGACTGCGTTGAGAGCCATTGACTATACAGGTCCAACAAAAAATGCAAACAGGAATGGATATCCAAACCCGAAGCGGCTAAACTTTGTTCCCTCTGATGATAACTCGCGGCTCCACCTAAAATACTTCCAACGTGACTCGGACTGGAACTTGACGAAGAACTACTTTCGTGTTCGACCATTTCTTCTAAAAGGCTCGCGGCAACGCAAAGATACTCCAAAGACACCTTAATTCCAGAAACATCCGACGTTAAAACCTTACCTTCCCCCCCCCCCCAAAAAAAGGCCAAGTAACTAAACTAACTTGTCCCATAGAGTAAGACACCCTGCTGGACACTTTCTCAGTGTTGGAACCCAAAACCGGCATATCATCCCTACAAAAGGAGGAATTATTAATTTGTAAACTGTAGTCAACAGCCAGCTAGTACAGTAGAACTTGTGCAAGGAAGTTAGAAAAAGAATAGATGGAAAAACCAAGAGAGGACAGTGGGGGGAATAACACGTTACGTACAACACCAGAATTATTCTGGAAGATACTACCTCAGGCCCAATAGCTCCAATATCTTCAGATGCAACGGAGTTCGAACCACTTGCAGTTTTTTTCCGCATCTTAAAACGGTTAAAACAAGAAAAAAAACCGACGACAGATTTCAGGTATCAGGAAAAGGTGGTGTGGTGATTAAAAAGAATTAGCCTTATTCCTGATCAGCGCCACCTACCCATAGCGGCGACTTTGAGAACTACTATAAGCGGCAAGCCAACCAGAAGTCGCTAAAATCTGGTGACGTCACTGACGGGCACTCTCGGGGTCTTACCAAAAATGACGTCACCAGATTTTAGCGACTTCTGGTTGGCTTGCCGCTTATAGTAGTTCTCAAAGTCGCCGCTATGGGTAGGTGGCGCTGATTAGGAATAAGGCGAATTAGAATATTAGTGAAGAGGTTTTGGTCTTTGATGGAGTTTTTAGAAAAACAGAAACGTGCTGGGGGCACAAAATCTAAGAGGATGAAAGATATAGAAACTGATGGGTGTACCTGGTATGAAGAAAAGCTAGAGGTTTATCTCTAGGTTGTCTTAAAAAGACGCTACTATGAGGATTCCCCGTTTGGGGTAGCAGTAAAGTATGAAGTAATAAAGCGGTGATACTCTTCACCGCCATACAACTGGCTAAAATCCTCTCCTGGTCTTCCTTTAATAGTTTTAACAACATTTTTTTAGTTTTAGGACAATTAATAAGACTTTCTTTACTAATTACATCTTCAGCTTCGTGATCGGCTAACGGCGTCGCGCTCAAAACAGTCAATAATGACATCCACGTTTCCTCAAACTGTTGACGCGATGTCCAACCCAATAAATTTACCCGATAGATATACTGCATTAAAACGTCCCTTTCTTGCAAGAATTCTCCCGGTGGTGGAGGTATGATGGTTTTAAACTCTCCACCAATATCGGGTTGCCATCCTAACTGCCATAAAATTGGCGGTGTTCGAGCGAAACTATTCACAAAAGGTATCCTTGAAAGACCAGCTATCAAGTTACGAATTCGAGTCATGATAAAGGATGGAATGGCTAGCGTTACGCCGTCGTTGATGGCTTGTTCTAACCATCGAATTAATTGAGCCATTTGCGTACAAGCTAACTGCGCTTTAATGTGCTCTTGATTGGTACCGTCATCTTTAGCGGATGGGAACTTAACGTTAGATAGATCTTGTTTACAATGAAGGACAAAGTTGTACAAAGCCGCGATGGCTGTACAACTCCACGTCATGTTTTCCTGCAAACCAATGACGGCTGCCAAACTAGAGTTCTTTAATATTAAATCAAGCGTGTTCAATGACGTATAGATATTTTCGCAGGACGCCTTTTGTTTGCTTTCTAGCATCCATAAAACCGCTTCGGAACATAAAATCCCTAAACGAGCTATATCTTCCAAATTATCCACCGGAACTTCCCAATGTCCGGGCATTTTTCTTATAGTTAACAAGTACGTAGCCACGGCATCAGCCACTTGGAATAAATTATCCCAGAAAAATGAATCCTGGAAGAGTTCGGTCAGTTTGGCTCGATATTTTGACTCCCGGGGAGTCGAAGTATCGTTTCTTAATAGAAAAACCTAAAAGGATTTATTCTTAGCACCACCGGAAGTCTATAAACCAAAAGAAGTTTATCTTATCTGACCTGGTGAGGTCTTGGAACAGTTTCGATTATCTGAGTAACGTGTCTAAGTAGAGTGGTTTTAGTAGCGGAGTAAAGAGGGGTTTCGGGGTCGTTTGGGTTTGCCCCTTCTGGTAATGACGACGAGGGGGACACTAACTCGCTATTACTAGCGGAAGGTAACAATCTACTATCTCGAATTGTAATTTGTTTAGCCCCTAAAAGTAAACATTGCTGGAGTATTGGAAGATGGAAACCCTAAAATAAAGACAGGAATCGCGTGATTTAGATCATTCGAATCGCGAACCGAAGAGATTTAAAGGGACTGCAAAGAAGTCATCGGCTGGTGGGTAAAAATTATTTGAAATACGTCACACACATCACGTGGTGCCAAGATACAAAGACTCCTCATGGAGTGGGACTAGTTAACATCTAGTCCTTGTTTTTCGCGAGATTGCAGCGCCAATTCCATGAAGTGGTGGTTTTCGGAATAAAACGAACTAAGCTTCTTTGAACCACGCCTCTCCTTGGTCACGTGCCTCTGACGTATTTCAAATAATTTTTACCCACCCGCCGATGCCTTCTTTACAGTCCCTTTAATTAAGGCATACAAACCTTTAAATTCATAATGGCCATCGAATCCTCGTAAGTTAACTTCGAGAGAAGCGAGGCGCATTCTTTCAAAGAGGTTCCGCTCTTAAAACACTGACTCCTAACTTCTTCTAAAAACCATTCGCGATTGATTTTAACTCCCAGTAACTCCGTATCTTTCTCGGAGTTAGTTTCAAAATCTAAACTAGCCGATGCCGAAACGCCAGAAACGACGGCCCTTAACTGCTTCAATAAATTGACTAATTCAATATGTCTATTATGAATAGAAGGTTCCGATAGAAGATCCAATAATTTCTCGATATCTTCTAAAGGAAGTTGTTGTTGATTAGGATCCCGGGCTAATTCATCCAAAAGCATCTGTAATCTACGACAAGCCAATTGTCCGTAACTTCGACTGAGAGAAAGATTGTGACTACAAAGGAATTTGTCAACAATCAGTGTCAATAATGTTCCGGATTGACTCAAGTGAATCGCTTCTAAACATTTCAAAGTTCTTTGCAAGAAACTTGGCTACAAATTTGAGGTTTTACGTTATTGTTCTATAGTCCGCCGTTGATAACAAGATAGTTAAACGAACCTTGGAGATATCCTCACATCTGGCTTGAATAGCTTGGACGAATAAGCCACTAGCGGCCGAATTACGATGAATCGCGCTTATAAAATCTTGAACAGGTGGTTCCCTAGAGAATAGTACCAAATCGCTAACGTGATTTATAATTAACCACGTCATTTGTTCGGCATCGTTCAAATTCTCACACTAATTAGACAAAAGGACAATCATATTGAAACTCCCAGCCAATTAACTCAATCATGACGCTCAACTCACAACGTAATCACACATTAAAATCAATCCCCCTCTTCGAACAACTTCCAAACTGTAACTATTCGGAGTTTGGGACAATTTGTCGCACAAGTATCTAGAGTTTCAAGAATAAAGCAAGTTCAAGAAGAAAGTCAACGGAGACGAGACAATAATTAGCCTTATTCCTGATCAGCGCCACCTACCCATAGCGGCGACTTTGAGAACTACTGTAAGCGGCAAGCCAATCAGATGTCGCTAAAATCTGGTGACGTCACTGACTGGCACTCTCGGGTCTTACCAAAAATGACGTCACCAGATTTTAGCGACATCTGATTGGCTTGCCGCTTACAGTAGTTCTCAAAGTCACCGCTATGGGTAGATGGCGCTGATCAGGAATAAGGCTAATTCGTTATGTTCGTACTTAGGGCTGGGAGAAGAAGGAGCGGGTCTTCTAACAACTGTTCGCAAAATCTGAATCCAATATCCCTGATTTTCGTAGTTCAATAAAATCAAAATATTGCACCATTGCAAAACCAATGTAGGGTAAAGCGGCGCGATATCGAGAAAAACTTGGTTAATCTCTTCGACACTGTAAAAGCTTTGAACGCCATTAGGTGGCAATTCGATGTCGATTTTTGAACTTTCAGGTTTGATTATGTTCATGGCGGAATTAGTAACTTTTCGAAATATTCCTGCAACCCCAAAAAAAATATTGCAAAAACTTTCTCACACCCTACAAGTACTTCAAGACGAAGCGCCTTGAATAATCACCTGATTGAAACATGTGCATAAGATACAGGAGTAAATGAGACATTTGTTGGCAAAGAAAAACGTGCTCTTGGTGTCTCAATAAAGGCGAAAAAGTGTGAGAATGAATAGCTTCCGCCAAGACACCTACAACTTGAAATAAAAACCTAGCGATGGTGTATTCCGGGTGAGGATTTCCGTGTAAGGGATCGGCGAAAACGGGAACGGGTAAAGGAAGAACGGGTTCTAAAAGTTTAGCACTATATTTAGGAATGGTCATGGGTAGTCCCAAATCTCCCAGTCGAGACAAAGCTACTTCTTCTTTGGCTTGAACGAGCAAAACTCGCAATAGACTCAAAACAAGGCACATCCAACGTTGGAGGTTGTTTATATTCCTCTGAAAATTGGTTCCCGCGGTTGAGAAAAATTTTTTCCATCTTTCCTAAACTTTAAATCTCACCAAATCCTGAGGCGTGGCGAATAAGACTTTGAGCAAAATGTCAACTGGTCTAAAAACACTCGGAGCCACGGCTTCGAACAATTGATGGAGTGTGTCCAGGGCATTTTGATTATCTAATTGGATTTGCTGTCGAGCTAAAAAGGGAAGAACCGTGTCCACAACCAGACGAGAAAGTTTTTTCCACCTATCTTCACCCTCTTTGAAACACTGATGCAATATAAGTAGAAACATATCCAAAACCTGCAAGAACCCACCAATCTCTCGATAATTACGTCAAATACAAATAAATTGAAGCGTACCTCGGGATATTGCACAAAACGCAACAATACCGATACGATAACCTCCCTCTGGGCGTCCAACTCTTTCCCAGAATCGAGTTTGTTGGAGCCCCTTAAAAGGAATAGATCTTCCACAATAGGTCTTAGGGCTGGAATGGCTAAGTTTACAAGAAGAAAACCCGATAAGTAAAAAGCAAGGTACATTTTCGCGTCCTAACATACCACAAAGCTGAGGGGGTTGACCACTGGCTATTAAACCATCGCACAGTTGTATAATTTTAGATACGCTAATGATGGATTTCGAATGATATCTTTCGTAGGACAGTAAGACTAAGAAACAGAAGATACTAGGTATCAGACTGTCCAATTGCCTAGAGGAAGATTGTCGCGCGTTAGAGAACAAGGCGTTTCACGTTAAGTGCACGATCTGCGCTTACAATATCTGTCCTTCTTCAATGTATTCAAACTGTTTGATGACGAAATTAATGAAAATTTCGTCAGAATCTAATAGGCAGTAGTTAACTCTGAGTTGAACAAGTTGCGCCAAGATATGAAGAACCTCGCATTGCAAATCAACGCTGCTAGCGATTGTATACAACTTTAAGGCCTTGATGACAACAGGCTCGAAAAGCCTGATATGAGCGGCCAATGACGAAACGTCGGATTTATTTCCGCCTTTTAAAGTGTTTGACAATTTCATCTCGCTACGTTTCCTCATCCAACTCAACCAACTACCCAAATCGGTGTCCGTATTCAAAGTATTCATTTTTAAACTGCTAGTAGTAATTGATTGAGTGAAGAGCGTGTAAGGGGATGTAAAACAAGTATGGTAAAGTCCGGGAGCTTGATTGGCGCTGGCGTTACTCAGGGATGTTGAGAGTCTGGTAGCTCGACCCGGTTTCCTACCAGCGCCGGTTGTTTTGCTACTATTCTGGGGTTCTTCCCATAAAGAGAGGAGATTGGTACCGAATAAACATTTCAGTAACTGTAGGGGGACGTTAAAATTATTAGGATAACGCCAAGAACCCGAGGAAACGCGTTTAACTACCTGTCTAACGCATTTGATAGCGGAACACGCTTCCATTGACATAACGGATTTAGAATAAGTTAAAAGTTCTTCGGCGTGGCTTCCCATTTCCTCGAGGGTTGAAACCTCGAGAATTTGGGACAATACGTCTAAGGTTACTTTCAACAACCCACGAAATTTATCCACAGAACCGAAATCCATGGATATCTATAGCGATTCCATGTTTAGTTCTTTTAAACAAACATTAAACGACACAACACGCAAACCTTATAGCTCGAATGCGTAGCTTTCAACAGATCGTAGAGTTTGACATAAAGTGGCTGGAGAATAAAATGCCCCAGTAACGAAGCTCCGCTTTTCGACGAACCCAACAATCTATCTTTTTCCATTCCCTCGGAATTTTTATGATCGTGAGAAGCTTGCCGATGCGGAGACCCTTTAAAACTGGACAAACTGGAACCCAACGACCCCCCCGAACTTTGATCGTCCTTGCTTTTACTCTTGTTACGTTTCATTGGACTCAAATTCGGGGCGTTGGGCAACGAGGGTAAACTCGATTTAGTTTGATGAACGGGAACTTGTTCCTCAATGACCAAAGTGAACATATTCAACAAACGAATCAAGTGACTTAGAAGTTTCTCGACCGCTTTGGAAAGAGAAGGATCTTTTGATATTGTCCATTTTGATTCCTCAATTGAGCCTTCCGACGAAGTTTTTACTTGAGCTTGTATTTTGAAATAACAAGAACCTGAAAAGGTGTTTTTGCGTGTCAGGCGAACAGATTAAATGGCGTCGAGAACCGAATAACCCTGTGACCGTAACGCACCTGATAAAATATTACCGATAAGATGCAAAATATGTTGATGCGAGAGCAAGTCTAGCGCGATAGGTGTGCTTGTAACTAAGACTAAAAGGTGAAATAAGAGATCAGACTCTTGAAGCGGTTCAACTTCGGGTGTTTGTGTTGCTCTAAATACGTATTAAAGTTATTAAATTTCTTTACGAATTGGCCTTATTCCTGATCAGCGCCACCGAGGCGTAGCGGCGACTTTTGAAACTATAATAATACGGTAGCCAATCAGAGGTGGCGCTGGAGTCGATGGACTCTGATGGAGATCTGTTATTTTCTCTGTTTTTGATTATTACCGCTTCAACTTCAAAAAACATGTTTTAACTAATTATTATTAACCTAATAATCTCCAAATAGACCAAAATCGAATGAAAACTTACTCCGAAAGTCTTATTTCATAATATTAGACAGAATAAGAAAGGTAAAATCAACTTTTAATACTTTTGAAACCATATCGCTTGTTAAGCCTTGGCTATTGAAGTTGAAGCGGCAATAATCAAAACAGAAAAAATAACAGACCTCCATCAGAGTCCATCGACTCCAGCGCCACCTCTGATTGGCTACCGTATTATTATAGTTCCAAAAGTCGCCGCTACGCCTCGGTGGCGCTGATCAGGAATAAGGCCAATTGGCCATATGTCTAATCAGCGCCACTAGCGGATGGTCTGAGAACTACTCCCATAGAGACTAGGTATATTTAAGCGGGTTTGCAGAATCATAGCCAGGTGGCTCGAACGCCGCGCCATCTGACGGAAATTCTGCAAACCCGCTTAAATATACCTAGACTCTATGGGAGTAGTTTTCAGACTATCCGCTAGTGGCGCTGATTAGACATATGGCCAATTACCCCCGCGAAATTTATATTTTATACCCTTTAAACGCGGTAGTTGAGGGTTTAACACTCGAAGTTCTCTCTCCCGAAACGTAAGACCACGCTTGGGTATAAAGAGTAGGTGGGTATTCATTTGAAAGTTCGCAAAGAGTATGACAACACCCAAACTAAAACATTTTACAACACTTTTAACCAAAACAGAATCAACCACCGAAGTTCCTAATTTTCAATCACGACTTACAGTGAGGAATTTATTAGTGGAGGTGTAAAGTAGGTTCACTAATTGTGATAAAACCCTCGATAGGGCACCTTGAACTTCCGCGTTAGCCGCGGGATAACCGTGTAGATCAAACGGTTTAACTAAACCGTGAACTAAAGGACCCGTTCGAGCGCTTTGATCAAAATTACTAACATTCAAGAATTTATCCATTTCTTGACGAGCGATTGCCACGACAGGGTCGTGATGAGCGTGATCAATCGCGAAAAATAAGTAAGGTATGACCCTGAAAGGATTAATACTTAAGTTTATCTACAAGAAGAAAGAGAGATATCGCGGTCAATTATTACTTGACGATAGAATTAGCCGCGGCTTGACGAACCCTAAAATCTTCATCACTTAACAAATGCATCAAAACTTCGTTTAAAAATCTATCTTGGTAGGAAGGGGTTCGGGGTTGTAAGTGACCGGTCATTTGGGTGTTTTGATCGCGATAGTGGTAATGGTGATGGTGAGATTGAATCGAGTTTTGCATTTGATTGACAACGGCGAATGGAACTTCGCAGACTAGTTCCATCAATTCGACTTTGACTAACCAATAAGGGTTGTCTTTCAAACTAAGCAAAACTTCCAAGAGTTTCAGACCCATGTAGGCGGGTGCCAAACTCAAAATAGTCTTTAAACAGAGTTTGAGAGCGGAAAGACCCAATCGAGTCGCGACTGAGGACTCGTCTTGGGAAACTTCTAACAAACTCATAAGGATAGTCTCTAATGTTGGGGTGTCTGTAAAATGATGAAACTTACTTGTTATAGTAAACTTAAAGTGTAATTAAATCTTATTTTAATCACCAATAGACGACGTTAGCGTCTTGGCCCACTTCTCCCAAGATCCCCCTGCTTCTCTTAAACCGTATTTGAGCAATGAGCCCAAGAGCAACGCAGTATGACCTCTCAAATGAGGATCATGGTGTTGGGTATAATGCATCACATCCCAAACCTTTTGCGCACGCTCTGTTAAAAGGTTTTTTTTTGTTTTTACCGATAAGCAACAATTCCGACCTAAAACCACGCGAGATTTCAACCGTACCTTGGATCAAAAACTGATCAGTTACAGACACGTCAAGATCAAGGAAGAAAGCCTTAGGGTAAAGATTCAAAATTCCGGCTAAACAACTAACGGCCAGGGATTTGATGCTGACTCGTACGCTACGATCAGGCATTAAACCCCCTTGACCTCCGGATAGAAGGAAAGAGCTGCTGAGCAAACGCGCGCAGTAACATAAAGGGACGTTTCGATCAGTGAAAGAACCGATATTTCCAACCCTAAAGATTGAATTCATCCCGGGAGAGGACGCGGCTGAAACTATATCTTGGGAATCATCCATTTCCAAGAGTTTTTCTTCACTGTTGGTTGATTTTAGTTGTTTGGGTACTTTCCTCAAATCAATTTTAAGGTGGACACCGGGGGAGGTGAATGGTGACCACCGTCCATCTAGATTTTGTCCTACATTACTAGATGAGTAATCAGACATATCATCCCCATCAAAGGACGCGCAACTACGCGAATCATGAGGGAAATCTTCCGAAGGTACCCCGGAATCGGTTATGGGTAATGTTTCACAACTATTGGCCAAATTTTCCTCTGAAAAATAAAAAGTCCCCACCCAGTTTACAATGTACTGACACCGCCTTACCTGAAGTACTAAAGAACGTTTATGAACACTATAATGATCTCAATTTTAATTTACCAGTGTTCAAATCTACTGAAAAAGGTTCATCATCTAAAGTAGCTTCATCTTCGTCAGTCGAAGGTGTTGGCAATATTTGACCTAAAATTTTCAATAAATCGTTGTTGTATGTGGAACTTGACACGCTTAAACGTCATCTCCTTACTATCGGCTCTAAGTCGAGACGCGACAAGGGAATCGGAACTATAAATGTATGATCTTTGAATCCCTTCGGATGACAGTAAGATGGTCAGCAAAGGTTGAGGGGTAGTTTTAAACAATTGCTGCAATGCTTCCAAAGAAGCCGTTATCACATTATGATCTTGGTGACGTGTATAATGAAGCAGGAGTTCGTAAACTTGAATAAGTTGATCATCATTAACATTAACTTCTTCCTCTTTCATGGTAACACCTATGCTGCCTCTTAGAACTACAGTAGGTTGAGCTGATTTCTCAGACAAGTGAGGAATAAGATGGCGAATGCACAATAAAACTCCCAAAATCAGATAAACTGGATGATCTCGGTTTACGGGAATCAAATGGTCTAAAAGTTAAAGCGACAAAAAGATGCTATAACCTTAAGAGACCAATTTACACGGTGGTTAGGGACTACCTAGCAGAGCGGATAATAGCCACACGTAAGAGACTAAAGGTTTCCTGGAATGATGTGAAATCGTCACTAAAGAGGTAGCAGCCGTTCTTCTAGTAACTGCTGATTCAGAACTCAAGTTTGGTAGAAATGCTTTCAATAACATTTTGATTTCACCGTCATTTGTAAATTTTCCTAAGACAGGCATGATTTTGCCAATAGCAATGGAAAGCGTTTCTTGCACAGATTCTTCTTTATAGTGGCAAATTTTATTTAAACAAGGAATTAAATTGACGGTGTAAGCTCTGCATTTCTGAGGTCTAATTAAGTGACACAAGTCGGCAAAACGACTCAGAGCAGCTCTTAATCTTCTTGCTGACGTTTCCTTCTTGATTTCTTTGTAAAGTTCCACTTGTAGTCTACCTAAATGTGACTCTAAGAGGGACTATAGGGCCAAACAAAAAGTTGAGCAATTGGTGCCTCAACAGTCAACGTTAAAGAAAATCCTCGGGACACCTTTATGGTTTTATTTAAGCACTCATCTGCCACCATTCTTATATCAGAATCTTCATCGTCACAAAAGGATAGGAATGTTTCCATGGCTATCCCAAGGTATTTTGGGAAATCTGACACAGACCTGTTAACATCAACACCAGTTTTAACAGGCACCAAGTGGAAAACTTCCATGTCCACTCAGACCACCTAACCATTGACAGGCAAAGTCATGTTTAACCACAACTTATTGCCGAATTTTACTAGGGTTTGGTGATAAACTCGCGACCCCCCCCCGCACTAGTGTCATGCGTCGCTCTAAGCAAACCTAGCTCCCTATTCAGTTGCCTGTCCATGGTTAGGTGGTCTGCGGTTGATGTGTCCTTGACAATACCGTAAATTTTGGGAACATATTGCATCCGCTATCATACTACACTGGGTTATTTTATCTTTTTTATTAACTGGAACATCTTTTTTCCTGAAAATTCATTAATTTACCCCACAACTAGTTTAAAAAAGAACAAAAAAACAGCATGCACTTACTTGACACTTTGCCCATCCTCCACAAAGGTATTTGGATGGACTTTTAATATTTCAAAAGCCTTCATCAACTTTTCGAGAGTTGCCATTTTGACTTTACCGAAAAAAAAAACTTTACTTCCGATGAACTTCACTAAATTTCTTCAGAATTTTATAAAATATAGCATTGTTTTACGATTTTCACTTAATGCGAACGTCGCCAAGGCTACTATAGAGGCAAAGTTCACAAGGTAAAGCGGTAGGACAAAAGGGGTGGGCTTAGTTTTATTTCAATTCTTAGCAGACTAATCAACTCAATAAAACTTAAAACTCGTAATAATAAAATTTTTAAATTCACCACATGATGACACAAATAATTTGTTGTATAATTACTTCATTATTTAAATTTTAAACCCAATTGGGAAGGGCTAACGCGGCTTCACTCGTTTTTCGTTAAGCCTACTGTGTGAAAGCAGACTACATTCAAGAACCAATCAAAAGCCTGACTTCCAAGAGTTGCAACTTTTTCCGGAAACAACAACGGCAAAGAAAATAGACAAGGAATAAAAACTCAAAACTCTTCCGAATTTTGAAGCTTTTTTAACCGGAAACAAGGCGGTAGTCTGTGTCCTCAAAAGTGGAAGTTTCTATTCTCATATCTTTTGTTTTAGAATGTTAAGCCCAATTTTTAATTAGTATGCGGCGGCTCTTTTTAAGTTAATTCAGCACAAACCAATGAAATGACTTGAAATGGACCTACAATCTTTTGTTTTGGTGTAGTGTGCACTGTATTACTGTGCATATCATTCCGCAAGGAAGAATTTGTAATAAAATTAACCTTAGACTTATTACTAAGGTTACAAATTAAAATAAAATCCCAAAGTTTGAAATTAGTAATAATTACAATTATTTGCACATTTAAATGGTAAAGAAATGATTGCATTAATTTAAAATAGGCACATTTATTTAGACCCGTTTTAAGTCACCTGTCAAAATAAGCCTTGGTTAAAATTACGCATTTTTTAAAAAACTTTTTAATAGGGTCTGCTATCTCTTCTGAGGAAATTAAAATCTGCACCTGACAGAGAACTCCGTATCTTATTATTGGGTCTTGATAATGCGGGAAAAACAACAATATTAAAAAACTTAGCTTCCGAAGACATAGCTCATATCACTCCAACACAGGTGTGATACAAGTCTTTACAAACCTGATAACTGTCAGTCACACCTAAGAACCTGTTATAAATCCAAATTTTACGCTTCAGGGTTTCAATATAAAAAGCGTTCAATCAGAAGGCTTCAAATTAAATGTCTGGGACATTGGTGGTCAAAGAAAAATTAGACCATACTGGAGAAATTATTTTGAAAATACCGATGTCTTGGTATAATATTAAAGGAAAATTTCATATGACATATCGTTATACCTTAAAAAACGGCCTTTTTCTAAATATAAAAGGAAAAATATTATATAAAATAAATTATCTCTTGTCACAAAATAATTAATAACACTTAATTAGAGTTAAAAACGAGGGCGAATGCGCCGCCATTGGTTTAGTGGCGTCTGCTAGCCCGAACCTCTTACGCGCGTGATCGAGTGGGCTATGCCTTACTGCGCCGCCATTGGTTTAGTGGGGTCTGCTAGCCCGAACCTCTTACGCGCGTGATCGAGTGGGCTATGCCTTACTGCGCCGCCATTGGTTTAGTGGGGTCTGCTAGCCCGAACCTCTTACGCGCGTGATCGAGTGGGCTATGCCTTACTGCGCGGCCATTGGTTTAGTGGCGTCTGCTAGCCCGAACCTCAAACGCGCGTGATCGAGTGGGCTATGCCTGTGAGAATTCAACCAGTCCCTAGGTTCGATTTACCAGACGCCACTCAACCAATTTCGGCACAGTAGTCCTCGTTTTTAAGACCAATTAAATGCTAATTATTTTGTAATAAGAGATCATTTATTTTAATTTTAATATTTTTTCCTTTTATATTTAGAAAACGGCTGTTCTTTCAAGGTATAATGTTATGTTACCTGAGCTTTTCCTTTAACTCTCGTAAAAAAATAACACTAAAAACCCCATTAAATTTTATCCTCTATAGATATATGTAATAGATAGCGCAGATAGAAAAAGATTTGAAGAAACGGGAGTTGTAAGTTAAGTTTTAAAACTTACCGGAACCGGAACCGGAGCACTTACAAAATTGTAAAAAAAAAATTAATTTTGATTTTGTAGGAATTAGCAGAGCTTCTAGTCGAAGAAAAATTATGCGGCATTCCTTTGTTAGTTTTTGCTAATAAGCAAGATCTTTTCAACGCGGCACCAGCGAGTGAATTAGCAGATGGACTAAATTTACCAACTATAAGGGACAGGGGATGGCAAATACAAGCTTGTTCCGCTGTTTCTGGAGAAGGCCTTAAAGTATAACTTCTACAACGTAAATTCTAATAAGAGTATTAAGCAAATATAATTAAAAAAACTTTTATCGCTATAGGATGGTTTAGATTGGGTCTGTAAGAACATCAAGAAGAAATAAAGATCCCGCAAAGATACCTACACCTCAATGCCAAAGAGATTCACACAAATCAAAGAAAAAGCTCCGTCCAATTAATTTTTCCAATGCACAACAAAATTAAAACAAAGCTTTTGAAAGTGGGAAACTAAAAAAGTTCCTTCCGTATCCTATTTACACTCAATAGTACCCAAATAATAATAATAATAATCCCTTAACTTGTTCGTGATACAAATACAATTCGCTAACTTTATCAGAAACCCATATATGGGCTTTTCGATAATGTTTGCAAACGTACGTAACTAGTTACCGAGTGGTGATAGAAACCCTAAAATAGACAACTGGTCAGTCATAAATAAGCCCTAGAAACAAATTATTCTATGCAGATAACAACCTAAATAGGCTGCAAAAAAAAAAGCCGAATTGCTCACTAAACAATTAAAAGAAAATTAATGCTTCGATAACGTTAATGAGTAACGAGTTTATAACATTCTGAAGAAAAAATAACTTATTTTCGGTATTTTTCAGCAAATAATATTTACTAATTCAGCTAATTATTACTGGTTTTAATTAATTTACGTTTGTTAAGGGTATAAGCTTGAATTTTTTAGGTTTCTAGTCATTTTTAAATGTTTCGGCAATTACCGTTACTATTATTTTAGTATTTCAACTATTTACTGTGATCAGAAGGGGATAATAGAAGAAGGATGACACTCTGTATCCTCTCAATGCTTTAGTTACGTAACGTCATTCTTCCCAGGCTCACCCTTTTAGTTTGCTTTCCAGCTTATCAAACTACAAATGGGCATCGCACCGTAAGGTGAATTCTATAATTGTTTGGCACTAAATCCCCAGCAATCATCCCACAAACCTTGATTGTCTTGACGTGGGACAAAAATACACAAGCGCATGCGTCTTGTCAAATATTTAAACGCTAATAGAGTAATGTTGTGGGAACTATTTATCGTGTATGTGATTCGGTTTTGTAACCTTGCTCTAAATGTTCCGATGTTGGGAAGAGTGACGTTACACTTACCCCGTTTTGTGCTTGTACACTTCTCTCGAAGAGAAGTATTATATACTTCTGCTGTTACTATTATTTTAGTAAACTATTTACTGTGATGTAATGTATTTTATATTTCGCTTTTAACCGTCCTCGTAATAGAGGATTATCGGATCTTATTTTCCACTAAATCTAAAAATAAAGTTTGAAATTTACTTCGTCACACCAAAAAATCTGGTTTATTTAAATTTTTTTTTCTTTCTTTCATCCTAATTAATTAGACAATCAATAAGCCTGAAAATTTTTCTTGACCTAATTGCTATTTATAATTTATCTCAGTTTCTTTCTATACAATTTCCTAGCGTAATAAATAACTTCAAGAAGACTGCGCTGGCAATGAACGGGAGGAAGAAAGGAAGGAAAGGTTAAAGATCTTATTCGGAAAAGAGAGAGAGATTGTTCTTAAGAATGAAGATTTTCAATAACAGCTAATGTGAAATCTGTTGTACTGGCATAACCACCCAGATCTCTAGTTCGAACCTAAGAATAGATAGACAAAGACCACATTTTTTTGTATGAAAACGGTACCAAACTTCGAAGAGATTGGACTTTAAAGTTCGTTTGGGAACTTTAAAGGAAGTTATAATTACCTTTCCAGTTCGCAAAACTTTCTTAGTCGCGTCAGAAATCATGCTGGCGTAATAATGCAAGTTAACGTGTCGCAACATTTTCACGGCGCAAAAGAACATGGCAGTTGGGTTGGCAATATTTTTGCCAACCGCTTCCCCAAAAGTATGACGTGCACCCTTTTAGAATTTAGTCGATTAGTTTATAAACAAGAAGAATGGGGGTTCCTACTCAATTACCGGTTCATAGATAACGCAGTCCTCAGAATAGTTAGCGCCAGGTACAACACCTGCCCCTCCTACTAATCCCGTGGCCAAATTATCAATGATACTTCCGTATAGGTTAGGCATAACCATGACGTCAAATTTTTGGGGATGAGATACCAACTGCATACACGTATTGTCGATAATCATCTGCTCAAACTCAATTTGAGGGTAGAGTTTGGAGACTTCCTCGACTGTTCGTAAAAACAGTCCATCACTGAGCTTCATGATGTTAGCTTTATGGATAGCGGTGACCTTCTTTCGTCCGTGTCTGGTAGCGTAATCGAAGGCGAATTTGGCAATCCTTTCAGACTTCTTTTTGGTGATAATTTTCAAGCATTCGATAACTCCTGGAACACTCTTAACGCGACCCAAACATTAAACTTATTAACAGTTTCACTAAAAAGAAATTTGAAAGACGTACTTCGTGTTCTAAGGCGCTATATTCCCCCTCAGTTTGTTCACGAATAACAAAAAAATCCAAGTTCGAGTGCCTGGTTTTGATACCTGGCATACTTCTAATGTGGACTACATTAGCAAATACGTCTAATTCTCGTCTATTATTAGATTAATTTGTATAAACACCCAATAGAAAGTTAAACAGAAAAAGAAAACCCTTTTAACTTCACCTAAGCTTCATATTTAGCGTTTGAAGTTCGCCAGAATATCTAGAAAACGGAGGCGATTGAAGGATTCCCTTCAACGCAATTCCGTTTTCGTTAATTGAATTAATAACTTGTTCCACAGGTACACTCATGTTAGAATGTACTTCACTATAAATACCTTTAATTGTTTAGTTTTAAACATTTCCCAGGGTTTAAATATAAATTTAATACCTTAAAAACATTTCGTCAAAAGCAATAGGAACACTAATGGCTTGAAAAACCTCTTTAACGGCTTGACAAAGTTCGGGTCCTACACCATCACCAGGAATCATGGTACATTTAATCTTTCCTTCCGGGATAGTAACTGGTTCTTGCTAACAACGATTAATTTTTCTTGCAAATTAACCCGATTCGGAGGTCAAAGGCGAAATCATGGATAAAGAATACGCGCGAGGAAATTTGTTTTCACGCTATAGGATAGGCAACTCCCTATCTCCGAGAACAGAGTGTTTTCTATATACTCTTTCCCAGTTTGGGTGGCAGCACGCGCAATGCTAGGTCTCTATGTAACGTAGCTTTGAACGTGCTGTCAAGTGACAAAGAAAATAGGTACGGAAATTCTAGTTGGCTCCGAATAAAAGTTGGAAGTACCGCGACTGTCGAATGTCAAGGCCAGTGCCGACTTCATAGTCGAGTCAGTGACTTCTAAGAATTGAAATAATACTAATTTAGACTATTAGGGAATGATGTAAGAATTAGTGGGTAGAAGTGTTAGGCTAAGGAGCAAAATCATAATTTTACACCTAAAACCAATTTTCAGGTATTTTTATTCTAAATTTCTTGGGAATCTGAGGAAAGAATTCTTGCAATTATGATAATTGAAGGGCCCGCCATTGCCTACACGTATTTGAAACTAAAACCTAGAGGTCGGTCCTAAAACAACTTATCTTCTTCATCTCTTGTCAGCACGCACAAACCTACGTCGTACGAGAGACCTAGCTTTGCGCGTGCTGACAAAATAAGCTGTCGTCGGAGATGGGGAGTTGCCTATCCTATAGTGTGAAAACAAATTTCTTCACGCGCATCCATGGTGAAATGGTCTAGCTTCAGGAAACAGCACCAGCACCCAATAAGCCTCTCCGATGTAAAAAGGTGGGGAGGGGGGGGGGTAGTAGTAGGCAACCCGTAGTATCGAGACATACAAGGGGGTTGACCCTTAGACGTCTCTGCGCACTCTATGGACCCAAAACGCGTAGAGTGCAGGCGCCGAAAAGCGAGATAGAAGGAAAAATTATACCCCCGTGTCTTTCCCTCTTAGTTACATTATTAGTTTATAACTTATCGTTATAAACTTATGGTTACATCGAAATGGTCTATATAAGCGATGACACTTACCTGCGATGCCTATTTAAAGTTGAAGAACAAGTTCAAAAAGATCGGAAGCGGAATAAAATAGGGCAAAGAAAAAGCCAACACCATTAAAGTTAGAAATAAAGGCTTAATTTAGATGATATAAATCGGCGGGCATATAATCCCAATTAATCAAGATTAAAAGTAGGTGGTGACCTTAGAGAGGTCAATTCAAATTCCCCACTCACCACAGAAACTTGATTAGATGCAGTGTAGGAAATTCCATTTCTAACCACATGATGAGGAAAATCCTGGGGCAATTAATTAACCACGTTAAAAAATCAAGTTAATTACCGTGTCACCGGTAAAAATTTACCGTTCTTTGCTTAAGAATATTCCCATTATTTCCCAGAGCTCGAGCGAAAAATCTCAAACTCCTTGAAGCCATTTTTAGAGTAAGAGTAGCTGAATTTTAGTTCCCAATATATCCACTATGATTTTTTGTGGCGCTAAATAGGTTCACGATTAAAATGTGCCTTGTTGGCTCATTGCCATGGGCTAAGTACTTCTTAAGATAGGAACGTTTCCTTCAAATGATGTAGGGGGAACAGTCCACGAGTTTTAGTTTATGATTTTTAGAATTTAGTGTATTAATAGATTTAAGTTTTAGTATAATAATTTTTATATTTAAACAAAATTCCGATTCGCCCATTGACATTCCCTGGAATTATTTCTTAACATCAATCTGTGTAATCATGGGAGATCTTTCGGCAACCACTTCAAATGGGCCCAGATTGGATTTAGATAAACCCAGATGGGATCAAAAGACATTTACTGGTCGTTTCCGATACTTTTGGGATATGACAAATCCCATTAATTGTTTGGTAAGAGAGAAGCAACTTAACGAAGCCAAGGAATTAATCAATCTATATAAGTAAGGGTTGCTAAAATATCTCCGTAACATTTTCTCTTAATTCTGGTTAATTAACTTTAATTAATAATTACAGGATTAAATCAGAACCACCAGGTACAACTGAGGAAAAATTGTGGTACTCTAAAACCCTATATAATTCAGCTTTCCACCCTGATACTGGAGAGCTACAAAATGTAATTGGGAGAATGTCTTTCCAAGTGCCTGGAGGAATGATTATAACTGGATTTATGCTACAATTTTATCAGTAAGTACTAAGTAGATGTTTACATTATTTTTTATTTTAACACTGATTAATTTTTTTATCTCATTCAGGTCAACACCAGCTGTGGTTTTCTGGCAATGGGTTAATCAGTCATTTAATGCTTTGGTTAATTTTACAAATCGTAACGCCCAGTCTGATATAAATACTAAGTAAGCTTCGCTAACTTGTATAGAGTAATGGCAGTTTCCCAGCTTTGACTGTATTAAAGTCTATGGACAAATAACATGGGGTGCCATTAGTCTATTATTCAATAATTCTAAAGAGCTGTCATTTCATTGCTAAATGAAACTAAAACTAAGTTCTTTTCAGACAATTAGCTTTTGCTTACGCATCAGCAACTACTAGTGCAGTCATAACTGCAATTGGATTGAAGAGTTTCCTTCAAAAGGTTTTACTTTTACTATAGAGTAATGGCACCTCCCTGCCTTTGGCTACGTTATATAATATGAGAAATTAATACGTAGTGCCACTACTCTATTGTAAAATGACTGGACACATTCTTAACTAAAGAGAGTTTATTTCCTAACAGAGAGCTACAACCTTAGTTCAGAGATTTGTTCCATTTGCTGCAGTTGCAGCTGCAAATTGTGTTAATATTCCACTTATGAGACAAAGGTTAAAGAGTTAATTAACTTTAAGTAATATTAACCTAATTAATCTAATGTTAACTTATTTTCCACTAAAATATCAGTGAGTTAGTGAATGGTATAGTGATTTTTGATGAGAATGGAAACAAAGTTGGGGCATCTAAGGTAAGATGACTAATAACTTAGGGTAACAGCACTGAACAAGGGGTAGTGTATAAAAATTTATACTTACCAATAGGTTGCTGCTGTTAAAGGAATTTCTCAGGTTGTCTTATCCAGAATAGTTATGGCAGCTCCTGGAATGTGTAAGTAAAGTTCATTAAATTTAAGGTAAATTTGCTTGCAAAATTGAGACCTTAACATCAGTTTTGATTTTATAGTGCTATGTCCAGTGATTATGGAAAGGTTAGAGAAATTTAAATGGATGCAAAAGATTCAACCTTTACATGCACCAATTCAAGTGGGATTAGTTGGTTGTTTGTAAGTAATCAATTATTGTTTCTTAATTTTATAGTTTCAACAGTATTTTCACTTTATAATTAATAATAATAATATTTCTTTGTCTTAGCCTAATTTTTATGGTGCCAACAGCTTGCGCCCTATTTCCCCAACAATGGTAAGTGGTCAAGGCTTACACACACTGCCAAGCCTAGTTTCAGAAACTAAAAGTGCTTCTTTCATTTCAATTTCAAAGTTCTGTGAGAGTGAGCACAATCAAAAAATGGGAACCTGATATTTACAACAAGTTTGAAAAGGATTTGGGAAAACTTATTGATACTGATGTTTATTTCAACAAAGGACTATAAGAATCTCGATTAAAATATTTTTACAGCTTAAACTTAATAAAGGGGTAATAAATCTTAACAACGCCTGCCATGAATGCCTAGTCAAAAATAAAAAAGCACGTGTTTAATGTCCAAAAATGTAAACAGAGTGTCGCCATTTTTGGTCAAGGCTTAGTACATGCTCTTAGTCCTACTACTACTAGAGGTTCGGGCTAGCTTCACATAATCATATTTGTATAAATTTTTAAAGAAACAAAAATGTCAAAGAATGAAACTATTTTGGGAATATTCAATTGATAATAAAGCTATATTTGCAAACCACTATGAATTGTAATTAAATTATTTACCTTTCTTTCAAATTAATTATTAATCCCCAATTCTCTCTGTACCACCCTACTTCGTGACACTGGCCTCTTGCATTCTGATGCTATCTCTGTGAAATTTCACCGCCTTGGTACCCTAAGTGATAGCAACCAGCCTCGCCCATTAATCTTCAAATTCCCCACTGTCAAAGCGCGACAAAACTTCATCAGCAGTCTTCATGCCATGAAAGCCGACAGTTCCTACGACCTTCCCTACTCCTATACTGTTGATAGGACACCGGAACAACGCCAAAAGCATAAGGAGCTCCGTTCCCAGTTAAAGCTCCTCCGTGAACAAGGTCGTGGGGATCTTGTTATCCGCCAGGGTACTATCTGTCCCAGGTCCACTCGTAATGACCTTTCAGAAGAAATTCCTCGGATGTCTGGGCCCAATACGTACGCTTCTGCCCGGGGTGCTTTCTCCCCAGACTACAACTGTGTCTACAACTCTGCCGACCCTCCCGGTCCACCTCGTCAGAATTACCAGGCAACCTTTTATCCTTCCTACAATCGCGTCTTCCACTCTGGCAATGCCAACCAAAAAAACTTTTAAAGACTCACTCCCCGCCTTTACTCACTCCACCTCACTCGGAAGACACCTCAATTAATCGTTCTGCGTCAACCGCCCTATTCGCTACTGCTCCACCATTCTTACCTTCCCCCGCAACGTATCTACGCTGTCTCACCTCCTCCCTACCGGTGATTACCTCACCTAAGTTGCCTACGCGTCCCCTACACAAACATTCTAGTGGACTACTCTTTAACGCTCGGAGCTTGTGTGGTTCCGCTAAATTCTCGGAGTTCCGCTCGTTGGTCCTCCAACACAACCCGGTTCTAGTCGCCGTCACCGAAACCTGGTGGGCATTGGATCACTCTCCCAGTGAGTACTACATTCAACGGTACAATACATACCGCTGTGACCGCTCCCATTCCTCGGGCGGGGGTGTCGCGCTTTACTTACTCGATAAATACCCATCGCGTCAATTGGATCCTTCTGACTTCAACTATACTCCAACCGGTGCTAATTATAATGGTCTAGACATTTTAACAGTCCTCGTGACCCTTCCCCATGCTATAATCGTTATCAGTGTTATTTATCGTTCTCCATCCTATGACAATCACAACCCATTACTGTCTTACTTAACTCAACTTACTCATTACTGTGAGACCCGCAAACTCATTCTCGTTATTCTTGGTGATTTTAATTACCCCAAAATCGATTGGACGACTACCTCTCACCATCCGGGTGCTTCTCCACAAACAAGGTGCTTCCTTGAAACTATTATCCAATGTGACCTCGCGCAAATAATCAATTTTAGAACTCGTAATGGAGGAATTTCCTCTGACGATAGTACCTTAGACCTAATCCTCAGTACTGACGCTAATTTTGTCTTTAGTCCCTCCGCCCTCCCTCCACTCGGCCATAGTGATCATAATATCATATTATTTTCTACCAACCTATCTAATTCCAACTACCTCAAGCGCCCAATACGAAATTTTTTTCGTTGTGATAAGGACTCCATCCAAGCCTTCCTAGCATCCGTCAATTGGGATTATCTCCTCAACTGTGATAACCTTGATTCTACCTGGATTGCGTTCCACTCACTCATGGCGGCTTGCATAGCAGCCTTTGTACCATTTCGCACCTCACCCAAACCTAAATTCTGCCCTCGTACCATTCGGTCGCGTAAATTAATGACCACCCACTGGCGTAAACTCAAATCTTCTAAATCCCAACACGCTTCAGTCCTCACAATTGCCACCCATCTCTCTAACTACCGCAAAGCCCGCAACGCCTATACGAACCATATCCGCAACACTACGCGCAGGCACGAAACTATCCTCACATCTCAATTTGCCACAAACCCCAAAGCCTTCTATGCCTATGTTAACAAATTCAGAAAATGCAGATTTCCCATCCTTCAATTACAGTCACAATCTGGAACCTTCACCACAACTAATCTTGAAAATGCTGAAGTACTAAATGCTTACTTTGCCTCCACGGTAGCTGCTCCAACTGCCCAACCCTTCCACCAACCCCCCGATTCAGCCTGCCATAAAAGCCTTGCCAATTTCGAATGTTCTCCCCTTGCCCTACTTAAAATTCTATCAACTCTCAAAACCGATAAATCACCTGGTACTGATGGTATCCACCCTCTATTATTAAGGCCTGGTCACACACTCACACTTCAACGCGCGCTTCGTCGTGCAAACCGGTTTGTATCGGGAGGCCCAAGCGTGTAGACGGGACGACGGATAGTCGTGCAAACCGCCAAGCTCGGCTTGAGTAACCAAAGAATTAGTACGTGCAAACTCGGCTTGCACATGGGCTTGCACGGTAAAGAGTGTGCATATGGACAGTATCAACTGTACTTTGTTACACTGTACAAGTTGTATCTTCAGCAGGAACGGAAATAAGCAAACACAGTGATCAATTGCCATTAATTTTCGCATCGAATAATATTACTGGAGTGGGAGTGAAAATAGCTTTCGTTAATATTGCTCCATGGTGGCAGATTTGTATCACCGTAGCAGTGTTGTAGCAATATTATCGTCGGTTTTTCCTTTTGCCGAAGTGGAGGACTATTGCGCAAATGCTCAAATATGTCTGATATACGCAATTTATCAAAACAATTTATAGCAGACTTTATAGAATTATACCAATCATTGCCATGTCTTTGGAAAATAAAATCAAAAGAATATTCGGACCGCAATAAGAAACATGCAGCATACCTTACAATGGTCAACAAATTAAAGGAGGTACGTAATACATAAGTAATGGGAATTGTGGTTTCAAATAATGATTATGGCATTATGTTGTTCAAAACGGTGACTATGATTGAATGCACTTATGAAAGGTGGAGGCTGACGCTGACAGGGACGCAGTAATCAGGAAAATAAATTCACTGCGTAGTTCTTACCGCAAAGAAAAGAAGAAGGTTTTGGAGTCGCAAAAGTCAGGAGCTGGCGCGGATGAAGTACATGTACCCACGCTGTGGTATTACTCGTTATTCAACTTTTTGGACGACCAAGAAATAGCTCGACCTTCAGTGTCAAACTTTGAAGAATCCCTTTCACATGTAAGAGAAGGAACAGGGTTGTGTTGTTTGCACCCAGTATTTATTTTCGTAATGTCATTGTTACATTGTTTAATTGGTTATGTTACAAATCGAATTTTGCCAGGGAACACTTCCTTCATTGTTAACATACAATAAGAACTGTTCTCTGTTCTGCTTGGCATCATTAGCAATCGCTCTATAGTGTCCTCTCTGAAGGTCAGTAAGATTGTCATCAGTGGTCCGTAAACCTAATGATAGTGACCCTCGAATAGTGTCTTCCTTATCTGTGCTCCCAGCCGGCATGTAGCTTGTTGAATTATGTCTTATTAGAAAGTTATGAAGCACACAACATGCCATAACAGCAACGTCTATATTTTCAAGTTGTAATTTAATGCTAGTATGAAACAGACGAAATCGAGCAGCTAATATACCAAAAGCATTTTCGACGACACGCCTTGCTCTTGATAGGCGATAGTTATATATTGTACGTTCATTTGTAATCTCTCTTTGATTATAGGGTTTCAAAAAGTTAGGGGTTAAAGCAAATGCTTCGTCGCCTATGAACACATAATTGAGTATTTTATTCGAGTTATTTAGCTGTTCTGGGTCCGGAATGTGTAACGAGTTCGCTTTCAATTTTCTGGGGAATATTGTCTGCTCAATTACACCTCCATCCGAGATTCTGCCATTTACACCAAATTCTGCTATGATGAACTCGTAGTTTGCATTAACCACTGCCATCAACACCATACTATGGAACCCTTTATAGTTATAAAAGTATGAACCGCTTTGCGGTGGTGGTATAATTTTAACGTGTTTGCCATCTACGGCACCCAGGCAATGGGGAAAATTCCACTTTCTTTCAAAGTCGTGCGCTATTTGCTTCCATTCTTCCTGTGATGTTGGTACCTAAAATGAAATTAAAATGTTTCAGGATGAGAACTCCATTGAGTCAGTGGTATCGCCTCAAGACCAGGAATATCGGCCGCCATCACAATCCTCTAATAACAGCAGTTGCACAACGGATCCGTCACCGCAAGACCTGGACTTGTTACCCCCTACTCCAAGTAGCGAATGTGCATCAGCACCACCCAGACGCGTAAATAATAACAAAAGGGGTCGAGAGATTGACAATGTTATAGCTACGGTTGGTAAAAAGCTGTCAGAAGCAAGAACCGAGGACCAGCATGACGTGTTTGGACGCAATGTGGCACATAAGCTTCGAAACATGCCCAAGGAACAACGTATATTTGCTGAAAAGTTAATTAACGACGCTTTGTTCGAAGGAGACCTAGGAACCCTGTCGCGGAATTGTTGCATTCACATTCCAACTACCAATACTACGCCATTACAAATCCCTACTCAGCCAATCTTCGTGAACGCTATACCGTCGAACATGGATATCCATGCAACACCCTCCCAAGACACCCATACCACAACCGCGACTACTATGAATAGCATTGAAACTTATGTTGCTGCTCATGCAACTATTGGTGATTATGTGACTAATTACCACCCAGAACAATAATTGGATTACTATGTTGCACACAAGGCCTATGTAATAAATAAAGATTTAACAAACTTAAAACGTTGTTTTACCTTCATGTATTGCTTTCGCAAAACCATAAAGATGGCTCGACATGTGTCCGGGATAATAGCAGATAACGACTGATGGGAAATCGCGGTAGAAAATCGTAGATCTCGGTATGATCTTCCAGTAGCTAGAAAGCGTAAAGTACTGCTCAATCTTTCATGCGGAGATATGGCTTCGCGCATCACAGTATCTTGGCGTTGTATTTTAGGTGTCACCAAACGAAGTAATTTAGTATATGCGTTGACATCCATTCTGAGATAACTACGCCAGTCATCAGGATCTTCTCTTAAATCGTTCATTAAATGTATATGTGAATGTCTTTTTCGACGTAGCAGCCATGTTTTACACCATTTACTTCGTGGGCGTTTCTGGCTCTTGCGTTTCAATAATAAAGAATAGAGAAAACCATATAATAAGAACATATCACTAGGGCACATTTTGCGATCATGGACGTTATGGCACCTCTGCAACAGAAAAGCCAATAATGACGTTTGCACAAACATTAGCATCGTGTGGACGCAAGAAGGGTGTTTCAGTTGTATTGCGCAAATTATACATATGTCAGGGTCGCTGTCGTTTGGCCGCGGTGCAAACCGAGTTTGCACGAACAAATTCTTCAGCAGTGCAATGTTTACGCAAATCGCGCTAATCGATTTGCACAAGCCAACGTCATTCCGTCCACACGCTCGGGTTTCCCGACACAACTAGGTTTGTTCAAGGACGTTTGCGGTTAAAAATGAGCGTGTGACCAAGACGAGAGTAGAGCGTGCAAACTAGCACTCGCGCATGCGTAAGCAACGCACTTCCGAAGGGTTAGCACGTGCAATCTCTTTGTGTACAACAAAGCTGGTGTCTGTAGACGGGGGCCAAGCCGTGTGCTCCGTCGATTTGCACATGTTTTTATGCCGTTTGCACAAGCTTTATTACTATCGTTTGGACGTTGGAGGTGTGTTCCGTGTTTCTGCACAATCTGTACCGTTAAGGCAAATCGCTATCGTGTGACCGGGCCTTTACGCAACTTTGCCGCCCCATTAAGGGGAGGTACTAATTGGCAGATATAATTTTTACAAACTTTTTTTACAAACTTGCAGATACTTCTTGTAACGAACCCCTCGAAAAGTTTGCAAAACAGAAACCTAATTTGCAGATACTTTTTTCACTATTTTTACAAAATTGCAGATACTTTTTTTTACAAACCATATACTAATTTGCAGATACAATTTAAATTTTTTTTACAAACTTGCAGATACTTTTTTACAAACCAGATTTTCGTCTGCTTACACTTTAAGCATGTGATAATGTAATCTCTCAGAGAAGTTAAAGAGCTACATCTTAATTGCCTAACTTTTTTAATGCTGTAGAAAGACACTCTAAAGGAAATGATTTTACCAACTAATTATTTAAGTAACTTTTATTGGAAATAATGTAGAAAGACACAAAAAATTCTTACAATCATTAGTGATTTTCATTTTTTTAAAAGTAAAATATTTTCCTATGAGTAGACTGAGTAGACTCTTTCGCAAGTATACTTTTAAATTTTCTAAAAACTTCTCCAGAAATGAGTTTTCCTCCAAGGAAATGGTACTAATTAGTGTCTAAAATTAATTAAATATTATTACTAATTATTATTTACCATTTTCATAGGATTTAATGGGAAAAAACCAAGAAATCGATTTTGCAGATACTTTTAAAACATCTCCAGAAATGAGTTTTCCTCCAAGGAAATGGTACCAATTAGTGTCTAAAATTAATTATCAATTATTTATAATTATTATTTACCATTTTCATAGGATTTAATGGGAAAAAAACCAAGAAATCGATTTTGCAGATACTTTTCAATTTTTACGAACATCTCCAGAAATGAGTTTTCCTCCAAGGAAATGGTACCAATTAGTGTCTAAAATTAATTAATAATTATTTATAATTATTGTTTACCATTTTCATAGGATTTAATGGGAAAAAACCAAGAAATCGATTTTGCAGATACTTTTAAAACATCTCCAGAAATGAGTTTTCCTCCAAGGAAATGGTACCAATTAGTGTCTAAAATTAATTAATAATTATTACTAATTATTATTTACCATTTTCATAGGATTTAATGGGAAAAAAACCAAGAAATCGATTTTGCAGATACTTTTAAAACACCTCCAGAAATGAGTTTTCCTCCATGGAAATGGTACTAATTAGTGTCTAAAATTAATTAATAATTATTTATAATTATTGTTTACCATTTTCATAGGATTTAATGGGGAAAAAATCAAGAGATCGATTTTGCAGATACTTTTAAAACATCTCCAGAAATGAGTTTTCCTCCAAGGAAATGGTACCAATTAGTGTCTAAAATTAATTAAATATTATTACTAATTATTATTTACCATTTTCATAGGATTTAATGGGAAAAAACCAAGAAATCGATTTTGCAGATACTTTTAAAACATCTCCAGAAATGAGTTTTCCTCCAAGGAAATGGTACTAATTAGTGTCTAAAATTAATTAATAATTATATCTAATTATTGTTTACCATTTTCATAGGATTTAATGGGGAAAAAATCAAGAAATCGATTTTGCAGATACTTTTAAAACACCTCCAGAAATGAGTTTTCCTCCAAGGAAATGGTACTAATTAGTGTCTAAAATTAATTAAATATTATTACTAATTATTATTTACCATTTTCATAGGATTTAATGGGAAAAAAACCAAGAAATCGATTTTGCAGATACTTTTAAAACATCTCCAGAAATGAGTTTTCCTCCATGGAAATGGTACTAATTAGTGTCTAAAATTAATTAATAATTATTTATAATTATTGTTTACCATTTTCATAGGATTTAATGGGAAAAAAATCAAGAAATCGATTTTGCAGATACTTTTAAAACATCTCCAGAAATGAGTTTTCCTCCAAGGAAATGGTACTAATTAGTGTCTAAAATTAATTAATAATTATTACTAATTATTATTTACCATTTTCATAGGATTTAATGGGAAAAAAACCAAGAAATCGATTTTGCAGATACTTTTAAAACATCTCCAGAAATGAGTTTTCCTCCAAGGAAATGGTACTAATTAGTGTCTAAAACTAATTAATAATTATTTATAATTATTGTTTACCATTTTCATAGGATTTAATGGGGAAAAAATCAAGAGATCGATTTTGCAGATACTTTTAAAACACCTCCAGAAATGAGTTTTCCTCCAAGGAAATGGTACCAATTAGTGTCTAAAATTAATTAAATATTATTACTAATTATTATTTACCATTTTCATAGGATTTAATGGGAAAAAAATCAAGAAATCGATTTTGCAGATACTTTTCAATTTTTACAAACTTCTCCAAAACCTTTTTTTTTAAAAAACAAGTTGTACTCCATTAACCTCTACAATTAAATAATGATTTATTCCAGCTAACATTTATCATTTTCATAGTTTTTCATGGGAAATTATCTAGGCCTAGTAGATATATATGTAAAATTTGACAATTTTCCTGTAGAAAGCCCCTTCCTGCCTTTGACTGCTTGTTTGAGCTATGGGCATTTAACATGGAGTGCCATTACTCCGTGAAATGTTTTGTAGCACATATTTTGTTATACATGTTTATATTTCAGCCAATAGGATCTCAAGAATTTTGCAAACTCCATAATTTAGTTTACATGTATGTATATCAAAGCCATGTCTCTCATGGGTATTATTAGAGTGGGTATTTTTGTGTGTCTGTTATTGTTTTTTGAATAGGGTAGTTTCTCTACGGAAATGGTACTAATTTGTCTCTAAATTTATTTAATAATTATTTCTAATTACTGATCCTTAATATAATTATAATTGGACTTTTCAATTATTTAAACCTCGATTTCCACACTTTGGCTACCTAAAAACAAGGAGAAAAAATGTTCAACTTTTATCGCTTTAATAATTATTATAAGAAAGTCGTCAAACACCTTATCAGTCACGATACTAATCCTAATTAAAACTATTTATTAAGTTTAATCCACACATTTGTGCTACCAGACTTGCTCGACAGATGGCGAGAATGCATGGACTATTTGAAAGATATTTTCAATTTTTAATTCCTAAGCCTTGTCTCTCCTTGTGGCGGGCGTTTCAAAATATTCTGAACTTTAGTCAGACGCCTGGGTATCGGGTGGTTTTCAACCAATCCTGTGGAAATTAATTTAAATTATCGATTTGAGACAACTAATCACGATAAAAAACTACCTATTCAACCACCATAATAATTATTCCACGATATTTTAAAATGTTTCACCCTTAGACATTATAATTTTATCAAGAAAGTCAGGGATTTTCGATTTATGCTCTATCTGATCTCGTAATGTTAATCTCTGTGGAGTTTAACATTAAGAGGTTACTATGTTTCTCGCAAGTTAGACTCAAGGTTTCCCGACCAATTTTCACAACATATCTCATACAGCTCTAGCAAAGGCTGAAAAGGTATGGTATGGTATCTCATTTCTCGTAGGGTGAAGTTTAGTTAACAAATTTGTATGCTTCAAAAAGAAAACTATTTTTAAACCATTTGGGCCTACTTTTTTTCTTGCTGAGAGCCAGGTTGCCGTTTCATGTCATTGGTGATCTATACATATCCTTTGGTTATTACATTCCAATTTCGCTAATATGTCGAACTTACTGTTTTGGAGGCCCACGGACAGTTGACGGTAAATAATTCACTGTCCATGGGAGACCGCAAAAATCTGAGATGGCGTTCTTGCAGTACTGTTTTAATCCTCGCAGCGAATAAACCCTATAGAGGAATTTACTAACACTTTACCTTAAATAAAGTTACAAGAAAAAGCTTAAAACTGGACGTAATTACAACAGTAACCCAGCTTATATGGTAAAGGTACGCGTGACGCAGCGATTGGCCCTTCCAATCATATCCTCAATGGCATCTTTGATGAGGGACTCTAGATAAGTGAACGAAAATACAATGCAATTTTGTGTCCATGGCGACTATAACTTGGATGAGGATCGCTGCTGGATCTTTAGCACCCGGACTGTCTCCAAATTCGCGTTGATCTTCAGGCCCATCCGAGTCCGGTTCAGCAAAGTAACTCACCGTCAACTGCTTGGTAAAAGCACGCACCACCTTCGGCCTCTTCTTCGGCATGAACCCGGTGACGTTTTTGTTGTTTTTTTTTGTTACTGAAATAATTGCACATCGGTAAACTTAACCATGACTTAATTATAGTTTTTTACATTTGATATAAAGGCGGTAGGTTTAGCAGATTTTTTTATACAACGGCTAAAACAGAACTCCCATGTGCGTGTTGATATAACAGGCTGGCTGGAAATCGGACTCCTAGATGAGACTGGATTTGAAGTGACTACTTCTTTGGACGTGTTTACATCATTAGATTCGCTTTGAACATCAATACATGGTTCATCAGGTGGGACTGATCATGACATTGTGATTAGATGATATCGGTTTCTCCGAACAGTATCACTAGGAGTACTGAGAACATAGGATCGAGGTTTTTTTGCCAATTTCTGGAAAGTTGCTTCTACCCTAAGGTCGGTAATCCATACGTTACACAGAGACATTCTCGAAAGAACTAATCACGGGCATCAAGGTATCAGCAAGTTTGGAGAGAGAGCCAAATCATCCGTATGGTGGCCAGGCATGTTGAAACAAATCGAAGAAAAAGTAAAGTCCTGTCCAAACAGCATCGAAGAAGAACAATCACCACGAGCCTCTTCGTCCGACTGACTTTCCTGTCAGACCTTAGAAGATTGTTGCGATGGATCTTTTCTACCTTCAGGGAAAATGGTACTTGCGGGTCACACACTTTTATTCAAGATATTTAAAAGTTCGTGTACTCCGTGACCAAAACTCTCAAAACTGTCATCAGCAACATAAAATCAATATTTTCAACACATGGAATTCCTGAAATAGTAAAAAGCGATAACAGCCATCAATTTAAAAATACAGCTGATTTCGCCCGTTTCGCGAAAGACTATGGCTTCGTATAAGCCTCAGTCAATGTCATAAAAAAGGCCCTCAAAAATAGTAAAGAGAGCAGCCAGGCATTGCTTTCATACCGTTCTACACCGTTAGAAAATGGCTACACCCCTGCGGAACTCCTCATTCTATGACAATTGCATTCCACCTTGCCTAAATGTGAGAAATAGTTGATCCCAGCCACTCCTCCATTTGAAGTGGAACGACAACGTGAAGACCATAGCCGCTAGAAACAAAGAAAATTATGACGTCACAGACTCGAGACATTGACTCTTTTCGAAAAAAAGGTGAAAACGTATGGATTACCGACCTTAGGGTAGAAGCAACTTTCCAGAAATTGGCAAAAAAACCTCGATCCTATGTTCTCAGTACTCCTAGTGATACTGTTCGGAGAAACCGATATCATCTAATTACAATGTCATGATCAGTCCCACCTGATGAACCATGTATTGATGTTCAAAGCGAATCTAATGATGTAAACACGTCCAAAGAAGTAGTCACTTCAAATCCAGTCTCATCTAGGAGTCCGATTTCCAGCCAGCCTGTTATATCAACACGCACATGGGAGTTCTGTTTTAGCCGTTGTATAAAAAAATCTGCTAAACCTACCGCCTTTATATCAAATGTAAAAAACTATAATTAAGTCATGGTTAAGTTTACCGATGTGCAATTATTTCAGTAACAAAAAAAAACAACAAAAACGTCACCGGGTTCATGCCGAAGAAGAGGCCGAAGGTGGTGCGTGCTTTTACCAAGCAGTTGACGGTGAGTTACTTTGCTGAACCGGACTCGGATGGGCCTGAAGATCAACGCGAATTTGGAGACAGTCCGGGTGCTAAAGATCCAGCAGCGATCCTCATCCAAGTTATAGTCGCCATGGACACAAAATTGCATTGTATTTTCGTTCACTTATCTAGAGTCCCTCATCAAAGATGCCATTGAGGATATGATTGGAAGGGCCAATCGCTGCGTCACGCGTACCTTTACCATATAAGCTGGGTTACTGTTGTAATTACGTCCAGTTTTAAGCTTTTTCTTGTAACTTTATTTAAGGTAAAGTGTTAGTAAATTCCTCTATAGGGTTTATTCGCTGCGAGGATTAAAACAGTACTGCAAGAACGCCATCTCAGATTTTTGCGGTCTCCCATGGACAGTGAATTATTTACCGTCAACTGTCCGTGGGCCTCCAAAACAGTAAGTTCGACATATTAGCGAAATTGGAATGTAATAACCAAAGGATATGTATAGATCACCAATGACATGAAACGGCAACCTGGCTCTCAGCAAGAAAAAAAGTAGGCCCAAATGGTTTAAAAATAGTTTTCTTTTTGAAGCATACAAATTTGTTAACTAAACTTCACCCTACGAGAAATGAGATACCATACCATACCTTTTCAGCCTTTGCTAGAGCTGTATGAGATATGTTGTGAAAATTGGTCGGGAAACCTTGAGTCTAACTTGCGAGAAACATAGTAACCTCTTAATGTTAAACTCCACAGAGATTAACATTACGAGATCAGATAGAGCATAAATCGAAAATCCCTGACTTTCTTGATAAAATTATAATGTCTAAGGGTGAAACATTTTAAAATATCGTGGAATAATTATTATGGTGGTTGAATAGGTAGTTTTTTATCGTGATTAGTTGTCTCAAATCGATAATTTAAATTAATTTCCACAGGATTGGTTGAAAACCACCCGATACCCAGGCGTCTGACTAAAGTTCAGAATATTTTGAAACGCCCGCCACAAGGAGAGACAAGGCTTAGGAATTAAAAATTGAAAATATCTTTCAAATAGTCCATGCATTCTCGCCATCTGTCGAGCAAGTCTGGTAGCACAAATGTGTGGATTAAACTTAATAAATAGTTTTAATTAGGATTAGTATCGTGACTGATAAGGTGTTTGACGACTTTCTTATAATAATTATTAAAGCGATAAAAGTTGAACATTTTTTCTCCTTGTTTTTAGGTAGCCAAAGTGTGGAAATCGAGGTTTAAATAATTGAAAAGTCCAATTATAATTATATTAAGGATCAGTAATTAGAAATAATTATTAAATAAATTTAGAGACAAATTAGTACCATTTCCGTAGAGAAACTACCCTATTCAAAAAACAATAACAGACACACAAAAATACCCACTCTAATAATACCCATGAGAGACATGGCTTTGATATACATACATGTAAACTAAATTATGGAGTTTGCAAAATTCTTGAGATCCTATTGGCTGAAATAGAAACATGTATAACAAAATATGTGCTACAAAACATTTCACGGAGTAATGGCACTCCATGTTAAATGCCCATAGCTCAAACAAGCAGTCAAAGGCAGGAAGGGGCTTTCTACAGGAAAATTGTCAAATTTTACATATATATCTACTAGGCCTAGATAATTTCCCATGAAAAACTATGAAAATGATAAATGTTAGCTGGAATAAATCATTATTTAATTGTAGAGGTTAATGGAGTACAACTTGTTTTTTAAAAAAAAGGTTTTGGAGAAGTTTGTAAAAATTGAAAAGTATCTGCAAAATCGATTTCTTGATTTTTTTCCCATTAAATCCTATGAAAATGGTAAATAATAATTAGTAATAATATTTAATTAATTTTAGACACTAATTGGTACCATTTCCTTGGAGGAAAACTCATTTCTGGAGGTGTTTTAAAAGTATCTGCAAAATCGATCTCTTGATTTTTTCCCCATTAAATCCTATGAAAATGGTAAACAATAATTATAAATAATTATTAATTAATTTTAGACACTAATTAGTACCATTTCCTTGGAGGAAAACTCATTTCTGGAGATGTTTTAAAAGTATCTGCAAAATCGATTTCTTGATTTTTTTCCCATTAAATCCTATGAAAATGGTAAACAATAATTATAAATAATTATTAATTAATTTTAGACACTAAGTAGTACCATTTCCATGGAGGAAAACTCATTTCTGGAGATGTTTTAAAAGTATCTGCAAAATCGATTTCTTGGTTTTTTTCCCATTAAATCCTATGAAAATGGTAAATAATAATTAGTAATAATATTTAATTAATTTTAGACACTAATTAGTACCATTTCCTTGGAGGAAAACTCATTTCTGGAGGTGTTTTAAAAGTATCTGCAAAATCGATTTCTTGATTTTTTCCCCATTAAATCCTATGAAAATGGTAAACAATAATTAGATATAATTATTAATTAATTTTAGACACTAATTAGTACCATTTCCTTGGAGGAAAACTCATTTCTGGAGATGTTTTAAAAGTATCTGCAAAATCGATTTCTTGGTTTTTTCCCATTAAATCCTATGAAAATGGTAAATAATAATTAGTAATAATATTTAATTAATTTTAGACACTAATTGGTACCATTTCCTTGGAGGAAAACTCATTTCTGGAGGTGTTTTAAAAGTATCTGCAAAATCGATTTCTTGATTTTTTCCCCATTAAATCCTATGAAAATGGTAAACAATAATTAGATATAATTATTAATTAATTTTAGACACTAATTAGTACCATTTCCTTGGAGGAAAACTCATTTCTGGAGATGTTTTAAAAGTATCTGCAAAATCGATTTCTTGATTTTTTCCCCATTAAATCCTATGAAAATGGTAAACAATAATTATAAATAATTATTAATTAATTTTAGACACTAATTAGTACCATTTCCATGGAGGAAAACTCATTTCTGGAGGTGTTTTAAAAGTATCTGCAAAATCGATTTCTTGGTTTTTTCCCCATTAAATCCTATGAAAATGGTAAATAATAATTAGATATAATTATTAATTAATTTTAGACACTAATTAGTACCATTTCCTTGGAGGAAAACTCATTTCTGGAGGTGTTTTAAAAGTATCTGCAAAATCGATTTCTTGGTTTTTTTCCCATTAAATCCTATGAAAATGGTAAATAATAATTAGTAATAATTATTAATTAATTTTAGACACTAATTGGTACCATTTCCTTGGAGGAAAACTCATTTCTGGAGATGTTTTAAAAGTATCTGCAAAATCGATTTCTTGGTTTTTTCCCATTAAATCCTATGAAAATGGTAAATAATAATTAGTAATAATATTTAATTAATTTTAGACACTAATTGGTACCATTTCCTTGGAGGAAAACTCATTTCTGGAGGTGTTTTAAAAGTATCTGCAAAATCGATTTCTTGATTTTTTCCCCATTAAATCCTATGAAAATGGTAAACAATAATTATAAATAATTATTAATTAATTTTAGACACTAATTGGTACCATTTCCTTGGAGGAAAACTCATTTCTGGAGATGTTCGTAAAAATTGAAAAGTATCTGCAAAATCGATTTCTTGGTTTTTTTCCCATTAAATCCTATGAAAATGGTAAATAATAATTATAAATAATTGATAGTTAATTTTAGACACTAATTGGTACCATTTCCTTGGAGGAAAACTCATTTCTGGAGATGTTTTAAAAGTATCGGCAAAATCGATTTCTTGGTTTTTTCCCATTAAATCCTATGAAAATGGTAAATAATAATTAGTAATAATATTTAATTAATTTTAGACACTAATTAGTACCATTTCCTTGGAGGAAAACTCATTTCTGGAGAAGTTTTTAGAAAATTTAAAAGTATACTTGCGAAAGAGTCTACTCAGTCTACTCATAGGAAAATATTTTACTTTTAAAAAAATGAAAATCACTAATGATTGTAAGAATTTTTTGTGTCTTTCTACATTATTTCCAATAAAAGTTACTTAAATAATTAGTTGGTAAAATCATTTCCTTTAGAGTGTCTTTCTACAGCATTAAAAAAGTTAGGCAATTAAGATGTAGCTCTTTAACTTCTCTGAGAGATTACATTATCACATGCTTAAAGTGTAAGCAGACGAAAATCTGGTTTGTAAAAAAGTATCTGCAAGTTTGTAAAAAAAATTTAAATTGTATCTGCAAATTAGTATATGGTTTGTAAAAAAAAGTATCTGCAATTTTGTAAAAATAGTGAAAAAAGTATCTGCAAATTAGGTTTCTGTTTTGCAAACTTTTCGAGGGGTTCGTTACAAGAAGTATCTGCAAGTTTGTAAAAAAAGTTTGTAAAAATTATATCTGCCAATTAGTACCTCCCCTATTAAGTCACCCTCTTCACCGTATAATATCCGCCTCCTTCTCTTCTGGTATTCTACCTGCCCATTGGAAGGAGGCGAATATTACACCTATATTCAAAAAAGGTTCTAAGACTGAAGTCTCTAATTATCGTCCAATTAGCTCCCTCAATCAGGTCCCTAAAATCGCCGAAATTTTAGTTTATAACCAATTATTAGATTTTCTCGACAAGAATACTTTCTTCTCCCAAGCCCAACATGGTTTTCTCCACAAACACTCATGCGTGACTAACCTACTTGTAGCTACACACCACTGGACCAAATGGCTCGACGATGGCTTTAGCGTCGATGTAATATACCTAGACCTAGCCAAAGCATTTGATAGCATTCCCCACTATAAACTACTTGAGGCCCTATCCAAAGCGGGAATTACTGGCACTGCGCTGTTATGGTTGACTAATTACCTATCCCAACGCAAACAAAGGGTAATCTTCCAGGGCCACCATTCTTCTTGGGCTTCTGTTGAGCAAGGTGTCCCTCAGGGTTCGGTCCTAGGTCCCCTCCTCTTTAACGTCATTATTAACTCACTTCCATCTGTTGTGAAATCCGCGCTCGTTCTGCTTTTCGCAGACGATACTAAACTCTCCCATCGCATAAAATCTGCTCTAGACTTAGCCAACCTCCAAGCGGATTTGGACTCTGTTGAAGTCTGGGCCACTAATCATGGCCTTCGCTTCAATGTGGACAAATGCGCTGTACTCCACCTGGGTTCTTCTAACCCGCATCATACCTACCTTCTCTATGGTAAGCCCATAAGAGGCACCCTATCCGAATCCGATTTGGGTGTCACCATGGAACCCAACCTAAAATTTACCTCTCATACCAACAAAATCAGTAAACGTATTCACTCCCTTTCAGGGCTAATTCGTCGTAATTTTAATAATCGTTCTCAAAAATTCATCAAAATTCTTTACAACGCCCTAGCTTTACCAATTATTGACTACGCCTCCCCCATATGGACACCGTCGTCCTCTTCCAGCATTGCCACCCTGCAAAAGGCTCAAAATAAATTCACTAAATTAACCAACAAACTTGAGAAACTCCCAGCCCCTACAAGATTATCGAAACTCCAAATCGACCCAGTCCACACGCGTCATTTAATTAATAATCTCTGTCTTTTACACGATTTCTTTAACAATAAGCTCGCGCTGGATATCGATACATTCTTCCAACCGGCACCCTTATCCTCTACTAGGGGTCACTCCCTTAAAATACTAAAACCCAGAGTGTTGACCTCAGTCCGTCAACATCACTTTACAAGCTCGGTCATCTCTGATTGGAACGCACTCCCAGAATCAATAATCTCTATCCCTATAAGGTCTAAATTCCGCGCTGCACTTTCTCAACATTTTCACTTGTAATCCAATGCACTAGTCACTCCCCCCACTCGTCCTGGAAATTCCTTCATTAATTAATTACCTACAACCCCATGGTAGTTAAATCTTAAATTAGTATATACTCTCATGACCAATTCTTCTATTCCTATATTTTAATTAAATCCCCTCAAGCGCTTGGTCACCTTAAATTCTCAATATTTGTTTACTATTCTCAAGTCAAATTATTAACTAATCTTAGATCTTAATTATTGTTTACTGTCTCATTTTATAATCGTTACCAAACTCATGTTTAAAACCTTTAATTAATTTTAAAATCTGTTTGCTATCCTCCTGTTTAAAATCTTTATTTAATTATACATATGCACTGTTCATTTAATTTCTAATATTTGTCTACTATTCTCAATTTCTCATGTCAAAATTCAAATCATTCCGTCCGTACCACAAAAGCCTAAGGCTTGCATGTACGTTGCTAGTCCAAATAAATAAATAAATAAAATGAAGCCACTCTTGCTTAAACCGGTAACTGCCGCGACTTAAGCCTAATAGCAGACAACGTTCCAGCTAGGTCACAAGGCACGAGTCAACCACTCGCGAAGCTCCTTCGTTTGAAAGGTGATTGGTTAACTGGCATGACGTCAGTTACTCAGTCCGTCAACTCCGTCAAGCCTCGTGGAGTCGTGGACGGTGGACCCTTATCGAAGTTCGAACAAGTTAAGGAATTAGGCGTGTTGATTTAATTTTAATATTAATTTCGCATCGAAAATAATTTTAAAATTTCGTATTCGAGATTACAATGTATTAGTTTAGGCTTAAAACTATAAAAGTAAGATAATTTAAAGTCTTGTGTGTACTAAATAAAAAAAAATCAGTTCAACCCCTTCAACTGTACATCGTTGGATTATTATAACTTGGGTAAATGCTGAAACTATTCTAAAACTTAATTTACAGGGTCAAAAACAAATTTACCATCATGGTGAGCCAAACTAATCAAGCCCTGGTAGACCTACCGTCTAAAATACAAACATCAAGTTCCTTGGAACGAATAGCTCTCTTTGAGCAGTTACACCGGGTCTTGAAAGGAGATGTTCCAGATGCCATTTTAAAAGAAATATGCGCCGCTCTACGACTGACTCTGCCTCGGTATTCGTCAGCTAAAGCTAGACGATTGCCCCTGAAACTTATAGAAGACCTACTGGCATCGCATACAAATTCTAGGATCTATCTTGTTAAAGTTCTTGATATTACAACCACAGAATATGGATTTCTAAATGGGTCCCAAAGTATCGCTAAAATAGCCCTGACAGCCCTGAATTGGTCCACTCTTTTGGCGAAAGATTGCCTTAAAAGCGCCGAAATAAACTTTAATTATTTCAAAAAGATAGTTGAGATACAAAGCAAGCTCTTGTACGCTGTCACTATTCCTAGTAGGCTTGGATTGAACCAATGTGCCTACAAGAAAATGTGTTCTATATGGAAACTAAACACCGAATGTGGAAAGAAATACTTTGAAGTTATCTCTAAAATGGATCCAAATTTGACCAATCTAGTTATCTGGGGATTCCTCTTCAAGTACTTGGCTAAGAATAAAGAAAATAACCCCAACAACAAGCAAATCATTCTGGAAAATTTTGTTAAACTAGTTTTTGGAAGCAAAAATAAAGTACCCTACAATGTCTTAGAACACTCGCGACCTTTTCTGAAAGAATTAAACCATGAGGAATTTAGTCAACAAATTTTACCAGCCATGCAGAAAGCTCTTCTAAGAAACCCCGAGGTCATATTGGAGTCTGTAGGCATAGTTATTGATTCTGTCTCCCTGGATTTAAGCCAATATGCCACCGAGTTGGGAAAAAGCTTGGGAGTCCATCTCTGTATGAAAGAAGATTCTTGCCGCAAGGATGCCATCAAGGCTTTTGAATATTTAGCCAAGCAATGTAGCAGTCCAGATGCCATTGTCAAATTGGTTGACCATCTTTTCTCCATATTGAATGGATCAGAAGGAAAGCTGACGGTCGTTACCCAAAGAATGGGGGTCTTAAGTGGCATAGGAAGCCTGAGTCATCACTCCATTTCGGGAGCTAACATGCAGCAAACTGCTAGTGACGCTACCATTGACCACTTTATAGGAGTATTGAAACTGGAAATCCACGAAGGAACTGTCATCCACGCTTTGAAGATGATGTCTCTCTGGTGTTCTAAGTTGACCAACAAAGTACCAGACACACTGATTGATTGGTTTAAGAAGGGCATTGTACAAAAGTCAGCCACTCCTCTGATCAGAGTGTCGTATTTCCAATGCATGTATACCACTTTCCAAGGCAACACCATTTCGCAAGCCATGGAATTGGCACCAATCTTAGTCAAAGCTTTGGAAAAGATTTCTTCCCAGCAAACCCAAGTGAACGTCATTTCCGAAGGCTTGGTGGCGTCCTGCCTCATTCTGAAACTCTACACAACCGATGTTGAATCAGAGGCCAAGCTTAAAAATGAAGTGGCTTCCTTATATGATTTACAAAAGTTGGCCCTCTTATCAGAGAAATTCCTCAACTCCGCTTCACCCGAAGTACTTTGCTACGTTCCCACTCTGATAGAATACCTTATCCTGGATCATTACACTTCTGTCATGAGTAAAACCGAGATGGCAGTCAAAGCTATGCTGTTTTGCTTGCTTCATCCATCAAGAGAATTAAGATTGAAGGCTTTGGCTTCAACAAAGAAGATCATCTCGGCCATTGGAGGTTGCGAATTCGCTCAAGCTTTACTACAAGAGCTACCATCATATTCAGAGAAGATTAACGTACAAGACGTCATCGAGAAAGTGGACAGTGATAGCACCAACGTAGCTAGTCAAAATAAAACCACAAGTACCCTAACAATACGCACAGTAATTTTAGTCGAATGTCTCTTGGGAATTTGCTCTGGTTATAAGATGGAAGAGAGTGATGCCAAGTTACTTGGAAAGCAAAGTCTCTTTGCGTCAAGCTTACCGGTACTTTCAAACAGAGTTCCAAAACTCTGGGACAAATTGCTTGCCAAGCTAGGACTGGATGCCGACAAGTTCTTAAAAGAGGAACAGGAATCCTTTCAAAACATGGTTTTGACTGACGATGTCTCGCCTCTTACTACCAGCGCTCTGGGAACCTTAATCCGAATGTCTCCCGATCAGTTTCTTCCACCCGCTATAAAATACGTCACTGACATCATGAAACAACCCAGTCTTCAAACCATCACTGTTGAAGAATACAATATATATTTGACGCCCGAAGGAGTTCTATACGATAGCAGCGTCATTGAAAGCCTGAAAGAGCAAACTATTAACAATCGAAACGTTAAAAGAGAAAGCAAATTGTACTCCCACAAAGAGCAAATGGAAGAAATGGAGTTGAAGAAAGAATTGGAAGCCAAAAAGAAGGCCAAAGGAATGGTGAAGGAACCCGAACTAAGCAAGAAACAACTCGAAGCTAAGAAAGCTCAACTAGACAAAGAAAGCGCTATTAGAAAGAAGATTGCGGCTTTGGACGTTCAGTACCAAAAAGCTGTACTGATTATTAAAGGGCTCTTGGAGAAGAATGGTGAAAACTTGGCCAAATCCGCTGGAGAGTTGGTTAAACTTTTCCTAACACTGTTCAAGTCTCCTCTATGCGCCCCACAAGCTACAAAAATTTATATCTTAATGAGCAAATGCGTTTTTGAACCGAAAGACCAAATTTTTGGGGAAGGTTTGGCTTATGTTACCTTAAGAATCATCGACCCAGCTTGTCAACTTGACGAAAACTGGCTAAAAGAAGATATTAAGTACGCCATCGAAAAACGAGTAAATCAACTAGCGAACCATTTCTTATCTGGAGCCGCGTTTGCCTACGTTTTCCCGCTTCTGAACTTGCTTCTTACCGATAAAAACACGTCTGAGGAAGTTGTGAAAAAATGCTTGGATTTGATTTCCGTCCAAGTGGCGTTGAAGGACGTCGATGACGAGAGTTCTTTTAACATGCCCATCAAGCAAATGTTAGAAACTTTGGTAATTGTCATTGGTAACGCTGTTGGAAGGATGGAAAAAGACGCTAGCGATGTCTTATTGAGTGTGGCGCAAAGTATCGCGGATGGATTAGGACAAGCCACTATGTCCGAATTTAGGGCGTTACTAAACGCTCTCCAGTCGCCTAGCAATGCCGTTCGTAAAGCCAGTCTGGAGAGCTTGGTTATATTGGCGGACTTATTTCCGGACGAAGATGAAGATGGTCAGACGATCATGAGAAGAATCTTTATAGCGAAGTTTGACCCCGAAGAGGATATAAGAGCCGTCGCGGAATCAATATGGGCTGACGCTAGACTTTCTTTAGACCCATCCATATGCGATGCTATCATTTCGGACATCACTCACCCGGAAGACGTAGTGAGAGTATCGGCTGCCGACGCGGTTAGCGCCATTATCAAAGCTTACCCCGACAGACTCTCTGGTCTCATAGAAAAGATCTTGGAAGTTTATCATCAAAAACTTGTCCGGCCTTTACCAGTCATGGATTTCTTTGGACGTGTCAGTGTGGAATCTATCCCGGATGACTGGGAACCAAGGTTGGGTATAGCCCAAGCTCTAAACAAACTAGCTGAAGATTTAAATGAAAATCAAGTCACCGAAATGATCTCCTTCTTTGTCGAATACGGTTTGAGAGATCGCCATCCATTGGTACAGAAATCTATGCTGGACGCGGCCATTTCTATCGTTGGTATCCATGGCAATAAATCAACCGGTATTCTCTTACCAGTTTTTGAAGACTTTTTGGATAAAGCGCCTGATAATTCCGATTACGACGCCGTGCGACAGAGTGTGGTAATTCTAATGGGAACCTTAGCGCGTCATTTGGACAAAGGCGATTCGAAAATAAAACCCATTGTTGGAAAACTTATAGAAACGCTGTCTAAACCTTCCCAACAAGTACAAGAAGCTGTCGCCAATTGCTTACCACCTTTAGTACCTGCCATCAAAGAGGAAGCTTCAATCCTTGTGAAAAAACTCTTGGAACTTTTACTGGAAGCTGATAACTATGGAGAGCGACGCGGAGCGGCTTACGGATTGGCTGGACTAGTCAAAGGGTTAGGAATCCTGTCCTTGAAGCAATTGGAGATCATGAACATCCTAACCGAGGCTATTCAAGACAAGAAAAATTACCGTCATAGAGAAGGGGCCCTATTCGCCTTGGAGATGCTTTGCATTATGTTGGGCCGCCTTTTCGAACCTTATATCGTTCACATCCTACCACATTTGCTGCTATGTTTCGGAGATGGTAATCAGTTCGTACGGGAAGCTACGGACAATACGGCCAAGGCCGTCATGAGTAAACTCAGCGCTCACGGAGTTAAATTAGTTTTACCATCCTTGCTGCAAGCCTTGGAAGAAGATTCTTGGAGAACTAAAGCCGGTTCCGTCGAACTACTAGGAGCCATGGCCTTTTGCGCCCCGAAACAATTGTCATCTTGCTTACCAAGTATCGTACCAAAACTTATCGAAGTTTTGTCCGACTCGCACGTTAAAGTTCAAAAGGCGGGAGCTCAAGCCTTGAGACAAATCGGCTCCGTCATCAGAAACCCGGAGATCCAAGCCATCGTTCCCGATCTTCTGGAAGCTTTACAAGACCCATCGAAAAAGACTTCTTCCTGTTTGTCAATTCTTTTGGAAACCAGATTCGTTCATTTTATCGACGCTCCTTCCTTGGCTTTAATAATGCCAGTGGTACAACGGGCTTTTCAAGACAGATCAACTGGTACGAGAAAAATGGCCGCTCAAATTATTGGAAACATGTACTCCTTAACCGATCAAAAAGACTTGTCGCCCTATTTGCCAACTATTTTACCCGGCTTGAAACAATCCTTGTTGGATCCCGTACCTGAAGTGCGAAGCGTTTCTGCCAGAGCTTTGGGTGCCCTTGTCAAAGGAATGGGCGAAAGCAGCTTCGAAGATTTACTACCATGGTTGATGCAGACTCTAACCTCGGAAAATAGCCCCGTCGATAGATCGGGAGCCGCGCAAGGTTTAAGCGAAGTTATGGGCAGCCTTGGAGTTGAAAAATTACACAAACACATACCCGATATAATTGCCGCCGCTGAAAGAACGGATATCGCCCCACACGTCAAAGACGGTTACATTATGATGTTCATCTATCTACCGGTGGTTTTCACGAAAGAATTCACCCCCTATATTGGTCAAATTATTATTCCGATTCTAAAAGCCCTAGCGGATGAAACCGAATTCGTCCGAGAAACTGCTTTGAAGGCTGGACAAAGAATTGTCAATACCTACGCTCAATCCGCTATTCAATTACTACTACCTGAATTAGAAAAGGGCTTGTTCGACGTTAATTGGCGAATCAGATACAGTTCCATACAACTGTTGGGCGACTTACTGTACAAAATATCCGGAGTTTCTGGAAAAATGACCACGGAAACGGCCGACGAAGATGATAACTTCGGAACTGAACAATCTCACAAGGCTATTATTCATTTACTCGGAGGCGAAAGGAGAAATAGAGTCCTAGCTGGTCTTTATATGGGAAGATCCGACGTGGCTTTGATGGTACGTCAAGCCGCCTTACACGTCTGGAAGGTGGTGGTCACCAACACGCCTAGAACATTAAGAGAAATTCTTCCAACTTTGTTCTCGTTACTTCTCGGGTGTTTGGCTAGCAACAGCTACGATAAACGTCAAGTAGCTGCCAGAACCTTGGGTGACCTAGTTAGGAAATTAGGCGAAAGAGTCCTACCGGAAATTATACCTATTTTGGAACGTGGCTTGAAATCGGATCGCGCCGATCAAAGACAAGGCGTTTGTATTGGACTAAGCGAAATCATGTCCTCGACTAGTAGAGAAATGGTCCTCAACTTCGTCGATAGTTTAGTACCCACTATTAAAATGGCTCTTTGCGACCCGTTACCGGAAGTCAGAGTAGCCGCGGCGAAAACCTTCGATAGTTTACATTTAACAGTGGGAGTACGAGCCCTGGATGACATCATTCCGCCTTTACTTCAACAACTAAGCGACCCGGATCAAGCCGAATATACCCTGGACGGACTTAGACAAGTTATGGCCATCAAGAGCAAAGTCGTCTTACCTTACTTGGTCCCCCAATTGACCACTCCTCCGGTCAATACCAAAGCTTTATCTTTACTATCAACGGTAGCTGGAGACGCTCTAACCAGACACTTGAGTCGAATTTTACCGGCTCTATTACTATCCTTGGGACAAGCCTTCGGAACTCCCAACGAAGCTCAAGAACTGGAATACTGCCAAGCCGTCGTTTTATCGGTAACCGACGACGTCGGCGTTCGTACCATCATTGACACCCTATTAGAAGCCTCGAAACAAGAATCTTTATCTCACCGTCAAGCCGCCGTAGCCTTACTCTGCGCCTTTTGTAGTCACACGAAAGCGGACATCAACTCTTACGTCTCTCAACTATTGAGAGGCCTGATTCACCTCTTCACGGAAACTGACCCGATTCTTTTGAAACTGAGCTGGGAAACGTTAAATGCCGTCATAAAAACTCTCAATCCTAACGAACAGATCCAACACGTGGCGGATATACGTCAAGCTGTTAGATTCGCCGTCAGCGATTTGAAAGGACAAACCTTACTGCCCGGCTTTTGCCTACCAAAAGGAATTACTCCTATCCTGCCCGTTTTCCGTGATGCCATCTTAAACGGGGTTCCCGAACTAAAAGAACAAGCTGCCCAAGGATTGGGGGAAGTCATTCAACTTACGAGCGCGGACGCCTTGAAACCATCCGTCGTACACATTACTGGACCCTTGATTCGTATCCTAGGAGACCGTTTCAGTTGGAACGTCAAAGTTGCCATCTTGGAAACGCTCGCCCTGTTGCTGGAGAAAGTCGGCGCCATGTTGAAACCATTCTTACCCCAACTACAGACCACTTTTCTAAAAGCCCTGAGCGACACCCACCGTTTGGTACGATTGAGAGCGGCTTCCGCTTTGAGTCACTTGATAACCATTCACATTCGATGCGACCCTCTATTCACCGAACTTCATAACAGCGCCAAAAATACCGAAGATATTACCATAAAAGAGACGATGCTACACGCTTTGAGATGCGTCGTTACTCCAGCTGGCGATAAAATGTCAGATTCTATTCGTAGAGCTATTACCAACACCATGAATGGCTTAATCGCTACGACGGATGACAATTGTCGCGTCGCTGCGGCTGGATGCCTGGGAGCCATCATGAAATGGTTACCCGAAGAGGAACTTGAATCCCTTATGAAGGATCAGTTACTAGACGATGACGCGTCGAACGAGTGGATGATGAGACACGGTAAAAGCGTCGCCCTCATGATCGCCTTAAAAGAAGTTCCAGAAAAATTAATCAAAGGAGATTGGACTGATCGAATTGCCAAAACTTTAATATCCTACATGGGCGCCGATAGGTTACCCATCGCTTTAACTGGCATCAGGGGTACGGGATACTTCCTCTACCATATACTGAAGGAAAAACAAACCTGTCCTCCGCAACTACTATCAACTTTCGCTAAGAATATGAATCACAGTTCCAACGAGGTCAAACAAGTTGTAGCCCTAACCTGCAACTTCTTGGGTAAAAGGCTACCCCATCCTTTAGCTAGAGAGTTCGTGAGAGCCGTGGTCCCGCTACTCGTCAATGGTACCAAGGAGAAGAACACCGTGGTCAAAGCTAACAGCGAATTTGCCTTGGTCACTATCTTGGGACTTAGAACGGGAGAAGAAACGCAACAGACTTACTTAGCCATGTTGGACGCTGGTGGCAGGGATTCCTTACAGGATGTCATCAACAAAGTCTTGAAGAAAGTTGCCAGTCAAGCCGAGATGAAGGAGGAGGAACTAGACGATACGCTAATGTCTTAAGTTTAAACAATAAATAATTTGTTAATAATCAAACTATTAGATGAATCCAATTAGTACTTTTCGAATTGTTACGTTAATTAAATTTTCTTACCGTTATTTTACGTTTTGCGTATGGACGAAAGTTCTCTTTATAATGCTGTATAAATTTCGGCTTGAAAAAAAAAAAGAAAGATGGAACGGACATAAATAATTTATTATTTTGTGAAAATGAGAGATGAAATAATAAAGGATAAAACTTTACTTCGTTTCAATTAATAGATGTTTAAGCCTATTTTGAAAAGGGGCGGGGCTAATTTCTGGTTCACGGGTCTGAAAGAAAGTGCAATATTTAGATAGTTCTTTATCGGTTATTAGACCCCACTAATGTAAATATAGTAACGATGCTTGTAAACTTGAAGAAAAGGGATAATAGCGATAAGTTATCAGGCTTACAGAATTTTTTTCTCATGTTAACTTACAAGTCTTGGTATTTGCATTTCGCTGTAGATAAATTCTCAAAAAGGTCAACTTAAGATTAAGGACAAATAATAATGGCAAAGGAAAAGCTCAACTTCGTTAAGTCCCCCCACTGGGATTCCATTTTAAGGGTTTAATATTAAACCATTTGTGTTAAAGTGGAGATTATCAGAATTTGGTAAATGGGTATACTGTTGTGTTTGTTGTTTCACAAACAATTAACTTGAAATCATAAATGAAATATTTTATTGTACTTGAAGGTGCGTGTGCACGAAAGACTTTGGCATACATATGGTACATGTTTGATTTAGGCCTATAAGCTATTTTTCACTATTTTCGCGTGATCAGTTTCTCTTGTCGTCAGTGGACTTTTTCGAATTACAGTTTGTGGTCGACATATTCGAATTATTCAATGTGGATTCGTCTACCTTTTAAGTACCAGAGTTCTTTTTGTAGTCTTTCGGCGGTGGTCCACTATGTCCCAACTTCTTCCAGTGTCTGACGCGTTCGTGGCGATTGCGATTTCCGCTTTGAGTGAAGCCACGTTTACAAAAGTCACCTCCACCAAAGCGACACTTGAAGGGATGTTCCCCCTTATGAATGAACTCGTGCTTCCTCAAGGACGATGCGTCATTAAAGCCTGCATCGCATGACGGGCATTTGAACCTACGCTTATCAGTATGCGTCTCGATATGCATGGTTAACGATGACTTCTGCGTCAAACATTTGCCGCAATCCTTGCATTGGTATCGTCTATTGGCAACATTGGCGTGACGCTTCTCGTGCGCTGTTAATTTGGTCCGGTCCGAAAAGGAATTTCCGCATTGGTCGCATGTAAATGGTTTTCCATCAGCGGAAGTTGACGGTGATTCGGACTGGTTACTTGGCAAGGTCCGTCCGGATTGGCTGGAAGCGATAGGCTTTGGATAAATGCTCGGCGTATTCGACCTGAAGAAATCTTTGCGAGAACTCTTTCTTTTCTTCAGCGGTAGTCTTACTTCATCTATAAACAAGCGGGACAAGGATAGATTGAAATTTAAAGGTCGGAAAACTTAATCGTACCCTGCGATGAACTGCAATGATTCGAGTGAGAATGTTCCATGACCAATTTACGTACAATTTTGCGTTTTATATTGTATTAATTAATATACTTAATTATCGTTGAATGCCGCTCAAATTCCGACAATTTTTCTTAATGACTTTCAGAACTTACAGTAACAAAATTTCAGTCAACCATCAGTAAGCTATGGCTTCTCAAAACCTTACAGTTTAGGATGCCAGCATGCCAAAGACAAATGGTTTCTAAAGACCAACGTATATATATCAAGGATCCCCTCGTTGACTTTATCGAACATTTGTTGATAAAAAAGAAAGGGTCCCTTTTGCTGAACTATTTCTGAAATTTGGAATCTTCTAGACTCCCGGGCACAACTTCATATACTTTAAAAACACTCGAAGAATTGTCTTGTCTTTTTGGATGGACTCAATTTGATGATGGAGAAAGAAGAAAAGTTTAAAAGTTAAGCATGAAATTAACACGAATTATTGTTATTGGGGGGGGGGAGGGGTCGAACTTCGATAGCGATTCTTAATCTCAAATGTGCCAGCTTGGTAAATACGCGTTTGCGCACTAAACACTGAAAAATGTTGATATAGGTTTTTTGTTTCAAGTCGTGCAGCTATAGTTTAAAGAAGCCAAAATCTTGAAAAATCAGCAAACAATATTTCCAACTACTTAAACTTCAGTATATATGGATTAAATATGAGATAATGATTAAGTTAATTGCGTATAAATAATTAATATATATAATACTCAAAGGAGAGAAGAAAGCCTTCTATGTATTTTTGGCACTTTCAACCGGTTGGTATAACATAAGTTCATAAGATACGTTCCATAAGTTTGTCACTAGTTACTGATAGCTTTTCGTGAAGTGACGTAGGTGGAACGTCATAGATTCTTTTAAAGAGACACCTGGTGAGGCGCTATCAAAGGCTTAGTACAGATTAAATAGGAAGATGGACTACAAAACCGAGTGTAGTCAATTCTCGCGTCGTTCTCGAACTACCTCGTCTCTTGCATTACGAAATATTGGTTGTGTCATACTTATGGAACATATCTTATAAACCTATGGTATAAGTACAATTTAAAGTTTATTGAAGCCAAAATCATGGAAATCAGCAAACAATAATATTTCAACTTATTTGAAATTTGAATATACGAATATGTATAGATTAATTATGACAAAATGATTAAGTTAATTAAGTAGAAGTAATTAATATATGATCCTCAAATATCAGAAGAAATATTTTTCAACTTATTTGAAATTTGAATATATGAATATGTATAGATTAATTGTAAGATAATGATTAAAATAATTACGTATAAGTAATTTATATATGATCCCTCAAAGAACAGAAGAAAACATTCAAGGCTTCAATGTCGCTTTCAACTATAGTAAGTACTGAGTCATATAACAAGTACAATTAGTATAGTAAAACTCCCCGTTTCAACATATGCAAAAATCCCGTTATCTCCTATCCAGGATCCAGGACAGTACAGGAAAAGTAACTCTGCAGGCACCGCTTTCAATTTAACTTTAAAATTTTTTGGGGTTTTTAAAAAAAAAATAAACTTCGGGGATTTTAAAAACCACTAACCCCTTATTCCGCGGTAACCCGCGCCCCCTTTTAAAGGATTACACTTTAAAATGGAGAGAAGTTTAATTTCATTTTAAAATTGAAAAAAAAAACTCGGGATATACTGAAAGGGTCCCGAGCCCCGACATTGATACGGTAGACATCAACAATAGGGTACCCGACAAACGGAGAGAATAGGATAATAGAATGTATTCCACTGCATGGATAGGAGATGATATGATAGCTTTCACTCGTCGTCATAGTTCACAACTTCACACAGGGAAGAGATGTACCGGCCCCGCTTCTTTTGGAAGGCAGAGATGTAATCTCTATCCATCATTACATTGCTTTTAGTCGACAAATTGAATTAAACCCAAGCTCCACGAACCTTATTTAGTATTTATTTTCAACCCAAAATTTGCCATAGAATTCACGATTACGCTGAATTTTAAAGAAAACATCAACAGCTTCAATGAACATACATAGTGTTCACTAAAGGGGCTAGGGAAATTTCCTCCCCCCGTTTCTTAGCTTTAACCGCGCTTCACAGGGTTGCCAGTAATTTGTTATTAGAGCATCTCCTGCAGGTTTGGAACTGATTGATCAAACCAGAAGGGGTTAATAGAAGAGAAGTATTTTAAACTTATACGACGAGAAGTAATATAGACTTATGATCAAACTGAACTTTAGTAGATTGTAGATAGCAGTTGAATTGCACACGTCGCAAATGACTGGCAACACTTGGTCCGCACACTAACTATTGAAACTATTTAGGACTAACTAATCCGCTATCGATAAATTTCTGTTGGACAAATTGTAACTTGATCCCCAAAGTATTAATCCCCACTCGAACACTTGTTAGATGATAAAAATCTAAACAAAAAAAAATCCCTCCTCTTTTTTACTATACCATTCACGATCTAGAATAGAATAGACGTTTCGATTGTTGTAGTTCAATAGGAAAATAGAAATCCTGGTCAACAATACATCGTTCAAATGACACGTGCGACAAAACCAGATACCAATGACGGAGGGATTCAATATCTTCCTAAATCCTTTCGTCTCATGATGGGCAAATTATCAATAGAGATTTAATATGGTAGGTTTGTAATAGAGGTTAGTACACTACAACGTCGTGTAATTAAATCAGGTTTTGTTACGCATATTGCTGTAATTGTTTTAATAAACAATTTTGGTTATAAACTCGATGAGCTAAACAGTAGGTAATATGAAATGAAACCTAAGATGTAATACCAGAACGAGTCGACAAGAAATTCGAAAGTGTGTTAGGGAGTCCAATCAATGTTTGGAAGCAAATATCTCCGCAAGTAAATGTTGTAGACCCCAATATTCTTTGACACAAGTTTCCACTCAATTTGACTCAAATAACACACCGCATAATTTATATCAGACTTACCAGAAACACCCTGTATACAAATTGTAAATTCGTTAAACAAAATTCATTCGTGGTTTTAAAAATTGGAATTTTGCAATCGACATACACTTCCAATATTCTAAGTGGAATAGACTTAGCTATTCATCCCGATGTTAAAAATTTACGCATTCTTGCCTAATAAAAAAGATTAAAAATTTTCGGGAAGGGGAAACCTGTCTTCAAGATCATCTCGGATCTATCTACGAAACGGCTCATTGAATTTTACAACGAAAAGTTACCTACGAGACAAGAATGTCCTTTATACTCATTAGCATAGAAAAGTCAGTCAAAAAGACCCTCTCTCTGCCCAGAGGGGTACATTGCTGAGCGGGCTCGTTGGGTTATACAGTGTGGGCGAGATCGCATCATCGAATCAACAAAATTTATCTTAAACATTGAAAAACTGTAAATGGAAGAAATCGGTATACTAAAGAATAAGTTCATAAGAAATATGTTCCATAAGTTTGTCACTGGTTACAAACTGGAGCTTGTCATGAAGTGACGTAGGTCAAACGTCATAGATTCTCATAAAGCGACATATGATGAGACCGTTGAGACGCTGTCAAACGTTTAGGAAGATAGACCCCAAAATTAACCGAGTGTGGTCAATTCTCGCTTGTCGTTCTCGAACTGGCTCTCAGTAAGTCCATAGCATTAGGAAGTATAGGTAGTGTCATACTTATGGAACATTATAAACTTATGCTGCTAAGAACGTCATATTCTATACCCATAATCATAAGTTTATAAGATATGTTCCATAAGTATGTCACTACCTATACTTCGTAATGCTAGTGGCTTAATGAGAGCTAGTTCAAGAACGACGTGAGAATTGACTACACTCGGTTTTGCAGTCCATCCTCCTATTTAGTCTATACTAAGCCTTTGACAGCGCCTCACCAGGCGTCGCTTTACGAGAATCTATGACGTTTCGCCTACGTCACTTCATGACAAACTCTCATTAACGAGTGACACACTTATGGAACATATCTTATAAACTTATGCCATAATATTATAGCTTTGCGATAAACCCCTAATTAAGCATCATTGAATTTGAAAGTTGTAAAACAATTTGTTTGTAAATAACCACAATATACGAATATTTAATACTGATGGACCCGTCCCAGACTATTTAGTGTTTAGGCAGTAAACTCTTCCAGGTTTTCAGTTTCTTAACACACCTAGGCAAGCCAACTGATAGCTTAGCTACAGTTAGAAATAAACAATACGTAAGCCATTTAATTCACCAATAAATTAACATCTTATATTAGTAATTAAAGATAATACAAAATCAACTTTTGGGGACAACGTTTGAAAGGCCCAAGTTAAGAGTGACTGTTATAACTTCGTCACGTGATCTCTTCCACACTGTACACCGTTGTGGTTACGTATGATTAGCCCTCATGGAAAGTATTAAGGAGGATTAAGTTACTCAGTACGAGCATACGCTGAAATTTTCACACACACGTTCTGGTTGAAACAAAACATAAAAAAAAGGTTCTAGGGGGAGAAAAATTGGGTTCAACTTTTTGGCCGGTGGCAATATTGTATCGAATATCGTCCGTGCCATGTTGACAACGAGAAGATTGGACCCCCAAAAAATAATATACGCTTCCGGTGGAGCTATAGCCAGGCTAAAGACAATCAACGTGTCTAGATGTGTCAATGAGCGCATGCGTGGAGTACACGGCGGGATCGAGGTATAAGTTAAAACATGAATTTATATAGGTGGATCACTCGCTTCTTATACCCTCTAATAGATCCCATGACCCTGGATGAGTTCGCATTTTCAAAAGCCATTTTGCTAAGTTAAATGGTGATAATTTCAAAATTTCGCAAGCACGCATTTTGAAATATAAGTTGACGAAGGTTTCCTAAATTGTTTTTCAAGTTGGAACTCCAAAAATCAATGGTGGTAATTTGAAAATTTCAAAAGCGTTTCAAATATATATCCTAGTTTTTAGCCACATCGTAGTATACGATGAAGCTCTTAGTTTGACCCGAGCCATAGTAGTAGTAGTAGTAGTAGTGGTCGGGGTTGTCGCTTTCGTTATCGTTAGATTTTAGCTTAAAAGGAATTCCATAGGTGTAACTGAGCTCAGTTAGAGATTTTATTTTAATTAAAAGTTTTTCACATCGGGAATTGAACCCGGGTTGCTGGCGCAGCAGTAAAACATGCAACCTCTGAACCATAGAGACTAATAAACACTTGAGTTTTCATCCTTTAGTTTATCTCTAAAGTGTCGGGGATGGGAGGTAGGTACCTTTCTATCTGTGGGGTCGGATACTTTTTAATTTTCATCTGTGGGGTCGGACACTTTTGATTTTTTGGGGGGGTCTTTGAATTTTTATTTGTGCAATAATAGATAACGATGTGGCTACTATTAAGGCCCAGCCCTTGGGCCATCTTGTTTTTCTACTTTTTATCTGAAATTTTTAAATATTAAAGTCAATAAAATATTCGTATAATTTCAGAAATAACTTCGAGATTTCATTCAAAAATAAAAGTTCCAGGGTTTATTCGTGGTTCCCACAAATTATTGCGTAATTATAATATTCAAAAATGATATTTATAATTGCATATTAACACACTTCAGTCTAATTGCAGCAGATTTGGAGCTATAACCAAGTCCAAAAAATTCCCAACTGAAAAATTTCGATTTGTTACTATATTTCATTAAATCCACTATCCCCAAATTTCCGTACGTGCTTGCGGCAGTGTGAACCTATCTAAAGAGAGGTATAAAAAGTACTTCCGCCCGCCGTGTGTAAGAAAAAAAAAAGTAGTGTCCGATTTCAAGAGTTTCAACCGGGAAACGGTCTACAAATCCAGTGGTAGCTAGCCCCAGGGTCCGGGGACAGTCGCCAGACCGGAGTTTTCTACTCTCGGCAAGACGACGGGACGGTACTACCTAAGTACAGCTGGTCTTCGAACGAAAGGTCCCCATGCACTTCGAGACCCTCAATTCGCCGTCAAGTTTAGCTTGAGTCTAACCAGACCCAATTGCAATGAGAAAAGAATGGGAGTCAAGTCACTTCAGACAAACCTTCGACTAATGAACCTTAAGAAGAAAAGGGTTTCTTTTAACCAAAAGAAATGGTTACAAATCCAGATTGCTCCGCGCGGCCGGTTTCCTTAAATCTTAATTAAACGCCGCTAATTTGAATTGACAATCAGCACGCGAGCTAATTGGAACCTTTGGGTCTTGTCTTTAAAGTTTCGAATCCCAGTTAATTCTTTTTCTTTTAACTTATCAATCCTGACTTTTATAAAATGAAAAGGCTTCTAGAAATTCCACGTTTTTTTTAAATAGGTTTCAATTGATAAAAATAACCTTTTAAAAATATTTAAAAACTCTTCAAGATCTCCTGTATTTCTTGTTATCAACAAATTACAGTACTTTATAACTCGATCTCCTTCATATTCTTAAAACCTTTTCAGACGATACAACTTTTAACTCGACTAGATGGGTCACTCAAAATGTTGAGTCAAGAAAAAAAAATTGGTCAGTAATAATTTTTTTTATTTGGGTGCGATTCAACTTAAAACGACCCAACTAGTTTACTCAACTCAAGTTGACTCATCTAAATAAGTCTCTGAAAAGGCTTTTAGATTACAGAACTCGAACCTTTCCATCCGAGTTTTATGGAAAATATTGAAAATAAAAATAAAACCTCTTCAAAATTATAAATTTTTTTCGAAATAGGCTTAAGCCTTAACATTAAAGTAAAAAAAAGAACTTAAAATTCCTTCCAAAACTTCAAACAAATTGAAGTTTATGGATAAAAGCGAGATTCGAAACGTGCCTGTTTATAATAGAAACTTCCTACAAAACTTTATTAAAATCATTTTAGTCTAAATTGCACCATGGCTAGCTTTATAATAGACGCTAGACTTTGATGTCTAATTTAGCTATAGTTAAACCCTCTTTTAACTCTCTCTCTCTCTCTCTCTCTCTCTCTCTCTCTCTCTCTCTCTCTCTCTCTCTCTCTCTCTCTCTCTCTCTCTCTCTCTCTCTCTCTCTCTCTCTCTCTCTCTCTCTCTCTCTCTCTCACACACACACACACCTAACACACACTAGGCCATACAGTGTATAGCGGTGAAGCCAACATAATACGGTGTATAGGGCTAGCTCTCTTACCTAACATCCAAGAGAGATCTTGAAAGGTTTCGTGGCATAGGGGTTAGACGTCAAAGTGGCTCGCCAGTAAACAACCAATCAGGGCAAGGAAAAACGCTATATAGAACCGATAGAACGGTCTACGATTGGTCAAAACGACTCAAACTCGTCGGCTTATTTTTGTTTTTAAATGAAAAACGCGCCGGTCGTGTTGTACGAACGAAGTTTCGGTATCTTTTTCTTTTTCTTTTGTTTTTTTACAATGTTCGATTTTTGGCGTGCCCCATGGATGCCCCCCTCCCCTATTCTGATAATTGGGGTCGTGTGTTGTCCCTTTTTGATTTAACTTAGGGACACTTCACTTTCGCCTACTTTTTTGTCGCGCGTGGCAATGACAATATTTGTTTTGCCACGGAGAATTTGCTTTTGGAATATTAGCGGTCATCTTCCCAAAGAAGCCATCTTAAACTTATCACTTGTAAGGTAACGTACAATCGCCTAACCATTTCTCTATAGTAAATTTTTTGTTACAGCCATAGAAATTAGTCTATAGATTATATAGCTGCATGCGCCCATTCATAAAAAATTATAAAATACAATCAAATACGTCATAGAAATCCTGCATGGGACAACTGACGCGGAAGACCCTTAAAGTTGATGGCATTTTGTAAATATTATTTTCCAGTTAGGGATGTCTTAGTTCGGCGTTAGAAATCTCGGTGGATATGGAGAAAACGTGGAAACGGCTAAACAATGAAATATTAACGCGGCGAAAATTATAAATATGAGAAATAATTCCATTTAGAAACCTCGAAGGAGATGGAGAAAACGTGGAAAGGGCAAAACAATGAATTTGAAATAATAATGCGGAGAAATAATTCAAAAGTATTAAAGTAATATCGAAAACTGTCGGTGAATTATTTAGAATTTATGATTTTAAACAGGGTGTTTCTAATAAGTCTCGCATAAATTAAGGGGATGTTCTCTTGGGAAATTGCCGTCCGGACCACTGTTTTCTAGTTAAGATTGGAGTCTTTTACGGATTACCCCGTAATTAAATTTTATTAAGAAAGTGAAAAACAATGATTTCTAATTTAATTAAGGGGACATCTCTAAAACATTCAGATCATAACTCGAAAACATTCTCCCTTGTGGCAAATTGGAGATACAGTTACATCTTCGAGTTCGACTTCAAAATTCATTTCCCAAAGAACATCCCCCGTAATTTATGGCATGCAGACTTATCAGAAACACCCTGTAAAGAGGACTAAGTTTGATTTATTTCAACGAAACTTCTTTGGTTATTTTAAGATATAATTAAATACCATATTTTCTCTTATAATTCCACGTTTTTATAAGCCGAAGGTATAATAGAAAATCTCGCTAATTTAGCTATAAAGTTCGTATTATTTGAAAACGTGACATTTTCGTAGGATGAAATAATGTAAATTAAAAAAATATCGGTATTTATTCCAAAGATTGGAAATTGGAAATTAAATGATTTGAATGAAAATATACGTGATTTTTTCCAAATTAAATTAAATATCGCGTAGATGAAAAGTGAACGGGATAAGTTTGATGGAAAATTTGTTAGGATTCGCGGGTGGGTCTCTTTGAAATAGTTTCAATTATACGTCTTACCATTGCGGAGTTTCGATTTCAATTTGCTCTTTTGTTGCGCGGGGTCTTTTGCGGGATTTCAGTGGTGGACGGAGCTAGGAGTTTTGCGGGGGTCGTTTTTGATTTAAAAAGACGAAGCCCCGAGAATGGATGGATATTACGTGCCCAACAATCCGGCCTACGGGCAGCCCGGAACTCAGGCTTCTCTACTCTCCTCCGCCGGCGGATCAGCATCTTCCAATCATCTCCAGAATCAACAGGAATTTCTCTCACTCGATTGCGGCTCTCTTCTCGATCCCACCGGTGCCATGGCCAATTACGGATACGGAGATTTGGATCCGTTATCCAGTTTTCTGGCTTTTACACCCTGTTCACCCACTTACAAGTACGTACTGCATGTAAAATACCTTCATTTCATATAATAGTTTATATTATCGGTTAGCTGTGGCATAGGGGCTAGCCACCACCCCTCTATGCATTGTAAAGGCGTTAGATAAGGGGCAATAAGTCGCAAGATGACTTGGTCCAATTAGCTAGCTAGCTGAACATTTGGAATTGTTTCTAACGTTATGGAAGAGTTTCGTGTATGATGAGATATGATTTAAGATATAAGAATTTGGTGTCAATTCGATAACGAATTTAGATGACGAGTTTCGTGTATATTTTGGAGAAATTATGATAGGAAGTTCGTGTAAATCTATCAGAAATTATCATGAGAATTTCGCGTACTTTTGGAAAAATTATGATAGGAAGTTCGTGTATTTTTGGAAAAACTATGACAGAAAGTCCGTGTAATCTATGAGAAATTATGATGAGAATATCTTGTATTCTATCCGAAATTATGATAAGAATCTGTTGTATTTTATCAGAGATAATGATAAAAATCTCGTGTATTCCATAAAACATGCTGAGAAATCTGTGTATTCTATAAGAAATTATGATGAGAATATCTTGTATTCTATCCGAAATTATGATAAGAATCTGTTGTATTTTATCAGAAATAATGATAAAAATCTCGTGTATTCCATAAAACATGCTGAGAAATCTGTGTATTCTATAAGAAATTGTTTGTGATTAGAATTTCGTGTACTTTCGGAGAAATTCTTGTTGTTTGTGAAGAGAGGTTTAGGGTTCTTTATTATGAAATGCAGTTTTTGGGTTGTTTACGATGAGAGGTTTTGGTTTATTTATTATCACAGTTTTTGGAATGTTTATAATGAGAGATTTTGGGTGGTTTATGGAGAGTGAGAGGTTTCGAGTTGTTTAGGGAGAAAGACTTTGGGTTGTCTGTGATGAGAGATATTTTGGATTGTTTATGACGAGAGAGATTTTGGATTGTTTATGACGAGAGAAATTTTGGATTGCTTATGATGACAGTTTTTGGGTTGTTTAAGGAGAGAGAGAGAGACTTTGGATTGTTTATCATGAGAGGGTTTGGCTTGTTTATGGAGAGATTTTGGGTTGTTCATTATTAGTTTTTGGGTTGTATATGATGAGAGAAGCTTTGGGTTGTTTATGGAGAGATTTTGGATTGTTCATTATTAGTTTTTGGGTTGTTTATGGAGAGATTTTGGGTTGTTCATTATTAGTTTTGGGTTGTTTATGATAATTTAAAGTTTGGGTCAAAATATACTACCCGTTATACTTCGACCATACCAACGATTATCTTGATTGAATCGTTTTCGTAGTTAGTTAGACTTCGTTTTACAAAACAGAGAAACTTAAAAAGAAAACCTTATTTTCTATCTTCAAATCTGAATTATCTTAGAGACTGTGGATATAAGGAGAAACCGGTCCACGATATGGCTGACGTACTGTTATCGTTAAAACAAGCCGTCCTCCATCCATCGGGAGCGTCTCCGACGGGATCATCCCCTTTATCGAGCGGAGGATTCGCCCCTCCTTCGGCAACCTCGAGTTACGCGTCCAACGGAGTATCGGGCACCGCCGGAGCCCAACCACCGCAAATCATCCACACTTCCCCGGGTTATGGATCAACCTCGGCCGCTTCCTCGGGTCTCCCCGGATGCGGGGGGCACGCCTCCTACTCTTGCATATATCCCCAGATTCAACTTAGTAGCAACGGACATCATTTTCCTAATCAAGGTAAGATTTATCTTCATTCTTCAGAACACTACTTAGTAATAGATTCAGAAGTCCATTCAAAAAACTGTCTAGTATTATGATTTGCATCTGGAATAGTTGCAACGCTGGAATCTTTCTAATTTAGTTAATATTTTACCTAAAAAGTGAAAGTAGCCCGTCAAGAAGACAATAAATATCTTCCAAATACATTTTTGCATGGGCTCTGATTGATGTAACCCCGAACAGTGCTGGTGCAATGAAAGGGTTAAAGAAGTTTCCTACCCCGTTTCTAAACTTTAACTGCGCTTCAGGGACTGATTAAATCGTGTAATTTAGTTTGCAGCTTTGGAATGATCTTTATTTTTAATAGAAAAACTAAGAAAATTACTTTTAAGATGGGAACTTTAGTATTTCCCATGTTTGTAAGCGTTCATAGCTTCAGTTTGAAATTTTCTATTCATTTTTAGGAGTTTACTATCCGTCGGATTACGGTCATCACAGTGGAGCATGTTCATTAGGTGGATCAGGAGGAGCGGGCTCCTCCGCTGGTCAATTGACTCCCACTGGACTTCACCATCAAACCGCGGTCTTCCCGGCTTCGATGAGCGTCAATCTCTCCATGAATATGACCATGGGTCCACCGAACAACGGGCCTTACTCATCTACGGATCCAACTTTTCCCGGGTCAAATCTGGGAAGCGGTTCCCAAGTCCATCAATGGAGTTCCCCTTCTCCTGTTGGTACCCAATACATGGTCAACGCGAACGGAGGTCCCACTTCCGGCGGGTTGAATGGGGGTCCGGCTCCTCATTCGTTGCAAGTGACGACGTACGGAGGATCGGGGAATTCGCCAACAGGAACGGCGAGTTATAATTGTGGAGCTAATTATCACGGTGGCCCTCCTCCTAATACGTACACGTTCACGGCGGAATTTCGACCAACGGGAACGACTGCCGCTGATAATTTGGTGCCATTACCACCCATTGATAAGGAATTTTTAACAACGAGTTTTAGACCACTGACCGTGAACTATTTTGCTGATACAAAACCTGAGGTAATGATAAGATCATGTTCCACAAGTATGACACTTCCTATACTTCGTAATGCTAGAGACTTACAGCCCGAGCTAGTTCCAGAACGAAAAGCGAGAATTGAAGTCCTACACTCGGTTAGTTTTGCAGGACTTCCAGCTTCCTATTTAGCCTATACTTTGACAGCACCTCACATGGCGTCGCTTTACCTCGAATCTATGACCTACCTCACTCATTTCATGACAAGCTCCAGTTTGTAACCAGCGACAAACTTATGGAACATAACTTATGAACTTATGATAAGACCAAGATGCTTTGCTCTTTCTGACACATTCAAACCTACTGATTTTTCTTTAAACACAACAATGCCTATACATCCCAAAAACATTTAACTAACTATACAATAATTAATTTATTATAGAGAATAATATTGATTTTATATATATTCTCAGATTCTAAGTCCATGTAAGATGAAAACCCGCTCTTCATCCTCCCGTTTCTCTTCACCCATCTTCGAGAGTTCTCTCTACACCCATGGCCATCATTCCAGCGATTCCCCACTTCACGACTCTTACCAATCGGAGAACATCGCGGTGGAATCCTCCCTTTCGCCTCCAATTCAATGCGACGTTTCTTCTCCATCCGCTTTGCACGGGATGAGAGACCCGGACGATGAAGACGATGTCCGAGCTCATTTAAATTGCAGTCCACCGAGTCCTTGCTCCGATACCGGGGGTAGTGATGACCCTTGTTCCCCTAACGGACAACAAGACAACGGAGGATCCAACGGAACTAGTCGAACAAATTTATGCCGGATATGCGGGAAGACATACGCTAGGCCTAGCACCTTGAAAACGCATCTAAGAACGCATTCCGGTGAAAGACCGTATCGATGTGGGACTTGTAATAAGTCATTCTCCCAGGTAAATACGTTTATTTAAAGCATAAAACACGTTTTCTAGCTCTAAAGAGCGCAAAACTAAAATCCCTACTGAAACATTGAGAGAAAGCCAGCATTAAGGGGCAAGCGGAATTCGGGTTTTCAAGGCATTTTACCTTTCTTTAAGACATTTTTAAACAATTAAAACTATACCAGCTGATATTTTAAGTCATATTTAAGCTTAAACACCCTTAATTAATTTAATTAAGCCACGTTAATTTAGATTAACATCGCATTAAACATATCACGCCTGTAGAAATGTTTCACCCGCTGCACACTCGTGTTCAGAGAGAAGCCGACATTTAGGAGTCTACTGTTTTTATTCAAGCTTTTTTCTTTGCAACAACCAAGGGGCTAATCACTCCCGAATTACCTGTAATCATTTTTAGCATAAAGCTTTCAAAGATTGCGCACAATTTCTTTAGCACAAAAATATATTCAACAATTAAACTTATTTATGTCTGTACCTAACAATATATCGGGTTGGGATTATTTACCCTTTTTATTTGGAAGGGAAGGGTTTTGCTCTAAAACATCGTGTTTTATTAAGCCTAAGAATTGAGAATATTAATGTCTGGGCCTATTTTAAGCCTAATAATGGTCGTTTTCTCCTTATAGGCGGCCAATTTGACGGCTCACATTCGCACTCACTCCGGAGAGAAGCCATTTCGATGCCCGGTTTGCGAGCGACGTTTCTCGCAAAGCAGCTCAGTTACAACTCACATGAGAACACATTCCGGAGAACGTAAGCATACAAAACTTATATAATTATTACATGTATTAAGAGTATCACAGTCTTACGTTATTATTTGTGTCAGAAAGAATAATTAAGTTCCCAATTAAATATAATTAAATTTTAGCCTTTACTTCATCATCAGAGAAACTTAAACAGTACTCTTATTTAAAAGACTACGTAATTAAATACACAATAGACCCTTTCATAAGAGGGGGGGGGTTAATTGATTTAGGGTTAATACTGACCATTAATTTAAATGTGGATAACAAAGACATTAGAAAGGGCATCAGAGTTACCTGTCCACCAAAATCCTTTGGTTAATTTGAAACCATATCAGGTCTCATTGTTGTCCACATACCAATCAATGTTCTGTTTTAAGACAACAATCTGGTCAAAAACCAGACTCTATTTTACCCCCAAAAAGGGGGTCTATATACCATTCCATTAATTCCAAAAGAAGAGCAAACACCACAGGGTTAGGCCCCGCCCTCTTGGGTTATTTCTAGCCTCCCTCCGCGTGTATTGAACTCTGGCTCCACCTGGCGTTGCCTCTTGGCGCCTGTGTTAGCTTCTCTGCATGTAACTAATGGAATGATTTATTAAGAACAACCGAGACGGCATTCTTCTTAAATCGAAAACTATCTCCGTTTTTCACTAGAAACCAGCAATTCTTAATTCGCCACGCTTGTCGACATGCCATATAATTATACTTTCTCAACCTTTTTTCAGGTCCTTACAGATGTTGTATGTGCAAGAAAGCATTTTCAGACAGCTCAACGTTGACGAAACATTTAAGAATCCATTCCGGGGAAAAACCGTACCAATGCAAACTATGCCTGCTAAGATTCTCGCAATCTGGGAATCTAAATAGGCATATGAGAGTGCACGCCAATTCAGCTTAACCTTTGAACCCTTCTTCTTCTTGGTCCAAGAAGTGGGAGTGTGAAACTGCCGCACCGATTTATTCAATAGACTAGTCCCTTAATTTCCTAAGAGAAGCAAACACCACAGATGCGGGAGGAGGTCACCTTTTTGGTTATTTCTCTCGCGCCAAGAAGCATGCAGCTCTAGAGGCAGTGCGTGTTGCCTTTCTTCCCTCCTACGTTAGTGAGTGAACAGTGAACTCCGTCTGGCGTTGCCTCTTGGATAGCGCGAGAGAAATAACATAATAGGGCGGCCTCCCGCCCCTGTGTGTAGGTTCCTCTGTAAGTTATTAATGGAACTGTCTATTCTATCAAGGATATTGAAGAGTTGAATAAATCTGTGTGGTTAGAAATGATTAAATACAGGGTGTTTCAAAAAGGGTTTTAGGACCAAAATATAGTGGGTTTTATGAACGATTTGGAGTCGAAAATGTAACTTCTATGACATTTAGCCCTAAAGGTAACCGAGTTTGGAGTTTTTAACGGATGACCCCCTTAAATTAGTAAGAAACTTAAAGTATGTTAATTTAATTAAGGGGTCATCCCTAAAACACTCCAATCGTAACTTAGAGAAAAAAGTCATAGAAGTTACATTTTCGATTCAAAATCTCCCATAGAACCAGCTGTACTTAGGTCCAACTACCCTTTATGAAACACCCTGTATATTTTTTTCGCACTCCCATAAAAAAGATATAACACAAGCGGGGAATGCACTATTATTTAAAACAAATTACAAATTAATTAACATATTTCTAATTAATAATTTCGCATACTTCGTTTGGTTTAAATTAATTTTGGCGATGACGACGTAAGGAGGTATTTTAATTTGGTCAAATGGCTCGAGTCAAACCACAAACAAATCCCACCAAAAAAGAAAAAAACCTTGTGCAATTTTACAAACCTTGATTTGACCAAGTTCTATATTATTTTAGAACGATACCGGTAATTTTATATTAATTTAATTTAAATTATAATTTGACTCGGCGATTTATTATTATTATTATTTTCCTGTAAAAATAGCTCAAAATGAAAAGATAAACGCACTAAATTAATTTAATTTATTACGTTGTGTGAATTACGTGTGTGATTTTTGTTATTTGTAAACATGTAGGTCGGTTTGTTTGTTTTTTTCGTATGTAGAAAAATAAAAATAAAATGTATTTACGTTTAATATTAAAAGCAAAGAAAAAAAGAAAAACATAAAAAATTTACATAATATTGTTCGATCTCCAGTGAACTAATTAATCTTCGTAATTAGTTGAAATCAATATTAACATTAATCATAATGCCCAAGAAAAATCAAATCTTGATTCGTCAATCAAATAATAAATTAATTATATTAGAATTTAAAATAATTTATCACCCAATTAATAAATTTGCGAGATAATAACATAAATGAATGAGAGAAGGTAGGGGAAGGAAGGAAAGGGTTAATTTTAAAATTAACGCTCTTATTTTAAACAAACGATTAAAATATTTAAAATTTTACCATTTAAAGCATTTACCCTTTAAATTTTATTTGGTAAATGATGGAAAACTTCAAAATTCAATGGAGATTGTGTAGGTGACGTTTCTTATTTACTTAAGAAGGTTTTATAAACAAAATACGACAATTCTATAAACAAACGCGCGGCGGGTCTTTTACAAAGGAACATTTGACCATATAGCGCGCTTGTTTTGCTTAATGCTTAACATCAACTTAAGTTGAGACCAGTTAACGAAGGTTCAGTATACACTTTTATTTTACTGTTTATTGTGACAGTCTATGACTAAGTAATGTTAATCAGAATGCAGTAGTAGAGAGGTAGAGTTCCTTGCGAGTCAAATGATTTTGGGTTTATTTAGGCCTATTTGTTGTTTTAATCCGGAATAATTAATTTTAAAAGAAGATCCAATATCTCTAAACTAGGCTTAGGGTCATTCCTTAAATTAGGCTTAAGGTACAAGCCTTAAATTAGACTTAAGGTAGTTTTTAAATTAGGCTTAAGGTACAATCCTTAAAATTAGGCTTAAGGTACAGTCCTTAAACTAGGCTTTAGGCTTAAGGTCATTCCTAAAAATAGAGTTAAGATCTTTCATTATAAAATTAGGCTTAAGGTACTGTCCTTAAATTAGGCTTAAGGTACAATCCTTAAACTAGGGATTAAGCTTAAGGCTATTCCTTAAAATAGAGTTAAGATCGTTCATTAAATTAGGCTTAGGGTCATACCTCAAATTAAACTTAAATAAATTATTACATTTCTTCATATGGCTAAGCCTAATTTAGGTTTTAGTAGCTGAAGATTTAGGCCTAACTTTCAAGGTTTTAAAAATGACCTCGTTCTTAATAATAATAGTCTTAAATAAATATTAGGTATATTTCTTCATAAGACTAAGCCTAATTTTAGGGTTTTAGTAGCCGATGAACAAGGCCTAACTTAAAGGGTTAAAAAATAATAATTTACTTCTCAAATTAAAGATAAAGGTATTTGAACCCTGTTTTAAAAAAATTCCCTTGGAAAATGATAGATCACTTCCCACGATGGAAGGAAGGAAATTATATTCCGAGTAAAAACTGATTTCTCACTCATGGCTGGTTATTTTTATGATCAAATCAAAGATGGGTCTTTTCCCTTATGCAATTATTAAATTAATATTTTTGACCGAGACGTAGAACAGTTTGTGTGTTGCAAAGTTCTGGGTATAGGGCTTAAAATAAAAAATTCCCGCGCTGTGTATTTTGTCTTTAGAGCAGAAAACCGGGGTGGAAAAAAAAAAGAAAGAGTTCGAATTGAAGAAATTTGGGAAACTTTTCAATTTCTGTCCGTTTGGCATTCTTCGAAATGATCTAAAAAATTAAGATGTTGTTCGGCGGGAAATTCTTTCAAACATCCTGGACACTCGACCGCGTCTTTTGTAATGGAAAAAGGCGCCCCAGGGTTGGTTGTAGATCTTAGGTCAACCAGTTGAAAACTGTCTTCCTTTTCAACCATGACTGGGTGTTGTTGCGTCGTAGTCGTGTCTTTCAGAGCGTTACCCACAATGTCGTTGTTGCTTTTGCTATTGTTAGCCGTTGCGCCAGCTCCCCTCGTTAACATAATTGGCTAATTAACCAACCAATCCAAGAACAAAGGGTAGGGAGAAGAAAAGAAAAGAGATTTTGTTTAAATAATAATAATTTTGATAATTATGGTGTGAACGGGGCCAAGAATGCATAAGTTGTACTTGGAATCATCAACTATATCTCTACAGTATATATATGAAGTCGAATTTATGGGGTCGCTTTATGTGGGTAACAAAGACCTTAGATATAGAGATTCAAAGTTAGCAGTCCACCAAGTTTGAATCCATATCTAACGTCTTTGTTGTACATATACCACTGTTCCGGGTCACGTGACCATTTATTTGCCCAACCAATAACAGTTGACTAATTATAGATTAGGCACAGCTATATAAAATAGATCATTCCAGAAGGGAAGTTAACACCTCAGGGGCTTCCTGGGCCGCCTTCTCGGGTTATCTCGGTTAATTTACTAGTACACTTAATGATTCCAAGTATTACATCTATACATTCCCAAGGTTGGTCTATAAGAGACGTTCACACCAGTCAGAATTTGCAATAAATAATATTAAAAATAAAATAAAAAATAGAACGGAACTGTGAACGAAAAAGCCAATGGGAATGAATGTTCAGTTCCGCAAAAGTTAATGTAGAGTGAGTTAAATGTCTTGGCGGGAAATTTAGATAGCCGAAGGCGGGTGATGAAAGAAAGGATGAATGTAAATCACAGCGGGTTTGGTTTGGTTTAGTTGCTTTAGGGGGAGGGCGGGAAATATTACCAGGGAGGGTAGGGAAATCTTCGAGCCGGGATTTCCCGCGGAACGGAGATTGAAAAATTTCTATGGGAAGCCAGCGTAGGAGAGAGGAGTGTGTATGTATGTGTGTGTTACGAAGATTTTATTATAGCCCTTTTGGTACAATGCCACCATAGCAAAACGCCCGAGGGCGAGGCAAGCCCCGGAACAAAAAGAAAAAAGGAAATAAAAAAAAATAATCACAAAATTCCCCCATCATCAAATCTAAAATTCGAAGAAAACAACATTAAAGGGAGGATGAAATGGCCAAAAAAGATTTTTTTTAAATCGTTTATATCGACTATTCCAATAATTCCAGAAGTGAAGCAAACACCACAGGGGCAGGGAGGTCATCTTCTTGGGTTATTTCCCTCGAGCCAAGAAGCACGCTAGAGGCAGTGCGCCAGCTAGTCTAATAATGCGTGTAGTGAGTGAGCTCTAGCTCCGTCTGGCGTTGCCTCTTGGTTGGTGCGAGGGAAAATAACCCAAGAAAGGTGACCCCGACCTTGTGGGTGGTTTCTCCGCAAGGAATTAATGGAAGGTTCTATTTAAATGTTTCTTTGCTAGGCAATAATAAATCGCGTGAGGGGATGGTTCTAATTGGTCACCACGATTTTAAAATAGTTTAAAAAGAGAGCAAGGCTTAGCAAGTCAACTATTATATAAATTTTGTTATTTTATCAATATAAATCGATTATTAATTGTAGTCTGACAATTTCATTCTCCCTTTAAGATGGAACCGACGGAATTCCGAACAATTAAAAATGGTTTTTTGCGCCAGGAGACGCAATCCAAACAATAGCTACGTTTCCACTAAAGGAGTTCTTGGGAAAACGATAAATAAACAACTACTTATAAAACGTGTTACGAGCAAGATCTCAAACGGATGCATTCCATTAAAATTTCTCGATGGGAGGGGACAGTTTCTAGACTCGACAGGCAAAACCTGGGTTTTTATTTTCCGCAATAGGGCAATTTGCGAGCGTTGTTTTTAGGAAAAAAAAAAAGATTGCGATGGATTTTCTAAATGAGTGCGCAGTGAGTCGGAACATTTCTACAAGGTGCGAATACGATTTACGACGGTAATTTTGTTAATTGGAAAAGCTATTTAAGAACCAGTACACCAAAAAATAGTCAATTTTAACACAAAATAGGCCAAAATTAGACCAATTCTATGTAATATTCGGTAAAAATTGCCACTTTTGTTGAAAAGGGTATGAACAAAGCACAATTGTTAAATGTGTTAGATGTTTAGGAACCAATACACCAAAAATAGTCAATGTTGGACAGTATTTAACATAAAGTAGGCCAAAATTAGACCAATTCTATGTACTACTCGGTAAAAATCGCCATTTTTTCTTGAAAATAGTATGAACCAAGCGCAATTTTTAAATGGGTAAGCGGTTTAAGAACCAATACCAAAAACAGCCAATACTAAGGCAGTATTGAATTATGAACCAAACAAAATAGGCCAATTTTAGACCTATATTCCGAAAAAATTTGCATTTCAGTTGAAAATAAACGCGAGTTCCGAGGGACAGGTCACTCCCGTCATTAATTATTTTGCGTTAAAAATGAATTAAACCCACCAGTGGTTTGCCCCTCGGTTAATCATATACATGTATACATATAAAAACCTGGAAAATTGAAAATCAACACTAATTCACACCAAGAATGAAAATGAATCAACAAATATCTAGGAACTAAATATAAGGTTACCAAGTCCAATAAGAAGAACGCAAGATGAAGCATTGTTATTATGTGAGTAACGTTTAAGTGGGTGTAGGAGAGGTTTTGTTATTGGGAACTTAGCCAAAATGAGTGGATCCATACCCACCCACTGATTAAAAAATAAAAAACAAATCAAATCAAACCACCATAACCAACCTGATCTTCGGGTAATCCTTTAGAAGATGAATAAGGACCGAGAGGTCCGTCACAAATGAAACTGGCACGTCGTCCGTTTCTGGTAGGCGAAAAACTCTGATGACGTCTCAATGACCTCAAATGATTATGATGATGATTCGATGATGGGAACTCATTCAAAGATGGCACGAATTCACAGTCTATACTCGTGCTGGTGCAACGGCAAGTTTGTTCGATTAAACTTAATCGTTCCGCGTAGTTACGGTACTGAAAAATTAAGTAATAACCATGGTCTTAGCAACTAGCAGGGTCAAACCCAAGGCCCGGGCAAAAGGGGGTCACCAATAGTCTGGGGAATATCATAATTCCTCTGGTCCAACCAGTTTATTAATTGCTTGGACCAGTTTTTAAATTCAAGGGGTGGGGGTTACTGGTCCTCGGGATCAGTTTATTAATTGCAAATCTATAGGAGAACAAAGGCTGGGACCAGTCCGGAGACCAGTTTATTATTTTGGACATTAGGACGTTCACTGGTCATAAGACCTAGTTTAAAAAATATTCTTTTTCCCAGAATGGTCACCAATCCATACCTTTATTCTCAATTGTTCCAATTCTTCTCTTAATTTTTGGTTTTTGTTCTTTTCTTCTTCTTTTTCTGCCTTTTCGGCTTCCCAATCTTCTTTATGGCTTTTTAGTTGGTAAGCCAAGAGATCCAACTGTTCAGCGTGTAATTTCGCAAGTTTGTCCATTTCGGCAACTCGGCAAGCTTCGCGTTGTTTTAGCTCGTCCAATTCACTTTCTAATCTGTAGTTTTCTTTCACGGCGTTCTCGTAACTTTGTCTCAAAGCGGCTACCACGGCGTTGTTATCAATTAACGACGAATCACTATGCCTAATTAAGGATGGGAGTGTATTGTGTTAGGCTTAATAATTCGGGTTTTGGTTTAGGATTTAATAATGTCAAGGTTTTAGTGTAGTGGAATAGGCCTTTTCGACGTAAAAAATAGGGGTAGGCAACCCTCAGTATAGAGAGCTTTCAGTTGGAGGAGCAGCTCAGTCTCGTGACATAATTTAAGCTGCCATATTGGTGGGTTTAAAGCAGGAACGAAGCTGAGACCACCCAATATGGCTACCAGAACAGCGGTAAGACTCGGGAGGGTGTGACGTACTATTATCCCATCTGAAATCTCTCTATAGGGAAACAGCAAAAGGGACGGAGCTTCAGAAGGCTCCTCCCATTTACATCTACATGGTGGACGATTTTATAAAGTGGGAGGCTAGTGGAGGAGTTAAGATGATTTCGTAAGCTTAGGTCTGACGTTTGGTATAGAAGGGGTTTATTATATATTACTGCTACCCTATCGGGACATACAGGGGGTTGATACATTGCCATCCGTCTCTGCGCAATCTCATGATACAAAAAGACTACAGCGCAGGCGCCAAAAAGCGAGACCCACGTGTCTTCCCCTCTTAGTTACATCGAAATGGTCTATAGACAGACCCTTTTCATAAGTCAGTCGAGGGTAAAGTAAAGTCTGGTGTTTGTGACCAACTTGTTTGCTTAACGTTTGATTTGATTAATAAGAAACTAACCTAAATGTCAGGGGTTTTGGCATCTTTTTGGCAGCGGAAGTTTCCGGTTCCTCATTATTTCTGCTTCTACTTCCTCTTCTTAACATAGCTTCGACTTCCATTTGTGATTTCTCCTCTTTCAATTTTCGTATTTCACCCAACAACTTCTGAACGTAGGATTGTTGCATTTTGTTGTACTTTTGCCAACGTTTGTTGATGTCTGTCACCTAATATAAATAAACACGGTGACATATTTTTAAAAACCAAAAATACATAAACATTTCTCCCTCCCCAAAAAATACCGTTATTAATAACCTATAGAATACGTAATTAACTTGAAAATAATTAGCATAAAGTTGCTAGTTTTTAATCGGTGTAGTCATAAATCTATAAGGTATGTTTCGTTTCGTAAGTACGACACTGGTTACCGAGAGCTAGTAATGGGGTGACGTAGCACGTAGGTGAACTCATAGATTCTCGTAAAGCGACACCTGGACAGACGCGGTCAAAGACTTAAGTTTTGGCCATGGAGGAAGTAGCTCACTCGCTAGTTTTCTACAAAAACCGCTTGGTCAATTCTCGAGTAGTTTCTGAAGAGTTATTTGAAACTAACTCTCAGTAGAAGTTAATAACCTTTACCCTGGCCTGGGACATTTCTGAACACGCCCCCTTGTCTAAAACATATAATCTCCAGCCAGCTGTGGGTTTCATTCAAGAGTTTAGAAACATTTACTTGGTTAAACATTATGTCCCCTTTTGACTAACATCCCATGGTTAATGTAAAAAGTCCTACAATCCTACTTCCCATGCAGGGCAAATATGCTATTATTTCTGATTTCAGCAAAAACTTCAGCAAATAGAGGCTAGAGAAATTTCCACAACCCTGTTTCTTAACTTTAACTGCATGCGCTTCACAGGGTTGCCAGTATAATTTATCATAGCATCTCCTGCAAGTTTATAACTGAATGATAATCACTGAATCGAACAGAATTCTACAAGCTTTTCAGTCTATTGTAGATAGCGGTTGAATTGCACTCACAAACGACTGGCAACACTTGTCTGCACGCACATTATCTACACAATTAAAGCGCAATAATTGTCATACTTATAGAAAATACCTTATGAAACTTATACAGCTATAAACTTGAAACTGGAGGGAAAGGAAATTCATATTTATATTACGTAAGTTTTGAAAGATTGCGTCGGGTTTTCCCACTCAGTCATCGCTATCAAATGTACTTTAGTAAAATTCATTTAGGTACCTATATCTTATCACCGGGGGAAAAATATCGCGAGCTTTATATGATACGCTGAACAAACAATAACGGTTTTTATTTCATAAGTAATCTATCCCAAATTAAAATTAATACGAACTTCCAACCAAATTAGTTTCGCTTCTAAACGAAACGAATAAAGCTATAAACATAAAAGGAAAATCAAGAGCAGTTTGCGATCACTATTTATTTCCATGTGTAGCGTCTATTTCTAGCCGAGGGGCTATTCACTTTCCAAGTCCCTGCACCCAGATGACGGAATAGCTGTCATCAATTTAATATTGTCAAGGGTAGGGATATTAAAGATAGCGCGTAACCCCTTTAGTACAGTCAAAGGTACGTACAACGATTACGCTGAGTGGCTATCCCCTCGTTTCAAGCCCATTTTCGCTACTACTGGTACCAGGAATACATACATATACTAGGAATCATTGCGCCTCATATCTCCCATGTTAATTTCAATACGGGTTTTGTGGGCCGGGCTTGAGAACTTACTATATGTCAAGCGTCAAAATTATGACGTATTTCTAAACTATGGTTTCATTGGTTAGTAGCAACGCGAAGTCGGGTACAAGCGCTAGATTCAACGTGCAACGAGGTACATTATACGCCAGGTAAAATTCGTCACACATAATGATTAGTAATGTACACAAAATCCGCCTTGATACGTTGAAAGAAAATGGCTACTACACAATGATTCCTATTACTGCTGTATGCATTCCCGCAAGTACTAGTTTCAACTGCTCTTGATTTACACTCACAAGAGTATTTATTTTGATATAAACACTTCTACGAAAACAGGTACAAACATCAAGAGTAGATAAAACCCAGAAAATCGATTTCCAAGATTACCCTACCCATGGTTCCTTTGAGCGACTTGAAAAGACACGGCAAATTTCCCCCTCCCAATTCTTCAATTAAAATGGACAATTTATACTTAGTGATCGAATGTTTACAAAGCGGCTCAAATACTATAATATGGGTTTTTAAACGCCTACACTCTTAACTCTTTTACATTTACAAAAATATAGTTTATCATCTATACTTCCTGTCAACACTTCAAAACAGAGTGTGGCATGTTGACGCCGTCAGGGACAAGTAATATTAAACCTGACGGCAATGATTCCCAATAGTCAATATTACTACCTTGCAGGTGGGGGGATACAAATTCCCGTACATATAAAGTAGTTCTAATAGACTAGTGACGGTAGAGAGGGGAGTAGACTGTGTATCCCTCCATCTGGGCGCGCACTTATTAAAGGGGATACTTTACGCGCCCAGTAAGGGCATGACACTCAGCTAAGAGATAGAAGGGTATGACGTTTGCATACGTAGTACTGCCATAACTCTGTATGTAATAGACCTTTTCGAAGTACAAAGGATACTTTACACGCCCAATAAGGGGATGACACTCAGCTAAGAGATAGAAGGGTATGACGTTTGCATACGTAGTACTGCCATAGCTCTGTATGTAATAGATCTTTTCGAAGTACAATAAAGGGGGTAGGCAACCTTCAGCATCGGACATACAAGGGGGTTGATCCCTTGCCCTCATTGCGCGCTCTCATGATACAAATAGACTACGGCGCAGGCGCCAAATATCGAGATGAAAGGCAAAGTATTACCCCCGTATCTTTCCCCTTGGTTACATCGAAATAGTTTTCACCAAAGGTTTAGAGATAATCTCCCCACCCCCCCTCTCAGAGAGTCAAGTTAATCAAGTACTGATTCGAACTGGACTGCTATAAACTTTCCTATCAATTAAACTGTCTGGCAACTCTTTTGGGTAAAATATAAAATCCCCTTAATACATTAATTAATAAAACAAATTAATATTATTTCAAGTGTTTCTATAAGGATATTTTTTGATAACCTGATGTACAAGGTATACCCGGGAATTCCCCTTGTACAGATTGCTATTGAAAAAAATTACATGTACCGAATAAAAGCAAAAGTGAACAGCGAGAGCACACTTACATCTTTTATATCTTGACGTAACCTAATGTTCTCCTGCATGGCGGACAATTCTTTTTCCTCAATTTTATCACTGACTACTACTTTGTCATGGTTTTCCTCTCCATTTGTGGACGTGGTCGTTGTGGTGGAGGTCTGCGTTTCAACGCCTTTGACATCGGGCGCCTGGATAAGAACAAAAAGTTAAGAAGTAATTAAATCACAAGGTCCTTCCTTATACGAAACGAAATTTTCAAAAAATAATTTTTTAACTGAGATTTGCATCTAACAAGTACTTCTAATAAAGTTTTAATGAAGTAACTCATGATTTTACATCAACGTCTTTCTTAACATTGAAAAAATATTTATAATCTTTATTAGTAGGACCCTAACAACATAATTAATACCTAAGTTTATGCGTACTGTGTTTGAACCGAGGGGTCGGTCACTTCAGTCCGACTCATATCCCAGTATAGAGCCCCTCCCTCGAACACGTAACGAAAATTTTAAATGATCTTATTGGCTCACTTAAACTACGTTATGATGACGTTGCTGACGGGGACGGCGAAAAATAAGTAATTCCTTTTCACCTCTGTCGCTATGACCCGCCTCTTGTTTCATACCCCCCCCCGTCCCGTGGAAGGGGTCCGGGACTTTGACGCGCCCAAATTACTCTGTTCTCCATTCCTAGTTCTAAAATTAAATCTATCCCTGACGAAAGTAATTACGAGTAATCTGTAAAAGCCCGGCTAAAATGATTACATGTAAAGTGTAATAGGTGTACAGGAAATCTGACAGTGATTATCCCCTCGGTTTGAACACAAAGATGTTAGATATGACTTCAAACGATGGACTGGTAACAAAGAAGCCCTATATAACGTCTTTGTTGCCTAAATACCAACTAATCAATGTTCGTCTTAACCCATCAAACAGATGATACTTTGACACCCTCCATCTTGTAATGGAGTCTATTAATATTTCCCTAATGATCCCCGAGGTTTTTTATCTAATTATCCAAAGTGTAAACCAATTTTTAAACCCAAATATAGACCATAAGAGAAACGTCCTAATTTCTCTATTCACCTTCAAAAATTTAAAACACGTAATTCGAAATTAAGAAGAAAAAAATAAATACACAAACTAGGTTTATACGTAGGTAGGTTTCACAGAGATCTCTAGAGTTACAGTTAACCCTAAAAGTCAATAAACTAGGCCTAAGAAAAACCCTCGGCGTCGAGTAATTATGTGTCGAGGAAGTGTCAATAGAATTAATTATATTTCAAGCCGTTTATTGAACTTCTACTCTAGCTGTCATCAATGATAATTAAATCTGATGAAAATTAATTGACAAGTCATTCATACACGCCCGAAATATCATTGGGAGTTAAAAAGATATTTCCTTGTTTGAATGAATATGCGCATAATTAAGTTATCGTTGATCATAATTAAGTTATGGCTGAGCATAAACTTCCTCTTTTAAAAAGGAAAAAAACTAAATGTTAAACTTTCAATTTCGGTATAGGTATTTTCTAGTATCTTTTAAAAATGTATTCAAGATTTATTTTTCAAGGAGAAAAATCGTTTGTATAAATTTGCAAGGTCGTTTGGTTCTTTTTTGTGGTGTCGTTTTGTTATACTGTGTATAATGTAATTGGGGAAACCACGAAATTACTTTTTAAGGAATAGTGACACAAATTGGGGAAGGTTTTTAGCTCGTGAAGTTTTGTATAATTTATGGTTTTGAGCACGTGAAGTTTTGTGTAACGTGAAAGGTTCAGAGCACGTGAAGTTTTGTAAATTCTGAAGGGTTTTGAGCACGAAGTTTTGTAAAATCAACAGTTTTGAGCACGACCTTTAGTAAAATCTACAGTTTTGAACATGACGTTTAGTAAAATCTACATTTTTGACCGAGTGAATTATAGACACGCGCGAGTTTGTTGAAATAAAGTGAAGGGTTTCTTACACGTGAAGTTTGAAATAAAATGAAGCGCTTCTTGAATCTGAAGTTTGAAACAAAATGGTTTTCTTGCAAAATCAAGGGTTTTTTTGTGCATGTCAAAGACCTTTAATTCCACTTAATTAAACCCCACATTAATAAAATGCATAATTCTCCAACCTCCACTAATTAGTTTGTTTTCCCATATACAAATTAAAGAGTCAATTAGCAATTAAAGGGGGGTTTGTCTCTTTGCTAATTAAGGAAAGTACAGCTTTGAAACCCTAATGAAATAAAACACACTAGACCAGTAGGTAATTAGAGGGTATTTAGATTCTTGCCCCTTAAGCTTAATTTAGGATAATTGTAAAATTATGTCAAAAATTCAAGGTCAAATTTTTGAAAACCAAATCACGTTGACCGTATTTTAATCGGAATAAAGAAGAAAAAAAAAGATACTAGGGAAAAATTCCTAAATTTTACGTCATCTTGCGTCACCTTATCATTGGACGCGATTTTTTGCGCGAGTACCTTAACCAAAAAAAACTAGTTTACCTTTAAAACCGTCAAGAATTGGGAACATCCTTGTAAAATTTCAACCATTGTAAAAGAAAAAGAGAAAGATAAAAACTATTTATTAAAAACCCACGTGTCTAGAGCTACAGAGCTCACCCGTTTTAATTTTTTTAGGTCAAACCGTTATAAACGAAAGCATAAATAATATAACGATACGAAGTAATTGCTGAGACAACCAACGACAGAGTAATAATTAACGTAATGTAGTTTGCAGGTATTTCCCGCCAAGAGTTATAATTAACCATAGATGGTGTGCTGACAAGTGTTGCCAGCGAGAAGCAATTCAACAGACTGAACTAATCTTGTAGAATTATGTTTGATTCAGTAATCATTCAGTTAAAAACCTGCAAATTACTGAAGCGTATAGAGTAATGGCACCTACTTGCCTTTGACTGTATTAAGCTCTATGGGTAGTTAAAATGGAGTGCCACTACTATATGGGATTAAAGTTAAGAAACGGGGTTGCGGAAATTTCTCTAGCCCCCTTTAGCGGATACTATTTATGAGCTCTTTTGGGTTTTGAACACTAATTGTCCAATCAATTAATTTTATACACATGGCCATGAAAAAGGCTACGTATTGCATTAGTCTGGTTAACCTAAGAGATGGAGTGTGGACAAGGGTTGCCAGGCGCATTTATGAACTCGTGCAATTCAAATTGCTATCAACAACAGACTGAAATCATGAAAAGCTTGTAGAATTATGTTCGATTCTTTTATCAATCATTCAGTTCCAAACCTGCATGCAGGAGATACTCTAATAAATAATGCTAACAACCCTCTGAAGCGCCGTTAAAGTTCTTTTAGTACTAACAAATTGACGATGGGATACTAAAGGCCTTTTCATACTATACAACATTTGACTCAACTAGATGGGTCAAAGTTAGTAAATATTGATCAGTGATCAATTTTTAATTAGGTAATTCAACTTATATTCAACTTCTGTTCTTTTCACACTAGTTTCCTAACCAGGCCTTTACAAAAAGCAACGCGAATCAAAACCCCAATTATATTACAACATAATTAAACTCAAACCGGGAAAAATTTCTTTCTTTCATACTTATATAAAAAAGTCACTTCTGTCGAAAGAAAATTAAATAGAAAGAAAACTCACTCCTCCTTCATTTATGCAGGTACACATATCATCACTACGTAGAATAATTTTCCAACTGGGTTTTTTGGAAGCCATTTTTTTCTTCTCATCAACCGCGAGATTCTCCAAAATTAAAATAAACTATTAACTCTTAGTGGCCAAAATTAAGTCGTTAGTAAAGTATAGAGGCGTTCCAAAACTCGAAGAAAAGGGGATTTTTCTTATCCTAATTGTCTTAAACTTTGCAAATGGTCTTTTCAAATAAACTTATTAATAAACGGTACAGATAATTAAATACTAAACATTAAACAATAACGTCTTTTAGCCATGGAGGTTGGGCGCAAACTGCAAACAAAACGTGGTTTTATACTAAAAGTTATAGTTAAGAATAAATGTAAAACTATCACTGGAGCTGAACTAAAAGCTAAAAATGAAATTAGTTTGATAAGATACAACCAAGAAGTGATATCTAGTTTATTAGGGAGAAGGTTTAAGATGCCTAAGTATTCGCGCGCCATAGTCCCAGTCCCCCTTTCAAAATACAAGGGGGGACGTAAAAAGAGGCCGGGCTATTTCGCCTCTCCTCAGTCGGAAAATACGTCATTTTCGTCATTCGCGTCGCGCTGACGTGAGATTTCAAGAACCAATGAGATGCTGGTTGTAATTTAGAGGCGGGGATTAACTCCGGACCTACGTTTGGACTGGAGATAAAGCTGGAAATGTGGCAAATTTATTCCTTCTCCCTAATAAACTCGATATCACTTCTTGATACAACAACGCCAAGGAATTTCAAGAAATGGGTGGAAAATTCGAAACTCGAAAGAAAAAAAAAATAACAAACTGGAGTGCGAGGATTTTTGGGTTATTTTCAGCCTAAGCACTGGCCTAAGATAGCTGATTTGACTGTGTCACTCACAATGTCTATTTCAGATAGGTTTTTAACTTTTAGTTGGGTTTTCGAGAGCGAATAGGGTTTTTTCCTTCTTTTCTTGAAGGAGAGCTATTCTGGGAATAAATTAGACTAAATTTTCTTTGAAACAAACTTATGGTTATTTTTAAGCCTCGAAAAAGTTAAGGGTGGTTAAAATATTGGTATAGATTAAGGAAGTTTAAGTGTTAATTATTAAGAGTAAGGTTATAAGTGCAAGGAAAAGGGAAAAAAAGTGTCTTTCACACTTGTTCATAAAAATTCCATGGGAGCTATGAGGGGAAGAGACAGCTTCAATGTAAGTCCGATTTAATCACGGTTAAGTTGATTTTAATTAAATCTTGTGTAGAGTGTTTATAGTTTCGATTCAAAACTGTGTGGATTCATGTTAGATCCCGAGTAAATAAAATGTTTAAATATATATGGTGCTTGCTAAAGGTGCTAGTACTGTTTTCATAACTTTAAATGCTCTTGTCAGGGTTGCCAGAAATTTGTTATTAGAGCATCTCCTGCAGGTTTGGAACTGAATCGAACATATTGCTACAAGCTTTTCAATTTGTTGCAGAAATAGCAACCGAATTGCACTCGCAAAAACGACTGGGCAACACTTGTCCTCACAGGACACTATCCATTATTTTGATTAACTCTTGTTCAGATTCAAGAAATCACGACTGAATATTTATAATAATAATCTAGGCATTTTCTACGAAGGGATTTCCACACTAAGCCTGTGGCTTGTTTAAAGGTGGGTCCCTTTACAATGCATAGAGGAGTGGTGGCTAGCCCCTATGCCACAGCTAACCTACAGCACCCTATACTAACTATTACCGTTAACCTCTGTTAACCAAAAAGGAGAAACCGGGTTCCCAGATTTTCATCCGGTGCCACAATCCGGGATCGAACCCGGGATCCTCATACTACGAGGCGAAAACGCTAACCGCTACGCCACCCCACTATTTAAATAATGATTACTCTGAATTAACAAAATCTTTGTTTATAACTACCAAAAACTTATAACCCAACCTTATAAATAAAAACCTGATGGTATTATCAATTACCCTACATTATAAATCGTATACAAATCATATTAAAAACATCAACAACAAAATATAGGACAGTTTCAGCTAAACAATTAAAACAGGATATCATTCTCTACCACAACATAAACAGTTAGTTAGTTCAACATATCAAGCAACCATCCGCAAATCAGTTTATAAAAATTTACTGAATAAATAATAAAAAAAAAAGATTTATAGCCAGGTTGAAATCCTCCGCGTTTGACAGAGCGATACATCCGCGATTAGTAGTAATACATACGATATATAACGCGTATTTTAGGTCACCGCGGGTCGTAAATATTAATAAATAAAAAAAGAAGAGACAGTAATGACACCTTTCTACCTTTAACAGCGTAAAACCTAATACCGAATTAACGTGGGATGCCTTTTATACAATCTACATACATTCAAATCTGGGAAAACCCCTTCTCTCTTTTTCAAGTTTAAATGACTAGCGGATTTATTTGTAAATTTGTGAGCACATTTTTATTTAAAAAAATACTTAAACGTAAAAATGTATATGCATAATCATTGACCCGAATTAGCAACAAAAAGGAAGAAAAAACCCCCGTTCACGTGTGGGGCTATTGCCGCTATTATTAAGGTCATAAAGGGTGGAAAATTTATCATATAACTAACTATAATAATGGGAAAAATTATAGTATTTATTTAATGTCTTCTAGTGAAAATCCATCATTTATGATGCTTAGGTACAGGGTGTTGCCAAGGATTTAATTTTAGACGTAGGAATGGAGAACAGAGTAATCTGGGCGCGCGTCAAAGTCCCGGACCCCCTTCCCCGGGACTGAGGGGGTATGAAAGAAGAGGCGGGTCATAGCGACGGAGGTAAAAAGGAATTACGTATTTTTCGCCGTCCCCGTCAGCAACGTCATCAAAACGTAGTTTAAGTGTGCCAACAAGATAATTTAAACTGTTCATTACGTGCTGGAGGGAGGGGCTCTATACTGGGGCGGCTATGAGTCGGACTGAAGTAAATACTAACCGTTCTCCATTCCTGCTTCTAAAATTAAATTTATCCCTGCTTAAATTTAAGTAAGAAGGTGAAATTTTAATAAGGAACTGTACAAACAATGCTTACTTAATAATAAAACACTCCAAAAGGTGTCCCTTCATAGAAATTACATTTTTGACTTTAAAATTCGCCCACAGAACGCAATGTACTTCGGCCCTACCACCTTTCTTTTTGGAACACCCTGTAGATAGAATTACAAAACGGGCTTGGCCTGGGGAAAAACAAGCATTGCCGGAACTCGTAGCAAAGATCGGGGACTTTCCCGGTGGATGAGTAAGCCAGCTCATCTATTAGCTATATTTATTTTTTTTTTTTTTTAAAGATTTTCGGTAAACAATGCAACAAACTTAACAAGCACTTTTAAAAGAAAATGGAAATTCCAAGTTAGAAAGAAAGAAAGAACCAAGCATTATTTGGTTGATTTTAATCAAGTAAAAGGGGAAAATACGTATCATTAATTAAGATAAAAGACATAATTTTGCATCTAATTAGGCTTAGCATTTTTATAAAATAATATAATAATCTAAGCTTTGTCTATGAAGGCATGTCCACACTAAGAGTGTGGCTTCACAGTTGGGTCAATGCATAGAGGGGTGGTAGTGGTTAGCCCCATGTCACAGATAACCTAACCTACAGCGCCCTATATTAACTATTACCCTTGACCACAGCAAGTTTTGATGAAAAAGGAGAAATTGGGTAATACCGAGGTGGAAAACTTCCTAAACCAGTGGGGCAAGAACTTGCAAACTCTATGCAGAAGGGTTTCATTTGTTCGCAGGCTTTTGTACGTGGTGTCAGGGTCCGGAATCGAACCGGGGACCCTCTTACTGACAGGCGAAAGCGATAACCGCTACGCCACTCCACATATTTGCTAATAGTGTGAATTTAAATTTACACTGTCTTAACTATATAGCCTCTTGAATCATTAATTTGCAATTTCCTCAATTTGGAATTTCTTTAGCTAAACACAAATTACGACACTGGAGTTATTTTTCCAGTCATCTTAACTATAGTTAGATTAGACGAAGTAAATGTCGAAATCAGGAAAATTTTTAAAAAGAATTATGATTAATAAAGGCATTAGACATATCTATACTAATTTTGCCTTGTAGCCCAACCTGCGATTAAATTGCATCGATAGTGTCATGGAACTGAAATAAATGTCAGTACGTCACGCTTTTATCTCATTAATTGCATTTTTTGCGTTGATTTTATTGTTTACGTGGCATTCCGAGTGAAATAACCGATAGATAAAAATCTGACTAAACGATAAAAACCTGGGTGAAACGACAAAAATATGATAAGGAATTGGAAATGACACTTTAATAATTTCATTGCATCATATTTTCAATTTTGATCCACTTTACTTCCTGTTTTTACTAACTTTTCTTGCATTTTAAACCAAATTTGTGAAACATTAGGTTGCAATTTAAACCATTTTGTGACAATTTAACTAGCTGCAACAAAGTTCTACTAACTAGTGGCAATTTCAACCAAGGTCTCTTCCGGGGTGGTCAAATATCATACTCTATTTTACTCCCAACGTTTCAAAAGTGCTTGTAACTTTTATTGCAATTTATACCCTTTAGTGACAATTGAACCAGTTGCAACTAACTAGTGGCTATTTTAGCCATGGCCTCTCTTCCGGGGTGGTCAAATACCAGACTTTTCTACCCCCAACGTATGAAAAGTTTATGTAACTTCTGTTGCAACTTAAACCGTTCTGTGACAATTTAACTAGCTGCAACTAAGTGCTAACTAGCGGCAATTTTAGCTAAGGTCTTTTCCGGGGTACTCAAATACCAGACTCCCAACGTTTGCAAAGTTTATGTAACTTTTATTGCAATTTTAACCCTATTGCGACAATTTAACCAGTTGCAACAGAGTCCTAAGTGGCAATTTTAGCCAAAGTCTATTTCCGGTTTTTGTGACTGTTTCCATTGTCCCACGGGAAAGTACAATCAACCGTTCAGAACTAATATCCCGTATAACTTTTATTATTCCCTTTAAAAAGGGTGTGTGGGGAAAAACGGTTGATAACATTTCAAATATAAAACGTTATCACGGTTGACGTAAATCTTAATAATATTCCATTTCAAACTAGGGTGGCAAGGTATGAATGGCGTAACCAGGTATAGATAGTTTCACGCAAAAGTCAAAAGTCATTGGCTAGAAATTTAGGGGTAGGGATTCTATTCAGACTTAATTAAAGGAAAGGAAAAGTTCAGGTAACATAACATTATACCTTAAAAGAACGAGCCTTTTTCTAAATATAAAAGTAAAAATATTAAAAAAAGAAAGAAATAATCTCTTATTATAATATGATAATTAGCATTTAATTAGTCTTAAAAATAATCAAGGACAACTGCGCCATCCGATATTGCTTTAGTGGAGTCTGCTAAATCGAACCACTTACGCCTACGCGATTGGTTGAATTATCAAAGGCTGAGAGAAGTAAGGGTAAGAGGTAAGGGCTAGCAGTCGACATTAAAGGAACCACCGCGAAGTAATCCTCGTTTAGTGGCCTCTGCTAGCCTGAACCTCTTACCCCCACGGGATTGGTTGAATTATCACAGGTGGTTGAATTCTTACAGGCTGAGAGAGGTAAGGGTTAAGAGGTTCGGGATAGCAGACGCCACTAAAGGAATGGCTACGAAGTAGTCCTCGTTTAGTGGCGTCTGCTAGCCTGAACCTCTTACCTCTACGCGATTGGTTGAATTCTCACAGGCTGAGAGAAGTAAGTGTTAGAGGTTTGATTTAGCAGTCGCCACTAAAGGAATGGCCGCGAAGTAGTCCTCGTTTAGTGGCATCTGCTAGCCTGAACCCCTTCAAACTACGGGATTGGTTGAATTATCACAGGCTGAGAGAGGTTAGCTTTAGAGGTTCGATTTAGCAGACGCCACTAAACCAATGGCGGATGGCGTAGTAGTCCTTGATTATCATCATTTATTATTTTTCCTTTTATACTTTGAAAAAGTCCGTTGTTTCAAGGTATCTTGTTATGTTACCTGTACTATTCCTTTAACTAACCCTATCTCGGTTAATAGGCGAGATATTATTACTACTTATCGCAAAACTTTAAAAACGATATGTATACGAAGGTATTTTCGTTACAATAAATCCACCCACCCCCAACTGTTAATTGGTATTTTCTTTTTATTGGGGGAAGTCGTGTCAAGGACATGAGCATCCATCAGAGAAACAAATTTACGTCCAAATTTTTAAAGATTAAAAAATTAAAAGAAGAAAAAGAAATATATAAAGTTGAAACCTCGAGGACTGCGAAAGATACAAAAAGGGTGAATTCCCCAAGAAGTTAACTTTTGTAAATATCCTAAGAACTTATTCGCACTTAGTTTGGTAACGATGACAAAGGTATAAACTGATCCAGCGTCTTTTCAGAGGAGAATTCTTTCCAGATTAGATTATAGAGCTATTTCAGAGGGGGTAATGGCTACGTCACCAATGCTATTATCCCATAGAGAAAACCCTCATAAAATGGCCACCCTACACTCAAAGGCAGGCCCAATTTTCGTAGCAGACGAAATTTTTCCCCCACTGAAATAGCTCTATAGTTTAAACTTGGGTTTGAGAATTGAGATAGAAAAAGAGAAATGGATGAGATGACATCTTATCTTGAAGTTAAAACATCTTAAAAGGTTTTTTGCGACTGTCCCATCATCATTTTGATAGTATATCGTGCATCATAAATTTATAAGATATGTTCCATAAGTTTGTCACTGGTTACAAACTGGAGCTTGTCATGAAGTGACGTAAGTCATAGATTCGAGATTGTAAAGCGACGCCTGGTGAGACGCTGTCAAAGGCTTAGTGCAGACTAAATAGGAAGATGGACCATGCAAAATTAACCGAGTGTAGTACTTCAATTCTCGCTTGTCGTTCTCGAACTAGCCCCCAGTAAGTCTCCAGGATGACGAAGTACAGGTAGTGTCATACTTATGGAACATATCACTTATAAACTTATGCGCGCACTAAAGGGGCTGGAGAAATTTCCTCCCGCCGTTTCTTAACTGTAACATTGGTGCTACCGTTTCCCTAGAAATTCCCGATACATTTATATTTTTATTGGTAAGCAAGCGCTGATAAATTTCCATAACGATATCTATCTGGGATTTGCCAAAACGTATCTATAGGTTTTTCCAACACCCATTTCCCTTTTTGCAAAATACTAACTTAATCACCAGTTTGTATCTATAACCTTTTCTTAATTAATTCTTTTATGACGAACGGGACAATAGTCGCTTTTAGTTGTAGCAAGAGAAAATTAACTAGGAGTAAGGAACTCCCGACTGTGAAATGAAACCTCCGCTTCTAGACATCGACAAACACCCCCTCCCCCACCACCACCACATAATAGACAATTTCATTTAACTAAGTGGGAGAGACACGCGGCAAACCTTTGCCTTCCATCTCGCTTTTAGCGCCTGCGCTGAAGGGGTGATACACGTGAACAATTTCGTTTAAATCGCATTTTACGAACGGTGGTGCATGATCAAACGTGATCTCGCTAAAACGGAGTTCAAAAGGTCATCCACCTGGATGATATAACCGCGGGTATTTCAGCAACGTTGTTGAAAACCTTACTGACTTTTCCAGGGTTTCCCTGTCCTTTCACTCCTGTGGTAACCCGGTTGATTGACCCGATACTGAGGGTTACTAACCCCCCCCCCGTTTTTGTACCATCGAAATGGTCTATTTCAGGTCGAGACAGGTGTCGTTTCATGGGTGGTCGATGTACAGTCATCATGCCAATAATATAAATTCCCGCTCAATACAGTCAATCCGCGAAATACAACAAATGGCGCGAAAGTAGGTGGGTGGTCGGTCCCACACTCCCGGTTCAGGGCTTCAGGCATAGAGAGAGAGAGAAACCCAACGCAACGCGACTCAGAAGAAGGAGCACAAAGCTCCTTACTCCTAGGTTGATTCACTCACGATTGTTAAAAAATAGGGGCCAAGATCATACGATCGTACGACTGTCTAAAAATCTCGAGGCTCGTGAGAACCTTCCCTAGAACCATACCGGTATAGAGAAAGAATTTCCATTTCTTTTACCTGGAAATTTCAAATTACCTACAGGCAGTGCTCACTGCTACAAGGTAAAACCGGGCTTTACCCGGCGTGCCACAAAAAGAAAAAAAACCATCATGACAGAATGGAGGCTTTTACAAAAGAATCAAAAAGAGATTCAAGAAAATAATAAAAAGAAGAAACCAAAAACGCCAAGTTTGAAGATTACATGTATTCTCCGACGGGCAATTTTTGATTCTTTAATTTCCTTTTTTTTATTTTTCGCGACGACCGTGAAATCCCTATAATTTTTATTTTAAACACACGTCAATATCTTCCTTATAATTAAGTTTAACAAATTTTTCTTTCAAATTACCGTGACCTTTTTCTATAATTAATTATGGACTGTTTATTTAGACGGGCCCGGGTTTTTACCATCACGGTCCAAGTTTTGATTGGCAGACCGATAATTATTGCGTTAAAATTGTTGACGTATTTCGATTTAGAAAAAATATTGTGACGGCGCATTAAAGCTTAATTAGAACCAGTTAAACATGGAGTGGATTCAAAATATCGGTTATTTTTGGGACAAACGTCGATTGACTCAGAATACTTCTTGGGAGAAACGAGGATCCGATTGCCATTGGTAATTTTTCGGGACAAACGCGGATGATTACCTTTGATAATTTCTAGGGACAAACGCGGAGGATTACCTTTAGTAAATTCTTGGGACTAACGCATAGGACTACCTTTGATAATTTCTAGGGACTAACGCATAGGACTACCTTTGATAATTTCTAGGGACAAACGCGGAGGATTACCTTTAGTAAATTCTTGGGACTAACGCATAGGACTACCTTAGGTTATATCTTGGGACAAACGCGGAGGATTACCTTTAGTAAATTCTTGGGACTAACGCGTATTACCTTTGGTAATATCTTGGGGCAAACGCCGATTACCTTTGGTAATACCTTGGTGCAAACGCCGATTATCTTTGGTAATATCTTGGGACAAACGCGGAGGATTACCTTTAGTAATATCTTGGGACAAACGCGGAGGATTACCTTTAGTAATATCTTGGGACAAACGCGGAGGATTACCTTTAGTAGTATCTTGGGACAAACGCGGAGGATTACCTTAGGTAATATCTTGAGACAAACGCGGTTGATTACCTTTGGTAATTTCTTGGGACAAAAGCGGATCACCTTTTGATAATTTCTTGCAACAAACGCGGTTGATTACCTTTAGTAATTTCTTGGGACGAACTAAGTTTGGATTGAGTATAATGGAACAAACCTTATTTATATAATCGGTTCAACATATTCCATTGTTCAAAAGAACAAACGTAACTTCACAATGACTAAGTAAAGGGTCAAACGCTTAAGAAACAGTAAAATTATCTTACTCGCAACTTCTCCTCTCCCTTCTTTTGCAATCGCACGGCTAAAAGTTGGCATTTTTCAGCGGCAATTTTTAAATCATTGGTCAAATCCAGAGTATCTTCGTACTTGCTATCGGGGACCACCATATTAGTACCGACACAACCGCTAGTCCGAGTTTTCTTATTACCGGTGGTGGACAAGACGTCCAAATTATTATCCGATAACGCGGGAATTGGATGAGGAGACATCTCTTCCAAGCCTAATTCACCCAGCATTTGGTACAGTTTTCAAAAAAGTTTCCTTATTTAAAAAAAATTACTGGAATCTAAATTCACCTCCGTCGGTCACGGTGAAGCGATATTTGGAGGGGGGAATGTAAAAAAGGCCGGGTTATTTACCTAAATAAAGTCACTCTATTACGAGACAACCGAGAACTAGTTACGTTATTACCAGAATATTTCATACGAAGGAAAAAAAAAAACACTTTATAATCAAAATTGCTAAATCATAAAAATGACTCGCGCACGCTTGGTAATGTCGGAATTCATCAAGAGGATGATGTGATGTCGAAACGGAGAGTCACTGAATATTATTTTTATTTATATAATCTATAACGTAATCTCGACTTTTATTCAACGTGTATGAATCTAATAACGTAATATAAATTTTATTTTTTTTTTCAAACTTCGGTCACTCTACTAGAGCGGGCCGAAAAACCGAACTAAAGCCAGTTCTTAACTACTACTTTGAAAGTTTCTCTGTCGAAACGAAACGTCTATGGTAATGGTATTCGAGTACTATTCGTAAGTCGGCGTAAACGCAAAAGTTGATTTCTTTCCCCCAAAGTAGTATATCCCCCCTCCCCTATCCCGAGTTGGGTAAAGTTTTACTTTGGGAAGGATGATGATGATGATTACACACGTGACACTACCGGTTTCGAAAAGATAGACACGCTCTGCTGTTATAAACAAAACCACGTGTTTTCCCTCACCCAATCATACGGGAGTGGTGGAATTTATATTACGATTACGATACGAGGTTTGGTTGGGAATTTACGAAAGCAAAGAAAATTAAGCGGCTGGAGAGTGGAGAATTAATTCGCAGGCGTGTTTCAAAGACAATTAATTGAAGGACTTACTAAGATTAGTTTCGTAATCGCGGTTTCAATAGCCTAAAAGTTAAAGTTACCCTTCCATTCTTTCACTTAATCGTCTATGATATACTTTTTTTTCGGATAAAAAAGATAAAAATTACCGTGACTCTTCCAGAATTGAAGGTTGATATAAAACTTAAGATTAATTTAAGCACACTCACGATTATTACCCATGATTTCATAAAACAATACTCATTCCATTCAGATTACTCAACTAACACGAGTTAAGCCTAACCAACCTTTAAATATAATAGGCTTAGGTATAAACGCGCCTAATTTACATCACCTTCCAATCATAAAACAACACTCATTCCATTCAGATTACTCAACTGACAGGAGTTAAGCCTAACCAACCTTTAAATATATTAGGATCAATCATAAAACAACACTCATTCCATTCAGATTACTCAACTGACAGGAGTTAAGCCTAAATATATTAGGATAAGGTCTAAACGCGCCTAATTTGCATCACCCTCCAAATAAACCATAATTAGGCTTAATAAAACTCAAAAAATCATCGCTTACCTTTAATAGACGAGTTCAATTAGCATCCACGGCTCCATTTTCATCCCCAAATCTCGCAAACTCATCCTGACGTAATAATTCGCGTAATTTCTATTCCGTTTTTCCCGCCTTTTTTAACTTTTCGCGGGAAATCTTTAAGTGGCTGGTGAACACGTAACGCCATCTATCACCGGACCGGACAGTTTTCATGGGAGAGCTCAAATATACAAGTGTAGAACACGTACACGTAACGCCATCTACCATCGGAGCTTTCGCGGGTAAATTCAAATATACGACACGTGGTACCGAACACGTAACGCCATCTACCGTCGGCCAGTTTTCGCGGGTAAATTCAAATACACGACACACGTGGGTGATTTGGTAAGCCTAAAATATTATAAAAGAAAGACTCACAGTTTATTTCTTTTTCTTATTCCGTGAAAATTCTATTGATTATAATTTTTATTGTCTCTTATAAATAAATTTACCTTTTATACACTGTAATTATAGCAAAATTATTGCAACACGTTTCCCAATATTGATGGATCAAAGTCATTAGATGATCCTTTTGTAACTTGAAGTACCAGTCTCTCGTGATTATGGTTAACTGACCACATTTCCGGTAAATATTTTGGTTTCATACAGTCCAGAAAATGTTTCCTCCATCGTCTTTCAAAGGCCATAAGACCTTTTGAACACTGCTGGACTTCAACTACTTTTTTGCCATGAGGAATATATCCATCTAATTCGTATCTATAAGATAATAGTTAAAAATAATCAATAATTAGCTTAAACAGAACCCAATTAAAGCTTTAATAAACTTACACTGGTTCCGTTTTTGAAGCCTTTTCAATAATTTCGAGAGTTAAGGGTTCCTCTTCTCCAACATTGTAATATTCACGAACAATGGCTTCCAGTTCCTTTGCTCGATCATTAGGAAGCTGATCCCTGGCTTTTAATAATGCCCTAAATAAATATTTAACTGCAATTAATTCCTAATTAATTTTAAAGAACTTTAAATTAATTAATTAATTCCTAATTAATTTTAAAGAACTTTAAATTAAATAATTAATTCCTAATTAATTAATTAATTAATTAAATAATTAATTAATTAATTAATTCCTAATTAATTAATTCCTAATTAATTAATTAATTAAATAATTAATTAATTAATTAATTAATTAATTCCTAATTAATTAATTAAATAATTAATTAACTAATTTTAAAGAACTTTAAATTAATTAAATAATTAATTAACTAATTTTAAAGAACTTTAAATTAATTAATTAATTCCAAATTAATTAATTAATTAATTAAATAATTAATTAATTCCTAATTAAATAATTTTAAAGAACTTTAAATTAATTAATTAATTCCTAATTAATTAACTAATTAATTAATTTTAAAGAACTTTAAATTAATTAATTAATTCCTAATTAATTAACTAATTAATTAATTTTAAAGAACTTTAAATTAATTAATTAATTCCTAATTAATTAACTAATTAATTAATTAATTAATTCCTAATTAATTAATTAACTAATTCCTAATTAATTAATTAACTAATTCCTAATTAATTAATTAACTAATTCCTAATTAATTAATTAATTAACTAATTAATTGATTTTAAAAAACTTTAAATTAATTAATTAAATAATTAATTAATTAATTTAAAGTTCTTTAAAATCAATTTATTTGTTAATTACCTTCCGGCTGATTTGACTTTCTTTAATCTTGGATCTTCCCGGCATTTGACATCATCTCTGGCCCCAATTGGAGCATTACATTCCTGAGCTAACTCATGACGTAAAATTGCGTCATATCCATTGCTCCTGATGTGACAATCAACGCAAAGTAATAAGATATCGTGAGAGAGGTGATCCTTCATCAATGGAGGAAAATATCTAAGCAATTACATAATTAATAAATGAATTATTTATTAATGAAGATAAATTACGATGATCAATAGAAACATTCTAACTTTCTATATTCATGAGGGACAACAGTTTTCCTTAAAGTTCTTTCAGTTTCTCCACAAACAACGCATTTATTCTCCTTTTCTCGAGTGTAATATTTATTATCAAGAATAGGGCGTCCAGATGGTTCAAATTTGAGTCTAACTATAAGTGGATCTTCCGATAACATTGCTATGCAGATAAAGAAAACTTTTTTAAACCCATTCAGGCATTATTCCTGTTTCCTTACTTCCTAAATCTCTATCCAAATACCACTGGGCTTTTTTATTATCACAGGTACATAAAGGTTCTCCGTCAGGAGCTTGTAATTGACAGTTGTGATAAAGTGGTTTACTCCTTGTTGAATAAGCTTTGGTACTCTGACCAAATTTAACAAAGGGTGAACTATTGGAGGGACTTTTGCTTTTGATTTTTTGCGAGTAATTGCAATCTAATTGGTTCCCACATAGTTGGAAGGCAGCCGTGTGTAACTCATCATCAGTTGGAAGTCTCCAACTCCACCAATGTAACTTGTAATAAGTCATTAAGTGTTTAAATATGAGGGCAGCAGCCACTACATCCTCTGAAGCGTATTTGATCTATTGAAGTTTAATTAATTTCTCCCTTAATTAAAGCTCTTAAAAGTTATCAGGCGGCATTAATTATACCTGCCTTTCCGATAACTCATCATCTTCCCAATTTGAACATCTTACTGTAAATGATTTGTCTATTTCGGAACCTAACATGACTCTAGCTAGTCCTTGTAAGCCTTTAGAGGTTCTAAATTAAACGTAAAATGGCACCATTCAAGTTTGAATCAAGCTGGGTTGTTAGGGGACATTTTATACAGGGTTCATACAACTTTTGGAAAACAAATTTCCCTGAGATTTATGGGAGGTTTTTCCCCATATACTTCCCTGAATTTTCCAGGTTTTTTTCCCCGTATATGGAGTATCCTATGGAGCTAATGTTAACGAAGGAGGGGGGGGGGCAAATATGACTATTACATAAATCAAAGGACATCCCCGTATCTCAAATATAACCAGAGTTATGAGCCTCCAAAGTATGGTGTAATGTTAATCCTATGGAGGGGATGTTTATGAACATTTTGCTTAATTACTCGGCCCCTGTTTGACGCAAATTTCCCTGAATTTTACTAAAAATTCGAAATTTCCCTGAGGTTTTTGTCAATTATTTATTTCCCTGATTATTCCAGGTTTTCCAGGTTTGTATGAACCCTGTTATAATAAACTTACAATTGTGCATAACGAGGAATTTTATCAACAATATGCCTTAAATCTAGGCACCCCCTAACTTGTAAACCATAATCTAAGAATAGTTTCTTAGCATCATCATGAATTGCAACACCCACTTTTAAAATTCTTTGGGAGAAGGTTATGAATCAAAATATGTCCGTTTTTCTTATATTTTTATTATTTTATCTAATTACAAACCTTCTATTCCCTAAGAAACTTTTAAGTTCATTAGGAAAATCTTTCCCAAATTTATTTAGCCTTATAAGTAGGCAAATATCATGTGCAGTTGCCAGTTGTAAAATGGCAATTGGTCTACGACTCCCGCTTGATCTTTCGGTAACCCATTCACAATCCAAACCAACCACCTTACGTTTTTGACAGCTGCTCAAAAACTCACCTGATATATCGGTCCATTCATTTATATTGGAAATAAGCGCTATTTTCGGTAGTTTTAATTCTAATTTACTTAATTCCAACAACTTTCTCTGACGCAAAACTGTCATTAAGAAAAAATAACAAACTTGATACCTAAGCCTTGGCCCACCCGGATTATATTTAAATTTACCAAAGCATGTTGTTGCTAAAACACTAGCCGCTCCTGCTGCGCTGTAAATTAGTAGTCCTTTATTACTTAAGACAATAGATTTCAACATAATTTATTGCATATTCATTAAATATTTAATTAAATACAAAATCACGGGGATTTTCAAGTCACCGGTTTATTACCCGAAATAGGGGATATGACGTCACAAACTCAAAATTTTAAATCACGTGACTCCCACCGTCCTGCCACCTGTATTTCAAAATAAATTGATACCTAAGCCTTGGTCCAAACAGATTATATTTTAATTTACCAAAGCATGTTGTTGCTAAAACACTAGCCGCTCCTGCAGCGTTGTAAATTAGTAGTCCTTTATTACTTAAAACAATAGATTTCAACATAATTTCTTTAATATTCATTAAATATTTAATCAAATACAAAATCAGGGGGATTACCGAAATAGGGGATATGACGTCACAAACTCAAAATTTAAATCACGTGACTCCCACCGTCCTGCCACCTGTATTTCAAAACTAAGGCGCCAATCCCATTCCCAAATTGTTAGATCTGGACGCGGTTTCGACTACAAGTCCGTGGTCGTGGTCAATTGACCACATATCTGGCAAATATTTTGGCTTCATATTATCTAAAAAATGTTTCCTCCAGCGTTTTTGGAAGGCCACAAGACCACCTTCTTTAAATTGTTGACTTTCTACAACTTTTTGACCATGAGGAATGAATCCATCCATTTCATATCTATAATTAGAATTAATTTATATCAAATTAACTATAATTAAAAATTTGTAAGCTTACAATGGTTCCATATTTGAAGCTTTTTCAATAATTTCAAGAGTTAAGGGTTCCTCATCTACAATTTTATAATATTCTCTAATAATGTCTTCCAACACTTTAACTCTCGAGCTAGGAAGCTGATCTTTAGCTTTTAATAATGCCCTGATTAAATTAATTATGACTTTAAGGTCTAATTAATTGTACTAATTCTGTTAAAGTGAAGTTAGATAATCCTTAATTAATTTAATTAATTACCATCCAGCTGATTTGACTTTTTTTAATCTTGGATCCTCTCGACTGACAATGTCAACTATAGCCCCCAAGGGAGCTTCACACTCCTCAGCTAACTGCTGACGTAATATCACATCGTAACTGTTACTTTTCCCGTGACAATCGGCGCAAAGTAACAAGATATCGTGAGAGTTATGTTTCTTAAGCAATGCTGGAAAATATCTGTTAATTAAATTGAAAAACAAATTATTATTATTATTATTATTATTATTATCAGAAGTGAGATGAGACTAGAAGTACTGAGCTAACCAAATTCTTCACTTGGCGGAAGTGAATATTCTTGATAACACACCAACGGTTGGCCCTCTGGTAGCGGTTTCGGAATTTCGCCTCCAAAACGTGAGACGCTCGCGGTGGTAGACGGCCGAACTAGATTCAAGCACCCGCGTCCGTGTGCCGCGGCTTTAGGTTGAGGAGAAGGGGGTAGGAAATGTTTTTGGAACTCGACCAATTTTTTTTCTCTCTAGCGTAGGCGCGATTGAAGCGGCGTAAAATCCTCAAATTTGTTCACTAATGCCAGGATCTATTACCAATGCTAGAGTCCTTCACTTCTAGTCTCATCTCACTTCTGTTATTATTTAAAAGAGAAATAAACAAAATTACTTCCACATACTTTCTATATTCATGAGGAACTATAGTTTTTCGTATAGTTCTATCAGTTTCTCCACAAACTACGCAATTATTACTTTTTGCTGTAGTGTAATACTTATTATAGGTTAAATATTTTCCAGATGGCTCAAATTTAAGTCTAACTATAAGTGGATCTTCCGATATCATGGCTAAAAATTATTTAATAAATGAAATGTTTTCACGAGTTTTAAAATTAAATTTTATTGTGTATTTTATATAAAAATAATTTTCCTCACTTCCTAAATCTCTGTTCAAGTACCACTGAACTTTCTTTCTATCAGCGATACATAACACCATTCCATTAGGGGCTTGCAGTTGACAGTTTTGATAAAGGGGCTTACTCCTTGTTGAATACAATTTTATATTTTGGCCAATTTTTGAAGAGAAGGAATTTTTGGAATGGGAATGGGAATGGCTCTTCTTATTTTTAATTTTTTGCGAGTAATTGCAATCTAATTGGTTCCCACATAGTTGGAAGGCAGCCGTGTGTAACTCGTCATCAGTTGGAAGTCTCCAACTCCACCAACGTAACTCATTATGTGTCATTAAATGTTTAAAGATGAGGGCAGCAGCCACTACATCTTCTGAAGCATATTTTATCTATTGAAGTTTAATTAATTTCTCCCTTAATTAAAGCTCTTAATTAAAAGTTATCAGGCAGCATTAATTATACCTGCCTTTCAGATAACTCATCATCTTCCCAATTTGAACATCTTATTTTAAAGGATTTGTCCATTTCTGACCCTAAAGTGACCCTAGCTAGACCTTGTAAGCCTTTAGAGGTTCTAAATTGAATATAAAATGTAACTAATCAAGCCTGAATCAAGCTGGATTGTTAGGGACATTTTATAATAAACTTAAACTTACAACTGTGCATAATGAGGAATTTTATCAACAATATGCCTTAAATCTAGGCACCCTCTGACTATTAGACCATAGTCTAAGAATAGTTTCTTAGCATCATCATGAATTGCAACACCCACTTTTAAAATTCTTTAGGAGAAGGTTTTTATTATCAAAATATGCCCAGTTTTATTGGATTTTATCTAAGTACAAACCTTCTATTCTCCAAGAAACTTTTAAGTTCATTAGGAAAATCTTTCCCAAATTTATTTAGCCTTATAATTAGGCAAATATCACGTGCAGTTGCCAGTTGTAAAATGGCAACTGGTCTACGACTCCCATTTGATGGTTCAGTAACCCATTCACAATCAAAACCAACCACCTTTCGTTTTTGACAGCTACTTAAAAATTCACCTGATATATTGGTCCATTCTTCAATATTGGAAATTACTGCTATTTTCGGTAGTTTTAATTCCAATTTACTTAATTCCAACAATTTTCTCTGACGCAAAACTGTCATAAAAGAATTAAATAATAATTAATAATGAAGGATTGCATCTAGTTTCATCATCAGTCTTATTATTTACCAAAACATGTAATAGCTAAGGCGCTAGCCGCTCCAACTGCTGAGTATAGTAGCACACCCTTTTTATTTAGAATTACAGTTTCCAACATGATCACTTTTATTGTAATTAAAAAAAAAAACTCAGCTCAAAAGAGTCAAGACACCGACATCCACGTGTGTACTGCTGGTTGCCGAATGACAGCTGGCGCACCAGGAAGCCAAACCGCCCCCAAATCCAACAGCACGAGCTATGTGACGTCATACACGCAACTCCGTAAGCCTTGCGTAAACATTGAGTTGAGAAAATTACCACTAGAGTGGAGTTCCATCTATATCAAGCGCTTGTGACGCCATCCCGGTGCAACCAAGGGAACTAAAAGAAAAGGCGGGAAATTTGACTGATTTCAAGAATACATGTATTTATACATTTCTTGGAAGCTGTCCGTCCGTCTTAATGTTTTCCAAAGTGTCCCACCGTCCCACGTACCCCAATAGGCAGGTTAACGCAAAGGCCACTCTAGTGGTAATTTTCTCAACTCAATGGCACGAGCTACTTGACGTCACACACGCAACACCTCCGTAAGCCTTGTGTAAACAGTATACGTCACGTTTGCAACTTTTCGAATCAAGTGCCATCTGGATTTTGACAGAACAAGCACGTGGTTTTAAAATGGACGAAGATGCTTCATCGTCCGCTGAAAGTTGGTGTCAACTGACAATAATATTTACCTTTAATTAACCTAAAAATTAACTTTAAATTCATTTCTAGGACATCTTCGAGTAAAGTTTTCTGAAACAGAAGACACTTTTCGTCATGACTGTGAAATTGGAGTTCAGAAAATCAAGGAAGGCTTTTATTCCATTCACCTTGGATTTTTACAGGTATGTTTCTTAGAAATAAAACCCAACTTTAAATAAATTATTCATTTATTTATTTTAATCCAACTTTAGATAGGACATCGATATGAAATAAAATTTCAATTCAACTGCAACACTTTATTCTGTCCTTTGATGGTTCGTGATTCTGACAATGCCAGTTTATACACCAGAGTTATTGACTTAAGTCCAGTTGCCAGTGAACCTTCCTTGCCAGGTATTTTTACTAATAAATTGACATTTGACCCAAGATTAATTATAAGATGAAGTAATTAATTTTTTAAACTAATCCTTCCTAGATCGTGGGTATTTATTAACCCTTGAACTATTTGCTAATAAAGAGAAACTAATCCGTGAGAAGTTGGAGTTGGTTTCATGCAATAATCCGACTTTACACATCTCTTTTTTGCTCAATGCTAGAGTTTTAGGTAAAATAACGTCTTATGTTTAAAAAAACGTCAAAATGTTAAAAAAATATCCTTTAATGTATAGGTAAGGGCAAAGGAACCCCTCTTTTGAAAAATGGCATTAGATGTATCGGTGTTGAAATGGAGGAAGATTCGGAATTAAGTGATTGGCAAGGATTTGAGTAAAATGTTTCAAGTGTCACTCATTCCTAATGTGTTGTTTTTTTTTTAAATACTTGTGCCAGTTTTGTTTGCAAAAACAATAAATAAAAACAACTCCAAAATGATAAATATTTATATATATATTAAACTTTAATAAAAGAAACATAAACATTCTTGTTGCTGTTGTACATTCTTAATAAAAAAAATAATGCAAAAACATTTATAATAAGTGTGATTTGATTTCTTGTTTGTAATAAATAAATATGTAATTAGTTTAATTAAGAATAAATAAATAAATCATTTCCATAACTTTCATCTGATTTTTTGGTTTTTCGGTTTTAAAATAATAGAGAAAAGACTTCAAATTAAAATTAAAAGGAAAATTAAAAAATTTATCTTTTACAATAAATGACTAGAAGTTTTAGGGAAATTGGTAAGAATTGAATAATAAAGGATAATAATGAGCATTAAAATTTTTAATGTAAGGTTAATACTACTTAATACTACTCTAGGAGGAAAAGGGAAAACTAAATTATAATGATTGATATTAATATTAATATTATCTTCTTTATTTTTAAATTATTTAAAGATTTAACAACTTGAAAGAGTCCATTAATTCTTTGGTTTTATAATATTATTAGTTAATTACTAAAGCAGATTCTTTTTTGATAGCTGCCTTATAAGCTCCTTTAGCATATCAGAGATTTAAAATACCTATTTCTTATTCTTTATAAAGATTATTAATTATCATTTATAAATAAATAAATAAATAAATAAATATAGAAATATAACATGATATATTAGATCATTATAGTTTCAAAGGCAAAAAGTGCAATTTGTAAATATGAGTGAAAAATTAAAAATTGATGATCACGCCTATTTTTATTATATATATATATATAGTTCTTTTTTTTTTTAACTTGTAACATATTGCTATTGATAACAGCCAGCGCTTTTATAAGGCCTCAAATTATTTTTTAAGTAGTATTGAAAATTAATTAATTAACCCTAATTAGGTGTTAATCAGCTTTAAGCAAGTCCTTAATTTTATCCTGAACATGTATGACGGATTGGTAATCACGAACATTGCATGATAAAACAATCAAACCATTCTCGTTTTCGCATTTTATTCTTTGGATGGTCTCAATTTTCAAAGCCTTTTTCACTTCTTCCTCAGAAGCGCAAATACCCTGACCCTTAAGGAATAATTTTATGGTCAGTTTACGTTATAAAGCTTGGCCTTGAAAGAGAGGAATATAAAGAACTGACCTTATTGTTAATAAGAACAAGGAAAGGGATATTATTGAGTCTAACATCGTTAGCTAAGTTTTGTAGCTCAGTTGCAGCTTCATCAAAACGTTCTTTGTTCTTTGAGTCAATAATAAACAGGACAAGTCTAGTGTCAATGTAGAAGTTTGGCCAATATTCCCTTAATTTCTTTTGACCTCCGACTAAAGATTATGGAATTCTATAGCCTTATAAAATCTTTCTACTAATTCTAAAGGAAAATAACATACTTTCCCAGTAGTTTATGGACAAAGTAGAAATAACATGAAAACCATCAGTTGGTTCAATTTTTTCCCGTGGGGTGTTATTTGAATGTGACAGATTGGACATAAATTCACTTTTCCCAGAGTTATCAAGGCCCAAAACAATTACTTTCTTATTTTTTGGGATTTCCTCAGATTCCTCATTACTAGGAATCTACGTTTTCAAAACATAGTTTTAATGTGTAAATTTGGAAGAACTGTCAAATTTGACAATTGTCCAAGGCTTAGGAGGACACGACACTTGAACTTACCGGATGATAATCCTGGGGTTTGTTTTTCCTCTTTCGATTTCTTATTATAAAAAAGGTGTATGTTAAACCGAAAAACCCACTACTTCCTACAACAACTATCGGTAACCAAAATCTCCAATTTTTAAACATAACCTAAATACAGATTCAAACGTCGAGCGTCTTCTTACAATCTGAACATAACCTCATTGAGTTGCGTTAACCTGTCCTGCAATAGAAGTTGAAAATTAACAAAATATATTTTAAGGCCAAAAAAGTCGGTTTATAGAACCCGTGGCGCCATCTATCGTAAGGTTATCGAAGTTAAAAATTAACAAAATATTTTTAATACCAAAAGTTTACGATAGATGGCGCCACGGGTTCTATAAACCGGCGTTTTTGGCCTTAAAAAATATTTTATTAATTTTTAGCTTCGATAAGTTTACGATAGATGGCGCCACGGGTTCTATAAACCGGCGTTTTTGGAAAAAATATTTTATTAATTTTTAACTTCGATAAGTTTACGATAGATGGCGCCACGGGTTCTATAAACCGGCGTTTTTGGCCTTAAAAAATATTTTATTAATTTTTAGCTTCGATAAGTTTACGATAGATGGCGCCACGGGTTCTGTAAACCGACGTTTTTGGAAAAAATATTTTGTTAAGGTCGAGCTAAAGCCAACTTGGGAAGGGGGGAGGGGTTTTTCATATGCCTTTAGTTTTTGCTCATTTCCAAGCAAGTGTTTCAAATAAAAAATTTCAAGACTTTACAAACCGAAAGACAACATTTCAAAGATTACAACAAAATTGTGAAAAACTTTTGCAAAATGTCAATTATGTAACTAATTAAGCGAATAAATTAATTTAATTAGTGACTTAATTAGTTAAATAATTGACATTTTCCAAAACTGTCTCGATTAACCACTAGCGTAGGTGTAAATGCGCGTGTATGCAAAATTTTATGCAATTTAAACGACGGAAAGACAAGATATATTGGAATTAGTAACTTTAAATTTAATGTCATTTAACTTAATGTAATTTCAAAAATAAAAGTTTTTCACAATTTTGTTGTAATCTTTGAAATGTTGTCTTTCGGTTTGTAAAGTCTTGAAATTTTTTAATTGAAACACTTGCTTGGAAATGAGCAGAAACTAAAGGCATATGAACAACCCCTCCCCCCTTCCCAAGTTGGCTTTAGCTCGACCTTAATTATCCCGGCGCCACAAGCGCGTAATATGCTAGCGGATGAAAGGCCACTCTATGCATTTACCTTAGCTCGACAACTGAGGTAGACAGGCACGTGACTGCAATCAACAAATGACAGTATCTCCCGAAACACAGCAGTTCACCGTCAAAGCTCATTGGTTCTTCTGCCCATATGTGAGCCACGTGACTCCAAGTGGCGTATTTTGAATGCCTCCAAAACACGTGCTAAAACTGAAAATAATAACAAAACGAAATAAATGTCTACTATTTTTACGTCAAATGGTAGTAAATAAATAAATAAATTTGCTGATACTTCGATATCTTAAAATTTTCAAAGTTATAACAGTTACCTCAAAAATAGATTATGTATCATTTTTATTTCAAGTGATGGACGTAAATCCTCTTCTTGATTAAATAAAGGACAAATGGGAGAAAACATTTAGAAGAACAAAGGATAGAAATCTCTTTACTCCCATCACAAAAAAAAATTCAAAATCCTTTATAATAGATTCGCCTGTATAACCTCCCTCTCCCTTGGGTTGACAAAGACGCACGCAATTCTTAGCCCAATTATTTAGTTAGCTGAATCCTAAATGATGATTTTCGTCACGCCTTCTCGACGATGTTAATAGTCCGGACCCTATATAAGAAGGAACACCAGCAACCTTCGTTCTGGTCGCATCTCCACTCTCCATCAATAATGAAGCCCGTTTTATGTTTAGTGCTGTTAGTGGGAGCCGTCGTCGCTCAGGACATGAGTCAAATAACCAAAATGTTCAGTCCAGATGGTCTCAAGAGCATGTTTGACAAGGGAGGCGGAGACTTTCTACAAACTCTTGGCTCTATGATGAAGCAATATAATATACCAGGTTCCGATCAAATTCAACAATTCGGTAAAAGCAAGGATTTCACCAAGATGTCGGAGTCAATCACCGGAATGATGTCATCAGTAGACCCTAATCAATTTATGAAGATGTTTCAAAGCAAGGACATGCAGAAATATAGCGACCTATTGAACCCTGACAAATGGGTAGAGATGGTCCGGAAATTGGCCGCTAAAGGCAAAGAAAGACGTGACAAAAAAGCCCAAGAAACTCAATAATAAATTATAATTTTATATATAATTTTTAATATGATAATAAAGTCATTTTTCCTTCAAATATTTGTCTATTTTAATTCAAATTCATCTAGGAATATTTTTTTATAATTTAAACAGTGCAGGTGATGTTTTCAATTTAGCATCGTTAGCGTATACATTACTGTTTGAACAGATTTTACAAAGCCACACGATATTTAGTCATAGAAGAGTAAATAACTGTTTATTGTTTCATGAACCATTCTAACTTAAGTTATTAACCCGTACCATTATAGTAGTGAGGAAAATTTCGATTCGTAGTTCTTTAAAAATCTCTAATTGACACTTCTTATAGATCAACAAAAGTACCAGAAATGAAGCAAAAGTTCACTGAGTTGTAAACCTACAACTGTACGCTTTTTATCCGTCGGCACGTTTTCTTTACTTTTCCAGGACTCTCGAAGCTTCAAACCATAAATTCGTTGTGTAGATCGTTAACCTGCTAGTAAATATTGATCAGTCAATACCATAAGTTTATAAGATATGTTCCATAAGTGTGTCACTCGTTAATGAGAGCTTGTCATGAAGTGACGTAGGTGAAACGTCATAGATTCTCGTAAAGCGACGCCTGGTGAGGCGTTGTCAAAGGCTTAGTACAGACTAAAGAGGATGATGGACTGCAAAACCGAGTGTAGTCAATTCTCACGTCGTTCTTGAACTAGCTCTCATTAAGCCTCTAACATTACGAAGTATGGGTAGTGACATACTTATGGAACATATCTTATAAACTTATGTCAATACTGATATATCGCGTTCGGTTGGGCTATGATAATCAGTGGCTCAGAAACGAGGGGCTAATCACTTCGAGTTTTTTATATTAGCCAAGTAGGGAAAGATTCCGCGGGTTCATCATAGTTATTGCTTGTATGAAGTAGTTTGGTTTTGCTGGTTTTCTAAAGTTGCAGTGTATGGGACTTGGGAGGTGACGGAAGCTGTGGTGGGGTCGTCACCTCCTTGCAGACACGGGCAGTTGGCGCCTTGTGGATAGTACAACCCACACGTATTGCCCCTCAAACGTCGTCGTTCAGACCCTGACTAACCTATTGCACTTCCGGCATCACTTCGAGTTTGCCAGTAAACTTGATAAAGTAAACTAAGATTTCGTGAAAATTACTCGGATCAAACGCTGATGCCAACATTCTAAACGAACTTCTACATTACGTCAAGACTCAGCAGCAGCAAAGATTAGTACACTGAATACAAAGATAATGCGGGTAATCAAGAGTACGCTATGATTACTAAATAATTTATACACGGATAATGAAGAGTGATCCGTCCCTCGGATCATTGATTTATTTATTTACATAAGTTTTTCATATTATAAGTGTGTTTAAGTGTTTAAAAGTAACTTGGGAACGTTGATAAATTTGTAAATCTATTTATTAGAAATTACAGTATGTAATCTTAGAAAATTTTTACAAGATTTCTACGCAATAACAACCTTTTTTTCAAGACTTCTAGTGTTTAACTTCTTCCGCGGCGCTTTTGTACAACAATAGTACAACACTTTGCAGATTTAAAACACAATTCTTTATTAGTTAACAAAAGCTTCTCGCTATAAGAGCTAGATTAGAAATAGAGCGAGAGAGCTCGGAACAGAATAGTTTTAAAACCAAATATTTATATAACAATGTTAGTTGGTTTTTATTTTGTCGTTTCAATTGTAAATATTACGCGTAGCACTGACACCACTTTGTCGAGAAAGTCTCATATGGTTATTCAAATGACAAAAATTCAAAGCCGATACTCGAATTCAAAAGAAGTTTGGAAGGACTACTTTCATCCCTATAAGGTTTAACATTTCATATTAATCCGCCTTTGTTTGTTTTATTATGGGATAGAGAGCCAACTTTTAATTCCATAATATAACTTATGGTATACGAAACCACTTTAAAACATTTTGAACAATGAAATTCGGGTATTTTTGTTTAAATAAAATACCTATTTAAATATAAATAAATAACTGTTGCTGTACAATTTGTTAGTTTCGGAAATTACAGAACCGAAATGTATAATATTTTATTAAAATTTAGTCCCCCCCCCTGCTCGAAGTTTATTTAAAATTTAATTAAAAATAATAACTTATTGTGACTGTCTTAAATGGTTTTATGATAAAGGTAAGAGGAGTTTTATTTAAAATAATTAAGTTCAATTTGTTCACTTACGATTGCGCGGGTAGACAAGTCGGTCTCAAGTATTTGACAATTCTTTGCCATCTATTCGAATGTCCAGGCATATGTAGAGTTTGATTGTTATCAATAATTAACTTATCATTGGCTTCCAAACTCTCCGATTTGACCACTAACGGAAATTCGGTCGAATTTCGCGACTGGCTCATGTTTTTCACGTCTTTCATGTTGCGAGTAAGTTTGCGACTTTTCTTTGATCTTTTGCGATTGACTTTAGCCGAGGTCACTTTGTCTTTCTTATTTTCTTTCTGTTTGATGGCGTGTTCGGCAATGGCTCTCTTCAAGGCAATGACGATATTGACCACAGCCTGCGCTACGTTCTGCGGCGACGCTTCTCTGCTGGATAAAACTGACCAGTCGGCCTCTTTAACGTTTGGTGGTGTCTGTAATGAAAGACAACAAGGGTTAACTATATCGAAAGCTTGTAAAAAAGTAAGCGAGGTAAGTACATACTTCGAAAATCTTCAATGGCACACCAAAGTCTCCACCAGCTGCACCACCGGACGAAATGATTGGAATGACGTAATGATCGTTCCAGATGAATTCCTCGACTTCGTGAGCCGATCCGGGTCCTCCTTCGATGACGATGCAAATATCGAATAATCTGGCGACAACTGATTCCCTTTCTTTGACGGAATCTCCGAGGAAGAGGGTGTTTCCGTAGGGTACAGGTTCGAAACTACCTTCCTCATTTTGAGTAGCTTTTTTAGTGAAATCTTTACTGTCTTTGACGGGAAGAATGTGAAAGATGGGTCCCGTATTTGTCGGGCTTGGAGTTACTGGTGAGCGGGGATTGTTTTGCAAGGCCTCTTCAAAAGCTCGGGCAGTGATATCCCCGGCGCCGTAAAAACCACCAGTTACTACGTTTATGTCCTTGATTTTAGCCAAAGCTTTTCCGATTTCCCTATAAACAATAAATTAAACATTAAAACGCGGTTCTTACAAGAGAAAAGAAAAACAATGTCGTCCATCTTGACTTACTGGCAAATTAATTCGGATCTTTCATTTTGCAAACGACTTGATCCAGATACATAAACGCAAGATTCCAAGACGGGTAAATTCTTTTTCATGAAACTAACGAGATACTGCATTTTGGCTTCCATGGTGGCGTCTTTTGGAGTGACGGACGATGCTGGATCTAATTCCCTTTTCACTCTAGCTTTCAAGGCGCAATTGAACTGATTTCCTTGTGGTTCCTGGTTTTCAAAACCAAGTTTTTCAAAACTGACCAACCTTAAAAGCCGACGTAATCGCCTAAGACCTCTTACCCTAATCATGTCGTTGCCCATTAGCATGGAGAACAAGGCGGGAACGGCGCTGTCGTCGAACTTGATCAAAATGATTTTCTTTCTGTGTTCGCAATAGAAGGCCTGTTGTCGCGACGTCGTTGATTTGAAATAGGCTTCGGACGCGACGATAATAACGGCTCCAGCGTCGTCCACTTTTTCTTGAAACTTTTTCAATCGGTCAAGTTTGTCCGGGGTCAGTGATTCGGATACCATGCTGGTCGTGCTCATTTGGGAGCTCATACGTGCTAATGATCTTTTATTTATCGTAACCCCATCGTCGGGTGAATCGGTACGCGACAATGGCTTTTTGTTCACAGACGTTCCTCGCGTAATAGAGGCGTACGGGGTGGATTCATCCAAAGGTTTGACTGTTTCTCCTTCCGGAATGGTAGAAAGTTCTCGCATAACCGCCCCCGTTGACGTCATACCTCCGAACGATTCGCCATCTTGGACTCCTTCGATTAGCTCCGTTGAACACCAAACTTGGTAGCCCATTTGCTCCAACATTTTCTTGATATCGTCAGCCTTTTTAACGATAGGAAATAAACAGTTTAAAATTACGGTAAAACCCTTGAAATTAATTAAGGCAATTAATATTACAATAAAGTACGTACAAAGATTAGTTGTTTCGGATGAGCGCTAATAGCGACTAATTTCGTTTGGCGTTCTTTCAATTCTATTATATCATCCACAATGCCGCTCATTCTTACCTAGAATCGTATAAACATTATTTACGCGCCCAAAGTATAATAATTTAAGATAATCTTAAAGGGTATAGGCAGCTTTAATTTCATATCATATTTTATATCTTAAAAGGTCTAAAGTTACACTTTCGAGTCTCTAATTTATAAATATCAACTTTTTAAAATAATTGAACAATTAATTCTATACTTAAAATGAATTTAAAAATCGTCAAAACTGAATTTTTACATACCTATAAACTTGCCTACCCAGCGCGTTTTTTAACGTGAACTGAATAAGCGCGGGGAAAACCATGGACCCTTAATCTAGGCTCTATGCAAAACGGTAGTACAGACTCTCTAGGCGCGAAGCGTTTGGACTCTTTGGAGTCGACTCGTGGTTGAGGTTAGTGGGTTACGAGACGTGTATTTTTCTAAGTAATCTTGGACATCTGCTACTTATTTTACCGCGTTAAGTCTTTAACATAGTCTGGCCGGTCCGTGACGCCCAACTGAAGATTTCGTTTCCCCGAGCCCGACCCAAAAACCCTCTAGTGAAAGACAAGTTTCTGACGTGATATACTTGTCTTTACTTTGGTAAAATGGCGGTCTAATTTGAAAAATGGGGATAGAAACTTTATATATTCAAACTTATCTTACAAAATAAATAAAATAAATATTTTTGGATTCTATGAAAGAAATTCTAGCTTTTGTTAAATGAATGAAAGGTTTTTCAAATAAAGCTGCGCGTACCCTTTAATTTGATACGTACAGTTTTCTTTAGCGGGCTAAGTGGAGGAGATACTACGGAACCGAATCGCCTTTGAGAGGAGAAGTTGGCGTAGTTGGGTATCATGTTTAACTGAGCCATCAAACGGTTGGCGATTTGCCTGGAAACGTTCTTGACGTACGTGATGTCCCAGACGCGGTAATCGGAAGTATATCTGTCCGTTTCCGGTCCCTTCGCTTCGCGTTCGATAAGCGAATTAACAACATTAGTTAAACCCGCCAAGTATTAAATTACGCCGATTATAATACGAGAAATTTCGTACTGTGATCAGATTCCACTGGTTTCCAGGCGACGTACTGCGTCGACGCGAACTGAATGGCGAGACACTCCGGTGGCCAATGATCCATGAAGTTGATAGGAATGATGAATTTGTGTAGGACATCCGCTAACTTGACCTCTCTATTTGTCCATTGGGTTTTCCCGTACATGGGTGTAATAAGAGGTACAAATACTTCGCAATTACTAACGGCGAAGTTCAACGAATCTTGCCAGTCGGCACCGGACTTAATTTCGTGTACATCCTAAGAATTCGTGTTCAAATATTAGCCTAAATGACAGAGGTACGCGCTAGCTTATCTTACTTACCAAATACACGCTGAAGCCCAACTTATAAAGCTCTTCCTTTAGCGTCAGTGCGTGTTGGGCGGCTTCGGCCCTAACATAACTGATGAGAATAGGTTTAGCAACATATCCTGAAGGCGATACGTTCGCGCGTTTGTGGTCACCTTTCCTGCTCGAAACAAAACAAAAAAACTCTGGTCAGTCTTTATATAATAGTCCATGAAGATAATTCAAATCTCCATGAAAGTTGGCGGATTGTATTCATGGTAGAAATAAACGTCGCCAATAGTTGCGTACTGTACAAGTTTACGGGTTTTATTTCGAAAAAATGGAAACAATACAGCAAAACGTCACAACCAACGTGGGTATAATAGTTAAAATACAAGCAATTGTTTTCCAATAACGAACGGGAAAAATTGTTAAACATAAAGTGGTCGATTTTCTAGTACATGATCACCTGCAGTATATACAAACAACACGAAAACTTGACGGGACACGTAAGCGTAGCGTACGAGTTTAATCAGGTACTTACGAGAAGAAAGACTTCTTTTTCTCCTTATCACGAAGGTTGAGTGAAATGGGTGATATCGTTGGTGCAGGATCAGTCTCGTCAACGGATGGTGGAAGGGATAGTGTCTGAAAGACTGGAGATTGCCTTCTTTGAGCTCGGCTGTTGACTGGCGGTGGGCACAATGTGTTACTTGTTGGTACTTGGTCGTATAAGACGTTCATGCCGTAAGTTTGAACGTGAAGAGTGTTATTGGTCATAGCGTCAGCGACAGTTAATAGATTTTCCTGTTGACTCGTGACCGGAAAACCCATTTTTTCGATGTATTTAAAGTCGTTCTTCTTCAAGTGTTGACTTTCTTTCAACTGTAAGAAAGAGCAGATGCCTTTAGTATTTATTATTTTAACGGTATTAATACCCTCTGAACACAAATATCTAAGCTTAAATTAACAGTTCTTAAGTCGATATTCTAAATAAAATCATGCAAATTGGCACAGTTCTTAAACTTCCGTCATATCATAAGATCATAAGATATGCTGCATAAGTTTGTCACTGGTTACTAAGAGCTTGTCATGAAGTGACGTAGAGGTCATAGATTCTTGTAAAGTGACGCCTGGTGAGGCGCTGTCAATGGCTTAGACTAAATAGGACCTAGATGAACTGAAAAATTAACCGAGTGTAGTCAATTCTCGCTTGTCGTTCTCGAACTAGCTCGAGCTGTAAGTCTATAACATTACCTACTATAGGTAGTGTCATACCACAGACCAGAAATATATTTCTGGTCTGTGGTCATACTATGGAACATATCTTATAAACTTATGGTCATATGAAAGAGAAAGAATGTAGAATTTCAAGTAAGATCATCACCTCCCAGACCTGGCTTATTTAAATTTAATAACAAACACTGTAAGTGTACTCGTACAATTATTTTATTCGAAACGTAAAACAATTAAATTTTTTAATAGCTTAACACGATGACGACGCAACATCTTCCTCGATGTTTCTTCCCAAGTTATTTGGCTTTACCCTTGAACTCTCAAAACCTGATGCTGACAAGACAAAGATTTCTCTCTTTAGGTTCTGGTCAGTATAACTCTATGGGCGAACTAACGAAGGTAGAAAGGTCATTTAGCCTTTGATTTCAGTACTAAGTGACAGTGATTTTTAGTATATATTACAGGTAATCACTTAAAGGGGGAGGAGGCTTAGAGAAGAGCCAGAATATTTCGTTTAATCTCCAAGGCTATCAAGATTGTTTTTTCTCTCCTCACGCTAACACTTGAAAACAACGTGTATTTCAATCGCAGTTTTTATATATATAACTTTTCCAACTATATATGAAAGTTTTTTTAAGTACTTCAGAGAATCCCGATCATAGATATAAGAAAATCTCCAAATGTCTTCCGTTAGAGGCAATTTTCAAAGGGGAGGGGGTGCAGTATCGGCTGCTTGAGGGAACATCCAGAATGTCGACCCAAAGATGTTAGATTGGACTTCAAAGTTCCCAGTCCCCCACCAAATTTGGTTCGTATTGTTTGAAGCATAACGTCTTTGCTGTCCATAAGATTCTACCAAGAAGTTATATCTAGTATCTCAGAGAGAAGGTATAAATTCGCCAGATTTCTAGCTTTATCTCCAGTCCAAACGTAGGTCCGGAGTTAATCCCCGCCTCTAAATAACAACCAGCATCTCATTGGTTCTTGAAAACTCACGTCAGCGAGACGACGCGAGTGACGAAAATTACAGTCATATTTTCCGACTGAGGAGAGGCGAAATAGCCCGGTCTCCTTTTACGTCTCCCCTTGTATTTTGAAAGAGGAACTGGGACTATGGCGCGCGAATACAAAGGCATCTTATACCTTCTCTCTGAGATACTGATATAACTTCTTGATTCTACTTTACTTCCAACTTTTGAAAAGGTCTATTTGGTGCCTTCTAACATCGCATTGTATCGTTGGCTTAGTAAAAACTGCGGTTTATCTACACATATTTCCTATATCTATCATCACGATATTCACTATGGATACTAAGAAATGTGTCAAAACGTGTTGTAAAGTTATTATTATGACATACATTCAATCTATGTAAAAAAACATCAAAGGCTTGAAATTCCAAAAAGTCCCAAAATAAATATCTATAGACAGACCTCCGTGAAACTATGTTATATAAAATTATAGGATACCCAGCACCGTCGGCACGTATCCACACAAATACTCGCTTCTTCACTACAATATTCTCAGTATTTAATTTTTATGTTTAAGATAACGAAAATAAATTCCAATCTTTACTATATTAAAGTATTGCGTATGTTTTACAATTTTTGTTTCTCCTAAGGTCTGGCGTCTAAGGTCATATGAGATAACCCTAAAATAAACATTCTTAAAATTTTGCAATCGTACGATTTCTAGTTACACCAAGAACCTAACAAACCAGACAGACAGAGGAAACCCATTCATCAAAAATAAAATTGGATTCAGTCTGTTTAGAAATATTTAAAGAGTGTAAGAGATGAGATTAGATCGTTCTGGAAATTGGAAACTGAGTTTGAAAGTCCCAACCAAGTTCCGATACAAACCAATGGATAATACTTGACCTTTAAAGTTTAAAGATCTTAATTAGACCCTTTCCCAGCTTATCCCTGACCAAATTTTGCCACCAACATCCCTGGGACCATTTAAGGCGTTTACTAGAGTCCACTTCATAAGCACACCTAGCCCATATTTAGCATTACTTCAAGCATAGTTTGACATACCAAACGAAACCCCTGACCTATCCCTGACATCATAAGTTCATAAGATATATATTCCATAAGTGTGTTAGTGGTTACAAACTGGAGCTTGTCATGAAGTGACGTAGGTGAAACGTCATAGATTCGAAGTAAAGCGACGCCTGATGAGGCGCTGTCAAAGGCTACAGACTAAATAGGAAGATGGAAGTCCTGCAAAACTAACCGAGAGTAGTACTTCAATTCTCGCTTGTCGTTCTCGAACTAGCTCGAGCTGTAAGTCTCTAGCATTACAAAGTATAGGTAGTGCCATACTTATGGAACATATCTTATAAACTTATGCTGACATTTAAGGATAAAAACCCTTCTTGTTTTTCAATTTTCCAAATACCTAACTTATCCTGCAGGTTATCCAGGTTAGTATACGAACCATGAACGAGGGGGTCTTCACAACATTGAAATCATACGAACCCTAACCAGATTTAAAATAAAAATAAAAAACACCCTTAACACCCTTAATTCCTCGCCGATAACAAAACAAAAATAATAAAGGCGCCATCAGATAAATCATCTCGAAATTTCCTAGTTGCATTTCGTAATCAAGATTAAAAAATAAATCTATTATCCCTCCCCCTTTTTTTCTTTATTTTTATAGTGCTCATCTAGAACAAGATGTTAATCAAATCCAGAACATCCTGCAATTTCGTCAATAAAACAATAAAGGGCATGCAACTTCTTACTACGAGATATTTGTAAAACGATAGATAACACGTCTCTAATTTCTATTTAAAATTATAGAAATAACTTGTTGTGAAATACGAGCCCAGGAAAGAAAGAAAAAACAAAGCAAAGCAAAGGGAAAGTCAAATCTTATCTAAAATGAAAACGGAAAAACCCTCTAGGTCCTTTAAATGAACTAAACTTGAACAAGTGCGTCTGCAAATGACGTACAAGAACCGAACTCCGGAACTTCCGGCGATTCATGGCATACTGTGACTATGACTAATTTCCAATATCTTAAGTTTAAAGATTATCTTCTATAGTCTAGACTTTTAGTTTCAGCTCAGGAAATATTAAAATATTTTGATTTTAATTTGGGATATATTTAATTTAAACTGTATGTATATTTAACTAAATGCTAATATCTTAGCCTAATTTTAGCTTCAGGCATCGTTTTGCATTGGAGTATTTCTGTTTTAATGCATTTAAAACTAATAATAAATGTCATTAAATAATTTTATGAATAAGTGTTATTTAATAGAAGAAGATAAAATCTATAACGACCCAATTTAGTCGACCAATCCGAATTAGGTTTGAGGCATAATATAGCATAAATTCATAAGGTATCTTCCATAAGTTTGTCACTGGTTACAAACTGGAGCTTGTCGTGAAGTGACGTAGGTCATAGATTCTCGTGAGGCGCTGTCAAAGGCTTAGTACAGACTAAATAGGAAGATGGAAGTCCTCCAAAATTAACCGAGTGTAGTACTTCAATTCTCGCTTGTCGTGGTTCTCGAACTAGCTCGAGCTGTAAGTCTCTGGCATTACGAAGTATATTTAGCGTCATACTTATGGAACTTATCTTATAAACCTATGATATAGGCTAGTAATTTCCAGGCAATATTGAACGCTTCACTTTCCCTTACATAATGACTATAAGTGAAAAGGTAATTGTCCCCTTATCGAAAAATATATAAATTTTTTAAATCATGGGTATGTATGAATAATCGGCGCCGGGGGGAAGGAAAACCGGTGGGAAAATGTTACATCATTCCGCGCCGATATTGTAACTTATACAATATAACGATACAATATAAAATTTGTACATTCTTTTCCGTCCCATTCATCGAATCAAAATTTGAACTCAATCTTCTACCCTATTGGCAAAAAGGAAAAATCCACTGTATAATCTATACTTCTGACTCAGCATTTAATAATGAAACGGGCGCCACGTTAGATCGTATCAAATTTAATTAAAACGAATTATTTGATCACGTATCTCGAAATTACGTTTATCAAAATAATTTATATTAATGGCAGCTCCCCGCTTCCGACTGTATCCTTTTAATGATGCGATGCCACTAGTCTTATTATAAAGGTATTTTTCTTCACTCTTGATTAAGCGCGTGAAATTGTGTACGTGCATGCTTTTGGAAGCCAAGAGCACGTGCTGGGTGTGTCGAAATTTAAATTGGGAACATCATTAATAGAGAGTTTCAAAGGCGGATGGAGATTCAGTGAAAAAGGGTTTCTAAGCCGATATCTTTCTGACTTTGCATAATTCAATTCTCCTATAAATAATTGAGAAAGTGGTTTGTTTGTTTCATTTGTTTATTCTTTACGCACGGCAATTCGTTAATTTCCAAATTTAATTAACCAAACTTCATGGTTAATATCAGTAACACTATAAGTTCATAAGATATTTTCACCATAAGTTTGTCACTGGTTACAAACTGGAGCTTGTCATGAAGTGACGTAGGTCATAGATTCTGGTAAAGTGACGCCTAGTCAGAGGCTGTCAAAGGCTTAGTACAAACTAAATTGGACTGCAAAATTAACCGAGTGTAGGACTTCAATTCTCGTTTGTCGTTCTCAAACTAAATGTTGTAAGTCTCTAGCATTAAGAATTAAGTACAGGTATGGTCAGACTTATGAAACATATCTTAGAAACTTATGGTAACACTATAGGTGATTTGGTGGTTGAGTTCTTCTCAAGGTTGGGACAAAGGCGCAACCCCTAGCCATTAATTAACCCTGTTAAGAACGCCCTATTCTTGACCTATAATATCTTAACTTTATGATTAACCCCTAGGCCTACCCTAATTAAGCATCATTTATTGAACGTAAGATTCTAACAAGCCACAACACGCAGATATTTCTATGGGTGAGCCCATTGTCTACATAAATAGACAGGAAACTCTTCCCAATTACCACTCCTTTAAAACACCACCCTATCGTACTAAAAGGGTAATAAAAAGGTAGAAATTACCTGTTCGCCAATAGCGTCTCGAACCTGCCTCAGACTCGAATTTAATTCAATGAAAATGAAACCTAGATGCTCTTTTTCGTCAGCTACGACTCCGACCCTCGTTTTTTCTGAAGAGAGAAAAAGAGTGTGATGTCAGGAAATTACCTAAATTGATCATTATATTAAAACGAAAGGGTGTAGTTTATAGATAAAGTGTTGCTAGTCCATATATTATGAATAATTAAAATTTTTGATTTGAAAAAATGCGCGTGACGTCATCACTTACCGAATTGTTTTCGTAGTATAACTGCGTAGTGTTCGGTTACAATTTGATCGATAGGTACCTGCCTTTCTTGGTCTTTCGAAATCGGCCATCTTGAAAAAAGAAAATTGTTTGCCAAAATTAGGTTTAAGTACAATTTTACAAATAACTTAATTAATTACAAATTGTGATATAGTTATATTATCTAGCACAAGGTGAAGGGTCTCTAATAACTCTCAGGTGTCCCCTAGTCTCTCTTCAAATAGCTTTAAACCATCCTGTATATTCTATAATCAGTCTACGAAGAATTGTCAAATAGTTTCAACCTTCCTTTAAAAGCTACATTCCGCGACTTCCGCCTGGTTATTTGAATCTTTAATTTCTTTGTAAAAAAATCATACTACAGGAATTATGCAATAAAGGCGATCTTTAGTGAGGTAATTACATAAGAAAAATACGTCAGTGTATGTAAATGAGAGGATGAGCAGATCAATCCAGGAACGGTTACGTCTTTTCATAAGTTGATAAGACAGGCTCCGTAAGTTTGACACTTACACTGATCTGAAGTTACTCTCTTAAATTATTTTCTATTCTGAAGATATATATTCTTTATATTTAAACTAAGCCGTCATCCCTTTTTTTACATTTTTGGGCGCCCCTCTATGGAATATCAGCAATAATAAATATTAACAAAATTTTCACGGACATTATTCCTTCCTTTTACAACTTAACAACCATTTTACAAAATGGCAGCGGATTGCAAAAAAAATCTTTCTTAATGAGTACCCTAACTTCCCTGCGAAATTTCAGTTTGTTTGGTAAAGCAGTAGTTGATTATGAAATCAATCTCGACTTCAATTTATATCGATATACATGTACATAGTTAAAAAAATTAACATAAATGACGACACAATGAACAGAAATTAAATTAAAGCTAACTCTTTCCTTATATAGATCTAGACTTTATTTCGGTTTGTTTTAATTTTAGCATCCCTAGTTCCTGAAACCATTCTAGGTAATTCTCATTATAATCCGAGCAAATGTTTTTTTCCTTCAACGTAAAATTTATTTTCCTTTAACGGTTACGCAATACAGTTTTTGTCTGATCTGGTAACCACGCCTACGAATATATAATTTATCATTCCCACGCAAATGCATTCCCAAAACACCCAAACCTTTGTCTTTTGAACTTATTTGGAATTTAACCAAAAATATATAAGAAATAAATCATAAATAAAATTTAACCTACACATTAGCTTTTGTTTTAAATTGAAATACCACAAAAAGTTAACGAAGATGAAAAACTGAAATGCACGATTTTGAATAACGCCAAGTCTTCAGAAATTAAAAGGTTATGCAATAATTGTTTCTTTTTATTGTATTGTGTTTATAAAATATTGAAAAATGTTGGAACTGAGCGTCGATTGAAGCAATACTGAAGATAATATGAGCCTTCAAGATAACTTATATGACGCTATGGGTACGGTTAGCAGAAGTTGAATTAGAGAGTGAAATAAATTCATCACGTGGTATGTTGTCCAATGGACTAGGCTAATAAATAAGATGGTGTCCCTGGACAATTGTCCACTTTAAAAATTAGCTGGGTTCGTTTAAAATGTAAATGCTTGGTGTCTACTGACCATGTTGCCACGTAATTACTTAAAAACATTCCGAAGTTTCACCATTTTAAGTGCCCAATTTCCAGTTATTTAATTAAAACTGTTTTGCCTCCACTGGTCATATGCTCAGTTTTTTAATTAAAACTGTTTTGCCTCCACTGGCCATATGCCCAGTTAAAACAAATTATTATATCTCAGCCTGCAATGGACCAATACAATTTTGTACCCCTACGTCATCTACTTGACACTGACAGTCAAGGCCGAATATAGACTTAAGTATAATTAACTGCCACTTTGCATCAAACACGTGTATTTATGTTGAACATTTCATAATATTATCATATATTACAAATTTATTTGAAATTTTCTTTGTCGCGAATCAACGGTTTTTCCTTACTACAAAATTTCTATGAAGTTTGAAACTCAGATAAAAGAAAAAGAAGAAAAACCATCTGTCAAAGTTGCGTTTTGTTGTGACTGAATGAACGTAAACGTAAGTACGTAACAAGAGACTCAACTGCTTTTTTTTATCAATAAAACAATAATACATAACATGGAAGTGTCTAGAGTGAGGAGTCGAACACTTTTTTCCCCAAGCTAAGTCAGTCTTAAGTTTCATATCGTAATTTTTATAGCTTAGCTTTATAGCGGGAAGTTTCGCAATAGTAATGGACCACCCCTCTATCTCGTGTCGAATCCCACGCTAATTTAAATCCACAATATAATAACAGTTAAAGAAATTCCTCGAGGAAAGATAGAATCAAGATTATTGCAATCTGTTACGTGATTTTTCGCGCCTAATAAAATAGCGGGAAAATCCGGGGTTTTACGCGGGAAATTTTTTGCACCCAACCTTAAATGCACCTATGATCTAAAGAATGTGAAAGAAATAGACAAAGTATTGCAAGGTATAAAAATAAACACATAAGTTTACAGATAGGAACTTTGTATCATTTAAGCGCATCCTTGAAATGGTTGAATTTTGACATAGGAAACCATTTATTTTAATAAAGGAAAATTACACATTCCAAGGTTAATAGTCTAACTTAAACTATACGTACGAGTGACAGGCAACCAGGCGTGAACTAAGAGAATTTTTTGCTTTTATGTCAATGTTTTTGAAAATTAATTTTTATCCTGGTATTTGTATTTATATTTATATTAAGGATGAGCCGGAATTATAAGCAACCAATTGGAACGTATAAAAATAGGTAGCCTACTTTAATTTAAACAGGGAATTTTTAACGATTTCGTAATGCAGGGCTAATTTTGAAAGTCGTTAATTCTTTACATAGCGTTAATACAAACGTTTAATGTACACAATTGTAGAATTATTTATCTCCAACCAAGGCGAAACGTTTTTTATTTTTCAATTTTGATGGTAATTACAAAACGGGTCTAATTACACGAGTACATAATTAATGCATTATCCAGTTTACTCAAATTGGGGGTATTTAAATAGCCCGGGGTTATCGCAGCGACCTGCGGGAGACTGGTGGAGGAAGGGCTGAAAGTTAAATTCTTTTAACTATAAAATTGATCGTATTATTTACAAATTTGCTCGATTAAAATTTTAATATATCTATGTAATTTTATAGCTTGTCAATCTTAATTAATCAATAAAGTATTTAAATTTAATTTTCTTATCAGAATAGCTATAGGGTACGCTAGTTAATTACATAGTCTATGAAAAACCGTTAGACACCTGTTACGGTATTATGATTGATAACTTTCTCAAACAGTAATAAAGAAGCTTAAAATGGATAAACTAATTTCCCTATTTGACTTAATAAAATTTCGTAATCAATCTGTATAAATTTGAAGCCCAATTAATTAAATAAAGCTGTTTCAAATTTCAAAACTTGCAACCCACTCCAACGCCCCCTGCCGCCCAAACTCCAAATCATGAAAAGCGGGGGAAAATTATTTATGACGGTCTCCTTAAACAATGCAGGGAAGACGCGTTTCCAAAGTGATGCTAATTTTGGATGATTTAATTTAATTTAGATCAGTGTTTCAATCAAATCTATTTAATAAACGTGATTAGGAGTGTTGTGGCAACAAGGAATAACAAAAACTTCACAATTATCCATAAAAATTTCGCGATTATAAGCTTCGTAAAGTTTGACAATAGTCTGGAAAGACACACATCGGGACGATCGGGTAACACAAAGGCAACCCTAGTTAGTACGAGCACGGAGAACAATAATGCGCCGGACGTTCCGCAGGACCGGCATTTTTTTTTTTGAGACGGAAAATTTCATCAACTGTGGATAACCTCAACAAGACTTCAAGGAAGACAAGGATTAAAGATCAAAAACTTTGCGATTATAAGTTTCGGAAACTTTGACAATATTCTGGTGGAAGACATACATCGAGTAAAAATTTTAATCCTAAAACGAGCCCGGAGAACTAAAGTTTGCCGGAAGTTCCGGCGGCAGGACCATCACCCACCATCTTTATTGGAGTTTACGGGAAATTTCATCAATTGTGAATAACCTCAACAAGACTTCAAAGAACCCAAGGATTAAAGATAACCTCAACAAGACTTCAAGGAAGGCATGGATTAAAGATAATGGACCAAACGTAAGCCTAAATTTAAAGCATGATTTATTTATTTTGGGGGCTTTGTCGTTAAATTCCTTAAGCCTTGGTAAGCTTGAATCCCGCCAAATTCCCCCCCTCGCTGCGAGTAGGGGGGAAGCAGCCCGCGAACGGAGCACAGCAGAGAAGACGTTATGGTAGGAGAAGCGAGGAGGGGGGAATTTGGCGGGAAGAAGCTAGGGAACGGAGCACAGCAGAGAAAACGTTACAGTAGGATAAATTATTAACAAAGAGCCGTTAAACTTTCATCGACGTAAATACTAATAAAAAACCATATTATATTAACTAGTAACATAAAGGCAATTTTACAGTAAGAATTTATATAAATGAAGTAAATGTCATCGCACAATAATGACGTCAATTCTAAAGAATTCTTTTATTGTTGTTGGATGATTTGATTTTGGGGTCTTTTTGACCAGTGGTTGGTGGTCTGAGTCATAGGGCAGAATGGATTGGGGAAGGGGGAGGGAAAGCCTTAGGTTATTTTTCCCTCTCAGAAAAATTCGAGCAGGGGAAACGGTTTGCTACTTTCTGTTGATGCCTGCCTAGGGTGGGGTGAATTTAAAGGTGCGTTGCGCGGGTTTATCATCTATCGTAAAGTGTTTAGATTATCTCTTTTTGGGAGGGGGGGGGGGACGTTGTTCATTGACGCACGCGTTGGTATAAATTGTTATCACTCGACTTAAGAAGGACTTGAAAACTTTCGCCCGAATCTTGATTTTTAGTTTTTTTTTCTTTTTTTTTCTACAAGAGTACAAACGTTTTACTACATTCCATCAAAATTTCCCAATTTCCGTTTCAACGACCCCACCCCCCTTTTAACTCTACCGCCGGATCTAATACGATATTATACCAGTAGAAGCTCATGACTTAGAGTAAACAGCTGATCATCAAACTTAGCTACGACAAAAACCATATCTTTTTATGAATAATTAATTGACTTGTTCTGGGAAATATGTACTCAAAGCGGCAGGGGGGTACTTTCAACTGTATTAGGTTCAATGTAAAGATAATATACTAAGTAAATTTTGAAGGTCTTGGAAAATCCAGTGAATCAGAGTTCATATAAACATGGAAATCCTTGAAATGGGAAATACAACTTTGTGAGAGAGAGGTTTAGTAAAATTCAGGGAAATTTGTCAGGTTTGAGTAAGTTTGGTGTAAAGATGTTTCTTCAAGTGTTAGGTGATCTTACACATGAAAATATAACTGAAATACATACATAGCTTTCAGACTAGGAGTATTGATACCATTTACACCAGGAGGCGATTCTACTTGGTACTGCGCATTGTCTGACAAGTAGAAAGGCCTCCTGGAGTGTAAATGGTATTAATACTCCTAGTCTGAAAACTACGTATTAAGTTATTAACAAAAGGCTGTGGGGAATTTCATCCAATTTACTTCAAATTATAGGTTTTCTTTAGACACGTACGGTTTTAAACTGTTATTAATTTTCAACGCATGTCGCTTAATTTCTAATCGTTTTACAAGATGACAATTTGTATATTTTATTAACCCCCCCCCTCAACTTAAAACACGTGTCCTTAGGGTGAAAACTATATCAAAGTTATCTATTTCGTCCTTCAGAGTTAAGATTTAAAGAAAAAAAGGTTTTGGGTTTTTCCTCTAGATAAGAAGGGCTTAGGAACAAGACTTGAACAGTTAGAAAGTTAAAAATAAACCTGGCTAGCAAAAATATCTCTGTAAAAGTGATGTGATGCTTGATTCGAAGCAGAGAAATTTTTTTTGGCTTTTTTTTTCAAGTTTTAAAACTATTTAAATTTGGAGATGGGCGGGGCTCTCGAGTGTGTTTTTTGTTTTTTTTTTAAATTCTAAAATTTAGAAACAAAACTTTAGCAAAAGCGTTAAATTCCTCCCTGGTTTTTAGAAAATAATAAGTTTATAAATTTAAGAAACTAGCATTGAGGCGGAATTCCTGTTCCACCTTTAATATTGTCCTTGAATAGTACCTACGATTTAAAATACGAGAATTCCAATATATAGGATCGAATCAGATTGAACTATATACAGGGTGTTTCTGATAAGCCTGGTATTCATAAATTAAGGGGGATTTTCTTTGGGAAATCGATTTTGAGTCGAAAATGTAACTTCTATCTCCATTTTGACACAAGGGACACTGTTTTCTAGTTATGATTTTTTTTTCGTGTTTTATGGATGACCCCTTATTTGAATTAGAAATCAGAAACACCCTGTACACTCTATTAATCTCTTTTGAATAGATTTCAATTATACATAGATTTTTCTACACCTAATTTAAAAATTAGATAACACCATTAAAGTTTTTTCCCACGATATAATCCTATCTTATACCAGTCCAGATGTTCTTGATTGACACAACGAATGTTTTGTACACTGTGCGTGCCTTTAGATTCTAACTTTAAAAGGGTATCATATTTTATGGGCGTAAAGCCAGGGTAGAGTTTGAAGTAAAACGTTTGTAAAAAACGTCTATCCTGAAAAGAATCAACCTTGAATCGAGCTCGCTAATAAAGAAATTTTGGCTAAACCGCGCTGAGCTGCACTGAGCTTCTTCTCAAACATCAAACCGAGGTGTTTATTACTACTTATTATTATTTCCTATTCAAATTTGCGAATACTTAAATTCCCCATAAATAATAAGTGAAATAATTAAATTCCCATAAATAATTAAGTGAAATAATTAAATTCCCCATAAATAAATAAGTTAAACAATTAAATTCCCCATAAATAAATAAGTGAAATAATTAAATTCCCATAAATAATTAAGTGAAATAATTAAATTCCCATAAATAATTAAGTGAAATAATTAAATTCCCATAAATAATAAGTGAAATAATTAAATTCCCATAAATAAATAAGTGAAATAATTAACTATATTACACGTACCGCCCACTAAGCAGTAATCTAAAATTAACATAACTTTCACCCCACCCAATCCATAATCTAAAATTAACATAACTTTTAAATTAAATTAAACATGACAAACATCGCGAGCTTAAGAGTGAATACCCCCTTCCTTACTCGAATACAAAGGAGCAATTCCTAGAAGTCGAGAATTATAATTAGATTCTACACTGCATGCGTGCACGTGAAATCATCACACAGAGAAAAAGGCGCGAAATAAGATATAGAAAGGTTTAGAATTATAAATTGCGCCTTTTTCATAATTCTACTGTATAACATACTTAGATGCTACACTATAATTCTTAACCTATCTAATTTAATAACAAAAAAAAAGATGGCGCGCTAACCGGACCTAATTAATGTTAATTTATAATTAAGACAGCTTGGTGTCTGTTGAAATATAATTATTATTATTTTTTTAAGAACTGTAATGTTGTCATCACGTAACCTTGATAATAATTTCTTTGGTTAACCCCCTGAATATTATATTACGTAGGCGAATATATATCTAACAAGCCTTGTCTACGCGCAATGTGCAAAAGGACACAGATAAATACTATGTTCAATTTAAAATGGAAATTAGATCGAGGGGTTGGATACTCTGTCTTACAAGTATTTCTAGCTTATTTCTGACGAGATTGTGTGTATATAAGAATTAATTAGAGCGTTTTGTTTAATATTAAATGGCTTTTAAATTCCTAAATTAACATTATTGAAACATTTAAATAATATTCTTCAAATATTAGATAACCGTGTCCAACCCCTCTAATATACCATAAAATATTAACCACCTATTTTTTGAAAGAAAAGTAAAAGGGGGTAACGCCCTTTCGGCATATTTCTTTGAAATATTATTTTCTTCTTAAATATGGTAATTAAACAGTGTGGAAGAGATATAATTATAATTATTTTGAATGGGAATTCCAATATTTCCATGCAACGGAAGAAGTTTAAATTCTTAATTTTAGAGCATGAAACTGTAGGTGTAAATTAGTACCCAATTGGGTAATGAATAATTAAGGATAGTACAAAATTAATAATATTGGCGTGGGTCTATCTATGTACAGGGTGTTTCTGATAAGCCTGCCATAAATTAAGGGGATGTTCTACTTCTTTGGAAAATCGATTTTGAGTCGAAAATGTATAACTTCTATCTCCATTTTGCCACAAGGAATGATTTAGAGTTATGGTTTGAAGGAGTGTTTTAGGGATGACCCCTTAATTAAATTAGTAATCATTGTCCTTCAGTTTCTTAATTAAATAGGTTTTACAAGCGTTTGTCCACCACTTATTGTTTTAAATTTTGCATTATCTTTAATTACTAAATTACGCAATTAGATGATAATTGATAACGACTGGTAAAATCAAGGAGTCAAGGACATGTTGCTTAATTGTATAATTGATAAATGTACAGTCTCCCAGCCAATTTCATAGGCCTTGCTTCTATATGGGGATTTCCAGACAAAACAAATAACAATTTGATCTCTACCATACTGTTTTTGTAATAAACATACCTCTAAATCCCCCTAAATTAGATCAAATATTTGGCGACCTACGTACAACTCGAAGCTCCTAAGGGTGTAAATCGTTTACTATGACAATCCTTATAGATTATGTCAACTTATTTTTGAATGACTTGACTATACTATAGAGCTTGATGCAGGAAGCTACGCTCTTTTTTTTTAGTTTTTTGAAAATAGACGTGAGTCATTTTAAACGAGAAGGTTTCTATGCCCATAGACCGGAAAGGCCCTTTTTCTCTTACGCTTTTAACTTGGTTATTCTTCCACGCATTCCTTAGTTATAAAACAGCGTAAAAACCACTCACCCAACCCTGAAATTGCTGCTATGCTATTTATATAAATGTTTTGATACTATTTTTCCAAATAATAATATGTTTCAATATTAAAGGGAAAGTGAGTTTTTTTTTGGTTACGTATCAACATAAGTTTATAAGATATGTTATAAGATAAGTATGACACTTCCTATACTTCGTAATGCTAGCTAGAGACTTACTGGGAGCTAGTTCAAGCGAGAATTGAAGTCCTACACGCGGTGGTTAATTTTGCAATCAATCTTTCTATTTAGTCTATATTAAGCCTTTGACAGCGATTCACCAAGCGTTGCTTTACGAGAATCTATGACGTCTCACCTACGTCACTTCGTGACAAATTCTCAGTAGTAACCAGTGACAAACTTACGGAGGAACATATCTTATAAACTTATGGTGTCAATAATAGACGTGTTTTGGTGGAATTTTTATCCAGGGTTTTTTGATGAAAATTTTATTTAAAAAAAATCAAGGCTATTAATTGAAATAAGTTATTTTAAAACCCCTTTTTGAATTTTTTCTAAATCGGCTCATATAGGTTAGAAACCCGAGGGTCTAATTACTCTCTCAGACTACCTGTACACCAATTAACAAATACAAATACAACTGCAAATTAATGTCGAGTGACTAGCCCCCTCGTAAAAACGTCAATAATTCAATGGTAATTAAGGCTAGTTTTAATTAATTGAAGATTTTCATATCTCCTGACAAATTAAGTTTAATTAAGTTAAAAATTGTCCCCGAGCGTTAGAACCTTTATATTAGAAAGAATATTCATTAATTTTAACTAAGCGTTTAAGCCTAATAAATAATTAATTTAAAATTTGGCATCTCCACTGTGGCACTGACAAAATCCCAACTTTTTAAACATTTTCTAAAATATATATTAAACAAATACCAATTTTGAAAACTCGAGCTTAACACGCATACAATCAACACATTTCATCCTCTCTTTAAAATGTTACGCAAATTCTGAATACATATTAATAATTTCGACATTAAACTTATAGTGTACATTTAAAATTGCACCCAATAATTCTACACTTACATTTACATTGAAAAGTCATATGACACGATCTCATTAATCAAAATCAAGTAATCAAGATATATAAAAAAATCTAATCGAAATTAAAATCTGTACAATAAAAAAAAAACAGAAAAAACCTCCGCGTCACCCAATTGTCCAGGAGATAATTCAAATACTTAATTAAAGACTGGTTTAATTATAATTAAAATAACAAAACATACAGGTAACAGACAGGGCAGGATATTAACCAAATATTTTATTATATCGTCCTACTTGTCCGGCCAAGCGTAAAAACCAAAAGGAAAGAGGGGGAGGAAGAGCGTAAAAATATCCATATATTTTTAAACTTGTTTTTTCCGAGGGGGTAGTTACGTTTTTTTTTTTAAGTGAAGACGGAGATAGGCTTAGCAATTTCATGGAACTCGTTTTTTACCGTCAAATTTTAGGTCGTAAACCTCTAATTAGAACGACAGGTAAAAGTGAAGCTATTTTAATAATACAAAACCCCCCTCCCCTCTCCCGAAACTAATTTAATTTGGGTGACAAGATGTTATTTAAGAAAAAGGATACGGTGGTGAAATTACAGTTTAAATGATTATTTAATTTGATAAACGTAGAATTGTTTTTTTATAACCTGGACCCAAACCAAAATGGCCGACATAAATTATAATTTAACTCATTTCTCTACTTTTTGGAATTCTGTATATAAAAAGGGTTAAAATGATAAGTTAATTTGAAAACAGTGTTTTTTTAACCTGGACCGAGAACCAAAATGGCCGACATTATTTTTTTCAATAATTTATTTACTACTAATCTCTCTACTTGAAAAAGTGATTGAAATGAAATAATATGGTTTTGTTTTGGAATTCTGTACATGAGAGTTAATTTGGACACGAATTGACCCTTGACCTTGGCTATGATATACGCTTATCAAACTTTTTTTTTGATTTTTTGAGTATTTCAAGTTTTTTTTTCTTGTTTTAAGATATTAATTTTTAAAGATATTAAGTTTGTTTGTGGTTTATCCTAACATTTTTGAAATTTGAACCCCCTCCCCCATCTCACCCCCTTCCTAATAATTAAAGGGATAGTGAACCTAACATCCGCAGATAAAAAAAGAAGATAAAATTAAAATTAGAAACTTACCCGTGCTTGGTTAGGAAGCAAAAATTCCCGGATAAGGATGGTACTTGTTTAAGAATTCGATTCCGGAGTTCTTCCGCCAGTACCAAACTGAATGATAGTCTTTTTTCGAGTAAAACCGATCCCAATATGACCGGGACGCACGCCGAGTTCAACATGGTCGTCATATAACTGGACGTAGTTGAAATTGAATCGTCTCTAGTGTGTAAGGTACTCGAGCAACACGAAGAAGTTGATGAATTTAAAGTCCCGCTGTTGTAATAACTGGCTCCGATACCTCTCTCGTCCACCATCAAAACTCCTAACACGACGCTTCCGGCTTCCCTATTGGACAGACGGTAATCGTCCGCGGATAATGTCAAAGTGACGGGTCGTCTAGCTGGCATCGTCGTGACCGTGGTGGACGGGGACATACTCTTATTACTTAAATCACTGTTTCTTTCGTCGTTAAGCGCGGAGAAGCCGTTTTGACGCGACGACGACATCGTTGTTGTCATTTCAATCGTGGGCATCCTTCTAAGATGGCAAGACGCGCTCCCTTCTTTCATCGCCTCCGCCCCGTTAAAGTCCCACTCCTTATCCACAATAGTCTATTTAAAACTAACCACCCTTTGTCACACTTAACCACGCACGCACCAGCAACAATTAGTTAGTTGATCGAAACGCGAACAGTAAATTTAAACTCAATTTCTCTACCGGCTTTATTAGTAAATATTACTTCTGGAATTATTTACTACATACCGATACCGATTGAATTGGGTTAAAAATTTATCTCCAGCCTCAAACGTCAGCTCCGCACCGCTCCGAGTCCTTATTCCAACTGAGCTGAAGCTCTCGAAGCAGTTCACTGCTTTAAAAGCTGTTCGAAGTTCCTCTCGAGTCTCGACTGTTGATTACTCTCTGTAGTTTCCCTCCGCCTGTACAAAAGTTATTCAACGGTTGGTTGGTCCGTCGTGCTGGGAACCGACTAAGTTGTGACGTCTGTTAGTTGATTATAAAACTTGTATAGTGGGTTTTCTTTCCTGATTATTTTCACGGTTAAACGAAACGCCAATAAATATTGTATTTACTTGAATTTTACGCCGAAAAACTGGGGAAAAAATTCCCTGAGTGAACTTTGACCCGGGGATTAACCTCGATACGATTACTTGTTATTATTTGTTGGCTCTGCATGGGGATGCGCCTTCGCTATTTGGTGTTAACTTGTCAAGTGTTGTTTTATAGCGCCATAAGTCCCCTTTTTATTTAAAGATAACTTTGGCTTGTCACGTGACGCGTTTCTTTCGTTCCCCCCTTTTCCGATGCAAGGAGTGTTAAGAGTACTGACTTGCAGCAGTAGAATCCGTCTCTTTCTCTTTGCTTTCCTCCCCATCCCACTACAATCTTGAGCTTCCGGATGGACTTTGCGTGATTATTGAATGATCAAATGATTGCAGCATAAGAATTTTAACCTTTTCAAGGGAAGGTGAAATGTGTGTATGGAACCCGCGTTTTGGAGCATAGGTATAGATAGTGTTTCTTAACGTTAACTGCGCATGCGCTTCAGCAGGGTTGCCAGTAATTTGTTATTAGAGCAACCTCCTGCGTGCAGGTTTGGAACTGAGTGATAATTACTGAATCGACACAGAAAACTACAAACTTTATTGGTATTTGGTAGACTCATAAGTTTATAAGATATGTTCCGACACTACTTATGCTTCGTAATGCTAGAGATTTACAGCTCGAGCTAGTTCGAGAACGACAAGTGAGAATTTAAGTCCTACACTCGGTGGTTAATTTTTGCAGGACTTTGACAATGCCTCACCAGGCGTCGCTTTACGAGAATCTATGACGTTTCAGATATGTCACTTCATGACAAGCTCTCAGCATGGACAAAGCAATACTGAAGGACCGATGGCAGCCCAGTCTGAGCGACTAAACAACCACTGTTAAGCTTACTTCCCCTTCTCAGCCCAAAATAGAGGGAGTTTTGAAAATACTGAGTCAAATCCCGGAAAAATCTACCGCCATCTAGAAGGCGAATTAACAAGTATTGTTCAACTTTCTCCCTTTGCCATCGGTCCTTCAGTATTGCTTTGTCCATGCTCACTCAGTAATCATTGACAAACTTATGGAGCATACCTTATGAACTTATGATGTTATCTGTTCATTATCATTCGATTAACTTCATCGTATGTTTTAGAAAGATTTTTGATTCCGTCGCGTTTCGCCTTCCCTTTTGAGTTGCGCGTGTTGAAGAGGAGGTAACTTATTGTAAAATTAAAAGAATAAAAATTAACAACAACTGGTATGTAGGGATAGAATTAGAATCACGCCTCTTGACATGTCAGTAAAATCGACGTAATTTTATGGATCTACCTATGAAAAACTGCGCGGTGTATATATCGTACACGTTTCGTTAAAATATTATTTATCGTACTGTTGAGGATAAATTTGGGGAAAAACCGGATTAAAGGCGTACGTTATTCCTGTCTAGCGCGAGATTACAACTGGCTGACGTCCACGTTTTCAAAGTCCGCGTCCGCAATATTTAACAAAAACTACAAATAACACGTTCGTTCTTCCATTCCTGTTACGCAATCTTTACCTGCCAAAATTTGATGAATTGTTTAAAAAGAACTTTATTATTATTATTATTGTCTTCTATTAGCGCAATATCAATTAAACTTACTAATAATGTAATTTTACGTCATTTTTCAAAAGCCCAATATTTTCCTCGGTTGACAAAGACATAAAGGGTGTTTCTGGTAAGTCTGATAATTAATTAAGGGGGATGTTCTTAGGGAAATCGATTTGGAGTCGAAAATGTAACTTTTATCTCCATTTTGCCACAAGGGACACTGTTTTAAGATAAGATTTGATAGTGTTTATGAATGACCCTTAATTAAATTAGAAATTATTGTCTAAATCAGTTTCTTAATTAAATTGAAGGGGTCATCCGTAAAATACTCTGGACAATCTTAACTTGAAAACAATGTCCCTTGTGTCAAAATGGAGATAGAAGTTACAATTTCGACTCAAAATCGATTTCCCAAAGAACATCCCCCTTAATTTATGCCTGGCTTATCGGTAATCTGACCCCACCGACCAATGCCATGCTTGAGGTTAGGCTTAGCTCGCTTATTGATTAGGTTAAGGGTTCAATGGATCGTCAGATTATCGTTTTCTACTAGCCTTGATTGGGAGCAATTAAATTTGACACAAATGTTTTTAGTAATAAACTGCTAATCAACATAAGTACAGTACTCCGAGTTAAGTGTGTGGTATTTTTGGGAAGGTGCTTGATTACGCAACAATTATTTTTTATTTTTTTAAATTCTTGGAAAACCGTGCTATCGAAAAATATTGTAAAACTACGGCGGCTGTGTCGCGTCTCATTGATCTTCTTTCTAACCTCTCTTAAAGATAAAACCACAGATTTCGCATTTCACTATCGTGTATAGTATAATTCTTTTTACTATAGATAATGACAGGAATTCATAGATTTCTTCGACTTGGAATCTTTTTACTTGCCATTTTCTTTGCCTTTCTGCTTGAACTAAAGGGGAGGAGTTGTAGAAACCGTCACCTCTGACGTCACGCCTAATATACTTGAACTTAGATATTGCGTCGTGTGAACGAGTAGACCTGGGTTCAATGGTTGTCTTATATATGTGGCTAGGGATAGATTTAATTTTAGAAGTAGGAATGGAGAACGGTTAGTATTTATTTCAATCCGACTCATAGCCCAGTACAGAGCCCCTCCAACACGTAACGAAAATTTTAAATTATCCTATTGGTTGACTTAAATACGTTTAGATGACGTTGCTGACGGGGACGGCGAAAAATACAGAGGTAATTCCTTTTTACCTCTGTCTCTATGACCCGCCTCTTCTTCCATACCCCCCCCCCGTCCCTTGGAAATCGGTCCGGGACTTTGACGCGCGCCCAGACTACTCTGTTCTCCGTTTCTACTTCTAAAATTAAATCTATCCCTGATGTGACTAACCAATGGCACGAGAGGAAGGAGGAGCGGACGGTTTAAGCCCTTCCCCTTACCTTCAATCAGATATTAGTGTGGGATCTATGACTTCTTAAAGATTCCAAGTAGAGGATATCTATATATTCCTGATAATAACCATACTAGCTTACAATATTACTTGTAATTGAAATTTAACAATGCAGCAAATAAGATAGTCGACTTCTGACGTACATTTTTTTCTTTTATTTGTCTCTCTTTAAACCGGGAGTCTCTTAAAACTTTTGTTTGAATTTACTACGACATGCAAATTTAACAATGCAGCAAATACTCCATTTCTGACGTCAATTTGACTTTTATTTCTCCATTGATATACTACGAGTAACAAAAGCCTATTTTTCTCTAAATAAGTAAGGGTGGTAAGGATATTTGATACGAATTCGCTTCCTTTATAATGGGCGGTATATTTATCGTAGACGACCGTATTTAGGCATTATTATAGGGCTATGCTTATAGATAAGCGATATAGTTTAAAATCTAGAGAATAGATCCACTCATGTCAAAATACGTCAATAGTCAACAACATGGGTTGCCAATGATCGGTAACCTTTTGTGACGCATGTACGAAGTTCCAAAATTCCCCACTTTTGAAATCAATATTAGGACCTTTCACTGCTAAAGTCAAATATTATATATTACATCATAAGTTCATAAGATATGTTCACCATAAGTTTGTCACTGGTTACAAACTGGAGCTTGTCATGAAGTGAGTGAGGTAGGTCATAGATTCGAGGTAAAGCGACGCCTGTCAAAGGTTTAGTACAGACTAATTAGGAAGATGGACCATGCAAAATTAACCGAGTGTAGTCAATTCCCGCTTGTCGTTCTCGAACTAGCTCTCACTAAGTCTCTAGCATCAGGGATAAATGAGGTACTATAGAGAGCTTTCAGTTGGAGGAGGAGCTGAGTCTCGTGGCATAATTTACGCTGCCATATTGGTGGGTTTAAAGCAGGAATGAAGCTGAAACCACCCAATATGGCTACCAGAACAGCGGTAAGACTTGGGAGGGTGTGACGTACTACTGTCCCATCTGAAAGCTCTCTATAGGAAGTGACATACTTATGGAACATATCTTATAAACTTATGATTCCATGAACGGAAAATGAATTTATATATGTCAATCTGAGTAAAAACCCCGAACTGATAACAATGTAATTGATTTATTTTCGAAAATTCAAAATAATCAATTTTGAAATTTAATACTAGTACTTCCAAATCATTGATGAAAAATATGGTATGATCGTAAAAACCTAAGCATCCTGTTTTCCCACGAATAATTTTCACTAGAAAAGACTTCAAAGTATTTTTTTTTTCACTTAAAACGCTAGCTAATCTTTGACTTCAGAAAAGAATAGAAAAAGTTAATCTCTCTAAAAGGTGCAGAGGTATAAAGATTTTTTTTTTTTTTGCTTACTCTAGTCTCCGGAAAAGGCAGAACTTGGGATGCTGCGCCTTGAAAAGTCTAGATACAGACCCCGGTGTGTGTATTTCCTTTTTTGACTAAAGATTACCGACACCCCTCCTCTCCCATCACCCTCTTCGGAAGTGCAATTCTAAATTGACATTTTTTTCGGGTTTTTTTTTCTTGGGCACTTAATGAGACCAAGAAGTGATATCTAGTTTATTAGGGAGAAGGTATAAGATGCCTAAGTATTCGCGCGCCATAGTCCCAGTCCCCCCTATCAAAATACAAGTAAAAGGAGGCCGGGCTATTTCGCTGCCTCTCCCCAGTCGTAAAATACGTAATTTTCCTCATTCGCGTCACGATGACGTGAGTTTTCAAGAACCAATGAGATGCCGGTTGTTATTTAGAGGCGGGGATTAACTCCGGACCTACGTTTGGACTGGAGATAAAGCTAGAAATGTGGTGGCGAATTTACACCTTCTCCCTAATAAACTAGATATCACTTCTTGATGAGACTATGAGAGACATAATTCAGTACCTGCAGCTTCTAATGACAATTTTAGGGTGTTGTTATCCGAGATCATGATTAATGTCACGATTTTGAAATAATATTTTAGGCCTAAAAGATGATTATGAGAAGGATGAACATCCTTATTTGATCCGTGAGAACGCAATTTTTTTCCCTTTTTTTGGGGAAATTTAGGGGATTTTTTTACTTCTTATGTTGGTGTTTGAAACTATTTTGTCCAACTGTTATATTTCTAGGAAAGAGGATTTCGTTTAAAGTAACTGACAGAACGAAGATGAATATTGTGCCGATTATTATATTTTATATTAGCATAAGTTTATAACATATGTTCCATAAGTATGACACTACCTGTACTTCGTAATGTTATAGACTTACAGCTCGAGCTAGTTCGAGAACGACGGAAGCGAGAATTGACTGCTGCAGTTAGTTTTGTAGTCCATCTAGTTCTATTTAGTCTGTACTAAACCTTTGACAGCGCCTCAGCACCAGGCGTCGCTTTACAATCAAACGGAGGCGTAGCCCAAGCACGTTTTAAGAATATGGGGAACAGGTGTACTAAATATTAAAGAAATCTGTTTAAATGCAGTCACTTTAATTTCCATAAAGAAGGCATTTATACATTTTTGAACGCCATTTCTCAAGATGGCGGCGGATTGAAAAAAAAAAAGTTTTTAGTGCATGCCTACTAGTACTACTTATGAGTAACCCCCTGCAAAACTTCAGCCTTCTAGGTAAAGCGGTTTGGGCTGGGTGTTTATTATCAGTCAATCTGTTAGTCAGGACTTTTGACTTATATATAGACATATATATATCATGTAGGTTATGAGATATGACGTCAATGACCCTGGTTTTACCCCGTTTATCTTTTGCTGTAGGCCTATCTTAAGACTTAGATATATGTTATGCAATTTAGGAACATATATATAATAGAGTTGAAGGAATATTCAGGGGTGAAATGAGTCAATTCATGCTGACCTTTTTTGTGCAATAGAGTTTTTTATCTCAGAAGGCCCTAATGGGATGTTGTCCTTAGAGCAAAAAAGGTACCAATTATCAAAAATGGATTGGGTACTGGCCCACCCATGAGGTTCTGAATAGGATGAGGCTTATGTCATAACTGACATGACATTATTTAGTTCAATATCCATTATGGAATATTATAAAGCACATTAAAGGGACTGCAAAGAAGGCATCGGCGGGTGGGTAAAAATTATTTGAAATACTCACAGACATCACGTGATGCCAAGATACAAAGACTCCTCATGGAGTGGGACTAGTTAACATCTAGTCCTTGTTTTTCGCGAGATTGCAGCGCCAATCCCATGAAGTGGTAGTTTTCGAAATAAAACGAACTAAGCTTCTTTGAACCACGCCTCTCCTTGGTCACGTGCCTCTGACGTATTTCAAATAATTTTTACCCACCCTCCGATGCCTTCTTTACAGTCCCTTTAATAAAAACCACAATAGTTTGAAATAACTAATTTAATTTTATTCAAAATATAAGAAAAAGATCACAATTAAAATGAACAAAAATTAAGAAAATTAATTAATTAATTTGCAGTTTGCTTTGTAAGAGTTGGAAGACTGGTGGTGGCTGTTGTTGTTGTAGTAACCATTGATATGTCATCGGTACTAAAATCACCAATTTCTGATTGGGGAACTTCTGGTAGTTTAGAACCTGAAAAAAAAATATAATTTCATTAATTAAATATTTATCTTAAATAAATTAATTAATTAATTATAACTCCGGGTAAAATTATCCATACCATCAAAAGACTTTTCTTTTATTTCTTTTGACTTTTCTTCTAAATTTTCCAGTTCCTCTAGCATTTCTAATTCATATTCCAAATCAGCATCATCCATATTTGAATTGAAACCTATTCCACGACCCATGACCTCAGCTATTTCATTTTGTTCTTCAAAAGCCTAAAAATAATAAAAATTATTAGCATAAATAATTAAATATTAATATTATTAAGAGACATACATCTTCAATTTCATTCAAAGTTTCATCTATTTTATCAACACTCATTCCTCCAGAAGCGGCTGCTTTATGAGCTTGAACTCCGGCTTTTAGAGCTTGCATGACACCTTGATTGGTGACAGAGTTTTCTAATTGTTGTAACATTCCTTCAATGTTTTCCGCAGCTTTGATTTTTTGTTGCAAACTTTTTTCTATTCTTTGTTTCTTGGCCAAGAGCCCCTTTGCTTTGGATTTCTTGCCCTCTTTCAATAGAACACCAGCTTCTTTACGCAAACTTAAAAATTTAAACCAAATTTTAATTAAATCTTAAACTAAAATGAATTTAATTATTCACTTTTCCATTTCTTCTTCATGGATATCAATCTCTTCCATCACTTGTTCCAAAGCATTTTGTAATCTATTAATTAAATAATATATTAATTAATTATAATTACTTTTAATTTAAACTAGTTATAAGTTAATTAAAACATACTTTACAACTCCTAAATCCACTTTAGTCACTGGGGGTTGGGATTTATCGGTGTTTATACTTTTAATTCCCAAAAGTTTGACATACTGACGGTGGGGGGGGGGGAGGAATAAGGCTTAATTAACCTAGTCAATTAAACTAAAATTAAATTATAATTAATTACATTTTGTCCAGCTTCATAAAATAAGGCGACCTTCCCTTGAGAGTTAAGGTGTGATAGAATAAGTTTAAAGACATCAAAATCGGGGCATAGGTCCAAACATTTGTTATGAAAAGACCTAACTTCTTGCACAACACCCATTGAGCCAGAATTGGCGATATTTACAAATTTTTCTAGTATTAATGTTGCCACTTCCTAATTGTAATAAATTTTTTTATAATTATCTTTAATGAGTTTTAATTTGATATACCTTAAATGCATCTTCGTGGATATATTCCACAGGTGCAGGCTCACTTGCACCAAAAATAGATCTAGATACCATAGACCAACCCCAAGATACTGGTTTCTTAACAAATGTACTAATACCCCATGCTGTCCATGAACTTAGGGAAGACTCAAAATCTGTCCTTCTAATTAACATAGATTGCCTAGAATAATGGAATGGATTAAGTGATTTTTACCCTTTGTCACTTTTAAAGTTTAACGGAAGGAAGTATTACCTACCTTGACATTTCACCAATAACTAATTCTAAGCACTGAGGTTTTAAGTGATTTCTTTCAAATGCAATTTCAATATCTCTTTGCGTGAAACTAACTTTACGGTATTTTTTACAATAACTATTTATCACGCTGATCCACGTGTTCATTTTGTTCACCCATCCTTCGGGATTGACACTCTTATTACGAAATGCCATATATAAAGCATTCATGCGAGCTTCGTCATTTCTATCTTCAAAGAGCTCCATCGTATATGAACTTAAGTTTAATTTAAGCGAAGAACAATGTCGATAACGCGATTAAAATATTTGACAGTTACGGTAGTTCAAGGTGAACTAACTTTTAGTTCATATTTTTCTTTTTAAAACGCTAAGCCTTTGCTAAAATGCGACTTAAGTTTACTAAAATATTACTGATTTAAAATTACTTATTAGCCGTTAAAAATGATCTAAAATAACTGACATCACTGGATTCAATACGCATTATATTTGAAATTTGAATTCATAACTGATAAGTAATGATAACTCTACACTTTTGACACCTAACTACGTATTGAATATTGCGTAAGCAGTAGACAGAAACTATGGGGTCCAGAAACTGCTGCCCTCTACCGATGTATAAATGAACCGGAGTGTCTATTTTGCCCCGAAAATCATGGGGCAAATAGTGTCGCGCTAATTAGCCCCGAAAACTGGGGCAAAATAGCAACGGCCTAAATGAACAATCAAAGAAAATTGGGCAAGGAATAAAAACTCTCTATTATAAATAAAATCTCATACAGATGAAAATGTCATGATTAATTTTCGTGAAAGAAGAAAGCATATAGGGTGTTTCCGAGAGAGTAAAAAGGGAGAAGAAATAGGGGGCGAAAACCGGTTTTCAGGGGATGTCAACATGGCGTCCTAACGTGGCCAGAGCGGGCAGCCGGCAAGGGGAGAGGAAAGGGGGTAGGTAACTTGACGTCACGCGCAAAGACCCTATTAGATAACCTAGACCGCCCCCTCCACCCTAAACTATAGCTCTCATCCGCATCTGTCCTTCATCGATCCTCGGGATTGGAAGAGGCTGGAGAATTTAGTTTATAGTTCATCTCACTGTCAGTCTTCCGTACTCCGAAAGGGATTTTGATGTAAAAATATCCCTAGACAAAACTTTCAATACTGTTGAATTTAATACTAGATACGAACTTGGAAAGTTATAGCTACAGGCTGGGAGAGATTACTGGAATCCCCGCTTTCGACTCAACGAAAATAAAAAGGAAAACAAGACGAATATTTCAAAGAAAGAAACACCCAAAGTTTTAGCTAAAACCAAATCCCACAATCCCGAAATAGCTACCTATAGCTTCCAAAAGAGATATTTTTGAGTCTAAATGCAATATATTGGGGATAAGGAAATTGTAAAATACAGTGACATAGAAAAAGCTAGCAGAAGAAAAAAAGAAGAAACGAGTTTTCTTTTGTTTTACAAATACCCTTCTGTTTTCTGCGTCTGATTCATTTTTTTTCGAAGTAGCTAAGAATCTACTGAAGATATGAAATTACCTTGCAATTACAGTAACTTTGAATTACGGGTAAATTACCGATGCAAATGTTGGGTAAAATGAAATAATCGTTGTGGCGGCAATTTATAGCTATGTCTTCTTTTTTTCACGCGTTTATAGTCAATTAAAACACCTCTGAGCACCAAAATTGGGAAAACTGTTTGGTAATATGCAACGGTATTTTACCATTGTAGAATAACGGTATGATATATATATAGGTTATTTAGGGCTGTAAGTTACGGACTGTAAATTACCGACTCACATCTAATTGTACTAATTGTAACATTTTCAGTAATTTTTAACAGTAGGAAGACCGAGGAGGTCACTTTACTAAAAGATAAGAGAGAGAGAGTTACGTCTGGCCCTGGCTTATACCGGGCTTACCTTAAACCATAAGAAGTAGAAATATTACCCCGCGGGAAAACAAATATTTTTGGAAATCATTTTATTTATTTACGCCCGGGAGTCAGTATGAATTACTATACTTTACAATTGAGTAATGGCAGGCCCTAGACCTTCTTTGCTTTAGACTTTACAAGAAGATAGCGTGGAGTGCCAATACGCTATCGCGAAGGGTATAAACAGAGTTAGAGATAGATTACTAAGTAATGATAGAATTAAAAGGAGGCTCAGGCTGGTCAGATATATTTATATTATTCGGACGACTAGACAGCGGTCAAAGCCGCGCTGATTGGTTACCCGCAGAAAGAGAGTGAGTCATACCCCGTTGGCCACTGTCCAATCCAATAGAAATGAGCGGCCAGGCGAGAATGAGGCGATTATTTACGCTAGGAACAATAATCCCTTAGAAAATAGCCGCGATATTTTTGCTTCAAAGATTTGAGAACGGGGTGGTGCTGTTATGGCTGATATTTCTGTACAGGGTGAATTCAAGACAAGGTTACAATTTTCCTTCTGAAATGTGTCTTAAAACTTCAATGCCGATGAGTTTAAACACCCTGTGTATGCTAGAGATTTATCCTATCATGTATGTAACGCACCAGGAATACATACAACTACTAGGAATCATTGTGTAGTAGCCATTTTCTCACCCTACCTATTAGGCGGATTTTGTGGGAAGAGCTAGACTTATCATTATGTATTATCTCCTTTCTGGTTTGACGAATTTTTCCTGGCGAATAATATATCTCCGTTGATCCTTGCACCTTGCCGCGTACTCCTGACCCCATGTGTACCATCAAATAAAATTGCAGTTAGAAAGACGTTAGAATTGTGAGTCATGACGGATAGCAAGTTCTCACGCCCGGCCAACAAAACCCGCGTAGAAATTAGCATGGGAGATATATGGGAGTACAATGATTCCCAATTGCCGTTTTTATTCCGGGCTACATTATTTCGTATACGATAACGGGACGAAGGCCTAAATCCTTCCCATTTACCCCAGACACTAAAACCCCAACCACCTCTTACCTCTATCATAGAATATCTTTTCGTTTGGTCCCTTAATCCGTCTTAAGATTAACGCTCGAATAGTTTGAAGAATTCTTGCCGAGTGGAGAAAGTTCGATGGCGGCTTCTATAGTATTAGTGTCATAATAACAATTAGTGCGACTCTACCTTAAGGTAAAGAACATTTTGCTTAATTACTCGGCCCTGTTTGTCGAAAGCCCACGTTTTTTGTACGGTTGGATGGCGGCAAATAGGACTATAACTTATACTCAAAAGGACATACCCGTATCTCTAGTAGAAACAGAGTGACGAGCCTGCAAAGTATAGTCTAAAGCATTTCCTGTTTAGGGGTTTGTTTCTTTACGTTTTGCTTAAGTACTTGGCCCCTGTTTGTCGTAGCCCAAAGTTTTTAGTATGGTTAGATGGGGGACAAATTGCACTATAACTTTCTCAAAGGACATCCCCGTATCTCAACTAGTACCAGAGTTACGAGCCTCCAAAATTGGGTCAAATGCTTTTCCTATGGAGGGGTTGTTTGTTTACGTTTTGCTTAAGTACTCGGCCCCTGTTTGTCGTAGCCCAAAGTTTTTAGTATGGCTAGATGGGGTGCAAATTGGACTATAACATACTCAAAGGACATCCCCGTATCTCTGGTAGAACCAGAGCTACGAGCCTGCAAATTATAGTCTAAAGCATTTCCTATGGAGGGGTTTGTTTTTTTACGTTTTGCTTAAGTACTTGGCCCCTGTTTGTCGTAGCCCAAAGTTTTTAGTATGGTTAGATGGGGGACAACTTGGACTATAACATGCTCAAAGGACATCCCCGTATCTCTAGTAGACACAGAGTTACGAGCCTGCAAAGTATAGTCTAATGCATTTCCTATGGAGCGGTTTGTTTGTTTACGTTTTGCTTAATTACTCGGCCCCTGTTTTTCGTAGCCCAAAGTTTTTAGTATGGTTAGATGGGGGACAAATTGCACTATAACTTTCTCAAAGGACATCCCCGTATCTCTACTAGAACCAGAGTTACGAGCCTCCAAAATTGGGTCAAATGCTTTTCCTATGGAGGGGTTGTTTGTTTACGTTTTGCTTAATTACTTGGCCCCTGTTTGTCGTACCCCAAAGTTTTTAGTATGGTTAGATGGGGGACAAATTGCACTATAACTTTCTGAAAGGACATCCCCGTATCTCTACTAGAACCAGAGTTACGAGCCTCCAAAATTGGGTCAAACGCTTTTCCTATGGAGGGGTTGTTTGTTTACGTTTTGCTTAATTACTTGGCCCATGTTTGTCGTAGCCCTACGTTTTTAGTATGGTTAGATGGGGGACAAATTGCACTATAACATACTCAAAGGACATACCCGTATCTCTAGTAGAAACAGAGTGACGAGCCTGCAAAGTATAGTCTAAAGCATTTCCTGTTTAGGGGTTTGTTTCTTTACGTTTTGCTTAAGTACTTGGCCCCTGTTTGTCGTAGCCCAAAGTTTTTAGTATGGTTAGATGGGGGACAAATTGCACTATAACTTTCTCAAAGGACATCCCCGTATCTCAACTAGTACCAGAGTTACGAGCCTCCAAAATTGGGTCAAATGCTTTTCCTATGGAGGGGTTGTTTGTTTACGTTTTGCTTAAGTACTCGGCCCCTGTTTGTCGTAGCCCAAAGTTTTTAGTATGGCTAGATGGGGTGCAAATTGGACTATAACATACTCAAAGGACATCCCCGTATCTCTGGTAGAACCAGAGCTACGAGCCTGCAAATTATAGTCTAAAGCATTTCCTATGGAGGGGTTTGTTTTTTTACGTTTTGCTTAAGTACTTGGCCCCTGTTTGTCGTAGCCCAAAGTTTTTAGTATGGTTAGATGGGGGACAACTTGGACTATAACATGCTCAAAGGACATCCCCGTATCTCTAGTAGACACAGAGTTACGAGCCTGCAAAGTATAGTCTAATGCATTTCCTATGGAGCGGTTTGTTTGTTTACGTTTTGCTTAATTACTCGGCCCCTGTTTTTCGTAGCCCAAAGTTTTTAGTATGGTTAGATGGGGGACAAATTGCACTATAACTTTCTCAAAGGACATCCCCGTATCTCTACTAGAACCAGAGTTACGAGCCTCCAAAATTGGGTCAAATGCTTTTCCTATGGAGGGGTTGTTTGTTTACGTTTTGCTTAATTACTTGGCCCCTGTTTGTCGTACCCCAAAGTTTTTAGTATGGTTAGATGGGGGACAAATTGCACTATAACTTTCTGAAAGGACATCCCCGTATCTCTACTAGAACCAGAGTTACGAGCCTCCAAAATTGGGTCAAACGCTTTTCCTATGGAGGGGTTGTTTGTTTACGTTTTGCTTAATTACTTGGCCCATGTTTGTCGTAGCCCTACGTTTTTAGTATGGTTAGATGGGGGACAAATTGCACTATAACATACTCAAAGGACATCCCCGTATCTCTACTAGAACCAGAGTTACGAGAATCCAAAGTTGGGTCTAATGCTATTCCTAAGGAAGGAGTTGTTTGTTTACATTTTCCTTAATTACTCGACGCTGTATTCTCGGTCACCCTTAATAACATATCTGTAGTGTAGTGGTTAACACATTCACCTCTCTCCCGGAAGGCCACAGGTTCGAAACCGCGTAGTTTTTTTTTTTGCTTTTGCTTTTGATATGTAAAGACCTCTATAGTAATCCGAACATTTATGTCAAGGTCACATTATTTACATCCCCTTATCTCTGGTAGAACCACAGTTACGAGCCTGCAAAGTATAGTCTAATGCATTTCCTATGGAGCGGTTTGTTTGTTTACGTTTTGCTTAATTACTCGGCCCCTGTTTTTCGTAGCCCAAAGTTTTTAGTATGGTTAGATGGGGGACAAATTGCACTATAACTTTCTCAAAGGACATCCCCGTGTCCCTACTAAAACCAGAGTTACGAGCCTCCAAAATTGGGTCAAATGCTTTTCCTATGGAGGGGTTGTTTGTTTACGTTTTGCTTAATTACTTGGCCCCTGTTTGTCGTAGCCCAAAGTTTTTAGTATGGTTAGATGGGGGACAAATTGCACTATAACTTTCTCAAAGGACATCCCCGTATCTCTACTAGAACCAGAGTTACGAGCCTCCAAAATTGGGTCAAACGCTTTTCCTATTTAGGGGTTGTTTGTTTACGTTTTGCTTAATTACTTGGCCCATGTTTGTCGTAGCCCTACGTTTTTAGTATGGTTAGATGGGGGACAAATTGCACTATAACATACTCAAAGGACATCCCCGTATCTCTACTAGAACCAGAGTTACGAGAATCCAAAGTTGGGTCTAATGCTATTCCTAAGGAAGGAGTTGTTTGTTTACATTTTCCTTAATTACTCAGCCTGTATTCTCGGTCGCCCATAATAACATATCTGTAGTGTAGTGGTTAACACTTCCGCCTCTCTCCCGGAAGGCCACAGGTTCGTAACCGTGAAGTTTTTTTTCGCTTGGGATATGTAAAGACCTTTATAATTATCCGAACATTTGTGTTAAGGTCACATTATTTACATCCCCGTATCTCTGGTAGAACCAGAGTTCCGAGCCTCCAAAATTTGGTTTAATGCATTTCCTATGGAGGGGTTTGTTTCTTTACGTTTTTCTTAAGTACTCGGCCCCTGTTTGTCGTAGCCCAAAGTTTTTAGTATGGTTAGGTGGGGGACAAATTGGGCTATAACAAACTCAAAGGACATCCCCGTATCTCTAGTAGAAAAAGAGTTACGAGCCTGCAAAGTTTATTTTCAAAAATCAAAAGTAACCTCCTCACAATAAGTGAGACAAAAAATAAGTTGACGACGATATTGAGGTAGCCTCAAGTTTAAAGTATCCTTGTATGGGGAGCAAAGAATACTATAACATATCCAAACTAGATCCCTGTATCTCTAATAGAACGAGAGTTATGAGCCTACAAAGTTCAGTGTTAAAATCATAAGTAATATAATAACAATAAGTGAGACGATACCATACGTTGACGAACATTTTGCTTAATATCTCGGCCCCTGTTTGTCGTAGCCCTATGTTCTTAGTATGGTTGGATGGGGTACAAATTGGACTATAACATACTCAAAGGACATCCCCCTATGTCTAGTAGAACCAGAGTTACGAGCCTCTAAAGTTGGGTGTGACGCTATTTCTATGGCATGTTTTTGAACATTTCCCTTAATTACTCGGTCCCTGTTTGACGCAACCCCTAACCTTTGGTATAGTAGGATGGGGGACAAATTGGACCATAAAATACTCAAAGGACATCCCCCTATGTCTAGTAGAACCAAATTTACGAGCCTCTAAAGTTGGGTGTGACGCTATTTCTATGGCATGTTTTTGAATATTTCGCTTAATTTCTCGGCCCCTGTTTGACGCAACCCCAAACCTTTGGTATGGTAGGATGGGGGACAATTTGGACTATAACTATCTCAAAGGACATCCCCGCATCTCTACTAGAACCAGAGTTACGAGCCTCCAAAATTGGGTCAAATGCTTTTCCTATGGAGGGGTTGTTTGTTTACATTTTGCTTAATTACTTGGCCCCTGTTTGTCGTAGCCCAAAGTTTTTAGTATGGTTAGATGGGGGACAAATTGCACTATAACTTTCTCAAAGGACATCCCCGTATCTCTACTAGAACCAGAGTTACGAGCCTTCAAAATTGGGTCAAACGCTTTTCCTATGGAGGGGTTGTTTGTTTACGTTTTGCTTAATTACTTGGCCTATGTTTGTCGTAGCCCTACGTTTTTAGTATGGTTAGATGGGGGACAAATTGCACTATAACATACTCAAAGGGCATCCCCGTATCTCTACTAGAACCAGAGTTAAGAGAATCCAAAGTTGGGTCTAATGCTATTCCTAAGGAAGGAGTTGTTTGTTTACATTTTCCTTAATTACTCGCCCCTGTATTCTCGGTCACCCATAATAACATATCTGTAGTGTAGTGGTTAACACATCCGCCTCTTTCCCGGAAGGCCACAGGTTTGAAACCGCGAATTTTTTTTTTTTGCTTTTGATATGTAAAGACCTCTATAGTAATCCGAACATTTGTGTCAAGGTCACATTATTTACATCCCTTATCTCTGGTAGAACCAGAGTTACGAGCCTGCAAAGTATAGTCTAATGCATTTCCTATGGAGCGGTTTGTTTGTTTACGTTTTGCTTAATTACTTGGGCCCTGTTTGTCGTAGCCCAAAGTTTTTAGTATGGTTAGATGGGGGACAAATTGGACTATAACATACTCAAAGGACATCCCCGTATCTCTAGTAGACACCGAGTTACGAGCCTGCAAAGTATAGTCTAATGCATTTCCTATGGAGCGGTTTGTTTGTTCACGTTTTGCTTAAGTACTCGGCCCCTCGTTTGTCGTAGCCCAAAGTTTTTAGTATGCTTAGATGGGGGACAAATTGAACTATAACATACTCAAAGGTCATCCCCGTAACTCTAGTAGACACAGAGTTATGAGTCTGCAAAGTATAGTCCTATGCATTTCTTTGGAGGGGTTAGTTTGTTCACGTTTTGCTTAACTACTTGAACTTGTTTTTTTCGATCAAACACTATCACATATCTGTAGTGTAGTGGTTATCACATCCACCTCACTCCCGGAAGGCCACAGGTTCGATGCCGCGTATTTTTTTTTTTTTTTTCTTGCTTGGGATATGTAAAGACCTCTGTAGTAATCCGAACATTTGTGTCAAGGTCACATTATTTACATCCCCGTATCTCTGGTAGAACCACAGTTACGAGCCTGCAAAGTATAGTCTAAAGCATTTCCTATGGAGGGGTTTGTTTCTTTACGTTTTGCTTAAGTACTTGGCCCCTGTTTGTCGTAGCCCAAAGTGTTTAGTATGGTTAGATGGGGGACAAATTGCACTATAACTTTCTCAAAGGAAATCCCCGTATCTCTACTAGAACCAGAGTTACGAGCCTCCAAAATTGGGTCAAACGCTTTTCCTATGGAGGGGTTGTTTGTTTACGTTTTGCTTAATTACTTGGCCCATGTTTGTCGTAGCCCTACGTTTTTAGTATGGTTAGATGGGGGACAAATTGCACTATAACATACTCAAAGGACATCCCCGTATCTCTACTAGAACCAGAGTTACGAGAATCCAAAGTTGGGTCTAATGCTATTCCTAAGGAAGGAGTTGTTTGTTTACATTTTCCTTAATTACTCGCCCCTGTATTCTCGGTCACCCATAATAACATATCTGTAGTGTAGTGGTTAACACATCCGCCTCTCTCCCGGAAGGCCACAGGTTCGAAACCGCGAAGTTTTTTTTTTGCTTTTGATATGTAAAGACCTCTATAGTAATCCGAACATTTGTGTCAAGGTCACATTATTTACATCCCCTTATCTCTGGTAGAACCACAGTTACGAACCTGCAAAGTATAGTCTAATGCATTTCCTATGGAGCGGTTTGTTTGTTTACGTTTTGCTTAATTACTCGGCCCCTGTTTATCGTAGCCCAAAGTTTTTAGTATGGTTAGATGGGGGACAAATTGCACTATAACTTTCTCAAAGGACATCCCCGTATCTCTACTAGAACCAGAGTTACGAGCCTCCAAAATTGGGTCAAACGCTTTTCCTATGGAGGGGTTGTTTGTTTACGTTTTGCTTAATTACTTGGCCCATGTTTGTCGTAGCCCTACGTTTTTAGTATGGTTAGATGGGGGACAAATTGCACTATAACATACTCAAAGGACATCCCCGTATCTCTACTAGAACCAGAGTTACGAGAATCCAAAGTTGGGTCTAATGCTATTCCTAAGGAAGGAGTTGTTTGTTTACATTTTCCTTAATTACTCGACCCTGTATTCTCGGACACCCATAATAACATAAGGTAGTGTAGTGGTTAACACATCCGCCTCTCTTCCGGAAGGCCACAGGTTCGAAACCGCGAAGTTTTTTGTTTTTTTTTTTGCTTTTGATATGTAAAGACCTCTATAGTAATCCGAACATTTATGTCAAGGTCACATTATTTACATCCCCTTATCTCTGGTAGAACCACAGTTACGAGCCTGCAAAGTATAGTCTAATGCATTTCCTATGGAGCGGTTTGTTTGTTTACGTTTTGCTTAATTACTCGGCCCCTGTTTTTCGTAGCCCAAAGTTTTTAGTATGGTTAGATGGGGGACAAATTGCACTATAACTTTCTCAAAGGACATCCCCGTATCCCTACTAAAACCAGAGTTACGAGCCTCCAAAATTGGGTCAAATGCTTTTCCTATGGAGGGGTTGTTTGTTTACGTTTTGCTTAATTACTTGGCCCCTGTTTTTCGTAAACCAAAGTTTTTAGTATGGTTAGATGGGGGACAAATTGCACTATAACTTTCTGAAAGGACATCCCCGTATCTCTACTAGAACCAGAGTTACGAGCCTCCAAAATTGGGTCAAACGCTTTTCCTATGGAGGGGTTGTTTGTTTACGTTTTGCTTAATTACTTGGCCCATGTTTGTCGTAGCCCTACGTTTTTAGTATGGTTAGATGGGGGACAAATTGCACTATAACATACTCAAAGGACATCCCCGTATCTCTACTAGAACCAGAGTTACGAGAATCCAAAGTTGGGTCTAATGCTATTCCTAAGGAAGGAGCTGTTTGTTTATATTTTCCTTAATTACTCGGACTGTAATTCTCGGTCACCCATAATAACATATCTGTAGTGTAGTGGTTAACACATCCGCCTCTCTCCCGGAAGGCCACAGGTTCGAAACCGCGAAGTTTTTTTTTTTTTTTTTGCTTTTGATATGTAAAGACCTCTATAGTAATCCGAACATTTGTGTCAAGGTCACATTATTTACATCCCCTTATCTCTGGTAGAACCACAGTTACGAACCTGCAAAGTATAGTCTAATGCATTTCCTATGGAGCGGTTTGTTTGTTTACGTTTTGCTTAATTACTCGGCCCCTGTTTATCGTAGCCCAAAGTTTTTAGTATGGTTAGATGGGGGACAAATTGCACTATAACTTTCTCAAAGGACATCCCCGTATCTCTACTAGAACCAGAGTTACGAGCCTCCAAAATTGGGTCAAACGCTTTTCCTATGGAGGGGTTGTTTGTTTACGTTTTGCTTAATTACTTGGCCCATGTTTGTCGTAGCCCTACGTTTTTAGTATGGTTAGATGGGGGACAAATTGCACTATAACATACTCAAAGGACATCCCCGTATCTCTACTAGAACCAGAGTTACGAGAATCCAAAGTTGGGTCTAATGCTATTCCTAAGGAAGGAGTTGTTTGTTTACATTTTCCTTAATTACTCGACCCTGTATTCTCGGACACCCATAATAACATATCTGTAGTGTAGTGGTTAACACATCCGCCTCTCTTCCGGAAGGCCACAGGTTCGAAACCGCGAAGTTTTTTTGTTTTTTTTTTTTGCTTTTGATATGTAAAGACCTCTATAGTAATCCGAACATTTATGTCAAGGTCACATTATTTACATCCCCTTATCTCTGGTAGAACCACAGTTACGAGCCTGCAAAGTATAGTCTAATGCATTTCCTATGGAGCGGTTTGTTTGTTTACGTTTTGCTTAATTACTCGGCCCCTGTTTTTCGTAGCCCAAAGTTTTTAGTATGGTTAGATGGGGGACAAATTGCACTATAACTTTCTCAAAGGACATCCCCGTGTCCCTACTAAAACCAGAGTTACGAGCCTCCAAAATTGGGTCAAATGCTTTTCCTATGGAGGGGTTGTTTGTTTACGTTTTGCTTAATTACTTGGCCCCTGTTTGTCGTAGCCCAAAGTTTTTAGTATGGTTAGATGGGGGACAAATTGCACTATAACATACTCAAAGGACATCCCCGTATCTCTAATAGAACCAGAGTTACGAGAATCCAAAGTTGGGTCTAATGATATTCCTAAGGAAGGAGTTGTTTGTTTACATTTTCCTTAATTACTCGACCCTGTATTCTCGGTCACCCATAATAACATATCTGTAGTGTAGTGGTTAACACATCCGCCTCTCTTCCGGAAGGCCACAGGTTCGAAACCGCGAAGTTTTTTTGTTTTTTTTTGCTTTTGATATGTAAAGACCTCTATAGTAATCCGAACATTTATGTCAAGGTCACATTATTTACATCCCCTTTTCTCTGGTAGAACCACAGTTACGAGCCTGCAAAGTATAGTCTAATGCATTTCCTATGGAGCGGTTTGTTTGTTTACGTTTTGCTTAATTACTCGGCCCCTGTTTTTCGTAGCCCAAAGTTTTTAGTATGGTTAGATGGGGGACAAATTGCACTATAACTTTCTCAAAGGACATCCCCGTATCCCTACTAAAACCAGAGTTTCGAGCCTCCAAAATTGGGTCAAATGCTTTTCCTATGGAGGGGTTGTTTGTTTACGTTTTGCTTAATTACTTGGCCCCTGTTTGTCGTAGCCCAAAGTTTTTAGTATGGTTAGATGGGGGACGAATTGCACTATAACTCTCTGAAAGGACATCCCCGTATCTCTACTAGAACCAGAGTTACGAGCCTCCAAAATTGGGTCAAACGCTTTTCCTATTTAGGGGTTGTTTGTTTACGTTTTGCTTAATTACTTGGCCCATGTTTGTCGTAGCCCTACGTTTTTAGTATGGTTAGATGGGGGACAAATTGCACTATAACATACTCAAAGGACATCCCCGTATCTCTACTAGAACCAGAGTTACGAGAATCCAAAGTTGGGTCTAATGCTATTGCTAAGGAAGGAGTTGTTTGTTTACATTTTCCTTAATTACTCGACCCTGTATTCTCGGTCACCCATAATAACATGTCTGTAGTGTAGTGGTTAACACATCCGCCTCTCTCCCGGAAGGCCACAGGTTCGAAACCGCGAAGTTTTTTTTTTTTTTTTTTTTTGCTTTTGATATGTAAGTACCTCTATAGTAATCCGAACATTTATGTCAATGCCACATTATTTACATCCCCTTATCTCTGGTAGAACCACAGTTACGAGCCTGCAAAGTATAGTCTAATGCATTTCCTATGGAGCGGTTTGTTTGTTTACGTTTTGCTTAATTACTCGGCCCCTGTTTTTCGTAGCCCAAAGTTTTTAGTATGGTTAGATGGGGGACAAATTGCACTATAACTTTCTCAAAGGACATCCCCGTATCCCTACTAAAACCAGAGTTACGAGCCTCCAAAATTGGGTCAAATGCTTTTCCTATGGAGGGGTTGTTTGTTTACGTTTTGCTTAATTACTTGGCCCATGTTTGTCGTAGCCCTACGTTTTTAGTATGGTTAGATGGGGGACAAATTGCACTATAACATACTCAAAGGACATCCCCGTATCTCTACTAGAACCAGAGTTACGAGAATCCAAAGTTGGGTCTAATGCTATTCCTAAGGAAGGAGCTGTTTGTTTACATTTTCCTTAATTACTCGGCCTGTAATTCTCGGTCACCCATAATAACATATCTGTAGTGTAGTGGTTAACACATCCGCCTCTCTCCCGGAAGGGCACAGGTTCGAAACCGCGAAGTTTTTTTTTTTTTTTGCTTTTGATATGTAAAGACCTCTATAGTAATCCGAACATTTGTGTCAAGGTCACATTATTTACATCCCCTTATCTCTGGTAGAACCACAGTTACGAACCTGCAAAGTATAGTCTAATGCATTTCCTATGGAGCTGTTTGTTTGTTTAGTTTTGCTTAATTACTCGGCCCCTGTTTATCGTAGCCCAAAGTTTTTAGTATGGTTAGATGGGGGACATATTGCACTATAACTTTCTCAAAGGACATCCCCGTATCTCTACTAGAACCAGAGTTACGAGCCTCCAAAATTGGGTCAAACGCTTTTCCTATGGAGGGGTTGTTTGTTTACGTTTTGCTTAATTACTTGGCCCATGTTTGTCGTAGACCTACGTTTTTAGTATGGTTAGATGGGGGACAAATTGCACTATAACTTTCTGAAAGGACATCCCCGTATCTCTACTAGAACCAGAGTTACGAGCCTCCAAAATGGGGTCAAACGCTTTTCCTATGGAGGGGTTGTTTGTTTACGTTTTGCTTAATTACTTGGCCCATGTTTGTCGTAGCCCTACGTTTTTAGTATGGTTAGATGGGGGACAAATTGCACTATAACATACTCAAAGGACATCGCCGTATCTCTACTAGAACCAGAGTTACGAGAATCCAAAGTTGGGTCTAATGCTATTCCTAAGGAAGGAGTTGTTTGTTTACATTTTCCTTAATTACTCGACCCTGTATTCTCGGTCACCCATAATAACATGTCTGTAGTGTAGTGGTTAACACATCCGCCTCTCTCCCGGAAGGCCACAGGTTCGAAACCGCGAAGTTTTTTTTTTTTTTTTTTTTTTGCTTTTGATATGTAAAGACCTCTATAGTAATCCGAACATTTATGTCAATGCCACATTATTTACATCCCCTTATCTCTGGTAGAACCACAGTTACGAGCCTGCAAAGTATAGTCTAATGCATTTCCTATGGAGCGGTTTGTTTGTTTACGTTTTGCTTAATTACTCGGCCCCTGTTTTTCGTAGCCCAAAGTTTTTAGTATGGTTAGATGGGGGACAAATTGCACTATAACTTTCTCAAAGGACATCCCCGTATCCCTACTAAAACCAGAGTTACGAGCCTCCAAAATTGGGTCAAATGCTTTTCCTATGGAGGGGTTGTTTGTTTACGTTTTGCTTAATTACTTGGCCCATGTTTGTCGTAGCCCTACGTTTTTAGTATGGTTAGATGGGGGACAAATTGCACTATAACATACTCAAAGGACATCCCCGTATCTCTACTAGAACCAGAGTTACGAGAATCCAAAGTTGGGTCTAATGCTATTCCTAAGGAAGGAGCTGTTTGTTTACATTTTCCTTAATTACTCGGCCTGTAATTCTCGGTCACCCATAGTAACATATCTGTAGTGTAGTGGTTAACACATCCGCCTCTCTCCCGGAAGGGCACAGGTTCGAAACCGCGAAGTTTTTTTTTTTTTTTGCTTTTGATATGTAAAGACCTCTATAGTAATCCGAACATTTGTGTCAAGGTCACATTATTTACATCCCCTTATCTCTGGTAGAACCACAGTTACGAACCTGCAAAGTATAGTCTAATGCATTTCCTATGGAGCGGTTTGTTTGTTTAGTTTTGCTTAATTACTCGGCCCCTGTTTATCGTAGCCCAAAGTTTTTAGTATGGTTAGATGGGGGACATATTGCACTATAACTTTCTCAAAGGACATCCCCGTATCTCTACTAGAACCAGAGTTACGAGCCTCCAAAATTGGGTCAAACGCTTTTCCTATGGAGGGGTTGTTTGTTTACGTTTTGCTTAATTACTTGGCCCATGTTTGTCGTAGACCTACGTTTTTAGTATGGTTAGATGGGGGACAAATTGCACTATAACTCTCTGAAAGGACATCCCCGTATCTCTACTAGAACCAGAGTTACGAGCCTCCAAAATTGGGTCAAACGCTTTTCCTATGGAGGGGTTGTTTGTTTACGTTTTGCTTAATTACTTGGCCCATGTTTGTCGTAGCCCTACGTTTTTAGTATGGTTAGATGGGGGACAAATTGCACTATAACATACTCAAAGGACATCGCCGTATCTCTACTAGAACCAGAGTTACGAGAATCCAAAGTTGGGTCTAATGCTATTCCTAAGGAAGGAGTTGTTTGTTTACATTTTCCTTAATTACTCGATCCTGTATTCTCGGTCACCCTTAATAACATATCTGTAGTGTAGTGGTTAACTCATCCGCCTCTCTCCCGGAAGGCCACAGGTTCGAAACCGCGAAGTTTTTTTTTTTTTTTTTTGGTTTTAATATGTAAAGACCTCTATAGTAATCCGAACATTTATGTCAATGTCACATTATTTACATCCCCTTATCTCTGGTAGAACCACAGTTACGAGCCTGCAAAGTATAGTCTAATGCATTTCCTATGGAGCGGTTTGTTTGTTTACGTTTTGCTTAATTACTCGGCCCCTGTTTTTCGTAGCCCAAAGTTTTTAGTATGGTTAGATGGGGGACAAATTGCACTATAACTTTCTCAAAGGACATCCCCGTATCCCTACTAAAACCAGAGTTACGAGCCTCCAAAATTGGGTCAAACGCTTTTCCTATGGAGGGGTTGTTTGTTTACGTTTTGCTTAATTACTTGGCCCATGTTTGTCGTAGCCCTACGTTTTTAGTATGGTTAGATGGGGACAAATTGCACTATAACTTTCTGAAAGGACATCCCCGTATCTCTACTAGAACCAGAGTTACGAGCCTCCAAAATTGGGTCAAACGCTTTTCCTATGGAGGGGTTGTTTGTTTACGTTTTGCTTAATTACTTGGCCCATGTTTGTCGTAGCCCTACGTTTTTAGTATGGTTAGATGGGGGACAAATTGCACTATAACATACTCAAAGGACATCCCCGTATCTCTACTAGAACCAGAGTTACGAGAATCCAAAGTTGGGTCTAATGCTATTCCATAGGAAGGAGTTGTTTGTTTACATTTTCCTTAATTACTCAGCCTGTATTCTCGGTCGCCCATAATAACATATCTGTAGTGTAGTGGTTAACACTTCCGCCTCTCTCCCGGAAGGCCACAGGTTCGAAACCGTGAAGTTTTTTTTTTCGCTTGGGATATGTAAAGACCTTTATAATTATCCGAACATTTGTGTCAAGGTCACATTATTTACATCCCCGTATCTCTGGTAGAACCAGAGTTCCGAGCCTCCAAAATTTGGTTTAATGCATTTCCTATGGAGGGGTTTGTTTGTTTACGTTTTGCTTAATTACTCGGCCCCTGTTTTTCGTAGCCCAAAGTTTTTAATATGGTTAGATGCTGGACAAATTGCACTATAACTTTCTCAAAGGACATCCCCGTATCTCTACTAGAACCAGAGTTACGAGAATCCAAAGTTGGGTCTAATGCTATTCCTAAGGAAGGAGCTGTTTGTTTACATTTTCCTTAATTACTCGGCCCTGTATTCTCGGTCACCCATAATAACATATCTGTAGTGTAGTGGTTAACACATCCGCCTCTTTCCCGGAAGGCCACAGGTTCGAAACCGCGAAGTTTTTTTTTTTTTTTTGCTTTTGATATGTAAAGACCTCTATAGTAATCCGAACATTTGTGTCAGGGTCACATTATTTACATCCCCTTATCTCTGGTAGAACCACAGTTACGAACCTGCAAAGTATAGTCTAATGCATTTCCTATGGAGCGGTTTGTTTACGTTTTGCTTAATTACTCGGCCCCTGTTTATCGTAGCCCAAAGTTTTTAGTATGGTTAGATGGGGGACAAAATGCACTATAACTTTCTCAAAGGACATCTCCGTATCCCTACTAAAACCAGAGTTACGAGCCTCCAAAATTGGGTCAAATGCTTTTCCTATGGAGGGGTTGTTTGTTTACGTTTTGCTTAATTACTTGGCCCCTGTTTGTCGTAGCCCAAAGTTTTTAGTATGGTTATATGGAGGACAAATTGCACTATAACTTTCTCTAAGGACATCCCCGTATCTCTACTAGAACCAGAGTTACGAGCCTCCAAAATTGGGTCAAACGCTTTTCCTATGGAGGGGTTGTTTGTTTACGTTTTGCTTAATTACTTGGCCCATGTTTGTCGTAGCCCTACGTTTTTAGTATGGTTAGATGGGGGACAAATTGCACTATAACATACTCAAAGGACATCCCCGTATCTCTACTAGAACCAGAGTTACGAGAATCCAAAGTTGGGTCTAATGCTATTCCTAAGGAAGGAGTTGTTTGTTTACATTTTCCTTAATTACACGACCCTGTATTCTCGGTCACCCTTAATAACTTATCTGTAGTGTAGTGGTTAACACATCCGCCTATCTCCCGGAAGGCCACAGGTTCGAAACCGCGTAGTTTTTTTTTTTTTTATTGCTTTTGATATGTAAAGACCTCTATTGTAATCCGAACATTTATGTCAAGGTCACATTATTTACATCCTCTTATCTCTGGTAGAACCACAGTTACGAGCCTGCAAAGTATAGTCTAATGCATTTCCTATGGAGCGGTTTGTTTGTTTACGTTTTGCTTAATTACTCGGCCCCTCTTTTTCGTAGCCCAAAATTTTTAGTATGGTTAGATGGGGGACAAATTGCACTATAACTTTCTCAAAGGACATCCCCGTATCCCTACTAAAACCAGAGTTACGAGCCTCCAAAATTGGGTCAAATGCTTTTCCTATGGAGGGGTTGTTTGTTTACGTTTTGCTTAATTACTTGGCCCCTGTTTGTCGTAGCTAAAAGTTTTTAGTATGGTTAGATGGGGGACAAATTGCACTATAACATACTCAAAGGACATCCCCGTATCTCTACTAGAACCAGAGTTACGAGCCTCCAAAATTGGGTCAAACGCTTTTCCTATGGAGGGGTTGTTTGTTTACGTTTTGCTTAATTACTTGGCCCATGTTTGTCGTAGCCCTACGTTTTTAGTATGGTTAGATGGGGGACAAATTGCACTATAACATACTCAAAGGACATCCCCGTATCTCTAGTAGAAAAAGAGTTACGAGCCTGCAAAGTTTATTTTCTTAAATCAAAAGTAACCTCCTCACAATAAGTGAGACAAAAAATAAGTTGACGACGATATTGAGGTAGCCTCAAGTTTAAAGTATCCTTGTATGGGGAGCAAAGAATACTATAACATATCCAAAGGAGATCCCTGTATCTCTAATAGAACGAGAGTTATGAGCCTACAAAGTTCAGTGTTAAAATCATAAGTAATATAATAACAATAAGTGAGACGATACCATACGTTGACGAACATTTTGCTTAATATCTCGGCCCCTGTTTGTCGTAGCCCTATGTTCTTAGTATGGTTGGATGGGGTACAAATTGGACTATAACATACTCAAAGGACATCCCCCTATGTCTAGTAGAACCAGAGTTACGAGCCTCTAAAGTTGGGTGTGACGCTATTTCTATGGCATGTTTTTGAACATTTCCCTTAATTACTCGGTCCCTGTTTGACGCAACCCCTAACCTTTGGTATAGTAGGATGGGGTACAAATTGGACCATAAAATACTCAAAGGACATCCCCCTATGTCTAGTAGAACCAAATTTACGAGCCTCTAAAGTTGGGTGTGACGCTATTTCTATGGCATGTTTTTGAATATTTCGCTTAATTTCTCGGCCCCTGTTTGACGCAACCCCAAACCTTTGGTATGGTAGGATGGGGGACAATTTGGGCTATAACTTTCTCAAAGGACATCCCCGTATCTCTACTAGAACCAGAGTTACGAGCCTCCAAAATTGGGTCAAATGCTTTTCCTATGGAGGGGTTGTTTGTTTACGTTTTGCCTAATTACTTGGCCCCTGTTTGTCGTAGCCCAAAGTTTTTAGTATGGTTAGATGGGGGACAAATTGCACTATAACTTTCTCAAAGGACATCCCCGTATCTCTACTAGAACCAGAGTTTTGAGCCTCCAAAATTGGGTCAAACGCTTTTCCTATGGAGGGGTTGTTTGTTTACGTTTTGCTTAATTACTTGGCCTATGTTTGTCGTAGCCCTACGTTTTTAGTATGGTTAGATGGGGGACAAATTGCACTATAACATACTCAAAGGACATCCCAGTATCTCTACTAGAACCAGAGTTACGAGAATCCAAAGTTGGGTCTAATGCTATTCCTAAGGAAGGAGTTGTTTGTTTACATTTTCCTTAATTACTCAGCCTGTATTCTCGGTCGCCCATAATAACATATCTGTAGTGTAGTGGTTAACACTTCCGCCTCTCTCCCGGAAGGCCACAGGTTCGAAACCGTGAAGTTTTTTTTTTCGCTTGGGATATGTAAAGACCTTTATAATTATCCGAACATTTGTGTCAAGGTCACATTATTTACATCCCCGTATCTCTGGTAGAACCAGAGTTCCGAGCCTCCAAAATTTGGTTTAATGCATTTCCTATGGAGGGGTTTGTTTCTTTACGTTTTTCTTAAGTACTCGGCCCCATTTTGTCGTAGCCCAAAGTTTTTAGTATGGTTAGGTGGGGGACAAATTGGGCTATAACAAACTCAAAGGACATCCCCGTATCTCTAGTAGAAAAAGAGTTTCGAGCCTGCAAAGTTTATTTTCTTAAATCAAAAGTAACCTCCTCACAATAAGTGAGACAAAAAATAAGTTGACGACGATATTGAGGTAGCCTCAAGTTTAAAGTATCCTTGTATGGGGAGCAAAGAATACTATAACATATCCAAAGGAGATCCCTGTATCTCTAATAGAACGAGAGTTATGAGCCTACAAAGTTCAGTGTTAAAATCATAAGTAATATAATAACAATAAGTGAGACGATACCATACGTTGACGAACATTTTGCTTAATATCTCAGCCCCTGTTTGTCGTAGCCCTATGGTCTTAGTATGGTTGGATGGGGTACAAATTGGACTATAACATACTCAAAGGACATCCCCCTATGTCTAGTAGAACCAGAGTTACGAGCCTCTAAAGTTGGGTGTGACGCTATTTCTATGGCATGTTTTTGAACATTTCCCTTAATTACTCGGTCCCTGTTTGACGCAACCCCTAACCTTTGGTATAGTAGGATGGGGTACAAATTGGACCATAAAATACTCAAAGGACATCCCCCTATGTCTAGTAGAACCAAATTTACGAGCCTCTAAAGTTGGGTGTGACGCTATTTCTATGGCATGTTTTTGAATATTTCGCTTAATTTCTCGGCCCCTGTTTGACGCAACCCCAAACCTTTGGTATGGTAGGATGGGGGACAATTTGGGCTATAACTTTCTCAAAGGACATCCCCGTATCTCTACTAGAACCAGAGTTACGAGCCTCCAAAATTGGGTCAAATGCTTTTCCTATGGAGGGGTTGTTTGTTTACGTTTTGCCTAATTACTTGGCCCCTGTTTGTCGTAGCCCAAAGTTTTTAGTATGGTTAGATGGGGGACAAATTGCACTATAACTTTCTCAAAGGACATCCCCGTATCTCTACTAGAACCAGAGTTTCGAGCCTCCAAAATTGGGTCAAACGCTTTTCCTATGGAGGGGTTGTTTGTTTACGTTTTGCTTAATTACTTGGCCTATGTTTGTCGTAGCCCTACGTTTTTAGTATGGTTAGATGGGGGACAAATTGCACTATAACATACTCAAAGGACATCCCAGTATCTCTACTAGAACCAGAGTTACGAGAATCCAAAGTTGGGTCTAATGCTATTCCTAAGGAAGGAGTTGTTTGTTTACATTTTCCTTAATTACTCAGCCTGTATTCTCGGTCGCCCATAATAACATATCTGTTGTGTAGTGGTTAACACTTCCGCCTCTCTCCCGGAAGGCCACAGGTTCGAAACCGTGAAGTTTTTTTTTTCGCTTGGGATATGTAAAGACCTTTATAATTATCCGAACATTTGTGTCAAGGTCACATTATTTACATCCCCGTATCTCTGGTAGAACCAGAGTTCCGAGCCTCCAAAATTTGGTTTAATGCATTTCCTATGGAGGGGTTTGTTTGTTTACGTTTTGCTTAATTACTCGGCCCCTGTTTTTCGTAGCCCAAAGTTTTTAATATGGTTAGATGCTGGACAAATTGCACTATAACTTTCTCAAAGGACATCCCCGTATCTCTACTAGAACCAGAGTTACGAGAATCCAAAGTTGGGTCTAATGCTATTCCTAAGGAAGGAGCTGTTTGTTTACATTTTCCTTAATTACTCGGCCCTGTATTCTCGGTCACCTATAATAACATATCTGTAGTGTAGTGGTTAACACATCCGCCTCTTTCCCGGAAGGCCACAGGTTCGAAACCGCGAAGTTTTTTTTTTTTTTGCTTTTGATATGTAAAGACCTCTATAGTAATCCGAACATTTGTGTCAGGGTCACATTATTTACATCCCCTTATCTCTGGTAGAACCACAGTTACGAACCTGCAAAGTATAGTCTAATGCATTTCCTATGGAGCGGTTTGTTTACGTTTTGCTTAATTACTCGGCCCCTGTTTATCGTAGCCCAAAGTTTTTAGTATGGTTAGATGGGGGACAAAATGCACTATAACTTTCTCAAAGGACATCTCCGTATCCCTACTAAAACCAGAGTTACGAGCCTCCAAAATTGGGTCAAATGCTTTTCCTATGGAGGGGTTGTTTGTTTACGTTTTGCTTAATTACTTGGCCCCTGTTTGTCGTAGCCCAAAGTTTTTAGTATGGTTATATGGAGGACAAATTGCACTATAACTTTCTCTAAGGACATCCCCGTATCTCTACTAGAACCAGAGTTACGAGCCTCCAAAATTGGGTCAAACGCTTTTCCTATGGAGGGGTTGTTTGTTTACGTTTTGCTTAATTACTTGGCCCATGTTTGTCGTAGCCCTACGTTTTTAGTATGGTTAGATGGGGGACAAATTGCACTATAACATACTCAAAGGACATCCCCGTATCTCTACTAGAACCAGAATTACGAGAATCCAAAGTTGGGTCTAATGCTATTCCTAAGGAAGGAGTTGTTTGTTTACATTTTCCTTAATTACTCGACCCTGTATTCTCGGTCACCCTTAATAACTTATCTGTAGTGTAGTGGTTAACACATCCGCCTATCTCCCGGAAGGCCACAGGTTCGAAACCGCGTAGTTTTTTTTTTTTTTTTTTTGCTTTTGATATGTAAAGACCTCTATTGTAATCCGAACATTTATGTCAAGGTCACATTATTTACATCCTCTTATCTCTGGTAGAACCACAGTTACGAGCCTGCAAAGTATAGTCTAATGCATTTCCTATGGAGCGGTTTGTTTGTTTACGTTTTGCTTAATTACTCGGCCCCTCTTTTTCGTAGCCCAAAATTTTTAGTATGGTTAGATGGGGGACAAATTGCACTATAACTTTCTCAAAGGACATCCCCGTATCCCTACTAAAACCAGAGTTACGAGCCTCCAAAATTGGGTCAAATGCTTTTCCTATGGAGGGGTTGTTTGTTTACGTTTTGCTTAATTACTTGGCCCCTGTTTGTCGTAGCTAAAAGTTTTTAGTATGGTTAGATGGGGGACAAATTGCACTATAACATACTCAAAGGACATCCCCGTATCTCTACTAGAACCAGAGTTACGAGCCTCCAAAATTGGGTCAAACGCTTTTCCTATGGAGGGGTTGTTTGTTTACGTTTTGCTTAATTACTTGGCCCATGTTTGTCGTAGCCCTACGTTTTTAGTATGGTTAGATGGGGGACAAATTGCACTATAACATACTCAAAGGACATCCCCGTATCTCTACTAGAACCAGAGTTACGAGAATCCAAAGTTCAGTGTTAAAATCATAAGTAATATAATAACAATAAGTGAGACGATACCATACGTTGACGAACATTTTGCTTAATATCTCGGCCCCTGTTTGTCGTAGCCCTATGTTCTTAGTATGGTTGGATGGGGTACAAATTGGACTATAACATACTCAAAGGACATCCCCCTATGTCTAGTAGAACCAGAGTTACGAGCCTCTAAAGTTGGGTGTGACGCTATTTCTATGGCATGTTTTTGAACATTTCCCTTAATTACTCGGTCCCTGTTTGACGCAACCCCTAACCTTTGGTATAGTAGGATGGGGTACAAATTGGACCATAAAATACTCAAAGGACATCCCCCTATGTCTAGTAGAACCAAATTTACGAGCCTCTAAAGTTGGGTGTGACGCTATTTCTATGGCATGTTTTTGAATATTTCGCTTAATTTCTCGGCCCCTGTTTGACGCAACCCCAAACCTTTGGTATGGTAGGATGGGGGACAATTTGGGCTATAACTTTCTCAAAGGACATCCCCGTATCTCTACTAGAACCAGAGTTACGAGCCTCCAAAATTGGGTCAAATGCTTTTCCTATGGAGGGGTTGTTTGTTTACGTTTTGCCTAATTACTTGGCCCCTGTTTGTCGTAGCCCAAAGTTTTTAGTATGGTTAGATGGGGGACAAATTGCACTATAACTTTCTCAAAGGACATCCCCGTATCTCTACTAGAACCAGAGTTTTGAGCCTCCAAAATTGGGTCAAACGCTTTTCCTATGGAGGGGTTGTTTGTTTACGTTTTGCTTAATTACTTGGCCTATGTTTGTCGTAGCCCTACGTTTTTAGTATGGTTAGATGGGGGACAAATTGCACTATAACATACTCAAAGGACATCCCAGTATCTCTACTAGAACCAGAGTTACGAGAATCCAAAGTTGGGTCTAATGCTATTCCTAAGGAAGGAGTTGTTTGTTTACATTTTCCTTAATTACTCAGCCTGTATTCTCGGTCGCCCATAATAACATATCTGTAGTGTAGTGGTTAACACTTCCGCCTCTCTCCCGGAAGGCCACAGGTTCGAAACCGTGAAGTTTTTTTTTTCGCTTGGGATATGTAAAGACCTTTATAATTATCCGAACATTTGTGTCAAGGTCACATTATTTACATCCCCGTATCTCTGGTAGAACCAGAGTTCCGAGCCTCCAAAATTTGGTTTAATGCATTTCCTATGGAGGGGTTTGTTTCTTTACGTTTTTCTTAAGTACTCGGCCCCATTTTGTCGTAGCCCAAAGTTTTTAGTATGGTTAGGTGGGGGACAAATTGGGCTATAACAAACTCAAAGGACATCCCCGTATCTCTAGTAGAAAAAGAGTTTCGAGCCTGCAAAGTTTATTTTCTTAAATCAAAAGTAACCTCCTCACAATAAGTGAGACAAAAAATAAGTTGACGACGATATTGAGGTAGCCTCAAGTTTAAAGTATCCTTGTATGGGGAGCAAAGAATACTATAACATATCCAAAGGAGATCCCTGTATCTCTAATAGAACGAGAGTTATGAGCCTACAAAGTTCAGTGTTAAAATCATAAGTAATATAATAACAATAAGTGAGACGATACCATACGTTGACGAACATTTTGCTTAATATCTCAGCCCCTGTTTGTCGTAGCCCTATGGTCTTAGTATGGTTGGATGGGGTACAAATTGGACTATAACATACTCAAAGGACATCCCCCTATGTCTAGTAGAACCAGAGTTACGAGCCTCTAAAGTTGGGTGTGACGCTATTTCTATGGCATGTTTTTGAACATTTCCCTTAATTACTCGGTCCCTGTTTGACGCAACCCCTAACCTTTGGTATAGTAGGATGGGGTACAAATTGGACCATAAAATACTCAAAGGACATCCCCCTATGTCTAGTAGAACCAAATTTACGAGCCTCTAAAGTTGGGTGTGACGCTATTTCTATGGCATGTTTTTGAATATTTCGCTTAATTTCTCGGCCCCTGTTTGACGCAACCCCAAACCTTTGGTATGGTAGGATGGGGGACAATTTGGGCTATAACTTTCTCAAAGGACATCCCCGTATCTCTACTAGAACCAGAGTTACGAGCCTCCAAAATTGGGTCAAATGCTTTTCCTATGGAGGGGTTGTTTGTTTACGTTTTGCCTAATTACTTGGCCCCTGTTTGTCGTAGCCCAAAGTTTTTAGTATGGTTAGATGGGGGACAAATTGCACTATAACTTTCTCAAAGGACATCCCCGTATCTCTACTAGAACCAGAGTTTCGAGCCTCCAAAATTGGGTCAAACGCTTTTCCTATGGAGGGGTTGTTTGTTTACGTTTTGCTTAATTACTTGGCCTATGTTTGTCGTAGCCCTACGTTTTTAGTATGGTTAGATGGGGGACAAATTGCACTATAACATACTCAAAGGACATCCCAGTATCTCTACTAGAACCAGAGTTACGAGAATCCAAAGTTGGGTCTAATGCTATTCCTAAGGAAGGAGTTGTTTGTTTACATTTTCCTTAATTACTCAGCCTGTATTCTCGGTCGCCCATAATAACATATCTGTTGTGTAGTGGTTAACACTTCCGCCTCTCTCCCGGAAGGCCACAGGTTCGAAACCGTGAAGTTTTTTTTTTCGCTTGGGATATGTAAAGACCTTTATAATTATCCGAACATTTGTGTCAAGGTCACATTATTTACATCCCCGTATCTCTGGTAGAACCAGAGTTCCGAGCCTCCAAAATTTGGTTTAATGCATTTCCTATGGAGGGGTTTGTTTGTTTACGTTTTGCTTAATTACTCGGCCCCTGTTTTTCGTAGCCCAAAGTTTTTAATATGGTTAGATGCTGGACAAATTGCACTATAACTTTCTCAAAGGACATCCCCGTATCTCTACTAGAACCAGAGTTACGAGAATCCAAAGTTGGGTCTAATGCTATTCCTAAGGAAGGAGCTGTTTGTTTACATTTTCCTTAATTACTCGGCCCTGTATTCTCGGTCACCTATAATAACATATCTGTAGTGTAGTGGTTAACACATCCGCCTCTTTCCCGGAAGGCCACAGGTTCGAAACCGCGAAGTTTTTTTTTTTTTTGCTTTTGATATGTAAAGACCTCTATAGTAATCCGAACATTTGTGTCAGGGTCACATTATTTACATCCCCTTATCTCTGGTAGAACCACAGTTACGAACCTGCAAAGTATAGTCTAATGCATTTCCTATGGAGCGGTTTGTTTACGTTTTGCTTAATTACTCGGCCCCTGTTTATCGTAGCCCAAAGTTTTTAGTATGGTTAGATGGGGGACAAAATGCACTATAACTTTCTCAAAGGACATCTCCGTATCCCTACTAAAACCAGAGTTACGAGCCTCCAAAATTGGGTCAAATGCTTTTCCTATGGAGGGGTTGTTTGTTTACGTTTTGCTTAATTACTTGGCCCCTGTTTGTCGTAGCCCAAAGTTTTTAGTATGGTTATATGGAGGACAAATTGCACTATAACTTTCTCTAAGGACATCCCCGTATCTCTACTAGAACCAGAGTTACGAGCCTCCAAAATTGGGTCAAACGCTTTTCCTATGGAGGGGTTGTTTGTTTACGTTTTGCTTAATTACTTGGCCCATGTTTGTCGTAGCCCTACGTTTTTAGTATGGTTAGATGGGGGACAAATTGCACTATAACATACTCAAAGGACATCCCCGTATCTCTACTAGAACCAGAATTACGAGAATCCAAAGTTGGGTCTAATGCTATTCCTAAGGAAGGAGTTGTTTGTTTACATTTTCCTTAATTACTCGACCCTGTATTCTCGGTCACCCTTAATAACTTATCTGTAGTGTAGTGGTTAACACATCCGCCTATCTCCCGGAAGGCCACAGGTTCGAAACCGCGTAGTTTTTTTTTTTTTTTTTTTGCTTTTGATATGTAAAGACCTCTATTGTAATCCGAACATTTATGTCAAGGTCACATTATTTACATCCTCTTATCTCTGGTAGAACCACAGTTACGAGCCTGCAAAGTATAGTCTAATGCATTTCCTATGGAGCGGTTTGTTTGTTTACGTTTTGCTTAATTACTCGGCCCCTCTTTTTCGTAGCCCAAAATTTTTAGTATGGTTAGATGGGGGACAAATTGCACTATAACTTTCTCAAAGGACATCCCCGTATCCCTACTAAAACCAGAGTTACGAGCCTCCAAAATTGGGTCAAATGCTTTTCCTATGGAGGGGTTGTTTGTTTACGTTTTGCTTAATTACTTGGCCCCTGTTTGTCGTAGCTAAAAGTTTTTAGTATGGTTAGATGGGGGACAAATTGCACTATAACATACTCAAAGGACATCCCCGTATCTCTACTAGAACCAGAGTTACGAGCCTCCAAAATTGGGTCAAACGCTTTTCCTATGGAGGGGTTGTTTGTTTACGTTTTGCTTAATTACTTGGCCCATGTTTGTCGTAGCCCTACGTTTTTAGTATGGTTAGATGGGGGACAAATTGCACTATAACATACTCAAAGGACATCCCCGTATCTCTACTAGAACCAGAGTTACGAGAATCCAAAGTTGGGTCTAATGCTATTCCTAAGGAAGGAGTTGTTTGTTTACATTTTCCTTAATTACTCAGCCTGTATTCTCGGTCGCCCATAATAACATATCTGTAGTGTAGTGGTTAACACTTCCGCCTCTCTCCCGGAAGGCCACAGGTTCGAAACCGCGAAGTTTTTTTTTTTTTTTGCTTTTGATATGTAAAGACCTCTATAGTAATCCGAACATTTGTGTCAAGGTCACATTATTTACATCCCCTTATCTCTGGTAGAACCACAGTTACGAGCCTGCAAAGTATAGTCTAATGCATTTCCTATGGAGCGGTTTGTTTGTTTACGTTTTGCTTAATTACTCGGCCCCTGTTTGTCGTCGCCCAAAGTTTTTAGTATGGTTATTCGACGAAATCACGGGAAAAATCTCAAAATCCGTCGAAATCCGTTGGATTATATCTAATTTTGAAATCAAACTAAACCCGAAGAAATCAAATGAAATCCATCGAAATGAAACGAAACCCGAAGAAATCAAATTGGATTTCGAAATCCCGTAGACTTTTTAAAATACGTCCGACCCCTCGGGTTATTTTCAACATACCTTTAACTCTGGTTCTATAAGAGATACAGGGAATGCATTTGTGTATGTTAAAGACGTATTTCTCCTCTTTTCCTGCGATACCAACTATTACGACACCTACAATTTGCAGTTTTTATAACTCCTATTTCTATCACAAATAATCAGTGTTTGTGTGATTAACAAAAATATATTTCTTTTAAATGCAAATCCCAAGCCCAAGGGTTTTTAATAGAAATCTTCTCAGGGTTTTACGTAAACCTCCTCCATGTAATAACTTCCAGAAAAAAAAATTGTAGCCATCGGAAAAAGGTGAGATGGGAAAGATGGAGTTGTCAGAAACGAATGTGAATAAAATTTACTTAAATTTATTCCAAGCCAAGATAATTCAAGTCAACTTTTCTAACCTTGGAAGAAACGATTTTTTATTAACTTTCGAAAAGTTCTTGTAAAAGAAAAAAGAAAATTACAAATTATTTCAATATTTAATATACTCAATCCGAAATTTAATCACAATCTCTATGGGGTTTAACTGTTTACAAGTAATATTTTTTTTCTTTGCGAGTTAAAGATCTTCCGAGCACTTGATACAACTTAACTTCATAGCAATAGTAAAGTCAGAAAAGGCGTAGTATCTCAATTCTCGTACTATGAAGTTAAGTTAATTAATTTGTTTAGGTAGTTTTTTTTTTAAATTTCATTAAAAGTTTCAATTCAAATCTCGCGCTCCATTTAGAAATTTCGGTTCTAAAATTAAGGTTTAGGCCTTGTGATTTAGCTTTTAAGCCTACTTTTGTCTCGCTTAACCTAATGTTAGGTTTTTCACGTTTAAATACCCGATGAATTATAATTTATTATAATTTTTTGGTAATTAACAGTTAGTTTACCGCATATCCAACGAATATTTAGCATAGTGCTTCATATTTTACGACCACTTTAACTGTAAGTTACGATTTAGTTAAATACTTTAAAACCAAGTTAATTTCCGAAGTTTGGCGCCAAATATTTGAAATTTAGTTTGGCAGATTTTGTGTAGATGGCGGTAGGGAATCTACATTTTTAGCTTCAGAATTCAGTTCTTTTAAAAATGGCGAGTGTCATAGTCAACATCGCGAGAGCGGCTCAACAAATCTTTTCAAGAGGAATTATTGACGAAACATTCGCGGATAATTTATCCAGATTAAAAGAGTTAATTAGTCAGGTAGGCCCTAAAGACCTCGATTTAGCTCAAGATGTGATACAGCGTCAAAGCCACGGTAGAAGGACTTACTACGGACGGTCAGCCCCCGTCACTTACGTCGGCGTTTTTGAGAACCGAGTATTTTCCATTGGAATATTTATTGTACATCCCGGATGTCGAATACCATTGCACGATCATCCTGGTATGCATGGCATAATTAAAGTGCTTCATGGTTGTCTCAAGATTAGAAGCTATACCCTCTTGGGTAATGAATGGCTAGTTAAAGCACCCAAAACTCTACGTAACGCTAGAGGAATTGTCGTTTGCAAGCTTCACAGCGAATTAACCCTTTCAACTGATGACCAACCTTGCATATTGGGACCCAGTGAAGGTAATCTACACGAAATTAGCAGCGTTGATGGTCCAGCGGCCTTCTTAGACATACTCGCACCACCATATATGGACGAAAGAGACTGTCATTATTACGAAAGAGTTACCGAAGCGGTTACGGACAAGTTATTGTTTTTTAAACACATTCCTGCTCCTAGTGAGTTTTGGTGCGATTCTGCTAAGTATACAGGGCCCAGTATTATGTTGAAGTGATTACCATCGAGAAGAAAACCATATTGGCATTCAATTTGTTCGAGTCACGTAGATTCTCTTTATAATAATGTGAAGATTGTTATTTATAAGATAAATTTAAGATTTTTATTAATACACAATTGTACCATATAGGATACATGATGTTTTGTTAAATTATTAACCTATTTAGGAGTATATGCTGAATTAACCTGAATTGTAATTACAAATTGTACATGAACAAATAAAACTTGATTAGTGCTTTTTGTACAATTACAATTAAATTTAGCTATAGGCATATTATTGAATGGAAATTAACCTTTGATGATATTTTGGAGGGGGTTTTTTTTTTCACCCAAAATAAATAAAATTAAACTTGGATGAAGAAAGATGAAGGGAATAAAAAAAAAACTAAGACATCAATCACTTCTCACGCTTCTTGCCCATGAAAGAGAAAGAGCTTTGAAAAAGTCTAGCCGCTGTTATACAGGGTTCATACAAACCTGGAAAAATCAGGGAAATAAATTGTTGACAAAAACCTCAGGGAAATTTAGAATTTTTAATAAAATTCAGGGAAATTTGCGTCAAACAGGGGCCGAATAATTAAGCAAAATGTTCGTGAACATATCCTCCATTGTACCTCTTGTCCTACTATAGATACAGGGATGTCCATTGAATATGTTATAGTCCCATTTTCCCCCCATCCAACGATACTAAAAACCTGGGTATCGAGTAAACAGGGGCCGAGCAATTGAGCAAAATATTCCCCCCAATAGGAATAGCCTCACACCCAACTTTGAAGCATTGTACCTCTTGTCCTACTACAGATACAGGGATGTCCATTGAATATGTTATAGTCCCATTTGCCCCCCATCCAACGATACTAAAAACCTGGGTATCGAGTAAACAGGGTACGAGTAATTAAGGAAAATGTTCCCCCAATTCGAATAGCATTACACTAAAATTTGGAGGGTTGTAACTCTGGTTCTACTAGAGATACGGGGATGTCCTTTGAGTATGTTATAGTCCAATTTTTCCCCCATCCAACCATGCTAAAAACTTAGGGCTACGATAAACAGTGGCTGAGTAATTAAGGAAAATGTTTATAACCATACCCTCCATAGGAATTGCTTTACACTAAACTTTAGAGGCTCGTAACTCTGGTTCTAATAGAGATACGGGGATGTCCTTCGGGTATGTTATAGTCATATTAGCCCCCCCCCTACTTGTTCGTTAACATTTGCTCTGTAGATATTAGGTATAGATAAGATAAGCTCTGAGATAAAGAATTAGACAGGAGAATATCATAGAATGGAACTGAACTGAAATGAACTAGAGCGAAACGTAATCAGAGCAGACAGAATATTAGTTAGATCACTTCTTAGTTAACGATTGTAGAAGTCAGTTCACTTTCCCCTCCGCGCTTACCGTTTAGTTCTGTGATAATACAAATGTTTTTAACTAGATTATATTTATTAATAAAGTTGTTATATTGTTTAAACATATTTCCGGCCTCCGTACGAAATTATTTACAACATGGTAGCAGAGCGTGGTTCGGTAGTGACCGAGGCTTAGGAATTTAGTAGTTAGGACTTGGCCCTGAAAGTGACAACGTGTTAGTGACGTGGCATTAAGAACATGGCGGACGGTGGGAGCGCGATTGTTGGTGGACAATTACCGATTTTGTACTCTGATAACTACGCGGATTGGAAGTACAAAATGGAATGGATATTACGAGATCGGGGGCTGTGGGAAATAGTGAGCACAGATACACCAGCCCCGGTGGCAACAGCAACGCAAGCAGAGAAGGATAAATATGAATCGAAGAAGGAGAAGGCGATGTCTCTACTTGCATTGAGTCTGTCAGTTAAGACAAGGAGTTTTATTAAAGGCTTGACAACACCTTATCAAGTATGGAACAAGTTACATACAGCGCTACAGCCGGTTAATATGGCGCGTATCGGAGCCTTAAGAAGGGTGTTCTATACAACGGACTACGAACCGCCTGAGACGATGACGGATTTCATTACACGAGTATATGGCATAAAGGACCAGTTAGAAGAGGCAGGAGAAACCCTTTTGGATAAGGATATAGCGTATCAGTTGATAGCGTCATTGCCGGATTCATATGACTCGTTGGTACAACAGATTTATCGTTTTTCTGTCAATGATTTCATTCCCTCGAAAATCGAAGATTTACTGCAAGCAGAATATACGCGACAAATGGAAAAACAGAAGATGAAAGAACCGCAAGCTGATGTGTTTGTGGCGCAGATGAAACGTCAAGATCATAGAGGAAAAACACACCAGTTGCCTAACCGAGACCAACGAAAGAAGTTTCGAGGAGATTGTTACAATTGCGGAAAACCCGGTCACAAGGCATATGAATGTCACAAAGCAAGACGAGAAACAGGGAGAAGAGAGAAAGGAGATAGACGGGCTTTTATAGCTGTAGCCCATTGCTCCACAACCCGGACTTCGACAACTTGGGTCATTGATACGGCAGCCACACATCATTTTTGCAACCGACGGGACTGGTTCCTAAATTATAAAGAAGCAACAGCCGAAGCAGTATGCGGCGAAGGGATCACAAGAATAAAAGGGACCGGAGATATCCGAATTCAAATAAACGGAAAGCGAGGTGATACTTTTCTGTTACGGGAGGTTGTCTATACGCCAGGTATGCGAAGAAATTTGATATCAGGGCGTCTCATCGACCAAGCGGGTTATAAAGGAGTTATATGTAATTCAACTTACACCACCTATGACGAACACGGTCAAGTTGCTTTTCGCGCGCCTTTATCTGAGGATCATTTCTATACCCTGGCGGATGCAGAAGTAATAACAGAGTCACCCGAGTACGAAAATCAGATCACGATGACACATAGAGGGAGCGAGATGGAAAAATGGCACCAAAGGCTTGGACACATCAATAGTCAAGATCTCAAATATATGGCAAAACATGAGATGTTACGAGGCCTTGGGCCTCTGGATGGAGAACTGGGTACTTGTGTACCCTGCGAGCTAAACAAGAGCACTCGACAGAGTCACCCAAGCATAGGGACCATGAGAAGCAAGAAGGTGCTGGAGTTAATTCACTCCGATGTATGGGGGCCATCACCCGTGACATCGACAGGGGGAGGCCGTTACTATGTAACTTTCATTGACGACTTCAGTCGGTATATTTGGCTTTACATCATGGAAAGGAAAAATGATGTGTTTTCCTGCTTCGAGCGCTTCAAGAGTTTCGTTGAGAACCGGTCAAAAGGGAAGATACAAGCACTCCGAACGGACAATGGCCTTGAGTACTGCGCCGGATATTTCACGAGCATGTGTGAGGCAGCAGGCATTGAGCACCAGAGGACGAATACATATTCGCCCCAGATGAACGGGGTTGCCGAACGGGTCAATCGAACGTTGATGGACATGACAAGGACGTTGATAGATGATGCCAAATTGCCTTTACACCTATGGCCTGAAGTCGTAAGAACGGCAGCTTATTTAAAGAATAGGGTGAAACACTCACTACTAGGAGAGAAGGTCCCGTATGAATATTGGGCTGGTTATAAACCAAGTGGCAACTATCTCAGAAGATATGGATGTCTGGCTTTTGTGCATTTGCACAAGCAACAGAGGAAAAGTAAACTCCATCGAAGAGCTAAACTGGGAGTTTTAGTGGGTTACGCGGTAAGAACCAGAGGGTACCGCATTTATTACCCCGACGAAAGAAAGACTATCGAGACCAAACATGTAGCCTTTGATGAGTCCGTTCTTGGAATGGAGTACCTGAAGCAGAAAGAAGGAACGGTGCAACCGAATTGGCATCTCGTGGAACAAGATGAGGAAGAGGGAGACCAGGACCCGTCAAATATGGAAGAAATCAAAGAACCATCAGAAGACCAAGGACAAATAACAGATCAGCCTTATGAACAAGCTGAAGAACCAAAATCACCTCAAGTACAAGAAGATACCTCACCGGTCAGGTTTAAACGACGAGTTACGTATCGGAAATCAGGGAAAACGAAAGGACAACCAGATATTTTCTACGACGATAACAAAGGAAATACGTTTCGGTCAAAACCAGAACTAGAAGCATACTTACGAAGAGAAGGACTACCTGATGATATCGCGTTATTCGACTTCAGCAAAAAGAATGTAGATGCAACCGCATTACTATCAGGAATCACGGACGAAGACGTATCGGAAGTTTATGAAGCCCATTGCGTCGAGGTCATAGTACCGAAGAACTATCGAGAAGCCATAGCTTCGCCTCAGACCCAAGAATGGCAAGCGGCCATGCAGGAAGAAGTAAATACAATTAAGGAACGAGAAGTCACGGAAGTCATAGAGAAACCACGAAACAGAAAAGTAATCGGGTGTCGATGGGTGTACACACTAAAACGTGACCCAGCCGGAAAGATTCTACGATACAAGGCGAGATTGGTGGCACAGGGGTTCAGCCAGACTGAGGGCCTAGATTACGATAACACGTTTTCACCGTGATAAGCTCTGAGATAAAGAATTAGACAGGAGAATATCATAGAATGGAACTGAACTGAAATGAACTAGAGCGAAACGTAATCAGAGCAGACAGAATATTAGTTAGATCACTTCTTAGTTAACGATTGTAGAAGTCAGTTCACTTTCCCCTCCGCGCTTACCGTTTAGTTCTGTGATAATACAAATGTTTTTAACTAGATTATATTTATTAATAAAGTTGTTATATTGTTTAAACATATTTCCGGCCTCCGTACGAAATTATTTACAACATGCTCCATAGAATACTCCACATACGGGAAAAACCGTAAAACTCAGGGAAGTATATGGGGGAAAAAAACCTGGAAATCTCAGGGAAATTCTTTTTTTCCAAAAGTTGTATGAACCCTGGTTATAGGTAGAGGGTTGTTCTAAGAAATATTTTTAGGTAGTAGCTATGGTGTATAGGTAACTTTTAGGGATTCCTCTAAAAGGTGGAAGTCTTCTATCCGTCATCGTTAGAAAGCTAATCGTTAATCTTTGTTCAGCTATTTCAGAAATGTTTTCTCCCTCAAAATGTCAGACATGAGCGAATAGGGACGTAGACCATAACATAAGGCGCGCAGTCGTCCTACTCTTCTCAAACGGGATAAGGGGTTGAAAGAAGCTTATGGATTTTTGACACTTCTATTTAGGTCTACGAGTTTGCATTTTTTTTTAATTTCTTGAGATATGTTTACGTTAGATTTAGCAAAGATTATTTTATATAACGCGGTGAAGGTATTATTAATTTATTTTCAAGTTTTTGAAATCCCCCAGTGTGATATTTAGGCAGCTTCAATGGATAGGACTTAGGAGGACATGACTTCCCATAGTTGGTCAGTTTTTCCCCGCATTTAGAATTCCTTTCAATGTTTTTCTTCAAAATCATTTTTCGAACCCCTGTGCCAGAGTAATAAGGCATTCTTCCATATTTTCTCGATTCCTTGATCATGCAAAACTACGGGAACAAAAACAAGAAAAAATTCGATTACGCAATATAATATCTACGTGTGTAAAACATCCCCAGAAATTTTAATGAAATTTCGGATTGAATATGAATTTAAAATCACCACCCTAAGAACCGGCCCGCCAGAAGGGATGCAAAAAGCACAGAGGGCGGGGCTACCTTCTTGGGTTATTCCCTCGCGCTTAAAAGCACCGGTAGATGCAGTGCGAGCTGGCTAGCGGGCGTGGCCGCGTTCATGTAGTGAACTCTGGCTCCATCTGGCGTTGCTTCTTAACGTCCGGGAAATAAACTAATAATAATAATAAACCCTTGCGTGCTGGTTTCTCTGTAAGTAATCAATGGAGCTCGAACCTTTTAGTTAATCTTTTCCTTGTTAGTTCCTCACCAAACTTGTTTTTCGTGTATCCACACTTTCCAAGGCCACCCAAAAGCAAAGTTCCCATAATGTACGTTGCGATTATATAATCATGCAAGTAGATAAAATTCGGAAATGTGGTGTTTTTTGAATGTTTTTCGTGGGCCTTTTATTTCTAGCTGCATCGGTAGTTTTCCCACCTTTCGCTATAGCACTTTCCCCGCTCAAGTCGTTGGGTTAAGGGCGTTTTTGCTGTTTTTACGGTTATTTTACTCGTAAAAATTTTCTCAAACTATAAAAACTTGGAAGGTTCAACTACGCGTGGACTGATCTTTCATTCCTTACCATAGTAGCCCCGAAAAGATGAGACAGAGAGAAAAAAGGAGTAACATTTTTGCCCAGATAGACTATTTTGACGAAAGACGCGATCAATCTTGGAATTCGAGAACAGCTTCAAAAGTAAAGCCTTTTAAGATATAAGTACCCTTTGTAGCGACGAGCGTACCACTGAAAAGGTCTAATGAATTAAGGTTATTGTTATTCTCTCAGTACGTTATGTAATGTTTACTCGTCATCTTAATTTAGTAAACAACCGCGTGACATTCCTAGCAAAGGGGTTAATGGTATACCTGGTCCAAAATATAGTCTTTTCAATTAGAATCCTGTCCACTTGATAATTTAGAAGAAAATCTTTTATCTGTCTGCTAATATCAGGAATACATACAGATAACCGGAATCATTGTGCTCCCATATCTCTAATGTTAATTTAATTTCTATGCTGGTTTTGTATGCCTGGATTGAGAACTTACTATCCGTTACGACTCTTAACTCTGACGTATTTCTAACTGTGATTTCATTGGTTGGTCAGGCGCGTACAAGTAATACACCCTTTCGACGGGAAAGGGGGGGTAGGCAACCCTTAGTATCGGGAGATACAAGGGGGTCACTCTCAGATCCGAAACGCCTGTTAGTTTTTATGTCAAATAAGACCACTTCGCACTCGGATAGTCGCGGGTTCGAGACCGCGTAGGCGTGGCTAAGTTTTTTATGCTCCTTAGTTTTTAGAGTTAGTTTATTAGTCAAATAAGATTTAATTCAAAAATTTGTGTTTCTATATGTTTTTGTTGTGTAGTGGTTATTGCATCCGCTTCACACTCGGAAGGACCCGGGTTCGAGACCACGTGGGTGCGGAGAAATTCTTTTAGACTCGTTAGTTTAAATTCAATACTATTTTAGCTCAAAGAGGTTTCAACGTCGTGTATCATGGCTCAGTTGGTAGAGCCATTGAATGCCAATGCTTAAAGGGTCAATCTTCGAAGATGGTCAGTGCCCGAAGTGGTCAGTATCTCACAGTGGATTAGTGCCCGTGGTGGTCAGTGTTCCACAGTGGATCAGTACCCGAAGTGGTCAGTGCCCGATGAAGTCGTGTCCAATGAAGCTCGTGCTCAGATACCCTAGTTATTTTTTTATAGATAGTTTTTAAAACAAATAAGATTTAGTCAAACAAAGCACAATTGTATATGAGTCTGTTGTGTGGTGGTTGTCGCATCCGCTTCGCACTCGGATAGGCGCGGGTTCGAGACCGCGTAGGCGCGGCCCGGTTTTTTGTGCCCGTTTGTTTTTAGAGTTAGTTTTTAATTCAAATAAGATTTAGTCAAACGACTTGTGTTTCTATATGTATGTGTTGTGTAGTGGGTGTCGCATCCGCTTCACAAGCGGAAGGACTTGGGTTCGAGACCACGTGGGTGCGGAGAAATTCTTTTATGCTCGTTTGTTTAAATTGACAACTAAATTAACTCAAAGAGAGTTCAGAGATCGGTATCCCAATTGAGGTCAGTACTTCATGAGGTCGGTATCCCAATTGGGGTCGGTACCTCAAGAGGTCGGTATCCCAATTGGGGTCGGTACCTCAAGAGGTCGGTATCCCAATTGGGGTCGGTACCTCAAGAGGTCCGTATCGCAATTGGGGTCAGTACCTCAATAGGTCGGTGTCCCAATTGGGGTCAGTACCTCATGAGGTCGGTATCCCATATGGGGTCAGTACCTTTTTTTGGTGGTCTCATCCGCCCCAAATGCGGAGAGGCCCGGGTTCGATACCGCGTAGGTGCGCCGAAGTTTTTTAAGCTTTCTAGTTCAAATTGACAACTAAATTAGCTCAAATAGCGTTCAGCAGCGTATATCATGGCGCTGTTGGTAGCGCCATTGAATGACAGTGCCAGAAAGATCAATCGTCGAAGATGGTCATTACGCAATGAAGTCTTGTCTAATTAAGATTGTGCTCACACACAGAATTTATTTTTTTATAGTTAGTTTTTAATTCACATAAGATTTAGTCAAACGATGCCTCCATGTATATGTATCTGCTGTAAAGTGGTTATCTCACCGGCTTCACAAGCTGAAGGCCCCGGGTTCGAGACCACGTGTGTTCGGAGAAACTCTTTTATGTTCGTTTGTTTAAATTGCAGGGCTCCCACCATGTCCCTAAAATACCTAAAACCCCCTACTTTTTCTGAGGTCCCTAAACCACCATAGAATTGTGATTTGGTCCCTAAATCACCATATTCCTAGTTTAATGTGCCATCAGCTTATAATATTCAACCCAAAGTCCAATTTACACATTTATATTTCTTATTTCATTGAAAAACGAAAAAAGACTGATTGTTAAGTGTGATAGAATTGTGATAGATAAAACGTAGTAATGTAATAAACAAAAACTAAGTCAGTTTTATGATAAAATATTTTTACAAATATCTGACTTTGTCATTTTGTGAAAACAGGGATAGAATGGTGAAAATATAAGTTCAAATAAAGATCCCATTTTGGTTCCTATTTGGTCCCTAGTTTAAAAAAATCGGTGCCTATTTCACCCTATTTCTAGCCTAAAAAATCCGCTATTTTCCTACTTTTTTTTAAGATTTTGGTGGGAGCCCTGCGATCATTCCAATTAGCTGTATGTATTCTTGCTAATATCAGAAGGGAATAAGAGAGAAGGGAGACATTAGAGCTTGCTATGGTAACGAGAGTCCGACCAACCTCAAGAAAACCGCGAAAACTTTGCGCAAGTACACAGCTTTTAACCAATTTACTGCAAATATAGTTCTTTAAGTTCTCCGAGTCCGCGGTATCAGGCGGCCTATTTGTCTGCTAGATTTTCATTCTCCAAAGGCTTAGGGCTGTCGATGTTTCGTTCTTGTGTAATTATAACCTCAAGTATGTATTTTATTGAAACTATTTTTTATTTTTTAATATTAATTCAGAATAATTAGTTTTCATCTATTTATTACCTTCAAATTATCTGATTTTGGTATGTTCTCAATTCCCGTGCATCTAAATTAATTGCACAGCTGGATTTCGTTTATCAACATGAAATTCGGCCATTTTTATCTCCTTCAATGTAAAGTTGTAAACAAAACTACTTTTTATACGTCAACCGAGAGTCCGAGACGTCACCTTCTTATCTGACGTCACAGCTAAGACAGAAGTTAGATAGCCAATCAGCGAAGGGTAGTTGATTTGAGGTTGGTAAGACTGTTGTTACGAGTGTAAAGCATTATGGAGATATAAAGTGTGTCCCTTCTCTGTTATTCCCTTCTGCTAATATAAATAAATCCCAGTACTGTACCCGAATGATACAACGCGTAACGTGTTTCCTAACAATAAACGTTGATTTCAAGGCGCCCGCTATAACTATATAGTAGAATCTAACATTATAGAAGAGACAAAAGAAAACTCTATTCACAAATGCTAAACTATGTTTGGTCTCTTTTTATTACAAGCGAGCGCTGTAGAAATATTTTTTTGAAAATGCTAACATCGCGTGTTAAATTTAAAGTCCGGTAAGAATAAAGACGCTTTGAAACTTGCCGTGTTTTTTAGGCATCACCTTTAAAGTATTCGCATTTTTAAGAATTTATTTTGTCCAATTTCAGGACCTGCAGACTGGAGTATGGAAAATAAGACCAGACCAATGATTTCACGTTTTCCTGGTGCTGTTTTTCACCCAAAAATATTCGGAAAAGTGGTTCGTTAATTGCAGCTTCCAGTACTATCCATGGGTGAGTTTATTTTAATTGTTTCATTAAAATTATAGATCGTTATCAACTGTGTTTGGATGTATTTGGTAACTCATTATTAGTGGTATTTTCGTTTTTCTACTAGGATGATTGAAACCATTTACACCAGGAGGTCAGGCTATACTTAGCGGACAATGCGCGATACGAAGTAACCAGACCTCCTGGTGTAATGGTATCAATCCTCCCAGTGGAAAAACTATGTATATCTTGTCCGGGTTATTGCCACAATGGTTCAAAGATCCATCAACTCTAAAAGTCGGTTCAATTGCTGACCAAAGTAATTAAGTCGTCCATAGTTCATACCTGTGTAAGTATTTTACTCGTAAAGCCATAATTAAACAAATTATCTACACATTATACAGGGCCGCAATCCAAGGGGATAGGATAAAAACATTCCTTTCAGTTTAAACCAGGTAGATAAGAGGTATTGTAGGCGATTGTTAAGTGCTGCCGCGTAGCGCCATTGTGTTTGCATGAGAACTATAGCTTCTATTTTTAAGACAGAGGGGGGGGGGCGTCCTTTACTATCCCGTACTGTACGACCCTACCTAAACGCTGAGGATGCTGGGAGGTCGTCCTAAGTTACCGTCTGTGGGAGGCAACGTTATAGGTATGGGAATACCACTCCATCCCTCTCTCCTTCAAGTTTAAACTATAATCTTTGAGGTTCGAACTCCTCCAACCGAATGAGAATCGACAACGCGAGGCAACATATTCTTAGTGCGTGAGCAGAGATTCCTCCAAAAACTGTTACTGGCCTTATGCGTCTTAGTGTTAGCCTTTAGAAGTCCATAATCGTGGAGGGAGTATTGTAGAAAAGATCCATAAGTTTTTAACTGCGATAATTTATCTCAAAACCGCGAATTTCGACGACAGTATCTGTCCATAATCAACCCCTACCTAATTGGTTTTCGTCCGAATAAAACAATATGTTAGGAATAAATACAGCTACTAGGAATCATTGCGTACCCATTTTATCAACGTATCCAAACGGATTTTGTGGGACGAGCTAGATTAATCATTATGTATGGCGAAATTTCACCTCGCGAATAATCAATCTCGCTGTGCGTTGAACCTAGCGCGGCGTTGTGTTTACTTCAAGTTAGGAACATCCTCTTTAAGCCTTGGTGAATCCCGGGAGACTCAAGGTTCTTTTTCATCCCAAAACGTCTTCCATCTTGTCTCACCCGCTAGGAGCTACATATAAGTGTATTGCCCATCAAATACTGAGGAAAGATGAGAAGAAAAAAAAAAAAACATTCCTTTTCATTTCACATTGAGTATACCATTCTACGAAACCCGCATCACTTAACCCTCGCAGTAGCGATTTATTTGGCACTTTCCCAATGGGACGGACATTCATTGGGAAGTGAATCCCAGCGTAGTAAAACGTCGAAGATAAAATATGTTCACTTCAACTGTCTAAGTTTCTGGAAAACTGTCAATTTCAGCTTTTCAGTTTTCCTTCTTTGGGTCTGGGCTAAAAAACCTGGACTCTTGCGGAGCCAGTTGGGATTCGGGTCTGGACGAGTGACTCCGAGGATTTTAGCGTGTATGTTCAAATTTAACCTTGTAGGACGCGCGGAGGGGAAGTAGAATTTTTCATCCGGACTACGACGACATGTGTGTGTCTGTGTTTTTATGCCGGAATTGTCTCCCTCGAGTCGCACGTTTTTGGAATATATAAAGAAGGCTTTAGCTCTTCTTTCCAAGAGTTTTACTTTCAAGCGGACAGGGGTTTAGGGTTTAGATGGACGACAACAAAACACTAGCCTAATACCAGGAATACATACAACTAATAGTAATTATTGTGTATCCCTCCATTTTCTCAACCTATCAAGGAGGATTTTGTGTTATGTGGGACCCGTGTATGGGGGTTGAAAAATACGCGCCCCTGACGTCCGAATTATGAGCTAGGCGTGACGGATAGTAAGTTCTCAAGTCCAGCCCACAAAACTCGCGTAGAAATTAAGTGGGACGCAAATATTCCTATTAGATGTATTTATTCCTGCCTAGATATATTGCAACTTGTTATTTTAGAATTTCACAAAGTCTCACATTGGGATTTAAAATTGTCCAAAACAAAAGAAAACTTCGAAACATCGTTGAAAGGCATCTTGTTTATAGCGGATGAAAAAACAAAAGCGTGTTCCATCTTCAAGGTGACCACGCTTCCTACATTCCCAATACTTTGTCCTTCCTATTTTCTCCTATAATTTCAACTCTATATGATTTTTATAGCCAGCTACTTAACATTGAAAACGAAAAACAGGATATGCTCGTAAATGTAACTATCCCCAATCATAAGCGGATAATAACGCCTTGGCTAATAAAGGATTTTTCGAGGGAATATTATTGTGTAATCGCAAAATTTTCATATTTATGCGTATTGAAATTATCATTATGATCGTTATCTAAAATCATGGAATTAATTTTAATTTCAGGTTGTTATTTGACCGATTATGACGTCGTGGTTTAAATTTCTTCGATGGGCCACGTTTGGCCATCGGCGAGGGATCAAGATTTTGGCGGTCCAGTGCACGCCTGCACGGAGGATCGCGGGAACCAATCACGTACGTTCTGGCCGACTAAAATGACGTCACGATGGTTTCCGAACGCGCAGTTTTTCCACGATATTTAAAAATCGGGTTACTTGAACAAATTTTGAACTTTCTGTGGATTTTCAATTTCAAGATGCGGTTTGGTGCTTATCTTTGAACTTTACGCGATTTATGTTTACCTACGAGTTCATCGGGACACAGAAAAGAAAAGAGTGAGTACCGAATCTCTATTCTGCGCGCGCATTTACAAGCATACAAGTCAAAGCGCTGCGTCCCATAGTCCTTTACCCTTTTAGGTGCGCATTAACAAATTTTGAAGTCAGAGCGTCCCATAGTCCTTTTCCCTGTAGTATACGAATCTTTTGGTGCGCATTAACAAAGTTTCAGGTCTGCAAAGTGCTGCGTCCCATAGTCCCTTACCCTAATCTGCAAATATGGATGTCACCTGATCTTCGAAGGGCCATGTTTGGCTATCACCGAGGGATTCTCGACTTTGAACTTTGTGTGAACTTTCAGTTTCGCGAGTTAACGGTTCCACTTTCAACTTTGTGTGAACTGTCAGTTTCGCGAGTTACGGTTATCTACACTTTTTGTGAATTTGGCGGCAGCTTCCGTTATCTTCTTTGAACACTGTGTAAACTTGACGAGAACTACGGTTATCTACGAGTTAATCAGGATACCGAAACAAACGAGTGAGTACCAAATCTCTATCCCTTACCCTATTAACAAAGTTTGAGGTCAAAGAGATGCAAAGTTTGCTTGGCACAGGTAGATAGAAAGATACTTTGAGGAGGAAATGGATGTACACAATGATTCCTATAAACTGTATTTATTCCTGTAAAAACTAATAGAAGCTACAAAGCAAAAATGGTTTCTATAGTTATCTGAAAGACGCGTTATTTGCCCATCGTTCTGAAAGCTGTTTTAAGTGTTTACTGGTACGAAACACTCTTTAAGTTCCATTTTGAGCTCGTTGAAAAAAGAAAAAGAAGGAAGGGAATGAGGGATGAAGTTGAGTTGGAAAAAGAATGGATGATGCTCTTAGTCATTTTGTCGTCTTGTTGGTCCAACCAAGCGAGAAATAGATCACGTGATGCAAAGAAAAGAAAGAGAAGAAAAAAGTGTTTTTTCTTTTCTCTCTCATCTCTCGCTGCAGGTCCCAAGTCAAAAGCCTTCCTTATCCTTTAGTAATCACTCTGGGCTCTCAGCTTCTTCCAATCCCTTATCCCAGGCTCTCTCTCTCTCATCTTCAAACTGCTAATATTACATTATGATATTCTCATATCCCCCCCTATACAACAAGTCGTAGAGCCAATCTAGGGCTACTAAAATGTCCTTGGCTTCGTTTCAAGCCAGTATGCAGTTGAGTTCACGCTCTATATGTTGGCCCTTGTAAAGAAGATAGTCTGAAATTCTGTTCTTTATTTCGTTCATATCCAAATTTGATATCAAACTGCGTGCAGGTTGATATCAGTAATGCCAGGCGCAAGCTTCATTAAAAGTGGTTTGCTGGTTGAGTTCATCTCTAGGTGAATCCCCTATAGGTAGCCGTTAAACTTGTTAAGAACGTCTTTTCTAAACACATAAGTGACGTAACATTTTGTCTTTGTGATTAACCTGTAATGGAGAATCGTTTTATTGAGTTTTGAAAGTTTCTAAAGAAAAAAAAGAGAAACATCATGGAAATATTCCTTTGGTTGGGTTCAAAGATTACTTATAGAGCTATTTCAGTGGGGGAAAAATTTCGTCTGCTACGAAAATTGGGCCTGCCTTTGAGTGTAGGGCGGCCATTTTATGAGGGTTTTCTCTATGGGCAAATAGCATTGGTGACGTAGCCATTACCCCCTCTGAAATAGCTCTATAGTATTTAGAGTCTGTATTAGAAAGTTAACTCTACCCTCAACTACACCCTGGCAACGCTGGGAAGCTTAGCTAGTCTGATAATAAAAACATTAATGACCATTTCCAGGAAGGACCAATTCTATTTTCTCTCTATTTATAACTTTCGTAAGGATTTAAGTCATCTGTGGTATACCGTTATTTACGTTGCAAACTCCGGATGGTACGGGGTTTAGTTTACCGTATAATGGTCCCAAATTCGACGTTTCCTCCTCTAATCGAAAGAACATCGAAACAATTTTTTTTGTCGATCGCACCCTTCGTCCCCTGTTTATACCGTCCTGCGACATCACCCCAGAATTCCTTTCGCAGCGTGACTTTTCTTTTTCGACCTCGTTATACTCGTTTGGTGCCCGAATGGGAAATTAAGTAACAAATCGATTAAGGAGGTGAGATAGGGTGGGGCCCGAGTGACACTAGAGCGACGATAGACCATTGGGAGAAATCCGTAAACGATATACTAAGGAATCTAGCGCCTATGGCGTCTGTTCTTGGAACTGCGCGTATATAGATAATGCTCTTTTTCGTCCTCCTAGCTGTTATTTAATGGCGGGAACCACCCGAAGTTCGTTTCAAATGGAATATTCCGTATACCTAAAGTCGTGTTTTATTGTTTTGACTGAAGAATGTGTTGAAATAAACCCGGGAATGTTGAATACTCGTTTAGTAGATTGAGTTCATTATGTTTTTGCAGGGATAGATTTAATTTTAGAAGTAGGAATGAAGAACAGAGTAATATCTGGGCGCGCGTCATAGTCCCGGACCCCCTTCCTCGGGACGGGGGGGGAATGAAGGAGAGGCGGGTCAAAGCAAGCGACAGAGGTAAAATGGAATTACCTCCGTATTTTTCGCCGTCTCCGTCAGCAACGTCATCAAAACGAGGTTTAAGTGAGCCAACCAATAAGATAATTTCAACTTTTCGTTACGTGTTGGAGGGAGGGGCTCTATACTGGGTGGTCTATGAGTCGGACTGAAGTAAATACTAACCGTTCTCAGTTCCTACTTCTAAAATTAAATCTATCCCTGGTTTTTGTAAGTAAGCAAACTGAGATCGACGCCGTTTTGAAAACGAAATGTCTGATAAATATATTCGTTTGAAATTTGAATAAATTCACTTGTGCTCATTTGGGATTGGTTTGGGGTTACGTACGCTGGGTATAGTAAACTCTCATTGGACATGGTTTTCGCTGTTTTTCTCCCGGAGATGGTACTGGTGTGTAAGGCCTTAGCGCGTCATTTTGATTGAGTCTGTAAAAATATACACAACCGTTGTACGAGGTCCGTTATGATCTCGCCTTGAGACAGAGTTTAGTGACGGGGAAAAACAGTTTAGAGGCAGTTTCCAAACGAGCTCCGACACTGTTACGTGGCCTTTGTTTTAAAATCGTCCTTTGAAACGCCTAATAATTTCGGCGAAATGGTCCCCTGGACAAGGAGATTAGGTTTGCGACAGCCGAGAGAATGTGTGTAATGTAATGCTGTTCTTGGTATAAAACACTTACCTGTTCCGCTATCGCGAAATTTCCCGTTCCGTCTGGCTTCCGTTGAATCCTGCCTGCACGATCGTTTTATGTAGATGGTCTTATGGCGCCACCCTCTTTTCAAGGAATGTGGCAATCTTCTCTCCTGGCCGCTAGCAACGTAAGTAGTCAGTGCCATCAGAAGTACGTTATACTTCTCTTAGAGAGAAGTGTACCCTTCACAAAGCGGCTGGGTGTAATTGTAACATGATTCTTCCCAACATCATTTTACCGTTGAAGCAAAGTTACTAAAGACGATAAATAGTTCCCTCATCATTACTCTATTAGTGCTTAACTATTTGCCAATACGCATGCGCCTGTGCATGGATTTTTATCCCACGTCAAGACAATCAAGGTTTGTATAGTTGATTACTGAGGGTTTAGTACCAAACAGTTAATGAATTCACCCTCGCACGGTGCGATGTCCATCTGAAGTTTGATGAGCATGCATTAGAGCTAACAAAAACGGCGAGTCTGGGATGAATCATGTTACGTAACTAAAGTATTAAGAGGACACAGAGTTTCATCCTTCTTCTATTATCCCCTTCTGGTGCCAAGAAGAGACACACGCGCAGGTTGACCTCTAAATGAAAGGACCATGGTTATATTAACATTATTCGTTGTCCGACCCGACGTGTTTTTAAATTGCGATTTTCGAAAAATTTCCATTTTGTTTACATTCCTAGGAAAAATCAAATTTGTGGGAAAAATAGCGTAACACACGTCTTCACACTTTGCGCATCCTATAGTACTAGCAGCAATGGCACCCGGCGTTGACCGTCTAGACACTTTTATTACTTTTCGGGCCACCATTTTTAAAGATGGCGGAGAGCAAATCGAACTCCGTATGACGTAAAATCCTTCTATTGTATATAGGAAACAAGATTACTAAATATTAAATAAAGCTGTTGAAATACACGGTGGTTATAGAGAGCTTTCAGTTGAAGGAGGAGCTAAGTCTCGTGACATAATTTACGCGGCCATATTGGTGGGTTTAAAGCAGGAATGAAGCTGAGACCACCCAATATGGCTACCAGAACTGCGGTAAGACTTGGGAGGGTGTGGCGTACTACTATCCCATCTGAAAGCTCTCTACTGCATAAAGAATGGTTTTTTATATTTTAGGCCGCCATTTTTCAAAATGGCGCCTGATCTGAAAAATAAAAAAATCTTTCTTAATGCTAGCCTACTACTTAGAAGTAACGTGCCTGCAATATTTCATACTTCAACTTTAAAATACCAAACAAAAAAATAGGGTCCTGATTATAATCCATATATTTTTATACCTATGAAATTTTATAGATTCTTAATATTGAAGATAGGACCAATAATAAATCCATTGAAACGTCCGCAACAGATTTTTTCCCCCGCCGCTGAAATTAAGTAGGGCGTCTTTTCTCCTTGCACTGGATTAAATTAGCTAATGCCTTTAAAATTATTCCATCCTCATCTATACTTCATCCTCTTTTTTTATTTTCGAATTTCTGAAGAAAATTTAAGTAGGTTGAGGAATTTTTTTTTTTTTTTTTGAATTATGATTCTCAGGCGTTCAACCCTTTAGGGATTTTTGGAGAGGAAAGTCGTCAGATTTATCGGACACTTCTTGAAGACCTCTCCACTCTCCAGTCTCCTCTTCTTTCTCTAGGCCTAAAGCTTTTCTCTTTCCTTTAAAAACAATCTTTTTCTCAGGCGTCCCCTTCTTCTTTGAACCGAAACCTTTCACTCAAAGTAGCCGCGTCGATCGTTCTAGAAACTCTAGCGATTGAAAACTTTCCCGTTCATTGAAGATTGAATAACCGAAATATTCCCCATCATTTTCATATAATAATCATAAGTTTATCATATATTCCCATAAGTATATGGGCTGAAAAGATAGAATTCATTTTTAAAATAAGGGTAGGGTGGCCGATTTGCTGGTAACCGAAAAACCATGGCATTTAAACAGGGCCCGAAATAAGGACACAGAACACTGGGCACTGTCCAATAACATTTTGAAATGTCCCATAATATTTTTAAAAACTAAGGGGGGTCACTGGCCAGTTTGACCAATACATTTTCCCAAATAGCTTGACCATGAACACGCGACACTATTTTTGCACACTCTAGTTGACAATTTCCTATAAATTTTCTAGTCAATGGAGGGGTCGACACTGGACGCATGTCCTATAAGAAATGTTTCTTATTTCCAGCCCTGAATGTAGACTCTTTTCAAAGGGGGGGGGAGTAGTATCGTCTGCTTGATTAAGGGTTAAGATGTAACATTGGTGTGTATGTGGACAACAAGGACGTTTGATAGGGCTTCGCAGTTACTAGTCCATCAAATTTGGTCCGTATTGTTTGAAATCCTCCATATCTATCGTCTGTGTGGTCCACATATTAATCAATATTATATCTTAAGACAAAACAAAGTGGTCAAACACCAAACATAGACCCTTTCGACTTTTAAAAAGGGGTAGGCAACCCTTAGTATCGGAACATACAAGGGGGTTGATACATTGCCATCCGTCTCTGCATATGCACTCTCATGGTACAAAATGTCTACAGCACAGGCGTCGAAAAGTGAGATGGAAGGCAGAGTTTTACCCCCTTGTCTTTCCCTCTAAGTTACATAGATATGGTCTATTTTAACCCCGAATTTTGAAAAAGGTCTATTAGATCGTAAAAAACCGCTGGTCATTAGATGTAGTATTTCACTGAAATTGGTGTTTCATCAAACACCCGGTCGAATCGTACCGGAAGTTTGGTATTCTGCATGGTTTGTAGTTCATGGTTCATCATTAGCATTTTGCAATTATCAACTGCTGATCTTTCTTTCCCAAACTATATAGGGGAATTGAAGCGATGAAGCGGGCGGGTCAGGTACAGAGGGCATATATACCTTTGGAATGCAAACTAAACTCCTGAATATTAAAATGTTTTCCTTCTCTTTCTTCGTTCCAAGAATTCTCTCTCTTGTTGAATAAATCACAGTTTTAATACTCTCGAGGAAGGATCTTATCCGATTATACTTGGCATCGCGAACCGTATACGTGACTTTTCTCCATCTTATTTACTCAGTACAGTTTCCTAAAGCTTACTACGCATTAGCGCCTTTTGAAAGAGCGGTGCGTATCGCGTTTTCGTTTGAAAAATCGCGCCAAAGCACGTGTTAGGGCCATAGCGACATCTGCCGACACTATAAGCCTCTTCGATGTAGTATTTTACAGTTACGGAAATAAGGTATAATTCTTATAGGACGTGTGTCCAGTGACCCCTCCTTGTACTGGATAATATATAGGACACTGTCCTCTGAAGTGTCCAAAAATAGTTTTGAAACTTGGTAGTCAAGCTATCTCAACTTCGGAAAAATTCATTGGTCTAATTTAAAAAATTATGGGACATTTTCAAATTTTATTGGACAATTTCCTGGATCCTGTGCTTATTTCCGGCCCTCTGGAAAACCCTCAGTATCCAGACATACTAGGGAGTTAATCCATTACCGTCTCTTTGCGCACGCTCAGGATTCAAAACGCCTATAACGCAGGCGCTGAAAAGCGAGAGGGAAGGAAAAGTTTTTACCCCCTTAGTTACATCGTAGAGAGGCAGGTTATTTACGCTGGAGAACACATACCCTACGAGGCTACGAAACGCTTAGAAAATGTGTAGTAAGCTTTATAAAGATATAATCGCCTTTTCTCTTTGTCGTATAGTTCAGGCTTTTTCAATTTATCGCCAATGAGAGACACTAAATGTTAAGGGTAATTTTGCACTAGATTAAAATGAAAAATAGCCGGGCTTATTATGTCTGCTAATATGTCTGTCAGTGCCACCATGGTGCGACGTTGTATGACTTTCTCTCACACACGGAAAGGCCCCGGGTTCGAAACCTGAAATATTTTTTTTTATAAAAGTTAGTTTTAATTCACAACCAAATTAGCTTGAAAATAATTCAGGAGCGTGTATCTATGGCGTAGTTGGTATCACGTCTGGCGCTCGGATTCTGAGACGCAGATTCAATCTTGCATTGAATATCAACTCCTTCGGCTATAGAAGAATACTGATTAAACCACACAGAAGTTTTCCGCATTTCTCTATCGCGTTGTTGTAGAAACGCGCGAGATATTTTTGCCCTCTTCATATGTAATAATAATAATAAACAGATACGCCTAACGAAAATGGATTAACCATGGAAATTATGAAATTTTTTTGCACGCGCTCTGAATTCCCTGGTATTTATTAAATAGGTCAGAAAAAATGTTGGATCGGTACTTTGGTTTAATTTAGTTCCGAGCCTACGGATAAATATCTCGTCTAAGAAAAGGTCTATTATATTGTCACCGTACGCCTACGCGGATTTTGTTACCCAACCAATAAGTTGCTTGCTTTTTCTTTGATATCTTTTCGCGTGGTTTGGTCCATAGTACACCATTCGAAAGGGTCTATAGATATTGCCATAAATAACATGATAAATGTAAAAATGCCATCATTTCTTAAGAACGGTTTGTTCCCATAAGGGTTATGCGTGAAAGACATGTCTCTGTCAACTCAAAAACGTTATTATTGCATGGAGTTATACCTATTAGAGTCACCAGAGGGTCGCGTACAAGAATGATTGATTAAGCGAAGGAAGTTTGGTGTAACGTTACAACTACGGTTGCCGATATGCTAGTGCGCAATTTTCTGACGCATCATAGACACGTGACTTGTTACGTTTCGCGAAGAGAGACTTCTATACTGACCAAACTTAAAAGTCATACTTATTGCTGTTACATCACTTGTGATATTACCTTCCGGTAGATGAGTTCAATTTACGCTTTCACTTATTATTTCTCTTCCTAGACTATAGTTATAGTCTCTTAGCACCTAGTACCAAACGGTAGACTGAGGGTTTACTATAGCACGATGTTAGAAACGCTATACGTACCCTTTCAATGATCGGTTTGTACAAGAGCTATTTCGCTATATTAGCAATCCATTCTTTCCCATTGTTTACGTCTTTTCTCCCCAATCTATCGTCGGTGGGCTGGTCCAGGATACAAACAAGGAGTGATATCTAGTTTACTAGGGAGAAGATATAAATTCGCCTCATTTCTAGCTTTATCTCCAGTACAAAACAAATATAGGTCCGGAGTTAATCCCCGCCTCTAAATTACAACCAGCGTCTCATTGGCTCTTGAATTCTCACGTCAGCGCGACGTGAATGACGAAAATTACGTATTTTCCGACTGAGGAGAGGGGAAATAGCCCGGCCTCCTTTTACGTCCCCCCTTGTATTTTGAAAGGGGGACTGGGACTATGTGCCCGAATACTTTTAGGCATCTTTTACCTTCTCCCTAATAAACTAGATACCCCTTCTTGATACAAATAAGTATTTTCTATCATTCTAGAAATCTTTAGTAATAACCCAAGGAAGCACCCTCCGTCTCCTTTTGGTGTTTGTTTCTGTGCTGGAATTATACGGTTTCCATTATCTTGAAAGTGATAAATTTTCAATATTAACGGTAGACGCGAATGTATTCACGCGTTACTTGATTTTGTGCCGTCGCCTCGGAGAATTAATTAAATTAATAAGTAATTTTATGTCGAAAAGGTTAATTAATTCCCATTACGTTAGTACTCCAATATCCAGATATATTACTTATTATTATGAATATCAGAAGGGGATAATAGAAGAAGGATGACACTCTGTATCCCTATAATATTTTAGTTTTGTAACATGATTCTTATTTTTGTATGTTCTCTTGCTCATTAAACTTCAGATTGGCATCGCACCGTGCTAGGGTCAATTCTATAACTGTTTGGTACTAAATCCTCAGCAATCAACTATTCAAACCTTGATTGTCTTGACGTGGGATAAAAATCCATCCACAAGCGCATGCGCCTTGGATAATAGTTAAGCAGCGCTAATAGAGTAATGATAAGGGAACTATTTACATGGCGTATGTAATTCGGTTTAGTATAACTTTGTGCACTCCAAATGTAAAATCATGTTGGGAAGAATCATGTTATAATTACCACGGCTTTTGTGGTACACTTTTCTCGAAGAAAGGTCTTATATACTTCTGGTAATATTTACAAAAATTTGACTTTATAATTGAAAGAGCATGTTTATATTTTCTCGGATTATATTCTCAAATCCCAGAAGAGCATCAGTTTGCCTTGTTTTGTCAACGAGATGTAAATGCATTTCCTTTGCTTAATTAAATGATCTCCCTCGATATACGATAAGCATCAAATAAAAGCTTACATTTATTTCCGTCTTCTCCTCTCGCCTATAGATTATTTATTAACTTATCTACCACATATACTTCGCTTCCGTTTGTGAGGAGTTTGTTCTTGGAGAGGTAAAGGTCATAGGTCATGAGATTTTAAAAGTTCAAAAGCGAAATTCACCGTATTTCTTGGCGTGACCTCCTTCTTCACTATGGAATTAATTTTTTTTAATAATTTTAAAAAGATTTATGGCAAATTCGGATGATTTCACTTGTAATTTTCAAATATTCACCTGATTTCATGTCAATTTTTACTAGAGTTAATTCGATTTCAGTGCTAGTTTTCGAGAAATAACCTGATTTGAAGTAGAATTTAACTTTAATTTGAGTAACTTAAATTAAGAATTCAAAAATATTGTCAAAGGTCAATTCTACCTCCTCCTTTCCTGTGTGTGTGTGTGTGTGGGGGGGGGGGGTGTGTGAAATATATCGATTTTATAATTCCTTTAAAATCCTATATTTTTGAACCTGTCCTATATTATCATATAATTTCATGAAAGGTCCTATGATATCCTATATTTTGGACTTTGTCGAAGTTTTCGTGTAGTTTCGCATTAAAATTTATCAAAATTTACCTCTTTTATCGAGATCACATTTAACTGTACACCGAAATTGCGGAGCTAGCTCTAGGTTTTTGTGTATTATGTTTTAGTTCAGTCCCTCTTTTCAAAGTAAAATCCAATTTTGTTATGTTTTTAGGGTTTTCTACAAAGTTTAAGCCAGAATAGTATTATATATGAGCATATAGTACTATATTTTCCTATAAAAACACATTTTTTCTCCTATAAAATCCTATAATTCCTGGAAATAAATTCCCATAAGTATAGTTTAAATTTTTGGCTGGGGTCCATGTTGTAGTCTAACTCATAATATTAATCTATTTATCCAACCCAAAAGCGTATAACATTTAGTTCAGCCATTACTTAGAGAAGAAAAAAAAAATCCCAGGAGGAGTAAAATTGGAAAGAGTGATGGAGGTATTACGCGGCAAAGAGTCACTATGTATCACAGCCGTATTCAATCTTTCTCGGTGTCAAATTTATATAAGCAACGTACGCCAGCACTAGGATAGATAGGTCCTTTTCTTTCGACCATTTATAAGGCGCAACAAGACCGAGACGACTCGCGATGTATGTCTATGTGTGGTACAATATATACACCTATTTGATTTACGATTGGAGATTTCATTTATCCCACTGTATCTCGGCTCTATTTGTTTTCCAAGAGATGTACATACCTTGGCTGTCTGAAAGGACCTTGATCTTATAACTAACCAGATTTAGGCTACCAGACTATTGGTCTTTTTCGTCTGTTTTAGGCTGAACTCCTGCAAGGACCGCTACGCTATATGGTTCTAGTTTTCTTTTATAAAACTTTGAAATCTGATTCCAAAACAGTCTCAAATTGCATGTCCTATCCCTAGATCCAAATTTTGGATTTTTCAGAAAGTTCTTTAGTTTGGGTTTTGTATGGGATTCGGGAAAATACCTTCAGTATGTGATAACCCTTTCCAACGTTACTTAATACTAGAAGTATATAATTTTCACTTAAAGGGAAGTGTACCCACCACAAAGCGACGGGGTAGTTATAACATGATTCTTCCCAACATCATTTTACATTCGAATCATGCACATACGCGATAAATAGTTCCCTCATCATTACTCTATTGGCGCTTAAATATTTGCCAAGGCGCATGCGCTTGTGCGTTTTTGTCCCACGTCAAGACAATCAAGGTTTGTATACAGTTTGATTGCTGAGAATTTTTGTACCAAGCAGTTATAAAATTCACCCTAGCACGTTGCCATGCCCATCTGGAGTTTGTTGAGCAGGAGAGCAAACAAAAAGGGCTGGGTGAGCCTGGGAAGAATCATGTTACATAACTAAAGTATTAAGAGGATACAGAATGTCATCCTTCCTCTGTTATCCCCTTCTGTTAATGCTCTCTCAAATAATAACCAAATTGTTCCAAGATGTACTTTTACTTAATCATTGTTAAATTGTAATATTGTATTCTGTATTAGAAGGGAATTACTTGTATATAGTCTTCGCTGGTTGAAAATTATTTATTTATTGAACTACAACTAATTTCAAAGCGATCCCCACGGTATAAACTATTCAAAATACCAGCGGTTTAAATATTTTAAATTAGTAAAAATAATCTCTCTTGAATTAGATATTCGTAAATATAGTTAAATTTATTCTGAATGAAGTTTTATATATGCGAACCTTTTACAAAATTTATTACGCGAAAATACACGATATAGTAAAAGCACTCCCTTTTGAAATCTCTTTCAAATTCCCTCTACACACCGCCAATGACGTCAAGGGGATCTCGAGAAACAGTCCCTTGATGACGTCGATTTACGTATAAAGTAAATCAAAGGCATTCCACACGGGAACTATACCTGAAGCTAAAATCTCGCCTAACTTATTACATAACCGTAGTTTTATTTGTTTAAGCGATAGTAGCTCTTAATTTATATCTGATTAATGTTTTCATAGGCCTATAGTTTTAAATACTTGAAATTGAGAAAATTGAGCCTTATAAGTTAGTTTTATTATTTGGAAATGGAAATTATTTATTGAAAATGCAACTAGGTGACAACAAGAAGTGATATATAGTTTACTAGGGAGAAGGTATAAATTCGCTACATTTCCAGCTTTATCTCCAGTCCAAACGTATGTCCGGAGTTAATCCCCGCCGCCTCTAAATTACAACCAGCATCTCATTGGTTCTTGAAAACTCACGTCAGCGCGACGCGAATGAAGAAAATTACGCATTTTCCGACTGAGGAGAGGCGAAATAGCCCGGCCTCCTTTTACGTCCCCCCTTGTATTTTGAAAGGGGGACTGGGACTATGGCGAGCGAATACTTAGGCAACTTAAACCTTCTCCCTAATAAACTAGATATCACTTCTTGGTGACAACATCATAACGGTGTCGTTTGTGTAAAAATAACGCAAATATTTTGAGGTTTTTTATTTCTTCTGGATTTTATCATAAAATCAACACACGTCCCTTCAACAGTTCGAAATATCCTGTAGCGTTGGTCAATTCGAAATCGAAATCGAAGTGGTCATCATTTCACCCCCCCCCTTCTCCTCGCCCTAGAAAAGCTGAATGATCTCTCTCAGGTATGGACCTCGTAGCTTTTAAACAAAAGGCAAACTTGTGCGCACGAGGAGAAGCTGAAGAGCGAGATGGAAATACAATAAATCGATTTTGCCACACGTGTCGCTGTATATATAACTGACTTCTTTATTAAGAATCTCGACGACCTAAGGAAGGTTCGCCCCATTGAATCCAAACGTCGCTAGCACCCCTCACACGCGAACGCTACCTAGTACAAGGTCCCAAAGTAACCAAGCTCGATACGAAAGTAATATGTTTAGCTTTCCCCTTCACTAAACATATCTGCACCTAGTACATTTCCCTTACACTTGTGACCATTTTTTCCTAGACAAGTTAAGACGCCCAACTTCTTTCTTAAGGTGAACCTAAAGGTCCATTCAGACTACGCTAAAGTTTACCCGGTTTGAAAGTTTGAATGTTTTCAGTTTCGTCAAGAAGCGATATCTAGTTTATTAGGGAGGTATAAATTCGCCACATTTCTGATTCGCAGATTCAATCTTGCATTGAATATCAACTCCTTCGGCTATAGAAGAATACTGATTAAACCACACAGAAGTTTTCCGCATTTCTCTATCGCGTTGTTGTAGAAACGCGCGAGATATTTTTGCCCTCTTCATATGTAATAATAATAATAAACAGATACGCCTAACGAAAATGGATTAACCATGGAAATTATGAAATTTTTTTGCACGCGCTCTGAATTCCCTGGTATTTATTAAATAGGTCAGAAAAAATGTTGGATCGGTACTTTGGTTTAATTTAGTTCCGAGCCTACGGATAAATATCTCGTCTAAGAAAAGGTCTATTATATTGTCACCGTACGCCTACGCGGATTTTGTTACCCAACCAATAAGTTGCTTGCTTTTTCTTTGATATCTTTTCGCGTGGTTTGGTCCATAGTACACCATTCGAAAGGGTCTATAGATATTGCCATAAATAACATGATAAATGTAAAAATGCCATCATTTCTTAAGAACGGTTTGTTCCCATAAGGGTTATGCGTGAAAGACATGTCTCTGTCAACTCAAAAACGTTATTATTGCATGGAGTTATACCTATTAGAGTCACCAGAGGGTCGCGTACAAGAATGATTGATTAAGCGAAGGAAGTTTGGTGTAACGTTACAACTACGGTTGCCGATATGCTAGTGCGCAATTTTCTGACGCATCATAGACACGTGACTTGTTACGTTTCGCGAAGAGAGACTTCTATACTGACCAAACTTAAAAGTCATACTTATTGCTGTTACATCACTTGTGATATTACCTTCCGGTAGATGAGTTCAATTTACGCTTTCACTTATTATTTCTCTTCCTAGACTATAGTTATAGTCTCTTAGCACCTAGTACCAAACGGTAGACTGAGGGTTTACTATAGCACGATGTTAGAAACGCTATACGTACCCTTTCAATGATCGGTTTGTACAAGAGCTATTTCGCTATATTAGCAATCCATTCTTTCCCATTGTTTACGTCTTTTCTCCCCAATCTATCGTCGGTGGGCTGGTCCAGGATACAAACAAGGAGTGATATCTAGTTTACTAGGGAGAAGATATAAATTCGCCTCATTTCTAGCTTTATCTCCAGTACAAAACAAATATAGGTCCGGAGTTAATCCCCGCCTCTAAATTACAACCAGCGTCTCATTGGCTCTTGAATTCTCACGTCAGCGCGACGTGAATGACGAAAATTACGTATTTTCCGACTGAGGAGAGGGGAAATAGCCCGGCCTCCTTTTACGTCCCCCCTTGTATTTTGAAAGGGGGACTGGGACTATGTGCCCGAATACTTTTAGGCATCTTTTACCTTCTCCCTAATAAACTAGATACCCCTTCTTGATACAAATAAGTATTTTCTATCATTCTAGAAATCTTTAGTAATAACCCAAGGAAGCACCCTCCGTCTCCTTTTGGTGTTTGTTTCTGTGCTGGAATTATACGGTTTCCATTATCTTGAAAGTGATAAATTTTCAATATTAACGGTAGACGCGAATGTATTCACGCGTTACTTGATTTTGTGCCGTCGCCTCGGAGAATTAATTAAATTAATAAGTAATTTTATGTCGAAAAGGTTAATTAATTCCCATTACGTTAGTACTCCAATATCCAGATATATTACTTATTATTATGAATATCAGAAGGGGATAATAGAAGAAGGATGACACTCTGTATCCCTATAATATTTTAGTTTTGTAACATGATTCTTATTTTTGTATGTTCTCTTGCTCATTAAACTTCAGATTGGCATCGCACCGTGCTAGGGTCAATTCTATAACTGTTTGGTACTAAATCCTCAGCAATCAACTATTCAAACCTTGATTGTCTTGACGTGGGATAAAAATCCATCCACAAGCGCATGCGCCTTGGATAATAGTTAAGCAGCGCTAATAGAGTAATGATAAGGGAACTATTTACATGGCGTATGTAATTCGGTTTAGTATAACTTTGTGCACTCCAAATGTAAAATCATGTTGGGAAGAATCATGTTATAATTACCACGGCTTTTGTGGTACACTTTTCTCGAAGAAAGGTCTTATATACTTCTGGTAATATTTACAAAAATTTGACTTTATAATTGAAAGAGCATGTTTATATTTTCTCGGATTATATTCTCAAATCCCAGAAGAGCATCAGTTTGCCTTGTTTTGTCAACGAGATGTAAATGCATTTCCTTTGCTTAATTAAATGATCTCCCTCGATATACGATAAGCATCAAATAAAAGCTTACATTTATTTCCGTCTTCTCCTCTCGCCTATAGATTATTTATTAACTTATCTACCACATATACTTCGCTTCCGTTTGTGAGGAGTTTGTTCTTGGAGAGGTAAAGGTCATAGGTCATGAGATTTTAAAAGTTCAAAAGCGAAATTCACCGTATTTCTTGGCGTGACCTCCTTCTTCACTATGGAATTAATTTTTTTTAATAATTTTAAAAAGATTTATGGCAAATTCGGATGATTTCACTTGTAATTTTCAAATATTCACCTGATTTCATGTCAATTTTTACTAGAGTTAATTCGATTTCAGTGCTAGTTTTCGAGAAATAACCTGATTTGAAGTAGAATTTAACTTTAATTTGAGTAACTTAAATTAAGAATTCAAAAATATTGTCAAAGGTCAATTCTACCTCCTCCTTTCCTGTGTGTGTGTGTGTGTGGGGGGGGGGGTGTGTGAAATATATCGATTTTATAATTCCTTTAAAATCCTATATTTTTGAACCTGTCCTATATTATCATATAATTTCATGAAAGGTCCTATGATATCCTATATTTTGGACTTTGTCGAAGTTTTCGTGTAGTTTCGCATTAAAATTTATCAAAATTTACCTCTTTTATCGAGATCACATTTAACTGTACACCGAAATTGCGGAGCTAGCTCTAGGTTTTTGTGTATTATGTTTTAGTTCAGTCCCTCTTTTCAAAGTAAAATCCAATTTTGTTATGTTTTTAGGGTTTTCTACAAAGTTTAAGCCAGAATAGTATTATATATGAGCATATAGTACTATATTTTCCTATAAAAACACATTTTTTCTCCTATAAAATCCTATAATTCCTGGAAATAAATTCCCATAAGTATAGTTTAAATTTTTGGCTGGGGTCCATGTTGTAGTCTAACTCATAATATTAATCTATTTATCCAACCCAAAAGCGTATAACATTTAGTTCAGCCATTACTTAGAGAAGAAAAAAAAAATCCCAGGAGGAGTAAAATTGGAAAGAGTGATGGAGGTATTACGCGGCAAAGAGTCACTATGTATCACAGCCGTATTCAATCTTTCTCGGTGTCAAATTTATATAAGCAACGTACGCCAGCACTAGGATAGATAGGTCCTTTTCTTTCGACCATTTATAAGGCGCAACAAGACCGAGACGACTCGCGATGTATGTCTATGTGTGGTACAATATATACACCTATTTGATTTACGATTGGAGATTTCATTTATCCCACTGTATCTCGGCTCTATTTGTTTTCCAAGAGATGTACATACCTTGGCTGTCTGAAAGGACCTTGATCTTATAACTAACCAGATTTAGGCTACCAGACTATTGGTCTTTTTCGTCTGTTTTAGGCTGAACTCCTGCAAGGACCGCTACGCTATATGGTTCTAGTTTTCTTTTATAAAACTTTGAAATCTGATTCCAAAACAGTCTCAAATTGCATGTCCTATCCCTAGATCCAAATTTTGGATTTTTCAGAAAGTTCTTTAGTTTGGGTTTTGTATGGGATTCGGGAAAATACCTTCAGTATGTGATAACCCTTTCCAACGTTACTTAATACTAGAAGTATATAATTTTCACTTAAAGGGAAGTGTACCCACCACAAAGCGACGGGGTAGTTATAACATGATTCTTCCCAACATCATTTTACATTCGAATCATGCACATACGCGATAAATAGTTCCCTCATCATTACTCTATTGGCGCTTAAATATTTGCCAAGGCGCATGCGCTTGTGCGTTTTTGTCCCACGTCAAGACAATCAAGGTTTGTATACAGTTTGATTGCTGAGAATTTTTGTACCAAGCAGTTATAAAATTCACCCTAGCACGTTGCCATGCCCATCTGGAGTTTGTTGAGCAGGAGAGCAAACAAAAAGGGCTGGGTGAGCCTGGGAAGAATCATGTTACATAACTAAAGTATTAAGAGGATACAGAATGTCATCCTTCCTCTGTTATCCCCTTCTGTTAATGCTCTCTCAAATAATAACCAAATTGTTCCAAGATGTACTTTTACTTAATCATTGTTAAATTGTAATATTGTATTCTGTATTAGAAGGGAATTACTTGTATATAGTCTTCGCTGGTTGAAAATTATTTATTTATTGAACTACAACTAATTTCAAAGCGATCCCCACGGTATAAACTATTCAAAATACCAGCGGTTTAAATATTTTAAATTAGTAAAAATAATCTCTCTTGAATTAGATATTCGTAAATATAGTTAAATTTATTCTGAATGAAGTTTTATATATGCGAACCTTTTACAAAATTTATTACGCGAAAATACACGATATAGTAAAAGCACTCCCTTTTGAAATCTCTTTCAAATTCCCTCTACACACCGCCAATGACGTCAAGGGGATCTCGAGAAACAGTCCCTTGATGACGTCGATTTACGTATAAAGTAAATCAAAGGCATTCCACACGGGAACTATACCTGAAGCTAAAATCTCGCCTAACTTATTACATAACCGTAGTTTTATTTGTTTAAGCGATAGTAGCTCTTAATTTATATCTGATTAATGTTTTCATAGGCCTATAGTTTTAAATACTTGAAATTGAGAAAATTGAGCCTTATAAGTTAGTTTTATTATTTGGAAATGGAAATTATTTATTGAAAATGCAACTAGGTGACAACAAGAAGTGATATATAGTTTACTAGGGAGAAGGTATAAATTCGCTACATTTCCAGCTTTATCTCCAGTCCAAACGTATGTCCGGAGTTAATCCCCGCCGCCTCTAAATTACAACCAGCATCTCATTGGTTCTTGAAAACTCACGTCAGCGCGACGCGAATGAAGAAAATTACGCATTTTCCGACTGAGGAGAGGCGAAATAGCCCGGCCTCCTTTTACGTCCCCCCTTGTATTTTGAAAGGGGGACTGGGACTATGGCGAGCGAATACTTAGGCAACTTAAACCTTCTCCCTAATAAACTAGATATCACTTCTTGGTGACAACATCATAACGGTGTCGTTTGTGTAAAAATAACGCAAATATTTTGAGGTTTTTTATTTCTTCTGGATTTTATCATAAAATCAACACACGTCCCTTCAACAGTTCGAAATATCCTGTAGCGTTGGTCAATTCGAAATCGAAATCGAAGTGGTCATCATTTCACCCCCCCCCTTCTCCTCGCCCTAGAAAAGCTGAATGATCTCTCTCAGGTATGGACCTCGTAGCTTTTAAACAAAAGGCAAACTTGTGCGCACGAGGAGAAGCTGAAGAGCGAGATGGAAATACAATAAATCGATTTTGCCACACGTGTCGCTGTATATATAACTGACTTCTTTATTAAGAATCTCGACGACCTAAGGAAGGTTCGCCCCATTGAATCCAAACGTCGCTAGCACCCCTCACACGCGAACGCTACCTAGTACAAGGTCCCAAAGTAACCAAGCTCGATACGAAAGTAATATGTTTAGCTTTCCCCTTCACTAAACATATCTGCACCTAGTACATTTCCCTTACACTTGTGACCATTTTTTCCTAGACAAGTTAAGACGCCCAACTTCTTTCTTAAGGTGAACCTAAAGGTCCATTCAGACTACGCTAAAGTTTACCCGGTTTGAAAGTTTGAATGTTTTCAGTTTCGTCAAGAAGCGATATCTAGTTTATTAGGGAGGTATAAATTCGCCACATTTCTAGCTTCATCTCCAGTCCAAACGTGGGTCCGGAGATAATCCCCACCTCTAAATTACAACCAGAATCTCATAGGTTCTTGAAAACTCACGTCAGCGCGACGCGAATGTCGAAAATGAAGTATTTTCCGACTGAAGATAGGCGAAATAGCCTGGCCTCCTTTTACGTCCCCCCTTGTATTTTGAAAGGGGGACTGGAACTATGGCGCGCGAATACTTAGGCATCTTATACCTTCTCCCTAATAAACTAGATATCACTTCTTGGTTTCGTCCTGCAGTGTCTAGATGGCACCACCTCGTTAGTGCCTTTTCTTTAGCCTTAGCTTCACTCGATCGTAGAAAACAGAGGTAAGATGGAGTGGGATGATGATGGGCGATCTTAAGAACTGAAAATCTCCCAGTGTACCTCGCGCACTCCCCTACCTTTCGGTAGGCGATTGTTAAGTGCTGCCGCGTAGCGCCATTATATTTGTATGAGAACTTGCTTTTAGTTTCAAAGACACTATTTATTGCGGGAACGTAAGATTTTACTTAGATAGTCTGAGTGGGCCTTGACAGCACATTGACGAATGAAGAGGACTTAACCTCTCTAACATCTCCACCGCAGTGGCCCGCCTAGAGGAATCCGAAAAGACTAAAAAACATAAGAAGTGTATGAGGGACGCTTCTTCTAGCTGTGATATATACTCGCTCAGATTTGATTAGCGAAAAAATGGCGACTGGAAAAGGAAATAGACTAGTCACTAGAAGAACTTTTTTTTTTCTCGATCTTATTTTGGTTCTGATTAGGAAAGGATGCACTATAGACCTATTTCGTCTTCAAATGACACAAAATGGGCAAAATTCAGTCCTGACTGATTGATTATTAATGCCCTATCCCAAATCGCAGAGAATTCCCCCCCCCCCCAATCTTGAAAAATGGCCAGCAGTAATGTACAACAAAACTTCGCTTGCTCATAGTACTTCCTTATGTTTCAACAGATTTTTTTAACAATTAGGATCATGATTCATTATGTCCTATAGATTGACTGAGTATGCCGCCATATTTTAAAATGGTGGCTAAAAAACTAAACTGACTTTAATTTCTTAAGCCGTTGCTCTAAACAATATTAACATAGAGACAATTCAAGGTGGAACGGGATTCATTTCATTCAATGTATTTCCTAATTTATTTTATTATTTTGTTATTTTGTTTGCCCCATTCACAATTTAATAACTTTATTTGAAAGCCGTCCTCAACTGTAGTAAAATGTAAAGATCGTTGAAAACTATTTTTTCCTTTTTCTTGAAATGAACCAAATGTCCCCGTATATTTACGAGTGGATTTCAATTACACTTTACCTAACTTTGTAAGAATGGCAAAGAGAAAACCAAGAATATACTGTCTTTTTATCAAGAATATTACTCTTTATGGCTGGGGTGAAAGGTCAAATTTCTTAAGCCTTTTTGGAATTTTGAAATTTTGAGTACATATTTACCAACCAGTCAACCGTATTCACTTATCACATGACATTACTCAATCAATTGTTAAAGCGGGCGCAATATAAAATATTCAAAAACAAAGGCTTAAAGAGTGTCATCCAATAGAGAGCTTTCAGATGGGATAGTAGTACGTCACACCCTCCCAAGTCTTACCGCTGTTCTGGTAGCCATATTGGGTGGTCTCAGCTTCATTTCTGCTTTAAACCCACCAATATGGCTGCGTGAATTATGTCACTAGACTCAGCTCCTCCTCCAACTGAAAGCTCTCTGTGCATGCTCAAAACACGTGACAAAATTGAGAAGCCAAGGCTTAAACAATTTTCAAATAGCGTCGACTGTTTTAAAAACCGCAACGAACTTTTCTCCTAGTATCTTTAAAATAAACTCATGATGGAAATAGCTAAGGATGTATAAAGATGTTGAAGAATGATGAAGAATGGATAAAAAGGAATTTTTGAAAGAGAGAGAGAGAGAGAGAGAGAGAGAGAGAGAGAGAGAGAGAGAGAGAGAGAGAGAGAGAGAGAGAGAGAGAGAGAGAGAGAGAGAGAGAGAGAGAGAGAGAGAGAGAGAGAGAGAGAGAAAGAAATAAAAATTGTCAGTTTTGATCATCACGAAACGTCTCGTTGGAGATTACATTTGCTTTTCCCATTACGGCGAACGCTTAAAAAAAAAGAAGAGAAAGAAAAAGAGGGTTATAGCCTTATAGGGCCACGTAAAAAACGTCTTTTCCTCTCGATCCTCTTCTCTTTATCCTGACCAAATACATAGAAAAAATTGAGATAACGGTGAAATAAAACCTTCCCCAAACAATGGAACCACGGTTTCTTTTCTATGCCCATCTTTTAATGAAAGGCTAAAATTTTCGCCTGTTAACATTATTTTAAATAAAGTTCGCATTTTAACAAGTTCGAGATAATAATTGAGCACAAATGATTCAAAAAACGAGTTCTATTCGTTCTCGCTCTTGTTGCATGCAACCTGAGCCTGTTTTTGATATTATCAAGTTTTAAATTGGATATGCTTTTACCCCTAATATTTCTCAGGGTTGCCACACATCAGGAATAACCTGGAAAAGTCAGGGAATTTCAAAATGTCCAACTTATGGAACAGCTAGTATCTTATGAACTTATGTTATACGCTATAATAATTTAGAACCCTAGGTTAATTAGAAGTTTAATATTATCAGGCACATTAAAAATAACCACAACTTTATTATGACCTTGATTAACTTATAAAATATTATGATACTGATAACTCAGCCTCTAATAATCCTTCCTCCCAAGCTTCCTTGATGAAATATAGGTAAAGTGCTCTCTCTCTCTCTCTCTTGCTCTCCATCTTCCTTGGTCTCACGTATATAGTGAATACCATCCAGAGCTAGCTAGCGAAGGAGTCTCAAACTCATTGGGCTTGGCGTTATTCCGTTATATTTTCTTTTCTTACTTTCCATCACTCGCTCGGCGTCGCGTCGAAAACTCGAAGAGAGCGAGAGAGGAGAGAGAGCCGGTCAATTTGTGACGTTGTCTACTCCATGGTCTACCTATGGCAAATTCCCTACCGTCATGACGTCACGGCGTCTTCCGGCCAACCAAATCGATCGGTCCGTTAGAGGGCGATACTTTCCTTCCCGCGAGCGCGCCGCCGTCATCATGACCAACTACAATCGCGAACCTCCTTAGTTTTCTCCATAGTCAGTCCAGAATCCCAGAAACTTTGCAATCTTTGGCCTCGGAAGTAACGTTTACCCGCGCGTTTTTTTCCCCGGTATAAACGTCGGAACATTTCGCCGGGATTTTTTCCTTTTTATTTATGTTATTTTTAAAATAAACTGTAAACCCCCGCGAACGAACATTTCTTACAACTGTTTAACGTTAAACTTTAATCTTTTATTTATATCAACTTTTTGAAGTATTTCTTCAAGTGTTGAAAAAAAGTGCGTGCGTACAGCATCGCGAAAACTTGTACGAGAAACTTCAAATTTGTTTTATACTCCTTTTTTTTCTCTTTTTCAAAAGGACGGTGTCGTGGTCAGTGTTAAGTCCGCCCGGAGCTATTTTCGGGCATAACCTTACCCAACACACACGGCGGTACCCAGTTACTCGCCGAGTGGAATTTTAACCACACCAGGGACACCTCCGTCTTGTGTGGGTTGTTTTTTTCGTCGTCGACGACCAACACGTCTTCGTGTGTCATTTGGGATTAAGAACGCTCAACAACCGGTGGATCCTCAGGACCCCGAAAACGAAACCACTAATACCTAACTCGGACATTCCAGACTTTTCTTGGCTCTCTCTTTTTTTTTGTATCTGACCGACAAAAGAGAAAGAAGACACTTTTCTTTGGCTGAATCTTTCCAACAAGATTAACAGGGTAAGTCACTTGCTAAGAGATATTATTTATTTTTGTACTGTTGCGTTGGTTGTTACTTTAATTGGGAATATTGTTGGATATTTTGGGTAATTGGGTACCGTGACTTATAAATTATTTGTTTGTGGTTGGTTTTCGTAATCGACCACCAGTTGAAAAAATACAGGGTGTTTCTGATAAGTCTGCCATAAATTAAGGGGGATGTTCTTTGGGAAAACGATTTTGAGTCGAAAATGTAACTTCTATCTATGAAATTTTGACGTCCGTGTCACTGTTTTCGAGTTATGATTTGAGTGTACTGTTTTAGGGATGACCCCTTCTAAATTTAAGGGGTCATTCGTAAAATACTCAATGACATCTTAACTTGAAAACAGTGTCCCTTGTGGCAAAATGGAGATAGAAGTTACACTTTCGACTCAAAATCGATTTCCCAAAGAACATCCCCCATAATTTATGGCAGACTTATCAGAAACATCCTGTATATTATAGTCCATGAGCGCCTTGATATTCTCGAAACTTCCTATTGAAAAATCGAGAATGTTGTGAGTACCAAACCGCTGCGAGAGTAGTTCCCCATACCTTGATACATTAGTGGTTATAAATGCGTTAATACAGTATTAGTAATAGAAAGTTTAAGAAATTTAGTTATAGCGAGTAAAGACCTAGACATTTAGAAATCCACCTCCTTATTCCCCATACAGGTGCCGAGGCTAATGGCGCGGTTTTTAACCACCAGATTTGTAGGGTCAAAATGAGCATTACTTTCAACGGATCACGCGGTAAGCCTTGGCACATGCAGAGGGAACAAGGAGGATTTAAAAAATACTTTTATTTCAAATTTCTCAAATACTCGTAGGTGTCTTTTGAATACTTGAACCAACCATTTCGTATAACCAATTTTCGTTCAGTTTCTTAAACACTCTATTTTCATAGAATATACCTTTCGAGGGGAAATTTTACTATTTAATGGTGCGGCTCAATTTGATTATAATCTCGTTCGTATTACTGATAAACCCGGCCTTCCACTTCCATATTTAATTTTGTTTGGCGTACATTTTGGGGGCCTTTGCGTATATGACCTTTAATGGAATTGCACGCCAATCCATACATTTTGCGCCTTAATGAATTATTAGATTTTATTTTAATGGTCTGCCATGTAACTTTTACTCGTTACGCTTTACCGATATGCTGTATTTGGATAACGCGCGAATTCATTCGAGTCATGCCTTAATATTCGATAGAATTTCATACTTAGTTATACCAAGAAGGGATATCTAGTTTACTAGCAGGGCCCCCAGAGGTCCTATAATTCCTATAAAATCCTATATTTTTAAAACTGTCCTATAAAATCCTATAATTTTGGTTAAAATCGCCAAAAATCCTATAATTTTGAAATTTGGGCGAATTCTAAGCAAACCATCGGTTAAACCAGGATTCGGGTCTAAAAAATATTATGAAATGGGGATGGTTTCCCTCGTATTGTAGCTTAACTAGTTAAAAACAGCTCTCGGTATTTTATGGTTCTGATAACAGAACAAACGTTCAGTGTGCACCACCATTTATTTTATTGTCCTATATAATTCTATTATTCTGGAAGCCCCTGTTTGTCACAGCCCTAAGTTTTTAGTATGGTTGGATGGGGGGCAAATAGAACTATAACATACTCAAATGGCATACCCGTATCTCTAGTAATAGAACCAGAGTTATGAACCTCCAAAATTGCGTTTAATGCTTTTCCTATGGAGGGGGTATATTTTCGAACATTTTCCATAATTACTCGGCCCGTTTGTCGTAGCCCTAAGTTTTTTGTATGGTTGGATGGGGGGCAAATAGGACTATAACATACACAAAGGACATCCCCGTATCTCTAGTAGAAGTAGAACCAGAGTTCTGAGCCGCCAAAGTTTAGTGTAATGCTATCCTATGGAGGGTATGTTTTTGAACATTTTTTTTAATTACTCGGCCTTTGTTTGCACTACTGGTTCTTAAAAAAAAAAAAATTAATATTTTAGTGTCCTATATAATTCTATAATTCTGGAAAAACGTATTATAAAATCCTATATTTTCATGAAAAAAATCCTATAATTCCTATAAATATTTTCGAAATTCGGCTGGGGGCCCTGTACTAGGGAGAAGGTAGAAGATGCCTAAGTATTCGCGCGCCATACCCCCAGTCCCCCTTTCAAAATACAAGGGGGGACGTAAAAGGAGGCCGGGCTATTTCGCCTCTCCTCAGTAGGAAAATAAGTAATATTCGTCATTCGCGTCGCGCTGACGTGAGTTTTCAAGAACCAATGAGATGCTGGTTGTAATTTAGAGGGGCGGGGATTAACTCCGGACCTGCGTTTGGTTTGCACTGGAGATAAAGCTGGAAATGTGCCGAGGGCTATGGCGCGCGAATACTTAGGCGTCTTATACCTTCTCCCTAATAAACTAGATATCACTTCTTGGTTATACCAGGAATACATAAGGCTAATTGGAATCGTTGTGCCTCCGTATCTCCCATGTTTATTTCTATGCGGATTTTGTGGGCCGGCCTTGAGAACTTACTATCCGTCACGCATCATAATTCTGACCTTTTTCTAACTTTCATTTAATTGGTTGGAGTTGCACGCAAGGTGCAACGCGCGGTGAGATAAATTATTCGCCAAATAAAATTCGTCATATATTGTGATTAGTCTCACTAGCTCTCCCAACAATATCCGCACCTAGATGCGTTGAGAAAATGCAGGGCTACACAACGATTCCTAGTTAGCTGTATGTATTCTCAGCGTAACTTAAACACCATGATCCGTAAGAAGTTTTATTTCAATTGAAACTGCTAATCACTCTAAGCAGTAAGTACCTGTACAGATTATTTTAACACAGGTCAAGGGCAGCTAGGATTTTAATCCCATATTACTCCGAGTGACAGGCCCCTCGCACTGACGTTGCAAATCGATTTTCGTGGTAAATTTGAGTAAATTCTTCATCGAATTATGAGAAATCAGAGCAAATAGCGTTTTAGCATATTTCAACGTAATATTATAACCTCTTCAAATATGTATCAGGTTCAGATAATTCCAATAATGGTTTCTTCTTATTTGAAATAACGTCTAAAATATTTTAGTTCTTTATTATTAAATATTTTGGCATCTTTATTATCTAAAAAGTTTACAAAAACAAATTAATATTAAGGAAAAAAAACTGCTTAAATTTCATCAAAATATTTTGATAATCAACTGTTTTTGTTCAAGAAAAACAGTTCCATTATAAGACGCGAATAAATAACTATTATCTTAAAAAAAGAGAGTTTATTTGAGAGATAATTGAAGTAATCATTTACATTTTATAAATCCCATAAAAATATCACGCTTTTTTTGAAGGAAAAAGTGTTGAAAATAATCGTATATAGAAAAATCATTGTATTTAAATTTAATATCGTTTTCCCACGTTTTATAATATTCGAGGACGTTGTCCTGAAGAGGATTAGAAAATTACATTAATTGCTTGCAATGAAAACCAACGCGCAGGGGTGCTAGGCCGTCTACCTTAGGTTATTTTCCTCGCGACAACTAATAGCGTTTTCCATTGGCGTGATCCGAGCGCTACCGGAGTGCTCCGAAAACAAATTCGTCTTTCATTTGAAAAAAAAAAACCAAAAAAAAAAAAACGAGCGGCTCTGAGACGGAGGTGCGTCTTCCAATGGACCAGTCGCTCCCAACCGCTAATAGCGTTTTCGTTTGCGGTGATCCGAGCACTCCCAGAGTGCTCCGAATTCTTTCATTGGAAAAAAAAACGAGCGGCTCTGGGACGGAGGCGGATCTTCCATTTGACCAGTCGCTCCCTCCCGGTTTGCTCCAAACCGCTCGGACTCTAGAGACGTAGCGTAGCGACCATATGGAGTGCCTGATGTCGTCACAAAACCGCTCTGAAAAAATTTTTCTCTTTCATTGGGAGCAACTAGATCAGGTCCACCGAGCTAGAGCGATGACGTATCACTAAAATACGGAGCGATCTTGGAGCGCTCCCGGACAACCCAAAGGAAAATGCTATAAGAGGTCACTGGTCCCAAGGACTAGTTTTAAAAAATATCCTAATTTCCCAGACTGACGGTGACTACCCCTCCACTGTGGGTTTGTTTCTCTTAGGGAATTATTGAACTGGTCTATAGGTGAACGTAAAAGCTGCGGTCCGTTCGTTTTAATAATAAACAGCTCGATGTTTGCAATCAATAACTTTTACATATCAGAATACTAATCTTAATTTCTTCCTCACGCATATGCCGTTATATATTTTTCTATCGACGTAGCGCGCTGGTTTGTTATCCAATATCGGGTTAAGGTCCATGGGTAAACCGTAGGCTTCGGTTTGGTTAAACATTGTCTTTCACGCCCACATGCACCTTCGCGTTTCGACGCCAAAGAAACATTTTCATTCTCTCTCATCTCTAATTAATTGTTCTTTTGGAAAGTTACGAAAACTCACGCCTTTAGTTGACAAGTTATTACAACTAGCTCAGGATTTGAATACGTACGACATGTTTAGCTTTTCTTTTCTAGTTATTTTTATAACCATGGACCAACTGTATGGCCTTACCGTGAGAAAATTATTACTCCCCAATTTTGAAGAGTAGGCCTATACAGTATATAAAGGAACGTTGGGTATATGTTAGTTTAGGTGTGTAAGAATTAACTGGCTTATAGAAAAGGTGAATTGGTACAATTGAATTATAGCGTTAACGCGGATATTTGTTGAAGGAAATTTCTAAGGAACGACTCTTTTTTTGTACAGGGTGTTTCTGATAATTCTGTAATAAATTAAGCCTTAGGGAGATGTTAATTCTTTGGGAAATCGATTTTGAGTCGATAGTATAACTTCTATCTACACAATGGACACTGTTTTCGAGTTATGATTTGATAGTGTTTTAGGGATGGCCCCTTAATTAAATTAGAAATCATTGTCTTAATCAGTTTCTTAATTAAATTTAAAGACAATACAAAATTTGTTAATTAAGGGGTCATCCTTAAAACACACTACTTAGAGCTGGTATAATTATCTTTTCTCTAAACCTTATATCTTTACTTTAATATTACATAATAGTAATTTTTCTTGTAATTTAACGGCTTCCGAGCACTTATCGATTACTATTTTTAAATCCGTTAAATGTTTGATGTTTTTCGTTTTTAATCCATTCTAAAAACCCAAAGTGTTCCACTGTCAGGCAATTAACTATATAGCGAGGAAATCTATAATTGTGTGACGACAGAGTATACCGCAGTACGTAGCTCAAGTAAGCTATATATACAGTTATGACGTATATCTAAAATACTTCTATGTATTTTACACGGTATATTTATAAAGTATAGCGTAATATGGGACGGCCCTAAAATACTGTTTTTCCAATCCATAGTTAATCCAAAAGTATATAAGTTAAAGTAATAAACCTTCCTTGAATTATTTATATCAATTAAGAGTGCAGATTTGAAATAGTGACTATACAAATCCATAGTGCCTCGCGAAGGGTGAGAGGCTAATATTGTGGTAGTGTTTCTATTGTTAGTTAAATTGACTACGTGAAAAAGGGTGGGAACAGGTTTAAGAATGGCTCCTCCCCTTTCCCTCAAAATGGCAGTCGTGTAGTTCCAAAAACGGTGGCGGGAAAAAAGAACTATGGGTCGATTTGAGTCGAAACTGTTTTATATCATTTTATTTGCCCTATGAACCACCGGCTACAAGTGTGTTTTACGGATGATCCCTTAAATTAAAGCAGGAAATTGTAAGACCATGATACTAATTTTAAAAAGGGGTAATCCATAAAACACTCTAACCGTAACTTGATAGTAGCCCTTATAGTTCAAAATTTCATAGAAGTTACATTTTCGGCTCAAAATCGTCTATAGAACCCACTGTACTTCGGTCTCCTTGTGTTAATGGTAGGAAGCCTTCATGCCTGTAAACTATGTATATGGAGTAGATTTTCCGCCTCTTGTATTCTCTATCGACACACAAGTTCACAATCTACTTCAATTGATGGTCTGTAAAACAAAAGCGTGACATTTTTCGTCGTACAGGTACGGGCTTAACGTAGTTACTTTCTATAAGTATGCCTTTAGACCTCGCGATCCTTCTTGTTTTCGAGCGAATCTTTCACGCGATCTCTTCATCAAAACTAGGCAAAGGGGCGTGGTTTTAACAAAGACCGTATTTATAGTTTCTACCAGCAGCTCTTGACCGGGACTCCGGAATATGATATCGCCCCCCCCCCCTTCCCGGTGAAAACTACTATCCTCTTAAGCTTGGACGCTGCTAAATTATACCGCGTCCGTCCTATAAAATGATCGGATTAATGAAATTTGAAAGAGAAGTTTCGCCATGGACACTCGGTCCTAGCTCCCTACCTGTAAGAGAAGGAAACTTCCACCTGTAATTTAAGGTCATGCTCGAAACAAGGAAAAAGAGGGACTACAAAGAATTATAGTATTTAATGGGTAGCGGGTACAGATAGTGTGCCAATAAGTGTTGCCAGTCATTTGTGAGTTCAATTCAACTGCCATCTCTACAACAGACTGAAGAGCTTGTAGAATTCGAAACATTAAGGAAAGGGTCTTCTATGGTAATCAGGGACAGATAGTGCGCCAACAAGTATTGCCAATCATTTGTAAGTGCAATTGAACTGTTATCTACAACAGACTGAGGTGATCATTCAGTCCCAAAACCTGCAGGAGATGCTCTAATAACAAATTCCTGGCAACACTGAAGCGCATGCGGTTAAAGTTAAGAAACTGAGGAGGAAATATCTCTAGCTCCCTTTAGTGCACACTATTTATTATAATGAGGTTCGTACAAACCTGGAAATACCAGGAAATTTAATTGTTATCATGGAAAATTCCAATGTTTAGTGTACTATAGCCATATCCAACGTTGCCAAGGTGTGTTTTTAGGGACTGGACACCAGGAAGAGTTTCCTCTCTATGTATGGACTCAAGTCTTTGGTCGCAACCAAATGAAATATCTTTATCATGGTTTTATTTCTTACTAACTTAATTTAAGAATTTAAATTGAAACTATGCTTAATTAGGAACTAGTCATAAAGTTAGAACAGGACTGGCCTAATGGTGGGATTCGCCTCCCTTAAGCCTTTCCCTAATGTTACTGACCTCAACTGTAGATGCACCTTGGTCAAATTTTAATTGAAAAACTTAACGAAATTGTTTGTGACTGAATAGATCATAAAGAACAAACATACAAACGAGGCTCCTTTTACCCTCTCTTTAAAGCTGGTAGTTAAATGTCGGCGCTAAAAATGGCAAGAAGCTAGGTTAGGGACTGCTCCTTCTTTCGACCCCGGCAGACCGAGTCTGCTGCGAACTGTTAAGAGTGGGCATGCACTTGTGTTACGACTTGCTAGAATTTCCCCCGGTTTCTCTTATAGCCAAGGCTCTTTTATATAGCTTCATTAAAACGGAGATCATTTCACTGCCTCCCGAGTTTCCTTTTCTGGCAACAGGTTGCGAGTTGCGCTCCCACCCACCGGCTTACGTTCTAGATCCAAAGCAAATTCAAACATATATATATATATATACGCAATTTACCTTAGCTTCCAAAAACGTAATTTTCTACATTTCTTTTTCGTTCTTTTTTCTTAAGATTATTTTATTTCTATCTTTCTCCTCCCTTTTTATCCACCAATCTGCTCCTTAATTGCTCAACAAATTTAGCTTGCTATAATTGTACTGTAGACGTTTTCTTTTTTTAATTTAAATTCTTGAGTCTTTTCGAAATCACGGTAGCTGATTAATGCAATTAACCAAAAGTATTTTAATTTAATTTAATGATTAAAGAGTACCAATTGAGTATGGCTATCAGAATATATCGATTTGTATTTTCATATAAATGAGCTATTCTCAAAATAGCGTTACTATAAAATGGCTTTTCGTTGAATCGTTGAATGAAGCGTTATTATCTAGTTTTAGATTAGGTTAAATTTATCCATTTTAAGGTTCTTCTTTGAGGGAGGTTGTTAGGGTAGTTATACTAGATCAGGTTACGTTTGTTTTGGTTAGACCAGGTTGGGTTGGGTTTTGTTTATGTTAGCTCAGGTTGGGTTGGGTTTTGTCTATTTTAGCTCAGGTTGGGTTGGGTTTGTCTATGTTAGCTCAGGTTGGATTGGGTTATTGTCTATGTTAGCTCAGGTTGGCTTGGGTTTTGTGTATGTTAGCTCAGGTTGGCTTGGGTTTTGTGTATGCTAGCTCAGGTTGGGTTGGTTTTGTCTATGATAGCTCAGGTTGGATTGGTTGGGTTGGGTTTAAAGTCTATGTTAGCTCAGGTTGGGTTGGGTTGGGTTGGGTTTAAAGTCTATGTTAGCTCAGGTTGGGTTGGGTTTAAGGTCTATGTTAGCTCAGTCTGGGTTGGGTTTAAAGTCTATGTTAGCTCAGGTTGGTTTGGGTTTTGTTAGCTCAGGTTGGATTGGGTTATTGTCTATGTTAGCTCAGGTTGGATTGGGTTATTGTCTATGTTAGCTCAGGTTGGATTGGATTTTTGTCTATGTTAGCTCAGGTTGGATTGGGTTATTGTCTATGTTAGCTCAGGTTGGATTGGATTTTTTGTCTATGTTAGCTCAGGTTGGATTGGATTTTTGTCTATGTTAGCTCAGGTTGGATTGGGTTATTGTCTATGTTAGCTCAGGTTGGATTGGATTTTTTGTCTATGTTAGCTCAGGTTGGATTGGATTTTTGTCTATGTTAGCTCAGGTTGGATTGGGTTTTTGTCTATGTTAGCTCATGTTGGATTGGGATCTTGGTTTCTATTTACAATATCCCTTCAACAAAGGAATTCTTCAATTTTCCTGTTGCTTTTAGTTAGAGAGAAAGAGATAGAGAGTTGGGCGTGGTAGTATGGCAAGGAGGGGTAGAGGGACGATAATTTCGCTATATATATGCATTTTGATAAGAAACCTCGGCTTATCGCCTTTTCGGCGCGTATTGATTTTGGGCCCAGGAGCCCGCGTATATACATTTTCTATTCTCATTTTCATCCTCGTCTCTTTTATGGCATGTTGTTGCGTCGACTCGTGCAGCTTCCTATAGGAGAAACGTCTCCTTATTGTATTTGTCTACCGTGCACCGTGTCACCCCCCTTTCCCCCCTCCTTTTAGCTTGTCTAATGGCTAATCGGTAATTGTTTTCCAGTAATGACCGAGTGCCGTCGTCAGCCAACACCGCGCCTACCAAACCAAAAAGCTAAATTTAGCCTCCCATACTCTAAACTGCAGGCAAAGAGAGTTTACATTTTTGGGGGCGTGTAGCATTTCTTCCTTGTGTTTGTGTGTATTTTTTTTTTTTTTTTTTTTTTGGCTGTAAAGGGTTAATACGCTGATTCGACAAGGAAATGATGGAAATATATTAATCGAAAGCTATCAAACTTCTAGCTATACATTGTTAGTATATTAAAGGGGCTAGAGAAAGTTCCACAATCCCGTTTCTTAACTTTAACAGAGCTTCACAGCGTTGCCAATAATTTGTTATTAGTGTATCTCCTGCATGCTGGTTTGGAACTGAATGATCGCTACTGAATCGAACATAATTACTACAAGATTTTCAGTCTGTTTGTAGATAGTGGTTGAATTGCAACTCACAAATGACTATGTCAACATGTTGTGAATGCAATTCAACAGACCGAACTATTCTCTTTCGATTCAGTGATCACTGAGTTCCAAACCTGCAGGAGATGCTCCCACACGTTACTGGCAACCCTGTTGTAGCGCGGTTAGAGTTAAGAAACGGGGGTAAGAAATTTATCTAGCCCCTTAAGTGCAACACTATCTGTAGGGCGTGGGGAAAAGGATGAACTTTTCTTGTGTAAACTTCGGATTCATTTATTTTTGTAAAGAGGCCAATCTCTGTGTCCTCGGCAAAATAGAAGAAATAATTTGGTTAGGCTTAGCTACTTCTTTTCTTTATTCTTCTTTTTCTCCTCTCTTTTTGGCTTTCTTTACTTTGTTGCTCGGCTTTTACGCGGACCTATAATAATAATAGGAAAGCGACATTATTGGAAAAGTCAATCTGGCGCCTTTTACCTTTATTATATTTGTCCTAGCTTCTGAAAGAGTAATCGTTGTTCATAGGCGCACGCGCACCCTGAGAGGGCATGAGTAAATGCATCTATAGTCAAATCCGCATTTAAAAAGCTTGCACCAAGAAGTGATATCTAGTTTATTAGGGGAAGGTATAAATTCGCCACATTTCCAGCTTTATCTCCAGTACAAAACAAACGTAGGTCCGGAGTTAATCCCCGCCTCTAAATTACAACCAGCATCTCATTGGTTCTTGAAAACTCACGTCAGCGCGACGCGAATGAGGAAAATTACTTGTATTTTCCGACTGAGGAGAGACGAAATAACCCGGCCTCCTTTTACGTCCCCCTTGTATTTTGAAAAGGGGACTGGGACTATATGGAGCGCGAATATTTGGGCATCTTATACTTTCTCCCTAATAAACTAGATATCACTTCTTGTTTGCACCTTATAACAGGGAATACGGACAGAGACCTGAGTGTGAAACAGTACAATAGAGCGCGGGACATACATTCGAGGGGATAATCACACCGTCTATAGGTGAAATTAATATCTATATAAGTTTGAACGGAAACTCGATCCTTTTGGGCACGTCCCTATACTGGTGTAGTAAAATTGTATAGTTTCTGACCTTGAGTTCACAAGGGTCATCCTATATTTATTTACAACTATTCCGTACACTTGTAAGCTATTGATTGACCTTCTTCAAATAGCCAAACCAAACTGAACAATCCATTCTTTTTTAAGTCACAAATCCGATATTGATATAGATAACGGATATTTTTCTCTGTAGTTCTCTCCTCCTGGTGCTGGTAAAAAATCATGGTGGTACTATAAGTTTATAAGATATGTTCCATAGGTATAACACTACCAATATAAGTTCGTAGTGATAGAGACTTACGGCTCGAGCTAGTTCGAGAACGACAAGCGAGAATTGAAGTACTACACTCGGATGGTTAGTTTTGCAGAATTTCCAACTTCCTATTTAGTCTGTACTAAGCCTTTGACAGCGCTTCGATCACCAGGCGTCGCTTTACCTCGAATCTATGACCTATATGTCACTTCAAACAAGCTCCAGTTTGTAACCAGTAGTGACAAACTTATGGAACATATGAACTTATGGTAGTAGTCAATAAGGTGCGAAATATATTCCATATCCTACCCAATATCTAAAACCCAAATACACGTGAAGAAGTTTGGGTATCTATCCAAAGCCCAAGATTACTCGAGTATAAGTAGTAGTGGTAGTAAGCAATCGGGTACTTGTAAGGAACGGGTGTCCTGGTTTCATTCAATCTCAAATTTATACCATGAGAGCAATCTGTTACGGCGGCTTGAACGCCCACGAATTCATCTCGGAATATCTGAGATTCTGAGAGGCTGCGGAAAAGAGTAAAACAGTGAGAGAGAGAGCTGCAATTCAGCGGGAAAAAGAAGAAAATTCTCCGCAATTCCTCTAGCGCGGAAGAAAAGATCTACGTCTAAAGCCAAGGGCAGAGCAGAACAGACATTGCAGCGCAACCCGGGAAAAAATGCAAATGAATAAATTTCGGAAGTTTTCAAACACAACCCAAGAGAGAGAGAAAGGAAGAGGAACGACGGCCGGCGCCTTCTTCCTGCGCTATTGCCGGAAATGTCTAGTTTCCTTTTCTAGACTAGATCCTACGAGAAACCTTCACGGCTTGTACTTGTAGGGGAAAGTTTTTATTGGTTGAAAATCGTTTCTACCATCTAACTCTTTCACCCCTTCCTATATACGACTTTTGGTGTTTTTTTTTTATGTTCAACAAATTTTTTTTAAAAAAAGATAAAAACCAATAAAGGAATAGGATGGTCGACGAAAAAAGGAGTGACATTTGAAAGTTTAAGACGTTTTTCACTAGTATTCAAATTGATTTGAACGGGACATGCTTTTCGCTACAACGAACAAAAGGGGACTTTGATGATGGGCTGGTAAACTCGAAGCCCTATCGAATAAACCCACCAACGTCTTTGGATCCAGATACCCGGATGTAAGCAGACGATACTCCCCTCCCCCCTTTGTAAACGGTCTATTTAAGCTACTATCCCTTTAAATTCAACCTTCTCATCGCTCCTGTGCATTGCGATTACAGATTACCTGTAACAAGAAGTGATATCTAGTTTATTACGGAGAAGGTATAAATTCGCCACATTTCCAGCTTTATCTCCAGTCCAAAACAAACGTTAATCCCCGCCTCTAAATTACAACCAGCATCTCATTGGTTCTTGAAAACTCACGTCAGCGCGACGCCAATGATGACGAAAATTACGTATTTTCCGACTGAGGAGAGGCGAAATAGCCCGGCCTCCTTTTACGTCCCTCCTTGTATTTTGAAAGGGGGACTGGGACTATGGCGCGCGAATACTTTGGCATCTTATACCGTTTCCCTAGTAAACTAGATATCGCTTCTTGGTAGTATAAGGTACAACTTTTAGACCGAAACCGTCTGACCCCTCGAAAATAATTAATACAGTCACGTATCTTTCTTTTATACCAGCAGTGGTATAAAAGATATGAAAATTTTAAAACTAGATAAAACTCTTTCCTCAAATTTCGATTGGGGTATAGAATGCTCTGAACTATATATAGAAAGGAAGAATTATTTGACTTTGATCTTTTATCAGATAATTAGAAAAGAGAGACCCGCATGGATGGGCCGGAAATCTATTCCCACCTTAATTGAGGCCCGAAAGGATTGGGTAGCCCGGAGGGGGGGGGCGGTAAAGGGAAGTGAAAATCCCAGAAGTGTTCCATCAGTATATTCCTAGCAATTGCAAATAAGACAAACTTTTTTTACCTCTTTTTCCCATTATCATCAATCGTGCCAACGCAACAATTACACAAGGTAACTTTTCTTTTCTCTCTCTCAATCTCTCTCTTGACTCCGACAATTCAAATAGTTGCTCTCATTACCTCTCCCCATCCAATCCAACATCCTTCGATTCTCTGATCACTTACCTACCACCCCATATCGGTTTTTTGTTTTCACTAAGAGCAAGTTTCGATTTATGTCAAATGAAAGATTTTTTATTGTAACAATCGAAAAACTTTTAATTCAGGGTTCGTACCGAACCTGGGTAAGTCAGGGGCATGGAAAATAGAAGCATAGGTCAGGGATTTAAAAAAAAATTCCTAAAAAGTCAGGGATTTCGTTTGGTATATCAAACCATGCTTCGACCAATGCTAAATAAGAGACAGGTGTGATGAAGTGGGCTCTGGTAAACACCTTAAAATGGTCAGGGATATTGCCAAAATTTGATCAGGGATAACCTGGAAAAGTCAGGGATTTTCAATCTAAAAATTTCGTACGAACCTTAGTTTCACCTGGCTTGTAGTAGTAGTAGTAGTATTGTAGTAGTAATACCCCATTTTTCGTTCGTCATTTTTTCGTTTGTTTGGCTTTAAATAAAAGGAAGGCAGGTCAGTATCCCAATTGCGGCTTAGGCCGTTGCGAGGATCAGTACCGCAATGAGGTCGTGTCTAATGGTTCGTGCTCCGATGCCGCGGGTCTTTTTCTTTCCAAATAAGATTTAGTCAAACGGTCCGTACTAGTGTACGTATCAATAGCGTAGTGGTTGTCGCATCCACTCAACATCCGGGAAGGCACCGGTTTCGAAACCGCGTTGGTGTGGCGAAATTTTTACGCTCGTAAGTTTAAATTGACAACTAAATTAGCTCAAATAGAGTTCAACATCGTGTATCATGGCGCAGTTGGTAGCGGCTTTGAATGACGGTGCCTGAAAGATCAATTGTCAAAGATGGTCAGTACCCAATGAAGTCTTGTCTTATGAAGATAGTGCTCAGATACAGAAATTATTTTTTTATAGTTAGTTTTTAATTCGCATAAGAGTCAAACGATGCCATTTTGTACGTCTATCTGCTGTGTAGTGGTTATCTCATCCGCTTCACGCCTGAAAAACCCCGGGTTCGAGACCACGTGGGTGCGGTGAAATCCTTTTATGCTCGTTTGTTTAAATTGACAACTAAATAAGCTCAAAGAGAGTTCAACATCGTGTATCGTGGCGCAGTTAGTAGCGCCATGGAATGACAGTGCCTAAAAGATCAATCGTCGAAGATGGTCAGTACCCGATGAAGTCTTGTCTTATGAAGATAGTGCTCAGATACAGAGCGCTTTTTTTATAGTTAGTTTTTTAATTCACATAAGATTTAGTCAAACGATGCCCATGTGTATATGTATCTGCTGTGTAGTGGTTATCTCACCCGCTTCACACACGGAAGGCCCCGGGTTCGAGACCACGTGGGTAACTAGAAATTCTTTTATGCTCGTTTGTTTAATTTGACAACTAATTTAGTTCAAAGAGGGTTCAACGTCGTGTATCATGGCTCAGTGGGTAGAGCCGTTGAATGCCAATGCTTAAAGGATCAATCTTCGAAGTGGTCAGTATCCCTCAGTGGATCTGTGCTCGAAGTGGTCAGTATCCCTCAGTGGAGCTGTGCTCGAAGTGGTCAGTATCCCTCAGTGGATCAGTGCTCGAAGTGGTCAGTATCCCTCAGTGGACCAGTGCCCGGTGAAGTCGTGTCCAATGAAGCTCGTGCTCAGATACCGTAGTTATTTTTTTACAGTTAGTTTTTAAGTCAAATAAGACCACTTCGCACTCGGATAGTCGCGGGTTCGAGACCGCGTAGGTGCAGCGAAGTTTTTTGTGCTCGTTAGTTTAAATTCACAACTAAATAAGCTCAAAGAGAGTTCAAGATCGTGTATCGTGGCGCAGTTGGTAGCGCCATTAAATTTTAAAGATAGACTTACCTGTTAGGTGTTATCTTTATCTCTTTCAATTATATCAGGAATGTATAGCGTTTATTGGAATCGTTGTGCCTCCAATACCTCCCTTAATTTCTTCACCATTACTGCCTCTCTTAGCCTGTGAGAATTTAACCAATCGCGTAGTGGTATGAGGTTCTGGCTAGCAGACGCCGTTAACCCAATGGCGGATGGCGTAGTAGTCCTTGATTTTTTTAAGTCTAATTAAATGCTAATTATTTTGCAATAAGAGATCATTTATTTAATTTTAATTTTTTTTCTTTTATATTTAGAAAAAGGCCGTTCTTTTAAGGTATAATCAGGGATTGATTAAATTTTAAAAGTAGGAATAGAGAACAGAGTAATGTGGGCGCGCGTCAAAGTCCCGGACCCCCTTCCAAGGGACGGAGGGGTATGAAAGAAGAGGCGGGTCATAGCAACAGAGGTTAAAAGGAATTACCTATTTTTCGCCGTCCCCGTCAGCAACGTCATCAAAACGTAGTTTAAGTCAGCCAATAAGATAATTTAAAATTTTCGTTACGTCTTGGAGGGAGGGGCTCTATACTGGGGCGGCTATGAGTCGGACTGAAGTAAAATACTAACCGTTCTCCATTCCTACTTCTAAAATTAAATCTATCCCTGGTATAATGTTATGTTACCCGACTCTTAATTTCCTTTAAATCTGCAGCAATCTTACAAAATGGTACAATATAATCTGCGTTGCAAAATAATTTAAGAGAGCCTTGTCTGTCAATAAGATAATTATCTTACCTGCCATATTATGCAAATTTTTCTGTACACTTCAATTATTGACCCATCTTTTTATGATCGTGCTGAGTGAAAAGGTCAAACTATCCAGACACGTTTCTCTAATTTTTCAATATAAAATCATCACCCAGACAATAAAGAAAGAAAGGGGGGGAACCCCAGAGGTGAACGTGTCACCTGAGGCGGATAAAAAATCTGTTTCCGAAATGTATTTGACATCCCAGGAAGCGTGTATCTATAAAAATAAAGGCAAATTGGTCGAACGTGCTTCAGAAAGTGAATAGCTTTATTCTTTTCATTAAGTATGCAATGTAGCCAAGGCCCAAAGGTGGTTGCTGTACCCTCTCTCGGCATTAATATTAACGCGGATATACATCGTGCTTCTACCTAGGTATGCTCATTGCAAACTCTAGGTGAAATGAAATATATTTCTTTAACGTTATAGCTGTCTCCGAATACTTGCACGTATAACAACTGTTTTTTTTATTAAAAGTTGTTGCGTGATCGGATAGTTGAAGCATTTCCATACGACAACAAGAGGTTTAGTTGAAGGATTGGTTGTAATCTTATGTCCAGGCCCTTGCATGGTATTATGGCGTGCGTGTCACTTTTAATGCTATAAAAATGTGCCACGAACTATTATCATAAGTTCATGAGATATGTTCCATAAGTTTATCACTGGGTAATTAGAGCTTGGTTATAGATTCGAGGTAAAGCGACGTCGCCTGGCTTTGGCGCTGCATGTCAAAGGCTTAGTAATGCAGACTAAATTGGAAGATGGAAGTCCTGCAAAATTAACCACCGAGTGTAGGACTTCAATTCTCGCTTGTCGATCCTAGAACTGTAAGTCTCCTCTGGCATTACGAAGTATAGGAAGTGTCATACTTGTGGAACTTATCTTATAAACTTATGCTATTATCAACAATTTTTCGGTGCATGCATGTTCAGTTTACTATATCCTTCAATGATAATAAAGCTATTTTAGTTATTACACCCGAAACAGGGCTTCTAACGCTTTCTCTTCATTAACTAACCATTAAAGGGGAGCTGACGTGAACTGGAAAGTTAAGATCCATTATTCGACACATCTAGAAAGGAGGGCAACAAAATCGGGAAATACCCACGAATGTGGTTTTAAAATTGAAAACAGATATTTCATTTTAGATAAGTTTACACCAGGGATAGATTTAATTTTAGAAGTAGGGATGGAGAACGGTTAGTATTTACTACAGTCCGACTCATAGCCCAGTATAGAGCCCCTAGCTCCCTCCAACACGTAACGAAAACTTTAAATTATCTTATTGGCTCACTTAAACTACGTTTTGATGACGTTACTGACGGGTACAGTGAAAATACGTAATTCCTTTTTAACTCCGTCGCTATGACCCACCTCTTCTTTCATACCCCCCGTTCCGGGAAGGGGGTCCGGGACTTTGACGCGCGCCCAGATTACTCTGTTCTCCATTCCTACTTCTAAAATTAAATCTATCCCTGTTTACACTAAAGGGGCCCGTTTCTTAACTTTAACCGTGCTTCAGGACTGCCAGTAAAATGTTAGAGCGTCTGATCTCTGGTTTGGAACTGAATGAGAATTACTGAATCGAACAGAACTACAACCTTTTCAGTCTGTTGTAGATATAGCTGTAGAATTGCATCCTCATATGTCTGGCAACACTTGTCCGCACACTATCTGTAACTATAGTACTTCAAGAATCGATAACAATCTCGTGTTTTCCCTCTTCACCCTATCTTTAAGAACACAAATGGAAAACGTCACGAGATGCTATTAATAGCATAGGTATATACGTCAAACGTTGATTTTAATACAATGTTTTGTCAAGAAGTGATATCTAGTTTATTAGGGAGAAGGTTAGGATGTCTAAGTATTCGCGCGCCATAGTGCGAGTCCCCCTTTCAAAATACAAGGGCGGACGTGAAAGGAGGCCGGGCCTTTTCGCCTCTTCTCAGTCGCAAAATACGGAATTTTCGTCATTCGCGTCGCGCTAACGTGAGTTTTCAGGAACCAATGAGATGCTGGTTGTAAATAATTTAGAGGCGGGGATTAACTCCGGACCTACGTTTGGACTGGAGATAAAGCTAGAAATGTGGCGTATTTATACCTTCTCCCTAGTAAACTAGATATCGCTTCTTGGTTTTGCACAATGTATTTTTCTCGCTGCGAACTTGCTGCTTTGTCGCGCGAATTTTGTCACTTTTGTAGTAGGAAAGTTGGGCTTCACCCTAAGGCTTTGAAAGGAAGTACCTTATTTTTAGAGTGTCAGTTTTTCCATGTAGGAAAAATGAATAAACAGGTATAAAGGAGTTACCTGATGCTATTTAAGTCATCAAAATATTATTCACATTCGCCCTATAGTGAGTGGATGGGCATAATATAAAAGGCTAGGTAACGCGGCTAGCTAGCCTAGGGTATAAAATTAATGAAATTTTACCACTAGACTTATACCGTAATTAATTCGATACGTCATCAAAGTCTGCTCTTCAGAACCTATTTTTAGAAAACACCGTATATTTTATATTATATATATCTTTTTCGGAGTGTATCCCCTCTTATTAAACGCGTTCAATTTAATTACCTTGAATCTATTTTCGTTCATAAAATAATTTGCTTTTAGGTGGTTGTTGAATGACGGATACTTTATTAAATAAATTTCTCTTTGAATATTTACATTTAGTAAAGAATAAATAAGCAATTATCGTGCATAGCTGTAGGGTTTCTAAATGGTTAGTAATTAATTAATTTAAATTAAATTAAAGGACAATGTTAAGCAATTTTGCGCCCGGGGTTAGAGATAACAGGGTTCGTACAAAGTTGGAAAACTCATGGAAAATTCAGGGAAGTAAATAGTTGACAAAAAGCTCCGTCAAATTTTGAATTTTTAGAAAGATTCAGGGAACGTTGTGAGGTTTGAGTAAGTTTGCTCTGAAAGGGTTGCTTCAACTATAAAGAAGCACTCCCGTTGTTATTACTCCATGTATGGGGAAACCCTGAAAAGCGCAGGGAAATATGGGGAACAAAACTGGAAAACTCAAGGAAGTATTTGGGTTAAAAACCTGGAAAACTCAGGGAAATATATGGGCTAAAAACCTGGGAAATATATGGGTTAAAAACCTGGAAATCAGGGAAATATATGGGTTAAAAACCTGGAAATCAGGGAAATATATGGGTTAAAAACCTGGAAAACTCAGGGAAATATATGGGTTAAAAACCTGGAAAACTCAGGGAAATATATGGGGCGAAGAACCAGGAAAACTCAAGAAAATGTTTGGGGAAAAAACCGGGAAAACTCAGGGAGATATATATGGGGAAAAACCGGGAAAACTCAGGGAAATATATGTGAACAAAAACCTGGGGAATATGTGGGGAAAAACTTGAAAAACTCATGGAAATCGATTTTTCTAAAGTTGTATGAACTCACACGGGTCCTTTAAGACATGCAGGAAAAAAGAGTATCAGCAAAACTAAATATTCATGGGGTGAAATTATCAAATTCTCCGTTTATGTTTGAACATATTGTTTACCTAACTTATCAAGTACCTTTGACAACGGCTATAGGTTAAGCCGGAATAGAAGGTGAGAGCATGGAAGGAACACTGTCTTTGACTTAGGTATAGGATTAGTCGCGGCGTATTAATGATAAGCCTTTACACGATGGAAGAACCGCCCGCGGCTATAGCTACCTAGCTAGCAAGGCCGAGATGTAAGTGGAGATGGGAAGGATTACGTTACTTGATCCAAATTAAAGCGGACCACCGTCTGCCAAGTGGGAATCGGTAGAATACGAGCGTCACTTATTATTGAAATGTCCATAATTGAAGACCAGGTTACACCATGCTGCACGCGACTTCCGACCGACTCAAATTGCACCCTGTATTGCGTGGTATTGTACCGGTTTAAAATGTCAATTAAAATGGGATAATGTTTGAGCTCGGATTAATACCGTTTAATCCGGTCTTAAATCCAGGAGATCTATGTTAAGTTTTCGGTCATTTTCGCGTACAGTTTATTATTTTTATTTTACCATAATCCTTTCATCATAAGTTAGTTGAATCAAGGCTTAGATTAATTAAGATTACGTTGTAATTATATGAAGCGTTAGATAAATTGTATCATTTTGAGATGAAAGGGTGATGCAAATTGGTATAAAAGTGTGATGATCCAAAAATTGATAAATAAACGACAGAAACATTGATAAATATATGATAGAAACACTGATAAATGTGCTTATCCAAACTTTGATAAAAATGGTCTGATCCAAACACTGATAAAAATGTTCTGATCCAAACCTTGATAGAAATGTTCTGATCCAAAACTTGATAAAAATGTGCTTATCCAAACCATGATAGAAATGTGTTGATCCAAAAATTGATAGAAAATGTGATTACCCAAATAACTTATAGCTGATAAATTAAGATTATCCAAGTAAACACTGACCAAAATGTGATCTGATTTAAACTCTGATAAAATTATACAAATAATCAAGGTCCCCATGTTGCTAAGGGTCTACCATGATTAATTGCAGATGGCGCGATGATTCATTCATTGCAATAATAGTAGTAGTAATCTTAATTATCTATAACTAACAATAGCTAGACTGTATAAAGAAATTATACCAATTAGGAAATACAAACAAATTTATCATTCAATCATTCCTTTTTTATTTCCATTCAAGGGGAAGAAATTATTTCTTCTTCTTCTTTTTCTTAACATCTATGATTGACAATTGGCGGGGTGTTGTTTTTGCTTCGTAAGACACGTAGCACATCAATTCTTCCTTTGGCCATGCATTGCCGGCCTGTCATAACTGCTTATATAAAGGACGTAATGGCTTCCTTTTCATTCAGTAGTTATAAAATCGCGTAGGCCTAAAAATGATCTAGCGTTGTATACTACAACCAAGAACGCGGCGTAACACACGCGTAGAGTCGCGCGCCTATTGTGCAACTAGTAGGTTGTGTTTCATCGTACGTCTATTGAGATTTAGTAAACTTAATAGTATCGAAGCATCTCTGGATTCTAGCCCTTGTTAGCTCTAGAAGAATAACGTGATAAAACTATTGCTGTGTACTTTGTGCAAATTATTATATTTTTCTGAAGGTCACGTGGTATAAATATCCATGTCGTTGTATGCTATATTGTTTTGGGTAAGATAGAATTCATCTATACTTTTTTTTAATTTAAAAGACGGTTGTCAGAGTTATAGTTTGTGATTTACCGATGTCTTTATCGAAGTTTCACTGGAACCGATACTTATTTAAATTCGTTGATATATCCGATTATTTAAACCAATGAAACCGATATCGACATATTTTTTACATGCAATCAACCGATTTTTACATATTATTAACAGATAAATAGGTAAATTAACCTCGAACCGATTAATCTGCAAAAATAGGTAAATTAACCTCGAACCGATTAATCTGCAAAAATAGGTAATTTAATCTCGAACCGATTAATCTGCAAAAATAGGTAAATTAACCTCGAACCGATTAATCTGCAAAAATAGGTAAATTAACCTCGAACCGATTAATCTGCAAAAATAGGTAAATTAACCTCGAACCGATTAATCTGCAAAAATCGGTAAATTGACTTCGAAGTTCGAACCGATTAATCTGTAACAATCGGTAATTTAACCTCGAATCGATTGATCTGTAAAAATCGATAACCTCAAACCGATTAATCGGTAAAAACCGGTAAATTAACCTCTAACCGATTAATCGGTAAAAATCGGTAATTTAAACTCGAACCGGCATATCAGTCTAGGATACCGATATCATATCGGTTTGTTTCCATCACTATAGTTTTGATAAGCGTAGTGGTATACGTAATTTTCATAAAATTTTAAAACCTTCATGCTTCGCATCTACATTTAATTGTTCAGTCTTTTGCGTTGACAGAATAACGAATAAAATTACAAACTGTCATATGATATGTACAAGTTTTTGATTGTTCGGGTTCTAGAGAAGTCACTTTAAAAGTGAATTTAAAATTCAACATTTACTTAAATGCATTTTTTCTGTAAATTATAAAGGGAGAGTAACATATTAGTCAACATTTTATTTTGATAAAAACCAGTTTTGATTTAGAAATATCAGGGATAGATTTAATTTTAGAAGTAGGAATGGAGAACAGAGTAATGTGGGCGCGCGTCAAAGTCCCGGACCCCCTTCCACGGGACGGGGGGGGGAGGGGTATGAAAGAAGAGGCTGGTCATAGCGACAGAGGTTAAAAGGAATTACGTATTTTTCGCTGTCCCCGTCAGCAACGTCATCAAAACGTAGTTTAAGTGAGAAAATAAGATAATATAAACTTTCCGTTACGTATTGAAGGGAGGGGCTCTACACTGGACTGTGAGTCGGACTGAAGTAAATACTAACCGTTCTCCATTCCTACTTCTAAAATTAAATCTCTCCCTGGTTTCACAGATATTTGCAATGGTACATGTATACAGAAAATATAGCAACAGATGCTTTTCCAAATCATATGTCTTTGCAAAGTAATTAACACTGAAAATTGGCTTTGTTGTATAGTTTTAACACACCTATTTGCATTCCCATTTCTTTTTTTAATTTTTTTGAAAATCGACTTTTGGCGCGGTTCTTTCAAAGTTGGCGCGAAACTTTTTTTCCTTTCTTTATATTAATGGGTCAAGTCCGCAACAAAGACCATTAGGTTCCGCTATTCCTTTATACTTGGTCAGATTCCCCGAGTGAATTGGCAGAGGGACGATGGTATGGCGTACTATGTTTGGGAAGAAGGGTGTAAAAAAGTCGTTAATGATGGTATAATTGCCCAAACCGCTGATTAATTAGTGATTAAAATCGGTGCTGGCGCGCCCATTACTCGACCCCGATTTTGAACCCCGTTTGCCTACAGTGCTCGTGTATCCAAATTTTTCCCCGAGTAATGAAGGACGTTTCATTTCATAGTCAAATTTACGAAAGATCGGACACTTATGAGTGGTATCATTGTTTAGTTGCAAGTTGGGTTAATACATTTCAAAGTTGTAGTTGAGTTCAAATCCCAATGAGATACCGAAAATACTAATATTCTTTAATCATGGTTAATATAACCAGAAGTATATAATACTTCTCTTCGAGAGAAGTGTACCCACCACAAAGCGGCCTGGTAGTTGTAACATGATTCTTCCCGACATTATTTTACATTTGGAATGCACAAGGTTACTAAACCGAATCACATACGTGTTAAATAGTTCCCTTATCATTAGTCGATTAGTGCTTAACTAGTCGCCAAAACGCATGCGCTTGTGCATGGATTTTTGTCCCGTGTTAAGACAATGAAGGTTTGTGGGTAGATTGCTGAGGATTTAGTACCAAGCAATTATAGAATTCACCCTACCACGGTGCGATCGTTGTCCATCTGAAGTGTGATGAGCAGGGGAGCAAACAAAAAAGGGATTCATCTTTCTGGGAAGAATCATGTTACATAACTGAATAACTGAAGTATTAAGAGGATACAGAGTTTCATCCTTCTTCTATTATCCCCTTCTGATACAACCCACGTATCATTGGATACAACTATTAGTTGTATACTAATATAATAACTACTTCGTGTTATAAGCCGAGGATATGCCATTACAAAGTATAGGTCAGGGTCAAATTAATCAAACATTTTAGTATCATAAGACAATACGAGTTGGACTATATCATTGTTTACATTTATTCCCAGTTATTTGTTGTTTAGACTTTAAACTAACCAATATGTTTTCAACCAAATATCCGACCCCTTTGAAACATCCAAATTTTCCTTATATTTTTGATTGATATCCCTGCACGTGCTTTTGACTACAAAATATTCAAAATTCTCCGTTTTAGAGAAATAGGATGAGGGGAAGGGATTTTAATGTAGAGCTAATGCTAACTTAATTCCCTTTTAAACTAACTCGCTACATACGAACCGTACGGTGATACGCAAAATTTGTTAGGTATCGAGCACTTACCCCTTTCCATTCGAATCCCCTCACCCCTTACCCCCATTTCAATTTTGAGAGCTAAATTTGGGTAATTGGATCGGCTGGACTAATTTATAATTCATTTAGATTCTCGTGTGTGTTTGTGTTGTACACGGTATACCAAGCTCAAGAAGCGATATCTAGTTTATTAGGGAGAAGGAATAAATTCGCCACATTTCTAGCTTTATCTCCAGTACAAAACAAACGTAGGTCCGGAGTTAATACCCGCCTCTAAATTACAACCATGCAGCATCTCATTGGTTCTTGAAAACTCACGTCAGCGCGACGCGAATGACGAAAATTACGTATTATCCGACTGAGGAGAGTCAGGCGAAATAACCCGGCCTCCTTTTACGTCCCCCCTTGTATTTTGAAAGGGGGACTGGGTCTATGGCGCGCGAATACTTAGGCATCATATGTCCTTCTCCCTAGTAAACTAGATATCGCTTCTCGCCCAGCTCTTGTATAAGCCCTATTGAACAATATATCGTCCATACTGGAGTATATATATATGAAATTCAATATTAATTCCCGTATAATTGTTTAGCAACTATATAGAATATATTAAATAATTCTCTAAAGTTCTCGGAGGAAAATTTGATAAATTTTTCAAATAAAATAGGAATTTTGTAAAGTAATATATGCTGGAGAGAATTTTTAGGCATTATTGCAGTCGTTAATTTAATTGCGGAAGTTCAAAGTGTAAGAGACCCTTAATTGTCTTCTCTTCCGGTACTTCAAGTGAAACCTAAACTAAATTGATCAGTAAGCTGCTCCCCAGTAAGAAATTTACGGACTTTGTATGCGTTCCATAAGTATGACACTACCTATACTTGTTAATACTAGAGACTTACAGCTCGAGCTAGTTTGAGGGAGAACGACAAGCGAGAATTGAAGTCCTACACTCGGTATTTAATTTTGCAGGACTTCCATCTAGGTCCCATTTAGTCTGTACTAAGCCTTTGACAGCACCTTTACCTCGAATCTATGACCTACCTCACTCACTTCATGACAAGCTCCAGTTTGTAACCAGTGACAAACTTATGTTTATGGAACATATCTTATGCACTTATGATAGCAGTCAATAAGGCGCGAAATGCATTCTCTACCCTGTCCAATAGAGTAATGGCAGTACTACGTACGCAAACGTCATATTCTTCTATCTCTTAGCTCAGCGTCATCCCCCTACTGGTCGCGCACAGTATCCCCTCTTACAAGAGCGCGCCCAGATGGAGGGATACAGTTTTCACCCCTCTCTACCGCCACTAGTTTTATGGAACATATCTTATTCACCTATGATATAACTAGCTCGCGCCTCGTATTTGGTATTTAAAATTCCAAATTGATAACGAAATTTAAAAAAATATGTATGTATGTATATATTGTTTCAATTCAATTCAATGACCTTTAAATAAATACCTCCCCCCACAAAAGAAATCTGTTGGCATATCAAGCATAACCGGAAATACTCGATTTGGAAATATTTGACGAACGAGGATCACATCACGCTATGTACTAAAAGTATTTATTCAGCGGAAGTTATCGACCCTGTTTGATTATCGGTCTCTCGCAATCCTATCCTTTAGAATTGTATCTGAAACAAAAACATAAAAAGTAATATCTTTCCCCTTTTCGTTTTTAAGAACACCTGTTCCCCCAAAAATGGAGAGCTATATGCGAATTGTTATGGCAACGGTGGGTCTCATACTTCTAATTCGCTTTACTGTTTTTACTAATACTTTCATCCTATTTTAGCCAACCAAATACAGTGTGTTTCTGATAAATCTGCCATAAAGTAAGGGGTATGTTCTTTGGGAAATCGATTTTGAGTCGAAAATGTAACTTCTATCTCTATTTTGGTTGCCCTAAGGGACACTGTTTACCAGTTAAGATTGCATCCAGAGTATTTTACGGATGACCCCTTAAATTTAATTAAGAAACTGAAAGACAATGATTGCTAATTTCAAGAAGGGGTCATACCTAAAACACTCAAATCATAACAGTGTCCCTTGTGGCAAAATGGAGATAGAAGGTACATTTTCGACTCAAAATTGGTTTACCAAAGAACATCCCCCTTAATTTATGGCAGACTTATCAGAAACGCCCTGTATGTCACGGATTAAAATAACTATAAAGCCATAATTGAACCTACCAATGCCCTAGCAATTTACAGAGCCAATCATACTCGAGCGAGAGAAAGTTGAAAGGTTTTACTCTAATAAAATAATGATTTTCATTGTTGAATTTTCGATTGTAAAGTAGAAAACCCGAGGGACCAATCACGTAGCATAATCGCTGTACTTTTTCTTCAAACGTCTGGCCTTTGACAGTGCTAAAATGGTTACATGTAGGCCTTTATGACTGTACGGGTAATATGAGTTAGTAGCCCCTCGGTAGGAACGTACATCAAAGAATTCGTTTCTAAAAGATTCAAAGAAATATACATTGTTCCATAACGGTTTTGTTCGAAGGAGATAAATGTAAGAAAAGACAGGTTACAAGCTGAAGCTTGTACCATGACCTCTGTGTTTCAGTAGAGGACGAGAAAAGGTGTTTTTCTTTTGTACGTGGATACAATGATGTTAGATATGGATTGAAACAATAAGGACTTTGATGAACTGTTAACGTCAAGCGTTTTTGGATCCACACTGTCTTACATGATGTTCCTGATCCCGTCTTAAGTCAAATGGCGGCTGTTATGACGCCCCTGGCACGCTGACTAATCTTCCACACACCAATTTTACCTTCCTTGTCTAAGACAGAAAGAAATCATGAGCTTGTCCACTAGGGCGGAGCTAAAACATAGCCTTTGCTATTCTTAGCGGTCCAGTTAACTCCTCCCCGTCTACTATGGGAGCATCTAGTGTCATTTTTTTTTTGAACTAAACCACAGCGAAACTGGGCTTCTTTTTTGAAAAGATTCTATACATAGTTTTTAGACTAGGAGAATTGATACCATTTACACCAGGAGGCGAGGTTTCTTGGTGCTTCACTTTGTCCGCCAAGTAGTCTGGTCTCCTGCAGTGTAAATGGTATCAATCCTCCTAGTCTGAAAACTATGTATTACGTCCCTCTGTTCTGTATGCGCCTAGGTTTAAACAATGCTTTAGAAATTTCGATTAACCTTCATCTACTACTAAAACTGCTCCTCGATCGGTTTCTGTAACGCAGATTTTCCAATCCTTTAAGGCTTATATAGTCCATGCTTTACCGACCAGTTTAAATTTAGGGATTGTTTGTTACAGGCCCGCTTTTGGAGACGTTACTCGAATAAAAGCTTGCCAGGATAGAAATTTGAGCAGAAAAAGAATGAATTAAAGAAAAGGGGTTTAGGGATGCGTGTATTCGCACGCGTTTATTCCGATTCGTTCCTCTCCATCGCCTACGGATAAAAGAATTCAAATCTTTTGATTTTTTTTCTTCTCTCTCGTCCTTGCTATTGTTTGTTACTTTGTTAGGTTGTAAGATGCCTGCGACACAAAAAACCCCATACATTTTAATCGTACTTTTAAAAATCCCGTCTCATAGGATCAGAGAGAATAAATAAAGGAGAGAGAGGAGTGTAAACGCGACTTAAATTTATTTTATCATTTCGGAGTTATGAAACGTTAGAAATTTAGTCTATTTTATTTGCTAAACATTTTGTTTATCAAAAAGTGTGCCAGTATACATCTTGTTCCGAAAAGGGTTGTAGGTTCAGGGAAAAGTTCAGTAGGTTATATGGGAAATAAATTTTAAGTCGAAAATGTAACTTCTGTCTTTATTTTGCAGTCCGGGCAACCGTTTTCGAGTTATGATTCGAATATTTAACGGATGACCCCCTTAAATTTAAGTAAGAAACTGACAGACAGTGCGTATTTAATTAAGGGGGCATTCATAAAACAGCCTATCACGTGCTCGGGGATGTGAAAGCGAGATAGAAAAAGTTAGACTTCCCTGGGAACGGTTTCACTTCCTGTTATTCCTATTTCCCCTTTCTTCTAGATCCTTGGTTGGCGGATCGAATGATGTCTTTATTCCCATTGGAATCGACACTAATTTGATGCAGAAATATTACCAAAATACATTAATATAATCCATACTCTCTTTGATAATCATAAACCCTTCTTTTACATCTATTGAATAAGGGATTAGTAAGCCTTGGACTTCATCCATAACCAATCCAAGGAATTAGGAATAAATACAGCTAATTGGAATTTTGCGTAACCATATCTCCAATATTAACTTATATGCAGGTTTTTGTGGACCAGACTAGACTACTATTCCAATCCGTCACGATTTACAATTCTGACGTGTCTTTCTAACTGTGATTTCATTGATTGGTTGCAATTAACGCGAGCGAGGTCAGGCTGAGGAGCACGCGCATGGTGCAAGGCTAAGCGAGATCGATAATTATTCGCGAGGTAAAATAGATTCGTCATATTTAATAATTAGTCCACCTCTACCCACAAAATCCGTGTAGAGACGTTGAGAAAATGACTAAGCAATGATTCCCAGTAGCTGTATGCATTCCTGATAGAATATATATATATATAATAAAAAAAAACAGGGAATGTTTTCACTATCATCTATTTCCCTATTTCCGGAATCCTGTTCCTACACTTTTCTTAGAGGATATTCTGGCGCTTACTTAGTATACTCAAGAAGTGATATCTAGTTTGCTAGGGAGAATGTACAAATTCGCCACATTTCTAGCTTTATCTCCAGTCCAAACGTAGGTCCGGAGTTAATCCCCGCCTCTAAATTACAACCAGCATCTCATTGGTTCTTGAAAACTCGCGTCAGCGCGAAGCGAATGACGAAAATTACGTGTTTTCCGACTGAGGAGAGGCAGCGAAATAGCTTGGCCTCCTTATATGCCCCCCCTTGTATCTTGAAAGGGGGACTGGGACTATGGCGCGCAAATACTTAGGCATCTTAAACCTTCTCCCTAATAAACTAGATATCACTTCTTGGTATACGCCTAACGAAGCTATAAAAGGTAAAACGGGGGGACGACACTAGGGAACATGTATTTTTTTATATATATATATATATAATATACATTTTTCATCAGAAATCTTGTTGCTTAATTTCTTTCCTTTTGATAGCGGCGCCGCTAAGAAAATTGCCAGATTGAAGATACGGTGGGGGCGGATGGGTTAAAGAAGCGGGGACGCAATTAGCAGTGAATTCGAGTTGCGTTCCTTTTACGGAAAACTATCTCAACCTTAGATTGCTGTACAAACCATTTTATATCCCAACTAAACGTTAATCGTACTAAGAAACTACACAACCTTTGAATGTACTGCTGTTTTCAGTTGAAATCAACCCAATATAGCTTGTACTTTTTCCTAATTTATTTTTTATTTTTTTCTAAGTCTCTCTCTCTCTTATCTTGGTACTTGAGATATTTTCTAGATGGATTCTGGAAGGTATTTTCGAGGGTGTAATTACGATTTTATAATTATATTTAGCCTACAGTCGAAATTAAAGAATCTTTGTTATTTGGAGAAGTCTAAGGGTATTACGAAATTGAAGATTAAGATTTCAATCTATTATTACGATTAGAAGTTGATAATTTTGAAGGATTTCTCATTCCCTGTCATTTTTGTAATACCACGTGACCAAGAAGGTATAATTTATAAACTATTAAGTATTCGCGGTCATACTATGTATGAGGGTGAAAGGGGCGTGTTCTGTTTATGTCGACGTATTGATTGATTCGTTAGGACATAGGAGTACGGGGGAAACCCCTCCTACCCAGCGTCATACCCCTGCTTGTCCAATCAGCTTTACTCCCTGATTATAAATTATAAACTATTAAATATGCGTGGTCGTACTATGTATGAGGGTGAAAGGGGCGTTTTCTGTTTAAGTCGACGTATTGATTGATTCGATAGGTATTGGGATATAGCAGCACGGGGGAAACCCCTCCTACCTAACGTCATACCCCTGCTTGCCCAATCAGCTTTACTCCCTCACTAGCCTTTCACTTAATAAAATCCTCCACCATGTAGATGTAAAAGGGAGGGGCCTTCTTCAAGCGCACCCTTTTTGCTGTTTCCCTATAGTTGGATCATTTCTTTTTGTACTTCTCTCTGTGTCGTCTAGTTCGGTAGAGACAACGACTGACAATATTCGGTTGTGCCATCTGTGGTTATAAAAGGGGCGTGTTCTAGAGTTTTTGAGTGGTTTGATAGCTGGCTATGTCATTTGAATGAAGTTGAGCCCCGCTAGATTGAAAATTAAGAGACAAAACTTTTCTTCTACCTGTTTTTAATATATTTGTTTCAAACCTTCCTCAATACAGTAACAGTTAATTGTATATATTTAACATAACCTTGGGACGTAATTGGAATGATTGTTTTGATAAATAACAACGTTTAAAATTAATAATCCTTTGTATATTATTTGTATTTGTTTTTATTTATTTCCCTAGACGTTTTTGGCTAAGCCTAATTTAACAGAAGTTATTGGTGAGGAAAGAAATCTTTCGATTATACGATTTAAACTCGCTTATTGCGATACTGTCTGGTTTCGTTTTGACGTTTGCCGTGATTGATGCTCTGTACAGTTTCTTTCCCGGAGTTAGAATACAACATTAACCAAAGCCATAGCCCACCCCCTTGTAAATCAAATAGAAATAATGGGAGACTGTTCTCTTAAGACTCAGTGTCATCTCCAGGTTGAAACGCGGCGATACATTCGATTTACAGCTGACGGGAAAACGTCTTTGATGCGAGACTTAAGCTAGCACGAGAACTTGGACAGGCTGTGATTTGAGGGAATGGTAGTTATTTCGACTTTCCCGTAAATTTATGTGAACGAGGGAGTACTGTTAAAGACTCCTAGGCCTAAAGAGAAGGAATTCAAGCGCAGCGAAAAAAAAAACAAGAGTACAGCTTGGTTTGACGCATTTTGGCTTCATCCTAGGATTAAGCTACATGCCATCTTCCTAAGTTTATAAGGTCCATAAGTGCATGATATATCATATACTTAGCAATGAAAGGTTACCTGAAAATCGGTGTTTGACCACCTTGTAATGTTTGACCACTCGGTATGTGACGGACGAAATTAGGTTGACTGGTTACATTGAAGCCCCATCTAACGTCTTAACCCTTGGTCAAGTAGACGATACTGCCGCCTTTCTCCCTGTTTAAAAGGGTCTATTGATTATATACACGTGGTTTAACTGCACATGGGTTTTGTAGTCCATCTCTGTTTTAAGTTGAAATTGGGAAAGGTACTAAAAGATGGAGATAATGTACATGGCCTACTAGAGGGTTTAATGTTGGGGAACATCCCACCAGTATGGCTGCCAAAACCGTGGTATGACTTACTAGTCATTCAAATGAAAATGAAACCTCACGATTTTCTCGGTACTAGGCCTTTGGCAGCGACTCACCACCAGGTGTCGCTTTACGAGAATCTGTGATTCCAAAACTAGCTCACAGTAACAACTGTCACTCTTATGGAACTTACCTTTAGAATAAACTTATGCTAGGCCTACCACCAAATAAATATATAACATTTTTTTCGTTACGCTGATTCCTAACCTAAGAGTTTCTTTTGGTCTTATAGATATTTGGACGAGACCAAGTTTCTAAATTATATAAAAAAGGACTTGGTTTGCCCAAGCCTGAAAAACAAAACGATAAGAGTTTTTTCCAGTTGACTAAAGCGCAGATATTTTATTTTTCTATATAATTTTAAAGACAATCCGTATTTTACTACTCTTTAGAATTTAATTCAATCTCCTGATTTTACTGCTAATGGATTTATTTCCTATAAATTAATAGAAATAAAAAATTACTTATCTCAGATTTTTCATGATAAAATTTTACGAAAATGGAATCGTTGAAAAATCTGAGATAAGTAATTTTTTATTTCAATTAATTTATAGGAAATAAATCCATTAGCAGTAAAATCAGGAGATTGAATTAAATTCTAAAGAGTAGTAAAATACGGATTGTCTTTAAAATTATATAGAAAAATAAAATATCTGCGCTTCAGTCAACTGGAAAAAACTCTTATCGTTTTGTTTTTCAGGCTTGGGCAAACCAAGTCCTTTTTTATATAATATCTGTTCCTTCAGTCTGCATTTGTATTAATCTATTATAAAACAATTTTTGCCTGAAATGCGAAATTTTTCACTTCTAGGACGAGGTTAAAAATGGTTCTACACTTCTACTAATTCTTATAAGACACGGCTCACAATTCGTTTTAGAACCCGAGCTTAATAATCAAGTTCAAAACCAACATCCTGCCACGATTTTTAAACTATCAAATCCGTATCTTTTACAGTCCACTTTACGATTACAATTATCCATGACATTGCGTTCACTGCCCTTGTACGTTTACAGTGAGTGGCACCGTGGCCAGTTATTTTAATTAAAATACCTAGCCCACAGGTCCAGTTTTAAAAAAAATCCTTATTTCCAACACTGATCCATCTATCCTTATGCCTTACTGAAGGCTACAGTGAAATATCCATGAAGCGTAAGCTTCTATTATAAATCCATGGCCTAAGTAAGGCAACTTAAGCCTTGGTCGAAACTAACATCTAAAATATAAATTAAAAAGGTATCTTAAGTATAGAATTTCAACCGAGACACATAATTAAACGAAAAATAGACCCGCCAGAGATATTTTTAATAAATATAGTGTTATATTTATTGAAAAATATCAAGTTAAAGTTTCAAGGCGGTGAAATGGCAAATTAGCGTCGTCTACTGTAGAGTAATGAACAATTATCGTCGTCTGCTGTAGAATAATCTTTTGAGGTACTTACATTTTTAATTAAATTAACATACTTAGACTTAATTAATTTTGATGAAACTTGAAAAAGGCACACCTTGAATAGTTACTTGTTAATTTGAAAGTATTCCGAAACGTAACTTCGCTTTAGTTTTTAAATGATTCGATGTACAGGAGCACCAAAAACCCCATGTTATTCCTATGGGAAAATCGGCGAAAATCTGTGAATTTTCATTTAACATTACGGGAGGGTGTGGGATCTTATCTAGAAGGGCCTACCGGCCCTCTAGAATTGGGAAAATATTCCTATTCCACCAAATATAACTTTGAACCGATGGGGATTCTTTAAAGCGAGCATTGCCCCCGCGATTTGATTGCGTTTTTTATTTTTTTATACGCGACTTCTAATTTAGATGCATAGCATTTTTTTACGTAAGCCTTGGCTATATTTTGTTAACCCTTGGTCACACTCGCTATACCTTGCCAAACTAAAGAGCTATAAAATTGCATTAAATTAACTATAGCGCATGCAGAGACGCAATTACACGGTTTTCAAGTTTATATTAATGATGTATTCATTCAGATATTCTCGGTTTAGTTGCAGGCAGAACGTTTTAAAATGAAAAATGAAATTTTCCCCTCACTCAAATCAGAAGTTTATTATTTTACCTTCTTGATTTTCCTCTAAATTGCCGTGTTAAAACCGGTTCAGAGTTTCTAAGGACCCTATCAAAAGTTGAAAAAAACCTTATGAGTGAGGGAAACGTAAGGAAGAAGTTGGAGGGAATTAAATATCTTTGTAAAAGGTCAAGGATTTCCTAGTATCAGAACTATATAATAATCTCTTCGAGAGAAGTGTACCAAAAAGCTGGGTAGATTCTTTCCAACATCTCTTAACATTTGGAGGAACGTTACTAAACCGAATCACATACGAGCTAAATAGTTCCCCCATCATTACTCTATTAGCGCTTAACTATTTGGAAAGGCGCGTGCGCTTGTGGGTTTTTGTCCTACGTCAAGACAATCAAGGTTTGTGGGTTGATTGCTGAAGATTTAGTACCAAACAGTTATTCAATTCATCCGAAATTTGATGAGCATTAGAGCAAACAAAAAAGGGTGAGCCTGGAAAGAATCATGTCACATAACTAAAGTATTAAAAGGATACAGAGTGTCATCCTTCTTCTATTATACTCTTCTGCTAGTATCTATCAAACCACGCGTTGAGGAAAGCTAAATAAACATGTTCCAGACGTGATCAAATGCCATGGGCTGTGCCAAACACCTTACAAAGGTTCAGGGATAAACCTGGAAAGTAAGAGATTTTCAATCTGAAAATTTCTTACGAAATCTGCGGTTTTTTCATTGGAATTTTATAGGCAAACCAAACCAGAGCCCCTGAAATAATAGATTATAATGTTAAAAACCATTTGTTGCGCGCTCAGTATCTTATCTCGCTTGCACGTATACTCGAAATCTTTCCTTGTTTACATATGAATATGCTAATACCGTATTTGCAAACCCTGAACAACGCTAATGAAGGTGCACGGCCGTGTAACACACCAAAAGGGGTGTTGTTGAATCTGCTTTAGGCCTTTGTATACTTTACGTATATTAATCTAAAGCTATGAATAATGTTATCTAGGCCGAACCGTTTTGACGCGTACTTCCGAAAATGACCGAGAATTCTACGCGAGAGAGAGAGACGCGTTTAGGTTGTAATTCACTCCTCAGTACGAGCTAGGAACGAGGAAAAGACAGAAACCCTAGATGATGATTATTATTACGAAATTCTATACATTGTCGTGTGTCAAACCTCTGAGAAGTTTTAGAGAGGTTCATCACTCTGTGAAATCGGTTTACGTACACGCAACATAGAAGTGATTGCGTAATCTCGACATATCTTGTAATAAGCTTCTTAATTCGTGTAATCTTGGTGTGATCTGACTTACTCCGCGTTATCTTGGGGTAACCTCGACTTACTCGGCGTTATCTTGGGGTAACCTCGACTTACTCGGCGTTATCTTGGGGTAACCTCGACTTACTCCTCGTTATCTTGGGGTAACCTGGACCAATTACTCCTCGTTATCTAAGTGTAACCTGGACTTACTCCTCGTTATCTTGGGGTAACCTGGACGACTTACTCCTCGTTATCTTGGGGTAACCTGGTCTTACTCCTCGTTATCTTGAGGTAACCTGGACTTACTCCTCATTTACTTGGGGTAACCTGGGCTTACTCAGGACTCGTTATCTTGGGGTAACCTGGACGACTTACTCCTCGTTATCTTGAGGTAACCTGGACTTAATCCTGGTTATCTTGGAGTAACACGGACTTACTCCGCGTGATCTACATGTAACCCCCGCGTAATCTTGGCGTAATTTTTGTACTACGCGCATAGTCTTGGCGTATTCTTGACATTGATCTAGAAACAAACTCGAATTGATCATCCCCTCGAAAATTTCCTTCTCGCTAATACCATATCACTTTCCTTTTGTTAAGCGTTCATTAACTTCAACACCATCAGGTGTATTTTAGGGTGGCTTAATGAATCTTTGACTTCAGTGTCAGCTTTGTGTTAAACCAAACCCCCAAAGTTATGGGCCACTTTCTTAGAGGTATGGTGATGCCGAGTTTCACACCGTTTCTCCTGTGACTTTGGAAAATTGTTGAACGTGATCTAAGAGTGATGGTCGGTTATAGGTCCATAAAGTGTTGCTCGTGGTGATGTAAGCTGCTAAGGAAAATATTTCCTCTATGACCTCAAGGGATCTGCTTTTGTTAACGTCGGATTAATGTATTTTGAGACATTCTAATCAGACTCAGATCCCAGGCGATACATCGTCTTAAATTCGAAGCCCAAACCCCCGGCATCAATATAAGCAACTATAACTTGAATAGTTTAATTTCAAACATGAATATTATTATTTATTTTTTGTTAATCGAACCAAGGCACAGGGCTATGATGAGAGGTAATGTCAAGGTAGCTGACGTCATTCAAGATAAGAGTAATTAACCCATTAGATAAAACAGGTAGGAGTATAACGAAGCAGAAAATTGTACAGGCTTTTTTGGACTGGCAACCGTTAATCTTAACTCCCACAACGATGGAAACGGAATACTTGACTACCTTTTATCACGTGGTGCATGGCAAGCGATATCAGATTTCCCGCAAACTACCCCATATATGAACAGCCCTCTTGTGAGAATCATGATAAGTAAAAAAAATTAAAAAGCGTCCATTGACTATAGTTGCGCAATATGTAAGAGACCTTTTTGAAAATAGTACATTTTGTGTTGAATAGAGGGCGCAAAGTAGTAGATCAATTTACAAACAGTAGCCCACGTGACATTAAGGAACCAATTTAACCCCCTTCTCCCACTGTGTCAGAGCAATACTAGTTCACCCCATCATGGAGAAAAGATGGTGTGGTATGCGGCAATGAAAGTGTCCCAGTGTACCTTGCGCACGCCCCTATATACCCCTTGGTAGGGGATTGTCAAGTGCTGCCTCGTAGCGTCATTGTATTTGTATGAGAACTAGCTTGTTTTTTTTTAAGACGACGTTTCCGTACTGTACGACCCTACCGAAACGCTGAGCATGCTGGGACGACTTTATTTTCCCTAGATGGGGGTACAGACTGCAACGTTATAGGTATGGCGATTACCACTCCATCCTCCTCTCCTACTCTACTCACCTCAAACTTGATGTTCGTTATATTTTAAATTTATATGGTATTTCTTTAGGTGTGTTTTTCATCACGTTTTGGTCGATATAGTGCCACTGCAGACTATAAGTAGGGCTTAGCGAAACTAAATAAACAAATAAATAAATCAATACCGATTCATGATTAAACTGAATCGATTCCAGACTACAATCATTAATTTTAAACGAAGCACGAGGGGCGAATTTTAAATGTTCTCGTCGGCCGGGCGATCGCATCATTTTCAGTCGACTTACCACTCTGGATTGAAAACGTATCAATTATGAGTAGCTCCATTTCGTTTCTATATATTGTATATACGATACCATCGTCAACCAACAATCGATGCTGTTCCTGTTTGTCCACGAAGCCTTGATAGATTAGGAGATACAAGGGATATATAAAGACTCGCTCTAATGACAATTAACCTCGTAACATTCACATTCACGCGCTTAATTCAATTCAGTTCCCGAACCTGCATGGACGGACCCCTATTGACACCTATAGCCTCGTGTGAAAGGGTATTATTATTATATTCAGTGGTCAAACTAAGGGCCTCGAGGTTCCACCAAATGCTAATAAACTTCATTAGGTATAGAATTATAGAGAATGGTTTCGATATGTCAGGTTATGGTATATCTAAGGTTACGTTTGGTTCGCCCAATTTGTAACGTCAATATGATTGATTTTAAACGGGAAAGATCTCAGAGATGGAATTGGAATTGCGGGAAGTGAATCAAGACTCTTCATTGTTGCACTTGCAGTTTGCCATAGATTGAAGTTATTCAATTAAATTATATCTTACCTATATATATAGTTTCTAAAACGTCTTATACAATTATATACAGGGTGTTTATGATAAGTCTGCATGCCATAAATTAACGGGGATGTTAATTCTTTGGGAAATCGATTTTGGAGTCGAAAATGTAACTTATATCTATGACATTTGCCACAAGGGACACCGTTTTCCAGTTATTATTTGACGAGTGTTTTAGGGATGACCCCTTAAGTAAATTAGAAATCATTGTCTTTCAGATTTTTAATTAAATTTAAGGGGTCATCCGTAAAATTTAGGGGGATGTTCTTTGGGAAATCGATTTTGAGTCGAAAATGTAACTTCTATCTATGACATTTTTCCCTAAGGAACACTGTTTTCGAGTTGTTATTATTTGAGTGTTTTAGGGATAACCCCTTAATTAAATTAGAAATCATTGTCTTTCAGTTTCTTAATTAAGTTTAATTAAGGGGTCATCCCTAAAACACTCCATAAAATTATAACTCGAAAACAGTGTCCCTTGTTGCAAAATGTCATAGATAGAAGCTACATTTTCGACTCAAAATCGATTTCCCAAAGAACATCCCCCTTAATTTATACCAGACTTTTCAGAAACACCCTGTATATATGGATTGAGGTATTTTGTCGAAAATGAGAATTAAAAAAAAATATATATATATGAGAAAAAAAAAAGAAAACGATTGACGTCATCCTTCGTTATACAAAAATGTCAAAATCGTGACAGTTTTCATCCTCTACTTTTGTGTCAAGAAACTGCTTCTAACTTCTAAATTTTCTTTTTCACTCTGCATACACGGAATTTATTCTTTAACCTTCCGTTTTTAGAACGGCATAATATATATTTGGCAAAATCCCATGACCAAAAAAGAAAAAAAAAACCCGCATCCAGACTCCACTAATGAATAGTATACTACAGTCATAATTAGTCCTTTTTTCTCCCATTTCATTCATTTGTGACGGCAGTTCATTAGTAAAAAGAGCCTTGTATTTTTTTATCCATTTATTGAGTCTAGGCAAAGAGATTATAGGAGTAGAAAACTCAACTCTCTCTTCTCGCTTTGAAAGTTTTCCTCTAAGCTCCCGGCAAGAAGTGATATTTAGTTTATTAGGGAGTAGGTATAAATCCGCCACATTTCCAGCTTTATCTCCAGTCCAAACGTAGGTCCGGAGTTAATCCCCGCCTCTAAATTACAACCAGCATCTCATTGGTTCACGAAAACTCACGTCAGCGCGACGCGAATGACGAAAATTACGTATTTTCCGACTGAGGAGAGGCGAAATAGCCCGGCCTCCTTTTACGTCCCCCCTTGTATTTTGAAAGGGGGACTGGGACTATGGCGCGAATACTTAGGCCTCTTATATCTTCTCCCTAATAAACTAGATATCGCTTCTTCCTCTGCCCTCTTATTGGTTGAAATACGCTTAACTGGATATAGGAGAACTCAAAGACAAAATGTCTTTCCAAAGCTGCTAGCTTCAACTCCCCATCTTTATACCCTCTTTGGTCTAGGCTGGACCTTTTTTCTCTTTAACCCAATTCGCACGCTAGAATCTGAATTATTATTTGGGAATTCATTCTCGTATCAGGCGTTGGTAATAGACTAGTGGCAACCCCATGTTATTTGCCCATACTGCTTAATACATTCGAAACTGGGAGACTGCCATTACTGTTATGGAAAACGGGCTTCCTATTTCGTTTCCGATTTAATTTTTTTTGTTAGAAAACTAAATATGGTTGGAAGCGCGTTTAATTTCCTCAATATGTTAATGTATCACGCCTTTGCCTAGTTTTAGCCTTTTTTTACGTCGCGGAAGGTTTTGACGCGAAAGTAATCAACCGCGCCCAGTGAGCGAATTTCGTTTTTAATGTAGTAAAGACGTTTTTTTATTTAATTTTTATTTTTAATGAAGTAAAATCATTTTCATGTACTGTACCAGGGATAGATTAAATTTTAGAAGTAGGAATAGAGAACAGAGTAATGTGGGCGAGCGTCAAAATCCCGGACCCCCTTCCACGGGACGGAGGGGTATGAAAGAAGAGGCGGGTCATAGCGAGAGGAAAAAAGGAATTAGGTATTTTGCGCCGTCCCCGTCAGCACCGTCATCAAAACGTAGTTTAGGTGAGCCAATAAGATAATTTAAACTTTTCGTTACGTGTTGAAGGGAGGGGCTCTACACTGGGGGGCTACGAGTCGGACTGAAGTAAATACTAACCGTTCTCCATTCCTACTTCTAAAATTAAATCTATCCCTGATCCTACCATAAAAACATTAAGGAAAACTTTTCCAAATTCTTTTATAGAATGTATTTCGTTGTACACAAATAACGATACATGTAGGAAGCGAAAATACCTTTAAACAAAATTGGAAATTCGTGGAATGCTAGGATGGCTGGCTCTCAAAAGCCAAGATAGGTTTCCGAGATGGTTTTGGTTTCCTTTTCACCGTGTTTGCAGATAGGATATATAGGCTAATATTTCACTCAGCAGAATTTTGAACGGGGGGAAAAGCGAAAGGCGGGTTAAATTTTCGCCCGGACCCGGCCGCTTCACTCGCCCGCTCCAAGCTTTAATCCCGAATTTAAATGCGTCCCAGCTTTCTGAATATCGTTCGAGGAAAACGACTGGAGAGAGAGACGAGCATGATCATTTAGGTGAAAAAGTGATCATGCTCAATTTCGGAGAAGTTAATTGAAATAATTAAATATTTGATGTTTCGACTTGTAAACTTAGTTAAAAGCCGGATGTTAATTTCCTTATAAGTTTACGTGATCGAGTTGGCTATGCCCTTTCCCGCCTTTTCTACAAACAGCTTGCCCATTGGCCAACTTGCTAAGCCTAATTTAAAATTCAAAGAAAATAAACTTAATTCACGATGTGTGTGTTTGTGTGCCGAGGCTTATCGTTCGATTTCAACTGACAAATCTACTAAGTTCAAAATGATGCGTCGTCTGCTTCGGAGCATCATTTTGAACTGATTCGGCAGTTAGAAATTGCCCTATAAGCCTTGGCACCTGCAACGGGAGTAAGTTGTATTACAAGCCCCTGTTTCGTCGCCTACAAATGTTACAGCAATTAATTTAGTTATTAATTCAAGAAGTTAGACTAAACAACTTTAATCATTCGTCGTCAGTTGGTTTTTATTATATTAAAGCCATTAATTTTCTTAACCCTTGGCTAATGTTTAGGGAACTTAATGAAGATTAAAATAAAGTTGATTTAAGAATCAATTAATCTTGGTATAATTGTAGAGAAATTAGAAATATTTCACTGCGTATAAATATACATAACCACACGCTAAGCCTTTGCCTAATAGAAGGTGTTGTAGAAGGTTAGATAGAGTTAAGGTAGAGGTATGTGTGTGAAAGTGGAATTGCGTCTATTCAAATTTCGCGACTCGGCCAAGCATCGTCGCGTTGGATGGAGTTCACCGCCGCTGCACCACATTTAAATTTTTCTCTCTTTTCTTCTCTCGTTTATTCCCAGTTGAATTTTCGTTTTGATACCATCATGCTCCTAAGCCTCTGTCGAATGACCCTCGGCCGCAACCTTTAAAGGGATTTTAAACGTAAAACATAAAATTTTTCGGCCGTGAAAAACAAAAGGAATGAACTTCAGGTTTGGCAACTTGAAAGATAATCCCAGTACGTTTATGAAAGTTGTCGTCAATCTTAAGGCAGTCCTCGAGTTAAGGCTATATAGACGATACACTCTGCAGACGAGGCGTTTAAGACCCAATTAAGATATCATCGTAGGCTTTAACTTCTAGAATATTTATAATACGGAAAAGACTAAGCCTATATAGTGGAGATTCTGGCGCATTGCCATTATTAAACTTAAACTCAAGTGTATATTAAGGTTTCAATAATTCATCCGCAGGATGAAGTTGAAAATAATATAGCTTTTTGAAAAATTAGGGATATCATAACATTTTAACTTGGTACATTATGCGGCTATAGTTCTTTTTTCCATAGTTAATAGAACTGCCCAAATATCATCACTAAATATCTACAATCTATAATTTTTTATTTGGTACAATACATCTTTCGATCATTTTCATCTTTTGATGCACCCAAGATGCATTTAACCAATATGTAATTAAACCAATTAATAACAATTTGAAAAGCCGATTTCTATATACAGCGTGTTTCTGATAATAAGTATGCCATAAACTAAGGGAGATTTTCTTTGGGCGATTTTGAGTCAGAATGTTTTATGATATTTTGCTATCCGAGCCACTGTTTTCGAGTCATAACCCCCACTTTTTCAGTTTCTTTATTAAAATTAAGGGGTCATCCGTAAAATACTCTGGACAATCTTAACTCGAAAACAGTTTCCCTTGTGGCAAAATGGAGATAGAAGTTACATTTTCGACTCAAAATCGATTTCCCAAAGAACATTCATCCCCCTTAATTTATGGCAAACTTATCAGAAACACCCTGTGTATAGTTCTTACCTGCATACACGATTGCTCTTGAATTTCGATTATCTCTAGATTATAATACCACCAAATAATGTGTTATTTATTCTAGGTATTGGTATTATAATTAGATAATATAAATTCTCAATTTTGTAATGCTAAAATTCATTTTAGAACGCGAAATGATTAGATTGATGAAGTTGTTCATCACTAAACAAGAGACCTATCATATTCTTTAAAGAATCAATTGGCTATCTCTTAGAAAGATATCAATAAAGTTAATGTCTTAGCCGCGGGTTGTTCTGCAGGGAAAGCTTGGGAATATATTGTCAATTAAGGTTAAGAATGGTTAAAATGTTGATGCTCAAATCAATCCAGCGCTATACTTCCCCGTTCTCTACTGTATATTGCCTCATTAAGACGATCAAGACCAAGGCGTCAAGCATGCGGCTCTTTCGCCTTCCCCCTTATCTTATATGCAATTCTCATCCCAGCATCTCTCGGAGGCTCAAACTCATCCCGTTTTAGGAGGCATCATTTAGTTTGGAAATTTTCCCAAGGACCTTTAAAGCTAAGAAGATAGAGAAGTAAGCGAGATTACAGACTGAAATCTTCAGAGATCATTCGTGTCTACGGATATAATGTTATAGTATTATTATTATTTTGATGATGTTGACTTAAGTTGAAGTTTGTATTACCTGGATGAAGAGTTAGACCTGTAAAAATTAAATTATCTCAACCCATAGATTTGGTTATTTTAACGAGACAAACTTTTGTAATGTCTTTAATTAGGAACAGATGTCAGAATTTCGTAAATCGATCAAGTGATGTGCCCCTCGGATGTACCAAAAGGTGTTAGGAACATAGTAAAATTTTACCTGACCCAATTAACTCTTTTTAGTATCTTCATTTGATAATTTTAGTTACGTTTGGTTCACTATTATTTAAAATTTTTAGTCACTTTTTTAAAATATTGCAAATGGTCAGGGAATTTTGTGGAATGAGTCAGGGAAAACCTGGAAAAGTCAGGGAAGTGTGCGAAATTGGGTAAGGGAAAATCTGGAAAAGCCAGGAAGATGTGTGGAATTGGGTAAAGGAAAATCTATAAAAGTCAAGATGTGTGGAATTGCCGGGTCAGGGAAAATGTGGAAAAGTCATGGAAATGTGCGGAATTGGGTCCGGGAAAAGTGTGGGATAGGGTCAGGGATAAAGCCAGGAAAATGTGTGGAATTGGATCAGGGAAAACATGGAAAAGTCAGGGAAATGTGTGGAATGGTCGAAAAACCTGGAATCGTCAGGAAAATGTGTGTAAATGGGTCAGGGAAAATGTGGAAAAGTCAGGAAATTTCATCTATAAGATTCGTACGAACCCTTTATAAAGCAACCGACTTTAAATTTCCAAGATTAAACCCGTAGAACTGAAGTTAACCTGCAATTTTCGGCAATAGCCTATCTCATACAATGATTTTTGAATGGTTGTACTGTATTGTATTTCAGGATTCCTTAAAGTTAATACAGGGAAATTTTGTCTTCGGCGTCGCGACTCGTGCACCTTTACCGTCCAGGAATCTCAATCATTTTAGACCCTAACTAAGGAATTCTCAGTCGATAATTATTTCCTTAAAGGAACACTAGGTGTTTAGTGAATGAAAACAATGAAGTCAAAGGCGGGGAACCGTAAGAGACGCGTACTGAAAATGGAAATACTGTATTATTAAATCGATAGTAAGGATTATCCCGTATTGCTTCACCGAGAGTAAACAAATTTAATTGGTTAACCCATTAGTTTACTATAAATATCTTCGAAATTTGACCCCGGCCCATTAAGAGGCAAGTAGAAGAGCCAATTGCGAGTAACGCAAAATAGCAATAGAATATAAATTTGAAACTTCGTTCAACATTATTCTGAATTTGAAACTTCGGCCTGAATTATTCTGAATTTGAAAGTTCGGTCTGAATTATTCTGAATTGGAAAATTCGGTCTGAATTATTCTGATTTGGAAAATTCGGTCTGAATTATTCTGAATTTGAAAATTCGGTCAGCATTAAGTATACAAGAGCTATGCTTAAGCTTAATGTAATGTTATTGTTAAGCCTAGTTTGAATCTTTAAATTGAAGCCCGTCTTACGTATGTGTAACCTACAGAATACATACGGGTACACGTTGACGTACACGTTTTTCAGAGCAGTTACTCCGCCGGTATCTAATATCTGTTTCTTTAAGCTCAATCCACCCACGCTGTTGACTTTTAAGTCATATAATGGACCTAGAGAAACAGCCTTAAGCCGTATATTACGTTTCGTAACTTGAATCAAACGCAAACTTTACGATAACCCCCCCCCCCCCCCCCACACACACACACATTATTTTCGTTATATCGAAAACCTTTCTATAACCTTTCCAAAAAAATATAGTAAAAATAACCAAAAATAAATCTACGATTGAAAAGATTTTCGGTAAAAAACGCTATCGGGTAGGAAAACATAACTTATATAATATACAATACTTTTGGCGGTTTTTTAAACTTTTACCATAAGTTTATAAGTATGCTCCATAAGTATGACACTACCTATACAAGTTCGTAATGCTAGAGACTTACAGCTCGAGCTAGTTCGAGCACGACAAGCGAGAATTGAAGTCCTACACTTGGTGGTTAATTTTGCAGGACTTCCATCTAGGTCCTATTTAGTCTGTACTAAGCCTTTGACAGTGCCTCACCAGGCGTCGCTTTACCTCGAATCTATGACCTACCTCATTCACTTCATGACAAGCTCCAGCTTGTAACCAGTGACAAACTTATGGAACACATTTTTTAAACTTATGCTTTTACCAAACTACCCCCAGCGTCTCGAAGAAGTACAGACTACAAACCAACTCTTCCATCCCTGGAGATAGGTTTGCCGCGATCGGTCGTCGAGAAAATTGACTTTTCTCTTTCTATAACAGAGAGTAACTTAGGAGTTAGAGTGTAGATTAACCCTGACATTATCAAATGTTTTTCCAATTATAATTTGACTATTGTTTATACTGCGTCTTGCACCTTGCACGCAAGGCACGTTAGGTTGGGTTGGGTTGTATGGCAGTGATTAGTGAAAGTTTACCCATAAATGGCAGTTATAAATAAAATTTTACCCATAAATGGCAGTGATAAGTAAAACTTTACCCATAAATGGCAGTTATAAGTAAAATTTTACCCATAAATGGCAGTTATAAGTAAACCTTTACCCATAAATGGCAGTTATAAGTAAAATTTTACCCATAAATGTTAATGGCAGTTATAAGTTTGGATTATATAAAATTAATTTCCGGCAAACTTGCGCAAAGTTACGTAAAATATAAATGGAATATTGTTGTTCCATTTTGTCTTTTAAGAAGTTTGAGTTCATATACTTTTAATTTCATCTATAGAAAAACAAACTATAGCTGGTTTTTACATTGACGTCTATATAGTTTCCCGCGGGCTAAGCGCGCCGAGATCATCCGGCCGCAATAGACTAAAGATATCTCGACGAGAAGTAAGTTTTCGCAAACAGTATAGATATACTCTTATAACTGACACTATCCTAGTCCGGTCCAACTGAAAACTCGCCTAATCTTAATGCTGTAGGGACCATGCAGCTCTCACAATTCCTGATATAGGCCTATATAGCTTCTCTTCTGGAGTGTCCGAAAGTGTCTCTCTCTCTCCCTCTCACTCTCTTTATGCTCTGAACCGAGAGAGAGAGGAGAGTCTGTTAGTTTTAAGAATCTGTAGAACCCTTCCGTTAGTCGAGTCCCAACTGTGTGTTATTAACGGATTAGCCCGAAGTAGGTGGCTTTGATATGGTTTTAGTTGTACGTTCTAATCAGCCCTTCAACTAAATTTAGCGTAATCACTGGCTAACCTACTTCCTCTCGAAATCCGCGAAAGCGAGAGTCCGTGCTGCTCCCAAGCTTCGGGGCCTCTTCTAACACATCCTCCTACTCCTAGAAGACCAATATAGCTACGCCATCAAGTTTTCTCTCTCGTCGTTAACCTCGCAATCCGAGTTTGGAACGCCTACCAAGTTAGAGTTCAGACTCCATGCCCCGATCTTTACTTACTTTAAAGGAAAAGTTCAAGTAACATAACATTATACCAGGGATAGATTTAATTTTAGGAGTAGGAATGGAGAACAGAGTAATCTGGGCGCGCGTCATAGTCCCGGACCCCCTTCCATGGGACGGAGGGGTATGAAAGAAGAGACGGGTCATAGCGACAGAGGTAAAAAGGAATTACCTCTGTATTTTTCGCCGTCCCCGTCAGCAACGTCATCAAAACGTAGTTTAAATGAGCCAATAAGATAATTTAAACTTTTTGTTACGTGTTTAATAGTCTTAAGTTTAGTGGCGTCTGCTAGCCCGAACCTCTTACCTTACCCTTGCCTCTCTCAACCTGTCAGAATTCAACCACTCTCGTAGGCGTAAGAGGTCCGGGCTAGCAGACGCTACTAAAGCAACGGCGGTGCAGTAGTCCATGTTACCCGATCTTTTCCTTTAAAACCCAATTCCCGCCTGTGATATTGTTGCATTCTCTCAATGGAATGAACTCTACTATAACTCTTCTTCAAACTTTGGGGGTGTTATGGATTCCTTATATGTTCTACCTGCTCTTAAGGTCAAGTGGTATATTTGGGAACCGAGCCCCACCGTAAGTGTCCCGGGGCTTCTTCTCTATGCGGGGTCGCAACGGAGTTTCTTGGATTTTTCTCGACCCCCAAAACGTCCCTTAACCTGGTTTTACGATTGATATATCTTAACTAATGCCAAAGGGTTTATAAAAATCCATATCTTTAAACCCATCCAGGTTCGCCTCAATTTATTATTATATTAACTTATAAATCCCCGCCAGTCGTCTGAAGAAGAAAATTTTTGTAGTATACGCGAGATCCAATTTTACTTCGATTTGTCATGTCGACTTCAATTTGTCACTCCGTCGATTTTGAAGTTTCTTCTCCCCCCCCCCCATTTTGTGAGATATACCTTCTGGCTTTACATTTTTTTTACGGTTGCTCGATTTATTAGAACTCCAAGCTTAGAGGAGTGAGGTGAGATGGGGATCTACTTATCTATAACGAAACCTCTGTAACCCGCCCCCAAGCTATGGAACTGCAGCGAAGTCTTCCCATAATCCTCAGTGGCGTTTTGGTAGGGTCTTACGATGCAAAAACGTCGACAATGCCCCCTGTGTCTTAAAAATTTAAGCTAACTCGGGAGAACTTGTTTATTATTTTGAATGGCGCTAGGTGGCAGCACTTACAAATTCCCTAGTAGTTGTAACCACCCAGATAGACAGGAATCCAAGATGGCGAACGCGTCATACCAAAACTAAAGCAAAAATTTAAAAAACAAAATGACAAGCTCTGACTGAGATTTAAATTTTTGATTTTTGTTTGAGTTTTGGGATGACTTCTTGGTCGCCATCTTGGATTCATGTCCATCTGGGTGGTTACAACTACTTTCCCTATCAAATCTTGGGGCGTGCGCGAGGAACGCTGGGAAACGTTCAATGCCGCACATGGCCCATGAACATTTCAACTCCATCTCCCCTCTATCATTTAAGCTCCAATAATAGATATAATGTATACATTGTAACTCTTGTAATCCATAGACTTCTAGGAACATTCGGTGGAATTACGATATTTTAATCAAGCTAGCATATATTCATATAAACAATTTGTTTAAACTTTTTTAACTGTAATTTAATACCATTTTAAACAAACCATAAATCAAATTAATTAATCAATGTTGAGTATTTTTATATTACGAGAGAGTTTAGCCCGTACGACGTGTTTGTTTTTATATGGTCGTTATTTTTAAACAATGCTCGTATATTGACATAATCCTGCAGACGTCGTACGAGCGTTGTTTTTTAAATCATTAAATAATATATTACGTAATTAAATTAATCAAGGTCACGGATATGACAGAATTAAATTTAGTATCGTATTACCCACTCAAAGTCTAATTATATTCGTTTTTCTTTTGTTTGTTTCTTTAATTCAGATTTAACAGCTGCTAAACAACCAAGTCATTTAAAATGGAAACCCATGCACTAATCTTCAGGAATCGTTATAAGTAAACATACCCCTCTCTGGAATTCTGGCATCGGATGAAAATTATTTACAACAGAAATGAGGTAGGTCATACCCCTTTTTAGCCCCATCTTATGATGCGTATCTACAATGTGGGTATTATTTTGGCATGGGATGGAAGTAGTGGTTGGGGTCGAGGGCGTGGTTGTGGTTGCTTCGTCAGTTGCCACATCGTATGATGCATATCTACAATGTGGGTATTAGTTTGGCATGGGATGGGAGTAGTGGACGGAGTCGTGGTTGTTGCTGTGGTATCTTCGTCTGTTAAAATGTGGTAAAGGTGGGGAGAAATTGGACTTCCTCGTGTTGGGAAATTTCAGAGACGAAAAAAGCAACGGTACCTACCGTTTAGTGGGTAAGGGGCGTGTAAATTTAATTCAGGTGCGTCGAGAGGCCATTCACTCGTGTTTTCTGTACGCCTGTTAAGTATAGTACAATGTACCTACTGTTACGAGCCCAGTTCTTGGGTCATCTTGTTATTTTGGTTCCTGTCTTTTTTATCTGGCGTATCTTTAGACGTAATAACATTTAGTGCTGGAAGAAAACCAACCCTTTTAACCAGGAAAAGAAGGAACCAAGCCAAAGAAATAGTTTTTCTCTTCTCTCTCTCTTTCTTCAAATTACACACACGGCTTCTCTCTTTTTCTGACTTGAGTTTCTGCAGGTAGCAAAACTGTATACGTACATATGGTATATATAGGTAACTTTAGGTGTCGGATATTTGTAGATGAGATTTTCAGGTATAGGTATAAGGAATTTTTAGACCAAATCGAAATGATGATTTTTTTCTCCCAAATTTTGAAACAGCTGATATTTCGAAAGAAAAACCATCGTGAAAATTCTAGGATCGCTTTGCCTTCGAAGGTCTCAAGGCAAAATATTGTTAGGCCTAATTTGAAAAAGCTAAAATAGGCTTAGTAGTATCTGTTTTCCTTTGCCACGTTGACCAGCCTGCTGATATTTCGAAAGAAAAGCAAACGTGAAAAATCTAGGCTCGCTTTACCTTAGAAGGTCTCGAGGCACAATATTGTTAGGCCTAATTTGAAAAAGCTAAAATAGGCTTAGCAGTGTTTGTTTTCCTTTGCCACGCCACGTTGACCAGCCTATTAGTCATTATTATTATTATTATTAACAGTCTAACACAGAATCTCATTCTTGAAATTCCTGATGGTGTATAAAGATGTCCAGTCCCTCGTCGAAGGTGAAGCCTCGTCAAGGGCGTATATGTGTAACTACGGTAATAGTCGTGATATACTCTTGGCATTTTATGAGGGACCCTCTTCTATACCTAATTCTGTAGTAGAGACAAAAAAGAAAGAAGAGAGAGCTACTCTTCGGGTTCTCAGTTACCGTTTCCGTGGCATATAAAAAAAGAGAGGAAGAAGAAAAATCGTAACTAAAGTTTTTCTCCCACGGAAATCGATATATCGACAGGGTTCAAAGCAAATTACAATCCCCTTATTTTATCCCATGAAGAGATAGTGAACTGCAGTGTTTTTGCAACTGTGTATGATAAAATTGATTTTGTCCGTTTACGTTTACCGCCATGTCATTACCGGTATTACCGGTACAATTGTCCTTCCTCTATCTGCGTAAACCATTAAACGATTGTATTGTTGAATTGGATGACCCGTTGTTGCGTCATGAACTGATACCTTGGGTATATTGTACACCCCGAGCTATAGTTTGACTGCAGAGAGTTCAGTTGCCACGATGAATCGGAAAATCCGACGAGGTAATTACAATTAAACGCTTTAATATGGGAAATCTCAATATTTTTCAAAAAGCGATAATTTTATGGAGTAATTTATGGTAAATTAGGTGCAACAACAGCCAAAATCGCACTTGCGCGGTAACATTTTCAAAGCTAATCTTCTAATAGATAAGCACTGACTTCATATCATTGCGCATCACTTCTTCATTTCCCAATATTTCCACTAAATCTTCGCAATATTTATCTTGTTCATTTCACTGTCACTTTAAAGGAAACATTTTTTTGTTGGTAGGAAGGAAAGGAAGGCAGGTGGATAAATTATGGTTCATTAGAGAATATGAGCATAGGGTTAATGTCACTGGAATTTTTTTCCACCCCTTTAAATTTGGAGGGTGGTAATTTTTTCCTTAACACGAAACCATACCTAAAAGTTCTCTTTTTTTTCTCTCTATCTCTCTCTCTCTCTCTCTCTCTCTCTCTCTCTCTCTCTCTCTCTCTCTCTCTCTCTCTCTCTCTCTTTCTATCTTTTTATCTCTTAAATACTTTCCTCTCTGTCTCTCGGATCGAGATTCACTTTTTTTATATGTATATCAAGATGCCCCAGGAGAGGTTTTTTAGAGTCGAAAGGGGTCCGGGGTTTCGGAGCTTCGGAGCTTGTGTCATATTTAAGGTGTATATACTTTGGGGTGCAACACATAAGTTTATAAAATATGTTATAAGATAAGTATGGCACTTTCAATATACTTCGTAGTGGTTGTGACTTACAGCTCGAGCTAGTTCGGGAACGACAAGCGAGAATTGAAGTCCTACACTCGGTGGTTAATTTTGCAGGACTTCCATCTAGGTCCTATTTAGTCTGTACTAAGCCTTTGACAACGCCCCAGTCACCAGGCGTCGCTTTACCTCGAATCTATGACCTACCTCATTCATTTCATGACAAGCACCAGTTTGTATTGTAACCAGTGAGAAACTTATGGTGAACATATCTTATGAGCTTATGATACATTCCATCGATTTTTAGCTGGGATTTTACTTTTTAGGTATTCATTGAATAGAGCCTGGTCGGAAGGGTAGGTTGTAGGTCTTTTGAATCTCTAGTATAACACCGAAATTTGCATTCTGATGGGTTTAGATTCTCTTAGGGTAGAAAAATTCACACTGGCTTATTGATTTTGAAGACGCCAAGCCGCGGTCGACCGACTGTCTAGTATGGGAGTCTATGTAATAATGCTAAAAGTTCTTTTAGAGATATTAAAGAGATAGTAGCATGTTATGTATGAATCCATTATTAAAGGTTTTATCGAAACATTTTTATATGAAAATAGAAAATATGTATAAATATATGTCCCATGAGTTCATGTCACGACGTGACGTAGGTGAACACGTCACAGATTCTCGTAAAGCGACGCCATGGTCAGGCTCTGTTAAAGACTTAATTCAAACTTAATAGGAAGATGGACACTTATATGAGAAACCGGTTCGAAGCGATTCAAAACGCTTCCAAAGTTAAGTGTGAACAAAACTGATACTCGAGAAGCTAATTACAAACTTGTATTAGTACTTGTACGGGTGCTTGAATTTGTGCTTGTACTGGTGCTTGTATTTGTACTTGTACTGGTGCTTGTATTTGTACTTCAAAACGGAAGGTTTTTATTATTTACATTTTTTTTATAATTTCTCTAGATGACCACGTACTGAAAACAAAAAAAGCTTTGGCAGTGTGTAGTAAGCTTTGATTTTAGTCAAAATTGAAGAGTACTATCCCTTTACCTTCATACTTTCTATAAAACGGTAGTACTTTATGATAGAAACAATATTTAAGATTAGGCTTAAAGCAAAAGTTTATTACATTTTGGGTGACATGTTTTTTTGCCTAGTATAAATCAAGCTTAAAGGAACGTAGACAAAAGGTTACTGTTGTATTTTATGCGGGGTTAAGTTTTTGTGTTATCTAAAAAAGAGCGACAGCCCAAAAGAAGTGGCGAAAACAGGAGTCAGCATTATGTTCAGTCCAAAGCGTGGTGGCGTTAGGCTTAAGATCATTTGTTTTCGGTTTGAAACCAACCCAAGTTCAGTAACTCCCAATTCTTTATTTCTTACGTAATGACCTACCAGACACTTTCCCCTGTGGATTTTTTTCTACTTTATAAAGTACTGACACCCCGTTTTATTCTTCAGTAGACTTTAATTCAGTCGCAGGCACGTAGCTGCTATTACTTCTCTATTTCTTCAGAGTCGGAAATCGAGACATCCATGTATTGTTTTTGGGGAGGAGGTTTTCGATTTGTACTTTATTTATTTATTTCGGCTTTTTTTGTTGTTGTTGTTGTCTTCTGGTGTACACATTTTAAGAAAGATCTGTTCGAGGGGATGGGGGTGTAGAAGATGTAGTATACAGGGTGCTCCAAAAAGGGTTGTAGAACCGAAGTCGCGCGAAGGACTTGTGTTTCGATTTTGAGTCGAAAATGTAACTTCTTACTTCTAAAACATTTTGCCCCAAGGGCCACCCTAAACAAGACTGTTTTATGGATGACCCCTTAAATTTAAGTGGGAAACTGAAAGATAATTCTAATTTAATTAAGGGGTCATCCTTAAAACAGTCAGATCATAACTTTGACAAAATGTCATAGAAGGTATTGAATTTTCGACTCAAAATTGATTTCTCATAGAACCAACCCACCACCATTTTTGAAACACCCTGTATTTGTGTTTGTAGCTGATCCTACCACATAAAGTAATTTGGAAATACAAGACTTCCTGGTTTATGGACACCACGCACCAAAGTTGAAATTTATATTAATTAAACCTTATCCCCCCAAATTGAAATTAATGAAATATACGTTCTCGGTATAGTTTTGTGTCCAGACTCCAGAAATAACTTTATTATCGTGTTGATATTTTCGGGGCCACGATAAATTAGCCCCTCTAAAACAAAAACCAGAAAAATAATCAATATCTTGTTCAGCCATGAGCGCGAGAAACATCTAGGTTGTTTTTGTTAACGATTTAAGCTTCTTATAAACCAAAGGATTACGAGATTTAATCCAAGTTTTGGAAACTAGCAGCGTTGCATCCATCCATGATTCAACCAAGAAGCGATATCTAGTTTACTAGGGAGAAGGTATAAATACGCCACATTTCTAACTTTATCTCCATCCAGTCCAAACGTGGGTCCGGAGATAATCCCCGCCGCCTCTAAATTACAACCAGCATCTCATTGGTTCTTGAAAACTCGCGTCAGCGCTACGCGAATGACGAAAATTACGTATTTTCCGACTGAGGAGAGGCAGCGAAATAGCCCGGTCTCCTTTTACGTCCTCCCTTGTATTTTGAAAGGGGGACTGGGACTATGGCGCGCGAATACTTAGGTAACTTATACCTTCTCCCTAGTAAATTAGATATCCCTTCTTGATTCAACAAAAACAAAAATATTGGGAAGATAAATTCAAGGGCTGGTACAAGAATATATCGATGTATCGTATGAAGAATACCGAGCTAATTAACTAAACTACTAAGATTCATATTTTATATCTATCAAATAAGAGGGAAGCTCTTTCACGGACACGTATTAACTTTAATTGACATTAAATTGAAGTACAGTTAGAGGTCACGCCACAACCGGCGGATGCTCGTGTTTGTATTTACTAAAGTCGGCTTTCTTTTTGATCTAAGCGTGCTGCGTAAAATTGCAGTTCATCTTAAATCGAAATACTTGAAATGACTTTGATTTCACTTACGATGTTTTAAAGGGATACGACACCCTAGAATTTTATTTTATTTTTTTGAATTGAAAGAGCGTGTAATATAATGAATATATCGAATTGGAACCATGTTTCTATCTGCAATATTAAAGAAGATACGAGAGAAATTAAGTTTCCGTAATGGATGGCACTACACGTTATGCTTTTCGGTGAAGCACTGGGAAGTACCCCTATTGGGCGCCTAGTACCACCTGACGGATTCTTCCAATAGAAGCACTCCAGTACTTCGAGGAGAAGCCTAACGCGTAGTGCCATCCATTACGGAAACTTAATTGCTTGTATCTTCTTTAATATTGTAGATAGAAACCTGGTTCCAACTGATATATTCATTATTTTAGACGCTCTCTCGATTAAAAAAGAAAAAATGTATCCCGGTGTATCCCTTTAAATCAAAATACTTCAAATGACTTTGATATCAGTTACGACGCTTTAACACTAACCCTCTTTTATTTTCATTCAATTTTTCTCGGGCTCTTTCTCATTTCCAAGTTAATGGGGCGTAGATTAACGATGTCAAAATATATTTGCTTCTTGATTTTTGAAAAGACCGTGGCTCGAAGACATCGGGACAATTCTCTCTTAAGTTTTCAATCAACTTGGGCTCCTCCCCGTGCAGTCCCCATTTTGGTATTATTATAGCTAAATTGGCGCCCTTCTTTTACTTTACTTGTGAAGTTTGAATTTAGTTCCTTTCTTTAAGATTAAATTACAGTATAGTTATAAAGGTACTTTGGTAATTAATATTCTAGCGTTATAACCACCATAACGGGAGACTTTAATAGTGAAGGGTTATTGTTATAAAGGTTTTACGTAAGACCAGCTTTGGAATTGTTGGCTTCCCTTTGTACTATAAGCTGCCTATAAGGTTTCACCTTTGCGTTCGAAGGGTAATTAATATATTGCCTATGTTATTAAGGAACCAACGTTGAAGTAAATTACACCGAAGTTAATATCAAAAGTATATATACAGGGTGTTTGTGATAAGTCTGCCATAATTTAAGGGGTATGTTCTTTGGATGATATTGAGTCGAAAATTTAACTTGTATCACATTTTGGCACAAGGGACACTGTTTTCTAGTTAAGATTGCATCCAGAGTATTTTACGGATGACCCCTTAAATTTAATTAAGAAACTGATTTAGACAATTATTTCTAATTTAATTAAGGGGTCATCATTAAAACACTCATCAAATCATAACTCGAAAACAGTGTTTCTTGTGGCAAAATGGAGATAGAAATTACATTTTCGACTCAAAATCGATTTCCCAAAGAACATTCCCCCTTAATTTATGGCAGACTTATCAGAAACACCCTGCATATTAAAACAGGAAGTCTTGATCAAGCCGGATGGTGAAAGGGAGCGTGCGCATACCTTCCGCCATCTTTCAAAATGTGAATAGTTTCAAATAGAATTTTATTAGCTGGATTTGAAAAGTACTGAGGTATGAGGTACTTGTTTGGCCAGTATCAAAGGCAGATAAGTTAAATAAATAAATAAATAATCAAATAAATAAATAAATAATCAAATAAATGAATAAATAATCAAATAAATAAATAAATAATCAAATAAATAAATAAATAAATAATCAAATAAATAAATAAATAATCAAATAAATAAATAAATAATCAAACAAATAAATAAATAATCAAATAAATAAATAAATAATCAAACAAATAAATAAATAATCAAATAAATAAATAAATAATCAAATAAATAAATAAATAATCAAATAAATAAATAAATAATCAAATAAATAAATAAATAATCAAAGAACCAAACAAAAGAAAGGAAAATAAGTATCGTACATAATGTCTTAAAGACGGTTCTGACTTGCAGCTACCCTTTACTGCTATATTTTAATATACAAACAAAGTTAAAATAATTGCGGTTTTTTTTCTATCATCATTTTTAGTTTTGCATATAGATAGTTTTAAATTACCATCCATTTTATTATTATATTACATAAGCTATAAAACACCTTCGAAATTCCCCGCATACAGGGAAATTCGATCCCCAAAAGGCCCTCTCTATGAAAACCCGCCAAAAACTTGAGCTTTAAAAACGCACCGATGAAGAAAAAGATCTATATAGTAGCTAGTTTTAAATTTTAAAGTGACTGTTGTATAAAAAGGTTTGTTGACTATATATATGTATATGTCTATATGGGCTCCTATTCCCAGAAAAAACCTGTCGATCGAAAGGGCTCCATTTTTTTTTTTTTTTTGGCCGCGAAACTTTGGGATGGGCCTTTCTCTTGCCTTGGCCATTTCACCATTTTGACACAGAACTATAGACAAAAAATATGCCATAGGAATGCTATATTATTTATACATTTCGGGGTAAACTTTTTCTGGTGTTGGTGTTGTTTTCCTATACAGGATGTTCAAAAAGGGTGGTAGGACCGAAGTACAGTGTGTTTTTGTTCTATGGGCGATTTGAGTGAAAAATGTTCGATGGGTGATTTGAGTCAAAAATGTTCCATGACATTTTGACGTACAAGCCACCGTTTACAAGTTATGATTGGGGTGTTTTAGGGATGACCCTATAAACTTAAAGTAAGAAAACCAGGAAGTGATATCTAGTTTACTAGGGAGAAGGTATAAATTTGCCACATTTCCAGCTTTATCTCCAGTCCAAACGTAGTCCGGATTTAATCCCCGCCTCTAAATTACAACCAGCATCTCAATGGTTCTTGAAAATTCACGTCAGCGCGACGCGAATGTCGAAAATTACTTATTTTCCGACTGAGGAGAGGCGAACGTCCCCCCTTGTATTTTGAAAAGGGGGACTGGGACTATGGCGCACGAATACTTAGGCATCTTATACCTTCTCCCTAGTAAACTAGATATCACTTCTTGAAGAAACTGAAAGACAATTCTAATTTATTTAATTAAGGGGCCTTGCGTAAAGTACCCCAATCATAATTCGTAGTTTATAGGGGTAAAATGTTATTACACATTTTCTACTCAAAATCACTGTACTTCGAGACTACCACCTTTTTTGTTACATGCACCTTGCATAATATTATTTGTCTAAAACACGCTGTGACCCCTAGAAATTGCCTTTCGTGTAACGGTCCGGATCTATGCACTAAATAACTCGTTCAAGATGGGTCCCCCCATCCCCATCTCACTCTGCGCAGCAGCTTCCCGGGATAGTTCTTTTCTGTACCCTTCTATATGTTTTCTTCATCACCGGTTTAGACATTACGTGTAGGGTAGGGTGAACCACTGACGCGTACGCTAAACACTAAATTATGTAGCAAAGCGGTTAGTAGTTCTCTAAGGTTTCAGCCTGCCTGAATAGCGCTCTAACTATCTAGCCCTTATTCCATTCCCTATAATACGTGACCCTTTATACTCTTAAATCTTCCTGTTTGCGTTTTTTCTTGTGCCCTTTTTTTTCGGCGGTGTACACTGGTGCGTTCTGGCGTACTCCTGGGTTGCTCTAAGTCCCCCCCCCTGTTCTGTTAATTTTCCGCTTCCATGGGTTTAATTTTTTTCTTTCTTTTTTGGGGTCCCAACTTGCTCTATCTTCACCTCATTGTTCAAACACGTTGGTAAAGAAGGGCCTTTTCGGGCAAACTCTTGCTATATTTCTCAACAATTATCGAGAAACAAATTTGTGTCTCGACATATTTTTTCCTTCCGGGGAGGGGAGGGGGGTTAATTAATTACTTTTTCCTATTAATTAGTTTTGTCGCTAAAGTAAACCATATTTTCTTTTTCTTTTTTTTTTTTTTGGGTTTAAACCTTGCTGTAATAAATATTTTATCGATTGGCGAAATATAAACTAAGGTGACACATTTTTATTTATTAAAACTAGCAGAAAAGGCAACCAGCGTTGCTCTTCCGGGCATTCTTATTACTTTTTATGCCGCCATTTTAAAAGATGGCGGAGGGAAAATGGATGCCATAAGACCCGTCTATAGGATATAAGGAACCAGTGTACTAAATATTAGTGAGAAACTGAGAACGGTTCATAACCTTGGAAGTTATTTCATAAAGAAGGGTTTTCAACATTTTTGGCCGCCATTTTTCAAGATGACCGCGGATTGGAATTTTTTTTCTTAGTGCGTACCTACTACCTAAGTGTAACGACCCTGCAAATTTTCAGCCTTCTAAATTGAGTCATTTGGGCTGAACGTTGATAATCAGTCAGTCAGGACTCAGGACTTAATTCAATTATTTTTCAATACCAGTTATAATTGTTCCACCCTTCAAATATTTTATACTAATAACTGCTTCTCCATTCTACTCCTCTCATTTTACTATCGTTGAATTATGAAGAAGTGAAGTAGCTAAATATTTGTCGTTATAAACTTTAATTTATACCCATTTATAGTTATTTAGTTTTGTCAGTATAGCGAAGTTAAATTATGTCGCTGACCATGAGACTTAATTCGCAACTCATCTTCAAGGCATCCTTTCAAAGCATCTGTACGTTTTATTTTAAATAAATCTCCATAAATATTTAGACATAATACTTTCCTAAAACAATGAATGAATAAAAGGGTGGTTTGGAGGGAATGGTATAATAAACTCTGAAAGATGGTTGTCATCGTTATTCGAAGGAATCCACTTTGCCGTAAACTTTTCCTTTCATTTTTTCTATTTTTCTTTGTTCAATAACAACATAAATCTATTCGTTCATTCTTTCTCTTTTTACTTTCTCCACCCTTGGAATCCCTTTGTTCACTACTAACCTTCTTCGAGGCTTCCGAATGGAATGATATACGAGAATTCACAAGGTAATAACCCTAAAAGGGTATATCTCTTTCCTTTCAGCATTAGTTCCCAAAAATATGCGACGTAGTTCGCGTAGATAAGGGGGGGGGGCACAGTAATAAACGGAGGCGGTTTTCACCCTCCCTCGTGCAGGCACTGAATAACTCTATGCTAGGCGCCTGGGCGGGGACTAGCGATAACCCGCCTCAAAAACTCCTTTCCTCGGAATAGGGAATGGGCAATATCGCCCATTAAACGTCATGCCTCCGCTTAACCAATCAGATGCATTCCCCCACAAGCCTTCCACTCTTTTAAGTTTGTCGCCATTTTTGTGGAAAGGGGAAGAGCCAATTAAACTACGCCGCTCTGGCCTCTCTCTATTGAAAAAGCTCTGTAAAGACTACACTACACCCAGCCTTATGTTGAGTTGTACCATTTTAAAAACACCCGTGGGGAGGCGTTCGTCTTAGAGATCACGACATAGGAAGCTGTACCCTTGGAGAATTATTATTGCCTTGTGGAACTGGAAAAGGACATTCTTCATAAAAACCTCGCGCTATCAGGAAACTGAAACTGAATTTCTTTTTCACTTGACGTTCGTACATATAGAGACGATAGTTTTTCTTCCCGCGCGACAAGAGAACGCGGACCGGACGGACGGACGGTTGGACAACCTCGCCAGAATGTACTGTATAAAAGATCATAGGTCTTGCTGGAAAAAGGAAGAATCAAAATTTTAGCAGATAAGAAAATGAGAAATGGGACGAAATATGATACGAGAGACCGCCTTCTTGCTTGGACTCAATCTGCCAAAACAATTTGTCCAAAGTGCTAGCTAGCTCTTTCTGTTCTATACCTCCCTTGACTATACGTCGCCGTTAAGGTGTTTTCGTGGCTTTCTTAAAGGAATAGGATACCCTAAAAACCCCAGAGATGTCCCTTCAATTATTAAAAATAACATATATTAAAGAGAGCGATGAAACTAGTTGATATTATTCGTTTGTTAGAATAGCCGGAAAAAGTTAATACAAACTCGCGCACCGGAAGTTGCTTGGTACATTGCCAAGGCATAAACGTCATCAAGTATCTGTGTTTGAACCCTTTTTTGCGTTCTACAAACCTTTGTATGGACATAAGAATGGCACTTCCTAGTCTTCGTAATACTAGAGACTTACTGAGAGCTAATAGTTCGAGAACGACAACCGAGAATTGATTATACGCGGTTTTGCACGTCTATCTTCCTATTTAGTCTGTAATAAGCCTTTGACAGCACTTCACCAGGCGTCACTTTACCTCGAATCTATGACCTACGTCACTTCATGATAAGCTTTCAGTGACCAAAGACAAACTTATGGAACATATCTTAAGAACTTTTCTTATGACCCAAACCGTAAACCCCGCTTTACAACTTCAATTAATGGACTTGTTTCTGCAGTTACGGTTCGTAAAAGCCAACGTCCCATTTAATCCTAGATCAGTAAAACTCGCTTATAAATTGCCCCCAATTAGTAATGTTCTAGCTCGGTTTTCAAGCTCATTTTAAAATGGCCAGACAAATTCCGAGAAGCTTCAATCTCACGGTCAATTCTTCTCTGGAAGGCTATTTAAGATTTCCGGGAAAATCCTAAAGATCTTCAATCCGCCCACGCGAATAGGTTGGTCGTATAGTTTTATGCAATCGATCGTTTAGATTTAAGCCTTGGTCCAGACAGACCCAACGTCTTCCAAGTCTATTCTGGTCTGTTGCCTGAATCCGGCTTCTAGCTCGGTCATGGATATACTGTTTGCTAGGAAAGAGGTTGACATTTGAGATAGAAGAGGATTATATCCTTGCTGAAGATAATATATACGGACTAAACTATTTATATCATGATCAGGCTAGAGATGGACTAGGCCGGTATTCGTCTAATATAATGTAATCAGGCAATGGATCAAGAAACACGAGTGTTGACTTGGACTTGATCTCTCTTTCTCTCCTTCTTACTCTGTTCGTCTCCGAATGGGTTTTCTTCCAACAACGTCTTTACGAATCTTATTTCAATCCTATAGATATCCATCCCTATTTTCTCTGATTTCTTTTACGTGGTAAAAAGAGCCCGGGTTATTTGTGGACTTCCTGTTTTTCTTCCCCTGAAGAGGAAGAAGGAAGTTAAGGAACGGAGAAGTTTTTCTTCGTTTATACAATGATTTAAATAATACTAACATCCTTGGTAGTTAACTTTTTATAGTACACTGCCGAAAGGTATGAGCTCAGGCCCAAGAGAAAAATGTGTTAAGGTATACAGAGTGTTTCTGATAGTCCTGGCATAAATTAAGGGGGGTGTTCTTTGGGAAATCAATTTTGAGTCGAAAATGTAACTTCTATCTCCAATTTGCTGTCCAGGCCACTGTTTTCGAGTTATGATTTAATGGAGTGTTTTAGGGATGACCCCTTAATTAAATTAGAAATAATTGTCTAAATCAGTTTCTTAATTAAACTTCAGGGGTCATCCGTAAAATACTTTGACCAATCTTAACTCGAAAATAGTGTCCCTTGTGGCAAAATGGAGATAGAAGTTTCATTTTCGACTCAAAATCGATTTCCCAAATTAAGAACATCCCCATAATTTATGGCAGACTTATCAGAAACACCCTGAATATAGGACCACCATAAGTTCCATAATTAACCCTGATAAGCAAAACAGTCCTACGCGTTTGAAATAGCACCCGTCATTCGTTACCTGAACCTGTTCATATATAATGAAAAACGTTAATAAGTCTTCACTTTTGGTGAAAAGTGTTTTAAATCGCCAAGCCTTGGTATAAACATTGCCCATCTGAAATTTGGGGTAACATAATCTAACCCAACAACATGCAACCTGTTACCTTCGCTCGAGTCCAATTTTACTGAAAAATATTTTACGAAAAACCACGTCATCAGTAAATGACCCTTTAGTTTTGAACCCGCACCACAGGTGGTGACATGGTGGGCGGCAGGACGACCCAAATGAAGTTCCTTTCATTACGCTGGTACCACTATTCCGTTCGGAATCTCAATTCCTTCGGTACAGACTAAAGTTTGTGTATTTTCGTCTCTCTCTCTCTCTGAAAATAGAGAAAGAGAGAGCCTGAACCCTATTCTCCCTTTGAGCAAATAGTGGCGTAGAGAAGGAAAAAAAGCGCGGGAAAGAAATAAAATAGGATCAAATCATTCTCCATCAAATAAGACTGAGACTAAAGCAGACGAACCGAGTGATTATTAACGGTCAACCGGATCCGGCCGGAATTCGACGAGGCATTAACGAGTGGATCGCAATTAAGGTCACCCCCCTTCCCTCCCTTTATACCTTCTTTTTGTCTTACAGTCTCCTCGATAACGAACTGACCGGACAGCCGGCAACCTGATGACGTAATATATAGAATAGAAAATAAGCATGCAGTCTTAAGGGCCATGCAATATGCTCTTAACCCTTTTTTTCTTTTTTTCTTTCCTATGAAAATAATTATTTGTTGTTTATCGAAACCCTTGCAGCTCATATGCATTGAATTATAATTTGTGCAAGTGCTCGTCCCCTCTGAAAAAAAAATAAATTAGGATATGCTGGCGGTAATTAAGAACTGGCGAAGTTTGGGATAAATTTTTAATAATTTCATCGTCGATCTAGTGGAGTCTAGAGTAACTTCGGAAGTGTGGGCGGATGTTAATACAGCGCGCGCGTGTTTTCAACAACTTCTGATGAATTGTATAGGCTCGTACGCGGGTGTGTCTCCCTCTTTAAAGGTGCTTTCACAATACGCAAATTAGAATTGAAAAAAATTGAACCCGACAATTAAGAAAGCCAAAGTGAAACACTCAAATTAACAATCATTGAACGCTATTTCTTTCATAGCTATTTTTAAAGGCAAATAGGAAATACAGGTAGTGAGGCACTTGGGTTTGTGGATGAAAGTCGATGTTTACTACACTGGCTCTCTCAGTTTCTACTTAGCTTCTCTGGTCGACAAATCAGCGGTCTACTTTAATATTACTTTATCTTTTTAATTCTTCGACGAAAGAAGGTATATTATAGCTTTTAAGCTTACTTCACATGAGTCCCTTTTGGATCTTTTGCGTATGGTATGCGTTTTCCAGCGTGAATAACGTCGCCAGATGTCGCTATGAGCTTTGGTGCGATTTTCTAGCGCATATACGCTTAAAACAATGCCGACTCAATTTATAAAGGCCCATGCATGCCTCGGTTTTTTAATTTATTTTCGTTTTTTCGAATTCGCCAAAAAGTGCCGCACAGCGACTTGGCGCTCTTCGATACAGAGGATTCAAAATGTTTTCGCGCCGTGTAAGAGCCAATAAGAGTGAGGGAAACTACGGCTATGCGGTTGAGGGGGGGGGAGTATACCAAAGAGGAGGGAAATATTTCCCTCCTCTTTGAGTATACGACTGTTAAGGGACTCTTCGGAAACGGAGTTCTCGACTGTTTTTGATGTGGAGGAAATAATTTTCGCAAGGCTAGTAAATAATGTAAATTAATAAATTTAACTAGTTTATGTTTAAGTTTCCTATATTATGAAATATAATTAGGGACGGGATTTATAAAGTTTAAATGAATGTAGACTAATGGGGAAGAGTGTGATATTTTTCATTGCGATAATACCGCTTTGTTACAAAATGTTAATTCTGGTCATTAATAAGATATTATAATTTTTGTAATGATATGTTAATTTCTAGGGTAAAAATTTTTTTCTTATCATCATATAGTCGTATTTCCTCTTAATTTTAAAAATTATGCTAGTAAAAACGGATATTTTAGGTATCATGCATTTTGGCGCCAAAATATCTTTGGCGCGAACTTTAAATTCATTCAAATATTTATACAACAGAAAGCGCCACCTAGCTCCTGGGAGAGGCGGCCGATAAAAGGTCCGGCCCCCTACTCCCGAGGCACCATGCATGGGCCTTTATAAATTGAGTCGGCATTGCTTAAAAACACTACTACTATGCGGTTTCCCGCCTGAATGGCGTCGCCAAGCTCTCGTTACGACCATAGCGACATCTGGCGACGTTATTCACGCGCGAAAAGCCGTACCCCACGCCACGTGCTTCAAAACGCGCTAATGTGTAGTAAGCTTAAAGACAATGGGTGCGTTACAAGCCGACAGATTTCGTATTACAAATCTGGTAAATATAATTTCTTTTTGCCCAAATATTTGCGAGCTTTGCCTAATTTACCGTCTCACTTTCTGATACATTCCTATTTGCCTTAAATAAAATGCACTTTCTCGGTTCTCCGGTATAGCTCTTTTGCGAAGGCGCTTAGTTAATTCTTTCGCATGGCCGCTTACTCTTTTAAAAGAAGGGGCCGCGCTATTCTTTTAGCTATTGATTATTTTTTTTTCTTCTCTCTCTCTCTCTGTTCTTCGTTTTGGAAAAGTGGCCCGGGTAGTAAACTAGTTAATGACGCTGAGCTTGACATCCTTTTCTTTATTTTCTATTTTGTAACTTTTCAAGGGAGCTAGCTGTGAGTGAGTGAGTGAATTAAGGGGGATGTGTGGTCTGCCACTTATAACTTACTCTCAATTACAGGACAAGACGCGTAAATTATATACTCAAACAATGGCTGCCTCTATTCAGCTCTAGGTCTTTTTTTTCTTCTAAGTAATATTAGTTACGTAAAATTTTGCTAATTTATTAATTGCTTATATTATTTTTGCTCTTATAAAGTATAAGAGGGTGTCTTGAATTTCTAGTGTTTTTGTTTTCTTTTCAAAGAGGGTGTAATGAATATGTTTTGGTTACTAAAGAAGATGTGAGCTGCAGTTTTCTTGGTTTACCTACTCTTTAGAAGTATCTGTGTTAATTTGGGTATTGTTAGGGTATAAAATTTTATTGGATAATTAGTACAACCTAACGGATTTTTTCCAAGTTTTCTTGAAAAAATAAAAAACGCCTAACACGTAGTTAACTGTCGTATTTAATAATGAAGAAGTATTATATAAAAAGAAGAGAAACTAATATTAATTATGCTTTATTTATTTATTTATTTCGTTATTTATTATTTTTTATTTATTTATTTGTTTATTTTTATTTATTATTTATTTATTTGTTTATTTATTATAAGTTTATGTTTTATTTATTTATTTATTATTTATTTATTTATTTATTATTAGTTTATGTTTTATTTATTTATTTATTTGTTTATTATTATTAGTTTATTTATTTATTTATTTCGTTAAAGGGAGGGTATAACGAAAAATCAAGTGATTTCTTAATCAATTTAATCTGCATAGGGTAACATCCATGAAATGTCTCCGAATGATTTTTAAAAACTCAAATTAGTTCCAGATTAGATTTGCACCTCCTACCAATCACGTAACGCCATGCCTTTTTGTTAACAAAATTCCCATTTCACGCTCCATATCGAATGAAATATGGCACGAGATTTGATAAAAATTACACGCGTCATTCATGATGATTAGTGTATCTCTTCCCATAAGATACGACTAGATTCGTTTAGCAAATGGATGGATACACCATGATTCCTAGTAGCTGTATGTATTCCTGATTTTAACCAATTTAACGTTCTTTTATTTGGGAGGAAAGAAAAAAAAAGAACTAAATTGAAGCCCAATCGTTTCAATTTTGTATGGTTCTGGGTGGATAAAATTGCCAGATTATAAATGGGCTAGTTGAAATTAATGGTATACTATTAAATTACAAATTTAAAAAGAAACCCCCAATGGCGTATCCAATTGATTGGGTATTTCAACGCCTTTAATCACCATTTAATTAAGGTTTGTGAGCAAACTAGACTTATTACAAAACCGGAAAAGAAAGTAAAAGAAAAAACAGAGACGGAGAGAGAGTCAAAAGTAGCCTTTCGAGTGCCAAAAAGGATCTATCTCCAATTTCCCCGCGACGAATTGATTTCATTCTCGACTGCAGCCTGCTGGAGAAATCTCTTCTCGATTTTATTTTCTTTTTCAAATTTTATTTCCGAGGGCCGATCCCAGTCGGAAGCCGCGTGCCACACTGCAGGCCGTGCCATTGCCCGTGTACGAGGGGTCACACACTATACACCCTAAATTTCCCTATACTTTTCGCGATGTCTTTGTTATCAAATCCGAAGTCTTTGACGTTAAATCTGAAATATTTGAATTGGAAACCGAAATGTTTGAAATCCGAAATATTTGAGCTGAAATCCGAAATATTTGAGCTGAAATCCGAAATAGTTGAGTTGAAATCCGAAATAGTTGAGTTGAAATCCGAAATAGTTGAGCTGAAATCCAAAATATTTGAGTTGAAAACCGAAATAGTTGAGTTGAAATCCGAAATATTTTAGTTGAAATTGAAATCTTTGAGCTGAAATCCGAAATATTTGAGTTGAAATCCGAAATAGTTGAGCTGAAATATGAAATATTTGAGCTGATATCCGAAATATTTGAGTTGATATCCGAAATATTTGAGCTGAAATCTGGAATCTTTGAGGTTTAATCCGAAATATTCGAGTTGAAAGCTGAAGTTTTTGAGTTGAAATCCGAAATCTTAGAGACAAAAATCCTCAAATCAAAGTGTAAATCACTATATCGCCGTGCCATGCAATGTTTTTTAGGGAATGTCAGACCCCTCTAGTGATCTCTCTTAAGTCTCTTTTTGGCGCCGTGGTAATCCCCCATATCAATTTACCCCTTGAAGTTTGAACTCCCTCCTTCCCTAACACCCTTTGCAACGGATAAGACCAGCCTCAGAATAAATGACATTTTTATGAAAAGATCTCCTTGTTCGATATCTAACGGGGCTTCCCCGGGAAAAAGAGGCAATGTCGTAGAGATTGGGACCATGAAAACCCTCAAACAGACCAATTCCATTCCATCGGGACACGTTGGATCGGATCGTGTAAACTGACAATTAAGTAACTTAAAATTTAAGACGATATCTGGGAAATTGTAATAAATTTGTTTTGGGTGAAAATCTTGCTTCTATTTATAGATTTAAATTTAGACGTCTGTCTTAAATCTGATACCCTTAGTACGACGCATGCGTAAACACTCTATTGCTATTAGGGAAAGTATGCTACCAGGGGAACTCAATCCAATGTTATTCCTATAGGACCCCTGTAAAAATGTTTCACCCGCTGCACACCATTTTAAGGAATTTTCTCCCCAAACTTTTTTAAACTTCATTTGTCCTCATGGGTCATTTTTTGTCCTGGGAAAATTCCGGGATCGCCACCGTCTCGTCCAGTTCATTTCCTTTCTAAATTACTGTTAAAAGAAAGCTTATTTTCTTACAGAGAATTACGTGGGAACGTAGTCTAGTACTTGTTGCACACTTAGGGTGAAACATACTTAACTTATTTTACGTTACTTTAAAACGTTTTCTGTTTGCGGAGATAATTTTTTTTCGCCGTCTGCAGCTTTCTCTTTAGTTTCTTATATTTTTTTTGTTACTGCAAACTAGGCTTAGCGAATTCCTGTAAATTTTGCTTCTTGATCTATCAACTTAAGATGTTTTTTTTTTGTCATTTCGTCTGAAATATCTTCCATACCAGACGACTTTTTCACTCGAACTAGGTTTATAAAAAAAATGTGTCATTTAATAAATCTTTTTATTCTCACAAACTCTTTTCATTTTCATTAGTCGACTCCTTCAAGTCAACTAGTTCACTCAACTGGAGTTGATTATTATTAATGTCAATATTGATTTTATCTGAAAACTCTTTCGGGTATTCAGCTAATTTAAGTCAACTAGTTCATTCAACTGGAGTTGATTAATATAGTTCAGTCAAATATTGATTTCATCTGAAAACTCTTTTGTTTATTTTGTTCATCCTAGTCAACTAGTTCAGTGAACTTGATTTGATTAATCTAGTTTAGTCAAATACTTATCTAGTCTGAATGCTCTTTTGGTTAATCGACTCATTCAACTTTACTCAACTCAAGTTGAATCAAATGTTTGTCGTCGCAAAAATGTCATAGTCTGAGTTCCAGTTTATGTCAAATTACGTATTTTATAGTTTTAATAAGTTTCCATCGCAAACTCTTTCGTTATTCAACTCATCGAAAAAGAGTCGAGTCAAATATTTCTATTCAGCTTTTAAAGCACGCTATATGAGTTTCAGTTTATGTAAATTTACTTATTTTATATTTTAAGGAAGTTGTATCCATTTTTAAAATGTACATTACTTTTTCATCTTTTTATATACCGTGGCTTGAATGGTTACATTCTAACGTTAATTAAATTAAACTCGTTAATTTAATGGGGTTGCGTTACTAAACGAGCTATAGGCGCTTCTTAAGAGAAAAGATAGAATAATTAAGATTCTTTTTTCGTGTCATCATTTAAATTGTACGCAATTAAGAAAAATTACACTGTCTTAATGAAGTTTATGTTGAGGCATATAATTATAAAAGTTGCATGTGAGCTAGGTTCATATATATATCCTCGCTTTTAAATTTTAAACTCTCGTTAAATTAATTACAATAGTAATTCGACTTATGTTTGAGCAGCTTTTCGTTTCTTCCCCTTTAAGAAGCTGTCTCGCGTTATGATCATGCGGAATAACTAAGTGGTATACGGATTAAATTCCAAAGCTATATACCTTATTTTTTACGCTCTCTTTAGCTTAAGTCTTTATTTATTTAAATTGTGTTGGAATATTTCTGTAAAATCCATGCGCTTTTTTGTTATTACTGCATTAATATTGAAACGCGATCTATTGTAGCGTGTGCGGGATGTTTTCCTAGATACATAAATATCGAGGATATAAAAAAGAAATCACCGTTCTAGTTTTGAAGAATATTTATACAGAGTGGTTGAGCTAAATGAGAAAAGCCAATAATTTCTTTAAAAGCTTTCTAATAGAGCATAGATAATGTGCACTAAAGGGGGTAGGGAAATTTTCTCCCCAAGTTTGTTTCTTAAGTTTAACCGCGCTTCTCAGGGCTGCCATTATTTTGTGAAATTTGGAACTGAATAAAACTGAATCGGAAACTGAAAACTGTAAGCTTTTCATGCTCGGTTGTAGATAGCGGTTGAATTTAACTCAAAACAGACTGGCAACACTTGCCTGCATACTGTGTGCACATCAAAAGGGCACAACCCCGTTTCTTAAGTTTAACCGTACTTCACAGTGTTGCCAGAAATTTGTTATTAGAGCAACTTCTACAGATTCGGAACTGAATAAATGATCACTGAATCGAAAACTGAATTCTACAAGCTATACAGTCTGTTGTAGGTAGATAGCGGCTGAATTGCGCTCACAACTGACTGGCAACACTTGTCTGAATACTGTGCGCACATTAAAAGGGGCCAGAAAAATTTCCACAACCCCATTTCTTAACTTTAACCTCGCTTCACAGTGTTGCCAGTAATATGTTATTAGAGTATCTCCTGCAGGTTTGTAACAGAATTATCACTGACTGAATGAAACAGAAAACTACTAGCTTAATTCACTCTGTTGTAGTCTTGTAGATAGCGGTTTAATTGCACTTGCAATTGACTGTCAACACTTGTCCGCACACTAACTAAATAGATCAACGTCCCTATAAGTACAAAACAGGGAGCCCACCGGTCCTATAATTCCTATAAATTCCTATATTTTTGAACCTGTCCTTAATTATCCTATAATTTCATGAAAGGTCCTATAATATCCTATATTTTTGACTTAGTCGAAGTTTTCGTATAGTTTAGCATCAAATTTATCAAAATTTAGCTTTTTTTATCGAGATCACATTTGAATAGACACCGAAATTGTGGAGCTCGCTTAGGATTTTTTATATATTATATTATGTTATATTTTAATTAAGTTCTTCTGAGTTTTCAAAGATTTACAAGCACTTTTTTTTAGATTTACAAGCACTTTTTTTAGATTTACAAGCACTTTTATTTAGATTTACAAGCACTTTTTTTTAGATTTACAAGCACTTTTTTTTTAGATTTACAAGCACTTTATTTTAGATTTACAAGCACTTTTTTTAGATTTACATTTAAAACTAGTTAACAGCATCGACGCTATATTCAATGCTCAGAATGCTGAATCAAACAGAAAACTACAAGCTTCTCAGGCTGTTGTAGGTAGATAGCGGTTGAATTGCTCTTGCAACTGACTGGCAACACTTGTCCGCTCACTAACTAAATAGATCAAGGTCCCTATATAAGTAAAAAACTAGTTAAGAGCATGAATTCATTGCGGTTTTGGAATAAGTTAGTATATTACTGAAATATCTATTATCTAAAGTATTCTAAACCACTCTGTTTATTCACTTTCTACCTCAAAAATGCATTCGGATCTGGTTTGTGAACTCGCGGATGATAGAAATGGGGGGGGGGGGGGTGAGGAATATAATCCTAAAAAACCAAGAATCCTCTTTAAGGCGTTTTGTTATCCCACGCTCTGCCGGTTTTCCTTTTCAATGAGATTGCAAAAAATGAAAAATAAATAGAAAACCTCCTTTTTTCATTTTTTCTTCTTCTTTTTTACATAACTCTCCTTTCCTGGCAACCTCACTCAACCTCCGAGGGTTGTTATTCGATAAGCGTTATGGACCGGACCGCGTTCTATGAAATATGGCTATACACAATCTTTTTTTTAAAGGAGCTGCGCGAGAGTAAGCGTTTTTCTTTGCTTTAGCCAGACGGCTACACGCATCCAAAGAACCAAGTTTTTCTCCTCTTTCTTTAGACTCTTTGTGATGCAGAATACTTACTTTTTTTAAGGAATAGCGCTTCGAATTTTATGAGAAATTGACGTCAAATCGAGTTAACGCTTTATAAAACCGCCATATACCGAAACCCTCGAATATATACCGACTTTCTTTGACATCTCTATCGTAAAAGGATCTCATACTATAGTACAGGCATTATAAGGTTTGACCCGGAACAAATTAGAACGGTTACGAAAATTTCCATACTTATAGAATCGGATGCGCTCTTTAACGTGGTGAGGTCTCCCAATCTCGCAACCGTGGGGAAAATCCGCCATCTTGGAAAATGGCCGCCAAAATTACTAAAACTCTACTTAACTTTGTATGTAATTAACGGATTGAGTCTGAAAAAATATTATAGTGTAGCTTAGAACACTGCGCACGGTTTATGTTCTATGCATTTTTGGCGTTAATGAAACCGGAAGCAGGAAACCATGCATTAAAGCAGGGTAAATCGATATATTTCGGGAAACACAAAGTTTCTGCGGAAAGTAATTAGAGATTTGGTTAAAATTTTGCTAATTTAATAGCAGGGGGCGAATTGTTATCTATAATACTTTTAAAGAAGACAAAATATTACCGCCATTTTGGAAAATGGTGATCAAAATTATAAAACGCTACTTAGCATAACCAGATAAGCTCTAAATGTAGAAACGTTACTTACAATATTAGTTATTGTCATGGATTAACCTTAAAGTACACCATTTTGTCTATAATTATAGAAATAATTACAATCTTATATAGATTGATACTATTTTAAATTATATATTTTATTTAGTTTGGTTGTAAATAGTTTTAAACCGAGGGCTGTTCACACAGTGAAAGGCTGGGATAACTTTTGTAATCTGATTAATCAAGCGAGCGTGCAAACATAATCACGAGAGTGACATGCCCCTCGTACTAGTTTAAAGCAGAGCGTTCATACATGTAGTATGCGGGGATTTTAGCGTATAATGACGAATCGTTCAAAGGTCGGTTTTGTTTACTTTCCGCCTCGTGTAAAATGACCAGCTCGAAGGTCTATGTCATAAAAAGGTCATAAAAGTTTTCAAAAAATGAGGATAAGACTCAGTTGAATGTTGTGGATTTTTAAAAGTCACTGCGCCTAATACGAGATGGAAGTCGTTTGTTTGATATGTAGTGCGGATTTCGGAAATAAAAAACCGTGTTAGTTACAAAGGGTCTTCAAACTGTCATCAATGCAAGTTTGAGGAGAAAAGATAGACTCCATGAGCGTCTTGAACACCTTACACCCATTCGTTTGCACGAGGCGTGCCGAAAACGGGTGTACCCCATATGAGCAGTTCCCTGTAGAGCAGTTCTCGAAATAGCAACCGCGGTTCCAAAAAAACAGCGGAGTTTTTCAAAACTGCTGTTTTAGAAATAGCGGCCGCTGTTTTAGAAATAGCGGCCGCTGTTTTAAAATAGCGGCTGCTATTTTGAGAAATAGCAGTGTTTGTCTTGAGTTTCGAGCATGTCTTAACAATACAGTTATATTCTATGGTTTCAAATACTACTTTTTCCGAAATCATTTTATCAGGAATGTGACATACTAACGGATGGTGTTTTTGAAGTACACTTAAATATTGTACTGTTCTTTAGGCTGTATCAGTTTACAATTCTCATACTAGGATAGAAAAATCATTCGGGAAAGGTTATTTTATTTCGAAAGTAGATAATTGTAAACAGTAATTTTTGGAAAAGGCATATTATAATTCGAGAAAGATTATTTTATTTCGGAAGTAGATAATTGTAAACAGTAATTTTTTGGAACAGGCGTAACATTGTCACACCAATTCCAAAATATTCCTAAACTAAATCTAACCAAACCAAACCTAACCAAACCTAACCTAACCAAACCTAACCTAACCTAACCAAACCTAACCTAACCTAACCTAACCTGACCTGACCTAATACTATTTAGTTGAAATAATCAACTTTAAACTAACCAAATTATCAATATCTGACCAAATTCTTTTTGAGTTCATTTAACCCATCTGCATGGGCCAGCTTACACCATAACAAACAACTATAGTTTTTCGCACATCAGTTTTTCCGCTCTTTAGAGAACTGCTGTAACGGTACGCCGCGTTTACGAGAACCGCTGTATCGGTAATTGCTGTACTGGGTAAACCGCCATTTCGGGAACCGCTATTTAGAGAACTGTTGTTATGAGGACCGCTATTATGAAATCCGCTCATATGGGAACTGCTCATATGAAGGCTTCCCCATATAACACGGCGTTTTACACTATAATATACATTATTTTAAAGTTGATCCGGTTATGCTAGGTAGCTTTTAGAATTATGGCCGCCATTTTCCAAAATGGCGGTCAATGTTGTCTTCTTTAAAGGTATGATAGACAACAGTTCGTAGAAGAACGCTCGCATCTGTTTATACCTGGAAATTTAACAAAATCTTCAAATATTTTCCGCGTAACCTTTGTATTTCACGAAACTTTTCGATTTACCCTGTTTTAATGCATGGTTGCCAGCTTCCGGTTTGATAACCGCTAAAAATGCATAGAACATAAATCGTGCGCAGTGTTCTAATCTACACTATAATATTTTTTCAGACTCATTACATACAAAGTTAAGTAGAGTTTTAGTCATTTTGGCGGCCATTTTCCAAGATGGCGGATTTTCCCCACGGTTGCGAGATTGGGAGACCTCACCACGTTAAAGAGCGCATCCGATTCTATAAGTATGGAAATTTTCCTAACCGTTCTAATTTGTTCCGGGTTCACCCCTTTTTAGAGCTAGAATGCCTGAACTACTATCGCCGCCACGACTTGCGTTGCGTTTCCTTGATAACTTGTAAATATTATATTTCAAAGAGGTACTTAAAGGCAACAACAGGTAGTTAGCCTTTGATTTGTCAAGGGGTTCAATCTAATACTTAATTTTAAACATCAACATGAAACTCTCTCTTTCTCTCACAAAGAAAACTAAATAACTTGTAAATATTAAATTTGTAAGAGATACTTAAAGACAACATCAGGTAGTTAGCCTTTGATTGGTCAAGGAGTTTTATCTAATACAATAGCTATCAACATCAACATGAAACTCTCTCTCTTTTTCTCTCACAAAGAAACGAAATAACTTGTAAATATTAAATTTCAAAGAGATACTTAAATACAACAACAGGTAGCCTCTGATTGGTCAAAGAGTTTTAGCTAATACAATAGCTTTCAACATCTCTCTCGCTCTCAGTCTCTCAAAGAAAAAGAAAGCAATGGAACGGTTTGAGGATTAAAATATTTACGTATATCGGAACGTTCAAATATCACTCTAAAGAAACAGCATTGCAGTATTTTACTTCACATTATGAATTTCTAAAATCCAAAATTTTGTAATTTTCCTGAGTGTATATATAGACAATACCATTAATTCAAGAAGAGAAGCAAACACCACAGTGACCTGGGAAGGTAACCTTCTTGGGTTATTTCCCTGGCGCCAAGAAGCACCACTAGAGGCAGTGAGAGTCGCCTACCCTCTCTCGTGTAGTGAATTAACTCGGGCTCCGCCTTTTTTCCTCCGTCTGGCGTCAGGAAAATAACCTATAAGGGCGGCCTTCCACCCTTATGCCAGGGTTTCTCTTCCTTTAGTAATTAATAGAATAGTCTATATCTGTTCTTCAATTCAATCTTGTTAAATTCATTTTTATGCAAAATATTGCGAATCCAAATTCTTAGAAAAACTTTGTAATTTTCAACAGCTTTTGAGGTTGAAACATTTTCGAGGGACCAATCACTATACTAAAGAAATTTCGCGTTATCTTTTAAAGCCATACATACGCTTGACATTTGACAGTGAAAACCTCTGAGACTGATTAACCCCTCGACTAATATTATAGATTTGGGTTTGTTTGCTTATAAGAATTTTATCATATTAATTATAGAACTTCATTTTTTTCTCTCTTTCTCTCTCATCTCTTGGAAACTCATCTTCTTATACAGCTATACGCGTTTAAGTTAGAATAAAAAAGTTACTCGGCAAACGTTTGGAGATGCAATTTTTTTCTACTTCTTTAGTTTCTCTTCTCCGGGGACTCTATTGGAGTAAGAGGGAGGGCTAAAATCTTACTGGAGTATGTTATTTTGCCTAGCAACGTCACGTCTTGAGAATTTTTTCCAACTTAGTTACGGCACCCAAGGATGGAGGATCAAAAAGGGAGAAAAGCGAGCGGGAAATCTTCTATTTGGGCGCGAAAAGAAAGAAAGGCGCGAGCGAGACTGGACTTTGAAATAAGCCTTGTCAGAGGCAGGCCGCACCCCCCCCCCTTCCTACGCCCCGCCCCCACACCTTCCTCGCCTTTTCATTTCCCGACTTACGATAGACTTTGTTTTAAAGCAACGTACAAATCATTTTGGGTTTCGTGGTTTATTTATCTCATGGAAAATCATATTTTTATATTTTTTCAAGTCAGAATTTTTTGAGAACAAAATCATTCTAGTCAGGGATAGATTTAATTTTAGAAGTGGGAATGGAGAACAGAGTAATCTGGGCGCGCGTCATAGTCCCGGACCCCCTTCCACGGGACGGAGAGGGGGGGATATGATAGAAGAGGCGGGTCATAGCGACGGAGGTAAAAAGGAATTACCTCTGTATTTTTCGCCGTCCCCGTCAGCAACGTCATCAAAACGTAGTTTAAGTGAGCCAATAAGATAATTTAAACATTTCGTTACGTGTTGAAGGGAAGGGCTCTTTACTGGGCCATGAGTTGGACTGAATAATAACCGTTCTCCATTCCTACTTCTAAAATTAAATCTATCCCTGTTCTAGCACACAGAAAGATTGCGAGACAAATTTATAGCCGTTGAGGGCCTTAGTTCCCTATTTTGTCATACCAAGCCTAGCGTGAAGTATGGGAACATAATCGTCATATTGAGCTTGATAATAATTTCCCGCCACTGCGTTTCCCAGATTGTATTTCTTGGCAAAATCCTTGATTTTAAAGTTTATGCGTCCTTCCGCGTCTTTGGCTCTTCGTCGAATGCCAATTTTCCCGGTTGTTTATAAACCAAGAAGATGTATCTGTGCAATCCTTTTGAAATAATTAGGCTCAATATTATCTTTAAAGGTACTGTAAAGAAGGCATCGGCGAGTTGGTAAGAATTATTTGAAATTCGTCTCAGGCACCACGTGACTACAAGATCCGAAGACTCCCGTATGGAGTGGAACTGGACACCTAGTCCTTGTTTTTAGCATGTACATTGCAGTGCCAATCCCATGGAGTGCTAGTTTTCGAAATAAAACTAGCTTATAGTATATTTGAACCACGCCTCTCCTTGGACACGTGTCTCTGACGTTTATTCAAATATTTTTTACCCATTCGCCGGTTCGTACTTCACAGCCCTTTAAATTGATCAGATTTAATTAAGGTTAGTTTACCTGATCCTAATGGTGGGCCAGACCCAATATATTCAGTAATAACCTCTCCATTTTCAACGTTAGACCCGGGAATATTAACTACTAACCAATGTTTCACTTCACCTATAGTCGGATTTTCACGTGTTGGTGCATCGGGATCTTAAAAATCATTTTTTGTAAGCCTTGGTTAATTAGGCCTAATAAAATTGTTATTTCTAATTACTAATTTACCAGTCATGTAGAGGGTATAGTAAGCATCTTCTTCCGCAGGGAAGCTCACCTTTGGTTGATCTTTGACAACCGTAGGTGTCAATTCGTTGCCAAAGTCAACGACACCGTTCTCATAAGTTACCTGTACATATTTATTTACTCGCTTAATTTATGCAAATTACTTGAATTTATACCATTACATACCTGAATGACTTCTTTTGGTTCAGCATCAGTTAATTCAGGCACGATTCCCTGTTGGTTCATTGTGAAATATAATCTGTGATGGAAAAATCTTTTAATTTAATCTATATTATATATCTATAATTATAATTATACGTACAGTATAGGCTAGTGTTGACTTTCTGTCGTTGTAAAGCGTATACGAGTGACTCGGGATTGCTTCTACGTGATACGACTACACACGGAACATTTGTTCATCTACACTTGCTTCGCGTGCAACTGTTAATATACGAACGAAGCTTCAAGCATGGGGAACAAATTTGCTTATTTAGAAGTGATAAAATGATCAAGTATTGAATTTCATTTTTTTATATACAGGGTTTTTCTGTTCTGTAGGTCGATTAGAGATTATGGTGCGGTGTTCCTTGAACGATTTCGAGTCGAAAAAGTAATTTCTATAACATTTTGTAACAAGGGGCATTGTTTTCAAGTTAAGATTGGATGGAGTATTTTATGGATGACCCCTTAGTTAATATAGTATTGTCAAGAAGCGATATCTAGTTTACTAGAGAGAAGGTATAAATTCACCACATTTCTAGCTTTATCTCCAGTCCAAACGTAGGTCCGGAGTTAATCCCTGCCTCTAAATTACAACCAGCATCTCATTGGTTCTTGAAAACTCACGTCAGCGTGACGCGAATGACGAAAAATATGTATTTTCCGACTGAGGAGAGGCGAAATAACCCGGCCTCCTTTTACGTCCCCCCCCCCTTGTATTTTGAAAGGGGGACAGGTACTATGGCGCGCGAATACTTAGGCATCTTAAACCTTCCCCTAGTAAACTAGATATCGCTTCTTGGTATTGTGTTTCAGTTTCTTAATTAAATTTAAGGGGTCATCCTAAAACGGTGGCTGTAAAATTATTTTCCAAAATTCCTGTCCGATTAATTAGGTTATGAGAGCTCTCTTAGACTCTTCAATTAGAACACCCTGTATGCAGAGAAGCACTTATCAGTCAGTTATCGAACTCTTATATCTCCCGGAAAACGCCCCTCAATTTTTGTTTTCAATAGTCGATCGAAAAAATATCAATAGTTCATTAATCGATAAGAAAATTTGATATTAATGGAAAAATTAATTATAGACAATAGAACCAGGTTAGCAAATACGACATTGACGTCTTTCGTTCATTTTCGGTCCTTTTATAGGGTTGTTTAATTTGAAAAATTATCAATAGTTATTTAACCGAGAAGTAGATTTGATATTAATGAAATAATTATGGACAATTGAATGCTTAGCTAAATTTTATTATTATTTTTATTTATTTTCTTGGCGTGTTTAGTACATCCTCGGTACTTTTATTTTTGAATTTAATTTGGAAAATTAAATCTTATTATCCACTGATGGTTTGGGCTTGAAGAATGGGAACATAGTCGTCATATTGAGCTTGATAAAAATTGCCAGCAACTGGTTGCCCCAAATTGTATTTCTTGGCAAAATCTCTGATTTTAAAATTGAGACGTCCCTCTCTGGATGTACTCGATATTCTCGGTTCGTCGTCGATCGTCAGTTTACCCGGTTGTTTGTAAACCAGAAAGACGTATCTGTGTAATCCTATTAAAATAATTATTGTTATCAGAAGGGGATAATAGAAGAAGGATGACACTCTGTATCCTCGTAATACAGTAGTTATGTAACATAATTCTTCCCAGGCGAAGGATCCCTTTTTGTTTGCTCCCCTGCTCATTAATCTTCAGATGGGCATCGCACCGCGGAGTGAATTCTAAAATCCACAGGCGCGCCTTGGAAAATAGTTAAGCGTTAATAGAGGGAACTATTTATTGCGTATGTGATTCGGTTTAGTGACGTTGCATGCTCCAAATGTAGAATGATGTTGGGAAGAATCATGTTACAATTACCCTACTAATTTGGGGGAAATTAAGTATATTATTTACCTGTTCCTTGTGGTGGGCCAGATCCTCTATATCCGGCAAGAACCACTCCCTTTTCAACGTCGGATCCGGGAATATTCACTACTAACCAATGTTTCACTTCCCTTTTTAAAGGTTTCTCGCGACTGGGCGCGTCAGGATCTAGAACACAATACGATATTCTTAAGCCATTTCAGATTTATTGTAATGACAGGAATACAACCAGCTATACGTTGAGAAAATGTCTAAGCAATGATTCCAAGTAGCTGTATGTATTCCTCATTATAATATTAGTTAATTAATTAAGTTTCTACTAACCAGTCATGCAAAGAGTATAGTAAGCGCCTTCCTCCACGGGGTAACTGACATTAGGTTGGTCCTTGACGATCGTTGGTGTCAATTCGTTGCCCAAGTTAACCACGCCATTTTCATAAGTTACCTTTACAAGCAGAAAAAAAATTATTGATATTTAGTTTAATAATTTAGGCAAAAAAAATTAATAGTTATTAAATACCTGAATTATTTCTTTCGGCGCTACATCAATAACATCCGGGACAATTTCATGTTCCTCCATTATTTTCGGTACTTGTAAATTATCACCGGCAATTGTTGAATTTAATCCGGCACTAGGTTTAGAAAACACAAGTACAAACAATTGCAAAATCAAAGCGAGACGAAGAATCATTTTCGAATATGCTCAAGGGTCGACTTTTAAAAACTAACTATAAAATTCCTCAACTGAATTCAAAAAAAAAAAAAAAATAATTTCTCGTTGTACAGGTTTTTATAAAATTACCTAAAGGTATATTAGCACCTCAAACTGACAAGATATTTTCGATATATTGGATATAAAGTTTCTTTTTGTTTTAACCAGAAGTAATATCTAGTTTATTAGGGAGAAGGTATAAGATGCCTAAGTATTCGCGCGCCATAGTCCCAGTCACCCTTTCAAAATACAAGGGGGGGACGTAAAAGGAGGCCGGGCTATTTCACCTCTCCTCAGTCGGAAAATACGTAATTTTCGTCATTCGCTGGTTTTAATTTAGAGGCAGCGGGGATTAACTCCGGACCTACTTTTGGACTGGAGATAAAGTTAGAAATGTGGCGAACTTGTACCTTCTCCCTAATAAACTAGATATCACTTCTTGGTTTTATTTTGAGCTAGGTTTGAGGTATTACAATATACCTTTATAATTTTTTAGGGCCGGGAGCCTCCTGATTCAACAAACCGGTATATATCTATATATAAAATTACAGTGTCGATTTCTTGACAAGCAATTAGCCAATAAAGGTGCGACCTTGAGTCCAAAATTTGGGAACTTTCAGAGAAGATTATATAGTTTCCGAGACTAGCAAACGCTACTTGTAAATTAACTTACAATCTTTACCTAAGAGACTTCTACACGCGACAGGGAATGCCCAAGGGATATAATACCAAAAAGACGATAATAACACTCGACTCCTTTAGGCTATTTTACTTCCGGTTTTGCCCTGATTGCAATGGAAGCTATGGATTAACTAAACACACTTATATACTTGACATCTGAATTCATACTGAGCCAGGAATAAAATATATAAACAAGCCTTATAGCTTTTGCATTGAAGCAGGTGTTATTTAGTTTGCAGGTTTAATGTACAAGTAAAGCGTCAAATAGTCTTTGTACATCTAGGTGGGTGGTATATTTGCAAGCGTACAATTTTTAATAGTATTAGAACGTATCTTACCGTTAGACGGTTTGAAAAGCGACTGACTGCAAGGTCAAGAACTTGATTACAGAGTGTAGACTTTACCTTATCTCTCAATATATACAGAACTCCCGCCACCCCACTAGAACGGCTCCTATATTTCTGATATGATAATACAGTTAATAACTATTTAATCATATTTCTAAAGGCCCGTTCAGACTACAGTTTAATCTTAAGTTTGCGTTGGTATACGTTTAACTCCCTATTCAGACGTGAGAGCGGACGAATTTAAACGAATTTTTTGAACCAGATTTTGAATTCTAAAATAGTCAAATTCAAAAAGGACAAATACCGCACCACGAACAGGTCTGGAAATAAGCACAGGACACTGGACATTGTTCAATACAATTTTAAAATGTCCCATAAATTTTTTAAAAACTAAGGTGGTCACTGGACAGTTGACCAGTAAATTTTTCCGAAGTTTTGATAGCTTGAATATGGAGACGCGACACAATTTTTGCGGACTCCAGTGAGCAATGTCCTATAAATTTTCCAGTCAAAGGGGGTATCACTAGACACAAATTGTCCTATAACAAATTTTTCTTATATTCGGCCCTGACCACGAATTCTAAACTTTTCATATATCGTTTATTAAAACATAGCTCACTTGTATCAATAAGGCATGGTCGAGTGAGCTATGGCCAAAGAAAAGGAACTAACTAGGTGGCGCCATCTCGACACTGCCAGACGTACAAAACTGCTAATGTTCAAAATAAACACGTGAATCTTTTAAGTAGTCGTTGACAAGTGTCTAATTATTAATTAAGCGAGCAAAGCAAATTCACCGCAACTTAAATGTAAGATTTTAGTTTGGTGGGAATGGGCCTTAAGGGTTTACATGAAGGCTTGCTGCACTTGTTTCAGGCTATTATTGGGATGACCAATTGAAGAAGCTATATGGCTAATATTATATATCTATACCAGACCTGAAGACCAGCGTTTTTTTTCTCATACTTATTAAAAGGTCTATTTTCTCTCCACAACAATCAAAACTGAGGACGTGTTACTTTCTTTTTTCTTCTTCTCTTTCTCAATCTCATTGAAACCTGCGCGAGACCATAGTCCGATTTCCATCCGTTTCCATCAGAGCCGATAATATCTAACCAGGCATTTTAGAGCTAAAAGGGGATTCTTTTCAACCCTATAAAGGCGCAGGGTACTATATTTTAAAGCTAGCGTCTTTATTGTTCATAGTTTAATGACGAAATTGCTGATTAAGTTTTTCTTTCGTTAAGCCTTTGTAAACTTGAGATGTTCTCTTTCGTTTTCTATTTTAAGATTGAGGTTATGATGGGTTAGGGAAGGAGATGGGTTTCGAGTGCCTGGAAAAGGTTTCTATTCAGGCAGAAAAATTTAAATATCGCCGTCTCATTTCGGTCAATTAAGTCTATAAATATTTAAAGGATCAGTTTAATGGTTCGTAAAAATGTCCCCCTTTCGTCGAGTTTTGGCTTCGGTTTTTTTTTTGCGCTAGACATACTTGACCTAAAAATGATTGATTTAGGATGGCCTCTTACATTTATTAAAGGATCGAGGACCATACTAAATCAAAATTTATTCTCTCTGTTCGAAAAATAATATAAAACAATAAATACTTCAAATTAGAACTATATGCCTATCTACAATATTAAAGTAGTTATAACCAATAAAGATTAGGCCTATTTGTGAAGCAGACGACGTTTAGATTAGACCTAGGCCTATTTGTGAAGCAGACGATGTTTAGATTAGACCTAGGCCTATTTGTGAAGCAGACGATGTTTAGATTAGGCCTAGGCCTATTTGTGAAGCAGACGATGTTCGGATTAGATCTAGGCCTATTTGTGAAGCAGACGATATTATTTCATTATTTGAAACTTTGAAATGAAACTATGTGCAGAAAATACGAACTAGTCCTTAACTATTTATATTCAACATCATGGTTTGTTCGCATTTAAAATTCAATTTGCTTGAGGTGAACTCTTTATTTAATATAAAAAGTGGTTTTACAAAAACCCCGGAATATTTTCTTTATTTTTTAGACATTTACTTAGAAAATAGAATAGCGTAGTATCTTAGCAGTATATTTATATAAATACGTATTTTATTTTCACTCTCAGTATGCAATACGTAAAATATGTAGAAAAATACATTAGTAAAATTCATGCTAAAATATGAAAGCGGATTTTGAGTTAGTGGCAGAGTTTCATTTTTGTTTTCACAACTATATCTGCGGACCAAAAAAACATTTTTTTATCAAGAGGTTAAAAAAAGATTTTTTTGTCCTCCTAATGGAATAAAATGATAATACCATAACCCTATAGTGTATAAGAATGAGTCTCCCATAGGAGCTTATTATCGGCATTGATATCGAGATTGCAACGCCATCTTTGTTTAAAGATGCCTCCTCCAACCTGAATGCAGACCTTTTCGCTTCGTGCTCGAGTCGTTTCACGCCTTTTAAACATTTCTCTTTGAATTTGGTGAGTTTCGTTCAAAAGGGACGTAAATCTCTTTGAAAACCGGATACTCGACAAAACTCAAGCGAGCGTTTAATGGAGAAGCTTTCAACCTGACCATTTCACGACACAAGACTATGAAATAAACATTTTGGTTAAATGCAAACGGAATATTCTATGGCGGGTTTCAAAAGCAATAAACGAAAATTGTTGTAAGATGTTGTAGCGGATTAGCAACGATTAAACGTACTACCAATCCACCTTATTACCAACTCGTCTGCCAAAGAAAGGGACTGTAAAGAAGGCATCGGGCGCGCGTCAGTCTCGAACCCCCTTCCACGGGACGGGGGAGGGGGGTACGAAAGAAGAGGCGGGTCATAGCGAGCGACAGAGGTAAAAAGGAATTACGTATTTTTCGCCGTCCCCCGTCAGCAACGTCCTCAAAACGTAGTTGTGTAAGTGAGCCAATAAGATAATTTAAACTTTTCGTTACGTGTTGGAGGGAGGGGCTATATACTGGGCTACGAGTCGGACTGACGTAAATACTAACCGTTATCCATTCCTACTTCTAAAATTAAATCTATCCCTTATCCTACCATAAGCCATTAAGCCTATAATATTTTTAAAATAGATGAATGCTAACCTTTTTTTTCTGATCTATTTCTGCAGCTTTGTCCGCACTTTATGTGATCGAAACGAGACATTAGTTTTATAAATAATTTACTCGTAGTATGTACTAATTGCAAACGTGGCTGCAGTTCCGCAATTCTTGGCTGTGTTTTCTTTCTAATGAAATTTACTCCCTGAACAAGAACAAAGAATACACGAGTTTCCTCCCGAGGGAAGTCCATGAAGTCCAGGGGGTTGACGGGATAAGCTACTACGATTATAGTCCAAGCAAAAGGGGACCTTAATTAATGCCCATCCAAAACCAACCAAAGACCAAATGGAAAAGGGGCCGCTAAATACGTTTCACGTACCCCTGCATGCTTAGGGTTAATTCTATTTTAAGAGCCAATGTAGTTATATCGAAAGTATATTAGTCGAACCTTTTGAATTACTCCTTTGAAACTTATATATACAGGGTGTTTCTGATAAGCCTGGCATAAATGATGAGGGATGTTCTTTGGAAGACGATTTTCAGTCGAAAATGTAACTTCTATCTATGACATTTTGCCACAAGGGACACTGTTTTCGACTTAAGATTGCATCCAGAGTATTTTACGGATGACCCCTTAAATTTAATCAAGAAACTAAAAGACAATGATTTCTGATTTAATTAAGGGGTCATCCCTAAAACACTGAAATCAAATCATAACTCGAAAACAGTGTCCCTTGTGACAAAATGGAGATAGAAGTTATATTTTCGACTCAAAATTGATTTCCCAAAGAACATATCCCCCTTAATCTATAACAGACCTATCAGAAACACCCTGTATATATACTGTAAGGCCAAAGGCTTAGCTCTAATTGGTTCCAAATAATTAACGCTTGGAAACACCCATTCTAGAAGTGATATAAATGCCGTTTTCAATTGGCCACCATATTGTAATCTCAGAACTAGTGCGAATTTATATATGCACAGCATTAAATTGCATAGCTCTAAAGCGTTTTAATTATAAGTATTAATATTAATTAGAATAATTACTTAAATGTATAATTGTTTCAGAAATTAATATTCCGTCTCATTTCAAAGTATAGACGTAAATTCTGTAGACAATCATGAATATGAAATTACTTCGGTGTATTATTGAGGCAATAGACTCTTTTCAAAAGAGAAGGGGGGGAGGGGTTATCGTCTGCTTCATTTATAGGGTTAAGACGGAACATTAATTGCTATGTTGACAACAAAGACCTTATATAGGGCTTCAACGTTACCAGTCCAGAAAATTTGGTCAGTATTGTTTGAAGTAACATCTAACGTCTTTGTTATGATCCATATACCCATTATATAAAAACGTCTTGGTTTGGACCAAGACCGAAAAAACAAACGATATGTGTGAGGTTTATCAATTGACTGAAGTATCAGATATTGAAATTTTTTCTAGTTATTTTTATACACTCAATCCTTAATCAATATTTAATTCAATCAACTGATTTTACTATTAATCGACCTAGTCCCTCTAAATTAATTGAAAAAATTACATATCTACGCTTTTTCAAGAACAATTACATTTTCCGAAAACATTTTATCGTGAAATTAATTTATCATGTTGAGGATACAGTATTGAATATTTGAAATGTTCTACTGGATGTCTAAAAAAAGCAAGCGAACTTTGGCATAACTCGAATGGAAAATGTAAATATTTGATCGTGGATGCCAAACAAGGGTGTTGCGCGAATTTATACATTTAATTTCGTATATCGAAATGCTACATTTCTATTGTCGCCTCTTTGATGGTAAAGTTGCACTGGAACTTCCTTTTCCGTACTTAAGAATTTCTTGGTCATAACTCAGTCTATGGTAATATTGGCTGAGTGTGTTGCGACGGCTCAGATGACCCATACACTGAAACCACTGGTGATTATAAAATGCCATATATTTTGAAAATAGAGGAAGGGAGGGGGTGTCGGAGTTAAATGTGACCATCTTGGCATAACTAGTAATGAATGATGTGTTTAACCATATTATTTCCGCGGGAAATGAATATAACAAGTCTGAGAAGTATTTCTGTTTATGTGATCTTTACCCTTTACCACACAGGATAAACTTTGTTGCTTTGTCTTAAGTAGACGACATTCACTCTAAACGACAGTCTTATCAACAACTTAAAACAGATTTAAACTTCTTTTGGTGTAAACTTGAAAATTTGTCAAGCCAGCAACAATTAAAACTATGTCGGTCAAGATGCTCACAAGTTAGTGAGCATCGACACGAAATCCCTTCAAAATAATTAATTTCATGATAAAATCTTTTCGGAAAATGTAATTGTTCTTGAAAAAGCGTAGATATGTAATTTTTTCAATTAATTTAGAGGGACTAGGTCGATTAACAGTAAAATCAGTTGATTGAATTAAATATTGATTAAGGATTGAGTGTATAAAAATAACTAGAAAAAATTTCAATATCTGATACTTCAGTCAATTGATAAACCTCACACATATCGTTTGTTTTTTCGGTCTTGGTCCAAACCAAGACGTTTTTATATAATATCTGTCGCTTCAGTCTTAATGTAATTAAATTTTGAGTAATTATGTTTTCTTTACCGCTTATTATTATGTCCAATTACGATGGTCAAAACATGCATCTAGCAGGGCCCGAACGTTGCACCTTCCGCGTGTTAGGCGGACGAGATAACCACTACACTACACATACCTGGTAATACTGAGATTCCTAAGAGATCTAGCTTATTATTATGTCCAATCACGATGGTCAAAACATGTATCTACCAGGGCTCGAACCCGGGACCTTCCGCATATAAAGCGGACGTGATAACCACTACACAATGAATACTTGGTTATTCTAAGTTTTCGAAGAGATCTAGCTTATTATTGTGTCCAATAACGATAGTCAAGTCATGTATCTACCAGGGCTCGAACCTGGGACCTTCCGAGTGTAAAGCGGACGTGACAACCACTACACCATAGATACTTGGTTATTTTGAGTTTTCGAAGAGCTCTAGCATTATTATTATGTCCAATCACGATGGTCGAAACAAGAACTTCTGTAATTAACTAAAATTAACATACTTCGACTTAATTGTTTCTGATTAGACTAGCCGATCGCACACCCTGAATACTTAATTGTTAAATTAAGAGTATTCCGAAAAGTAACTTCGCTCTAGTTTTTCAGTTAGAGGTGGTTAAATATCACGAAAAACCCCATGTTAATCTCCATAGGAAAATTGGTAAAAGCATGTGAATTTTGCTTTAACGTTACAAAAGAGTATCAAGTCATATCTACAAGGGCCTACCGGCCCTGTAGAATAAATTTTCTGTCTCAAGAAAACAAGGTGGTCAAACACCAGACTCTATTTTACCCCCCCCCCTCCTTCTGATTTTTTTAATTTAATAGGATCTATTAATAGCCCTAGTAGGCGAAAAATTAATTTGGCCTAATTTTAGATTCTACTCTCGGCTTTTTTTTTTTTTAGAAATATATTTTCTTTACAAATAGCTTATTTCTCGTGCCCATATTTAGTGTATATATTCAAGAAAAGCCCATCAAGTTTTAAAATAGAAAAATATTCCGTAATTAATTATTTAAAAAATTCTGAAGTTTTTTAAACTGAATGATTTGGATTGGAGACCTTTTTTTAATCCCATTTCAATTAATTAAAAAGTCAGTTCTTTCAACCGGTAACGACAAACTTATCCTTTAATACTTTAAAAAAAGAAAATAAAAAATAATTTGTCGAAATTAATGGACAGGCGGAAAACATAAAAGTCCATTAGTTGACGTATAACAAATTACCTTCTTTTCAACTGAGACATTTAAAACTATAGCATCGTGTTTAAATTTTGACAAGAAGCGATATCTAGTTTACTAGGGAGAAGGTATAAGTGCCTAAGTATTCGCACGCCATAGTCCCAGTCCCCTTTCAAAATACAAGGGGGGACGTAAAAGGAGGCCGCAGGCTATTTCGCCTCTCCCCAGTTTTAAAATAAGCAATTTTCGTCATTGGCACACGAATCATGAATAAGGTAGACTTATTAAGACATTCCTGCATCCTACCAGGGATAGATTTAATTTTAGAAGTAGGAATGGAGAACAGAGTAATGTGGGCGCGCGTCATAGTCTCGGGCCACCTTCCACGGGACGGGGGGGGGGGGGTATGAAAGAAGAGGCGGGTTATAGCGAGCGACAGAGGTATAAAGGAATTGAGTATTTTTCGCCTTCCCCGTCAGCAACGTCATCAAAACGTAGTTTAAGTCAGCCAATAAGATAATTTAAACTTATGGTTACGTGTTGGAGGGAGGGGCTCTATACTGGGGCGGCTATGAGTCGGACTGAAGTAAATACTAACCGTCCTCCATTCCTACTTCTAAAATTAAATATATCCCTGACTTCGTATAATGAATTTCGGATTAAATAAATACAATTAAAAAAACTAAGAGTCGATGTCTCCACAAAGCCAATATACTCACTCCTATTTCGCTTTCCTTAGTGTAAGTTAAAAGAGATTTTTGGTTTGGTTAATTCTTATCCGAGTCGAGGAGTCTAAATTAATGAATTCCTTCATTAAATCATCCCCTCTTTTAACGCGGAGCAGCGGCTCTTACGTATAATTGGCAGAGTAAAGGTATATACTCGCTTCTCGAGCGCTAATTAATTCGTTAATCGCGAGGGCGATCGTCCATTGATGCCCCTTCCCTCCCCCTCCCACGACTGCCCTTTTATTCTGTTCATGCAAAACCAGAGTGTATGTAATTAATACAGACTTTACACCTATTTTTAACGTCGTATTTCGTTTAATTATTGTACTACCACTTTGAGATCTACTGTAAAATTTATATACAGAGTGTTTCTGATAAGTCTGCCATAAATTAAGGGGGATGTTCTTTGGGAAATCGAGTTTGAGTCGAAAATGTAACTCCATTCTGCCACAAAGGACACTATTTTCAAGTTATGATTTGAGTATTTTACGGATAGACAATGATTTCTAATTTAATTCATAGGTTTTCCCTAAAACACTATCAAATCTTAACTCGAAAACAGTGTCCCTTGTGGCGAAATGGAGATAGAAGTTAAATTTTGAACTCAAATCGATTTCCCAAAGAATATCCCCCGTAATTTATAATGCCAGACTTATCAGAAACACCCTGTATGTGAATTTTGATCTTTAGCCAAGTTTTTGCGATCTTGGGTGATTGCACCTTGCTTTGTACCCAAGGTCCGTAAAATCGCAAAAGCTCTATTTGGCTTTGTACCCTTGTTCTTATTGGAGCATTTTCTTTAATATTAACAGAAGTGAGATGAGACCAGAACTACTAAGCTAACCAAATTCTTCACCTGGCGAAAGTGAATATTCTTGATAACACAAGAACGGTTGGCCCTCTAGTAGCGGTTTCTGAATTTTCCCTCCAAAAAGTGAGACGCTCGCGGTGGTAGACGGCCGAACTAGATTCAAGGAGCCGCGACCGCGTCCGTGTTCGGCCGCTTTAGGTTGAGGGGAAGTGGGTAGGAAATGTTTTTGGAACTCGACCAATTTTTTTCTCAGTAGTGTAGGCGCGTGGGAACAGGCATAAAATCCTCAAATTTGTTCACTAGTTAGTCCGTGTTCGGCCGCTTTAGGTTGAGGGGAAGGGGGTAGGAAATGTTTTTGGAACTCGACCAATTTTTTTCTCAGTAGTGTAGGTGCGTGGGAAGCGGCATGCCAGGATCTACTATCAATGCTAGAGCCCTTCACTTCTAGTCTCATCTCACTTCTGATATTAAGATTATTTGGTGCACGTTTAATTAAGACTTGGGTATGTGATAACGGGCTCCTGTTAGAAATTGGTCTCTTAAGCTCAGGTGTTTTAATTTATTGCGTTAGAGGTAGGTTTTTATTTGCCAATCTCTTAGATTTATAATTAAGACTTGGTCTAAAGTTTTCTTCAATTTATAAAAATTCCTCTGTCTTTTATGTATATTTTCAGAATTCTATCTGTATATTTAAATCTACAATTCAATGGCGTTCAATTACGAAGTGCGTCGATAGTTTCGTCTTAATTACATCGTTACTGGGTAAGTTTATTTTAAATTACCATTATTAATTAATTTATTTATAAGGCATTCGGAGCCTATTTGAACCCTTGCCTATATTGGAAAATTCCTTAACGGTCTTAAAACGATTTAAACTGGGAGTTGATATGAGCGACCACCTGTTGGTTAAGAGAATAATTCCCGCTTTGTGCACTAGAGATCCTGCGCTAGGGGGCGCTTTTCGGTTCCCCGACCAGTAATTTTCACGCATGATGCATTCATTTCCAGCTAAGCCTTTCGCCATTTTGTTAATATTATCCTATATGAATTTCGAAAACTTGAAATTTATCAAATTAAGCCGAAGTTTTTGAATATAAAGCTAGGGTCTACGTGTGATTTTAGTTTGGTTTACCATGGATATGTATAAATACTAATAGCTACTATGGATGCCCAACTACCCCAAAAAAAGCTGACCGCCATATACGTGCGCAATAGAGAGCCTTCAGCGAGTCTATACACTCGTGGATGTGAACCTTGTGAGGTGGCTCTGAATTGAGTCAGTCGGAATCCGCTAGGTCTTGTGGGGGAAAGGAACTGCATCTCTCCGGAAAATCCTGAGTGGTAACTGGTGAGTTTGAAATTTTGCCCATGCGCAGAGAGAGAAAATATGGAATATTCTCTCTCTTTCGAGGTTGGTGGGGGGGGGGGAGTCGTATTTTTATCTCTGCTGAGCGGGCGCCTATGCGAAATGTAAGAGATGGGAATCCGTAATAAATAGTATTTATACATTCCGACCAAAAAAGGCGGCCCACTGGTAATCACATGGAATGAATGAGTTTGAATTGAACTCGGGGAGCCATAAGAACTTGGGCTTTGGCATTTTAGTTGCACAATCAAATCAAGTCATGGATATTCTCTAATTCAAACTCAAAAGTGTAATAGCCTAATTGCATGCACTTTATCTATAACTTTGAGTTAAATTACTTCTGTCTTTGTTAGACAGTAGATCGTGAAAGAGGAGTGAGTTAGAAAAATGCATGCACTCAGCATTTTTCGTAATTACGTATAGTCCGCTTTACGTTGAACTGTGTTTTTGTTTTCTAACTCTCCTGAATAATTAACTATGAACCATACAATGTCTTTTAACGCTTAAAACTAAATAAGGTTCATTTCACGTTTAGAATTCCATACATATTCTTTAAGCAATAACCGTAGTTAAAGTAGGAAATATAATATAATTGTTTCCAGTTGTCGCGACTATTGAAGATCCCATAAAATTTGCACCATAGTTCGCTATGTTTGCACGGAATTCCGAGCTAGTCTGAAATTTCCGGATGTAGGCAAGAAGTGATATCTAGTTTATTAGGGAGAAGGTTTAAGATGCCTAAGTATTCGCGCGCCATAGTCCCAGTCCCCCTTTCAAAATACAAGGGGGGGGGACGTAAAAGGAGGTCGGGCTATTTCGCCTCTCCTCAGTCGGAAAATATGTAATTTTCGTCATTCGCGTCGCGCTGACGTGAGTTTCCAAGAACCAATGAGATGCTTGTTGTAATTTAGAGGCGAGGATTAACTCCGGACCTACGTTTGGACTGGAGATAAAGCTGGAAATGTGGCCAATTTATACCTTCTCCCTAATAAACTAGATATCACTTCTTGATGTATGCTTTGTACTATACTGTTTTGGGGCGGATCCTTCGCGTAGCTTTTAAATTAAATTTTATTACGAAAGATTACAACGGAACAAAGGCGGATCTATATCTGGTTTTCAACATAAATCTATATAGTTTCCTCGAATCTGTAGCCTTTATTTTAAGTATATTTTCCTCGTAGAAATGCGTACAACATCGAATTCGAAACAATGTAGACTTGAATATATAACAAGGGTGGTATATATTTTGTGAAACAATGTCTTTCTGTTTTTACTATCTGTCTGTACATTTTTTTTGTTCCAACGACTCTTTTTACGGTGTTCTTGTCTCCTCTTTGTGAATAATGATGTACAGAAAATACGTGAATATCATATTTATCTATTATTTTCCGCCCTTTTCACACCGTGCAAAGGCTTAACTCAGTCATTATCTCGAGGCTTTAATGGAGTGAGTGGGATTCTCTCTCCTATAGTTTTCCAGAAACTGTATAGCTCAAAATTTATATAGAATAATCACCCACTATAAATGAATGATCTAGCTAGCTCGATCGCTTTTCTAAGTTAGAAGATTAAAGGAAATGTGGAACGTGGATTTTGTGCGAAAATTCTATTATGATTTCAAAATTTTAGGGTGTGATCTTAATTCTTAACTTCATAAAATTATGTAAGATTCAACCTGACCCTAACATAATTTTTAGTGTGTTAGGCTTAGGTATGTAGGGTTGAGTTTGGCTTAGATTTGGTTAGGCTTGAGTTTGGCTTAGATTTGGTTAGGCTTGAGTTTGGCTTAGGTTTGGTTAGACTTGAGTTGGGCTTAGGTTTGTTAGGGTTGAGTTTGGCTTAGATTTGGTTAGGGTTAAGTTTGGCTTAGATTTGGTTAGGGTTGAGTTTGGCTTAGATTTGGTTAGACTTGAGTTGGGCTTAGGTTTGGTTAGGCTTGAGTTGGGCTTAGGTTTTGTTAGGCTTCAATTGGGCTTAGGTTTTGTTAGGCTTCAATTGGGCTTAGGTTTTGTTAGGCTTCAATTGGGCTTAGGTTTTGTTAGGCTTCAATTGGGCTTAGGTTTTGTTAGGCTTCAATTGGGCTTAGGTTTTGTTAGGCTTCAATTGGGCTTAGGTTTTGTTAGGCTTGAATTGGGCTTACGTTTTGTTAGATTATAGTTGGGCTTAGGTTAGGCTCAATGGAGGATCAGGTTACTATGGTTTAACAAACTAGCCACTTTAATTTCGTTTAGTTTAAATTTCTTTGAACTTGTGGCAAAACAAAATGTATAAATTAGCAACAATTTAAAACTAGAAAAGTATAAGATGTATAAAAAAGTATGAAATGGCTGTTCACGTTCCCTTTAGAAGGTATATAGCTATAGTTGGACTCTGTTTCTAAAAGAGGCAAGCGGGGAAACTCTCTTTAAAGCTTTTCCTTTCAAGAAGGTTTGGGGAGAGAGAAGCAACCAGAAGACCATGGCCGCCGCACCAGCCAGTCCAATTGGAAAGCGATGGTTAAAGAGAACACTTTCGGTATATATATACCGAATCCCGTTAAAAATGCCTCAGTAATCGAGTGAATCTCTTTCAAGAGAGAAAACTCCCTTCTCCTTCAAAACCCTTTTACCACCGTCGTGGGCCACCAAGGTTTTGGCCATTAGAAAATTGTCTCCGAAGGGAATTTAAGACTGTTCGATAGGAAAAGACCAAGGAAAAGCTCCTGCCCTATCTTCTCTCCCCTTCCCTTCTTCCCTACCTTTTCTTCCTTCCTTCTTCGGAAGTAGATGCACTCGAAGGACTGCGCGAGATTTCTTCCTTAATTCAAGATACCATCCCTGCAGCCTTGTTTGTTGATTTCAGAAAAAAATTAAGCTTATGTTTGTAAACTCCTAATCCCGTCTGCATCTCCAGAGTCCCTAATTTTACTGGATGCTCACTATAAGCTTGGAGGACAGAGGTGAGATGGGGTAGAAAATATCCATACCTATAACGTTGTCTCTGTACCCCATCTACGGAAGGGCAACAAAGTCCTCCGAGCATCTTCAGTAGCTCCCTGTGTCTTAAAATTGGAAACTAATTCGTTGGAACTAGTTAATATTTTTAAATGGCGCTAGGCGGCAGCACTTAACAATCCCCAACTAAAGGTACACTAGGAGACTTTCATTACCGCACGTGGCTACTCCATCTCCCCCCCCCCCTCTCCTTTAAGAGTATATTGGATGCTCACTATATCAGCCTCCATTTTGAAAAATGGCGTCCAGATAAGCTACTAAAGCTTCTTAGCTCACACCGTAAATGTTTTGACCACAGCATTTATAACCCAACACAATTTAAAGCATACGGATAAAGTCGTTTCCTTTGTGTAATGTATGCCTCTGCGTGAAGTAGATCGCGACGTCGATGTTGTGTGAGGACTGTAATTGGCCTTCGTAGACTTGAAACGTTATTCGCTAACTCGTAGTAGGGTTTTCTGTAAGAAAACTAAATAGGTCGTAATTTCTTCAATATTTTATATGTAGATCTATACGTTTTTCCAATTTGAAATATACATTGAACCAGATTGAACTATAGCCCGGAGAGTTCTTACCTTAAAGTATAAAATTCCATTTAATAACTTTGGGAAGTTTATTTTTATTCACTTCGAGCATCTTGGTGGTGGTGCGACGCGATGCTCGTGTGTTTGTAGCATCTGGGAATTTCTTTTGAAAGAATTTGACTGAACACGTACTGTCTGAATTTTACGTGATTCGTTTGCTCTCTTATATAGACCGACCTTAAAAGCGCAACCACCAACCAAAAAGAGTGGTGGTGCATCTTTCTTTCTTTTCAAACTTCTTTTACAGATGATATCTTTTTTCCTATAACAGCAATCATAAGTTCGTAAGACATGTTCCATAAGTTTTGTCATTGGTTACAAACTGGAGCTTGTCGTGAAGTGACGTAGGTCATAGATTCGAGGTAAAGCGACGCCTGGTGAGGCACTGTCAAAGACTTGGTAGAGATCTAGTTTACTAGGAAGAAGGTATAAGATGCCTAAGTATTCGCACGCCATAGTCCCAGTCCCCCTTTCAAAATACAAGGGGGAGGGGCGTAAAAGGAGGCCGCAGGCTATTTCGCCTCTCCTCAGTCGGAAAATAAGTAATTTTCGTCATTCGCGTCGCGCTGACGTGAGCTTTCAAGAACCAATGAAATGCTGGTTTTATTTTAGAGGCGAGGATTAACTCTGGACCTACGTTTGGACTGGAGATAAAGCTAGAAATGTGGCGAATTTATACCTTCACCCTAGTAAACTAGATATCGCTTCTTGTAGAGACTAAAAAGGTAGATAGAAGTCCTGCAAAATTAACGGAGTGTAGTCCTCAAAACTTGCTTGTCGCTCTTGATTCTTGAAGTAGCTCGAGTTGTAAGTCTCCTCTAGCATTACGAAGCATAGGCAGTATCATACTTATGGAACGTATCTTATAAACTTATGTAGCCATTGAACATTTTTTGTTTTAAGTCTACTGTGTATTTGAAAGTTAGGACCTGTTTTCGTTCTCTTTTAGTTCAATTTTTATTAATGAACCAGAAAGGTTTTTAGAGTTAAGACAAAAGTTTAACTCGTGGGAAAATAAAAAAAGGTTAAATTGTTTAAACTTAGAAAAAATAGTGAAAAAGGCTTAGCGTTAGTCACGTTCCAGTGTTCTTAACAGCAAAACGAATTTATTGGATTGGTTTGTTTTAAGCATTAAATTTCATTTGTTGTTGTTTTATCATCAAAGTAAGGCATTTTAAGCGGAGGAACTTTTTCCATAAATTGAAGAACGAATTGCTAAGCCTAATTTCGATAGTTATTGGAGTTGATTTTATGCGTAGTGTCGATAATTGTCGGATTTAAATTTAAGCCTAATATCGAGATTATCAGAGAGTTGAATTTATGCCTAATATAGATAGTTATCGGATTTAATTTTAGGGCTAATATAGATAATTATCGGATTTAATTTTAGGCCTAATATCGATAATTATTGAAGTTCAATTTGAGGCTAATATAGGTAGTTATCGGACTTGAATTTATACCTAATATCGATAATTATTTGAGTAGAATGAGAGCCTAATATCGATAATTATTTGAGTAGAATGAGAGCCTAATATCGATAATTATTTGAGTAGAATTAAAGCCTAATATCGATAATTATTAGAGTTGACTTTAAGCCTAATGTTATTCAAAATCTGCATTGAATGTGTTTCCTATATACCTACAGCCTCAATTACCGACGTTTCCATTAATTGCTAAGCCTAATTCCGGTAATTATTTGGCCCAATTACTAATGTTATTTAATCGGATGTAATTCCAATAGTGCCTACACGGTATAATAACCGATACTTCCCATACAGAAAATTGTTTCGGAAATCGAGTTGGGGGCTTAGGAATGCAGGGGGCGGTAATCCGGTAAATCCTTTTGTCGTGGGGCCCAAAAAGATAATCCACTAAACGATTACCTTCTATTCCGAGAATTTTTTCTTTCTTCTCTTACTCGCGCTCTATCTCCGGATATTTGATGAAATCCCAACGTCTTTGATCATATTTCCAACCCCTTCATGTTACAGCAAGGATAACTCTTAAGCTTTCTAAGAAAGAAGTATAAAAACCCAAAGGTCAAGGCCTCAAAAGTTCACGGAAAGGTCAAGTTTATGCCATTTTCTAGTAATACTTTTTAAAAAAACAAACAAAGGCTTAGCATCTGTAGTTTTGTACATATTATGATCATAAGTTCATAAGATATGTTCCATAAGTTTGCTACTGGTTACAAACTGGAGCTTGTCATGAAGTGACGTAGGTCATAGATTCGAGGTAAAGCGAATACGCCTAGTGAGGCGCTGTCAAAGGCTTAGTACAGACTGAATAGGAAGTTTGCCTACAAAACCGAGTATAGTCCTCAATTCTCGCTTGTCGTTCTCGAACCAGCTCGAGCTGTAAGTCTCTATAGCATTACGACGTATATTAAGTGTCATACTTATGGAACGTTTCTCATACACTTATGATATTATACACCGTTTTAAAAACTAAATGACAAGGCCTAAAAAGAGAGTAGTCCAGAGGATTAGACCCAGTCTGTACTTTATTTCATTGTCGAGCTAGGCCTAAATTGCTTTTAAATTCTAACACCGTCGTAAACTTCTCCCAACAAATTCCAATTAAACAATGAAATAATTTTTACGTAACAAGTTTAAAACTAAAGTATAGCCGAAGGAATAGATGTAGAAAACGATTCGTAAATAACAAAAGAGGGGAGTTTGAAAGAGGAAAGAGAGAGAACTCTAGCTATAGAATAGACCTAGTTGAGTTGTTAAATTTTGTACTCGCTGAAAACTAAAAAAGAAATAGTTCTTTATTCTAGAATCTTGAGTTCTAGAGAGATCTTGCTGCTTTTCAATTTAAACTCCTTTTCCATCTCCTCCTCTTCTTCTTCTTTTTGGAAACGGTGGAATTCTAGTCGAGCTAGAGTTCATCCCACCCTTAAAACTCAATACGCCATAATCTACCATCATCACTATCCCAAATCATCAAAAGTTGAACTTTAAAAGGTCTGTTAAACTTAAGTTGTCTGGTGTATACATATATGTATATATATACAGGGTGTTTCTGATAAGTCTGCCATAAATTAAGGGGGATGTTCTTTGGGAAATTGAGTCGAAAATGTATAACTTCTATCTCCATTTTGCTACAAGGGCCGCTGTTTCAAATCGAGTTATGATTTGAGTGTTTTAGGGATGACCCCTTAATTAAATTAGCATAGTCTATCAGTTTCTTAATTAAATTTAAGGGGTCATCCCTAAAACACTATCAAATCATAACTCGATTTGAAACAGCGGCCCTTGTAGCAAAATGGAGATAGAAAATACATTTTCGACTCAAAACCGATTTCCCAAAGAACATCCCCCTTAAATTATGGCAGACTTATCTTATCAGAAACACCCTGTATATATTTTTTTGGCCCTAGAGAAAGGGTTCCCGCGTTTTCCGAAGTTATAGTTGAAAGTGTACAAGCAATTTTCCTTCCCTCTTCAAGATCAGTTTGCTTTTATCCTACGGGATTTTTAACATTGCCTCGGGTTTTTCTTGAGTTTGCAAACTGTATTTGAATTAAATTACGCCGTCTCTCAAACAACGCCCCCTTTTTTCCATACTCCACTACGTTTGTTTAGCATTCTAGCAGCCCAAATTTAGTTTTTATATGCCTCTCCGACGAAAGTAAATCCTAGGCACAATATTGCCGCAAAATATCTTAAATATAAAGCTTATCAAAGGGCAGAAATGATTTTGCTCCCATCTCTTGGTAGAAAAGGTCTATATAGATATAAACCAAATAGTACACGAGAATCCCCTTTGTTCGCGGTGAAAGTGTGAATCGATATTATAGTTTAATACAGGTATTTTCAATCTATATTATTTTGCCTTTATTTTCATTCACTCATGATCCGCGAACATGTCTGATGCTTCACCTAAAGTTTTTTTTACGTGTATTTCAACTTAATTGGTAATCTTGACGTGAAATTCCTCCAGCCTCTCTCAGCTTAAACTTCAGTGCAGTGTTGTCAGGCCTTCTGTAAGTCAAGTTAATCAAGAACTTACTGATTCAAACTGAGCTGTTACCCTTTATCTCAGCATGCAGTATCTAGACTCGCCAATGGTCTGGCAACACTGGGGGAACGGTAAAGAACTCCTTTGTGTAACTTCGTGTGAATTGACTCGAACTAGTCAAACACATTGTACTAGAATAGCTACTTAAATTCGACTCCCATTTCTGAGTCTGTCTTTACTGGATACTCGGAGTTCTGAACTCCCGAGCTCATGGGATAAAATTCTGTCGTCAATGTTTGAAAAAACTCTAAAAAAGAAATTCAGGTTCCTCTTTTAAGGTAGAGAGAGAGGTTTGGGATTTACCTGATTGAGATTAATGGCACTTTCATCTCTTCTCCTTTTTTTCTTTCTTTTCTCAATCTTCTCTACTTTTCTTCAGGAATCAGGATTGACTCTCATTGAGAAGGAATTTTTTATCCCTTCCATGCATCTTTGAGATATAAAACTCAGGAGATTCAATGTCCTTTAAAAACTTTAAAATGGAAACAGTTATAATTGATTCCCGACCTTCTATAGTTATCAATATTACCTTTAAATTAGAATTTCCACAACAATTAATATTCAGTCATGACTGCATAGGGAAAGGTTAAAAGTTCAGTTTGAATCAGTTCTTGACTCTCAAAAGTCAAAACTTACCCCATAGAGTGCAGTATAACCTCTTTATTGAAAAACTGATGCAGCGTATAACCCGTAATTTTATTATTTCGAACCGCCATTTTAAAAGATGGCGGCATATTTAGATTTAAAATCCACGAAGCCCTGGGGAGTGTCCCTATTGGACGAACGCGTCAGGTGGTAAGAGACGTCCAATAGAGGTACTTCCCAGTGCTTCTCAGGAAAGCCTAACGCGTAGTGTCCATTACGTGGCCTTACTAAAACTTAATTGCTCGTATCATCTTTAATTTTGTAGATAAGAACATGGTTCCAATCGATATATCCATTATTTTATACGCTTTATCGATTAAAAGATTTATGCATAGTACCCTTTCCCGAATTGTAATTCAATACGAGTTTCACTGGTAAATTTGTAAACATCTTACCACGTCAGTATCTTCGTCAATCTTTTACATTTGACCTTTAAAACTTAAGTTGTTGCATCTTTGATATTCCAATTCATTTATAATTTAAATATTCGTATTTTATTCTATCAAGAAGCGATATCTAGTTTATTAGAAAGAAGGTATAAGATGCTTGAGCATTCGCGCGCCATAGTCCCAATCCACCTTTCAAAATACAAGGGGGGACGTAAAAGCAGGCCGGGCTATTCCGCCTTTCCTCAGTCGGAAAATATGTAATTTTCGTCATTCGCGTCGCGCTGAAGTGAGTTTTCAAGAACCAGTGAGATGCTGGTTGTAATTTAGAGGCGGGGATTAACTCCGGACCTACGTTTGGACTGGAGATAAAGCTAGAAATGCGGCGAATTTATTCCTTCTCCCTAGTAAACTAGATATCGCTTCTTGACAATACTATATTAATATTAAGATTGTCTTCGGTTTCAATAAATATTTAGGTTGAGCATTCGCGCGCCATAGTCCCAATCCACCTTTCAAAATACAAGGGGGGACGTAAAAGCAGGCCGGGCTATTCCGCCTTTCCTCAGTCGGAAAATATGTAATTTTCGTCATTCGCGTCGCGCTGAAGTGAGTTTTCAAGAACCAGTGAGATGCTGGTTGTAATTTAGAGGCGGGGATTAACTCCGGACCTACGTTTGGACTGGAGATAAAGCTAGAAATGTGGCGAATTTATTCCTTCTCCCTAGTAAACTAGATATCGCTTCTTGACAATACTATATTAATATTAAGATTGTCTTCGGTTTCAATAAATATTTAGGTTAAAATATACTCGGATGTATTTTAAAAATTAATAATGTGAACAAATATATACCAGTACTTAAATTTTCATGCAATTGAAAGTTTATGTAAAGCATCTTGAATCTTGGTTTGTCTTCCCAAGTTTTAAGAAAACTATAGAATTATAAATGGTTTAAAAGTTTAATTTGGAGTGGTTATTTCAGCTAGTCCCTCGTATAAAGAAACGTACTCTTATATTTATTTAAAAATTCTTCAAAGACTTCGGGATATTTTTGCGTTCCTTGACCCTAAACTACCCTCTCGAAACTTTTCTAATCTTTTAATTAAATTTGAAGGAAAGGGGTACGTCCTAGAATTATTTATTATTACCGGATATATCGTATAAAATGATGAATATTTCGAAAATTAGTATTATTGTGTATCTGCCGAGGGGATAATCACTCGTAGTGTCTCCGTCAAGGGCTGGAAACTTATAGATTACGAATAATTCCCTTGGTACAGTCATGTACACCGAATAGGCCAAGTGACTAACCCCTCGATATCTACAAATATCACCAAAGGGAACAGGCATTGTTTGTCAGACTGCCGGTTTATTTTTTGTTACTTTATGTGCCGCCATTTTAAAATATGGCGGAAAATTGGACCCCAAAAGTCATAAAGTCAGTCTAGATAATAAAGCCAACTAGTATATTAAATATTAGTGAAATCGGTTGAAAGGTACGGATTTTATTCCATATGGAACCTTTTTCACTTTTTTGGTCTCCATTTTTCAAGATGGCCGCGGATTCTTAAACTGTTTCTTAATAAGTACCTACTACTTAAGAGTAACGTCCCTGCAAAATTACAGCCTTCTAAGAAACGCGGTTTTGACTAGGCCTTGTTATCAGTCAGTCCATATGTTCGTAAGACATGTCCCATAAGTTTGTCACTGGTTACAAACTGGAGCTTGTCATGAAGTGACCTAGGCCATAGATTCTCTTAAAGCGAATACGTCTGGTGAGGCGCTGTCAAAGGCTTAGTTCAGACTAAATAGGAAGGACTGCAAAATTAATTAACCCAGTGTAGGACTTCAATTCTCGCTTGTCGTTCTCGAACTAGCTCGAGCTGTAAGTCTCTAGCATTACGAAGTATAGGAGGCCTCATACTTATGGATAGAACATATCTTATAAACTTATGGTCACTCAGAACTTTTACTTATCAACATAAAGATTTTACTTGCTCATTCAAACAAGAACGATAAACAAAAACTCGACGTAATTTAACTTCAAAGTATGTTCTTAACACTATAATAGTTCCTCTTTCCAAGAAACCCAAAAACCTGCATGGCCATATTCATTTTGGTGACTTTAAAAATCGAAGCGGCGGAAAAGTTTTTTTTTTATTAGCGGCTCAACCTTGGGTTTCCAGACCGACGTTATAGCGTTATTATTTCTGTAAGCCTTTGCGTATCTAACCACGGTTGTACTTAAGCGTCTAGGAGGTGCGGTGGTTTGAAGAAAAATGAAAGAAGAGCTTGAGACTATTAATCAAAAACTAGATCCCCGCTGAACTAGCTTTCTCCTACATACATTCTCCCATAAGTTCATAAGATATGTTCCTTCCATAAGTTTGTCGCTGGTTACAAACTGGAGCTTGTCATGAAGTGACGTAGGTCATAGATTCGAGGTAAAGCGAGGGACGCCTGGTGAGGCGCTACATGCCAAAGGCTTATTAGCACAGATGGAAGTCCTGCAAAACTAACCACCGAGTGTATGACTTCAATTCTCGCTTCCGAGCTGTAAGTCTCTAGCATTACGAAGTATAGGTAGTGTCATTCTTATGGGTGGAACATATCTTATAAACTTATGATTCTCCCCCTAGAGAATCGCTTGTTGGGAAGAGGAGAGAAGATTCGAACGAGTTGTGTAGACTTGTAGTTTGGGGCCGTTAAAAGCACTCGTAACGGCTCTTCGTGTCATTGGCGAACTTATATCGGTAATCGGTAAATGGCCCATATTTTAACCCCCTTGGAATGGCCACCGTCGACGCTTGTCGATACGATTATTGCTATTCGCGAATAAATTCCTCCGTAATGTACTCTTGAATCAGTTAAGAAAGCGATATTTTTTCTTCTGAACTTAGAGAGGGAAATTCAAAGAAGTAAAACTGCAACGACTTTAGATTCAGGCGTCTGCGCTGTACCGTACGTGTATTCAATTGTTTCATGGGCATGTACATAGAAATAGATGTATTAAAATTATGTTGTTTCAGTTATGGGAGGATCTTTTTCGACTGCATTTTAATGGGGGAAACTCAAAAGAGTAAAACAGCGACTTTAGATTCTTGCGCATGCCCTGTATGGTGTATTGTTTCCCGAGCATGCACAGAGACATCGTGTATTGAAATGATATCGTTAAGTCGTAATTCAAACCATTTTTATAGGCAGTTTTCGTATAGAAACTTATAGGAATCCGTGGAACTTACGATGGGCAAATAGCAGAAAATATAAGATATTTACTGGTTGGCCATTTTCCATGATGGCTGCCGATTAAAACCGAAGTTAATACAGTATAATGTAGGTGTGAAATTTACGAAGAGCTTTTGAGTGAAACTGTATAGTGAGAAAACCAACATATCTCGATTTATCTATTGGTCTATTTTGAGGAGGAACTGTAAGGGCTTGCCCCTGGGAGGTAGACTTAGCTTGTGTAGAACACATTGGCGGATAGAGCTCGGGTTTTTAATTTTTATCCGGACCCCGTTTGGACCCCCAATGGGGAATACGTGTAAGATAACCCGTCTTCAAAATCAATGTTTTGCACGAAAACCTCCCTGGGCCTTTACACGTGTCCTCCTACGTATACCTTCTTCTCTGCTGACTAGTCCTGCATAGTTTGTTTCTTCCGGATATTGAATCACTTGTGGAGCTGTTGTGGTGGTTATATCTTGGGCAATGTAGCGCTCTCTTACCCTGATGTATTATTAAGGGTCTAACGAAAGCCACTGGAAAAACATTGTCCGCGTTAACCTTTAACTTACTAAGCCTTGTGGAGGGAGAGCAGGCCCAGAGAATTTCGGGCGCCACGGTCTATGAAAATTAAACATTTGCAATTTCTTCTGAAGTACAACATCGTAAAATCATCATTTAGTGTCAAATTTTAAATTGATGAGAAGTGATTAAATTGAATTTGAATAAATCTTATGTATCTGGATTCTGGATATGGCAATAAACGTAAACAAGCCGGCCTGACGGTCAAGACAAGGGCCGCTTTGATATACAGAGTGTTTCTGATAAGTCTGCATGGGGACGTTCTTTGGGAATACGATTTTGAGTCTAAAATGTAACTTCTATCTCCATTTTGCCACAAGGGACACTGTTTTCAAGTTAAGATTGCAGGAGTATTTTACTGATGACCCCTTAAATTTAATTAATTAAGAAACTGATTTAGACAATGATTTCTAATTTAATTAAACATTCAAATCATAACTGGAAAACAGTGAGCTTTTGGGCAAAATGGAGATAGAAGTTACATTTTCGACTCAAAATAGATTTTCCAAAGAACATCCCCCTTAATTTATGGATGCAGACTTATCAGAAACACATGTAATGTAATTCTTCTCAGAAATTCGCTGACGAAATTTTCAAGGCCTTTTGCGTCGATCAATTTTAAGTTTTCCAATTTCCAAAAAGGCGAACCTTGAGAGAGAAAGTTTTCCCAACATGTATTGTAAGAAAGCCGCGAAACAAATCTTGAAGAAACTCAATCTTTCATTTGTAAGTACTACACACATGTTGGTATCCACACACACACACACACACATACTAGAAGCGAGGAATGTTTTGTTCCTTTTTGCGCTCCATTAAAGAAAATCTCGCCGCCTAGGCTATAGTATCGGGTTTTTACCATTCTCCTCCATCTTCCTCGATCCTCAGCCTCTTCCAAGGTTTGATCCTCTTCTCTTTCTTCTTCTTTCTACTCTAGTGCGTGGAGCGAAGCAGCGCGTTGATGACTGCGCGCCTATTTTCTTTTTCGATCTTCGCGCATTTTCTCTCTCTCTCTCCCTCTCTCTCGCTCTCTCTCTCTCTCTCTCTCTCTCATCCAATCGGATTTTTTTCGCTCTGCCGTCACAATTAATTAGGGAAAGATATTTCGGCTTTTCGTCTTTTGATCATAGTTTTATTCGCACGCCCGTTTCCATCTACGTCTCCACCCTTGAAAGCCGACGATGCTACGTAAATACATTACATGTTGATTATTCGAGACGCCAAGAGGCGAGTTTAATTCAATTCAACCAAGAAAATATACCTTTAAGAGCAAACGTTGTTTTTTTTTTCAAATTTGGTACACCATTAGATACGATTAAGAAGCTAAAGTTTCCAAGTTTTTAGCTTTAAATTTGGAGAACTTCTTGAATAATGCAAATTTTTCAAAAACCCACTATTTATAAAAATATTTCTTTCATTTCTGTGGGTTGGCACCTAAAGTACTTGAGCTTCCGGAGTAAGTGCTTGAGCTTTCGGAACAAGTGCTTGCGCTTTCGGAAAAAGTGCTTGAGCTTTCGGAAAATGTGCTTGAGCTTTCGGAAAAAGTGCTTGAGCTTTCGGAAAAAGGTGCTTGAGCTTTCGGAAAAAGGTGCTTGAGCTATCAAAAAAAGTGCTTGAGCTATCGAAAAAAAGTGCTTGAGCTTTCGGAAAAAAGTGCTTGAGCTATCGAAAAAAGTGCTTGAGCTATCGAAAAAAGTGCTTGAGCTATCGAAAAAAAGTGCTTGAGCTTTCGGAAAAAAGTGCTTGAGATTTCGGAAAAAAGTGCTTGAGCTTTCGGAAAAAAGTGCTTGAGCTTTCGGAAAATAGTGCTTGAGATTTTGGAAAAAAGTGCTTGAGCTTTCGGAAAAAAGTGCTTGAGCTTTCGGAAAAAAGTGCTTGAGCTATCGGAAAAAAGTGCTTGAGCTTTCGGAAAAAAGTGCTTGAGCTTTCGGAAAAAAGTGCTTGAGCTATCGGAACAAGTACTTGAGCTTTCAAATCATATGTTCAAATCCGAATTATCGTCCAATTAAGATGTGTCGGAACTTCGATTAAAGCCTTTAGAATTAATGAACTAATAAAACTTAATATTCATGGCAGTATTGAATAAACCCTTTTGCCCAAACCGAGTTAGAAAATTTACCAAATTCCCTTATAGCTTTTAGAGTAGGGTATAGCTTCTCGCGAAATGCAATCTCCAAATGGCGATGGCGTGGTCGGATTTTGTTAAAAGCCAAGAGCAACTTGTGGATTCTTTTATTTATTTTTTTTTCTGAGAACTCTTCTAACACGAGATCCGAGTAAAGTCGAAGTCGAGCTCGAAGTGAAAGAAAAAAAAATATTTTGCCAAACTCTTTTTCAGTTTTCTCTCTTTAGGGACAAAATAGATTCCGACACAATCTCTATCTTTGGTTCATCCTTCTTTACTCTATCCAGAGGAGAAGGAATATCTAAAAAGGAAATTTAGGGTGATTCTATATATGGGATACTCCCACAAGTATGGTGATCTTAGGTTTGGCTATACGACGAGTCTACACATCCGTCTCAGATAACTCGCGGTTTTTTTTTAAGGTGGCGCCTCTAGACCAATCGATCCTCGAGAAGAGCCGTCTATACTTTAGAAGCCAAAAGAATAAAGAGGAAAGATTTCTTTCTTTTTTCGAGATTTTTTTTTTTTTTACTTCTAAGGAGAACGTTTCAAATTCATCCTTTGTAAAGTGATGGTAAAGAGGTCACTTAATGGAGGTGTTTCTTATGGTTTTATCAGGTTTATTAGAAACTTAATTTGTTAAATGGTTGCTCAGATTGCTTTGTTATAGTAAGAAATTATAGCTATTTAGCCAAGGAATACTGGTAAAATGTATGGCTTTCTTTGCTAAGGTTTATAAAGTAAAAACCAGGGTAAATGTCAAGGTTTACTCAAGAAAAATCAGGGTAAATGTCAAGGTTTACAAACGAAAAATCAGGGTAAATGTCAAGGTTAAGAAACGAAAAACCAGACAAAATGTCAAGGTTTTCCGAAAACCCACGCTTTTCTTTACTAAGGTTTAATGAAAAATCAAACTAAATGTCAAGGTTTGCCGAAACGCAAGGCTAAATGTCAAGGTTTACCGAAACACCATGCTAATTGTCAAGGTTTTTCGAAACACCATGCTAAATGCCAAGGTTTACCGAAAACCAACGCTTTTCTTTACTAAGATATAATGAAAAATCAAACTAAATGTCAAGGTTTACCGAAACACCAAACTAAATGTCAAGGTTTACCGAAACACTAGGCAAAATGTCAAGGTTAACCGAAAACCCAGACCTTCTTTGCCAAGGTTTACTGGAATACAATCCAATGTCAACGTTTACTGACTAATAATAAGGAATTCACCCTCTATCAAAATTTACTGAAAAACATCATTTCAACTCCATACTTTCAACCGCTCTTTAAAGATGCTCTTTCCTCAAATCTTCATCATGGGGTTAAACTTTGTTTTTGAACGCTCTTTACGAAGGCCTGTTCGAGATACGTTTAAAATTGATTATAAAATCGTATCTCCCAAGCTTATTTCTAAGGCAGTTACAACATTTTACCTTTAAATCTTAGTCGAGAGGTGAATTTTGAGTGAAAGGGCATCGTTCATTCCGTTATTTTTGCGGCATAAAAAAGATAAAAGCCCTTATGGGCAAAAATAACATTTTGTTAGACTGATGTCAGTGTCTCCCGAGGACCCTCGCCTTTTTTTTCTTTTCCCATGTGGCTCTGTGAAGTATCGCTTTGGGTGGTACCGAGAACAGAGTGAAAAAAAAATAACATATATGTATTTTTTTATTTCTTGGCTAAATTACGATCTCCGGAAATTGCCTTTTCCAATATAGCTCTTCCCGCGCTCACTCCTTCATTTCGCGCCACCACCATTAAGGTTTTTGCGCGCCAATTCTTCTTAACAGTTCATTTTCTTAACTGGAAACCTTCCTTCTCCCCCAAACGAGAAATACCCCCCCCCCCTACTTTGATCAAGGAGTATAGATAGTGTTCGATTAACTGTTGTTGCCATTCATTTTTGTTTAAGTGTAATTCAACCGATATCTAGAACAAACTGAAAAGCTTGTATAATTCTGTTCCGATTCAGTTATCATTCAGTTAGATCCAAATCTGAATGATGCAGGAGATGGTCTAATAACAATTTACTGGCAACCCTGCTGAAGCACATGCGTTTAAAGTTAAGAAACTGGGGAGGACAATAAGCCCCTTCGGTGTAACTAAGGGGAAAAGACACGGGGGTAAAAACTTTGAATTCCATCTCCCTTTGTGGCGCCTGCGCTCTAGGCGTTATGGGTTCAGAGAGTGCTACCAGACAGCTATGGGCTAAAATCCTTGTATGGCCCAATACTGAGTGTTACCTACCCCATTTTTACATCGATGAGGATTATTTCTCCTTCCTCTTTAATGCAAACTATTAATTGCAAAAGCATCATGTTAATTTTTCTTTAACTAAGATTGGAGTATTTTATGGATAATCCCTTAATTAAATGTAATTAAGAAACTGAAAGACAATGATTTCTAATTAAATTAGGAGGGCATCCCCAAAACAATTACTCGAATGTTAACTCGAAAACAGTGGCCCGAATGGCAAAATGGAGATAGAAGGAAAATGCCCCTTAATTTGTGCCAGACTTATCAGAAGATACTAAACTTGGCATTTAAATTGCTCAACTTCCCGACGTTTCAAACTTAGCTAAGCTAATAAAAGTTCTTATTTGTGTATACGCAATAACCCCAACTCTCGTATTAATTCATTTACTTGGGTAAAGGGGGGTGTGAATCGTGTGATTAGTTGCTCCTATATATAAATATGCAAAGAAAAAATAAAATTGTCACTCAACTTTAGTACGGAAATATTTTAGCCTCCCACGCTGTGTCTATATCGTGTTGCTTAATGAAACCCTCGGGGCCGTTTAAGAACTGGTGATCTAATCATTTACGTCAAATACGTTGGAATTTTAGGGAGAAATATGCTTTCGGAAATGTATTTAGGCCTAACTTTACGCTTAAATGAAGAATTACCCATTTAAAAAGTTCGTTAGACTGCAAAATTTTTACTTTTATAGATTTCTAAATGGAGCTCTCTTTTTTTGGTCTTTTCTAGGAAACTCTTTAATGACGTCACGATCAATGCCTAGCTGTACTATATAGAATTCATTTTTAAGGTGCTATACCGAAATAATCTCTCAGAATTGCTTGCAAACATCAGTCCACGTCACCAAAGTTTTAACCGGGGGTTTCTATGGAGAGTCGTATATGAAAATGAGGGTAAGTGATTTTACAAATTTTAAAATTTAACATACCTAATTAGGATTGGTGTATTATTATTAACATTGAAATATGAACTGCTAATGTAACAGACCCTTTAAATAATGAGATTCTGTTTCCTAATAAGGACTAATAGGGCATTGCACTGTGCTAGGGTGAATTCTGTAACTGTTTGGTATTTACTAAATCCCCAGAAATCAACCCACAAACCTTGATTGTCTTGACGTGGGACAAAAATAGACAAGCGCATGCGCCTTGGCAAATATAGTTAAGCGCTAATATAGTAATTATGAGGTTTCGTAACCTGTGCACTCCAAATGTAAAATGATGTTGGTATAAGAATCATGTTACAATTACCCCGTCGCTTTGTGTTGGGTACACACTTCTCTCGAAGAAAAGTATTATATACTTCTGGTAATATAATCTCAGAGGTAATATTACCATTTAAATTAGTTGAAATATTTATCCGCCTAAAAACAAAACAATCAATAAATTTTAATCGAGAAATTACTGTACTGGGAGGCGAAACAAAAATCGAATATTCCGTATAAATATATTTTTCTACATTTTGTAAACAAATTAACTGTATGACACTTTTCCACAATCATTTTAGTTACGGTAAACACGCGAGGTAAAAGATTAAACGCGTACAAAACTCAATATAGGCCTATATATACATATATATAAATATAGATGACCTCGGAAAAGGGAGTCATACTGTTGCCATGGCAACGGAAGTTTTTTTTTTTTCATTAAAAAATCATATTATCTCGATCGGAGTTTTGTAGAATAATGGTTACTTGTAACATAAAACAGGAATGACACCAGGAGAAAAAATGGCTATTGGGACCCAGCTCTCTTCCCTTCTTTTCTTGAACTGACCGACCATTTTCGGGGGGTAAGGTGGGGGGAGGGAAGGGTTGGCTAACGGTTGAGTGTGCCTGAGTCTCCCAGGGCCAATTCCCAACAAGGCCAATGATGTCTTTTAGTTCGGATAATGTCCAGCCAGGTCATATGGCGGACAGCTTTCATTCGACGATCTCTTTCTTCATTTTCTTTATTTCTTTCTTTCAACTTTGAGCTTCCATTTCTTTCTAAAACAAATCGTCTTTTTGCTGTAATTGAGGATCAAAAATACAGCAGTAGTATTGTACATACCATGAAATAAGAATCTTTACGCTATAGGCCTAACCCTGTTTTAAATGAATATACAGGGTGTTTCTGATAAGTCTGCATGCATAAATTAAGGGTGTGTTCTTTTGGGAAATCGATTTTGAGTCGAAAATGTAACTTCTATCTCCATTTTGCCACAAGGGACACGGTTTTCGAGTTAAGATTGGAGTATCGACCCCTTAAATTTTACTAATAAACTGAAAGAGTTCGACAAAGATATGTCATCATCGTGATTCGGGCATAAACCTACCTTTATTAATTTCTAAAATTAAATACATACTCAGACTAATTAAAATCTTTAAGACAGAAATATTTTCGAACGTCTTACATTTTTATGCGCAATTATCCCTTTAAGGGAAGATCAATTCTACACGTTATTTAGACACATTTTACATCAATTGACACATAACGCAATGTGCAAACTGATTGGGATGTAAGACACGGAGAAAATGGGCAGCCTATCCAGATCAAAAATAGCCTACACAGATGAGAGAGAGAAAGAAAAAAATGTATTTCTTATCTGCTACAACACTATCTATTTGGGATTTCGTTGTTAAAAGCCATTAGTTCGGAATGGATCTTTCGTTGCAGACTTTCTCATCTTCCATCCTTTCCTCTCGCGAAACGCGAGTCTCAAATGTTACTAGTCGATTTATTATAGGTTCCCTGCTATTTGGACCTTGTAATAGCTAGCTAGAAAACCCGGCCAGGGTTGTTATCCAACCTCGATCCCAACCAAAACCGTGGTGGAACGTTAGCTGCATGCTCCGGCGTGGACATTCGCTTGTCATCAAGAAGGGGTATATCCTTGTCCTCCCAGTAGCGTCATCTCACGCTCAGCTGAGAGAAGGAAACCGGGACCGCGAGAGCGTCAATGACTTTTCTAAACATTGACTCCAATCCTATCCTCTGTCCCAATCTAGCTTGCTTGGCGTTTTTAGGATCTAGGAAACTTTTCATTAAGGGCGACGGTTTTTCATTTTGCGCCCCCCCCCCGCTTTTTCGTGTCGTTGGGTGCCCCTACAGGAAAATCATCTGGCATCTCTTGACCCATCCCCCTAGCTCCCTTCTGTTTTGTCGCACTGACTCGGCGGCGACTAGACTCGTTGCCGGTTTCTAGACTTGATTTTTTTTTGTTGAGGAAAGGCAATTGGAGCGGCACAGATTAACTCTGTCCCCATTTTTCGATAATAAACTATACAATTCTTTTTTCTTCTCATCTTTATTTTGGACGACAATCCTATTATTCCGCTTTCGAATTGGACTTACTGAATTTAATTTACTTTCCGCTCGTCACAGGGATATGTGGTGTGGTCTTATGTTTATGTTTTACTGAAATATCTATGCCTACAGGTTCACTGAAGTGGGTTCATTGCTCGTGTTTCCGCTTAGTGACGATAGGTGGCGCTATTTTAAACGGTTTATGTCTGCGTGGTTCATTTGGTTCATAGACCCTTGAAGGATAGAGGACTGGACAGTGCCGGATTACCTACTATAGGCACTGTTGGCAAGAGTCTAGGGGTCCTGGAGATCAAATGGCCCCTCGGTGGTCAGCCTTAAGCTCTCAGCTGTCATATCGCGTGGGACCCCGAACGCCCAGTGCCTAGGGGCCCCCAAGAGTGTTGATCCTACTCTGCCCCATGAGACAACGTACTTTCCTTCTAAGTTCTATAGTTAATTTAAAACTATGAAGGAATTGTGTCTCTTTAACGAAGTTAGGTTCATTTTAAAGATCAATTTAATTAGGTTAATTAATGAAGATATTTCATAAGGGTTTTATTCAAAGCCTATTTATTGTCAAACTAAACATTGAACTTTGCTTAGTTAATTAACATTGCCCTTGCCCAATGAATTAAAATAAATAAAAACTAAATCGTTATACAATGAAAGTCACTCACGCAGTATTTTGTTGCGTTAATCGCTCTGTTAACGTTAGGGTTACGTTGAGACTGGACATATAATTTGGTAGCTCCTTGGATAATTAATTAATAGTCTTAATGAATTTAAATTAAATACTAGAATATTTACGCTCGCACGTTCTATATAAAAATGGATTTAATTAACATAAGTTATAATTTTTTTATTTAAACATTTCTGAAGTTAAATATTTAACTTGTTATTTCCGCTAATCCTTTATATTAATCTCATACTGAGTCATTAAATAATTAACCTTCGAATTGATTAAGAACTTCTCGAGATCAATTAAACTTTAATATTTGCGTAACGTGGATAGACTTAATTATTCAACTATACTAGGTAGTACTTTTCTCTACCCGTTAACCAATATACTCTCCAAATTAGGCCTACATTTTAAAACTTTAAAACATCGGGGTAACTGCTAAGCGTAAATCCACTGAAGAATTTATACAAAGACCTTCAAGAGCGAGCCTCAACTCCCTAAGAGCAGAACCCTTGTCGAGGCGCGGAGAGTTTTTGAAATTACACCCGAGGTATTAAATTGCCCTTATTCTTCTAGAATCTAAACTCTTTTATAGACCTATTCGAGCTGTTAAGGTACTCGCCTTCAACTGAACTTAACCCGCAACCGCTTTTAATTATTACACACGGGGCTGGTAGATTGTTAAAGCATTTTGAAAGAAAAGGTCGGTCCGGTTCACGAGTCTCTCCTTTGAGAGTTTGGGACCTAGCTGGGACTATAGAGAAGTTTTACTCCCACCTCTGTTGAAAAGGGTCTTGGCCTAGCTATAGGGTTTTCAGAATTTTAGATCGGGATTTTGGGTTGAAAATATACCCACATCAACAGCAGTGGTTCTCCCATAAGGGAATATACGGAGTGTTTTTGATAAGTCTGCCATAAATTTAGAGGGATGTTCTTTGGGAAATCGATTTTGAGTCGAAAATGTAACTTCTATCTCCATTTTGCCATAAGGGTCACTGTTTTCGAGTTAAGATTTGAGTGTTTTAGGGATGAACCCTTAATTAAATTAGCAATCATTGTCTTTCAGTTTCTTAATTAAATTTGATTAAGGGGTCATCCATAAAATACTCAAATCATAACTCGAAAATAGTGTCCCGGACGGCAAAATGGAGATAGAAGTTATTTTCGACTCAAGATCGATTTCCCAAAGAATATTCCCCTTAATTTATGGCAGACTTATCAGAAACATGAACCTGTATACATTTGACCGTTCTTGTTTCAATTGCTGGAAACGATCTTTTCATGTTTTGGTATAAAGAGGTACTTTTCCGGATGGAGCTTTGCTTTTGCTGAGTTCGCTTTCTCTGCCAGTTTTCATTCAATTAAACAAGCAAGTTGTAAACCTTTCTCTGGCAGACCCAATTCTACGTACGTGTACACAGGTAGATCCCGGTTATTTTTCCCATCTTGAAGGAAAGATGTGCGATGGAGTAGAACCTCCATACCTATAAAGTAAACCCCATCTACGGAACGGCAACGAAGTCTTCCCAGCATCCTCGGCGTTTTGGTGCGTAAACGTCGACGATGCCCCTTGTGTCTTAAAAATAGAAGCTAATTCGCGAGATCTAGCTTCCTTTTTTTTTAATGGCACTACGTGGCGGCACTTGTCAATACTTTTAACAAAGATAGGGGCGTGCGTAAGGTACAAGGGGAGACTTTCATTGCCGCACATTACCCACCATCATTGCTCCTCCATCTCGCCTTTCTCCTCATATTTGGAATTTCTCAAGGGAATTTTACAGAGGACCTACTGGTGAATAGAAGAAATAATATTTTAAAGGGAGCATTCGCTTTAGAAATGAATTTGATCATGCAAACTCTGTATTTTGTGAACCTTTCTCTAACAAAATTTAACATAATATTCAAAAGGGGTCAAAAATCAAAGCAAATATTTTAACGGTTTGTGAACCGGAACGTTTCACGATCTCTTGAAATAATCGAACCCACTCTCTCACCCAGATTGTTTTGTGAAGGTTAATTAATAAGTATTTTTCGCAAAGTAACATTTAAATACGTCAGTTATTAATAAACGACAAAGAAAATATTATTGAGGAACTGACAGTGTGTTGTTGTTCTTGGACTGAAGTGTTGCACCTCAGGAATGTGTGAAATATTGCAACGAAAATACCGAAAATCTCTAGCTTATTTCATTGAAGCTTTCAATCATAAATGTTGCCATAACAAATTTTACCAACATTGCAGTGCACTTAAGACTATGTAACTTTTCAACTTAAAACGTTGAACAAATAAAATCAGGTACATTGTTTTAGAAGTCAGTATAATTTTACCTTGAGATTACTTCGTAAAATTTACATTGAAATTAGTATTTTCAACTCGAATTAATTCAGTTTAAAATGTTTAGTCTGAAGAGTCAAGATTAGAGTAAAATAGAATTTTGAGAACAGGCCTGCGCGAGACCGTGAAATTGTCCCCTTGTATAGAGAAAGTCGTTTCGCGTGACGAAATTGTTCGTTGTGTGTTATGTAAATATAAAAGAACGGGAATACATACAGCTAATCGGAATCATGGTGTCCCATTTCTATGCTGGTTTTGTGGGCTGGGCTTGAGTACTACTATTCATAATTCTGACGTCTTTCTAACAACGCGAGGTCAGGCAAGGTGCAACAGTCAGCGAGATGCATTATTCGCCTGGTAAAATTCATCATACATAGTTATTAGTCTAGCTTTCCCATCCTTGCCTGGTGCTGTTCTAGGAAAATGCATGGCTTCACTATGATTCCTAGTAGCTTTATGTATGTCTGATAAGCACAATAAATCTAGCACGCAGCGTGCCAGCCTCTCAATAAAGTTCGTTAAGAGCTTGTTTTCTTTTTTTAAAACACTTCTCGAGAGGATCCCGACGGCTCGCGGCGCATCCCGGAAGCTTGAAGCTGAGCCCAAAATGCTAAATTGATTTATGTTTGTCCCATCGCTTCCTCGTTTTCATCTACACTTACTCGGTCTCTTGCTGCGAAAGTATGCGCGTATATACCTCGTGTTTAATCCGTATTGCTAAGGATTTAACTACAATTAATAACTATCCTTAATTAGAAAGATTGAATACGGTTATAATTTGTCCTGGGAACTTGAACGGTATAACCTTAAATTAAAAATCCATGATAAATTCTTCTTTTTATCTCGAAAGACGATATCAAATATTAAAGAAGGACCAATTTGAGTTTAGGCCTACTTCAATATTGGACTCTACGTCCACGATTAGGGTTAGGCCTAACTGTAACGCTAAAGGAATAGGGTTATAGAATTTTACAGGTCTATTGTTGTGTTCAATTAATATAGTAATGACACAACTATTAAAATAACTTAAACATAGTTTATTGTCGTGATGATTAAAATACAACAGAGTATCTAAGCTACTAGGAGATTCGTCGATTACTGATGCTGTTACAATAGTTGGTTAGCTATTTATACAATACTGTTATCAGCTAGTAGACTTAATAATAGGCCAGTTGGGTTTTTTTATAGATAACATCAATTTTCCCTTTTTTTATAAGCCTAACCTTATTACTGGTTTATGTGTCCTTTGTGACCTTCTTAGAGATGGTTGTGGTTTGTTGGGTTGATGGTGCTGTACTGTTGTCAACTTCCTGCGGTATGTCGTTGATCTCATTTTGTGCTTGGACGTTTGATGGGTATCCACAGGATAGGTACCAATCGACGTCTTCACGTCATCTTGCGTTATGTGCAGATTCTGCGTGCCGTTTCTTAATCTGGTTTTGATGCTTCCGCATTGTGAGACTTCCGCTAGTGACCTGGTACATTGTTGATCCGATGATCTTGCTGATTTTTCCGGGAATCCATTTGGGACCTCGAGAGTAGTTGCGAATGTAAACGTTGTCACCAGGTCGAAACTTCGTTATGCCTATGTCTTGTCGATTTCTGGAGTTGAAGACGAATCGTTCTACAATCTCCGATGGTACCGGATTGAAGTAATCAGTGAGAGATTTGATCAGCTCGTCGTACGTCTTGTCTGTAGGTCTACTTGGTCCGACTATGTTCCGTATGGTAGCGTATGTTTTTGATCCAATGACAGTCAATAACACCGCCTTCTTCTTTGCTTCCTCAGTAACGCTATTTGCTATGAAGTAATGACCCAGCCTTTCTGTGTAAAGCGTCCATGACTCCGTTTCTTCGTCGAATTGACTGGTGATCGACATAGTTACTCTGGAACTAGTTGTCTCCTTCGTGATGAGCCTGGTTTCTTTTGGGAATCTTCTTGTGACAGTGATGCGTTGTGAATCGGGAAGTGCTTGTTACTTGTACGGACCCGGTTACTTAATACATCTCGCCTCCGTCGCCAATTTGTTGTGTTCAATTAATATAGTAATGACACAACTTTTAAAATAACTTAAGCATAGTTTATTGTCGTGATGATTAAAATACAATAGAGTATCTAAGCTACTAGGAGACTCGTCGATTACTGATGCTGTTGCAATAGTTGGTTTGCTATTTATACAATACTGTTATCAGCTAGTAGACTTAATAATAGGCCAGTTGGTTTTTTTTATAGATCGCGTACATAACAACTATGTAGTACCAGCCACCGATTTTCTTCATGTATCATTCAGTCGAATTCTTTACCAAAACGCCTTAAACTTACTTCAAAGTTAGGCCTAATCGTACATAGGTTCATAGAGTAAAATCGAGGGGATAATCACTCTCGGGTTTCTAGTAATCGTCTCAACATAGTCAAGGGCAGGGGCTTTAAAGATTACACGTAATCCCTTTTGTACAGTCAAAGGTACAGCGTGCAGAAGGATAACGCAGTGTGGTTAGCCCCTTGGCTAATATAAATTGTTTTTACCGTCTCTAATAATCTATAAATAGACATGTAATTCCAATTTTAAAAATTTTAATATTTTAAATACTGTTGTTTTCGACTAAAAAGAAGAAACACAGCCTTATAACCCCCAATTCATGGATACTGTTAAAACATTATTTCATAATTTTCTAATATCTATAATATCTCTTATAATTCCTCTCTCCATTCGCCCTAATTTAAGCTAAACCAAAATATAATTCTTCTCTCACTCTCTCTCTCTCTCTCTCTCTCTCTCTCTCTCTCTCTCTCTCTATCCATCTATCTCTCCCTCTCACTCTCTCTCTATCTCTCTCTCCCTCTCACACACTCTCTAAACCTGAATAGGAAAAAACTGCATAAAACGCGTTCGATAAAAACCGAATATATCCAATTCTTTTTGAATAATAATAATACATGAGAAAGAGCTTCCTCTTTCTTTATCCCTTTTTATAGTTCATCTTTCCTTCCGTCCGTCCGTTAAAAGGAAACACAGTATGGTATTGAAAGGCAAACCGGCTCGAGCCAATATTTCATAAGCTTTTACGCCAGTAACTCTTTCATTTTTCATTTTATTTACCTTTAAATATCGGCTCGATTTCTTTATGCTCTGTATCTTTCCATTGTCGGAAACTAATCCTTAATAAATGGTATTACGTATAAGCTTCGTTGCCGCGCATAACCATACCGATGATACCGAGGGTGGTGACATGGTTTGTGGTGAGGAAATACCCAATATTTTCAGTAGAAAAGAAGTATAGGCTATCATTGTTAAACATTTGCCAGACAGGTTTGCTAAACCAGTGAGCACTTATAAGGGGGAGGTAGGAGAGACTAAATTCTATGGCAGTCCCTTTCTAAACCGGTACCGAGCTGGCTCGGTATAAGAGGTCCGCATATGCGCAATAGGCACAACAGAGAGGAAGAAAAATCAGTGAAGCTTGTTTACGTCCAGTGTATACGGTTCATGTGACGTTCATATGTTCTCATTAGCAAAATCCACGCTTGTGACATTTCAAAGTTCTGTTTTATTGTCACGGTGTTTTGCCATATTTTTAAACTCTCGTTTATAGCATGCCCCAACATATGTAGTGTCGTTGGATAGGGCAGAACTGCAAGGCCGGTCTTATCCATTGAACCACTTGACCAGGGGCCCCGTTATTCATATATTTACATAAATATGGGGCAAAGTTTACTGCTTGTCCAGAGTACAGATTCGTCTCCAAAGTGGATGTAACAATAGTGACGTAGTTATTGCCACTTAGCTGTTTAGAATTACCTAAAATTTTCAGTATCGTTCTATAGGTATGTAAAACCACAGTTCTGACACTACGTAAGATGTAGCCCAATAATTATATCTTTGAACGTACGTTCTTGGATCTTTTATGGGTTCCCAACTTCCCATACACCTTGAAAAGACCGAAATAGCAGGATAAGAAAGGCGTCCGCCATCTTTAAGCTCGTAAATCTCGCCTGGATAAGTTTCAACTTTCAATTCTCCAGAAAATAGCTTATTGTATTGTATCCACCTTTTTTTGCTGCGGCTGACTTGTGAAAGGTTTTAATATATATAAAAAATCCTCCTTATCCCAAAGGAGAAGGGAAATTTTGAAGTTAGTCCCACTTTCAAAGTTCCACTCCTACAATCAAGCATTTCTCCTAGTACCTTAGCTTAATGAAAATTATTCCGAACATGTCGATTTCAAATATAATCAATAGTTGCAGAGAGAATTATGTTCAGAGCAGTGGAAAGAAGCTGAAATAAGGGCAACCCGTTCTTCTGTTTCGTTTTTCAGACCAAGAAATTAGGTGTATTATTATTTTATCTACTAAGTTACATTCATTTCACTAGTTACTCCGAGAGGCGTATATTCACTAGAAGTAAATCAATTGAAGTACGATTTAATTTCATCATAATTAAATTCCCAATACGGGCGGTATTGCGTGCATGACGTGGCTTCAATATTGGGGCTTAACCATTTCTTTTCTAGTGTTTACTTAATTTTTCTTCGAAAACTCTGTTCCAAAGTTCAAGATACCTTATCGTATATTGAACTCAAAAGGTGGTACAAACCGTAATATATATACACCTATATAGGAAAAATGGAGAAAAAGTCTTAAAAATGTTATACTGAAAATCGCGAAAAGCCGAAAGTTAGTGTTATAAAAAAAATACCTGCTCAGGTGAAAGATAAGAGGGTGGTTGTCGGCTGTGAAAAAGTCCAAAATATCTGCAGCCAAATCCCTACCATTCAACTTGAGTTTAGTAATGGAGCTATGGGTGAAGATAACCAACCTTAGTTGCGGTTCATATTTCACTATATTGAATGGAATAAGATGAACGAGTCTTACCCTTTCTATCCCTTACTCCCCTCGTGCATTGGAAGATGGAATAGATGTTTTTCTTCTCAGCTTTGGAGTATTGCGGGTAACAACTATAACCATAAATATTAGAAACATAACGAAAAGGGTTCAAGATAGAATTTCTCGGAGCTCATTGAAGGTGTAGATTTCTCGCCTTTGTTTTAGCGCAATTTCTACTCTTTGCTACGGATAGTTGTATCATAAGCCTGTAGCATATCCAAAGGATATTTGCTACGACAACGCATCCTTTGAAAAAAAAAGGGTTAGGGCCTTCTAGTAGCAGTGTATTCCTCCATTATCCAAGATGTCCTCTGTATTTCTCGTTGAGACGTGTCTCCTGGTGGCCCAGTTGTAGGAAACAGAATATATGGCCTACTGTGATCTATATCTCTTCTCCTAACCCAACAACTCAACGAAGGAAGGAAATCAGAGTAGGCCAGAAAGTCTCAATTTATATCTAGCCTCCATTATCCAAGATGTCCGCTGTATTTCTCGTTGATGTGCGTCTCCTGGTGGCGGAGTTCTAGCAAACAGAAGGCATGGCCTATTGTAATCTATATTTCATCTCCTAACCCAACAATTCAGCCGAGAATGGAAATCACAGTAGGCCAGAAAGTCTCAATTTATATCTAGCCTCCATTATCCAAGATGTCCGCTGTATTTCCTGTTGAGGTGCACGTCTCCTGGTGACGGAGTTGTTGGAAACAGAAGCCAGGGCCTACTGCATCTATATATCTCTTCTCCTAACCCAACAATTCAACCGAGAATGTAAATCATAGTAGGCCAGGAAGTCTCAGTTTATATCTAGCCTCCATTATCCAAGATGTCCGCTGTATTTCTCGCTGAGGTGCGGGTGTCTCCTCGCGGTGAAGTTGTAGGAAACATAAGTCATGGCCTACTGTAATCTATTTCTCTTCTCCTAACCCAACAAGTCAACCGAGAATGGAAATCACAGTAGACCAGGAAGTCTCAGTTTATGTCTAGCTTCCATTATCCAAGATATATACATATTTCTAATATCCATGACAATAGCGCCTTCTCTTGGAATGAAAACTAATATTATAGGAAACTACTTGGGAATTCGTCATTTATAACATCAAGCTCGGATGCCGGGGGGGGAGGGGGTAGTTCAAAGGAGGGAATGATTTATTGAGCGAGTTTGCAAATTGTTCTCTTTCTTTCTCTCTGGTTTTTCTCCCTTCCCTCGCGTCGTCCTTTTTCGCATCGAAGATACAATTGGATTATAAAATTTATTAGAAAAAAGAGTCAAAATAGATTCCTCCAGAGATTGAAAATAGGCTATAAGAAAAATTGGGAGTTGGTATGGATTTGGTGGAATTTCGAGAAACTTCTGGTCTGCTAGATTAATAACGACTTTTAATCTTAAGGGGTTGCTTGATTTTCAGGACCACTGGGATTATTGTGCGGGTTTATTTTTTTTTTCGGCGGTGAGACACGAACAAAGAGCTCTATGTCCATTTTATTTGAATTTATACGATATATTCATCAGAAAATCTAAAAATGTTTTTAATTTTCTTCAAAACTGTACGAATCCATCTAAAAATGTTTTTAATTTTCTTCAAAACTGTACGAATCCATCTAAAAATGTCTTTGCCTTTAAAACTGTAAGAATTCATCTAAACACCATGAATTTACCTCAAATCCTGTACGGATTCATATACACATATAATGAAGTTACTTCAAAATCTGTACGAATTCATATACACATATAATGAAGTTACTTTAAAACAGTGCGAATTCATATACACATATAATGAAGTTACTTCAAAACTGTATGTTGAATTTACTTCGAAACTGTATGTTGAATTTACTTCGAAACTGTATGTTGAATTTACTTCGAAACTGTAGGAATTTATCGGAAATTCTCATGAATTTACTTCAAAATTGTAGGAATTCATCAGAAATGCTCATGAATTTACTTCAAAACTGTAGGAATTCATCAGAATCACTCATAAATTTACTTCTAAACTGAAGGAATTCATCAAAAATTCTCCTGAATTTACTTCCGAACTGTAGGAATTCATCTAAAATTCTCGTGAATTTACCTCAAAGCTACGAATTCATCTAAAATTCTCATCAATTTACCTCAAAACTACGAATTCATCTAAAATTCTCATGAATGTCCCTCAAAACTAAGAACTCATCTAAAGGCGTGATATTTACTTCAAAACTGTAGGAATTCATCTAAATTATACTGAATCACAAACAAAACCAAAAGAAGTGAATCATAATACAAAGAAGGTATTAGAACTGTGTTTCTATATTTCTTTCTCTTGACTACTGAATACATATGGTACGACCCTCGACCCTAATCGCCATCCACTTGTCCTTTTATGACCAAGGCTTGTTTTTCGGCCATCCCTATATATATATAGCTAAGTTGTTTAAAGATCGCCATGCAGGATCCAAGAAATAAAGTGTAAATAAAGAAAGAAATAAAGAAAGAAGGACGAGTGTGATGACGATGGGTGGCCGGAATACGTATAGGAAACGTCGCAGACTGACGTTTACTTAAGGGAGCTGGAATGAGGGTCAACGGTTCGTCTAACACCAGTGTCCGTGACAGCTTTTCGTCATTTGTTTGGTCAGCGTATTTTCGCTTTTCCCGTTTTAGTTTTTTTTTTCCGACCCTGGTGACCGGACCTTCCCTGACCCCCCACCCGGGCATCCCCCAACTACAGCCTGTCAATGAAAGAAAATGAATCTGACCAAAAAACGGAAGTTAGGGTCGTTCCACTCCTATACCCGAAAGTCTTAAATATAACACCTTTTTCTTGAAGGGTTTTTTTTGTGTGTGTGGCTAGGCTTCCAAAGGTTTTGTCTTAAGTTTAGTAAATATCGTACTTTACTTATAGGGTACTTTAGCGGATGGGATCGAGGGGCTAAGCACACACTTTGTCTGGAAATTATCTTAAAATTCAGGAATAACTCAGGGAAATTTGTGAGGCTCGAGTATGTTTGCCCTAAAGGGGTTGCTCCAAGTAAAAATTGCCGATCCAGTAGTTATTACTCAAAAATAAAAAAACCTATTCCTGCAGACCATAGGTGGCCTTGCATTTTGAAATGTTATAGGAATCGGTTTTCCAAAAGATGTTTGAATCCTTAATGCGTGGACTTCATTTAGTACTGAGTAAATGTCCCCTCGAATCAGAGTCTACATTAATATTACAAAGAGGAGTCGGAGGCTCCCCTGACATTTTCAGGTTGAAATATGCAATTTATTGAGGACTTGGTATTGCCAACTTGATAAGGATTGAATATCCATCCACCTTATGTTAGGTGTTTTGTTACTTGATTGAGCACACGTAAATAAGCAGATTTTAAATATCTTTATTAACTACATGAAGCATGAACTAGGAATGCGTAACAATAGATTAAAAACATGGCTATTTATACAACACTGCAAGGTTACTTTTTTAACTGATAAAACATTAGAGTAAAACAATAGATCAATAATAGACATAACGTCACATCCCCTTTTCTTGATCTATGTTCGATTATTCCTTGGGTCCATTCGTCCGAATCTAACTATTGGTTTTGAAATGCGACCGCTTCTTGTTTTTGTGCCGTAATTGCGTATTTCATTGCTGAAGTTGTTGAGTGGCTGCAACTTGGACATTGTCAGAACGGTCTGGGCTGGAGATGTCTTCTGTTTCATCCGTTCCGCGTGGTCTGTGTCTCGATTGAAGGACGTCTCTGTTCCTTGGGCTGTTGACTGGTGGAGGATCTTCCGTAATGCCGCTACGTATGACAGGATCCCGGATGGTAGAGTTTGATTTCGGGCTTATGTCTTCTGGACCAATATCAGAAACCTGAGGACTTAGCGAAGACGGTATATTACTTGTCTTCTGCCGGGTAAGGTGATTAGATGGAAACGATTCCTTCGCAAGTCGCCGTTCGTTGTCTGAATTATATAAGACCTCGGTTCCTCTGCTTTTCTTATAATTGTCCCTTCTCTTCGCATATCAATTATCCATACCCTGTCTCCAGGGTGCAATTCGGGCAGTTCTTTCACTCCATGGTGACGGTCAAAATTTCGTTTTTGGGCTTGTTGGTGTGATTGTGTCTTCTCTCGTACAACTGCTTGCGGACGCTCAAACCGACGTCTCCATTTTGGCCAGTCATGTGGACACGTGAAGTTGAAAGGTGCCGGCGTGTCAACGTGAAAAGACGTTGAGACTTGAGGCGTTGCAGGTACGGCGGCGGCTTGCGTGATTCTGATAGCAAGATGCATAAGTAATGGGGGCGCGTACGCGACTGGAAGGATACGGACCCGAAAGAAAACCGACTAGAAAAGACCGACTTCTGACACCATGTTTCGTTACTTGATTGAGCACACGTAAATAAATAGATTTAAAATAGTCTTTATTAACTACATGAAGGATGAACTAGGAATGCGTAACTTTAGATTAAAAACATGGCTATTTATACAACAGTGTAGAGTTACTTTTTTACTGATAAAACATTAGAGTAAAACAATAGATCAATAATAGACATAACGTCACATTAGGTTTATGTGAAATCATACTTTTTTATATTTATTTAAGTAATTTACAATATGGCGGTGATGAGAGACCACCTTGAACAGTGGTGGGAAAAATGAGATCACGGGAATTATTACATCTCAACTCTGTCTGCAAATGTTCTTAGGTCATATATGGGTTGTGGTCATTGCGCTAGGGTTTGTTTATTTAAATTAAAGGGCTTCATATAGTTCTTCTCTCGCTTTTAAATTAAAAATTGAATATTCCATAGACTAAACCCCGCTAAGGAGCCCCTAAATTAGAAGAAGAGGTGATGAAGAAAAGTTATAAAAAATAATTGCCTCTCTTAGGGACTACGAGAAAGAGCAACGCGTTGTATGCAATGACAAAGCTAGGCTTCCCTTGTGCGCATTCCTCTATATAACCCTACCCCGTCCCCAGACCCTAGCCAGCCGGGAAATCACGTCTCATCCATTCTTCCCAGTTAAAGTTACGGCTTCTGTTGGACGTTAGACGTCTGGGTGCGAAAGTCTTTGGAGTTGCTCCTCCTTTTACCTTTTATCACTCTAAATTGCCCAAGCTGCTAGGCCTAACTCGACCTGCTGCTGCTACGTTTTCTACGGTCTTTTTTTATAGCACCTTTCTGCTTTCTGCCCTTTTTTGACCTTTTATACGTGTATATTTATTGTATTGTAACTTTCTTTAGCATTGAACCAAAATACAATACCTTTAAGCGAGCTTTTCCTTTAACATTGGTGTGCGGCAGGAACAACATTTCTACAGGGGTGTATTGAAAATAAATTGTGTTATTTCACCCTGAATGTCGGCTTCCCCTACCATATCGAAATTCGCTTAAAGTACCTAGAGTCACATTGTATTTTATTTATTTTTTATTTTATTATTATTTTTATATATAAGCCTATTTGTAAAATTGCATTTAAATTTAATTTGCATTTAATATGCCTATATATTAACATATTCAGTATAAATTACTTAAGGACCTAAAAACTAAAAAGGGACTCTTTTGAGAATTTAGTGATTAAATTTTCATGCGGCAGAAACAACATTAAAAATAGCTTACAAATAATCCAATATTTATTAATTTTCTTCTTTGAAGTAGTAACTAAGTCCCTAAGTCACTCATTGTAACCAAACGTACGCTTTATACTAAACGTACTTCGTTATCGGTTGTACAAAAGTAACTCGAGAGTGATTAGCCCCTCTAAAATACATATAACACTAATTAATCATCCTTGCTTTTATATTTATTTTATCACATATCCAAATTTCCACTCCTTACTATATTCTCCTTTTCCCAAAGTCTAGATATAAATTACAAATATCTTGAAATCTGAGAGTGATTAGACCCTCTATCCCAACAATAATTAATCAAATTTGCTTTTACTGAATCCTCCTTATCTAATATAAAATTAATGGAATCCCAAAATCTATAATTTACCAATATTGGGGAAAATAAACGAAGAAGCCTTTCTGTATAAATTTTTGAAGAGTTAATCACTGTTTTTCTTATAAAAAAGAATGCATCATCCGGTTCTCTCCGATGCAAATTAATTCACTCTTCATCATACATTTCCTTTGAAACAAAATACTTTTTACGTATTGAAGACTGGAGGTTTTTCTTTTTCGCCTTTTGTACTAGCTAGCTCTTTTCCAACATTAAGAAATGATTTTTAAGTTCCATTTTGTTTTGTATTTCTAACTTTTATTTGGGTTTTTAGCTTCTTGCGCTTATGATTGATTTTCTGGCTGGTTTTCACGTGACTTGATACCTCAATAATCTTCACGTTTAACAGAATTTCAAATTTCCCGCTTTATTTAATACAGGGTTCATACAAACCTGGTAAACCTGGAAAAATCAGGGAAATAGTTGACAAAAACCTCAGGGAAATTTCGAATTTTTAGTAAAATTCAGGGAAATCAGGGAAATTTGTGTCAAACAGGGGCGAGTAATTAAGCAAAATGTTTATAAACATACCCTCTATAGGATTAACATTACACTAAACTTTGGAGGTTATAGAAGAGATACGGGGATGTCCTTTGATTATGTAATAGTCATATTTGCCCCGCCCCCCACCCTCCTTCGTTAACATTTGCTGCATAGGATACTCCATATACGGGAAAAACCTGTAGAATTCAGGGACGTATATGAGGACAAAACCTAGAAATCTCAGGCAAATTTGTTTTCCAAAAGTTCTATGAACCCTGTAATATCAGCACACACTGTTTAAAGCTACTCATGCTGGGGGTTTTGGTGAATTAGGATCTCTATTTTTCTGGTAGATCAAGGTCACATTTTCTCCCTTAGTCTGTTCTATATAGACCCTTTTGAAATGGAGGCCGGAGTATGGTGTGATTAATATAGGGTTATGATGGAACATTGGTTGTATGTGGACAACAAAGACGTTAGACATGGCTTCAAAGTTACTTGTCCACCAAATTTGATCCTTCCTGTTGGTCCGTCATATGTAACGTCTTTGTTTCGTTTTTCTCCTTTGTAAAAAGACAAGATGATCAAACATCGAACTCTACAACTGTATTGGATTGTCGAATATTTGTTCATTAGAGTACTGTAGCGAAAAGCTTTAATATGTCCGAGGCATCTTGTTTATTTTTTGTACGATAGGCAGAATGTTTCCATCTATACAATATTTTTAATAAAAGAGAAAGAGAAATGCGCGGGAAAAATTGTTTTTTGGCGGGAAAAACTCGAGAACGGGAAAAAATGCCCCTGGGGAATAAAAAGCGGAGCCCAGGCTCGAAATTCGTTAAAAATTTCGGGATAGTTTTCCCGCTTTTCTGTGGAAGTCAAGTTCCACGTATAAAGTTTTGGAAACGAGCGGCGCGGAGTTTCGTGCTTTTTTTTATTTTATTCCAAGGGATTTTTGGGAAAGTCTTCCAAATCTCGTACATCATTAAGTATTCAAAAGCGACAAGGCTACTAATGGAAAATACCCCCTAAAGAGTCCCATTTACTTTTAAAGGTCATATTTTAACACTTTGAAAAAGAAAACTATTTTAAATAAAGATGGGTGGTACATTTTTATGTTTATATACGTATTACACCTGGGATTTTATGAAAAAAAATTATCTTTTGCTATTATTTGGGTTTATGCAAATATTTTGAGTTTCTTTATAAAGGCATCTGTTAAACATTTTTATTACTTTTTGGGCCGCCATTTTAAAAGATGGCGGAGGGCAAATCGAAACCCAAAAAGCAATAAAACCCGTCTATAGATTAAATGAACCATTGCATTGTAAATTTTTGTGAAATATATATGTTGAAACGTATGGATGTTATTCTGTAAGGAAGAATTTTTATATATATAATTTTCGTCCGCCAATTTATTCAAGATGGCTGCTGATTGAAACATTTTTAGTATTATAAGTCAGGAATTTGACTTATATAGCCTGATTGCGGACCAATTATAATTTTACAGCATTCTAAAAGATGTTTCAGATACAATTTAAAAGAAAATAATAACATAAGTTTATAAGATATGTTCCATAAGTATGACACTACCTATACTTCGTAATGCTAGAGAATTACAGCTCGAGCTAGTTGGAGAACGACAAGCGAGAATTGAAGTCCTACACTCGGTTAGTTTTGCAGGACTCCCATCTTCCTATTTAGTCTGTACTAAGCCTTTGGCAGCGCCTCACCAGGCGTCGCTTTACCTCGAATCTATGACCTACGTCACTTCATGACAAGCTCCTGTTTGTAACCAGTGACAAACTTATGGAACATATCTTATGAACTTAAAATAATAATAATATCGTATCTTTTTTACAAGAGCATTTCTGAAGTTAAGGTTTCTAGATAAATCAATTTTTACTTTCATCTACCAATATCGATAAACAAAACTTTGTTTTTTTTTATTGGAGAGATCTGAAAATTCCCGTGCCGTTATATAATAGATTAAAAAACAATGGCCAATAGATTTTGATATAAAAACCAAAAAGGTAACTTCGCGAAGAAACGATAGATTTTTACTGACCAAAAATAGCTTTTCTATACCGAAGAGTATATTTTTTGATACGGTTTCTTTGGTCTTCTTGCGCGGTGTATATATAGTTTCGTTACTGTTTTTTAAAAGACTTCATCCCAGCAAGAAGTGATATCTAGTTTACTAGGGAGAAGGTATAAATTCGCCACATTTCCAGCTTTATCTTCAGTCCAAACGTAGACGTGTCCGGAGTTAATCCCCACCGCCTCTAAATTACAACCAGCATCTCATTGGTTCTTGAAAACTCACGTCAGCGCGACGCGAATGATGAAAATTACGTATTTTCTGACAGAGGAGAGGCAAAATAGCCCGGCTTCCTTTACGCCCCCCCCCCTCCCCTTGTATTTTGAAAGGGGGACTGGGACTATGGCGCGCGAATACTTAGGCATCTTATACCTTCTCCCTGATAAACTAGATATCACTTCTTGATTTTGTTTAGGTAAAAAAAAACAAGGCTCTGATATTTGAAATATCTTTTGTGACGATCGATGGGTATGGGTGCGCAATGTTCTAGAGAATCGATTTTCCGATGGTTTAATCGATTTGAAATAACTTGGTTGGTTGGTTGATAGGTTTGGTTTTTGGGCCACCCCTTAAATTTTAAGCTAAATATAGTGTCTCAATGTTTCATTTGACGCGTAACCAAGGGCTGTTATTTATTATTATATTTTTTTAAGTACTCCTTGACCAGGGATAGATTTAATGTTAGAAGTAGCAATGGAGAACGATTAGTATTTACTTCAGTGCGACTCATAGCCCAGTATAGAGCCTCTCCCTCCAACACGTAACGAAAAGTTTAAATTATCTTATTGGCTCACTTAAACTACGTTTTGATGACGTTGCTGATGGGGAAGGCGAAAAATAAGCAATTCCTTTTTACCTCTATCGCTATGACCCGCCTCTTCTTTCATGCCCCCCCCCCTGTCCCGGGAAGAGGGTCTGGGACTTTGACGGGCGCCCATATTACTCTGTTCTCTATTCCTACTTTTAAAATTAAATCTATCCCTGCCTTGAGTAACATTTTAATGCGCTAGATGAGTTTTAATTGCTATGTTAAAAGATAATTAATGTAGGTTTCTTTTTCCAATATTAATTGGCAGGAACTGGAAATGCTCAATGAAAGTTATTCAATAATCATCAGCCCGGATTGTCTAATTTGGACGACGAGGCGTTGTTCGTTTTCGTCCAGGAATATTTGTCGCCAACGAGACTCTTCGAGTCGAGCATGACGCGAAGCAGTTCCGTTAAATTCGTCGTCGTTTGCTTCCGATGAGACGAGTGGAGGCGTTAAGGGGTAGGAGTCCGTGGTCGGCATGTTCCCTTTCGGCTCGCGTTCGAGGGCATGAACGACAGCGACACTTCGGGCATTCTAGATGGCCCGCTGCTAATAGCCAAAGACGTCGTCTCCGGGTCCTGTCTCAATGGTACCCATTACGAGACGCTGCGAAAGGCCCCCGTCGTTGCTATTCTCGTCATTCTCGGCGTCATCAATTTCGCCGTTATTGCCGGTAAGTCTCTCTCCTCGCGTGAAAGACCCGCCGCCGTAATAGTTTTAATCTTGAAATGGGTTTTATTATTATTTCGATAGGTAATTTGCTGGTAATCGCGTCCATTTTCGTATCGACTAAACTTCGAACAGTGACCAACTTCTTCATCGTTTCCCTGGCAGTGGCGGACCTTTGTTTAGGTTTGGTGGTCCTTCCCTACTCGATCAGTCTCGAGGTGCTCAAGATATGGATATTCGGGGATATTTGGTGTCAAATCTGGCTGGCGGTGGACGTTTGGATGTGTACGTCCTCGATTCTCAATTTGTGCGCCATCAGCGTCGACCGCTACTTGGCCATCACTCGTCCGGTCCACTACCGCAGCCTGATGTCCTCGAGCCGGGCGAAAGTCTTGATCGCCTGCGTTTGGGTTTTTTCCTTCATCATCTGTTTCCCTCCCCTGGTCGGCTGGAACGACCAAGACAAACCCCCGGGCGGCCCCGACGGCAACCTGTCGTGGGCCGGAAATTTCGGAAATTCGGGACTAAGCGACGCGACGCGTCCGGAGGACGGTTCCTCCACCCTCTTCATAAATTTCGACATGGCTTTGTCGAACGAGACGGTCGTGGCGGAAATGGGCGATTCGGGCGTACTCTCGCGCTTTTTTGCCGCGTACGACGCTCAAGACGATCTTTTCGCGGCTTCGAGTAACCCGTCGACCTCATCTTCCGCGCCTCCTTTGAACGAAATTCGAATCGAAATCGGGGCGACGGAATCGATTCCGTTGAGCGCCAATAACGATAGTTCGAGCGAGAACGGATGCGAGTGTACTTTGATCAACAATAAAGGGTACGTCATCTATTCGGCTCTTGGCTCATTTTACATTCCCATGTTCGTCATGTTGTTTTTCTATTGGAGGATTTATTTAGCCGCTTTACGAACTAGTCGGGCTTTGCAACGCGGCTTTTTAACGACGAAAGGTTCCTCGGGGCAGGACCAGAGCGGAGGTGGTAACGGCGATTTGACGTTGCGTATGCATCGAGGCAAGTCGGCCGAAACCAACTGCTTGGACGCCCATCGTCATTCGGGCGACATTATTATCCCGCGCAAAAAGGCCCCTTCTCCTCGGGGACCGGGTGGATCCCCGGGAGGAGGAGGGGGTATGGGTGCCGGCGGAGGTGGGCTGCAAAGGGCCGGCGCCAAAAAGTACATTCACTTCACCGCTTACGGCGGAAAGTCGTTAACTAGCAACGGCACTGACAACCCGCTGGAGGGTCGCGATCGGACGGATTCCCGCGCGGCCGCCGTTCGCTTGAGTAAACGCAACATTCGATGGCACGCTCGACGCTTCCACTCGGAGGCCAAAGCCACCAAGACGGTCGGCATCATCGTCGGCGGCTTCGTTTGTTGCTGGCTCCCCTTCTTCACCGTGTACCTGACCAGGGCTTTCTGCGAGGACTGTTTCTCGGATCTGCTCTTCTCCATTTTCTTCTGGCTCGGTTATTGCAACTCCGCCATTAACCCCTTGATCTACGGCCTCTTCAGCAAGGACTTTCGACAGGCCTTTAAGCGAATCCTTTGTCGTTGCTTTGTCAAGGACGAGGGCATATCCTCTCTCATCAAACAAATACATTTGCCCACCTTCTTCGAAGAAAACAACCTAGAAGAGCCGCCCGTCTCCGAATAGAAAACCATTCATCCAGACCCACTCCCTCCCCTTCCTCTCCCTCGTTATTCAAATATTGTTATTATTACACTTATTGTTATAAATGTCATTCAATTAGATTCCTATCGTTGTTTCGCCGTCAATTAATTCGAAAACAATAATCATCCTTTTATTCATTTTAAATTCTATTTAAAATTTCTCTAATTTTTTCGCTGACAAATAATGAGCCACGAAGTGCGCTAGATTTTACGTATTCACATTTGTGCCAGTTTCTTTCACCAAACTCCACCGTTGTTACGTCACAAAGCGTACCGACATTACGTTCCTTTGCCTATTTAATATCTAGAAACTAATTCAAGAAGATACCCTTTTATTCTTTCATTTCGTTTGGCACGATTAATTTCCACAGTTTTAATTGCTTAAATAAATTTTTAAAGCTATTAATTCTTAAAGTTAACGAACTGACGGGCTTATTCCTTTAAAATTTTTTTTCGACTAAAATTAAATATGAACGTAATAATTTCTAGTCGTAAATAAGTATAGGACTAAACCAAATAAAGTTTAAAAAGAAACAATATTGTGATAAACGTGTTTTTAAATAACGAAATTATTTTATTTCATCTTTAATTAATTGAAATTATATTTAATATTAACATTAATTTACAAAATATAAATGAAACTTGTTATTATATTTAAATTATCCTTGATATTTTCTTCAATATTTTCTGCACATTTTTGGCCAAGGCCTAAAAAACCAAAATAGAGCTTTGATGATAATTTTAATTCAAAATTAAGTAAAATTAAATTTAGGGTTATATTAACTAACCAAATTATCTGTCCGTTAAATAATTTTTCAATATTACGTAATCATAAATATTAAATTTTAATTTCAAAATTAATTTCTTTTAATGAAAAATATTTAAATACCAAGAAAACCTTTACACACTCCCCGAACGCCGTTCCGTTTCTATCGTAACAAAATCGTAACAAATGTGGATGTTATGTAAACAACAAATTCTATGTTAAATTAACTAAGACGTATAGTTAAGAACCGCGGAAAGAGAGCATTCTTTTATTTATTACGACGATTAATCGAATACGGATTCTAAAGGCTTGAAAGAAATTACGTTAATTTCCCTTTTTAAAACATAATCCATAAAGGGTAAGGTTTATAAGTTAATCGGATTTGTATAAAAACCAACTTGTTTTAATTTTAATTTCTTTTCTTTTTCTGTAATTTGGGATAGGAAAGAAATTATGTACCTAAAAAAACAATGTGGTTAGAAATATATATAAATATATAAATATATATTGAAGAATGGCTTACGAATTATATAAAAGAAATAAATATAGTTGAATCCATATCATAGCACTCTTGTCACTATGGTTGGTAAGTTTTAGGCGTTATGACGTCTCTCAATTATATTTTTATCCCCTTTACTTCCCTTTAATTATATTTTTTTTCTAACAAATGGGCGTATCTAAATATTATTCACTGATAGAAATTGTTCAATTTTCTTTTCATACGTCGTCATATATGGAGTGTTAATTTTTTAGACATTGTTGCCCCCTCGATTGGCCAACTGCGCTTGCGCTCCTGTAGTTTTTCGCGATAGGAACTTCCACCATATTTAGTCAGTTTGACCAAAAGTAATATAAGAAACCTTCCTTAGGGAGGTTTCTTATATTAATTCTGGTTTGACAAGGTAATTATAGATGGTTTACACACATGGAGGATTCATACCATTTGCAACAGGAGGCCGGGCTACCTGGAGGACAAAAGCAGACGAGTTTTTTTCCTCGTATTTAGCTTGAATAATATCATTAAAACCCAATTAAAGGAAAACGGTTTTAAAGTTATTAAAGTTGATTAGTTTTTGAAAGTGAACGCTTGGGTAATGATGATATTAAACACTAATTAGGTAGCGTTGCTGATGAATTTATCAATTGGAGTGTTATCGAAACGTTTAGTTTAATCTAAGGCGATTAAAGTTAAGTTTGAAGGTGTAAGGGTAAATTAAATTCTATCCGCAACGCTATGGTAATTACTTGTGGCAGTCCAATAGTTTAAAGTTGGCTCTTAACTAGTTAAGAATTTGTTTAATTCAAATGGACCATTGTGGACGACCCGTATCTACGCTCATCGCTGTGGATCAACTTGGGTCAACATGGCTCAACGATTCGACTTCATTGGTGTGGATCAACTTGGGTCAACTATACGACGTCATCTTTGTGGACGGAGCCTCCGAAATGAACTAGGCCCATGCGTGTGGCGAAGCGAGAATATTTTTTTAACTAATTTAGTTCGCCGTGTTTTCCCGCTTGGGGGCGCTTACAGGGCCGTAAAATAAACAAAGTTCAACCCCGTGACCCTGTCGACTGCTTAAGTATTGTGGATAAACACTAGTCAAACATCGTCTGCAGCTAGATCATCGTAATTCAGGTTGTAAAAGTTTATTTTTTATTAATTTTGGTTGGTAAAGTGTACTCTTGGAAATGTGTTAGGTTAGTGTCCAAGCCTCACTATATTCAATCTTTATTGTTTTACGCGAAGTAGGCTAGGATAAGGCCTAACGCGATAGCGACACTTAATATATATAAAGACTCTGATGTATTCTGGTGACACTTGTAAATGGCGTAATAGGCGTATTTCTTGTTTTAAAATGTAGGAATTGTTAATTAGGAAGTAGTCAATCGGCACGCGAAGATAAAACCAGAGTAGACGTTGGGTTCGGGGATTGGAACTGTCCAATGTTTAGAGGAAGTTTAAAGTGGTCAATTTCTGGCTTTCTGGAGCTTATGTTTATCGAGGGGGGTATGTTGGTTAGGCTTAAGGACATGATGACAGTTGAAAAACTGTAGGGGACATAATAAATAAGTTGTGGTCGTAACTAGGCCGTTAGCTTAGGCGCTTGTAGTTTTACCAATGTAATATCAATACGTATGGCAAGTGGGGGAATGGTATATTGTATATTGATGTTCTGTTTCGCTGTTGTAGTTGTTTTGGGGTGAAACTGAAAGGACATTTTTTTTGACCAATTGGCTGTGATTTACTAACAGCTTCCTGCTAGCAAAAAGGTTAGCGTAGAGGTTTTCGACGCCGAGAGCCGCGGTTCTAATCCTCTAGTTGAAGTATTTTCTAGTTAAAAAAGTCCGTAACGTTTTAAATTCACAGTATAATTTAAAACACTGAGCATGACGTAACGTCGGTGACTAAGTGGTTAGCACCGTGGTCTGCCACGCCACGTTCTCCGGTTCGAACCGTGACTATACCCAAACTTTTCAACGGTTCATTTGGCATTATTATTGAAGTTCAATTTATAACGCGATTGAGGTGGCTTACGATGCGACGCGTTAGGTAGTGTCTCTGCTCACCATACCGTGGGCCCCGGTTTGATTCCCGCCGGTGGAAGTGATATTTATGTAAAAATCTGACCTCTTTTGATGATGCATTGAAGTTTAATTTATAACGGAGGTTAGGCAACGAAAGAGGTGGCGTGGTAGGTAGCGTGCCAGTAAGCCACGCAGCGAACCCCGGTTCGAAACCCGGCCAGGAAGTAGGTACTTATTTAAAATCGTGCCTCTTTTAAATGGTACCTCGCGCTTTGTTATATTCAAGTTGAATTTATCACCCTGGTTATGCCAGTGGTGTGGTGGCGCAGTTGGTTAAGTCGTCGTTGTACACACCACGGGCCCGGGTTCGAGCCCCGGTGACTGAGATGAGTTGGCGTCATCTCCTAGTCCTGCCTAAACATGGGAAGTCGGTGAACGGGGGGGCGGGCCCCCCCCCGGCATTTTTTTTCGATGAATTTCAATTTTGTTTTAGTTTTTACTAACTAGCTTACCCACCACCCCCACTACCTTTAATTAGTTAAGCTAGTAAAAAAACTAAAACAAAATAGAGGAGACAATACATCGTCGAAAAAAAATGCCGGGGGGGGGCCCCACCCCCCCGTTTGTCTCCTCCTTCATCTTCTCCTCCTCGTCTCACCTCCTGTCTACCACACCACATCTGAATTCTGACTTCCCAGAGGCAGGATTACGAGATGACGCCTACTCATCTCAGTCATGATTTTTTGTTTCGTTTTCTTGAAGGCCCTCGCCTTCACCGGGGTTCGAACCCGGCTCCGTGGCGTGTATATCGACGACGCTACCAACTGCGCCACCACGCCACTGACATAACTAGCGTGATAAATTCAACTTGAATAGAACAAAGCGCGAGGTACCGTTTAAAAGAGCCACGATTTCCACTTAAAAGCATTTTTCACGCCGGGATTCGAACCGGGGTTCGCGGTGTGGCTTACTGGTACGCTACCTACTGCGCTACGCAATTCGTCGGTACAGCCCGTGTTATAAATTAAACTTCAATGCATCATTCCAAAGAGGCCAGATTTTAATATAATAATCAGTGTTTTAAATTATACTGTAAATTTAAAACGTTACGGACTTTTCTAACTAGAAAATACTAGAGGATTAGAACCGCGGCTCGCGGCCTTGAAAACCTCTACGCTAACCTCTTTGCTAGCAGGAAGCTGTTAGTAAGCCGAGCTCAAACTATACGGTACCATATACAATTAAGGTTCGCTAGTACCAAGAGCAAATATAAATAAAAATGAAAAAAAAAAATTACTTCCACCCCCTATCAAAATAATTTTAGAGTGGAACTCATAATCATGATCGGACGCGCAGCCCAACGTTTTGGGCTGGAAACTGAAGTCTTAATTACGTGTTCACGCGTGTTCCTGATTGATTCTTCCTATACCCTGGTTCTGCTGATTTTTTCGAGAGAAGATATTTAATTTCTTATTGATATTCAACGCTTTAATAACAAGACAGGCCCTTGGCGTTTACATTTTTCAACGGGGAACCCTTTGAAGCCGATCCTCTCATCAAACACCAAGTTTTCTCCTTGACGGCTGACAGCGAAGTGAATGACATTTTAGATACTTGAGCGCGATTAAATATGTTGCGTGACGTAAGCATTGCCTTATCTTATTTACATAGTCTTATCTAAAGCCTATTATTGGTCTACTGATAACCTATTTACGCGTGTCACGTGCTCTGATGGTCCATTTTACCATACGCCGGACGAGCGCCTCCAAGTATAGCAAAAACCGATGCCTAATACCAAAAGTTAATAATTACATCATCATCATCGTAATAATAGCAATAGTATATAGTGAAAGAATAAAGAAATACACTTTTGAAACAGGGTGCCTACACGAGGGCGAGGGAGGGAGTGCAACTCATAATCATGATCGGACGCGCAGCCCAATTAGTACAGGGTTTCGATCCTTTACCCGTACTATACCAAGACAAGCCCTTGGCGTTTACATTTTTCAACGCAACTCTTTGAAGCCGATCCTCTCATCAAACACCAAGTTTTCTCCTTGACGGTTGACAGCGAAGTGAATGACATTTTAGATACTTGAGCGCGATTAAATATGTTGCGTGACGTAAGCATTGCCTTATCTTATTTACATAGTCTTATCTAAAGCCTATTATTGGTCTACTGATAACCTATTTACGCGTGTCACGTGCTCTGATGGTCCATTCTACCATACGCCGGACGAGCGCCTCCAAGTATAGCAAAAACTGATGCCTAATACCAAAAGTATTAGACTAAGACTTTTGTGATTTGAAAGAGAAAAACATAAGATGACGCCAGCCAGCTGTTTAGAGTCTCGATGAAACGACTGGCGTACGAACGTTTGTGAAAGGCTGGGGCCGCCTATGTCGAAATTTCAGTAAGGCCGGGTTTCAGTAAGCCGAACTATAGGGGAAACGTTTATAACGCATTTGCTACACTCCCCTGTAGAACCTCTACCCGCAATACATCAGTGTACGATATTTTTCTTAAAATTCGTACGAGTTAAATTTTATTATCAAATTGAATCCCAAAATACGCTCTACATACATTGATTAAATACGTAAATGTTTGCAATGTTTAAGTGGGAAACTTTCAGATTGCAAAAATACGCCCTAAGATAGTTAAACTGAGTTTGCCAAGTGACTTTAAAGTCGATTATCCGAATCATTTCAGTTACTTTTCCAGCTGATTCCATTTGGTTAAATTCAAAGTGATTGTAGTGGGATATGCCGCCCCATTTCAAGGAAGCCTGAATCTTATAACAGATGCTAAGCGTCAGAACGCGTAGCGCGGTAGGTAGCGTGCCAGTAAGCCACGCAGCGAAACCCGGCCAGGAAGTAGGTACTTATTTAAAATCGTGCCTCTTTTAAATGGTACCTCGCGCTTTGTTATATTCAAGTTGAATTTATCACCCTAGTTATGCCAGTGGTGTGGTGGCGCAGTTGGTTAAGTCGTCGTTGTACACACCACGGGCCCGGGTTCGAGCCCCGGTGACTGAGATGAGTTGGCGTCATCTCCTAGTCCTGCCTAAACATGGGAAGTCAGTGAACGGGGGGGCGGGCCCCCCCCGGCATTTTTTTTCGATGAATTTCAATTTTGTTTTAGTTTTTACCAACTAGCTTACCCACCACCCCCACTACCTTTAATTAGTTAAGCTAGTAAAAACTAAAACAAAATAGAGGAGACAATACATCGTCGAAAAAAAATGCCGGGGGGGGGGCCCCACCCCCCCGTTTGTCTCCTCCTTCATCTTCTCCTCCTCGTCTCACCTCCTGTCTACCACACCACATCTGAATTCTGACTTCCCAGAGGCAGGATTACGAGATGACGCCTACTCATCTCAGTCATGATTTTTTGTTTCGTTTTCTTGAAGGCCCTCGCCTTCACCGGGGTTCGAACCCGGCTCCGTGGCGTGTATATCGACGACGCTACCAACTGCGCCACCACGCCACTGACATAACTAGCGTGATAAATTCAACTTGAATAGAACAAAGCGCGAGGTACCGTTTAAAAGAGCCACGATTTCCACTTAAAAGCATTTTTCACGCCGGGATTCGAACCGGGGTTCGCGGTGTGGCTTACTGGTACGCTACCTACTGCGCTACGCAATTCGTCGGTACAGCCCGTGTTATAAATTAAACATCAATGCATCATTCAAAAGAGGCCAGATTTTAATATAATAATCAGTTCCACCGGTGGGAAACGAACCGGGGTCTTCGGAACGCTTCTTGACGACGCAACCCACTGAGCCACAACACTACCTGTACTATTAGCTTAGTAAATTCAACTTGAATATAACAAAGCGCGAGGTACCATTTAAAAGAGTTACGATTTTAAATAAGTACCTACTTCCTGGCCGGGTTTCGAACCGGGGTTCGCTGCGTGGCTTACTGGCACGCTACCTACCACGCCACCTCTTGTGTTGCCTAACCTCCTGTTAGTAAGCCGAGCTCAAACTATACGGTACCATATACAATTAAGGCTCGCTAGTACCAAGAGCAAATATAAATAAAAATGAAAAAAAAAATTACTTCCACCCCCTATCAAAATAATTTTAGAGTGGAACTCATAATCATGATCGGACGCGCAGCCCAATTAGTACAGGGTTTCGAGCCTTTACCCATACTATACCAGGACAAGCCCTTGGCGTTTACATTTTTCAACGGGGAACCCTTTGAAGCCGATCCTCTCATCAAACACCAAGTTTTCTCCTTGACGGCTGACAGCGAAGTGAATGACATTTTAGATACTTGAGCGCGATTAAATATGGTGCGTGACGTAAGCATTGCCTTATCTTATTTACATAGTCTTATCTAAAGTCTATTATTGGTCTACTGATAACCTATTTACGCGTGTCACGTGCTCTGATGGTCCATTTTACCATACGCCGGACGAGCGCCTCCAAGTATAGCAAAAACCGATGCCTAATACCAAAAGTTAATAATTACATCATCATCATCGTAATAATAGCAATAGTATATAGTGAAAGAATAAAGAAATACACTTTTGAAACAGGGTGCCTACACGAGGGCGAGGGAGGGAGTGCAACTCATAATCATGATCGGACGCGCAGCCCAATTAGTACAGGGTTTCGATCCTTTACCCGTACTATACCAAGACAAGCCCTTGGCGTTTACATTTTTCAACGCAACTCTTTGAAGCCGATCCTCTCATCAAACACCAAGTTTTCTCCTTGACGGTTGACAGCGAAGTGAATGACATTTTAGATACTTGAGCGCGATTAAATATGTTGCGTGACGTAAGCATTGCCTTATCTTATTTACATAGTCTTATCTAAAGCCTATTATTGGTCTACTGATAACCTATTTACGCGTGTCACGTGCTCTGATGGTCCATTCTACCATACGCCGGACGAGCGCCTCCAAGTATAGCAAAAACTGATGCCTAATACCAAAAGTATTAGACTAAGACTTTTGTGATTTGAAAGAGAAAAACATAAGATGACGCCAGCCAGCTGTTTAGAGTCTCGATGAAACGACTGGCGTACGAACGTTTGTGAAAGGCTGGGGCCGCCTATGTCGAAATTTCAGTAAGGCCGGGTTTCAGTAAGCCGAACTATAGGGGAAACGTTTATAACGCATTTGCTACACTCCCCTGTAGAACCTCTACCCGCAATACATCAGTGTACGATATTTTTCTTAAAATTCGTACGAGTTAAATTTTATTATCAAATTGAATCCCAAAATACGCTCTACATACATTGATTAAATACGTAAATGTTTGCAATGTTTAAGTGGGAAACTTTCAGATTGCAAAAATACGCCCTAAGATAGTTAAACTGAGTTTGCCAAGTGACTTTAAAGTCGATTATCCGAATCATTTCAGTTACTTTTCCAGCTGATTCCATTTGGTTAAATTCAAAGTGATTGTAGTGGGATATGCCGCCCCATTTCAAGGAAGCCTGAATCTTATAACAGATGCTAAGCGTCAGAACGCGTAGCGCGGTAGGTAGCGTGCCAGTAAGCCACGCAGCGAAACCCGGCCAGGAAGTAGGTACTTATTTAAAATCGTGCCTCTTTTAAATGGTACCTCGCGCTTTGTTATATTCAAGTTGAATTTATCACCCTAGTTATGCCAGTGGTGTGGTGGCGCAGTTGGTTAAGTCGTCGTTGTACACACCACGGGCCCGGGTTCGAGCCCCGGTGACTGAGATGAGTTGGCGTCATCTCCTAGTCCTGCCTAAACATGGGAAGTCAGTGAACGGGGGGGCGGGCCCCCCCCGGCATTTTTTTTCGATGAATTTCAATTTTGTTTTAGTTTTTACCAACTAGCTTACCCACCACCCCCACTACCTTTAATTAGTTAAGCTAGTAAAAACTAAAACAAAATAGAGGAGACAATACATCGTCGAAAAAAAATGCCGGGGGGGGGGCCCCACCCCCCCGTTTGTCTCCTCCTTCATCTTCTCCTCCTCGTCTCACCTCCTGTCTACCACACCACATCTGAATTCTGACTTCCCAGAGGCAGGATTACGAGATGACGCCTACTCATCTCAGTCATGATTTTTTGTTTCGTTTTCTTGAAGGCCCTCGCCTTCACCGGGGTTCGAACCCGGCTCCGTGGCGTGTATATCGACGACGCTACCAACTGCGCCACCACGCCACTGACATAACTAGCGTGATAAATTCAACTTGAATAGAACAAAGCGCGAGGTACCGTTTAAAAGAGCCACGATTTCCACTTAAAAGCATTTTTCACGCCGGGATTCGAACCGGGGTTCGCGGTGTGGCTTACTGGTACGCTACCTACTGCGCTACGCAATTCGTCGGTACAGCCCGTGTTATAAATTAAACATCAATGCATCATTCAAAAGAGGCCAGATTTTAATATAATAATCAGTTCCACCGGTGGGAAACGAACCGGGGTCTTCGGAACGCTTCTTGACGACGCAACCCACTGAGCCACAACACTACCTGTACTATTAGCTTAGTAAATTCAACTTGAATATAACAAAGCGCGAGGTACCATTTAAAAGAGTTACGATTTTAAATAAGTACCTACTTCCTGGCCGGGTTTCGAACCGGGGTTCGCTGCGTGGCTTACTGGCACGCTACCTACCACGCCACCTCTTGTGTTGCCTAACCTCCTGTTAGTAAGCCGAGCTCAAACTATACGGTACCATATACAATTAAGGCTCGCTAGTACCAAGAGCAAATATAAATAAAAATGAAAAAAAAAATTACTTCCACCCCCTATCAAAATAATTTTAGAGTGGAACTCATAATCATGATCGGACGCGCAGCCCAATTAGTACAGGGTTTCGAGCCTTTACCCATACTATACCAGGACAAGCCCTTGGCGTTTACATTTTTCAACGGGGAACCCTTTGAAGCCGATCCTCTCATCAAACACCAAGTTTTCTCCTTGACGGCTGACAGCGAAGTGAATGACATTTTAGATACTTGAGCGCGATTAAATATGGTGCGTGACGTAAGCATTGCCTTATCTTATTTACATAGTCTTATCTAAAGTCTATTATTGGTCTACTGATAACCTATTTACGCGTGTCACGTGCTCTGATGGTCCATTTTACCATACGCCGGACGAGCGCCTCCAAGTATAGCAAAAACCGATGCCTAATACCAAAAGTTAATAATTACATCATCATCATCGTAATAATAGCAATAGTATATAGTGAAAAAATAAAGAAATACACTTTTGAAACAGGGTGCCTACACGAGGGCGAGGGAGGGAGTGCAACTCATAATCATGATCGGACGCGCAGCCCAATTAGTACAGGGTTTCGATCCTTTACCCGTACTATACCAAGACAAGCCCTTGGCGTTTACATTTTTCAACGCAACTCTTTGAAGCCCATCCTCTCATCAAACACCAAGTTTTCTCCTTGACGGCTGACAGCGAAGTGAATGACATTTTAGATACTTGAGCGCGCTTAAATATGTTGCGTGACGTAAGCATTGCCTTATCTTATTTACATAGTCTTATCTAAAGCCTATTATTGGTCTACTGATTACCTATTTACGCGTGTCACGTGCTCTGATGGTCCATTCTACCATACGCCGGACGAGCGCCTCCAAGTATAGCAAAAACTGATGCCTAATACCAAAAGTTAATAATTACATCATCATCATCGTAATAATAGCAATAGTATATAGAAAAAGAATAAAGAGATACACTTTTGAAACAGGGTGCCTACACGAGGGCGAGGGAGGGAGTTCGAGGGAAGAAAAACTTGAAACTATAATTCACTCGAAACTATAATTCACTCGAAACTATAATTCACTCGAAACTATATAATAATAATATTGCTATATTTCTGCGCTGGGAAATCAAGTTTTGGTTTAGAGCTTAAGTTGTTACAGTATCAGGAAGAAAGACTGAATTGGTCTTGAAAACTAATAATTAGTAAGCATTGCCTTATCTTATTTACATGTGGCAAATTTCTTCATGTATTAGATGTCAGTAAATACGTAACTACGAATACAGCGCTCCTAGCGGCAAATTTCTTCATGTATTTGATGTCAGTAAATACGTAACTACGAATACAGCGCTCCTAGCGGCAAATTTCTTCATGTATTTGATGTCAGTAAATACGTAACTACGAATACAGCGCTCCTAGCGGCAAATTTCTTCATGTATTTGATGTCAGTAAATACGTAACTACGAATACAGCGCTCCTAGCGGCAAATTTCTTCATGTATTTGATGTCAGTAAATACGTAATTACAAACACAGCGGCCCTAGTGGCAAATTTCTTCATTTTTTAGAAGTCAGTAAATACGTAACTACGAATACAGCGCCCCTAGTGGCCAATTTCTTCATTTATTAGATGTCAGTAAATACGTAACTACGTAAACAGCGCCCCTAGCGGCAAATTTCTTCATTTATTAGATGTCAGTAAATACGTAACTACGTATACAGTGCCACTAGCGGCAATTTATGAACCATCTATTGCTTACACGAATGTCTAGGAGAATTCAATCATGTTTTAGATGTCAGTAAATACGTAACTACGTAAACAGCGCCCCTAGCGGCAAATTTCTTCATTTATTAGATGTCAGTAAATACGTAACTACGTATACAGTGCCACTAGCGGCAATTTATGAACCATCTATTGCTTACACGAATGTCTAGGAGAATTCAATCATGTTTTAGATGTCAGTAAATACGTAACTACGAATACAGCGCCCCTAGCGGCAAATGTCTTCATGCATTAGATGTCAGTAAATACTCTACTACGTATACAGCGCCCCTAGCGGCAAATGTCTTCATGCATTAGATGTCAGTAGATACGTAACTACGCACACAGCGCCTCTAGCGGCTAATTTCTTCATGTATTAGATGTCAGTAAATACGTAGCTACGTACACAACGCCCCTAACGGCAAACTTCTTCATTTATTAGATGTCAGTAAATACGTAAATACGTACACAACGCCCCTAGTGGCAAATTTCTTCATGTATTAGATGTCAGTAAATACGTAACTACGAATACAGCGCTCCTAGCGGCAAATTTCTTCATGTATTTGATGTCAGTAAATACGTAACTACGAATACAGCGCTCCTAGCGGCAAATTTCTTCATGTATTTGATGTCAGTAAATACGTAACTACGAATACAGCGCTCCTAGCGGCAAATTTCTTCATGTATTTGATGTCAGTAAATACGTAACTACGAATACAGCGCTCCTAGCGGCAAATTTCTTCATGTATTTGATGTCAGTAAATACGTAATTACAAACACAGCGGCCCTAGTGGCAAATTTCTTCATTTTTTAGAAGTCAGTAAATACGTAACTACGAATACAGCGCCCCTAGTGGCCAATTTCTTCATTTATTAGATGTCAGTAAATACGTAACTACGTAAACAGCGCCCCTAGCGGCAAATTTCTTCATTTATTAGATGTCAGTAAATACGTAACTACGTATACAGTGCCACTAGCGGCAATTTATGAACCATCTATTGCTTACACGAATGTCTAGGAGAATTCAATCATGTTTTAGATGTCAGTAAATACGTAACTACGTAAACAGCGCCCCTAGCGGCAAATTTCTTCATTTATTAGATGTCAGTAAATACGTAACTACGTATACAGTGCCACTAGCGGCAATTTATGAACCATCTATTGCTTACACGAATGTCTAGGAGAATTCAATCTGTTTTAGATGTCAGTAAATACGTAACTACGAATACAGCGCCCCTAGCGGCAAATGTCTTCATGCATTAGATGTCAGTAAATACTCTACTACGTATACAGCGCCCCTAGCGGCAAATGTCTTCATGCATTAGATGTCAGTAGATACGTAACTACGCACACAGCGCCTCTAGCGGCTAATTTCTTCATGTATTAGATGTCAGTAAATACGTAGCTACGTACACAACGCCCCTAACGGCAAACTTCTTCATTTATTAGATGTCAGTAAATACGTAAATACGTACACAACGCCCCTAGTGGCAAATTTCTTCATGTATTAGATGTCAGTAAATACGTAACTACGAATACAGCGCTCCTAGCGGCAAATTTCTTCATGTATTTGATGTCAGTAAATACGTAACTACGAATACAGCGCTCCTAGCGGCAAATTTCTTCATGTATTTGATGTCAGTAAATACGTAACTACGAATACAGCGCTCCTAGCGGCAAATTTCTTCATGTATTTGATGTCAGTAAATACGTAACTACGAATACAGCGCTCCTAGCGGCAAATTTCTTCATGTATTTGATGTCAGTAAATACGTAATTACAAACACAGCGGCCCTAGTGGCAAATTTCTTCATTTTTTAGAAGTCAGTAAATACGTAACTACGAATACAGCGCCCCTAGTGGCCAATTTCTTCATTTATTAGATGTCAGTAAATACGTAACTACGTAAACAGCGCCCCTAGCGGCAAATTTCTTCATTTATTAGATGTCAGTAAATACGTAACTACGTATACAGTGCCACTAGCGGCAATTTATGAACCATCTATTGCTTACACGAATGTCTAGGAGAATTCAATCATGTTTTAGATGTCAGTAAATACGTAACTACGTAAACAGCGCCCCTAGCGGCAAATTTCTTCATTTATTAGATGTCAGTAAATACGTAACTACGTATACAGTGCCACTAGCGGCAATTTATGAACCATCTATTGCTTACACGAATGTCTAGGAGAATTCAATCATGTTTTAGATGTCAGTAAATACGTAACTACGAATACAGCGCCCCTAGCGGCAAATGTCTTCATGCATTAGATGTCAGTAAATACTCTACTACGTATACAGCGCCCCTAGCGGCAAATGTCTTCATGCATTAGATGTCAGTAGATACGTAACTACGCACACAGCGCCTCTAGCGGCTAATTTCTTCATGTATTAGATGTCAGTAAATACGTAGCTACGTACACAACGCCCCTAACGGCAAACTTCTTCATTTATTAGATGTCAGTAAATACGTAAATACGTACACAACGCCCCTAGTGGCAAATTTCTTCATGTATTAGATGTCAGTAAATACGTAACTACGAATACAGCGCTCCTAGCGGCAAATTTCTTCATGTATTTGATGTCAGTAAATTTGTAACTACGTATACAGCGCCCCTAGCGGCAATTTATGAACTATCTATTGATTACACGAATATCTAGCAGAATTTTATCATGTTTTAGATGTCAGTAAATACGTAGCTACGTGCACAGCGCCCCTAACGGCAAACTTCTTCATGTATTAGATGTCAGTAAATACGTAACTACGTATACAGCGCCCCTAGCGGCAAATTTCTTAATGGATTAGGTGTCAGTAAATGTGTAACTACGTATACAGCGCCCCTAGCGGCAATTTATGAACTATCTATTGCTTACACGAATGTCTAGCAGAATTTTATCATGTTTTAGATGTCAGTAAATACGTAATTACGTACACAGCGCCCCTAGTGGCAAATTTCTTCATTTATTAGATGTCAGTAAATACGTAACTACGAATACAGCGCTCCTAGCGGCAAATTTCTTCATGAATTTGATGTCAGTAAATACTTAACTACGTATACAGCGCCCCTAGCAGCAATTTATGAACTATCTATTGCTTACACGAATTTCTAGCAGAATTTTATCATGTTTTAGAAGTTAGTAAATACGTAACTACGTATTCAGCGCCCCTAGTGGCCAATTTCTTCATTTATTAGATGTCAGTAAATACGTAACTACGTAAACAGCGCCCCTAGCGGCAAATTTCTTCATTTATTAGATGTCAGTAAATACGTAACTACGTATTCAGCGCCCCTAGCGGCAAATTTCTTCATTTATTAGATGTCAGTAAATACGTAACTACGTATACAGCGCCACTAGCGGCAATTTATGAACCATCTATTGCTTACACGAATGTCTAGGAGAATTCAATCATGTTTTAGATGTCAGTAAATACGTAACTACGTGCACAGCGCCCCTAGCGGCAAATGTCTTCATGTATTAGATGTCAGTAAATACGTAACTACGTACACAGCGCCCCTAGCGGCAATTTATGAACTATCTATTGCTTACACGAATGTCTAGCAGAATTTTATCATGTTTTAGATGTCAGTAAATACGTAATTACGTACACAGCGCCCCTAGTGGCAAATTTCTTCATTTATTAGATGTCAGTAAATACGTAACTACGAATACAGCGCTCCTAGCGGCAAATTTCTTCATGAATTTGATGTCAGTAAATACTTAACTACGTATACAGCGCCCCTAGCGGCAATTTATGAACTATCTATTGCTTACACGAATTTCAAGCAGAATTTTATCATGTTTTAGAAGTCAGTAAATACGTAACTACGTACACAGCGCCCCTAGTGGCAAATTTCTCCATTTATTAGATGTCAGTAAATACGTAACTACGTAAACAGCGCTCCTAGCGGCAAATTTCTTCATGTATTAGATGTCAGTAAATACGTAACTACGTATTCAGCGCCCCTAGCGGCAATTTATGAACTATCTATTGCTTACACGAATGTCTAGCAGAATTCTGTCATGTTTTAGATGTCAGTAAATACGTAACTACGAATACAGCGTCCCTAGCGGCAAATTTCTTCATGTATTTGATGTCAGTAAATACGTAACTACGTACACAGCGCCCCTAGCGGCAATTTATGAACGATCTTTTGCTAACACGAATGTCTAGCAGAATTCTATCATGTTTTAGATGTCAGTAGTTACGTAACTACGTTTGAAGCTCCCCTAGCGTCAAATGTGTGAATTCTTAATTATCCGTTCATAACTAGTAAAATAATAACAACACTAGCCCCTAAGTTACCCACAATCCCAATCCCGTTTAAAATCGCTAACAAGTTTTTAGTGAGTAGCCCCTCGATGATTACTCGTAATCCAGACGCAACCATTAATCCCCATCCATTTTAAATCACCAATGAATCCCTATCCTTCTTTAAAGCATAAATAAAAATCAGCAATAAAAGAAAATTTTCATTAGTGAATAGCCCCTCGACGCGCGGCCTTTAACAGTGCTAAAGTGAATACCGGGAACCTGTAATTAACCCATATTCCCAATCCATTTTAATCTAATTAATCCATTTTAAAATCCTATATATGCCTGTAACTCAATTGACAAGAAAAGTAATAAAAAATGAGATTCATTAAATTGACGAACAATTTATTTATTCTATAGTACATTTATGAAGTATAAACAAAAGTATATAGATATAAAAACAAAAAGTAAACTTCGTTGAAACTTGCTCGCGTCGTGTGATATGAGAAGCCCTCCTTTATCACTGAATGGCGTCGACCCCGTCCCCTCTGCTTGGCACTGGGAAGAAGACGTCAATAAGCTCATGATGCAGCAGATGCTTGTTTTTTGCTGTGAAATTAGAAAAGTTCATTTTTAACTCATTATCGACATAAACACTAGTATTAATACTTGGAATGCTGTAATTAGCAATTTAATTTTAAACTGAAACTCAGTAACAAATATCAGAAGTTAATGGGGTTGTTCGACCCCCCCCCCCCCACCACCACCACCACCACCTTCCTTCTTTTTTACCCAACCGCAAAGCTAAGTTCTGTCAGAGGAAGACCGTCGTTTGCCCCACGGTATGGAAAGCCCCTTTAATATCCTGAGAAGTATAATACTCGACGCGTACTCGAAACCATCTCCCTTGTTAGTTTAAAGAATTAACTAGGCCTAACCCACAATCCGAACAACTAAGATACATATTTTTAGCGATATTTGAGAAACCAAATAATTTAAATTTTAAACTAAATCCTGTATGGTACCCGTGTTTTTTCCCCAAGGAAAATAGTAATCTGTGGAAAATAGCTATAGGTAATATAACGCTACCAGTTTTAGCTTCAAGATTGTACAACCTTAGTCCTAAATGTCCATTCTGTGAGAAAAAGCTAGGGAATATCAAACATATTTTTTAACTGTGGAATAACGCAGATATTTCTAACTAATATCATAACTTTTATAGTATATTTTAGCCCAAACACAATAAAACAGCTTAGACACACAATAAAACAGCATAAACACAATAAAACAGCATAAACACAATAAAACAGCTAAGACACACAATAAAACAGCATAAACACAATAAAACAGCATAAAAACACAAAAAAACAGCATAAAACACAATAGAACAGCATAGAACACAATGAAACAGCATAAACACAATAAAACAGCATAAAACCACAATACAAGAGCATAAAACCACAATAAAACAGCATAAAACCTCAATAAAACGACATTTAACAGCATAAACACACATTTAACAGCATAAACACACATTTAACAGCATAAACACGCATTTAACAGCATAAACACGCATTTAACAGCATAAACACACATTTAACAGCATAAACACGCATTTAACAGCATAAACACACATTTAACAGAATAAAACACACATTTAACAGCATAAACACACATTTAACAGCATAAACACACATTCAACAGCATAAACACACATTTAACAGAATAAAACACAATAAAACAGCATAAAAACACAATACAACGTGTAGTAGTTTGTAGGCAATTTCACACGTATCTGAAACTAAGGCCTAGAGGTCCGTGCACTCGAGCTAAAAAAACTCGCAATTTTAACATAAATACCAGTTCCTGGCCCGGAATTCGAACCCCGGTCTACTGTGTGGGTCACAAGGACGCTACCTATCGCGCCACATCTTTCTGTGCAGTACCTGTTCTAAATTGAACTTGAATATCATTTAAAAAAAGCTACCACTTTAATATAATTATCACGACGCTCGCCGGGATTCGAACCCGGGTTGCTAGTGTGTGTCACAAGCACGCTACCTATCGCGCCACCTCTCTATGTGCCGATTTACTGTTATAAATTAATGTTGAATAGCAATGCACAAAGTATCATTTAAAAAAGCTACAGTCCTAATACAAATATCACATCGCTCGCCGGGGTTCGAACCCGGGTCTGCAGAGTGGGTTACAAGGACGCTACCTATTGCACCATCCGACCGGTAGCATTATTCGCGTGAAAGTACGTTATTTCCGAAACAAGAGGGTAATATAAAGTAGGGTATATCTCGTCTCCCTCAAGGTGATTTTTTCCATAATGGTTAAATCTTTTAATTGTGACGTTATGTCTATTATTGATCTATTGTTTAGTCTAATGTTTTATCAGTTAAAAAAGTAACCTTACAGTGTTGTATAAATAGCCATGTTTCTAATCTATTGTTACGCATTCCTAGTAGTTAATGAAGATATTTTAAATCTACTTATTTACGTGTGCTCAATCAAGTAACAAAACATGGTGTCAGAAGTCGGTCTTTTCTAGTCGGTTTTTTCTTTCGGGTCCGTATCCTTCCAGTCGCGTACGCGCCCCTATTACTTAGACATCTCGCTATCAGAATCATGCAAGCCGCCGCCGTACCTACAACGCCTCAAGTCTCGACGTCTTTTCACGTTGGCACGCCAGCGCCTTTCAACTTCACGTGTCCACATGACTGGCCGAAATGGATATGTTGCACCATGCCGGAAAGCACAATTTGGTAATCATTGATCAGTATTCCAAATTTATCGAAGCAGACCCGATGGAAGACTAAACTACCGAAACCGTCATCAACATAACTAAAGAGGTTTTCACACGGCATGGCATCCCGGAAATAGTTCGAAGTGACAACGGCACCAATTTGTCAGCCACCAGGACCAGGGAATTTGCTGACTATGCAAAGGCGTTTGGATTCAAATCGATCACAAGCAGCCCCGAGTACCCCCAAAGCAATGGATTTGCACAAGCAGCGGTGAAGGTCGTGAAAAATCTTCTCAAGAAATCACAAGGACTTCTAGCGTACAGATCCACTCCAATGACAAACGGATTCAGTCCCGCACAGCTACTAATGAACCGACGGTTAAGAACCAGGCTCCCAACAACGTCCATATCATTGAGATCACATATCCCTCCGCAAGCAGTTGTACGAGAGAAGGCACAATCCCACCAACAAGCCCAAAAACGAAATGTTGACCGTCACCATGGAGTGAAAGACCTGCCCGAATTGCAACCTGGAGTCAGGGTATGGATAATTGATATGCAAAGAGAAGGGACAATTATAAGAAAAGCGGAGGAACTGAGGTCTTACATAATTGAGACAACGAACGGCAACTTGCGAAGGAATCGTTTCCATCTAATCACCTTACCAGGCAGAAGAACAAATAATATATCGTTTTCGCTAAGTCCTCAGGTTTCTGATATTGGTCCAGAAGACATAAGCCCGAAATCAAACTCTACCATCCGGGATCCTGTCATACGTAGCGGCATTACGGAAGATCCTCCACCAGTCAACAGCCCAAGGAACAGAGACGTCCTTCAATCGAGACACAGACCACGCGGAACGGATGAAACAGAAGATATCTCCAGCCAAGACCGTTCTGACAATGTCCAAGTTGCAGCCACTCAACAACAATCAGCAGTCAGGAATGAAATACGCAATTACGGCACAAAAACAAGAAGCGGTCGCATTTCAAAACCATTGGTTAGATTCGGACAAATGGACCCAAGAATAATCTAACATAGATCAAGAAAAGGGGATGTGACGTTATGTCTATTGTTTAGTCTAATGTTTTATCAGTTAAAAAAGTAACCTTACAGTGTTGTATAAATAACCATGTTTTTAATCTATTGTTACGCATTCCTAGTTCATGCTTCATGTAGTTAATAAAGATATTTTAAATCTGCTTATTTATGTGTGCTCAATCAAGTAACAAAACGGTAATTAAATTGATCTTTAAAATGAACCTGATTTCGTTAATGAGACACAATTCCTTCACGCTAAACAATAGAACTTAGAAGGAAAGTACGTTATCTCCGAAACATGGAGGTAATATAAAATAGGGTATATCACGTCTCCCTCACTATGAAATCTTGATATTATACATATCACGTGACTTCTTACGTCACAAACTTATGGCGATTAGGCTGAAGGTAATTGAATGATCGCGTCATGTGACTTCTTACGTCACAAACTGTCAAGAACACTGAAATAAAACTTCGTTCTATTTCAATTTAACATAAAACTCGTTAACAAACTATAAAATACGTTCACCAACAATAGAAGCCGCTTTCTTAAGTGAGACCCTTTTTTGCCAATTATGATTGTAAATTTATGGTAATATAATGGCATAAAGGCTATCTACCGTGATATTAATGGTTTTATTTAACGCTGTTATTCATCTATTTTGATTAGAAGCTAGTTAATATAATAATTGGAAAAGGAATCGATTCACTTACAATATCAATCCATAACTTACTTCGAAGTGTCGTTTGTTATACAACTGTTCATTGTCGGAGTAGTTGTCCTAATTGTCGTGTCTGAAATTAAATTTCAATTTATACGAATACTGCGTATAGAATGCGGGTCGTTGACATTTATTTTTTAATGTTACTAATTTGTAACTTTTTTAAATCAGAAAAATTCAATTCGATTGTTTAATTGGCAACATCTTGTTGTAACACTTATTATAAAATATGTAACATCAACAATTGCAGTCAATATATTTTATCCATAGACAAAATTTATTCATCATCTTCAGAATGTCCGGTGATGATTTTGACGTATCCATCGATGTCAATGTTACCAGAGTTATCAACGGGAGCTTCTTTAAAAACCTCGTCAACCTGCAACGAGCGGAAAGCGGATATCATCATTTTTAACATTAACTGAAAAGTTCCCGTGGGAATTGCTAGGGCGACGGAAGGGACTTTATTTTGGATTATTACGCTTAACTAGGCTCCGATTAGGGAGTCACGCTATACAAACTTACTTCATCTTCCTTGAACCTTTCGCCAAAGGTTACCAAAGCTTTCCTTAACCTAGAAAAAAAAACAAGATACACACTCAAATTTGAAGGTTTAGCTCGCTGTCTTGCGTTTGAAGAGAAGTTAATAACTCCTAACCTGAGAAGTATAAGACTTAAGCATAGTGATCGTAACTTATTGTTCATATTAAAGGGATGAACAATGTGATATGTAACACCGTGTCAAGAACTACATTTTGAACATGTACCGTTTTCTGGATAAGTAATCGGGCTAGGTCAAGTGACTGTAATTCTTAATGCACTGATAGAGCTACGAACTTCACGCGTGTCCAGTAGAACTCAATTTGATGGATGATAGGCTGGATATTGGTCCCTCCCCTACATAAGGGATTGTACATCAGGGAGATGTTTGAACCTCTAAAGCTACATCCTTCCGTTATTGGGTTCTTTCAGGATCTTATGCACATTTCTTTAGACCCCCTTCCACGTAATGTGTCATAGGCAATTTTAACTACGGAAATAGTCTAAACAATAAATTGAAGCCACGTACTTCCCAGATAAAAGTCATTAACTTCTGGACTTGTTATAATAAGGCTTATTAACACACATAATTAAACTATTCTAAACCAACAACACAGTTTAAAGCTACGTTATCTCACTTTTCTTCGTGGATTTTTCCGGTTCCATCAGTGTCAAAGGTCTTGAAGGCGTTTCTGATGACATCTTCCGGATCAGTTCCTAAGAGAAAGACAAAATTCATTAAGTATTCGTATGAAATTACAATAACATTCTAGCGCTATTATAGAACTCACCTTGAATCCTTTCTCCGAAAATGGTTAAGAACATGGTGAAATTAATCGGGCCGGGAGCCTCAGAGATCATCCCTTGTAAATCGTCATCTTTCACCAATCTTCCTACAACGAGATGAAATATTTTCAAGTTAAAATCGTTCAAACCAAAGAAAATATCCAGAGGCAATTAAAATGTGCCGTTAACCAGTGTAAGTTCGTAAGATATGTTCCATAAGTTTGTCACTGGTTACAAACTGGAGCTTGTCATAAAGTGACGTATGACGTAGGTTATAGATTCTCTTAAAGCGACTCCTGGCGAGTAAGTCTCTCGCATTACGAAGTATAGGTAGTGTCATACTTATGGAACATACCTTATAAACTTATTATATTAGTTATACTAAGTTGAACTATAACTATTCAGATTTTGAAACGCCGGAAATGTAAAAACAATTGGATTGGTCGCGTAATTCCTGATAATTTGAATATTTTGGTTTTGAATTTGATAGAAATAGACGTTGGCTAAGTGATTCGAGTTTTATTCACTTTGTTGATTTTCGTGAAAAATTCACAGCTGTTGCCTATTACGCGAGAGAATATTAACATTCTGTATTCCCAAAGTTCATTAAAGGTCGAGACCTGAGAGCCGCGCAAGTTGTGTTATTGGTAAATAGAATTGCGTTTCTTTCAGTTAGCCAACAGCTCTCATTTTTACGCAAAAACATAAATTAATTCCATTTGTTCTTTACACCAGGTAAAATAAAAACTTCTGTACCTAATGAATCGAAAGTGGCTTTGAGGTCATTTTTGTCGATAAAGCCATCTTTGTTCGAGTCGATCAATTGGAATGCCTACAACAAATGAAGAAACGAAATTTAAAAAAAAAATTAAAATTAACTTTATGAATGGCATTTTTTGTTTCTGGGTTTCGATAATGGGTTTCGTAATGACAACTGCTAACGATCCAAATGACATTATCTCCAAAAATGGGGATTCTGAACTAGATTTATGGTAGATTACTATCAAACTGGCACCGTTGGAGAAAGATGTTTTTTTTTAATTTATATAGTTTAGTCAAGAAGCGATATCTAGTTTACTAGGGAGAAGCTATTAGAATTAGCCTAAGTATTCGTGCGCCATAGTTCCAGTCCCCCTTTCAAAATATAAGGGGGGACGTAAAAGGAGGCCGGGTTATTTCCCTCTCCTCAGTCGGATAATACGTAATTTTCGTCATTTGCGTCGCGCTGACGTAAGTTTTCAAGAACCTATGAGATGCTGGTTGTAATTTGGAGGCAGGGACTAAATCCGGACCTACGTTTGGACTGGAGATAAAGCTAGAAATGTGGCGAATTTATATCCTCTCCCTAGTAAACTAGATATCGCTTCTTGGGCTTCTTGGGCTTCTTGGTTTAGAGCAAGCATTTTCTATAAAATATGGGAAGCTAAGGCGTTAATTTTCATAATAAAGAAAGTAGCCTTGAACAGTGTCTAATATATCTTATTTTGCAATGGTTAAGTGAAGCAAACCTAATTTAGGGCAAATCAAAGACACTCAACAAGTGAAGAATTAATTCCATTTTGAGGTTCTAATGGATACAAAACTCAATAGAGTAATGGCATCTCGTGTTATTTTCTCATAGACGTTAATACGCTCAAATGCAAGGAGTTGTCATTACTCTACAGGTAAATACAGGCATACCGGAAGCTGAGAGGAAAACTCTCCAACCCGCAGCTCTCGACTCTTCTGTTTGAGATGCTTATTTCTGTATCTGGTCTTAGTTAGTCGGTAATGGCAACCCGTGCTAATTTCGCATAGAGCCAGAAGTATATAATACTTTTCTTCAAACCGGGGTAATTGTAACACGATTCTTCCCAACATAATTTTATATTTGGAGCAAAATTACTAAACCAAATCACATACGCGATAAATAGTTCCGTTATCGTTACTCTATTAGCGTTTAACTATTTGTCAAGGCGCATGCGCTTGTGCGTTTTTGTCCCACGTCAAGACAATCAAGGTTTGTGGGTTTATTGCTGAGGATTTAGTACCAAACAGTTATAGAATTCACCCCATCCATTTGTCTGAAGTTTGATGAGAAGGTGAGCAAACAAAAGGGTTCTTGAGCCTGGGAAGAATCATGTTACGTAACATAACTGAAGTATTAAGAGGATACAGAGTGTCATCCTTCTTCTATTATCCCCTTCTGATAGAACGTAATACACTCTAAGGTAAGGAGGGACCCGTCATTAATCTTTTCAGCAGGGAAGCAACCGATCATTTCCGGCTTTAAGGCTAGTAACAGAAATTAAATCTTACCTCTTTGAATTCGGCAATTTGATTTTGTTCAAACATGGCGAAGACATTGGAAGTCGCTCGTTGAGCCCTTCTTTTCGTCGAATCCTTAACCTGCGAATTTGCATTTGTTCCACAAATTATTTCATATTTCACTACGGTTCAGGGATATACAAAATACGAACAAACGCGCATTTAAACTATTTAATCCGATGCCGAATCAAAATAAGTTTTTTTTTCTTTGGAATTTTGAAGTCGAAAGTTTTCTTATGAACATATTTGACAATTTATTTTTTCAAAGTGTGTTTATTGATGGGCATACATAAGATAACACTGTACTTATTTTGTTTTTTTTGAAAATTTAATCCTTAATTTTCTTAACAAAAAAAATTAAAATAAGTTAATTAAAAATATTTTCTTATAATAACACAACGACCTATAGCCCTGTATTTTTCTTAAGAAATAATTAACAACCTAGGTTTGCTTTAACCTGTATCCTCAAGAAATAATTACACAAATCCCTGAGAGGCTTAGTTTGCCAAGAAATTAACATTCAAAAGGAGTATTTCCGTGAAGAAATTTTGTGGCAAATCAAGCCACTCAAGGTCTATATCTAACTAAAGTACAAAGACGTAATACGCGCAATATTGTACATTTTTAAAATATAATTAAAACATATTACTAATTTATCTAAAAGTACCCTGAAAAATTATAGAAATTTCTCACTTTTGAACCACTACAAATTTAATTTTTAAATTGCGAGTTAAAAGTGTTTAAAAAAATTGTTTGGTTAGTGGTAAGGATTAAATAAAAAACGAACCATTTTGAGTGGATATCCTTATTATTGATAGGCAAATCTGGAAGAGGATAACGGAAGAGGATTAATCCGGGATGGAGGCGCGAGAGTGTGGGACCAAGGAGAACCAACCGTTTCCGAAAAGTGAGCGGAATATATTCTTTTCCCCCTACACCCTCAACGATATTTTGCGGGAAACTAAATTTTCTTCAAAAAGAAAAGCGTTATGACTCCCTAAGCTCGGTAAGGCTTGGGTAAAACGGTATTTTTTCAAAGCCTGTCACCACCCACCCCATCCCTCCTACACTTCTTCCTTCTCTCGTGTTTATCCAGGCTCTTGAGCTTCCATTTTCTCTTCCACCCCCTCAAGGATCGAGTTGTGTCTTTCCATATTTGGAAGACAAGGAAACGCCTCCCAATATTTTGATATCGTTTTAGCTTATCAGTCTTTAACTGGATGATGAATTGAAATTTGTTATAAGAGTTGTGTTGAAATCATCCTGACATTTGATTGGTGTTAATTAAGGCATCATTAGGCTTAACGAATATAGACGCGTATTTTTCGTAACATCAACAAAATTAGGCCTAAAGCTCAAAATTTTGATTAATTGCGTCATCCTGATTAGTCGTTTTCGTTATGTTCATTTGAATTTTTCTTCAACAAAATTAGGCCTAAAACTAAAGATTTAGGGTGATGAATCAACCTAATTAGTTCTGATCATTAGGCTTAGCATATTAGACTTAACTTCCAGGGTTTAGTTATTTATGTGAATTATTCTAAGCTAAAAATTTAGAATAATAAATTTGGCAAATAATTAGTAGAATATTCTATTGTGTAACGGACTAGTCAAAACCTCTAACATACATCCCTTATTAATATTTATAGACTTTAAGGCTATTCGAATTTCGATCCCTTTAGAGTTTCTTAAGCCTTTGTCATTCCAGTTTCCCAGGTTTTCCCATAAGCCTTGGTCATATAGTTGGATCGCAATCTTGGAAAGACTAGACTTTTATCACGAGAAAAGTTATCTTTCTATGGGAAGATTTACTCGCTCTAAGATTGTAGTAAGAATTTTGAATAGTCTAAGATGGTGGAGGGGGGAAGGTAAAGATGACTGAGTCTCAACAGTCACCACCAAAAGAAGTCAAGCTTTCGGAAGAAGAGAGGCCCATCCTTAACTCGAAAGCAACCAATGGTTAAAAATAGAAAAGCGGCAGGGAATGTTCTTCCTAACTCGCAAAAATCACATAAGAGGGGTAAGTTTGGAAGCCTACTTACTATGGACTCTTCCAAGACTTAAAAATAAGTCTTCTTTAACTTTTCTACAGCTAACCGCATTTTTCTTGGCTCCATAATGGTTGACTACATCTTTTGAGTGGCTAAATTCAGTTAGGAAAGGATTTGCGTAAAAAGATTTAAAACTAGAAAATACTCTTACATTAGGCTTAAGAAATAGGCTTAGCGGTTACTGTAAAGGACGAGTATCGTGAAATATTAATAATTAAAGATAAATAAAGAATAAATAAAGATAAGAACGGAGCTGGAAATGACTTTAAAATCAGAAGCTGTAAGAATAGAATGAAAAGTAAAAAGGGTTATTAAAATTATTTCCACGAGGCTTGCCCTTAAGAGTGTGTTATAAAAGCCGATTGAAAACAGACCGTTATAATGGAAACCACTATGAATCCCCCATTATGAAGACTTGGTGTTTTTTATTGTAATATTTTACACAGGTTCTCGGTCCATATTAAAATGGTATAACGTCGATTTTTGTTAAATTTTTTTATTTGTAAAGTTCTCTGTGAAATTTGTTGTTTTTTTTTAAATAATCCCAACAATTGTGTAAATATATTTTTCTTTTTTTTTCCTAATTTTTGAGTCTTTAAGTTCGATGGTCGTTTCACGATGAAATTTAGACGACACACGAAATAAATCGGATCACGTGACTGATGTAGAGAAGGCACATCACGGGAGCCGAAACAAACGTTTTAAAAAATAAAAAAGATGCGTGGAATAAGTTCCTTAGAATAGCAAAAAAAGAAAAAAAGAGAGAGAGAGAGAGAAGAGAAAAAAGAAAAGGGACTAAGTCAAAATTGAATATTTCGTCAAATTAGGGTTAGCAAACTAAATAAGAAAGACTTTATAACAGAAAAAGAGCTACTCTCTAAGATGTAGTCATGCGGTTTGGGGTATTTAACTTTCACTAGTGGTTTGCGCGCTAGATTAGTTGGGGTTGAAGTAGAAGTATTTGCAGATGGTTAAATCTTACACATTAATAGTTAAAGTGCCTTAAACTACGTTAAGTTGCGTTATTGGTTTGGTAACGGATAGCAATTAAAATATTGGATAATTTCTGAATAGACCCTTAAAAAAGCGGAGGGATGCAGTATCGTCTGCTTGATTTAGGGTTAAGATGGAACACTGATTGTGTATGTGGACAACAAAGACTTTAGATACGACTTCAAAGTTACCAGTACACCAAAGCGCATATTTTTTGAAGAAATATCTAAAGTCTTTGTTGTACACATACCATAAGGTGTTCCATCTTAAGACAACAAGTTGGTCAAAACCAAAGCAAACTATTTTACACCAGACTTTTGTAACAAGGGTCTATACAATGTTAATTTAAATATTTAAATATAATTCTTACCATGAGATAAATTTGTCCTCCTCTCTCCATTTTCCGAGTGAATGCGAAATGATTGGTTTATTACGCGCCTTCCTCGGCCTCCTCAGCGCCACCGGTCAAGACCTTGGCGAATTTCTTCAAGTCAATAAGACCGTTCTCATCCATGGGGGCTTCGTTGAAAGCTTCCTCAACCTGCGTTAACAATTATTCATTTTAAAATATGGCCCGCTTCTTCAGGTTCTGAAACTAAGGACGATTACTTACCTCAGCTTCTGAGAATTTGTCTCCCCAGGTGGTAAGTTGTTTCCTCAAGCTAAGAAAGAAAGAGTTGAAAAAAGGTTAGGGACTCGAACGAATTGAGCAAGTGTTAATTAAATACTTACGTATCATCCTTGCATTTGCCATTACCCTCATCGTAAAGGGCGAAAGCGTTAATGATAACATCCTCATCATCGGTACCTATTTAAGTGTTTACAATAATTAAACGGTGTTAATTGGAAATTGGAGTCTGTTGCGTTGATAACTTACCAGTAACTCTGTCACCGAAGATGCTAAGGAACATGGTGAAATTGATTGGACCAGGGGCTTCAGAAACCATGGACTCCAACTCGGCGTCCGTGCACAAACGACCCAAAGAATCAAAGGTGGCCCTCAAGTCGTTCTTGGAAATGAAACCATCCTTGTCTTGGTCGATAAGCTGGAACGCCTCCTTGAACTCCTGGATCTTGTTCTGGGAGAACATGGCGAAGACATTGGAGCCCGATCGTTGGGCCTTCTTCTTGGTGGAAGAAGAAGCGGCGGGCTTCTTGGCAGCGGGGGCAGCTTCGGCGGGCGCTGGAGCCTCGGCAGGGGCCTCCTCGGCCTTCTTGGTGCTGGCCTTCTTCTTCTTAACTTTCTTCTCTTCGTCTCCCTGCATCCAACAAGACGGAAAATATAAATATTACATTCCGCCCAATTTCGTCAAGCCTCATTAAACTTCAAAGTATTCCACGAACTGAACCGAACCGAAACGCTTGAAACCATTAGGTTTATTTTAAAACCCAAAAATTAATGATAGATGACACACTAAATTATCCTTCCATTAATATTAAAAAAAAAATTATATATTTACTGCAATTTTTTGATTTAATGAACTAAAAATAACCTAACGTGAAATTGAATTTTACAGCTTTCACTTGTAGGAGGAGCTAAGATTCCCGATATAATTTGCTATGTTCAATGGCAAAAGTAACCCACCAATATGGCTGCCAGAACAACCTCTCTATTTTCAATGATCGCCTGTAAGTGTTTCAACTGCTGCACACTAAAGCTCACGGAGAAGTTATTTCACAAGGGAGCTAGCTAACTACAAAACAGATCTACAACAGAGATAGTTATATCTTTGACGTATGAATAATTTGCTGACGAATCTCACTCCCTTAATTATCAAAATCTAAATTACGAAAGCCTCTCTCAAGAGATCTAGTTAATTTATCATTCAGACTCTTCCCTAACCATATATACAAAAACTATGAAAAGTAAAAAAAAAAAACATTTAGAGGTTAGTTTTTCTAAGCCTACGAGAGGCAAGAAAGATGGGAATAAAGCCAAAGAAACTAAAGAAAAAGATATTAAGAAACCCAGAGAGAGGAAGAAAAAGAAAAAAAATCAAATATTGGATGGACGTAAAGGCAAGGTGAAGTTTACCCAATTTGTCGCTTGGGGAATTTTAGACTCTTGGAAAGTGGCTACGGCTACTATAGTACAGTTTGCCTGAACTATTTTTATCCCTATGATGGGTTTACATCTCGTGTTAATTCGCCAAAGCTTTCTATCGTTTTGCAAACTGATATTGTAATAAACTATAGTCCCTGTCTAAGAGTTGGGCTTATATAAGTTTGTGCGGTTTGTTAAGGCGTAAAACGGTATTACGAAAAAGGGGATAAGAGAAAATTCACTGTTTCCACGTCAGAGAAGATTCGACTCTTCGGGAAAAGAGAGAGAGAAAAAAAATATAAAGTTGGCAGAGAAATGTGGATGAAATATGTCTCATCTCGAGATTTCCGCGTCTGTGAACTTGAAATCTTTATAATTTAATCGCGCCAAGATATTACAGGTATTTTTCGTATTGAATTATCACGAAATAGGCTTAAGTCTTCCATTATTAATTAAAACTAAGCCTATTTAGATTTAATGGATGAATTTTACAGTAAAGGAAAAATAAACTAACCTAATTTTCACGGGTACTTAAGCCTAAAATGCTTTTCTTAAATTCCATTAAAAACCTCAAACCTTAAAACTAAATTCTATGGCTATGCAACAAATACATTCTCCCCTCCACCCCCTATTGCCCCTTTCCAGGCCCTAACGCTTTAACCCTAACCGAACCTTCCACCTGGCAATCTGGCACCATAACTTCCTTTCATACACCAACAGCTTCTTTCTGGCGCGTTTAAAAATAGCAAATAAGAAAAGCCAATGAAGAAAAGTAGAGCAACGGCTGACGAAGCAAATTCTCTCTCAAAGTCTTTCTCTCTCTCTTCTCTTATAGAAAGCGTAGTATGTTTTCTTTTTTCTTCTGTACTATATATTTTAAGCCTTGGCGAATGGTTAGGCTTAAATAGCATAGGAGGTTGTTCTGAAGAGAAAGAGAGAGAGAGGATAAAAATTATACCGACTAAGGGGAAAAGCTACGAGATAAATTGTTTTTTGGATGAGGCTCAAAACAGGAGCTTGCCAGCTTTTGTGATCCATGGGCCAGCCAATAAATAAAATTAGAAACTTGGATGGAACTACAGTATTGGGAGAAGGTTAGGCCTAAAATGAATACCCTCCCCCCCTCCATTCTCCCTCTCTTTTCCATTCGAAAACAATGAAGTTGTAGAGTGAGAGAGAAAGAGACAGAGACAGAGAGAGAAAGAGAGAGAGAGGAAAGGGGAAGAATAGAAATTAAGAATAGAATCCAAGAAGTACTCCCATATGATTTTAAAAATAGCTCAACAAATCGTCTCGCCTCTTGAAGTGGATGAATTAGCTAGTCCTTATAAAGAAAATGTTAAAACACTCCTTTGCTTTTTCAAAGTCGGCAAGATTTAGACTTATATTCATTATTTTTTAACCCTATTTCTATTTGGTTTATAAGGAAATATATTTATCCTAAATATTTAAAATTTTTAATTTAGCTAATGCAATTACGAGAATTAAATCAAAAGGAGACTAAAAGAAAATTGCTCACTAACTTGTATAAAATATAATGAATATAACACGAATTATGAGAAATAAAACGTTCCGAGAGAAAATGTTAAAAATTTAAAGAATGGTTTTAAAATTCATCTCTGTGAGATTTGAAGATAAAATCTTTGAAATAATATCAAAATTTTGAAGATTGAAATAATATCAAAATTTTGAAGATTGGAACAATTCCAGAATAGTAATGGAAATCAACATAATTTGTTAGTAAATAACTTATTCCGCCTTCTCAAACATTAACTTATATTCCAATAAAGTTCCGAATTGATTCCTTATCAAATTAAATCGGTAAACTACAATCTACTTCCTCACTTCCTCTAAATAAAAAATAAACCCTAATGATTTTTGGTAACAAAACTTTTTTAAACATTCCACGGAAAGATCCTCAAGTATTAAAGGAGGTTCTAACTTCTAAGTGATGATTGACTGTCTAAATTGCCAAGAATTGTTCAAGGTACTTTAGAAAAAAGAAGAGCTTCGTTTCACGATTGCTTTTGGAGAGCATGAAGAGGGGATTTGTTAACACCGTGACACAAATTTTTAACGACGGAGCATGCAATGTCTTTGTTCCTACAAAATTTTGAGAAATTGTTTCCAAGTCCTCCCCCACACGTGAAACATTGAATCAGTGTGGTTGGTGGATCGTCTCCAAAGTTTTCAAACGAAAAACCAATAATAATAATAAACGAGAGATAGTTCGCTAAAGCGGTGTATCGATTCGAAAATTAAAAAATTGAAGGAGTAAAAGATTCGAAACAGTCACGTCTTTCACATTTTTCCAGACTTTTTCTCCCCCCCCCCCACCCAAGAACTCGCGTATCTTTCTTAAAAACTTTAAAAATCTAAAATAAGTTGAGGGGTGGGAGGTTGTAAAAATATCCTGAAGAGTTTATGGTTTACAGATCGTAACCGTTTACAGTCGAGTCTCGAGCAATAAAATTAACTTTTCCGACGGGGATACTAAATTCTTCTAACACTTCAGTTTGTTTTGAAAGAACATAAACGAAATGATATAGAAATGTCCGGGGTTCAGAAGTTGAAATTTCTTTCAAAGTTTTAAGAAGTTGACTAAAGTTATAATTAAAAGACTTGGGACTTACCATGTCTGTTGTGTTAAGAAAACTTTAGCTGCCCTAAACCGATGCTTCCCCAATGAGTCCTACGGCCCAAAAGTCCTTTTACTAGTGGGTCCACCTCTTGAAGTAATCAAGTCGGAGAGGGGCCACGTGCTATTTCCTCCCCCCTTTTTTTCGGGGTAACAGTAACCCCCCTTCTCCCCCTGCCATTTGCAAAAGCACTTGTTCTCCAAGATTTAGGTGACGTCACGACACTAATCCCCCCTACCAATGATTAAGCCTGGGAATCTCGGCTCAACCAATAAGAGAATCAGCTCAGGGGATTTTTTTTATTCCCAATTGAATTTTTTTTTCTGGCTACAAGCGTTTCCGTGATGTGATGTGTCCTTAAGGTGAGTGAGGCCTAAGGTTTGTAAAAATTAACACAGAGTGGGGTTAAGAAATCCTTTAGCAAGGCTTCCATGAGAGGCGAAACGGGGTTGAACCGAGAGAAGAGGCTGGCATGCCGAAAGGAGGAAATCCCCATCTTTCTCTCATCTCTCTCTGCCTCTGAGAATCCCGGTGTCAATCTGTCGCGTTCGCATTGACATCGTTTTTGGCAGAGAAAAACATTTTTTTTTATTTCTTTCTGGGACAGGGATATTACAAATATTTTTGTTGGAAAAAACCTTGAACAAATTATAATTAATGATTATTCATATTTCACGGATGTTTTAAAGGTACTATATTTCAAAAAATTAAGATTAATAGATCCTGTGCATGCACTAAAGGGGCTATAGTTAGAGAAATTTCCACAACCTCGTTTCTTAACTTTAACCGCGCTTCACAAGGTTGCCAGTCATTTGCGAGCATCTCCTGCAGGTTTGGAACCGAATCGAATCCAGTTGTATAGATAGTGGTTAACTTGCACTCAGAAAATGGCCGAGGACACTAGTCTGGACACTACCTTTATGAAATTCTTTGTTAACTGTCTTGAATAGTGTTCCATTTTTTAAAGAATTTAAGCATTTATTTTATAAAAGAAGTTATAAATTAGGCTTAGCATTTCCTTAAATCCGCCCTTAAAACCAATGCATATCAAGAAGAATTAATTGATAATTTTTCCGTTAAAAATGGTTTTTCCACAAGGAAAGACTACTTAAAGTAAATTATTAGTATCTTCTACTAACCATACCACAAACGTACTATTATAAATCGTAGCTATATTAATTAGAGCTCAAAATAAGCCTATAATGGATTAATAACCTCTACACTCATGACCTACAGGAAATCAAAGCCAGAAACACGAAATTATGAATGAACGTAATGGGAACGGGGCTCATCTTAAGTCAAATATTATATTAAAGTAACACAAATCAACTATTATAAGTCTTAGCTATATTAAATAGTGCCCAAAATAAGGCTATAAAGGGTTAATAACCTCTACTCATGACCTACAGGAAATCTAAGCCACAAACACGAAATTATGAATGAACGTAATGGGAACGGAGCTCAGCTTCGTGGAGTATACAGATATAGAGAATATCATGGATGGTTCTTTCCATCTAACTCTTCTAGAAAAGGGCGAACCATCGGCTGCTCTATTGTCGGCATTTCTGACCCATTAACCCGTAAATGAAAGAAGAAAAGCATAGAAAAAGGCTATTTTCTCTGGAATATTAAGTATTTTTTCTTTTTCTTTTACAGAAACACAATGCTACGACGCTACAATGATACGCGATATTCTCCCCTTATGGGCAATAAATAAGGATTCATGTTTAGGTTTTAAGTGTCATTAGTTCCGTCGAATTACGCGCGAAAACAGTTCGTGTTCCTTTAAATAATTTACGCGCCAAATTCTTAAATTCATCCCTAAAAACACGTGCAGTACGATGGGCCGTAAACAAATATTATAGGTTTTTTGCCGCCATTTCAAACCAAAAAAAAAGAAATAAAAAAAATATTTATGGAACAGAATGATGAGCGGCCAAAAATGTTGTTTTTGGCGCGAATTCTTTTATGAAAATCCGCCAATTTATCTATAGGTGTTTTTTTTTTATTCATAGTTTTTAACCTTCGTTAGTGTGACAACATTTAGTATTTTAACATGGAGTGTGCTTAATTTTAAGCCCCTAATTAGTCTTATCCCTTCTTAGACTTAGTTCTGTTAATAACGATCCAAGGCCAATTAAATAGTGACACGTATATCACTCTCATTGGTTGGTTTGTTAAGTCGTTGTTCAGTGTAAAAAGTATTTAGTTTAACGGGCTGGTAAAGGTAGTGCAGAACGGAGGAGATAGGGCCAAGTGTTTCAACATGAGAGGTATACCTCGTCTTTTATCTATTTATAAAAGAGAATAAAGGACCTAAAGGAGGCCCTGACTATATACTATATGGTTGACTCGATCGTTCCTTTCCGAGTGTTCTTTAAAACAATGTTCATGCGACTCTCGTCTCTCGTTCTAGTGCCAACTATTTTTGGGATACTTTAGGAATGCTTCCACTCTGAAAGAATGTCACCGCATCCTTTACTTTCATCCTTGTATTGAAAACACTCCTACTTTGATAATTCTACATCCAACCAAGGCTTAAACGCTTCCTCTTTGCTAAGCCTACTTTGCCATATTAGGCTTAGGTCTGATGTTGAACTTGAAATGTATATTATTTTCACTTAAATAATTCTATGCAAGTATTACTTCCGCTATACTTTCATCATGAATTCGTTCTAAATCTTAAACACACGTATAAGGTCCTAAATATATAATATACTATTACTAAGCCTAATTTCGTTAGGCCTAACGGAATTTGAATAAACCACAGACGCTTGCAAAAAACTTTGAGTTTCTTTTTTTCAGTGGTTTAACTTGTGTTACGAATGCAAGCTCCCCTATGCAATGAAACGTGAACTAATTATTGATTGCTAATTACTTCAAATTAATTCTAGATCAACTATACGAATTAATTTGAAATTATTTAGTTAATGTAAAGCAATTTTCGAATTGATTAAAACAAACTCTTATTGATTTAAAACCTAGATGGGAGAATAATACGTTTCCGCCAAATAAAGCCACGCGTTCCCTCTTGGGTCTGATAAAAAGGCGCGAAATTCAAGAGACGGCAAACACGTGAGAGACTGCAGTTCACTGGCTCAGTGCCATAGAGGAAAAGTTTCCCGCGTAAATGGTTCCTTATTGGCTAAGGCTGAACGGACATGGTTTCATCATGTTAGACTTAAGGATCACAAACTCGTAATATTCTCACAGGGTCAATATTGGTATTAACCTTTACTACCTTCCCATAGGAACCTAACTGCATTTCGTGTAAGGTTATCTAGAACCAATGATAAGATATATGTTTTTCAAGTGTTCAAAGAGTGACTACCTAAATGCCGACAAACAAGATAGCTTCCTTGGATAATTTTAATCAAATATTACCCGAGACAAATATAGGTGTAATACTTAAATATAGGAGCCTTTGACAAGCCTGACAAGTGAAGTTAGTTATCTACAAATATAAGAAATATACAAAACCTAAAAAACTATTGATTTGATCACCGGTAGCTTCTTTATGATAACGATTTAGATTTTTTTATAAAATGATTAAGGATAAATGTCGGCACTCTTTGAAATTCGTGCTTACTACGAATGTTTAAAGTATAAGATTATCTAGAAGTATTTTGACGCGATTAACAAATCAGTTAAACCCTGATTTTTCGACGATTCTGAACGAGAGGTTGGTTATTCCTGAATTCCAATAGTAAAATCTCACAACTATACATAGAACTGCCGGCAAAGAGAAACTGAACTGATCTCATATTTTGAAGCCATTTTAGCATAAGTAACATAATAAGTTGTATGCCAAGATTTTGAAATCTTATTCTATTTCCATACTAGGCAAAATTTATTTTTTTTTTTATTTCGAAATAATTAGGGAAAATCCAGTTAAATTTTTAAATGAGGCAAAAATTAGTCTGCACTTTGACAAATGTTCTACCCCCTTGCGTAAGCGTCTTTCAGATTTATCTGGAGTGGAAAATTTGCATTCGAATACCCACACGTCATAAGGATCAACCAATATTTACGAACAAACAAGGGGATGGGGGGGGGGGTTAGAAAATGGAAGAATGACAACATTTTGATGAGCTTATCAGGGAAATCGAGGGGATTGATCGAGTAGGAGGGGGGGGGGAACTAGTTAGCTACTGAAATATTTAGAGTACTTTGGGAGGTCATTTCACGCAAGTTAAAGCAAAAAAATAAATTCCTAACGTTTGGGGCTAAGATGTCTTAATAAGATCACTAATTAAATCTAATTTAATCGCTATAAGATTCATTAAATTATGTCTACTTTCATTAAAACTTGATTAGAATGATTAAATATTGTTTATCAAAGCTTTTAGTTAAGATTAAAAAATTTAGAACAGCTAAATGACGATTAGCAAATCATAAATTCATGTTTAGAGTGATAAAATATGGTTTTAAAATTATAAAATTGTAAATGATACTAATTGAATTTCTCATAAACTAAGCTATTTTCTAAAATTTAAAATAAATAATATAAAATAACTTCTAAATTCACCACTTACCTAACGCGTTCAAAGTGAGCTCGTCCATTCCTTGCCTTCCTTTTTTCCCACGGTCAAGTGGATCGCCATATTTTCCCACGATATACGACATCAAGCATTGTAGAATGTAGACACACTTGTAGTATTTTCAAATCGTGGCTCGTGCCAGAGCAGCCAGACTGTTAATCTCCATTCCACGTTTCTTTTTTAACACATCACCCGCAAATTAAAGGGAAGCGAACGGATCAATTTCAAGGTATAGTAATTAAATCAAATTAGGGTTAACTTTCATTACAACTAGGCTTAGCTACATACACTAATTATCACATTTAATCAAAGACTGGGAATGAAGAGATAGCAATATTACAAGCAAGGGGGAACGGCTGTCGCGTTAAAAAATTGAGATTGTATCGAACTGAATCAGAGAGACAGGAATAAATTTAAATCCCCGTGAATATTGAACTGAGACTGCAGAGGTAGAAAAACCTCGACTCGAGGCGTATAGGGAACCTAGAACTACGTCATATCCTCCCCTACGCGTGGCGGTGGGTAATACAGACTCTTCGTTTGGGGAGACAGGTCTACGCTTCCTTCCCCCTGTTGCTAGCTCAAAGCTATTTCTACCACCTTCTCGGGCTGAGTTTTCTAACCTCGCTAAGCACTGATACGGGTTTAATATTATTGGGTGTATTAAATAAACACTGTGGAGGAACGAGAGTGTAGTTAAGCGAGGGGGAGTACGGTATTAGAGATAAAACAACGTCGCAAAGCTGTGGCGCAAAAAACTAAAGATAAGTGTCGAGTGTGTGGAGGACTTTTGGACTCGCTGAAAAGAAGTTTACGCGAGTTATAATCGAGCGGGGGCTTCTTTTTTAGCATTTACTTAATAGTCTAATAGGCAATCTAGCCTGTTAAGTTTTTTATTAGACCTAACTGTACCCCAGAACAGATTACGAAGTTGTTCAATACGCGAAATCCGAGCGACGAAAGAACCATAAAACTGTCGAGGTAAGTGTTATAAAAAAGATTGGGATCACCCGGGCAGTCATAAATAGTCCTAGTTAAAAAAAATAAGAGGGAACAAAACAAAAACAAAAGGAATCGTTTAGAACGTCTTTTGATTCCTCTTTAATTTTTTACGATAATTTAAACTTTTGATTTATGGCTCGTGCCATGCGCAGTAAAGTTTGATGTAGTTTAATGTGGAGTATTCATATGAGATCAGGAAGTTATAGATTTAAAAGATCGTGGCATGGTATAACGGTATATAGCTTTTGATATTTTCAAACGTATACATAAGCAAAGATTGATGGGGACGTTTTTCCGCTTTATTTCCCGCGCTTATTTTTTGATTGACGGATTGTATAATTTAAACAAATTCGTTTCATTCATATTAAACGTTACTTTATTTATATATAGCTGTAGTCTTTGCTCGAGTTAGTTTGCTCACAAATACAGTTTTTCAATTTGAAATGTGTAGCAATTGCACTTTGTATGGACGTTTCGCAAGAACTTAAACGTGTTAAGCCTGAACTGAAATTAAACACAGGCTATAATGTTTTTTCGCGCTAAAATTTAACGACATTAATGAACATGTTTTAGGTTCAATTACTTAAATTCCTTAATGTATCGGTTTGGTTTCTTAATTGTTCTATAAGAAATTAAGTGTTGGTACTCCACTTTGTCCGCCAAGTAGCCTAACCTCCTGGTGTAAATGGTATCAATCCTCCTTGTCTGAAAACTATGTATTAATGGTTTTTTTTTAAATATATATTCTTTTGTTTCAAAACGCAAGTTACATAAAACTTAAAAGTTTGAATTACGTTTAGGACTAAAATTTCATTTTTAATGGTTAAAATTATAATCCTTTTAACAATTTTTTAAAAAAATTTTGTAGCTTATAACTTATCACTATTGTTTTTTTAAGTTTTTCAACGTAATCTTTGATATAATCGCGTCTCAAATTTCACTTAGCAACGTAGGGGCAAAAAATGTCTTTATAGATTAGCGTTTAAGCTATATAGAAAATTAATGTTACCAAGATTTCATTGACGTTACTAAGAACATGGGGACATAGCTTTAAGCACCATTCTCTAGTATACCTCTTAACGAAAGTTAGTCTGCTAATTTTAATACTACCAGTGACTGACAAGTCTGGAATTCCTTGAAACTTTGTCACCTGGACACTTATACCCCACACTCCGATATGCATTTTAGACTTTAAGAGGTGTACACATAGTTTTCAGACAAGGAGGATTGATACCATTTACACCAGGAAGCCAGGCTACTTGGCTTACAAAGTGTAATACTAAGTAGCCTGACCTCCTGGTGCAAATTGTATCAATTCTCCTAATCTGAAAACTGTGTATTGGAATTGAGTTAAAACTGCGATACGTCATGCGCAGACAGATATAAGAGATTCCAATCTGGATAGCGTAACCAAAAATGGCCTCATTCGTAAACAAAATCGTTGATAGAAAAATCCATTAAACCAAACAGATTTATATAATCCAAAAAAATGGACAGCAGTCTTAATCGAATTAAAACATACTCAATTTTAGTAAATACACCAAAAATAAATGTGTAAATTGTAACGCGAAATAAACGGTATACAATTTGGCTCTTCACTTATATAAATTAAATGAAATTAAACACCCATTCCTTATCACTTCCGCTTTTACCATATATTTCCGATTTAATAACGCTTCCGCTATTAGGATCAACGCCTTGCTAATCATACATGTTCCGGAATGTAAAGGATTTTTTGTACTATAGTTAAATTTAATCAGATATCCTTAATATTCGTTTACTTTCGTTATGATTTACAAATTAATAGGGGGCATTGTTAAACAATGGTAAAGAGAGTATAAATGGTAAGGAATGGACACACTTTATGCTCCTATATGAAGAAACTGTCCTTCGACTTCCGGTAGATTCAGATTGGTAATTTAAACGGGGACCAGTGCGTTTCCCGAGCTCATTATTATTGGTCTACATTTTAGTCTTAACTAGGTCGGGTTTTGGTTAGAACGAAATCGCAATTACTATTACTTAGCCCAACTTGAACATTCTAAAACCTCGGTTCAGTTAGAAAATCCAGGAATACATACAACAAATGGGAATGATTGTGCCCCACATATCCCCTGTGCGGGTTTTATGGGCCGGGCTTGAGAAGGTACTATCCGTCACGCCTCATAATTCTGACGTATTTCTAACTCTTGATTTAATTGGTTGGTAGCAACGCGCGGTCAGACGCTCGTACAAGGTGCAACGCGAAGTGAGATAGATTATTCTTGAGGTAAAATTCGTGGTACATAATCAAGAGAAAAGTTAAACACAATCATTCCTATTATAATGTATTTATCTCTGGAAAAACCACTACAACCTAATTTGCGTGGCCCTCCTCAACTAGCCAAGCCACCCTGCATAAGAAACTATATAAAACGGGTGAAATCAGACACTTGACTATACGTCGAAGAACGTATACGTCGCGAGTAACGGCAGAACATAGCACAAACTATGGTAACTCAAGACGCGAAATTTAATCTCAATGTTTTTTGTTGTTTTTTTTTTTCCTTACTCCACGTAAATTCAAAGCCCCAAGCCACGCTATCGGTTACCTATATCAGACGAGAGGCACTCTATTCCTAGTCCAGGTAAAAGTAACGAAGGTATAGATAGAACCACAGAGGTAACGATTCGCCACCTGGCCGCGAAGATTTTCACAAATAAGAAACGAAACCCGATATCTATTTCGCGACGCCTGACCCTGTATCCTTAGATAAGACTTGTCAAAATCGGTTAAGATAACCTGGGCCAAGGTATAGACACACCAGACAGCCCACGTTCATTCCAGAGATACACTCTCTTGAATGGGAGGCAATGACCAGAGTTAGCTGGACTTGGTTCTAAATGTGGTTGGCCTCTGTCTTCTAGACTGTGTCTCTGGGTTGACGCTAAGAGGCTCTATTAAGGGGGTAGGCTTATTGAAATGCCACGCGTGACGTGATCATTGTTGCACAGGGTATCCTTAACCATTGCCTCCTTCATTTATCAAGGCCAGTGCATGGTATTTGTTTTTGATAAATTTGAGGCACCCGCTCCCACAGCGCGTTGCCTTAAACCTCAGATTAATAACTCCCTGGATATGAAAGGAAATAGGGAGGCATACTTGAATAGGGCATCGGCATCTCTAGCGCCCCTATAGTCAAAACTTTGAAAAAAGTTACCCCAAACAGACTCAGTAAGCGCGTGACCGCGTTTGCTACTCCATGCTTTTTTAAGCCTCGGCTACTTTTTATCCGCGGTTCCCGTTTCTTTTTCTCTTCTCATCCCGGTCCGGAGGTTTGGTCACTAAATTAGGTAGTTTTTTGGTTTTTTATTTATGTAAAAATTAGATTAAACTATAAATTTGATAAATCAAATGACAGAAAAGCAATAATGGTCTTCGAAGACACAAAAAAAACCGTTTACGTTTACTAGGGCTTGCCGGTACAACCGTACAATTAAAACTGCGTAGTCTGCATGGGGTGACAAAGTTCTAGGTTTTGCCGTCTGAGGGCGCCACATGGCGATACTATTTGAAAACGCCCGGTTTTGCTTGCCTTTCATATCCAGGGGTTATTAATCTGAGCTTAAACAAACCTAGCTCCCTAGTCACTTGTCTGTCCATGTTTAGGTGATCATGCACGGGTCTTGATAGATAAAGGAGACACTGCGATGACAATCATAACCGGGGAACGCGTCCAACTACAAAGATACATATACCCAACATAGGAACTCCCTGCTCGAAAAGGAACTCCCGTGAAAGACGTCATCCCTTATGACTATGCTCAATTAGCTAACTTGCACGAGAATATAACTTTCAAGCAGATAGTCAATTTAACAGAACTCAACGCCATACTTGGAGATAACTTTTGTAATAACTCTTGTAAACGGCGTCGAGTATCTCGGATATTTTGGGAATAGAAAAGAAATTTATGAAGGGATTAAAAACCACCAAAATGTTTTTGCGCCCTGGCTCGTTTGGCGAGCTGGAATTTACCCATAGCTCGCTCGCTCGCGCCGAGAACGCGTGGATTAAGTAGTTCGCGTAGAATAAGGAGAGCTGGGAGGATACAGATAATTTAGGGAAGACTAACTAGCTGTCATCACCTAGGCCACACTACAGAAGCGAAAAGATTATTTTTTCTCGCCTTGGAAAAACCCATCCTCTCGTTAATTCTTAAGTCCTGGTGGTGGTGGCTTGAAAAGTCGAAAGTGTTGTTAAAGAAAAAAAAGAAGCGTAGAACGCGAGCAATCCGAATGTGATGAGTTGCGAGGAACAGACGCGGATCTTAAAAGCCCTACTTGTCGCCTGCTGCTCGAGAAGAGCGAAAACACGAGTTTTTCGACGTTTTCTTACCAAAAAAGAATTATACCGCCAAAGCGACACGCCACTTTGGTTTACTTTAAATCAATGCTTCTTATTTTTAAACAAAAATAGTGAAACTGCTAGTAACGTAACATGAACGAATGATAGTGTAGAGGGGAGTCTTGAAAGTGCTTTCTTTACCAACGACCTACATTAACCATCCATAAGTTTATAAGATATGTTCCATAAGTACCTATACTTCGTAATGCTAGAGACTTACTAAGAGCTAGTTCGAGAACGACAAGCCACGGTTAATTTCGCAGTCCATCTTCCTATTTAGTCTGTAGTAAGCCTTTGACAGCGCCTGACCAGGCGTCGCTTTACCTCGAATCTATGACCTACCTCGTTCACTTCATGACAAGCTCCAATTTGTAACCAGTTACAAACTTATGGAACATATCTTATGATTAACTTATTAGGAGCCACTGCAGTATAATTAACATACGTGCGGAAGAAAACAGTACATACAACCTCCTTTCGGTTTCTCCGGATATATAAAAAGAAAAATATGTTTAAATCTTTATTTTTCACGTCATCCTCACCCCTCGAGGATGCCATTTCATTTATATATATATCTTTCCTAAGAATTACAATAAGGGTTCGTGTTGGATCATTTCAAACAGTTGTGGCAGTGGTTCAAGGCACTTTTCAAAACAACCCCCGAAACTCCAAACGCGAAAAGAAATTCCATGCAAAAGAACGTACCAAGTTTTCAGCTGATTTGGTCGCATGCATGCAGACTTCTGCAGAGAGAAATGTTCTCAGGGTTTTTTGGATACGAGTGTACGCATGCACTGTCGATGTGAAAATGTATCTATCTTTTTTTTCCACAATGAATAATATCAATAATAATTAGAATAAAGAGTTAGGCTTAGCGTGACAAAAAGAAAGAAAGAAGAAAAAAGATGTTAATATGAAAAGGAAAAGGGTTTCTAGAGAAGTATTAAATATCCTTTCTCTCACTCGATCTCTCGCCGCTCAAAGTTCAACGGGAACCCAGGTTGGGTTTCAGTTTTGTATTTTTCTTTCCAACCCCAACCATCAGCTTTTAGTAGATGTTCTTTAGCTTCCTCTTCTGTTTAGGGAGAGATAAGTCGATCCTCCTAGACACCCACTTCATTCTACTACAAGTACAAAACAACAGTGTTTTATTCTCCGTTTAGGCGATAATGTAGCCACAGACTATTTTGGCGCGATTATATTGCGGAACTAACCGAGAGATATGGTCCGAATCCTAAATAGAACTATTTTGTTCCGTCTCGTAGGTTAGAGGATTTACTTAACTCTGCAACATGATGGCAATGTACTACCGGTTGATGTTGGTTGTAGCTCTTCTTGCGTTCGTCTACGCAGCAAGTAAGTAATTGTAGCGTTTAGTTTATTATTGTTTAAAGATAGAACTAATTTTTAAAACTGTTTTCAGAACCTCCATTTTCAAGGTCAAAGTCGACACCGGTTACTGTAACAGTCGGTCAAAACGCGACGTTAATTTGTCCAGTCACAGATAACGTCGAATTTGTCGACTGGTTCAAAGAAGATCAGAAACTGGAAGTGTACGATCATAGACTCAAGTTTAAGAACAACGGAGTCCTAAAGATTATAAAGGTTACGAAAGAGGACGAAGGTCATTATCGATGTCACGCCATTAACGGCTTCGGAGAGGCTACCGGCGATGTTAAGGTGCACGTCGTCGACCTACATCCAACCTTTGACGATAATGGATACGAATTTAATAACAATAACTTCCCTCCTGACACTAAAACCGTCGAAGAAAAAGGTAAGTTAATCGAGTTTATAATACCATGCCATTTCTCGCTTCTTTCAACTCTTTATATTTTATTGGTCAAAAGAAAAACCAAGATTCAAGGAATCTCAATTGAAAGACGCGGCGCGTATTGTCCATCGACCGACGGAAAGTAGCGTAGTGTTTCGTTGTCACCCTCAAGGCAACCCACCGCCCATTGTCCAATGGTACAAAGATGGAAACAGATTAACAGAAATCAACCGATACCCACGAATAAAGATTTTCCGATGGAAAATCGAAATTAATTACTTGAATCTCTCTGATTCGGGTAATTACGTATGCGAGGCTCAAAACCTTCACGGTTTCGCCTACATGAACTATACCTTGCGTGTTGCGAGTACGTTAGTGCAGATGAAACGGAAAATCAATCAGTATATTCATCATACGTTTTCACTCGTAGGACCTGTCATAAGTCAATCAGAATTCATGGGTCAAGATCCGGTCAATACCACAGTTATTGAAGGCGGAGGAGCCAATTTTCAATGTCGTGTACGAAGTTCGGTGAAACCTCATATTAGCGTAAGTGATTGTGTCTTAAATTGGCACCGACTCTAATTTTCAGACAAGGAGGAATGACAACAGGAGGCCAGGCTTCATGGTACTACACTTTGTCTACCAAGTAGCCTGGCCTTCCAGTCTGAAAACTATGTACACATGGTTTTAAGTGATGTTTTACTCAACAGTGGTTAAAGTTGGTACCGGAAGACGAACTAAGAGTAACTAATAACAAGCATTTCATACCATTTGATGGAAAATACTACCAAGTACTTAATTCAACCGATGTTCTGGATCACCCAGATGGTTCCTTCTTAAATAAACTTCACATCGAACGGGCTTCACTTCGAGATACGGGGAAATACGTTTGCTTGGCCGCTAATACCAAAGGGTACATTTACAGGGTGGCCCACCTGCAAATTATACCAAGTAAGTCGAGATCGTAATTCAATTTCTAATACAAAAATAACAATAATAATAATCATAATAAACGTATACCGCCTTTTCTACGTTAAGCCTATAACTCAAAATTGATTTTATCGTTTATTTCCGTTTCCAGAATCAATATCGGAAGCTCCAAACGGAATATCGGGAAACCCAGTGACTGTAATCGTCGTCGTAAGCCTAACTGCCTTAATGATGTTAACGTGCACGATTGGGGCTTTAAGATACGCCCGTTGCCCTCGAGTTATGGACCCAAATCCCAGTATAACTTCCCAACAATTGGGCACCTCACGAAAGAGACTCCTTATTCAGAACGTCGGTATCAAAGAGGTAGTGGTAGACGGGATGCAAACCCAATCTTCCACACGCGTTAAAGTCCATCATCATCCTAAAACGCACCATCATCACTATCATCAGCATTCTCATCATTTGGGATCGTTCAAGTATTGAACCGCGCTCATCGTGTTTCGTATCCTTCATCTTTTCATCAGAAGTTCGTGATTTGAAGTGAAGTCCCATTTACGCGTTTCATCTTCTTTCTCGCATCCTCGCCGTACTTTTCTTATACCTACATTTGAAGAAAATAAGTCATGAACAATTAGAAAGAATTTAAATTTCTTTTTCCTTCGAAGTTCAACAAACATTTGCGTAAACTCGTAATTTACGATTTCATGACATGAGATTATTTATTATTATTGTATGTTTGTTTTTGTTAACGCTGTTTTGTTGTCGCTGGTCGGCACCACGTGACGCGCGTCGTGCTAAAAGTTTATGAAACAATCGTGATCTCCAAAATATAACGCCAATGTGTTCAAAGATGTATAAGGTACAATTAAGAATTTTTTTTTTTAAAAAAAATGGGGTAATTTAGAAATTTTTACATTTTCAAATATTTCAATTGAATTTCTCCCAAAAAAATTTAATAATAATTCTACCGAGTTCTTAATATTTCACGGTTTTATTTTTTAATTTTTCTTTGGAGAATTCAATTCTTGAAAGTGTATCACGAAATGTTCCTATTAAACCCCATTTTAAAACTGGTCATGTAAAATGAGAATAGAAAAAAAAAGAACCCGAAATAATTCGGCTTAAATCATGATCAAAAAGTTCAAAGCTTCATATTTTTTTATAAACTTGCGTGTTAATACCGTTCAATTAAAGTCAGATATGAACGGTTTTGTATATAAATATGTTTAAAAAATATACATATTATGTAAATAATCATAAAAAAAATATTATTGTATAATTTTTCATCATTCAAAAAACGTTTTTTATTAAAATTATCGGGAAAAGAAATATTTCGATAACAAAATAATTTACTTTCTCAATTCATTTTTTTATTTGGTAGAAAATAGTTTGGGGTTTGTTTTATGTATAATTTCATATCGATAATACCTTAAAAATACATTAATTACACGTGTGGAATTTGCAATTAATTCGTGCGCTAATTGGGGGATTTGGGGAGGGGGGAATAATTTAATAAATAATTATAATTCGATCCTATATCTACATGGGATTCATAGGATCACGTATATCACACCCAAAAATATAAGATAACACCAGGACTATCTCACTCCCATTTACCAAAATTAAAAAAATAATAATTTCCGTAATTCAGATCAAGTAATTATAAAGTGTTTCTTCAAATGAAATTAACATTTCATTTAGTCTTAATTAATTATCACTTCATTGCAAGGATTCCGTAAATTTCATCCACTTCTTTTGGTTTATAGTTTATGGACGATTCACGATTTAGTATTTGTACAATTATGTAGTTGAAATGTTTTCAAAATTCAACTGCTTTTGAATTTAGTTTAGAGTAGACAAACTAAATTTTCATGGATTAATATGCGGCCATTTTTAATTAGGCTTTCGTTTAATAGAAACACCTGTGTTTTGAAACGACTCCAAAACGAAACGCTCGCAATTTTCAGCAGAAACTTTCACCGCTAAATTCAACCTGCGTAGACGACTTTTTGTCACAAATATCTTTACTACCAACAACTGGCATCTCCATTTGACAACTGGCGTCTTTAACATCGTTATTCTTTTCCAATTGGGCCTTGGTTTCCAACAATTCATGGTGGTTGTCAGAGAAGCAGTCTTTCCTGGACGGTGCCATGCGCCCGCACAAACCAATCCGTGGTGAAAATGGGCTGAAGACGCAAGAAAAGGTCAAAACTAAGTGACTTCCAATATCGATGTAGGACGCTCCGGTAGCCCCTTCGGTCGGAGAACCAGCTTGTAAATACAAGGCGTGTAAAACAGCCAAGGGCCTAAGAGCTAGCAACCAAATTAGGTTGTAATACAAGGCCATGTCAACTAAAGTGTCTCGGGTACAACTTCGAGAGCAATTGTGACGGCTCGTTTCCTGGTTCAATGTTTTAGCGTAAGGATATCCTGAAAACGGAAACAGAATAGACCATTCCATTAAGTACTTGCGTAGAAACCAGCACACAAACGGGAGGCTGCCCTCTTCGGTTACTTGACCCTCGCGCCAACCAAGAGACAACGCAAAACGGAGCCCCGAGACCACTACACGCGGACATGAGGCTAGCCAACTCGCGCTGCCTCTAGCGGTGCTTCTTGACGCGAGGGAAATAACCCAAGGTGACCTCCCCGGCCCTGTGGTGTTTATTTATCTTCTGAAGTTATGGTAATGGTCTATCAGATTAAAACTAACGAGTTGGTTTGGAGCCAGCCTAAGTCAAATCCTTAAGCCTAATTCTATTCAGGCGCAAAAACACGTAAACTTATTACTAAATGTAATCGTAAACAATTTCCCTATGAAATTCAACCTTGTTTTCCAGTCTACCTATAAATCTAAACATGTCATAAAAACTAGAAAGTTTATTTTTAATTCCGAATAGAAAAATTTCTATTTGAAACATATCAGTCCACGTGACGCTGTTTTAGAGGAGACCGTGTCTGGTTTGAGATAGTCCCATTGAACCAGTTACCAGCAAACCCGATAACAAACACGTATACATTATAGGTAAACAAAAAAAGAAACCATCCCGTCGTCACGACATCAACATTAACAAAACGGAACCGATCTGGTTTCCCAAAACATATCAAGGAAACAAAAAAAAAAACAAAAAACAAAAATGCAAAACTAAAATTCTGGTTTCCCAAATCAATCTGGATGGAAAATATATACTTGTCGTACATTTGACCCCCTATCTAAAGCTTCTAACACGCGTGTAACCGACATTCTATGCCTGCCTTCAAATATAATTAGTATCTTCAACGACGCGTTCGCACTACACTACGTCCTATAAGAAATTGACCGAAAAAAGTGCCCTAGACGTTTCGCGCCTTAAACGTCTCAAATATTTGTACGTGTTAAGCCTAATTTTTATATGAAAAGTTTTTGTTCTCGCAACTTAGAAGGTCTTATGTCGAAATCGCAGTCGACATTTCGGTACACGTTTTTAAAGTGTATTATCTATGTAAATAATAAAGAAAGGACTTGAATTTTATATCTATTTTAATGTTTAAACGTTGACAACAAACAGTCATTCGGTTCAAAGTTTGAAAAGCTACGATATCGTGGGAACTATTTGACTTTTTGCCTATAAAACTACGTAGTTGAATTTAAAATATCTTAAGTTCTAGACATTGCAAGGAATTTTTTCAAGGAGCTAAACATAAAAAAACCATACAGATAATTATTTTATACTGATTCTGGGCAATAGATAAACTATAGTATCCATACTTAGCTGCTACAAAATTAAACGCTAGTGCGAACACGGAACGAAATATCCTCCAAAATAGCAGGAAGTAGAAAACCCCATGCCTAAATAAAATGAAACGGTAAAACCAGTTTCCTAAAATACACCACCCCAAGTCCTCCTCCTACCATCACGGCACCACCACCACTATTACTTCAAACAGCTTCGAAAGACCCTGACCCGGGAACCAAAACAGAGCGAACTTTTTTTATATCCCCCCTGTTTTATCAAAAAAAAAACTTAATTCTAAACGCCGAACACACTTCGTAGCTCCAAGGATGATGTAAGGGGGGCAACCTAACCATCTCTAGTCCTCCACACTGAATCTTCCCCCTTAAAGATCTTCATCCATAGCCATAAGCTAAGCCTAAAAAGGTTTTAAAAACCTTTTGCCCCATCGTATTTCCTGATCCACGGAGCCAGCCAGCGGACACTGGCTGTTCGACGCATTATAAACGATAGATATAACGGGACTCTAAGGGGGTACACTAAAGCTATACTACAGACACATCGTGTTCTCCTTACATAAGATTAGTAGAGAATTATGAAAAAAAAAAAATCGGGTGAGCGCTGAACCGAATGGTTCGATGACCGGAGATCATTTTTTTCTCTCTTCTCTCTTTCTTTATGGCATTGAAGAAAGAATATAGGCCTTAGGTATTTCATACTTTTCAACCCTTTTTAATTTTTTGTGAATAATTTAGTCAAGTTTAAATTCCGTGAAACAAGCGGTTTTACCACTCTGATTCTTTAATATCCGTATAAAATAGACGTAGAGCAAAATCCGGAAGGGCAAAGAAGTCAATCACTTACCGGACATATCGGTGAAAAGGACAACTTCCGGTTGACCGCCGTTCTTGGAAGGGGGCAATAAGCTCTTGCGTGATATGTAAGTCGCCTTCTTTCTTGAACCAATCAAAAGTCTTCCCCCGCAGAAGAGTACCAAGGCACTCAACGGAACAACCACAACGGCGTATTGCCAACCGAAGGAACTCAAGACGCTCGGGTCCAAACTTTGCAAACAGACCATGAAACCAACTCGGTAACCGCGGGTATAATTATTACTTCCGCTTCTACTAGGGAGCTCCATGACGTCGTCTAAAAATCTGTGTATATTTAATTGAAGTATATTAATTAGGCTTAAGATTAATATTTAAAATAGGAAGAACAATTACCTGTAAGACGATTCCTTGGTTCTTCCCATACTTCCTTGTCCATCAATCGCCACTGTCATGGCGTCGTAAACTAATTGAGGTCCTAACCAAGCTAAACAAACCGCTAAACTGGCCGCTCGGGCAGTTGGAGGTGGTCTTCTTGAAATTTTAACCAAATAACTGTAATTAAGGAAAACCATTAAAACTCCATAAATCAATCAATCACTCACTCTCCAATTAAAGTCCTTGCCTGTAAAGTACACGAACAGCTAACAAAGCTAAGAGGACGGCGCTAATTTCGGACGTGACAAAATGCTGTAATAGACAATGTCTATTGGCTCCCAGTAGCAACCATTTGCCATCTGTTAAACTGTACACCAAATATGGGGCCCAACTACTTAAATATAGCAAATCGGCCAGCAACACGGTAGCCGAAGTTAAAATGTGAACGCAACTTCCTGTTGTTGGCGTTTTTGACAGCACTTTAACGAGAGCCGTGGCGTTCAAACAGTATACGGCGGCAACTAATATCAATCTCAGAATACTGGTTAAAACAACAACGGGTTCCATTTTGTTCGATATATTGAAATGATTGATTCACTTGACTAGAATTTTTTCTCCTTACAATCGCTGGTGTAGAATTTATCTGAAACAAGCGGGTTAAATTAAGTTATTGTTGAAGTTAAATAACGTTTGTATAATCGAATACATAAATATTAACAGAGTCCTGCGCTCAATAAAACAGATGTGGTTAAATAGTTCGAGAGGTTAGTCACACTATAGTCACCGCGCGTATGTTCCATAAGTTTGTCACTGGTTACAAACTGGAGCTTGTCATGAAGTGAATGAGGTAGGTCATAGATTCGAGGTAAAGGGATGCCTTGTGAGGCGCTGTCAAAGGCCTAGTACAGACTAAATAGGAAGATGAACCTTGCAAAATTAACCACCGAGTGTAGAACTTCAATTCTCGCTTGTCATTCTCGAACTAGCTCTCAGTAAATCTCTAGCATCACCAAGTATAGGTAGTGTCATACTTATGGAACATATAAACTTATGGTTGTCCTCACGTTTTGCGTTTAGATATTTTAAAAAAAAACCTTAATTTTGAATATTTGCTTTGCAGCTGTAGTGCAGGTTTTAGTTCTACATGGAAACTTCTACACTGTAAGTTCAGTTAATGCAATGCGAGTTGAAGAAAGAAACAAGGGAATATAGTTGAAGCTATGGTCCCTGTACTCAACTAGCGAAACCACCCACACTGTTATTATAAAGCATACAATAAACCTTAATAAAGTAAATGTAAATAGGCATTAAAAACTCATACGATTGACTTCGACCCGACCCAAATGCATTTGAGTTAATGCGCGATATGCCGAAGTTAATTTATATATCTCTAATTCACCTGATCACGTAAGCTAAAATAATAATAAATAAATAAGTAAAATAAATAAATTGTAAGACCTAGTTGCGTGTATAATGGTTATTTACTTCTGCATTGTTTTCAAGCGATGTAATAATGCATTTCGCTAATGGTTAAATTATGAGTTAGTATTGATCAACACTTGATGCGTTCCCATAAACCTCGATACAAACAAAAGTGGGAAGAAGTCATTTGGTTTATAAATATTGCAAAGTTGAAGTAAACAACCACGGGAAAAAACCCTGCAAAATACTCATATTTAAACAGGGGTGGCAGCGAAGAAAACTTTGTTTAACACACAAGTTTCAGACTAGGAGGATTCACACCATTTACACAAAGATTACAGGCAACTTGAAGGACAAAAGTGTAGACAACAGCCTGACAAGCAATTTCTTTAACAATAAGCAACGTTTGATATAAAGGTTTGAAAAATATAATAAAGAATACTTACGCCTTCATTTGTTTATATAGTCGAAGTCTTGCTTGTTTGTTTACTTCCTATTTATTTACGCGTACGTCAGCAAAATATTAAAATATCTTTATAACAGGTGCGAGAGTCTACAACGTTTAATTGCTAAATTGCTGCAATTAAGTTACTGAAACATAATACGGGACGTTTCTTTTTTTACATAAACTTCAGATAAAAGAAATAAATATTAATATATACGGATATATTAATATATAACTTTATAAAACACGGTTCATAGCTCTATCTCTCCTTCAGCCTCTCTATCCACTCGGACCTAGCGCGGATGCAAAACTGAACGCGCGATAAAAAAACGTACCGTTGAACTACTTTAACAGTCCATAGAATGGGTGTGTGTTGTTTAAATTGAACGCGGAAATTAAACTAGAGTTGACGTAAGAGAGTTTTGGCGCGAGACTCTACCGGCTCAAGCTGTAGGTATAACTACCCTGCTAGCTCTAGGAACGCGTATGCTATGGTACGGTTAGTAGGCTGCTGTTAACAGAGTGCTGATTGCGCGGTTCCAGATCTAGAATGAAAGAATCGAGTCAAAACCAAACCGGCATACGCACGCAAAAGTCAGGGGGATAGAACCCAACCAACAGCCAGGACTCGGTATCGGGAAATTATTATTAAGTTTGATTTTTGAAGCTCAAAGGCAACGCCGCGTAGCGGTGGGTACGAACCACGCTTGTTATAGTGGCATTTGGAAAGCGAGAGACCGTGAAGCGAAGCCGTATAATTTAATCATTGTTCTTTATTTAATAGGTTGGATTTCAATTCACGGCTTAGTTTTTCGTTTATTTTCTGTTATGTTTTGTTACTTGTTTTATATTTACAAATGAAATCCGTTGCCCCGACTCCCGAAGGTAACGGAGGTGTTGAACTTCAAGCCAACCATTGATATAGACCACAATAAATCCATACGACCGTCGCCCTTGAGAGGGTTTAGCTTTGGTGAAGTCGTACAGGCCATTCACTGTCTAATACGCAATGAAGTTAAAGCCAAGAGATAGCCAATTTAACGCCGTTATTCTACGACCAAATTCAATAGCTTCTTTATCGGTGAACGGACTATAGTAGCAACGTCAATGCTAATCAATATTAGTAATTGTAGCTGACAGACTATACGGTTAATTTCACCTTGAAACGTCATGGGGTAATTGACGCCGGTTGAGATTTTCCCGCTCTCTCAGATACACCACACCACACCATGAACACAATCTTTTACGAGGGGCCTGTCACTCTGTCAACGCGCTGTACCTCTGAATACTATAGATAGTTTTCACAAAAAGGGGCTAGAAACCTTTTAGCTTATCTTCAGTGCAGTGTTGTCAGGCACTGAACTCTGCGATTCAAGTTGGTCCAGCTCCAGTACAGGATCAAACTGAACAGTTACCCTTTCTTGACTCACTACCGGCCTGGCAACACTGGGGAACGGTAAAATAACCACCTTTAGTTAGAAATTTGAGATAGTGATAATCCCCTCTGTCTTTGTAAGGTAGGGCAAATCTATTTAAACAGACTTCATCATAAATTAGGCTTAGCCCTATTTCCATAAGACAGACGGACTGGCAATGAAAACTAGTTAAAACAAAGAGAAAAGGGTCTAAAGTTTGATGACCCCAAACCAATTTCAATAGAGTATTTCTTTCTTAAAGACGACAACGTCATACCTTTCCCATCTCTTACCTCAGTGTCATCCCCCCTACAAAAGGAATATGATATTCTCTGTTAGGAAAGCCCCCCCCCCCCCACCACAAAAACTAGAGGAATACATACATGATACAGCTCCTATAATTTAAAGTTCAAGAATATACCATAACCTAAACATCGCAGAGTAATTGTTTCATTCATTTCTTATTATGATTTTTTTCTCTGTTCAAAAGGAAAGATGTCTACTGTAATACGTTTCATAAAAAACGAATTAAAGTTCTATAGAGGAAAACTTGATAATCAGAGCGTGGAGTTCAAGTATCGCTCCGTAGTTTTATTGCAAAGTTTAAAACCTCATCCAGATTCAGTACTAATACGGAATGGTTTAGCTATTTGAGAAGGGGGAAATACAACAACTGAGGCGATTTTCAATTAGCACCTTTACAGATAGTATGCACTAACCCTTACAAAGCTTAATCCGAACACTTTTTATTAAATATTTCAAGGTAAACTATGGACCAAACTCTTATATCAACAGTTTAGGGTAAGCGACCAGAGAGGCGTGGCTACTGGCCTTCCCACCAAAATGGCGTCAAAACTTTAAATGTTGTAATTAGCTTAACATGGATGGCCCTGAAGTTAACTTTAAATGTTGTAATTAGCTTAACATGGATGGCCCTGAAGTTAATTTTCACCCCCTTCGGGCACTTCTTGGTTTCAAAGGTTTATCCATCCTGAAATAGCTAACCCACTCCGTTACCAAGATCGAATGAATCAATTGACCAATAGCAATCCAACGAGAATTTCATTCCACACTATCCGCAATATATTACGATTTAATACCAATCCCAATCCCAATGTCGACTAAATATTTTAAAGGGAAAAATGTCATAAAAATGAAATAAAAAGGAAAGAAATACTGTCAATATCAAAACTTAATACCACGAAAACAAATATTTATTTAACCGAAGTTAATTCATGCATTATAATTCAATTATAAAACATTGTTGTCGGGATAAAAATAAAACAAGGCAAGGACTGCCACTTTTTCCTTCAAAACTTTATGAACAGTTTGAAATAACGATGAAAAAAAAAAGAAGCTATCAAAGTTACCTCACATTTAGAATAAGGAAAGATACGGATTCTTCTGTTCCATTCTTATATTGACCTGAAATATAGTCGTCGTCTCGGAGTTGAAGTACTTAAGTCACGATTTACTGGAATCGATTTAGAGTTTCGAGTCAAGATTATATATATAAATGGGAACTGAGATTTATGATGGCGCGTGTGGTCGAATTCAAACGATTATCTTCGAAACTAATGATTTTATGGGAGGAGTTTGTCGAACGATATTCGATTCCTATCACATAATTGAACTGTGGTGATACGAGAATCGTTTAGTTGATGAAACTACGAAATGGCACGTACATTTTTAGACAATTTGTAAAGTAACGGTGTTCGATTTCTTCAGTACTAAAAGTTCGATCAGGAATACATACATCTACTAGGTATCATTGCGCGCCGCCTTATATCTCTCGTAAATTTCTATGCAGGGTTTGTGGGCCGGACTTGAGTACTTCCCGTCATGCCTTATAATAGACCATTGTCGATGTAACTAAGAGGGAAAGAAACAAGGTAGGGGTAAAATTCTGCCTTCCATCTTGCTTTTAGGCGCTGCGCTGTAGTGTCTTTGAATCATGAGAGTACGCTGAGACAGTTGGCAACGTATCAAGTTACACCCTTGTATGTCCCGATAACTAAGGGTTGTCTACCCCCCCTATTGAGACTTCTTTCTAACTGCGATTTCATTGGTTGGTAGCAAGAGAGAAAATGGTTACACAATGATTCCAATTGGCTGTATGTATTCCTGGTTCAATAAAGAACCCATATAAGTACTGAGAAAGTTCGAAGTTAGAATTGGGCTGTATGACCTCACGATTTTTTCCCCCTTAACTATTCCCAGCTTTGATCATACATCTCCGTCATGATCATGATATTGTCAAGTTTAAACATTGCCGCCTCTATTGTATAGAGGCGGCAATGGTTTAAAACAACTCAGTGTAACTAGGGTGGTTTTTCATATGTTCTCGGGTGTTGTATGTGTTCTTCGTTCGATAATTTATGTAGCCATTTTGGTGGAACCAGAATATTAATTAAATAAATTTAAAATTTTTCCTCAATTCTAATTTTAATGATTTAATTTCAATTCGCGACCCAAAAACTTCCCTTTATATTTGACCGTTCCGTTGATTGTTATCGTATAAACGAACCCAAAAAATAAAATAATAAAAAAGAAAAAAATGGCATTCAAAATTAGCAGTTTTAGGAACAAAAACTATATATACAGAGATAATTTTACCACTTGGCTGGCTTCCCGTTGATCTAATTTTTAATCTCATCTCTAATATTAAATCCTCCCACCTAAATACGGACACGGGTCGCTAATTCCGGACACTTAATGACGTCACACGAATGACTGACCATCCACAATCGGACTAAACCCATATAGGAAAAATATCACGTTCAAAAGTTTTGTGGTGGTTAATTATTTTGGGTGGGCCTTTTATCAAATTTAATCAAACCGATTTTACACCGATGTAAAGGTATACTTATACTAGCCTTACTAGGTAAAACATAAGTTAATAAGATAAGTTAATAAGATATGTTCAGTAAGTATGAGACTTCCTATACTACGTAATGCTAGAGACTTACAGCTCGAGCTAGTTCGAGAACGACAAGCGAGAATTGACTACACTCGGTTAATTTTGCATGGTCCATCTTCCTATTTAGTCAGTATTAAGCCTTTGACAGCGACTCACCTCACCAGGCGTCGCTTTACCTCGAATCTATGACCTTCGTCCGAGCCTTCGTCACTTCATGACAAGCACCCGATAACCAGTAACAAACTTATGGAACATATCTTATGAACTTATGGTCAAGGGAAGGTCCTAAAGTCCGGGGTTTGTTTTGCATAAAATTTAATAAAATTATGAGTACTTTTGGCCCATCCCTTATTTTTCTTCAAGCTTGAAAAATTTTTAAACTAAAAGCTAAACAAAATATTTAGTAAATAATGAAAACTTACTGCTTTGTACAAGCTATAAAATTATTCAAATTATGTCTATCCACTGTATCGGGATCTCAGGACAATCTTTGGGTGGGTGTTTGTTGACGAAGTACAAGACTGCTGCTGGTGGTGGTGGTGGTAGATGTAAGATCTTGTCAGCTTTGCAATTGTAAGACTATTGTGAAATATTTCAACCCTAATGAACATCTAGAAACCATAGAAAATTCCACACGATGTGTAATTATTATTCGCGTTTACAGCAATGGTTTCAATTCAACCATTTAGTTACCCTCCTACAAGGGAGGGTCTCTTCAAATTGCTTAACGTTCAAAATATTCTAAACTTCTCTCTTCAAATTACTTAAAAAACGTTCATAACATTCTAAACTTGCTAATTAATTTGTGTACGTAGAATATTGAAGAATAAATTAAATATAACTTGAAAATATGTGATAAAAAATAAATCTTCCCCTCTTTCACCTTAACTGTTGACTCGAATTTCAACTTTCTTCCTTAAATTCATCTTGCAAAATATTAAGATACAATGTCGCCCTATTTATTTCAACCATTTCTTAATGATGGTTCGAACTGATAGAGAGTTTAAGAAACTAAAAAACTTAGTTTTGTATTAAGCGTTAAGCCTAATTTTAAACTGTAAACAGAGAGCACGTGATGTCGTTTTTTTCTGGCGCCAAACTATATTTCAAAGAATGTCTTTCGTACAAGTTTTTAAGACGATTTCTAAATACTTAATCTCACTACTAAATAAATATTAAAACCACGTTTGAATATTGTGGAATTTTAAAACGTGATAAAAAAGATTCACAAACGTTTCCTAATGATGAACAATCCCTTTCAAAACCTCCTACGCTCCAAGACTACAAAATAAAAACCAACAAAACATTGATTCTGTCACGTATAAGATCCTGTATTTCCGGATTTAAAATTAATGGGATTTTTGAAACGAATAATTAAGATTATCAGAAGAATGTAAGATATGAATTTCGTGTGTTTCTTTAAAAGAATATTCTAATATTATCATATTTAAATGCCATGATAAAACTTAAATTATAGGTTAAATTGGTACGCAAATTTTATATCGCATTTTAGCAGTCATTAAGGTCAAGGGCAATTTAATTTAACGTAATTAACATATTAAAAATATGCATAGGGATCCTCTATGTTGTTATTATAATAAATGAAGCTTTGAGGGGTTTTTACGGGTTTTTAAAGGAAAGGTATGTCAGAGTCTCTCTAAAAAAAAGTTAAATTAAACAAGGATTTATTTTAATTATGGATGACAAAAACCCTATTCTAACTCTTGTGGAAAAAATTATGTTTTTACAAGGTTAGAAGGGACCAACTTTTCTAATAACATAAAATTATTTTGTAACCCGAACCACTCATACCAAGAATATATAATGGAGTAAATGGGGGAGTGCAATATTGTAAAATATATATTTTGAGAATCATATTTTGATGCCAAGGCCTAGGCGAGACTAGTGATATAACTTTACATATTTTGTTTGGGAAATTTGACACTGAAAAAATATTAAAAATGGGACCATTCTACGAGCCCTTTGTGTCAAAGTGAATGTCGAAATTGGAGAGGTGTTAGGTTCGGGTTAGAGTTAGGAAAAAAAGTATAAAAATGGCCAGGCTTAGCGGTTTTAAAAGGCGATTTCGGATTTGCGTTGAAGCATAAAGCGGATATCTGCTTCATTTTTTTCAGACGATAACCGTGACAATGGAAGTGAACGCTAGCTAGTACCTTACCGGTGAATTGAAAGTCAAGCGAACTTTAGATACAATGGACCATGAATAGTTTTTTCAGAGAATAAAAGCGTGCCTTGATCAATATGATTCAAGGTTTTGTTTTGTTTAAAAATCTACTCTCACCAGTTCAAGGTAAAGTTTGCCCGAACTAGTAGTGCGTAATTCGCCTTTAAACTGGCATGTACCACAAGTAAACTCCAAATACAGTTTTCGGACTATGAGGATACATACCATTTACACAAGGAGGCCAGGCTCCAGGTGTTACACAAAGAGGCCACACTCCCTGGTGGAGTCAAAAGCCAGGCCTCCTTGTGTAAATAGTATGAATCCTCCTAGTCTGAAAACTGTGAAGAAACATACAAGAGTAGATAAGGGAACCTTCATCACAATTACTCTACCGGAAGTTGGAGGACAAAACTGTCCAACGTTTTTATTGTACGGCGGAAGGCAGGTAGTGGATAGTTTCCATTCCTTACCTCCATTTTCTATGCTTAAATTTATCGATACTCTTAACGTGACCTCCCACTACTTAAACCAACAAACACCATTTGAAAAAAGTCAATATATTTTACTAAAAACAAATAAGAAATGTCATTTCTTAAAAGCGTTATATAAAACTCATTTTGGCACAAAATCAATCTAAGTTCTCTGACTAAACACACGAAAATTATCACACGTTTTGTTCTAATAAAATCTTAAGCCCGAACAGAGTATAGTTTCGAAGTATCCATGATCTTAAGAACTGAAGGTATCAAAGTCGGTGCGCGATCTAATGTAATTATTGCCACCGAAATACTGGCCAAGACCAGTAACAAATGCGTGCCAGCACCGACATGTAACCACGGATTTCCTTGCAACATGTTTAAAACGGCGTAAACCATGGGATGCAAGAAGATCACCCAAAAGGCGATGATGCTAGGTAAAATGTTAGTGACCGCGTCAACCGGATGTGGAATGTCCGAACATGGTAAATGAATGTTGGACCAGTGAGAGACACCGCTTGAGGAATTACGCGTCGTAGGAGTGTTAGGTTGGGACAATTCTTGAGTTAAGACTTTCGCAACTGTGGCTACGACCACCAGGGCGAGGACAACTCCAATTTCGATTAGAACAGGGATACTGGTCAATGGGAAACTGCCGTCTCTGTTATTGTCGCATAACAATAGGTGAAGGTCAGCCGACACGTTTTGACCTATGTATCCTTGAGCATAATCAGAGATATCGACGTAATCAAATCCGGAACCATCAGCACGTCGTTTTGCGTAACGAAACCTGCACCGTATTTGCATATAGTCAAATTCATTTATTACAAACAGAGAAAAGAACACATAGGGGCGAGGCCACCATAGGGGTATCCTCCCTTTCGCCAAGAAGCAACGGCAGACGGAGCCCGAGTTCACTACACGCGGCGGGAGGCTAACCAACTCGCACTGCCTCTGGCGGAGCTTCTTGACTATAGGGAGGATACCCCAATGGCGGCCTCGCCCCTTGTCTTGGTTTCTCCTTTTGTAATAAACGAATTTGTCTATTCGTCAGCGTTTCAGGGGTCAAAAATATCAGCGTTAGCCTAAATCGCTCTTAATAAAACCAAAACCAAAACCAAAAGTGGATGATAAAACTGATCAAGATATCCTTAATTGTTTGCTACAACGCATCTGGTTTTCTTGATTTTTAATTATCGGAAATGGAAACCCATATAGCAGGAAACCCGTTTATATAAAAGCGTGTTTAAAAGCCACCAGGAAATTGCCTTTTTGGATCGGAAATTCGTGCCAGTAACGCGATAAATCTATAAAGGTCGTGACTTCCAAGAAGCCAAACATAAGGCACCATTCAACAGAATCCTTACAAATAAAGAATAACAATCTAAGCTTGGGCTATTTTTTGATAAGTCGTTCTTAGAAAATACGAAAGACAAAAAAAAACATTCAGGCCCAGCAACCAATAGCATTCGCAACCTTCGGCCAAAAGTTTAATAAAACTACGAAACAATTTTCACTTACGTTCCAAAGACCATTGTTGAAACTGGTACCGTTAAAACCATGGTAACGTACGCCACCTTTCGACTCCATACACGGGTGAAGTTATAAAATTGCGCCACTTTCACCGCCATATGAGCAACAGTCAAGGCCACGTGAATGGCCACTGAGGTAACGGCGCAAATAGCTTGAGCGTTGCAAACAAATCGAAGCCCGTCAGCCCAATGGTCACTCAGCGACATACCGACTTCAATACACAAGTAAGCCGAATGTAGCGTCCACGTTAAGGAATGAATAGTACAAATTAACACGAAAATTGTAGTCCTAACTGACTGTTCGCAACATATTCTGAACCACTGTCCAATAAGAAATCGTGCGCATCTTGTGGTAATCCAAAATAGAATTAACAGGCGCGCCACTGACATTAAAACCGAAATAGCGAAAAGGGTATTGTACAGAGACACCATGATGGTGGCCAAGTTTCACGACTCAGACACTCCGACTCAGTTGTTAACTCGCAGCTATCCTTAACGCGAATGATAAATTAATAATTGAAAACGAAAAAAATCATCCAATTATGTCTATTTTTCGTCTACTTTTGATATAAAAAACTAGATTCTTAAAAAAAAATTAGGCCAATTTGTTGAGAAACGTTCCTAGTCCTATTTTTTAACCACCACAAAAAATACAGACCTCACCTACTACAAATGAACTACGTTTTAAAAAAAAATTGTGATAAATTTTCTTTCCTAATTTCGCGCCTTCATATTATCCGTATAGAAATTGAAATCAAAAGTGGCATGCGATTATTCTCTTCCTAATAATAGAGAAAGAAAGCGCGGGAAGAAGAGTGGCTACCTTTAGGAATTTTCTTCTTCGGGAAGATAAAATGGGGGTGACTAGATTCTAGTTTGCTTTAGTCTACGCTATATAATAATTGATGGTAAAAACCGCGCTAGCTAAAGCGAGTTTCTGTTAAATCACGAAGTGGGTCATACTCAATCTAGGCGCTTTTTTTAAAATAATGTGATGGGACAGTGGAAAACACTTTTATCAGAAGATTCTCTTTTTGATGATGGTTTTTTAACTTCCCCCTTTCGTTCTACTCTAATCTTTATCCCCCCCCCCCCATGGCCAGTTTAACCTAGGCTTACGCAGCCAGGTACATCCATCCCACTCAGACAATGCTACGCGCACCGAAGGCCGTAGGTAGCCACGCTCCAGGTAAATTTTCAATACAAGTGTACCCAAGCGTGGGTGGTCTACGGTGAGGTGTGTCAAAGTTTGCTTTGTTGAACTCTCAGGTAGAACAAACCGAGTGTCAATCTTATTCTTGTTGGAAAGGTCTCGGGATGACAGAAATTCAAAAAACAGGGAAAGTTTTACACTATGGTACATTTACATACAGTTATTAATTGAATGATACCAAACAGCCAACATGGAGCAATATTAAAGTAGGCCTAGATGCAATAGATCATTACATTAATTACTTGCAAAGAAACCAACACAAAGGGGCCACTATGCGCTCTGGGTTAGTTCCCTCGCGCCAACCAAGATGCAACGCCAGACTGAGCCCGAGTTCACTACACGCGACCCCGACCGAGGGTAGCCCGATCGCGCTGCCTCTAGCAGTGCTTCTTTGCTCTAGGGAAATAACCCAAGGAAGAGGCCCCGCCCCTGTAGTGTTTGCTTCTCTTCTAGAATTAATGGAATAGTCTATATAATGCTTGTTACAAAGGCCGTTAGTTTTGTGGTGTTGTGGTTTGGAATTAAAATTAGGTCTATTTTAGACCTATTGCTATATAGAGTAATTTCTTTCCCATATACGGCAACGTCATAACCCTCTATCTCTTACCTTAGTGATATCCCCCTCCCCTTACCTTCCGGGGGGGGGGGGCAAATAGTATTCTCTAGAACAAAGTTGAACCTAACGTAGGGGATACAAAGTTCACTCCCCCTCTCAACCGAAATTACACTATAGAGTTATCTCTTGTGACGTCATTCATTACCTTAGCTTTGGCAGTTAGTACCATTTCATCTCAATGGGTAAAAAAAGGAGCATGGCTGACGGAGTGACGTCAGAAGTAGGCCAATTCTAAATAAGTTCAATAAAATCTTGGAAACATGGTTTTAAAACTGTAATATTTTTATAAAGAGGTTTACAAAAGTAAAAAGTACAGATGAAAAGTGGGTTTTCATGTTTGACGAAGATTTTAACCTCAAAAATGTTTTGTACTTTATAAACAACAAAATAAAACAAAGTAAATAAAAAAAATTCAAGAAAAACTACTCTAAAGGCAGATCTTTCCAATCAATTGGTTCTTTGCCCGCTTTGATTAGAAGTTCGTTTGTCTTAGAGAAATGTTTGCATCCAAAAAAGCCCCTATTTGCGGATAATGGGGAAGGATGCACCGTTTTTAGGACATGATGCTTCTTCTAAACAATTTTAAAATACCAATTATGCTCCAATAAAATAATTTACAAGTCAAACCATACTTTATCAATGACTTCTCCCTTCTTTTGAGCATAGGAACCCCAAAGTAAAAATACAACTTGATCCAAATTATCACTGATATATTTTATGACTGCATCAGTCAAGTTTTCCCACCCTTTATCCTTATGAGAGTTAGCTTGACCACTTCGAACGGTCAGACAGGCGTTTAAGAGTAAAACTCCTTGACGTGCCCAGCCACTCAGATTACCATGTTTAGGGATTTCAAATCCATCAATATCTTTTTCTAGTTCCTTGTACATATTTAAGAGACTAGGGGGAGATCTAACTCCTTTTTGAACGCTGAAAGCTAAGCCTAGTAAACAGTGTTAATTTTATTTAATTAACTTAATTAATTAAGCTTAATTAAAATAGAAATACATACCATGGGCTTGCTTAGGGCCATGATAAGGATCTTGACCAAGAATTACCACTTTAACCTCAATTAATAAATGAATAATTAATTTAATTTAATTTCTTGAAATTAAATTAAACTCGTTACTTCATCAATGGGGCACATTCTTGTCCAAGAATAAACCTCATCTTGGGGTGGATATATTGTGTATTTTGACCGCTCTGAGGACAGGAACTGGCCAAGCTGGTATATAGAAATATAATTTATGCAGGAATACTTTAATTTAAATTATAATACTTGACATGTAAATTTTACAGGAATGTTTTAATTTAAATACTTAAAATGTAAATTTATAATTACTTTGACGAAATATTCTTTTTTAAACTGGTTTTCTAGGGCAAGGAACCAAGAAGGTCCAATATTATCAGATAGAGCTGGGCAGTTTTTGGCATTTAATTTTATCCTAGCTTTAATTTTCTTATCCTCAATCATTTCCTTTTGTTCAGGAGATAAACTGACCCCAGACTCTCCAGAAGAAGTGAGGTCAGTTTTCTGCCTTTTATTAGGTGGACTCGACTAAAATTTACATATAAAAAGTAAAATCCTTCACATAATCCCTATGTCTAATCTCAAACCAAAACCATGAATGACGTTTTATGTAAATAAAACAAATTTCTTACATTTTTCGGAGTTGACATCACTTTAAAAAAGGCCTGAATTGACTTCTGTTTCCCTGCTTTTCCATTCATCTTATTATAATTAGTTTAATCTCACTAATTTGCGAATTAAAAACAAACTAGAAGCCAGAATCAATCAACACACGTGTTCACTCGACGCCGGAAAAAAGGCGGGAATTTATTGTCGGCTGCTTATACTACCACGTGACAGGAGGGGAGACAGGGCATAGAGCGGTCGGGGGAGGGTTTGTTTACGTATTTCGAATGCAATATGTTTGATTTTAATTTTATATTTTAACGTTTAAAATTACTTTTTTATTATTAAATAATATGAAACGAACGATTCAGGAATCAACCTCTAAAGTAAAATCTCGTAAAAGTGCAAACGAAAAAGATAAAAGCACTAATGAGAATGTTTTAAGTGACACCTTTAAAAATGCCAATATTTACATCTTACAAACCGGTTTAATTACTAATTTAAGAGCTAAAATATTTAAAGAGCAAATTAAAAAGCATTCTGGGAAAGTTAGTGATAGTATAAACGGCGATGTAACCCATGTTATAGTCGAGGATGATTTAGATTGGGATAAATTTCAACGTATTTCAAAGTGGGATGATGTAATTCAAAAACATACCAATGTACTTGTTATTGCGCACTGCGAGTGGTTAAGCAAGTGTTTAAAAGACAAAATAATACATAACACTAGTCAATATGAATTGAAACCACCCCCTATAACCTTAAAATCTAATCTGAAAAATGATAAAGATGAAAATACTGAAATACCATTTCCAACAACATCTAATCCTTTAAAACAATTAAAAGTAATTGTATTACAAGATATAGAGTGCTTTCAGAAGCGCCGGTGTGACGTCACCCATGCTGTTTTCCCATAAAGAAAAAACGGTAACTGTCATGGCCGCCCATTGCTAAAGGCAGACTCGTGACGTTTAACCTTGGATCTGACGTCACAACTGACAGCCCTCTATAGATAACTCTTGCGATATATATTACTAAATATCTGTTTAAAATAGGTTTCTGGTTTTGCTTGCTCTAAACCATCCAGTGAAAGTATAAACCATAACAAACACATAACTGATAAATTAGAGGTTCTGTAACTTAATTTAATTTGACATTAAAATCATTAGGATTTAAACTATATTAACTTTCAACAGATAATGGCCGAAACTTATAAGAATACAAAAGACCAGTGGCGAGAATATGGTTACACCAAAGCCATAAACATACTGAAAAAACATCCCAAAGAAATTAAAACTTACGAAGAAAGTTTAATGTACATTAATCTTGTTAATTAAGATCTAAATTATGATTTTCATTAAAACAGGAGGCAAAAGACCTTCCGGGAATTGGGGAAAGATTGGCTTCAAAAATATGGGAAATTATAGAAAGTGGGAATTTTAGAAAAATGGAAGAGATCTGTGATGATGAAAAGATTAAAGCTACAAATCTCTTCACTCAAATCTGGGGTGTTGGACCCACAACAGCCGAATCTTGGGTTCAACATGGTTATAGAACTTTAGATGATCTTAGAGAGAAAGCTACCCTTAATAAACAACAAGAAATTGGTCTCAAACATTTTGATGATTTCTTGGAAAAAATGCCTAGAGAAGAAGCTGGGGAAATTATAGAAATTGTAAATTATATTTTGATTAAATAAATTAACCAACCAAATTAAAATATAATTTGCATGGATTTACAGATTAAAAAGGCTGCCTTATCACTACAGTCGGGTTTAGAAGTTATTGGGTGTGGATCTTACAGAAGAGGGAGAGCTTTATGCGGAGATATCGATATTTTAATCTCACATTTAAAAGGAGAGATGCAGCCATATTTTTTAACTAAATTAATCGATAGACTACATGAAATTGGTACACGCAATTTAAAATTAATTAATACCCAACAACAACTGACAAAGTTAACTTGGGTTTATTTAATATTTTAAGGTCTTTTAACCGACAATTTATCAATGCCTGATCATAAACATCCTGAACGGAGTAAATATATGGGTGTTTGTAAACTTCCTGGTGAAACTAAAAAGGTACAATTAAGAAAAGTTTTAAGCTAATCTAAATAAAGTTTTAAATTATTTCTCTTCATCTTAGTTTCGAAGAATTGATCTGTTTGTTGTTCCTGCTGATGAATTTGCTACTGCTCTATTAGCATACACTGGTTCTGGTCATTTTAACCGATCAATGAGACTATTAGCGCGTAAAAAGGGGATGGCACTTTCGGATCAGGCTTTAACAACCGGTGTTATTAGAAAAGGGGCTGAAAAAATACACTCTGGTCGCAGATTAAATACGCCAACTGAAGAATCAGTTTTTGAACATTTAGGGTTGGAATTTCGAACACCAGAAGAAAGAGATGTTTGAATAATCCCGTAGGCAACGATATAAGTTTTGGTTAATTTTATTATTTTAATCTGTGAAATTTGGTTTTAATAAGTAATAAAATTGGTAATCTACAGCCAATAATAAATATATACATTATTGAAATATAAACGTTGTTGTGCTTCAGAATTTATTGAGTTAACGACATCAGTTTTATTACGATGACTAAGTTACATGAGGTTTTTTCATCACTGGCTCGCATTCTACTTCATCAAAATCTTTACAAAAATCATCGAAATTTATGTCTCTAAGAAATTCGTCATTTTCGTCATTAGTCATGAAATAATCTTCAATAGTCTTCTGTCCATCTTCTGGTTTAGCTTCGCTCGTAGTTGCTAACTGATAAGTATCAGATTCCATGAAGTTATCCTTACTCAATCCAGCTTTACTCAGGGTATTCAACTTCTCTTGAATTAATGGCCACATATGATCGTCACTAGTGCCTTCTGCCACTAAATATTGAACAACCACCGAATCTTGTTGACCAATTCTATGAGCTCGATCTTCAGCTTGAGTTAATATTCCCGGATTCCAGAATAACTCTGCGAAAATGACTAAACTCGCGGCGCAGAGATTGAGGCCAGCATTGGCAGCGGTGATACTTAAAAGTGCCACTCGACAAGAGTCAAGTAGTTGAAAACGATCAACGTTTAATTTCCTGGTTTCAGAAGGAGTCCCGCCATCAATTCTCATAAATCCAATACACTTTTCAGACAACATTCGACTAATTTCATCCAAGACGATTTTATGATGAGCGAATAAGAGAAACTTGTTATCAGACTCCAAAACATCGTTAATGTATTCGCAGACTGCTGGTACTTTAACAGCTCCAGTTTCGCTAAAGTACTGCAACAGTATTCCTCGTTTTTCCATCGATTTCAAATCGACATTGGACATTTCTTTCGAATAAGCGTCAAAGTGCTTCTTGTTGATTTTAATTTTGGAAGGATCAAGCATAATAACTTGTCTTCTCTTGGGTGGTAATTGAGTCAGAACTTCAGATTTTAGACGACGAATCATAACTGTTTCTTTTAGAATTAAGTGAAACTCCGTCATGTTAGAGGAACCAGTAAAATCCCAGCCAAATGTAGTGCTTTTGCCATTGCAATATCGGATTCCAAAGTCGGTATAGTTAAAAAACAATTGGTTTTTAATAAGTCGAATTTGAGTGTAGAGTTCCACTGGTCTAGATAAACACGGTGTACCAGACAGAAGGATAACTCTTTTGGCGTTTTTAGCGGCTGCTTGCGCGGCTTTGGTTCTGGCGGTTTTATAATTCTTAAGAAAATGGCACTCGTCAAAAATTATGACTTTGAAATTCTTGGCTTCGATGTCAGCTTTTTTTCTAGCTAACATGTCGTAGCTCATCATGAAAACTTTACCAGGATAAAGCGAGCTCTTGTAATTCTCAACCATAGTTATTTCTGACTTTCTTAAAGTAGGTAACCATTGATGGAAGGCTTCTAGCCATGCAAAGCGGACTGATGAAGGGCATACCACCAAGAGAGGCCATTCTTGGATATAGTAAGACGCAATAGCTATGCTTTGTATCGTTTTTCCCAAACCCATATCATCCGCTATTAAAACTCTTCCACCATGTTGTATGCCAAAGTAAACCCCAATCTTCTGAAAAGGCAGCAATGATTCCTTCAATTTAGGGTCCAATCCAGAGAGGTCAGCTTCAGGGACATCGGTATTTTCAGGGCAATTTAGGAATAGTTTTAATACACTAGGTGGTAATGGTGTGAAGGTGACAATATAATTCATTTGGGTCAAAGCTTTGACCAATTTATCGTGATCTTCAATCTTAAAGTTCCATGTTTTATCTCTCAAATCATAAGCTTTACTAGGGATTGACTTCAAAATTTCTATGACTTTTGGATGATAAGAAAGCTCAACTTTGAACCTCTTTCGCGAAATCATGCTAAAGGTAGCGTGCACCTTCTTTACACCTGAGTTTGAGGCACTGTTAAAGTTTGACTTGGAATGTCCGTTGAATTGCGTCGAGCCAGGTTTGGAATTGGACTCATTTGGCATCGATAATTGTGGGACAGATTGGGGAATGTTTGGTTTACTAGTTGATGCGGATTTATAAAAATTGGTGACCTTAATGTTATTAGCACCCCCGTTTACATTTGTATTTACACTCTGATTGTTATAATTTGGGATAATTGTTGTAGTTGGCTTTTGTACCCCAGCAACGGAGGAAAGTGTTGGCTTGCTTACATTTGAATTTTGCGCTTGAACTTTGCCAAGGCTTAGTTGGGCATTAGCTCGCTTTCTCTCTAAAGCTTTTAAACGATTTTCCTCGATTCTTTTACGCTGTTCTTCTGATAATCCCGATGTTTTAGGCGCCTCCATTTATATTAAATTTATTTTACGCGACAAATAAAAGTTAAATTACCTTCCGCGTCCTAACTTTGTCAGTTGCCACTTGTCACCGTTCTATTTCCCGCCAGGTCGTTCTACCAGTCTACCATAGCCCACTCTATCACGAACTCGACAACGCAAGCTGATCGCGCGCTCTACTGACAGTTGGCCTCATAGAGATACGGTTGGCCTCAGTCTGGGAAATAAGGATATTTTTAAACTAGTCCTTGGGACCAGTGACCCCCTAGTCCCCGAAATAATTAACTGGTCTCCGGACTGGTCCCAGCCTTTGTTCTCCTATAGATTTGCAATTAAAAAACTGGTCCTGAGGACCAGTAACCCCCACTTCTTGAATTAAAAAACTAGTCCAAGCAATTAATAAACTGGTTTTGGACCAGAGGAAGTGTGCTATTTCCCAGACTGGTTGGCCTCCTATTCAGGCTGGGAAATAAGGATATTTTTTAAACTAGTCCTTGGGACCAGTGACCCCTCTAGTCACCGAAATAATTAACTGGTCTCCGGACTGGTCCCAGCCTTTGTTCTCCATTAGATTTGCAATTAATAAACTGGTCCCGAGGACCAGTAACCCCCACTTTTTGAATTAAAAAACTAGTCCAAGCAATTAATAAACTGTTTTTGGACCAGAGGAAGTGTGCTATTTCCCAGCCTGCTCCTATTCCTAACCAGTTTAGAAATTTCCTTATTTCCCAGCCTGACTGGTCTCACCCGTCCCTAGTCCCCCTACCCAGGGATAAGGGAGTCCTTCAAGCCCTACCGGCAACTTCTAACAAAAGAGGGCGGTACCCGAAAACGAAAACTGAAACCAAAACACTGCCGAGGCCTAAAGAAATATTAAAAGTAGATCAACTTTATTTATCAGGCATTTTTAAGAATAGTATCAATTTTTTTAACCAAATGAGACACAACTTGCTGAGTTGACAAAACTAACTGTCCATTTGGTAGGAGAATGTCAATAATCACTGACACAATGAATATTTTCTTCAGTAACTGAGAGTTCTCTAGTCTTTCCAAAATACATCTTATTATTTGTTTTATTGTACGAAGCGCGGAAACTCTATTTTCACGCCAATCACACACCATAATGAAACACTGATTTAGATTTTGTACAAAGTGCCAAATTACAGTTTTTGGGGTATCTTCAGCTTCATTCCAGGAAAATATTCCTCCATACTCGTGGGAGTTCAAAGAGTAAGGGTCAACTAACGATTGAATATTACCTAAAGGTGATACATTTCCAATTTGCAGCTCCATTTTCACGCGATCCAATAAGGCAACAGCTGACTCGGAAGGCTTAACTTTATCCATGTCTTTCGAATATTCATCCTCATTTTCAGGATTTTCGTTATCTTGCTGAGATGGTCTACAGCTGAAATTGTTATTGTACAGAAGCGTGGACTTTTTTTGACCCAAAGTCGCGATTAAAAACTGGACAACCATTATGACGACGACAACACGCACATGAAACGGGCGATGTTAGTGTTACGGATGTAAACAAATAAGCAGACGATGAGTTCCATAGAGATACAAGAGGAACAGTTGAGAGTCATTTTTGTGACGGTTTTAGGGCATTCGCCCCTTCGCATGTGTGATGGGGTGAAAGACTGGTGGCGCCCCCCTATCGACGAGCGAAGGAGTTATTAATAAGGATGAGCTTAGAGTAGTGGCACTCTATGTTAACTCCCTATAGGCTTGGATGAGACTGTCTCATCCAAGCTATAGGGAATAATAAGTCAAAACCTCGGAGATGCCATTACTCCATTTTATACGAGCTAAGAGCGGAAAAACGTATTTTATAAATTTTACACCTGTAAAATCTTTTAAAAAACACTTGGAACTTGTATTTCTACTTACTTTCGAGGAAATACCACCGTTTTCTGAAGGTAAGAGTCTTTTTTTATACATTTATTAGTAATAAAAACATTTAAGGCGAGCTAAGCCTTGGTCTTGTAAAACACGGCAGATTAGTGATTAGCGCGAGGATTAGCGTCGTTTTCAAAATCACTAATCTGCCGTGTTTTACAAGACCAAGGCTTAGCTCGCCTTAAATGTTTTTATTACTAATAAATGTTTAAAAAAGACTCTTACCTTCAGAAAACGGTGGTATTTCCTCGAAAGTAAGTAGAAATACAAGTTCCAAGTGTTTTTTAAAAGATTTTACAGGTGTAAAATTTAAAAATACGTTTTTCCGCTCTTAGCTTGTATAAAATGGAGTAATGGTATCTCCGAGGGTTTGACTTATTATGCCCTATAGGGAGTTAACATAGAGTGCCACTACTCCTTATTAATAACTCCTTCGCTCGTCGATAGGGGGCGCCACCAGTCATTCACCCTATCACACATGCGAAGGAGGAGAAGCGAAAAATCCCTCACAAAAACGTTCAAGGACCGCTTTCCCCAATAGTTTGTCTAGGCTTTAATAGTGTTATAATGTCTATGCCAAAGACTATAAAAATCACGTGTTTAAAGGGCGGACCTGCTAATCATGTGACTTGGGTGCTTGGCGAACCTCCATTAGTGCATAAGAATTACTATAAAGTTGGTGTGCATCGATTTTCCTGATTTCATAAAGTGATTTCGTGTTAATTTCTGCCAAAATGGGTGCTTCTGCAGCTCCAGTAATAATTTTCACCTTGATTTGGATCGTTGTTGGCGGAGTTTTACCTTGGTTTGTACCCAAAGGTGAAAATCGAGGGTGAGTGCCAAGGCTTAGGATAAAAATACCTTATAAAATTGTACTACAGTCCAATTAATTTTAAATTCTTTATTTTAATCACAGTGTTGTTCAAACTATGCTAGTAACTACAGCGATATGTTGCTATTTATTGTAAGATCTTTATTTTAAAATAATAATAAGCCTATCACAGATGTACAACTTCAAATAACCTACTTTCTTTCAAACCATAGTTGGCTATGCACATACATGATGCAAATGAATCCGCTGTTTGGACCACAACTACACAAGGGAACATTAACGATCCTCAAGAAAGAATGGCCGCAGTTTTAAATCCTTGAAAAAATCTATATGTGAAACTATTAATTCCCAAAGAACCTTGTATAAATAAAAATAGCTCTTGTCCTCCACGTTTAACAATGTAATCGTGATAAGTATTTATTGTATAAACAATTAAACATCGTATAAACATAACAATATTAGGGTTAAAGACATAAAGTAGATTGAGATTAAACAAAAAAAAGAAGGAAACAGAATTTGTTCTATATAAATTATCGTGTAAAGAAATCCAAAGAGCATTCCAATACTTTTACTCGGAAATTAATTTATAAAATAAAATATGATTTAAATACTTCGTAATCCCTTTCAATTGAATCATTAAATTACATCCCCAAGGCAATACCCAATTAACAGAAGAAATTAATTATACAAACCCTTTACCCATAATTGGATAATTGTTTTTTAACGCCTAACATTAGCCAATGGATTTTGTCTAACAAAACCCGTGAGTGGAGGAGGTCCTACTGGTTCTGAAGGAGAAGATACTTGACCTAAAGATGTGGGAGGAGGTTGAGAACCCTGATAATAACTAGTTGAATATGGCGGCCCTTGAGGGCTACCAAATGAATTATTACTAGAAATATTATTCGGGTTACTACTAGGATAAGTTTGAGGAAGACCCCCATAGTTAGAGTAACTTTGAGGCTGGGGAATAGAGCTAGATTGTAGCACCGATGTGTTGTAAAGAGTCACTTTGCTAGCACCAGCAACTGGTGATTCGGGTTGAACACCATCTAAGCTATAAACTTCTCTTAGAATCATTAGAGCGGTATCTTCAGATTCCCTGAAATAATTAAATAAATAATTAAATAATTTCAATTAATTTGGAAATTACTAAAACCAGCCAGAAGTATATAATACTTCTCTTCGAGAGAAGTGTACAAGCACAAAGCTGGGTGAGTGTAACGTCACTCTTCCCAACATCAGAACACTTAGAGCAAGGTTACTAAACCGAATCACATACACGATAAATAGTTCCCTCATCATTAAGCAAGTAGTCCACTGACCCTTGTGAAACTGTATCTTTAACCTAACATCGCGTATCCAAATACGAACAGAACGCCATCTGATAACGTTTCTTAAACGATGCTTTCGGAATTAGGTAATGGGCGCCCTCTTTCGGATGATTTACGAACTTAAAACGGTAACGATACGGTTTCGCAAGGCTAAGTGGACTACTTGCTTTACTCTATTAGCGTTTAAATATTTGGCAAGACGCATGCATGCGCTTGTGCATTGCATTTTTGTCCCACGTCAAGACAATCAAGGTTTGTGGGATGATTGCTGGGGATTTAGTGCCAAACAACTATTGAATTCACCTTACGGTGCGAGAGTTACCCATTTGAACTTAGTTTTTATGAGCGGGAAAGCAAACTAAAAGGGATACCCTCGCCTGGGAAGAATGACGTTACATAACTAAAGCATTAAGAGGATACATAGTGTCATCCTTCTTCTATTATCCCCTTCAGCTAAAACTAATCAAAGTTTAATTAATTAAGTTAAATTTACCAATAACACGTATGGCTGGCCAGAGCAAAAAGATACTGATTGAAACTTTCAATTGGTGTCTCTTGCAAAACATAATCAAGTCTTCGTCCACTATTTAGTCTCCCAATTTGAATATCTTCTTGAGGAGCAATATCAGTAGCTGATGAAACTATTTTAACAATTTGCTGTTGTAAACAAAACAAATTCGTCCAGAAAAACTTTGAAACCATTTCCCAACCTGTGCTCTCATTGTCTTCCATATCAGCCCTTTGTTGAGCCAACTGTTCCTGGACAACTTTGTCCATTTCGGCTTCAACTTGTTCATCAGATGATCTATGGGCTCTAGCAAAATCCGAAATGGAATTCCACGTATACTTAAGCGACTCCATAAGTTTTTGTTTCAAGTCAGTCCCAACCCTAGTCAAACTATCCCTCAATTCCAAATGAAGTCTTTTTCTTCCCTTATGATGAGGGATCAAAACTGGTTTCAAGTTTAACTGCGGATCTATCAAGGTTTCCATTCTAAATGCAACTGGATCAAACTATTACGCGGAAAAAAATTAGTGTTTTAGTTTTTGAAAAGTTTATATTTATAACAATCTTACAGGATGAAATATATTGAAAAAGGCGGGACAAGTTGGTAGCTGATAATCTTCCCCGATTGTTTGAAGTCCACGAACAGTTAGAAACATAGCAATAGGTGAACCAAGAGCGAAGAAACAACTCGGATGAAAGGATAATTTGGGGTATACTACAGAAGGCTGTCCCGTTCCCGCCATTCCAACCATATAGGTGACTGAGGCGACTGAATCTTGCCTATTAACCATTGACATTTGAGACTGGGATGTTGTTAAAGTATCTCCGAGACTTAAATCTTTAAGTTTATCATCTGGTTGGGATTCAATTTGTGCCAAGGCTTTCTTCATTTCCCGTTCTTTAAGGTCTTTAATATGATTTAAGAGTTTTTTTCTTGGTCCCATGGGTAAACCCATTTCTTTAATGTCACTTTCTTCGCAATATTTCTAATGGAAGAAGTTAAATTAAACCCAGTTGAAAGATACTTACTGTTAAATCAGTAATCATTAGTTAATTACCAAAGATTCAAAATCAATTAACTCTTCATCAAATTTCTGTTTAAACTCTTGTAATCCTAATTTTTCCAATAACGCTTCTAAGGTTGTAATCTCAGTATCTATTATTTCAGGCTGATCCTCAATTGGTTCGGGAGTTTTATTTTCATTTGTAGGTGTTGGGGCGGGACTTGGTTCAAATTCACCCGGTTTTAATTGATGCGCCAATATATCAAATAATATCAAAGATCCTAAAGAGATTCATTTAATAATCACTCCAGTTACCAAAAATATGGTCTTCTAAAGTCTAAAAAGTTCTATTATACCTAAAGAATGTCCGGCTACCGAAGTTTTTCCTTCAAAATTAGGATTTCTTTCCAAAAATATTTGATATATTCTATTTATCTCTGATCCTACAGTATCGACTATAGTTTGACAATATATTGGGCTCGTATAGAAAAATATATCCATTAAGGTATCATTTGTAAAGTGTCTAAGTTTGGGAATACTGGGTAATGTTATCGTTTGCATCCTCCTATAATTAAAAATATGTTTGAAAACTATTCAGCATATCCCCATTGCTTTATAAGCTTTGCTTTAATTACCTATCAATACCAGTATCATCCCCGTGCAAACTTCCGTGCCAAGATATGGGTAAAAATTCAACTCTGCCTATTCTACCCGATTCAAAAGCTTTTTTGTAATGACTTCTCATTAGATTAAGACCGATATTTCTAAAGTCATCAACTAATAAAACGAACAAATTGAAATTAATTAATCAAAGAGTTTCTCATGTCCTGAAAATTGAAACAACAGGGTTCGTACGAAATTTTTACATTGAAAATCCCTGACTTTTCCAGGTTATCCCTGACCAAATGTTGCCTATATCCCTGACCATTTTAACGTGTTTACCAGAGCCAACTTCATCACACCTGGCTCATATTTAGCATTGCATGAAGAATGGTTTGATATGTCAAACAAAATCCCTGACATATCCCTGACTTTTTAGGGAAATGTTTTAAATCCCTGACTTATCCCTGACTTTCCCCCCTATTTTCCATATCCCTGACTTATCCAGGTTATCCAGGATATCCAGGTTCCGTACGAACCCTGAACAAAACAAGTTATTTACCGCATTCTACAACTGATCTAAATTTAAGATCACAAACAGCCCCAACTCCTTGAACTAGAAACACTAAATGATCTATTCTCGGAGGTTCTCCTTCATCCACCGTTAATATTTCATTGACGCCTCTTTTGACAACTCTTAACGTCATTTGGCCCTCCTTTCAAAAGACAAAACTAACCTAAAGACAATCATTTTTCACCCGGTAATCTTTTAAGGGGGGGAAACTACATTTAACAACACTAAACACATTAAACTCTGCGTGCTTTTAAAGGAAAAAAAGAAAAACTAAAATAAAATGGAAACATTTACCTATAGTGTTTCGTGCTTATAAACTTAATATAAAGCTACGTTATTTGGTAGAATAGAATAGATATTTGGCCCATTATGACTCTAAAACAAACTACGAAACTTACGGGCACATAGCCCCATTCATCGGGCAATTTTGAAGGTAGATAATGCGATATATCCTTAGAATTTTGCATGACAATAGCCTCTGATACACCGCCCTCTAGTTCCACTTTTTGAGGCCAGCGGTTATAGGTCACACCCTCACGATAGAATTCCTACAAATAAGGGTCCAAAGAAAAAGTTCAAAGGATTGGGGGGAAAATAAATAAAGGGTGAACAAAAACTTAAAACTAAAAAAATAAGAAAATTAACATGCATAAGCCAACAATTACATTTACAGTTTTTAAACTAATTAAAAGAGCAATAAGCATAATGCACTAATTCTACTAACTAATAATAAGTTCCTCGTAAACTTAAACCAATAACAAGATGGCACCGGCCAGATTACACTTTTGCGCTGCCTCTAGTGACTAGAATTAGTATTAGTATTACTATATTCATAATAAGATGACCCCGGCAAATTTATAATTTTCGGTTTTTTCCATTGTTTATAAAATAGCATTCCGTTTATGAATAAAACCAATCTAGTAAGAATTTGGTTTTCAGTTCAATTAAATAAGTGAATCGCGGCCGTTCCCAGGCGACGATTATCTCTTCACGAGATACGCTTTAAGAAATAACTGTAGCTTGCTTAGTCAATAATCTGAGGAGAAAAGTGGGGATCCAAAGCCCAAAATATTTTCTTAAATAAAAAATGATATTGATGTTGCAGAGCCATCTATGAGTGGTTCTTTGCAAATATTCGACCGTGTACGCGAAACAAGGGGGAAATGGGGATAGAAAAGGCGCCCAGCCTGCCAGCAAGGGTCGGAACAATACTTTCGCTAGCTCTAAAGAGCGCAAAAGTAAAAAAGTTAACCCTTTCATATTTACTTCAATTTTATCAGCAACAACTTCATCATAGGGAACGTATCTATTTTGTCCCTCTGCACGATAAAACCAAGAGCTTCTCTTCACCATAGAGTCACTCTCCTCCCAATATATGGCTTTACGTAATCTTTCCCCAAGATAAACATCGTAACGTCCACCATCAGTAGGGATTACAGCATCACTCTGACCTAACATTTGTAAACAAACAAACAAACAAACATTATGGTTTAAATAAACTATAGCCAGCAATATTTTAATTGGTTTTACCATTTTTATAAGCTTCTTCTAAGTTCATGGAGTCAATGACAGTAAATGGCAACCAAATCTCTTTCTTCTCAACCTCTTTTCGATAAAACCAATGACTGGGAACAGGTTTGTAACTATTCAATGGATTATACATGGTTCCGGTTGAATCTTGAGACCCATATAGGTTTCCAGTAGATTCTGCCGAGTTGCCGATGCCATAAGCAGGCAAGCTTTGATTTTGATTTTGGGAAGAACTATCTTGGGGAGCATTGAAAGAAGGAGCCCCGTAGTAAGAGCTACCTTCTAAAGTAGTTTGGTGAGAAGGTTGGGGTGGTTGAAAAGGTGAATTGTACGGATCATGACTTGGGAAGTTCGCTACTGGATCAGCTGGAGCTGTAATTCCACTTTGATAAGTGTTTTGGGAATAAGGATTCCCCTGAGGAGGGCTAGAACCCATTCCTGGAGTTGGGGCATAAGTTAAGGGGGTTTGCCGCCTAAAATTTTGAGCTGGGCCTAAAACAGTACATTATCTCTTTTTTTTATAATTCTAGGTTAGACTTTAGTTTGAATAATTATACCTGTAGGTGGGGGTGCAACTGCTGCATTAGGGCTATAGGTTTGAGCCATAGTAGGTGGAGAAGACATTGGAATTGAAGATACATTAAATGTTGAGCTATTATCAACTTGTATTGGTGGTTGTTGTTGTTGTTGTTGTGTCTGAGGTTGATAAATAGGTGGAGGTGGTTCAGGAGTCTTAGTTTGCAATGGCCTAAGAGGCTGCTGTAATTGAGAAAGCGGTCCCGAACCAGTTGCTCCTGATGCTGTGGTAGCAACTGGTTTAAATGCTGAAATATGTGGAGATGGTTCTCGTACTGGAGGTTGTTGATTAACTTGGCTTAAACTTGGTGAAGGTGATGAAGAACTTTGACCAATAAAGCTGTCCACTTCTTCCGAATTTCCTGGATAAATATAGACCGGCTTTCTCTTATCAAAGAGCCACAGTGTCATTTTAACCAGCAGCAGCTGTTTCTAGGTTTTAGTTAGACTTAGACAAATCCCCAGCCACCCTAAAGTGACATTAAGCCTAAGCCTTGGCTACTTGAGAACTAATAGGTTTGAGAACTTATTTCTGAATATTGTCATAATAATATTTTAAACAAATTTTACCTTCTGGTTGAGATACTGGCATTAAAAAACTAGCACCTCCAAGGGGATCCCACGAAAAACCTGAAGTTGGTGGTTGAAGTAAAAGAGACGGTGTTGTTCTTTTTGGATCATTAGGAATCGACATTTTTCTTCAGGAAGTACACGGTGGAACTGAGATGACCCTAGTTGACCCTACGCTAGATGTCAGCACCAATAGAGTCTGCGGCCAGGCTAGGAAATAAGACAGGTTTACAGGTCAAAAACCAGTTTATTAATAGCTGGGACCACTTATTTTATTCAAAACGTGAGGGTCACTGGTCCCAATGACTAGTTTATTAATTCCTACTTTTATTAAAAATTGATATGGGGACCTCTTTATTTATTTTCATTTTAACATAAATTTCCACTCCATAAGTCCAGTTGTGTATACAACCCTAAGCCGAGAGAGATTTTTTTAGAAGAGAGAACGACCACAAGTCCTGGGACCAGTAGAAAAAAAAATAGGGGAAGGGTCACTGGTCCCGGGACCAGTTTCATATTTAAGACATCAGGGGTCACTGGTCCGGAGGAGGACTAGTTCAGAAATAAACCTTATTTCCAAGCCTGGACTCTGCGGCGGCTTTTCGGGGGGTTAAAGTGGTGGGGGATCGCAATTAATTAGGCGTCAAGGCGCCATAAAAATTCTTCAGTGTTTTCCCCTCTCGACCTATAAAATTTTTCCCACCAGACGCAACGCCTAACCTAACGGCACGAGGTATCGTGGTTGTTTTTTTTCCCGTAAATATACGCTGGCGAGTCAATAAAGTAATTATTTTTTTCTTAAATTGTTAATTAAACGTTTCAAGACGGCACTTCAAGTCGTTAGATCAATTCCTATACTTCTCCGTACCTTTTCTAGTTTAATAAATCCAAATTCGTTCGCGTCCATAAGGTAACTATTGCCATATAATATAAATAGGCGTAATTGAGAAAACGCGGCCTCTAGCTCGCTGACTTTCGCAATTGACCAACTGTCAATTATTATTATTATTTTTAATAACAATATTAAATTTTAATTACTTTTCTTAAAGCAGCTTGTAAATTATTGCCTGCTATAAGCGTGTGTCATACCTCAAAATTATCAGAATAAAATTTTGAAGAATGTCGGAAGAAATAACAACCATGTAGGTCAATTTATTATAAATATTCCTATCTCTTCAATCTCAACTCTTCACGTAGGCATTTTAATTTTTTTTTAACTTAATATTTAATACTTCAATAAAGTATAAATAAATTGTGATAATATTGCTATCATATCGAATTATTTTAAGAGATTTATAGCAATATCACATCATAGACAGATAACTATTTATCAAATAAATTGGCAATGACTATGCGTTAAATAGTTTTTCTATAATCAAATACTTAACCTTCAGCCGCGCGAAAATGTCTTAGCATTTTTTTTTTCTGAGAATGAAACGGTCCCTGAAGAAAAAACAAGTTATTATGTAACCAAATATAATTATAAATTCCTAGCATTTATAGCTTAGCTGCCAAAACTAATTAGTTTTTATATTCTAAAGTTTTATTTTAGTTGCCCCCCCCCCCGTTTAAAAATACGAAACGGAACGTAACACCTGTACAAATATATATAAATCACTAGTGCTATTATAGAATAGAAACACCCAAATTTATGTTAGGGCTTGTAGCATTTGCTCTTTGAATGCCTTTTAGACTTTGCAAATTATTTTAACAATGTTAACCTATTCAGTGTTAATTTTTGCTGTAATTATTTTTGGCAGAGACATTGGTTCTGCTGCAGGAGAAGGTGAAGTTGGCCAAAAAATGGAGCAACATGAAGTTGTGCCTGATGTAATTGATGTCGCGCCTTCAGACATCATTAAGGTTTGATTATTAAACTAATTATAGTACTTAATTAAGTCTCAACTCAACTTATCCCCCCCCCTCCCCTTTAAGGTCACTTATGATAAAGGTTCAGCTGATTTAGGAAACGAGCTTACACCAACTATAGTCAAAGACCAACCATCTGTTAGTTTTCCAGCGGACCCTGATTCCTATTACACTTTATGCATGACCGGTAATTTATTTAGTTTCTTTATCATTTTTCATAATGATACTGTGATATTTGATGAAATATGTTTCGTTTCTTTAAGATCCTGATGCGCCCAGTCGCCAAAACCCAAAGTATAGAGAATGGCATCATTGGTTAGTTGGAAACATTCCCGGGTCTGATATTGAAAAGGGTGATGTTTTATCGGAATATGTTGGAGCTGGCCCACCACAAGGAACTGGTAATTAATTAATAAGTTTTAAATGAAGATTTAAGGTGGAATTCATAAACGTCGGACGCAACGCAATTTAGTACAGGCAAAGGCAGGGCGTCGTGCGCTAACTTTCGCCTTTTGCGCACGACGCCCTGCCTTTGCCTGTACTAAATTGCGTTGCGTCCGACGTTTATGAATTCCACCTTTAATTCCCTGAACTTTGTTAAATAATTATAGGATTGCATCGTTATATCTTCTTGGCTTACAAACAACCTGAAAAACTGACATTTGATGAGAAAAGGTTAACTAATCGTTCGGGAGACAGAAGAGGAAACTTCAAAATCAGAGCTTTTGCCAAAAAATACAATCTAGGAAATCCAGTAGCTGGCAATTTGTTTCAAGCTCAATGGGATGATTACGTACCCAAACTTTACGAGCAGCTCAGTGGCAATTGAATATCTTCATAATCTCGCTCTCATTTTCATTTTTAAAAGAGAAAAAAGAACTATTGTTTCGATGTTTTCCTTACAATTAAAATAATCTACAGAATTTCCTAATATCTTCCTCACAAGTGTCACTTATTCCTCTCTTCTAGAAATAATATTTTTACACAACAAGGTCCAAAATAAACAAAAAACGTTTCAAGTTAATTAGGCTTTTTTTTTCTTCGTTAATTAATTTTTTTCTCTTTTGCCAAATGAACAAAGTTACGCTCTCTTAAGTAAAAAAAAAAGAATGCTACTGCCTACAAACATAGTTGTGAAGTCTCCTAATTAGTTTGAATATTACGAGCTTTATCATTGACGTCCATTTCATCAATTTTTGTTCAATTATATTAAACTCATAACGAATTATATCCTTGTTTGGAACTGTAACCTTTAAGCTCAAACAAATAATAAAATAAGTGAAAAACAATCCCCAAAATAACAAAAATGGAATTAATCATTGCAATATAGTAAAATGCGCAGTTTTGTAATTTGTAAAATATAAATTGAAGCCTGAGAAATAAAATTGCAAGCTAAGTTGCAGAATTTTTAAATTTGAATCTCTCCATTCTCTGATAACCATTTTTTCGGCTAAGCCTAATTACCGAATGAGTAAAATTCAGGTACCCGCCCCTATACCCGACAACATAAGTTTATCATGCCTCTAAATACACAAATATGGGTTACAACTGGGCTTCTTCCGCAGGCTACTGTGACGTCAGAACTCGTATAGCGCTAAGATCCGAAGAGAGAAAAATTTTGAAATTTCTGTCGCGGTGCAGCCACCAAGTGGTCGAGACGATTACTAAATGGGTCACGTAAAAAAAATCATCCAATGGGATAAAGGAGATTTTTACGTTTCGTATAGGCAGGCATTGGGGGGAACGAATTTTACTTGAGCAACCCCAAAATCCCTCTCTCTCGTGAGATAGAGGCGGTTTCAGTCCTGAAACATTCTAAAAGGGATAAAAGAAACGCTTGGCTAGGCAGTACAATTTTGTATTGAAGTTGAGGTGATAAATGATACGGAGAGAGTATAGGGTTTCATTAAAGGGAGCCAGACAAACACTATTGCCATATGAGTAGCAGCCATTTCTCTACTTAGAGGCATGATAAACTTATGTCATTACCAATACCAATACCAATACCAATACCAGACCCCTACTCAATATAATTCGCAACATGTAATTTTCAAGAAAAATACGATAGATTTATTGCAGTACGACATACGGGAGGGGCTACGGTTTGAAGAATGCATTGCTACCTAGAACATAGTTGAAATTTCGGAAGTTCCTAATAATAATAATAAGTATCTTCCCAAATTTTAACTAAAATTGATAGAAATGCAATTAATTCCATTACATTTCCAGTATAAACTAGTAATTTATCGTGATTATAGTGAAAAATACGCGTCTTAAAAATATTTTCTGATAAAAATCAACTTTCAGATATAGTTTACAAATTAACTGACGTATGAGACTAGTTCTTTCAACGTAAAAAAAAAAAATCCGGCAATAAGTACAGCAAAGCCCATACTTTTTTCATAAACTTAATCAAAATATTGGTTGATGAGATTTAACAACACATTTTTGACACTTGCCAATCAACAAACGATTAATGTTAATGACGGATCATTTGATATAAATACAACTCTGAAATAAGGTAAACAATCATAGTCATCATTGAAAGAATGGGCTCTTGCGTTGCGAAAACACCGCTGTTCCTTAAAAGTTATTAATTATTCATGAAAAAAAAAATACTTTCATTCAAATGTCAACGTAATGTGAAATTTCTAAATTTAGAAAACGTTAACATAATTCCATTTAAATTTAATTAAAATTAAATTTAATATTGTTTTGAGGGGCATAATAGTTGATTAAACTTTATTTGTTAGTAAAAAAAAAAGTCTGTAGAAAATTTTAACGCATATTTCATTAATTTTCGTTTGTAGTTTTGTTTTTAATGCGAAAATGGTAATTAAACATTTTTGCTTTATTGTTTCGATTCATCTTCGACTGTTTGGGGGCTTATATCACAAGGGGATTTTATCAGTTTCAGATTGAACCGTATTATTATTACTACTACTGACGTCAGCGTTAACCTCGTCAACTACCTCATTTTTTGGTAACTTCTCCGTTTCTTCTGTTTCGTGTTCGCTACAAATAACTTTCTCACCGGAAGTTATATTGTCCGGGGTCGCGTGAATGTTGCAATAAGAATTTGGACATTCAGTGCACAATACAACAGAGTTTTTACCACACGAATCACAATGATGCCAAGGGCATTCCCAACGTCCTGAAAGAGTCTCAATTTTGAAAAACTGTATCGTATTAAAAGATTAAAATAAAACATACCATGAGGTGGTTTATCTAATTTCAAACAAAAGAGGTGATAGGATTTTGTACAACCCTTCTTATCGCACATTAGAAGTTCGCCTCCTTCGCCACACCTGTAACATTCGTCTTCGTGTTTTCTAGTAGCGGGAATTTTCCTTTTCTTCTTTTTACCAATATTTTCCTTAAATTTCTTCTCAGCGCTAATTGCGGCTGGTGTCTAAAATGGAAATTAGTTTTGTTCTCGAAAACCGAAATGTACGTACTACAAGTCTTCATTACCTTAGGTCTAACTCCAATGAATCCGCTACAATTCGGAGCTCCGCATCCGCACTTTGTCTTTTCATCGCCTCGACATTCAAGATTATAGTTGAAGGTTAATTCGGCTCCTTTTTCAATGTCTTCAGCGGCAAAGAGGCCAACCCTGGTATCTCCGTTAACCATCCATTTTTGAGTTTCGCAATTTGGTTGGCACGAATGATTCATAAAACGTGATAAATTTCCTTTGGGTCCGGCATCAATTATCCTATCTTTATCAATAGTTAGGAAGTAGAAATTGGTATCATTCTCAGTGTGCATGTTTTTTAAACGTTTCTGACACTCTTCTTCGTCTATTAATTCTCCAACGTACTCTGATACAAACTGACCCTAAAATTAGGTGGCAGAGTGTTAGGTCTGACTCAAAATTTTACAGATGGTTTCATTTCTTATACCTTGGATATACTTGTAAGCGCGAAAAGACCCCAACCGCGGTCCTCAACCTTTTTAGGAATGGCCGGGGGATAATTTCTTTTAACAAAATCTTGATTTTGACATTTATCCCCAGCAGGACATACACTCGGATGACACTCCAAATGAAGTAACCTATTTAAACAATCTGTATCCCTAGCGCAAGGATTCGTCGCGTTGGAATCACACTCGCACCTTGTTAAATTGGCAATATCAGCTACGTGAATTTGAACTTTACCAACTGGTTTATTTGACTATAAATAAGAAGCGCGCTTATTATTAAGCGTCAATCGAAGCTGAGAGCTTAATAACTAACCTTAATATGTTTGTAAGACGGGGGTTTTGAACTACCATGGGTTACTTCTCGCGCCCTCTTAGTCTTTTGCCAATTTTTAAAAGCAACTATAGCTTCATCCACAGCTTTTTGAAAAACTCTAGCCAAATATCTATTCGAAGCGGTATCTCTACTACCTTTATCGCCTTCTTGAAACAAGAAAACTCGGCCCTTATGAACCCAAAAGTAGTCGTGAGAGCCAAAAAACCTAACTGGGAACTCGCCAACGCTGTGCTCCAGTTTTTGAATATTTAAAGGAACATTGTTTGGATGGCAAACTTCCGCTGGCCACCATCTATAGCAACCGAGTTTGACCCAAACTATATTGCCACTTGTCGGATGCTTCCTAAGTTTACAATCCTGACAATAGTAACTTCCATCGGGTGGAACTATCTCTAAGCATTCGGCGTGAAAGGCTCCTGGACAGCTTTCGCAACATATTAACTCCCCACCAGCGGAGCAGATGAAACACCAATTCACGTTGGAGTGGGAATGGTGCTTGTTGTTCTTCTTGGGGGTAAAGTGATGCGTGCAGAGAATGTGAGTTTGAGTTAGATGTATCGATCCAGCTGCCACGCAACTTTCGGCGGAATGAAAGGCGGTAGGACATCTTATACATCTGACCAATCGACCTTTATGACCGCGGGCCAATTTGGGATTGTCATTGTAACAAGAAAGGCAAACGTGAAGGGGACAGATAACTTTGTTTTCCATTACAGTAGACAATGGACTCTGACGTAAACACGCTATGTGATAGAATTTCCCGCAGTTTGTAATCGTGCATTTTCTAACTTCTCCTTCATTACTTTTACAAGTGAAACACGTGTGACAATCTACATTCCGCCAATTTAAAGTCATTAGACATTAAATACGAAGTACGTTGAAAGCAAACTTACTGTTCGCGCATTCATCACACTGAAAAGTTGCTATATTATCAGGTTTAGAGTTTAAACAGCCTATATGAAAATTTTGTTGGCAGGGACCTTTGCAAGTGACTACATCCCCTGATACCTCGCATATCTGGCATAACCTTTCGTGTCTATTTATTAATACAGCTCCTGTTTCCCCGTCTACAGATTCCTATTCAAATTCAATGTTATCTCCAATTACTTTCTACATATTCATAAACTATATAAGCATTGTTAGAACTGATCATACAATTTGCACCTCTTCTTCAGACTCAATTCCTTCCAAAGTTTTAGCCACTAATTTGGCCTTTTTACTTGAAACTAAACAAAAAAAAAATACAACCTTTGCTACTAGTTCATGTTACCAAATCCATATGGTGACACGAGCTTCATCCAACTTACCATTTTCTTTCGCATCATCTTTAGTACATTGATGTGACAGCTTCTCTTCATCAGTCATTTTCTCCCAGTTGCTGGCTATAACGGCTTTAGCTTCAGCATATGACAAGTTAGGATTTGATTCCATCACATTCAAAATGTTATTATGAAGGTACTTGTTGAATGAGACATCGACTATAACCTGAGAACCTTTCCTTTTGCGAGCATCAGTGTTGGGAGTTTTTAGGACAGTCTTTGGAATAGGACTTGCGGTATTATCTTTCTTAGAACATTCTTCAACTTTGGTTGAAACATCCGTTGTAGGTTCGTCTTTGCTTTTTCGAGGTCTTCCTCGTTTTCTTTGAGAAACGTCCACATTATTTTCAAGTTGGGCTTCAGTTTTTATGGATTGAGGAGGCTTTGATGAAGTTTTTGTCACAAGGTCGGTCTTGGACCCATCCACATTGTCATTGCCTTTCTTAGAAGAGGGCTTCTTGGATTTACTTTCTTCTTCATTTTTAAGCTCAGAACCGTTTACTGTCGATTTGGGTTTATTTTCTTCAACTGGTGCTTTGACGTCTTTGTCTTCTTTACTCTTTAACAACAGCCTAGCTTTGGGTTTAGAGTATGTCTTAATTTCGGGAAAAAACTTGGGCTTCTTTGGTGGTGGACTTTCATTAAGAGCGCCAGTCTCAACATCAGTAGGAAATTTTTCTCCGTTAAGTCGCTCGTCATTCTTTCTTGTCTTATTGTCGACTTCGTCCATCCGGCTTTTAACATAGCGCCTAGTTCCAATTCGACCGGTTTTATTCCTGTCATTAGAGGAACTGTCCGATCCTTTGTTCGCAGTTGCTGAGATCTTCTTCAAACCAACAGATTCTATAATTTCGTTACAATTCTGTTGTCTTTCCTCTTCATCTAAGTTTTTGGAAGAAGGTAATAAGGCGGAGTTTTCTGAAGATTTGTTTAAGTTTATCCCGGTTTTACTTTCATCCATTTTCTTATCAACCTTGGGTTTGGGTTCTGTAGAATTTCTCGTTTTTCTTTCATCCGTTTTCGTCACAATCTTTTCTTCAGTTGACTTTCCCAAAGGGAAATTTTGTTTGGGTTTTTCAGTAAAAACTCTTTTCAGACTCTTTGCCGCGAGAAATGAACTACCATTTTCCGAGTCTTCCTTCTTTATCACCACCTTCAACTGCTTGGTTATCTGCCGGGATGGGTCATCAATGTCCATGTTGGCCTTCTTGATAATCTTGTCGTACTTTTCATGGTTCATGACGACTTTAACATCTTTCTTCGGATTTTCTTTATAATTATTCTTCTTAGGTTCTGTCTCAGAATCCCCAGTTGTGCTATTGACCATTTTATCAGGCGCATCCTTAGCCGGGGTATTTTTCTCAATAGATTTTGCTTTTGATTTTATTTCATCGGCAGCTTTATTTTTCTTAGAGGCGGCTTCCGTTTCTTTGGGATTAGGTTTTGTCTTAACATCTCGAGCGTGTTCATCCAATCCTGGTTTATCTTCTTCCAGACCAGAGTCACTAAAGGAGTCGTCAGAGTCACTTTCAACAATGAATACTGTAACTTTTCTGGGTGATACACCATTTTTTGTGGTTGGGACCAACTTTTTAGAGTAGTCACTGGGTGATACTTCCTTGACTTCATTTGATGATTTAGCATTATCTTTATCTTTCTTGCTATTTTCGGGGCTAACCAAAGGTTTAACATTTGAAATATCTCCAATGAAACGACCTCTAGTTTTACTAGCTGGTCCTGGCATTTGATTTCTCTCCTTCGCTAAGGGTTCATCGGATTCCTTCTTTTTCTTTGGCGGTGGAGTCAATTTAGATTTACAAAGGTTTCCTTTCCTCTTCTTGTACATTTCTTTCTCATTATCGGTAAACTCATTCCATTTAATTAGTAAAAGATCTTTGGCTTCTTCATCCGTTAAGCCACCAGTTATCATGTCCTCTAGATGTTCGCTTAAGTAGTTTTCAAAGTAGGTTTTCATTTTGTATTTTGATAAAGAAGACATTGAATCATCCAAATTCAGGCTCTTTTTTGCACCATCTTCGGGAGAAGGTTCAACTCGTGTTAAGGCTGCTTCATTAACATTAATGGGTGACTTCCGGTCATGGTTTTGCTTGGTTGGTGTGCTTTTTTCGGAAGAAGAAGAAGCTGATTTTGGAGGATTGGCTTGAGCAAAAATTGGTAATAGTTTCTGTAGCCTCTCTTCCGGACTAAACTGAATATATTTTTCAGCTTCTACTACAGCTTCCTTCCAAGTTGTTAATCTTGACGGGTGAATTCTGAATATGGAGATAACCACTTCTTTCTGATCTTCCGGGCTTTTATCCACTAAATCTTTAATAAATTCATTAAAGCGTTCTTTGCCATCAAATAACAATATGTTTTTTGCTAGAGTCCATCCTCGCTGAGCGACTTTCCCAAAATAATAAACGTGGTAAATAACACCACTGTCTTTAGAACCTTTTTCTAGTAAAAACAAAAGATTAATTTCAGCTATAAGAAGACATTCTATTCAAGTGATTAACTTCAAGATCAGACCCCAATAAATAGAGCCAATGCAAGAAGTTATGTCTAGTATCTCAGAGAGAAGATATAAATTCGCCAGATTTCCAGCTTTATCTCCAGTCCAAACGTAGGTCCGGAGTCAATCCCCGTCTCTAAATTACAACCAGCATCTCATTGGTTCTTGAAAACTCACGTCAGCGCGACGACGCGAGTGACGAAAATTACAGTCATATTTTCCCACTGAGGAGAGGGGAAATAGCCCGGCGCCTCCTTTTACGCCCCCCTTGTATTTTGAAAGGGGGACTGGGACTATGGCGCGCGAATACAAAGGCATCTTATACCTTCTCTCTGAGATACTGATATAACTTCTTGGCCAATGGTGATAGATAGATTTCAAATTTAAATTAGGGCTAACAACTATTCTTTAAATGGCTCTATTTTTTTGAGATATTACTGAACCATCAAGGGAAAAAAAAAAAATAAGTCATACTAGATCTGGATTTAACGTAAGTTTTCTTGATGGGATCTTCAGAAATGATGCAAGGCCACCAAGGATGTCCCGGTATCCTTGCCCAAATCATATCCCCAATTTTTAACTCTTGAGTTACTGCAATTGCATTCATAACTTTGTCTACTTTAGATTTAGGAAAAGAGTGAATTTTCTTCGGAGGATTTAAGGTTTTAGGACTCTCCTCTTTAGTAGGAGTGCTTTCTTGAGAGCCACCAGACTTTGTCGGTTTGGGTTTCACTATTGGTTCCATATGAATATCCGGACCTAATGAGCGATTTTTTCTAACTCTTCCGTATCTGCTTTGTCGTTTTTCTTCAGAAATATCCGTCAATTCAGGCAAATTAGCTTGGCATTCTATTTCAGGCGCATTTTCAGATACTGATTCTAATTCTTCCGGTTCTATTATTTCCTCTTTTATCAAAACGGGAGGTTGTTCATCTTTTCTAGGTCTCCCTCTCTTTTTCACGTTATTTTCATGACTATCCGAGTCCAAGTTTTCCGTAGGCATAGTGATACTTTTTAATTATAAGTTCAAATTGCCCTAATCACTTCGTACATTGATTTTTAGGCTTAGCCTCAACAAATTTGCAGAGAACGTTTTTTTTTAAATATTCAATATGTTGATAACATTAACAACAATAGTTTCCACATCGAAATTTTTGATTTAACTGTAAAGCAATCACATAAAATTCATTGTTTTATGTGAAAATTATTTATAAATGTACAAAGCACACACAAAAAACAACAACAAATCAGTAAACATGTTTTTAAATCAAAATATTCTAAAATTAGAAATTAAGACTAAAAAATTCAAATTGGGCGATTTTGATTTTGAACATCATGTCCTATATTTTTCACCTTGTGTATTTTTTTTCTTTTTTGTTAAGCATATTACTTTGGCTAAGGCCTAATAAACCACAAAAACGAGAATCTGTCAAAACTAATTCGAAATGTTTGACACAATTGACTTAATTGTATATGAATTTAATCTATTTTTAAATTAAAATCATAATAATGGTAAATTAATACCAGAATTAATTTCATTTCTCATTTTGTACCATCATACCATGCTTGAAAAAAAATCATGGTTAGATTGCAGAAGATATACAAATACAAGTTGGTAAAGGTACTAATTTTTGTGATAATTGTATAATCAATGAATTTTTTTAAGGTAGTAATTATTTGTCAATAAATAGGTCAACTTAATCTTACCGAATAGGATAATTAATAATAAATAAACATTTAAATACGCTGAAATCTCTTAGTGAGTGAGCACATGAGTGTTTATGGGCCCCTAGTGGCGAATTGTTGAAACGTTTTTCATATCAAATTCAAAAATTTTCTTTTCCATGATGAGAATAATAAAATTTATGAGGACTAAAAGGCAATAAATTTTAATTGATATTGCTAGATGATATACCCATTTTATTACTTAAATATATATGCTTAAATTTGATTGTTTCCCCACCTTTCTTGTAAAAGAAATTACAATTTTAATTTAATAGGCATAATTGTTCAAGAATTTTACATTATGAAGGTTGGCATGCAAATATTTGGCCTTACTGTGATTTGGTTGTTCGTGTCATCTTGCTTGTCTGGCCATAAATTGGCACCAAAAATGTTGGAAATTTGCCTATAAATGTACATTGTACATTTGTCAAAAAATGACACTTAATCCTACCAAAATCAATTTGTGAAATTAGCCAGTAAATTGGCAAATATTTTAATGACATTGCATGCCACGCAAACAACATTCAAATCTGGTAATCTGAACCCTAACCATGCCGCATCCGCATCTAGTACCACCTTAGTGGTTCCTTTGGATTGGGAATGCAGCATGAATGGTTCACTGCCTGCCACACCACACAATGCAAAAAAATTTAATAAATGCTAAGCCAAGAAGAAATTATTTATACCATTTTTTCGTCCACAAATGAGTTTCAATTGACAACACACTGTACTTCACATCATAATTAACGGGATAGTAATTAACAATTAAATCAGCTTCATAATTATTACAAACAAATAAAACCGTTGTACCGACTTCCCGCCTAAAAGTTTCTTTAGAAATGAGGCCACCTTTAGGGAAAAAATTGTGTTTACCGAATTTAAAGCAACGCGCTTGTACCTCTATAAATAAGGAACTATAATAGACGAATTTTGTCTCCCTGCCTTTGATAACATTACTTTCAGAACTTGAACAAAACATTGAGGTGGAAAGGAAGGTTCAGAAGTAGTGCCATCTATTTGTTTGAAACATCTTAGCACTAGATGGCTATGTATTCGCTATTTTATTCAAATCAATTTTCACCAATAGTTTTCTTTCATATCTCTATTTTCTTTTGTCTAAAGTCAGCTTTTAAGACCTGAACTATCATAAAGAAGGCTATCTCATCTAAAACAGGCATTTCCAAGAAAATATTGCTTAAATTTCTATTATGAAACGCATAAAAACAAACGGGCAAGGCTTAATGAAAGGCTTCGTGTCCACATACGCGTCGGAAACAAACGCCTGATACAGTTTCATCCAATCGCGTGGCGACTTTGGCTGAGTGACGTAACGTGTTTACATCACGTGATCTCCGACGCGCAAATTGTACGAGGAATGTACACAAACTAAACGGAAAGTGTCGCGAAACCAGGGTCCAGGGATCTCATTTACTTATAAAAGAGACTTTGCGCGCTAAAGTGCGTCAATCTGGATATACTTAGCGAATATTACAGACATTTAAAAATGACTTCAACGCCAAAGAACAATTTAGAAGAGTCCCTAAATGGTAAGCCTAAACAATTTTCCATTGCGAATTTTGCGCGCCAATGTTATGGGAGACAACGATTTTTTCGCGCTCAGCTGCTTTTGGCTACAACATATAGCACTACTGCTATGTAGCGTCAGCATCTGTCAAAATCAACTCTCTCCCGTGTTTGTTTCTTTATGCGTACTATTGTCACGTCGCGAATCCCTTTTCATCCAATATAAACCTAACACATTTTTTTAGTAATAAACAAATGTTCCATAATTTAATCGACGTTAATTATTACGTCATCAAAAACGATTTATACATTATGGATCTGAAAACCTTTTATAGAGTCTATACGCCCCCCTTACACGTAAGAGAATATTCGATCAGGTTTAACGTCTATTCCATCATTCAAAATATTAATCTAGTTAAATTATAAAGTCTGACGTAGGTTTTTGAAAATTTAGACCATCGTAGATTTAATAAATTCTCCTTACGAATGTAACAACCGAGCTGTCATTTTAAAATACTTTATTACTAAGCCTATTTTAATTCTTTCTGTTGTTGGATTTAAATAGTAATCATTTCCTAACCATTTTGTTTCACGCGGTTAATCCAATTAAAAACGTGTAAGTAACGTGAAACCCACCGGAAGCACTATAGCGTGTACATAACCCTATGAAGAGAGTAAAATACTCGAGATAACAGGCGAAATTATATAAGATAGCGCAACTACAATATTGTTATAGTTTATAATTTATCTAGCATCTGCTGTTCCAAATTTTTCACAGTACAGTCGTTTGGAAACACTTATAAAAATTAACTTTAAGACTAAGTGCTGTTATACACAGAAGTCTAACGCGCGGGAAATTATAAAGGCCTACGTGATATTGTACATGTAGAATATTTTAGATTGTTGACCTTGTGCTTTTGAGTTGGCTGCTTGATTTTTGGAGGTCTACGTGTTATAAACACCGTAGTTTTTGGCAAAAGAATATTTTCCTTCGATGCTAAGGTATATTAATTTTATTTCTTGGCGAATAAATGCGCTTATGAAATCACGTGATCGCGATCCATTGAATCATCATAGATAGCGTAAAGTTTTTAAGGAAGAAATAAAAATAAAATTGTATTCAAAATATATTGAAGTATTTTATCTCTAGGTAATCTAGGATTTCAAAATTTTTCCAGTTTTCGAAATGTTTTCTTTCTAGTTACAAGTGGAGGTTTACGCAATAACATTTTAACATCTACTTACGTAGTGTAATAATATTAACACAATTATAAATGAACTGTTTCGAAAGGAACGAACTTTTATATAGAGTTAGTTCAGGTTGAAAGGTCAGCATTTAGGAAGCTTGGGACCTTCCTTTTCTCTCTCAACATTTTATTCCTACGTTGAAAAACCCTAAATTTGTAGTTTGTACTGTTGCCCAAACCTAAATATTTTGCCATGCTAGGTAGGTAATTCAGCTAAACTGTATCGTAACGTAAGGTTTACTCAGAATTAATTTCCAATGTAAGACAAAGTAACAAGATGCCTTTGATAATAATGAATTTCCCGCCCGAAACAAGTTAACGCGCGCCCAATTTTTGGCAGCAGTATTTGATAGTGCAATTCCGTTAAAAAAATCCTTCAAGGATTTCTAACCCTCGTGTTTTAATTACGAAAGCCAAAAAAGTGTTTACCAACCCCCGGTAGTGTTTTCTGAAACTTTTCTAAATTTAGATTTCATCCTAAGCGAGTTATCTAAGTTACTTCCCATGTTTGGGAAACTTTAGACAAAAGAGATTAGGAAGGAGGTAACAAACCAACTGGCCTATTATTGATTCGAAAGATGGGGTTAGAGTGCCATTGTTATTAACTTAGAGTTAGAAAAAATGCAAGCTCCGTAAAAATGCGAGGGGCTAATCACTGTCCGATTCACTGTACACCTATTACGGATTACGTGTAATAATTTTTACACTGTCAAGGGCAGGGCTTTCAAAGATTACCCGTAATCACTTTAGCACAGTCAAAAGGTACCGAGAAAAAGGTACAGTCGCGATTACACTGAGTAAAAGTGTTCCTACGCTATGAAAATAGAAAAATCAGGGGACTGCTTAATCTAGAATCTCTAGAGATTGAGAAAACATTTTTGGATAACCTATGCAGGACTAGAGAAGTGAATGAATAAGTTATTGGAGTGTCTTTCGGTGTTATCATAAGTTTGTAAGATATGTTCCATAAGTATGACACTTCCTATACTTTGTAATGCTAGAGACTTACAGCTCGAGCTAGTTCGAGAACGACTACACTCGGTTAAATTACAGTCCATCTTCCTATTTAGGCTGTATCTAAGCCTTTGACAGCGCCTCACGCACCAGGCGTCACTTTACCTCGAATCTATGACCTACCTCATTCACTTCATGACAAGCTCCAGTTTGTAACCAGTGACAAACTTATGAAACATAACTTATGGTGTTATTAGTGGCTTGGTTTTCTTGTCATTGTCAATGATATCACTTCATTCTGAAGCCATAACTCTTTTTTTCTTGTCACGTCTCTCCTTAGAATGGGTGGAAGTTGGACCTGGTTCATGGAGCGGAGAGGGTACGCACGCCCGAAGTACTCCCGTTCATTTTCTGGGCGGTGGTGGTTCCAACACATCCTCGATTTTAAGTAGCGGAAACATGGAAAAACTTTTATGGGAAGCTCAAAGGGAAAGCAGCCATTCCTCACGCATTGGAAGTAGAATTTCATCTAGAAAAGGAAGGTAAATATCAGCTGTCAGACCGTATGTTTATCCAAGACGCAAACACAGTTCTTTAATGTATTTTTGTATGAGTCCATTGCGAATTGAAAATGTTCAAATGATATTATTTTGACCCAAGGGTGGGGGTGGGGACAAGTTATGATTGGAGTGTTTTAGGGATGACCCCTTAAGTTTAATTGAGAAACTGAAATATAGTTTGACCAAGAAGCGATATCTAGTTTACTAGGGAGAAGGTATAAATTCGCCACATTTCCAGCTTTATCTCCAGTCCAAACGTAGACGTGTCCGGAGTTAATCCCCGCCTCTAAATTACAACCAGCATCTCATTGGTTCTTGAAAACTCACGTCAGCGCAACGCGAATGACGAAAATTACAGTCATATTTTGCGACTGAGGAGAGGCGAAATAGCCCGGGGCCTCCTTTTACGTCCCCCCTTGTATTTTGAAAGGGGGACTGGGACTATGGCGCGCGAATACTTAGGCATCTTAAACCTTCTCCCTAGTAAACTAGATATCCCTTCTTGGTTTGACCTTATCTTTAAGCACTCTTGAAAGTCTAGTGTTAAAAGCTAACGGGTTTAAGAATTTTAAGTATTATTTGTAAAAGGTGTCGCGGGTTTTGTGTATCAGATGTTCATATACCTGAAGTAAAACTATGATAGTAATTCACAGTTAGATAAGAACACGACAGTCCAATGCTCACCTAATGTAAGGCAAACTGGTTGGTATATATCGGGAAATTAAAGTTTATATAAAGCATTGAACTTATTGCTTTCGTATATATGTCAAATGTCAAAAATAGGTAGTTTAATAAATATTGAACAAAATAGACCTATTGCCCATACAATTTCTTTTTAAAGATGTGGGTCAGGACGCTCTTAAGTTTTAAAACTGGTTTTAAACATCTCTCAAATGCCCACACACTAACCCAGGAAAGCTGTTATCGAAATAGACCTACATTATAATACAACAGAGAAAGTCCCGTGCCTCCTTCTCAACATCTCTCTTTTTTCAATTCGAGACAGAACCAAAACTAAACGCGGGGAAGCGTGTTATTTGAATAAAACTGGTTTTTAAATGTACGCTAACCTTGACTTTAAGTAGATTCTTAGGGTGGCAACTGAAGGGAGGCCTTTCTCAACATAAAATAAAATTCTTTCAAAATGGGGAATTTTATTATGGCATTTTCCTTTCCCGCCAAAATGTGTAGTAAACACTACAGGGATGGGGGCGGTCGAAGAAGAATTAGGCTTAACAACTGACGTTTTGTTATGTTGGAAAACTATTGTTCAGTGTGTCATTTAGTTTATTTAAAGCCTGTCCTGTACTGATACGCAAACACACACACCAATGGGCTGTCACAAAAATTCTAGCTTCTTTAGTATTCCTTCAACGCAACCTACCTCAATATTTTTCAAGGTTAAAAAATTAATTTCTTTTTGGCGGGAAACGAACGGAAATTCCGCGCCAAAATATATTCCATTTAAAATTGACTGGGGGTAGAAAGAAGAAAATGGGATTTCATGCCAGATTTATTTATCTGTGAAAACTGGTGACATTTGCATATAATGTTGCCTTGAAAAGTTTTTGAATTTCTTTTTATTGTAAAGAGGATTTTAACCTCAACGTGCGTAGATGTCATTTAGGCCTAGTACAACCTATAATTTGAATTTTTAGCACGGCGGATAAAAGAGAGAGAGAGAGAGATGAAAAAAACCTGTTTAAAATTTGATACTCAAATGACATAAAAACAAAAACTGCTTTTAACGTGTGTCTCCATCGGCAGTGTCGTCGTTCTAGCGTAACATCCCCCTATCAAATTCTATCTTCTTTCTGTTCAACTAATTTGAGCCAATAGAACGAAAGGCTAGGTGTAGGAAATACCATTGCCCCAATTCCTCTCTCCTTATCTTTCCTTGCATTGGCTTTGAGTCAGTTGATGGAATGTAATAAATAATTTTATAGCGGCGAGTAACACGAGCTAAGCTACCCGGCGTTGCCTGGGTGTTTAAGGCAGACACTAAACACTGAAATATCTGCGTGATGTTCTTCTTCTTTTAGAATATAACCCTCTTTATCAAATTTAATAAAATGATGCCATGCTTAGAGGTAATTCATAAAGATAAAATGTTAGGGGTCAAGAATATGACGTTTCGCCTCCGTCCCCAACGCAACCTTGAGCGCAACTTAACCATACTACTTCCAATGAACCTTCCCTCTAGTGTTACCATAAGTTTATAAGATATGTTCCATAAGTATGACACTACCTATATTCTTCGTAATGCTAGAGACTTACTGAGAGCTAGTTCAAGCGAGAATTGAACTACTACACTCGGTTTAACAGTCCATCTTCCTATTTTGTCTGTACTAAGCCTTTGACAGCGCCTCACCAGGCGTCGCATTACCTCGAATCTATGACCTACCTCATTCACTCCATGACAAGCTCCAGTTTGTAACCAGTGACAAACTTATGGAACATATCTTATGAACTTATGGTGTTACCTTACTGTTATCAACCAAGCAGCTTGCCAGTTAAAATTTCGGAAATTACCGAATTGCGACAGTGTTTATCATCAAAACAAACAAACCACTGAAATATATATAAAGGACTTGTTTATGTTTGTGTTGCAGCCCGAAAAGTCCGCCAAACAGCCCAGCCAGCGAGTGCAACGAATTTCCATTTCTTAAAGGAAAGGGTCACCTAAATGCGGAGATTGATCGACAGGTGGGCACGGAATGGATATGGGATTGGAGTAGCAGACCCGACCAAGGACCTCCTAAGTAATTATATTTCTTTTTTCGCAAACCCTTTCGAACCCTTTCTAGCGTGTCGTGTCGTCTATTTAGCCGCCAAGAACGCAATTTTTCTTGTCAACTATTTATTGACCACCCACGCGCTTATTTCGGTTACACGAAGCAGAAGGGAGAACCAAAGTTTGCACGCTTTAGAGAATGAATTAGTCTAACCAAGAAATAAAATGAAAAGGCCTATAAATTAGTCCTGTTTTTATAGTTATATGAGTTCACCCCACTAGAGTTTTTTTTTTTCTTTTTTGTGCCAAAGAGCTATCAAATAATGAATGCTAAAGAAAATTTGTACCAATTAAACAAATATGGCTACCCATTTGACAATTAAGTGACCCTCTATGTTTGATATCTTTAAAAGGGACTGGAAATTCCACCATCCCATGACTTTGGGAAAAGCCAGTGGCCGATTGAGTTTGAGGAACTCCAAAATTGTTAAAAGGGGTCTCTTTTCAACGGAAGTTCTATCAGTTCTGGTCCTTACCAATATCATCTCTTTATTAGTCGGAGCCGGGCTTGGGTAAGTCTATGATAAAGTTTAATTTATTACTATTTTTCGTTAATTAACCTTTACCCTACCAATAAAATGTTTAAGAACCCCATTAAACTATAATAAACAACTTCATTATCTATGAAGTTTAACCCCGGGAAAGGAGGTTTATGTTCATTCTTTATAATATAATTAATTTCCCTTTAATATTGAATTAATACACACTTACGAAACTCAACCTGGAATGACTCAGAGCTTAGAATAAAATAATAAAGAGTTGCGTCAGTTCCTGCCTTTGACTACATAAGGAAGTAAGGGTATAAGACAATGAGTGCCACTACTCCATAATCTGAGTAAGCGTGTCGATTTGTTGTTTTACACCTATAGGTATAACCTGTACCCTGTTAAAAGATTAAACAATACGGGTAGGGTATCGATTTTTAAAAGTAGGCATATAGCTACCGGAAAAAGAACAACATTTACCTTCGCGGTTAACTGATTCTCAGAACATGAGGGCATAGAGAAATAAAATCATGGATACGTTCTTCGAAATGTTTTAAAACAATTCAATGGAAATTGCCAATAACCCTTGTTGGGGTTATGTCACGCGCTATGACAGGCTAGATAAGTTCTCTTACATCATGGTACTCTCTGTTTAGACCTAAACTAAACTTACGATTCTCAGAAGTGGAGTGAGAGATCAACTCAAACCATGACTTGTCCGAAAATGTGTTAGACAGTTTCACTGGAAGTGTATTACACAGGGTTATACCAAATATCTAGTTTATTAGGGAGAAGCTATAAGATGCCTAAGTATTCGCGCGCCATAGTCCCAGCCCCCCTTTGAAAAAGCAAGGGGGGACGTAAAAGGAGGCCGGGCTATTTAGCCTCTCCTCAGTCGGAAATACGTAATTTTCGTCATTCGCGTCGAGCTGACGTGAGTTTTCAAGAACCAATGAGATGCTGGTTGTAATTTCGAGGCGGGGATTAACTCCGGACCTACGTTTGGACTGGAGATAAAGCTAGAAATGTGGCGAATTTATACCTTCTCCCTAATAAACTAGATATCACTTCTTGATAATGGCTTGTCCGAAAATGTGTTAAGACAGTTTCACTAGAAGTGTATTATACAGGGTGTTACATAAAGGGTGGTTGAATTGCACTAACAAATAACTGACTGGCAACACGTGTCTGCACACTGTGCTAAAGCTTCGTTTATGTTCTCATTTAACAAATAACAAGGCTTTCCGGAAAGTAACAGGTCTTTACAAAATCCCTCTTGTATAATGGTTCAGAGCTTAGATGCTTAAAATTGGGGATGATACCTTTCTCCGAATTCAGGCTGACTTGTTTTTATGACTCAAATCTGTGCCGGGGAGAATCCTTAGCGTAACTAGTCATTGGCGTCATGGGAGATAGATCAAGGCTAGGGATGTCCAAAGGATCATTAGTGTCAGTTTCTACGACACACCCTTCCATAACTAAACCTTTCTATTCGCTTCTCTTCTCATACGGCGTTGTTACGGGTTGTTATAGCTCTTTTAGACAGTTTCCGTTTTGGGCCATAAAGTGGTTTCCAGGGAAATCTAATACCCTTTTACATGGCCATACTTTTATGTTGCCGGATAATAAATAGATTGGTTCTTAAAGGGATAGTAGTAGAAGGTTTTGATTGGTGTGAAAATTAAACCCAGTAACGCGTCTATTATAGGGAGCTAACAGTTCTGACCCTGAAACGTCACACCCTTCTATCTCTTACTGGAGTTTTATCCTCCCTAACGGTTGGAAACAGTATTCTACGCGCAAAAATGCCAACCAGAGTGGGGCTGCGTGACGTCAGACTAGCTCTTCCCCCTAGCCAGTTGTTAGCTCCCTATATACCTTATCGACGTAAAAAAGGGGGTAGGCAACACTCAATATCGGGACGTACAAGGGGGTGTACATTGACGACTTAGCGCACTCTCATGATACAAAGAGACTACAGTGCAGGCACCAAAAAGCGAGATGGCCGTGTAGGTTTTCTTCAGGAGGCTGGAAAAGATCATTTTACTGCAATTTTATATCAGAAATTTATATGCTACTAGCTCTTTAAAAAGCTACTGTGGATACACGCAACATGAAACAACAAAAGTTCTTCGAACGAAGTTTAAGTTAGAAATATAGCGCGGCTACTACTTGTTTTCGTTTAAGTTGAAAAATATTTACATCGCACGCTTTTGAAAAGTGAATATTAAAAGAGTGAAATTTATGGCCCCTTTTATCCCAAAATATTTATGGTAGATCAAACCCTACCTCCAATAACAGTACTTAGAAAAGTATGCAAAGGAAAAATATGCGATGTGAGTTCAGAAACTCACTCCCATTGGACAAGGTAAAGACTTTTAAATTATGAGCAAAGCGTTTTATTGCTCGAGAAAAATGTGTTAACAATAAATGCAAGTGGTGTCCAGCTGCACCTGCATTTAATGAGACCAATTGCCTTTTCAGAACCTTGCCCAAAATGTTTTCAAGTTTAAAATATTTTTCTACTTTTCCTTTATATTTTTGGGGTTTTCTTTCCTTTTTTACGTTAAGGGGGTCAGCTTTAAATGATGCCTTGTAAATTATATTCCCAAATTTTGATCTAAAACCTAACTTTTTTATGATTTCAGCGTTCTGTTGGGTAAACGTTTCAATAATGTCATAACAACAATTCCATTGGACTAAAAACATCCAATCACATGATACATGGTTTTCCCAACTATTAAAACAAAAAACACTTTTGAAAAACATGAATAAGCATTTTTTTGCAAACACCCCCTAACTATATTTCTCAATATAACGTAGCCTAACTATATTGTAATAAAACTGGTTATGAAAATGTTCCGAAAAAACAGTCAACAAACTATACACAAAAACAAAAATCATGAACGTTCCTTTTTTAAGGTGTTTAAGTTCAAATATCACCAAAACTTCTATGGTTTTCGCCCCCCCCCCCTGATGTATATATTGATAATAGAGAAACGTTTGACAATTACACCCCCACACCTAACTCTTTTGAATACGTAATTAATGTAAAATCAACACGTTTAAAGGTTTCAAGTTTTTTTTTCCTTTTTTACCTTGAAATAATTGTAGTATCTAGAATCATTTATACCCCAATTGATTAATGATAATCGTAATTAAAATTTGAGGTTTTTGTACCTAAACGTAAATGAGCCAAAACGTATTTTGAAAATGAAATGATGAGAAATTTAATGAATGAATTGTATGAAATATTTAAGGTTTTTTAAGATTAATGTTAATTTTATCGCAATTTACTCTGATATTCGTCGTAGTTAAGTTTAAGGAAGGTAATTTGAAATGCTGAAATAAAGTTTTACATACCTTAAAATGTTAAGCCTAATTCCAACTTCTTTAGGTGTTTATTTGCTAAGCCTAACTTGAATAAACACAAGAGGGTATTGAATTTAGGGTTAGAGGTCACTCCTTAAGTCTAATTCCATCTACTTTGGGTGTTTATTTGCTAAGCCTAACTTGAATAAACACACGAAGATTTTGAATTTAGGGTTAGAGGTCACTCGTTAAGCCTAATTCCATCCATCTACTTTAGGTATTTATTTGCTAAGCCTAACTTGAATAAACAGAAGAGGATATTCAATTTAGGGTTAGAGGTCACCCGTTAGGCCTAATTCCATCTTCTTTAGGTATTTATTTACTAAAGCCTAACTTGAATAAATATTGGCTTTAGGGTTAGAGGTCACGTCACTCTAACCATTTATTTACAGCGTTTCACCTTGCCTTGAACGCTAAGACTAATAAATGAGTAACTTTCTAAATATAATTATATACAACACTGATTTCCATTTCCTCACTTTTACTAAGCCTTTTTTTTTAACCCACCAATAATTCAAAGTTGATGCTTTTTTGTTGTTATTTATAGATAAAGATAAAACCTTCAAAATTTTCCCTCATAAATCATGTTGCTTTTAGCGCAATAAAACCTTTGGAAGATCAGATATTTAAAAAAATATTCCCCAGTAAACTATCTTAAGTTTGTTTTTGAGTAAAATGAATTTCAAGGTTGAATAAACAAAAATAAATAATTTTCGTACTACGAACGACGTGTTAGGCTTAAGTTTATAATGACAATGAGTGACATGATACCCAGATGGACGAAGTATGACGAAAAGAAAATATTTACTTATGGTATAAAGGGAATTTAGTATCTCCTAAAATTATCTTTAAATTTTTTTTTAAACCTATACTATTGTGATATCGCCTTAATACTTCTATAAAAGTGTACATATAAATATAACAATTTTCTTTATTTTGGAAACCCAAAATCAGAAATCTTAACTAGTATATTTAACTAGCTTTAAATTAATTAACTTCATGATAATTAAGTCTTTCTTTAAAAAAAAATAAAATCTTTTCAGTGATTTTTACTTTTAATTCTTAATTGTCTTTAGTACTTTTATATAATCATTGTTATAGTAGACATTTTTTGTATAAAGGAGTAGAAGAGAAGACGCATTTTGTAAAATGTTAATGAGAGATACGCGCGAAATTAAAATCCAATTGAAATTGTATCGTACATTCTTGAATTATTTGCGTTTAAATTCTAACTTAATGACTTGGAAAACATTTAATTAAGACACATGGACAGACATGTGACGTGAAAGGGTTTAAAGAATGTGGAAAAAGTTTGGGACGTCAGAACTTGACAAATTTCAACGAGAAAGGGGAAAAATAATTAGTAAGAACAGGAATACATAACAGCTACTAGGAATAATTGTGAGCAGCCATTTCCTTGAAGTATCTAGGCGGATTTTGTGGGTGGGAAGAGCTAGACTAATCATTACGTATGACGAGTTTTACTTGGCCCCGCGTTGCCACCAACCAATGAAATTAGACAATTGATTACAGTTTGGAAAGACGAAAGAATTATAGTAAGTTCTCAAAGACCGCGTAGAACTTAACATGTCATATATGGGGTCGCAATGATTCCTAGTATATGTATGTATTCCTAGTAAAAAAAAAAAAATAACATAAAAATCTTGGCCCAAAGCCCCAATTTTCGAAAATATTTGGATGGTAGGGAAACTAATTAAAAATAATTTATTTTTAGAAAGAAAACCTGATTTGCAATACTGGGACTATCGGATGATGGTTTTTTCAGCCTTCATATAAACCACATAACTTGATACTTAATTACTCATGACTGGCATCTCGTCTAGTCCGGAATAATTCTTCAGGGTAACCGAAAGGAATGGTTAAGGTATTTTACGGATGACCCCTTAAATTTAATTAAGCTAACTGAACAATTTAATTAAGGGATCATTCATAAAACACTCATCAAATCATAACTCGAAAACAGTGTCCCTTGGGACAAACAAAATGGAGATAGAAGTTACATTTTCGACTCAAAATCTATTTTCCTAAGAACACCCCCCTTTATTTATGCCACCAGACTTATCAGAAACACCCTGTACAGGTTGATGACTGTCAAAAATCGGTGTACAGGGATTAGGCTCTTGTTTTTGTCTCTACACTAGAGCTAATAACCTAAGGGGAAGAGAGAGTGACGAGTGCTCAGACACATCTCAATACCCGTACACGATTAAAAGTATCTAAGAAGTTCCTTGGCTTTAGGAACGTCTGTAAAATTCCAATATCAGTCTAACTTTAGAATACTACAAAAGGTGGGAAGACCCTACCCATCCCTATTGTGACTGAACAGACCGTAGGATACGATCGACATCGTTGTATAATTGTTGCAAAAAGAGAGATTTTTAGATAGACTACAAAACAAATATAAGATTACTGGTACATCACATTTCATGATAAAATTGCGAGAAAACCAAGGGAATCGACCCCTTCTTCCAGATTACAGTTATTTTTAGAATAAAGAGAAGAGAGCTTCGTTTATCTGTAATCTTGCTAATTTGAATAACTTGCGACAGATTCAAGTTTCATTAATCATGAGAGTGTTGAAATCTGCTTTAATTCTATAACTTCTGGGTTCATTTAAAGTGAAAAGCGATAATATTAATATTTTTCACGAGTAAGCTAAAAATAATCTTGATTGAATATAGAATTTCATATTTGAATTTTAAAATTTGATTTCTTGCCAAGCGATAAGGGCATTTACTTCCATTCTATAGTCCAAGTCTATCTTTGAACTTTCTAATGTCGTATATAATATCATAAGTTCATAAGATATGTTCACCATAAGATTATCACTGGTTACAAACTGGAGCTTGTCATGAAGTGAATGAGGTAGGTCATAGATTCGAGTTAAAGCAACGCCTGGTCATGCGCTGTCAAAGACTTAGTACTTCAGACTAAATAGGAATATGGAAGTCCTGCAAAATTAACACCGAGTGTAGTACTTCAATTCTCGCTTGTCGAACTATGCTCTCACTAAGTCTCTAGCATTACGAACTTGTATAAGAAGTGTCATACTTATGGAACATATCTTATAAACAGATGATAATATGGTTCACGTATGTATTTAATCAAGTTTTCATACTCCTAAAATTTAAAATAACAAAACACTTGGGAAAACAAACAACTGGAAACAGAAATTATATAAAGTCGCAATACGAAAGAGCTAGTCCGAACCGAACATCACGCAGCAAGTCGTTATATAAATTTGCAGTTTCATTCCTAAATTTCTATAGCAACAGTATTAATACTTATTTCCAGATAATAATTAATCCCCAATTTCTTATCATATGCCATTGAAACCTAAGATACAAAGACCAATTGATTTCTATTCATTGTAATTCAAGATTACAAAACGAAAAGCCAATTGTCTTATAAAAATATGCCGTCAGATTTATCAGAAAACCGGACAAAGTCTATTAACCGCGTCGTATCACCCAATTAAGATTAGTTTAAGCTACAGAACCAGAATAGAATTAAGGAGGGTTTCAGTGAGAGTTAGTTTCAAAATGCTTTTGAAGGAATTGTTTGTGGTATTTTTGTGTATACTAAACTGTGTTTACGGGAATAAACAACAAAGTAAGGGCATCAATAATGGGAAAAGCTTTGTAGGAGCTGTTTTCGAATACATGAAAAGTGAAGAACATAATCCCAAAGAAGCTAAACATTTCATAAACAAGAATTTGGGAGCGTTTAGGAACGCGGCGCTTCAAGCGTCAAAGCAGGTACTATACCTATTTTCTCAACTTACTCGCAGCGCTTAACAACATTTAACACAAATTTTAATTATTACAGGGAGCTGATATCATCGTTTTCCCAGAAGATGGTATCTTTCCAACGATAGCCCGTCACAGCGACCTAGGAGAATGGGTTCCCGACCCTAAAACCGAAACCCCTAACCCGTGTCTAGAAAAAGTTCGTTTCTCGCAAACACCCGTCCTCGCTAACCTTAGTTGTACAGCCAAAGAAAGCGGGATATACGTCGTAGCAAATACGGCCGAATTAGAACCCTGCAATATTAAGAACGACACCAATTGTCCATCAGACGGCATCTACCGTTTTAACACCGATGTCGTTTTCAATCGCCAAGGAGAATTGGTGGCGCGTCATCGTAAACGCTTCCTGTTTTTCGAGGATGAGAATAACCCTGCCCCTAAACCCGAGTTGACCGTTTTTGACACCGAATTCGGTCGCTTTGGTGTGATTATATGTTTCGATACCATATTTGGAGAGGCAGTACAAATGATCGAAAAATACAAGGTTGATACCGTCCTCGTTTCAACTTTTTGGTTCGACGAATTACCATTCTTTTCCTCATTACAAACCTTTCAATCCTTCGCCGTGGGTAACGGGGTCAATCTCATGGTCGCCAACATCCACAGACCTTCAGTTGGCGCCATTGGTAGCTTGATTGTCTCCAAGGACGGTTCCAGCTTGAACTATACCCATCGTTTAGATGGTAACTCCAGGTTGGTAATCAGCAAGGTTCCGGGAGATAGAACCACTCTAGATGAAGTCCGCCACGTCAGGGGGAACCAAGAGAGTTACATCCCTAACATAACTAATTTCGCCAATTACACCGTGGTACCCTTAGACCCCGATAGGAGATCGGACACCGTATTCGCTTGTAGCAACTACAAACTATGCTGCATGTTGAGGTACAACGTCACCTCGAAATCAAACAAGGTCAACAATTACTATTTTGCCGCTTTTGACGGACTGATGAATGTCAGGGATCGTTACTTCTGGTATCATCAAACTTGCACCGTCTTCAGTTGTCAGGGTCAGTTTAACGGCAGAAAGAACTTCACTTGTAAAAGCATCCCTCTCGAACCCGAATCTTCTTTCGAGTTTTACATGCTGGGAAACATGACGGCCACTCATATCTACCCCAGCGTTTTGGCAGCTAACATGACACTGTTACCATCGACGCATTGGAAGTACACTAAAGGTCAATCCGAGTTGAAGGGTTCGAGTGCCAATGAACCTTTGATGGCCGCCACACTGTACGGGAGACGATACGATCTTGACCCACCTTACAAACCATAATTATAACCTAATAATTACGTAATAAAAACCATTTATTAACAACAAGCATTACAAAGAGTCTTAATTAACCCTTTTCTTTCAAAGTTTTTCATATTTATATAGTGTTGTGTGTGTTAGCTTGATTTATTTTTTGTCATTATAGATATATCATTTTCGAAATGACAAAAATTCGCACAAACTAAGCTTTGGTAGAGAAAAATACTGCATTGATGGTTGGTTTTTTTTTTGTTTTTCCTTCAGTTATTTTTTGTTTTAATACATTTATATATATGGTTTTAGGCCTAAAAAGATTTTAGTAGCAAGTAGGGGGGATAATTTTAGAAACACGTGTGAGAAAGGGGGGGGGGGATTTCTTTTAAACTGGAAGGCCTTATTTACAATATTTCAAATCATTTCGATAAGATTTTTAAGACCGGGACAGTTAAAATTTTGGTTTTTCTTCTTACCTTTTCTTGAAAAAAGTTCATTCCTTGCGCAGAGGGGGTAAACTTTGGGGACTAGAAAATATGTTTCTCAAAAGTTATACAATTGATCTCTACTTACAAACTTCTGCCTTCTCTTTCACGCGTTAAAAAGTAGCCAATTCTAAATTCTGACGATGCTTTTTAAACAACCTCGATGTTTAATTAAACTTGTATTTGAGAATATATCATAATTTTCGCGGAACCGGGTTTACTATTTTCTATTTCATTCTTCTTTGAGCTTCAAAATTAATTTGACTAGGGAGAGATATCGGAAAGAACTTTAAACAAAAAATTTGGGAAGAAATAAAAACCAAAATGTCAGAACTTGGGGCAAAATTAAACTTAATGTCTGTCAGTTAGTTGTTTAACTTTGAGTAAGTTTGGCCTATCTGTGTAGAAAATAAACAAGTAGAAATTGGACTATGGAGGTACAGGACAACTAATACATATTGGTATAGCGTTTTAGATGTTGTAGTAAAAATTGTTCGTATACACAACATTTTGTGTGGTGTATAATTAATTTTGCAGAAATTATGTTACGAAATTTCCGTAAAGGTTGGTTTGGGTTGGGTTGGCGAAAGTATTAAATATAAATTAAATGTTTGTTTGTTTTTTCTATTAAATAAATAGATATGACGGAAATATCTTCTTCAACTCAATAGACCACTTCATAAATTCCGGAAGAGAAGTCAACACCACAGGGGCCGGGAAAGGTCACCTTCTTGGGTTAATTACCTGGCGTCAAGAAGCACCGCTAGAGGCAGTGCTAGTCCCCCCCCCCTTCGTGGGCCCAAGGGAAATAACACAAGAGGTCGGCCTCCAACCCCTGTGCGTTGGTTTCTCCGCAAGTAATTAATGGAATTGTCTATGAAAAAGAGTAGAGTAACCACCCTAAAATTTTGATTTCGCCGCGTTTACATAATGCAATATTTACACAAACAATATCATAGTAGGAATACTAGGAATCAAATGTAGGATATAATAAAAACGACGGTTCAAAGGTAATTAGGGCCTGATATTATATTCCTATAGGGTTCATACTAGATCCGTGGTTGTAGTTTTAACTTGACGCAATCTTTTGATTTTTGGGGATTTTCAGTAACATTTCAATTAAAAACCTTCAAGTTTAAACTTGAAGAGTTTCTTGCCTAATTAATTAATTTACTTCCGACCTGTTTGAACCCCTTTTCCTACACACTTATTTACACTAATTAAAACTAAATAAGTATATATATATATAATTTAAGGGGGGTAAAGTACTAAATAAACCCACCCAGTTTAAATTTTGTTATAGGTAATTCATTAAGGAAGTTTTGAACAAGAATTTCTTAATAAAAAAATAAATAGGCATTGAATCAATGTCTTAATTTCCTCCAAAATTTTGTTAAATTCGCGACCTATGTACGTACGTACGTTTCTTAACATATCATTCACTTACTTTACAACAGCAACAACATTAACCAACAAATTTCAGTTTGCTTTACTGACGTCACGTCACGTCACGCTGCACCTTCAGACCGAGGATCAGTTTTGGTTGTAAAATTGGAATTAAAACTTTTAAAAGCTTGCCATTTAAATTGTGAAAGGGGAAAAAGGAAGGGGATAATTTTAAATACTAAAAACAAAATTGATTGTGGTAATTAAAAAAAAAAAATACAATTAAGAATGATGACCAGAATTATTTCTCATTAAATTTGGTCTGTTTGATGTAGATAAACCTCGATTATTAAGACTATTAGCGAGGGTGGAGGTGTTTGTGGTGGTACCGCCTTTATTGTCTCCAGTCTTATTTTCAAACTTTTGCGCTAAGGAAGCCACGACGGAAGCGTGTGACGCGGAAGAAGAAGACGAAGAAGGAGGGGGCAGAGCGACACTAGCACCATTAAAACCTACACTCGCGTTAGGTTTTTGCTCCAAGAAAGCGTTTTTCTTCAGAGCATTATCGGAACTGAAAGTACTCATGGTTGACGGAGTCGCATTCCCAGTGGGATTAGTGAGACTCCGTTGTTTAGAGAGAACTAAGTTAGGTTTGGTATTCGCTGGCGGGGGAACCGGCGCTATATTCATGGCTTGATCCCCGTTAGCGTAAACGGGTTTCTTCAAAACTTTTGAAGAAGCGGCAATATTGTTTTTGTCAATGTTGACAGAGTTATTAAGATAAGGCTTTTTTTGCAAGTCTTGTTGAAACCCGCTGGTAAAGTCGTTCCAACCTACGTTGTTAACGTTACCGTAAGTTGGTCCCGTATTGTTTTGATTACCGTTTAAATTAGAACCGTTTTTCGATTGATGAACAAACGCCAATGGTGTATCGGAAAAATCCAAAGGATCAGAAGGGTCCGAGTAAATTAGGGAGTTTGGGGTAGTGGACCTTTCCTTGGCATTATTAAGATTATTTTCATTTTTCAGGGCGTCGAGGGTGTTGTTTAAAGGAATTCCAGGAGGGGCAACTTTAGGAGGTGGTGGTCTAGGAGGAGGGGGACACTGTGGTCGAGATATACCACTCAACGGTCGACCATTATCACCGTTGGTTCTGACACTGGCGGATCTAGCGACTGTGGCGAAACCATTGGAGATCCCTATACTCCCCGGCGTCCAAGATGGCGTTCTTTGCGGAGCATTAGGCTTGGGAGGAGCCGGTCTCACAGGAACCAACACGCCCACCGAACTATTTGTTGAACTTTGCGGAATAGGCGGTGATATCTCCATGTTTCTTAAACTAGACCTACCCCACGTTTCTTTACCACTGTTACTTCTGGATAAATTGGAACCATGAACCATAACATCCTGGTCAGATGGAAGAGGACGTGATATCTCAACATTCCTCAAGTCTGTACCAACGCAGGAAGGTGGTCTAGGTTTCCTCATACTGGCTTGCCTGGCTCTGGACCTTATCAAATTGTTTAAAAGGTTTGTACCAAAATTCCTCACCTCAACTTTCAACAAGAGTTAAAAAATTTATACTTGATGGCAGCTTTCCTGGCTTTGGAGATCCACCACGTTTTCAAGTGTTTTCGGAAATGATATATGCCAAAACCCGCGATGGCCGTTAACGGTACGATGCAGAGGAATATAATGTACATGGCCACTAAGAATTGATATCCGGCTACAGTATTAAAGAGAGAGGAAAAAAGAAAAACAGAGGAAACGAAATGAAATACAAAGACCAACCAAAAGTGAACTTTATAATTAAAACTATTTTATACAACTTATCTCACAAGAAAAATAGATCTAAGACTTTCATAAGTAAATATTCGAAACACTCGAGGAACATTTCGCTAAAATAATTACCATTTGGATCAGAAGCTGGACCACTATCAATGCTTCCCCCGGGCCCAGGTAGATCGCAGTTTGAAGGGGAAAACCCAACGGAACAATGGCAATTACCCTTATTGTTGCATAACTATAACGAAACGTAAAATTTATGATTTACCTTTGATTATCTTTGACTGCAATTTAGCAGTCACTCACCCCATTACTGTTGCATTTACTATGACATAACTGTCCTCCTCTAGCTTTATCTAATGGTTGACACTTTTGATTAAGGCAAACTTTGTTGGTTCCACACTTGGCTCCATTCGGTGTCAATCCAGGATCAACGTTGTCAATTCCCAGATCCACAATGGCCGACTTGCATATGACAGTCTTACCTCTGTCTTGGAGAAAGGCGTGGGCCAAAGTCGCCGCCTGTTCAGTTCCAAACTCCAGTTTTTCGTTTAGATGAACGCAATGTAGCCTACCGCATAGTATATCGCTGAAAACCCAATGACAAAAAATAAGCTTCTGGTCCATTTGTCGCGTTTAAATGAAGATACGCACTCTCTGTGACAAGCTTTGTGCGTTTTATTTGGTTTATAGTATCCGCAGTTTCCATTATCATCCCCTTGTAGATTCTGATTGTAGCATTTAAGAGCGGACATTTTACCAGTACTTCCCCATAAGAGTTTACATTGATCTTCGTGCGTCTTGCAGACGCCTTTGTAGCAATACGCTTTGCCTTTACTGCATTCGGTAAAATCTTGCACGTACGTATCTTCGGGACAAAATTCCGAAGTACCATCGCAAAATTCGGGTAAATCACATTCGTTATAATCTTTCCGACAAGGGAATGCCGCGCGTTTAACTTGACACGTGTTTGTGTCACAACAAGCACCCGTTGCGCATTTGGCTTTAGGATACAACTTGCAACTACTAGCGTTGCAACATTTGTTATCACAAAACTAAAAACCATAATTTAGAATTGTTTATAAAACCTCGTAGATCAAAAGTCCCTATACATCGCACCCACTTACTTCTTTATAACCACAATCACATTCTTCCCCGGGTTCCAAAAACCCATTGCCACAAACTGGTCCAACAATTTTAGTGGGTTTATTTCGAAGACAATAGTCCATTCGTTGTTGGAAAGCTTGAGTTAAGTACACTTCGGAACAATCAGACCAATGACGTGGACTTATTGCCCTAATAATATCAACCTCAAGTTAATATCCGTTTCTTTTTCTACCAAGTCTAGGCCTAACTGAGAAAAACAAAAAAAGACCACGCACCCCGAAGTTTGCGACATGATACATTTCTCATCCGGACAATGACATTGGTCCGAATCATGTTCCATGCCAAAATTATGCCCAATTTCATGGGCTACTGTCGTGGCTACTAACGCGACGACCTCACTATGGTCCATGTTGACCCCACCGCTATATTCCCAGGTGCAAATGGGACCTTTCAAAGCTTTCCCCACTACACCACCATCAAATTTCATGGCACTAAATATGGTTAAAGAATTAGGCTTAGGTAAAGAAAAGGCTTAATAATGATATTAATAATAGAGCTAACGTTATAAGTTGAGCATTATCGTTTGGATGCTCTTTGGAAAGCTTTTGCCTTCTGTAGTGTAAGAAGTTTGTCAAGGTGGCATCACCGTCGGAAGAAAGCTTAATTTCATCGTATTCTGACCAGATTACCACTCCAACCAAGGTAATATAAATGTTAAGGGGAGCGTACAGCTGGATAAAAATGAATCTCAATTAGGGCCTAATCGTCACGTGAGACACACCTAATAACAATTAAATCACGGTATACCCCATTAACGATATTGGCAATTTGCTTGCTACGCTCGAATACATCTGCTTTATTTGAGTTTCTATCTTTATACTATGAAAGGTAAATAAAAGAAGAAAGACGACGTTAAAAATGTGAACAAGATTAACGATCATCTTCTTAGTTAATGAAGCTTGTCGCGCGACGGATAGTTAAGTAATTCAAGCGAAATATTATTCAAACTACCTCTTGATGGTCATTAACAATCACAAGTTCAAGGTATCTTGATTGGCCATTACTTTTGTAAGGTTCCCGAACGAAATTTGTGGATCGTTTGGCCTAAAATTACCAATAAATTAGGTTAGAGAAAAGGAATAAAAACTAGAGTACAGCCCATCAAATAATTAACATTCCTTTTGGCATAAAATTAAAATATTTTGCTTTAGCTACTCATAGAGCTCATGGGATAAGTATTAATTAAGTAAGCATAAATTCATTAATTTTCCATGAAAACAGAAGAAAATACGATAATTTTCCAAATTAACTTAAAGAAATTGAATATTTCTAAGAAAACTTTGTGAAACTATTGCCGATATTCAACACTACCACCTTTTCGCGGTCGTTTTTAAGTAATCCACGATTTCAAAAGTTTCACATGTAATCTCATACCCTCGATTCTTATTCTTAAATAATGACCCCTATACGGTTTAACAATAAAACGTCACAACACCCATTTCCTTACCCTATCTTTATGAAGTTCTGTCAGAAACTCCCTTTGACTTTGAGACTCTGAATTATTGTAACCTAATTAAAAATTGCATAAATTAACAACGCGGTGTAATTAGTGACTAATGAGTCATTTAATTAGCTGGAAGCGATCAAAGACGACTCACCACACTTAAAAGGAATTTCTTTAGGATCCTTAAACACGATATGATCTAAAGACGACGACTTTGGCTCGATATAATGAATTTCTTGCCCGTCGAATATCATACCACTACAATAACAACAATAATAATTCAAATTTACACGCTTGAAAAACACGGGAAATGTTAAGCAACAATTTTTTAAGCAAGAATTGTAAAGAATAAATAATTACCTAACTCCTTTACAAAGACTAACAGCTGCCCATGATTTTGGTCGATTCAAAATATGACCTTGATAATAACAATGATTGGAACTTTGCTATAACCGCAAAGAATGAGGGAAAAATTAAGAAATGGAACTACGAATTAGTCCCAATTCAAAATTGTTTAACTTCATGATAACAAAAGCAATTTTATGGCAATATTTCCTATATCTCTTCAAATATTTAGGTCTATTTGTAAAATTTTCCCGAGTTCTTCAATATTTAGACTTATTATTTAAATCCAGGCCTAATACGTAATCTCTAACGGTTTTTCATTGATTTGAGCAAAATTTAGATACAATTTAGTCTTAATTGACATTTTAAACGTTTCAAGACTTAAATTAGACTTAATTACGGTTGTCGAAATCAAGATCTAAATACTTAAGCACCACTTTTAACGGTTTACAAAATCAAGAAGTAAATTAGGCTTAACGGACGTTTCTAACAAAGGATTAGGCTTAACAACAGTCACTTCTAACGGTTTTTTCGAAATCAAGATCTAAATACTTTAAATAGCAACGTTTATAACGGTTCTCAAAAATCAAGAAGTAAATTAGGCTTAACGGACGTTTCTAACCAAAGATTAGGCTTAACACCCAACAACTTTTAACGCGGCTTTATGCAAAATGCGGATATATCAATTAGGCTTAAACCTACATTTTTTAATGGTTTTTCCGTAACGGTTTCTCCGTTTTGATGATATTTTTCAAAATACTCCTCCGGGAGTAAATTTTTGTTTCGATGAAGTTTTAAAGTATAATTTTGACCGAATGCAAAATAATTTACAGATATATCTTCTCCTTCATCATTCTGTAATTATAAAAGAATAAAATAGAACGTGATTAGTTTAGTTTTCAACATAATTTTCATAATAATTTCAAGAACTATATAAATAACCCAAATAAAATAAAGTATAGTTGATTAGAATTCTAATTTTTCTACGTAATACGTAATACGGTATGGAGATTTATTAAATTGGGACAAATATGAGGAAATATATATTTTAAAACGGTTTTTAGTATTTCAATCGAGATTTCAATAGAAATGGATGCAGGCCGCGCGGAAAAATACTGTCCATCATTCACTCATTCATATCAAACCACCGGACATAAGTTATATTCCTGATAATATATATTAGACCCTAATTTTTGGGGTTCCTAATGTACAAAAACCACGTAACCGCAAAATACACCTACAAATTCTAAAACAATCAAATTGTTCTGCAAAATCAGTGAACCCATAAGAAAAAAAATTCCTGAAATACACAAAATTCAATTGATATTTTACGTTGTAAAATATTTCAAAATCAACGTGATTAAAATCAAATTAATTACGTAGATAATAAAACTTAAACTTCGTTAGGCCCAAACAAACAAAATTACTAGCTTCTAAAATCATTATCCTAATTTAAATATATGATTAAATTAATTACTGTACTTTGTAATAATATAATAATAATAATTGTTTATTCAAAAACAGTAGAGTCTAGGTCGAAAAATAAATAAAGGTTATATTCATCTTTAAATGATATTTTTCTTTTGAAAAATTTTAAAACACTAAGCTAAGTAATTTAAAATAAATCATAAAACCAAACCAGAACGAATTCACTATCGCTCACAGCTGTTCAAGTTTAGAAAGTGTTTTTACTTAGTATAAAGTTTTTTTTATATCAAAAAGTGTCAAAAACGCGTACATTATTAAAAACCATAACTAGGGTATGTGCGTGAAAGATTCGAGCTTAAATTCCTTCTAGCCTTTGAGGGCTTTTGGAATTTTAATAAAAAGGTTTAATTAATCTTTCTTTATTCAAGAATGTAGGGAAGAACGTAGGTTTTTCCATAGAAATGGTCTATAAAGAAATTTACACGCGAAAGATGTGATAAATTATCACATTACGCCTTGAGAGAAGAAGGGAGGAGGAGGGGGGGGGGTAAAAACAACATAATTACCTAATTTAAAAAGTAAGGGGGTTTATTTTATTAAAGATAAAAAAAGTGGAATTAATGAAATAGACCGGCCAAGGATGAGGCTGGTTTTGCAAGGAGATATTAATGCGATGCATGGTAGTAGACCTGGTTCTTTTATTTTTATTTATAGTTGGGAATCGGTTTCATAATATGAAAGGGTTATTTATATTTCATAATATGAATCAAAACGGAAGGAAATTAAAATATTTTTAAACTACAGGTCTCTCTCTATACTAGGTATTTGTTTTTATTTATTTTAAAGTCTCATAAGTTTATAAGATATGTTCCATAAGTTTGCCACTGGTTACAAACTGGAGCTTGTAATTTTGAAGTGAATGAGGTAGTCATAAATTCGAGTAAAGCGACGCCTGGTGCTGAGGCGCTGTCAAAGGCTTGGCTTAGTACAAACTAAATAGTACTATATGCACTGCAAAATTAACCACCGAGTGTAGTTATGCAATTCTCGCTCGTCGTTCTAGTTAGAACTAGCTCGAGCTGTAAGTCTCTAGCGTTACGAAGTGACGGGATAGTAAGTTCTCAAGCCCGACCCACAAAACCCGCATAGAAATAAACATGGGAGATATGGGGTCACAATGATTCTTAGTAGCTGTATGTATTCCTCATTAATTATTATATAGGCCTACAATTTTAAAAATATAAGTGTGTCGGCCTTTCCTCCTTTAAAGTTCTAGTTTGGTTAAAAGGGTTAAATTCTGCGAGGAAAAAAATTATCGAATAATAATAGAAGTAATTTCATTTTCGTGCACTGTCGATTCTAATTTAAGAAAAACCGCGGTATAAAAAATCGAATCTAACCGATCGTAATTAATACTAAATACCGAATACCGGTAACGATAAGGCCTGAAGGTTAAAGCAAATTATTATTTCCACGTATTTTTAGAGGGAAATAAAGACAAAAATCCCACCGAATCTCATTTCAACTTTCTCTCTTTTTTATTTTTTGTTCGTGTCGGTATGGCAGCGAAAAAGGAAGGAAGTAAAAATTAACTTTACATTCGCGTGGTTGGTTCCGGAACTTACTTTTAACCCTACCTTAAAGGGAAGATAACCTTCCTAGAAATTTGTGGAATGTGGGGAAACTTTTACCCCTAACTTAAAGGGAAGATAACCTTCTTAGAAATTTGGGATTGTGAGGAAAATGTTACCCATACCTTAAAGGGAAGATAACTTTCTTTTAACACTACCTTAAAGGGAAGATAACTTTCTTTTAACACTACCTTAAAGGGAAGATAACCTTCTCAGAGATTTGTGATACGTGGGGAAACTTTTAAACCTACCTTAAAGTGAAGATAACCTTCTTAGAAGTTTGGGGAATGTGCAGAGGAAATAAAAAAGTAGTGGATTTTGTTCCTGAATACCATTTTCACAGAGAAAAAAAAGGAAGTTCGAAATTGTCATTAACTATAAGGGTAGTATTGCCTTTAAAGTCGCCAAATTCCATATTCGTATTAGGGGACAGACTCTCTACTACGAATTAAAAGAGTGTTTTTAACTTCTCGCGAAATTATACTTTGCGTTTAAGGACCCTTTTTACCGATATACTCAAGAATACATACAGCTACTAGTAATCATCGTGCCCCAATATATCCCATGTTAATTTCTACGCGGGGTACTGTGGGCCGGACTTTACAAATTACTATCCGTCACGCGTTATAATTCTGATGGCGTCTTTCTAACTGCTTTTTCATTGGTTTATAGCAACGCGAGGTCCGGTGCACCACGCAGCAAGATAGAATAGATTATACGTTAAAATTCGTCATACATAATTAATGATTAGTCTAGCTCCTCCCACAAAATCCGCCTTCATACATTGAGTGAAAATTGATGTACACAATAATTCCAATGAAGTGTATGTATTCCTGATATAATTTATAAAAAATTAGGTTTATATGCACCTTATAATCGATCGATTACGAAAAAGAAATGAGGCTGAGTTACACGACGACCATAAAGAGCGAAAGAGCGAAAAGAGAGAAAGAGAGAGAGGTAAAGCCAAAAAAGAAAAATTTCATTCTGTATAAACTTTTGACCCATAAAAATATATATAAAAAAGTTTAAAAGAAAAAATAAATAATATATAAAATCGGATGACATCTGTTAAAGATATATCGTGAAAATTCATCATGGCGACTCATTGACCGGATCCCTGAACCAAAATTCTTGCCCCCAAAAGTTACGTGAAATTTCAAAGGTAAAGTATACCTCAAAGGTTATTGAATTTTGAAATTGTAAATCTATTCCTATACATAGTTTTCAGACTAGACTACGAAGATTGATACCGTTTACACAACTAGGTCGGGCTACTTTTGGCAGACAAATGCAGTACCATGTAGCCTGGTCTCCTGTTGTAAATGGTATCAATACTCCAAGTCTGAAAACTAAGTATATAACGGATTTCTGTTTTAATAACTGCGTAATACCTTATTTTCTCCCGTGATCTAATTGCATTGCCTCCCACAATATTCTTGATAACAATTTTAATTTAAAATTTTACGACATAAGGGTGTTCCAAAAGGGAGTTTCTATACTTTATAAAAAAAAAAACACACTCCAATCCTCAATTCTCCCTGCTTTAAATTTTAATAACATCAAAAATAAAATAATCTTTACTTTTCCTTTAAAAATTTAAAACTCATCGATAATATGTATCATAGACGGAAGAAATCTTGTAAAATCCTTGTGACCACGAAATGTACACCGGTATATATAGTAATAACACTTCCTTGCCTTTGTATTACCCTCTAAGGGGTAGTATTTACAACGGAGTGTCACTTCTCTACGGTTCCTTCTATGTTTCTTTAGACAGATGACAAACCAAGATACGGGTTTTTATTTATTATTATTATTATTCTTTTTTGTGCTAAGCCTAAAGCTAAAAGCGGAAACTAATGGACCATGAAATTAGTTATGACGAACACGCCCCCCCAAACTCGACTAAATCTCTTAGTCATCTTTTGACTTTGCATCAAGGCTTCGAGGGAGTTAAAAAAAAAACACACAATCAGGAACCTTGTCATCGTGTAATTTGATTCGCTATAACGTGTTACTTACCAATGAAATAATGGGTTATTTGGGAAAGAGGACATTATAATGCAAAGTCTTTCACAAACGGATATGTTAAATATAATGCGTAATTACCATTCTCTAACAAGCTATATAACGTTACTGATTTATTATTATACGTAAATCAGGAACATTCACCATTAATTTCATCATCAATTAAACCATCAATTACGAATATCATAAGTTTATAAGTGATATGTTCCATAAGTATGACACTACCTATACTTCGTAATGCTTATTAGAGACTTACAGCTCGAGCTAGTTCGAGGGAGAACGACAAGCGAGAATAGATAGTTTTCACACATGGAGGATTCATACCATTTACACCAGGAAGCCGGGCTATCTGGAGGACAAAAGCAGACGGGTTTTTGTCCACCAGAAATAGCCCGGCCTCCTGGTGTAAATGGTATGAATCCTCCATGTGTGAAAACTATCTATTGAAGTCATACACTCGGTGGTTAATTTTGCAGGACTTCCATCTAGGTCCTATTTAGTCTGTACTAAGCCTTTGACAGCGCCTCTCCACCAGGCGTCGCTTTACCAAAACCTATGACCTAGGTCACTTCATGACAAGCTCCAGTTTGTAACCAGTGACAAACTTATGGAAGGTAACTTATGGAATATGATGAACAGAATCCATAAACTGAAGCTGTTCCTTTAAACAGGAATAAATTAGCCGCGAAGGAAACCAGAAGTAAGTATCTCATTTCGCAACGCTTCAACGATTTTTCGGTTCTCGAGGAAGGGAGGGTCAAGGGCGAACAGAATGTAGTGGTCATCATTTATTAATTATCCATTGTTCTCTCTCTAAGAAAGAAGACTGGGTGGTTGGTGTCTACGTACCATTCACCTTAACCGCACAAAGGGGGACTTTAAACAAAAACCAACACACGAAATTGAATAATAATCGTAAGTGAAAAAGAATTTGTATGTACAACAGCTCCCAAGTGTTAAGGGTTGAACCGGAAGTTCTACACGAGACTTAAGATTAGTCATATTTTAGCGAAATGTAGATGTGATGCCACGAAAGTCAAAACTGCAACCGAACCTTAGTTACAAGAAACCCATAAAATAATGTAATAATTTCTTAACTTAATGAAATTACAGTATTTAGCAAAACACCAAAAAAAAAAATGGTCAAGGTATTTCGAAAATTCTGTACAGTTCCCAAAACTGAGTTAACCTCAATGTTTTTTTTAAAGACCATGTGACTGCCAAGGAATCCACGCCAAATTCCAACAAGTGAATTCACCCGACTTCGAAAACATATTTCGCCCCATCACCAAGTGACTGTCAATAAATTAACAACCGAATTCACACCAAATTACGTGTGAATTCAAGCTGACTTCGAAATCATTTTTTGACCCATTACCAAATGACTGTCAATGGAATCTCAACTGAATTCACACCAAATTTCACGTGAATTCAAGCTGACTTAGAAGTCATTTCTTGACCCAACAACAAGTGACTGTCAATGAATACACACCAAGTTTCACGTGAATTCAAACTGACTTAAAAGTCATTTCTTGACCCAACACCAAGTGACTGTCAAGGAATTCACAACTGATAACACAACAAATTCCACGTGAATTCACTTCAAATTATACCTAGACCTATAGACACGTAACCTGCTACGATTCGGCAAATACTTCTATACAGACCAAACGTCCCTCGCATGGTCATCCTTGACTATACCAGGCTACTTTGAAGTTCGACCTAATCACTTCAAGTGAGGATCTTCCATACACAAAATGATACATAACGCGTCGGGACCAATCCCGGAGCTCGTAACCAAACCGACCAGGAGGAGATAGACGATTCAAGATATTACCATTCCCCATTTTAGCAATTAGCATAATGAAAACCCCATTCCATCGTTCCTCCTTCCCGACTATTGCTCCTGAACCCCAACCCAAATCTCTCTTCCCCTCCCTCCGGTCTTCCAAACTGCCATTTGAAACGGAAACAGCAGCGGCAAAGATAAGAAAGTTATGACGTGACGTTACCGTTTGAGAATTATGCTTCTCCTCCCCATCCTTCTCCTTGGTTGAAACTCGGTTATGCAGCGAAGCACCAACGTCTCGACGATCCCTCTTAATGTCGTAATGGGGACCCCCTAAGGGCGTCCAAGGGACTCCTCCAAGTCCCTCAACAGTCGGTCTAACGACGTGAACAGTCTCGAACTGCTTCCTTAGCTTTTCTATAGAAAAAATATGGAGACAAAGAACAAGAAAATATAGGGTACAAGTTACGTATTGTATTGTGGGAATTGGACTTCAAAAATATATAGACAAGGTGTACCAAAAAGTGTAGTACTTGGGTAATCAATTTTGAGTCGAAAATGTAACTTCTATGCCATTATACCCCAAGGGCCACCGTTCACAAGTTATTAACATCAGTCTTTTACGGATGACCCCTTAAATTTAATTAAGAAACTGAAAGACAATGCCTAATTCAATTAAGGGGTCATCCATAAAACAATGCTATCATAACTTGGTAAACGTTGGCCTTTCGTAACTTCAAAATGTCATAGAAGTTACATTTTCGACTCAAAATCGCTCACAGAATTAAAGTTGGTACTTGGGTCGTACCGTCCTTTTTGGAACACACTGTACATAGAGTATGGAGTACAGTCAACTGCTGGCGTAGGCATTAAGTTAATGGGAAACTCGTTACACTGTTATTACCATTACGATACGTTTGGGAACGAAAAACCGATGGGACGGAAGGGGGAATCAAAATGGATTATCACTAGGAAAAGAAAAAAAAAAAAAAAGAAAACGCTTTTTCAAAGGAGTAGTGAATTAAAAGTGTTTAGTTTTTCTTCAGATAAAATTCATCTTGATTATATCGTCATGAGAAATGTTACTTTCTCATGGATATTATGTTCTATTTCCTGTGTCTTCGGGGTCACAGAAAGTTCATCAACTTTAGGGAAAATGTTTTGGTATTTTAGGGCAGTTCAATCGTAGGTTAGATGAATTGCAGATATTGTAAACTTAATATTTTCAAAATGAGTTTTAGGTCAATTATACATGTTAAAATTAAATCCGATTTAACTCGTAAGTTGTAAAGTAAGAAGTATACTTTGCATTCCTAGCTACGCCCAAAAAAATTAGCTATTGATATTGTATGGCGGTAACCTCTGACCTCATATATATATATGAAATTTTCGAAACTGAGCTTTTTTGCAAGACACAGACCTTTAAAATTTCTTTAATTAAAACGAAAAAGGACGGACATCTCACGTGTGGCTGAACAACACAGCTTATGGCGACGTTATCACATTTAACCAGACCCTAAAAAGATCGCCTCTCTTCAACGCAGCAGTTCAAACTCACAATTTCCCGCCCGTCTTTAGAGAGATTAAGCAATCCGTCTACAGCAAGCGTGTAAGGATGCTTAAACTCTCTAGTATCCATAAAATCTCAAATACGCGTTTCAAATTCTGTCTTAAACTTAAAAACCAAACCCTTCTAAGTTAGAACTGCGACAAAATTTCACGACGCCTTTAAACGAAACATTACCATCACTCAGAAAAAAATAAAAAGAACCAAAGAACATTGCCCCATTATACTAGTGTACTGTATCTGTTATGATAATGACGGTTTATGGTAACAAAAAAAATCCTTTCCCTAATTTGGTTAAGGTTGAAATCAGAAAACCGCTGGAATCAAAATGACGACAGAAGCAAGCTGCTGCTATAGCCAGTCCTTCAATAAACTAATAAAGTAAATAAACTAATTTGCATATACCCCTAAAAGGGAATAAAATAAAAATAAAAAGAGCTGTTAAATTATTAATATGTGTGTAATTTACCTCGCCTAACAACTGTTAGGAAAAACACTTTCTACGAATTTCATTTAATAGTAGCACCGACCAATAATTAAAGTACGATATTATTAATGCCATAGACGTAGTTTAAGAAGCTGAAGGTCGTTTCTTAAAGTCATTAAATATATCTAAGAAAATGGGGAGGACGTTTTACCTGCGGTTTAACACACACAAAAATTGATTCTCTAACAAAATTCAATGCCATGCCATGAAATAAAAAAACTATAAAATTCCTATCTTAAGAAATATTTTAGACGTAAAATGTTAAGTACCTTCTCAACCGTAAAATTAAGCAAGGTTCCTACACATTTTCCCAACCAATTTAATTAATTCTTTGGTTTTATAGACGATTCCAATAACTCCAAAGGAGAAGCCAAACACCACCGGGGCGGTGTATGTCACCTTCTTGGGTTATTACCCTGATGATAAGAAGCACCGCTAAAACAAGAAGTGATATCTAGTTTATTAGGGTGAAGGTATAAGATGCCTAAGTATTCGCGCGCCATAGTCCCAGTCCCCCTTTCAAAATACAAGGGGGACGTAAAAGGAGGCCAGATATTTCGCCTCTTCCCAGTCGTAAAATACGTAATTTTCGTCATTCGCGTCGCGCTGACGTGAGTTTTCAAGAACCAATAAGATGCTGGTTGTAATTTAGAGGCAGGGATTAACTTCGGACCTACGTTTGGACTGGAGATAAAGCTGGAAATCTGGCGAATTTATACCTCTCCCTAATAAACTAGATATCGCTTCTTGTAGTGTGCGTACCGAGCTTCAGTGTTGCCAGTAATATGTTATAAGAGCATTTCCTGCATGCAGGTTTGTATCTGAATGATAATTAATGAATCGTCCAGAAAACTACCAAGCTTTTCACTCTGTCATATGGATAGCGGATAGCTTCTTGAATTGTACACGTCACAAATGACTGCCAACACTTATCCGCACACTATCTATTAGTCTAAAAGCCGGCTATGACGTTTGTTAGGCGTGCGTGCCATTGAAGGTTTTCCAGGAATTATAGCAACGCTTAAAAATAAAAACCTTGCAAAAAACAGAAACAGAAGGTAGGCCTATATTATGTAAAATAAAATAAAAAAACGGTTTCGCCCCTCAAAAGATAAGTTGAATACTCCATACGCGGATATTTTGAAAAGTAAGAAGACTGAACCGCACCCAAACCCAACACAGTCAGTAGACGGAGCGAGCACCTCGGTCGGTGCCAAGGGAATTTTTCAAATAAATTACACACGTCACTTGGCTTCAATAGAAACATCAACAACCATCCTCTGGCTTTAATAGTGTTAAATCTCCATCCAGACCTCTCCCCATCGCGTACAAAAACAACACTCCTAGAATACAAACTATGCCCGTTTAAGCTACACAGTAATATCAGGAATGCATATAGCTACTAGGAATGAATCATCGTGCAGCTATCCATTTTCTCAAAGTATCTAGGCGGAATTTGTGCATGGGAAAAGCTATAGCCTTATGTACGACGAATTTTACCTCGAGCTGCACGTTGAACCTAGCACGCGCCTTGGTCCTCGCGTTGCTATTAACAAGAAGTGGTATCTAGTTTATTAGGGAGAAGGTATAAATTCGCCACATTTCCAGTTTTATCTCCACTCCAGTCCAAACGTAGGTCCGAAGTTAATCCCCGCCTCTAAATTATTTACAACCAGCACCTCATTGGTTCTTGAAAACTCACGTCAGCGCGACGCGAATGACGAAAATTACTTTTTTTCCGACTGAGGAGAGGCGAAATAGCCCGGTCTCCTTTTACGTCCCCCCTTGTATTTTGAAAGGGGCACTGGGACTATGGCGTGCGAATACTTAGGCATCTTTTCCTTCTCCCTAATAAACTAGTTATCACTTCTTGCTATTAACCAATGACATCACCGAGTTAGAACGACGTCTGAATTATAAGGCGTGAAGGATAGTAAGTTCTCAAGCCCGGCCCACAAACCCCCGCATAGATATTACCATATTATATTTGGCAACATAATTATTCCAATTAGGTGTATGCATTACTGGCAATATCTTTAGGGAGGGCTGAGGAATACAACTGTAGGCCTACATCCCCTATTTTGGGGGTTCTTTTTTACCAGATGATACTCTACTGTATTCAGAGGAGAATGACGTTATCATTTATAGGAAAAGAAATTATACTCCATTGTTTAAAATAGTTTCGGTAGAAGATTCTTAACTGGGTTTTATTTTTTTTATTTTTTAAATTTTATTATAGGAAAGGGGGCCCCTCGCTGTTACTTGTTATTACATTTTGGCGTCGAACACCAACAGTTAAATTGATACACGCAAAAAGGAGGAAGGAACTCCAATTCGCGTTAGTAAGAATTGTGGCTAGCTGCCTTGATCAAGGCCCACCACGGATGGTGATGGAGACGGAATTATGTTTTGATTTTTCTTTTTCTCTTTTTTTTTTTGTAGCTACATTTCCGTTCAGATTTGGGAATTGGGATAAAGGTACAGTGAAATACTTAAAGGACGTTTTTCCCAAGACATCAGAGCCCCTACATCCTCAGTTTCATATAGGGTTAAGACGGAAGACTGATTGGTATATGGACAACAAAGACGTTATAGGACTACGAAGTTGCCAGTCCATCAAGGCTGCTTTTGTTTGAAGTAATATCTGCCTTCTTGTTGTCCACACACCCATCAATGATTCGTCTTAAGAAAAGAAGCTGACCAATCACCAGACTATTTACTTGAGTTTTCTCTCATAAACATGGCTTGAAATATTTTCGCTGATAAAGCGAGTTTTTCCAGCATAATTTTTAAATTGTTTATGACAAGAACTATATTAACGAAACATGCCTGAAGCAACTGGTGACGTAACTCGTTGGATTGAGAAAAACATTCAGAAATATTTTGACAATTATACACACCTTTAACCCTAAGAGACATGTGTCGGGACCTTTAGGAAATTTAACTTTTCAGTGCTTACTCTGTCCTTGATTTTACAAAGACACTTTTCCCAATTTTCAAAAAGCAAATAATTGGTTGCGCTTCAATTTCTCTTTAAATTTTCTATATCTTATTACGGAACTGTACCTAAATCTTTGATAAACATCCATAAGATTTATAGCTCGCTTGGATATCTTTCGATATCTTTAAAAAAATAAAAAAAGGTTTTTTGAAGGCCTCAAAAAAACCAACCAGAGATGTTTGGAATCGAAGAGATTCCATGGAATGCGAATGTATAAGAGTATATATAAAATAATGACGGTATTCGTTCGGAAAAATAAGAATCCTTGGGCCCTTGGCCCTCATAGAGAAAATGTATGAATGGCAGCTTTTTCATTTTATTTTTCTTTAAAAACCCGGGGATTTCTTAACGCCGCCGCCGAAATTCTACGAACCGTGAAAACGTAACTGAAGAAAATTTTCAGGGAAATTTAAATCATCGAATCGTGTCTAGCGATGGAAAGATTTATCGCCTAGAAAACATACCATAACCATATTTGCGAGGGGCACGTCACTATCATTATTTATTTAGTTTTGCATATTGATTAAACTAGATTCCTCTTAAGAAAACCGATTATTTATTAAGAGAGGCGATTTGACCCTCTGTTGGTTATTTCTCTTTTATTTAGGGCAAAGAGACTTAGATTTTATTAAAGATTTATATCGTTGGATAATAGAGGGTATAAATAAAAGGTGTAAAAAGCTAACAGCTTTTCCTTAAAAAAGGGTAATTTAGCATTTACCACTTATAATTTTTAAGCAGTTCTATAACTTCTCTCATAATATCTGGTTCACCATTTTGGCGAAATTTTTACTAACATGCTAATGGAAAATTCCCACAACTTAACTTCAACTGCGCTTCACAGGGTTGCCAGCAATTTATCAGAGCATCATATGCATGAAGGTTTGGAACTGAATGATCACTGAATTGAACAGAATTAAACTACAAGCTTTTCAGTCTGTTGTATGTATAGACTAGCTGTTACCCGCGGCGTCGCTCGCGTGTAATAAGAACTTCCATCAAAATGATACATAGAATGGGTAGATTTTACTGATGACTATTATTTTTGTAGCACCCTAGGAGCGAAGGCACTCTGCGTTGCCAGTCAGCCCGTCGGGACATTTTTTATTACTTTTCACGCGGACATTACTCCATAAAGAAGGGTTTTTTAGTTTTTGGCCGGCATTTAAAAAGATGGCAACAAATCGAACCCAAAAGACCATTCAGTCCGTCTATAGGTTAAACGAAACCAGTGTACTAAATATCTGTGAAATCGGTTGAAACGCGTGGACTTTGTTGCATAGAGAAGAGTTTTTACATTTCTGGGCGCCATTTTTTAAGATGGCGGCGGATTGGAAAAATCTTTCTTAGTACGCGCCTACTACTTATGAGTAACGTTCCTGCAAATTTTCAGCCTTCTAGGGAAAGCGGTTTGGGCTGGGCGTTGATTATCAGTCAGTCTGTCAGTCAGTCAGGACTTTGATTTATATAGATATAGATATAACGGTTGAATTACACTCATAAATGACCGGCAACGCTTAACATCCCACTATCTATAATCATAACACCAATTCAACGATGTAGAAAACAAAACCAAACTGTACAGTAAAACAAACACCCAAATTTGAAAGACCAAGGACCTCCCCAGTCTTAACCAAAAAATAAAAATCGATAAAAGGAAGAAAACATTTCCAATTCAACAAAAATCTTAAGATCACTTGACGCGGAGAAATTGAAATCCAATATCAATTTTTTTTTTCTGTCGAAAAATCGCATATCGTAAGTACTACAACATGGTGGTAGGTATTTGGTATTCCGTAGCTTCCTTTTAACCCAGAACCCACTCTAAACTCTCAGGACGTTTTTGACACGTATTTAAAAAGGTTTTCATCCCGTTACACCCTCATACGTGATTCGTTTTCGACCAATACCAATATCTTTTCCATTTCATCATCTTTTTTATTTGAGGGACCAGAAGATGCGCGAAGCTACAGTAACAAATCGTTGAAATTCTTCGCATTCCTGACCATGTACGACGGACAACGTCAAGAAAGAAAAAAAGGGGGCGTGAATGAGAAAAATTCGGTATTCCACCAGTGTGACAAGCGTATTTAAGATTTTTTACTTTCCTGGAGGAGTTTTTCTTAAGTTACATCTCTCCAGTCAAAGTGAAAACAAAACAAAAGAAAGGCTTAGGAAAAAAATCTCTTTTCTGTTTGTATCTTGGGATACTGATTTTTGTTTTTAGTTTTTCTCTCTCTCACTACAGCGATAAAAACATTTAGGGTGTTTCTTATAAGTCTGCCATAAATTAAAGGGTGCATATTCTTTGGGGTTAAACTGAGTTGAAAGTGGTGTCAGAGACACACATGGGATGGACAACATGTGTCGGGGATATGGGCTCCTAAATTGCCAAAAGAAGTAGATAGTAATTACAAAACAAGTTTAGTAATTAGCTTTACTTTACCAGCGCAGGCACACTTCTACCACCCATTTAATAGTACACTTCTGCTATGGATAAAGTTTCAATAACATTCTTAGATTGAAGGTTATCGAAGGCTGATATGTCTTACTCCACATGCTGTGACTATATCCTTGTTTTAGCAGACAATCAATAGTTTTGGGAGCCCATATCTCATTACGTAACTAAATGTTGTAGACCCCCCCCCCATGTTCTTTGATGACACATTCCACTCAATTTAACCCACAGAACTTGTCACCATTTAATTTATGGCAGACTTATCAGAAACAACCCTGACTCCCTCAGTAGAGTTATTGGAATGAAATAAATCCGAACCGGGGTGAAATTCCTTTCCGTTCTCATTTTGTTTTGTTTTTTTTCGTTTCCTTTGATTTTTCCTTTCGAAGGAAAAGGGATAGGCCTTAGCAACTAACAACGTGAGATGTATAAACAACAACAGAACTATAGTAGTGAAATAAACAACAACAGAACAGTTGTCAGTTGACTTGGAAGTCTACAGACTTACTGTCTTACATGGTATTAATAAGTTTTTAAACTAATACCTTCCTATAACTGTATTTAATATCAGAATGAGGTCATAACCTCAATCGTGACCCATATTAACGACGCGTTTTATCAAAAAAGAGTAAGTTTCAACGTTTCTGAACCGAATTCCGCACAATTTTCAATTTCACAGAATAGGCACATTAAGTATTGAGGTTTCGACTGGTCTTTGAGTATGTTTTTCTGATGGTAAGGGGAATGAACAGGCAAATTAATGAGAATATAAATAGTCTGACAAATTGTTACAGTGTTGAAAATACAATGCTTTTACATTAGTTAATAAAGCCTTACAAATACGCAGAGATTTCATCTCAACTATTACGCAAGATTCATTAAAAGTAGTTCTACCTTTTTCCCAACATTAAAAGATCAATATATTGTTTCAAAGCGAAAAAGCTAGCATTTCAGTTTGAATCTTTGGGTGTACTTGACAATATTGACCCACAGAAGGCCTGGTAACACTGCACTTAAGTTATAACAAAGAGAGAGGGCTGGGGTCGTTTTCTTTAGCCCCTTCAATGAAAAGTAAAACAATTTCTAATGTCTAGAAACACTAGCGTTACGCAAAAAATTATAATTAAACCACTGATAATCATCAGCTTACAATAACTGAACAAAATAAAAAGGTTTTATAAACCAGATAATCTTTAGTACAAGAAAAAAAAGACGTGAAATTGGTATTGATAAGAAAAACAAAAACGCTTGCATGCATGCACGTTTTAATTTAAGAACCAAACGATAAGCCCTTACTTAATAAAAGGCGTGTTTCAACAATACAGGCCTAGATAATGTATAGAAAAACACGTGTCTCTAACCCTTTAAGTACACAAATTTCGGAAGGAAATCTATCTCTTCGGAGAAAGGATGGAATTTTTGACGATTCCCAATCCCAAGATGCTAAGCAATTTAAAACTTTTAAATTTCTCGGTAGAATAATCATTAAAATGCAAAAGAGAAAAGACGAGCGAGCGAGTGAGCGACCCTTAAAGGCGACCAAGCGTTCAAAACCTTTCATTCCGATTTGAGTTAAGCATTTTAAAAGAGAAGGTGTACCTTTTCAAATCAAAATGGATGAATTGATAATTTTATTCTTTCTTTTTTTTTTAAGAATTTAAAAATCAACAAAAATTACTTTCGCTAGATAGACTTGCACAATCAATGAACTACGCGCCAAGTTATTTTATTTTTTTGTTTCCTCTAGGAAATTTGTTTTTAAATTAAGGTCTTGAATATTACACCTGAGGCAAGACACGACATTTAGTTTGTTATGGGCCTAATTTGAAAAATTGCGCAGTTTAGGCTTAACAAGGAAATGTTTCCTGCAGGTAAAGCTAAGAAAAATGGTGCTGTACGCGAGGCGAGGAATTATTCTAGGAATTACTGTAAACACCTTCATATAGTGAGACTTAAGTTAATTGTTCCACAAAACCTAAAAGCGAGGGGCAGGTCACTCTGTGTACCGGGCTGCACTAAACCTTTGACTGCACTAAAATGATTAAATGTAATCTATAAAAGCCCTGCCCTTGACAGTGCTAAAATTCTTACACATAATCCGTATACGGTGTACAGGGAACCTCACAGTGATTAGCCCCTCGGCTTAAAGAATAAAATTCCCTGACTTTACTCGCATTTTCCTTGACTATTTGAGACCAAAGGTTATGTCAATATTAACAAAGAAACAAATCTTTAAATTCCAATATCATTAACTTCGGTGTTACAGACTAACCAAAGTCAAAACATATGTCCTACTAATAATGGGTGGCTAATACAACCTTTTCGACTAAAGTTCCAAATTCGAAAATTCTAAAAAACTACAATTTCACTCGTCCCCTTTCTAACTACAAAGTCCATTACGATCTTAGTAAGTAGCGTTTCGAAAAGAAAGGAAAGAAAAAACGTTAGCAAAAGCTTATATTCGTTTCAATTAAATTTTTTCTTTGCTCAAGAGACCCGGGAGGATTTCAAGAAACCATTTACTGGCGAGGCCCAAGAAAAAAGGAAAGTAAAATAAAAAGGTTTCTGGCTCGTGGAGGGTAAGATAAAGAAGTAAAGAATAAAACTGTACGACTCCCCTGAACATTCATATATTGATCTTTATAGGGCCGTTACGTTAAAAGATATATTTCACGGGGCGAAGGGACCTCAAACAATGTGTCCCTTAAGTTACAATGATCAGCCATACCACCCAGGAATAAATACAGCTACAAGGAATCACTGGGAAGCCATTCTCTCAACGGATCTAGGCGGATTTTGCGAAAAGAGCTACACTAATCATTATCATGAGTTTATAAGATACGTTCCATAAGTATTACACTTCCTATACTTCGTAATGCTATGCCAGAGACAGCTCGAGCTAGTTAGAGAACGACAAGCAAGAATTGCATGACTACACTCGGTGGTTAATTTTGCAGGACTTCCATCTAGTCCTATTTAGTCTGTAATAAGCCTTTGACAACGCCTGACCAGGCGTCTTCGCTTTACCTCGAATCTATGACCTTCGTCACTTCATGACAAGCTCCAGTTTGTAACCAGCGACATACTTATGGAACACATCTTATGAACATATGGCTGCATGTATATATTATTGTAGATATGACAAAACCGTTTCACTATACAATATTTTACACGCTTAAAACTGACGACCATACATAATCAAATTAAAAAAAAATAAAAATCAGAGCTTTCCTATTCTAAATCACCACCGTTTCAATTTCAGGAATTGGATGTACTAAACCCTACACTTATTTTTTAAACCCTTTATAACCGAATTTGTAATTGGTTGAACAAAAAGCGGGACACAATCGCCGCGTAAGACCGAGAGAATGAGAATCGATTCTTTTTAACAACGGGAGTAGGATAGGATAGGAGAGGGCAGTTTTGGTCTCGGCTGGCTCCTTGATGGCTAGGGCGAATATTGGTCGCTATAAAAAGGGAAGAGCCATCCATATAGGCCTAGGATGAGGATAGGACAGGACTGGGAAAAGTGCAAATATATATTTCGTTCCTTCCTTCGCCCCCGCTTTCGTTTTGGGGGACTCCAGTGTGTACTCTACTCGGTGGAAGAAAAGTGAAACCTTTTTCAGGCCCAGGGAAGAAAAGAGGGAGGGACTGCTAATACCCACAGAGTGTCAGAGCGGATAAACAAAAGGAGAAGCCTCTTGTAAACACGGCCAGGGAAAAAGGTCTTCCAAAAAAGACTGTCTTAAAGTTCGTTCGTTCGTTTCGCCTACGAACAACTATAACGTTATTTTCCTCTTCAACGTCCACGCTTCCTAGTACTGCTCTACACGAGAAAGTTAGACAGAGCCTGAACTAACTGAATAGAAATTTATATAGTGATGTAAACGATAAAACATTCGAATATATCTGCTAGTGCTTATGAGGAGATCTCCCTAATTATAACTTCCAAATTTCCCAAAGCATTCTTAAAAACTCATCCAAAACCTTTGAACCCTACATTCGCAAAGTTTTTCAGAACCTATCAAGCCCCCTTTCACAAGTCCAGAACCTTTCAACCCTATAGGGAGCTAACAACTGGCTAGGGGGAAGAGATAGTCTGACGTCACGCAGCCCCTCTCTGGTTGGTATTTTTGCGCGTAGAATACTGTTTCCAACCGTTAGGGTGGATGAAAGATTGTGACATTTCAGGGTCAGAACTGTTAGCTCCCTATAGACGCCGGGCCTTATAGCTTTCGATTTTCTGCCATCTTTAAAAAATGGTGGCCCGAAACCTAATAAAAAGCGTCTAGATAGAGTCCCAACGGGCAACGCCGGGTTTCTTTACTACTAGTCTTCGATACATGAACTTCTAGACCTTTTTTTTCTTATTTAATTTTTTTTCTCAGAGACTTGTTTATCAGGGAAGATGATTATTCTTTGTGAATTATAGAGCGTTAAATCAAAGAAGACTCTCTCCCCCTTTTCTCTCTCTCTTTCGTGGTTGCACGCCCGTTATAGCTATAACTTTATCCCCTATTCCTCCACAGCTTCCAGGGTAATGAATTGTGAATAAGTTCACTTAAGGGATAATGGTGGTAACGGTGGTACTTCCCTACTCTTATAACAGCTACTAAGCTTTCTTCTTCTCTGTCTGAATAGCTTTAGCTACAGGTTGAGGAACCTTCAACGGTTCAACTACAGAGAAGGGCGTTATAAAAACCTTTTACCGTAGTTTTACGGTATCTAGTTAGGTTCCCCCCCCCCAACGTTTTTAAACTGTAACACTAAAACTAATTTCAACAAAGGGTGTGGAGTGGAGTTATCGTTACTCGAACGTGACTCTGTCATGGACATGCCCATAGTAACTTATCAATCAAAACAAATTGGTAATAATAAATTAAATAGTTCTATAGTGAAATAAAAATTACGAAATTTTTTACGAACAAACCGCCCTTTTCGACCCTATTTTAAATGTTACTGGGGTTTTAAATTTCTACTCATTTTGGTAGATAGAGATATTTAAATATAAGCTAAGGTACTATGTGTTCAGGGATAGATTTAATTTTAGAAGTAGGAATGGCGAACGGTTAGTATTTACTTCAGTCCGACTCATAGCCCAATATATCTTATTGGCTCGCTTAAACCACGTTTCGATGACGTTGCTGGCGGGGACGGCGAAAAATACGTAATTGCTTTTTACCTCTGTCGCTAAGACCCGCCTCTTCTTTCATACTCCCCTCACCCCCGTCCCGTGGAAGGGGGTCCGGGACTTTGACGCGCGAACACATTACTCTGTTCACCATTCCTACTTCTAAAATTAAATCTATCCCTGATGTGTTTTACAGGACTAGAATCCGGGAAGAATTTCCTACGTAGACACTAAATAGTCTTTGGGTATGAAGGATCTTCATGATGTTCGTATTTAAAAGTGACACTTCGGTCTAGATTTGTTTTCTTTTTAATCGAAAGAGGGTTTGAAATAATGAATATATCAATTGGAACCATGTTTCTATCTACAATATTAAAGAAGATAAGAGAGAAATTAAGTTTCCGTAATGGATGGCACTACGCGTTAGGCTTTCCCGCCTACCACTGGAAAGTACCCCTATTGGACGCCTTGTACCACCCGACGGAATCGTCCAATAAGGGTACTCCCCAGTGCTAAGCGGAAAAGCCTAACGCGTAGTGCCATCCATTACTTAAACTTAATTTCTTTCGTATCTTTTTCAATATTGTAGATAAAAACATGGTTCCAATTGATATATTCATTATTTCATACGCTGCTTCGATTAAAAAAGAAATAATTCAAGTTGGGTGTATCCCTTTAAAGGGAAGCCCTTTGACTAAGCGATAGCCCTACATCTTCCCAATTCCAACGAACGATACTAAAATATTCGCGGTTACAACAATCATAACGTCGAGAATGGAAATATCTTTTCTCACAAGAAACACCACAAACTTTTCTCGTTAACTCTTTTATAGTCACAATGTTTTCCCGGTAAAGACTTAAACATTAACGACGAAAAGGCGCCTGGAGGGTTCAACTACGTCTTAAAAAGAAAATTCAGCCCCAAGTTAGAGAAGTTTTTTGCAAGCCTGATATTTTATACATACATATACGAGTTATACTCGCATGCATATCTAAAAAAAGAATTTAAAAATTTAAAAACTCTTTAGAAAAATCACCACACAGACCCCTATATAATCTGTAATTTTGGGTTTCCAGTGTTTCACCCTGAAGTCACATGGTATGGTATCTTTGTGGATATCTGATATAAAAAAGGACCTTTATTTTTAGCTAAAGGCATTTAACGGCGGGAAAAGAAAAAAAAATATTTCATATTTTTTTATGATAAACGAGAACGCCTAGTGTACCAGTAAACTGCTATAAAAGCGCCCACACATGGTTTGCCCGCAAAATGAATTAAAGAAACTAACCTAAAGCAAGCTTTATATATTGTATATATAAAGGAAAGGTCACGTTAGCTTTGTTTGTTTGTTAGAAAAGGCGCATAAAATTATGCAAATTTTCTATCTATAAAAATAACATTGGTCCTGTGTAAAAGACTTGACTGACTGATAATCAATGCCTAACTCGTCCCAAACCGCTTTACCTACTGAGCTAAAACTTTGAAGGGACGTTACTCTTAAGTAGAAGGTACGTACTAAGAAAGATTTTCTAGAATCCGACACCATCTTGAAAAATGGCGATCGGAAATGTAAAGAAAAAAACCTTCAGGAGTTACAAAATAACCTTGATTGTACTTTTCAAAGCTACAATATTAATGTAATGGGGTTTAATTAACGTTTAGTATAGTGTGTTTTCGTTTGGGGAGGAGCTAAGATTCGTGAGATAATTTGCACGGCCATATTGGTGGTTTAATGCAAAAGAAAAGCTGAACCCACCACCAATATGGCTGCCAGAAAAGTGGTGTATAAGACTTATGAGGGTGGGACTCAGCGAACTGAAATCTCTCTATTTTCAAGGAGAGCCTGTAAAACTGTTTCAATGGCTGCACACAAGAGTTCGGGGTAAAGTTATTGGCCGATATTTATATCCTATAGATGGTATTTGGGGCTTTAAAATGCCACCATCTATTAAAATGACGACCATTTTCTGCTAATAGCCTATCTCCAAAATTGATTTATTGTTTTATACAAAAAAAGTAAAGATTCAATCTAGTATCTTTCCTTTAAAAAATATAAAGATAACTGTAACAGAAGTTACAGAACTAAACCTAAAAATTTATGAATCTTTGTTTAGATTTTGATTAAGATAAATATGCAACTAAGCCTAGAAAAATTGCAGTTTTAGACTTTCACCCCTAAAAATAATTACAGTATTATCTTTATGTCTTTTAACAACGTAACAGAAAGGCAAAGTTAGAAAACCGAATACGTTATGTTGCTTGCAAAAAAAAAATAAAAAATAATAACAAGAGGAGTTTTTGTAATACGAAACCTTTTGCGGTTTTTTATCTGAAAAACATTGGGTGCCCTCAACAAAAAAAAACATTCATTTTGTACAAAATCTAAAGAAAAAAATGTTTTTATGATCCTTGTAAAAACAAACTGTACCATTATGAGTTCCAACAATTTTTTTTCTTTACAAACGTTAAGCCTTAGTTAATGGGCTAGGGTACAATGTCGTATCACCTTGGAGGATGGATAAGGGATGGAGTAGCATTGTAAGTTGTACATGTGCGGCAATGAAAGTCTCCCAAAGTACTTCACCCACGCCCCCTACCTTTGGTATGGGATTGTTAATGTTAAGCACTGCTGGGTAGGACCATTTAAAAATAGAAGCTATTTCTCACGAATTAGAGCTTGTATTTTCAAGATACAGGGGGCATTGGCTACGTTTTCGTACTGTACGACCCTACCAAAACCGCCCGCAAAGGATGCTGGGAGGACTACGTCTCCGTTCCGTAGATGGGGATATACAGAGGCTACGTTATAGGCAAAGAGATCGCTACTCCATCTCATCCCGATCCTCCAAGATTTCACAAACACCAAAAAAAATTATCCCCGAAAAAACTAAATTTCCCGTGGCCGCGGGGGAGGATGATACTGTAGTTTCAAAAATATATGTTTTTCAACTGAAGTAATCAACACGTGCACACGATATTCCCACCAATGTTAGGTATAGAGTGTTCCTTCACAATTATAAAAGCCCTTTACTTCAACTACACTGCAGACTCTAAATGAAATGACCCTAAATTTTGAGAAAAGCCCCGGTGTATCATATGACACCATAAAAAAAGGTATCCGGCCAGACAGGGGGCTTGTCAAAAAATAATGAGTCACAGAGTCTATCCCTATATAGAATGGGGATGAAAATTTATAACGGTTTTGTATGGGTTCCTCATGACATGAGTTTACTTCATTTCATAATGAATCTTGAAAGCAGATAGCATTAAAAGTTTGGGTTGAAACTTTGGTGGCCAATTGGGGATAAGGCAGTAACTTTGACCGCACATTTATTTGATTTGTGGCGTGATGGTTAAGGTAAGGTAAGATTAGGGTTGGGGTCAAATGGGGGTCACGATCAGGAGTAAAAACTGTGGAATTCGTTTTAGGGACCTTTTTAGGCCTAGTCGCTTAAACTATTTGATGAGTTTTATTACCGTTTTTGAGAATTTTACAACTCTAAAACGAATGAAATAAACTACTTTTAACCCTTCACTCTCGAGTCTCCATTTAAACGTAAAGTGTATTGAATTATCCACATTACAATTTACCAAAAACTACTCGGCTTGAATTCAATTTTACTCTACAAAACTATAGACAAGCTCTGGCTTGCCTTAGTAACGTATTAAAATTATTTAATATTCTTGCGAAAAATAATACACTCCTATTTCCAGGTAGGTATCTGCAATGTGGAGGATTACAAACCGTCCATTAATTTAGGTATAAACAGATACCATTAAATTTCCCATGAACCCTATAGCTCTCTCTAACTGATGGACCTGTCTTTTCTTTCACAGCGGTAAAATATTGAAATGATATTTTAAACTAGATACAGGAACTTCCAGGAAGAAGGAAAATGAACGAAGTCAGTGTCGATCATCAACATTTTGGGGATTTTTTTTTTTTATAGCTGGGATATAAATTACCCAGGAACCAATAACAGACACGCACGAGAGTATCTTTAAGAGAGATAATTACACGCGCGCAAAAAAATCCGCGAAAAATCTATACGTCATTCATGTCTGGGAATTTTTGACGGTTTATTTATGAAAGAAACTTGTGCTTGTGGAAATAAACTCGCCAGAATTTTAATGGTTTAGGCCTACTCGACTCGAGTTTTAAGTTATATTTTAAAATACCCAAGAAAAGTTATTAACACAATGTAATCTGTGTGGGACGATGAGCTTTTGTTGTTATCAACAGAATAAAATCTTAAATCTTACTAAGAAAATAATTCCATTTCCCGGTTTCTCAAACTTTACAGTTTGGGGTGAAAGGGTATCTGACGTCACTTTCACCGTCATCAATAACCCGTTCTTAATTCTAAAGACGATTACAAAGATTTCCTACAACTTTCGTAATTTAGTTCATTCTTTGACTGGTCAAATGGTAGAAGAAATAAAGATCTACGGGGGGAATGGGTTATTCACATCTGGCTATTCTACTAGTTAAGTACAAACGGTACACGTGACATCTGGTCACTGGTTACACATGAATGAGCAAAAAAAAAAAAGAGAGAGGGAGAGGGAAATGAGTCAAATGACTCACTGAAGCTTGGATGTTTCATGGCAAAAATATTTTCTCTAGCGTGGTAAGGGGTAGCCTTGGATTCGGAGAATTTCAAATAAACAAAGGAAACTTTAAAAACGTTAAAAATAATAAATAGTTGCTTCCTGAGTTTTGGTCGGTGCTCCTTTTATAATTGCGCGAGTATACGCCTACAAAGTACATAACTACAGATAATAGACTGGCATTCACGCTATATTCGTGACACTTGACCCTCCTTTTTCAATGACCCCTATGATGTTTGACATTTAATAATATTCTTCCTAAATTCCTACATTTAAAAAACTACATTGATAAGAGCCTTATTTTGTGAAGTTTTGTAAATACACTGAAATTGACCCTTGACCCGCACGAATGGGGTGTTGCTTTCTTTGGAAGTTTTGGGGTCACTTAATTAACGGATGACCGAGGCTTGAAGATTACCCTTAATAATGGCAGCTAATGAAGGGAAGATCTTGCGGTATATCATAAGCTAATATTGGTAAACAAGTACTGTCTAAACGTTTAGAGACAACCCCCATATGAGACGACTCTCAGTCGCGAAAAGGCCTATCCCAAAGAAAACGGTCTTCCCAACAACGCGACCAGCAGCCGATGTGTTACGAAAAATTGCATTTTTTAACCCTTGTCGCTTAAAACATGAAATAAATTAATGTTTAATTGGACTCACCGTCGTTTAATCCCCACGTTTCGTCATTTGCACACTGATTAACGCGTAATATAAATACTAAAATTGAAGAAATTATCCAAACACAAGAACGGGCCGATCGCGCACTCCACGGCCCCGCCATGGCAGAGTGACGTCACAAGAGAGAGGCTGCTAGTTTTTATCTTTGTACACCTCGCTCTCATTGGTCGAAACTCTGAAACGTCAGAAACGCGAGCGGGGCTCACCGATGACATCTAGTAATTCACCTCGGCAACGTGGTCAGACTCAAATAGTCAATAAAAACTATAAACCTTGTAATACTAGGCCTGTAACGAAATAATATTTGGACAATTAAAACCCTAAATTTTCTAACTGTGAGTCTAGAACTATTTTTTGTTCGTATTTTGAAATATAAATTGCTTAAAATTTGAGTAAATGTCAACTCAAGAAATGGATTCAGCCGAGGCTTACAATAACTGTCAAAATTGTGTCAGGATTTAACTCTTATTAGTGCATGGCGCCAGTTATAAAAATATAAACACATGATCTACGTGATTATCGTGAACTATTCAAATCTTAATACCAATACTCAAAACGTAACTCACATCGTCAAGTAAACAAAGAAAAACGCGATAAAACAGTTTAACAATGCTATCCAAGTGTTTGGTAGCGGTTCATTTGGGGGCGGGTTATCATTCCGAAGCCAATGCACCTTTTTACAAGAATTTAGTAGAAGAAGCTTGCCAATCGGCCTTAAAAATCTTAAACAATAAAGGAACAGCCTTAGATAGTGTTTGCGAAGCAATGAGAATACTAGAAAACTCTCCAAACACTAATGCCGGGATTGGGTCAAACCTAACAATTTGTGGGAAGGTTGAATGCGATGCCTCAGTCATGGATGGTCAGACCCTAAGTTTTGGAGCTGTGGGTGCCATTTCAAACGTCAAAAACCCTATATTAGTGGCCAGAAAACTCTTACTTGACCAAAACAAAGGGCAGTTAGATCTTGGAAGGATACCCCCTTGTTTATTAGCTGGAGAGGGAGCCAGAGCTTACGCTATAGAAAACCAATGTGAAATTATAACGGAAAATGAAATGATACGAAATGAGACCAAGAAGGAATACTATAAAGCCAAGAAACGTTTAGAAGATGAGCTAAATAAACCGAACAAAAAAGTTCGGACAGATGAACCTAGTCAAAGTTACAAAATGGAAGGATTCAAATTGGACACTGTTGGAGCAATTTGTATTGATAAAAATGGAAACATTGCGAGTGCGGTTTCGAGCGGAGGTGTAATTCTAAAACATTCTGGGAGGATAGGACAAGCAGCTTCATACGGAGCGGGTTGTTGGGCTCAAAACACCAAGGATTGCTCGATTGGGATAGCCACTTCGGGAGGGGGAGAGTATTTAATTAGAACTATGCTGGCTGAAAAATGCGCCAAAGCTTTGCTCGAGAATGATGATCCTTTGATAGCCGCGAAAGAGTGCTTTGAAAAAGACTTTGTTCAATCACCCTACCTTAAAAAACACGAATTAAAACTAGCTGGTTGTCTAATATTAAAATTAAATAGCGAAAATGGATTGTGCGATTTAATTGCTACGCATACTACAAAGAGTTTTTGTTACGGGTATATTGAGGGGAAAAGGAATAGCAAATCTGTGACTAAAATATCTAGATTAACCAATAAAGACACTAAATTAAAAGATATGGAAGTACAAATTGAGGCATTGTGTTTCAGACTTAAATAAAAACCAGAATTGAAACTGAATATATTTGTTGTAATTTTTTTGTGTGTGAAAATAAGAAGCTTTCTTATTTTAAACTTTTATCTTTTAAAGATTAAACCAACCGTATCTGGAGATGAAATGGAGTACCGAATTAAATATAATGGCCAGCTACGGTTCCTTCTCTCTCTTTCTGTCAATTTTACACAATATTTTTCTACTATATCACGTGGAGGTTTTCGTATCAATGTACCACATAAGTCAAAGATCATTTTGGATAGCGGAAGGCCTTTTCTTACTCTGGAACTCTTTCAACGACCAACTGTTCGGTTGGTTCAGCGATCGTTCCCTACTAAACACAAACCAAAATAAACTATCTCAAAGCGAAGTTGTGATACACAGGCTTCGTTCCATTAAACTTGCTGGACCATTAATGGCTTTGTCTTTCACATTATTCTGGTTTAAGGTCAGATGAATTTGACCTCTAAAGTCAATAGTGAGCTCTCAAAACCCTAATTGGTGCGCTTATTAAAATTATAGATTCCGTTTATCTCTACCGGTTTACAATTCGCAGTTTGTCTGTGTCTCTACGACAGCATGTTAACATTGGTTGATCTTCAACAATCGGCTTTACTGGCTGATTTGTCTTTAAGCTCAACTGGTCGCGTGTCAATGGGAACCTTTAGCGCGGTTTTCAGCGGAATTGGTTCACTATCAGTCTTTGCGTCTTATTTATTCTGGGAAAAAAGTGATCCGAAATACTTCCAATTTTTTTGCTTTACCTTGGCGATTATTTCCCTGGTTGGGTTTCAACTAAGCACACAGTTTATGATAAAATTCTTTAAGAATTCCAAAGATTATAACGAAGAGAAGTTACAAAGGTATAAATTGAATGATACCTCTGTGAAGAAATATGGTTCCTTCTAAGACCTCATAGAAAATATATAATTTATTCTTAAGTATAACGAACGAAAACTACCAGCCTATTGGAATTCAATCTAAGGCGTTTGTAAGCTACCTCCACCAAGTTTTAAGACACAAGAATTTTGTACGTTTCACCTTCATGAATCTAATTCAGGTATAGTCAACAATGCAGGGTGTACCAATGAAGGCAGGGCCGAAGTACCACTGTTTTAAAATGTTTAACTCAACTTTTTAGGTTTTTAGTTGCCATTTCAACAGCAATTTCTTCCCTCTATTCCTCAAAGTTCTTTTATCAGAATCGTTATCACCCGCTTTGGTTTCGGGGCTTTTGGGCTTCTCTTTTCTAGCTCCTCATCTAAACAATCTATACTTTATGCAAATGTGTCGTAAATACGGGACGTACAAAGTAGTCAAAGTGTTGTTCGTAATAAAAATGGGGCTTTGCCTATCTCTGCTCATCTTGGGACCTTACAGTGTCATTCCTCTATGTATATTTATAGCCAGGTTATTATTTAAACACCATACGTTTATAAGATGTTCCATAAGTAGACACTTCGTAATGCTAGAGACTTAATGAGTGCTAGTTCGAGAACGACAAGCGAGAATTTACTACACTCGTTTTTGCAATAGTCTGTACTAAACCTTCGAAAACGCCTGTCCGGGCCTCGCTTTACAAGAATCTATGACCTACGTCACTCACTTCATGACAAGCTCCAGTTTGGAACCAGTGACAAACTTATGGAACATATCTTACGAACTTATGTATAAACTTAAACGATAATATAACGCGTATAATTACTCCTCAGCAATAGAATTTTTACCGAAGGAATTTGTAAACTGCTTAATTTGATTATAAGTGACCTTGTTGATGAAGATATGGTGCTTCACCGTAGACCTCAAGCGGTCTCGGCGTTAATATTTGGGACTTCCGCTTTACTATCAAAACCGGGACAAACGTTTGCACCCATAGTGGGGACGCTACTTATAACGTGGCAAACGGGGAAAGACCTTTTCGATGGGTAATTAATTTAAACAATTAATCCAGGAAACAAATACGTTAACGTATTTCTAATCAAACAAGCGCAAACCCTAATCTCTGGATGGAGAGAACAAGTTCCTTTGAAAATTTCAAAGATAAAGACGCATGTTTTTGGCTACTTATAATGGTTCCATTGTTTTGTACTGTTGTACAATTATTCATTTGGTCAATGTTCACCCTACACGGATCGAAATTAAGAACTTTAAAGCAGTTGAGAGTTAGTCGCGATTCTGGACCATATAATGAAAATATATGAAGGTATTAAATAGGTTTAAAATAAGTATTAAATAATAAAAGTCTAGTCTACATACAAACCTTGTTCGATAAAAAAAAAGTCTTATTTCTTATAAAATGATTTTTATTCATTTGTTTTTCATTTAATAATAAATAAATTTATAACAAAACGATGTTGTGTTAATTAATTAACTTATTAATTTCTAGTTCCTAATTTAATTTTAAAAAAAAAAAACCCTAATTGGCACGCATAAAATTATACTTCTTTGGTATTATTTCTCAATAATCTCTAAAATATTGAAAACCATTGCACAAATGCTCGAGTAGTTTGTTCAGTTCAACTAACTAACTTAACTAACTACAAATGGTTGAAGTCAAATTTAAATAAATTTTTACACGTATAAAAAAAACAACATAAAAGACGACCTAATATAAAAGTTGTAATATTCTTTTTAAAAAATTTGTAAAAACTCTAACTAATATCTGGGATTTTTGTGATCGCACCAAGGAGTTAAATTATAATCACATTCTAGTTTAACATTATAAATTGTAGCGGGACAATTGTCTATAAGAATCCTATGCCAATTATCTATTTTGTACTTGACTGTATTTAATCCTGTCTGACGATCTCGCCGCCTTGTAGCCTTGAAAAAACATTGATACAACTTTATTTAAATGGTATCATACAAGAGATGAGAGAGCTAAAGATAAACCCTGGAATTCCATGGAAATTTCCAGGAAAGTGTCACAAATCGCACCTCTTTTTGATTAAATAGCCTAGCTGTATCTCTTTTCCTAGAAGCACGATCATGAACATGTTTGAATGTTGTTTCTTGATTAGTTGTAATATTTTTGGGCCTGCTTATCTATTAAATTTGTCACAGAGTGTTCAGTTGATAAGAAGAAAACAAACAAACAAAGACAGACAAAACTACACACTTTAAGTTTAGCTTCTTTCATACGTGCATAAAATTCGTCATCCTCAAGTCCCCATCCCCAATAACGATTGGACAAACCATTGACCTATTTATTAAAAAATTGGAGCTATGATTTATCCACGTCAAAGGTTACTGGTTAAAAGATTATACCAATTCAAAGTTTTCCCTCGTTAGAAGTAAAATTCCCCCAACAAAGGTGGAATAATGATATTTAGGGTGCAATTCTGGTGCCGCTACGTGGAATGGTCCTTTGGAAGGATAGGAATAAGGGAGATTGGGATTAAGTGGTAATAAATCCACATCGTGCATGACTAAATAATCGCATTCGTTTCTGCTAAGTAGGTGCCCAACGTTAATTAAAGACGCTCTGTTGAATCTATCATACACATTGTTGAAGTTCATCAGACACTATCACTGTATGACAAGCTTACCCTCAAAATCTCATATTACCTATGTTGATCAATTTGATTTATGATGAAAAATTTATGTTTAACCTTTTGGTTATTTAAAAATTTATGCATATGAGGAATAAATTGGAGTAACTCCTCAAAACGATCCCTAAAGGGGACTATGACTGCTAGTTGGTGTTCACCCCAAGAACTTTGAGATTCTGAATCATAATCATCTAGAGATTGTTTCTGAAACATTTCAGACACATAAATTAAGGGATTTTTATAGCTTGGAGAAGAGATATATGATAAACCTTACATCTCTAAGGGGTTTAGATGGTTGGTTTTGAACGCAAATAGGCGGCGTTGTGAAGGGAGATGAGGAAAATGCCAGAAAGACTATACATAAAATTTTACGCGTTAATATTATGGCTTACAATGTTGAAGGTCTTCTAACAATAGTACGTGTCTCACCAGATGTGATAAACAGCGACGCCAGGCAAAAAAGAAGTAAAGTTACAAGGCGACGCATTGTCAGTTATTAACTTAATTAGACAATTTAATGTCGACCATTATTCTTCTACTTTCTAACATGCATTAGATAACCTAAGCCTTGGCTCTAATATGGGAGTAAGGTACTTCATCGTTTATATTTCAGTAAGTAGCTTTCGAATTTGAATTTCCTTCTTACTTTGATTATTTAAAACATCGACTTGAGTCTTAATATAAAATTAATTTACTTGAAAGTCCCAAAACACTTAAATAATACTTAAAACCGATACACAACATGGCTTCCCCAAGTTCCCCTATAAAACTAGGCGCATACAAATAAGCAGACGATCATTTGGTCCGTAGGAGCGTCTAGTCATGGAGGGAAATAAGCAAATTTTCCCGCACCCAAAATAAATTCGCGTTTCCGATTGGTCAGTTAACTTAACATCGTCAAATGGCGCCAAACTTAAACCGCGAAAAACAATGACATGGGGGAAGTAGACAGTTTGTTTGCCTTGAAATTTACAGTCCAGGCTTTGATAATTATACATTTTGAAACAAGCCTGAATTTGACGCCAGTTATAATCGCGTGAGAGACCTTGAAAAGTAACGTCTAATACACAAAATTAAATATAAACATATTTAAATTAAAAATTACTTGGTCTGAATATTAATCATGGGAAAAAATGCCTCCAATAAGAATTGATAGGACTTGTTTTACAACCTTTCATAGTTCTTAATTAAAAGTTTTATCTGACACGAACGTAGAAAACTTGCGAGTTTAATAAGTATTTTCCAATTTAAACCAAAAAAACTTCTTTACAATCTGACATTGATAAATTCAAGTTTGAGCATGAGATTTTCAGGGTCAAATTTTATCTCTACCTTTATTTATTTTGTTTTTTCTCTTTAATTTTCCTAAACTGGATATCAGAGAAAAAAAAAGCTTTAAAAACAGAGTCAAACAGAGTTCAAGTTAAGAAAATGCAATAAAATATCCTCCAAACTTTGACTGGGTTAGAAAACCTTTACGGAATTCGAAGGAAAAACTCATTATAAGATAAGGTTTCGTAATACGTTTAGTCTCATCCAATATAATTAAAAATAAAAACCGTTTAAAATTCAACAACCTTCTACTAATTCGAAGAAATTATCGAGATTAAAAGATCAAATTTCTTTAACTTTAAATTAAAATCCTCCCACACATTTAATGACGTCATAAATGATCCATGAGACACACGCGTCCTATTTGATTGCAGATTAAAAGAAAAAGTGTCGGATTTCCGTCTCATTATTTTCGTGGATCGGCATAATTCACAAAGATCTGATAACGGTGATGACAAAAAAACCTTCCCTGTCATATTTCCTTATTTTATAACAATCTGTTTATAACAACAGCGTGTTGTAACTATTGTGTTAGATCTAAAGACTTCCCTTACAACCTGGGCTAATCTGAAGCTACAGAAAAAAAGGGTTTATAAAATGTCAGTCTATTGGGAAAAGCGTTGGCGACAAGATCTCTGATTGAAGATTAACTCGAGGAGTTCGCTAGAAGGATATGGAAGCTATAGGCTGGTCTATATTCAATCTCAATCCCGATTGGCCTATTTGTATAATATAAATCTCCGCTTAGTGACAATCGGACAGTATAAATTGAAGTTTTATTGACATTCCCAAGTATATAATATTGAATAAAACGCTTGGAAACTCTGTGAAGAAATATAGATACCAACTCCTAGTAGGGAAAGCATATATACTTAGTCAGTTAAACAGACAGAAAAGTTTTAACACTTCTACAGAATTACGTCTCCTCAGTCATAATAACACGTAATATCTACGCGTATACAGGGTGTTTGTGAAAAGTTTATCAGAAATTAACCTGTTATGATCTATGGCCGATTTCGAGTCGAAAATGTAACATTTTGCCCTAAGGGTCGCTGTTTTAGGTCATGATTGTAGTGTTTTACGACAGATGAGCCCTTAAATTTATTTAAGAAACTGAAAGACAATATTAAGGGGGTTATTCATAAAATACTCCAAAGATAACTTGAAAATGGTGGCCCGGAAGTTACATTTTCGCCTCGAATTCGACAGACATTTCAGATACACCCTGTATATCCTTGCAAAATATATAGCTGTACAAAAAAGGCAGTTGTTTCTATTGCGAGTTCGTGCCTACACAGGCGTTTCTGAAAACACGTGGATATTAACGACTTGTGTCTGTATTTCTATTCCCGCAGGTAGTCTCGTAAAAAGTCTCTTTCGCCTTCACCTGTATTTGTTTGAATTACCTTAAACCATCGACAAAAAATAGCAAAGAATAATTCTTCAAAATTTGTCAACGAAACAAAAAAAAATAGATAAATTAATTCGTCATTTACCCTTACCCTGTTTTCTATAAAATTACTTTCTCTTTTAACGGTTACATGAACATCGGGTTCTTTGTCAACCCTTTAATGTTTTGCCATTGTATAATCCACAACACCGGAGATGTAGTTCGTGGTTAGTAGGCCTAGTGCAACATAATCGAGGAGGTACAACTGTGGTTGTATTTTTTATGTGTACCTACATTAAAGTTTATTTTATTTAATTTTACTTTTAGTGTGATTATTTAACTGGGCGCGACAGAAATTTATTGTGTTATTGAAAATCGTCCATCCGAGAAGAAAGAAAAAAATATATATTCAATGTTATTATATTTAAGGGATATCAACAAGTCGAGGGTCTAACCACTCTCAGTGAGAAACTTGTGGTGTTTCACGCCTAATTCTATTATAGTACAGACAACCACGATCGAGGTGACCACCCCTCGCAATTAGCTAGCTTGCTAGCTAGTCGAGTGTAATAAGTAAGTGTCTTTCTCTTGTACCCTATCTCTCTCCCTTTCTTTCCCAGCTGCAGAACCCATTTCACTTTCATTTGGAATTTGTACGACGTCAGGCGCGTGCGCTCGTGTTTTGTACTGTGATTCTATTTCGACATATTTTAAAATCATATACTTAAAAAAAGAATAGATTAAAATAGATTAAAAAGTTTTGTAATAAAAGGGTTACTTTTTAAAATTGAAGTTTCACATTAAAAATTACGGATGAAATATAAAGTTTAATTTAAGATTTGTTTTCCTAAATATTTCACTACACGCAAGTTCGGCTTCGATATATATTAGGTAAGTCACATATTTTAGACATTATTTAAAGTAGGTAATAGGAAAGACTCGGAAGTAAAATTTATTTAATTGAAGGTATATTTAATTTAAATTAAAGGGGTATGCTTGTATAATAATTATTTTAATTGAAAAGAGGATATAATATAATTATTATCGGATCTGTCTATTGATAAAATATTAAAGACAATACTTGAAATTGTTATCCTTTTTACGAATAAAAAAAACGAAACGAAAATTCTAGCTGAATCGAGGGGCTAATCACTGTCTAATTCCCTGTACACCGATTATGGATTAGGTTTAATCATTTTTGCACTGTCAAGCGCAGGGGTTTTAAAGATTAAGTACAGCCATGTACACCGATTACACTGAGTGGCCGACCCCTCGAGCTGAACACTGAATAAGAAAAATTATATCTGAACCCTTTTGCCATAAAAAAATACTAAAAATAAATTATATATTAAAACAAGCTCATTTCGTAGATGGTCAAAAACTAATTAAAATACTCCAATGGTTATGACCCACAAATATTAATTGACAATTAATAGTTCACTATTTCATTACCTAATCTAATAGATCATGGTATATCGGTCATTAGAACAATGTTAATTGATTATAATAATAATAAAAAAAAACATCGAAAGTCATTTTCATTGCTCTAATTCCTGCGGAACTTTTATTTCGATAATATTCACGGCTATGGTATCGCTTTCTTTTGTATAAATATAAGGTCACGAGGAACAAAACATAATCATACCTATGATTATCTAATCATAGACAACGGATTTGTTAATGACGAGATAGCCAGTTTAAAAATAAAATTTACCCAACATACAGGGTGTTTCTGATAAGTCTGCAGCCATAAATCAAGGGGGGGATGTTCTTTGGGAAATCGATTTTGAGTCGAAAATGTAACTTCTATCTCCATTTGTGCAATAAGGGACACTGTTTTCGAGTTATGATTGTACAGAGTATTTTAGGGGTGACCCCTTAATTAAATATAATTAAGAAACTGATTTAGATAATGATTTCTAATTTAATTAAGGGGTCATCCCCAAAACACTCCATCATATAATAACTTGAAAACAGTGTCCCTTAGGGCAAACAAAATGTCATAGATAGAAGTTACATTTTCGACTCAAAACCGATTTCCCAAAGAATTAACATCCCCCTTAATTTATGGATGCAGACTTATCAGAAACACACTGTATATTAAAATAAATGTAAAGATAAATGTTAACAAACTTCTCTAGCAAAACGTGAAAAGTCAAAAGTGTTTTAGGCGTGTACTAGGGTGAAGTACCCACGGATCTTCTTTTGGGAAAATTTTAAGTGTCTATTAGTTATACAATGGGATACCCGATCTAACAACCGGTAACAATAGAGTACGTCACCCCATCAGTGAGTGAGTGTGAACTTTCCGTTTTTTTGTTGGACTCGGTCGGGATATAGTATAAATACAACGCGCCAGAGAAGAGATTCCCGCATTTTAAAGTTGGTCCAGAATATAGTGAGTAGATTTAAACTGATGGATTTAAAAATGTTTATTGACCTTTCACGAGAAAGAAAAGCTATAGAAATCCCTTCTTAGTTTGTGCCAAAAATCTCATTGTAAAACAGGTATTTCAATGAGAATTTTGGGACAAACTAAGACCGTAATATCCAACAACAGATAATACTACTGTTGAATGGGAAAGAAAATGTTTCGTACCATTTATCTCTCCCTTATAAAATATTATTGCTCTCAAAAAATAAAGTAACCCTTCTTTTTGATCTTTATTTAACAGTTAAAATTGACGCGATCACAATCCCTCGAATTTTTAAGTTATTGCCCTTGAATTTAAAGAATCAAAGTCAATGAAAACAGTTCAGTTACGAGTGTGTTAGGTAGTCTTAAATCTAGATAGATTAAATTCCAAATTGAGGTATTCGCTTCACGCCAAGAAAACCGGTACAATTTCGAAGAAACGATCATGCCCTAAAATGTCCCACATTTATAATTAACCCGACAGTAGCCTGGACCATGGAAGTCGAAAAGCAGTCATTACCCAATGGAGGTGGTGGGCCCCACGTTGAACCGTCGGTCCAAGTATCCAAGCTCCGTTTTCTGATGTTGTTCATCTTCGGGATGGATACCATCGTTTCAACTTTGACCTTTTCGGCCTACCCCATTATATCAGACGTCATCGAAGGTTACTACGGAATAAGCCCGTCCGATGTCAACTGGACAAACATGATCATGTCCTTATCTTTCGTTGTGGCGTTCTTACCATCGGTGGCCATGTTCGAGAGAGTCGGGTTAAGGTTTGGCGTTACGTGCGGAGTAATTGGAGTAACCGTCGGATACTGGTCACTACGGGGTAGTTTAGCCGTTGACCATTTTTGGGTCATTCTAGTCGGTCAAATATTTGTCGGGTTGAGTCAAGTATGTTTCTTGACCATTTCGCCCAGAGTGGCTTGTGTTTGGTTCGGACCTAACGAAGTATCCAGAGCGTGTTCAGTTGGAGTATTTTGTAATATGGTATGTATATTGTATATACGTTCATTCAATTTTATTTTTCAAATTGGACTTTAAACTTTAAAGTTTTTATTTGTTGTTGTTGTTTTTGGACAGATTGGTATTGGTTTGAGTTGCGTCATCCCACCGTTAGTTGTTAACAGTAAAAACAATGGTGAACTGCATGAACAGCTTTCATATTTCACCTATGGATTGGCGGGAGTCGCTTCATTATCTTGTCTTTTAACTCTAATTGGTCAGTAAAAAAATAATTCGTTTTACAAAAATAATTTCCAACGGTAAATTTATTATCTTGTCCTTGAAATGGGTTTTTAGCGCAAAAATAGCTTTTTAGTTAATTCAAATAGTAACAGATTAATTAAACTATAATTAAAGATAAAATTGGCTTCAATCTCTTGTCTTTTAACTCTAATCGGTCAGTAAAAAAAGAAAAAAAAAATCGTTTTATGAAAATAACCCCCAACGGTAAATTTATAAAATTGTCCTTGCAATGGGTTTTTAGCTCAAAAAATAGAGCTTTCTTAGTTAATTTAAATAGTAACAGATTAATTAAACTACAATTAAAGAATAAAATTCCCCTTCAACTACGACCAGATTAGGGAGAGAAAAATAAAACGCACATAGTTTACATCTTGTACAACTTACAAAATTTACGTGCGTAAAATAAATATCTGGCTTCTTTCCCCAAGATATAAATATTATAACCATTAAACTAAAATATAATGATACCAATTTATTAGAAAATCCGGGGAGATTCTTGTGACGAACGGGTTTTTTCGTGGAATATAGTATTATAATAATTTGGGATTCATCTAAGGTTAACTTTACGAAATCACGAAAAAGGGTTGAAGACGCTGGGTAGGTTTAGATCATGTAGACGAGTTTGGTAAAGGACTTCCTCTTCACATCACCTGTCTCGTTGAATAAGAATATAGAATTTAGTAGCACCCTTGAAATTCAAGGTCATATTTTCACTAGCACGTTCTACTCATCCACGTGGGTAGAGATGAGGGGGTGGGAATGAATTGATGCGTGAATTTCAATTTTAAAAGATGTTGACATTAAGTTGTGGTATTTTATTTTTAAATTAAATTCTTTATGGAATGATAAAGGGTTTCGTGGATCACCGAAGCATCCTCCGAGTCAAGCGCAAGCTTTGCTTCGGACCAGCAAAGAAGAAGAAAAGAAAGATATCTCACCATCGAAAGAATTGGGAAAACAACTGAAAGAAATTTTTACAAATGGAAATTTCGTTCTGCAAATGCTCTCTTCCGGTAATTTCAAGTTTATTTTACACGCTACTGAAGACAGATTAATACTCGTACTGTACATTGTTAAAATTTAAGTTAAAATTAGGTTTTATCTAAAAAAAATCTAAAAAAAAAAGGCTTAGCCGCGCTAAAATGGCGGGAAATTTAGGTTTTGGCGCCTTAAAACTTTCAGAAAATGCGGGAAATTCGTGCAACAACTAATGCCACGTGCGACTTTGTCTTTATTTTACAGGTTTTATATTTTCACTCGGGATTACGGTAAACACAACTTTAAACCAGATTGTTTTGACGCAATTTCCAGTAAGATTACTTAAGGTTTTACCCTTAATTAGGGACTAATTAACGTATGAATTAAAATTGTTCTGTAGGGCGAAAATAAGGCTGTAGGTGTAATGGGTTTACTTCTAGTCATGTGCGGTTTACCAGGTGGTATCATCTTCGGAATTATTTTAGATAAAACACATAAATACAAGTAAAGTTAATATCACACCCATTGGGGATAGATACAGAACGGGGACTAATTAGTAACTACGCTTCTAATTTCTAGGAGGATGTCTCTTTTCGTTTGTTTAGGAGTGTTACTGAGTTTGTCCTTCGTGACAGCGTCACTTTACCTCAACATCAAGACGCTTTACGTCGCTTGCGCATGCGCCGGGTAAGTTTAATCATTAATGTTACGCTTAATTTAGTTTCAAAACAATATAGGTCTATTCAAGGTCGTAAAATTATAATATGACAATATGAAATACTAGTTTTTGGTCAATTAATTCTTTTAAAACCTAATAATGACAATAGCAACCTTAAATTATTACAGCATGTGGTTTTGACAATTGTCCCGCACATAGCTGTGTCTGTAATTAAACCTAATTATTTTATTCAAGACCTATTATTAAACCAGAGGGTTCCAAATTTAAGTATACGTTTTTGAGGTACTGCATAACTTCACGCAATAAATAAATAAATTCCCCTTGGGATGTTTTTGGTGTGAACAGAGATAGATTTAATTTTAGAAGTAGGAATGGTGAACAGATTCAACAGAGTAATCTGGGAGAGCTTCAAAGTCCCGGACACTCTTCCACGGGACGGAGGGGTATGAAAGAAGAGGCGGGTCATAGCGACAGAGGTAAAAAGGAATTACGTATTTTTCGCAGTCCCCGTCAGCAACGTCATCAAAACGTAGTTTAAGTGAGCCAATAAGATAATTTAAACGTTTCGTTACGTGTTGGAGGGAGGGGCTATATACTGGGCTATGAGTCGGACTGAAGTAAATGCTAACCTTCTCCATTCCTGCTTCTAAAATTAAATTTATCCCTGGTGTGAACCAAGAAAGATGCTTAAAGACATTACAAATCAATAAATATACTGTAGTCTTTGAGTGCCTTGGAAGACGAAATATTTAATAGCAAATTAACGAACATATTGTAGTCTTTGAGTAGCTTGGAAGATAAAAAATTAACTTAAGCTTAAAGTTAAATTTAATGATCAGAAATAGGGGGAAATGGGGAATAGTAGTTTTTTAGAACCAATCTTTAAACGACTTTACAGTTTCTTCATGGCCGGTTACCCAGCTGTGGGATTCGAGTTAGCTGTGGAATTAACATATCCATTACCAGAGTTATTACCATCCGGATTAATTAGTTGCTCCGGAAACGTAAGTATCCTTGAAACTCAGTGTGTCATTGATTATAACTACATTAAGCAAATTATTACTAGGTTATTTCGATTCCTCTTATATATTTGTGCGCCTGGATGGTACCGAATGTGGGAATTCTTTACACTAATTTGGTCTTCATTGGCGTTGCCTTACTAGCCTGTATTTGTACTGGTATGTACTTTAATACCTCGTACCATAAGTTCATAAGATATGTTCCATAAGTATGCACTTCCTATACTTCGTAATGCTTGAGACTTAACTGAGAGATAGGTTCGAGAACGACAAGCGAGAATTGAAGTCCTACACTCGGTTAATTTTACAGTTCATCTTAATATTTAGTCTGTACTAATTAGCCTTTGAAAGCGCCTCACCAGGCGTCACTTTACGACAATCTATGACCTACGTCACTTCATGACAAGCTCCAGTTTGTAACCAGTGACAAACTTATGGAACCTATCTTATGAACTTACGCTCCTATGCAATTTGCATCACGCTAAGCGGCTATAAATGAATTAATTTGCTTAATTATTAATTCAGCCCTTGTGAAAACCGATTTCCGACGGTTAGCCGCTAATGAATCTCGAGATGAAGATAATCTTCGCGCTACGGGAGAAACAATTACCGGGCCAGTCTCTTCTCAACACATGTAAATTAATTTAAATTGTTTTTAACTAAGTTTTACTGAACTACCATGATGTCACAAGATCGCTCCTTATTTTTTTAAATCATTTCACTTTATTGTATACTTTACTCATGCTTTCATTCGCATAAAATAAAACCGATTTATTTTGTTTACACCTTTTGTTTACCGTCAACATCTCCGAGTTGCGAGGGTGGGGGGGGGGTTATGGACTTCTGCAATATATGAAGAATTTTACCTCGCGAATAATCTATCTCCCACCTACCAACCAATTAAATCACAGTTAAAGACGTTAAGACACGTGACGGATTGTGCTCAAGCCCGACCCACAAAACATGGGAAATATGGGTGCACAACGATTCCAATATTCTGTATGTATTCCTACTCAAACGTTTATATATATATAAGATTTGCGAAAAGATTATATGAAAAATCATGTTTTACGTATTTTTATTTCTCTTTGCAAAAACAAAGATACGTTTTTTTAACACAGCCAACTATTGTGTATTAACATAAAGAGAAAAACCCGCGGTTTTCATTTTTAGTTTGCTTTCCATTGGTTTTATTTTTTATTTTTTTTTAATTATCGGTGATAAAATCTCGAATCTTAATTATAAACTGGAGTATAATTATGGCACCGTGGTATTTACAACAAAGCTGAATGGTTGGTTGGGATTAATTATTAATGTTAGTTGGTGAAAGGGAATAAAGAGAGAAATTAGTGGTAATATTTAAAAATTACAGGTGTCTTTCAATTTAAGTAATTAATTCCATTTTAATTACCAGCATTAGTTAATTTTGGAAATTAATTGATATTAATTACCAGCATTAGTTAATTTTGGAAATTAATTGATATTAATTACCAGCATTAGTTAATTTCAGTAATTTCATTTTAATTACTAGTATTAGTTAAATTCGGTAATTAATTTCATTTCAATTACCAGTATTAGTTAATTTCGGTAATTAATTTGATTTTAATTACCAAATTGTGTTATATCATTATTATTATTATGAAATAAATGCCATATAAATTATTTGCATATGGAATTAAAAGTGTTTCGTTAGAATTATTAATTATTTCATGGTTTGGGGTAAATCTTTTTTTTTTTTTTTTTGCAAGTTCTCTAAAAATATATATATATACGACTTAATTATTATTACAATTAAGAGAATTATTGCAAATTAACTTGGAAGAACTAGGCATACACTTATGAAGAATTAATGAAAAATATTGTACTTCGTTAATTCATGAAAAAAAAGAACAAAAAAAAAAATACAATGAAATTAAATAAATTAAGATTTAAATGACCCCCTGATATGATCGCTTAAAAATAATAATTATAATAATTAAACCCCTATATTTTAAACTAATCTAATTTAAACTTTTCTCTAACAAAATAATTATATTAAACTAGGAATTATTGAATATCTTTGGTGACAAGAAATCATCGTAACAATTAATCTTTACAGATTCTTCTCGATAGGAATGTTACGTACGTACGTTACTCTTTGATATTTAAATAACGCAATTAAATTAAAATTGTCATTAGTACAATTTAATTTAATCGCGTTCCTATAAACAGTAACACAAAACAAACAAAAATAATAATATTGACAAGAATAGGCGACTGAAATACGAAATTTCATTACCTCATTTCGTGTAATTCAAGAATAGAAAATTAACTAATTAGACATCTCTTATATTAATTACCCCCCCCCCCAACCTTACACACATGTTAATTTTGCCTAATATAATTCTTATCATATCGGTATATAGTCTATTCTCGATTTATGTATGTCTCGCGTTGTGACCCTATTTCTTTTACCCACGTTCGTAATCGTAAAGTTTTCGGTAACAAACTTTCTTTGTTAAAATAATATATATTTTCTCTATATTGTGCACCTTTAGTAGGGTAGCGTAGAGTAAAACTATCACACTTTTCTGGTAACTTCGTTTTACACTTACACTCTTCACTAGATATGAAAAAATACGAATCCATTTATGCATAAATTTTTTTGTTGTTGTAATTGGAACGAAATGAATTACCAATTAAAGGGAAAGGGGGAAACGTTTCAGATTAAAATAAAAATTAACAACGATTAACTAATTAATTAATTAACAATGAGGCCTAATTGGTTTCTTCTTCTTTTTTGGTATATATGACACCTATTTGATTGCTAATGGCCAGACCAGATAGCTGGAACACGACGCAGGTTTATATTGTCCCCCCCCCTTTTTTTTGTACGCTAACTAGTTTTCTTTCGTTGTTTCGTTCGTATCGTTATTAGTCGAACTCCCTAGGATCTTTTTACTGTATTGTATTTGTTGTTGCTCTTTCCATTCTCGTTTGACTTCCATTCGTTTTAATTGTCCATCCCACACCAAATCAACTAACCCTCCCCTCTTGGCGATCTCTGATTTAACCCGACCTGCAAAATCGGCCGCATTTTCGCCTTCCTTTAATGGGAATAAATTGGGAAGAAAAAGAAACATTCAAAGAATTAAAATTGGGATGTCATTGATTGTGGATTATGTATGGTGACCACTGTCCAAGGAAAGGAAAGGAAAGGAAACTAGTATGTATTATTATAAGTTCCTTAAATTTTGGGAAATTGTTAGAATTACAGAAGGAATATCGGAAATTGGGAAGAATGGAAAGAATATCGGGAAATTGTTGAAATTATGGTAGTATGTCGGGAAATTGTTGAAATTATGGTAGTATGTCGGGAAATTGTTGAAATTATGGTAGTATGTCGGGAAATTGTTGAAATTATGGTAGTATGTCGGGAAATTGTTGAAATTATGGAAAGAATATCGGAAATTGGAAAGAATGGTCACTTTGGGCTGTAATTCATCATTTTAACGTTCAGTACCTTAATGGTCATGGCAGGCAAATACCAAACATCACAGACAATAGCCCAACTGGTCATCATCATTAAAAGATAGTGCATATATCCTTGTTTGCTACTATTCCAGAATGGATCACCAAATCTTGGATCGTACTTTAGATTTTCCAAGACAAAAATAAAAATTTTAATTTTAATTTCAGGCGGGTAAACTAATTAAGGCAGCTCCAATTAATAAATAATTACTTTTATGGCTGCAGGGTAAATTTTACCCCCTACTTCGAAACTACCCTTTTTAAACATCATTACGGAGGTATTATTTATGCAAGTTCCTTCGGGAAATATTAAAATAGGTAGTTTATCAGGATCTTCCACGTGATCCTTGAGTCTTTTAGCCACCAAAGCTCTGTCTTTCATCTCGGACCTTTCGAACCAAATGTGAGACGTAGCTCGGGCAAGTGCTCTTTGAAGGACCCCGAGGAAACCACCCTGACTTTGACCCACCTACGCAAAAAAACCCCCAGAAGAAGAAAAACAAATATATTCAACACTCCATCGAAAAATTAGACCAAATTAGGCCTATTTTTAAATATACCAAGGCGTAGGAATTATCGCTGGATAAAATAACAACATCAATAGGTGATGTATGATTGGCTACGCAAATTCCACCACCTTTTGCCATATTTTCTCTATTTTAAGTAAAAGAAAAATGAATCCTTAGAAAACGACATATCATAAAATCAAATCAAATCAAATCGAAGTACTATGGAAAAAACCCTTACACATTATGATAAGTAACGACAGCTGATAACGCTCTTGCTAGAATTCTAAAACACATAACGCTGACTCGATGATAAAGCCATCGTTTTAACCTACAGTCGAAAGGTTTTTTAGAGAAAGAGAGAGAGAAAGAAAAGAAAATGTCAGTAACGAAAAGGTGCCGACAAACTGATATTTTAATCAGTTTACATAGTAACAGAGATTCAATTCAACTTCGAGACCTAGCATGCTTTTGACTACACGCAGAGACAAAAAACTAAAGAATATTTGAACGTTACGCATTGAACAGAACATGCGTATTTACCTAACACTTAATTTCCGTAAATGAAAAGGAGTTTATTTTGTGTTTGTATATCAGGAACGGAAGTAAATAGTGAAGGAAAAAAGGGTATATAAGAAAAAGAATTGGAAGAAAAATAGAGAGAATTTAAGCTTAACCTAATTACTAATTACTAATTAGATCTGAATTCCAGACAACCTTTTTTTATAGTAGATAAAAGATTTATAAATATAACCCCCAAGGCTAGTTGATCAATACCGTTACGGTAGATAATTAAAACTTATCTTTATCTTTAGAGTACGCAGTTAGTTATCACTTTATAAAATGCGTCATAATAAATTAGAAGAGCGGTAAAAAAAAAAACGTTTTTTATCTCAAATCTCACAATTGACTCAAAACAACTCAGCAACTTCATGAAACACTTATTTTTTTTACACAAGTGGTTCAAATTTAAACCCACGTAAAGGCTAAAGGTCAGCGGAATTCAAGAAAGTTAAAAAAGAAACCCTGGTATAATTACCGTGATTCTGGAACAAAACCGACAATGCCGGTACAAAAAACCATCCATCCAACACCGAAAACGGTTAAACACACTCTAAAGAAGATATTCTTTCATTTAAATCATTACCAACCTCATTAAAAATGTTTATAATTGGTAAAAATATGCACAAACCTCAATGGCATTAGAATGAGATAACGTATGATACAGCCTATACCCCATACTATCGTTAATCTCATACTTTAAAAAATATAAAGAAAGGTATTGGGGGAAAGGGGGAGAAAGGTAATAAGTATCGAATTTGAGGTAATTACCATTAACCCTAAGATGGTAGAAACCATAATACCTGGATATTCAGTACCTTATATAATGATAGTTCTTATTCGTTCTAGTCAAAAGGTTCCACGAAGGAAGTTCTGAAAATTTCACACACACACACATTTTTGTTGTAATATTATTGGCTTGCGATGTACATGTATTTATAATTTACAACAAGTTAAAACAAGTACCTTCAGCAGCAAATCGCTGAGTAACTTCGTCTTCAATTATGGCCTAACAATGAACAATAATACATCGAGGTTAGGGTCAATGTTTGACACAAAATTGAAGGAAGGAAGGTTACGCACTTCTACACCGGCTTTTATAAAATCCATGGCATCGTCTAATCGAAACTCTTGTTGTAATGTGTTATAAGACCTATTTCGAGGTATGGGGGCAAGTTTGTCGAATTGTGGTAAAAGTTTTGGAGCTTCTCTGCTGATAACTTTGTTTTGGCAAAAATAATGAGAGATGATATTATTATAATTGCCATTGGATATAATAATTAATGCGAGCTAATATAAGTTCATAAGATATTTTCCATAAGTTTGTCACTGGTTACAAACTGGAGCTTGTCATGAAGTGAGTGAGGTAGGTCATAGATTAGATTCTAGTAAAGCAACGCCTAATGAGGCGCTGTCAAAGGTCTAAACAGACTAAATAGGAAGATGGAAGACCTGCAAAATTAACCATCATCCGAGTGTAGGCCTTCAATTCTCGCTTGTCGCTCTCGAACTACCTCGAGCTGTAAGTCTCTAGCATTACGATGTATATGTAGTGTCATACTTATGTAACATCTTATAAACTTATGAAGCTAAATAGTCCCAAGGGTTGTCACAAAATCACTGGACTTGACCCGTGTTTCTTGACCCGTGACAACCCTTTGCTGGTAAACAGTTATAATTAGCTAGCATATTACTTTTAACATATTTAAATGTATGCCTACCAGAGGTTTTTTTAATCCTGATATCATTATCTTCGTTGGTATCCAATAACTGGATATCTTCATAGTCTATATCCCTTTTTAATCTTTCTTCCGCTTTGGCGATTCTCTCTTTTCCGAACTTTTTTTGTTTTTGAAATACATAAAATATCAGCTTTTAAAACTCAATAAAGGCAATATAATATAGAAGCCAAGCTTGAATGATTCTAAGTTCTGTAAATTCTTTCCTTGTAATCTAACCATTCCACTTCACGCTATCAAACAAATCGTTTTCTTTTCTTTTTTTCCTATTTACTAAAATTGAGTTAGGGGATATTTGCTACAAAATGCGAAAATTTGTCAAAATTTTAACAAAGATTTAGTAGATTGAAACGGGAAAAAGTTGGACGAATTATTCGCAAAACAAAAAGAATTTTTAACCACATAACCAAGAATTTATTTTATATTTCCAAGGTTGGCGTCTTAATTTTGGAGCTGGTAAAAAATTATTCAGCATTTTTTAATGAGTGCTGATTAAAAGCTTGGCCAATAAGAATCTTTAACGTTAACCAAAACGTATGGATATAATTTACTGATATTATTAATGCTGAAAGTGCAGTGCAACAGCGTGTTTAATATTCATTAGACAAAGCAAAAAATTCTTGATAGTAGAGCGATAAGAGATTTTTCAAGGCTAACAAATTCCAGGCAATCGAATAGCTTATTTTTTCCATAAATGTTTTTATTTCCTTTTATTTTCACCAAAGAAAATTTATTCAAAATTGGGTATTAAGAAGTGCTAGTTATAGCAAATTATAATATTTAGGAAAATGAGATAAACATTGAACAACGCATAATTAATGAGAAGCTATTAATTTTCAGTGTCATATTGAGTGCATTTCCTTATAATCCCTTTATAATTACGCTATTATAAATTCGAATAAATAAATTCAAGTTTTTATGATTATTCATATCTAATAAAAACCTAACTTTAATAAAACATCGTGCAACAGCCACGTATAACGATTAAACTTTACGCTTGTATGACCACTTGACAATATTAATAACACAGCAATTTAACAGGAAAACTTTCCTTATTTATAAGTTCAAAAGTGCTGGGTAACAAAAGGGGAAGTTCAGAAATCAAGGCGACCTCTGACTAACATTGAAAACAACACAATATACTGCACTACACTGAATTAAGGTCAATTATTAATGCATAAAACACGGGCGTTTTGTTTAAATGATTGCATATGCACTGAAATCATGCATGGCATTGATTGGTGGAATTATTTTTCCCAAGGTTTCAAAACGCTACCTTACAATCTTAAGCGAAACTAATCTTACACGGAAAACACGTTAATTCTATTTATGTCATATTAAAAATAATTCCTCCTGTAATAAATGGGTCAAGAACTGAAGATGACAGTTTTTCTCCTTTAGGAAATCGTTCGATTACTACCCTATCCCTCTAAGGCGAGCGGCGTGAAAATATATAGCCAAGGCTTAGCGAATTTTGACAATAATGGAAACCTTACCTCGAATATTTGAAGTAAAACTTTGATATATTTCTTCCTTAGTCCTACTTCCTTACCAAACGCGGCTATAACTACAATAAACGCGAAAGAACTGATAAAAAGAATCGCTATAATACAAGCGAGACAAATCATGACTTCCCCGTTCGAGGATCAAATCTACACTAATGACGAAATCTTTAATGGAACACCGGAGCAGATGAGTGCGCGATGTCAAAGGGCACGCTTAAATTTGGCGGGAGATGGCGCGTCTATACATACGGCAGCCAATGAAAACTAAGCTTTAAAAGGCCGCAAAATTTTTAAAATTATTAACGCCGCGTGCTGCCAGTGTTAAGCCTAAAACTAAAGTTTGAAACATGAATTTTTTCAGTATATTAATCATCTTTATTTTCTTCAAAACGCAATTTGGTCTTCACAACCTTTATCAACCCGAATCTTTCTTATTAAAAAAACAAAACAAATTCAAGCTAACAAAGATAAGATTTTTGGGCCCAAATTGAGTGCATCATTAACAAAATTTATATTTATAGATTTATATCAGAAGTTTGAAGCGTGAGATAGAGACAGACAGACAAACTTAAAAAAACCAAAAAACAGTTATTATAAGTACTGTGTTTTGTTTTAGTACTGGCGCCGTAAGTCAAATATTTTAAATAAATAGCCTATGACCCGATTCCCATATCCCTGTATATACACAGTTAGTTAAACATTTAATAGATTTACAATAAAAACTTTTATAGGAAGGCACAGTGCTTAAAATAAAGGGGAGTTTGATTAAATACGTTAAACAAAAAATGGAGGTGTAGCTAAAAGGACTAGATAAAAATTAATTGACATGGCTAAAAGGGGAAGAATGTAATAGATATATTAAATAAAATGTATAGATGAAAAATGGTAGGAAAAAATAATGAAAGAACACCTAGTATTTTTCATAGTAGTGAAAAAATAAATTTTGAATTATAATTATATAAGATATTATTTTTGTTACTTTGTTTTAAAGCTAGCAAAATGTTTTTACGATCTTAAATAGAGAAATCTATCTTAAAGTCACTTTGTTATCCATTATATCACAATCTATCGTAAATTTATATATATATATTTTTTTCACCATCTTTGTCACGTTTAATATTTAATTTAATTTGGTTATTGTAGTTAAACAATATATAATTTATTTTTTTTTATACTTAAATTTAATTGTTTCTTTTAGTTTTGAGTGAGTAAAACTATTTATAGTTTGGCATATATACGAGAGAGGAAGAGTTAAAGCCAAGAATATATCATTTTTTCATTTGTGAGCGATGAAAATTATTAATTATTCTGATAATTAATTCATTTAGATTTAAAACACTCCAAATGAAAGAAATAAAAAATTATTTAGTCTCTTTTGTTTGTTTTTTTAAATATATCAAAATTAACCTCATTGACTTTAACTCCTCATTAATTATTATTATTTAATGTCATTTGTTATTAACTAAATTAGTAAATTTCTTTAACGAAGGGGCTTCAGGAGGAAAGGAAATATTAATTAAATTTCTAAGTTAGTTAGCAACATATATATAGGCTCTGGGGTGACTAGATAGTATCATTAAGTTACGTTTACGTTGAAAGTTTTTTGTTTATTTGTTTGTTTTTTGGGCAATGGGTTTATAATTCTTAAACATTTGCCCTTTTTTCAATTTCAGTTTGAAGAACGGACATTTCTTGTTTTAAGGAATTTAAACAAGCTTGCAAGTTGCTTAGTGGTCTAAAATCGAAGAAAAAGGCTTAACTCCAGGAATTATTTCAGGAGAAATTAAAATGTTTTTACCTGCACTCTGGTTTAGCCATGCTTTGTTTCAAAAGATTATTAATAAAGGATTCGTCATAAGGCGCGGGAGATTCGGGAATTTGTACATTCAACCCAGCTTTTGAAGTACTGGCGTTATTTTCAATAATTTGCGCCCGGAGACTCTGTCAAATAATTTATAAACTTAACCCTTTCGACGTCTCTCAAAAAATATACTACAACAATAATTGTAAATACTTTGGCTATTTCTATGCTTGATCTTAGGGCCCCTTTCAATTCAGAAACGCTACTTTGCAATGCAAATTTCTCCTTTCTAACTGCGTTTAATTCGTCTTTTATTTTAACCAACTCTTCCTCTGTGCTCTGTAACATGATCGTAAGTAAATAATTTCCCTTCAGAGAAACAAATTTGTTTATTTACTTGTAGCTGCTTATTGGTATTATCTTTTTCATTTTTGCATCGTTCCTCAACAACCTCCAGTTGTTTTTTAAGACAAGAGAGCTCTTGGTTCTTTTCTTTCAAGTGCCAACTCAAGGCCTAAAACATTTTCAATTTCACGGAGTTTTATTATTATTAAACTCGACTAGATTTAAAATTAAAATCTTAATTCGCACCTTCATCTGTTCGGCTAAAGCCGGATCTCTACCCTGTACATCTTTCAATTCATCTCCTAATTGTTTAAACTGCAAAGCGTTTTGTTTGACGATATTCTGTTGATGCAGTAAATCTCCTTGAATGCGTAATTTCTCTTCTAAAACTTTATCCAACTCTACGCGCGAATTTTGCAGCGCCATTTTAAGATTTTCAATCTCGTTAGTGGCTTGGTCCAATCGTGTTTGTTGAGTTGACATTTCGTGTTTCAAACGTTTCACCTCCCTCTTCTCTTGAAAAATTTGGTAACGCAAGTCCTTAGCTACCGACTTTTCTTTTTGGAGACTGTCTTCTAATCCTTTTGATTTGTCTTCCAAATCGGAAATAGTTTTGTTCCTTCGTTTATTCAAATCCTCCATTTGTTTATCCATAGCAGCAACTTTGGCGTCCTTTTCCATTAAACTACTTTCGAGGTATTCAACTTGCAGTTTGACGCTATCGAAACTTCCGGTGATTCCTTTCAACTGACCATTTTCCTTTTCCAAATTCAAAATTGTCTTTTCAACCTCTTCGAATTGTTTCTCCTTTTCTTCGCATTTAAGGCACGGTTGGGTTGACATTTTCTCTAAGTACTCCGACCTCTCTTTGTATTTTTGCATCATTTTTTCAACGTCGGTTAGAGAAGACTCTTCGTCTATCATTCTAATTTCGGTTTGAACCGAAACGGAGCAATTAGAGAAAGTTAAATGTCCGTTGGCTTCCAATAAGTTGCTATTAGCCAAGAGTACGGATTTTTTCTTAGATTCTTTCATAACTTCTTTGAGTTTACGCGTCAAAACTTTGATATTGGATTCGTAGGCTCTGATTTTGTTTCTGTACAAAGCTTCGTTCGTTTCCATCAGGGATTGCAGCTTATAAACTTCCGGTTCGTAATTTTGGACCCTATCTCTGGTTATCTCCGGAGTTTCGAAGACAATAGTCTGAGTTGAAACATTTGAAATTGAGGGAATGTTGGATTTATCATCTTTCAACTTTGAAAGCAACGATTGATTTTCGCTTTCCAATTTCAAATTAGTTTTTTCAGCATTTCTTAAATCATTTTTAACAGTGTTAATGACTTTATTCAAATCCGATATTTGTTTATTCAAGTCATCGATGTAAATATCCGAACTCTGAATGTTCCTGGAAGATTGTTCTTGAAAAGAAAGTTTTTGATGCAAGAGTTGCTTCTCCAACAATTGCAACGACTCCTCCAATTTGATATTTTCATTCTTCAAATGTTCCAATCTCGCTCCTTTATTCTGCAACTCGGTTCTCATTTGTTTAAAGTTATTCTCCAAACTACATAGATTTTCCTGAACCACCTTCAAAGCTTCATTAACTTCGTGTTTCTCGGAGTTTGCAGCGGCGAGTGCAATTTCTTTAGCGGTTTTCTCTTGCTTCATTTCAGACAGAGCTAGACTTTCCCGTTTTAGTTGCATTTCCAAGAGAGCTAACATTTTTTCATTGTTTTTCTTATCTTCGGTTAGTTTATTATTTTGAATATCATTTTCGGTTAGTTTCTGTTTGAGAAGAACCAACTGCGTCAATAAACTTCCATTTTCGGTCTCCAGCGTTTGACACATTTTCTTCATGTCATTATTTTCCTTCAGAGCGGTGTTGTAACTAAACTCCAACTCGGACACCTTTAATTTCAAATTGGTCATTTTTGTTTGTTCCTCTTCAATCTTTTTCATTCTATTCGAGATCAAGTCTTCGGCGTTACCCTTATCTTTCTCGATTTGAATGAAGAGAGCTTCTCTTTCCAACATATCAGCTTCGATGTTCTCTAAATGTTTCATCAACATTTCTTTCTCCTTGACGGTTTTAGCTCGACATTCGTGAAGTTCTTGGCTCAACCTAGTAATCTCTGACCTCGATTGCTCTATAATAACGAAAGCTTTGGCGTATTCCGATTGCAAATTGATCAGTTCACGGTGCAAGTCGTTTTTGTTCTCTTGCGAAGCGTGTAGTTGACTTATGTACCACTCTTTAGATTTTTGAAGAGTCACTTTTTCGGATTTCAAACTCGAGATATCGTTCTGTAGTTGAATTTTATCATTGAGAAGGGTTTGCGATTCAACGTGAAGTTCGGCTATCTTCCTTTTTAACCCTTGAATGGCACCATCTTTGGCTTCCAAGTCGACCTTATTTTCTTCCAAAGAGACGGATAATTTATCCCCCTGTATCTCGGCAGTTGCCAAATCTTCCTTGAGAGATTTAATTTCGTTTATTTTCGTGTCGATAACGCCTTGATACTCGCCCAAAACATCTTTCCATTGTTGATATTCCTTGGTTAGGTTTTTCAGTTCCTTGGAGACGGTTTCTTTCTCTTGATTGGAAGTTTCAACTTCCAAAGATAATGACGAAACCTTAGCTTCCAACGAACTAACCGAAGCTTGAAGTTTAAATTTTTCCTTAGTTACATTTTCTAATTCTAACTTTAAGGCATTCGCTTGTTCTTCCAAATTGGTTTTTTGTCTTAGGACTTCAAAATGAGCTTTTTTCTCCTCCGTTTCAACATCTGGCAACTTTGATTTTGGCTCCGGTTCTTGGCAAACCGTGGGAGGAAGCGCGGTCCCGCTAGTTTGAGTGCCTCTGTGCTGCGTTGTTTTGGGAAGCGCCGTTTTATATTGATAGGTATTATGTCTGGAATAGTTAGTTGCATAGGGGTAAGCCTCATTAGGCACTTTAACAAGCATTTGCTTCACTTGGTGCATTTCGTCTTCGATTCCGCTGGCGTTTGAAAAGTTTGATTCCGTTTCAAAGGCGTCCGAATAGTTGGAAATAGTGTCGAAACTATCGTATTTCATTTGGCTATAGTTGGAAGACCACATTTCTGAGTTGTTAATAGGCGCGCCAGTTTTGGTCACGTACCCTTTACGGTTGTTTCTTTCTACTTCTAAGTTATTTAAAATATCGATATCTTCTCTTTGCGTCGTGCTTTTGTGCGTTCCTACAATTTGCGTTTTATAATTTGTCAACAAAAGGAAGCTCTTGCGATTTGAGCTACTGAAAGACGACCGACTCGAAGACGACGAAGCCGAATCAACGCTATTTACGCGTTGAATCTCTTTCTCAGCTTGATGGTGATTATTATCCGATACTTTACCCGTATTGGAATTAGCGTTTTTTGATAAATTACTATTTTCTTTTTCAATAGTAGCGGTTATAATTTGAGGCGAGGAAGATTTCTTATTATTATTTGTCAATGATAAATGAACTTGTTTTGGCACTGTGGTTGGCCGCGTCCCTAAATAAAACCCAACCCTTTTAGAAATACGGTATTTTTACGAAAACGGAGTAGTATTCAATAAAAGGTCGGTACTATACCAATAAAACTCTGTTGAAGAGCAAAGCTTTGGGAAGACGCAGCCATAGATTTCAAAGGAGACGGTGGGTTTAAACTAGAGTCAGATGTGGATTCGGTAGATTTTAAGGAACTGGTGGGAGTATCGCTTCTAGATTCGAGTAGAGTCAAATTTGCCTTTTCAACAATATCGGGGCAATTGCGATTTAGGAAAAATGCCACCTTAGGAAGTCATAATTTATCAGGGAAATTTAAACCTTATGAACCTCAAAACAATAAAGTCAACGTACGGGAAATGAAATTGTTGGGTAAGACGAATCTGATGGTGATTCATAGCTAAACAATTGATTATCCAGCTCAATAGGATCGTTTTTACTTAACCCATCAACCAATCCTTGGCCTTTAGCACCATTATGCATGTTATCTTCCCTGACTACTTGATCCAAAACTGGATAAGTGTCATTATCTAGCGGAGAATGGAGAATAAAACGGTATTTCAAAAACCGTACTCTCTTGAAGAACGTCTTGGCGTTCTAGATAAATCAAATCTTACTCTCTATATCGTAATCTTTGGGTCCGTTATCCGGATCTGGATTAGACCTAGGTCTAAAATCAGTTCGGGGATCAATAACATTATTCAAGTAATCGGCTGATTGGTCTTCTACAGGCACCTTGTCAAACGTTAAACGCAAAGCCATGTTTTAGGAGCATGCAAGTGGATTTCTGGTTTGGTAAAAGAATAAATGAAGGGTTTTAAAGGAATGGAATGGACTCATTAAACGTAGCTACAAAATTGTAATACATCGTTGATATAAAATAAAGTAATAAATAGTACAATAATACTAAAAAGCTTGGTAAAATAAGGAGGCCTTGGTAACTTTCAATATTTACACGTAAATACTAGTAATTTACTGGTAATATTTACCTTTTTCCTAACAATTTTACCGTTGCAAATGATAATGTAATTATCTATCATTAAAAATAGTGTACTGGTGTTTAATTTATCGTCAAAATTGACCTAAAACACATCCGACATTTACAGAACAAAATACGTAACACGTATCTCGTCTATCAAGCGCCATTTTATAATACACAGTAAAAAGAGGGTGGGTAGTAAAAATCTATTTACGCAAGTACTTCCAACTTCAACAAGTAGTCGCCGTGTCCGCGACTAGACTTTCTCTAGACACCCCATAACTAAAGAGTCGCGTTCGCACTAAATTCCCATTCATAAAATAATTCTATAGCGCTGGGGTGCAAAGATGAGCCAACTATAGTTTATGTCAAAAAATACTTCAAAAGCGGTTGACAGAACGACACTTCACTTTGTGACTTGGGTCATGGAAAGTTTCAAACTCAAGATTCTAGCTGATAAAAACAGTACAAATAATTATTATTTGACTTCTCTTTAGATGTTTTAAGATGGCTTGTTTCTCAAAAATAATTTTTATAGAGATAAAATGGTATAGAATTACCAAAATTGATTAACATATACTCGATCAAGGATAGTGTCTTTCAATTGGCCCTCATCTTACCCGATAACAAGCTAATAAATAGCCCAACCATACAAAAGTTCGTCGGCGCCAACCCATAGTTTTTGAAAGCCTAATTATTAATTTTTAATAAGCAAAGTCGGTTTAAACCGGAACATTTGATCTTGGACTCAGTTTTTTTTTCGATACCTTCAAGCTAAACATTATTATTTCGAAAGCAAAAAAAAACTAGTTTCGGTTTTTCTTAAGAGAAAACCACACAGACAGTGAGTGGCCCATTTAGTTCCCCAAACGCGATAGGCAAGCATAGTAGGTTAGTCTTCAACACAGAACGTTATATAGTTATATATCTCCGTAACAGTTAGCAATTAAAAATAATAAAAGTAGTAGTCGCAGTTGGTTAATACAATATGGGGAGTTCAAATTCGAAGGATGTACAAGATGATCTATTTAAAACGCGCACCGTGTTGACTTCAATGCCTACCATCATAGAAGAAGGTGATGGGAATATAGCCGAAGATAAGGCAGATGAGGTAAGGAAAGACGATTATTTTAGAAAAATATTTACAAACAAAACCGGATAAACTCGCGCGACCTTTTACGGCGCCTAAATTCAAACTCGCGCGTTTTTTATAGGAACTGTTCTATTCGTACAAAGTTGATTCCTTTAGTGGCGTACTAAGTCATAGTAACAGATACAACGCTGCCTTATCGGGTTCACTGGTAAGTGGTTATATATACCATGATTTAATTACTAAAGCTTAAATGCGTTCACAAAAAAATAATAATTAAATTTCAGAAAAATAAGAATAAAAAAGGGCCCAAAACTAAAGACACGGAAAATAAAGTCAATAATGTTAAATACACCAAAACTAAGAGAAGACTGTCCATCAAGGAAGCCGAAAGTAAGTTCGTGACCCCTTAAACAACTTAATAACAATAATTAACTTTATTTTTCTTCCAACACACAGGGTTCGAGTCAACCAAAACCAATCTTAAAGTACTGTACGCGTCGGAGGAAGCGTGGCTCATACCACTGCAATGGTTACCTGACACACGTTTGGAACCCGAGGAATATTTCGTGGATTTGGAACTAGAGGAACTCAACCGTGCTAGCGTCTTGATTCGCAAAAACAAGACAACGCTCGAAGAGATACTACGTCCAGAGCCGGGAACCTCAATCGTGCCAAAAAGAATCCTGATCATAGGCGAAGCCGGTTTCGGCAAGAGTACCTTGTGCACTAAGATCGCGTACGACTGGGCCATAGAAAAACGTGGTAACATCGCCGCCAAATTTGAATTGACCATCATGTATCGCTTAAGAGACTTAAACGATGGCACCAATCTCGAGGATGAACTGCTGGATTTTTGTCAGAAGAATTCGTCTTTGACTTCGGACACTTTGGAAGTAAAGGCCGATAAGATTCTTCTCATCCTGGATGGGTATGACGAAGCCACGGACGAACAACGCGTCATGATTCACGATATACTGGGAATGAACCAGGGAAACACTGAATCAGTTTTCAGTGAAGCTACCATCTTAATTACGACGCGACCACCTGAAAATATCAACTTCCTGCGTTTGTTTCAAAAACATATCCGAATCACGGGTATGTCCGAGACCAATAGGAAACGTTTGGTCAAGAAGCTAATGAAATACAACGACAAAAAGTCGCTTAGAGTCTTGGAAAGTCTATCCAAGTTCGATTCCTCCTTCCTACAAGATTTGTCACCGTTTGTCCTATACTTAATATGTTATTTGCACGATGAACGCGAAGAAGACGCGTCATTCGACACGCCATTCAAGTTACTGGAAGCGGTGACCAACTTCTTGGGTAAACGTTGCAACGAACGTGAACAGTTAGGAATGAACGACGAGGAAATGAAGGAAACCTTCCACCAATTGGGTTGCTTCTTCTTTGAAAGTTTAAAGACAACCAAGATGGTGTATTCCAAAACAGAAATCGCCGAGGCATTCCCTGATGAAAGTCGACGCCGATTAATTGAAAAAAGTGGACTACTCAAAACTCCGGCAACTTTCAAAGAAGATTACACCCAATACTTAGAACCCATACACAAACTCTTCGTGGACTACTTGGGAACCTTTTACTTGAATAACCACTTCACCAATAAATGCGCCAATCCGACGCAAAAACTGCGCTTCATCAGTAGCGTCATACGAAAATTTGGAGCCCGTATCCGCGTCAAGAGTCCCAACGCGGCGGAAATATTCCTAATCGTCGATACTTGGGTATCGGATATAGAGTTTGTGGTTAAGTTTGGACACATGGAGAAGGACAAACTCAAATGTTTGTCAAATGGAGTGTTCGCCTTTACATCGGAACTTCGCAGCCTCAAAATATGGGAGAGCATAAGCGGAACAGTCGGTGGCGGCGCCGTCGCCTTGGAATTTCGAAAAATGGACGAGGACAGAGGGTTTCCGGGAGCGGGGGACATTATACCTTATTGGATACGAGGTCGCGAGTTTGTCGCCAATATCCTGGACAAAATGCTCCATCAAGACTTTGTCTCGGTTACATTCTGGCAAGATAATTTCAAACGGGACGATACCAAATCGACCAGTTTGGAGTTTGAGCATTGGGAAGACGACAGCATCGTCTGGTCATCAACTTTACTGCTCTCAACCCAATTCAACCCTGAGACAACAACCCACATTGAACCCAAAGGTTCCTTAGTATTCCGAAAACTAACATTGGCCCTTAATTTAACCGATTTAAAGAGAGACTATCTCTGGTGCAAACGATTCACGGCCTTTACCCTGAGATGTTGCCGTGATATGCCAGCGGTCTCTGAGGTAGTCGAGTCTGGGAGGTTCTTACACGCCCTCATTGCAACCTTGGAGTCGTGCAAGTACTATAAATGGTGCAGGTTTGATATTACCCCTAGGAACTTCGAGAGAGCTTTCGCCTTAGATTGTTTGGTTAAAAGGGCAAGAATTAAACTGAATTTATTGCAAGGAAAACCAATGAATGAAATAGTAAGGCTTGGAAGATTTCAAGAGAGAAAGGAAGCCTTTTGTCAGAAGTTGGATTTTGATTTCTACGAGGATGATGGACAACTATTGTTTTTGGTTGTTAAAAACTGAGCTTAGTTCATAAGATACGTTCCATAAGTTTGTTTGTCATTGGTTACAAACTGGAGCTCGTCATGAAGTGAGTGACGTAGGTGCCAAACCCAAAATGAAATGGGCCTAAAGTGTCAAAGACACACGTACTTGTTATAAAAACACTTTTTTCTTTTTATTAAAATTAAGTCAGAAGAAACAAATAACTTTTGACATAACAAAGCCGCGTTTGGCACAAATTCCTAGAATTAATTGCAATTAATATATATAATAATTTGTAAACTTATAATATTATAAAGTACAAATTACTATAATACTGTTATTTTTCTTTTTCTATCGATTCGAAACTTCCCAATCGTTTTGAATAAAAACTTTTATAATAAAGCAGCGTAAAACGTAATATTTTTAAAATTGATTGAGATTAAGGTTTTTTTTAATAAGCTCCGACTTCATTTTAAAAAATCTAAGAAGCTAAAAACCCATTGCGTATAAAATATATTACAGGTAAAAAATGTGTATTGGATTATGAATGATAATAATAAATAAAATATTCATGGGTGTATGTATGTAATATAATAATCTCACGATGTACAAAAACCTTTTAACTTCATAATGGAAGAACTATAGTTTTTGGAAGCGACTAGACTAAAACGTTTTAAAATAATATTTTTTTGTTTAAATAACAAATATATTTCATTGTAAATAAAAGCTAAAACATATTAAATAAAAAATCGGAAGCTTTGGATTATTATTAAATTGAGTTCAAATAAATTTTTGATACCATGTTATGATTTTACATTTCATTTGTGTTTGTTTGTGTGTATGTAACTTTGTACACCATTTTTTTTTTCTCTTTAAAATCTAACTTCTAATATAATTTTGTTTTCCTTAATATTTTTTTTCTCTATTCTAAATACTTCGAAGACCACCAGCATTTTAGCGTTTTAACACTTAAGGTATGTTTGTTTGTTTGTTTGTTTGTATAATATATCTATAATTATTTTTCCCCAGCTCCCCATTTATTTATTTATTTTTTTATCATAGTTTATTTCTTCCCTTTAGCATAATGTATGATTATTTTATTTTGAAACAAATTTAGCGCGTTATATCAATAATTTAAAAAAACCTAGGTAATTATTAATTACTAATTACTGGTCTTTAAAAATTACCCCCCCCCCTCTACATTCGTTTGTGTATTTTTGCCCCTTTTGTTTGGGAGGGTGTTATCTTTGGTAGAAAAAAAGTGTACAAGCTCTTTCTATAATCTAATACGATAATATTTCTACATATTTTCTACGTTAATTTAAAAACAATTGCTTGATATTTTTGTTTGTTTAATTTCTTGTCATGTGATTAAGGCTGTGGCTATAAAAACTTTCTATCAGCTTGTGCACGAAGCTGCTGCGCAATTTGGGTAATCAGTGTAAAATAGGAATAGTTTTAAGTGGCAGTTTTTGTTTTGGTTTCCAATTTTTTTTTTTCGAATATTTCATTTTGATCTTTCTAAAAACTACCCAGTTTTGAGTAACTCCGCGATAACAGTTACTCTCAAATGTTATTGACTTTTGTTACAAGTACAGTTGGCGCAAAATAAACCGCCAATCACTGCACAGAATTGAGATGTTCACCTCTTGAATTAGCTCTAAGAGGGAATTAATTAGTTCTGAGTTTTAATTAATTTCAATAAGGCTTTATTTGTTTGTTTATTTATATTTACCGTATGTAAGGAGGAGGTGGTGGTAAACCTCCCGCTCGTAACGTATTGGAGCGATTTTCGTACCTAAGTCATTAACGATTAATTTACGTTAATAAATTAACATCTACTGGGTCTTATCATGGAGGAGGGGAGGGGTACTACGGTTGTATTATAATTAATTAAGAAAGGAAGGAAATATTAATTACTATAAACTAAATGACGGTGTAATAATTGTACCCGGAAGTAGTAGTAGTTTTAGGCAAAGTGGATGAAGGGCTGCCAGTTCTAGAACGAGCAGTCAGAGAATTGGAAGAACCTCCTATAGGACTGGGGGTGGCTTGTGGAAGACTAATTTCTGCTGGGGGTCGGACTCTTTCCTCGGGACGATTAGAAGACACCGAGGTTCTTAAATGAGCCGCGGTACCTCCCATTCCTCTCTGCATCGAATTGTAAGTGCTCAACTGAACACTAGTTACAAATATTAACATTTGTTTCAGTCACAATATAGTCAAAAATCCCCACACCCCAAAGCAAGCTTGATTTGCTCACCAAGTAGCTGTTCCTTTATTGGAATTTTCCCTTCAGTTTGCAATTTAAAATATAATTAAGATTATTTCTCTTACTATCAATCAATTAAGAGTCAATTAGTAATTAATTAACTTACGGCCTCCCACTATGACAACAAAACGCGCAACTAAGCCCCATCAAGAGAACAAAAACGAGAATGAGAGGAACGACTATGGAAAAAATGAAATCTTGCAAGAAATCTCTACGAGGAATACGAGAAGTTGGAAGATGAAATTTGAATTTTTCCTCTTCACGTAATAATATTGTGGTCGACGTCCCATCCAATTTTCTTCCATCACTCGATTTACCCCGATAATATGATATCTTACAAAACGAAAATAAGTCAGCAGGCTTCGGTAAAACTCAAAAAGAACCGAAATAAACAATCCTACCAATCTAAAACTACACCAATCAGAAAGAAAATCCCTTCTCCTGAATAAATGTTCCGCGGCGGTCCTAATGTAATCTTTCGGACAAGGAAAACGTTTACGTAAAGGCATAACTTCTCTTTCTAAATCCAACAGATCCTGAGTAAAATTATCAGTCGCTCCAACTCTCACAACAACCCTAAATTATTTTATAAACAATTTAACTAGATATTTTGAAAGAAGTTAAATGGTAAACAACACACCCACCCCTCTTTATCTCTGGGGTTTAAAGGCTTCCTTCCTCCAACATCTACAGCAGAAGCAACCATAGTAACATAGACACTTTCACTCTTTCTCCATAAATGATCTTTGAATATATCTTCAATTTGTCTTAACCGATTGCCTTCGAATAAATCCTCAACATTCAAATTTAGAAGTTTCATTTCAGCTTGAAATCTCGCTTCCCCTGAGAGATAATTTTTATCAAATTTTAAACCCCATTAACTTTTCACAAGATAGAAACAGGATTCATACAACTTTTGGAAAACCAATTTCCCTAAGTTTTCCCATATATTTCCCAGGTTTTTTCCCCATATATTCCGTGTTTTTTATAGTTGAAGCAGCCCCTTCAGAGCAAACTTACTCAAAGCTCAAAAACTTCCCTGATACCTGAATTTCACTAAAAAATTCTATATTTCTCTGAGTTTTTTGTCAACTATTTTAATCCCTGAGTTTTCCATGTTTGTATGAACCATGTGGAAAGGAATGTCACCAACTTCCTCGATGTTGAACTTGAAAATTGATTATGTGTCTCGAGGTTTCGTAAGTTCTTTGGTTCATTGCTATGATCTGACCATTTTCAAAGTAACCACATCCACAATTAATAAATTAATTAGGAAGATAAGATTATTTGGGACTAGATTAACTTATACTTCTATATTGATATCCCCAGGTTCTTCGGGCGCACCGTATAAAAATGCTTGGTCCGAACCATTTGGATGTCGATAATACATCCATCTTGGCAAATCAGGCATATTTAGTATGGCTGCTCGATATTCGATCAAGTCCTCTTAAAAATCAACACAATCAGTATTGATCGCTAATTGCTCATTAAAACTTATATAATTACCATCTCCAAAATTAAAGGAATTACGACTAATTGGCAAATAAAAAGCTTGAGTTGTGTATACTACGTGAGTTCCATTTACAAGAAAAGGGCCAGCTGCAATTGTTTATAATTAAAACCATCTTAATCTATTTACTTAATTGAAATTAAAATAATTAAAAACGACGTGGAGTAATGTAGCCTTCTAATGTCTGCATGGATCATGATAATGTTTTTGGAAATAAATAATAAAATTTCTTTGCAAATTCGATATTGTTTTGGAAGGAAAATCGTATTACAGAAATGGAACTGACCACTGTCCAAGAAAAAAGAATAATAACGATATAATTTTGGAAAATAAATAATTAAAAAATCATAATTTCTTCTTGCTTTGAGGGACAGAATCGACACACAACTACAACGTAGAGGAACTAATAAATTATGCATCAACGTTATTGCAGGTTTACAGAGCATTTTTTTAGGCCTTGATTAGTCCAGCGGACTCTCTCCAATGGTTAAGGAGAGAGAGAGACAGAAAAAAGAGCGAGAGAGAAGATAAATAATGTACTGAGCAAACCTGAGAAAAACGAGGCCAACGTAAAAACAAATAAAATTATGAACGTCGTCCCGAATGTCATGATAAGGCGACACTTCTTTCACTACTCGAAACGTTTTTTAGACGTTTTTCTTATTTTAAAACTTTCACATATTTAAAATCGAAAAATAAAATAAAAATCGGGACTACAAGCTCGCAAAATTCTCCGTTTTAGGCCCGGATTCCTTCTCCCGGCGAGCCTAAGCGGCGTTCTGCCTCTGCCCGTTCGAACGAAGACCCCTCTAGGCGCCTACCAACACAGAGAATATAAGAGAGGAGTGGAAGCTCCCCCGCTCCACAAGCGTAAATAGTTATGTCTCGCTTAAATTATACTAGCGGCAAGGCTAGCGGTACGAGGGAGTTTCCGGCTCAATAGCGCCACCTACGATACCATTTAATGTCTCAAACGGAAATGCCTCGGTACTGCGCATTGAAGATGCGCGGTAGAAAAGCGAGACAAGTTTTGCCCCTCTTTCCACTCCTCCCCTATACTCTCTTTGCTACCAAAGCCAACAAAACCAACCCCCTTCTCTCTACCTCTCCTAGTCCCTCTCTCACACACTTCTCTCGCGTCTTCAAGAATCCCCTTATCAATAAAATGCAGTGCACCTGTAATGGTATTTTTCCCCCCTCACGGCTTTGCTATGCGGCGAAAAGTACCAGCCGCTAGAGTAGTAGACAGACTAGCGATTTTATCATTGGTTTTTGCTATATTTAGGAAACCATGGAACAGAACAAAACACACCCTTACTCTCTTTTGTTTCTTTCAAGGCGACCTTATCTTAATTATAATTTATACCGAATACCGAATGCTTCATTAGAATATTTAACTTAAACTTAATTTTCAGTGGTTAAATTCAAATTACGTTCCCAAAAATAAAGAAAAAATAAATTACATTTCATTTCGTACTCTTTCTATAACCTCAAAAAAAAATTTCGGTACAAGATTTCACTTATGCATGGGATGACAAGTATTTGGTCGAAGTAATTTTACGCGCTTTAACGCCCATATGGGATTACAAGATGGGTTTATAATTTAATGTTTGCTAATTTAATTCCCCGAGGAAAATGGATTTAGAGACGTCAAGACTCGCGAGACGCTCTTTACAAAAGAGAAGGAACAAGACGTCTAGACTTTATCTATGGCTTCACTTAGCGCTAGTTACATCAAAGGAAATGCCGACTTTACAGTATAGGATGAGGGAAATTTGAGTGTTTTTGTCTCGCTATTAATAGATCGTAATTAAAAATTTTATTTAGTTTAAATGATGGTTAAAAATGTTAACCTAATCATGTAAACAAATGCTGTGTGTCCTAGGTCAAATCAAGTACAACTAATACTGGTGGTAACTCTGTGGTTGTAGACAAAACTGGGAAAATAGAGCTATCTCAGTTGTGACGTCATTGCCTAGGTAAAACGTCACGGGCTTAGCTTTGGCAGTGGGCGGCCATGTTTGGTACCGCTTTGGTTCTACGGGCAAATAGCATGGGTGACGTCACACTAAGGCTTCTGAGATAGCTCTATTTGTTGTCTTTTTATTTTTTATGTAAGGGTACTTTGATATTAGTGACGTCATTTAGCCTACTATCACCTTGTGTTTATAATACAAAGGGAAAAACCAAAAATCACAACGTCCAATTTGGACGCCATAACCGAGTGATGTAGCACTATTTCCCAGATATATTACCAATAAAATGTTTATATAAACATTGTTTATCATGAGAAACGGCTAAAATAAAACCAAAAAAATAGTAGGCCTATTTTCATTATAAAACAAAACAGTATCGCAATATCTAGTAAGGTTATTACAAAGGCCTAAACCCGCGTGCCTAATCATCGCGGAGATCGAATGAGATTTACATTGAAAACGTCTCCAAATCTTTAACTCTATCACGGGACTCGTCCATCGGTATTACCGCCATAATGTCCCGTCTCGGCCCGTACCCCTATCCCCATCCAAAATCCACCTTGCGACCCGCGCTAAGCCTAACGGCTAATCAACAACAACATCGTTTTCATTCAATGATATTTCTCCCAAAATAAAAACCCGAATAAAAATTCATATTCACTTACCCACTTAGGCTCATCTTAATCCATTTAGGGTAATAATTATCACGAATCATGCACAAAATTAACACAAATCACACACAAATTTAACACCACTAAAAAAAACCGATTACGCGAACTTTACCGAAGTTACGCGACCGCCGCGATACGGGATGGCCCGGATCGGATGGGGACGTACCCCTCGGTTCCTACTCTCGGGGAAGAAGCGTGATGCGGTCATAAAAACTGTCCCAAGCTCCGAGAAAATATAGTGCGCCTAAGTTTTTAATGGTTTTCTCAAATTCTGACAAATTATTCTACGAAAACTAAATAAAATGCACGTCTAGGCTAACTAATTTTCAAGTTTTAAATTATTTTCGACTATAAATCACTTACTACATTGTGAAATAGCAACTTATCACTCCGCGATGGCCCATACCATGTATTGTATTTCGAGGAGTATCCGAGAGCGATGAATGTGATTCACGTGATTAGCACGTTTTTCTTAAACGAAAAAAAAAAAGACCAAGGCGAATAAAAACAGAATAGGTGAAGTTTTCAAGTGTCTATAGTTCGCAGTGACCAAGAAATTGGGGAGTCTAATGCACTGCAGTGAAAAGCTAAATAGCTGAGTGTTATTACAGTAAATTATAACTCTGATTACAGTGTAAAATTATTTTGGATGGGTGCAGGTTTAAGTTTTTCTCTTCTCCACCTACAGCAGGTGGTCAACTGTCCCCACCTGTACGTGATAACACTTTTGACAATTTCTACAGAATGACAAGGAGTATAGAAACCAGTAGAAGCAATACCCGGGGGTGAAACTAAAAATATGTTTTAAATAAAACAAAAGAAAAGTTTATTCAGTTTAACCTTCTTTGGACCGTCTCGGAAACCAAGAAAGCGTAAAATCATCAGTCGCCGTTAAAATGTGGCTAAGAAAAAGGAGATCAAACTTTTCCAGAGACTTTTACCATATATATCATCGTATTTATTTATGCAAATTAAGAGTTATATGGGAATCGGAGCCATGGAAATCCGTAGCTTTTTTGTAAAAACGCGGTCAATGAATTTGAAAATAAATAAATCTGCTCTAAACTCTAGAGTCTCGTCACCCATACTAAGCACAGATACATTTCGATACATCATTAAGCCTAAAATGATAATAATAGAAACAGTGGAAAGAAAAAAAACAACTATAAAAAGACTTTAATGGTAGAACAAAACTTCAGTTTCAAGTTCAAGTTCGTTGGATTACCATCTCTCTATCTATTTCTCTTGGTCGAGTCATTCCTACTCGTGAAATACTATGTCCATTTTAAGAAGGAGTAGGTTTATGTCCCAGTCTCAAGGACCATCCTGGATCAGGATACTATTGGTGGCGTCGGTATTCTGTTGCATCATCTCAAATTTCCCCACGTCTGACGCTTTTATCGGTTTCGGAAGTGGACCATCGGTCAGTATCACGTTTACCAAAGGTCTCGGAGGAGGACAGAATTTTCAAGGAGGATTCGGCGGTGGAGGAATGGGAGGAAAAGGACACAGTTACTTTAAGAAGATGATGTACGGTACTTGTTGCGCCAAAGCCCTTATGAAAGAACCCATTCTTCTGTCCATTCTTAAACCGCACGTCATCGGTAATCTACTCAAGTTTAAGTTGAAATTGGTGGTCAAGGGATTGGCCAAATCCGCCATTGGAATTCCCATCTCGATTCCTTTGCTGTCCAAAGCCATGCCCATTAGGATCACCTTTACTTAATTGATGGCTTGGGGATAATGACGTGGCTTGAACCCGAATAGATCATGGCCGGGTTAAGCCACCGAGTTGACCTCAAAAAGCGTTTCATTCTTCACCAAGATTTACAGGTAAGTTCCCCTAAAACGTTTGATTATGAATATATTCATATACACCCATGAATACATTCATTTCTGGCAAAATTACAGATATTAAGTTAAATATATTTCGTTCTTTTTTTTTCAGTTCCTCTCATATTTAATCATCATGACTCATCCCTAACATAAAATGTAAAATGATTTATCAAGTGATGTATTTTTGCCAATAAAGTTAAAAATTTACATAAAAGTGTCTATATTTAATGAAGTTTTTGCCGGTTAGGTTTCAGACTAGGAGAATTGATACTATTTACACCAGGAGTCGAGGCTACTTGGTACTGCAGTCTGTCCACCAAGTAGCCTGGCCTTCTGGTGTAAGGTATCAATCATCCTAGTCTAAAAACTATGTATACAACGGGTTAAGTAATCCTAAATGGTGGCGGGTTGGTTTAGCAACCAATGAAAACCCGTATATAGAATCCAGAATTGAAATTACCCAATCCAATACATTGATTTGAATAATATAATTGGCCATTTAGGCTTAATTAAGGGTTCCAGTGCAATGTTTATGAATAATTCAATTCGGAAATGAATTATATTAACACCCTTTATAAGTCACATCAAAAATTCTGAAATTTTGGTATGTAAGTTTCAGCCTTAAATTAGGCTTAAAACCTTCCTATAATCCATAGTTTTCCCCCTCTATATATTTTCCTATCCGTTGAAGCGAGAAGTTAATAATAAGATTAACGAGTTAAATAACGCCCTCCCGATCAAGGAGTGTGTAGTGTAGTTAGGGTTAGCGGATTAAGACCAGCCAGAAAGACCCTAAGACCAAAGTGCCCAATTATCGATCATTAGATTCAGGGCGAGACCGAGACCCTTCCGGAATTAGGCTTAATGGTCTTCTCCTTTGGTTTTTCCTTTTCTTTTATAGAAGGGAATCTACTTTAAGGAAGAAAATTATCACACCTCATTATTTTTGGGGAACAGGCTTTTAATTAAAACCATAAAGAGCTAGGGTATAATCAACAAAAGAGAGCCTTAATATACATTAATTACAAGGATTAAAGTAATAGTGAAATCAAATATTTTTTAATCGGTTAATTAAGACTGAAATCCCAATAAATAGTTTTCAGACTATGGAGGATTCACACCTTTTATACAAGGAGGCCAGGCTTCACGTGTCACACAAGGAGGCCAGATTACCTGTTTTAGTCAAAAGTCAGGCCTAATTGTGTAAATCATCCATGGTCTGAAAACTGCATAGCTCTTGAATAACTCTCTACGGAAATCGTTACAGAGTTGCCTACGATGCTAACCTTTCAATAAAAACTTGGATTTAAATACATTTGAACAACCTTAAGGTTCTTTGCTAGTGTCGTTCTTGGTTGGAATCAGCTGACCTTCAATTGAGGATATTGTTGTATTGAAAGTAATTGATGGGTCAGAGGTACTTGTTGGGACAGTGGTGGTGGTTGTTGTTTCTTCGGTAGTTGTATTGGTACTTGTTGAACTCTCAGAGGTACTTGTTGAGGTCAAAAATCGTGAAGCTATTTCCAATATGGTAGCGATTGTAGTGCTCGGAGTGGTACTTGAAGGCCGCGAGGATTTGGTCTCGATTGTATTGTCCTCTAGCGATCTTGGTGATGGGAAGGTCCACGAAGAATTGAAGACCGGTGTGTATTTGGTATATCTTGGTGTTACCGCGTACGCCAAAACGGGAGGGGCTGATGTGTGAACCGGGAAATTGGCTGGGAAAACTGGACTGCTGCTGGGCCTCGGTTTACTCGACTGACGTGCCTGGTTCAGCATCATGGTGAGAACAGCTTGACCAACAGGATCGTGCGCCGAAGCTGCGGAAGGCATGATCATCATCATTTGACCATTAGGAGTGTGAGAGGCGATGGCCCATGATCCTGCTGGTCCTCCGGCACCAATGTTGTTGCTTAAGGGTATCATGTTTTGAAGGTATGGGTTGTACTGTTGCTGGTAACCTTGATTCCAGTTGATTGAAGAAGTTCTTTGGTTCTGATTCTGATTCTGATTCAATTGTCCGTTTGAAGACAAAGTTGCGGGTGACAATGTGGACGCCAGATTCCTCAAAACAGCCCCGGTAACACCTGAAAGTTCATTGAATAAGGGATATGATTATGAACCCCGTGACGCGATTAGAAAAATGTTTTAGTTCAATTTTACGCGAGTTTAGAATAAAATTCAAATAATTCAATAAATAAACGTCTTTATTGCAAATTTAACAATTGTTTTAGCTACCATGCACTACTAACTACTGTTTTGGTTTTCTAATCTCGAGTTTTTAATTAGTATTCCTAAAATTACTGTAGTCCCCAATACGAATAGGTTGAAAAGGTTGAACGGGCTGACCTTGTCCGAGCTGTTCGGCAGCGGCTAACAAAGCAGCTCGAGCCGCTTCCTGGTTTTGACTTCCGGTACCTTGCGGGTACATATTTCCCGCCGTTTGAACGTTAATGGTCATGGGAACCGCGTTGGTCGGTGCAGTAGTTAGTGCCTGGTTGGCGGTCGTTTGAAGCAGCGTGGTTAAAGGCGATTGCCCAACTGTATTTGACCCTGAACTTCCCGAAGACGCTTGCTTGTTATTTTCACTACTGGACATAGTTTGCCTTCCTGAGTCCTTCTCGGTCATTGGCGCTGGCATGGCGCTGGTTTTGGCGGCCGATGGCATTTGTTTTCCGGCGGTTAACTTGCCTACAAGTCCGACAACGGTCATGATAACCTTTTGAAGTAACCCTTTCTTCAACATGACCAAATCGGTTAAAAAATTAGGTTTCATGATGGTGATTTGAACTTTAGGTTTAACTTTTTCCTTTCCCAGGCCTATGCTGAAACTTAAACCTCGTTTGGTCCTGACATGATCAACTTCAACTCGGTCATCGACTTCGGGTAGATGAAAGGCCAGGTTAGGTTTAGGAAAGGCGCCAAAAAATGCCGTTAAACTGATTATCATAATCTGTGAAAATTACCATATTTAAGATAGATTATAAATGCGATAATATCTGGAGCGAATCTTGAAACAATTTTTATGGGAAAATGAAAATAGGAAGAGAAGTGGCGAGTAGCGTTATTTTCAGATATTATAATCCACGATGAAGGGGGAAAGATTGCCTATACTCTATTCGTCTCGAATTGTTGCCCAAAAGATTTTTAAATTTTAAATTAGCATTCTTATTTATTTATCTTTATATAGAATGATATCGTATACATTTTGTTCCGAACCGTTTATATTAGAAAGTTATCCTCGTTGACAAATAAAAATTTTTTACTATACGACTATCTACGCCTAATTTACTTTAAAGTCAATATAGTTAACCTAGATCTAATTTATTTTTAAATGGCTTAAATTAAATTAAATGACATTTGATTCAATAAAGATTTCGTGTCTATAGAAAATTAATCTACATTAAATTTTCTCCCCAATAGATAAATTGGTTTATTACAAACAGAGAAAGCAACACAAAGGGGCTAGGACGCCATTGGGGTATCTTCCCTTTCGCCAAGAAGCAGCGCCAGACTTCACTACACGCGGAGGGAGACTAACCAACTCGCACTGCCTCTGGCGGAGTTTCTTGGCAACAGGGAGGATACCCCAATGGCGTTCTCGCGCCTGTGTGTTGCTTTCTTTGTTTGTAATAAACTAAAATGCCTATAAACAAACTTCTTTCCCATTTTAAACTAAAATAACTTCTTAAAAACTTCACACTAATACCTCAAACCTAGACGTTTGACGTATGTACGCTCACCTTGGCGTCAAAAACGCATAATCTAACCCTTCTAACGCTTACGAAAACAATTTATAAACCTATTTAAAGCAGCACACGTTAAGCTTTAAGAAGTTTAAGCCAAAATAAACAAACAAAACTTACCCAAAGCCGCATGTTTATCTTAAATTTTGGAAGGTTAGTTTTTAAAGAAGAAAATTCGCGAAAGAATGCGAGTTAGTTTTCTTTGGAGTATAAGACAAAGAAAACGTTATATGGAAAACCAATATAAAGGGAGCAAATAACAAAAAAGTCCAGTCGAAGTGAAAGCTAAAAGAAACTTAACTTTCGATAAACAACAGAGTTGGGATTTTATAGAAACTGTATTTTTCTGTACCTGAATGAAAATTATCGCGTTTTATTTAATAACATTTGATATCACCATAAAATACTTCTTTCTTATTGGTTTAGAAGTTTTGGCGGGTAATTTTTCCTTCAACGCTATTGGCTATAACGAAACGTTCCCAAAACTGACCTAATAACTATTTTTATATAAAAGAAATATCCATAATGAAAGTTGAAAGCGTGACTTTAGCTTAGATTCTAGTGAAAGTAAACCAAAAGAAAAATGGATAATATGATAGATAAGCTATGTTTCGTAATTGAATTTCAAATTGTTCAATGGATTATAACACAACGTTTAGGGGGAGAGGAGAATATGAAATCTAAATTATTTGACGGGAAGGTATCATCAGGGACTTAGGCATAAGTGGCCGCTATGGGTTGGTATTACCACATAACTTGACACCAAAATGCTTTGGACGGATTGTATTACATTATATTCGTTTTTAGAGTCAACAGAAATGTGCTGACGATGTATGAAAGGTAATATTACGACGGAGTTAAAAGGCGTCGAGCCGGAAAAGCGAATTATTAGGTAGAATGAGTTTGTGAGGAGTATTAATCAAACAGTAGGTTTAATAAATGTTATTACATTAGCTTGATAATGTAGTGATCAATAGAATATGTATTCGTACCAACTAGAGGCGCTGTTTCAAAATGGATATTTCGACATCGTGTATAATTTAAATCTATTATACAATAAGCCTATATATTAGTAATCGGATATGTTGAGTTAGTTTCAATAGGAATACATACAGCTACTTGGAATAATTAAGAATTCCTTAATATTTTGGGAAAGGCAATTAAAGAACGATAATAATGTGGGGTTCACTATATATAGTGATATAAACAACGCAATGGCTTATTTGGGCCCTGAATTAAAGAGAAAATATAACCTAACCCCTGTAAGCTTTACTTTTATCATTCTTAGACGTTAAGGACATTCGAAACTGTATAATTAGTCTCTCAAACGGTTCAGATGGATGGGATCAAAGTATACATGGTCTCATCTTACAAATTATAGACCATTCCGATCATTACATCAAGAGAAACCGACGTACAAGAGGGGGAGGCAACACCTCTGCCTCTAGCGGTGCTTCTTAGCGAGAGGTAAATAACCCCACCCCTTTCGTTGCTTGCTTCCTTGCTTAAATTAATGGAATGATCTATAGCCATTCCATTAAATGCTTACAGAGAAACCAACGTACAAAAGCGGGATCGCCATCTTGGGTCATTTCCCCTCCCCCTCCCGACAAGAGGCAACACCAGACGGAGCCCGAGTTCAACTACACGTGAGGGAGGCTAGCTGACAGACACTGCCTCTAGCAGTGCTTCTAGGCGCGAGGTAAAAAACCCCACCCCTTTTGATGCTTGCTTCCTTGCTTAAATTAATGGAATGATCTATAGCCTAAGTAAAAGACGTCACCGGAAACGTTCTAATTAAAAAAAAAAAAACACCATCGAATCTATAGATTAATTCCCACGCTACTGAGGTAAGCACTAAAGCAACCACCATCAAAAGAGAGACCCGAATAAAAGGCGTCAAGTTGACTCACCACTTTAAATATATTCACCAATCGCAAGTGGGTAGTAGCAGCAGTCAAGAAGTTGAACGGAAGAAACCTACGCAACCTTGTCAAAAACACCGAACCACAACACAAAGAGAACAATGAAACAAAAACTGAATAAAAAACAACCCCCAACCAAACACATAATACAATTCACTTATTTAACTCCGCTATTTATTTGAGATCACTATTATACGACTTTGGCATTGAATTATTATTTTGTTGTTGTTGTGTTGTTTTTCTCTTACAAATTTGAAAAAACAAAAACAGACAAACAAACAAGTTACACGTACACAAGTAAATATTAAAATTACATAAATATATAAAACGGACGATAATGACGTAAGGAGGTTTTCTTCAGTAATGACACTTCTACTACATTATTTACAAGTTCAAATTAAGAAAAGTAAACAATGTGCCATTACATCCTAAAACTCACTGTAACAAATATTTAACGCTCAGACGTTAAATTTAATTCATTGAAGTGATTAAAAATTAATTAAGGGACTCTTCTAACTAATAATAATTAAAGAAATTTCCGTGATGATTTACATAAATTAAAAGTGCATTTTAATTAAAGATTACGAACGAGTCTCTTGAGAGACTTGGGGAAAATATTGGATCTTGGAAATTTCCATCATCTTCTGTTGTTTAAAACATTACTGTGCGTTCCCTTTTTGACGCATTTAGCGCGATCACAGGTGAAATCTTGCGAACAGGGACAAAATAAGGTGTATAATGGACCAGTTTCCAAAACAACACCGTTTGGATAGGCCAAAGTACGATTCTCGGGAATTTCTATACGAATATTTTTAATTAAATTAATGTATATCCCTAATTGTAAGTTTTATTAACTTACGCTCTCTGCACCATTCATTTTCATGACCTAGGGCCATGCAACGTGGAATACTGTATCGTATCATTCCTATGATTTAATTGAAAACGATTAGGTTAATCAAAATTGATTAGGAGTAAGACCAAAAGTAAAAAACAAAAAAAAAAGGTTATTTTCTAAATTTGGAAGTTTCCTAGATGTAGAATCGAATCAATAAGCAGGGAGACTTTATATACGGGAGTTCTTTAAATAATGGGATAACGTGAAGCTGAATTTGGTATCTACTTCATCATAAGTTTGTATGATGTTCCATAAGTATGACACTTCCTACACTTTGTAATCAGAGACTTGCTGAGAGCTAGTTCGAGAACGACAAGCGAGAATTGACTACACAGTCCACCTTTCTATTTAGTCTGTACTAAGCCTTTGACAGAGCCAAAACCAGGCGTCGCTTTACCCCGAATCTATGACCAGGGATAAGGGAGTCAGATGGATTGGAAATGATGATGGGCGACCTACGGCACCATATCTCTCCCAGTGTACCTCGCGCACGCCCCTACCCTTCCGTAGGCGATTGCCAAGTGCTGCCGCGTAGCGCCATTTTATTTGAATGAGAACTAGCTTCTATTTTTGAGATAGAGGGAGCGTCCTTTACGATTTCGTCCGGCACGACGCTACCTAACCGCTGGGGATGATGGGAGGACTATGGTGCCGTAGGTGGGGGTACAAAGGCAACGCTTAAGGTATGGGGGTTTCCACTCCATTACTCTCTCCTTCAAGCTATGACCTACCTCACTCACTTCATGGCAAGCTCCGGTTTGTAACCAGTGACAAACTTAACTTATGGAACATACCTTATTACTAAGGTGAGATTCTACGGGAAGGTGCTACATTTATTTGTCTCTAAACAATAGCTCCCCAATTTAGAGTGTCCCTGATTTAAGTACTCGTGTCTATCTTGAAGGGGGAAAAGGGTTCACTTTTAAGTTTATTCTCTCTCAAAGTCCTCGCTCTATCAACGATCCGGGACTAATCGTTAAATTGGTAAAGAGCCATTCAAAATAAAAATAAAATAGTTTATAAAGCTTAAAAACCCCCCTTTCTCTCTCACTCTCCTCTCGCTTTTAACAGACTTTCCAAATTTTAAAAGGAGGGATCTTTAGGGATTCAAATTATGCAAAGAGAATAATTAAAGCGGTTAAAATTCGGCTACTGGGCGTGATTAGGGGGACCCTGGAATGTGATTAAGGAGACGACACTTTAACTTAGGGGTTGTTGAACGTTGTTTAAATTTTTCCTATCCTAAATGATGAGTACAGAGATAATATAGTAATAAATTGAATTTGATATTTTTGTTTCAAAGTCCTTAAAACATGTATAAAGTTTATTAAATAAGTCTAAAAGTTAATTAATTTAAAGTCTATAGATGTTAACCTTCAATTGATACTAAGAATTAACAGCCTTATCAATAGAGTGGTACTGAGAGGGGAGGAGCTACGGGGACGTGACGCCAATATTGATTGGTACAGTCTAAATTGTATGACGACTTCCAATATGGCTACCAAGAATGACGTAAGAGATAGGAGGGTGTGACGTCACGAGAAAATTCAATTCAAAACAAATTATCATACCAATAACGCAACATTCTCCGGGACCACAATCTTCTGATTTTAAACATTCAGCGAAATTATTTGGATTGACCTATAAGAGACAATAAACAATTAGTCAACACTTAAAATATCTTAATTGTAATTAAATAATACCTGGGAATTCACATCATCAAACGTCAAAAACACCGCCAACAAAACAATTACTAATCCTTTCGTTACGAAATGCATTTTGTTTTAATTCAGTTCTGAACTATTTTAAAGAAAATTACAAGTTCAACAAAAATCCTTTCGAGATGAAACTTTTAGCTCAAATGGAGATAGAAAGAAACTTCGTATGGTATATTAAGAGATTCAGAAGAAAATGGAAAGAGAAAACTTCAATTTTCGTCTCGGACATATTTTCAAGATTGTCTCTAGAGAGAGACGCTGAAGGCGAGGTCATAGGGCCCACTCATCCTTTATTGATAGCCGGGGTCAACTCCTCCCATAAATAAATCCCTTATTCAAGGTTGAACCGTGAAGTGTCAAGGGGTTAAATCGTTTCTTTTGAAATCGAAAGAAGAAAAAGGAAAAAACCCTGGTAAAAGGTTGAAACCACACAGGACCTTCGTTGCAAGCTTTAACAAATATTTGAGCTTATACATAGTTTTCAGACGAGGAGTATTGATACCATTTACACTGCAGGAGGCCAGGCTACTTGGCGGACAAATTGCATTACCAAGTACCCTCGCCTCCCGGTGTAAATGGTATCAATTCTAGTCTGGAAACTATGTATGTACCAAATAATTTTCTTAGTTTAACGAGGTAAATACAATGCAAGAAGTGATATCTAGTTTACTAGGGAGAAGGTATAAGATTCCTAAGTATTCGCGCGCCATAGTCCCAGTCCCCCTTTCAAAATACAAGCGGGGACGTAAGAGGCCGGGCTATTTCGCATCTCCTCAGTCGGAAAATACGGAATTTTCGTCATTCGTGTCGCCCTGACGTGAGATTTCAAGAACCAATGAGATGCTGGTTGTAATTAAGAGGCGGGGATTAACTCCGGACCTACGTTTGGACTGGAGATAAAGCTAGAAATTTGGCCAATTTATACCTTCTCCCTAATAAACTAGATATCACTTCTTGTACAATGGGAAGAATATTCAAAATATCCCAATAGACGTACACCTGTAAAATTCTACCTTCGATTTGAATCTAGGGTCAAACTAAAACTACAATGTAAACTTGAACCACACTCCCCTCTAATTCTACAGAAATTGGCACAATATTGAAAGCTTACGCGGTAGAATTTACAATGTAAAGAATCGTACAAAAGAAAGTAGTCCCTGTCAAGTACGTTTGAACAGGTGTATATAATTAAATTTATTGAATTTCTGGAATACCTAAGCTTAACAATTTCTGACAGGTTTCTTTCCGTACCCCAATGGGCCTAAAAGGTTAAAAATTCCTTAGAGGATTTCATACTATTCCGACCGATTCGACCTACCAGTTTTTCTCAAAAGAAAAACCAAGAAGAAGAAAAGCTTAAAATACTCGAAGACCAGTTCACACTACGCAGTATATACGCCTTCTTTAAGCTACCTATAAGTTTATTTCAAGGTACTAACATATAGGAACAAGGCCAACATTGGAAAAACCGACCTGAGCTGCACGTTACCAAAACATTCTGGTTGTATCAAAAATTGGGATGGTACAAAACAGTACAGTTCAAAAGGTAAGGGTTTTTTTTATATCTCAAGAAACGAGAAACTGTCAGAGAATGTTACAAAACTTGTCTAAAAACGAGTAAAGGATTTCCCTGGAAAAAAAAATAGCGTAGGATCTCTACACGCCTACAATATTACCTAGCCCTCTAAAACTTACTTTCCAAACTCATAATTGCCCAAATTTTCATTGCCAAACAATTTTAAAAATTTCAAGGAAACGGATTAGGGCAAACGTCATTTAAGTTTTATATAAGAAATTACTAAATAGTGGGGGAGTTACCAGTCCAATATCAGCTATAAGAATATGGAGGTCAAGATTACGGATCACGTGTTTAGAAAACGCGCGAGAGCGATAGAGAGAAGTCACGTTAGCGACTAACGAAAGGGAAAGTAGAAATTTAATAATCCAGCGAGGGGTGGAACACTTCTCCCAATACGAAAGTTACGAATAGATAGCGTTCAGTTGGGGGAGGAGTTTAAATTATCTTCCCATAGGATGTAATACAGTCAAAGGCAGGGTACTGAAATCACTCTATAATTAGCTAACAGTTCTGACCCTGAAACGTCACACCCTTCTATCTCTTACTGGATTTTCATCCCCCTAACGGTTGGAAACAGTATTCTACGCGCAAAAATGCCAACCAGAGGGGGGCTGCGTGACGTTCAGACTATCTCTTCCCCCTAGCCAGTTGTTAGCTCCCTATTGGTCTAAAATGAAACATTTTCTATCAAAAATTATCATTTAGCTCAAATAATTTCACTTTAAACCGAGGATAAAGACAGAAATGTAAGGTTAAATCGCGTAATTTCAACATTTTGACAGTGCCATGGCCATGTTTAATTGTATAATTAGGGGAAAGTGGCGCTAGTTACGTTCACCAAAACAATCCAAGGCCACGTGCACTTTTACCCCCCAAAATATAAATTACCTTCTACTACCTATTAAACAATTGGTAAGTGTTCGACCCCTCGATAATATAAAGCCTCTGAAGCAAGAAAAAAAAGTGAAAGAAGATTAAGCTTGGATACTGGGAAAGAGATTTGTGTGTGGTTTTTACTATTTTTCATTCGTCCTTGGAATATATTAAACTTTTTCTCTTTCCTCGTCAATTAGGTTCGCGTTTTCTTCGGCTAATAAACATCCCGGACGTTTTTAATCATAATCAAAAATTATGGAAGGAAAGAAACTTGTAAACAATAAAAGCTGACAAATTAATGAATGCAAAAATGTAGATAAATTTTGGTATCCTGTTTCTATAAAACTACTAAGCTGAGAAAATGATATTAAATTTAAACTTTTAAAAGGATGGAGAGAAACATTTTGATAAACAGTTTGACCTAATTTTAGTATCCATGGGGGATCAATAACACGTTGTAAATAAAGTAAAGAGTTTAAATTCGTTTGTGCAAATGTTTATTTAGGGTAGATTAAGGGGTGGGGTGGTGCAATGTTGTCAGACTCTGACCCTCTAGGAGGAGTCAAAACTAATCAAGTATTGATTCAAACCCTTTCTTCAGACTTACAAATAGTCTGCAAACACTTGGGAAACGGCAAAACAACATTGATAACCCTTTTTTTATATTTTTTTTAAGTTTAAAAACTACTAAACTATCATATTTTCAATGATAAACTTTTGTAAATACTACTACAGTTAATAACCTATTCCATTAATCCCTGTAGGTAAGAAATTATACCATTGGGGCAGTGGAGGTCATACTTGGGTTATTTCAACTGCGCCAAGAAGCACCGCTAGAGGCAGTGCCAGTCGGCTACCATAATAACGCGTGTAGTGAACTTTGACCCTCTTCTGGAGTTACCTCTTGGCGCCTGAGAAATAACCTAAGGTAGCGCGGGAATCCCGTCTATGTGTTGGTTTTTCATCAAGTAATTAATTGAATGGTCTATAACCAACATTAACCAATATTTCTAGCCTAAAATCAAAATGAACTTAACCAAACTCTTAACAAATACTTAAAAGAAACGAAAAGGAAAAACCGTGGGCCACGTGTTACTAATCTCAGAGTTCAAAGAAAAAAAAACCCCTATTTTCCAATATTTCCGATAAAAACCAAACCGCAGAAAAAAAAGAAATAGGCATAAAAATTCGTCCATTTATCCTAACACGCGCGGAATCTCAAATTTCAAAGATCATTTTTATTTTTTGTTCTCTATTCCAAATTCTCTTTCCATTTTCTACAAATTCCAATAAAGAAATGAAAAGCTTTTGGCGAAAAAGGCAAAAATCCAAAAACCATCCATTTTTATAAAAGAAAAAATAAATAAAAAAATATCAATAATTCGATTCAACTTACATTTCTGATGGAATGCTATATAATATGACGGCAGTTGCCAAAAAAAAGAGAGAGATCCAACCAAAAAACAAAATCGATTCAATATTTTTTGGGAAGTAAGGAGGGAGAAAAATAAAACACTTTTGGATCAAAAAGTCCGTATTTGACTTGCGTACTATGTAGTCTAGTCTAGCCCACGACACCTACTGAACAATTGTACGCAAGTAACTACACTAGTATTAGTTTGTATTGAAATGATTTTCAGTAGCCCGCGCGCTAGCTTTTATGAGATGTACCGAATTTTTTCTCGTTTCCCCCTTGACGTCACGTTCTCATCCGGCCAATCAGGGGGCGGGAAAATGACAGGACGGTGATGATGCTAACACAACCCAACAAAATAAGAAGATCCTTTTTGTGTATAGAAGAACAAAACCCCCCTCATATTCCCCCCTCCCCTTTTATGGACCATTTCGAGCTGAATTTTTCAAGGCAAAGCGTCAAAATGTGTGCCCATAAAGATTCAAATCAGTTCAAACCAGACAGGGGCTAGAAAAAGTTACTACCAAGTTTCTTAACTTTAACCGCGCTTCTGACAGGGTTGCCAGTAATCTCGGGTTTCGAACTGAATGATCTGAACTGACTAGAATTACAAGTTTTCAACTGTTGTAGATAGTGCTTGAATTGCACTTGCAAATAACTGGCTGGCAACACTTGTCTGCACACTACAATATTACGCAATAGGTTTATATTGTAAATCACGTGGTACTAGTCAAAAAAATGGAAATTGATACCCCTACGTCATCCGCTTCAAAGATAGGCATAACTATAGGTTCCAGCAACTGCTGTTATCAATATTCATTATTTTATAGGCTCTTTCCAATAGGCCTAAAATAGTGGAAAATTCAAACATGAACATTTATTTTAATCTCCAACATGACGTCATTGTGGTACCCGTAACTGCGTGACAAATGTCAGAGATTTTCCTAAATTTCTGGCCATTTCGTCTTATTAAAATTAACTTAAAACAAAATGCAAGATTTAATGGGTCTTCTCCTTTAAAATCCATTAAACAATTTCAATAAAGACAAAGCCTAACTCGGAAAGACACACGCTGCGTGTATTGAAATAGTCTATTTGAAATCGCAAAGTTGTAGGCAGGTAAAAAGGAATCTACCTGAATGAGTAGCCCGAGGGTTATTTTGAAAATTTTTGAAGACAGCGCAATTAAAGGGGAAAACCCTTGGCAAAACTTACGTTAATGGTAAGCCACTTATTTACAAAAATATCGCCTTGAATGATACTATTGCTGAAGAATTTTTCTAAAAAGAATTCTCTAAGTGAAAGTTTTAAAGTTTTTTCTTTTTTTGATATTTTCTCCGAATGTTGAAATCGTAGCTTTATTTGACCGGGTTTTATCAAGGCAAATATACTCTACTGTAAGGGTTTTTCTAGCAGAAGCAGAATGTCAAAGAAGATGTTTGACTATGGAAGGCCCTTCCTTCAAGTGGGTATTACAAAATGCAGTCTATATAGTTTAGTAGATATTAATATTCCGGAAACTAAGAAGAACTCTGCGTATATGTCAAGAATAAACTGAGAGAGAGCTTGTTATATGGAACATATATATTAAATATGTATAAATACTCAGATTGGTTGAGCTATTTGCTTCCACAAACTTATTATAATAAAAGGATAATTTGTCTTTACTATCAGGGATAGATTTAATTTTAGAAGTAGGAATGGAGAACGGTTAGTATTTACTTCAGTCCGACTCATGGCCCAGTATAGAGCCCCTCCCTCCAACACGTAACGAAGAGTTTAAATTATCTTATTGGCTCACTTAAACTACGTTTTGATGACGTTGCTGACGGGGACGGTGAAACATACGTAATTCCTTTTTACCTCTGTCGCTCGCTATGACCCGCCTCTTCTTTCATAAAGGGGAAGGGGGTCCGGGACTTTGAAGCGCGCCCAGATTACTCTGTTCTCCATTCCTACTTCTAAAATTAAATCTATCCCTGACTATCGTTGAATAAAATTCGTCACGCATAATGATTAGTCTAGCTCTACCCACAAAGCCCGCCTAACTAAATACGTTGAGAAAACGGTTACACACAATGATTTCAAGTACCTGTATGCATTCCCGAAGATAAGGGTTTTATTTGGGTTACTAGTAACGTCACACTATCCTAACTTCCTAAGTCTCACCTTGTTCTAACAGTCATATAAAAGTATCTCTATGGAGATGTGATGGAGACACAAGGCTCCACCCCCTTTCCCTCAAAATGGCGGAAACTTTACAGACTGTAAGGTTAGGATGGCGAAGCAGGGTGACCACAACAAAGCCTTCAAAAAAATATAGGAAAATAGGAAATTTACAATAGGGGATTGTAAAAAAGATTAGGAGGGGAAACAAATAGGGGGGAAGGCACTAAAAAGTGTTTCGTCACGTGGTGCAGCTGCTTTGAACCTTTGAGCAGACGCTCCTTTAGTTGGACGTTTATTTATAAAAAATGAACATCAATGTAATGCAAACGTACTTCATATTGCACGTAGTAAAAGAAAAACTCACCTTCAGTTTTAAATTAAAACGTTTAATTATCTGCAGCGCCCAAATCCACAAAATAAAGTTTTCAGTTAGGCCTTGTCCCACCAAAAAAAAACGATTATGGGCGGGGGAGGGGGTGTAGTAGGACGTTTTAAATATGTCCAGCCTTCTTTTTAAAGTTATCTGGCAGTACTGAAAACACTTTCACGTGACCTCTTTCTTTTTTACAATCCCCTATTGATTTATAGGAAATTATAGGAGATTTTTCATTAAAATAATAGGAAAATATAGGATATTAGCCATTGAAAAAATTGGAAAATATAAACTTCAAAATGATTTGGAATAAATAAGACGTGATTTTCAACACAAACTGAAACAGTATTAATCAACTTAATTTAAAAATATTAAATACAATTCGTTAGCCAGATACCTCGTGGAAATGACGGAATACTAAACTCAACGCCCGATTAAGCAATTTTGCACCCGGGGGCCGAGATAATGTGCCCCCCTTAAGTTGGAAAAAAAGAGCAGCAAATGTTGCTAAGGGGGAATAGTTTAACTCAATGCGCCGGCAACAATCCTTGTGCCCGGGGGCCAGCACACACTCGCCCCCCTTTAATCCGTCCCTAACTATAACATACTCAAAGGGCATCTCCCTATCTCTGGAACAACCAGAGTTACGAGCCTCCAAATTAGTGTAATGCTATTCCTATGGAGAGGGTTATGTTTGGGAATACTTTCCTCATTTACTTCACCCCTGTTTTCTCGATCCCCAAGTTTTAGTATGGTTGGATGGCGGGGGCAAATAGGATTATATTATAATCAAAGGGCATCCCCGTATCTCTAGTAGAACCAGAGTTACGAGCCTGCAAAGTATAGTCTAATGCTATTCCTATGGAAGGTGTGTTTTTGAAATTTTTTCTTAATTATTCGGCCCCTTTTTACTCGATCCCCAAGTTTTTAGTATGGTTGGATGGAGAACTCAATGCGCCCCCAACAAGCCTTGTGCCCCGGGGGCCAGTGCCCCCTTGGCCTCCCCTGGCTAAACTAAAACTAAAAACACGATCTGGAGCAGACAAGTTTTTTTTTTAACTCTTATTTTTTGCCGTTTCCCATAACATTTTCCATGGAGTAATTTTATCGAGTGAGAATTATGTTTCCTTAAAAGGGCCTTACATTGCATCTAAGTCTACTAAATTAGAGCTCCATGGTGGCAGGCTGGCAGCATGGATTTATAATACAAGCTAAACGTTAGCTTATGTTATTAATCCTTGGTGGCAGAAATGTAAAACTACATTCATGTGTCACACTTTAAATTTTTGAGTGACATCTACTAAAACCAACAGTGAGAGCGCGCAAAGTATGAGAAAATTCCGAAAAATAGGAAAATATAGGAAAATATAGGAAAATTGTCTAAATTATAGGAACTAATAGGAAGGCATCGAAAAAATAGGAAAAATTATAAAATATAGGAATTGTGGTCACCCTGGCGAAGAGAAGAAACACCCATCGAATTATAGCTAAGCCACTCTGTAACTGTATATTTATATAAAAAAGATCGAACAAATATTTCAGACATAGGGAGTCTTTAGGGACAAGATGTGGAGAGTGGTGGTGGGAAAAGGGTTGAACAGGGAATGGGGGATTTTTTCTTTGATAACCCTTTTTGCTATCCCATCTTTGGCAGCGGATTTAATCGAGGTGGAAAACTAGGCCTATATAACGGACGGAAACGTGATTTTTGGGCATAAAAGGGGTAAGATGACTTTAAAGGTCGAGTGAAGTCGCGAAATAATATAACTTGGTTATTAGAAAAGTTGTACCGTTAAATAAAGGAGTTAATTTAATCTTAGATTGTATTGGACTATAGTTAGTAGGTAATTTGGAATAAATATTTATATTTATAAGGTGGAGAATTCATTCACATTCCCTTTAAATTTGGTTGGGGCTTTACAAAGTAAATTACCTTGGGTTAAAAAACCCCATAAACCTTTTTTTCTTTTCTATAATAGAGATGTTTAATTTGAAACGGGTGAAACGTCACAGTCAGCTTTCACAATCCCCTGTGAGGGTCGCTAAATAACTCTAGGCTAAATTTCCCCCTTAACATGGCGCCTGGGCGGGGCCTATTGAAAGAAACACAGTCTTATACATCTACCCCCCCCCCCTTCAACCCCAAATTTGAAATAGCTGTATACGTGGGTGCCATTTGATGCCCTTTCCGTGATCAAAATATTAACCTTTAAATCAAGCCAGGGCCCCCCACATGTAACTTTCTTTTTTTACGACAATATTTTGTAAAAAAAAAAAAAAAGGTCAATAACATCTCGAATATAAAACTACAACCTTATGGATATAATTTTTCGGGTCATATATTAAGGGGCCCATTTGGGAAAATTTACCAAATCACTCCAGACCTTTTTTGGGTTAAATTAGGGTTTACTTGTTATGGACAGACATTGATACCAATGCTATGAAACTACTGCAAACGCTACACCTTGTTTCTTATTACGGTTAAGATGCCCTATATTAAATTTTATTGCGACTACTGCTCCCTAATAATTTTTGCAATATTCTGAATAATTTCGTATTTAATTGGAGTAGGCCTAGATTTGTATTATGCAATAATTAATTGTATTTGGAGTGTTAATTTGCAATACAGATTTAAGGGGGCCTATTAGGGACTTATTAATCATATAAAACAAATAATAGAGGCCATGGAAACACCTAACATGCAAAACAATATCCCGGAAATGTGATTATATTTAACAAATAAGTCAGTGTCCCCTTATACTCCAAATATGGTATAAGAATAATGGAACATTATGTAAATACGACATATACCCCCCCCCATGCCTCTAAGCCTATTTTATTTATTAGTTGTCAGAGCAGTAAGCCTATTTTTTAAAAGTAGGCTTAGCATTTTGAGTTACACTTTAAACTATTTTATGCATTAGTTTTTATGCCTAAAATTGGAAATTTAGCGTGTGGGAGATTGAGTTCAAAAGTCAAAAATCTGCAATTGAAGATAAAAATTGAAAGTTTTTAGAAAGAAAAAAAGAGGTGAAATTTAAGTTGGTTAAACGAAATAGAAGATTAAAAGAAGGGAAACTGAATGTCCTCAATTGGGTATCACGCCTTAAAAACCTTGACACCAAAATTTACCAGGACACTTCCTATATTTCATCTTTTACGTTCTTCCTTTTTTTTTTTTTTTTTTTTATCTCTTGGAAAAATTTACAGAGTAAATACAATGAAATACTCGGCTTATAAAAACCGAGTCAAGGATTAAAATATATTGGTATGTAAGTAAGAGTCATCAAATAGGCTTTGAAACAAGCTGATAATTTAATAAACAATATTTATAGTCCCACAAAGGTGATGAATGTCTACATTTTTCAACAATCTTATTATTTTTTTTTCTTTGTGAAATTATGTCTACACAAAAACATGATTAATTTTAAATCTTGAAGGTTTTGTCAAAATCAGGTGGAATGGGTGTACCACTTTCTTTTGCCAAATAAATCATTTCCTCTGTAAGAGTAAGAGTAATACATATTGGTCAAGAATATGTTCCATTTCAAAATTCACCAAATGATTAATTATAATATAATAATTACCCTTAGCCTTCTTTAATTTTTCTTGATAGACTTTAGGGGCATTAATTTCCCTTTGCTCAGCTTCGTATATTCTTAGCTTAGCCTCTCTTTTACTTAACTGGCCTGATTTTAAAACATACACACGTTTAATAAACTCAGTAAGTAAAGAGATCTAGCATTTAACTTACTGTATCTTATGGCACCATAAGCTATGCCTGTTACGAGGAATCCCCATCGGCAAGCCTTAATTAGCGTAATTGTTAATTAACACCATATTATTGATGCAATGACCTTGCTTAACCTTTACTGTAAACCCATCCCAACCTCGAAGTAACTTAATTAAGTATTATTCTTTGGTTATAAGACCAAAACTGCGTTGATATACACTAAAAAACCACCCCTACTATTATTTAATTTCATAAATTAACATTTAAAATCAATTGAATCGGTTAAATACATTAATTTTGTAACATGTCGGCAAAATTCGAGGCCAAGGCTTAACGAAATCAGCTTAAAACACATTATAAATTACTGTATGTTTAAGATATTTAGTTTCTATACTAATACCCAATATTCTTAGACACTAAATTAACTTAATTAAGATATAAAATCTTATTAAAACAATTCATACCTTAATAAACGGAGAAACTCGTACAGGCGGTGCAAGTTCGGCCATTTTTCTAGAAGAAATTAACACAAACTTCTATATAGGGGGCGACACAAGTCAGACTGCGCGCCGGTTCGAAACAAGTTGGTTAATATCTATTTATTCCTTCACATAATTATTTTTTAACAAAATAATCATACTATAGAATGATGAATCAGTGTTAAAGACATTATTATGAATATTTTTTTATTAAAAATGCCTAATCATTTTAGGGATACAATAAAGAATCATATTGACGTTATTTTGTATGGATATCTTCTATATTGACCTTGGTAAAGGACTGGTAGTGGTGGTTTGAGCGGGTTGTCCTTCCCTTTCTATTGCTCGTTGACCATGGTCAAGTCTGGGGCAATATTCGTAGCACAGTTTCTCCGCGTTTTCTTTCACATACCTCACGACTTCTTCACGAGTCATTCCCTAAAAAATACGTCCGTCAAAATACCAAATACTTGTGTTGAAAGATAACTTACTCTATGAGAAAATCCAACAAACCCTTGGTCACCTTTCGCACCCTTAGCTTTCGGGAATTATCAGTATATCAGTGAACTATACATTATTATATTGTAAATACAACCATGTACGCTTGTACCTGAGTTACATAGGCACATTCCATCGGGTCCAGGAGGAGGAGGACTGTACCGTTTATATCTCTTACAAGACGACATCATCATGTCCCTAAGCTCTTTAATTAGGCAATTAGTTGTGATTAAAAGCTGGTTTGATTTAATTTTAAATTACCAGGGTGACGATCCAACAAAGTTTGTTGCAAATGCTTAATTTTCCCGAGTTGTCTCGAGATTTCATTTAGTACGGGGTTATCATCAACGTCATTTGAAAGATCATTCAAATAAGGTAAACTAGAGTAAACTTCGGACGGCGAACCCAGTCCAAAATGGGCTTCAACGGCTACAAAGTCCGAAATCACCACTATGGCCGACAAAAACAATATTTTTAACCCTTGTTTCATTTTGAAGACAAAACAAGATCCGTATTGAAACTTGCTTTCTAAACTTTGAAACCCTCAATCCGAGATTTAGTGCCTAAATTATTATCACTATATCAAGTAATTCGATACGATGTGATTGTAGATAAAGTCCGGTTTCTTAGAATATAATATATATAAATTGAAAACAGCTCGTAGTGAACTAGTAGGCCAAATATAAAGAGTAGCTGGGGTAGGTTGGGATGGGTCAGTTTTCGGTTGTCATTATCAAATTGTATTTCATCTATTTGTTTTAATGTCTAACAATAATATTAGGCTTAACCACTTCATTTCATTAAACCTTTGCCCGTTCCTTATATAGTCCCTCTAAATTATAATGTACAACGCCATATACAAGGCCTAAATCATTATCAAGTAATTCGATGAGCGCGTATGTCATTAGTAGATAAAGGTTTCTAAGAGTACACCATAAGTAATTTGAAAACAGCCAATTTCAAAATGTTTATTTATTTATTTAAAGAGCGACCAGAATGAATAAAAAGACAGGTTTTCTTATAATTTTATTCCCATCATTGTGGTTTTACAAAAGTATATATAGTTTCGTGTCAGGTAAACGTAAGAAGATTATAGAGTAACCAGTACGTAAGATAGTACTTCTAAACTCTTCGGAACAAGAACTGAGCCACTAAGGCGGCTACTGGAGAACCGGATGGGATACCCGGAAACGGACCATCGGCAGCCGCGATGTCAATATGCGAATAACGCAAAGGCAATGTGCTATCGATTCCGTGCTACATTATAAGCCAAGTTCTTTTAGAATCTAGACAAGTACGTGGAAAAAAATGGTCCTGAAGAATGACAAACCTTATCGAGCCCAGAAGCCAAAATCATAAAGGCCGCTGGAAACTGATGACCTCTGGGTGTCCTTGAAGATGGAGCGTTATTGCATTGCAACAAATCCTCGTATTCGGACTTTCCCTTAACAAAGTTATAATCTTCTCTACGCAAGGTTGAAATTTCAAACATGTCACCCACAGAGTCACCAGCCTTTTGGATTTGTTGAGCCACGTTTTCCTTTCGGGCTGGACCATTGTCCATGATTATCTGATATATAGAGTATAATTTATACAAATTCTTGGACAATAACTTAGTGGTTCATACCGAATATCCACTGCCGACTGTTAATACAGCGTGCCCTGTTAATGTCGCGATGGTAAAGAGATATGGATTCGTTTCTTTAAGGGCCTATTGCAAGACGAAGCCTTAATTAGGACCCAGAACCAAGGATCGTTAATTAATATAAAATAGGCCTACTTTTTCTTTCATCAAACACAAAAGGTCAGTCATGGCCATTCGACCCTCAGCGTCAGTGTTACCAACTCGGACTCGAACACCAGCCCGACTGGTGATAAGTTCGTCAGAGACGTAACAATCTGACCCAACACTGTTCCTAACCATAGCCATTGCTCCGATGACTTTAATGCCCTTTGGTTTCAATTGCGCTAATGTCTGTGAATCAACAATAACGTATTGTTTTGTGGAACTATGCCAAAAGAGTAATGGAAATCTTATATACTTGGAAGAAACCAGCTACGGAAGCGGCACCACATTTGTCCCTGTGCATACCGGCCATAACACCGCCTATATAAACATTTACCAATTCTCAAATGTGTCTAAAAGAAACGTCTTAAACGAAAGTAAAACGCAAACGAACCGGCTTTAATATCAGCTCCACCGGTGTCGTAAGTGACACCCTTGCCAACCAATAAGAGAGTTGTGTCAACAGTGTCCTCTGGTTCATAAGTCAACAGTATGACGCGACCTCTATGTCGTTCGACGCCTTAAAGACAATCCCAAACACGTTAACCTCAATACAGGTATGGTTACTGCCATCAACTACTGATCCAGTTACCTTTGGCGGATCTATTGACAGCTCCCAACAACGGAAACTCCTTTTGAATGACATTACTATCTTCAATAACTTCAACTTTAACCGGAGTTCCGTTAAAGATTTCCTGAACGTACTGAGCGACGTTAGGAGCGGCCATCCTTTCAGGGTCAGAACCACCGATATCCCTGCAAACTATCTTCCCACTTTCGATACCTTGAGCTAATTTCAAGGTCAAATCGATGGTGGAGGTGGGGAAGTTCGTGATACCAAGGTCCTCAGCCTTCGTTTTCTTGTTAGGTAGACTTTCCCTGACTTCCAAAGGCTAAGTACAATTGTAATGGGTTGAAAGACGACTGACTATCCATAAGGGTGTTATATAAAACATTTCGTACCACATAGAGAGCGTGTAAGGCCCCGAGAATGGATACAAGGTCAGCATATTTATAGTCTAATAAACCCCCTGGAAGAGTCAAAAGTGGTTTCCTACTGCCTGAGGACAGGGCCCTGAGGAACAAAATTCAAAAACCAGGTGTTAATTTTACCACCACCTTCTAAATTAAGGGTAATAAATAATAAACCCTCTTAAAGTCCACCCAAAGAGTCAATATACCCATGACAATGAATAATGAATATTCCTTATCTTAGATAAACGTATTATAAAACCATAACGAAAATCGGAACATTTCGAGGGGCTAATCAATGCCAAAGTCCCCTACACGAATTACGAGTTACTTTTAATCATTTTAGCGCTGTCAAGGGTGGGGTTTTTAAAGATTACGCGTAATGAATATAGTACACCGATTACACTGAGTGAGCGGCCCCTCTTAACAGAACATTTATAGCACCTTTTGATTCCAGAGTTGCTAGCGTCAAAAACTCGTCTAATATCATCGTAATCTCGTTCTAAAGGTCCAATAGGAGAATAAATCTAAGGCGTTGATTAAGTATAATGGATAATTAGTCATCAATGGCTAAAGAAATTACTAATTTCTATATTAAATTACCAATTTCCTGGAAGGTAATTCAGGCACAAAGTGAAGGCTTATATCACGTTCGGCTGCATCATCGATCTTATTGTTAAGCGAAAGAGAAATCGGGTGAATCAGAAATAGTCAAGTTTGCCAAAGTAACAATGTAGTTATAAGTATGACAGAAAATGTTAAACGATATTTGTAATCCTTGTTGCAATGCATAGTTTTCAGACAAGGGGAATTGATACTATTAACACCAGGAATCCAGGGTAATTGGCATACAAAGTGCAGCACCAAGTAGCTTCGCCTCCTGGTGTAAATGGTATCAATCCTCCTGTACAATATTTGTAATAAAATATTATTTTACGACTCACGTTGAAAGTATAACATACCGCGACTTAAAATAAAAATTACCCACATGTCACACTTATATACTTAGTTACACTTTTTTTTTCTAGTATAAGAATAAGACCTACGTCTTTGTACTGTTGCAAAGCCGGAAGTAATTGCTTGAGCGATCCCGATAAATGCTCGGCTTTGATTGAAGGGGCGATCAGAACCGTCGCGTCATGATCCGTCTGTTCAAACGGACTTTTGACCAAGGTCAGAGAACAAGTGGGGACGCTACAAAAACCAATTAAATTGCTCACTAAAATATCCTTAATTACAACAACATATTTTTAGACTAATTGCGAGACGACAAACGTATTCACGGAACGGTACTACGCAACTACCATGCCAGACAATTTAGACAGGGGACGAAAAAAAGCTTAAGGAATCAATCGATGGGTGTCTTACGTGTTCGAATATTGTGCCATTTCGTTGGACGAATAATAGTGCTTTGTTCCTGATGTTTCGGAGCTATATATATGTTCCGTAGGCCTAATCTTATCACCTTTGTTGTTAAGAATCTTTGCAAACCATAGGGCTGTATCGTGACTAGAGCTAATCTTTGCTCTGCAATAGAAAATGCAACGCCCCTTTTGAAACGAATACAGCCTGACGAAAAATGATACGGATAAAGCCGTCTATAGTCTACGAAAGTCGCCCGGCAAATCAATAAAATTACTATACTTTGGTCTCAGAAAATATTCCGATGGATGCAGCGAATAATGGATAATTGAAATTGACTGTATTTCTGAGCCCCCAGCGATTGGGATAAATAATACTATCACTATCAATATTATAAAAAAACGTCTGACACGTCTACCGAAGATTCCCCTACAGCTCGCTTGCTTTTTTAACCAATGGAAATTATTTCGAGTTTATCTGACAGACACAGACTAGCCAACAAAGGCCTCCCTTCTGGCAAGGTCAATCAACTTCTTGATGTCTGCCTATATTAAACCCCCGCTTTATTTGAAATTTCAAGGTTACGGAATTTTCTACGAATTTTAAAAATAGATAAGTTTTATATTATAATTGGGAAGTGCAATTTAAACAAAAGGAATATTTTAGGAAGCTTTGGATTTTAGTTAGGGCGATGGTGAAGTCAATTAAACCAATTATTTTTGGTAGATTTTGGCATAGCAATTAATAAGGTTGGGTTTGTATCGAAGTAAACATAGTTAATGAGGTAGATTCTGCATTAAAATAAACACAATTAATTTAGATTAATTTAATTTAGATTTAATTAAGATTTTGGTAAATGAAATAGACACGCGTTTGTTTGAAATTTTCTAATGTGCTATTGTTGCCACCATCGTCCTACCTCTTCTCTATTTCTCGCTCGTATAGCAATATATATAAATTGACTATAGTTAAGAGCAAATAGCGACCGTTTTAGTTGATAACTATATAACACTGTATTCTGCTTAACAACACTTTTTCTTATCTACAACATTGATTATTGAACGAAAAATGAAATACCTGTAATAATTTTTGATGCTATTTTTTCCATCGGTACTGAATTTTTTATCTTTCTTAACTTTCGCCTCTTTGGAGCTCGTTTTTAAATTAAACATAATTAATTGAATACTTAACACGACTATAAAATCATTAAATGAAATAAATTAATCAAATGCCTGAACGTTTTTCGGCGCGACAATGTTCACTTCACGCGCGCGTCTCGAGCTAGAGTTCAAAATCAAATAAAAATTCGAAAAGAAAAAAAAAACTTTCACGAAAAGTCAACAAAATTAATTTGATTTCCTTCAACAGAACGTTTTTCTTCTCAAAAAAAATTAAGGAAGCGATAAAATGATGAATTAAAGATTATAGAAAAACGGCGGGCACCGAGAGAATCAGCAAATGACAGTGTTCTACAAAAGAAAGCTTCGCACTAATTCCTTTCAACTAATCTAATATAATATAATAGCCGATGCCATGCAACTACGGCAAACAACTTTCACCACCACATTTTTCTTTTTTCGCAAAAGTCTGAACTACGCAACGTAGCAATGACGATGTAAAATTTCAGAATTTTCCCCTTGTAATAGGATCTCCCTTAAGCTATTACAGAGATGTCATGAAATTTCCCAATTCACCCAGTAGTACTTATGTCTGGCTATGACTAGGTTCAACAATGAAACCCTTTGATTTCAGCTTGCGTCAAAAATGACTTCCTAAGTCTGCTACCACGAACTCTCTCGCGACGTCACACCCTCCTATCTCTTAACTCGGTTTTTGGCGACCATATTGGAAGTCGTCAGCTCAGACCGTATGATTTAGACTTCCAATATTGACGTCACGTCCCCGCAGCTCCTCCCCTCTCAGTAACACTATATTAATCGAACAGACTCTTTTCAAGAGTCGGGGGTAACATAGTCTGGTGTTTGAACATTTATAGATACTGGGACCATCCAAAGACATTAGATATGACTTAAACGAATACAGACCAAATTTTGTGGACTGGTTACTGTTTGAAGCCCCATCTTAGGCCTTTGGCCCAATACTCGACCCCCCCCCCTCCCCCTGGAACGTTTCTATTATTTAGATCACGAAGTCCTTGGGTGCATTTAGAACCTTGTCCAATATTTAGGGTAGAATCGAATACATTCATGGTAATCCTTATGCCAAAACTATTATCATTTCAACAGTTTTGCGATATTTTTAATATTCATTAGCAAAACGTCATACGCCTTTTCAAAACCATTATATCCCATTATAGGTAACTGTTTTTGTTGAAAAACATAATAATACAGCTACAGTTTGACCAACCGTACACTATAGCACTACACTTTATACTTTCAGTAAATCTAATAAGTGTATTTTTCGACAAAGTTTATCCCTTTGTTACCCGGACGAGCTTACGTAATATAGGCCAATACTTAGCAACTATTTTTCCTCTTAAAGATTAGTGAAAGATTTAGAAGAAAGTACTGAAGTGTTACGCTGAAATTGCTATGGAAATGATGAACGCTGGGTTGGGGGAGTAGGCATTATTAACTGACGGAGGCAGACTCAATGCAGTACCATTTTGTATAATTTATGTTCAAAAGAATTATTCTAATTGTTCGATTTAAGTTTTTAAGGATACGAATTAAATTTAAATGATGAACGATTGGAGGTATCCGCGTTGGATGTCATTATTACGTAACAAAATTGGGGAAAAATCAAAAATTATTTATTTATTTATTTAGTGGAACTCGAGGGATAGGGTTGTGAAGCCACCAGGGCTTGGGTACAACCCCCCTCCATGGTAAAAACAAAAACAGCATAGTAGCACATAAAAAAGAACAATATGAACAGATAGAAAACAAAAACAAAAACCAACAAAACACTAATGAAGAGGCGCTGTTTTTATAAATTCCTTTTAAACTCATCGATTTTAATAAGAAATGGTTCAATTTCACCCACAAAATGGCTGATGTGTTGCAAACTTGCAATGTGTGCCCCCCCCCCAAAAAAAGTTGGATGCGTTTAAATTTTTGCCCCATAAAAATTTTCTGTTCTTAGCCTTAAACAATTTATAAGTTAAATTAATTATAAATTAAATAAATAGTTTCATTATTTTATCATTTTTAATAGAATAACAAAGATCCACGTGTCATCTTTCAAATTTCTCTCCAAAATAATTGACTAGTATGACCACTAGGTCTCGCCACTAGCCGGTGGAGTTTTCCAGACTTTTCCCTCCAAACAGGCAACCAGAGACATTCCGGCGGTTAGGGTTAAGACGCATGTCAATTTCAATTTAACGTCAAATCAATCGCGTTAATTACAAATAAACTATTACTAAACTGACATTCCTTATCAAAATTTAAAACCGAAGTAAAAATGCCACCAAAATTTCGCTTCCAAGAAAGCGAAAAAGTTCTGTGTTTCCATGGTCCCTTACTATACGAAGCCAAATGCATCAAATCTCAAGCCAAAGACAAACAAATCAAATACTTCATCCATTACAGTGGTTGGAACAAAAATTGGGACGAATGGGTACCCGAGAGTAGAGTCCTTAAATATAACGACGCTAACCTTCAAAAGCAGAAAGAATTAGAAAAGGCGCACATCAAAACTAAAAAGACTAAAGCTACCAAAGGGAAAAAGGAACCCGCTGCTGAAAAGGAAAGATCTTCAACTCCATCCCAAGAGAAAGTAAAAAAGGTTAAAGAACCAGCCACTCCCGTCACTACCGCACCTCCAACTCCCGTTGTAACAACAACCACAACAGCTACAACTTCAGCCTCAACTAGCCAACAATCTGAAACAAGTTTAACGGAGAGCCAACAACGCAAGAAAAGAAACCGTGTAGATCCTTATGTTGAAAGCGAGGAATCTTTCCTAACTAGGGTGGAAATCAAAGTTAAAATACCAGATGAACTTAAACATTGGTTGGTTGATGATTGGGATAATGTTGTTCATCAAAAAAAGTTGGTTGATCTCCCAGCCAGAACAAACGTGGAACAGATCTTAGATGAATATCTCAAACAGAAAACGTCTGCTAAAAATACTTCCACTAATAAAGAGAGTGCAGTATTGGAAATTACTAATGGCATCAAGGAGTATTTTAATGTCATGTTGGGCAGCCAATTGCTATACAAATTTGAAAGGCCTCAATATGGTGATCTATTGACGGAACACCCTGATACTCCAATGTCTAAATTATACGGGGCCATTCATTTAGTAAGACTGTTCGTTAAATTAGGAGGAATGCTGGCCTATACACCATTGGATGAGAAAAATGTGCAACTGCTGCTGAATCACATTCATGATTTCTTGAAATACATGGCTAGAAATTCATCATTGTTTAGTTTAAGTGATTACGCTATCGCTCCCCCTGAATATCATCGTAAAGCTATTTGAATGGTTTCAATGCTGTTGAAAGTTCAAGAGACAATGTTACTAAGTTGAAACAATAAAGCTCTACAACAGCACACTACAGATTCACCCATCATTCGTAAAATAAGTGTTCATTGAAAAGTGTCAATGTAAAATGTCATTAAAAGTCTTTGAAATAAATTCAAATAATTCATAAGTTTTGTATTTTTCTTATTTTTTTTTACCATAAAAAAAGGTTCACAATATTTCAAAGTAAACTAATATAAGTGAAACTTTACAACTGGCTTAAATTATATTCTTTTATCTTCTTCATAATGTTTTCAAGATTTCTTCACAACTCCAACCATAGCTGGTCTTATAACTCTTTCGTGTAATTTATAACCTAATTTTGAAACAACAGCTACAGTTCCTGGTTCTTTCTCAGGGTCTTGCATTTCAAACAGGGCTTGGTGTTCGTTTGGATCAAATTTATACCCCATAGGATTGATTTGAGTTAGTCCATGTCTCCTAAATACCGACATAATCTGTGCTTCAGTCATTTTAAGACCTTCAAAGAGCTGTTGTAAATGTGGGTTGCTAGGAGATAGCGCTTCTTTAGGGACTGTATCTATGGCCATTGTCAAAACATCAGCAACTTCCAAAAGGTCTTTACAAAATCCCTGAATGCCAAATTGCTTAGCTTCTTCTATTTGTTTTCTCATACGTTGACGAACATTTTCATTTTCTGCTAATGATCGTTTATATTTATCCTAAAATTTTTTAAAATTTTAGAGGCCAAAGATTATATAATGCAAATATAAGAATTACATCGATAGTTTTAATGTCTTCTACTAATTTCTTATTTTGTTCCTCTAATCCCACTATTTTAGCATTTATATCTTGACCATTTGGTTCTGCAGATTGCTCATTAGCTGTATTTGTCTGCCCAGTTGCGGTGGAGGAATAATTTAACCTTTAAAATATTAAGTACAATTAGTTTCTAAGCAATTTAAAGCCCAGTGATAATTAAATGATGCAATTTTAAATGGCCAAGGCTTAACTTCAAATACGCTTTACACAAGAAAACAGAGAAGAAGACCTTGATTACCATTTAAAATTGAAGCTTAAATATATTTAAAATTAATTCGTACTTATTAATTCTACATCCTGACAAAACTGTAATTGGAAATTTCGAGCGGCCTCCCGCTAAACTTCGCAAACACATGCTCAAAGTCGCCGACATTTTGATCTACTCTTTCTTTCGTAATCGGTAAGGAAGCGAGAACCATAGAGATGCGAGAACGGAACGGGCTATAAAGTGACGTCAGCGAAAAAACAAGAAGTATGAAGACGGGAGTAGCAATGGGAATACAGTAGATAATCTCTTACAAGGATCTTTCTCCTATGCTAAACCGCTACCAATCACATCTTACGAAAATATTTACAAGTATTACACATGCTTATGTGTTCTGGCTTCTGGGGCGGAATTGGCGATTTTCAACCCCCCTCCCCGGGAACGGACTAGAAACCGTTGAACGAATGAAACCCCCGTCCCTCCTTTGCTCAATCAAATATATTGGAAAATTCGATACATATCCCCTGAAATCATAACACAAATAGATCTACCCACAAAACACTGGTAGCATAAAAAATAGGCCAATCGATATAGAGTTTCGATCTAGGCCTATTTCCATCTCATACGGGAAAAGTCAAGAATAGGCCTATATATCCTATAGAGCATAGAGACGGGAGAGGCCGGGTACGGGAGATCCAGTCGCCGTTGCCATAGCAACCATCGTTTTCCAATGGAGAAAGCTAGGGATTATAGGAGGTAGACGAGAGAGAGAGAGAGAGAGAGAGAGCAGAGTGACTGACGCGAAATAAAACGAACACGCGACGATAGTTAGAGGGAAAATTAAGACGAGAAATTGCGTAATTATGTTTGCTAAAGAAAAGACCATTTCTTTGCCACTCTCAGCTTCGTTTTTACCAAATAATTTATCAGTTTTCATCGAAAATGAATCACGAAAGCATTACGCCATCACGCACCTAAATTCTGTGATAATTAGTTCAGTTGAAAATCAAACGATACAATACAAGGAACTACCTTGTCAGATATCCGGCTCCTCTAATTCTACTAACGTTATCTTACAGGTGAGTCGCAATGTTGCGCGATTGGGTTTATTTATAGCACCGTGTAATTAATTGTATTGGGTTTGTTAACTTGTTACGTACGCGATTTAAATTTGTCTACAGGCAAAATGGGTTACGGTTGGAGCGAGAACGGTTTTAGTGGTGTGTTCTCAAAGAGGAATACAGATTTACGAGTGGGATGGATCCCTTTTCCTACATTGGCACGCGTTTAAAAACCAAGATAATGAGGAGATGGAAGGTTCGTTTCGTATTATGCGTTACCATTTCTGTAGGTGTCAAACGTATTGATTTAGTCTTTAAGTGGGAAATTCGCACGGCAACCTAAAATGGAGCACTAATAGTAATAGGCTCACTTGAGCGCCTTTAGAAGTGTTCCACTCTCAGTACACCGGTGTTCAGGGAGAAACTAACATTCAGGGGCAATTACAACTTGATATATTATTAGGCCTATATTTTCATCATTTAAAATAGATAGCTTTGAAAAGATGTTAAATATAGTTATTAATCTAGTAAATTAATTCTAATTACTTTACAGAAACGTACGCCTTAGGAGTTGGAGTACTTGGAGTTGAATTGCTTTGCATTGGTAATTAGCGCGCGTCAAACTCCAGCCAAAGTAATTGACATCATAATTGATCGATCACGATTGAAATCTTTTAACAGGTACATATAGCGGCAGCATCTTAGTTTTTTCCGTACCTGACGAAGGAGAAGTTGCATTTTCCGAAAAAGTAACCGGTGCCCATTCCTCACCCATTACTGACATATGTAACGGAAGCAACGTCCTCGCTACCTCCGACTCATCCGGCGCAATTTGCATATGGACCCATAGCAACAATACCCTCGAAAATAAAGCAATCATCGAGAGTTTTGGGTTCGCAAAAAAAAAAATAATAATAATACCGATAACTATAAAATTATAAAGGCGACACGGGGCATACTTATCTTGAAATCATATGATCGGGTACTTTACTAATATCGCGATGACGTAAACAGACCAATCAGTGTTCCGTCTTAAGACAACAAGGTGGTCAAACACCAGAGTCTACTTTACCCCCCCCCCCGACTTTTGAAAAGGGACTATAGTCTGGTACTACGAACTTTCTCGGGACGTCACGCCCTCCTATCTCATGCCTCGTTTTTGGCAGCCATACTGGAGGTCGTCAGCCCAGGCCATACAATTTAGACTACCAATATAGAGTAATGGCAGCAGTACGTATGCAAACGTCATACCCTTCTATCTCTTAGCTCAGTGTCATCCCCTACTGGGCACGGACAGTATCCCCTCTTATAATAGCGCGACCAGAGAGAGGGCTACACAGTCTGCCCCCCTCTCTACCGCCACTAGTCTATTGACGTCATGTCCCCGTAGCTCCTCCCATCTCAGTACTACTTTATACGTGGGTATAAACTCCTCCCACATCTAAAGTCATCATCGCGTGACAGTATAATAATTCCACGTGTCACCTCTATAATAATATCCCGTTTTAACATATTAATGGCCACATTATTAACTTATGTGATTTGAATATTCAACAGTTCCCCGTGTACAAGTTTATCAATGTACAAATCATCCTTAATAGCGTCCTACGGTTCGGGACACATACGATTATTTAACATCGAATCCAGTTTAATCATAGCCGAAGTCGCCGCGCATGCTAAGTGGATTACAGCCATTGACGTTGCACCAAGAACAGGATTGGTATTATATTTTATTTCTCACAAAAAATGGATTATATCACAGAGTTCAAAGGTTATACTGTATAAATTTCTCGCAGCTACTTTCAGTGTCAGAAGATACGTTTCTCCGTATATGGGAACTAGGAGACGCGGAAGGTGTTCCAGTGGTAACCTATTCCTTAAATTCTATTCCAAAAACAACTAAGTATAGGCCTAAATTTCTAAGTTTCAATATTCTACAATATCATGTCCAGATATCACATAAATTCAGCGAATGCGTCACGGACAGTCTATTGTGCGGTGGAAAATTTGAAAATGAGGAAGGCGATCACATTTGCCTTTCGAGTTACGATAGTTCGGATCTGTTACGATATCACTTACTTAATTAAATGAGTCATCAAAAACCAATTGAAATTCGATGACGAAAAACAAAAAAACAATTGCCTTGAAACAAGTTGATGATGAATTTTGTTTTTCCTTTTGTCCAGGCTACTATATATATATAGTTTTTTGATCAATGTTTTTTAAATTAAAATAATTAACAATATCTGTGCAAATGGCCTTAAAAATCTCTATAGCATCAAATAAAATGCATATGCAATGTTGTTTTATATCGTTGTTTTCTTACGCGGTTAAGCCTATTTCTTTTATAGGTCTTCTTTGGATGTTGATGATGGTTGATTCTTCAACGCTCTAATTAAATTCTGAACATTGGATCGTAGCTGCGAGAAATAATCGTCTTCATTATCTAACAAGGCTTTTCCGGCAAATTCTTGATCTAATTGTTTCAGCTCCAAAAGATTGTGCTGAAATTCTTCGTAACAATAATCAACCAAAGCCAACATGGCCGACACAACTTTTTCTTGAGCGTCTATATCGGACGACGCCAAGAAACGAGGAACTATTTTACAAAATCCATTTTGAACCAAAACGGCTCCCAAATTCAATCTACAAATTATTTGAACTTATGAAATTCTCTAGGATATATCTCATTAATGAAGCATTCATTCATTACTTGTCGTATTGTCGCATTCTTTCTCGGTTAGTTTCATCAGTAGGATTATTATATTTCGACGCCAGCGTCTGTAAAGTGCAAACCATTCACAGATACGCTCTAAGTATAGGCAAGAAGTGATATCTAGTTTATTAGGGAGAAGGTATAAATTCGCCACATTTCAAGCTTTATCTCCAGTACAAAACAAACGTAGGTCCGGAGTTAATCCCCGCCTCTAAATTATAGCCAGCATCTCATTGTTTCTTGAAAACTCACGTCAGCGCGACGCGAATGACGAAAATTACTTTGTATTTTCCGACTGAGGAGAGGCGAAATAGCCCGGCGCCTCCTTTTACGTCCCCCCTTGTATTTTGAAAGGGGGACTGGGACTATGGCGCGCGAATACTTAGGCATCTTATACCTTCTCCCTAGATATCACTTCTTGGTATAGGTATTGGCCGTTTACAATTATCACCTGTTCAGTAATTAAATCCTGTACAAGATTGACAATTTTCATTTGAAGTTTCTGACTTTCCAAATCCCATTTATGATTTTTGAAAACGTCAGCGAAGGCGGTAAAGCCGCCACTTTTCAACAAATGTTGTTGAGCTAATGGAAATTGTCTGACTAGGCAAGAGATGGCGAACATGGCCCGGTTTCGGACTCCCGGTTCGGGATCGAAAGACAAGAGCCTTAGAAGATGCCCCAAGACATTCTTCTCCAAACAGGCTATTTTTACTTTAGGGTTTCTGCCACGTATAAAAACACGTTGTCCTTCAATCAATAAATAGGCCTACACGGATTTAAACTACTGTTTTGAAATAAACTATTACTAACCCTTGCATAGCTGACCCAAGGGAGTAAGCCACTAACGAACGAATTTTCGCGTTGGTAGAGTTCAAATCAGGGATAAGTAACTCAAGACCATTCATTTTAACAAAATCTTGCGCCGCATCATACTATAGTGTATATTTGCACACGTGTTAAGTTACGTAATAATTAAGACTCAGTTTAACCACACGCGTTACCTGATGAACAATGTATTCAATATTTTGCAATATTTCAACTTTCTCTGTATCTTTTGCTTTTGGATAATTTTTAAGTAACTCTGTCAAGATTTCAGTCTCGGTTTTAACTTTAATCATGACTTCGTCAAAATCCTTTTTTATATCGTCAATGTGCCTAAACTTTCTTTTCTAAAACCGCCAACAATTAAAATAAACTTCTGAATAGACCATTAGATTAATTCCAGAAAAGAAACTAACATCGATTGGGGGGGAGGTGACCTTCTTGGGTTATTAACCTAGTGCCAAGTACCACCGCTAGAGGCAGCGCGAGTCGGGAACTTAGGCTACGTCTCACGTCGAATCTTGCTTGGTTGGCGCGAGGAAAATAACCTAAGGTAGCCGGCCTACCACCCCTGTATGTCGGTTTCTCCGCAGGTTAATGGAATAGTCTATTAAACAATATACCTCATCTTTCACCAGTTGTTTGATTTCCTCTGGTTTAATTAACTTCAAAGCTTCCTCTAATTTTTCTTTGGAATGATACCGACTCCCATCATCTCCTTCCATTAACTTAGCCTCCTTGATGCCAGTTTGCAAATTCATTCGGACATGGAGACCAGAAGGAATGGCTTGTCCTGGTATCATTCATCATCAGAGTTGAACCCAAACTTAGCAAATTATTTGATAGAGAACAAGATTCAATCAATACCTTCTTTTATCGCTTGCCATTCTTTTGTGGGTATAAATCTCTCATTGTTAATTTGAGGGTCATTTTCCGTGTCTTCTTGGACAATGCCATCGTCATCGCCTTCAACGTCGGTAAGTATTAACGCGGTTTCTTTATCACACAACGCGAAACTTAAGCAAACGAAAATGAAGAAGTAAAGAGTCTTCATTTTTGAGTGTCTCGAAGCGAGTTCTATCGAATTCAAAGAGTATTTGATTCTATTATTGGAAATACACTAAAGAGAGGCACGCGATGATGAAGTGATTTCATCATGGTGTTGCTTGCACGAAGTACACGTGTTGAAGAGTCGCGTTTGACACGAAACACAAGCAGACGATATAACATCGTTACCACCCACTTGTCCTAGTTCTTTTATCTTACTACACGACAGAAAGGTGATCGATTTTGGCGGGAATTATGAGCGCAATTTAATTCAGGAAAGACGCTGGAAACTATTTCATACGCATTGCAAATCCTCAAGAAGGAAAAAATGCGGGAAAACGAAAAATACATCACGTGCACTACGTATACCTTAATAAATTCATTCAAGATACATAATATTTAGGCCTACACTTTAAAAAAAAAATCTACAATAGGTTCTAAAAAAAAAGAGCTAAAATTAAACTGTCGAAAATCCTTTCCTCTTGTCAAACCCATTTTTCCCCCGAAGTCCATCGTGTATGGTCCATCATTCAGGTATTACTAGACAAAAACTTGGTGGTAATAACGGAGATAAGCGATATTTTGGACAAACAAAGAATAGACCATTGACGAGATAAGAATCAACAAAGACCGCCTCGTGAGAAAAAAGACATTTCAAAAGACGCCGGTTCAATGTAAAAATCGTGAGAAAAAAAATAGTTTAGAAAAGAAGGGCACCCAACTATTTAGGGGGTCCTGTACAAGACAGGTCTCACAGTCTTGGCGAGGAAGCCTGAGGGGAAGACATGGTCATGGATAGTGTTGTTCAATATTTTAATGAGATGTCATAAACGTTTGGGGTCAAAACCTTAACCAAGGCTCGAGGGTCAGACGTCGTTATTAGACAAAGACGCGTTGGAAAAGATTCCAAGTTGCAGTAACGACAGCTACTGAACTTTCATAGTTTTAAAGCGTATGATGAAATACAATGTCTTGCCGACACTCTCATGGAAGATAGAAGAAAGTTATCTTCGGGCATAAAAGGGGATGCCTGTACCCTGGTGCAAAAATTATTCATGCCAATTGCAGTCTTCAATGTATCCAAGACAAGTCACTGAAGAGAAGACGTCAAAGTTCTTTTCACCACCCCAACAAGAGGACCTCCGACTAAACCCTGTCTTTCACTGGACCCCACGTTGAACGCCACCTAAACAGTTCGACGCTTCAATCAGTGTAGAAGCCATTCCCGTATTGCATTTTGCCTCTGAAATGATTGGGTCTCCCAAAAGTCCTAATACCTTTTTTGGACAAAAGACGTTCGAGGTCGTAAAAGAATTAAGGCGAGGGAACGAAAAGAAGTTTCTAAACTTTCTCCGATGGGTTGGGATGCCCGAGAAAAAAAGAGAGATGCAATTGTCTGTACGCTTTCTTTTTCGTCTTTGGGGCATTATAAAATGTCTCATTACTGGTCCTGGATGGGCCCGGGAAAAAGTACAGGAGGGGGTCCATATACGAGGGGTCGGATACTTGCACGTAATCACGCTAAATAAAATAGACACATGAATTTGACGTAATTTTTAACAACAGTAGGAACCAGCCACTTCTGGGGTTGAGCAAAGTGAAATTCAGATTCTAGTACTGAAGATAAAGATTATTCGAAATTTCATAGCACTGTTTAAAGCTAGCCAAGAGTGCGGGGACCTGATTTTCTCTGGAATATGAAGGTCACTTTAAAGTTGAAGGCATTCTTTGAACGTATGCGCGTGAAGAAGTAAATGAAATGTACTACAGCCCCTAAGCTCACTGTGCCCAGGTTGCAAAAAAATTACGTCTTGCTGGTCCTCCTCGTTACGCCAAGTCCAGGCTAAAAGTTGCAACTGTTCGACCAATCGGGTATACAGAGATGATGTAGATAGGTTATTTTTTTCCTTGGGAGGGTTTTTGTTGAAAAGAAGCGCGAAGAGATGAAGAATAAAGGGGGCACACTGGGTCCACAAGACGAGGCTATTTTGGCCCGGGGAGTTTTAAACAACAAGGGGGTGGTGTTGGGTTTGGGGTGGGGGACTTTAGCAGCTACTGTTTGAGAGAGAAAAGGGCATTACGAGCTTGGGCGGCTCTCTTTTCTTTCTATAACGTCTTGTTCCCCCAAAAAATGATGACTATCTTTAAAAGGAACAACAAAGAGACACCGCGACCTTTTTCTTCTTTCGGAGGAGCTCGAGAAGTTTCGCGGGATTAAAACGCGCCAAATTCGATACGCGAGAATGAAGCCCTAAACCTCCCAAAAATCAGAGTGACAATTTTTTTCTAGGCCACCACCGTTGGAGAAAATAATCAACACGTTTTCATCTCTCTAAAGATAGAATCAGGCGTATTTATTCAAACGCCTTCAAAGTTTTCCAAGGCCATTGGTAATGGATTGGCAAATAGGTGTTGCAAGCATGCTCTAAAGGTAAATGATCTAAACTGAACCCGAGATCGCAACTTAGGCTACGTATTTAGAAAATCAATTGCATTTATTGGTTATCGTTTCGAAAACAGTAATTTCTCAGCAATTTTTTACGTTAAACACGTTTCAGTTGCTTTTCAGTTTAAGCATTTTACATGGTAACCTTTGACCTCAAATATCTCAGGCTTATCAAATGATTACTCTTAAATTTACATAAGAGAGACAATGCTAATTTAAAACACTACGTTCGATACTTGTTTACGGTGGCTAAAATGGCAAAAATGTCAGAAGTTTCAACATTTTCGACTTAAAATTGATTCCCTTTAGAACCACCCCACTGCACTTCGGTCCAACCAATCTTTTTGGAATACCCTGTATATCACGGACAAAAATACATTGTAAGCGACTTAAACAGTTGCATTTGCCCTTTTCTTATTCAAACTTTTATCAGAGAGAACGAAAACATCACATTTAAGGGCTTTTAGCACAAATACTTTAAAAGTTTGCAAAAAAAGATACAATCGTAAACGTAAAAAACCCAACCTTTTTCATTGTAATCTGGACCAATTAGGGCCCAATTAATTTTACGATTCTGATCTTAAAAGGGTAAAAAAAAAAAAACCACTTTCCAAAGAAAGTGGCCCTACCCGCAGTTAGGAAAAGGGTAATATATTTTACAACTCTTTTTACAGTCCTTGGAATTTACGACCAAACTCTTTCATCTCAAAGTATCTTTGACTCCTTTTTTTTAGCCATTAAAATCCTTTTAAGCTAAAAACCTACTATACCCCTCCATTCACCTTTCCAAACCTAGCTACAAAGATAGTTTTTTAACAATCGTGTAAATAGAGTAGTGGCATCGTATGCTATATTCCCATAGAGTAACACAGTTGAAGATGGTGGTAGATGCCTCTAGCCTATGGAACGTACACAAACGCGTGGACTAGAAAACAGTTTCACACAAAAGAAGGTATTCCTATGGATGTTTCAACCAAAAATGGGGAGAAGACTTGTTGAGATTGTATTTTAAACAATTGTAAGAACCACACCAATAAAAAAAAGGTCACCAGTGAGTTGTACTTTCCATTTTCCATTCAAAATAATCGCTTTCAAGTATGTGCAACACATGGAAGAGTATACAGGTACAAAGTTGGAGATCCATAAGTGGAAGTAAAATTCTCTTTGTAATAATTCTCTCTGTTGTAATAACAACAAATACGAAACACAACCCATGGAAGAATACAGCTAATGAGGTAATTAAATTCCTTTATCAATTGGAATAAGACCTAATTCATTAAATGTTAAACTTAAACTAACTCCTGGATGTTATTCGAATGTTTTACTTCAAGTTATTGACATTTCTAAATGGTTTTGAGCCTTATTGAGCAAAGCTCCTCGCGCGCAAAAAAAAAAATAACTCAATGTGGTTTATGGGAATTCCTATCTTTCACCAAGAACCCATTTACGATCTAGGAACGCATATCTTAGTTTTCCACGAGCTCATACTTTTGCAATGACTCTAAGTACTTTCCAATATTGCGTTGATGCATCGGGAAAACTGGATATACAGTGAAACAATCTGACATCACGATACCGCAGCCCAATTTTTATCTTATCAAAGTTCTTAAATCGTACAAGGGTTCTTGCATTCACCCATAAACAGCTTTCGTTTTTATTTTTTTTTTTCTGTGAATTCTGACCCAGATTTTGGGGCTAAAATGATTCAATAGGCGTTCGATAAAGCTAAGCCTAAATTGTCAGGGGAACTAACAATACTGTACGCATCATAGCTGGAAGCCAAGTTTTTTCCAAAGGTCCGGTCCCGTTCTTACCAAGACCAAGTTAAGAAGGTGGTGCTTACGTGGAGTGAGGCATTAAAAGGGAAAGGGAAAGCCATCATCACCCCTCAAACAAGACCAATAAACTTTATTGCTAATATATCAACCATTTTCGCAATTGTATCTTTTCACTTTCTAGAGGAAAAACCTAAATAATAAGGTAATAAAATAAAGAGGCCTATGTCCAATTAACGATTTCGCTAGTCAACACCGAGGCCATTTTTTTAACATTGATATCTTTGTATTGGTTTATATAAATTTGTGAAATTCACGATTGAACAGTGAACACTGTATCTCTAGGACATTTTGACATGTGATGCTGAAACTAGATAAGTTTGTACACAAGTTGATAATCGTGTACTGGATCCTCCTTAAAACGCTTGTTTTAAATCTGCGGCCATATTAGAGAATGGTGGCCATAAACATGTCTTTCTGTGATTTAATTGGTTGGTAGAAACGAGAGGTCATGCAGAGAGCGAGCAAAATTCGTCATACAAAATGATTAGTCTATTGTTCTTGCCACAAAATTCGCCTAAATAAGTCGAGAAAATGGTTACACAATGATTCCTAGTAGCTGTATGTATTCCTGGAAACTAATTCTGTTTACAAATTGCAATACCGTCTTTTTTTAAAAAAAATATTTTATCATTAACTATTATTATTATTTATAGAAAGTTAAATAACTTCATTAGACGTTATTAACTTAGATATGAAACCATTTATATTTAATATAATTATCAGTATAGATAATCAAGGCATGTGTTTTGTTGGTCTCATAAATAAACTTAGAAAAAAAAAATTTATATAAAAAACACACCGACTTTAATTTATGTAGTAGGTTAAATTGAGGATACAGTATCCTCGTGGCGATATTTCGAAATTGATCTAGTCATTGTTATTTAGGGCCTTTGCGAGGCTTGAATGAGAAGGATAATCTTTAATGGCTTCTATCCCCGGTCGACCGTGGGTCTATAATACGTGAGTTTAATCCGGAAATGGGAAACACAATATCAAAGTTTATATGGGAGCCCGGAAAGTTGATCTTTCCACTATATACCCTAATTCTAATATAGTGAGCAAAATTATAATAAGTTTAAATTAAAAGTGGTCGACCTTATGTAAACTGCGTGCTAACAAATTAATGTTAATTTAATCATAAGATCATTCGATATGTTCCATAAGTTTGTCAGTAGTTACAAACTGGAGCTTGTCATGAAGTGACGTAAGTGAAACGCTGCACGCATAGATTCTCGTAAAACAAATACTGTCAAAGGCTTAGTACAGGCGTTAAATAGAAAGATGAACTGCAAAACCGAGCATAGTAAATTTTTACGTGGTTCTCGAACTAGCTCTCAGTAACTCTCTAACATTTCGAAACATAGGAAGTGTCATACTTATGGAACATATCTTATAAACTTATGATTTAATTTATTTAATACTAGTTAATTAAGTTACCCGGCCCTTGGAGACTGGAAAACCGGGAAGATTGGAATTTCCAGTCTTTGTAGGCACAAATGAAATATCTGCATTTATGTTGTATTTTACAAACAAATTGTTTACAACATTCAATAAAATGAGGCTTAATTTAGGGGTTATTCATAAAGCTAAAATGTTGCCAGTATATACAGGGTGTTTCTGAAAAGTCCATCACAAATTAAGGGGCGTGTTTATGGGACCAAACTGATCGGAAAGTACCAAAGAACATGGGGTGTACAACATTTTGTTACGGAGATATGGCCTTCCAAACATTCGCCCCTAAAACAAGGAAATATCCAAAAATGAGGAGTAACACTTAAGACCGACTAACCAGCTTGTTTTAAATTACTAGACAATTTCAATAGCCTTTAATCGAACAATTGATTTCTACCTTTACTAATCAGAAGCGTATAAATGAGTAGAAGTATGCCTACGGTGGTAATGTAAAATTAATCCCAAGTGACATGATGTTTCAAGATCTTCCCAGCACCAAGTAAAATGGTTCTAATTGAAGGGACTTTTATTAGCACAGCGTAAACAACGTTATTTTCAGGAATTAGTCCAAATGTCCACGGGCGGCATTACAAAAACGAGGCAGTCTTTCGAATGATACTTGGACATGTTGGAAGATCCCTGGCTTGTTCCTGTTATCTCAAACCGTAAAAAGCTACGCAAATCTTCATCATCACGGACAACACTCTTGTACGTTAGGTATGACCTTGAGAAAACCTAAAAGGACATCTCGAATGTATTAGAACCATTTTACTTGGTGCTGGGAAGATCTTGAAACATCATGTCACTTGGGATTAATTTTACATTACCACCGTAGGCATACTTCTACTCATTTATACGCTTCTGATTAGTAAAGGTAGAAATCAATTGTTCGATTAAAGGCTATTGAAATTGTCTAGTAATTTTAAACAAGCTGGTTAGTCGGTCTTAAGTGTTACTCCTCATTTTTGGATATTTCCTTGTTTTAGGGGCGAATGTTTGGAAGGCCATATCTCCGTAACAAAATGTTGTACACCCCATGTTCTTTGGTACTTTCCGCTCAGTTTGGTCCCATAAACACGCCCCTTAATTTGTGATGGACTTTTCAGAAACACCCTGTAGAGTAGGTCGTTCTTTACAGGCTTAATGGCTAGGGGTTCGCCCCCCCCCCCGTTCCAACCTTGAGAAGAACTGAACCAAACCATTTCTAATGTTACTAACATCATACACACAGTTTGGTATTTAAATCAAATTCGGATATTAACAAATTTCTGTGCATCAAGAACAAACATTCAAAACACTTCCTAAAATATGATGTGGAAAGATCAAATTGACCTGTAATGTAATTTATTGGGTTAAAGGTCACAGGGGGGGGGTCGACGAGATAACTTCATCAAAGTTATCCTCCAAGGAAAGACCCGTTAAAGCGGCGTAAAAACTTTTTATGATTGATAAATGATGCCTTGCAATAACTCCATACCCTACCAAATACGCAGAACATATCCTTTGGACACTTTATCTATATCCATCAGTACCAGTTCCCCCTTTTCCCTTCAAAAAGAATATTTTTTTTAAGACGAAACTCAAGAAGATGAAAGATGTTTTCCAACGTGGACTTCTCATTAAAAGTGTTGTAAAAACGTGGACCTGCATGCACGCGGCAGGCCTGGTGCGGAACGACAGCAGCCGGCAAAGTGTCTTTGAACATTTCCAAAAAGTTCCCTTCGGCGACAAGGATGATGCGAGTCTAATAAAGGACAGAAAAAGATAAAGAGGGGAACAGCCCCCAAGATGCAGGGGTAAGATCCCCCAAGAGAGAGAAGAAAAGTCCTTGGAAAGCTTCGACAGAAGAACAAGGGGTTCGCAGTTTGGAAAACGCTTCTCAAAGCTTGATGGCTCTGATAGGGCATTTTCATAGAAAGACAGGGCAAGATGAAGAAAAACAGGCGAGCCTATTAAATATTTAATACAACTAAAGGTGGACACAAACTTTTCAGTCCATTCCTACCAAAAATGTCTATCCGAGATTACAACCCATGCACGGGTACGGTAGATTGTTTAAACTATGAAGTCCATAACTTTGAAGTGATGAATAATGCCCTCACTTTATGTGCACGTTCACAACAAGCTAACTTACAACAACCAGTGCTACATACACATCTTGTCAAATTTAGTTTTTACTTCAATTTATGGGTTTTCCGCTAGTTGCCACCATTCGCAAAGTGCTTTCTTTGCCCTTTTCTAAATGAACTATGGGTAAAAGAAGTGACCTTGAAAAAGACAAGGAGACCCGCACCGTAACTCTATATGCCATAACTACAAAACCGAGGGGAACGCCACTACCATACCTTAAATGAAAAGTGCATTCACAAAAGGGGCTAGAGAAATTAATCTCCCCTCGTTTCTTAACTTTAATCGCGCTTCACAGGGTTGCCAGTCGTTTTTCAAAGCATCTGATGCAGGTTTTGAACGTAATGATCACTGAATCGAACAAAACTACAAGCTTTTCAGTCTGTTTTAGATAGACTGGCAACACACTATCAATACCTAAAATTATGAAAACACCTTCTCTAGAGCTCCAGGCCTAAGGTTTTAAAACGTATTATAGGAAACCACTCTGAAGACTTGATTCCAAGTGACGTTCCCCTCGTGTTTCCAACCCAGTTTCGAACCCTTTTAAGTGTAGTACCAGAACGAAGGTCAAGGGTTATTCTCATTAAAGGCTTAAGGTCGAGGGAAGGTGATTGAATAGAAAACTCCAAGAAAAGGAAAACCATTAACCTGCCTGTAGGTACATTTTTAAAAAGGGTTGGGGAAAAAGTATTTGCCAAGCGCATAACAGCGGAGACCCTACCGAGTACTGTTCCTACCCAGTTTTCTCTAAAAACTACCTTTCATCTTTTTATCGCGAGCGTGGCAAAAGAAGATCTACAGTAGTAGCTCTACGTTAATTACCGTCACGAAAGGGGTTGGGTCCTTTTGAAACGTTTGATTTTTTTGTCAGGTTAATTTCGAAGTTTTCCCCTCAAATGTTATTTACAATGTCGGCAATGCTGTCTTTAATGTTTGCAAAGTTTGAAAAAGTGCCCAACCCTTTCTTCTAACGACCCAGTTTCCAAGAAGGCGAAAAAGAACTCTTTTCAAGTATTTCAGTACAAGAATTTCAAAAATCAGTAGATAAGAAAAAGAAAAGCGTAGTTCAAGAAAGTAAAAGGTTTTATATTTTAGATAAAAGAACATTGCAGTGTAGGATGTAAGTAAATTTCCATTTGGCCTATAGTTGATGTAAAAAGACGAAACCTTAAACCTAATAAAAAATTAGAAAAATAATAAAATAAAAAAAAAGACAAAACGGAAATTGAAAATATGAAGGTAACTAAATACCTCTATATACATGATGTTCCAAAAAAAGGGTGATAGGACCTATGTACAGTGGGTGGTTGGGTGGGTTTTATGGGAAATCAATCAATTTTGGGTCGAAAATGTAATAACAAGAAGTGATATCTAGTTTATTAGGGAGAAGGTATAAATTGGCTTATTTCCAGCTTTATCTACAGTACAAAACAAACGTAGGTCCGGAGTTAATCCCCGCCTCTAAATTACAACCAGCATCTCATTGGTTTTTGAAAACTCACGTCAGCACGACGCGAATGACGAAAATTACAGTCATATTTTCCGACTGAGGAGAGGCGAAATAGCCTGGCCTCCTTTTACGTCCCCCCCCCCTTGTATTTTGAAAGGGGGACTGGGACTATGGCGCGCGAATACTTAGGCATCTTATACCTTCTCCCTAATAAACTTGATATCACTTCTTGATAATAACTTCTATGATATTTTTGCCCCATGGGACACCGTTTTCGTGTTATAATTGGGAGTATTTAAGCATGATCCCTTAAATTTAAGTAAGAAATAAACAGACAATACTAATTTAATTAAGGGGTCATCCATAAAAACCCTCTTATTAATCATAACTCGTAAACGGTGCCCCTTAGGGTAAAATGGAGATAGAAGTTACATTTTCGACTCTGAAGTCAGAATGGTTTAGATACTTGAAACCAACCAACCAACCACCAATAGCTAAAATAGAAATGAACAATGCACAACCTGTTTCTCTCCGAATGCTTAACTCCGAATTCTGGGACATTTTAACGAGGCTAATATAATTAAATGGGAGAAAACGAGGGATCATTAGAGGAGAGAGAGGTTCAAGAGCGGAAAGAGAGAGAGAGAGGGGGGGGAAGAACGATATAGCTCATTACGGTTAGCGGAGAATTCCCCCTTTTCGTCCTTGCCTCCCCCCCCCCAATACTCTGCAGCAGCACTTCCAAGAGGCTAGAGCTAGGAGCGAGTCGATAAAATTAAGTCTAGCTACTCCCTATTTGGAGGCTCTAGGTTTAATTATTAGAGCTAATTCTCCCTTGGTCGTGAGGCTTATAACAATGCCTGGTTCGTTCCCGGTCCTCTTCCCGCCTTATATTGGAATTCTCTATATCAGAGATCCCGCTCTTCCTCTCTCTCACTCACTCTCTCTCCTATTTAATAATCCTCTTAAGCCTCGGTCGACTTGAGGCGGGACTTTTGGTGTGGGTGGTGAAATTCATTGTAGGACCATATATACACTAAGGGCGATACTCCATTACGAGAAGGATCGCGCCATCATGGATGGCCACGCGATACAATATTGGGATTTGGAGGGAAAAGGTTGGGAATTGGGGGGGGGGGGGAATTTAATTCAGTCATCGCTATGGTTACCATTTCTAAGGTTTCACTTGCTAGATAAGCGCCTATATATCCCATATAAAGCTGGCGTAAATTTTACTTACTCCCTTTTGTATATCGTGTCGGATTTAACTAATGCATAGTTATCAGACTAGGAGGATTGATACCATTTATATTATACCAGGAGACCAGGCTAATTGGGGTTCAAAGGGCAGTACTAAGTATAGCTTCGACTCCAGGTGTAACTGGTATGAATCCTCCTAGTCTGAAAAGTGTGTATATGAAAGGTTTTGATAATATTAATATTTGGAACAGTTTTGAGCTTTGGAAAAAAAAATAAAAATAACTTGTCAATTTGATTTGTGCAAGGGGGTATTCTGTATATTTGATATTAAATTGAGGTCACCATTAAATAACCAATTGTATATTATTTTTACTAAAAAGGGTTTTATAGTTTTTTATTTATATATACAGGGTGTTACTAATAAATTTGGCCATATATTAAAAGGGACATGTTTTGTTTAGGGTTAAACTGAACAGGAAGTGTCATCAAAATGATCAAAGAACATATAATTGCGGAGATATTAATTGTCATCCTAAAACAAAGAAACTATAGCCACACGTCAGGTGTGGTAAGACGTATCAGCCTTCACTAGTCTTCAATCTAAGCGCGTTATCAAACCATTATTATATCAAAAATTTCGGATAACAATTCAATTCCAATTCCTTACTAAATGAATATGATCCCCCTTATGTTGTTTACCGCTGCCAACACCTTATCTCGCAGGTTAGACCACTTCCAGGGGGGTGTTTTTCATCATAAATCTTCCTCAATTTCTCCTCGATCCCATACCCCATAGTTATTAATTTAATGGTCCATTAGGTTTATTTTACAAGCCTTATTATACAAGCTAATATAGTTCATAAACCTATATAATATAGAAAATAATGTTTAAAACTGTAACACACAAACCTAAAGGTCTATAACCCATAGCCATCCAGGTCTTCGACCCGATCCAAAAGCGCGGCGATGACCCTACATATCTCCAATAAAACCAGCGAAATTTATACCTAGAAGGGACATACCATAATACTTGTAAGTCGCTTTCATAAGTCACCAAAGGTTAGGCGCGAGAAAGCTGCTCAAAGTCATTTCGCTTTTAACCTAACCATCAAAACTGAAACTCGTCGCGTCAAAGCAAACTTTCAGATACCTTTGGATACATTGTCACTTATAATACTACCAAAGGCGGGGTAGAAATTTCATCAAATTGGTCTAAAAACGGCCATGCTTTTAGCGTTTTATAGGTTTTAAGTTAAACTCTCTAAAAAAACAAGCATTTTTATGACTTTTAATTTTTTCTTCCTTACACTCATGGGCAGCATGGAGAAAAATATTACAGCGTGCCCTACAGGCTACAGGTACCTTACCTGTTCTATTCCATGCAGGTAAAATAGATTCTAGCACCAAGTTTTTTGACCCAAAGTGTCACTGAACTCAAGTCAAATCCTTAAGAGCAAAGAATGACCCGGGACAATATGACTTTACTGTCCAAAGGGTTTTCTTTCTTTTTTAAGACCAATTTTAGTACCGTTTTCTCCTTTCTTTGGTATTGATGGAAGACACAGTATAAACGTTTTTACTATTTCAAGCCTTTTTTATCAGGTATAACAACGAAAAGGGAAAAGGTTTTTAGTGGATTTACTGCGACATAAAATGCATCGTTTAAAAAAGAAATGCATGCCGATATCTTTCAGTTGTATCGATTTCAACTTTTAAGAAAAGCTAAAAATAGCATAGAATTTTGAGGGTAGCAAAAAGAAAACCATTTTATTTTTACTGTATTTATATATTTCAAACTTAAATTCCATTGATAAAGGGATGCTAAAAGGTCTCGGTTATGGTCGAGGAGCTAATCACACCCACAATAAGCCCTGTGCAACCATTACAGTTTTCCAATATGGCGCAGATGCGCAAAGGATACCGGAAGTAGCGTGGTATAAAACAACCCAAATCACGATGTGACATGCACTATCATGTTTTCCATCACGGTCATCTTTTTAGATTCAAATTCCTGGACTTTCGCAGGTTTCCCCGACCTATGGCAACCCTGACTATAACACAATTTACATTTACAATTAATGAACATTTTCAGATGCCTTATATGGGTTCTTGGTAATTAATCCCTCTATAGCAGCGATATACAGGTAGTTTAATTATGAAACTGGAAGACACTGATAATTTAATTAAGAGGGTCATTCGTAAAACACTCCAAACATAACTTGAAACCCCTTAGGACAAAATGTCATAGGAGTGACTGGCCCATCGGGGTGGAGTAGTAAAAAATTAAAATTGATTTGAGGTACACATTTCAGTCTCTCTTGTTATTATTTTTCTTTTATAGATTGTAGGCAATATTTGGTTTTGAGATACACATTTTAGTCTCCCTTTTTGTTATTATTTTTTTTTTATAGATTGTAGGCAATATTTGGTAGCAAATAATAAAAAAAGTATACCTTTCCATATAGTATATACAAGAGTTATTAAAAATATTGTTTGGTTTTTTTGTGCACTGCACATAAGTTACAGGTCTATCACTTCCTCCTCGACCGTCCGTCCGTTCCCCAAAGTTCTCGATGTTATTTGATACCTAAATCCGCAAACGAGCTAGGCTGTAGCGAAAAGCGGGAAAAGTTATTTCCTGTTGTTACCCCGCCAGCTATAGTCACTTCCCTCCGGATCAAGAAACAATTTTCCATCATATTGGTATAGAGAAAGATGAAAGTAGAAAAAAATTCATCCTCAGATAGCTATATAGGGTTTCATATCCCTCTCCATCCCGCTTTTCCTGATAATTCAATTTTCTCCTATATGCTATAAGAGGTATTCATTACAGTGTACAATTTCCCATTATATTTCGATACAAAAAACTTAATTCGCAAAGCAAAGAAGAAAAAAAGACTCGCCTATAAATGGTCTATTCTATATGCGAAAGAAGTACAGTCGAAAAAAATCAAGATCTTCCTTGGAAAATCATATAGGATATTACAAAATAATTAATTGGATTTATACAATTATCAGCTAGCTGTCTTACATCCTCCTATGATATCTCATTTATTTTCATTCTCATTTTGCAACCTCAGTACTGAGTAATTTAGCAAAATGTCTATAAACATCCTCTCCATAGGATTAAAAGGGGCTTATTTACACGACACCTTTGATTTCTTATTCCCAATCTCGCTCATAAAAATTGTACAGCGTCATTACATTGTAATTAAGCAAAATGTTAATAAACGTCCTTAGCATAGGATTAACATGACACCTTTGAACTCTGGTTCTATAAGAAAGAGATACAGGGAAGTCCTTTATAAGTTATAGCCCTATTTCTCCCATTTCCAGTGATACTAAACACTTGGGTTTTGAATTAAAATTCGGAGCTCGATTTTCACTATTCTTTTACCAATACCATGACTTCAATTGACGCTCTGCTCTTACTTTGAAGCGTCAGAACTCTGGTTTCATAAGAGATACAGGTAAATCCATTGAGCTGATGAAAACCCCGTGCAGTTCTAATTGCCTTTACAACGATAGTAATTAACTAGAGTTAGAGTATAATAAATAAATAAATAAATAAGCTACTAGAGGAAAAGAATAGCAGTTAATTGGAACCAATTACACACCCAAGTACTTCTACAGCGACATATAGTCTTAATTCTATAGTTTCATAAACCCCGGGGATGACGTACTACTCATATAAAAGAAACTTCATTAAAACCGTAGACATTTTTATGACGACGAGGTCCAAGCTATAGCAGCTGCAAAGGGCCACGAAAATTAAGGCCCCAACCATAATATAATCATCCCCTCAAATCTTCACTCATTTTCATTAACAAACTAAGCTAACCAAGACTTTGCAAACCCGCTCTCTCTCTCCCCTTTGTTTTCATCCCCCCTTAACATAAAGTTATAATCAAACCCATTTCACTCGTAACGGGATGAACTAGAACAAACATTACTGTATCCTTAAAGCCGGTGTTCACCATCACTAGTCAGTCACCCATGGACCGAGGTTAAAACTGATGACAGTATGGGATGAACCCTGAACCAATCAGAGGACGGCTGAGTTTAGAACCGCCTCTATCATCCAGAGCTTGGGAGAGAACCTAGAGGAGAAGTCCTTTGAAGAGACCGAAGGCTCTGGAAGCTCTGGATTGGTCGGAGTTGAACCAGAGTATCCCCTACGTACGATGGACGAAGGGACTGCGGGGGTATACGACAATAATTGGGGAAACTAGACCAGAGAGAGAGAGCGGGAAAAAAGGCGCTACTTTGAAAGAAGCACGTGGATTCCGTTTCTTACAACCGACCAGAGAACATCTCAATCTTCGCTGCCGCGTTGTTGGTACAAGATAATTGAATCTTTTTACCCAAAAACTAACCAACGGTCAAAGTCGAGTGAGTACTCGCTTAGTTCATTGCGGAATGCAAGCGACGACGACGATGCTATCGTTTCCCTACTGTTCCCAATTTAATAACGGAGGACGTTCCTCTTCGGTAACCGGGTCACCTGTCGGTTCGCCGAGTCCACCGTTGACTTTATACGGTCATCCTTACGCGGATCACGGCGGCCGATACGGTTCGGCTTCACCGCCAACTTCGACTTCTTCGTTACCGTTGTGTTTAAAAACAAACTATCACAGCCACCAAAGAATGCCGAACGTTACCGCGTCATCTTTCCGTAAAACCACAAATGGTAAATCGTCTTTTACCATAGAAGCGATCTTGGGTTTGCAACAACACACTAGCGACGATGATGAAGATATAGAGGCTAATAATCACCGTGGACGAATTTCGTCCGCGACTAATTCGAGTCTACACTATCACCATCACCATCATGGGCACGCGGAGGATCAGTTATATTATAAAGGGGAGACTGGAGTCATGACAAGTACCGCGGCTTTGCATTCTCAGCACCCGACGTCATCACATCTGGGCTTGCTATCCGCAGCTTCGACCGCTTCCGGTACCGGTAGGGCAACCGGCAATTACTTCAACGGACATAATGGCGGAGGGGTTCTACATCACGGAGGACAATTGCAGTCTCACTCCTCTCGATTTCAACATAATCACCATCATCTTAGTCATCATCAAACTTCATCATCGACGTCCCTACACCATCATCACCATCACGTGCCTGTTGTTGATCCCTACATCTGCACAACCCAACAGTTGTCGCCTCCCTGTTTGTCACCCGACTCCACGCGAAAAGGTTAGTACTTGATTGCCTAACTTGGTTTAATTTAATTGAAATGACCCTAAAGAATGTTTATGTTGATTGAATATAAATTAAGAATTATACTAGGGGTCACGTATGCGTCACAATGTTCATGATTTTGTGACTATCCTTTGCAAAAGTAGGGAAACATTCATGCCTATATGAGAAAAATTCTAAAAATGCTGCATTTACACACTTAGTTTTCCGACAAGGAGGATTGTTACCATATACACCAGGAGGCCAGGCTATTTGGCGAACAAAATGCGGTACAAAGTAGTCTGGACTCCTGTGATAAATGGTATCAGTCCTCCTAGTCTTACAATTATGTATATGAGAGGTCACTCGAGGTTCTGTGGAGAAACTGGAGAAGTTACCCAGTTATTTTTTAAACTTATCGAAATTATCTTAACCAATTTTCTGGGATTATCTATGAATTAACAACATTTTCCTTTACTTAAAAAAATCCCTCATTAGAACAAAACATTCTCCTATAATTTCGTACTCGAATTTTCACGGTAACAATTTCAAAACCATCCCATTCTCATAATAAAAACCAAATTATCAATGGTCCAAATAATAAAAAAAAAATATTCTATAAATAGATCCCATAAATAAATCCAGTACAGATCACTCGAACCTAATACGTATTAATCCGTTACACTCATCCGTACATCCCAAACTATCATACCGTCCTTACAGAAAAAAGGGAGGGGGAGTGATACCATTAATTTGACCCCCGTATAACCTTTAACAGTACCCACTTGACACAACATAAAAGCCCGCGGGGTATGCCGTTGTTGAAAAGCTTGAATAGAATTGAACGAACAAAGAAAGCTAGCTGTCGACGGCTGTTTATCACAGACACCCCGAGCTGTACAGTTACCCAACAGACAATACAAGGGGAAGAAATATTTTGAATAAAAGCGAGAGCGTGTAATATTCTTTTTAATAATAACAAGAATGACTGCGCGGGAAGAAGATGCGAGGCACGAGCGAGAATCAGTTATAGCTTTTTATCTCTCGCGTTGAATGAAAATTGGGATGAATATCTGCTCTCCATCCTCCTGAACGCGGCAAACCCATCATCCTAGGCTAAGGGAGGACGTAGATTTGTGTCGGTGTTTGAATGTTTCTCTAGCGAGTTCAATTGGCCTTACTCATCATCCTATTATTCCGGCAGGATGGTGCGCATAGCTGCCGCCGAATCCTAGGAATTTTCATAGCAACCTTCGTTCTTGTGTGGGGATGGGGAATGAGAGATGCACCCGTTTTATTGTGTAATCCGTTTTATACAAGTTAGGGAGAGGGCTTACGCAGGGACTTCAGGAGATATTATATACACCAAAAACATAGCTAATTGATTAGGAAAACGGAGGGTTGGTCGCGTGTTATACTGAAGAGATGAGATGGGAGGGCTGGTGTTCTTGTTATACTGAAGAGATGAGATGATATGAGAGGGCTGGTACTTTATGTAATTTATTGGAGGTGATTTTAAAGGTTGGATAAAGGGTCTGTTTTACTATAGAAAATTCATTGTAACTGTACGTTTCTTTAGCTTGAATTAAGAGAATGAAGGTGTATGCATAGTTTTCAGACTAGGAGGATTCATACCATGTACACAAGGAGGCCAGGCTTCAGGTGTTACCCAAGGGGTTCAGACTCCTTGGTGGAGTCAAAAGCCTGGTCTCCTGGTGTAAATGGTATTAATCCTCCTAGTCTGAAAACAGTGTATTGCTATGCATTTTGACTTCAACCCTGAAGCCAGGGTGTTTCAAGAAGGGCATAGTAGACTGGTAGAACTTGTACACAATGGCACTTAGGGCAAAGTGTCATAGAAACTGTACTTAGGTTCCACTTCTGATAAGCGTTATTCTTTTAAATACTTAAATCTCATAATTTCTCTTCTAATCTAATTACAGATAAACCTTCGCCACTACGCCGTTCCTACCAATCCCAACACTCTCCTAACAACAGCGGGGCCGATTCCGACCAATCATCTTCCACAACGGGAAGCAGTGGTGGTCATTTACAAAACCGTTTGACCCCTAAAATCACATCAGGCAACAACAACAACACCAATGGGTCAACCGGTCAACATTCTCCTAGCATTAGCAGCGCCAAATCTAAACGAGTCCGAACAATTTTCACACCTGAACAATTAGAAAGGCTAGAGCGTGAATTTGAAAGACAACAGTACATGGTTGGACCCGAAAGACTGTACTTAGCGTCAGCTCTTCAACTGTCCGAAGCTCAAGTCAAAGTATGGTTTCAAAACAGAAGGATTAAGTGGAGAAAACAACATCTCGAGATGCAACAAGCTAGGCTGGCAAAGTTTAGAGGAGGTTCTGACAGCGAGGAGTCGCAAATGACAACCGAAGACGTCTTGCAAGACGTTTAATAATTGTAACTCACTGATTTCGTCAAAGGAGAACGAACCATACAATTTAAGGTTTTTTATGACCATTCTTCTTTACAAAAAAAAAAACAATTTGCTTTATTTAAATTATAAGTGGATTTTAAAGACATCCCCGTCCGAATCTAATTAATGTATAATTTTAATTTTTATTATTTTGAATTTTTTAAAGGTTCTAGTCACGAGGTATGCGTTAAAACTTGATTGTAAATAATTTATTAATTAACTAATTAAAATAGGCCAATTTTATCATGGAATAAAAAGCAAAAACACACGCGTTTTCGTTCGTAATAAATAAATAAATAAATTAAATATTAAAAATTGTCAAAAAAGAAAAAAGAAATGTAAATATTTTTGTGGAAATTCTCCTTTCGAAAAATGCCATGGCAGCAAAATTAAAAATTTGAATTTTTGTATAAAATTAAATATTCTTTCATTTCTTAATTAAGCTTATATAACGAGGAAAAGGGTAACCCGCGGCGAACGTAAACCTCAAAAATATTTTAAAACATAACTTCCCATTCAGAGAGAGACGAGAATTTTGGGTTCTCTAATTGGAACATCAAAGAGAAGTCGAGGATGATTATTAAAAGCCATTTTAAAATTACATTCCTAAATTCGTGTGGGAAGAGTTATTTGCAACCATGGAAGGGATATAAGATACCAGAGTTAAAAATGCTTTCCTAGCGCAGCTTCAAGGTTCATTTCAAGAATGCATGCAAGGGATCCCAGGTTTTATTTGCACGCGCAAATATATTATACAGTTTGGTCCGAAAGATGAACACTCGAGGGGCTAACAACTCTGGCACTGTTGTTCCTCCCCGGCAAAAGTGCAATAGGCATAGAGATAGATTATTCGAGTGGTAAAATTCGTCATATATAATGATTAGTCTAGCTCTTTCCACAATATCCGCCTAAATACGTTGAATAAATGGCTTTACACGATGATTCCTGACAGAGCAAGTCTCTAAAATGGTACACCAATTATGCCGAGTGACTAGCTCCTCGTAATATCAAAATGGAGTAAAAGTAATCTTTGTAAACTGCTCTTAAACGAGTAGAAAGAGGCACGATTTAAGTAATGTTCGAGATTTGTCATTTAAAGAAGCATGGGAGGACAGCATCATCTCCCTAAACAGGCCATTAGAAACCACAAAACATCTACAAAACCTTAGCGTTTAAGCCTATTTTGGGCCTTGGTCATCTATCTAAATATCCCGAGAGAATCCGTACGGATCAGTGATCAATCTTAAACCAAATCTCCTGAAATCGAAGTTTCTGACAAAAATAATAACGAATCACCATTTCGATTCGATAAATAGTCTCAAGGGTTCGATTCAAACACTAAAAGTTAAAAAGATAAAAAAAGAGAAAATCTTCGTGCAGTTTACTCATTCAATTTACCCCCAAAATGGACGATAATGATCCAATTTATTCTGTCAAAACTAAACGATTGGACGTCATCAGAAAAAGAAAGTATAACGTTTTTTTCATCCAGCACAGGAAGCTGAGCTGAATAGGACCTATTTTGTCATATCTCTTGGACATATTCCTTTTGTAATAACACAACAAAAGAAGCCCATTATGACCTAGAACTTTATTTAATAAAGTTTAAAAAAAAATAGCGACCTAAAGAAATACGTTCAAAACCGTATGTACTGTAGGCAATCATGAAAAGCGCTAAATCAAGAGAAATATGTCCGGTAATAACTTCAAACTGAAGTAGATTAACACGAAGTATAATAATCTCCTCATGATTATTCGACCGACTGATAATTATAGCTATACCCAAACCGCTTAACCTAGAAGGCTGAAATTTTGCAATGACGTTACTCATAAGTAGTAGGCGCCCACTAAGAAAGTTGTTTTCAATCCGCCGCCATCTTAAAAAGTGGCGTCCATAAATGTAAACAAAGTTTCTTTATGGAATAACGTTTTCAACAGATTTCAATAATATTTAGTATACTGGTTTCCTATATCCTATAGACACACTTTTGGGCTTCGATTTGCGGCCATCTTTTAAAATGGCGGCCCGAAAAGTAAAAACCTTTATGAATTAACGTTCGTGAATCTAGCGTTTCAACCGATTTCACTAATATTTAGTAAACTGGTTTCCTATATACTATAGATGGGCCTTAAGACTTTCGGGCTTCGATTTGTACTCCGCCATCTTTTAAAATGGCGGCAGAAAACTAATAAAAATGTCCGGACAACGCCGCGCTCCTTTGCAACTATAACTAACGCTGCATCTCCAAAACCACTTGATGTACGAAAGTACGAAGGCTGAAACATAAACTTCTAATCTTAATCTACTTCCGAATTGAGCTTAATAATAAATAAAAGGGGCGGATATTTAGTAACAACATTAAATAAAATTGCTTACATACAGACGTTAATAAATAAAGCAACCGTGGTTATTATAACCTCCCCTCCATATATGCCTCCATGCAAAGAAAAGAAAGAAAATAATTTTCTGAAATATAAAAATTCCCGGAAAAGAAGTAGGCCCATGGTGACCAATAAAAAAAGGGGATCGTCGACCATACTCAGCTGGAAAAACCAATATTATCATGGATAATGGATCCATAAAAGAGATAACTCAGCACTCATGGGCGTAAAAACAATATATTGAAGAGGAAACCAAAAGAAAGGGACAATCTTGAAAAGGAGAACGTCATGGAAAAGCCAAAAAGACCAAGACAAGAAATTCTCAGACCGCTCCTTACAGCTGAAAGACAAGAATCCCGAGCTATGATGACAAAGTAATATTCAACGTCGATATGAAGCTGTGTAATTTTTCCGTGAATATAGAGGGTCTTCCAAAAGCGTAAGTATAGGACAAAAGTACAGAGGGATGGTTCTGTGGGAAATCATGAGTTTTGAGTCGAAAATGTATAACTTCTACGACATTTTTTGCCCCAAAGGACACCGTTAACAAGTTAAGATTGTCCAGAGTATTTTACAGATGACCCCTTGATTAACATTAGCATTGTCTTTCTCAGTTTCTTAACAAAATTAAGGGGTACCCATTTTACAACATTCTCTACATAAATAACTGCAGATTCATCTACTCAAAAATTAAGATTGAAGAGGGAGAATAGCTTTATTCATTTTGGGACGTTTCAAATAGGGCTAGGCTATTATAATTTAATTTTGGTATTAAATCTCCATCTTCATTATTCATGTTGAAAATAAATAAATCACACACACCCTTCATTCTATCGCTATGGAATATATTGTTTATATAAGTATAACAAATATATATATATATATATACATCTCTCACAACAGGAGGATGTAGAAATAGCCATACGCCATATTAGGACCGCTTAGTCCTATTTTGAAGGGCCCTTCCTGCTTCCTTAATTCCCAAGGCGAATAAAGCCAAAAGCGTGGAAGAGAGATACCAAGTCCAAGAACTCAAATGGAAATTTGGACCAAAGCAATATTCACTGTATTCCATTCAACCCATCTGAACATACCCCTAGCAGATAGCAGGCAACACAGACAAAATTCGAGGCAGCAAAATGTTATTGTACGTTATATACTAAAAAGGGAAAAGCCGACATGTCAGGGGGATGAAGAGCGCGCGCCTATTGTGGGAGGAGTTGGGATCAGGGATCGGGAGAAGCTGGAAGATGCGAAAGAGAGAGAGAGAGGAAAGAGAAGAGGAGGCATAGGAAGACCCGCCCGAACGCCGCGGCCCCGTAATTGCATTCCTGTCATACCAACGTCGTGCGGCCAAACGGACAGTTTAGACAGAGAAGAGAAGCGAGAGCTAAACTAAAGATGCTGCATGCGATGAAGGGATTCGTTCCCCCCGAGGGGGGGGGAACGTATTACGATCCGATTCCTTCCTGCCTCCCTCCCTCCCTCTTACATTACGTCGCTTCAACCTTCCTATATTCCCTCCCTATATAAGATGTCTTTAAAGCTTTTATATAAGCTATACTGCAGCCATTGCATATATAGAATCGGTACTTCTCTCTTCTTTTTTTCTCTCGTCGTCATCTCCATCTTCCAGCCTCTTACAATCCCTCGCTCTTTCTCTACCCAGAGAGAGTGGGGAGTTTGTTCGCGGAGAAATTAGTAATAGAGGGAAAGTAGATTGAGACAATTATTGTTTTTTTATTTTTTGCCGTTATGTTCAAGCAGTTTTTAAGTAAATGGGAATTAACAATAGTGAATTGTTTAAGCTGCAGATTTGAAAAAATTAATAATTAGTGGGTTTTAAGGATGAATTACGTGATTGAGATGCAAAATTCCGTTTTATAGTGTTCATAATAAAATCGGGATTAGAAAAATAATTTTAAAAGTATGTTTCTGCTGCTTGATAAAGGTGCAATAATGTTCTTAAGATTGAAGACTTTTGAAGGCTTATCTGTGACTATTTCCTGGTTTTAGGGGACAATTAATTGTCCTAAACCACGTGTTCTTTGACACTTTTTCCAGTCAATTTGACCCAAAATAACAAACTCTTTAATTTCTATCAGACTTATCAAAAACACCCTGTATTTGGATGAAACCTCCCAAAAACATATAACAAAACAGTATTACAACTAAAAATCACAGACTTAACATTTCCTCTAAAAATCTTTAAACAATCTAATATAAACAATAGTTTCTACATTTTTTTTTGGGTCCCCTAAATTAATTTCTCCAAGGGGGATAGATTACCAGCGTAGGCTTTGGTCTTTATTCCAAACTTCCATCGTACACAAAAGTGGACTATTTTTTTTTCTTTACACGATGTAACCCCGAAAGGCCCTAAACGTAAATGCGACTTTTCTGCAAGCCTCCATTATTCCTTGATGGTTATAAATGGGGCTAGGATAAGAAGCCACGACCCGATAGCAAAAAAAAAAAAAAAAAAAAAAAAAAAAAAAAAAAAAAGCTGGATGAGCTGCTAAATTACGGTACAAACAGAGGATGATTTTCTTATTTGGGGTGCCTAGCGAAAGAATGAAGGTTTTTTTTTTATTTTTCAAAAACGTTTAGGGCAGGGTTAGCAGCACCAAAAGGGAGAAGATGGAATCAGGGAGTTGTAAAAAAGGAGTCCTATTCAACACCGAGTGAGATAAAGGAGGTTAAAATGGTTCTTTCTTGTCACGTGGGCTACAGTATCTATATTGAGGTACTATTTTGCGCCCTCATTCCAACACAAAAGGTACTATTTCTTAAAAAAAAAACCTCGCAATAATTGCGCAACTACAGCCAACATCGTTTTGTTTACTTATCAATATTGTCAAGAGAGGGCAGTTCGTAGTGCGAATTTGCGGGAACTCTGATCAGCGTGGCAAATAAGGCACAGGACCAGTTTAAAAATTGCCTGGACCAGTTTAAAAATTAAATCGGGACCACTAAGAAAATTAAAGGGTAAACAGAGTCCAAACATTAACTATTTTAATTACACACTTCTTTAGTTTAGCAAACGACGCGCCCTGGTCAATGGTCATGGACCAGTTTATTTATTCCAGCCAGGGGGGTTGCTGGCCCAATGTCCAGTTTTAAAAAAATCCTCATTTTCCACCCTGACTCTGATGACGCATGCCACGTGATAAACGATAACCAAGGTTTCATTTTCTCCCGTTGTGGGAGTTAAGTTCAAAAAGAGCGTAGAATTCATCTCCTTTTCAACTCATCCCTGATGGAATGAGATTATTTGACTTTTTTTTCTCTTGGTTCCTTGTTCGGGCCTTGGCCATTTAAAAAAAAAGAAGAAGAAAGGGTTTTCTATGAAGAAACGACTCATTACATGGGACAAAAGCACCCTTCATCTCAATTATCTTGATGTTTTAACAGCATCATGGGGGTAATAAAAATTTACTCGAGCTTTGGGTGAGACATATATATATATAAGCCCTTATTTTAATTTAATAAAAGTTATTTTGCAAGTGCCATCACGATTATATTAACAACTGAAATTCTTTAACGACATTTACATGACCTCGTTGGTTCCCCCTTGAAATACTTATTTGAAATATTTTAGCAATTAACAGCAGCTTTTTTTTACGGGGTTGTGTATATCAACGGACGGTCAAGAAAGAAGGTTGAGAAATTAAGCCATTAATTACGTCTCTCGACTTGCGCAGTTTTTTGATTGGATCCTATAATTTATGTTCAATATTTAATTGGATAAATTTTATTTTTATAATTACTGAAAATGGCTGATTTAAGTAAATGTTTTTAATTAATTTAGAGGGAATTGATTAGCAGTAGAATTAGTTAATTGGATTAAATTTTAAATGCAGAGTGTACGAAAACAGTGGTTTCTATTCTAAAGGGGGATTTTGAGTGGCAAATGTTCTATGACATTTTGTTCTAAGAAACAGAACATTTTCCACTCAAAATTGATTACCCATAGAACAATTAATTAACTGTACTTCGGTCCTACCACGTACCCTTTTAGAACACCCTGTACATGCAAAATAATAATACTGAACTTAAGTCAAGTGATTAGCCTCTAACTCTAATTGCTTTAATTAATTAATGAAAATACCCAAAGTGATTTTAACTCATGACAAATTAACGTCTAAAACTAATTCTACAGTTCCAATTCTGACCTATTTTATCTAGAATAACACTGATATATAAATTCCAAACACATCTTTCGTGTTTTATTGCATGAGACCTCTCTAATAAAATTTCAAATATTAACACGGCGTATCCCAGTCAATAAGAAGTATCGAAAAATAGACGCATTGATAACCTTATATTGGACATTTTTACAATTCAGGGTTGACCCTTGTAAAAATTCAGAAATATATATGGTATACAATTGCATAGGGGGCAATAATATATACGATCCTTGGTGTTTCTCATAGAAAACATTCAACATAGTTGGCTCGAATCAGTTAGAGGTCTTCATCTCTTAACACTTATATTGCTCAATTTACGACACACATTATACCCTATACACTTTACCTCAAAAGATTTTACAATTTTCCCACACTCCCCGAGAAAGAAGCCCGCGATGTTGCTTACCGATTATAACCAAAAATTCGAAACAAACTTAGAAAACCGCAGTTTTAAACGTTGTACATTTCTGCCTGCCCGGAACCCATATAGGGGAAAATCAAGGGGGTTAAAGAAAGAATGAAATCTCCACCTTGCGCTTCGAGTGACACAAAGGTTTTTAACTCCCACCCAACTTTGACCCCTGACCTATAGTGAAATTGATAATAGCCCTACGCATCTCTCTTCTCTCTTTTACAACCGGGTACCTCCTTTTTGCTTTTGCTAAAATATACGATCCTGTTGTAAAACGATTATCAAATCTCTCTTAGCGACAAAGATTCGAGTAGACGTTCATCATTCGATGTAAACAGACCCTTTCGGACAATCGGGGGTTAAATATAGAGTATGGTGTTTGACCACCTTGTTGTCATAAAACGAAACATTGATTGGTATATGGGCAAGAACAAAGACGTTAGATATGACCATATGTTCATAAGATATGTTCCATGAGTTTGTCACCAGTTACTTAGAGCTTGTCATCAGTTACTTAGAGCTTGTCACGAAGTGACGTAGGTGAAACATCATAGATTCTCGCAAAGCGACGCCTTGTGAGGCGCTGTCCAATGCTTAGTACAGACTAAATAGGAAGATGGACTGTAGTGAATTCTCGTGTCGTTCTCGAACTACCTCTCAGTAAGCCTCTAGCATTACGAAGTGTCATACTTATGGAACATAAACCAAGAGAAACCGAATTAACTAGTCTCTACTTCACTTTATAGGCTTCTAATTCCGCGTGTGTGCTCTCGGAGAGACAGTTATCGTCTGAAGGGTGGTCAAAAATTGGAAAAGCATTTGTTACAGATACAAGGAGAAGAAGAGGGAGCCAAATTTTGGTGGCGAAAGCCCCGAAAGCAAAGCCAGTAAGGTACCCATTGGTCCATGGTCTTTCCATGGGAGGTCTAGTAGCCCACCCGTGGTAAAAAAGATATCTTCCACGCATTGCGAATAAAATTGGCATGACCGCCAATTTGGACCCTTTTAAAAGACGACACAAACTTCTTTTTTGGATATATGCCGCCTTTTTTCTTTGCTAGAAGAAACCCTGTGGTATCCCTATAAATATTCCAGAGGGAATTTCAACCCTTAAAATGAATAGTGATCAAATAATAATGGAGGCAGTTTGACGTTCAATTAGTCGTAAGTGAAGACACCCCAACGCTGGTGAGCTTCAAAAGTATTTCATTTCGAATTAAACCTTGATACAATTCCCCCAGTTTTCCCAAAGAGCTTTCAAATCCGGAAGTTATCAATGACCAGGTATCAAAACGTTTAAGTAGTTGAATGGGATGAGGGGCATTGAAGGATAAGAGCTAGGACTTCAATGGTAGATGGTACTGATCCCCATGGGAAAATGTTTTAGGATTCTTGCTGACAAAGAAGATATACCCTGGTGTATTTGTCATAATAGGTACCACGTTTATGACAGTTGAGTTCCATAAAAGGGATGGTTCAACGCTTATTAGGCCATTAGCGACTTCGTTTTACTACGATTAGAGTACCTTTTCATTCTTTAAAAAGGTTCTTAAAGTGATGGGCCATTTTTTGCCCATTCATAAAAGGGGTTGTAAAAAGTTGGATTTCTTTAAAAACGACATCATCGTTTTTTCTCTCTTCCTTTTCGTGTCTTTCATACTTTAATGATTTATGATGTTCATTTTCTAGTTTTCTACCCTTTTTTTATTTTCTAATATTTATAGGTAGGCCTAGTAACCCCGCCCAAAACACAATGCTACTAATACTAAAGCATCTTTAGTACCATAGCTTTTAAAAATATGAAGCATTTTTCTTCAATATTTTCTGAAAAATATTCTATGGACTCTTAAATGAATCATGATGTGATGGTTTTTTGCCATTATAAGTTATGGTTATAGATATTGCCACCCGCAAACCAGTATATATCATAAAGTCATATGCTTTAAAAATATTGTCAAATATAAGACCATTAACAATTGGTCTTAGCAAGAGTTGGTCTTAGGTCAAACCGAAATACTTTTTAGTACGCCAAGGCTTAGCCTTCTATTATCATTCCCAAAAAAACTTTCATGTAGCAATATATCCCATTACCATTTTCAAATATTCATTCATACAACAAACAAATAAATAATCATTCATCGTTTCATTCAAACCTATTAAACGTTTTGGGCTCACCCAGCGGGTCACTTGTTGATAATTGAAGAAACAATAGTTGAATCCATGAAAAATGGGCCTTGCGATCCTCCATAATCATGGTGTGAATGGCGAAATGATGGGTAATGGCGTCCTACCACTGACCTTTTTAACCATGCAGTTCAATTGTTCAACTTTCAGGGAGAGTTTTTATTATAAAGTTCAGCTATTTTCAAGAGTGAAAATATTTCCGTATTATTAAAGCCGGTGTTGCAATTATTATATTTTCACATAATTATGCTAATTAAGTCCAATACTTTCAAGTATGTTCTTGAATAAAAATGGTTTTCAAGAGCTATCACTTTGCCGATTCGAGCAAGCGCCAAGCGGCCAAACGCAACTTCCAACTGACTGAGTACAAGGAGCACTAATTAAATTATTAAGCTCAACCTGGCTCAACGTACTCCGGCAGTTATGAATCATAACTTGTGATTTACAAAGTTGCGCTACAGTCCTATTGAGTTTTTTGACGTAATTTTACTAATAAAGTGTATTTCTAATGTGAATTTCATTCAAAATTAATGAAAATGATTATAAAACACATTTGAGAAACACAGACACGTGCATTTGACAGTTCATCCGGTTCATCATAAATCACTCAACTGGATGGCTCGTTCGGTACTGCCACCCAGGCTGGGAAATAAGGATATTTTTTAAACTAGTCCTTGGGACCAGTGACCCCTCTAGTCCCCGAAATAATTAACTGGTCTCCGGACTGGTCCCAGCCTTTGTTCTCCAATAGATTTGCAATTAATAAACTGGTCCCGAGGACCAGTAACCCCCACTTTTTGAATTAAAAAACTAGTCCAAGCAATTAATAAACTGGTTTTGGACCAGAGGAAGTGTGCTATTTCCCAGCCTGCTGCCACCTGTTACCGGCTATTGGAAGTTGGAACACGTTTTGACTGGGAAAAGGAAAATACGCGGGATTTATAAAATTAATCTTTTAACGAGGTTATGATCAGGATCTTCGCATCGAAAAGTAATTAATTTTTTATTAGGCCTACGTGAATAATATAATTTTATGTTAACCTTCTCTTAATAGTTTTCTTAGAAACCACGCAACTTCTGTATGTACAGGAATCTCAATTTTCAAAGCTTCGTAAAAGTAGAGGTGCCAGTCAAGTTTTATTGGCCGAAATTAAGAAAATGAGTTCAGCAGTAGCTAAACCAGATGCAAATCTCAAAGACGAAATACCTGATTTAACTACAAAAAGACCCATCGAAGTTGAATCACCCATAGAACCCAAGAAACAGAAACTCGACAACGATGAAGTAGCTACTGAAAATACTGTTAACGAAAATGTCAAAAAAGACCGCGTAAAACTGAGGAAAACCGCTTTACTCTTGGGATACTCTGGAAAAGGCTACTATGGAATGCAAAAGTAAGATTTCATATGAAATATTAATTACATATGAAAATCATATGAACTTGTTTTTGTTTGTTTATGAAAATCAGAAACCCTGGGGTTATAACCATCGAAGATGAGTTACTGGATGCTTTAGTAGCTGCGAAATTAATCCAACCAGAACACCGAACAACTCCTCAGGAGGTGGGCTTCCAAAGAGCGGCGAGAACAGACAAAGGAGTGTCGGCAGTTAGACAAGTTGTTTCTCTAAAAGTCCCTCAAAAGGATGATTACACGCAAGATGTAAAAATAATGAATGAAAATCTTCCACCGCAGATTAGAGTTTTCGGTATTTTTTAATATATTAATATTCCAGGTTAAATCTCATTAAATAGAAATTAATCATTAACATAGGGATTAAACGAACAACTAAGGGTTTTAACTCCAAAAATCAGTGTGATTACCGCACCTATTCTTACATGTGTCCATCATTTGCATTCGCTCCCGAGAGTGTTTCCAATCCGGATGAAACATATAGGATATCAGGTCCGAAAGAAATTAATTAATCCAATAAAAATATAAAGAAAAAAATACAAATTTCCCATTAAATAGATGAACAACTTAAAGCTGTCAACGATTTCCTAGCTAAATACAAAGGGACACATAATTACCATAATTTCACAGCTGGAAGGTGCGTGTTGTTCGAAAATTCTTTGAAAAACATCCGTTAACCTCTTAAATTTCTTAGGAAATCCACTGACGCCAGTTGTAATCGTTATATGGTTACTTGCGAATGCAACCCGCCTTTCATTCGAGATGGACTTGAATTTGTTCGCTTGACCTTTAAAGGACAGAGCTTCATGTTGCATCAAATTCGAAAAATGACTGGATTATGCATTGCAGTCATGAGAGGAGTTGCACCGATGGAAACCCTGGCCAAAGCCTGGGCTTCTGAAAGAGTTAAACAAACAATATTGTTAATGAAGTAATTAAGAACCGCTCTAATTGGGATTACCTTTCACAGGTTGATATTCCAATTGCTCCTGGTTTAGGTTTAATGTTAGAGTTTGTTCACTATCATTCCTACGATAAACATTACGGAGGTGATGGATTCCATGAGAAGTTAGACTGGATGGAATGCGAAGTTAGTTAGTTCATTTATTGTGCGCGTAGATTTTTCCTCCATAACCTAAACGAGAGATAATTTCATTTTAATTAGGATGAAATTAATAAATTTTCATCCGAATTCATCATTCCTTCCATTGTCAAAGAAGAGAAAGAAACAAAATCGTATCCTTTTTTTTTTTTTAATTTCTTTTCAGGATCGATATTGGTTTAATTTAATCCTTAATTAGTTGATTAGAATGTTAACCTGGATGGAAATGTTACCGTTACATTCGTACGACGTTAATAGGGAAGAAGGAGAAAATTCTAAATTAGAAAACGTCATTAAAAAAGACGAGGAATCTGTAAAAACTGCGCTTGAGGAGGATGCGAAATCAGTTAACGATGCTATGAAAGAAGATGAAGATACTGTAAAAATCGCGACGGTTCAGGATGAAACCAAATCAGTAAACGAAGATGCTGCGATACAATGATGGAAATTTTTTATAGTCATGTAAAATGCAATTTGGTACCAATAAAGTGTGTTTGTTGGTAGTTTTGAATGTTGTGTCTTATTTCAAACATAAAAATCAGTAAGCAAGTGTAAGGAGAGTCAAAGTGGAAAGATAACTATAACGGTACAGCCCAGTATCTCTCTCACGCGCACCTACCTCGGCGCACATACGATAAGCCGGACATCACGTGATCCGTTAAGAATATTGGCTGTGAATAGATTTTTTCCCTCTCTCTCTGAGCGTGTGCGGTACTCTGATACCTGGTTCTCCTTCTCATACGTGTTCACTGCTCAAAATGGAAGTGTGTAGGGTCTATATTTCAAACATAACTTTTCTGCATACTCAAAATCAGTAAGCAAGTGTAAGGAGCGTCAAAGTGGAAAGGTAACTATAACGGCACAGCCCAGTATCTCTCTCACGCGCACCTACCTCGGCGCACATACAATAAGCCAGGCATCACGTGATCCGTCAAGAATATTGGCCGTGAACAGATTTTTTCCCTCTCTGTTGCGCGATTGCGCGTGTGCGGTACTCTTATATCCGATTCTCCTTCACATTATGTGGTCACTGCTCAAAATGGAAGTGTGTAGGGTCTATTAAGAATAAATAATAGCTTGACTCAAAACCCCCAGAATAAAATGTGCTAAATTTATTTTTTTTTCGTATTTTCTTATCACTGCCACCGAGCAATGCGGAAAAAATTTTCTTTCTTTTCACACAAAAATGACATGAATTTTTCTTTTTAAATGAAGTTTTCAAATTTTTTTTTCCATTTTTTTTTTTCAAATTTTTTGTTTTTAAACATGACAACAGGGACATGCTACTTGTAATTATTTGTTTGTTTTCAACCACTAAAATTTTTTTCGTATTTTTTTTTTCATCATCAATATACCAGCTAAAAAAAGCCCCCCCAATTTTTATAGGCCTTTTTTTTCTTTTTAATGTTGTTATATTGTTTAATTGTTAATTTATTTTTAATTTTCCTTTTTAGATGAGGTCATATTTAATGATTTTAGGCAATTACTTTTTTGCCATTATTTCTCTTACTTTGTTTTAAACTTAATTAACAGGTAACTTAATCCGTTTTATTTTTAAGGCCTGAGCATTTTTTTTTTTAAATTGGTTTTCGGGGGAGAGAACGGAGAAATAAATTTTAGGGTTTTCTAAATAATTTTAATTAAAAAAAAAAGAAATTATTTATTTCGTAGGGTTTATTAGGGATAGAGTAAAAAGGGATTTCAAAGCAGAAACGACAAAAAAAAAAAAATTAATCACATTCATACAAAGTGTGTAAAATGAAAATAAACCGATGCAGCGCGATATAAATTTCTTTTTCATTTTTTAAAAAATAAAAAAGAATACGATTGTTATGAAAAAAAAATCATGTTTCGATCAATATTTTCTCCATTCCGTTCCGTTACGTAATAACAACTTCCTCAAATGTTACACGATGAAATTAAACTCGGGAGAAAAATATATATGGTTAACCTTATATTAAAATTATTCAATTTGAATAATTTTATCATTTTTTTTCTCGCCATACAAATTAATTAATAATTAAAAATTGTTCATTTATTTCCTCCCCATTTAAAAAAATTTGAACTTTGACTTAAAAAAAGGGATATTATTTTCACGGTTTGTTTATTTATTTATTTTTTTTTTTTTGGGAAGCTCATTGTTAATCCTAACCTTTCAAAAGTTCTTATACATTTTGTGGCTCTTAAAAATATATTAACGAGTACGACAACCGCGCGTTAACGTTAATATTGATGTTTCAGGTTTCAATTTATGTTTCAATCTCAAAAATGATTAAAAAGTTCCGTTTGTTCAAATCAATGACCATTCATCCAATTTTTTTTCTCAAAAAACTGACAGCAAATAATAATTGGTTTGCTACGTAAACAAACTCAATTCACTGTTACTAACGCAAAAAATGTAATTTAAAATTCAGGATGAATGATTATGGAATGATTCTATCACGAAGATATGTGGATTTTACTTAGTTTTTTTACGCCTATTTGTTAACGGGTTTTCATCAATGTTTAAAAAATAAAGTTATAATCTAAAGTGTTTAGAATTATAAGAAGCAAAGTTCTACTCTATTTACTATTTATTGTTTGGTTGTTTGTTTATAAAAAAACATCCATAATCAAACGAGTGGTGATTAAATTAAATTCAACCTAATTTATACAAAGGAATGAAATTGGGAAGGATATTTATTATACGCTACTTTTAGGCCAATTTTTACTAAAAAGAAACCACAAGTTACGTTTTCTTCTTCGATACTTTAGCTAAACTTTAAACTACGATCATTATCATCCCGTTCTTTCTGTGTGTTAGTAATTGGGCATGTTAGTTGTTTCCATGTTTTTTCGGTCAGCCATCCAATGTTTCTATGAAATTGCATCGCAAAAATTTCCACGTGTATTTTGGAGGGAACTCTTTAAAAAACACCAGCGAAATTTTCTAATCAAAGTAAATAAAATAGACCAACGTAGAACTTTTACTTCTATAAAACGAAGCGGAGAAAAACAGAATAGGAATCCACACTAAACTAAACAAACTGAATAATACCGTGTCATTTCTTTTGACATTTTTTTTTCTCAGTTTTGTTAATCCAAATTTCCTGCCTGACAATTAAATTTTCATCGTTCGAAAGTGTATTACACTTTCGTGTTTTTTACATCGTTTTTGTAATGCTAAGTTATTTTTAGCGAAGAAAAAGTTCATCACCCTTTTGCGTAGTTAATTGAATTGCTAAAGTGGCGTGTAACAATAGTGTTTCTAATAGTTCCGCTACATCAATTCTACTAACGCCGCTACCTTCAGCGATTTTCTCAAATAATTATTTTTCAAATCGCGGTGGTTTTCAGAAAGAACGAAAAAAACGTTTCAACACATTCCCAAATCGTTCATAAAAATAAACACTTAGTGGAAGTTTTGTTTTGTTTTGTTTAATAATGTATGTATGTTTCTTTTGTTTGTTAGTTAGTTTTTTATCCGATAGCAGGAGGGATTATCCATGAGAGGGAGGACGTTTGTTTTTTTCTTTGTATTTATATAAATGTTTTTCAATCTTTACGTTGAGACGCTGTTTAACTTTAAATCATATAAGAAAAGTCTGCATTATTTTCCTTAAATCAGGAAAAAACCAAAATGTAACGTAACATAATGACGTACGCAAACAACAAAACCTTTTTCTAAGTTTTGAAAGTCTTTTAAAATTAATACTTATCGCAAGAAACACACGCGCACATCATTCTCGGTCCGTTATATACTTCCGTTTTGTTAATTATTTGATTTCCCGTTTATATTCCCCGTTTTCAAATGGAAATTAAATGGCTGGCAGCTTAGCCAACTGATATTTGAAAAGGTGACGACGAGGGAATCCGGTCAAACTTACGCGACAATGATGAATGAAAAAAAAAAAAAAAAAAAAAAAAAAATATTTCAGAAATTCGTAAAAATTAAACCCTACTACGCATGAAAAAAAAAAAATATGATGGCACAATTAAAAATAAAATTAATAAACATCTGCCAACATTACGATTGGTTGAAAAAAATCTGACTGCCGAAAACATTCATACACAGTCCCTTTTTACTCAAAAAACAAAAAAAAAAAAAAAATATATATTTGGACGAAGAAAAATTAATAGTTTTCTAACAAAAACATTCTATTGAATTTCGAAGTGAACTAAACTTAACCGCAAAAGTTTCTCATATATTTCGGTATAAATGTATTGGGGTAATTTTTCAATCATTTTTCTTCAATGTGTGTGAACATCATTATCATTCTGGAGTTTTGTTTTTTTTCTTTTTAATGTACAAAAAATTTTTGATTTAAAATTCTTTTGGTGAAATGAACTGATAAAGAACTCAACTTAAAAATATGAATATTAAAAAAAAAAAAAAAAAAGGTAACTGAACGTATGGGGTTTGAAAAACTTAGGTTCAAGGGGGAAGTGGGAGTCTTCAGAGGGTTTTATTTCTCATTGATGAATTTTTTACGTTTAGGAGACGAAGAGGTAGAAGATAGTTCACTTTGACGGCGCGATCAATGCACTTCCGAACTTTCGGGTTTAGGCTGCAAATGATTGGGAGTGTCCTGTAGAGTAGAGTGGGGTTGCGACCCGTGAGGTGGAGGGGGAGGCGGTGGGCCGATGGAGGAAGGAGGCGTGGGTAAGGGCTCTAACGTGGTCGAGTGGGGAACGCCCATTGGATTGTAGTTGTAACCACCGCCTCCAGCCCCGTTGATACTTTCTCCGTAGGCCCCGCCCGCGCCCACCACTCCGCCCAACGCCCCTCCAGCGCCCGACGCGCCTCCTACAAAGTACTCCTTGTTCACGCAATTTCGAAGAGAGTCGGGGATGCGCCCCACGATGGCTCGTCTAATTTCCGTGGCCGCCATTTCCCTGAGCTCCGTGCAACTGGCGTCGCTGTACCAGGCAGCGTGTGGCGTGCAAATAAGGTTCGGAGCGTCTTTTAAAGGACCTAACAGTGTAAGAATTAATCCAATTTAAACAAATAATAAGCTTATTCACAGTGTATAGTTTTCATATAGGGATGGACAAAACGCTTTTAAGAAAGTACCGTCTATATATAAATCACTCAGTTCATTGAGAACAACTTAAAAATAATCGCGATTAAGGAAGTAGACCGCTAGAATTCATCCATCCCTATTTCGTATTACTGTGAACTCACCGTTATTGTTACCAGATAGAGCATTGAAGGGTTCATTTTCGTGAACGTCCAGCGCGGCTGACCTAATTCGGCCATCCTTAAGAGCGGCAGCCAGGGCGTTTTCGTCTACTAATCCTCCTCGCGCCGTATTGACCAAGAAAGCTCCTACAGTAAGAGTGAAAGGTTTTTCTAAGAGTCTTTAACCATCCTTTTAGGGTCAGCCTAGGAAGAAGAAGTATGACCGCAATATAGGTACCTGGTCTCATTTGTTTAATGGTGTACTCGTTTATGAGGTGGTGGTTATGTTCGTTTAGAGTGCAATGCAGCGAGACGCAATCGCTTTGGAAGAGCAGATCCTGGAGAGTGTAAACCCGAGTTAAACCCAGTGACTTTTCAATACCGTCAGGAAGGTAAGGGTCGTAGAAGATAACGTTGAAACCGAAGGCTTTCGCTCGAAGAGCGACGGCCGTTCCTATTCGGCCTTTAAAAAAAATGGAAACAAGTAAAAGACGTTAACACCCAAGAATAATATTTTTGTTCCAAGGCACACAATGAGACAATTACCTAGTCCTACAATTCCAAGCGTATCTCCTCTGATTCTCGCACAACCCTGAGCCGCATCCCGAACTTGTTCAGGGCCTTGAAATTTCTTTCCATCCCTGACCATATTAGCTAACCAATACGTCCGCCGATATAAATTTAAGATGAGGCACAGCGTTGTGTCGGCAACTTCTTCAACACCATAGCCCGGAACATTGCATACTGCAATACCTAAAATTCGATAAAAGAAAAGGCTAGGATGTTAATACTAGACTAAGAGATCTATATCCTCGGAATCTATGTAGAAGGGGCAACTGACCAACTTCTCCAGCGGCTTTAATGTCAATATTGTCTACGCCGGATCCAATACGAACAATTATCCTTAAAGTTTTGAACTTTTCCAGATCTTCTTTCGTCAAAGTTATCGTGTGCCACATAAGAGCACCCACGGCTTCGTTTAAAACTTTTTCGTGAATTTCTTGAGTTGACTGCGCGTCGCAAAACGCTACCGTGGCTACGTCTTTCAGGATGGGCATTTCCACGGAACAGTCCCGCCCATCCAGAAGCGCAACCAAGGGACGCGTGTGCAGAGGGCCATTGGCAATGGGCCCTCCTCTCGCCCCGACTATAAAGTAGGAAAGAAACACCCTCATGGTTATTACCAAGTTGGACGAGAGCGTGGGGCATTTCGAGGCATGGGTTCTTACTAGGATTGTTGTCCATGCGAGGCCTTTTCATTGGCTTCTTTTTGTCCATAGGGGCTGTGGCTACACCCGTGGCTAGGGTTACTGCAGCCGCTGAAGGGTTAAAAAGGAGAGGATGACCAGTGGCGAGGGCGGCTGTGGCTGGCGTCGGTATGGCGCCGGACGTGGTCCACGAAGGAAGGTGAATGGATGAAGGGGATGGCGAGGACGTGGTGATGGAAGATGCGGGGAGAGGCAACGGGGGTGGTGCGGTTGATGAGGGGGACAAACGGACGAGACCAAAACGCCCCTCTATCTTGAAAGGTGAAAGTTAAGGAACCCTCGACGACCAATTTAGTTAAAGGATCGCCTGAACCTCGACAAGGAGGTTAGCTTCTTCTGGTCTAAATTACTCGTTCCAAAATCTGAAAAAACAGCAAAGACCACCCGACGTCATTGACTAGATAGGATATACCAACAAAATCAAATCCACAAAACCAACAAACGTCAATATCATATCGTAATTGCGGTTTCCCCCAAACTATACTTTACACCTCATCACCAACTAAAACGCGTGATAGATCTATAAACAAGTAATTCAACCTTAAAATACCCTTACAAATAGATATTAAACGCATCATTAAACGAATCAAATTAATAGTTTTTTTTAACAATCACAAAGTGTCTCTGAACGGTCTAAACCAAGAAGGAATCGCTAGATAATAAAAAGAGGCCAATCTTAACATAAATTTACTGTTCGAGATTGAATAAAAATACGAGCATTCATTATTTCATTTGATAGATGCTCGAAAAAACCTGTACATAAAAATTTAATCGACGCCAAACTGGAATATAAAAAATAAATAAAGAAAAAAAGGCTAAACTCTCTGGTAGTAGAAGAAGAAGAAAAAAAAAAATTACTTCCTGGTCTAAGAAGTTTGTAGAAAAGTTGGGGAGGTGTAACGCAACGGTCGCGATTCGGGTGAACGAAGCATTGTTGTTTGTTTCAGGGATAAAATAAAAAAGAGTCGTACTCAACTTACAAAGTAATGGTATTAAAAACACAGGGGGGAAGTAAAACTAGCCAATCACACGAGAAGCTGTCTAAAAAAGTCCAAAATCGTTCATGCAAAAGCCCCCCTCTCCTTTTTCTATCCGCAAAAATAAAAAAAAAATTACCTACGAACCCTCCCAACACCCTGTATTTCCGGTTTCAAATCTGTATCAAAGAATTATAATAATATAAAAAATTGAAATATAACTTTCATATTGGTATAATCATAAGTTTATAAGATATTTTCCATAAGTATGACACTACCTATACTTCGTAATGCTAGAGACTTACAGCTCGAGCTACACTCGGTCAGTTTTGCAGGACTTCCATCTTCCTATTTAGTCCTATGCCTTTGACAGCGCCTCAACAGGAGAGTCGCTTTACCTCGAATCTATGACCTACGACAATTCATGACAAGCTCCAGTTTGTGACCTGTGACAAACTTATAGAACATATCTTATGAACTCATGATATAATATGACTAAATCATCATTGATATTACAGGGGTTGGGACACATCCGGTGGTAGAAAAAGGGTAAGAGACTAATCACGGTAATCTAAATATGCCGTGTCCAATACCTCTTATAATAAATTTAAATTTCATTATAATGAAGTGTTTACATCTGCCAAAAAACAATATTTGAACCGAAAACCCACTTATAAACCGCCTTTAATCTTTAGATTAAAAGAAATTTGCATAAAAAATATTAAAATAAAAAAATACAAGCGCTTGAAATTAGGTTGACCACAGTCAGTCAGTCACGGGGTTTACACACAGCGCGCGTTTAAATATTAATTCGAACTTTTTTAATTAGGAGCGAACAAAATTAGCATATCCGATCTCTGAACGGTATAAACTTAAATGTATTCGACACAAGATACTTAAAAAAATTAGATATGGAATGGTGTTTGAAACAAGCGTAAAAATTGTAATATAACAAGAAAAAAAAATTCCCTAAAGGGCAAAATTCCAAACGTTTTAAGAATTTATCTCGCAATGAACAATCAAAATGATTAAATTTCGGTAATATTTCCAACCCTCCCCGTGTTTTCGGAAAAGAAATAAGCAAATACTGATGATTAAGCAATGCCAGTTGGGTAATAAAATAGCTGATTACGCTAGTAGCAAACGTAGAACCTAAACAAAATTACTTATTCAACAAATTATACAAAAATTCCATTTTCTTATCTATAGCTTTAGGTTTACAAATCGAAATTATTTGCGAATAATAAGACCCCAATAACCCTAAACCTGAACCTTAACCTGAGCCTAAACCTAACCAATCACACCATAAACACATTGGGCGGTCAAAATCAAATAGTTCTTTCATCTTGGCGATGAAATTAAACTTTACTATTTCATATTTTCTTTCTTTTTTGTGTTAAATACTACGTTATATTTACTGGCCTCCTGTGATACCTTGAATTTTAAATAAATTCCTACCTCAGAATCAGTATTTTTTAAGATCTAATAACCATAAAAATTGCACTCCAAGAACACAGTGGGCAATGATTGAGATAAAGTTTAAATAGAGAGAATAAAGAATAACAAGTAGGGGGGCTCAGAAACTTCTATATAAAAAAAGTTGTTCAATCTGAGACGTTAACTTTAGCGTTTAAAGTGAGGGTAAAACAAACCCTGCTCAACAATAAAAAGATTAGGCCTAAATCTAATGGCATTAGTAGGCTTCCGTTTGTTCCTTACTCCCTTTAAAAAAATAAATAAAAATTTCAAAAATGAACGCAACAGGCCTACTAAGTCTACGGTACCATCATGAAGCAGAAAAAACATTTAATCAAAATGCGTTGGAGCTCAAGGCCAGAATTTTAGGGTAAAAAGTCTCGAGGGGGGCCAAAAGTTTTATCACGCGGCGATTAAACGGCACTTTATCTTGAAAGCGCCATCCTCGGATAAGATTATGAGGGGGTATTCCTAATAGTACTCGTACAAATTGACCCTACCTTGACTAACCTTGGAATACATTGCCAAGAAAGAATGACGTAAAAATATTAGGCTTAACAAAAAAGGCGCGAAAAAAATTGGCCGGCAGAACGTCTGGGAGCGAAAAAAAGGCGGGAAATTTTAGCAGCAGCAAAGAGGGGGGATGTATAAAAAAGTAAACAAGTATTAAGAAGGAAAGGAAAGCTATCTCTAGAAGTAGTAGCGTAAGGAAAAGGAAACGCAAAGCCTAAAAAAAAAAGGATCTGAGGATTTTGAAAAACTTTTTATTGGAGGAGGTCCTCAAAAAGAATATAATTCCCGGATGGAAGAAACTAAGCTAGTGTTGTTAGAAATAAAATTGTTTCCTCTTACTTCGCAGAAAACTCGGGGAAACAGAGTTCTGGAGATTAGAGAAGAAGGGTGTACAGGAGTTGGAGTTAACAAGATAAAGGTTTCTAGGGCGCGCAAAGAAACCAAATTAAAAAAAAGAAAAGAAAAATTAATTTTGGCGTTTTTTCAAGTTCCTAACTGGGGCCAGGGTTAAAACAAAGCGACGGCGGATTTTTACTATTTCTTTTTTTTTTTGGTACATTTGTTCCCGGTCAAGTAAACAACCGTAAAGTTATTCTCAAAACTAGATAATAGGATTAAATCAAGAAGTGATATCTAGTTTGCTAGGGAGAAGGTATAAATTCGCCACATTTCCAGCTTTATCTCCAGTCCAAACGTATAGTAGGTCCGGAGTTAACCCCCGCCTATAAATTACAACCAGCATCTCATTCGTTCTTGAAAACTCACGTCAGCGCGACGCGAATGACGAATACTACGCATCTTCCGACTGAGGAGAGGTGAAATAGCCCGGCCTCCTTTTACATCCCCCCTTGTATTTTGAAAGGGGGACTGGCACTATTGCGCGCGAATACTTAGGCATCTTATACCTGCTCCCTAGTAAACTAGATATCGCTTCTTGATTAAACATTAAATATGATTAGTTTAACAGCAATAAAATTGTCCTAAACGCGGAGGAAGAGGTTAAAGTCATTAAATACAAAGTTTATATATCATCTGCGTGACAATTTTGGATATAATTTTATCCTCTCCATTAAATTAAAAATAGGTAGTAATAATAAAAAAGAAAAAGAAAATCAAATGCATATTCATGACAATTGAGCCACGCCAAGTCGCGTTCGCAATGTGTTCATGTTCAAGTACTACCAAGAAATTAAATATTGCAAAAAAAGAGGGAGAGTTCAATGTAAACAAAACCCTTTGGATAAAGTCAATAGGCGAATAAAAAGCCCCGAGGGTATAATGGGGAAACTTTTCTATCGAAACAATTATTTAGTATCCAGCACCTGTCTTTAATTTCGAATTACCTAGGCTATAGTACAATCGCGACTGTGTTTTATCTGACATTTCCCTAAAACGCGATATAAAGAGTCGCTTCGATTCCTCCAAGAATATTGATTATTGGCGTAATATCCTTTTCGTAATTAAATTCTCAATTCAATAATTAAACCAGTTACATTAAGATTACGTTCAAAATGCGAATAAATTGATTTACACTGTCACCCTGATTAAACCGCGAACTAATTAAAATTTGACAAATTAGATCCTAATAAGTGGACTAAATTGTGAACTACGTATCTAATCAATTCTTGATTACAGATAGAATAAACAAGTAAATATGTTGGGCGGCAGGCATTGCATTGCGAAACAACCTTTTCTCCCAGTACAATTTCATTTGCAATAAAAATCAAGTACTTTTATTTTTCGCATTCGCCAGCGCAGCTGTAAACTCGAACTTGATATAATTTTGATAATAATTAAAGTTTGAAAACGTTCCCCTCTATCCTATTACGTTAACGTAGGGGTATACGAGAGAAAAATAGCGTGTTTTCAAACAACTCTCACTCCCTCTACAAATATCATGCCATGTACGACGCTATTACGGAACGGAACGTACAAGATCTATTGTTTACTTATTACAGGGGTAAAATAAGGGCGTTTACGAGAAAACGTTGCCTCTTTACGCTAACAAGTTTTCTAGTCGATTGAAATTACATCTACGGAACTATGATCTAAACCTTTTAACGAGGGATAGCTTAAGCCTAAAAACCACCTCTTGAAAGGAAACTTTTTAAAATAAAATTTAAAATAATTAGGCCTATGAAATATTTCTGAATAAACCAGGAAATATACAGTTAAAATACGAAAAGTACGTTTCAGGGCACATGAATAATCGAAGGAAATTATTGGCGAGGTTCATTTATACAATCATTAAATATTACTAATTAACGAAGGGACGTGTTTATTGGAACATTTTGAGTCGAAAATGTTCTATGACTATTTTCCGTCCGAGCCACTGTTTTCAAGTTGGAATTGGAGTAATTTACGTATGACCCCTTAAATTTAATTAGAAAATTGAAATAGAACTGTAATTTAATTAAGGGATCATCCCTAAACATTCAAATCATAACTCGAAAACAGTGGCTCGGACGGCAAAATGTCATAGAACATTTTTGACTCAAAATGGCCCAATAAACACGTTCCTTCATTATTGATGGACTTTTCAGAAACACCCTGTATATATACACCCTTAAAGAACAACAACAATAATAATTCCGAGGGGCTAATCACTCTCAAATATTTCCCGTACACCAATATAACGTGTTAGATCACTGTAATCAAGTCTATTTTCCTCGACTAACTAAGCCAACCATCTATCTTGTATAAAAGATATTCAAGGCGAATTTCTAGGCAAATTTCAAAACCCAATAAGTTCAAGATAGAAAATGACAGAAAAAAAAGAAAAAGAATTCCTTCCTTCCAGCGCGTCTTTTGGTAATAACTGGTACAACGGAGCGCGTCTTCCTCCTTGGCATATCCGCCGCCATTTTTCAAAAATAAAAGAAAAATCTTTACAATTTTTAAAATTAGAAACGCCAAGAGATACTCTCCTCCATAAGAGAGAAAGATAAGAGAAAGAGAGAGGAGAACGCAGGAAGATGTGCGGTTTAAAAATTCTAACGGAAGAGGAGACGGAGAGAGAGAAAGAGTGTGGAATGAGGAGTTGCGAGGGTGAATCAAATGAGGGAAACAAGGATGAACAGAAAGATCTTCCCGCTTCAAAATGGACAAAAACACTACGTCATTGGGACATTTCCACTTCTGGACCATATGGGAAAAACGTCTCTTGACCAATGGCCATGAGAGAAAGATAACAAAATCGAGATAATAAAAATTCCATTCGGGGACAATTAAGGTTCAAAGGTTTGTTGAGTTTCAGTTGGTTATCTTTTAAGGAGTAAATTTTCCCAAATCAAACCAATTTGTTTGATTTAGATAACAAATATGGAGTCATAACAGCGATAGAGATGATACTAAACGTTAATGAGTTTCAGATTTAGTTTAATTAGCAACTAAACTAAATATCGAACAAATTTTTTAATAAAAATTCATGTATTAATTTAATAACGGAGATTTAACAGACAAAAAACTATATAACCTTTCAATAAAAATAAAAACTTTTAGTAAAAAAATTGTAGAAAATGTACTCGAAGAGTTTTATTTATTCTAACCATTTTGAAGAAAACTGACTACACAACCAAAAGGAAAATAAAAACTAATCAGTCCTTATTGTCCCTATGTAATCTAATTTGTCTTATCGCTCAAGAGGTCGAACGATGCGAGCCGTAGAAGAGGAGAGGAGGAGGAATTTCGGAGAAAAGAAGGACGCTATAGCGAATGGCATACACACACATACACAAACCAACCACGAGTCTTAGCAGCTTACAGAAACGTAAAAGAGAAAAGCAAAAGGAGAGAGAGAAGCGGGACTCCTTAAATTCCTTAATATCGATCGCATAATTACACAGAGCGAGGCCAGAGCCCGAGAGAGAGAAACACAACACAACCTGACTGAAGTTGAAACGAAACAGTGGGACGAACGACAACGCAATACACCCTAAAGTCTTACTTAAGCTTAGTTCCCACTTGACCGAAAACCCGACGGAAACACTGCGTAAGTACCTCTGCGGCAAAACATCTTCCGCAGAACGCGACCGAAACAGCTTTCGGTCGGACAGAATTGGTGTTCTATTTTTGACGCAGAGGGCGACGTAAAATTATTTTCATAACCAATCGGGATGAAGCTTCTGTTGACGTCATAATAGGGGAGTTTCTTATCGCCGCTTTGAGGTTATTTTTTTAACTCGCCAGTCGCCATTGCCACCTTTGCATGTTATGAACTTTTGAGTCTGAATTATCTAATTGGATTTGATTGCGAGTCGCTATTGCCGTGTTTGTATGTAATAAACCTTTGATTTGAATCTCTGACCTTAATTTGGTAGAAGTAAGCTCCCTAATTAAAATACCGTCAAGGGAAAATCAAAGGCCAAGGCTTAAGTTCTTATGGCTCCGAGTCCCAATTCCATCTCGTGCCACGTGACTACCGGTCGACCGCCCTTTTCTGTCGGAATTCGGTCGTATGTGTGAACCGAACTAAAATCTTGCCGTCGAAGGCCTGCGTAAAACTCTATTTTTTGCCGCAGCGCTAAAGTTTTCGGTCGTCATTTTCGGTCAAGTGGGAACCTAGCTTTAATAAATATTAGAAAACAGAGGCTGACTGAAATGGCTAGGTAAGACTAGGAAGAAAAGGAACGAAATTATTTTGGTCTCTATCTACAGGGTGTTTCTGCATTATAAGTCTGCATCCATAAATTAAGGGGATGTTCTTTTGGGAAAACGATTTTGAGTCGAAAATGTTACTTCTATCTATGACATTTTGATTGCCACAAGGGACACTGTTTTCAAGTTAAGATTGGAGTATTTTACGGATGACCCCCTTAAATTTAATTAAGAAACTGATTAAGACAATGAATTCTAATTTAATTAAGGGGTCATCCCTAAAACACTCCATCAAATCATAACTCGAAAACAGTGTCCCTTGTGTCAAAATGTCATAGATAGAAGTTATATTTTCGACTCAAAATCGATTTCCCAAAGAACATTCTCTTAATTTATGCCAGACTTATCAGAAACACCCTGTATATTACGATACGTGACTAGTTTGTTTTCTCTCTGATCTTCAACTGTTTTTAATCACACTTTGCGACGCGATAGTAAAATAAATAAAAAGTTTCGATTGTATAAGGGACCCTCTGGTCTAACACGCAGGCCTATTATTTGACTAATTTATCACTAAACAAACGTAACTACGTTGGTTACTTAAATGTATTGAACTAACCAAAATAAATTCCAAGAAAGTTCGGTGTCATTAAAAATTAACTCATTTTTGCAAATATTTCCATTTGGTTGAATTCAAATTGAAAGAGTTGCAAAAGAAGTGAAATACTTCATTCGATATATTCCAGTAACGAATGTTCATCTAAAACCAATATTGAACGCCTTCAAAATTTACGATACGTTCAATGCTAAGCAAAGCAAATTAAAGGCCATCGGTTAATTTTAATTTAGAACCTGACCTTATTTGTATGTTATTTTACCAATCTTTTCGAAACTAATCAATAAATAAGAAATAGGAATTCGAAAGAGGGGAGGGGGGAATCTATTAATCATTTCCGGGGGGGGGGGAAGAGAGTTTACAAGCCTTGGGCGATCGAATATTTTCAAACCGCCGCCGCTCCGCGTTTCGTTTTGGATTCGATTGCATGCCCCCGGGATTCCTTATTCAATCTAATGATAGGCAATATAAACAACTCCCCCGCATCTTGGCAGAAAGAAAGTGGAAGGAAAACCACCACCAATCAGATCAGTAGTAGTCAGATAGTGTCGATTGTACGTTACAATAGGCCTTTATGCAGCACCTCAATGGCTAAACGATTATGAGTATGACTAAAGTAGGTCGTCAACTATTGACTTACGCTGAAACAATATAATTAAACCTAACAAACACTATCTAAAGTTAACGCGGTTCAAAATTAACGAATTGTGGCAAATGATAACGAACTAGATTGAATTAACGCAAAAAACGGGGGCTTTGGTCAAACCGAGGAACTATAAGTATAACTTAACCCCTGAGGTTAAAATTACTAAACACCAGGCAAAGATACAGGTGTAATGAGCCATTGATCGCTTAACCTGACCAAGATAACCTTGGGGTATCTCATTGATGATACTGTTGAAGCTATGTAGCTAAGATGGTTAGAGCATTGGAACGGTAACCCAAGGTCAGTGGTTCAAATACACTCTGGGGGGATGCCCATTGGATTTATGGTGTGATGGTGCGACAGTTTAGCTAAGGTTAGGTTCAATGGGGGTCAAGTTGCTGTCTTCTAAGCCAAATTCTTCACAAAATTAGGTAGCTTTCACTTAAACCTAATTATTTCAAAAGTCTTTAAAGAACTTCTACTAATTGAACATTGAAGTAACTTTCCCATTACATCTTTCTTAAAATAAAAAGAAAATTAAATTTACTCACCAAAATTAAGAGTTATAATTAATCCTTGGGTGAAATTTCACGTCGTTTCAATTGATTAATGATGGATTAATTAAAAGGTTGCTTCCGATTATGTACACAACAAAAGTATTTCTGATTACGATTGAAGTTATTTTCTTTCTTTTCCCACGCGAGTTTTAATTATTATTTTTTTGTGTTTAAAGTTGAGGTTGATTATAGTTGGGTCTTTTTTGTTTAATATCGTTTCGTCACGCGATTAACGTCAGAGGTTTAATTCGTCGATGGCTCTCGTGTCCGGTGGAGATCGCCGATGGGGTAAAGGGTTGGCCGAACGATCGTGGCACTCTCGAGAAACGGCTGGAACGGCGAGACGAACTGACCAAAGAGGTAGAAACGTTGCTTGATAGGACGAATTCGAAGAGGTACTGCGGCGGGTCAAATCTTTAGCGGGAACGTTCTGGTGGTTACGGGTCAAACGGTCAAAAGTTTTCAAAGACGAACACGCGCTGAACATAGTGCGTTTCCTCCTGTTTATTGATAATAAATAGATAAACAAATGGACTAACATTAGCATTTTGATAAAAACCTTTACTTTTAGACCTAAGATAAGAAAAGACATTCTTTAGTTTACTGACTCCAAAGTCAACAATACTTATTAAGTTGAAGGGAACAGAGGTCATAGGTTCCAAACAACGCGTGTTTAACATAATTTTAATAATCTAAAATGATTTTTAGATCAAGTAGACGAATTATGCAGTCGTAAAACAGGAGTCAGTCAGTTCTCCCACGCTATCTACTACTGTACTAACACCTAGAAAATACATACAGCTAATAGTAATCATTGCGTAGCCATTTTTTCAACGTATCTAGGCGTATTTTGTGCATGGGAAGAGCTAGAAAAGGCGTTCGAATCATGACGCGTGACCGTTAGTAATAAAACCCGGCATAGAAATTAACGTGGGATATATAAGATCACAATGATTCCAAATAGCTGTATGTATTCCTGCATAACCCTATAAAGTACACAATCCCAGAAAACAATTCGCGTTATTTAGTTTACAAAAGCGAATTCCTAACAACTCTAAACCAAAGACGACAAAGTTCCTCCGCACTGAGATAATAGACGAGGGTTTACTGTTTAAATAAAACACGTTTTGCAATAACAAATAAACCGCGGCAGATTGTGACATATTATTTAACCTTGGGATTTTATTAGTTTAGGCCTAATCTTTCTTAAGTCTCTCTTTTTTTTGTATAACAAGTTCCATTAAAAGTGTTTTATTTACAAAATACCGAGCTCGTGTGTCATTCAGAGTTAACAGTTTAGGGGTTAAAATTACTTCCCTTTTCAATCCAACCACGTGACTTCGTAATAAAGATTCGAGGAGGAATATAGCTAGGCCTAGCTATTAAGTAAAGTCCGGCCTAGACCGATTTAAACTAAACTCAAAACCGAAACTGTTTTGGATAAACCCTTAAAGACTCAATCGGATTTTGCTCAATAAACAAAGTAAGGGTTATAAAATATTCAAGTTGATTCGTTAAAGGCGAGCAAGCGTTTATGATAAACTTGGTCGAAGTGATTGGTCACTACTACCACAGACAAGTTTTCAACAAAGGGGTTGAGTAGAGATAAAGGAGTTCCTACAACTTTTGGAAAACCGATTTCCCTGATATTTTAGGTGCCAAGAAGCGATATCTAGTTTACTACGGAGAAGGTATAAGATGCCTAAGTATTCACGCGCCATAGTCCCTGTCCCCCTTTCAAAATACAAGGGGGGACATAAAAGGAGGCCGGGCTTTTTCGCCTCTCCTCAGTCGGAAAATACGTAATTTTCGTCATGGGCATCGCGCTGAAGTGAGTTTTCAAGAACCAATGAGATGCTGTTTAAAATTTAGATTAGCTCCGGACCTACGTTTGGACTGGAGATAAAGCAGCGCTAGAAATGTGGAGAATTTATACCTTCTACCTAGTTAACTAGATATTGCTTCTTGCAGGTGCAAAGCCACCTAGTAACTGATGGAGTGGCTTTATGCTGTAATAACAACAGGGATTGGTTATTTTTGATTGAAGCAACAAACCCTTAGGACAGACAAACCACCTTTAGTGAAAACAAGGTATATTCAATTTTGTTCACTTTAGAAGAAACCTTGAAGTAACACCACCTCGCTGTGTTTATTACGAGATTACTAAAACATTATAATGTTGGGGTTGAAAGAGGAGAGTAAATTGAGAGTGGATTCGATGGTGGAAGATGGAAAGAGTCGTTCCCTCCCTCCCTCCTTCCCAAACAACATTCGTCGGATTAATTCGGGCGAGCGCCGCGTTAATTAACGACTAAATAGTGGACGATCCCTTTTAATTTGAAATTCCTATAAAGACCAGGGCCAAACGAAGGAAATAGTCCTACGCAGGCCCAGAATGACTGACGAAAAGGTCCTTTCGGAAGGAGGAGGAGGGGGGGTTGTGAAGGAAAACTCAGTTTCCCCCTAATAAATTCGACCATGTCCCTATGTCTACGCCTCGAGGGTCATGTTACTCCGCGAGGTAAACATTCTCGAAATAAGTCTTGGACATTCCTTTCTCAAGAGATTTAAATGAATCAAGCAAGATTCAAGGTCAACATCATATCAATAAATGGGTACACTTTCCCAACAATAAGTACAAACTAATATATATATTATTAAAAATAGAAATAAAGATCCACCCACATCCAATGATTATTTTTAATAGACCGTTTAATTAATTTCAAAAGAGAAGCAAACACCATGAGGGAGCCCCCGCCATCTTGGGTTATTTCCCTTGCATCTAGAACCACCGCTAGAGGCAGCGCGAGTGGGCTAACCTCCCTCCACGTGTAATGAACTCGGGCTCCGTCTGGCGTTGCTTCTTGGCGCGAAAGAAATAACATAAAAGGGGCGATCTCCCGCCTGTGTTTATTTCTCTACAAGAAATTAATAAAATGGTCTATTTTCGCTGACATTCAAAGGTTATCCTTGACCTTGATTGTATTTATTCCGATTTCTGAACTTCAGACAGTTAACTCTTGAGAAATAGTGAGTGACGAACCCCTCGATATGTCCTCGAATATATAGACAAGGCAGCGGGAGAGAGGGAGAGAAAGAGCGAGAGAGAGTCCAAAGGAGAAGATTCTCTCTATCATCTAAACACAGGGAGATCGCGCAGTTTACGTATCAGACCATTTCAAACGTGGGTAAGGAGGAAAAGAGAGAGAGAGAGAGAGGGGAAGTAAAGTTCCAATGGAGGAGGAAGTATGAGATGATCGCGCGCCGCTTTGTACCAAAACCTCTCTCTCTCACTGCTCTCCGTTGGCGCTTCTCCCATGCATTCACGGACGGGGGCCTTCGCTTGTCGTTTCGTAATAAGCGTCCACCAATTTCTCTTCCAAACCTTCGAAAATTTTGATGGCGGCGGACATATTTGTTGCTAAACTAAAGGAGGACTTCTCTCTCAAATGTTTTTTTTTTGTATCCACCAACCAAGTTCACCAATCGCCCGCTATGCCTTTGGGATCACAGAGAGAAAAGAGAGACAAGCGCGTTCGCATTTACCATTATTATAATACCTAATCAAATTAAGGAACTAATGTCAACAAATGTACACTTGAATGTAACGCGTAGATTACAACGATTAAAGCGCAACCGGCATGCCGGCTCTTAAAATGTCTGCAATGCAGAATGCGTTTTAGAAATAGCAGCAACGATTTATTACGAGGGGCTAGTCACTTGAGTAATCAGGTGTACAAAACCGCCGAAATCGATTACTTGATTTCTAGAAATCTAAGAAAATCATAAGTAATCATAATCAATTTTGTGAGTAATCAGAAATCTCCGATAATCACTGAAAATCACATGGAATATTGAGAGAATCAGAAATAATCACATGATTTCCTAGTAATCTTTTGTAATCATCTCGGTAATCACATATTTCGTCAAATAATCACGCATAATCAATCGAGGAATTCGAAAATCCAAAATAAAAATCTTAATCAGTTGAAATGGAGTAATCAGTGGAATTCAAATAGTAATCACGAGTAATCAGTGGAATTCAAATAGTAATCACGAGTAATCAGTGGAATTCAAGTAGTAATCTCGAGTAATCTGCGGCAATAACGGGAAATCATTGTAAAGATTATGGAAATCACCTAAAATAATCGTAATCACGGAAATCAAGAAATTCATTCAGTAATCAACGGAATTCACATAAAAATTCAGAAATCAGAAATCGGGTGTACAAAATTTTGGAGAATGACTAACCCCTCGATTTATTATAATATCTATCTATAATGCAATATATGTCTAGAAATGTAAAGGGGAGGGGGAAAGTAAAAGAGATACCTGAACTAAACCCCCCCCCCCTGTACACCCTAGTCGAGAAAAAGAACCAATATACGGTGCATGAATTAATTCGAGTGACACGTGAATATTACACAGTTTAAGAAATTAATAGTCAACGTCAAGAAGCTGGGGGTCAACGGTACTAGTGATAATTTCGTTAGGCTTAAATAATTAGGAACGTTAAGCCTAATTTTGTTAATTAAAACCTGCTAATTATTTTTCGTTAAAATGCCTAGATAGCTAAACATAAACGTTTTTGACACGGTTAATCCACCTTACTCCCATTCGCCGGAAGTTAGGCTTATCCAGGAGTAATAGGAAGAAAATAATCTGTCGTCTGCTAATATGAGCTGTAGCAGACGACAGACGAATTTCTTCCCGTTACTCCCTCCACGAATCCCGAAATAAGCCTAACTTCCGGCGAAGGTAGATTCCTTCATTTAAATATTCAAACATCCAATTCGTTACTACTGGAGATAATACAATCAATTCTTGGGATATATAGTTAGGCCTAAAAGTGGGTGGACGTGCAAACCGATCAACTACAGCGAAAAAAGCGACGCTCTTATACAAGGGGGTTCAACGAACTTACGATTTACAACCCCCCTTCTTTTTCCTACGATTTTTTTTTTGAGCGAAAATAAAAGAGAGATTCCCAATTTCACCTCTTCCCCAAAAGCATTCTCTCTGCCCGAAAGTAAAAAGTTCCCGTGTATCAAGAATTTACCCTTCTATTCTTCGCAAACGGTACTTTTTTATTTCTTTGATATAAAAATGGCGATTGCTCTGCGCCGAGCGAGAATCGAATCGAACGAAAGAGTCGTTCGTTTTTTACCCCCCATTGGATTAAGGATTTTCGACCGATTTTCACTTATAGGCACGTATTGCAAAAACAATTTAAAATTTACCGGGAAATAATCTGGAAATAACCTTGAAAGGGTCAAAAGTACAGGGTGTGTAAAATATATATGGTAGGTACAGTGGATTAGGGGTCAATTTTTTTTGGTCTAAACTAAAAAAAGTTTTATGACATTTTGTCCTATAGGGAGTGGGTAAAAGGGTGAAAATATCCCCCATTAAACGTCATGTCTCCGATAAGCCAATCAGGTGCATTCCCCCACAAGCATTCCACTCTGTAAAGTGTGCCGCCATTTTGGTGGTAAGTGGAGGAGCCATATTAAACTACACCTATCTGATCTCTCTCTCTATAATTGCCACCGTTTACAAGTTAATGAATGGAGTATTTTACGGACGACCCCTTAATTAGCGATGTTGTCTTTTAGTTTCTTACGTATTAGATTTAAGGGGTCATCAATAAAACACACGTATCATAACGGTAGTCCTTAGGGCAAAGTTAAAATATCATGAAATGTTTTCAGAGATGGCCGATTTAAAAGATATTTTAAAGGTCGGTGTCGTAATTTAGCTCAATCTATGGTCTTAGATATTTCCAGTCAAAGGAAAGGTCACCTCATAAAAGGTCTACGGCGAAATTCAATTACAGAATGCAAAGCAATTGATGCCGTTTTAAATCAAAAACAAAACATTCATTTGAACTGGATTTTCAACTCAAAATGGGCCCCCTCTGAACTTGAGTCCTCCTACAGTCTAACCCTTTTTTTATTAAACACCCTGTATATTGGCACATACGTTTTATTGAACGAAAAATTAAATATAAATGAAATAAAAAATCACCGACGTCAATTAATAACAAAAAAATCCCTCAAATTAAAACATGGCCCAGAGCGAGACGCAGGAAGATAAAAAAGTGTCGAAATCCCGTGGTGTGTTTGTTCAGCAGTTTTATGGATAGATGTATAATATTGTCCTTGAAATTATTACGGATGCATATTTCATTTTTTTGTTCTACCTCGTGCGATGATACTATGACCAAAATGCGGGTCTAGTTTTTCTCTACGCCTCTTTTAAGATAGGCCTATAGAGAATTTGCGGATAAAAGATTTTAAAAAACCCCAAAAACCTTTAAACTAAAATATTAAAATACCACGCCAAACTTCGTCCTTGAGAAGTAAATAGAAAATATCAACTTTTTATAATAGACAGTGTGCAGACAAGTGTTTGCAGTCATTTGTGCAGTGCAATTCAACCGCTATCTACAACAGACATCATGAAACTATCTGGAGGTCTGTTTAATTGTTTTGCACTTGATGTGCAGCAATTTCTTAATTTCCGAAATTTAATTTGACCGAACTGAATGGTTGATATCAGGATCAAAGTTCATTAGAAGTGGCTTTGGTGGTTGAGTTCTCCTAGAGGTGGGGACAGAGGCGAAACCCCTAGCCATTTAGCCCGTAAAGAACTGGTAACATTTTACCTCTTCATGAATAACCCCCAATTAAGCATCGTTTCATTAAATTTGAAATTTGTAAACAAATTAGTTTCTTAAAAACCACATCATGCAGATAAGGAGTTTGCCCAAGGAGGTCTATTTAGTGTCTACAAAGACTGGTAAAGAAACTCCTTCCGGTCTCAATTACCCTTAAAAAACATTCAGGCAACGCAGGGTAGCTAAGCTAGCTAGTTTTTTGAGAACACCTATAAGTGTTTAACCCAAATTATAATAATATTAAAAAAAAATTAAAATTAACATTTTCATGTAAGGCAACTTACAAATTTTTAAATAAATAATGTACACCATTACATATAAAGATACTAGCATTATTTCCACCCCTTATAAATTAAGAATTACCATTTCAAAGCTCCCCCTTGGTGGATACAAACAAATGCCAGGGCATAAAAAATTCAAGTCTGATTAACTAGGAATTAATAAAACTAATTAGTAGATGCAAATGCTGCTTCTTCTTTTCCAGGAACCGTAATTTCTAACATCAGCTAACACCCTACACAAAGTTTTTACATACACGGGAGAGAATTTCCTTTCATTCTCTCTCTCTCTCTCTCTCTCTCTCTCTCTCTCTCTCTCTCTCTCTCTCTCTCTCTCTCGCTCTCTCTTTGTTGGGATTAAATAAAAAAATTGCAGGAGGAGCAAGAGCAAGAAAGGGAAGGGGTGACGGAGAAGATGAAGATGCTTCCCTAATTAAAATGCCTGGATCAAAGACAAGCAAAGATGGTAACACGACAAAAAAAACGCAAAGATGCGCTTAAAATAATAAAAGAAAGGTTCATAAACTAATAGAACAAAAAATAAAGGTAAAACTAATATAATATTTCGTGCCCAAAAATCTCCCGCCTTTTATCATAAAAAAGCGGGCCATAGTTGCTAACATCTTTTGCTAGTCCTATGGGATATTATTATACCGTTGTTTTATACATAGTTTCCATTAAAGTTGTTTTTATTATTTTGCAGTTCACCCCAGTCACAGTGTTGCCAGTCAAGAGATTGCAGCGAGGAAGGCGCTAGCATCAGTTCAGTTTCAATCAGTACTTGACACCAACTTGAATTACAAAATAAAGTGCCTGACAACACTGCAATGACGTTAAAGGTGTGAGATGGCGGATTAATTTCGGATGACTGACCTAGCTATCACACCCTAAACGTGGAATTCCCCATTTATTCCACACCCTGTATGTTTGCGAAATTAATTCGAGAGTGACTATTCCCTCTATTTTATTCAGAAATTTAAGTTTATTTGAATCTTATTAGGATAAAGTTCAAACGAGGGGTCAAACAATTACAATTACAAAAAAATTCAATCAATATTTCAAATACTCTCCCTTGGGGGGAAAAAAGAATTGCAAATAAATAACCAATAAATAAAATAATTAAAAAAAAAAAAATACGACACCAGAAATTTGACAAGTACGCGATCCCTCGAAATTCCAGTAAGGTAGTGGCAAACATCTAGACTACGTTGGGGAGAATCGAGGGGGGGGGGAAGTAGGAAGAAGCGATCATTTTTAGGCCTAAAACCGTTTCGTTGAAGATTTAGGTTGGCAGCCTATAGAAGAACCCCCAACATTTCTGGAAAAAGGCGGCCACTACACTACACTAAACAGAATTGGAGACGCGCTGGCTCTGTCTGCTGTATCTCAAGAAGGAGGAGAAGGTGAGGGGACATAGAAGAGTAGCATGGGGTGAAGGGATACGTTTCTTTAGAATTGGTTTTTCGTATCCGAGGTACAGTCAGTGCCATCCATATACGAGACACGGCGGAATGGCAGGCAGCAACGATTGAGGAAAAATCTTTTTATGGAAGTGAAGAGGAGGAAAAAGAAGCCATGCCCGAAGTCCCCCTTCTTATAATCCAGACGTGGAAATATTTGATTGGTCTTTTAATTTCAAGAAAGAAAAAAAGAAGGGAGAAAGAAAAGAAATCTGAAAAGGATACGCAATAGCAGTCGTACAACACCTTGTAGAAGGGCGGGAACTAACACGCTTTATTAGTACGGACTAAATAGGAGACTAGGAGTACACTTAATTAACATAATTAAAGGGTTACTTTATGTACAGAAAGAAAATTGCTTTTAAATAATGCGCCTTAACCCTAATCATGAATTGTTTTGTTTGTAAGAAGGTAATATAAGAGATCTTCCCCCAATTTGGCGGGAACAAGAAGTGATATCTAGTTTACTAGGGAGAAGGTATAAGATACCTAAGTATTCGCGCGCCATATTCCCAGTCCCCCTTTCAAAATACAAGGGGGGACGTAAAAGGAGGCCGGGCTATTTCACCTCTCCTCAGTCGGAAAATACGGAATTTTCGTCATTCGCGTCGCGCTGACGTAAGTTTTCAAGAACCAATGAGATGCTGGTTGTAATTTAGAGGCTGGGATTAACTCCGGACCTACGTTTGGACTGGAGATAACGCTAGAAATAGGACGAATTTAGACCTTCTCCCTAGTAAACTAGATATCACTTCTTGACGGGAATAAACAACGCACGTGCTTCTCTCAAAACTTTTGACAAAACTTAAAAATTGCTGACGTATTTAAATTTGAAATAATATTTATATATAAACCGAATTTAAAACTCATATTTCCACGAAACGTTTATTTATTTATTTAATTAATAAATAAATCAATTTCACAATTGAAATTAAAAACAATTCAATAAAATAATATTTTATATTTAAATTACTCATTCGAACCCCCCCCCCACCCCAATATTCCTTAGGCGGTTCTATAAAATAAATTCCCAGAATTATTAAAATCACGAGCGCAAGTTTTCCAAAAGACAGTTTCTCTCTTCTACCGTATATAATAAAGCCTAGACAGTAGACAACCTTATCGATTTTGCAATGAGAGAGGCGGGTAATTTAGGATTCAATCGCGCTGTTAAATTAGCATATTGTTTATTCGCCTACCTATAACACAGGATGGTTTAGCTATTCGAAAGAAGGCCAATATATTGTTTGTTATTTATGTAGTCGCAATTTGTCAATTTCTCTAGTCAATTTAGTGCATACTATCCCTACTTAATTGATGATGTAGAAGCTGTCCATTGCCTAAACCACCCTGTGGATCACCAAGGGCTACAACGTTGACTCCCTTTGAAGTTACGAGGCACCACACAGAAAAAAAAAATTCCAACTACGTCTAGAAGATAACCAGGTTCGTTATATACATTTTTTTCTACTAAAATTTATATCTAGGGCTACGGTAGAGCCAATAACAATGATAGTTATTACAAAACCGAATTCTCTCTACCATCCCCCGTCGACTTAGCAATTCTCTATCTATTCTCCATTTGTCTATATAGTCCTTAATTTATTGGCACTAAATTCAAAAGAAGTTTCTTCGCAGTTTTTGGGGACGTAAATTACAGAGAAATTTGAGAAGGCCAAAAACAAGTTACACAACTTTAAATGGGTAGTATAGAGGTGAGTAAAAGAAGGGGCTTTGAACGGGGAACATTAGTTTTAAAAGGCACGAAGGATTATTATTATAATATCAAATTAAGTAGGAGAAGATTGGGGAGAGGGGGAAATTATCAGGGAAAAAATCTTTTTAAACAAAAATGATGAACCAAAACTACGCACGAAAATATTGTAACCCAACGTTTACTGGGAAGACGACGTGACGTTGTATAATTGAATTGATAAGAGATTTATATTTAACATAATTAGGCTTAAAGTTTACTTGATCATCTGGAGTAAGGTTTAAGAATAATTAGTCTTTTTCCTGATCATCTGGAGTAAGGCTTAAGAATAATTAGGCTTAACTATCTTTCTTGATCATCTGGAGTAAGTCTTAAGAATAATTAGGCTTAACGTTTTCTTGATCACCTGGAGTAAGGCTTGAGAATAATTAGGTTTAACAATTAACAATATTTCTTGATTTTCTGGACACTGGTAGAAGAATAATAACGAATAATTAGGCTTAACAATCTTTCTTGATTATTTGGACTCAGGTCGAAGAGTAAGCATAGTAATTAGGCTTAACGGTGTTAATAATTTTACGATTGACCTTCCGACCTTAAAGGTTCGTGATTAGGCTTAACCTCAATGTTCTTGTAACATTCCACATGACGTCGAGTTTTACAATACAACATTTACGTGTAAAAACACTTCAGTTACAATGTTTTGGCAGTTAAATAAAATAAATTGTAAGTGTGTTGTTAGGGTAAATGGGGAAGCGTCCTGTGTTTAAAAAAGCGGCAAAAGCGGGGTTTTTAAAATGGGTGTGGTTGATCTTTCTTCTCCATATACACGTAGACTACACTACGAAAAAGAAGAAGAACAGAGCGAGAGAGAAGAGAAGAGAGAAAAGTTTGGTGAGCAAGAAAAAACCCACGCATTGATTTCTTCGGTGCATTGCACTAGGTTGCTTGTGGAGGATATAGAGCCGGCATACTCGGTTCAGTCCTATATATATGTGTACCGAAATGAAGGCTAAGAGTACGCGAGAGAGAGAGGAAGTAAGGCTGAACTTTTTCCGCCTTTTCCCTCCACTCTCCTCTCAGTCTCTCTCTAGGTCGCCAGAAGGCAAGTATGGAATGGCCAAGGCTTAACTCTAGCACTAGTAAAGCTATTAAAACACGACGGCAGGAGAAGAGGAAACAAAGGCTACTTTTAGAGAGTTAGGTAGAGCTATCATTTCGTTTATAGTTAGAGAAGACGCCCGATTCGTTGAAAAAAACGAAACGAAACGAAGTCAACGAGCTATGTAAGAAAGTAATAGAGGGTGGAATGTATAGTAGTAGGCTAAAATAGGCAACCAAGGCTTAACGGTGTAATTGTAACGCGTTTCCAGCTCCCTTCCCCCACCTCCCTCTAAGTTAATCGCGTGTTCTATGAAAGTTAACATTCCTAGTCCATTCTTCCCTTACGTAAGTAGAGGCGCACCGAAACGGGTCTCACGTGTACGAAACCATTAATGCGAAAACACCCCTTCTTTTTTAAGGATATATAACATAAGGGCAGGGAGAAAACACAAGGGGGGACATTTTTACTGTAGTCTGGAATATTAATACTTTTTGCTGATAAAAAGAGACCGTTTATGGACATAAATATTAAAAGTCAAATTATTATTATTCTTTTTTAACCCCATTAAACTATTAAAAAAAAGTTTCTTTCAGGGTTGAACTGGTTGAATATTTGATTAATAACAAGATTTAAGAAATAATAACCAACCTAACTTGGGATTTAATAGAATGTTTTTAATGTATTTTAGAAATTTTGTGTCAAAACAAAGTTTCATATGCTTTAGTTTTTTTGTAAGGCAAGATAAAATCTTATGTACAGGGTGTTTCAGAACGGTCAGCCTGAAATTAAGGGAGATATTTTGCTGTCCGGGCCACTGAATGACCACTTAAATTTAATTAAGAAACTGAAAGACAACGATTTCTAATTTAATTAAGGGGTCATCCCTAAAGTACTTCAGCCATAACTTGAAAACTGTGACCCACGGACGGCAAAAACGTCATACAAACCTCATAACTCCGGAATATGAACTATATGGCGACACATTACCAATAAATTAGCGAAATATATGGCCTAATAAGTCAGTCGTGCATATAATAGCCCAAAACAGAGTTTAAAACGAATAAACATAAATTCTAGGTCAGATAGCGGCGTCCGGGGCAGAGACGGCGTAGAGGCAGGCGTCTATAACTTATCGCGAATTTTGGAGGCAACCACCATTATCATGATGAGATAAAAACGTTTGCCCAAAAAATTGTTAACAATAAATACTTTTTTTTTCATAAAAATACAGCAATTGTTTGATTGGAGGAATGGTCTCTAAAAGAAGCGATGAAACCAAACAAATAATGCACAGATGGTTTAGCTATTCGAATAGGCCCTTTTTATCAAAACGTTTGCCTCAGTGTCGTCTGCTTGTAAGTCGATCCAAAAAGACGTTAGAAAGAGCTTATAAGTTACAAGTCCACCAAATTAAGTCCGTATTGTTTGAAGGTATGTCTAAGGTCTTTGTTGTCCAACAAAGTGGTCAAGCATCAGACTATTTTAACCCCCAGACTCTTTTTATTTATTTATTTATTTAACAAGTGGCGAGGTGGTGCGTGGTCAATGAGCCATTTATAAAAGGGTCTATATTTTAAAATTCAGACTAAACTTGATTAAGGTTGGCTGATTAAAATTAATAATACAATCAAATCTTCGATATAAAATTGAGAAGAAAAAATAATAATCCCGTTTTCGTTGCATGACCACAAAGCAATTCACGATGGTGTCAATTACTTCTCAACAGCTCTCAAATAGCTAAACCACCCTGAGGCGAAACTAACGTACACAATCTCTAAAGTAGAAAAGGAATTTTAACTTTGGACCCAAGAGAAAATATAAGAGATGAGAGGGGAAGGGGGAAGTAGGGTGGAGTGGAAGCTGATACTGTCAAAATTCATCCGAAAACTTTTGTCAAGTTTCGCAAGCAGGCTGCAATACTAAGAAAACAAGTGATATTTTAACAATATTAAGATTGTTTTCGTTTTAAGATAGGCCAATCATCCATCGGTGGAGTAAATTCCAGCAAGAAGCGATTCACTTTAACTAAAATAACTATAACGAGTCTGACACGAACTTGGGATCCCAAATTATATCTAATTAAAATAGAAATAGAATTCCCTTGTACGCGTAATCATTTTATCATCACTATGAACGATAGGAATTCAAAAGATTACAAAAATACAGGGTGTTACAGAAAGGTCTGCCGAAATTAAGGGTCAAGTTGTTCTTTGGGTGATTTTGTGTTGAAAATGTAACTTCAATACCATTTTACCCTAATATCCACCATTTAAAAGTTAATTAATTAACAATTAATTACAGTAATTTACGGATGACCCCTTTGCACTGTCTTTCAGTCCCCCCCCCCTCCATTTCATACAGACATTTAAAAAAATGTATAACAATCCTTTAAAACATTAAAATGTACACCTATTACGAATAAATGAATGACTGAACCTTCGCCAACATTATTATCCTGGATAATAATGTTGGCGAAGACTGAACCCTCTCCAGGCTCACGGTATATAAACGAAAACATTTCATATTTTCGTTATATTATCTAACCAATTATTCCTGCCTCTGTATTATTTTCCTTTCCACTTATTTCCAAACATTTTTTTTTTATTTCTAGGACTACTTTAGTAATTCCAAAATGCTTCTCTCTCAGTCACCCCCCTCTGTTATTTCTCTCTCTCTCTTTTTAATATAATCGCGAATCGCGCACGCTGCACGCAACAGCGAGGCAAGGCAATGAAATAAAAGTGTCTGCTAGCTATCCGACGCTTCTAGATTTTATATATAATTTTACACCTACCCATGGTTACTACTCTCTACAATAATACTCCCTACATTTCACTCGGTTTAGTTTATACAGGACTCTGGTTCCCCTCTTTTGGGATTATTAGTCGAGTTTTTACGTCACTCACTAAACCGTGACGTAACAGTTACTAACCCCTCCTCCTCCTCTTACACTCACCCCTCTACTCTGAAATAATATTTTCTACGTCCCCTAACCCACCCCCAAAAAATAAATAAAATAAAAAATAAAATCTTGCATATATCGAGTTGTTGGCCCTCCTTTTGCGCATAGACCGGTTTCCGTTTGCTCTCTCTCTCTCTCTTTCGACAATATTTTTTTATTTCAACTTTTATATCTTAACACGCGTCTTTATAAAGAGAGGCATGCAGGCAGCTAAACGGGAAAAATTATGAATATATTAAGCTGGTTATTTTTATACTTTAACATAATGGTTCCTAATAATAGATTTAAGATTTGAATTTGAGCGTAACGCTTATATAAGTGTGTTAGTGATGTTGTTAGAGGAGTCTAGGAAAATTGCTTTAATATATAGTTTACAGGCATGGAGGATTCCAACCATTAACAAAAGGAGAGCAAGCGACTTAGAGTGTAAAATCGTCTGCTCTAAGTTGCCTGGTCTCCTTGTGCAAATGGTATGAATCCTTCTTGCGTGTAAACTATGTATTTATAGTGTACAGGCAAGTGTTGTCAGTCATTTGTACAGTGCATTTCAACCACTATCTACAATAGACTGAACTAAGCTTGTAGAATTCTGTCCAATTCAGTTCCAAACTTGCAGAAGATGATCTCATAACAATTACTGGCAACACTGTGAAGCGCATGGGGGTTAAAGTTAAGAAACAAACGGTGGGTTGAAATTTCTCTAGTCTCCTTTGATGTGCACACTTATCTATATAAACTTTGGTTTAGATCTAATTTGTAAGGAGGGAATAAAATAGCTAAGCCTAACTGCCAGCTGTTTCAGTGGAGGGGTTATGGTAATTACACAATAAGATTTTAAATAAATTTGAGATTAGGGTAAACTCATCTCACACAAAAGGTAACACAATGCGTGCATGATAGGCAGGGATGATTTAAGCCTAATGTGTCATTAAAATTCCACAATACAACGACCAATTTCTACACACAAAATGTAATTAAATTTCAAACGAATTTCTAAGCCTAACTGTCAAAATCGAAATAGATTTTCTTTCAATAGTTAATTAGGCCTATTTTCTAAAAGCATTACATCCCCCCTTTAAAAACGGGCGAAGATTTCCGTTTCTTAGAAATAAACTTTATTTTCTTTCTTTTTGAAACAGCGATAGGCCTAAACGAAATCCGTTCGAAAGAATAAAAAATAAATAAAATAATAAAAACAGAATAATTACATATACCTTCGAAATCCTTCTCGAAAAAGTTAAGGTAGTTGTAGTAAGTACAATAAAATATTTTAAAGTTATGTTACGTGTGTGTGTGTGTGTGTCTCCCCAAAACGGGATTGATAACGATCGAAGGTGTAGAGGATTGTGGGGAAAAATATCAGGTTACAACTTTTTGAAAGCAAAAAGATTTGTCCCAAAAAAATATTTAGGCCTCAAAAGTTAGCGCTACTCGCTTAGCATTGGCAGACGACCTTTAAAATTATTATTATTATTGCGCCAAAAATAGGTTTATTCTAGAATCACGAGAGACAAGAGTTAGAGAGCGCGAGAGAGAAAGCGCGCGCGCGGGAAGGACGGTGCTGAGGAAAAGGGCGGGAAATCAGGCACGAGGAGAGGTACAGAGGGAAGAAAACGAGGGGGGAATTGGATTAGATAATTCGATGGAAACCTAATAGAAAACCCTTATAATTCTCGTTATCCATAATTGAGCTTAATTTTTGAAAACGGGGTAAGCGAGTTTAACGAAAGGAAGATTAACTTTTAAGTACCTTAATTTATTTAAAGGGCACGAGAAATGTTTTAATGAAAAATTGCGAAGCAGAATCAGTTGATTGGTTTAAATTTAACTTTATTAAACTTGGAACGAATCTGGTTAATCAATATAATAGAAACCCTGGTTCTCGAAAACAATAGAAACTAAAAAAATATCTCGTTACCAACCTTATGCAGATAAGATTAAAATAAAAGTTTCGCTAAAAGCCTTTTTTTTTTTTTTTTTTGAAAAACACTCGGATTCAGCCAAAAAATTCGATATCCGAAACAAAAGAAAGAAGAAAAAAAAAGGAATTAAAAAAATTAAAACAGATAAAAGAATCATATTTAAAAAACGCTAAGGAAGTTGGGCCAGGAAAAGGAGGGGGGGGGGGAGGTAAATGGGTGACTTGTCAGAAGAAATTTCGCCATTACGCCACCAGAGACTCTTATACGTTGCTGCTAGCTAGAGGTAAGAAGGAGAGAATCTTGGAGCCCCGTACCATGAATATAATCAATTCTCTCATAAATATCGAAATGTACTTGTAGAGAAATACCGAACCTCTTCAATATTAGTAAACATCTATTGCGAGAAATCGGTAAAAATTGCATAAAATCTAAAATTTGCACGAGGTCAAGTTTTGTTAGGTGAGGTCAGGTATTTTTTGTTCGTTTGTTTACTTTATACCTGATATATAAACTATAAATAAAGTGTTTCGACGCAGCGAACTACTCCAATGATGACTGATTGATAACCCATGATAAAACTACAATTAAACCAAGAAGGGATAACTAGTTTACTAGGGAGAAGGTATAAGAGATGCCCAGGTATTGGGGCGCCCTAGTCCCAGTCCCCCTTTCAAAATAAAAGGGGGGACGTATAAGGGGGCCAGGCTATTTCGCCTCTCCTCAGTCGGAAAATACGTAATTTTCGTCATTCGCGTCGCGCTGACGTGAGTTTTCAAGAACCAATGAGATGCTGGTTGTAATTTGGAGTCGGGGGTTAACTCCGGACCTAGATTTGGACTGGAGATAAAGCTAGAAATGTGGTGAATTTATACAGTCACCCTAGTAAATTAGATATCACGTCTTGATTAAACCTTAACGGGATTTCAAAATAGTTTTAAATGATAAACTTCCGTCGAACCAATATTTCTTTATTTTCGAACTCCCCGCGCTCTAATTAATAAAGCGAGTAGACATATAGCAATCAATACTAACGATAAAATTAATTAAATTCATGTCTCTAGACTGTAAGATGTCTTAAGAAATAAAGAAGGGGATCCAAGGCAGCAGGAAGGGCAAAGAAACGGGAGGAAGAGAGGAGGAGGGGGAGAAGGTTAAGCCTAGTAGAAGAGAGAGAAAGAAAGAAAGAATGGAAAGAAAAGGTAGTTAATGGATGATACCAACATAAACGATTCTTTTAAAAACGAAGGGGGGGGGGGTCAACTCCAAAGTCTTCCAATCCCCTCTCTCTTTCCAAAGACGACGACGCGTTGCGATGCGATGCGAGAAAAAAACTGCAGAAGACGCTAAACCCCCCTAAAAACTCCGCAGTCGAAGTTTCTTCTGCTTAAGGAGGTAGGGATGCATGGTGGGCCAGATATTCTAAGTAATAAAAAAAGAAAAATCTATGAAAGAGAAAAACTAAGGGATGGGTGGAGGTGAAGACACCCGAGAGTTTATCCCATAATGAGTTTAGAATATTGTCAAGGTATTATAAAGGATCTTTCTGCCGGCGTTTAATGCCATAATCGAGGGTGGAGAGATTAAAGGATATAGTAAACTTTGGGTGAAACGAACTTTTAAGGGGAAGGTTTGTTTCATATCCAGCTTTCTATGTCTATAAATCTTTAAAAAAAGTTATTTATTGGAATGCTAGTTGAAATTCTAAAAAGGGATGGTGAAATAATTTAGTCTATTAATTATTTTTAGATTAAATCGGACTGGTCAGATTCAAATACGGACCTTATTTTAAAACAGGTTTAACTCGGACTGGTCAGTCAATCGTGTTTCAAGAATCTTTATCCAATTTTTTGATATATTAAGGTAATTTACCGTATAATGAATGAAACGTCAAGGAAACCGCTCTCTGGACAAAAGATCTGTCGAGTTTGTCGTAAGAAAAACAATCTCACGTGGTAAAGATAAATTTTCATATTAGGCTTAAGGTGTATTAACTTAATTGAAGTACAAAAGACAGAGTCAAAAAGTAGGCCTCCTTGTGTAAATGGTATGAATCCTCCCAGTCAGAAAACTACGTATTCTTCACACACACACGTTCTACGGTTTGCTTCCCAATTAAACGCGAAACCTTACGAATCCACCATAACATCTCAGTCAACAAGTCACACCCTTGACCTAGGTAGCCACAATCACCTCAACCCTACCCCCAATTAAATGAAACCCAACTTGACCTTACCCTAAACCTACGTTTCGCTCAGTTTTGCGGTCATCCTTTTGACGTACATAACCTAACCTAAGCCTAACAATTCAAACAATCCATACTATTTCACTAACAAAACCTTAACATTATCTTAAGGACAAAAAAAGATGCGCTATATATCTTCAACACTGCACTTTAGTAACGAAACCAAAAATAAAAAAAAAAAAAATGGGACAAAATTCGCCTTGTTGCTAACGAAACTTGGGCTCAAGATGAAGAAGAATGAAGGGAGGTGAGGTAGATGAAGAGACGAAGGGTCGGTATATATATACAGGGAAACAGAAAAGAAAGACACCGGGGGTTGCAGCCTCTTGTGGGGCAGCGTTGTAGGCAAAGGGTTTTTCTCTTCCCACCCTTACCTCCCTCCGGCTCTCCCGTTCTTCGAAACCAGCCCAAGTATATTTTTTTTTTCTTTCCTCCTGGCATCAGAGAACGCAAAAATGTCTGTGTGTATCGATTAGAAGCAAGAAGGAGTAAAAGGAAAAGAAAAGGAGGAAGTTAGGCCTCGGCCCAAAGCGCGACTCGCCTGTGGCCTCCCCAGGAAAAAAAGACGCTAGAGAGAGCGAGAGAGAGAATTTACGAGGCTCACAGGCAACGATGACCAAAGACTAACCCGCCTCCTTCCTCTTTTCTCCCCTCATCTTCTCTACCCTTCAACCTTATCCTTCTTTCTCTCTCTCACTCACTCTTCTCCGATTCCTACTTCCTCCTCAGGAACAGCGAGTGATAAAGCTAAATTTTGAGGAAGTTTTAAAGAATGGCTTAACAGTATTTTGAAAAACTGATTTTCAATAACACTTTCAGAAGGTGCTTCACAATTACAAATACCAATGGAGTTATAATAAATGGGTTTAATGGAAGTGTTTTCATATTTCTTAGCAAACAATTTAACCTAATCACAAACTACCATGAATTAATACATAATATTACCAACTGCTCACTGAATAGAAACAGAATTACAAGTTTTTCTGTCTGTTTTATACAGGCAACGAGGATTCATACAATTGGCACAAGGAGACCAGGCAACTTAGAGCGTAAAATAGCAGACGATTTTACCCTCTAAGTCACCTGGTCTCCTCGTGTTAATGGTAGGAATTCTCCATGCCTGTAAACTATGTATAGATTGCGGTTGAATCGCCTGGCAACACTTGCCCGTACACTTATCTATTTACCGGATGTATTTCGATGCAATATTCGATTCACAAATCCTAATCATAACAACAACCGGAAATAATTCTATTTTGAAATTTGGTACGTTATTCAATAACAATTTGACGTATTTCCATCAAAAATTTTCAGAAGAAAAAGCACCTTTGTCAAAAATTGAACATTATCACCTCGGTTCCGTTCCTTAAGTCCACCACCACCAGCACCCCTGTCCTCCCCGTCTATCCCTGCTCGATTTCTGTAGCCTATATCAAAAACTCCTCGAAAAACACACTCCCTTGACTCCCAGGGAATATAAGTATAGAAATGACGGCGGCGTGGATTTTTACCCCATCCTAAATTGGCACCGCGTACCGTGCCACGGAGAAGGCACAAAAGCTACCAACCAACCAAGAAATCCCTTATACTAATCAAACTTGGTAGTCCATCCACTTTCAAGGGCATTGCATCCTTAACTTGGCGGGATAAAAACGCGAACACCGAAAAAAGAAACGGGAGAAAAAGAAGAAAAAAAAAAAAAAATAGACGCGCTCGGCCACGCTATTCTGGTGATTCTTCGTTTCTGGCGCGTCGGCCATCACTTCCAATGCCGTTCGTACCATTTGTAGAGGTCAATAAAATTGAAACTAAGATACTTTTGGGGGGTGGGCTATTTATTTGGTGGGAATAAGATTTCTGTATTGAATTACGTTTTTGAGACGGACCTAGAACTTTTCTAACAACCAACCAGGAATGGTGGCTGGCCTATCCTGGATTGGCTTGGCTTGGTTTGGCCTTCGGAGAGATACGTCTGAGGGTAGACAAGGTTTCGCCTTACTGAGAATTAATCAAAGATCAAAGAGATCCATTTTTATCGTAATTTTTTTTTTAATTTCTCGGAACCTTATCATATCAATATATAGAAATTTGAAAAGATGAGATTTATGTAAAGGAAAGGTATACCCTAGATTTTCTTTTTCTTATACTAGATAGTGTGTGGGCAAGTGTTGCCAGCCAGTCATTTGTGAACCGCTATCTACAATCTACCCTGAACTGAAGAGCAGTTAAAGTTAAGAAACGTAGGAGCAAATTTCTTTAACCCCTTTAGCACATGCGCAGTTGCGCACTATCAGGGTTCATACAACTTTTGGAAAACAAATTTCCCTGATATTTCCAGGTTTTTCCCCATATACTTCCCTGAATTTTCCAGGTTTTTCCCGTATATAGAGTATCCTATGGAGCAAATGTTAACGAAGGAGGGTGGGCAAATATGACTTTTACATAATCAAAGGACATCCCCGTATCTCTAGTAGAACCAGAGTTATGAGCCTCCAAAATATAGTGTAATGTTAATCATATGGAGGGGGGAATGTTCACGAACATTTTGCTTAATTACTCGGCCCTGTTTGACGCAAATTTCCCTGAATTTTACTAAAAATTCTAAACTTCCCTCAGGTTTTTGTCAACTACTTATTTCCCTGATTTTTCCAGGTTTGTATGAACCCTGACTATGTATAATTGGAACCATGTACCTATTGATACGATATTACAAAAGATATATAAACAATTAAGTTAACTTAACTTAATGGAGATTAATTAGACAGGTGGTTCTAATCGTTCAATAGAATTTTATACCCACAATCAAACGTTATCCGCTTCGCAAGTATGGGGGACCCAATTTACTTTCTAAAATGATTACGTAACATGTTAAATGTTATTTGTATTCAAAAGGCAACAATCAAGATCTTATAAATAATATATACGCTGCATTTCCATATACGGACGATCTAGTCCTAGCCTGCCAAGCGTGCTTTTGGGCGTAGTCCCAAAAAACTTTATATTGGTTGTTATAACTATATTCATTTTGACGCAATTACTGACGTATAAATGGCGGTTTTTTTATGTAAAAAAGGTGCCTCGAAACTAGTTTTAACCTTTATCAAAGAATATCACCGTAAACACTTTCCTCGAATTTCAAACTCAATTCATTAAGAATTTATACCAATTATACTTCATACTCTACAATTGGTAGTTTCTGGAATAGAGTGTAGTAATTTCCTCGATGTATGTAGGGGTTAGACTAATCCTTATGTATGGAAGAATTTTAAATGTTAATTCGAGGGGGTAACCACACCATTCTTGTAACAACATGCGCCGCTAAATGTGCGCCTGTTTTTGTTGTAATCAAATTTTATAAACCGACTAAATGTCCCCCCTTTCCAAAATTTTACTAAATTGGATATGTTTTAACACCTAAATATCGTTAAATTTTCCAAATTATTGCTAATTAGCTTGTATATTACCACCTTTTTCACTATATTATTATTTTAGTTTCTTTCAACCCTAAAATGATGCGCACGCCACTTATAGCCACTCGTGTAACAACGACTTCAAACAAACCAAAAATCGCAAACTCAACACACAATCCAAAGTACTCTTTAAAAAATTGCGAAACTAAACAGAACTTCAAAATAAATTATAATTTATAACACTTATTATTAATAAAAAATTCAAACACCCAATTTCAATTTCACGAGCGATTTCACCGGAGGGTTCACTCACTAAAATTTCAAGTCCCCCTCCCCCAACAACAACAACAAAAAACAACAGCGTCACGCGCGTTTGAAACCAATCAAAACCAAGCCCTAATTATTTTAATTTCACACACAACATAGCATAGACCTATATATATAATAAATCCGCCAAGAACCCAACAACCCAACTGAACTCAACAAACGTTGTTGGGAAAAATCCATAATATTCTAATAGAATATATTTCAGGGCGGAATGGCACCCACTTACTACGAGTTTTGATATAAAGATATGACCCCATTTTGAGCTTTGAGCGTCGGGGCGAGCGAGCGAGCACCGACCGAGTAGTTTGTTGTTCTCCTTTTCAAAATGAATCTAACGAATTTTATTTAAAAATGTTCCTTCGAGGGCCAGGGAATGTGGGTGGGGTGTGTTTTACAGGGTTCATACAACTTTTTGAAAACAAATTTCCCTGAGATTTCCAGGTTTTTCCCCATATATTTACCTGAGTTGTCCAGGTTTTTCCCGTATATGGAGCCAATGTTAACGAAGGAGGGAGGGGGGAGGCAAACAGGACTATTACATAATCAATGATCAATGGACATCCCCGTATCTCTAATGTAACCATAGTTATGAGCCCCCAAAGTATAGTGTAATGTTAATCCTATGGAGGGGATGTTTATGAACATTTTGCTTAATTACTCAGCCCCTGATTGACGCAAATTTCCCTGATTTCCCTGAATTTTGCTAAAATTTCTAAATTTCCCTGAGGTTTTTGTCAACTATTTATTTCCCTGATTTTTCCAGGTTTGTATGAACTCTGGTTTTAACAGTTGACATACGTGGAAAAGACCTCGCTTTCTCTCTCTCTAACTGTGGTAATCAAAACATTTGGATCAATATCACTGTTACGACGTTAAACCTTGCTACCACCATCACTCCCTCTCTCTCTTGGAAAGCCACCCCCTCCTTTTCTAGGTCCCTTGGCTGGACGGACGATTCACCCTCCTTTCTATAGTATTGATGCAATTTTCTAGGAAGGAAGGGTAACCCGGTGCACAGCGCAGCGCAGTTAAGAGAAACAGCAGTTTTGGGGTCTACGGTTGCCTGCCAGTTAGTTGAAGGGAAGGGGGAATGGAAGGAAAGACGAGAATAGATAGAGTGAAATTTTTAGCCTTTATTGCGTTTTAGACGCCTTTAACGGCTACTAACAAATCACACAAATGTATGTCTGGAATGGAAGTTTCTTTTACTAACTTATTTTGGCCTATTTTATTAGCTTTTATTTATTTATTAAACTCGTTAGTTAGGGTATAAGAAGCAAATTTTGGCCCATTTTCACGGGTACATATCAGATCGACTTGTAACTAAAAGACACAACAGTGTTGCGCAATTCAGATTTATAATTAATTTCAAAATTTACTAATAAGTACTTTCTAGGGAGTTTCCTTCCTCATCGTCTAAGGTGTTTTTCTCTGAAGTTTATTAGTAGAAAAAATGTCAGAATATTGCGTTTAACAATTACAAGTAACATGAAATGTCAAATAAATTAATTCAAGTGTCATTTGTGATTGCAATTCAACCACCATCTACAACAGACAGAAAAAATAATAGAGCTATCTCAGTTGTGACGTCAATTCTTAGGTAAAACGTCACGGGCTTAGCTTTGACAGTGGGCAGCCATGTTTGGTACCGCTATGGGCAAATAGTATAGGTGACGTCACACTAAGGCTTCTGAGATAGCTCTATAGCCAAGTCAATATTGAAATTCCCAGACTTTCGAAGCCTCTACACTTTAACCGAGTTTCTCAGGTAAATATGTCAACCCTAAACAAAATGCCAATACAATATCTTAGCGATAATTAATGGGAAATTAGCACTACTACAGTAAAAGACGTTCACAAATAAGGTAGAATTTCTTGGAAATACTCCGGCGCTTTTTTCGCAAAGAAGAACAAACTAAAGAATCATATTCATTATCATATAAATGAGAGAGATAATTAATGTTGTTTACAAACCTATTTACTCCTCTATGAGCCTTAACCCATTTTTATTGCTAAACAAAAATCTTCCCAAAAATCATCATATCTTAAAATACACAGAACAGAACAAAACTAAACAAGCAAGGAGCGTTGAAAGATTTCCATAAAATTTCGGTGAATCTGTTATCTCTTTTTATAAACTTAAACAATGAAAGAGGAAGCTACGATGGATGAAAGAAAGAAACAACGGACAGGGTGGTAGTTCTTGGGGGAAGGAAGACCTTTTACCCCCAACCTTTCCTGAGGGCACGAATAAAAACTTACAATTATCATAAAGGGATAATAGCTTATAAATAATTAAACAAAACTTCTACAACACTCGTCACATTTTTAAACTATTATCAAAACTACCAAAAACCTTATTATTATCTTGTAGATTGCGATTCAATTGCACTCACAAATGACTGGCAACACTTGCCCGTTATCTCTTTAAAATACAGAGATATCCATACAAATACAATAATATATATCGAACATTTCTTAACAGTCGATGCGTGAAACACAAGAAATAAAAAAGGGGAAAAGAACAGGGGGGGGCGGCATAAAATAGGAACAAAAGATGACGTCATTAAACGAATACCCGTAGAGTCGGGCTCTGTGTTGGCGAAAAGAGAAACGAGAGGTTCGGTACTAAAACCCATAACAAAATAATAATATCAACTTGTCTGAATGTTTAATTTAATTACGTTTTGAAAGAAGAGAATGTGTAATATGTTCTATTTTTATAAAATCAATTAGGCAAATTTCATTGTTAATTGTTTCGTGTCTATTTAAGGTGAGGGACCCCTCGGCGGGGAAAGCCGAGAGAGAGAAATGAGTTTGTGTGTGTGTGTATGGTACGCTTGTGTCTGTAGCCTGTATTGTAGGGAAGCCGGGTTTAGTTGTGGAAGGGGCAACAAAATTGGCGGGGAAAAAGGAACCCGGGTGTTTGAAAGGGGATGAGGGGTGGGAGAGAGAGGGAGGTAGAGATGTAGCGGGAGTAATATGGCGCGAAAGAGGAACGCCCCAGAGTCCGGTCTCTGATAAAAATGGTGACTCAAAATATTTCTCTCGTCTTTACACTAAAACTCTCTCTCTCTTCCTCTACGCAACACCCTACCACCCCACCTCGAGTTGAAAATTTTACACAAATAAAATCATCCTGAACTATTATGCACCGTCAAAAATGGAAGCCGTAGTTTAAAATTTGAATATTTGCCAGATTTGGCCTTCCCTCCCGACTTCTCTCTGGTTCTAATAAATTAGAAATTTTGTTAAGCCTAATCAACAATTAATGATCTCTCAGTCACGAAACGTATAAGACCATTGTCCACGTATTTCTAGTTTGAAATACAGTTTTTACTAACGATTAACCGGATAACAGTAGTCACTTCCTAATTTCGGTTAATGGTTTTAGAATCTTTCACGAATGTTATAAAATAAATTAAAAGAGACAGTGAGTGAGAGAGCCGCAGCCATTAAGACGCTTTTGTACAGGAAAGATAGGCATAGGGGGAGGTGGTAAAACAGGAGAGATCCCAAAGATGATGTTTTAAGTTTCCACACACACACACACAAAAAAAGAAAATAAGACGCTGCCGGTTTTCTAAAAACTCCCCCAGTGTATGCTTGCAGAGTTACTTTTTAAGCCAACATATTTTTAGAATGCTAGCTTTTTTTTTATTTTTCAATTCCCGCCATTCCCCTCTGCATTTCCCGCGTTTTTTTCCCTCCAAAATCATAATATCAGAAGAGGGTGGGAAGGAGGGAGGTCAGATTTAGGAGAAAAATACGTCGGTGAAGGAGGAGGGTAAGAGGATAGGAGAAGAAAACTAGTCTGTCGCTGGTTTCAAACTCCACGATGGGTTCAGGACCGCGAAACACCACCCCGGCCCGAGAGATGACTTTTTCTCTGTCCCTCCCCATCCCCCTTGAAGCCCAGAACCCGAAAAACTTTCTTGGCTTTGCGAGCTTTTAGCTTTGGCCTCGGATACACGTGCAAGAAGAACAAAAATCTTCAGGCGTAGTTTTTGGGTGGACGGGGGGAACGCCAAATCCGGGGGACGAACGCTGAAGAATCGAAATTCTTGGGACCGTTTGATTTTTTTGGGGAAACCAAAGCTTGATACTGGTTTTTAGGCTAAATTCGTAATCTACCCAACCAATTATATTGTTTTATCGTTCGAAATATTCCTATATTCCTAGATAACGGCGTAGGGCGTTCGCGTACATAGTGAAGATTGATTTACATTTATTTCAAAGGCATATGCTAATTTTTCACCGTTTAAAGCCGATTAATTATGGTAAATTTCATTATTTGAAGTAACACTATTCCATTATCCTATTAGGGTTGAGGAACTTTGCATAAATCATAATATTCGTATCATAATTACGATAAAATATCGTTTGAATATTGAATTACAATAACAAACGTCGAATTTTGAAGGATATTAACATTTTGAATGATTAACTAGGGGTTAACGATTTCAAATCCGGTGTTAATGAAGGTTTAAACAATAAGCCTTGGCTAGCGAAACGATTAGCCGCCGATTAATGGGGTAAATCGGTTCGGCGAAAGAATCCGGAGATAGCCTACTAAGAAAGAAAGAGATCTTTTACCTGGCAACGGCCGAAGGAATCGTTGTCTTCGTCTTCGAAACCTTCGAGGAATGTTTTTGCGGCGCAATCCAACGTCGTGATTTAAAAATAAAATTATAACGAACTAGGCCTACGCGTAGACACGACCGAGAAGAAACTCTCGAAGACCGAGCGAAAAAAACGAAGCTGGCGTTTAGGCCTAGGCGTAAAGATCGGGGAATTTCCTCGAGGAAATCCTTCTAGCGGCGCGGCGTGTCGCGAGTACTCTACCAAACAAAGGCAAACGGGCGCGCTTTCTAGGCCTAAAACTAGGCCCTGGATGAATGCCGCCGTGTCAACCTGTCCGCACTCGCAAAAACACACAACCGATCGCCGAAACGCGGCGGGCTTTTCTTCTCCCGCGAAAGGACAGCGCGCGCTTTCTCTCTCTCTCACCCGTCTCGTAACGAAACACCCGCGCAGCGTCCGAAAAGTTTCGGACAATCCGCAAATCGAAAATCTGGCGATAAACCGCCGCGTTAACTTGAAAAAAGTAAATCCTTCTCGTCGAGAAATAAAACAATAGCTTCTCCCTCGAGTTTAAAGATTATGTTAAACAATTTATGGACGAATGATGACGTCCGCCCTTCGACTCTCGCGCTAACTAAAAACACGCATCTCTTCCGACCGCTTGTTCCACGGATTAATACATGATATCCGCGGGGACAGGACAGGTTATCTCTTCCGATTTCCACTTCAATTTGTAGACTCGAGGGCCCACTATTCCATTTTTTGAGGAACTAAATTACGCGGCGCCCTCAGACGGAAGGCTTAAACAACCCTGCCTTTCTATCAACTTTTGGCTTTTACTTTTCCTAGCGGTCGTACTGAGAAAAACACTAGAATCATCTCGGTTTACCTTTCAATGTACGGTGAGAAAATTTTACAAGGTCTCCAATGGAAAGTTACCCTCCTTATCTGTTTAGACTGTCAATATTGGGCCAATTCCATTTAAATTCGTAATAAGAGAGGTCTATTATCTCATCCACGCGCTAGACGTCATTCCCATATAGTAAGCCGTGTAACTAGAACCCCTTTTTTAATTACCAAATTAATTAACTGTTACAACTTTGGGTTTTCGCTGTTTGGGAACATGTTTAGCAATACGATTTTGCATTAATATTTTTTTTTATTGAAAGGTTTGGCCATTCTAGATAGGGGAATATTTACGTTGCGCGTCAAAAAAGGTAGGTAAAATTTAATGGCTCCACTCTTTTTTATAATAACGTGGAAAGTGCACATTTAAGCGTAATTTTATAGCAAAAACGTGCTTAATTTCGGGAAAAAAAATTGTATTATTTTTCGATGCAAATTTCTCAGGTATTTTTAGATTTGTAAACATATTTTATCAAAGATGTCTGATGTAAAAGCTTTGGAACACCCAACTTTAAAAGTAATTTATTAAAAGTTACCAAACATCTTTCCTATAATAAAACACGAGCCCAAAGATACTATAGTAGTATTTATAAATTAAATTTAAATAGGTTCCTTACGAAGTTTTAAATAAAAAATTTCGTTCAGCCCAAAAACAAATTGATAGAGAAGTTTCCCATGTTCAAGCTTGCGCTAATGAACTGGAAAAAACTCTACAAAAACGAGCTACTATCGTAGATCTTAAAGCCTTATTGGGCGGAATGGTTGAAAAACTCAATTTGTTGAAACGAAAAGTAAGATTAGGGCTGTTACCTTTGTGAAGGAAGGGGATTTAAATGCAACCAAAGGCTTATAGAATGTAAAACCTGGGTTAAAATAGGCTGATGAGAGTGTAGTTGAAGAATTGGAGGCCGCCTCTGTATGCAAACGTAGAGTAGAACACATCAAGGAACACTCTAGTCTGGCTAATCAAGCTCCAAATTCACTTTGGAAAAAGAAAAGATTGGATAGAATGTTGGTGGAACATTTTTTGAGATGCGGATATTATAACACCGCTCTCAAATTGGCCAAACACGCTCAGATAGAGGTAAAAATTAAGGATTTCCAGGAACGTACGTAAACTGAACTGTTTTGATTCTAAAGGATCTGACCAATATCGAGCTATTTTCGATATCTAAAGAAGTTGAAGAGTCCCTCATGGAAAAGGATACCTCAAAATGTTTGAATTGGTGTTACGATAACAAATCCAAACTTAGGAAACTAAAAGTTAGTTTAGCGAAGGAGTTTCACTAAGTAACCAAACCTTGTCAATTCAAACTCAACTTCAATATTAAATCCACAGAGTTCTTTGGAGTTTAATCTTAGGCAACAAGAATTCATAGAATTAGTTCGTAATGATAGACGTATGGATGCTGTCAAGTAATGAAGAAACTTGTTTACCCATCTTCATTTTGAAGAAAAATCAGAAACAAGCTAACGAACATTGTTTTTTTCCCATCAGACACGCCAGAAAATACTTTGTTAATTTGGAAGAAGATCAACTAAAGGAAGTTCAACACGCAATGGGACTACTGGCTTATCCAGTAACAACTACTCTTTCTCCTTACAAGGAACTTTTAGACGAATGTCGTTGGATTTCTTTGGTTCAACAATTCAGACAAGAAAACTTTAAACTCTTTCAAATGAGCAACTTTTCGGTCTTTTCCGTTGTTCTTCAAGCTGGTTTGTCAGCTTTAAAAACTCCGTCAGTGAAAATACATATCACCACCCATGAAAGAATCCCTTTCACACACGTTCACTACATTTTCAGGCAATGCTATAAGCCAGAAATAGAGCGAAATCCGGATTGCCCCGTTTGTAGTTCAACTTTGAATGTCTTGGCTTTGCATCTCCCTTACGCTCATTGTTCTCAATCAAGACTAGTTTGCGCTATTAGCGGCCAAGCTCTTAATGAGCATAATCATCCTATGGTTCTTCCAAATGGCTATGTTTACGGAGAAGAGGTTCATTTCCTTCCGCATTAATTTACTCTTAAGCCATCAAATTAATCACTATTAATTATTCCAGGCTTTGAAACAAATGGTTCTTCAAACTGGTAAAATAACCTGCCCTAGAACCAAATTGACCTTTGATTTCAAGGATGCTGAGAAAGTATTTGTCATGTAAAAATATTACCACCGGGACATTCTAGGATCTAAAAGAATAAATTTAAAAAAATAAGAACATACCTAGCTTTCAAATTTTGAATGTGTTTTTGTTTCTTTAAGTTTGTCGTTGTTTCGTTATTATTATTATTATTATTTTTTTTTGACGTACTTGTTCACTGTATATAAGAAGAAAAACAGCACCTATAAATAATAGGTTGTTAAAACGTATAGTTTTTCCAACATTTATGCAAATTTTTGGAGTGATTTGTAACTTTGTTTAACTTTTCTCCTAAGCCATATTAAAAAAAAAAAATGTGTAAATTGTTTTGTTGTCCTCATTATCAGTAATTAAAAAAAAAAATCGTTTTTCGTAACATTCTTGAATCTGTGAAAAACTTAGGGCTGTGCGAGCCTTGATTTTTTGGGTTCGAGCCGAGCCTCGAGCCTTGCATTTTTCGGTTATCGAGCTTCGAGCCGAGCCTCGAGTTTCTTACCGAGCTTCGAGCCTTAAGCTGCATGTTCAAAATCTGGTTTAGAGCTTTTATCGAGCCTAAAATTTCAATGGCGAGCCTTAACGACTTTCAATTTTAGCTCTTAATTTGGAATGATATTCCTTTACACTTTCATTTACTGGCCTTAGTAAAGAAAAAACCCTATTAATTCGTAAATATAACAGATAAACTTTTATTTGACTATAATTAAACTCGAATCCTATTATCACTAATCGAAATTACTTACGCGCACTGACAATCGCATTGATAATACAAACCAAGCGTATTTTTCTATACATAAAAGTAAAACTAAAACTTGAAGAATGATTTTTCATTTTTTTCTTTGCCCACAAGTGGAAGTAAAACTTACGCCAATCAAATGTGGGCTAACAAAAAAGGCACCAACCAGAGTAATTTCCTATTTCGCGCGTCACTGCAGCGTCTCAACATTCAGTAGATTGTGTTAGATGGTAATTCTTGACCTTTAACCTAATCTAGAATCTCACAGACCACTGACTGAACCTCGATAACCTTAAGCCTGGGTCTCGAGCTTTTATCGAGCTTTTTTCTGAGGCTCGAAAACTTGTCGAGCCTTTCAAAAGTTGCTTATCGAGCGATCGAGCTTTCGAGTCCTATCGAGTACTCGCACAGGCCTAGAAAAACTTGATTACATCTACACTTGGAATAACAGTATAGGTTTATTTTACCGGTATGCTAAAAGTTTAAATAGCAATTACAAAAAAGCCGTTTCTGTGTTCTTCTAGTATCACATTTTCCTTCCCTTCTTTAGTTTAAATAGACTTTAATCCTCTTATATTTTTTAACTTTTCAATGAAGAAAGGCGGTTTAAATCATGACTTTAACGCAAAATTGGTGAAATTAACCCAAGTGAACGAAACGAGTTGATCTTCTATCTCGTCTATAGAATTTGATTGTAGCTTGTAGATAGTAGCGAGAAACTTTTCATAAATAATTAAATTAAATTAATTTAACAAGCTAAGGATTATTTAATATTTTAGTTATTAAATAAACGGGGAATGCCTATTGGTTAAAAATGAAAGCATTATGAATTTCTCTGAGCTGTTTTGCATTGACAATTAATGGAATCTCAGTTGACGAAGAACTTGTATTTGAATTACGTGGGATTTGAATACTCCCAACGTTTTCCAAACCCATATCCTTCGCATTCCAATTCTGAAGATAAAATTGTAGATTATATTATCCAATTAATTAATTAATATAATGCTAAGGATAATTAGTATTACTTTAGCGAATGTAGGTGTGCAGAATTTGGTAAAATCAGCTTCAACTTGGGCTCCTAACTTGGAGGAAGCCACAAACTTCGCCACCTCTTGACTTAGCTTCTCGGTTTCGCTTTTCAAATGTAGATATTTAGCAGTTTGTTTGGTTAGCTGATTGACGGGAGCGGATGCGTCATTAACCGGTTCAATGCCTGGTTTTCTTTTGGTTATGTCAACCACAGTCGGAAAACAAGATTGAGAGTGAATCTCCTAGAAATTAAAACTTGTTTGTTAAGTTGACGTCTTAAAAGGGTTTAGTAAAAAAAAATCTTTCAAAGCTCAATTTGTTTTACGTTTAAAAGATTCGAGGTTCTTTTTGCCAATCTTCCAATATCAGTAGCTTCAGGATTAGCGGAAGAAAATGGGTTGCAAATACCCAAACCAGTAGAACTAGCCAAACCCGTTGGTTTCTTGGGTAGATTCAATGGTTTCATTGTATCCAGGCGGTTCTAATTTCAATGTATAAATATAAATTTGAAGCCACAATTTTCTGCTTGGAAGTGAAATGAAGACACATACACCCATCAAACGACTTTTCAACATGTAATTTTCATTCTTCAACTGTTTCAAGGCAGTCCTTTGAGCGTTTACTTGATCCATCAGGGATTCCGTCAAAGCATCCCTACCAACAGGTAGAACAACCGGTGAAGTTGAAGCCACAATTGGAGTGGAACTTGCTAGTACTGAAGAACCAAATCCTGATGTCATCATTGATGCTGTTATCTGAGGAGATCCCGGAGTGCCAACTAAAGATTCCCAGCAAGCACAAGGTCATAAAAGAATGAAGGTCAAATCACCTAAAGAACTATCACCAAAAGTTACCTCTGCCCTTGTTGGTGATTCCCTCCAATGTCTTCTTAGACATGACAATGACCTTCTCCTTCAACTCTCCTTTCTCCAGTTCCAAGGCATCGATATCAGCTTGTAATTGATCCAGAGTAATTTCGAATTCCTTTTCCTTATTCTTTAGAAGCATCTTGGCTTCATCCAACTGTCTTTGAATTCTCTCCACTCTGTCATCTCCATCCCTGACTGCCAGTTCTAACTTCTTCTCCGCCATCTCTTTTCTAACTTGCGTTTCGCTTAACTCTTCACCCCTCAATTTCAGAGCTCGCTTGAGTTCTAACAAGTCACTTTCTCTGGATTCCAGTTTGAAACGAAGTTGTTCCAGATCACGGGCTTCACTTTTAACCGCTTGCGCTCGCAAGTGGACAGGAGCTGGAGTCTAGTAGGTGATTAAAATTAGGCTGTAGTGTTAAGAGAGAGGTAAAGATAAAAAAAAGGATACTCACTCTGGTTTGCTTTCTAGCATCTTCATCAAACTCTCCTTCTTGCATGGATGTTGAGAACTTATTCATGGTTTGCAAAGAAGTTTCCATTGATTGTTTCAGAGACTCTGGTCCCTGGTCATCGTCATCTTTTCCATACGCGCGATCTGTAGCTTCGTGTAGAAGTTCCTTAAGCTTGTCCGCTGATAGAAGGGGTGGTCCCGCACCTTCTGCCGAGTTCATAGTCACCTGTTTGGTAGATGAGGTCCTTAGAACTGCAGCTGATCTGGCAATTCTGGATAAGTCAGTTCCACAATCCACTAGGTTTTCTTGCAACTGATAAAGAATCAGAATAATATATACTAAAGGTTCAGTAGATCAGTCAAGTTTGAAGTCACCTCTGTAGAAAAATTTAGAATTGTTGGACCTCCTTCTTGAGGTATTCGTCTACGAATCTTTTTAACTAGCTGATGAATGTTCTCAGATTTTTGTAAGAGATCAGCTATGAGTTTACCGGTTTCCGTTGCTTTCGCATCAGGCTAAAGAATAACAAGTTGTTTTTAAAAGATGAGAGGCGTTATAAACAAACAAAGACTCACAGAGAGTAGGGTTAGAACAGCATTGAAATCTGTCCTAACTGAATCACAAGCGGCTCCAAGGAGCTTTGTGTAATCAGAAAGAAGGTGAGTGCAATCAGGAGGTTCAGAGTACAAATGAACGCTATTCAAACTCTGAAAGTAAGCCACGGATTTCTCCAAGTTATCCAAGGGAACAGTTTCATCCAGTTGATCCCTTTTTAACAAATCTACGTAGAAATCAACTGCTCTTTCTTGAATAGCAATTTCAGGGTAAAGTGTTCCCATTTTGGTGAAGAGTTCGACGCTGCACCTTGATAGAATGCTGAAGACACATTTGTCTTAGAAAAAATTACATCAAAGGAAAATGGAAAAATCTATCAGCACCTGTTAAACTGATGCAGTAATGACTGCAACATTGATAAATCATACAACAATCTCAAGGAATAAGTGTACTGATCTATATGGTGGCTTTTTAAAACGTTTTCAAATGACATTTCATCCGGAGGCTTAAACTGAAGTCAAAAATGTTGTTGTTGTTGTTAAAAGAAAACAAACATCAAAAAAATGTAACTTACCCTCTGTTTAACCTGCCCAATTAAAATATTGGCTTTAGCTACCATCCTGGGCACTAACAGAAGAACTTGAATGGCATCGTGATCACCTCCTCGAGCCAAGAAATTATCAGGCATAAATGAGCAAAGAAATCCAATATGTAAAACGGCTTGTTGAGACTCGAGCTTTCGGATTTCCATTTCAATGGTCTGTTGAATGTTCATTGTTTAAGCACCTTCATCAAAGGCTTGTATAGATTGTGATACCTTACCCTCGCAAAGGCTTTAGTTTCAGCAAATTTGACATTAAAATCAAATGGTTCAGCCGGTGTTGCCATGGCTACCCTGTCAGTCTCCTTTTGCATCTGTGTCCTGAGTTCTTGGTTAGCTTCTTTCAGCTGTTCCGTTAACTCTCGGTACTTTTGAATTGTACCTTCATAATCAGCTACTGCTTCTTGCAAAGCCTCTATTTTTCTAAAGCTCTACAAGTTTATTGTTGTTGTTAATATTACAAAGCTTTTTGTAATGACAATATAGTGAATGTACTTCTAAAACTTTCATGTTGGCCATATCAACTTCTTCTCTCAGTTCTAGCTCCGTTTCTCGGGCACTTTCCTGGAGTTGGTCATTGATGTCTTGAAGTTTTTCTAAATCTTCCACAATTTCTTGTAGTTCGCGATTATTCTCTTCCAAAGTTAAATTTCGATCCGTTAAGTTTTCCACCATTTCTTCAGCACCCAAAGCAGCGTCAACCTGTTCCTTTAACTCTGAAATTTGTTTTTCATATTCTTCTACTTGAGAACTCAACTTTTCCTTAGTGCGACTCAACTCCAGGATCTCAGAGCGTTGTTTATCCAATTCTTTTTGGGTTTTCAATAACTCCTGTTTTTCATTGGCAGCCAAATCTCTCATTTTCACCAAAGCTTCTTTCAATCTCTCATTCTGTTGTTCCAATTGCTTGGCTTGCAAATTGGCGCCAACTCCTTCAGTACCTGCAATGAGAGTTCAGTTCTAAAATGTTCTTACAAAGGGATTAATTGCAAAGTACCCTTTTCAGATATTTCATTTCTCAAAATTTCTAGATCTAAACTGAGCTCTTCAACTCTTTCTTTCATTTGCTCAAGTTCAGTTTGCAAAACTTCACACTTTTCTTCAGCCATTTCTTTATCTAAAGTGGCCATCTCTACAGTCTCAGCTAAGTCACTCATTTCTTCTTGATGTAGATCTCTGGCCTCAATTGCATCTTTGGCTTCCTAAAATCCACATTGTTATACACTCCACATTCCTTCTGTTGCTAAAACTCCAATTTGCACAACACAATGTAAACATACTTTCTTGGCTTGTGCAAGTTGTTTCTGTAAGTCAGCCTGAGACTCGGTAATCTTGCTCTTGAACTCTTGCATTTGTTGCAACTGTATCTTTGTTTTCTCCCATTCTTTCAATTTTGTTTTATCCTCCGCTCTCTTAATTTTAAGTGTTTCTAGTTTCTCTTGGAGATCTTTAACCTCCGCTTTCAAACATTCAACTTCTTCAGAGTTTTGGTTTTGAGTAAAGGTTGTTGGTATATTGAGTGAAGCCACTGTTTCTGGGCTAACCAGTTCTGGTGTGGTTAGCTCAGGACTCAATGGTTCATTTTGGATAGTTGAAGAAGGCTTGAAAGGTTGAAAATTATATAATTGGGAAAATATTGAAAGAATAAATTTTTGTAGTTCTTTTATACCGGAGGCAAGAATGAAGCAATTGGATTATTGGCAGAATTGGGAGAGAATCTCATAGAATGCCTTTTTGGTGGTTCTTCAACTAAAATGGTTCACAATCAAAGTTTTGAGTCTGAACAGTTATAAAATGTCGGGTATTTTATACCTTGCAAAATTGATTTGCCTTCAAAAGAGGTTGTAAGCTTTTCAGTAAAACTAGTGGAAGCTGAGGAGCTAATTGAAGACCTTTTTGACAAAATGTCACCATCATCATCCAATATTTTTAACTAATTATTATTGGGCAAAAATTTAGCTATAGTTTTGTCCAATACAATTATACACGACCATTCTTAATTACTTGGGATTGGCGGACAAATATTCCATGATTATCTTCACATTGAAAATAATTTCTCCCCTGAACAGTACCATTATTTTTTCCCTTTGGGTCATCTAAAATAACTCCAATCCATTTTCCTGATGAAAATAGCGTTGTCCCAGCATAAGCTACTTTCCCTTTCACATCTTTGCCTATAACTTCCACACGAGCTCCTAATCTAACAGGTTTTTCAGCCATGTTTTCAGTACTTTTACTTCTTTGACGTCCACCACCTAAAATATTTATTTTTTCTCTTTCAAATAACTTTAAAGTATTAACAGTTCAAATCTATGTAACTATAAACACAGTAGTAAAACCATAAATTATATTTTGTACACTTTTTACCAAAACCAAAAGACGTTTTGTTTTTATTATTATAAATCTAAAAATGGGGTAAATCCTGTGCTATGGAGTTTGAGGAGAACACTTTAAAACCAATGGGATTTCTGTAGGAAAACTTGCATGCGCGGTTTCTTTTAAAAGTTGAAAAAGATTAAAAATGGACAATCAGGGCTCTTGGAACAAAATCCTACCTGGATCATCCCCACGGTTGCCATGGGGTTTCTTTGAAGGCATTTATTAAGAAAAATAGTTTAGTGTTACCCAAAAAAATTAAATTCATTGTAAGAAAAATGGTTGAAAAGCTCAAAATGAATGTCTGTTTGTTTCCCATTGGTAAAGATATTTGCATATTTGTCATGAGTAATTGAAAATTGATTATTTATAATTAGAAAAAGCCCAACCCAATTTGGACTTGATGATAGATTAGAACATTATGGACACCATTTATTAAAATTGCATACAGTGGTTTAATTTGAGAAAATAAATTGTTTTAATTTTTCTTAAATTATAAATACGAGTGAGTGTTTATTCCAGTAAATTAATTTTATTTATAAAAATCGCAAAAACCCCCAAAACAAAACACCCAATATGGAGCTAACAGTTCTGACCCTGAAATGTCACACCCTTCTATCTCTTACTGGAGTTTCATCCCAATAATGGTTGGAAACAGTATTCTACGCGCAAAAATGCCAACCAGAGAGGGGCTGCGTGACGTCAGACTATCTCTTCCCCCTAGCCAGTTGTTAGCTCCCTATGATCCTATGTCCGACCCCCATCCCATCTGAAATAGTTTAGTGTTACCCAAAAAATTAAATTCATTGTAAGAAAAATGGTTGAAAAGCTCAAAATGAATGTCTGTTTGTTTCCCATTGGTATAGATATTTGCATATTTGTCATGAGTAATTGAAAATTGATTATTTATAATTAGAAAAAGCCCAACCCAATTTGTACTTGATGATAGATTAGAACATTATGGACATCATTTATTAAAATTGCATACAGTGGTTTAATTTGAGAAAATAAATAGTTTAAATTTTTCTTAAATTATAAATACGAGTGAGTGTTTATTCCAGTAAATTAATTTTATTTATAAAAATCGCAAAAACACCCAATGATTTTATGTCCGACCCCCATCCCATCCCCAATAGTGTATTTTTCTAGAGTAACCTTGTCCCATCCCATCTGTCAAAAAAATAAAGCCAAGGCTTAGCTCACCCTTCTATAAAAACTGCTTCTATTAGCTGCGCTTTTCATTCGGCAATTAAATTTCAATTAAACCCTCATTATTAAGGTTTATTAATCCTAAAACGACAGTGTTTACAACAAATAATGCAAACTATTAAATTTTAATTATAAAATTGATAGAAACTCCACAGCGATCTCAAGCTTTAAAGTTTAAAGGGGTAATTTCAGGCTCTTTACTCGCTGCGAATCCAGAGTGCAGCACTAGTCAAATCCACTTTGAGAACCGATTTGAACCGAAGGTTACCGCGAAATTTAAATTGATAAAAAGGATGACCGCATTTGTTCATAGTCATTTTTGCGACAAAGAAGTGTTAAATATCTGCTTTACTTAAAAAATGCCACCTTAAAATTAAAATCCAGCAATCTTCTGATGAATTAACCATTACTGTAATAGTTTCTGGCGTCTTGATACTCCGTTTTAAAACAAAACTAATAAAAATAGAACAGTATGTCATTTGTTTCCGAGCTTACTTTAAACTCAATTTATTTTACATTAGTTTAAAGATGTTTACCGTATCATTAGGAATAAATTTTATATTTAGGTAAATCGCGAATAAAAACATTTCCTTCGCATTTATTTTCACATTGACCATTTCAATATAAGACTACAGCTTTTCCGGTGCCTACTTTTGAATAGGTTATGATGGAAACGAAGAAAAGGCGGAGACGGAACAGCGCGAATTGTCGATAAAAACTTTTGATAATAAAACCCATTTCTAAGTGAAGTTGCGTAAGACTTAACTTTTCTCAAAGATGCAAAACAGGGGCATTTTTTTAAGCTAGGCATATATATTTCTTTGGGCCTAGTTCTCGAACCAAGTATAGAGTGTGTACGAGAGCTCCGTCTCGCGGTTAACGGAGGAAAGTATGGAAAAAGAGAACCGTAGTTTCTTTTCCTTTAAAAATAAACTGGAACTCGGAATTCTTTGAAGCGAAACCATTTATAGTGTAAAACCGATTTCAACGCGGCGCTACTACTAATTCCGGGTAGAAAAGCCATTCTAAGTCAGTCGCGAGATTGTCCACATTGATGCCGCAACAACAAATACCATGATGTCCAGGATTAACGCTAAAATAAACACGCGGCGACATCTTATCGGAGCTCTCACCGTCTTAGCTCTCGTCTTCGCCACTTCTGCCCATGCTGCCAAAAGTAAGATACAAAACCCATTTCTATTGTCACGTTAGTTAATTTACCTTAATAAATAAACTTCGCGAAAATTGAAATTGAAATTGAACCGAAAGGCTAAAAGCAAAAGTCTTTTGGATGAAGAGTTAGTAAATATTATTTGTTTCAATAAGCTTTATGGTCTAATTAAAAATAAAATTAAGTACTTGTTTTAAAATATTTCTGGGTAACACGAAGTTCAGAAACACGTTTTTGGCGTTTATTATCAACCAGTTTTTAAAAATGACAATCTTGATAGAAAGCCAAAAAAGGCACATTTTACGATAAACACATACAAAAATAATAAAATGAGACAAGACAACTGTCTCGTTACTGAGACGAGGGCATCGAGGCGTTTCTTAGTAAAATACCCAGCAAGTTAGCAGACGTTTAATAAAACCTTAAATAAAACTCTACGCGCGAATATTTGTTTACTAACGATTAAGTGTCGACTTTTTAAGTTTCTTAAAATAGTCATTTCGAGACATCGTCAATCCTTCTTTTCATTGCTATAAAATTGTAAAAACCATACAGGGTGTTTCTAAAAAGTCTGTTAAAAATTATGGGCAGTATTCGTTAGACGATTTCAAGTCGAAAATGTAGCTTGCTGTCCGAGCCACCGTTTTCAAATTATAATAAGAGCATTTTACGGACGACCCCTTAAGATTTACCTAAGAAACTGAAAGACAATTATTTCTATTTAAATTAAGGGGCCATCCATAAAACACTTCAAACATAACTCAAAAACGGTAGCCCGGACGGCAAAATGGAGATAGAAGTTAAATTTTCGACTCAAAATCGATTTCCCAAAGAACACCCCCCTTAATCTATGGCAGACTAATCAGAAACACCCTGTATATTCTCAAAGTCTAGATGGTTTTGGTACCCGGTAGGGTCGGTACTGGCGATAGTTTAAATATTAACAAAAAATCCGTATCAATAAAGAAAACAATTGGTTCGAAGTGGGATTGATCACAAAAGATTGAAAAAGAAGATATAATGTGCTTTGCTTCATTTCACTTTAGAAAAAAATCGGAAATTCACTGACCATTTCCTAGCCCAAAAACTAAGATAGTCTCTTTTGTTCAAACTTACGAAGGCGAAGAATTAAATTTTTTTGCGGAAGTATTTCGTTGATGCATTTAGTAAAAATCGAGAGAAAAAATCTCACACTTTTCATCCAGAAAAGCAAAAGAAAACTTTTACGAGTTAATTAAAAAATTTTGAACATTACGGGTCAGTCAATCTCTGGAACGATTTAAAAAAAATTCGTTAAATTTTAAATTAAAAAACTCTCGCGCGTGAAATTAATATTTTTTTTTTTTTTAATTTTAACGGAACTTTCCTGTCGCCGGAAGTATCTTTTATAATTTCGTCCGAGCACATTTTTAATTACGAAACGTGAGAGTGATTTTCAATTTTAGATAATTTATATCTTACCTATCGATTTAATTGCAGAAATGAAAGGGTTATTTGCAAAATTTTAAGGGGAGTTTATTTCAATAATAAATGGTGTTTCGAAAAGGGTGATTGTATTGTGGGGTTCTATGAGCAATTTTGAGTCCAAAATGTAGCTTTTATGATATTTTGCCGTTAAGGGACACATTGGGTTCTATGGGGGATTTTGTGTCGAAGATTTTCTATGACATTTTGACTTAAAAGACACAGTGGGCGATTTTGAGACAAAAATGTAACTTCTATGACATTTTGCCTTAATAACAAGTGGGTTCTATGGAATATTTTGAGTCAAAAATGTAACTTCTATGAGATTTTTCCTTAAAAGGACATAGTGGGTTCTATGGGGGATTTTGAGTCATAAATTTTCTATGACATTTTGACTTAAAAGACACAGTGGGCAATTTGATGGAATGTTTGAGGGGATGACCCCTTGATTAAATTAGCAATCACTGTCTTTCAGTTTCCTACTTAATTTTAAGGGGGGGGGGGTCATCGCTAAAACAATCCAACTTCTAATCAGTAACATTTTAGTTTTATGAATAACCCCTAAAAATAAATAAATAAATGGCATCATATTGTTAGGGCCCTAAGGGAAATAACGTAGAATGTCATGGCCCTGATAAAATATCAACAGAACTTATTATACCAAAGCACAAAAACTACAATAATATATAGAAGTGTTAAAAATAAATCAAGTCTGCGGGTTATATATTATTAATTATAACGGTTGTCTCAGACTGTATATATATATTTAATAATAATAATCCGTTATGTACGTATGAGTAAAAACACCAACCATCTTAAGGTTCAGTGTCGAATTGAGTCAACGACCGTGATTTGAAAAAAAAAAACTACTACTACTGAAAAAAAATCAAGTTTTAATTTCCGCAGGGCTCGTAAAAGGCGTTTTGGTAAATACCGTTATATTATTCTCAAATATAAAGTCAGATGGATTATTTTAAATCCTTTTTCACCTAGCTGGGGGCTACAGCATTTGGTTTTTTTTACAGTATAACTGTTTTTGAAGGAAGGGGATTGATAATATCATAAGTTTATAAGATATGTTTCATCCATAAGTATGACGCTACCTATACTTCGTAATACTATCAAGAGACTTACAGCTCGAGTTAGCTCTAACTAGAACGATAAGCGAGAATTGAAGTCCTACACTCGGTGGTTAGTTTTGCAGGACTTCCATCTTCTCCTATTTAGTCTGTACTAAGCCTTTGACATGCAGCGCCTCACCAGGTCTCCCTCGCTTTATCTTGAATCTATGACCTACCTCACTCACTTCATGACAAGCTCCAGTTTGTCACCAGTGACAAACTTATGGAAGGAACATATCTTATGAACTTATAGTAATATATATAAAAGTCTAATTTAGTCCGTTGAGAAATTATTCCAAAGATCCATATTTTCGGGGCTAAATACACTTAGTGAAAAAAGAAGAAAAAAAAAGGGTTTGGAACCGATTATAAAATCATTATATTCAAATTATAATTTGATTTACATCATTTATGTTTAAGGGGATTGTTCGTTGTGGTTTTTCACGAAAGTTAAAGTAAAATTAAGTTCACGAATTAATTTTACTGAAATTACATAGACAGGTATTGAGAAAGTATTAATTTAATAAATATACAGCGTGTTTATATACACGATTCTTTTGATAATTATTTTCTCTTAGCAATTTAAATTAAATAATTTTTTTAACTAACTTAAAAACTATAATAAAAGATTAGCGGTTAGTCTAGGCATAATCTTGACTGATTTTATAATTATTTTGAATAAGTAAATTTAAGTAATTAAATTGTGTTGTTATTATTATCTATCATAATAAACTATAATAAAAGATGAGCGAACTAGTCTACTCTAGAAGGTATTCATTAACCAGGTTAAAAAAGGTTTTATTTTCTTTTAACTAACCCTCTAATTTCGTCGGGGATTCCTTGAAATTTCATTATAACACTGACCCCTTTAAAAACCAGTAATCCGGGTTATTATTAATTAAAAGAAACAACTTTTGTTCATCAAAATTGAGACAAATCTATATCCTTAATTGCAGTTATTAATTTTGATAAATCTGAAGATGACATGACCGTGTATAATCAAGTCACGAAGATGTCAATAATTATATTTCAGTTGACTGAATTTCTATAATAAATCCCCAGAATTATAATACAATAAAAACCTATATATATTTATTTATTTTAATATATAACCGTATATAATTAATTTTATATATTTACTTTAAGGTATATGATACGAGAAACGGGGTAAATATTGAAAATTAATTTTATACGTATTCTTATATTATACTTTATTTTATTCAAAAACTTATCCTCAATTATGAGGGAATATAATATTATTTTTATTTCTAATCATTGGCGGATTACGAGGAACAGAAATAATTTTAATTTCATGTCATTTCCTAATTACAAAAACATACTAAGACACGTAATTAATTTTCAATAATTACCCCCTAGTTTATGGATAAATATAACGGGAAAACCCTACGCCTAGCTTCGAGTCCAATGCCAATTCATATCGAAGAACCAAAAAAAAAAAAAACCGAAAATACAAAACTTTTCCTGATTAGAATTTTTCAAATTAAAAAAAAAAAAAAACTAACCAGTCTTATATTCATCAATTTTCAACTTAACTTTATAGTACAGAGGATGCGCTGTACCTGTTATTACTCTCTCAACTTTTTCTGAAGTCCAATAATTAATTAAGTTCATCTCGATCATGCTTCATTAGATATTATATTATACTCTCTACACAAGGGGTTTCTCAAAGACTCAAACCACAAATAGGGGAAAATTATTGGACTATAGAAACGACTTGATCGTGTAATTTATGCAAGTGAACTTAATAAAAGTATATTTTAATAAAGAAAAAGCCTGAATGAAGAGTTGCTTAAGTATTTGATGAGCAATTATTTATTTTTTTTTCTTCAAGGCTATGATAGCTTCGTATTTGGTCAAGCGTAAAATTTTAATCTATTTAGGTTGACACTTTTCCAATTTGAAATTATTGGTTTTTTTATTTCTAAATTGAATTAACGATAATTGAGTTTTTTCAAAGAATTTTAAAATGCATTCCTAGATATTTTAGTGCATATGAATATTTGACCTCACATTTAAGTTAAAATTAACACGAAATAATTAGTAAATATTGCCCTATTAAGGATTTTTGATGATCATTTACGAGGAAATAACAAACGCCATCAAACTCAAACCCACATACTTTTGTTGAAATTGCTTACACAGTTCCTGACCCGAATAAGGTCAAAGCCATGACCTTTGTCAAAATATAGGTGTACCATTTATTTATTTTTGGATATCAAATGGATTTATAAAGTTACGTTCTAAAACTATATAGAGATTTGTGGCGGTGATGGGTAGATATAAAGAGGTCATACGTTGAACTTAAAATAAACTTACTAAAAAACGGAATATGAGTGATTATCATGACTACACAGTTTTCGATCTTGCAATGAAAATAGATTTGAATTAAATGGAGTTATTTTTACTAAAATGTTATAAATTTATAATGTTGGTTGTACAGAGTGTGTGGTAGAGATCGGAACTACACTCGAGATGTCTGTAAATCGCAGTACTGGTGGCGGAAAAAATCAGTATACAAAATTGCAGACCAATGAAATTACGAGTAAAAATTGAAATATAAGAAAGAAGACTTATTTATGAATTATCATCTAAAGAGCAATTAAAGATAATTAATAACAAAAATAGAGAAATTTAAAAAATAAGTCTGGCTTATTTCTAACTATCCACCCAATTTCATGAGTCTGCGGTTTAACATACGTATTTTTTCCGTCGCCAGTACCGCGATTTCCAAACAAAACAACTCCACTTACTCTCTGATCTCTTCCACTCTGTAGATCACGTGACCTATCGAATGCACTGACCCTAACACACGCAATTCCTTTCTTAAAAATGAACCTAAATAAAACGGCCAAAAATTTTGGAAAAATTCTTAAAAAATTAACATTAAAAGAAAAGAAAATAAAAAAGTTAAATAAAATTGGGCGTTTAGCATTTTTACAGTCACGGTCAAATAATTTACTTTTAATAATAATAAATATATATAAAATTTGAATATAATGACTGTATTCTTAACGGCTGGTGAATAAAAATGGGCCAGTCATCTTGAAAACATCGTAAAAGATACAACGTTAAAACTTTCCCAGACTATTTACGAATAAATAAACAAAAAAAAAATAAAATAAATAACTAAATTAATGGACCCACACCCCCTGTAATTTCAGTGGTAAAACTATTTGGTAGAAAGAGAAATTTTTTCAAATTATATATTTTTTTCAGATCTATTTGATACAACAGGTAGAAAATCTATTTTTAGGTCTTTACCTAGGTTTATACCTTCTTACTTGACCTAAAAAGATAAAATAAAAAAACCACGTGATGGGCCCGGGCTGCGCCTACGGGATACCCGACAGTTATAAGCTAAGCATCATAAGGTAAAATATAAAATAAAAAGTTAAATTAAATTTCAAAAAAGAAAAAATTTTCATAACCACCAATAATACACTCCTTATTTCAAAAATTAAACTATAAAATTCATCATTTTCTAAATTTGAGGTTATTACACCTTAAATTCAAATTTTAATTTATTGCACAGGGATAAGTGTATTATGAGTAAATATTTAAGCTATTTAATTTTGAATAAATCCCAAATTTGTGTGAAAAATATTTTCACACAAATTTAGATATCTGTCAAATACTACCGCTTTCGATTGGCTGGTTTAATATTCAAATTTGAATTTAAAAAGAAAAAAATATATTTTCCGAGTATTATTTATGTATAGAAGGAAATTTGAAAGAAACAAACTTGGGTTTAAAATTAGTATGAGGTTCTAGGTCGTACACATTTGTTAGTAATAACATTCATAATTTGTATAATTTACTTTCAAATTATAAAATTAAATACTACGTAAAGGGATGGTGAAATAAGCGTAGATTTAAATGAATTCAATGATTACTTCTTAGTTTAAGCGGCAATAATTTACAATATTCCACTACCCCTTAAAATAAATAAATAAAAATAATACCTTAAAATGGGTTAACCTCATCACACATGGCATTCATTACCATATAATAACATTATTATAGAAACAAAACGTGTTTTTAATGATTACGGATCTGAAAAAATAATTCTTTAGATTTTAGGATAACCCGCGTTTAAAAAACAAGGGTTTTTATCTTGTTTTTACCCTAAAAAAAGTGTAAATCTCATAATTAAAGAGACGCAAATTTACACAAATTTCCGTTTTTAACAGCCGGTACTAAAGAGAGAAAACGGCGAAAACCCTCACCTTGCTAGTCAATTCTCTAATTGACCGCGCGACCTAGATAACGTTTTTATGAACTCGCTTCTAACTGCGCGTGAATTTACACTTCATTCACGTGAATTTAAACGCTAATTTGTGTAATAACTTTAACTAATAGTCTGTCTATTCACGAGCCTAAAGACAAATTTGTCATAGATATAGTATTCATGGATGAAATGAAACCTCTCTTCAACATAGTACTATTAAATTGCGTTCTACTAAAGGTTTTATAATAAAAAATATTTAAAATAAAACTGGACCCCCGAGGCTAAGACGTGAGGTTTTAGCGGCTTCTTTCATGATATGGCAGATGAAAATTACATCTTTTCGCGGTAATTGTTATGTAAATAACTTAAAGGAAAGGGACGCTCCAGAATATTTCTAAAAGAAGTATCGTCTGCTTGACACTAGGGTTAAGAGGGAACATTGATTGGTTATGTGGACCCAAAGACGTTAGACAGGACTTTAAAGTTTTCAGTCCAACAAAGTCCGCTCTGTAACGAGTCATATCTAACGTCTTTGTTGACCAATAAATGTTCCGAACGTCTTATAAGACGACAAAGTGGTGCAAAATCCACTCTATTTTACCCCTGACTATTGAAAAGGCTTCTATTAATTTAACTTAAAGGAGCCTACATGTAATGTTAGGCCTATTTGAGAATCAGACGACTTGGCATCCATAATTACAATATTCATTATTTCATATGATTTTTTTTTAAATAAAAAAGAAAACACTTGTTTGGAGTTAACCTTTTCCTTTAAATACTTAAAAGTTGTTTCTCGCTTATTTTCTTGGATATTAAAGAAATATTTGACCTTTATCCGGCATGGGTGTTGTAAAAGACCTAACACTAACCACCAGCCATTAGGGTTAGTATTTATTGAAAATAAATTTTCGTAATAAATACAAATTTCTATCGGGTTGATAATAAAATTAATATAATTTTTTTTTCTCGGTTCGTTGATCTTAAGGTTATAACTTTTTTTTCTTCTTCTCGTTATTGTATTCTTATTGGTTAATTTGGAATATGTCACTGCGAGGGTGGTCCCGGTTAATTATTTTTCCTTTTCAAAACCAAAAAAAAAACCGCTTGATTAAGGAAACAAAATTATTAAAAACCTTCAAAAATAATCTTAAAAAAAAAACAAAAAAAACGTGTATTTTAAATTATTTTCGCCCAAATTTAGTTTCTTTTTTTCCCTTAAAATACGATATTGTTAAAATTGTAAAGCCTAAGGTTATATAAATGATATTTTAGCATATTTATAACTTTCATTGACCCTTTTTTATATCTTATTTGTCATAATTGAATTTATAAATATAAACCTAAAAGCAGAGAGCATTATGAATGGGAGTGGAAGCTATATAGCTTTGGCAGTTGAAAAGAATGAAAATGTAGCTAAAGTTAAAGGGCTAAGTGGCGATATCCGGTCACGTGACACCTCTCTAATAACGATTCTATGTACAAAATGTGTTATTTTTTCATACAGATAAACGACATGGCCCAAAACTAAATCACGTGGTTTTTCCGTTTTTTTCAAAGCTACAAGCTTCCACTCACTTTCTCATTATTCTCTCTGCTCAAAGTCGCCGCCATATTGGGGGTAAATTAAGCTGTTCGTATCATTAATTTCGTGTAAAACACGAGCGTCATAACAAATTTTATCTTAATTGTTCAAATCACGTAAAACAAAACACAAAAAACTCGTCAAGCTTCGTTGCACAAACAAATCTAGATTTTGTAATAATAACCTTACGCGTGTTAAGTTTTAAATAAAATTTCAGACGTTAGTAAAAAAAAATTTAAAACCAGTATTATTAAAGGGTTTATGAAATTACGACTAGTTTACTAGTAAATCCACAAAAAAACTATTATCAGAAAAAAAAATATAATTGAAAAATCAGCAGTTGAGAACTCATTTTTAACAGACCGAGTCTGAAGACGATATAATTTTTGAAATCGTCCATAAAAAGGTAATTCGAAAACTACAACCCTTTTTCTTTAAGTGACAATATGTGGGAGTTCACCGCGAGAGACAGTTTTTCTAGCACGCTCTGACACGCACGAGTAATGAGCCAATATGAACAAAATAGAAAAAATGTCTCAATTAGCCTTATTACTAAAAAAACCACAAAAAAATACTAAAACCCTTGGAATGTCTCAAGAACCACTAAGTCATAAAAAGCAGACGAATCTCATCATCACTAGCGTTTATCTAATATTATTGTGTTTATTTTATTATTTATTAGAGTAGGTCAATAGGGAAAAAATTGTTATACGAAAAATTTTGACACATTTCTTCCCACGTAAAAATAAACATACATAGCCTACTATACTACCGGTTAGCGGAAGATGAGCCATAAGCCGACTTGTTGTCTATTTTAAATAAAGTATGTACATCACGTGGTACAGAGGAAATCATTTAACCGTGGAAGGAAATATTAGTTTTTATTTTTAAGGTTAAAGATTTACCGGAATATCCATCAACGATTAAAGATTTGTATGTCGGCTAAGCCTAATCTACATTTCAAAACAGTGTTTATCAAACTGAAACGGAAAGCTTATGGCTTATGAATACGGTATAGTACCCGTTAAAGACGTGGTCTGAAGCAGTCCGAGAAAGCGCTATTCCTTGAAATGCTTTCCGGTCTCATAATTAATAGTGTTTATTTATATTTATTTTAATCTTGTGAAGCCTTTGCGGCTCTTAAACGTTTCTTTGAACATTTAATAAAGATTGGGAAATTTTCATTTTGGAATTAATGCAATGGACCACTTTTGATCAAAGCTGGAGCGTGATTGCGTACGCCTTTGGATAAAGCTTAAAACGTTTCTTTGAACATTGAGTTCGTATTTAGATTAAGAAATTTTGATTTGATTTGGGGTTAATGTAAGAGGGAGAATAGACGACTTCGATTCAAAGCATGGTCAGAGAATTTCAATTGATGTGAAGAAATGTCCAAATCATTTCCGTTAAATTTGGTCTATTTAAAGACGGGGGTGTATGCACTGACATTAATCTAAAAATCTTCTCTTAAATTATGAAACAAATTATATTTAGAGTGTAACATCTTTATCTTTATCACCGGAACCATGAAGGAAAACGCATTAAGATTTTCGTAGTTTATTTAAATTTTGAGAATTCCTATTTAAGATGTTTCGTAATAATAGTTCGGTTCAATTGTTTCGATACTATTAAGTTAAATTTCCCCGTATACCTTTTCTTGACAGGGAAATGAAGTTAATATTGTACAGGAAGTGACCTTGTACACTAAAGTAACAGTCAAAAAATGTATTTATTAACAAAAAAAACTAACAATTTTCTTGAACGGTTTGTGATTTTTAAAACAAATTCATGGAATTTCGAAAGGTCGTAATGGCTTAAAGGAAAGCGGTGAGATGGAGCAGAAACCTAAATACCTATAACGTTGCTGTCCGCTCGTTGCTGTCTCTACCCCCAACGAAGTCTTCCCAGCATCCTCAGTGGCGTTTCAGTAGGGTCGTAGAGAAACAATCGCTTTTAACTAAGGGTACACGCGTGCGCAAGGTGCACTGGGAGACTTTCATTGCCAGACATGGCCCATCATCATTACCGCTCCATCTACCTCTTTTCTCCTTAATAATGGTTACATGTAGTTAATAAAATATGCAAAAACTTTTCTTTACAAAACTTTTAAAAACGCAACCTCCCAATTAGCCATAACTAATTTTTATTTCTTTTACAAATTAATCATCCCTTTAACCTAATTAATGAATGCCAATTATCTTCTGGGGCCGGGGGGATGGGGGTTAATTTCTTTGGCCCTAATTTAAATTGCGAAATCATTTAAATCGAGTCGATAAATCGAAATGATCGAAATTGCTCGACGTTTCTTTTACTATGGCGTACAAGTCAAACATGTTTTTGCAAATGAAAAATAAGAAAATAAAAAAAACCATACCCAATCGCAATTAAGAGATAAAAAAGTAAGCTAATAGAACCTATAAGGGGTCAGTGCATTCACTCACTAAACATACTGTAACTTTACTAGTAATAAATTATCAAGAAGCGATATCTAGTTCACTAGGGAGAAGGTATAAATTTTCCACATTTCCAGCTTTATCTCCAGTCCAAACGTAGGTCCGGAGTTAATCCACGCCTCTAAATTACAACCAGTATCTCATTGATTCTTGAAAACTCACGTCAGTGCGACGCGAATAACGAAAATCATGTATTTTCCGACTGAGGTGAGGCGAAATAGCCCGTCCTCCTTTTACGTCCCCCTTGTATTTTGAAGGGGGACTGGGACTATGGCGCGCGAATACTTAGGCATCCTATAACTTCTCCCTAGTAAACTAGATATCGCTTCTTGATATTATACAAATTAAAGTACAGGTTGGTAGAAAGACCCGTTACTAAAGTATATAGATATATAAAAAAGAATTTTTAGAAAACAGCTACAAGAAAGTTCAACCGGCTGGACTTATCACGTTTTTAAACTTTTAATTCGAGTTTGGTTGGGTTTTGGAGAAACTTAAAAAGAAAAAACACTTTAACTAAGATAAAATCGTACCACGGTACTAATCCAAGCATCTAGGTAATTAAATTAAACTTTAAAAGGTACAGGGAACACCTTTATCTCTGGTATGAACTCCAATTGATAAAACCACTTTACTGTTCTAATACCCGGAAGAAGATTGGGAAACAAAAAAAAAGTAACAGGAGCATCTTCTTAGCGCGTGACCTCTATACTTATTTCCCGAAGTGGATTAAATTGAAGATTTAAGTAATTTAAACAAAGATAATGAAGCGGGATACTACTGGCTACATTTTCTTTCTTTTTTTTTTTATCGAAAGAGTGTATAAAATAATGAATATATCAATAGGAACCGTGTTTCTACCTACAATATTAAAGATGATACATGCAATTAAGTTTCCGTAATGGACATTACGCGCTAGGCATCCCTGCTAAGCACTGGAGAGTACCCCTATTGGAAGTCTAGAACCACCTGACTAGTTCGTCCAATAGGGGTACTAACGTCTTTGGACCCACATACCAGATAGATGTTCCTTATGAAAATGGTCTATTATTACCGTTATATATACAATATTTTCTACGAGAGTTAGTCTTTAGTTTAATCATCTTCGTACATTTCCACGTCTACTTTGTCTTATTTCCAAATGTCCGTTTTTGTTCGCGGAATTTGCCAAAAGAGAAAAAAAAATTATTTAGAAAATTTCCTGTACCATTTTTCTTTCTTTCTTTAACAGTATACCCTTATTCATTAGAACAGGAATGCATAGATTTCTTCCACTTGGAATCTTTAAGAAAACATAGACCCCATATACTAATATCTGATTTAAGGTAAAGGGCGGGGATTAAAACTTTGTTAAACTGCCCCTCCTCCTTCCTCGTCTAGGTTTGTTTACTCGTTCAGAACATGCAACGAAACTTGCTTACATTCGGCTTCAGCGCGGATAGGTTAATAGATAAGTCAATGTCACGTGGTTTCTAAGTTCAACTGTATTAGGCGTGACGTCAGGCCCCTCCTTATCCACCTAGGTTTACTCGTTCAGAACATGCAACGAAACTTGTTTACATTAGGGTTTAGCGCGGATAGGTCGATAGATAAGTCAATGTCAGGTTGTTTCTAAGTTCAAATATATTACGCGTGACGTCAGGGGTGACACCACCTCCCCTTTAATTCAAGCATGCAGAAAGGCCCACAAAATGGTAAAATAAATATTCCAAGTGGAAGAAATGTACGTATTCCTGATTAGGACTATACCTAGATTTTCTGACAAAAACATTTTGTAATATAATAATATATCTTAGCAGATGATCTGTCGAACTAATAACGCCTTACGTAACCATTTTTTTCTGCTTTGGTTTAGTTTTTCTTTTGAAAAAATTAAGAAATAAAATAAAGAAAAAAAAGGAGAGAAACTGAATATCTAATTATTATTCCACGAGAGGAAACGTTTCAATTGTTTTGGGTTAAATATCGGATGGTCTCTCGACTCCATAATCACTGTAAAAGGAGGCCCTTCTTCTTAGTTGAGAATTCTTTAAAGAAGTTTATTTAAAAAAAAATGTAATTTTCGGCGTGTTGGAAGTTTATAATAAGGAAAACTCTATTAATAGCTAATCTTTTGTATCCCCCAACAAATATTGTTATAAAAGATAAGTCTAGGCCTAGTCAGGATAGAACAAGACGGCCCAAGGGCTCGTAATAGTAGCCATATCGTACGAGTGAATAGCCCCTCTATACCCTACCCTAATGAGTGGATAACCCCTCTATACCTTACCCTAATGAGTGAATAGCGCTATCTTTTACAATGCTTAAATGATTTACCGTGCATAAAATCAGAGTGAATAGCCCCTCGATTCCCCACTCTAAACAGTGATTAAATTATAACCGTATAAATTTACTTATGCTGTAATTCTAATATTCCGGCGAATCGAAGAACAGATAGTTTTTAGTGATAATCCCCTCGATGAGTTTACAACATAGACTTATGCCGATGCACACTTATCGCATCTTATAAATTTCTAACAAGGACTTATGACCAGAAACTTTTGAAAGAGAAAGTTTAGTTATAGTGATTACGCATTTTAGTGATTATCCCCTCGAATTACCTTTAGCAATGCTAAAATGATCAAACGCATAACGCTCATTTAACACTATGTTAGCTCTATCTAAACCCACATTTGAATTAACCGCCAAAACGTTCCAGTCAAATATAACATAGATGACGATAGCTACCGAACGAGAACGAAACACATGAGGAGCGCGGTAGAAAAATCGTTATCTATTTAATTAGCACATACATAAAAAGAAAATAAATATAAAAACCCCAAACATACAAATTCATAAGTATCCGACCCCACAGATAAAAATTCAAAAGTTTCCGACCCCACAGATTAAGAGGTATCCCACCCCATATCACCCCGACATTTTAGAGATAAAAATAAATAATAAAAAACTCGGAGTTTCTATCAAGTCTCTATGGTTTAGTGGTTAGAACGTTTGTCTACTAAGCCAGGGACCCGGGTTCGATTCCCGGGTCTGGCCTGAAAAAATTTTAATTATAATTAAATCTCTAACCGAGCCCAGTAACCCCTATGGGTGGGTTGTGGTAATGTAAAGTTCCTTTTAAGCTAAAATCTGACGATAACGAAGCGACAACCCCGGCCACTACTACTACTACGACGGCTCGGGTCAAACTAAGAGCCTATCGTATACTACGATATGGCTAAAAAAAGAAAGAAAGAAACATTTCGTGATTTGCGAATATATACATGTTTAGCAAGAAGTATTTTCGGAAAAACACTAATTATATTAAATATGTTTTTTTTTTAAATTGTTAATTGGCCAGATATAAATATAGCTTGTGTTAATTAATCAACGTCTTAAATCACAATTGAATGGATGTAATATATATATATATAATTAAAGGGAGAGTGGAAGTAAATGTTTAATAAGATTATGTGTGTTATTTTTATTTCGAAATAGCATAATTAAATAATTAGAATTATGCGTATATTGTTGAAAGGGTATACATGATAAAATATTTTAAATTAGAATTACATTACGGCCGTATTGATACAAAATTAAAAAATATATAGGTATTTAAGTTAAATTACTGTTGCCTTTTGTAGACTAAGTGTAATTCTAATTTGAAATATTCCTTATTATTTTATAAGCTATTTCGATTAAAAAAAATAAATAAGTAAAACTTTCTAACCAATAAATCGAAACGCAAACTGATGCTATACAATTGATAAAGCTAACACGCCATATAAAGATATATATATATAATATATAAACAAAAAAAAAACAAAAATGCGGGTCAGTTTTTTTTATGGAAATTACTCTGTTAAGAAATCAATTGATCTAGTACTTTATATATAAAAAATCTTTGTTATTTCCTCATTTTTGTATTGATAAACATCACCAAAACAAAAAATGGCACCTTGTAAATCTTTCCATACGCGGTAACACTTGAAACGTTAATCTCTGCCACTACTATTCAAAAATGTCCATGTATCTCCCCTCCCCCTTATAGCAATCAATTAAATTCCAAAACGAATGCATTCAAATTTCAAATCAAACGTTTTTTGCCACACAAAACTTAATTTCCTCATGCTAATAAAATTGTTTGTTTCCGGAAGCTATAAGAATCTACTTCCTCCGTAATTCCGACATATATCCGTACACCATAAATTTGCAAAATAATAATTACTAAACGAATAGACATAATAAGTGTGGTGAGAGAAAGCGGTTTAATATGTATAAAAACGTGCGTTTAATCCGTAATTATCTAGATCTTTTATGCGATTCATTTAGACCGGGACCTCTTTTCGGTTTAGGCATATATTAGACAGCAAAAAGGGGAAGTTAAGTTTTTAGAATCAGAAAAAAATTAAGGTTAGGGGCTACGGTAAAAGTTCATCGAGGCGTTTACCTCTCAAAGTTGTTGTTGTTTTTTTGTTTATCGTAAATAACTGAATTTAGGGAAAGATAAAAGGACTATTAATTCTACAAATGTCACACCTCAACTGTCAGTGAAGTTATAGGCTATAACTAGTTCGTAATTCGTTAGCGCATTGTGCCAGGTGACACGCAAACTTTTATAAAGGTTTGACCAGAAAGAAGACAGAAGCAATTTTCTAATTAGTTTATAGGCCATGGAATTTACCTAATTACACGAACAAAAAAAAAGACCTTTTGGGAAATTAGCTTTTTAACTTGGCCCATATCGTAAAAATAATAAAATAAAATTTGTTTATCAATGAAGAAAAATTGGCCACAAAAGCACGTGCATCTAAGAAACGTTAACGCAGCAAACACCCAAAAATTTCTTTACCGGATAACCGCAAACTTAACGTAAAAAGGTTTCGTTTGAAATATTTCTAAACTTTCTCGGCGTATTTTACAAAACCAAATACAAATATACCCACATTTAACCCTTTTCATTTCTAAAATCCTGTCATAAAATTTAAACGCCCATGTTTTAATTGACACTTTTGTCAACAAATTCAATAAGAAAACGGCAGAAAATAAGTTTAGTTGACACCCAAAATGTAATTGAACTCGGTAAAGAATTCGGCAAATGCTAGTACTTTTACAAATAGTTTATGACAAGTGTAAAGTCCCATTACATCATAAATTGGTGTCCTTTGTTGGATTTATGCGGGTCAAGAATTAGGCGGGAGAAATTATATTGAAGACTGTGGGTCTTTCAGGGGACAATATACGGTTAAGCCTAATTAAGTTTGTTCTTTATACTTTTTTAGAACAAGGTCAGATCACTTACGAAGTCTCGCCGACCGACGCTAAGAAGCCTTCAACCGAAACTTCCGATGCTGATTTCGAAACGCCATCAGGTGCCAGACAGGCTCCATCAGGGTCCAGTCCAGTCCTACCCAAAGTCGCGTACCCTGGTGACCTGAGCGCCTTTTTCGGGGCTACGTCGTCAACTTCGCCAAAGGCCGAAGTCACGCCGGCACCCAAACCTCGCCCAGCTACAAGAAGAAGCGACGGAGATGGTGGTAGTCGGAGAAGTAATTGCCTGACATACAACAATAGATCTAACTTAAAAGACTAGACAGTAATTGTAATTAATTTTAGGTACTGCGTACGGTGAGAGACGAAGCAGAGCAAGAGGTAGAAGACCCTCCTCCCCAGCGTCTTCTTCACCTCAAACCTCAGATACTTCGTCAACAAGTAGTAACACCAACCACCGGTCTGGAGACAACCCTTATCTAGACACGGCAGCTAGTTCTTCAGTCGGAGTCAAGGTCATAAGTCAAGTTTTACCAGGGTACAACGCCCCTTCAGGAGTCACAGCGGCTAAGTTTATGGAAACTCAAGCCGAGTTGACATACGAAGGAGCAGGTTTTGCCAGGGATGAGCCCACCAAATTGGGTGGTTCCAGGGACCAAGAGTACGAAATCTGATTTTACTCTATGAAATTTAGGCCTAACAATGTCTTGCTTTTACAGGGAACATCCCGATGCCAACCAAGCTACGGAAGAACATCTCACCTACGCACCTCCTCCCGAAAAACGCGGATCTAACAGCCATGTCCCGATTAAAGTTAAATCTCACCACCAACAACAACAATACCACGATGCCACCACCCTATCAGAACTGGCAAACATGGTGACTTCATCCCCATTTCTTCGACAAAATTTTTACAGCGGAGCCTTGGCTGGTCAGGAATCTCATGGTCAACGCGTGGTACAATTAGCAGCCTCGTCGAACAATAACTACCGACCAATGGGCGTACAAGAATCCCAAATGAATTACAAATCGCCGCCGTTTTCGCGCGATAACCTAATGCAGTCCGAAAGCAGCAATATGGGACGAGGACCCGCCCCCTCGCATTTCGGCATCCCGATACAAATCCCGCCTACCTATTCGTTTTACCCCACTCTTGGTACCAAAGGTTACTATGTCACGCAAGAATCAGCGCCTGGAACCTTCGTTCAAACTGACCGCCGACAAGACAGGGGAGCTAACGCGTTTATTAGGTACGATTCTGTACCGGATCACGTTTTCACACGCATAAAACGAGATGTTGACGAGAAAAACGTGAAAATCAGTAAGACAAGCCCCAAGAAGAAAACTTCCCCCACAACTGGTTCAACAAAATCAGTGAAATTGTCTTTGAGTAAATTTTTGGATAAGCACTCCCGCAGCACTTTGAACGCCAAAAAATCGTCTTCTAAGATTTCGGCTACGGCAATTCCGAGTCATTTGTTGAAGCTGAGCAAGAGCGACAGTAAGATGCAAGGAGAGAGTTCAGAGTTTTTGCCTTCATTCGGATCTTATCCCTTTTTTGGATCTGACGATGGTGGAATTAACATTGAATCCTCACAGGCGGACCATTCCGGTTTTGGGTTATACAACTTGAACGGCGAGTCCCAGGGTTCTCGTAGCGGGCATACCTACGGTGCCCGTCCCAGGAAAAGAGGAAGGGGTCATCGTGGACCTGCTTACAGAGCGTCCGAAAGCAGGAGTTTCGGATACGGACTGCTAGGAAGCGGTAACTTCGAAGTGGTTCGTGGTGGTATCTTTTCCGATAACAGACCATCCGCGTCCAGAGTTCCAATGCATCATGGCGCCGAGTCTTACGGAAGCGGGTACGATTACGACGACGTCGATGACGAGCCAATCTTAGGATTCCAAGGTTACAACAACTTCGGGTCCTTACACAACGCCTTGGCTTCGAAGAAACGAATTACGGCGGTAGTACCATCGGACAGACGGTCTGACCATTCATCTTCCTCGTCTCAACTCATCGAAACGACAGCAGACTTGGACGCGGTAGATTGATCCATTTGAACAATGGTCGCGATAAATCGCGCCAGAACTTAGTACAAGTACTTAATAAACTAATTCATCGATGTGGCGCCCGTTTGTAGGGTGTTATGTGTTATTAGATTAATATTTTTTTTTTTTTTTCGTAAAGCCTAAAATGGCCACTTCCCCAAAAGACTGAACTGAACAAATTGGATTGAGTTGTATTTTTGGTAGAAACTAATGAGAGGGTTCAACTTTAAAAAAGGTTGCCAAAGACGGATCCTGGATTAACTTAACAATGACATCATTAATTTAACAATGGTCTTTAACAAGCCTATTACGTCATTCAAGCCCCCAACCAATCAAAACCAACCACCAAGTGTAAAGTTACAATACGAAATTAAATCTTTTTGATCATATAAATTACTTATTGTAATTGCAACACTCGAGTTAGAAACGCAAGAATTTCCCCAAAATATAACAAGTGCCCAGAAATCTTCAGTGGTTAAGCCAATTTAGCCAAAAAAAATTATCTTCATTCCAGGAGCCCCATCTTTTTAACTTATTTGAATTATAAACGTTACTCGTCCTGAAGTTTCGTTTCGTTTTTTGTATGTATGGAGATACTCATCAAATAAGTTACGTTTGAGGTTTAAAAAATGTAGTAGTAACGTTTATGGATTTATAAATATATTTTAAATAAAATAATTTCGACAATTTCGAAAACAAATATCTTTATTTTATTTTATTCAAATAGTTGAATCAATTGGTTGACTTAGAACTCATTTTTTGAGTAGACCAAGTAAGGCCTTGATCATAACCCCAACTCCGTCATAAATCTCATGGAAATTGGTAGTGTGGTACATGAATGCCGGTGTTGTGACAACCAGATTCTTTTGATCAACGACACATTCGTTTACATTTTTATTAACGTGATTAGCTCCCCAACTTTTGGCCGCTTCTGCAGCACCAGCGTATGGCCAACTTCCAGAACCATCATCTTACCATACAATTTTTTGTAAGAAATATTAAAAACCAGTAAATATCATTAAAAACACTACCTTTATCCTGCCCCAAGGTAATTTCAACTTTGGGAATAACTTTAGCTATGAGTGTAGGAGCAATGCAACATAATCTGCAAACAGTGCCATAAATATAACCATAACTCATGGGGGGGGGGGGAGGGGGAACTACACTTAGCTTTCAAACTAGGAGGATTCATACCATTTACACAAGGAGGACTGCCTTTTGACTCCACTCCATCAGGGAATCTGGCCTCCTTGCGTAAATGGTATGAATCCTCCTAGTCTAAAAACTACGTATAATAATTGAGTAGCATTGCTTACGCAATAGGTTTCTTAGCAGAATGGAAATCTTTAATAACCCTTTCAACTTCGGGTGTGACTTTACAATTTGCCCCCTCAGTTGCAAAATTTGACCTTAACGAAAATAGTGAATTCATAAATAACTTTCCCTAAACTTTCAGCCAGGGGTAGATTTAATTTTAGAAGTAGGAATGGAGAACGGTTAGTATTTACTTCACTCTCACTCATAGCCCAGTATACAACCCCTCCCTCCAACACGTAATGAAAAGTTTAAATTATCTTATTGGCTCACTTAAACTACGTTTTGATGACGTTGCTGTCGGGGACGGCGAAAAATACGTAATTCCTTTTAACCTCTGTCGCTATGACCCGCCTCTTCTTTCATACCCCCCGTCCCGTGGAAGGGAGTCCGGGACTATGACGCGCGCCCACATTACTCTGTTCTCCATCCCTACTTCTAAAATTAAATCTATCCCTGTTCCAGAAGGTTATTTACAAATTCTTAGCTGCACCAAAACCGCCTGGGAAGACAACAGCATCGCAAGAAGCTGAAGTTAATTGACTCAATGGTAAAACGGTTCCCCTGGCAATGCGTGCCGATTCAACCAAGACATTTCTGTGTATCGCGAAAACTATTATAGCTTTCATAAAATATCACGTCGTGTTTAAATAATATAACCTTTTCTCATTGATACTCGGCTCCCCGGTATTATGATTGACAACATGCATTTGATCAATGTCTGGTGCATATACAACAGGTGTAGCACCCCCTCTTGTTAGATGCATTAAGGTTCTGCGATGTATATTGAATCATTATAGAAAATTTAACTATAAAGCTATGCCCTGTTGTAGGTCTAAAGATTGACTTACGAAGATGCCTCATGAATCTCACTTCCATCATAAACACCACAACCTGATAATACCTGCGCAATTTTTATTACCCAATTTTAGTGATGGTACTTCGCATTACCATAAGTTTATAAGAAATGTTCCATAAGTATGACACTAGTTATACTTCGTAATGCTAGAACGGCTAGAGAGCATGGATTCAGTATAGAAGCTTACGCTTTCATGGATATGTCACTAAGCTTAAAACATGCACTACATTTATTCCTCGTCTGAAATGGCGCGAACTGGTTTGTGACGAAGAATTTGAGAGGTAAATTCAGAAGGGGGCCAGGGGGGGGGTGAGTGGCACGCGCGCGAAAAAACAAAGTTTGCCTCAATTTTCACGTGAGCTTCTACCCCCACCCGTGCGAACTTTTATGACATAAATGTGGTTAAAATCGAAAGGCTACAGTGATATATCCATGAAGAGCGAGCTTCTATACTAAATCCATGATTGCTGAGAGCTAGTTCGAGAATGACGCGAGAATTGACTACACTCGGTTTTGCAGTCAATCTTCCTATTTAGTCTGTACTAAGCCATTGACAGCGCCTCACCAGGCGACGTCTCTTTTCGAGAATCTATGACGTTTCACCGACGTCACTTCATAACAAGCTCTCAGCAGGGAGAGAAAGGGAGATGCCGCGTGAATAGCGCGAGGTGTCTCTCTTTTGGGTGGGGGACGTAAATTTCCCAGCCAACGGGGGTAGTATCGCCCGGGCCACCGCGAGCTCTACTGCGCAAAATCCAAATTTTTTATCTCATGTAGCAACTATTCGTGATGTCACTTCGCGCATGCTCAATGATCCACCGAATGACCCAGGGAGAGAGAGAGAGAGAACATAGTATTTCATACCCCCGTTTTCGACCCCTTCCCGCTAGATACGAGTTCTGTTAGCATTAGGCGGCATCTCCCTTTCTCTCCCTGCTCTCAGTAACTAGTGACAAACTTATGGCACATATCTTATGAACCTACCATGGATAAAGGTTGCGCGCCAAGAAATTTGTTTTCTCGTTATAGGATGAGCAACTCCCTATCTCCGACGGCAGCTTATTATTATTATTCAATATATACTCTGTTACAGCTTCAGTTGTCAGAACGCGCAAAACAAGATCTCTATGTAACTTAGCTTTGTGCGTGCTGCCAAGAGAAGAAAGTAATACAGATTTTCAGGATTTAAATCTCGAATAATTTGCCGTCAGAGATACCGAGTTGCCTATCCTATAGCGTGCAAACGAATTTCATCACGTGCATCCTTTATCCATGAACTTATGGTTAAAAGTAGAGCTCGAGTATAGTAGTGTCGGTAGAGAGGGGAGTAGGCTGTGTATCCCTCCCTCTAGGCGCGCTTTTGTAAGAGGAGATACTGTACGCGCCTGGTAGGGGGGATGACACTGAGCTAAGAGATAGAAGCTATGACGTTTACATACGTAGAACTGACATTACTTTATAAACTACAGCAGTTATATTATGAACCTATAACATTCCCCCTTTATTTTTTAATAATTAAATTAATTAAAGAAAAGCATGATGCAAGTCTGCAAACTGAGTAACTAAACTAAGTAACAATAAAATAAAATGATCCAAGGCTTACCACAGCAACTTTGGAAGATAATAGCGTTTGAGATGATGAAAATGAGCGACAAGCGATATAACTGACTTTACTAAGGTGTATTTTCGTTCCAAACTTCAAAGCCATGGCCATATTTACTTCTAATTGCCGTTACAAATTAACTAGAGCCTAATTTAGCGAAGACAAAATGAGACTGAGTCTTCTCTCACCACTCAAAATCTCAAATTCATTGCAGACGATCTAACAGACAAATTTTTTTTAAGGTTTTACGTAAAAACGCACTTCTACTCCAAGTAAAGATTATTCCTCCATGCTAAGAATGCGGAAGCAGTTTGCAAAAATGTTCAGGGGGGGGGAACGAAAATATTCAACGAACGCGAGATTCTGCTAGACTCGAACCGCAAAAATAAAGCGCCTCTATTCCCTTATTACCCTCTAGATTTAGACTTAAGTAGCATGGGCTTATGAGATAACTCTATAGAGTGCTGTCAGTTGTGACGTCAGATCCAAGGTTAAACGTCACGAGTCTGCCTTTAGCAATGGGCGGCCATGACAGTTACCGTGGGGAAACAGCATGGTGACGTCACACCGGCGCTTCTGGCAGCACTCTATAGTGTAATAAGTACCATAGGCTTCTGAGATAACTCTATAATGTAATTGAGTGGATTTATTCCTACACTAGAATTTCTGTAATGTTAAGGGCAAGAATACATAAAGCTACTAAGAATAATTGTTCTCAATAGGCCTTTACAGAAAGTTATAAAGGAATTATGGGTACTAGGCCCCTCTTGTAGTTCAAATTGAGTCAGTTCAGTTCAGCCAGTTTTGTGTTATAAAAAACACGAACTGGAGGCAAGATTTGGAGAGATAAAGCAGACTGATAAAATGGTGGGCTTTTTTTAATGCGTTTGTTCCTCTTAATTAATTAATATTTAAAATAACTTACTCGTTCTCCTGTGTATAAAACGTTTAAAATGGGCTATGGAAGCCTAGGCTTAACGGTTAAGGTTAGTGACGTCACGTCAGAGAGAATTTTGGTGACGTATGGCTGTTATAATGCGCAGGCGCGGCGGGACAAATCAACAAGGTGCGCAAGCCGTAAAAACTTTCTATAAAGGCGAAGTTTTCCCCGAATTCTTAGTCAACAATTATTTTCCCTGACATTTCACGGTTTGTATGAACCCTGATTAACTCATTTAACTTTAAACCTTGCATTAAACATGCCGGTAAACTATTTATGGAACTAATTAAACACCAAAATGAGATAGAATTCAATTAACACGATTTCTAACACAAGTCAAGATAGCATGGGTCATTTGTAGAGTGTGCGTGGGTCATTTGGTTAGTTGTAGAGTACATTCTTTTGCTAATTAACCGTAATTAACTAGAATTTCTGTAGTTAAGGGCAAGAATACATACAGCTACTAGGAATAATTGTTTTCAACGTATCTAGGTGGATTTTCATTTCGTAATTACGAATTTTACCTAGTGAGTAATCGATCTCGCAGCTTGACGAATAGTACTCGAACCTGGCCCACAAAAACCGCGCAGATATTAACACAATGATTTCTATTAGATGTATGTAAGGAATATAATTTAAAAAAAATGTAATCTACAACTGTAACGACTCCCGCCACGTGAAGGCAGACCCACGACTTAGAGAGTCACCTGTGGGGGAGAGAAAAAGGTTAGTGCGCGACACCTGTAGGGGGGAAAAACAAAAACTAAACATTAGAAATGTATTAATAATATCAATATAATAAATTCAACAACAATAAAAATAGTTATTATAACGCGACACCTGTGGGGAAAAATATAATAATATTAACAATATAATAAATTCAACAATAAAAATAATTATTAAAAAGCGACACCTGTGGGGAAAAATATTAACAAATTATACACAAAAAATAGTAAATACGATTTTTTTTCAAAAAAACTTTTTTTTTTTAATAAATTTTCATATTATCAATATTAGTAAGAATAATAAATATCAATCATAGTAAAAGTATTATCATTTTATTCACAACAAAATCGCGATTATTTACGGCAAACGCGTGAGTCAGTCACAAAATTCCCCTCCCCCCCAAAAGTCACAAATAAATAACAAACATATAGGACACAATAGACGCAAGAGAAAGACAATGTTTAAAACAATGTCTTTACTCTATAATCAAATTCTTAAAACTAAAAGGCGTTAATAAAGGGATTGTATGTGGGCACCTACTCGGAATCCAACTCCCACGGTGATGGGAAGTGTGCAGTGGATTCCATTGTCCCATGTTAGTAAAAAAAGAGATAGTCAAGGAAATGACCCCAAACCGGAAGTCGACCAACGTTAGTGGAAGCCCCGCGGAATGGGGGCCCACCCAACAATAATATTGAACCAGTACCACGCGAAGATTAATTACGTACACGGAACAATTTATTATCGAGTGGACACAACACAACACAATAAACATAGAGTAGAACATTTAAACCCTTATTCAACTTCCCATGGTTATTAAATTCAACCAATAGGAAATCAAAAGGGCTGAAAAGTTCTATTTGCCTCGCATTAGGAGGACTGAAGGTCTCTGATGAGCTTGGGAGGAAAGATTAGTTCAATATTAAACACTTCAAAACTTAGATAATGGTTTGATTGTACGAGTCTGGTATCGGAACTTAAAAACAGTTCGCGATTAACCCAGTCAAGGACAACGCAAAACCATGGTAAGTAGTAGGTCCTGGCTAAGATAAAAAATATGTAGGCAAGATTCGTCCAAATCATAAAGGATAATTTGTCGGAATCCCGAGAGAGAGGGAAGAATGGGGGAAAGGAAAATTGGAGAAGATAGAGGATGAATCGATAAAGAAGAACGATTCTGGTATATGGCGATGTCTTCGGGAAGAAGAAGTTCTCGATGACTTGAAACTAGTCCTAATCGAGACCCGACTATTTTCTCGATAACGCGTTTACTACTTAACTATTACCCCTCCCCCGCGTTTCCCAAAGAAATTGACACAGACAACTTGAAGAATATAGTTTTTTTCTTGAAGAAGAAAGAAAGAAAAAAAAATCGACGTGTAAAATGAATATTTTATGCGAAACTTAAATTGTAATTTCAAGGTCTCAAAGACAAATCGACGTGTAGATAATGGTTCTTAACATTGAATGCTCAAGGTCAACGGGACTAACATTAACTAAGCCCAAAAACCTTTCGCTTTGTAAACAACCGGCTTTCTCCACCCAGGACCTATCTAAATGCGACGGCGGACTAAGCTAAAAACCCCTGCCCTGGACTTTGAAAGCCGGAAGTATACGCCACTAGGGTTTAAAAAAAAAAACACAAAATAGCTCAACCTAAACTTAAAATTTAACTAACACTCCTGATCTGACTAGATAAACAATTTAACCCTTGGCGACCCCAGTCACATCAAGTGCGCATGCATGCACCCGGAAGACCTAGGCCCCGCGGGTCTAACTAACTAAATAAATAAATACACTTCCTGACAAATAAACCCATCCGAGTTCGCACGACCGTTATAAATAAACTGGTTACTTTGAAGTCAGATGAGTTTAAAAAACCTTATTCTCATGGCCTAAAGTAATGTCAAGCAAGAAACTTATTTGGTCAAAGACTCACGGGTACCACCACGCTTTAAAACCATCCGAGATCATGTCCAAGATGTCCATTTTACGGCCCATAATTCATCGTGCAATGTCCAGTTGTATGTATCCTGCGAAAAAAACTCGAATTAATCAAGAGTTCATAGGAGATGGTACGGTACATAAGCAAAAATGTAAAGGATATTGTTGACGTCATCTTATTGTTGGTTACTGCGGCTTGGAAGTCTTCAATTCGTTGTCATTTTAAGCGATTAGTTTTACCCTTAAAATTAAGTATTTGCCTAACTAGATCCTAAACCTAAGCATCGCAGCGCTGCTCCAGTATATCCCCTACAAGGGGACTTCCTAAGGAACTCCAGTTTTGGCTTGACAAAAGCGGTGGTAGGCATTTGTGGGCGGGATTTATACGTGCACTTATAAATACAACCCACTAGCCTACGCCAAGCTAAACACGGAGTTCAAGAGGAAAGTCACTTTGTAAGGTCACTGGTTATGAGCCTAACTAAAGGGTATTTGTAGGACGTGTTGGTAAAAACGTCCTTGAAACAATTGAGGACAAAATACGCATTACCTTATTTGACGCCCTGGTCCATGGGCGTGTCCGGAATCCAGAATCCATCGCATCCGTGATGTAAGTGACTTCGTATGGTTGGCCAAGAGGTGGGACCATTCACCTTTAAAAGATAATTAATAAAATTATTTTTAAAAACGTTTACTTCTTATTTTATTCGGGCAAGGTAAGATAAATTTAATTAAGCCAAAATTGAAATAAACCTCGATTAATTGAGCCAAAATTGAAATAAACCTCGATTAATTAAGTGAAAATTGAAATAAACCTCGATTAATTAAGCCAAAATTGAAATAAACCTCGATTAATTAAGCGAAAATTGAAATAAACCTCGATTAATTAAGCGAAAATTGAAATAAACCTCGATTAATTAAGCCAAAATTGAAATAAACCTCGATTAATTAAGCCAAAATTGAAATAAACCTCGATTAATTAAGCCAAAATTGAAATAAACCTCGATTAATTAAGCCAAAATTGAAATAAACCTCGATTAATTAAGTGAAAATTGAAATAAACCTCGATTAATTAAGTTCAAATTGAAATAAACCTCGATTAATTAAGTTAAAATTGAAATAAACCTCGATTAATTAAGTTAAAATTGAAATAAACCTCGATTAATTAAGCCAAAATTGAAATAGACCTCGAAGCTAAAATCTTCATTAAGTATCAGCCTTGATTGACAGTTGCCAAGCGCGGGAAAAGTAACAATGACGTAACGAAACCTAGTACAGCTAAGCTACAAGAAGAAGCCGGCGCGCCGCTAACTGATAAAGTTCAACCACCGCGGAAAATTAACTGTAACCAGGGTAACGGTCTTCTCTTCCATAGTCGGAGACGAGGGAGTAGCGCTAGGTTTCTAGCGAGAGAACAATGGCGGCATTTCCCGTCCCCCTAACACGAAAACTGCTTCCCTTGTGGCGAAGCGGCCTCCCCTCCTAACACGAAACCGGTTCTTGCTTAGTCGCAAACGCGGCCATTTTGGAAAATCATTATCTTTCGTTATATGGACGCGACTAACTAATTTAGAGTAAAAAAAAAAATAACATACAAGTACCAAAAGTTTTTTTAAAAAAATAATAATTATCTAAAAAATATTTGCATAAAATTATTTATACTAAGTCAAAATTAATTAAATCTTGATTAAGTCTCGTTAATTTTCCACTAAACTACTTCGTTCCAGTTCCCAAGCTACTACGCTAAAATGGAGGCGAGCTGACAAGATCGGGGAAGAAGCCATTGTTTTCTCCGATGGACGATCAAAACCTAAGCCTAACTCATTGCGATTACGGAAAATTGGGTAAAATAGTAGTATAACGCCTCCACGGATTTTTAAAAGTTTATAGTCGTTTCCTATAGTAAATGAGGTGGGGAACACGATGCCGTCAAAATTTTTCACCGCAAATGATTTTGAATTTTTTTTTTTTATGAAAATTGCAATATTTTGGAAAAGGACAAATCTAATAGAAACCTAACCTAACCTAACCTAACCTAACCTAACCTATCCTAACCTAACCTAACCTAACCTATCCTAACCTAACCTAACCTAACCTAACCTAACCTGAACCTAAAATATCCCAAACATAATCTAAACAAGTGTATGCGCCCCAAATATCAAATATAAAAACAACCATAAGTAATATGTGCTACCTTTTTCTTTTTTTTTTTTTTTTAAAAAATCATTTGCGGTGAAAAATTTTGACGGCATCGTGTTCCCCACCTCGTTTACTATACGAAACGACTATAAACGTTTTAAAATCCGTGGAGGCGTTATACTACCATTTGGCCGAAAATTGTATTAGGCTAATAACTTAATTATTTCCCTTAAAAAAATCTTTATTCTAACTTTTAATTACCCCATTTTATCTAAAAGAAACCGCTAATTAGCTTTGTGCTTAATCCCAAGCTAAAATTAAGCTAATCTCAATAATTAAACGGGCTAAAATTAGAAAAAATTAAAAGCGCGATTCCTTTCATGCTTACCTAGGTCCGCAAATGGCGATGCCGCGAAATTGGCGACCCGTCACTACGGTTTACAGTTTTGGAGAAGAAGACCGAACCACCGCGCAAGGTTCTTCCGGGGTGGGGAGGGGGGGGAGTTAACCGTACCCCCTAAAAATAGACTTAACTATAGTATAACTGATAAAGCTCCCGCGCGCGGCAAAATTAACTGTAACGGCCTTTTCTATTGGCGGAGGTTCCCGCGCGCGGCAAAATTAACTGTAGCGGCCTTTTCTATTGGCGGAGATAATAAGGGAGTAATGCTAGGTTTCTAGCTAGAGAACAATGGCTGCCTTCCCCCTTCGTTCTCGACCCCCCTAACTAAACGCTTCTCGCCTAAACGCGTGAGAGGCCACTTGGGAAAATAGAGTAATGTCAGTTCTATGTAAACGTCATACCCTTCTATCTCTTAGCTCAGTGTCATCCCCCTACCAGGCTACTCCCCTCTCTACCGACACTACTCTATAGAGTGCTGTCAGAAGCGCCGGTGTGACGTCACCCATGCTGTTTTCCCATAAAGAAAAAACGGTAACTGTCATGGCCGCCCATTGCTAAAGGCAGACTCCTGACGTTTAACCTTGGATCTGACGTCACAACTGACAGCACTCTATAGTCCAATATTATCTAAGATTAAATTAACTTCTTTAACGGTACAACTTTTCTAATAACCAAGCCATATTATTTCGCGACTTCACTCGACCTTTAAAGTCATCTTACCCCTTTTATGCCCAAAAAATCACGTTTCCGTCCGTTATATAGGCCTAGTTTTCCACCTCGATTAAATCCGCTGCCAAAGATGGGATAGCAACCAAAATTCTATGCAATTTGAAACATAATTAAGGAAAAAAAATTTGTTTTTAATCCCTAACTAGATATTTAATTAAGTTAAAAATAAATAAACCTCGTTTAATCAAGTTTCGTTAAACATCGACGCGACTTACTAATTTCGAATAAAAAAAAATAACGAGCATGCACCGAGTGTATTTTAAGAAATAACATTTATCTAAAAAAATATTCACGTAAAATTATTTATACTAAGTCAAAATTAAATAAATCTTGATTAAGTCTCGTTAATTTTCCACTAAACTACTTCGTTCCAGTTCCCAATTATTCCCAATCCCGACCCCTGTTCCCCAAATAAATTCCCACAACAACACCTTGAAGCAATGTTTTTCTTAATTGTAGTCTTATTTCAAACTTAGAAGGGCATTGTTTTCAAAGAAAACATATCGACGTGTAGATTCAAATAGGTAAATATATAAAGTAGGAGGAGCTAATTGAAAAATATAACAAATCGTCACGAGTGACGTTTCTAGTGTTGAAAAATGACGCTCGCGCTCAAATTCGTAAGATCATGGAAAGAATGCACGTGAGGAAATTTGTTTTAGTTTGAAAAATAAAATTCCTCACGAGCATTTTACATCCAGACTTACGTCACGTGCAAAATCGCGCGCAACTGTGATGACGATTTCTTATGTTTTAACAAGTTCAGCAAGACCAAATACTTTATATATTCACCTATTCAAAACCAATATCTTAAGTATTCCTTATCCTAACTAAACAAATTCACCCTTGGTAACCTCAGACTCCGCAGAACGCACGTTCTTAACAATGAAGCCACAAGGAACCTCGTGTCTAACACTAAATAAATGAGCCTGAGAGAAGACTTAAAAACCTTTCGCTTTGTATACCCACGGATTCCACAGGATCTACATAATTGCAATGGTTCCTAAGCTAAGCATGCACCCGGTGTCCTTAACATCGAAATCCGGAAGGATACGCGGCTAGGGTTTAAAAAGACAACAAAATAGCTAAGCCTTAACATCTAAACTTATTTTTAAATTCCTGACTAGATGAACAAATTAACCTTTGGTGACCCCAGCCACATCAGAGCGCTCATGCTTGCACCCCGGAAGACCTAGGCCCCGCAGGACTATCTAAATAAACCCGCAAAAACAAACCAAACAGAGTTCGCAGGATCAGCTCCGTAACGAAGTCGGTAGGGTTTAAAAAACTAACATGCACAGGTGCTAACCTATTCTCATGGCCTCATAAAAAATGTGTCAAGAAAGAAAAACGTCAAGGACTCACTCAGGTACCCAAGTTGAAAACCTTTTTGAGTTGATGTCAAAGCCATGGAGGGTCAAAGTTCGATTGAGTAAAGCTCAGGCACGAAATCAGTAGAGTGTTGAGTAAAGTTCAGGCACGAAATCAGTGGAGTGTTGAGTAAAGTTCAGGCACGAAATCAGTAGTGTTGAGTAAAGTTCAGGCACGAAATCAGTAGAGTGTTGAGTAAAGTTCAGGCACGAAATCAGTAGAGTGTTGAGTAAAGTTCAGGCACGAAATCAGTAGAGTGTTGAGTAAAGTTCAGGCAAAAACACAGTTGAACTTTAATTTAGTTCGGGTCGCGACATCAGTTGGACTTTAATTTAGTTCGCGTCGCGACATCAGTTGGACTTAAATTTAGTTCGCGTCGCGACATCAGTTGGACTTTAATTTAGTTCGGGTCGCGACATCAGTTGGACTTTAATTTAGTTCGGGTCGCGACATCAGTTGGACTTTAATATAGTTCGGGTCGCGACATCAGTTGGACTTTAATATAGTTCGGGTCGCGACATCAGTTGGACTTTAATATAGTTCGGGTCGCGACATCAGTTGGACTTTAATATAGTTCGGGTCGCGACATCAGTTGGACTTTAATATAGTTCGGGTCGCGACATCAGTTGGACTTTAATATAGTTCGGGTCGCGACATCAGTTGGACTTTAATTTAGTTCAGGTGGCGACATCAGTTGGACTTTAATTTGGGTGGCGACATCAGTTTGACTTTAATTTGGGTGGCGACATCAGTTGGACTTTAATTTGGGTGGCGACATCAGTTGGACTTTAATTTGGGTGGTGACATCAGTTGAACTTTAATTTAGTTCGGGTCGCGACATCAGTTGAACTTTAATTTGGGTGGCGACGTCAGTTGGACTTTAATTTGGGTGGCGACGTCAGTTGGACTTTAATTTGGGTGGCGACGTCAGTTGGACTTTAATTTGGGTGGCGACGTCAGTTGGACTTCAATTTGGGTCGCGACATCAGTTGGACTTTAGTTCGGGTCGCGAAATTAGTTGGACATGTCCAGAATCCATCCATGAATAAGTTACTTGTTATCGTTACCCATGGGGTGGGACCAATCACCTTTTTAAAAGGAAATAAAAATTAGTAAAACAGTTTAAAGAAAAAAAAATATATCTTTTATTTTATTCGCGAACAATTAATTAAATTCAGTTAAAATTAAATAAACCTTGATTAATTATATCAAGCTTCGTTAAATGTTCTTGCTAAGCCTTGTTAATTTGAGAGCGAGGGAAAATAAGAGCAATGGAGGAGATACTAAACTTCGGGCGAGAAAAAGGCACCCCCATTGTCTTCCCGAATCCCGACTCCAAAATTACAAGGCCTAGAAACGAAAGCCGTCGGCCCGTTACCGCTGTTACGAAACTTAAGCGGCGGGGCCAAGGGGGCAACCGAACGCCTTCGCCTTCCCTACTCCCCCAATGCCTACCCACGGTCCCACCACTTACGAAATCAGACTTGTGTTAGAAGTATTTTAAAATAACTTTTTATTAAAATAACAATTAATTCTTATTTTATTCGCTTAGGATTAATTTAAATTAGAGTTAAAATTAAATCTTCATTAACTTTCGTGAAATTTTAACAAAGTATGCTCAGTACCATAAGGAAATTATACTCTCTCTCTAAGGGCCCAAGATTCTATGTTACGGATGAAATGTATGTATGTCCGATTTGGTTAGCCATCCGTCTCATCTCAAGTGGTATAATAATTGTATAGCCTAAACAGAGGCTGAGCGCATTCGTTGCAGAGTAACCCGGCATTGAACATTTTTCCCTCCTTCAAAGATTTCTCACGACAGCTCTTCGTGATTTTTACTAAGCGCGAATTTACCTCTTGTGTCTGAGAGAACTGGGGGGTTCTGGAAATTCTCTTACTTATTTTTTCCCCTCAGTCCTTCCTCTCTCGCGTCTCGCCACTCGCCTCCCCGCCTGTTTTAGTTTGATTCCCAACCGCTTGGGAGCGTTATCTCAGAGCTCGCCTCTAGACCACGACCGGCTTAGGATATCGGTCGTGGCTGATTTTGAAAATTATTTTTCTCTCCCGCGAATTTCACGAAAAATTCGGAAGGGGCCCCTATACAAAATCTACGTCACATCTAGCAGAACTAGATGTTTTTAATAATAGATGCGCTTGGGCCCTTAGAGAGAGAGTATAATTTCCTTATGTCAGTACTAAAATGGCGGCTAAATGGCCAGAAGAAGCCAACGCCATTGTCTTCCCTAACCTAGACAAAAAATTAACCCTAACGCAACTTTATGGCAGTCTATGCAAATCATATCACCTAAATATAAATGTTTCCCAATCGTAATTTCTATCGTTAAGTAACCAGTTTTTTACCTAAAACTACCTCTAAATAACTTTAGTGGTTAATCCCTCGTTAAAATCTATCTAATTTTAATTATTAAACGGGTTAAAATTAATCCGATTAGGAGTCGCTTCCCTACAATACATACCTCGTCCATCCGATGACAAAAAATGGCGGATCATCGCGGAAGATCATGATGGGAGAGAGGGAGAGGAAGGCGATCAGCAGTGAAATGACGTAGGCCTAGCCATGGCCAACTTAGATTTCCTTCTTTCGGCGGAAGGAGGCCTACCAGCTTTACCCGAGCCCCATGTTAAAAAACGACTAGCAAAATCGCCCCTAGTTCCGACTTTCGCCGTTAGGTGCGCTACCAACCCAGTTTTCCTCATAATGCTTTTTCTATGGGAAAAAAAATCCGGAAGTGGACTCGGTTTCAGAGCACTTTTAATATATTTACCGATAATTTTTGTGACCGAATTTTAAATGAGAAGTCAAGTAAGTTCTAATTTACATTTTGAGACCAATTTCAAAATTTTCCGTCAGTTATTTGACGAGTAATCAACATTCAAAGTTGGGGTTGTTTTTAAGGCGGTGAAATTAAATTTCTTGGTAACCCTAAGCCTTCGTCCAACGGCGCCACTAAATTTTAATGTAAACTTCCTTCAAGACCGAGGCTTAACTCTAAACGTCGCATTTCACCGCCTTAAAAACAACCCCAACTTTGAATGTTGATTACTCGTCAAATAACTGACGGAAAATTATGAAATTGGTCTCAAAATGTAAATTAGAACTTACTTGACTTCTCATTTAAAATTCGGCCACGAAAATTATCGGTAAATATATTAAAAGTGCTCTGAAACCGAGTCCACTTCCGAATTTTTTTTCCCATAGAAAAAGCATTATGAGGAAAACTGGGTTGGTAGCGCACCTAACGGCGAAAGTCGGAACTAGGGGCGATTTTGCTAGTCGTTTTTTAACATGGGGCTCGGGTAAAGCTGGTAGGCCTCCTTCCGCCGAAAGAAGGAAATCTAAGTTGGCCATGGCCTAGCCAACCAAACTACCAATTACAGAAACGCATCCAAAAAGAGCGGCTATGTCGGAAAAAGCGCCAGCAAGGGGCAACTGTACCAATTAACCTTATGCAATTTTTTCCATTTCTACACGTTTAAGTTACTACACTTACTAACAGATTAAGCCTAACAATTTTTGGGTAGGATTTTCAATAGTAGAGGATTAGGGTGTCATATTATTTTATGCAATATAAACATTATTACTATGATTACTGTACCAATAGACTCATGAATCTATATAACTAGTTATATAGATTCATGATAGACTGTAATTTGGCTTACACTAGTCATGGCTAAAGTTTAAATTGCTAGATTTTTATCAAAGAATACCTGTAAATAATTTCTGAGTTTACACCTTGGCTCAAATAAAACTAATTAAGTCTATCTAATCTAATTTAATAATATAAATTAGAGAGAACCTTACCTCGACATCGATTAACGGGAACTCTGTGTAAGCAGACATACTAAGACAGGCTAGGTCATTAGGTGGTGACCTATTGAACTTTATAACTGGAGAGCCAATGGGTGCAAGGAAATGACAAAAGTATTTAGCACGGGGAGGTCTCTGATAATATTGTATAAATCTAAGGGTCCGATAGGCTTTAAGAATTTCAATTAATAATTAACCGAAAACCTTTGGACTACGAGGTGTTTCACGGGACAATTCCCCGATACTGTATCTGCCAGGACCGCATCACGGTGCTATGAGTTCTGTAAGAGTACGCTAACTTCGTGGTAAAATAGTCCAAACTTATCAATCGTTGGAAACCACTCAAACTATAATAAAACTGATGTTTTAGAGTGTAATTAAATATTATTTTTAGTATATAATAGTTTTAAATATGCCTAAATATGTTTTCCGCTTATATAATGAACGGAATGAAGAAAAGTTGCAGAAAGATGGACCTAGCCAATCAGCGTTTCAGAAAATGGGTGCATAAAAAATTTAAAGCTTAATGGCAATCGTGCTATGTGTTACACCTTCGCCTACATTATTAAATATTTATTTATTTATTTATTTATTTATTTATTTATTGAGTGAATGATTGCCCACAAAGTCATCAAAGTGACGTGTAAATGGGCATCGTACGTAGTTACAAATTGTCAAGAGAAAACAACAAAAAAAAACTAAAATGTAATTACAAATAAGAAAACATCAACAACAAGTAATCAGGAGCAAATAATACAATAATATTGGGCAAGAATAATAACACGAGATTAATTAAGACCATGTATATGTATAAAATAAGAATAAAATAAAATAAGATAAAGATAATAATGATAGTTAAATAAGATGGTACAGTATAAATTGGTCATTCAGAATAAAAAAAAGAAAAAAAAACTAACAATACAATAAGGAACTTAGGGTAATGAAAGTTACAAAGTTGCGCGAAAAAAGCGTATTCATGGGGGGCCGTATTTAAGTATGAAATTAGGGATTTTCATAGCTCTGGAAATGGTCATTCTACAGGGCCGGTAGGCCCTTGTAGATATGACTTGATACTCTTTTGTAACGTTAAAGCAAAATTCACATGCTTTTACCATTTTTCCTATGGAGATTAACATGGGGTTTTTCGTGATATTTAGCCACCTCTAACTGAAAAACTAGAGCGAAGTTACTTTTCGGAATACTCTTAATTTAACAATTATGTATTCAAGGTGTGCTATCGGCTAGTTTAATTTAAATCAATTAACTCTAAGTATGTTAATTTTAGTTAATTCTGAAAGTACGTCAAAATTACTTTTGAGTCAGACTATCTAGCAGTAGACGCTGACAGATTACTTTACTATTTCATCCGAGCTTGAGCACCTTTATATGTATTTTCTAATTAACTGTAGCACCCTTAATAAGAAATAGGTCGTTATCAGGTCGAATTTTCGTCTAGAAAAGTAATTCAGGTAAATAATTACAGTTACCAGAGGTTTTTATATCATTTAAAGTAAGTTTTTGAACGTTCTTTACGGCCAAGGCTTAAGTTGTATTTTAGTTTGTCTATGTAATATAGTATTTATATAGTCTTTCCCCTTTCAAGATAAAAAAAGCTCATTTCCAGCTCTGTATTCCAAAAATACGCAGTCTGCTTCGTTTCCTGCTACAAACAAATATATGAGGACTGAGGTATACAGGGTTTCATTATTTGTTAATCTCACTAAAATGCTACTAATTGTGAAGGTGTGTGATATATTTCCTTAAACTAAACCAATGTAGAGGAATTTCCATGTTTACATCAGCACAGATTCTCTCAACGTAACCACGTTGGAAACGGAGAGTTACGTATGAGGTATACTGGGTTTCATTATTTGTTAATGGTTTAGAAATCAACGGTAGTGTTTTCACCCTGTGATGAATTCAACTTCAAAATATTACAGGAAAGATCACAAAATGTTCAATGTGTTTTCCTACGGCAGTTAAAAGAGTGGTGTATAGGTTACTGGTTAGCGCAGTTCACTCAACATTCTCATTTGAGGACAGGTATACGCGGTTTCATTATTTGTTAATCTCACTAAAATGCTACTAATTGTGAAGGTGTGTGATATAATTCCTTAAAACTAAACCAATGTAGAGGACCAGATTATTCGTTAAAACAATTTTGGTCCTATTGAATCAGTTATACTGTGATGTTACGTTATCATTTTATAAACTATTTGTTACCAACAGTGGATTGTTTAATTCATAAGTAACAGTGGTGCTGGTTAATCCAGGAGGACAGTGTCGTTATATAATTTAATTAGTCAAATAATTTTCATGTTTACATCACAGATTCTCTCAACGTAACCACGTTAGAAACGGAGGGTTACGTTGTTTGCTATTTCCACAGTCCACGTTGCCGTTTGTTTATTGGTTTAAATTGCTATGAATTGTATAGGTATTTGATTTAATTACTGGTATTCAAGCTAAACTATAGAATAACATCATTCATTAACATATTGTATAGATAATCTTTACCACAAACCTAGCACAGGATATGATAAAAATTTAACGCAATGTGTTGGAAATAATCAAAAACTCCTCTAAACATTAGAGTTAAGGTGAATTATTTATTAAAAGTCATTTTATAAGCTTAATGAGCACTGACGACAAGTTAATTTCAACGTAATTAAGTGTAATTAACGTGAAATTAAACCCCGAATGTACATTTTTTTTGGATGAAAACTCAGATAACTCTTAAATGATGTCCTTGATTAAGATTGTATCTAACCAAGCCGTTGGTAAAGCCCCATGTTTTCTCTTTCACACTTAAGCTAATTTAAATTATCTCGAAAGCACCTTAATAGGCGCGAAATTCAAAAGTTTAGGGTAAAATAAGAATCGAAAACTCCACTAAAAATTGCAACTAAGGTGAAGTATACATTTAAACTCATTTTATAGCCTAAATGTACACTGCCAAAACACAATCCTACGTTAATTTTAACTCAATTAAATATAATTAACGTGAAATTAAACCAAAATATACATTTTTGGATAAAAGCTCAAATAACTTTTAAATAAACTGTTTAAACTACCCAAAAGTTTAGGGTACCATAATGATGAATATATGGCAAAAATATTAAACTGCACTAAACATTGCAAATAGGGTAAAAAATTCAAATAAATTTTAAGCTTAATCCACTCTCACGAACCACGCTCAAATTAAGATTAAAACATCACAAGTTTTTCGTACAGCCACAGTAGTTTCCTATTTCACTTTCAAATTAATCTAAATGATCATTAAAATACATCAAAAGCGCATACATTAAAATTTTAGGGTAATTGCAATTTAAGTTAATATTTTATTGAAACTTTTATTATAAAATAAATCCACACAAGATAAACAAGATAAGCCGTTAAATTAAACTCAATCAAGTATAATTAACCTAAGAAAAACATTAACATGTACAAAAATGGGCCAAGCCTCGCTTCGTGCCCTCTCCGCCCTAAAAAGTTCTGAGATCCCATGTAGAGCCAAGTCTGCCTTTTGTTCTCATTCAATCGCCAATTGAACAATTATGTTATAAATTAAGTCCTTTTCCTAATTAATAACCAATCTTCTTTGACTCTATCATTATTATACATCTTTGTTCGTATCAAAAATATCGTGACTTGGCAATCGCAAGTAAGTAATATTAAAAGGAAGTCGAAGGGATATTCACTAAATCGTTTATGGTCGAGGGGATATGTACAAGTTTATAAGATGAGTCATGCACAACCCTATGTACAAATTATATGGTGAGTTATGCATAACCCTATTTACAAGTTTATAAGGCGAGTTATGCATAACCTTATGTACACCTGCGCTTGCCAAGTCACGATATTTTTGATACGAACAAAGATGTATAATAATGATAGAGTCAAAGAATATTGGTTATTAATTAGGAAAAGTACTTAATTTATAACATAATTGTTCAATTGGCGATTGAATGAGACCAAAAGGCAGACTTGGCTCTACATGGGATTTCAGAACTTTTACGGCGGAGAGGGCACGAAGCGAGGCTTGGCCCATTTTTGTACATGTTAATGTTTTTCTTAGGATCTCACTTCTTTTTGTAGACCCTCTCGTTATACTTCGGTAGTTATATTAAAACAAGACCCTCTCGTGGTACTTCGTTTGCCAATATAATCGCTAACGTTTGTCCATATTTACGCTGAATTACCCCTTTCGACCCGCAGAGAATATGCAATAAAGATTGTACGCGATATCCTAATAAAAGAATGTAGCATCAGTTACGACACATTTCTATTAAACTACTACTCCTATTAGCTTTAATATATATTTAACTTTCGGTTAACTTTGGACCATTACGTCCTTTCATCAAGAACACACACTATTTCTGTTGAAAAGACGGCAGCGCCATCTAGTTTTAAAATAAAGAACTAAAGAACAATTTTATAAAAAATTCGGGATGTTTTAATTTTTCTGTGCTTTATAAAATAAATGAAAACTAAATCCTGAATTTTAAGTTTCTATCTCCTCTAGAAGTACCTTAGAATTTTGATGATCGGTGAGTGAGTGAGTGACAAAATAAGGTAGATTTCACCTGCGATATTTCGAAAAGCATATAGGGTAGGAACTTGAAATTTGGAAACAATAGCTAGGATTGACAGTCCTCGCGGCAAGCAAAATTTCAGACTTTCACCTATACCCATCACGAAGTTACAGTGGGCTTAAAAGTGCCACGAGTTGCTTCGAGAAAAGGATGTCAGTGCTCGACTTGGCTGGGAGCACGGCAGTGCTCCCAGAATGTGAAAGATTCGTGTTTTGGGTAAATTCATGGATACCTTATAATTAAACTAACAAATCTTTCACCCAGCCTCCATTTTCCTGTTTAATTCTTACGATTAATTAAATTGTCATTTAAAAGCTTTTTTCCCCATTTTGAAAAGAGAGCCATTGAAAAGGCGTGATATTTAAAAGTTTTGGGGCAAAGTAGTGATTGTTCTGCAAGAGTCAAACAGTCACTCCTCTAAAGTTTGCAGAATTTCTTGTTCAAACTCGTATAATAAACTGAAATAACACTAGTAAAAGAAGATAAGCCGTTAATTTCAACTTAATGATCATATTTAATTAAAATTAATCGAAAACAACAGGTTTTTTTTGGGTAACTATAGATAACCCTTAACTGAAATAACAAAATAAGATTAAACTACGCCAGTTGTTCTTTCAGCCTAAATGTTTTCCTATTTAACACTAAAATTAATTACATTATCACTATAATGCATTAATAGGCTCCAAACACAAAATTTTAGGGTAAGGAATGTGTCAAAATGAAACTTTTCCATTTAAATTTTAATATATCATTAGCATAGTTCGCCAAATCACCAGCAACAATTTAATCTGGCAACATTCAATGTAATAATGTTGCCAATAAAACAAGGGCGTCTAGCCCATAACTAAGCCATATCACTAGCCATCTCTCGCTATCCCTAATTCAATAAATTTTCTTCTACTGAAATACCACCTAGCATACCAGTCAAGTGGGGGGAGCAACAGAAAATTTTAAAGCACAGTCTTACGATAAGTCTTGGAATTTGGGCCTCAAATTACAGCCTCTAATCGAATCCGTTTGGTACACATCAACGTCAACGTAAATGTTCAATGTGATTACCATTGTGGTGCAGGCACTCTTCATCTGTCCATGTCTTTCAATTACTTTACAAGCAACGAACTCATGACGCAGGAAGTCCAAGTAAATGCCTTCAGAGATTTTCTTATCAAGAAAAAGGGTCCGATAATTTGGTTTCCAAGAATGCCCTCCCAAAAATGCACGTTATGAAGGTTTAAGGTACCATCCTTAAATAGCCTCGTCAGAGAACAGTACCTTTCTAAAAATAATGGATCGGCTTCAATTAGTTCACGCAAAGGTTTTGCCGTTTTGGGTAATCCTCGTAAACATCATGTTCAATTTTCCCTGGTTTGAATACACTGGCATTTTGCTAAAAGACGAGACTAACTAATTAAATTCGGTCCTAACTGCTACGTAACGACGATTAGTTTTCACTACGGCCTTTTTTCTCGGTTCCTCAGACAACTCGGACCTTCTGCTTCAAAGTCATTCCCAAAGAAACCTTTATGTTTTCTTTATTTTGTTCATAGTTTAAGGTTAGGGGGCCGACCTTTATTACAATGGTTTCTTTTTTCGGTATTTGTGCCTTTTTAACAGGCGTATTGTTAAAATTGTAACACTACAGAAATTGTATTTCAAATGGGACCGGCAATACCGCAACGCTGAGCCGAAAAACTGGATGGTAATTGTTTGGACCTATAGGGTCAGGACATTGGAGGACCAAACATACCGTGGTGTCACGTGTCGAATGTTAAAGCGACCTTCACCACTATACATACTATGACCTGCTGCTCAAGCTGACAATCTTTGAAAACTCAACTTTGAGGAACTTCCGGTCTTTTTAGATATAAAGGGGCTTTCAGTGTCGCTAAGTAGTAGAATTACAGTAGTTGGTCTCGTTTCCTAGCAAAATGCCAACTTATTCTAACCAGGAAAAATTGGGCAGCAAGTTTATTTTGGGTGAAGGTCGCGGTAACATTCAACCATAGAGAATTTTACACATGTGTAAAATTCTCTCTGGTTCAACTAAAGGTAGTGCTTTATGCCGAACGGTCTCCACACCGACATTTGGGTGCGAGGACTTTCGTCATTTCGATAGTGCAAGATCGTGAACGTAGAAGAGACTGTATAGTCTGTAATGAGGATACAGACTTTGACATCGTAGAAAGTTTTGAAGCCAATCTCATGCTTGTAGTAGAGCGGTGGAACAAGAAGTTGCACTAAGCCATTCTACTGTTCGTGCCAGTTTACAAGGGCATTACTACAGGCATAATCATATCCCCCTACATCAAGCCTTAACGGACGAGAAGTACCTAAGACGGCAATACCATTAGTCTTGCCATGCGTCATGAGTTTAGTGGTTGCAAATGTAATGCAAGACACGGACAGTCATCTGGAAGAGTGCCTCAACCACAATGGTAGACACTTCGAATATTTACGTTGAGTTGTTTACTAAACAGTTTAGAGGTTGCAATTTGAGGCCCAGGTTCTAAGACTAATCGTAGGACTGTGCTTTAAAATATTTTGTTGCATTCACGCATATTCTCCTGTATTCTTTGTGTATCTTGCCACTCGTTGTCACTTAAATACAATAAAACATGAATTCTAAACATTTATTTACACCCTGTATAATTTAGCACGACATCACCCGTTGGCAGTATTGGGGGTTGTACATAAAGGAAGCTGTTGGTCTGATCTCGACAACACTGTATATGTATACAGTGTACGAAACAAATATTTTTCTTCCATATTTCAAATACCGTCGTTTTTAAACTTTTCATAAATAAAGTACAACACAATATGCTTATATAGACATCGTCTTCAAGCTCTTCTACTCATGATGCATTTCCTCAAAAATTCTCATTGATATATGTTTAGAGTGTACACAACAAATAAAAAAATTTATTCTACATTTCAAATACTGTCATTTTTGAACTAACTTCATATATAAAGTACAACATTATATGCTTTTCGAAAACTATGTTATTGGATATGAGTTCATATAATTAACTATACTTAAGTACTTCTTTAAGCTATTAGAAATAGATCAACCCCAAATGTATGTCGGTACAAAAAACATGAAATTATTCAAATTTTAATTACATTAAGACTGAAGGGACAGATATTATAAAAAAACGTCTTGGTTTGGACCAAGGCCGAAAAAACAAACGATATGTCTGAGGTTTATCAGTTGACTGAAGTTTCAGATATTGCAATTTCTTTTTAAATTACTTTTATTCCTTTAATCCTTAATCAATATTTAATTCAATCAACTTATTTTTACTGTTAATCGATCTATTCCCTCTAAATTAATTTCAAAAATTACATATCTACGCTTTTTCAAGAATAATTCCATTTTCCGAAAACATTTTATCATGAAATTAATTATTTTGAAGGGATTTCGTGTCGATGATTACTAAGTTGGAAGCACAGTTTTAATTCTTGTTGCCTTGACAAATTTTCAAGTTTGCACCAAAAAAGTTTAAATCTGTTGTAAGTTGCTGGGAAGACTGATGTCAAGAAATTATGATAAAGAATTTATTTTGCTCAAACTAATTTATAAACTTATGTTGTCTACTTAAGACAAAGCAACAACCTCGGTCCTGTCTTGTTTCTTTTAGTAGGTAGCTCTCCTTTTATGCACTGGAAAAATATGATATCGGTGTAAATATAACCAAAGGAAAGGGTAAAGTTTACATAAAAAGAAATACTTCTCAGTTCCGATGACTTGTTATTTCCTGAGGAAATAAAATGGTTGAACACATCATACCTTACCAGAACTGCCATGGACCGATCGTACACAAATTACATAAGGAGAAACTAAAACACTGGGGCGATGCCGCCATTGGGGTCTTCTCCCTCTCGCCTAGAAGCACCGCTAGAGGCAGTGCGAGTTGACTTTCCTCCCGCCTGTAGTGAACTTTGGCACCGTCTGACGATGGCCCTTGGTGCAAGGAAGAATACCCCAATGGTCTCCTCGCCCCTGTGTGTTTTCGGAAATGGTCTCTACGCCTGATAAAATCATTCCGCGTAATACGTAACCGGTGTACAATACAAGTAACGCCAACAATGTAGTAAGGGGTGATGACGTTCCAAATCTAGATTGAGTTATGGCCAAGAAGCTTTGAAGTTCGGAGAGGGAAACTGCAGTGCAACCTTTCCTTCATAGTCGCGACAAAAAAATGTAACATTTCGATATTCGAAGTTAAATGTATAAATTCGCGTCCCCAATATATGCATCCACTATCAAATATTTACATTTTCCTTTCGAGTTATATCAAAGATCGCTTGCTCTTTTTAGACACTTCGTATAATATTTCAAATATTCAATATTCGTCACCCAACACGTACTCCCTTCAAAATAATTAATTTCATGATAAAATGTTTTCGGAAAATGGAATTATTCTTGAAAAAGCGTAGATATGTAATTTTTGAAATTAATTTAGAGGGAATAGATCGATTAACAGTAAAAATAAGTTGATTGAATTAAATATTGATTAAGGATTAAAGGAATAAAAGTAATTTAAAAAGAAATTGCAATATCTGAAACTTCAGTCAACTGATAAACCTCAGACATATCGTTTGTTTTTTCGGCCTTGGTCCAAACCAAGACGTTTTTTTATAATAAGTATTTATGTGGTTTGAGTGTAAAGAGAATCTGGCAGATTGACGGCGTTCCCATAGCCAACTAGATTAGATAAAGCCCGTGCATACCCAGAAATTTCTTCTCTAAACTGGCATTTTAAGAACGCCAAGAGTGGCCGCAAGGTAGCGTATTATGGACTATGAATGATGACGTACGTCGACGACGATGACGTAGTATGCGCAGAAGAGCATGAATTTTATAAACAGAGCGGCTCACCAATTTAATTTTTTTTAACGGATGTCGGGCGGGCAGCTCGGCCACCACGGGTCCGCGGCACGGGTCCGTTTACTTTTCGACAAAATAAACGTTAAATATACAGGTAAGAATTAATTTTAAAGTAAAAATTTGTTTATCTACGTTTTAGGTTCAAATATATATATTTTAAAATTTTAAATACGAAAATTTACGATATAGTCTAGGGCCTTGGTCTTAACCTTGAATGCATTTTTATAAATGGTTTTAAAATTTCTTTCAGTATTAAAATGGTTTATTGCTTTGTTCCAACTTGTAAAAGTAATGATTGGAATAAGAAGGAAGGCCGAAGTTTCCATAGAATCCCGAAAAAGGATGTTGACAGAAAGAAGTGGCTTGTTGCAATATTTGGAGTAGATCATGATGAGAGGAACGATGAAAATTTACACAATTCAGGCGCAAGAGTTTGCAGTGATCATTTTAAGCCATCTGATTTTAGCATTTCAACTACAAGAAAATCTTTACTGACATTTGCTATTCCATCTGTATTTCCCAAAGCTGTCACTGAAAGCCATTCATGCGAACTAAGTAAAGAACAGACAATGGAATCTCACGAGAAAAGAAATACTCAAATAAACAGATCACCATTATCAGGAATCATCAATGAAACTAACCAAGAAAATCTTCATTTTCAATCTAATTCTAATGGAAATCCATATTTATCTCTTCCTAAGAAAAAAAGGTCTCTCGAATTAGTACAGTGTCAAAATGTTGAAGAAAAGTCAGACTGTGATAATATTAATCAGTATTCAACTCCAAGGAAAGAAACATTAACTCCTGTGAAAGCTTCAAATAGTACAAAAGTCAGATATGCAAGTTCCTATTTTTTTTTAATATTTCTGTGATAAATAAATTTAATTGCTGTAAAGTGAGTTGAAATAGTCAAAAGCAATATTGACGTGATTAAACATTATTCCTATCAATTGCTATTATATGCAAGTTTTTTTTCAAATTTTGGTGATAAATAAATGTATTTTTCATAACTAAGTTTTAATAGTCAAAAGCAATATTAAAGTGATTAAAAATTGTTTCTATCAATTGCTATGATATGCAAGTTCTTTTTTTAAATTTTGGTGATAAATAAACGTAGTTTTCATGACTAAGTTTTAATAGTGTAAAGCAATATTTAAGTGATTAAAAATTGTTCCTATTTGAAAATAAAGCTTTGCTTTAAACCTTAATCATGAGTACTTTTTATTTAAATATATTTGGTGTTCAATTTCAATTTTCAATATAAAAATAAATTATAGGACTTACATTTATCACTTTATAGACAGCCCCTTAATAAGTTTTTCGAATTTCAACATTTATGACCGACCCCCGAAACTCATAGTCCATAACACGCCATCGAGCGACCTACCGGAGAACTAAAACTAGGCAAGGAGTATGTAAAATATCTCCCCCTCTCCAGCAGGCATGCACGGGCTTTGACTAATCTAGTTGGCTATGGCGTTCCGATCAACACAAAGGCCGAAGCCGACGTATTTTCTGCGTATGTGACGTCAAGTAATGACGGCATTGACTTTAGAGACGCAGTGGCTCCATCTAGTGATAAATAGGAAAAATATAATTCCAAATTTTTGAAATCCAAGGAGTATATATAGGTGTGGTGGCGCCATCTAGTGATAAATAGGAAAAATATAACTCCACATTTTTGAAATCCAAGGAGTAATGTAAATAGGAGTGGATTTAAAAGAGAAAAACGCAATAATTTCCATTGTTTTTTTAATATTTTTATAAAAGTCTTAAGATTTAGTATAAATTCCAAATATGTAGTTGATTAATAAATGCCAAAACAAATTATAAACAAAAGACCCCAAAAACTGGACACCATTAGAAATATTATAAATATAAATACATAATTACATATAGCTATATTTGGAGGTTTTTTTAACTCCTGTGTTTAAAGTTAGCAGAGATATAATGTATAAATCAATCATAAGAAAGGAAACAAACTATAATTATTAATTTCGCAACAAAAAAAAAACCGAGATTGTCTAATAATTTTTTGTTTCATGATCATGATGAATGGGAATTTGATAAAATCAGTTTTTCCATTCTTCATTTAGTTATTTTTTCGTCCATTCTCTCAAAAACAAAGTATTTACTGAAATAAAGACAGTAGGCCTATAATAATAATAATAATAATAAGCAGAAAGTATCTAATTCTACTTTTACCTAGATTTAAATATTTTGAAACTTTGGTTATTAATAATAATAAATTTTAAATAGTTATTCTAATATTTAAATTAAAGACTAGTAGAATATTTATAAATCTCTTTCTTCCTAATTTTTGGTCATTTAAATTAATTCTATTATAATTAGAGTAAACCGGGGTTCAATTAGTTACGGGTTTAGTAGTCTTACTTAAATTATCTTTATAATACTCGCAAAATTAATTAAAAGTTGTAATAATGTTTTATTAAGTTTACGTAACTAGCTGTCTAGTGTCTGAATAGGACCAAGAAAGGTCATCATTAATTTGGCCGGAAACAGGATTGGGTAGGCTTTGCTCACTATGGATGGACTCTGTATCTCCATCTTCAGATCTAGTTAATTTCTCACACCTAGCTCTATCTTCCACAATATACCACGAAGTCCATAGAAAGCAAACTCCGCCAATCACCAGGACGAAAACAGTGATGTATAAGGCGTATTGTAAACTTTGATACAAGTTCAGAGGGGTCATTGGTTTATCCCCTCTGATACTGTCAGAAACGGCTCCAATTATATAGGGACTAAATGCATCACCCAGTGCGTGAGAAAATAGGATTTGAAGAGCTTGAGCCATAGATCTGAGGCGTAAAGAGACACTTATAATAAGTTCGGAAGTTCACTTATTGGAAGTAAAATATTACTGGTCTAATTTGAGTTACTGTCAAACAAGGCTAATAATATTTTACACCAAATAAGAATAAGAACCATTGATTTTTATACCTTCTATTTGGAATGACTACATAAAGTAGCATATCAGCCACTAGAGCCCAATTAAAGCTCAGCAGCATGACGGAAAAAAATATGAGGGTCCAAGAAACATTGACGTGACTACTGGCTGTGAGACAACCCAAAAATAGTAGAGGTACGCCAGTAATCAGTCCAGCAGCGCATACAAGAGGATCAGCTGTGCGTGTATATTTTGTAAGGTATTGAGCTCCTAAGGATCCAAACAAAACTCCGGATATTCCAGCCAGGCAAGTTATAATTCCAAACTTGACACCAACTGAGTCTTTGTCAACTGAATGTCCAGAAACTGCCAAGGCATCAGCCATGTAGGTTGGGGCCCACCAAGCCAGAGATCCAATAGCAAAAGCAACGCAGGTCGAGCCACAACTTGATAAGATGTACGATTTGTTTTTAGCCAGATCTTTCAAGTCTTCTTTGACATTTGTTGGTCTTAAATGCATAGCTCCATCAGATTCTCCTCTTGGGGGTTCTCTCACAAAAAGTAATGTTGCAAAGACAGCGATAATGCCAAGTATTGGAGTGACTCTCATAGACCACCGCCAGTCTTCAAAGGCAACAGCAACTTCAGAGCCAACAATATAACCCATTCCACTTCCAACTGGGATTGCAAAGTAAAAAAGGGCCAACATCCGTGATCTCTGAGTTCCTTTGAAGAGATCAGCGATAATGGTTGGGGCTATTGTTGAATAACTGGCTTCACCAATACCAACTAATGCCCTTAAGAAGAGGAACAACCCAAAGTAATCAGATGGGATAAAAGAACCCGTCAGAGTTGTCAGACACCAAAAGGTGATCCCTCCAATCATGATAATCTTTCTATTATATCTGTCACCCAAGTATCCAAAAACTGGTGCCATGATCATGAAACTCATGACAAATGAGGTTTGAAGTAAACCCAGCTTGGTGTTGTCATCTTCTAACTTGTAAAACACTGCCACTTGCTTCAAAACACCGGCTATCGTGTATCTATCACCATAGTTGATTAAATTAATGAAGCATAAAACAGACAGGGTAATATAGGCTCGGGTATTTTGGCTCAAGATGGAGATTCTGAATTGAGGAGACTCGATTTGTTGAGTAGTTTCCGCATAAGGGTTGGCTTTAGTGTCAATCGGGACACCTGATGGATCCTCATCATCATAAAGTTCATTGTAAGAATCAGCATCTCTATCTAAACTAACTGGCATTTCGGACAGCTTAACATCTACAGCTTCGCTCTTTTCGGTTGCAAACATATGTTTATTCAAGTGGTTAATCAAAATAACACAATCTTCAGAGATAAAGCCTATAGTGAAGAAAAAAACAAAGAAAAAACATTATCTTGACAAACAGAATTGTAGAGTGGGTTCATTATTCTATACAGCGAGGTTAACAACTACCTCTTATCATCCCCCAATAGAGATATTTTGAAATATTTAAACGAAAATACCAAAACGGGCAACTACCTCAATAAACTAATGTATGTGTATGAAAAAATATTTAACTTATTACGTTAGGCCTTGGCTCGGTTGAATGGCAGCCTTCATAAAATTCAATCGATTTGATATGCGAATGATTACTTGACTTAAGCGAACATTTAGCAGCAATAAGCGGATTTTTAACTTGTAAATTAATTTAAAAATCCTTAGAAAACTAGACTGCAACGATAACACGATAACAAAAACTGTTTAATGCGCAAAAATCACAACAACGATTGATTTGATATGTAAAGTTGCGCCTTTAGTAGCAGACTACATAAACAAGGGCGCAAGGGGGGTGGAAAACCGGAATCGACACGAGGGGGCCGTCATTACGCATCAGAGCGTACGAGATTTGAAATCTTTCTCGATTTTGATGATTTCAAAGATTTAAGAATTATTTGTCTGATTTGCTGATTTGGAGCCGATTTGAGAGTGATTTTTCACGATTTTACCATGATTTCGATTCGATTTATGTGATTCGAAGGATTTGGAAATGATTTGAATGATTTGTACGAATTGAATGACTGGTGACTTAACGAGGATTTGAATGATTTGTTGCGATTTGAAAGATTTTTCGAGGATTTGAATGATTCGGTGCAATTTGAATGATTAGCTAGTGATTTGAACGATTCGCTAGTGATTTGAATGATTTGGTAGTGATTTTAAAGATTTGATTGATTTGATGATTTCTTGATTTGACTGATTTACGATTGATTTGACTGATTTTTATAGTGATTTAATGATTTACTAGCGATTTTACTGATTTGCTCAGCGATTTGAACGATTTGATTGATTTCAAAGCGATTTTAGTGATTTGCTAGATTTGGGAAGTGATTTGAATGATTTGAAAACCTATAGGTGTACGAGATTTGAAGGAGCGACGGCCCCCTCGAATCGACATCAAAGAGGCCGCTTATAGTCGTCTCAGCAGTAGGGGAGGCTTACGCTTGGTCGTCTATCGTCTGTCTGTCTTTTAAAAAACTTGACATTCTGCATTAAAAATGGCCGCGAGTGACAAAAAGCGAAGAACTACGGATTCAGCCCAAGAAGCCGCTGCCGCTGCTCAAGCGGAAAATGAATCCTCTGATTCAGGAGGAGAAGAAAGTGACGATATGCAAGATGTTGAAAAGGTTCGAATAACATAAATTAGCGTAAAATCATTAAAATCCGTAGCTTCCTCGTGGTCGTGTTAAGCCTTGGTTGCCTCTTGGAATAATCAACCCTTTTTAGGCCATGTGCCATTGTGCCTTCACGTATCCATTGTCTTAAATGTTCTCCTCTTATCATGATCATGATTGATGATTTTCGGTTCATAATCACCAGTAATCTCCCATGGATTAAATATTAAAGTCATTTCAATCCTTGGTTTCATTCATTCATTCCAGGAAGTTCAAGTTGATTTTGAAGCGGTAACTCCAACTGACAGTGACTTCGATGGAATCAAGCAACTTTTGCAACAGCTTTTCCTTAAAGCCCATGTTAACCTATCCGAGTTGACTGATCTTCTCATCAAGCAAAACTATGTTTGCAGTGTTGTGAAAGTAAAATTGAAATTTTCTAGTAAGGTAGCTGGGAACAATCGCCTAATATCGTGCCTTTCCTCGTAGCAAAGTGAAAGCCCTGAAGATGATGATGACATGGAAACAGCTGATGAAGATTTTGGAGTCATATCCATCGTTAATTTAACTTCTAATAAAGTAAATGTGGTTGAATTTCAGAGGAAACCGCAAAAACTAATTAAATATTTTATTCTCGGAACAGGAAATGAATTGCATTAAACAAATCAAGTCGGTGCTTTTGTCAAAGTGCAAGGATAATGGGCCTAAGAATGTTGAAGAGAGGCTACAAGAGTTGATTGGAGAGACAGCAACGTCTAACGTTGGTTTGCTATTTAGTGAAAGGTTCATCAACATTCCCGTGCAAATAGCTCTACCTCTTTACGAAAGCCTGGACAAAGATCTTAAAGCCGCTAAAGAGAAGGGAAAACCTTTCCATTTTGACCATTTTATCTTCATTTGTAAAGTTTACAAGGATGAAAAGAACGCTAGCACAGATTCCATAATTTACGCAAATGCCGAAGAGGAACTTTTGGCGGAAGTAAAAGTATTCCTACATTCTTTCCATCTAGACCAATTATAAACCAAATCCCCTTTTTTGTTTCAGGAATCCGAGGTTCATTTTGATTACAGTGTAGCCCATGAAATTGACACGGGTTTAGGAGGGAGGTGGACGGAAGATGATGAAACTCTTAAACCTTATCGTAGAGTTTTAATTGTGCCCGCTAATAAATGGGAAACTTTGCTGGCAAAACTAAGAGCGGAGTTGACCATGAAAACATAGTTCTTTGAAAAAAAAAAAAAAAAAAAAAAAAAATATCAAACATAAAAAAGACTTTAAATAAAAAAATTTAAAACCAAAATTAACACCTTTTTTTTCTCCAAAAATTGACAAGATTAAATAAATAATTTAGTGATATTTCATTTAAAATAATTAAAAATGAAAGATAAAAAAACAAAACTTACCTTTCAAGAATTTAAATTTTGCACTAAGTAGTTTTAATTCCTGGTAGTTGACGAAATAGCGTAGGTTTTTACCAAAAAAAAAAAAAAAAAAAACAAATTGAATTTTTAGTAGCGCACAACGAAGTGTCTTTGTTTTTTTACTTTTGAGTACTTTTTCCAAAACAAAACCTTAAATGTTTAAGAAAAAGAATGTGTTTTTCGATACATTTATATATTAATATTAATAATATTAATCTTGTGAAATGGATAATAATTAAATTAATAAAGCAATTTGTACTTTTTTTAAAACTGGCGAAAGCGAAAGCAAAAAAAAAAAATAATAATAATAATAATAATGATCCCCTGGCATTTTTTAATTAATAATGGTTCCTGTTAAAATTAATTAATTAATTAATATCTTCCAAAAAAAAAATGTTATATTCAAGCCTTTTATTTACACTTAAAAACGATTGATCATCAAATATATTTTGAAGTTTGAAACAATCATTTTTTTTCTATAGGATTAATTTGATAAGTATTTTTAATTATTTTTTTTTATATTAATTAACTTATACATACCAGTTGGAATAAATATTTTAACATTTCAAAAGTAAAAAAAAAAAAAAAAAATGCTTACTCTTATTTAAATTTAAGTTGATTATTTACAGACTTAAACATCTTTAAGCCGATTCGCAAAATTCCTGTATCTCTTGCTTCAATTCTTCAGCGGCGCTTCCGACTAATTCGCAGAATCTTAAAGCTCCTTGGTAATTACCCACGCTACATAAGTAACGAACGTAGTTGAGTAATATTGATTTCTCTATTTCTGGTATCGAAGTGAATTAAGGAAGGTTAATTCGATTTTAAACTGGAAACTAAGTATTAAGTTTCAAAACGTTTAAAAGGATATCATTAGGTTCCGTTTTTAGTATAACACCGAATTCTTGGCAGGCTAATAAGAACATTGTTGCTCTTTCAACGTAACCCCAATTGTGAAGGCACGTTAAAACTTTCCAAAATTGACCTTGCGAAAGCAGGACCAATAGGGCTTTGTTCTTCAACAATAACGAAGTTCCAATGAGTTTGTGGAAGTTAGTTTATAATTATGAAAGGAACTTGTACCTTTTGATTAACGTTGGCGGAACTCAAATGATCGACCCATCTTCGCAAGACTTCTAAACACTCAGTTTGATCTAAAGTTGACTGCAAAAATAATTAGTTACGAACAAAAAGGTAATTATAATTACGTTATTAAGAAGAACAATTACTTTAGCGAGCCAGAGAGCTTTATCCCACATAGTGGCAGCTTGTAAGTACCTACAGGCGTCTGCCCCTTTCTCAATGAGGGATAACAGTTGCACGCCTTCGGAAATTCGTCCTCCAGCTATTAAATTTGTCGCAACGAGTTTAATAACCGATTGAGATGGGTTCGAAGACTTGACAGTCGCCACGAGACACGCCCTTAAACAATCGGCGTAAAAACCATCGGCGTTAGCTTCGGTTTCCAAGAGTAATTGAACTGCTCTGTCCCATTGTCTCAATAGCAAAAGATTTTCAACACAACGTTGAGTTTGAGTGTAAGTCGATCTCTTAAAGTCATGGAGATAAGTACGATCTAATTGCAGGCGCTGCGAATGATTAACACTTATTAAACAAATCTGCCGCGTATTAGAGATGGTTAATTTACTTGATAAGTTTCATTCTCCATCAAAACATCGAAGGATGTGTCTAAGGGAGGGTCAAGAAACGGTTCCGATTTCATTTGGTCGGGTCTTATTGAATCCGCGTCGTTAGCTTCATTATCATTTAGTAAATTGGCCTTTTCCGAATCTTTGGCCATCAAGTAAATGTGACGTTTCAAATAGTGTAAAGCGATGGTCCAAAATTTGGCACTTTCTTCATCCCCAAACAAACTATACACATTTTCGAACCATAATTAATTGCTGAAGCTCGTCAACCCGCATTCCTAAACCCGCTATTTAAATAATTTTTACCGTGAAACTAAAAGACACCTTTCAGCAGTTCCAAAGGGACACCTAGAGAGATAGTGTTTGATTTCCGGTTCCAAGTTTTCCAATTGATTTTGAACAATAGTCAAATCATCATCCACGAAACCAGTGATGGTAACGGGTGAATTGATCTCCGAACTTTGACTAATGACATCAAAATCCCTCAAATCCGCGCTATTTTCGAAACCGGATGAAGCGGGAGTTTGAGAACCACTCATGGGTTGATATTGCAATAAAGATTTCAAATTAAAGGCGCCCTTGATGCTCAAAATATGGGGACTAAAAGGGACGTCCGATAAATAATATTCTGACAAAGGCGAAGTCCAAATTTTCATTTGAATATCGCAGATTCGAAGGCAACCATCTGAAGTACATAAAACGGGCCTTTCTGATCCTGCCCAAGCCATATCTTGAATTTTAGGAAGGTCTTTCGGGACTCTAACTTGACTAATAAGCTGAGCCTGAAAATAATCTCGTATTCAACCAAACCGAGTCGCTCGTCATCAAACCAGTCACGAATGAATCTACCTCCTTAGCATCCCACAAATCAGCTCCATCATTATACAGTACAAAAATCTTCATATTTCCCCTGCCAGGCGCAAACTTAATCTTCTTGATGCAACCACGATGCGACTGTACCCTTCGGCAATTCTTCTTTTTCAAATTCCAAAAATTAAGATTGCCATCAACATCTCCTAAGATAATGTGATCCATTTTCCAAGCTATGCAACTAATCATTCCCATTGAAGACTACATGACGCGAATAAGATCAATGAAAATCTAAAGTACTGAAGTGACAAAAATATACTTTGGTTACATCGGAAGGAATGCGACTCCCATCTCGAACCACGTTCCCTTCCACTGAGAAATGGTAAAGCTGACCATCCGTGTCAGTGAAGACAAAGTGTTCCCTTAGTGGTGGTTGTCTCCCTTTCGAGGCGTTTGAAGTATTTATATTATCGCTTTGGTCTTCTGAGACTGATCCTTCATCGTGACTGTCTTGCTGTGCTAAAGATCGTTTTATATGCAAAGGAGACCATTCCTTTTTAAGGAAGAGATTAAGTTATTTAAGAACTCAAATAATTTGCAAAGAAGCTAAAAAAATTACCAAGGCGGTAATTGTCTGAAACGTCTTGGGCATGGTTCTGACTAGAGTCAAATTATTGAGATCCCAAAGTTCAAATGGTTGGTCACGGAACGCGACTATAAAGTACTCCCTTTGACACGACACTCTGATCATATTTATGGGTGACTCTTCATTCCTTTCGGCTCTCAACGATCGCGTCTTCCCCGAATGAACGTCAAGTAAAACCAACTCATTTTTGACTAACCCTGAAGTATTGCTCTGAACATTGGGGTGGGCGTAGGACAGTAACGCCTGCAAACTAATCCATTCAATTCCCCTCGTCGGCGAAGTATGAATGCTAAATTCGCTTTCAATTGTTCCTGTCGCCATGTTGACTATTTGCAAACTTCCACCGCCGTTCCCTAAAGTCAAGGTGGATATTTGGGCATTTCGAACGTCTCAACGTAACAGGTGTGTGTGTGTACATACCTACAGCCATTAATGGTTTATAGACTGTCCAATTTTTAAAGGTAACTGGCGGACACATTCTAATGACGTGAGGTGACGCGGTCAAACCAGACATGTACCCCACGAGCAGAAATTGCAATCCAATGCTTTTCTTTCGGTGTTGATTGTAATAAGAGACGGATGTAGCTGGAGGAGATGTAGGAAGTGATTCGTTTCCTATTTGGTCTCGATCGTAAATTGGCATTGGAATTCTTAAATCGATCAAAACTTGATATAGCAATCAGAGTCGACATTACAATAATAGTCCAGTACCTGTCAGCTAATGTCATTTTGGGCGATTTAATATTACAAGGGAACGGAACCATTCGCGAATGTCCTAAAGTCGATGCGCAAAGCATCTTATCCGACGTTAATTCATCTAAAAATTCGGTCCCAGACGATTTGTTATTCTCATTTTTGGAATTTTTAAAGTTCTCGGCTACCGTGGACATATTCTTAAAGGGTTAAACATACGAATCAGACTGGAACGTCCATAATATATCAGTACGACAATGGTACCTGCTGTTGGTTAACCAAATCAAGTACCAAAATCCGCCCGTCGTTCATCATTAACGCTACTTGGCATTCGGTCGAGGGACAAACGACCATACCCACAACTTTGGAATGTTTCGTGTGTCTCAGAGGTTCGGATTGACACTGAGTTTCGTAGGAAACTTCTAATAAGGAATCTAAAGAGAGCGAACTAACGGAAGCTGCGTCTAAAATACGGTGACAGCTGGGGTTAATCGTGGTTGAACTACTATTTACAGTTTGGGGGTTTCTCAAACCTTCGGATGGAGAGAGAGGAAGACTGGGGTTTCCTTTTTGTCTAAGTCGTAGACTAACGCTCCCTGGTTCGTGCAAACAAATAAGTACATCCCTTTGATGGCAGGAGTAAAGTTGGACCAAGGGAAAACCATTTCTTTCCAAACCCACGATGCCCACAGTTTGATTAATTTCGAGATCCAAAATTAGGATTTCCTTCGGGTACAACAACAACAAATGATGTCTGTACGATTGATGATAGCATAATTGTAGGCATTCGTTCAAAGCGACCCTTTCCTCCACGTTACTAAGACGCGAGTAATAATTCAAGTTAATTACCGAATAATTACCGTCAATCTCCTATAAGTCTAACCTATTCTTAAACTCGACACCGATTAAAACCCTCATCCTTCGAGCCAACTGGCTCCTATGACCCGCTTTCCCCTTTTCTTCGCTGATATTGTTGGCTCCAGTTGAACCGGGTGCTTGTTGAGGCGCTGTCGCCACGACAGAATTAAGACCCAACACGCTTCCAGAAGAACTCATTCCCGCGGATGATGGGTTTGAAATGTAGAACTTGCGCCCGGAGCTCGGTGGCATTTTAGTCAAATTAAAGTCGTCCATGAAGACTATGCAGTCACTGGCCAAAACTGGAGTTACGAAAGGACAATAAAAGCTATAATTAAACCCTTTTGTTTCCTAAGATTACGCGAAAGTTTTTCTTTACGATAATTATAATAAACAAAACAAAGTAACTAACTCACATGCGATATTATTTTGGCTGAATGGGTCAATGGAAAACGATTGTAGCGATTCGGTATAAGTTTTTTTCCATACTTTAGAACCCGTTTCCGTGTTCCAAAGGATAATGGAACCAGGTGGGTGCAGTGTCAACAAAAAAGGATGACTCGAGTCGGTACCACTCATCCATTCCATATCTACGTGTTTAATTGTTTCAAGACAAACTTTATAACTCCACTTGCAAAATGTTTATTGCTTATTTTGCAATATTGTTTAGCTTTTAGTTTTTACCGGCAATTGGTTTACTGCCATCGTTAAGAATGCAAGTACTAGAGGCTTGTTGTACATCCCAGATAACTATATTGCCAGAAAGATCGGCTGACGCTAGTTTTAGAGCGTAAGGGGTTGAAAGGTCGTGGTAATAATCTTCCCTGCTCCATTTAATCTAATTAAAAACCATTTAATTTCAGAACTATATACTTCTAACCTTAATTAAGGGTGTATAAAATACCTTGATAATATCAGTTTTGTGTTTTTCTAGAGTTTGATACACCTAGTTAAATTTAACATTTATTTAAAAAAAATGTTTATCTTAGTGTTTATTAGCGATTGTTCGTACTTTCATGTGTTTTGTATTGACAACAATAACATGGTTATGACATCCGTAAGCCAAGAAGGATTGCCAACCCCTTTTTATGAAAATAATTCATTCAGATTTAATTAAGATGTCAAGTTTTAGAGTCGAGTGATTAAATGTTTATGATATACCAATCAATAGCTTCTTTGTTATTTGCCGTTAAAGTTCCTGGAATTAATCTAGCAGATATTTTCTGAATGACCGGAGAATTTGGTCCTTCCTCCGATACGCTTTTGCCAAACGACATGTCGCGTAATTTTTAGGGTATATTTAATGCCAATTTTGCAACATAAATAAATTAACTTTCTTTGGTTTTCCAAAAGCTAGGCCTGCCTACAATGAAACAATTAAGAAGGAAAAGTTCCATAAAATTGAGAGCCTAAAAAACGCTCAATTATCAGAACTTCTTATATTATTAGACAATTGTAAAACATCGTCTACAAAAAATTCGGCAAATCCTTTTGAAAAATTAAGTGTTTTAAAATAATTATAAGGGAGATTATAACAATAGAGTCTAAAAAACTTACATTTGATTAAGTATTAAGTTAGGTTATAAGCTAAACAATACTGTATGAATAACAACGTACAACGATTTCGACGAATTTCTTAAGCAATTGGCCAATTACAGAATTTAAGTGTTAAACTAATTATAAGGGAGATAATAACAATAGCGCTAGAAAAATAAAAAAAAAACCTTATTTCAAATAAAAAGAAAGAACCTTAATTAGAAAATAAAATGTAAGAAATAACCTATCGTTATTAAAGAGAATATTACCATTTTTAACGACACTTAAAATGTACCTAATACTATATCCAAGTGCTTTTAGGTAATCTTCCCTTTAATTTAATATGAACAATAAAGTACACGTAAAAATCTATCACAATAATGAATCGGGCCAAGGTTTAAGCAATCATTTCATATAAAAAATCAACGTCAAAATTATTTTTTTTAAATCAGTTTTACACTTCTCGCTTGTTTGATTTTCTTCCTTTTTTAAAACACACTTGTAAGTTTAGAAGAACCAAGTTTTACATTGAATATCCTGCTTTTCGCAGCTTAAATTGGTCCATATTAAGGTTGCAAACATGTATAGAAAGTAAAATAGGTTTCTAAAAACAATCAAGAAATGTTTCTCCCTTACGCAAGTAAGTGGGGATTAGTAGTATACTTATAGTTTTTCAAATGTGATTAAAAATTTAATGATGCCCTCCCTAAATGATGAGGTGTTTGGATGTTTGGCTTAATGAGAAAAACGCCACAGGCTATCTATCTTGAACGAGTGTTACAACTAACTTTCAAATGGGTTTTTCTAAAGTCTACGATACAAAAGAAAATAAGATACCATAAACTTTTGCACTTTCAGACAACTTGTTGTGTGGTACTTTTGTGAATAGACGTGAAAAAGTCGAATTGGGCTGTAATGCCGTTGCGATCTTGAGGGGTTTTTACAAGCTAATACACCATTCCATTAATGCCTAGAAGGGAAACCAACACACAGGGGCGGAAGGGTTACCCTCTTAAAGTTATTTCCCTCGCGTCAAGAGGGCAGAGGCAACGCTAGACGGAGTTCGAGTTAACTACACGCATTAGGTTAGCCAACTCGCGCTGCCTCTAGCGGTGCTTCTTTGCTCTAGGGAAATAACCCCAAGAAGGTGACGGTGACCTCCCCGCCCCTGTGGTGTTTGCTTGTCTTCTAGACTGGAATTAATGCAAAGGATAACGAAAACCTTACGTAGCTATTCGCGCGTTCCTTGGTATGTTACTGTTATGGGTTTTTGGTAGAACATCATATATAAACGTGACTCTTAATTAAATAATGTCAATTTACTGACAATAAATGTATGGGTAAAAGAGAAAAGAATTCTTTTTGAAATACCACATTGTAAATAATTTTACTCAAGCGTTCTTTCTTGAGTACTTAAAACTAATTTAAAAGCGTAGTAGTATGTGTAGAGCAATTTTAACAATTCCAATAAAAAATTACAACGTGACAATTTTGAAAAGTAAGAATTTTACACGCACATCATCTAACATGTATGTATATGTATATAATTGGCGGGAAAAATCACAAAAGAAGGTTTGAAACACGAGGATGAGTAGTTCAGTACAGGCGGCAAAAAACACGAGGAGCGCTAAAACCTAACGTTACACTAGAATGACTAAATTCAGTGTTCGACAAAGTTTGGACAACTTTTCTATACAGGGTGTGTTACAAATAGATTGGTAGGACCGAAGTACAGTGTGTTGGTTCTACAAGTGATTTCGATTCGAAATTGTTCTATGACATTTTTGCCTTCCCTAAGAGACACCGCAAACAATTAAATTACGATTAGAGTGTTTTGTGAATGACCCCTTAATTACATTAAGCATTGTCTGTTCAGTTTCTTACTAAAATTTAAAGGGGTCATCCGTAAAACACTGCAATCGTAACTTGTTCAGAGCAAAATGTCATACAACATTTTCGACTCAAAATCACCCAACCTCCTACCAACCCTTTTATGAAACAACCTGTAAAACAAGAAGATTAAGCCAGCGTTCGTAGAAAATTTTACTTTTAAATTTTCCAGTTAAATTATTAAACTTTCGACAAACACCTCAAATTTTACAATTTAAAAACTAGCACTTTTCTGGTTATTTTCCAAATTCGTTCGAACCCTTTAGTTGCCTCGTTTCAATTATATTTTTGCAGTGGTTCTTTTAAATAATAAAAGTTTAAATATTATCAAGATTAAGCGATTGAGCTTTTGTTTATTGTTCGATATGTTCCATTGAACGCGCTAAGAAAAATTTGCATGACAGCGAAACACGGAAACAAAAGATTCAAAATATTCTAAAAGACAAAGGAATAATTTTTTTTGAAAGGGAAAGCCAATTAAAGTACAGTAAAATAAACCCAAAAAAGGTTCAGACCGTACTATAGCTTTAACCTCGTATCGATTCAAACACAAGTAACTAAAAAGAACAAAAAAAAATTAATTGAAAAGTCATATAGTTTACCAATATTAATAAATAAAAGTATTTATAACCAAAGCTCGACTTAAAACTCAATTAATCATTTAATTTTTTTTTGGTTTTCATTGAAGAGATTAATAAAAAAAAGGGGACTTCCTTGGAAAATACGCAAAAAAACTTTGAAGAAATGAGGTTAAACGTTGAAGTCAATTATAATTTCGCGACTTCGTGATGTTTTTCTGTTTTTTGTTTTGTTTTTACAATCACGTGTAAAATTAAGGGCGCGTTTATTACATTTGTACAAACATCAAATGACCACTAATTCATATTTTAAAACAATAGTCAAATGAATGGGTGTTATTTCTTAAGGGGGTTGTTTTACAATAAAGAATGATGGTGAATTACCCACAGTCTGGTATTAATATCCATCTTTATCAGAAACCATGACGAAACCAAGAAGCGATAACTAGTTGATTAGGGAGAAGGTATAAATTCGCCACATTTCCAGGTTTATCTCCAGTCCAAACGTAACGTAGGTCCGGAGTGAATCCCCGCCTCTAAATTACAAACAGCATCTCATTGGTTCTTGAAAACTCACGTCAGCGCGACGCGAATGACGAAAATTACGTATTTTTCCGACTGAGGAGAGGCGAAATAGCCCGGCCTCCTTTTACGTCCCCTTGTATTTTGAAAGGGGGATTGGGACTATGGCGCGCGCGAATACTTAGGCATCTTATACCTTCTCCCTAATAAATTAGATATCACTTCTTGCAGAAACCATGACGAAACATAAACTAGACAGTAAAACTTCCCCTATAGGAAGGTTTGGCACTATCTTAAATGATCCTTGAACTTGGTTTGGAAGAAATTCAAAAATCAAATAATTTAAAATATTTCTAGCGATTAAGGGTATATCCCAACTTAAATGTCATCTTCCATCATTTTAATGTTAATTATTATAAACATTACGTCATTGAGAAACAAAATGGCTTCCAACACGTGACTTCTTTTAGAGGACGCGCATGGTACAAGCTACAAAATATATAGATGTAATATCAATTTATTACTAGAGACTAAATTTGCCTAACCCACGCAAAACCAGACGAGGAAAAATTAAGTTTTGATTATATATAAATGCAAAAATTCAAGTTCTTAACTATTATAATTAAAATTATAATGTCGAAGTGATTATCAAATTGGAATGAATAAAAGAAATTTAAGATGGAAATTTTAAATTTGAAGGATGATGGCACGATGTATTAAATTAATCCCTCAAACATGAAGTCACCTAACTTGTTTCTAACCTAGAAAATTTCCCCTAAACCGAAACGTATTGAAAAATGACATATTACGTTTAATAAACATTTTTAATGATTAGAATTTATAATTTTGCATTATCATATAAGGGCCTATCTATGAATTTACACATTAATATTCAAATGTCGTTCCTAAACTACCTAATTTCTACGTCTAGCATGCGTAATAACGTAAGTTCATAAGATATGTTCCATAAGTATCACACTACCTATACTTCGTAATGCTAGAGACTAAGAGCAAATGATTTATTGACATTATTTCGCATCTTATACTGATGGTTCGAGTAGCTCTGTTGGTTAGTAAATAGGGTCATCTGTATGAATCGTATACAGCCATAAGTTTATAAGATATGCTCCATAAGTATAACACCACCTACACTCCGTAATGCTAGAGAAGACTTACAGCTCGAGCTAGTTCGAGAAAGACTACACTCGGTGTTAATTTTGCAGGACTTCCATTTTCCTATTTAGTCTGCATTACTAAGCTTTTGACAGCGCCTCACCAGGTGTCGCTTTACCTCGAATCTATGACCCATCTCACTCACTTCATGACAAGCTCCAGTTTGTAGCCAGTGACAAACTTATGGCCAACATATCTTATGAACTCATATGGTAAAATAACTTATCAGTAACCCTTTAAAGTCCCCACTTACAAAATATTACAACATTAACTAAACGAAAAAATTAAAAAAGAAAAAAGACAGAAATCAAAATGTCAAAATTAATGATTACGGGTGCGCTGGTACATAGCAACGCAACTGAAAAATTTACGTAAAGGAAAAACCACGTAATTTAAAATTTCGTTTCTTCTTCTTTTCTAAGAAAAGGCATGTATATATTCTTTCTGTTATGGGTGATTTACTCGACTGGAGAAAGATAAAGAGGGAGGAGAAACTAGAGACCAGGATGAGATGAAAAGCGGGAATAACTAGGGGAAATGATTATTACCAGAAGTGAGATGAGACTAGAAGTACTGAGCTAACCAAATTCTTCACTCGGCGAAAGTGAATATTCTTGATAACACACCAACGGTTGGCCCTCTGCTGGCGGTTTCAGAATTTCCCCTCCAAAACGTGAGACGCTCGCGGTGGTAGACGGCCGAACTAGATTCAAGGAGCCGGGTCCGTGTTTCGCCGCTTTAGGTTGAGGGGAAGGATTTAAGAAATTTTATTGGAACTCGACCAATTTTTTCTCTCTAGCGTAGACGCGCTTGAAGCGGCGTAAAATCCTCAAATTTGTTCACTAATGCCAGGATCTATTACCAATGCTAGAGCCCTTCACTTCTAGTCTCATCTCACTTCTGTTATAACTTTATAAAAAAAGAAAAACTACGCTTGTATAACGGAGAATCACGAACTTCAATTTCACGATCTAAGATGTTCGTTTCGAAAAGTTGGAACATAAGGAGGGGAATATTAAAATATAATAAAAAAAATAATAAAAAACATTTTTGGAAAGATTAAAAAGAAAAAAAAGAGATCTAAGAACGACCGTGACATCATCACGTTTTGCCCTTTTCAATATTCTCAAAAAATATCTCAACAACCAATAGCGTTGATTCTTTCGTCAACAATAAAAAACCTTACTTTCTTCTTTGATGGCTACCAATAACTAGCTGTCAGGCAATTACAAAGCTTCTATATTCCAAGTAATTATAATCAAAACTAGTCCTACATCGCAATAATCTTATATAGTTAAAGGCCGACTTCCGTCAAAAATGGTTCTAGCGAACTGAAAACCGAGCATCGAGACTAATAATGGAGCGACCGTGCCGATTTTCGAATCCCCACTGGGGTAAAAGATGGAAGGGTTCTAGCTAACTCAAAGCAGTGCAATGTGGTTCTAGCGAACTGAAGATACGCAATAGAGAATTTCCTTCAGGGGAAAACAAAAATTCGAGACGAAATAAATTAAAAGGATTTCATTTGTTCACCTTCAGTTCGCTAGAACCACATTGTACGGCTTTAAGTTAGCTAGAACCCTTTCAACTTTTACCCCAGTGGGGATTCGAAAATCCGCACGGTCGTTCCATTGTTCGTCTCGATGCTCGGTTTTCAGTTCGCTAGAACCCTTTTCGATGGAAGTCGGCCTTTAAGTCTATAGCGCATGCCTTTACGTATATATTTTAATAAAATAATAATAAAAGTCTGGCTAATTTGCGATATAATTTATAAAATGGAAAACGAGTTTCCTAATCTCTCGATTGTGTTTATAGCAAATATTTTTGTTTATTATCTCGACATAAATTTAACGGAATACCCAGACAGCAACGGTATAAGGGTACTATCTAAATTAGTTAAGGAATTCACGTATATCAAGGTACTTGCGTTATGAAAGGATGTTTAAACAGTAATTCTCTTTTAACTGCGATTTCAGCTACGTTCACATTCTTGTACATGTGCATTTCTCATACTTCATACCAAAAAGCGATATCTAGTTTATTAGGGAGAAGGTATAAGATGCCTAAGTATTTGCGCGCCATAGTCCCAGTCCCCCTTTCAAAATACAAGGGGGGCGTAAAAGGAGGCCGGGCTATTTCGCCTCTCCTCATTCGGAAAATACGTAATTTTCGTCATTCGCGTGGCGCTGACGTGAGTTTTCAAGAACCAATGAGATGCTGGTTGTAATTTAGAGGTGGCGATTAACTCCGGACCTACGTTTGGACTGGAGATAAAGCTAGAAATTTGTCGAATTTATACCTTCTCCCTAGTAAACTAGATTTCGCTTCTTGTTCATACATTCAAATCTTTGGGTTGAAACTCTAGCGCGAACGTCGCAAATAAAACCAACAAAAACTGCGTATATTTTTAAACGTTACTTCAAATAAATACAAACATATCACGCGTAATTTAACGCGTTACCTGGCAATATTAGCGTTCCAAATGAGTAATTTTTAGTTAACAGTAATCAGGTTGTTTAATTAATCGTTAATACTGGTAAAATCGGGTGAAAACTGAAATCATCAAATTAGAACAGAAATGACAGACTTTAGAAACCTTTGTCCATTCAAAACAGTTTCAAATATGATACTGACATCATGAAATTAGGACAAAAATTAGAGAATAAGGAACCTTTGTCCATTCATAACAGTTTTCAAATATGATAAGCTTACAATAATGTCTGTGGATTAAAAATAAACAGTTCGTGCCTATCGGGGGATAACTTAAACTGGGTTTCATTCGAATCATGAATGGATTTAATAGTCCAAATAATTGGACGCAATTTACGACAATAAATTAGTCGTGGGTCCACACACACTAATTTTATAAATATACTATAAACAGATTAAAAAGATAATTTTAAAACCAATTTGAATAATGGAGCTTAAAAACCTTGAATACGTTTTTAAAACGTATCAAGTATTATTTTAAAATCACTTAGGTAAATTAAAAAAAAACTAACGCATTAAGCAAATAAACTGTAAATGCTATCGTGTTATAAAGTTTATTTCTTTCTTTCTTTTTATTTAAAAAAAAAAGTCAAGGTACGATGTATTAGTAAAATCACGAAGATATGATTAAAGGGGCGTTTAAACAGTACTTTAAAACGCTCACTCAATACCGTTTCTAAAATTATATATTGTGCATGTGTTTCAATATATTGATTTCGAAATCTAGTATTTACCGATTTCAAGTTGGTCATAGCAGTCAGTGTTTGGCAACATTTTTGACTTACTAGCAACAATGTTTATTTTTTTAGGAGTATTTTACTTTGAAAACAAAAAACTTTGGGTCAAAAATAAAATAATTCAAGTTTAAGAAACGAGAAAACGTTTTAATTCCGATAGAAAGTCGGATTCACACGTATGTTTTAGAGATTTAAGAAAAGATCTATCAATGTTGTCAATTTAACTAAAATTTAACTAATTTAACTAAATTAATAAATAAAATACCTGTTTAAATTAAATTATGTCCGAAATTTTAATAAATACGCTAAATTTCGAAACAAAAACCAAGGAAAAAGCTGCTGTGTGTAAAATGTACTTAATATAAACATAAGTTCATAAGATATGTTCCATAAGTTTTACACTGGTTACTGAGAGCTTGTCATGAAGTGACGTAGGTGAAACGTCATAGATTCTCGTAAAGCGACGCCTGGTGAGGCGCTGTCAAAGGATTAGTACAGACTAAATAGGAAGATGGACTGCAAAACCGAGTGTAGTCAATTCTCAAGTCGTTCTCGAACTAGCTCTAAGTAAGGCTCTAGCATTACAAAGTATAGGTAGTGTCATACTTAAGGAACATATCTTATAAACTTATGATATAAAACATAACCGGACAAGCCAATCACTCAATGGGGTAATCAACCTTAAACTCTTATTTTTCTCTGCCATGATTCTAAAAAAGTTAACACTTTTGACTTTGTTTATTTCAAATCAAAGTTTTTCCGTAAATAAGAGTATTCCCACGAAATAGGCTTAAAAAAATATTTTCCAAAAGAGGAATTCACTTCAATGAACGAAGTAATAATAACAAGAACGAATATTTCGTCCAGTATCTAAGAGAGTGGACCCGAGTTCACTCACGATTTAAAAACATCTCTTAACTAAAACTCCTTAGCAAAAAGCCAAAAACATCTTATGGATTGAAAGATCCGTTTTGAAAGACGTGCGCGTAAAACATTTTAAACGGTGTGAAATATTAAAATAAACTAAAAATTGGGATAAAATATTAAATACTAAGAAAGATAAATTGGAAGTTAAAATCAAGGGTGAAAGTGTTTTTCTCCGAAGGTCTTTTAGTTAAGTGTTACCGGGTATAATAAAAAGAAAATTCCAATACAAAAAACCCAATGAAATTGAATCATCAAAAATCAAAATTTAAAGAAAAAAACTTTAACTACTTAAACAATTATTAGTTTTACTAGCTGAGATGACTAGTGGGTAGAAATCTATTGTCCCACTTTTCACTTCAAGAAAAAATGCGTAGCTCAACGACCTGAGGCCGAATTTTCGTTCGTTAAAGACAAATGAAAACAAAAGGGTAAACTGTGTGTACTATTGCCGCCGCCGACGTTTATTGGCATCAAGGTAACCAACTACGAAAATGATTTTAATAACAGAGGGTGGAATTAGGGAGGGTAGGTATAAGAGACCAAGAGGCAGGGGGCTTTTCCCAATGATGCTTTTCAAAGCGTATCCAGGTAAATTTTAAAGACCGATGCCAGGGAGGGAATTAGGGAGGGGGCAGGAAGGAAGATGTAGAAAGAGTGGGAAGGTGATGGAGATTTCGAGTAAGAGCTCTCTAAAAGAAATCCGGAAAGAAAGGGGTGGGGGTGGGGGAAGACTCCCGTGTATATATATATGGACGTTGGTCAACCAGAATCATCGGCATTCAGCAGTCGGATAGCTCAAAGATGAGAGTCTCGGCAAGTACCATTTCTAACTCTATCTAGATTCGTAAAGGGTTTCTAAAAACTAGCCAGAATCGTAACTTAGCCTCTAAATGATTTCTAGATAAATTTCATTCAGGTTTGGTTAGCTAAGGATTAAAAAAATTTTAAGGAAAGATAGATCGATTCTGTGGTTGCAATTGGCCATATTTTGTTCAGTTTGGATAAAGAAATTAATAACTTTTCTTTATATTATTGTTCCAGATTATTTTGTTAGTAGCGTTAGCCTGCGTTGTGTTGACGCATGCGGGTGGTTATGGCGGAGGAGGTGGTAGCTACGGAGGCGGTGGAGGTGGCTACGGAGGAGGAGGCCACGGAGGAGGGGGTGGAGGAGGCAGAGGAAAAGGTTTTGGTGGCGGCGGAGGAGGACGAGGAGGTTATGGCGGAGGATCATATGGAGGTGGTAGCCACGGAGGCGGAGGCGGCGGTTTCGGCGGTGGAAAGGGTATAGGAGGAGGTGGATATGGAGGAGGTTCACGAGGAGGATACGGAGGTGGATCTTTCGGAGGTAGGATCATTTATTTTGAGTCACTTTTCAAAAACAAACAAATTGATTAAGTTTTAATTTTTTTTCTTTATAGGTGGTAAAGGTTTCGGTGGTGGTGGAGGAGGTGGTTATGGAGGTGGCGGTGGATTTGGAGGTGGAGGTGGCAAAGGAATCGGCGGAGGCGGTTATGGAGGCGGTTCAAGAGGAGGCGGTGGCTACGGAGGTGGTGGGTTCGGAGGAGGTGGCAAAGGATTCGGAGGAGGAGGTCAAGGAGGCTACGGAGGTGGTGGATTCGGAGGTGGCAAAGGATTCGGAGGAGGTGGTCAAGGAGGCTATGGCGGTGGCTCTTTCGGAGGAGGCGGACACGGAGGTAGTGGTGGATTTGGAGGTGGAAAAGGTTTCGGAGGAGGTGGTCAAGGAGGCTATGGAGGTGGATCTTTTGGAGGCGGCGGACACGGAGGTGGTTCTCGAGGAGGCGGTGGTTACGGAGGAGGTGGACATGGAGGTGGCGGTTATGGAGGCGGTGGATATGGAGGAGGAAAAGGAGGCGGCGGTGGAGGTGGTGGAAAAGGAGGATGGTGGTAAGCCAACTGCTTCACTACTACTAGCCTGCCAACAACTGGATCTTCACAAACAAAGTAAGTGCCTAAAAATTATAACTTGCTAATATCATACAGCGGGAGTATAATTTAATTGGTCTCCCCCTTGAAATATTTACAGGTCAAACTCTATAAAATCATTGATAGCTCAAGAAGCCAATGAAAATATTGGAACATGCACATCAAATGTTACCCTGCTTGAGCTTGCACTCTAATGGTTGCACTAATTGTAAATCATAAAGCAATAAAGCCATTTTTAATGTTTTTAAACACTGGCTCTAAATTCTTAGTATTTAAGTCGTTTATGGTACTATTACTGTACAGCCAACCAAAGGTACAAACACCCCCCCCCCTTTTTTTGCTCCCGTGGGGGTGTTGAGCTAGGGTCAAAGAAGCCTTACAGATCCAATGAGCACTGAACAGTATTAATGGTAGGTTTTGTTTGAAGCATTAGAGTGAGAGATATTGCCTCAGTTTCGACCAACCAAGAGTAGAAAGTCTAGTTTCCCTTGGGAGGTGTCGTAGTTGGCATACCATAGAGAGCTTAATATTGAGGGCCAAGTGGGGTGGGGGTTCCATAGCAAACAACATTGGGTATAGTCTATGGTTGAACATAACAGTGCCATAGCAGAAAAATCGGCTTTGACAGTGGCTAATAAACCGTTAGCTGGGAAGGGAATTTAATGTTCAGGTCTATTTGTACACCTAAGTCACGAGTCACGACATTCAAAACACGTTGTATATTTTGGCTTGAAAGATAATAAGGGGTGTAGTAGGGGACGGTAAATGACATTGAGTTCTAATATATGTATTTCTAGAGTTTTTGTTGAATTTCCTCCTCGCGTACTCGGATTCGTCGAATTTCATTACTTTATCATTAGTCGGTAGCGCCATCTGTCGCCTTACGTGAGAAGCTTAAAAGAATTTCCCACGATTTTTGCGGGAAAGCGCCCCGCAAAATCGTCGCAGCTCGAGTTTGAAAATTAGGCTTAGGAAGAAGTAAAGCGCGAAATATGAAAGTTAGGTAATTGAAAAACCGTAAGTGGAGCCTAATAAATAAAATTTGATATTTAATAAATGGAATATTGATCAATTTCTTATTAAATGCGTGTTTTTACTTGGGAATTATATGTTATTAGTTATTAAAGTAACACATAATGTGAAAATGTATTAAATTTTGAAATGGGTCGAAAATGCTCAGTAGAAAAGTGTGTCAACACTGGTAGAAATAAAAATGTTTTGTGACATAAGTATATACGTATAGAAAATTAATAAATATTGAGATAGTTCAACCCTTTTTGAACTGTACCATTAAGATTCCATGCACAAAATTCGGAATTACCAAAACAATGGTGTCAGGCCATTAATGGAATTGTATGGACTCCAAAAAAAGACATTTGCAGTGATCATTTTTGTCAAGTTGACTACCACGAAAGCTCAAAAATACATATACTATCGGTTAATGCAGTTACTTCTCTGTTTTTACTCGAATCTAGCAATTTACTTCCATTATCATAGCGGTTTCTAAACATTTTCTATCTATATTGAGAAATTATAGCAGACGCCATAGTAAAAAATATGTGTTTTTAAGTGAAATAGATGGCGCCACCACCTAATGATAAAGTTATCCGTCCGTCCCATAATTTCAAAAACGATGGTCGCGCGAGCGCGAAAACCCGATATCCAAATAGAACTCTAGAAAGATATATGTTCTGAACTCAATGGTAAATGATAAATCTAGGTCTGATGAGAAACTTTGTAGTCGACATTGTATGAAAAAATTACATGGCACGTAAATAATAACGTATAGTATCGCGCAATTAAAAAATATATTTTTTAAATTATTTTGGTAATACCGTATGGAATTTATAGGAAGTAAAAGAAGAATCGAACATTTTGGGGAAAAAAGTTACTCACTAAGCCTTGGTCCCTCCAAAATGTTTTATCCTTGAAATCGCTTCATAATCCATTGCACAATGATATTTTTTCAGAATTTTACACAGATTTAATGTTTAATTCACGATATAATTATTTTTTGTTCTAAATTATTTAGAAATTCACTTATAAAATGTAAAAAATAAACGCGAACAAACATACGCGTAGACACGACAAAATAAAACTAGAGTCAATCAGTACCAGACGATGGCAAGGCTGCCAGTTGTTTCAGTTTTCAACGGGGCTGGAAATAAAAATAACCTAAAAATTGTAGTAGTCGTGACAATCTGAGATAGAAGAGCCGCGAAATTTAAACTGTTTAAATCGAAAACCAACAGCATTAGTTTGCTTTTAAGTGTTAAAAAGTCTTTCTATTAAAGTTTTAATAGTTTTAAGATATCAAACTAATCTAGACGGAATTGTTTTAAAACTTTACTCCCGCAATTTTGCCCATAACAACAATAGAAAATTATTAATTTGGACATTTAAAAAATATATATTAAGCATACGAAATATTGATTACAAAATAAAATACGTGTTCTGAAATATGCCTTACTCTTTCATCCCCCAATTTTATGGTCAGGCGGGACAACACCCCATCACCTGTTCCAGGTAGTTTGTAGGTAAAAAATCTATAAAAAGGGGGCTGTCATATAATAATCCATTAAAATAGGCGCCAAAACTTCTGACTCAGATACAAGCGTCTACCTTTTTGATCGCATAATGCGTGACGCTTTTACAAAATCGTTAAAACAATACGGAACGGACTTTGAACGCTTACTCCTCATTCACGCGTTATCATAAGAAACAGGAGCTTCAAAGATTAAGGAAATTTGATAGTCAGTTGGTGGTCGCGTTTTTATAAGCTCCATAAAAAGGGGCCAGAGGTAGAAGACTTTTAAAAACAGCTTTCTACTTGCTGACGTTAGGTAATTCTACGCAACAAACGCGACAACCATAATTTAAATTTTGAATTAGGGTTTTAAAGTGAAGATTTTATTTCTTTAAGTAAACACGATGGACTTCGCTGGTGATTATTTACCAAGCAGCTACGATGATCTGTTACAACTTTATAAGCTATGCGTGGATAGGGTGAGAATATTTTGTGGTTTTAATTAAGTCATGTTTTTTAAATAAAATTTAATTAAAGTCTGTGTTATGTTTTTTTATTAGTGTAAAGAATTGGAAGACGATAATGCGAAGAAAGAGGAGCTCATGGAGCGAATTAAATCAGGTATGCAAGTAGGGATAAATTGACATTAATTTAAATATACAATAATTTAATTAATTGTTCAGTTTCGAGAGCTGCCTGCAATGAATATTATTCGTTACGAGCTAGACTAAACGCCGAGAGCGAAGCGTCATCTCAAGTTATAAGAACGGCTTCCAAAGTAATTAAGTTTGTCTTAAGTAATATTTTTTTCAAAATAATAAGTAACAAGTTGGGAAAACCAAAATATTACCTCTCCGAGTCAAGACGACTACTTACAAACTTATTTACCCAGATATGGAAATGTTTCTTAAGTTAAAATTTATGAAATATTAAAGCCGTATACAAAGCATAGCAAATTTACTGTAAATCAGACGACATTTTACATCCAATAATGATATACTTGTGCACATTAAAATCATCCGATGGGGGAAAAACGGGTCATCGGCGTTTTATAAATGACGCTAGCCTAATAAAGCGTGCAAGGTACCAAGGCTTAACAAAAATTGTAGGATAACATATTTATAGAGATAGATAACAACTTTTATAATTAAAATTAGAAACTAACATATCTCTTAAAATTCTCGCGTGATCAACTGGTTTCACGCCAATTAAATAGCTATAGTCCCATAGAGCTATTTGTATTAACTCCTCCATAGTTTTTTCGCCAAGCTGAGAACTACGCGTTTTACGTCACGTTATCCAAAAAGCCGACTATTTTCTTTGAAGACCGCGCTAGCTCAGCGCTAAGCACCGTAACGTCAAAATTCAAAAATAAAATCCCTGGGCCGCGTTCAGCAACGCTGGGCTCTGCTGAACGCGGCCCAGATTTCCACCATGATAATAAAATTTAATCCTAATTATTTAAAAGTGTATTTAACTTTCGGCTCACTCTGAACCGTTAATGTCTCTGCATACAGAAACGAAAACCAAACCCAAACATTTACTTTTTGGTTCACTAGGCCTATTGACAAATAAGAGGTCATTTGACCAACATAGCAGCATTGTGCTTGTATTCACTGTGATTTTAGAAAGGATTATGCTATAAACAGATGTAGTATAGCTTAAGTAATATATTAACATCCATTTTAAATAATAATATTAAAAAAAATCTTTGGAATATCAAAATGAAATAGAGCTTTAAAGCTACAAAAGTACTAAATGCATCATAATTACGAAAAATATTTCCACATATTCACTTTATATTAAGGATAAAGGGAATATTATGGTTTCTTTACACATCAAAACAAAACGAACTTCTAACGCAGCGCACTACTGTAACAACGGACGGACACATACAGACAACAAGTTGGGAAAACCAAAATATTACCTCTCCGTGTCAAGAAGATTATATAAACTTAAGTATCCAATAAAAACGTTATTATGTTTCTGAGTTGGGGTTTCCCATTTTTGTTGTTGTTTTGAAAAATATATCGCAATGCACGGGCCTTGATAGATATAGGAGGCAATGAATGAAATATATCACAATGCTCGGGCCTTGATAGATATAGGAGGCAATGAATGAAATATATCACAATGCACGGGCCTTGATAGATATAGGAGGCAATGAAGGAAATATATCGCATGCACGGGCCTTGGTAGATATAGGAGGCAATGATAATCTCACTCTTTGCACGAGAGGTTTATCTTTAATATTTAAATAAATATAATTATTTTTTATTATTTTAATCTTCAATAATTAACATTAATAATAGTTAAATCGTTTAAAATAAAGTTATACCTATTATCTTCTCAAACTTTGCTAATATTGACGTTTAAAGTGAAGGGTACCTCTCTTGCCCGCTTTTTTCAAATTTGGGGTATATATACGATTCGTTTCCATTATAATAGTAAGGAAAAAGCGCAATTGCGAAAACCTTTGGTGGCGATCCCACCTTAGGGAGGCTAGACGTTTCTCGTAACCCTAGCTGATCGCCGCGTATATCCTAAAACCAAACGATGATAATAGAGTAGAAGCCAATGATACAGATTGGTGTCTATGTGGAATAGACGGAAGACCAGTGGATGGTGGTGTTAGAAGCCAGTGTAAGTGCAGACTGGTGTCAATGTTGGGATTGACAAAGAACAGAAGATGGTGGTGATTAGAAGCCAGTAAGAACAGACTGGTGTCCGTGTGGGATGGACAAAGACCAGAAGATGGTGGTGTGAGAACTCGAGTAGAGGAGCCATTTCCGTGACTGTGAAAGCAGTTCGGAAATGGCGAACACGTTTGCTCCGATACGCAAACTGCGAACGCGGTCACGTGGGTGTAACAACAGACAGACAGACACACAGACAGACACACAGACACACACACAGACACACACACAGACACGGCCGTTACAGAACCTCTCCTGGACTACGTCACACGGAGAGGTAAAAACATAGACTGCTTTTAACTCTTTCCGTATTAATTTTGAATTGAGAAACAAGATTATCTTAAATATTAAAAAAAATATAATTAATATTTAATATTTTCTTCGTTAGTTATTCGCCTTATTGAACGTTACATCGTTTTGAAAAAGAACAATTAAACATTCTTGAGAGACTTGACTAATATTGGCGTTTGAAATGAAGCATACGCCGGTTGCTTCGCCTTCATCAAATAGGTAGTATATAAGGGTGTCGAATCGCAGCTATGGATAAGAACAGCGCAATTGCGTGAACCTTTGGTGGAAGCCCCACCATTGGGAGGCCGGACGTTTCTCGTAACCCTGGCCGATCGCCGCGTATGTCTTAACCTTAAGGAGTAGAAGCCAGGTGTACAGACTGGTGTCCATGTGGGATGGACAAAAACAAAGACCAGAAGATGGTGGTGTTAGAAGCCAGGTGTACAGACTGGTCTCCATGTGGGATGGACAAAAACAAAGACCAGAAGATGGTGGTGTTAGAAGCCAGGTGTACAGACTGGTGTCCATGTGGGATGGACAAAAACAAAGACCAGAAGATGGTGGTGTTAGATGCCGGGTGTACAAACTGGTGTCCATGTGGGATGGACAAAAACAAAGACCGGAAAATGATGGTGATAGAAGCCAGTAAGTGCAGACTGGTGTCTATGTGGAATGGACAAAGACCACAAAATGGTGGTGTTTGAAGCCAATAAGTACAGATTGGTATTCTTGTAGAATAGACAATTGACTAGTCAGATGAAGTAATAGTGGCCAGTTGATTTGTGGATAGATTCAAGTTTTGAAATTTCCGGGAACTGTGAATACGGTCCGGAAATAGCGAACACATTTGCTTCAATTCGGAAACTGCGAACACGGTCCCCTGGGGTGTAAGTCAATAACAACAGACAGACAGACAGACAGACAGACACACACACAGACACGTCGAAATTAGAACCTCTCCGTGACATACGTCACTCGGAGAGGTAACAAAATATTACCTCTCCGAGTCAAGACGACTACTTACAAACTTATTTACCCAGATATGGAAATGTTTCTTAAGTTAAAATTTATGAAATATTAAAGCCGTATACAAAGCATAGCAAATTTACTGTAAATCAGACGACATTTTACATCCAATAATGATATACTTGTGCACATTAAAATCATCCGATGGGGGAAAAACGGGTCATCGGCGTTTTATAAATGACGCTAGCCTAATAAAGCGTGCAAGGTACCAAGGCTTAACAAAAATTGTAGGATAACATATTTATAGAGATAGATAACAACTTTTATAATTAAAATTAGAAACTAACATATCTCTTAAAATTCTCGCGTGATCAACTGGTTTCACGCCAATTAAATAGCTATAGTCCCATAGAGCTATTTGTATTAACTCCTCCATAGTTTTTTCGCCAAGCTGAGAACTACGCGTTTTACGTCACGTTATCCAAAAAGCCGACTATTTTCTTTGAAGACCGCGCTAGCTCAGCGCTAAGCACCGTAACGTCAAAATTCAAAAATAAAATCCCTGGGCCGCGTTCAGCAACGCTGGGCTCTGCTGAACGCGGCCCAGATTTCCACCATGATAATAAAATTTAATCCTAATTATTTAAAAGTGTATTTAACTTTCGGCTCACTCTGAACCGTTAATGTCTCTGCATACAGAAACGAAAACCAAACCCAAACATTTACTTTTTGGTTCACTAGGCCTATTGACAAATAAGAGGTCATTTGACCAACATAGCAGCATTGTGCTTGTATTCACTGTGATTTTAGAAAGGATTATGCTATAAACAGATGTAGTATAGCTTAAGTAATATATTAACATCCATTTTAAATAATAATATTAAAAAAAATCTTTGGAATATCAAAATGAAATAGAGCTTTAAAGCTACAAAAGTACTAAATGCATCATAATTACGAAAAATATTTCCACATATTCACTTTATATTAAGGATAAAGGGAATATTATGGTTTCTTTACACATCAAAACAAAACGAACTTCTAACGCAGCGCACTACTGTAACAACGGACGGACACATACAGACAACAAGTTGGGAAAACCAAAATATTACCTCTCCGTGTCAAGAAGATTATATAAACTTAAGTATCCAATAAAAACGTTATTATGTTTCTGAGTTGGGGTTTCCCATTTTTGTTGTTGTTTTGAAAAATATATCGCAATGCACGGGCCTTGATAGATATAGGAGGCAATGAATGAAATATATCACAATGCTCGGGCCTTGATAGATATAGGAGGCAATGAATGAAATATATCACAATGCACGGGCCTTGATAGATATAGGAGGCAATGAAGGAAATATATCGCATGCACGGGCCTTGGTAGATATAGGAGGCAATGATAATCTCACTCTTTGCACGAGAGGTTTATCTTTAATATTTAAATAAATATAATTATTTTTTATTATTTTAATCTTCAATAATTAACATTAATAATAGTTAAATCGTTTAAAATAAAGTTATACCTATTATCTTCTCAAACTTTGCTAATATTGACGTTTAAAGTGAAGGGTACCTCTCTTGCCCGCTTTTTTCAAATTTGGGGTATATATACGATTCGTTTCCATTATAATAGTAAGGAAAAAGCGCAATTGCGAAAACCTTTGGTGGCGATCCCACCTTAGGGAGGCTAGACGTTTCTCGTAACCCTAGCTGATCGCCGCGTATATCCTAAAACCAAACGATGATAATAGAGTAGAAGCCAATGATACAGATTGGTGTCTATGTGGAATAGACGGAAGACCAGTGGATGGTGGTGTTAGAAGCCAGTGTAAGTGCAGACTGGTGTCAATGTTGGGATTGACAAAGAACAGAAGATGGTGGTGTTAGAAGCCAGTGTAAGTGCAGACTGGTGTCAATGTTGGGATTGACAAAGAACAGAAGATGGTGGTGATTAGAAGCCAGTAAGAACAGACTGGTGTCCGTGTGGGATGGACAAAGACCAGAAGATGGTGGTGTGAGAACTCGAGTAGAGGAGCCATTTCCGTGACTGTGAAAGCAGTTCGGAAATGGCGAACACGTTTGCTCCGATACGCAAACTGCGAACGCGGTCACGTGGGTGTAACAACAGACAGACAGACACACAGACAGACACACAGACACACACACAGACACACACACAGACACGGCCGTTACAGAACCTCTCCTGGACTACGTCACACGGAGAGGTAAAAACATAGACTGCTTTTAACTCTTTCCGTATTAATTTTGAATTGAGAAACAAGATTATCTTAAATATTAAAAAAAATATAATTAATATTTAATATTTTCTTCGTTAGTTATTCGCCTTATTGAACGTTACATCGTTTTGAAAAAGAACAATTAAACATTCTTGAGAGACTTGACTAATATTGGCGTTTGAAATGAAGCATACGCCGGTTGCTTCGCCTTCATCAAATAGGTAGTATATAAGGGTGTCGAATCGCAGCTATGGATAAGAACAGCGCAATTGCGTGAACCTTTGGTGGAAGCCCCACCATTGGGAGGCCGGACGTTTCTCGTAACCCTGGCCGATCGCCGCGTATGTCTTAACCTTAAGGAGTAGAAGCCAGGTGTACAGACTGGTGTCCATGTGGGATGGACAAAAACAAAGACCAGAAGATGGTGGTGTTAGAAGCCAGGTGTACAGACTGGTCTCCATGTGGGATGGACAAAAACAAAGACCAGAAGATGGTGGTGTTAGAAGCCAGGTGTACAGACTGGTGTCCATGTGGGATGGACAAAAACAAAGACCAGAAGATGGTGGTGTTAGATGCCGGGTGTACAAACTGGTGTCCATGTGGGATGGACAAAAACAAAGACCGGAAAATGATGGTGATAGAAGCCAGTAAGTGCAGACTGGTGTCTATGTGGAATGGACAAAGACCACAAAATGGTGGTGTTTGAAGCCAATAAGTACAGATTGGTATTCTTGTAGAATAGACAATTGACTAGTCAGATGAAGTAATAGTGGCCAGTTGATTTGTGGATAGATTCAAGTTTTGAAATTTCCGGGAACTGTGAATACGGTCCGGAAATAGCGAACACATTTGCTTCAATTCGGAAACTGCGAACACGGTCCCCTGGGGTGTAAGTCAATAACAACAGACAGACAGACAGACAGACAGACACACACACAGACACGTCGAAATTAGAACCTCTCCGTGACATACGTCACTCGGAGAGGTAAAAAACAGCTATCAACAATAACGTAAACCCCCTAAAGAATTCCAACACGTTTTCAAGCTCACTTGTTTAAAAAAAATCTAAAACCTATTGACAATTTCAGACTATACTAAATAGCTCATTTTCTTTTACAGTGGTACAAAGAAAATCGGGTTTTAAAACGACGTTCGACTATTCTAATGCAAAAAGTGGCCCAATTCCAAGCTTTTGATATCGGAGACATTGACAGTCAGTCTGACCAAACGGACATGGAACAAGAAGATGATAGTGACAGCAATGATGACCCTTACAGAAGTAAGATGACCCCTCCTATTTCCTATAACCACCAATGACGCGTAGTAAACCATAAATATTAATTAAATAGAACTGATGGAAGAAATGGGAACTTTGAAAGATAAAATTGCATTGTATGAAACGACAATACGAGATCTCGAAGATGAAGTTCGCGCTTGGAAATCACAGGTTCGGAACCATTTGAGTCTCAAAAGTGCATGTTTTAGCTATTCAGGCCTCTTTAACTCTTCATTGGAATTCATTTAGCCATTCAGGGTGTTTTCTACTCAAAATCACCCAAAAAAACATCCCCCTTAATTTATGCCAGACTCATCAGAAACACCCTGTATAGTTTCCACAAACCCAAAAATAACTACAACATTTGATTATTCAAACAGTATGACAGAGAACGATATGAACACATGGACACAGTAAGACAACTAGAGGCCGAGAAACTCACAAACAGTCAATTTCGAAGAGGTATATGAATAAGAAAAAATTAAATTTACCTTAATTAAAGTAAATCAAGAAAGATTAAAATCGTTCAACAGTTTCTGCGCTGGCGGTCGAACAATATCAAAATTTAGAAGGAATGCTCGAAGTTGAGCGAAGATTAAATATGGAGAGAAGTTTCTCCGAGGAAGTTTACGAAGAGGTAGTAGGATTTGAACGTTTACCCGAAGCTCGACACCCATTCAAAAAAGAAATAAATAAATTGGATTCATTTAGATTGACAAATCTGATAAAGCAAACGTTGAAGTTTGTCCCTTATACGAACCCATGGACCGAATTAAATCCTATAAACAACCAATCAAAGACAAGGACGAAATTGCAATGTCGGCTTCTTTCATGAGAGAAAGTCCGACAAGACTTAAACAAGAGTTGAACGCTCTCAAAGCAAAACACAAAGTCGAAGTAATTAATTAATACTATTAATACTATTAGTAAAATCATAAGTTTATAAGATATGTTCCATAAGTATCACACTACCTATACATCGTAATGCTAGAGACTGAGAGCTAGTTCCAGAACAACGCGAGAATAGACTACACTCGGTTAATTTTGCAGGACTTCCATCTCCTATTTAGTCTGTACTAAGACTTTGACAGCGCCTCACCAGGCGTCTCTTTACGAGAATCTATGACGTTTCACCTACTCTCAGTAACCAGTGACAAACTTATGGAACATATCTTATGAACTTATGGTTTTAAGTTATACATGTTACTGTAGAAATTGAACATATTTTTTTAAAACAGCTGACAGAAATGGAGAATAAATTAAAAATAGAAGCGGAAGATAAATTTCGTCGAATTTGGCAATCTAAATTGGAAACGTTGGAAGCGTGCGTCGAAGAATCCGAAAAGAAAGTCCAGTTGGCGGAGAAAAACTTATACGCGGCCAAAAATAAAAGTACTTATTTAAATTCTCCTTATCGAATTAGGCTTAAATAATTCTGTACAATTTATTACAGTTAGCGAACTGGAAAAAGAGAAATCCAAATGTTGGAAGGGTCCAATAATTACAATTCCTCCCCCACCACCCCCTCCTCCACCGCCTCCGCCTCAACCATTCAACCCATTAAAGTAAATTAACCTTTAAATTAATTCTAATCCTTTTAGATTTGTATTAAAATGTTTCATTCTATCTTTCGTGGTGTGTAGATCATTATTAGGTTTAATAAGTTCCAATAAGAAAGAATGTCCAGATGACGATAAAAAATCGGGTATCGAAAAGGAACTAATGATGCAACATCAATTAATCGACGAAATGATGACCAAAATAAAAAGAGGAAATTTAAATCTTAAACCAGTCAAACAGGTACGTTCGTTACGATAAGTGTCCCTCGTTAGTAAATTGATTAAAAGTTAATAAATTATTAATTTTAGGCATCAATGGGTAATGGTAATTCCGAGAAAACCGCTTTTGATGAGATGCAAGATATGTTGGTGAGAATGTAAATTTATAATTATTTTTGGTGGGAATATAATACGAACTCACCCTAAATGTTGGCTCGTCCGTGAGCATAGCTGTGCGGAGGGAAAAACATTTCTACAGGCGCCCATAGAAAATATATGGGATCGATTCAGCCTAAATGTCGGCTCCTCCTAAGAGCCAAAAATTATAAAAACAATAATTAAAACATTTAATTTCTCCGAAACTAATAAGTCGATTTACAAATGGTTTTCACCTTTATATTTAGCGTAATTTAGAGTATATCTCGTCAAATTTTAGTTGTTGTTTTACAGCTCCTATTTTGTACAAATTGAACTTTTGTACGATTATCGAAGTAGTTTCTCTAGTGCACTAAACGGGGCTAGATAGCGGTTGAATTTCAACCGCAACACTTGTCCGCTCACTGTCTATTAACTTCTGGTTTTTGCCTTTCAATATTTCATAAATTTCTCGCAGACTTTGACCCCTTCCAATCAAGGGATAATCTTAATTTTTTAATTTGCAATGAAAGAAAAATAATTAAAAATATATACATTTTATAACAGGGTACATTCCGATCTCGACAAAACTCATTACCAAGTGGTACAGATCTTAAATCGCGTAATGGACCCGAAAACGAATTACTGGCTGTTTTGGCTAAAAGAAAACAAAGAACTGAAGGTGTAGGTGAAAACGGAAGTAATCTTCAAAAGTTACCTGATCTTTCCCCAACTGGAACCCCCACCAAAACCGGGCGAAGTTATACCGCCGATGCAATTTTATTGAAAAAATCAAACTCCATCAGAAAGGAAAATAATAAAGAGGAGAAAATTAACTCGTCTCAACCTGTTAATGGAGTGACGGGAAAAGATACTGAATTAGAAGACGATGACGAATATTACGGAGAAAATATTTACGAAAAAATTTGAATCCTTCCAAATAAATTAATGAAAGAAATATACTAATATAATTAAGGCTTAAAAGTTTAGTAAATAACACCATATGTGCTTTCACAAATCGCAGCTTCTCACGCTTTTTAATTTTATTTTAAAATAAGTGTAGTTTTTTAATAAATGTTTTTACTTAGTATTATATTTGGAAAGCATACTTTCAAAAAATTAACGTATTTTGTAACGAAATGCAATTCCAAAATCGGGAGAGGTTAAGGGGTTCTAAGTTAAAAATGTCTCCTCCCTTACCCTCAAAATGGCGGAGCACTTATACAGAGTCGAATTTAAAGCACCTAAACTAGGTATTAAGTGTTCACAATTCAACGTGGTGAAAAAAGTACCATAAATTACCAACAGAACACCAATTTAACTTTTTCCTAAAATTTGAATCGGTAATGTATCGACATAAGTTAATTATACCTCTAAGTACACAAATCGCTTCCACTTCTATGGCAATAGTGTTTGTCTGGCTCCCTTTAATGAAACCCTATACTCTCTCCGTATCATTTATCACCTCAACTTCAATACAAATTTGTACTGCCTAGCCTAGCGTTTCTTTTATCCCTTTTAGAATGAAACCGCCTCTATCTCACGAGAGAGAGAGGGATTTGGGGTTGCTCAAGTAAAATTCGTTCCCCCCCAGTGCCTGCCTATACGAAACGTAAAACTCTCCTTTATTCCACTGGAGGATTTTATTTTTCGTCTCGACCGCTTGGTGGCTGCACCGCGACAGAAATTTTAAAATTTTCTCTCTTCGGATCTTAGCGCTATACGAGTTCTGACGTCACAGTAGCCTGCCAAAGATGCCCAGTCGTTCCCCGAATTTGTGTACTTAGAGGTATAATTAACTTATGGTATCGATAATTTACCGTTTTTGGGGGTGATTTCGCACCTCTGCTGATTGGCTAAGAGGGGAGGTGACGTTTTAAGACTTTCAACTCTTTGCCCATTCCCTATATTACACATAAAACCAGGTCCGATGTAAAATATTTTCATACTGTAAAAAATAGTTTTCATTATAAATAAAATGCATTTGTTTTGAAATAGTTTATTTACAACGTTAAAAAATTCCTGAAATGCTGATAAACAACCGTTTTTGTTTTTTTTTCTGAGGAACAGACAAGGATAAATTGTTATCACCTTAAAAAACAACACCTAAAAAATTGTCCTAGGTAGAATGAGACAGAGAGAGTGAGAAGACAGTCTACTGTTGTTTGACGTGTTTGTTTGTTTGTTTTTTTCTCCAACGTTTTACGTCACAATCATCATCTCATATAAAATTCTAATACACTTAATTATTATAGCTGTGATGAAAAAAATGTACCTTTTTTATTTATTTTCTTTAAATATTGAAATATTTAAAAGTTAATTTGCACGCGTTTTTGTCTATAGTTTACGTCACTTATACGACTAAAAAAAAAAAGAAAAACCGAAGATTTATTTATGGGTGATAACGAAATCTACGGAGAGAAAACAGTCAAAAACTACACTTTGATTTTTTAATTATTTGTTTTTTTCTTGTCACTTATGTATAAATTGAAACCTATGGAATGACTTCCGTAAAAAGGAAACAAAATGAATCCAAACTAACGAGTTTTCTTACTCTTTTTTAGGCACAATGATGAGGAAATTTGTTTTTTTAATTATTTTATCCCCCAAATAGCGTCAAATACTGTTTTTTTTCTCAATTTGTTTTTCATATATATATTTTTTTATTATTAAAAACAAGTATTTAATTTCAAAATTTGATTCTTGGTTGTCGTTTTTCCGTTTTCCTTTTATTATTTTATATAAATGATTTCGTATTTTCCGGGTGTTGTTTTATTGGGGGGTGATATGAGTCATGTTTTTATTTTTTTTTGTTAATTAGGTTTTTACGTTAATTACGTCGCCCTTTGCTATGTTTTTAATTATCAAACCTTCCAAATATTTATTTGGTTATCCCATTTATTTTTTTTTTAAGTTTTCGATCACAGCGTAGCTTTCAGAAATGTTAACCCTTTTTTATGTTAGAGGGGGAGGAGGAGGTGATTTTGACAATTATTATTGTTAAGTTTCGGTGCTTACCTTTCTTTATCAATTTTTAACTGGGGTTTTGTTGAAAAACTGCTCGGTTTTTGGTTAGTTTTTAGTTACCGAGACGAATATTTAATAAATGAGCGAGAAACCAAACCACAAAATTTTGGGTTTTAATACGGGAACAAGTCTTAATTACTTAGTCTTTGGAAAACTCAATTTCACGCAAAGTTTTCCAATTTTCATGTAAAGTTACATTTTCTCATCAAAAATTATAAATTAATTAATTAATTAATTACTAAGTACTAACCATCTCCAACGCGCAATTTCTTTACAAAACCCACCCTTAATTAGTTAGATCCTTTCAATAATTACCATATTATAACGATTTTGATGTTTTATTTTTAATTGTAGCAAAAATATTCACCCTTTGACTTTTATTTTTCCCATAAAACAACTTGTAGATAAAAACCTACAATATTTGTCACATCCTCACTGAAATAACTAATTGTTCACGTCACGTCACGTTTGGTTTCAAATTAAAAAAAAAATCAGAAAGTAGGTAAATTTATTCTAAAATCAACGATAATAAGGACGACTACTTTAAAGGGAGGGTGAAGTAGAAAATCAAGTGATTTTTTATCGATTCTTCTACTAATTATAAGACCAGTCTGCATAGTGAAACATTCAGGAAATACCAACTCCGAATGATTTTAAAATTCAAATAAGGTTCAGATTTTAAGGATAATTTTAAAGGACTGCCGACCAATCGCGTAACGCCCTGCCTTTTTGTTAACAAAATTCTCGTGGCACGCTCCGTGTCTCGCGCCACGATTGTCACGTTGCGCGCGAATTTTATCAAATCTCGTGATAAATTTCATTCAACACGGAACGTGCCACGAGAATGTTGTTAAATGGAAGGCAGGGCGTTACGCGATTGGTCGGAACTCCTTATTTAAAATTATCCTTAAAATCTGAACCGAATTTGAATTTTATAATCATTCGGAGCTATTATTTCCTGAATGTTTCACTATGCAATTTGGTCTTATAATTAGTAGAAAAATCGATAAAAAATCACTTGATTTTCCACTTCACCCTCCCTTTAAAAGATAAAAAATAATTAAGTAAAGCATTTAATTAAATTAAATTAAATAAAATAAAATAAAAAAAAAGTTAAAAAAACCCTTTAATGAAATGCGTTTTAATTACAGCTCAGACGCTTCTGAGTTTCGTAACGTTTTGTTTCTAAGTTGTTGTAAGGCAATCAATCAAAGAACAAACGAAAAAAAAAATAAAAAAAAACCCTGAATACATTTTTTTTTCAATATTCATATTCATAAAAGATAGTTTAAACGTATGATAGTCTCGTTTCAATAATCTCTCTAGTAACTCGAGAGTTTTTTTATTGTTTCCTAGAACTTTATAGTTCTATAGCGCAAAATAATTGTTGACCATATCTAAAAACTGAATAAAATTGTCAATATAGGAAGGAAAAAAAAAAAAGAAGGGGGTTTGAACATTTTGAAGTAGGAGGAGGTTAAACAAAAAAAAAAAAAAAAGGAACCCATCTCGAAACTGCGATTAACAAGCTCATTTTAAATCGATACCCTTGTGCTTTGGAACGTGACGATATCTACATTTTTCCCCGTGTATACAACCTCCCTGACGCCAAAAAAAGCATTCATCTCCATTCACTGGTCCCTTGAATTCGACTGTTGAGCCTTTAGGTTTAGTTTTGGCAACTGACCTACTCGTTTATAGACCAGAATTTGATTTGCCATCAATTCCAGCGCCACAGTTACTTACTTTCCCACGGTTCATACAAGTTTTGGAAAACTGATTTTCCTGAGTTTTCCAGGCTTTTTCCCCACATATTTCCTAGAGTTTTTTCCCATACATAGAGTAATAACAACGGGAGATGTTTTTTATAGTTGAAACAACCTCTTCAGAGCCAACTTATTCAAGCCTCAAATTTCCCCGAATTTCACTAAAAATTCTAAATTTGCCTAGAATTTTTTGTTAACTATTTATTTGCCTGAGTTTTCCAGGTTTTTCCCAAATATTTCCCCAGAGTTTTTCCCATACATAGGAGTAATAACAACGGGGGAGGTGTTTTTTAATAGTTGAAGCAACCCCTTCAGAGTTCAGACCCACTTACTCAAACCTCACAAATTTCCCTAATTTCCCTAGAACTTCTAAATTTCCCTGAGTTTTTTTTTTTTTTTTTTTTTAACTATTTATTTCCCTGAGTTTTCCAGGTTTGTATGAACCCTGGTCTAACTAATCTACTCACGTTTTTTTCTTGAGAACAGTAACTGTTGATTGACCTATTCCATGTTGATGATCGGGAAACCTAATTTTTAAATTTTCTCCCAGGAATTCGAAGCCCTTTAAAGAAAAATATAATAATTCTTATAATTTCTTTTCCTTTCACAGGGATAACTTGAGAAGAATAATACCTGAAGTTCTTCCATCGCTCTACTAGCAGCGCGTGGATTTTTATAATTAACAAATGCGCATCTTCTATCAGGTAGAACTCTTATACTAACAACTTCACCAAATCTAATTTTAAAAGAAAATTAAGTGGTTTTTCCTTTGGACTTTGTATACTTTTTTTTGAGCAAGTTTGAGCAATGGTTGACAATATATCATACTTAGAAAATAGAGCACTAAGAGTCTTTTCCGTAGTTTCTTTTTTAACATTTCCAACCCATAAAGAAGTTTGTTTATAAGGATTCCTAGGACTATTTTCAAACAGACGTTTGATTAAATAATTTTCTGCATAAAGTAGCATACTGTGAACGTTAAGGCGGGGGCTTACTCCATTTTATCATCAGAGGCTTGAGCAGAATTTGACCTAGGTTTGGAATAATACTCCTCCTGCTCATCTTCCGAAGCATAAACATCACTCGATTCGTCTCCATTTAAGCTAGCCCCGCCAGCTCCTATTACAGAAGTCACTCCATTGGCCGATCCGGCTCTAGAATTGACGTGTAAGGAACTACTTTCTGCCACTAAGGCATTAACGGCCGATTGTAAAGTATCGTATTTTTGGGCCGCCACTTCGGCTACTTGTCTAGAAAAGCCCATTTCCATAATTCTCAAAGTTCTAGCTTTGTACATCTCTTGGTAAGCTTCGGCACAGTCTTTGTCTAATTTTGTGACCTCTTTAAAGCACTCTTCGGCTTCCGCGAACCTCTTTTGAAATAAATTCCCAAGATATTTAATCAGAGAAGATCGGTTTCAAAGTTATTTTCCCCCGCATTTATCTTACTTGCAGACCAGCTAGTGCTCTTCCTTTTCTAAAATAACCTTTAGGCCACGCGGCATCCAAGGCAATAGCTCTATCCGCGTCTTTCAGAGCCCTTTAATACCAACAAACGTTTCATTTTTGGTTGGTTTTGTTCCTCGATGTTTATAATCATTTTAATTACCTATTATATTGATCAGTTCTATCATAGCAATAAGAACGATTTCCAAAATACCTAAAATCTGTCGGATCTAGTTTTATTGCTTCTGTAAATAAATCTATAGCCGCTTGGTATTCAGCCATAGCTGCCATTTGATTGCCTTTAACTAGAGATTTTATTTAGATTAAGTCAATAGTTCCTTCCTAATTATTTCAATTAAATTAATTACTAGCTAATTGTCGACTTCGCAAAGTAACAGGGTCAATATCCTCAACCTAAAGATATTAAAAACTAAGTTTCACTAAATCTCAATTGAAAATTTTCTATTTTTTTTTTTCTATTGAACCTTGACATTCTGATTTTGAGCATTTCCATTAATAGTTGGAACGACTATAGGCTCGCTTTTCCTGAGCTTTTGAGCGATTAAGTTGATTTTAGTTTTGCCAGCAGCTCCGGCTACAAAGGCGCTTCTAGTGTCAAGATGCTACGAGCAAATTAACATCTTTAAAAACCCCTTTCTTTTAGGAAATCAATGAAGATTTAATTACTTCTTCTTCAGACCCTGAAGACTGAGAATCTTTAGCTTTCTGATCTTCATTTGATTTCTCAGGTTCAGTCTAACAAGTCACGTAAATAAAATTTCCGTATTAGCTAGGTGTGGTTGGGGGTGGGGGAGGCGTTAGTACAGTATTCGTGTTTCCTAACTCTCTAAGGTAATATTCGAGATGGCCCAACGGTTGGGGTACATTAAGTTCTTACTACACCTAGCTAAAAAAAGTCTTTACGTCTATCCAACCTCCACACACAAACCACTATAAAGAAAATGTTTCAATACAGGCGTCCATCAAATTAAACCTAAACTTGAAGGTTGCCCCAATCTAACTGGATGAATCATTTGACCATGCCAATGTTGTTCCTTTCCCAATACTTCAAAGAGCGGAAAGAGGATCTTTTCTTAACAATGGTCCCGACAAACGTGTTTTATGTCCATCGAAGTCAGGAACACTACTATAAATTGGTACCATAGGCCTAATGTACTTCATTTCCCAATTATTTCACCTAAGGAGCTCCAAGGTGATTGTGAATCTTGCCTTAATACTTTAATAGGTTTCTATTCACGTTTGTTTTTCGCGTACCCCAGGCCACAGACACACACAAACAAACAAACAAACAAACACAGAACACCATCACAAAGCTAGGTGTGTTTATGTAACCACACCTAGCAAAAAATTAATCAAATAAATCCGCATTTTCTAATCATGTGACACCTTTTTAGGTTCTTCATTTGTAGTTGATGTCTTCTCTTGTTTCTTTTTCTGTTTTCTCCTCTGCATTTTTATTCACATGATCAATGATAATTTTACACGTAAGAGGTTTCTCAAAATGAAATGAATGTAACCTTTTTCTTTGCTCTACGTTTTTCCGCTTTCTTTTTCTCCTTTTCTTCTTCGGCTATTAACTCTTCAGCATTTTTTAAAGCTTTCTCATTTGATTGCTCGTATTTATTGATTGTTCCTTGTATAGTTTGAATGATATGATCACAGTCTTCACTCCCGGTTTCATCATACGAATCATTATAGTCACTATAATCACTTTCATCATCGTAATTGTCATCCGGACTAGCACCTAATTACATTAAAAATTCACCCAAAACAAATTGAAACATTCTAAATTTTTGAAGAACGTTTAGGAGTTTTTTTCTATTATTAATTTTGATAAGTACCAGGACTTTTGAAGAACACTTGTTGAAATAAAGCCATCATTTCGGACTGTAAAAACATATAGTTAACCCAAAAAAACTACCCAATTTAATTTAAACTTTTACCATGGATGAAGGATGCGCGTGATGAAATTTGTTTTCACTCTACAGGATAGGCAACTCCCTATCTCGAACGACAGAATATTCTGTATACACTCTGTTACAACGTCGGTTGTCAGCACGCGCAAAGCTATTTCTCTATGTAACGTAGCTTTGTACGTGCTGTCAAGAGACAAAAAACTTCAGGATCTTCAGGATTTAAAATATCCGCGAGTTTTTTTAGCTCGAGTGCACGGACCTCTAGACCTTAGTTTCAAATGCGTATAGTAGACTGTATGCAATTTCACACGTATTTGAAACTAAGGCCTAGAGGCCCGTGCACTCGAGCTAAAAAACTCGCGGATATTTTAAATCCTGAAGATCCTGAAGTTTTTTGTCTCTTGACAGCACGTACAAAGCTACGTTACATAGAGAAATAGCTTTGCGCGTGCTGACAACCGACGTTGTAACAGAGTATATACAGAATATTCTGTCGTCCGAGATAGGGAGTTGCCTATCCTGTAGAGTGAAAACTAATTTCCTCACTCGCATCCTTCATCCATGCTTTTACTATAGTAATATATTATACCATTGTTAAGTCATAAACTTTCTTTTCATGGCTCATTAAAATCTTATAAGCGTGGCTTATATTTTTAAATTTCTAAGTATGAAAAAAATTGAAGAGGTATTTGTGAACTTTGACAGGTGCATGTTACCTTAACAAAAATAATCTTAAAATTTAGGTAGTGGCAATGCGTCTTGATTATGAAAAAACAAAGGGAAGCCTAAATTTGCTATGACTTGTGGCAAAATTGGATATTAAACACTAATAGCGCTAAAAGCCAAAAAATTACTAATAAAAGGTGTTTATGAGCTTCTACATATGAGCACTGCCACTGTCTAGATGATTATTACGATGGAATTCATGTAAAATAATCCGATGATATCTGAAATATCTCACGTACTTCATTGGCAAGTGCGGAGTAATTGTGTTTCTGAGGGTACCATTCCAAAGCTAATTTCTTATAGTTTCTTTCAATATCCTTTAACTTACAATCTGTAAAGTTTTAGTAATTTCTTAATCCTGATTGATTGATTGAAACTAATTACAGACACTGTTTTACGAATTGTATGTTTCAAATAGAATTAAATTATCCAAACCCAAAAACATGCCCCGACCCACAAATAGTTGCCCCAGGACCCAAGGTGACAACATGACAATATTTGACTTTGAAGTGATAAAACCAAAACTGATAACGCAAGATAATGAAACTTCAAAAACTACATGTCAAACCAAAAACCTAATTATAAAATTATATGCCTAAATAAGAGCCCGGAAGCAAAATTAACGCTGTTCAGGGTAAAAAGTAAAAAGATATTAACAATAAATTGGGAAAATCCATAATTGTCTTTAAGAAAAGCTTGACCTAGGCCTAAGACATTAATGTTTTAGTTTCTTACTTACCGGGCGTAAGCTCTAACACGGCATACGCTTCTTTTTTGGTAGTTCCCATGGTTATATGACAAAAACACTATTAAAAACAATAATACTCGTTAATTTCCTCCGCGTTTAATTAAAATTATTCCTATTTAAAATAACTGACATGTTGCACACGTCACATAGGATCGAAATATTTTTTGACATTTGGACGTACGGGGAGGGAGGGGGGAGAGAAAAATGGCTTCCAAACCGCTAGAAGGAGGAAGATACCGACAGTCACGTGACCCGGATTATGGCCCGAGGCAAAAATGCGCGCCGCTTTTTGAAATGCCTCCAATAACTCATCATAATTTTTTCCTCTTTTCTTTCAAAGGGTCAGTAAACTTATATGGAGTAGGAAAGATTTCTAGGAAATAAAACGAGCCCTTACCTTGTTTGGAGGCCGCCGATTTTAATGATACACTATGATCGTTCGAGAGATCTAAATAAATCACGGAGCGCAATAAATTATACCATACTAATTACATTTCGAGTCTGTTGAATAAATTATAAAGTTTATTTTTTTTTACCCTTATGAAAAACATTTTAACGAGTTAACATCGGAATATAACTTCAATATCAAAATTCTTCTCAAAAGAAGACTGAACATAAACCACCCCGTGTTCTACTTTTCATCCTATTTTCATTCTCCCTTGAAAAATTGATATATACATTTATAATTTTCACGAGAAATGGTTGAAATAGGTGGACGTGGCTCGCGTCACGGATGGTAAATAGTCTTTGTAAGTCGGGGTTGGAATATATAATGACGGGGGTTTCTGATGATGAGGATGATAATGATGAAACAAAGATGAGGGTGGTGCTAGTGGTAAAGATGGAGGAGTCACAACCCCCAATTGAAAGGCCGGAGATGTCGATGTGGGTGACGTCACCGATGTAGGCAAACTCAAGACGTTTTTGGCTTGTTTATTCGAATCAGATTTACCATCGGCATCTTTTTTGAATTTAGTTCGACGGTTTTGGAACCAAACTTTAACCTAAATATTATAAAAATTGATTAAATCCCTTTCAAAGTATCATTTTGATGGAAAACGTGTCGCAACCCATTGAAAAATCCCTGATTTTTCTAGGTACTGTTACAACAGTGTGGTGACTTTAGACAGTACCAGCAGAACTTTAATTCGAAGTTTTTTCAAGCTTAATTAGGTTATCAGATATTTTAATTTAATATAATAATTTCGAAGCGGTGAGCTTTCCATCTAAAAGATATATGTAAATGTATGTTTCTTAAAAGTCATACTTGCGTTTCTGTTAGCCCCAAACTTTTAGAAAGATTAGTTCTATCTTTTCCTACAACATAACCGTGACATCTTAGAAATTCTCTTTCCAAAGCGTCAAGTTGCCATTGATTAAATGAAGTTCGTGACCTTTTTGGTCGATCCAAATCCAACCCTTTAGGGAAGAGGACCTTGCGAGTTTGACCCTTGCAATCTGTAATAATTAATCAACGCAACCAATATAATTTAGTCATATCCTAATCAATTTCAACAACTTTAATGGGCCATTTTCTCAACACGACTTGTATTTTTAATAAAATCTCAGTAAGTTTGTAAATTAAATTAAGATTACTATAAACACCAGTGGTAATAATTACTTCGTAGTCTTTAAATTAACCGAGTGTACAGGGTGTTTCTGAAAGGTCTGTCAGCAATTAAGGGTGCAGTTTTCTTTGAATGATTTCAAGTCGAAAATGTAACTTCTATGTCATTTTGCCGTCCGGGCCACTGTTTTCGAGTTATGATTAGAATGTTTTATGGATGACCCCTAAAATTTAAGTAAAAAACTGAAAGACAATCTAATTAGGGGTCATCCAATCATAACTCGAGAACGGTGGCCCGGACGCCAAAATGTCCTAGAAGTTACATTTTCGACTCTGGAATCGCCCAAAGAACATCCCCTTAACTTCTAACAGACCTAAGTTTTGAAACACCCTGTATAACAAACCCCAAACCCGTAAAGAAGCAATCAATATTTGGAACTAAGTATAATTTCCGAGATGTTATGTCAATACTTAAGTAACCGAATAAATATATAAGACTTATTTACGGGAAATACTGGACCACTAGCGAATAGAGGTTGCAAGGTCGAAAAAGACTCTAATTGGTCTAAACTGACTGTGATTTCAGCCCATAATAGCTCATTAGTAACCATAAAACTTCGATGTAGTGACTTTCTAATCTCTACAGAAACATCTTTTTCAAAGCCTCAGATAATAAAAAGCCTTGAAAGGGGTTATAAGACGATAGAAGTTGAAATAATTTTCATTCTGGATGAGGTTCGATCGAGGCATCGTTATAATTGGATCCAAAAAAATATATGGCTAATAATTTTGGTAGGTGGACGGACCGGGTCGACAGTTGGCCCACCAACTTCACTAAATGGTAGCTAAGGTACCAACGCTTATCTTTCTCGTCAAAAAATAGGAAAATTATCGAGAAAGTTGTCAGAAGACATTAAGGTAAGGCGTGTTAGCCGATAAAAGAGGGAGGAGGAAGTTTATATAATCTTATTTTACCACCGTGAAGTGGTGGTGGTCGCAGTTTTATCACATGCTGCTGTGCTGACCCTCAAGCTAATTTCGAATAAGAATAATAATTTTTTTTTTTTAGAAATTAATTTTTATTTTTTTATTTTATTTTTTATATAAAATTGTTGATATTAAATATGATAGTTTATATCTTTTTGTTTGTAATTCCGTTCAATATATTGAAAATATTAGTAAATAATTGAAGAATTGAAAAACAACAATGGTTTGGATCAAAATAAAACTATGCCACTCAAATATATGACTATATTAATCAAATTTTATGAAATAAATTAAAGTAAACTAGTTTAAAATGCCTAAATTCTGTATTTCCCTAATACACAACGTGCACTAAAGGTGCAGAGAAATTTCCTCATTCGTTTCTTCACTTTAACCGCGCTTCACAGGGTTGCCAGTATAATTTGTTATTAGAGCATCTTATGCATGCAGGTTTGGAATTTAATTATAATTACTGAATCGAACCGAATACTACAAGCTTTTCAGTCTGTTGTAGATAGCGGTTGAATTGCACACGTCACAAATGACTGGCAACACTTGTCCGCACATTATCTATACGGTAGTTGCGAGATTTAATCACTTTTAATGATGCTTTAAAGGCGAATTGTAATTTATTAGATTAAAATTAGATAGTACCTCGTATTTTTACAAATTAATTAATAATTTTGGAAATTTTGGGTTTTAAAAAGATATATAGCTCACCGGTAAAATGAACAACTTGACAATAATCCGGAACATCATCATCCGGCGAATTTTCTACACTTTTCGAAGCGATGTTCTGATTATCTTCGCGACCAATTCTACTCATACTTCTTTCTACTTTAATCTCTCCTTAAATAATGAGCAACTCCAATCGAAAGCGACAATAATTGGTAATTATAGCAAGAACGTGTACATCGACATCGGATTAAGTAGCTAGGAGCTTTGCGGGTGACGAAACGACTCGCTTTTACCAATAAGGAATAAGGTATGGACCACCACACGTACCATGCATGGTACCTACCTGGTCCTGTAACGAACGACCCCTTAAAAAGGAGGAGCCATATTTTACAAGGGGGCAGAGGAACTGTCCCGGGGAGAGCCCCGTGAAATATAAGTAAGTACGACCAGGTATGCATACACCTACTGGGAATCATAGTGTATCCTTCCATTTTCTCAACGTATCTAGGGCGGATTTTGTGCATGGGAAAAGCTAGACTAATCATCATTATGTATGATGAATATTACCTCGCTAATAATCGTAGCTCGCTGCGCGTTTAACCTAACGCGCGTAACCGACCGACATCGCGTAGCTACCAACCAATAGACAAATTCATTTATTACAAACAGAGAAGCGAGAGGGAGGATACCCAATGGCGGCCTCACCCCTGTGTGTTGGTTTCTCTGTCTATGAAATCACTGAGTTAGAAAGACGTCAGAATTATGAGGCGTGACGTAAAGTAAGTACTCAAGCCCGGCCCACAAAACCCGCATTGAAATTAACGTGGGATAAATAGGCGCACAATCATTCCTATTATTTGTATGTATTCCTATATATATATAGGGATAAAAAGTTTTTCCAAAAATTCCAATTGGTGAAATCGTAATTCTAAAGAGCGGAGAGTTTCAAATTTCATACTACGTGAAGAAATATTATTCTTGACAGCTATTGGGCCACGTGAAAGAAGAAAAAAAAGAAAACGTGGACTAATGACGAGAAATTCGTACAAATGGGGATAGAAATTATCGATTATTAGTAGCTCTCTATTTAACAGGATTAAAAGTTAACTCCTCCTATGATTTGCCCGTTTAAGTATCAAAGCCGGTGTAAGGTGGTCTTCTGGAGTTTGCAGATATCTACATGCATGTAGAACAGTTTCTCTAAATTGTCTAACAATGTTAGAAATTTTGCTAGTTTAAGAATATTCTCAATTTAAATTAAGAATAAAATCAACGAATTTAATTTCTATTAGAGATTCACTAGATGAATGAATGAAGGTGGTCCTACCTGAGAACAAATAGTTCGTTAAGATTGGAGTGTTTTACGGATGACACCGTTTAATTTAATTAAGAAACTGTAAGACAATTATTTCTAATTTAATTAAGGGGCCATCCCTAAAAAACTCCATCAAATCATAACTTTGAAACAGTGGTCCGGACGCAAAATGGAGATAGAAGTTACATTTTCCATTCAAAATCTATTTCCCAAAGAACATCCCTCTATATGCCAGACTTATCAGAAACACCCTGTACAGTTAGATCTGAACTATTTACTTTTCGATGACAAAATTTAAATTTTTGAATAAAACCAACCCATAAAGTTGAAATAAACACACAAAATATATCTTTTTGGTTATCGGTTAAGGCGTGGAGAAAGAAGAGGTCAGGTTAGGTTATATTTATTTCCACCCAGTTGCCTTCGAATCTAGGCAAGAGAAGAAGAAGAAGAAAAAAAATACCTCCAAAAATATTGTCTCCTAGACATCTCACACAGGTTAGACATCCAAATTATACGTTAAAAAAACCCCAAAAATCATATTTTTGACATGGTTTATTTATTCCCCCCTTTCATTCAGTCCAGTATCACTCCAAAAAAGCAACGCGTTTAAAGCTACGAGGTTAGGAAAATTAGAAAAGGTTGTAAAGATTGGTGACGTTGCAATCTCCGGATGGATTAGACCTAAGATTGGATAGTATAATAGCGGCGCCCATAAGAAAATAAATTCGTTGAAGAGACTATCTTTCTTGTCTGGAGACGATGTAGTGTATGAAATTTTTATCAATAGCGTTATAGGTCTGCTATAGCTCGCGACCGACAACTGAAAAAAATCCTTTTGAATCTCTAAAGTAAATGTCAGCACCTTTGAGCTCCTAAGCCTATTTTTCTCTTTTTCCATTCATGTCCTTCTTCCCAGCAATTGACCATAGACCCAAGAGTAAACGCCCATTATGCCCCCACCCGACCCCAAAAAAGGGCACCCCGAAAATGCCTCAACATCTTCCTTTTCAAATTTTGAAGAAATATAGTATATACCATTCTTCTCTTCTCCCCATAGCCTCAAAGGATTCAGTTCAAAGGGAGATTTTCCGCTCAGTAAATCGTTCAAACAAATCCAGTTTCACGCTTAATAAATGCCAAATGAACTCTAATATATGGATTAGGTAAAGGAATCAAAACTTGGTTAAAGGGTTTTATAAGAAAGTGTGATAGAATTGAAATTGTGAGCTCTGATTGTTTAAGGTTTCGTTGGATAGCGATAAAGTAGAGCTATCAGATCCTTTATTGTTGCAGTCAACGTTTTCCCCGGCTTGGCGAACTTCTTAAAGTATTCCAACCCAAAATCGCGAAGCTAGTCATCTTTGCACAGTGGAGATGGGCCCGTACATAAGCATTCCCTCTTTCACCTATATAATTTCTTGGTTCAAAAGATTGAAATCAATGATACGATTTATACGTTTTTGGTCCATTTCTCTGAATTTCTGAAATATGACCCTTTCGGTAGGGTTTTCAATGGCGGGTACGGACGGAGTGGTCCTATTTCCTTACCAGATTTTTTTAGAAATAGTTTCGGAGGAAATATACTCTTAGTGGGTATTCACCTTTCATATCTCCATACCCTCCCTCGATTGGTCAGAACTCTGGTTCGATTTTATTAAGCACTCTCATTAATTTCTTTTCACGAATTTTAATATTATATAACATATATTTAGTTCTCAGCAAAGGCATAACTTGAACCAGAAGCGTATAAACCTCACGTGAACCCAGTGGCTATATGGAGTCTGTTTATCAACGTAAGTGTTTTGGGTGTGGCATATTAGATCATCCAGAATTCCAGAAGATGATGACACGAGTTTGATTCCAAACGATTTATTGACATTATTTCACAACTTACACTGATGGTTCGAGCGAGTAGCGCTCTGTTGGTTAGTAAATAGGGTCAACTGTATGAATCGTTTTAGGAATGCATATACACTGTTAAAAATAAAGGTATTTTGAAGGTACTATAAAATACCTCCGCGACCTTTTTAGTACCCATGAACGTATTTTATTAGTTGTCTCACAGTGCGGGTATTAAATGATTTCGAAAAAGGTATTTTGGAAATATAAGGTATATAATGAAACCTTTTAGAGTTTCTGCGCTTCTGCTGGTATGTTATCGTACCCTGGAAGTAGAAAAGGACTTAACAGACTCCTTTAGAGGGAGTTTTTAGTTCCGGCGTGCTGATTATAATTAACACTACGAAAGTAAAATACATGATATAATACTTCAAGCCCAAATTCTCTAACACTAACTGTTTACTTCACCAGTAGCACTAGTAATGACAGCGTAGAAGAAATCTCTGTTGGAATATTATTAATAACCATAAAGAATAGGTTCGGTAGGGTAGAATAGGGTAGTGGTTTTCTACCCGAGATTTCAATTTCAATATCAAGTTTCCTAGCTAGTGGTTTTTCTTGAATATATAATTACATACAATTAACATTAATTATTTTCTTTGACAGCTATGTACACTAGCATACGTTACATCATTTAAAGGCAATACAATTATGATATAAGGCTTACATAGTTAATATAAAGGTTTGAATCCGAGCTTACGCCTTCAGTCGCCATTCAGAAAATATCCATGTATATGAGACCCTGAATTACCTTTACACTATAACAGTATCACACCTTCCTTAACAAGGGGAAGCTAAATATAGTATCGGGAAATGTAGAGTGGTTAATCCCTTGCTTACTATGCGAACTCTCACGACCCCGCAAGCCTATGGCGCAGACACTTAAAGGCGAGATGGAAGGCAAAATTTTACCCTCATCCCGTAAGCCCACAACACAGACACTAAAAGTTGAGATGGAAGGAAAATATTACTCTCGTGTCTTTCAGTCTCATTTGCATCGAAGTGGTGTATTGCTTACCATGTCTGAAAATGATTCAAGCCCGCGGTAATAAAGGAAAGTTTACCAGTTTCAAATGTGGCGCAAATATTTTTGATGGCGCGAAAGTATAATTTAGACCTGTTTGTGGGTTTTATTTGACACCTAATTCGGTAGCACAAAATACCTTTAGAAGTATATTATCGAACTTTTTTGAGTGTTAACAGGTACCCTTTTCGGTAATAAGGAGTACCTTTCACAATTTGAAAGTTTTATTCCGACCTTTGTTGAGGTTTAAATGATACCCATTACGGGATCACAAAATACCTTGTAGTCCTCAAAAGTACCTTCTTCAAGAGGTATTTCATAGTACCCTTACACAACGGTATTTTGTAGTACCTATATAGGTACGTCTGGGGATGCATTGAAAAATACCTTTAAAGGTACTAGACAGTACGGTTATTTTTTACAGTGTAGCCATAAGTTTATAAGATACGTTCCATAAGTATGACACTATACGTATACTTCGTAATGTTAGAGACTTACTGAGAGCATAGTTCGAGAACGACTACACCAGGAAAGCAAATGCTGGTCGCAAAAAAAAAAAGTAATCCTTAGTTGATTATACAATACAACGGCCATGTTTAAACGGATATCCCATCCAAAAACTAGCATATTTCTTAAAAACCTCGTTATAAAACGATGATAGTTAGAGGATGTACTCTAGATTGATAGCTATCTCGCTCCATGGAAGCCTCAGGGATAAAAAATCTCTCTAAACCGCGTAGTATTATTAAAGAATGACAATGAGAATCCTGGTACAGATATAGGAAACCCATCTTCCTAGTTATCAATGGAAAGGCACAATTCTAGAAAAGATATCAACCGTTTTTCTATGCCATCGAATCTTCCATACAAATACATTATATCTCCCCCCCCTTAAAGGCATACATACATATTTCTATAAAAAAAAACTTTTATTGTACTTTTGAAAAAGGGTCTAAAACCGACCCTACTCGAACTCCGAACTCTTGTAAACGTCCTGGTTGGCCCGGTGAGGAGGGTGAAAGGGGGGTTTTATTTTTTATTATTATATTCAAAAACCACTAAACCTAAACGGGAACCGTATAATTTTTTTTAAAAAAATGCAAACATATAACGTCACAACGAGTTCATCTGGAAGTCTTCATCGAAAGTTTGGAATCATTCAAGCGAAATTTAGTTTTTTTAGGTTTCAAGATGGGTGACAGACAGACAGACAGACAAAATAGGGCTTTTCCTATTTCTGATCGAGGAAATTATTCACTTACCCTGTTAAGTTGGACTTTTCATTAGACACCATAGCAAGATTACGCGTGATTATAGTAATTATCAGCGGTAATTAGTTCATTATGTCGGTCGCCACCTAATTTTCTCACTTGAAAAAAAATATTCTATAGGTTAGGTTTTCTCTCCCCTCTCTAATTTAATCAATAGAACATTAAATTTAAATTGAATTAAATTAATAAATCGACACTGGTAAAACGAAATAAACAAGCACTGATTAAATTTGACATCTGGCCCAGGAACGTGCTTACATTTTAAGGGCGCGCCCGACGAGGGGATAATCACTCTCGGGTTTCCTGTACCGATTACGGATTACTAGTTAATCATTTTAACATTGTCATGGGCAGGGTTTTTAAAGATTACACGTACAGTCAAAGGTACACCGATTACGTTGGGTGGTTGGCCCCTCGTCGCCCGACAGGCCCCCAACAAGGGTCTTACTTGAAAAAAAAAAATATTAGGAAAATTATGAAATTTATAATTTTATTTTTATTCATATGTTCGGTTTCATAGCGAAAACTGAGAATAAAATTGTCTTAAAAACCGCGAAACGTGATTTTCTACTTATGGCTCTTGAAAATGGAACATTCTCCATGAGTCCATTGAATTCTAGTTGACTCTGGAAATAATTCTAATTGAAAAACAGTAGCTCTGTTGCTCTATAACGATATTTAACATAACCTAGACGACTTTAACACATATTTCTTAAAATACTTACCAAGAAAATAAAATTTTACAATAAACAAAGTAGTTAAATTGTTTTTCTTTGTCGTCTCTCTCTATCTCAGTACAGTTTTCCCATGCAAAAACGCAGATATTTTCACAAAGGTAGATAAGCAGTGGCAGAAAATGCCTTTATCTAGTTGTCCACTGACACCGGTCAGTCAACAGTGGACAACAAGAGAAAGGTGCATCCGAGAACTGCGGAAAAAATATGCAAATACGCTCCATTTCTTTTGCAAATACGCGAGAAAGTACGCGACCTAGCTGCAAACAATCTTGAATGTGTTGCCATTCCTAGCACCGCGATTTTATGTTCTGGGACAAAAGAAAACTCTTCAAGCTCACTCTCCTCCACCTACGTACGTTCAATGGGACTCGCGTTTCGATACAAGCAACGAGCGCTTCGCATTAATATTATTTCTGGGGGTGACCAGGGTGTTGTTTCGCTCTTTCTTACTTCTCAGAGATTCTATATTAAACTTCATCGTCGCTTGGCAGTAAAGTTAAAGGCTAAAGGTAAGCTAATATTTCATAGAAAACAGTTTCAAGTACCGTTAATCGTGTCGTGTTGGGCAGCGTGCGTTTTCTGGGAGGAGTTGAAAACCCCTTTTTCCCGAGCTATATAGTTTTATTTAATTCTCTTTGGTTCGAGATCGTACGCTGTATAGTTCGGTTTCCGTGCAAAAGTTTAGGCGTATATTTTCGTTCCCCGATACTCTATCAGCGGCTTGGTTTTCCCCCTTTAAATCTATATGTAAATTTAGGGTCTTTGGGGGTAAAACCAGGTACTGAAGGTTTACAGTAATTTGGGTTCGATTCGCCTTGGTGCTACTAGAAAAATACGAGCGAGGCCATGCAGAGTTTTTCTTTTTTTTATTTGGTTGTTAGACCACGCGAAATAGAGCTTTAAAACACTATGGCACTGTACCATTGGTGTTATTATTATGGTTAAAGGAGGTGGTACTAATGTTCAGCTATAGCGGAATACATACAGATTTTAGGAATCATTGCGCCCTCGTATCTCCAACGTCAATTTCTACGTGGGTTTTGTGGGCCGGGCTTGAGAACTTATGTACAGTCACCTCCCTTATCCCTGGTTGGTAGCACTCTGGTAGCAATGAGAGGTCGGGTACACGAGCTAGGTTCAACTTGCAGCGAGATAGAGGTAAAATTCGTAGTACATAATGATTAGCCACAAAATCCGCCTAGATACGTTGAGAAAATGGATGGATACACAATGATTCCAATAAGGTGTATGCATACCCGTTCTTATATTATTTTTAGGCTTAGCTAAGCACGATATTGGACGATTATAAATAAACGACGTTAGAAATATAATCGAAAACAACGCTCTAAAATAATCTAAAAGGGCACTTAAGGCAGGGTGAAACTTCTTCATTGAAAAATTGTTTTACTGGACTATAGATCTACCGATACTTGCCCCTTCCTTGGGTCAAATCAATTCAACCAAGCCTCTCAAAGGCTATAACCGTTAACCCTTGTTGCGACCAACAAGGAGTACTTTTCTTGAATAGTTCCCAAATAAAACCACAATAGGTTAGATTAGATTAGATCAGAATAGGTTAGAGTAGGTCAGATCAAGAAAAATTAGCTACTAAGGTTGGGTTATTCTGGTAAATTGCGCAACAACGTTTGATCTTTGTAGTTTTAGGTACTGATACCGATAGCTTGTAAAGATTTAAAAGAGACGCGAAAGAAATTGGCTTGGTATACATGTTGAGTAGCTTCACAATTTCATCAATTGCGTTGAAAAATATACTTTTTTACACCCACCAAACCTAGATTTGTTTCAAATATCTCCGAATAAATGCACCAAGAACGATTGTGTATGTTTCCGTCGTCTACAAGATCCTGACTCAGATCCAAGGTATAACAACAAGGATTTATTAATGGACTCGCTTTATTTTACGCGTGTTCCATAAATGTGACACTGGTCCCTCAAAAGTATGATTAATTTTTCTATAATTTAAGGCTTTGTAATTGATGGTAATGGTTTTCAGCTTTCCTTTAAGTTGATATGATTTCTAAACTACGGGACCAAATCATTTTTAATTACTTCTTTCAAGCGCTGTTATTCGGGAATATGAGATTACATTCGTGGCAAAATTCATTTGGTAGGCTTACGCTATTTGAATTCGTGGAAATGAAAAGCATAGGGTCAGAAAAATGCTTTCTCCGTATCGGAATCATTAGAAGAAAAGATCGCGTGTTTGAGGGTTGACCAACCCACTTTTCATATAGCTACTGCCGCTGCTTTAGCTATAAATAAGCAAAAAACCTATTTTTCGGGTCGACTGGAGTGGTCAACGCGAACTGTCCGAGCGAGTGTGTGGGTGGGGGCGAAGAATTCCCATCGACCCGAACAAAAAACACTTTCATTTGAAAATGGTTTGATATTATAATCACGCTATTTCTTTAGTCATATAAAGCTACGAGAAAGGTTATTTTATAACCCCCAAATTCCTTTGGATTTCTATATATAATATTGGTAGCCTTCTTGGTTAATGGAGAGACTATTGAAGCCTATTTTTTCGATTAGCGATTTCAGTTTCACCGATAAAAAACTATATATATATTAATTAATTATTTCCTCAGGCTTTCAAATTACGGTCGTTAGTGACGTCATACTAATTACTAATTCTTCACGAGGCAAGACTCGTGGTATAATATACAAAGATTCACGTGCAATCAGTTATTTCAAAAATTATTTTTAGGCTTAAACAATAAACAAATTCGGCTCTTTCATAAATAGTATTAAAACATCAGAAAATCAAAAATGATTCCTAGTGAAGTTTCGGTAATTGTAGATAAGTTCGACTCCTTTATTTCGGACACTATTCGAGTACTTTTTGAATTTTCGAGGAGTATTCCTAAAGACTCTGAAGTCTTCTCTACGGCCAGATCAAAGATAACAGCCGCTACTAACAACATTCTCCGTTGGAAGGACATATTCGCCGAAAAAGCCAGTTCCTGTGCCACGCTAAAGGCGATTGATGAACTAAACCACCTTCTGGACACAGTGTCTGGCTTAGTACGCGAGACGATAAATGAAACCCAATACTTCATTTGGAAATGCGTTTACGACGAAGCTACCACGAGTCAACTATTGGCCACGCGTCGATGGTTGAACCTCGAAGGACTTACAAACATGACGCCCGTTGTGGAAGAAGCCATAAAGTACTACAGAAATCATAGTATTGAGATGAACGAATGGAGAAAGAGGCTATCAAAAGGTTCACTACCAGGAATCGATGAATTGGACCAATTTCTATCCAGCGTCGAAGTTTTCACGCAGTCTGAAGCCAAAATCGTCGAGTTTGTCGAAAAGGAGACGGGGAAAATAGGAGTCTTGCACCATTTGGACGAAGACTTGTATTCAGAATTGAAGGAAATAATTTCACAGAGTTCGTTTCCGGAATTCAAACATTCAAGCGACGAGGTATCGAGGGAAGTTATCAGGGAAGATTACGCAAAAGCATTGTCTTACGTGGCCACTTTTCAAGCCCAGTTAAAGGAACAATGTCTTGAAGAATTTGGAAATATCTTCAAAGATGACGACCCAAGTTACCTAATGGAGCTAATTAATACCGTGGATGACGAATTAAAAGGCGAGCAATTAGTTTCTTGGGAGTTAGACCTTTATTTGATCACGTTTTTATCCTTGTAGAGTTGGACAAGCTAATTGAAGAGCTATCGAACCAACTGGTGGATATTTACGGTGACGAGATGAACTTTGAAGATTACGCGAATCGAAATGTCCACTCTCGCGTACGAAGTGTCAGCGAACAATGTCGTAAATCGTTACAAGACGCGCTTGCCACTCAACTTTCCAATTATTACACGGCGTTCTTGAAAGAAATGATAAAACTAGACCACGTCTTCGGAAGGTGGATGGCCAAAGCCGCGGACAGTTCTAACGCGACTCAAAAGGTTAAGGAGGTCAAAAACTACCTACAGGATAAAAAGAGTCATCTAGAAAAAGTTGTAGCTCAAATTTGCGACGGTAATCTCGTCCTAATCACGGATATTCATGACCTCAGAAATTATTTGAAAACAACTGAAGATGAACTTCGACAAATTTAAATTAATAATGTTAATTAATATAAAAGTAAAAATTATTTTACCTGAACAGCAATAAATTTACTTGAAAGTGTCACCGTTATTCTTCAAAGTGATATACTATACATATGCAATTAAAAATTATAATTTTTTGGGAGCTGTAAGGCTTTACAAATCCAATGAACACAAACAAAAAAGCATGCTGGCCAACAATTCAAATTTCCCACCAATAATCAAATTCGCACATTCTTGACGCAGTATGGCGCGTTTATCCTAACATTTGGTACGTGACAGCTCAAGGCTTAGGATCAATGGCGGGAAATGTGACAGTTCAAGGCTTAGGGTATTTTAGCGGGAAATGTGACAGACTGACAGTTCAAGGCTTAGGGTCATTTGGCGGGAAATCTGACTTATTTTGACATTGACACGCGTTTCCAAAGTATTTCCAAAGTTTTCAATCGCAATGTCCGACGATAAATGTCCACCCGAGGAAGATTTTATACGATTGTTTGAGGAAACTTTGTTGAAACGAAATCCTTTCCAAGATCCTCAAACAATTAGGGAAATTGATTTTAATTCTTTCAAAGCTGATGCCACCCGTTCCTTGATAGCTCAAATAGATTTTTTTGGGCGCACTAACAGGTGAATATTATTTTTTTTAATCAATTAACTAACAAATTAAGGCGTACGTTATAACTACTCCCTCAGAATTTCCCCTTCATGCTCGCAAGAAATACAGAAACACTTGATTGACGATTACCGAGCTATTGTAGATGATCCAAAGGGTATTTATGATATATTTGGATTAATTTCTAATTAACTAATTGTAAAATATCGCGAAAGGACTTAACAACTATTCCGAGGAAGCTCTGGCAATTTGTAACCACAGGAAAAATGGTTTAAAATAAATGTTTTATAACTATTTTGAGAAATAATTTAAAGAAAATAATATCAATGGTATTATAGAAAGTTCCGAGTGGAAATCTTCATTGTCAGCATTATCGGGAAAAGAATTAGTTGAGAAATATGGGAAAAACATGAAACCCAGGGTAGTACTTGACATATTTATTTGACAGTCAAAATTTACTAGTAAATGATTACTAAATCTTTTAGAATCAATCCACAACTCAGTATGATAACCTTTACTTCAAAGATTTGGAGAAGTTAAAGGTTCAACGTACAGCTGACGATACAATAAATAGAGTTAAAAAAGGCTTTCCAGATCAGCCATTGGCAATTGAAGCCAAGTCGGGTCGATTTATTCCCTCAAAAGGGTCTAGTTTAAATCAAAATAACCCTCAATACAAACTTGACAAACAAAAACAGTTTGTTAGTGAAAATACAAATTTAAATAACAAACCATACCATCAAACATTGTCATCAGCTTCTTCAAGCAAGAGGAAAAAAGAACTTGGTATTTAAATAAAATTACGAATATGGCCTTTATTTGATTAATTAAAAAAAAATAATTAACCTATTATAGAATGTGATGAACCACAATCAAATTTGAATTCCTTCAAAACAGCTAAAGATGTTTGGGTATCTATCTATCTATAAAAATTAGCGTAAATTAATTTATATTTTGTAATAATTTTGATAATTTTACCAAATTAATTTATATTTTGTAATAATTTTGATAATTTTACCAAATTAATTTATATTTTGTAATAATTTTGATAATTTTACCAAATTAATTTATATTTTGTAATAATTTTGATAATTTTACCAAATTAATTTATATTTTGTAATAATTTTGATAATTTTACCAAATTAATTTGTATTTTGTAATAATTTTGATAATTTCACCAACAGGTTGTAGACCAACAAAAGAAAAATAACCAAACATCTTTAGATTATGGCTCAAATCGAAAAACATTAGGGACCAGGTAGAAATTAATTTCTAACTACTATTTAACCAAATAATACTAACTATTAATTTATTACAGACCAAGCGGATTAACCCGAAAATTTATTCCACCCGTTGCAAATTCCAATAACAATAAAGGAGGGCCGGATTCGACAGCGAAATATGGTCAAGAGCGGGACCCATTTACAGCTGGACCCACTGTTTTTCAAAAAGGGGATAAAATATTTGAGTTTGACCCGGAGAAAGTTAAAAATGTCGACCCCAAAATGTTGGAAGTCATGATTAACGAGGTCAGCTGATTAATGGAGTATAAATAATGCTAATAAAATCAAATTTAATCATAGTTTTAATTATAGATTTTGGATGACGGTCCCCCTGTTACTTGGGATGATATAGCTGGACTTGAATTCGCTAAAAAAACTATTCAAGAAATAGTAGTTTGGCCATTATTGAGACCGTAAATCAAATATGTCTATTAATTTAGGCGTTTTTAAAATTATTTTAATTACAATTTTGTTTTAGGGATATTTTTAAAGGACTGAGAGGGCCACCTAAAGGCATACTACTTTTTGGACCACCTGGTACAGGAAAAACTTTAATTGGAAAATGTATAGCTAGTCAGGTTAGTAATTAACTTAATTAATTAATAACGCTATTGCCTTATTATTTAACTATTTTTCCAGTCAAAGTCAACTTTCTTCAGTATAAGCGCGAGTAGTTTAACTTCTAAATGGGTCAGTTCAGTTTGTTTTTATTATTTCAATTAAGTTCACATCAATTTTAATTCGTTAATTGCAGATAGGAGAAGGAGAGAAATTAGTTCGGGCTTTATTTGTTGTTGCCCGAATTCTTCAACCTTCCGTAGTTTTTATAGACGAAATTGATTCTCTACTGAGTCAAAGGGGATCTGACGAACACGAATCGTCACGCAGACTAAAAACAGAGTTCCTAGTTCAATTAGACGGGGCTGCTACTTCTAGTGATGACAGAATTTTAATTGTTGGAGCGACTAATAGGTAATTCAAAACGAACCTATATGTAATTGGCTTTTTAATTTTAGCAATTGCATTAATTAAGGCCTCAAGAATTAGACGAAGCCGCTAGGAGAAGATTGGTAAAACGTCTATACATCCCTTTACCCGAAGGAAACGCCCGAAAAACGATTGTAACTCAGCTTTTGAGTCAACTTCCCCATTCTCTGAGTTCCCGGGACTTGGATCTCATTTGCGAAAAAACAGAGGGTTATTCCGGAGCTGATATGGCTAATTTATGCAAAGAGGCTGCTTTAGGACCATTACGAGAGCTCAATTTTGAAGATATCGAGAGTATTCCATCGGATCAGGTACTAAAAAAGTGTTGCGGAGTTTCTTTACCTTTTCATTTCGATGTCTATAACATTCATGTTCCTTAGCTTCGTCACGTAATGGTTAAAGATTTTATCTCTGCGCTAAGTCAAGTTCGCGCTAGCGTTTGCGACGCTGATTTAGAGATATATCTGAAATGGAATAAGGATTTTGGAAGTACCATCGTTGCAGCCAAATAATAATAATAATTAAACACTCGCCACCACATGTAACACTCAATTTATTTCATAAAAATACTTTTGTTGTGTTTACATTAAATACAAAATTTTGAACAAAAAAATATCCGTTTTGGTTATTGTATATTGTTGTACTGATATGAGTATAGTGTTTGCTTTTGATGGTAACTTCGTAAGGGAACGTAAAATTGGGAATTTCAACAAAAAATATAACTTACACGAAATAAAATTGGCTATAATAGTATAATTTTAATATGAATAACCGGGGTGGTAATAAATGACAATTTTTAAAGGACTTTATTTAATTAAAAATAATGGATGGTGTCATTTTATAAAGAATATACAGGGTGTTTGTGAAAAGTCCATCAATAATGAAAGGGCGTATTTATTGGGCCATTTTGAGTCGAAAATGTTCTATGACATTTTGCCGTCCGAGCCACCGTTTTCGAGTTATGATTTGAATATTTTAGGGATGACCCCTTCATTAAATTAGCGCTGTCTTTCAATTTCTTAATTAAATTTAAGGGGTCATCCGTAAATTACTCCAATCATAACTTGAAAACAGTGGCCCGAACGGAAAAATGTCATAGAACATTTTCGACTCAAAATGGCCCAATAAATACGCCCTTTCATTATTGATGGACCTTTCACAAACACCCTGTATAAACCAGGAACGTTTATTATCCTGTATAAACGAATTAAAACTTCCCTTTAATTAACGGGGAATGAAATTGAATTGAAATGGGATGGGAATGGGAGATAACCCTGAAACTGATTATGAAATATAAGGTTCAATATTGAGCGGTAATTTATTTGTAAAAGGGTCGCTTTCATTTATAAGATATTGCAAGACCAGTTGGCGGGATCTTTAGCGGGAAGATTATCCTCCTTTTTAATGGAATCTCCAATTTCACTAACAATGCCAGTATCAATTTCCATCTCTTCATCGGACGAAGCGGGTCGAGACTCCTCGATTTCAATTTCCTTCTTTACATTTTGAATTCCGTCAACTTCAGAATTTTTTTCTTGACGAAGACCATGCTCATTAAGGCTGTTGTGAAGAGATCTTCTAGCTCGATGGCTACTACGTTTTTTGGCGGAGTTTCCATTAGATGTCGGAGTATCCAGAGCCAATTTTTCAGGGGTTTCTTTTCCAAATAAGCTTTCTTCATTCAAACTTGTATGAAGGGAAGTTTTCTTTCGGCTGCTACGTTTTGACACGCTATTTCCATTCGAAACGGGGCTTTCTAAAGCCAACTTGATCTTACGAGCTTCGACAGTTAAAGCTTCAACACCGGCTAAATTCTTTTCATAGGTTTTTCTCTTCAGTTTAATCTCGCTGCGGATGTTTGTACCCTTAGGACGCCCACGAGAGACTATGTTCGACTGGTTTTTATGAACCCATGGAGAAGAGACCCTATTACGAGGGGTTTTACGAACTGCTGATCCACCAGCACTTGTTGAAGATTTGGCTTTCATTTTATGACTGGAAGAGCAAGAGTATGCGTGATTGGTTTTAGTTTATTTCAAAAAAATATCAATCTAGGTAATGGTATGAGTAAACTGAATTGACAAAGATAAGAGGTCAGAAATTTGACCTAGGAAAATATTACAGACACACACACACACCACGTTGTAAAACTGTGAAAAAATAGGCAGTAACTTCCCATTGAAATGGTGCGTTTTTATTTTACACATTTCAGCATATATATATTTTCCTTTCCTATGTAAGGTATAAGTTTCTACAACTACATCCATGTACTTAATTTGTAAATTGGAGAACTCCCCTATTTTTTGTCGCTTTTAGGCATGGCTTATTGTCATATTATATATGTCGATAATTACAGTTTTTAAGTAAATAATTTACTGTAGGAATCTCTTAAAAAGAAAAGTGAAAAACGACTCGTAAGCTTCGAAAAACTCGCACTATACAAATACAGTCGTTTTGTTAAAGTATACATGAAGCTTTTATTTTATTTTAAGTAAAATTATTTTCCGAATGTTTCTGGAAGTTTAATATTGAATTTTCCACTTTAATCTATGTTAAAAACTAGGAATTGCCCCTTTGTCGTTTAGTTTATTTTCATCTTAATAGGCTTAAAATCATAAAGAATACAGAGGAAGTTCCCTATATAACTGAGGGATTGGATTATTGGTTAGAACGTAGAAATTTTTGTTTTGAGCTACGTATCACAGAATTTTATATATTCTCTTTTAATCGGAACTCATCTTTGGGGAAAAAGGTTTAGGGTAATTAATAATTATTACCCTATCAGCGCATTTTATTCTTTCTACATTTGTCTAGTTTTAAATTTTGGTAATCAAAACCAGGCTTATTCTTTTTTTTTTCTCGTTATTATTTTAAACCTTATTTTAGTTCAATCTACATGATCTTGGAAGATTAAGCGAACGTATCCGGGATATTCCACCAAGGGAGTTGCGCAAAAGGGGCAGGCGGCGTGGAATCCATTGGTACCATGAGGTATGGGGACGTTCGACCAGAATTTGACAGTCATTTCAGAAGCCATGTGGCCACAAGGATTAAAAGCATAGTTGGGTACAGCGCAGTCAACGTAGAAGGCTGGTTCAATGCCCATGAACAACTTGACCACAGGACCAACGCTCAGGCACATTGGACAGGTTCTGGTATTTGTGTTTATATCCAATCCCCAATCATGAAGACCTTGCACATGCCCGCATTTGAGGTAAACGTAGGGTTGTTTTTCGCTAGTGCTCAAAGTAGACTTCCTAGGAATAACTAAAGTGTTGAGACCAACAGGGCACTGAGGCCGACCTGCATTTAATTCGTCAATCTGCTCTTCTAAATGCTTGTAAGTGGGAGATTTGCTCAACCCTTCCACAGATCGCCAGAGCAAAGTTGCTCCACACAAATCAATCAGAGTCCCATCTTGAAGGTCATTAGTTTCTTCATTAATTTTGGGTCCTTTCTGAGCGGCTGATCTGGATTCCCTGAGAGCGTAAACTCCCCCTCCTACAGATATCTCTCTCCATATGCCTGGATGAAAACCCCCGCAGAAAGTCCCTCCTCTAGGATGCATAATCAAAATTCCGTTTGTAGTCAAGCCATCAATTTCTCCATTTTGCTGCCATTTTGTGGCTTTTTCTCCCAGAAAAATATTTCTTGAAGAGTCAAACCCCGCAGCGTAAACCCTAGCCGTATAATTGGGAACCCTATCAACAAGGATTCTACACGCAAAGCGCGAAATAGTACTTTGAGTCACTTTAGCATCTGATAGTTTGGCACCAGGTACCGTGTCCATTACCACAAAATCAATGGGACTCTCGGAGGAGCGGCCAATTTGAAACATGTCAGTATCCTCATCATTGCAATACTCTACAATAACCGCTTGATTTCGAGAAAGGGTGTAGGATATAGAATGTTGAGTACTGTCTAAAATGGCTTTGGTAGATTGCGGGGTTTTGACAATGTAATGTTTGGACTTTTTAACACCGTTAGCCACTGGGCGACGATAAAGAACGAACTTACTACGTCGCCTACCTTTCTCTCCTTGGGGAAGAAAACCATTGTAACCTAATATAACTAATTCACCGTATTTAATAGGTTGGCCCGTAACTCCGATGTTACTAACAAGATTTCTCGGAATTTGCGTCGAAAGTGAAACAGCCGTACTTTCAGACTCGGGGCCTTGGTTCGTTTGTTCTTTGGGAATGGGTTGTTGCTCATCGTCGTTCTTAGAGTTGGCGTTGCCAAGGCCCAGCAAATGATTCGGAGTGCTAGGACCCGAACTATCGCTCGATTTCTCGATAGACGAAGACGTAAGAAGACTCATTTCAAACTAACGCGTTTAATTAATATTTCGAATATTTCAACTAAATAATAAAATCGAATACCCCGTAACTTTTTATCTCCATTGTTCATTTGGCGTGTTTACGTTTCTAGAAGTCGCGAGTACGCGACGCGATTCCTCGCCAATTATACGCCACAACACTCTGGGTATCGTAGGCCAACGGAACGGGAAGCCCGTAAACCCGCGCTATGACGCCATCGCCTTATCTCCCTCCCACAGTCCCCCACATCCCCCCCAAAGTCTACACCCCCGTCGGCCCAACCCGATTTCCACTTTCCTCAAGCTTGGAATCCTTGGAAGGTTAAAAGGGGGGTAAAACTTTACCCCCTCAGCACCGACAAAAGTTTACGAAAATTCTGTCCCCCCCCCTACTCCTCCAAGAACAAGCCTTCCGGCGGGACAAAAATTTGTTTATGGGGTGGGAAAAACAAGAAAAGGCTCTTTTTTCCAAGCATTTACAACAGATAAAGATAATATAACACATCTTGTAGGCTTACACAACACAACCAAAACCAGACATTTTTCTTATTTTTCATGGAATTGTGATCCTCTTCTTTGTGTCCCCTTTCAAACCAAAACATAGCCAAGATTTTTTTGGCATCATTTCCAACTCTTCCAAGACTTTTTTTAACACAATATGCAATGGCATCAAAGACCTTGCTAGTTTTTTTTTTTGGCTAGTTTCTAGCCTATTCTAGGCTTAACAGTAGATCATAGGCTTATTTCACATTTCTAAAGTGTCAAATACCTTTTGAGAATGAAGTTTTTATTTGGCAATGAACTTTGGCGTCTCAAGATGGATGGCAGTGTCCAAACGTTTTCTACTAACGTGTCCTTGAATTTGTATGTCAATTGTCAAGCAGTTTCTGACTTTGCTATGACAATTTGTAAATAATTACATAAATTTAAGGATATTGGGTAATGAGTAAAGCGTGATTTAGACATTTTGTAGGCTTCACTAGACACTCATCATCATGCAGCATGCACATGACCATCAAAAGTAGAAAACTTATAGTGTATTAAAATAATTACCAACTTTATACGAAGTTTTATATTGACTTCTGTAAATATTCGAGGTTTATGGAGTTAGTGTACCTAATTTAAACGAATATTATGTATTATTTTATCATATAAGAGTAATTAAAATGTTTTAAACAAACAGACCCACAGAGTTGTAGCGTCGTTATAAAACTTCTGTGCGACTGGTGTAAGCAAGTCTCACGACTCCAGGGATGCCAGATTGAAAACCTTCAACCCGCCAAAATCAAATTGGAAACAAGCCCAAAAAACCGCCAATCGGTGTTTCGAAAAGAAGCCCAAAAACTGCCTAAGATCTAAACTATCCAGCCCAAAATCAAGCCAAAAATTTATCGTGAAAATTTGAAAATAGTTTTTTTTAGAAATTTTAATGCAAATTCTATACTGACACCATTTTTAAAACCCAAAACAAAATGAAATCATTTTATTTAATCATGAATTATAAGCCGCTCAAAAGGTTTGACAGCACCATTTGTCATTTTTTTGGGCATTCTAATGATTTTCCCCTATTGGCGGTATTTTAAGTACAGAAAGCCAAAGAAAAACCCCGACAAGCCCAATTTCCAGCCAACAGCCAACCCTTTTATTTCAAGCCAATATTTTTGAGAAGAAGCCCAATTGGCGGCTTTCCAGCCCAATATGGCAACCCTGCACGACTCCGAGTCACGACTTTCTGTAGCGGGTAGCGGCATAGAGACTATAGACTGGGATTTATAGTCTCTATGGTAGCGGTAGCCACTTCCCTCCCCTGTACGCTGACTCCAATAATACCCGTTCGGAATTAACTATATCACGCGCTTGTGGCGCCATCCCGGTGCAACCAAGAGAACTAAAAAGGCGGGAAATTACATGTATTTATACATTTCTTATCTAGGATTCGAGATGGCAACACCATCGCGTGATAAACTTAGAAGCTGTCCGTCTGTCCTAATGTTTTCAACAGTGTCACACCTACCCCAATAGGCAGGTTAACGCAAAGGCCACTAGTAGTGGTAATTTTCTCAACTCGATGAGATGTGAACTGATTCTGTGACGTCAATGACACTCCTGAGTCTTGATATTTCAAATTTTAGCGGCACTGGTGGACGGAGGTGATGTAATATCCTCGTTCGTTTTTATCGGACTCATTATCTTTCTGGGTATTTTTTTTTTATTTGGCTAAAAGGATTAAGCTATTTCACATAAACATTTATACCGAGAGGCTAATGGTACCAAAACTAAAACTAAACTAAAGATGGAAATCGTTACTTGTCCTACCTGTGATAATGGTGAGACCTTAATTATTTCGTTATTATTATTGCTTGCACATCACTTAAAAACAATTTGTGGAAAAACTACAACTATGTAATTCTTAGATAAGCCATGTTACCTTAAAACTGGAGCCACTGAAGGTTCCCGCCAATTTGGAAAAAGCTTTTACGTGTGTAATGGGAAAGGATGTAACTTCTACATACGTACGGGAATGGACCCAACTATGTGTATGCAGCACGAAGGCCAAATATGCGAGTTACAAGCGATTTATTCCGAAGCTAGTATTGATAGAAAAGGTCATTATTACCGGTGCTTGAAAGGACGCAATGATGGACTCAAATGGTGTGGAAGAAAAAATCTGGAGACGAGCAAAGTAATTATTGGTAGTTTCAGGTGTTTCCTAGAGTAAAATTGACATTTTCGTGTCGTAGAACAAAGAAAATCCCAGTAATATAGAGGGGATGGGCGAATCAGCTAAAAATAAAGTTTCCGCACTATCTAGTAGCACAAATAAAATTGTATGTTTACTCTTAACAGTGTACCGTTTTAGGCATATAATACAAGCTTGCAAATTGACTTTTTATTTAAAGGCTGATAACGTAGACAAAACTAAGGGAAAAGTCGTAGTTCAGGCTGTTGTAAAACCTACTGAGAGTGAACATAATCTTCTAAAAGAGCTAGGACAAAAGAAAGTAAATCATTTGAAGCGTAATTAATTGGGGATTACTTTTGAGTTTTGACCTAAAAATTGAACTATTAATCATCCAGAAATTAGTCAGCCAAGTAGATATCAACTATTTACCAGATAAGGGGAAAAAATTACAAGATAGTATTATTGACTTGGAAGCCCGCTTGAAAAAACTGCAAATGGAAGGAGGATCTACCCAAAATGATTTGGAAGAAGAACTTCCAGTTGTGGCTTCAGCTAGCTGTAAAAGCGAAACCCGAAGTGAAGCTAGCTTTCAAAGTGTTTTAGCTCCTGCCAAATTAGTTGTAAATCAACCCGGCATTGTACCACCTTCAAAATTTGCAGTACCCCAACAAGATATTGCAAAATCTTCAGAAATGAAAATTAAGTACTTGAAAGACATTCCAAATACTTCTAATCCAACTTATCACGATGCTGGTATAAAAACACTTTGACGTTAACAGTCATTGTGTTGAAAGTATTATATTTCCCCCTTATTTTCAGGTCAACATAATTACAAACAGTTTTACGGAGGCCGTATGACAAATAGACGAGAATTAGAAGTTCGTGGTGCCACAGAGGCGGCTTTAGTTTCCTTACATAAATCTTTAGAAACTTGTCCCGCTCCTCAAGATGAAGAACCGGATCCAGATGGTTTAAGAACAACGTTGAAGCCTCACCAGCGTAAAGCGTTAAAGTGGCTACTATGGAGGGAAGACCAGTCTCCTTCCGGTGGAATATTAGCGGATGATATGGGTTTAGGTAAAACCCTAACTATGTTGGCTCTGATCCTCAAAGACGTTGAAAGAGATCTTGAAAGCGAATATAATCACGGAGATGGTCTTATTCGCGCCAAAACTACTTTGGTAGTTTGTCCAGCTTCACTCATACATCAATGGGAGAGTGAAGTCATTCATCATTGTAAACGTACAGCTTTTCCCGGTGACGTTTTGTTATATCACGGAACCAACCGAGATAAGCGTCTAGCGTCCTATCATATTGTTGTCACGAGTTATAATATAATTCAAAAAGAACTAAAAGGATCTGAAAAAACTTCCAAAGATATTTGGGGTCAATCTGCGAATAAAGAAGATGACGTAGCGAGAAGTTGCAAATCCCCCTTGATGAAAATTATATGGAATAGGATTATTTTGGACGAAGGGCATAATATAAAAAACCCAAAAACTAGTACCGGCATCGCAATTTGTAGGTTAAGAGCCAAGAGTCGATGGGTAGTCACCGGAACTCCCATTCATAACAATCTTATGGATCTTTATGGCCTTTTAAGGTATTAAATTGAAAACTCTATCTGGGGAAGGAAATTAGTACCTAAACTTAATTTTAAATGACATTAGATTCTTGAGATACTCTCCTTTTGACGAGTATCAAGTTTGGAAGAATTGGATGGCTAGTACTTCCAGTAATTAGCAAAAGTTTAAGGTTTTAAATTAATGTTATTGAAATCTCTAATACCCTTTTCTCTAGGCAATGAACGACTTAGTAAATTAGTTAAGAGTATTATTCTCAAACGTAACAAGAATGACGTTGATGAAAACGGAAAATTGATTGTTGAATTACCTAAAAAAACATTTGAAGTTCATATGTTAAATTTGGAAGGAAAGCAAAAAGAAGTTTATGATAAGATACTTAGTTACTCAAAGTAGGCTTTAGTAAATGTTCAGTTAACATAACATTATAGCTTAAAAGAACGGTCTTTTTCTAAATATAAAAGGGAAAATATTAAATACAAAATAAATGATCTCTTATTACAGAATAATTAGCATTTAATTAGTCTTAAACGCGAGGACTACTGCGCCATCCGCCATTGCTTTAATGGCGTCTGCTAAATCGAACCTACCTTACAGTGGCGTCTCTCAGCCTGTGAAAATTCAACCAATCCCGTAGTAGTAAGGGGTTCGGGCTAGCAGACGCCACTAAACCAATGGCGGATGGCGCACTAGTCCTTGATAGTTTTTTAAGACTAATTAAATGCTAATTATTTTGTAATAAGAGATAATTTTATCTTTCCGTTTATGTTTAGAAAAATGCAATTCTTTTAAGGTAAAATGTTATGTTTGTTTTTTCAGGCTTTAATTATCGAGGTTTATAATATAAACTCTTTGACTTTTAAAGATCAGCGTGGACCCGTATGTTAAAAGAAACGGCTCAAAATGAAATTGCGAAAGAAATATCTTCCACTGTTACTGCCAAAAAGACAGTCAACGCCGCCCAACTATTATCACTCATGACAAGAATGCAACAATGCTGTTGTCACTTGAGACTCTTACGTCCAGTATGTTTTTAAAGCAGATTAAATCAAAATAATCCTAATTCTTTTTTTATTATTGCTCTTTGCTATTTAGTTATTAGATGGATCGAAAGATGCGGAGGAAGATGATAGTATAGATGATATTTTACAACAGATGTCAAATTTGAACTTGAATGACGAAGCCAAATCTCCCGCTAAACTTAGTGATACCTCTATTAACTTATCTTCTTACAAACATGATAAGGATTTCAGGGCTGAAGCGACCAGTATTAAATTAAGCCAAGTTTTGAATGAGATTAAGAATGTGATCAGTTCTAAACAAGGAGATAAGTGGTTCGTGTTATTAATAATTAATAATATTAATTAAATTAAATTCATTATCGTGTTAACATTTGTAATATAATTTAAATTCTTATAGTGTTGTGGTTTCTCAATGGACTACACTTCTTGAAATAATGGGTGTACACCTTAAAAAAGAAGGTATATCCTTTGATGTCATTCAAGGAAATGTGAAACTTGAAGAAAGGGACAGAATTATGAAAAAATTCAATTTCAAACCAAATGGACCACAAGTATAATCAAATCTGATTAATTAATTTGTTCCCATATCGTTAAATTTAATTTTTGTTTGTAAATTAAGGTGGTTTTACTTTCCCTGAAGGCTGGAGGAGTTGGCCTTAATTTAACGGGTGGAAATCATCTTTTTCTACTTGATACTCATTGGTATTATATTTAATTTATTTTAATTTTAAACTTTTAAAGCTATTGACAAGAAATTTTAATAATTTTTAATTTTAAAGGAATCCGGCTTTAGAGAGTCAAGCCTGTGATCGCGTTTATAGAATAGGTCAAACGAAGGATGTAAAAATTCATAAGTTTATATGTCGAGACACAATTGAAGAACACATTATGAAACTTCAAAATGAGAAATTGGGTTTAGCTTCGAGAGTTTTAGAAGGAAACTCTGACAAAAACAGTCATAAAATAAGCCTACAAGACTTGAAAGCCATTTTTGGATTCCAATGAAGATTTTAAATAATTATTTTTTTTTAAGTCAAAATTGTTTTAAACATTTTAACATTTAATAAAAGCACGTGACAATATACTGTTTGAATTTTTTTTGTTTGTACGACTGGCGCCATCTATTGATGAACCTTATAATTAAAATAAATAAACAAACGACGGAAATGGCTACTGCCTACGCAATTATGACTTTTGTTGTGTTTTATTTATTAAATTAGCGGAATTCCCGATGATTTCGCAATATTTTAGGAAGTTTTCTCATTGTTAATGTCCTTTAAGTTACGTTTTCAACAAAGAATTCCTGATTAAAGTTTAATTCATCGGTGGTGTTACTGGTGTAGCACTAGCTGCTGTAATTATTTAGCCTGTCCAAGGCCTAGCAATTTATGGAACTGAAATTGACATTTACATTAAGAAGACGTGACGTCTAGTAGGTCAAACAATTTAATTTCCTTATTAAAAATGGAAATATATACAGTTTCTCAAGATCATCTATGGATCCAGAGACGATGGCAACTGAAAGAGAGGTAATTAAACAACAATTAAATTGGGAATATGACTGTAAAGTTGGATAGTGACTGATGTTTGGTTGGTTGCTTTTCGTTAAGCCATGCAAGGAGGGTCGGGTTTTTGTTGTTAAGCCCAATAATTTGTAACCTTCTTAGGGATAATTTAATAACTTAGGGATTTAATTTTCAGGGAGAGAAATTTGGTGTCTGCAATGCTTGGAATATTTGTGATAGTAATTCTGGCCATTGCCCTTTCACAACCCAGGTGGTTTGCTCTTAAGGGTGGTGGTTGCAATAAAAAGTATTTAGGCGTGGAGTATTTTTTCTCATTTGGAGAATTTGAAACTCAATTACCCCCGGTGATACCACTGGGCTCATCAGAAACTCATCAAACATCTTTAGTGTATAGAACATCGGAGAATGTTTGTAAGTTTATTCTTAATTAATATGAGAATTAATTGATTTATTTTTTGTTTATCATTTCAGTTTTGCGCGACTGTGTTACTCCAAAAATAGTTGGTTTAATGAAAACCAATATTGTGCTATGCTTGGGTGCTATAGTGTGCTCCTTAATTCAATTTTTATGTGACAGCCTGGGCCTTAAAAGTTCGCGAAAAAAAGTTATATTTCTAAGACGTAGCGCTGTTGGAAGTATCGCTACTGGTAAGATTAGTAGATTACCTAATCAACAAAACGAAACGGCCAAAAAATCGCCTATTTTGGAAATGTAAAAGAATATAGGCCTACTCTTTTTATTTTCAGTGATCCTCTGCATTAGTTCGATCGGAATCAGTTATTACACTTCAACTTTGATGGAAGAACAACAGGATCAAACTAAAAGAAATCAAGGAACTAGAATAGAGATCAAATTTGACATTTCTTATTATCTGGTGACAGCTGCGGGAGCAGTGGCTATTTTAACAGCCGCAGCAAATTTGCTGAAACAATACCCAATGGTGGTGGATGGTGACGGAGGAGAAGATCAACTTCTGGATGATCAAGATGGAAATGAAACTTTTTCCATTGGAAATACGCATTGTCAATTATGGCCTTGTCGGTCATCTAGCAGCGGAAATGAGAGGAATAACCCCAGGAGATTAATTCTGCCATCAAGCAGTTTGGTTCATCAACCGGTTAATTTTACCCGGATTTTGCCACCAGCACCAAATTATAGAGCTCCACCCCCACCTTATGTACCCTAATTTTTATTTATGAGTTATTAACTGACGCTTTAATGTGTCATATGTAAATTAAAACACATAATAGTCTTAAGTGCTCTTCTGTATATTGTAAAAAAAAAAATATTCTATTTAGCGTTTACAAAACCAAAAGATATTTTTAAAATAAATTAATCCTGCTAATCCATGACACGCAAAAAGAAAATATTTACTAGTAATATGATCATATGATTTTAAATTTTTTTTTTTTTTTGCAAATGTATAATGTATGTCTATTTAGAATAACATAAAAAACAATTAAATTGCATGATTGATATGGTGTTTATTTCATTTAAATTAATAAGATTTTTAACATTAGCAAAATCAAGAGCGCATCGCGTCTTTTTTTTTTTTTTTTTTTAAATTTGAGCGCGAAAAGTTGCGGCGTTTCTTCACAAGAGGTCGCCCTATAGTTGTTTCATTTTCGGACGGCCATCTTGAAATCCATGTTTTCGTGTACACCAGCGGAAAAGATCGTCGAAGGTTTGAGAGAGGATTTTCGGTATTTATTTATAAAAGTATAATCATTCGACAATTTTTTCGTTACCGATTAATTAAGTGATCGTGTAATTACGAGCGCGTTTGTCCCAAAATGAGTCCCGCCGAGAATAAACGAGCCAAAAGGCGGAAAAACAAGAAAGGGCGTTTGTCAAATAGTACACAGGCGACCAAGTCGAATGAATTCAATGAATTGCCTCCTGTCGATGATATGCCGGAAATAGACGTAAATATATTCAATTTCTATTAAAATTTGCTTGAAATAAATGCTAATTTGAAATGAAGTTGATGTAATTAATTAAAATCCGCGCTAGAAAAAAAGTAAGCCTAGGACCCCCATCTCAACTTTTCCTTAACCAAGGCTTAACGTGTATTTAGAATAGATTACTTATAATAAGTAATTTACTTTTTTAGTTATTTATTTTATAATATTACTGATGTAGGTGAAATTATCTCGTTTTACATGTGTTAATAAGTTTCACTAAATTAAACAGTAGTATGGTAACGCTATTACATCATTTAAAATAATAATGGGGACAATATGTAATAATTTTAGCGTTTTGATTTTGGCTATAACATGAGTTACCTATTGTACATTTGTACTCCATAAATGGATGAAGTAACATTTTAGTGTGAAAAGTGTTAAAGAAGGCGTCCTTAATTTCTCATCTTTGTTTATGAGTTAATTGCAATGAGAAATCTATGATGTTGCCTTTTAGATATCTGAAATTAAGGACCGGTTTTGTCAAGGGTCAGATATGAGAAATTCTGCCTCGTCCAGTGAAAAGATAATTTGCATTAAATGTCATCGTCCTCAAACAAATTCAGACTTGAAAAAGAGTTCTTCAAAGTTGGGGGAATATTCAGCTGGCCTATTGGAAGGGTTTAGGGTTAGTCGGGATCTTCACCTTTGTGATGAGAAAAAAATTGAGCTAGGGATACCTGTAAGTAAATCATTGCCTATATATAAATATGATCTAACCCAAATCTGGCTAAATAATACTTTGACCCATAGGATCCTCTTTTTTTGTGTGAAGAATGCGAAAACTGTCTATTACCCCCTGATAACAAAGTCACTTATTCATACGTTAGTTTTTTTTTAAAACAAATTTAGTTTCAAAGAAATTACAATTTCTTAATCAGAGTATGTTCAAAAAATTAGAGACGACACAATATAAGGCAGCCCCATTCACTTTTGAGAGTTGAAACTGAAATGGTGAGAGAAGGAGAGAGTGATTATGGGTCAACTTTTGAGACTCCAATAGACAATCCCTCTGAAATGGTTTCTCTAATGGGAGCACCGGTGGCAAATTTATCTTCGGCTATGGTCAGTGGAGCTTGTCTGTGCACAGCTTGTTGCGAGAGAAAGTATGATCCATTATAATAGGCTAAATTCATTTTTGAACTATATTTAAAAATCGAATTTTAAATTAGACAAGTTGAAAATGAAGAGGAAGAGGAATGTCGAGAGCTTAAAAGAGGGTGGTTAGATATTAAAGCCTATTTGCATAAGGTGTACAGGGAGGAAGGGTTATATCTGAATGAGCGTCATAGTAGTTCATCTAGTGGAGCATCAGGTGGGCGCAAATCTTTACTAGAATACTTATCTCAATCTTTAACAAAGAAAAAGAAAGCTACTCCGAGTCCTAGTATTGAAACTTTGAAAGAATGGGTCCATAGGTAAAAGAAATCATAACCAATGATAGAAACTGTTGTTTTAAGTATATTACAAACTTTAAAGGCTTTGCAAACAAGACCCGCAACACTTTTTTGTCTGTTTGGAGTCACAAGTGAAGCTTTTTGTTAATGACATGAGATGTCGTTTACTGAGTCTTCTTAAACACATTAACGACTCTTACAAGATAAGTTCCGATTGCGCGGGTGAGGGGAATGGTTTAGGAGAAGAACTTGAAGAGGATGATGGTGAGAGGCAAGGAAATTCCGACTTGGCAATGGCTCTTAAAGCGGGTCTTCAATCAAAATTTCCAAACAATCATGATGGTGATATTTTTCTGCATTGGGTTTGCCACGAATATCAGTCACTTTGCGCAGCTTCAAGGAGGATGGCTCCTATACTAGAAGAATTAGTGAGTTAAATAATTATTTTGGTTGTTGTAAAATTCACCTTTTTCTTCCTTCCAAAGGAGGTCACTCATCTTAAAAATTTTAATTTAACGTGGGAGTTGGTAAACCGCCACATTTTCCGAAGCATCGTTTACAGTGATTCAAGTTTACTTCTCAAAATTCAAAGATGTTGCCTTCATTGTTCATGCACTCTACATTCAAATATTGAACAAAAGTTATCTCAAAAAGCATCTCACGTTTGGTAAATTATAACTTTCTTTGGTACCCTATGTATTTACGCGTTTTTTATTTTGCTATTTTATCGTTTTAGTTCACCTTTAAACGGTAGCTCAGGTACACACGGAGGTGTGGAGTGTCCCACGTTAGCGAGGTTTTCAAAGCTAGATGATGAAATGACTGTTATAAATGTGGTGTATCGGGAAGCTATGAATTTGATGGAAGAGTTTAATAAACGACAGGTATGTACCGATGGCCAAGGGTGGCGGTGAAAAAATGGATTCTGAGACCTATGTGTGTCATTGGTTTGAAAGATGGTTCAAGCTAAACAAAGGTTTAAGGATTGGGAATCATTTCATTTACAGTGGAAAATGATGGAGCGAGAAGTCTTGAACAAGAAAAACGCTTTTGCCAAGGCATTTTATCAGAAATCTTTATTGCAGTGCCAAAACAATAACTCGGAAACTACTCCCACTACGACTGATCATAATCTTCAGTTACCTTCGAATAATCTAAATTTACCCAATGCTGGTGGTGGAAACAAGAACTGCAAAAATACGGGAATTCTGAACTTGAACGACGACGCTCTTATCAAATTGGCTATGACCAGCAATGAGCCACTATCCGGAAGTAGTAGTAATTGTTCCTCGTCACCCTCTTCTTGTTCCTCCGAATCAAGTTCGGCTTCTTCCGTACTCTCTCTCGGTTCCAATGTTGAGTTACAACAAGGAGAAGACCTCAAACTTTTATTGCAAGAAATTACCAAGTTGAACAGGCAAGTAGAGAAACTTGGTTTTAGTTGCGAGGAGAGTAATTTTAGCGAACAATTCCTGGTTTAATATTTATTAGTAGTGAAATACTACCCAAACAAGTAACGGATTTGCTCATAAACAGCGCGGGGCTTGCCACCAGTCAGAGTTCGGGTTCTTCCATACCCGCGTCGGTTCCATCCAACTCTCCAGATATTCCTTCAATGTTTTCTGGTAATGCAAAGTGCGAGTTAGCCCCTCCCTCTTCTACTCAAGGCTGTCTTCACCACAAGCATCGAGGCGACATTTCTCCTAGTTTCTTTTCCAGTCAGCGTAAAAACCCTCGTAGTGATATTAACTCTTTTCGAAGAAATGAATACTTAAACTTGTACAACCCGGTTAAAATTAAATCTACACTGCCACTTCATACCACTCAGAGTGTGTTGGAGAAATGCAAAGATACACCCTTGGTACGTCGTCTAATTGCGCTCTAAGGAACTCTCCTTGATGATGTTCTTTTTGATTTAAGGATTCAAATAGTTCCTGCGAATGCCATGACTGTTTAGTTCAGAAATATCCTACCTTTAATCTACGACCTACTATGGATAATAATAGTTCCTCTTCTTCATCAGTATCCTCTTCAAACTCGAGCGCCCCTCCCCCTGTTGGATCTTACCCCTTGCTTCCCAACCATTTATCCGAAATTGCCCGTTCAGCCGCCTCTCACTTGGCTAGTAAAGCCTTAATTCATCCTCATCTGTATAATCTGCATGCCAGAAAGGCTGCTAAAACTAATAGCACCGTCGTTTTGGAGGCCAACAAAAAGCCTTGTCTCGATTTTGGGCAATCTCCCATTACTGGCGGTGTGACCAACCATCAAGCCAGCCCGGGAAATGGTGCCAGTAATTCTATCGATTTCGAATTAGTCGCCAAAGAAGTATTCAGGGAGCAAGTGAAATTAGCCGCTCAAGGTGAATGGAGCTTAGATATTGTCAAGAATAAGGTTGCTGAAGCTGTTATGGGCAATTTAGGGATTTCCAACAACCAAGCGAATGCTGGGTCAAACTTGACACCGCTAATACCTTCGAGTAGCCCAAATGGCTCAGGGTGTGTTCAGTCGAAAAACTTCTTCGCGCCTGTTCAACCCAGGAGTAGGTCTAGTTCTTCGGGAGATATTTCTAATACACTCTGTACATCTTCTCCAACAACATCTCACAACGTGGGGACACAGTCAGACGCGCTTTCTCCTGGGGGTAAGTGCTGGGTCAAAGAATTCTTTCAGGACTGATCCCATAGCAGGGCCCCCAGAGGTCCTATAATTCCTATAAAATCCTATATTTTTAAAACTGTCCTATAAAATCCTATAATTTTGGTTAAAATCACCAAAAATCCTATAAAATCCTATAATTTTGAAATTTGGGCGAATTCTAAGCAAACCATCGGTTAAACCAGGATTCGGATCTAAAAAAAACCATGAAATGGAGATGGTTTCCCTCGTATGTAGCTTAACTAGTTAAAAATAGCTCGGTATATTATGGTTCTGATAACAGAACGTTCAGTGTACTGTGCTCCGCCATTTATTTTAGTGTCCTATATAATTCTATTATTCTGGAAGCCCCTGTTTGTCACAGCCCTACGTTTTTAGTATGGTTAGATGGGCAACAAATTGCACTATAACATATCCAAAGGACATCCCCGTATCTCTTGTAGAAACAGAGTTACGAGCCTGCAAAGTATAGTCTATGGAGGGGTTTGTTTGTTTACGTTTTGCTTAATTACTCGGCCCCTGTTTGTCGTAGCCCTAAGTTTTTAGTATGGTTGTATGGGGGACAAATAGGACTATAACATACCCAAATGGCATACCCGTATCGCTAGTAGAACCAGAGTTACGAGCCTGCAAAGTTTAGTCTAATGCTATTTCTATGGAGGGGGTTGTTTGTTTACGTTTTGCTTAATTACTTGGCCCCTGTTTGTCGTAGCCCTACGTTTTTAGTATGGTTAGATGGGGGACAAATTGGACTATAACATACTCAAAGGACATCCCCGTATCTCTAGTAGAAACAGAGTTACGAGCCTGCAAAGTATAGTCTAATGCTATTCCTATGGCGGAGTTTGTCTGTTTACGTTTTGCTTAATTTCTCGGCCCCTGTTTGTCGTAGCCCTACGTTTTTAGTATGGTTGGATGGGGGAGAAATTGAACTATAACATACTCAAAGGACATCCCCGTATCTCTAGTAGAACCAGAATTATAGGCCAGCAAAGTATAGTCTAAAGCTATTCCTACGGAGGAGTTTGTCTGTTTACGTTTTGCTTAATTTCTCGGCCCCTGTTTGTCGTAGGCCTAAGTTTTTAGTATGGTTGTATGGGGGACAAATAGGACTATAACATACCCAAATGGCATCCCCGTATCTCTAGTAGAACTACAGTTACGAGCCTGCAAAGTATAGTGTTATGCTATCCTATGGAGGGTATGTTTTTGAAAATTTTGTTTAATTACTCGGCCTTTGTTTGCAGTAGGTACTGGTTCTTCAAAAAAAGTAAAAATTAATATTTTAGTGTCCTATATAATCCTATAATTCTGGAAAAACGTCCTATAAATTCCTATATTTTCATGAAAAAAGTCCTATAATTCCTATAAATATTTTCAAAATTCGGCTGGGGGCCCTGCCATAGTCCTGATGGCTTTGTAGCAACCCTATAGTTGTGTCTTAACTAATAGAGTGAAGCTAAAAGCGTACTACTATTGTAGGTAGTCCCTTGAAAACGACTCAGGGAACTAGTTGCGCTATGGGAGCCCCTGCTAATAGCAACAACATTCCTAGTGGTAAAACTCGTGGTGTGGCCAACTCTTCCGCGGAAACTTTGAAAGTTAATGGGAACTCTAAAACCACCTCTGTTATCGAACCCTCTGTGAAAAACACTTCTTCAACTGTTAGTCAGAGAGATCAGATAGTAATGACGGAAGGAACCGCTTCAGTAGCAGTGGGTACAGCTGGGCCACCTTCAGAGTGTCAAATGACTGGAAGGCATAATCATCACCACCATCATCATTGTACTGAGAATAATTTATTTTTCCTCTTCTAACCATTTTCACCTAACACACTTATTATTTCAAATAGCGAGGGATCAGTGTTGCGAATCTGTTATGCCACCTAATGGAGGGAATTACGTTGAAGGGGATGAAAGTGGCTTAGACGATTCTTGCTCGGAAAGAAGCTCTTCAACTTCCACGTCAAATCCTAGAGAGTCTAGGGTTTGCGATTGTTGCTACTGCGAAGTATTTGGACACGGAGTGGTGAGGAAAAATGATATAAACTCTCATTTCATTTCTAAGGTGGAAAATAGTTGAAATAATTGTTTTTTAACTATTTTTTATAAGCCTGTCGTTGCTCCGGTAAGCCGCAATTATCCTGAAATGAGAGAGAGGCTAAGGTTGAGGCTTAGCAAGAGGAAGGTATAGAAATAATGCTAAATTAAATTCAAAGCTCGAGTTAGTTTTGTAAATGTTTTTTTGGTATGTTAAAGGCGGAGGGCTCTACCGGATCAAGTAAGACGACCACTCAGCATTTGTCAAATTCCCCATCAAGCAATCTACCAGAAAATTTGCCTCTTGCGACAGATAAAAATAACCATGGGAAGATACTGACTAGAAGCGCCGATGATAGAGAGCTGGACGATTTACTTAGGTATATAAATGGTACTGATTTAGATCAAGAGGGTGAGGACACGCATCTCCACGAAGATCATCATCATGGGTGCTCGGGAAACTGTAGGAAACCAGTTAATGGAACGACAAAAGTTTCTTCCACTAAAGCAGCCAATAAAAAGCAACGAAAAAAGGCCAAGAAAGCCATCGGTGACGAGAAGAACGTAGAGAAGAAGGAGGTATACGTTAAATAAATGGAAATTTAATTTCTTTCGCGAGGGAAATACTCAGTTTGGGTGAATACGTCTTTTTTTAGAGTGTATCTCCGCCAATCAGGGAAACTCTTCACGCCAATAGGGGAATTGGTTCCCGAGAATCATTACATAGGGAAACTAAGAAACACAGATCGGCTTCTCCCCCATTAGAAAATAGAGTCAGCGTTGATGTAAATAATGTTACGTTGATGACAAATTCTCCTAAACCTAAAATAAAGGCAAATAGAATGAGTGAAAATGTAAAAGGGCCTCGCTCTAATAGAGCTTTGGAAGAGGAATCGGCACCCGTTAAAGAGGCTTTGGCGTCTAGAGCCGTTGCTAATGGTAATTTTTCATTTTTAAAGTTATACTTTCAACTTTCTAGGGTTCTCGGAGCGTTGACTAAAGTCTCGTAATCGTTTTAGATGAAAATCTTTGCAATTCCAAAAACAAAAGCAAACTCATTTCACAATCCCAGTCAAAAACTTTAGTTTTGAACCACTCTGTTACCGATGAGGTGGTGTTGAAGGAAGAAAGTTCTCCTAAAAAAATCTCGCCATCGCCTAGGGAAACTGTTGTCGAGAAGGAAGAGCAGCCGGTTGTTGTTGTAACTGGACCTAAAAAGAATTCCTCTAGGATTAATGGAATCGTCCCTGTTCCTGTTATTAATAACAATATTAACACGCAAGTTCGAAACGTTACAAACAACACTCGGGTATAACTAATAGATGTTCTCTCAAATTTTTTTAAACCTTTTTTTGTCAAAATGTACTTGACTTGATAAATTTTACCCTACAGTCAAACGCGGGACCCGCCCCGATTCGTAACAAGAAAAATAAAAAGAAAAAGAACTGTGTTGAAGATAGTTCATCTTTAGGTATTTTTTTTTTTAGGAATTAGCCTTATTCCTGATCAGCGCCACCTACCCATAGCGGCGACTTTGAGAACTACTGTAAGCGGCAAGCCAATCAGATGTCGCTAAAATCTGGTGACGTCACTGACTGGCACTCTCGGGTCTTACCAAAAATGACGTCACCAAATTTTAGCGACATCTGATTGGCTTGCCGATTACAGTAGTTCTCAAAGTCACCGCTATAGGTAGATGGCGCTGATCAGGAATAAGGCTAATTAATTACATTAATTCTAATTCTTTATTGCTTTACGTAGATGAAGTATTTTTACCAAAAGATATAGATCTTGATAATGGAGAATTAGACGAGGCCGAAAAGGAACTAGAAGCTTTCAAGAGGTTTGTATCGTTAATGACTTGAAATAAGACACTCACTCGAAGGAACAAAACTAGACCAAAAAATTTTTTCTTTATTTTAAAAGATTTTGCATGGCATCTGTACCATTGGCGAATAAGGAGAAAGTTCACGTAAATCTTAAAGATATTGTAATTAAGAAGAAGGTCAACAATCCCAATGGTAATGCGGCTACGGCACCTTGAGTATTTTTTTTTTTTCCAACTCTCGAAACAATTTTTTTTTAGTAATTTTTATTTTTTTTTGGGTCTAATTATCTCTACCGAAATCAGTTAAAAAAGGGAAACACTCAAAAAGCTAAAGCTAGTTTCCAAAATCCCTTTTTGAGAAATAAATCGGGGGAAAAACAAACAAACAAACAAAACTTTTTTTCTCTCAGCATCCTATTTCCCCTCCGTCACACATTTGACAAAATTTTCATCCGCAGCCTCCTTTCCCATTTTATTATTAAAAAAACAAACCAACCAACCCTAAAATAGAAAAAACAAACAAACAACTTTAAAATTAATCTAAAAAACCGCTTACTGGATTTGTGAAGTTTTTATTTCTCTTTGTATAATAATAATAATAATAATTAAGAAGTTTTTGTTTATAACTGGACAATATTAAAATATCAAAAAAAAAAAAAAATAATTATTGTCCGTTAGAATTATATTTTATATTAAGAAAGATCGTTCGTTAGCTTCATGAGTCAAGAAAAGCTGAAACACAATATCATGGAATGAAAGTAAACTGCGTCATTTTTTTGGTTTTTTTCAAGGGTGTTCTTCAGCTTCTGAATGGTCTCGAACATATCTAAATTAGATTAGATTAGATATGGTTATGCCAAAAACGGATTTATGTACTAAGAACGTCGGATCGTAGCTTTAGCCTCTAGTACCGTCCTCGCATACTTTGTTGAGAAACTTCGTCTGCTTATATTTTGACTCCACCCACAAATTCGATCTTTAGAAGTAGCTATATACAGAATTTGTGGGTGGAGTCAAAATATAAGCGGACGAAGTTTCTCAATAAAGTATGCGAGGATGGGGAGTGAATTTGCTACGTTCAACGTTCTTCTTACATAAATCCGTTTTTGGTTATGCTTAGAGGGTTGCGGTCGAGCGAACTTGGGAACTTTTACTACCTTTCCCAGTATCTATGATTTAGGGAACTTAAATCAGCCAGTTTGGAAATTGTCTTCAAGTAACGGGCTAATTTTAGTAGCTCCCTATCCTTATGTCGATTTGAATGGCAATCTCTAAATGGCCGAATCTGTAACAAAATTATTATTAATGATGTTTAATTTTAATTTTGTAACTGACGTCGCCATAAGTTTATAATAAGATATTTCCATAAGTATGACACTTCCTATAGAGTGGTACTGAGAAGGGAGGAGCTACGGGAACGGTGGGGGTCTAAATTGTATTGCTTAAGCTGACGACTTCCAATATGGTCGCCAAAACTGAGGTAAGAGATAGGAGGATGTGACGTCACAAGAAAATTCGTGGTAGCACATTATACTTCAAAATGGTAGGGATTTACTGAAAGCTAGTTCGAGAACGACGCGAGAATTGACTACACGCGGTTCTGTAGTCCATCTTCCTATTTAGTCTGTACTAAGCCTTTGACAGGGCACCACCAGGTGGCGATGTAGCTTTAGGAGAATCTATGACGTTTCACCTACGTCACTTCATGACAAGTTCCAGTTTGTAACCAGTGACAAACTTATGGAACTTATGATACTTCCAAAAGATTACTTTTAATCCATTTTGCGGATTCATTAAAAAATTTCGTCTAATGTCATCAAACATTATAGTATTTCCAGCATGAAACTGGGGGAATTTTCCGAATATTACTCCCAATGGTTTAACATCGACTAAACCATATTTTGGAGTGTAGACGCTAATCATGGCTGAGTAATCCAAATAGAAGACTACTTTGTAGTCAGAATGGGTTGCCACGCCCAGTTCCTTCATTTTGACTTCAATCCACTTCATACTCGTGGCAGCTGTGATGGGGATTTTTTTGATTTATTTATTTCAGGAATTTTTCTAATTTAGAATTAAAATATTCAGCCCATACACCAGATTGCTATATCAAAATCTTCATAGGCTGATGTTAAAAATTCGTGAAGATAAGGCCTCATTAGTTCCCCAGCGCTTTGAGCTATTGATCTGTGATCTAAATGGATTTGGGAATGAGTCAGGCTTTATCAAGCCATTTTCAAGCTTTTCCGTTACCGAACAAAGTGTAGTCAATGTCCAAAACTAGAAGTTTCTTCCCAACTCTGGGTTGATTTAGGACTTTAACTTCGTAGTCTCGAACTCTCTTTTCAACTTTTGCAAGGAACTCTCCTCTATTTTCGATAGCAACATCTTCTTCATCCCCAATATCAAAATCATTGACAACATCTGGCAAATCCTCCGGTTGCTTCGATGCTTCGCTAATATCAGTTTCGCAACTTCCAACCATCATAACCTTAGCTTTCTTTTTAAGCTTCAGAGCTGATAGCTGAACATCATCTCCGGCAGGTTTACCTATTGGAAAATAATAAAATATATAATATTCGATTCTGGGCACATTTTGGGCCTATTTTATTGGAAACGCACCCTTGAATACTAGGCCCATTAATTTTTGACGATGAGGTAATACCTGAAACAAAATATTATGCCGCAATAAACGCGTATTGTATTGTTCCCCCATAACCCATTCATTCCAAAAGAAAAAAAAATTTACACACCCCGGTTTTTTGGTGAATTTTGTTCTTTAAATCCGCAACACTATCTTTTTCAGTCAAATCATCAATATTGTACTCTTTGCCACTCCATTTAATAATTAATTCGCACGACATTTTTGTAAATCATTAACAAATTCCACTAATTTCAAAATTAGGCGCGTTTTGAAACCAAAATAGATTTTTGGGCGCTTTAAAAAAGTTGCATTTTTTCATAGAGGGCGACACCAAAAATTCGTGACGTCACGAACGCTATTTAAAATGGCGGCCGCAGCTCCCGCAGATTTACAAGATTCGGACTCCGACACGAACCCGGCGGTGGAAGTTCGAGAACTTGGCGGGCCGAAAGTAAGTGATAATTCGTGTAAATATACGTTCAAAGATGTTGAAAATGTCAATAAGTTACCGTTAAATTCGTTTTAAACGTCAAAATAACGTAAAATTAAGGTTTTCAACGGAAATTTTTTTGTTTGGGTCGAAAATGTCATGTCCTTTCATATAGGCAAAGGGTTGGTGGTGCTCTCGGTTTCCCAAAAACCAAACCAGTTCCTTTTGAGAAAGGGTCCCCTCTCTTAGTGTCCCATTATGATTGGAAAATAAAAATACGGATCCAGTTTAACCACCTATTCTTTAGGGGAGAGGTTTGGTGGCTCTTCGCACTTTGCAACCAGGTGAAATAATTTTTGAAGAGCGCCCTTTGGTTGCTTGTCAATTTTTATGGAATCAAGCATGGGGATACAGCGCTTGCGATTTTTGTCTTCGTCCTTTGGAAACTGCGGAAGAAAATGCGCGTCGTTTAACAGGAAATTCTTCTCTGAACCTGCCCTTCAGCCACCTATGCAGCACCGTCAAGCAAAATCACGTTGATTGTGAGGGTTGTGAGGTATAACAAATTTATAAAAATACCTCGATCGATAAAACTAGGATCCAAATTTCTGTTTTCCTTAAAAAAAATGTGTATATCTTATAGGTTTCCTATTGCAGTAAAACTTGCAAGTAAGTATATTTCAGGGGGAAAATCTTCCAAAAACGTAAATTACTTAGAGAAGATTGAACATGTTTAAAAAAAAAATGTATAGAGACAATGCTTGGGTTCAATATCATCAGTCTCTTTGCGTTGGCAATGTCTCAACCAAAGAAGGGGAACAACACCCTTTGGAGTTACTTCAAGGGGCGTGGAGACAAATGCATTTACCCCCAGAAACTGCCAACATTATGTTGGTGGCTAGAATTATTGCCACTGTAAAACAAGCTCAAGATAAAGCCGGGGCTCGTCATTTATTCTCCCAATTTTGCCATCGTTTTATAAATCCTGATGAGGCTTTGCAGCATCGCCTTTTGAGACCCGAATTTAAAGCCCAACTTGAACAACTTAGGGAACTTCTGGCCAAAACTCTTTATGATGAATATTTGAAGGATGTAAGGCTCGATTGCCAAATAGGCCTGCCTTTTTTTATACAAAAAAACGAACGAACAAATTGGCTGAAGTTTTATTGTTGCATGGTATTTAGTGGTTCACCCCTCAGGGTTTTCAATCTTTGATTGTTATGGTGGGAACTAATGGTCAGGGAATTGGTACCAGCGCTTTGAGTGCTTGGATGAGAAATTGTGACACTTTAGAGATTGCTCAAGAGGATAGAACCAAACTGGATGAATTTATTGAAACCCTGCATTCCAAAATTCATTGCCGGGGTGATTGGATTTTTGACTTCAGCAGTTATGCGATTCTTTCAAAATCGAATATTGTTTGTAAAGAATTGGGTTTTTATTATTTTAGAATCAAACATCAGTCTCAATAATGAAGGGTCTGGTCTATATCCCTTGCAAAGCTCATGTAAATTTTGTTCTAGACGCGCGACTTCTTGTTTCCTCTGATCATACCATAAGTTTATAAGATATGTTCCATAAGTGTATCATTGGTTACTGAGAGTTTGTTTGTAGTGATGTAGGTCATAGATAAAGCGACGCCTGGTGGTATCTTATAAACTTGGAATCATATTTCATGTAGTCACATCATTCCTGAACTAGGATTAAAAAATATGACAATCATGATTGAATAGGCCCCTGCTTAGCCCATCAGACGCGTTCCCTTACTAGCCTTCCACCCAGTAAAGTCCGCCGCCATTTTGGTGGTAAGGGGAGGAGCAATTTTAAGCCACATCCCTCTGGCCTTTCCCTATATATCTATCTCAGTTGTGATTTCAGTGCCAAGGTAAAACTCATAAGCTTAGAGCATTGGCAGTGGGGTGCCATGTTGGGTACTGCTTTGGTTCTATAGTCGGCTACCACTAACTTTCTCGTGACGTCACACCCTCTTATAGTCTGCTACCACGAATTTTCTCGTAACGTCACACCCTCCTATCTCTTATCTCGGTTTTGGCGACCATATTGGAAGTCGTCAGCTTAAGCTATAAAATTTAGACCCCCAATATTGACGTCACGTTCCCATAGCTCCTCCCCTCTCAGTACCACTCTATATCTAACCTTGATTTTGGCGACCATATTGGAAGTCGTCAGCTCAGACCACACAATTTATGCTACAGATGTTGACGTCACATCCCCGTAGCTCCTCCCCTCTCAGTACCACTCTATGGGCAAAAAGCATGGGTGACGTCACACACTATTGATCAGAGGATGCGAGAAATGTTTCACATCAAATCATAGACTTTAAAAAGGCGACATTAATAATTTGTCCATGATACGCAGGCAATCATAGTTGCATCCCTAATGCCGAAGCTACATTCCCTTATAATGATTTTACACTGGTTATGGAATGTTTGAACGTAGTTCAACCTGGAGAGGAAGTTTTAGTTTGTTATCTAAACGATGTTCATCGTCAACGTAGCACTCATTCCCGAAATAAAGTCCTAAGGTACCAATATTAAGGGTGGTTTTTTCTTTCTTTTACCATAAGGGAAGGGCTTCATTGTCGTGAAATCTTAATTGTAGGGAAAACTACTTGTTCACTTGCTCATGTCCCAAGTGCCAAATGAACGAAGGAGGAGAAGATAGCGGCGATTCAAGTAGCAGCAGTGAAACTGAGGAACATCAAAATTAAAAGACGGAAAACGAGTTAGGAAGCAAAATGGCGGAAAAAAAGGAAAAGGCTTTTAATTTTTTAATTTTTTTTTTAATCTTGGTTTGTTTTAAACGCTCATTTTTGTGATAGCCGTTACTTAGTATTATTATCTGTATGTTTTGTTTTTAATTTTCCTTAAAAAGGAATTAATCTACCATTTTTACGGCAACTTCCAGAGGTATCAGAGTCTCTGTCTTTGGCAGCTGAAACCTGATATCAAAAAAAATGTTACCAAAGTAACAAACTTAGGGAAAAAGGAAAGCTATTTTCTATCCCACCAATTTTTTCATTGTAGCTTTCCATTTCGCTTTAGTTACGCTGCTGAAGTATGTACTTTTGATTATATACTTCTGGGGTTGCTATTTTTAATTATTATTTTATATATTTTTTTTAATCATTTTTATTTTTCATTTTATATATTTTTTAAAAAACCCCCTTCTTCCAAAAGACTTTAAAAAGTCTACAAGAAAAAATATACAGTTACTATAATAATAATCAAAATTAAAAAAAAATGAGAATTATAAATTCTCCATTCTACTGAATAACGTCAAAAAAAAAAAAAAAAAGAGGCGAAGCTTATTTTTAAAATAGCTAGCTTGAGCACCCGTTTTATGGTAGAATGTTAATTATATACGCGTATTAATTATAATCTGCGGACCAAAATAGATTTTAAAGGTCTTTAAACAAAGCTTAAATAAAATTAAAACACGTGGTTTTTAAATTTTTTGAAGTGATGAAAACCAAGAAGTTATATCTAGTATCTCAGAGAGAAGGTATAAATTCGCCAGATTTCCAGCTTTATCTCCAGTCCAAACGTATAGTAGGTCCGGAGTTAATCCCCGCCCCTCTAAATTACAACCAGCCAGCATCTCATTGGTTCTTGAAAACTCACGTCAGCGCGACGACGCGAGTGACGAAAATTACAATCATATTTTCCGACTGAGGAGAGGCGAAATAGCCCGGCGCCTCCTTTTACGTCCCCCCTTGTATTTTGAAAGGGGGACAGGGACTATGGCGCGCGAATACAAAGGCATCTTATACCTTCTCCCTAATAAACTAGATATCACTTCTTGTGGAAACGAAATGTTTCCAAAACAGGCACGCTATAACGTTTTTAAATTTTAATCATAGCTTATTAATCTTAAAGAGAAATTTTCTTACTATAATTACATCTGTGATACCTTTTTCCGAATTTGAAAAAAAAAAAAAAATAAAGTTACTACTATAAAATTTAATTAGGATAAAATTTTTAAGTGCCAAGTAAAAAAAAAAAAAAAATGAAGAAAATCAAAAATTTTAAAACAAAATAGTGTGTGAAGTAGCCAAAATGTTATACCGATATAAATTTAATTGTTCCGCATTCATTGTCTCGTCGTATTATTATTATTATATCTATATAACATCGTAATCAAATATTCTAAAGTTAAAAATTTAAAATTAAAAAAAATTGATAGTTTTTATTTCAAAACATAATTTGAAAATTTTGCTTGTGTTGTATCGCGTCACGTGACTCGTGTTACGTCGCAATTTTCAAAATAAGGTTTATAATGCCAAGCCCCTATAAGTAAATAATAATAATAATAATACTTAATGGGAAATGACATAATATACTTAAAAAATACGAATTTCAAATAAAAAGAGCAACTATCAAAACAAACAAAAAAATCTTTTAAAAATTAAAAAAAAATTTTAGAAAATACAAAAAAATACAAAAAAAAAACGTGTTTGCTGCGCGCTTAACTGTGATATATTAATATTTGATGTTGTATCGTATCGTATCGTATCGTATCGCGTATTACCCATCACTGCCTTTTGTGTTTGTTTCTTTTGATATTATATTAATCTGGTTTGTTCGAGTGATAAACAAAAAGGTTAAATGCACAAAAATAAATCATCCCGGTTTTCATTGTTTTTAGAGAACAAAGAACTTCGTGTCGTTTTTCTTTACATTCCTCAGTAACATTCGCGATCTTGAACTAGTGTCGATAAGAATGTCCTTAACAATAGTCAATCAAGGGCACTTGGGAATAAATCGGCAACTGGGGGGGGGGGGTGAGTGGCAACAATAGCAAGAAGCGATATCTAGTTTACTAGGGAGAAGGTATAAATTCGCCATATTTCTAGCTTTATCTCCAGTCCAAACGTTAAGTAGGTCCGGAGTTAATCCCCGCCGCCTCTAAATTACAACCAGCCAGCATCTCATTGGTTCTTGAAAACTCACGTCAGCGCGACGCGAATGACGAAAATTACAATCATATTTTCCGACTGAGGAGAGGCGAAATAGCCCGGCCTCCTTTTACGTCCCCCCCCCCCTTGTATTTTGAAAGGGGGACTGGGACTATGGCGCGCGAATACTTAGACATCTTATACCTTCTCCCTAGTAAACTAGATATCCCTTCTTAACAATAGTCAAGGGCACTTGGGAATAAATCGACAACTGGGGGGTGTGTGTGTGTGTGTTTGCGTGTGAGTGGTGTGATTAGTTTTAGCGATAAGGGAGTGTTGAAGGATACAGAAAAAGAAACACAATTGAACTTCATTAGATTAATTCGTACTTTATTTTAGACAAAATATATCTCGGTGGATGCTTTGATAAGAAAATAATACTGCATATTTATTTTTTGGTTTAAGTACTATTTACAACCTTATACAAATATAAAATGCAGTTAGTGGAATTAAGTTTGAAGTTTTGAACATATTTTGGCGGTACTTTTTGTACTTATTTTAAAAACTTTAGTTACAAAAGTGACAATCTTAAAATACCCTTAACCACTTTTTGGAATCAATATTTATTTCGCGCGCGAATTAGTTAATAGTATATCGAGTAACTTCGGTACTATCTTCATTAATTAACCTACGTTGTTCCTCGGATTCCAGAGGTAATCGCGGACTTTAAATAAATAAATAAATAATAACGATTAAAATTTATGCGGTAGCAACGTCTTTTTTAATAATACCGCTTACCCCGCTAAAGTTTCTAGCGGCGCCACTGCCTCGGAAGTGCTGAACCATACCTCAATTTCTTCTAAACTACGACCTTTCGTTTCAGGAACGAAATAATATGTAAAAAACAAACTTAAAACGCAAACCCCCGCGAAAAAGAAATACGTCCCGTAACCATTCATGGCCTTTAACATATCCATGAATTCTTTGGTTACTAAAAACACGTTAATCCAATTAAACATGGTAGTAAAAGAACTAGCGAGTCCCCTTACTCTCGAGTTATTAATTTCGCCCATCATAAGCCACGGTATTGGTCCGTAACCCAATGAAAATGCGCTGAGGTAAAACGATAAACTGACTATATTGGCCCACCCGTATTTCATTTCAAACGCATCTCCGTATTTATCCCCCAAAAGTAATAATACCCCCATACTAATTAAACCTATTGCCATTCCTACGCTAGATATGTACAAAAAAGTTTTTCGTCCAGCTTTGTCCATTATTGCACTGCTGACTATGGTTGCCAAAACGAGATTAGCCGCCAAAATTATGCCACTTATTGTAGGGCTGATTGAGTCGTACTTTGATTGTTTAAAGATAGTGGCAGCGTAAAACATTATGCCATTTACACCACACCTATAAATAACTACCTTTAGTACTTTATACACTCGTTGTTTTGGGGAAGGGTTTCCGAACATACCATTGTTGGATAAGCATAAGACCAACAGAAATGCAAAAGGGTTTATAAAGCGCTGGTTTTTTAAGCTCAACCCAGGATACGCGCCCTGTAGGTTGTTGGGATATACACCTTTCAATTTCGAAATAAATCTCTTCGGGAATGACAGTGTCTCCATTAAGAAACTCGATTGATTCCAAGGCTTCATCTCGCCGCCCTTGTCTTATTAACCAACAAGGCGTCTCGGTCATAAATAACATTAAAAATGCCGTTAACAAAGGGAAAAACGCGCATACTAGAGCCAAGTTGACCCATTCTAACACTTCTCCGAGAAGATATATAAATAAAACCCCGGAAACTATTGATAACTGACAACAAGAACCTAGTATTCCTCTAACATCCGACATGGCGGTTTCAGCTACGTATATAGGGACCATTAAAGATACCATTCCGGCACAAAACCCCGTTATAATTCGACCTATTAATAGTAACATTAAACTTCCATTACAAAACGCGATTAATAACCAGGAAGCTACAAAGGGCAGCGAGACAAACACAAAAATTGTTCTTCGGCCAAAACTATCAATGAGAGGACCTGTATTTCGGACAACAAAAGTATTACGTATTATTGTTTTAAATTTAAATTTATTCTATAAAGAGCTAAAAATATACATGCAATATATATTATTATATAGAAATACACGCACTATGAAAATATATACAGTAATATTATATATGTATTATATGTACAGTAAAGAAAACGTTAATTAACCACAAGTTTAAGATTATAAATAATTTACATGCAAGTTTATTTATGGTTCAACCATTTCTTTTTCATCTGACTTTTTAAACTTATCAGAAGCGAAAAGCATCTCTATTTCATCTAACGTCTTACCCTTAGTTTCGGGAATGAAGCCCCCGACAAAAACTATGCTAATAAAACAGAATGTCGCGAAAAAGAAATAAGCACCGTAGCTTTTCATGCCAGTCAGCATATCGTTAAACTCTTTAGTAATTATGAAGCACAAAAACCAATTAAAAGCTGTCGCCATTGAGCTTGATATGCCTTTAATCCTAGCTGGTAATAATTCACCCATCATAAGCCAAGGTGTAGGTCCGAAAGAGATTGCAAAAGCCATGATAAATAAACTCAAACTGCATACAGTTAACCAACCGTATTGGTTCAAGAAGTCGGCACCATTTTTTTCTCCTAAGGCCAAGACAGTCGCGAGAATAACCAAACCTAAACCCATAACACCGCCTGACCCCAATAACAATATCCTTCTGCCCGCTTTGTCACTAATGGCGCTACCTATTAGGGTCCCTACCACTTGGGCAGCGGCTAAAATGATACTGCTAACGCTGGGAGAGATAGAATCATAGCCGGCATCTTTAAAAATCTTAGCAGCGTAAAACATGACACCGTTTATGCCTGAGAATTGTTGGAAAAACATCAACCCCAAAACTAAGAGGATTGGTTTTAAATTTTGAGCATGGATTAGTTCTCTGAATGAGACGCTACCTTGAGGTTGTTGGGCTAAACTACTCTCCATTTCAGAGCAAACCTCCTCGGGCTTAACAGTTTCCCCATTCAAAAAATGAATAGCTTTGAGAGATAAGTCACGTTTGCCCTTTTTTAGAAGCCAATAAGGGCTTTCTGGCATGAATGCCATCATTACCGAACATACACAAGGCAAAATTGAGCACAAAATAGCCAGCCAAATCCATTCAACTACCTCCCCCATTAAGTAGGTTATAAGAATCCCGATTGTGGTGCAAAGCTGCACACTACTACCCAAAATCCCCCGTACATCTGAAGTAGCTATCTCAGAAATGTATACTGGTACAGTCAAAGAGACCATTCCAGTGGTGAGACCAGTTAAAAATCTACCGAAAAGCATCGGAAATAAAGTTCCACTAAAAGCGATAGACAGCCAGCCCAAAGTAAAAGGCACAACTACAAAAATGAGAGTGGTCTTCCGACCAAATTTTTCTATAACAGGACCTAGATGAACAATAATTGGTTAATGGCATGCCATGCAATACCCCATCCACTATAATCTTTTCAAAAAAGGGTTAGAATACTAAAGAAAAACCAGCTTACCCGCTACAATTCCACCTACAAGCGCACCAATTGCCATGATACTTCCAACCCATGATTGCTCGTCTTCGGTAAGATGTTTGAAGTGAGAATGTGGTTTTTCCATGCTATGTAAAGCTGGTGAAGAGTAGCCAAGAACCGCCCCCATGGAGACTGATCCCATCCAAGCTGCGAAAGCTGCTAGGTACAGTTTTCTGAAACCTTTCCTGGGAGCAACTACATCCACTTCAGGATCAAATGAAGAATCCATGTTATCCAACTCAACACCTACAAAGAGAATTAGTTTTCATCCACCACACACCACCACACGGTCCACACCTCAAGTAAATATGCAATATAAATTCCTTATTTAATCTATTTAATCTTACTCCGGTTGTTAGTGTTAAATGCCAAATTTTTTGTATCTATTTCTCTGCTCATTTTTAATTTTGATTCGTTATTACGTTTTATATACAATTATTAAATCCGACACTATTAACAGAAAACGACTGTAAGGGGTTATGTCTGGAATCAACTTAACTACTATATTGAAACGATATTTATCCTTTTTCATATTAATTGATAATTTAATACAATACACTATTGTAATATCCGCGTAATGTTATCAGTTCATTAATGATAGAAAAAGTGATTAGTGAAATTATTGATATAAGATTTACCAAGGCTTATTATCTCACACGTGCAATAAGATTAAGATAAGGCTGAAGGTTAGATTATGTGTATCCCAAGTTATATTAGTTAATTAAATGTTTAACGTACCCTTTTCCTATAAATTCCAAAGGCGTTTTTTATAATTTCACGACTTACTCGCGAGTATGACGCTGATGCATCATAGAACTCTCTCTATACAAAAAATACGTTTCGACCTTCACGCCCACTTTAAAATGGGTAAACAATGAACAATTTGATTTTAGTCTTATCTCGTTTTTTGACTTTAAACTAGCTGTTTCGCATAAAAGTAGGCTTAATACATTGAAAATATTCATGTTTAAGTAATTTATAGGTCTAACAAAGTGCAATTACCGTAATTATAATTTAATACTATAACTATAAGCTATAACCAAACTAGGTCAGCAGCTTGATTACTATTTAAATTTGGTGCCAAATTATCACGTGGTAATTTGGTCCATAGATTGATGACATTTTCCATGGAGTATTATTATTAGAGTAGTATTATGTTTTTCGTTTAAAGTGTAAGACGATGAAGCTGAGAGTCCAAGAATATTTCTCCATGGTATTTCTAGCAGCCAATGAGAAACGGCATAACAAAATAACGACCCTAATTGACCTTACGGATGGTGCTACCACAGATTTTAGAAACTTTGGCGGCTGAATTTTGAATTTTTTGTAATTAGTAATTTTGAATTTAATTAATGTAAGGAATTAAGTTATCGATTTGTTATATTCTAAGCATAAAAATGACGGAAAATAAGTTTAAAAGTAACCATTTTCTCGGTGATTTGGGAAGACCGACAAAACGGGGAATAAGGAAATGTCCAAAGTGTGGTACTTTCAATGGCACCAGAGGTATGATGTGTAAAAACAAAGCGTGCAACGTTGTTTTCAAAGAGAGCAAAGAATGTACGGAGAAAAAACGGGCCAACGTGGCTGTAGAATCGGTAAAAATATTAACAGGTTCTAGTAGTCTTGTATATTCTGTTAAAATCAAAGAGAAAGGACCTGACATAAGAGGCTTTGTGCAACTTCAATCAATTAATAACACTGGTGATCAAATGGTAGATGGTGTCATTGAACCTAGCACATCAAATTACTGTTTTGTGGATAGTTGTCTCAATCTATCAGGCTCCTCTGGATTAGCCCAATGTCAACACCTAACAGCCTCTATCAATAGTTTTACTGAAGCTGTCCCTTTAACCTTAAAGAACTCAATGTTGAACAATTTACCCTTACCAAATAAAACTAGACAATCTATTTGGACTCTCGCCACCCAATCTTCGGGACCTTTAGTTCAAAGAGTCTCTAAGCAAAACCTAGTAGTCAAATGTAAAATGAGCTCAAGAAATCCATTAGGATTGCTTCATATACTTTTCTTTGATTCAACCAAGAGTAAAGATAAACCAGAATTGAGATTTCAGTGTGGTTGTAGGACCAGTAAAGTATGTTTCCCTCAGCATTTACTCACTAAACATTTATCTTTAACATCCCATAATTCCCAATCTTAGCAATTTCATAAGCTTTCATCTAAAGAAGAAGAAAGCAAACTTCATTGTGTTCATTTTTACGCTTGTCTTTGCGCATTTGCCAGTGACGAGTCTCTTTCTAATGAATTTGCTCAGTATATGTTCCTTAAACCTCAAGTGGATCAACCTCTATCATTTCTGGGAAGTTCAGACCCTAGTTCCAAATCTGAGAAAAATAATCCAAGCTTCGCTTCAAGAATATCGGAAGATGAAAATGAACTAAGAGAATTAACAGAGGGAAATGTGCCTGGAGTTGAAATTATGGAGGGGGTTGAATTAAATCTAACAGATAATGCTCTACTGGGGGATCCTTCAGACATGGATGCGGGATCAGTGCAGACTCAACTAATATCTCTTCAAGATATACGGTTCACTTGTGTTAGGAAAGATAAATTAGACATTGAAAACAATTCTGGTAGGATCAGTAATTTAATGTACAGGGTTCGTACACGACCTGGAAAAGTCAGGGAAATTGAAAATGGGCCTAAAAAGTCAGGGAAATGTCAGGGAAAAATATATTGGTGGGAAATTGATAGTCTGGATAACAGTATAAGGGTGACCGAAAAAAGTGTTGTCTGAGAATTGAGCAGAACCCCAAATTCGCGGAGCTCGCTTCGCTCGCTCCTGTTATTTATGATGATTTACTTATGGTTAATTTTAAACGAATTAATTGGCTTATCTTTATAACAATGACAACTCGTGCAAAAATGATTAGAGTGAATTTAGATTGGTTTTCATATATTTACGCCTTGTAAGTTATTGCATATGGTCAGGGAAATTTGTGGAATTTAGTCAGGGAAAACCTGGAAAAGTCAGGGAATTTCATTCCAAAAATTTTGTACGAACCCTGAATGTAAATTTGTTGTTATTAATTATTTTTATATTCTTATAGAATGTTTTGCAGTTCAAGTTAGCGGAGATGAAAACTCTCTCTCCCCATTCTTCTCAATGTCAGATTGTGGAAGTCTCTTAACACCTACTTTGTCCGCTTCTGAACCTTTGAACATTATCAGCTCCCCATCTCCGCCAGTTGTAGTACCGGAATCAAAAGCCAATGTTAAAAAAGTAATAACACCGGGTTCATCTCAACCTTCTAAGAAAATGACCAGGATGAATGGATCTGCCTTTGAAGAATCCTCAATCTCACAAAGCTTCTTGGATTGGTTGGCCAGTGTAACGGAAAGAATCAATCAAACTATGCATTATCAATTTTCCGGTAAAATTTGCATTTTTTTAGAGAGTTTAGAGGTTTCTTCTTTTCAAATAATTTTTGTCATTTTTCTTTTAGGAAAACCTGATTCTTTAAAATTCCAAGTTCCAAATACATTTTTCGAGTGTTTGCAACAAAGATTATCCGTTGGAACTAATAAGAAAAGACTACCAAATTCTACTGTTGGGTTTGTGAGGAAAGATGCCCTTCCCATAGGAACATTCACCAAATACACGTGGAAAATAACAAATATTATTCATCTTAAAAATATATTTGATACTCCTTTGGTAACTATTAGATATTAACTAATTTTTAGAGTAATATATAATCTTATTAATTAATTAATTAATTAAGTATCTTAATTCTTTTCAGATACCCTTAGAAGTAACCAGAAAATTTGTAAAAAATAGAGATGATGGTTTTGAAGCTTATTACGGAGGGAAAGAATCAGATACTTTAGCGAATTTCAGTAAATTAGGGAAAACTCCTTTGATAAAACCTGTTGAATACAAAACATTTTTAAGAGTTGGTAAGACGCATTTAATTTTTGTTATTTATTTTATTTGTTTGTTTTTGTTATTTATTTTATTTGTTTGTTTTTGTTATTTATTTTATTTGTTTGTTTTTGTTATTTATTTTGTTTGTTTTTGTTATTTATTTTGTTTGTTTGTTTTTGTTATTTATTTTGTTTGTTTTTATTATTTATTTTGTTTGTTTTTGTTATTTAATTTTGTTTGCTTTTGTTATTTATTTTATTTGTTTGTTTTTGTTATTTATTTTATTTGTTTGTTTTTGTTATTTATTTTATTTGTTTGTTTTAGTTATTTATTTTATTTTATTTTGTTTGTTTTTGTTATTTAATTTTGTTTGTTTCTGTTAATTATTTGTTTGTTTTTGTTATTTAATTTTGTTTGTTTTAGTTATTTATTTTATTTGTTTGTTTTAGTTATTTATTTTATTTGTTTGTTTTTGTTATTTAATTTTGTTTGTTTCTGTTAATTATTTGTTTGTTTTTGTTATTTAATTTTGTTTGTTTTTGTTATTTTATTTGTTTGTTTTTGTTATTTATTTTATTTGTTTGTTTTTGTCATTTATTTCAAAGGTATTATGTCTGGAAGTCAAAAGGAACCAATTCCATTTGTGATTGAGTGGATCCCCGACGTTCTACCTAGATGTCAAATAGGGGAAATGACTTTAACCTTTGAATTTGGACACTTGAAAAATGGTCAACTTGTTGAATGGGCGGTGGCTAATCCCAATAATAAAGTCAATGAAATTCCTCCAACTCTTGTGGTTGTGGTCCCCCCTAATCTTCCAACCAAAGTTAATCAAACTTTAAGTAGGAAGAGGAAAATTCAACCCAACATTCTTTGTAAGTAAAAAAAAAAGTACTTAATTATTATAATTAAGCTTAATATTAGTATTATTGGAATGTAGCGACGGTTCTGTAAACATTAGGGGTGTGCGAATGTATCTGGTTGTAAATTTTGTTCTAATACTATTTTAACAATAAATCCCTTTTCGAAAGTTATGTAGATTTGTCGGAAATAATGAACTAAATTGACAATTTAGTAGTTTATTTGGTTAGTTTAATTTTTTTAAAGAATTATCTATATTGTAAATTAAATTCGTCCAGAATAAAAATATAAAATAATTGCACACCCCTAATTTCGTGTGGGAAAATATTTAGTATTTCCTCAATTTGCCGGTAGATGGCGGTAGGTTCTCTAACACACCCCTAATTTCGTGTGGGAAAATATGTTGTGTTTCCTCAATTTGCCGGTAGATGGCGGTAGGTTCTCTAAAAAATATCCCCATCCCCCACCTACCTTTATGGATTTGGAATCGCTGTCTGTCTGCTAAATTTTTAAGTTATTTTCAATCTTTTGTTATCACGCGTTTTTTTCTATGGTCGTATTGCTGATGATTTTTGCAATATTTTCTAATGATTAGTCAATAATTAGTTAGAAAAGTGATAGTTAAAGGCTTAGTTTAGACATTAAATGGATGCTCGCCGAAGTAAAAGGCTCAAAATTGAGGTAAATTTAACTAAATTGTGCATGTAGGCATGATTACGCAATCCTTCAAGATTGATTAACCAAGGCTTAGCGTAATGGTAATCCATGTAGCCTTGGATGAAGAATAGTTACACTTGGATATATCAGTCGACAAATTTTTGGACCACAAATGGCTTACGCGACCTTCGCGCCGCGTAGTGTGAAAATCTTGAAACTCCCGTAACAAACAAGAAACACGTGTTTAGTAAACTTTAGTTTAGCCAAGGCCTAGGGCTATTTAAACATCAACTTTACTGGTTTCTTTTAATATAGAAGGTAATTATATTTAAAGTATAAAGTCACCTACTATAATAATTAGAAGAATAATAGTTCATCTTTAAAACTTCCATAATCATAAATCGCCGCATAAACAAAAGCCAATGAAAACGATCTTAACCCTAACCGCCGTTTATTTTTCAAATTCAAACGGAATCAGAGCAGAAGACGTAACAAACGGAAACCAAAAAATAATCATTTCCGGTAAAAACAGCTTGTCGCGTTACCAAATTTCGAACCCCTCTAATGCGCATCCGCGACCGCGGCCAGAAGCACACGTTATACTACGAGTGATATATCCAAGTGTAACTATTCTTCATCCAAGATGTAGCCACGTGTTCGGTTAGGCCTCTCTCTACACAAAGTTTTCAAACTAGGAGTGTTTCTGTGATCGCAAGGCTGATTATTTTTCCAGTAATTTCTAGTTATTAGTAAATAATAGTTATAAAGTGGTAGTTAAATGCTTAGTTTAGATATTAAATGGATGCTCCCCGAAATAAAAGGCTCAAAATTAAGGTAAATTTAACTAAACAATGCATGTAGTAATGATTACGCAATCCTTCTCGCTTGATTAACCAAGGCTTAGCGTAACGGTAATGCATGTCACCACGTGTTCCGCGAATTCCCGGAATCCCGTGTTCCATTAGGCCTATAGAAAATTTTCAGACCAGGAGGATTGATACCATTTACACCTGGAGGTGAGGCTGCTTGGTGCTCTACTTTGTCCGCCAAGTAAATTTGTCCTCCTGGTGTAAATGGTATCAATCCTCCTAGTCTAAAAACTACGTATATATATAGAAATGGTTATTTCATTGTTAAATGTTAAATAATTACTTGTTGAACTTAGTTCGTGTTTATTAGTAACTTAACAGGGAGTAAAACATTATTTTTAGCCAAAAAATGAAACATCAAGCCCCGAAACTAGGCTTAACACTTTGCAAGACACTCCGAGCATGCCAATGAGGTTGAATCACGATTTTTACGATCAAAATTGCGTCCAGTTAGCCAAAAGATTGTTAGGGAAACATTTGGTTAGAAGATATTTTGACGAAGAAAGTGGTCAATACTGTTTATTACGCGGGAAAATTGTCGAAACTGAAAGTTATCTGGGAGTAGGCGACAAAGCTTCGCATTCCTTTCAAGGCAAAAGAACCATGAGAACCGAAGCCATGTTTATGAAACCGGGAACGGCTTACGTTTACCCCATTTACGGGATGTACTTTTGTTTCAATATCTCCAGTCAAGGAGAAGGAGCCGCCGTACTTTTAAGAGCCATTGAACCATTGGAAGGTTTGGATGTAATGGCTAAATTTCGCAGCGTTCGGAGGCAGAAAAAGGTTGCTTTAAAGCCAACTCAGTTATGCAATGGCCCCTCGAAACTCTGCCAGAGTTTCGTCATTAGTAAAGATAAAATAAATCAAAAAGATTTGTCTGTAGATGAAGATATGTGGCTTGAAATGGGCGAAGACATAACTGACGAGGACATTGTCGCGTGTAAAAGAATCGGTATTGATAGAGTCGGGAAAGAATGGGCCGATTGTCCTCTAAGATTTTACGTCAATGGTAATCCATTTGTCAGCGTTATTCTCAAAGACAAAAAGTGTTAAAAAAAGGCACTTTTATCGAAAGAACACTTTATTTATTGAGTTTAAAACAGTTAAACGCGTTTAAAAACTGAGAAATGTCAATTTTGGAAGACATTTAAAGTCAAATACTTGAACTAAACGAACTCGTTACGCGCCTAATCGTGACTTAACGTGCCGTGAAGTTCAACTAGAACATTACAAACATTTTCGGTATAAGGAATGCAACTGAGATATTTACAGTTTTCGCAAAATCTCGAAACTTCGATAACGAAATACAGCACGATGAAAATTATAATGAAAACGATCAAAAGGATAACCGAGACGATAAAAATAATCAGTCGAGCTTTACAGCTCCACCAATTGAAGCATAGATGCGGCATTGTTGCCAGAGCGACTGGAATGCCGAAAATCAAACCTCCAAAGTGCGCGAAGTTGTTAACGAATGGAAAGAAGCCGAAGATGACGATAAACAACATGATCAAAATCACAAAGATGATCTCGAACAAATATTTGCGTTTGCGGAAATGCAAAGCTTGAATGCATTCGATCAAAGAAATTCCAAGCAAGGTAAAGACGCCTCCTCCGCAACCAACTTGCGGGAGATACGGATCGAAGAAACACGTGACCTTTTTGGACCAAGAGAGTTCATGAAAACTGAAGAAACGTTAGAGAAACATGATGAAGTCATACCATGTTACCACCGATAGTGCCAGCCAGAAAGGTTACCGCGATCCTGATGTGTCCTACCGCGGCTTCAATTGGCCTACCGGCGCACCACTGAACTGTTAAGACTATCAAATAGTGCAAAATACCAGCGTGGAAAAAGACTGACGTTACGTAACGCCAACCCTGGTTCAAAGACGCTGGCATGAAATGCCATTCCTCATCAGACTCAATACCATAACTACCGCAGAAGTGTGGAAAGCAGAAAATCTGTAAGTGAACAATATTGTTTCTTTCTTGTTTTGGTAATTAATGGTGGTTAATAAGGGTATACTTCGCTGCAATGATCCTTATTTTCGGCAAAATAATGCCCTATCAGTATATCACACCCTTCTTTGGTTGTCATTTTGCAAGTCCCCATGTATCCGAAACAACACGGTTTTAAGATGACCGGGACGTTGGGTTTCATTTTCGAGCAAACTTGCTCGTACCATTTACCCCCGCCTGCAAAAATAACGTTTAATTATCTTAGAAAGAAAAATTTAACCTCTCTTACCCATTGTCAAGTTACCACACTCTTCGTAAGTCGTGGTTCCAGCAAGGGCGTGCTTTTCCACAACGCAACAGCCTAGTTTACCTTTGAACACGTGAGGTTGGGAAAGCAAAATTACGTTTACAACTTCGTCTTGTCGCATACATGGTGCGTAGATCGCGCCGAATTCTGTTCAAATCGAACGGAATACTTGTGCGTTAAGAATTTTAAGAGACGCGTTAATTAAGAAATCGTACGTATCAACGTTCCCAGTGGTGGTCCTAGCCATATATTGGGCCTATTCCATATGTCTATGTCCTCTATACCACGAAAAGTGCTGACGTCTTTCACAATTTCGATATTGGGTTCCACCCCGGTCAACGTGATACCTTTTATTATTAAAGTATGTTTTGATAGTTTTTATGGCGTATTGTTCAGTAAGATACTCTCATTTAAATCCAAACCTCCCGATATGAGCAAGATGATTAGGGCAATCAGTTGTATTATTGAGATTCCAATTATGAACCATGGTTTATGGTGGTGTTTTGGAGCAAATTCACGTTCCAAATCCATTAGCGCGCTGTAATGAGATCATATTTTGTAAGACCACGTTATTTACGTCTTTTGCTGATGGGAAAACATACTCCTTTCGTTGTTCTTCCGTTTTGTCTTCCAATTTCTTTTCTTTCGCTAAATCAAAACTGTTTGTTTAGTTGTCAGTTAATTAGATTATTGCTTGGTTATACCTTTGATCTCGGACAGAATGTAATCGGGCCTGTAGTTGGTTTTCTTGACTCCAGTGTATCTTGGAAGTCTCATTTCGAGCTATTTTAAGAAATAAACCTTAGTTCAATCGAGAGTTGTGAGGTAGGAAAGTTGTAAAATCAGTTTAGGTTGTTTTTTTTAAACACCTTGCTTAGGTAATGGTAGTACTCTAAACCCTCTTTCACTCCGGAAACAAAGCCTTTATTTTCATCCTAATAAAAACAAAAAAGGAAGGGTTAAATTGCATCCTTTAAAGGCATAAAAGGCTTGAAGACGGCACCCTTGCACCCTATTGAAACACGGCTAACCAGACCTAACACACCATGGATTGAATAGCATAGGGGTAAGGTTGGAGGTTGCCGTCTTATTCCTAATGAAACTATCTCAGAAGCCTTAGTGTGACGTCACCCATGCTATTGCCCATAGAACCAAAGCGGTACCAAACATGGCCGGCAACTGCCAACTGTGACGATTTGCTTAGGCACTGACGTCACAACTGAGATAGCTCTATTTCGTACTTCTTGTTCTTCATCGTCCGAATTGTCCTGTTCTTCAGATTCGTTAAGGTTTTGGTCAGGCTCTTTTCTTTTCTTGCCGCAAAGGGGCAAGCAGAAAAGGCAAGCATTTCGTGAGCAAAATCCAACTTCGTTTTCATTTACGCGATAGAAGAAATTTTCCCTCCAAAGGTTCATATTAATGCCCCCTAACCCAAAAGCTTGACCCATGGCTTTCCACGCTTCTTTCGGTGGCCAGCATATTATCTTATGAGGGTTCAACTTGAAACGTTGCTTCGAAGTTCCTTCGGTTTCAACTCCGACGATGGTATCAGTTGCTTCTTCTTGATTAATATCGCTTGGGTTTAGTTGCTCTGGTTCTGACATTATAGGGTCTCGTAAGGGCACTGTAGTTGCGTCTTGAGGAGGCGTTGTTGACTCTTCATTTGGCGCTTTTATCGTCAACTCGTCCATGTTGTTTAATCGGACATCAAAATGGGGATACCGTTGCAAAATTAGGCTTAACTTTTAAAATTTTAAATTTACAATTCGCGTGAAATCGTACCTCACGACGCACGTGCAGAATTGGATTCGCGCGCTTTTTTGAAACGAATAGCCTAAGTGACTTATGATCACGTGCTCTAAGCGCGCGCATTTTTGAAACCTTTTGAAAACGATAGCGAAGAGTTGTGGTTTTTGTATTGTACCCTTTTATTGTTATTTTTCCTCCCCCTCCCCCCCAAACTATTACAGTGTTTAATCAAATATGAAAATCACGGTGTTAAAAGTTTCGAATTTCGTAAATAATTATCGGTGGCGATACGCCCTGATAATCGTTTTAAAAGAAGGGAATTTCACGCCAACACCCCCTAAGAACGGGGAATTTATTTATGACGTAATCTCTCAGAGTAAAACTTTTTTGACGGCACTCCTTATAGTTCGTCACGGTTTCCTTTAACTTTAATTGATGTGAAAAAAAGGTTGCATAAACTTGACACATAAAGTTAGGAAAACCTACGGATAAGACAGCCTTTTACTCTTACGCTCTCATAGTAGTCCGAAGCTAGTTTAGTTTCATGCCATGTTTCGCGGTCTCTCTCTATCTCATGTTCTTAAACTCACGAAACTGACGAAACTTATTTAGAAGTTAGAGGCCCCCGTAAAAAGAAAAATAAGAAAAAAAAAAAAAGTTAAATCTCAGCATTTTCTCTTCGGTTTTCGACCAGTTAAGACGGTTTTCAAACGGTCTACGTATAAATGGACTTTTATTTATGATTTGACGTCTATGTAAGTTAATTTTCTGTCTGTGTTGCCTTTACATTAATGTAAATTTACATAAAATGAAAAACAGACCCCTTTATCTTATAGTTAATAGTGTGTTAGTATAGTTGTAGTTGTCCCTCAAAGGCAAACTATGACTCACTCGCAGCGGTTATACTTCTACATTGCCTCTTTTTTTTACGTATGACGAATAAAGTATTAAACGTCTGATAAAATTTAGATAATCTTTGCTTTAATACGTTCCGTTTTCTCTTTTGTCAACTTTTATAGTGTACTTTAGGTTTGGTTGGTAGTTTGACCTTATTATATGTATGTTAATATTATTAAATTGCTTAATTCCGCCCCTTTTAACTTCTTTCTCTGTTTCATAAGGCATTATCACGCATGACAGCTGAGCGTATAAAATTATTGAGTTTCCCTCTCATTCGAAGGAAGTAGTCCTAGGGAATTGTAGAGCTAGCTAGCTTGATGATGGAAATATAGATGTACAAATGTAGAGTTAGAAAAATAATAAAAAAAAATAACCCCTCGGTATGTAAATCTACTATATAATGTACTGGCAACGAAAACTGTCAGTTTCTGTCAATTCACCGCTCAGTGAAGGTTGAACTAAATTTTTTTCATAATAATATAAAGGTAGAAACGTTTGCATAGTAACCCAAATCAAAAGCAAAATGGATTCAGATCGAATTGTCCCAAAAATCTCTCTTCCGGTACAAGCGGGGTCTTTGGGGTCCCGCGCAGCTTTGGAACTCGTAAGAAATTCGCGACTTAGAAGCAGCTGTCCACCGTCTACACCCTCACCAACTTTGACAGCGGCCGAATCAACAGCGAAACCATTGACAGTGGCTTCATTTATGGCTATGAGAAATGGGAATCGGTCTCCTAAACCTAGAAGATCCGCCGGATCGTCGCCTCAACCGGGAATTAAACACAAGAAAGCCGTTATTCCAATCACCAGCAAGCAAACGTCGAGAGTGTTGAATAATTTGAACGTTGATTGCGTCGTTGCCGATGTTCAAATAGAAAACGAATGTCATTCGTTACAGAATCCTCTGATTGCGACGAGCGAAGGTCATCATTATATCCATCATGATTTGGATAATGCATCGACAGACAGTGGTTCTTTGGATCATGTTATAGAGCAAAATAGGCCTTATAGACAATGGGAGAGAAGTGAAAAGTCAAATAGACATTCGGTGTCATCTTTTGGATCAAGTGAAGAGGATATATGGATACCTCAAAGGAAGAGCTAAATTATCTGTGAAAACTTTTAAGTTTGGATCACATTTGTATGTGGACTTTGAAGTCTTGCATTAAGTTTTATAAACTGGACACGTGCAACAGTAAACTTTTGAATTGCAATTTTTATAAAGTTTTCCTTTGTTTTTGTGCCATAATGTGTTTTTATGTTTTAACCCCAAACCTGTGATAAAAAGCTATGTTTCTTCGGAAATGCAGGTTTTTTTTTAATGTAATGAAATTTAATAAATTTTATCCTATTTTGTTATAGTGTCTTATTATATGGTGTTGACAGACTATGTTATCTTCCCATAGACCCCACTAAACCCAAACGTAGAGCTGTCATTTCTCTATAGTCAGAGAAAAACGTACGTTTGAATTTCGCGCTATAATTTCATAAATCTACCGGTGCCATCTGGTGGTTTTTTTAGGTTTTGGTTTATATAAGTTTCATTCTGAGGCGTAACGCCACCTTGTGGAAAATGTGGATTGCGTAAGTTTGTTTATGTTTTGACAGTTCTACGTTTTGAGTTTTAAGTGTACTATTAATTAGGGTGTTTAATCGATTAAATTATCGCGACTCGCTTCAAGCCCATTTCGACTTCTTTGGTAATATATTTTAATACTGTAAAATTTTGTATGATATCGAATTGAAAGACTTAAGACTTGGCTCAGAAATTTCGGGAATTCCCAATATCTTGATTAGATAGATACTTAGATAGGAGTCGCGGACAATTAGGAAATAGTCTCTGTTTGATGGCTTACATCAAATACCATTATAAAAAGCCAGAAATAACTCTATTCGAAATACCTTGGCAAGATGTTTTATTTCAATACGTATTTCCCGGGCTTTCGTGGAAAGATATATTTAATTTGAGGGCTACGTCAACGCTGGGTAAGACTATTATTTCGGAATATATGAAATCGAAGCAAAACTTTGATTACGGGCCAGTGTGTGACAAATTTAACGCTTCAGTCTTCAAATTAACGACGAAAGACGCGAAAAGTATCAGACACTTGTGCCTGAAAAACTGCAAGTGGCTTACCAATGACCATTTGAGACCCATACTTCAACGTAACCCTCATCTAGTTAGCTTGGATTTGGGTGGATGTTCAGCCGTGACTAACGCTTCTCTACAAATCGCGGCTGTTCATTGCAAAAGGCTGCAAAATATCTCGCTTAAAAACTGCCATTGGGTTAGTCCGGCAGCCGTGGTTTCTTTGGCTATTAATTGTCCGTCCATTGAGGTGATGGACTTGACAAGCTGCTGGGAATTGACTGACGAAGCTACCTCAGTCTTGGCCTCGCATTGCTCATCTTTGAGAAGCCTTTCTTTGTCTCGAATTTATGGCATTACTGATCAAACCTTGGGGGTCTTAGCTTCTTATTGTCAACACCTAGAAGACTTGGATGTCTCTGGATGTTGGAGGATCACCGATTACGGAGTTCGTCTCATTGGGGAATATTGTCGACAGTTAAAAAGGCTGTGCGTCAGCGATTGCCGGGACGTCACAGAGTCAAGCCTCAATAGCTTAAGAGGTCGTTTAGTGGTTGATCGATCTGCCGTGAACTATAGTTTGCATTCTAGATCTTTGCCACTGAGTTACTCTCTTAGACTTCAGATTTAAATGAATTGGATTGTACCTTAGTTTGTAGAAAAAAATTGAAATGGGTAGTGCTTTAAACATAATTAATTAGTCATTAGTAGCTTTAGTTTTAAAAGAATACAAATTATCCTAGTTATAGTTTCTATGAAGTAAATTAAACTGAAGTTGCTAAAGATGATGGTGAAACTTGAACCTAAACTTATGTTTATTTTACTTCTGTTTATGAAGAAAAAAAAATTACTTCTATTACGTTTTTGTTTATAAATATTTGATATTTTGTTTTAGTCAAACTTAAATTTTTATAAATATTATCAAAAGTATATAGATATATATATGTATGTCATTATGTCTGTAACTCTGTATACTTTTGATATTATACATTATTATAGAGTTGATTTCTATTATAATGCATAATTTAATAATCTATATTTCGTAGATATTTACCGAAATTAAGGTAATTATAGAGTAGAAAAAAAACTAGGCAAAGAATTACAAGAGTTACTGGTAATGATAAAATCAAGAAATTGTAGTTCTTGTATGTTAAACAAGAACTTTGTTAGTAGTCTTTCGTAGACTCGTATATTTTATAAAAGGATTATAAATCCCTGTTAGCTAGCTTCCATTATTGCGAAATGAAAAATAATATTACAGTCATAAACATTCCCTGAATGAATTTTCATAACTTAATTAATAATTAGTGAATATTATTTTAATTAACCCCCAACACAATAGTAACAATTTTGTTACTATTCATTACAAAGTTTTTTCAGATATCTGGGCAAGGCTTTTTCTCTCGATTCTGAACTGTAGAGAACTTTTGTGGGAAGCGTTTCACAAACTGGAGAACAGTTTCTACGCCTTAACCCCTTCTTAACTGCGTGATAATAAAATTTTGACCAAAAAAAATAATAACTATGCTTCTACAATGGTTTTTTCGAAAGCCAAATGCACTTTTATATTGAAACTGAAAATTACAATATTTAACCAAAATATCTGCCAAGAATTACGGTTAGAGCAGTCGGGTTATGTTAATTAATATTTCTTAATTTAATTTAGTTAATTTCTTGACGCGTAATTAAGTTTTTTATTGTTCCTAAATAATATATATAGTTTTAATTTGTGATCAGTGAATTCCTTGGGTGTTAGTCCCCTTGTGTAATTAAATTAGTAAATAAGTAATTAAATATAGAGTGCTATATAATAACTAACAATTATTTATAAAACAAATGGTTTTATACAAAAAAAAAAAAGAAAAGAAATTTTTAACTGTCTATAATGATATATTATGAAAAGTGTGAAATATGCTGTGATGTATTCAAACTATACTGACCAATATTTTATTTTGTTGCAGTTATTGATTTGTAAATAATATTAAGGCAACAATTTTATTTGTTATTATAATTATTTGTAACGAACATTTTATTGATTTTTATGATGCCGGAGAAAATATTGAAAGTAATTTATCGAGAAAAGAAGTTTGAAAAATTAAAATGTGGGTTGTCAACGGAGAATAATTATTCTTTATTGAAGCCATCAGTATGAATTATTTATTTATGCTAATGTATTTTGTATTTTTGTCGAACGTAAGTTGATAACTACATTAGTTAGTCATGCGCTTTATGTCTTGATTCGTCAGCACTTGCACTAATTGCTAGTGAGTGCTTATAGAGAGAGTCTCTGATCTACTTCGGTCTTAAGAACAGGTTGGGACATGGTAAAGGTTTTTTGAGATTTTGGTTTTTATTTCACTTTTTCTCCGTGTAGGTGGATTGTATTTTAAATCCCCCAGTGCTCCCTTATAAATTTTTCTTATTTGAAGAAATTGTTCGTTCGTGGAGTGGGCCCATCCAGTCGTCTTAAGAAAGGGTAGGGAGGGACGGATTTAAGCTTGGGGAATAGAAAACTATTAAGAAATAGAGAACGCTTTGACTTCGAAAACCGCCTCTGCTTTTTCCCAACGTTCCTCTTTGTATATACAAGTATTATATCCCCCTACACATTTTTTTCTTCGTCTTTCGCGAAATGTAAACTTTTACTTCTCCACCCCTCTCGACGTCTATGCAATGCCTAGTTGGCGGTCCTTGGCATCCCTCCTCGAAATAAAAATACTGAAGAAGAAAAAAAAGCGGCGCGTTTCCTGCTCCTTGACAACATCTCCCAGTTTGGAGAAGGCCCTGCCTCTATAGCTTACTTAACTGGCAGAAGGGCTGCGAACGCCACGACGAACGGGACGATCTTCTTATAACCAAAATCTCGCCGGCATAATTAGCGGTAATCTCTTTCTTGGTCAAGTGGTCTTCTTCGTAACAGAAGAGTGTTGGGTTTCTGGCGAAATTGATAAAGATTTTTCAAGTAGTTGGCCTTGGCTATAAATTAGGCCAACGGCGTGGAGGGACCATCATAATTGCCTAAAACTTTAAAAGAAACAAGACATCATCATGGGTTTTCCGTCGTTTTGCCTCTTGGTTTGCCTGCTTCTCGCCGCTTCGTCCCTCATTTCTGGGGAAGATGATGTAAGAAGGGTTCGACGTGGTGCCCCGAATGTTTCGAACAAAGACGCACCGGCCCATAAAGAACCATTGGAAGGTTGCGGACAATGCGACGAGACCAAATGCCGACCACCTAACGCGGATGGAGACAAGCCTTGTTTGGCTGGTGTTATTAAGGACGTATGCGGTTGCTGTTACGTTTGCGCCTTAAGAGAGGGTCAACGCTGTTTCCCATTGTCTCCCGGAGTTTCCGGACCATCCGGTTGCGGAGACAACTTATCCTGTCGGTTGAGGAATGACTTACCGCCCGAAGATCCACCGGAAGCCATGTGCGTCTGTAAGAACAACGATGTCCTCTGCGGCAGCGATGGAGTTACTTACGAGAACGAATGCCAATTAACCGAAGCCAGATACAGGAAAAGGGTCGAGGAACAAAACGATATTCCATCCGGAAGTAGGCAGAGACGTTTTATCTCTGATGGACAATCCAACTTACTTCCTTTGACCACTTCCGACGAGGATCCATTGTCGTTGAGAGCCGTAAATCGTGGTCCTTGTAAAACTGGTGAGTTTTCGTAAAACGCTGGGGTGGTAACGTCGTCTTTAATACCTTGTCTTTTCGAGGACGTAACTTCTAAATGGGGTGACAGTATTATAGCGACATTCCTATCAAGTTTTTTTATGGTGGCGTAGTTTCCTTAAACCCGTAATTAATTGTTGTTTTAAAACGTTTATAACAATTTAATGATGTTTTTGGATTAATTAGAAAAGCCTTCATCGACTTTAATTTAAAACAATGAGATTACGAGGAGACCCATTTAAGTATAATTATTGTTCTGATTCGCTTTAAATATACGTTTCATTCCTAGAATGTAATTTATTCCATTTTTTTCCCGTCCCAATGAATTAAGTTCGGACTTAAGGGTATGCCTTATAAGGATGGCGACCAAAACCTTAAGGACTTTGACTCTCTTTAAAGAAAATATAGACTAGACCAACATTAAAAATTATAATCCTTTTCTGAGATTTTAATGATGTGATATTTTTTTCTTTTAACTTTCGAACAAAAAGCGTTGTACGCAATTTGTCTTTAATAATAGTTTCATTGTTTTTTTGGGGGGATTAGTAATTAGACACTGTCCTTCAAGGCCATTTGATCTCTGGTTTAGATTAAAATTAATTCGTCGTGGGGGGGGGGGACGGTTTAAATAATAAACAACGAACACTATCATTATGTTATTAACAAATTTAAATGAGTTGAGCCTTAAAAAAGCCCAAGGTTATTTCGTCGAATTTTATCAAGTAATTTCATAAACTGGCGCCATTTTGTTTTTTAAACAACTTCAAAGAATTGAGAAGCTATCCAAAGTTCATTTCATAAGCTAGTACCACTACTTATGAACTTATGTATATAAGATTCTGAACTTTGTCCGCTCATGTTAGTGTCAAACTTTACCGGAGTTTCGCTTCAATTAACATTAGTTTTATATGAAAACATGATGATTCCCATGTGCGGAAATGAAGAATTAGAATCACGTTTGTTCAATCGGAATGTTGCGATATACAGGGTGTTTCTGATAAGTCTGCCATAAATTAAGGGGATGTTCTTTAGGCGATTTTGAGTCGGAAATGTATTAGAAATCATTGTCTGTTCAGTTTCTTAATTAAATTTAATTAAGGGGTCACCCGTAAAATACTCCAATCTTAACTTGAAAACAGTGGCCCGGAAGCCGAAATGGAGATAGAAGTTACATTTTCGACTCAAAATCGATTTCCCAAAGAACATCCCCCTTAATTTATGGATGCAGACTTATCAGAAACACCCTGTATATAGGAAGAACAGGAAGTTTGATCTGTCGCTCGATTCCAGATCATTGAAGTCTTCTTTTTATAATCTCTCCATTCGTCCTCTTTTTCAATATCCATCATTTACAATCTCGGATTACATATAGATGATTTCCCTTATCTTTAAAGTTATTTTTTTTAATACGTTTTATATTTTTATAAAATTTCCTATGACCCTGTGTTGATTTTTACCACCCCCTATTCTCTAGGAATGAGAATATCCCATGTCGTTAATCTGTATTAAGAAACTGCACTTGTCTGCATTACATCAAAGTCCTTACCCTCCTATAAATTCCAGACCAGAGAGTTGGCCTCCTCTGAGCTAGTTAGTCACTTGAGACATAACTGCAGTCAAAGAAATGTTTATTTCACTTTTATGAGGGTTGGCGATTTTCTCTTGGTTTCCCCCTTTCGCTCTCGTTAATTTGGTTAGACCATGAACCAAAACGTTCTTCAACTCCTTATCAAAATAAAATGATAGAACCAATGGGTTGTATCGTCGTACACTATCTTAAGATATTTATTTCGAAGGACGCTTTGATTCAAATTTAGGTCCGAAGAATCGAAGAAATCTTTCGTTGTTTTAAAACGTACAGATGTTGCGCAACGATTTCATGTTAATCATGAATTCATGACCATGGTTTTGCTATTCAGCCTTTTTTAGGGTTTTCAAAATTGGTTTTGAACCGAATTACAGCCTTCAAAATTGGTTTTGAACCGAATTGCAGCCTTCAAAATTTGTGTTGAACCCAATTACAGTATTCAAAATTGGTTTTGAACCGAATTGCAGCCTTCAAAATTGGTGTTGAACCCAATTACAGCATTCAAAATTGGTTTTGAACCGAATTGCAGCCTTCAAACTTGGTGTTGAACCCAATTACAGCCTTCAAAATTGGTGTTGAACCGAATTACAGTCAATTTTGAGTTGAAAATATTCTATGGCAGGGAAAAAAATTAAATGTTATCATTAGCGTTCTTTACGAATGACCCCTGAGTTAAAATAATATTGTCGTTCAGTTTCTTACGTTGATTTCAAAGGGTCATCAGTAAAACTCTCCATTCTCCAATCATCCCAAAATGTAAATGATTTCCCATAGAATCCCGGTCCTGCGACTCTTTTTGAACACCCTGTATAGTGAACTTATGTGTTGGAAAAGCCAACGTGGCTTATGGACTTGGAAAAACAAATACACGTCTCTCTTAACATCTGCTCAGTTTAGATGTTGTTCTAAATTTGGAAGTCTATGTATAAACTGCGTGGTCTTTCCCTCTGTCTGAAAAATCTCCTCTTTCTTCAACCATTACAGCTCCCAAGATCGTTTCACCCCCGGAAGACGTTACCAACCATACAGGTCACTTTGTAGCTTTGTCATGCGAAGCTACTGGATGGCCAGTTCCCGCCATTGAATGGATGGTGGACAGAGGAACTGGTACAATTATTCCTCTTCCCAGTAAGCTAAGCTGAACTCTTTCATGTTTATTTTTGACTCGACCGAAACGTTTTTAACCTTTTTCGACTAATGACACTCTTAAGGTGATGACCCCCATATAGCGGTTCAATCAAGAGGTGGACCAAACCACTACGAAGTCACTTCCTGGTTGCAATTTCTTCGAGTGGTCTCCAATGACCAGGCCAAATACTGGTGCGTGGCCAAAAACGAAGTAGGGGAAGATTCTGCTTCAGGAAAAGTGACCGTTTTGACCAAAGAAGGCAAGAGAAAGGTCCTGCACTAGTGGCGATTTTTTGTGTTTGACCATTTTTAATTACAGCTAAAAGTCAAGGAAAGTCGAAATCCAGGGGAAGGAACAGACTATAAAAAATACTTTTCGCGAAGATCTTTTAAATCTACTTAATGTTAAAGTTTAATTTTCATGGTTTTTTTTTTCTATATATACAGAGGCAGGCTGACCAAAATAATGTTATTTTCGTAATAAAATTAACGCTTTTACGCTTTGTTACGTTAACTCTAGTCAAATTTTAGCATTGTCGAAGATTTTACATTGGCCAACGTACGAAATTATTAATTAACTTAATTGCCATTTTAATAGAAAGTAATTTTCGCAGTTTTATTTCGGAAATACAAATATTTTGTTCACTTATAATCATTGTTTCCTCGCTATGAAATAAAATGTGGGATTAATACCGTTTTAATAATTAAAAATTATTTTTGGCGCGATTTCAGTTTTTTTTAAATTTTTTAAAGATCAACTATTGGCTAGCTGACTGGCGACGGGAGTCAGGAGACCTTCTTGCCGGGCCATGTGTGACGTCATCAGGTGGCCCGGTCGCGGAGTCAAGGTTGGTTAGTAGTCGCGAAGTTCAGGAGGTGGAAGGGTAGAGGGTCGCTTCGTGTTAATTACTTAGCGGTACTTTATTTATTTGCGTTGGTGCATTAAACTATTTTCAAGAAAAAAGCATTTGGATTACGATTTGTGATTGTTTGAGACGTGATGGATACCCGATTTCTTCAAAGAAGGATATTTTGACTTTTGAGTGAGTCTCTCTACTAAGCCTTTGCTTTATCCATCAAGGAGTCAAGGTAATGTCCATTTATATAATTTATTCGAGTGTTAGGCTAAATATTTATATATATTTATTAAGCTCAGTGTGTGTTTCAAAAGATTCAATTGTTATTTTCTGCGTGTAGCGTTAGTTAGGCTTGCAAGGACCAAATCCGGCGTTTTTAGTGAGTTTTTGAAAAAGTTTCATAACGGCCATTTTGAATTAGGCTTAATAGTTCACCGCTGCCGTTATAGATGGCGCTAGGGGTTTTAAAAAAATTGGTCGATTTTGGTTTTTAAGCATGGAGTAATAATACTGCACCTGATAGTGGTAGCGGGAAATTTAAATTTTTAGTGATGAAGTATATTTTTTTACGCTTTTACTTTGTCAAAACTATTACAATAACAAGACAAACGTTAATTATAATAGTTTTGACAAAGTAAAAGCATAAAAAATAAAGACAAACGTTAATTTTGAATAATTTTACACGAACTAACGTACAATATTAAACCCTATAATATAATTATTATGAATATTATCTGATTATAATCTAAATTTAAGTACATCCAAATAATAACATAAATCAAAATGTACCATCAACTAAACCAAGTTCCCTAAATAGTTTATGGCTTTGTTTCTTGAGCGTGGGAATCAGACAAAAAAAAACCTAAACTACAAAATGACATTTATTTGCGGAAAAAATCCTTTGTTTCTGCCTAAAAATGAAAACCATTGTTCTTGGGTGGGATAGAACTAGATTTACTGAATACTCTGTTCTTACCATAAAATATTGAGAAAGTTAACCATCAGAAGCAGTCAGGGCCCTTTTTTTGCAAACTAGGATAAACAAACATAAAGATGCCGCTCATGTGACCCGATAGTCCACAGCCTGCTGTGGTCTGGTGTAGTACATATCTGTGTTTTTGGCTGTACCAAACCGACTCGTAATTTTATCCTTTAAAGATGAAAGGGGCAACATATTTTTCTTCGTATATTTTTTTTCTTTTTAAATCTTTTTTCGCATCCCATACATCTTTGCGCCAATCCAGGGATCCTCCCTTTCGTTTTACGAGGCGCTCAATTTTTTTTTCTATGGGGTAATCTTTCTTCTACCCCCCCCCCCTCCTCTTCTCCCGCGCTTTTTTTCACCATCTTAGCTTCATCATTCTTTTTTTTTATTTTTATTTTTTAAACATTCACCAGTATTAAAAAAGGGGTCTTGTTCTTAGCGGGCGCAAATTAAGGGCAACTAGACTGCAAAGGGAAGAAAAATTTTGTAGTAACACTTGCCTTCCCCATGCTAACAGGGTGTACTATAAAGGAGAAGTACAGTGAGTTCTATGAGCGATTTTGAGTCGATAATGTTCGATGACATATTGCTACCCTAAGAGTGTTTTATGGATGACCTAAATTTAAGGGGTCATCCATAGAACACTACAATCATCACTTGTAAACAGTGTGACACTTAGGGTAAAATGTCATGGAACAATTTCGACCCAAAATCGCCCACAGAACTCGTTGGTACTCGGTCCTACCACCCTTTTTTGTAACACCCTGTATAAAAATTATTTTATAAACTATTTGCCCAAATCTTTCTCTCTCTCCTTGATTTTGCAAACTGTCTCTCCTTTAGGAACATTTTTTAAGGAGTGGCTTTTATACGCCGATTATTTTGAAAGTTGCATGTAGTTTTTGTTTCAACCGGAGATTTCTATAGGCAGAATTATAAATTAAAGGTTGTTAAAGGATGAAAATTCTACCAGTAGGGTTCTTACGTTTTATTGTAAATTTGGAGTGGAATTAGACAAGAGACTTGTATAGTAGAGTTTACAAGAGTCACCACCGGACACGAGCAACTATGAATTCTTAAAATTGAATACATTTTTATATATATTTATTCCCTTGGGGCCCTCGACTATAAAATGCTTATAATTTTCGTTTCTGTATTGTAAAAAAAAAATCCCCTGAGAGTTTAAAATTATTAATTTTTATTATAGATATGAAGTAACCGTAGCATTCCCCTTTTTAATCGTCACCTGGAAATATTTTTAAGACTTTAAAGCTTACTACACATCTAGCGCGAGTTTTGACAGAGCGTTGCCTAGCGTATGCCTATGAATTTAAAATTGACCCAAAGCGCGTGCGTGTTACGGTCATAGCGACATCTGGCGACGCTATTCGCGCGGGAAAACTCGTGCCCATCGCCACGTGCTTCAAAACGCGCTGATGTGTAGTAAGCTTTAAAAGGGTTTAGATATTTTTTGCGACAATGCTATAATTTTAATAATCGGAGATTACGGAATGTTCTACGAGTCCAATTATGTTGACTTTAAGTTCGTTAAACTTAGGAAAACTTCGATCGAATTATATTTGGTTAGACAATTTTTAAAATTTAAATTTAATAGGCATGCTGAAATTTTAAACAACATTATATAACAGGTGGTTGTAGGGATGGATATTGGGCTCAACTTCTAGCTGTGTATTTGTGCACAATATTACCATGAAATTCTAGTATAACACGCGTAGGTCGGTTGTTTCTCTACGCCTTCTACACCGAAAGGATTAATCTAGATGGGTTGAACCACTCACTGTAAAAGTCGAATCTAATTTGTATTATTATTATTCAAGGCAGTTTTGCAAAAAAAAAAATTAGCTAATACTGTGATATCTAAATCTCATACCAATTCGGTAAAGTGACTGCTTTATAATTGAAAACAAATTTTTAACACGTTTATAGTGGGCACATAATTTCAGGTATAGACCACCTACCTGAATTAATTTTGGAAATAGAGGAATATCTTCATTTGTTTTCGTTTCATTAAAATGAACGAACGTTTTATCGCAATAGTCGAACAAATCTGTGGATTTAACATTAAAATACTTAAAATAAAGATAATTAAACCAGGAAATACAGTGAAACTTATTTTATTTTCTTTCTAAATTTGGTCTTAACCCTGAAAATAAAATTTACAAAAAAAAAAAAAAGTTCTGGAATTGTTATAAATATTTGATGATACGGTCCATAATCTATGGCATGCAAGGGGAGGGATACTTTATTTTTTCTTCTTTTTGATAATTATAATTATCCATCTCGGTCTTTTATTACGAATATAAACGTGTATCAAGATATTGGTATCCCTGGGGCGATTTTTTTACTTAGGGAGGGGGCCCATGTAAGACCCCCACCGTGCAAAATGAGCAATCAACGTTTTTGGTAAATTTTTAAAAGCGAGCTTTTATGTCAGACGAGTTATCCTTGGTGTAGTACCGTAGGCAATTCTATTACTTTTTTCTCTGTCTATGTAATTGTTAGTAAAACTACTACGTACCGTAATGGTTAATTGTAAACGGGTTTATAGTAATTTATGACGTCGTCTGGATGAATTTCTTTTGTATTAGGGATTATTATTATGTTGAGGGTGGCGCACGAGACTAATTTTATATCAGATCGTACGTGACACATTGTTTTTTTTTTGTTTTTTTTTATGGATCTCAATCCCGGTGCGGCCTAGCCTCTTAAATCTCGTAATTTCTCTTAAAACCTCATCATTTTCGGTAAATTTTAAAATTTTTAAGATATCTGCTAATAGTTATTAAAGGTACTATGAACTCAATTTTTTTTTTCATATTTATATATTCGTTGTAAAAAGAGGAAGTAAAGATGGGCAACGTATTTTTGCTAACCAATCTTGTTGAGTCAAGAGTTTGCAGTTTGAATCAGTTCTGGACTGACGTGTTTCACACACTGCACCGAAGTTGAAGCTGAGAGATGGGGGAGGAATTTTCCGTAGCCCTTTAAACGAAAACTATTTATTGTAAACTGTTTAATTTGGTACCTATAGGTAGTGTACGGACAGGTGTTGCCAGTCATTTGTGACGTGTAAAATGCAAACCGCTATCTACAATAGACTGAAAAGCTTGTACTATTCTGTTCGATTCAGTACTGTATCGTTCAGTTCCAAACCTGCATACAGGAGATGCTCTATTAACAAATGACTGGCAATCCTGTGAAGCGCGTGAGGTTAAAGTTCAGAAACACAGTTGTGGGAAATTTCTCTAGCCCCCTTTAGTGCACATTATCTATTGACCATTATAGGTCAGTTCTTCGAAACCTTAAAAAAACAACTCATCGTATTATACTGTACTTATTAGTAAATAACTATTCCACAACCCATTTAAGGGATCAACATTTTTAACCATACTTGGAGGAGAAGAAATTGAGCCGTTTTTCTGTATAATAAAGCCCTAAGGGTGATTTTATTTTTTTTAATTTCTTCATCATCATCGGTCTGTATACATACAAAAGGACAATAATAAGATCTTTTACGTAATGACTGGAGATCTGGCCTGTAACAATAATGAGGCCATGCCAGCGCGCGCCCCTAGACCGGTCCTCCTAGGCTCTACTTATACAGGGTGATCAAGAAAGGGTAGTTGGTAGAACCGATAAAGTGCATATTATCAATTTTGACTCGAAAATGTAACTTCTATGAAATTTTTACGTAAGGGACACCATAAAAGTGTTATGATTGTGGTGTTTTACGAATGACCCCCTTAAATTTCAGTAAGAAATTGTGAGAGACAATGGTAATTTAATTGAGGGGTCATAGGTAAAACATTAGGAGGATTCATACCATTTACACAGGGAGGTCAGGCTTCAGGTGTTACGCAAGGAGGTCAGGCTTCAGGTGTTACGCAAGGAGGCCTAACTCGCTGTGTAAATCGTATTATGAATCCTCTTAGACTGTAAACTATCTATAGGGCACAATGGGTCATAGAAGTTACATTTTCAACTCATAATTGATTGCATATGGAATCATCCCACTGTACTTCGGGCCTACCACCTTTTTTGTGGAACACCCTGTATATTAGGCTCTCCTCAATTTTTTCTTTACTTCACTCTGTGACTAATCACTCCCTAAGTTTAATCCCCGTATCTTTTAGACTTTGGGAGAAGCTCAGCTAGGCCAACTATAGAGAAACCACAGAAACACAGAGAAGGGAAAAATTTAAGCAAAGTTTCTTACCACCCGGGTCGTACTATCCTATTAAGAGAGATTAAGCTAAAACCTTTTTAAATGTTTGAAAGTAAAATCACGCAATTTTTTTATTTATTTTTGCATTTGAAACTGGCGTGTAAAATTATAAATATTGGAAGTTTCATGTATCTATCCTTAAAATTAAAGAAGATGCCGGCATGCAGTTAAGTTACAGGATCCTACCAACATGGATTAACTAACGCTAGGGATTGTTCACTAACTGGGTTTCCCATGTAATGCTATCGCCAACTACGTGTTCCGAATTATTCCTTGATTCCCCTCTTCATTCCCCCAATTTATTGGACCAAAACGGATGTAGATATAGCGCCATCTTTCGCCAAAATAAATCGTTTTGCCCAATTTAGGCAGGATTTCAATTTTGACGTCATAGAACACGTGATATTTGGTCCAATTTTCTTATCACTTCCTGTTAGGGATAGTAGCTGCTGCTAGGGGGCGTTTGGAACATCCATGCATTATCTTTTTGGGGGAATGAACTATCCCTAGGGTTAGTTAATCCATGCTACCAAGAAGCGATATCTAGTTTACTAGGGAGAAGGTGTAAGATGCCTAAGTATTCGCGCGCCATAGTCCCAGTCCCCCTTTAAAAATAGAAGGGGGGACGTAAAAGTAGGCCGGGCTATTTCGCCTCTCCTCAGTGGGAGAATACGTAATTTTCGTCATTCGCGTCGCGCTGACGTCAGTTTTCAAGAACCAATGAGATGCTGGTTGTAATTTAGAGGCGGGGATTAACTCCGGACTACGTTTGGACTGGAGATAAAGCTAGAAATGTGGCGAATTTGTACCTTCTCCCTAATAAACTAAATATCGTTTCTTGATCCTACCTACGCGTTATGGGTTTATGACTTTATGCACACTTTAGTCTACACCAAATTAACTTAAATACTTATACCTTCTTTAATATTGTATCAATATACCCAAATACCTCCCGTATCTATTGCAAATTGCTCTTTGAAATAAAAGAGAAAAATAAGTTCAATCGTGGGACTTTACTTTAATCTCTAGTATAATTTTGCGAGACTTTTAAAATTCAAATTTTATCCTTGATAAATTTTAAACTTAACGTCAACAAACAGTTAGTTTTTAAATTAAGGTAGTTGCGTTTTGTTTCAAATCTAATATTACGCGACCGTGTAACATTCGGTATTCAATCGTATCGTATATATGACGAGCTAGATAAAGGCTGCGAGATTAACAGGTGTGAAGTTTAAAATAAATTTTCGAAATTTTTAATTTTACACGTGAAATATTGTCAGTAAAAGAAAGTTAAGAATTAAGAATTTAGAAATGGTGGTCAAATTTTGAACATCTGATAAGCCATGTCAGGGAATTTCAAAATGGGTCGAAATGTTCACGAAATTTTAATAAATTCAACAAAGTTGGGAAATTTTATTGTAGTTGCTTAAATCTGCCGTTCAACCACCAGCTGGGTGTTGTTTTAAATGCCTTTTTAGTAAGGTCATGTTTGATCAGACAATTTAGAACAATAACAATTAGGGCTAAAAACGTAACTGGTAACTTTGTACGACGTCTTTTTTGTCCATATACTAATCAATGTTCAGTCTATGGCCACTAATGGGACAAAACAAGCCACAGAAATATACATACATTTAATCTGCAAGAAACTGTTTTCTTAAATTACCCATGGAATTTCATTTCAGCAGGGGTGTTCGTTCTTTGGAAAAGATAAAAAACCTTGGGGTTATTTAAACTTATTCTCTCACACACTCACCGTGAGTGGCATGAGGTAGAATGAATTAATTAACTATAAAATACATGTACACAAATTAAATTTACGCTGTTCGGCAGCACTTCGGCTTGACGTAATTACAGGGCTTAGGTATAGCGAGAAAGCAAAAAAAAAATATTACCTTTAAATTTTGTTTCAACATCTTCGAAGAGGGTCTCCCTTAATAGCTCGCTTCCAGTCTTTATTTATCTATACATTTAAGATCAGACAATAAAAACGACCTCGTGCGGGTAGATTTGAAATCTATGTATTAAATTACGATGAAATACTTACGTAATTACCCATTATTCAACCGACTGGGAACCAAGAAGTGATATCTAGTTTACTAGGGATAAGGTGTAAATTCGCCACATTTCCAGCTTTATCTCCAGTCCAAACGTTAAGTAGGTCCGGAGTTAATCCCCGCCTCTAAATTGCAACCAGCATCTCATTGGTTCTTGAAAACGCACGAATGACGAAAATTACGTATTTTCCGACTGAGGAGAGGTGAAATTGCCCGGCCTCCTTTAAGGCCCCCCCCCCCTTGTATTTTGAAAGGGGGACTGGGACTATGGCGCGCAAATACTTAGGCATCTCATACCTTCTCCCTAGCAAACTAGATATCCCTTCTTGTGAGAACCCAATGTTTAGGTTTTTTTTATGAACTCCGCTATAATCGAAATAAATTTGATAGGAAATGATAATAAAAGGATAAATTCCAACTGTCATAATATACTTTTAATAAAGTTTAAATGCTCAGCATTAAAAGTCAAACTATACATATTTGTTTTTTGTTGAGTGATTTATTAATTATTTATATAATTATTTCAATTAATAATCGGTGCGTATAGGTTAGCTTATTTTTATTTTTGTTTATGGACATCTAACAACAATAATAAGGGATTTATTTTGTTTGTTTGTTTGTTTTAAATCCCCCAAAAATTAATATATATATATATATATTTTTTTTAGTTTAATGTCAATGAAATTAGGCACTGATTTTTTTTATCTTCCCTCTCTTAAAAGTTCAACCGAACGGATTTTTCATTTGTTTTTAAATTTAATTTTAATATTATTTATTTTTATTATTTTGAAAATAGAGATATTTTGATACAATTTTGTTTACTTTCTGACACAGGTTGTTGTTTAAAATCTTATTTTTTTTTTTACAAAACCCAAACATTTTTAATATATACCACTATACATATTTTTTTATTTAACCGGTTCACAACTTCCATGACCTGAATCTTTGATATTTAAATTTTATTTTTTGTCAATCATAACTGTATTAATTTAATTTTTTTTTAATCATACATTTAATGTTTTTATTTCACGAGTATGTGATGATTTTGTTTAAGAGATCTTTTTTTTTAACAGAAATATGACCATTAGACATTTTTCGTTTTTTTTTTACACAGACAAAATTTATATGGTTAATTAATATTTACATAAACGTTTTGAGGGGTGGATGGGGGGATTTGTTTTTTGTTTAAAATGATTGTATGTATGATTAAGAACACGTTATGACGAGTGGATTTTGGTTGGTTTGTTTGTTTTTTGTTAAAAGCAACAAAAAATACATTTTTTTTTTAATAATATATTTTTATGAAAGATATCACCAAAATTATGAGAAAGACTTAGAATTATTTTATTTCTTTTATCATAGTTTTTTTTTTAAATTCTCTACTAGGTTTTTTTATCGGCGCATAAAAATACAAAAATAGTTGATACCCTTTTTTATTTCGGTTTATTTTTATTTATTTCTTTTTTAAAGGTTATCAGTTCTGTTTAGTTTAAATGTTGGTAATTTTGTTTTAATTATTTATCAAGTCACTTTGCAAACTTGAGCAAAAAGGGATTTCGCGTTGATTTAACACATTAATCCCCTTATCGTGATTCGCGAGCATTTTAATTTCTTTTGAATTTTTATGATTCTGCTGAGATTTAGTTCATATTTTGCTATGGGAAGGATTTAATTCAATTTTAATTTCTAATTTATGTTCTACTATGTATTTTGAAGCTATTTGGGTTTTGGGTGGTATAAGTAGTTGTTGTTTTAAATAGTTTAACGTCTTTATATAATTAAATAATTGGCCACTTTTAAGCACACAAATGAAGGAAGGTTGGTTGTTATTGTTTATGGTTTATTTATTTATTTTTTTTTTTAATAATTTGGCATCTTTTAACCGGTTTTTAACTACAGTCGACTAGCTCCTGGGATTTTTTTAAAGGGAGGGGGGCGTCAAGGGGGTTATGAAATTATATATAAAAATATCTATTTCATATTAATTTAATCTACGGTTACTTTTTTTAATTAATTATAAAATGACAAAAAAAGACATTTTTTTTTATAAATTCTGAGATCTTTATTATTTTTTTTAAATAAAAAAAAACAACCGCGATTTTTTTTTTAATGAAAAAATATTAATTGGTAATATGGTTTATTTTTTTTAAACATATTGACATAATTCTTTTTTTTATTACTTAAATCTGAGGCAAATGGCACAAAAAAAGGTTGGCAAAATATATCCCTTTTTATTAATAATATCATTAATCTGACTTAGATTTTTTTATATTTTAATTAATCATTTTAATTATTAATTAATAAAAACGACTCCTACCAGCAGATTCGCCACAAAAGAAAACACGCTTTTTTATTTTTTTTTATTAAAAAAAATATTTTTTTAAAATAAAATTTTTCATTTAATTTTTTTTATTTTTATATATAATAGTTTTTTAGAGATTTAATTTCACGAAACAATATTAATTATTAATATTTTTGGAAATATAGTTATAATAGGCGCGGAGGATTTAAAAAGCTAATAGGAGTATAGAAAAATATATCACTGTTGTTTATTTTTTTTTCTAACCAAACCACAATTTGTTTAAAAAATGGCGAATATGGTTTTTCTCTTAAAACGTTTTTGTTAATTAAAAATATACATTATTTTTCTTTTAAAACCAAAAACTAATAACTATGAGACAGACCCAACGTGGGTTACCAAAGAGATTTAAATAATTTCGAGAGAGGGGGGATGGTTACCACGTGCTTCAGTTTCACCGGTATGTCACGTGACTCCAATTATTAAGACCAACGAATTCCCGATTTAGGTTTGAAACAATTTTAAAATTAATAGTAATTCCAATAGTATTTAATAAATCTCTCAGAATTCATTCAAACCTACTTAATAATAATAATTGTTTTTTTGGTTAAAAGCGTACAAGTTTAGGCTTTAGGAAAAAGGGATGGGGGGGATAAAAAGTTGGCTTTTTATGTTTAGGTTTTTTTAAACATTTATCTACTACACTTTATTTACAACCGGGATTAGAATTTTTTTTAACAGCTAAAACACTTTGTTTTTGTTTACTCTACGTTACTTCTTTTAACTAATATAATAATAATAATATAGATTGTCTTTTAAACAAATCCTTAAAACCTTTTTTATCATGGGTACAATACGACCAGCGTTTGACCCTTGGAAAATTAACATAATTAAAAATATAATTAATTACACTTTCACTAATTTTCTCTCTTTCTCTCTCTCTCTCTCTCTCGGATCGTCTTTATCCACGGATATATTTAAAACTTTTTTTTCCCTTTCAATCTTTCTTCTTTACTTCAAAACTTTTTCTTGATATATAATCGAAAATATTTAATATGTTTTTTTAATATATATGATTCTTCTAATTAGATGTAAAAAATACCAATTGAGCTTTATTTTTTATATTATATAATATACTTTTTTTCTTCTCGATATTAATTTTTTTTAACTATGGCAAAATTTTAATTATTTATTTTTAATTATTTATCTATTCTCTTGATTGGAATCTAGAGCTACTTCGGAATGAGGGGGTTTGTTTGTTTGTTTTTTGGGAAATTGAAATTATTTCTTTTTTTTCTAAATTCTCAAATTCTTTCGGAACATCCTCATTTTACTTTAAAATTCTCTCACCTAAAAATAATTATTTATGGCTAGAAAAATAGATCCGAAGCGCTATTCTTTTTTACTTTATCGGTTAATTTGTTTTGTTTTTTATATAATCGTAAGATTTAAAACCCGTAAATAACAATACGCTCTTTTTTTACTTTCATCTCTTTAAAATATCTTCCTTTTGTTTTGTCACATCCGGGGGGAGAGGGGGGTTGGTTTTCTTAGTTAAGACGAGGGTTTAGCCCCACTCCATCCTTTTGATAAGTTTTCTTAACGCCTCTTTTTATAGTTAGTTTTTTATCAATTGATAATCCATCGATTTTATCAGTTTGTTTTACGAAGAGTATCGAAGGAATTGTAGGATCAATTTGACACCGAGTTTGAAAAGGAGTTTATATTTTTACATGGGTAGGGCGACACTGGCTCCTCCCGCGGTGGGAGGTGGTGGTGGAGGAGGGTGATGATGATGGTGATGGTGAGAGTGATGAGAGTGATGCGCACCACCGCCGCTACCCCTGACTGCTTCCTTCTTCATCTTCTGTTTGGTGTGCACTTTGGCGTGTCGCTTTTTCTCGTCACTACGCGCGAATTTGCGACCGCACAAGTCGCACGAAAAGGGTTTTTCGCCGGTATGCGTCCTTATGTGGGTGGTCAGGTGGTCGGAGCGCGAGAAGGATCGCATACAAATGCGGCATTGAAAAGGTTTTTGTCCCGTGTGGATGCGTATGTGCCTGGTTAGTTCGTCGCTTCGCGAAAAGCGTCGGTCGCAACCCTCGATTGGGCAAGCGTAAGGTCGCTCGTGGACGGGCGTCTTGCTAGGTCTGTTGGGGTACTTTCGCGGTTTCACGGGTACCAGTTTCAAAGGAACGGGGCTGTTCTGATAGGCTTGACTGAGAATCTCGTGTCCCTTACTCGTGGCCTGATTGTATTCGGCCAAAGAAGCGGTCGGTTCCGTCGAACCGCTACCCGTTCTCTCCGGAGCCGAGCCCGAAGATAACTCTTCGACGTGAGCCGTATGACTGGCCACTTGCTGCGACATTGACATGGAAGATTGCGAGTGGAGAGGTGAAGGGACGCAAGGCGACATGCCCATGAAAGCCCCGCCGTCGCCCATCCCCGACGAGGAAGGTTCTTGCTTGGTCATGGTCACGACTCCCGTCATGGAAGGCGAAGAGGGTCCGGCACCCAGCTGAACGGCACCGAACGCGCCACCGTAGTCCAATCCGCCGATGGAAGTGGCGGTAGTCCATTGATAGGGCTTGGGGATGCCGGAAGAACCCGAACTTCTTCCGTACAGAGCCGCCGAGAGATCATCTTGAAGACCAGAGGAAACCAAAGAATCGGGAAGAATTTGGATACTGGGAGCGCTGACGCTCGCGCAGCTGCTATAGACCGGGGGTTGCTTGAGCGGATAATTTGTCAGTTCGAAAGGGGCTGACGTAAACTGGGAAATATCTTGCTGCAACTGAAGCTGTTGTTGATGGTGAATTTGTTGTTGTTGCTGCTGCTGCTGCTGGTGCTGTTGTTGCATTTGTTGAGGGCTGCCCAGAGTTACGAAGGTCTGTCCAGATGATTCTTGCTGCAAGTGTTGACCATGCCCCGAAGAGGCGGAACTCCTGGAAGAAACCCCTTGTACGGGGTCGAACGACTGTTGAGTCACGGGACTAGGGGAGGAAAAATGTTGAGCCGCCGCCGCGGCCAAGGTCGTGACTGTCGCCGTTCCGAAGATGTTGATGAGCGGAGTCAGAACGGGATTTTTATCCTGATTATGGTGATGGCAAAACCAGGAACTTGGCGAGGAAGCTCCCGAAACTGAACCACCACCTTGCGTTCCCCCGCCTCCCATGGCGCTGGCTCCAGGTCCCATGGAAACTGGAGATCCGGAAGTAACTGGAGTAGCGGAAGTGGTGAATGTTCCTCGGTAACTGATTCGATGGTGGTCCAAGGGGGACGGTGAGGACGACTCTCCGCCATGTTGGTGTTGTTGATCGGACGTCGGGGCGTTGGGGGTTGACGAAGGCGACGGGAACATAGTGGCTGTCTTGTCGTCTTCTTCAACCCCGGTCTGGGTTCCCGCTTGCTGTTGTTGCTGTTGTAGGTGAACCGGTAACGAAGCCTCGGCTAAAATGAAAGAGAGAAAAAAGCTAAACGTTAGTAAAAACAATTGAATAATAATAATAATCAAGAGCCACACTCCGTTATAAATTATGTAATGGAAAGTTGTAAAATCTAAAGGGGAATCAAGTAGGAGTGGTGTCATAAACTGGGGGTTCAAGGGCGTCGAGGGTGTAGGTAGTCGAGACCAGCAAGGCCGTTCCCTCCTCCTATGACTCGAAAAGAGGGAACAATCAGATATCGCCCCATCGCGACCCACTACTCCCGTCCTTTATTAGTATCACGTGGGTGTCACCCTTTCATTTCGTCCTCTTAAAACGGGGGGACTTCCGTATTTTGTGGCCCGTTTCCACTTGTAGTTCATCCGGATCGTCTTCGCCGATTAACTTAAAATTTACCCGTGGGCGAATGAATCGTGCGCGTTATGACGCGTGTTGTACGAGCGAGCGTCACTCATTTTTCTTCAACATGTCACGTTGATCGTTTTGTTTGGTTCGCTTCACCCACGTAGGAACATTATACCGTTAACAAAGCCTCGTACGAGTAGAAACGTTCCAGGCAAATTATGATATACCTACTTTACCTTGCGCAAGGTAGATTGAATAACGTTATATCACCCTTAAAAGGCTTAGACTTTTCTTAAGAATTCTCGGACTTATCCGGAGTATATTTTCATCATTTCAATCTCACCGTTGGAATTTGACCAGATGAAGGCCGGAGCCACCGGCGAAGCGACGAGAGAATGTCCGGAATGACTTCCCCACAAAGGAGCCATGGGTATGAAAGGAGGTGAAACTACCGAGTTTTGATGATGGTAATGATGATGGTGCGAAGAACCATGGTGATAATATTGCGGACGAACTCTGTGTGGTTCAACGTATCTCGGACCGACCATGAGAGGACCCGGTGAAGGCGTAGGAGGCCACCAATGACGATTACTCGATCCGTGGTTGCCGAGAGTGGACTCTCTCATATTTTCCGGAAATCGAAACTATTCTCGAAGCTTAGATTTCGCGATGGTGGAAGCCCGGAATTGCTCGCGGGCGTCAAAGTCGACGACGTTCGTCTCATTTGCGAGGACTACGCGGCGTATTCTTTTCGGTACGCGACGGCGTTGCAAACTAAAGGGTTTTACGTTTCAAACGTTCGACCCACGCAATTTACAAACTATTACGTTCGCCGCTACTCGGTTCGCTTATGTTAGTTGATAAAAAAGGCGCGACAACAAACCGCGCTACGATGCTTGTTGAAGAAAGTAAACGTGTATTAAGGCCTCGTCGCGGTAATGGTAATTTCAGGAGGAATAAGGCAGTATTGGTGTTTTTTCGGATCCATTTGTCCATCAGAGACCCTAAGGCGGCATCGGTATCTCTCCTTCTTTCGACGAGGATGAGTCCGCGGTAATTTCTATAGGTTGACGCTTGGCGTAGGCCATGGATGGATGGACGGAGTGGTAAACGGTGGAAGACGGAGACGCACCACGAAGAGTCCGGACGTCGCCGGGTCTGCGAGAATCTCTCGGGAGTTACGAGAGAAACCTTGATGGTTGGATGGAAGGCCAGTGGCCCGCCGCCCCCTCTCGTCTTACGCCTCGGCGAAAAGAGGTATTTGAAGGCTCCCTTCGCTCTTTTCGAGCGAGAAAGGGGTCTAAGACACGCGGGTCGCGGAAAAAAAACTAAACGGGGTTTCGCCCTCTCTCTTTGAGATCGTTCTCGGTTATCACCGTCGATTCGCGCTCGAGGGGGACTAAGTGGCGTGGGAAGACGGTGACGACATCGGGTACCACCGAGCTACGGTTCTCCTCCTACCGACGGCTCCGTCACGAAGCCGGTCCGCCAATGGAGAAGCCCTATTTCCGAGCGCCAATACTCTCAGCCCTATCCTCCTACGCGCCACTTTAACCCCTCCAGGTATACCCAGCCACCGCCGCGTTAATCGAGCAAACTTCGCTACCTACGCCATCGTTATTGCCGAACGACCCGCCGTGCTCGGAAGTTAAGAACCATCAGAAGAAATACGAAAGAAAGGGGGGATAGAAGCGCCACATCCATTCTATGAATCGAGCGTTGTCGGCGACCCCTTATTATCTCCTGTTTCCGAGGGAGGAGGCGTTAATCGCCCAAGACCAGTCCAAGCGCCACGCGATTTATTTTATACGCGCGGAAATTTAACGCCAATGACTTTGCGCTTGTTTACGCGTCAAATCAACGATTCAACGACGCACGCGCCCCTCCAAGAAATGATAGCGTCGTAAAACTCTTACTTTTCCATTCGAAGCGAATACATCTTGTTACGATTGCTCCCGAGTACTAGTTTAGTCTAGTCTAGTCTACTAAACTATAGGCTACCATTTCGAACCAACTAACCTTAACCCCACTCGCGGGTAAATTGAGTGTGTTTACCCCTTTTTTTCTAGTCTGGTCTCGACTCTCTCTAATAGAAGTTTCGCTAAAAGTGTGTTCAACTTTCATTAAAAACAATATTCCAGACACAAAAGATGTCTATAACAGGTATTCCCCAGAACGTATGTTATAGTTGGCTATAGAGTTTAGACGAATTTTCATTATCATAAGCCATTCAAATGACGGTATTTCCAAACACCTTTCCCTTATTCTCCTTTTTTTAATATTAAAAATGGTACTTTCATAGGTATATTTAAAATATTTTAATGTCTACGGCTGCAGCGAGTGACTGAGTATAGTCTAGTCTACCGTACGAAAAACGTTTGCATTTCCGTGTAAACATTTTTAACGCGAGACTCCAGACGCAACAAATATACTACGAAGGTTCGTTCGCTGTTAGGTCGTTTTACTTCATGTCTGTGATTGTGATAAATGCCCAAAATTATCGACTATCACGCTCGGTTTAACTTGAAAAATCTGATTTAGAGTATTTTAATGGGGGAAGGTTCGCCCACCTTATTTTGGTGCATTTATATAGTAGTGTATTCTTTTCTTAACGCGATACTTAATAAACTTTTGGTGCAGTAGATGTTTTCAAACTATGTAGGGTGTTTCTGATAAGCCTGGCATAAGATTAAGGGGAATGTTCTTTGGGAAATCGCTTTTGAATCGAAAATGTGATAACTTCTATCTCCATTTTGCCACAAGGAACACTGTTTTCGAGTTAAGATTGTAAAGAGTATTTTAAGGATGATCCCTTAAATTTAATTGGCAATCATTGTCTTTCAGTTTCTTAATGAACTTTAATTAAGGGGTTATCCGTAAAATACTCCAATCTTTACTTGAAAAAGTGACCCGGACTGCAAAATGTCATATATCAGGAGTTATATTTTCGACTCAAAATCGATTTCCCAAAGAACATCCCCCTTAATTTATGGTAGATTTATCAGAAACACCCTGTGTATTAGAAATGTACAGTGTTGAAAAGGAGTGTTATTGGGCACGATTTATAATGAAAACACTTGCAGTTCTCTTTCTATCAATTCCACAAAGCTCTATAATATATATTTTCATGTATATTCCCACATACATCACATGCTGGGCAAAATTGGAACAATTACATCTTATTGATCCCTCTTAAATTTTTATCTATATTTAAACTTAAACTTAATAATAAAAAGAAAGAAAAGGTTTTAGAGGCCAATTTAGGCGCGTGAAACCTCGTGCAAAATTAGTAAGTTCTAAGTGGTCTGAGAAAACAGAGTTCCCATAAGGAAAAAATCCGTTCGAATCAGTGCTCCTCGATTGTTACAATTTTTGATCGCACCATCAAGGAGGATAAAGAGAGAGCTGGAGAGTGAGGGAAGGAGGGGGAATTGGTGAGCCAGCCGTTCTATTAAGAGCTTCGGGGGTGAGTCAAGACTCAGGGCCACCGCCAAAAGTCAAAGTCTGCCAAAAACATTTTTGATGGCGAAACCATTTGTTGATGTTACAGTCAACGATATACTAGGCCTAGGTTTGGGAACCGAGAAAAAGTTTGGGGTTTTTCTTTTTTTTATACTTTTCAAAAGAGCGAGCATGTGTAGTGGTGGTGGTGATGATGCTCTTCTCTCTTTCGGGAAGATTTTTTTCTCTCTTTCGATACCCCTACTCTCCCACACTTTTGCTCTTGGATATGTTACGCAATTTCGCGCCTTTTTAGTTGGCTGTTCTGTTCCGACCCACGTGTTAAAGAGAGTCGTTGTACCGTGTAGTTTACCTTCGAGTTTTACGTTAGTATTACCGAGCGATCATGATAACTACAGACGTTAAGGAAACATTGTATTAAACGTTTTAATTTTAAGCGTAGGTTTCTCTATTTTTTTTTTTTTTTTTTTTTGTAAATTAAATTTCAAGCAAGATGAAATGACTCAGGATTGAGTATTCTATGGGTGGTTTAAAGGGTTGGTGGAACGCGATAAATGTTTACATTTTTTTTAGAGATGTTTCAAATTGAAATGGGTCATGTTTTGGTTTGCTTTTTGGTAAGACGTTGAATGTCCTATTCGGGTGTGATCTGGCTGGGTTCGTTCTTTTCTCATTTGTTAATCTAATGGCATGGTGTAATATTCAAGGTCGTAAAATAATACTTAATTATTGTTTTAAACATAATTTAATTGATATTATTGTTTATTTCACATTAATGACTTTCCAGGTCTAAACAATTGCTTTTATTGAGATTTTTAATTCCACAAAAAGGCCAATAATTTGCAGGAAAATACTTCGCAAAATAGTTTAAATCTTTCAGCCTTCAGTTTTGTTTATGTTTCAAAATTACTCTAGTTTTTTTACAGGGTTCGTACGGATCCTGGATAAGTCAGGGATTTAAAGTTTTATTCCTAAAAAGCTAGGGATAGGTCTGGGATTTCGTTTGGTATATCAAACCATGATTGCTTCGAGCAATGCTAAATATAGTCCATCAGGTGTAATTATGAAGTGGACTCTGGTTAACACCTTAAAATGGTCCCAGGGATATTGGCAAAATTTAGTCAGGGATAAGCTTTAAAAGCCAGGGATTTTTCAATATAAAAATTTCATCCGAACCCTGTTTTACAAAATTACAACTAAATACAACTGAATTGAATATTTCACCGTCCCTTTTAATATTAACTGAGAAGTATCTGCCGCTAAATGAATGTAAGGAGAGACATTTTCTAACGAGAACTAGCAAGACTTGTCTAAAAATTCTTTGAAAGGAACGTATAGAAAACAGATGTTGGGAATCCGCGCCATGCATTGCCGCCAGTGACCTCGGCGTTTCTGTTTTTGATATTTATTTCTTTTTCATTTCTCAATTGCTGTTTTCTTCTTCTTTCTTCTCCCCCCTCCCCTCCTCCTATTTTGCAAATACAGAAGTAGCAAAGGATGCCGGGTAAGGGTAATAAGAAATAATAATAATAAAAAAAACCTCTTTTATAAGAATTTATGAAATGGTGTAATTTATAATTTATTTCCACCGACTTTTCTCTTAACCGATCGAGTTTTCTTCGTCATTTTTCTTTCACCCAGATATTAAAACCGCCACCATAGATTTTAACTATAGACATAAGTTTATAAGATATGTTCCATAAGTTTGACACTACCTATATACTAATGCTAGATAGAGACTTACAGCTCGAGATAACTAGTTCGAGAACGACAAGCAAGAATTGCATGACTACACTCGGTGGTTAATTTTGCAGGACTTCCATCTAGGTCCTATTTAGTCTGCATTACTAAGCCTTTGACAGCGCCTCACCATGCGTCGCTTTACCTCGAATCTATGACCTACCTCATTCACTTTGTAGCGGACAGCTACATTTGGGCAACAACTTCATGACAAGCTCCAATTTGTAACCAGTGACAAACTTATGGAACATATCTTATGAACTTATGCTATAGGGTTACCGCGGGGCCAATTTTTAACATACGTAACTATAGTAGGCCTATACTTCTGAAAATAAGCAGTTCGTTTTGGCTATATACCTATATTTTTCAAAAACTGACAGACACCCCTCTGAGGGAGAAAAGAATATTACTTCGTTAAGTTTTATCACGTGACGTGGTATTTCTCGGATTAAATTTTACGATACTGAGGTCAAAGGTTAAGGGAGGCTTCTTATATAAGTTTTCACGATGGATTGGAATGGTGTAAAGTATATATATACAGATGGTTACAAAAATAAAGTATAGGTTTAAGAATTGATTTTCTTTTAAATTTTTTTACTCCTTAGTTTATTAGATTTATAATAATATTTTTTTATATCGTAAAAATATGGTTTTCCATTTCAACAATACTTTAATTTTTTAGGCTTAAAAAAAATTATATTTTTCTACCAAAAATCGATATTAATATTTGTCCCACTTTTTAATCGAATTTATTATTTTTCTTAAAAAAAACCCCCCCATTTATACCCAATAATTCAAAAATGCCTACAGAGAAGAAGAATTGGGGAATAATTTACATAAATTTAGAATTAGAATTAGAAAATTAGAATTAGAAAGAGATAAACCCGCATCATTCTTGTAAGACTTATATAGCCACGTTTTCTGACATTAGACAAGATAAATTATTGTCTAATTTTAGCACATGCTTCTATTATTCAGCATAACTCCTCCAAAAGACCATTAATTGGCTCTTTATAGTTACTTTTTGATACCCTCTTCGTCTAAAAAAACCAAAACAAAAGTGCAGAGATTTTTCATAATGTCTATGCTGTAAAATCCATCCTGGACTTAGTGGTTTCCATAGCAACCAAAATCCTCTTCCTCCTCCTCCTCTCTCTCTCTCTCTCTCTCTTCTCTCTCTCTCTCTCCTCCATTAGTCTAAAATTCTCTCTCTCTCACTCTCTTTTATACATAAAAGCTGAAAAGCTTCTCGTTAATATCGATCAAAAACTTGTATATTTAGAGTATAATGTCTATTACCCAATAAGGACCGTCTATTTTCGTGACGTAATTCATTGACGTAAGAAGGGAACCGTGTTACGTCACGCGGGCTTTAGTTAAGTGAAAAAGATAGATAAAAAAGAAAAGGGCTACCGAACGCGTGCTCCGTGTGTGTCCGAAACGTCTGTGAATTTAATTTGACATTCACTTGAATACTGAATTTAATTTGACATTCACTTGAATACTGAATTTAATTTGACATTCACTTGAATACTGAATTTAATTTGACATTCACTTGAATACTGAATTTAATTTGACATTCACTTGAATACTGAATTTAATTTGACATTCACTTGAATACTGAATTTAATTTGACATTCACTTGAATACTGAATTTAATTTGACATTCACTTGAATACTGAATTTAATTTGACATTCACTTGAATACTGAATTTAATTCCGATTCGTGAACAAAACGATTTAGGCCTATATTAGATATTATTATTAGACACTTTGTATTTGATAACACATTTTAATAGGGAGCTAACAGTTCTGACCCTGAAACGTCACACCCTTCTATCTCTTACTGGGGTTTCATCCCCCTAACGGTTGGAAACAGTATTCTACGCGCAAAAATGCCAACCAGAGAGGGGCTGCGTGACGTCAGACTATCTCTTCCCCTAGCCAGTTGTTAGCTCTCTATAGTGTTCGATACTCGGGTCAAAATTGAATTTATTCTCAAGCCTTCTCCGCAGGTTTATTTTTGGACATTAGGTCTTTTATTTGCTATTGGCCTTTTTTTTCGTAAACAGCCTAGGAATAGAACGAGTTCAGAGAATTTGTTTGTTCCGCGTGTTAAAAACGTTCGCGAAAGATGTCACGTGACACGTTTGGCCTTCTATTACGTCAAACGTGATGAATTTTTTTATATATAGAATCAATCAGTAGGAATTTAATAAAACCACCCTTCGAATATTTATTTTTTCTAGGTTAAAAATAGCTTCTTTTTCCCAATATCATATAACAGTAAATTGTTGTTACAATTCCTAACTCCTGGAATTTCGTAGTTATTTTAGGCCTATTTATTTTTCTTATTTTAATTTTTTTGGGATTTAATATTAAAACTCAATATCGTATTACTTAATTTTTACGGTTAAATTTAATGTTTTAATTTAATTTCAAATTTTACGACTAGTATTTTAACCGTCGAACATGGGTGATAGCGGGAAAGCCAACAAATAGGGGCACAATCTTTAAGGTTATCTCTATGAGCCCCTGTAGAACTGTTTCACCTGCCCAACATCTTTCTTAATAAATAATATACGAATTTATAAATCTAAACAAATTTAATAATAACCGTAATTAAATTGTAAATTACTATCAGAAGAGGTATATTACGTAAAAGCTCAAACATTCGTATTTTTATATGTATAACAAACATCTGTACACTGAATTAGAATTCGGGGAGATTGGTGTAATGGCATCTCTATAGTTTTGACTGTATTATAAAGGACGTATTAATAATATACGGTTGCCAGTTCTGTAGGTAAAATGTTTTTAACAGACTGAATCGTGACATAGTCAGGTTTTCGAGCCACCTGTCTGCATTTTTGCTCGAAAAACGCGATGGTGGTGGTGGTGGTTTTTCGCCGCTATTACTGGCTACAGATTGAGCCACCAGCGAACGCTATCGACCGCCAACCATTTTTAGCTCGATTTTCTACAGTGACGTCATCATTGAAAAAGAATATAAAAGATTTTTACCGCGAACTTCTAAAAAGAGAGTGAAAAATCTCCGAGAATTGAAAAAAAAAAAAATAAAGAATTTGAGTGCGGCTTCGAACGTATATAAGTACTTCGTATACAGCCAAACAAACTGTTAAGTGAAGGAAGGTCTTACGTCACGAAATTCCGGCGTGTATAGAAATGCCATTACATTTAGGTATAGCCAAGTATACTCTCTCTCTCTCTCTCGCTCGCTCGCTCGCTGGCTGCTTTTTCGCGCGCCCTCCAATGATTAATTGGCTAAGATAGGAAACTACGAACCCCGAGATAATCATCGACATTGCGCCCGATTACCCAATACTGGTTTTCCCCTTTCGTAGAGCCTCGCTACGAATATTATAATTTTGTATCATAGATTCAAATTCCGCCGCGTTCTATTGATATTTGTTTTGGGTGTTTATATATTTTGAAGTGTAGGGTTTCATAGACCAACTGTCATTTAAGTATAAGAGTTTTTTTGCCATTAATATATCTATTAATTAAATTCGATAACAAATTGACCGTCTGACGATGACGTGTATAGTTTTGTATTAGGCAAGTAATTGTTTGGCTTACCGGTAATGGGAACGGGTTCGACGCAAGGCATGGAAGCCTCCGTCCCGAAGAAGGAATTAACATCTCCACTGGTGGAGACTGGAGTATTTAAAGTGTCATCGCCGCCTTCTTCGCCGGAAGCGTTGTTTGCCGCGTTGGCTGCCGCGACCGCGGCCACAGCGGCGGCTAGACTAGGAGGACCGGAACTTCCGGCTTCACTGGGAACCCCGCTGGGGTTCCTGACGCGATCGCTGAGAGAACCGCGACTCAAGGAAGCTTCTTCGTGTTCTTCGGCTCCTCGGACGGAACCGTCCGGCGTCATCCGGTGATCGCCAATGTCTTCGACGTGGGCCCCGACCACCAAGGGCGGTTTGAAAGTGTCGAAGCTGATGCTGAACTGTTGGTCGTCGACGACTCCCCCGCCGGTCAGGGACGCCACCTGAGACAACGCGTCCAAGCCGTCCATAATCATTATGTCCGGTTTGTTGAGGTCGTCCGGCAGGAAAGGAGAACGTCGAAAGTCCGATATCTTGGCGAAGGAGAGCGCCAGAGACGTCGTCCAAGGAGAGGACTTGTCCAACGCTCGAATGGCGAACTCGCCCAGTTTGACTGTTGGTAAGGGATCCGTCCACTTAGGCCTAACGTACTGGCACTCGAGATTCCCTCCCGCTTCCAAGTCAACGCGGAATACGATTTCTTCAATTTTGTCAAATTGCCGCAACGTCCTCGGAGTTTCGCCACTTTTTTCTTAATTCTTTTCTTCGAGGATGAAAATATTCCAACAGCTGTTCATTTTCTGTCGCTGTTTATTTAAAACTTGATCCGAGTCCGAACGCTTACATTTCTTAAGTAATTGTCAACAAAGTTATCAAAGTTACGTTTAGACACGACGACGATAATAACATCACCGCGATGTAATGATAAGTTTTAGAGTTTAGTAAAGGAGCGTCGACTCTTTCGAGGCGATCAGCTGTTAGGCTGCTGTCTTCCGTCTATCTGATCCTACAACTACAACCTCTCGCCCGCCCGCTGCTGCCTACTCTCTTTAAATCCCAACGAGGGATGATGCTGTGGATGGATGCGGATAGAGAAAAGTCGCTTTCGCTCTTCGCGCCTAGCTCCACCAAGGAGAAACTGATTTTTCTAGAGCAAGGTTGGCTCCAATGTCTATATGCCGCGAAGTCCCGACCGAGTGTCGGATAGGGGCGTGTATTTTAATTTTTCGGGGTTACGTTATTAAGTAGGCGAAGTCAAAACACCGAGGAGGGGGGTTGGTTTGTTTGTTTGTTTGAGAAGAGAAAAAAAGGTTTTTCTTTCGTCAAAAGGCCGAGCTAAAAAAGCCACGAAAATTCCGCGCGCGGAAAAAGGAGTATAGCGCGCGCGAGAAAATACCCGTTTTCACTCTCGCCCTTACGATCTTCGAAAGAATTCCCGCGTTAGACTAACCTCCCTTTATAAGCGCGGTTTGTAAAAGACGAAGGGGACGCAGCGGTTGTACGGGGAGGGAGGCGCTACCGAGGCATGAATGAAGTAGAGAAGGACAGCGCCTCTTTCCATATATGGAGAACCGGAACAAGGAATCGACCAATCCGAGAACGATCCGAGACGCGAGTAAACCTTGACGTCAACGTGACGTACGCGAAATCGTCGACGAAGGGATGAGAGGAGAGAGAGAGGAGAGTAGAGTAGAGAAACGAGAAAAGAAGGGAAAAAAAATACAAGATAAGGGAATGCTGTTATATCTTGTATGATTACGCGACTTTTCTTCGTAATAACTCTAATAATAATAACACTCCGCCGCCGTGTTTTTATTCCTATACTATAACTGTAACATTACTGCCGGTTATACTTTTTTCTCGTGTCCCAGTCTCTGTCAGTCCTCCCAGTTCACTCTTATCCATAGTCAGTGTTATTATACTACCCGGATGGTGGCCCCGAAAAAATTGTTTTGAAGTGTCAGAAGAAAAGGGAGGGGTTTATTTTTATTTTGGGGGTGGAATCTAACTTCTGTGAGAATGTAGTGTGTTTTTTCTTCAAGTATAGCTTTTAGACTGAGAAAAGTGTATCATAGACAACTTTCGCTTGTATATATCTTTTTAAAACCCCTCAAGACACCACCTTCGAATTTCAAAACGTCTGAGTGGTTGGTTACTTTGCCAAGAAAAAGGGTTGAATACTGTTAGGAACTCCGCCCCATCACCGCCATTGTGGGGGTAATATTTTTTTTTCAAGGGTGACGTAACAGAGAGAGATATTTTTGATATCAGAGAGAGGGGAGATATGTATGACGGGTTGATAAAAATAGATTAAATATATATATATATATAAAGCCACTCCTCCGATGTGTGATTTTTTGAGGCTTCCGCCAGAAGTTGTTTAATCCCCACCTTGTTATCCTAGAGATTACGTATTTGAAACGTTACTCTTTTGATGGAAGCCGAGCTAGAGCGTTTTGTTATACAATTATAACCTTGTTTTTTTTATCAGTTTCGTAATATAACTTTGGTATTTTGTTTTGGGTTTAAAATTATGCCGGTACATGACTAGACTCCATCGACGTAATAAGCGAGGCAATGAAATGTTTCCGTTTTTTATTTTTTTTATTGTTTTTTCAAACATGTGTAATCTCCTATTACGATATATGGTTATTGTTTTGTCTACTTTAAAACAGACTCGAAAAGAATTAATAATAATTGTTATAATTTTTAATGGAAATAATACCGAAGGTTAATTAAGTAATTAACAGAATTAATTTTAGTTATTTTTTATGTTAGGTTTCAGTAGTTTTTTAAAAATATAATTTTAGTTATTTTTTTATATTTTGTTTCAGGTGTTTTTCAAATACATAATTTTACTTATTTTTTATGTTAAATTTCAGGTGTTTTTTTTTAAATATATAAACACTAAATTTCACCGTCTAGAATAGGCCAAAATATTATTTATTTAAAATATATTTATTTATTAAATATTAATAATAATATTAAATTTCTTTTGTTCTTCTGTAAAACGGTTTGTTCTAAAATTATGTCAAATTTAATAATTTATAATACTTCTTCAAAGTATATGCCTACAATCCAGTCCAATTCGGTATACTAGACGAGCGCAAAGACGTTCTTTGTAGTATTATTATGGATTTTTGGGGAAAAATCCTTTTTCTTGAACGAAACATGCGCGTTTCGATCCTAGCGTAACGCAAGGTGAGCGTAACGGAGAATGCCTGAGAATCTTTCCTATACTCTCCTTATACCACCCATCCTCATTCTCTTCCCCATCATAATCTCGCGCCATTTATCCCCCCCCTTCTCTCCTCTCCCTATCTCCCTATAGCGTCTCCATCCGCCCACACGTTTTCTTAGTTTCACTCTACGAACTTGGGCATAGAGAGACTGTGAGAAACAGAAAGAGAGAGAGAAATCTGCCATATAAGGGGCAGAAGGAGGTGAGAGAATTTTCGACGTCACACAAAACGAGTTCGTGACGTAGTAAACGCGAAGGCGTTTAAAGGAGAAGAGAACCTTCTGGAGAGAAAGAGAGATAGAGATACGATTCTCGGGATCATTTTCTCTCTACTTGTTCTTTAAGCCTTGGCCGCGTAGTTTCAACTATTCTCTTGTTGCTATGGAGATGAGAGAATGATGAATTATACTACATTCGCGCGTGCGCTCGTGATTTTTTTATTTATTTATTTCTTATTTCTAATTCCCGCCTGACTTTATAATACAAATATGAATGTGTAATTTCATTCCTCTCGTGGATTTATGTAAAGGTATAATTTAATTTCGCGCCTTTCTCCAGATTTCATCGTATACAGTATACTTTGCGACGTCCCGTTGTCATGGTAACGTCTGCTTTTATCCATCCCAAAACGCGCGCGTATTGGATTCAAAAGTCACGTGTTGTATTTCCCCCGAGGAGTTAAATTTATCACGAGGACATAAAACCACGTTTTCAATTAAATTATTGATTGATCTCTGTGGTGGTGATGAAGTGAATAGATTCTAATTCATTCCCCCTCCACTCTTTCCTAAAACTTGCCTGATGTTTACCTTACTTTTTCACCTATTTTTTCCCCTACCTAAACAATTTTAAAGACTTCTTTTTTTAGATATGGGTTATATTCTTAGAAGCTTTTGACATATTTATCTTAAAATTAGATACAAGTATTGAGTATTAATCGGTATTAATTAATTAATTTATAATGGCAAAGGTCAATTTTTACTTTAATTACTCCGTCCAGGAGGTGCTACGATAACACAGATCGTAATCTGATGACCTTTTAGGCCTAGATATTGAATTTCAAAATTTACTCTTTCTTATATTTATTTTAAATTGAGTAGAAATTTAATCAAATATGTTAACCTCCTTCACTTATTGACCTTTACATTTGGGGATTTGATATCTTGATGATTTCATCTCACGCTGGGATGGAGAGATTCGGTAAACAAAAGGTGCGCGTTAACCTTCACCTCGATAAGGTTAAAGGTCAATCTTACCGAACCAAAAATAACGGGAACTGGGAAAGGAGCTGCAAGGTGTATAGACGACCTTTCGCGTATAAGATTCATCTAATCTCTCTTCTTGGATCGACTCGGTAATATGTTTCTATTCTTGGAAAATTTGTATCAGGGCAAGAAGCGATATCTAATTTACTAGGGCGAAGGTATAAGATGCCTAAGTACTCGCGCGCCATAGTCCCAGTCCCCCTTTCAAAATACAAGGGGGGGGGGCGTAAAAGGAGGCCGGGCTATTTCGCCTCTCCTCAGTCGGAGAATACGGAATTTTCGTCATTCGCGTCGCGCTGACGCGAGTTTTCAAGAACCAATGAGATTCTGCTGGTTGTAATTTAGAGGCGAGGATTAACTCCGAACCTACGTTTGGACTGGAGATAAAGCTGGAAATGTGGCGAATTAACACCTTCTCCCTAGTAAACTAGATATCGCTTCTTGATCAGGGTCAGGAAAAGAAACCCGGAATAGTTACTTGCTTATAAGAGCGGATGGAAAGAAAACCGATTTAAATGTTTATAGGTCAAATAATTAAAATCAAAGTTAAATTACAAGGGGGATTTTAATTTAATTTAAAGGTGCTATCAACATAACATTATACGGGAAAATATTAAAAAATAAATTATCTCTAATTTAAAAGTAATTTCGATTTAATTGGTTTTAAAAATGCGTTCTACTGCCTTGCCATGTGTAGAGGCGTCTGCTAGCCAGAACCCATACGGAATTGGTAAATTTAACTGTAATTCACGTGTTTTATCGGCGTATACTTTTTGGGACTGGCTTTATGTTATCATGAGGGAGAAAAACAAAGAGAATTAAGATGGGATTATAATCATAGAATATTATTAAGAAAGAAAATGATCGCCCTCTCTTTAATGGATCGATGGTCGATGGATGGAGAGGAGATGGAGAAGGGGGGAGAAATGTACACCCACGTGTGTACCTGCATGGTATACTTCGGAAAAAGGCGCTACATTCATTGTCAACAGGTGTTTCCATACCGACGTATCAAAAATAGCTCCTTGGATTTACCCAATAAAAATATAAATAAATAAATAAGGCTCTGCAATATATTGATTGAATCACGGATGAATTGAGTATGAATGGTTGAAATACACGTTGTTTAACAGATGTCAAGATTTTAATCGGATATTTACGTTCTTCTTGATTAATTTAATTGATTTCAATCGGACATTTGCATTCATCTTCATTAATTTAATTGATTTTAATCAGATATTTGCATTTATCTTGATTAATTTCATTGATTTTAATCAGATATTTGCGATTTTCTTCATTAATTTAATTGATTTTAATCGGATATTTGCATTTTTCTTGATTAATTTAATTGATTTTAATCAGATATATGCGTTTTTCTCGATTAATTTAATTGATTTTAATCGGATATTTTGCGATTTTCATGAATAATTTAATCTTATACCGAATATAACGCGCTCGAAAACTTCTATCGTTGAAAACATATGATCCTACAATTTTGGCGCCAAAAGAATTACCACCACGTGCTTTTCAATTTTAATTCTTTTTTTTTTTTCAAATTAGGCTTAGTTCAAGAAATTGCTCATTTGTTTATACAAGTTTCCCAACTATCTAATAGAAAAATAAAATTAAAAGTCAATAAATGAGCGTCATTTCGAAATATAGTTCCAATTTTTAGAGAGCGAAAGAGAGAGAAATGGGGTTCTGTTAAAGAGAGACTGAGAGAGAGAGGAATAAAACGTAAATAAGCGTGGAATGTTTGAGATGGGCGTTTTAATAAAAAGATTTTAAAGGAGAAGAAGGCAAGGTTTTGCGGGTTTGTTGGAGGCCATTCTTTTTTTTTCTTTCTGTTTACCAGATCCGTGGCGTCGCCGAATCCGTCCTAGAACTACGAAGCTATAGGGATGGGGTGCACCATGCATTGCTATGTGCTATACTTAATAATAATCCTCACCAAGTACCGACCGAGTAAAGTCTAGCTTCCTGCTGGACCTTCGTTTTTCTCCTTCCCCTAACTTCCCTTTATTGCTTCTAATTACTTAAACGCTATGTGTGTGTAAGTACAACCAGCTCGGACTATTGGACTGTACTGTTAAGTCAATCGTTCTGTAATAGTCCAAATTTGGGGAACAAATCGCTTTTAGACAATTTATAGGTAAAATAGGGATAGCTCGGTTACAGGTACGTAACGAAGTTCTCAATAGGACCACGTCAAATGAAGTGCACTTGGCCCAATATTTAAATAAATATACAGCGTGTTACAAATAAAGGTGGTATGGGACCGTGAATACAGTGGGATGGTTCTAGGAAATAATTTTGGAGTCGAAATTGTAACTTCTATGACGATTTTGCCCTATAAGTGACACCGTTTACAAGTTATTATTGGAGTGTTTTAGGGATGACCCCTTTATTAAATTAGCAATAATTGCCTGTTCAGTTTCTTACTTATTAAATTTAAGGGGTAATCCGTAAAATACTCCATCCAATCTTAACTTGAAAACAGCGTCCCTCAGGGCAAACAAAATGGAGATAGAAGTTACATTTTCGACTCAAAATTGATTTCCCCAGAACCATCACGCTGTACTTAAATCCTACCACCCTTTTGGGCGACCCTATGGGTGTCACTATCTTTGTGGTGCCACTGGGCAAGTGGTCAATTGTCCCAATGGTTGAGACGGCACCCGTCACTGCTTTTAAGGCGTTTGTAACTTTCTAGTTTTATTATATAAGTGGCTTCACATACAACAATTTCTTGGCGGTTGTTAAAAGTCCTTAAGAAAATCTTATTTGTCTAAGTTATAGTTTAGCATTTAAAAAGAAGGAAAAAAAAAACCATCATGCAAGCAGCGCGCGTGTAAAATGATGGCTCCGAACGTATTAAAAAAGAAAAAATGTTATTTCCCTCTTGAATTCGCTTCAATACCGTTCGTTTCAAATGCGAATTTGTACCAGAGACCTTCCCTCCATTAATAGGGTCACGACAGTGTTTATTAATTTTGCATAACATTCCGTACTAAGAAATAAGTTGACTGCCGTTTCTATATTCTTTCCGCGCCTTTGGTTTCGATAGATTTTCATCTTGGAATCCCCATCCATGTCTGGCAACCTCCCTCTTAGGCTTCTCTCCTTTATCTTACTTTTTTTTTGAAGGGGCCTCGTTTGACCTTTGAACTCACTATTCTATAGGCTTTACCCCGCTGACGTTTTAACTACTTTTTCTACAGCGAGCGGCAGCCTATATGGTCGCCGCTGCTAACAACAAACACAACCCTAGGGGAATCGAATTAAAAGTAAAAAAAAAAAGAAAGAAAAAATTCGGTGCCATACTGGTTGCGATTTTGTATATTCGACGATGTATGTTACAAGTTGCGATATTTAATTGAAGAGATGGTATCGTTTAGTTTATATCTACTGGCGTGAAGGTTTTGATTGTCTTAAGTACTTAATTGGGAATGTGAAAATTAAGGATTTAATTTGTTGTAGTTGTTTGAAAATTTGAAAATATTTCGAAAACCGAAAATGAATAAATATAAGTCCCAGACATGTCGCCATTTGGGGTGTTGATGAGGTCATTACCTAACTCATTCACCCCTTTTGTTAGCTTGTCACTATAGCTTTGCCTCTATAGTGACGTCATCACGTTTTCTTTAAAATTAATGTCCTCTTAAGATTTTTAAACCACAAATATTAGAAATTTTATTTATATTCTGTTTGAAAACAAATGTTTTAAACCAAAAATTATATTTAATTTTACCGTAAATGGGTGGTGTATTAGGTTTTAATTTAGTTTAATAAGAATTAATCCTTTAATACATAGTTTCCAGACTAGGAGTATTGATACTATTTACATTATATGAGTTGAGGCTACGTGGTACTGCACTTTGTACGCCGAGTAAATTTGTGCTCCTGTTGTAAAAGGCATCAATCCTCCTAGTTCTGAAAACTATGTATGTATATAATCTGGGATTATCTTTTATTTGTTAGAGGGGGGTGGCATCTTTAAATAATGATTTAAGTACCAATTAAATTAAGGAGTAAACCCCAAAAGAATAGGAATTATTTGGTAAAAGCTAATGGAGAAATATTGGGATTACAACAACTAAGTCGAATTACTTTTCAGATTATACATTCTCTAATTCCTTTTTTTTTTAGTTATAATTTAATAATGATGTATTTAAATCCGTAGGGTTTAATTTGTAACGCAACTCGCTTAACGAGAATTTTGGAAAAGATAAGTAGACATTTATTAGGATTAGAATATAATGATTCAAAGAATTGGCCCGCACAATTGTTTTGGGGGAAATTTCGCAATTATATCTCTACGGGACAATAGAGTAGTGGCACTCCATGTTAACTGCCCATAGAGCTTAATACAATCAAAGGCAATTAGGTGCCATTACTCTATTATGTCAATATTTCACGCAATTCCATGCAACCAAAAGTATACTTAAAAACAATGTTTTTACTTACTCTGTGGTTTGTCAGAGGCCTGTTGTTTATTTCCCTTACGTTCCACAATGATTTCGGCACCAAGTACTTGTCCTTACTGTTAAATTTTGTCGTAGTCTTTGGCAAGTACTTATTGAGGAATGTCCTTTTAATATTCGACGATGGTCCGATGAATTTTTTCTCTTAGCCCTCCTTCTTCTCCCGTCGGGTTCCTTGTTGACCCCGGGACTACCGGCCCGCCGGGTCTTTCGACAAGTATTTGAACCCGAAACCGCGACTAAAAGTACCACCACCCGTTGTCCAATCGCTTGGTGGGAAGAATTCTTCGAGAAGGTATATCTGAATAGCATAGTTTCCTCTTTAAAACGTTGTCGCGAGACGGTCTGACGTTGACCCTCCGCTCCAATAGCCGGTGTCCGGCAAGATGCTGATCCTAGCTGTCTTATCCGGCGTATATACGGTCTACCAACGCGCAATTTTTAAACGTTTCGCAATATCCTTTGTCGTATCAAAGTCTCCATTATATTATATATACCCGATCCCGAAATTATATAGTTTTGATTGGGGTTTTTTTTAAATATAAGACACAAATTTGAGCTTTAATATTTGTAGTATAATGTTTTACTGGCGTTTAAGGACCTCCGTAGTTTCTCGTTAAGAATTAAGCGAGTAACTGCATGCCGCTTTCGCGAGAAAGATTCGAGAAAACTCTTGAAAAATTTTCTTAAAGAAAAAACGTCCGCGTTCTGCTGCTGCTGCTATGAATTTTTCTTATCTTTTTTTCTCTCATACTCCTTTGGAGCACGCTCAGTTTCCAAAAATAAAGAATGACGTTTCACAGTCACTGATCGGGGATTGAAATAACGGCCGATGACTATACTCCCGGCTTTAAGGTTTTTTCTTCCTCTTCATTTATAAAACGGCGCCGATTTTTGGTTTCTGCCAAGAAAAGAAGAAAAAATCAGTCATTATAGTTTATGTTTGAAGTTTCCAACTCTCATGATCTCGTAATAATTTGACAATCTATTACATTCACGATGCAGTTAACTCCTTCAAGGTTTTAAAACGATGGTGGCCAAGTTTGGGGGGTCCTATAGGTAAATTCGTAATTTACCTTCATTTTTGGTGGTTAATTAGAAGAAATATTAATAAATTTTCTATATATTTGTTTTTAAAATCAGTTAATTTCAAGTGATTCCACTTTTTTTTTTTTTTGTAATTAGTAATTGCGAATCTCACCTTGGCTACGTTGAAGGATTTACTCTTTTTATTTAGGTTTAGAACTGTAGTCTCCAAATTAGGGTCCTTCATGAATTCGTAATTTGCTTGGTTAATTTTAATAAATATTAAGCAAGTTTCTATAAATTTTTGTTTTTAAAATCAAGCATTTGAAGCGATTTCACCTGATTTTTTTTAGTAATTAGTATAGATGGGCCGATACCAGTTTAAACCGATACCAATATATCGGTTTAGCCAAATATCGGTACTGATACCGATATGGCATTGTATCCGCCCATCTCCAACGATTAGTATCACCGACCCAAAATCAATTTAAATTATTACTCGTGGACCTCACCTTGGCTACGTTGAAGGATTTACTCTTTTTTCTCTTTAAGCGCGGAAGAAAATATTAATAGCGTATTAATAGTCAAAATAAATTAACTTGTGGGGGGGTGGAAGGGGGAGATTATTTCGTTGACGCTGGGGGATATTGTAATTAATTCCGGAACATCGGATAATTCAAGACTAAGCTTGTAAAAACATACGTAATTAAGTATTTCTCCCATATAGAGGGGAATCTAAATGATGATGTCATCGTGATAGTAGGGGGGACGAGGTAGGGGGAGGAGAGGAAGATTCGCTACGGGAAAATATTCAACTCAAACAGTTCTTCACTTCAAAACCGGTTAAATTGATTAAAATTAAAATCTCGGTATCATCTTGAGAATTGGAATAAATTAAAAAATCGCCGTTAATTCCGTTATAAGATATATTATTTTTAAATTACAATTTATTAATTAAATATTAAGGGAGTTGATTCTATAAAATCCGAGTAAATATAACGCGGCCTTGAACTTTGACCTTTTACACCGGTTTACGTATAAATTAATACGTAAATAATTTAAATTAGCGTTAGATTTTAAATATAATGAATGGATGGAGGAAATAAATTAATTTAATTTAATTAAGATTGCTTTTAATTTTAATTTATCGACGAAAAATAGTTATTGATTATTTTAATTTAAAATATTTTTATCTAAGACTCGAAAGGATATATCTATCTATACTATCTCCGGTAGATATTGTACGTCTTTTTAAAAAAAATAATATTAGATACTTGTTTGGGAGGAGATTTGGGGGGATGTTATCGTTTAAAGGACAGACTGACTGACTTAGTTTGGACGGAAAAGGAGGGATATAACACCGTTTCTCTTCTCTGGTAAAGGAGGCCCCGCTAGCATTTTAAGATTACGCGTCGTCTTTTCGTTTTCTCTGGGATGAAGGATCAGAAAGGTTATTTTTTTCTCATCTTAGGGGCATAGAGAGGACTTTTTCGGACCCTGATACGTTCGCTTCTCTAACGTAACTATGATCTGGACACTCCAACAAATGCGCGGAGGGAAAAAGGGCGCGCGAGGGACACTCTATCGTTCTCTCTCCTCTCTCTGTTGTAATGCTCTTTCCGACGTTCTCAACTCAATCTCTGGAAAGCAGCAGCGGCTGGCTAACCTTCCTTTTGCAAAGGTTTCTAACATCGGCGCGCGCCACCAAATCGGCCCGCGCGCGCCTTTTCTCCCATGAGAAGCGTGGGTGCAGTTCCAGGTCGAGCTCGGATCTTTTCCCGCGCTCTTTTTAGTGAAAATACTAAAGAATATGATAAATATCGTGGAATACCCCTTTTTTTTCTTCCAAAATGGGCTCCATTTACTTACACGTTCATGTAGCGCAGTGCTCAGGAAATTTGTTGACCACGAACTCTGACTGTTGTCCGTCTTAGCTTTTGTAATGCAATTTAATGTGATTTTACTTGAAAACTTAAATATTACATTGTATACATTGTTTACAGGCATTAACACAAGGAGACCAGGCGACTTAGAGCGTAAAATCGTCTGCTATTTTACGCTCTAAGTCACCTTCTCTCCTTGTGTTGATTGGTAGGAAAGCCTGTAAACTATGTATTTACTTAATTTATCTTTAACAAATGAACTCCAATTAAAATGGAGACAGGTTAAAGGTCAAGGGAAATATATATTGAACTGCGAGTTAATATTATAAATATTATAAATCTTTCTGAAATTTGGTTTAAAAATCTGTTTATTTCTATAAATTTATTCGGGAAATTAAGCCATTTTTTTGCATTTCTGAGATTTCACAAGATTCGATTTTACAAAGCGTGTGTGAACTCGACTCCAAGGGTTAGTTGCGGAGGCGTATGGGGTTGAGGTTTTCGCCTGATCGGCTGTACCGTTCTCTTCTGGCTCCTTAGAAACAGGGGTGCCAAAATGCGGCTTCTCCTTTTCCTCAACATGGTTGCCATTTGCGTGGGCGTCCTTCATTCTATTCCAGCCATGAATTTCATTTCGTATTACGCTCTTCTTAGTTCTAACCCTGGCTGGCTGGGACTGAGCGAGAGGAGAAGCTCATCCTGGTTTTCCGTTTCCCCCTTCCCCTCAGCCCTGGCCAAGAAGACGTTTATCTTTTTCTTCCGTTTTGCGGCGATCTTCCTTACTTACCACACAGAAGTTCATTCCTCTGCTGTAGATGGAATCGTCAGACGTTTCCACATCAACAATTTAAGTCTTTAATGAAATTGATATCAAGATATCTTTTTTTTTTACTATACTATTACCGGGTTATTGAAACAGGCCCTTTTTCATGGTTATTTTATGACCTTACAGCGTCTGGGAATAAGACAACAACCTGACCCCATGCGTATTCTTGATGTGTTATATTTGTTCAGGTAAGGTTAGGTAGGTTTAGGTTTTGTTATGGTTAGGAAATAGTAAGGATTTAGGTTAAGTTAGGATTAGGAAATTGTAACGATTCGATTAAGTTTAGTTTTAGTTAGGATTAGTTAATGTTATGTTACATTTTTAAGTTCTGTTTACTTAGGATAAGGTTAAGTCTACGTTAGGATTAGTTAGGATAAGGTTAAGTTGGATTAGGTTAGGTTTAGGATTAGTTAGGATAAGGTTAAGTCTACGTTAGGATTAGTTAGGATAAGGTTAAGCCTACGTTGGGATTAGTTAGGATAAATAACGACTTTATTTTTAAATATAGTTAGGATAAGGTTAAGTTGGATTAGGTTAGGTTTAGAATAAGTTAGGATAAGGTTAAGTTGGATTAGGTTAGGTTTAGAATAAGTTAGGATAAGGTTAAGTTGGATTAGGTTAGATTTAGGATAAGTTAGGATAAGGTTAAGTTGCATTAGGTTAGGTTTAGGATTAGTTAGGATAAGGTTAAGTCTACGTTAGGATAAGGTTAAATCTATGTTAGGATTAGTTAGGATAAGGTTAAGTCTACGTTAGGATTAGTTAGGATAAGGTTAAGCCTACGTTGGGATTAGTTAGGATAAATAACGACTTTATTTTTAAATATAGTTAGGATAAGGTTAAGTTGGATTAGGTTAGGTTTAGAATAAGTTAGGATAAGGTTAAGTTGGATTAGGTTAGGTTTAGAATAAGTTAGGATAAGGTTAAGTTGGATTAGGTTAGATTTAGGATAAGTTAGGATAAGGTTAAGTTGCATTAGGTTAGGTTTAGGATTAGTTAGGATAAGGTTAAGTCTACATTAGGATAAGTTAGGATAAGGTTAAGTTGCATTAGGTTAGGTTTAGGATTAGTTAGGATAAGGTTAAGTCTACATTAGGATAAGGTTAAATCTATGTTAGGATTAGTTAGGATAAGGTTAAGTTGGATTATGTTAGGTTTAATTTCAGTTAGATTAAGTTCAGTTGGGGGTGGCCGTCTTGCGAACAGTATGAAATTCAAAATACCGTTGATAAAACTGTAGCTCTAAGCTCACCAATATTCATAAGACAATTTAATAAATTAACTTTATTGCGTAAATCGTCCCCCCTCCCACCCTAGCACCGAATTGACGCGACGCTTTTATAGTTTATATCTGATTTGACGATAATCAAGAAAGTGAGGTGGTGGGAAGGTGTCTTATTAAAAACACCTTGCTTTTTTAAGGAAGGGGGTTGTTTTTTTGTCCGCGATGGCATTTAACCTCATTTCAAAAGGTGGCTGCTCTTTCTAAACGGCGCTGTTTACTCGATTGGAACGATGCCGTCAAAAGATAACTCAATTTGTGAATGGGCTGCCCTGGGAAAAGGTGTGGAAAATATACTACTATGTGTAGGCGTTTTTATTTTTTCAGAGGGTGGTTTAGGGAGGATTTTATTATTCTTTTTTTTCTTTATGCCCGTAAATTTTGAAGAAAAGTAAAAAAAAAAAAATATTACTCAGTTTTTCATGTTGACTTATATCGTTTAGAGGGAGCGTGCTTCAATGGGAGTACTATAGTATATTTAATCAAAATTATTGGTTTTAGTTTACAAATATTTATATATTTCGTAATTTAATCATTTTAATTATAACGTGTGACGTCATTGGTTCATTTTTGGGTGAGAGATAGTTTCGCGCCCACGGTATACGGTAGCTTCCTGTACCTATATCGGTTTCATAGATAAATTATCACAATTTCTCAAATGGGCCGTATATATTTAATTGGAAACTGTTATTGAAAAGATAAAGTTAACTTCATGTAGGGAGAACAACTTGTCCCTATTGGTACTATATGGATTTAATTTATATGAAAATCAATTCTTTATTATAATAAAGGTCGCTTAAATTTATTACAATTTTTATCTTTTTAAATCAGCTTTATAAATTTTATTTTGATACAAATGACGGCATAGAAAAATGAGAACATTTTTAAATATTAAATTTTAAATATTAATAAAACACGTTTCCGATTACGAACGATTATGCAAAATTCGAGTACAGTTTGAACTTCCGCGGCGAGACATAATTTCGTCATAATAAAAAAATAATAATAACAACTTTTAATTCGAAACTAGACTGTGGGAAATGACGTAACATCTACAGTCGTAATTTGATCTAAGATTAACACCTCTTTCAGAGTAATTGTTAATTAAACTGAAGTGGCAAACTCCGGCTGAGTCTGACACTTCGTTGTCGTAGTTACGTTCGGTGTTTAAAAATAAATCGTTTATTTCTTCCCGCTTTTTTTTTCTCCTGGGCCTGAGAGCTTAAAGGGAAAGAGACTTTGTTGGTGTAACGCCAACTTCCTCTTCACGTGACCAAGTGACGTCACGCTCTTTTCCGTTTTTATATTGGAAAGTGGGGAAAGTAAAAATAGCGCGTGGGCGGATGCTATAATCAAGCTATAGTACAGAGCTATTTTCGCCCTTGGTTAATATTTTTTTTTTTCGGTTCTTATACTTCTTAGACATGGAAATAGTAAAGTGGTTCTTCAGCATAGTCTTTTCGAATGCTTGTTTGGGCTGGGAATAATATTAAAAGTAGCGTGAAAAGGGGCACCGGGTGTTGGTCCGTCAGCCTGTAGTTGGGACATCTTTATTACGTATTATGACTCCATTTTTAAAAATGGCGGCATATCGAACAACTAAAGCCATAAAGTCTTTCTATAGAATATAGGGAAACAGTATACTAAATATTAACGAAATCGGTTGAAAAACGTGGATGTTATTCCATAAAAAAGATTTTATTATATTTATGGCCGCCATTTTTCAAGATGGCAGCGGATTGAAAAAAATCTCTCTTAGAGCGTGCCTACTACTTAAGAATAACGTCCCTGCAAAATTTCAGCCTTCTGGGTAAAGCGGTGTGGACTCGGTGCTGATTATAAGTCAGTCAGGCAGTTAGGACTTTGATATATATATGCTTATATTTATTGAATATATCTATGTTCTTATAAGCATTTTCCCAGAGCTTGTGACGTTAGCAACCCCTTTCTCCGTATATATATATATTTTTATATTTTTGCATTTTTATTTCCTCTCTTCATTGTCGGAAATCTCTTTATCCGGAAAATTGAAACCAATACTGTTAAAGGCGGGGAATGATTTATTTGCACGTAAAATTGCGGGTTATACCTATGGATGGTAGGTTTCCAAGTTTTACCTGTAGAGGCAACAATTCTATAGTGTGATTTTAATCGATGCGAGAGATGAAGCCTCTGAAATAGAAAAAAATAATAATAATAAATAGAAGAAAAAAAACAAGTTTCACTTTCCACAACAACTTCCGAAACGTCGTGGCTTCACGCACGGTGGATTTTTAAGGGGTTGCTTACAGGAAGAGAAATACCGATTTCTTATATATTTTAATCTATAATATCCATTTTATTTTTAAATTTTGAAGTATTTGTTTACCATAATTTCAATGCCTAGAAACTTTCGCTAAAAATTTGACATGGAAAATGCAAGACTTTTTAATCTAAAAACTTCTCATAAAACGGAAATGTATATCTTGATGTCTTGATAAGTTGATACCGATTAATTATATTTGAAGCACAGGAATTTTACGGAGAGAGCCCTACCCCCTCACTCTCAGAGCACCTCTTAAAGGGAGGGTAAAAAGAAAGGAAAATCATGTGATTTCTCTTTATCGATATTTCTACTAACTATTAGACCAATCTGTATCCACCTTCTGAATGATTTTAAAATTTTATTAAGTTGGAGATTTCTTGGATAATTTGAAATTAACACCTTCGACCAATCGCGCAATGCCATGCACCTTCTTGTTAACAAAATTTCAGTTTAACGCTCCTATATCTCGCCCAACGATTGCAATTTTTGTCAAATCTCGCGCTATTTCATTCGTCATGGAGCGCGTGCCACGGGGATTTTGTTAAGAGGTAGGCAGGGCGTTAGGTGATTGGTCGGAGGTGCAAATTAAAATTTTTCTCTGAAATACTATATTAATATGAATTTTAAAATCATTTGGAGGTATTTCCTGTGCCAATTTTTTAATTTTTCTTATAATTAGTAGAAGAATCGATAAAAAATCACTTGATATTCCTTTTAACAGTTTTTATTTAGATTAAAAGAGTTTATTTTATAGAATAACGTTGATTTCACTAATATTTAGCACTATGGTTCCATATCGGGCCTTATGGTAAGCTTTTGGACTTCGATTTGCCCTCCGCCATCTTTTGAAATGGCGGCATAGAAGCAATAAAAAGTCCCTTCGGGCAACGCCGAGTGCCTTTGTTACTATTATAGTAACCTCAAACACTTATCCTACTCTTGAAAAGTAATTAACCGCGTGGAAGACAAATTTCACGAGGTCCACTTTGCGATGGCCTGGAAACAGGGAAGAGGAAACGGGGATTTGCATCTCTCTCTTCCTCTCTCTGTTTCTCTTCCTCTGTCGTTGCTGCATGATATCTCACTAAATATGATTCCAGTTTTCATAATCGTAATAATTGCGGGCCGCTTCGTTTTGCGTAACGAATTCGTTGACGTAAGTCGAGAATTAAGATAATTAACGTTTGTTTTTAGAGCGGAGAGTGTATAATTTATCTTTTTGGGATCCAAGCTAGGTTTAGCTCTCTCTCCATCCGCGAGAGAGCGCAAAAACGTCTCGTAGACAGATTAGAGAACCCCCAGCCTATTAATGGCGTTTTAATTTTTTGACAACAGAAAAAAAAAGAAATTATAAAATAACATTTCTAGTGTCGTCCTCGAGCCTTTTAGAACGACTTTTATTTACTTTTTTCATAGCGATGTGCCAGTAGAATTATACAGGGTGTTTGCAAAAGGTTGGTAGGACCGACGTAAAGTGAGTCGAAAATGTAACTTCTATGACATATTTCCCTAATTTCCACCATTTATAAGTTGTTATTGGAGTATTTTACAGTTGACCCCTTAAATTTTCAAGTAATTTAATTAAGGGGCTCTCCTTAATTTACTCCAATCATAACTCGTTTACGGTGTTCCTTAAAGTGGCAAAAATGTCATAGAAGTTACATTTTCGACGAAAATTACCCTTTTTGAAACGCACCCTGTATTACCAAAATTATTAAGTTCGGCATAGAGATAAGGGTTTTCCGTTATGCACAAAACTAGTATTAAAATAACCTATTGTATTTGACCTTTTTTTTATAATTTACTAAAATAAAAATGTCAGAAGAGCTTATTTAAGCGTGTTATTATAGTTGACTAATTAGTCTTCGACACACAATCTTCTTTCTTTTCGTTTTATTTAGTTTTTAAACACTCTGTAACCACCCACTTATTAAAGAAACCAGACTTTATATACTTCTTTGCTAAGATAACGTTAATATCTTAAAGCCGCGTTCCCACTTTCAAGGTTATTTATTAAATCTATACTCTATAATAGTCTATAGTCTTTGAGTGTCTTGTTTGTTTTGAAGTAATCAATATTGATATTTAAGAATACTGGCTTTATTTTATTTCATTTTGTTGAATTTGTTGGTGCCCAAGCAAGACGCTTAAAAATTTAATTTATAATTAAGGCTGTTGTTTCGATGATGATGCATCTTGAGCTGGTTGTATTGTATTTTAAAATTTATTTATTTAATCGTAAAATTGGTGTCCCGATAACGGGGATTATATACCTAATAAATAATAAATCATAAAATGAATACGTTATTTTATAAAATAAAATAAAGGTTTAGGAATTTTAATTAGGATATGTAAATATTTTCGAGACTTCTAGTCGCGGATTATTTTGTTATTGCAATAATTTAAATGTTTCTAAAATCATTTTAAATAATTTTCCTCCAAGAATTCATAATATACCTTTTTAGTCAACCAAGAATTCATAATATACCTTTTTAGTCAACCAAGAATTCATAATATACCTTTTTAGTCAACCAAGAATTCATAATATACCTTTTTAGTCAACCAAGAATTCATAATATACCTTTTTAGTCAACCAAGAATATATGGCAACGCGCTTTTAGGTTAGCCTTTTTGTTTCTGTATTATAGCATACTTAGTACCGTAACCTTGAAGGAGAGGTGGGATGGAGTGGCAACCTCCTTACCTATAACGTTGCAGTCTGTACTACCCCCACCTACAAAGTTCTCCCAGCATGCTCAGCGTTTCGGTAGGGTCGAACGGTACGGAAACGTCGAGGGCGTCCCCTGTGTCTTAAAAATAGAAACTTGTTCCCATAAAAATACAATGGCGCTACGCGGCAGCGTTAACAATCGCCTACCGAAGGGTAAATAGGGACGCGCGCGAGGTACACTGGGAAACTTTCATTGCCGCAGGTCGCCAGTCATAACCGCTCCATCTTACGTCTTTTCTCCCTGACGTAGCTTGGTCTTCTAATTGTGTTATATCATTGATAGAACGCTCTTTGACCTTTAAATATTAAATTTTTATTAGTTTAAATGATTAGTTTATTCAAAAATAAATATATACATCATTAAAAATTACCAGACTGAGCTTCACAAACTAATTTAGAAACCTATGAAACAACATTCAGATCCAATTTTAACTGCACGTGGTTTTAATTTTAAAATGAGTTGTAATGTAAATCGGAACTCAAACAATTTGTACTCCAAAACTCGATCGGTGTTTTCCCTTTTCATATACAGTTAGCTTTAAATATTTAGTACGTACATGTGGGTGGATATACGAAGTATGCTCAATTCGTCGCTATCTCGTTATAGACCATTACAGTAATTCTTGAAGAGAAGCAAACACCACATGGGCGGGGTAGGTTACCTTCTTGGGGCTATTTCGCTCTCGTAGAGATGCGCCGCTAGAGGCAGCGCAAGCAGCGAACTTGGGCTCCGTCTGGTGTTGCCTCTTGGTAAGTGCAAGAGAAATAACCTAAGACGGGCGACCTCCCGTCAGTGTGTATTGGTTTAGCTGCAAGTAATTTATGGAATAGTCTATTAAAACTTTTTATTTTTTAATTACCTTATTTTTGAGTTAAGGCAAGAAGCGATATCTAGTTTACTAGAGAGAAGGTATAAATTCACCACATTTCTAGATTTAGCTCCAGTCCAAACTTAGGTCCGGAGTTAATCTCCGCCTCTAAATTACAACCAGCATCTCATTGGCTCTTGAAAACTCACGTCAGCGGAACGCGAGTGACGAAAATGACGTATTTTCCAACTGAGGAGAGGCGAAATAGACCGGTGGCCTCCTTTTACGTCCCCCCTTATATTTTGAAAGGGGGACTGGGACTATGGCGCGCGAATAGTTAGGCATCTTATACCTTCTCCCTAATAAACTAGATATCGCTTCTTGGTTAAGGTCTTAACGTAACTCGAATAATTATATCTTAAAGAAGCTTCTGTTTATTTCATCGTACATTTATTTGTGTTTCGGTTCGGCTTTTGTTTAAATTTTAAACGATCGATACGTATTACGTGTACGTGTTGAAAACTGGTATTTCTTAAAAGAATTGGATCGTAAATCAGAATTTTTCCTTCTTAAGATAAAAGGGTTGTTTGCGTAAAGAATTTTAAGGTTATCTTCTCTCTCTCTCTCTCTCTCTCTCCCGCTTATAAGTTATTAACGGGAAAGTGAAATAGGACTATATACTGGTTTTCTGGTATTTTCCAATGAAGACTGTCGGCTGATCTGTATATAATAAAAAACAACAAAAAACAAGGTGTTTTATGGATTATATTGTCCTGGTTTTACCCTTTTAAAATATTTTTAATACCACTTTAGTAGGTCATGAAAATTTCTTGGTCAATAGTTGCCAAGCTTGTGAAGTAGAATAGACCTTTTCGATGGATAACTAAAGGGGAAAGACTCGGGGGTAAAACTTTGCCTTCAATCTCGCTTTTTCGCGCCTGCGCTGTAGTCTTTTTATATCATGAGAGTGCGCAGAGACGGATGTCAATGTATCAACCATTCAACCCCCTTGTATGTCCCAATACTGAGGGTTACCTTTTTACATGGAAAAAGGTCTGAATTCCAAAGATGTTAGATAGGGCTTGCGTCAAAGTTACCAGTCCTGCAGGCAAAAGTCCTTTTGCTTGAAGTCATTTATTTATTTATTTATTTCTATAACGTCTTTGTTGTTCACATACCAATCAATGCTCCGTCTTAAGACAAAACGGTGGTTAAACACTAGACTCTATTTTACCAATTAAGGATCTGTGTACTCCATTTTATTGAGATTAATCCCAGAAACAGATTTTTAAAAGTTTAAGAATATAAATCTTCGAAACCAAACGGAAGAAAAAAAATAAATAAATGTTAAGGGAATTTCCCCTTAGACTTTGAATGTATAGTTGAATGATTACGACGATTCTTATTTTAAATTTATTTTTTATGTGTGTGTAAAATATTCTTCCAAAGACTCATTCTTGTGCTATCGTAAGTCTCTTATCCAAGGTCAATATAGCAAAGGTTTGGCGCGAATAAGAAAAAAAAAAACCACAAAAAAAAAAAACACTTGCAACCATGTTTTAGCGCGCCATATTTAATATTACGTCATTTTATGGCGTGTTATATCTTTCTTCAAGGAAAGTTTGAATTGTAGATTGCTTTATACGATGGAGCATATTGGAGCTACTCGAGCATTGATACAATATTAAAGAAGATAATGTAATTAAGTTAATTACTGGAGTCTACGTATACGATTAGGCCCCTCCCTTTTTTTTGAAGCAGACGATGTTTGGGTATAGAAGATACCCTTACAAAAGTGGTTGAGTCTAGTGTTTGACCACCTTCTTGTTGACGGAACATCTGGACGGTTTGTGAACGACAAAGGCGTTGGATATGGATGGTTTCAAACAATACGGACGAAATTTGGTGGACTAGTAACATTAAAGCCCTATTTAACGTCTTTGTTCTTCACATACCGTCCGGATGGTCAATCTTAACCCTATATCAAGCAGAAGATACTATACCCCCTTTTCTATTCACAGTTAGGCCTAGTCGAAGAAAGTATTTTCCTTCTAGCCTAACCCAATCATCTTTGAAATATTCGCTAAAAAACTTTATTCCCTTCCTCTAGCTAAGATAAAATTTTAAAACTTAGTGCCTTAATTTCGAAGGAAAACGAGTGATTTTAAAAAATAAAGAAAAAAACCTAGATAAGTTTATTTTTTTTACAAAAGTGATATTCAACGGTATAATTCTGAACTGGTTCTTTGAGGGTGAATTTAGGGGGGTTGCGGTGGGATAAGGCGGAGTCAAACGCGTGGCGATCTTTGACATGAAAGATACGGAGTGTAGTAAAACGTATATAATATTAAAAGGGTTTTTTATGTACCCCTATATATCTATGGGCCATCACGTTAGGGAAGGGGGGTTTGACTTTTTCTTACGCGATTCTCTGTCATTCTTTCACGTTTTTTCGTTCTCTCTCTATCGAAGAGACTTTCATTGAGGACTTTTGAGACTTCGCCCAAACCACCTCGAGGCACCATGCATCTAGAAAAGTAGATCTTATTTTTTTACCAGCCTCCCCTCATCGGTTAGAACTCACTCCTTAAATCTTGAGATTTTAAGAGACAAGCACCTTCATTCATGAGGTACCACTATCATTCCTCCCCCCATCCCCTTATACCTTCCCTAAAGGGATAGTGTACTAACATAAGGAGATCATTGCAGTATGCCTTAAAAATAGGTCTGAGTTGTACAGGGTGTTTTTTGAAAGTTCATCGTAAAGGGACGTGTTCATTTGGTCATTTCGAGTCGGAAATGTAACTTCTATGATGACATATTGATGTCCAGATCACGGTTTATTTAAGTTTCAGGGTTCATACGGAATCTGGATAACCTGGAAAAGTCAGGGTTTTGGAAAATGAATGGGATAAGCCAGGGATTTAGAGGTTTTTTTCCCCTAAAACGTCAGGGATTTCGTTGGTATATCGAACCATACTTCAAGCAGTGCTAGATATGGCCCTGGTGTAATTATGAAGTGGGCTCAGGGTAAACACTTTAAAATAGTCCCAGGGATAAGCTGGAAAAGTCAGGGAATTTCATTGTCTGAACCCTGAGTTATGATTAAGAATGCTTCACAGATGACACCTTAATTAAATTGATAATTGTCTTTCAGTTTCTTAATAAATAAATTAAGTTCTTAATTAATTAATGTATTTGCGTTAGAGAGAAAATTCAAAATATTGGGTGTATAACGTTTCATTTTCCCTTTGCAAAGGCTCTTCTTGGACCGCGCGTCTCGTGGTTTGAATGGTATTTGGTTAATTACATAGAAGGTTCGATAACGCCACGTTCATAATTATTTCATAAAAGATTAATATATAGCTATATCCATTTTTATATACACATATATATAATATTTCTGTTCCAATTTCTTTTTTATTCTGTCCCGTATCATTTTCGATTAGTTTTTAATCTCATTTCTTCTAATATATAAAATGTTTTTTTTTATTTTGATATCGTTTTCTCGGCGTGGCGTCATTTTGCAAGTGGGCGTTTGAATGTTTTAACCTACCTTATTTGCTAACTTAAGAAGTTTTAACGACCTCCTCCTCCTCCTCCTCCCGGTCGGTAATAGAGTATTAAACCCCCTAATTAAACGTCTTTAACTAGGACCCCCTTTTTTATATTCATCAGGGATAAATAGATTATTACAATTTTATTACTGAAATTAAAAAAAAAAGAAAGAAAGAAATTCTTAATGTTTAATTTTTTCTTGTTTAATTACTGGTAAAAGTAACTTAGGGGTATTTGTCTTTTATATTGGAATGTAATTTGTCGGTTTTTTGAAATAATTAAAAATGCCAATGGGCTATGGTTACGAAAGCTAGTACAATACCAAAATCTTTAGCCTAAATCAGGGATAAGTTTAATTTTAAAAGTAGGAATGGAGAACAGAGTAATCTGGGCGCGCGTCATAGTCCCGGACCCCCTTCCACGGGACGGAGGGGCGGTATGAAAGAAGAGGCGGGTCATAGTGACAGAGGTAAAAAGGAATTACGTATTTTTCGCCGTCCCCGTCAGCAACGTCATCAAAACGTGGTTTAAGTGAGCCAATAAGATAATTTAAACTTTTCGTTACGTGTTGGAGTGAGGGGCTCTATACTGGGTGGTCTATGAGTTGGATTGAAGTAAATACTAACCGTTCTCCATTCCTACTTCTAAAATTAAATCTATCCCTGCCTCAATCAAAAGAAGCTGCCCGCATTATAAAGAACCAGTGATGAAACAAAACTTCCATTATTATACCAGTCAAAATGTAGACAAATTTTGGAACACCATTACTATGACAAATTTAAAGACCTTAATTGACGATGGATGTCATAGCTAAAATTGGGGTTTACAATTATCAGGACTCGGATAATTAAGTTAACTAGGGGAAGATGACGTTTTACCATTTGGATCCCGATCCCTAAGACGCCTCCGTTTTGCAGCGTTTTAACTTGTTTTTTATAAGAGATTCCTGGAAATCATTTGAGGATGTTATAGCCCCATTTCTTTCCTTTTAATTGATACTTATTACTAGGGGTTTCAACAATCAGGGTAAGATTAATTACTCAATATAGCAATATATTACGTTAATCCTCTTCATCCAGGTCTGGAATTTGCAGTGTTATGACTCGGGTATACCTGTAAATCCTTCAGTATGTTATAGCCCCATTTCTCTCCTTTAGAAGGATGCCTAATACTGGAATTACAACAATCAGGGCATGAGTAATTAAGGCAAAATACTTCATTCCGCTCCATATCAAAATTCCAATTTACAGTATTATGCCTGCGTGTTCAATAAAAAGTATACCCCATAACTCCGGTAACTTCTTGTTTCCTTGGGAACCGTACCTAATATTTGGTAGTTGCAATTCAATTAGCATTTCCTTGTGAAAATAGTTAGTAGATGCGGACAGTTAAGTATTTAAAGACATTGTTTTTACTTAAAAAGATGGTTTCATTAACCTTGGTACGTTTCTTTCTTTTCTCTCGCTTATGTTTTTTGTCTGTTTCTGTTAATTTCGGGCGAGCATCCTCCCATCCGAGAGAGAGAGAGGGAATCACTTAAATTGTGTGTGGTGGTGGTGTAAAAAGGGCGTTTGCGCCATTCTCTTTATCGCGTGTGTTATTTCTTTCTTTTTTTCTATACGTTAACGTTATTCCTCGCTAGTTAGTTTAAGCGAAAAAGGATAGGAGCGTCGGCCTCTTACGGCGTTACTTCCTTTCCGACTGTACTTAAAGAGACCCAAGAATAATTATCCACCCTATATTTTTAGCTAACTTCTTCTAAAACGTTCCTGAATAGCCTAAATGTAGCCTCTCCTATTAACGGAGGAAAAAGGCTGCCTTAGTTAGCACCTTAGTACGAAGAGACACTGTTCTCGTAGAGCCTTGAGTCGAATCAGTCGATCTACATTTTGTTGGGGCCCTAAGGATCCAATAGACTATGCAAGTGACCATATTAAGGCCAGAAAAATTGCTTTGTTTGGAGCACAATCTTTGGTCAGTTCGATCTACATTTTGGTGGGTCCCCAATGAGCTAATAGACTATATTTTTTGGGTCTCCAATGAGTTAATGGACTAGTGACCATATTAATGCTTGTAAGATTTGATTCCTTGCCGTACTTCTTTGGCCAGTTTGATCTTCATTTTGGTGGGTCCCCATGTTACGTTTTTCCACCGTAATTTCCCCAATTTTATCAAATACCCTTGAATAATACTATAGCCTTCCCTTAAAGGGATACTCTGGTCTACAATTTTATCTTTTATAATCGAAAGACCTCGTGAAATAATGAATATATCAATTGGAACCATGTTTTTATCTACAATATTAAAGAAGATACCAGCAATTAAGTTTCCGTAATGGATGGCACTACGCGTTAGGCTCCTCCGCCAAGCACTGGGAAGTACCACCCCTATTGGACACTTACTAGTACCACCTGACGGATTCATCCAATAGGGGTGGTACTTCCCAGTGCTTCGCGGTAAAGCTCAACGCGTAGTGCCATCCATTACCGAAACTTAATTGCTCGTATCTTCTTTAATATTGTAGATAAAAACATGGTTCCAATTCGATATATTAATTTTATTATAATCTCATTCGATTAAAAAAGAAGATATTCTAGACCGTAGTATCCCTTTAATAAAATTAAAAAAAAGCTTATTTTATTTGCACGTCAACTATTGCCATGAAGTATCTCGCGAGTTGTTTTGAACCGTACACTTTCTTGACTAGTCTGAAAGTCTAGCTTCTTCGATTACTCACATTCTTTTTCAATCGAGGACCTCGGAACGAACGATATTGGGGAGGGGGGGGGGAAGTAAAAAGGGACTTCACTACATCAATTTACATATTAAAAAAAAAGAAAGAAATATACTAGACACCCACGTAAATTTTGAAACGAAGGTCAACCCTCTTTATCGTTTACCCCCTTTTTTCAAACTCCACCGTCTTTTTTTGACAACCCTTCTATTAGCTCGGTATACCATGCCCGGTATTCTTCGAACACTTCTTAAGGTGTATTTGATTCTTTTGAGAAAGTTAATTGGAAGTTATTAAATGCTAAGGAAATGAGACTGAAGGGTTAACTCTAGAAATAAAAATGTTGTTAGGAACTTTGTTATTGGACTATAGGCCTCCAAAATTGTGCGAGACACCATAAGTTTCTAAGATATGTTCCATAAGTTTGTGACTGGTTACAAACTGGAGCTTGTCATGAAGTGAATGAGGTGGATTCGAGGTAAAGCGACGCCTGGCGAGGCGCTGTCAAAGGCTTAGTACAGACTAAATAGGAAGATGAACTGCTAAATTAACCGAGAGTAGTCAATTCTCGAATTATCTCTCAGTAAGACTCTAGCATTACGAAGTACAAACTTATGGAACATATCTTAGATATAAACCTATGGTGAAAGTAAATTGGCAAAACGTAACTTCGTTGACAACTTCAATTTCTGGTATTTTTTTGCGGTTATACATTTGAAACATTACTCTCGTTGAACAGACACTCGTTGCAAATTTAGTATGAGACGAAGTTAAATTTTATTTTTCGAGATTAAAATATACCAAAGCCAAGCTCGAGGCGTTATTTAAACCAAGGTAATTAAATTTTTACGTCACCAGGCTTTAGGCGTAGTAAAAATTGCAGCTAAAAATTTTTATTGAAAATATTTGAACCCTTTGGAGTTACATTTTCTCATATCGGGATTTTATATCTTAAAAAAATAAAAAAGAAGTACGACCCTTTTCCGCTCTACGAGTAACACGCCCTTAGCTTTTCTGTTTTAGACCAAAATTGATTGGAACCATTCATGAATTTTGTCTCTTTTTTTTCTTCTCTCTCTTCTCCTTAGATTTATACTCCATTATACTAGGTTTCAAAGGGATTTAGATAGATACGTTTTCTATTCATTCAACGTCTCATTCGCGTAATTTTGTTTTAGGGGAGTTTTGAGGGGGGTGATTGAAAAGGGTTATAGACTATTCCATTAATTCCGGAAGAGAGGCGAACAGCACAGCCTTCTTGGGTTATTTTCATGGCACAAAGAAGCGTGTACCGCTAGAGGCAGTGCGTGTTGGCTAGCCTCCCTTTGCTTATAGTGAACTTGGGACTCCGTCTGGTGTGGTCTCTTGGCTCGGAGGAGATAACCTGGAGGGCGAGTCCTCCCGCCCTTGTGTGTTTGTTTCACTTACGTAATTAATTGAATGGTCTATCTATAATAATTTCTAAAAAAATGACCTGTGGAATTTTCAATTTCAAAATGAGGTGCATGCTTCTTATGAATTATTAATAAATTTTGGGCGCTTTTAGAGGTTTTAGGGTTATCAGTTAAATTTAATTCAAGATATAAGGGGTATAATTTGAGTTATTTAACGGTGATAAAGTCACGTGTCACTACGACTGCACCTGTGCGGTATATATACTAATGAAAGTATTAATGATACTATTATATATAGTTTGGATGTGATTGGTTTTTTTTTCACATGTTTTTTCGTAATTGGGCGTAATATACACTATATACAAGTTAGGCTTTTTCCCGCGTAGTAATGGGATGTACCACCCCTATTGGATGACTAGTACCACCTGACGGATTCGACCAAAAGGGGTAGTTCCCAGTGCTAGGCGGGAAAGCCCTTCGCGTAGTGCCATCTATTACGTAAACTTAATTTCTCGATATCTTCATTAATATTGTAGATAGAAACATAATTCCAATTGATATATTCATTCTTTTATACGCTTTTTCGATTAAACAGAAAAATAAAATAAATTTCTAGCCAGGTGTATGTATGCCTTTAAATACGATTACATTCGGTTAACTGTTAACTATATTGTACTCCTATAAACTCACCGCAAATTATTTATTCCCAGCTCTGAAAAATCTTTATATTGTTTTTATTAACTTTCATGGATATTTTTAATGTAAAACATTTCAAAGGTCTATCTATAGTTGATCTTTTAATTGATTAACAATCTTTATATATCAAAATCATAAGAACTATAACTTGGTATTCTCCTCCGGCTAATTTTACACTTAAAAGATAACGAATCTTTAAAAACTGAATCATGCAGTTAGTTTCAAATTCAAGAGAATTGACAGTCTGCCTTTCGTATTATTTTCTTTCTCCGCAACAGGTTGTAGTTTATACGTATCATCTATTTATCTCTAAACGAAGATCTGCTTAATAGACGATTAATATCAATGACTCTGGCTGCTGCTGGTGTCTCGATCTGATGAAAATGATGGCCTCTTATGGAAGCAAGACTCTGATAGCATCAATATAGCGTCATGTCTTCAATTCGAGAAGCCGTATACGCAGCTAGTGAGTACCCTTTTCTTTTTAAGCCTGATCTTGTATCGCGTCCCTCGTTTCTTAATTTCTTTAGGAATGCGATAGGTTAAGTAACATAGATGGATTAACGTTGTTTCTTCGAATTGTAAATTTCAACTTCATATTCTACCAGAGTTAAAGGCATAAACGTATACTTTGGGATTTGTATACACATTGCGTTGTGTTAAGCCTTAGTTTATGGAATGTTCTTAATCTATTTTATTTGCTGCAAGGCGTGAAAGAATGTTTCTTTTTAATAAGAACCGATAATATATTGTATAGGTCTTCTAAACTATAAGTTTAAGTTGCCCCCTTCGTTTCGTTCGATGCGCCTATTCGATTCAATCTCTACACTCAACTTTGGGTCGTTACCGTAACCTTAACCTAAGGCTATTAAAAAATACGCTCCTGAATTTGACTAAAAACGTCTATTCGTTTTGAGCAGAACAAAACTACTCGCGTATATTTGAAAGAATCCCCGCTTGTCAAGAAATGATGAAAGTCCTTATTCCGACTCTTGGAATGTCACTCCGTTATGTCCATCTAAACCCTGGTAATACTATTGAAGCCTAGTGTCAGTTGCGACTTACAAGCATACTCTTAGTTTCTTATTCATTAAGCGAATACAGTCGAACAACAAAATAACTGTCCCTCTTTTCCCGCATTTTGTCACGAGAATGATATTCATTCCCGCCTTTTGTCTTTAATAAGACGCGCGTGCGACTCTGATAAATAAGATTAAAGGGGGTGGGGTAAGAAGGTTGAAGAAGGAGGATGACGTCACCCCTAACTACTTCAATATGTGAAGAAGTTAGTGGATACGTATTTCAAACTCTACCGGATTTTGCCTCCAATCTCCAGCCGTTCCAATGGATACTTGTTGCCTTTTTCACATTGAATTGAGTTTATCTTTCAGCAAACTTAGATTGAGCTAGGACACCGAGATATAAAATCCTTCAACGCGCGGTACATCTGGAAGACTTTCTCTTATGTTGTTTTTTTTTCTTTTCTTTATGGTGTTCCAGGCGGTTATATTTTAATTGAAAGAGTAGATGTATTTAGAAGTTAAGTTAGTTCTCTTCAAAACCACTTTAAGACCTTTTTTTTTAACTCACTCATCTCGTCTTTCTTCTACTCGACTCAAGCTTCCAAAGCAAGTGCTCTTAATAAGAATTAATTTCTCAAAAAATTTAAAAACTAAGCCAAAGTTCTATATACCCTTTTTAAATGAAATCATGTTTTATATTATCTTCAGTATATATAGTCATAATTTGCTGATGAAAAAGGTCGACAAACTGAATCTTATTTATTTTTTGGTATTTGAAATGGTTCACATTTACAAATATCTTTTCCATATGTTTAAAAAAAATCTTGCCAACGGATTGGATCAGGTCGTATTTTATAGTTAGGGGGTGTTCGCCTTTGTCTTAACCTTGTGGAGAACTCGACCCCAAAACCATAAGTTCATAAGATATGTTCCATAAGTTTGTGACTGGTTACAAACTGGAGCTAGTCGTGAAGTGACGTAGGTCATAGATTCGAGGTAAAGCGACGCCTGGTGAGGCGCCTCATATCAAAGGCTTAGTACAGACTAAATAGGATAGGAAGATGGACTGCAAAACTAACCGAGTGTAGTCAATGTTCCCTAAGTTTGTCACTGGTTACAAACTGGAGCTTGTCATGAAGTGACGTATGTCATAGATTCGAGGTAAAACGACGCCTGGTGAGGCGCTGTCAAAGGCTTAGCAATGCAGACTAAATATAAAGATGGAAGTCTGCAAAATTAACCACCGAGTGTAAGACTTCAATTCTTGCTTGTCGTTCTCCCTCTAAGTAAGTCTCTAGCAATACGAAGTATAGGTAGTGTCATACTTATGGAACATATCACTTATAAACTTTTGGAACGACGTTGAAGGTGTTTGAAATCCAATTTATAACCTTTTGAAAGCAAGCATATTTTTTTTGTTTTCAATTTGGATTCAAAGGATGTTCGGTTTTAAGGAAAAAGAACAGAATTATAATTTTTAAGATGTCGTAAAACACCACCAAGAGTTGCCCTTTGCACCGTAAGCCTAGTTTTACAAACGGGAATATACTTTTTATTATGTATTTTAGAAAAAAAAGAAATTTATAATGACTTTCCTATATATATGGATGTACTCGAAGAAGGGATGGGTTCAAATAACACATCCGTTTCTCGTAAAAAAAAAAAGAAATGCGCCATTTCGATTGAGGTTCAAGCCTCTCCCTTTAATTGAAGTAACTTTTAGTCTTGTTGATTAAAATTGTAGGGATTATAGGTGGAACTTTATTATAGCGCGTGAGTTGAATTGGAAAAGTTGATTTAGTGAAAATTTGAAAAGTGTTGTATGTAATACCGTACCGCGCTTAGCCTTACTGACCTCTTTTTCTATTCTTTCAACTTGATTTGAATATTTTCTATAATCTGAACATGCACGGTTCTGTACCATCGTTCAGTTCCCTTGTTCGTTCTTTTGTCTAGAGATATATATATTGCGTATGGAAGCGATAGGAAGTTGTGAAAGCCATAATTTTTTGGTCGATATCCAAAATGTTCTCTGTTTTTCAGGCATCGCGGGTGGTATAAACGAATTTGGAATACTTATATACTGAACGTTTTACTATTTTTGATTATTATTGATATACCTAAATATGCGGGTTTAGGCGGAATTTACCCTCGTAGTTGAATTAAGTCAAAACTAAATTTGAAGTTTCCAAAATTGCTCTATCACGGTTAATTCCAACCGTTTATATATTGTTAATATTAGGGTTTTTAGAAATTGACATCCGAAAATGTGTAGCCCTCGCTCTATTGGCGTGAGATGTTTCAAATGGTGCGAGAAAATACATTTTTTCATATTCAAATTAGGCTTAACACTTTCGGTTATTTAGGCAAAACACGCTAGGGTTTTTAGGCGAAACAATTAAGCTCCGGTATTTAGGCAAAACACGTTCGGGTGTTTAGGCAAAACACGCTCGGGTATTTAGGCAAAACACGCTCGGGTATTTTGGCATAAAATGTTTGGGTATTTTGGCATAAAATGTTTGGGTATTTAGGCTTAACACGCTCCGGTTTTTAGGCAAAACAAGCTCCGGTATTTAGGTAAAACACGCTCGGGTATTTAGGCATAACACGCTCGGGTTTTTAGGCTTAACACGCTCCGGTTTTTATTCAAAACAAGCTCCGGTATTTAGGTAAAACACGGTCGGGTATTTAGGCACAACACGCTCGGGTTTTTAGGCTTAACACGCTCGGGTATTTAGGCATAACACGCTCGGGTATTTAGGCATAACATGCTCGGGCTTTTAGGCATAATACGCTCGGGTATTCTGGCATAACAAGCTCGGGTATTTAGGCAAAACAAGCTCGGGTGTTTAGGCATAACACAAAAAGGTATTTGAGAAATTTTCCGTAAGCCTTAAATTGATAAAACCGATGTTTGGTCTACCCAAAACTGCTGCATCTTTAGGCGTTTTTTCTTTAGTAGATCAGTATTAGGAAGCCATATGCCTATCCTAAAACGAGGCCTATAAAGTTCAAGAAATAAATCTTATAATTTACCTTGTACTTAATAAAGGTTCTCCGAGCCATCTGTTATAGAGAAATAAGGGTTAGGCACGTGTATTTCCATTTGTTTTTTTAGAATAAGAACAATTCGTCGAACAATAAAAATTAACGAATCAGAAACGCTCAGACTAACAATGGTAATTCTTTCTGCCGATTTGCATTTATGCATTATACCAACAAATGGGATGGTGTACGAATCAAAACCGATAATTTACTCAATTCCTCCCATGAATATTCATCTCCCTCGTATTGTAATTAACGTTAACGCTTTTAACCGCGCAATAGACCCTTTTATCAAGTCTAGTGCTTGACCAGTCCACCTTTTTGTCTTTTGACGGTACATTTATTGGTACGTGGACAACAAAGAATTTAGCTATGGCTTCAAACAATAAGGACTTGGACTTTTGGTCAGTGACGGATCAACACCCTCGGGGGCCCACTGAGGCATGACAGCTCAAAGCTTTAGCCTAAACGTTGTGGGCCCCTTATCTCCGGGGGCCCTAGGCACTTGCCTAGACTGCCTAGCGGATAATCCGGCACTGCTTTTGCTGCGGGACTGGATAACTTCGAAGCAATATCTAATTAACGTCCACATATAATGAATTTTCCAACTTAACCGTAGTCAATATTCATCTTATAATTTTACCAATTCAAGCTTAAACTTATACACACCCGGTGCGGTGTGTTTTAAGCATAGAAATCAGTCGCTGATATATTCACTCTATTGAAAGTTTTAAAATATATCGTATATAACATAACATACGTTAAGGCCTTTGCAAAACATTTTTTTTTTCTTTTCTTTTTGTTGAAAAAGATTATGGTGGTCTCCACCCCTTTTTAAGTTTAGTCTGTTTTAGCAGAGCAGTGCCTCGTTCGTTTTCAAGGCGACTGACTAGGTACTATATATTTATGTTTTTTAATTCATTCATCCTGAGGTTTGTTATACCCATACAGGGTGTTTCTTTCTTTTGGGCGATTTCGAGTCGAAAATGTAATAACTTCTATGACATTTTTGCCACACAATGAACACCGTTTTCAAGTTATATTTGGCAGGGTTGGCACGGGTCAGGGAAAACCTGGAAAAGTCAGGGAATTTAAAAATGGGCTAAAAAGGTCAGGGAAAAGTCAGGGAATTTTAAAAGTTTCAGCAAAGTCAGGGTAAAATTTCTGGGGATAAGTCTTTATTGAAAGAGTAATGAAAGTTTCTCCTCGTCCTCTCTTAACACAGAAAACTCTAGAGCAATCCTTAATTAAAAATGTCTAGAGTTGTTTTTGTAAAGTAAATTCCTTTAAAAAATCTCTTAGACTGTTATTTATAGTTAAAATGTTTCTTAATCATTTTGGAGCAAAAAAAAAGACATTGGAAAACTTATTGTAGAGAGTTTATTTAATTATAAGCACTTTAAACGTGCTGTAAACATTTACACTTTCGGCCTAAAAAGGTCAGGGAAAACCTGGAAAAGTCAGGGAATTTGGTTCTGAAAATTCCATGGTAACCCTGTTTGGGGTGTTTTTAAATTTAACTAAGAAACTGAGCAGACAATGATAATTCAGAAACACCCTGTATAATATGCTTGTGTCACTTCTTAAGCCTTTTGATTGGAAAATTGGCATGACGTATATATAGAATTAAATTTCCTTGTTTTATTATGATTTTTTTTAGAGGGGGAACGTTTATATTTTATTGGTTGGTTGATTATCTCATCGTTGTTTTAGGAACTTATTAATGATCCGTATATGAATTTTATTATTAAACGCGTACACTCATTAATACGTTTGATATAAGAGCTAAGTAATTTTTAATCGCACTGACGTTTGTTTTCAATATGAGGCGGTTTGTTAAAATTAGCGGTGATGAAATAAATACGCAATTACTCGAGTATTTAGACTCGAATATCATTTGCCAACTATTTGGAAAACAATAGTTATTTAGTTAGTTAGGGGTTAAGTATCTTTTTCATAAGTTAATTGGACAAACTGTAGTTAGTAAATTTTTTAAATAAATAATTAACGTACGGCTCTAAAATTATACCAAGAAGCGATATATAGTTAATAATAATAATAATAATAATAATCTAAGCTTTGCCTATGAAGGGATTTCCACACTAAGCCTTTGGCTTGTTTACAGGTTGGTCCCTTTACAATGCATAGAGGGGTGGTGGCTAGCCCCTATGCCACAGCTAACCGACAGCGCCCTATACTAACTATTACCGTTTACTAGGGAGATGGTTTAAAATGACTAAGTATTCGCGCGCCATAGACCAAGTCCCCTTTTCAAAAATAAAAGGGGGGTGTAAAAGGAGGCCGGGCTATTTCTCTGCCTCTCCTCAGTCGGAAAATACGTAATTTTCGTCATTCGCGTCGCGCTGACGTGAGTTTTCAAGAACCAATGAGATAATGGTTTTAATTTAGAGGTGGGGATTAACTCCGGACCTACGTTCGGACTGGAGATAAAGCTGGAAATGTGGCGAATTTATACCTTCTCCCTAGTAAACTAGATATCATTTCTTGGTACAAAGTAAGGGACCATCGACTCCAGAATGACTGCCTATATAGAAACCTCCCAATATCCTCTTCGTTATCTTTTAAATATCAAACCCCGATTTGATCTTCTTAAACCAAGTTACCAACAGAAAATTGATACAAAAAAAATTACACCCAATTTTTTTTAATTTTTATTTTATTTCTTATTTGAGCATGTTGATCCAAGATTGTTTCATTTAGCAGCCTTGGTAAAACCATAAATACCTAAATATTACAATTGAAATCTTAACCCTTTCCAAGCTTACAAACTATAACCAGTAATGGATTCTCGACATTATACTTTTATATCAAAATCCACCCCTTTTTAAGACGTTATTACTTTTAAAGTCACTGGTCTTTTTTTATATTTTAATGTATGGATGACTATACTACTTATCCCCGTGGTCCATCGAAATATTCAGGGTGTGGTCAGACACGAAGTCAAGCAGTCAAGGGATGCAATATTACTTGATCTCCGAGTGTTTTTTGGGGGCTTAAGGGCTAGCTCATTTGACGTTTTATGGCGATCGCCCCATACCAACCTTTTTTTTTAAAAAAAGCCATTTAATCACTCCATGGTGAATTATTTTCTATGAGAAAACGAGGCATGCATGTTCGTGAGAACAGATACAGGGTGTATCTCTGATAAGTCCATGCTATAAATTAAAGGGTGTGTTTCTTTGGGTCAAACTAAGTTGAAAGTGTCATCATAGAGGAACACGCATGGTGTCTGAAGCATAATATATGGGCTCCCAAACATTGATTTGCCCCAAAAACAAGGGAATAGTCCTTCATGTGGAGACACTACAGTTTTCAATCTAAGAATGCTATTGAACCTTTATCTAGCAGAAGTGTACTGTAGAGCTATCTCAGTTGTGACGTCAGGGCCTAGGTAAAACGTCACGGGCTTAGCTTTGGCAGTGGGCGGACGTGTTTGGTACCTCTTTGGTTCTAGGGGCAAATAACATGCGTGACGTCACACTAAGGCTTCTGAGATAGCTATATTAAATGGATGGTAGAAGCGCATGCGCTTACGCTGGTAAAGTAAAGCTGATTACTCAACATGCGTTATTACTATACCCTTGTTTTAGGGGACAATCAATATTTAGGAGCCCGTATCTACTTACGCAACTGAATGTTTTAGACTCCCATGTACTTTGACTTGTACCTTTCCACTCAGTTTGACCTAAGAAGAATACGTGTTTAAATGGATATGGTAGACTTACCAGAAACACCCTGTATGTGGTACGTGTGTTACCTCATTACGATTTTGCAGATGCGGTGCCCCCCTCCCTGTATAAAAATAAAATAAATCGGACATCATTGTTGAATGATTGGAAACCTTCCTTCCCCCGACAATAATTTATAGTCAATCCCGGATTCACTTATTTTATCTATTTGTCTCTTCTGTAATGTCAGTGTTTCTATACTTGTTGTTGACTGATTTGGGGAGGCTCAGGTAAATGATTTTAAAATTTAACTCCAGTTGGTTGGAAGATTAAATCTTTTCAATCTTTGTCCATAGAGAGAGTAGGCCTATATCTAAACTAAAAGGTTTAAATGTTATGGAATAATGATAAGTCTGGCTCAAATTAAGGGGAAATTCTTTGGGAAATCGATTTTGAGTCGAAAATGTAACTTCTATCGCCATTTTGCCACAAGGGACACTGTTTTTCGAGTTATGATTTGATAGAGTGTTTTAGGGATAACCCCTTAAATAAATTAGAAATCATTGTCTTTCAGTTTCGTAATTAACTTTAATTAAGGGGTCATCCATAAAATTCCCTGGATGCAATCTTAACTTGAAAACAGTGGCCCGGACGGAAAAACGGAGATCAAGAAGGGATATCTAGTTTATTAGGGAGAAGGTCTAAATTCGCCACATTTCCACCTTTATCTCCAGTCCAAACGTAGGTCCGGAGTTAATCCCCGCCTCTAAATTACAACCAGCATCTCATTGGTTCTTGAAAACGCACGTCAGCGCGACGCGAATGACGAAAATAACGTATTTTCCGACTGAGGAGAGGCAAAATAGACCGCCCTCCTTTCACGTCCCCCTTGTATTTTGAAAGGGGGACTGGGACTATGGCGCGCGAATACTTAGGCATCTTATACCTTCTCCCTAATAAACGAGATATCACTTCTTGTGGAGATAGAAGTTACATTTTCGACTCAAAATCGATTTCCCAAAGAACATCCCCCTTAATTTATGGCAACAAACCGCAAGAACTCTGAAATATACATAATAATATTTTATTCCAGAACTCATTAAGAGATATCTCCCGATATACTGATGACGTAATTCAAATTAAAAACACTTGTAACATATTCGAAAGCTTTTTTTTATTTTTTTGGCATTGGTTACGTTATAAAGGGTTGGTACTGGTAGATACATTAAAAATTAAGATGTTGACCAAATGTTTATGAACGAGGAAAAGATAAAAGTTGTTAAATAAATAAACGGTGATGTAGTCAGTCAGTCCTATTCCTTAAAAGAGACGGTCGGTCGGTGCGGAGCATGAAGGAATATTTTTAGTCTTAGGTCACGTCTATCTTTTAATCTTTGACGCGATGAGGCTCTAGCCAACTATCTTCCAGAGAGAGATAGAGAGTGGTTATATCGTCTTAATATAAAATAAACTGGCTTTAATTGTTAAGAACTCGGCGTGGAAATTCGTAACGTATAAAGGAGATTGTCCTTCCTGTTGTTTATTGCATTTGCACAAAAAGGTCTCTCTCTCTCTAAGGTCGAGGGGTCTGGCATTTACGCCTATTTCAGATGGGAAATTATATTTGTTTTATTTTTATATATATATTTGAATCAAGATAAACTTTATTAATTTATTTACTTTACTGTTTAATCTTTGAGTGCGTAAAAAAAATTACGTGTTTCAATGGAATGCTGATCCGCCGTGAACTCGAGGTCAAAATGCAGTAGGTTATAGTGTTGACCACCCCTGAATGAAGGCTTTCCCTGAAACCAAGTTTGTTCATTCAGATGGGAAATTATATTTTTTATACATTTGAATCAAGATTAACTTTGTTAATTTATATACTTTACTGTTTAATATTTAAGTGGGTAAAAAAATACGTTTTTCGATGGAATGCTGATCCGCCGTGACCTCGAGGTCAAAATCCAATAGGTTATAGTGTTGACCACCCCTGAATGAAGGCTTTCCCTGAAACCATCTTTGTTCAAATCGGAGATACTCGTGAACTGGGAGCTTTAGTCATAGATGCAGTCTCATTCAATCATAGAAAACGTGATGATATCACTAAAAATTAATGGAAATTATGCAAATTATGTATTAAAAGTTGGAAAACTTGGAATTCTTAAGCAAATTTGTTTTTGACATCTTGAGCGAAAGGTATGCAAGGAAATTTGGAAAAAGCTGAAAAGATATTTGATGTTTTTAAGACTCCTGGAACTTATTAGATCAAGAGCTATCTCAGAAGTCTTAGTGTGACGTCATTCATGCTACTTGCCCATAGAACCAAAGCGGTACCAAACATGGCCGCCCACTGTCAAAGCTAACCCCGTGACGTTTTACCTGGGCACTGACGTCACAACTGAAATAGCTCTATAGACTGTACTTTTAATTTTATAATTTTAATACTTTTTTTATAATTTTTTGCGCGTGGCCAAGGTTTCAAAAGATAGTTTGTCTAATATTTTTCCATATCTTGATTTAAACAGGGATGGACTCAACCCCGTCCATTTCCTGACCCCAAGGTAAGAAAGACAAGGGAATGGAAAGGAGTTAGCTGCTGGAACGTTCTGTTTTCACAAACGTATAGCGTATTTCTTTAATTTATAAACTCTTCTTACGTAATTGGTTAGGTTAAATTTTTAAAACTATATACCTAAAGCATTTTAAAACTCAAGTTCAAACGATGCTGAACTTATATAAGCGTAAAAGATCTTTTCTTCTTCTTCTTCTTTCTTTGAAGATCTTGTCTAAATATTAAATTTTCGGAAGCTTTGGGTTTAAAAAGCGGAAATTTTGTTCGTGAATTAATCCTAATGGGAGATAATAACAGTATGTTCCCTCAAGTGCATGCAGCAGCATCCATATAGGAGAGAAAGAGAGAGACCACCCACGCGTTTGTAAAGCGGGGACCGTCGTCGAATATATATAAGATACGATTATGAAACTTTAATTATACTCGTCGACTTTTATTTTCTTAGTAGATCTAAGGCCATTTACGGAAACCTTGGGGAAGACGCGCTGATTTTTAATAAATGATTATTTTTTTTTTGAAAAAGCCAAGCCCATAAAGTCACAAATTACGTGTATTAACAATCGTCATCGACCATATGGTACTATTTATAAGGATATAAATTGTGGATTGGTTCGAAAATTATTATTTTATTTGCGAATCACGTTAGGTTGTTTTAAATGTGGTACAAAGGTCAAAGGCCCTTCTGCATAAGGGTAAAGTTTAATAGACCAGTTTTCAAAAGTTGGGGGTAAAATAGAGTGTGGGTTTTTTACCAATCTTGTTTTCTTAAGACGTTCGGAGCATTGATTTGTATGTGGAGAGCAAAGACGTTAGATTTGGCTTTGGTGCAGGACTGGTAGCTTTGAATCCCTGTCTAACGTCTTTGGATCTTCCGTTTTAACCCTTTATCACGCAGACAATGCCACGTCCCCCCCTCCTTGTAAAGGGTGTATTATTATAAAGTTTTTACGTGTTTTTCATCTTATTTCTAGTATTTTCATCCTCACCATATGGCAGTACTTATAAGGAACTTAAATTCGCAAATTATTATTTTATTTCTAAAACAAGTCAGATAACGGTATAAAGGGTTGATAAAGGTTCAATTATTTTTCGTATTTTTATAGGTTTCATAATCCCTTTAATATCGGCTTTAGTTCAAAAGACTGGCGATAATCATCCTCCATTTTTACCATTTTTTTCAACCCCGTGATCAAATAGAACCAAAGAACATCGTGTAAATCATTTATTTCTCTTACATAAAACTGATAACGTCAATATTTAAAAGGGCCTTATCAGCAAATATCTTTAAAACGATCCTCTCTCTTTCTACCCCGTATTATTACAAACTTTTAATTTTCATCTTTATTTTTTTTTTGTCAATTTAATCCTTGCTTTCGGCAACGTGAATATTTTTTTCCGTTAAGTTTTTCCGAGAATATAAATATAGAAAATATATAATACAATTTACCCTTTATTGACTTAAGATAGGGTTTTAATATTCCTGGCTTTATTTCAATGTATTCTTTCAATAAAACAAAATATAGAAAAAGTTATACAACGAAGCAAGCTTAAACACGGGTTTAAATAACGTAATAATCGTCCTTAGTTCGTCACGATTTTGGATCGGTTAAAAAAAAAGAAATTGAAAAGAATAATAATATGAAGTTTTAGAAAAAACCACGTGCATGCACGGCTTGGTATTTTTCTTCTTTTCCCGCCATTTTTACATGGCTGGCGCGCTCTTATTATTATTATTATTTTTTTTCCCGCCAAAATAGCGAAGAAACGCGCCCAAAAATTATCGTCGTGATACCGGCGTATTCTCTCGTAATAAAAACTATCATAAATCGAGTCTCGTGAGATGATGGGCTTTTTTTTAATAATAAATTGAGCTTTGGTTAAAACTATAGTTTAATCGATAATTTTTTCTGGCGGTTAAATTTTCTTCCACCTGTCAGAGAGTTTAGTTAAAGGTATCGTTAGGAGCTACCGGTAATGGATTATGGCATGAAAATGCGAATACGACCTTTTATTTTTTTTTTAAAAACCCACGCGTTAATTGTAATTATGACGTCGTTTAAACGTGTTTAACTCTCCTCCTTTACCAGCCTTGTTTCTTAAACGTGGTTTTATTTAATCGCACGTTTTTTTTGGGAACGAAAAATTTGCCTTCTATGGACAGATTTGTTTTTTTTTTTTTTTGAAAAAAGGGGTAATATGATGTAACTAAAATGAGAAGAAAAGGGGTTATGGGTAATTAAGAAGTATTTAAATATTTCTCTTCCGTTATCGTCTTCGGAATTTGATTAATTTAAATTTTAATTAAAGTATCAACCAACGTATGGGCATCTTTAATTAATAGACAGATTGCCAAGTTTATTTTTTATAAATTTTTTATACATTATTTTCAAACTAGGAGGATTCATACCATTTACACAAGGATTCCAGAATCCAGGCTTCAGGTGTTACACAAGGAGGCCTGACTCACTGGTGAGGTCAAAAGCCAGGCCTCCTCTCCTTGTGTAAATGGTATGAATCCTCCTAGTTTGAAAATAATGTATAATTGTAAAGTTATTTTAATTGCTAATATTTAAATCAAATTAACACCAAATTAGACAAAAAAAGTTCGAGTGTTTATCTTTCGCAATTGACAGAAATATTTCTATGCCAATATTGCCATTTTTTAATGTAAAAACAAATTTTTGTCCTAACCTTTATTTAAATACAAGTGACATTTTTCTGACTGTTTAAATATCCCTTTAATCATAAAGCTAATTTAGCAAACGACCAACTCCCTCCTTCCCTCTCTGAAAATTTTCTAAAATTTTGCCATTTTCTGCATCATTTTAGAAAAAGCACGTGGGTAGTGTATATATCTTAACACGGCATCAGTAAACCAAACCAGTAGTGAGTAGTTCATGGCTTTTTTAAAACTAATACTTAAAAGAAAACCCCCGTAGTGTTTTCTTTATTTAATACAGTCGCGTGCTCGTGACGTATTTTGATCTAAAAACGTGACGTAACCCTCGACAAAGATGATAGGAATACCGAGTCATTAATCATTCTCTTCAGCTTCTTTTTCTCCCCTTTTGTGTGTGTGTGTAATGTTTTGATCTTTTCTTTCTTATTACTTTTCTCCTACACGCAAGACTTGAAGTCTAGCTCGACAAAAGTTCCGTTTGTTTGTTACGCGGTCTATTATACTAAAGAACATTACGTGACGTAAAAGTAAATCGAGTTTTAGAAAAATTTTCTAGGCCTACATTGAGGAAAAGAGTCGGATCATACTTTCTCATTTTTTTGTAGTGTCTCCGAGGTTTTTTTTATAAAGTTGTCAAGTGTTTTGAATGAGAAATTAATGGAGCATCTATGAATATTATTTATTATTTGCAACAGTAAGGCATTAAAATAGCCTAGAATATGTTTTTCCTCTATCTAGAGGAACTGAATGGGAGGAACTATTATTATTGTGTTACGAATGACGTAGCTATTGCGTCACTAAGTTAGAAGATGAAAGAGGGAGGAAGGAAGACTGGAACTACCTAATAAACAAGTGTTGTTATTTGCACCATGAAAGATAAAAATAGCCTAGAATGTGTTTTTCATCTATCTAGATTAACTGAATGGGAGGAGCTATTGTTATTGTGTTCCGAATGACGTAGCTCTTGTGTCATTAAGTTAGAAGATGAAAGAGGGAGGAAGGAAGGCTGGAACTACTAATAAACATGTGTTATTATTTGCACCTTAAAGGCATATAAATAGCTATGTAGAGGAACTGAATGGGAGGAGCTATTGTTACGTTCCGAATGACGTAGCTATTGCGTCACTAAATTAGGTGAAAGAAATACGGGGAAGGCTAGCTAAAACAAGTGAACATTAGAACCAGCCCATTTTATCCATAATATTAGAGATATTATTAACTTTTTATTTTTATCCTTTCCTTAATGGACTGAAAGTTGACAAACTTGACGTTAAGCCTACTTTTGAACTTTGGATTAAGAACACTCGATAAATATCAACAAATAAACAAGACATTAAGGTTCTTACACTTCAAAACAGTTACTTCTAATATCATTTTAAATAATGTTTCAAATCCAGGCCTACACAATACACTTAACTTCAATTTTTTATTTTGGCTGGCGAGGAAGCGGAGGTGGGAGCGACAACGTAATAGACACGAATCTTTCATTGTATTTCCTCGGTAGCCCTCTCTTTTGGCACCGAGACTGCTTGTCATTTAACTATATACCTTAACAATGCTTCATAAGCCTAATTAGAAAATTGTATTACGTCATTAGACGACGTTTCTCCCTCCCTCCCCTCCCTTCATCCGCCTTCATCCACACCCTTTAATTATTTAGGTCCTAATTCGTTCTCTGATTATCGGGGGGATTTACTAATCTGATTTCATGATAAGATTGGGAAATTTTCAATTCCGTAGCTGCTGGATGGATAGGCAATAGCTGCTCTGACGTAGTTTCCTTTTTTTCTTTTTTTTTCAAGCCCATTCGATATATATATATATATAAATATTTTGATTACATCTCGTGTCGTATCGGAGATTAACAGATTACGTTTGATTATATAATTGTGATGAAATTATTTTCCGTGATTGCGTTTATTTATTATTATTTTCTGGATATATTAATTTATTTTATGGAAATAATGATGCATTATTTCGGATTCGGATTATTTCCTAAGAATTGTTTCGTATATAAATATATGTTTTTGATTATTCTGGTTAATGGTCACAGATGGTCAGGGTATATCGAGGAATGGTCAATTTTGGTTGTATACCATTAATGACACGCATTTCTAGAGTGTAAATGGCAAAATAGGTCAATTTAACTTCGTCGTAATCGTTCTACGGGATGAACTTTGACCCCAAGTAGTAGCTACATCACAGATGGTCAGGGAGTATTAGGAAAAATGTTAGTTTTTGGTTGTATACCAATAATGACACGCATGTCTAAAGTGTAACTATAGCAAAATATGTCAATTTAATTTCGGCTTAGACATTCTACGGGATGACCTTTGACCCCAAGTATTAGCTACATCACAGATGGTCAGGGAGTATTAGGAAAAATGGTAGTTTTGGTTATCTACTAGACATGGAACGCATGACTAAAGCGTAACTGGCAAAATTTGTCAATTTTATTTCGTCGTAGTTATTCTAGGCCTACTTGATGACCTTTGACCTCAAGTATTAGCTACATCGCAGATGGTCAGGGAGTATTAGGAAAAATGTTCATTTTTGGTTATGGCACACATTCCTAAAGCCTAACTTGCAAAAGATGTCAATTTAATTTCGTCGTAGTCATTCTACTTGATGACCTTTGACCCCAAGTATTAGGTACATCACAGATGGTCAGGGAGTATTAGGAAAGAATGGTCATTTTTTGGTTGGATACCGTACATGGCACACACATGCCTGAAGCGCAACTGAGAAAATGCGCCAATTTAATTTCGCCCTTATGGTATGATGATCTTTGACCTCTAATATCGCAGACCACACTTGAAAGACTTCTACAGGTCTTATACTACATGTGTGTTCTCCTTTTAAGCAATTACCTCGACACCCTAACTATATCCGTACCGTCATTTAATAAAAGTTATTAGCGGTAATTATTACCTTATAAGGGGTGGAAAAAATTGAAGGTAACACCTGTGCCAAAATATTGCCAGGTATACGTATAGGTAGGAGGCGACGATAAATTTCCTTCTTGCTCATCCCGTTATCACTGATATAGAACCGGCTGAACTGGGCCCCCTTTTTTTGAAACTTTTTGACGTCACCCTCTGCATGATCCTCTCTCTCTCTCTCTCTCTTCGACTCCCTTTTTTGGCCCAAAAAAAAAGGTTTTTCTTTTTTGGACAACGACGCCCAAAAATGAAAAAGAAACAACATAAGTTTTAAAAGAAGAACGGAAAGGCAAAGAGAATCCGCGTCTATCTATCCTTTTTTCGCCCTTTTTGCCCCTCCAAAGGGTCACTAACTCTGTGGTGTGTAATACTCCTTGGTTGCTGTTGGCTCCCCTTTCAAAATAAGTCTGCCAGCAGCGGAGAACTTGGAGAAAGAATTACCTACCAAAGAGGAACCAACCTTCTTTGGTTTAAAAGATTTTCCTTCGATGAAAATATACACGATGCTTTCTAACTCGCTGGAGAAAAGGGAGGAATAGCTGAAAATTGTTTTATCCTCTTTCGAAATAAGGGACCATCCATAAAGGTTGAGGATTTAACGTAATCATAAGTGTATGAATAACAGTTTCTTTTTTTTTCATGAGTTTCACGCTGAGACTTTTGGGGGTCGTTAATGAAACGTCACCAAGATTAATTTATCAGATGTAAGGCAACCCACTTGTTGAGATGTAAACTAGCTACTCGCCTCAAACGTAGCTTTTCAGGATTCGTTCAGAACCTTTATATCTTGTAAAAATTGGATTATTTAGGGATTTGGAAAATGGTTGAAAAAAGTCAGGGATACGTTAGGGATTTAAAGTTTTGTCCCTAAAACGTTAGGGATTTAAAGTTTTTTCCCTAAAACGTCAGGGATTTAAAGTTTTTTTCCCTAAAAGTCAGGGATTTCGTTTTGGTTATCTCAAACCATGATTCGAACAATGCTAATTTTTGGCCAGGTGTAGTGAAGTGGGCTCTGGTAAACACCTTAAAATGATCCTAGGGATATTGATGGCAAAATTTGGTCAGGGATAAGCTGGAAAAATCAGGGATTTTTAATATAATAATTTCGTCCTAATCCTGTTTTGTCATATTTTTTTTCACAAAAACTGACATTTTATTACATAATATAAACGTTGCAAAACATTCTTTATGAAATTGGATATAGATGTTATTTAGTAATGTATGACGTCATTCACATTTCATCCGCGATGTTTTTCATGATGCACGTGTTTAGCCTTTTATTTGTCATCGAGCTTCTGTTTTTTGCTTTGTTTTCTTCCTTCGTTATTTTAATTAGAGAAAAAAATAAGGAAATCTCATTTCTAATCCTCGGTTGCCTAGCAACGCATCATCCCTATCTTTTTTCATCCCGCTCTTCTCTCTTTTAGTCTTCTTCGCACGTGTTTTAAGCCTATCAGGTTTTTCTTTTTTAATCAATTCCCATAACGACCTTATTAAATAATATATTACGACATATTTCACGTAATGTTACTCACATGTTTGAGCTCGTCTCTCTCTCAACCTAGACTCGTTGATCTGCAATGATACTTTCGCAATTGTGATTAAATCACTACTTTCTCTCATAAATTGCCTCAACCTAATCCCCTGGGTTTGTGCATGAGTCCATATATTTTTTGTGAATAAAAATAATTGTTCAGGGTACAGGAATGAATAGACTGTTTGCTTGAAGTGTATCTGCAGAGGCTGAATTATATTCCCTGATTTTAGACCAATATTCAAGGTGCTCGGTGTCGGGTTGTTTTTATAATATTGGTAATATTAGACATAATTCTTAAAGGTATACATTTTTTTCTGTATAATCGAGCATCGATTTGGAATTTTAGATGTAATATTTTTATCTTCTCCCATAGGATTATTACGAAATGTCATCAGCTTTGCAATTATAAACAGGAATACATACAACTAATTGGAATAATTGTGCGCCCATGTTTGTTTCTATGCGGGTTTTGTGGGCCGGGCTTGAGAACTTACTATACGTCACCCTTCATAATTCTGACATCTTTCTAGCTCAGTGATTTGATTGGTTCTTAGGTATTCGAGTTCGTAGGTAAGGTGCACCGCGCAACGAAATAGATTATTGGTTCTTCCCATACCTCTAAAAATTATCGAGACACCATGATTATTCCACGTGTCTCTTAAATGTTTTTGGTCTAAATATGACCTATTTCTTGTAATTTAAAAAGCCTGTGCATTGTCAGAGTGTCAGAACCTGATGTCAGTAAAGGCATACGGTATCTCTTAAGCATCATCAAGACACCATGATTCTTCCACGTGTCTCTTAAATGTTCTTGGTCTAAATATGACCTATTTCTTGTAACTATCAGAGTATCAGACCCTCTTGTGTTTTAGTAAACTATTTCAATTTGAAAATAAGAAAAACACCTTCAAATTATGATAGATAAAATTCACAATATCACTAAATTCTTTCAACCGTTTACAATTTCACCTGTTATAATCTCTTTTCCTAAATTTTTTGAAGAACTTTATTTTAAATAGACGGTCCCTAAATTTCTCCTTGAAAAATTTTTTGAAAAAATAAAAGAAGTAAAACTTTATCAGGGAGGGAAGTTAGAGTAAGGTGTTTTTCCATCCCCCATCTATCTCTTTTTCTCGACTCTCAATTCTCCGGTGTATCCGTCTCCACCCCGACAGGTCCGTGGCGACCACCTGTTCCTTGGACCCTCTCTAACCCTCGTCCTAATGACCCTAGTTCATCCGGGACAACGCTAAACTGACCCCTAATACTTGACCTTTCATCCCTTATAATTTGGTCGTTTTTCGTACAATTTGACCTCTGTTACCGGGTCTTTTAATTTGTTTCATTCATGGCAGGTGGCTCAAGTATAGAAAAGAAAAATTTTAAAAAAAAGGTAAAAAAAAAATAAAAATTATAAAAAGTAGACGAATTAAAAAGTACGGCCGGCGTGGCGTCTCTCTCGTGTTATTTTTTTCGTAATTCCCCTCGAGGCTTACAAACTCGGCCCGCTCCCTAAAATGTACTTGACTTGAACAACGTGACGTCACACGTACCGAGTGTTTTTCTTTGATTAACCGTAAAATTATGCTAATGATATTCTATAGGCTTCTGGCTCTTCGGGTACGAATACTTAACTGCGGTTGGTTGATGAATTTTTCATCTCTATCTGTAAGATTTGATCGTAATACCTTCGTGAAAGTACATTATTTGAAGTATTTACTTATAACACTCACTCTGTACAATGTTTTGCTGAGTAATAACGATTAACAGCTGTGAATCATGCACGTGTACATTTATAGCGGTACTTAGCTTAAAGCTTTGTTGCTTAATTATTAATTATTTTTAATTACTCGTCATTAGACATAACGAGGTGAAGTCAAATTCTTCTTTCTTATTTATAAATTAAATTTACACGAAAAAATTAATTTATAGACCTACGGTTTTTAGAATACGGGCAAATTATCTCTGATATTATCGTTTCTTCCGTAGACGGTATTAAGAAATCTTATGAAATAATAACGTTATATTCCTTTGTCGTTCATATCACTTGAGTTTTGAAGATAATATTGTAACATTGATAAAATTTCTCTATTGAAGCAGTTTTTATAATTCAGTATCACCTTATCATTTAAAGGGATACTATTGGCTAGAATATTTTCTTCTTTAATCGAAAGAACTTATAAAATAATGGGTATATCGAATTGGAATCATGTTTCTATCTACAATATTATAGAAGATACGAGCAATTAAGTTTCCGTAATGGATGGCACTACGCGTTAGGCTTCTCCGCCAAGCACTGGGAAGTAACACCTCTATTGGACGCCTAGTACCACCTGACGGATTCGTCCAATAGGAGTGGTACATCCCAGTGCTCGTGGGCGGGAAAGCCTAACGCGTAGTGCCATCCATTACGGAAACTTAATTGCTCGTAACTTCATAAATATTGTAGATAGAAACATGGTTCCAATTGATATATTAATTATTTTATAAGCTTTATCGATTAAAAAAGAAAATATTCTAGGTAAGAGTATCCCTTGAAGTTGTTTAGTAATTCTCAATCTCTGGAACGGAAATATTTGATTCTTTCTTACAAGGTTAGTACGATTAGCGAGTAATCTGGAATTTCTTTTTTTTTTTTTTTTGAGTTTAGATAAACTGCTAGTTTCCGTTTTTCCCCCATGGTTTCATTCCCAGTAACAATGTTCACTATTACTAAAAGCAGATACTGTAGTTCACACGTCGTAAAATGAACTAAAATTATATCAGTTTATTTCCTTATCGGAAGGTTTTAAAATAATATGACTCATCCCCGGCCCTTATGTCATATCTTTTTCTTTTTTCTCCAATGCTTTTATTTATTTAAAGAACGAGGAACCGGATAAACATAATTTTTCGCCGTAACTCTTATTTTAATATCAAGTCAGCTTAGAAGAAATATGACGAAGAAAAAGAAAAATCTTACGATTTACGCGCGAAATTCATAATCTTAAAGAGAGTGTGAATTGAAGGAAGAAACCTTATGTAATTGTGAGTGGCGAAATTTGGCTTCGAAACACGTGGAATTACTTGAAGCCTAAGTTTGAAACTTTTAAAACAAATGATCTTTTTGATATTTTAAAGTACAAAAATATGAAAAACCAGTTTAATTTTTGAAAAATCTTTCTGACAACAATTTTGAGAGTTAGGCCTAATTTATTAGTTGGGACTTGGCAGCTGTGGTATGTGTGTGTATGATTATTTTTGTACCCTGTTTAGTTATGTTTTCTATCGTTAGTGTGACGTAGAATTGCCAAACTTGTCCTTTGAAACGAAATAGGCTTACAACTCAATGTTAGGTTGTGGATTGGTAATATACAAATAATTTAAACCATTGGGTCACACGCCATGATTGGTGGATTGAAAACGGAAATGTTTTAACCCAAAGGGTTTAATTAATGTCGCACCCTATCTCTTTTAAGAAAAGATATATAATTATAAAGTTGTCTAATTACTGTATATATCTAAGATTTACTCTCCTCCTCCCCTCTCAATCTCTTTCTCTCTCCTGTGCATTTCGATACAGGTTAGTTAGGCTTAGGTACGTCGGATCAAAGACCACAACTATACCCCCTTCTAGAAGAAAAAGGCGCTTTTCGGAAGCTGGGCGCATGCGCGGTGGCCATGTACTCTTACAATGAATGAAGGGAGGATAGTAAAACGGGGGACGGGAAGGCAAAATCGCGTGGGCGATCAGTAAAATTCTCAATTTCTACGTCACGAGCGAGCGAGTCGTAGAACGATCAACAAGGAGTCAGGGAAGGAAAGGGTGGAGAGTGACGTCGAAATTATCGCGTGACGTCATCAACACGCGCTTTTCTAAAAGGGAGCGTACGAGAGAAAGAGAGAGAGAGAGAGCGAGAGGAGTAGCCTAACACAAAGGGGTGATACCACCACCACCACGCAGGTACACGTGTATTTTTCGCGCTATTCGTTATTTCCCGCGCGCTATCGAAATCTCGCGTTTCTATATCCGCCCTTTCTATTTTGAGACCATTTCATATTTCCCACATTCTATTGAAATCTCTTTTTATCGCCTTGTGGCTAAAATTAGCGCCCGTTTCTATTAAAGAGGTATTGAGAAAGACCAGGAGAAATTGCAGTGCCACCAAGGAATGAAAAGAAAACGCTAGTATAATATTATCCCCCGTTAATAGCTTATCTAATTAGGCTTAGCCTATGTAATATTTTCGTCCTCCAGGATTTATATAAATCTTAATTTATTTTGAGGTGGGTGGAGACAATAGGATCCAAGAAAAAAAAGGGTTATATTTGGTATTACGTTACGTAAGATTCCATAGGTTTTTGGAAAATGGATAAATTTCGACACCCGTTTATTACCAGATATAAGTTAATTACATTGAAAATTATTGATCACCTTGAAACTCGCTATGTGGGTATTATATATTGATTGATATGGAGAAACACCTTAGCTAAATTAAAATTATTATTACTTATTTTCTTTTCTATTTATTTATTTATTTATTTTAAGCAGAAAGAAAGTGTCTGTCTTATTTAATTCAAACTGGAATTAATAAAAGTTAAAATCGGAATGAATTAAGTCTCGCGCGTCCTGAAAAACCGGTTTTTAATTTTATTATCATTAAATTGCTAGGCCTAACCTTTTTCATTTTTTCCACCCCCCCCCCCTCCACCCTCCTCTGTCGTTAAGTTTCGTATACAGCTTGGATTAGTTATTTGAATACGGATAATATTTAACATAATCCAGTAGTTTTCCATATAGCTTTGAGGACTCTGAACAGCCTTAGTTCCAATATGGGTTATAGAGGGTAAAACATCTAGGTTTTTATCAATGACCCCGTTAAATTTAAGTAAGAAGCTGAACAGACAATGATTACTAATTTAATAATCCGTAAAACACTCTAATCGTAACTTGTAAACTGTGGAACCAGGGATAGATTTAATTTTAGAAGTAGGAATGGAGAACAGAGTAATGTGGGCGCGCGTCAAAGTCCCGGACCCCCTTCCACGGGACTAGGGGGGGGGAATATAAAGAAGAGGCGGGTCATAGCGACAGAGGTAAAAAAGGAATTACGTATTTTTCGCCGTCCCCGTCAGCAACGTCATCAAAACGTAGTTTAAGTGAGCAGCCAATAAGATAATTTAGAGGAAGGGGCTCTATACTGGGTGGTCTATGATTCGGACTGAAGTAAATACTAACCGCTCTCCATTCCTACTTCTAAAATTAAATCTATCCCTGACAGAACCTACTGTACTTCGGGCCTACCACCCTTTTAGGTGAAGTTGACCTTCTACGAATAGCTTAACCACTCTGTGTAAGTATTTGACGAGCCTAGAGACTAGAGAGAGACGTTTTTATTATTAATTAAAACCAGTTTTTCTTCTACGTCACGTAATGTACATTAGTCGCGGTTTCTCTATCTCTCTCTCTCTCTCTCTCTCTCTCTCTCTCTCTCTCTCTCTCTCTCTCTCTCTCTCTCTCTCTCTCTCTCTCTCTCTCTCTCTCCATTTCTACGTCTTAAAACGTTTTGGCCCGATCTAATGTCTATATAAAGTCAACTCTCTGACGATAAGACGAAACAAGATGTTGTTTTTTTTTTTGTTCTTTTTTTGGAATTAAGGAAGATATGAAAGATTTCATTGCCACGTTTTAAACATACTTATCTCTCGTAAACGGGAATGTTTTAATTGAACATTAATTTACATAGTTTGATTGAGGTTTTTTTTATTTTTGTACAGTTTATCATTATTAAGAATAAATTTCGATTTCGCCCCTGTAAGTTGGCTTCTCCAAAAACACCGGGACTTTTCGGAGAGTATCGCGCAAGGGGTAAAATGAAAAATTATTATTTTTTTTATATAGTTAGAGTTTAATTAATTGTAGACAAAATACAACGTAATTTATATTATTTAACATTTGACCTATATTATGCGTAATTTATATATTACACAACCTTTGACCCACGTGGCGTTTCAAAATTATCCTAAAACAGAGGAATATTTTTGTACATTATAAAATTTATATATATACCTTAACCTTTGAGTCACCTTTGACCCCTTTTAGTTAAGAAAGCTTCTGAAAGCTCACCGGAACGTCTTGGTCAGCATCAACATCATTAGTTTATTATTTTTATTCCTTATTATATATCAAAGCCAGCAGGAAAAGAGGGGAGGGAATTGGATGACCTTAGCAAAGTTAATACTTGACCCAATGACCCCTTAGAACTGCCCTAACTGGGGCCATCGTTAGAAACCTCTTATAATTTTCTATAGGCTTTTATATCTTTCTTTTTTATACGCTTGAAAAAAAAAATATTGAGATTCTTATCAAATGTTTTTGAAAATCACGATGTTTTGGGCCTTTTGGTCATAGAAGTTTTTTTTCTTTTCTTTTCTAAATTACTCCCACGATTTTTATCCGTAATATCTTTATATCATATCAAAACCTTGGTTGGTTTATTGTAACCATAATTTAACCCCGATACATTTTTTTTTTCGTGATTTATATTTCTCTGGTAGAAAAATTTAATATTTTAGATAAAATTGTAATAATTTTCATAAAAGCAGACTCTATTTTTCCCCGTCTACTTTTGAAAAAAAAAGAGCCTATATTCAACGCTAACCTAACCTTACCTTATCTGAACCAAGCCTTAACTACAAAAATCCAATCATTATTCCAATGAGGGTCAGCTTGCCTGCCGCCTTATTACTGTACAAAGGTCAATCGTAAGACCAAGGCCTAAGAAACAATATTACCAGGAGCAGATGACAAATTATTACAGGGGATATTTTACTTCCGCCAATGATTTAACACGTGCTCATAGGAAGAGTCACGTTGTTATGCTACTTATACATTCACCGAAACATACCGTGGGAAACCAAAACAAACACCCATGTAAAAAAATGTTGAAAACATGAAATATTATTTTGGTTTAAGTGTTATTGCCCCACATAGAATTGAACTTGGTCTTGACGTTGAATTTCGCGTAGGCCATTTTTTTGGCTGCTTGCTTCGAAGGTTAGAACTTAGCGCGGCGCCAGTGATAAATATTAAGGAAAAGATTAATTAGAAGAGTTTGACCGGGAAGAAATTTCTTTGAGCCCCCGCAAGTTCAAAATCCTTTAAATTTTAAAAGTAAAAAAATTTTTAAAGAGAATGACCATCACTGCATACCATTCAAGCGGCAAATGATGAAACTTTATCTCATTGTGAGAATTCTATAGTAATAAAGAAAGGTTTAGGCTTAACTGTGTGTATATACAGGGTGTTTTTGAAAGGTCTATCAAAAATGAACGGGGGTGTTCTTTGGGAAATCGATTTCGAGTCGAAAATGTAACTTCTATCTTTAATTTGCAATCAGGGACACTGTTAAGATTGGAGTTTGCTTTACGTATGATCCCTATTAAATTTAATTATGAAACTGAAAGATAATAAGCATTCATTTAGTTAAGGGATCACACGTCGGTATCTTGAAAACTGTGGCTCTTGTGGCCGAAGTCGTACACAAGAACACGCATCCCCTTAAGTTGAGATAACGTTTCCGAAACACCCTGTGTATATGACTCATTAACGGTAAATATAATAATTATGTTTGTCGACTATTATACGAATTAAATCATAAATTATGATACATCAAATTATTTATTTAAACTAAATTAATGTTTGTTTGAAAGCCATTTTAGATAAACGTGCACTGTGTAAGAGCTGATTAGACAACGATGCAAAAGTTATAAAGGCTGTGAGATTTAATTCTCTAACTTAACGTTAATTTTCCATTATCCGTAATAATTCCTCATTAGACATTTGATAATTGATGAGTAGTCGAAGTTATAGGCACCCAATTTAATTTAAGACAAAGAGTCGATATGATCCCCTTCCACATTGTATAACAATATTCATTGTACTCTCTTGTTGAAATGAACCACGAAAACTATCTTTCCTAGCTTATTAAGGTGGTCTCGGTCGATGGCCCACTCTGTTAAACTCTCATGCCATAAACCGTCAGGTTAACTTGAAAATCGTAACTAGTTAAAGGACCCCGGTTTAAGTCAAAATCACTCGCTAACAGGTAAAAGAGCCCAAATCTGAACCGATCATCGCCTTTAATCCCACACTTAAACGAATCCCAGCCCACGGTGTTTTTCGTTTATATAAAGGCAAGGCATTCGCCCACCTGTGAAACAAAATAAGCGTAAGAAAAAAAAGTATACACAGGTACAAAAATGAAAACAAGAGAGACCGATGCCCTAATTAACTATCTTAAAATATATATACAATCAGGGAGAAAATAGGTAAGATGGAGCGGTAATGATGATGTTCCATCCATGCGGCAAATGAAAGTCTCCTAGCGTATTTACTTACCTTGCGCATGCCTCTAGTACCCTTCGGTTTCTACGATTGTTAAGTACTGTTACGTAGCGCCATTGTATTTGTATCAGAACTAGCTTCTGTTTCTAAGACACCCTTCAACCCAATCGAAACACCACTGAGGATGCTGGGAGGACTTCGTTACTGTTCCATAGATGGGGGTACAGACTGCAACGTTATAGATATGGAGATTTCTACTCCATCCCAGCTCCTTCAAGATATAAATCTTCCAAATATACTTAACCCTATAATATACTTAATTATCTTTTTTTCTACGTACATTTCAGTGGTTTAATTTTTATCTTTTTGACTTAATTCGTTAAGGATTAACCCACACCCCCAATTTTTCATTTGTTTCCAAAAAATCTAAAATTTAGAATATTTTCTTTCTGTTTAAAAAGGTTTTTTATCTTTGCTAAGTTTTTCATTTTCTTTTTGGACATGGAACCTTTATGATTCTAATGGCACTTACACGAACTAAATACACGGTAGTACAACTTACTTCTGATAATGAGTATTTATACAGTAGCAAAACGTTCTGCTACAAAATGTAATACGCGAGATTTTTTATAATGATACGTAGGAGCACGAGCCTGAATTCTTTTTAGTAGGTATTTAAAGATGTGAAAACCGAAGTTATTATAACATTAGTAAATTGCAAGCCAAGTTTCTTTATATAATGTGTTCCCAAAAGGGTAATTGTGGGACCGAAATACAGCACGGGTTGTATGGGTATAATCAATTTTGAGTCGAAAATGTTAATTTCTATGACACTTTGTTCTGAAGGTTACCATTCACTAGTTATGATTGAATCCGTGTTTTATGGATGACCCCTTTAATTCAAATTAATAAAAAATGTTTTAGCGGACAAAGGTTAGAAAAAGTAAAAGATTATTGAAGTATTGAACAAAATTTTGTGACTGAAGTTCCAGATATTTTAAATTTTCAGTTTAAGACACGATTATAAAATTATCAATTATTTGGAAAAAAAAAATACCACAACCCTTTTTGGAAAACGCTGTATGTTTTAACCTTATATAGTTTGGTCCTTAGTTACTCTTTATATTAAAATTTCAAAGTCTCTATTACTTGGACAGGTACTTAACGTGTTTTGCTATATAACCCATGTCATCGCGTTATGGAAAGACAGACAGAGAGTGGTGGGTTTGGTCTTAGTTATTCGGTATTTAATACTATCAAATAAATTTTAATGAATTAAATTCTTAACTTCTTTTAATTTATCTCGGACTAAAACATAATTTCGATACATCATCGTGTTCATCTACTTTTGGTTAGAGGGTGGTCTAAGAAATTTAAAAAAATTGAAATTCATAAATTTTTAAAACTTAATATTTTATACTAGAAAAAAGAAAGAAAACATTTTCCAAAAGGTTCAAAGAGAGCGAGCTACTTATTCGTGAACTTTTCTTCTGGTTTTATTTTTTTCCCTATAAAATCACGACATTTTAAAGGATATACTGACTTAATCTTTTCATCTATATATTCCATTACTTGGTAACCTTAGGCAAGGAGAGAGGTAGGGAGGGAGGAGTGGGAGTAAAGGAGAAACCGTTAAAAAATACATTATATCAAGTTTGGGTGATCTTATATAAGACTAACGTAACAATGGTGGGAACGAGACACGGGACTGTAACACGCCTCTTATATTACTCTCTTGAATTCTCGATGGACGTCAAAAATTCCTGGTCATTTTTTTTCTTTTGTTGTTGAAGGGATGGTAAAACAATTTCAGTTTGCTAAGCCTAATTCTTCTGATTCAGTCTTGGCTTTTAAAGGGAACTTGAAGGGTTGAAAACAAGTTGATTTTATTCGCTCAGAAACGTTGATAAAAGTCTGTTTTTCAACTACTTTTCAAAGTTTCTATATTAGGCCTAATTAATAGACGATATTAGGCTTAAAACAATCCTAGATGATATTAGGCCTAAAACAATCCTAGATGATATTAGGCCTAAAACAATCCTAGATGATATTAGGCCTAAAACAATCCTAGATGATATTAGGCCTAAAACAATCCTAGATGATATTAGGCCTAAAACAATCCAAGGCGATATACTTTCCGAATTTCGAACCAAATCGAACTGGCGATCTCATTGACTTTAGGTTTCTTCCAATCAGAGAGTGTATTTAGCCTAAAAATCAACTCAAAAAAATTTTTAACGCGAAAAAAATAACTTGTATGAACCCTTTATTCTCCCTTCAATAAAATCTACCCATTTTCTTTCAAACTAAATATTTTTTTCTTTCTCTCTGAGACCTTGACCAATGGAAAATTTAAATTTGTTTTCAATTTACTCCTTTATCCCGATTTTCATTTCAACCCATGCAGCTTTCACGTTAGGCTTAACTGTCCGCTTCTATTTACTAGTAAAGGATGGTGCGGTTGTTTTTGTTTTTCCCAAAACTGAGAGACTTCCGTAGGATTCCAGGAAAATAACAACGGAGGTGGGAGAGAGAGAGAGAGAGAGAGAGAGAGAGAGAGAGAGAGAGAGAGAGAGAGAGAGAGAGAGAGAGAGAGAGAGAGAGAGAGAGAGAGAGAGAGAGAGAGAGACAGGATAGGGGGAGGGAAGGAAGTTGGAAGAAACTTGGAAGCTCGTGAGAAAAACAATAATCTTTGATCTTCTAGAAAATGAAAAAAGTTCCAAAACAGAAAGCGAGTAATGTTGGGATGAATCATAAGTTTATAAGATATATGTTACATAAGTATGACGCTTCCTATACTTCGTAATGCTAGCTCTAGACTTACAGCTCGAGCTAGTTCGAGAACGACAAGCGAGAATTGAAGTCATACACTCGGTGTTTAATTTTGCAGGACTTCCATCTAGGTCCTATTTAGTCTATTACTAAGCCTTTGACATCGCCTCACCAGGCGTCGCTTTACCTCGAATCTATCACCTACCTCACTCACTTCATGACAAGCTCCAGTTTGTAACCAATGACAAACTTATGGAACATATCTTATGAACTTATGGATGAATGTATTGCATATCTCCTTTCTTTCTGGAAAGAAAAAACTTTACAAGGATATATTTTTTTATGTTTTTTTATTTCTACAAAGAAGGTCTGTAATATCACGAAATGATTTGTAGGTATACATTGTTCCTTTACGAGTTAGATATTAAATCTATAACTTGAACTACAATCTTTTCCTTCACCCCCTCCCCCTTTAAGGTATGATATAAGAATTGCACGAACCTGGCAGTTTTTATAAAAGAATGTGATCTAATTGCGTGATTTTAAAACTCATTAAGAACAAATGTAAGTAACACCCTGTCCCATTAAAAAAAAAAAGATACTTTAATTTAAAATTTAGTTTAGTTTTTAATAGGGTCGAAATTTTGATGATATAAATTAGGGTTAATATCATCATCATCATTCCTAAGCCTAAATCGTACATTTAAAATTTGGTATATTATAAAAATTAATATTTTTATGGTGTATAACGTACAAAGTACTTCCCCAAATATATATATAACTTTTTTAAGGTATCATTTCTATTTTTTGATATACGCTTGAAAATGTATCTTTTTTTGAAAGTTTCATCCAAGACATTTTCCAATTTTAACCCTATTTTCGACTTTTCTTTCTCTCTTTTCGCTCAAACTTTTCGGGTAGTTTGAGTGAAACGTACCTACCGCCCCCTCTCCCCCCCGGGTCTCACATCCATTTACTCTACCACTCCATCGTAGTACGAAAATACGTAAACGCCTCTACGCTAGGTCCCAAAATCCCATTCAGAAAATAAGGTCCCCCTTCAATTGATCCTTCCCTTTTTGGCGCCAAAAAAGAGAAAATTCTGGCGCGTAATCGCCATAGAGAACGGAGGAAAAGAGAGAGAGACGTTGCCATAGCAACCCGTAACGCTTTTCCGAGAATCGGAGAAGGTTGTTGGTTGCCCCTAGCAACCGTATCTAAGAGAACTTTACTCTCTCTAGTAATTTCCAGCGCGATCTGGATTTTTATCTTTTGGCTCGCAGTCGAGTCTCTCTCCCTTTATCTTCTATAGTATTTGACCACGTTTTTAGTCTACGAAAAATCATGACGTAGTTACCTACGTACGGCCGTCTTTTTGATTAAAACAATATCAAAAAAACTATTTTTGGCTTATTTGTTTTTGTGGAGAGCGCGAATGACTTACCGAGGAGGTAAACACGATCGGGAAAGCTTTAGAAAAAGGGGATAAAATTACCCAAAAATATCCCTTTTCATTTGAAAAATGACAAGGTACTTTTTTATATTGGGTTTTTTTTTTCTATGGGGATAAATACCGGATCTATTTATGGGTTCTTTATGACGTCAATGTATGCCAGGTGATATACTTGTTCCATATTTGTACGTATTATTTTGATAGTTCAATTTTAACGTAAATTACATCATAGCAGAAGTATGTACTTGTCTTCTATTATGCCCTTCTGATCATAGACAGAATTTGTAGTATCTGTTCTTTGAAATTTTCCGTAACCAAAGTGATTTGGATGGTGTAAGACATAGACAACATCATTTCCGGAAAGGGCTTTTTACGTTTTGGTTTTAAATTTTTTATCGATTAGATTTAGGCTTAGCTAGAAGATTGTGACTTTCTGATCAAATTAACTTTTATTTTTAGAAACATAATAAATCCTAACTATTATAAATTCTATTTCAAATTCTTTCGATTTTCTTACTTCGATGTTTATATCTGTAACCTTTAGAAAACACTTTTTTTCTAAAACTGATTCGTCCAACACCTGTTGACTGTAACAAGGCAGAATGCGTCAAGTATCCTCAACTTTGACCTTATCAAAAGAGCCGCTCGTGTCTAATATTTTTTTATCCCTAAACCTTACCGTTTTCTTTTTCTTACCCACGTTTTCCGATTTCCGGAGAAATGTCTAACTTTTCTTCTTAGTGAAGGCTTTTTCCTTAAACTACCCTTCCTTTTAAAGGTCAATCTATTTGTTATTCCCCCCCTTTCTATATTAACGGTTTATTTGCTACTGGCGAAAAGGGTAAACACCAAATAAACAGTTTCTAAATAATGGAAGATTGAAGTCGGGATTGTATTTCGCGAGTAAACGACAAGTAATTGTTTAGTTTAACCATTTATGATTTTGTTTAATGGGATATCCCAAATTCCTAAATTATATTTTGGTCAAGGATAATGTTCTTTTTTTCATAATAGGGTGAAGAATTAATTTTTAATTTATTTATTTATTTGGGAGGAGAGGGGGTTCTAATTTCTATATCTGAATGATGAATATTTAATATTTAATAAAGTAGGCCATTTATGTGTTATTTGAAGATGTTTATAGGCCTAATGAGTAATTACACGCAAAATTAAAAAAAAGGTTTTATTTTATTTATTTTACAATATTTACAGTCAATAATCATTTTAAAAGATGGTAATCCTTAGACATTAGGCATCCAATTACTTCCATCCTCAGGCAATAAGTTACCGGTAATTAATAAAACTATATCAACAATCCACCAGATTCCAATACCACCCAAGGTTAGTAGTTTTCCTACTGCAGTCCCAGTATGACCCAAACAGAACCTATCCATTCCCAGGAAGCCCAGTAACAATGAATATAATAATGTTGTCACGAAATAGTGACCTGTATATCTGGCAGGAAGATGTTAATTACGATTATAAGTCATTAATATTTAAATGTGAAGTGTTAATCTTACTTTATGCAAGGAACACCATCCTTGAAGAAGGTTCTATTACCAAAACATTCAATTCCTGGTAAGACTGTGCAGTTGACTGAAGTATTCTGAACGTCAGCGAATTTTTGCCCACCCCACTGTCCCAGATTAACTTCAATTAATTACTATTAATTATTATTAATTATTATTTTTAATATAAAATTACCCTAGTACACCCAAAATTCTTGAGTTCCTCCCTAGCTGTTTCATTCCCTTGTAAATCTACTGGGTCTTCGCAGCTTAGAAACTCATTTGGTCTATAATATGCCTTAATTAAACGGATATCCCTGATAATTACTTAATTTTAATTACTTACAAATAATCGCAACGAACCAAGGGAGCGTGTGGTTCATATTTATTTGAAGGATTGCAATCGCAAGTACTTGCCGAACACTGATTCTCGCCATTTTCAGACCAAGAACCAGTCGTAAATTTAAATAAACATAATATACATGAAACTAGCGCTAACTTCATTGAAAATTAGATTTAATTTGCATTAAATCGCGTTAAAATAGGCTCGAAACCTTAGGCCTAACTCTACTCGGCAAAAACAAAATTCGTCTGCTTCTCATATGACGTAACGTTATGTTACATCTCGTTCCCTGATTAGTAGCGGTCTCTAGTGGTAAAGAAGTGATCTAAAATATTGCGCGGGAAATTTCACTGTCGATTTTCCACGACGTTATCGTAACGCGGGAAATAAGGAGGCGGCAGCTCCCGGCCTCAGACTGTATTAGACCCTACGGGAAAATATATGGTAGTGCCAGCTCCGTTTTTATATGGATAAATATACAAAAATTAAACCAAAAACTTTATTCAAAGTATATTTTATGAATATTTTAGATTTTAGAATAGTTTACGCGTACAAATAACCAGATTATATTAGGCATAATAAACCCAAATGAATATTGACACCATAAGTAATACAACCCCATTGATATTGCACAAAATTTTCCATGTTTTGGGTTCGTGCAGTAATTGTACCGACATTTTGACAAGATCTTCCTCGTTGACAATTTTCGGCTCTTTTTCCGATGTCAATTTTGAACCAAACCCACATAAGCAGTATGTTATCTGTTTAATTTTGGATTGTTGAATGCTAGGACGTTTCGATGCATTTTCGCCTTTCTCAAGGCCCATTTTTAAATTTTCCTCCGAGCTGCCTTTGTCCAACGGTTTAAGTTCTATAACGTTCACCTTAACGTCCAGGCTATTCCTTGTCCAGAATGTTAAACGTTGGTACTGAAATTGAGTAAAAGATGTACCATGATTCCCCAAGAAGATTGTGGTAATTGTTACCTTAATTGCTGGAATTGGTTCGCCCATGAAACTGATTACGATAGTAACCAATGATACTAAGATGAATAAGATACACCCAAAATGAAGGTAATGAACTCTGGATAAGAGAAGTGGTCGGTCATCTAGCGAACCCGATTCGCAAGTTGGTGGAGAATAAGTGAAGTCCAAGACGAATCTGATGACGCCAATGAATAAACCGGACATCAATCCCCAGAACGCGCCCTTTTAGAGATAAAATAATGAAGATAAAGCGTCACTTATTAAGAGTAGGATGGACTAGTAACCTTTTCGTTAACACGATGCCAGAAGATGGCTAGGACATAAACGGCGCAAATTGGAGGTGCCAAGTAACTGATGACGCTTTGGGTGTAATGGAACAATTGACTACCCTGCGCTAGTTTAATCACTGGCATCCAAGCCACGCTGATTGCAACCATTACAACGATGAAGACCCTGAAATGAAACCGAATCTTATCAAAAACGTACTACGAGGGGACGCGTTTAATTACTTACTTTCCGACAATGATAAGTTCAAATTCCGAGGCGTTCTTCCTAATTCGCGCCCAAATATCTATAGTGAAAAGGGTGGAACTACTGTTGAAGACCGACGTTAAGGAGCTCATAACGGCGGATAAAATAACGGACATGATGAAGCCCTTGACTCCACTAGGTGCTAATTTCTTGACCAACAATGGGTAGGCGGTATCCTGACAACCGTAAGGACTACCGCATAATTCTTGGCAAGCTTCAGGAGCTGAGCACGTCATTTCGTCTAAAATTTAACAAACCAGGAATACATATAGAATCATTGTGCCTCCATATATTTCTTTGATAATTTCTACGCGGATTTCGTGGGTCGGGCTTGAGTAGTTACTATCAGTCAGACCTCATAATTTTGACGTTTTTCTAACTGTTATATCATTGGTTGGTAGCAACGCTAGGTCATACGCGTGCGAAAGGTGCTTGGAGCAGCGAGCTAGATTATTCAATAGGTAAAATTAGTCATACATAATGATTAGTCTAGCTCTTCCCACAAAATCCGCCTAGATACGTTGAGAAAATGGCTAAGAAATTACTCCCAGTAGCTGTATGCATTCCTGAAGAAACATATTGTATCTCTGTTGATAATTACCTGGAAATATGATTCTGGCGGCCATTCCCGGAAAAACGAATAGAAATAGTGGCAATATCTTCAAGTATCCAGCCAGAATACAACCCGCTTTGGCGTGACTAACGTTTTTGGCGCATAGTGTTCGTTGTACCAACACCTGATCGGAACACCAACCCCAGACGGCCGAAATGGTCAAACCTATGGTCATTCCCGTCCATGGGAACTGCGGGTCATTGGCTGGTCTTATAAGATGGGAATAATACTCCGTCGGTTTACTGCAAGACTCGTTTTTGACGTTGAAACCAATTAAACTCTCGTTACTGGGTACGACCAATGCAAATTTTTCGTAAATACTTCCTAAACCTCCCACTTCATTTAGCGTCAATATGGCCATTAACGAAGCGCCAGCGATGATTAGAATAGTTTGAACCTGCGTGTTAGTTTAAAATTTTTAAGCATGGCGTGAGTGGATTACGTAATTATATTTAAAATTAATTACCATATCGGTAACCATTACCGCCACCAGGCCACCTAGAAAAATTGAAATTCAATTTTAATATGATAATATGGTAAACATTCGAATGTACACGTAATATCCATATACCTAGAATAGTAAACACCCCCGCGACAGCTAGAAGAGATAATATGGCTGGGTACATGCTCCAGCTCATTACTTTTTCGATATAAGTGACACCGGCGTATAGATCAGCCTGATTAGTTCAAAAATATTGAAATAGATCGTGCCAACACCTGTCTTTGTCCTTGAATTCAATTTAAAGAGGAATTGAAATGGCCAGACAACCATATTGGGGTTGAAAATGGCACGATTTTTTACCCCCCATATAGACAGGTGGCCCTGGTCCCTAGAAGATACGGACCCTGGGATTGCCCCCCCTCTCGCGACGACCCTGGACTCGCTAAGCCTTTCTTTCAAAACATGATTGAGAGTGACCATTTCATACTCCCTTTTAAACGTATACGTTACCGATGTTCGAATAAAAATTGACAAAATTAAAGACAATATCGTTAAGTATATTTGGATTCTTTGACCACCGAAACGTTTCCTCAAGTACTCTGGCATGGTGTACACTTGTCCAGCCAAATATACCGGAACGAATAACCATCCCAATAAAAGCAAGACGAACATTGTCTAAAATTCCGAGTTAATTAAATTCGCTTTCGAATCAAAATATAGCATATTTTATTGGGATCGTGTAAGTTTACGTTCAATTCGAAGCCAGCGATGCCTATTCCATCCTTAGCCCCTGATCCCGTTAATCCAATGAAATGGGTGCTTCCAAAATTACTCGCGAAAAGTCCGCAACCCACCTGGAAGAGAAACCACGCGGAATTCGACAATTCAAATGAATGTAACTGGTATGGTGTAAGGTACTTACAAGGAACCAATTCATATTTCTGCCGGCCAAAAAGAATCCACGTAGACTATCGTTTTCTCCTTTTCTGGACGACTATCAATTACAATTAATAATTCATAAAGGGTGTTCCAAAAACGATGGTAGGACCGAAGACATGGACAATTTAGAGAAACCAACATACAGGGGCGAGGACGCCATTGTGCCAAGAAGCAACCCCCAATTGAAGCCCGAGTTTACTACAAACGAGAGGATAGCAACTAGGACTACCCCTAGCGGTGGTTCTTGGCAAGATGGAGAATACCCCAATGGCAACCACGCCCTTGTGTGTTGGTTTCTCGGTAATTAATACCCTAAATGTTCTATTTTTAGTCGAAAATGTAACTTGTACGACATTTTCTTACAGGACCACCCTAGTGTGTTTTACGGATGACCCCTTAAATTTAAATAAGAAACTGAAAGAAAGTGCTAATTTAATTTAGGGGTCATCCATAAAACACTCCAATCGTAAATGGTCGGAACTACGTCATAGAAGTTACATTTTCTACTCAAAATCGCCGTTAATTTGGCAATAATAGCTTTTTCGACTTACCCATATTCCTAAGCCCAGAATGAATACAAAATAACCGATTAATATAAGAAAATCGATTAATTTGAAATCGCTGTGTTCTTCCATTTTATTTCAAACTTTTCTTGTTACGCGAGCTTCGGACTTGCAGTTGAACCAAATGACTTTACTCTCGCCTTAATAGTTATTAATTAAATTACCATAAATTAATCACGCGGAAATTTTATATAATAGGATCTCAGTTGATAACCAAAATTATTTCGTGATTGTTTTAGAATTGCTATTGTTTTGTATTTCGATTAATTCAAAGAAATCGAGTTATTGATATTTTCATTAATTTTTATATTTCTTTATCCTGTTTTTGCATATAATTAAGTACATCTCTTTTATTGTTATTTTGCCGTTACGCTAGTCGTAGACTTTTATCTTAAAAACAGTAGAGAAAATTACAGAATTGCTTGCCAAAACCCCGCTCAGTTTTGATTTCATACACCAAGAAAATATTTACTACGAATGTTAGTCAGAACCAAAATACTTCCAATCTACACTGTTGGAAAATTACATATATATGTATTGCGAATGTTATCTCTCGTCCTTTAATCTAGTATGTCAATTCGTGAGAACTAGCTTCTATTTTTAAATGGCGCTATGCGGCGGCATTTAACAATCACTAACCAGGGATAGATTTAATTTTAGAAGTAGGAATGGAGAACAGAGTAATCTGGGCGCACGTCAAAGTCCCGGACCCCCTTCCCTGTAACGGGATGGGGTATTAAAGAAGAGGCGGGTCATAGCGAGCGACAGAGGTAAAAAGGAATTACGTATTTTTCTCCGTCCCCGTCAGCAACGTCATTAAAACGTAGTTTAAGTGAGCTATTAAGATAATTTAAACTTTTCGTTACGTGTTGGAGGGAGGGGCTCTATACTGGGCTACGAGTTGGACTGAAGTCGTTCTCCATTCCTACTTCTAAAATTAAATCTATCCCTGCCCTAACCTAGAAAATATAAGGGGTTGTTAAGTGCGCAAGGTATTCTGGGAGACTTACATTGAAGCGCTGCTATGACCCACCAACATATCTACTCCATCTCAGCTCTTTCTTCCAAACCTACACTGTAGACTGTTCGATGTTATCGCAAAAAATCTTGTTCGGTGAATACATTAACCCTAAGCGGACAAATCGCAAATTGCGTGACATCAACGAAATTGGTTACATTTTCTGTTGAAGGAATTAATTTTGGCTTCGAATTATGTAGCTAATAACTGTATTTAAGGAAAAATGTAAATGTTTCTTTCAATATAATTGTCTTCATTCGACTTTCGTACCTTGAAATCCTTATTTGAATAGAAAACTTTGATTCCAGTCAAATTACATATACATTGTTTTGCAGACTAGGAGGAATCATACCATTTACACATGGATGCCAGGATAGTTCGAGAACAAAAAGTTCAGACTAATTTGTCCTCCAAGTAGCTTGGCCTCCTTGTGTAAATGGTATGTATCCTCCTAGTCTGAAAACTATGAATACCGAATTTTCTGGTATTTAACAAAAGTTTTAAACTATATAATATTATATTTCTAACTTTTAAAAATAATGAAAGTAGTTAAAATTTGATTTTTAAATTTTAATTAAACAATATAATAAACATACATGATATACATTAAATCAGTGCTGAACAAAATCATTAGGGAAAATGTGTGATTATGAAATAATACTCGAATTATGAAATAATACTCGAATTATTTTGTCCAATGAGAGCACCGAATATTTATAATTTTAACAATCACTAAAAATGAAAAAGCTAAAAGCAAGAATGTAAAATTAATTATTTTATAACTTAATACTTTTGGGAAAAAACAATTAAGGGCTACGCAAAATATGCCCAAATAAATATTGCCACGACTAAAAGGATAAAACCATTGATGTCGCAAATTATCTTCCATTTCTTTGGTTCGTGTAGTAGCTTAGCTGAAATTTTGATGTCTTCTTCAGCCGTGGTAACCGGAACCGGTGCCGGTATTGATTCTTCATTGTTTAATGAACTAAAACCGCACACAAAATAAAGCAATCGCTTCCATTGTGATAGACTGCCTGTTAAGAAGAGTTAAATTGATTGATCAAAAATTATCTCTACCGTTATCATAATTAAACCTACTCCGGTAGACAGTGTCAGGTGTGGCGCTCGAGCGTATGCCCCTAATTTCAACGTCTTCTTTGTTAAAGTACACCGTATCCAGTTTCTCGCTGCTTTCCAATATGGTATTGGGTGTCGTTTTACCACTTTCTTCGTCTATATTATCGGACATTTCTACGTTGAGTTCTCTGCTATGACGCGTCCAGAAGGTTAATCTTTGTATCTACAATTTAAATTACTTTTTCAGACGAAAGCTCTTTTGTTTTTAACTTTGGTTGTCTTTACTGACGTGTTTGACATGAATGGGTTTAGTTAGCAAACTGATCGTGATAGTTACAAACCCAACCAATAAGAATAGGAGACATCCAAAATGAAGGTAATGAACTTTGGACAGGATGAGGGGTCGGTCATCCGGCAACCCTGAATCGCAAGTCGGTGGAGGGAAGGTGAATTCCAAGACGAATCTAGCAATACCAACCACTAGACCAACCATCAAACCCCAGAAGGCACCCTGTTTCGATATGAATTAGTCATTACGTAGAAGTCGTTACTATAGTTACTATTTGTCTGATCATGACAAACCTTTTCATTTATACGATGCCAGAAAACCGCCAGAACAAAGACCGCGCAAATTGGTGGAGCCAAGTAACTTATAATACTTTGAGTGTAATGATACAGTTGACTACCCTGGGCGAGTTTAATGACTGGTACCCAAGCAACGCTAATTGCCACCATTAAAACGATAAACAACCTGTAATTGGGATTAATTATTTAGATCATGACTTTTACTCTGCTTGAATAAGTACAACTAACTCACTTTCCGACGATAATTAACTCCATTTCCGATGCGTTATTCCTAACCCTCGTCCAAATATCCATGGTAAAGAGCGTTGAACTACTGTTGAAGACGGAAGTCAATGAACTCATGACTGCCGCTAAGATGACGGACATAATAAAGCCCTTAGCACCAGCTGGCATCAACCTAGAGACTAGTAATGGATACGCAATATCGTTGCAACCGTACGGGCTTCCGCAAAGTTTTCTACAAGCTTCCGGAGCTGAACACGACATCTCATCTGTCAAATATGAAAGATTAGTAAATAATTATTCATCGAAGGAATATAGACAATGGAAAAGTACTTGGAAATAAAATTCTCGCTGCCATTCCTGGGAAGACGAATAAAAATAATGGTAGTACTTTCAAGTACCCGGCCAGGACGCAACCACCCTTAGCGTGACTGACGTTCTTGGCGCAGAGCGTCCTCTGTACTTGTACTTGATCCGAACACCAACCCCATACGGCTGATATGGTCAAACCGAATGTCATTCCTGTCCATGGTAATTGAGTGTCATTGACAGGACGCAGGAGATTGAAGTAGTATTCGGTTGGTTTGCTACAAGACTCGTTAAAAGCGTCACGACCCACAAAGGTTTCGTTGTAAGGTACGGCCGATGGGAAGTGATCCTTGATTGCGTTGTGCCCTCCGACTTCGAGTAACGTCAGGACGGCCATGACTGACGCGCCAATTATGATAAGGACAGTTTGAACCTACGCAAGTCAAAGTTAGTTTCGAAATCCCAACATCATATAGGAATTGGCGATATTATTTACCATGTCAGTGTACATGACAGCAACCAATCCGCCTGAAAGATATCTTCGTTAAACTTAAATAGGCTAGATTGTCAATTGATTACTTATACCTCCTATCGTGAACACTGCTGATACAGCCAAAAGCGCGCAAATTGCTGGATATGTGTTCCATTTCATCGTCTGTTCAATGAACGTGGCGCCTGCGTACAAATCTGTAGATACTCTCATAAAAACGGACATAATGAGGGCCAAAACAGATAGGTAAATTTGGATCCTTTGACCACCCAATCTTCTGCGTAAATACTCGGGCATGGTGTATACCTTTTGAAAGAATTACATAATTGGTCATCCTCTTATGACACCTATCCTATCTTTAAACGTACTTGTCCAGCCAAGTAGACAGGGACAAAAACCCATCCCAAAAGCAGTAGAACGAACATTGCCTAAAATAAACATTTGGTTATTTCAGGTATATGAGATTATAATTAGGACCCACATTCAGTTCAAATCCCGCAATTCCTACGCCAGATTTGGCTCCAGACCCGGTTAAACCAATGAAATGGGTACTTCCAATGTTTGTGGCGAAGAGACCGCTTCCAACCTAGACGATTGTAGAATTACGTTAATTATACGCTTATAGGCATGTAGATGTGTTAGCTTACTAAAATCCAGTTCATGTCTCTACCAGCCAGGAAAAACCCACGAACGCTATCGTTACCGCTACGTCTAGCAGCCTTTATTCAAATTTTAAAATATTACTTTTATTATGTTCAGGATTATGTGGCATACGCTAGTTAATAGTGTTTACTATTCTGAGTTCGTTGCCATTGCCACAGAAGTATGGACTTAATGTTTAAAGAGAACCCTGCAGTTCTATAGAGCTATTTCAGAATATTAGTGTGACGTCACCCATGTTATTTGCCCATAGAACCAAAACGGTACCAAACATGAACGCCCACTGCCAAAGCTAAGTTCCCCTGACGTTTTACATGGACACTGACGTCACAACTGAGATAGCTCTATTATTTTTACTTTTTTACATCTTCACGCCAATGAAGATAGTTTTGTGAACCCTTTCTTTCACGCGAAACGCGAACGTTGGACGTCAAACGTCTGCCTTCGCTATAGAGTCATTCCTCGACGTCCGACGTTCGCCTCTGTTGCTAAAAACTAACCATTAGATTTTGGGTTTCCTTTTGGTGGGAAACTTTAGTTCACTGGTTCGAAAAACATCGAGCTCAGAGGTTTGTAAATGAAAAGTCGAAGCTTTTCTGGCAATATTCATTATTTTAAACAAATAATTCTTACCCAAATTCCAATTGCAAGAATGGCAATAAAATATCCAACGAGGATAACCAGATCCAAAATTTCAAATTCTGAATTTTGTTGAATCATTTTTGACGCTTAACTCAGGGAGTAACTTCTGTTGCTTGAAAGTTCAACTCGACTTCTAAAGCGCTTTTGTTTTTGTAACCCCTAGCGGCTCTCGCAATTAAAAGTGAATTAAATGGTTCATACACTATACCACGCTATACCACCTCCACGAAATATTTGATGGATTTATTCATTTCTTCCCTCCTTTTATATTATTTGGGGTTTGGTTATTTATCTTGAACTTGAACCCCTCTCACGCGGATATCATTTATTTAACACTCTTTAATCGAATTAGATAACAATTCCTTATCTGTCTCGTTGCTAACTCGTGCTATAAACCGAAAGATTAACGTGTTTTATTCCTATTAAATAGTCCTGAAAATAACCCAAAAAAAGGAAACTCTATACACAATTTCTATAATTTAATTTCTCATTATCAGCACCTTTTCGTAGCGTAAACTAGTCCAAGAAACTTTAGAAAAATGGAAATGGTCCTAAATCAAAGGCTATAAACTTTTTATATTTCAAAGGTTTCCACACGTACTTGATATCCTCTAATTTTTAATTATATTATTGCGTCTAGTCTACCAATAAGTCTAGTCAAGGTTGAAAATAAAATTATGAAACTTTTATTGAAAAGTTCTTGAAGAGGATGCGTGTCAGAACAATAATTGCGCAAAACAAACACGTGAAAGTCATTCGTAGAAATCTCTGTTGATAACTTGTTTGTTGCATGCTTCTTTATGAGAGACTTTTCCTTCTATTGAATTTTAAAAATAAATATCTTTTTTTTATTGTTATACAAGAACTTTATTGATATTAGAGACAGTGTATTATCAGCCTGTTTTTAGATTCTGTAATTCATCTTATCGTTATCAACCGCAATCACTATTACCACATTCTTTGATAAGAAAGAAAAACCGAAAGCATTGTTAATTATTCATCGAATCACGCTATTTTCACATGATGACATTGAAAATAACTATAAAGACGTGTTAAAACTTTATTTAGAATCTTCATTTCATTATAATTTATAAATTTTTCGTCAATTAGTTATTAATTCTGTAAAATATTCCATTTTCTTTATGAAATCATTGAAAAAAACGTGTTCAATATATTTTCGAGTTTCGCGCCTCTTTATCCTCATTGGTTATAAGGTAACACGTGATGTTTAAAGGGCCCTACTCTCACGTGCGCGCGTCTCGCTGTCTCTTTAAATTTATCGTCTGCTTATGAACATTTTTTTTAAACATTTCGGCAAGGCTTACAAATCTCTTAAATTTTTAATTGATTAATTTAATTTTAAAAGTTAACAAATTCTTAAATTATATTTAAACCATGCCGCCCGAAAAGAAAAGACCACCGAATACAGTTTTAAGTCACCAAACCGCCATAAAAATATGTCAGCAAGAAATAACCAAATATGATTTAAGAGTCAAAGCTTTCATCCAAGTAAGCAATATGTTTAGGAATTTGAAAACCGACCTATGAAATTAAATTTCTGGGAAATTTAAAAATTAATTATGAAAATAGGATATTAGGGAATGTACCGGTCCAAGAGAAGTGTTAAATACCCTAAACTTAAGAGTTGGGGAGAACTTGAATAAGTTGAAAGAAGCTATTGATGTAAATACTTAATTTTTATTCATAATTGAGGAGTTTTATAGATTGGTGTTCAAGATATTTATATATTTAGGAACTTGAAAGGATAGCTTTTGAACAAGACAAAAATGATGAAAGGCAGTCTTTGTTACAAGAGGTTGAGTCCAATCGTAAACATCTTTCTAAGTAGGCCCCTTTACCTTAAGTTAGCAATCTTCTCCTTATTTTAATGAGAATTAAATTAATTTAATTACCAGCAATATTGGGTCTTTGAGAAAAGCAAATCTATCCAGTAACACGGTTATAAACCAAAAGACTAGGGAAGATCTATTTTCTAGCAGCTCATCTGAACTTAGACAACGGTAATTATGTCCCTGTAGTTCATACCAAAACACGTACTGAACATTAAAGAATTACAATTACATATTAAGCCCAAAAGCTGGGAAAGAAAGTTTGGTCCAAACAACATCTTCTATTACTGATAATTTATTATCAATCAGTCGACAACTTGCAAATCAAGTACAACAGAGTGAACAAACCCTTGAATCTTTGGGTAATAATTTCTAATAAAAGATTTTCATCTTCAATCTTACAAACTTTGTTTGTTTGTTTGTTAGTTGGCTCTTCTGGTGCTATAGAGGATACTCACGAAGAGTATAAGGCCATGGGCAGTGTCATTAGCCAATCTAAGCAATTGCTAACAAAATATGGTCGCAGGGAATGCACTGATAGAGTCCTGATTATTGTTGCATTCCTCTTCTTCTTTTGCTCAGTCCTTTATGTAATACGTGACAGATTATTTTAATTAAGATAATAGTCTTTCTTCATTTTAAATTCCAATTTACCAATGTATCTTCTATTATCTCCCCATTGAGGAAACCCTAAAGCTAATGCAATCAAAAGCAAAATTAAATTAGTAGTTTTAATTGATGATTTGTGACTTTTGAGGTGCCAAAATTTATCACTCTTAGCTTTATAATATCTTTCTCTTCACCACCCTGTGATCTAAATGTGGTTTTGGGTATGATAATGTTATGATAATATATGTAATATAAAACCGCCAATTATGTGGTAATATATGTAAGAATGTTTGACCATATGATTTATTTCATATGATCATGATTGATTGTTGATTGTAAAAGAGATATTATTTTCAATAAATCTCAATATTCCAAGTGTGAAAAACATTCTCCATAAATAAATTCAAATTATAACACTAAAATGAGTAAATGAGGTTATTATTTTTATTCAACAAATTATAATTATATTTGACATACGGGGGTCGGGGCTTTTTTATTTCTTACAATGTTTAAATATGCTAAAAGGTTTGTTTTGTTAATTAATTAATTTGGAAGCAATTGGAAGGATTAATGATCCAGATTAACTGCGCGGGTAAAAATTATTATATCCCAGCTAAGTTATTTAATTATAAAAATATTAATTATAAGCTTACTACTAATGATAACAATAAATGACTGTTAAATATCTTTTAAAATTTGACAAATCTATCAAGCATATATATCCATTCATGTTTTTCTTTGTTTAAAAATATTAAAATAGTTAATTTATGATTTTAAAGAGCCTTAGTGCAAAATTTAAGTTTTGAATTTTGAAATATTCTTTTTTTTTTAATTCAGGCTTCTTGTTTCGTTTTTTAATTGCCAAAAATTTGGAAGGGGGTCAAAATTAAAGCATAAACAATTAATTAACTTGATTTTAGTAGTCTCATATTATATATATATATATATATATATATATACACATCTCTTAACCTTATTATTTTTACAATAAACTAAAATGATAGTAATTAATCCCAATATTATATATATATATATATCACATATCTTTAATAATAAATCATTAATCTAACAAATTATCTAATTAATTAACAAATTGAAAAATAAAACGGTAATTAAAAATAGTATTTTTAAAAAGTCTTGCACACTGTTTAGAAAAACTCCTGAGAACTTACATAGGCCTCTTTTTTATTTCTTTTTTTTTTTTCTTATAAAACTATGAACTCACTTTCAATTTTCTTTTTGACTAGGCCTATCACATCACGTCATGAATCAATTTTTACTCAATTTAGATTATAAATTTCTAAACTGAGTGCTTGTTCGTTTTCATTATATAACCAAGAAGTGATATCTAGTTTACTAGGGAGAAGGTATAAATTCGCCACATTTCTAGCAGCTTTATCTCCAGTCCAAACGTAGCCTGTCCGGAGTTAATCCCCGCCGCCTCTAAATTATAACCAGCAGCATCTCATTGGTTCTTGAAAACTCACGTCAGCACAACGCCAATGACGAAAATTACAATCATATTTTCCGACTGAGGAGAGGCAGCGAAATAGCCCGACCTCCTTTTACGTCCCCCCCCCCCTTGGATTTTGAAAGGGGGACTGGGACTATGGCGCGCGAATACTTAATCATCTTAAAACTTCTCCCTAGTAAACTAGATATCGCTTCTTGATATAACATTGTATTTTTAATCCCATAGAGAAGGCATTAGAAATAGATAGAAATAATAATAATAAGCAATATATAGCCTTAATAGATAACAATATTTTTAAATAGTGTACGTACGTTACTTTTGACATTCTAGCATTCAAATTAATTAACACTGGGATGATTAATAGTGGCAAATAATTTGGCTTTTCCCATTTACATTATCTTAAAGAGAGGGGGTGATTGACGTCAGTAGTTTTGTGGAGATTTAATTTAGAGTTTAGTAGAACTTGTCAATGTTATGTTTGTCAATTGAGTCAAGATTTACCCTCTTTTTAACTTCAACTTGATTGAATGTCTGACAAACTATTGTTCAAGTCAGTACTGCGTTTCTTCATATTGTTTCTGTTTAGATTTTAAAACTTGTCAGTCAATGTCGTGTTTGTCAAGAAATAAGATTTTAAACATTGTCAATGTTATGTTTGTCAAGATATAAATTCTAACTTCATCTTGACAATGTTATTCAAATTCAAATGAATCCCACATTCTTCTCTAATATTAAAAGTTTTAATTAAACAACGTCTTAAATTTAAATAAGTATTTTTTTTTGATAAACTAATTAATTTAATAACTAAGCGATATTGAATATTGATTACTTTAATGATTTTAACTTTTTTTTTTGTCAAGATATCTTATAGTTAGATATTTCTTTTAAGAGAGATAAGAGCTTTTTGTACAATTTAGGGGCATTAACATGCTCATCAGTTTTATTATCACAGTCAGGTTCCATCTGTAAATATATTTGTAATCAAACTAAATCATTCTTTTTTTTTAGTTATTTTAAAAGAGTTGGAAACATTCTCTTAATTAATTCCCACCATTTCATTATATTTACAAGTAAATAAAAAACTTACAAACCTAAACCCGGGAATAAATACTTCTTAAAGGAAAAGGTCAGGTAACATAACATAACATTATACCTTAAAAGAATAGCCTTTTTCTAAATACATAAGGAAAAATATTTCAAAAAAATAAATGATATCTTATTACAAAATAATTAGCATTTAATTAGTCTTAAAAACAAGGAGTACTGCGCTGCTATTGCTTTAGTGGCGTCTGCTAGCCAGAACCTCTTACCCCTACAGGATTGGTTGAATTCTCACAGGCTGAGAGGTAAGGGGTTCTGGCTAGCAGACGCCATTAAATTAATGGCGGATGGCGTAGTAGTCCTTGATTGTTTTTAAGACTAATTAAATGCTAATTAAGTAATTATTTTGTAATATACTTTAATATTTATCCTTTTATGTTAAAAAAAAGTTAAAAAAGCTTTATTTTTAAGGTATAATGTTATGTTACCGGAATTTTTCCCTTAAATTGTTATCCCTTCCTTCATTCAATAAAAATTCCCCAAAAACTTTTAAGCATTAATTAATTTACATTGTACATGTGTTATATTACAATCTCTATGATTATGATCTCTTTTTGCATACATACAAAGTTCTCGAATTTCACGACACACAAAAATAATCTTGGCTTTTAATTTTTATTAAACTTTGCAGTCAAAACGTTTTGTTAAGCCCCTAAAGTTTTTTACTTTTTATTTTTTGTCAAACTTGTTGTGTTGTTTTTCTTTTCTTTTAAATATTAATTTAAGAAAAAGTTATACAGATACAGATTTAAATGCTTATGAATATTATTGTTTTGTCTATGAAAATATGCTCCATAAATACAAGATTGTTTTTTCTTTTTTTCTTCCCAACTGCAGGCTATACATAATAACAAATTTGAAATTTACAAAATTAATTAGTAAATCCTTAATTAATTAAACATACTATAAGTACCGTTACTAAGTTATACATGGTTTGGTTTATATTTATAGTGTAAGTTTTAACATAAGGACATCATCTCTCTAAGGGACCAAGATTCTATGTTACGGTTGAAATGTATGTATGTCCGCTTGGGAGCGTTATCTCAGAGCTCGCGTCTAGACCACCACCGTCTTAGGATATCAGTCATGGCTGATTTTGAAAATTATTTTTCTCTCCCGCGAATTTCACGAAAAATTCGGAAGGAGCCCCTATACAAAATCTACGTCACATCTAGCAGAACTAGATGCTTTTGCTAATAGATGCGCTTGGGCCCTTAGAGAGATGATTTCCTTATGGTTTTAACAATATTCCCAATATTTGATGTTTTTTTAAATTTTTAACTATACTAGTTTTAGGAAAAATATTTTTTAATCAATATTTTTTTAATCGTAAAAGGAGTAACATTTTTACCATGCTGTTTTGTTTTTTGCTTATTGTAATTTTTGGGTGGTAATTATTTATGATTCAAAGTAATTAATGTACAAACAATTCATCATTTACAATAATTATGTTTTAATCACGGGGATTCATAAACTGCTCAACAGTTAATGCTCCTCAGCTACCATTTTAATTGTAGTTTTTTTTCTTGTTAAATTTTTTTACAGATCATTCAGACCACCATTAGGGTCACCAGCAGCCACTTTATCCAAGACCTGATTGACAAATTCCGCAGTGTTTCCAGCCACTGGCAAATAAGCTAATGAAATTAAGAGAAAGAAATTAGGAATTATGACGTCACATGGTTCCAGAATTGAAGGGTCTGTTACATTTTCTGGCCAACAATTTGTTTAGAGCATCTTGAAAATGAGAAGACTTTGAGTTATCATCCCCTTTGTTATCTTGGGAATTATCCAAACTGAGCAATTCTCTTAACATTTGACGAACTTCCGGTATCAAAGCGACCATAGCCCCTGTTAAAGATAAAATAATTTTATAGATGTTCCGTACGCTTACTGCTGTAAGATTTCAAAGCCTTACTATGTTCCTTTTGTAAACCATAGAGCTTGAGTTTATTAGCCTCGTGTTGGGCTTTTTTCTTCAATCTGCAAGCTCTAGATGCCAATTTATTCTTTTCCTTTCTGGATTTTGGTCTGACATTGAAAGGAACGTCACTAACTGGGGTCAAATCATTGATCATATCATTCAAAGAGCTCAGCTCTATTCCAATATTGTGAAGTTTTCGAGGACAAGGTGTTAAATCATTTCCATCACCCCTTCTAGCTTTTCCAGCGTGTTTTACACCTTCTAAGCTACATTCTGGACTAAAAACCGGATCCAGGGCGTCATCCAGTACATGAGGATCTAACGCTGTTCCTGGCAAAACTTGACTAGGAATACAAACCTTAGGACCTTAAAGGAGAGATAATTGATTACAATAACTCAAATCATCAACTTGGGAAGCTGATTGAGGAGGACATCAACAACCCGCCCACCTTTGGATTGGATATTGTACTGCCAAAAGTATCTCTTCTTCCTACTGGTAGACTTTGACTTGCTTGATTTTGTTACCACACCAGAGGTAGTTGGCCTGTTAAGGTCAGAGCTAAAAGATTTGGATCGACCTTTAGATGAAACATTAATGTAAGAATCTGTAAGGAAAAATTTGATGTCAGCATCGGTTAATTTTTCTTCTTTGAAGATTATCAAGTGGACCTTCATCAGAAGAAGCTTCAGCATCAGAATCTTCATCATCATCTTCTTCTTCTTCTTCCGCTTGGCTACCAAATCCTTCATCATTAGATAAGGAAGACAAGGATGATATACTGGATATGGAAAGACCGGATCTTTGACGTTCTCTTCCAGCTAATCTAGCAGCCACAATGTGAGCGGGAGCCAGAGTAGGTGACCTATTCATTATCTGAACTTTTTTAACCGGGGTCACATTGGGGTCATCTTCACTTTCAATTTTAATCTTAGGTATTATCTTCGTAACATTTTCTGGTAATGAAGTTGAATATTTTGGGAAATCTTTCTCAATCTTAACCACATCAATTGAAAGTGGAATTTTCACATCAGCCATTGGTACGGGTTGAGAATTGTTGATGGTAGGTGCTGTTGAAGTTGTTACGGTACATTTATTTTTTTCAGACACAGCTTGCGAATTATACTGATTGAAATCTTTCATTAAATCATAGCCAAACTCTAGATCAAAGAGTGGTTCATCATTGGAGTTTAGTTCGGCTAGTGTTGGTCCTTGAACCAAATCAGACTGATCCACTTGGAAAACTTCTTCTAGCTTCAAGGCATCAATATCCATGGGAGCTCCCCAGCTTGAATATCCCATAAGTGAGTGTTCATTTCCTTCTATTTTGTCAGTTATGTCCTTAAATGTTTCATTGTTGCTTCTACCATATTGGTTTAACCCTTCTGTCCCTTCAATGTAAAAGAAATCTTTCTCGAAGGATAGTGGCGAATCAAACCTTAACTCTTCTAGAGTTGGTTCCCCCATTGAGTATTGTCCAGTACTTGTATTTGTATTTCCATTATTCACAGAGTTAAATGTGTTGCCACCACCAATTGCGTATAATTCATTAGAAGCTCTAATCCCTCCTTGGCTAATGGGGTAAAATTCTGGGGATTGTTCCAAAATATCCAAATTAATTTCTCTGTTCATCCATTGATCCATTATGGAGGAACTGGTAACAGTTGATTGACAACCCGGAGGTCTTCCCTGGTGATTTCCCAGTTCAACCATTTTATAGTATCTGAAAGAGAATTTTCTGGTATAGAGTAATGGCACCTACTGGCCTTTGACTGTATTAAGCTCTATGGGTAGTTAACATGGAGTGCCACTACTCTATAGAGAAAGGGCAATTAAGGCTGTCAACCCCTTTGTTTGATGTTATATAACCACTATGTTACTGCCAATATCAACTTTTTCTTTGAGAAAGTGTTAAAATATATGTCAACTGATAATTGGCGCGTGACTCAAACCCCCCTTTCTAATTGACTCTAGTTAGATATGACATTATCAGAAATCCGCGCTCTTTGTTAGTAAACAAAGGGTTTCAAGGACTCCCAAGATGAAGGCCCAAGGACTCTAGTATTAGGCCCAAAACTACCATAAGTTTTAACTCTACTCACCTTGAAAATCGCGGAGAATCCGTGTGGTAGCCTCGACAGATCAATTATAGTAAGTTACTTTTTAATTAGTTGTCTTTTACGTTTATTAAAGTTAGGTAAAGATATTTCGATGGCTTCTAGAACAAGATTTTTACTGTGGAAGAAGTCTTTCTTTGATGTTTTTCTCGCTAGTGTGACTTGTGTTTTGTTTTGGTAGATTTCCATTTCGTCACGTGTTATTTGTTTTTAGCCAATGACGAAGCTTAGCTCCGCCTCTGCGGGCGTCACGTGGCGCGTGTAGGGAATATTCTCGTAGCTTTATTAGCGCTGGTGATTGCGTCATGTGTTTATGTGCATTTCCAAAGCACGTGAAAGTTTGCCTTCCCCCCTTTTTTCGGGCCCCTCCCGTAATACTCTTCATTATGAAATTTGAAACACGCTTCCTTCCCCTCCTTTTCGTTTTATTCCTCCACTATTTCCCCGTTTCCGCCTCCCATAAATATATATAGGCCTATTTCGACGCCATCTAGCGAATACGTTTTGAAACGAACAACAAAAGAAAAATTCGGGTAGGCTTTAAAACATGTAAAAGACAGTTGGCCAAAAGTAGGCCTAGTTAGGCGCGACGAAGTAGAGATGGTGGCTTGATTGGCGAAAAGGTTAGTGATTTGTTTTTACCTATTTAGTATTTGTTTATTTCAGCGGTGACACGAGATTAGGTAATACGCCGGGAACCCACGTTTCGATATCGTAACGTCGGTAGCGATTTTTAGCAGAGGCGCGGATGCGGTGGTCAGATAGCCATAACGTTTGCATTCCGTGTCATTATTCCTTCGCTGCGTAAAATCAATCAATTCTTTTTTAGCTCTCTTAACGAGGCCCTCTTCTCCTTGCGCGTAATGGCGCGAGGCTTAATCGAAACCGGGCCGTAGTAGGCTTGACAATTTTGTACATAGAATCTTTTATTTTTTGACAGGATTTCTCGGTACTATTATTAGTGCCCACGGGGGTGCGTGTTTTTTTTAGGCCTAAACCTCGGTTACCTCGCGGTAGTAGGCTTAGCGGTAGGCGAAAATTTGATCTTATTTCGGCGGGAAACGCGAGGGAGGATTTTCGGCAAAAGGCGGGCGGGCGGGCTATGGGAAAAGTTTAACGTTCAACTATACTGCCATAGGTGTATTTTGAACGAGCGTAGGCTTTCTCGGGGTAGGTCTGTCTTTAAAAATGGCTTCCCGGTTCATTAGCGTCGCGAAGACGCCGAAGTCGAATTTTAACTCGCGGAAGGTTAGGGGATAAAAAACAATATTTTAATGGTAAAGGAGAGCAGACGATACGATACTATTTTTCTACAATGTTCGATTTTTGTTATTTTCCGTTATCTCCGTATAATTTTCCCCCCTCTCCCCGATTACGTTGCTGCGGATAAATGACCTAAATTGTGGAATATGTTTTGAAGAAAAACGTACGGTACTATGCCTAGCTCCGCGTTATAAAAGCCGTGTGGCAGCGTTTTTGCCCTATTAGGCCGCGCTCCAAAGGTCATTCACCTCCCTCTTTTCTCGGCATGCCTACTTGTTTGGTTGGCTTTTCTCTACTAGATCATTAATAGATCTAGTAGACCTATAAAACCGCTTAAGAAATCTACGCGTCTAATCCACGTGGCTAACGCTAAAGGCCCTTTTATATATATATATATATTTTTTTCGGGAGGGCAACAAATTCCTTTACCTAAAAAAAAAAGTTGTTGCTCTGTTTTTCGGTTGGCTCTACGCGCGGCCACAGAGTGCTCAAAGGGAAGGTAGATTTTTAAATGTAAACAAGCGCTGACCCTTTTCAGATCATGGAACCAATTTATGGTTCCTAGATTTTTAATCAATAAGTTTTTCGGAATTTTCATAATAATTTTTTAATATAAAAATATGTCGTGTTTAGACGTGGGTTTAGACCTAAAAGTTTTGGAACGTCGCCCTCTGTGCCTGTATGTATTTTTTTTTTTGGTTTTTATTAGGCCTTGTTAAAAACCCGGAGATACGATTTATTTTTCTTGTTTTGAAGTTTGGTTAGGCCTAATTTATTCAGTCCCAACCTTGTTTTGAATTTTGTTGTTTTGCTATGTGGCAAGGGATCAATATAATATTTAGGTTATGAATTATAAACGCTATAGAACCTAGCTATAAAGTCATATTATAATTATTGTTAATTTAATTAAATCAAATTTATTTCGAAGTTTTATTGATTTTTGTGAAATGGGTTAGATTTTATTTTTTTTCTCTGCATCTTCACAAACACGTTGCCATAATTTTTTTTTTTTTTTTGCAGGAAAAAGAAATCAGCGATTGCCAATAGGCCTGCAGCGCGTACTTTTGATGATCCTACCAGTAGGCCTTCACAAACGACGAATAACACAGAAAGGCCTTACTGGTAATTATCTTTTTATATTTTTTAAATAGTTGACAAGGATAATTTGATTACGGAGTAATTAGATTTTTTTTTTTTACTTATTTGACCCTTAAGCATGGAGTGCCAGTACGTGGCGACCCAAAGAGGGGGCATAGCGCTTCTCTTTGAAGGTCACAGGTACAACAAAGTACGGGACGGGAAAGAAGGGACGGTGTACTGGAGGTGCGCGCGAGATCGCCAGTGTCCAGGAAGAGCGGTGACTGTCTTCAGCAACATTAAAAAGGCCAACAATAAACACAATCACCCACCGGACACGTGGAGGAACAGGGTGGATCAAGCCGTTTCTGATCTGAAACTCCAGGGGCAGGACGAGGACGAAGAAGAAGAAGAGCTGCCAGGGGGACTCTTGGCCATCGAGGGAACACCCGGCGGGGGATTACCAGCATTTTTCTCAGAAACCATCAAGTACCTGTCGGCCAGCGGGCCCCAGATTGCAGCCTTTGCTTCTGTCATCCCGTCGCTGCCCAACTTAAAAGCCTCCCTCTGCAGGTCGCGAAACCGGGCACTGAATCCAGGGGGACTCTCGCTGCCTTACGGTGACTTCCGTCCAAACGATCGGTGGCTACCGTTGCAGAGTAAGTTCATGAAACCATTTACCAGCTCTGCTAATGTAAAGCATGTTGTGTTTTGGTGGGAAAATTCGGTCTATTTTAGATTAATTCTGTTCCATTACGGGAGTTTTACACACTTGAGTGTTTATTTGACACTCAAGTTCAATTGTCAAGAAAATTACATATAATCAAAGGGACGATATTTATCAGTGTCATAGAGTCAATGTTTGTAAAACTATGTGTTTAAATTGTTTTCCCTGATGAGGTTAACAGCTGCTAGTTTCAGGGGCAAATAATGCGGAGAAACGGACAATTTTCTATAATTATTAGTAAAATAATACCCCATTATTAGAAGCTCAAATTATGACCTTCCGGATATACACTCAATGTGTATTTTTAGCATTTAATAACGCAACACGCGTAATGAAGACGCGTGATATTTAGTCAGGACGTTATTTCAATATGGAAAATCCTATGTATACATCGCCATTATTCTGTTAAAATATATGTTTAGGGCGGCTTGTAATGAGGGAAAGACTAACCCACTAAAAAAGGAGAGAGAGAGAAGCAACTAGCGCGCGCAAAAGGGCAATGATCTCTTTTTCCTCTCTCTATTGGTTGTTTATCAGAAAAACGTGTTTTGTAGCATTTTACAAACTGGACCCCGAGAAACGAACGAACGACGTTTCTAATATTGCCGGTTTTTAATCAAAGATTACTTCCCCCCTCGACGCCCATCTCCCCTAAAAAAATACGAAATCTTAACATTTTAAAGATACGACCAAAAAAAGGCTTAATTAATTAACATAATTTTTGCATCGATAAATTCTGTTTCTTCTTTTTTTCGATAAATTGAGCTTGGCACTCGCAAATTGAAAGGAACTTTTTGACACGCGTAAAAACAACAACAACTTAGGGAAGGGGGGTCCCAATATGTTACAAGGACGAGTGGGTCCCATTTTGGGGCATTTTTGACGGGCAGGGGTGTCCGGTCAGTTCCATTTTCGCCTCCGTATTCAAAAGGGGGGTGTTGGAGTTTTTATAGACCTATTTCGTATTAAGCGCGTGCGAGAAACGTAACGCCTTTCCCCGTATTGTCATTTCCGTGTAGCGCGGTTAGACCTCTTTGAATGAATTTTCCCGCAAAATGTTTCCCGCCTTTCCCTGCGCGTAGTAAAATATAATGACCGAAGGCGGGAAGTCAGGAACGACCTTGCCAGGATTTTATCAGAAGGATTGAATGGTCGGGAATCTTTCCCCCCTCCCCCCTCTCTCGCGCGCTTATAGATGTTTTTGATAGAAACCGAGAGCTACTTCTCTTCCGCTTCAAACGGCCTTGTTAAGACAATGTTTACATAGTCTTTGACAAGGTCGCGAGCGATGTAATGAAAAGGTGTATGAGTTCGAGCCTACCGACGATGCCCGTGCCTCGAATTTGGCGCGAAATCGACGTTGTAGGTGCGCGGCAGCTGGCGCGTGATCTATGGGCTCTCTCTGGGTTAGATTTTTCCTCCGCGGCTTCGGAGATGAAAGCTGGGGTACCGCCTGCCGCCATGTACCGTTAGTATCTTCAGGGTCGTTCCGTTTCGGTTGCTAGGAGAAGTATCCTATATTGATTAGGCTCTAAGCTTTGCCTTGTACGAATTTAATTAAGTAATACGCGGGGCGCCTAACACTGCGGCGGTCCCACCGTTTTCAAAATCCCCTCCTCGTTTTTATTTTAAAATCTATACTACGCGAGTTGTTGGCCCCCTTTTTCGAAAGTATATATGTGGTTATAACGTTTGTTATAGTCTAATTTTCATGTTGCAATTAAAATTTCTAGTCATTGTTATCTTATTATAAAACAAAAATATATATTGAAACTCCTATGCATCGTGTTATTAACGAAATATATAGTATTTTATAAAGGTACGTGTATTGTATCTTCTATTATCCCTCCGCGATATATATATGTATATAAACATGACGTATAGTAATTAGTTTTCAAAGTTTTGAAGTTCAAACTTAATTTAAAGTTTGAAATTATCTAGTTTTCTTGCATATTTATTTATGTTTTTCATAAAATGGTATTTTAGTGGTTTAGAAGGTAAAAGGCTGATTTTTCTTGTTACAAGTACTTGATTGATTTCAAGGTTGAATCTTTTACTTACTTTGATGACCCTTGCCCTTATATAGATTGAAGTCGACAATTATTTCTTTTTGTATCTTTAAAAACACATCCAAATTTGTGCAACTTTTAAACCAAAATTTAAACTACAGGCTCAATGTGTTGATAAGAGTATGATTACCTTGAAAGTGGTTTACCGATACCATAAATTTGTAAGATATTTTCATAAGTTTGGCACTGGTTGTCATGAAGTGACTTAGATGAAACGTCATAAATTCTCGTTAAGCGACGCCAATTTTTGTACAGACTAAATAGGAAGATGGACTGCAAAAACGAGTGTAGTCAATTCTCGCGTCGTTCTCAGGGTTCGTACGAAACCTGGAAAACCTGGATAAGTCAGGGATTTGGAAAATAGGGTAAAAAGTCAGGGATTTAAAATGTTTTCCTACAAAGTCAGGGATTTCGTTTTGTATATCAAACAATGCTTCGAGCAATGCTAAATATGTGCCAGATGTGATATAAAGTGGGCTCCTTAAAATGGTCAGGGATATTGCCAAAATTTGGTCAGGGATAACCTGGAAAAGTCAGGGATTTTCAATGTTAAAATTACGTACGAACCCTGGTTCTTTACCATTACGAAGTATAGGTAGTGCCATACTTACGGAACATATCGTATAAACTTATGCAGTAGTCGAAGAATTGATCTTGTGGAATTGTGGGCACTTAGAAGGGTTTATATTATTTTTTTGCTTAGTTATCCATGGTAGGGCTTTAATAAGTTTTACCTAGCTGCAATTATATCGGTAGCATTACTTGGTAGGTGACTCAACAGGGCCATCGACGTCGGAACCTTTGGACATGGCATTGCGAGCGGGAACAAGTAGCTCTGGGATGCTTCTCAAACGTCTAAGAGCCTTAATGCGTACCTGCAGTTACGTCAGTGAAGCTTTACAAGTAAAAACCCATCAAACCAATCTCTACATCAAAAAAAAATCTTCGTTTCTCAGATTTGTCTCGCTTAGCCGTTTTTTTATTATTTTCTTTGCTAAATGTTGAATATTTTAAATTCGTTCTCACTAACCTGCATGAATTAAAGAGTACTTAGATAAAAGCCATGCCATAAAGGAGGATTTGGCACTCGTTCCATGGTTGGTTCAACAAGCTACCTTCCTGCGATAAAAAAAACAACGGTGTTTGGGTCCCTCTTTTGGTTTTATCCATCGTTTTATTATTTTGTTATTGTGGTTATTTTATCACTTATCGTATTTTACATCTTCGCTGCAGCTTAAATTTTAAGAGGCAAAATAGACCCAATGGGTTTTGGGTTTTTTTTTTTTTGGGCTTGGCGCAGTTTCTGAGGTGAAATTTGCTTATTATCCTTGGTGGTATAAGGCGGAAAATTGGTCTATATTGCTTCTCCAAAATTTATTCCAAATTGCGCGCGTTTTTGGAGCGTATATCATTCTACATACGGGGTTTATTACGATGCGCAGGCCTACATTGTCCCTTCCGGTGACGCTCATCAGAGCGAATACCTCGCCCCTTGCGATCAACGCCGAGCGTACCTGACTGGCTTCACTGGTAGTTCCGGTACTGCCGTAGTTACCGAGGACCAAGCTGCATTATGGACGGATGGGAGATATTTTCTAGAAGCGGAGAGGCAGCTGGACCATAATTGGCACATTATGAAAGATGGTGAATATTAAAGTTGTAATCTTGTTGTTGGAAAAAGATTTAAATAGCAGCTCTTCAGGATGACATATCTAGACTTCTTACCAAACTGAGCATTACAGGGTTACCAGGGACACTAACTCAAGGGGAGTGGTTATCCAAAGTTTTACCAAGTGGTAGCAGAGTTGGAGTTGATCCAATGATGATATCATACGGTGGGCATTGTTCTTTTAGAATTTTTCAACTAGAATGTAGCTAGCTCTTATTTAAAAATGTCTCGGTTCGATAACTGTATAGAAATGTGGAAACCAATGTCTGAACAATTGAAACAGTCGGGTCATGTATTGGTGGGCGTGGGAACAAACCTCATTGATCTCATTTGGGACGATCGGCCGGCTCCTCCAAATCGTCCCCTGGAGCCATTGCCTGTTGTATACACGGGTAAACCGTGGCAGGAAAAAATATTGGAAGTTCGGAGAGAGATGCAGCAGAAAGAAGCTCAGGCATTGGTCATTACTGCCTTAGACGAAGTGGCTTGGCTGTTTAATTTGCGTGGCTCAGATATTAATTACAATCCCGTTTTCTTCTCTTACGCCGTTGTGACAATGGACAATGTCTAGTGAGCCTCGTATACCTTTTTTCCCCAAAAAGCTTCGAGCGCGTTCTCAATGTGTTTGTTTGCACTCTTAGCCTCTTCCTGGATGAAGCCAAAGCTACCCCTTCCGTTCAGCGGCACTTACAGGATGCCTCTTCGGTATCCTCAGCGTGCGCTCACGCCTCTCCTCCCGTCCTGTCAGTGCAGCTACACCCTTATCATCAAATTCGAGAGTTTCTCGAATGCCTCGTGAGGCAGCTCAATGGAAGAATATGGGTACATTGAATTCTTTTATTCGGAGGGTGGGGAAGACTGGGATTGTTTTCAACATCATGACGCCAATTCTCGTTTTCTTTTTGTGGGTGAAACTTGTAGATTAGTAATCAATCCAGTTATGGCCTTGTTAGTCTGGTACCTCAGCACCGGCGTATAGATAGTTCTACTCCGGTATTGCTTAAAAAAGCCATAAAAAACGATGTAGAAATCGAGTGTATGCGTCACGCTCATGTTAAAGACGCTGTGGCGCTCTGTGACTTCTTCGCGTGGTTAGAAGAGAGTGTTCCCAGAGGCCAGGTCACTGAAATGTCCGCCGTTGCCAAATTAGAGGAGATGAGGAGGTAAAAATCTTCTCTCCTTGGAGCTTAATGTCGCGGAACAGTTCTTGATGACTTTTGGTTGTTCATTTTACTGTTAGACAACAAGACGATTACGTCGGTCCAAGTTTTGAAACAATCTCGGCTTCCGGGCCAAACGCAGCCATAATCCATTACCGACCAACCAAAGAAACAGATAGACCAATTACCACAACAGAGCTCTACCTCTGCGATTCGGGAGCCCAATTCAGGGATGGAACAACAGATGTGACAAGAACGTGGCATTTCGGAGCCCCAACGCAATATGAAAAGGTTCATAGACATTTATAGGAACTTTCCAAAGAGTATATCATTCACGAAGCTCAACAAACCAACTGTTCTTTCTGTTAAACAGGATTGTTTTACGAGAGTTCTCAAAGGCCATATTGCAGTTTCCAGCGCTGTCTTCCCAAAACTGGTTAAAGGACAAATGTTAGACACGCTGGCGAGGAAAGCGCTTTGGGATGTTGGCCTTGACTATCTTCATGGAACGGGACACGGTGTTGGGGTCTATTTGAATGTCCACGAAGGTCCAACGGGAATTAGCTGGAGAGCGTACCCTGATGACCCTGGAATACAGGAGGGAATGATTTTATCAGATGGTAAGTAATATTTTGGACTGTTCCTAACACGCGGACAAAGCCTAAATGTGGAGCCTATGTTGTCTTTTATAGAACCTGGCTATTATGAGGAGGGCCATTTTGGTATTCGAATAGAAAACCTAGTTTTAGTGAAGAAAGCCGAGACAAAGGTAAGAACACGTTTTTTAATGAATTGTCTTTTTTTTATCCCTGTAATTTGTGGCAAATTATGTGTCTGTGTGGGAATTATTAAATAATGGTGGTTGCAGTTGCCTGATAAATCCGGTAATGGGGGGAAATTCTCTATCTTTACAAGCGAGTTATTTGCAAGTGATAACTATCAGTGTTGTGTTATATCTATGAATGCAAGTATCTATGAATGCGCGATATCTAAATAGGTGATTAGTCTTAGGTGTCAAACCTTGATCAAAAAGCTAAGCGCTAAGGGGCGGATGTCTCACGAATTCCCCTAGTGCTAATAAACAAGATGGCCCAAGGGCTGGGCCTTAATAGTAATTTTACACGGCTCACGTGACCCCCCGTATAGTTGACAACTAAAAACATTTCTGAAACACAATCGTGTATCCCTTTAATTTCTAATAACGTCACATTTCAAATAATATTAATGAAACTAAATTGTGCACCCCACTAAAGTATAATTTTTAAAAACCATACGAATCAAATAATGTATTTAAACAAAATCCTGCATCCCCTAAACCAGAAATCACTATGACCTTAAAGCGTCCCCTCTATTTTACGAAACCTAACCTAACCATCCAGCATAATCTCTGATGTATCACGCGCACAAAGTGCAGTAGTGCACGAAAATTATCATCTTGTTTCCCGCGAGATTTAAACTACCTTTCTTTCCTCTCTCTCCGAGCGGGATGCCCCCTCTCCCTCTTCCCCCTCTCACTAATATACCAGGCAGGCAGTTCTCTCTCTACGCGGAGCTTCGTATCGCCACCGCGTACGCTAGCGATCTCTCTCTCTCATCGTAAGCGTACGTTTCGCGGACGCGACCGGTTTCCCTCTCTCTCTCATCGTAAGCGTTCGTTTCGCGGACGCGTCCGGGACAGGGACAGGGACAGGGGTTTTGGTGCCGTTTCTTAAATTTTACCGTAATTAAAATTACGTGTAAAATTAAAAACGAGGTGGTCATTTTCAGGAGAATGATAACTTATCATTGACTAGCTTAATCCTTTTGTTAAGTTATCACTCTGGTGAAAATTAAAAGCGGTAAAAATTTAACTTAACCACCTGGTTTTTTATTAGCACCAGGGGAATTTGCGAGACATCCGTTTAAGGATTCATGACTCATAAATAATAGCCCATATAGATATCTCACTCTCATAGCATAGCGCGAGGTTGACACGTTATCACTTGCTGCGATAACATGCTTGAAAAGTTGCCCCATACCTTGCCTACCTGAAGATTACCCCCTTCAGTGATCATTGGGGTTTAGCCCCTATACGCGAAAATTACTTTTCCAAGTATTTGAAACTACTTGGGTAGTAAAAATACTCCCCCCCCTCCCATTAGTGTCAAGCTGAAACAGGTTGTCGGGTAGATAATAGGAATGGGAGGTGGAAGGGGGACCAAGAAGGATGGGCGAGCTAACTGTGGAACAGCTCAGGTCCGCAGGTGACGCGTTAGAAAATGGGGGAGTTATACTCAGAAAAATGGCGGGCGGTCTATGTCAAACAAATCATGTAGACCACCCGCCGCTATTTTCTAGAGTCCCACCGGACCTCAGCTGTACCACAGTTAGCGCGCCTATTTTTCTCAGAAATGGGCATACTCCACCCATCATATGTCGTGAAACGCTGTATCAAGATTAAATGTAGTTCAGGTAAGGTATGCTTTCTGCTGTAGTTTCTTTCTGAGACAGGCTAGAATCACTCAGCGCGACACACCTGTATCATCCCATTACCCGTATTCTGTGTTGAAATTATACTTTAAGAGTTAAAGGGGGTGTACCCCACAGTGGGACAAACGACGATGATAAGATCTTCCTCGTAGAGCTTAGCATAGCGGGTGGTTAAAAAGGAGAGGGGGTCAAACCTTATCTCTTTAAAATATCTCACACTTTGGACTTTATGTGGGGAAAGAACTCAAGTTGGGTGTTTTACCGAATTCTTTCTCTTTCAAACGTTTCTAGGCATAAGTCCATGTTATTATGCTATAAGTATGCCTGTAGTGTATAATAATTTTAGCGCTGTTGAAGGTAACTCCTCAAGGGGATAATCACGAAAACTTTGATCTTCTATTAAGGGTTACTTGTGTGTAATCATTTTAGCAAATTTGTTAAAGGTAACGCCTCTATTTAGAATGGTCTTACTAGTAATCATTTTAGCTTTGTTATGGGTAGGGCATCGAGGGGCTACTCACTCAAGTTTTCTGTTTTGTCGCAATATTAGAATTATAAGTAAAGTATTTTTATTGAAGTAATGATTGCGCTGTTTAAGGTTTTGCAAATAGCAACGAGGGGCTACTCACTCTTTTTTTTCTTCTTAATCTGCGTCGCAATATTATAATTATAACAGAAGTAAATTGAAGTTAAGTACGGTAAGATCTGGTTACTATTATGAGCCCAACCCTTGGGCCATCTTGTTTTTTTTGGGGGGGTACCTACCCCGATAACGATTTGTTATAAATTTTAATACCCGACTGTTACCCGGCAACCATTTTTCGGCTAAGTCTAATTATCCGAATACCCGACAAAATTTCGGGTACCCGCTCCGATAACCGAGAAAAATATTTTTGATTACCCGAACCCGATTCGAAATTGAAAAATCACTACCAGCACACCCCTAAACTGCTTGGTTTAGCGCTTTACGGTTATACCGTTGCCTACGGTTATACCGTTGCCTACGGTTATACCGTTGCCTACGGGATTAGAATTAATTCGAATCCCGTAGGCAACGGTTATACAAGCTGTTATAGGAGTTATAAATTAAGTTAAGCAGGCGTTATACTAAGTTTTGTAAAAGTTGGGTACTATACTTTGAATCCTGGTATTTCGCAATATGTTGGATCCCTATCGCTAACGAAAGCTTTTTATTGTACACACAATGGTCTAATTTTCTTATATAAAAAATACTACATGGTTTAGGGCTTTACATTTTCATGTGTGGGGTTTTTTATTGTACGAGTCTATACCAACTGTTATATAAATTATGTCTTGTAAAAGTTGGGTGCTATACTTCCCTCCCATTTCACAATGTGTTGGTTCATGTTGGATCTCAATCGCTCACGAAAGCTTTTTGTTGTACATACAATGTTGTCTAAATGGAAAAAAAAAAAATTATTATTTGCTCTTGATAATATCAACAAACGTCGTCGTGGCCTGAACAGTACAATTTCAAGGATCGGGGCTACTTAACCTTCGAACCGCTAACGCTAGTACCGATTCAGCGAAAGCTGCTTGTGCCTAGCATGATGACGGCTCTGGAGTTACAGTGGCTCGACAATTACCACCAAATGTGCCGAGATATAGTTGGAAAAGTTTTGGAGGACCAAGGGAGACACGGAGCCTTACAGTGGCTACTGAGGGAAACTCAACCTTTGGGTTAAATTATTTCTGTTTAGCTAAATTATGAAAAAAAGAGAGATAAATCATATTTAACCTTTTTGATGAAGAGAATTTTGTCAGGAATTTTTTTATATATATATATATTATTTAAATCGACAAAAACACACTCCCCCTCCTCCCCCCAACTTTTCTCCCCCTACATCGTTCCCCCCAGTCAAGTCCCAGACTCCCTATATCATTTACGGGGCCAAAAATCTTCCCCTCCCCCATACATTCTTTTTAACCTCGCTGTCTGTTCTTTGGACACGTTTTTAATAAATAAATAAAAAACAAAGAAATGTTAGAAACCCCTCCCCCCCCCCCTTGTTATAAATCCCAATTTATTATAAAAGAGGCGAAAATTAGATTAAAAACTTAATTAAAAGTTTATTATGAAAAAGATAATTGAAAAAAAAAACGTCAAAATATGGTGCGAGCTGCTCTATCATTGTTAGTTAATTCATCTTGTGAAACTTTGTTATTTGTTCGTTTGTTTTTTTTAACAAAAAACTAAGGAAAGTAAACGTGAACCGTTTTCCTTTGAAAATTAATTAATTGATTAATGGGACAAAAATATTGTAGTACACGATGGTTTATATTTAATATATATATTACATTATAAACCTGGAGCACTTTTTGGACCCAGAGAGAGAACGAGAACGAACGAGAGAGAAAGAGAGAAAAAGAGTATTTGCGAAATGTTCTTATTCTTATTCGAGTTTTAGGAAACTTCTATTCTAAGAGATTACGTAAGATTAAATAAATAAACACACAAGAGGGGCACGTATACGATAATATTTGTACCATATATATTAAGATAAAAAGTATAGAATTGGGTTTATGAATGATAAATTAAAATGATGTCGTAATCGCATCTCTGATTGGAAATGCGAAAACCGACGAAGACGACAGTTAGTAAGAGATGAAATGAAAGTGGGGATAAAAATTGTTTCACGAGTTCACGAAAAGATAAAATTTTATGAAAAAATAAATATAGATGGATAAAAAAAAAGAAAATTTTTTAAACAAATCTACTAAATCTTAAATGAATTAAATACAAATTTGCCATTGGTTGTTTCTAGTCCTCAGTACAAAATTAAAAACAACTTTTTAAAAAAAAACGATAATGCGACGATGATTATGATGATGAAATAAAAGTGTTTTTTTCTCCGCATGAATTTTGAAAAAAAAAAACAAATGTTGAGAGGTGAAAAGAAAAGTAATTTCATTTTTTGCCTTTTTCCCCTCTCTCTAATTAATTATATATTTATACATATATATATTATTGAATAATAATAATAATTAATAATAATGATTGTATGAAGCGAATTGTGGGTAAAATGAGTAAACGAGTTTTATCCCCCCACCCCGCCCCCCCCCCCCGATGGGTAAAAGAAGTAAAAGTAAAAAAACACAAAAATTAAACATAATTTTCGTTTCTATCGGGTTAAAGTTTCGAGATAGAAAAGGAAAAAAAAATAACAAAATAACAAAAAAAAAAAATTGTGCTTGTCTGTCGAGGTTGAATTTGAAGTTTGTCAAAAAAAAAAAATTAAGAAAAAACAAAAACAAAAGTGGTAGTGTTTTACGCCTTTAAACAAAAACTTATGAAAGAAGAATCGTCAATATTATATTATAAGGAAAAACTAAAAATATCCCCCTCGAAAATCCCCCTAAAAGGAAATTTATCCCCCCATCCTCATCCCAACCTAACCCCCCTCAAATCTCCACACTCCACTATTTATGGATGGCGAATAATGTATCATGCTAAAAACACAATTTCTCAATCGTTTTTCATATTAAATTGTATGAAAATTTTACGCCCCCCCCCCCAATCCCTACACCCCTTTCGCAAACTCTTTAAATTCCCGCAAAAAACAACATAACCTCGTTACCTCCCTTTCCTTAATTGTCATCTTGGTGGTAAATTAAGCACATTATATATCTACCCCCACATTGTTTCATCGTAAAACTTCTCAATTGTCTTACAAACATTATCGTTTAATTTATATTTTGTACTTCAGTTTTAATGACACACACACACTATATATTTTCAAGTTCACAACTTTGTTTTTTTTCCATCCTTTTGGTTAATTGAAATTGTCCAAGACAATAAGTTATCCAAAGTTCTCATCTCGCTTTAATTTCTACTTCCCCACTATATCCTACCCATTCCTGCAGTTGTTGTTCATTTTTAATGTCTTTTAATGCAGAATTAATTGTTTTTTAGTTTTACCAAAAGCACTTGGAAAAAAGGGAAATTTAATTTACTCGGCTTATAAATTTATTTATTTATTTGAAAAGAACAACTTTTTTTTTGAACTATTTGGGACATTTTCTCCTATAAAAAATACTTTAGTCAATTGGGGGAAAAAATTGTCCTCTGTGGAATTAAGGGGGAAAAAAGAATTATTGGTGAAATTTTAGGGGGAAAACGTTATTCGTTCGTTTGTTCGTTAGCATTTAAAAAATAGAATAATACTTAGACAACCCATGTTTAAAATTATAATAATAAGGAAAATATTGTACTAAATTCATTATTACGAAGCACAAAAACCCTTTTTTTTTGTTATTATTAGAGTTAAAAAAAAACCTCGAAGTGATATATGTTAATTAAGAATTTTTCGTTTATTGGCATGTTTTTTTTTACACTTTTTAAAAATGGGAGAAGATAGAAAAACTCGAGTGTTAAGTTTCCCCCCAAGTTATATAAAGAAAAAAAATTAACGATAATATAGAGTTTTTGTTTTTAAATATGTTTTTTTTGTTGAGAGGAATTAACGCAAAACTATTACCATCTTACAGTTTAAATCTATAATTTATCTAGGCTGGTACTACATTTAATGAATTATTTAGACTATCTAATGAATATTTTAGTTCAGTTTTATCAAGGGACACGCTGGAACCCCAAAATATTTAAGTATTATTTAAGAAAAAAAAAACTGCTTGTTTAATGAAAGCCCCCCTGGCTAAGCCACTTTTTTTTAGTTTTGCGCTCTTTAGAGCTGCAAAACTATTGTTCCGACCCCTTACGGCTGGGCGCCTATTCCCCCTTCATCTCCAGGTTTTGGTGTGATCAATTTGTTCGCGCAAAAGCGTAATAGAGCTGGGGCCATCTTGTTTTTTTGAAAGTTAAATTAAGATAAATATCTCTGATGATTTTTCCAACGTAACACGTTTGTCTAGTTGAGACTTTAAATTGATCCAGTATATTTAAATACAGTTTTTTAAATGGAAATTAATAGCTTTTGAATCTATTTATATATATTTTATAAAACATTAGCCGCGCCCCCCTCCCGTGAATTACGTTATGATTATAAAGATATCAAATTTACGGGTTCGTCGAGGTCGTTTTTCTTAGAGAAACAAATGATTTAATTAATAATGAATGAATTCTTCTAAATCCTTAGATAATCTTGAGGTTGTAGATGGTACTAATTTTGCGTTCTAGTTGAATTGAAAGTATAAAAAAATAGTTGCTTGTCTGTTTATCGAAGCTATTATTGTACAAAAATTATTACCCTGATAGATAAAATTACGATTATTAGGTGAAAAAAAAAGAATATTGAGGAAAATTAAGAAAAAAGGTTTTTAGGGGTCATTGAAGGTATTCGTTACGAGAGAAATAAGAAAATTATAGCTTGTTGAGCTTTGTTTTAATTCTTTTTTTTTTTTTTAAAGAAGAACCATTTTTATTGGGTTTTGAAGAAGAAAAAAAGCTCTTGTTACGTTTAATTTTTTGTAAAAAAATTTTTTGCGACACCTTCTTTAATCTACGATTATTATTTTATGAAAAGATAAAAAAAATTTGCCTATTCTAGTCTTGGCTTGTTCGTAAGCTAACTTTGTGTCCCCCCCTCCCCTACCCTCGCTTTTAAAGAATCGGTCCCCATTCACCCATCACTCACTCACTCACATGTTCAAAAACCCCCCTCCCCTATTTCACCTCACTTAATTCCCCGTTATCTTAAAGAACAAGGAGTTTCGTGAAATATTAATTACGAAGAATTACGGTAGTGAAATATTTCACTTGATTAGTGATGGCTTTATGTTGTCAATGTAGAAGGAAATTACAAAATGACATCCTGATGAATTGTTTTTGTAATTACTGTAATTGCCGGTCAGTTTTTTAATTAATTAGTATCGTAATTTATTTTCTCGTTAAACTCGCACTTCTTTAAGAAACACCATCCTCTCCCCTTAATCTATATCGAAAAGAAAAAAAAATAACTGAAAAGTTTTTATATTTAAACAAAGTATAGAAAACTGGTGGCTAATGTTTGTGGTGGTTTAAAAAAAAACAAATGATAAATAAGAATTCCCTGTTTATAGTTGGTCCAGGGAAAGATAAAAAACAATTTTTATGACGTGGGAGTTTCATGTATAAAACAAAATACAAACAAATATATTTATAATTGTTTTTAAGATAAACCTCTTTAAAATATTGAAAAAAAAAAGTAAATTAAGATACCAAAATCTTTGTTTTTTTTAGGTTTAAAAACAAACTTATTAACAAATCTCTTTGAATCCCCCCTCTTTTTTTATTGTGTAATTGTTTTTTTTTTATTTGTGGTGCCAATTTTAATGAGATGATGATGATGATAAACAAAAAAACAGTCCTGAAAGAGAGAGAGAGAAAAACAAAAAAACAAATATTCTACGACAATTTTAGGTTGTAATTTTTTTTTTTTTTAGATTTACGCGGTCACTGATACTAAAACTGAAAAAAAAATGATAACACGTGGTCTGTTTAAGGTAATCTCTATATTAGTAGTATGGAAAAAGTTCAGTCTATGAACGACGTCAGATTTAATAATTTTATTTTTTAATTACGGTGCCAACAACAACAACAAAAAATTAGTTTTAATTAACTTAAAAAAAAACAAATCAAGTCAGTTGGTTACCATATTTTTGGCCGACAAAAAAAAGATACAAAAGCATATCATTGCGACAACAAAAAAACAAAGGTTTTTTTTTAACAGCAATATACACTTCCATCAGAAAAAAAAAAAATATAATAACAATGGCCAAAAAACAAATGATATTTATTTATTTTTCATCCATAATTTTCTTTACTGGTAATTAATTCTTTTTGTAAACGAAAAAAAACAACAACAGTTTTTAATAAGTATTTTCCATAATTTTCCATTCTTTGCGAAAAGAAAGCAAACAAACTTGAAAAACAATTTTAAGAATCAAATCCGTCTACTTCTGATGAACATCCACAAACGGGTTCGTCAAAAGCAAAATACTGACGCACAGCACACATAACACACACATACAAACAAAATGTGGGTTTTTTTCTACTCTAAAAAAAAAAAGAAAATAATACATAAAAATCCTTTATATTTTTTATTTAATGATAAATACAAGAGGGTTAGCTGTAAAATATTCTTGGTACTACTATAAACTATCTACATAATAATAATAATAAACTCTCCCCCATCAAACAGTTAGTTTCTAAAACTACAAAGAAATTAATCTGCCGATTAATATCTCTGCCAATAACTAAATAATTAACCCTCTCTCGTAAAAATAAGGTACCTATTTTTTCAAAATATAAAAACAGCAAAAGTAATGCTAATTTCCAACGCATTATCTTACTATATAAATGATCATTCAGACCCATGCAGTTTCAAAAACGAAGAAATTAAACCAAATTAATACAAACAAACTTAAACCAGGCGAGTTGGTTTTTGCAACGTTTCTGTCTCATCACCTCGAGCGAAAATCTTCCACTATAAATAAAATTTATATATATATAACGCTGCTGTACCTGATTAACATCGCATCAGAGCCTTTCAAATATTTCAAAAAGTGTCAAAAACTAAACAAGAAAAAGAGCGTTAACGATTGTAAATTTTAGCCCGCGTCTAGAAGTCAGGGGAAAAAAAAAAATAAGTCAGTCAGGTCAGGGTGGAACTCGGGTGGATTAGGAAAAATTCATTCTGTCATTAACTGTACTGTACTATATAAATATTTAATAGTAATATAATATAATATAGAGCTATTTGTTTTCCAGAATTTAAGACGGGTATCATTAAACATGGAAAAAAAAAATAATTGAACTACCGATTTTTTGACAACGGTTTTACAGACTATTTTTAATTTATACACGACTCTATATTCGTTTTTTATAACTGTTTTACACACGAATCCTTTTTAATTACAGACAGAATGAATTTTTATTCTATCCCACATAATTAAATCACAATCAATTTTAGGTAGTAATAATAAAAAAGGGGGTTAAGTTGCGAAAAAGTTACAGATTTAAACAAGAAACAAATAAATAATCCGGGTAAAATTTGAATGAATGCATGTCACGAAACAAAACAGGTAATTGCAAATTAAGTTGGATTTGTTTTCGAGTAAATACAGTAAATAATATAAACGAGGTATTTTAAATACTACGTTCAGGGACGTATTTTCAGGAATATAAAAAATAATAAAACTAAGATTTTTTAATAACCGCGTATGTGGAGGGACGAAAGGTGTTTTTTCTAAATATAAGTACAAAACATAAAACTTGGGCTTTTTGGTATAAAAGTTCGTTAATTTATAAAATAAAAATACAACAACAAATACAAACTCTTTAAAAACAAATGGTAAAAGGGAGCAAACTAAATACTACTATAGCCTTTTTATAAGTGCCAAAAATGCACTTTATTTTTGTCTCTGAAATAAGCATTTTGGCGTTTTTCATAAAAGATATCTCCCCGTATGCAAATCTCACACCAGATATAAAATAAAAATATTTTCGCTGCACTACCTCTTCGTAACAATTACAAAAAAAAAAATATCTATAAAAGTGGTCGCCTTTTCGTTAAACAACAAACAGAAACTTTGCAAAAACCAAAACTCGTCGCAATATACTTATATAAATATTTAAACTCATTTGAATAAGAAACAAAAAACAACAAACAAACAAACAAAAAAACACCCAAACAAAATGTAAACATCATTTTGTAACAAACATGGCTGCCTTCTCTTTCCATGCTTTTTTTCTTATGACTACTCTATGGCCGGTGTAAAACATTATTTTGGATTGTCCAATAAATGTTGATCTAAAAAAAAATATAGTCATAAAACTATATACCTACGGTACAGTAGCTGTGATAAAGGTTTGTCATGACTCATGAGTTTTGATCTTTTGCAGGTTCAAATTTACCGCCATTTTACGGCGTCGCCAATGCGTGACGCTGATTGGCTGTTGTAAGCGCTTCGTATTCCCGCGACTTTTCAAAGTGTTAATCGTTGAATTTGGGGTTAGTGACGGTCGGTTTTCCTTCCCATTTTTCATAATTACCTTTAAAAAAAACTAGATTATGGATAATCAACTCGATGTTCCGACTAATTATATTAATCCAGAGTTCATGCAAACTCTAGTATCTAAAAAGAAAACGTTGGCGGAATGTGAGATGAATTTTGTTAAGCCTAAATTTGAACCCTTATTCGTTAAGCCTACTTTTAAAATTAGGGACAATGTGACTTTTTCATAATATAATTTTATTGTTTCAGTGGAAAATAATATTCGAGAGTTAAAACAGAAGCAAACAGAATATGCGCAGGAATTAAAGAGCTTGCAAAGACAATTCTTCTTCAGTGTATTTATTTAGATAACCCAAGCATTAGGCATATGTTAAGATATATTTAAAATTATAGACGGGTTCTTTGGCAAATTACGAGTTTAAATTTAGCATTGGTGACAAAAAGATTGAAGTTCTGAAAGAGAAAAAAACCCAATTAGACTCCAAAATTGAAGAATTGCGGAAAAAACTGGTTAATTATATGCAAATAACTATTCCTTCTGCATAATTAACCAGATTTTCTTAGGAAACTAAAGAGGAACATCTTCGAAGCCATAGAGATTTATTTTCAACCAATATCTTTCGAATGTGTGAAGAAACTTTTAAAGGAAATCGCAATGACCACCATGCTTTAAAGCGCGATTTAGAACAGGAAATTAAACAATATTCTCTGGAACTGGAACAGTTGGATAAAGGTGCGATAAAAAGGAACCCATTTAGGCCTAGATTAAAACGCAATTTCCATTAGAAATTGTGCAATTGACTCAAGACATCGAAGGAAAACATCAAAGTGAAGGGCAAGAAATGGAGCCAAGTGAAATGGACCAACTAAAATCTAAAACAGAAGGTAAATCGTCAGCCTTATTGAAAACGTGACGTCACCCTCGTTTTGAACGACTTGTACCAGAAGTAAATACTTCTGCTTGTACTCTATAGCTTTGTCCAAAGAACTATCCAAGCAAAATAAAAAATTGCATCTAAGTCACAAAATGAAGGAATACTTGACCCAAGCTCCTGTGAAGGACCCGGAATTTCTCAGGTATGACCTTTGGAATTGGAACCTTCGAACAATACATCATTTAAATCTCTGTACTTTATACTGTAGATTGAAGGCTGAACTTGAAGCCGCGAAGTGTAACATGGTAAATCCAACCTAGCCCTGCTTTAAATCTACTATTAATTTTATAATTTTCCAGGGAAAGGGCAGAACTTCAAATGCCCCTCAACACCCAGAAGGTTGTTTGTAAATTTGCGAAACAATTACAAAATTATTAATCCCATGCAATTACAGCAATATTTATTATACGTTATTTTCCCATAGAAATAAAGGTACAAAATCCTTTGAAAAATGTCAGGAAGAAAAGAATGAGGGTTATGCCAAATCAAAAGCGTTTAGATGATTTTTGGAACATTACAAAATAATTAATAAGTGTAGAGTCTTAGTAGTGATATACTTTTATTGAAATTTTCTTTCAGTAATTAACACTTTGATGTAAAAAAACAGCGGGTATAAAAATTTTAATCAAAAATAATTTTGGGGGTGAAAGAGACTTGACTAGAACACCCCAAAAGGTACCATTCAAAAAATAATATAATAAGTACACTTAATTGATATTAGAGTTTCTCGTAAACCCAACAAACAAACAAACGAACCCTATACGGTATTATATATTTAATCTTAAGTACCTTAATTAACTCTCTTAATATTTTTAAATGCAGAAATGTTATTGTTAGTTTAAAAAAGCCTTTACGTTATTGATTTCAACATCATTTATAAATAAGGCACTTTTTAACAGTTTTAACTCTATATAATGTTAGATTTAACTTTTATTATTATAAAATAACTATAAATCTTTATTTAATAATACATGTTTTTCTTTTAAGAAAGCGCTGGTTTTCAGATATCAAAAACTTTTAATTAAAAAAAAAAACACTTAATACTTTAAAAATATTGATCCCTTAATTTTTGTGACGAAAAATGCAGTTTTTATCTATGGTTTTCTTCTTATAACTTCGGCGTATTCCGAATCGTTAAATACAAAATGATTGGGTTTACTATCAACCCGAACATTTTGGTAAGGAGGAGAACATTCCGCCGAATCTTGACTTTCTCCATTTGGTTCTGACTTTCGACTGGAGACAGAACCTTTGTTCCTCATCTTAACCTTAGCGTAAGTATGACCAGGCTGTCCCTCTTTTGGAGATAAATTTGGACTCTTTTGAATTGAATTTTTTCTCTCTTTTTCTTTGATATTTCTCGTTATGGTGACGCATTCGTATCCTGGATCATTTGAGTCAGATTCGTAGGCGTCATCAACCTCTCTTCCCAAAGTTTTCCAAGCTTCGGCTCTCTCTTCGGGTAAATCATAGACGAATTCTACTCCAGCAACCGAAATGGATGACTTTTTCCGGCCTGACATTGACCCTGGATCTTCGTAAGTGTGATCGTAATCCAGAGAGGAGTCACTCATGGTTGGTTTGGGTTGTTTACGAGGTGGTTTGACTGCGGGTGGGGGTGGTTTTGTCTTGGGTAAGGTAAAATCGTGGGAATTTATCTTTTCGCGGGGTTTTGGGGAAGTTGATTTCTTTGGTGAGGTGCCACCAGTGTTTCCTGGAAAGAAGGCTTTTTTATCTTCACTTGGACTTTGATTCGAGACTAAATCATTCTCGTTGCGCGAAGACTTGAGTAGATTGACGTGTGACGCGGTGCTTTGGAATATCGCGGCTCCATCCTTGGTCTCAAATATGAACAAACCCTCCCCACTCATGCTTTTTCTTCCAGCCTCGAATGAAAATGTATCGTGGCTGTAACCGTATCTTCTTATGTGACGATAAGCCCATGTCAACTTGACTGAGCTTATTTGGGTTGGAACTCCGATCTCCGTCAATGTGATTCCAACAGCAGTAACCAAAAGATTATAGGTGGAATTCAATTTTAGGTTTTTCTTGGCTTCACAATCCCCTACTTTAACTACGTAAACCTCAGCTGAAAAAAACATGAATTAGGCTTAGCACGGTTAGGCCTATCTGCTCAATAGCTTTTTTTATGTGACTTACGAGCATCTACAGAGCTGTATATCAGATTTTCCTCGTTAATTATACTGGAAGATGAAGACAAGTTCGATTCTGTGGAATTAAAGCTAGCGGGGAGTGATTTAAGAGTATTGGAAACGCTTCCAAATGCCACACTTCGGAATGCTGACACCCAGTCATTCATATCCTGATGAGTTTCGGCGGAAAATATATAAGTCTGATTTTTTGTCACCACTTCAAACAAATTATTCTGATGCTTTTGCACGACTGTCGTTACTTTGACACAGTCTGTCAAAGGAACTATTTTATTTGACGATTTTCTGTAAAAATTTTCTTCGCTATCAAATACTTCCAAACGTTGTACGCCATCTTCGCTAGCTTCGTACAAAGCGTAGAACTTTTTGGGCCATGATTTCTAACAAAAAATTAGGAAAATGGGGAAACAATTAAAAATAGTGCAAGCGAACAGGTGGAAGTGGACTATTGGACACAAGGGCAACAATCCCCCTGGGCCCGGACGGGGTAGCTAACTGCATGCTACAAGTGGTATTTGAATAAAAAAACAAGAAGATTACTTTTGCTTTTAGAAACCCTTGTGGAGGAATTTGCAAATAACCGATTTTGAAAGGTTCGCTAGTTTTAATTATTTCCATTATTAACTTGTTTAATTTTTATTATTCTTATTCATAATTATAATGAAACACGTATTTATTTCTTCACCTCCTAACAACACCCATGAATGATGAAACGCAGCGCTATATATGACGGAAGTGGGTGTGATTCTATTCTATTCATTTCCTTATCCCTGCAGGGGGTACAAGTTGAATTGATAAAGATAAGAGGGGCGGGATTTACCAAGGAACAACATTCTTCTCTCCCCCCCCCATAATCAAACAACACCCTAAAGCGATTGGCGCGATTTATTCAAAAAAGTTCAAAGGTTCACTATCCCAGGGCTTCAAAATACCTATAATTCCGAGATGGTCCTATAAAAACCTATAATTCGTAAATTTATCCTATAAAAACCTATATTTTTGAAATGTTTGTTAAGAAAAAACACTGCAAGGGTTGCTACAAGTTGGGAAAACTTTAATAATATTGTTTCTAAACTCATATATTAGACTCGACAGCTATTTTTAATCATTAAAAATCATAATTTACCATATTTAAGAAACAAAAACATTTAAAATTATATTTTTCTGATTTTAAAACATTCGAAATTACCGCCTTAAAAAGAAGTTTTTGTTTTGTTATTACGCTTTAAAACTAGAGCGAGCTGTGATTGGCTAATCCTTTTCCGGTTGCTAGGCAACCGTAATTTAAAGAACGAAGTTAGGGTTAAAAATGTTCGACTTCAGCGAGAGACCATGGATGAAGGATGCGCGTGAAAAACATTCGACGCTCAACAGGATGTGCAACTCCCTATACTAAAAAGTAGACAAGTCGATACTAGCGCCGCCTGGCTACCAGCGCTGGAAACCCTCGCGGGAAAAATAAAAAATACTGGACACGAGAAAAAAACACGCGCTACCGTCAATTTTTTTTCCTTAGCGTCGTCTGCTAGAAGCAAAACAGTGGTTTTTTTTCTCGTGTCCAGTATTTTTTATTTTTCCCGCGAGGGTTTCCAGCGCTGGTAGCCAGGCGGCGCTAGTATCGACTTGTCTACTTTTTAGTATAGGGAGTTGCATATCCTGTAGAGCGTCGAATGTTTTTCACGCGCATCCTTCATCCATGGAGAGACGCTCGGCAATTTAAATCAGTTTTAATCGCAATTAATTGTTGAATTACTTAAATAATAGTTTGATAAACTGATTATGAATAGAAATAGAACAAAATTAGGTAGTTATTTTCGGATATTTACAAAAACAAATTGGAATAAAAATAATTTTTCCAATCTAACATTGCATTAAGCAATTAAAATAGCTTTTTAATTGCGATCAAATGTTGAATAGCGTAAATAACAGTTAGATTAACTAATTCTGAATATAAATTTAGCAAAATTAGGTTGTTATTTTCCGATAATTATAAATATTTTTGAATTTAAAATCTTTTTAACGGTCCCTTTAAAATTGATTATTTATTTACAGTGATGCAAATTTTGGAAAAGAAAGCTAAATATACAAAGGATGGTGGATGAAATCAACGATGGAATTAGATCTCCTACTGAACAGACCCAACTTGTTTTGCCTTTGGATCAACTCAGGAGTCGGAAAAAAAGGAACAGCAAATTAACTCAATGCGCCCCAACAAGCCTTGCGTCCAGGGACCGTACCCCTCCCTCCCCCTTAATCCGGCCCTGGATCAACTAGGGACAATTTGGAGTCATCTGTTCAACATTACATCATGGTAAAACCAAGTACCTCTCTCAAGTAACCATTTTGGAGAGGGAGGGCAGTGCTTCATTTTAGGTAAACAGTTGGGCACTGATAGGAATCTGGATCGATTGAAAGGTCATTTATTAACCTTGTATGGCCATGATTTTAAAGTTTTGCTCTTTGTTGCATTCGTTCCAACATGAGCGGCTATATGTGCGCCTGTTTTAACTGAATCAATTTCCCCTTTTTTCCAAGCGCCCCCCCCCCCCCCGATGGCCAGCCTTAAGTTCTCAGCTGTCATATCGTAGTCCCCCCCCCCCTGAATGCTCACTGCCTAGGGACCCAGCGGGTGTTATTGATACGACACTGTTCCCCATGTTTCGGAGATAACGTACTATTCTTCTATCTTGAAGAATTTAATATGAGGAATTGTGTCTCTTTAACGAAATTAGGTTCATTTTAAAGATCAATTTAATTAGATTAATTAATGGCAATTTAAAAATATTTTCCATACAGTGTTGGATCACCCACTAGGAACCAATGAGATAGAATATATATATAAACCTAGAGTCACAACGTGGGATCTCGAGATCGACGATTCGCGATACACTTTTTGTCGAGCATGAATCTTTATCAAATACGGGTGGCGCCACCTATTAATCACTCGAAGAACTTTTTTATTACCGTCTGCTGTCAAAATAGTTTTTTAAACGTGTTAAATAAAATAAGCAAGTTAAATACTAAAAACTCTAGTCCTTTTTAATCTAATAAATAGATGAAATAAAAATCCTAACGATGTTTCTGATTGAAAATAAGCGAGCAAAAGTTGTAATTAGTTCCGCTAGAGGCTCACAGGTGGCGCTGTCATGTTTTGATAAACTTGCTTGATAAAAACAATGTGTATCGCGGTAAGCCGATTTGAATTGGAACTCTATCTATCTCATTGCTAGGAACTAGTATAGGGGTCCTGGGTTCGGGTTAGTTTTAGATAGGTTCACTGGGGGTCGGGTTGCAGGAGGTGACAACAGTTGAAGTGTGACATAACCTTAATGACGTCTCTCCGTTAAGCCACTAGTAGTTAGAAGGGTCACTACAATTTTTCATTGATTTCATTGGCTATAATTAGTTAAACATTTATCCAAAAACAATTTTTGGAGCCCTGACTAAAAATAGTAGGTGGTAAATTTGCTACGTTGCACGAAAAACTATATAGAATGTTGCTACAAGAAGTGAGAGAAATGGAAATTACAATCTTTTTAGCTTTTCATTTTAAAATTTTTATTTAAATAATATGATTTTTATTTTATTTTACACGTATTACACGTATATACATTATTCCTATAAATTCCTCGCTTCAAAAATAAAAAAATTAGGTAAAATAGAATTATTTTACCGATTTTAGAATTGGCGCGAAATGGAAAATCTTCAAAATTGAAAAGTCATCTCATAGAATAATGCATAGTTATAAAATGGAAAGTTAGTGTGAAAGAGTCAAACATATCTTCGTGTGGGAAAGATGTCTAGTTCTTACTAAAGGAAGAAAAAGTAATCATTAATTGATCTTTATCATGTGAACTCTCTTTCCCGGTAGTCTGTATTGCTGTCAGAATTTAAATTCGATATACGGTAGAAACTTTGCTACTGTAGAACCTTCCACTCTAGGCTAGTCTTTAGTCTATGTAGTTCCTCCTCTCCTCTCCTCTCTCTCTCTCTTCCCTCGGCGGCCAGTTTGATCGCCGCTTTCGATGAGTGAAGCCGTAAATCAATGTTTTAATTTTTTAAATTGATTTAAAGTTAATTAAAATGGATTTAAGTCGCGAAATATTTTTTGGAAAGTGTGCTAATATGATTGCGATAAGAAATCGAAAACTTTTACGAACAAATAGTTATTTGAAGTATTATTTTTTGGAATGTGAATTTTTTGGCGATGAACTCCATCGCTAAGCCTCGGCCACTTGACGGGATGTTTGAATTAGGCCCTAGTTAGGGTTAGCACCTTAGTAACAAGAAGATGGAAAAACTTCATACGTCTCCATGGTAACGAGTTTGAATTAGGGTTAGGGTTTCTTTGAATATTTTCTTATTATGGTTTAGCATTTTGATAAAAATTTTGAATAAGGCTTAGCATTTTGATAAAAATTTTGAATAAGGCTTAGCATTTTGATAAATATTTTGAATAAGGCTTAGTATTTTGATAAATATTTTGAATTAGGCTTAGTATTTTGATAAATATTTTGAATAAGGCTTAGTATTTTGATAAATATTTTGAATAAGGCTTAGTATTTTGATAAATATTTTGAATAAGGCTTAGTATTTTGATAAATATTTTGAATAAGGCTTAGTATTTTGATAAATATTTTGAATAAGGCTTAGTATTTTGATAAATATTTTGAATAAGGCTTAGTATTTTGATAAATATTTTGAATAAGGCTTAGTATTTTGATAAATATTTTGAATAAGGCTGGGACGCCTGTCTTTTCAGAGGTGTAAAGATGGACGTTCTGGTCCGGTTAGGCAAATGTTTAACACATTCCTACTGTTCAATAGGCTCATGATTTTCCTATAATTTAGAACAGGCAAACTATGGCTGGGACGCCTGTCTTTTCAGAGGTGTAAAGATGGACGTTCTGGTCCGGTTAGGCAAATGTTTAACACATTCCTACTGTTCAATAGGCTCATGATTTTCCTATAATTTAGAACAGGCAAACTATGGCTGGGACGCCTGTCTTTTCAGAGGTGTAAAGATGGACGTTCTGGTCCTGTTAGGCAAATGTTTAACGCATTCCTACTGTTCGATAAGCTCATGATTTTCCTATTATATAGAACAGGCAAACTATGGCTGGGACGCCTGTCTTTTCAGAGGTGTAAAGATGGACGTTCTGGTCCGGTTAGGCAAATGTTTAGCCCATTCCTACTGTTCAATAGGCTCATGATTTTCCTATAATTTAGAAAGGCAAACTATGGCTGGGACGCCTGTCTTTTCAGAGGCGTAAAGATGGACGTTCTGGTCCTGTTAGGCAAATGTTTAACACATTCCTACTGTTTGATAAGCTCATGATTATCCTATAATACAGGACAGGCAAACTATGGCTGGGACGCCTGTCTTTTCAGAGGCGTAAAGATGGACGTTCTGGTCCTGTTAGGCAAATGTTTAGCGCATTCCTACTGTTCGATAAGCTCATGATTTTCCTATAATTTAGAACAGGCAAACTATGGCTGGGACGCCTGTCTTTTCAGAGGCGTAAAGATGGACGTTCTGGTCCTGTTAGGCAAATGTTTAACACATTCCTACTGTTTGATAAGCTCATGATTATCCTATAATACAGGACAGGCAAACTATGGCTGGGACGCCTGTCTTTTCAGAGGCGTAAAGATGGACGTTCTGGTCCTGTTAGGCAAATGTTTAGCGCATTCCTACTGTTCGATAAGCTCATGATTTTCCTATAATTTAGAACAGGCAAACTATGGCTGGGACGCCTGTCTTTTCAGAGGCGTAAAGATGGACGTTCTGGTCCGGTTAGGCAAATGTTTAACGCATTCCTACTGTTTGATAAGCTCATGATTATCCTATAATACAGGACAGGCAAACTATGGCTGGGACGCCTGTCTTTTCAGAGGTGTAAAGATGGACGTTCTGGTCCGGTTAGGAAATTTTTTAACACATTCCTACTGTTTGATAAGCTCATGATTATCCTATAATTTAGAACAGGCAAACTATGGCTGGGACGCCTGTCTTTTCAGAGGTGTAAAGATGGACGTTCTGGTTCGGTTAGGAAAATGTTTAACACATTCCTACTGTTCGATAAGCTCATGATTTTCCTATAATATAGAACAGGCAAACTATGGCTGGGACGCCTGTCTTTTCAGAGGTGTAAAGATGGACGTTCTGGTCAGGTTGGGTAATTACTTACGCAAGTTAAGGGTGTTTAGACATAAAACCAGGATAGGAAAAATTAATTCACTATGATTTTTTTCTTTAATTTTTTTTTGTTTTCAATTTTGAAATTGGGTGTGATTTTTGGTACTAGTGCGGCGTCTGTTGTGAACTTGTGATTAGGCCTATTTTCCTTAAATCTTGGTTTCAATAGGCCTATTTAGAGCAACATGAGGCTTTGCCACTTTTAGCACGAGATATCAGTCAAGTTAAGGATTTTTTTTAAATTGTTATAATGGATCATTAAATTCTTGTAACTGAGCCCCAGCAGTGCCAGAGGCCCGTTTACCCAGGATTCCTTTAGATTTTAATATTTTTGGAGAGGGGGGGGGGGAACCCGGGGAGCTTTAATTTAAATTTCGCAAGCTTTAGACAGATTATAAGCAGGTGTCAACCAGTCAGGTCAAAAGTCATTTGTGAAGGAAATCTTGGACAAACAAACCACAAGAAAACTTCATAACTTGATACTTTATTCTCAACTAATTTACATAAACATGTCATAAATGTAAGAGAATTTCGTCATTTTGTTTTAAAATTGGATATATATATATATAATATATTCTAATTTATTTTTTTTTCTTCTTTTATATGGCAATGTACAGGATTATATTGGATTAAAAAATGGTTGGTGTGTATGTGTGAAAGAAACTTGACAGGCTATGAGGAAAAAAGAACTATCTTCCGATATAATACGATGAACAGGAATAATAATTGACGTTTGTGAACTTGAGTAGGTTCAGCGTTCGATCCACCGCCACGTACATGTAACACGGATCAAAAATAACTGAGTAAACTGGACTGTTTCCTCTACTAACGTAAAACATCTGTAAGAAATTAATTTTTTTTTATTTGAGTGGGGGTCGGGGTTAAAAAGTTGTTCAATTACTTGTATTGATGAGGAATATCTCTTATCCCATAACCGAACTAAACCATGCCTCGCTGTCCCACTAACAAAGCTATAAGCTCCATCGGAAGCTAAACAATAGATTGCAGAATCATGGGGGTCTTCCCATTCTTGGATACTAAAGAAAAGTTAAATGACTTGGTTTAAATATAGGGTAAAATTTAATTTAATTAACGAGTAAAATAATTAAATACCATTGTGGGCCAGTTCGAGTATCCCAAAGTCTAATACAAGTATCATAACCTCCTGTTAAGATTTCATGGGGTGATTCGGGATAAACGTGTAAGACCCCAGCACCATTTCTATGACTAGTACCCAGATTACAAATTTTTGTGCTCCTATATTTAAATTAGTTAATTAATTATTTATTCTCCTATTTAGTTTGAGAATTATTATAATTTATTGTTTTATTTTTTTTACGTTTCTAAATCAAACATTTGTAAAGGAGGAATGCCTTGATGACCGGCTGAACCACTGATTAAGGTTCTGGAAATATAATAGCTTGGTCAAATCTAAGTTTTTTTTTTAAGATTTAATTTTTAGGGGTAATTATATACCTTCCACATGGGGTAATTGCCACAGCCCAAACTCTGTCAGAAACTGATAATGTGTACTGGCAATTAGCTAAGCCATTTTGCAAGGTCCATACCTTTTATTTTTTTTTTATAAATTAATATTAAAGAAACAGTATTGCTATCTAAACAGGACAGGGTTCATACAACTTTTGGAAAACAAATTTCCCTGATATTTCCAGGTTTTCCCCCTATATGGAGTATCCTATGGAGCAAATGTTAACGAAGGAGGGGGGACATCCCCGTATCTCTAATATAACCAGAGTTATGAGCCTCCAAAGTTCAGTGTAATGCTATTCCTATGGAGGGGGGTACGTTCAAGAACATTTTCCTTAATTACTAGGCCCCTGTTTGACGCAAATTTCCCTGAATTTTACTAAAAATTCGAAATTTCCCTGAGGTTTTTGTCAACTATTTATTTCCCTGAATTTTCCCTGAGGTTCTTGTCAACTATTTATTTCCCTGAATTTTCCCTGAGGTTCTTGTCAACTATTTATTTCCCTGAATTTTCCCTGAGGTTCTTGTCAACTATTTATTTCCCTGAATTTTACTAAAAATTCAAAATTTCCCTGAGGTTTTTGTCAACTATTTATTTCCCTGAATTTTCCCTGAGGTTCTTGTCAACTATTTATTTCCCTGAATTTTCCCTGAGGTTCTTGTCAACTATTTATTTCCCTGAATTTTCCCTGAGGTTCTTGTCAACTATTTATTTCCCTGAATTTTACTAAAAATTCAAAATTTCCCTGAGGTTTTTGTCAACTATTTATTTCCCTGATTTTTCCCTGAGGTTCTTGTCAACTATTTATTTCCCTGATTATTCCAGGGAAAATTTTCCCTGTTTTCCAGGTTTGTATGAACCCTGATTAAATAGGGCATATTACGTTAATAGATTTATCTTTTGATCCTGAAACAATAACATTCTGTCTGAAATCAACACTATTAACGTCACTGCTATGACATCTCCTCTTGCAAAACATGAATTTCCCCGAGTTTTCTTCCCAACCACAAATGGTTCCATCCCTTCCTCCACTAACCACGTAGCCATCTCTTCGGGTAAATCTAACGCAATCATCCACGTGGCCTCTCAAAACATAAACTGGGGTTTTTGATATCGAGCCATTGGGTCTTCTTGTAAAGCAAAGAATGACGTTTCCTTTGCTATACCATAAACGGCGACTAGAGAGTTGCAACCAGGGCATATAGCTGAGGTCAAACAAGATATAATAATATGTTAGGGATTTATTTGAATTAATTATTCTTGAACCTTTTGAGGTATTATTACGGAGTACGGTGAATTAGTAGCTCTTCATTCTCATAGAACCCTTTCTTCCAGTTGGAAGAGACCCGACATTTATCTCTTGCAGATAAGTGGCAGCAAGATCTGTTAGATTTATCATGTTGATATAATTGAGTTAGCGTGTATTTGCAATGGTTATGGTAGGGTCTTTTTTACCTGCTGCGAATCTGGTCAGATATTTGATTAGTGACGATAGCATTCTTGCTTCTCGAAATCCATACGTAATCTTGCCTGACAATTTCATTTAACAGTTTACACACAGAGCTTAGTCTCCCGAGACTCGTAGTGTCGCAGAAGCGTAAGATTTGAAAGATGACATCAGGTGGTAGGGATAATAAACCTCCTTCGGACATTTTCACGTGATAGACTCACGTGAAATAATAGTTTATTAATAAAAGAAAAGGGGAAAAAGAGAGGTGAACTTTTCGTTTTCACCTGTACTACAACTTCACTATTCATTTTAGGCCGTATGTTACGAATCTTTTAACATTTTGGTAGCCAAACGGGCCATACTTGACAATTTCGAGGTAGCCATCTTTATAAGTTGCAACTTTCGACGTCACACTGACGAGTGTCACGTGGCCATTTTTACCGTTTCTTATTGGTCGATTAGTAAAAACAAAAGTTTTTTTTTGAGATTTGAGAAGCCGGGGTGTCCGGGACCAAGGAAAGTCGGGGATTAGAAAATGACGCTTTAAATTATAATTCTAACTAGAAATAATCATTGTATATTCTTGTAAATGTATTAATTTATTAGCCTTAAGTTTTAGATATTTATATATTGTATAAAATCGCTTGGTCAAATTAGATGCAAAATATTATGGGGCTGCAAAAAGATAATTTTCCGCTAAGCCTTGGTCGCCATAACCAACTTTTTGTTGAAATCTGCACTAGAGTGGTTTTGGCTTGTCTAACCATGTAAGAGACCACCAAGAAGCGATATCTAGTTTACTAGGGAGAAGGAATAAATCCGTCACATTTCTAGCTTTATCTCCAGTCCAAACGTTAAGTAGGTCCGGAGTTAATCCCCGCCGCCTCTAAATTACAACCAGCATCTCATTGGTTCTTGAAAACTCACGTCAGCGCGACGCGAATGACGAAAATTACAGTCATATTTTCTGACTTAGGAGAGGCGAAATAGCCCGGCCTCCTTTTACGTCCCCCCCCCTTGTATTTTGAAAGGGGGACTGGGACTATGGCGCGCGAATACTTAGGCATATTATACCTTCTCCCTAGTAAACTAGATATCGCTTCTTGAGACCACTTTCTCGATGATATTTGATAAATTATTAAAGCATAGCGTACATATGGGTTTAAACATTTTATCATCATCTTTTAAGTTATATAGATGACATGGAACCATTTCATAGGAAAATTCAACCAGAAGAGCTATGGCTGTATAAGAATCCACGAACTGATAGCTATGTTAGTTTCTCAGTGTCTGTATATCATATTATAGCGTAGACTAACCCCAGTAAAATTTTCGTATTTACTTAATTACAGGTACCATCCAGTCTTCTATGGGTAAAAGATACTTAAAAACTTATTGTCAGTACTTAGGGGGCAATTTATAACAAAATTCTCCTTTTTAGCCATTGGTCACTCTTGTTCCATTATTTTCTATATTGTTATTGTACGTAATTCGCAAAGATCGTGTGGATTGCATTCAAGCATTCCTTAGTAAGCCCTTCCCATCAGGAGTTGACTTTTTTTTCCTTCAGCTGAGCTAAAATTTGACAACAACACTTTTCAGGTTTTTCATTGACATTAACGTTAAATGGATTTTTAACTGTTCTTCTCAAAGTGATAGTTGGGAGACCTAGGCCAGACTTTTTCTGGCGTTGTTTCCCTGATGGACAAAGTAATCGCGCTTTAGTTTGTACTGGTGATAAAAGAGAAATTAAAGATGGGATGAAGAGCTTTCCAAGTGGACATTCCTCTTGTAGGCATTCATTGACCAGAAGAAACTTTTACAGGGTTCATACAAACCTGGAAAACAGGGAAAACCTGGAAAAATCAGGGAAATAAATAGTTGACGAAAAACTCAGGGAAAATTCAGGAAATTTCGAATTTTTAGTAAAATTCATGGAAATCAGGGAAATTTGCGTCAAACAAGGGCCGAGTAATTAAGAGAAATGTTCATAATCATACCCTCCATAGGATTAACATTACACTAAACTTTGGAGGCTCATAACTCTGGTTATATTAGAGATACGGGGATGCCCTTTGAGTATGTTATAGTCCTATTTCCCCCCCCCTCTGCTACGGGAAAAACCTGGAAAACTCAGGGAAGTATATAGGGAAAAACCTGGAAAACTCAGGGAAGTATATAGAGTGCTGTCAGAAGCGCCGGTGTGACGTCACCCATGCTGTTTTCCCATAAAGAAAAAACGGTAACTGTCATGGCCGCCCATTGCTAAAGGCAGACTCGTGACGTTTAACCTTGGATATGACGTCACAACTGACAGCACTCTATAGGGAAAAACCTGGAAAACTCAGGAAAGTATATAGGGAAAAACCTGGAAAACTCAGGAAAGTATATAGGGAAAAACCTGGAAAACTCAGGGAAGTATATAGGGAAAAACCTGGAAAACTCAGGGAAATTTGTTTTCCAAAAGTTGTATGAACCCGGTTTTAACTTTCAAGGCTGGATAATAACTTAATTATACATTGTTTTTCAGTTGCATTTTGCTCTTTAGGATTTACATCTTTATATTTAATTGCCAAACTTCACGTTTTTACGCACAGAGGGAGGGGACAGTCCTGGAGGTTATTGATAGCCAGTGTTCCATTTCTTATGGCACTGTGTGTGGCTTTAAGTAGAACCTGTGATTATCATCATCATTGGCAAGGTATAAATAGTGTTGCGGAACTTGCAGTTGACTTTTGTTTAATTTGCCATAATTCAACTTATTTCAGATATTTTAATTGGATCACTACTCGGCTTTCTTGTAGCTTGGATTTGTTATTTACAGTATTATCCACCAATTGGGCATCAAAATGAAGCCATACCTTACGTTTCTTTTAAAGAAAATTCCAATGGGGATGATACTAAACATGATACAGATGGTCTTCAAGAGGTTAGTGTGAAGTGGATCTAGGATCGAAACAACAAACAGGAGGGGCAAAAGAATCTTCTCCATCTCTTTTGGAGGTCTTTCCTTACATTTTCTTTCTTTTCTCTATCTCTCAAATACTCGCTTAAAAATCTATCTAATGTCTAAGGTATTTTTCAAAGCCCAAAACTAGGTCTTCCTTAATCTAATATTCATTTACACCCCCTCCTCCCACCCCCTATTGCGTTATATTGGCAATATTTGCCTCTTATTACGCGGTAAAACAAAAATAAAGCAATTATACATACATATGTAAAACAATTATTAAATGAAAAGAAAACAGGTAAATTGTGTCGAATAAGATTCCAAAAGAAATCTTTTATTAGGCTTAAAACATCAAAATTCATTTGTATTTGTGGTGTGGACGGTAAAATTATATCACAGATTTTTTTTTGTGTTGACTAGAAAATCTATCTGAGAAAAATTTGTGCAATTACAACTCAAATTTCGCCAACTGAGATTATTTTTATCAACTTTTCAATGTTGTTTTCTTTAATGGCGTTCCGGCAGCCACTTATGACTAAAGTCTTAGCTTTCCCCACTGAAAAAGTTATCCAAAATTAATATTTATTTGATTTAATTAGTTTTCGCGTTAATTTAATTACCTCTTAATCTTCCCGCTCTTTGAATAATTTGATTAATTTTCTTCAAGTTGCTTAAAAGTTCTTCTTGGTTTTGGGCTCTGATTCGGTAACTGTTTAAAAGGTCTCTGTTGAGGGAATTCAGTTCCTGGTACCAATGACGCATGGCTTTGCTGTATGACACGGTTTTTTAAGTTAATGTCTCCGAAATAAGATATTAAAATTAATTCTTACTAATCTTCCATCAATCTCGCGTCTTCCGCGTGCAAAATTAGGCTTCTAATGGCCCCAGAATTATCAGCCATATCTGCGAATAACCGTTGCCTGATTGACTGCAGTTCATCAACCTGCAGAAAAAAAATAAATGAAATTAACCAAAACCTTAACAAACTAACTAACTTTCTTACTTTCACTAACAACTTCTTTAACTTCTCAACATCTTGGGGATAATCGGCTAACACTACTAACTCTTCAATGCTCAAAGACTCGGCCATTGATTGTATAATGTCCCCAGCTAATTCCATACTGTCTGATTTTATGGAAACTGAACCATTTTCGTCCATGGACATGACAATAGCTTCAGCAGTTCTTAGGGACACAAACTTAATGTTTATGAAACCTTTGTCCTCAACATCCTCTAACAAAAGAAAGTTATTGTTCAACCATTCAACAACCCTGTAAGTTGGGGCTGTTATGGTGAACGATGCTGAGCTGTTAGGTTCGTCCGGTTTTTTCCCAGTTGTCAAGGCATACATCGCGAAACGAGGTAGTTGTCTTGTTAATTCAAAAACGTGAAAATGGTCGCTGTAAAGAAAAAAGAAAACGTTTAAAAGTGTTTCAGCAATCAAACGCGCGGTTATCACCTACCTTCCTTTGTACCCTATGAAGGCCTTTATGTGAAGGTCAACTGGAACATCTTTGGGTGGGAAAAGGGGTATCCTCATGCTTGAAGATACCTTACTCTCCTTTTCGTGCCTATTTTTCAGATTTTATTTATATGATTATAAAGTCGGGTGTTTAAAAAAGTAATGTCGCTTACACAACAAGACATTCCCCTTCAAATATTCCCTCTGCAAATATAAGAACCGCCCTGACAATTGTGTCATTGGTTGTTTCAATCGCTATTTCAACATGAGGCTGAAAAAAAAAAATGAAATTAAGTTGTAAAGGAACAAAGCACGCGTGTTTATTAACTTACCAGAACTTTATCAGAACCCATTGAGATAGTTAGACCCGTTTTCAGTTGAGTATTGGCGGGAATGACGCCGTGATTGTCCATTTCTTGAGTAGGCCTACCCACCAGTTGTCCATTGCTTTCTTCAGCAACCCTAGCGTTTTCTTCGTAATTGTGCAACTCCAAAAGAAGGTGTTGCTTTTTCAAACTGAGTTCCCTGATGGTTTCTTGCTCAAAAGTAGCGTCAATTATTTGTTGTCGGCTTTCCAAAGTGGATGGAGTGTAGCCTCTAACTGAAAAGAAAGTTGCGCGATTAATGGAAAGAATGTCTTCCGCCTACACTACAAACTAACCTTCTCCATCAACTGCAGTTATGATGAGTTGATCTTGTCCATCCATGTTGTAGTCGCCTTGGGTTAAACCAGCGATGCAACTCCCGAAATTGTCTTTAAAAACGACTTCGCCTGTGTTTATATTTCTAGCATCAACCTATGTTTAAATAAAAGTAATTAATAGTAATTATAAATCATATTTTTAAATTAGTTGGGTGACAACCTTGCCATTACTCCAACCCGTTAACAGTTCAGGGTAACCATCTCCATCCATGTCAAAACTGAAGATGCTGACAGCCTGATTCTTACTCTGGAGAGAACCAAGTGTACATCACAAAGATGATCATTTGATGGATCAAGTTAAACTAACCTTTATTCTCCAAACTCTCTCTTGTTTCTTATAGACACCAACAGTACCATTTGCCAGGGCATAACCAAAGTTATCTTCCATCATAGAACACAGTCCAGTTACCGCCTCAGTTTCTTTCACCTCCATTATCATTTGGTCATCCTTGAAGGCTCTTATGTCAAAATCTTCTGAACCGACTATCAACTGACGTCAAAGGTGAGAATCTATTTTCTACAACTTTAGAGGTTTGGGGGATGCCTTACTTCGTTCAGACTGTCTTGATTGAAGTCCACCAACGCCATTGAACTGACGTTGTCCCCTATTACCTTTTGAAACCATTAAATGCATCTTTAGCGATGTATTTACGACGCTAACACCCCGTACTTACAGTCCATAGTTTATCGTTTCCTTCATGATCGAAGCTTTGTAGGGACGAATTGCCACCAGCTAGAACTAGATTATTTAAGGAATGTCCCACTTTTCCTATCGTAATACAGTTAACTCCGTCCTGTATCTCTTTAAAAAATACGTCGGAGTTGTTTTCGACGTCGTAAGCCAATAAACTCGTTGACATCCCAACAAATAAAATATCCTGGTCAGTGTCGGGTTTCAAAGTTCCGCAAGCGATGCAAGAAACTGATTGCTGAACGTTTAATAAACTTATATCTGAGCCTTCATTAACATTGCTTAGCCATCGGTCCCCTTTCCGTTTGACTTGCGTGTGCGGGTTGTGAATGAATATCTGATGGTCAAGTTTTGTTAAGTACAAGTATGAGAACCAGGGCCAATTGATTCAAACCTTATCGTTAGCCGTGACGGCGGTCAGACAAGGATGTAACCCATCGTACTTCCCCATTGCGATACGATGGGGCAGAATTTTTTTATTCAGGTTCAGTGTAAATATTGGGGCCATCATCTTGATGTTTATTGTTTATCCTCGTCTTTGACTGACAAGATTTGAATGTAGAGATTGTTGAACAATTTAGTGGTATTTTGTTGAGTCCAGATGGCAGTTTGGGTTGCCAAGAACATCTGTCACTTTTGACAATTCACAAGCCTTGTCGCTTACCTCACGTGTTGCCAAGGTGATCCTTGAGTCTTTGACAGTACAGTGTGTGTTATTGATTTTTTACTTGTAAGAACATTGACCGAAAGGGGTGTGTGTGTTTGATCATGGGTGTCATTTAGATTATTTTCGGACTTAAAAAAAAATGGTGATTGTCTTAATTTAATTCAAATTAAGAGTTGTCATGGTTGTTAAAAGATTTTAGTTTATTATTTTTACGCAGAATTGGGTTGATTCTTCGAGTATGAATAAGATTAAATCGGATTACGAAGCTTTGTATTCCGAAGTGAAGGAAGCTAGGAAGAAAAACGACCCTAAATCGTCTGGAAGTTCTAAATCTACTCCCAAAATAACCCGCAATGAAAATACGCTTAATTCTCAATATGTAATTATATTAACTCATTTAAAAGTCTCATTTTCCCCCTAATTCCGTTTTAATCAGAATTGTCACAACCTAGAATATGATGGAAAGAGATCGCCCTCTTAGTTTCACTCGAGATAAATCAACCGCGGCCACTGACAGGCTTTCAATCTCCAATTTGGAGATTGATGGAGACAAAAGCTGGAATGATTTCGATAGAATCGCTTTGCTACAGCCTTCGTCTCTTATGGGAAGCTTGGTTAATATTAAAACACCCAGCGTGGCTGACAGTTTGGAGAACGTTTCGGACATTAAGGATGGCTTCACCAATCAAAATTCCCTTACCGAGCTTCAACAGAGCTTGGAAAAGGAGTCTGTACAGAGGAATGAGGCCGAGATTGAGTTATTTGAAACTCAAAGAGATTTAGAAGAAAAAGAAAACAATTTGCGAAGCCTTCACGAACAACTAATGCAAAGCAGGCTTTCTGCTACTCAACTTCAAGAAAAATTGGCCACGGAGAAGGTATATATATTCTTCGTCTTTAAAAGTTTATTTCTTTGTCGTAGGACACTAATGTTGGTTTTATCAGAATGATCTTCAAAGAGCCAAGAGCGAGCTGGAACGTCTCAAGTACGAACTTGACTCCCTTAGAAAGGAGAACGAGTCTCAGAGGCAAATTAACGCCAGATTTCGCGAAGAAATAAAGGATCAGAATGTCGCCATGAAAAACTTAGAGGAGGAATTGAGCAGCGTCAAGAAGGAACGTTCTCAGTTAGCCAAACAGAAGTCAACTCTGAAGGTTAAGGTTCAATCTATTGAGGAACAAAATGTGGAACTTAAGAAGGAAGCCGACACGTTGCAACTTGATACTGGAAGACTTAGAATTGGTAATTTGGTTTTAACGAGGCTTGGGGATAGATGCATAACTGGGTTTGTTTTGGTCACTATGAAGGCCTTAAATCTGTCAATAAGGAATTGGAAGCACTTCACAAAGTCAATTCCGAATTGACCAGGGAAAGGGACTCTCTTAGGCTACGCATATCAAGGCTTACAGAGGAACGCGAAGCGCAGAATGCAAAATTAAGAGCGAAGGAACGCGAGGAACAAGCTACAAGTCGCGAAATGGAGAAGATCACACAAGAATTAAACGCGTCTCAAAGACAGCTGAAGGAAAATGAAAAGGAAAAGGAGAAACGTTTGGCTTACATCTCTGAAATCTCATCAAAGGTATGTTTCGGTTGTAAGGTTAGCTAGGAGGTTGTGATAGTTCGGTTTTTTTAAACCTTGATCAGCTGAAAGACACGATGGATCAACTGAACAACAAAGAAATGGAGATAACGAAACTCGCCAAGAAAATAACCGAGTTGGAGTTCCAATCTCAGAGGGAAGCAAAACGCACGCAGGCGATGTCTTTAGAGAAAGAAGCAATTGCCAGGCAACTCTTGGAAGCCAAAGAGGAACTGGTTGATGAAAAACATCGCAACTTTTGCAGCAGTCAAGAAGTTACTGTCTTTCGAAGTATTGGAATGCAACAGGAGGAAGAATTGAGGTAAGTGCATGGTTGATTCTTCTTGATGAAACCGCGCGGCGGTAGCTAGATCGAGTTGGTGTCCGTTGTTTTGTTAGGACCACTAAGAAAGAGCTTCAGCAAAAGAGACTAGAAGCTTCGAGGAACGCTGATAATGCCAATAAGTATCATACTCAGTTGGAAGACACGAGAAAGGAACTGGAGACTAAAATGAAGGAAGTTAATCGCCTTCAAGAAATGCTGGATGAGTCTCAAACTAAGATCGTTCATTTGGAGAAAGCCAATGAAAAAGTATATAAGATGGGTTAATTAACTAGTTTTTGGGGTACGTGAAAGAGTTATTTAGTTTTTACGGGTTTTAAATAGATTAGGGAGGAGAAATCCGTGACCATTCACAGATTAGAATCAACGGTTAAACACGTTTCAACTCTGGAGGAAAACTTGAATCAAAGCAACACTCTTAAAGACCGGACTGAACAGAAATGTTCCCAGCTGGAGGACGATTTACGCGTCTTACGCGTTGAACTTGGTAGGCTAAAAGGTAGTTTAGAGACCCGGAATGGACAACTGGAGATGGTCGACGAACTCAGGAGGGAATTGTACCACACGCAACGGGAACTTCTCAAGGAACAAACTCGATCCCGCGCCTTGGAAGAGGAATTGGAAACCCCCTTAAACATCCATCGTTGGAGGCTTTTGGAGGGTTCCGACCCTGAAAAGTCCCGCCTATTGGGACAAGTTGTGACTTTGCAAAGACACTTGGTCGCCAAATGCAAGGAGACTGCTGGGAAAGCGATTCAATTGGAAGAGGCCAAGATTGTTAATGAGAAATTGGCCAGTCATATTGATAAGACGTCCTTGATGACCAATGAAGATGGTGAAAGCGCTTTGGAGAAGTTGAGGAAAGCAAAGAGGGAATTGCAACAAAAAGATGAAAAGATTAAGGTTTGTAAATTATTTTCACTTAAATAGTCAAGTGTTCTTTGAATACTAATTAAGTAATTATGTCTCGTACTTTTAATTTTAATTGCAGAGTTTAATGGCTGAAGCCAATATGTCATCTTCCATGTTGGCTGTACATCAAAATCAAATTGATCAATTGAAAAAGGAGATTTCTGATTTGAAAAAGGAATCCTATAGGCAGAGGAAATTTGGAGATGATACTAAGTATGTTTTTTTTTGTTTCTTTTTAATTTCATCTTACTGCGATTATTATTAATTAATTAATTAATAAACATTAATTAATTGAACTTTATTTGTTTTAATATGTTCTTGAAGGATCAAAATTGAGCATTTAGAGCAACTTATTTCCGCGTCGGATCTTTCTTTGAGCGAAAGTGACGTCAAAAACGGTAACAAAAACGGACTTCGAAGTTCTTCACTCTCGGCCCGACCAGCCACAACTGGACACCGTGCTAGACAACAAGGCAGATTGCGAGTTCCTTCATGAACCGATGTCTCTCAAGCTCATTTCGGCTTCTTATTACTAACTGGCGCTACTCTGATATTCCTCGTTGCTCTAACCTTTCCAGATCTTTTGTACTAACTATATTAATTACTAACTAATCTTGATAGATCCTATACTAACTTATATTAACGTAACTCTGTCATCTCAAACCAAAAAAAAAATCTTGTCTGAAAGTTCTCATAACCTATTTTCTCTCTTGAAACATTAACCTTAACCAACCACTAACGCTTAGTATTTTCTGAAACCTTTAAAAAAAAACTAATCTAAATATCTTTAAATCGCAATTCGCCTTTCATTCATGATGGTACTATGGTAACGTATGGAGCAACGTTTGGAAAAGAATATGGTATGTGATATTTTTTTTTATTTGGTGGTGGTATTTTTGTTTAGAATCTGAAGTGTTCGCGTCGTTTAGCAGTGTTTTAAGTTGGAATACTCATCTTAACTACTCCACTCTAAGTGTATTGTAGTCTAAACTATTACCTACAAACTTATTATTTTGGTAATTAGAATTATTCTAATTTCCGTTTAAATTACGGGAACTAAATACTTGAAGGAAATAATTATCGCAAAGTTTTCTTCAACAATATAATTTTATAAAAAAAAATATGTCAATACAAAAGTACGAAACAATTATATATATAATATATGAAATAAGGCTTAACGCGGGAATCTAACTTCTCTAATTAACTTGTAGCTTCGTTGGTTTTAGGTAATTAACTTATCACTGTCATTCGTAAATTACCTCTGATAACCATGTAAAAATTCGCTGTTTTGTAGATACTACTTATGCCTAGTATCTTAGTATTAAATATTAATTATATTAATCATAAATAATTTAATTAAGGGTTATATCAATTCGTATATTAGTTAGCTGCTCGCTATTTTGGAATTATTATTATTGCGTTTTTTTTATTGAAAAGGGTTAAATTACTATTAGTTTCTTCGTATCATTTTTAATGGCAAAGATGGCATCGATCTTGAGGGGCTCCATTAACTTTGGAATCCAATATTTCGTTTTCAAACTCCAGCGCAAAGTTTTCGGGAGTAATTGTAGTAGTTGTTGAGGGTTTCATAGTGGTTAGTGAGTCAGTGTTAGTAGTAGCTATAGTTGGCTTTGTTGTTAGTTTGGCATCTGACACCATTTGAGTTACCATGGTTGTTATTGGCGAGAGTTCCCTGGGAGTGGAAATAGTGGATTTATCAGATATTTTCCCAATATCCCCATTTATCATGGCTAATAGCATGCTGCGAATGTTATTTTTGGCACGGGTGGTAGAGGACATTGGCGTAGAAGTAGTTTGAGCAGTTGGGGAGTTTTCGGGGATGAACGTTTGAGTAATAGCGGCTATTGTGGTACTAATTTGGGCACTAGAGGCCATTGTGCTACTAGTTTTTGTTGTAGGAGCCATTGTGGTACTGGTTTGGGTTGTAGGAGCCATTGTGGTACTGGTTTGGGTTGTAGGAGCCATTGTGGTACTGGTTCGAGTGGAAGGGGCCATTGTAGTACTGGCTTGAGTGTTAGGGGCCATTGTGGTACTGGTTTGAGTGGTAGGGGCCATTGTGGTACTGGTTTGAGTGGTAGGGACCATCGTGGTGGTCGTTGTTTGAGTGGTAGGGACCATCGTGGTGGTCGTTGTCTGAGTGGTAGGGACCATCGTCGTGGTCGTTGTCTGAGTGGTAGGGACCATCGTCGTGGTCGTTGTTTGAGTGGTAGGGACCATCGTCGTGGTCGATGTTTGAGTAGTAGGGACCATCGTGGTGGTCGTTGTTTGAGTAGTAGGGACCATCGTGGTGGTAGTTGAAGAACTAGGGGCATTTGTGGTGGTAGTTGAAGAACTAGGGGCATTTGTGGTGGTAGTTGAAGAACTAGGGGCATTTGTGGTGGTAGTTGAAGAACTAGGGGCATTTGTGGTGGTAGTTGAAGAACTAGGGGCATTTGTGGTGGTAGTTGAAGAACTAGGGGCATTTGTGGTGGTAGTTGAAGAACTAGGGGCATTTGTGGTGGTAGTTGAAGAACTAGGGGCTTTTGTGGTGGTAGTTGAAGAACTAGGGGCATTTGTGGTGGTAGTTGAAGAACTAGGGGCATTTGTGGTGGTAGTTGAAGAACTAGGGGCATTTGTGGTGGTAGTTGAAGAACTAGGGGCATTTGTGGTAATGGTTGTAGGTCTATCAGTTAAAATGGGTAAGGCAGGTATGTCTGAAGCATTGGTAACAGTTTTATTAAGCCTATTCAAGCGATTATTATCGGAGGCGTTGAAAATGATAGTAAATTCGTCGTCCAAATCTTCTGTGTCGAGGGTTTTCTGCTCTAAAAACAAGGTCGGATCCAGCTCTGTCATTCCCGTGGAGTCCACCATCTCTTTACTTTTAGTGGCGGTATTCCCGTTAGTATCACCCTTAATTAGCGAGGATTCTGATATGGGTTTAGGACTACTTGGTATATTAGAGGTGGGATTAGCCTTAGTGGTTGTTGGGGAAAGCGCGATGGTGGACAAGGTAGTGGAAGATAACGTCGTTGTTTCTTTCGGGAGGGTCGTCATCTCAGTGGCCCTTAAAAGTTTGAAACATTTTCTGTATTCTCTCAAATCAAATCAGACAACGGTCGGGACAAATCTAGAGACTTTTTTGGTCTAAACTTAACGTTCATTTGTTTATTCTAAATTATGATAAAGCGTACAAAAATTATAAACTATAATATTAGTAATATTGTCTAAATAATATATATACACGCGCGAAATGTATAAATTTCAGTTTTCCCTAAAAATTTCGTAGAGAAGCTGAGCGGCTACCGGGACTCTGCGTTACTCAGCAAAAGAGGCGGGAATGTTGTTGGTTTTTTACCTTGTTGATCCAGTTGTTGTACTGGGAGCTAGAGTGCTTGTTGTGGTGGTAGTAGGAGCCTGGGTTGTTGGGGCCTTTGTCGTCGTTGACGTTGTTGTAGTTGGCGCCATGGTAGTTGTTGTAGTTGTAGTTGTCGTCGTAGAAGTAGTCGAAGTTAGTTCTTCGATTTTATCCGACCTATTTTCAACTTCAATCGATCGAACAAATGGTCGCGAAACCCCCCTGGTAGTGGTTGAGACCGTTGTGGTGCTTGGTCTTCGAGTAGTTGTCGTTGTCGTCGTTGTGGGTCTTCTCGTGGTAGTTGTAGTTGGTCTTCTCGTAGTTGTGGTAGGTCTTCTGGTAGTTGTTGTTGGTCGTCTTGTAGTCGTAGTACGTCGAGTAGTTGTGGTTGTGCTCGGCGTAGTTGCCGCGACGGCAGCCCCCGTTCTTGCCATCCAATAATCGGACTTTCTGGTATCAGCCGCTTGATGTCCGTGGTAGTAATTATGATAGGCTTCGTAAGGACTCGGAGTTGGCTCCTTGATCTGCGGGTTTGCCTTTACTTTCAAAGTAGGGTCGTAGAGACCGGGATGGTTCTTGTAGAGATCGTACGGTGGTGCGGCTGGCGTTTGCGCCACCTTAACTAATGGATAGGGGGTGGGTGGTGGGTAATTTTTATCCTCTTCGTCCAGGATCTTCTTGGCTTGAGGTAACGGATCTTTGGTGTTTGTCGCGAGCGTTATCTTGGGGGACAAGTGGAATCGGAACTTGATGGGTGGTAGACCTAGAGACGTGTCGACGATCTTGTAACTAGGCGCTGGGTTCCAAGGGTTGTGATGAGGTTGTTGAGGGGAAATGCTGACTTTGATGAAGCCACCATGGTCGGGTTTAGGTGGAGGTGGTGGCGGTGGTTGCCAGTGGTACGATGGTTGGGGCGCCGGTGGTGCCCATCCGTGGCTTTGTTGAGGGTGCGCCGAATAACCGTAACGGGTGTTAATTGTAGGCGTCGCCGATGACGGCGCCTACGAACGGGTTAGAATAAAATTTGATAAGTAAACTGCGTCTAATGACTTACCATCCATTAGTTTTTTACTAACCTGATGCGCAGGTGGAGCTTGCGCTTTTTGTTGGTGATAGTATTGGTTGTATTGTTGTTGTTGCTGCTGCTGTTGGTGAGGTTGTTGATAATAGCTTGGCGGTGGTGCCGAGGGTTGAGGTTGATAGTATTGGTGCTGTTGAGGGGGTGGAGGCGCGTAATAACTCTGTTGAGTCGGCGCCGGTTGAGAACCAGATGCTAATAGAGAACCCAATCCCACGGTGGGCTTCTTGGGCCCGTCCCCATTGTCAAAGGGAGCGAATAAGAACCCCAGGAATTGGTTTGTGGCCATATCGGAGAACGAAGACCCTGGATCCGATGTGCAGGGTCCTGTTCCCACTGTCAGCAGTGTTAGGACTGTCAAAGCCCATTTCCACCGAGCTGCCCTTATCTGTAAAAATTACAAATATTTTAGTTTTTTTACTTTGACAAATTTTGGAAATACTTTCGGATATCCCCTTTTTTTTTATTTTTTGTCTAATTCGAATATATCGTTGTTAAAATCAAAACCACTGTAAAATTTCCCTCTCAACATACGAGGAGGCATTTTAATTCATTTTTCCCCTAGTTTTTATTTTGAAAATTCGGACACGAGCTAAGTAATAAAAAAATGCGAAAGCTTTTAGCCCAGAGAAAGCGAAAAATGTTTCTAAATTCCCAAAGAAAAACTAGTTATTTCGCATAGAAAAGTCGTTTTTCTAAGAATGAAAATTCTTTATACGACTCTTTTTAAGATCATTGAACCGTTACGGAGATCGCCCCTGAGTCTCTATAGTAATTTTTCAACCTAAAATTACAGCGATACCAAAGTTATTTTCCTACTTAAAGTACCTGCCACTTAATATATTAGGGATATAGATGGATCGTAGCTTCCCTACACGTTGAACCTTAAGGGTGGAACGGGTATACGGTATAATATTCGACAAGCTAGCTCCGAAAGTGGGCCAGATGAATAACTTTTTTCTATTTTTGCTTCGGACCGCCTGATAATAAACTGAAATTTCTTTCCCCATTCCCCCCAGAACAACTTTTGGTTTTTATAACTGAGATTAAACCACGTGGATTTCAGCTTTTTAAAAATATTATTTTTAGACTAAATGGTTTAATTGTTTTTTGAATTAGAGGAAAATGCCGAGTTTAATTTCTTTTTTTTTTTGTCAAATCTAAATGCAGCATTTTTTCTCGTGAAATTTAAAACATTGATAAAACTTACGCTAATGACTTAAATATGATTAAATTTTTTCCCTCGCCTATTTAATCTAATCGCAACAATTAGATTTTCTCGCCTATTTGATCTAATCGCGACAATTAAATTTTCTCGCCTATTTGATCTAATCGCGACAATTAAATAACATCGTTAGAATAATCTTTTAATTTGTTTTAACAGTTAATTTATTATTTTAATTTCTTATTCTTTTGGAAATTTAGTTCATATACAGGGTGTTAGAAAAAATAGTGGTAGGAGTCCGAAGTACAGCGGGCTCTATGGGAAATCGAGTTTGAGTCGAAAATGTAACTTCTATGACAATCTGTCCCAAGGGACACGCCGTTTACAATTTGACTAGGGTGTTTTATCATCAATTGCTTACTTAGATTTAAAGATTTAAGGGGTCATTCGTAAAACACTCTATAATAATAACTCGTAAACGGTGGTCCTTAGGAGGGAAAATATCATAGAAGTAACACATTTTCGATTCAAAATTGATTTCCCATAGAACCGTCCATCCCACTGTTCTTCGATCCTATAGTTACCATTTTTGAAACACCCTGTATACACTGGTAACAATATAGCTATACTCTGATACGCAAACCTTGGTGGGTGAATATTTTAAGGAATCAAGGCCATAGATATATATTTTTTTATTATTATTATTTGAATATTTTCAAGTTCTTTTCGTTGAATAGGCGTTTATCTACGCCAAATAACTTTTCCCGTAATGTTTATATGTATTTAGGGGAAAAGACGGTTTTTATTTATTTATTTAGTTACCCGAGGCGCTTAAACTTTAGTTTGAAAAACATTTTGCCGGCAGTTTCTGTCTGGTCTATTAATAAATAATTTCATAGTCTTTTGTTAAAGATAACTCGCAAATGGCCCGCGTTTTGTCATTTTTCTAGGCTAAATTCTAGGTTCTGGAAGATTAAGTTTCGATTTTAATCATTATCACGATTTAATACCTATAGAATATTCTAGAAATCTAGAACTGTATTAAAGTCGCTTTGAACTTAAAAGGTTTTTTTTTTAAATTATTGCCGGGACGTTAATCCTTGCGAAGGGTTGCCGCTATTTCGACTTTGAAGGGATAATTGTGATGTTAAACAGTTTATACTTTACTGCGAAAATTGGATTTTGAAATATATTATTCCTACTTTGAAGTTTAATGGACTTAGGGATTGTTTTAACTGTATTTGCTCTCCTTAACTTCAGAATTAAACAGATCCCTTCCTAGATTATTTTCGTTGAATAATTAAACTTTACTACGGGATCAGACAGAATTATCAGTTGATTTAATTTTTATTTGAAATTTCCGTTTAGAGCTGATTGAAAATTAACTAATCCTCCTCTGATAGTCTCATTAAATATTTCGTTTTATGTCATATATACAGGGTGTTTCTGCCATAAATTAAGGGGGATTTTCTTTGGGTTCACGATTTCGAGTCGAAAATGTAACTTCTATCTCCATTTTGTTTGCCCTAAGGGGCACTGTTTTCAAGTTAAGATTGGATGGAGTATTTTACGGATGACCCCCTTAAACTTAATTAAGAAACTGATTAAGACAATGATTTCTAATGTAATTAAGGGGTCATCCCTAAAACACTCAAATCATATCTTGAAAACAGTGGTCCTGACGGCAAAATGGAGATAAAAGTTATATTTTCGACTCAAAATCGGTTTCCCAAAGAATATCTTTCAGAAACACCCTATATAATCTAACATCTTCATCAAATCAGATACCCAAAACTTTACTAAAACCTTCATGAAACTAAACTTTAAAATATTTAATTTCCCAAAATATGGTAGTAAAGTAACAGCTTTAAAATTCCTACCAACCAATCACCATTACTTACGATTGCCATGTTATACTGCTAGTCCAAAAAGAAATTATAAATATCAAATGAAAAAAAAAAACCGAAAACGATCCTCGTTTAAATCCTTGAAGAAGAAAAATCCGCAATTTAAGAACGAATAATCCACAATTTTAATAAATCAACTGATGATTTAGGATGGGGTCGCGTTGAGAATTCCCCTGCGTTAAGATTTCCCTTCACGTCATCTCGTTATCACTGTTTAGAAATCCTCTCTATCTCTGTCTGGGGCTCTTCGCAAAACTTCCTTCTGGTCACTTGGGCCACTCAAACAATTGTGTCCGAACGTGCACTCTCGACGCCACGTTTAAATCAATTTTTTTTTCTCTTTTTTAACAATCCGAGAACAATTGCCCGACAATTGTTCCAACAAAAAAGAACAAGAAATTATCCAATCTAGAACCAAGTACCGAAAAATCGTCCGCTCGCTCGGCTTCAACGCGAATGAGGCTCTAAAATGATTGGGGAATTTTCTTACTACTGGTGAAAAGAAAGTTCTTTTGACTGTCTTACAAATTCATAGGTAAACCCTCACCCCCCCTCTTTCTTAGTCAATCTGTATTGACCAAACTAGGGATGGAAATTTCATTTGTCCTACTTAATTTTTCTATGACTATTGCGGTTGACTATGTATGGGGGAGGAATTTTTTCGCTTAGTTTAGTTAATACGACGAAGCCAGTCTAACAGGAAAACTTTTAGTCCCGTTACTAAGCTTTGCAAGCTTTAAGGTAGTGTTTTAGTCGCTTAGGCAGTCAGTGTGTAAGCGGGCAAAGCTAGAGACGACCCATTTCTGGCCGGGGGAAAATACTTTTTCTCTTTTGGTTTTTAGAATTTTAAAGATTCGAAGCGAATCTCTTTGATGCTTGGTATTAGGTACCGTTTTCACTCGCAGTTTTAACGACCTCAATCCGAATAGTGGTGTATTTTCTTTTTTCTTTTTTTCATTAATAAGGGTGTGTACGCCCACTTGCGTGTGACGTCATCCGTATCATCGCCCCTTTGAGAGAGTGAAGAATATATGTATATATATTGGCAAATACGCTTTGTTTCTATAGTAATATACATAGACGATTGAACGCCCTGCAACCAAATTTCGGTTTCTTTTCAGCAGCTGACAGTTTTTTTCTCTCTCTCTCTCACACTCTCATTTGAATAAATGTTCAATTTCCCTTTGATTTTTATTAGAATTTATTTTTCCCCGTTTTGGTATATCTCACACCCTTTTATTATATCTTGACTCATTATAATGTAATTACTTTGGCGGCGTGTTTTAATATCAAATATGCTTTATTTATAGGGTTATAGCGAGACATATCCTTTTTGCTAAAATATCCTCCTGACTTGCAAATACCTAATCTAAAATGTCCCCAAAACGTTGTCGAAAAGTTTAAACTTCTATAGTTGATGACCCTTAACCCCCTTGGCGACATGTTACAATATCAGATATTAGGGATAGCTGGTTTAAATTTCAGTAAAAATATCTTCCTCGTTTGTTTAATTAAGTAAAGTCGCCCAAAATACTGTCAAAAATTTTGAAAATTTATATTTTAGTTTAGATTGCGCGTCCTTGGCCCTTGAAGTAATAACTAATTTAGGATTTTAGATAATTTTTGTCGAAGTTTCTTAATTATATGCCGGAAGCGGCTTATTTATGTTTTGAGTTTTTGACACAGTGACATAATCCCGGGGTATACTAATTAGTCTTATAATAAAAGGGTAAATTGGCTTAAATCAACGCAAATTGACATTGTTTCCTGCTCGAATGAATACAGGAATGCATACAGCTAATTGGAATCATTGTGGTCGCACGTTAATTTCTACTCGGGTTTTGTGGGCCGGGCTTGATCAAGAACTTACTATCCGCCACTCGTCATAATTATGACGTCTTTCTAACTGTGCGATTTCATTGGTTGGCAGCAACGCGTGGTGCAACAGGGCATTGAGATATCTATTCGCAAGGTAAAATTCGTCATAGATTATGAATAGTCTAGCTCTTCCAATGCGCAAAATCGGCCTAGATACGTTGAGTGAAAATGGCTACACTATTCCTATAAGCTGTATAAATTCCTGCTCCTGATCACAAGGATTACCTATGGTATTTTTCATTTAACCTCCAAGAAACGTCGCGCCAGTAATTCAAACGGAACAGAGTATAGACTAGATTACCTACTTGTATCGAATAACAGTCGATGTTGCGTACTATATAGTTTGAAAGAAAGGTACACGTGTATGAAATTAAAAAAAAAAATGGCAATTTCACAGTCGAATGAACGGTCGAAATATTCAAGGTACGGGCCGCGCATAAATTTTTAAAAATCAAATACCCGTATTTTCTGTGGCATCTATTTACGGATGCGATTGTTCAGGCAGTTTAAAATTATCAAACTGGTTTCGTATATTAATAGGCATTAGTAACAGGAATTGAGCAATTAAATTAAGCTAGTTTGGTTTGATATTTAAACTAAAGCGATCTCTCTAGAGAAATCCCCCCCCCGTTTTTTAACTTTAACCCCCATGTGCTTCACAGGCCCGGTTGCCAGTAATTTGGTTTTAGAGCATTTCCTGCAGGTTTGCAACTGAATCAAACAGAATTCTGCAAGATGTTTCAGTCTGTTGTAGATAGCAGTTTATATTGCACTGGCAACACTTGTCTCCACACTATATATGGACAACTTTCTTGGGGTGTTTCTTAGACTATACCATATCAATACGTTTTACTGCTAGAAAAATCCTACAAAGGAATCTTAAAAAAATAACTCGACAATGTTAGGGTGTTTTTAAACGTTATATTTGATCGTCGTTCATTAACCTCAGGTTTTCTCGTGAAACTAAAACTACCTTAAGACTAATCCAGTCTTAACGATGGCAATGTTTTAAAACTACCCGGATCCATTACATAACGTTTCTTGGTAAAAACAGCCTGGGTCTAAAAGCTTCCTTTTAAGGTTTTATAAGACTTTAGTAAATCCCCTAGCTTTTATTTTTTTCCTACGTTTAACTTCAAACGACTGTTAACGAAGTCCGTCTTTAATTAGTCTCTCAGAAGTTGTAATTTAAAACTTTCCCTCTCTTTCTCTCTTGTATCTTTCTTTAATCTCTCTCTAGACCTAATACAAAGTGAAATTTCTTTTCTAACACGTCTTTGAAGTCTTAGAACGTTTTGTCCTTGTTCTGAGGGGTATTTTTTTTTTTTTTTTTTTATTCTTCTTTACTTGATTGGTCTGGTTTGACTTGTGTGTTAGTTAAAAACTTTTTCTTTCGGCTTTTCCGTCCCAAAATTCCCATTTAATATCTCTTATACTAGTGACGCACCCGGAAATGGAGGAGTGTTGGATATACACACATAGGCTAGGGCCCCTAGAGGGTTTTTTCCAAATTACCACCAAACTTCCTCTGGGTTTTATCGAGCTGTCCAAAACATGATAGGCCTCACTGTCTATATATATATTTGAGATGTCATAAGTTTATAAGATATGTTCCATAAGTATGACACTTCCTATACTTCGTAATGCTAGAGACTTACAGCTCGAGATAACTAGTTCGAGAACGACGGAAGCGAGAATTGAAGTCCTACACTCGGTGGTTAATTTTGCAGGACTTCCATCTAGGTCCTATTTAATCTGCATTACTAAGCCTTTGGCATGCAGCGTCTCACCAGGCGTCGCTTTACCACGAATCTATGACCTACGTCACTTCATGACAAGCTCCAGTTTGTAACTCGTGACAAACTTATGGAACAGATGAACTTATGGATATGGATATGTCTATACGCGAAATTAAGTTTTGGGGCGTGTGAGATATCTATTATCTAGGGGTTTGTTTTTTTTTTTTGAGAAACGTAAGGTTTAGTGAAACGTAAATGTTCGACGAGAAACATTTTTAAGATACTTTATATAAATTTTTATTTGACGTTCTCTTTTTGGGGCGTTTTATTTATTTATAAGGTATTAGCAAATGCAAATAGACAAAAATTGAACGTGAGCCAATGACTACTGGTTCAAGTACTCAGGCAAACCGATGAACCAAGAACGATAAATATTCTAATACCCTGAATGTCTCAAAATCTGAACTTTTCGATGAGGTTATAGAAAAGATTATGTTGACTCCAAAGACGGTAAAATTATTTCAAATACGTCACAGGCACCACGTGATGCCAAGAACCAAAGACTCTGTATTAAGTGGACTGGACACCTAGTCCTTGTTTTTTTTCAACCACGCCCCTTTTCGGACACACACGCGTCTGACGTATTTAAAATAATTTTTACCCACCCATCGCAGCCTTCTTTGGAGTCCCTTTAAAGTAGTACTTATTGGTCGACCAAAGAAGCTACGAATTGGGTACTAGAGGGCTTTCAACACTCCATTACACCTTACTTAATGTTACTTTTATTTGACTTTCGAGGAAATTATGAAACTTTTAATATTTGCATTTCATATTCGAAGTTTTAACTTTCTCTCTGTAGAAAGAACCCTCAAAGGATTCTGGGGTGGTTACGAAAGTTTATTTTGTTGAATATACATTACGAATTATTACTTCAACCCGTCCGTCTGTATAATTCTAAACGAACCTACATCCACATTAATCAATACATAGTTTTCAGACTAGGATGGTTGATACCATTTATACCAGGAGATGAGGTTATTTGTACTGCACTTTGTCCGCCAAGTAACTTGGCCTCCTAGTGTAAACGGTATCCATCCTCTTAGTCTGAAAACTTTGTATATAGCCTGGTTCAATTTCATATACTTTTTAAAGTATATTTTAATGACAACTCCGGAAGTTTAATATGATACCTGGGAGATTATAATTAATTTTAAAATTCGCCTTTACACCAACAATCCTTATATAAAAAAATTTATTTACGCTTACGCATGCTCGGCGATTTTTAAAATCAAGTTTTAAGTAAACTAGAACAACCGGCGTCATCGTTAGGCGGAAGTGAATTTAATTTATTACTTTCGGCGTTAATTAGTACAATTTTCGAATCGGCAAAGATTTTAAAAGTAAAAGGGGGAAAAATAAATACAGTTAAGCCATGGGAAGATTTGGAATTTTGGGAAATCCCTGGATTACAAAGGCGTTATTAGAAATATTGCCCAATTTTAAAGGGAATTTTATTATTTTATTTTTATTTTTTGGGTGGTATGTTTTGTATACCCACGCAAACTCGCAAAGCTATTTTAGTAAAAGTTTTTATTTTTATATATATATTTTTAACAAGACACTACTGCAACTACTTCGCGTTAAAAGGCCATATTTAGAAACAAATTGCCGCCTAGTAAAAGCCATTTTTTCTCCGTTGTTGTTAGAAACATTTATTGTAAAATTACTAAATGCATTTATTTGGTTTCGGGTTAGGCCGCGCTGCTTAGATCTTTGGAAAAATCAAAAATGATTTTTTTTATTCCGCGCCATTTCCGTGTTCGGTTATTGATGCCAATTTGTTTTTTATTTTTTTGATATTTGGTATTTTAAGATTTGAATTATGGCTAAAGGGTTTTAAGTTTTTATTTCTTTGACGGTGGCTTTTGTATTTTGCTATTTTTGAAAGGCTAAGCAAGATTAGGTTATAAATTTATTCATGTAGTATCATATCGCTTTCCTTCATGAATATGTAATTTATTTATTTTTTTTGTGGTTTTGGGTTTTGGGATACGAGCAGGATTTGATTCCGGTTAACCCTTATGATCTTTTGCGAAATTTTGGGAATGGTTTTGGTTAGTATTGCGACGTATCATTGTCGGCTTTTGATTATTTGAAGTGTGATTGGGTTCTTATAAATTTATTCAAATAACATCGTATTATTTTTATGAATTTATTATTTTATAAATAATATTTTTTTTTTTGCTTGCTTGCTTTAGGTTTTGGGGATATAACATTTGGTTCCGGTTAACCTTTATGATCTCTTAGCGAATTAATTTTTTTGTTGGGGGGGGGGATTTAAAGTCAAAACTTGTTCAGGATACGTTCGTTAAGACTTGTCAGTTTTAGTTTAGATTTTTCTTGAAAAACTTTCCTTTTAGGTAAAAAACATTTAATAATTAAGTTAACGAAGACGTGTTAGGAAAGAAACCGATATTTTTTCTTTTCTGGGCCCATAGTTTTGACCTCAATTCTTGGAAATAGCTATTTTTTTAAATTTCACGTAGATTAGATATAAAATATCAAATATATAAATTTTGTTATTTGTTAGACTAACGAGAGGGACAGCTTCCCAGAATTTTTTTTTATAATTTATCTTCTTCAAGTTATCAAAAATATAATATTTATTTTTTTCCCAAAGGACTTCACTGATGGATTGATTTAACCTAAATAATGTTCGTAACGACACCTTAATATTTAACCCCAACCAAAATTTAGGCTTTAGGTTATCGTATTGCCAAAAAGTAGACTTATAGTCCTTGTATTGCCAAAAAAGTAGGGTTATAGTCCTGTTTGATACTCTCATGAATTTCCTATAATATAGAACAGGCAAACTATGGTTGGGACGCCTGTCTTTGAGGCGTAAAGATGGACGTTCTGGTCCTGTTAGGCAAATGTTTAGCCCATTCCTACTGTTTGATAGGCTCATGATTTTCCTATAATATAGGACAGGCAAACTATGGCTGGGACGCCTGTCTTTTCAGAGGTGTAAAGATGGACGTTCTGGTCCGGTTAGGAAAATTTTTAACACATTCCTACTGTTTGATAAGCTCATGATTATCCTATAATTTAGAACAGGCAAACTATGGCTGGGACGCCTGTCTTTTCAGAGGCGTAAAGATGGACGTTCTGGTTCGGTTAGGAAAATGTTTAACACAATATTCCTACTGTTCGATACGCCCATGATTATCCTATTATTTAGAACAGGCAAACTATGGCTGGGACGCCTGTCTTTTCAGAGGCGTAAAGATGGACGTTCTGGTCCAGTTAGGCAAATGTTTAACATATTTGATAAGCTCATGATTATCCTATAATTTAGAACAGGCAAACTATGGCTGTCTTAAAGTCCTCGCATTCCCAATCATTAGGTTTAAGATTCTCTCATTTAGTGATCTTTCTTTGAAACAATTAAGAAGAATTAGGCTTCTTATCAAGAACAAAAATAGGTCTTTTACCCCAACAGATCTTGAGATAACGCACGTAAACACCAAATTTGTCCACCGCTTATAGAAGAATAAATTAGAATCTTATAATTAAAATCGTAAAAAGTCCTTTAGAGCGTGACACGACGAAGTTAATGAACGATCTTCTGCTATCAGGCCCCAGTTAGAATTCGAAATAATTACCCGCAGAATATTTAAATTCTTTTTATTTCTCTTGAAAAGAACGTTTTTCGAGGTTTGAAACGGTTCAAGAAACCCTTTCACTTTGAATGGCATCCCTCAGAAACGTCCATAGTTTATATTTCTTTAAATTTTAATAACAATAATTAAACATTTTTTTCTTATATTTTTCCCAAGTATTGCCCGAGACATGACGCTTTTAATGGATGAGGAAAAGTTTTTGTTAATGGGTTTTAAATATAATTATAGACGCGTGAAACGGATTTTTTAAACAATTGATTGATTGAAGTTTTTGAACTTTACCATTCTCACTAGTATCCGCGTTAACTTTATTACTACAGGAAGTATAAATAATATATTAAATTTCCCTCTCTTTTGTTTCTTTATAATCCTGTTTAATTGTTTTTGAACGAACGTGTTAAGAATATTGTTTAAGGATTTGTTTTATATCCCTTTTAATTTACCCAACCGCGTTTGTTTTATATCTCTTTGAGACTGACTCGAGTCTAAAGATATTGTGTTTTCTTGAAACTATATCTTTTACAGAATAGCATCTCTTTTATAGGCCAAGGATCTTTGTTATAGGTCGGCAAAGGTTATAGGTTAAGGGGGTATTAATCTAAAATTTAATTAAGTTTAACCTGTGGAATTTCACGTCCTCAATTTGATAATTTCAATGGAATTTCATTCAATTAATGTAGTCAGCTAATCAGTGTTAAGGCTAATTTGAATGACTTGGTGGACTCTATAGAGCTTTTCTCTGTCCCCCAAACTTAATTGACTGATCCGATATATCTGGAAACCCTTCTCAAGTTCTCAAAGAGAAAGTGTCATCTTTAGAGATTGGAATTTTGACAGAAACCGGGTCTATATGGTGTGTTCCAAAAAGGATGATGGGTGATTTCGAGTCGAAAATGTAACTCCTATGAACGATTTTGCCACAAGGGACACCTTAAACAAATTATGATTATAGTGTTTTACGGAAGGCCCCCTTAAATGTAACTTGTTTAGGTCGGTCATTTTCGCCTCAAAATTGATTTCTCATACTGTGCTTCGTTCCTATAATTACCCTTTATGGAACACCCTGTAGATCTTGAAACGTACCATCCCAATATTTCACCCTTAATCTATTTTGTTTTTTACGCGTTGAAACTTTGAAAGCGGGGAAAGTGCTTATTGAAAGATTAAACAATATTGTCGTGACAATGTACCATTAACGAGATCTCCGCTTGGACGTCAAATGGCTAGTGAATGAATACACGCGACGAATTGAGGTCAAGAAAAAAAAATCTTTAAAAGTTTATTGAACGAGTTTGTTTAATATTTAAAACTAAACCACTTTCGATTTTTGGAGCGCCGCCTCGAGCTAGGACTACTGTCTCTTTTAGTTAAAAGTTAAAACAGCGTGAAGAAGAAATATGCTTTTTTAACACATTAATATTAAAATCGTCCTCGGGTCGTTTAGGGAACGCCGTATATAACAAAAATAAATTAAAGACCCTCTTAACCATTCAAATTTTGGAGGCTTTTTTGTTTATTGTTGTTGTTGCATTAATTCTCTTTAAGATGAAAATTGCATTTTATTTTTTATTAATATAGAGGGTGCTCCAAAAAGGGTGGTAGGGGTCCAAAGTACAGTCGGTTCTGTGGGCGGTTTTGAGTAGAAAATGTTCTATTCAATATGACATTTTGTCATATTTAATCCTATAGAACATGTAACTTTTAAACGGTGTCCGTTAGGGCAAAATGTTATAGAAATTAAATTTTCCACTCTAAATTGTCCATAGAAACCACTGTACTTTGAACTCCTACCAGCTACTTTTTAACACCCTGTATAATCGGGCTTTATAATACGTTAGGGCGCCTTTACCCTCAAACGAGGAAGAGATTATGCTCCGAATTAACCCCATTTCTACAAAAAATTTTAAAAATCCCCCTTTTTATTGGCATTTTTTGGGTACTTAAAAATTTTATAAATATTGGATTAAACCAACACAATTATAATCCTAACATTATCTTTAACAGTAGAAAACATTTTAGCTTAATCAAGAACTCGTTCTCATGTGCCATTATGTATGTTCAATAATATCTAGGTACCTAGGTATCTTTATTTTTATTTAATTTATTGTTGTCAAAATTTTAACCATAAACAAAATGATAAATGCGTATGTATGTCCTACCCTCGATTAGTACTATTCTCATTTCATAAACGTATAGTTATAATAATTAAGTATACATTAATTGGGGTAATTAGTACTGGGTATATGGTCCCTTTAGTTGAATTAAAATTGCAATTTTTCATTGTTATAATTTTGAACTGATAAAAATGTAATCTCGAAATGGGGATGAATGCGATGAAGCGTGGACGGAAAATTATTATTATTTTTTCTTCTTACATTAGAAAAAGAATCTATACTATAGTTTAACACTTTTTGAACATCCTAATTTTTGAACACCGACTGCGTTGTGATTCGAAATACACAATATATTATATGCGCCAAGTTTTTCATAGATTTTAATGGGAAATTGAAACTGGTTTTTATTTTGCGGTTTCATCTGCTTTATTTTAAGTGTATATTATTATAAAGGTGTTTTTTGTGGTTGTTGTTGTAGAATTCATCAAACATGCTTGAATGAGTTAGGTTTTTATTAAACATGAAAACCCATTATAAATTTATATATATTTTTTTATATTTGTGGGGAAATATGTGGCCAGACAAAAACGTGTTGTCTCAGGGATGGGCCCGCTTCACTAGAAGAAACTCAAGATTATTTTTGCTTAGGAAAAACACGTGGTTTAAAGAAATACGCGTTTCTTCAAAAAGGGTGTTTAAAAAGTTAGCGCTATTGTAGGGAAAGGTAGTTGTTATGAGATAGATCTTGTTATAATTTACAATATCGCTAGCGTTGAATGCGTTTGCTTAAACAGACGGTTTCTAGTAATACTTGAAGAATTAGGTTAAGAAACTTGAGCGACTATGAAAGAATTTACACCTAAAGAAAATAGTACATATAATAAACCAGTTCAGTTCTGGTTTCTCTATAATAGAAATAATTTTAAAATCATAAAAAGATTCGACAAAGTTCTGATTCAGATTCCCCCATTCATTGTCAAAAAAAATTAAATGAAATGCCAACAAACTATCCTATATCTTTCTTTATTCCTTGAATTGAAATATTTTAATATAATAAATCTCAATAGGGTTATTTGTATAGGCCTACTACCTTCACAATTTCGCATTGTTAACCAAATAATAATGATAATGGTTAAAATCCATACAACACAATTTATTATACGCAAATAACCTACAATTTAAAAAAAGATTACGCCTCCGTAACAATGCTAGAATATCTTTACCTGCCCTCTTTTTTAAAGACAAAATTTCCTATATATTTAATTTACAGGACCTTAAGGCTACGTAGGTGCATTCTCTTGAATCTGTTTCCTGCTGTTTCTAAATACAGGATTGAACAGATCAGACGAAAAACTTATCATATCAGATCATTAAGGACCATTTTTAGTGTCGTCAGCTTGATAAAGGGTTGATACGGAACATTTATTGGGTGTATGTGTCTCCCAAAGACATTATATGGGGCTTCAACGTTACCAGTCCACCAAGAAATTTGGTCCGTATTATTTTTGAAGCCGTAGCTCCTCCCCTTTAATTACTACTCTATTGTTCTGATCTGTTCCACCCTGTATACTAAACAGCACGCGTTAAAACTAAAACCAGTGCATTTTTGTCAATTATTATTTTAATCAAGTTAAGTACCGTAATGACAACCGTCATCCATGGACAGTATATTAATCCCAGTACCGATGATAATAACATACGTTGACATTTCTGCTTTAAATAGGTCATAACGCAAGCTTCTAGGCCTACTAAGCGTTGGAAATAATGTTTGATATTATATCTACAAACGTATATACCTCTTAATGATCCATAATGTTCCTCATTTTGCTTTTTTTTTTTTTTTTTGTAAAATAACTAATGGAGGGTGGGTGGCTTGAGTTTTAACAATGGAACTGGCACGCGCGACGCCAGCAACGCTGTTCATTTTGATTTTAAGTACATTTATACACACAAAGAAGATACACGCCCCAGGAATGGAAACTGTAGCTTCCTCTAGTGTAAATTTTTGTCTCTCCCCTCCTAGTACGCTCCAAAGGCAGGCTCGGTTGACGGAGGTATTTCCGGCTACTTTGAAATTGCATAGACCGGAAGTTCCTTGATCAGCCCAACCCCGAGACATACCTTCCATTCCCGGAGCGTATATTTTCTTTGATACACACTAGTCAAAGAATGCTTTCATTCCTCTTTATGGGAAATTGAGCGTGACAATATTAGTTATAGTTTTATTGTTGTCCAATTTCTTTTTCCTCCCCAGTATAGGTTAGGAGAAAGTATTGTAAAAAAAATTTTCCCCCGCTGTAATCTGATTATTGTCGTTACATAATTTTAATGAATCGTATGCGCTTTTACTTTCATTCTTATTGTTACGGTTTTTTGTTTTGACGATAATGTAGATTAGTTGTTAATCCAATTTTTGCACAAGTACTTTGATTTGTTTTTGGGGGAGGGAGGAGTTAGAAGTATAGTAGATTTTAAGAGATTCGTGTACATTCTTTAAGGATGATGAGAGTTAGCAAAGACAAATAGATGTGGGACTTAAAGTAGAGCGCTGATTGGTCGACCCAGCAAAAAAAAAAAATGAATACTAACTAGGCTGTGCGACACGAAGAACTTCACTTTCTGTTAAGTCTATTTACTCCTGGTACTACTAAATACCTGGGGATTACGTCTCTATTGGGACCAAAGAAGCATTCGGTATTTGGCTTTTAGACTCGTGGGTAAATTGGGGGATCTCTTTTAAGCCGTCCAAGAGGTCAAGCTTATAAGTAAGGTTTGAAAAATACTTATAGAAATTTTGATCGCTTAAAGTTGGTAAATATTTCAATGCGCGCTAAAGTTAGATTAGAAAGTTCTGACTCAGAATTCGCGAACTTAAAGGACATGGTGTCTCTGATAAGTCTGCCATAAATTAAGGGGGATGTTCTTTGGATAATCGATTTTGAGTCGAAAATGTGTAACTTCTATCTCCATTTTGCCACAAGGGTTACTGTTTTCGAGTTATGATTCGAGTGTTTTAGGGATAATGTCGTTCAGTCTCTTAATTAAATTTAAGGGGTCATCCGTAAAATATTCCGGACAATCTTAACCTGAAAAATGTGACCTGTACAACAAAATGGAGGTAGAAATTAAATTTTCGACTCAAAATCGATTTCCCAATGAAAATCCCCCTTAATTTATGTCAGACTTATCAGAAACACCCTGTATATATTCGCGTATACTAAAGATGACCGTTGTTTCCATTCTTTCAGTTTTAATTACCATTTTAAGAAATCTTACAAAGTGAAAAATTCTCGGAAAAATTAAAAAAAGAGCTTAACAATTACGGATCTTTAATTTTCAAATGCACTTAACTCTTAAATTACAAAGCCCAAAAATTAAAAAAGCTTAATAATAATTTGAAAGAGAGGGACTTTACGAATCTTCAATTTTCTAATGCACTCACTTACTCTTTCTTGAGTTAGCTATATAACTTCTTAAAAAAATAAAAATAAAACCAAAAAGCTAACTGCAACCACTTAAAAGAGTATTTTTAAACATATTTCTATTCTTTTTTTTTTCTTTAAACTTAAAAATCTCTTTCTATTTACTGGTAAAGAAGAATGAAAAAAAAAAAAATGTCAAATTCGAACTTACCTTTACAAACATAGCAAGCGATATTTATATTATATTCCTTTTAAAGTTTTACTTAAGATGTTTTAAAGCGGTTTACGTTACATAAAGATATATTTTATCGAAAAATTGTTTAAGTCACGTTATAGACACTCGAAACGTTCCCGTTATACTGCCGCCGGTATTTTAAAGCGAAACCGTTTTATTATTAAAATGGTTACATATTTTTTTGAGGGCAGTACTATCAATTTTGTTAATATTTAATATCGCCGCCCCCCCCCCAAAGAAAAGGGGTATTAGAAGGGGGAACGAGTATGGATAACTCGGCACTTGTTACGTAAAAACCAAAACACGATTTAGTTTGTATGTGTGTGTGTGTGATTTTTGAAAAACACTTTTTTCCGGTTGGTTTCGATTTCACTCAATTCTACCTTTTGCCCCCGCCCTCTCTTTTCTGTTCTTTTATACTTATTTAACTTCGCCAAATCACGTTTTGATGGTTTATATTTATATTATGAAACGTATTACTGTCTTTTAATGGATGGGTAATTTACTGGATGGGTTTTTGTTGTAAGAAAGTATATGGTTGTCTATTACTATTGTGTTGGATGGATGTAGGCTGGGGATTTAGGATTGAGATTCTTAAGGAGGGCAAACGTATTTGGTTAGATTAAACTATGAATTAGGTTCAGGTTGTCAATGATACAGCAGGGTTGATTAACTGTTAGCGGGTGATTAGTACTGTCGACCGATTTGGTTCTGTAAGGTGCATAGGAAATTATGGGGGTTCTTATGTTCTATGACTTTTTGCTGTGCTGGACACCGTTTTCTAGTTTCGATTGGAGTATTTTACGGATGACCCCTTAAATTTCAGGAAAGACAATGCTAATTTTTCATTTATTATTATTTTTAGTTATTTTTTATTTATTATTATTATTATTATTAGTTATTTTTTATTTATTATTATGATTTTTAGTTATTTTTTATTTATTATTATTATTTTTATTTTTATTTATCATGATTATCATATTTATTTATCATTATTTTTATTTATTTGTTATTTTTTCTATTTATTTATTTATTATTTTTATCTATTAATTTTTAATTTATTTATTATTGTTTGTATCTATTAATTTTTATTTATTTATTATTGTTTGTATCTATTAATTATTAATTTTTATTTATTTATTTATTTTTTATTATTTTATCTTTTATTTTTATTTATTTATTATTATTTTTATCTCTTACTTTTTTATTTATTATTCTCTGTGGGACTAGTTCGTAGACCGAAAATTTCTGTCATTAAGAATTTACCATGGAACGTACTGAATTTTTAATTTGAACAAATTTCACAGTAAACTTCTTTGTTAATTTATTATTTAAAAACTCTTAATAATATGAAAAATCCCCGGTCTAAAACATCCCCTATTACATAATTAATTTTAAAAATATCGTCGTACCTAAATATTAATATTAACATTAACATTCATTCCATAGACAAACTTAACGCGCAATTACTTACCCCTTTTTAACTACACCCTCTTCCCCCCTCACCGTTTATCGATTATTTAGTCGGGGGCAAAACGCTTTGGCGTAGGTACTTCTCATTTCTGGGTTATTAATCGTTTAAAAATTGCCCCCTAGTCATCTACTCCCACCGAAAAACCAATATACAAAGTACTGGCACGCTGATAACAAAGGAACACAAACGGAAAGTAGAAAACAGCGGGGGGGGGGGTGTTCCCCTCATTTAACAAAATGCCCATTTTCAAATCCATCAATAAACATTTCCCGCAAGCTGCTATAGCTTAATCTCCTATAACCAGTAATAAAATGGTGGAGGGGAAAAGGCGTTCGATTGGTTTCAATTACATTTAATTGCGTTTCTTCGTTTCCAATTTGTGACGGACTGTTTGCAGTTTTGCACCCTCAATCCCCCTTCCCGTGAGATTGCAATCGCAAATATTTTATTGTCTTTCCCTTTCTAAATTACTCCCAATTTGTCAGAAGTCCTAATATTTTATACTTATTTCGGAAAAATGATAAATTTGCTAGCGTTTATAGCGGTGAGTACTTAATCGCGGTGTGATATTTGACTTAGTACATAAATTGAAATACAGAGTGGAAAAGATCATAATGAAATTTGTTTTGTATTGATATCGCTATGCTAATGACGGTGAATTTGGTATAGTAAGTTTCAGACCTATGAAATTGAGTTACAGTGTTTAATTAGAAGTAAGTGAAACACTGGCCAGGCTTTGTTGAGTTCATTAGTAGTTATCAATTATCACCTTAATGAGTAATTAACAGTAAAGAACAATGCAATATTTTCGTGCCTCGGTACGTAGGTTTTTACTTTAGGGCGTTATCACCTTATTGTTAATATTCTATTGTGTTTAATCGCTCTGTAGATGATTATTGATTGCTATCACAAGTTCATAAGATATGTTCCATAAGTTTGTCACTGGTTACAAACTGGAGCTTGTCATGAAGTGAGTGAGGTAGGTCATAGATTCGAGGTAAAGCGATGCCTGGTGCTCAGGCGCTGTCAAAGGCTTAGTACAGACTAAATAGGAAGTTAGACTGCAAAATTAACCGAGTGCTCGATTGTCGTTCTCGAAATAGCTCGAGCTGTAAGTCTCTACCATTACGAAGTATAAGTAGTCTCATACTTATGGCACATATCTTATAAACTCATGTTGCTACTTGTGAATTCAAAGGCATATTTCTATTCATAAACCCTGTCAGCTTCATACTTTGTTAATCGAATCATTCCTTTGCTATTGCTATTTGCCTACAAAATAGTGTTAATTTGATCTTTTCCACACTGTAACATGGAAGTTATTGCCCCACGTGTATAATTTGAATGCTTATTTAAAGTTATTATGAAATGATTTTCCGAACCATTTTTTTTTTTTTTTCAAAATTACATAATGAAAGTGCGTGTCTACTTTAAAACGTATTCGCCACAAAAACACTTTCCCAAATACCCCATAAATTTAAATTCCTTCTTGGAACACGTTTACACAATCCCTTTATAACTTAGGAAAATCGTAAAAATATAAAACCTCAAGAAAATCGTTATGAGAAATGATAATATCTGTTTTTGACAATTTTTTTCTTGTACTAAATAACCTATCTTCGAATACTTTAGTAGTAGTTTTTTTTCTTAGTGTACCCCTAAAGATAAATTGACGTTAGGAAATTTCCTAGAAGGGGGAAAGGAGTTTAAAAGGGATGGAATTTGATATCTTTACTTCCCCCTTTAAGTTCTCATCAATATTTTTTTTTTCTTTTTAAAGCTCAGCCTGAAACAGCTGTTTTTTTAATACTTTTTTTTTTTTTTTTTTTTTACTATTTTCCATCTTTATAACTGCTCCCGAGCGTCTCCAATTTTTTTTTAACTCTTTCCCCTTCATCATCTTCTCTTTCTCATCAATCATTGGTTTACTCTCCTCCGATAACTTTACAATCTCTCTTTTTGTCCACTTAGCTAAACGTAATGCGATAGAAGCTGAGGAACCTCATTAAGAAATAATCGCTTAGTACCACTGTAAACTGTACTCGCGTTAGCTAGATGGATACGTAATATTTCTGGGTGTATTCTGAATTTTTATGATTTTTTCGTACGGATTCTAACAAGGATGTTAGATAAAGGTTAAGACCTTTTTTAAACACACTATTCGTAGGAGTCCCACCAGGTCCAATAAAAGTTCCTGTTTTCTTGTAAGGTCCTTAATCTACCCTGAATTTCCCACCAGGTACATAAAAGTCCCTATATGTAGTTTTCAGAAAAGGAGGATTGATACTATTTACACCAGGATGCGAGACTACTTGGCGGACAAAGTTTAGTAGTACAAAGTAACTTGGACTCCTGGTGTAAATTGTATCAATCCTCCTAGTCTGAAAACTATTTGGCGCCCTGAAATTGCATTGTTTGGTCACCAGGAATATAAATCACGTGGTCTGAGACCTATATTTGACCTAACCTTAATAAGATAATCTTTTATATTTGGGCACCCAAAACTAATCTGCATTTCGTTATGCGCATTTTCCAACTCTCGATCTCTCTGCGTTTTCTTTGCATCGAGTATTTTGAAAGGCTTAAAATTTTTCCTCGGGTTCAACTACGGTCTACTTTTTAGCAGAGTTTAAAAAAGAAAATGTTTTTACTACATTATTCATGAGTGAAAAATTCTTCTTTTGCTTTCCTTTTAAAATTATCTCGTGGGCCTTTGGAAATAATTTTACGAATTGATTTCTTCTTTTATTTTTATTTTTTTAAAAAAAATAATTTTTAAGTTTACTTAAAGGGGTTTTTAAATGTTGGTTTTACGTAATTGGAAACTACAAAGTTAGTTTTCCTTTTGTTTCTTGCTGGTAAATACTTGGCAGGAGTGGATTTATTTTTAGTCGACTTGTCATATTTAATGATGTACCAATTTTATCAAAATTATAGCCCGGTAATAATGTTCGCAGGAATTTTTTCTTGTCTTGTCGTAAATTTTCTTTATACTCTTTTCATATTCTTAAATATTTTACAGGAAAGTTGTGCCCCCGAGTCTTTATCTTTATTAAATCGCGACTTAGGCGACATCTTAGCTAGAAATATTTTTTTTTTCATCTACCTGACAAAGTCTTTTGAAAGTTGCTTTAAAATGTTTGAAATTTCTAATTAGGTTTAATTTTGTTAATTTCCTTTTGAAGTTTTAATTCCAAATTTTTAATACTCGAACCATTAGTACGATGACAGATGCCGCCTTTTAAGTCTAATCAAAGTTAAACAAGGAAAGAAAACGGCAAAAAAATTGTTTTCTTATCGTGGTATTTTAGCTCCGCCCATTTTTACCTTGTTATTGAAAGAACTTTTTTTTTAGTTTATGTTCCTTCTTTAACAGAGCGCGTAATATGAGAACAATAGAATTGGATGAGGGAATCGGTTGCCTAGCAACAGGTAGCGATACGTATCCATTTACGTAATGGATTCTCTCTCTCTCTCTCTCATTCTCTCACTCTCTCTTGAGACAAACGCTTATTCTCTATGCTTTTATTATTCTCTTTTTTGAATCTGGAGTGCCTCTAAATGAGTGTGCAAGAAAGCCGGAAGTTAGTTCCAAACGTGCATGTTTACTCCGATCTAGAATTTTTCGAATTAACTCTTTTATCGTAAGAGTTAGTAAATAATGAATATGTCAATTGGAAACGTGTTTCTATCTGCAATATTAAAGTTAAGAATTAAGTTCTCGTAATGGACACTACGCGTTAGGCTTTCCCGCCTAGCACTGGGAGGTACCTCTATCCCTATTGGACGCCTAGTACCACCTAACTTATTCCTCCAATAGGGAGGAGTACTTCCCAGTGCTTGTGGGTAGGAAGCCTAACGCGTAGTGCCATCCATTACGGAAACTTAATTGCTCGTATCTTCTTCAATATTGTAGATAGAAACACCGTTCCAATTAATATATTCATTATTTTAAACGCTCTTTCAATTAAAATCCTTTAAAAATCGTATAAAAATCGACACAAAATTTTTATTTGCTTTTATAAAACACTTAGCAACTTAGCGAATTAAAGATTTTATAATTTATTTTTCGACATCTTAAATTTAAGCGTGAAAAATGGCTAAAAAAAGTTAAAGTAATTATTTCTTAATTAGCTTCGAAATCCCATGCAAGAACGATATAGAAAAGCAATTTATTTTCTGCAAATCATAATATTTTTTTTCCTTCTTCTTCTTCTTGATCCATTTCATCGCGTCTTTCAAGACATCCCTTTTGATATATGATTATCCGTCTAATTTGTACCCTACGCCGACGCTATAGTATCCATCTATCTATTGGTTGGTATACCCATAGCACGTACAACGCAGTTATTCGTTCAATCCTTTAAGTATCGCTAGGAAACGATAGATATAGGCCAACTCCATAAATTCTGGTCAGTCTTCCCTTTTATGTTCTTTTTCTTCTTCACCCCCACTTGTCGCTCTCTTCTAGCAAACCCCTTCAGAATCTGTTGGCTTGTCTAGAATTTTATATATATATTTTTTATATATATATAAGGCGGATTTTGTATCAAGAGGAATCTCTCTGAAAATATTTTATCTCCAGGCGTAATGGATGCTGGCTTGGCGACCATCCATCCCATGAAACCGCCCAATTCCCCTTTCGTCTTCCTTCTCCTTGGCTTGATCCATCCAAGGTCCGACGCACCATCTCAACTCTTTTCATCTCCACCCCCTCCCCCCCCCAATCTTCTCTTATTACCGCGTATGGGTTTAGCTTTGACGCCCCCGTCTCTCTGCCAAAAAAATGTACTTTTTACTTGAGAGCTTTAATCAGAAGGATTTAACGTTGAAGTATTATTTTGAAGATGGTGTGACGCAATAACATCAACGGAAGTTTAGATAAAGGGTTGACACTTCACCTAAGACTAAGAAAGTCCATGGGTATTTATTTATTATAGTTTAGAAGATGCTTAATTATAGCTTGGAGGAGGGAAGTTTGATTGTGGAGTAGATGAACTAACACGAGAGGGCCAAAGTTCCAATACGTGGACTTAAAATTTACCCATGGTACCCCTGTTTTTGGTGTTTGCTGCCACCTGGTTATAGCAACTTTACTGCTATAATTATACTATTTACACGTGGCTAAGCTAATAAAAATGATTTCGACCGAGACGTGGAGGGCTGTACTCAATGGTGTCCAACCATGAAAAGGATGCTTGAATTTTTAAATGGCCACAAATGGCCCCCAACTCCAGTAAATCAAAACGTTCCTCCTTCAGTATAATAATGGCAAAGGCTCGGCTTAACCGGAGTCTCTAAAATGTTATGTATTTTTTGAAAACTGTTAAGTCTCAATTACGTGGTTCTTAAGCTGTGGTTAATTTATGTGGGTTCAAGTACTTAGTGCCGTTGTCGAATAGAGGACAATTTTATCTATGGCATGACAACCTCTAAGCTTTTCTCTCTTAGCGTTTTAATTGCTAGAGTTTTTCTGACGTCACAAATTTGGTCTATTTTCTGACCTCACGTAACTACACCTTATATAATGCGCTTTTGGTCGTAAATTATCCGTTCTTGTTGTGTAAGTTGTAAATTTGACTAAAACGCCAGAGAGTATTTATTCTGACGCGTTGGCTTTTCCCCATCTTTTGAATAATAGTGTAGCCCCGATGCAAATTTTTCGGCGAAGACCTTAAAGCTCGGGCTTTCTTTCTTTCTCTCTCCCTCTTTAGTTTGCTTTGTCCGTTAGTTTGAAATGAAAGGGATCCGTTAAGCGGCTAAAGGCCCATTCAAACTGTAGTAGAATCTTACTTTCGCGTCATTCGTTTAGTTCATTTCATTTCCCTGTTCTGTTGCGAGAACGGACGACTTAAAACCGAGTTGCGTATTTGGTGATTTTAATTTGAACCAAGACCAATAGCCAAGAATCCTAAAACTTTTCATACATCTTCTGCTTAAAGCCTGGCCCACCCAATCACGCGTTAATAAAGCATGATCGAGTGAGCTGTGGCTAAAGAAAAGGCGCTAACCAGGTGGTGCTATCTCTGAAACTGAAAATTTTCAAACTAAACCGTCTAATCTTTTACGTAGTCGTTGACACGTGTCTAATTAATCGAGCAACGCGACTTCAATGACGCGAATGTAAAGATTTTAGTCTATGTCTGAAGGGGCCTTTAAGGGGATTCATTTCTCTTGTGAAATATTTTGCCTCCCATCTCCCGGACTTTATACGCGATAAAGCCAACGACTAGACTGGAATTATTAAGTTAAAACACTCCACGCCGAGTTAGTTTTCGCAAATTTTGTTGTTAAATTTTAATGATATTGTTTTAACGTAATTACGGAAAGTAGTGTAGTCTGTATTTCGTCTTATTTTTGACTCGGAAATGGAAAAGGTTTTGAAATTAGATAGGCGCCTGCACGCTAGCTTGTCCATTGAACGCCATTGCTCGGCAGGGTAAACATTTCTACAGGGGCTCGTAGGAATAACATGGAGATGTGAGCGCCTAAATGTTGGCTTTGCCTTGATTTAATAATGAAGCTCGGCGTATGATTAATTTTTGTAATTATATTTATTTAGTAATTTAGCCAGTCATGCATTTATTTTTATTCTTAATTATCATTGGTTTTTAGATTTAATGGGGCCATATTTTTGCCACTCCATTCTTTATCATCCTTAATTTTCTTACGCTTCATTATTTATACACATGGGGTGTCTCTGATAAGTCTGCCATAAATTAAAGGGTGTGTTCTTAATGTCAAATTGAGTGGAACGTGGTGTCGAAGAACATGGCGGTCTACAACATTTAGTTACGTAAGGAGATACGGGTTCTCAAACATTGATTGGCCCCTAAAACAAGAGAATAGTGCCCATATCTCCGTACCTAAAAGTTGTAGACCCCATGCATGTTCTTTGATGAAATTTGCCACTAAGTTTGACCCAAAAACCACGCATGACATAATTACCAGAAACACCCTGTATAATATTACGTTTTGCAAGGTAAAAATTTGACATAAAGTCCAAATAATATCATGTGGGCTTATCGAATAAGTTGTTAATAGCCAATTAGTTCTTCCAAATATTACGCAGTTGCCACAAGAGAGTGAGTGAGAGACGAATATAGAGTATGTTTTTATACGAATTTGTTTTCTTATACCTTGTTGGTCGGTTGGTTCGTTGGTTTGGTATAGGCACTTATAATAACCCTTCGCCAGACTTCCGAAAGATGGTCAGTTTTTTTTATTACTTTACCTGGAAATCTTCTACTAGATATACAGCAAGAAAAAAAGCACTTATCCTGTTTTTGACAGGCTCGAGTATACCTACCAAGTTTGGTCAAGGTTTTTTTCGTTTCCCCTTCATCTTATTCCATATACCTATCATATATCGTACCCTTTTTTCTCCCCATAGAGTTACGTTAGATTGCATGCCCCGGGGTTGTAGAAGAATCCGTTCCCCATGCATGCATACTTCAGTTTATGTATAATTTAATATTAGACGACTCGCTTCAGACGCAATTTCCCCATAGGATTGTTTTTTTATTTTTTTTTTTTTGGGTTATCCTATCGGATAGACGGTGAAAAGAATATATTTCAAAACTTACCAACTTATCTTCAAACTACTAGCTTGATTAGATTAAAACGTATTGGACTGGTAACGATATTTTCAGGTTATATTGACGTTATGGAGTTTTCTAAGTAGAATAATAGGGACTGATTTTATTCAATATCTATTCTCGTATATAGAATTTTCATTCTTTAATAGAGCAGTATCGCCATTGAGAAAACACGTTTTTATCTATAAATATTTGCCATTCTAAGATCGAGTATTTTTTTGTTTTGTGTTATGTTTGGGCGACCCAAAATAGCTTCGAGCTAAAGTTTATTTTTCCAAGGAAAAACCAAAACAGACCTTCTTCTAGTTTAAAAACGAGTAAAGAACACTTTAAAGTGAAAAATGAAAAACGTCTGGTTATACAGGGTGTATCAAAAAGGGGTAATTAAAGGACTGTGAAGTACATCTGGTTTTATGGGAAATCAATTTTGAGTCGAAAATTTATAAATAACTTCTGTGACATTTTTTCACATAAGGGATATTATGTAAAAATTACAGTTTTAGTGTTTAAGAGATGACCCCTTAAATTTAAGTAAGAGATTAGAAAGACAATGCTAATTTTATTAAAGGGGTCATCCGTAAAACACTCTAATCGTAACTTGAAAAACGATGACCTTTTTAGGATAAAAATGTCAAAGATCATTGACTCCAAATGACCACTTTACTTCGTTCTTATCACTCCTTTTGGAATTCCGTTTATTTATTTGGGTTCTTAGATAATATTTTCCTTACGAAAACCCCTTGAGACATGTCATATTCGGCAACAGTTGTTTTTAAATTCCTCTAGAGATTTTCGGCTTAACATTTATTTAAACTGAGTTAAAACAATTTATTTATTTAACTCTTGGCGAAATTCGATATACAACGCAGGTTAAAAGCGATCAAAGAATGTTTTAGGTTGTTTTTACCGCGCCTTTAGGTCATATACAACGAGAGACAGTTTATATTTGGAAAGATTTTTCTTCTTTCGCGCGCCTTTGAGTCTTTGACACGTTTGTTTCTTTCGTGATTTAATATTTAAGGTGAAACTAAGATTTATTTTGTACGTCTCTGAGGGATTGCGGTATAGACAGTATTGTATATAGTTTAGGCGCGAAGATGAGATTAGAAAAGGCGGGAAAATATAATAATGAAATGTTCGGGACAGTCTCGCGCGGCACGCGAAATAAATACGTCGTTGAAGGCGCTTTTTTCTGTTCTTTCTATCTTTCTTGTTGATAGTTTTTGGTGAAAATGATTTTTCATTTTCGTCTATATTCTAAATTGAAATGGACGTTACTACACGCGTCCAGGCAGGCAATCATTCATTGTTTGTTTGACAGTAAACAAAACAGACTTATATATTATATATGGAGATAGCTTTATTTTTGTTTAAGAAAATCGAATTGCACAACTTTATTTATTTATTTTTGTTTAAGAAAATCGAATTGCACAACTTTATTTATTTATTTTTTTCTTTCTTCTATTTTTATAATTTTTCTCAGGGTTCATACTGATCTGGGAAACCTGGATTTACATTATATCTTTCTGTTTATAATCAGGGAAATTATGCTAATCCTAATACAGTGATAGCGGGTTACCCAGTGAACTCTGGACTCTGTAGACCACTTCGATGTAACTATGAGGGAAAGATACGGGGGTAAAAACTTTAGATACCTCTGTAGGCTTGAGGGATCATGAGAATGCCCGAAGACTGCAAGGGATCAAGCCCCCTTACTAAAGGTTGTCTACCCCATTTTCTTACATCGAAAGGGTATATAATCCCAAGTACTTTACCGTTTGCTTTGGTTAGGGTATAGTAAAGTCAACTGCAACCCTAATACCGTCCTACATTCTTTGCTAAGGAACTAGATTCCTTCCATTAATGGAGAGGACCCAGGTTTTTAAGCCTCGTATAATGTAGCACGTGCTTCTCTAAATTCTAGTCTTCTCTTTGAACCCTTTAACTCCTCTGTGATAGTATTTGTTTGGTCTCTTCCCCAATTCCACTCCCCTCTGAGCACAGAGAGAGAGAGAGAGAGAGAGAGAAAGAGAGAGCGAAGGTCTCTCCCTCTCTCTTTCGTCTCTCCTCAACTCATTCGGTGGCTCCGTTCAGCCGCTGTCGGTCGAGTTTATTCGCGTCGGATATTTTCCAAGCAACTCTCGTATCTCTGATTTTGGTCTAGCTTGAAAAAGGAAATCAAACCACCTCTCCTTCCTTCATTCATTTTGAGCGTCTGAACCGAACTGGCTAAACCCAAACTCCTGGTTTCTTATCGTGTAATCAAAATCTAGATAAACCTTTAGTAATTTCAAAAAGAAAAACCACTAAAAACACTAAGCCTTGGCCAGTAATGAAGAGATTGACGACGGTGGTAATTTAGTTAAATAATAAGTTAGTTAGCGACGCGTTTAAATTTAATTTTAAGCACTTAATCGTTAACATAATGTAATTTAAATCGGTGGTTCTATTTTATTTTCTTTTTACTTAAAAAAAGTGCGCTGTTATTTGAACTCTTTTAAGTATAAAATTGACAAGTTTTGAGAAATGGGTAGCGCTCAATCGGCATTTAATACGGCTCGGCGACGACTGAACCAGGATTCTCTGATGGAAAATTCACAGAGACCTGGTGGCAAATACGATGGTGAGTTTCTCCCCCTTCTCTCACTCACTTTACTATCTGTCACTATCCCAAAGTCCCCTCTCTCTCTCTTTCTCTGACCTTGGAGGAAGGACGTTTGATACTGGAGTGGCGTGGTTGGGGGACCATTTAAATAACACAGCATGTTTTTTAAGGTTTTTGCGTCATTGAGAGCAGCCACCTAGTAGAGAAGGCACGTGTAAATATGTTCTTGTTGATATAACCAGGTGACATGTGACCTAAATTTTAATCTACCCTAGATACCATGGGTAAATTTTACAGCCATGATAGGAAGGTCGTAGAGTATGATTTCTACTCCAGTATCCAACTTCCCTCCTCCAAGCTCTGTCTAGTTTCCTCCTCTCTCTCTTGCCATACTTAAAATCACCGCTGCTTCACCAGACACCTTGCCTCTTGAAATATTTCGAACGCATACAGGAGCCACGCTCCGTGCTCCCTTGGCACCTGAGGGGGTTAGGGTTAGGTGTGTAAGCGTTTCTATGCTAAAACCCCATCAACCTGCCATAGGTTAAAAGAATTTCATGGCCATAGGCGCCTGGCATTTCGTTAGAAAAAAAAAGTCAGTGATTGCCTAATTATGCAAATTGTCTAAATGTCATTCATAATTTTAGACTTGCTTTGTACTTATGTCTTGGGTTATACTGCAGAAGTGTCTTTAAAAATTGCCTGATATGAAAGAAGGAACTCAGTGTAGAGGTTTTTTTAGCTGGGGTTTCTGATAAGAGAAGTGTATGGGGTTTTTTTTTTGTTGCTACGATTAATGCAGGATAAAGAACTTCTGTTTGTAATAAAAAAAATATAATAACCCGGGCTGAAGGGAAATAGCGAACCCCGATGTACAGAGAAATGTTTTTATCTGCTTTCGCCAGGCTTCCATATAGATAAAATACAACTAGACTCTTTTTTTTTCTTTTTTTCTCTTTTTCTTTTTGGTATTTATTGAGAAATCCGTTTTCCGTTGAAAGCGACATACAGTCTGCTCGATTTATTTTTTATGATTTTATATTTATCGCCTTCAAAAGTTGATTCGTCGAAGTTGCTCCTTGAAAGATTAGATTTCAAATATTTCTGAGTTTGAAATTGAAAAGCACGTGGGTTATCTTTCACGAGCCAAAACTTGAAAGTACAAGGTAGCACCAAGAAGTGATATCTAGTTTACTTGGGAGAAGTTTTAAATTCGCCACATTTCCAGCTTTATCTCCAGTCCAAACGTAGGTCCGGAGTTAATCCCCGCCTCTAAATTACAGCCAGCATCTCATTAGCTCTTGAAAACTCACGTAATGACGAAAATTACGTATTTTCCGACTGAGGAGAGGCCTCCTTTTACTCCCCCCCCTTGTATTTTGTAAGGGGGACTGGGACTATGGCGCTCGAATACTTAGGCATCTTATACCTTCTCCCTAATAAACTAAATATCACTTCTTGGTAGCACCCTAGACGTTGTACGCTTTAATTTCTAGTCTGAATTTCACGAGAACTTGCACCTGTTAAGCCTAATTTTAAAATGAAAATTTAAAAACACGCACGTGGTTTATATATCTCGCGCCAAAACTCGTATCCCCCTAGACGTTGCACGGTTAAATTTCCAGTTTACAGGAGAACTTGCGCGTGTTAAGCCTAATTTGAAAATTAAAATTTAAAAAGCGCATGAGTATTTATTTATAAACGTTTTCCTGTACTTTGTTTCGGTTTATTTCTTAAACTCTCTACTTAACTTCAAACGCACGATTCTGGCGTTCAATAAAGAAAACCTAGTCGGGCATAAAACGTCTGCTACTTATATATAAATGGGATAATTTCTAGGGGTCGTCTGAATATTTGAATAAAAGGGTCGAGTTTCTTGTTTGGAAATGCGCATAACACGCAAACAGGAAGCGAGAGAGAAAAAAAAACAGCGTCAAAATCTGTGACCCCGATCTCTGTCAGAGAACGTCGTTTGACTATTTGACAAGCTCTTAACGAGCGCCTTTTATTGGATAGTTATAGGGACTGCCACTGGGAGTCACAGTGGGACTTCATTGATTTGAAACCGAACCGAAAACGCGTATCGGGGCTCGCTCGCTCGCTTCGAAAGGACTAGTAAATAACTTCCAAGGAATTTTATTTCATTCCCCCCGGATACTGTCAAAGCGTCCATTAATGGAAGACATTGATAGAAACCTTTATTAAAGAGACAGGGTTCATAGCCACTAACCTAGAAATGTCAGTGAAGTTAATTTTTGGTTGAAAATTTGGGGAAATTATGATTTTTTAGTAAAATTTAGGGATACTAGGGAAATTTGTGAGGCTTGAGTAAGGGGTTGCTTGACCTAATAAAAATCCTGGAAATATATGAGAAAAACTATATATAGTTATATGGCGAAAATACCTGGAAATGTCAGGGAACTGTATGGGAGAAAAACCTGGATTTGTCAGGGAACTGTATGGGAGAAAAACCTGGATTTGTCAGGGAACTATAGGGGTAAAAAACCTGGCAATGTCAGGGAACTATATGGGTAAAAAACCTGGCAATGTCAGGGAATATATGTGGGAAACAAACCTGGCAATGTCAGGGAATATATGTGGGAAACAAACCTGGCAATGTCAGGGAATATATGTGGGAAACAAACCTGGCAATGTCAGGGAATATATGTGGGAAACAAACCTGAAAATGTCAGGGAATATATGTGGGGGACAAAACTGGATATGTCCGAGAAATATATGGGACAAAACTGGATATGTCCGAGAAATATATGGGACAAAACTGGATATGTCCGAGAAATATATGGGACAAAACTGGATATGTCCGAGAAATATATGGGACAAAACTGGATATGTCCGAGAAATATATGGGACAAAACTGGATATGTCCGAGAAATATATGGGACAAAACTGGATATGTCCGAGAAATATATGGGACAAAACTGGATATGTCCGAGAAATATATGGGACAAAACTGGATATGTCCGAGAAATATATGGGACAAAACTGGATATGTCCGAGAAATATATGGGACAAAACTGGATATGTCCGAGAAATATATGGGACAAAACTGGATATGTCCGAGAAATATATGGGACAAAACTGGATATGTCCGAGAAATATATGGGACAAAACTGGATATGTGAGGGAAATATATGGGAAAAAACCTGAAAATATCAGGGAATATATGGGAAACAAACCTGAAAATATCAGGGAATATATGGGAAACAAACCTGAAAATGTTAGGAATATATGGGAAACAAACCTGAAAATGTTAGGGAATATATGGGAAACAAACCTGAAAATTTCAGGGAATAACAAACCTGAAAATTTCAGGGAAATCGGTTTTCAAAAAATTGTACGAACCTTGATCTGAAAGAAAGAAACTTTCAGCCGTAGGCTTAACTGGGGTGACGCTTCTGAAGTGAGGGAAATTGTTTCATTTACACTATCCTATAGCCTAGTTTATTACAAACAAACGCGAGTATGAAGTAGAAACGTTGGTTGTGTTTTTGTTGCTTTTAGAATGTTTTTTATAAGAACTCATAAAATACCTGGGAATGTACGAATACCGTCTTATAAACTTTTCAAGTATGGTGGTGATGCGTGAAGAACTAGGGAATTGTGGGTTAGAAAAGAACATAACAGTGCGCTCTTGCTACAGCGCAATTCTAACTTGGAACAACGTTCTCGGGTTGGTTCTTAAGTTTATTTGCATCTCCTTTCCTGATGTAAACAATTTTCAACTCAAAATGAAGAAGAAGAAGAAAAAAGGTCTTTTCGCCTTTGATGAATATTGTGTATATTTTATCGGGGCCTGCAGAGTTGCTTAGATATTATAGGAAGACCAATATTTATCTTCTATAATTTGGTGCTTATAACCCAATAACTTAATTGAGGATGTCGAATCAAACTATAGGGTCAAGGGGCACCGTTTACAAGCTATGATAGTGGCTGTTTCACGGATAAGGATGACTTTATAAATTTAAGTAAGAAACTGGAAGACAGTCCTAATTTATTTAAGGGGTCATCCCTAAAACACTCCTTAATCATAACTTGTATTAAGCTGTCGATCCCTTGTGGGGGTAAAATTGATTTACCCCCATGTAACCCCCCATTTTTCGAGCACTATGTATGAGATGTTGACCGTTATCAGATAGCTAAACCACGCTTTATCTGTAGACGTGCCGAAGAGGTATTTTTGCGCGCGTGAAACTACAACGTGTGTGTGGGACGAAGGATCTTTCCTTCCCATCATGCACTCGCTTCTTCTTCCCTTCCGCCCCCGGGCGCTGGATATTTTTCTCTCATCTCTTGTTAGCTATACCAACCGGACATGGAATCATTTTTCCCCGAATCCTATCCACACTGCAGCTTTCGTTTTGGATCTCATTTTCTCGCCTTTCCTGACGACGATACGTTTCTTTTTCTACTTCTTCTTTCCCATCGCATTTCATTTAATTTGGAACACTTGTTCCTTGTATAAGTATCTCTCTATAAAGATTCGTCTATTTCCAAAATATTCTTTGATATTGCAAAGAGAACTCTAGTTTTTTTATATATTTACTTACATTCCGCTTGAAGCGTTTTGCATTTTAGAGAGAAAAACCTTACGTTTGATTCTTTGCCCATTGTTTTTTTATGACATGTATTTCCGCTTTAATATGTATATAAAATAATCCCCCCTTTTTTAAGCTTTTAACATTTTAATGGTTTATTATAAAATAAACGTTAATTAACGTTTTCGTCGAAGCAAATTTTTTCCGTACCCATTTTTGTCATTATATTCTTAAAGATGGGATTTCTTTTTTTTTCGTCGTCGACTTAACGTAATTAGTAACTTCATTCATCGTTTCCTGGTACATTTAGCTCTTACCTCCCCTTTCTCTTTCTCTCTACAAAGGTTATTAGGAAGAACAGAACAGCTTAGAATTATACCCCCAAACGAATCCCCCCCTCTTGTGCAGCCTTTTGAACTACTGAAGAACCTCCATTGACCCTCGCGGCAGTTATTACATCTTACCCCGAAATCTTTGCGAGGAACCCGAGCTAAAAGTCCCTCTAATTAGGCGTACCAAAGCTCAACTCCCATCTACTTCCACAGAGAAGAACTTCTTCTTCTAACCTCGGAAACCTTCACGCTTCACCTCCCTTAGCCTCATTAACTAGAATCAACTCTCTGAACTAGAAATGGCTGTACAATGGTGGTGCCAATGCGTGGAACGACATTTTTCTCACTGCAATTACTAAAGCAACCTTTCATTAATTCTGAAGGGTTTTTAGTTATGAAAACCTGTTGAGTATTTGGCTCCACCGTTGCCCTATCATTTCTAGCTCGTCTACCCATTCCCTATATATACAAAATCATGTGATGGTACGCTAAAGCTATCGAATGGAGAGTTTAAAACGACTCTGCGTTCAAGACACAAGATCTTTTGGTGCGAAAATACTGCCGCGTATAGCAAAACGCCACTGAGGATGCGGTAGATAGGGTACAGAGACTTCGTTATAGGTATGCAAATTTCTACTGCATTTCACCTCTCTACTACAAGGCTTAGCATTCCTACACATCGTAACATGACGAAATTAAAGGGCAAAATGAGGGACAAGACCGAAACCTGACCCACAATAGTATTCATAGTTCGGGTTAGGTTAGGTTAGCGTCAATAGGGTTCTGACAATCCGCAAAATATGCTAGGAATTTGGTACACATTGACGTCCACGTGTTTCGGTTACTTTCTTAAACTCTCTAGTGTTCGCCTGACGTATCGTTCGCTTCGAAACCTTGAATAAACGAAAGTCCATAGTCGTAATGATTTTTCGAGCTATTGTTTTCCCTTTTCTTCGCCGTTTTCCTTTCATTAACCACCAAAAACATAAATATAAGAAAAGAGCGCCATGGTATATACACTTATAACAATACTGTATTGATTGAATCCGAAACTACAGACCGTGGAAATTCGTCTACTAAACAGAAACGCTGCTGGGGAGGAGAATTAAGGAGAAAATTAGATTTCGGAGCGTCGGGGAAGGAAAATTATGAGAATAAACATTTGGAGAGTGACTGTTCCTAGTGCATTCCCCACCCCCACCCCTGGGGCTTTATTTATTAATTAGTTTAATAACCAGACGGAAATATAAAGGAACTGAGTTAGAAAGGTTTTCCGTTGATTCTGCGGAATTTCCGAATTATTTTTCGTAACTTAAGGCCCTCGTTCCTAGCACGCGCTCTTTCTTGGAAATTTCGCGCGTTTCTGTATTTTCCCGCGTTTTCCAAGCGCACGCGCTCTTTCTTGAACATTTGGCGCGTTACCGTAACCTATGACATATTTTCCCACCTTTTCCTAGAACGTGCTCTTTCTTGAAAATTCTTGTTTATAAAAGTGGTAGGTGTATAGCCTTCTCATATATTTAATATGTTAAGGTATAAGAGTCATTACTACAAATCCTTATGGACCCATTTACTTTACTAAATTAGTATATACACGTATTAACTACGAAATGTTGTATACCTGAGAAGCCTACTTTTAGGCTTTAAAGTAGTAATGCTTTTTCTACGAGCGCCTGTAGAAATGTTTAACCCGCAATACGCCGATGTTCATTATAAAGTACTCTTACAGGGGTAGAATATCCTGATTACTTTTTTTGAAGGGAAACAATTTATTTTTATTAAAGCGAAGCGAGCGTGGCGATTTTGGGGTCGGTCAATTTCGATAAAGGTCGGTCTCCTGGTGAAGCCTGCGATATTTGAGGTCAAAGGTCAAACACGTGTTTTTAAATATAAATATAGGCAAAAAATTTCATGCGAATTGAGATTTTTAATGTGAAGAAGAAATGCCTAAACGCAGTTTTTAAAACTAACAAATAATATACGCGATTGATTTTTTTAGTACGTAGCCTAGGTTGCAAGCCACCCTAAGCCTTGTGTCTCGGTATCCGACCCCTTTAAATGTACTGTACACCAATTACTACGTAAAATCCCTCGAGTATGATGTACATGTACATGTCTCGCGTTTTACGAACCTTGCATCTCTCGAACCTCCTGGGCTATAAATTTCTAAAATTGGAAAGAAGTAAAATGATCCACCGCTGCAGTACCTTAAAGGGAAACCCTTTTTTACACCCCATTTCGTCATGTTCTTTTTTTACTCTACTTTTTGCGCCTATTTCTTTAAAAGTCCCCTTATAACACTGGTAATCCAACCCCTTAAAAGTCTCCAACAAATTGCGCTTCTTTTAGGGTTTTGAACTTCAGGCTTAAAGCTTTTACTGAAAATTTCTTGCAATTTGTTAAGCTGTTCCCGATTTTCTGGAAACTGCAATAGTAGTCGTAGTAGTGGTAGTAGTAGTCGTCGTAGTAGTTGTAGTAGTCTATAGTTATAAAGTAACGAAACGCATTATTGATTTAAAATTTAATTTAAACTTTTAAATTTACATTTTAAGTCATTTATTGATTTAAAGTTTAATTTTAAATTTACATTTTAAGTGGTTTTACCCCTTTCCGGGAACTATTCTTCTATTTATTCCAAATATTTATCTTTAAAATATGTAATCGATATCCAACTTTGATCCCGTTTAATCAAATATTGAAGCCGAGGCTTAAGTTAGACCCTAATGTTATTTTGCAGGCGTTTGTTTGCTGTTCATTTTTTTTTCTTTACATTTTAAACTATTTCCGGGTATAATTTGCGAAATGTCTAAATTTAAAGGTTAACCAATTACGTTTAATTTGTTATGACAACCGAGGCTTAAGTTAGGCCTAATGTTTTGGTTGGAGTGAGTAAATGTGTTTAATGTTTATAGTTATTACGCCAAGTTGAGCGTGTTTGTTATAAATCGACTACCCATTTCAACAACACCAAACAAAACAAAAGTTATGAAAACATTTTTCGATATTTTCACTCAGTTGTGGCAGCCATATTGGTGGATCTCTGCTTTCTTCCTGCATTCAAAACACTAATATAGTCGTGAAAATTATCTCGTAAATCATCACTCCTCCCCTAACTGAAAGCTCTCTATATTCTTTCAAGGTCTTATATAAGCCTTGATCTTGATCCATTCTTGTATCTCATTAGATTCGTTAGGCCTGTTGTTGTAGATTTAAATATAACGCAAGGGGATTGCTTCGCATTATGTTTGCCATAGGCCTTGGCGGTAAATCGATGTTATTCATAGCCTGCAAAGGCTTCATATTATTCTGAAACTGACGCCTAGTACTAATCCATTAATCTATACATTTATTACGGTATCTCTCTTCCCTCCCCCTCCACACTATTTTACGTCATTATTATTACGATATTGGGTTGGGATTAATTGGGAAAACAACCCCTTTGGCTATGGTAGTTTCGCGTTAAGCCTTTGCGCGGATTCTCGTTTCGTATTGAAATCCTCTCTAGCTCCTACTCGATTCTAGTTGGAATAACAAACTATATTCACTAGATCGTGAAAGTGAAAACCCAGGAAATCCTATAATATTCAATTAATTTCGGCATTAACAAAGCTATTAATTTTTTTTATAATAACTTTCGTTCCGTGTTCACGTTAGTTAGTATTTGAAGTTTAATTTCGAACTGGATTATCGAACCAAGGTCACGGCAGTGTAACGGAACGGAATTAGGTCTATAAAAAAGCTAGGGTTATGAAATATAGGCTTAAGTGGGACCCTATTTTGAAGGCGGAATGCCCGTAAGAGATTTTCTAGGGCTAAAGAAAGGAAATGTTTTTATATTTTTTTATTTATGAGACGTCATTTATTTTCTTTAGAAAATGGTAATAATAAAAGTGAACCCCCGCCATTTGTACTTTGACAGCCTGGCATAGTGTTCCGTAAACGACTATCCATTTAATATACCTTGACTTCAGTGTCAAGTAATATTGTAAATACATTTTCATCCCCGAGTTTTCAATTGTAGCAGAAGGGGATAATAGACGAAGGATGACACTCTGTATCCTCTTAATACTTTAGTTATGTAACATGATTCTTCCCAGGATCGCTATCCCCTTTTTGTTTGCTCTACCGCTCATCAAATTTATGATGGGCATCGCACTGAGCTGTTTGGTACTAAATCCTCAGCAATCAGGCCACAAACCTTGATTGTCTTGACGTGGGACAAAAATCCACAAGCGCATGCGCCTTGGCAAATATCTAATAGAGTAATGATGAGGGAACTCTTTATCGCGTATGTGCATGATTCGGTTTAGTAACCTTGCTCCAAATGTGTTATGATGTTGGAAAGTATCATGTTGCAATTACCAAGTTTTGTGGTACACTTCTCTCGAAGAGAAGTATTATACGCTTCTGATTGTATCAATTCTAGAATTAGGCGATCCTTTAACTCTGTTGTAATCTCCTCTTGAGATAAAGGTTGACCTTATTTATAGTTAACCCTTTGAGATCAAAGCAACTAGAGTGATTTTAAAGATTATAAAACACTTTCAGCAATATAAAGAAATAAAAAAGGACGATCGAGTATTAAAATATTTATGGATTCCGAGGCGACTCCCTTAAAGTTAAAGCTGCTGCTGTATAGTCTATTGAGTTCTTTCGGTAATATAAAATTGAAGGGACAGTCTTGAAAAGTAAACTGCTTACGTCGTAAAGAACCGTCACACTGTGTTTTCTATAGTTTTTAGACTAGGAGGATTGATACCATTTACACTGCAGGAGGCCAGGCTACTTGGCGAATAAAGTGCAGTACCAAGTAACTTGGCTTCCTGGTGTATATGGTATCAATACTCCTTGTCTGAAAACTATAGCTTTGGATTTAGCTTTAAGGGGGCTATAAATTTAAAAAATAAATAATAATCCCTCCATTTGGGCTCGCTCTCTCGCCGCCTTTTTACCTCCCCGTTTATGTCTGTCTATGTCCCTTTTCTTCGCATCGTTTCGTTTATTAATATCGACACAAATCATCGGATTTTTTGGAAAATACTCGCCTGGACAGCCCGGGGAGACACCGAGGCTTAGCTATTACCCCGCCAAAATGACTCTGACGACGTTTTTCCCAGCGACCCAAAAACTAGGACAAATATTTCAAGCGACTTTAGGAACGTTTTACCTATTTTACTAAGCCTTAACATCACCCTAGGGTTTTTGAATTTTGAAATTTTTAGGGAAATATAAAACCCCCTACTTCGATTGAAAATTTTTAAGCCTTGGCTAATAAAGTAATTCAAATTCCATTAACGTTCAACAAATCCGCTAAGCAATCTTTTTTTTTTACTTTTTATCTTCTTTTGAATTCATTGGATGGCGGTGAAGTAACAAATTCTTTTCATTTATCGCTCGTTCTTCCTTTCGCTTCCTATGGTTATAGGTTGGCAACCTCTAATCTCGCTTTGTTCATCTTTACGCGCCTAGCTAGTTGCGATATTAGGGACGAGAAAAGATGTGGTGGGTGTTATATCGAGAGAGAAAAGAAAAAAATTAGGCTTCTCATTGAATGAGGAAAGCTGTGGAAAAGACTCGTGGCGTCGTTCTTTTCTGTCTCCATCAGTTAGGATGTTCTAGAATCTAGTGTAGCCAACCCACCACTGGTTATTCGCGGTAACAATGAACGATAGTCGGCTGTAGGCCATATTCTTAGTGAGAATGGGAGAGAGAGGAGGGAAGGGGGAAAAGGTTGGCGCGGACTAATCCCAGGGTGTCTGGCATTAGAAATTCCGATCAATTTGTCTCTTTCTCTCCTCTATAGACATTTCTTTCTAGCATCCTCTTCTCGATTTTGTTAGACAAATAAGTATTTCACAGGACATTTTTCGCCCGTATTAATCTTGGAAGAGAGGTAGCCTTTGTATATCCCCATCTACGGAACGGCAACGAAGTTTTCCCAGCATCCTCAGTAACGTTTTGGTAGGGTCGTACAGTACGAAAATATCGACGATACAGTCCCATTTGTCTTAAAAAATTGAAGCAAATTCGTTAGAACTAGTTTATATTTTCAAATTTAGGCGGCAGCACTTAACAATCCCCTATCAAAGGGTAGGGTCGTGCGTGAGGTACTTTGGGAGACTTCATTGCTGCAGATGGCCCTCCATACCACCTCTCTCTCTTCTCATAGACACAATAACATGAAATCATTACGCTCAAAGATAGAATTGGGCTGTAGGGCCTCTGTTACGTTGCATCGTAGCCATATTGTCGAAAATATATGAAAAATAAACTAAGATGGATCATGGTTGAGATATTAAATGGGTTCTTGCGGTCAGAGTTATGTTGTTTCCCAAGTTGAGAAAGGTTTCCTTCCTTGTCTGTATGGTTTGTTTTTGGTCTAAATGTCGACCATCGTTTAGAACGGGACTCTTTAACTTTTTTTGGGTGGCGGGGACATCACGTTGGATGACAGTTAATAGCCAAGATTGGCTAGAAAGGGTTGAAGAAGAAAAGTAAATTGGGGTTTCTCTTTTTATGGACTTTCATCACGCTAACTTCTATTTCTTCCTTTACTTACTTACTTCATACTTTTTCTTTTATTTTGTCTTTTCCATTATATCCCTGAAGGGGGTTCCCAAAATCCGTTTTAACACCCCGGGACTTAACCGAAGTCTCAAAATGACTTTATTTTATCACTTTTGTTTTTAAGAATATCGTCCACTATCTTGAAAGAAATTCGACTCTACTTTGAAATTAATTTGTCAGTTCAAGGGGGCTTTGTTTTAAATGGATGGGTGTAACTTTTATTAGTTTGAGCGAAATTTTCTGGGAAAAACATTTGAAAGCGGCGATAGATCTATTTTGGGTGACAATTCACTCGTACTTTTCAATTTTAATAATCAAATTAGGTTTTAAAAACTTACACAAGTGTTTTTTTTTAGAAATTTTGATTTTAATTTATTCAAAATTTAAAACGTCTGGAGTGATACACGATAGGTCTTTGACACAATTTTTGTTTTCAGACAATTTCTTAAAACTAAATAGAATATCTCAGTTTAATTTCGATATATTTGATCATAAGTTTATAAGATATGTTCCATAAGTATGACACTACCAATAGTTCGTAATGCTAGATAGAGGCTTACAGCTCGAACTAGTTCTGGAACGACAAGCGAGAAATGAAGTCCTACACTCGGTGGTTAATTTTGCAGGACTTCCATCTTCCTATTTAGTCTGAATTACTAAGCCTTTGACAGCAGCGCCTCATGCACCAGGCGTCGCTTTACCTTGACCTACGTCACTTCATGACAAGCTCCAGTTTGTAACCAGTGACAAACTTATGGAACATATCTTATGAACTTATAATTTGATGTATAGTGTCTCTATACGTCTTTATAAGTAAGGGTTGTATAAATTTAAAAACTCCAGTTTTTCTCAAAGAAAGCTACCTTTTATATATGGGACTGTAATCTTTCCGCATTTTGAGCAATATTTTGCGTCGTTTCTCATCCCGCTCTTTTTTGTTCCTCTTCTTTTATAGTTTTTTTTCTCCTTTTTTCAATCTCTTTTTCTATTTTGGTTTTAAATCCGGGGGTTTTTTGAGGAAGAAACCGCCCAACTCTCTCTCTCTTTCTCTCTGTCTGCTTTTCTTATGAAAGCTAAGAATTTCTCTTCTTATTTTTAAATCTATCGTTTCTTTAGTTAGAAAGATTTCCAAGGACTAAACTCTATTTTATTCTGGTTCTCTAGTTTCCCTCATTTTATCTTTTTTTCTTTCTTTTCTTATCGAGAGTATTTTTTTGTTGGGAATAATTTTAAACAAGATATTTCACGCATGCTCCGTTGGCCGTTGCTGCCTATTATACTAAGGCCTAACCTCGTAACGTTCGCATAGTGTTTCTTCTTAATGAATATAATTTATTGTTAATGAGTTTCAAATGTTTTCGGGGAATAATAACTTCGGGGAATTTGTTTATATTAAAATTACAATTAAAATACTCTAAATTCCAATTCGAAAGATTTCAATCGGTTTGTTTATACGATTACTTAGTATATTGTATGGGGTGACCTTTAACCCCAAAATATCTCAGGCCATAGATTGAATTTTTCGGTAATTTAAATGGGGTAAATATTTGTTAAAACCGGGTTTAGTCGTGGCTGGGAAACGCAAACATAATATAATACTTCACCATAGTCTATCCATTTTCAATTCAAAAACGCAAGGCTTTAAAAAACGAAATAAATCTCTACATTTAGGTTAGAAATAAAAATTTGAAACGTAGCAATTTTGCTAGAAATTCCATTAGCCAGTAAAACAATCGGTTTTTCAACCGTAATTATGTAGAAAATGGGGTCTTTAGGCCTATTTTAGGTTTAAATATGTATGTATAAAAGCCATCTGGCGCTGGTCAACATCTTACTCCAAAAATCTCCTTAAGGGGGAAGACTACTGAAGACTAATCAAAATAGCCCGTTTTAGTTCGAGTCCAGTCCCCAAAATAATAGCCCTATACGGATAAAATTTTACTGACTTATAGTTCAAACCTTCTCCTAACGATTAAAATATTTTTCATTATTTTTAACTCAATATTTAAGTCAGAATATTTTTTCCCGCCGGTGAAGTTTTGGATGTAGTTATTCGAGTCCAACTCTTACAATTCAATACCTAATGTTTTGTCCAATATGTCATTCGAAAGACAATTTTGAGCTGTATCGATTAAAATAATTTTCAATTAAATCCGTCCACTAATAAAAGAGCTGCACCAGAAAAACTTCAAATTTAGACAGCTTCAATACTTAATTCCTAGAGGGCACCCTATCTGGGTATAGGCTAAACTCTGAATTTCTCATACTATGTAGAAGTTTTCCTTCTATGCTGGTATAAAGACTGGCGGAACGACGGGAAAAGGTAAAACTGGTCGGCTGGCCCCCGCAGCGAGATTTTGAAGTTCTTTTGTTGTACAGAACTACCGAGGGGAGGGGTATATACGGGAGACTGTGAATGCGATTTTGAAAGGCTTCATTCGCTTCGTCAAAGAATTTTGCTGCTCGTGGATTTCGGGGCTATTCCCGCTTATCACCAACAAAATTCTAGTTTATCCTTCTTGAATTTAGGCCTCACTGACCCTCTCCCGGGTGTTCAAATAAAATTTACTTTACTAAATGATTTTTAATAATTAAAGGGAGTCAGAAATGGTCATACAACCAGTTTTAATCGATTTAGATTAATTTAAAGCCATTTTTATGTTATTTTATTATTCTAAATATAGATAGCTTCCACTAAAAGGGCTAGAGATATTTCCTCCCCCTCTCTCAGCTTTAACTGCAGTGCAGTGTTGTCAGGCCCTCTGAAATTAGCCGAGTTAGTCAAGTAACGAGTGAAACTGAACTGCTAGCCTTCCTCTCTACATTTTGTTTGGCTCACAAACGGTCTGGCGTCGTTGTCTGATACTTGGTATTGCCGTAATATTTCTTCCTATAATGTCGATGGTGCTTTTTGCGACTACGAACTTTACTTGGTGGTCTTTTTCTTTTCGATTTTTTCCTAGGGGTGATTAAGGAAGACTTAACTCTGTTGCCATATACATTTTAATTTCGAAGTTGGTTAGCGATATAAAGTCTTAGGAAAAGTTTTGCTGCTAAATAAATTAAAAACTGATCTCGTTGTAACAAAATTGACTACTAGTGGCGGTAGAGAGGGGCGTAGACTGTGTATCCCTCCATCTTGGATGAAGAATAGGGAAATTAATGTTGCGGGGCGCGAAATATTTCATGACGTCACGAACTTTGAAAGTACACTATCCTAGCGCCCTCTATCCCTACAGTTATTTAAATGAAATTCCTTATTTCCACTCTTGGCATTTTGGCGGACATGTTGGTGGGTACTGAGTAGTTTAAAAGACGGAACTTAGAGATGGATAAATCTAAAGATTTAAAACAACCAATAGATTATATTAAAAGTCTTGATTTAGAAGTTCAAAAAAGATACGTTGATAAGATTAGATATATCGGGAATTGTGATCCATACAAAGTTGATCCGAAAGAATTTGAAAAAGTGCGTGACGGCCAAGGCTTAGGGAAAGGTGAAGCAGCTTTACCTCCAATAACATTTGGGGACCTATTTATTTATTTAATATCTGGCATTTCGCCATACACTCAACAAGAATTAAGAAACTATAAAAGTCTACTGGCCTATAATCAATTCTTACATGGTTTTGTGAGAGATGTTCGGGTTAAGAAGTTCGAAGAATCTGGAAATGTGGTTGTTCGAGGCCTAGTAAGTATTTTTAATATTGTTTTTGTTATTGATTCTAGATTCTAGAAAGGTATTTATAATGTTGTATTTGTTTTAGGTTATGCACTCACAACAACTTCGAGATAAGCCGTTGGACTGCTGGATCATCGCAGATAACAGTGGCACCGTACTTTGTGGTCATTGCACATGCATCGCTGGCCTTAACGAGTGTTGTACACATGTTGGGGCCCTTTTATTTTATATTGAATATGCTGTGAGGTTTAGAGAAACCGTTAGTTGTACTGGCGTTAAAGCAAAATGGGTTGTACCCATTACAAAGACGGTTTCATACTATCCTGTTTGGCAAGCTGACATTTCAACAGCAGAAACTAAAAAGAAACAGTTGAATGAAAGTCTTAAAGGAGAAACGATACCACCAAAAAACTTAAAATCAGATATTCGAAAGCAAAAAGATGTACCATCTATTACTAATGATGAATTTGAAGTTTGGTGCGCTGAATTTTTTGAAGCCAACCCAGAGAGTGGTATTTTTAGTATATTACCGAACTTTCAAAGTGGATTTATCCCGAAGTGTTTAAATTCAAAATATCCTCCAGTGTTGTCTGAATTATTTGAGGAAGAAAAATTGAACTTTGCATTTAATGAACTTCTCGCTTACTGCCAAACTATAAATGTTGACTTTTCACAAGATCAAGCGAATGTTGCAGAGAAAGATACAAAGCTTCAGTCAAAGAACAAGCTATGGCAGCAGCTGAGGGCCGGTAGAATAACTGCTTCAACGTTCAAGAATGCTGTCAGTACAGATCCTGCAATGCCTTCCATATCGCTTGTCAACTTAATTTGTTACCCTAACTCTCACAATTTTCAAACTGAAGCTACAAAATGGGGATCAAATATGGAAAACACTGCTAGAATTAAGTACAAAGATTATATGATAGGTAAACACCAGAACTTTAGAGTTACAAATTCAGGATTATGGTTAAACAGCGCCTATCCCTTTCTGGGAGCTTCCCCTGATGGTTTGCTGGATTGCACCTGCTGTGGTAAAGGGACACTGGAAATAAAATGCCCCTTTACTATGAAAGACAAATCTGCACATGAGGAGCATAGGAATTCCTGTCTAAGAAACAGTGAGTCTGGCTATGTCCTAGATAAAAAGCACTCTTACTACTATCAAATACAAGTTCAGCTATTTGTAACAGAGTCGCGTTATGCTGACTTTTGCATTTGGACCAATGTAGATATGCATGTAGAACGAATTAAACCTGATATGGAGTTTTGGAAGGAGAATGTAGGAAAAGCTGAAAAAATATTTAGGTGTGCAATTTTACCTGAACTTGTTGGAAAATTTTATAGTAAAGGAGTGGATGAACCTACACTAGACAAGGATGAAGCCACCTGTGATAACGCCAAAGCTACTGCAGATGAAAACGCCAAAGCTACTTGTGATAATAATGTAAAATCTACTAGTGATAACAATGTAAAAGCTACTTGTGATAATAATGTAAAAGCTAATTGTGATGTTAATGCCAATGCTACATGTGATTATATCGACATAATTACTGGTGATAAGGGAACAAGAGATGAAAATAGTATTCCCGACTTGTGCATTCCATCCACCACAAAACCCAGCTTTTCTGGTACTAAAATGGTACTCTCTTCAATTACAAATAAAAAGTCAAAGAAAAAAGTACAAACTTGGTGCTACTGCAAGGGGCCAGACGAAGGATCAATGATTGGGTGTGATGGGGAAAACTGTCGCTTCCAGTGGTTTCATACTGATTGCCTTAAAATAGACAAAATACCACGAGGCAAATGGTATTGCCCAGACTGCGCAAAATTGAACAGAGTTAACAAAAAGAGAAAAGAAAAAAAATAAATGTAATCTAGTTCCTACTTTTTAAAAAATTTTATTTTGAATTAAACAAATCTTGTTTTATTGAAATGAAACGACTGATTTACAAAGATTAGTTAACGCACATGCCACAACACCAATCTTATCAATTGTAGAAACTTCCTCGCCTTCTACCACGTGTAATAGTTCTATTGGGAGTTTTGAATGTAGTAACGTGTATTTTTGTCTGATAGTACCGATAACTCGTTCTACATGAATTCGCACGTTTGCAATTTTTCTTGTTGCTTCCACCTTTCGTGGATCTAGCTGATTTTTCCCGGCTTGTCGAAATGCTGGCAATTTAACTGTAGCATAAAACAACCCTACAGCCTCTTCTATTTTGAAGCCCCTATCAGCTAGTACTACATCACCGGGAAGAAGGTTATCAAGAAAACCACACTCTTCCGTCAAACGTTTATCGCTTACGCGTCCTACCCACCCCTTAGAAAGAAAACTAACTGTTCCCTGGGGAGTAATGCCTATTAAAAACTTCACTGTGTTTTGATGTTTGTAGCTTGACCATGTCTCAGCTTTCGTTAATATGTTTGAAGGTTTTTCCAGGAAAACTTCAAAGCAGTCTATAATTACTGCAACGGACTTGCCAAAGTTTTCTCTGAAACACATAGGCATGGTTTTTTGCAGACAATCTCTATCAGGCCACTTAATGAATTTTTCTAACCGTTTATATAATACATTTAGGCAATTATAAAATATTTTCCCAACAGTTACTTCCGAAATACCAAATCTATAGGATAAGTCTCTGTTTTTCGAGGCCAAACGTAATTTCATTAGGGTCAGTATTAATTGTTGAAATGGCATTAATTTAGACTTTTCAAATAAAAACGGCTTTACACCATTAAACAATACCAATAACGTTTTATAATTTTCCAAGCCTGTGAAAAATTTTACTTTGGCATCGTTGGATACAAACGATGATTGCATCAAAAGATGGTTCTCACGTTCTCCGTTAACTTTTTCAAACTCACATTTTAGCGAGCGCAGTTTGCTTTCCAACTTTTCCATTAAATTTAGCGAATCTGTTAATTTCGATTTTAATACTTCATTCTCAATTGTTAAGTCTTTCACTTTTAGCAAACTAGCTTCCAATTCAAACATTTCAATAACTCGAAAAATAGTTTCAGTGCCACTTTCTTGGAATTCTTTTCTATTTGTTTCGGTACCAACTTCTAAATAAGTAATCAAATCAGAATTGGTCACTTGTGTCCCAAACTCTGACATTATTATAGCATCGACTTGCGTTCCAAACTCTGACATTATTATAGCATCGACCTGTGTTCCAAAATCTAATGTTTCTGGTTTAGTTTGCACTTCAGAATCTGCCATTTCTGTTTTAAAATCGGTTTGTGTTCCAAAGTTAGTATTTTTCACTTCTTCGGGTAAAATCATGTCGTCATTCTGATAACTAAGAGAAGCTGGACTCTCCTCCAGGAATGTAGAGGTATTAACTGAGCTGTCAAGCATACTTAATGTACCAAGTGAAATTCCACTCTCGTCTAATGATGTAGAAGTAATAAAGGAGGATTCCAAGGAAATAGAAGAATCTTTACTCTCGTCTAATAATGAAGGTTCAGTAATGGCAGTTTTTCGTCGCTTTTCTTTAACAACTAGCGGAAGATTAGCTCGCCTACGTTTTCTCTCGTATCTCTCGAGCTTTGACACATCCCCTGAACTTTCTTCTTTACTGGAATTGTCAGCATTCAAGTACTTGGTCGGGAGCCAGTCAGGGTTCGTATTATCATATAGGGCTGATGGTCCTTTTCATATATTACAAATTACGTTAGAGACCTTTATTAAAAGAGTTGGTCAAATCAAATCCATACCTTGTGAAAAATGTATAGAACACACCCTCATGTAATCACGGAGTGATTCGGTTGTAAGGTTTAAGCATTTTAACCACTTCCTTTTCCTTTCGCTGGATAATAAATTGGTTTTTTCTCCTTGATGTGTTATTACTTGTGGAATTCGGAAAAACTTTAGCGGTTTAGTCTTGTTATCCGACTTATCTGAGTTATCTCTAACGTTAGGCCTAGGCCTATCTGAACTTTTACAACCTTTAACGCAGCACGTCCGAACCATTTTAACATATAACCCGTTCCGTAATCGCCCGTGATAAAATAACGAATAACAATAGTTATTTTAAACTAACAAATAACTAGTTAAAGACTAACTAAAAGTACATACACGGTACAACACCTTGTTTAGACTTTGTCCCACCAGCATGGCCGCCTTATTAGATAGAAGGCAGTTCAGTGAACTGGCATAACATAATTACACATTTAGGAACTGAACTGATGTGAACTACTAACTGCTATAGCGAGGTGTGACGTATTAAGGTGGGTTTCCATACGCGCTTGAAAGTCAAAAAGCTTGAGCTTTCAAATTTCAAACTTCGCGCGTCTCAAGCGACCCATCATCTAGCGACATCTAGTGACTAAGCAAAAGCATGAGCTCAAGCGTTCTCTGTTTCCATACTGGCTTTTTACTATCCGGATAGTCTGGCGCGGGTCGCGGTGGCGGCGATAGGAAAATGGCGATTATTAACCGACGTAAACGACTTTTGCTTATTAAACGGAATTTGTTGTTAATTCAACTATATTATCAACTGGTCGGATCCAAGAAAAGAACCTACGGACGTAGGCGTTGGTGGATTCATCCAATCTGGCGAAACCGAAAGACAGAAGGATATTACGCGACACTTGTAAGCATTATTTTTGTTAAGCCTTGGCTATATTTGTCCCATATACATGTGTTTACTTAGAAAGTAACAAACATTTTTTTAATTAAGTTGAAATGCATGAGGTCAAATGACCATAAGAAATTCAGGAACTTCACGAGAATGAACCCGAATCTGTTCGATAAACTTTTAAAAATGGTTGAAGACAAATTGCAAAAGTATCCCCATAACCGCTCTCCCATTCCTCCCGGAGAACGACTAGCACTGACATTGAGGTACAATATTCACGTATTTCAATAAATATTCCAATTTCTATAGAAATTAAATGTTAATTTGGTTCTGAAGGTTCCTAGCATCTGGTGCCAGCCTCGTGAATATGACTTATGCTTTCCGTCTCGGTAAAACAACAGCCCATAGAATAATCAAAGAGACTTGTGCCGCAATTTGGGAAACTTTGCTACCATTATATTTACCTGTAAAGGAGACGTTATAACCGGCTTTGAACATAATTTTCTATATAAATATATCATCTCATTGTTAAAAGGTACCCGATGAGAAAATGTGGGCCAGGATAGCAAAGGAATATGAAACTTTATGGGATTATCCAATGTGTTGTGGTGCCGTAGACGGCAAGCATGTGATGATACAGCAGCCAGGGAAAAGTGGAACATTATATTACAATTATAAAGTATGCATAAATAAATTTTGTAAAATACATCAGTTTAGACCAATTTAATTGCAGGGCTATAACTCAATAGTGCTCATGGCTGTTGTGGATGCGAAATACCGATTTGTTGTAGTTGACATAGGTGGTTATGGATCACATTCAGATGGAGGAGTGTTTAAATCGTCTTCATTTGGTCAAGCGGTTCAAAATCAAAAAGCTGGATTTCCACAACCAAGGGCAGCCCCAAATAGCGACATAGTTGTTCCTCATGTTCTTCTTGGTGACGAAGCTTTTCAGCTTTTGCCTAATTTCATGCGACCGTATCCTGGAAACGAGTTGGATTCCGCAAAAAGAATTTTTAACTACCGTTTAAGCCGTGCGAGGTACATATTTAATAGTCTGGCTTGTTGCAGTCATTCTTTGTAATGAAATGATGTGAATCATTCTTTCAGAAGATGTAGTGAGAACGCGTTTGGGATTTTGGCCGCCAGATGGAGGATCTTCAGAGGTCCAATGTTGTTAAAACCGTCAAATGTCGATATTGTGGTGAAAGCGTGTGTTATATTGCACAATTATCTTTTAATTGAGGAAGCAAAGGAGAAATCTAAAATATATTGTCCAGACGGTTTTGCTGATAGCCATGACCTTTTGAAAAATGTTGAGCAGGGGAAGTGGAGGGAGGTCCTCGAATGCCTGCCAGCGAAAGGATTAACCAGCTTCAAACCCTCGAAAGCGAGAAATTTCAGTTTGGAAGCTAGCGACGTTCGTAAAGCTTTCACTCGGTACTTTTCAAGTGAAAATGGAGAAGTGCCATGGCAATGGGGGTTACCTGGGGTCCAACGTTAATAATAATGTGTGTAAAAGAAGACTCAATTGTTAAATATGTTTAATTTTTAATAAAATCAGCTAAGTTGAATCGCTATTGGAATATTGGTACATTATTTGGATGACTTCCATTTCACATTTTAACTTTAGGTTCTCCGGAACAGCTTCGTGTAACCTAATAACGTATTCACCAAAGCGTTCCGATGATGATAATTCTTTTGTTAATGCCCTAAATTTATTAAAATGCATAGTAAATTAATTTATTCTAATTACTATTAGTAATTAGATTAAATTAAGAATTTCCACTATGATGAACTTACTTGTTTGTTGCCTGAATTGCATCCAATATTGTCGGATCCCTATTATCGGATTTCCTTTTCTTATTACTTGGGTTGCATGTTTTACTTGGTTCTTTTCTTTTGGTTGTCGTTTGAGGCTCACTACTTTTAGGTTTAATTTGTTCAGACTCACTTTCCACATTACTGTCAATATCTTCAACAATTTCTTCTTGGAAGGTAAATGAGTGGCCACTGAATAAATACTCCTTTTTTTTGGACGTTGATGCTTCATTACTGGATTCAGTACGTTCGTCACAAGTGTTGTCCAGTGACTGTTCTGTATTTGAAGCCCCAACACTACTTTCTGATTCCAGAGCCGAAGGGAAATTGGAACTAGTTCTAGATAGAATTTGAAAAATAATTAATAGACAATAGTCTCAAAATATGGACACTTTATCATACTCTCGTCTGCTAAAAACATCCTTTAAAAATAGGAGTTGCTTGAAGAATGTCCACTGTATTGAGTCGAAAATACTATCATCAAATTCTTGACCACTTTTCGAGTAGGTAACTGTGTTGAAATGGGTGCGGAAAGAATCAACCAGACTTTTCCATAGAGATTTGCATTTTTCCTCTAATATTCCAAAGTTAATAAATAACCGACATTATAAAAAAATTAAGGCAAGACCTACTCGGTAAACCCATTTTAGTTGAAATGTCTCCCCAAAGACATTCCACAACATCTTTCTTCCTGTGGTCTTCCAACCTTCTATCCCAAATAGCTGAGTTTTCTTGAACTTGTATTATCAACTTTTCTTTAATAGCTATCGCCTCCTTTCTTTTATCTTCCGCTTGTTGTTTTAATAACTCTTTTAATTCCCGTTGTGTTGGCATTTTCACTAATTAATCTGGTAAAACAACCGTCAATCCGCCATATATTCAATTCAATTTACCTGTTCTTTATTTTCATTGGCTAAAAATGAGGAACTCTAGCAACGCCATCTACTTTTCCATGAAGCTTGAGCCCGATTGATCAGCAAATATCAACATGCGATAGATATGAGCTTGGCGTACTGTTCAAGCAAAATCGGGATGGTTTTCAATCGCAAGCTACTCAGTAAGCTCGAATGGAAACACAACGTAATCAGAGCTTGAGCTTAAGCTTGAAATTTTGCAGCTTCAGCTCAAGCTTTTTGACTTTCAAGCGCGTATGGAAACCCACCTTTAGTTTTCCATCATTAATTTCCCTATAGTTACACTTGGATATATCAGTCGAGAAATTTTTGGACCACAAATGGCTTACGCGACCTTCGCGCCGCGTAGTGTGAAAATCTTGAAACTCCCGTAACAAACAAGAAACACGTGTTTAGTTTAGCCAAGGCCTAGGGCTATTTAAACATCAACTTTACTGGTTTCTTTTATTATAGAAGGTAATTATACTTAAAGTATAAAGTCACCTACTATAATAATTAGAAGAATAATAGTTCATCTTTAAAACTTCCATAATCATAAATCACCGCATAAACAAAAGCCACTGAAAACGATCTTAACCCTAACCGCCGTTTATTTTTCAAATTCAAACGGAATCAGAGCAGACGACGTAACAAACGGAAACCAAAAAATAAACATTTCCGCGACCGCGGCCAGAAGCACACGTTATACTACGAGTGATATATCCAAGTGTAACTATTCTTCATCCAAGCCTCCATCTGGGCTCACTCTTGTAAGAGGGGATACTGTACGCGCCCAGTAGGGGATGACACTGAGCTAAGAGAGAAGAGTATGACGTTTGCATACGCAGCACTGCCATTACTGTATTAAAATGATACAAAGGTTCACTAACCGTAAACTACCTGTACATTTTAGGAGCAAGACTCACACCTTATCTGACGCTCAAATTATCCCTTCTTTCTAATAGCGCTACATTTATTGTGCATTAGGCCTAGTTCAGACCCTCTTAAATGTCACCATGTTTCAGATGAATACTTCAGTGCCTTCAAAGCTATACTAAATGTACTTTCAATAGGGAAGAGAAGTACAGCTCTAGTTTTATAGGTATTGTAGCTTCAAGAAAAAAAACTTTACAGATATTACAAGCGTTTCTATTGAAAAAGGGGTAACGGTGTCACGCGAGGGGCAAACCACTCGCCTAATGGTGGTCAATGAAAGAAATTGTGCTATCCAAAGATAAAATTCCCGTAACATGCTCAGGTGTTCACAGGTCAGTTGGACGGATTTAATTGAAATTTTTTTTAATCGATACAGCTCAAAACTGTCTTTCGAATGACATATTAGGCAAAAATTTAGGTATTGAATTGTAAGAGCTGGTCTTGAATAACTACAGCCAAAACTTCACCAGCGGGAAAAAATATTCTGACTTTAATATTGAGTTAAAAATAATGAAAACTATTTTAATCGCTAGGAGAGGGTTTAAACTATAAGTGAGTAAAATTTTATCCGTATGGGGCTATTATTTTGAACACTGGACTCGAACTATTTTGGGTTGTCTTCAGTGGTCTTCCCCCTTAATGAAAAATGTCGAGGTGAACATCCCCTCTTGTTCAGGTCTATCTATCCTTGATCAGTAACGCACGCCCTTTCCCTTTCACTGGTAATCTTAACCGCGCTTGGGGAAATAAAAAAAAAAAATTCCCCATTTTCAAAGATGCGAGATCAGGTTCGTCTCACCTAATGTTCAATACATTAAAGCCTTCATGACAGTTATTTCTATCGGCGTTAGTATAGCGTTGAATAATAATAAATAGTTAACTGAATTCCGGTACAGGGATGGTTTATAGAAGGAAAACTTCTAAATATCCACTATAATACCTACTACACGGGGGATAGAATTGTTATATTCCCCGCAGATCTGAGCGCCATCGTTTGAAAAAGATTCGAACTTTAGGTCAGTCGTCCTCCCCCTTAATGCGTTAGCCCTAAAAAAAGGCACCAATAAACCTACAAACCCACTTTCCATCGATAGAGAAAATGCGAGGGAAAAAATAAAAGAAATAGACCAAAAAGGGCGCCTATACCGGAAGAACAATTGTTGATCTGAGCCATTAAAAGTTTTTGGTGAAGGCAAGCACGTCATTCGGCGATTCCCGAGTCTTCTACCCCTATCCAACCTCTGATAATCATCAACGTTGTTTGTATATATAAAACTATATATAGGTCTATATATAGTTTCCGTGCCTATACTTTCCCAAGCCAAAGAGACGTGGCATACGAAAGCAAACTCTAAACACAGTCTGTTGTTTCTTTTATCTCGTACCTCGTATCTTCTACGTAGGCATTATACAGCCTATTCGATTGATCGTTTGTACAGCTTAAACCTCCGTGTGTCGCGTTGCGCTGAATTCTCTCCTTCCACGATAACGCGCCATTAGGTCTATAGTTTTAGTTTCTGTACTCTTAAGGAGATTGTCTTCTTGTTTTCGAATAGAATTCCGCCTATAGAGGGGTTTGGGTGGATACTGCCTGGACAGGGTGATCAGAACTAACCCTTTCTCTTGTTAAAGAGAGGATGAAACTAATCAAGCGGAGAGAATATTTATTCTCATTTCTCTACTACTGCTACTACTAGTACAATGCGCTGTTGAGGTTTAACTGTATATATTTTGCTGCTATAATCATAGTTATTATCCTGATATAGGGAAAAATAACCCTGAAATATGTAAATTTGTGAAATTGGTCAAATCTCCAGAGAACCCTCTGGTATAATGATACTAAAATATATTTTGTAGGGAAGGTGATCTTAACTTCATTAAAATTCCCAGACGCCGTAAATATTTTAACTATTTACTAAATACCTTTGTCTGTAGAGTACTGTTTACCATTCTTCTTTCTTTTCAAATATATCTCCTTTCCTTGTCACATAATTAAACACGTACCATATGTTACAGTTTGCATTAAAGGGTTATTTTTTGCCATTAATCCCATAGTCACAGCGTTGCTTGAGGTAGTCGGTGAATCAAGAAGTTGCGGAGAGAAAGGATATAGTAGTTCAGATTGAATCAGTACTCGACTTATAACAGGGTCTGACAACACTGCGACTGAAGTTTAAGCGGAGAGAAGGGGAGGAATTTAGTTAAAACTATCTACATACCGAGTCGAGTAACTTTATTTGTCGTTATTAACATAATTATTCAACGATAGAGTTCTTTATAATAATTTAATCTTAATATTTCGGTTACCCTCTCTTTGTTTGTCTCTGCTTCTTAACTTAAACAACAGGGAACTTCCCATGATGCTATGGAAGGGTTGAGTGGAACCCAAAGAGATAACCTTAATCGAAGAAACTATTATCTGTCGTTTGATATCTAGGTCGATTTTATTGGAGGAGTAGGAGGAGGTAATTCCTGTAGAGAACGTAGGATGTCGTACGCGGAAAACAAACCGCCGCACGCGCGCCCTGTAATTCAATCTATTCCAGGCGGAATACGCGACGAAGCACCAAATGAATCACTCTATTTGATTGGTGTTATAGTCGTATATTTGAGAGGAGATAAAAGGAGTGCCCGTCGTTATACCTGTTGCTTATTCCCCCTGGATAATACCATAAGTTTATAAGATATGTTCCATAAGTTTGTCACTGGCTACAAACTGGAGCTTGTCATGAAGTGACGTAGGTCATAGATTCGAGGTAAAGCAACGCCTGGTGCATGAGGCGCTGTCAAAGGGTTAGTACAGACAAAACCGAGTGTAGTCAATAGACCCAACCAACAAATCTTTTAAATTTTTATAACAGCTCAGGTCTTGTTCTCGGGTTTTGGGGGATCTGACTGTCCATGCGCAGAACCTGTTTTACCCCAAGAGTCAGGCTCTAATCCAATCAGAAAAATAAGAGATTTATTTTCGTCGCTCAACGACAGATACTCAGATAGTCAACTTTGTTAGTCACGTGATCCTATCCCTTAGATGGAGACGAGACGAAGCCAACTTTCTCGCTTGTCGTTCTCGAACTAGCTCGAGCTATAAGTCTCTAGCATTAGTGTCATACTTATGGAACATATCTTATTAACTTATGATTATACGCATAAATTGGTTCTATATGCCAGGGTTTCCTAATAAAAGCCAGCCCAGAAAGAAACCGGGACCTTTTTACGAGATCACGTCCGCCCTTCTATTCCCATTTTATTTTATCTCGTGCTTAGGTTTGGTTTATTTCTCTTAACGTTTTGTGTATTGGGGCATTTGTCAATAGATGGGATGGATGCATTGCCTTCCTTGGGATATATATATGGATTTTATCTCGTGTGGTAGGTCCCCCGTGTCAGCTTTATTAATGGGGGATTCGCGTATATATGTACATTTTCTGGTAAACAGTATAGGAATTCCCTCAACGCGCAACATAATTTTGAGTTGTGTTTGCCCAATTCTGAATTTCTCTTTTGTTTTAATTTGTATGTATACGTAGCTGGGGATTTTATATTTACGTAAAATGTTTATCTTGTCCTCCATTTTTGAAAAACTCAGCTATAGATGCCATACATTAATTTCATATTAAAATTATGGATTATGGAGGGAGAAAAATTGCGAGGAAAGAACATTTTAGATCTGAAATGGTTTTTAAAAACCTCCAAAGTCTAATAGACCATTTCGATGGATAACTAAAAGGGAAAGACATGGGGGTAAAACTTTACCTTTCATCTCGCTTTTTCGCGCCTGCGCTGTAGTCTTTTGTATTATGAGAGCTCGTAGAGACGGATGGCAATGTAGTACGTCCCGATACTGAGGGTTGCCTATTCTGTTTTTGGTCGAAAAGATCTATTACGCCACACTTTGAAACGGCAGTTATAACTCAAGCTATATTAGAGACCCAGGCAAGTTCTTGAAGTTTTGGAGTGTCATAACCCTTGCTTTCTTCCCATTACAAAGATACTAAAAATTTGATTGTTTTTTTTAAACGGGTCTCGGGGTAAAATTAACAAGTTATATAACAGAAAGTTGTCATTGTTATGGCTGTAGAGGTCAAAAAACGTCTCTACTACTCCCCCGCTGAGCGCGATTGGTTCGGTTCAGGAACATCGTTAGAATTTCTCGAAGATGGAGAAACGATTCGCCCCTATTAGTGGAGAAAATACAGCTTTCTTTTTTATCAATCGAGTATAGCGAAAGAGAAGGAATGCAGTTATATGATGAGATCCCGGAGCTGCTGCAGCCTTGTCCATTAGCCGCCGGGGCCCCCTATACGTTTAATGGCGCGGAAAAGTCCCATTCTCGGTTAGGCATAGTGACGTCACTTAAGGGGTTCGAGTGTAATACGAGTCTGACCCCATTTTAAGCGAATATTAATTGTAATTAGTCTAAAGGAAGCCGGGTTTAGACTTTAGCACTTCATTGCTGACGTCATTAAATAACAGAGACTGCATGATCCGCTATTTTAAGCGAATATTAATTGTACCATAAGTTTATAAGATATGTTCCATAAGTATGACACTACCTAAACTTAGTAATGCTAGAGTCTTATTGAGAGATAGTTCGAGAACGACAAGCGAGAATTGACTACACTCGGTTAGTTTTGCAGGACTTTCATATTCCTATTTAGTCTGCATTACTAAGACTTTGACATGCAGCGCCTCAACAGGCGTCGCTTTACCTAGAATCTATGACCTACCTCACTCATTTCGTGACAAGCTCCAGTTTCTAAGTTACCAGTGACAAACTTATGGAACATATCTTATGAGCTTATGTTTCTGCTTAGTCTAAAGGAAGCCGGTTTTCGGCCTGGCTAATAACAGGATATCATCAGAGTCTGAACCGCTATATTAAGCAAATATTAATTGTAATTAGGCTTAGGGAAGACGCTTTCTAACGCTATTTAAATAGCCTCTCACTTTCTGTTGATTTAAACTTAATTTTAAAGTGGTGTTGACGCTCTGGAAAGTTTTGGGAATTTGGCACGAGAGAAACAATTAGGTAAAAGAGTTTGGCTCGTTCGGTAGTTTTCGATTAGGCCTAACTAATCGATTTTGTATACCCATATATATTGAACCTTCTTTTTTGGGGCCAAAAAGAAAAGAAACTATAACCCTTTACCCATACATTTAAATCAATGAGATTCTAATTCGGTGCACCCCTGCAGGCTATTTTGCTTAAAGAGCGATAAGCCTTTCGACCCGCACTGCTACCAGGAAGCTACACCATGGAGGGTATAAAGAAGAGGAGTGGAAGAAGCTATTAGCTTTGGAAAATCAACTCCCCATTTCTTTTTAGTTTAGTTAATTTTTGCTTCTTACATCCGGTTCACCATTAAAGGGGCATAGAAAGAAGCGAGTTGACAACAAAACTTATTCCATAGACCAACCAACGTTCTACCTTGGAAGAGAGAAGTGTATACTGGAGTAGTAATCACACTTTATAGCGCTAACACTAGACGGCCCTTCACATGATGCATCGCCGTAAAATTTACCCATGTATTATACTTCAGGTGTAACCTGCATGGTTATAGCAACAAGAACTACTATATTTAAGCTGTAGTAAAAATATTTCCACCTGGAGGTGGTTGCACTTAATGAATCAGAACCCTGAAAAGCATGCTGGGATTTTTAAACAGCCACGGATCTCACCATAGCAACTATACCACTCCAGCATATCAAACTTCCATCCTTCAAGGTTCTACTCCTCTTTATTATGGACTCTTTGAATCCCTCGGGTTTACCAGAGTTAAACTGGTTAGAGAGATTCGGGTCAGCTGATTGATTTGGTCCGGGTGCTTAAATGGAGAGCCTAATTATCGATTTTAATTCGGTTTTTGGGTGGCCCCTCCACGTCCGTCCAGCTCGCACTTCGTCCTTCAGCGGGCTTTCACGACTCTTAAATTTTAACCCGCTTCAAATTAATTGCGTGGGAAAAGGCTAGGCGACGCTATATATACGAATGCCACTATATTGAACCCGTATTTAAGCCTCGGTCTTCCCAATGGTCACCCTAATTTGGTGAAGGACATTTGGGACGAGGAATGGACGTTGGAATTCAATTTATAGCAGTAATTGAGTTTGGGAATACTTCCTGAGCGAACCCTTTTTGCGCGTTCCAGTTACTTGGACGACGCCGACTGTATAGTGTGAAATTTGATTCCCGGTCCATTCAGTTTTTGACACTTTTGGAACCGGAGATTGTAACCCAATGGTTATATGTCCCCAGAATGTAATGGAAAACGTTCTCGCGAAATGAAAGTTTCTGATCCTATATAGGCCTACCTCGATATGATTTCACTTCTTTTCAAACGACGGATTTCTTTCAAGTGTACGTCGAAGAGTGTTTGAGAGATAATACAATTCCAACATTCTATACTTCTTTTTTTTTGTGTGTGTGTGTCCAATCCAAGTCCTGAGGACGCATCGTAGTGTCTGTCAATTTTCACCATGCATCTTGACTTTTTGTCGTGGTATTCGTTCTATGTTGAATTTAGTCAATCGAAATTACCTCTCTTTAACGTAGGCCACTGTTTTCGAGTTACTTATCCTTAATTAAATTAGCATTGGCTGTTCAGTTTCTTAATTAAATTTAAGGGGTCATCCGTAAAATACTCTGGATGCAATCTTAACTCGAAAACAGTGTCCATTGTGGCAAAATGGAGATAGATGTTACACTTTCGACTCAAAGTCGATTTCCCGAAGAACATTCCCCTTTATTTATGGCAGACTTATCAGTAACACCCTGTGTAGGTATATATATATAATAGATCAACGTTGTTGAGTTTGTTCAACTACATGACCAATATTTGAACAATTACCGAGATAATTGATTCCTCTTAAAAACATTTTTTTTTTCAATTCCCATTCCAATACATACACCACACTCTCTCGCTCGCGATGTTTCAATTTCCTTCCCAACAATTCAGTCTCTCTTAGAGCTTAAGAAAACTGTACAAAAATTGGCTTTCTTTGTTTTTTTTTTCTTCTTCTTTATATTGGATACTGTTTTATCGGAAAATGTTCCTTGGTTGGCAATTACGTGATGTGGGACTTGCGAGTGCATGCAGGCTTGGGTGGAGGGAGTAAAGGATATATTCTTTTAAACTCTAGATTATATAATGTATATCATAAGTCAATCCCGCCCTGAGAAAGTTTTTTCTTATTATTTGTTGCTGCCATGGGCTTTCTATTTCTAAACGGGACGAGAGAAGCAGGGTTTGAAGACGGTAACCTGATCCTCCATTGAACCTAACCTTACCTGAACCTAAGTCTAGCCTTACCCAACCCTTGCCTAATCTAACCTTACCTGAACTTAAGCCTAACCTTACCTGAACCTAACCTAACCTTACCTGAACTTAAGCCTAACCTTACCTGAACCTAACCTAACCTAATCTAACCTTTCCTGAACAAAAGCCTAACCTAAGACTAATCTAACCTTTCCTGAAAAAAAAAAGCCCAAACCTAAGCCTATCCTTACCTGAACTATAACACCATAAATACAATGGGGGGTCAAGTTGTCGCCTTATCCCTCAAAGCAGTAACTCTAATCGGGATTCTAAGCTCTCCTTGGTTGTGTTGGTGAATCTTTTTTTGTATCGCCAAAGCCTCCAGTTTTCCTATCCGATGTTTAGGGCTTATAAGGTCCATGTTGCCTTGACGGTGAAGAAGAGAAAGGGTTAAATTTCTACGGTAACTTTCTAGCCGTGCCTGCTATATAATCTTGGTTAGAATCCTTCATATATATATATGACGGCCGTTGTGTAATAACTCAAAAAAGGCGAGGACGTGGCTTGACGCGAACACCCATCTCCACTCCTGCACTCTTCCTTTTTCTAACATCCTGCTTTTTTTTTCTCCTTTTGACAAACTGAGGATGTATCGGAAGTGGGGCTAATATAAAGGTTGGGTTTGCTATTTGAGAATGAACCAATAGCTTCTATAAGAAGGCCATGAAAGAAGCCGTTATGAGATTATAAAAGCTATTGGTTATTTCCATTCTCAAATAGCTAAGCCACACTGTATGCGCTCTTCCTTAATGTATCCTTGTGCCAGGATTTCTATAAACTTAAGTATTTTTTCCTCTCTCTCTCTTTCTTTCTCTTTAGTGCATTTTGACGATTTCCAGATCCTAAGGGCAATCGGCAAAGGAAGCTTTGGAAAAGTAAGATATCTTTATTTTATATATGTACCAATAAAGGTTTGTATCGTTATTTATTTGGGTTTTCCGCTTTGAATTCGCCCCGCTTTTAGATCTTATCTATTTATTTATTAATAGTTTTCATCCCAAACTTTGCTTAGTAAAAATAAAAATATATTTAAGCCTTGGCAATACTCTTTGGAAAGTTTGAATTGTAGGCTTAGCGGAAAAGTAAGATATCTTAATGTCAACAAAAAGTTGCGTTGAGTTTACCCCGTTTTTAGATCATACCACTCCAGAAGCTTCTGATCATACCTATTTGTATTAATAGTTTTCCATCCCAAACTTTGGTTGTTAAAAAGAATTAGTTAAGCCTTGCCATGCAGGTATTCTTTGAAAAGTTTGAGTTAGGCTTAGTGGATTGTTTGGGAAGAGTCAATATATATTTGGATGAAGTATATTTAATTTGTAATATAAACCTAACTTAAATAAGCCCATTTATATTCCGAATACAGAACGCTCAAACATATAAAATTAATATTTATTAATGAATAAATACATAATTTATTCTCTTAATAGACAACTGGGGATATTAATTTATTGGGAAGCAAAGACTCTTAATATAGTCTACGTTTGTTTATTGACGCTTTGCCTCGAGCTTACAAGCGTGGAAAAGAAAATTCAATAATATTATATCAAAATATTTTATTTAGGCTTAGCAACAAGTTTAATCTTAAATGAAACAACTTTTTAATTAATTTTAGGTTAGTCGATGGTTTTTATGACCCCACCCAGTTCATGGTGAAATTCGTCATTTTTCGATCAAAATCCCTGTCTACAATCTCCCTTTTTTAATAAAACGCGTTTTAGCGGAATGTACAAATATTTACCAAACCAGAATTCGGTGGGTGTAAATGGTCACCGAGGTTAAATAAGATTTCTCGCAAACTGAGACCCTTCACTTTTTATATCCTCTTCAGAGTTCCACATCACCTATTTTTTGTTAAATTCGACCAAACAAGTTGTTCCTCTTCAATGCTTGACCCTTCTCAAATCGGGATTAGATGAGGTTAAATCGGGATTAGGTGAGATTAAATCGGGACTAGATGAGGTTAAATCGGGATTAGGTGAGATTAAATCGGGACTAGGTGAGATTAAATCGGGACTAGGTGAGATTAAATCGGGACTAGGTGAGATTAAATCGGGACTAGGTGAGATTAAATCGGGACTATGTGAGATTAAATCGGGACTAGGTGAGATTAAATCGGGACTAGATGAGATTAAATCGGGACTAGATGAGATTAAATCGGGACTAGATGAGATTAAATCGGGACTAGATGAGATTAAATCGGGACTAGATGAGATTAAATCGGGATTAGGTGAGATTCAATCGGGCTTAGATTTCATTAAATCGGGCTTAGATTTCATTAAGTCGGTCAACATAGCATAACTATCTAGTTCGAAAAATTTCCTCTGAAGCTTAACCTTTCTATTCTGAACTGTAGTGTCCTTGTAATATCCACGAAAGACATCGTGTACAATATCATTACTCAGATATACGTCCTCGCGTTTAATCTCCGGCTAGGTGAAGTTTTTCTCTCTCTTTTTTTATCCCTACAAGGTTTTTGGCGCGGAAAAGATCACCATTCTCTTAGTATATATACATACACTCTCGTGTTAGAGCTGTCAGCCAGCGTTGAAATCTCTCTTACAGCAAAAATGTCGAGGATGTTTCGACTAAATCTCGACGCCACCCTCTCTCCTAGATGCCAAATAAGACAAGCCTTCTTCCTCCCGCTTTTCTTTAGACGGGTGCTTGGGGGGGGGGGGTCCCCTTCAAATCCTCTTCTTTTACCATGGTCATGGTTGGACAGGTAGGAGAGATTTCATCCTTTCTACGAGACTGATTTTTATTTCGCCCCTATATGTTGAAATCCTTTCCGCTAGCTTTCATCCATCTATTTTAGACGATATTTATTTCCTAAGTAATTCGTTACCGGTGTATTGAAAAGGGTGGTTCAAGGTACTTGACCGATTTAGCGGTCAAAACTCTTATTAATTTGGGCTTCGTTAAAATTGATTCAGTTTCTTTGATGTATTTGGACTTAATTATAGGGAATAGTCACTCTTGACGCTCATATGTTGGTTATGTAGTAGAGAAATGTAATTGTTGATGATACTTTGTTTTACACCATAGTAGGTTTTTAAGATATGTTCCATAAGTATGACACTAGTTATACTTCTTAATGCTAGAGACTTACATCTCGAGATAACTAGTTCGAGAACGACAAGCGAGAATTGAAGTCCTACACTCGGTGGTTAATTTTGCAGGACTTCCATCTTTTCATATTTAGTCTGTACTAAGCCTTTGACAGCGCCCCAGTCACCAGGCGGCGCTTTACCTCGAATCTATGACTTACGTCACTTCATGACAAGCTCCAGTTTGTAACCAGTGGCAAACTTATGGATCATATCTTACGAACTTATGTTACGCGTGATCTTTTATCGTCTAAATGACTTATAATCAATTATTCAGTTGGGTTTATTAATAACAATTACCATGTATTAGAATCTCAAATTCCTGAAAGGTGTTTATGGTATTTATTTGAGAGATTACTTTGAGAGTTTAGTCCTATCTCAAGAAATATGGGATGGAATAGAAATAACTCGATTTCCCCTTGAGTTATACGTAAATCTTCTCCCTTCCTTTTTAAAGGACTGAACCATCCGTGTCGCGAATCACTAACCACACTCCCAGAGAGATAAGAATTCGTACTTCTTCCCACTCAAAATAAAGCTTCTATAAAAAATCCCATAGCCCACGGGATACGTGTAAAAAAATAACATATAAAATGCACCCAAAAACATTTCCTTGAAAAGCTTTTATTTCCGACACGAATTTCTTCTTATATATTCCGAGGAGTGGATGGAAACATTGCGGGATTTTCGCGCCTTTTTATTTATGTATTTTTTTTCACGTGCAATGGTTTCATTTCGCTTTTAGAGTCGATTTAGAAACAGGGTTCCGAGTTGAAAATCGGAAAAAGGAAAATGGCGAGAATGGTATATAATGAGTAACATCGTTTGGAAACCAGCGTTCTATAGCGTATACATTTGTAACAAACACGGAGTTGTTCTCCCTAAGGTATTCCTTACAAGTTACAACCTCGGTTGAGGTCCAAGCGAAAATTAAGATTTAATGGTTAGTTTTACCGTTAGGTTTAACCAAGAAGTGATATCTAGTTTATTAGGGAGAAGAAATAAGATACCTAAGTATTCGCGCGCCATAGTCCCAGTCCCCCTTTCAAAATACAACGAGACCGGGCTATTTCGCCTCTCCTCAGTCGGAAAATACGTAATTTTCGTCATTCACGTCGCGCTGACGTGAGTTTTCGAGAACCAATGAGATGCTTGTTGTAATTTAGAGTCGGCGGGGATTAACTCCGGACCTACTATACGTTTGGACTGGAGATAAAGCTGGAAATGGGGCGAATTTATACCTTCTCCCTAATAAACTAGATATCACTTCTTGGTTTAACTTAATTCTTAGAGTACGACATTCGCTCTCGAAATTCGGGAATGTTATAATCATTATTAAAGTCTCAGTTCGCTTGGTGTACTTTTAAGGTTAGGCCTTGTCACCTTTGTTTATCAAACTTGAAGTCGAAGCAAGGTCGAGGTATATTAGCGTCTTTGTTACGTCCCACCTTTCCCGAGATGTGATCTTAATTCTAGGTATTTTCCGATGAGGGTTTACCGTTTACAAAGACCCTTCAATTTCACTTATTCTATATCCGCGTTAATTTATGAATGGTTCATTGTATGTACCAGACATTGAGAAGATAATGGATTGTGGACATTTAAATATATACGTATATACACATGGATAGCGCTCCATTATATTGGAAGTTATTTCAGGCTTCCTTCATTTAACAATTAAGAGGGTGAAGTCCTAAATAACCTTTATATTTAACTGGAGTGATGACATTTTAGACAATGAGCGTGAACAGCAGGTTTTAATTAAGTTTTAAGCTAGTTTGAATAGCCCGAGTGTTTGTTACGGTTACTTTTTTTTTACTTTAAACTTTCTTGCTAAGCCTATAATTTAAGCATTTTAATTAAGTTTTGATCTAGTGTTTGTTATGGTTTTATTAAGCCTTAATGTGATTTTAAACTTCATTGCTAAGCCTAATTCAAGCGTTTTAATTAAGTTTTAAGCTAGTGTTTGTTATTGTTCCATTAAGCCTAATACGTGACTTTAAACTTCCTTGCTAAGCCTAATTCATAAATTTACGTTAGACGCAAAGGCTTAATCGGCGAACTTTTGCCCCGTAACCACAACAACAACAAATATTGTAAGATATACTGACTGTTCTGGAATTTTTTCGAAATATTTTTTCTAGCTCTGAAAGCTGAACTCGCAACCCTTTAAAAAAATTTTTTTGGCAATTTTGTATTTGGTCACGATTTTAAGCTCGTAACTCCGTCCATCTTCATTAGATATTGAAGGCGGGCTACGCGGTGCGGTCGCCAACTTTTCTTCGCTGTTTCTTTCTGTCGTGTTTTGCGAAAAAAGTGTTTTTCAGCGTGGCGCTAGCTTATCTTTCTTGAATTATTTATCATTCTCTATATCTTTCTCTCTTTATATCTCTACGTCAAGTCGCAACCCCAGTTTGCTCTACCTTTAAATCCCCTTGAAACGTGGTATCTTATCCATAACAATAGAGCAAACTCGGATTGTATCGCGGTATATAGGTATTAGGTGCTCCTGCAACGACTATAAATGGTTACTATGGCAACTGCGCTGTTCCTCTTCTCCCCATATTAGATTCCAATCACGTATATTAGCCCAGGCGTCTCTACGCTGGCTAAAACAAAGAAAACTTTAATAAGGAATAGAAACAAACAGTTCTTATAGTCTCTCATTACATTATGTTTATTTTTTCGTCTAATGATGGTCAGCAGTTTCTTCGCATAGTTGTTTCTATTCCTTAACCCATTTTCTTTGACCAGACCACCGTGATATATTTTTCTTTTTTAAAATAATTTTTTTTCCCTAGAGCTTAATCTTCACTTTTTTTTCTATTCAAATATTTTGCGTCTTTATTTTATATTAAACCAATATTCCCTTTTGGTTTTAGGTGTGTATAGTGCAAAAGAAAGATTCGAATCAAATGTACGCCATGAAGTACATGAATAAGCTACAGTGTTTACAAAAGGACGCCTTCAGAAATGTGCTACGAGAAATTCAAATTCTGTCCTCATTAGAGCACCCTTTCTTGGTCAATTTATGGTTCACGTTTCAGGTGTGTTTTCAATTTGTATTTTAAATACGTCTCGTCCTAACCCTTGACCTTAATAAATACACGCTAAGAAACTTAGTGCGTTTGTTATAACTTTATGACAATTTTTCTACAGGACGAAGAAGATATGTTCATGGTCGTCGACCTTCTACTTGGAGGCGACTTACGATACCATTTGCAACAGGAAGGGGCCTTTGAAGAACAGAGGGTGGCCTTTTACATCTGCGAGATCTCCATGGCACTCGATTACCTCCGATTGAACCATATTCTACACAGGTAAGGATAACTTATCGCGTGGTTTCACTCTTACGAGGGTTAGCTGTAAGCCTCGTCCCTTTTGATGCCCCCCCTTGTCTTATGACGACCAGGACACTTTTTTGTCTATACGGACGATTGGCTAAAAGGGTTATACCATTTCAGAAGATCTGAAGGATGACTGCTTATTTCTCTCTCTCCCTCTCTTCTCCTTATGTCCTGTCCTTTTCTGGACCCCTGGGGGTGATAGGAGGTTGAACATAACAATCGAGCGTGTAGTCGATGCAATGTCATCGATTCTCTAATAGAGACGAATAATATTAAATAGGGACACAGCGGGATATTTTCAAACAAGTTTTCTGATGTTATCGTAAAGAAAACTTTTGTTCCATCCCAATGTAGTTATTTTGTTCATGGCAAAAATATGGCGTACGCTTCGGTTAACTTTGGTGTATGAAACGCGTTTGGTTCCTCTTTGGGCTGCTTTCCGCCTTTAGAGGAGGGTGGAAGCTCTTATATCAATCTATTCTCTTTTTTCGTCTAGAAACGTTTTTTGGGGGCGCCGATTCTTTATAACCTTTCAATGAAACAGACGGCCGATACTTTTTTCTTTTCTTTTCTGTTTCATTCGGGCCTTCATCTTCCTACCCCACTTTTTATATTATTTCGTATCCCGTCCCCGGAAGTGTCCCAAACCGGATATGAAAAGCGGTCGTTGAGCGACAAGGCATTGATTGATGCTTTTCGTTTCTGCGATGTCGCCCTCTCTTTTTTTTCCCTATTCTAGCTTTCCTCTTGTCTCTCCGCGTCCCTTTTTACTTCCTCTCCGGTTGATCCTTTAGCATCTTTTCCACATCATCCCCGTTTCTCTTTTGCTCGCGTCTTCTCATCTTTTTCTCTTCCGTTCTGGAAAACATTTCGGAAATAGAGAAGTCCAAGGGGTCGTACCCAACCCCCTTCCTATATCGGTTCCGCGCGCGAAAAACAATTGACCCTATCAAGAATATCACCCATTTTCGTTTCTCTCTTTATTTTCGTGGGTTTTATCGTGACTTATAATGACCTACAAAAGGCCCTAAAGTATTCGTTGTTTTGAGGAAGAACAGACTTTGAGATGAGTTTGACCTCCATTTGTTGGATTTTGTTGGTTTTTTTCGTGTTTCAGGAAAAAAGAAAATAATTTAACCAAGGCTTAGCGTGATATAAAAACATTAGTTAGGCTTAGCGAAATTGCATTGGTTTGTGATGTTTTTAGAAATTAATATGAATGAAAGTCCGTTAGGGAAAGCCGAATTATAGGGGCAAATGCTTTAAGGTATTTTCCATAGAACGCCTGTAGAAATGTTTACCCTGCTAAGCATGCGTGTTCAGGGAGAAGCCAGCTTACAGGGGTAACGTTAAAATATTTTAATTTAATGTATTACAAATTTATCTTTTATTCATGACGATTAAATATATTATTACCAAGAATATGTTCGGTAATCCTATGAATATTAATTATTATAAGTATTTAATCTTATATTCTTAAATGTATGAGTTTTTTGGCGGTGAAATTATTTAAAAACGCTTGAATTTTAATATTTTTTCTTTTGGTTTTTCGTCATTCATTTTTTATCTCTATTTCTAAAGAGCACTTCGTGATGTCCCCTACGCACCGTAGTGTAGGATAAAAGAAAAAAAAACATTTTTGCGATGGTAGGATGGATATTCAATGCGTGAATAGAATCTTTTAGAATCTCTGTGGTGGTTTTCGCTTCAGACTGTCTTTTTCTGCTACTCTGCCTTTTTTATCTTTTCAGTCTTTTTCAGCTTCCCATTTTGGCTTTAGCTCTCTCTCTCTCTAGCGAACCACTCTATTGTAGAGAGTTTTAATAAGAATTTAATCATTTATTCGAAGAATATTGAATTAGCATCGTCTTTCAGTTTCTTAATTATATTATAAGGGATCATCCGTAAAACACCTCCAGTCCAATCATAACTTGTTTGGGGGTGTCCCTTAGGGCAAAACATCATAGAAATTACATATTCAGCTCAAAAATGATTTCCCATAGATCCATCCCACTGTTCTTTGGTTCTTCCACCCTTTTTTGAACACCCTGTATATAGGTCCATATTCTTGAATTGATTGATTAAATTCAAGTGTACTCTCAACTTCAGCGAACTCTTTTGTATAATGTAACAGGAAGTAAAATAGGCCCGTATACCCCCAAAGACTTTTTTTGCCTCTCACAAATTGAGAATACAAAGAGTAAAGTTCCATGGATAGTAGTAGAAAAGGCAAAAATACAATATTATTGAAAGTAGCCAAAGGCTTAGGTTTAATTCCTTTTATGTTAAGGGATTAGAATTTAAAATTGCGATTGTAGTTTGAATTTCTAAAGTAAAAGTTATACGGGAATATCCCCCTCCCCCCTCTCGTGATTTGAATATTGCTCGGATCCACAAAAGAGAATAATTGAATTTGTAAGCCAATTTATATTAAATATTCTATTTATAATAATAAAATGTTAATTTTTTGGGCTGTATACTGAAAATAATCTCTCCCAGTATCTTTTGTTGTCGAGAAAACATCCCAAATACGCTTAGTCCAGGGTTTCTATACGGGTTTTAGGAGAATCAAAGCTTTTGTCAACCGTCACCCGGATTTTTTCCCTGTGTAGAAAAATTTTCCCAAACTCAGCAAGCCTTTTCATATCCACTCAAGAGAGCGAACCGAGAGATAAAGAAGAAAAGTCAGCAGCCAAAACACCGAGTCAGAAACGAAACGAATCGACTCGGCACTGAGAATTTCTAGGGCGGTAGTTGCGCCGTTGTAGAACTCTAAGACTGTGACTGATTATAGTCAGTTATATATTTAATAGAGAGCTAACAGTTCTGACCCTGAACCGTCACACCCTTTTATATCTTACTGGAGTTTCATCCCCCCCTAACGGTTGGAAACAGTATTCCACGCGCAAAAATGCCAACCAGAGGGGGGCTGCGTGACGTCAGTCTATCTCTTCCCCATAGCCAGTTGTTAGCTCAGTATTACATTTAGATACTGACCGCCATTTTAAAATAATGCCGGATGGCAAATTGAACCCCGAAAGCCACAAAGCCCTTCTGTAGGATATAGGGGAACATGCAGTAGTCACTCTGGAGTCTGGACTTTGACTTATGTGGATAAAGATAACAAATCTGAACAACTAGGGCTCAAACAAACGTAACGGTGTACGAACCTACTCTGCGCCACCGTTGCCCTAGCTATCTTGCCAATTTCTTGCCCCTCTCCTTCAATATATTTGGTTGTCAAACTATATTAGATCACAACCATTAATAGACCTTCTTCGAGCTTAGTGGATATTCCCCTATTTGCTTCAATGATAAAATATCTTGGCGCAAGGGATAACTTTCGAGTTAATCAACTTCCTTTCAAGGATATACACCAAGACGTGATATCTATTTTATTAGGGAGAAAGTATAAATTCGCGCCACATTTCCAGCATTATCTCCTGTCCAAACGTAGGTCCGGAGCTACTCCCCGCCTCTAAATTACAATAAGCATCTCATTGGTTCTTGAAAACTCACGTCAGCGCGACGCGAATGACGAAAATTACAGTCATATTTTCCGACTGAGGAGAGGCGAAATAGCCCGACCTTCTTTTACGTCCCCCCTTGTATTTTGAAAGGGGGACTGGGACTATGGCGCGCGAATACTTAGGCATCTTATAACTTCCCTCTAGTAAAATAGATATCCCTTCTTGTATACACCATAAAAACATAAGCTGCTTTGGAAAAATAAAAAAAATAGCAACCCATAGGGGTAAATATTTTACACACATCACCGAGATACAACGATGGGGACAAAAGCTGTCGTGTAAGTTTGAAGATAATACATAAAATATTTATATAGGTAATACATAACACTAGACTAAGGTGACTTGTCAATTTAAATATATAACGAAGGAGAAAGGGAAACTAGAAAAGAGTTCTTTCAGCCCGTAATAAAGAGGAAAACACTGCGTCAGTATTTCCCGCCTAAAGTATATATAGAATGGCGGGAAAAAAGTTTCAAATCAACTTAATCCCTACGGAGAGTATATAGTACTTCAGGAGTATAGACATTGAAGAGTTCTATGTTCGGCAATTTCAATCTGTAGACGAGGCTGCTGGAACTTGTTAGGGTTGCTTTTTATAACGTAGGTAAATTAAGTTACCGTAGTCCAAGTGAATGTCAGAGGTCCCTGATTGAACTGAAGTTCTAGCCTAATACTTAATGAAAAAATCAAACCAATACCTATGCTAAAATGCAACTAAACGTATAAAGGTGCAGAAATTTATGTAAACCGTAGATGTTGAGAAGGTGTACAGGGTGTTTCTGATAAGTATGGTATAAATTAAGGGGGATAATCTTTGGGAAATCGATTTTGAGTCGAAAATGTAACTTCTATCTCCATTTTGCCACAAGGGTCACTGTTTTCGAGTTAAGATTTTCCAGAGTATTTTACGGATGACCCCTTAAATTTTAATTAAGAAACTGAACAGACAGTGGTTTCTAATTTAATTCAACTAAGGGGTCATCCCTAAAACACTATCAAATCATAACCCTAAAACAGAGTATCCCTTGTGGCAAAATGTCATAAATAGAAGTTACATTTTCGACTCAAAATCGATTTCCCAAAGAACATCCCCCTAAACTTACGCCAGACTTATCAGAAACACCCTGTATAATGCCAAATATACTCTGACAGGTGTTTTTTCCAACGACCCTCCCCCAATTTCCAAAAAAAAAAAAAAGAAAAAAAACCCTGAATGTGGTGTTGAAAAGATAGAAACTTTGGAGATAAAAACTTTTACGTTTCCCCACTCTTAAGAACTTTTAGGCTAACCATTATGTTACGTAAGATGCTTTTTATTCAGGAAGTAGACCCATGAAGATGAAAACAGCTGCGAAATGTCTTTTTCACTTTAATTTAACTTGGTTAGACCATGGGGTGTGATAAAATTGGTGGCTGGGGTTTCTTTTTAATCATTCCTCCAAGGTTTATTCAGTCTTCTTTCATCAAATAATGTACTATTTTCTAATATTTTTGATACTGTGTTTCCTTCTCGGGTTTATGGTCTGTTCTTGGTTTTGCTTCCTTTTTTTTGGACGCACGGTCCTTTCCTTCCGTTTGTAAATGACTTTGTGACAACGTATAGCGCAAGTTGGTAAAAAGGAGTGGTGTGGAGGGAAGTAATGTTAGACAAAGTAAAATAAAGAGAGACACACAGAGCGAGAGAGAGTTTAGGAAGGAGAGAGAGATGAGAGGAACTATGGGGGGGGCAAGAGAATGTAATGTCATCCGCCGTCCGGAAGTTCATTTTTCCCTCTTATTCTTTTCCGGTAACATTTGTATTATCCTCCTTTTACCAGGAATTATTTTGCTCCGATGCTTTTGGTTTCTCGGCGCGGTCTGCTGTTTCCGAGATACCGTTTAGTTAGTAAATTAGAAGGATTATGAATCTAATTGAAAAAGGAGCCTAGATTAGTTCCTCAGTTTGACTATGTTTGATAAAAAAAAGTTTACGGAAATATAACGAGTTCTAGGAAAATTGTACAAAAACGTCTAGCGCTCTAGACGGTTATATCTTGCATGTTTGGTACTAGAAAAATCAATCGTGCTCTTAATTATTTATTTTAAGTTAGGCTTAGCTCGTTTAAGCTGAGATTGTTGTGAAATTTAAACCTAAGGAAATTTAATTGCCTCTATACAAGTTTGTTGGTGAATTTCGAGGGGCCGATCACTCAATGTAATCGGTGTACACGGCTGTACCTCTGACTTTACTAAATTGATTTACCCGTAATCTTTAAAAGCCCTGCTTTTGATAGTACTACATTGATTACACGTAATCCGTAATCGGTGTACATTGACTATCGGCTTTGACAGTGGTTAGCCCCTAGGTGAATTTCTTAATACCCCTTTCTATAAAACATCAGAAATCAGAAACAAAGACAAATAATTCACGTGAAAAATAAATATTCTAAACTCGTATCGAGGGTCTAACCACAGTCAAAGTCACTGTACACTGATTACAGATTAAGTATAATCAATGTAGCACTATTAAGGGCAGGGCTTTTAAATATTACGCGTCAAAGGTGCAGACATGTACACCGATTACACAGCTGAGTGACCTGCCCCTCGACTCGTATTTACATTTTTTTCCCCGCCATATTTCCAAAGAAGATGATTTTTTCTCTCTTTCTCTTTACATTCTCTTTCTTGACTTTATCCCGCCTTTTTGGGTACAGTTATACAATCCCGAAATCCTAGAGTCTGTACTTTCCCGCCTTATTTACATAGTAATTATTTCCCTTCCCGAAGTTCCTTCCACCCACGGTCTTGTTATTTTGCCCTCTTTCTTAATTAGTTTCGATCCAAAAACCTACCCCAAAAAAGAAAATTGTGTTTCAGGGACATACAGGCCAGGGTCGACCTGAAAAAAATAAATATTTTCCTACCAATTACTAGTACTACCTTATAAATAGCAGCCTCCATCTGGAAAAGATTCTTATATAACCAAGAAGTGATATCTAGTTTACTAGGGAGAAGGTATAAATTCGCCACATTTCTAGCTTTATCTCCAGTCCAAACGTAGGTCCGAAGTTAATTCCCGCCTCTAAATTACAATCAGCCTCTCACTGGTTCTTGAAAACTCACGTCAGCGCGACGCGAATGACGAAAATTACTTGGTATTTTCCGACTGAGGAGAGGCGAAATAGCACAGCCTCCTTTTACGCCCCCACCTTGTATTTTGAAAGGGGGACTGGGACTATGGCGCGCGAATACTTAGGCATCTTATACCTTCTCCCTAGTAAACTAGCTATTCCTTCTTGATATAACTAAATATTGTTTGATTATTTTAAAAGGTTATTGGAATGAAAATGTTTGTTGCTATTAAAAAGTGTTTTTAATTATCTTTTAATTAGGGATATCAAACCGGATAATATTCTACTGGATGAAACGGGTCACGTTCATATTACTGATTTCAATATCGCCTCAGTTTTAAAAGATGGCGAGTTAGCGACGTCCATGTCTGGAACCAAACCTTATATGGGTACGAATTTCCTTCTTTCTTTTATAATTTAGGCCTAGTAAATCTAAACTTTAGAAGGATTGAAAAATATATTCAGGGAGCCAAGCGGTCCTATATTTCCTATAAAATCATATATTTTTGAACCTCTCCTATATTATCCTTTAATTTCATGAAAGGTCCTATAATATAATATATTTTTTGACTTAGTCGAAGTTTTCGTATAGTTTAGCATGAAATTTATCAAAATTAAGCTCTTTCATCGAGATCAAATTTGACTAAAGACACCGAAATTGCGGAGATCAATCTGGAATTTTTATATAATATATCTCAAATAAGTTCCTCTTTTCAAACTATTAAATCCGATTTGTTATTTTTTTTTCTATATTTGCTACATACTTTAAGCCAAAATATTATTATAAATGAGCATTTTTAGTCCTATATTTTCCTATAAAAACACATTTTTTCTCCTATAAAATCCCGTAATTCCGGAAAAACAATTCATATTTTCCTATAAGGAATAAAAAATTTTGGCTATTGGGCAGGGCTAACTGACTTACTTCTAAAGTTGTGATCAACACACTCTCGCTCTCGAGTTTTGAGTGTCTCTTTCGCCTGTTATATAAAATGGGAACAATGTTTATAATATAATACAGCGCCGGAAGTATTCGACAGCGCTTTGGATCATTGTTCCGGTTACACATTCCCGGCTGATTGGTGGTCACTGGGAGTTTGCGCTTACGAGATGCTTTGTGGACAGGTGACACTTCTTCTCTTTTCTTTGTACTTGGGGTTTGGGGCTATATGTACATTGTCCTTCTCCATGCCGGCACCCAGTCTGACCAGAGGTCAACCCTCTTGATTGTGAACTTAGCTTTAATAACATAGTATTGGTTGTTACGGGAAGGACGGACGCGTACTATATGATTACATCCTTGTTTTAAAAAGCTCTTTCTCTTCTTCCCCGCTGTTGGGATATGGTGGGCGGCTGACTATACTACCAGAAGGGGATAATAGAAGAAGGATGACACTCTGTATCCTCTTAATACATGTAACATGATTATTCCCAGGCTCATGCACCCTTTTGTTTGCTCTCCTGCTCATCAAACTTCAGATGGGTATGGATCGCACCGTGCTAGGGTGAATTCTATAACTGTTAATTTAATACTAAATCCTCAGCAATCAACCCACAAACCTTGATTGTCTTGACGTGGGCAAAAATCCATCCACAAGCGCATGCGCCTTGGCAAATAGATAAGCGCTAATAGTAATGTGATGAGGGAACCATTTATCATGGCGTATATGATTAGGTTTAGTAACCTTGCTCCAAATGTAAAATGATGTTGGGAAGAATCATGTGACAATTACCCCCTGCTTTGTGCTCATACACTTCTCTCGAAGAGAAGTATTATACACTTCTGATACTATATGTACTCTTTTCTCTTTTCATCTTGGATAATTAGCGTCCTTACGATATTCATTCCGGTACTCCGCTAGAGGAAGTCCGCTCGATGATGCGCGGTCCTTCTTTGCCCTTTCCCTCTCACGTCTCTTCCAAAATGGTTCTTCTCGTCCAGCAAGTAATTACGATACAAAAGCTTATTTGACTTGCCACCACCGTCCGTATATACCGGACCCCTTATATTCTTAATTCGTTTTTCCTCTTCCACCACCATCCTTTCCCCCCTCTCTTTCTTTCGTGGGCGTATTATTCGTACAAAGTTTCTCTGCCTGAGTCCCGCCAGTCGTTTAACTTGCGTCGCCGACATGAAAGGGAGTCCCTATATGGCCAAAATAGACTTTGAGGCTGTCAAGAGGAGAGAGGCCATCCCGCCTTTCGTGCCAAGCGTAAGACACATTCTCTCACCTTCTATGGCGAATTTGCGGGGTAGAATTCGTTCGTGTTAAGCCTAAATGATCATTTAGGATTATTGTACGAAAAGGGAATAGTCTCAGGAATGCATACAGCCAATAGGAATCATTGTGAAGCCATCCATTTTCTCAACGTATCTAGGTGGATTTTGTGGGAAGAGCTATAGCCTAATGTTGCACCTTGCGCGAGCCTGACCTCGCGTTCCTACCATTGAATTAAATCACAGTCAGAAAGACGTCAGAATTATCAGGCGTGACGGATAGTAAGTTTTTAAGGTCGGCCCACAGACCCCCCATAAAAATTAACATCGGAGATATGGGCGCACAATGATTCTTATGAGCTGTATTTATTCCTGGTAGTGTATATAGGCTAGTAGACTAAAATTAGACTTATGAAAACGGGATCGGAGGATGGTCACGTCTAATTAATTAGATTTTTGACAAGTAATAGTGACAGAATTTTTCTGTTCTACCATACATAAATTCGTGGTTCTACCCTATAATGGATTGGCACTGTCACTTGTACATTATTTCGCTAAGTAATTGGTTTTATCAAAGAGATCCGTCGGTTCTAGGTTCATTTTGTTTTTGATATGGTCGTCTCTCTAAAGCGAGGCTATTTATCATCACCGATATGTTTCCATTGGGTTTTTATTAGAAAGATCAGTTAAATTGCGACCCAACGTTCGAATTGGAAGAAATGATTATCGAAGCGAAACCTCTGCACAAGAAAAAGAAGAGATTGCTGAAACAGAATTCGCGACGTGCCGCTTCTGGAGACAATAAACCAATCAGCAGCTCACTTAGCGGCGAGGTAACATCTCTCACTCGTTCCCCTTTTCCTATTACATGGCTAATTGTTTCAGGCTTACAAGTCCCTAGACGCAACCGCACCACTATAGCCTTTGAGATCCCGCTACTCTGATTAGTTTTGCGGTTTTAAATTAGTTTTATCGGATCGCACGCCCTTCTGCATACCCTTTAATAATACTTTCCTAATAATGTAATGGCGTGCTTCTTTTCTTTTCTTTTCAATTAATACGTCTTTGCCATACATTGCTAAGCCTAAAACTAACTTTGTTTTATTCATTTATTGTAATATTTCCCTATTTCCCGTACTATTTAGGACGTTGACGCCTTACATACGTGCCTTGAATCCATAGAAAAACAGTTCATTATATACAACAGAGAAAGGTTAGTTTGGATATTTTTATTTCGATACAATGCCAGAAATAAATTACTGGGCAGTTATGAAATATTGAGCATCTACCTTTTAACATTTATTATATAAGGATATGCGGTTATTAAGAAAGAAACCCTGATAACTTCGGTTGAATCTTAATCTAGTAATGTCAAATGTCCGCGAAAGTGCAAATTTACATTTGGGACTCGGGAGAAAAGGGCAAATGGTTATCACGCACGCGTTGTACGATTGCACCCAAGGCTTAGTACCGTATTTAATCAACGTCTCTTTTGTTTGGGTGGATGTCACGATTTTAAGGGAAAGTAATTGAAACACGTGAAGTTTCTTTTTTATCATCATTTAAGGGCTCTTCTGGAGAAGAAAGAACGAGAATGGGAATTGGAGCTGGAAAAAGCGATGCAAGACGCGACTTGACCTCTTCGGTGACCTCTACTTACAAGGTCCTTGGATAGGTCTCGTTGCACTGAATCCAACGATACCAAATATGACTTAATCAGGGGCCCCTAACCCGAGGATGCGATATCCTAAATTGGTATCATTGGATAGAAGATTTCAACATCTTTCGAATGATACTAAATTAAGTTATTATAGCACAACCTCAAAAATGTCCTTCCGCGTCGTGAATGAAGGTTGGACTCAAAACGAATAATTATGTAAAAACCGAGTCATTGGTACTGTTAATTTTAACGATAAATCGCACCATCCTCAATCAAAATCCTCCAAGTAACGGGGGCCCGAAAATATAAAATACCATAGCGATAAATTGAATGACATGTAAAACTGTTTGTTCAAGAAACTTTTGTAAATAACGAGTAACAAAGCTTTCCTCATTGGATTTTATTAATAATTCTATTATTCCGGGCAGAAAATTGTAAACCTTTTTAACAGAAAAGACGCTATGAAGCTCGACTTTTTCATTAAATTTTCAGATTTTTATCGTCCACGTGGCGTGACTTATCTGAATTTGAATCTCCCATATTTCCCGCGGAGCGCTGGACAAAAGCGGAACTTATCGAGAATTTTTGATAGCTTAGCGTTTGTCGTCTGCTTACGATGATCTTCACCATGAAAACCCACGTGTCTCACGTGCATCGAGAGTTTTACTAAACTTTCCCAGGAATTTTTAAAATCATTTGAATTAAATTAATAAAAATAAACTGAGTTCGCGCATTATGGCGAGCGAAATAAGTTTCCCCAGAGGTGGAACACAATCTTTTGCAAAGTCTAATAAAGCGGAAACAAATGAAGATCTTTTCCAGGTAAGTCCGAAACCAAGGCTTAAGGGAAATTCAAATAGATTCAATGGGAATTTGAAAGTTGGGTATAGGGTAATACGTTCGGGATAATCATAATTAAACATTAATTAGGCCGGTCATGATAAACGTGAGAAGAAAAAGGCTAAGAGGAAATCTAGAAAGAAGAAGAAGAGTGAAGAAACTGAGGAAGATGAAGATATTGTTATTATTGATTCATTAAATAGCCAGGTTCATGCTCATGTTATTTACATTTAAGTGTAGAACAGTTACTTATATTGATAAATTCTCCCAGAACATCTCGCCAGGTCTTGTAGTTTTGGGATGCGTCACTAAGGTGTTTAATTATAGCTTAGAAATCGCCTTGCCCGGTGGCATAATAGGAACCATACCTATTACTAACACATCAACCAGTTATGTTGAACTTTTGAAAACATACACTGAAGATCCCGAAAACTTTGAAGGCAATTTGGTAACAATGCCAAACTTATTCAAAGTTGGTGACTGCTATCCTGTCAAAGTTATTGACTACTCAGTTACTGAAAATTCTGCCAAAACCCAAATTATTCTTTCAATCAACCCCAAAGACGTTAATGATGATTTGGTCCCATCTTCCATATATCATGGAATGGTAAGTCTGGGTTAATTATATCAAAGCCATCCTTAGTAACCAAGTAAATGTTAATGTATAGGTTTTATTGGGAGCCGTTTCAAGTGTAGAAGATCATGGTTATATCATAGATATAGGAGTTAATGGGCTGAATGGCTTTCTCAGTCAAAAAAATGCTTCTCATCACATTCAAAAGGCTAATGACGGGAGAGAGCTAGTTGTTGGGGAAATTTTGCACATGGTTGTTGATATGCCTGAACTTGATGACAATTCCTTAGAAGGAAGAATCATAACCCTAACTACAAAGAAAAAATCTTTTGAGATTGATATATCAGAGAAAGTTACCCTTCAAACTATTTCCCCTGGAATGACACTTCCGGCTATCATTACCGAAGCTAAACACAATGGTTTAGCTGTGAAATGCTTAACTTATAGTGGCTGTGTTCATAAAGATAATCTGCCAAATCCATTTGACGATCCTCAAAAGTTTTCCCTTGGACAAGAAATCAAAGGGACAGTTTTATTCAAACATCCAATGACTCAAGTCATTCATATGTCATTAGTTAACAAACCCACTTCAAATAATATTAAATCGCGGTTTGGGAATGTCAAAATTGGGGATAAGTTTCAAGAAGCCAAAATCATTGAAGTTCATTCTCATTCAATTTATTTGAAACTGTCCGACAATGTTAAAGGTTTGGCTAAGAACCCACACATCTCTGACCAAAAAGTAGATGATGCCACTGAAGTTTTTAACATTGGTGACACGGTGCCTTGTAGAGTACTGGGTTTTAACTATATGGATAGAATTGCTAAGGTTTCACTTAAAAAGTCGGTACTTAAGCAAGCCTTCATTGAGAATGAATCCATTAAAGCTGGAGATGTGGTTAAGGGAGTTATTCAAAAAGTTGATAGAGTTGGAGTCACTGTTAAATTGGGTGTCTATGTTCAAGGATATATCCATCCAACTCATATGTCAGACATTCCCATAAGTCATCCTGAGAAGCATTTTAGAGTAGGGGGAGAAGTCACGTGTAGGGTTTTGAAATTAGACAAGAAAGAAGGCGGTTCATCTCATTTCTTAACTGCCAAAAAGACGCTAGTGAATTCCAAGCTGCCACCTTTAACTAACTTAGATAGTGCAACACCTGGAATGGTCTATGATGGTTTTGTCGTCAAAATATCCAGTAATGGGTTGCTGGTGTCATTTTACAATGATATTTGGGTAAGATTTGGAATTGTAGGAACTTGAAATTGTATTTGAACCGTCAATCATTATAGGGTTGGGTGCCTGTAGCTGAAATCAGCACTAGTTTTGTTGAATATCCCGAAAAATTGTTCTATATTGGACAAGTTGTTAAATGTCGCGTTTTGGCTGTTTCAACCATAACAAAGAAAATGAAATTATCATTGAAAGTAAACGAATGAGTTAATACTTTACTTGGGAAAAGCCGATAATTAACTCTGATTTCAAAATTAGTTAAGTACCAGAAAAACTCTTGGAAAGAAAGATTTGGGTGAAACAACAAACTTGAAAGTTGGAGACATTGTTCCATTAGAAGTTACTGGCAAAAGTGACAAAGGATTAGATGTTTTAGTACAACCAGATAAGCTAAGGGCGTTCATTCCCACAATGCATCTCTCAGATCATCCCCATTTATGTAAACTCATCCATGAACGTTACCAGCCTGGAAATACCATTGACAAAGCTTGTATTTTTAGTCTTAAAGGGGTTATTGTATCCTTTCCATGTTTTTGATTATATGTACTTTCAAATGATGCAAATCCTTAGCTTTGATCTTGACTTACAAAATCAGATATGCACTTTAAAATCCATGATCTTAAAAGCAGCAGTCAAAAAACAAATCGTTTTTCAACCATCTCAAGTTAAAGAGGATGCTGTGGTACCTAGTGTTATCAAAGGGTTCATGTCTTACGGGATACTGGTTGAAATGGGGAACAACGTAACTGGAATGGTCCATAAGAGTGTAAGTACCTTGGTTACAAACAACAGCATCTCAAGGTGTCCTCTTACATACTTTTACGCGCAGAAAATAGCCAATACCGTGGTTAAAACCCCCGGCCTCTCTGGATTAGTTACACATCAGTCTTTGATTGTTAAAGTTCTCAGACTTCAAGATCATTCGGGGTCAATTAGAATTGAACTTTCGAGTAGACTTTCGGATGTTTTACCTAAAAAGAAACCGTGGAAACCTGCCCTTGACTCCTTGGAGTCTTATATGGCTGATTGGAATACTATCGCGTCATTGACAGAAGGTCCTTTAGGATCATTGAAAACGGGGCGAATTGTTGAGGCTGAGGTGACAAAGGTTACGAAGGAAGGTTGTGTGTGTCAATTAGTTGATTCCCAAGTTAAAGGCATTGTGGTTATGAATAATATTGGAGCTAAAATGCCCGAAGAAGGAGATAAGTTGCGAGCGATGGTTTTACATTGCGATTTTGTTAACAATTGCGTGGAATTGTCACTCTGCCATCGTTTGATCAAGCAATGTCAGAAAGCTAATAAGAACGCGTTATTGAAGCAAATAAAGAAAGGCTCAGTTCAAAAGTGCCAAATTCTTTTGGTCAGGCATCATTTTGCTTTGGCAACACTTTTAGACAATGCTTATGGAGTCCTGGCTTATTTGCCAGTTAAAAGAGTAAGTTTTCGTTTTGTCGGTTGGAAGTTTCATATACTTAAATTATTCACTATCTTCAGCATCCAAATGATACAGTTGGAAATTTATTTTCAATTGGACAAAAGACTCGCATGTTTGTACATCGGACAAAGGAAAATTATGTCATAGGGGTCTTAGAGAGCCATGAACTTCAAGCATTGAAGGAAGATGAGAAATTGATGAGTAACGAAAAACCCTTGAAAAGGAAAGCAGTGGAGAAGACAAACATTGAGTCTCCAAAAAAGAAGAAACTGAAAACAACGGTGTCAGTGTCCCTTGATGTGAATGAAGCTGAGGAAGTAGGGGATGAAGAGACGACCAATGGGAAAGAAGAACAAAATATTGAAATAGAAGATGGTTTGGAAGTGGGTGATGAAGTTGAAGGGAAAATTTCAGGGCGCATCCTAGGAAAGGTTTACGTTGATTTAAAATCATCAAAGAAAACTGGATATTTCAGAATTGAAGATAGCCTTTGTAAGTTTTTTAACGAATCAGTCTTTGACTTGGAGTGGACTACAATGTCCAGTTATTTCAGCAACAAATAAGGATTTAAAGACGGGAAAAACAATAAAACTACGGATTAAGAATACAACACCCGATGAAATTGAGTTTGAAGTTCCTAATCTCAAAAATAACTCTCAGAATTCATGGGTTGATATAGATTCGGTTTTAGATTGTGTTGTTTCACATTTCAGCAAAGTGAAACTCTTTGTCAAGTTTCCTAATGGTAAATTTGGCTTTGCTCTACTAGAGGACCTTCCAGGTAAGATTGGGCTAACATTGGTTTTTGGTTTAATGATTAAGTTTCATGGTTATTCTAAGTAATAACCCTCTTATTCCATAAATCATAGAAAAGTATAAAAATATTGTCGTTGGTACCAAATTATCGGTTAAAGTTGTTGAGACTAATGAACAAGGTGTAAGACTTGATATCCTGCGTGTATTGGAGCAACCATCCCAGAAAGAAAATGTAGTTAAGGAGGATGTGGAAACCAAATTCGTTACTGGGGATGTAGTGGAAGGGATTGTTAAGTTTTGGAAAAAGGGTGGCGTATTTGTCCAATTGGCGCCGAGAAAGCTCGGAATTATAAAGAAATCCACTGTTCAAGATGGAATTGATGAACTTAAAACGGGGTCCAAAGTAAAAGTGGAGGTTTTAAACGTTAGGGAAAATGGCTATGACCTCAAGTTACTGAAGAATATAAAGGAACCTGAGAAACTAATCAAAAATAATATTGAGTAATTACCCATATACCTTCGTTTTAAATTAAAACATAAATTTAAATGTTTGTTTAAAAAAATTTAACATAGAATTCCAATTATAAATGAGGAGGAAGTTATGTCTGAAGAGGTTCTAAAGGCTCCGAGACTCGAAATTCAAGAGTCCTTTTCATGGAACATAGATGCAACCCCTAACTTAACCGCATTGGCGCAGCATGGTAAGACTGAAGATTCGTCAAGTAGTGATGACGATGATGAAGACGAAATTGACAAAGCGCCAAAGAAGAAAAGGAAGAAGGGTGAAAGACAGAAAGAGGAGGAAGACAAACTTAGAAAAGTCTGAGAATTTTTCTTGAAGTTTTTAATTAACTAATTTTATAAATGAGGTATTTGTTTGTAGCAAGAGGAACGACTTATGGATTTAGATAGAGTTCCCGAAACAATAGATGATTTTGAACGTTTGATACTTTCATCTCCCGATAATTCCATGATTTGGATGAAGTACATGGCATTTTATCTTCAACAAACTGAAATTGATAAGGCTAGGGTTGTCGCGCAAAGAGCTTTGAAAACAATCTCGTATAGAGAGGAAAATGAGAAGCTGAATATTTGGGTTTCTATGCTTAATTTGGAGAGTATGTACGGAACACAGGAATCCCTACAGGACGTCTTCGCAAAGGCGTTAGAAGTGAACGAACCGCTCAAAGTATATAGGCAAATGATCAAGATTTATCTGGAATCGGAAAAGATTGAGGAAGCTGAAGAACTTCATCAAACTGTTGTTAAAAAATATCGCCAGGATCCAACTGTCTGGACCGACTTTGGTCTATTCTATATGAAGATTAATAAACCAGAGTTGGCCAGAAAATTAATGGATAGAAGTTTTAATAGTTTAGATAAAAGACATCGTAAGGAAACAGGGTTTTCATTTATCATTCTAAGATTTTTTAACCAGAGTTAAAATTTTATCTATCAAATAGACATCGATGTTATCTCCAAATTTGCGCAAATGGAATTTAGTAACGGTGATCCGGAAAGAGGCAAAACTTTATTTAAAAACATTCTAAATAACTATCCTAAAAGAACTGATATTTGGTCGGTTTTTGTTGATGTCTTAGTTAAACACGGGGAACTTGAAGAAGCCAGGTATTATTACCTACCACTTAATTTTAAATGACTTAATAATTTTAACACGTCTTTCTAGGCAAAATTTGGAAAAGCTATCATCATCTAGTCTACCAATTAAAAAAATGAAATTCGTGTTTAAAAAGTTTTTAGACTTTGAGAAAGAACACGGAACTGAGGAAAATGTAGAGAAAGTTAAATTGAAGGCTCTTGATTACGTTCAAACTTCAAATTATACAACGTGATGACTGCTTCAAACCCCATAATAGTTCTAAAACGGTTTATAAGTTTTCAAATAAACAACCAGAAAAGTAACAAGTAATTGTTAAATTTTAATGACAATTAATTTTTAAGTTGTGTTTTTGTTGTTACAGAGTTAATTAGTTTGTTAATATATCTAGAACACGTCTTGTTTTTTAGTTAACATATTTATTCCTAGCGCTATCTTCTAAAATAGTCCAATTGGGCGAAGGTATATCAGCTGATAACCAATTGAAATCATCTATGGCGTTCCAATTATTTTTGCTACGATCTAGTCCAGCTATTTCAAAATGGCGGTCTATATTGTCATAGGTCCAAGTGTAAGGGGCGAATCTTAAACAAACTGAATCTTCTATGATAGCCCTACTCGTGACGTGAAGGTAGAAATCTGACTTAGTGGTTGAATGCACCCTTAGTTGTTGGCAAGCTACTACAAAGACGCAATCGCTACAATTCTCAATAAAAATTGAAGTAGTTGCGGGACCCACGAAAATTTGGCAATGTTTCAGGTCACTCATATGAAGGGTGTTCGGTGCCCCAAAGATTTTAACTAGGCAGTTTTCTAGGTGCTTTAACTCGACATCTCTGCAATTGACGTCGTCATCTCCAAGTATTAAATTTTCGTTTTTCCTATCCTTAAAACCATTTTCAACGTAAGAGCCGGGTATTTCCTTCCTTAGATGATCGGTAGCGATTTTAGGTGTATCTACAGTATCATTTGTAGCAGATTTCATTTGAAAAGTTTTCTTCTTGAATGTAAATTTCTTTTTGGGTAATAGTTTCGCTCTAGCTGTCACTGTCAGGTCTTCAAGATGTTTCAGGGATTCTTGGGCAACTTTTATGTTGTAGTAGGGAAGGAATATGGTGGAATCATTGAGGTATTTTTGCATCTTTTGAATATCTTCACTAATAAGGTCGAAATGAGCTGGTAGTTTATCTTTGTCCATTTGTTCCGCTTTCAGTAGGTTATTTTCAACGTCAATTCGTTTTTTGTTAAAAAGGGCGATGAAATTGTCAATCTGTTCGCTAATGTTGAAGCCATTTTCTTTTTCATCTAAACGTTCCATTTTCGTATTTGTCTGACTAATGTGCTTTATTTTTTGTTCTCTTTACTATCGTTACTCTCCCGCAGTTTAATATTGGTGTTGTTTTTAATTGCATTCAGAAAATCTTGTTTTTGTTTAGTATCTGTACTTCTGAATCCGCTTTTAGCTTCAGTGTACCTTGTTTTGTATTCTTCCGGTGACGGTGATAATGATTGGCTAAACAAGTAAGCACCACCAACGAGGAAAGAGGAATAAAAGAGAGCTTTCGCAAGAGACATGAATATCTTTTATTGCTTTGGTTTGATACCCCAGGTTTTGAGATCGTGCTCACGGATACCAGATGTTCCAAGTTTTTCTCCAATTGTGTAGTACAAATTTACAATTTCTGGGCTGAAACCGTAGATTTGTTTTCGGAAATTTTGCGAGTGATTTAGTCGGTTCCAAAAGATGTAACCAAAGGCAGCGCCTGCTAATTCAAAGATAATCAACCCTTTAGCGATTGTGTAAAACTTTCCCTTGATTTTCGGTATTCCAAATCCACGAAATATGTTGTATTGGGGACGCTTTCTCAACATAGCCTAAGTTTAATTTATTTTCATAATTTTGAAATCATTTTAATTAAAATATTTAGAAATTAGAGGCAGAGACATAACGAAATAATTAAATTACCGTTTTGGGAGTTGTCTTTGACACGTGACCTTGTCACCCCCTCTCTTACCCACTCACTGTCTGAGATTACGGCATTATGTGACGTCATAAACGCGAAACAGCGGTCTTTAAAGTCACCGCCGGAAGTCTCTTGAGCCGGTAGTTTTTGATATATTAAGCCTTGGCTAGTTTTGTGTTCAGTTTCAGTTACTGATTACATAACAATTAGTAATTAATTTTAAATCAGCATGAATATACTGCGTCACTCATTACGTTTACGTAATTTTACGAGTCCTAAAACGTATCAGAAACCATACACATTTTCATCAAAGTTATTATTCTCCAACTTGGTTCGTTAGTTTCACTGATTGGAAGTTATATAATAATGTGCATGATTAATTAATTAAACGTTTCAGACATGTCTACGTCAAACTGTGAGCCACGCTGTTTCTCCACCTTTGTTAGAAGTACCAGTTAATGGTCAAAAATGGGTAGGGAGGTGGTTTTTAGCTTGTGGAGGAATGGTATTTGGTACTGTAGTATTGGGTGGTACTACCAGGCTAACCAAATCGGGGCTTTCCATGGTGGATTGGCATCTCTTCAAAGAAGTTCCTCCTAGAACTCGCACTCAATGGGAAGCCGAGTTTTCAAAATACCAACAATATCCCGAATATAAATTGTAATTAATTAAACACCCTAATTAGTCATTAGATGTTTCTTGACCTAAATATGGGGTTAAAACATTCAATTCAACAGAACCAATCGCGACATGACCCTAAATGAATTCAAATGGATTTGGTGGATGGAATATATCCATCGAAGTTGGGGCAGGGCCATAGGGGCTGTTTATTATTTACCAGCAGCCTTGTTTTGGTATAAAGGTTGGTTTAGTAAGGCTATGAAGCCTAAGGTCGTAGCTTTGGGTGGATTACTGGCATTCCAAGGACTACTGGGATGGTACATGGTCAAAAGTGGTTTGGAAGAGAAGGATGAACCCAATTCCAAACCTCGAGTTAGTCAATACCGATTGGCTGCTCATCTAGGGACAGCATTTGTCTTTTATAGTTTACTCTTGTGGTCGGGATTAAGCCATCTTTTACCCCCACAACAGGTACCTACGTTAAATACTTTATCTCCAAACAGAGTGTAGAAAGAAAATGTAAAAAATTGTTGGAAATTTTGATAAATAGACTCCCATATCAAAACAAATGAAATTATTTTGGAAATTAGCCCATGGTTCAAAGTCTATCATCTTTTTAACTGCATTTTCTGGTAATTACTAAATAATAACTTAATTGGTTTAACAGAAATTAAAGGAAAAGTTTAGGCAACATAACATTATACTTTAAAAGAACGGCCTTTTTCTAAATTTAAAAGGAAAATTATTATAAAAAATAAATGCTCTCTTATTACAAAATAATAGAGTAATGTCAATTCTACGTATGCAAACTTCATACCCTTCTGTCTTTTAGCTCAGTGTCATCCCCCCCTACCAGGCGCGTACAGTATCCCCACACCGTCTACTCCCCTCTCTACCGTCTACTCCCCTCTCTACCGTCTACTCCCCTCTCTACCGTCTACTCCCCTCTCTACCGTCTACTCCCCTCTCTACCGTCTACTCCCCTCTCTACCGTCTACTCCCCTCTCTACCGTCTACTCCCCTCTCTACCGTCTACTCCCCTCTCTACCGTCTACTCCCCTCTCTACCGACACTACTCTATTAACATAATAATTAGTCTTAAAAACTAAGACTACTGTGCCTCCATTGGTTTAGTAGAGGCTCCTAACCGGAACCTCTTACGCTTACGCACGTGATCGAGTGGGCTATGCCCTCCCTTACCCCCTACCCTACCCCTCTCAGCATGTGATAATTCAACCAATCCCGTAGGGGTGGACGCAACCAAAAATGGCGGCGCAGTACTCCTCGTTTTTTAAGACTAATTAAATGATAATTATTTTGTAATAAGAGATCAATTATTTTCTTTTTAATAATTTTCCTTTTATATTTAGAAAAAGCCCGTTCTTTTTAGGTATAATGTTATGTTACCTGAACTTTAAAATAAGAAGTGAACTTTTTCAAATCTAGGAGCATTTGTAGCTGGATTAGAAGCTGGTCTAGTTTATAACTCTTTCCCAAAAATGGCTGATCGTTGGATACCATCTGACATCTTGGCTTATGAGCCAAAACTTCGAAATTTCACTGAAAACCCCACCACAGTCCAGTTTGACCATAGAATCTTAGGAGAAACTGTTTTCTGCGCCGTCTCAGGGTTATGGCTTTACTCTCAGAAGCTTCCACTCCCACCTAGAGCCAGAATGGCCGTCAATGCTATGATGATTGTAGGATTGGTTCAGGTTGGTATAATTGGGGAAACTTTTAATTGGTTTAGGTGTAAAAAAAAATATCAATTTGTGATTTAAGGTGGGAATGGGAATAGCCACGTTGCTTCTTTATGTTCCAAAACCATTGGCTGCCTGCCATCAAGCTGGGGCATTGACGTTATTGTCAACTGCTGTCTGGTTAACTCATGAACTTAAACTATTGAGAAAGATACGTATTTAATTTTAACTTTAGAATGGGCATCTTAAAGTTTAAGTAATTGGAGTTTTTTAACTACAATTTCAACTTTATAATGAACATCTAAAGTTGAAATTAATTAACTTAATTAAAATGTAGTTAACAATTAAGCCAAACACGGTGGTATTTTTTTGTACCGTCTCTGTGATACAGTCCAACCTATCTATAGAGTAGTGTCGGTAGAGAGGGGAGTAGACTGTTTATCCCTCCCTCTAGGCGCGCTTTTGTAAGAGGGGATACTGTACGCGCCTGGTAGGGGGGATTACACTAAGAGATAGAGTAATGTCAGTTCTACGTATGCAAACGTCATACCCTTCTATCTCTTAGCTAAGTGTCATCCCCCTACCAGGCGCATACAGTATCCCCTCTTACAAAAGCGCGCCTAGAGGGAGGGATACACAGTCTACTCCCCCCTCTACCGACACTGCTCTATGGTATGACGTTTGCATAGTAGAACTGACATTACTCTATTCTGAAAATAGATATTGTTTAGTTTAATTAAGGGTTTTTTGAAAGAAATCCTTGAAAAACGAGTAATAAAATTAAATATAAGCTTTTTATTGCTTTGCTCTTATCACAATTTAATCTTTATATAATAATTTCATTTGTTTGTAAAAAAAAAGGGTTAAATTTCTTCTCAACATTTGATTAAATTTAAATCGGTTCACCACATCAACATCAACAAACAAAAAACTATAAGAGTTACGTAACTAGAAACTTACAAATATACAGCTTATATTAATTAAATGCATTTAATAAAAAGGTGACTAGGTCAGAGGTCAGGCACTTTTATGCTTCACGATTAACGTAACTCTTTTTCAAAACGAAATTAACTTAATTATTGCGCATTAATTATTATTATTATGAGTTTGGAGGAAAAAATGAATTTTTCGGGGTCAAAGTTATATAGGAAAACAGATTGAGTCACTCTAAAGGTCTTAAGTGACTTAAAATAAAACCTTAAATTGGTTTTAAAAATAGTAGGTATAAGTTATTTTTATTTAACTTATTTTTTAAAGCTGGGGGGTCTAGAATGGTCCGTACTCTCTTGAGTGAACAAACTTTAGACAAAATTGTATAAAAATAGATTTTTGGATCTTTGAAAATTCAAACTCAAAGAGCCATCCTTTGTTCTTTTATTTAATAAAGTGGTCACTCCGCTACCAATCCTACGAAACCCATCACAGCTATTCCACCACAGATACAAAATATTTGTTTGATAGATTCCCTAAAAAAGAATTTGAAATTAGTTCCAATATTTGATCATTTTAGTTCTCAAAGGGGGGGATGTTGAAATTACCATGGATCACTCTCTTTCATAAGGTCCGGAAGTATATTGACTAAGGCAATATTTATAAAGCCACCCGCTGTAAAAGGCAATATCCAAGATGTGCTACTTCCTGCGCGAAAAAATGAAAAAAGACGTGTACAGTTTAAATTTGGCGCCATTTTTTCATAAGGTCAAAATCCGATGCCCGCGCTTTTTGAATTGCTTTAGAGCACGTGGGTGAAAGGTCAATACTAACCAACTTCTTCTAAAGAATTGGAAGTTAAAGCTACAACGGCGCCCATAACGCCTATTATTGCGGTTGAAATCTGGAGAGAATATCAAAAGTTATGCGAAAGTAGACGAATTTAGGCTTAATGATTGGGTTTGTACTACCAACCTGAGCTTTAGCTGCATCCCACCTATCAAAGCCAGATTTCAGTAAAATGGCGAAATCTCCGAATTCGTGGGGAATTTCGTGTATTAAGATGGCCGCCGTTGTTATTAAACCCATCTAATTACGGTTGGAAAATTAGGGTTAAAAGTTAGGCTTAACGAATAGGAATGTGTTTTCAAACCTTAGTTCCAACTATAAAACTGGCGGCCACTGCTAAACCATGGGAAAAATTATCTATGGCATTGGCTAGTAAATTTAGGTACCCCGTAATCTGCCAGGTCAAAAGGTCACTCATTACTCAAGGTAAAAAAGACCTTAGCGGGATCACCACCACAGCCTTACGTGTATTTTGGATTCCTCTTTGACTATATTATTAGCGTGTCCGTTCAAATGACACGGACTATCATTGTTATTCGAATGGTGGCCATTGGTCAGTTTGGCCTTTTCGTATTGCAATTGGTCCCTTTCTGATGACTGCTAAAGAAACGTTGTAGTTGTATAAAAACTGAGTAACCGTCTTTAACCGAACCGAACTGGACATACTGGATGGCTATCTACAGCGAACATCATCTCAACTACGACAAAAGTAAAGATCCCCGTCAAGATCCAACAACCCATTTGAAGATGGGCCCAAGGACCCGGATTCCTCTGAAGAGAATTCCACGCTTCCGGTAAAAGATGGAGGAAGACATCACCAAGTAGTCCACCGACGGCGAAACTCAACAGGAGTTTCAGGACCTTACTGTCCCCTGGAATTACAAGACGCCAAAAATGATTAGTTATATAGAAAGGCTTAAGTACATTAAGATTAGAAATTTTTAAAAGCTTTTAAACAACAAGATACACGTCCTAATCCATCAGCAATTAGTCACTGATTTTAATCTCCGACACCCCGTTCTGTTTCCCCATTACTGTCACTTGGGACTGATACTAAAGGCTTTAGAATCCTTCCACATTCATTGTGATTGTCTAGACTTTTCTTGGTAAGCGTTTATAGCAATTGCAACCAACGGAAGTCGGGGATTTTGATTAGCGCAGTATAAATAGCGGAATTTCGTCAGCCTCGTGAATCAGGGCTGAAACAGCGGGCTATGTTTTTGCTTTAATGGCACTTTCGGAGCCCATCGTGCTAGAATATCTTGTTGATTTTTATAGAGCATTTATAGAATAGATGGAACACTATCAGTGTGCGCGGTATTTTCGTAACACGAGGCTTAAATCTAACTACTAAGCTTGATAAGACCTTTTTGATGGAAAGTGTTGCGCCGTTTCGAATCAACGTCGAGTTAAAGGCGAATGCAATATAGACAGAGTCTGGAAGTAACCCGTCACTTACAACAGCTGGAAAATCCCTATAGGCCATTCCATAAATTCCAGATGTGAAGCACTAACACCACAGGGACGGGGAGGTCACCTCCATGGGTCAAGAAGCAGCGCCAGTTCCTTGACGTGTAGTGAACTCGGCCTAAGTCTGGGCGAAGTAAATAAATAACCCAAGAGGCAGCCTCCCTTCCTCCTTACGTTGGTTTCTCTGCAAGTTATTATTGGAATGGTCTATTGTTTTAGAATCCCGGGGTTTTTGTGCCTATGGGCTTTTGCAAATTCTCTCTCGACTCTGTTTCTATCGCTTCTTCCAGAACTTGTCACGGTGTTTTCCGTCGAAATGGTCCATTGTCTTTCTAATCACTTCTAACCACCATACTAGTCTTACGCCTTCCCATAGGTTTTTAAAACACACGGACGGTTTTTGCATTCGTTGTTTTATTTAAGATCGTGTCTCACGGTCGGTGAGACATCAGCAGATGGTTTACGTACGCTCATTGAAATGTCACCGACGTAAACGCGACTAGGTCCTCATTCTCCAAGTCGACACAAGGGCTGCTAAATACTCTATCGTCTTTCGGAGTCAAAGACAGTAAGGGACACTTACTCGAGAAAGGATGACTCAAAACTCTGGAATTGGCGACAAGAAAATGGGGAAATTTTCGAGTACCAACAAGAAAATGGGAGGTAGTCAAATCGTGAGTACTTTAATTTGTACTTATGTTAATGACGTTTTTGTCAAAATGTCAAATGTGTGTTTAAGCTAAGCCTACTTAAGTTTTATTTTTGTCTCTGGGTACAATTGTGCAAATTCTCAAATCTTCCAAGAATCGTGTTTTGGATTATGCTGAGCGCGAGGGAAATTTTATTCTTTACGAATATATGAACTTGGGTTTATCAGTATTAGCAGTGGAGGTTTGCTTGGGAAACGTGATAAGGTATTCGAAATAGCTGGTCCATTCTTGTTCGTTCATGTTATCGATGCACTCGCTACTTGAATCATTTTTTCGAGTGCTTTAACATTGACTATCGTATAGGATTACGTCAGTTTATGTTTGGAGTTGAACTAAACCTTTGAACCCTGCCCTAAACACTACAGAAGTCAAAAATAAATCTAGGAACCGTTAACTAAACGATGTATAGCTAAGGTCACGCGTTATTTAAATCAATTGGCGCACAATTACATACGCGAACCTGGCAGCTATTGCTAAAAGAAAAGAAAAAGAAAAACCCTCAATAAATGGGTTCAATACCTCTTTAAATGAGATAAGATAAGATTTAACGAAATTCGTTTAAAATAACATTGGGATTACACTCACTCCACTTTTACCTTCGATGTGTTTAAAAAAATCAAAGAAAGATTTGAGATAATAACAAAACGAACCGTTAATGCGTTTCTGATGACTGATTAGTCATTCATTATCTAGTAGCGAAACCACTTGGTTTGTTTTTGAATTTTTTTTTTATATAGGTATAAGTGGATTCTTGATTTTCTTTAAATTATTCGGGTTATTCCTTAGATGGTAACCGAGTGCTTGATACGCCGCTTGAATTAATTAAATTCCAATCGACTAATAACCTTTTAGTTGCGCGGTGATTTAGCGTATAATTTTAGAATAGTTTATCTCGAAGTCTATTGGTTGCAGCAAAAATAAATAAATGGTTGCAGTAATCCGTTATCATGGAGGAACGCAATATATATTTTTCTCCAATTAAATATTACTCCATGTGCCAATGGAAAACTGCTGTAGTTTTGTGTTATCAAGGCATAAAGTGGAATTTTTACTTCATGCCAATGGAAAACTGCTTTAGGTTTATGTTATCAAGGCGGAAAGTGGATTTGTTTACTGTTTTGTTTATCTCTTTATTTTAAAATGTCCCGACACTGAAACCACGTGACAGTAGTCTACTTTGAAAGTGACGCCAAGAATCTCGCCTAGTTCGTCAGTGACTAATTTTCTTCAAATATTAAGACACTTTAGGAAACGGAAACTTTTTTTATAATTAAATGAATTAATTCCTTAGATTTGAAAAATTCCGGAAAAGATGAACTCGTGATTAAACAGGTCATTAAACGGGCTTTAATTTCACTTTCTTCCTTTCCCTCATTCTCTCCCTCTCTCTCCCTTCTTTCTTTGTTAATGTAACGCTACATCTGGTTTCAGTTCTATCAGGTTCTATATTTATATATAACTTGATGTTCAAGGCTTTTGCGTTGGCGCTCTACATACCTCTACATAAAATCAACTATAGACCCGCGGGCCGAAATTTAATTTTTCATACAAAAGGATTTTAAATTTTAAAGGGTTTTTTTTATATAAAATGTAGATGATAGGAAAAACATTTAATTTCGGTTGACATCGCGGTTCGATTATATTGTAGCAAAGGGGCCTAGAAACCTACATGTGTGAAATGTTTGTCCTAAATCGCGTGACAGGGGGATGGGAGTTCGTACGCGTTTTGGTAAATATGCGATGATAGGTCTGGTGTTAAACGTGGTATGGTACATGGTATTCTGGCTATGATATTACTCTAATTTTTTCAAGGGAAAATTAGAATTGACTTTTAATTTAAAAAAAGCGCGGCATAGATACGTCTGTCAAAAACTAGGTGGTAACATGGATGAAACCATGGTGGTAAACAATTTTTGTTTGGGACGTCTCGCCCTGTCCACGTTTACACTCTTTTGTGTTTTTAAGAAATGACGACGTCATGAGGCGTAAGGTGCCTATTGTCCAAATTTTAAGGGTTATTTCTTTAAAAATAACAATCTACTTTGAGTTCAAACCCGATTTTTTGCTCACTTTTGAGTTCAAACCCGATTTTTTGCTCACTTTTGAGTACAAACTGAGTATGAACTAGACAACATAAACCTGTAAATTCAGTACAAGCCCATACATAGCTCAACTAAACAACAGGTAGCTTTATATTGAGTATGAACCCAATATTTGCTCTTTTTTAAGTGCAAAGTCGACAACGTAAAGCTGTGAAATTGAGTACAAGCCCAAGTACATAGCTCAATTTTGAGCGTAAATATCAATCACTGTTTTTGAGCAAGTTATTGCCACCCCCACTACACCGTAACAGTGGTGAACACCACGTTAATTAAAGAGTTTAATTAACCCCTTACCTTCAATCTTTGACCTTTTCTGCGCCACTTCAACGGGAATGATAGCCAATGGTACGATACCGCTTAAACCGACCGCGCAAGTAGCCGCTATGGACAGTAGCCAAGTTTGTTGACCCTGTCCGCAAAATACGGTACTATTGGAAGACTGGGCCCCGCTTACCCTCGTCACAACTTCGTCCATTATTTCTTCCATAATTAAAATATTTTAACAATTAAAAACCGCAAGCGCTTTTAAAATAAATCAAACGGTGGTTGTGTCGTTGGCATTAGCAACTTCAATCTCGGTACCGGACCAAAGAGAGCGAACGTTTCTCTACAAAACGCTTCCCCGATTAGATGACAGTCTGTGGGAAAGTTTCCTAAGGATCACAAGGACCGCTCCTTGGGTCTTCTCTCTTCATTATCAATGAATATGATAAGACGACACGGCGGTAGCTTTGTTTGATTTATTTTCTTCCACCTGACTTATATATCGACAATTTTATTGTATCGAATCGAGCATCGAGCTCTCAGGAGGAGTTGCGTTTGAATTTGGACGCGGCCATTTTAACAGAGATGAGAAGTTGCAACTCTGGCTGGCGATTCGCCGCGAATCAACATCCCACACTCCAGGCTCTCGCAAGCTCTCCGCTTATGCAGTGCTGCCGATTTAGTTACATTCCCCCCTCCTTTTCTAGTTGCTTTTTGACGTTCCCTCTCTACTAATCACGCTCGCTCTCGTGAATTCCTCCACCACCCACTAGTTCTTCTTGTTTATGTAGTGGGATGATGCGAAATTTAATTAATTTCATTTTCCTCCATGGAGTAGTTACATCGGAGTGAGATTGAGTTTACATTATAGGGCATTGCGTTGCAGCTAGGTCTCCATAAATATTGATCCATGGTTCCAGATTGCAACAAGCTTATGGATAACCGTTTAATATTGAAGTATTGAGCCCCAGGGTTCGTAGGGAACCTGGGAAACCTGGATTAGTCCTCATTGGTCCTCGGTATGAAAATTTCGTCCGAACCCTGGTAATGATTTGTTCAGTGTTCTTACTACACTTGGGGCAAAGTACTTTGTTTTTATTGAAAAACAGTACGTTGGTGGAATTGAGTTATTCATTTTCAAATAGATTAGTTTTTATTTATGGGTTAGTTTTTATTTATGGGTCAATGTCTTCTTTTGTTTACCAATTATTATAGACCAAAAATTGTTTATCCTTTTCAATTGTTATTGTGTCTATTACGCTATTATTTATTTATTCAAATCCTTTTACATTATACAAAGGTACTTCAGTTTTTGAAAGAATGATTGTAAACGTTCAAAGACGTTTTTTCTCCAATCCGCGATTTTCTAAGACGTTCAATTTAACTCTTTCTTATTATATATTCAAAAGTCCTTTCGAGCCTTTTGTCAAAAACCAATAGTAAAAGAAAAAAATCAAGTTGACTGTTGGAATGCTGCTTATCAAATTGAGCCATAGCCAAAATCTGGATATTTGATATACTTCAGATATTAGAAACATTTAGGCCTATATCATATTTCGTTACATCAGGGACAAAACTTATTATTATTACAAAAATCTGAATATATTTCCCCAAAGTTAATTGTCACTGTGTTTATCATAAACCTAAGTTAAATATTAGCTCGAAATGATTATAATGATTCAATATTTGTTTAAAGCGAACGATGTCGCTCATTTAGTTTCTATTTCCAACTGTTACAAAAGTTGTTATATCATCGTTGGAAGAATGGAGAAGTTTCCTCTCTCTCTATCTTTTACTCAACATATAAATTCTTGGAAAGCGGGAAAAGTTTAGTTTTGGGGTATGAAAACTTTTCAACGTTTTGAATTAAAACACAAGAGCGAGAAGATTCTAACGGCTAGAATAAATATTATAAAACATTCCGGGGAATATTTCAGACTTACGTGTAGTTTACCCGTACCTATAACTTCAAAACAACTTTATGTAAATTGTAATGACAGAGTTATTTGAACATAAACCGGTGAAAGTACAATACTTTACCGTCGATCCTCCTTCTGTCAAAGCCAGAAACCTTCCATTACTTAAGAAGATCAAAACCTCGTAACTTCACATCTTTTTCGCGATCAGAAAACACCAAACTTCAAAGCCAAACCCCTTCTTAATCCAAATGTACCTTAACAAACGCGTTTCATCCTTTCTCCTTAGTATCAACTCTTTATGAAAAAACAAAACAGCTCTAGCGTAAATCATCAACATTAGATTATACCAAAGACAATCCCCCTTACAACTACCACACACTTAAAGTATAAGCAGGAATGCATACAGTTACTAGGAATCATTGTGTATCCATTTGAACACCGTATCTAGGCGGATTTTGTGGGAAGAGCTAGACTAATCTTTATGTATATGACGAATTTTACCTGGCGAATAGTATATCACGTTGCATTGCACCTTGCACGCGCTTAGGAACTCGCGTTGCTACCGCAACCAATGAATCACAGTTAGAAAGACGTCACAATTATGACTCGTGACGTATAGTAAGTTATCAAAATCCCAGCCCACAAAACCCGCGTACAAATAAACGTGGGGGACACGATGATTCCCATTGGCTGTATTTATTCCTGGTGTAACGTAAAACGCCTGAATCCCAAGGCACTCCCTTAACTTTGCTTCCAACTCCCCTTGAAAAGAAGGAAAACATCGTATAGTCAAAACTAAAGTCCTACATCCTTCATCTAACTACATCTTCTCTATTGAAATTCAGCCATGCTAAAAAAGCGGAACGTTGGGAGGTTAAAAAGAAAAAAATGAAAGCAACTTTCGTGGTTATAGGGATGCTGGAAGATCAGGATGTTGTTCTAAAAATAGGTCCCGTTCTCCCTCTGTAAGTCCCCTGTATACAAGTGGTGTACAAAACTACCAGGTCCTGAAGCTAGAGAGAGAGAGAGGGGGGGGAAGAAAAGTGTACGGTGTGTATGTACGCTTCTGGTATGTCAATTATTTTGGAAGCCAAGAAGGAGAGACATAGATCTCTAAGACATCACTCGTACCTTTTTGTTACGAACAGTTGTGCCAAGATAGTAAATTAACTGTTGGGTCCTTTGGCTGTGTAGTCGGGTTTTTTTCCTAAACATCCCCTTCTTCCTCCTCCTCTTAACCAAGTTTCCCCGCTTTTTCTTAACTATTAGTACTTTTTTTTTCATTAAAATTCTATCCCCATCCTTGCCCCCCTGAACCGAGTATATAAATATCAGGTGCCAACATCATGGACCGTAGAATCTCGATGTGGGCTATAACGCAAGACGTATCCTCGGCGGCTATCGCTAATATCAAAGATCCAACTGGTAAAGATGGATCCATTCAGAAGAAGAAGGTTCTCGCGGTAAGACAGGATTGATATACTCTTCAGTTGTCCGTATTCCACCCCCCCCCCCACTGTTCACGGTGATCGGCATGATGTTCATTGATGAGTTTGATTGGACCACCATAATCCCAATAGCCTTAATTATATTGACCTATTAGGTTATTGGAATCGATGGTGCATGTCTTTATAGATTGGAAGAAATTGTTAAGCCTTTTTAATTTCTTTCAAATTCAAACGGAGTTCGAACAGTTTATTACATATCAATTGGATTTCTAAGCCTTTTTTAATAACTTAGTTCAATTTCAAATGGAGTTTGAACAGTTTATCGCCCATCAATTGGATCGCTAAGCCTTTTTTAATAACTTAGTTCAATTTCAAATGGAGTTCGAACAGTTATCGCGTATCAATTCAATTCGTTCGTTAAGCCTATTTATTTCAAATACTTCGACATTCATTGATAGTTAAGCCTAATTCTTTTATCCTTGGTAAAACCGTTCACATATTATCGTTTTGATTTTAAAAGCTTAATCAGTCTTTGGCTTCCGTCATTTTGAAGCTTTGCGAAAACTTCTAAATTTAAACCTCGACTTTACTTTCCACTTTTCAGGCACCAAAATAGCAACGAATAGCTCCGGAAACCTTTTGCGCGCGTTTGTGTGTGTGTTGAAGGGATAAGACAGAATGAAGCCAAATATTTGACACGATAGGCTTAGGAAAACTTTTATTTAGCAGATTTTTACGTGTTTTATCGCCTTGATATAAAAGAGTATAATCCTCGCGTATGAGATTATCGTAAAATTGCACGCGAGCTAAAAATAGCCGCTCATTAAGCGAGGAACACACATGCGTAAATATTTCACGGAATCGAACTAAAAACTCGTAACCGTAAACTATTTTCTATTCCGTTTACGTTTACGTTTCTGGATCTGAATCGCACTTGAACACGTAAAAACTTAATTTGCGGTGTTGAAATTCGAAAACAGTGACATCTATGATAAGTCTCCTTCGGTTAAAAAGGATTATATGCTCATAGAGGAGACCGAGGCTTAGGGTTGAAATCAATGCTACGAACCTAATAAACTGTACCGTGTCCTAATGGTTTGCCAAATAGTTTGTTCGAAAACCGTCACATTAAAATAAAAAAAAACTTGTCAAAAAGATATGGAAAGCTTCTAACCTTCCCTAAAATTGCCCCAAATCAGTGCTCTTCTACGATCTGCTTTTTTTTCTCTGCCATTTTTGCCCAAAACCTCGTACGGATACGAGCATCTGACTGGCTGGAGCTTAGCGTAAAATGTTTTACGACGGAAAAAGTTGAGACAATTTCAACTCTCTTTTCTAGTACGTTTACGTCGAAGGTTTTTGTACGTTTACGTTTCAGTTTACGTTTATGTCGAACTTTTACGCATGTGTGTTCCTCGCTTAAAAGAGACAAAAATAATAATCTTTTGTGTGGGTTTTTGGTGTGAAAAATATCATGAAAAGAACGTGGAAACAATAAAGCTGTTTTTAACAACATTTTTTAACTGACAGACCATTGAAAAATTGCCGGACAAAATCTTGCTGAAGATATTTTCGTACTTGCCTCATCGACAAGTATCTCGATTGGCCAGGGTTTGCAAGAAATGGCGTATGATATCCTGCGATACCCGTCTTTGGACACACGTCTCGTTAAGGGGAGAAATTTCGGGTCTTCACGTGCCCAACATCGAGACTCTATTGGCCCTGATTTCCGTTCGATTCGGTAGGCGTAATTACCAACTGACGTTAATTAGTACTGGCGTACTTATTGACGTAATTCTTTAGGTCCCTCCTTGCGTTACATCGAACTCCCAATTGATTTAATCACCCATACCGTTCTTCACGAACTTGGGAACAAGTGCCCTAATTTAACCCACATGTTACTGGATTTTTCGACGGCTATGCAGTTGCACGATTTCAATGACTTGCAGAATTTCCCCACAAAATTGAGGGTCATGTGTATTTGCCTATCCGAAGTCATTTTCATGGAAGGTTTCATGAGAAAGATTTACAATTTCATCAACGGTCTGGAAGTTCTGCATTTAATTGGTGAATATCCAGTGTCAATTACTACGGATGTAGGTAGAGGTTAAAGGTCGAACTTGAAAACGTTACTAGGAACGTACGAGAATGTTGGTGAAGAAGAGGAGGAAATTTACGAAGTCATCAACATCCATAAACTTAAAAGTTGCGTCCCAAATTTGAGGGTGGTTAACTTGTATGGCATTGTCTTTGTGGATGATAGCCACGTTGAGTCGCTCAGCTCAAATTGTACTCAATTGGAGTGTCTCTCCCTCAATTTCTGTACTAAATTCACCGGTTCCGTCCTGAAACTCTTGCTGTCTCGTTGCAAAAAGCTTCGAACGCTCCTGATGCAACAAACGGGTATGTGTTCATTTTTGCCATTTTGTAGTCCGGTCTAGCATAGGAATGCTATGATTTGTCGTTGAAAAGGTCTTCTAAACGAACACGTTTTGGCTGTGGAATGGGACAAAACCGATATCAAAGAGCTGGACATTACAGCGACTGATTTGAGTAGCGAATGCCTGATTGACTTGTTGACCCATCTGCCAGGGTTACGTTATTTAAGCGCCGGTCAGCAAGACGCCTTTACCGATCAGGTTATGAAAGAATTTTTTGAAAAGGGAAACATTAAGAATTTGATCGCCTTGGATTTGGATCGAAACGAAAATATCTCCGAAGAGATGTTGCTCAATGTCCTTAAAGTACAAGGCTCGCAATTGATGGGACTCCAATTGTCCGGTATCCCGCACTTGACCGAACCCTTTTGGACCGCCGTCTTACCTATACTAAAGAATGGAAGGTAAGGGAGGATATATATCTGGGACCACGTGGTAGACAACCCAGTATGTTTTTATAGGATTTTCGTTATGGGAATGCCAGAAGGTTGTTGCCAAAAAATCACCCAAAAGGTCCACGTTGATTCTTTGGTTGATTCCATCGCAAATAACTGTACCGTTTTGGAGCGCCTTGAAATGCGTTGGGACATGGAAACCCTGCGTTTCAGCGACCGTAGTAGCAAAGCCATTGACGCAATTCGCGTCAAATGCCTGCGTCTTCACAGTCTAGTCTTGAGCGACGGCAAATACTTCGAACTGGTCAAGTCCAACTTTGAAAGAGCCGATCGCGGAACGGTGGTTCGAACCACCAATAATTGCCGGGAAACCTTGTGCTACCTTTTATCCTTTTACAATCAACTAATATTTAACTAAATACGTTACGCTTAGTTATATCGGAACAAAAGCCTTATACATAAACAACTTCTTCCCCTCCTCCCATTCCCCCAATCTCCAAAATTCGCGGATTAGTGATGATTACATCGGATTACGAAAGATGTTGAGTACCATTTGTATACAAACCACGTTAAAGGACACCTCGGTAACGTTATGTAATATAATTAATTCATTTTTTCACAAAAAACCTAAAGTTCTAGTACGTATCTTTTACTCGTCGTTGAAAAACAAATAGGCGAAAAAGTTTCCTTAGTAGACTGTCTGCGTTTTTCCAAGTTGTTCTTTCGTTCCAGTACCCTTGTCAAATTGCCAGTGTAAGTACCAGTATACGTCACGAAAGGCCTCTTCAATTGAATATTTATTTATGAAGGGAAAATCATGGTTTTTCGGTTACGGTAGGCGTTTTAAGACCAACTTATTAGACTTTGAACGACTTTCGTTCGGTTACCAGGTAAAGGAGGTGGCTTATAGAAGGGGAAATGGGGGTGGGGGTGGATTGTTAAGTTTATAAAGAGCGTGCAATTTCCGCTAAAGTTCCTCGTTTATTACCGTTAATAGACTAGCCGTCAAAGACAAAAGGCTGCTAGGTCGATACGCTTTAGCACTGTTGCATATGCGAAGAAAAGAAAAACAAATGGTGGGTTTGGGATTTTTGATTACTCTGTTATACGTGATTATACCAAGGTTGGTTAGCTTAAATAATGGAGATAATTCAAGGGATTATTTTCTTTTATGGACTTATGAGGAATTTGAAAAATTAGTGCCTGGGGTAACCAACATTATTTAAAGGGATTATTAAGCTCGGTTTTGATCTAAACGGCGAGCGGGGGAAAGAACCACCATGTTTTTTGTCTATTTATTTATGTTTTTGAAAGAGTAAGTGGGTCCAATGATGTTACTTAGATAGGGCTTCGAAAGTTACCAGTCTTGTACCAAAGTCGTCATGGCCTTCGATAGAGGGTTCAATTATGTTAATTAGATAGGGCTTCAAAGTTACCAGTCTTGTACCAAAGTCGGCATGGCCTTCGATAGAGGGTCCAATTATGTTAATTAGATAGGACTTCAAAGTTACCAGTCTTGTACCAAAGTTGGAATGGCCTTCGATAGAGGGTCCAATTATGTTAATTAGATAGGGCTTCAAAGTTACCAGTCTTGTACCAAAGTCGTCGTCAGGGCCATCGAAAGATGGGGCATTTCCGTCAGTTCCCCGGGGCCCATACCTTCTAGGGGTCCCACAAACTCTCTCGACGGCCCTGAAAGTCGTCCTTATCGTTTGAAGCCATATATAGCGTCGTTGTTGTCAACATACCCATCAACGTTCCGTCTTAAGTGGTCAAGTATCAGGCATTTGAAAATGGTCAATTGGAACTACTCGTCTATTGATAACCGTACAGTGTACTTACAAGTAGTCCAATGGAAGTATATAACCTAACATCATGACCTTCATTTTAAAATACCGAACAACAAAAACCTGTCGTTGTTTACATTACACAAGAGACGATTTGAAAGAAAGAGAGAGAGATAGAAAAAAAAAGCAATAATATAGTCACGCATTTTATCAATGGTTTAATTTTAAATTATTTCGACCACGCGGCTTAAGTATTAGTTCGTGGAACTAATGTTTGTTAAAAGCAAGGGGTTTATCCCAATTCCCAGGCCCAGGATGCTATAAAAAGGAGTATGGCACGCTATTTCTATTATTAAACAAAATTTCAATTGATGTTTTAGGGGTGGGGGACCGTCAAAATATGAATAAAAATAATAATAATGCACGGAGAAAAGATAAAGGGAGGGATGGGAAAAAATGATAAACCTAGACAAAAAAAAAGAAAAAATTTGAACGGATGGAAAATATCGTTGGTTATAATATACTATTTTTTATTTTCTTTTTTGTCCAAAACTGAAACGAGCCTAGACCTAGAGTATATAGTAGCGAAATTTTGGCTTCGCAAGACCAGCCATGTAGACCCGGAAACCCATTCAGGCGTCACGTGACTTCCCCTCTTTCTCTTTTTTAGCTATATGTTTATGAAGGCTAATTTCTCTCATTTTTACGTAATAGTCTCTGGGATACCTTTAGCTAACGCCGCTGATTTTTGTCATCATTCCTATAGTTTGATCATAGACTCCCACGAAAACGCGCTCGCGCTCTCTCACTAGCTGCCTGGGATTACGGATGGTCTTTCTGTCATTTAGTTGGTTTATTTGAACCTAGTTCTTAAGTCGTTCGTTCCGGAATTTTAGAGGGATATCAATGTCAAGAAACTGGTACAACAGGTACGGTAAATTGTGTTTTAATTGCGTTTGCCCGGGTCTCTTTGGAATGAGGACTAACTCTCGACTGCAGGGGGGTCAGGGGTCACTAACGGAATGGTAGTATGCGCTTGTTTTATTTCGAATTTGGAATTGAAGTTTTGATATTGTACGGTTTTTTTTTCTTTTTATTTTTGACCCTAAATTCCAGCTCATTACTGATGAGTGATTTACTCGGGTTATAATTAACTTTACGTGTCAGGTTATTATGGCGGTTGCGGATTGCTAGTGTAGCTATAGGAAATATAGGATGCGGAGTAATTTGATAGCATTTTTATTTTTCGTGAGGTTAGAATTACCCAAAGGGTTTGTGAAACGTACTTAAATACAGCTAATTCTTTCCGTTATTCTCAATTTCGTGAGGTCATTTGACAGTGAGGGTTTGTTTATTACAACAAGGTCACGCTTTAGAACGCCTATAGTTTTCAATAAATTGGCTAATGAACATTCCTCCCCCTATCTCTCGGCATTAGCTTCAGTGCAGTGTTGCCAGACCCTTTGTGAGTCAAGTTAGTCTGGTATTGATTCAAACTGAACTGCTTGCCGTCTTTCTCTCTGCAGTCTACAGTCGCTACAGCCTCATCTATGTTCTGGTAACACTGAGACACTGGGGGAACGACAACCCCCCCTATAGTTTAAACTATGAACATGTTTAAGGTGGCTTATCTTACAAGTTCAAAGGTTAGGGGTGACTCGATGACCTTGGTACTAAGAAATTCTACTATTGTGCCCTTCCAGTCTCAGGTGGGTGGTTTTTTTTACAGGATCAAAGGCTAATGAGTTCCTCGTTGACCTTAAGACCATCCTTAAAAATCCTCGAATGAAAATCCACTCTCCCAGTCTAGCGTGACATTCATCTCTCCCATAGATAATGTTCGCTTCAGAGTTGCTAGTAATTTGTTATTAGAGCATCTCCTGAACTGAATCGAACAGAATACTACAAGCTTTTCATTCAGTCTGTCGTAGACAAGGCTTTGAATTGCAATCACGAATGACTGGCAACACTTGTCCGCACCACACTATCTATTAGAGGCAATAATTCACCCATCCTTTAAAAGATACCGAATCCCGGTCTTTATATTCGGTATTTTTTCAATCATTAGTCTTGAGACAACAACACCCACTAGTTCTCGGTGTCGAATTACCCCCCAAAACAAAACCCTCCCAAGAATCTGTAGAATTCCTGGTGCGCTCTCCTTTTGAATCCATTAGCCTCCTGAAAGAGTCCATCCAACACACACACACCACCTTGTACCGTAGTTTACTAAACTTTTGCATTAGTGATCAGTACTTTTTTTGCGCCTCTTTGACAGTGGTAAAACATACCAAAAGTTCGCGCGAGTTTTTTGGCGCGCGCTTTTTCGAGAGGGTAAGATACAGTCATTTTAGTTCCTTTTCTTCCACCCCCGCGCTAAGAAGTTAAAACTTTGTCAGTATTTTGGGGGAGGGTAGAAGGGGGCGTACTTTAGTTACCAGTCTCAAACTCTATGGTATAAACTCTAAAACCAACTTTATGTTCAATAGGAATAAGAAAAAAAAGTACCATTTCTACCAAAGTTTTCCTGGATTGAATCTTTTTTCTCTCTCTCTCTTTTTTTTTTTTTTTTGGTTGTCTCTCGATTTCTTGAACAAGGTTTTTAAAAGTCTTCAAAGTATATCGACCGTCTTTTTAGGTAGGATATAGGTGTATTTATTCGCTCGTAAACTCGGGTTACGTGTGCTGGTAGACGACGCGCTGTTAGAAGACTGTTCGCTACAGACGTGTAAGAGATCTGTGAGAAATTATGTTTTTATCAAATTTTGAAAAATTCCCACCTGCACGAGTTTCTCGAGCGAATTTCCGTAGTGGTGTGGGTTGGTGGTAAGGTTTTGACCAAAATTATGGTCTAAATTGCTTTGCACGCACGCGATTGTCCCCTTGCCTGGAATTGGTCGAATTGACTCATGAATATGGAATACGTTTTATGGTGTGGGAACTGCTGGTGACATAAGTTTCTAAGTTTCATTAAATTGAAATTGGCCTCGAGTTAAAATTCTTGGGATACGTTTAATTTTAGAGATATGTCGCTCCTTTTTTAATTACATAAGTCTTATTATTGATAACTAAAGTCTGCTAAAATTATAATAGTTAACAATATTATTAGTTAAAATTGAAATAATTAAAAATATTATTTGGTTAAAATTGAAATAGTTTGAAATATTATTGGTTAAAAGTAACTTTGACTAGAACTTTTCTAAGAGCGAATATTAAGGGGACATTTTGTACCAAACGTCGCGTGAACATTGGCTGTCTTTGATATATTATCGCTATGGTATTATTTCTTTATCATTCTGTTTAATCTGCCAATTGTGTGTTTAAAAATGCATAACCATAGTTCCTAAGAGTTATTATTTCCTTGAAGTCGGGTTTGGGTTCAATATACCGATTGGTTTTTATTTTAAAGTATATTTTACAGAATTTTGAAATGAAGTCCCAAGTACGTTTTTGGTATATGGATAAAAAGTTAATTTAACGAAGTAAATGTCATGTGCGCTGCAATGATGCCTGGAGGAACCTCAGTCGCTCCGTGGAGGAAGTACAACCTCGTTAGGTCGCAGTCTCTACATCAGCAGGCTTCCGGAAATGTTTTGGGATATCAAAACGAAGTAAGATATCATTATACTCTCTATAACTGATACATAATACAGAGTTTTCATTTTGGATAAGTGGTACATACGTTACACCCTCCTAAGACTTATCGCGGCTTTGGCGGCCATATTGGTTGGTGGGTTACTGCATTCAACCCACCAGTATGGCCGTGTAAATTACATCACTCTTCCCTAACCGTAAGCTCTCTGTTTCACAGTATCATCCCATGGAAACCACCACAGAGTCACCCACGACTTACCGCATATTCGCCTTGTCCGCTGCAACCGGACAAGTACGTCCTTTGTCCTACCGCGCCCTTGACGAGGAATTACCAGTTCTTTACAAACAACCATCTCCCGGAAGCGCGCATCGATCATTAGAACCACCCATCGTGACGGGAAAACCACCATTACCTCGAAGTCTATCGGTGTCCCAACGTGGTGGTGGTTCTCTTAGAAGGGTCCCGAAGACCACTTACCCTAACCCTAATAACGTTCAACAATGTCTTGAAGTTGAATCGGATGCTACGGAATACCGAAATAATAGTGAACTGTATGTCAAACCCGTGGTTGCCACGCGTAAACGGATATCCATGGACTTCTTAGATCAATTACCGGAAACGCGAGTTGATACCGAACCGGAAGTGCGTCATAGACAACAAGAACATGGACATTTAGGAGTCACAGTTAGGGGTAAGTGTTTAATTCCTTATCTTTTGGGTACAAATTCTTTATTTCGTTCGATGGTATTGCTCGGGGATATGAGTTTTGATAGATAATGTGTGGAAACGTGTGCCCAGTCACTTGTGAGTGCAATTCAAACCGCTATCTACAACAGAGTGAAAGCTTGTAGTTCTGTTCGATTCAGTTCCAAACCTGCATTAGATGCTCTGACAAATTACTGACAACCCAGAACCACAGTTATAGTTAAGAAACGGGGTTGTAGAAATTTCTATAACCCCTTTAATTTGCAGACGATCTTTAGTTTTAACCCTATGCCCACCTTTAACTTTATTAACTAAACAATCTCGAACTCACAAACGTTCTTATGATAGTTGATTATGGTGCACTTAATATTGTCTTTCTTTTTTTCTTTTTTATCCCCTCCATAACCCTGAGGCGAATTTTTGACACACATTTTAATATAAACGTTCCAAAGATAAGAGTACTTATGAGTTACATGACTCGTGTATGTACGCGTCTAACTGTACGTTAGAAAACTAGTTTTAAAATCATCTCTAGCGTATCTTCCGTTACCCATTTATTATTTAGTTAACCCTCGATAGCGATAAAAATTCCTTAGAATTTTATATCTTTGCCATATTTCAAAGAAGAACGGGGGGGGGGTGTAAGAATTGCGATTATGGCACACTTTCGATTACAGTACGCCTTATAATTCGATTGGGATCAGATCGAGAGGTTAAAGGTCAAATATTTACGGTAGTTTTAAAGAGATTTTTTTCACTTTGAACCAAAGAAATTATTTTGAACGTGATGGTACTGTACGCTTTTTAATCGGAATGTTTGGGAAATATTTATAATTAGAAAAAAAATGTGATTGAATTGTTGAACTGGACCTCTTTGTTCTGCGCGTTATTTTTCTCATAAATGGAGATACAGGGTGTTTCTGATAAGTTTGCCATAAATTAAGGGGTTGATGTTCTTTGGGAAATCGATTTTGAGTCGAAAATGTAACTTCCATCTCCATTTTTCACTGTTTTCAAATTGTGATTTGAGTGTTTTAGGGATGACCCCTTAATTAAATTAGAAATAATTGTCTGTCAGTTTCTTAATTAAATCTAGGGGTCATTCTTAAAATACTCTTTACAATCTTAACTCGAAAACAGTGTACCTTTTGGCAAAATGGAGATAGAAGTTACATTTTCGACTCAAAATAGATTTCCCTGAAAAACATCCCCCTTAATTTATAATGCCAGACTTATCAAAAACACCCTGTATATACCTGAAAACAATTTGAACCTTTCTACAATAACCTACCTTATGTAAGCTAATAGAACGCGGAAATGCCCCGGGTACTTAGTAAACTTTCTTATCTAAATATTTAAATCTTTCCAAAGCTCCCAGACAAATAATATTTTTTCCCCCAAAAGTTCTCCAGACTTACCGTTGGTTCTAACGGTAGTATACTTTTTCTTCCTTTTAAAATTTATTTATAGACATTTTTAACCATAACCTAAACCTTAAGGGGCAGTTAACCACGCACCATCTTTGAATTCTTTTCAAGTGTGCATTTGTAATCGCGATTATATGAAAATTCCTTTTTTATAAGCTCGGCGAAGCTCCGGTTTCATAAGTTTATGTGTTACATAAGTTTGTCTCTGGTTACCGAGAGCTTGCCATGAAGTGACGTAGGTCATAGATTCCCTTAAAGCGACGCCTGGTGAGCTGGCGCTGTCAAAGGCTTAGTACGGACTAAATAGGAAGATGTACTGCAATTTTTACCGAGTGTAGTCAATTCTCGCTTGTCGTTCTCGAACTAGCTCTCAGTAAAACTCTAGAATTACTAAGTATAGAAAATATCATACTTATGGAACGTATATCTTTATAAACTTATGAAAGTATGATGCCCTTGGATAATATTTTCTTTGATTATCAGTATAATTATTTTCTTTTACAAAAATTCTGTCCCGTAGCTATCCAGGCGTGTTTAATGCTTTTGAAATGAGCATTAAATAACGCCATTTTTATTTGTTTTTAATTCTACTCCATCTTTCTTACAAAAGTTATTTCTTTTCAAAAGAATGTGTCCTGAATTTTGAATTTTGTTTTTTATTATTATTATTATTATTTTGAGATTTTTCTTGTAAAATTCCAAGATCTCTCAGCTGTAAGTAGGCGTGTCTGTCTGAGCTATTAGACAGGAAAAATATTTGCGTTTTCTTCGGTTTAATGTACGCCAGACCGATTTCTACTCAATAAGAAAGAAATTTCTAACTGGTACGTCATTCATTTTTGATAGACTCGAATTTTTTTTTTTTTACTGAAAGACTAAAGAATGTTTGTGACTAAGTAAAAACAAAGACCCTCTGTAAATTGGTGGTCTTTTGCCGCCTAATGCGTACTGAATAGAAAGGTTCGTACTAAACATGACCTCGTTAAGATTTCAATTCAAAATTTCCCGCCTGTTTTACTTTGTAGTTTGAAGACTGTATTATAGATAGCGCCACGGTCTCTAGGAATTTGCATATATTTTTACAGAGGTGGCTAACCGAGACCTTGAAGGAGGGAGGGATGGAGAGGTAACCTTCATACCTCAAATTGTTCTAGCTAGTTCTCATGCAAATACAATGGCGCTAAGCGGCAGCACTTAACAATCGACTCTACCGAAGGATAGGGGCGTGCGCAAGGTACACTGGGAGTCGGAGACTTTCATTGCCGCAGATCGCCAATCATAATTACCGCTCCATCTTACTCTTTTTCTCCCTGCTTTCAGAATAATCCATATTTCTTTGTCCTTGATTCACAAACCAATTTCAAAATCGTATAAAAGTTAAAGTTTACTCCGTCACTCGAGTTTCTTGTTAGCCAATCCACAAATTTAGTATTAATCGACTTAATTTTGATTCAGAATGCGACTCTCTCCTTTCAATCCTCTAAAACAATGCTTATAACGACTTAGAAATTCGAGCTAACTTGAAGGAAGTCCATTTCTTTAATTTTAAAGCCGTAAAAACAAATGGAAATAATTATTTCTGAGTTATTTCCGGATTTTAATACGAGCTACACCCACTCAAGGTAACCCACCGCTCGTGACCTTCAACCTAATCAGCCTCGTATATAAGACAAGCGGAGATAGATGTACCGGAAGAAAGTTAATTTATATGCAAACTACTTTACATAATTCATTATTTCTCTGAGTTAAAATCCACCCGCATAGCTAACTAAAATAAAATATGCAGGGAGTTTTAAAGTTTACCATGAATATTACACTGACATCCCTCTGTAGCATCTTAGGAACTTTCTGACAAGTATTATGGACAATAGATTCATGAAAGATACGGATAAACTCATGACAAAACCTCATTAAAAAGTGCAGAGATACCTAACTAATTGGAATAGTCAACTTTAGTCTTAATCCGCGAGGTAACTCCCGCTACGGTTGATGTCATCTCAGGGTGACTTGCTAGGACACGAAGGTCACGGCTGACCGCCCTTCAGCTGGCTGGTATGGACACCGTAAGCGGCCTTTTTGACTTTCAAGGGGTCAGTCTCTGGTGTCCCAATTATACCACGGTAGAATCCCTCCTTATCTAACGGGATCTCTTTCTCATTTCTTTTATTTTCTTTACCAAAACATTTAAAAAACCAGGTATATACTAGTTTTTGGCGGGAAGGTGACGTAGTATATCATTATTATCACCACCAGTCATTATCATACCTGAATGCGCGGAACCTTGAAGGTGTTTTTTTTAAAGTAGGAAATATTTCTTTCCTCTCATTGTAAAATTGTATACTCTACGTTTAATACTGTCTCGAAGTTTGACCAAACGGACGTGTTTTGATCCTGAGAATTTGTTGTCGTTTTGGCGCCTTATTTTCGCGCCTTTTTAATTACCTTTGGGAATATACTGACTGCGGTGGTTTAAATTTAAAGAATGGTGTTTAAGTTTGACGGATGGAAAGAGTTGCATCTAATCGAAGCAGGTTAGATTAATTTATTCATTTCTTTACTGGGTGTTTATGGTATATGTTTTAAGTACTGATTTTGATTGTTTGTCATTAGGGAGTCTGGGGTGCAAATGGGGAGACGGTATAAGGGATTAGTCACGCTGTGAATGTCTAGTTTGTAATTTAGTTTGATAGGGTGTTTTATTATAGCGATGGTGTATGATTTAGAAATTACTTTTCTTTGAATTTAAGGTGTTGTGATAATTTAAACACTAAGGGTATGAAAGATAGCTAGGAAAACGTGGTCCTGCAAGGGTCAGATGGTCTGACCTCTAATAAATAAGGTTTGATAATTTAAAACTCTACTTCTTGCCTTTCCTACAATATCTAAAACTTTTGGGTTACAACAATCAGGGCTCGAGTAATTAAGTAAAATAGCGAAATATAGCGTTAATTATCTCAACCCCAATCTTTATTTATTTTACTCCTCCACTTTGAAGAATTTTAATTCCGCTCCTATCAGCATAAGTATATAAGATCTGTTCCATAAGTATGACACTACGTATACTTCGTAATGCTAGAGACTTACTAAGAGCTAGTTCGAGAATTTACTACACTCGGTTTTGCAGTTCATATTCTTATTTAGTTTGTACTAAGCCTTTGACAGCGCCTCACCAGGCGTCGCTTTACGACAATCTATGACATTTCACCTACGTCACTAAATAAGCTCTCAGTGGCCAGTGACAAACTTACGGAACATAGCTTATGAACTTATGCTATTAGAGATAGGCTAATGGCAAGCACCTTGATAAACACAATTAGGTATTATATAAAAACGTCTTGGTTTGGACCAAGGCCGAAAAAACAAACGATATGTGTGAGGTTTATCAATTGACTGAAGTTTCAGATATTGAAATTTTTTCTAGTTATTTTTATACACTCAATCCTTAATAAATATTTAATTCAATCAACTGATTTTACTGTTAATCGACCTAGTCCCTCTAAATTAATTGAAAAAATTACATATCTACGCTTTTTCAAGAACAATTACATTTTCCGAAAACATTCTATCGTGAAATTAATTTATCATGTTGAGGATACAGTATTGAATATTTGAAATGTTCTACTGGATGTCTAAAACAAGCAAGCGAACTTTGGCATAACTCGAATGGAAAATGTAAATATTTGATCGTGGATGCCAAACAAGGGTGTTGCGCGAATTTATACATTTAATTTCGTAAATCGAAATGCTACATTTCTATTGTCGCCTCTTTGATGGTAAAGTTGCACTGGAACTTCCTTTTCCGTACTTAAGAATTTCTTGGTCATAACTCAGTCTATGGTAATATTGGCTGAGTGTGTTGCGACGGCTCAGATGACCCATACACTGAAACCACTGGTGATTATAAAATGCCATATATTGGGAAAATAGAGGAAGGGAGGGGGTGTCGGAGTTAGATGTGACCTTCTTGGCATAACTAGTAATGAATGATTTGTTTAACCATATTATTTCCGCGGGAAATGAATATAACAAGTCTGAGAAGTATTTCTGTTTATGTGATCTTTACCCTTTACCACACAGGATAAACTTTGTTGCTTTGTCTTAAGTAGACGACATTCACTCTAAACGACAGTCTTATCAACAACTTAAAACAGATTTAAACTTCTTTTGGTGCAAACTTGAAAATTTGTCAAGCCAGCAACAATTAAAACTATGTCGGTCAAAATGCTCACAAGTTAGTGAGTATCGACACGAAATCCCTTCAAAATAATTAATTTCATGATAAAATGTTTTCGGAAAATGTAATTGTTCTTGAAAAAGCGTAGATATGTAATTTTTTCAATTAATTTAGAGGGACTAGGTCGATTAACAGTAAAATCAGTTGATTGAATTAAATATTGATTAAGGATTGAGTGTATAAAAATAACTAGAAAAAATTTCAATATCTGAAACTTCAGTCAATTGATAAACCTCACACATATCGTTTGTTTTTTCGGCCTTGGTCCAAACCAAGACGTTTTTATATAATATCTGTCGCTTCAGTCTTAATGTAATTAAATTTTGAGTAATTATGTTTTCTTTACCGCTTATTATTATGTCCAATTACGATGGTCAAAACATGTATCTAGCAGGGCCCAAACGTTGCACCTTCCGAGTGTTAGGCGGACGAGATAACCACTACACTACACATACCTGGTAATACTGAGATTCCTAAGAGATCTAGCTTATTATTATGTCCAATCACGATGGTCAAAACATGTATCTACCAGGGCTCGAACCCGGGACCTTCCGCGTGTAAAGCGGACGTGATAACCACTACACAATGAATACTTGGTTATTCTGAGTTTTCGAAGAGATCTAGCTTATTATTGTGTCCAATAACGATAGTCAAGTCATGTATCTACCAGGGCTCGAACCTGGGACCTTCCGAGTGTAAAGCGGACGTGATAACCACTACACCATAGATACTTGGTTATTTTGAGTTTTCGAAGAGCTCTAGCATTATTATTATGTCCAATCACGATGGTCGAAACAAGTACTTCTGTAATTAACTAAAATTAACATACTTAGACTTAATTGTTTCTGATTAGACTAGCCGATCGCACACCCTGAATACTTAATTGTTAAATTAAGAGTATTCCGAAAAGTAACTTCGCTCTAGTTTCTCGGTTAGGGGTGGTTAAATATCACGAAAAACCCCATGTTAATCTCCATAGGAAAATTGGTAAAAGCATGTGAATTTTGATTTAACGTTACAAAAGAGTATCAAGTCATATCTACAAGGGCCTACCGGCCCTGTAGAATAAAATAAAAATTTAAGTTACGCCATTAAACAGCGAGGTTTAAAAATGACCGGGGTCACGGAGGTCATTTGCGAGGGAAATGCCATGTTTTTACTTTGAGGAATACAAGTTGTGTCGAATTCACTTTGATTAGTTGGAAGGTTTATTCTCTTGACAATTAGGGCGTGCAGTATCGGTGAAATTTATTTACCTTTGACTGACTGATGTTTCGGAATTCAATTGTTCCTTAAATGTGTTTCTTTTTTGTTTCATAATCGTCAACAAAAAAAGTAAAACAATTTAAACAAACATTCCGAATTCCACCCGATTCACTCGTTTAGTTATCTAGGACTGTCAGGGAAATACCTTTGGGTTTTTCGTAACCGTAACGAATTCTGTTCTGACTTTTAGGTTGTGTAATATATATTGCCAAAACTATTTGGACAAAGGTATAGTGATAAAATTTGATATTTAAAAGTTATGAATTTTAATGATTTAACAAATTTTGGAAACGTTCAACATAGTAATTGACTTGTAATAGGCGTGATTGTATAATTTCTGTTAGTTTCGTAACTTTGGAAATGGTATTGTTGTATCAAATATGATTCTAGATGAAACCAACCTTGAAAGGAATGGAGTTTAGTATGGAATGAAACTGGAAATTTAGCCTTTCCAAGCTTGGAATACCACGGAGTCCCTTATGTATACATAGTTTTCAGACAAGGATGATTGATACCTATTACACCTGGAGGCTGGGCTACTTAGTACTGCGCTTAGCACGCCAAGAAACCTGTCTGAAAACTACGTATTGATGGTTTATCTTACGACCTGCTACAAGCCAGATATGACCATCTTGATCTAATTGTGATGATTTAAAAAGGTGCTAATATAATCTGTGCCCGTATCACTTCACGAAATCGCCCAAGTACTCTGTCATTTGCCATCATTAGGTATATCCAATTCCGTTTTGCAAATAACCATTCGCGACGAAGTCTTCGTGAGTCTTGTTTGTGTTTTGTATCCCATCGGATAATTTTCCCATCACTTTGATCCTCCTCACCCTACCAAACCGAAAGAGGGGCGAAATTAGGCAATGACCTAATGCTCTAATGATACTCAAATAATATGTCTAAACTAGGGGTGCCTTACAAAAAGAAAAATATGAAAAAATATCAAAATAAGATTCTTGAAAAGAATTTCAAAATAAAAAAAAAATATATATACAATGGACGTATTTTTTGGGAGAGATCTTCATGTATATATTCAAACTCCCTTCATCCCTGGATCACCTGACTATAAAATGTAATGATATTAAGAACCATTAAGCCTTTGGGTACGATGTCAAGTTAAGATAAATACAAAGTGTATATACTATCGTGAAAGGTCAAATCGTGGGCGGAATTATATTCTTCTCTTTTTTTTCTGTTTTCCTCTCCATCCGTGAAGAGCCCACTTTACCTCTCTAAACAAGATCTCTGATTATATTTAAGAAGTTAGGCTTAGCGGTCACTGGAACTCCTCTGTCTATATACCTTCTTCAGGTTGGGCTTTTGAGTTTTGCCCTAAAAGTTATAACATAAGCCCTAAAAAAAGCGAACAATATGGATGTGGAAAAATCCGTGCTCCAGTGACGAGGATCTATTGTTTTCTAAGATAATAATGAATTAAGCGCCACCGCTGCCACCGACTACGGTCTTTATTTACTCTGTAAAAAAATAAGAAAACGTTAAAATCACAAGGATTTACCTTATTTTCGAGTGTTTTTACGGATTTTAACATAGACCCGGACATAACGCCGCCGCGTTTGGAATTCACTCCCTCAGTAGACGCAAAAGTTCACCTTGATTACAACGTCCCTTTTGTTGTTAGCTCGGTTTGTAAATTATCGCGTTGATTGGTGCGTTCTAATGGATAATATTTATTTGGGTTAATCAATTACTAAATTAGCGTGTCTAATTTGCAACTAATTAACCAAACGTGAGTACGCATATTTTATTTTTTTAATTGAATCAGACGTTGAGTTATTTAAAGTGTCGACTTTAGAGCGCTAAAGGAATCAATTTATTTTTTCTATAATATTTTTTCCTTGTTTTAAAAACTAAACTGAGACTGAGGGAACAAGGGAAAAGGAAATTAGTATAAAATATTGTATTTAATGACCAAGGTCATCGTGGGTTCAAGGGTATTAAACATAATAATGGCCGGGTTTTTTTTTATTGTGATTATCCAAAAATACTAAAAATTGTCGTTTATTTCATGGCGATGTATAAGGAAAGAAATCCCCATTTAGGAATATTATTATTATTGTTTAATGATGGTATATACTAAAGTTGTCGATGATTTGTTGCTAGAGATATATCCTTCCGTTTCTATTTATATATTATCCCAAGTAATGTTGCGTAACATCATACGATCGCAATTTATTGTTCCCTTATTTTCTAATATTTAAAGTCATCGACTTTTTACACGTTTTTTTGGGGTTATAGAAATGTCTGGTATCGTTGGTTAGAATTGGAATATGTAGCTAGTTCAATAGAATATTACATTAATTCTAAAAGAGAAGAAGGTCACTTTCTTGGGTTATTTTCCTCTCGCCAAGAAGCGCCACTAGAGGCAGCGCGAGCTGGCTAAATCCCGCTTTTTTAACTTTAACCCGCTTCAGTGTTGCCAGTATTTTGTTATAAGAGCATCTCTTGCAGGTTTGGAACTGAATTAACACTGAATCCAACAGAATTCTACAAGCTTTTCAGTCAGTTGTAGATAGCGGTTTGATCTGCACTCACGAATTACTGGCAACACTTAATTGCACACTACCTATCCCTTGTTCCCTTACGCATCGCCGCCATTTTATTTCTTCATCATACTCATTAAATAAATAATATATATTATTAACCGTGTTCCGTACAACTTAAATAGTCGTAAGTTCACTTAAACAAACTCTACAAGAAAAGACAAAAAAAGTAAATCACTATAAAAAATATTCAATACACAGTAAACCCGTTTTACTAGATTAAATCTCGAGAACAATTAGTAAATACTTGAAATATATATTAATATTAATTCTCTACTTAAAAACCTTTATTTTTTTGTGTGTGTGTTTCACGGTATACCTCCCGCGTCAGCACCATTTGACCTAGATACATTATAATAATAACAAAAAAAATACTAGATAAATTAACGTATCGTGAGCTGCCAAGTATACTCTATATATTCTCTTTTTCGGGAACCATTAAAAAGTTTCGGTTCAACAAAAGAATAATTTTTTTTTTCTTTCTCAACTCTTGTTTTACCATTGAATGCTCGACACAACAGACTTTAAATTGACTTAGTCATCGATTCGAAATTGCGCCCGAGAAAAATTTAATGATTGAAAACTTGAATAGAGCATAGAAATTGGGGAGAAAAGAAAGTCGAACGAACGTTACGACTAATTTAGAAGATTGGAGAAATTATTATATCTTTTGTGTTTCGATGAAAGTGTTTCGAGCTCCTACGGTTCAACTTCTCGAATAGAATATAGAAAGGAAAAGGAAGAAAATTGCTTCTGACATTCATTGTCTCGATGTAGATCGAGGGGTAGAACGTGATTTTAGCTTGGAGGGAAGAGGTGAAGTGGAGAAGTGGTCTCCATACCTGTGACGAAGCCCCTGTACTGCAACGAAGTCCTCCCAGCATCCTCAGCAGTCTGGGAAATAAGGATATTTTTTAAACTAGTCCTTGGGACCAGTGACCCCCCCCTAGTGTCCTAAATAATAAACTGGTCTCAGGACTGGTCCACACCTTTGTTCTCCTATAGATTTGCAATTAATAAACTGGTCCTGAGGACCAGTAACCCCCACTTTTTAAATTAAAAAACTAGTCCAAGCAATTAATTAACTGGTTTTGGACCAGAGGAAGTGTGCTATTTCCCAGACTGATCCTCAGTGGCGTTTTGGTAGGGTCGTACGCGTAGGTAAACCGTAAACGTCACGATGTCCCCTGTGACTTAAAAATAGAAGTTGGTTCTTGAGAACTCGCATCTGTTTTTAATTGACGTTCCCAAATAAAGATTGGCGCGCGCGCGAGGTACTCTGGGACATTTTCAGTGCAGCGTATGACCCACGAACGTTTCTACTCCATCTCGCCTCTCTCCTTCAAGAATTTAGTGTTGATTTTGAGGTTAGGGAATTATATGAAGTGTCCGACAAAGTTTGGAACCTATACCGCAGCGGCTCGTGACACCTTTGGATAGCTAGCTTGGGAGAGAAAAATTAATAGTTTTATAGCATAATAGCGAAGATTTGGGAATTTAATCTATGCACCATACCTTCCCATTTTTCTTTCTTTTATATAGAAAAATGGTTTTCAAATTTTGAACTTTTGGAATCATGATAGGTGTAGGGTTAGGTGGAAACATTTTCAAATATTTTTTTTTGTCGTATAATTTTAAGCGCTTCAATGATATTTGGGATCACGCCCACCCTTCCTCCGCTCGTCGTGATAGTGTCTGAGTTTTTGCAAAATGGAGCGCCTGAGTTTTTAGAAATTTTTATAGAGAAGGTGAAATGCAAATTTGGTTAAGGTTTGAAGCGATTCGAGTAGAAAAACTAGGCATTAATTCAAAGTTACTCGAGCTCTGGTTCAAACTGAACTGCTAGTCTTTCTTTACTATCAGTAACTCGCCGTCTCTCGTCGCACAACAACAGTCTGGCAACATTGGCTGAACGACAAAACTCCATTTAGTGAAAACAATGTACATTACATTTCACTTTGACTTTACGTCTTTACTTTAAAGCATTTTTGCCTATTGTAAATTCAATTTCGCAAAAGATTTCGTAACTAAAGCCATGCCTAAGCTGGGTGGGTCCTTTTTAAAAGTTATCTTTCAGGCGGTGGTAGACCGGGAATAATGGTTGTTACGTAAAAAAAAGTAAAAAAGAAAAAAATTATAAATTTAGAATTTTTTTTTTTCAAATTCCCCTTTTTGTGGCCTGGATGTCCGGCACATTATTTTCGGAATCTTTCTCTCTCTCGGCTCCTCTCGTAGGGGAGCTACGCCCAAACCAAATTTAACCGGAATTACAATTACTTTATGGGGCTTCACGTGTGCCGTAATCCTCCCTAGCGATTCAACAAACTTACGTGTACATTAATTTCGGTTTTATACCCTACCTGGTCTTAAGTATCCTACCTACATTTAGCTACGTTTTTTCGTAGGTATATAATTTTAAATGACCACCCTCTCAGCCCCCATTATGTGGTAAATGTTTATACAGGGTGTTTATGATAAGTCTGTCATAAATTAAGGGGGATGTTCTTTGGGAAATCAATTTTGAGTCGAAAATGTAATAACTTCTATCTCCATTTTGTTTCCCACAAGGGACACTGTTTACGAGTTAAGATTGGATGGTGTATTTTACGGATGACCCCTTAAACTTAATTAAGAAACTGAAAGAGAATTATTTCTAATTTAATTAATTGGTCATCCCTAAAACACTCAAATCATAACTCGATTTGAAACAGTGGCTCTTAGGTCAAAATGGAGATAGAAGTTACATTTTCACTTAGAATTTCCCAAAGAATATCCCCCTTAATATATGGCAGACTTATCAGAAACACTCTGTATATACCCCGCAGGTGTATTTAAGGATCAACACGGTTTTATAATTAATTAAATTGAGTTGAGTATGAGACTACTAAATCTTAAATAAAAAAATTTCAACCGCGTATCCGGGCTCAAGTAATTTTTTTTCAGACTTCGTATCAATACATTTAAATATTCTCTTTGAACGATTATAGTGTATTGAACTCAGAACTTTGTACACCATGTACGAATATATGGAAATTATTTCGGGTTGCACGTAAATGGACCATCTTTAATTTGATGTAATCTTAGTTTTTGGTAGTGCCTAGACAGAAATCGAGGGGTAGGATACTTGCATTTTCAGTGTAGATACAACTGAGGATTTAATTACTCTCATAGTCCCTGAGATTCAATATTACCAGTAATCATTTAAGCTCTGTTAAAAGGCAGGGCTTTTGAAGATACGCGTAATTCTTCGGCCCAGTCAAAGGTACAGTCGTTGAGTGACCGACTCCTCTTAGTTCAAAATGGCGTCAGTCTTCCTATGCTAGTTCCTAACTAAGTGGGTAGTGAAAGTCCTCTCGACTCGGAGAGGCAATATTTTGGTTTGCCCAACTTGTCATATATAAACATGAACTACGCTATACTTGGAACTAGTCAGTGCATGGGCCTCGTATTTCAAATACGACACCTTAAACTCCTTAAAACCAAAGTTTAGAGAATATTTCTGTACCATGCACCAAGTTTTGAAGAATTATCGTTATTCCCCCACACCCTAAAGTTTCGTATAACGAATATCATCTCACGAACGCTCCCTTTTCTGAAAACTAAAATAAATTTGACTCCTTGAAGTGATTCTCATCAGGTGGTCCACAAAATTAAAGCCCACTAGACCCATATCCAATGCGGGTTTAAACAATTCTGATCCTTATTATAACAACCACCACCACGAATTATGTTGTTTTTTTTTTGTTATCATAGTTTGATGAACTTATTTAAAAGTGTTGTCTAGTACGTAGCGTTTCCCGCAATTTTTGTTTTGGCGGGAATAAATGGCGGGAAAAAAAAATTGTATACAAGTGATTCCTCGATCGTGATGATTGGTTGCTGGTTCAAAGCTCTCCAAAATGCTCGACCCAGATATGCTATGTTTTGCTTCATTTGATAAAAAAAAGGGGGGAAATGGTTTACACTTTAGGTTGTTGTTAGTTTCGGCGTCTCTACTTTAGTCTACCGGTCCGTGAGTGGGTGGATTTACTCAGATTTACTGTAGGGGAAAAAAAGAATCTCATCACGATGTGTGTCTATTCATTTTCACCATGAATAATTTAGCCCATAAGATATGTTCCATAAGTTTGTCACTGGTTATAAACTGGAGCTTGTCATGAAGTGACGTAGGTCATAGATTCTCGTAAATTGACGCCTGGCCAGGCGCTGTCAAAGACTAAATAGGTAGATGGACTGCAAAACCGAGTGTTTTCAATTCTCGCTTTTCGTTCTCGAACTAGTTATCTCGAGCTGTCTCTAGTATTAGGAAGTATAGGTAGTGTCATACTTATGGAACATATCTTATAAACTTAGGTTTAGTCTTAGATAAGAAGCTACTAGTACAAGCGCCAATATTATGCTGGATGAAGTAGTATTGTCTATATTCCTGTTTCGATTGAATAGTCTCTTGGTTTGTTGGGCGCGTTTTTTCCGTCCCCGGGTTGGTTCGGCCTCTCCTGTTACTTTTAAAGCATAAAACCATCTGGGTCATAGAACCGGCGAGTTTCTTGATCGTTGGTGAGACGTTTTCGCCACTTTTACGATTACGAGCTTTAGTTTTATGTAGGAATCGCATGGCGAGGGAAGCTGGGAATTCTTCTTTTTCGTAGCTTTGATAGAGAGAGATGAAAGTTTAAAACGATCCGGGCATCATCCAAATCGCCCGGGAATTCATTTAAGGTAAACATTGGAATTGCTACGCGGGTTCAATATTTGAACTTTTATCTTTGCTTTTCTTTTTTTAATATTTTACTATAAAAACGTTATGTAATCTGAAACCAAGAGAGTTTCGAAAAATATAAGAATGCTTATTCGGATGAAGGGAATGTTGAGTAACTATTTCTAGTTTGTATAGATAGCACGCGGACAAGTGTTGCCAGTAATTTGTGAGTGCTATTCAACCGCTATCTATAACAGACTGAAAATCTTGTAGTATTCTGTTCGATTCAGTTATTATTTAGTTCCAAACCTGCAGGAGATGATCAAAAACTACTTACTGGCAACCCTGAAGTACGGTTGAAGTTAAGAAATGCCTCAAGCCCCATTTAGTGCAAGCTATCTATATGATGTGCATGGCATATGTGCACAAAAATAGTTTAATTATAATTAAGAGTTGGAGACCCTCAAAATGATTCCAAAGGTTTTCTTGGAATGTGCTAAATTTTCTAACGAGGTTGTTTCGTACCACGCACCCTCATGGGAATATTTAAGATAAGCTTGACCTCTTCCCTCGCTAAATGTTAAATATCCGAAATATTTATTTTTCTCCTTCGTTTTTTAGTTCGACCCCCTGAACAGTCGAATGGTACTAGAGGTGGTACAACGACGCCTCCTTTGCCAGAACCTCCTTTGGATAATTTAGAGGAGCCATTGCCACCCCCGCCACCCCCTCTTGACTTTTGCGTCTCGCCAGATTCCGATGATGAGGACCAAACCACGAGATACGAATCGAGGAGGGAAAACAGAGTGCGGATAGCTCCCTCAAACACCTCGACGTCAACCATAACCACCAGCACCGAATCTGTGCTTTGTCAAGAATCGTCTCGCGGTACCGTGTTTGGATTGGTTCGCACCCCGTCGTTGACAAGACGAGTTGCCAACTCTAAGTCGGTTGTAGAGGAGAACAACAACAACAATAATAATAATTCGGAGCGAGATTACGACGAAGTGTTTGCGGAATACGACCCGAACGAACAGTACGTCGACGGGGACAATTACTTCGGACGTTATAATTATTCCGGTAATTATAACAATAAGTACGTGTCTCCGTTTCAAAACGAGAGAAGTCGGTTCGGAAATACGGGAACGTCACCTTTCAAGTCTGGAGGAGTGACTGTGATAAGTTTTGGAAGTGTTTCCGAGAAGAATAACGGACATAACGGGGTAAGTTTGAAATAAATTTTTGGTTTATTTTATCGGTAAAACTTTAAAGCTATGGCGTTAATTTAATTACAAAGGCTCAAGAGAAGGACAGGCTATCAGTTGAGTGTTTCAACTCGAACGTTAGAGTTCAAGCTGCCCATTACAAGACGTCGTATGACCTGTCATCCGTCCAGGAGACGGTAAATCCGCAATTGAGGGCTAGTTTTTGCAAAACGATGTTGACCGAAGTACCGGCGCCTCGGACGCCAAACAAAGTGTCTTTGCAATCTTCTAATAAGATCGCCTTGACCAGGAGTACCTCGGAAACTCCCTCGGTCAGTAGCGGGTCAACCAGCCCGGCTAGTTCGACGGAAACTATAATCAAACGGGAAATTGAACCCAGACAAAGTCTTCCGGTTAAGTTACAACAGGAAGGTCAAGATAATCATAAAACGTTCGTTAAGAAAATCGTTCCTTGGTCACCCGATGACTCACCGGAAGTATTGGAGGCCATGGAACATTTGGATAAGTCCATTGAAGAAGGGGAGATATCGTCACGAGACGGGTCTATGGTTAATGGGAATCGAACCAGCGTCAAATGTACCCTTGAGACTTGTAAGAAATTTTCCCCAGGCTTGGTCAGAATGTTTATATTTATTTTCTTCAGTAAATTCGTTATATTTTCAACAGCCACAGTTCCTAAAAGTCTAAACGGTGGACCACCCGACGCAGCCCATGAATCGGATAATCTAATAGAAGAGGTCTTTCTACCGGGTCCAAATAAACGAAGCTACGTGTCACTAACAATGTCTGACAATAAAGATACTAGCCTCGAAAACGATCAAACCAGCATTAAAAATGGAACTGGTAAGATTGTCTCAATCCTTATTTTCCCAAAACAACTATAGTTTCCTTCAAGAAAAGTTTTACCCTTAAAGACACAATTAGCACAAACGGCAGCATTGACGGCGCTGTTGTCCCTAAACTAAGCGGCGGTGAATCGGAAACGGAAGAGAGACTTTCCGGAAGCTCAACTCCAAACAAGAAGAACAACTACTTTGTGGTTGTTGCTATTGATTTCGGGACGGCTTACAGTGGTTATGGGTTTAGCTTCGTCCGGGATCCTGAAAAAATTCATATGATGCGAAAATGGGAAGGAGGAGATCCTGGTGTCCTCAACCAGAAGACACCGACAACATTGTTATTAACCGCGGAAGGACTATTTCATTCCTTTGGATTCGCCGCTCGTGATTTTTACCACAATTTAGAACCTGAGGAAGCTAAGAAATGGCTCTTTTTTGACAAGTTTAAAATGACTCTGCATCATTCTGAAGTATGCACTAATAATCATCATGGTACATCTCGCAAAGTCTGACAATTTTCTGTGACAGGACTTGTGCAGGGAAACTATCATCAAGTCAGCTAATGGTAAAACCCAGCCAGCAGTCACCGTTTTCGCTCACGCTTTGAGGTACTTCAAAGAACTGGCCTTACAAGAATTGAGTGACCAATCTGCCACACGTATCCTCAACGAAGATGTCCGATGGGTGGTCACAGTTCCAGCTATATGGAGACAACCCGCTAAACAATTCATGAGAACCGCATCCTACGAGGTTCGTATTTCTCGACTTCAACTAACATATCTTATCTTTTCAACATAAATACAAATAATTCTCGCGCAAATATTTCAGGCTGGTATCGCGTCACCTGAAACTGCGGATCAACTCCTAATAGCACTGGAACCGGAAGCGGCTTCAATATACTGCAGACAATTGCGCCTTCATCAACTGGTCCCCGAATCACCTCCCTTGTTTAAACTATTAACCAGGAAACCATTGAACGAGGTGAATGAAGTCAATAGCAAACCCGTTGTAGAACCCACGAAGGGTGAGTTTTTAATTTTTATTATCGTAAAGGTTGGAGGTAAGGGTTTGTAAGTTTTAAGTCAAGTCTTTAAAACGACCTACCATCATTTTTCAACTTAGAAGCGATCTCAAATGGTACCCCAAGTCCAAATTGTCACCCTAGAAGCGCAGTACAAAATTCTCTGTCCAGAGGTATTAATTCAGTTCCCTATTTTGGGATCCGACCCCCATTGAATGTTTTCTTGACCCTATGGTGCAATTGGCCTATCGCAAAATGGTTTATGGTTAAGGGAATTTATTTTGGTGTTGGTCGCTTAGAGACACGCGTATCGTTCTATCTCACGACCTGTATGCGATTTAAATAAAGGTACGAGGTACATGGTGGTCGATTGCGGGGGAGGAACTGTGGACATTACGGTCCATGAATTACTTGATGACCGCGGCTCCTTGAAAGAGCTTCACAAAGCTGTAGGGGGACCTCATGGTTCGGTCGGTGTCGATGCCGAGTTTGAGAAACTCTTGTCCGATATTTTTGGGGCGGACTTTGTGGAGCAGTTTAAAGTCAAACGTTCCGTGGGTTACATCGACTTGATGGTGGCTTTCGAGGCTAGAAAGCGTAACGCGAGTCCTTATAACATCATGCCACTGAACGTTTCCTTGCCATTTTCTTTTATCGACTTTTACAAGAAAACCAAAGGCAGTTCGGTACGCATTATACAATCAAGTATTGACCACCAACATTACTAAAGGTCAACGTGACACTTTAGGTTGAAAATGCCATTAAGAAGTTCGGTAACAAAGAAGTAACGTGGTCGTCACAGGGTATGCTGCGACTGGAACCATCCGTAATGAACCGCCTCTTTCAACCCACAGTTCAAGCTATCAAACAATGTATCGCTGATGTCCTAGCTAGTCCACAAGTAAGCATTATGAATTCGTATAGTTTTTCTTTATCCTTATTTGTCACTCGGGTACTTAGGTCAATGGCGTCACCTACATGTTTATGGTGGGAGGATTTGCCGAATCTCAAATACTTCAAAAAGAGATTCGGGAGGCATTCTCACCATACGTTCGAGTCATAATACCACAAGGTGTTAGTTTGGCTATATTGACGGGGGCGGTTTTGTTCGGTTTGGACCCAACCGTGGTCAATATCAGACGCTCCAGACTGACTTACGGCGTCGGAGTACTTAACCGTTTCATACACGGAGTTCATCCACAGGTAATTAACAATGCGTCGACCCTTTGAGACCAATCTAAATCGATTCGATTTTGTTTAAAATTAAAGGAGAAACTAGTCGTAAAGGATGACATCGAATGGTGCGCTGACATTTTTGACAAGTTCGTCTTAGCTGACCAGTCGGTTGGGTTGGGGGAAGCTGTCATTAGGTCTTATACTCCGGCGAAATTGGGACAGACATGCACGATCCTGCACATTTATTGCAGCGAAAGGCACGACGCCAAGTTTATTACCGATTCCGGGGTACATCGGTGCGGTTCTTTGATATTGGACTTGGCAGACACTAAGTACACTAATCAAGTACCACGCAGACGCGAAATTCAATCGCGAATGATTTTCGGGGACACCGAAATTAAAGTTAGTGCCTTAGACGTATCGACCGGAAAATGCGTCAAGGCCGAAATTGATTTCTTGAATCAGTAAATAAGTATAAGCCCAAAAAGGTAAAACATGACAATAATTTAAGCCTTTGTTTGATAAGTTAGGACTAGGCTAATGTTTCCATTCCGTGACTTTCCGTCCTACCATTCATTGTAGGCATTGTGCAAACAATTTTTTCCTCCATTTTAACCCAAGTACTATAGGGTTATACAGCCTTTACAGCTCCCGAATTACAATTTATGTATTGTAATGAACTGTATTATGGGACCAATGTTACAATAGGGTCTTTGCGCGTGACGTCAAGTTACCTACCCCCTTTCCTCTCCCCTTGCCGGCTGCCCGCTCTGGCCACGTTAGGACGCCATGTTGACATCCCCTGAAAACCGGTTTTGGCCCCCTATTTCTTCCCCCTTTTTAACCCTGGCGGAAACACCCTATAGTGTGCTACCACGAACTTTGTAGTGACGTCACATGCTCTTATCTCTTACCTTATTTTCAGGCGACCATATTGGCAGTCGCGAGACGTCGTCAGCTTGGGCAATAAAAATTCGGGACCCAATATTGACGTCACAGTTTTTCCCCCCTAGCTTCGTGGTAGCACTCTATAATCCTTTCCAACATGATCATGGCGGGGCCGCGGGGATAGTATGTTAATTATGACCTAATTTACTTCCCCAGAATCTGATTAGCTTATAAGACTAAGTAGACCTTTGTTTAGAATTTAGAACTTTCATTAGACAACCATGTACGTAATTATGGTTTTTTTCCTACAACAATATAATCCTACAAGTGAGTGTTGAAATCTTCAGAAACAGAAAAAGTGCCAAAGAAATAACATAATAATATACAAAACCATTTTTTTTATTGTAAAGATAATTTTATGTACACAATACAAGTATATATTATCCTTAAAATTAAAAACAATCAACAATACTTTATGCTCTAAAAAAACAACAAAGGTAATTTAAATCTTTCCTCTGATAATTAGAAAGATTGGATGATTACAATACAAAGGTAAGGGTTTTGTTTGTTTTTAATTGTTAAGGCATACAATCATCTTGATGACGGGATTTCATATCAAATAAATTATAAAATACATGTAGGTACATTAATAGTAGTTAGTCAAAATCTGGAATGTCATCAAAGGAATAGCCAGGGTATTTACAGTAGGCGTAATAGGCGATTCTGACATGATAGAAGCCTGGCAGGAACATTAAACATCCTAAGGCCAACAAAACCCATTCACTTTGGGGCTGGAAATGTCATAAAGATAAAGAAAGGTAATAAATTTTGATGTGACGTGACCAAGGTCAACTATTATTTACTCCAGATGCGACAAAGGGGCAGAACACTTGTCAGTTTAAAATTGCTTGACAGTATTTCCTTTCATTCATATTTAGCAATTTGGAAAAATATTTAAAAATTATCCCTTATCTTATTGTAGGTTTTGCGAATTCTAATATTTACGCTTAGTATAGTTTAAAGCAAATGTTCCACCCCTTTTTAGGGTGGGGACTCACGCAGAGAAGCCTTATAGGGGTTAGTGTTGGGGCTGGGACATAACACAAGGTCGCCTTCCCTCCCCCAAGCTCAGAAAGTGAAGTGTACACAGTGAGTAACAACACAATAGGCATGTCAATTCAAAATCACCTGTCCGCCATCCAGGTATCCCACCATCATCATGACACTAAGAGTAATTAAGCCCGATCCGAAAACGAACAGGATTAACGCTAAAAATATGGCTTTCCATGGTACCTTAATTTGAGGACGTTGAAACTGTAATGATAATCAATCTACATTATAAAATTTCACGGTAAGCCTTGGCTATTTATTTTCTTTTTTTTTTTTTTTGTTTTCTTACTTGTAAATCAACGTAGCCATCGTGATCAGTCTTTTTTAATGGGTGGTATTTAGCCGTGTAATTAGCTTGAGAACTCGAGGTTTGCCTCCGATTCATGATTAAGTTAATTACGTTTAATTATTATCGATATTTTACTTGACATGTGAACTCGCCATTCTCGGTTGGAGCGCGCCTACTTTTCCCCCTTTTTGCTAGCTACTGCCATAGAGATAGGAACATATATACCTCTAGAGTCACAACGTATATCCCGAGACAGGCCGCACTTTTTAAAACCATGTAAACTTTATCATTCGACACCAGCGCCACTATCGGCGATATTCTTAACTAAAATATTATTCGAGCTACAAATAGATGGCGTTGCTAAAAAAGGTTTTCGCGCTAAAAACGACTTTTTGGCGGGAAAAATGAACTTTTCGCGGTAAATCTGTAACTTTTTCAAACTTTTTTCAGTTGACGGACCTTATATTATTTTATTTGTTCTTAACTATCTAAATAAATGTTTCCAAAGTATATTTAAGTGTTTGTTAGACGATGCTTAATGCATGAAAACATATTTCCCACTCTAACGGGATGGAACCACCATTTAAGTCACATTGTTAAAAAGGCAATAAACATCTACACAGATATCTGGCTGAGGAAAATAGCAAAGAATATGAACGAGAAAATGAAAAGAGAATATTAGAAAGCGACTGACCAAACTGATTTTATTCCAAGGACAATAGTAGTCTATTTATAATTTGAATTTATTTATTAGTTGATACGTACATTTTACATTCAGCAATCATGATTCGTTCATTCACTCCAAAAAAAAATGTTTGTTTAACTAACTTGTCAAATCACCATCAATTTGTTTAATTAATTCATTATCACTTCCCTCGAATTTGCTAGAATACAATACACGCACAAGACACGGTAGCAGACTACGCCGTTGAAAATATATCAAAATAGTTCTTCCGTTTTTGCACAGATGGCGCTGGGTGTATTTGATAAAGTATACTGTTTTTAACGTTGTATATTCACTAATGATAAGGTTAAAGTCTATGGGGACGCTTCCATGTTGTGACTCTAGAGGTATATATGTTCCTATCTCTATGGCTACTGCTAGGGGTCGTATTTGGACAAGGATGAAGTATACTCTTACCCAAGAGGAGTTTATTTTATAAAATACTGAAACGTAGCATTAACTTGAGAAAACGTATTATATTTAAGGCGCTCTCTCGGTGTACTAGTTTAAACCATCCTAGCTATCTCTCTGGGTGTCCCCCCACTCTTTCTGCAGGCCCCTTTCCGGCGGCTTTCCCTGGCGTATTCATCAGTTCGCGCACGGCTTCGTTAGCGGCGAGGGAAGTGTTTTTACGGCTGGATAATTTAGACTCACTTTGAAGACAAGTTCATTGCAATTTTCAAGGCTTAGCAACGCGATCAAGAATTAAACTTTACAAGTTGCGAGACTGTATTTGTTTTCGACGCGAATTTTCGTTTTCAAAATGTTTATTTATTATTTATAATCTGCGTCGCTATGAAGTATGAATCGAACTCTGATAAAAGGGCCTAGATAACTCTCGAAGAATGATGGTTAATTTTTGATTCCTTTGTTTTTGAGGTAATTACGATTTTTCTTTTAAATTCTAGACTAGACTAGACAAGGTAATTGTGTGTCGCGTTGTTACTTAACAGCTAGGCTTAGAAAGAAGGCTATCGAAGCCAATATCAACTTAGATTATATCAAGCAAGTTGAGCAACTTGTCTTCAATGCCAAAGGCCCACCGGAAAAGGGGGGACAACCAGGGGGGAAGGGTCGTTCATTTGATGTTATCATTAATTTATTAGATTGAATTGTTCAGACGGGATGTAATTATTACTTAGGAGATTGTTTTGTTTACCCCTACAACTTTCACTGTTATGTTTGAGCCCAAAACAGAGAAACATAGGAGAAACAAACAACTTAATTGTTTCCCACTATTCCAAGTAATTAATGCTCTTAATTAATACAGGCACTCTATTATTATAATAGAGTAAATAAGATGTCACTAGGGCTCTGAACTCGGGAATCAAAATGTTCTTTAGATATTTATTTGCCTTATCATCATTATTATCATTTATGATAAAAAAAAAGTTACGGTTTATTGCATGACAGGGCATGAAAAAGTATATCTTAGCTGTTTCCAAGTTGAATATATCTACACGGGGATGTAATTGTTATTGTTCGTTTTTTTTTTCTGTTCTAGTTCAGTGCTCATACTTTGTGAAGTTAATTGTACTGAGAATTTATAATTGCTTCACATTTATCAATTATTACAGTTAATTATATAGACTAATGGCACCCCATGTTATTTCCCCATAGAGCTTAATACAGTCGAAGGCAGAGGGCTGCCATTACCCTATACTGGTTAACCTTCAGGGAATGTCTATAGAGATCGGTTTTGTTGCGTTTTTTTCACACTTTCTAGGTGGTTATTTTTGAGTTATTATGGCTCAGATAATTCGTCAAGTTAGTCAGTTGATGATGATGTCATTGTGGAGGAGAAAATCTATGTTGTTGGCAGTCGTGATGTGCACCGCTGTTGTTATTATCTGTTTGCAATATTCTTCGGTCATTGGTCAGTCCGACAGCACTTTCCAAAATCAGCAACAAAAAATGAACAAAAGGAAGAACCTACCTTTAGGTATGGAGGGCCCAGATCAGAGTAGTTCCCCTCACAAAGCGCTTCTACCAAGGCGAAATCTCTCCGCAATAGGCATGCCAGCCAATAGTCCTCTTGATTCTGATGGAAACAGAGTTGGAAGAGGATACGCTGAAATCAGAAATCAAAGAGAAAATGTTCAAAGTGGTGGAAATGGAAATAGAAGAATTCCAGACCCGATTATACCAAATGCTGAACCATTGGATAATAATAGAGGAGAAGGCAATGCTGTTAATAGGTATAAGATCTGTTTGTAATTAAGACTAATCATTCTAAATCCATGGATTAAATTGACTGTAAACGCCCCTGATATAATGTTACAGCCAATTATTTAGAAGACAAGGAGGTTATGGCAACAATCACAATAATGGCAATGGATGGGGTCGTTTGCAACAACCACCCGAACAACAGCAAGCTTGGCAACAACAAGCCATTGTCAATCGTCAATCAGGGTCAACATTCATCCCACCTATTAGGCTGGTGCATTTTGACTTGAAAGGAGCTCCACCCAAAGTCTCCTACTATAAACAAATCTTCCCATTGTTGAAGAAGGCGGGAGCCAATGGAATTCTACTAGAATATGAAGACATGTTCCCTTATTGGGGACCATTAGCAGAAACCACCGCTGGCAATGCTTACACAAAAGTATATAAAAACAAGCCACGTCAAAAAATTTCTTCTGTATAGGGAGCTAACAACTGGCTAGGGGGAAGAGATAGTCTGACGTCACGCAGCCCCTCTCTGGTTGGCATTTTTGCGCGTAGAATACTGTTTCCAACCGTTAGGGGGGATGAAAATCCAGTAAGAGATAGAAGGGTGTGACGTTTCATTGTCAGAACTGTTAGCTCCCTATTAGCTAGGTGTGGTTGGGGGGGGGGCGTGTTAGTTTCGTATGTGCTGTTGTATTACAGTATTCATGTTTTCTAACTCACTAAGGTAATATTCGAGATGGCTGACCGTTGGTGTATAGTAAGTTCTTACCACTTCTGCTTAAAAAGGTCTTTTCATCTAACATCCACACACAGAGCACATCCACACGCAAAGCACATCCACACACACAGATCATAATCATGAACGCCAGTATGTCTTTCACACTTGTAGCTAAAAACCTATTGCAACTAGATATATATGTTTATATATATACAATGAACGGTCAAGAGAAGTTTTCAACAACAATTGTAACCCAGCCTTTATACATAGTGCCCTTTCCGCCTGAAAATGAATCTCTTGTTTTACCTACCATGCCCGCATTCCCCATCCTCCGCCCGCGCCAACTCAACAAACCCGTCTATAATGAAAGTATTTCTTCTATAAAAGCTTTCCAACAAATCGGATTCGATACAGCTGTCCATCAAATTAAACCTAAGGTTGAGGGTTGTGGCAAGGGGTGCATTCTTTATCTATGCTGGGGACCTTTTCTTAACAAGGCTCCCCGCGAACTTGTTTTACTCCATGATAAGTGGTGAAAACTGCTATAAACTGTACTTACTTTCACATTAGAGCTCCAAGGTGGTGGCTTGTATTTCGTGTAGCCCCGTGGGGGGGGGAGGGGTACTACAAACACTGACACAGAAACACCATCGCTACGGTCTGGTTACATAACCACACCTAGCAAAAATAGGGGATTCGTTGGTTAGTTTGTTTCAGTTTAAAAAAACAAAAACATGGATTTTAAACCTAGGATGACATTGATGAAATTCTGAAGGAGGCTAAAGAAAATGAGTTTGAAGTCATCCCATTGATTCAAACATTTGGCCATTTGGAGTACGCTCTAAAACTAGAAAAATACCGTAAATTGAGAGAAGTTGATGACTTTCCCCAAGCCATTTGTCCATCGAAGAATGATTCCTTCACTTTAATTAAGTCTATCATTGATCAAGTCATCTCATTTCACCCTAATATTAAATGGATACACGTTGGATGTGATGAAGTTTATCATCTTGGATATTGCAGCAAGTAAGAATAAATACTAATTTCCATACCTTTTTTTATCAGCGAAGGGGTAGATTGCACTGCTCTTCATTCATTAACATTCGCGGTGTAATACTTTGGTGTTTGGTTTTGTTTTGGTTGCATTTGCCTTAGTTTCATTGCCACCACCTGCAAGAATTATTATTCATAACCTAATTTGCATTAATTTGGTTTGACACACTTAATGCCTGTTAATAGTAACCCATTGAAGTACTTTTAACCTTGTAAAGCATTCCAGCATTCTTTAATTTTGGCTCAAGCTTATGGAAGATTGTAAACTTTGTTATTTAGTTTACTTTGTAGTTATTGTAGCAATCATTTATGACGCGTAACCTGTTATTAGAGTACGGAGCTTTTAAGTATTTACTTGTCCCTCTTTGTAAGACATTCCCATTGTTGTTTTTCAATCAAAGATGTATGCAGCAAGATAGAGAAAATCTGTTCTTGAACCACGTGGCGCGCGTGGCCAAGTACGTCAAAGAACGCCACAACGTCATCCCCATCATTTGGGATGATATGTTGCGCCAAATTCCTTCCGATAAGTTGAAACACTACAAATTAGGTTCATTGGTGGAACCCATGATATGGACCTACGTTAAAGATATATACCGTTTCATACCTTACAATATATGGCTGACCTATAGCGAAGTATTTCCACACGTCTGGGGCGCTAGCGCTTACAAGGGGGCTTTCGGGGAAACTCTGACGGTTCCCAATGTTCGAATGCATCTCGAGAATCACGAAGCTTGGTTGGAAGTTATGGGGGAACAACAAAAGAGGTTCCAGTCGGTCAGAGGGTTAGCCCTAACTGGTTGGCAACGTTACGATCATTTTGGAGCCCTTTGCGAATTGCTTCCGTCTGGAATACCATCGTTGTTCGTTAATCTCATTACCGTCACTTCGGGAGCTTACAGCCAAAGCGTTTTTGCGAAATTCAACGAAATTCTCCAATGCACGTCGCGATCTAGGACGCCCGTGGATTTTGAGAATGACCCTTATTTGTGGCAAAAGGCTTCGGGCTGTTTTTTCCCGGGATCGGGAGTTTTTCGAATGACGCAACATCATTCCGACGCCATTAAAAGGATCAATGATTACCTGTACGACGTTACTATTCACAAAGCTTGGCTAACGGAATACAATGTACGAAGAAACATGACCAGCCCCATGAGAGTTGATGAAGGATTGACGGATTACTCTTCCAACTATTACCCCTTGACCTCTTTGATTCGAACGGCGAGAGATTCATTAAGAGAAGTCTATGACGAATATACCGTGGCGGAATGGATCGAACAAAATATCTACCCTTATATTTCAAAGATGGAAAAACTTTGGAGGGACGGTACCGAGTTGAAGAAAGCTAAAACATGGCCGAAAAGGCCATTACCGCCTTTAGAGGATCTCAAACGATTTCAAGTTGGTGATTTAAACGCCCAGAAGACTGAGGATCAACTGAAGTGATGATTTTTTTCCTTTTTATTTAATTAAGTTTAGAAATGTTTTAACTATAATTACCCCCTCCCTCCCCCGGTCTTTTTTTTTGTTTTTTGTTGTTATTTACAAGTACTACAAAGCTCAGATTTACAACCAATCATGAAAAACCAACAAATTTCTCATTTTTTTTATATATATATTACTCACTTCTTACTAGAGTGTCTTTTTTGACAAAGTTATCGTTAATTGCGCTACCATAAGGACTAACTAATCACGATATATAAAAAGGCCTATTTTACGTTTAGGCCAATAATCCCTTTGTTATGTATAGTACACAGAGTTTAGAGACACACACTATTAAATAATCTCTTCTTGGATAAACAATAACCATAATGGACTAGTATAAAATTACGAAGGAAGGTAAGTGTCACAAACCGGTTAACGCAGCAACGCGCGCCTAAATTTTCCCAGCACTAGAAAAATTTAACGCAGCAACGCGCGCCTAAATTTTCCCAGCACTAGAAAAACAAACGAACTTTGCGGGAATACCAAAAAAAGCTGGATTCTTTGGTACCCTAGTCTCATTAATTTCTCGTAAAATGTGTTATATAGGAGCATAATACAATAAGATCTCTGTTCTAGATCTCTCTCCCTATGTAATATTATAAAAAAAAGTACGAAACGAAACAAAAAATGCTCTTAATGAAGTTTCAACATAATTTTTTTAGACTTCGGTGCTTAGTTTAGTTTAGATTAGAACTTTAGACAAAGGGGAAAAAAAAAAAGAAATCCAGTACCAAAGATAGATAGTGATATGTATATTTTTGAAGTTTACGATCGCAAGAAACTTTTTCTGACTCTCTTTCTCTCTCTCTCTTTCTCTTTCTATCTCTTTGTTTTAATTTTAATTATTATTAATGATAATTCATTAACTATTGTAATATAATTGTGCGTTTAGCATTGATCTTTAATCGTGATGAAAAAACGGGGCTACTATTCTCAAATTACGCTTTGTTTTTTGTTTTGTTTCTTTCAAATCTTACTATTATTATTATTATTATTATTATTATTATCATTAAACGCGTCACTGATACGACAGACAGGCTTTGGTAAACGACAATGCATGATCACAATTTATGAAATGTTACAACAACGTATTTACAAAAATTTTGGAACTTAATCGTGATTTTATTTATTTTTTTTTTTTTCGGCACAATTTCACGTATGTTTAGTCTTCGTTATTGTTTAGAAATCGCGATGACGTTGTGGTAGGGTTTCTTAAACCTTAGCTAAGCCTAAAGAAGGAGAATGGCGGCAGCTTATTGCGTCACAATATAAATAAACTAAAGTTATTTATTTGGTAGTTTTAGAATTGTTTTGGTTAATTTTTTCATTTTGAATAATTAATATCACAATCAAAATTAAGGGGGTAAAATTATGGAATATTTAAATTATTAATTACTATTAGAGATAAAATTTAAACTAAAATAAAAAAAAATGGAACAATTTTGTAAATATATTTTAAACAACTTTTTTAAAATGTACAGGGTGATCACTTGTCCTATTTCTTCTTCTTCTATGTTTTCTCGTAATTTCTTGATAATAACAATATTTTTCCTATATTTTAACTCAATTAGGAATAATTTTCATTTAGATGATTGCCTATTTAATTTTCTTCAAAATTTTGCGGAAATTTATTCAAATTTTTACCGAAAATTCTAAAGACCTATATTTGCGTATTTTGAATTTTCAGTGATCACCCTGTTATTAGACTAGGAAATTTTGTAGACTAATATTATCGTGTAATATGTTTATAAGAAAAACATAAACAACCAAACAAACCACTTTGAGTAACATGTAATAATATTAATTAAGAGAAAACAAAAAAAAAAGGTAACGTGATGATAAAGAATTACGTTAATGTCAATTTTGTCAAACCAAAAAAAAAAAGAAAATAACAAAGCCCATCTAAAACAAAATGAATTTTTCCAGTAATTTAGGCAAACATTAAAAGAAAAGTTTAGTATTCATTTAGAACTAAACTTTTTGTAAAAACAAATAATGAACTCTTTAAAAAATAAGCTCCATTTAAAATCTTTAATGTTTTACGATAACATTTTTTATAGAAGCTTTAGACGTAAATTTTGGTTTTTTTTTTTTTTTTTGGAAAATTTGCCACTAATTCACCTTGTAAGATCAAGAAGTAATATCTAGTTTAATAGGGAGAAGGTATAAGATGCGTAAGCATTCGCGCGTGATAGTCCCAGTCCCCCTTTCAAAATACAACGGGGGACGTAAAAGGAGGCCGGGATATTTCGCCTCTCCTCAGTCGGAAAATGGTACGTAATTTTCGTCATTCGCGTCGCGTTGACGTGAGTTTTCAAGAACCACTGAGATGCTGGTTGTAATTTAGAGGCGGGGATTAACTCCGGACCTACGTTTGGACTGGCGAATTTATACCTTCTCCCTAATAAACTAGATATCGCTTCTTGGTAAGATTAACCATTCGTTATTTTTTAGAAATTATTTGGGATAAGTACAACAGTGTTTTTGTGCCTTTTTGAAAGAATAACAATTACCACCAAATTAACGTACGAGGTTAAGCATACGATATATTTAATTGTCCATCACTTACAAATAATAATTTTAATTATATATTTAATTCAAAAGAACCTAAAATAACGAATTTTAGGAAACACGTCGATCACTATATATAGTTTTGTGGTAATTTTTTTCTTCGTTGTTTTGTTCTTTCACTAATACGCTTTAAAAATTACATAACCTGTAAAATATTATATAAAAATTCGCCCCCTGCCCCCCTCAAAATAAAATATAATTAAAGAATAAGCTATATAAACATTACATTCTATGAATGTGTACAATCCCCCTATGAATCCTCCTTACATATTGGCATACGTTAGGATATAAGCACTATCTATGTCTGTTTGTCTATTAATTAAATAAATAAAAAATACCGCTGTAGTTGCTTAGCTGGAAGATAAAGATAATCACCGCCTTTTTTTCAATATTTTGGCAAACGAAATTAAGTGTATGATGATTTTGAGCTCGAATGTTTAAAGTAAACTATCTCCATATATAATAATTGCCGGAGATTGTTAATTAAACTCTATGGGCTTTTTTGTAAACCGCGATGTTTCTAAAGCTTCGTATACTTTCATTTGCCAAAATACTGAAGAAAAGGATTGAAAATAGAACATAATATTGTATAAAACAATAATAAAAAAAAAAATTGGTGTTGTGCGTCAGTGAAAACAAACAAACAAATATTAAATTAAAGCAAAGGCATTTCTCGATCTTTAGGAAAAAAAAAACAATTTATTCTTTTGATTGAATAAAAAACAAACGAAACAAAACAATACAACCAAATATATTACCTAAAAGAAATGATAATTTTCGCAAGAAACACTACGTATTTATGGAATGTGAAGATGCATGGTTAATTTTATTTATTTATTTTTATGTTTTAGTTATATTATAACTTTTGGCAAGCTCGAATTAGAAGACATTTTATTCTTCTTCTGGAAATTTGTATAAAACTGAGGAATGAGACTCAAAGTTGAGTGGAATCTCATGTCCAACTTCTCTGGCACCTAATATTGCTGCTCCTAGAGCTGAAGAGGTTGTTAGCCTTAGAAGCGAAAATTTTGTGAGGCAAGAGCCCAACCCAGCATGAAAACCTAATAAAGGTATTATTTATCGACGTGTTAAACCATTTTGTTACATAAAGAAAGTAGTTTTAGCAATATAACATTTTACCATCTTTTAGTAATGGCCAACTTTTAAACACCGAACCGACACAAACTATGGATAGTCCCTCCTTTTTCTCCATTAACGACTACAAAATACGACGTAAGTTAATTTCTTTTTAATTAACATAATGTTAATTAGAATTTACTCTTAACTTTATTTGTGCTGGGAATCAAAGCTTTAACGTATTTCCCCAAAGCTTCTCCAGCTTCGTAAAAGAAATGTTTCGCTAAAGGATCATTTTTTTGTACCGCGACTAAAAGGGTGTTGGGAGAGGGGGGGGGGTTTAACATAATTATAATATTTATTAAGATATTTAACGGTAGGGGAGTGGATTGCATACCATTGGCTAACGTTTCGCATAACCTTGCAAAAATGGTTTTACTAAAGTTAGTGTAACAGTGCTCTAGCAAACCAAACTTGTCCTTCAACTACAGATTAAAGAAAAAAAAAATGTAAATGGAATTTATTACTTAGTTAAAACTGGTTTATCGTGGCAGGATCTTAAAAAAATGTATATTTGGATTGGATTGAATGAAAGGAGTAATAGGGGAGAATGAGAATGAGGGTTTTGTTAGTTTGACACCTAAAAAAAGCATATGTTTTTAATTTACTTGGAAGTGATCTAGTATCGCTTGTTTGACGCAATCTATAGGATAAGGCGCCACTTGATAGTTATCTTCTGTATCGAAAACGGCCTTGCAAGCGCGTAGAGATATCCACATTGCTTTAAAATAGCAAATAATTTTAGATTATTAAGTAATATTAATTTTTGACGGGACTTTGAAGATAAATATTATAATTTTTTTTTTAATCTGACCGGATGCTTCATCCCCTAGTAAGTGACCCCATCCTCCGCAACGTTTCGATGTCCCATCAGGATTAATAAGTAAAGAATTGGAGCCAGTTCCCGCGATTAAAACCAGACCCCCTGTCAAATGATATATATGTATTTTTTTATTAGTTTTTCTTTAAATGAGCCACAGTTATTTTTTTTTTATCTTTATACCATGTGGGTCAGCGGTTATAACTGATCCTACAGTATCACTGGCAACTGCGCAGGCTTTACTATCTTTAGGATAGGATTTTAAATATTCTTCTTTGAAGTGACGATTACCCTCCTCTTGCTCACACCCACTTAGACAAAAACCCTAGTTTGAAAATCTCGCGTCAGTTTTTTAAAGTAAATATGTATCAGCATACGTTTATAAGATATGTTCCCATAAGTATGACGCTACATATATATCGTAATGCTAGACATTGAGAGCTAGTTCAAGAATGACAAGTGAGAATTGACTACACGCGGTTTTGCAGTCCATATTGTCTATACTAAGCCTTTGACAGCGCCTCACCAGGCGTCGCTTTACGAGTATCTATGATCTACGTCACTGCGTGACAAGCTCCAGTTTGTAACCAGTGACAAACTTATGGTGAACATATCTTATGAACTTATGATATCGGGGGGGGGGGTATATGTTGTACCAAACTTTCTAGTTGCACATTTTCAGGTAGTTTAGCGTCTACCTTGGCCTTTTTTATCATATTGTGTAGACTTTTTTGGCATTCTTCCAGTCCTAAAAGCTGGAATTATCAGTTTTAAGATTTAATATTTATATATGGGTTTATGGGTGTGCTATATCTTAATCATTTCCCCGTTTTATGTGATAAAGTATAATGATGAGATTTTTTTTAATTACCAAATAATTGGCACTAGCTCCTTCCACCAAACATAGTACTTTTCCATTTTGATCTACAAAAACTAATTTTGAATAAGACGCCCCCCTGAAAAAAAAATTATGAAAATTATTGTTGTTGTATGCGTAGTTTTTAGACTAAAAGGGTTGATACCATTTACACCAGGTCAGGCTACTTGGTATTGCACTTTAAGTGTCCGTCAAGTACTCTAGATCCTGGTGTAAATGGTATCAACCCTCCTAGTCTGAAACCGTGTATATGCTAATTTTTAATTGATAAAACACATGTACTATAAAACCAATTTTCTGAAGTTCAAAATACATTTTTATACACTTCAATTACACCAAAACAATATAGCTTACCCTTCGATTCCCCCATAAATTTTAACGTTTTCTTGATCCATTTCTTCAATTTTTATAAAAAATTTAACTAATAAACAATTTTAATAATTTATATTGATTAAAAAACAATAAAATGTGCGTAATTTAAAATTTCCTAGCGATAAATAGTCTTGAGCGGCCGCGATTTCGAAACGAAAACTGTACGTCTTTGACGTTTTTGCCTTCTACAGCCTCCCCATTGGGAGACAAACTGAGTGAAGCCACGAGATTTTCTAATACGATTTTCTAATATACGATTGAGTAATTTGCATATTAAAGTTCCCCTTTCCCGCGTAGCTTCCGCCATCTCTTTGGCGGCTTTGCCGTTTTTCAAGGTCATTAGTCTCACGCTGTTTTCCATTTAACAAAGTGGAGTGAGAACAAAAGCTCCTTTATAATTGCATTAAATATATCTCTATCTCCTTTAATACTGCTCCATGGTGGCAGATTGTTAGCATCCAATCGAAAACTGCATTAATTTGGCAGACGATTTTGACAGTTTAAATTAGATTCGTAATTAAGCACGTGGGACACGGGTGCCGGTTAAGTTAGTTAACCTAATTTATAAAGAAAATGTCCAATTTGTTTGCGAAAATGCGAGTTATTCATCAAATTCTTCGTTTTAAATCAACTAAAATGTGTAACAAACCGTTGAAAATTATCTATCCAAATGAAAGTCAGTCCCATGCAGAGCCTAATCTTGCAATTAAAGAGGAATTGTTGGCGGAACGCAAAATATTACGCAATGCGAAAAAGAAAACCACAATAATCTCCGACTTTAAAACGCAACCGATTAAGAACATTTTGTCAATGTCGAATAAAATTAGGGAAGAGAACAATGTCATTATATTAGAGGGTAAGCGTCTGATTAAAGATGCTCTACACTGTGGCTTGTCCCTGCAAAATCTTTTCTACGCAAATGAGAGTTATATTGAAGATCCTACAATATCATTACTACCTCAGGATAAAGTAACAATGGTGTCCGAAAAGGAGATGAAAACGTGGTCCCTTTTGAGTACTTGCCCTGGGATTATGGGGATATTTGAGAAACCAACAACCCCTCGTGAAAATGAGGACCCAAATTACCCAGTGACAGTAATTTGTGATAATGTTAGAGACCCTGGTAACATGGGTTCTTTACTAAGATGCGCTTCAGCTGCTGGTTGTAAAAATATCTTGCTTACTAAAGGCTGTGTTGATATTTGGGATAGGAAAGTATTGAGAGCTGCTGCTGGGGCTCATTTTAGACTTAATTGCGAAAACAAATTACTTTGGAGTGATGTAGAGCGTATAGTTGAAAATTTTCATCTTTATTTTGCTGATATCTTTGAAGATAATGATGGGGAAACGAGGAATTGTAATGGAATTAGCTTTTATACTGATGTAGAATTTAGCAAAAGAAAAATGGCTCTAATCATTGGTGGTGAAACTCACGGGGTTAGCGAAGATGCTAAAAAATTAGTTACAAGTAAAGGCGGATTTGGACTTGCAATTCCCATGAAGAACTATGTGAATAGCTTAAACTCCGCAACAGCTTTGGGAATTTTCTTGTTTGAAATTAAACGACAGTTTGAATGTGACGTTTTAAAATAAACCACACCATGTTGTTATTTTGAACTGTCTTTATTATCGAATGATTACTATGATCTCCAAATACTTTCTAGCGAAAAATAATAGTATGTAAAAGATCTATTCAAAAGGATACAATAATCTCATATTTTTAAATTAAGGGGAAGCTCTAAGTAGGGTTTTGTGTTTCATAAAATATAATGCCTTTGGAAAATATAAATCTTTATATAAAAAAAGAAATATCACAACTTCAGTAAATGAAAGAAATTTACTTATATGAATTAGTAAAAGTAGTATTTTAAAGAAAAATTATTAATTGTAACTGAATTCTGCGAAGCATTTAAAATTTAAAATTTGGCACTCCAAGAATCCAATTACTAACAGTTGCAATTCAGAGTATAGTGTAGTTATTTTTTGGGCAAAGTTTAGGATTCAACTTGTCGATTTAATAGGGCCAGTTCTTTAATAGTGTTAACTTTATTTTCAGGATCAATTAGTGGTCTTCTTGGCCATGTGGATGGTTTTGTCAAAAGAATTTCTTTGGCTTTCAATTTCTTCAGCTGAGTTACAATTGGGTCTATGTTAGTCTCGAGCCATTCCCTCGTAGTATAAGTGTCATAAACTTCGGAAAGGGCATTTTCCATATAGGTATAGAGCAAAGTAGTGTTCGTTATCAGATCAGGCAGGTTCTTAGTCCCAATTTCAACATGAGCCGGACTTCCAAACTTCATTCGAACTTGGTAATCCGTCATCCAACCGATGACGTGATTGTTGTTAAGTATATTATTCAAGTTCCATTGAACACTGGCCAAACGTTGAATTCCAGAAAATATTCTCGACCCAGGAAAATTGCATACAATCTCTTCATTCTGCGATACATCCCATGATATTTTAATGGAATTCTTGCAGTCCAGGATGCGTGTGGTTTCATTTATGGTTGCGTTGTTCACTTGTCCTTCTTTTAAGTAGATTAGGTTGACAGCTAGGGAAGGTATGGCGGATGGTAGAAGTTCGCAGAGTACAGCAAAGTGATCGAAACGTTGCCATCCGGTTAATGCAATACCGTGAAAGTTTATTTTATCCTGGTACTCGGATATGACTCGCATCCAAGAACGATGGTTTTCTAGATGGTATTCAATGTTAGTGAAGCTGGATGTTGGTCTAGAGGCTCCCTTAAAGGCGCTAGCTGCCCAGATATTTGGAAATAAGGCTGCGTATTTCTCCCAAATGTCCACCGTAATTACATTCTCTACATCCGGAGTGTATTTCCAAACCATTAGTTCCACGTATTTGTGTATTCCACTCTCTCTTAAGTAGTCTTCGGGGATGGCCCTAAACATATCGTCCCACATTATGGGTTGGATGGAATAAGTTTCTTTGATGTATTTGGCCACTTCCACAACGTGCTGGATGAATAAGGTATCCAAGTCAATTTTCTCAGTCTGCATTCGTTCTTGGCACTTTTCGCAACGTCCTAGATAATAGACTTCGTCAGCTCCAATGTGTATCCATTTCATCAAAGGATGTGCCTTGACTATTTGGTCTATCATTTCGCGTAAGACCTTTGACGTTTCATTTCTGGAAGGGCATATAACTTGAGGATATTCGGGTACCTCCCTTAAATGCATGAATTTAGGTTGTTTCAGAAGAAATTCCAGGTGTCCAAAGGTTTGTATTAGAGGGATTACTAGTAAATCGTTTTCTCTAGCTGCTATTAAAATCTCTTTGATATCATTTTTCGAGTACGCATTGTACGCTTTAAAAATGTCAATATTGCCATAAAAAGGGAACATATCCTCATATTCTATTAGTATCCCCGTAGCTCCCAGTTTGCGTATTATTGGAAAGAAAGTGGAGTAATACTTGACGCTCGGTGGGGCGCCTTTTAAGTCCAGGTGGACTAGTTTGTGCGGTAGTTTCGGAAGATTTTTAACGTTAAAATCCATCAGATTATCGGGTTGATTGGTACTGAGCTGTCTCTTAAGGGTGGTTTCGCGTATTTTGGCATGCACTTCAGCTTCGCGAAGCCGTTGTTTGAGCAAATGTTGAGATGGTTGTGTAATGGAAAGTAGTTCGTTAACATTTTTCATTGGATTGAGATCAAAGGATGAGATTTTCAATGCTTCCTGTTGGGACATTTGTAGTTTGGGAGGTAACGATGTCAATCGGCTGGAATGTAAATTTTGTTGGTTTTGTTGTTCAAATGTCGTGATCTCATTTTCCTTATCCTCTGTGCGTAAAACCTTATATAATGCGAAGAACACGATACCAGAACACAATGTAAAAATTACATAAAATCTAAATTTTGGCATCATTTTGATGTTTGTTCCGGTTGGATTTTGCGTAGCATTTACTTGAAATTATTTAAGAATTACTTGCTAGTTCATATCATAATAATAATGGTTTATTTATTAATTGATAGTTGACAAGCGAATGTAGCGTAGACCGTACAGGGCCGAGAGCGAGACGCAAGTCGCTTATTTAACGCCACCTAGATTTAGAAAATGTAACTGTAAGTAGCGTACTACCGGCTATGCACTACCCTGCTGCCTCAGACGTCACCGTAACGCCTTCGCCTAGTACGGTCCTTGCTAGTACGAGAACGTCAATTCAGTATGAGAACCGCTTGCTTTGATGAAGCAGACGATCTTTTGGTTTTAGTTCAAAACCAGTGTGGGAAATAAGGCACTTTCACAGGCCAATAGCCAGTTTAAAAATTACCTGGGCCAGTTTAAAAATTACCTGGGCCAGTTTAAAAATTAAACGCTTAGGGGTCTACTGGCCCTGGTGGCCACTTAATTAATTCAAAGTTTTCCCCTCAAGATTTTGGATCATTAAATAAATACTATGTTAATCCCTAAAATTGTCTCGTCTTTGCTTCTATGCTGTTTGCTTGCTTGGCCTGAAATGTGTATGTGGGAGCGGGATTATGGGTGGTTTTCGTATGTCTGTCTACGCTCTACACAGTGTAGAATCTGTAGATGAAGTGATTTTTGCAGTTAGCTAAACTCTGCTAAAGCATGGCTAAAGGGAAGATAAACTCTCCGTAGTCTTGTTTGGGTCTGGTCTCTAGGGAAAGGCAGCCTGCTGCCTTTGACTGTATTAGGGTCTATGGGAAGATAACAATGGAGTGTAAACTCCCTCCCTATAGAGTGCTGTCAGAAGCGCCGGTGTGACGTCACCCATGCTGTTTTCCCATAAAGAAAAACGGTAACTGTCATGGCCGCCCATTGCTAAAGGCAGACTCGTGACGTTTAACCTTGGATCTGACGTCACAACTGACAGCACTCTATGGGCCGATTTTTTTAATTTAGCATTACTCAATAAAGACTTATAGTTCTTAATTTAAGACTCCAATATTTTTAAATACCCATAACTATAAAAAGTAACCTACTAAGCCTACGCCCTTGCAAATATTGTCCAGAATAGATAATTTGGCCCTAAATTACGAAAGCCTGATTTTTGAGGCTAAAAGTAGTAGGTGGCACCGTGGCCAGTTTTTTAATTAAAATACCTAGGCTCTACTGGCCACAGGTCCAGTTTTAAAAAAATCCTTATTTCCCACACTGTTCAAAACTTCAAATACTACTAACTGTAGTAGCAAATATACTGTATGATGCCCACTGACTCCCACCGAGCACGGATTACTTTGATTAGATAGAACGATTTATTTCCGTTTTCCAATGAAATGCGATTTTAGGTGTAAAACTACTGTTATAGCATTTTTTCTCCCTTTAAATATTTTCAAAATGGCCGAAGCGCGTGGTCAAATTTGTGTTCCCGGTATATTATTTGCTAATTTAATTATAATTAAACTATTTTTAATTCGAAAGAACCGCTTTAAATTTCTGTATTTTATATAGGACAACGTCTTTGCGAATCAAATGAGCAGCATTATGGCGGGAAAGGAACGTATGTTATGCAAAATTATATCTATGCTAGTGTTGCTGGTGTGCTCAGTGTTAGAAAAGAAGAAAAAATAAATATTGTTGAAGTTCAAAGAGGAAATAAAGAAAATAGAGTACCATTACCGGGAGCAATTGTCACTGTCAAAGTATAATAACAATTAGATTTACACCTAGATAATTGCTGCACATTAATAATTAACACAATGTTTTACAGATTAGTAGCATAAATCTACGTTTTGCAAAATGTTTAATCTTGTGCATAGAATCTACAGTTTTAAAAGAACCATTTAGAGGAGTTATTAGGAAGGAAGATGTTAGAGCTACAAGAAAAGATACTGTTGAAATGTACAGGTGTATGAGACCTGGGGATGTTGTTATTGCAAGAGTTGTATCCTTATGTATATTAAGTTATTAACTTTGTCTTTAGGAACACATTTTTTTTTAGAATATTCCTTAATTATAATTGTGAGCTTTCAATTGGTGATGCTCATTCTTATTATTTAACGACAGCAGAAAATGAATTAGGAGTTGTCATTGCACAAAGTGAAGCTGGTAAGGATTGAGTAAAATAATCTACTTCCTTAGATAATTATTTATCTTTGGTTTTATAATTAAAAAGGTGTAGCAATGGTTCCTATAAGCTGGACAGAAATGCAATGCCCCAAAACACAAATAAGGGAAGAAAGAAAAGTAGCAAGACTCTATACAAATATTGTACCTTCAGAAATATTTTAATAAAGTTTATAAAAAAAATTTTTGGTAATTGTCTCAAAATTATTTTAGTATAAAGAAAATGATTATTTACGAATTTCAATTTTTCTTTATATTTTCAAAATTAGGCGCGAAAAGAAATTGGGTCAAAGGTTTCTAACGGCATCTAGCGGTGGTTTCTATAAAAACAAATTCTCTGGTCACGTGATTACGTTACGTCAGTCTTCTTTCTGTTATGGAGGAAGAAGCCGGGTCAGTCAGTACTCAGTCTCGAATGTCTACTAAAATATATTGTTTAAATAAGGTAATTACGCCTTTTAATTGTTAAATATTAATTTAAAATTTTCCTTGTTCAGTATTTTAAGAGTTTTGGTCATTTCTTTCTTTCTAGTGCTCATGAAGTGGTGCTGATGTGTTTGATACAACGCAAATTTTCATAACTAAGCCTTGGTCATCTCCTTCACTGGCACTAAGGTAAGGGACATTTTAGTATTAGTTTCTGTTGGGAAGGGGAGGGGGGATGATTGAACGGCAATGTTTCAAGGTTTTCACCGTGCACGTTTTCCTCATTTGGTATTGTTTCCTTATTGTTGATTTGCACTAAAGTAAAGGTTTTGGTAATGTCTTGCGCGGGATGGTGCTACCCTCACCCTGCTGAAAGTTATTTTGCATGGTGAAGAGTTTCACTTTCTTTAACGAGTGGTTTAATATTACACACGTCTAGTACACATATTATCACATTTTTAAGTTGAGGTAATACTGTTTGTAGATTTCTGCATTACCGCCTGGTTTTTTTGTACATTAGTAAAAGTTGCACAATTATGCATATTTTTGAATATGGAGCTAACAGTTAGTCAAGGGGAAAAGTAGTTTAAAGGGGCTCACCAGCGCTGTTGGGGGGGGGGGGGAGACCGCTCTTAGTTCAGGGGGAAAACACCCAGCTCTTTGGCCATAACGAACAGTGTTCCGTAAATAAATAAATAAGGAATGGCGCCACCATCGCGTTGGGTGGGTGAGCAATATGCTAACCAACAGTTTTACCCGCCCCCCTACACCCCAACAGCTCCGGCCAGCCCCTTTAACATGTAGCTTCCCCTCTTGGTGGAGTATTTGAGCCTCCCAGTAAGAGGGATGACACCTGAGTAAGAGATGAAGGTTTAAACTGTTGGCTCCCTAGCACTATACCATCAATTTATACAACAATGGGGGCAATTCTCAAACTTTTTAAAGGAGTTATGTATCGTAAGTGATAACTATTGTCTAAAGGGTTGTTCTGTTGTCAACAACGTCCCGTCTATGAAAGCGCGATATCTAAATAGGCGATTAGTCATAGGTGTCATCAAACGAAAATCGGGGCATGTCTCGCGAATTCCGCTGGTTCTAATCAAAAACAAGGTGGTCAAGTTAAAATTTTACCACGGAATTTTCCGGTAAAATATAAAATTTAAGAAAGGCCCGAAGCGCCTGTCCCTGTGCTGGACGCGTACACGATTTGGAGAGAGAGAAGCTCGTAGAGAAACAAAGGGAAAGTGCTACGTAGGGAACTGCCTGACTATATATAAGTGAGAGGGGGAAGAGGGAGAGGGGGCGTCTCGCCCCGAGAGGAAGGAGAGGGGGCGTCTCGCCCCGAGAGGAAGGAGAGGGGGCGTCTCGCCCCGAGAGGAGAGAGAGGAAAGAAAGGTAGTTTAAATTGCGCGGGCTTTATTGAGTGAAGGAAACAAGATGATAATTTTCGTGCGTGATACATCAGGTTATGCTGGATGGTTAGGTTGGGTTTTGTAAAATGGAGGGGACGGTTTGCCGTCATAGTGACTTCTCGTTTAGGGGATCCAGAATTTTGTTTTAGATACATTATTTGACTCCTCTGGTTTTTAAAAATTATACTTTAGTGGGGTGCACAATTTAGTTTCATTAATATTATTTGAAATATGACGTTATTAGAAATAATGCTTAGGGGGATACACGATTGTGTTTCAGAAATGTTTTTTAGTTGTACGATTTATTTTAATACCTTAGGGAGATCAACTATATGGGGAGCCACGTGAGGGCCCAGCCCTTGGGCCATCTTGTTAATTATCACGAGAGTGATAACTTATCGAAAGGGTTAAGCAGGTCGATAAGATATCGTTTGCTTTATAACTAAAGACGGTAAAATTTTAGCTTGACCGCCTTGTTTTTTATAAGCACGAGGGGAATTCGCGAGAGGTGCGCCGATTTTCGTTCAAGGTTTGATGACTCCTATGAATAATCACCTATTTATATATCGCGCTCTCATAGACGGCACGAGGTTGACAACAACCCTTTAGACGATAGTTATCACCTGCAATAACTCGCTTGAAAAGTTAGAGAATTGCCCCAAATGGATGTTGAATAGCCTGTTTAACCACTTAATGATGAGATGGCAACTCTCTGCCTTTGACTACCTAACATTCCAAGGGAAGGTGACATGGAGTGCCGCAACTCTATAGAGCTATCTCAGTTGTTAGGTCAGTGCCTAGCTAAAACGTCCTGGGCTTAGCTTTGGCAGTGGGTGGCCATTTTGTTACCGCTTTGGTTCTATGGGCATATATCATGGGTGATGTGACAATATGGCTTCTGAGATAGCTCTATCAATGTTTCTATTGATTCATAATAATACCCACTCAAAACCCTTAAAGAATATTTGAACTCCCGCTTGGTTAATTTGGTTCATTTACCGTTTTTTCCAACCCAATTCCACTACCACTGCAACCACCCTGAGCTTGACCAGGCTTTTGTGGGTGCTTTTATCATTGTTTGGTAGAGCAAAATAACGTTTCTAATGTTATATTTACCATGTTATATCATTTAACCTTGTAATCCAGAGTTGTATTATTACATTTACCTGCAAGCTTATGTTTGTGTAGTAAAAGCTACCAGCACAGTTTTAATCGGGTTTTTTACACGTTGCCTTAAACCACATTGAACACATCCTTTGAAAAACATGGCTATCTTTTATTTTTGCCAGAAAGTAAATTGACTTCATGAACCACTTCTAATCTGATCACACAAATCTAAAGAACACCCACATCATAACCATGGGTACTCTACTAGACCCCAAAAAGTTTTTCGTTACCGCGACTCAAAATTTGGCACGGTCTTTGGCTGCAATTAAACCAACACCAGAAGAAAAATTTCAAAGACTGTTTTCATTATGCCCACAAGATCAACAAGGTTTATTCCGTTTGGATCAAAGGGCCCAAGAAGCCATTGTCGCCCTTGGAATTTATTTCTTGGAATCAGGGTTCCAGAAAAAAGAAGTGATTGTACCTTATTTGTTGAAAGTTTTGCGAGGCTTAGCAAAAGCCATTTGGGTTGATGAAGTTAGAATACACGACACTGATAGAATCCCAGTTAGTGAGAGGTTCAGTTTTTGCCTCAACACCTTGCTTAGCGACATTGCCTGTCTGAACAGTGAATTAAGATTGGAGATAATAGAGTGCCAAGTCGACTTTTTGGGAGTGTTGGGAAATTTGATTAGAAGTTACAAGGGTACACCGAGTCCTCGAGGCAGCTTGGCTAAAGTAACCCTTTGCAAAGCGACTATCCCCATTTTGATTGGAACAGCTCGAGCTATTGGTAGAGCTAGCAAAGTTGGAACACCTTTATTTTGTCGACTATTTCCTCCTCCTAGTAAAGTGGTAGTAGCTCCTATGGCTACCTTGCAACGAACCGCTAGTTCCGGCGATTCTTCGTCAAACAAGAAGAATTCTTTAGGGAGTGGTAGTCTACCTAGATCACTTTCTAGAGCGTCTTGCAATACTAATAGAATCGTCGGTCTTGCAAGCCGAGACTCTGGCGCTGATTTGATCTCCCTCTCAAGTTACTATAGCGCTAACCCGGTAGAAAGGGTATCATTTCAAAGTCAAACGTCAATCCCTTATGACGCGACACTCTATTTCTTCTATAAATTTGGATCCAGTTTTGGTCTCGCGCCTTTCTTGGGAGTGACTGAAATGGCAGGAACCGAAAACCCACTTTGCTTTTCAATAATTCACTTGCAAGCGGTTTTGGCTGTAGCTAAAAAGCTATTGACCCAGGATATTCTGGGATACTTGGATGATCAAGCCGGCGAAGTTTACAGCACTGGTCAAATAAAAATATTCCCTTACAAAACCTTCAGCGAAACCATGAAATTGGTGATGGTTACACTCTTAAGGGAATTGCTTCAGCATCAAAAGGATTTACCCATTCCCTTCACTAAGGATGTTCAGGAATTTGTTCGAGGACTTTTTCTATCTGGACAGACTGAGCTTCAAAGCAAAAATCACGACGCTAGTGAACGAGAGGATAGAGAAACTAATTACGCCACTGTTAATAAGTTTAAAGTCAATGTTCAAACCAATTCGGCTTGCGTGGACTTGCTGGTCTGGGCTGTAGCTGATGAAATAGGAGCCGATGGACTTTGTAGTCGATTGACCGAGAAAATTAACTCGTCCCATGGTCAGAAATTGGCGCTGGCTCATATGCCCTTGTTAATTGTCTGCCTGGAAGGTTTGGGAAAACTCGCCACCAAGTTTCCCAGTATCGCCGATAACTGCATCGCGGCCCTTCGAGATTTCTTGGTCAACCCTTCTCCCATTTTATTAAAGCTGCAACGACAGCAGAGCGACATTTCCACCCGAATGGGACCCTTGAGCATTATGATTACGGACCCGTGCGGAACATCTAACGTTAATACCAAGACTAACACTGTTTCTAGTTCTCACATGGCTTTCGAACAACTTCGCGACACCGCTATCGACAATCTATGTCAATCTATTAATGCCGGGCTTTCTTGCGACCCTTACTGCTTCCAAGCTTTCCTGGCTTCCGTCTCGAACCGGCTATATCAGGCCGAGAAGAGCGACATGGAATCGACTTTAGTCTCCACCAACACCATCGTGGCCCTGGGAAGATTGGCTGTAGCTTTGAAAGAGACCCCGAGGACCATGGAATTTATTTTGCAGTTCTTTCAGCAAAGATTTTGCCGGCCGCCTTCGCCTTTAGACGCTTTAATAGTAGAACAATTGGGATGTATGGTCATCGCCAATGGAGACACTTACGTCTATGAAGAAGTGATGAAGATGTTTACCATGATTACTGTCGAGTCGAGTTCCCCGTACGACGTTGGTAGCGTGGAAGACAAGAAACAAGGTTATCGGCACGTCTCGTTAGCCGTTATGAACGCCTTGTCCAAAGTCGCCAATGTACTAGATGGCGAAGAACAACAACACGAACTCTTGGTTCGATTATTGGAGCTTTTTGTCCAGTTGGGATTAGAAGGAAAACGGGCGAATGAAAGAGCTCCCGCCTCCGTCAAGGCTTCGAGTAGCGCCGGATCGTTGGGTGTACTTATCCCAGTTATCGCTACTCTGGTACGAAGATTACCACCCATCATGAAGCCCAAACCAAGGTTACACAAACTTTTTCGCGATTTTTGGCTTTATTGTGTCGTTATGGGATTTACTTCGGAATCGGGATTATGGCCGCAAGAATGGTACGAAGGCGTCAAAGATATCGCGGCCAAGTCACCCTTACTCGTTTCCCGCGAACACTTGAGGTCCGAACTTCAATACAACTCGGCTATTAGAAACGAAACCGTCTCAGTTGGAGAACTGCAAGAATTGCGAAATCAGATCTTGAGTCTTTTAGACCATCCTGCCGAGATTACTCCCTACGTAAACAAGTTGAATTTCGCCCAATGTACCTACTTGCTGTCGGTGTACCGACTGGAGACATTGAGGGTTCAGAACTCGCAAGGCGAAACACCCTTTCATTTGATGATTCAATACGTTGAGGACCCTACTATTCAAAAGGACAAGGCTGGTATGTGGCAATGCATCTCGGTTATTGCCGATAAAGTTTTCTTTTCCTTTTTGGGCGTCATGACCATCAAACCTAAGAACAAAGAACGAGACATTGAATTGGAAAATCACGCTCTTTTCCTCCTAGTCAAGTTTAACCATCCTCATAAACAAATACGACGTATTGCCGATCGCTACTTGGCTGGCCTCGTCGATAAGTTCCCTCACCTACTATGGAATGGGACAGTCCTCTGGACAATGTTGGATATACTGCACGTACTTACCACCTCTCTTTATTTGGATCCGAACGAAGAAAATCCGGAAATTGAAGTACCCGGAACTAGTTACAAATTAACCCTAACAGACACGATGGAAGCCCGCGAATGCATCGTTAAAGACTTCGCAGCCCGTTGTCAAGGCATTGTACAAGAAGCCGTAAAATGGGCTCCAGAAATTACACGATCTTATTTGGAAGAGTATCTCGCTAGCCAATCAAAAGCTACTGATGGTCTGAAACAACACAGCGGATTCGCCTTGGCCGTACAAAGTATCCTGCACTTTTCTGGCCTAAACTTACAATCGTTGGCCCTACCACCCGCCACTTTAGATAAATGGCCTTCCTGTGCCAAGAATAACGATTCTGAATTCGTCGCGTCTCTTAATTTACGTTGTCGATTCTCGGGCGAAGTCGCCGGTCTCCTTATGTTGGGTGAAAACGAAGAATCGGCTAAGGAAAAACTCTGCGAGAAATTGATCGCTGATTTGAAAAGCAGTTGGGCCAAAAAAGACGTTGGTTACCATAAGGAATGCGTCTTTCGAGTCACGGCACTTTTGATAGCCTCCAACGGAATCAACAGGGCTTTATTACACGCTCTTTGTTGGTCGGCTGTGGAATTTTTCCAACACGAGGCTACAAGGAGCATCGTGGCTTGTTGGCAATGGGTTCTCGTCGCCCGATCTGATTTGGAATTACCTCTTTTGCAAGAAATGTCTGCCGCCTGGCACATGACAATCGATAGACAAATGGGACTATTTTCCAAGGATCCTCCTCAAGTGGACCCCTGGGCTGCTCACGAAGGATGCGTTTTAGCTCCCAACCCGGCTTATTTCGAACCCCACGCCATATGGGTGAAATTCCTGGCGGAAAGAATTGAAATTGCCAAGTACTGCAGCTTAGACGAAGTTGAAATATTCGCCAATATGCTTCATAGATCGTTATCAGTGGCTGTTGGGAAAAATTGGAACCATCGTCACATTGCTACCATCGGTACACGCTTTCGTTTATTAACAAGCGGGCTATCATTGGTCCAAGGAGACGTACTACCACGTACCGTCAGTAAAAGCGTCCTTCGAGAAAGGATTTATTCTTCAGCTTTGGACTACTTCGCCGGATATCCCATGAGCCCTTCCCAGAAAGGTCCTCAACTCAGAGAAGACATTTTATGTCTAATTAAATTCTGGCAAGGCATACATACGGATAAAAAGTACTTGAAGACCAATATGATGGCCGATTTATGGGGAGATTCCAGCGCCCCTAATAACTTGTCCTTGAGTCTAAGCTCTGAACTTAGAGGAAGTTCCGATTTGTCCGCCAGAGCTACCCCAACTGGTTGGATTAACACGGTACCCCTTAGCAGCAATATGTCAACCATCTCTCGTCGTTCCTCCGGAGGACGATCAGGAAGGCGAGACCAAGGAACCGAATTATTTGTTAAAGACTACGTTCGTAAACGAAACCTAATCATGGGCCTCCTAGCTGTAGAAATAGAATACTTGATAACATGGCATAACCCAATGTCCCTTCCCGAACGGCATGTACCCGGCGAAGAGACGATTGCGGCTTGGAGAAGTCAAACTACAACCGAAAGAACCTGGAGAGATACCGCCCGTTTGGCTTGGGATATTTCCCCCAGTTTGGCCGTTTTCTTACCCTGTCGTTTTAAAAATTCCGAAACCTTGCAGTCAGAACTTTCTCGGCTGGTCCGACTCAACCCTAGCGCCGTTTCTCATTTGCCGGAAGCCGCCAGCTATCTTATCACCACGGAAGTCGTTCTCTCTGACCGTCCCGAGTTGACTTACCTTCTAACGTGGGCCGAAGTCTCACCCATCAAAGCCTTGGCGTACTTTTCCCGCCAATACCCACCTCATCCTATCACAGCCCAATACGCCGTTCGGGTTTTGGCCTCGTTTCCTCCCGACGTCATCCTATTTTACATTCCTCAGTTGGTACAAGCCGTACGTTACGATACCATGGGGTACGTCACGGAGTTTATTAAATACGCCGCGAGCCATTCGCAGTTGCTGGCCCATCAGTTGATATGGAACATGAAGACAAATATGTATTTGGACGAAGAAGGTCATCTGCAAGACCCCGACATGTTCGATTCGCTTCATCACATAGTTACTAGCATTATCAACAGCCTTTCCGGACCAGCCAAAGAGTTTTACGAACGCGAGTTCGACTTTTTCAGCAAGATAACCGCCATTTCGGGAGAAATACGACCGTATCCGAAAGGTACCGAACGTAAACAAGCGTGTCTGAAAGCTCTGAGTCAAATTCAAGTACAACCGGGTTGTTACCTACCGTCAAACCCCGAGGCTTTAGTCGTTGATATTGATTACAAATCTGGAACTCCCATGCAGAGTGCCGCCAAAGCTCCGTTTTTGGCTCGATTTAAGGTACGAAATTGCGGCATACACCAACTCGAAAGCTTGGCCCTTAATTACAAAAACAGCAATATAACAACGACACAGTCCATTGGTCCTGAAGTGTGGCAAGCCGCCATATTCAAAGTCGGAGACGATGTCCGTCAAGATATGTTAGCCCTGCAAGTCATTGGGCTCTTTGAAAAAATCTTCAAGCAAGTCGGTCTCGATTTGTTTCTCTTCCCATACCGCGTGGTTGCAACCGCTCCGGGTTGCGGCGTTATCGAATGCGTCCCCAATGCCAAGTCGAGAGACCAATTAGGTCGACAAACGGACATAGGATTGTACGAATACTTTATAAAGAAATACGGAGACGAATCGTCGAAACAATTCCAAGAAGCTCGCAAAAACTTCGTCAAGAGTATGGCGGCGTACAGTGTCGTGGGCTTTTTACTGCAGATCAAAGACAGACACAATGGTAACATCATGCTGGACTCGGATGGACACATTATCCATATAGATTTCGGATTTATGTTCGAAAGCTCGCCCGGTGGTAACTTAGGTTTCGAACCCGATATCAAACTGACTGACGAGATGGTCATGATTATGGGAGGCAAGATGGAAGCCGCTCCTTTCCGATGGTTCTTGGAACTGAGCTCCCAAGCGTACTTGTCCGTGAGACCGTATCGGGAAGAAATTATATCTTTGGTATCGCTGATGTTGGACACTGGTCTACCGTGTTTCCGTGGTCAAACGGTGAAACAATTACGAGCTCGATTCGCTCCGAATGTCAGCGAAAAAGAAGCGGCCGCTTATATGCTGAAAATTATCAGGGATTCTTTCTTGAATTTCCGTACCAGGACCTACGATATGATTCAGTATTATCAAAATCAAATTCCATATTAATTAACTTACACTAATATAATATTATTAATATATTGATATGTACACTATTATAACCCCTTTGTTATTTACTCCTATAATTTACGTTGTAAGATATAAAAGTATATACTTATTGTGATTACGCCATAGCTTTCGGTATAATGTAAAGATCATTGTTATTGTTTATAATTATTTCGTTAAAATAAAGAAAATGTTATTGTAAAACAAATACTTTAATGTTATTTAAAGATAGGATTATACGAGCTTGAGGTTTCTTCGTGACATGTATAAGCTTTCAGAAATAAATTCAATATAATTGTGAAAAACTAATAAACTATTAAGACAAGCCATTATTTTTGAATGATTCATTTCACAAGCTCGTAATCACGACGTACACAGACTTTCATTTATTTGACACAAAATAAAGCATTTCTAAGTGTTTTGGACAAGATGGACAAAGATTACATTACAAAAATGCGTAAACGTATAAACCCTGATATATTTGTCATCACATCGTTTAATTTAGACAACATTGAGCTCGGTTGAGCAGTGATGTCTGGCGTTAAAGCTATGTATTTGTGTTAGTGGAATTGGTGTTAGGTCATCTATAATTTCTGGTCTTTATATTGACCCCAAGCTTTTCGTATTTTGGCCGCGGAATTCTCCTCCCTTTTCCTCCAAAGCGTCGAGCTGATTGGCTTGTAATCCGGTTCGGAGTGAGCCAATTGGTCAAACGATTCGACGTTCTTAATCTCTATACCTTTTTCCCTGAGTGACCAACGGAATAAAGCGTCTAAGACGTCTCTGTGGTGGACTCTTTCGCCTTCGACTATTGGTATGTCTAATGGCGCCAAACTGTTGTCCCCGGTTTTATTGAAACCGAACGCGCTGGACTGTAAGTCCATTAAGCTAGACAGTTGGTTTAGGTCGATGTAACCGTTACCCTCCTTGTCGTACTGACTCCAAGTACGATAGAAATGGTCAATTTGTTCGTTTTCCAAACGTTCCAGCTCTTCTACCCCAGCTTCGCTGTACATTTCCATCGTAATTACGGTTAGCAACGTGAAGAATATCAAGTAACTAATGGTGATAAAGCTGACGCAGTAGACGACGGCAAGGTCCTTATTTCCGCAATTGATCCCTTCTCCGCTATCGTAGCAGTCTCGTTCGTTCATAATGGGGTACAGAAATCCATCCCACCCGGAGGTCGTGAACATTTGACATAAAATGATGATGGATTCCCCCAAGGTGTTGAAGAAAAGATGCGAGCCGAATTGCTTCACTTCGCGCCATAATAAGAGACCCCAAAAGGCGTAGATGAAAATGACTACGGATTCGAAGAATACCAAGAAACCCAAGTAAGGGATAATCTTGCGTAGGGCTGAAAAAACGCGACGGAAAGGAGGTAAACGCTTCATCCATTTCCGCTTGGAGAAAATGTCGGATACACGAAGAAGACGAAGAATCATTGGTGGAAAAACGAAATTGTTGACTTGGTTTTCGTAAACAATATCTGGGAAATTTTAGTGGTTGAATTAGAGATTTTGAAAGCTTCCAGGTTTGACTGGTAAAAACCTACTTCCAAATAATTCGATGAGGACCGCTATTACGTCGATTAAGTTTACTGGTTTTTTGACAAAGTCAATTCCGTCGGCTAATGCCCTAACGATCAGTTCGATGATGAAAACTAGGATAAACACCAGGCGAGTGTACTTCATGATATCAGTGAAACCTCTCGGCTCGTAAAAATGATCGAAGGACAACAACGTGACGTATAGAGTGATCAAAACCAGGACTAGAACGTCAAATGGAAGGCTCTCCACAAAGCCCTTCAGTGTCTGCGAAAGTTTACCCTGTAAAACAACGACTGGAGGGTTGGGATTCCTCGAAGACATGATTTGAATGCCTTTGTAGTAAAGTTCGTCTTCCTGGGACTTGATGCCTTTCTCTTCGTCTGGGGAAGAAGTAAATAATCTGCATCTAAGGTAGTTGGAAGTCTGCTGAGAGTCGACCAACCTGAAATTTGTTTTTGTCTGTTAAATCCGTCGATTAAGACGCTGAACCACATAATGTAGGTGAAGTAGGATCCAAAGATTATAAAGAGAATAAAGTAGATCCACATGGCGAAATTGACTTCTGTAGATGGTTGCTCGTCTTTCTTTAAATTTCCACAAAACATTTAGGGACAGTCTTAAAGGGTTCTTTACGGATAACCTACAATACTTGAATCCATGGCGTTGTGAATGATACCAATCCATCCTTTGAACGTAGCCTGCGTGAAAGACAAGTGTGAACTTTCAACATTCAGACCATTGACCGGTCTTGGAAAGATGACTTACAATTTGACTCAGCGATAAGTAACTGTCCAGGATATTGTCGAAATGAATGTCTGGGTTGACCCATGATAAGTTAGCCTTTATGCATGCAGTCCTGTTCCCGATAACGGTTTTATTGACGCGATTTCCATCATCATCTACGCATCTATAGAACTTGCCCGCGAAGAGTTGTACTCCCATAATGCCGAAGATTAACCAAACGAAGAGTCCTTGTATGAAAACGTTGACCATTCCCGGAAACGCTTCTACTATAGTGTTCATAACCGTCTATTTTCCGAGAAAGCTATACGAGTTGTACTAGCGTAACTTCAATGGATGAAATCCCACTACTTACCCTGGACACTTCGAATCTGAACGTCAATCCAACAAGTCTGAACAAACGACAAGCGATAAGTATTTCTATGTGGGGTTTGGCGGCCACATTCGCCATAAGAGTGCCAAGTAAGTAAGCCTGTAAAAACACGATTAAAGATGTCGTGTTGGACCAGTCATTCGTACAGAATGGTACTTACTAAAATGAAGAAAAACTCCCAGCATCTAAAACCACTCTGGAAATAGCCTTTGACCCCGTGGCCCAATAAGCGTATGATGGTTTCCACGAGAAATATCAATGGTAGTACTAGGTTCAACATAACATCCATAGCTTCGTGGGTAATGGAAGCCTTGTTGAACTCTTCATACCGCGATGTCTGCGGATTAAATACGTTATTGAGGAATAAATAGTCAACTATCTTGGAAACCGTACCCATAGAGCGCAATTGACAATGATAACGGAAATAGTGAAGAGTTCGAAGAAAATGGAGTTGATCAACCAGAGACATTTTTGCCTCAAATTTGCCCATCCTGACCAGTCACCGCAATTTTTAGGGCAACATAAGAAGCAAATGGTGGGACAACAGTCGTCCATTTGTGCCGCTATATTGTAAAAGGTATTACTCTTGAGTTAGTGTTTTATTTTTTTAAGACGGGAGGCTTACCTTGCTGGTTCAAACCGGGAAGAGGGGCTCTTGACTGAAAACGGAAAATTGTTTCGATAAGTCTAAGACAATTCAAATATTTGGTTTAAAACTAACGTCATCGAAATCGAGTACCGCATTATCATCTTGGTTAACTTGAATCGAAGAAGCGTTGGCGTCGCTGCCTCGATGTTGATTGGCTTTCTGCAATCAATTGGCCCCTTTAACAACTAATTTAACCAATTACAGAGCCGAACATACTTCTTTAGCCAATCGGTAATAGGACAGTGATCTTCCGCACATTTTAGACACAATACTGTTCCATAATCGTATGAAACGGTCGGCTGAATCGGACATGATTTCTATAAAATCGTTTTTATCATCTTTGGCCTCTCCCTTCTGCTCTATCGATATGTAAGCCACTTGGAATACCGTGAACAAATTGAGCATCTGCAATTTGTCACAACAGAGGTCTACGTAAATACACTCTCTTACAACAATGTGGTCCAGCGTACTAGAATGTCTCCAAATATGACAACCGCGAAGAAAAAGGGCATGCTCCTAAATCCATTGGAGAGAATAGCGTCGTTCATGCCTTCAACCCATTCGCCGCAAATGCTGCGAATGACCATCAAGAAGGAATGACCCATGTCCATCATATGCCATCTAAGTTCGGTATCCTGGAAGACTTCTACGTAGAGTTCGCCATAGACTTGAGTACCAATAGCTCCCATGATGACCGAAAAGATACCCAGGATAATCAAAAAAGCTAGTTGCACTTTGAAGACTCGACCCATCAGACGCATGGCGTTATTGTACGTCGGCCAAAAACGACCGATACGTAACAGTTTGAGCTGTCAAAAAAAAAACATTTTTTTTAAGTAGTCATATTGTATTTATTGATCGGTGGTTACTTACGAAATACGAGCTTAAAAATATGCCTGTCATCATCATATTAAACATGAATGTCAGTACGATCACAAACTCGACGATGTTCCAACCAACTCTAAAGTAACCGCATGGACCAAGGGCGATCAGTTTAAAGACGAACTCGATGACGTACAGGAAGCTCATTCCCTGAAATTAATGGAAGCGATAATGATAGTGGATTTCATGGTTGAGTTGAAATATATACCATCCAGAAATAGCGCGTGCCAATATAGAAAGTCAGATCCATCTCGTCGTGATCACAAGCCATCAGGGCCACGTCGAACAACAAGCATATGACTATAAACTGTTGAACAAAAGGGTCGAATATGATTCGATGACATATTTCCCTGAATTTTGAGCAACAGCGGCAGCAATCCCAGTGGCAAACTATGGCGGATATTTGATTGGGTGGTTTTTGATGGCTGGTGCCGTTACTGATGACCGTGACGGCTGGCGTCGCCTCGTCGTCCGTGCTAGCTGCAAGGACGGCCAAAAGGTTTCAATTTTGTTTTGATGTAAAACCATGGTAAAACTTCTCGCAATTTACACTTGGCTCTATCTCGGCGGCCTGTTTCGTCCTCGTCGATGAAAGGTATGTCGTCCTTCGCTCCCGATGTTATCGGTTTGTCCTTTTAATTGAAATAGTTTGTCAAGTAACCCAATTAAAATAATTAGGCTTAGCGAATCTTACTGGTTTGTTCTTGTCCTTCACTTCCTCCCATATCTTATTGAAAGCCCCGAAAATGGCCGCGAGAATCATGTAGTAGACGCAATACGACGTTACAATTATTATGAAGAAAACAACGATGTAAATTGACCCCTTTGTCCTTAGAATCTTTTGCGGGGAATATATATTTTTAAGATCTTTTTTGCTATTAAGTCTTAAAACATCTTCTTACTCTTTGGCAAGTTTGCTCCCAAAAATCGTTTAGAGAAATGACCAAAACGCCCAGATACGACCAGAATATTGAGTCGAAGTGTTCTTGACCATATGTTGGGTTGGGTCCATAACCAATGAGGCATCTATAACCACGTGGACAGTCTTGGCTAGAAGTAATAAATAAGTGGCGATTATATTTGTAAATAAATTTGTTTTAAAAAAACTAGACACATTTCTTTCAAAGTTTCTTTACATGCGCAAAATTCGATTGTTTTCTTACTTTGAGCCACAGACATAGAACTGCTCTTCATCGACATGCCAGTTATCTTAAATTATAAAAAATATAGATTATAATTAAACTTAATTAGTTTTCGACACTCGATTAGTGTAGTGGGATGTTGTTTTTTTTTCCTCATCGCGGGGCCATATTAATCAAAAATCTTCGAGTACATACCAGCTCTTAATTAATTCCAACCACGGCGCCTTTACTTGGTTAGCTGATGATTAGTATTTTTAGCTAGCCTCTGAATTGTTTTTCTCATTTTAATAGGCCTACTGTCCTCAATTAACCCCTTGGTTTTTTTTTACTTAACTTGTAAAGTACCATTTTTATGTCGCCCCTCTCTAAGGTCTTAGTTGGTTGTTTCCCGCCATACTAGAACCCCTTTTTTCACCCTCCTTTACTCTAATTATTTAATTGTAGCACTTGGCATTTGGGCCATATTGCGCGGAAGTGCTAGCGGACGTAATTAATTCGGAAGTTATAAAAATAAGTCCATTTGTCCCAATTCTATACGTCAAACCTCTACTACTTCCTATAGCTTTAATCATAAGTTCCTAAGTTATGTTCCATAAGTATGACATAAGTAATGCTAGAGCTACAGCTTGAGCTAGTTCGAGAACGACAAGCGAGAATTGACTTCACTCGGTTGGTTTTTGCAAGACTTCCATCTTCCTATTTAGTCTGTAATAAGCCTTTAACAGCGCCAAAATTAGGCGTCGCTTTACCTCGAATCTCTGACCTACGTCACTTCATGACAAGCTCTAAGTAACCAGTGACAAACTTATGGAATATATATCTTATGAACTTATGCTTTAACAAACTTAAGCTTCCGTTTAATCTCTTTATGGATAAGAATAGACGGGCCTACGTGCAACCTTAGCCGCTAATTTTAATTCCTTACTAGAGGGAAGAGATAGCCTAGAAAATTTTAAATGCCAAAATTAGGAATAATTGTCTCTTCCTTCTAAATAAAAGCGTAACGAATTAGTCGAGAAAAACAGAACCTTGTACGTACGTTTTTAACACTTTAATAAAACTTAACTATAACGAGACTAACAAAAAGTATCGTAGGCAGAATTCGTACAAACCCGGAGAACCTGGAATGTCACGGAAATAAATTGTTGACTAATAATTCAGGGAAAACTCAAGGAAATTTATAATTTTTCGAAAAATTCAGGGAAATTTGTGAACAAGGTTTGAGTAAGTTTGCTCTGAAGTGGTTGTTGCTCCTTAATCCCGTTATTTATTAATCCTAAAACCAATCCTGCAGTTACTAGGTGACCTTTCACCTTTGAATATCAGTGAAATATATGGGGAAAAAGCCTGGTTAAGTCAGGGTAAACTGTTTTCCAAAGGTTTTACGAACCCTTTAGTAAACTAAAGTACTTTTGTCAGTACACTATGGGTTATTTTAAATTGGGCAAAAATCACAATACAACGACCAAAATCAGACCTATACGTGAAGCGGCTGAGAATACAATGGACATTTTAGTATAACGCGCGTTTAAACCAATATTTATTTTTTTCTTTCCTTTGTGAAAACCTTTTGTATCGTATTTTATTTGAATCGGAAATAGTTCTTTATAAAATCCAAGGCCCAAGTCCTTGACATAATTCTACAATTTGTCAGAAATGATAACACCCTTGCTACTGGAACTAAAAACAGTTAACTAATACATAATTATGTATTTTGAACTTGGCGTCAATGTTGCCAAAAAAATAAGGGTGGAGGCATTTTAGGCTTAGTGTATGTCTATTCTAGTCTTCGAGATTAATGTATCCGAAATTCTTGCACGCCATGTGTTGTACCAGAATTTTGTTTTTCTGTTTTTTTTTCTTTCATACATGTCCTTTTTTATGAGCTTTTATATCTAATGATATAACGGTTCTCAAGTTTCCTTAGTGGGAGATGCTTTGGGGTTATGGTTAGAGTTAGTTACTAGTTAAAAACAGGACAAAATTCTCTTCAAGACATCAGGGAGGGAAGAGGAATTTGAGGGCGTCAAAAACTTTGATGGTGGTTTTCAATTTATATGACCAGGAATGCATACAGATTATTGGAATCATTGTGTACCCATTTCCTCAATTAACGTATCTAGACGGAATTTTGTGCATGGGAAGAGCTAGACTAATCATGTTTATGTATGACTAGTTTTACTTAACGAATAAAATATCGACCTCGCTGAGCGTTAATTGCTATGCCAACCAATGAAATCACAGTTATGAGGCGTAAGTTCTCAAGTCCGGCCCACAAAGCCCGCATAGAAATTAACATGGGGTGCGCGCAATAATTCCAAATAGCTTTATGTATTACGTATAATACTGGTACGAGGACATGCATTTTCTAAGTACAAATAGGACCGCCTAAGAAGTAGTTTAAGAACTCAAGCGCAGTGATCTTAGCATAATACTTAAATGACCTTGATATACTAGAAGTATACTGTTCCTTTCCTCGTGTCATGGCTTTTGTATCGACAAAGAGATCTCAGTTTATAAGATTCATGATTTTGTGTAGGTCCTAAAACCTATTAGTTCTTAATTACCTTCGTTATGGTTAAATTGCTCTAGTTGGTCACCAGTTAGGTTCGTCTCTGGTTCCAAAATGCATTTACGAGTTAGTTCCCCTTTGAAGAGGTGAAGGGTCCAAATGGCCAGTATGAAAGTGAAGATCATAAAAATGACCAACGGAGCCACGATGGCTTTGGTGGCTTCCCATAACCCCTTGCTGATCGGAATGATAACTGAAATATTAAGAAGAAGAAAATAAATAATTTTTAATCCTAGACGGAAATAGATACGAGTTCAGAGCGGTTTTTAATCGAATCCCAGTTAAAATGGGGCGGTTTCTCTCTTCCGAAGTTCTTAAGTACTTAATATTAAATTTCATTCAGTTGATTGTAGGGTCGGTTTATAAGGGGAAATGTGTATTTCTGCGATTTCACTGATAACGTTTAAGCCTTTCCTGCATTTTTATTTTCGAGTCTAGTTCAATTTTTAACATAATAATTTAGTTTAATACATAGTTTTCAGACTAGGATGATTGATATCATTTACACCAGGAGGCCGGGCTACTTGGTGGACACAGTGCGTTATCAAGTTGCCTGGCCTCCAGGTGTAATAGATATCAATCCTCCTTGTCTGAAAACCGTGTATTAAACTAGATCTGCATTATTTTTAAAGTATAAACCGTTAAGGTTTTGTCTAATTACCCTTAGATTCACTGAATACCAATTACGAGTAATCATTTTAGCACTGTCGGGGGGAAGGGCAGTGATTTTTAAAGATTACGCTATGGTGATCTCTTTAATACAGTGTTGTACGCTGATTACTTTCAGTGACTAGCCCCTCGGTTTGAAAGGAATGGGCTCTTACTTCAGAGGTATTTACTTATAGACTTCTGGTAACTAAACTGGTCTGTTTTCTTGTACTTAAATATTTTACTTCGGGGGTGATGATTACGCTGGCTTATATTGTCCCTTTGAATACAATTACAACTTTGTAACCGCTAATTGAGCATCAAAAACGACAGCGTAACACTTTCTACGTGTAGAACTTTGAAATTTAAATTGCGTTTAGAAACTCGGGTTGCGTGTTTTGGAGTTGACATCCATGAAAACCGCTTAAAATTAAACACCCAAGGTTAAGTTTATTAAGGGAATACTAGTTAAATTTTTTAAGCCAAGTTACTGTACGTAACCTTGAATAATGGTTAACGGAAGAAAGTAGGCGTTTCGGTTAATACCAATCCATTAAAACCTTTAACTTCAAAATTCGTATCGTAACGAAATCACTACCAAACCAGTTATTTTGTTATTCAACACGATATACTCTACAAATTGGATGGAAGTTTGATTTTAAAATAAATTAATTAACTGACTTACGTTCGAGTCCCAGTTTCTCCAAAATGGTATTAGCTTTTCCACCGACATTATTGGCTATACCTTTACCACGGGTCAAGCTGTTAGACCATTTGGACGATGGTTCGTGGCTACCATTGTCAGTTTGATTGGTCGGCGCGCTCATGATCGCATTCGAAAACCGATATCACCGATTAATTTTTGAATTTGTTTTTGGCTGCGGCTCTCTTGTGTTTGAGAGCGGCACTTTCCCGCCAAACTACTTTAAGCTAGAAACTCAACGCGACTAACTTTTCCGAGAAGGAAATATCGCGATTATATCTCGTTTGGATGAATGAGAAGAAGGGTGAGAATGATGCGTGTGAAGTTTATTAAATATGATAACTCGAAGTTATTAGTCTTTCGGAATAAGATGGTCCATGGATTTCAAAGAATAAAGTCGTGTTTCAGATGCAAGGCAAAGTCTTGACCTTGGGACGTTAGTATTTTAGTAAAGAAAACGTTTTGAGGATGTGATGGATCAGAACCATCCTTTCTATTCAATGATACCAAGAAGCGATATCTAGTTTATTAGGGAGAAGGTATAAGATGCCTATATATTCGCGCGCCATAGTCCCAGTCCCTCTTTCAAAATACAAGGGGGGACGTAAAAGGAGGCCGGGCTATTTCACCTCTCCTCAGTCGGAAAATACGTAATTTTCGTCATTTCCGTCGCGTTGACGTGAGTGTTCAAGAACCAATGAGATGCTGGTTATAATTTAGAGGCGGGGATTAACTCCGGACCTACGTTTGGACTGGAGATAAAGCTAGAAATAAACTAAATATCTAAAATTAGATATCACTTCTTGGTTTCACCTACGTCACTTCGTGACAAGCAGAGAATGTATAAAACTGTCAAAGAAGATGACCACAACATTGGTTGTACTCACGAAGGACTGGTAACACAAATCCGCACACATCTATATTTATAGATTCGACTGCATCTATATTTATAGATTCGACTGCATCTGTATTTATAGATTCGACTGAGTTAAAAATTTAATATTGGTAACTTCAAATTAATGTACATTTGATGGAGCGATTAATTTTTTGTGATCCCAGCCTCCCAGGGGACTAAAGGGGAGGGTGTTGATTCTCCCTTCCTAACTTTTCGTCCATTCTCTCTCTCTAGTACACTTTTCTATTAGTTTATTAAGAACTTAACTGTCTCTGACACCACACGTAAAGGCAACCCCGACCCTTCTACTTCTCTCAATGTAGTCTTAGGTGACATTGAATACCGACATAGTTTTAACTATCCTTGAAACTGCGAAGGGTTATGGATGGAAGACTGATTATGATGGTAGTGTTTTGTTGAATTAACCAAGCGTTAAGCTGCTGCTAGAGATGGAGTGCTAAACTTGTAAATTTGCGGATAGTTTCAAAAAATCCTTTTTGGCCCAATAGGGAGCTAACAATTGGCTAGTGGGAAGAGATAGTCTGACGTCACGCAGCCCCCCTCTGGTTGGCATTTTTGCGCGTAGAATACTGTTTCCAACCGTAGGGGGGATGAAACTCCAGTAAGAGATAGAAGGGTGTGACGTTTCAGGGTCAGAACTGTTAGTGATCATCCCCTTTGATAGTTTTGTTTGACCATTGTCTGAGGTCTTTCTTATCAAGAGATCAATAGGTAAGTGTGCTGTCAACAAGTGTTGCGAGTCATTTGTGATGTGTGCTTTCTACAACAGACTGAACTAACTTTGTGGTTCTGTTCAATTCAGTTCCAAAACTGCAAGAGATGCTCTTATAACAAATTACTGGCAACCCTGAAGCGCAGAAATGGGGGAGGAAATATCTCTAGCCCCTTTAACTCGCGCCATCTATGGGAGACAAGATAAAATAAAAGCTTACAAATAATATATTATAGAATAAGACGTTTTGTAAAGTGAAGATAACTTTCAAGGCTTTATTTTAAGAAGAAATAGTAACTTCAAATTATGTCAATAATTTTTTATGAAGAATTTAAGAAATTTAGCAAAGCATGTGGATTAAAATGTCTACAGCTTTAGACCTAGTTTCCTTTAAAAAAAAAGGGGTGCTGTTCAGTTCTAAATTTCAAATTAATAGTGAGTTCAATTGAATTGAATGCCTACAAGTCCCCCCCCCCCCCTGTGGATATTTTTAACATATAGGCTTAAAAATATATATATATATATTAATAATTAAACCGGTATATTAGTTTTTTAAAATTTATTGAATATGGTTTAGAAAAAGACTTAACTTCCTCAGAATTTTTTTTTTTATATATATACATTCAAGTGGTTTTTTTATGAATAGTTTAAATCATGGCCAAAGAAAAATATTTTTGGTGAAAAGTTTCATTTGTTTTTTTTATCCTTATTATTCTTCTTCTTTAAAATAAATACACCTATTTTTTTTTTAATATTATTATTATTATTATTATACACTTTTATGTCCCACCTATAATTTTTTTTTACGAAGAGCTAGAGCATAGGCCTTTATTTATTTATTTATAAATTGTTTTTTTTTTCTTAACCAAACCATTAATTCCAATATCTTTCAAAAATCAATACTTCTTTTTTTATTTTAAAACTTATTTCTTCTTTAAAAATTAAACTTTCTTTAACATTTTAATTTGAAACAGAAAATTTTGAATGTTGTTGCATTATATTTCAGTTATTACTGATTTTAATTTGTTTTTAGGATTAAGCCGATGTGTGCATGTTTTTTTTAACTATTATTATGTCAGGTTGTGGGGTAATTTTAATTTCAGCTAAATATTCCGACAACAAAAATTAACCCAAATTGTTAGAATATCACCAATTGATTTAGTTATTTACTAAGAAACAAACATCTTTAAGATGTTTTCTATGTTTTTTTTTATGTTTTTCTTTAGAAGGTTGTGAGTCAGGCAAATACCCAATTAACAAAACAAAAATAATTATTTAGTGACAGAGGGCAAAAACAAATTTCCCTCAAAAACGCAAAAAAAAAAAGAAAAAGAATTGTTTTTAAGAGTTTATGCCACAGTTTGCTCGTGACTGGGAGCTTCAGTTGGTTTCATAACATCAGGTAATTCAGGCGGGCTGGACAGAGGCGCTATTTCTAAGGTTTCAAACTTTCCAGATTCTGAAATTTAAATTTTCAAAATATTGCGTAAAACATTCCGTTAAATTGTAAATTTTGGTTTTGGTTTTTTTTTTTAAGACTTGCCTTTGTCTTTGAAGGCTAAACCAACTGTGGCAGGAGCTTGGGCCTTAGCTGTAGCACTATTTAACCCGTAACACCCTAAAGTTTTGTTGTTATCCATAATCTAAATTAAATTAATGTTAGTTTAGTTACAAAAGGGTTGGTTTGATTTAAGTTAAGGGGTTTTCTTTATACCTGATCATCACGATACAGCCTAATACTATCTGGTGGCCTTTTAACAATTCCTTCAACCATTTTTTTCAATTCGTACACTGAAGTAGTTTCTTTAGCATCAAGAAAGATTGTGGTTTCTTTACGACAGATCATTAGGAAAACGTCCTAAGCAAACCAAACAAAAGAATAGGGAACATTTTAATTTTGAGACTTTTGAGTTTAATATCCTCTTTAAAAACTACGCGTTTTTGGCGTCACTATATTTAAATCTTTCATTTCTTATTTATAAAGAATTGCGAAAGAGTGCACTGGGCCCAAATGTCTCTTTTTATCTTAACTTCATTCTAATTTTAGTATATTTTCTTGAAAACTCATCGACCAAGGCTTAACAAAATTACTTTCATATCTTAAATTCTTTTAATTTTGGAGCGAAATAAATTATTGCGGGGCATTAAGGGGCTTTTAAATATCTTAGATATAATATTTAACAATCAAAAATACTAATAATTACCATTTTGTTTCCTTTTATTTAGAGTTCCTAATCAAACGTACGCGCTGAACTCGTTTCACGTACAACTTTTCTAAGGGATCAAGGCAACCTCGGGCTAAGCTGAGACTGAGAGTCTGGGACTGCCAACCTTTCCCCGCCTATCACAACAATGAAAACCAACCTCGATGCTAGTGACGCTTTATAGTGACGTCATACAAACAAGCCGGGCGAGTGTCGGCTGCATGTTTTCGAGCTTCTTATCAAGTGAACTTTGCAATTATGAATTTAAACGTTAATTTTCAACAAAATAAGTGTGTCAAGAATAGTCCCTCTATGTTCTACCTTTAACAGTGCTAAAATGGTTACCTGGAACCCCCACCATGTGACTAAAAATGGGTGAGTCCATGTTTAATTTACAATTTAAAACGCAATATAATAGGCTTATGTATTATTGGCGCTCCACGCCCGCCATTTTGTTATTTATTAAGCCTAATTTACTGGTTCTGGTCAAAGGTCAAGTAACCAAGGCTTAAATTGGCCTAAAATAATGGTCAAATCGAAATATCAAAGGTATTTGTACGCAACAAAACCCCACAACTTCACTTTTAAAATATATGAAAGTGTGTTTAGGCTTAGGAAAACTTTTAAATATGAACTCGGCACTCTATAATATCTTCTCGTAGAAACTGATTCAAACAAAGGCATTATATTGCCATTCGTCTATAAATTTGGGTTCTGGGGAAACAGGTGTTTGTTTCTAAATGAACATCCGATTGTAACAAGCGTCTAAGAGTTGTTTAGAGTTTGTAAGCATACATTTTAGACCAAGATCAATCGCGAAATGTTTTAGGTTTGAATTTTGCCCCAATTTGGGAACAATAAAACCCCATAAATTATTAAAATAAGCAAAATACGCGTTCTTACGCGCCGGTTTTCGCGAAGTTGGTGGCGCTACCAACCAACTAGAGAGAATTCCGCGGACTTTAAAAGGCCGCGACATGGAAGTCCTTCATTCTTCCTCCGTGAGTGGTCATAACGGACAACAGGTGGGAAACCTCGATCCCTGAAAATCTGCTCCTTGAAGTCTTCTCATAGATAGCAAAGTGATTGTACCAAATTAAAAATAAACCGTCTCGGTAATTAAATTGAAGATCTGTGAAAACGTTAACGCTGATCCTGAAATAAGCAGTGAAGAAACGAAATGTAAGTTGAAAATCTTTAATTTCTTACATATTGATTAGGAATATTAGGTTAATTTAACCCTTTAGTAACTTGAATAAACATGAAGAATAGTTAAAATTAATCTGAGAGTACTTATAAAAAAACCCGCAATATTTCACGGTTAAAATTCTAATTTTAACAATTCGGTGTTTACACCAAATGCATATGGTATGTTACATCCGCAAACAAAACTTCGGAATTTCGTTTTCGTTTGCGATGTATAGTTGTTTATTTGGTTTCCCAAAATCGTTTCTCGCAAATCACCTCGGAATCGAGTTGTTTATTTGTTCTGTCAGTTTTGCCAAAGTATATGAATCTTTTAAAAATACTGGCAACCATGGTCCGTTCCCTTGACTTAAAGTTGACTCAGACAATGTCATTCTGGTCTTCGTTTTGTTGGACTTGCCCCGCGGAGTTGGGAACGAAACGACAAAGGCAATATTTGATTAATTCCACCCATTTCGAGTAAAAGGTAGTTCGACTATAAACTTTTGAAAAAAAAAGGTGGAATCGAAATAAGGATGACCCTATAAAAGTTTAAAATTCAAATTTCATCTGGAGAGAGAAACGCGCTGTATTTCCCAATGGAACCCAACCTAAATATATTCCATCTTTTAAACCACGTTGAATCGAAGAACAAGAAATGGGTAGAGTCAAGTGTAAGGGAACTGTTTAATCTGAGAGAGAGATTTTTGCCCTTGTTTTTTTTTTCTTGGAGGAAATAAAATGTTGTGTACTGTATACCTTTGTTATCAAAAGCAACGCTTAACCTTTTCTCAAACGTAACTTCCTCTTGTTATAGATTGCATTTATAGTTTATTACTAGAAGTAAAGTAGTTTTTATGCTGAGTGCTCGGTTATAGGAGAATCGTGAAGCGGTTTCGTTGGGTTGTAAATAGGTTTCGTTAGTTTGAAAACGGGTTTAGTAAGTTGGGTTGTAAATAGGTTTCGTTAGTTTGAAAACGGGTTTAGTAAGTTGGGTTGTAAATAGGTTTCGTTAGTTTGAAAACGGGTTTAGTAAGTTGGGTTGTAAATAGGTTTCGTTGGGTTGTAGACTTGTTTCGTCGGGTTGTAGAGCGGGTTTCGTCGGGTTGTAGAGCGGGTTTCGTCGGGTTGTAGAGCGGGTTTCGTCGGGTTGTAGAGCGGGTGTCGTCGGGTTGTAGAGCGGGTGTCGTCGGGTTGTAGAGCGGGTTTCGTCGGGTTGTAGAGCGGGTTTCGTCGGGTTGTAGAGCGGGTTTCGTCGGGTTGTAGAGCGGGTTTCGTCGGGTTGTAGAGCGGGTTTCGTCGGGTTGTAGAGCGGGTTTCGTCGGGTTGTAGAGCGGGTTTCGTCGGGTTGTAGAGCGGGTTTCGTCGGGTTGTAGAGCGGGTTTCGTCGGGTTGTAGAGCGGGTTTCGTCGGGTTGTAGAGCGGGTTTCGTCGGGTTGTAGAGCGGGTTTCGTTGCTTTTTAAAGAGGTTTCGTCAGTGTGTAAACAGGTTTTCGTTACTTTGCAAATAGGTTTCGTCAGTGTATAAACGGGTTTCCGTTACCTTGCAAATAGGTTTCGTTAGTTTTTATGGAATTTCGATTTCGAAACTAATTTCATCTGTCATAGAGTGAAATCTTTTACATTATGTTATGAGCTGATACCTGTTAAAATGATTGAGTTAAAAGGAAGAAGAAAAAAAAAACCATTTTCCAGATAGCAATGGTCCAGGATAAAATGAAAAGATGAAACTATATCCATTTTGATCCCTCATCCCTCTTGGCTATTGTCTTATTTGTAAGATGAAAATGATGCATCTTGGGAATAAACGATAAAAGAGAGAGATGCCGAGAGACCATCTGCTTTTACAACCTTGCTTTCTCTCTGTTTTCTCTATTTTTAAGAACCGAGTGAGATTAAAAACGAAAGAAATATTGCGGGTTTTTTATTACGCGTCTATTATTTACACCTTTTTGTTGTTTCGGGCCAAAACTAAGCCCAAAGTACACATCTGTAAAGTGTGTTTCTGCTATAGAAACCCACTATCTTGAGTTCCTGGAATATTAAGGGATAGAAATTGTTTACTACATCCTTTTAGTAAACAGCCTTGGGCATGAGTACATCTCATTACGCTAATTTGATGTACTTACGCTTAGAGATAATTGAATTCGTGATTTTTTTTTTTTTTTTAAGACTAATCTAGATAAATTTTATTTGCAGATATCGTATTACAAATATTTAAATAATTATCAAACCAAAAAAATATATATTCGAACAAAAATGGTGAACCGTCTAATTTGCCTAACTTTCTTGAGCATAATCTTGCTTTTTGCCAATCCGTTACCAGTCTTATCGGCTTCGGTCAAGACTTGTATTATGTAAGTAGTTAGTAGTATCAACATAAGTTCGTAAGATATGTTCCATAAGTTTGTCATTGGTTACAAACTGGAGCTTGTAATTTTGAAGTGAATGAGGTGGGTCATAGATTCGAGGTAAAGCGACGCCTGATGAGGCGCTGTTAAAGGCTTAGTACAAACTAAATAGGACCTAGATGGAAGTCCTGCAAAATTAACCGAGTGTAGGACTTCGTTCTGCTCGAAATAGCTCTCAGTAAGTCTCTTGATAGCATTACGAAGTATAGGTAGTGTCCTTATACTTATGGAACATATCTTATAAACTTGGTATCATTTATAAACAAACAACGCTTAAATCTATGTTGGGCAGCGAAAATATATTACTATTACTAGATAGATCGAGATTTTGAAGTGTTTATGTTAATAGTACGTAATTAAAAGTCACCCCCCCCCCTCGATCAAGGTAGTGAATTTATCTAGTCAGATGACCCTGTCAAGAGAGTTTTAAAGGTCTTTATAAAATATTTGACGTTAAGATTAAATTCTAGAGGATCTACTCTATCCTAACCCACGCCTCATGGTCCCCAAAAAAAATGAAAGTATTTTAAAGTCTTTTTTACGACGTTAAAATTGTTAAACGGTATATTAACGTTTTTCGAGTGGGTTTAGAGGGGCTTTTTTTAATTTATGGTATAATTGAAGGGTCGGATACTTGCTTAGTTTTAGGGGAATAGTTCGCCATTATAGGGTGTTCCAAAAAGGGTAATAATAGGACAGTGGAATGGTTTTATGGGAAATCAATCTTAAGTCGAAAATGTAACTTCTGTGACATTATGATTGACCCCTTAATTAACATCAACATCAGCATTGTATTTCAATTTCTCACTTATTAAATTTAAGGGGTCATCCTTTAAATACTTTAAAATCGTAACTTTTTTGGGGTGACCCCCTTGGGGCAAGCAAAATCGGTCATAGAAGTTATACATTTTCGACTCAATAGATAACTCAAGAACATCGCACTGTACTTCGGTCTTCTTATATACCACCCTTTTTTTTCGAACACTCTGGTCATACCAAGTCTCTAAGAGAGTATATCTCTAGAAAAGGCGTACGTAAAAAAATGTGATGATGAAATTACCATCTTCCGTTTAGTTATGTCTCTTTGACGCCTTTTCCGCTTACGAGCTAGCTAGCGTCCCTCCTTCACCCTTTTCTCTTAACTTTTATGAAAATAGTAGGTGAATTATATAAGCTTACGAAGTTAAGGGAAGGTTTCCAACAGCTTAAAAGTAGTTGAGGGTTTGAGCCTCATTGTAATTAAGTTTATGGAAAAGCCGTAACCATGGTTACTTTATCCCTTCAAAATCTGCTTCATTTTGAAGAGCGGATGATGAGGAATAACGTTTCGCATCTCCATACGTACATACCTCTTCTCGCTTTAGCCCATCATAAGATGTGTTCTATAAGTTTGTCACTGGTTACAAACTGGAGCTTGGCATGAAGTGAGGGAGCTCAGAGATTCGAGCTAAAGCGAAGACGCCTGGTGAGGCGGCGCTGTCAAAGGCTTGGTAATGCAGACTAAATAGGAAGATGGACCATGCATTGTAAAGGGACCCACCTGTAAACAAGGCACAGGCTTAGTGTGGAAATCCCTTCATAGATAAAGCTTAGATTAGACAGATTAGAAATTGACCACTGAGTGTAGGACTTCAATTCTCGATTCTCGTTCTAGATAGAACTAGCTCGAGCTGTAAGTCTCTAGTGTTACGAAGTATAGGTAGTGTTATACTTATGGAACATGTCTTATAAACTTATGTTCCATTCACTCCCCTTCAGGCGATTATTAATTTTTCTTTTTTAAATTATGGTTGTCGCGAGTTGGTTTTAGCCTGGTCCCGCGCTAACCAACTTTAGAGTCCCGAAAACCATTGTTAACGCGACCTATTGACATAGAAAATTGGTATTGAAAATGCGTTGTTATAACCTTGTTTTGACATCTCGTCCTTCTATACACTCCTTGAGTTACCTCCTCGGTTTTTGATTGGATATTAATTAAGGCTTAAGCTAGCTCAGCGCGATTTAATTGCGACGAATTTTAATCTATACTACAACCGGGAATACATACAGACAATTGGAATTATTGCGTACCCATTTTTACTCAACGTATCTATCTGGGCGGATTTTTTGGGATGAGCTAGACTAAGCATTATGTATGACGAATTTTACCCTGGCAAATAATCCATCTCGCTGCCCGTAACACCTTGCGTTTGCTATACCAACCTATGAAATCGCACAAACGTCAGAATTGTGACGATAGTAAGTTCTGAAGCGCGGCGGCCCACAAACCCCGCTTTGAAACTGAAATTAACATGGAAGATATGGGGTCGCACAATGATTCCCGTTAGTTGTATGTATTCCCAACTAAGTCTATAGTTTTAGTAAAGTTTTACAGACTGATTAAACTAACCAATATTTGTGGGAAGGGTTAAAATTTTCAAGGATGCGGTTCTAATGTTTGTTTGTTAGGTCCTATTTTCTTTTGCTTGCTTGTTTGTTTGTCAGTTTATCAAACTATATAGTAGCGTTTGCAATATTTCAAATATGGGAGGGGAAATTAAAGTTCTGTAATTAACTAAAATATAATTTATATTCACAGAAATTGTGGGCAGTGTAAAAAAATGTTTGGAGATTACTTTCAAGGCAGGATGTGCGCCGAAGAATGTATCAAAACGGGCGGGTTACTGCTACCTGATTGCAACGAACCCGGGACTATTGTCCGATATTTGTCCAGAATCGCCTAGACCTAAATGATCACGTGTATACCTACCTACCCATACCCGCCCCCTATAGTTCCTAATTATATACAAGTTGGGAAAACCAAAATATTACCTCTCCGAGTCTAGAGGAGGACTACTTACAAACTTATTTACCCAGATATGGAAATGTTTCATTTTTTATGAACAAATACTGAAGTCAAAATTTATGAAATATTAAAGCAGTATACAAAGCATAGCAAATATACTGTAAATCGGACGACATTTTACATCCAATAAGGATATACTTGTACACATTAAAATCATCCGATGGGGGAAAAACGGGAAATGAAGAGATAAAACTTTGGAGGGATTACCTTTACGTGTTTGTAAAGGCCAAATTTTCTACTGCTCAACTGTATTATACAAAGCCATATTCACAACAGGGTTGCCATGTAAACACTATCCTCTCGTTTCACCTCAACGATTTTCTTAGTTTGTCAACATGACTGTTAACGTTACATAACACCAAAGCTAATTTGTGGCTACACACACTGAAGGTAAATGCGCACCATAAAAAGCATGAAAACACGAAGCTATAATCCGATTACGATCAGACCTTTCACTGGTCTGGGCTGCGTCCAGCAGAGCTCCCCAAAATGACAGCGGATTTTGGAAAACGTTTACCGGTGAGATCTGTCGTCATAGCTTTTCTCCGGTCATCGCTGTTTTAAAAATGACACTAGTGCACGCAGCACGCAATAAAGCGTGTAAGGTACCAAGGCTTAACAAAAATTGTATGATAACATTTTTAAAGAGATGGATAACAACAACTTTTATAATTAAAATTAGAAACTAACATGTCTCTTAAAATTCTCGCGTGATCAACTGGTTTCACGCCAATCAAATAGCTATAGTCCCGTCAGAATCAGCAAGAGCTATTTGTATTAATTCCTCCATGCTTTTTTCGCCAAGCTGAGAACTACGCGTTTTACGTCACGTTATCCAAAAACCCGATTATTTTCCTTGAAGTACGCGCCGGCTCAGCGCTGAGCACCGTGACGTCAAAATTCAATAACAAACTCCCGTTCTGTAGGACACTGCTAACAGCGCTGAGCTCTGCCGAACGCGGCCCAGATTTCCACCATGATTATAAAGTCTAAGCCTAATTATTCAAAAGTGTATTTAACTTTCGGCTCACTCTGAACCGTTAATGTCTCTGTATTACAGAAACGAAAACCAAACCCAAGCGTTTACTTTTTGGTTCACTAGGCCTATTGACAAACAAAAATTCATTTGACCAATATAGTTGCGTTGTTCTTGAAATCACTTTAGAAAGAATTGTGCTATAAACAGATGTAGTATAGCTTAAGTAATATATAAACATCGATTTCAAATAATAATAATTAAAAATATTCTTGGAATATCAAAATGAAACAGAGCTTTATAGCTACAAAATCACTAAAAGCATCGAAATTACGAAAAATATTTCCAAATATTAATTATACATTATGAGAAAACCAAATTTTAAGGTTTTGTAGGATTTCTTTCCACAAAACAAAGCGAACTGCTAACGCGGTGCACTAACGGACGGACACACACAGACTAAAACATAGGCTGCTTTTTAACTCTTTCCGTTTTAATTTTGAGTTGAGAAACTAGATTATCTTAAATATTAAAATAAATATAATTAATATTAAATATTTTCTTCGTTAGTTGTTCGCCTTATTGAGCGTTACATCGCGTTTATAAAGAACAATTAGACATTCTTGAGAGACTTGACTAATATTGGCGTTTGAAATGAAGCATACTCCGGTTGCATTACCTTATTCAAATAGGTAGTATATAAGGCTGTCGAACTACAGCTAAAAGCAAGAACAACCGCAATTGCGAAAACCTTCGGTGGACGATCCCACCTTAGGGAGGCTAGACGTTTCTCGTAACCCTAGCTGATCGCCGCGAATGTCTTAAACCCAACGATGACGATGGAGTAGAAGCCAGGTGTACAGACTGGTGTCCAAGTGGAATGGACGAAGACCAGAAGATGGTGGTGATTAGAAGCCAGGTGTACAGACTGGTGTCCAAGTGGAATGGACGAAGACCAGAAGATGGTGGTGATTAGAAGCCAGGTGTACAGACTGGTGTCCAAGTGGAATGGACGAAGACCAGAAGATGGTGGTGATTAGAAGCCAGTATGTACAGACTGGTGTCCATGTGAGATGGACAGAAACAAAGACCAGAAGATGGTGGTGTTAGAAGCCAGTAAGTACAGACTGGTGTCTATGTGGGATAGACAAAAACAACGCCCAGAAGGTGGTGGTGTTAGAAGCCAATGAATACAGATTGGTGTTCATGTGGAATGGATAATTGACTAGTCAGATGAAGTAATAGTGGCCAGTTGAATTGTGGATAGCCTCAAGTTTTGAATTTTCCGGGAACTGTGAATGCGGTCCGGAAATAGCGAACACATTTGCTTCGATTCGGAAACTGCGAACACGGTCCCCTGGGGTGAAAGTCAATAACAACAGCCTGACACACACACACACACACACACACACAGACATGCCTGTCGATTTTAGAACCTCTCCGTGACATACGTCACTCGGAGAGGTAAAAAGTAAAAATTATGTTTTAATTCTAAAATTAATCCCACCGACGCCGCTTTTATTGTTAAAATTATTTATAAATATTTTTTTTCTGCTGTGATCTCATTGTTTTCTCTTCTCCTAATCTGATGTATTTTTCTTATAAATTTGTCTTAACGACATCAAAGGATATATAAAATAAAGATAATTATTTGATTTTACAAAACCCAACAGTATTATTTTAAGTAAGTATTGTTTTCACGGGGGGGGGGCTTACAGGTGTTTTGTCTTTTGAGATATAATTTCCGCTTAAGGGGGGTGGGAAGAAAAAAAATTCAATTATGTATCCCAGGTAACCGGGGAAGATATATATATGTATTGGGAAGCTGTTATCAAAGTCAGCAATTTCCTTTTAACAGAGAAGTTTTTAAAAGAGAGTGAGTGAGTAAAGTCCATCAGAATATAAAATTGATGTCGAAATTGGGTCCGGAATAAATTGACTTGGTCTATTTCAAGTATACCGTTCTCTATCTCTCTCTCGTGCCTTTTACGTTTTCAAAATATGGGTTTTAGCATAAGTTAATAAGATATGTTACATCCATAAGGATGACACTATCTATAGAGAGCTTTCAGTTGGAGGTGGAGCTGAGTCTCGTGACATAATTTACGCTGCCATACTGGTGGGTTTAAAGCAAGAATGAAGCTGAGACCACCCACCCAATATGGCTACCAGAACAGCGGTAAGACATGGGAGGGTGTGACGTACTACTATCCCATCTGTAAGCTCTCTATACTTCGTAATGTTAGAAACTTACAGCTCGAGCTAGTTCTAGGAACGACAAGAGAGAATTGAAGTCCTACACTCGGTGGTTAATTTTGCAGGACTTCCATCTTCCTATTTAGTCTGCATTACTAAGCCTTTGACATGCAGCGCCTCATGCACCAGGCGTCGCTTTACAGGAATCTATGACCTACTTCAGTCACTTTGTGACAAGCTCCAGTTTGTAACCAGTGGCAAACTTATGATGAACATATCTTATTAACTTATGGTTTTAGGCCTAAGTCTATTTCATCTCTCTATAGAATTGAAAATTTTTATCAAATCAATATACGCTTAACCTTTTACCTTTTTGGAATAAATAGCTGGAAGCGGAAATAACTTGTAAATATGATTGCTTCATCATATATGGACATGATCTAAAGCGAGGAACACACATGCGTAAAAGTTCGACATAAACGTAAACTGAAACGTAAACGTACAAAAACCTTCGACGTAAACGTACTAGAAAAGAGAGTTGAAATTGTCTCAACTTTTTCCGTCGTAAAACATTTTACGCTAAGCTCCAGCCAGTCAGATGCTCGTATCCGTACGAGGTTTTGGGCAAAAATGGCAGAGAAAAAAAAGCAGATCGTAGAAGAGCACTGATTTGGGGCAATTTTAGGGAAGGTTAGAAGCTTTCCATATCTTTTTGACAAGTTTTTTTTTATTTTAATGTGACGGTTTTCGAACAAACTATTTGGCAAACCATTAGGACACGGTACAGTTTATTAGGTTCGTAGCATTGATTTCAACCCTAAGCCTCGGTCTCCTCTATGAGCATATAATCCTTTTTAACCGAAGGAGACTTATCATAGATGTCACTGTTTTCGAATTTCAACACCGCAAATTAAGTTTTTACGTGTTCAAGTGCGATTCAGATCCAGAAACGTAAACGTAAACGGAATAGAAAATAGTTTACGGTTACGAGTTTTTAGTTCGATTCCGTGAAATATTTACGCATGTGTGTTCCTCGCTTAAGGGTGTTTTCCAAAAAAGGGGGTGATAGGACCGCACTGACGTACAGTGGAACGATTTTGAGTGGAAAATGTAATGGCACAAGGGTTACAGAAACTGAAGTTTTTTTTTCTTATTCTGCAAGATTTTTAGCCTAGAAGTTATTGAAATATGGAAAGGTTGTTATATTTTTTGTTATATGGAGGTGATCACGTGCGGGATAAGGTGTTGGTATAAGATTTATCAAACAGATGTACGTGAAATATCCCTGAAAAATGGATGGATTTTATACTTATAAGTCCAATGTTTGATCCTCCCGTCATCTTTTTGTCGTTGTTGTTACGATTCGTAGCTGATTCAGAGCCAACATAGGGAAAGATGGGAGGTTATACCAGAAGTATATAATACTTCTCTTCGAGAGAAGTGTACCCACCACAAAGCGGGGGGGGTAATTGTAACATGATGCTTCCCAACATCATTTTATATTTGGAGCATGCAAGGTTACTAAACCGAATCATGCACATACGCGATCTAAATAGTTCCCTCATCACATAACTCTATTAGCGCTTAAGTATTTGCTTGTGGATTTTTGTCCCACGTCAAAACAATCAAGGTTTGTTAGTTGATTGCTGAGGATTTAGTAGTACTAAACGGTTATAGAATTCACCATAACACGGTGCGATGGATGCCTATCTGAAGTTTGATGAGCGGAAGAGCAAACAAAAAGGGCTCCTTCGCCTGGGAAGAATCACGTTACATAACTAAATATTAAGACTCGGATACAGAGTGTCATCCTTCTTCTATTATCCCCTTCTGCTTATACGTATATTTTTTTCTTATGCACCTTGATGTTCTCTATATTGGATCTAAGTCAGTGAACAGAGTCAAGGATCTCGTTTGAAACAAAGTGCCAAGCGATTTACGCCTTAGCCTTTTTTCAGTTTTTACGTTAGAAACAGAGGACAGAAAAAGCAAAAATCGGGTTTAAGACTCTTTTTACCAAAACTCGTAGTTTTTGATCCCCAGAAACCAAAAGTTAATCCTTTCAGATAAGTCCCTCGTAAAGTTTTTTCCTTCCTCACACCCAAAAACAAACTAAGGTTAGAATTAGGTTTCGCCTGTCCTAGTTGGGTTAGTGTGTGTAAGACTTGACTGACTGTGTAGGAGAAATAAGCAATAACAAGGCTTGTGATTTTATCAACTTTTTTTGTTCAGTGTTTTTATAACTAAATCCTCGTAGACTCTGACTTACTTAAGATAGATTTTGCTGGTAAAATCAAAAGGTTGCAGTGTAGTGTTTTTGATAAGGGATGAATTTTAATAATGAGGAGGTTTGTTTCTTAATGACGTTCGATACTCTCGCTCTATATACAGGGTGTTTATTGATAAATCTGTCATAAATTAAGGGGGATATTCTTTGGGAAATCGATTTTGTGTCGAAAGTAACTTCTATCTCCATTTTGTCGCAAGGTACACTGTTTTCGAGTTGTGATTTGATGGAGTGTTTTAGGGATGATCCCTTAATTAAATTAGCATTTAATCATTGTCTTAATTAAATTTAAGGGGTCATCCATAAAATACTCCAATCCAATCTTAACTCGAAAACAGTGTCCCTTGAGACAAAATGGAGATAGAAGTGACATTTTCGACTCAAAATCGATTTCTCAATGAACATCCCCATTAATTTATGGCAAACTTATCAGAAACACCCTGTATATTAGAGTTTCGTATTTGTATTATTGACTATGGAGATCAAAGTGGTGTATTGTATAAGCAAGAGTTTGATGTATCTGCGGCGACATTATATGTTTTAATTGAATGAGTTTCGAAGCTCGGTTTTCGACTATATATTTTCGAGGAGTCTTAGATAGCCAATCAAATATTATGTATAGTTCCATTACAGCTACGCTTCTTCACTTAATGCAGGTTAGTTTTTAAAATTTTGACCTTTGACCTACTGTCAATTTCAATTATTAACCGTTGACTGCGCATCCTTTTAGTTTTAAAAGTTGGGAATATGTATGTCAACCACTCCCGAAAACTCAATTAATGTTGCTAATTAGCTATCTTTCTTTTTGCAAATATATCGTCGAATGAAAACTTATTTACTTAAATAGGAAACTTTTCTATTACATGATGGAGATTGACAAAATTGCTAGGATAACTGTAGTACCAATAAATAAACGTGCTCGCTTCAGGGGTCTGCCAGTAATTTGTTATTAAAGCATCTCCTGTAGTAAATGATAATTACTGAATCCAACAAAATGCAATGCTACAATCTTTTCAGTCTGTTTAGATAGCTGAGCAACGCTTGTTCGCACACTATCGTAGTCCTAGCAATTCTCTTTTTAGAGCTAAGGAGTTTGCTGGAAAAGTTGGCTTCTGGGAAATGGATAAAAAACATAAAAATATGAGTCTGTTTTGGATCAGTTTTGTTGCTGAAATATCTTTATTTTATTCTGATATAAATAATATACAATTTTAGATATTGTTTTCTGGGATCTCAACTCCTTTGAGATTGGTATGCAGGAGGGACGGGTGGGGGGATTGTGGAGGATGGGGAGGACGTATGTTATTGGGATATGTATTCCATCGTGTGATATTACATCTGTGTCTATAGGGACAGGGTATTTATTTTGAAAGTAACGTAACCCAGACTTTTATTCAACCTTGAAAACAATTTAGTTTAGTCCATCGAACTCGGCCGGCGAAACAAGCGAAGCCTGGCACTCTTATTCCAATTTGTTTAGAAAAGGAGCGACGGATTCGAGGTCGTTACAATCGGGGGTCAAATGACCTTCGTATTGGACGCAGGCGTCGGCGCATTTTTGACCCTCGAAAAAGGCGCCAAAGGTTCTCTTGCATTGGGCGCAATTCTTGATGCATATACCAACGGCCGCTGAACCTTCGGACTCTTTGCATTGATTGCTCAGTAGGAAGAGCATTCCCAAGAGGATGAAAGCGCGCAATTTTGCAGCCTGTTTGTTGGGAGAAACGGAATGGTTTTTTTAAGTAAAGACCTTATCGGTAGAAAGATCCCGCTAGATAAGGTAGTGACTTTGGGAAGGCTATCTTATGTGATAAAGGGATGCAATACTAGTATTTGAAGCGGATTATTAATGAAAAAGGTCGGTTTATAAACGAGCGGCCACCACAAATTTCCCCAACAACTTTAATTTCATTAATCTTTCATTTCATATCGCTATGTCAGAGCTAAGGAATTGTATTTTACTTTAGAGTGAAGTATGGAGAAGGAATTACGTTCAGCTGGGTTGTTTGTCCTTTTCCTTATAGTTTTCTAAATTTTTAAATAAGAAGCAATTTTGTCTTGTTCAAGTGGGTAGGATGTGATAAAATTTTAACTCGCGCTCTATTGATTATTAATTCGTTTTTATGAAATTTCAGTTCTAATAGATTAATTTTTAAAGTGTTAGACTAATAAGGGGATTTATGACTTTAGAGACATCGTATACGTGAAACATAAGTTTATAAGTGATATGTTCCATAAGTTATGACACTACCTATACGTTCGTAATGCTTATTAGAGACTTGCAGCTCGAGCTAGTTCAAGGGAGAATGACAAGTGAGAATTGAAGTACTACACTCTGTGGTTAATTTTGCAGGACTTCCATCTAGCTCCTATTTAGTTTGCAGTACTAAGCCTTTGGCATGCAGCGCCTCGTGCACCAGGCGTCGCTTTACCTCGAATCTATGACCTACGTCTATCACTTCATGACAAGCTCCAGTTTCTAAGTTACCAGTGACAAACTTATGGGACATATCTTATGAAGTTATGGTGAAATTAAGCTTCTATAGCGGTAATTATGGAAGAACGTGGTGCAATATTTTGACGAAGAAGTTGGTTAAATACTTCTCAAAGTTCAATTAGTCTGATTGGGACGGAGATCTTAAGAACTTTATTAAGTTAAAACGATGTATTTGTGGAATAGAGAGACAACTTTAAACTATGGTACTGCTATGACCCGTTTTTCCTGAACAGTATTTTTAGTCTCTTATCTTTTCGATTTCGAATCGGTTTCTTATAGACAAGTTCGTAGACCATTTCGGTATTTACTTACAGAGAAAGGAACACACAGGGCAGGGGCCAGTCCACCATAGGGGTATAGTCTCCCACGCGACAAGAATTGAAGAAGCCGAAATGGTCTATTGGGATGCTGTTTATCTTTAAAGGGGATATTTCACTAGAAAGAATGGATTTTTATTTACTCACCTTAAACATTTCGAAGTAAAGAGTTTTGTGTCGATTGAGTCTCCTTGAGGAATGATGTGTTCTTGTCCTGAGGATGGAATTTTGGTATTGAAGTCCCAATGGATAAGAGATTTCCATTTTATAGGATTTTATCGGACATAGTACGGGGGACTGGGGTAGAACCCCCGCGCAGAAATTCCACACTGATTTCATTGTAGCATCCTCTTTTTTATTATTACTTACTTACCCAACGGCACCCTAGTCAACCAACCACTTTGCCATTTTCCTATGGGCCCCCGTGTAGTTTTCATTTAGAAAATAGACTGTTTTGTTTCAAGTTGTCGTAAACTATGGTTTCCTTTGTGTTTTATACGCTTTGCGAATCTTACTAAAGGCTATAGTGTATTTGGTTCGAAGCTGGGTTGAAATGGTCTATGAGAAAAAGTATTTTCGCCTGAAAATCAAATTCATCCGCCCCGGGACGTGCTGAAAACAAAATCCCCTAAAATCTGATTAGCCTAATTACACTTTCGGACTAAAAGAGGTGTGTGTTTACGTGACAGAGAAACGTTTTTATTGACTTGAAATATAATTATTGTTTAATCTAAATATTTATTATACAACAAGTGTAAGAGGAAAATATCGGCTTTAAGGTTTGAAGTAGCTAAAGTCTGGTTGAGGTCTAATGAGGTTCAAAGGTTCTTTTACTGGTTGGTAGCGTTCCGGTGTATGTACCTTACGTAATGGTGGTTTGGATTTGATAACTTTCGATATTTCCTTCACAATGCGTTCCAGGTATTCCATGTCAAAATTTTTGGCGTATTGGGCATAAAATGAACGAATTTGGTCTATTTCTTCCTTTTTAAGTTTCGGTTTGACGGGGGTGGATTTCAGTGTGTCCGGTAGTTGACGGTATTTACAATTGACGTATTTCAAAATATATTTAGTGGAAACGTTTTTGGTTCCCTTGAAAGGTCCAGAAGAAATTAGTAGTTTATTAGTAACTGATTGATAGGACTTCGACATTTCTGATATGTTTTTATAAGCCAAAAAGACAGGCATTTTTCTTTTAAAATTAGGCTTAACAGACCCCTTCTACGTTTTAAATATTTCGCGCCTGAAAAAGTGCCGTATTTAGCGCCACCTGCTGGTGATTCGGAGAACTAAAATTAAAAATGGCCATGTGGAAATGGTAGATCTGAATTTTGTTTCGAATTTTAGATTAAATTAAATCTAATTTAATAGCGGATCAAGTTTAACTTATTTAAAATATGGAATCAGACGAGGTTAGTGATGAGTCTGCCGAAGAATTACCTCAAAATGAGGAAGCAAAAGACGTTGAAACTGTAAGTGAAGACGAAAGTATGTCGGAAGAGCCAAGGCTTAGTAATACAAAACTTGATAAACACGTGAATAAAAGTGGCAAAAAAGACAAAAAACCTAAAGAACCAGGTATTATTTACCTGAGTTTTATACCACGGTTAATGAACGTTAAAAAAATAAGGGAAATTTTCGGACAATACGGAGAATTAGGGCGTGTGTTCTTACAACCAGGTAGAATTGAAAAGTTAGCAATTTTTATATTTGTAAATTAATTCAAGTTTATTCTTGAAGATAAACCCAGTAAAAAGGGTAAACCCAGCAAATTTTTTACTGAGGGATGGGTTGAATTTAAAGACAAACGCGTGGCCAAAAAGATAACCTTGTTCTTAAATGGCAAGCAAATTGGAGGCAAACGTAGATGCCCTTGGTATGATAGTTTATGGAGTATCAAATATCTTCATGGGTATGTTTTTTAAACTTTAAGCTGCTTAATTAATTAATTACTTTTAACAAACTACTGCGTGTACTTAAGATTTAAATGGACTCACTTAAGTGAGAAACTTTCCTATGAAAAGGCTGTACATGAACAAAAACTAAGAAATGAAATATCCCAAGCTAAAAAGGAAGCTAACTTTTACGCTCATACTGTTGAAAAGACTCAAAGAGAAAAACGTATAAAAGCCAAAATTGAGAAAGAGGAAGGTGTCGTTGATAATTACATGCCTCAATTTGAGACACCGGTATATCAAAAACCAACTGACAATGAAATGAGGCAAAAATCTGCGAGAACTAAAAAAGTGGATAAAAACTTTTTACAATCTGTTTTTGGTGGTGGTGAATAAATATGGTCAATAAAGTACAAAACAAAATATCTTTATTACTAATTATTTTGTGCAAAAAACAACATTTTTTTTAAGAAAAGCAAAATGGAATATTTAAGTAATGTTTATTAAAAAAAAATAAACAATGGAAATATATTTGTTCTTTAAGCAACTTTCTTCTCCTTTTGGGAACTCATGTATTTTCTCCTGTGGTTTAACATGTAACCAAACAGCAGTGGGAAACCTACAAAACAAGGGGATTTAATAATTAGGACCTATAACTTATAATTATCTTTATAAGTTTAATAAATAATTACCTGGCAGGTAACTTAAAATAGTAAGAATCACAAGATAATAATATTGAAAAGAAAAATTGGCAGCATTTGGCAAAGCTAAAGTGAATAGCTGCTTGTCAGTGATGTATGGCAATGCTGCAAAAATCGTTAAGAGCTCTCCCTAATGAAAAGCAATATAAAATTTATTAGCTAATCATTCAAAGTTCAAAATTTTACCTTTACACACACTTACCGAAACACCCATAGGGTAAAGAACGAGGAAGAAATTATATCTATCGTAAACCACCGTAAAATTAGGAAACTTCAATTTCAATAGAGGAAACTTTTTCTTCGAACATTATTTTACCTGCACCAAGTTAAGAAATCGGGGGTTTTATTCATCATGCCTGTAGCGTAGAGCGAATAACGGGTGATTTCAGCGATGCACCACGCGATTAACATCATAGTAATGGAGAAATTATTGGTTATCTCCACAATGGGATGAACAATACCCCACATTACAAATAATCGAGATGAAATTTGCATTATATTGTTGACCAAGTTGGATTTGACTAATCCCAAGGCGACGTGGATGATCTATTTAGAAAAAATATTATATTTTAATACAATTAATTAAATAAACGTTTAAATTTAATGTTTTGAATTACTTCTAATGCTTGGAGTGTTTGGAAAAATTTCAGAAAGCATTCTACATAATCCCAAACTCCCACGTATGTTTGTTTGGTTGCCAAGTGTGTTAATATGAGAATCAAACAAAATCCCCATCTTTGAAAGAAACGAACGAAGTTTCAATTTATAAGTTGTTAAATTAGATGATATATTAAAAAGTACTTACCCTTGCAACTGTATTAGATTATAAGAAATCAGGTACATCTTCGTGATTCTGCTTGGCGCAGCATCTTTCTTAGCAGCAGAACTCTTTTTCTCTGCCATTTCTTTACCAGAATATTTTACAAATGTCTGGTTTTTCTGCCAAAACGGCTGGAATTATTTTGAAGAAGATGGGGAAATTTTTATTGCAAAATATAAGAATTTTTTCCTTTCTATTTTCCGCCTTTGCTCTTTTCACGGTTTTCCCCCTAAAAATTTGGGACGGGCCAAGTTCTTGCCCCCTTCGAATACCAACAGCGAAAGAATCTAGAACGCCGGCTCGCGAGACGAGAGTTACAGTGTTTATCTAAATGGAGGCATTATCCCAAGCCTTGACGTGGACGAACTTTGAAGAAGGAACCTAGAATAAAGCGTGTTTGCTCCAATTCGTACGACAAACACAGCACGAGTCCAATCCGGCATAAAGCCAATAGGCCATAAAAATATATATACCCCTTACAAGCAAATAGCCTTAAGATGAAAACCTATTTATACTTGACGAAGCCTGATACTAAATCGCACACGTTCTGCGTCGAAATGGTCTATATATTTTGAATATTTCTTCCCGTTTAGGTGCGTTCAGGGTAAGCACCGGTTTTACCCTCCTACATTTAGAGCCTGTGCCGCTGTTTGACTGGGTACGTGCTCTTGAATAGACGTGACAACGGCGGCATGCAATTACTCAACGGTTTTCAAGGTCTTTGTTGTTTACGCGGTTTGAGAAAGTCGGTTTTTGGAAAAGGTCAGTGAAAAATATGGTTTCTCGGTTGTTTGTTACGTGATTATAAGCCTAAAGGAATATATTACGCGTTGTGTGTCGATTTTATCGCGAAAAATATCGCCATATTTAATGTCATTGTGGATAAAGTGAATGTGATTATTGCTAAGCCTTGGTCATACCCCCACGCGGTTCTCTCTACAAGATCATCACGCCGGTTGACTTAAGAACGTGAGTTTGCCCCATTTTGGTTTGCCCTTTGTTCTTTATCTTAACGTGTGTGTCATTACGTTTTAAGAAGAAATTAAGTGCCATTTATCAAATTGGCAAAGATTTTTGACCCAAAGTATGCTTTTTTTTAAAGATAAGTAATGAGATAGATATTGTTAGGTAATATTTAGGGGGTGTGTGGGTATTGTCCGGGGAGCGAGTTGGGTCGAGTGAAATAGCAAGTTTTATTGAATTATAAGGTGACATTGCTAACCATGTCTTCCATGGGTGGGAATCCAAGACTTCAATGTAACTGTTCATCGATGTTAATTGTCATAAGCATTGCCGTTGTTGCTTACTTAGCCGCAATTTGGTTCTGTGAACTATCAAATTTAGAATGTAAACCTGACTATATATCGGGTAAAAGGTCATGTAAAGCTTCATGTAGCGCGGGTAGGTTCGCGTTAAATGACATGCCTCATTGCCATCCGTGGCTGAATTGTTATGATATTGAAAATGATCTTCACAATCAAGAGACTAGATTGTTACTTCGCAGCGTTGTTAAAATGGTAGGATTCGATTTAAAATAACACAAACCCAGTTATCCCAGGTGATCTTGAAATAAATTCAAGTAATTTGATCAAAATTTCAGATTTATTTAACAAAATGGAAGGGTAATGATGTTATAATCTCCAAACCAAGAACTAATGAATTCGCTGATGATTTTCGTGAAAATTTGATAAACTTGATGAAATTTTCACCAAACCCTCTGTTAGTACAGTTAGTTGGTTACTGCAAACACGATATAGTAGTAACCGAATACCACAAAAATGGCAATGCGTTAAACTTCAAAAACATTGTTCTTGATGAGAAGGTCAAAGAATACGATAATATGTACCTTAGAGTTCGTCTGTGTAGAGACTACGCCGCCATATTAGCTTTCCTACACAGTGAAAAAAGTGGTGGTCCAAGAATTATGTGCGATTCAAGCTCCTTAGAGAAAACCTTAACGCAATACCTATTAACAGACGATTTAGGCCTAGTATTAGCTGATTTGGATGCCATCCCAGTTGTCGCTGCAAATGGCGTAATATGTGGTCATAAAGAATTGACCGGAGATTTTGTGGCACCGGAACAAAGATGGCCTTTTGATAATATACCCTTTAACGAAACCTTGATGCCTAAATATAACGAAAAGAGTGATATTTGGAAAGTGCCCGATGTTTGCGACTGGTTTTTGGGAGAAACTCGACAGGCTGATTTGATTCGGTTCAGACTTCATCATTTACATAACTCCTGCAAAAGTCACGATCCCAAATTCAGGCCTACAGCCCAAGACATTTTACAACAATACGAAATAATTTTGGATGAGCTTTTAGAAGACTATTAACAAACTTCAGTTGTATTTAAATTTAAATCTTCTAGTCCTAATTTAATCAAATCCCCAGTAATAAAATGATTTCCTAAAAACTAAACTTTAATTAGTAAATATTTTAACGAACACAAAAGATGGTGTAACCTAAATAATTAAGAGGAAACAACTAAAACATTAATAAACTCGTTATCAGTTTGGCAAGTTTGTTTTTATTTTTACAAAAGAAGTGAATTTATATTTGCATAAAAATTTTAAGTTACGCGTAACCAAGTATTAAAAAAAAACCAACAAACCAGAGTATGAAATTAAAAAATAGTTAAAAAATACTGAAAAATATGATACAATAAAATGGTGGTGAATCTTTTTCAAAGTGCAAAGAACTAAGACTAGCTGTCTTAAATTCATCTCCGTTCTCGCGCCAAAAACAATTAAGACTTGGGTGGAACAACAAATAAAATACTTTTACGTTATTATAATAATATTGGAATAGATATTTTTACAAGTAGTTTTTACACAATCGTAATTAAATCTCGTCAAAACTGATACAATTTACGCTCTAGAGAGAGAGAGAGAGATTTTAACGTCCTTTTCAAATTATTTCCCGAGATTTAGTTCAACTAATTTTCTTTGGTTTTTTCAAAAATTGAAAAACCTTTTTTTTTTCTGCACAAATTGGCACCACATGAAAAACTAGCCGCTCTTTTGCTCTGACGCCGCCAAGTTTTGCAATTATTTATTTTATTTTAATTGATCTAAGGTCTTAGAGATATAGTTAAGCCGCAGCCAGTTAACTAATTTGTTTTCGTAACAATAACGTTAAGGCACACATTTACATTCAGACTTAAAAAGCACCGCATACATTTAAAAAATAATAATAATAAAAAAAAAGGTTTATGGTTAATTTGATATTTAATTATATATCATTGGCAGTTTAACCATTAAAAAGAAATTAAAATTTATATTACACGTTTGCTTTCTAGACAATATGAAGTACAGTACTAGTATTTCGTGTTAATCTACTTTGAATTACCATTTTTAATGAATTATGTTTATTTATTCAATTCCCAATTTTTTTTTACATTTAAATCTATAATATACAGTTAACACACTTGTCTTTAAGTCTCAGAAAAAATCTGTATAAAATTAACTAATTACTAGATGGTTAAACTACCAATTAAATGATTAATCAAAAAAAAAATATAAGTAATTATGAAATTTATCACAGTTACTTTAGTGCGAAAGAAAGGGTTTATAATAACCAATTTAGACAAAATAATGTAACTAAGCTTGGCACAGAAATAGCATCGTTAAATTAGTCCCAGTAATAATGATTCTACCACCAAAATGGCTGCCACATAGCGTCGTCTGCTTTGAAGTATAAGATTTAGCTATACCCATTTTTGGAGGTTGAAATATATTAATATGAACTAGAAGGAATGCTTTGTAACATAAAAGTTTCGAAACGCAAATGTGCTTAATGCATTGGCGTTTGTTTTTGTTTTTCTCAGAGAATAATTTTAATTAACAAAGAAGTTAATGTTAATTAAGCCAAATAGTGGGTGGTGTAGATAGTTTAGTGGGTTTTTTCTTCTTCTTTATACAGTTTTCGTGTCAAATTTCATTCACACACTATATATATATATATAAATTCATTTGTGGGGGGGGGGGGGTCATGTCAAGTCAGGAAGGGAAGGGAAGGGTTAAAGGTCATGGGAGGTTTGTAATTTTTTTTTTTTTTTTTAAGTTTTTGTGGAACAATCAATCATCAATCTTTGTGTCTCTATCAAACGTCCGAAACTCTCAGTTAGTTTTGGACGTCTTCTTTCTGGTCACTTTAGTTTTGGTCCTAGGCAGTGTCGCATACACCGAACTCTGACATAGGGTGCAATGAATAAACGTAAAAAAAAATAGGAAAGGAAAGAATAAACAACAAATAAAATTATGAAGAAAGAATATAAAGCCGGTGCTTAAAACAACATATTTAAGGTTGGCAAATTTTTTGTTGCGCTTGTAGTTTTGTTGAGATTCAAACATAATTAAAACTTAGTTTTATATAGACAAGGTGTTCCAATAAGGGTGGTGTACGACCTAGGCCTATTTTTAGGGTTCGTACAAACCTGGAAAGCTCAGGGAAATTAATAGATGACAAAAAACTGGGGGAATTTGTGTGGTTTAGATGTAAGTTTGCTCTGAAGGGGTTGCTTCATCTAAAAAAACCACTCCCGTTATTGTTACTCCATATATGGGGGAAAAACTGGAAAACTCAGGGAAATATATGGGAAAAAATGAGGGAAATATATGGGAAAAAATGAGGGAAATATATGGGAAAAAATGAGGGAAATATATGGGAAAAAATGAGGGAAATATATGGGAAAAAATGAGGGAAATATATGGGAAAAAATGAGGGAAATATATGGGAAAAAATGAGGGAAATATATGGGAAAAAACTGGAAAATATATGGGAAAAAACTGGAAAATATATGGGAAAAAACTGGAAAATATATGGGAAAAACTGGTAAACTCAGGGAAAAACTGGTAAACTCAGGGAAAAACTGGTAAACTCAGGGAAAAACTGGTAAACTCAGGGAAAAACTGGTAAACTCAGGGAAATATATGGGAAAAAATCAGGGAAAAAACTGGAAAATATATGGGAAAAAACTGGTAAACTCAGGGAAATATATGGGAAAAAATCAGGGAAAAAACTGGAAAATATATGGGAAAAAACTGGTAAACTCAGGGAAATATATGGGAAAAAATCAGGGAAATATATGGGAAAAAAATCAGGGAAATATATGGGAAAAAAATCAGGGAAATATATGGGAAAAAAATCAGGGAAATCCGTTTTCCAAAAATTGTATGAACCCTGCTTTTTGGAACACCCTTTATTTCAATAACTAACTTCAAATCTCAACCAGAAATAATTTAAAATTTGCCAACTTTATCCGTATGCAAATATCAAAAGCAACAGCTCTACTCAAAGCCCTCATAATTAATATTAACGTTTGTCAACTTTAAAATCAACAGCTATGACTATTACGGTGTGGGGAGGGTTACGTAATTGTTATTAATTAATAATTAATCAAAGTTAGTAAAGTAATTGCAAATATTCACATCGTCCGGTTGCTGCAAACTGCTTCGGGATCGGGTTGTAGTCGTTAAGGATGTTGGCGAAGTTCTCGTTGGAGGGTCACCTCCTCCCAATGGGTTGCTACGCGTCGCTCGGACGCTTCTTGTCCTCCTTAGAGACCCTGTGTCCGAAGAGGGCTCTTTGGACCTTGAATTAAGATAAATTAAACATTGTATTATGATTTATCCCAAAGAGGTTAATTGGCGGTCGGGGTTTTAGTCAACTTACCTGTACCTTGAAGGTGAGCGGGAATGGGACTCGTCCGCGGAATGAGATTGGTCAGCGTACATTAATTCACCGTCTGATTGCCACCTGTGAGATAAGTTACTGCCTGTCTCGTCTAGTTCATCTGGTGGGGGAGGGGAAGAAATATCGTTAGGAATGTAATTATAATAGTGTGTGTTGTGTACCAAAAAAGGGTGGTACGACAGAAGTACAGTGGTACCAATGGGTGATTTTGAGTCTAAAATGTTTTATGTCATTTCGTACTCCAAACTGAAACTCCTATGACATTTTGTTTGTCCTAAGGGCCACCTCGTTTACAAGTTACGGCCTGTTAAATATAATTAAGAAACTGAAAGACAATTAATTAAGGGGTCCTATCATATCTTGTAAACGATGTCCATTGTGACAAAATGTCATAGAAGTTTCGACATTTTTGAATTAAAAATGATTTCCCATATAACCATCCCACTATACTTCGGTCCTATTACTACCCTGTTTGGAACACGCTGTATTTAAAAATGATTACAATTAACTGCATTTAATTATTTTAAAATCATACCTAATTGGTTATCGACTTCTGGTAGTGTAGCGGAATATTGCAAAGATGGTCTTAACAATCCTGGACCACTCAGATCTGTCATGCTATAACTTTTTTTCAAATGACTGACTAAAGTTTCTTGCCCCTTTTGTTTCGTTTTTGCGGTTGGTTAATTTATGCAAAAAATATTTTAAATTAATTTCTATCGCTAATCCTCAAAATAAATATGGGTTTATTGTTAATGGCGCGTAAAAAAAGCGATAAATTATAATGTTAAAATAATAATAATTAAAAATAAACGGCAAAATAAAATTTAAAAGCAAAAGAATTTATTCGTAAATAAATTTCCTTCCGCTGGTTGTTTTAAAAATACGTTAATGACATTGATAATTTTTAAAATTAAAATTACAGGATGTGTGTGTGTGGTTTTACTTAAAAAAAAAAGAGCGTTATATCACAGGTATTTTATCCGATTAACAAAATTCGTTGCCTAGTATTATTTTAATTTTTATTTGATTAAAAAATAATCTAAACTGTAGACAGTTTTCGATATTTCTTAGCGAGCGAGGATTATAATTTTATAGTTTTATTTTAAAATAAACAAAATGAAACCAAAAATTGAGCTTTAAATTTAATTTTGACCATTGTTGTTATTATTATTATTATTGGCAACAACTGGAGGGAGTTGATTATCAATATCCATCCTTTGGTCAGCCGCTGCTACAGCGAGGAATCGTTGTCTTAGTTTGACAACTTCGTTATTCTCGGCAGCCGCTTCCAAAAGCTGTTTGTTTGTTTGTTTTGCGTTTTGTTTATTGCAGCAGCATTTGCCAGAATGTGATAAACACATATAAAAGATGTGCGGATGTTTTAGAAAATTGTTAAAAATCATAATAAACGAAAATTATAGCCTCAAAGCCATTACAGAAACAATTGAACAGAGGGGAAATTATGAAATAACATGCGGAAGAAATTAAGCGTAAAGATTCACCCTTGATTGCAATTGACAATAAACCCAATTTATTTTAATTTTGTTGTTAGTGTAAGTAACTTTGTAATAGATTCAAAAGTGGCACAATTGATGTTTATATATGTTGCGGTTTCCATTTAATTGTAAAGTTATTTTCCCGGGTTTCGGCACCATTTTAGGTTGCAGATTAGTTTTCTAACCCAACATAGGAGTTCAATAAAGTAAATTTGAACTATTATTACCATAAATTATAATGGAAGAACCATAAATTCAGGTATTAATGTTAGTATTTTAATCATATGGATTATTGTGAACCTTTGGAAAGGTTAAATAATATTTGTCTAACATAGTTTTCACGAAGGAAATTTATAAATTATGGCACTTTTGACTATATTTCAATGTTAACTTCAGGTGTTAGTTTTAATTTATAAAGAAACACGTAGCTCTACGTAATATTAATTACCTTTAAGGCAGTTTGCATCACAACCGTAGTCGCATACTGTAGACCTTTGTGACCCAACTGTAATACGGTAGAGTACCCTTGGTCCCTAGCTCTGGAAATGTAATCGTCTATTTCCTAATTAAAACAAAATTAAACAAAAAAATGTCTTAGAGACAAGATACGTCCCCTTCCTGTTCTGAGAGAAAGAAAAACATTTTTTTTTCTTTTCTTTCATTTGAGGAACACAAAAATTATATTCGTTTTGGTTTTTGTCAAACTCTCTGAACACTTTTGATCCCCGACCGAATATTACTTAACAAGTTAACAATGACAATAGTAAAATAAAAAATTATATATTTTTCAAGAAAAAAATCTTTCTTACCCTTTCATGCTTGTTGAATTTAGGGTGAACGAACTTCCGGTAAAGTATACTAGAACCTTTGGTTGCGGGTGAAAGTAACCATACCAAAAACAAAATTTTCATTTCGTAATAAAATGGGAGCCTTGATTGGAGGAAATATAAAAAAACAAACAAATATTAATTGTTGTTGTTTACTAAATAGGGGTTGTTATTATTGTTATTTATACCAAAATGAAACTAGCATATCCGCGAACGTTTCTACGCAAGAGAATAAAGCAAAAACAATCCAATACATCATCCATTTTACCTGAAGTAATTAAGAAAGTAATTAGTTCCGTACCAATTACGAAATCTTACAATTATTTATTTTTTTCTCTCTTACATATTCTTTGACGTTTTTCGTCTTGACCGCTTTGTAGGAGGCATAAGCTGGGTATAGGGTTCCAAAGACCATTCTGTAAAACGAAAATAATGGCTTAGAAAAAACTGGCAGAGCTGCCGAAATGAATAGATGCAGTAGGGCCATGTTTGTCGCTGTAGCTAAGACCACCGAAGTCTTGTTAAAATTGTTGTAATTGTCATTTGCGTAACTGTCTTCATCGTCTTCCAGAACGGACGGTGGTGATTGCGATCGTTTTCGGTCATCCAGGACCACCGTAAGACTTAAATCTTCACTATCACTGGCATTACTTGGTCCTGGTCGTTGTTCCTCCATAATTTCAAATGAAGTTTCCAAGGGAGTTCAGGGTGCCTCTTTCAAGGTTTATTTTGAAACGCGGTCTCTTGTGCCAAATTTTTTAGCGTTTCTTTTCGTGGTAGCAAGAGAGAGAGAGATTGCATTATGTGTAACATACACTGAGGGAGCTTGGGTTGGGTACAAAAGAAGTTTGTTTCGTATGTGAACACAAGGCCAGGGATCTTTTAAAAGATGCTGGGGAAAATGTTTTTAGCCTAGACATTGGCTAGGAGAAAACATTAAAGAACGAACGCTGGAATTTTTAATAATAAAATAGTTTTCACCACTTGGGTGTACACCAAGATAGAGAGAGAAGAAATTCCGTTTTGTTGCTATAGGCTAGCAGATAGCCAGCTCGGTCGTGAACGTATGGTGGTGGTAGATCTTGAAAAACACCTGCCTGCAGAGCTAATATATGTATTATACGCAGGTAAAGTTCAAGAACAGTGTTGTTGTTCAAGCTGTATAATCATAATCTTTCGCGTTAAGGATTGTACAATGGTAATTGAAACGGTTTTTAATCGAGGATGACTCGCATGGCATCGCGTCGTGTTGTGTTTATTTATAACTTATTAGGCAGACAATGAAGCGGAGGTGACTTAGCAACGCATCTACATCTTTTTTGATTTATTAGTTACTTAGCATTTTTTTGCCAATGGAACAATGGAGAATATTGCAGTCAATAATGGCAGGCTGAAATATCACTGGTTGACACACACAGTAGAGTATTGATTAAAAATTTTGATTTGCATTGTTGTTAAGGATATATAAATGGCAGCAGTCTTTGTGACTTTGATTTTGGAAATGTCAGTAGTTAATTATTGGCATCGTTCTGATTTTGATTATGTTAGTAATCTTTTAGGTATATTTAGATCGTTCTTTTTGAAATATAACCATAACACTGATGATTGACATCATGGGCGCACTGTTACGCTTCTGATATTGTTTCGAGTTCTATGCGCAAAATTCATGGACTGTCACCTCTGTTAGGTTAATGGTGCATATTCATAATAACAATGCAGTCGAGATAAAAATCCCTTTGTTCTCTGGTACCGGTACAGTTCGAGTTTGCGTCGTTATAATGGCACATAAATATCCGCCCCCATCAAGTACATATCCTTCCGCTTTGTTTCTCTCTCTCTCTCTCTCTCACTACGCTAGTGTATGTCGAAATCCACAATGAACAAATCCGAACTGCTGCTCTTGGACCTCTATTTTCTCCGTACCCTTAGCAACTCAATACACAAAGCACAAACGCGCCCCTTCGTTCGTTCGTTCAAGTTGGCATCTTACTATAAACTGAGCCAAGTATCACAGACACTTTTTTGATCAGGGTAGTCTTACGTCTGATGACGAATTTTGGGTAATCGAAGCCTTGGGAGTATCAGGGGGTCCATGCATCAAGGGATGCTGATGGAATAGATTTTTTTCCACGCCCCCTCTTCTCTTGAGCCTCTTTCTTCTCCGATGGTACGTTCGTACAATCTCTTGGAGGAAGATTGGCAAACGGAGAAGAGGGAGAGCAAGGGACTGCCGCCGCGTTATGGAAGGAAGGATAGGAGCAGGGTGTAGGAAAGGCTTTTGGTCTACACACAACCAATGGCAATGGCTATTAGCTCCTCTGTGCGTTGTCGACCCGCGCGCGTCTTTTCCCCCTTCCTTGCGTTCAGGCAGGGGACGAACGGTTCTTGGGAGCAATCGATAAAATGCTTGCTTTGAATCGTTAGAAACTTGGGGGAAATCGAGCGGCTTTTCGCTGCTGCTAGTGGACAAGCCTTAAGCTTTATGTTTAGTGTAATGGGATTCGCGATTTTCGCGCGCGTAACGCCACACACCTTTTCGTCCATCCATAAATGGCGCCTTGAATTATTTTGCACTTTTATTTTAAACAATTTAGAAGTCAGCTGGGACACTACTTTTAGAAACAAACTACCGTTTTAAGTTAACGAAATATGGTTTAGGTATAAGGGTTGGCAAGATTTTTGAACTATCACTGTGGAGTTTAAAGTATTAGGTTTAAATGATTTGATAAAGAAAATTCTTCTTAACGAGAGAGGGCCTTTTAGTTGCCAAGAATGAATGCCTGCCTCTTCAATAACTGGTTGGTTTGGTTTATGCTTCTTGCATAGTGAGTGGTAACCCCCAAAGTCCTAAAAATAATCTTTTTAAGATTTCTTAACTTGTATACAGTGAGGTACCCATAAGGGGAAGAATATGTTTTAGGCTTTTAATACAGCGTGTATTAGCTATTTGAGAAAAAACATCCCCTCAATTCTTGCAGGCTCTTTAGTGATAACTATCTATAGATAACGTGACCTAAAGGGGGTAGGGAAATTTCATCCCCCTCCCCGTTTCGTAACTTTAACCGTGCTTCAACAGGGCTGCCAGGAATTTGTTATTAGATCATCTCCTGTCCTGCATTCAGGTTTGGAACTGAATGATCGCTACTGAATTGAACGGAAAACTAAAAGCTTTTCACAGTCTGTTGTAGATAGCACTCCCTAATGACTGGCAACACTTGCCTACACGCTATTGCGTATCTTCAAATAGCTAAACCACACTGTACAACTACCCTATGCTTTCCTAGCAAGCAATCCAAACGTTTATGGGAAAGAAATACCAGATGTCTTCTGTCGTTGTGGGAAGAGGGGGGAGAATATACAAAATGACTGTCAAAGTTAACCCTCGGTGTTTAATTTTATGTGAAAATTTATGGCCAAACTTGTCAATTTTAATGCAAGGAAAATACAGGGTGATTCTATGAGTCCAAAATGTTCAATGACATTTCTCCCTTATAAAGTTCCAAGAACAAAACTTTCTAATTTAAAGTTTAAAATTATAAATAAATTTGTCTGGTTGTATAAGGCAATATAATTATTTTAATTTGCGTGGTAATTCCCTTCTCGTGTTAAAGTTTTAATTGAAAAGAAAAAGAAAAATTCTACTAGTTCCTCTTGAGAGATGAAAAATTCTAAAAGACAGAGAGAGAGAAGGGAGGACCAACCAAACATCTGCCCGGATCCTTTTTAACTTAACGAGTCTTTATGCTTTAAAATTACCAACATCCCCTTTTCTTCCAAAAGAATAACTCTTTTTTTATCTTCATTCTACATCAACTCTAAAAAAGATGATGCGGCCCTAGGTCCGTCCAAAGAAAAACTAGCAAAAATCACGAGGTTCTTTTGGGTATAGTACCCCTACAACGCCATTTAAACCATCTCTTTGTTGTAGTAGACCTAGGTCTTTGGGGGGGGGGCAGAAATTGTTCATTTCATGACAAGAAAATTGGGTCATAATTTCTTTTACTAAGAAAGAATTTTAATGCGGCTTCTTTTTATTTTATTTTAGTTTAAATATTTTAGAATATTATTTTACTCCTACAGGTTTTGGGTAGGCGTACATATGGACCTCTAAGCTATATATTTTGAATTTGAAAAAATCGTATATTGACTGACGTTTTAGGTGTGTGTTTTCAGGACCTTCATTAACCCATACCCTTGGGTGTGTGCTTGTCTTTATTGTCAGCTTGGGTTGAGCCAGAAGTTGATTAAATGGAAGGATTTAAATGATGTAGATTTTTTATTTGTTTCATAGAGAGACAAATTTGATAGAATAAAATAGTGATAAGACTGAATGGTGATTGGTATGTGGGTCCAAAGACTTTAGATAGGGTTTCTAAGTTACCGGTCCATCAAGCTTAGTCCGTATTGTATGAAGCCGCATCTAAGGTCTTTGTTGTCCATTAACTAATCAATGTTTCGCCTCAAGAAAACAAGTTGGTTAAACGCTAAATATTTTACCCCCCACTTTTGAAAAGGTATATTAGTAAGGAACCCTATTTTATTTCTACATCTTAATTTCAATTTTAATATACTTCTGATGAATTGAACTAAAAGGCCCTATTCATACTGTTACACCTTATAATTATTTATAAATTATTCTCGTGGTTATTGGGGCCTTTAGGCATGCTTAAAGAATAGTAAACGTAATGTAACGTACCAGTGACTAGATTAGTTCCATTATTGTATTTTAATATTTGATTCTTTTTTCTTTTCTTTTATGAAAAAATAATAATAATAGCGCTAAAATAGTCACAGCTGTACGCTTTTATTCACCTTGTAATGACTTTTTGATAGAGCAAGGTCATTAAATGTTTATGTATGAAAGAACTTTGGGCCATTTTTGAAAATTTAAAGATCGTGTTGCAGCAACCGAAAGTTAAAATAATAAGAAGTTTTTCCTTATAAGGGGTTAGAAAGACAAATTTATTTTTTTATTTTATTTTTATCACAGCTCCTTCAACTCTTGCGTAAACATTTGGTTGAATGAATTGCTTTTCCAGATATCGTATTCGCGTCAATATAACCTAATAGTTCTAAAAGGGGTATTGGACGTTTGATAAGATAATGGTGGTATTCTAAGGAAAGGGTGATACGTTGTTATGACGTTATGGTTAACTATTTAAACGGATAAAATTTGATCACATCAAGTGGGGATCAGCTGATGACTGAATAAATTTCAAAGGGTTAACCTAGATTTTGACTGGAAGCCTTTGATTTATAATCTTTAGGCTTAGCTCATTTCAATGTTTACCAACACCAGGGGTCATTTAGGGTACAGTTTTTTTTAACGCCATGCACGACTAGATTTTGAATTGTCAACAGTCATTCTTAGTACGCCTGTACATGGGATATCCGCTTATACATTCGTAAATCACGTGGTTTACCTTTTGTTTTATATAAGGATACGACTACTTAACTTTATTGATTAATTTACGTACCAAGTTTAATTACATAACATTAAAATTATCATATCATATTGTACTTTAGACTTTTTAACATCGAAGTGATTGATAAAAAAAAGAATCGTGGTGTAAAACCAAACAAAACACCTGAACACGAAGGGACCTAACCCTTTTATTTGTTAAGCCTTGGCCCTACCGGTTAAGCTACCTTTAAATACTAAAAAGCTTGACTTACATTATAATTCTTGAAATGAAAGCGGAAACCATTTCGTCGTTTGTTGTTTCTGATGGAATAGTACACGACGAACTTAGGAGTTGTAGTTATTTTTTAGGAGAATCATACCGTTTAGAAACCGTAAATTATTGTCAAGTTTTTGAAAAATGAATACGCAGCCTAGGCCTAGCAAGTTCTGACAAGAGTTACAACCGATTAGAAAACAAACGAAACCATTTTGATCGCGTGACGTCGTCGCCGAGCGCGATCTCGAGCTCCCTCTCTCCAAAACCGTTAGGGACTTCTGCACACGAGCAAGCAGCGCGGGTGGCTTCTCCACATCTCCGGATTGGCCGTTGTATTTTGAATGACGGGAATTCATTGGCTTACCCGTACATTTAGGCGCGGCTTACGTCAAAAATGGCGGGAAGTTGTTGGCGCGAACTCGTACCTTGGCTTCCCTGGCGGTAAAGGACTAATTTAGTAAACGTACTCCGCTTTTGGCGCCCCCTTTTACAGGCACGACCATTTAATGTGTTGGGGATAGCTGGATACGTTTTAGTGCATGACTTCAACGGAAATAGTCCTTTTTAAAGTCACCGCCTTTAAAATCCACAACAAAATGGTTTTAAACCTATTTAGAACCTAAAACTAGGCTCAACTTTAGGTTTAGAGTTGATCCGAGCAAATTCTTGTCGTTCTATATAAAATTCTGGTGCTTTTTTCGATTTTAACGCAGTTTTAATCTCACTTAAAGCAAAATTAACTTTTGAATTAGGATTTATGTAAGCCACGCCTGAATTGCGGACTTTGAGGCTATTGGATAATCCGGATAAAATAGTCGCCCTATTTTTGTATGGTATTTTTTCGGGGCCGCGGAATGCGAAATTGGCAGTGATTAGGTCGGGCGTTCTACTTTACTCTATCAGCGTATTATCCTTGCGCGTCAGAGGACGTGGTCTTGTTTTGCTTTCAGCTGTGTCGAGTATTTTCTCGCCTCGGAAAACGATCGTGTTTGTGCGTGGTGTTTATTTAATCAAATATATATTTAAAATCGTATTTAATAATTGTGAACGGGATTAATATTTCATACCATCGTGTATGATGAACAACATGGATACTTGAGATATGCCATGGCATTTAAGTATAGAGAAGAAATAGTCGGTAAAAGGTTTATCTGCGTTTCCACTCCCAATAAACTCAAACTACCCAAAATATCCGATTGGGAATGGCGAAGTGGCATCATTCGTGCGGCTACGCATAAAGATCCGAAGAATCAGGATTTGACAGTGAGTTTTCAATAATCCGTCACTTTGATTTTTTTTCATGGGGATTTAATTTGCGGGTGTTAGGCTTAGCGATATTATTAACATTCCCGGAATTTTTGGCGCTAAGCCTTGGGTTATGGGATTTTAAATTCGGGACTATCCCCTTTTTGGATCGCCATAGTAGCCTACGGTAGTTGGACCGAGTAAATGTTGGACTGGTTCCTACAGTACCATCGTATCTTCCTGGTTTAGGTTTATTGAGTATTTTTCAACGCGAGTTTTCCCCGTATTTGATAATTTTCTAAAGGGGTTTAGTAGTTTATATGTTTGAGTTTTAAAACAGTGTTTTTGGAATTTATTTCAACTCTGTTAGTAAAGAAATTTAAATTAAACAAATCTATTTTGGATTTGTGGTAGGCTTGGTGATATCTTAAAATATAGATAAAAAATGGTATAATGTACAAATGCATTGACTTCATGTTCCCAAATATAGAGTAGTGGCAGTCCATGTTAACTACCCATAGAGCTTAATACAGTCAAAGTAGGTGCCATTACTCTATTATCAGTAAAGAGACCAAAATGGGTCTAATAGATAATAAACTCTTGGAAAATTCTCAGTGTTTACACTTGTATTTTAGTTACAAGTATAGGGACTACTAGGTGACAAAATCATCATCTCCCACTCAAAACTAATGTACGGGTATGACGCAACTATTTTAGTTATTAACCAACTATCTTTCCTTCGTATGCGGCTTCAGACATATATTTCAAATAATTTTCCTTCAAGAAATATAAATCCAAGGTTGACGCAAATCTAAATTCGCAGGATTTTAATTATAAACCCCAACGATTAAAACTCAGATTAATAACCCCCTGGATATGAAAGGAAATAGGGAGGCATACTTGAATAGGGCATCGGCATCTCTAGCGCCCCTATAGTCAAAACTTGGAAAAAGGTTACCCCAAACAGACTCAGTAAGCCCGTGACCGCGTTTGCTACACCATGCTCGGCTACCTTTTATCCACGGTTTCCGTTTCTTTTTCTCATCTCATCCCGGTACCTGGTCCGGAGGTTTTGGTCACTAAATTCGGTAGGTTTTTGGTTTTTTTATTTATGTAAAAATTAGATTAAACTATAAATTTGATAAATCAAATGACAGGAAAGCAATAATGGTCTTCGGAGACACAAAAAAACCGTTTACGTTTCCTAGGCCTTGCCAGAACAACCATGCAATTCAAACTGCGTCGTCTGCATGGGGTGACAAAGTTCTACGTTTAGCCGTCTGAGGGCGCCACATGGCGATACTATTTGAAAACGCCCGGTTTTGCTTGCCTTTCATATCCAGGGGTTATTAATCTGAGATTAAAACTAGATGTAGACAGACAACATTCGAGGAAAAACATATCTGGCGAGGTCTATTTAAAGTTTCATATAGGTGTAATTAAGTCGAAATCAGTAAACAATTTTTTTCTGTTCCCTGCCAAATGTCATATTTCAAGCCTAATAAGCCTTTTTCCCGCCAAAAGTTGCATTTCCCGCCTACTAATCGTTTTTCCGCCAAAAGATGCATTTCCCGCCTAATAGTCCTTTTTCGCTCCAAAAGATGCATTTCCCGCCTAATAGTCCTTTTTCGCTCCAAAAGATGCATTTCCCGCCTAAAAGTCCTTTTTCCCGCCAAAAGATGCATTTCCCGCCTAATAGTCCTTTTTCCCGCCAAAAGATGCATTTCCCGCCTATTAGGCCTTTTCCCCGCCAAAAGATGCATTTCCAGCCTATTAGGCCTTTTTCCCGCCAAAAGATGCATTTCCAGCCTATTAGGCCTTTTTCCCGCCAAAAGATGCATTTCCCGCCTATTAGGCCTTTTTCCCGCCAAAAGACTCATTTCCCGCCTAATAGGCCTTTTTCCCGCCAAATATAGTTTTCCCTGTATTTTCTTCGAAACTGCGCCTTTTGGAGCTCTGCAACAGTCTTAATGTTATGAAACACGCTCCCATCTTTTCAGAATTGAAATCTCCCACCAGCTTGAGACCTAAAATAGGCCTTCCTGTCTATTACTATATTACAACTCTCATAATCGCATCCAATCAGATAAGAAAAATCTGTTGCCAAATGAAAAACAGAAGGTAGCTATTAGGTTAAGTCAGATAGGTATTAGATTACGCAAGTTTGAAAAAAGGCACGTGCGTTTGTAATTTTACTATAGAAAACGTGTAGGGTCTGGCCCTAGTAAGAGAGAAAGAGAAATTTGTCCTATAGGGACTTGGCAATTCACGCTTAACTCCGCCCCCAGCGCCATTATGGTATGTTTTTTTAACAGAATGAAAGCTATATAAGCCCCTCCTCCTGGTATGTTTTTTAGCACTAGTGGAAGGTAGCCTGACGTTGCATGACGTAGTACTGCCAAGTCCCTATTTCTCGATTAAATATCAACGCGGGGGTCGAGCTTAGGCCTTTTTTTTTTCTTTAATAAGAAGTGTAATGGGGAGACATAATATCCGAGGGTTATGATACTTGCAGTTATTATAATGTTAAAATTATCCATATTTCTCTGAATTATTTTTAATATGAAAATCATATTAAATGTTCTAAACAAATTCGTGGTATTATTAATGGTTTTCTATTATAAATTGTTGGGTATTTATTGTTTAGGTTAAACTTTTGAAGCAACTGTCCAATCTATACTATAGCTGGCTGTTACCCCAGATTATATTACGTCACAATCTAGGCTCAGGTTGCTTTCCAAGGCAAAAGCTCAACCTCCTCTTCTCCCATTGCGGGGAAAACGTAGCTAGGAGGAGGGGGGTTTGAATTAGGGGGAATTCTTGTTGGAATTTGGTATCGGTTGAGGCCGCCTTATGCAGCAGCGAGTCAAGCTTTACTAACTTTACGAGAGGGAAGGTGGGAAGGTACGGGGTGCATTAGACGCTGCGAGAGGTTATTCGCCTTTTCAGAAAAGCCCCATGTGAGAGAGCGGAGAGCCGTTGCAGCCCGCCATCAGCGACGTTCTACCCATAAAGACAGGCATACTCTAGAGGAACCCATAATATTATTATTATGATAAGTTTCGTACAAAGTTGAAGGATTCAATATTTTACTGCTCAAAATTTACATGTTTGCGTGAATGTATTGTAGGAACTTATAGATAATATTTCACTAAAGGGGACTTAAGAAATTTCCTACCCCATTTCTCAACTTTAACTGCGCATGCGCTTCAGTGTTCCCAGTAATTTGTTATAAGAGCATCTCCTGCAGGTTGGGAACTAAAGTATAATTACTGAATCAGAATTCTACAAGCTTTTCAGTTCAGTCTGTTTTAGATAGCAGTTTATTTGTGCTCACAAAATTACAGGCAACACTTGTACGCACGCTAACTATATTCTGTAAGGAAAGATTTTGCGTACAATTATGGCCGCCATCTTCCAAGATGGCCACAGATTGTTAAAAATCTTTGTTAACAAGTAATTGGGAGGGGGGGGGCATTTACTTATATAGGGTTTTTTTCCTTTAACGAAATTTGTGGGTCCTTTTACATTATGAATTCTATATATTTTTTTATAAATTTTTGAATCTACATATTATACTATTATAAAATAGAATTCTGGTGGGGGGTCCTCCTACCCAGTCTCTATTTTAGGGGTCATTTTTGGGCTAAGAGACCCCTGTTGTTATTATAATACAGTAACATTTTGTATAAATGTGTATCAAAAAGCGTATATTTTTTTTATTATTGCATTCCAAGCTATTTTTTACCAGACTAAACCTAAGAAGAAACATTTTTAAAAAAAAATTTTATTAGTATATTTTTATATAGGACACCTGAGTTTTTATATAATATAGTGGTACAATAATTTTGAAATTCCTTACACTTTGATGCTGGAATACATATTTATTTATATTTCTGGATGTTATCCAGGACATTTTAATTGGGAGTACTTAAAAGTACCGGTAGTAGTGTTCTGTAACTTCTGTTGTTTATTTTGGTAACTCAGTTACGAATACCTTTCCTGGAATTATTTAAAATCAACAACAACCCGTTTGGTTACTCGACAGTTATTTATTTATTTATATTAATTCCTGAAATTCCTTGGATTGCAATTAAATCAAATTTTATTTATTTTCAAAATTTTAATTGCCCCTACTAATTAAACCCCTAAAGAATTTGCTTATTGAAACATAAATATTGAACTTTGAGTTACAATTACAAATAATTCAGGAATGTTTTTAAATTTATTTCATTATAAAACCTTTCCTCGTACGACACAAACAATTAAGAGAATTAGTAAATGAACTTAATTTGCATAAATACATAATAATATTTGATTTTGATGAATACGCTAAATTTAGACCTTTATCATTAACTATTAATGAAGTAGTTAGAGATAATATTGGCGTGTGTTGAATAACAACCCTCGTCACTAAAAAATAAATTTGACAAAATATGTTTTTGTCTACAAAGTGTCATTCCACCCTCACTCACTCACTACAACGCGACCTGGCTGTCACTCAAGCGTAGAAAGAACAATATTTCCTTGAAATAGGGGACCAGTGCCTCGTTTAATCTTCCGTCAGAACTAAATCGGAAATTCATATCATCTTCGGTTTGTAGGTAGATAAAACTATAGTTCAAATTAATCAACATATTCATTTGCATTATCGATGTCTAAAGATATTGATTGATATTATAGACCTGGGATAAGAATGTTTATTGAAATTTCACCCTAAATTTTAAGTTTTAAAGGGAATATGGATGGGGAATTTAAACTCCGTAATACTAAATACCCAATACCTCTAAATTACCGAAGTCAAAAGTCCTAACTGACTGGCTTTTAATCAATGCCCAGTCCAAACCGCTTCACCTAGTAGGCTGAGATTTTCCAGGGACGTTACTCTTTAAGTAGGCAGGCGCTATGAAAGGGTTTCTTCAATCCGCCGCCATCTTGAAAAATGGCGGCCATAAATGTAAATCATCCTTCATTATGGAATAACATCTGTGCATTTCAACATATTTCTTTTATATTTAGTAGACTGGTTCCTTATAGATGGGCCTTAAGGATTTTGGGCTTCTATTTGCCATCCGTCATCTTTAAAAATGGTGGCCCTGAAAGAAGAACTTATAAATAAAAGTGTCCCCAAGGGCTACGCCATGTGCCTTTGCTGCTACTACTATAGTTTTGTTTTATTATAAATTTTCCTCAAATTTCAAGGAAAAAGGGTGTGATTGAGGCTGGGAAGCATTTTCTTATAGAGATACTTCATTCCAAGGTCGTTAATTACCAACCGGACGTTGTAATAGTTAAGTTAAAATTACTAAGTAGTTTACGCGAGTCATGGGAAAGAAATCCTTCCTCAGGAAAACGTTTAACCCTAGTTAGAAAAATGTAATGATTACTTTTTTTTCTTTTTTGAAGTTGTGAGAAGAAAAAAAAGGAATATCTCATATTATTATCTCGTCAAGATAGGTAATTTACGGTGTTTGTAACTGTACAAAATAACTCCAAACGCGTCAAATCTGAGAAAAACATTACCCATTGCAAAATATGTACGTGGAATTTTCGTAGTGGGTGTGTTGTTGAAGGCCAGAGTAGTCTTTCTATGTTTATGTTATAATGTAATTATTAGGTTCAACGTTCTACATCAGGGTTATAACGAAATTACACCGAATACCTTGAAATTTCGTGGAAATTGGGGATATTATTTATTACCTTAAGAAGATTCTTAAATTTAAAGGTAATTGTCAGAAGTTATTAGAATGATTTTGATGGAATCTCTAGGCTAGGGAAAGGTTTAAAAATAAAATTTGATAAATAAGGTTAATTTTATTTATTTATTTATATATTGGACAATCGTTTATATTTATGTTGTCTTTGGTTGGTTATTTGGTTGACGTATATTTACTACCTGGGAGGTGTAGTGTACGTATTTTTCCCGCGCATTTTTTCTTCCATGTGACCTATTTCCCGCGCGTTATTAATATTTTTTTTTAATTTTCTTTATTCATAAAAGCACCACGTGGTTATATATATATTTTTTATTAAGTAACAATTTTTATTGTCTTTTTTCTCTTTCTCTCTTTTCTTTAATAAAACTTTATTATTTCTATATATTTTTCAACAGCCTTAAAGAGTTTACTGAACTCTTACATTTAGACAAATACCTTTTTTTTTATTAAAAGACTTAACTGCGCGTCATTTACATATCCTACAGTAGCCCTTTAAACTGTAATTTTGCAAAATAAGGATAGTCCCCTTTTTTACATCTAATGGTTGGTGATTGGATTAGAATATATTACAGGGTTGCCAAGGGTTACCAAAAACTAGGAAACAAACAAACACAATGTGAGGAGACACTAGACGATTTTTCTTAACGACACAATGACATTTGATTGTTTTTAGATAGTTTTGAATGTCGCTCAAATCTGGGTTTGCCCTTGAAAAAGTTCACATATTTATTATACTGACTTTGACATTTATAGAGATATGGCTGTAGATTAGGTTTTTATCCAATAAACAGAATTGATAATTTTATTATTATCCGTAAGTTGGGGGTTTAAAATATATAATCGAATTATGTTTTTTACGATAATTTTCAGTTGTTAATCTTACAAGTTCTATTTTTTATTGGAGTTAGTGGTGGGAAAAGGGTTGGTTGATTAGTCACTTCGTCTTTGCTGATTTAGTAAAATTAATAAGGCTTTAAGTTTTTGTTGACTAATTAAGTTTTGGCTAATTTATTGCTGGCTTTGATATTATTTTTAGACTAGGTTTAATTAGAAATGCATGTTGAAATAGGGGCGTTGCTTTATATGTCAGTGTTTTGAAATTGGGGATACTTTGACAGGTAGTCGAGAATTGTCAATTTTATTTGCCATAAGTTTTACATTAATTTATATATTCACTAAATTCGATTTTAATCGAAGTTGTTTTACTGATATCACACCTTAGTTTAATTTGAGTAACAACAATTGGGCCCCTGCCCAAAAACTCAAGGAAAAGTCGTAGAAAAATGTCAGGGAAAACCTGGAAAAGTCGTAGAAAAATGTCAGGGAAAACCTGGAAAAGTCGTAGAAAAATGTCAGGGAAAACCTGGAAAAGTCGTAGAAAAATGTCAGGGAAAACCTGGAAAAGTCGTAGAAAAATGTCAGGGAAAACCTGGAAAAGTCGTAGAAAAATGTCAGGGAAAACCTGGAAAAGTCGTAGAAAAATGTCAGGGAAAACCTGGAAAAGTCAGGGAATTGGTATCTGAAAATTTCGTGGTAATAATTTAGGTATTTAAAACTACAAAAAAACCTTCGTATTATAAAAACCAGATTTTTATTTTTTTTTAAATTATGTAATATATAGAGGGTTTTTTTTTTCTAAGGAATCAGTACATATGAACCACGTGTTTTCAAAGTATACGTTAAACACTACATACAGACAGACAGTGTGGTATGTCGACCTGTTTTTCAGTAGAGGTGTCGCCCACTTGCTTGAATCCATAATTCAGCTCAGTTTAATTCTCTCACGAAGTTACTCTTCTTTAGAGACAAATATTTAATTTAAACAAAAAAAAATTAACGTGACCCGAAACGAAGGCGCGGTTATTAATTAAAAAATGAATAAAAATTATATTTAACTCTTAAATAATTTGAAGTTTGCTACATCTCGTTTTTCGTATTTGCTAAAACCATCCCCATCCCCCTTGGTTTCTAGTTCCATGCTTGGCTTCATTCCTAGATTATATAATGGTCGAACTTCCAGTTTTTCCTAGCCGGTCTAGCGGCTCGTCTTCTACGCACTTTCTTTTTTTTTTTTACTACAGACCTTTTTGGCGTAATAAATATTGGCCCTCCCCTCCATTCCCCCCAATCTAGTATTTGATGTGTGGTAGAAGGTACAGAGAAGGAAAATTATTTGACCTCTGTTTAGTTTAAAGGCAGGATGAAATTATTAAAAAGAAGATTTCGTAAATGGATCTCTATTTTGATTTAAAAGTGCTGATGTCGAAGTTATGGTACCTAGGTTCTAAGGTTGGTACTTATACACGACACGTGCCATTTAAATGGTACCTGTATGTTTTTATGCAGAATTTTCAGGGAAGTTTAAAAGGTTGCTTTGGAAGATCCATGGGATGTAATTTTAATTTGAGGAGGGAATCTTTCGATAATACTAACGTTGGTAAAGGTTTATTTTAATATAAATTTTATAATTAGTAGGGAAATTGTTGTTGTTGGTAAAGTTGCTGAAAGCGTTAAAGAGGGAGTTATTGAAAAATGTTAGGGTAAACTTCAATAACTACATAACTTTAGGGCGCGGGGCAACTTTTAAATAACTTTTTGGGGAGAAACTTCAATAACTTTGAGGGGGGTGAAAACTTCAATAACTTTTGGAGGAAAACGCTCGAAACGATGGTGGTAATCCGGATATATGACATATTTGAAGTGTTGTTAAATTAAATTAAATCAATTATGATTAATTCTACTGAAAAGGTGCAATTACATTAAAGAATTTAAATCAGGTTTCATAATCCCTTCGAGAAATCTGCCATTGCCTGAATCCAGGGTGGAAAGAAAAAAACAAATCAGGTTTTTTTTAACTCAAAAACATTTTGAAATGGCCTCCCTAGTAGTTGTTGCATCTGAAGCATGCCAAAAAAAAAAAAAGATCTTGACAAGCGGGTCCTCAAAATTTAAAAACTTTTTTTTTTTACTATTTTATTTTGGATGAATCTGCGCATGCGTTTGTGCGTGGGATGGTTTCAAAGTAAAAGTTAATTCCGTTGTTTAAACTTCAAAGACTCTGTATACATGTTTTATATTTTCTTGTGGTTTATTTTTTTCTTCATTCTGCTAGTAAATTTTGATAATAGTAAGACTCGGATCACGTCATTTAAGACGTAAGCAAGCAATGCTTAAGTCGGGAATATTTTAGCCTATGCTGCAAAATGTCTTTAATGCGCAAGTCCAGCAATTTTTTGTTTATATTTTCTCTCTGAAATATAAAGATTTATTTTTTTTTAAACTAGAAATCCTTTAGGAATAAATGTCTAGACTGCCAAATATTTTCCGAGTTAGTTTATTTAATAAAATAAAAATTTCTTAATCTTGAAAATGCATCCGAGGAATTAGGGCCCCGCCAAAGGCTTATCAATGTACCTGCGAGCGAAACCTTTTTAAAACAGAGTGGCTAGGAAGAAGAAATATATATTGAAAATTTCGTTTAAATCTTAAAATGCAGACGGAATTTTCTTCATTTTTGACTGAAATTCTTTCTTTTGATTTCCGTATTTTCAAAGGGGAACTGTAAGATCAAGTATTGATTTTTATTTAACGTCTTTAGGCCTAAACGAGGGGTTTTAATATACATATAAACAAGCCTTTAAAGATGTTCAAATTTTCGCATTGAACTATAGGAATACCAAATTTACGCTTTGAAATATCCCTTTAATGATGCTTATCCAGGGACTTTTTATCCCCGCTGTAATTTGTGATTGAGATGGAAGGTCACGTGACGAGCTCCAGGCCTTTGCCTTAATGCTTTTATAGATTTTTTTTTTGTTCGCCTAGCAGAAAGCCTCCTCATCGCAGATTTTTAGGATGCTGAGAAAGATGGTGTAGGACACTTGTAATAATTATCAGCTGATTTTAAAAATCTTCCAGATTATGTTAAATATTTTGTGTTTCAGACTAAATTTTCGAAAATAATTGTTTAGGGCTGGGCCTAAATTAGTAGGCGTTTCTGTCAACTAGGTGACCCCTCCATCCGTATTGGGCAAATTCTGTCATACTTGTACAAAAGTTCTATACATATTTCCCTACGGGTTATGCTGCCCTTACCAACACACATGCACAAAAAAATGCGGGAAAGTTTATCTCAGTTTGAAAAGTTAGTAAGAGTAGAACTGTAGTTTACCGCGCAATGCAGAATGTAGATATAATTCCATAGGGGGCTTTAGTTTTACACTGTACTGAATTTTAACAATGATATAGTGAGCTCGTGCCTTCGAGGGGGTGTTGGAACGACGGAATTACAGGGGGCGGTAAAGAGCGCCGCCTGTTTCGAATCGATCGTGCGGGGCGTTTTGGCGCGCATATCGACCATTTTGGCGCAAAATTGTCCTTTCACTTTCGTAAGGTTATGATAATACCGTGAGGGAAGGTAAAAAGGTTATAGCTTGAACATATGATCGAAATTGCCCTTATATAGGGGGCATTGCCTCAACATAGACCATTTTAACCGCCACGTGTTATATTTGGCGCCTTTTCTCGATACTAATACAAATATTTACTAAGGCGAGGCGTAGCTTGGGGTTAATATCGAAATGGCCCATCGTATTGAAAGGGGGAGATCAGCGCCCTTACTGTTCGTTTTAAGCGAAATTATTCCCGCTGACCTGTAGATGGCGCTATCGATTTTACAAAACGGGGAATAGCCTTTCCTTTCGCTCTTCTTAAGCCTACTTTTAGGCTTAAGGGTAACCGTTCGATATTTGGGAAGCTGGGATCTACTTTCTAGCACCCTCTGTATCAGCTGAGAGATTGTAAGGGGGATGGGTGGGTAGGTGAGAGGGGAAGGCTACTTTGTATATAAATGAACCCCTCTCCATCTTTTCCAGACTCTTAGGATCAAGGATAAAAATTTCCAAATCGACCTTTTCTCTCTCACTATCTCTCTTTCTCTCTCTATGCTCAATGTCAATTCCCTAGTTTCTCCATGGGGCTAATCACACTTAGACATTCTGTTCACTGATTACGTGTAGCTGTTTTAGTATTAGTACTGCCAAGGGTAGAGTTTTTAACAAATTGGTATTTTCAGTAGTTGCGTCGGTGCAGCTTATACAACGGTTACGAGGAGTGAATTGCCCCTCGATTTTCTCCTCTTTCTATTCGCCGTCTTTATACCCCCACCCCTAACCACTCTCTCTGTAGTAAATCATGAGCCGTTGGTTTTAAAGCTTTTGTTTTCAAAGTGCTTTATCAGCTGATGGTGTAACTTTAATACCTTACCAAACTTAACCTCTCTTTTTGAAGATAAACTCATAAAACTTAGGAAATAAATTTCTTGGAATTAATTATTTGAAAGGTTTTTTTATAAAATATATTTTATTTGGTTTTAATTAATTTATACCCTAAGTATCCTTAAATATAATGAAACTTTTGTGTTTTTAAAACCACCCAAAAACTATACCTATGATAGCATATTATTTCTTTCATTCAACCATAAAGGTTAATAAAATGGTATAAAATCAGAATTCAAGAAAGATACGGAGATATAATTATAACCTTTAGGTAGAGAGAGAAAGTAGTACACTGTAATCTTCCTGAGAAGTGATTTAAACAAAAGTTTGCCTTTGTTTAGGAAGGTCAAATTCGCCCCTAGCGCGCTAGCATGAAACGCTTCATAGCAAATGTAGGTCGCAGAGAGCTCGAATATTTTGCTATAATCATCTGAAAGAAATTTCAAATTAAAAAAAAAAGTTCCCTTCGTAGTAATAAAATCTCTCTAGCGTTGCGCTACGTACGCCCACGTTTTATCTTAACCCCCCCCCCCTGACAAAAATATTTTTGCTGATCTTGCCTCTCAAAGTCGTTCGTAATACGTAAACCAGGATTCTTTCATCCCCCTTTTTACCCCCATTGCAACTGCTCATCCGTTACTATAGCAACGAGGAGGGTTAATCATATGCGGCGTTGCTATGGTAACAGAGGCGTTTCCTCGATAAGATACACCCATTTTGCCGCATAATTTTAACTTCGCCGCATAATGCAGTTTCCGAACTCGGTAACTAGGGGCAACAAATGACTTATAGGGCAGGGTTTGAGTGTTTTTTGCTATCAGAGGGTGGAACTTTGGAGGAAACTCAAAATAAGTTATCATAAATTCATTAAATATGCGGCGCGGGAGGAGCTTAAGGCGGAGTTTAGTTCGTAGTTGCATTGTGAAGGCCGTTTCAATTTGTATTTGAAGTTTTGGTCACGAGAGGGCGCGTTTGAAGCCATTTCCTTTTCGTTGCCGTGGAAGATATACACTCAGCCTTCTAGGTCTGTTTTTGTTTTATATTTTAATACCCCTACATGTGTTTTAAAGAGTAGAGAGAGAGGGGAAAATGAATTAGGGTTAATAACCTATTTCATTGACGATTGAAATATTATATTAAAAAGTACGATTAACCCAAAAGTATTTATCTAAGTGCCATTGGGGCTTTTAGAGGAATGTTACCCGTGATTATATAAGGTGTTTTAACAGTTTTTTTTTTTCTTCATATAAGGATGATGACCACACCCTAATTGTTTTAATCGCTTTAATCGTTTAATCTCGGCTAGGCGACCGACCGAGTTTATAATGGCAGATTAATTTAATGATGCTTTAAGATAATGTTTCATTAAATGGCGCTTTCTTTTCTTTTCTTTCAACTATTTTAATCCCGGAATGACGTGCCTCAAAAGGTCATGTTATATTGTTTTTAGATTTATATAGAGCATCGAGGAATTAAGTGTTCAAATTAATTTAGAGGCGTTTTATCTTTGCGGCTTTTTGAAACACTTTTCACGCGCTATGGGTGAACGTTTTTTTTTTTTACTAACATTTTGTTTGATTTACGACGGTTTTTAATATTTTTGGGGTAATTTTAAATACTTAATTACGTTGGATAATACAGAATATTTAAATATTGGCCAAGGAGCGAGTGGTTTTTCAAAAACGTTTTGGTTCTATAATTGGTAGTGTCTGTCTGTCTCATTTAAAAACCAGGAAATATCCAGGTTTGCCCCCAAGGTTTTATGAACTCTGATTCAAAATATTACTGTATCTTTTAACCACTTTAAAAAAAAGGTTGAATGTCCCTTGCACGTCGCGTCAAAAATTGTTTCCTTGACATGTTTAAACATCCCCACCACCACCTCGTGCAGCAGCCAAAATAGATTTACTTTTATCACCTCCTGACACTACGCCACTATCCTCCACCACATCGCACCACTTCTCCATTCCTTTATGCATAAACATTCCATCGCCATTCCCCGCGTTGGCAAACGATTTCCAGATTATGCTTTTTTTTTTTTTTACTTCCATACCCTCGTGTAGGTATAATAACTGGCGATACCACGCAAGGCTTAGCAGGAGAGGGTGGTGGTAGCTGTAGTAGTAGTGGGAGCCAAGGCTTAGTTGCATGTCCGAATTTTTGAGCCCGCGTGTTTACCAGGCGGAATGGGTGAAGGGGATTCCGTTGGGTGGTATGAGGGCGAGAATAATGGCTCTAGGAAAAATGAAGGGAGGTTTTGGGGTTTTTACTTTTTTTTTAGAGGCATATTTGCCTACTGCCTAGGACATTCGGACGGTGCAGTTGACTGATTTTACTGCAGACTTGCACAGGGGGTGATTTCTGCTATGGAGGATTTGAAAAGAGAGGGGCTTTTTTATTTTTTTTTTTGGCAGAGGAGGTCATTGGACCGTTCTATTGACGGAAAAATGAGGGGTGACATTTTGTTGAATTGTTGAGGAGACTCTTTGAGTGAGATTTGTTGTTGACTTTAGGTTTATTAAATAACCATAATTTTGGATACATTTGAAATATTTTATCAAATTAGTTTGATTAACCATTTTAAATGTACGAAAGCTTTTTGACGCTGTTATGTTTATGACGTGTTGTTTTTGTGTGTGTACGATGTCAGTTATCTATGATTGATCGCAAATTGTCTGTCTCCACGTCATTAAATGATCCATTTATGGCAGCAAAACATATTTAGGTGTTTTTTGCGAACAGTTTTGACAGTTGTTGGTGATGTTTGTTTTCTCAAGGTTGAAATGCACAACCTAATGGCTTTATTTTTCTGTAGTAGAATGAGTTGTAAATATGGAAATTAGGTGAAACGTTCTGGTAACACTGGAATATTTTTAAAATGTTTACCCCTATTAGTTTAAAGTTGTTTCGGCGAAATTTAATGGAGTCTTTGAAATATTTTGCATACATAATTATTATACTTTATGTGGGTCGTTTGTTTCAAAACATAAATGCCCTTGTATCATTACCATATGCATAAACAAGTCATAAGCGAATCCTTTAACGTTTACTTCTCGTCTCGGGCACTTTAATAAATACCTTCCACACTAATCTTAATCATCCTAGGATGTTTTCCATAATGGGTTGTAGGACAGTAAAGGGGGAGATTTTAAGTCGAAAATATATTGTATGACATTTTGGCCAAAGGGCTACCGTAAACAAATGGAGTGTTATACGTTGGTCTTCACCCTGAACGCCGCTGTATTGCGGGTGAAACATTTCTACAGGGGTTCTATGGAAAACTCATTGAAATCAATGACCCCTACTCGTTAGCTTTCGCCTAAACACCCGAATACAAGACTCTTAACATTTATAAAATGTCTTCAAAATCTATATTATATAGTTTTTCCACATTCTTTAGTGTATATCATACACGATATCTTACTACAACCAGCGTGTGGAATAGTTATTTTTCTGTGGAATACAATACATATTTTAAATGTATGTATAGAATCTGTACGAAAATGGAGAAGAAACATATATATATATAAATATATCCCATTGTTTTATCATATTCATAACATTATTATATATCCGAGAGTTCCCCACTATGCTATCACGCATGCAGCACTCCCATTTTCTGTAAAACGTGTTTACTTTGTTTATATCCATCCGTAATGGTGTTGTTTCTGGTATGTTCCTAGTTTGGTTTATATACATTGGGAAATAGGTTATCGAGAAAAATATACTGGTTTTTTTATTTTTTTATGAAAATAAGTACTTTGAGCACTCAGTCTTGGACTTGTTACGGTAGAATATGTCATTACGAAAGAGCTAGCTAGAGCTAGTGTATACATACACCCCTTTTTTTGGTTCGTGAAAATATTTCATAGGCTGTAATGATATTAGCATATTGCCTTGGCAGTGGAGTGTAACGATTCTTTTTTTCTTTCTTATGTTTACGTATGTATATTCTAACTTAAGGTATATAGAACACATTTAAGACTTGAGAAAGTGTGAGTAGCCATTTTATAGTGTATTAGCGACGTGTAGTAGGTTTGGCTCTGGTCGTTGTTTGAGGTAGTGAACTGGGAATAGTGAACGGTAAAATTCTTGGTCGCAGCCATACACCGCGATTTTAGATCAAAATTAACGTTCTTAGGTGTTGTGTGGGTTCTTGGTGTAACTTGCCAACGCCTAAATATATACTTTACTTGGTATATTATTTATTTATATTTGTGTTCTTGGTTTGTAGTTACGTTACTTGGGTCTCTGTAGTGTGCTATTAATGTAAATGGCCGCCATCTTGAAAAATGGCGACTTGAATTGTATAATATTATAATTCCATACGTATAATTCAAGCAATGAAGACCATAAATGTAACTAAAACTGACATACATACCACGTGATCAGAATGCGTCCGTATCTTTTTATATATAAACGCTTGACCTCTAAGGTCTTTATCATTTTTTTAATTAAGGGAAAATTTGAAAGAAGAAAAATATGAGCGTCCTTTTTTTATTGTTATTTCTCAAAAGAGTTTGGCCTAATTATTGTTTTTGTGCGAAGTTCATTTCTCGTTGAATGCATTTTTCAAGAAGCCGTTCTTCTTGATTAATTTGCATATTTAGTCCTTTCTTTTTTATTATTATTTTTTACCCTCGATTATGAGAAAGCGGGGAAACCTTTTTCATCTCTTCCCCCCCCCATCATCCCCTCCGTTTTCTGTTAATTTTTTTCTTTAATTGAATCTTTCACGATGAGAATTTTTGGTTATTTTATCTCTCTCTCTCTCTCTTGGAAAAGAAGTCCTAAAAGGAAAGAATGTAAAACGTGGGTGAAAGTTAATGAACTGAAATATCTCCTTCAAGAAGAGAGTTCGCTCTCCCTCTCCTCTCTCTCTCACTCCGCGAAGTTCAGAAATTCAAATTATCTTTCGTCAAAACGAAATTATACAAAATTTTTACTAGAGCCGAGAGAAATTTAATTTAAAAGATTCTCTTTCATAAATTTTTCTTTTTCTTTAATTTAATTCTCGTCTTCGCCAGTGAAATTACTTTGGAGTTTTCATTGTAATTTTTCATTTAGGTTGAAGGCTTTTTTAATTAAAATATTGTTAAATTAAATTAATTTTAGCATTTTAACTATTTGAATTATCTTAAGATGATATTTCGTTATTTACGTTATAAAACGACAATAAGAGGGGTAAAGTTTTGTGCGCTACTAGGGCTAAATAGAACTAAAAGGTTATCTTAAATTAATAATAATGATTTTTGGCGATAAAAATTACTCAAAGTACAGGGTGTTTCTGATAAGTCTGCATCCATAAATTAAGGGGGATGTTCTTTGGGAAATTCATTTTGACTCTTTTTGAGTCGAAAATGTAACTTTTATTTATGACATTTTGCCACAACGGACACTGTTTACAAGTTAAGAATGGATTGTAGTATTTTACGGATGACCCTTTTAATTTAGTTAAGAAACTAAAATACAATGACTTCTAATTTAATTAAGGGGTCATCAATAAAATACTCCAATCATAACTCGATTTGAAACAGTGTCCCTTGTAGCAAACAAAATGGAGATAGAAGTTACATTTTCGACTCAAAATCGATTTCCCAAATAGCATATCCCCCTTAATTTATGGATGCAGACTCATCAGAAACACCCTGTATAATATTATAAAAGACAACAAACCAGGGAATAGTTTCACGAATGTCACTTGAAATAAAACGTAACCTCGAAAGAAAATTTCTTTAGAAAATATTGCAAACGAAACGTACTATAAGGAATATTTTTCCTCTTTTTCCCAGAAATTATGTATCTGAAAGTCAGGTCACGTTTCGCGGTGGTGAAGAGATAGTTTTCATTTTTGATTATGCTAATTTATGCAGTTTCAGCTCGGGTCTAGAGGCAAAGCCCACGGCGTAATGACTCTAGAAAGATATGGACTGGACTGGGGTTATGCAACTATATACATATTTAAAAAAAAGACAGAGAGAAACACCTTCGCCCTTGGGAACGAACCATGGTCCTTGTAAACTTGGGAATACATTTTGGGGTGGTTTGGTCTTCCCGAAATTTCATAGTTTTAGCCTAGGTTGTTTCTATATGGGGGCCCCCCAAAACTATAATGATATACAACGAGAAACTTCTAACGATATGGTAAATAAGCGGGGTATAGCCCTCTTTATATTGTATACTATGTCGTTTACAGTGAGGGAAAATTTGGGTTCTGACTCTGTCCCTGTCCCTGCGCTCGTCTCCGACCTTTGGGTTGGTTAGGAACTTAGGATGTTGTCAAGTATTGATTGCCCTTTGAATCAGGTGACACGCTTCCGTGGTTTGTTATTTATTTATTTGTTTATTTAGTGCTTTGTTTGTTAGTATAAATGAAGTCCGGCTCGGCATTATTTATGTTGATATTAGTATTATCAGGTTTTGAAGTTCAGAGGTTGGAGTTAATTTGAAAGATAAATTGAAGATTCTCTCTCTCTCGTTTTCAGACTAGGATTCATACCATTTACACAAGGAGGCCTAACTTTTGACTCTACCAGTAAGTCTGGTCTCCTTGTGTAACATAACACCTGAAGCCTGACCTTGTGTAAATGGTATGAATCTTCCTAGTCTGTAAACTATGTATTATCAAAGTGATATCTATTTTACTAGGGAGAAGGTATAAGATGCCTAAGTATTCGCGCGCCATAGTCCCAGTCCCCCTTTCAAAATACAAAGGGGGGACTTAAAAAGAGGCCGGGCTATTTCGCCCCTCCCCAATCGGAAAATACGTAATTTTCGTCATTCGCGTCGCGCTGACGTGAGTTACTGAGTTTTCAAGAAGCAATGAGTTGCTGGTTGTAATTTAGAGGCGGGGATTAACTACGGACCTACGTTTGGACTGGAGATAAAGCTGGAAATGTATTGAATTTATACCTTCTCCCCAATAAACTAGATATCGCTTCTTGGTATTAATATGGATTTTTTTGAATGTTTTCTTCCATTACCTCCTCTGAATTGAATTCGGAATGAATGTAGCGCTTTTTGAATATAGATTTGATTGGAAAACGCCCACCCACTAACTTATATGCAAGAGAGAGAGAGATAAATTTATTCCTTGGGAAATTGGAATAACTATTGATTTTCCGCAGCGTTATGAATATTGTATGAAGTGAATGCTTTTAGTAATTTAAATCTAGTCGTTTCGGCCTGCTCGTCTTCCGTCCACTTTTATAAGATCAATATTTACCCGATATGTCTGGGATGCAAAGTGTTCCATATAGATATGACCAATGCATTTGGATTTTTAGTCTTGTTTGAGAACTTTGCGTAATTTCCGTTACGTTGATAAGTTTCTTCGTCTCTTTCTAAGACACTCTTTTCAAAAGGGACAGACGCAGTAATTCAGGGTTGCCACAGGTCAAGGAAAGCCTGGTTAAGTCGGGGAATAGTCAGGGAATCTCAATATGGGGTGAAAAAGGTCAGGGAGTTTTAAAATGGGGCCAAAAATGTCAGGGGAAAGTCATGAAATTTCAATATGGGACGATAAAGGTCAGGGGAAAGTCAGGGAATTTCAATATGGGACGATAAAGGTCAGGAAAAATTCAGAAAATTTCAATATGGGGCGAAAAATGTCAGGGAAAAGTCAGGAAATTTCAATATGGTGCCAAAAGGGTCAGGGAATTCCAAAATTAAAATCGAGTCGAGAACTCTTCGGCTCTTATCCGTATCTTTCAGTTCAGCATGGGTTGTGCGTCACTGTATACTAATGTTATTTGCAAACGGTGGATACGGTTTTTCGTGAAACCTAACGCGATAAATATAATTAAATAAATGGGATTGGCTGGCCTAACAGGATATGATAGTACGTTATTTTGCAGCTTTACGCAATGATAATGGTTTTTTTTTTCTCCCGAAATGGAATGGAAGTGTGGTGTAATAACTTTATAGCTCGGAGAGAAAAGAAAAAAATAACTGAAACGTTTGCGCTTGACATACTTTTGTATTTCGACTTGTTTTTCTTTTCGTTTTTTTTTTGTTTTTCTTTTTCATTTTTGCTTAGTCATCCATCCTTTCTCTTCGATCTTAGCCAGGCTGATGCGATGTTTTTTTGTTGTTTTTTTCGATCCTAATTGTTAAATCTCTTTGGCTATCGGCCAGATAACCTTAGCTATAACCTCATTTTTGTCCCAGTGCTAGGAAGAATCCACGACGCCCCCGCGGCCCCCTTTTTCTTCACCTAATAATGAATGGGGAAAAAGAATAATTTTCAAAGAATAAAACACTTGAAAAGCAAAGGCTTATACGTAATAACGTCAATTATAATTATTAAACGCTACGTAATTTTAATTTAGTACTTAAACTTTTGAAGTATAAATTAATTTATTGAAGAATTGAATTTATTACCGCTTGTCAAAGTAAAACAACCCAAAGGCTTAAATTGTTTTTTCAGAATTAGGCTTAAGTACTTTTTATTTTTGCGTTTCTCTCTCTATAGAGTAATTTCTTTCCCATATACGGCAACGTCATAACCCTCTATCTCTTACCTTAGTGATATCCCCCCTCCCCTTCCCTTCCGGGGGCAAATAGTATTCTCTAGTACAAAGTTGCCCCTAACGTAGGGGATACACAGTTCACTCCCCTTCTCAACCGAAATTACTCTATAAAGTTGAGTGGAATCTTATGATGGATGAATTTAGTTCGAAACTTGAACAAATTGCGACGTATTGGACCCCATTAATCACGTTTAAACAAACTCAAAACTGTCCATTACATTAGTTTCAAAAGTAGGCTTAACTACCTACATTACGTAATACGAAATAGGCCTAAATTTATCTATCAAACGCCGCCTTTCGTCTTTGAAATGTCAGTATTAAGAATGTGTACCAATCCAATTTTGATGACACACTGAATGAAAAAGAAAAAGGCAAGTGTTTGAAATACTTCTTATCATCGGATATATAATTTCCAAAATAGTGTATCTTCTTGTTTGTTATTACCCGAAGTTTAGTGTTTTTTCTTTTATCTCCCTCAATAACTTTTATCTTTTATTATATATTTTTACTTCCTTTGGGTGGTGGTTACTTGCCCCCCATTTCTGTATGATTCTGGTTCACCGAACTCCTGTTTTAATGGAAACTTATCAATATTCCAATAATTTTTCTATTTTTTTTTTTATTCGTTACATTTCTTTCTTGTTGAAAAGCGATATATGTTATCGATTTTTCGATAATCCTATATCCCACTTCTTTCCAAGTTACAACATTTAGTTAAGCTGGGCTTTGTTGATTGAGCAACCGATAGATTTCGCTGGCTGTATATAGACTTAAGATTACTGGAGATTAAAGGTACTGTGAAATTCGTGTAGATTTTTCTAGAGATAATGAATGTACAGTAGGGTTAGGGGAATTTTGTTTACGTACACACTTTTGGGTATTTCAGTCAGCCTTTTAGACTTAGGATTACCTATGATTAAAGGTACTGTGAAATTCGTTAGTTTCTCTAGATATAATGAATGTACAGTAGGGTTAGGAGAATTTGTTTACATACACACTTTTGGGTATTTAAGTAGACCTTTACATCTAACCTTATTTATAACAGATTTGGTACAAAATTGTTTACCAAGTCGTTGTTTTCGTGGATGTTTATAGTCCTTGAAATCGTATGTGCAGATATCAGTGCGTCTATTTATAACATTCCTTCAGACAATCTGTTTTTGTAGCTCATAAGTTTATAAGATACGTTCCATAAGTATGTCACTACCTATTCTTCGTAATGAGAGACTTACAGCTCGAGCTAGTACAAGCGAGAATTGAAGTCCTACACTCGGTGGTTAATTTTGCAGGATTTCCATCTTCCGATTTGGCGTCGCTTTGTAACCAGTGACAAACTTATGGTGAACATATCTTATAAACTTATGAATTTCAGTCAGCGTTTAATCCAACATTATTTACACCAGATTTAGTACAAAATTGTTTACTAAGATTTGGCCGATGTATTTCGGAGGTTTTTAGTCCTTGATTCAGAGAAATATGTCAGATATCAGTGGTGCGAGTTATATTATAAATTCGTCTCTTAAATTAATAACATCAGGCTTATGTTTTCGCGTCAGGGCGTACGTCAGTATCGTATTGATGTCATTTTTCAATCCCTAATTTTTCGACAACCTCCAACATCAGTCTAAGATGATCCCTCCATAGCTGAAAAATATTTCTTTTTCCATAAGAAAAAAAACCTTGACGATAGATTACTCGTGACAACGTTGTCAAGACGTTGAATAAAACTTTCTTCTTCTTTTTTATTTAGGCTTTAAGCATCCTACGCGTAGAAAGAAACTTAAGCCTAACAAGATATTCTTTATTTTTAGACGTTGTTTTAGGTTAGGCCTAACTGATAAGACTGAGGTTATACAGGGTGTTTTAAGAACGGTGTGGTGTGACCCAAGTACAGTGGGATGGATCGTTCTATGGGTAATCAATTTTGAGTCGAAAATTTGCTTTTACCCCTTAGGGACACTGTTTTTACAAGTATAACGAGTGTTTTACGGATGACACCGTTAAATTTAAGTAAGAAATTGAACAGACAATGCTAATTTAAGTAATTTGTTTTAAATAATTGATGTTTTATAATCAGTCTTTAAACTGAAAAATTTTAATATCTGGGACTTCAATCATTCCATTTTGTTCTCTTATCTTCTACTTGTTCCAGTCTTTGTCCACACTAAAACATTTTTATTAATTAAGAAACTGAAGAGACAATTCCAATTTTAATCAAGGGGTCATCCATAAAACATACTAGTTAATAACTATGACCCTTTATGGGCAAGAGGTCATTGATTGCCGATATAGCCTACTGTTCTTTGGTATTGAACACCCGGGCCTTTTTGGAACACCCTGCATATTTTCTTATCGTTTTTAGTTTGAAAGAAAAAAAAAGTTTAACTGGAAGTTTTCTTCCTGTGTTTGTTGGAATTTTCCTAACGCCTGGTATCAGTCTTGGCTCACTCTTTTTTTTTGTTTTGTTATTTAAAAATGTGTGTTTTTCTTCTTTTTTTCTTCTTCTACTTCTTCTTGGCTTGGATGAAAACTTTATTTCTGGAATTTTTTGAGTTCTATGTGCGTGTGTGTAGAGTTTAAATACTAACTGTGGGTTGTTGGGAACTTGGCAAACGCGCAAAGATTCGCTCGCTTTACTTTTAAAAATAAATACAATTTTAAATTAGATGATATCTTTTGACGTCATGAACTTTTTGGAAGTTGGTCTCCCACAGAGACAGGATGACGTCGGTCCTCGTTCATGTCGGGTTTTTTGTTTTTACTGTTTAATTTTATAAGGTTTTATTATCAATCTGTTAAATTTCTTTCGTTATTAAGGTTTTTTTGTGGTTTAATAGGGTTCGTAAACACCTGGAGAACCTGGAAATGTTAAGGAATTAGTGGGTATATTTTAGTAAACAATTCAAGAGAAATTTGCGAGATTCTTCTAAATTTTTAGTTAATTATGTTGAGTTTAGGCGAGTTGCAACAAACGGGAAATGGTGAAATATTTTTGTTAAAAAATTTCAGTTCGTTCTGTTGCGTAACCTTTAATTTTGAAGACTTAAAATAATAGATTATTTTGAGAGATTTGATTTCAAGTATTTGCTCTAAAATAGTTATGGTTGGGAAAATGGATAAGTACATTTGTTAGATTCCAAAAAGAAAAAGAAAAGTTCATTTCATTGCGTAATATTTAGTTTTCGGAGTTTCCAAATGATTAATAAGATGTATTTAATTTAAATTTAGAATATAAACTAGTTTTTTTGCAATGAAAAACTCTACAAAACAACACGCCGTTGTATCTCCCACAAATTAATTTTATAAAATAATTAGCTTTTTATTACTAATAACATTTATTTAATTCAAATTTTGAATAGAAATTAGTTTTGCTTGAAAAAAATAAGAAAATCCCTCTACAAAACAACACGCGGTGTTTCTCCCATAAATTCATTTTATATAATTTAGTTCTTTTATTTCCTAACCGCCAAAAAAATAAATGAATTAATAAAAAATAATAAAAAAAAAAAACATTATCCATTGACCCTGAAGGCGTAAAATCAACCGGCTATATAACAGAACAAGTTTCCCTGATCCATCCACATCCACTCTTAATTTTTATTTTTTGATAAACGCTTGACTTGAGTTGAGTCTCGGGATCACTACTAATAAGGGCTACATTAATTCTTCCTTCGTACTAAAGGTACTCATCTTAATATAATTTCTTTACCTTTTTTTCTTGAGCTCGTAGACTCGAATTTAGCCGTTAATTAACTCTGATATTTTTCCGACAATCAATGTCTAGCGCCTTTAAGAGAATTCGTTATAAAAAAAATAACAAACTGGTTGGTGATTATTTCTAAGCGTGTTTTTCATCCGATTAACGAACGTGAATTTTTATTTTATTTTTTTATTTTTCGTGGAAGACTGTTTCCATGCATCCAAAGGTAGTAAAACGAGAATATCCCGTTTTATTGACTGCTAAGGGCTACCCACTCACTGTCTTTATTTCTTTCTTTCCTTCTTTCTTGGGATCCGGAGGGTATTGGAGGAATTTATAATAATAATCTCTATCATAAAACTGTCAGATTTGAGGGATGTACTTTCAATCTTCCTCCTATATTTTTTGTTCTTCTTCTTCTCTCTTTCTTTCTTTTTAGAGGAAAGAATTTGTTTAAATTTTTTCTCTCTCTCTCGAGAACTAAACCTAACACTTCTTATTTGCTTTTGTCTAAATTTGGTCTGACTCTGACCTTAAAAACTTTGTTTCACGCTTGAATGTAATGTACAACGTAGGTTCTGCTGCGGTATTGGTTCTTTTTTTACCGTTCGTTCGTTGCTAAGCCGTCTTTATTTGACGTGTTTCGTTTATTCATGCGTGAAACGTTGACGTTGTATTTCGTCATTTTTAAATAAAAAAAAAATAAGTAAAGTTATCCTTCTCTCATAAAAGTGGATTTAGTTACGTAATTTTCAATATTGCATCACTAGGAAAAAGTATTTTTACAGAGTATTGTTTGTTCTTTTTAAATCTATCTATAAGGGCTTGCTTTAAATTTTTGGCGCGAGAAATTAATCCACGTGCTTTAATCTACGTGAGATCTTTAAATTTTGGCGCGAGAAATTAATCCACGTGCTTTAATCTACGTTAGATCTATCAATTTTGGCGCGAGAAATTAATCCACGTGCGTATATATGTACTTACGTAAGATATTTAAATTTTGGCGCGAGAAATTTGTCCACGTGTTTTTATCAAAATTTCATTTTCAAATTAGACTTAGCACACATACAAGTCCTTGGTGTGTTATTTTGACTTAATGAACTTGATATCTACAATTTTCTTGTTGCTAAGCACGTTTTTCCATCAAAATCTTAACTCTCTGTATTGCGTAGTTTGGGAATTTTTGTCTTAAGTTGTTTTGAACGCTCTAAATTATTTTGAAAAATTTAAAATGACGTCAAAATTATGTAAATTTGACAGAACTTTAATTCCAAACTATATTTCAAATGATAATTGTTTCTGATTTTTCTAATTCAAACTCACCAATCTTAGAATTGGAATAACTTAATTCTAGTGTAGACGGAGTTAAATCCCTATAAATTTGGTTCGGTCCTTCCTAGTTTGATAGCTACAACAGAGAGACCAGACGGTATTGAGCATAGGTCGTACCGTGTTGACCTAAATATGGATGGGCTTACTCTCAACGACAACTTTCCACTCCTCTCCGCTTAATTAAGTCCCCCCCCCCTTAACTTCGGTTTCAAACTAATACGAAGTTGTAGGCCTAAATTACGAAGGCTAATTTGCATACTTGTCTACTATCTACGTACGTTGTTCCATAAGAGCAGGACATTAGTCATTTTCATTGTTGTCGTTTAGAATGTTTTGCAGGGCCGGGTTTGAAGTAATATAAACTCTTTAATTGTACAGGAATTTTTGCTGCAAAAAAAAATTATTCTAATTCATTTAGCTGGAATACATACAGCTACTTGGAATCATTGTGTTACATCCATTTTCACTCAACGTATCTTGGTGGCGATTATGTATGACGAATTTTACTTCGCGAATAATTTATCTAGCTGCCAACCAATGAAATAATAGTTAGATAGACGTCAGAACTGCGACGTGTGACGTATAAAACTCAAACCCGGCCCATAAAACCCGGAAAATAACGAGGAATATATGATTCCTTTGTTGTATGCATTCTGGGTACCGTTTTAGTCAAGTTTTTGTTGAGTCTGTACGAAATTTACAAATTTTGTAGATATGGTTTTACTCACTAACTTTTGAGTTACAATCAGCAAAAATAGGCCTACACTGTATTCCATAGAGCATTTGAGCCTTTATTACTATAGTATGCTAGTACAGTAAAGTGTATGTATGTGTGTGTTTATTTGAATTCTCTAAGGGGGGTCCCTGTGTATGGGGTAGTAGTGGAGCTCGCTAGACTTCTTCCAAAGATGGTAAAATTTACCAAATTTCCTTTTCGTAGGCGGAGGAGTTGGATCAATTTCTAACTCCCCTCAAGCCTCTACAACTACAGCCTTACAGATAGCAAAAAAAATAAAAAGGAAAGAATCTCTAGCCTCCCAGGCATACATATTACATTTTCTAAAACCTGCAACAGCCTGCCTTACTCTCTCTCTCTCTCACTGGCAAGCAGAGCTCGTTCAAGCCCTGCACTACTGCAGAGAGCCTGCTTTTAGATGATTGGCTCAGTCATGCGCAGTTGCAGGCTCTCTTTACCGCAGCGCCCAAGCTTGGCCTTAGGAACTGTTTGAGTTTCAAAGTCTTGGCAAGGCTTAAGGAATCCCTGGTTCCGTTTCTAACATAAATATATAAATATATACCTGTAACGTATCTCCTCGCCCACACAAACACACGAGAGAGAGTCCATCAATTTTAGTTCTCTTTCTATTTCCTTACTCCGCTAAGCCTAACTAGGCGTGGCTCTTTTTGCTTTTATTTTCAAATAGCAATCTAAGCTTAGTTTTGCAATTACCGGCTTTTAGGAAACAAACCGGGTGGGGAAATTTAGGAAGTTAAAACAGATATTATCCCTTATTGTAAATAATATTGGAAACACGTTATATAATAACGCGTGTTGTCTTCAGTGCCATTATGTTTGTTTATTAAAAATTAATTACGCATTTAGTAGTCCCACGTTATTGCATTAGGCTTAGATTTTTAATTAATATTTCAATTTAACTAACGAATTAAGTGTTTTAATTTATTAATAAACTAGTTTAATGTTTAGCTGTATCAACAAACATTACATAAACAGTTTTACCCCCGGAAATGGGTGTCTGTAGCATTCATTGACGTGGATAAAAAATTATATATAAAATATTCAAATCATTAAGTTATTTGCATCGTAATCGTGATTAGGGTATTTTTCTGTTATTTTCTCTCTGTCAATTCATGGGTAGTTGTTAAGTACTAAGTACTTGCTATAGTGGAGTATGGTGTATAAAGTAGACCGAAAACGAACCACGAATCTGTTGCCTTATTTAACTTTTATTGGGATGGAATTAAAGTGCAGCTTGGGAAATTTTAGACCTTAAGAAATAAATAATATCAAATTAAATAAGAATTTTTAAAAATTTTAACTTTATTTTGGTTATGTTTATAATCTACTTTAGTTCATAGGAAATGATGACTCGTGTTTAATGTATGATTAAAAGTAACTTGGAGTGTTGTTTAATGTTTAATAAGTCGCCCCTATAACAATCTTAAAATCATGCTATATTTTATGTGGAATTTAACCCCCATTGAAGAATAAAGACTGAATAAACTGCAATAGGGGTTGATAAGAAATCTTTATATAAATTTATTTCCCCACCAATTTTTTTATTAGGTTTTTTTTTTTGTTATTTAGCTTTTAACCTTCTGTTGAAAGATATTTCTCCCTTATCCAATCAGTTATCGCGTCTGCGAATACAATAGAGGGGTTTCTTTATTATTCAATACGTGATCGTGACGAGGGAGTGCAGGGAAATATCTAGTGTAAAGTGAACAGGTGTGTTAAACATGCCTAGATTGAATGAACCTTTTTCAAGTTCTTCCACCTTTGCCAACTGTTGAAAAGTTTATCTCAAGGTCGAACAAACAATACGGTCATCTTTTTCCTCTAAAATTTCTTGCCTAATTTCCTGAATTTATGCGTAGGAGGAAAATTTAACATTTATATATAAAAATTAGCTTATCTCGATAGTCTAGAATTATATCAGGGATAGATTTAATTTTAGAAGTAGGAATGGAGAACGGTTAGTATTTACTTCAGTCCATCTCATAGCCCAGTGTTATAGAGCCCCTCCCTCCAACGCGTAACGATAAGTTTAAATTATCATATTGGCTCACTTAAACTACGTTTTGATGACGTTGCTGACGGGGACGGCGAAAAATACCGAGGTAATTCCTTTTTACCTCTGTCGCTATGACACGCCTCTTCTTTCATACCCCTCCGTCCCGTGGAAGGGGGTCCGAGACTTTGACGCGCGCCCAGATTACTCTGTTCTCCATTCCTACTTCTAAAATTAAATCTATCCTCCCTGATTATATAAATTACGTCAAGCCTTAGAATCTAAACTTTCTCGTAAAACGTAAATAAATCCATCCGATTAAACTTAATCGATAATTAATTTAATTACGCGGGGAAAGTTTAACGACCTGATTCTAATTGAATTCTATATTGATGCCAATATAATCTATGCCTTATGATGTACCATAATAAATTATAAAATTCCTTTATACGTATTCATAAAATTATCGCGTGAAATTCGGGAAAATGAAAAAGAAATATAATAATAATTTCTGGTGGATATAAGGTATAAATAAAATTCAGCTGCTATCATCACAACCGTGAATGTATCTATGATGCGTGTATAATTTTGAATAATTTCACCGTTAAAATATGCTGCGTCGCGACGTTAATCTAAACGATACTTTTAAACGTATGTACAGGGTGTTACATAAAGTGTGGTAAGACCGAAGTAGAGTGAGTTCTATGAGAAATCAACTTGAGTCGAAAATGTAACTTCTATATGGCATTTTACCTCCAAAGCCACCGTTTACAAGTTATAATAAGTTGAGAGAGTGTTTTACCCATGATCCCTTAATTAAATTGGCATTCTCTGTTCGGTTTCTTAATTATATTATAAGAGTTCGTCCGTAAAGCACTCCAGTCATAACTTTTAAAAGTTCTATGGGTCGAAAATGTAACTTCTAGGAAATTTTGCCATAAATACCACCTTTTACAATTTATGAATGACCTATGACCCCTTGAATTTAATAAGTAAGAAACTGAACTGACAAGGGGTCATCCGTAAAACACTTTACTTCCAATCGTTACTTGAAAACATGTTTGTGTTCCTTATGGCAAAACGTTCATTAATTGGCATTGCAAAAATTGATTTCTCATTGAACCCACTGTGTACTTTCGCTCGCAATACCCTTTTTGTTACACCCTGTATATACTTTGTGTAGTAGTCCAAAACGATTATGTTAATACCGATTACCTGGAAAATATAATGCGGGTCGTTGAAATAAAAGCACACAGCCCCCATATGGTAGGTAGGTGGTATGACAAGGCAGATGTTAGTAATTGCTCTTCCTCGATCTCATTACTCAACAATGCGAAGGTCATTATATAGCATAAGGAAAAAAATAACGAAGTTTTATCACGACACACGAGTCGATAGCGCGAGCCTTTAATGCAAATTTGTTTCAGAAAACCTATACCGCGGTTAATATTATTGCTACATAGAGTTGAAGCGAACCTTTTCTGACGTGATCTTTCGTTATCAGGGGTGAATGGGGCGATCACAGGTCTGCTTCCGTTAGGTTGGGCCTTAGTGGGTGTACTGTATAGGGAAATTTAAAATGTCACGTTGAAAATTGCGTTCGTTTCCCGCCCTTTTTAAAGGAAACGTGGAATTTAATAGACAAGTGTTGCCATGTAGAGTCATTTGTGACAATTCAACCGCTATCTATGCAATAATGGGCTGAAAATCTTGTAGTATTCTGTTCCGATTCGGTTATTATTTAGTTCCCAAACTTGCATGCAGGAGATGTTGTAATAAGAAATTACTAGCAATCCTGAACTGATGCGCATGCGGTTTATAAAGCCCGTTTGTACACTGTCCTTAGAGTTGGTTTGGGAATGTGTATGGACCTCCAGATGCAGAGGGCCAAGGAGAATTTTTGATTTAAAAATTTAGTGTCTTTGAATTTAAGTTTAAATGAGCAATGTAAGAAACACTTGAGAAGCCCCTAAATCTTTGAGCCACATGGGTCTTCACTCTGAACACGGGAATATTGCGGGTTAAACAGTTGTACAGGCTTTCTATGGAAAACCCGTTGAAATCCATGACCCCTACTAGTTAGCTATCGCTCTAAACACCGGATAACCATAGTCGAAAATTAGAAAAATACCTACAGTCTCCATGAACTTCGCCCTCGTAAGCCAGTTGTGGGTTTTAATAAACAATATTTAAGCTTAAAAAGATTAGGAGTGATTTTATTTATCTGAAGAAGTCATCAAATAACTTTAAAAATTAATTAGGTTTCGAGGTTAAAAGAGTTAAATGTAACTTGTTATCTCATCGTAGCTTTGACCTAGAAACAAATATCGATTGGTATTCCAAAATTCTTCACTTTCCCTTTTCTGAAATAGTTGAGGTGAAGGGAAATATGATCAAAGTTATAAAGGCAGCTAGGCGGGTGTAACTGGCAACGTTTCATAAACGTGCCTGTTTCGTGTGATCCTTTAGGAATGCACACAGATAATTGGAATCATTGCGCTCCCATGTGATTTCATTGGTTTATAGAAACGTGAGGTTCCTAGATGCGAACAAGGTGCAAGGCATGGGAGTCTATCTCTTCCCATGCACAAAATCCGCATAGATACGTTGAGAAAATGGATGGATTGGATACACAATGGTTCCTGTTAACTGTGTGTATTCCTGGTGGTAGTTGCGTTCAAAATCCATTCCAGGGTTATTGGTGTGGGCTTCCTTCTCATTTTTGAGTGAGTTTTCGCGCTCGACTTAATACTCGTGGGTGGGCGGTTTGAATTCGATCTGCCTTCGGGATTTCTTATTTTTACATACTTTCTGGATACCAAAATCAGGTCAACGGCCTTTCCCCTCCCCCTGTATATATTATGGCCCGGATATTATATCTCCTCCTCCTCCTCCTCTACCCTACCCTACCACTTACTAACCTCTAGTTTTCTGACATGGCTGCCAAGCAGGTCAAGCTTTAGATGAATGTTTTCGTAACGATTACCTAAGTATACTATATACCGTTTCTGGAATCTTGATTTTGTTTACGTTTTAATGCAGTTTGCCCTATGTATGCAGGGACGGATATGTTTGTTTGGATGTTGGTTGGGTGTTTTTCGCTTGACCCGTCGCAGTGTCGTCTTCTTTATCTAATATCTAGAATCTTATTGGCTGTCGTTAAGCCTAACTTGACGTAAACAAGGTTTAGGGGGACAGGTTTTTTTGACTTTTTGGTTATTCCATGGGGATAGATGTGGATAAGACTTAGGAAATGTTAATGCGATCTCTTACAGTTCAGGGTATAATATTATGCAAGTGCTGAACTTGTAATTTTGTTGTTTGCAAAATAATTTAATGTTTACTTAGGATATGTTCCATAAGTATGACACTAATTATACAATTCGTAATGCTAGAGACTTACAGCTCGAGCTAGTTCTAGAACGACAAGCGAGAATTTAAGTCCTACACTCGGTTGATTTTGCAGGACTTCCATCTTCCTATTTAGTCTGTGCTAAGCCTTTGACATGCAGCGCCTCGTGCACCAGGCGTCGCTTTACCTAGAATATATGACCTACTTCAATCACTTCATGACAAGCTCCAGTTTGTAACCAGTGACAAACTTATGCAGCAACATATCTTATGAACTTATATTTAATAGTAATAGCGAAGGGAAGAAAACTTTTACAGAGATAATTTATTTTGTTTACATTTTCTATAAGAGAGCCGGTTCTTCGAAACTCTTTTGTCATAGACTTTGGAAATATTCTTATCGTTTCAACATACACACAAATTCCCATTTGCCCTGAACGCGCTTGAGATCCCAGCTTCCCAGAGCTGTCAAGAAACTACGTGAATGCCATGACGCTTTCTTTCCCCCTTAGACCATTCTCCAAAAAGTTGCATGCATTTGTATGTAGCTCTCTGTCTTCTTTATCTTTACAAAGATAAGAATTTTGAATTTTTTAGAATAAGTATGGGAGGTGGTTGGGTTGGTTGGTTGTTAGTGTGACTCAGTGGGTTTAAAAAAAAAGTATTTTCCAATTTATATTCTTGTTCAAGTATGGTATGGAATATAGTTAAGGTTATGGCGGACTAAGACGTTAATGTTGAACGTTATTTTGATTAAAGTAGACTGAGAAAACTTAACTGTTTTAACAGCTAGATGATAGTGGGGGTGAAAAAGTAAAGTTGCTCGACTTGCTCGTGAAAAAGTGGAGGGAGGCACTTTCGAAAATCGTGGAGCATAAAACGTTGAATAGCAATTTTTAAGAAAGCGTGTTTCGAGAATATTAGTCTGGGGTTTTTTTTTTTTAAACAACAAATTGTGAGCCCCACTCTTCTTCGCTAAACATAACGGGCACGTTAAAATGATTACACATTTTTTTAGACACGTCTTATGATTATGAAATTGCTGGAATTTATTTGATCAACCTTGTCTGTGATGATGTAGTAGTAGTAGTAGTAGTAGTAGTAGTAGTAGTAGTAGTAGTAGTGTTGTTGTTCAGTTTAACGTGTAAAGCATTGAAGAGTTCAACTAAAATGTGGCTGCTCCATTCCGAAAGCCAGATCCCTTTAAAAGAAGGGATGGGTTCAGTAAAGGGTTAAGATGGAACGTGTACGTACATGGACAACAAAGACTTTAGATAGCGCTTCAAAGTTATCTGTCCACTAGTGTCCTTTTGTGTGTTGTCCACATACCTGATGTTAATCGTTCGTAATGAAACAAGGTGGTCAAACACTCAGACTATTTGCAAAGGGTCTATCGGGGTATATTATGCAAGGCCCATTTTTGTTTGTTTCTTGTTCATTTCCAAAATGGTGGGTGAACTCTGCCACCTTTTTAACCGACAAGCGTAATTTTGGTATTAAGCCTCTTAACTTCAACGTGTAAAAACCTCCCCAAGTTTGCGTGGTGAAAGAAATTTCGTAATAATTTACGTTTCACTGTGTTCAACACTGGTAAATAACCGCCGCACCCAATTGGCCTTCGTTACGGTATTACACCGTCTTAAAAACGTTTTCTACTACTATAAGACCTTTATTTATGTTTTAAGAAAGAAAAGCACACAACACCGGTGGTATATATCAGATTTAAAACCCGGTTTGTGTTGCTTGTTAAACTTAGTATAGTATTTTTAACGGTTTCTATTTTAAATATTTATGGAGGTATTGTGTTGTCAGTTTAATGCTGCCTGCGTGTGTTTGACTATTGGTTGGTTACTCGTACCCCCGTACAAATCGTAATTACTGTCGTTGCGGTCTGTCTAAATTTGTTGAGTCAACAACGCACAAGGTCGTCGTGTGATTTGCGCGAAGAAAGAACAGCCGCGGAGTTCAACCGTTTATTACTACCTAGTACTATGAAAAACAAATTTATTTTATTTGAATTATTTATTATTGGCTATGTTAGTAAGAGGGAATCATGTGATAAGTAATTTTCTAAGCGAAAAGAATAATTGACCTTGAAATTATTCAAATTTGTACAAAAATATGTTTTGAAAGTAGAATTGGCTGGAAATAGAACCACCTCGCGAACAGAAGTTAGTTGCAAATCTATAGGAGAACAAAGGTGAGGACCAGTCCTGAGACCAGTTTATTATTTAGGACACTAGGGGGGTCACTGGTCCCAAGGACTAGTTTAAAAAATATCCTTATTACCCAGACTGAGGCTTAGTTAGTGGTTTCAGATATCCGTCGTCTGTTTATTATTATAAACTGAAGTTCATAATAATACACCCCTTTTGAATAGGGTCATACCCATCATTTAATGCGGTAAATTTACCAATTAACAACAATTATGATAAAAAAGCCTTTATATATTGCGAATTTTATTATCAGCCCCTATTTTACCCCCCAAATCTGATAATAAACCGCAAATAAATCTAAAATTATATATTACATGTTTTTTTTTCTTTTTTTATATAACCAATTAGAAATTCTTCACGAGTAAGTTGTCGTGTCCCCCTACTAAATCATACGTTGAAATATTAATATGAAAATACATTAATAATAAATAAGGTTGTCGCACGACTTAAAGACATCAAAAGACACCCATTAATATTATAATATATAAGTTCCTATAAAATATTCCTTAATTTTTTTCCTTTCTCCAGATAATATAAAAACACTAGTACGTACCACTATTAATCAGAAAAGCAATTATGAAAAAGCAAGCGGCTAAGTTAAAAATACATCCACCCTCCTTAGAATTATTAACTAGATCTTTTGGGGGTCTCTTCTTATGAAAACATCCCTTTTAATAATCATAGCTTATCGTAAAAAAAATGATTGAGAGAGAAAGAGAGAGGGAGGGAGAAAGAGAGAGAAAATAACTGAATATGATCGTCCTTGAGTTTTTCGGAATCTCTAATAACATCGCAGCCGCGCTCGATAAAGCTTCTTTTTCTTCATCTTCGTCTTGACTCTCTCTCTCTCTCTCTTGAGTCGTTTCCTAGAAATTGGCCTTCTTCCAGCAGTTCTCCTCTCTCTATGTCTTAGGCCAGTGTTGTTGTATGGCAACCCTGCATCCCGCCTTCTCCTCCTTCATCCTCCCTTTTCTGAGAAATTTGGGGATGATTTTTTTTAGACAGTGGAAGAAGAGGGAGGGTGAGTAGTAGAGATATTATGTCTATGGCCTTGAAGTATCCGCGTTCCAACTTCCAAGATTTGTGTGTGGAAAGTGAGTGAAGATTGGGGCTGGGTTTGGAGTCGTCATCTCTTTTTAGTGCTATAGCGAGTGGTTTCGTTTCGTTTCACTGACTGACTTGCTGATTTTGATTTTCTTCACAGTTGTTGTTTTTGGGGGAAGGGGTTAGGACTTAGGAGAAAGTGGTACCATACCAATATTTTATTTTATTTATTTATTTTGGGGTTATCTTGAATTTGGATTGATATCATGTTTTATTTGGGGTTAATTATATCAGGGTTGATACAGGTCAGGGAAAACCCGGAGAATACGAAAAGTCAAGGAATTTCAAAATGGGCCTTATGAAAGTCAGGGAAATTTAAGAATTTGGTTCAAGTGGCTATTATAATGTCTGCGATTCAATCATTCAGCTGATTTGATGACGTTTTAAAAGCCTTTTTAGCGAAGACATGTTTTACCAGACACCAAAATTGTTTTTATATTTAGAACAGTGACAATTGGGCCTAAAACGTTAGGGTAAAGGTCAAGGAAACTTGGAAAAGTCAGTAAATTCGGTGTTTTAGGCTCTCTGAACTTTGTGTAGTAATTAGTTTTTAAGTTGCGTTGATTCGCTTTTTTTTTACAACTTTAATCTAGGGTAAAGTTTTTGTAATGGGAGAGACTCAAATTCTTTTAAACTGGGCGTCCTTTGAAAACACTTGTTTAAGACAGGGTTGCTTTTGCCAGATGGTACCGATCATTCCCCCGAATGAATAAGGTCACGTGACCCCACTTATTAGAGTTATATAGAGCCTTTTTTTATGTTGTTTAAGTGTACACCCACTTATGGAGTCGGCAAGTTTCAAAAGGACGAGTGAGAGAGAGTGGTATTTATTTATTTAACCCTTCTAACAAGATTAAAGCTAGGAGGTAATTTAACAATTGCTTATTTTAATGGGTGTAATTAGCGCAACTAATTAAATTAACGTTGCGATGTTTCACTTCGAACCTAAGCCTAAATACGATGCTCTTTTCTTATTTTCTGTTTAAAAAAATCATGATTAATCTATATTAAAATGATTGACTTTTATTCAGGGTTTTTACAAGTTTTTTTCCGAATGATCTGAGCAGATTTAGTAACCCGTTTTCGATAAAACCTTAAAATGAGTTATTTGTGAGTTGAGAACTTTTTGAGTACATTTTTGAAGAGCTTTTTATTCCCCCGTTCCCAAGTACTTGAACTATGAATATTGGTCGGGGTTTAAACCATCCGGCGTATGCATCATGTATAAGCCTTTTCTTTATGCTCTTTAAGATTTTATGGGGTTAAGGTGAAGTGTTCGACGTCTTATTAGAGGGGTTAAAGTATAAGATAAACACCTACCTATTTTCACTTATGATTCATCCTCGCAAACGCTAGACTAGATGTTAGAATGCAGTCAGTTGTGGGGAGTTAAGGCCTTTTTAGCGGAAACGAGGGGCTTATAAAATTTCTGAATCAAAAGTGACCGCGTTTGTTGGTATATGTCAAGTGAGAGTCAAAATAGATTCTAATCCAATTTTTAATATTCAACATAATATTCAATCTTGTTCATAAATGTTCACACACTTTTATAGGGGTCAAAATAAAGAAATTAAACAAGACAATTAAACTTACATCTAAGGGAGGTTTGCAATTTATAACCTCTTTGAAATGGCTCCTCAATAGGATTACCTCCTACAGCCTTTAAGATTTTAAAAATTAAATTTAGGGGTTTGTTAGGTTAAAAGCGTGCAATTATGCACTAAAAAATGATGTTCAAAAATAGAAAGTTAAGATATTTTAAAATGAATCAATCCGTCAACCATAATCCAGGTTCTTTAACAATAGTTTCAAGCCAGTTAATCAATAGTTTCAAGTTTTTTTAATTTCTTACGCCAAGTAGCTCCTCTTCCATATTCTTTTTAGGGGTTCAGGATCTTTTTTTTTCTTCTCGATTTAAGGGTTTTTCTTCAGGATCTTTTTTTTTTTTCTCTGAGTACGCGATTTAAGGGTTAATTATGTTTTTTTTTTTTCTTCTTTCTCGATTTAAGGGTTCGCGCGCTCTCTTCTTCTAGGGGTTAAAATATTCTCCGATTCAACTTGATGAAAAATAAAGGTATCAAATGAATAAAAATAAAAACATCGAATAAAAATAAAGGTTTCGATTTAAAAAATAATCTCCGTCCGTTTAGAGATTTCTTGGGGGTGAGCCGACAGGGTCTCGTTTAGACATTTCAGGTATCGACTGACGATGGGACAGGAGGGACTTCGTATATATAACTTCTAGTTTCTCGCAAGGATTTCTGGGATAATGACGTTTGTTGATTGACTTCGGTTTGGCGAATAGTGGACCATATTTATGACGTAGCCGGGCGTATTCATGTTAACAGCGAATGGGCAAAACTTTTTGTTTTGGGACCAAATACGGATTGGTCAGTTAAAGGGTTAAAAAAAATGTTCTAGAAGTTTCTCGGGCCAGGTACCAAGATAGTGACTCAAGGTCTTGTTGCTTGGGGGTCTAAATAAGCTAGTATTTCTCTGGTTTCTTGGAAAAAGTTTTCTTTGCTAGGTGTTTCATTTTGCACTGTGGATACTGTGGTATAGGATAGTTCTAGAAAGTTCGCTGTCAATTTTGATGGGCTATTTCCTCTTTCATTGTAGTTATTTTTAGAAACCGTGAATTTCTTTTCAGTTTGTTTTAAAGGGATAGGTTTAAGTTTAAAGGGCTAATATTATTTTTATAGGGGTAATTTAAGGCATTTCGTTATTAATTTAAAGGTTTAATCGGAAATTTAATTTGATTTTCATGTCAAGATGGTTATATATCCCCACCTCTTCTGAAAAGTTCGTCCCCGAACTTACTCTGTTCATCCTACCATCAGGGAATTTTCATTCATTCTCTTCTCTTCGATAAAGAAGTTTTGCAATTCTTGTTTTTTCTCTGTATCCAGATCTATATCTTCTGGCATGCTTATGTTATTGGTCAGGGTCATAGTAGTAGGGGTTGCTCTTGGGTTTTGAATAAATGGAAACACCCAGTATTGTCCATTTATTGTGCAAGTGATACTATGATCCTCGTAGTTCAGTTTTGCTCCTACATCTGTCATCCAATTAGATCCCAATATAATCGAAAAGTTTGCTTTCTCAATTATGTAAAATTCAATTTCCATAGGGGGACCCATTTCATCATTTAATTGTACAGGAAGTTTAATTGGGCCTTCAGCTTTAAGAGGACTGTTAGGGGAAGCTGAATAGAATTCTCTTGTTTTCAGACGGTTAAAATCCATTTCTGGGTAGACTTGTTCAGCGACATTTTTGACCATAAACGATGTACATGCTCCCGTGTCTAGGATTGCAGCATAATTGCCATTGGGTAATTTTAGGGGTATACTTCCAGTTCTTGGGACGAAATTACGTATCACGTTAATTAAGTTTTCTGGTTGTGGGACAGTTATCTCAACCGTTCTTTTAGGAGTGGTATTTTGTTCTTCATTTATTCTTTCTCTTGATTGATAGTTTTGTTTTTGGGGACAATCTCTAGCCATATGATCCGTAGAATTACATACAAAGCATTTAGGCCTAGCTGATGGAAGATACGATTCAAGGGGTAAGGTTACTTCTTGTGGTCTACTCCTTTTATTTGGGCAGTTATAAACAAAATGTCCATATTCCTTGCAATAGTTGCAAAATTTGTTTGTTAAAGGGTTTCGGGGTTCGTTTGTTCCTTGATTTCTAGGGTGTAAAACTCCCATCACTGGTTGAAGTTGCTTCACTACCTCTAGAAGTTCATCAACAGTGGTACATGTTTTCAGATTTAATAGGGCTTCATATTCGGGCATTAATCCAAAAATTATATGATCTAGTCGATCTTGCTCAGAGGGAATAGAGGGTAATTGATCATATATGTTAATCATATCCTGAACATAATCTTCAGGGCTCTCATTGGGTCTTTGCCTTCTTGTTTGGATTTTTCTTTTGATTATTTTGGAATAACTATCTCCCAAATATTTTTCTTTAAACTTATTCTCAAAATCATCCCAGGTATGAAAATGATTAATATTTTTCCAATACCATTTCTTTGCTTGTCCTTCGAATGCTAGGGGTATATGGGTCAATAATTCTTGAAGGGTTACGCCTGTTATCATCCCATACTCGTAAGCGCTATATAGGAATTCTATAGGGTTTGATTCTCCATTAAATCTTGCCGTAAATTGAGGAATTGGTAAAGTTCTATTTCTCTGGGTTGAATATTGTAATTTTTCTCCTCTAGGAATTAAGGTAATATCAGGAATATTTGATATCTCTTGTTCTTTCTCGTATACAGGAAATATAGGACTTTTCAACTTGTCTTGGAAGGTATTTTGACTTAGAATAGGTTCGTTTCTTGGAAAAAGTTCCTCTCTCTCGGGTCTCAAGGTAACGTTTGTAGGGGGGTTGAAAAATTCTTTTACTCGTGTCGTATAGGGGTCTTCCGAACGTTTTTCTTCGTAAATATTGGAGGGGAGGGATACTTTCTTTCCTGTTTCTTTTTGGTTATAAGGGGTAGATGTAAATATGGGGTCTAACCTCTCTTCCTCTCTTCTAGTTCTTTCGACTCTTCTAAGGATTTCTTCTCTATCAATAACATTTTCTTCGGGTGATTTTGGTATATCATTTATATGGGTACGTTTTGTATTAATTTGATGGGTATCAGATTCCGAACTCGAACTTGAGTTAGATCTCAAAGATTGGGGAGGGGAACCTCTATGGGTTTCTAATGAATCTCTATAACTCTTATTGAGTGTCTCTAGCGTTTCTTTAAACATTTGTTGTGATTCAGCATTTTGCTGTAATAGTTTTAATATCATTTCATCTTTAAGATTAGTGGTAACTAAATTTTTTCTTTGGATCCAACTGACCAAGACATAAAACAATTTTATAAAGGGTAGAATTACTTTGTCATACGACAATATGATTATCAAAATAATCAAAACGTATATAATAAGATCCGATGTGTCAATTTGACTCATGGTGATTGTTCGATTATTTTCAATATTTTCTCAAAATATAGGGGTTTTTAATAATAGGGATTTTTTAACAATTGAACCAACTTTGACTCTCTTTAAGACATGTCAGAATCCATCATATCGATAAGATTCCGAAGTATCGCATCCTGCCGACTGCGCCAATTTATAAGCCTTTTCTTTATGCTCTTTAAGATTTTATGGGGTTAAGGTGAAGTGTTCGACGTCTTATTAGAGGGGTTAAAGTATAAGATAAACACCTACCTATTTTCACTTATGATTCATCCTCGCAAACGCTAGACTAGATGTTAGAATGCAGTCAGTTGTGGGGAGTTAAGGCCTTTTTAGCGGAAACGAGGGGCTTATAAAATTTCTGAATCAAAAGTGACCGCGTTTGTTGGTATATGTCAAGTGAGAGTCAAAATAGATTCTAATCCAATTTTTAATATTCAACATAATATTCAATCTTGTTCATAAATGTTCACACACTTTTATAGGGGTCAAAATAAAGAAATTAAACAAGACAATTAAACTTACATCTAAGGGAGGTTTGCAATTTATAACCTCTTTGAAATGGCTCCTCAATAGGATTACCTCCTACAGCCTTTAAGATTTTAAAAATTAAATTTAGGGGTTTGTTAGGTTAAAAGCGTGCAATTATGCACTAAAAAATGATGTTCAAAAATAGAAAGTTAAGATATTTTAAAATGAATCAATCCGTCAACCATAATCCAGGTTCTTTAACAATAGTTTCAAGCCAGTTAATCAATAGTTTCAAGTTTTTTTAATTTCTTACGCCAAGTAGCTCCTCTTCCATATTCTTTTTAGGGGTTCAGGATCTTTTTTTTTCTTCTCGATTTAAGGGTTTTTCTTCAGGATCTTTTTTTTTTTTCTCTGAGTACGCGATTTAAGGGTTAATTATGTTTTTTTTTTTTCTTCTTTCTCGATTTAAGGGTTCGCGCGCTCTCTTCTTCTAGGGGTTAAAATATTCTCCGATTCAACTTGATGAAAAATAAAGGTATCAAATGAATAAAAATAAAAACATCGAATAAAAATAAAGGTTTCGATTTAAAAAATAATCTCCGTCCGTTTAGAGATTTCTTGGGGGTGAGCCGACAGGGTCTCGTTTAGACATTTCAGGTATCGACTGACGATGGGACAGGAGGGACTTCGTATATATAACTTCTAGTTTCTCGCAAGGATTTCTGGGATAATGACGTTTGTTGATTGACTTCGGTTTGGCGAATAGTGGACCATATTTATGACGTAGCCGGGCGTATTCATGTTAACAGCGAATGGGCAAAACTTTTTGTTTTGGGACCAAATACGGATTGGTCAGTTAAAGGGTTAAAAAAAATGTTCTAGAAGTTTCTCGGGCCAGGTACCAAGATAGTGACTCAAGGTCTTGTTGCTTGGGGGTCTAAATAAGCTAGTATTTCTCTGGTTTCTTGGAAAAAGTTTTCTTTGCTAGGTGTTTCATTTTGCACTGTGGATACTGTGGTATAGGATAGTTCTAGAAAGTTCGCTGTCAATTTTGATGGGCTATTTCCTCTTTCATTGTAGTTATTTTTAGAAACCGTGAATTTCTTTTCAGTTTGTTTTAAAGGGATAGGTTTAAGTTTAAAGGGCTAATATTATTTTTATAGGGGTAATTTAAGGCATTTCGTTATTAATTTAAAGGTTTAATCGGAAATTTAATTTGATTTTCATGTCAAGATGGTTATACATGGGATCCTTTTGGGGTCGCTCGCGTTATTCGAGCGTAAAGTTTTTATGGCACGTCTGAGGAATAGGTTGAACTTTGATATCTACCCCAAGATTGCTTGCTTGCTTTCGTTGTCGTTGTGTTTGGTACCAATATGGAATTGGAATGGAATAATCCGTGTAAGGAGAGAGGTGAGATGGAGTAGGGATTTGTTGATGGGCCATGTGCGGCAATGAGTCTTCCAGGGTACCTTGCGCCGCACGTTCCTGTGCCTTTCTTTGGTGTAGGGGATTGTCAAGTGCTGCCGCGTAGTGCCATTTAAAAATAGAAGCTAGTCCTGACGAATTTGCTTATAAGACACATGGGACTGTATTGTCGACGCACCTTACGACCCTGACAAAATGCTACTGAAGATGCTGGGAGGACTTCGTTTGCAATAGGTGGGACTATAAAGTTACTCCTCCGTGTCACCTCTATCCTCCAAGGTGTGACTTATAAAAATGCATGCTGCTATAGAGTTCCCGTAGGTTTATTTTTCATGTTCATATCAAGTTCACCTTTGAACAGCACTCTATAAAATTTTAGAAGTTACTGATTAAAAGTTTGAGTGTGATTCATGCATAGACTGTGTAGTAACTTGTTTGTTGATGACTCAGACTCTATAAAACAAGCTAGAGATATCATATTTCTGTTTGATTTATTTATTTAAATTAATGTTCGATATACTTAATATTATATTGTTTGAAGTTATATACAGTGTGCTTATAAAAAAGGATAGGGTATTAGGATCGATGTACAGTGAGTGGGGTCTATGGGAAATCAATTTTGGAACTTCGATGACACTTTTCCCCAATTACAAGTTATGATTAGAGATTTTTACGGATGACCCCTTAAAGTTTAATTAAGAAACTGATTAAAGTTCAACTCTAATTTAATTAAGGAAAGGGGTCATCCGTAAATCACTCTTTAGCTATAACTCGTAAACGGTGACCATTAGGGCAAAATCGTCATAGACTCAAAATCGATTTTCCATAGACAACCAACTGCAAATCTGCAGTACGATCGAACCACCCTTTTTTGTTGCAACACCCTGTATATACGTACCATTATTTATTCAAACATAACAAGAGACTCCAGAGAACCTTTCGCAATAATAAGACTAAATTTAGAGAGGTTGTTTTTTTTTCTACCAGCTGTTTCTGATATAGATTACTGTATACGGAACGGTTGGTTGCTTGATAAATTCCGTTGTTCAAACAGTTGGGATTGCTAGAGTTTTGCGTCATTTCTAAGGAATGTTCTATCTCGGTGTTTTGTTTGAATTTCAAAACTGAACAGATATAAGTTCTTTTTCTGTCTGATGCGACGTACCATTGTATTACAATCCCGATTTTTTTTTCTCTCTCCCAAGGTTGTTTAATCTGAGTAAATATTGAACACACGCTATAAAGAAAATGGTTCTTACCAGAAGGATGTATAATAATTCTCTTCGAGAGAAGTGTACCCCAAACAAAGCGAGGGGTAATTGTAACATGATTCTTCCCAACATTATTTTACATTTATTATGGCAAGGTTACTAAACCGAATCATATTCACATACGCGATTTAAATAGTTCCCTCATCATTACTATATTAGCGTTTAACTATTTGCCAAGGCGTGCTGAGCTTGTGCTTGTGCATTTTTGTCCCACGTCAAGACATTCAAGGTTTGTTTATTGATTGCTGAGGATTTAGTACTGCAAACAACTACAGAATTCACCCTATGACGGTGCGATGCATATCTGAACTTTTGAAGTTTGATGAGCAGGAGAGCAAACAAAAAGGGCTGGGTGAACCTGGGAAGAATCAAGACTCGGATACAGAGTGTCATCCTTCTTCTATTATCCCCTTCTGTTTTTACCTAAACCCAGACTAAGAATGGATATTCAGAGGTTACACGAGAGAGGGCATTACTTGCGCTTTCCCGCGTTCAATTTTAGATGGAAGCCATTTGCTTTTCCTCGATTTTTACTGTCATTGCAAAACTAGGCCTAACGATCCTTTCTCTAACAACGATCTTTCATGTTTTCGTATAATTTTGCAATCACAGTAACTCATTCGGGGCTATTTTGGTCATTGGTAGTTTAAAGGGAGCCTAAGTTATTGAAATAAATTGGTTTAATTTGCTTTTAAATTATAAAATAGATCAAATTAATATTAGGCTTAAAAGATAAGAATTTTCCATGCTAAATCTGAGTGGTACTCTGACTTAATTGGCCTATTTTAACATTTTAAACTGAAAAAATCGATTTCTTCTTTCTTTTTTTCGCCAAACGATTCACGCTCCCTTTAATACGTTTTAAAGGCGTGGACCTGCCAGTGTCATTTCTTCAAATTATATTAATAAATCGAATTCGAAGAACTTCGGATCCCCAAGTAATAAAAAAAGAAAGTTAATGATGAACCTTGGGGAAATATTGATCCAATTTTCGTCATCTTTTATTCCCCCTCCCCCCATTCGATTTCTTATATAAGTTAGAAATTGAAATTTTTTGAAAGAGAAACTTTATGGAAATTTTACAATCATCCATTTTTAGGTTTTAAAAATTTAGGCCTAGGCCTTGTCTGATGGGTAACGAATGACCGTTTGGGTGTTTTTTCTTTTTTTATTTTATATGGCTTTACTTATGCTAAAAGCACGGAGTCTTTTAAAGAATAGTTTTCTTTTTCTCTCTTTTAAATCAAATGTAAAGAACTCCCTAAAGCATCTTAAAAGATAACTTTTGAGTTAGAAAATGTAAAATTTTCTACCAAAGAAAAAGTATGAGATAGAAAATGTGTTTTTATGTTATTTTCCATTGTTGGTCTGTCCCTATGGAGAATCATTTTAGACGAATACTTTAAATTATTATTCTTCCTTAGAGAAAGAATATAAGAACAGTTTTAAAAGTTCTAATACCATTTATCATTTGAGTTTAAAGGCCATAACATATTTTTTATCTTAGTATTTTTTTTCTGTTTTTCTGTCATTTATTTGAACACCCGGAGAAGCTAGCAGCCGCTTTTTTCTGGCAAATAGTAGGCCTAAATCTTTCCTGACTTAGTCATTCCACGAATTTATTACTCATTTCTTTCATATTATTTATCGAAAACTTGGCGGTATTTACTTTTTGATACACTGTGTTTAAAAATTCATTCTTGGTAATATTTATAAATTCTTCCTGAATTCGCCTTGAACCATTTATTTTTTGTTAGTAGAATAATAATATACGATTTTTATGTTCTTTTTATTAGCAGTATTACAATTTTCTTTCCTTAAATAATTCAAAACGTTCTTTTTTATCAGAATATCTTTCTTTTTCTTGGAATGCTTAATTTCTTTTCCGAGAAACTTGGCTATGACGTAGAAAAAACTAAACAAAAAGGTTTTTTTATTTATTTTTGGCGTATATTGAAAAGGAAGTTAGAAAGAAATAGATGGAGATTGAGGGGAATTTACGAATTTTTGAGAAGAGTAATGGCTCACGTCTTTTGACACGCTAAGCCTAGGCCTAGATGTCTTATGTTTTTTTTGTGTGTGTGTGTGTGTCACAGTGTGTGTGTGAAGATACTTTTTTTGTACTTTTTTTTTTGCCTTTACTGTACTAGTTAATTCCAAAGGCCAAAGCTCTTAATTTAATTAATATTAACTAACGCCACGCTTGATCTTTTCCGCCATTAGTTTTGTTTGAAACCAAACTGTCTTTCATTAAACATTTAGAGTTAGCCTCCTTAGGGAGTAATTAATGAGTTAGTCTTAGCGGAATTGGGCAAATATTCCATAGGTCAAAGGTCTTTGAAATTAATGTTATATAATGCAAGAGTTAGTTGGTTGATCTTTTCCATTCATTTGTTTTGAAACTAAACCTGAGTTTCGTTAAACATTTATAATGACTTTAATGAATGTATTAAGCCTGCCGTGTGATTAGGCTTAGCAAATTCAATAAATATGTCAAAGGTCTTTTCTTTTTAATTAATTTTTAACTAATTCAAGAAAGAATTAATCTTTTCCAGAATTTATTTCGTTTGAAACCAAATTGACTTTCATAAAAAGAAATTAGAATTAGGCTTAACAGTGATTTATTTAACGAAATTCGGTAAATATTCCCAAGGTCAAAGGCCTTATTGTTAAAAATAAATTAATATTAAGTAATGCGAGGGTTAATCTTTACCATTATGCGTGTGTTTTGAAACCAAACTGACTTACTTTCATTAAAAATTTAGAGTTAGGTTTAAGGATTACGAAATGAATTAGGCTTAGCGAAATTCGCCCTGGTGATTTAAAGAGTCCTGGAAAGGTAATTTTAATTTCCCAACGGAGTACAACTTTTAAGCCTAAAATCAATAGAATAAAAATAAAATAACATCCACTAGGCCTAGCTCTCTCTCAAATATTTAATCGATTTTCTAACTCCAAAAAAAGAGAGAAGAGAATTTTTATTTTCTCCGCGAAGTATCTGTCCCTACAGGGATTTATGCAATGGATTTCGTTTCATAAATAAAATTCTTTTTTTGGTAAACAAAGTTTTGCAGCAGTTATTTTAATATTTTATTTAAAATAAAAGTATTTATTCACTGATGTCAACCAAAGATTGTTGAAGCGAAATTTCAGAATTTCCAAATTGATCGTAATCCTAGATCATTAATTAATTCCGCCGATTAATTAATACTGGCGAAAGAGAGAGGAGGATTTTAGGTTATCGATATTATTATAGAGGAATTTAGTTCTCGCTTCGCTAGCCAGATTCGCTATGAAATTATATCCCAAGGACATCTAAGACGTCAAATAAGGTTTTAGAAAATTCGTGCCGCAGCAAAACTGGCTTGAATGAAGCGTTATAACTTGTAATTTGGAAGCCAATATTAATTCCTATTTACGCAATGAGTGTTTCCAAATGTTTCTGCGTTAACCATCAAGATATCTTGTTATTGAGGGAAGGTTTGGTTTAGAATACTGATTGGCAAAAGAAAACAATTAGGCTTAACGATAGATATTTCGTGTTGCTAGGCTTTGAAATTAGGCTTAATGGTATTTCGTGTTACTAGGCTTTGAAATTAGGCTTAATCGAGGGCTTAATGGTATTTCGTGTTTCTTGGCTTCGAAATTAGGCTTAACAATTTATCTTAGAAATTAGGCTTAGCTATAATACGTGTTTCTATGCTTTTCAGATAAGGCTTAACCCACTTTGAAAATGCAGACAAAAATTCCTTTAAACAGCGTTTACCATTTACTGGTCTCGAACCTCGCTTTCAAAACTCTCTTTGAACGTGCTAGAGTTGAAACCCCATCATTCCCAAGAAGACAATTTTAAGGAAAGATGAATGATAAGAGTGTTAAGCCTAATTTACCAAGATATAATATTCAAATTAGGTAAATATGTTTATCCCGGTATTTAACCCTTAAATTTAAATATTCCCTCGCGGGACATTTATGGCAACCGGTTTTACAAGAGAACAACAAACAAACAGTAAATCAAAAATACATTTAAGCAGTGAGCGAATAATGCCAAGGCTATAAACACGATTAGAAACGTGTTTTTAAGAAAGAACCAGTAACAGACACCACCACCATCACCATCAAAGAGACAAAAGACCCATATACGGACATCTTTATCATGTTTGTTTATATACCTATAGATCTCCGTCCCTAAACAACACACTTAAACCGTAATTGTATGTTTATCTCCTAATTTATATACCCTACTTAACAGCTAAATAATAATGGAAGGAAAATTTCAAGGTCACTTCCAGCTCTTAAAATCTAGTATAAAAGTTCTTTTCTTTATAGCTAGACAAGTCACAAGAAAAACTTTCAAGAATGTTGGTAAAGAGAGAGAGGCGAAATGTTTTTTCTAGATTAATGAGGCATTTGATAGAAGTTTCGCGCTGTAATAGTCTAGCCAACCTTAATGGCAAAAAGACTTAGGGCGTCTGTTTCCCGCGTTATATTTTGCGATACCCCCCTCCCCCCTTATTTCAGCGTGAGATTAAAGCAAAGACAAAAGGCCCCCGTGTCTGTCTATTTTGGCTCGACAACGACCTACGTTTGTTGTAAATAGTCAAGAGTTTTTAGGCCTATTCCCTGTGTTGTTGCTGTTATCCCTTATTGCTTGTCCCTAACTTTAAAACACAATCATTGCATCCCTGCCTACTACTTCAGTGACAAGTTACGCCGTTAAACGCGTTCTGGTTCTATCCGTGATTGCTTGTCCACAAACATTAAAATGCAATCATCGTTTCTCTGCCTACGACTTCAATGACAAGTTACATCGTTAAATGTTGTTATTCCTAGAGTAAAAACATGTCTCAGGAAATCCACAATCCAGCACGATTTTAATGGTTTTCTTCGGAGAGTGCCTGGTAACCGTTAATCACAAGGAGTTGGGAGATGGTAGGGGGTTACGTCTTGGAGGTGGTGCCCATCCCTATCTCGCGCTGCCCTGGAGTAAATCCAGAGTGCACTGAGAACGCCACCACCCCATTCTCCCTCATTCTAATCCATCCCCTGAATTATTTTTTTTACTCCCCTTGCTCCAACATCTTTTTGTCTGAAGATGCTACACTACCACTACCACCAATTCACGGTCCGACCTGGGGCGTAGTTGATGGATTCAGATGCTAGATTTTATGCCCCCTATTATTATAAGTTTCATAACTTGAACGCTAGTGTAGTAATAATCGAGGTTGCTGCAGGTTTTTGTTAGACCAAGGCTTAGGTAAGTGTATTAAAAAAATCAAAGAGAAAGCTTTCTTTTGTGTTATTTTTTTTCTGGGATACAAGCCGCGATACCTGTAACAAAGTTCACAGAGAGTGGTTTTATTTTTATATATTTGAAGCGAGAAAATTGATGTAAGGTGAAAAAAAGAGGTCATTTTTTTTAAGTGAAAATTTTAGTCTTAATTTTATTTCTTACGTGTGTTCTACGATGCAAAGCGAGGAGGGGGTAAAGAAATTTGTGTTTGTACCTCGGGCGTTATATTTTTTTCTAAAATTAATAAGAAATTTTTTTTGGGGCTGCCCTTTTTGTGTGTTAATATCAGAGATACTTGTGTGTACAAGTTTTATTTTTGGGGTAATTTTTTCTTTCCTGATAATTCATGTTATTTTAGGCGTTTTTTTACTATTACTATTATTTAAACGTGCGTCAGATAAAAAAAACCGTTAATAAATAAAAATTCGGACTTTAAAAAATACCTTTATGAATTTTTGCTGCTACGTTAGGCCTAGCTGTATAAAATAGTTTGTAAAAGATAAAAAGTTTTGACGTAATGAAAATTGATATTCCGCGATTAGGGTTTTATTTTACTGTTCGGTGTAGATAATTTTACGAAAATAGCTCTGGTTTGGTTTAAATTAACGTATAAAATCTGCACGTGTTAAAAATTTTAAAGGTCAAAGTGTAGTGTGATGTATTTAAAGGCCTGTCCAGACTGACACATTTTGCGAGTTCGCATATTCGCTTTGCTTGTTTGCAAGATCGCGCTACTGTCCACATTGGGTTTTCGCTACTTTGCGTCCTCACCTCGCGAAGATACAAATTTCTTGCGACTAGGCCAAGAATTTCGCGCCTTCGCGAGAAAAGCACCAATCACATTGGAGAGGAAGGCTGGGAAGATTAGTTTCGTTTTTCTCTTTGGACAACGTCGATGGAGAAGGGCAGATGGCGCAATGATTGCTCAATTTTTATTGGCTCTCAGAATGGGAAGAGCAAAATTTTTGCGTGTATCTGAACAGAAGTGCAAATGTTTTTCGTGATCTTTGCGAAGATGAGAATAAACGAAGGCGCGAACACGCGAGCGCGAACTCAATGTGGACAAAGCTTAAGTGCTTGAAGTAGACCATTGACCTCTGTTGACCTTTATAATAGCGCTGGTTTTAAATTAACGTATGAATATTGTGCAAGTGTTAAAAAATTGAAGGTCAGAGTGCAGTGTATTGAAAGATGTATTTAGATGTTTGTAGTAAACCATTGACCTCTGTTGACCTTGGCAGTAGGCGTTTATAATAGGGTTGGTTATTAATAACGTTAAAGAGACTTCAATTAGCCAAATCTTAACGGTTTAAGGTAACACCCATAGTTTTATTTATATAATAACAAGTTTTATAAATAGATTATTGACCTTGAGGTACGGGGTGTTTTAATCGTTGATTTAGTCAGTCCAATTAACAACCTAATCATTAAGATAACGAACGACTGTATCATGTAGCCTATAATTACTAATTAGCAATTAATTTCAAGATTTGTAGACTATACTCCAGTAATTGGCATTACCCCGCTTAACTTATTAAAAAAAAATAATAAGAAAAATAAGTCAAACGGACACGACCTGCAGGTAATTGACCTTGTCGTAATTTCCGTTTGTATCTCTTTTTTTCCCCCCGCGCAATCTCGAATAATTAAATACAGTAGGAACAGGATTAAGCTTTCAAGTCTATTTATCCCTATTGGGGTTGTATAATCAGCTTGATCTCTCTCTATCTCTTATGTTTTTCATTAATATTTAATTAGCTGTCGGTGTTTGGGGTTTTGGGAATTAAACTTGGTATATAACGTAACCGTGTTATGTTTTTTAGTAGCTGCATAAGTTTATAAGTGATATGTTCCATCCATAAGTATGACACTACTTATACTTCGTAATGCTGGCTCTAAACTTACAGCTCGAGCTAGTTCAAGCGAGAATTGAAGTACTACACTCGGTTTTTGCAGGACTTCCATCTTCCTATTTTGTCTGCATTACTAAGCCTTTGACATGCAGCGCCCGAGAGGGTAGACAGTTGAGAACTCAGGTGTACAATATGTCTTGAACTCAATGCACTGTCAAAGCTTAATTGTGAGTTCCGAAGGCTTTGAACTCAATGCACTGTCAAAGCTGAACTTTTTGAACTCAGGTGTGCACAGAGATCCAAAGTGTCTACCCCTCGGCAGCGCCTCACCAGGCGTATGTCGTTTTACAATCTTGAATCTATGACCTACCTAGGTAACTTCATGACAAGCTCCAGTTTGTAACCAGTGACAAACTTAATGGAACATATCATTATCTTATGAACTTGTGGTAGCTAGCTGTAGGATGTTATTTATATTAATAATTTAATATGAGTGAATTTCCATATATAAATCCTAATTTTTTTTTCTCTATTTATTTTTTTATTGAAAAGGTTTTGGTTGAATTTGACGACGCAGAGTGGAAAAAACGCGAGTGGATTCGTGTCTACGAAGAAGGCGTTTTTCGTATTTTTCTTGTCGAAAACACACTCGTCTGGACGCTCCGGAAACAAGAGCCTCCCTCTGCCGCTCTCTCTGGACATTCTTCCTCCTCGTCTTCTTCTTCCGGTCAATCCCAGTCCAACTCTGGTGGTTCCAACAAGTCGTCTTCGAATTTCTCCTCCAAAGGTTTATATTGGCCAGCTTTGGTGAGTACTATTTTTGTTTTCAAATACTCTTCTTTTGATTATTTGGGAGTTTAAGAATGTATTATTGAGTGTGTTGTTGTGCAAAGGTTGTTCTTGTTGCGTATGTTGTACGTAACTTATAGCCCGGTTCAGACTGAGCCTGGGATGGATGGATAACTGGGTGGATTTGTAAAATGAGGGTAAAGATGAGGGATTTCTTGGATAAACATAGCATGTTATGAGCTGAACTTGATTTCACTTGGGCTTTCTTTGGGAAACTCCTCAAAATGGCCAGGGATATTTGCAAAAAAACTTTAGGCCTTTGATATTGTCATGAGCGTAGTTTTGTCATTATAACCTTTTGGGGTTTAATTATGATAACATCGTGAGATGTTTGCCAATCTATGGCAGACATGGAACGTAGTTCGTAATATTTTATAAGTAGATATGAATCCATTAATGTATCTTACTTCATTAAAACTTCTTCGCAAATCAATAATAAGTTTACCATGCAGAGTGGAATATAAATTCCCCTAAATTTTTGAGAGCTTGGAACAACTTTATATTTCGTTAATTTTGTATCCTTTGATCGACGATACACTTTCTTTGAAAATCAAAGTTCAGAACGACTTAATTGCTTTAATTAAAGCGTGTACTAATGTATTGCCTATATTCAAAATTTCTATTCACTTAATTAGCCCGTAAACTTTTAAATTTCCAACGACTTACGCAAATAACGTGAGAGAGAAGGGGGGGGGGGCGGAGAAGTTTTAAAACTTAGTAATAATTTTGGGAATAAATCATTTAAAAATGAAAGTAAATTTTATATCGCAAAGTGCGTTAGTTTTAAAATCTAATAACTCCAATTAGATTTAAGACTCGAAAACTCGAGTTTGTTTGCATGCATGCGCTGTTTAAAATTTTAGTTTGGAATTTTTCTGTTTGTCCTTGTAAGTGCGTGGTGAAATTTTTTTATTGGGTACACATAGTTTACAAACTAGGAGGATTTATACCATTTACACATGGAGGCCAGGCTTCAGGTGTTACACATTTGTTGAGTCTAAAGTCAGGTCTCCTTGTGTAAATGGTATGAATCCGCCTAGTCTGTAAACTATATATTGGGTAGAGAATTACGGTTGAAAATAAGTTCAAATAAAGATAAACAAACGTTCATCTGAAGCTCCCAATTATAAATTTGTTTGCGCTGCTAAAAATTTAGTTTCTTTGTAAATACCGCAAAACAAAATTGGCTTTAAAATACGTAATTTTCAAACTAGGAGGATTTATACCATTTACACATGGAGGTCAGGCTACTTGAAGTGCTCTCAAAGTTGTAAGTAGCCCCCGGCCTCCTTGTATAAATGGTATGAGCCCTCCTAGGTTGAAAACTATATATTCTCAATTCGAAAATTACATAATTAGTAATAAATTCGATAAACAAGGAGGGTTGAACCGTTGCTCCAATTAGAAAGCTTGCCAAGTAGCATAGCTGTTTAATTTGTTTGCACTGGTTAGTACAGGGTTCGTACTAAACCTGGGTAACCTGAATAAGTCAGGGATTTGAAAAATGGTTTGAAAAAATAAGGAATTTTAAATTTCTTCCTAAAAACTCTGTGATAGGTCAGGGATTTCGTTTGGTACATCAAACCATGTATGCTTCGAGCAATACTAAATAAATATGGACCAGGTGTAATTATAATGTGTAGGCTCTGGTAAACACCTTAAAAATGGTCCCAGGGATATTGATTGGGAAATCAAAATATGATCAGGTATAAGCTGGAAAAGTCAATATAAATTTTCAATATAAAAATTTGGTCCGAACCCTAGCTGTTAAAATATTAATATCATATAAAAGTTGTATTAATTTGTCTGTCCCCTTGTATGTAATAATTTTGAGTCCAGCCCATAGGGGAGAGGGGGAAGAGAGTTGAGTTGTTGATGGACACATTTCGCAATATATATATAGAGTCACTCAAGCGCACTCGATCAAAATGTCCTATATAATTATCAAAAGCCTCTCTTTTAATAGGTAGGCGGGAGGGATGAGGGTAGACATTAAATTGTTCATGGGTAGCGAAGTATAATGATGATATATAGTGTATGTACGCTATACTACGCTGCTGCCTTTAAGCTATAGAAAGAAGTATAAAAGGGGTACGTAACTTTATAACTTTCGCTCAGTACCCTCTATCAGTCGTGATAACATTGTCTTTCTCCACTGGAACCGAGTCAAGTCGAGCGTGTACGCGATTTAGTTTTTTTTACGTTAATTTATTTTTCGTTTTTTAAGCATAAGTAATATTAAAAGAAAAAGTGCGACCGGACTAAGATTCTATCAGCAATGTTTAGTTTTACTTTTTAGCACAAACCTTATCTTTAGTACACTTTTATCTTAATTAAAATCAGTAATGAAGGATTTCGCAAGATGAACGAGATAGTACTAATTCAAATATTAGCTTGAAAGATTTAAATAATGAGAATTCACCAATTAAAAGACGTAGGTGCTTTCTTAGAATAGTCTGCCACCACGAATTTTCTTATGACGTCATACCCTCTTATCTCTTATTCCTTACCTCTGTTATGGCAACCATATTGGGAGTCGTCAGCTCAGGCCATACAATATAGCTAGCTATCTCAGTTGTGACGCTAGTGCTTAAGTAATACACGGCCATATATTTGGCAGTGGACGGCCATGTTTGGTACCGTTTTGGTTCTAAAGTCAAATAGCATGGGTGACATCATACTAAGGCTTCTGATGTAACTCTATTTAGACTACCAATATTGACGTCACGTCCCCACGTCACAAATGACTCCCAAAATTTGTAAAATTTTAACTAAAGAAGCATTTTAAAATGTAGTTCATACATTAAATTATTATATTACTTCTGTTTAAAGGTAATTTCGCTTGGTTTCTTACGTGACGTGACCCATTGTGTTCACGGGCTTTAATAATACGTGTGATCTCATCTCTCTCTTCCCCCCCTCAACCCCCAAATGGGTTAGAAAAGGAGGGGAAACTTTTTTATATCTGCCTTTAGGTTACATATACACTCTTTCATATCAAGATATTTTTTTATCTTGGTGGTCGGTCCGGTATAAAAGGGGTTAACGCGCCCATATAGAATGTCTTATATTCTCTCTCTCTTTCTCTTTTATGTAGGTTTGAATTATATATTTTTTTGTTCCATTCTTTGCAAGGAGACTTTCTCTTTAAGATCTCTTCCGTTCTTTGCACGCGCGTTCTTTATTCTTCTTGGAACCTTGAACACGATTTCATGTCTAATGTTTTTTTTTTTCACATTAATTCCTGGAATGAAAGAAAATGTGTATGTAGTGACTAAGGTATAGGGGTGTTAAAGCCGTATGTTTCTTTGTATGTTTAAAACAGAACCATAGCGGTGTTTTTGGTTGAATTATTTGAGGAGGAACCAATAGCTTATGTTACGTTAGGTTTTCTACTGAAATTGAACTCGTAAGATCAGGAATTTTTATCTAAAAACTATCACCTTCCCTTTCTGTAGAAATAATTTCCATTCATAACCCACAATACCTCGCGATATTTCTCTGCGTTAAAATAAAGATTTGTTTTGACGCAATGGCCCGGACAGCAAAATGTCACAAAGAACATCCCCCTTAATTCAGGGTTGCCACGGGTCAGGGAAAACCTGGAAAAGTCAGGGAATTTAAAAACTTGCCGAAAAGGTCAGGGAAAAGTCAGGGAATTTAAAAATGGTCCGAAAAGGTCAGGGAAAAGTCAGGGAATTTGATTTTAGTGGGTCAAATTTCTGGGGATAAGTCTTTATTGAAAGAGTAATTAGCACAGAAAACTCTAGAGCAATCCTTTAAAATGTCTAGAATTGTTTTTATAAAGTAAATGCTCTCTAAAAAATCTCTTAGACTGTTATTTATAGTTAAAATGTTTCTTATTCATTTTGATGCAACAAATACATTGGAAAACTTAATGTAGATCGAGTTTATTTAATTATAAGCACTTAAAACGTGCTGTAAACATTTACACTTTCGGCCTAAAAAGGTCAGGGAAAACCTGGAAAAGTCAGGGAATTTGGTTCTGAAAATTCTGTGGCAACCCTGTAATTTCCGACATATCTTTCAGAAACACCCTGTATCTAGCGGTCAGTTAGTTGAGAACTTTAAATTACTTTTTTTTTTATTTTCGTGTTCTTATTCTATATTTGCAACAGCGGGAGCGCGAGTAAATTGGTGTTGGAATTTATTTGATTGAAGCAATTTAATGTAACGGAAATTAAAGGCCGATTCCCTACAAGCTAGCAACATTGTCCTCGCCTAGCTCTTACGCATTTCCGTAGTATAACTTAGCTTCGATTTTTGGGCGTTTGTCCTCCATTTGCGGCAGGCAGTTACCGGACCGGATATTCCATTACCATTAAGATCAATTCAATTCAATCCCTATACCCCATTACATCCGTAGATGCACACGTTTAAACATTTATTAGTTGCGACGTAGATCAGAAAAGGGAGAGAGAAAGAGAAAAGGAAACTTAATTTTAAATTAATGAAAGAAAAAACGCCTCAAATTTTATTTTTTCTAATGATCCATATTTCAATTTTAATTTTTTTTGTCGTCGTGGGGATGGGAATTGTTTTTAAAATGGTTTAGAAGTTATTTAGATTTCTTATCTTTCCACTACTGTATTATCAAGAAGCGATATCTAGTTTACTAGGAAGAAGGTATAAATTCGCCACATTTCTAGCTTTATCTCCAGTCCAAACGTAGGTCCGGAGTTAATCCCCGCCTCTAAATTACAACCAGCATCTCATTGGTTCTTGAAAACTCACGTCAGCGCGACGCCTATGACGAAAATTACGTATTTTCGAACTGAGGAGAGGCGAAATAGCCCGGTGGCCTCCTTTTACGTCCCCCCTTGTATTTTGAATGGGGGACTGGGACTATAGCGCGCGAATACTTCGGCATCTTATACCTTCTCCCTAGTAAACTAGATATCGCTTCTTGGTATTATTATAATACATCGACCGCGAAATTTTAACGTTTGTTTAATTTTCCGGACTTATGCTTGGGTCCCCATAAAAATTAAGATTTTTGGTTTTTTTTTTATGTTTTTCCTTTCTTATAATTTTTATTTTTAGCATTTTCTATTTTTCTTTTAACATTAGGTAATTTAAATAATTGTTTTCTTTTAATCTTGTCCCGGTTTCGGTCTATTAATTTTTTATTTTGGCACAATTTGGGCTAAAGTAATTTCCAACTTCAAGGGATACTTCGACTAGAATTTTTAAGAACTTAAAAAATAATGAATATATCGAATTGGAACCATATTTCTATCTACAATATTGAAGAAGATAAGAGCGATTAAGTTTCCGTAATGGATGTCACTACGCGTTAGGCTTCCTACCCACAAGCACTGGGAAGTACCCCTATTGGACACTTACTAGTACCACCTGAAGGATTCAACCAATAGAGTTACTTCGCTGGAGAGCCTAACGCGTAGGGCCATCCATTACGGAAACGTAATTTCTCTCGTATCTTCATCAATATTGTAGATAGAAACATGGTTCCAATTCAATATATTCATTATTTTCTACGCTCTTTCGATTAAAAAAGACGAAATTCTTGTCTGGCAAGGTGTAGTATGTATCCCTTTAAGACTAGTATCTACTATGATGCATTACAAGGAAGTACTTGTACATGAATTAAAAGTATTTAAAATACGGTCGAAAGACTTTCACTTGTACGGTAGCTGAATTCTTGGCGAGTCACTTATTTTTTTTTCTTCTTCTTTTCATTCTTTGTATTCATGAACTTTAAATTTCTCTCTCTCTCGCTCGCTCTCTTTTAAATCGTTTAATCAGCTCTTCTTTTCTGTGGCTTCTTTCTTTCTTTATTACAAGTTTAACCACTCCTGCTTGCTTCCACTGCCCTCCCCCTTTCAGTGATTTAAAGAAATTAGTGTGCGGAAGTGAAATAAGGAAGCTCTAACCCTAAATGTTTCTCTTTGAGCATTGATGGGGTTGGTTGAATTGTAAACTCTTTATAAGAGTCCTTTGCTTGTTAAGCCTTTTCTTTCTCTCTCGATGATGATCGTGCAGAGTCAGAGGTCACGAGCTGCTGCTGTGTTGGAGATTAGGCTTAGCAACAGAGAAAAAAGTCGATTGAGATAAATATAAGATAATTGTTTATTTAATCTTAAAATTAAGGTATCTATTGACGGTATAAAGATACTATGGAAATTGTGTTCTAAGCGGACTTAGAACAGTTCGTAGGTCAACTTGGCATTAAATGCGCATATATTAGAGTTGTACTGAGAGGGGAGGAGCCACAGTGACGTGACGTCAGTATTTGTATTCCAATATGGTACCCATAAGCGAGGTAAGAGATAGGAGGGTGTGACGCCACGAAAAAGTTCGTAGTAGCAGACGATAGAGTGGTACTGAGAGGGGAGGAGCTATGGGGACGTGACGTCAGTATTTTGTAGTCTAAATTGTATGGCCTGAGCTGCATGACGACTTCCAATATGGCCGCCAACACTGAGGTAATAGACAGGAGGGTGTGACGTCATCAGAAAGTCAGTAGTAGCGTCTCTGACACAATAGCAACAATGTCTTTTGCTTGTAGGTCGTAGGAAAAACCGAGACCTAACTTTTGTCTGTCGAAAGTCGTTAAGAGTACCGTTGGCGAACCTTTTAGGCTCCTATTTCCACAATCAAAGTTCTTAATGCATTTTGGCTAGACTTCCATGTAATGAACATTAAAAATAGATCTAGGTTTTTTAGTTTTTTTTTACAAAATAGAAACTGAGCAACTATACCAACCACCACGAATTGTAATGTTGTTTACCTTCAATATAGCGTCGTGCAATTCATGACGCCGCCGAATAGTCAACCCTTTCTGTATACGTGACTCAATGTTTTACGACGACTTTTATAATATTAAAAGATATGAGTCAACTTTTTTATATATATATAAATATCTTTTAGCTTGTTTGCCCCACCCTGAAATTTGCGTTAGAACGGTTGAAACGACGCCGTCTCTCCCAGTTATGTCTGATACATACATCCTGTGTCACCGCTGAATGCGTAATCTCTTGGTAATGAATTGCAGGCATGCGATGCCCCCACCAGGGCCACCAAACATTCTCTCTTATTTTTTTTATTACTGTAACTTAACTGATGAGAAAGGAAATGTGAGCTAGCCTGAATTGATAATTAGTAACTGATGTTTTAATGGTTGATCATTTCCCTTGAAATGTTTTGCGAGTGTACATACCACCGTTGTATCGTCACGTACGACTAGTTGTAAGGGGAAAGATGATAGCAACTGGTTCCCAATCCCAATTCCAACAACCACCATGAGGGGTTTGGGATATAATTTAGGCCCCGAGGGTTTTATGTTATGTGTTAGGCCTACATCCTTTTGGAGTCCTTCGTGCTGTAAAGTGAGTTGAAAGCCACGATGTACATGGACCCACGTGGATTGTTGACTAAGTTCATGGAAGATGGATGTTGTTTTTAAGTGGATTAAATTTTGGGAATTTGTGAAGTTTTAGTAACTTTGGTGTGAATGGATTAACTGCAAGAAAGATACTCCATTTTGTAATTTTTTCGGGAATGCCAATGAAAATGCTTACAGTTGATCTGAAGAAAATCAAGGAAATTTCATGGAGAATTGAGGCATTTAGTAATGTTTGTGGCGTCTAACTGTTGATTCATAAGAATCAAGGAAATTTTATGGGAAATTAAAACATTTAGTAATGTTTGTGGCGTCTAACTGTTGATTCATAAGAATCAAGGAAATTTTATGGGAAATTAAAACATTTAGTAATGTTTGTGGCGTCTAACTGTTGATTCATAAAAATCAAGGAAATTTCGTGGGAAATTAAAGCAATTAGTAACGTTTGTTGCCTGTTTATAAGGCTAAATATTAGGCGAGTGACTTAAAATTTCCCACGAAAGTAAATGTCCCACATCTTGGTCTTATGCAAGTAAAATGGTACAGTCATGGCAACTCAACCCCCACCCCTTGTTTGTCTTTAGATTAAAATATTATGAAAGGCAGATAGTTAATAGGATCGTGGACCGTGATAGACTTACAGCAGTTGCGTTATTAACTCCACAGTCCCTGGCGTTATTAAAAGCAACCCCTGCCATTTCTGCAAGTAATGGTTTCTTTTCTTTATACTAATGGGGTACTCATTAACGTAATAAAGCCATTTTCAATCAGTGGGATTCCCTTCTCTCGTATATTTTTAATTGCGAAAGTTTTTATAATAAGTATCTGCCTATATATAAGCTACGATATCGTATTTCATAATTTATTCATTTTATTTTTTTAAGAGCGTAGATGACGTAAGTTTGATTATGGGAAAACGTTCGAGTTACTTGATTAGGTAACATCCTCTTACTGGATAAAATTTATTCCGCGAATTGTAAGCATGCACGTGATTGGGACTAATTATAGATGACGGGGGGGGGGAGTGGGGAGTAATTTTGAAAGTTTGCAATGATAACGTAATCGGTCGGTCGGAGAGCTAATTTGAATAAATGGGAAATGGGTCGTTTGTTGCGTAAGAGTAGAAGATGCTTATCGTTCGTTGTTCGACGTTGATCAACGAGGAACATTTGCCAAATGTCGCGCGACTTTATCGCTTTGTACTAAGATACTGTGTAGCTTGTATTTTGAAGGTCGTTTGTTGAAATTGTCTACGAAGGTTACTCGAGAAATGAAGTTTTAACTTTGTATAATTATTGATTTTGATAGAAGTGCTATGATGTTTTAAGTGTTTAGTGTTGATTTTCAAGGTTTTAGATGATTTCACAAGTAATTGCGTTGTTTCTCGGGGTCTTTGTTGATGCCTTAAGTACTTGGGTTGGTTTTCAGGGTCTTTGTTTATTCCACAAGAGCTAGGTCTCGTCTTCGGGCTCTTTGTTGATGCCACAAGTACTTGGGTTCCTCCATATGGTCTTTGTTGATTCCACAACTACTTGGGTTGGTCGTCAAAATCTTTGTGGGTTCTACAAGAGCTTGGGTTGGTTCTCGGGCGGCTCTTTGTTGATACCACAAGTACTTGCTTTAGTCCTCGGGGTCGCAACAAGTACTTTGGTTACTCCTCAGTATCTTGGTTTATTCTTCGAATACTTATTTCGTTCATTGTCTTTCTTGACTTCACTTGTACAACACGGGTTTTCCACCCAACCAAGATCATAGTTAATTCCACAAATACTCGAGTCACTCCTTAGGGTCTTGTACGATATGTTCCTTGGGTGCCATTCTAGGTAGTCGATCGAACACTTGTACTTAAATATTTATAATTAAAGGGGAAGATAGATAAGTGTTTAGTCGTGAAAGCTGCTTGAACAAACAGTTTTACTTTCCCTTGAACCTATCCAGAAAACCATGCAGCCAATCCAATCCAACTGCACCATCCAAATCAAGTTTTAATTTATAGCTCCAGTAAAAGTAATTGTCCCCATAGGGGTAATGGCGTGGGGTATTCGAGAAAAAGGGGTTGGCAATTTTCATTTCATTGTTTCTGCATGATATAGCTAGTAACTGAGAGGAGGAAGCGAGACCCTTGAAAGAAGGCAAAAATAAAGAAGCTATACTTGAATCCATTCCATTCAGAGCGCGGTGCATGGTGGCCATGGTCTTGTTGCAGTCTCTGGAGCGTTTTATATCACGACCCCGAGGAAGCCCTTGCTTTTATTGTCGCGAACGTTCCTTTGTAAAGAAAGATTCAAAGAATTCCTGAGGAACGACAGTCGCAAAGAAGAGACCGACACTAGGCTATAGAAGAAAAAGATAGCTCCCGTTTATTGCAAAGTTCTAGAAGAACTTGCCAGGGAAAGGGGTTGATATCGTTGTCGAGGTCACTGGGAAAGACCACCTTTACTTGGCATCGTTACCAAAGGCGAGGAGATCATTGTTTCTCTCTTATTTCATTCGCTAGTAACATTGAACTCGATGGTTCGGAACCTCTTACGAAATACGATAATGACTTGGTCGTAAAATTTCTTGGTTGTTGTGTGCATGATGGCCTTTCCTTCTACTTCTTCTTCTTACTATGTATTATGGATGTATGCTTCTCTCTTCTTTTTTCTTGGCTGGGCGGCAATGTTACAAGTCTTTTTTTCGCAAAAAAGGGGTATACGGTATTGGCGCTGCTAAGCGTTTGTTAGAGATATTGGGGGTTAAGTTAGGCCCGAGTTAGGCTTAGCTATAGGAGACAGGCAATCCTATAGAAAGAAGAAGAGACTGAGGAAAAAGGTTGGCCTCGTTATGGACCCTGTTTTTTTCTTCTTTCTGTATAATTCACCTCTTAACGATCGTTAAGGGGTTCTTCTGGATGACTATTATGGTTCGGTTGTAACTCGGGTAGTTCAGTTCAGTCCTGTCCAGTCCCTTGCCTCTTTTAGATAGATTTCGATGCTTGTAATGATGGATTTTAGGTTAAATTATAAAACGTTTAGACTCTACACTTCGTATTTGGCTTTGTTTAACATTGGACTCAATTTAATAATAAAACTGTAGTTGCCTGAAACGCGAGTTGTTTTAGAAATGGGTTCGGTTTATTTACAGTTAAAGCCAATAGGGTGTTACTGAAAGGGGAGGAGCTACGGGGATGTGACGTCAATATTTGTAGTCTAAATTGTATGGTCTGAGCTGACAACTTCCAATATGGCCGCCAAAACAGTCATAGAAGATAGGATGTGACGTAACGAGAAATTGTTAAAAAAGGTTTTTTCTCTAAAAGGATTAGAATTACAACGGTCTGGTCTCTAATTAGGCCTTAGCTTCTAGGTACACTTAGAAATATTACGAAATAAATAAAAAATTGCAAATAGATTTAAAGTATCTTTAAAATTGGGAATTTCTTTACTTATATGTAACAACTTGAAAAACAGGTTTATAATATTTATTACAATAGACGTAAGACTCAGGAAGCGCGCTATAACAACTCATATTCAAAACGTTACATGCCAAAAAAAATTTTTTTATTTTTTTTTTTGAAAGGAAAAAAACCTGTACGTTTTATCTAGCGGAACCACAGTGGAAAACCTCAGTTCAGCAATATTTCAAGGACCGTTAACCATAGACTCCGTAACATCCTCACAACATGAAGCCAATTTAAATATAGCCCAAAGAAATATAATTTATGTTTGAACCAAGTCGAATAAGCTAATGTCAAACAGTCAAATACGAAATAATACTTTTGTGTAGAAAATTGAATACTCGATTGGGGTAATTTAGCTTTAATTAGGTAGTAAAGCAAGCCATAGCAGTCAACCTGTCAGTCGTTGTCGTATAATATAGCCTACAGTGCGTATGAAATCTTTCTTCCACCTTTAAAGGTAAAGTTTCACTTCAAAGCAATAAAATCCCTGTTATGATAAATTATTGAGGTTTTGAAAGAATAGTATATTTTTAAAAATATAAATATTGTCTTTCGGTGCGGTATATTTATCTATTTTAAGGTGGAAGTTCTTTGGAAACCCTGTACATTGTATATAAGATATAAGAGTGGTGGTGGTTGTATTATCATGGCATATTTATTTACTATTCCTTTAAAAATCAAAACTGAATGTACATTATTATTTTTGTACGTACATTTGAAGAAAAGAAGTAGACTTAAGATTTCTGGTTTGACCTGAGCTTAGCTTAATTTCGTGAAAGTTTTTCTTTACTATACTTCTTTCCGGAGAGCGTCCGTTCTTCTAAGAAGTTAAGAGACCCAGTCTAGAAGATAATAATGATGATGATGATGATGATAAAGGTAGTCCCCCCTCTCTCCCCTAAGGGGGGATTGGTCTATCATCCCCTTTAATAATAATAAGAAAAAAAAATCTTATATAAAAAAGAAGAAATGCCTAGCACGATCTCTGGCGAATTCTAGTTCTGCACGACACGAATCACGATGATGATGGGGGGGGGGTGATTGGAAGCCCGCGGGCCTTTGCCGTGCGTCCGTCTGTTAAGAATATCATACCTAAGCCTAACGTACTCCCCTGGTAACACCCCCCCCCATACACACTCCCCTGAGGGGGTTATATTAAACGAATCTCAGAGACCTCCATTTCTTCTTCTTTATTTTCTTTTTCTCTATCCGAATTTCCGCTCTTTTACAAATCTTTTTTTTTTTTTTACTTCTGCGATTTCGACTGCAAGTTCGAATTATAGGAAATGTTCAGACGCTTTTTCCTACTGATTTTTACATCCCCCCCCCTCAATCTGGAGGCACCGCCATTTTGATTTGGATCAAATAATATGAAATGAAATTGTGAATGGGTATTTGTAGTACTAGGAGGATTCATACAATTTACACAAGGAAGTCCAGACTCCGTGGTGGAGTGAGCCAAAAGCCAGGCCTCCTTGTGTAAATCGTTATATGAATCCTCCTTGGCTGAAAACTATGTATACTTTAACTGAATGATCACTGAATCGAACAGAATGCTACAATGCTTTCAGTCTGTTGTAGATATTAGATAGCTTACGAGCTACACACGTTACAAATGACTCCATGGACCATGCCAACATTTGTTCCCTCACTATCTGTTACTTTAACTTAGCCTTCACCTTTAATAAAACCTTCTTGGCCCTCACTGAAGAGGTGGTCCCAAAAAGTAAAAATAGAAAAAAAAAACCTTCATATTTTTCATCGTTTGATATTGAACCCGTATAACTGCACCATATTCCTGAAGTGCATGCCTGCTTTAAGGTTGTGTCCTTAACGCCGACAGAAGGTCGCGTCACGCCAAAGAAAACGTATACGCCAGTCTTATATAAAAATTAAGAACTAGTTTTCTCTTCTTTCACCAAAAAAAAAAGAAGAAAAAAAGGCATCCGGTCTTTTAAGATTAGTGTATAAGAGTTTCTGCTGTTTAAAAACCTTATGGAATGAATTAATGAGAAATAGCGTTCCTTCTTCCAAAGACACGTACATAACTTGTATGCCCCCTTGACAACCAGCCAGTATTATCATAGAATTGCGGCGCAACGAGCAGATGTTTTTAGTATAATTTTGTCTACACTCCATACAGACGTCTGTAAATTCAACTTTTTAGTGCCCTTATATTATATATTTTCTACACCCTCTCGGTCCCTAACTCGCGATAATTTTGGGTTGGCAAATGTTCTAAATGGGTCAAGTAGTCAGTCAGTCTCTCCGGTAATCTCGTATGTTTACCTAATGATATGGCAGGTTCTTGGTATTTAGAAGGGTTAAGAAATATTCGATTTGTTGTAGCGTATATGTAGCCAAATGTGCCGGTACTACTTTTCGATAACCTAAGGGTTTTTTCGTAGGTATTTTATAGAATGATAGGTCAGCTTTTATTATAAGCAATGTGGCCACAAGTGTTGCCAGTCATTTATGAATGCAATTCAACCAGCGCTATGCTATCTTCAACTGACTGAAAAGCTTATAGTTCTGTTCGATTCCTGAAGATTCAGTTTCAAACTAGACATGCGCGAATCACAAATTACTAGCAATTAACCCCTGAAGCGCATGAGGTTAAAGTTCAGAAATACCAAAGAATCAGTTTTGTTTATTTGAAAAATTTGAAAATAATTAAAGTTGTTTTGCCCCGAATTGCATTCTTGGCTTAACGTCTCTATTATTCTAATTATTTACACTTAACAACAAAATGGTTCGTGGGTTTGGCGGTTTGAAAGTTTTCTCTTAAAAATTAAAAATTATATGGATTTGTTTTGGTTATAAAATGGCGCCCACGGCAAAGCATCTATTTAGAACATCTTGGCCAACAAATTTTTCTTTCTTTTTAACTGTATTATTTATTTATTTTGCGGTAGTTTTTCTCTTTTTCTTTTGAAGGAAGTTTCTTAGTTGGTAGCAAAGTTATTGTATCATCTTCCTTCAGGCTAAATTTCTTGCGGTTTTTTATATTTTTTGCATTATTAACAAAGATATATATATTTTTTATTTTTCGTGGAAAAATTATCTTTTTTGGTGTACACTCGAAGGATGTTTATACTTATCTTGTTTTGGCTTTTATTTGAAAAAAATAATAAAAAGAAAGGTTGGTTTGAAGATAGATAGAGCCAAACCCCTACGGAAGCGCGCTGCAAGTAAAAAGATGTTTTAATATCAATCTCTGATTAAATTTAAAAGAGGAATAAAAATTAAAACTGGGATGGGTGGTTTTTTTTTAAATATTTATAAATTAATTTGCGAGTATGAAAAATTTTAGTCGCGAATACTTTATTTTTCATGGGAATATTATTTAAAAATTATTATTTATTTTAATTAGTTTTTAATATACGTGTATTATTAAATGTCTTAAGTCTGAATTTAAAATTATATATTTGAATATAATTATGGATGACCCCTTAAATTTCAGTAACAAACTTAACAGCATTGCCCAACTTAAATAGGGGATCATCCCTAAAACACTCTAATAATAATAATATTAACTTGTAAATGGTGGCTCCAAGAAGCGATATCTAGTTTACTAGGGAGAAGGTATAAGATGCCTAAGTATTCGCGCGCCATAGTCCCAGTCCCCCTTTCAAAATACAAGGGAGGACGTAAAAGGAGGCTGCCGGGCTATTTTGCCTCTCCCCAATCGGAAAATACATAATTCTCGTCATTCGCGTCGCGCTGACGTGCAGGAGTTTTCAAGAGCCAATGAGATGCTGGTTGTATTTTAGAGGCGGGGATTAACTCCGGACCTACTATACGTTTGGACTGGAGATAAAGCTGCTGGAAATGTGTCGAATTTATCCCTTCTCCACCACCATTTTTGGAACCACTTGTAGTCCTAATCACTTCTTATTTAATAATTAATAACATTATGTGAGAAAATAATAATGTAAATCCGAAAATTGCAAAGCAGCAAATTAATTAATTGCTTTGGGCTTCATTGGGAAGACCTTAAAAAAACGACCTCTCAGTGGACTTCATCATATCTTTTTAGATATATATATAGGGGTGCTTGGGTGGAGAGTAATTTTGTACGTCTCCCGAGGGTTATAAATGGAGCGATTACTTCCAATGTTCCCTTAACAGTTTTTTGAACAAGATTTATGACTACTAAATAGATGGAAGCCGTGGGGACAATCTATCTTATATATTTTTCTTCAACCCAATTTTTCGGCATCACCACTGAACACATTTCTCAAGATTTTTTTCAGGTTCGGAATGCACCGCGTTGAAAGGTATTGGGCTATTTGGTATTGTTTGGTATGAGTCCCCGTTTTGTCTTAAGAATATTCTCCGATTGAGAATTTGTTTTAGATTTGCGCCCCCTTTTTATGAAAGATGATATTTTATCCAACTATGGGTTTGCTATAGCTCTAACTTCCTTCCACTCGCGTCGCGTGGTGGACTCCTGAATGTGTAAGGTATCGGATAGTTTCTAACAAAAACCAACTGAAAACTTTAGGAAGATAATTGTGGAAATTGGGCGTGTGAAAAATTCGAAATATTGGTGTGGAATTTTTTAATTAATATCGGAATTGGTGTAAACGTTGGAAATGTATTGGAGGAATTGGGGTAAACGTTGGAAATGTATTGGAGGAATTGGGGTAAACGTTGGAAATGTATTGGAGGAATTGGGGTAAACGTTGGAAATGTATTGGAGGAATTGGGGTAAACGTTGGAAATTCATTGGAGGAATTGGGGTAAACGTTGGAAATTCATTGGAGGAATTGGGGTAAACGTTGGAAATTCATTGGAGGAATTTGGGGTAAACGTTGGAAATTCATTGGAGGAATTGGGGTAAACGTTGGAAATTCATTGGAGGAATTGGGGTAAACGTTGGAAATTTATTTATAAATTTAAAAAAAATTGTAAATTAGGTTTAATAATTTATTTGGGTAATATTGTCATAGTTAGCTTTCAAAAAACCACATAAACATTGGTACTTGTCCGACCCCTTAATAAAAAAATCGACCAAATTGATCCCTTTCACTATAGAGTATAGATGGGCAGGAAAGCTTGACGATTTGTCACACGACACAGCTCTCGCTCGCTTTACTATTAAAAGATTTTTCTTCGATTTATTATAAACGTTTTCCTTTTTTTTTTTTTTTTTTTTTACAATATCGTCCCTCCCTTTCCTTCGAATTCATTCCATATTTTGTTATTATTTGTAATTTCTTATAGGGGGGGGGGTTCATTTTTCTCGGACATAAAATGATTGATACTTGTCAAAAAACAAAAACAAACTAGCTCTTATACTCCTTTTTAAAAATTTGAATTTTAGTAATGTAGTGTTTTGTTATTGACACTTTTATAAAGGGAAATTTTTCTTAATGTAGCAATTTATTATTGTGTGTTTTTTAAGGAAGAAAAAAGGCGTGTTACAGTTAAAATGGGTGTTTATATAAATGATAAAATCGGACAATATCCCTATAGCGTGGGTGACTGAAATTCCTGTTAGGTAATTTTCTTTTTGTGTGAAGTTTAGTAGGCGTTAATTTATCTTGTATTTATTTTACCGGAACCGGCTGAAACTCAAGGTTAGAGGAAAGGTTTACGCTTAAATTGTCTTTTTTTTTGTTGGAAATTTAACGAATATTTCAACTGAATATTTATTTATCTATCTATTAATAGCATCAGGAATCATCATACAATATTAGGGAACATATGATAGTAAATTATATTGTACACCTAGTACCACGTGAGTGATTTCCATGTCTGCTTAGCAGTTAGGCCTAACGCGTAGCATAGGTAATTCTTGCTCGAATATTCTTTAATGTTACTCATTATTTTATATTCTGTGGTTTCTTTTCTCTGTTCTATTGTAGGTCAGTTTAGGGCATTAGGGTTATCTTTTGAAGTTTGAGGTCTTTCTTTCTCATTTAATTTGTCTTAGAAGAAGAAACTTTGTAGAGTTTGTTACGGTAGTGGTGGTAGCAAGTGGCATTATTATTTGCTTCGATCGTTCAAAGTTAGGCTTAGCTGTAAACCCGTTGCTATAGTTACAAGCGAAGGATTTTCTCCCAATTTATCTTTTGCTCGCGACCTCGCCCGATGTAGTAATATGGTAGCCATTTTCCGCTACGTTTCCTCGGTTACTATGGTAACCACTTATTTTTCCCCAAAAGTCCGGGGATAAGTTGCTAAGGGATTCCAGGAGCTTGCCCTATTTTTCCTCTTTGCCCCAAAAGTATCAGGAGCCTTTCCTTTAAATCCTTTTTACCATTCCTTTCTCGTAACATCCCTCGCTCTAGAGATGGTATAGAAACTATAGCCAAGGCTTAGCAGCAGCATCTTCTCTTCCTTCTCCTCAACTTCGTCGTAATTTGCGAGACTTCTCTCAAATTTAATTGCGTCGTCTTTTATTAAATTAGGCCTAACGAAATCTTTTCCCCCTCTTGAGGACAGAAGTGTCTGAAATATACGCGGCCTGAAAGTATTTGTGGATTCCGGAGGTATTTACGCAAGATTTGCATAAAATTACGATGCGGAAAAATGCCTGCTAATGGCAAAAAATTATGATTGATTGCGCGTCGTTATATCTGCTCATCTTTTTAGATAAGTACTAAGCTTGGATAAATTTTAAGCCTAATCTATCTCGTTCATATAATTTTATTTTAGCAATTTATTCAAATTACACGTTGATAATCGCGTAGATTTACGTGGGATTCGGAAATAGTTGAAATATTTTCAAGGTCGATTCTCGTACGCCAGGATTTTACAATTTTGTTTTCTGTAGACGGGGTGATTCGTTACGGTAGGGGGAGCTAGAGTGATTCTTTTATTGTAAATTCTATGGTGTTGTTCTGTAAATGAACGAAGGCAGCGCCCTTTGTGAACGCGGCTCTTATAAATTGACATCAACCTACCTACGTAGGATCATTCTTATTTGACCAAAGTTGCAGAATTTTCTTTGACGATGGGAAAAGTTTCTAGTAGTAAATAATATCCACTTTTATATTCTCAAGGTCAAACTCTAAAATCACCTCTATGGGTATGGGTTTTGTTGGGTACATCACGCCATGCAAGAAATAAGATGACGGGGAATGGTTTAGCCCAAAATAACCTTCCCGCGTATTTTTGTTTGTTACGGAGGGTGCAAAGGGCAAAGAAACCAAGCCTTCCCGGGTTTCGGCACCATTTATTTACTTATTTCAGTTTAAGTGTACGGCAAAGGCTTATACCGGGTGAAAAATTGGACAGACTGCCGAGTGTTAGGGTTGACTTGTAAATGGCCTTGAAGTTTACAGCGAATACTTAGCGATCTTTGCCCGCTTATGGAGAGAGAGAGGGGGCCCCTATGCGTCCAGAGAGGCGCGTCTCCATATCCTGCTAGTAAAAACCCATCGAGGAGATCTCATCGTGGCATCGTAGATATCCGGTGGTAAACTTCTCCTCTCTATACGCCCACAGTCATCCTTCCCCTTGGGTCCCCCTACAACACCAGGTGAATTTTTACTACCAAGGGGAGCGAGAAACCGTTGCATTTTTCTACTATGGTGCGGGCCATCAGAAGGGGGGGGGGAGATTTTTTTGAATAATGCCATTCTGAAAGGAAACAAAGGTGGCTTTTTGTTGTAAAAATCTGAACCCGTGCTTCGTTTTCGGGATGGCCTCACGTCTGGTAGGGGTACAACCATCCCCGAAAAGTTTACCCTCCTCTCTCTCTAGAAAGGTCGACAGTCTGACCCACCGTCCTGGGACGTTCCCCCTGATGTTGTACCCCCTACCGTTCCCTAGAGTACACTCATATTCTAGTATATATTTTTTTCTTCCATCCATACTTGTACATACATTTAAACATACTCACGAATAGACGGGACTCGGGATATGGGGGGATGTACGTAGAGAAAAAAACCTGTTATTTTTCAAGGTGGAATATTTTTTCTTCTTCTTCTACATCTTGATGTGTCCGTAGGCCAAAAAATTTCCCTCTCTCTCTCCGACAGGTCTTTATTTTTTTATTTATTTTTTTGGGGGCTATGAAGCAGCGGTTCACTCATCCTCCCCAAATGTTTTTAGGACTACCATTTCCTTCAAAATCTGGTTTTTGAGATTTTCTTTTTTATCCTGGATGCCTTCTGGCCCCGTTGATTTTTAGTACTCCCTTTTTTTAGACATGGCTGCCAGAGGCAAAGACCGGCGCCTCTCTCGCTTAAACCATCCATATTTAGTCGTTAAAAGTATAGTTACGCTTGATTTGTCTCTCTCTCTCTATCACTTACGAGTTTTCTTCTTCTAGTATTTGCCCTGAAGTGAATCGCTCATTTTTTTTACTCTCTTTTAATCTATGGTTTTACCGGTTTTCGTGGTTTTGTAAAGATAGCCTGAAAATGCTCCCAATGATAATGATGGTAAAATTTTCCTTAAATGTGAAGAAAGATTAAAAAAAAAATAAAAAATAATTGACCTTTTTTGGTGAGAGGGTTTTTTCTCTAATTTAATTTTTTTACGTTGATATTAATCAATGTAAACCGTTATATATTATTATTGTTATTATTATTTAAAACTCCCTAAAGGTACAGGATTTTTTTCATTAAAGAAATCCCAATTTACTTTTAAAATATTTATAGAGCGTTTTAATATTTAAAATATTAGTTCCAAAATTATGTTTAAAGATTTATTAACGTTTTTTTATACAACTACACGGTTTAGTAATTGTTTTATTATTAAAAAAGAAAAGAAAACATTTTAATAATCGATTTTATATGCCACTATAGTTTATTTCGAAATATATGAATATTTCAAAATCATACTTTGAAGTGTGATGCCAACTTTGATATTCCATTTTTATTCTATCAAATTTAATTTATTTAATAGAGTAAAAAATTATTTCGAAACGAATTTTCAATTTCAAGTAAGACCCTATTTCTTTTGTGTACTCAGATTGATGTTTTAAAAATGTAGCATGTTAACCCCCATCCATAATCGTATCTAAGTACTTAGTTGGAGTTTATTTTCTCCTTTTGTAAGAAATATATTTCAAACTCTACAACGACCTTATTTGACCTACATTCGTGCATGGTTCTGTTCCATGGATTCTGTCATAAAATATTCTTACGAAATCAACCGTTAGGGCTCATTTTTTTACAGTCAGAGGAAACCTTAACCTCGTAAGGTTTTTTTAAGGGCCTCGGACGTCATATTTTTGTCTGAAAAAGGTTTATGTCCTGTCCCCATAAATAGAAGGTCATTTAGAATTATTTCTAACTTGAGAATATACTGAGATAAAGGGCAGGGCGATGATGGAAAGTGCTTCCTTCGTCTTAGCGTTGAAAGTATTGTCATCTTCCAATGGGAAAAAGGTTTTTTTCTTTCTTTTAAACTTCTGTAACACTAAAAACTTGGCTCTCTCCTAACTTATCTCGTGTTAGGCTTAGTGGTATACTATAATAAGACGGTTTCGAAAGACTTTGATAGACGGGTGTGATATTTTTAGAGTCCCGCGTGCAATGTGCCGTGCCCTCTTCGTTGACAACTAAGTCAACTGTCGTTGGAATAAACAAACCGAAGTTGTCAACTATTTTTTTCTTCACAAATTCACGTGAAACTGAAACCTCGCGATAACTTATATGCCCCAGATTCGTTTCAAAGCTTCATTTTTAGTTTACTTCTGTTTAAAGTCACAAATTTTCGTCTATATCATAGCTACAATGAGGACACAAAAATAGTAGTGTAAAGGGTTTGTCTTACAAAATTGTCGGCCTTTTGATCTTTTAGTTAGATCTTTTTGTTCTTTTTTTTTCTTCCTGTTTAAAGTTGTAACATTTCCAAGTATTATGTGTGTACAGGGTGTTTCTGATAAGTCTGTTTAAAATTAAGGGATAGTGCTCATTGGGGAATCGATTTTGTGTCGAAGAATTAACTATTATCTCCATTTTGCCACAAGGGTTACTGTTTTGTTTTCGAGTTAAGATTGTATTGGAGTATTTTAACGGATGACCCCTTAAATTTAATTAAGAAACTGAACAGACAATGATTAATAATTTAATTAAGGGGGCCATCCCTTAAACACACAAAAAAATCTTAACTCCAAAACACTGGCGATAGAAGTACAGAGCATTTTCGACTCAAAATCGATTTCCCAATGAACAACCCCACTTAATTTATGGTAGACTTATTAGAAACACCCTGTATACATATTCTAGCTTGAACACTAGATCCCATATACCTAGAGTATAATATCCAATATTTATTTCGAGAAAAGACTTGTCCTAAAACAAATAAAAAAAGTTCACTTTGAAATTTTAATCCTCATAGGAACGGGATAAGGTTCAGGCTCGAAGGGTCTCGGGACTCGGGTCTTTGTGTTTTGAAACATTCCTTGTTATCAAGGTTTTAAATTATATTCAAGCTCTCTCCCTTGCTCGCTGCGTTGATTCCATTGTCGGGTAACTTTTACAGCTCAGGATAATGTCTTCGAGAATTTTTCTTTTAAACATCCGCTAGAAAAGAATTTGACATTGATTTTTTTCTTGTCTCTTTCTTCCTCTTAAAAACTAAAACTTTGCTCGGTTTTATCTGAGGACTTAATCCATCTAAACTCAAGGTCTACACCGCTATAGCTAGGCAAGGCTTAGTTAGGATGGAAGACAGCTTCCAATTCTTGAATGTCAAGCTTTTTTTTTGTTTGAAAGTTTAACTATACCGCCTTACGGTTTTCGAGGTAGTTTTAGGGTTACCATGCGAGTGTTACTGTATGAAGGAGACGATAACCGGATGTGTGTTAAGCCTATTTTAGTTCAAATTCAAGAGGTATTAATTTTAAAGTTAAGCCTAATTCGTAACTTTGGACTTATGGAGTATTTTTGAGAGTTGAGAAACGCAGCGATGGATAACCATGCACTCTTCGAAATGGTTTAATTAATTAAAATGTGTTTTAACTTAAGCCTGATTTATTTTATTTTAAATATAAGTGGTATATTTTTGAGTTAAGCCTAATTAGAAACAAACAAGTCTATTTATTTAAAAGTTAAGATGCAATGAAGGGTTTATGCTTTTTGTGGGTAGTTTTAGGCCTAATAGACGAGTTTAGCAGACGATGATTGAACATATATGAGTTAAGCCTAATTCAAGACCTATTATTTCTTGGAGTTAAGCCTAGTTCGAGACCGAATATTGGGAGTTAAGCCTAATTCTAAGTGAAGTAGTTTATTTTATAGATGAGAATCACGCTAGCTTAAAAAAACATCAATCGATAGGCATTTCGTATTTGTTACTAAAATGAAAGAGGGTCAAAACACTCTAAAACAGAAGGCACACCACGCCCTACACGAAATAAAATCACATGAAAGGATAAAGTCTCCTTTCAACAGATCCAAAAACACCCTAATAAAAATAAATTTCTCCTTTTCAAAAAGACGGTATTTTCTTTCTGCAAATATGTGTGTACCTAACCCTACAACGGCCAAAAAAAAAAGATATTTCATCCTCCCTACAGAATTTTTTATACCTCTACACTTTAATTGACTTCACGGCGTGTCTGGCCAACAAGAGAAAATTCTATATAGATTTTTATCCAACCACAAATGTCACGTTTCATTAAAAATATGATGAAAATCCTTCATCCCTGCCTTTCATAACGCTGTCAAGTATCACGGTCACCCTATCTGCTATTCATATCAAGCCCTCCTTTTATGTTATCCAACAAAAAATGCTCCCTTATGAAAGGAATGATAAAAAAATCCCATCCTAAAAAAAAGCGTCGAAATTTCGAGTCAATAGACTACGTACTATAGCCAAGGCTTAGGTCACCCTCTTATTTCTCTTTTCTTAATGCGAAGTGATATTGACAACTAAGATTTAAAGGTAAAAATTCTACGGAGAAGTTCCGCTGTCTGCCATAAAGAGAGAATTTCTACAGGGGGAACCTTTGGGGGGACGCTCAGTAACGTTGCGAAAGATTGGGCGGGGGTTACTAGGGGGTAAGAACTAGGCGGATTTCTGCGCGCTGACTGCCGCTGTGCATTGGTTCCCGCCTCGTTTGTCTCATAATATCGCGGGAAACCATCGGCTACGATTCTACCAAAGTCCAAGGATGGCGGGAACGTAGATTTTTTTAACAGAAAAAAAATAAAGAAAAAGAATATAATAGGTTATCCTTGAGAATCGAGTTGTGTAATAAGATTTCCAAACCAAAGTACGACGCGATTGTTACTAATTATAATAATTTTTGACTAAACTAACGGGTTTATATTTTGTGTTGTGAATAATTTTTTATAATTTTGGTGAACTGTGCCCGCGAGACATTTGCGACCTTGATTCGTTCGATTTTGATTTAATTTGAGTTTGATTAAGACTTAAATACTGTCATTTAGTATCGGTTAAAGACTGGAACCGAATTTAATTCAAGGTATGATAATTTGTTTCTTGTATTTTTAATTTGTTTTTTAGTGAGTCGAGCAATTTTAGGGTTAATTATTAAACCAAGGCTTAGTTTGTTGTTGTTATATATTATTAGCAAGTTGCGTTGTTTTAATCGTATGTAATCGTAACCGAATGCCTAAATATTGATTCATTCGTGCTTAATGTAAATACAACGGTTTAATTTTATATATATGTTTAATCAGGTTTCTGTTACTAGGTAAGGACTGTGTTATTATGGTTTCTGTAGGATAATTAACTTCATACGTCGCGGTTCAAGGCTGTTCAATTATCTAATTAAACTTACTCCCTATTAGACAAGAACGTAAATTAATGTAGGTAGTAAATTAAGCCTGAATCGAACTAACAAACTAGTTTTATAATTAAACCTCTTTGTTATAGTAGTTTTTAACCTCCGGGGACTTTAAAACAAATACAAAACAGCGCGCTACAATATAAAATATAGTTTTACAACTTAAACCTTTTTGAAATAAAATAAATTGGATAATGGTAGGTAGTTGAGGAGTTGGGGGATTTGTCCAAGAGGTCGAAGAAGCGCTTTGCCCAGTCAGTGATTTGAGATTATTTGTGTTGTGTTTTTACACGATATCACCGAATTCGATATCACAAGTTTCCATTCCCTCAGGGTCTCTCTTGCGCGGTGTCATGATTTCTACCGAGTTACACAACTTTCAAAGAGTTAAGGCCTTGGTTAGGTTTAAGAGTTAGAAGAGCCTGAGGCCTTAGAGCCTGGAAAAAGGGGCTTACGTAGCTTCCCCCCCCCATTGCCATTAATCGATTACAGTACTATCAGGAAATCAATTCTCGGTTGGTCGGTCGTCTAGGGGAAGGGAACCAGCACCAAATCTCTAACTTTACTAGCGATTTAGTTATTTTTACCTCTTTTAGCTGAATAAGCTGTTTGAAGAATAGATTGTCTCGGATATGGATGCTTTTGACAGTCGGCTGGCTATTATTGCCTCTGGAAAAATAACACGATGGTGACTGGTGCTTCCTTCACCCATTTGTCTTTGTGTTAATTTAATTAATTGCGAAGGGTTTATTAATTAGATTGAAAGAATCCCTTCGACAGGTTGCGATGATAAATATAGATAGACGATTTTAATTAAGCAGAGCCTCCGGTGAGGATTTTTAGACGTTAGATCATTCTAGGTTTTAAATTAATTACTCTTATCAAAATATTTAAAACACAAAGTTGGGCTTGATTACTTGGGATTCAGTAATAAAAATAATCATAGTGTCATTAGAGTAATATTCGCCTGTAATTACCTAATTGTTATACCTGAATTCTGGCTTAAATTACTCGGTCATAGTTAGTTTAATTTTATTTAATATTAACATATATTTAATCTCATTGTTGGAAAGAATATGATACCTTTATGAAACTGTTTAGTACGGGAAGTTCAGAAATTACACTATCTAATAATAATAGCTAATTTAATTAATGTAAGTGTATATATAATTAATTTTAAGTGTTTAAAACTGAATTTTTTCTCAAACATAGACAACATTTAGGGCAATATTTAGTCCAGCAACTCTAGTTATGCTTAAATAATCAGTTATAATTAATTTAATACTAATTTTAATTAACATCAATATTAATTTCCATATTGAAAAGGTCATTTCTCCGTAGATGATAACCTTTAGGAAATTGTTTACGAAATTCCAACTTCATTATATAACATACACTCTAAAAAGAAAAAAAAAATTAATCTATCATCTTTATGTCTACAAGTTATATTTTTAATTATAACTTGTATATAGACATAAAAAAGAAAACCCCGGGATGATGTTTTAATGTTAATTAACGTGTACGGTGAAAAGATACGTTCTTAATTACATCTCCCGTATATATTTAATGATGTTTTTCAAATCGCCTCGAGCCACGTATGCTATTTTTTATTTTTTTTTATTTTAATATCGTTCCTTTTATGTATAGACATCTTTCTAACACCAGTTTTGAAAAACCTGATTATTTTTTTTTTTCTTTTCGCCTCTATCGAAAGTTCACTCGAGCGACTTGTATGGCGTGTTTTATTTTATTTTTTATCTTAGATTAAATTTAACTTAAGGCCAAATTACTTAAGTCCCAAATGAATTAGGGAAAGATTTAGAGAGAGAGGGAAGGGATGAAGGGGAGAAATGCCACGCTCGCTGCCTGCTTCTTGGATTAAAATTTAAACTAGGGTTATTTTTTATTTTATTTTTTAATATAGATTGAATTTTCTTTTTAAATTAAATTTATATCCTTGATAAGTTAAATATATGTTTTGGAAATTGCTAATAAAACACAGTTAAGTAAATCCAAGCCAAGCAGCAGCTGCATCACGGTCATGGACTTTTTAACGATATTTTATATTCGGGAGGTATAATTCCAAGGTCACGTTTATTATACTGATTACGGTGTTGCAAGGTTTTAAGTTATTTTTAATAGCTTGAAATTTAAGAGAAATTTTAAATTGTAGGTTCACGAATTTGGTCTATTTTTATTGGTATTTTTAGTTATCCTGATTTCGCCCCACCCCAATGAATTTAGCCTGATGTATTATCGCAAATCATTGCGACTTTAGCCCGATATATTATCGCCCTGAAGATTGCGAATTTAAGGTGGAATTCATAAACGTCGGACGCAACGCAATTTAGTACAGGCAAAGGCACGACGCCCTGCCTTTGCCTGTACTAAATTGCGTTGCGTCCGACGTTTATGAATTCCCCCTTTAGTCCGCTATATTATCGCCCTGGCAATTGCGAATTTACTCAATTTAGCCCGATTTCACTACCAATATAGCGTCACGACCAGACTTTTTTAATCAAAAACTTTTAACTAAACGTGAAATTTCAATTTATTACAAGATAGACCTTTATATTTAAAGTTCAGACCCTTTTGAAGGAAATTTTCAGATTAATTTAACACCAAAAAACAAAATCAGAGTATATTTCACACACGTAACTGTGTGTGTGTGTGTGTTGAAGATACGTTTATCGAATTAAACTATATAGCAACATAGGGGAAAAAGGAATTTAATCTTTTTTGATATAATAGCAAAAAGAAAATCAGAAAAAAAATCTTGAAAATCAAGTCTTCTTGGCGCCTCAATTTCAGCCCCCCCCCTTCGTTCCCCAGAAGAAGCCGAGACAGAGTTAGACCTACGCTTAATTTTTGTTTATTGATTCAATTGGCGTTCCTTTTTTCCCTCATCCGAATCCATCCATCCATCCTTTTCCCAAAGTTTCCCAAGTTCTGGTGGAAGATTGATACATAGAGAATAAATAGTAGAGGAGTAGACACTTTAGCCTTTACCAATTCATAAGGGAATACCTACCTCGCCAAATTTATTACCATCTGTACAAGACATATCATTATTGGTTGAAAAATGCATACCCTCATTAGAGAGCTTTCAGATGGGGTAGTAGTACGTCACACCCTCCCAAGTCTTACCGCTGTTCTGGTAGCCATATTGGCCCGGGTGGTCTCAGCTTCATTCCTGCTTTAAACCCACCACCAATATGGCAGCGTAAATTATGTCACGAGACTCAGATCCTCCTTTAACTGAAAGCTCTCTATATAGTTTACACACATGGAGGATTCATACCATTTACACCAGGGGGCCTGGGGCTACCTGGAGGACAGAAATTCAGGTCTGCTTTTGTTCTCCAGGTAGCCTGGCCTTCTGGTGTAAATGTTATGAATCCTCCGTGTTTGTAAACCATCTATGTAGGCGGAGAGTAATATTTAGGCAAAGTTAACAACCACATGCCGGAAGTAGCTCCATAAAATTTAAAGAGAACAACTGTCTACTCCTCTACTCTATATCCTCTATGATTGAGGCAAGAAAAATAAGACTGGTGTTCAGTTTTTCTTTTACCTCCCCTTTATTTTGTTCAAAAGCTTTTCACACCATAAATTTTCCACCGATTTCCTACATCCTTTTTCTTTCTCTTTGTCTTTCTCCCCGCGACAAATTAAATTACCAATTATTTGGCACCTATCACTATGGGAGGAAGTAAAGTTACTTACATGGCCTTCAGAAAGTTTTCGCTTTTTCTTTCTTTATAGTTGAATTTTCGTCTAATACGTTGTACACTTATAAATGGTTGATTTGTTACTGTGTATAACTGGTCGTAACTAGTTTTTGTGTACTATTCGGTACAGTGTTAAGAAGTGAATTGTTAAAGCCAGAAAATATGGAGGAAATAATGTTGCTGAGCTGGAATTTTGTTACTGAATTTGATTGCATTGAATGAACTTTAGAGTACTAGGAGAGATGATTTGTTAATCTTAATTATTTTGGTTAGTTTTAAATTAGAAATGTGCTTACCCCTTCCCCATGGAAAATTTTTTGAAATTACGTAAGATGTTTGAGAGATTTATTTGGGTAGTTTTAGCTGTAATGTTTGCCATTTTCAAATTTCATAACATTTATGATATGATATGGTATGGTGTGAATTGAACTGAACAGGGGAGTAGCTAAGCCTAATTATTTGCTTAGTTTTAGGCTGCGCAAATGGCTGCCAGAAAAAAAATATTGTAATTTCGTAACATTTATGATACATAAGTGAATTGAACTGAACCTCAGAGAACTATTTTCTAAGACTAATACTTGTATTATACAATTATTCAAATATATCTTCGCAGTTTTAAAGTTTTTATTTTTATTGGGAGATGTTTTACCCTAAATTAAATGGAACTTTGGGAAGAAGCGGCGGTGTCGTTAACTTTTCTTTATAACCCTTTCTTAGATAAAAATAAACTTAAATTTATTTTTACGCTCCTCCTCTAAGATATTTAAAACTTTTATTTATATTTGCTGTAATATAAAGTTACTGGGGGGACATTTAATAAATTCCAATCTCTTGGAATACTTAAAATATTACCCGTATAAATACTAGCTAGGAAAAAGAACTCTGGCATCTTTCTAATATAATATAATATAATATAATATATATATAACTTGAGAAGTTCGGGACAGCACAGCTGTTGATTTTGTCGCAGCCAGCCCATGGCCACACATTGCAACGTAAATACGATAGGGTCCCTAAAATTTAGCTTGGATTGACAACGTGTTGGAAGTTATAGTCAGTCCCTTCTTATCCTTATTGCACATAAGTTAGGGGAAGTTTAGCTTTGTACGTGGTGTAATTTCAACCTGATATTGGGGAGTACATACATTGCGTAAAGCGAGCGCTATATGGATGGTATGGCCTCAAAACCAGAAACGGAATTGCATTTCCCAGATGCCGAGTTTTGGGTTGAACTCTGGCTCTCGCTCGCTCTCCTCGTTGCAGTCGCTTGCTTCCTTCCCGCCATTTCTTCGGGTGGTTCGAAGTAGTAGTTGTAGTAATAATAGGAGTGTGTACAGGGTTCGTACAAATCTTGCAGAACCGATTTCTCGAGTCTATTATAGTTTGCTACTATGAGTTTTCTCGGTACGTCACAACCTCCTATCTCTTACTTCCGTTTTGGTAGCCATATTGGAAGTCGTCATGCAGCTCAAAGCTCAGGCCATACAATTTAGACCGTACCAATATGCAAACGTGTAAACCCTGTAGCTTCTGAATGATCACTGAAACGAACCAAGCTTTTCCAGACTTTTGTAGATAGTGATTTAATTGCACTCGTCACAAACGACTGGCAATTGCGCACGTCAGAAATGACTGGTAACACTTATTTTGTGACTCCTCACATTATCTATTTGTGGCGGCTTTGATATATCCGTGTTTTCCAGGTTTCCACGAACCTTGTGCTGGCAATTTCGACAATTCCTAGCCCATTTCTCCCTCTCCCCATCTTCCTCCACCCTTCTGACATAGCTATAACTCGACGAAGCGGAGCGGAGCTTTTCCCCGAAATTTAACATTACTGCTTTCTCTCTCTTCTCCATTCCTCTTCCATAGCTATTTATTGTAATCGCGAGTGATACGCTGTGATTTTATGTGATGTGAAATGGCCTTGAGAATTATGTTTTGATCCCGACAGATTACTTTAAGTATAATATGTATTTTTATTTATCAAATGATGGCGCGCAGTACACGTTGTTATGCAGAGATTTCACGGATTTAGTGAAAGAAGTGTTAATTAAAGCTCCTGGAGTTTTCAAGGAAACTTAGTAAAGATAGTCGTCATGTAAAATTTAACGAAGATAAACATCAGTACACGTTTTGCAGATATTTTCACGGATTTAATGAAAGAAGTGTTAGGATAGTCTTAAACTCTTAATTTAAGCACATGGAGTTTTCAAGGAAACTTAATTACAGATAGTCATGTAAAATTTAACGAAGATAAAAATGTTTGCATTGAAAAGCTTTGTTGTAGATAGCGGTTGAATTGCATTTACAAATGATAGGCAAAACATTTGTTTACAATGTGGCAAAGGCTTGATGCACATTTATATCCTAGCTAAGTTTGGTACGTTTTAGTGTACACTTGACCAAAAAATATGTGAATATTAGCACTTGACCATGCATGCAGTCATATCATAGCTCCCGTGTACCTCGAAAAGGGCGCATGCGATGCCAGGGAGAAACGTTTGGCCTTATCTTACTCTGCTCCTATGTGTTATATCACGTTTTTAGGAAACCCACCCCTGTACATTACCTACACGAGGTAGGGTACGGCATAATAACATTTTCTCTTAAGCTCCGAACGTATATTTTACTTCTAAATGCGTACAGGGAGGGGGGGGGAAGTAGGTCTACAAATACATATTTATATCACGTTCACGTTTACGTTATATACTAACTTCTTCCAAAAGCGTTTTATGTGTATGTATGTATTATAAGTATGGCATTATTACACGATACCGCCGCCACCGCGGTCTCTTAAGATTATGTATTTATATTTATATATTCTATCCCATAGGCGCAAAAACGTTATAATCTACGCCCCAAGGACGAAAGTATATTAAATTAGAAGTTTTGTTTTCGAAAATTAGGGTATAGTTTTGTTCGTTACCTTGAAGGTAAAGGTGGAGTTAGCGTTACTCGCGAGTCAGGGTAAAATTTGTTTGAATTTTTATTTGACATTACTTGCTAGATCTTATTTTGAGTCAGGCTCGCTGTTGAAGTCAGTTAATTGGTTGTTTTAGTTCGTTAAATAGGGACTAGGCAATTCGCTCTGCTTAACTTGGCCCCCAGCGCCATTATGATATCTTTTTTAGCACTAGTGGAAGCTAGGTTGACATGACGTAGTACACTTCCAAGACCCTTTTGAGTTAAACCACTCCCCCAATTTCAATAGGCCTAATGAGTGATTTAAAATTTGTTTCACAGTAAATAATCATGGTGATTTATTTATTGAAATCTCGAAATTGAAGAAGTCACGAGTTCAAAGTTTGAAATCGGATCTATGTAAAAAAAAAATTGGTTACAATTCGGACCACACTAACACCGACATTTTTATCTGCGTGTGGTTATGTAATTACCACACGCAGATTATGCGCTGATACCCAGTTATTTATAGACATTGTTGTCACTTCAACGGAACGTTCTATAACTTTACTTTAATCTATTCATGCATAATTCTCAGGATTATAATATTATATATTGTTTTAAAAATAAATAAAAACGTGTGTATATATACGTGAAGTTTAACGTCAGTTAATAATCCCCTCTATCTTCTTTATTCCGTAAGAGGCTTAGTGTTTTGCCTTAGGTAAACAACGGGATTAGTCAGTGTCTTCTTGTATTGTTTCACTAATGGGGATTTTAGAAGTTTTATAGGCTCGAGTTAGTCCGGTTTATGTAGAGTGGGATGGGGGTCAAAAGAGCGGTGGACTTGAAGATGAGTAACCAGGGCTGATCTTTAAAAGAGAGAAAAAAGAAAGCTCTCTTAATGGAGTATTTAAATTTAATTCACTTTTAAAAGCTTTCCGCAAAACGTGTTTATATTTTTATAGTTTCAATAGATAGACTGGTTTTCGATATATATATATATATATATATATATATTTACATAAAAAATATTGTTAGCCTTTACTAATATCATAAGTTTATTAGGTATGTTCCATAAATAAGTATGACACTACCTATACTTCGTAATGCAGGAGACTTACACTCGGATGGTTAATTTTGCAGGACTTCCATCTAGGTCCTATTTAGTCTGTATTAAGCATTTGGCAGCGCCTCACCAGGCGTCGCTTTACCTCGAATCTATGACCTACGTCACTCACTTAATGACAAGCGAGTCCAGTTTGTAACCAGTGACAAACTTATAATAGAACATATCTTAATGAACTTATGCTAATATCTAATGAATTATTAAACAAGTGTACTTGTAATCTAGTTTTTAACCCCCTAAACTTTAAAAAACTTCAGTAATAAACAAATAAAAATCTCTTGAATATTATAAATATAATTAAAAATTAAATTGAGCTTATCAACTACAGGTCTTTTAAAGCTTCCTTTTCCAGCACCACGCATCTTTATAACACCTTAAGGCGTGTTGCGTAAAAAGAATAATTGTCATTATAATTTTACTCATTTTCGTGAGAATACATGGCGAGTATTTAAGTGTGTACCCTTCAGTTAAATTGTTCGTAAAATATGCTTTTAACCACGATGTTTTGACGTCACGATTCCCTGGGATTGTTCATAAACGTGTTTGGTTCACGTTGGAAGTTTTGTATTAAAAACTCGTTTCTTTATTTTATTTTTTTTGTTTTTAGTTGTGTCGGCTGCTGCTTCCAAGATAGTTTAAGATAGACGTTTAAAAATTCGGATGTTGCATGCATTCATTATATATGCATTTCTTTTTATAGCCGTTTCGTGGCCTCACGTATTATGACCCAGAAAATTTAATATTTTCTTCTTCGTAATGAGTTATTCGCACGATATCCTTTGCTTTTATAAAGCTCGACTATAGCTTTGGGAAGCTGAGGTCGAATGGTCGATGTGTGTGTATAGTTGGTTTCGTTTTTGGTTACTTTTTTTCCTTCTTTCTGTATTCCACAATTTGAGAACTCGCCATGAATATTAAGTTAGTTCTTTTTAAGGGTAATCGTTGTTTTCGGGTTGGTTTAAATTTGAGTCAACAAAGGCTTGAGTTGAGTGAGTTGATTCTTCTAGATCATTAAAGTGATGTTGTTTGGGGAATGACTATAACCAAGGGTTAGTGAAAAGTTATGTTGTTAGGGGGATTAACTTACCAAGGGTTAGTGAAAGTAATATTGTTAGTTGAATAACTAACCAAGATAAGATTATGAAAGTAATAAGATAATAGACTTGGTAATCTATATCTTGTTTGATTTGACTTATTATTTATCCTTTATTAGTTGGATTCATATGAACGAGACTTAACTTGTACTAAAACCTTCTACTTAATTATCCCACCCACGAAAATAGAGTGCTGTCAGTTGTGACGTCAGATCCAAGGTTAAACGTCACGAGTCTGCCTTTAGCAATGGGCGGCCATGACAGTTACCGTTTTTTCTTTATGGGTAAACAGCATGGGTGACGTCACACCGGCGCTTCTGACAGCACTCTATACATCGTCAAATTTCAAAAATTTAAGACCAAGGCTTACCGAATATATTCCATCACCCATTGTATTAGCAGCAACGGGACTTTCTCCTAGTTTATCTATATATACATGTAATTTGAAGCGTTTCAAATTAATTTTCCATTTAGGCAAGCAATTAATGTGAAATCTTCAGGTCAAATTTCCGCGTCCCCATTATTGATGGGAGGTTTTAAAATCGCATCGTGTTTAATATAATCCCTACCACCCACTCACCCTCCCACCCCTCTTTCGATAAATTATTAATCGAATAGATAGATAGTATCCCAAAATCAGGGTTGTCGAATTTTGGTCACGTATTTCTATGCTTGCCACATTTTCCACTCGAAGCATTTCCAGAGAGAGAGAGAGAGAGAGAGAGAGAGAGAGAGAGAGAGAGAGAGAGAGAGAGAGAGAGAGAGAGAGAGAGAGAGAGAGAGAAGAGATCTCGTTCTTCCCCCCGCGGGTTTCTCTATTGGGATTAAATTCATCTCCTTGAAAAGCTGTGAATTTTAAATCGTAAACACGCTTGGCTTCCTTTGATTTCGTGTATTGCGAACGGCTTATCTTTATAGAAATGTACTGTAATTAAATATTTTATGACTGTCGAAGAAATCTCCAATTGTTGAAAAATTAACCACATTTTAGTTTATGAAAATTAAGGTTTGGCTTTTGAAACTATTTTAGTCCGTATTGTTATATGGTTTGGAGACTATCAATAGAACGTTACATTAATTCCTGAAGAGAAGCAGTTAGATCACAGGGGTCACCTTCTTGGGTTATTTTCTTGGCACCAAGGAGTACCACTAGAGGCAGCTAACACGAGTCTAGAGAACTTGGACTCTTGGTTGATGCGAGGAATGACCTAACATGGCTGCCTCCCGCCCCTGTGTCTGTTGGCTTCTCTGAAAGTTTTTAATGGAACGGTTTATTGTAGGGAAATAACAAAAAGGCTAGGCCTGAAGAAGGCCATTCTACATGGTGTGGGATTTTATTAAGTTGAAGGCTACTGGGGGAGTAAAGGTGATTGGACAAGCAGGGGTATGACGTTAGGTAGGGAGGGGTTTATCCTGTACTGCTGTGTCCCTATAGAGGTGGTGACCTAACCTTATGATTTTGATCTGAAGCTATGAGCCTTCCAAACAAAATTAAATTAAATTTGTTTTATTACAGTGATTTTTTTTTTAATATTTAAGGGACCTAAATGAATAATTTTTCTTTCTATTCATTTTATGTCCCTGGGATTTTGAAAAACAAACTAAATAAATTGAAAGTTAAATAATTAAGTGAAGTTTTATAAATTAATGATTTTTTATTTTTTTATTATTTCTTTGTTTCTGTAGAATTTCAAGTCATTGGTCGATAAAGCCGGTCTCAACGAGCACAAACAGAAGCCAGTTGAGTACTTAGTTGACAGACAACGTGATTTCGTTGATTACGCCGATCTCAAGGTTTATCAGGTAAGAATCCTTTTCATTTTTATAAAAACACTTGACCTTTTTCTTCTCAGAGGTCTAAAAATTTATTTAACGCATCGCGAAGGCCTAAATATAGAAAAATGTTAATACCCCATCATTCCATTAACTGGCGAAACGCTTCAAATGTTAATTGTTGTCAAAATGAGTTGTTTTCTTTTCTTTCTTTATTACAAAAACCGGGTCTAACGAATTAAAATTAATCCAATGGCAAATCCCAATTCCAATTCCAAAAAAGAACTGGTTAATACCAGTTTATTTATTACGAATTCGATATTGACACGGTTACTTATCTCTAGGCGGGTTTTTTTTTTCTTTCTTTATATTGAGGATATGGAATAAATTATCTCCATTTTCCGAAATTAATTCCTCGTGATATCAGGTTTGAATTATCTCTCAATAGATAGGCATAGATGGGGAAACATTCCAGGGATTTTGCGAGAGTTTCTCTCGTGAAATTTAGAAATGAAAGAAGTTAAAAAAAATTGATTACGTAATATTTATGGTGGGTGAGATAGAGAGAGGAATTATAAGATCCAGACTAGACTACCGACTCCTTAGAAGGAAAAATTGCTTGAAAATATTTTATAAGAATTTAAGTTTGGGGTTAAGATGACTGACTTAATGGTGAAATTGAAATTTGCAATGAGGAAAGTGTAATTTATTTATTTTTTTTTTCTGGTTTGGTTTTTGACGCATTCTTGGAATTGTTGGGGGTTTTTCTTTTAAAACATTTTAGTTTTGTGGTTATTACTTTCACTTGATTCACTAGGTAACCTTAGTTATAGTAATTTTTAATGTTAATTAAATTGCAATTGCCGTTGAGTGTGTGTAATCAGGGGTTTGAAGTTGAACAGACGCAATAATAAAAAATGCGGATCGTTATGTCGAAAAACGAGGGAAATGAAGGATTAAGCATGGAGTGGGAATAGGTCGGTGTTTTTAAAAGGATAACTAAGGATAGAGTGGGAATTAAGTACGCTGGTATAAAGCCCCGCTCTCTCTCTCAAATATTAACGACAATATTTTTATTACCAGTAACAGAGAGCCCTGGTATTATTAGACGTAAATATGTAAATAGTCTTTGTCTATTTATTTATTCATTTATTTATTAAAAAGTCAAGGTTTTTCTTTGTATTGTCTATTTTTGTCGTATTGATTACCATTACCAGATTTATAATACATTATCCGGAATTTTTGATAATGAACCTTTCAAACTTGTTCTTCTAAAGACAGTTTAGGCCGAAATGTTGTTTATATTATGAGGCCTTTTAATATTAAAACCGCTAACGAAAAAATGATTCCATTAAAATTTAAAAATAAAAGTTGATGTTAGAGTATCGTATAATAAACACCGGATCAGAAAAGTTTGGGCAGAATATATTTCGATTTAACTGTCGACGATCACGAAAACAAGTCGTTCGCTGCTCGTTCATTCTTTATTTTGCAAGCTCTTGTTTTTACCTAAATATATATTCAATAATTCATAAATATAACCATACGTTTATGAGATATGTTCACCATAAGTTTGTCACTGGTTACAAACTGGAGCTTGTCATGAAGTGAATGACGTAGGTCATAGATTCGGGGTAAAGCGACGCCTGGTGCTGAGGCGCTGAATGTCGAAGGCTTAGTAATTCAGGCTAAATAGGAGCTAGATGGAAGTCCTGCAAAATTAACCACCGAGTGTAGGACTTCAATTCTCGCTTGTCGTTCTCGAACTAAATCGAGCTGTAAGTCTTAAGCGAGCATTATGAAGTATAGGTAGTGTCATACTTAATGGAACATACCTTATAAACTTATAAAATGTTTGATCGCTGAGGTTTTTTTCTTCTTATTTTTATGGTGTTGTTTTGAAGCTCAGGGTTTCAAGAGAAAAACGTACACACTATAGGCCTAACCTCCAACCAAAGTCCCAAAATGACCGTTTGACCCTCTTTTTTAAAAACGTAAAGTTCAGCCTAAGTGTTATATCTTTTTTATACAATATTGTATTTTTAGCCATATCGTAGTATACGATAGGCTCTTAGTTGGACCCGAGCCGTAGTAGTAGTAGTGGCCGGGGTTGTCGCTTCGTTATCGTCAGATTTTAGCTTAAAAGGAACTTTATATTACCACAACCCACCCATAGGGGTAACTGGGCTCGGTTAGAAATTTAATTTTAATTAAAATTTTTTTGAGATCGCAGCCGGGATTCGAACCCGGGTCGCTCACGCAGTAGACGGAAATTCTACCACTGAGCTATAGAGACTTGATAGAAACCCCGAGTTTTTTATTATTTATTTTTATCTCTAAAATATCAGGGTGATGTGGGGTGGGTTACCTCTTAATCTGTGGGGGTCGGATACTTTTGAATTTTTATCTGTGGGATCGGATACTTATGAATTTGTATGTTTGGGGTTTTTATATTTATTTCCTTTTTATTTATGTGCTAATTAAATAGATAACGATTTTCCCCGTTTCATGTGTTTCGTTCTCGTTCGGTAGCTATCGTCATTTATGTTATGTTTGACTGGAACGTTTTGGCGGTTAATTCAAATGTGGGTTTAGATAGAGCTAACATAGTGTTAAATGAGCGTTATGCGTTTGATCATTTTAGCATTGCTAAAGGTAATTCGAGGGGATTATCACTAAAATGCGTAATCACTATAACTAAACTTTCTCTTTCAAAAGTTTCTGGGCATAAGTCCTTGTTAGAAATTTATAAGATGCGATAAGTGTGCATCGGCATAGGACTGTTGTAAACTCATCGAGGGGATTATCACTAAAAACTATCTGTTCTTCGATTCGCCGGAATATTAGAATTACAGCATAAGTAAATTTATACGGTTATAATTTAATCACTGTTTAGAGTAGAGAATCGAGGGGCTATTCACTCTGATTTTATGCACGGTAAATCATTTAAGCATTGAAAAAGATAGCGCTATTCACTCATTAGGGTAAGGTATAGAGGGGTTATCCACTCATTAGGGTAGGGTATAGAGGGGCTATTCACTCGTACGATATGGCTACTATTACGAGCCCTTGGGCCGTCTTGTTTAATACAACTTAGGCACGCTATCGAACGATGAGAATTTTATATATATACAGGGTGTTTGTGAAAAGTCCATCAATAATGAAAGGGCGTATTTATTGGGCCATTTTGAGTCGAAAATGTTCTATGACATTTTGCCGTCCGAGCCACGGTTTTCGAGTTATGATTTGAATATTTTAGGGATGACCCCTTCATTAAATTAGCGCTGTCTTTCAATTTCTTAATTAAATTTAAGGGGTCATCCGTAAATTACTCCAATCATAACTTGAAAACAGTGGCCCGAACGGAAAAATGTCATAGAACATTTTCGACTCAAAATGGCCCAATAAATACGCCCTTTCATTATTGATGGACCTTTCACAAACACCCTGTATATATATATATATAAACCACGCTAAGCCTAATCTAACCCTAACCCCTAAGCCTTGACTAATAGTCACAATGGATGGGGGGCCGGCAATGGCAAGGGGGGGAGAGTAAGAAAGAATTCCTAGAATGGAATTAATGACATAAATAACTCATTTTATTAATGGGATATTTTTCCAGGCAAACGAAATTAAGGCCGAATTTGTTTTTGTGTTTTTTTTTATTTATTTATTTAGTTCTCTGTTCTTTTATCCGTGAAATTTAATTAAATACGTTTAGTTCCATCCCCTTCTTTTTGAAGTAAAAGGGTGCTTTGTGTTTTTTATTCCAAAGACATTAGTCCGGGCGGGATTTGAAATTGAACAAAGAACACTGCCCCTTAATTGTTGACAGACCTTTAAAAAAACACCCTGTATACACGATAGTATAAGTTTATAAGATATGTTCCATTCCGTAAGTATGACGCTTCCTATACGATTCGTAATGCTAGAGACTTACAGCTTGAGATAACTAGTTCGAGAACGACGGAAGCGAGAATTGAAGTCCTACACTCGGTGGTTAATTTTGCAGGATTTCCATCTAGTCCTATTTAGTTTGTAGTAAGCCTTTGACATGCCTCACCAGGCCTCCCTCGCTTTACCTCGAATCTATGACCTACCTCACACACTTCATGACAAGCTCCAGTTTCTAAGTTACCAGTGACAAACTTATGGTGAACATATCTTATGAACTTAGGCCTACGTCGATAGAATATAAATAAAGATGATTAGAAACCTTTGGAATTTGCTGATTTTTCTTGATCAGCAAAAATAGAAAGAAAGAAATAATGGAACATCTTTAGGAAGTTTTAAATTCTGGCATCGTCATAAACATAAGCCGTTGCTGCTGCTGGCACAAGTTAAAATATTATATAAAACAGTCCAGTTTTTTTTTTAAGAAAATTCTTTAGTTTATTTTAGTTAAGTGAACCTTGCGAACGCTGCGTTATATTTTCATGAGATAGAGCTGGAATTTTTTTACTTCTTTGGGGGAGGTAACATCAGGCGGAATGACTGATGAAGTTTTATAAAACAGCTGTGTATGTTACTATTTATAAGGTTTAGTGTCTGTTTATAGTAGTTACTCAATGCACTTTTCGCTATATCCCCTTCCTCCCTCCTAGCTTTATTTATAATGAATGTATGTTTCTAGAAGCACGCTAGCTAAACTAACAAAAGTTAACGGTTTCCTTAAGGGGGTTTATATTCGAGTTGGTTACTCGGTTTATTCCCCGAATTGTGTATACATACACTTTGATCTAGAAAACTGTATAGGAAAGCTTGCCTTAAATTCCATAGAAACTTTACTTTTGCCTGTTAAAATTTCTCTTTGTTAAACAAACGTTTACGAAAGACCCCGGTCGGTATATGAGGATATTGATCTGGATTGAGTTAAGACTCCGGAATGAATTATGTACAGAACGGCACGCAACTTTTTGGCGTAAACTTGCAACTTGCTGTTGTTGCCTGGAAATTGGATTAAAAAAGAAATGAATGAATTATCCAAGGACGAACTAACGGTGTTATAAGCCTAGCTTCATCAATGAAAAATAATATTGTAATATGTATCCTTTTACTTTAAGCCTTGGTCATTCATTCTTCCACGGGATACTGGATTTTTAAGTTTTAAGTAACCCTAAAAGTGTGTTCCTCGTTATGTTACTTAATAACTTATGCCTTAAAGTAAAAATAATTATACTTTTTATTAGGCCTTGGTCATTTATTCTTCCACATCCTTGATTAGTACGTTTAAAGTAACCCTAAAAGTGTGTTCCTCGTTATGTTAATTAATAACTTAAGCCTTAAAGTAAACCGAATTATGCTTTTTATAAGGCCTAAATTCGTCTGCATTCGCTTATTTATATTTAGGCTTAGCAGTTTCCTCTTCAGGCTCTTCTCCGTACCATACCGGGTTTTGTCACTTGTTGTTAAGCCTATTTATCAGAAATAGACGTGGTTAAATTAAGGAAAAGGTCACGCTAGTTTTTAGGCCTTTTGAAATGTAAATGTCTTCGAAAGTGTTCATGAGAGAGACAGGGTAGGGTGACCGCCTTTTGAAACGCGTGTCACACAATTTCACACTCACTTTAGTTTTAGTCCCTTAGTTTAAACGTCACTTTTTAAAAGAGTGTTACATTTTACTACTAGTTCCGCGTTAACCCTCGTTAACTTGGGATGGGAAGACACACGGAGAGGTTAGGAAAATATTTTCTGAGTTACATCCAAGAGTAAAGATGACGACGATGATACACAGTTTGAGCTTCCTGGAGTATAGCGAGTAATTTGTCGTTTTCAGACAACCAGCAGACGTTGATAAGCTTTTTTTCACAGAAGGAAACGCTACAACTCCTTCTTTCCTCCTCTTCACATTTCCACCCCACCTAATAAATTTTAGGCTTAAAAGAATGGGAGCCAAGGGTTAAAATAACTTAGTCCTAGAAAGAGAGAGAGCTTGATGGGGGGAATAAAGGGGTTTCGTAATCCAACACCTCTTAACTCGCAGACTTTTCATTTTAGATTGTATGTAAATAAAAACGTTTAAAAATGAGGTCGCGTCGTTAATGGTACGTAGGTTATTTTAAAACGAACGACGTTTCGTCTGAGTGAGTTAGTGTATTTTATTCCCGCAAAAACATAGAATAGTTACTGTAACTTTTCGTAATGTATTAAATTACCACTCTCTTTTTGTTATCGTTTTAAAATATGTATGGCCTTGAATAGTCTAGACTAAACGTTTGATCCCTTCTGTTCTGTTTTTGAACCAATTTATTTCAAAAGATAGGTATTTTAAAATTATAGTCAAATGAGTTAATATATTGATGTTTTACAAACATGGAGGGTTCATACCATTTACACCAGAAGACCGGGCTACCTGTAGGACAAAAGTAGACTAGTTTTTGTCATACAGGTAGCCCGGTCTCCTTTTTGCAAACGTATGAATTCTCCATGTTTGTAATCTATATATAGACTAGTGGGCAGCAGGAATGCATACAGCTACTAAGAATCATTGTTAATTAATATTTATGCGGGCTCAAGCACTATATCCGTCACATGTCGTAATTCTGACGTCTTTCTCACTGTGATTTCAATGTTTGAGAGCTTCACGAGGTCCTACACGCGCGCTCAAGATGTGACAAGCTGCGATGCAGATTATCGCGAGGTAAAATTCGTCATACATATATAGTCATTAGGGTTAGCAAACTTTCCCCACCAAATCCCCCTAGATATACTTTGAGATAATGACTTGCATACGCGATGATTTCTAATGAAAGAGAGTTTTGAGAGAGAGAGATAACTTTGAAAGACTCGATTGGAGTAATTTAAAATCAATTTATGGCTCTCATTTCCGATGAAGTTAATTGATTGTGACTTTTATTCGAAAATAAAAACCTATAAATAGAATCTCAGCCCTTTTAGATTACGGAGAAACAAAAATTATTAGGCCCTAGCGATACAATCGAGGGATACAATGGATTTTTGGTCCAATGTTAAGCCTAAAACCGAAATGAAATAAAAGACCCCCACCAAAAGTTGATGACTGGAACGACGCTCAGTACATGTACCTAACTTTTTCCCAAAACCGCTTTTAGACCTTAAGCTTAACATGGAAGACTCAACGAACCGTGGACATCTATGGATGTGGAATTCTGCGGTGGTGGGCACCACACACACACACTCGAGTGGTTTGGGAATCGCGTCATTGCTTTACCGATAATGAAACGGCGGTCGCTAAGGGTTAGATTAGTCTTGTGACTCGAAACTATAAGTTTAGATACCGTTTTTGTTGATGCCAGGCATACATCCCACGAATAGTTTAATTTTTGAAAATTGAATTGCGTAGATTGCGTTCGAGTTTCGAGACACATCCATAGCTTTGAAAGCCTCAAATTAATACTATACATTGTTTTCAGACTAGGAGGATTCGTACCATTTACACCAGGAGGCGAGGCTACTTGGTACTGCACTTTAACCGCCAAGTAGCTTGACCTCCTGGTGTAAATGGTAACAAGTCTGAAGACTATGTATAAATGAAGTGGTTTAATATTCTTGAGTGTTTGGAACTTATTCCTGGTGATATTATTTCGCCCCACCCCAAAAACTACAAACCCAATTCAGACTTTCATCTATCTCTCTCTCTCAAGCAAGCCAAACACATTGCCGCCGCGTTTTCAGAATTTCAAGGTCAAGGCACAATGGCATCTTCATTCTCTTTCTTGTATTTTCTGATGGAAATAAGAAAAAAAAAACTTGAAGAAGGAAGAAATTGAGAAGAAATATATGGACGAATAGTATTATAGCATGGCGTAGCTCTTTTCATATTTTTTTGTATGTTGTTCCCTTTGGCCCCTTATTTTCTTGAATGATTGTGAGCAATAAAAGCGCAGAAAAACCCCTTTCTCCGATGGTGTATATTCGAAACCCTTTTATATTTTTTCCCTCTGAAGCAAACTTTATAACCCCCTTGCTCGTCTTGTGTGCCTGCCTTCCTGCTGAGTTGGGAATAGGCCTAGTAAAAAGAAAGAAAGAAAGAAGAAAAAAATTATCCTTTTTGGATGAGAGAAAGTGTAGGGGAAAAAAGAGAAAATGGGTTTGCTGCAGCAGCCCTATCTTATCCATTCCTCGACTTTCTTCAGCAAGCGTAACGAAAATCGATTTGGTGTTTGGGGTAAAAATAAACGCGAGCTTTCGCTTCTTCCCTCTCTACTTCTCCAACCAACCCCCCCCCCCCCACTCAGCCCCCTTTGACCTACATTGGACAGGTGACGCTTTACTCTATTATACCTTGTTACGTATCGTTTGTTTTAACCTACCGGAACGGAAGTATTCTTTCTTTCTTTATATTTTGTGTGTGGATTATTAATTAAAGTTGTGTGGTTTGTTTGTTTAAATTAGATATGTATAGAAATTGATGGTGCCGAAACCCGGGACTCTGAATGGGTTTTTTTTTTAATAAGTTTTAAACATAGTTTGATTAGGGTTGATATCATATTCTGTATTTGCAAAGTATTTATTAAATTCGTATCAAAAAGTAGCATATTTTAATGAAACTCTGATTAATGGTTTGTTAAAATTAGATATGTTTAGAAATGGTGCCGAAACCCGGGACTCTGAATGTGAATTTTAATATTTTTAAAATAAGTGAAGTTTTAGACTTAGTTTGAAGAGGGTTGATATCATATTCTTTGCTTGTCCATATATTTAATATTTTCCCATCAAAAAGTATCAGATTTTAATGAAACACTAAGATTGACATGAACGTACAAGTGACGTTTTTCAATTATTTTTTTTCACGCAATAAGCTTTCAATCTCAAATATATATATATATTGATTTTTCACGCAATTTTTACGGATATCAACCCACAGGTATTACTTACCCTCTCAAGGTCTTAGAGAGTTTCCGAGTTAAGAATTGTCACTTGTTCGGTTGGTTTTAAAATTTTCACCCCCAAGCTTAGTAGAAAGTCCTTGACGCGCCGGTTAAAAGATTGACACTGAAAAAATGTCGTTGAATGATAATTTTAGATTTCATTACAGTGTACGCTCGCTTATGAATTTGGTTCCCGCCCTTTTAAGTGGTCTTTCCCCCCGTTTCTGGCCGCGTTTCCTGTAAGGTGCATTACCAACGCACAGGGTCACGTTATTAGTGGAAAATGAGACGCTCTCTTGGTAGTAGGCGTCTTTATAATTACCATCACAGTAAAAGGACTGGGGAGGAAGCAGAGAGAGGGGGAATTTTAGGCTTAGCTTTAGTCAAGAGAGCATCCGGTTAATGGCTTGCACCAACCTACCAACCAACTCTTTTGGGTTAGTTACTTACTAGCACCTCTCTGCTACATTAAAGGGTCGCCTCTGTAATTAACGTATATGTCCCCGCGTAATGCCATCCATACCCAAGTCTTAGTGATGTCGCCTTAATGATAGAAACCATGCATTGCATGCCTCTGTGGCACCGTACCAGTTAATACAACCGATAATGTATTGTTGTTTGAGGATTAAGTTAGACCTTGGCCACAAGAAATGATGCTGGACAGTGATGAATTTTATTGGTCATTGTATTATTATACAAGGTGAAAATTAAAATTCGGCGTGTTATATGCCCTAAGATTCGCTGCAACAAAAATGGCTGACCGTAAACCAAACATGATTTGATTTGCCCCAAAGTCTTTTGCCCTAGCTAGGTTGTGGGTCATCCTAGGGTGGTATGACTTTTTAACCACTACTAAATCCTAAAGTTATCCACTTCGATCATGTAGATGTTGAAATAGTATTTTATAGGTATTACTCTGATAACGCTAAACCAATACACTGTTGACCCGCATTCGTTCATTCAAGTACCGAACGGTTCGCCGCGACTGTCGAATAATTTTCACCTATTGATATCCGTTATATTATATCCCTGACCTCGTATTGCCTGACATTAAGTGCAACGAACGGACGACCTCCATCGAGCTTTACTTTCGATATCCAGGATAGGTGTGGTCGAGTTTGTGTAGCTTGATTTACGAGCCGGGACTCTAACGTAATTGGCTTATCGCGTTTTGTCCCTAGCTTAAACGAACGATCCAGTTTGGTTTTTTCTTCTTTTCCTTTATGTTTTATGGGATCAAACTATTGCGCAGTAAGGCAGGCGTTCGGGCCCATTGGGTTCTTCCACCTTCCTCCGACGACTAGTTTTACGCTCTATAAATAGAAGTTTAATCTGGCTTCCAGCCTATTGCTATTGTCTGGCCATTGGAACACTTGGCAGTGAATTTTAAGTTTAGGCTAAGGCTGGCTAAGCTTGGTACCTACTGAAAACTGACGTTTGTCAGTAACAAATTCCGTGTATACACAGACGGGAATGTAAACTCGATTTATCGCCCCCACGACCTTTGTATTTTTGGGGTTGAAGGAGGGGTTAATATTGCTTTTCAAGACGTAAACAAAAACTTCTTCTTTCTACGAAGGGAAAGTTTATCTTCTATAATTTAAACTAGAAAGTTATGGTTTTGCGGTTGGTTTTCTTGGGTCTTGTGTCGTAAGTTAGTTATTTCTTCGTTTTGTAGTGATATACTTACTTGGGTTAAATGTTAACGCCTTGAAATATCCCCCCTACTGTTGACCCATATATAAATGTACCTAACAGAGTTGGAACTTTGAAGAGAAGTTGATTTGTTTGCGTTATGTTGTCTGCGAAATGCAGTTCGTGGCAGTTTATGAAGAACTCGTGTGGACTGTTTTATTGACCGTTGTCAATAAAGTTGTGTCTCGGGTTACTTTTTAGCGCTGCCACACAACAACTCCTCAAATGTCCAGCGGGAAATAATAAAAAAGAAATAGAAATAGGCATAAGGATTTTGTTTTTGGTAATCATTTCGAGAATCAGGACCCTGCTGTCTCTTGTCTAGTCCATAAAACTTTGTTTAGGCTTTAATGTTATTGCGTGCGGTGCCTAGCTGCTTGCTTCCTGCAGCCCATCCAAACCAATTTCACGTCAAAACCGTACATAAACGTGGTGTTGATCTACACAACACCACCAACCAACCAACCAACGAACGTCCAAGGGCGAGAGAAACTATCCAATATTTTGGTATACTTTTTTTTTTTGTTTTACTGTTTGGCCCCCAACTTCTCCGAACGAATCTTTTCGGGGTGGTAGGGGTATAGTAGGGGTCTGTCATAGAAATGACGGGTTTGCAAAGATTGGTGGTGTTCTTCGCAGCGGAGTTTCCTAGGAGAGAGGGTGTGAGAAGTTTCCTTTAATAGCTAGCCCAGTTCGTGGTATGGTATGGTATGGGTGGAGTAGAGTAGAACCGTATTGCGTTGCGTGATCCCCGAGTTTTCACCCTCCTGGACAGGAGAAGTAATGGCGAAGTGGTTCCTTTGGTGTGGTGGTGGTGGTGGTAGTACGGGAACAACTCTGGATAGCTGCTATAGCGTAGAGATTGAGCCGAGGCGAGGGAGGATCGAGATGGGGCCTGGGTCTCTCTCTGTATAGGCGCGAATTGAAGTGAAAAAAGAAAGATAAGGGGCAGCCCTGGTTTTAGTTTGAAAGCTCTTTGCTGGTGGTTGCCAAGGGAGCAAGCGCCTGCCTGCCTTCCTTGAATGCAGCGAAGAAAAGAGAAGGCCAAGAGAAAGGGGACCCCGGCCCCACCCAAGGATTGATCTGAAAGCTCCCAGGGTTTATGACGTACGTAAGAGTACCATCCATCCAAGCCTTACTCTCTCTCTCTCTCTCTCTCTCTCTCTCTCTCTCTCTCTCTTAACAAAGGGAAGACGATGATACAAATTATAACAAAGCCCAGTGTTTTGGTTCTGATTTCCTTGATTTAAACCTAAGGCTTCGTTCGATATTGATGTTTATACAGACTCTTTCTCCGAAATATAAACCCACCCAATCCCAAACTAGCTAACTCGCTATTCAATTACAAATTAAATATACAAAGTCCTTAACTTCAAGACGTGGGCCGGCGCTCTTGTATTTCTCTTAATTATATCCCCCCTCTATGTACACCGTTCGTGAACCTTAGTAACCAACCATAACTGAATCCGTAGAAATAACCCTTCACTATTCAATAAGTAACTTCGAAGCCCAAGAGTGTCCCAAGAATCCCCCTACCGCATTAAAAATTATTATACGAATTCCACAATTCCGTTTCACCGCGTTTCTACAATATTATAACAAGAATCCGAAGAATATGATGTTATTAACATCAACAGTTGTTACGGAGCGTAAATAATTCAACTCTCCCGACAAACTATATAACCTAGAGTCATTTTCCTTTACATACATACATATATACGTCAGTGCAATCAAGCAACCACTATAGCGACTCGAGCGCATACAGACCCGTCAAAAATTCGAATAAGAGGGGCCTGGCTGGCTGTTAGGAGAAGAACGATATATAGTGTACCTAGGCCTAACTTCCACCACCACCACCACCATCCCATTAACTAACAGCCAAGGCTTAAGGGTTTCATTTCTATATATAAATTCCTTCGTATCGGTACAGGAGTTGAGTGAAGAGTAGCGTTAGGAGAAGGATGAAGGGGGGGGGGGTTTGAAGATGGAACATGTCTCGGATAAAGAAAGGAGTGGGATGGGTATGAAAAGGCCTAGAGGAGCAGGAACAACACACAACAAACGTCCGCCATCAGCGTGTCTCTCTCATTTTCCATGGATATGGGCGCTTTTCTTGGCTTGGCGTCGTCTCTTGCGGATTGGGATGGGATGTCCTCTAGGGGGAAGCAGCTAGGGATGTACATACATTGCGACGCGTAACTACGCGCCATAGCGATGGAGGAAATGCGGATATAAGGATTAGTGTGGTATGGGGTGTCTTCCTTCGTTCCTTCCTCCATCCCATTCCTCGCGTTCAGTCTACCGAATGGAACACCACGACTGATGAGTTGCCTAGGCTAGCAAGATAGCTAGGCCTTTGCTCGCTTATAGACGAGACTAGGAAAATATGGGGATATAGATGAAGAAAGAGGGGGATCAATATCGCGTCGTCGACGTCGTCTAAGGACTTCGGAATGAAATGGAATCAACCAAGTCGTATAGACGGGTCTTTTTTCATCTTTCTTTCGTTTGAACGAATTAAAGTGCTTTCTGGCGATATGTATGAGCAAAAAGGGATTTATTTTTGTGGCCTATAAATCCTAGTGAGGAGTAAGTAGTATTGCCGAAACATTGATCGAGTACTTTACTGGCATCTAAAAGTTAGGGAAACAAAGGTTTAGGTTTGTATCTATTATCGATTTGAAGGTTCAGGTGCGGTCGATTAATGATATCTATAAATAGAATTAAATTATTGTATTTTTATCGCGTACTAATTATATGCTTATTCAAATTTATTCTAAATTGAACCATTTTCGAAGTATACGTGTAGAGTTAGTTATTTACTCTACCGTGACGAGTTTGATAATTATGACGTCAATCTATTCTACCGTGAAATTGGGACTTTTAACTGACTAACTTTGTTATTCCTCTAAATTCTTGTTGATAACGTGGAGCCCAGTGGTCCTATAATTCCTATAAAATCTCATTATTTTTGAACCTGTTACATTTTATCCAATAATTTCATGAAATGTCCTGTAATATCCTATATTTTTGACTTATGTCGAAGTTTTCGTATAGTTTAGCATAAAATTTAGCTCTTTTATCGAGATCACGTTTGACTAGACCCCGAAAATGTGGAGCTCACTTCAAAGAAGTTCAAAGGCTTGCTCAGGATTTTTTTGTATATTATATTTTAATTAAGTTCCTCTTTTCAAAGTGAAATCTAATTTGTTATATTTTTTATTGAGATTTTCTAAATAGTTAAAGTCAAAATAGTTTTTATATATGAGCATTTAGTCCTATATTTTCCTATAAAAACGCGTTATTTCTCCTAAAATTTCGGGGAAAAATAAATTCCTTTTTTAATATTTAAATTTGAATAATTTAATTTGGTTTTGATTATAAGGTTCAAAGCACTCACTCCATACCCTCCTCCCCGTCGTGTTTCTGCCTATAAAGTAATTCAACTTCTTATCATCATCATCTTCTTAGCTATAGTGTAAATGTCAAGACGTTTTGGTATTGTGGAGAATGTGTATAGTAATTGCGGTGTACGTGTATTTTGCGTAGTTAGTATATCTGCAACGGTGACAAGTCTGCTGTGTGAAAGTCATTGCTGACTTATCTTCTAAGTTCTTGAAGGAAAGAATCGCGGGCAACAATCAAGGGGGTCAAAATGATGATGTTGATAAGAGCTGCCGAGTGTGTATGTGTTTTGTTGGCTTGGGTCTCTCTCAGAGTGTGGCGTGATACTTGAAGCAGCATTTCCACATTGTTATTTCGATGTTGTTTTTTTACTAACTTACTTGCTTACCCTCCTTCTCTAGACTCTGGAACTCGAGTTAAGTAGGGTTTTTTTTCTTTTCTTATTTGGACCTAGTCCAACTATTCTTTTTTTGTTTTTTTGATAACATTCTTTCAATTTCTATATACTGTTATATCTCTCTCTCAAGATAAAAGAATGCGCTATCGTTTATTCTGAAAGGTCACTGTGTTTTTGTACAGGGTGTTTTTGTTTCTGATAAGTCTTGTGTATGTTAATTAAATGCAGGGGTGTTCCCGGGGTTAAATTGAGTTCATTCTGGAAAGTGGTGTCACAAAGAATATGGGGTTTAGGCCTACAATATATTTAATTGCGGACTTATTATGGGCTTTCAATCATTTATTAACCCCTTATCTAATTATCAAATTATCTGTTACATATTAATTAGGGATGGAGGTTATTATCTATTTGGAGTAATGATTATTACAGGGGGCTGAGGATATATTTTTTAATTTTTAATAGTAATAAGAAGTTTAGTTTATTCGCATTATTTTCATTTAGGACTTAAATAGGATTAAATTATCTATCGATTATTAATTATGGATGGTGGTAGGAACGGATTGATGTTAAAATAATTAGGCTTAGCATCAATTTTAATCAAATGATGATAATAATAAATCTTCTAATTTCAAATTTCTTTAATTTTCTTTAACACTAAAATTTAATTAAGGATGTTGCTGGAAGTTTGTGACGAATGTAAAAATAATATTATAACTAGGCTTAGTATCAATATTTTAGAAACGGGTAACAACAAACACTTATATTTAATCATTCGAAATTATTTTATTTTTTAATTAAGCCTAAAAATAATTAAATTATCCATCGAACATTTTAATTAAGGATGAAGCTACCTAAATAAATATTGAAATAATACTAATTAATCGCCTTAACGTCAATATATCATTAACAGAAACACACATAAAATATTCCCTCTCATTGCATTCCTAATTCTTGGAATTATTTGTCTTTAATCCTAAAATTGAACAAAAAAAAATAATCATCAAATAGGGGATGAAAGTTAACAAAGAATAAATGCAAATTAAAGCAAGCTTTTGTAACATTCGCAGCAACGCCACATTTTCAACAATAATTTTTTTTTGCAAATACTAACACAAAATATATGTATATATACCTAAAGAAAGAAAAACGTGTAACGCATTCAGGGATAAATAAGTTCGTGAACCTCTTTGTTGTTTCCCTGTCTCTCTCTTTTTCCTTTTTCTTTTTTCATTTCCTCGTTTGTTTACTCGGATAACAATGGGAGAGGAGAATTTTTAACACCAAATAGAACTACATGAAAAGCGCACAGAAATATAAGAGATGTGTACAGGGTGTTTTCCAATCCAAAAAGGGTGGGGTAGGATCGAAGTACAGTGGGAAATGAATTTTGAGTGGGAAATGTAATATCTTCTGTGACATTTTTGCCACAAGGTACACTGTTTACTAGTTATGATTGGATTCGGGTTTTATGGCAATTAACAAAATATGTATGGCAGTAATTACTGTGTGTAGTAGGTACGGACTAAGAAATTAATTGAGAAAAATGCTGGGTGTGGTGGTTTTGTTAGGTAAGGTTAGGTTAAAAAAGTGTTACCGATTTATTTGTAACTTTTTGTTTTGTTAGTCAGTCATGAATGCAATGCCACGACGAGGATGTTGGGTTGCTGACTGCATTCTTTAAAATTTTGAATGACTATTAAAGGTGTACCTTGAAAACAAATACGATAAAGTAAAACCTTGTTAGAATTTAAAATTTCAATTAAGGATACAAGATAATCAGTGCGCCGAATAACAAGCAAGTCTTTAAATATATCTTATTTTAAGATTTAAATATTTTTGATAACCATAGGGGCAGTTAGAGTTTAGGCATTTACTATACCTTTAAAATTGACCGGACAAAAGGCGTCGTCGCGTTTTTACGCTGTCACAAGAATTATCGATGCGTTGAAAAACAGTCGATTCCGCTTTTTTATTCTAATTGCGCGGAATTCCGTGAGCGTAAAACGTGCGAGTTTTTATTACTATTTTTTTTTTAATTTATTATTATTATTTTTTTTTTGCTTTGTGCGCTCGCACAATTATTGTATCGGTGTCAGTGATGCGTTCATTTAACAAGTAAAAAAAAAAAAAAGAACCGGCAAACAAAAATAACAACAGTACTATAGTATTTATATTTTGTCATGGGAAAGTCAACATATTTCCTTTTATGTAGATATATACAAATGGAATAGAATTAATATTTATTCAAAGAAGGAAAAGTTTTATTTACTATATAAATAACCTTGAAATTTAGTTTTTTTATCGACGACACGAGTTTCAAACTGGGTTGAATTAACTTTATTTTTATCTCTTATTAATTTAATAATATAAATAATTGGGAGAGTTTTAATTCAATTTCTAACCCACGAAAATAATATAACTTATGACCTCATTTGTTTATTTCGAGGGGATGGATATTCACTCGGAAATCGGCGAAGACACTTGTTGTTCTCGCTTCTTAGGGATTACGCGTAATATTTGAACACTCTCGGTGCTTAAATGATTGCCTACTTAATCATTGTACAATGATTAAAGTAGGCTAGCAATGATTAGTTCCTCGGATAAACTATTTATGCTGCATATCCTCAGTAATTGGCGAAGACACTTGTCGCTTCTTAGGGATTAAGTATAATATTTGAACACTCTACTAGCGCTTAAATGATTGCCTACTTCATCATTGTACAATTATTAAGTAGGCTATCAATGATTAGCTCCTCTGATTAACTATTTATGCATAGTTTCATGCTAAGAGAATTCATACCATTTATACAAGGAGTAGAGGCTACTTGAGAGGCCAAATTGTGCAATCTACTTTGTGTATTCGAAGTAGCATGGGCCCTGGAATCCTTGTGTAAATTAATGGTATGAATCCTCCTAGCCTGATAACTACCTATAAATCAGGGTTCATACAATTTTCGGAAAACAAATTTCCCTGAGATTTCCAGGTTTTTCCCGTATATGGATCAAATGTTATCGAAAGAGGAGGGCAAATAGGACTATTACATAATCAAAGGACATCCCCGTATCTCTAATATAACCAGAGTTATGAGCCTCCAAAATTTAGTGTTATATTAATCCTACGGAGGATATGTTTACGAACATTTTGCTTAATTACTTGGCCCCTGTTTGACGCAAATTTCCCTGATTTCCCTGAATTTTACTAAACATTCTAAATTTCCCTGAGTTTTCCCTGATGTTTTTGTCAACTATTTAGTTCCATGATTTTTCCAGGTTTTTCCCTGTTTTCCAGGTTTGTATGAACCCTGATAAATGTATCTTCTCATTTACCCCGATTTTCCACCACACCTTTAATTCCCACCTATTGTCTACATACCACCCAGAGGACGGACAACCTATCAAGAATGTTGTCTGTATTGGCGCCCAATTATCTCATTATAAAATTTTTAACCCAAAACATCAAACCCCACCGAAAAGAAAAAAAAAATAATTATAATATATATAAATTTTAACCACGTCCAGATTTTAATAAGCTTCTTTTAATAAGAAAAATGATCTAAGAAAAGTGGCGCTTTCACCTTAACGGTAAGAGCCGCCCGCCAAGTGCTGTTAGCCCCTGTTAATGGTGGTGGTACCTCCTCAGTTGTTCCTCGAGTAATTTATATCGTTGAAACATATTTTTTATCTCTCTCTTTTACTTATTATTACATTATTAAGGCGGTGGTCCTTTTTAGAATGTTTAGTTTTTAGTTCAAGTCGACGGGAGAGAGGTGGGGGGGGAGTAAAACGGCGTTCAATCACTGGTACGAATTTTGGGTCTGGTCGGCGCCAACCTGACCGTGAGTCATCTCGGTCAAAACTACTTTTTTTTTTTTTCGTTCCTTCCTTTCCTCTCTAGTCTGAAATTTTTGAAAGACCCCCAACTACTTCTTCTTCGTAGTCTCCTACTCAATCTGGGATGGTTTAAAAAGAAAGAACGTTTTTCAACTTGAGATGATACTAAAGTTTAATGCCGTGTTGTATTATTTTTCAATTACCTTAGGATGCAATGGTAGTGTTGAGTTGGTCTCGGTGCAAACTTGTTTTGGAAAATATAACCCAATTTCGTTTCATGATTTCCCCCTCCATCTTTTTTTTTTTTCGAATTTTCTATGGTTCAGTTTGGTTCCACAGTCCTCCACACTCGTCTCTCATTCTCTTCCTTTTAGGTGAGGTGCTTCTTAGTAATTTTTATTTCGTTTTCTTTAAGTTTTCCTAAAGATACCCCGTGGCTGTTTACGGAAAGAAAAGCCAACGGGCAGCAAGCGCTTTATCGTTCTGTTCTTTCGTGGCATTGCATTTTTCTTTTTCTTAACCGAATGTTGTCGTTAATTTTTTTCCCAGTGCCCCTGGTGGGTGATATCAATTTAAAAAGAAACCGGTCCTTAATCTTTAAGCGGATGGACGATGAGTATCACGATTTTTATTTATTTAGTTAAAGAAAAAAAGGAAACTAAAGGTCATACTACGAAGTGATGCCAATGTTTGACCAAAAGAACTTTGTTACCATCTTTTTCAGGGGTTATAGTGAAATTTCTTAACTTTAGCCGCCCACATGTTCTGAATTCAGCTAGGGTTGCCAATAATTTGTTATTTTTGAGCATCTCTGCATTGTTGGAACTGAATCGAACGGAATTATTACAGTCTGTTGTAGATACCGGTTGAATTTTATGCGCTTCAGCGGGGTTGCCAGTATTTTGTTATTAGAGCATTTCCTGCATCATTCAGGTTTGGAACTGATTGATTATTACTGAATCGAACTGAACTACCACGAGCTTAATTTAGTCTGTTTTAAATAGCGGTTGAATTGCACGAGTCACAAATGACTCTGGCATGGCAACACTTGTCTTCCTGCACACTATCTATTTACCAACCCTAAATAGTGGAGTTAGAGAGTAGAAGTCCATAATCCCCCTTTTGTGATGAACTTCCTGTTAGAGGCATGGATTTAACTGGGTTTGTATTAAGTTTTTACCAAAGAATTGGTGATGCTGGTGCTGTATTATTAGGTGCTTTTATAAAGAACGGAGAATATGGTATATTGTAGAGGAGTCTTTTAGAGAAAGCCTAGGGCAACTTCATTCGGTAGGTAAACAATAGACTAGCGCTTCCCAAAGAACAATAGTGTATCTCGGACTGAGAAGAATAAGGGAATTCTACTTCTCTTTCGAAGACTTCTCTGCCAATCCCCCTTGTGTTGTTGAGTTTCCTGGATTGGTCCAGTCCAGTTAGTTAGTTGTCTGTGTATTGAATGTCTTCACTCTTCCCATTTGGGAATATTTTTGGGATTGCTGATGTTGCCAGAGGAGATCTTCCTTCCTTCCATTAAGGTTTCTTCTACAAGATTCTAAAAGGTTTTGTGTCCGTTTTCCTTTTGTGTTTGTAAATGAGGATAGTAGCTATGGGGTTCAAATATTTACTCCAAAAAAAGGGGGGGATTTGAAACGAGATATATAAATATATATTGGACGGTTTTTTGATTTTGGCGAATATCTTTTTAAATTTTATGACTTAAGCCTAATCTTTTATAACCTAAGCCTAATCTTTAAATTTCCTCATTTCAACGTTTATCTCGCCTCCTTTTAATCCACGCCGTTTAATATTATTTATCTTATCGCTATTGCGGTTTGTGTAATAAACCATATACCGGAGTTCTCGCTTAAAATAGGGTGGAATTTCAAATTCTCTCGTATTTAAACCGTTAAGTAATCTAAACGGCAATCAGCTTTATTTTTAATTTTAAGCCTTTCATTTTTGGATGTTTTTAATTATCTCTCACCCGCTTAGTCGAGATAATAATTTTGAGGGCGCCTCCCTGTGTATGATGTTTTGTTTAAACTAAAAGCATAAGTTTATAAGATATGTTCATCATAAGTTTGTCACTGGTTACAAACTGGAGCTTGTCATGAAGTGAGTGAGGTAGGTCATAGATTCGTGGTGAGACGCTGTCAAAGGCTTAGTACAGACTAAATATACTGCAAAATTAAACGAGTGTAGTCAATAAGATATGTTCACCATTAGTTTGTCACTGGTTACAAACTGGAGATTGTCATGAAGTGACGTAGGTCATAGATTCGAGGTAAAGCGAGGGAGGCCTGGTGAGGTAATGCATGTCAAAGGCTTAGTACAGACTAAATAGACTGCAAAATTAAACGAGTGTAGTCAATTCTCGCTTGTCGTTCTCGAACTAGCTCGAGCTGTAAGTCTCTAGCGTTACGAAGAATAGGTAGTGTCATACTTATGGAACACATATCTTATGCTGAAAGGAATTAAAAAGTAAACCCTACACCACTCCCTAACGCTCTTGCAGCTAAGTAATCCGAGATGTTGACAATCTAGCGAGTTGTTATCGTTATATCGACATTGGGAGAACTTTGATTTTATTGAACAGTTCCGAAATGAAATAGGAAGCCAAGTTGGTTGGGTTAAAAATACTCTTAACTTTGAAAACAAATCGTATTTTTTCCCAAAATGGCTTATATTTTAACGACTTGTAATGATTTACAAAAGTTAACTGAAGGTTAAACTTCTCGCGTTGCATTGCATTTCATTTCATTGCGAAAAAGCCATTATAAATAATATAGTTAATAAAGTTAAATTGATTATATTTATAAAAAAATCTTTTCCAATCTTGGGTTGGCGCTTTCAATAGAACCGGACGGTATATTAGAAAGTAGTACAGGGTATTGCAAAAAGGGAGTGTGGTAAGACTGAATTCGGTACAGTGCGATGGATGGTTCTATGGGAAATCAATTTTGAGTTCGAAAATGTAACATCTGTGACCTTTTCCCTTAACCTAAGGAACACCGTTTTATAATTTATGATTGGAGTGTTTTAGGGATGACCCCCTTACCTCAAATTTTAGTAAGTAATCGAAATAAAATGCTCATTAATTTAATTAAGGTGTAATCCATAAATTAAACACTCTTAAACCGTGTCCCTAAGGGAAAAATGTCATAGAAGTTACATTTTCGACTCAAAATTGAACTCCCATGCTGTACAAAGGTTTTTGTAACACCCTGTAGTTTTTGAAACTTAGGCGTTGCGTAAAAATAAATGGCGATATCTTTCTTTCTCTCTCTGATTGATGGATTTTTTCGTCTTCTTTTTCTTATCCAACGGTTTTCTTGAAAAAAAGAGAAGAAAACCCGAACGGTGATGAAGCCAATTTTCTTACACTTCTTCCCCCCCCCCCACCTCCTTCCAAAATGATTTCACCTTGAACCGTTTTGGTTCCAAACGTGACTTCGTTTGTCATTTCGATTTGCTTCACGCACTGGAGAAAGAAAAAGAAGTTTCTTCTTTTCTTGCGTTTTTGAGAATCTTTTTAACAAAATTTTCTTCCCCAAAATCTTCCCCCCTCCCTCCCTTTCTAAGTCGTTTTCCCTGTGAGCTTTACCTTTTTGGGGAAAAACTTGCTTTTATCATACCCCAAAACTTTGTGTGGTGTTGTGCTGATATTTCTTTCAGAAAACACCCTTCCAACTTGAAAATATTAGCCCCTCTTTCGCCCACCATGTTTATATGTAGCTTCTACAGGGTTTCTACAAACCTGGAAAACCCAGAGAACCTGGAAATGTCAGGGAAATAAATTGTTTACTATTAAAATTCAGGGAAAACCCAGGGGAAATTTGTGAGGTTGGATTTAGTTTGGCCTGAAGTTGAAGGCGTTGCTATAACCAAAAACTAACACATCTCTTAGTTATTACCCCCCAAAAAATGCCCACTATAACAGTTTCAAGGTGGCCTTGAACCTGGAGATATATGGGTATCGGTTTTTCCAAAAGTTGTAAGAACCCTGTGGACTAGTTTTATTGAAAACCCGGTTCATAGTGGTGTTTCTGTTGTTATTTGGGCTTCATTCGTTGTTTTGGGGCTTCACTCACGCTGTTCAAAATAGAATTTTACCCATAAAACCTTTTTCATATGATTTTACAAAACTTCATACATGGTTTACACCCCTCAGGTTAAGCTTTTGCAAACAAGCATCGTGTTGCAAGTTCAAGTATTGAACTGAAATTAGTTACTTGTAATCGCAACAGATGTGTCTACATACAGGTTCTGTTTTATCTTGTCTACGTGACAGTTCTCATTTCGTATTGTAACTTTTAATTTCGTCAACAACTTTGAAGGGTTTCAACACGCGAGATGAACATTAATTCTGTTGTTTACTGATTAGAATGAGTCTACGTAGGTCTGAGTGTTTAATACCAGACCAGGAAATAAATACTGTTATTATATATTATGAACTTAACAATGTAAATTAGCTTTCAATGTATTTTAGACTTACGTGTCGAAAACCATTAAGTATTTAAGTAAGTTTGTTTGGGATATACTTTTATGGCTTTGCACGATTCAGAGAAACGAATGGCCCAAATGTTTTTCGTCTACCAAACGTAGGGTACGCTTAATTTAAGAGAAGGAAAGTAGACTTTGAAAAGCAAAAATCTATTGTGGTTCGAAAATGGGTCTTAAAACTGCCGTCAGCTCAGACCATACAATTTAATTGACGTCACGTCATCCTCCAATCTCAGTATCACTCTATTAGCTTGCGTAAAATGTCAAATTTTAAGCCTCGGTTGGTCTAAATATAAAATTAGGCTTTGGTGGACTATCGAATTTTCTGCAATTAATGAAGTTGGTGGTCAATAGAAGCCTACAACGTTTTCTCCTATATTTAGTTCTTTTTTTTGCACGATCAACAAATAGGTTTACATTTACGAAAGTTATTCTTGGATTCGTATGCGTAATTGTAATTCCGCACGCGAAAGTAAAATTGGAAGTCATTTTCCAATTCTCATTGTTTTCCTTCTTCTGGGCATCAATTATGAATCGCTTCTAATCGCGTTTATTCTCCCATTGTTTCCACGTAGAGTAAATTTTCGCTTCATCACGCGGGAAACTTTATATATATAAACTCTAAATTGTGTTGTTTGCTTGCGCCTTAAATTACTCATTGTCGGGCCAAATTATTTCTGACAGGGGAGGTGGAAAGCTGAAACTGTATAGAATCTTAAAAATGAACGAAATTTTTCACGCCTAAATGAACCTAATTAAATCAATTAAGTCTGGATACGTGAGTAAACTATTAGAATTAGTGCTACGTGTTTATATTTAAACCTAATTTGGTGGTTAAGCCTAATTTTCAAATGATAGCTCTTGTTTGTTAGGCCTAGTTTTCAAATGTTAGCTCTCGGTTGTTAAGCCTAGTTTTCAAATATTAGCTCTTGGTTCTTAAGCCTAATTTTCAAATGTTAGCTCTTGGTTCTTAAGCCTAATTTTCAAATGTTAGCTCTTGGTTCTTAAGCCTAATTTTCAAATGTTAGCTCTTGGTTCTTAAGCCTAATTTTCAAATGTTAGCTCTTGGTTCTTAAGCCTAATTTTCAAATGTTAGCTCTTGGTTCTTCAGTCTGTTGTAGATACTGATTGAGACTTGCACTCACAACCCTATCTATTATTGGCCTTTTTCAAATCCATAAAAATAATGCTAAAGATGTTTACGAAACACCCGTAAAACTTAGACAAATTTCTAAAAACCAAGACACTTAACTTAAGCAATATTATACCACAATGATGTCGCAACGTTTTTTCAACCTTCGCAAATTTATTATACAGAGTAAGCGCTTTTTATGAATAGTAGGCAGTAGGTGTAGTAGTAGCGGTAGTTTTGTTAAAACACCACACACACCACCGAGCGACCGAGCTTGAGAAGGAAGATCCTTTGAGAATCTTCTTTAAAGAGATTAACAGCGGAAGAGAACCCTGTCACCCCATCATCCCATCCCTATACCAATGAATGTGAAAGTTCCGCGAAGCTGCTTGCTTCTTTGAGGTTGGCATATCCTAAAATTATCTATTCAGCCAAGCCAAGTCATCCCAATGAATGATTCAGAGTCAGCGAAAAAACACGTAGAAAATGAACCGGAGACGCTTTTGAAAAAAGAAGAAAAAATTTCTTATCGTCGTTTCCAGGAATAAAGACAGTTTATATGAGTGAAAGAAAAAATATACAGGGTGTTTCTAATAAGTTTGCCATAAATTAAGGGGGATGTTCTTTGGGAAATCGATTTTGAGTAGAAAATCTAACTTCTATCTCCATTTTGACCTAAGGGTCACCGTTTTCAAATTAAGATTGTCTATAGTATTTTACGGATGACCCCTTAAATTTAATTAAGAAACTCATTTAGACAATGATTTCTAATTTAATTAAGGGGTCATCCCTAAAACACTATGGACAATCATAACAGGAAAACAGTGTCCCTTGTGACAAAATGGTGATTGAAGTTACATTTTCGGCTCCAAATCGATTTCCCAAAGAACATCCCCCTTAATTTGTGCTTGCCAAATACCAGAAACACCCTGTATATGTATATCAAGCGGGTCACAAATAACCAACGACGTGGTTGGTGGCTTCGTGCCATCACTTTCTTCGAGTAGTTTTTCTAGAAAAAAATATACATATATTACTTACAACATTGATTGCGAAAGCGTTTAATAGAGCTTTCATTTAAAGTTTTTGTAACGGCCGATTAAGAGCATATGCCTGCCGTTTATATATATTTAATGATATAGAATTAATGGTCACGTTGTGAAATGATTTCAGTGTTTAAATGACTCAGTGAAGGAATATGATGTTATCGTGTTTGATACAGTTGGGAATTTTTAAATCTGGTACTTAGGCCTAGTCGCGTTTGTTTCTTCTTGATTTTACAATGTTTTTTGATGAAGCTCAGGGGAATTGCAGCAATTGCTTGAATTGACTTGTAGTTGCAGTTCACGTGAAAATTGTTGTTTCATTGTCTAAGTGTCGTTGGGCGAGGAGCATTTAATTGAACAACTGAAACGGGCCAATAATATAAAGTTATATATATGGTGGTACAATTATTTTGTTTCAATAAAAAATAATCTAGGGGGAAGTTGTGAGCAATTATTGTGATTAAGGGTCAAAAGTTCACGCAAGTCAAATGAGAAGCCAATAGAGACCATTTTTTCCCCCACTATACTAATCTGTTTCTTTTAACAACGATGTTTTGATTCGGTTAATAATTAGGAAATCTTTAAATACATTTTTTTATGTTTTTTTAACGGGGTATTATTTGAAATTTTACTATCTCCCCCACCGCTTCCCCTTCCGTTAATAATCATAAAATTCGACCCCGACATTCAGTCGCTTTTAATTCGTTTTTAATTATAGACGCTTAAACGCAGAAGGGGCGCCATAATGTCTAGGTTGAATTTTCGCCAATCGTCATTAATTTTTTTCTTCACTCACTGAACTTGTTACGTTTGAAGTACACGGTCCTTACTTGATCGTCCGCTTGGTTAATTACAACTCAACCATTTTACAAAGACCCGGGTCTATATTTTGTGCGAAATTGCCCGGTTAGAGTTTATGCTAATTTAAATAATAATAAAGCGTACAAGATGACGTACCACCCTGACCCACATCAATCATGACGACGAAAACATTTGTTTTTTTATGACCATTTCGATGTAACCAAGAAGTGATATCTAGTTTATTAGGGAGAAGGTTTAAGATGCCTAAGTATTCGCGCGCCATAGTCCCAGTCCCCCTTTCAATACAAGGGGGGGGGGGCGTAAAAGGAGACTGGGCTATTTCGCCTCTCCTCAGTCGGAAAATACGTAATTTTCGTCATTCGCGTCGCCCTGACGTGAGTTTTCAAGAACCAATGAGATGCTGGTTGTAATTTAGAGGCGGGGATTAATTCCGGACCTACGTTTGGACTGGACATAAAGCCAGAAGTGTGGCGAATTTATACCTACTCCCTAATAAACTAGATATCACTTCTTGGTTATACTATGACCATTTCGATGTAACTAAGAATTAAAGACACTGGGGTAAGACTTTGCGTAACTAAGAATTAAAGACACTGGGGTAAGACTTTGCCTTCCAGCTCGCTTTTTGGCGCATGCGCTGTAGTGTTTTTGTATCATCAGAGACGGATGGCAATGTATCAACGCCTTTGTACGTTCCGATACTGAGGGTTTCCTACCCCTTTTTTACATCGAAAAGGTCTATTATGATATGCACGTTATGGATTGCTGATTTATTTATATTTAGGCATAGGCTTACTACTTGTTTTATTTCGAAAAGGCATATATCATTTGTCTAATTTAATTCCTCGATTAACCGATTAATCAATTATATATTTCTTTTCTTTTTATCATAGCAGGAGGCTGATTGGGAAAATCAAACCGCGACTCGCGAATATCCGGTTGTTCGTAAAGCGATTAAACAGTGGATCGATTTTCAAGACGGTCAGCGTATTTTACTGACCACTCCTTCCGTCCTTGTTGGTTATCGCGTTGAGGTCTACAGGGCCGAAGGGACAACACAGTGGTATACCGCCGTTATCATCTCATATAACGAAAAGAGTCGTGTAAGTACAATTTTTGGGTTAACCTTCATTTGACCTTGAGGTGTTTTTGTCCTGTGGTGTGTAGTGAATGAGTGCTTTCAGGGGTGAAATTTTAAAACGTTTAGTGATAGTGTCATTTTATCATTATCAGTCAGGTCTGATAAGTTTATTTGACCTTGTGACCTTTATTAATTAAGTTACCATTTTTAATGGGTAAGCTTCGACGCTTTTCAACTACCAATCAGATCAGAAACGAAATTTTTAATTAATTTACGCTACGCAGAGTTAATTATAAGTAAATTCCTTGTAAACACTTAAGTGCGAACGAACTTTATTCCAACTTTTTTATCACGATATTCTAATATAATAAATTCAATTTCTATATAGACATAAACTATACCCATATACCGGTATATAAATTTATATATAATTTCTTTTTTCTTTTTTAATTTCGAGGCCCGATTTTTTTGACAAGCGCTAGTAAATTATTTCTCTAACGCCTTATTATATAATATAGACTAGTGGCACTTTGCTTTAACTTCCCCGTAGAACATTACAGAGTAAAGGAAAGGATGTGCCATTACTCTGTAGTCTGTAAGTTGCTTTAGGGTTATTTTTTTTTTAGGCGGTGTATTAAAAAAAATCTTACAATTTACTTTTTTGGTGTTATTAAAAAATTTCAAGAAAGAAAATTGGTTCGCTAGTAAAAGAAAAAAGCCTTACATTTTCTGAATCATTTCTTTTGATGAAAAAATTTAAAAAAAAATGCAAAAATAAATCTAACCCCCCCCCCTCCTCAATCTCCCGACCTGTTTTTAGTTTAGTGGTTAAGGTAGAAGTACTTAATAGTTTTAGACTAAAGTTAAGCGAGTGTAACCGAAAATTTCAAAGGTATATTTTCAGCCCCTATTCGTGGTGGTTGTGTGTCTCTTCCCCCTTGTACCTTTTCCTGTTAGGGGTTGCTAGCTGCAGCTTGTGCTTGGTTTATTATTGTCTCATAAATATTTCATAAAGTCTCTCTTATCTAGGCGGGCCCTTATTACCTTGATCTATCGAACGTATTTTTTTATATACCTGCATATATATTTTTAATCTTATACAAGTATCCACCTCGTTATTAAACATACCTAGCGCTATATAATATTATCATTACTAGTTAAACTATATATACGTTGAGAGAATACTGAATTTTTACGTACAAACTCCTGTTTAAGTGCATGATGAAGTTTTGGGAGTTATTGGCTTATGAGGAGGTTTTTATCGTTGTCTGTCTATCATTTTCCTTTTTTTTTCTTTTTTTAAACTGTACTTGAACGATATTTTCTAACTTTTCTGACGTTTAACGCCGCACCTTATTTACAATTATTTTAATAACGATGTAGAAATTTATTCTAATTTAATTAATACTTGTACTTTTAAATGATTAATGGTTATGTGTATATTGTTTTTTAGACAAGTTTCAGGGTGTTGTGCCTCCATAGGACAGGGAAAACCCTGGGATAAAAGTTAGGGAATTTTAAGAATTTCAACGAAGTTTTAGGGAAAACCTGGGAAAAAAGTAAGGGAATTTCAAAATTGGGTAAAAAAGGTTTGGGAAACTCAGGGAATTTTAAGAATTTAAACGAAGTCTCAGGGAAAGTCAAGGAATTTGATTGGAGTTGCTAAAATATCTGCGGTTTATCAGACAATTTAGAACGATAATAATTGGGCCTAAAAACGTCAGGGAAGATAGTTGATAAAGGTCAGGGAAAGCCTGGAAAAGTAAGGGGAATTGAATCTGAACATTTTGTGGCAATTTCCCTGCAGTTAGATGAATATGCGAGCTAATGGATATCACATGGAAATGATAACGTTTAGCCTGAAAAATAGACCTAACGCGTTACTCGCAAATTAACATATGGTCTACCCCGCCCTTAATCTATCTGCATCTGTCGGAAGTTAGGCTTAACTATGCGCGCGGAAATGATTGTTTAGACATTTAAATCAAGGTCAAATTTAATCTCTGTTGTTAGGCATAATATTCGGGGACAACATATTAATCTAAGAACACGCTGTCTAGGTCTAAATGGGATTTTAAAATACTTATTATTATAGGAACCGAGTTTTAGATGATGCTTTATAAATGGAAGTTTGAATTGGCCAATAAAACTATCTATTAGCCAAGGCTTAAGAGAATTTCCAATTCAATTGAAAGTAGCTTTGAAACCTTAATAATTGTTAGACAGTCCAACAGTTTGGTTGGCTTCCCACAATCGTACCACCGCGAATTTTAACTTGTTTTTCTTCAAGAACTTTCAACTACATCGGTGTAATTAAATAAATTTGGGCCTTGGTATTATTATTTCGATTCTACCCAGTTCTTTGTCCAGTCTTAAGCCTTTGATTACTAACTTTTAACACCGGCCGGAAGTAAAGAAAAGGTTAGAGGGGGGAAAACTTGTGGAAGCCCAATTACTGGAAAAGGCGGTCGCTTCTATGTTTTATTTTTATTTTTCTTACGGCAAAGGCTTAGAGTCTGGTCGACAAACACGTCCGCGAATCGATTTTTAGACCGAGGGCAAAGCAAAGGCAAAGAGCTAAGCCTTAAGCGGTGAAGAGAGAATTAAAAATCAATATATGGGCTAATTCATTCAAGAAACCTTAGTCTATTAGAAGGATAAAAAAATATTTGTCTTTGACTAGGTCGAGAGTTTAGAAAAGAATGAATAAAAGGGGAGATAGTTGCGTAGTAGTTTCCTTGGCTTTTAAATGTCTAAAAAGAAAGACGACCTCAATGTGACCTTGAAAACTTTTATTGATTAGGCTTACCTTCTAGAGGGATTTGTTTCGTAGAGACAGAGAGATAAAGAAGAGTCTAATTTTATCTCCGGAGCTTCCCATTTAAATAATGCAAATGAGAGACAAATTCTAACTTTATTTTTGACTTCTGAATTCGTTTGCCTGAAAGTTTGTCTTTAATGAATAAATCTAATTAAAATGTATCGAGAGCCGCTTCTGAATGAAGTTTTAAAGAGTCGAGTTTGGAATTGAAAAGCTTAAAATTAGGCAGCCTTTGTTTGAAATTCAAATTATTTATAAATGCAACTACTTTTATATTAATTAGTAATACGCTTTGCTTAACATTAGGCTTAAGTTTTAAGCCTCGGTTAAATTATCGTTCCAAGGCCAAACCGAGAAATTTAATATACCTATGAAAGTTAACCCTAACTTCCACGTATGCTCCCATACAAAACGTACGTAAACTTTTACTATCCAGTCCACCATCTCTGTATATATCTATCTATCTATACACTTGGGATGTTTCAATTCCACCCTATTATCATCAAAAAAGAGTCTCTACTCTACTATTACATTCCATTCCGGCATATATGTACACATATATAGCTTATAGTTACGCCCTTTTATACTCGGGGTATCTATTGAATCTCGGGGAAGGCAGCTGCTAGGCCTATTTTAGGTCTAAAAAAGCGGGGCACTGCGGGAGCAGATCCCTATTACAAAGTCCCCCATTGCACCCATCCCTTTCATAGAAAGCACCCTCCCTTTTTGATATAAAAGCGAGCTGTAGTGCGTGGTGGGTAAGGAGAGCGACCAAGGCTTAGCTTGTAGATTTCGCTATACACTTTTGAAAGGGCCTGTAGGCTCTCTCCTAGCTATTATAATAACGACGCATCTAGGCAGAAGGATTTTCTATTGAAAAGAAGCTGGGGAATAGGAGAGGAGAGGAGTGCCTAGAAAACCGGGTTTCCATAGTGACTAATGGCACGTTTGTAGCCGGGTCTTCAACATCACCCTTTACTGGCAGGAGAGACTCTCTGCTTTTATGCCTAACCGCATTTTAGCCTTATCTCTTAGGGACCTTCCCGCCAGCGAGTCGTATTCGTATCCTAGGCGAGGAAGGAATTTGGGGCCCTTTTGGACCGTGGATCAATACTGGGAAGTTGCGTATATGTATAACTGAAAGCCCGGCCGTATCTGGAGGGTGCACTCTCCAACCGAACTTTGCCACACATACTTAAGCCTAACTTCCCCTCCTTGCCCAATAATCCTTCGATATTTGAAACAAGGTTTCAGAAACCTACGGGTCTTACCTTTCGTTTTGGAGCAAACTACGATTGTGCCGGTTACAATGTAACCTTAGGGATGGGGTACGTGAATGATAAGGTAGTTCCCCGCCTTTGGGTTCACTGCCAAGTGATTTTATCCTTTTGGCTATTTCCCCGCGCCTAGTTCGATCTGTTTTGATGCGAAGTCCGTGTTTTGCCAGCCGAACAAGCGCGGGTGCTAGGCTACTATAGCTTAGTTCTCCCCAACGTTACCAGCCAAATTAATGGACTTTTCCACCCACGCCACGTAGCTAGGCCTTGGCGTATCTTTTGAATTTATTCCCTATTCCCTACCTTACATACCCGCTCTCTCCCGGACGTTTCTCCCATTGGGTGTTTCTCTTAACCCCCCTCTCATACCCCCCTACCCCCAAGGCCTATTTTTAATATAATGTCGTGCAGACCGTAAAGGAGGCCGTCCTTGTTATATGACGATCGATTTTTTCTTTCTTTCTTTACTTTTTACTCCTCGGAATTTCGCCCGCTATGCGAAAATGGCTTCCGGTTCACCCCTTCCTCCTCCCTTTTTTTTCGTATTACGTATATTTATGTATATATTCCCCCAGTTTCCCCTATCTTAATAACTGTGTACACACAGAAACCAAGGCTTAGCTTATAGCAACGTGATAGAATTTTTGCGATATTAAATCTTATTTCCCTTCCTTCCCTCGGTTGGTTTCAGAATTTGAAGTTATAGGCCTAATCGTTTGGTTGCTTGTGCATGCTAAGACTAGGCTTACTGCTGTAGTGTTTTTTATTCGTAACGGATATTAAATTGTCCACCAGGAAGCGGGACATAATGTCTATATTGTTGCAAAGTCAACTCGTAGACTTTGAATATTAGTCTGCCAAGTTACAGTACCGGATTTGAATATTATACAAAGTCCTAAATGAACCCCCGGTCGTTGTGTATATATCTGGGTCAAGGTCAAATAGGCTGAATTCGTATATTTTCAAATGTAATGTTGTTTACTCCATTAAATATTGGGAAATCTGCTATTGTACATTTCCTCCGCTTCAGTTTAATATCCTACCACTTAAATTTGAAGTTGAAATTCTTCTATCATGGCATTTTGAAATTGATTTTACATTTTAGTTTTTAGACTCGACAATAGTGCTTTCGCCCTAATCTTGTTTCTGCTGGTACATTCATAGCAATTTCGAAATTTTTAAAAATAGATAGTGTATCTTTTCGATTGGTTCCTCAATTGAAAGTGAGACAAGCGACAACGTGGCTCGCTTTTCGAGTGTTCTTTTATATTCGTTTAATCTCTTAACGCAGTCTATGCCTGATAACGAATTCAATTGAGTGCTCGTAGCTAATTTTTTTTTTAAATAAATTTACTGATTATGACTTGATTGTAAATTTTGAGTTGTTCAATTTGAAATTACGAAAAACGTAAATAACTCTGGCGTTAACTCAAACTTTCGTTAATTTTACTTTTGATTATTAACTATAAATTTACAATTATCAATTAGAGTTTGAATTATAATTTATACCGGTTTCTAATTATAATAGTAAATGTTGAAATGTTCAATTTGAAATTACGAAAACGTAAATAACTCTGTCGTTAATTCAAACTTTCGTTAATCAAACTTTTTGATTATTAATTTTAAACATTACGAAACTGAATTTAAATTATCAATTTGAGTTTGAACTAAGATCAATACCGGTTCTTGATTAAAATAATTTATTAATTATAACAAAAACAAAAGCAAACAACAGATTAAATTAAAAATGCGAAACTTTAAGTTGAAACTACGCGATCATTATTTCACAATTAAATTGGCAAAGGTTTTAGGAGGAATCTAGGCTTAATCCTTGCGTTTGTGTGTGTCCATAGTAATTGTTAATAACGATTGCAATTTTTAATCATATTTAATTAAATTTATTTACAGGAATTAACTTTGACTGATGATACGGTATTGGAGGAGCACAATGAAGACCCTGCGCTTGTGCAGATGAACTTGATTGGAGATGGAGGTAATTGAAGGATTATATATCTCTCTCTTGGTAGCTATAGGGGAAGTACCCCTTACACACCTCCACGGAAACCAATCTCACTTGACTGCGGAAGTAAACCTATATTTAACCTTTGAAACAACCAGGGTAATTTAGTCAAGTTATATTGGTTACAGACATAAGTTTATAAGATGTGTGCCATAAGTATGACACTACCTGTACTTCGTAATGCTATCAAGAGACTTACTGCGAGGTAGTTCAAACGAGAATTGATTGCACTCGGTTAAATTGCAGTCCATCTTCCTGTTTAGTCTGTATTAAGCCTTTGACAGTGCCTCACCAGGCGTCACTTTACCTCGAATCTATGACCTACGTCACTTCGTGACGCGATCTCAGTAGAAAGCTAGTTCGAAAACAATAAGCGAGAATTGAAGTCCTACACTCGGTTAATTTTGCAGGACTTCCATCTAAGCCTATTTAGTCTGTACTTAGCCTTTGACAGCGCCTCACCAGGCGTCGCTTTACATCGAATCTATGACCTACGTCACTCTCACTTCATGACAAGATCTCAATAACCAGTGACAGACTTATGGAACATATCTTATGCTGTTTCAGTATGTGTGCGTGTCGTTCCATCATTCCCGTATTGTTTGTATACAATATATATATTTAGGCTCGCAGTGTAATCTCATATCCGCCTTATTCAACTCTGGTTCTTCATTAAAGCGATCAATAATTTTGCTATTTGCCACGTATATATACAGCCTCCTGTGTATACGTACATACAGCAACTGCTGTTTAGTGCTTACGCTAATTATAAGGGGATTTAGGCTTAGCTCTCACCCCTCCTCTCTCGATCTTCTAGCTTGAATTCATGCAGCTTGTGTCAAAATCGGCTTGATAAACAAAGGAAATGTTGGGAGGTAACGGTATCTTAGGGAAGACTGGAACTGTACCCCTCCCTCGGTATAATGCATTGTTTACTAGTTTAGTGTATATAAATATATACATATAATGGAAGATTAAAGCCTTAACAACAAACCATCAACATCTTGTTTGGTTTAGCTATGGTTATTTGATTAAGTAACTAATTTGAACTCAAATTTCCATGGGTACAGTTCAGATTGTTGTTGAAATAGGCTTAGTAATCAATATAGAGCGGGATTTTAAAATGTATTATCGTCTGCTAGAAGTCAAAGTTCGATACAATTTTGTTTGACAACCAATCCTAAGTTAGGTCTTATTATTTGATGAAGTAACTTTGAACAGAGTTGACTTAGAAATAGGGCGGATTTAAGATACTCAACGTCGTCTGCTAGAAGTCAAAGTTCAGTAACTATAACTTGATAATACCAAGGCCTAAATAGAGAGTAATAATGAGCAATGAATACTGGATGGTTTGAACCTCAATTATTGCTCCTTACAAAGGCTTACAATTGCTTTACCGTCGTCTGCTCTTCAAAAATTCTTATTTACTTATAAATTTAAAGTAGAAGTCGAGAAAATTTGAAATCCTAACAAATTATAGTTAGTTTTAAATTATTCCCTTTCCGAATTGAGTATAAAAAGGGCATAGAAAAATACATAATTATTTCAATTCATGATTAAATCAATGTCAATAAACCGTATGTCACGATAGTGATACCCTTTTGAAGATAATACAAACGAACCCCATTGTTACTAAAATATTTTTACTGGTTGAATGATTAGAGAGCAGCAAATAAAAAAGAGAGAGAGAAAAAAATTAAATTCTTTTCTAGGCTATACCGTGCTCTCTCCATAATAAAAGTTACTCTTTTTTCCCCACTTATATTAAAAAAAAAAACGGATAGACCCTAATCTGTGTTTTATGAAATTTGATATTTATATCACGTAACGTTGCGCCGCGGCTGCCAAAGTCCAAAGTTCCTGGCGCCGTTTTGCAAACCGTATACGTGACAAATTAAGGCTTTCCCCTCATACTCCCCCCCTCCATACTCTTAACACTCTCTCAAAATACAACCAGCTTTTTCTAATCATTTGTCTGCATTTTATGAAAACTTACTTAGGAAAAAGAAAATAACAAGAATTCATATATAGCCTGCCCGTCGAGTTTAAGTTGTGCATTTTTCTGGGTCACCTAACTTAGCTAGCTGCTACCAGAAGTTTTTACTTTTTTTCTTCTGTACAACTACGGGGGTACCATCATAAAGATTTTTATGCCTTTTCATTTACACTTCCGTTCGTCGTCGTTGACGAAACCACGTGACCTAAATTCTATAAAAGATATAGTCGTAGAAATGGGAAAAATCTGCTCGATTCGTTTTTTCTTTTTCTTCTTTTCAAATGATTTCCCAAGTCTGAATTTTTGAAAGAAGTTGATTATAGTGAAGATTATGAGAAAGAGTTGATTTCAGAACTAATAATTGATCCTTTTTGAAAGGTCGTAGGATAAAATAGTCTGGAATTTGACCATCTTAGAACTGCTCTTTAGACGTAATTGTGATTAGTATCATAAGTTCATATGATATGTTCCTTTATAAGTTTGTCACTGATTACAAACTGGAGCTTGTCATATAGTGAATGACGTAGGTCATAGATTCGAGGTAAAGCGACGCTTGGTTAGATGCTGTCAAAGGCTTAGTAATGCAGACTAAATAGGCTTAGATGGAAGTCCTGCAAAATTAACCACCGAGTGTAGGACTTCAATTTTCGCTTGTCATTCTCGAACTAGCTCGAGCTGTAAGTCTCTAGCATTACGAACTTGTATAGAAAGTGCCATACTTATTGAACATATCTTATAAACTCATGTTGGTAAATATGTGAACAACAAAGACTTAGATATCGCTTCAAACAATAAGGACTTTGGTGGACTGGTAACTTCAAAGTCTTACGTAACGTCTTTGTTCTTGTACACAAGCAATCGATGATCCCTCTTAACCCTATTTCAAGCAAACGATACTTCGACCCCCTTTCCTCTTTTGTAAAGTATCTATAAACCTAGGAAACGATAATCGAACTAGTTGATTACTTCTCAGTGTAAATACTTAAGAAAATCTTTCCGCTTTAGGACGACCAACACGATTTATTTAATTTAATCGTTTTAAAAATAAGTAATTTAAATAAAAAAACACGCTCGTTTTGTATAATAATATATAACTATATTTTGCATAAATGTAGTTCTAACATTTTTCCGTGTGTAGGCATATATAGTTCAAATATACAGTATTTCAGTAAATCACGTTTTATTTATCCTGGTTTTTAAGAAACACCGTATGTTTTTTCTTTCTTTTGCAGTTGTCGAATCTATATTAAAAGGAGAAAATATTGGCATTACTCCACGCAGACGAGCCTGCACTCAAAATAATCAACACAACCTACCAGTAAGTGTGTGTGTGTGTGTGTGTATTTTCAAAAACATTTTTCTCTTTCTTTTTATTTTTTATTTGGAAACGTCTAGGCATGTATTTCTCGAAATTTTGGGGATTTGGGGTTGGTTTTGCTTTACTTGCTTGTCTGTTTGATTGGGTTGTTGCCAAGTTAAAAAACAAAGGCAAGGTGAAACTTATTAGGACTGTAACTGTGTAATTAAGTCCTCAAGTCAGTCACTCGTGTCTGTAGAATTAGGCCTACTTGATGTAGATACGATGCTGAAACGATTGTTTTGTAGAGTAGTTGGTTGAGCTCAAGTTCGAATTATCGATGCTTACTGAGAAAGTTTGGGTTTTTTATTATAATTGTTTAATACGACGCCATCTTGGAAAATGTTGCCCTTAATAAGTTACTAAACTTTCCATAAGTATGCCCTAAATATTTAACTGTTTATTTATTAATCTTGTGTTTACGCCGTACATTATTTCTATTTCGTCTGTTTATTAGAAATAGCTTGAATTATTTACACAATTTAGTTTACTTTGTTGTTGATATTATCTTTCATTAGGAATGTATATAGATAAAAGGAATCGTTGTACCCACTCATACCTCCCATGTTAATTTCTATAGGGAGTGGGCAAAGGGGTGAAATTGTCCCCTATTAAGCGTCAGACCCTCACTTAGCCAATCAGAAGCCTTCCCCCATTAGCATTTCACTCTGTGAAGCTGCCGCCATTTTGATAGAAAGGGGAGGAGCTATCTTTAGCCACACCTCTCTCTTACAGCTCCCTATCCGTGTTTTGATTTCGGGGCTTGAATTAAGCGCCATAGTTCTGACGTCTTTTCTAACTGTGATTTCATTGGTTAGTAGCAACGCGAGGTACGCAAAGTTCAACGTGCCAGTGAAATATATTATTCGCGAGGTAAAATTCATTCAGCATACGTAATGATTAGTCTAGCTAGCTCTTCAAACAGAATCCGCCTAGATACATTACGAAAATGGATGGATACACAAAGATTCCAATTATCTGTATTTATTCCCGCTATTGATCGTTTCTAGCTCTAGTATTGAGTTAAAAACAGACCTTGGAATTGAAAAAAAAAAAAAAAATAAATAAATAAATATATTGGAAAATATAATTTAGCTAGACGAAGTCATAGAAATTCTTTTAATATTTCTGTTTCATCATCTCTTTGAAGAAACATTTCTTTTTAAAAAATATATATAAAATTGTGCTGAGTTTGTTGGTTTCGAGGAAGAACGAGCTTTGAGAGAGACGGCTCAAGCACCTCAGCAAAAGTGAAAATATTTTTCTTGCAATCCAGGTTTACTTTGAGAAAAAATCGTAAACATTTTTTTTTCTTTCTATATCGGAAAGAATTTTCTAGGAAGTTAAAACATTCTTTTTTTATGAGAGAGAGAAAGAGAGAAAGAGCTAAATTTTGAAAACCATACGAAATATTCTGCTTATTTTTTTCTTTTTTACACTTTATTTTATCGTCTTTTTTTAAAAGAAATAAAAATTTTAACGTTAGGAAACCGTATTGATTTTGAACCTTTAAGGTTTCAGCTGAGAAAATTGACTTTTTTTTTTTTATAGATATTATATATACAGGGTGTTTCTGATAAAGTCTGCATCCATAAATTAAGGGCGATGTTTGTTCTTTGGGAAAACGATTTTGAGTCGAAAATCTTACTTCGATCTCCATTTTGATTGACATAAGGCACACTGTTTCAAATAGAGTTATGATTGCATTCAGAGTATTTTACGGATGACCCCTTAAATCTAATTAAGAAACTGAAAGACAATGATCTCTAATTTAATTAAGGGGTCATCCCTAAACCACTCGTCAAATCATAACTCGAAAACAGTGTCCCTTGTGTCAAAATGTCATAGATAGAAGTTATTACATTTTCGACTCAGAATCGATTTCCCAAATAACATCCCCTTTAATTTATGGATGCAGACTTATTAGTAACACCCCTGTATGTATTAGAAATGATTCTCTCTCTTTCTTTCTCTTAGATCTTGTCTTGATTCGATGATTTCGTATAAACTTTGGAAGCGTGAGGAATTTTCGCGATAGGTTATTTTTTTACTTTTTCTTTTCTTGCGTGTTAACCTCTTTTTTGATCTCAATTTGAGAGCTAGTAAAAAAGAAAGAAATCGAAATTTTTTTGAGAGAGAGTATGTAGAGGATATAGGCACGGAGTTGCTTTGGACTTCGTGGTGGAAGGGAAGGCAACGAGCGAGCGAGCAAAGGGAGTTTTGGAAATTCTGATGGATCTAAATTGCTCTTCTTTTCTTGTGAAAGAGATCTTTTCACCCATTAGGATTTATATATATATATATATATGTGTTTTTTCTTTTTTTCTTTTCATCTTTTTGTTTTCGACCTACTTTCTTAAGATGATATTTTCTCAACGCTCGCTTCATTCATTTCTTAAGGGGAGATTTTTAAATTTTTAGTCTAGGCCTAGTGTGTTTGCTTTTAATTTGAGAAAACATATATATGAGAAGTCTTTGTTTATTTTGGGACTGACTATTTTTTTATTATTATGAAAATGAACTGGTACGTCTAATTTTGTTTCATCATTTTATAAAACGTTCTGTGCTAGTTAAGATTAAATTGATTCTTGTTATGTTAGGTTTAAGCTTTGTTGAATATTAAATGTATATGAATTTAGGCTTAGATTTTGCGTTGTAAACTAATACAAGAGGATTTAGGCTTAGCTGCGACTCCACAATGGAAATTGTGCTGATTTAGGCTTCGCTGCGACTCCAGAATGAAAAATGTGCTGATTTAGGCTTAGCTGCGACTCCACAATGGAAATTGTGCTGATTTAGGCTTCACTGCGACTCCAGAATGAAAAATGTGCTGATTTAGGCTTAGCTGCGACTCCACAATGGAAATTGTGCTGATTTAGGCAGGCTTAGCTGCGACTCCAGAATGAAAAATGTGCTGATTTAGGCAGGCTTAGCTGCGACTCCAGAATGAAAAATGTGCTGATTTAGGCAGGCTTCGCTGCGACTCCAGAATGAAAAATGTGCTGATTTAGGCAGGCTTCGCTGCGACTCCAGAATGAAAAATGTGCTGATTTAGGCAGGCTTCGCTGCGACTCCAGAATGAAAAATGTGCTGATTTAGGCAGGCTTAGCTGCGACTCCAGAATGAAAAATGTGCTGATTTAGGCAGGCTTAGCTGCGACTCCAGAATGAAAAATGTGCTGATTTAGGCAGGCTTAGCTGCGACTCCAGAATGAAAAATGTGCTGATTTAGGCAGGCTTCGCTGCGACTCCAGAATGAAAAATGTGCTGATTTAGGCAGGCTTCGCTGCGACTCCAGAATGAAAAATGTGCTGATTTAGGCAGGCTTCGCTGCGACTCCAGAATGAAAAATGTGCTGATTTAGGCAGGCTTCGCTGCGACTCCAGAATGAAAAATGTGCTGATTTAGGCAGGCTTCGCTGCGACTCCAGAATGAAAAATGTGCTGATTTAGGCAGGCTTAGCTGCGACTCCAGAATGAAAAATGTGCTGATTTAGGCTTAACTGCGACTCCAGAATCAAATGTGTTTAACTGTAACTCTATAATGAAATATGAAAACCGCTAAAACACTAAAATATAAAGCCTAGATTTCTGTAGACTGAGTAATCACCCAAAGAGTTTGTTGTAATTATTTTCTAGACGTTTTCGCCGAAAAAAAAATCAACTTGACCTTTAGGCCTAATTTTTTCAATGACTTTATTTTGATCACGTCTAAGCAGTGTCTTTTGTTTTGTTTTTTTACTGTATCAGGGTATCTACGGTACCAGAACCAGAAGTCATAGTGGAAGAGTTAGTCCAACTACCGCTAGTAACCGACCGAATAGCAACGTCTCGACTTCCCAATCCGTTGGAGGATCGGCTAACGTCGGTAACAATTTCGCGGTAGCCAGCGGTGCCGGAACCAGCAGTGGTTCATCATCGTCTTCGGGGGTCAGTGGTGGTGGTACTCAAGTACAATCCACTCCAGTTTCGAACCAAAATACACCGGCCACTTCCGGTGGAAGCGAGTCAAGCCCAGCCCCAAAAAAGGCTAGAAACCAGAAAGAAGCTTCCCCAGTCGTCAAGGACGAAAAAGGTAGGCGCCATTCTTTAATTTCATTATTAATTGTTGTGATTTGTGTGTAATTGGGGATTAAACGACAACCATACACACATACGTACTATTTATGGTGTGGTAGTTAGGTAAGATTAAGCTTGGATCAATGGAGGAGGTCAGATTGCTGTCTTCTAGCCGTGTTGTGTTATGAACTTAATAGATAATATGCATTAAATGGGATAGAAAATTAACTTTAACTGCGCTTCAGTGTTGCCATTAAATTTACCAAAGCATCTAATACGGATTTGGAACTGAATCGATCAGAACTACAAGCTTTTCAGGTCTGTTATTGTAGATAGCGGTAAAACTTTAGTGAATTTTCCATTTTGAGTTCCAAGCTATAAGATGTAGGTCACAATTTATTCCACCAAAACATATTTATTTGATAGAAAAATTAATTTGCAAAATTCAATGAATTATGTTAAAAAAATACTAGCTGTTGATTTGGATCTTTTTGGCAAGGACTCTTTAAGGTTGTTAACTGATTATTTATATAAACTTTATTTAAGTTAGTTATTGATATTTGAATCCATCGTTTTGTGTTTACGAAATAAGTTCTTTCAAAAGGCGTTCGAAACAAACTAGCTTTGATTTTTGGGGGGTTTTTATGTAGGCTTTTTGAAAGAAATTTCTTTAACAAATATATGTTTATTCAACTCAATCACGTTCTACATTGATTTCTTTTTTTTAAAAAAGAAAAAAAAAAAACAGAAGTCTTTGAAAATCTATTTCGGTAAACCATTAGGTTTTATCGTTTGATTTTTTATGAGAGAAAAAACCTCCTGAATTTAAACCAGTAAAAAGTTATTTTTTTTTTAAAAAAAAGAGAGAAAAACTCGCTAAAATTCGTTTTAGAATTCAGAATTCTTCTCTCCGTTGGGAGAAAAGAAAAAAGTTTTAAATTTTCCAAAGGAAGCCAACCGTTACGTGGACTTTCTTAGTAGAATATTTTTCTTATTTTAAACGAAAAAAAAAAAGATGCGATTTTTTCCTCATTCATCATCAAAGGGAGATTGAAATTTGTTAGCTATTTATTTATTTTTGTTCGGTTATTTAATTATTATTGGTGAAAGTAAACCCAATTTAAATTAGATTTAAATAATTAATATTAATATAGTTTTTTTAATGAAAGTGATGGAATCTGAGTGTTTAATACTATCTTCGTTTGACCTGGGCTTAAAGTTATTAAAAATACTATTAAATTAAAAGGCGGGAAACCACCGAACGTTTCAACTAAACTTTTATTGACCAGGCTTATAGAGAACTTTCAGATGGGATAGTAGTACGTCAGACCCTCCTAAGTCTTACCGCTGTTCTGGTAGCCATATTGGTAGCTTCATTCAGCTTCATCCCTGCTTTAAACCCACCAACCAATATGGCAGCCAAAATTATGTCTCGAGACTTAGCTCCTCCACCAACTGAAAGCTCTATAGCGAATTCCATTGGAAGTCCTTGCCATGAGATCTCTAGGCGGTTTTTGCTCAGTTTCATAATCATATCCGACAAAAAGCGATCATAATAAGATCCTTTTTCGGTTGTTCATTCTTGAAGAAATATACGCGTCATTTCTGAAGCTCTCCAAAATGTCTATACTTATTTACCGAGTGAACCGTACTGATCTGATCTGCCCTTTTTATACTGATCAGTTCCTAGCGGAACTAGGGGTCAACCTTTTAACCAATGGAAGACTTCCGTTTGAGAGCTAGGTCAACTCAATTGACCTACCAATGGAACTTTTCAGGGCAATCCAGTTAAATTCGTAATATTAGTTTAAGACTTAGAAAGTTGTTTAATTTAAACTTAGTTAACGTAACCAAAGTGTATTGGCATTATACTTAAGTGTCATTTCACGAGCCCTTTAGAGTAGAGTTAGCTGGGATTTTTTAGGGTATAATATACCATGCACTAAAATCTGTTAAGAGGGACCAACCAAAGCTTACCATTATATATAGATATATGTTTCTCTGGGTGCCTTCAATATATCTACCATTCTCTGGGTTTCCTTTTACGTTCCTCCTGCGTCTTCGAAAAAACATTTAATCTTGGAGGTGGTAAGCCCTAACCTTTCTTCTTCTTCTTTTCCCCCTTCGGCATCTCGCTCTCTCAAAGTCTCTCTCTGGCTCCGTATATACTTATCCCCCCAAAATGGAGGATTCCGATCACGTTCTTTTGAAGCAACGTGACTCTTTAGTTTCCCAACCAATCGATCTCCTATGGAGCCCAACCAAGAATCCCAAGAAAAAGAGAGAGAGAGAGATAGCGAAAGGTTCCCAATCCCAAGTAAAAAGAAAGACCACCACCACTATCCATACTTGCGCATTGCTACCATGAAAAATAATCCGATTCCTTATGTTTTTTATTATTTTTCTATTTTTTAGTTGGAGAAATGGATTTTCGTTTATATTTTTAGACTATTTTGATTTTTATTGGTTTTTTTTTTGGGTTCAAGCATACCTAATATTATTATGCTTGTACATAGGGAGGGGGAAGGGTTAGGTGTTACACCAGAAGGCTTGACTCCCCGATGAAGTCAAAGGTCAGGTCTCCGTGTGTAAATGGTATGAATCTTCCTAGTCTGAATTCTGAAAACTATAGGGAGCTTTCATTTGGGTAGGAGCCAAGGTTCGTGAGGTAATTTACACGGCCATACTGGTGGGTTGAATACGAGGAGGACGCTGAAACCTACCAATATGGCTGCCAGAACAACAGGAAGACTAAGGAGGGTGTGACGTACTACTCAGCCAACTGAAAGTTCTCTATGTATAGATAATGTGCACTAAAGGACCTAGGGTAAAGAAATTTCCACACCACGCTTGACAGGGTTGCCAGAAATTTGTTATTAGAGTATCTCCTGCAGGTTTGGAACTGAATCGAACAGAATTCTACAATCTTTTCAGTCTGTTGTAGATATCCTTTGAACATTGCACTTTCAAATTATTTGCAACACTAGTCCGCATGCTATCATCAAATTTATACGTCTCTTTAGTAATATTTTTTTAGCTATTTTTATTTGTTTATAATGATAGGGTACTGTCAAAACAAGTCTTAAATAATTATTTACGTTCGATTTTAAGATTTAATTGATTGATGGAAACAAAGTCTTGTTTGGGAATGGATTAAGGTTGTCGAGACAGTTCAATATTTATCCAGTTAAACTATTGAGTATGTTTGAATCGTTGTTATAAAGTGATATGACAATGACAATTGGGAATTAACTGTGTTTGAAATTTTAGTTAGTAAAAAGTTAAGGGGGAGAATTTCCCAGCGTAGCCTTTATTAGTAATACTTTGAAAACTCCAAACTGAAGTTTGGAAACTAACAAAGCCCCAGCCCGCCAGCCTCTTCTGAGAATTGAGTCCTTTAGAAATTGAAAATTCACTTGGTGTAAATATATTGCATGCTAAATTCTAATCCCCTTAATATAAGAGAACTTTGAATGTACCTTAAACAAATTTGAAATTGAATTATATTAAGAATAACACAATAGCTAAATTGATTCAATGGTTCTATCTCTAGCGACTGGTTACGTAGTACAGATTAAATAGAACATACCTTTTTTTCTTCTATAATATATCGCTCCGTTTAAAGGGCATTACCTCCATTAAGTTCCAACGCATAGGTAAAAATGGGAAGGGGGAGAAAAACTTCAAACAACCCCCCCTCCCTTCCCCTCTCTTGTATGTACTTTTAACTCGCTAACTTTTCCACGTAACCCCTATTGCCGCTGCACCTGACATAATTTACGAATTTGAAATTTTCGCTAGCTGTTAACATGCAAATTTAGCTTAGGAGGTTTATTTTTTGAAAAGGGGGAACGACGTAACCCGCCTGCCTGCCTACCTTTTTCGTGAATAATTTTAAATGATAGCTAGCTACGTTAGCTAAGCCTTGGCCCACCCATACCTAACGCCCGCCGCTGCTCGCTATCTTTCGCCACGTTGCAATTTTATTTTAAAATTTGTAGGGATGCCTCTCCTAGCATAGAGGGAGAAGAATAAAAAAATAACGCAGCAGCACGTTTGAAAAATAATAATAACACATAGATGTTACGTCGTGTTTTAGGCCTTGGCGCCTTTTCGCGAATAATGATGCTAGGGCTTCGCACCTTTTTAAAAGTTACGGCGAGAAAATTGCGCCTTTTTTTTTTAGAGCTAGGCCTAACTTAAGCCTCGAATATGGGAGTACGGAGCATTTGCAGAAGCACGAAAGAGATAAAAAATACGCGCAATTTTTATACGCATTGGCGTTTCCGGAGATTGTGGGGAATGGGGGAAAAAAGGAGAAAACACACTGCGTTAGGCCTAGGTTGGGCTTAGAGCCTGTCTCTTCTTCCAGGCTTTTGTTGTCGTAATAATTCACTTCTAACCTCGCTCCTAACATTGAAGATTTTTTTTACTCTACCGATTTTCGTATCCTGGTAGGGGAAAAAACGTAAATTGTAGTTGCGCGGGGTTTTGAAGTAAAAACTATTTCGAAAGTTATGTGTAGGTAGTATTTTCAGTGGAGAGACCGTTAGATTCGCATTAGTACCTTTTGGCTTCATTTTTTTTTTGTTAGGGCAATGATACCAGTGTTATTATGACACAAAAAGACTCGGTTCAAATGTAATTTAACGTGGCGGCGGTCGAACAGCAGTGGGAAGCCTCTAAAAGTTTTAAGAGTTGAAAGTATCATTAAGGTTATCGACTTGGAGGATGGAAGTCAGATTTTTAGAGAGTTCGTCTGCTAATTTTTCGGTTTATTTTTCCAAATTTTTCGCTCATGAAATTTTAATCAGAATCGTGTAAATGTATAGGCCTACCACTTTATCGATTGCTGAAGGTTTTACCCCCGGAAATTTTCCAAGAATCTATTTTTGGGTAGTTTTTATCCTGAAAAATGTCAAACAAGGGTTAAAAGGCTTAAGGAAAAATGAAAATATCATTTATTTCATTCCGTTACCCCCTCTTCAAAATCCTCGAAAACAAAAGCTTTTTCTTGTTTTAGGCCTAATCTGAAATCCTGGAAAGAATCTAATCCAACCATCTTTTTACATTTCACGAGAACTCTTCATCTTTCCAGCCCTTATTTTTCTGAATCATCTCATTCTTATTTCCAGCCCCTATAAATGATTATTACTCCATTGTCTCTGTAGATACACATTAGGCTTAGCTAGTGTTCTTATTCTTTTATAACGATTAAAAGTTAACTGTTTTCGTTTTTGAATCGTTCCCTTCTGATGAAATCTCCCACAGACATAAAAAAGCGAAGGTAAAAGAATGCGAGTATATCTTTTCGGTCTAAGACTCGGAGGTAATTGGATGGTTTAAAATATAGAAGAGAAAAAAAATAAGCTAATCCTCCGTAACCATCGTCCCCTATCTTTGGTTTTAATCTTTCTTTTTTATACTTTACCCATCTTTAAAAATCGGACCACCCCTCTGTAAATGTTTTTGGACCAGTCTCGACCTGACACGGACCACTAAACGATACATACAACACGCTTAAGATATTTCCGCTTAATTTTTTATGTTTTTTATATAGGAGGGATATAATGGTATGTTCTCTTTCGGAATGTTCCATTTAGAAGGGGCGTCCATTTTTTTTTAGTTCCCATGTTCAGACATAGTAGTGAAGGGGAAATGGCTATGGCGCTATTACGTCTCCTACCCTCCTAACTCTCCTTCCTTACAATTTTTTTCTCTTTATTTCTAGCCCTGTTTTGCTTAGCGCGCATTCCCTTCTAGCGAAAATTCCCCCAGCCACCCCCTAGGAATGGAGTTTTTCCCCCGGACAATCCCGTCCCCCCCTTTGGTTCTCTCTCTCTCTCTCTCTCCATCGTCCTACGTTCACGTTTCTGCCGCCCGCTTTCGTCTAGTAGTCTGAAAATCGCGCAAAAGACCTTCGGGGCCGCCAAATTTGCCGCTCCTTTTTCCCGCGAAAATTCGTCAAATTTCGGCTTGGCTTCTTTTCTCGAATTCTTCCATTTCGAGGACCCGAAAATAATAATAATAAGTGAAATTTAATTAATGGATAGCCAGTTTTAATCTAAACCGATAGTAGATGATAGTTCCAGTACACGCGTTTGCCATTAAATTAGAAAGAAGAGTGTGTGATTCGGTTGTTTTTTATCTAATCGGGGATATTTTTTCGCTTGGTTCACCGTTTTTTGTTTCAAGTACTACAAAATTTGAAATTATCGGCCGATGATAAACGTATCAGAAGTGCTTCAGAAATTTTACAGTCCTAAAGGGTAAATTTTTGGTGATTTTTATCTGTCTTTTAGGTCTGAACGCACGGTTTTTACTTGGGTGTAGTCCCGAATTTATCCCCAGCGCGAGTTTTTTTTTTTTCAAAACCTCCGTTCAAATATTAATTTCTTTGTTCTCCCTTCATCCTTCCATTCTTGTGACTGTGTGGATTAATTTTGTGTTATTTCGGTGTGTATGATTTAAAAAAAAAAAGATTTGGATTACATTGTTACGACTTAACTTCGTCGTATCGTACGTAGATGCTTAACGCAAGTATTTTAAATTCCTTTGTGTTATTATTATTATTTCTAAATTACATTTATGTCAGATTGTAGTGGTACATATAGAACACGTTAAAATGTTTTTCATAGTCATAGGTAGTCGTGTAAATATGGTTTCGACAAACATATGGATGTTTAGACAAATACGTTTTAATCAAAAGTTACTGACTCTATAAAGGCAGAGGTTATTTTACGAAATCGTTGACGTATTTTTACAAACGAAAGGGGTTAATTTAAATAATTAGTATATTTTGTGATTTCTTAACGCCCTTTGTACCTCATCATTAACTAAACCATAATTAGAATTAATGCAATGTGAAAGCCAAATTTAATTATAATTAAGTATCGAAAAGAAAACCATATTTCCACTGATAAATATTATTAACTTCAACAAAAATCGGGTGTTTTGCCATTAATATTAAACCCGATTAGGTATAATTTTAATCTTACATTACGTGTATAGTTAGTTATATAAAAACCTACCTGGTTGCACAAATGGTTTCATCCAGTTTTCCCCAGTCATTTTCATGGCGTTTTTTTTCTCTCTCTCCAGCATTTTTATTACTTAATTAAATATTCATTTATGTATTTGGGGAATCACCATTAAGCCAAGCCAAGCCAAAACCCCCCCCCCATACCTCACTCACGCTCTTTCCTTCCAAAATATATTTAAATGTATGTGAATTTATAAATTATCTCTTATCGTTAATCCCCCTGCTCTCTTGTCTGCTATTACCTTTTAGATATTTCGTATTCTAAGTTATTTTTCTAATTCAAAAATTCCACCGCTGAAAATTTGCAGCGGTTGGACGTTCCTGAAAACTACCATAATGGGGCTTGGAAATATATAGATATAAAAAAAATATATTGTTACGGTTGGATGCGTCTTATTAAAATGCTTGGTCTAGCTCGACTAAATCCCCGACCAATCTTTTAAAATTATTTTTTTATTTTACATTTACCTAAAAGGGATATGTGGGGCAGCCCTTTTTATATATATTTATTTATATATATGTGAGAATATTATAAAGCCTGAAGTAGATATATTCGAAGTTTTCTGTAAGCTTCACAGTCTGCTTTGTTTAATTCAGTTATAGGCGGTTAAATTAAAATTAAAGTTAGTGTTTGGTTAGCTTAATTTAACACCATTTTCGGTTGGATTGTAGGGCGGTATGATTTAGTTGTAATATTTATTTGATTAACTATATCGTCTATTATTAAACTTTGTTTATTTAGAAACAGATGATACTTGATAGGAATTTGGAACTATAATTTAGCAAATATTAGAAATATGTAAACCTAGTTCAGTGTAGATATTAGTGTTGTTTGAGGAAGGAGTAAATGTTTGGAAGAGTGTAATAGATTAATTTTTATTGTGAGGTTGGTTATGGTTAGTACAATAATTAAAAAGTTGAAGTGTTTGCCCCCTTTTTTTCAAGTTAGTTTAAATTAAGAAAGCTCTGCGGAGTTTTACAGGGCACCAAATAGGTCAGGGAAAAGTTAGGGAATTTTAAGAATTTTACAAAGTCAGGGAGGTAATTTAATTGAAGTTGAATGACCAAATATCCCAAGGTCCAAGCATTTTTAGCGAGATATCACGTTTGACCAGACAGAAAAATGTTGGAGCTGGCTCTGCTCCACAGTCAAGTGTTTTAAATTAAATATTCATGAAATGCTATTTTAAACTAAAGTAAATGTTTACTATATAACCTCACCCCTTTCTTATATTTAGAACAATAATAATTTGGCCTAAAAAAACGTCAGGGAAACCTTCAAAGAACGTCAGGGAATTTTTGAATCTGAAAATTTCGTACAGTTTTTAATATTAAAAATAGGGAAGTTTAAAAATTATTTTAGTTATTTAAATCAAAGTACTTTTGTTTATTTCAAGTGATAGCCTTACTTGTTTCGTCAGAGAACGTAAGGCCTATTTTATTGCCGCCGCCGTGATTTCGTCACAGGTATAGGAAGGGTTTAATGATATAGCTTCCATCTATCTCTTGTCTATTATTTTCGTGTAGGTTGTAGTTAAGTATTTTTTATATTATTTTATATTTCAAACGTTACTTGTTCTTGTCAATCTCAATTTTATAATAATGGCTTTCGGATAAGTAATTCTTTTTCTTTTTTTTTTTTTAATATTCTTTTTATATATGTATGTCCTTTTGTACTTCCTTTACTACCTAAGACAGATGACGTATAGCTTTATTTTTTTTTATATAATCTCCCTGCCTTTAACACCATTACTTCAATTCCGGTAGACAATTGTGGCTGGGTAATGCCCCCAATTTATCGGGGACTTTAATTGGATTTTTCTAGAATATTTTTTTTCTTTTTTCTTTGATAAGAAGGGGAATTTAGAAATGTTGCACATAAATTTTGTTCACTTCATTTTATTATCTACAAGGTACTTCAGATAACAAAATAGATAATAGAATAGATTCAGTGTACCATACTTAACCGTACTTGTTTTTTTTCCTCTCCAGTAGACTGTGTTTTTAATTTTAAAATCATTGCGAAACTAATTTCTATTTATTTCAAAAGATTAATTAATTAATTAAATAAATAAATAGGTCTCGAGTTTTTAATTAATATTGTCTTCCAATAGACAATCTTAATGATTGCGAAGAAATATATTTTCTATAGTTAGTGTGAGGACAAGTCACTGTTGCCAGTCATTTGCGACCTCGTGTAATTCAACCGCTGTCTAGACTTACTACAACGGAACGGACTGAAAACTTCAGCTAGTTGAATTCGGTTCAATTCAGTTCTAAACCTGCATAGAGGAGATGCTTAAATAACAAATTACTGGCAACCCTGAAGCGCATGCGCGGTTAAAGTTCAGAAACGTTGGGAGGTAATTAAATTCTCTCTAACCCCATTTAACTTAATTATCAATACGTTAATTATTTGTTCTAAGGGATTGCCCTTATTTTAAATGTAGTGTAGTAAGATAATATGTTGGTTTTTCGTAATTAAGTTGTTTAAACGGTTGTGTTTACGAAGTCATATTGATTATTATTATTATTATTAAATTATCTTTAATTGTTTAGGATATTTATTTAGATAAAATTATCACCAATTAACAATTTTCGCCATAGTTATTTGATTTTTAAAATTCCCATATAAGAATTAATAAAACTAAATATATAATGTTTGAACCTCTTTAAACTAAAATTTAGTTAAAGAAAAATAAAAAATTCCCTTAAACATCAATCTAACAACAACGTTGGTAATTTTCACAATAATTATATTAATACATCTCTTTCAATTTTGGGTTGCTTGGCTTCCCCCTTCCCCCCCCCCGGTCTCCCAGACTGGACCAGAAATTTATACCTCAAGCTACAAAGAAGGAACGAAATAATAAAATAAAATAAAAAACTGGTAGTTTTAGGGCGATAAAAAAACGTACCATTAGTTAAAAATCTAGTTTTAACTGAAATTAGAAAGAGAGAAAAAAAGAAAACCAAAACTTGTCTGCCTGCGGGCCAGGCGAGGTCAAACCACTTTTTTATTTTTTATTATTTAAGAAAGCCAAAGAAAAACGTTTCTCTTCTAATAATTTAGCGTCAATTCTTTTTTTTTTTTGGTTATTTTTCTAAGTGTAGTCAGAAGTATATATTACTTCTCTTCGAGAGAAGTGTACCCACCATAAAGCGGCGAATTGTAACATGGTTCTTCCCAACATGCAAGGTTACTAAACCGAATCAATCACAGACGCGATAAATAGTTCCCTCATCATATTACTCTATTAGCGCTGAACTATTTGCCAAGGCGTTTTTGTCACCATGTGAAGACAATCAATGTTTGTAGGTTCAGTTGATTGCTGAGTATTTAGTATTAAATTAACAGTTGTAGAATTCACCCTAGAACGGATCTGAAGTTTGATGAGAATTAGGGAGTAAATATAAAGGGTTTATTAGCCTGGGAAGAATCATGTTACATAACTAAAGTATTAAGACTCGGAATATACAGAGTGTCATCCTTCTTCTATAATATCCCCTTCTGGTGTATAGTTAAAAAATAATTTTTCAAAAACTGGTGGTAGGTAGGCGTTGTCCTCGAAAAAACGGGAATACTTATAATGCCTTGTATAAGTTTCTCATCACCTCCGTTTTTGAAAAGCGATTTTTTTTTCTATTTTTTTTATGTTGAAACTCTGTACAAGATAAGAAGAGTGTGTGTGAGGAGAGAGAGAGGGGCTTTAGGGCAAGCTGCGTGTGCTTTTGATGTATATTTCAAGCGACTTTTGGCTAGGTTCCCGGGCCGTTTTTCGGTTAACTAACGCTTTAAGACGTCTTTTTAAAAGTGTGGGTAGCGGGGAGGTATAGAAATAGTTACTCTTAACTTAACTAACTCCCCCTTATTGTTTTTGCGATTGAAATTGCATTTTTAAGTCGTTCGTTTGTTGAACGAGATTATTGTAATATAACAAACGCCTACGACGTGACGCGAAGTTAAAACGTTTTAAAGTTTTTTTTTTTTGTTTTGTATTTAAGTTATTCGAAATGATAGGCGTTTTACGTTATAGTTTTAATTTAAATTGTACACGCCTGAACGTTTCATTTTGTCGTTAGATTTGGCCTTGGATTCGTGTTCTTAATAATAATATGTTATTTTCAATATGCTAATTATTTATATTGGATGGAATGTTTTTTAATTTCAATTTCAAACAACCTTGAAACGTTTATTCAAAAGTTATTAAGTTAAATAATTATTTTTATTGCGATGACAGATCGGAATTAGGTATTTATTAATTGTTTTTTAATTGGAGGCGCAGTTTTTGCTATTTTACTTAATTACTCGGCCCCTGATTGTTATAATCACAAGTATTAAGTGTCCTTGGAAAGAGGAGAAATAGGGCTATAATATACTCAAAGGATTTCCCTGTATCTCTTATAGAACCGGAATTAAAAGGTGTCGTGTAGATAAGTCCATGTTAATCCTATGGAGAGGACGTTTATGAACATTTTGCTTAATTACTTGGCCCCTGATTGTTGTAACCACAAGTATTTAGTATCCTTAGAAAGAGGAGAAATAGGGCTATAACATACTCAAAGGACTTCCCTGTATCTCTTATAGAACCAGAGTTAAAAGATGTCGTATAGATAAGTCGATGTTAATCCTTAGGAGAGGACCTTAATGAACGTTTTGCTTAATTACTTGGCCCCTGATTGTTGTAACCACAAGTATTTAGTATCCTTGGAAAGAGGAGAAATAGAGCTATAACATACTCAAAGGACTTCCCAGTATCTCTTATAGAACCAGAGTTCTGCCACACCAAAATGATGATTGAAACTAATATTATCTAGAAAAACAGAATTAAAATAGGTGTTTCTGTAAATACGGTTTTATTTGAGCTCTGCTACGGTAAGCTTCGAACTATTTATTACACACAGAAAGTTCAAAGCACCCTGTTACTGTAATGTCCCCCAACCACCACCACCACCATCCAAGACCAGTTACTTACTGAGACATACGTCAAGAACAGACCTTAGAAAAAAGTACAGTTATAATCAACTCTCCCCACTTGAAGGACTTCTTGAATGATTTGTGGAATAACGACTGTGTGAGCCCGAAATATTTTTTTCCCATGGGGATATGGTTTATCTGGATCTCTCAGTTTACTTTCAAATACTCTTTTCAACGACGCCGCTCGCCCGCCCGCCCCGGGGTCGTTTCCCTCTGTGAACTTTATTTTTAGTTGGGATTCCTTCGGTTTGAACTCTAGTAGTGTATGTGTGTATTTTGGATTTAGTTTACAACAGCTGCTCCTAAAAATGATCCCCCACCCAAAGGTTGTCCTTCCCACTCTCAACCTCCTTACTCTCTAGGGTGTTATGGTGCTCGCTCTTTTAGTCAACAGATCGACCCCAAAAGGCCCCGCCGGTCCTAAACTAAATATTCTCGGAATGTTTTACGTGACCTCTTGTGTTTAGATAACGTAATCTACCTCTTAGTTATATTAAATATTTTATTTGCAATCCAAAAACGAAAAAGCTAGTGGTACAGGGTGTTTCATAAATGTTTGGTTAAACCGAACGAAGTACAGGGGTTCCCTGGACGATTTTGAGTCGAAAATGTTCTGTGCAGGGTTCGTACGAAACCTGGATAAGTCAGAGATATGAAAATTAGGGGAAAAATCAGGGATTTAAAAGTTTTTCCTAAAACGTCAGGGATATGTCAGGGATTTCGTTTGGTATATCAAACCATGCTTCGAGCAATGCTAAATATGAGACAGGTGTGATGAAGTGGGCTCTGGTAAACACCTTAAAATGGTCAGGGATATTGCCAAAATTTGGTCAGGAATAACCTGGAAAAGTCAGGGATTTTCTATGTAAAAATTTCGTACGAACCCTGCTGTGACATTTTTCCCTAAGAGACACAGTTTACAAGTTATGATTTGTTAATTATATTTGCATTGTCTGTTCAGTTTCTTACTGAAATTTAAGGTGTCATCTGTAAAACACATCGTAACTCTTAAACTTTGGTTATTAGCTCAAAATCTCGCAGAACATTTTATAGAATTAAATATGGAATAAATGTTATGCCTCTAACAAATTGTTCGTTTAATCCGCCGTTGTTAGGCCTAACTTTATTTATAATCTAATCAATCACTTGGAAACTTTTCGAAAACACACCCGTATATGTATACAACAAATTAAACTAAGGCAAAACCATTAGCCATACAGTATACCCATCAATTTAAAATTATCAAAGGCCTAGTATAAAAAATAAACAGCTGTCGTGTTACAGTTAAGGGTTAGAGAGGGGAAAGGAAAAAAAAAGAAGAAAGGAAACTTAAATGATTACAACGCAGCCATTTAATCCAATCCATCATTTAAACTTCTAACAATTTGGCGTTGTGTTTTTGACTATTGAGAATCGAGAAAACACACAGTGACACTTTAAAGATTGTTAACCTCTCCTCCTCTTAAGTTGGGAAAAGCAATTTTGTTTTTTATTCCTTCAATTGTATTTATGATTATGATTAACCCAGCCGTCCATGTTAGTAATTCAAATCGATTCACTTCAATTTAAACTGTCATTTCTGAATCTCCTCCTCCCCCCGCTGTCAATTCGATTGAATTCTTCCTAACTACAGGTTATGAGCTCCAACTAACTGTACATACAACCCGAAAGTACTTTTTTTATCCTTCGCTGCTCCGTTTTAATATTGACAGGTCGATTGCGGGCGAGCCTCTATACTAAACCCGCTCCGTTAGGCTTAGCGACCGATCATGGATGGTTACCATGGCAACCTCGTTCTCTCATCTTCCTCTACAGTGGTGGTGGTAGTAGGCAAACTTAGGCCTTTGCACGGCGAGGTCGCGATGCGTTTCTAGGATAGAGAAGAAGGGCTATTGAATCAGTGGTCCTTGTATGTTGTAGTAGTCTTTACATAGCCAAGGCCTACGTGCAGACTGGCAATATCGTTCGGTCCCCCCCTTTTCCCTCCGCTTTTAGGACCCTATACAGTTCGTCCTTGAGAAGCGTAGAGCGGTGGTGCCGGGAGAAATATCTTCCAGCAAATGAACCGAATGTGTTGACGTTGCCTCGAGGGACCCTGAGGCTTTGCAATTTCTGTAGTGTACTCTGTAGGCGAGGCGCGCACCAGCCCTTCTCCGATTTCCAACTACCTAAAAAAAAAGTGGGGCTCTTGTATATGCCCAAAAGGGCTTTAGGAATAGCGGCTCTAATGAAAGATTGGTTCATTCATTGAACAGATAGGATGTAAGGAGGGGTTGGGGGGTCTGAGTTTAGTCAAGACTTGACGAGGTTTGCAAAGTTTTGGCTCGTCTTTGAATCTGTCTCTCAAGGTTCTTTACTTTTTAGAAAGATTTCTTATTTGTCTTAAAGAAGGTTTTATTGGAGCTTGTTTATTAATTAAATATAGTATAGGGTTTGGATATGCGCGCAAAGTATAGGTTTTAAGATGAAGTATGTTGCTTTGATTTTGATCCTTTGATATGATGATCAAACAAACTTATTCAACACTTAAAATACTTCATTCATGTTGTTGTGTAAAGACTAAATTTTCCAAAACCATACTGTCATACCGAACTTCGGCAAGGGGCTCAGTTCAATCATGATTATTTAGAAACTAGGGCATGTTGGCTTCTAAGTACTAAAGTCATAATTTAACAACATTTAGGATTCTGTTATGGTTTCAACTTTCAACCCTTTTTGAAATAATGAGGGGAAATAAAGAATTCTCCCAGGAGATGGGACCGTGTGTACCCCATCATAATCCATTAACATTTTAGTTTAAATTAAATAGAAATAGATTAAAATATGACCCAGAAAGTTTAGACCAGGCATGGTAGTGAACTCGGAATTGCTTGTTCCATCAGTAACATTAACTTTATGTTAATCTACATCGGATCATTATAATATTATTATATAAAAAAGAAGACTAAATAATAAACCCCTAAAATATTTCAGACGAAAATAAGTAGAGACAGGTAGCTTACCTCTGTCTAAAATCAACCATGTGTGGAGTGAGTTCGACTTAAAAGAGTGAGACCATACCGCCGTGAAAAGGTCACTGGCTTTTCTCTTAAAGTTTTAAGCTAGTCTTCACCATCGTAGAGTATACTTTTTCCTTTTTTTAAAGAAAAAAAAAATAGGATTTTGTGATGAGAAGTAAGAGAAAAATGTTTGACCACGCCCTACCATATTTTAGATAGTCTGACCGCTCTGCTATAAAAGAGAACCTAGAACCCGCTATGCATAAAGATAACAAAAGATGAGTGGTAACTCTACCCACCCCTCTCTGCTCTCTCGCCGGGGTATTTTTTTTTGTTATTTTTTCCATTGTTTAAAGGACAGACCACACCACCACCACCCGGACCTGTCCGCGGAAAGGTTGAACTCTTACTTGAATTGAAAGCGAGCGAGAGAAAGAGAGAGATCTTTTGTTCGTTCTTGTGAAAACAATGGAAGAATGGGCTGGTGGTTGGTAGATCAAAGGCTTAGTTTTCATCCCCGTCCCTTCCTTTTGCGCGCGCTCACGATGCCTTCACAAAAGATTAGGAAGAACGGAATAACCCCCTCGACCACCACCAGTTTTCTTTAACGACGTTTTAAACCCGAACTATTTTTAATTTTTTAATGGAGATGATTATAAATGTAAGAATTGTCTGTAGGTTATTTATTACTAAGGTTAGAAGAATTAGACTGGTGGTGGTGAATTTGAGGTTAAATTCTATAGGTGTACGATGATTTTACGGATGACCCCCTTAAATTTAATTGAGAAACTTTAAAGACAATTATTTCTATCTAATTTAAATTTAAGGGGTCATCCCTAAAATACTCAAAGAAATAACTAGAAAACAGTAGCAAGATGCTACATTATGATTTTACGGTCCCCTTAAATTTAATTAAGAAACTGATTTTGACAATTATTTCTAATTTAGTTAAGGGGTCATCCCTAAAACACCCAAAGAGATAACTAGAAAAAAGTGGCAAGATGCTACATTTTTGACTCAAAATCGATTTCCCAAAGAATATCCGCCCTTAATTTATGTTAGACTTATCAGAAACACCCTGCATTATACAACTATAGGATTATTTGCAAACCTAAATAAATATTTGCGTGAAATATAAGTATTAAGTTGTCAAAAACAATTCCTGGGATACGAACGTCAATACAATATATTTATTCCTTGGGAAATAATTATTTTTCTGACAACACCCAAACAGCTGGTGGTCAATTTCAAATCCCTCTCGGACACAAAAATGTTTCTCGCTGGTTTTTGATTATAATCCGAATTTCTGATGGGTATTATTTTTATCCTACCCTTAATGGCGTTACGCGAGACCCTTTCTGTAGTTATTTAGCGTCTTGCTACGTTACAAGTAAAAATTAAAGAATTTATGTTATGTATGCGAAAATACTCGCGAGAATATTTCAATCAACGCTTGGGGAAATTTATAGGGTTACAAATTACAATGCGCTAGGAGACTATAATATGATACGTAAGGAATTAATAGAAATGGGCGCGCGTTGCTTGTTTATCAGAGTTTGGTGGGCTAGAAATGACAAGTATTTTCATTTAAATTCTGTCTTTGTGTGTGTATCGAACCAACAACCAGACTCGCGGCCTGCCTGGTTTGCTTTAATGATTTTTTTTCTTCTCTTTCCTTTGTTTCTCGGGAGTTTCGACATCAAAGGGTGATTGGTGGTGGTTTAACGTCGTCCAAACTCCCCGCCTCTTTGTGTTGTTGTCGTCCACAATTTCCCCCAAATATTTGAGAGTTTTATATTAAAGTAAAATAAAAAAATAAGAAAAAATAATCATATTAAATGTCACTCCTCATTTTTGCTACGGTACAAGCTGTCGCCTTTCATTTGGTTGGGGTTTTTGGTTGTGTGTTGGGATGGGGGGGATTGTAAAATATATATTGGTTTCTTGTTTCAATCATTTGGCTTTGATGGGTAGTTTGAACGACTGGGTTTTGGGTTGCTAAGTGACGTCATTTAATTCCGGTAGTCGCCATGGCGGCGACTTGAAATTGAGAGAAAGTTTATTTTTAGAAAAAATAAAATTCCTGACCTCTTTGAATGAACTTTTTTTTGAGTCTTTGGGTTTTAAAAATAGAAATTTATTTCAAAATCGCCAGTTTTTTTATTAAGTCTTAGATTATTTATTTATTAGAAACTTAACTTTTTATTATCGTTTAATTAATTTGGGTTTTTTTATGTTTTGTTATGTTTTTAGGTTCTACCGATTCTAAAAGAATCGAAACCAGTAATCGAGGATCAAGTGGTCCCAACGAAAACCGTCGCAAATCAAGCAGTAGCAGTAGTAGTAGCGATAGCGGTGATTCGTTAACCTTAATTCAACTAGCCAATAAGAATAAGCAACAACAGAAAACTACTAGTAGTAATCCGAACGAAGATGCTAACCAGCACCAGGCCGATCACCACAATCAGCCTGAACGTAAACAAGCGGGTGTCGTCTCGAGTAATTCTTCCAAAAACCAGCAGCAACAACACAATCGTTTAAACAACCCAGTAACAACAGCAACAACATCCAGTACAACTTTAACACGAGTAACCAATTCGGCGGAATGTTCTCCTCCGGCACAAAGGTCATCGGCTCAGCATCGGCCGGGCCACAATGAAGAGGTCAAAGTTCATATCTCTCGCGACTCTTCTTCTACCAATACTACTTCGTCAACCGCCGCGAATCTCGCGCCTTCTTTTAAGTGTCAGGTGAAGTTGGAAAAAACAGCCGAGGGTCGTTACTCTAGCAAGAACCTGGTAGCCCTCGAGGATACTAAAAGGGATACGACCAGCGCCGTCGTCGCAGCCCCTCAACAGCAACAACAAGTGTCCGGTGCATTTCGACCGGAAATTCAAGGTACGACACCGTCGGTGAAAGTGAACGGGTTAACGCGCGTTTCTCCGCCGAAACAAACGAAAACATCGACACCGTCGACGTCATCCTCGCCACCTTACACGGCTTCCGTTATAACCAGCGTCCCCCGACCGTCCGTCGTCAGTAATAACAACAACAACACTAACAACGGCGAGGCTGGGTTAAGTGTCGTAAGTGTCAGTAGTGATCTTAATCGCGTTTCTACTAACGTCACGACGACCGCCGCCACTTCCGGTCCATCGCGTCCGCTTCAGGTTAAGGACGAACCTCGCGCTAGTGTTTATAACTTGCCGCCTTCCCTCTTACCCGAAGTTGTCGCCACTTCCGCCGCCGCCAATTACTCTCATAACCAGAAAGGCGGTGGACAACCGCCCGTTCAACATGGTGCTAGATTCGTTCAACACGGCGGTACTTCTTTATCGACCTCTTCGAGTAGTTCAAATAGTTCGCGAAGTAAACAACAATCCTTACCAACGCCAACGTCTCAACAACAACATCATCGGCCGACTAGCGGTTCACCCAAACCTGGGGTAGCTCCGTTAGACGCTCGCGTCAACGCTAACAGACCAATTCCCGCCTTACCCGGTGGCAAACCCAAGGAGGAATCGGGAAGTCATCAGGGTAGTAGTAATAACCAAGGTAGTCATCATCAACAAAGGTCTTCTTCGGTCGGTGACGCGTCGAGGACGAGCCACCAACCTCATCAACAACAACAAACGCAAGCGACGTCGCGTCACCACCACCACCCCGAGTCCGAGCGAAAGTCGAGCTCGGAATCTCGGAATGACTCTTTGAAGCCAAATTTCGACATGCACCCGGCTGGATTATCTCCTATTTACTCGAGAATACCCGGTATGCCCCCGCAACCCCCTCCATCCCAACAAGCCCCATCTCAGTCGAGGGGCACTCCGACCTCGTCGAGCGGGGGTGGAGGAGGAGGAGGACCGGGTTCGGGACCCTCGCAAGCTTCGGGTTCGCACGTGGCCGCCGCCGCCGCCGGACTTTACGGTTTGTCCACGGCGCCCCACATGTTACAGGCTCACCATCACCCGGGCGCGCCTCCCTTGGACATACACAACCCGGCCTATAGGCATTTGTTGTCTCAGACTCATCAAATTTTACCACCCGGGTTCGGACCCGGTTTGGATATGTATTGGACGCAAAAGTATCACGCGGCCGCCGCTGCTGGTGGAGCGGCTGCCCAACCACCCGGCGCTTGGATAGTACCCGCCGGGGCGGCTTCCCCTTATGACATCAGACTAGAACGCGAAAGACTAGCCAATCACGAAAGGGATAGACAAATCAGAATTGAAAGGTAAGAAAAAAATCAAACTAATTATACATTTTTACTTTTTAAAGTGTTCTATAAATGTTTTTGATTTGAATTTTTGATTGCCCTTAATTTTGACCTAACAATATTCGGTATTGAACTGTGTCCTAAAATGAATTTGACTACCGTATGATATGGTATTTTTAAAACTTGTTTATAACCCCGGAAAGAGAAAAAACAAGTCCTAGATAACCTTTATCGCTGTGTGAAAATACTAAAAACCTAAATTATATGGCTCCAAAGATTAAGTTCCTCCAACAGGGGGAGAGGGATTAAAACCCAACCACGATGACTCTTGAGAGTGAGTCAAGATAGTAGAAAATATCAATTGCAAAAGATAGATTTTGTTTTTATCACCAAAGTTATTTAAACGGGAAAAACTTCTTAACTTAACTTCTCTGGCCCATTAACTCTCCTCGACATAATCTTGTAATTCTTGTTTTTCTTTTTAAATATAAGTATATATATCCTTAGTTTGTCACGCTAGGAATGTTTTGTGACCCCCTTGTTGTGCCCTCGACAGTTGAATACAAACACAGTTTAACTCCTCAAAGCTTGATCTATTTTTTTCATCGTAGTCATTTTGGATGCCAGCCCGAAGTTTCTAATTTTAATCACTTTATTTATGAGGCTAGGAAGGAGTATGGTTGCCCCTCTCTCCTTCCCTCCCCTCCCTAGGCGGCCTGATTTCTCTCTCTCTCTTGAAGGTTTCAAAGATGTGTATCTCTAAATTTGTCCCCCCCCCCCTCTGTGAAGTTGTTTTTTTTTCATCGTTTAGAATCATCTCTTGAAGTATATATTTTTTGTTGCTCATCCTTAGCATTGGCAATCTTTATCCAAGAGAGAGAGGGCTGAAAGGGTTTTCGGAACGGGAAAGGTTTTTTTTTTATTATTATTTTTTTTTCTCTCTCTCGTTCTTTTTCTGGGGTCGGTAACCTTGTTTCGTTTTGCCAGCTTCTCGTAAAATAGTTGCTTGACAGATGGTTTGGTTTGGTTTTTAGGGATTGGTTTGCTGGCGTTAGTAGCTAATTTATTCCCTCGGAACAGACACCTAAAATGTCATTTTTCACTGTCGCAATACGTGATTAAAATTTCTAAATAGGTCTTATATATTGATTTACTTAGTACTGTTTGTTTTACCGTAATATATTTTTCAAAAGCGTACGGTTTATTATGTTACTAAGGTACCCATTTGTGCCCATTTTTATTGGTCTATGTGTAAACTAAATATATTTTGGATGGGCCCCACAGTTGTCTATATAATTTAGTTTTGGAACCGTAACCTAACCGTTTTAACTTTCAAATTTATTAAAACAGTTTAAGGTTAATGATTTAATCACTAAGCTAAAATGTTAAGGGTCTAAAATAAGGCTTAATGGCTAGGGGTTCGCGGTCCAAACCTTGAGGAACTTCGAATGAACCTTGACCCTAGTGTTACTGTTATGAGCACATTTTGGTTAAATTCGGTAACTTTATGTGATTTTAGATAAAGAAACAAACCACTTAAACAAATTCACGTAAGATTAGTTAGTTAATAATTAAATACTACCGTTTTTAACTACTTTTAAATTTGCGTGTAAAATTGCATTGAAGTTGCGGAACCATTTCAATTAAGTGACTCTGCGTAGCTCTGGTTAGACTCAAGGCGCGAGATCCCCTCGTGTTTTAATAGGATTTACTAAAAACTATTCGATGATTGGATGAAACGGCGTGGCCACGTGAGTCGAAAGAGTTAGCTCTTCGCCTATCGCGAACCCCGTTTTAATTGAACGTAAAAAAACTTTATTCAAAATTTTTAAAAAGTATCGAGTGCGTTGACCTCTTAAGGTTAAAGACCATCTCCTTTCAGACTTAAAGAAAAGACAAAAATCTCGAAATCTGGTTCTGAAGAGTGTATACTTTAAAACTAGTGTGGGTTTTCCCTTTCCAAATACTGCTCCCAAATAAAGTGTGTTCTCTTTCCTTTTTATTTTTAAAGATACCGTTTTTTATTTGAATGGCTAGTTAAATGATGGATGATTTTGCTAAAAGGATCTTTTTGAGATGAATTATTCCTTCGTTTTTTCAAGTTGATGGTTGATTTAGCAATTCAAATCTTTTGCGTTTGTTGACATTCGAGGAGTGATTTGTATAGAGAGATTTTGTATTATTCAGACTGCGATGTTTGCAAAAATACTTGTATAGAAATGGAAATATTTATTGAAATGTTCATGAGAAAATAGTTTGTTAGTCAGCCTTGGGAAAAAAGGAATCTAAGTTTGTATAGTATCTTTTTGTAGTTAACAATTTGGTGAATGTGAATAGGGTCGTTTAACGATAATATAAGGTCATGTTTCATTAGTTTATACATACTTGGATTACTGAGACATACTACTGTGAGAACGACACGAGATTTGACCTCATTTGACCCTAATTTCGATATATATAATTTATATACTTAGTAATGCTTAAGGATTACTGTGATATACTAGTCCTACTGCGAGAATGGCACGATATTTGACCTCAGTTGACCCTTCTTTTGATATTAGGCTATTTATTAGTTCAGTAACCCTTTGAGAGCGCCCTCTGGGCGTTACTTTACTAGAAACTATGACCCCTAGGACCTCAATCCGAATCCACGACTAACCAGTTACTAACAAGGGTCAAAAACGCATGGAAACTTCTCCAAGCATGCCAAGGCTTAGGAACCCCTTTCTTCTATTATATTGTTTATATTACTTGTCACGAGACTTAGTTGTGACCTTGAAGGAACGGACCAAACATTTTGGCAGCCACTTCAGTGGTCTCAAAACATAGACAATAATTGTCTTTCAAAAAATTCTTAGTATCCATGCTCATTAACTTGAGTAAGCTTTGAGCTTATTATAGGTGGAGCAATCAATCATTCGTCACAAAGAACGTTGCAAATGGCGTAATAGATATCGCTATCAAACGATCAATAAGCAATTATGAAAAAAAGAAAGAGAGAGAAAGAGATTGCATAGAATGTCCTCTAATTCACAATGGGGAATGAATTCCTTGATAAATTTGGGAATTTCCAAACTTAATCACGTTCGTGCATGCACCCGACAACACCCCAACGGCGTACGTGATAAAGGAACCGTTGTACTATTTTCTATATATTATATAAAAGGAAAAACTGCATGCTTTAGACTGTGGCGAGGTTATACTACGTATCAATTTTCCAAAGAAAGAAAAAAGAAACTATTGTGTTGGATGGAAACTCGCCGTCAGTTAATTTATAAGACTGGCGTTTATTGAAAAAGGCGCTAGGCCAATAACACACCCGAACCTTAAACGTTCCGTTATTTTTCTGTGTGTCTGAAGGTGGTTCTTTGTTCCTTACTTTCTTACGAAAAACTGAAAAGAATTTCATTCATTGCCTCATACAGGAATTAGTTTTTTTTAGTTATGTTTTTCTTCAAACACTGGTGTCTTATTTGCTTAGGGTTGGTTGGAGTATTTTTTTATAAATAATTATAATTACGTAGGGTATATAGTAATTAAATTTTTAAGAGCACCAGACGTGTGTTTGTGGATAGTTGATTCCTTCATAAGATATGTTCACCATAAGTTTGAGACTGGTTACAAAACTGGAGCTTGTCATGAAGTGACCTAGGTAGGTCATAGATTCGAGCTAAAGCGACGCCTGGTAAGGTTCTTAAGAGCACCAGTCGTGTGTTTGTGGATAGTTTATTCCTTCATAAGATATGTTCACCATAAGTTTGTCACTGGTTACAAACTGGAGCTTGTCATTAAGTGGCCTAGGTAGGTCATAGATTCGAGGTAAAGCGACGCTTGGTAAGATTCTTTCAAAGGCTTAGTACAGACAAGAAGCGATATCTAGTTTACTATAGGAGAAGGTATAAATTCGCCCTAAATAGGAGAAGATGGAAGTCCTGCAAAATTAACCACCGAGTGTAGGACTTCAATTCTCGCTTGTCGTTCTCCCTTGAACTAGTTATCTCGAGCTGTAAGTCTCTAGCATTACGAACTTCTATAGGTAGTCTCATACTTATGGAATGCATATCTTATAAACTTGTGATTCGATTTAATGAGAAGTGGTTTGCTTATACTGAAGTTTCTTTCAATACAATTCAACGGTACCCCCATTCATTTTGTGACGACTATTAAATTTTAGTTTTATGTCGTCATGAAAAGGAGTTCTTAGTATGAGCATCTATTTCTAACGTACTGTAGGTCCCCAGAAAAACTCGTGGTATCATAATAAATGGTTGGTTACACGATGTTGCCAATAAATAATGTTTTCGACAAGTCTATATGAAAACATTCAATTGAGTCCTCATAAAATATATCTTGTTACTTGAACAGAAATAGTCTTTTTAGGCTTAAGACCCTGGTAGACGCCAAAAATATCATTTAGTAGACTGATAGTAGTTTTCCTCGCGTTCTAATTAGGTTATTTCGTTGATGTATCTGTAGGATTAGGGGAGTCTTAACGATCCCCTTTTCTCGAAACATTATAAATTGTCTATTGCTCTTTGCCATTTAGTTTGGGCTTTAGGAAAAGCCTTGGAAATAGGGAAAGGGAAGAACCATTAATCTAGGTTACATATCCTCGCCTTCAACTCCTATATATACTACATACAGTCTTATCGAATCTTGCCTTTAATTAATAGACGTTCGCTGGCTGCGTAGGATGTCATCATCTCGTCCCGAACTTTTACAGATCAATTTAGATTAGGGGCATAAGGTCTAAGGAGGAGGGTTCGTTCTTTGACCTTGTTGTAGTCAATACTTGCTTAGCAATTAATTTAATTATGTGGATGATTAATTACTAGATTGTGTTTATGGTTAGTTTAATTTTAATCTGTACCATCATTATCAGGGATATGGTTATTGACCCGTCGCTGCTTACTTGCTTGTTCTTTGGTACGCTTTGATGAACTGCCTTACTACATAATTAAACCTTAATTTTAATTAAATCTTATGCCTTAAAATTTAAAGAAATGCGTGTAGTTATTAATTAGGAATAGCTTGTAAATTTATTGAATCGAAAATAGTCAATAACTTTTACTTGTTATAGATGTTTATAAAATTATTGTAGAAAATATTATTTTGTTGACAAAGAAATTTATTTTTAACCAAATGTTAAAGTACTATGATTATTTATGAAATTATTCTAGAAATAAAACAACATTAATTTAATTAACTTTAAACAATATATTTAAATTATGGACAATAATACATAGGTTTATGATTTGAAAACTATCTCCAGTAAATTTTCAGTATTTTTCTAAACTAAAAACCGTTACCCAAAATTCTTAATATAAAAGAAACTCGTTTAAATTTAATCCCAACGAAATCTTAATAGTTTAACTACCAATTTAATCACGATTATCTTTTGGTGATTAGATCTTGACCTAAAGTGTACGCTTAACCTCGCGCGCGAATAGAGTGGTTTAAGCATGCACTTAAAAGAAAGAAAGATTGTTTTAAGGATTACGAAATACGGATAACAAATCATTGCCCCGTAAGTTTTGTACCTTGACCTTACTCGAACACTTAAATTTAGCTCGTGATCGTTTGGGCCAGTTGCCAACAAACTATACTCCAGCTCTTAAACTTTTCGTAGTAGTATTTAGGACACGGTTATAAACTCCGTTGATAAGCAAGCAAGCAAGTAAGCAGCCTTCAAATACCTTTTCTTTATTAAAGTTCTTTTTATCCCCCCAATGCGTGACGAGCGTGGTATTCCTATCAAACCAACCACCCATCGATGGTTAATGAGGCATTCAGGCTTTATTTAAAAATAATTCCCTCTTTACCTCTACTCTACACCTCTCCCCCCCCCAACGTCTCTTATTTTGAATAAGCGAAAAATTATGCCAAATTACATAGTATGTCGCCCCCCTTCCTTATCCTTCATCATCATAATTTCTCCCTAGGCCAGTTTCGTTTTTCTTTTGAGGTTGATTTTTGTTTCGTTTTTCTTCTTGGAAAACTTGTTTTTCTTCGACTTGATTCCTTGATATTGAAATGGAGGAAATTCTCTGTATGAAGTCGGTTGGTTCAGGATTAACAAACGTTAATCATGACTAATTGACGCCGCCCAGAAACGTGCAATTGAATTTATTACGTTATTATTATTATTTGTCAGTTTTGTAATTGAATTCAAGGAACGGTATGGACTTTATTTAATATACTGCAATGTTTGGTTACGATTTGACCTATTTTGTTTCTTTTGAGTCAGTCTTTTTGCTTTGATTTTATTTCAGTTGTTGGTTATTGTAGCCCACAATTGTAGTTTCAAGGTTGAATTGTTGGTCAAAGTTAATATGATACTTTGATTTATTGGATAGTAATTATTCCTTTTTATTTACTTGTTGGTCAATATTAATGCATATTTGAATTGTTGATTATTTTATGTTCATAAATGGTTTGTCAAAAATTGATGCTATTTGAATTGTTGGTCTATAAGGTGTTCGCTTATTGAATTGTTGGTCAATAAGGATTACGTCCCCTTGTTAAGTTGTTGGTCAATATTACTTCCCCCTTTTGAATTGTTGGTCAATATTACGTCCCCTTTTTGAATTGTTGGTCAATATTACGGTCCCCTTTTTCGATTTGTTGGTCAATATTACGGTCCCCTTTTTCGAATTTTTGGTCAATACGACGGTCCCCTTTTTCGAATTTTTGGTCAATACGACGGTCCCCTTTTTTAAATTGTTGATCAATACGACGGTCCCCTTTTTTAAATTGTTGATCAATACGACGGTCCCCTTTTTTAAATTGTTGATCAATACGACGGTCCCCTTTTTTAAATTGTTGATCAATACGACGGTCCCCTTTTTTAAATTTTTGATCAATACGACGGTCCCCTTTTTTAAATTTTTGATCAATACGACGGTCCCCTTTTTTAAATTGTTGATCAATACGACGGTCCCCTTTTTTTAAATTGTTGATCAATACGACGGTCCCCTTTTTTAAATTGTTGATCAATACGACGGTCCCCTTTTGAACACTTCATACCATTTAAATAGTTGGTTGAAGGTAATCTTATTGAAATTGTAACAATTGTTGTTCAGTATGAAATCAAATCTATCTAATCGTTGGTTTACTATCTATTCGAAAGATTCGAATCGTTTGTCAAAATCTAATTGGAACTAAATGACGTCGAACGTTCACGCTTAAATAATATCGGTAACTTACATCGCTTAATGATCCCTTTTGAAAATAATTTTGCTATCAGCGTATCTCTATCCTCCCCACCACCCTTTTCATCATTTACGAAGTTACCACGCTAGCTAGCAAGCAAGCAACCAACCCACCCCTATCCGTATAATTGCTTTAGCCGAGAAAAGAAGAAAGTTTTATGGTTCTTCTCAAAGCTTTAATTATCTTTTCTCGGCATTTTGGTAATTAGAGCCCGGCCTATCGCGTCATGAATTTTAAATGGCACAACCTTTTTTTCTTTCTTTACTTATTGAACTTGTTTTTTACCCTTTTTTAAAAAATACTTAATGATCGTTATTCATATTTTTCACGTTTTCCTTTTAATACTCGGAATAAGTTGTTGCCAAATTTTTAACTTGGTTTTAAAACTCCGCCTTGTCTACGCATTAACATTTTTAACCGGTTTTGTCCCCTTTAAATGAGTAATCGTTAATGCCTGGTTTTACCGTAAAATTAAATAAGGTGTTATTCAGAGATCTTTTTTTAAAAAAAATTATATTGCGCGAGGATAACGTAATGTTTAACTAAGAAGTGTGACAGTAATGTTATGGTACGAAATTTGATTGTCACGGTTTAAACGTGACCTCCATTTTACTTCGTTTTTGCGAAATGTCTCGTTGGTTGTTCGGTTGATTTTAGCATAAAATTGCGACGGATACGATTTAAAGAATTATATGAGGAATATTTTAGTAAAAAATCGAAGGTTGGAAATATTATTTGAACGCGGCCATTGACCCCTAAGTGAATTTATTTAGTTCTTTCGGGATTTATTAATGATGTGTTTCAGTTGCTTTAGTTTATTAATGAATGAACATTGTTTTAATTTGATTTAATTCAGGGATAAACGGGAAGAACAAGAAAGGATAGAACGCGAAAAAGCCGAACGTGAACACCGTGAACGCGAAAAGGAGAAGGAACGTCAGGAACGTGAACATAGAGAAAGGCAAGAACGCGAACGGCAAGAAAGGTTGGAACGTGAACGTGCCGAGAAGGAGAAACAAGAACGTGAGCGGGCTCAAAGGGAAGCGGTCCAACAACACTTTGAGGAGTCTTTCAGGCTGGCCAGTCAAAAGGTATAACATCGTTGCTGGAGCGCATATTTCAACTTTAGCCCATTGCATCTTTTATTGTTGCGTCACAACGGGAAGATAGTAATGTTGGGATCTCTTTTTTTCGTATATTGGTTTTACAGCAACAATGGAACATGCAGGGTTGGAGTCCAATCGCCAACTTGCCTCTGGCTAAGGGCGCCACTTCCTCAGCGTCGGGGATTCAAAATCCGGCAGCGGCCGCGGCGACCATGACGCAGTCGAGAATAAACGCGGCTTACGCCTCCGAAATGGAAAGGGTTGACAAAGAAAGGGCCAGGGAAAAACACGAAGCCGAAAGGGAAAGGGATTTAAGGTACTTGGGGGGTGTTGAAGCCCAGGAAAGATGGTTCGCCGCCATGCATCAACAACAACAACAACAGCAGCAGCAACAACAACAACAACAACACCAACATCAGTTGGCCCACCAAAGATCCTCGGAATCTTCTTCGCATAGTCAAAACTTCTCGAAGAACGAGGTGCGTCTCCTATTTACAGATGTTATAATAAAATGGATATATTATTTCATCAAAGGTTTGTTCTTTAAATAATCTCGATTTTGTGTTTGTTTCTTTCAGTCACGATCAAGTCTCAACGCGAAGATGAAGATGGAGCCGGGACAGTACATGAATCACCCATCAGCTGGCAACGTTCCTTCGTCCGGTTCGGGCAAACATTCGGGTACGGGTTCAAGCGCGGGTTCCGCGCAACTTCCTCCACCATCCAACGTGGGCGCCACTGCGGGCAGTGGCCCACCGGGTAGTCAGGGCAAGCAAGTGGAGCCTAGCTTCAGTCTGTATGGTTATCAACCCTTCCAACACACTTATATCACTCACGGTCAGCTCAAAGCTCAGGAAGACCAAACTAGGCAGCAGTCTAACAGGTAAAAATCATTCCCGCTTTTGCCGAATATATATAACTATTCATTTTATATTGTCTAATCGAGTGGAGTTCCTTTGTTTTATATCAACAGTCATTCGTCTCACGGCAGCAAGTCTACTTCTCACGCGCATCCACACAGTGGTCAACCCGTGGCTATTTACGGTCAACAAGAAAAAGACTCGGTTTCGGGTCCCTTACCTCTCGATCGTTCCAGTACGCCTGGAAGTCGGACGAGTACGCCGCTCGGTCGGCCACCCTCATTGTCTCCCAAACACCAAACGCGAGGCCCAGGTTCTAACTCATCCTCTAGCGGGGGCGTTCCACCTCAAGACTATCCCGGTTCCCATAAAGGATACGAATATTTTTCGCCTGGTCCCGCGCCCGCTCACCAGAGCTCTTCCCCGAGTTTAAGTAGTCGCGGTGGAACCCCGCACCAATACTCGTCCCCGCATTCGGGTGGTCTACAACAAACGGATCAACCGCAAAACCTGGTCAAGAGTGAACCCAAGAGTGGTGGTGGTGCTTGGCAAATGAGCGGTCATTCGGCCGTGCCTGGTTCCTTGCCACCCCACGCGCATCCACATTCGCAGTCTTCTCACGGCGGTAACCACGCGTCCAGTCAACAGCAAAGGTATGGATCGCCGAAACCAGTTTCCAGTCCGTCTTCTCTCGCGGCTGGAGGTCAACAAGGAGCCTTTCACCCGAGCAAGGGTTCCGCGCCTCCACCCTCGCAGCAACCCGGTCATCCTTCGGCTTCATCAGGACCACCACCGGGTACGCCATATTCTTACAGTTTGATCCAACAAGGTTTGGTCCCCAACCCTTTGTACGCGCCAGTTCACGGTTCTACGACTTCCCCTCCGAATACGGGCTCGACGAACACTTCTTCGGTGGCCACCCATCAACAGCAACAGTCTGGTAAAACGCCGTCGCGAGTGTTAAGCCCGACCATGGCTCATCATTACCAAAAGGGCATGGCCGGTATCACGATGGGAACGCCAGTGTGTCGACCCAACAATGTTGTGTACAATCACGAACTATCTCAAGGAAAACTTAACCGGGCTTATTCGCCCGTCGTGTTAAGTAGTGGCGTGCCGAAAAACGCCCCCATGGATCTACACGGTAGTAGTCGGACTTCTTCGGCGTCGGCCCCAGTTTCCTTGAGGGGGTCGCCGTCTCCCGCCCAGTCTGGCGGAACAGTGTCCCCTGGAGTACTTCAAATCGCGGGGAATCCTACGGGTCATCCCGGTTCCGAATCTTCGTCGCCAAGATTAACTCCTAATCATATGCCTCATTTGCCACCTAGCGGATCTCCTCAACCTCATCTTGGAATGGTCTCTGGTAAGTTTACCGTTTTATTTACAATTATATTTCACTTTTCATAAAATCGGAAATAATGTTAAGGTGCCCTTTAAATTGCGTTCTCAATATTGTTTGTGTAAAAGTAACGCGCCTAGCAACAATTTGTTTTATTAGACGATACCTGCGGTAGTTAAGAATAAGCTCCCCCCCCCGTAACAATTCTCGGTTCCCCCTTTCCCCCTAGCTCTATATACAAAGTTCCCCCGTTCACTACTAGACAGGCAACTTTCCCGAAAATGGGAACATAGAGAGAGAATCGATCGATATATTTTTTTTTTCGCCAACCGCTCGATATTGGCGCTGTTTTTTTTTCTTACGTTGGGGGGCCATGGAATACGTGACTTAGGGGATCCATTCAATGGACGACAGTTTCGGATTGAAAACAGACGCGCTTTTTTCGCGGCATTGGCGAAATTATGTCGTTAGTTAAACTGAGCACGGAACTTTTTAACGATAAATTTTAGGTCATCAGAGGCAGGGCGCTCCAATGCCACTGACGTCGGCGGTTCAAATGCAGCCTTTGAACCTACAAAGTAGCAGTTCGAGTAACAAAAGAAAAACATCCTCAAAAGAGCCGAACGGGGCCGCGGGTCCCGGTGGGGTTCGTAAAAGACCGAAGAGTAACGAGGATTTTTCGATGCCTCCGCAATTGCAACCTCAAGCGCCCATTCCTACGCCTTCCAAAGATCAAATCGGGGGATTGAGTCGCGCTCCTCTCGGAGGGGCCGCCGGTATTCCTCCATCTCCTTTAGTCGCCGGACAACCAACTTCGTCTTCCGGTATTGCCAGCTCTTCCGCGGCCTCTTGGAAACCAACGGGCCCTTTGAGTAGCGGAGGATGTAGTAACCCTAATCAGAGTCCGGGTTCGAACTCTAATTTAAATTCTTCCTCCATCGCCGCGGCCGCCACCGCCGGTAAATTACCGACGGATTCATCCGCGATGTCGGCTTCGGCGCAACCCGCCAGCGGGACCACTAGTCAACAACCGACGACGGGAGGCGCCACCGATTTCATGGAGTCGTTTCGTTCGTTCGTCACGACTTCCAAAAATACGGTTGACAGCGATTACGCGTACGGTAAAATCGCGAAAGGCAAAAATAAAATTAAGAGCGAAAATCAATCGGACACTGTTAGCGTCGCTTCTGGTACTTCGGCCTCGAATCAAGGACTCCCGGCCACGGGAACGACGCCCGTTAAAAACGAAAATCCCCCTAGTCCCGCTCCTAGCATTACCCCCTCGAACGTTAGTACCACGAGTACCAACCACACAAAGCTGAAAAAAGCTTGGTTGCAAAGACATTCCGAAACGGAAGACAAGAAGAACAACACTGGCACGGAAGCTACGGGTTCGAAGACTGCCGGTGGAAAGGATCAAGTCAAGGTCAAAGTCGAAAACGACGCCGGTGCCAACGCGGTGACCGTCAACCATACGGGGAATCAGTCCAACGCTACGACCAGTATCGCCGCGTCGGAACACAGCGAGACCTCGAGTAAACAAAATCCCAACCAAAATTCAAAGGACGGGCGAGGACTCGGCGGTTCGCGGAGTAATTCCAGTACCCCACCCAACGTCAAAGTCAAAGATGAGAAGGAAGAAGACTCGACGAGCTCGTCCTCGGAAACGGAACACGAAATGAAGAAGCGAAAAACATCCACTCGCGTCTCGCGTAAAAGAACCCCCGGTGTCAAAGACTCTAGCGTCTCATCGAGCAAAAGACAGAAACAGACCAGCGTTAGTAGTGCCAATAATAACGACAATAACTCTGACGATAACGCGTCCATCAAGAAGGAAGAGTCGTCCAAGAACCGTAAAAGCCCGGCTCCCGATAAAGATTCGTCCAGCGGCATTCGAAGACGGGGCCGCAAACCCAAAGGCCGAGGAGTTGGAAATGGCACCAACAGCAACAATTCCGGAGACGAACCCAATAAAAAGAAAACCCGTAAGTATATAATTATTTTAACATTTAATGGGGAAAAAAAAATAAATAAGCCTACGTGCACCTGACAATATTTTTTCCGTGTGTTTTATTAAAAAAAAAAAAAGTACTGGTAGATCTATATTGTAAATACAAATGCAGTAGGTAGGCGGATGGTTAAAGCTTTTGTTGGCTTTGAACGGGCGGAGGTGAAGGACATGAAGGGAAAGGAGGGGTAAGCAGGCTAGGTACCTCGGCTAGGAAAGAGGAATTTCCTTTTAGGGGCGGACTAGTCCATTCCACCCCGCTTGAGGGGTGACAGACTCTCACCTTCGACTAGTCGATAGATCCGAAACCGCGTTACCCCACTGGCGTTCCCAACGAGGCTCACCAGTAGAGCTAGGCTAGAGCCTAGATCGGGTTGGTTTTGCGGGTAACGCTGGCTTCTGTTTCTCTCCGTACTTTATTCCGAAACTCTAGGAAATCATGGCTTTACTTATTCCTCACGGTATATGAAAAGTTGATTTTAAAGTTACAAAAAAAATTGGCTGCATTTTTTTAATGAAATCACACGTGATGAATGAAACGTTACGCGACAGTTGTTTGCTGCGTAGCTTTCGATTGATTTGCAAATTGCAATAGTAGCTCGCTATGGCACCGAGTCTGCACTGTATGCCTTAAAATCGAACGATAAATTTAGATACGCCAGCGTCAAGCGTTTCAGATAAGAGCCACTTGAACGAATCACACTTCCGGCTCGATTATTAACGAACCCTGATCAAGCCGCCACCCTTTATTCGAAACCGAAGTGTGAACTGAACTGATCTGATCTACTGTAGGATACGGAATGAATGAAACTGTTTTACACGCGGCACAAATGGTTTGGAGGGGCGCGGCGGAGCTTGGCTTCGAGTCAAGTAACGCGTGTTTAATGTTAATTTGCCCCCTTTGTAAATGTAATCGTGTTAAGCCTCGAGCGTATTATAAAAATGCCACATCCTTTGCAATCTCGTGAAAATCATGGTAAATTTACCACGAGAAAGGTTACGTTGCCTAGCTGGAGTTTTAGTTCGGAATCGAGTATATGATTATTGATTGATATTGAAACATTTTTTATTGTAAATTTGTTTTATGTCAATGTATTTTAAAAGATATTATTTCCTTTGTATGGGTAGCCGCAAAGCCCCTTGAAAAGCCATCGGTGGCGTGGCTGAAGAAAACTGGCGACCCTTTTCTTCAGGATGGCGCTTGTTGCGACGTGGCTCCCAAACTTCCTAAATGTAGAGAATGTCGGATGACTCCTCATCAGAGGAGTAAAAAACAACCCAACATTTTCTGCCGCTTTTACGCCTTTAGAAAGTAAGCCTATTTTTGCAAAAATCGGGTTTTCACCACTTTAAGTCAACTTTTGACCCCGAGGGTTAAAGACGTTGATTCCGTTTCTTTTAGGCTCAAGTATAATAAAAATGGTACGATAATGAGCGCGGGGTTCTCCGAACCGAAGGACGCCACTTCCAATGATCTCAAACTTTGGCTTCCTCCCGCCGATGATCCTCCCGCGGATTTGGACAACGAAACTTCAAAGTTCCTACTGGCTCATGTCGGTGACCAGTTCTGCGACCTAGTCGTGCAAGAAAAGGAAGCCAGAGCGTTGCACATGGGCGAGGATAAAACTATCACTTGGAAAAGAGTCGTTCAGGGAGTCAGAGAAATGTGCGATGTCTGCGAAACTACTTTATTCAATATTCATTGGGTTTGTCACAAATGTGGATTCGTCGTCTGCATAGATTGCTACAAAGCCAGGAAAAATGGAACAGTCAGAGGTAAAAACACGGGGTTTTTATACTTAAATTATCTTATTGTCCGAGGGAGGAACTTTATTTAAATTTGGAGCTCTTATCTCTTATTGCAGAGGAGGAATTGCCACCAAAGGACAGGGATGAATATCAGTGGTTACTTTGCAACAACCGTCAACCTCACGAACAAGAAAAACTAATGCTAACTCAAATTATCGCGGGTAACGCTCTATGGGATGTCGGAAGCTTAATGCACGAAGTTAGAAGAAGATGGAATATTCCTTCTTATTGCGTTTGTTCTGTGAATGAAAATGAGAAAGAAGAGAAGAAAACCACCAATGGGTTGTGCAAGGTAAGCATCGCCTTATTTTAACCATTAAAGCGTTTCCTTTGTTCGCCATGTTTAATTAGCCTTATTCCTGATCAGCGCCATCTACCCATAGCGGTGACTTTGAGAACTACTGTAAGCGGCAAGCCAATCAGATGTCGCTAAAATCTGGTCACGTCATTTTTGGTAAGACCCGAGAGTGCCAGTTAGTGACGTCACCAGATTTTAACGACATCTGATTGGCTTGCCGCTTACAGTAGTTCTCAAAGTCGCCGCTATGGGTAGGTGGCGCTGATCAGGAATAAGGCTAATTAGTTACCTTCTTAATCTTCAACTTGTTTTCATTCTAATCAGCAATTGATGAGCGCAGTCACGAAAAGCTTCTTAAACGAAACGTCACAGTTCAATGGTGATAACAATTCCAAAGGGAGCAAGAAAAAGAGCGTAACGAAGAGTGGTGTCAATGGGTTAGCGAACATTATCAAACAAGAGGATAATTTGACTGGATTCAGTTCCGAAGGTGGAGCCTCACCCTTAAACTGGCTAGCCGATATTGCTACCAAAGAGCCAAAGTTAACGGAAGGAGTTAAAAATCCGAAAAAGAATGGTAACAACAACAAAGATGGTAAAGAAGAAAACGCGGAGGAAGATAGTGCCGGTAGTGACGCGGATGAAGCCGGTGACGCGAATGACAGTTCTTTAGAGGATGACGAAAAAGGCGAGAACTTCAGCACCCTGAGAGAACTCTTAATTCGACCATCCGGTAAAGGGAATGGCAACGGTAACGGAAATGGCGCCGAAAGTGGTGGTGGTGGTGGCAAAAATTCGCGGAAGGTTTTGACAAGTACTCTGGATGAAGTGATATCTTGCGTTATCGAACATAAAGTCGGGAAAGTTGAGAAGAAAGAGGAGAAGAGATTGGTGCACTTCATCAGGAGGTTTCCATCTTCGCACAGAGGAAGAGAACCACTTCCAATCAGAATTTGTACATTGGCGGAAAGCCGACTTCTGTATCCCGATGTGCGTCATTCCTGGATGTGTAATGGGAAACTCTTGCTTCTTCATGATCCGCTTGATGAAGGAAATCTCAGGTTGTTTCAAGAACAGTGGAAAAGGGGACAGGTATGTTCAGATTTTTATTTCTGTTCTTATTAGTAAGATTGTGATCTAAAATTCTTCGAACAACACTGTAGTTAAAAGCACCATAAGATTGTGTTTGTTTATATGCTAAATATAGTTCAATATATGGTACTACGTATTGTGCTATATACGGTGCTACGTATTGTGCTATATACGGTGCTACGTATTGTGCTATATACGGTGCTACGTATTGTGCTATATACGGTACTATACATAGTGTTACATAGGGTACTATACATAGTGTTATATACGGTACTATACATAGTGTTATATACGGTACTATACATAGTGTTATATACGGTACTATACATAGTGTTATATACGGTACTATACATAGTGTTATATACGGTACTATACATAGTGTTATATACGTTACTATACATAGTGTTATATACGTTACTATACATAGTGTTATATACGTTACTATACATAGGGTACTATACATAGGGTACTATACATAGTGTTATATACGGTACTATACATAGTGTTATATACGGTACTATACATAGTGTTATATACGGTACTATACATAGTGTTATATACGGTTCTATACATAGTGTTATATACGGTTCTATACATAGTGTTATATACGTTACTATACATAGTGTTATATACGTTACTATACATAGTGTTATATACGTTACTATACGTAGTGTTATATACGTTACTATACGTAGTGTTATATACGTTACTATACATAGTGTTATATACGTTACTATACATAGTGTTATATACGTTACTATACGTAGTGTTATATACGTTACTATACGTAGTGTTATATACGTTACTATACGTAGTGTTATATACGGTACTATACGTAGTGTTATATACGTTACTATACGTAGTGTTATATACGTTACTATACGTAGTGTTATATACGTTACTATACGTAGTGTTATATACGTTACTATACGTAGTGTTATATAGGGTACTATACGTAGTTTTATATAGGGTACTATACGTAGTTTTATATAGGGTACTATACGTAGTTTTATATAGGGTACTATACGTAGTGTTATATAGGGTACTATACGTAGTGTTATATAGGGTACTATACGTAGTGTTATATAGGGTACTATACGTAGTGTTATATAGGGTACTATACGTAGTGTTATATAGGGTACTATACATAGTGTTATACGTATAACGCTATTTGACATGGAAATAAAATTGCTCCCTTAATTTCTTGTAGCCTGTGGTTGTCGCTGATATCAGTAAGAGGTTAGACATGTCCTTATGGCACCCTGACGGCTTTTGTCGAGATTTCGGTGATGTTAAAAATGATCTAGTCAACTGCAAAACCGGAACAGTCTTGCAAAATCTGCCAATGCGAAAATTCTGGGAAGGTTTTGAAAACTTTGGCAAACGAATGAAGGATGACGAAAACGAATACATGCTTCTAAAGCTAAAGGATTGGCCACCCGGCGAAGACTTTAGCGAACTTTTACCTTCCCGTTTTCAAGATCTCATGGGGGTTTTACCTCTTCGTCAATACACTCACAGAGACGGGAATCTCAACTTAGCCGGAAGACTCCCAGAATGTTTCGTCAGGCCTGATTTGGGTCCCAAAATGTACAATGCCTACGGTTCCGCCCTTTATCCGACTAAAGGGACGACTAACCTTCACTTGGACATCAGTGACGCCGTCAATGTTATGGTTTACGTTGGAATTCCGCGCGATGGCAAAGACGAAGAACATATTCAAGAAGCATTGAGAGCCATAGACGAAGGAAGTTGCGATTCTTTGATGAGGAAGAGAGTCAGAGACAAAGGCGTCAAACCAGGAGCATTATGGCACATTTATAATGCTAGAGACGCTGACAAAATAAGAGATCTTCTCAACAAAGTACGTTGGAGGCCTTACTCTTAATTCCGAGACCTTTCTGTGTTTTTAATATGTGAAACACTAAGTTAACGGATGTTCTTTATTACTTTGTTTTTCAGGTTGCCGTCGAACAGGGTGAAACGTTAGAACCTCACCACGATCCAATTCACGACCAGAGCTGGTATCTGGACACGGAACTGCGAGATAGACTCCAAAAAGAATATGGTGTCGAGGGATACGCCATTGCTCAGTGTCTCGGAGACGCTGTTTTCATTCCAGCCGGAGCTCCACATCAAGTTCGCAACCTTCACTCTTGTATTAAAGTTGCCGAGGATTTTGTTTCCCCCGAAAATATCGCGCACTGCTTTTCACTGACTCAAGAATTTAGGCATTTATCAGATACGCACACCAATCACGAGGACAAACTTCAAGTACGTTATGTTTCGTTATTGTCGTTGTTTTTAATTGATCTTGATTCACTTTTAGGTTTGACGTTGAATTCATGTTTTTTTTTTTTCGAATTACTTTTTGTACTTTTAGATTAAGAACATTATCTATCACGCTGTCCGTGACGCAATGGCTTTGTTGCAGTCCAGTGAACCATCAGGGAAATGACATCAAACTCCCCCTAACAGCAGGGGGAAATTACCGAAAAAGAAGAAGAAACTAAAGAGACGACATATTTCAGACTGAAAAAGGGTATGCGGGAAAAAAAAAAATGTGAAAAAATCTGTTTTTTAGTCTTAAAAAAGTACAGGGAATTAATTAATTTGATATTAATTAATTAATTAAATAAAAGTTAATAAGGAAAGCACCTGCCAGTGAGTATAGTGGATAATGAAGTTTTATTTTAAACCTTAAATCAAAAAATATCCCGGAAATGAGAGAGCTACACTACAGTTCGGTAAACGTAAGAAAGACACTGACTATTGTCAACAATGTAACGTATGTTTATGAATTTCTGAGACTATTCTGTTCATTCATTCATTCAGTCAGTGTCTTTGGTACTTTTATCACACTGTAGTTAATGACAAGAGAATTCGTGAGATGGATGAAGATTATACGTTGTTCTTTTTAGTCGTTTTCGGCGTAATTTTAAACCAAACCCCAACCAAAATGGTTTAAATCATTCCCCCTTTCATTTATTTGTTCATTCATCCATCCCCATCTCTCTTTTTGTGTCAAGACACAATTTGAGTATTTTTTAGTTTTGTTGCCAAAGTACAAATTATTAAAAAAAAAAAAAAAAAAAACTACATCCGTATATATCGACAAGAAAGGTTCGTTCGTTGTTAGTCATCAAAATGTATTGAAAATTTCAACCCAAACACACACACACACACACACACACAACATCAAAAATTCACACGTAAGAGAGGCCGGCGTATAGTGGAGTGGTTCATATATCATTTGTTAAATCAAAAATAGAGGATATTCACCCATTTTTTTTTTTTTTTTTTGGCTGCGGAATTTTTGGCGAATTAAAAATGAAAAACTAAATTTGTCAAAATGAAAATATTTAACATTTAGGGTAATTAAATTAAATCATTCATGCTTTTTGGAATATCAGTCGATAAGAATAGAATGACTCCTCGTTGTGCTCTGCTCAAAAGGTCACGTTAAATTTAAACTAATTAATTAAAGACAAACCGGTACCGGTGGTTTGAATAGTTTACTACAACAACACTCCGCTCGCTCGCTATCAACTCTTCTTTTTGGAATTATATATAAGAAAAATCTGATCTTGATTCATCAACGTCTTAATTGTATCGTTGCTTCGTTCTCATTGAATGTTCCTACTACTAGATTTATTTGATGATTTTGTTCTAAAAATCCTTAATGAAATAATATTATTTTCGTCCAAAACATACATGAATATGAATATGAGTCAAGTCAGCTGTTAAAGATTATAGCGAGAAAGAGAGATTCCAAGGTGTATAAATAGAAATTAAGAACAATGTTATGTATATGTGTTAATAGCTTTTTTTTTTTTTTTCGTTTATGTTCAACAATTGTAAAACAAAATGTTAGGTTCCCCCCCTCCAACGTAAATTGCACTGCAAATGATCGCGGGAAACGTTTTAATAGTCAGACGTACGACGACAATGGTTTCCTTTCCAAACTTTACGCGTTGAAAATATGTTTTAGAAACAGTTTTCTTTCTAACGAATGACGTAACTGTTAGTTACGGTGAATCGTAACTGTTAGTTACAGTGAATACGTGTAGGAGATGATGATACACACTTAATTTCTTTCGGTTAATTCCCTCCTACAAAAGTTGTAAAGGGATATTTTTCGTTTGATGAAATGATGGGGAGAGTAGAATTTAATATTAATTATTGAATTAATTAAAAAGGTATAAAAAAAATTTAGGGAGTTTAAACAAAAAAACAAAAAATTAAAATCTCCTTTTAATGATTGTTACGTAAAAAAAAAGATACAAAAAAAAAATTATACATTGTGTAAATTCATTTTAGAAGAAGCCTGAAAGACTAACATGTATAAATGGGACATAAAAATATACAAAAAAAAAAAAACAAATGAATGTCTTATTATAAGTGCGTGAATGGTATAAATATATTTAGAAAAAAAAAACAAATATGTATAAATTGATTCCCCCACCCCACCCTTCTTGCCCCCCGCCCCCGTTTAAATAGATAATGGTTCAAATTTCCCCCCCCCCCCCAAAGTTTTTCATGTTTGAAAGTTTAATAAGAAACTAAAAAAAAAAATCATTATTTATAAAACAACCAAAAACAATTACCAAAAAACAAAACAAAATAAAAACGCCAATTTCCAAAATTATATAGAAACATTTTTTGGAAATTTAAAGAATGTTTATCCGACCTAAAACCAACAAACAAACCTTCGCGAGAAACAAATATATTTATCTGCAGCAAATTATGTTCTCATTATCGTAAAAAAAATACCAACGAGTCAAAAATACCAAAACAGTTTCTTCATTATTGATATTGTGAGAAAAAAAAACGAAGTATCTTTTTGGTTAGTGCAAAGATAAACAAGTGCAAACAATAAGATAAATAACGTTTCGTTCTCAACAACGTTAAAAAGAGAAAAAAACACAAACTAGATTCCACTTCGCGAGTGTGGGGTTCTTGTGAAACAGAAGAAAAAAAAACACATGTTATATATAAATCTATATAATAAACTTCTATATATAAAACAATTGAGAAAAGGAACATTTCTTAAGAAAAAACAAAAATTGACCGGGGACAAAACTCTTTCGTTCGTACATGTAAATATTTCATAGCAATATTTTTATATTGAAAAAACAAATTTAAAAAAAAAAATCACCGTCATCTTGTAAGCGAATAAAAAATTAATTCGCTTGCGATTAAAACGAAAAAAAAAAAAATTGTTTTTATTTGAGTATGTATGACTGATGTTGCTGGTTCATATTAAAAGTGTTCACATGAAAATGAATTAACAATTTCCTTTCATAATTAGGCTTAAGATAAAGAAAATAATTAGGCTTACACCGTCGTCAATTATAAACCAAAAAGTATTAAGGGGTCACGCCGTGATTAGAGTTTTAAAATAATTGTGAATACCGGATTTCCACATATCACCACGTGATTCGGTAATGAGTTGTAAATTGGCGGGAAAACGGGAATATATAGGTAGAGGGCGTGGCTGGAAACTCGATAGCCAATCGGGGAGAAGAAACTCGGGTTAGGTAATCTTTGGCGCCTTTGTAATAATACGGAGTGTGTAGATCACGTGGTGAATTTTTTATTGAGGCTTCGCTGTGCAAGTTGCAACTCTCGTTGTTATCTGACGCCGCGGTCGGCCGACGAGACCGGTTGCCCCTTTAACGGCCCTCTCAAAAGCGCTTGACTTGTGACAGAATTTTTTTTGTACGGAGATCGTAGTTTTCTTTATTTACACGATAAACATTCACATTAACATCTTGGAGTTTTCAAGATTAAATTCCCGAAAAATTATGAGTTCTGATTGCGGGCAGAAGCTGTTGTATTAGAGACGAGTGAAGTCCTCGTCTTGACCTGGGTAAGTTAATTAAATCTTTCTTGATCGTGTATACCGTTCCGTATGGAAGGATTAGCTTTAGGTAAAGAAGCCATTGAGCTCTTTAGCTTAGTAATCTACCTGTCAAATTATCTCTGGTATTCGTTAATTGTGTACTTTTTATTGCATTGAAATTAATTTAGATTAATTTTTAGACTAGTGGATAAAAAGCGCCTCTTTTTAGGGTAGAAAGAAATTATAAAAGCAATATTGTTGAAATGATGCAATTAACAATAGATAATTAGCAATAATTTGGAAAACGTAACGATGTTTTGGGGCAACCCGGGCAAGAACATGTCCAATTTAGTATTGGAAAAGGCGTCGTCAATTTTTAAACAGGCGCACATTTAGCTGCTCAATTATTAGATAGGATTTTGTTAAGAACGGTTTTAAATGCAGGTTGTCAATTATATTGAAACCAGTACAATGTAAAGGGTGTTGTGAATTTGCCCCTATTTTCAATGTTATATAGCTGTTTTCCGCGATAAAAATATATAGGCAATTTCGTCATTGAACATTGTTAAAATAGTGTAGACTATGTTAGGTTATAAACAGGTAAGTAGTGTTATAAGTTAAAACGATTTTATTGTACACGTTTTTCTTAATTGCAAAATCGTAAGAAAACTATTAAGTCGCTTAGAATAACTGTAAGGCTATATAGCCCTAGTTCTTTAATAAATTAAAAAAAAAATGTAAGACTTTTTTTTTAATATTTCTACTGTGCAACTGTATATGAAAGCAGAAGATGAACATTATCGGTACAGGTACAATGTTATCATTGTACAATTGTTGAATATTTCTACTGTGTAATTGTATATAAGAGCAGTCTGGCAGAAGATGAACGGTTTTGGTACAGGTAATATGTTACCATCAAACATATATACTGAAAGAATATACAGTTGCTACTAACAGTACTCGCTAAAGTTGCTGTAAGTGTAAGCAACATTTAATGTAGGTTTGAAAGTTAAATTTATCGGAACATATGCTGTAGGCGAAGTATTTGGTTGAAATCGAACATTATATGTTTGTAGATAATTGCAATCTGTAAAATTTGATATATCAAGGTTTTTATGAAATAGGTTTCATAATAGAATACAATTTAATCCTAGAAAATGAAGAAGCATCATAACCAACGACTCGTATTTAGCTTCGCTATCGTGTCTGTCTCAGTATTATCAGTTGTACTACTTATTGGCCAATACCTTATTGATACATCCAGGGAATATGATGATATTTTGGCAATAGATAAAAATCCTGGTCCTAAATTAAGAACTCTGTTATCAATAGATAATCCATTACTTCAAGGTAATCAGTCTACTTTTTTTGATAAAAACACAACACAATAGATTTCAAATTCCACTGACGTAATTTCAAAGTATGTTACGAGCTCAAAGACGTTGCTTTTATCTGTTGTTTACTAGCTACCGCCAATGAAACTCCCATTAAAAATGATAATTGTTCTCCGGCTGCTATTGAACAATTTCCAAGACCTTTAATCCCTAATTCTATACGAAAACAAGGAGCAGTTGCTATACACATTCTTATAACACTCTACTCTTTCTTGGCTTTGGCTGTAGTTTGTGACGAATATTTTGTTCCGGCTTTAGAATGTCTTTGCGATGGTAAATAAAAATAATGAACGCGATGTATTTTTTCACGGCTTAAAATTAACAGTCATGGCCTTTTCTGTTATATTTTAAGCTTTGAATGTACAACCGGATATCGCGGGAGCCACTTTTATGGCTGCTGGTTCCTCGGCTCCCGAATTAGCTACAGCTGTGATTGCTGTATTCATCACGAAGGTACGAAAGAATTGAATACTAAAGCTTAAAGGGGTGAAGTTTAAGGTTTCTTTTAAGCTCGACTTATAATAACTTTAATAATGTAGGATGATATTGGAGTGGGTACGGTTGTCGGATCCGCAGTTTATAATATTGCCTTTGTTATAGCTGTTTGTGGATTATTCGCTGGAAAGGTTAAATATATTTAACTTAAACAATTAAGTACTGAAGCGTAATTAATTTTAATTTAGGTAGTATACTTAAATTGGTGGCCATTATTTCGCGATTGTTTTTTCTACACTATCAGTATTATTGCCTTAATTATCGCAATTAGCAATGAAGCTGTTTCATGGTAAGATTAATTTCTTATAGAGCTATCTCAGCTGTGACGTCAGTGAGTGCCTAGGTAAAACGTCATAGGCTTAGCTTTGGCAGTGGGCGGCCATGTTTGGTACCTCTTTGGCTCTATGGGCAAATAGCATGGGTGACGTCACACTAAGGGTTCTGAGATAACTCTATTGAGGCAAGAATCATTTTATAATCATTGTTTTGTATAACAGGATTGAATCTACAATGTTCCTGGTGCTCTACGTTATTTACATTCTTTTTATGTTCGTTAACAACAAAGTTGAACGATACGCCATGTCTCTTAATTGCTTAAAATGGTTGGGTCCTAACATAGATCCTGAACAGTCTCAATTAATTATGTACAAGGGAGCTCTCGGTGGAAGGACACATCTTCCCGAATCTCACGATGATGGTAGTAATTCATTCGCTGCCGAAGAAGAAGGTATACTTTATTAAAATTCCCCTTCACAATATAATAAGGGTATAGGGAGCTAACAACTGGCTAGGGGGAAGAGATAGTCTGACGTCACGCAGCCCCTCTCTGGTTGGCATTTTTGCGCGTAGAATACTGTTTCCAACCGTTAGGGGGGATGAAACTCCAGTAAGAGATAGAAGGGTGTGACGTTTGAGGTTCAGAACTGTTAGCTCCCTATTCTTAGAAATCATTATTATTTCTGCAGAAGGCAACAAATACATGGCGCTGTCATCCAATTTGGAGAAGAAAAGGGATTCGGTGGAAAATGTTGAAGTGACGGAGGACTCTTTGTTCAGTTGTCCCAAGAATTCTGTCTGCAAATCAATCTTATGGTTGATATCTTTTCCTCTCTTGATCCTTTGTTACGTAACGATCCCCGATTGTCGTAAACCACGTTGGCAAAAGTGGTATTTCTTGACTTTCCTAAACTCCTGTATTTGGATTGGCATCTGGAGTTACCTCATGATTTGGATGGTGACCATCGTTGGTGTGTAACTATCGTACTATTTTCAATCATTTTTTAGTGGTATTATACTTAATTATCTATTTTTTGTAATGTTTTATTAGGTTTTACGTTAAAAATTCCTGATACCGTTATGGGTCTGACATTCCTGGCAGCCGGAGTCAGTGTACCCGATGCTATTTCCAGTTTACTAGTCGTTAGGAATGGTTTTGGTGATATGGCGATATCGAACGCGGTTGGAAGCAATGTTTTCGATATTCTATTGTGTCTAGGATTTCCGTGGTTTCTTCAAACAGTCATTATTAAACCTGGTTCCGTAGTTAAAGTTTACAGTAAAGGTAAATATTTACTAGGCCTACTTTAATTAAAGGGACTGTAAAGAAGGCATCGGCGGGTGGGTAAAAATTATTTGAAATACGTCAGAAGCACGTGACCAAGGAGAGGCGTGGTTCAAAGAAGCTTAGTTCGTTTTATTTCGAAAACTACCACTTCATGGAATTGGTGCTGCAATCTGGTGATAAACAAGGACTAGATGTCCAGTTCCACTCCATGAGGAGTCTTTGTATCTTGGCATCACGTGACGTATTTCAAACAATTTTTACCCACCCATTGATGCCTTCTTTGCAGTCCCTTTAAAAGAGAGGTAAGTACTGATGATACGAGTTCTTCCATTCCTTTTTTTAGGAATTATCTATTCTACAATTTGTTTGTTATCGACGGTGGTTTTCTTGTTAGTTGTTACCCATTTAAATAATTGGAAACTCAACAAAAAGTATGGTGCCATAATGATGGCCTGGTATTTGCTCTTTATGATCTTTTCGGGAATGTACGAGGGTAATGTTTTCACTACCGTTAATTTACCCATGTGTCCAAGTAATTATTAATTAATTACAATCAATTAATTAATTAATTAATTAACCTATAATGTCAGGATCAAGCTATAAATTATATAGTACAACTCTTTAAGAATATATATATAAGTATATTCCATCCCCTGATCCCTGCAAACAAAACTTAACACGACGGCACAATCATGAAATTTAGTTAAATTAATTAACTTAATTTTTAATTAATTAATTAATTAATTAATTAAATTTTAACTTTATGGTTTTTAAAACCCTATAACTTAATTAATTAACATCTAAGAAATATTTACAAAAACTAGCAATTTTACAGCAGTTTTTTGTAATTTGTTTTAATGGAACACTAACCAAATATATTTTTTATAATGGTACCGATAATGACCTCTTAATTTTAATTAATTAATTAACTAACTATCCACCACGCGTTTCCTTTTTATTTTTTTTTCATTCGTGATATCAATTTTTAATTTTCCGATCACTTTATTTAATTTTTTTGAAGTTTTTTTTTGAAAGATGCCAAATATTGTTGTCCGGTTTTAAATCTTCTCAAATTAACCCATATTTCTTAAATCTCTTTCGAAAATCTTATGTATATCTTATTATACAAATATTTTTCGATAAAACCCGCCTTGTGGCGCCTTGAAACCCTAACCCTTTCAGGCTAAGCCTTTGCTCTAGACTTTCCATGCCATTTTTAGCTAAACTTGGACGTAATGCAATTTGTAAAGAATTTAAAAATATACTAACAATCAAAAAAAAAACTATCCCCATGATATTTTTCGTGATTTTTATATTTGAATATTTTAAAATTATATAAATGTCATAGGAGCTTGAATGAATATTATAATAATGTTATTAATATAATTGTATAGTATAAAAAAATGGTTCTAGTATTAAATCTTCAAAGATTTAATGTTAGTTTTTGTATTTTTTATGTTGTTTTAATCATTAGTGTTTCTTTTCAGCAATTAAAATTTAAATAAACATAATTTTCCCGGGGTTTATGAAGCAGCATGACTTTCACTTTTGTCACGATCACGTGATCGTCGGTCTCTAGCAAAGGCACGAGTTGCCTTGTAATTAATTCAAGTAAAATTATAATTATTTATGTACTTTAAAGTATTATTTCATCGTTCTAAAACATTCCCAATTAAATCAAGAACTGGATTATTTCGATTAATAACAGGGTACGTCTGTCATTAATTATTATGAATTTAGGCTTAGCGAACTGCGTGACCTTTGACCTTCCTAAGTTCCTACAACTTCGATTTAGGGTTAAGAACGGTTACGAATTTATGTTATTATAAGCTACTTTTCACGTTTATAATATAATTTATTGAGGTCTTCTTTATAGAAGATCATTTTCGGAAGCTAATTCGACCAAATTAGTGTATAAAATGTCTGACAATCCCGCTATTAGTCGGATTGTTGAAAACATTGTTAAATCAGGGGAAGATAAACGTTCCTATCGAGGTCTCGAACTTAGTAATGGGTTAAAAGTTTTATTGGTTAGTGATCCAACTACTGACAAATCTGCAGCAGCTCTTGATGTAAATGTTGGTAAGTTAAAATTAATCTTATTTTAGTTAAATACGTATTTAAATCTATCATAATCACAGGACATATGAGTGATCCCCTAAACCTTCTTGGTCTCGCTCATCTATGTGAACATATGCTGTTTTTGGGAACCAAGAAGGTAAATTACTCCCTAATTAGTTTAATTAACCATATAATGTTAAATTTAAGTCTTATTAATTTATAGTATCCTGTAGAGAATGAATATAACAAAGTAAATATACACTTTTAAATACATCTTCACTTGTAACTAAGTTAAGTTAATGATGTTTATTAGTTTTTAAGCCAACATGGTGGTAGTAGTAACGCATTTACATCAGTTGATCACACAAATTATTATTTTGACGTATCTCCTGATCAATTACAAGGAGCTTTAGATAGGTACTTGTAAAATATTATCATCTTAGGAGTATCTTACTTACGCTTAATTATTTGTTTATGCTTGGAAGGTTTGCCCAGTTTTTCTTAAACCCTTTATTCACTGAAAATGTAACTGACCGAGAAATCAATGTGGTCATTTCTGAACACGAAAAAAATGTTCAAACTGATATTTGGAGATTAAATCAATTAGAAAGATCCACCGCAGACCCCAGTCACGAATATAGCAAATTTGGAACCGGTAATTATAAGAAATCTAATTATTAAAGCGTAAATGGACTTTCTAATTAAGATATTCTTCCAAAGGCAATAAAGATACGTTAGATATTATCCCCAAATCAAGTGGTATCAATGTTAGGGAAGAATTATTAAAATTTCACGCGAAATGGTATTCTTCAAATATCATGGGTTTGGCCGTCATTGGCAGAGAATCTTTAGAAGATTTAGCCGAAATGGTAATAAAGTTATTCTCTGACGTTCAAAATAAGAACGTCGCTGTTCCTGAATGGACTAAACACCCGTTTGGACCATCTCAACTTAAAAAAAGATATTACGTTGTTCCTGTCAAAGATATTCGTAATTTAAACATTACTTTCCCCATACCAGATCTCCAACCCCATTACAGGTCTAGTGTAAGTCACTCTAAGAAGGACTTGGTTAATTAAGCTTGACTAAACTTAATTAATATATAGCCTGGTCATTACTTGGGTCATTTAATTGGCCACGAAGGTCCCGGTAGTTTATTATCAGAGCTTAAATCAAGAGGTTGGGTCAATACTTTGGTTGGAGGATACAAAAGTGGTGCCAAGGGGTTTGCCTTTTTTATTGTCAATGTGGACTTGACTGAAGAAGGAATTGAACACGTTGACGATATAGTTTCCTTGCTATTTCAATACTTGAATATGTTAAAGCAAGGTGGACCCCAAAAATGGATTTTTGAGGAATGTCAGAACTTGGCATCCATGACTTTTAGGTTTAAGGATCGCGAAAGACCCCAACTTTATACATGCGCGTTAGCTGGAATGTTACATGTAAGATTAACAGTTGGTACAAGGATCATAGGGGGAAGGACGCGAAATCTGTGAGAAATAGGCGCGCTAACTGTGGAACAGTTTAGCTCCGGTGGGACGCTAGAAATGGGGGAGGAATACTCGGAAAAAATGGCGGACAGTCATTCATAAGCTCTGGGGGAATTTGAAAAGTAGGGCTATGAGCTCCAGGGGAATTGGCGAGTAGGGCTATAACAGCGTTTGTACGGAACCTGGATAACCTGGAAAACCTGGATAAGTCAGGGATATGAAAACTAGGGGGATAAGTCAGGGATTTAAAAGTTTTTCCTAAAAAGTCAGGGATATGTCAGGGATTTTGTTTGGTATATCAAGCCATGCTTCGAGCAATACTAAATATGAGACAGGTGTGATGAAGTGGGCTCTGGCAAACACCTTAAAATGCTCAGGGATATTGTTTGCAAAATTTGGTCGGGGATAACCTGGAAAAGTTAGGAATTTTCAATGTAAAAATTTTGTACGAACCCTGTAGACCCCATTTTTCCGAGTATTCCTCCCCCATTTCAAGCATACCATCGTACCTGAACTGTTCCACAGTTAGCGCGCCTATTTCTCACAGATTTCGCATGCTCCCCCGATCATCCTTGGTTTGGTAAACCGAAAAATAGCTCTCCAATTTCGTGGGTAATTAATAGGATTATCCAATGGAAGAAGTTTTAAGTGGACCCTTCTTAATGCACGAGTACCGCAAAGATTTGATTGAAGATCTTTTGAATCGCCTGGTTCCTCAAAATATAAGGGTGGCGGTGATTGGTAAGAAGTTTGAGGACATAGTTAACGAAGAGGAACATTGGTACGGAACCAAATTCAAGTCGGAAGATATTAAAGAGGAGATTTTAACCAAATGGGAAACACCCGGACTTCATCCCAATCTTAAACTACCTCCTAAGAATGAGTTTATTCCTACAAATTTTGATCTGTGCCAGAGAGAAAAAGATGTACGGTTTAAATTACTTTGTAGAAAAGTTAATTAAGACTTATATCAAAGTGTGTTTAATTTAATTACTCCATTTAGTATACTGGTTTACCAGTTTTAATAAAGAATACAGAAATGTGTCGCGTTTGGTTTAAACAAGATGACGAGTTTAATTTACCAAAGGCGGTTTTAAGTTTTGAATTTGAAAGGTATATTAATTTCAAATCATTAAATTTAAACCGCAATTCAACAATTACACGATATTTTTTCCCCCAAAACAGTCCTTTGGCATATCTTGACCCTATTCATTGCAATATGACTTACATGTTCGTGCAATTGTTCAAAGACGCCCTTAATGAGTATACGTACGCTGCCGAGTTGGCAGGACTTTCTTATTCCCTTAATAACACGAAATATGGAATGTTTGTAAGTGTACTTAGAGTTTTAGACCCTAAGCTTAGTAAAAACGTCGTATTTTTTAGTTAAACGTCAAAGGTTATAACGACAAACAACACGTCTTGTTGAAGAAAATCATTGACAAATTAACTAATTTTCAAATTGACCCGAAGAGATTTGATATTCTCAAAGAAGCAGTGAGTTCTACGGTTCTTCTTAATGATCTGTTGTAATTAGCGCTAAGATTTGATGGGGGGGGGGGGGAAACATGTTTTCTTATAGTATATAAGAGGTTTAAAGAATTTTAACGCTGAACAACCTCATCAACACGCGGTTTACTATCTTTCATTACTTCTTGCTGAAAGAGTATGGTCTAATATTGAGTTATTAGAAGCTACCGAAGGTAATTAATTTAATTATTAAGATTACCTAGAGTAACTTTACTTATAATTGAAGTAATTACTAATTACTCTTAGAATTAACAATGGAAAGAGTGCAGGAATTAATTCCTCAGCTTTTATCGCGAATGCACGTTGAAACCTTAATTCACGGCAATATAACTAAACATCAAGCTTTGGATCTTATGTCCGTTATCGAAAGCCAATTAGAGGAGAATATAAAATGGAGGCCGTTACTCGCGAGTCAATTAGTTAGGGACAGAGAATATCAATTATCGCCCGATAATCAATACGTTTTTGAGAAAACAAACTCGATTCATAAAAGTTCTTCGGTTGAAGCTTATTATCAATGTGGATTACAGGTACCTTAATTAAAGGGAGGGTGAAGTGGAAAATCAAGTGATTTTTTATCTTTTCTTCTTCTTCTAATTATAAGACCAGTCTGCATAGTGAAACATTCAGGAAATACCAACTCCGAATGATTTTAAAATTATTTCAAATTTGGTTCAGATTTTAAGGTCGGATAATTTTAAAGAAGGACCATGCTCCGACCAATCGCGTAACGCCCTGCCTTTTTGTTAACAAAATTCTCGTGGCACGCATGCTCCATGTCTCACGCAACGATTACCAATCACATCGCGCGCAAATTTTATCAAATCTCGTGAAAAATTTCATTCGACACGGAACATGCGTGCCACGAGAATTTTGTTAATAAAAAGGCAGGGCGTTACGCGATTGGTCGGAGGTCCTCATTTTAAAATTATCCTTAAAATCTGAACCTAATTTGAAATAATTTTAAAATCATTCGGAGCTGGTATTTCCTGAATGTTTCACTATGCAGAATGGTCTTATAATTATTTAGTAGAAGAATCGATAAAAAATCACTTGATTTTCCACTTCACACTCCCTTTAAAATGTCCCTCTAATTGATTGTAAATTAATTAAATTTTAAATAATTAGGAAACTAGGGCCAATATGCTTTTGGAATTATTCTGCCAAATGGTTACCGAACCTTGTTTTAATATTCTACGGTCTCAAGAACAGTTGGGATACATTGTGTGTAGCGGTGTTAGAAGAGCCAATGGTGTTCAAGGTTTAAGAGTGATTGTACAATCGGATCGTAGTCCGGCTTATGTTGATGCCAGGATTGAAGCTTTCTTGTCCTATTTTGGAAATTATTTAACGGAAATGAGTGACCAGGACTTTGAGGCTCATAAAGCCACTTTGGCAGCTAGAAGATTGGAAAGACCCAAGAAGCTCGTTCTACTTTCAGCCAAATATTGGTCCGAGATTGGTTCGCAACAATATAATTTTGATAGAGATAATGTCGAAGTTGAATGCCTTTATAGTCTAACGAAGAATGATGTAATTAAATTTTATAAGGTAATTAATTAATTTAGTTATTTTAATTTCAAATACTTTTCTTTAGTGATTAACTCTTTCTTAAAAGGGAGGGTGAAGTAGAAAATCAAGTGATTTTTTTTATCGATTCTTCTACTAAATAATTATAAGACCAGCCTGCATAGTGAAACATTCAGGAAATAATAGCTCCGAATGATTTTAAAATTATTTCAAATTAGGTTCAGATTTACAGGATAATTTTAAATAAGGACTGCCGACCAATCGCGTAACTCCCTGCCTTTTTGTTAACAAAATTCTCATGGCACGCATGCTCCGTGTGGAATGAAATTTATCACGAGATTTGAAAATTAAAATTTGCGCGCGATGTGATTGGCAATCGAGGCGCAAGACATGGAACATGCGTGCCACGAGAATTTTGTTAACAAAAAGGCAGGGCGTTACGCGATTGGTCGGAGGGGCTTATTTAAAATTATTCTTAAAATCTGAAACTAATTTGAATTAATTTTAAAATCATTCGGAGTTGGTATTTCCTGAATGTTTCACTATGCAGACTGGTCTTATAATTATTTAGTAGAAGAATCGATAAAAAAAAAATCACTTGATTTTCTACTTCACCCCTCCCTTTAACAATATCAATCTTTAATAAAGGATACAATCTCGGCTGAAGGACAACTTAGAAAGAAGCTATGCGTTCATATAGTTTCAACTGCAGTTGGAGGAGCTGGTAATCTTCCAGAGACAACTGAATCTGATCAACCAGCGGATGGATTAAAATCCACACCACCTGTTCCGCCGCAACGAGCTGTAAGATTGTTTGTTATTGTTATTGTTATTGTTATTGTCTTGTCTAAGTTTGAACTAATAACTTTTGTCTCTCTCTCTTTTTTTTTTCATTCACAGACTCCATTCAGGATTGAGAATGTTACCGAATTTAAACGAAGTTTGGCCCTTTATCCTTTGGTTAAACCATGCATTGTTATACCTCCGCCTGTTATGCTATCAGTTAAGAAATCTCCGGCAAGATCCAGGCTTTAATATTATAAGTAAATAAATTTATGTTCTTTTGGAATATGGAAGGTAAAACTTACTTGTTTGGTTTGTTTTTGTCCATCAATTCTTTAAAAGGGCGCTAAAATAGAGTGCTGTCAGTTGTGACGTCAGATCCAAGGTTAAACGTCACGAGTCTGCCTTTAGCAATGGGCGGCCATGACAGTTACCGTTTTTTCTTTATGGGAAAACAGCATTGGTGACGTCACACCCGCGCTTCTGACAGCACTCTATTAAGAATAAAAATCTCATTTAATTTAATGATTTATAATTAAAATTAGGGTAAGAGACTAAAGAAACGAGTTGGTAATTTAGTAATTACCGCAGCATTATTTTACCTGGTAATTTATCAATCATTTTTTAGCATTTTTGGGGCTCGGAAACATCACTCAGTAATGTAATTGTTTCTATACTTTAATTTAAGTTAGTATGAATTACTATACTTGAATTGGTAATTAATTTTACCAATGTTTTATAAATTAATTTACCGTATTTCTATAAAGTAATATTAAATTAAATTAATTAACCTTTATTATAAAAGCTCAAAAATAATCCGAACAAATTTACAGCTAGGGCATACCATAATTGAGATTAATTAATATCTGACGTAGTTAATTTAATTTAATTCATAGAGCTTAAGGTTTAATTAACCAACCACCTTTAGTTAATAATTATTTATAAGAATTTTAATTTAAATAAGGCAGGTGCATTTAACTAATCATAATTCATAATACTAACTAATTAAAAAAACATTAAAACAACCCCCCCCCCCCGGTAGTATTAGAGAACCCATATTTTATGAAGCCTATATAATACGTTATTTTTCTAAAAAAAAAAGTTAACTAATATCTCAGACTCAATTAACACATTAATTAATAAATAAATATGTCGTTAGTTAATTAAAAATAATAATAATAATAATTAACTTCACGATTTTTTTTTCTAGAAACAAATTGTTTTTATTTCTGAAATTCAAATTACAATTTTTATTAAAAAAATAATGTAAATTATTAATTAATCTTATTCTTTTTACGAGGCGCATCTCCGTTCCGTAATTTTTTTTATTACTGTTAATTTAATTAAATTAATTAATTTAAAATACTTAAAACTTTAAAACCCTCGTGACGAAGATGTTTAATTAATATTGTTTTTTGAAGTGCAAATATATTTTATTTTTTTTTTTCTTCTCAAGCCTATAAAGCGATTTTTATAAAATGTCTCGTAATTTCGGTACTTAAATTAATAATTAAAATAACGAACGGAGTAATTAACTAATTAATTATTATTGTATAATAATAATTAATTAAACATCTGGTTATTTTAATATGAAGAAAATTTAACCTAAAATTATTCTTTACAGGTGTGTATATATTTTTTGAGATAAAAAGATATTTAAATCATAGTTTGATAATTTATTTTAATTTAATTTAATTAAAATAATTAAATCCTCCGTTGTTAATTTCAGGTAAGCCTTTTTTCTATTAATTAATTTGATTAATTAAAAACAATTGGCACTTGTTGCTTTAATTTTTAATTTTAATAATAAAATGGTTTTAATTTTACAATTTTTTTTTTTTCTTATGTAGCTTTAGATTTAGACTTGAGAGATTTGGAAACAATTTTCAGGCTAAATTGGTCCAAAAGATGGCTAAACATAATTGAACAAATAAAAATTTAATCTTAATCGAAGTTTTTTTAAAGAGTATCTACAATTTATTTTAATCCCCCTCAAAAAGTATTTTTAGTGTTTTTTTTTTATAGTGAAGAAAAGTTCTCGGATGATTCAAATATCGGAATTGCCAGTTTGCGAAGCTTGACTTGTTGAACCACTAGGTAAGTTTTCAGCTTGTTCCGTATAATCCAATATCTGTCTCTGATACTGACGTTGATATTGTTGCTGTTTCAAATAAATCTTGATGACGCCTTTGACTCCGATAAATGTAATACCACCCTACGATAAATAGTTGGTGCTTTTAATTTAATATTAACTCGCGTTTTACTCATCGGTAGACATCGTAGAAAATTTAATTTACCAATAATGTTCTTTGTAAACTGGAAGTAACATTATTAAACATTAATTTCCCACAAACAGCGGCTACAGTCGGTAACATTAGCGCCCCGCAAAGAACTCTGGTAGCCGAGACAGGATCTGATAGACTGGGTTGATCATTTACTTCTTGCAATCCTTTATCGAACGAATGCATCAAGTATTTTAAGCCAGGAATTTTGGCTGAATGTCGTCGCCATAATTTAAGGATATAATCTTCCCATCTAACCATGCGACCTAAGATCAACATGACGGGAATTGTGGGTAATCCCACTAATAGAAATAATGGATCAGCTTGCTCCATTACTCCCAGGCCTTCCTTGTGACCCAAAACCTGGATGGATGAAAGTGACAATTATGATGGATGGATGGATGAAAGTGACAATTATGATGGATGGATGGATGAAAGTGACAATTATGATGGATGGATGGATGAAAGTGACAATTATGATGGATGGATGGATGAAAGTGACAATTATGATGGATGGATGGATGAAAGTGACAATTATGATGGATGGATGAAAGTCACAATTATGATGGATGGATGGATGAAAGTGACAATTATGATGGATGGATGAAAGTCACAATTATGATGGATGGATGGATGAAAGTCACAATTATGATGGATGGATGAAAGTGACAATTATGATGGATGGATGGATGGATGAAAGTGACAATTATGATGGATGGATGGATGGATGAAAGTGACAATTATGATGGATGGATGGATGGATGAAAGTGACAATTATGATGGATGGATGAAAGTCACAATTATGATGGATGGATGGATGAAAGTGACAATTATGATGGATGGATGAAAGTGACAATTATGAGATGGGAGATGGTTTTATTTTGGGGCAAATATGTACCTGCATGACTGTTACAGCCCCGTAGGTTACGGCAGTCCAATAAATAGATCCCACTACCACTCCAGCAGCCACAAAAGGACATACTTTATAAAGCATTCTGTCAGCCATGTCCATTACGTACGCTACTGGACCTACATCGATGCATAATTTGATTCATGTAATTTTTGATATGAAAGACTTTAAAGTTGTAGGTGGAATTCATAAACGTCGGACGCAACGCTATGTAGTACAGGCAAAGGCAGGGCGTCATGCGCATGCGCAAAAGACGCCCTGCCTTTTCCTGTACTAAATTGCGTTGCGTCCGACGTTTATGAATTCCACCTTAAAAGTGTTTCATTTACCAAATTGAGGGAAGACTATTATGTATTTAGTGTTACATTGAGGACAAGAAACTTCCGCCATTACATTTCCCCTCTGTTTTTCGTCAATCCATCTTTGCAGACACGTTTGGTGAACCCATTTGGTGGTACCTCGACACCGACAAGGTTGAACCCAGGAGGCATTTCTGTCATCATCTTCAGTGGCAAAACAAACCCAGCAATACCTTCTAATTGTTCAAATGAACAGGTAGGTAAGCTTCATATAAGAAATAAATAATTAGTGGGTCATACTTTTCTTCGTTTTGAACTATAACTGGCAACTCCTCCTTATTTGCTTGAACTGGAACATCATTTGCTTCTTTGGTAGACGAGGTAGCTTCCTCCATGATTAATTATCAGTTAATTAAGTTTTTAGGTTAAATGGAAAATTTTTAGGATTTTGTCATCCTGAAATTAAACGGATGATGAAATGTAGATTGTGTAAACAACAACAACAACTTCTGGAATAGTACTCTTATATAAAATACCCACTAAGGCCTATAGAATTTTACAATACCTTGGGGTTATTTAAAAAATAACGCTTAATGAGTTTCAAACTCCGATAAAAATTTAGTATTGTATTTATTTTAAGTTAAGTCGAACTAGTTATTGCGGACGCAAAGAGTGAAACGTAAAATAAAACTACATTACCTGCCCATAAAAAATCGGCCAAAGCCCAAAACGTATACTGCGGCCTGCCACACACTACATGTATATTAATGCCGTCACAAAATTAGTTCAAAATTATTGCCTCATTCGGCTACTCATTCTCTCGCATATTTATATATTTTTGGTAAATACGTCCCCTTTTCTTCTGTGATAATACTACCAAGTATAGTTATATAGAAACATTGATAATGGAAACTTATGTAATCAAGTTGCGTATTTCGGTTTCCATTTAAAATTTTAGAGAAATTATAAACTAAAACTTTGAAATTAAATTAACTAAATACTGTTTTATATAGTATAATTATAGCTTTTGTGTTTTTTCGTGGGTAAATATTAACAACGTTTAAAATAATTTATTTTGGGTTCTTCTCTACTCGGTTTTTGTTCACTCTGATGAAAAAGGGGGGTATCGCGCGATTTTCTCATTCGACGTGAAGGTGGGAGAGAGTGCAATACGGAAGGTAGCTGGGGAGAGAAGCTACTTATTTTACACAGCCGGTAAGTTAATTAAGGCTTATTTAAGTTTAGTAATGACTAATCAATTTTTCTAACGAGTATTTTAATAAATTTTTCAGACGTTTATGGCGAGAAAACGTCGGGAATAGTTGTGGTAAGCGTATCACGAACAGTGTTTATAAAAGTTGACCGAGGCTTAGAGACGCCGTTATTTTTGACAGGCTTAGCGGTTAGCTCTCCCCGGGCCCGTACCCGTAGGCCTAGTGTAGTGTACGGAGTGTATTTTGAGTTTTATCGTCGTATGCGTCGGAATATACGAGCGTGTTAGTTCTAGTTAATTAATTAATTTATTTAGTGCATCGTGCAATTTTTATTCGAGTTGAAAAAACGAAAGCGTAGAGCCTCGGAAGGTTTGCCTAGATGTCGCTGCTCTTTTCGGCAAAGAAAAATTTATCGACGGACTCGGCCGACGGTGCTGCACTGCGTATCTAACGCGGACCTAACTCGGCATCCGGCTAGGAGAGGCGGCCTTCCCCCGCCAGGAAAGTACGCCGCATTTTCGCTCGAGAGCGGCGACGTAAGAGAGAGGTTAGATAATCGTATTTGGGAAAAGGCGGCTGCTGTCCAAGGGATAGACTGAGGGAAAACTCCCGCGAACATTCGCGCCACTCGCCCGCCCGCCTTAATGGGGGAATATAACTTCGGAGTCACGGCTAACGTCAGAGCGCTTTCCCCGGTGGAGTTTCAGCAGAATCCGAGCTCCGGTTCTTCTTTATTCTTCCCTCCGGAGACGGCTTCGACGGCGGTGGCCGTCTCGGGGGCGCGTACCATGCAAGACGAGCTTCAACCCCTCGACGGCAAAGCGCAGGGGAAGCCCCAAAATCAAGGTTCCTCGACGGGGCCCCAGCCGAGCCAACAACATCAGAGCGCGGCCTCGCCGACGCGCGCCTCCCGCGACTCGAACCAGAGCATGGAGGGCAACCCGGAAGAAGCCAATAACGGGACCCCTTCCGCGAACGGCGTTTGTAACGGATCCCAAGGACAGGGAGGCGAGAAAAATCGGGCATGGACTCTTCTTCGAACGCTTCTTCGGCGCCCTCGCCTCTTCAGCTGGGCTTCGGAGAGCCTCCTTCGTCAGCTGTGTCGGGGGTGGCGCCCCCTCCCACCTCGTCTCCTAGCTTCTGGTCCACCGTGGCTGCCGACGATACTTTCGCGCAAGGGATTCCGGCCACCGTCAACGGGACCCTGACTTTTCAGAACTTTCCCACCAGCCCGCCCAACGTCAGTCCCGTTTTCAGCGCTAGCTTGGGCCCCCAGTTGGGCGTTTCGCAGCACCCAAACTCGGTTTCTCAGCGACGGGCCATCACGGGCGCCCATAATTTCGCCGCCCAGTCCAGGCATCAATCTCAGATGCAGCAGCAATCTAGTCTCTTTAAAACGTACTCCAACTGGAACACTCCTCAACAGGCGACGTGGTCGGCGGGGCCCCCTCCTCCTCAAGGACCACCGCCACCGCAAGCTAACGCTCTCAACCCTTGGAACACGGCGGTTAACCTCTCGAACCAGAAGCGTTCCGTGCCAAACGCCTTGAACCCCATCTCGCCCTTGAAGAAAACCGGGGCCACCACCCCTGGGGCTTCGGGACCCGCCTTGGGACAGCACACTATGGTCATCTCGCCGTCCAAGTTCCGCAGAAGCGCCTCCTTACCCGTCGGAAAACCCTTCCCCGCCGGACTCAACCCCACATTCGACCTCTCTGGCATGGACGACGGCAGGGATAGCAATGTCATACTACCTTATCAGGTAATGCAAATTTACTGTTACTTCTAACCGCATCCCCCGCCCCCCAAAAAGAATACTAATCCCCATTTTGTATTTAAACCCTTTTATTCCCTGTGACTTCTCTCGTCGTAAAGAGTCCCCCAATAACGGACAGACAATAGTAGACACACACACTCTCCAAATATAGTAATGGGGCCAACAAATGACCTTCACGACCCTCTAACCCCTTTTTATTCATCTTTCAACCGGGAGACCGGGGCCGGTTCGCGAATGAGGCTAAAGAAAGGTATAATAGGCCTAGAGATATTCCCCTCTTCTCTTTCTCTATACACCTCGTGAGCTATGGTCGTAGCAGCTGATTCTCTGGCTCACCACGCGCCTTTTTCCTCCCTCCAAAAATAACTCACTCCCGTTCCCCCTCTCTCTCTCTCTCTCTCTCTCTCTCTCTCTCTCTCTCTCTCTCTCTCTCTCTCTCTCTCTCTCTCTCTCTCTCTCTCTCTCTCTCTCTCTCTCTCTCTCTCTCTCTCTCTCTCTCTCTCTCTCTCTCTCTCTCTCTCTCTCTCTCTCTCTCTCTCTCTCTCTCTCTCTCTCTCTCTCTCTCTCTCTCTCTCTCTCTCTCTCTCTCTCTCTCTCTCTCTCTCTCTTTCTGCACGGGTGTGGCTGGCAGCCTTGAGCATGGATGGTAACATTACATTACCAAAGTAGAAAACGTACGAGGGGTCTATATAGGGGAGAGGTTGATAAAAAAAATATTCACGGTTGTACTCCTCAGGAGAGAGAGAGTGTGTGTGCTCAAGAAGTGATATCTAGTTTACTAGGGAGAAGATTTAAGATACCTAAGTATTCGCGCGCCATAGTCTTAGTCCCCCTTTCAAAATACAAGGGGGGACGTAAAAGGAGGCCGGGCTATTTCGCCTCTTCTCAGTCGGAAAATACAGAGTAATTTTCGTCATTCGCGTCGCGCTGACGTGATTTTTCAAGAATCAATGAGATGCTGGTTGTAATTTAGAGGCCAGGATTAACTCCGGACCAACGTTTGGACTGGAGATAAAGCTAGAAATGTGACGAATTTATACCTTCTCCCTAGTAAACTAGATATGACTTCTTGGTGTGCTGTTAAACCTTTCTCCCAAATAAAGCCTCTTAGTTTTCACTTTCGAGTAGATTATATTTTTGCCTAGATGCCAAACCGCTATCCACAAAATTTTAAAGCCCGAATCTTCTTGTAGAAAATCCCGCAAAAAACTAAACGAGCCTTTATAAAAGTTTATAGGTGTTGTAAAATTTTCAACTATAATATGCCTTCCTTAAGTTAAAAAAATGTTACGTTTAACTATTCAATATTGAGATAAAGTAGGGTTTTTAGGGTTATGTTCGTTGCATACTCCGGGTGAATTAGGATGATAGAATCTTTCCTCCATCTTCTTCTCTTTCTCTCTCTCCTCTCTGTGTTCTCTTCAGCATCCAGATTCTTAAGACCCTGTCACCCTCGTGTCGTGTGTGAAACGCGAATATAGCCTAGCTTCTCTGAAATAGCTTCCTCACTTAGGCTACGTAAAGATATTTTCTGAAGAAATTTTTGACAGCTTTACCGGCAACAGAGCCTTGAAATATTTTTCTATTTTTTTTTTTTGGATGAAATATGACGTAGACCTAGAGTTTTGTTATTTTTTCTCTATCACCAAATATGATGAGTTTGATTTTATTTTTAATATATGAAAATATGGTAGATGTAGGTACCCCTGAGACGTTCATTAGCCCGCAATGCACCGGTGCTATGCGGGTTTTACAGGCGGTACCGTTATTTTACCAAAAAAAATAAACTTTAGGGGATAAAATGTCAAACTACCTCTGTTTTTTAAAATAAACCAATGTTTTTTTTTTTTTGCTGTTTATTTAAGCCTGAAGTTAAATACGAATTTTTTTAGTAAATTATATTATAATTTTAACATAATTTATGCCTTTACGAGTTATTTTTACTGCATATTTTCTTCGGTTCTGTTTTTATATCAAAAAGACCCCCAAGCTGTTCTTTGCAAAAACCTTTTTTTTTTTTTTAATCTATTCCCAAAGCGCCTAAAATTTTGGTTGAATTTCGGGACACTTTATTTTTTGTGTCAAAAAAAAAAAGATCTGACTAAAAAGTAGGACAGTCCTTTATTTTAACGTCAAAATAAAAACTTGCGAGAAATAAGACGTATTTCATAATCCCATTCAAAAAAATTTTTGTAGGAAAAAAAATCTCTTTTTTTTAAGCCATCCGAAAACGAAAACCCTATCTAGAATTTTTTTTATTTTTTTTTTAAAAAAAAATGTAGACATTTTTATTTTACTTTGCTGACAGTTTTCATGTCAAAAATGCTGCAAAGAGAAAATAGGAGACATATATTTTTTCTTTATATATTATATATATATTTAGTTTTAGTAAAATAAGCCTCTATGGTGATAAATACCTTTTCTTTTTTCAACACCCCCCCCCCCATCAAAACCAAGAAAGCTATAAGTTGAAGTAAATGATGTCGAAATCTTCACTAAACTGCCGTAGCTAGTCGTGTTAGTTTTTCAAATGGATCTTTTGTACTTTACATAGCTAGTCGTGTTTGTTGAACTATAGTTTTTCAAATGGATCTTTTGTATTTGTAAAGTTGCCTAAATTTTTGCTCACCATTTTAAAATATTCAATTAAAAGCTGGTCCATTTAATCCTTATACTTAATACCATAAGTTTATAAGATATTTTCCATAATTATGACACTACCTATACTTCCTAATGCTATCAAGAGACTTAATGAGAGGTAGTTCAAGCGAGAATTGATTAACTAGTACACTCGGTTAATTTTGCAGACTCTCATCTAGGTACTATTTAGTCTGTACTAAGCCTTTGATAGCGCCTCACCAGGCGTCGCTTTACCTCGAATCTATGACCTACCTCATTCACTAAATGACAAGCTTTAAGTATCCAGTGACAGCTTTTCTAGGTAAAGCGATTTGGGCTAGATAGGCATTGATACAAATCAGTCAGCCAGTCAGAACTTTTTTAGATATAGACCTATAGGCCGTTATACTTCATTTTATGACCTTCTTTCGCCCAAAATTTTGGATAAAGAAATATGTTTCTAAGGCTGTAAGGTTTTCATAACCCGTAAAATATGATTTGAAATGAAAAGAAACCTCGGTTTTTACTTTAGTAGAAAGTGGATGTAATGTAATGTGCAAAAATGAAAAACTTGTACTATGATTTGTCAGTTCCCTTAGCTCTTTAAAGAAGTAGATCCTCTTTCTTCTTATATTGATCCAACTTCTTCAAGTCCTCCTTCTCCTTCTCTAACGCTGCACTTTTATAAAGCCTTAAGATAACCTTACTAAGCCTTAAGAAGAAAGAAAGAAAGGCAGCGGCGCCTGCCTTGTGTAGTATCTTTAAAACTTTTAATATTTATTTTTAGAAATAAGGCAAAAACTGAATCATAGCTAGCAGCTCCTTTGCCTTCCTTCCTCATCTGTTTTAGGTTTAAGAAGAGCTTGTTGCTTCGCACGCTATATAAACAAACACGGAATGAAATTTTTAGTCTAGTTGACTTCCGCGATGATGGCCAAGAAGTTGAAGAAACTTGAAAATCGATTTTTATCGATTTTTTTTAAACCTTTTTTATTCCGGTAGCATTTGAGGTGGTTTTAGGCTAATGAGGAGATCGTTCCCGGCGTCTCCCGAGTGAGAGGATTGCCACAAACCAATTAGAATCGAGATAATTTGACCCGGGATTATGAGAAATTACTCGTGGAGGTTAAGCCTAAGCCTAATTTGAAATTGAGGATTCGAAACTTTAAGCCTTGGACTTAATTTGTTATTTGTTCGTTAATATCAACATACACCTGGATAACTACCTTGTAGTAGTTAAGATAGTTTAAATTAAATTAAATAAAATATTTAAGACTTTAATGTGAATTGTAATAAAAATAGAGAGGAATTAGTTAGCCCACTTTGTTGATATTATTATAACGCTAAATCAAGGTGTGATAAACACTTAAATTTCTTAGAAAAATTAATGAATTCAGCTAGCTTCTCATCGTCTAACATAAATGACTTTATAATATAAACCCAGGGCATACAGAATTTGATAAATAGACTAGAGTAATAGCACCTTTCTACCTTGTATACGTTATATTATCTCTTACATAAACGTAAAAATTAATAGTGCCGTCACAGTATTAATTGAATGACTTTATAACAATTGCCTGATTGTTTATATTATATTAATAAATCTTAAAATGTAGGTATATTATTTTCCTATTGGAATAGTGATCCCAACTTGCGTGTATCACCTGGCACCATTATCAAAGCCAAAATCTCTTATTTCTATCCTTATTCCAGTGCAATTAGACGTAGGAACGCGTTGAATTTATACAATTCCCCTATGAATTTTGAAGCTTAATTTCAAAATTTATTTTAAATATATTTTGTCAGGTCAAGAAGCGATGACTAGTTTATTAGGGAGAAGGTATAAATTCGCGCCACATTTCCAGCTTTATCTCCAGTCCAAACGTAGGTCCGGAGTTAATCCCCGCCTCTAAATTATAACCAGCATCTCATTGGTTTTTGAAAACTCACGTCAGCGCGACGCGAATGACGAAAATTCCGTATTTTCTGTCTGAGGAGGGGCGAAATAGCCCGGCCTCCTTTTACGTCCCCCTTGTATTTTGAAAGGGGGACTGGGACTATGGCGCGCGAATACTTAGACATCTTATACCTTCTCCCTAATAAATTAGATATCACTTCTTGGTCAGGTGTGGTTCTCAGTAGCAAAATTGAGATTGCATTATTTGATATTATAGTCATTAAGGGAGCGAAATGTGTTCATTATTCATGGGAAATTGATTTTTATTCCCGCCTTTTAGTTACACAAGAGGCTCGCGAGCGCTTCCCAAAATCATTAATTAAACGACATTTGCATGCGTAGCTTTCGGTCATCCAGGAAGCAATTTTCTATGTACAGTTCTCGCAATCTCTCTCTCTCTCTCTCTGGTCGAGTTACGCGGCCAAATTCTGTGTCCATAATTTGCAGGTGCACGGCCCACGGTGTCCCCCGTTTGCCCAGGAGAGAGACGGTAGCACTTGAAAGGTGGTCTGCTGCTAGTTTTGAAGTATGTCTATATAAAAGTCCCCATTTATTATTACAATCATAAGTTCATAAGATATGTTCCTTCCATAAGTTTGTCACTGGTAACTTAGAAACTGGGGTGAGGGAGGTAGGTCATAGGTTCGAGGTAAAGCGACGCCTGGTGAATGAGGCGCTGCATGCCAAAGGCTTAGTACAGACTAAATAGGAAGGTGGAAGTCCTGCAAAATTAACAACCGAGTGTAGGACTTCAATTCTGGCTTGTCGTACTCAAACTAGCTCGAACTGTAAGTTTCTAGCATTACGAAGTGTCATACTTAAGGAACGTGTCTTATCAACTTATTTTACAATATATCTACGAAATCCTTTTGACAATTGGAGAGATGTTAATTATATTAAATCGCAGCCGCCAATGTCATATTATTACCGTTAATCATAATAAACTTCGTAAACTTTGACCCCCCTTTTGGATTTAAATAATAAGCCTTTTGTTTCTGGACTCTCTATGAATTCGTACTCATAGTTAACCTTATTTGAACTTAATGTAACGTAATGTTCGTTGCTTGTAACATATTTTGGGAAGGTATCATCAGTGCATCCATGAGCCATAGGAATCAAAGGTCATGAACTCTCTGTAGTTTGTGGCAGGGAACGTAACAGCAAGAGAGGGCCTCCCTCCTCTCCGCTTAAAAGTTAAAAAGGGAAACGATTTTTGTTAAGGAAACAGGAAGGATGGGTTCCTCATATACGTTCCATGTTCCTTCGTTTCGTACGAACTTGAACCTTATTGCACTCGCTCACTTTACAGCCTATTTAAAAGATAAATGGAATAACCCCCTTTTTCACCTCTTACCCACAGTTTTCTGGGTTTTATTGTAGTTTTTTTCTGAGTTTTATTGGGTTTATCTGGGTTAAATAGAAATTATATTAGAATCTAAATTCATCAATATTGAAGATTTTAGTGAGGGGCTTTATTAAGTGGGGGTTTTTTTATGGTATGCGAATCCCAATAAAACTCGCGAGCTTTTGATTTCGAACCCTACGCACAATCCTCTACCGCTTCCAACTGTAGTGGTATTTAATTATCTGTCCTAATTTGTAAGTCAAAAGTCCCTGATTGAGTTATTATTACAAAATTATAATTAGGCCCAAAATATTTGAACACAAAACCAAATTTGACCACTACACACTTGTGAGCTACTTTCGTTTTAGGCTCGAGCTGTAACCTAAATTTTCGACAGAAGTTGATTAAAAGTGAAGTTACTATAAAATTAAGAAATGGTGGAGGAAATATCTCTAGCCTCATTTAGTGCATGCACACTATCTATAGAGTATGAAATGTTTTTATGAAATATTGGTTTAAAACTTCAATTTAATCAACTTCTGATGTGATGATAAACCTGGGAAAAATGGAATAGTTTTATATACTAAACCAAAACCGAATTATTCATATTGAAATTTTCGTGAAAGCTATAGGTGTACGTACTAGTTTCGTTTAGTTATACAGGTATCGTTTGGGGAATATAGAGTTAATATAGTTACAGCTGGAATCGAGCCAAAATCTGAATTAACCAAATCTTTTTACCTTGGGAACGGAATCTTGCCACTTCAGTAGTATCAGTATACCGTTTGCTTTAAGGTATGGTTGATCTTTTTGACGTATTGCGTGTACTCAGGGTGGCATTTTATCGAAATACTTTTATTTATAATTTATAATTCAGGATATGAAGTTGTAGGCTGGGTTGCGTTGGTCTTTTTCTTTGCCAGGCTATGCTGTAAAGTGTGTTAGGGATAATTGGTTCAATTTCAATGGTGCAGAGACTAAATTTATTGAGTGGTCCATTTATAATTTTCAGGGAAAGTATATAGGGACATTTGTTTTCTTCAACTAAATAGCCACTTCCGTAGTTATTCAGGGTTCGTACATATCCTGGACAAGTCAGGGATTCGGAAAATTAGGGAAGAAAGTCAAATCCCTAAAAAGTCAGGGAAATGTCAGGGTATATGAAACCATGCTTGAAATATGGTCCAGGTGTGAAAAAGTGGGCACCACCTTAAATTTTCCCCAGGGATATTGGTGGCAAAATTTGGTCAATGATAAGCTCTAAAAGTTAGGGATTTTCAATATAAAATTTTCGTCCGAACCCTGCGTTATTTCTCCAAAAAAAAGGTGACCTTTTACCTTTAAATTCAGGGAAAAATATATGGGGGAAGAAAACCTCTGGGAAACCGTTTTTCTTTCCAGAAGTTGTTTGAACCCTTTCATGCCATTAATTGGTCAGTGTAGTATAGAACCGATATCTGTCAGATGTACAAACTGGTTGACCCATATAATTTCTGTCGCTCCGTCGTTCTGTGTGTGTGTGTACATTGACATATGAGTAGAGGAGTTAGACTCTATAGCGTGCAATCGAACCCCTGCATGGGTACCCTTAGATTTTAGCCGCCTTGTTTTATGGCTGGCAAAGCGCTAAGCCTTTTTTGGTGGGCTACTATATATATGCTTCTTCCGAGTTCACTCTTCGTTTTTTAACGTCCAAAACGTGAAAGCATTATGGGATAAAAGGGTGGTATATGCTCAGGAAACCCGATATGGGGTTTGCGGCTCTCAATCTCTCTCTGTGTTCGATTCTACTGGGACTTATATAACGTTTTTTAAGAAGAAAAGTCCATTATTTTAGACGTAGCTATCGATTTTAGGCCACATTATTTTTCTTCTGCGTGTTTGAAGTAGATTATTAGAAGTAAAAGGAAACCTTCCAAAAAGTGTGGAATTATAGGGCGCTGTATGGTTAGCTGTGGCATAGGGGCTAGCCAACACCCCTCTATGCATTGCAACAGGACCCACGAGCCACAGGCTTAGAAGGGTTCAGTTCGATCGGAATATATATTTTGGTGAAAAGTCCCTTCCCCATCATTCAGTAACAACATAAGTTTATAAGATATGTTCCATGAGTATGACCCTACCCATGCTTCGTAATGCTAGAGACTTATTGAGATCTAGTTCTAACAGAACGACGGAAGCGAGAATTGAAGTCATACACTCGGTGGTTAATTTTGCAGGACTTCCATCTTCTCCTATTTAGTCTGCATTACTAAACCTTTCACAGCGCCTTACCAAACGTCGCTTTACCTCGAATCTATGACCCACGTCACTTCATGACGACAAGCTCCAGTTTTTAACCAGTGACAAACTTATATAACATATCTTTATGGTAACAATTAAAAGGTATTACTTCTAAATAATCAACTTCCGTTTATGTCCAACTACTTCCGTAATGGTCCGAAGAAGCCAAAGCGATCGGACATCTCAACCCTGCCCTTATTTTTTTTTCTTGCTCAGAATGGACCATAGATTAAGGCGCCTGTGACATTGACAGATATTGCTTATAGTTCCTCTCTTTGATTGTGGTGCATTTTTATCTTAAAAAAAATGTTACCGATAAATGCGTGGGTGCAGTGAACCTAATATAAGTGTCACTCGTGTCTCTTGGCACTGTAATTAAAGGCGGGGCGTTACCTCCTACGTCCTTGTTACTCTCTGACAGGTAACCTAGAGAGGCAGTTGTTACTCAAATTGATCTTAGAGACTCTAATGGCTTAAAGATACCCTTTTTTACCATTGTTATCAAGTTCACTCTTTTAGGAAAGTTTTTTATTTTGAACTCTTTTTATCCTCTCTCTCCCTCTCTCTGTCTTTTGAAGTTTTTTTCCCTTCCGGTTTTGCCTTCCCGTTTGAAGTTCTGACTAAAATCATTTCATACCGATTTCTCGGAACTGTGGAAAAGCTAGAGAGAGATGGAGAAAATGTGTATATTTAGATACAGTTTATTATCTTTTTGGGTTTAAGTTTGTTTTTTTCTTTACGAGAAAGATTGGGGGTGCATCTGGGCCTTGTCTCAAACGTTTATAAATTGTATATTTTGAATCGTGTAAGATTTTGTAAATAGCTAACTATTTTGAACTGAATGGGTTATATTTTAAACAGCCTAAAATTCATCGTGAAATGTTTTCAATTTAACTTTGGGACGTAATCTTGCTTACCATAGAGGATATACATTAGAGGAGTAGACACTTTAGCCTTTACCAATATATAAGGGAAGATCTCTCCAAAATTTTACTATATTTACTATATTTCCGGTTTGTTCCCATTGGGTGATTGCCTTCTGTACAAGACCTATTATTATTGGTTGAAAAATGTCGTTATTTACTTATATCCTCTATGGAGACAAAGGTAACCACGTGTCTACCAAGAAACCAGAACTAGTGCCAGAACTACCCGGAAGTAGCTCCTTAAAATTTAACCAGAACTGTAAACAACTACTGTCTACTCCTCTATTGAATATACTCTATGTTGCTACCAACCAATTAAAATTGCAGTTAGAAAGACGTCATAATTATGACTTGTGACGTATATTACTCAAGCCCGGCCCACAACCCCCCCCCCCCATAGAGAAATTAACATGGAATATATGACTGCACAATTATTCTTAATAGCTGTATACATTCTATTTCCTGCTGACGTAGATAAGGGTAATTTACCTAACAAAATTTACATCAATGCATTGCACTTTCAGAAATGGGTCGTTAGGTCTAAAAATGTTTTTTTCTTCAGCTTTTAACTTTGAATATAAGCAAAGCAAAAGCAAGCAACCCTTTCTATAGTTTAACAAATTCGGCCTCCCGCTTGCGTGTATTAATTTAAAATGAGTAAGAGAGGTTGTTACCACGTTTACCCGGGACAATGTTTAACATCTTTTTATGCCCGCCTTTGGTCCCTTCGGGGTATATGTACCAACCAGGAGATGTATTACATTCGATAAGCGGGAAGAGCTAGGCTAGTTGGTCTTTTTTTTTTCTTTCTTTTTTTATTCTTTCCTTTCGGGCCCATCTCTAGGGGGTCATTTTTTCTCCAGGCTTTCTTTCTCTTTATTATATCCTCTTCCAATCCAATCTCTCCCGTAGTTTGTATATTTTTTTGGGAATGCATAAAGATAATAGGAAATATTGCGGCTGCGCTATAAATCCCTTGTTATTTTTTATGCGGGTTTTGTGGGCCGGGCTTGAGAAATTACTTACTGAGAGGTTAGGAGCTACGGGGACGTTACGTCAATATTGGTAGTTTATATTGTATGGCCTGAGCTGCATGACGACTTCCAATATGGTTTCCAACACCGAAGTAAGAGATAGGACAGTGTGACGTCACGAGAAAGTTCGTAGTTTCAGACTATTCCTCGCGCCTCATTGTTCTGACGTCTCTCTAAATGCGATTTCATTGGTTGATTGCAACGTGAGGGCAGAAGGTGTGATCTAAGACCATTAAACACAGTGTTTAATGGTCTTAGGTGTGATTGATTATTCGTAAGGTAAAATTCGTCATACCTTATAATTAGTCTCTAGCTCTTCCCATGAACAAAATCCGCCTAGATATACGTTGAGATATTGTCTAGGCTAACTACACAATGATTCCAAGTAGCTGTATGTATTCTTGATTAAATAGATACAAACTAAGCCTTGTCGGAACATGAGACGACACGCTTTTGATGCTTCTAAGTCAGATTTTAGTTTTATGTATGTATATGTATAGACTCCTGTCACTTGTACAGACTTTAAAACTTAATTAGAGAATGTGCAAAATTACTGGGAAGTATAGTAGTGCCATTTATATGTTTGTAACTTTCATTTTATACATTTTAAAGTGTCTGAACTTTTGAAACTTTTTAATCGTCAATTTTACATCCGCCTTTATTAAACCTTTCCTTCCTCCCCACCCACTCTCTCTCTCTCTCTCTCTCTCTCTCTCTCTCTCTCTCTCTCTCACGTACTCCCCCCACCCCTTCCCAAATCACGTTCTGACAACGTTGTCGACAGTTGAGGTGAAATTACTAAAGAGGCTTGTCCTTGCCAGGATTCTCCTACGCCTTAATGCAAGCCTATCTATAATTTTAACTCTCCTTAACCTTAAGGGGGGTTTTCAAAGGCGCGTGTTGAGGGTATTTTTTAGCGAGAAGCGGACCGCGCGATTTTTTTTTCTCGCCAAGAAATTTTCTTTTTCTCGCTATCGCTTGCGCTAGCGATACTTTTTTGCCAACCGTTTTCATGTGCGCGATAAACGTGCACAGAGAGATCGTTAAGCCTAATTTTTCAGTAAATGTTTCACATTCGTTTTCTAAATAATAAACATTTTAGCTGAAGAAAAACACCTATATCACAAAAAAAACGTACTATTCATCTCCATTTTCGTCGCTACATCCATCCATTTATTCTCTTTAAATCTGTGTGTCCATAAGCTCCTTATAATGTCTCTTTTTTCTAACTAAATCAATCAATTTTTCTTTCTTTTCATCTAAAACTCCTTTATTCTCAGCTCGAATTAGTCATATAATTAATTGTTTACCCATTTTTATATTCACTTTTAAAACTCGGAATAATTAGGCTTAAAACGTAGACTTTTAAGTCTCGCGCTGCACTTAAAACACGCGCCAAAGTTTTCGACGCTCCTATTGGCTACGAAAAATATGACATCACAAACATTAAGCGAGAAAGAAAAACGCTTAGCGAGAATATCTAATTGAATCTGATCGGAGCGGGTAGCGATTTTTTCCCCGCTCGCGGTTTTTACTCGCACCCGCAAAAAATATCGCTTTAATGAAAACGGTTGCTCTTGGAGCGGGTGCGAGAATTTTTAATTTTTTCTCGCACCCGCTCGATTTTTACCCTCAACACGCGCCTTTGAAAACGCACCTTAAGAGTCGGGGAATTAGATAGCACGGTCTTAATATTAAAATAGTCTATGGGTATAATAATTCTATATAAGTATTAGGTAATTTTATCAAAGTCTAATCTGGCCAAGGCATAGTGTGAACGGAAAAGCCTATAAGGATGTTCAAACGCCCCCTCCCCCTTTTCTTATCACTGACAAGTGACGTTGTCACGGCGTATAGAAAACCCTGTGTTAATTCCCATGCTGGCATCAAATCGGAAGGCTATAAGATGACTATCTGTGTATAACGATATCTATCCCCGGTTTCCTCGACATAAACCGAGTGGTTGGATACTTCGCGCCCCCTTCCGTTTCGATTTATTTTGAATGCTATAATAATAAACTTATCAGGAAAATTGAATTTTGGGTTTAAATTAACGTCCTGGTAAATTATGAAATTAAAAAAATTCAAGTGTAATTTTAAGTCCAGGACTTGATTTTGACGTCATAACTGTGTTTGCCTGTTTGCGGCTCCATCTTGGAAAGTCCTAATAATAGAAGCTTTACATTATTCTTTTATTATAGTCCCTTGGTTCCAATTCCATAGAGTATGGCGAATGCAATGCCTTTTCTAAATCAGGAAGACAACGTCGTAACTGTGTCGTTTTGTTTAGGATAGTGTCAGACCCCCCTTAGGTTTTAGTCGAAAGCCTTAATTCTACTGGTATAAAATATAGGAGGTGATATATCGTTCACGAGAACCGCGGTAATGATGTTAAAGGCAAGAATACGTGATTTTCAAAGCCTAATTTAACCGTCTCTGCGTTTACCTCTATTCATCATTTAACCATGAACGGAATCAAAGATGGAGAAAAGCTATAGGACTTATACACGTAGCATATGGGATCAGGGATTCAGGGCGGTGTCGTTTCATCCCTAGAACCCTGTAAGTTCGATGGCCCTGGCTGTACAGGGTGTGCTTTGTAAAAGGTGGTAGGATCGAAGTATATAGTGTACTGCGATTTTGTGTCGGAAATGTAACTTCTATGAACGATTTTGCCCTAAACGAGTTATGATTGGAATGTTTTATGGGTGCCCCCTTAAATTTAAGCAAGAAACTGAACAGAAAATGATTGCTAATTTAATTAAGGGGTCATCTGTAAAACACTGTACAATTATAACTAGTAAACCGTGGCTCTTAGTTCAAAATGTCACGGAAGTCTCAAAATTGATTTCCCATACAACTAACTGTACTACCATAAGTTGGTAAGATATGCTCCATAAGTTTGTCACTGGTTACAAACTGGAGCTTGTCATGAAGTGACCTAGGTAGGTCATAGATTCGAGGTAAAGCGACGCCTGGTGCTCAGGCGCTGTCAAAGGCTTACTACGGACTTAATAGGAAGATGGAAGTCCTGCAAAATTAACCACCGAGTATGGGACTTCAATTCCTTGTCGTTCTCTCTCGAACTTGCTCGAGCTGTAATTCTCTAGCATTGCGAAGTATAGGGAGTGGGCAAAGGGGTGAAAATCTCCCCTATTAAGCGTCAGACCCTCACTTAGCCAATCAGGAGCCTTCCCCCACTAGCCTTTCACTCTGAAGTTTTCCGCCATTTTGGTGGAAAGTAGGTAGGTCATACTTATGGAACGTATCTTATAAACTTGCGATACACCCTGTATAAAGTCAAACTCTTTCCTGCATGGTTGGTACGTACGATTATAGTTAGTCTTGGGTTATAGCCAAGGCCTATAGTAGTATACATATTTCCGCGCTTTCTCCACTCTTGTCTCTCTGGTTGGTTCGGATGGAGAGTGGGATGTTGCTCGATGGAGAGAGAGAGAGAGTTTGAGATCAGCTTCTCTGCTCCGCTCGGCGCTTCTCTCCGATTCTCCTCTCTGTCAATAAGAGAGTTACGATTCGCTATAGCTGTAACCTATAACATAGCAAGCCTTCTCTCTCTCGCTCTGCCGTTGAATGGTAACGCTTCGATCCAAACTCTCCGCTTCGTATCTTTGTAGTGTAGGAGTGACTAGTGAGTGGTTTTGTTGTGGGGGGGTCATCCATTAAGGATGCTTTTAATGATTGTCAGAAGGGGTTGGAAATGTTTTAAAAGCTTGTTTTGCTTCGTCCCTACAGGGTTGTTATACAGGTTAGGGAATTCAAAAATAATACGGCAAAATGAAACAAGGGGTTGTGTTAGAGAATTTTAATGTGATTAGGGAAAAAGTCAGGAAGATTGAAAATAGGGCAAAATTGTCAGAGGAGAGTCAGGGGGTTTAGAAATAGACCAAAATTGTCAGGGAGAGTTAGGGGGTTTAGAAATAGGCCAAAATTGTCAGGGAAAAGTCAATGGGTTTAGAAATAGACCAAAATTGTCAGGGGTAAAGTCAGAGAGATTAGAAATAGGCCAAAATTATCATTGGAGAAGTCAGGGAGTTTAAAAATAGGCCGGAGTTATCAGGGGAAAGTTACTCAGTTTAAAAATAGGCCAAAATGATCAGGATAAGGCAGGGAGTTTGAAAATAGGCCAAAATTAAATTTCTGAGGGAAATGGTATAATGGGACGCATTGCACTAAATATGTTTTAGAACATAACAAATTATAATTTTATAAATATCCACACTGACAAGTTTGGCCTAAAAGGTCATGGAAAATCACTTTAAATTGTCAGAGAAAACTTGTAATAGGTAATTTGAATCTGAGTATTTCATAGTAACTCTATCCTATTTGAACTGAGACGCGACTTAAGAAGTTACGGTAACATTTAGGCCCGGCATAAAAAAGATTAAGATAACCCTTTGGGTTTTCTTAAAATAGAATCTCGTAAAAATGGCCCACCTGATACCGTTATACTATATTTATATTCGTATATCTATTTCACGGTGAGGCAGGTTTATTTCTTCAATGATAAGAAACTGAACTTATATATTTCGTAGAAAAGCTTGGAAACCAGAATGGTTGAAAACGAAAAAGCGCCGCCGTCGCCTATATCTCTTCCTAAACGTTATCTTTCTTTCTTATATATAGCTGGACTATAGACCTATATTTTAAAAGAATAAGGAGAAAAATTCGGAATGTATTTATGAATTTTATTCAATTCCAGAATGAATATTGAAATGGTATGGGGCGAGATTTAAAACAGAAAGCTTTTCTCGATTTTTAATGATGTTAAGCCGCGTTTACACGAGACACTTTGAAACCGTTTTAAACCGTTGTGGAATGTACAAAAATGAATATTACGCTGTTAAAACCAGAGATCTTTCACGAGAAAATTCAAATATTATTTTTCAAATAGGGTTAGGCCTTTCCAAAACGGTTGAAAACGGTTCCAAAGTGTCTCGTGTAAATGCGGCTTTAGTTAGGTATTTAAACGTTGCCGGGAAAAGATGGGAAGATATTATTATTGAAAGCGAGGGAATACATATAGCTAATTGGAATTATTGCGCAAACCCATATCTCCCAACGTTACTTAATATACGTGTTTTGTTAGTCTTGTTTGAGAACTTACTATCCATCACGCATCATAATTCTGAATTTCTGATTTTAATTGGTTCGTATCAACTCGAGTTCCTAGGCGAACGTGCAGCAAAGATCGATCATTTGCTAGGTAAAATTCATCATAAATAATCGATAGTTTAAAGCTCTCCACACAAAATTCGCCTAGATACGTTGAGAAAATGGCTAACTTCGCAATGATTCCGGTTAGCTGTATGCATCCCCGTTGAATGTATTTCTAAGGGCGAAATGTTGAAGTCCTGCGTTTTAATTTTGAGAAAAAAAATGGCTGTAATTGTATATATAGAAAAAATTATAGAAACCCAACCCCGGGAGTATTCTTTGAAAAGGTTAGATCAATTCAATTCAATCCTGGCGAACTACAGTATAGTATAGAGGAGAGGAGCAAGAAAAATACATATATATATATAAGTATAAAAATATACACCAATTTCAAAGCGTTTATCTCAGTGAATCGTCCCCTTTAAAGGTCTTATATAGCGTCTTCTTCTTTCCTTTTCTTGCCTTCCCCTCTATTATAAACACTGGCAATGTTAAGATGCTCCCAGCACCCCCTACAGCTTCAGTGGCGTACTATGGATGGAATGGGAGAAGGAAGATTGGACGTGAATTGGCGAGTGAGCGGAGAAACCTTTCCTTGTACAGGAGAGCCGAGGATAAGGGTTATACGTGGGACTCGGCTGGCTACCGGGGAATATACACAGAGAGAATGGGCGCGGGAGACAGGAGAAGGTGGTATTAGTAGTAGTGGTGGTGGAGGTGGTAGGGGGTTCGCAACTCCTCTATCGCTCTGACTCTCTCTCTCTTCTCTTCTCTACTCGCGCAAATCAATATCTCGACCCGGAAGTTCCTCGGCTCTCGCGACAATTTATGAAGGGTGGCCCTGGGAAACTCAGGGCTTCCCTGTACAGGGTGTGCTCTAATTATTGGTCATCCACTCTGTGTATGGTGTTTACAGGTATTTTAGTTGAGGGATTATTTATTATCTGGTGGTTCGTTGTCCAGTGTGTGTGGAAGGCATAGTGCGACGTATTAATAGCATATGCTTAAACCATACCCAGTTATGTTGCGAAGGGTTGTGCCTGTAAACACTAGAACACGCCCATTTCAACCCTACACATGAGTATTAACTGTTATTTTAGTTACAACATATGCCTCCTTGAGAGATTATCTGGTCGTACGTTGTCCAGTGTGTGTGGAAGGTATTGTGTGACGTATTAATACCATATGATTAAATAATACCCAGTTATGTTGCAAAGGATTGTGCCTGTAAACACTAGAACACGCCCATTTCAACCCTACACATGAGTTAGCATTCAAACCTTAGAAACAGTTTAATATTGGAAAAATAAGTACTTGTATTAGACTGAAGTAGAAGCTGACAGGTTGGGTTTTGATGTCTACAAGACTTGTAGTATTCTGGTTTCGATTCAGTGATCATTCAGTTCCAAACCTTCAGGAGATGCTCTAATAACAAATTACTGGCAACCCTTAAGGGTACGCACTATCTATATCCGCTCACCATTTGGTAGGGAAATAAACGCTTGCATAAACCGAAAATCAATCGTCCAAAATACTCAGTCTCTCTCTTTCTCGCTCTTCAATCCAGCGTTCCACTCCTTTTCATACAACCATTTTCCTTTGATACACCCTGTACATAACTTGGGGACATATCCCCGCTAGTTCCTATTGGAGCTCTTTAGCAATATAGGAAGGGATTGAGTTCGTCCTTGCAAGTCCCCGAATCTCCTTTACCCCTCAAAACGTATATGGGGGGGGGCGAAGTAGAGGAAATCGCTTTAGGCCTTGCAGCTAGAGTTAAAGGGAATGAGAGAGAGATAGAGAGAAAAAATAGATATCTCCCTTTTGTAGTTAAAGGGGTGATATGTTAGTCCAATCCGACACCACTAGTCTTTATTTAGATGGGGGAATTACCCCTTCCCTTCCTCGTGTACTTAGGCGGCCTTCTTAGGGGTTTTTATCAATACCCCCATTTAGGTTCAGGTTTTAGGTAAAACGTACACGGTACTCTCAAGGCCCACTCAGACTAAACTAAATTGTTGGTGAAGTCGCTTTACACGCTTAATTAGACAAGTGTCAATGGCTATACGTAAAGATTCGCGGGTTTTAGTTCGAAATTTTCTTCGCGGGTATAGTGTGTGGCGAGATGGCAGTGCGCGCACCTCGTTACCGGCTTTTCTTAGCCATAGCACACTCGATCGGGCTTTATTGACGCGTGATCGAGTGAGCCATGCACTTTAGCAGACGATATATTGAAAGTTTTAGGATTGTTGAAGCGGTGTATTTGTATTTGTATTTGTGATTTTGAATGAGGAGCTATTTTAGTACTTCAAACGTCTTGATTCAAGTTATTAAAATCACTTCACCGTATAATATACGCGACTCGTTTTAAGTCGTCTGCTCGAGCGTCTGAACAGGGAAATGAACGTGTACCGACGCGATCCAAATGAAATGAACGAGTCTGAATGTGTCTTCATGATTCTCGAGTTGACCAACATGATGGGGGAACGATTCGAGGGATTTACGGAGGTACTTGACATGGGTTGCCGGGGATCTTTTGACTTGGGTAGTGAAAGCAAACATTGATTGTTCCTCATTCTCGTTTTGGTTTTTTTTTTCTCGCTCTCTCTCTTCAACATTAAGAGATTGGGGGAGCTAGTTGCAGTTAATTTTTCCCTGGTGGGTTCAAGTATTAGAAGAGTATAGCTATCCGTGAATGGCGAGGAGAGATGAAATAGGTCTTTTCTTTCGTCGTGTCTTATTACGGTGGTACCGGAAATGACCCAGTAAGTGTTGGTGGTCGTTTAAGGAGGGATTAAGAGTAGAATATGTATGGGATAGGTGAAATATAATTACTCTAAATAAGGTAAATAAACGTATTTAATGGGGGTAATGTTTAAATTTGAATGTTGTCGTAAGGGTTTCGTAGTTTTTTAATACTTGAAAATGTGAAAATTGGGCCTGATAAGTAGATTCAAGGGTATTTGATTGGGTGGACAAGGAATCGACTTTATTTTCCTTTTCACTCTACCAAGAAGTGATATCTAGTTTATTAGGGAGAAGATATAAGATGCCTAAGTATTGGCGCGCCATAGTCCCAGTCCCCCTTTCAAAATACAAGGGGGAACGTAAAAGGAGGCCGGGCTATTTCGCCTCTCCTCAGTCGGAAAATACGGAATTTTCGTCATTCGCGTCGCGCTGAGGTGCGTTTTTAAGATCCAATGAGATGCTGGTTGTAAGTTAGAGGCGGGGATTAACTCCGGACCTACGTTTGGATTGGAGATAAAGCTATAGAAATGTGGCGAATTTATACCTTCTCCCTAATAAACTAGATATCACTACTTGATTCTACCTTTAAGTTGTTAATTTGTATCTGCAACGTATATGCCTAAATTTTGGATGCGATGCAACGCAATTAATTAAACTAGTCTATAGTTTCCTCAATTTGAAGTAATAACGTACGCTTGTCTTATGTAACCAATTCATGCATCTTCCGAGTTATCTAATTTTAATGAACCTTTGTCCTCAAAAACAAATATTTCAGTATAATACTGCTACTACCTAGCTCGTTATATCATGTAATTAACCCTTTTCTATTATCATTGGTCAAGTGGCCCGCGTTGGAGAAAATTCCACGCGTCATGGATAGCGGTCGCAGTCCTCTTTAGATATAATTCATCGCGTATACCGTCCCAAGATGGTTTTCGTTAAATTTTCATGATCATCCGTTAAGTGCAGGACAAAGCTATCCGCGAAGTACCTCAAACGTAAAGGGATAGTACTAACCGTTAAATTTTGACAGTAATAGACCAACCCATTTTCAAAAAGGGGAGGGGCGCAGTGTCGTCTGCTTGATGTAGGGTTAAGAAGGAACTGCCGGTATGTGAACAGTCAACAGAGACGTTACCCACCAAAGTTGTTTTTAAGGCATATCTTAATACGTCTTTGTAATTTGTTCACAAACCAATCAATGTTTCGTCTTGGGACAACAAAATGGTGGTCAAATACCAGACTCTGTTTCAAATAATAAGACCCTTCGATGTCGAAACGGGGGTAGGTAAGCCTCAGTATCAGTACATACAAGGAGGTTGACCCATACCCGTCTCTGCGCACTCTCTGACCCCAAAACGCCTAAAGCGAGATCCAAGGCAAAGTTTTACCTCTTAGGTACATCGAAGAGGTTTTGGTGGACTGGTAACATTGAAGCCCCTATCCAACACCCAATCAATGTTCCCTCTTAACCCTAAATTTAGCAGACGATATAGGCCTCCTCCCCGCCCCCTTTTGAAATGAGGTCTATTCGATAAAAGTTTCGATCGGAAATTTTATTAACTATTATCCCTTTAAAAGGTCACTCGTATAATGCGATAGGAGTCTGATAAGTTAAGCCTTGGCGCTTATACTTCGCTGCTAGCGACCGACTATGACCTAACTAGTGAGAGTGTCAAGCTTTGCCCAGAGACTCTAACGTTCGGCTATTGTCATTTGGGCCGCCGCTAAATTACAGTCTTGGTTTTGAGGCATCGCATCGCATCGGCCAAAAGACAATTAATCGATTTTGTCGGCAGCTCCTGGACCTTACCAAGTCTCATTTCCTTTAACCCTGTCTCTTGTTACCCCACCAACCATTGTATTCGCGCCACCGCTCCAAATTACATTATTCGGGCTATTAGTTTGAGAATTACGTCGCTTTTATGGTAATTTACCATATTCAGGGTTCGTACCAATATGGAACCACATGGAAATAGACCCGTTTTGCTAAAGTTTAGGGGCCAAATCATAGAGGAGTAGACACTTTAGCCTTTACCAATACATAGGGGAATATCTCTGAATGAATTTTTACTATTCATTTCCGGTTTTTGCCGCATTGGGTGATTGCCTTCTGTACAAGACATATCCCTATTGGTTGATAAGTGTCGTCCGCTTTTCTGTATATCCTCTGTTGAGACCGAGAGTGATATTTAGGCAAAGGTAACCACGTCTCTACCAATAAACTGAGTGCCAGAACTACCCGGAAGTAGCTCCATAAAATTTAACCAGAACTGAATACAACAACTGTCTACTCCTCTATTGTATATCCTCTATGGTGTTTGACCACCTGGGTTACTTAAGACGCAACATTGCTGGGTATGTGGATCATCCAAAGACGTTATACGTGGCTTCAAAAAGGGGGACTGGTAACTTTGAAGTCCTGTCTAACGTTTTTGGATATAAGAACCATTTAACCAATCAGGAGTTGCTTATACCGGATGTTTATTACATCTGCGCTGTTTACTCCTTGCTCTTTGCAGAAATTAATGTATATTTAACGCTATTTTAACTTTCCCATTATTTATAACTTCATCAACTATATTCGCTTGCACGCTTTTGGCAGCGCAATATAAGTTTTCGAGAAAAATAGGTCAGACTTGTCTATTTTATTTCGGGATTATTTTAGATAATATTAACACGAAGTTCTCTATAACACCACGTCTGGGAATACATTCATTTATTTCAGCTTTACCCTTCATTGTATTTTGTTGAATAGACATTTCATAGCTTTGAATTAATTTATGTCGTAGACAAAGCGGTATTGTTTGCGAACTTTTTAATGGCAATTTAGATTTATCTTTTTACTTCGTGTCTACAGACTGTAGGCCAAAACCACGAATATCGCGTTATTCTAGGCTGTTTATTCCCACCCCTCCCCACTGTACAGGCACACAAATGTCAAGGTTCAATTGTTTTCTTTCACTTATTTTTTTAGTCTCATAACTCGGTCGACTGTCTCGTGGCAAAGTAGAGCTTCTTTTTCTGTAATTTTGCAATTAGAAAATCGGGTTTAAGCCTCGGTTTTTAGTCTTTTTTTAACCTTTTATTAGTTTAAACTTTAATATTAACAAGATTATTTCGCGTTAGAAGTTTTAATTCATTTGTGGTGAGTTAAATTTGATTATTTAATATCGATTACCGAGGCTTAGCGATTAACTGCACGTGTTACCATTGACCCTAATGCCATTGCCAAGGCTTACGAAATTTCATTTTAGCTGAAAAGCGTAACTTGATTAGGCTTTAAATTCATAATAGGCTTAATTTATTAATGTTGTTTTATCTAATTTGTATTTTGTAGTTTTTGTTTATTTAAATCGGTGACCGAGGCTTAGGGATTTAATTAAATAGTTACCTATACCCAAGGCTTACGATATTTCATTTTAATTAATGATATTAGATAATTTTTTTTGCACCTACCTGAAATTGTCTCGGTTGACATAAGATGGTGTAAGCCTTGGTCTGGGGCATGTATATTAGACTTCAGTATTTAGTTATGTTTTAGTATAATCATTTAAGCCAAGTGTTAATTAAATTATACCATACCCTGTAAAAGTTGCAAAGGCTTAGGTATTAATTCGGAACGCAATTTTGTAAAGAAAACAAAACAAAAACTGATGAGAGTAATTCGGAAGTTGAATTTTTCCAATGGAGGCCGGGGGGGGCGGAGAAGAGAGAGAGAGAGAGAGAGGTAGCGAAGAGGAATGTAAATTTTTCTTGCATCGTCATCATCATGGCTTCCTTGTCCCTGTCACTTAAATTTTACTATCCCATCCCTAGCTTCGAAACAAACCAACCTTACTTTGCTCTAAAAAAGAAAGAAGTAATATTATAAATCCCCATATAAAATATTCATCATTCGAAGCAAACACGGATTGGTTTCTATTGGTAGTTACTGGATAATGCCCTTCGCAAATATTTGCATAATTTCTCTCTCTCTTTTTTCTTATATATATATTCCGCGTTCCCTTTTTCGTAAAAAACGAACCCGAAACGCAACGCGGTGACGAGAAAATTATCACCCTGTTTACAAAAAAGAAGAAAAAATTTACCCCTTTTCTCGCTTCTGTCGCTCGTCACCGTTTGAAGTTTATTCTAAAGTTTCCTATACTAGGCCCTAGTTTAAATTTAATGTATAGTTTCTCCCCCATGCGAGTTTGTAGAGAGGAGTAGGCTGCAGATTAAATTCTAAAGTAGCACCCGGTTGTGTCTTTGCCAGGTAAATATTGACTGATTTTTGTAGCGAATATGAAATGTCCTTTCATTTTTGACCCAAAATTTTCTATGTAAGGTAAAAGTTAACTTTAGCAAAAGTTTCTATATAGTTTTGATGTCACAAGGGATTCGTCTTTATTTATTGAATTTCTAAGTTTTAAGCCTTGGTGGAGTTAGTTAGTTGGCTAGATGGATTAAGTTTGACCATTGGGGGTTTATTTTATGGATGTTTTAGTTTTGAAGGGACACTGTAACATCTCCCCTCCACCTAATTATTTTGTGTATTGGCATTTTTTTAAATTAGTTTTATTATATTTAAATGTAATAAAGTTTGTAAGATATGTCCCATAAGTTTGTCACTGGCTACAAATTGGAACTTGTCATGAAGTGAATGAGGTAGGTCATAGATTCGAGGTAAAGCGACGCCTGGTGAGGCGCTGCTTATCAAATTCTTAGTACAGACATGAAGTGATATCTAGTTTATTCTTGGATGAGACTGTAATGGATTGGAATATAGCATACATCTAACACGGGCGGCGGGTACCTCACCTCGGGACAGAAGGGGGGCTGTTTGGGGGTTTTTAGTTCGGTCGTACGACTTGAGAGACACCTACTGTAGAATTTTTTCAAAACTCGTCTGTTTTTTTCACAATATCTTTTTTAAAAGTAAAGTGTTAACGGTTTTAACTTGGATGAGACTGTCTCAGTCTCAGGTTTGAAGAGATATTAACTTAATAACGGTATAAAATATTAATTCAATTTAGTATGTACTAAGAAATTATTGAATTTGATGTAGATGAACATTTAAGTCTGAGTTAGGATTTTTAGTTCAAGGCTTAGAGACAAATTGCCGAACCTACGTCATTTACAAGGTGAAATAATTTCTCAAATTTAAAATTCTTCTCCATGATGGCAGCACTAAACGACGACCGAAATAAAAACGATATTGCGCAATCACGTGTCCCGAGCTTAGGTACCGAACTTTTCCAATCCATTACAGTCTCATCCAAGGTTTATTAAGGAGAAGGTATATATTCGCCACATTTCCAGCTTTATATACTCCAGTCCAAACGTAGGTCCGGAGTTAATCCCCGCCTCTAAATTACAACCAGAATCTGATTGGCTCTCGAAAACTCACGTCAGCTCGACGCGAATGACGAAAATTACGTATTTTCCGACTGAGGAGAGGCGAAATAGTCCGGCCTCCTTTTACGTCCCCCCCCCTGTATATTGAAAGGGGGACTGGGACTATAGCGCGCGAATACTAATAGACTAGATATCACTTCTTGGTACAGGCTAAATAGGACTAAAGATGGAAGTCCTGCAAATTAAGTAACCGGGTGTAGGACTTCAATTCTGGCTTGTCGTTCTCGAATTATCTCGAGCTTTAAGTCTCTAGTATTACGAAGCGTTATACTTATGGAACATATCTTATAAACTTATGTTACCACCAAGTTACCCTTTATTTGGCTTATAATTTGCATTCTATGTGTTGGTTTTTGTAAAATGTAGCTTTTAGTTGAAACGAAACTCAGTTAGGCGACGCCATCAATCTTGTTTTGACTTGTTACCCGCATTCTGTTTTATACGCTTTATAACTCGCGAGCGCAAAAGAGTTGAATATATCAAGTTGTCCGCTTCCTTTACTTCCGATTTTACTTCCCCACGTGCGCCCGCCTTTATTAAGAGCCTAAAACATTTCCTTATACCCATCACTTTGATTTATGTGGCGGAAACTATATGCACAATTTTTATGCATACTTTTGTAATATTTTTCTTTTATTTATTTTTTTTTATTTTCAAAACATATCCGTTGATGATAAAGTCATGTTTAAAAATAAAAATACTAGACACGAAATATACATACTTTATACCAATTTTTCTTTAAAGTACGTGAATATGTTCGAAGCTCCCGTGAATATTTAGTCTATAACCCTAAATTCTTGTTACTTTAAGTAGTAGGCCAAGTATTTCTCAATAGAGCTATCTCAGTCGTGACGTCAGTGCCTAGTTTAAACGTCATGGGTTTAGCTTTGGTAGTGGGCGGCCATCTTTGGTACCACTTTGGTTCTATGGGCAAATAGCGTGGGTGACGTCACACTAAGTCTTCGGAGATAGCTCTATTTTTTACGGTTATAGAGAGCTTTCAGTTGGAGGAGCTGAGTCTCGTGACGTAATTTACGCCGCCATATTGGTGGGTTTAAAGCAGGAATGAAGATGAGACCACCCGGGCCAATATGGCTACCAAAACCGCGGTAAGACTTGGGAGGGTGTGACGTACTACTATCCCATCTGACAGCTCTCTATTGGTAGAGTTTGGGAAAATAGATTATTTTGGACAGTTTTTTTTTGTTTGTTTTATTTTTGAACAGGGTTGTCACTGTTTAGGGAATAGCCTGGAATATTCAGGGAATTTTGGATTAAAATTGGCTGAAATATCCGCGGGTTTTATTTTGTAAGGGTTGGTATTTGTTTTAGACCAAATATAATTATTCATTTGAATGCATTTTTGAAAAGTAGGCTTAATAAAACCCCAGAGAGAATCTGTTTTGAAGGAAACTTTTCGTGGAAATTTAGTGGGCGTAAAGAAATCAAATATCGAATTGAATTTATGTCGTGTTTACGGTGTTTTTGGGGATCATCCTCGGTTTTACTAAAATTCCTCCCACGTCGTCAAATATAAAACTTTTTTGGTTTTATTTGGAATTTTGGATTTTGGCACGCGATTCTTTTAGTATTTGGACCCGTCAGTTTACCAAGCCCCGTTCTCATTAGTATTAAGGGATAATCTTTGCCATCCGGATATTTTTCAAGCAGTGTTTGCTCTTAAAGAAAAGAAAATTAAAAGGTTTACTTCCGATTATTACTTCCGAAGCGAGATGGAAGGTATAGTTTTAACCTCCATTCGCGTGTCTCTTGTCTTTCCCTCGTAGTTAAGTTGAATTAGTTTATTACTATTATCCCTCCATTTATAAATGTAATTGTCAAGTGTGAACGTGGCTTGTTTTTATACAAATAAAACCAAAACATAATTTATTTTCCTATTTTTTATTTTATTCAACCCCCCCCCTTTTTTGGCCATGGGGCTAATCATCGTCAGATTCCCCTGTATCATTTATGCCCTGTTTAGGGGTACGATTTTAAATACTACGTTGAGTGATTACCCCCTCGAAAATTTTTAGTAAAGATATATTTTGTAAACATCTGAAATTAAATTTAGTAGAGATAGAAATAAAACTGATATATTTTCGTTATCATGAAAGATGAATATAATTTTGAACCAATCTTTAAAGTATATACCAAAATATTGGGATGAAAAAATAGTAAATACGCTTTAAATTTAGTTAAATCTATTGCATCTTTCTAAAATTGCAACCCGAAGTTCCCCCGAATCTCATATAGGTCAAAAACAATAGATGAAAAATGGTGCATTATTTCCCACCAACGCGTTAGGGTTTTCATGACGTCAAAGTTTACGGCAGTGACGTTCGATTTTCTAATAATCTCTTTTCTCTTCCTTCCCCCTTTTCCCTCCCCCTTGGACCCTCCATGGACTCCATTTTGAGGAATCCCCCCTACCCTTTTTATTTCATTTGCTAATCGAGAACTTACAACACTTTGCCTTTATTAAATATGAATAATAATTAAGAGGTCATAGAGGTCATTATACTTAATAAATAGGTCCACCCCCTCCTCTTCTCCCACCTTTTCAATATTATTTTCGTTATAAATTGAAGCCCAATAATTTTAAATTATTCAATTATTATTATTGGACTAATCATTTCAATAAAATTAAAATTAAATTTATTTATTAGTGTGAGTTGATTTAGATTAGATAAGCTTGCCTAAATTTGAAATTAATGAAAATATTCTTCATTCCTCGCGCTACCAAATAATTCCGCAAATTAGGTGATATTACTCTATTGCTTATTAAAAATCGCCATGTGATTAATTTTAAAATACATGCAAAGGCTTATCAAATTTATATCAGATTAAATCTTATATGTTAGACGCGACAGGGTTTTCTATTAGTTCAGTGATATTTATCTCTCTAATTATAGACAGACAGCTCATTTAATCTGGAGCATCAAAGAGTTTCTTGGAAAATCTTTAGTTCTATCAAGAAGCGATATCTAGTTTACTAGGGAGAAGGTATAAATTCGCCACATTTCCAGCTTTATCTCCAGTACAAACGTAGGTCCGGAGTTAAACCCCGCTTTTAAAGTACAACCAGCATCTCATTGGTTCTTGAAAACATACGTCAGCGCAACTCGAATGACGAAAATTCCGTATTTAATTTTCCGACTGAGGAGAGTCGGGCGAAATAGCGCGGCCTCCTTTTACGTCCCCCCTTGTATTTTGAAAGGGGGACTGGGACTATAGCGCGCGAATACTTAGGCATCTTATACCTTCTCCCTAATAAACTAGATATCGCTTCTGGGTTCTATCTTTATAAACGTGTTTTTGGTGATTGCTAAGCCTAATTTTATTTGTTGAAAGAAGAATCGTTAAAGAAAAAGTAAAGTGAACTTCTATTAACGCCTTTTGAAAGGGTTTTAGCTGTTTTATTTTTATTGGAGGAATTGGAATTGCGGGTTGTATTATTTTGGGGTTATAGTTTTTTCTTTCTTCCTAAAGACCCTATTAAGTAACATAACTGCGGGATTCATTCATCTAGATATGTTTGCTGTAGGAAAGAGTTAAGCCTTGGCGTACAGAAACTAAAGATTTTTTTTGGTTTTGTTTTAGACTTTATCCTTTATCCTAAATCTCTATGCTTCCATTATTTTACTCTTATCAGGGTTGATATAAGAACGTGGAGAATTGATTAAGAGCAAAAATAGCTCGGTGGTGAATATCTGCTAAACACTATAAGGTGTATTTCATTTCTTCTGTTTGAAAGGGTAGATTATATTGTAGGTTTTAAAGACTTAACTTTGATGTAAAATAATAATAATAATACGCCTTGACATTTATTAGTATATTTAATTAAAAGGAAGGGTTGGGTAACAAAACATTATACCTTGAAAAGAACTGACTTTTTCTAAATATAAAAGGGAAAATATTAAGAAATGAATAAATTTTCTCTTATTACAAAATATTTATCATTTAATTAGTCTTAAAAACGCCGACTGCTGGCTCGCCCTTGGTTTAGAGGCGTCTGCTAGCTAGAACCCCTTACCCCTACGGGATAGGTTGAACTAATCCCGAGCGGGTTCTGGCTAGCAGACGCCTCTAAACATGGTAAAGCCGTTGTCAGCGTTTTTAAGACTAATCAAATTCATACATTGCCATCCGCCTCTGCATACACACTCGCATGATACAAAATTACTACAGCGCAGGCACCAAAAAGCGAGATGAAAGGCTGAGTTTCACCCCGTGTCTTCCCCCTTTTAGTTAACGTCGAAAAGGTCTATATCCGGGAAAATAGTTTTATAAAAGTCGGTATGAACCCTGTTAATCGTATTTTTTTTCCGAAAAACCCTAGACTAGCCACGCGTTGGAATTTCGTTATCCCAATTCTGTCTCTCTAAAAGTTTTTATTCTCTGTTTCTGGAATCTGGAAAGGATCCAAGCAAAGGGATCGCACCGTCGTACTATATACCCCATCATGCCTTTCGTCTGAACGTATTTATACGTGGCTTAATACTTCTACATTGACATTCTCGCATTCTTTACTACAAAATCCAAATCCCTTCTTTCGTCTTCTGTTAAAAAAGGTCTACGTTTTAAAAGCGTGGTGTTGAAGTTGTTTTTATTCCACGTGACTAATTTCTTGGAAGTAAAAACGTTAAGCCTAGTTTGTTTAGAACGTACGGTTTTTCTCCGATAAGTGAAAATAATTACGGATTTAATTTAGTATTTATCAATTAATGGTATTTATCATTTAAAGAGGTTTTAACCTGGGCTAATTAAGTCTTTAAAAAGTTAGTGATGTTTTAGCGAAGCCAGTTTAAATGAATAATTAACTGCGAGTTAACCAGAAGTGAATCTTTAATTGGTAATGTTTTTATTTCACTATTTTTATATTTATACCTTCTCCCTAATAAACTAGATATCACTTCTTGATCATACCGTTTCCCCTTATAACTGAAACCGTATAAACACCACTCCGCGTCCTTCCTTATGTTTGATATGTAAATTTTTCATCAATACCAATAGCTACAAACACAGACCCAAGCTTACTCCGCTTGTCTCGAGTTTCGACCTCACCCAAGGTATATTTCTCCATCTTATTTTATTTGATTTAACGGAAGAACAGTTATATAGTATATATATATGCACATATATACACTTGATTCGTTTAAGAATTTAGGTAACCGTGAACTTGTATACTCGTAAAGATAGAGCTTGGCCAATCTTTTCCGGGTTATCCCCTTCTTGTATCTGGAAGTAGAAGAAGCTGAAGTATTCAATATATCTCATTAGCTTATTTGGCAGAATTCCCACGCTTAACCAGCTCTCCTAAGGCTTTGAGGTAACGAAGAGGGTTATATTTAAGGTATGTTCCATCCATAAGTATGACACTACCTATACTTCGTAATGCTAGAGAGTTGCTTACAGCTCGAGCTAGTTTGAGGGAGAACAACGGAAGCGATCATTGAAGTCCTACACTCGGTGGTTAATTTTGCGGGACTTCCATCTTCCTGTTTAGTCTGTACTAAGCCTTCGATATGCAGCGCCTCACCAGGCCTCCCTCGCTTTACCTCGAATCTATGACCTACCTCATTCACTTCTTGACAAACTCCAGTTTGTAACCAGTGACAAACTTATGGTGAACATATCTTATGAAATTATGTTATACTTCTGATTATTAGTTTTTACGTCTATTATTACTTCTAGTTAATTTTGTTTAACACCCAAGTGGCGCGTGCGATCGCGGACATTCGGTGATGCTTGGTTAGGGTCATCTTTCCCGCGGATTTGAGAGGGAAATGTGGGGAAATATCCCTTCACGCGTGAAATGACCCGAGAGAGAAAGCGCGCGCCTTTGCCTACCGCCTGCCTCATCGACCAACCATTTCTATATCGAGAATGTATACATACCTAACCCTAAATCATGGAGAAAATAACGAGAGATACAAAGGCAGGCCCAGGCCTTTTCTCTACTAGCTATCCTTTTAATGCCATCCTCTCGAAACCAACGGGAACCCCAGCCTGGCGTAGTATGGTCACGTGAGAAAACAAACCTCAAAGCGCCATCTTTGAAGGAAGAGAGGGAAGAGTTTCTCAGATGGGTATAGACTATAGAGAAGCGGCGTCTCTATTTCGTCCCCTATTGTATCCTCCATGACTGAATGTTGAATACAACCTCTGGTTCTAGTCTTCTATATACTCAGTCGATGTCGAGCGAGTGATTTGAACACAAGAGGTGAATTTCAAGATTTCTAGACATTGCCAGAGATTTGCTTCAACCTTCGGCGTTACTCCGAAATCCGTATCGATGCTATTTAGGAGAATGGCCTCGGTGTATATAGTTAGGTCGGATAGTGTGTTTACTTATCATTCGGTAAAAGTTAATGTTGATCTTAACTTACAGAGAGTCAGAGATAAAATCTGAATATAATCTTATCACGAAAAACCTTGGGTTTACTATCCAATCCCTTTGTCCGAATAATGTTTAAGTACAGATAGATCAAGTTCACCGATAATTTGCACCGTCTTGGCACCGATTTCTATAATAAATCTCATGTAACCCAAGAAAAATCGCGGTACCTTATTGGGAATTTATCTATAACCGGAAACGGCAAAACGCTTAAGGCCTTATAATACGATTGGACCCTGTCACTTATTCCAGCCAGTTTCCTGGTTGAAGTAATTAGGTGATAAACCTACATTCAGCGATATACCTTTGCTCTATATATAGTTTGATAGTGAGGTTAAAAGGTTAAGGCCTCCTTTCCCGTTGGTTTTCGTGTGGTTCTTGAACCATGTCTTATCAAGCGTGAACGTATACTGATTTATCCGCTCCTTTCATCTCCTCTCCTCTTCTCTTCTCTCTCTCTCATCCCGCTTCATCTCACTTGTCCCCTCTCACCTACCTACCGCCCAACCAACCTCTTAGGAGACCTTTTTAATCCCAGGCAACGCCAACTCCGCGTCCACGGACGCTCTCGACACTTCTGTGTTTTAGGGACCCCGATACTCCGATATTTTCTTTTTCGAACTGTCTCTGTTAAAAGTGTGAGACTCGTGTGGGGATTTAGAGTTTATTTTGTTTATATTGTTTATTTTGTAAAACTTGTAATTGTGTCTTATCGAACTTGTTGCTTGTGACTAAGCGAAAAAGTAGAGAAAAGTAGAGAATCTGGGGAAAGTTTTCAAAACCCAAAAAGAAAGAGAAACTTATCGCGGTGTGGGGTCTAGCCCCTCCCAGGTAAAAGGGTGAAAAACGAGAGAGATTTTGGAGGGAAAAAACTTCAGTGCATAAAGCGAAACCAGAGCGACAAGTTCGATCTCCATTTTTTGTCCATTAAACTATTTTTTCTTAATTTCTAAATCCGAGTTTTTATTTAATTTAAGTCCAAACCAGAGCCTTAGTTAAAATAACCAAAGAGTTTATGAGTTATTTTATGGTGCCGAAACCCGGGACAGTTAAATAGATAGAGAAAATTCGGTACTTAAGCGTAGAACATTTAGATAAGATTAGTTTAATCGGTCAACAGAGGTGAACAAAAATGGAAAGTTTAGAGCGATTAAAGAAGGTTCGTGCGTCAAAGCGATCGTCAGTGACCAAATACATAACGAAGATTAATAATGAACTTGCAAAGAGCGCACCAGATGTAAGAAGTTTACAAAAAGACTTAGCCCATCTTCGAAACAGAGAAGAAGAATTAAAAGAATTGGACAAAAATGTGTATGAACTGACGACTATAGAGGAATTAGACAACGAACTACAGAGTGTCCTAAAGTATGAAGACGAGATTAATGACTGCAGAGACCAAGCTGAGAATACCATCGAAGAACATATAGAATCATCAGCTTCTACCTTAATAACGGGTGCAAATGCAATCAATGCAACACCGACGGGATATAATACCCCTACAGGCACCGGAATCCTACAGCAAAGCGCCGGAAATCAACCACAGAGCACCGGAAATCAACCACAGAGCACCGGAAATCAACCGCAGAGCACCGGAAACCAACACCAAGGCGCCGGAGGTCAACAGCAAAGCGCCGGAAGTCAACAAGGTGTCGTGATTCAAAATCAAGGACCTTCGAGCGGGACTAATAACGGAATCGCGATCGGGTATAATAGCGGACTCGCGTCGCGGTTAAAGCTTCCCAAAATAAATCTCGAAGCATTTTATGGTGATCCAGGAAAATGGTTGAGCTTTTGGGATCTATATAAAATAACAATTCATGACAATGGATCGCTTTCAAAGGTAGATAAATTTACATATTTAAAGTCGTACATAAAGGGACTGGCAGCAAGTTCCGTGTCAGGTCTAGCCACAACTGGAGAAAATTATGATAAGGCAATAGAGCTCCTATTAGAGAAATTTGGGAGTGAAGAGAAGCTTATTAGCACCCACATGAACAATATATCCAGTTTGGCTCCAGTTACGCGTTCTAGCGACATATCAGCCTTGCGTACATTCTATGACCAATGTATCGTTGAAGTAAGGAGCTTGGAATCTTTAGGGTTAGCGGCAGATGGAGGATTTTTGCACCACACAATCACAAAGATGATTCCCTACGACCTAGCGTTAGAATACAGCAGAAAGCTTGACGGTTCAAACCAATTAGTAGTAGCTAATCTATTAGAATTCATCAGGAAAGAGTTAGAGAGCAGAGAAAGGGCCCAGGCATTTACAAGGTCGAACGGAAGAGTCTTAGAGAGTAGCGAACAAAACAATTATAGAAATGCCTCCAAGGAGTATAGAAGCAAGGGATACGAAAAATATTCGTTTCAGCAGAGACCCAAGAAAACAACGTCCTTGGCTCTGTCAAATAGCGTAGAAGTAATTTGCCCATTTTGCGACGAAGCTCATAGCGCCACTGAGTGCAACGGAAAATCACTAGCCGAAAAAATAGAGGTTTTAAAGAGAAAGCGAAGGTGTTTCCGATGCCTAAGAGCGGATCACATGTCGAAATACTGCAAAGCGAAAGTACAATGCAATCATTGCCAAAGGCGACATCACACGGCGATATGCGAGGCAAGAGAGAAAGACGAGAGCGCCAAAAGGGGAGAGAGAGGGCAAAATACCTTAACAGAGGAAGCGGGAAGCCATAGTCTAGTACAGGGAGGAATGAGCGAACCCCCTAGCGGTAGCATTTTGCTACAAACGGCCACGGTCGTACTGAAGGGAAGAGAAAAACAAGAGGTCGCAAGATGCTTAATAGACGGAGGGAGCCAGCGTACATTTGTGAGAAGAGACCTTTCTGAGAAATTGAAGTTACCCACAGTAGGGGAAATAAAGCTCAATTATTTTCCTTTCGGCGCAAACAAGCCTACTTCCATTCTAACAAAGAGAGTACAATTAGAAGTAAAAAGCATACATGATAATCAGTCCATCATTATTGAAGCTATCGAGACACCGGATATCAGCGCAGCGAAGATACAAGTTCCAAGTAGAGACATTAAATTATATCTAGAAGAGAGACATCTTAAGTTAGCGGAAGATGTATCGGATATTTATCCACTTCAAAAAGAAATTGGACTGCTAATTGGTTCTGATTACTATTGGAAGGTGTTTAGTAGCAAAGTAGAAAGGTTAAGCGACTCATTAGTCGCCATGGAGACGTTATTTGGCTGGGTGGTGCAGGGTCCGACCACAAGTTCCTGTCTACTCATGACGTCAGACGTAGAGAGAGAAGTAGAAACAAGCGCCACGAATTTGATCTTGGAATCAAGAGAAGAAAATAATATTGGAGAAAGTTTAAAGGCATTCTGGGATTTAGAGTCGTTAGGAATAATAGAGCCAAGCAAAGAGGAATTAAACGAGAGACACCAGGAAGCTATACAAACTTTCGAGCGAACGATCAAGATGGAAGAAGGACGGTACCAAGTACGACTCCCGTGGGCAGAAGACAAACCAAGTTTAGCAAATAATTATCGCATGGCTCAGAAAAGATTAGAAACTCTATCAAGAAGATTCCGCAGAGACGTTAACCTATTCGACAGCTATAAGAAGGTCATAGACGAATATGAAGAGAAGCATATCATAGAGAGAGTTCCCGACGATGAAGCAGAGGCTAAACCATTGTATTACATTCCGCACCAACCAGTAATTAAGCAAGAAAGACTCACGACTAAAGTTAGAGTCGTATTCGACGCGTCGTCGCACGAAAACAGAGAGGTGTCCTTGAATGAATGTTTACTACCTGGTCCTAACCTCAATCCAGACCTCTACGAAGTTTTACTTCGATTTCGAATGAAAAGAGTGGCAATAACGGCAGATATTGAACAAGCGTTTCTGCAGATTACTATAGCTCCAGAAGACCGAAACGCAACGAGGTTTCTTTGGAATCCCGACCCTTTAAACCAGCAATCCAGCGCTCAAACTATAACGTACAGAATGACGAGAGTTTTGTTCGGGGTAACATCAAGTCCTTACCACCTAGCGGCCACAATCAAGTTCCACGTAAAACATTACGAAAACAAATACCCAGAGACGTGTCAACTACTTAATAGCGACTTGTACGTTGACGATTTAATTACTACCGTGGACGATCATTTGGAGGCATACCAGAGAGCTAAAGAAGCTAGAGAAATCTTCGCAGAAGCAAAAATGAGATTACGAAAGTGGAGAACCAATTCTGAAGAGTTGAGACAAAGGTTCGAAGAAGAGAATTGGGAAAATCACTCCAAAACAGAGAGTAACGCCTTAATCACTAGTGCTGGACAGCAGCAAAAGGTACTAGGCATGAGTTGGAACCACCTAGAAGATACTTTCACCTTCGACGTGAACTCCTTAATCAAAGATATGTCACAATTCAATGACACAAAGAGATGCGTATTGCAATCATCAGCGAGGATTTTTGACCCTCTCGGATTGATTACGCCCTTTTCAATCAGAGTAAAAATACTCTTTCAGCAATTATGGGCATCAGGAGTAGGCTGGGACTCGCCGTTACCCAAGGAAATAGCCAAGGATTGGAAGAATTGGAGATCAGAAATACCAGATCTAAGACTAATCTCATTTCCACGTCATTGTCTCCTGAATATGACAGACGCCGACCTGGAGGAAAAGGAGCTGCATTGCTTTTGCGATGCTAGTGAAGCGGCCTACGGAGCGGTCGTATATGCAAGAGCTACGGCAAGAGACGGAACTGTAAAGACGTGTTTAATTACGTCGAAATCTAGAGTAGCTCCCTTGAAGTCAATCACCCTTCCCAGGTTAGAGTTAATGGGAGCCTTAATTGGGGCAAGATTGACAAATAGAGTAAACGAAGTATTCAAGGCGCCCAAAGACAAGATTCACCTATGGTCAGATTCCACCATCGTAATTCATTGGATTCATGGCTTATCCCGAAAATGGGTACCATTCGTCGCGAATAGAGTACGAGAAATTCACGATACAACAGAGCCTAAGGCATGGCTGCACTGCGCGGGGAAGGACAACCCTGCAGACTTGCTAACCAGAGGAATGAAGCTGACAGAGTTAAAAGACAAGGTAATTTGGTGGAAAGGACCAACATGGCTTGAAAGAAACCGCGAAGAGTGGCCTATCCGAATTGCGAAGGAATTAACAGATACAGAAAAGGTAGAATTAGATCTAGATCAAGAAACTAGAAAGAGTTACCAAGAAAGCGCGTTGACAGCGGTAAATATTTCAAATGGAGAGTCAATACTATCATTGGAAAATTACAGCGTTCTGAAAACACCAGTTCGTATATTAGCATGGATGAGAAGATTTATTAACAACTCAAGGAAAAACGCCATCAAGAGAGTAGAACCCTTATCAGCGAAAGAAATACAAGAATCGAAAAACTATTTCTTAAGGAAAATGCAAGAAGAGGTTTTTCACAAGGAAATTAAAGACCTGCGAGAAAAGAGAGAGATTGGCTACCCATCCGAAATTAAAAACCTCAATCCAATTTTAGACGAAGCTGGTCTATTGAGAGTCGGCGGACGCCTGCAAAGATCATCTGACCTGGAGTATAACGAGAAACATCCAATTATCTTGCCAAAGAAACACCAATTAACAGATTTGATAATTGATGAAGCACACACCAGAGTTTACCATCAAGGTCTAGCTAACACATTGGCTCAAGTTAGAGAAAATTATTGGGTATTGCAAGGAAGACAACAAGTTAAACAACGAGTCGCTCGTTGCTTAACATGCCGTATTTGGAAGGCACAGCCGTTAGATGAGCAGACCGCCCCTTTGCCTAGAGATAGGATTTCGCAATCAGCTAGTTTTGAGGTTACTGGGGTAGATTTCGCAGGCCCCTTGTATATTAAGAGAAACCCTAACGAAAACGCAACCACCAAGGCTTATATCTGTTTATTTACCTGTGGTGTCACAAGGGCTATACATTTAGAGCTAGTTATGGAAATGTCCACCGAGACATTTATGTTAGCGTTAAGAAGGTTTATTTCACGCAGAGGAATAATTAAGACTATGTATTCGGATAACGCTTTAAGTTTCAAGAAGGCAAACAGAGAACTAATCGCGATTTGGAAAAACATAAGTAAAAAAGAAGTATACGAGTTTTTCGGACAAAACGGTATAGAGTGGAAGTTTATCGCGGAGAGGTCCCCCTGGTGGGGTGGCTTCTATGAGAGGCAAGTTAAAACAGTGAAAATCGCGCTGAAAAAGACACTCGGAAAAGCGTTGCTAAACTTCGACGAGTTACAAACAGTCCTCGCGGAAATTGAAGCGGTTATAAATTCGAGACCGCTAACCTATCAATATAGCGAAACAGGAGAGCCAGTCGGGTTGACCCCAGCCCATTTCCTGACTGGACGTCGGCTGACGTCACTGCCACCCGATTCGAAGTTGGATCCCACTTCTAGCCTTAAAAGAATCGACGCAGTGAAGAGATTCAAATATCAGGAGAATCTTCTAAACAAGTTTTGGAGGAAGTGGAAGCAAGATTACCTCCTGCAACTAACGTCAGCTCATAAGCTGGATCTTCATAAGGAAGGTTCAATAAAACCTGGCAACATCCTCCTGGTTAGCGATACCAACCTCCCCCGACAACAATGGAAGATGGCCATTGTAGAAGAAGTGTTTGTGGGGCGGGATGCTAGAGTGCGCTCGTGTGCGCTTAGATTGCCTAATCGAAATATAATTCGAAGGGCAATTAATTTGCTTTACCCACTTGAACTAAACTGAAAATTAAACCCGAACTGAGATGAACTATTCATAGTTCATGGGGGGAATTTGTGGGGATTTAGAGTTTATTTTGTTTATATTGTTTATTTTGTAAAACTTGTAATTGTGTCTTATCGAACTTGTTGCTTGTGACTAAGCGAAAAAGTAGAGAAAAGTAGAGAATCTGGGGAAAGTTTTCAAAACCCAAAAAGAAAGAGAAACTTATCGCGGTGTGGGGTCTAGCCCCTCCCAGGTAAAAGGGTGAAAAACGAGAGAGATTTTGGAGGGAAAAAACTTCAGTGCATAAAGCGAAACCAGAGCGACAAGTTCGATCTCCATTTTTTGTCCATTAAACTATTTTTTCTTAATTTCTAAATCCGAGTTTTTATTTAATTTAAGTCCAAACCAGAGCCTTAGTTAAAATAACCAAAGAGTTTATGAGTTATTTTAACTCGAGAGAGAGATATATATATCGGATCTGACAAGAAGAGCAATTGTTGCGTGTTACTGTTTACCATCTTTTAACCCCCTCCGCCTTCGGTTGTTGGTGTTGTATATACAGCCCTTGATTTTTGTCGAACCTATCTATGCTATGTGTTGTATACTTTTTTAATCGAAAACTCTAGCGGTGTTTCTTGGCGCAAGAAGGGTACCTCAGGTGACCTCCCCTGGAATTAATGGGATGGTCTTGTTTGAGCTCGTGGTCATCGAAATCGTTGGAAACGTTTTGAGGGGTTCGAGGCTCCGAACATGGGCACGGTTAATTGTTGGTTAATTCGATGATGACCTCGGTTTTCACTTTAAGTTCAGTTCAGTTCAATCTCTGGCTTTAAGTTCTCTCATTTTAACATTGGGATAGTAGGCATATATCGTTTAGTTTAGGGTATCTTAAGGTTTTAACTTGAAATCGTGAAAATTTAAAGTAATTAAATTAGATTTGTTATATTCGAATATATTTCGAACTGCGCACAGATCCTTATAATTGATGATTGTTTAGTATTTTACCTTTAAGAATACATTTAAATAACTACTGTATTTTGATATTGTGAACCTTTTCAAGCCTAAGAATTTCTAAACATGTAGAGATTAGGAATTCCTTTCACAAAGGAAAGGTTGGTTTGTTGCTCCTTGCACTTCCGGATATCAAAGTGAATCCGAGTTACCTATATACACCTGCGTTTCCCGCAAAGTAAACTTCTCTCTATAATTTTGCAGGGGAAAGGTAGAGATACCTGCAGAATGGAAAAGTGCGTATAGTAAAGACTTCAAATGCGTCACACCATCTGAATTCTTCTTAGATAACAGAATGGTTTAGCTATAAATGAGGGGCTAATCACTCAGCTCTCGAATTTCCCTGTAATAGTTCTGGGTTACGTGGAATAATTTAGCTCTGTTAAGGTTAAAGATATTGCTTGTCCCTCGGATATGTATAAATACTATAGTGGTTTTACTTTTGCTTAAGTTTGGGCTTCAGTTTGAACATTTGAGTGTTCGGTTAGGGGACCTGTACATAGGTTTTTGTTTTGCTGTTTCCCCAGTGTTGCCAGACCGTTGATGAGGCAGATTTTTGTTGTTGAAGGCCCAACTCGAGTATCTAACCAACCCTGTATTTACACTTCAATACAAATTGTTTGGGAAGGATTTCGCATTCAAAATGTTAAGCTTTTGAAGTTGTTGAAACCCGACCGGATTTTCTAGTCTTCATTTCAACTAGATCCCGCCATAGACTACATGAGTTATCGTCTGTCTAGACTGCAAACCTTGCGTTAATGTAAAGCGATAGATTAAACGCCTCTTAAATCGTAGAAGATGCCTGGTTAAGGGCTACTTTAATGCAGATACGAATCAACTCAGTTCAGTCTAGGTATTGTTAGTCTATTAATTTGGTATACCGGACCGCAACGTCTTAATCGAGAACATCCCTGTTATATAGCGATTTTATCTCGATGGGCCATTTTGATTTAAACACCGAGTCTTAGATACCTTCGCGTCTTTCTCAAAGTAAATTAAACTTAATAACTAAGACCTATTTCCTTCGCTGAACTGGTTGGTCGATATACTCTTAAGTCTTGACCCTAAAACCAAAGGCTTAACCAGAATCCCCCCATCATAGTTAATAAAGCCATTCTCTCTCTTTCTCTATGCTGGAGATGTGGTAAATATTTTAGCTATAGTTCCTGTAGCGTTGGCATCAAAGAGGACTCAATTTCACTCCCATCCACCGATAACTAATCTTTGGACGCCTATAGCTAGCTAGCTTACTAATAAAAGCAAAGAGGTATAAAAGGCGAGGGACATATACCTGCCTTGTTGCACGGAAAGGACCTCGTTTCCAATTGAAATACGAGAGATTTTTGCCTCATTCAAAGGTTGCATTATAAGACTGTAGATTTCCGTTTCCCCCTTGGGCTCTTATCCCCGTAATAAGCCTTGTCGCTTTCCCGTGATACGCCGCGCTATATTATCAAATATATGTACAGGGTGTTGTACCCAATATTGTGGTTGGTTGGACTTTGACTTGGACCGTAGTGCAGTGGGTTCTGGTGTTTGGAGTAGAAAATATGTAACTTTCATGATGTTTTGCGGCCACTAGGAGGATTGATACAATTTACACCAGGATGCAAGAGTACTTGGTGATGCACTTTGGCCGCCATGACCTCTTGGTTGGTGTAAATACTCTGAAAACTGTATAAGGGTCACCTGTTACAAGTTATGTAAATTAAATAAGACACTGAATAACAATGGTTATTTATGTAAGGGGTTATTTCCTTAAAACGCTTCGATCATATCTTGTGGCCACCTTAGGTCAAAAGGTCATAGAAATTAAATTTTCATCTCGTGCACAAAATCACCTTTGGAAACCTGATGCACTGTACTTTATGTAAATTAAATAAGACACTGAATAACAATGATTATTTATGTAAGGGGTCATTTCCTTAAAACGCTTCGATCATAACTTGTGGCCTCCTTAGGTCAAAAGGTCATAGAAATTAAATTTTCATCTCGTGCACAAAATCACTTTTGGAAACCTGATTCTCTGTAATTACCCCTTTTGGAACACCCTGTTTATATTCTCTTATCGCGATGTACTCAACTGACGTTGTCATGGTTACCATGGCACTCCACTCGTCTCTCTCTCTACTCTCTCTCTCTTTCTCTCGTTTTGGTTTTTATTAATTTTTGACTCGCCACTGTATATTTCCTTATCCGACGTGTGGACTCACTCAATCCCCTGAAGGAAATTGAAATATTTTCGTATCGCACGCGTTTTCCCACACACTGTAAAAAAAAATTGGATTTTGATGTGGTGTATTTGTACCCTTAAAGGTATTTTCTTAAAAAAACACCTTAAGGTGTTTATTCTAACCCTATAGGGTGTCAAAACAAGCCTCAGGGTTCTCTGTTGGTGTGTTTTTGTACCATTTGTAAATATTTTATGTTGTGGAGGGTGTTTATTTATACCTCAAAAGGAATTTTTTACTTGAAAGTCACGTGCGCACGCGCCATCGTGAAATAAATTCGCGCGCGTCGCGTGCCATATTTTTTTAACCCTAAAAATTTCAAACTAGGCTTAGCGACACTCATTTAAGCGACTACGTCCATTTGAAAATTAGTTACGCTCACAAGTCCAACCAAGGTAATAATTATGTGTAATACATTAATATAAACTGTGTGAATTTTAAAAATGTTTCCAATTTCAGACTTGTTTGAATCAGGAGCCATAAAAACTAAAGTTCTGACTAACGGATCTCATCCTTTAAAGTAAGGCAAGCCTTTGGCCAGTTAATTTTAATTTATTCTCTATTTTCAGCCATCAGAAGGCAACTTTTCCGTTTACACTTAGCATTACAAAAAATCATTACTGATGGATTAGTTCATGAATCACAACTTAAGTGATGTGAAATTTTGAAACAGCTAAAACCCAGGTTGGTATGAATTTAGGTATTTTCCACGTAAGATGTGAATGAAAAGAATTGTGGTATTTGGTCAAAAATGATAAAGTTTTAGGTAAGTTGTAAGTACATCCATAAGACTTTTGGAGTCCCGTTTTCCCTGACAAATCCAGGTTTTCCCCATATATTTCTCTGGCACCACCAAATAACTCCACAGGTTTTTTTTTGAGTAATAGTTTCAGGATGTATTTTAGAGTGGAGTAATCTTCTAGCCTCACGAAGTTGCTTGAATTTTACTGAAAATTTCCCTCAGTTTTTAGTCAAAAATTTATTTCCCCGACATGTCCAGGTTTGTATGAACCTGATATGTAAAATTTCATGGAATGCTTACGAAAAATACAGTAAATAGCAGTCATAACATCATGCCTTTAAAATGGAATCTTGTTGTGTAATGTTCTAGAGTGTTGTAACAGGAAAGGATTAAATTTAAATGTGAGTTTGAAAATGTCTAAAAACGGCGGTTTGATATTTTAAGATAATTTTAAATCAGTTCTATAATATTTTCATTGCAGGGTTATATTAATCGTGATGACTTCGACTGAATAATCTTTATTAAGTCAAAAAAGGTCGACCAACTATTCAAGCGGTTTATAATATCTGTTTCTGTGGTGGAAATTTTAGTACAAATGTAACAAAGTCATCTTTCTTTAATCAAATATTTTTTTCTAAAAATATTGTTAAAAATCTTTGTTTTTGATTTGACTAGAGAAGATTAATTATGGTATAAATTAATTAAATTTTTATATAGGGGTGAGATATCATTAGTTTTTTAATATCTGGTTTCTTAAGAAATAGTTTCTGGTAAGTGTTTAGTTTTTCATAGTACTAAATATTTAGATTATCAGGTTTAAGCTTAATGTTCTAATAATTATATTGTAGTGTGAAATTAATTTATAGGCTTTAAAGTAGCTATTTGTTCAATAAAAATTTAATTTTTATTAATGAAGTATAAATAATTTAAAAATAAATCAAAGTGTTAAAGTATTTTAGTCCGAATCTTAATTGACCCCGATAAAGTTAACTATACACTGAAGTTCTTTTAAAGAATTATCACAATAGATACCTCATGGCTATAAAACTATTTCGTCGAAAATAATCACATTTCCTTGCTCAAACTTTTAAACCCCTTTAATTGTAATAAAATGCACCTTAAAATGGAGAAAAATAATATTTTCGGACCCCCGAGTCAAATTTTTAAGGTACGGGAAAATACCTTTAATGGTCTGAAAACGCACCTATAAATGGAGAAAGGGCGCTTTTTGCACCCCTAATTCGAATTTTTGATATCCAAGAAAATACCTTTAATGGTCTGAAAACGCACCCCTAAATGGAGAAAGGGTGCTTTTTCGCACCCCTGAGCCAAATTTTTGATATCCAAGAAAATACCTCTAATGTTCTGAAAACGCACCCCTAAATGGAGAAAGGGCGCTTTTTCGCACCCCTAATTCAAATTGTTGTTGTCCGGAAAAGCACCATATATGGAGTCTATTTATACCCCAATCACTCAAGAAGGGTACATATTTATTCCCTTCTGTTGCTTCAAAGACAAATACTATGTTACTAATATGTACCTATTAAGGAGCGAAAAATTACCCAATGGTATAAAAAAACGCCCCTTATCTAGGGGTTCACATTAATACCCTATATGAAGGGTGCGAATTCATACCTTATATGGTACGTCTGGGGTGGGGGTCGAAAATACCTTTATAGGAGCGTTTCCGCCACATTTTTTTTTACAGTGCAGACCACGATAATATATATATAACTTTTCTCTCTATTTGCATTTTGAAATACACACGAGATATACAAGCCATGTCATCGTGTCCTGGTTTATTTATTATTAATTATTAACTCCCTTCTCTTTGGCTGTGTGTGTGTGTTTGTCTTCGTCTTCGGAAAATGGAGGATTTTGTTTTGTTCGAACTATAAAGCACAGTCTCGGATATTTAAACAAAACCCCCATTATTTTTCTTCTTCCCAAATTTTTTTTTTGGATATTTGGGGTTTCATAAAAAAAAAGCCAAGGCTTAAGGTATTGCTTTTTGAAAATGAGCGATTTAGGTTTTCTTAGCTTAAACAACAAATATAAGTTATTTACAAAGGTATTTGTTAAATTAGGCTACCACAAAAGTAGGCTTAAAAATTCAAGGTTTAACTTTAGCACAAAAAATCAGGGATGGAAATAAGCACAGGACACTGGACATTGTCCAATAAATTTTCCGAAGTTTTGATAGCTTGACTATGAAGATGCGACCAATTTCTGCAAACTCCAATCATGGACAAAGCAATGCAGTATTGCTTTGTCCATGCTCCAATGGACAATGTTCTTTAAATTTTCTTATTTCCGGTCCTGCTGAAAATTAGCAGTCTCACTTAAACTAACAAATAACAACCATAAATAATTAAATTATAGAGAAAATCATTACTAATTTACCAGGTATGCTGCTGTAAATTAGTAAATTACACCTATATTTATTTATTAAATTAGGCTTTATATGAAAGTAGGCTTAATGAAGCCGAGGCTTAAGAATTAATCCTTACTAAACTAGTAAATTCAGGTCTGGCGCATATACCGTCCATTTTGACGCGTATACGATAAAACTTCCATCCCATCAGATTGGTTATATGCAAGCTACAGTGCAGGGATTAAATTAAGTACGCGTGCATCTCTTAAATTCCCAACAACCAATCACGCTTTAGTTTTGTCTGGGATAATCAGACGATTCGTCTATATTATTCCGGAGCTTCAGACGCGGAAGGAAATCGGAGAAACTCCATAGGTTTCAGTATATACTTAAAAAGAAAAAGAAAAAAGAATTATCACAGACAGCGCGCTCTAGACATGGGGTTGGTGGATTTGGTGTCCTCCTAAGGCAGCTAGTAGGTCCCCCTAGTCTACCTTTTGGTTGTAGCGGCTCTAGCTAGAGTTTAGTGATATTTTAAATAGTCTGGACGGCGTACTTTTAACTCTCTCTTGGAAGGTCTGGGTCACTATGCCAGTATATATTCAGAACCACGGCGGGGGGGAAATTGAGCTTGGAAATTTCTGGTGTAAAGCTTACAGTCTAGACTTGGGGATCCTAAAACCGTCTAGAATGGAATCATAACTCCTTTAAAGCAGGACGACGGGACCAAAGCGTTTAAAGAGGCTGGCTGCTGGGCCCGTCTTATTACGTGTATAACCCCTTATGCATGCCAACAACACTGTCTGATGTGTGTGAGTGAGACCCTTTAGTGTGTGTACCTTACTACATACGATATACAGGGTGTTTCTGAATTTAAATGAAGGGCGATGTTCTTTGGGGCGATCTTGAGTCGAAAATGTAACTTCTATGACATTTGATTTTACCGCCCGGGCCACCTACCCATCGTTTTCGAGTTGGGGTGTTTAAATTGGCAGAGTCTGTTTAGTTTCTTAGTTAAATTTAAGGGTTCATCTGCAAAATATGTTGTTCCAAATGTATGACACTAATTATACAATTCGTAATGCTAGAGACTTACAGCTCGAGCTAGTTCGAGAACGACTGAAGCGAGAATTGAAGTCCTACGCTCGGTTAATTTTGCAGGACTTCAATCTTAATATTTAGTTTGTATTACTAAGCCTTTGACATGCAGCGCCTCGTGCACCAGGCGTCGCTTTACATCGAATCTATGACCTACGTCACTTCATGACAAGCTCTAGTTAGTAACCAGTAAAAAACTTATGGAACATTTCTTATGTTATGACTTGTGCACGGTATCTCTTGTGGAAAAATGTCACAGAAGTTACATTTTCGACTCGAATTCGCCCAAAAAACATTTTCAGTAAGACATATCAGTAACACCCTGTATACCTATACTTCATCCAGACTGACTATAGCTTGCTTTTTACGGCTTTCGTCTGCACACATACATTCCAGATTTCTTGCTTGCATTGAGAAAGTATACCATTGGTTTGTACTGGACTGTGTTGGATTTTCAAGGGCATTTAAATAACGTAGTACTTGCCTTTTATTATATGGTATGTTTTGGGAAGTGACTCAAAACGCCAGCTAAATTTAAGACCAAATACGTTCAATGACGGGGGAATCCGAACTTGGGTGGTGTGAAAAAAACGTTGACTTATGTTTATGTATAGGAAAACGGAAGTTAATTAATTCAAAGGTGTCTGAAATTGTCTTTATGAGTTAACTCTTCCGGTTGGGTTTTAGTGTAACTCGAAAACATTAATGGGAAGATATGGCTGGAGTAAAAATAAAACTTATGGCTAACTCCATTGGGACTACCCCTGACTGAGATCGCCCTCGGAATTTTGCTTTATTTCGTCATCAGATTCGACCAAAAACAAATAAGGTCGTTATCAGTTCGATCTTGAGGAAAAATACGCCTCATTTCCGGAGTTATCTGTATACACTGATCGGTCTTTCATAGTTCATACGTATCGGTTCCGAGCTGAACTCGGGCCGAGCGCTTGACCAATGGAGATTAGACGTGAATAAGATTGAGTTTGCCAATGGAACATGAAAAATGTTGCAGAGCATTCCGAGAGTGCCCCGAGCAGTAATATAATTATGGAATTCGCTATAAGTGATCTGAAACTTATTTCTTTTTAATTTTAAATGTTTTTTTTCTGTATATAACTTTGGTTTAAGCGACTTTTACCTAGACTACTAAAAAAGGGGTATAATATACGTCCTGACCGCCATCTCCTTTTCTTAGATCTCCTTTTCAGACACGCGACGACTAACTCTTTTATGTATAAGAAAAATATCATATTCCAGTCAACGCCTGCATGCCTATATCGCCCTTTTATGTTATGACCTAATATGTATGTTGTCTAGAATGGAATATATATCGAGCTTTTAACTCCTCTCAAAGTCGTATCCAATCTCCCGCGATGCCACAGGGTGGATGAGCTATTTGAATACGTCTATTGTTTTCACTACGCACCTGGCAAGATTATAGACACAAATCTTTTAGATAAAATCGTCGGTGAATATTTGACCAAGAATGATATAATCTAGTTTATTAGGGAGAAAGTATAAATTCGCAGCTTTATCTGCAGTCCAAACGTAGGTCTGGAATTAATCCCTGCCTCTAAATTACAACCAGCATCTCATTGGTTCTTGAAAACTCACGTCAACGCGACGCAAATGACGAAAATTACGTATTTTCCAACTGAGGAGAGACAGCGAAATAGCCCGGCCTCCTTTTACGTCCCCCCTTGTATTTTGAAAGGGGGACTGGGAATATGGTGCGCGAATACTTAGGCATCTTATACTTTCTCCCTAATAAACTAGATATCACTTCTTGACACTCAAATCATAACACAAAAAGTGTCCCTTGTGGCAAACAAAATGGAGATAGAAGTTATTACATTTTCGACTCAAAATTGATTTCCGAACAGAACATCCCCCTTAATTTATGGCAGACTTATCAGAAACACCATCTGTATATTAGTAATTTACGGTGGTAATTTGGTAATTTCCGGTAATTAACGTACGGATGGTAAACTACCGACATATCTGTTCACTATCAAATAGCTGAACCACGCTGCGTATATCCATTTATAGAATAAATACCATACCCAAAAAGGTATAGTATAGTATACTCCATTATTTTCTCTCAACCGTTCGGAATTAGACTTCAATGACGGAAGTTAAACCTTAATACATTCCTTCCTTTAATACGAAGCAAATTTCGGTTGGTTAATAGTTCGGCAGACAGCAGCGAATCTAGCTCGGGCCCTCAACTAGGAAATTAATTTAAACCGAGAAGCAGTTAACTTTGCTGGGAAACCATTAATTTCTAAAAGGGAGCCATGAGGGAGGGGGGGGGGGTTAGTTCAACGTAGAATGTATATAGATGAGAATTTTAGGCTCCTCGCCTCGCTTATATCTCAAATGGTAAATCTCTAGAAACTAAATAGACCTAATGCAGATTTTCTCGCGGCCTTGTATGTCACGGACGCCAACACGTCTGGCCCAATCGCTAAACGTTTCATTATATTTTAAAGAAAGAATTAGGATAGTAAAGATGCTATGGCTTTACCGGCTAGGAATTAATACGGTTACTAGGAATAATTGTGCAGTAGTGTTAATTTCTACACACGGGTTTTGTGGGCCGGGCTTGACAACTTACCATAGAGTGGTACCAGGGTCCAGGGATAGATATAATTTTAGAAGTGGGAATGGAGAACAGAGTAATCTGGGCGCGTCAAAGTCCCGGACCCCCTTCCACGGGACGGGGGGGGTATGGAAGGAGAGGCGGGTTATAGCGACAGAGGTAAAAAGGAATTACCTACGTATTTTTCGCCGTTCCCGTCAGCAACGTCATCAAAACGTAGTTTAAATGAGCCAATAAGATAATTTAAACTTTTCGTTACGTGTTGGAGGGAGGGGGTCTATACTGGGTGGTCTATGAGTCGGACTGAAGTAAATACTAACCGTTCTTCATTCCTACCAACGAGGTAGATTAGTCTGTAGCTCCTCCCACAAAACCCGCCCTAGATACGTTGAGAAAGTGGCTGTACACTATGATTCCAATTATCTGTATGTATTCCTGGCTATACGTGCTTGGTCTTCTCCAAAGTTTAAGCGAATCATTCAGAGACCGAACCAATTAAATTTCAGACTCGAACTCCAAACCGGAAGTCGTTGTCCTTCGTTGAATTTTCTCCGTATGTTAAGTTAATTTTTTGGGCGTGGTATTTTTTTTTCTGTACGACGTCTCTGGAATCCGAATGAGGAGGAAAAATTTAAATCACTTTCAATTTCCTTATTTTCTTTAATTCTCCCGGAGAATTTTAAAAGATTTTCTTGTAGTACTTGGAAAGTTGCCCGGAACCGATTTAGAATTGCGCGAATGGCGTATTTTATTTAGTACCATTTGATTTGTACGACTTAAAGGGTACAATCGTGTGTCCCCTCTCACCATTAGTTTGGTGTTTAAGTGTTATAAACGTCCTGGGAACTCAGCAAGTTCATTTTAAAAGTAATCTTAAAGCTTCAATTTACTGTGAAAATTAAAGGTTAAAGGGAGGCTGAAATGGTTTGACAACCACTTTATTTTTTAATAAATTTATATTGATAAAAAAATAACACCAAAATCATTAATAAAACTTAACCGAACCATATCCTTTAATTTTATATACCCATTTTTTCTTTCTAAGCGTAAGTCTGTTTTTATAATTTAAAAAAAAAAGTGTTGATTTGGACCAAGGCCCCAAAACCCAATGTCCCTTTGGCTTTTAAAAGCACACTGCAATTTTTCAAACAACTGCAAAATATGGTCCCGACACCAACTTCAGAATCAATTATATCAATATAATTTTTATAATTATTTTATATTTTAATGACTGTATATGCTAATGAACCTTTTTTAATTTCTCTTTAACAGGAACGACCTCTAACGAGTAACATGAACGCCAGTCCTCTGGATACGATTCGTTTCCCGATGGAGCAACAGTTACTGGACATTATGAGAACAACCGATAGCCAAGATCACTATAAAGGTGGGCAAACCCTTGCAGTTACACCACTTCTTTTTTGGGGGAACAAAGCTTAAATCCAAGAAGTGATATCTAGTTTATTAGGGGGAAGGTCTAAGATGCCTAAGTATTAACGCGCCGTAGTCCCAGTCCCCCTTTCAAAATACAAGGGGGGGGGGCGTAAAAGGAGGCCGGGCTATTTCGCCAATCTCCTCAGTCGGAAAATATGACTGTAATTTCCGTCATTCGCGTCGCGCTGACGTGAGTTTTCAAGAACCAATGAGATGCTGGTTGTAATTTAGAGGCGGGGATTAACTCTGGACCTACTTAACGTTTGGACTGGAGATAAAGCTAGATTATAAATGTGGCGAATTTATACCTTCTTCCTAATAAACTAGATATCACTTCTTGTTAAAGCTTTGGGTATCATTTTCGAAGTTCAACTTATACTCGTTTTCACATTTTCTAACTATTGGTTATGGTTTTGTTATTTTCTTATATACGAGTTTGATATCTGGTGGTGGTGATGGTGGGAATGTTTTGGGGTCGCAATCAATATTGGGACTGGGGTGTATCGGGGTCACCCATGAATTATTGAACTCTACGAGCGCGCTGTAATATCTTCTAAAGAAATATCGAATTTAGGCCGCGAAAAACATACGCGGCAGCCATATTGATTTCTTGCAGGCGAATCTTCAATAAATTCTTTCCCACAATTGCTCGCTTACTTACTAAGCCTTGGGAACATGCTAGAGACGGATTTATTCAATCCCTTTTATAATATTATTGGTTAGGCTTACAGTTTTAAAGGTATGTTCCGGTATCTAGAATTTTTTCGTTTTTAATCGAAAGAGTTAATATAATGAATATATCTCAATTGGAAGTATGTTTTTATCTACAATATTAAAGAAGATACGAGAGAAATTAAGTTAAGGTAATGGATGGCACTACGCGTTAGGCTTCTCCGCTAAGCACTGGGAAGGAACACCTCTATTGGACGAATCCGTCCGTCAGGTGGTACTAGGCGTCCAATAGGGGTGGTACTTCCCAGTGCTTGGCTGAGAAGCCTAACGCGTAGTGCCATCCATTACGGAAACTTAATTTCTCTGGTATCTTCTCTAATATTGTAGATAGAAACGTGGTTCCAATTCGATATATTCATTATTTTATATGCTCTTTTCGATTAAAAACGAGAAAAGTTCTAGCCCTATGTATACCTTTAAACTGTTGCTTTATCTCTAAGACAAGTTTAGTTTTTACTATAGCGATATTCGTGGTACAATTGAGTAAAATTCATAAGGAATGATTTTTTTTTTGTAAGTCAGACTCGTAATTTGAAGCGGAAAATTATTATTTCTTTTTAAGGTGCTTCATATCAATGTGATGGGAATTTAGGGGAGTAACTTGGTGTTATTGATTGATTGATTGATTGATTGATTAAGGGGGCGTTTTTCGTCTGCTACTCGAAACGTTTTAAATTATACGCAAAGGCTTAGAGCTGTAAACTATTTATTTAGCACTACATATGAAATGCCAATTTGTAAACGAAATGTAGATATCATTCTAAAGTTACAATATTCATTATGTTCTGCTTGTTCTTTCCTTAAATGAATGCACTCGTAGTGTACTGAGTTAAGAAAGAGGATATCACTCACCACATTGTTCCACTTTTTTATACCCACCAATCACGACAAGGCACGAAAAAACTAGGAATTTCTTCTACAGTATCAGCTTACGTGGTAAAATTTTCCAAATAGCAACCTTGTATAAAACAAATTTTCAACCCATCGCTCTTCATTTTATAGACAAGTAGATCTTTTTTATAAAAAAGCCGCCTTAGTTTCAACCTTGAATGAACCTAAATTTACCTTCAGTTTTATTTGAATATTTATTCCTTCTTAGATTGCAAATGTTCCTTTCAAACAAATCGCAGTTAGCCAATCAACGCGTGCCACCGAGGCAATAAGTTCAATCTCAATTTTGTACTGATTTACTTTAGGTATAGTTCGGTTTTGTTCAATTCTATTGCTTTAACGCCGTATAGAAAACTGTGTACCGTAGGCCTTTTTATCCGGATAGAAACGAAACGAAATGCAATTGTTATTCAATTCACGTTTATAGAACTAGCGGCAATTCGTTCGAATGCAGTTATTCTATATATATTGCTGCTTGCATCTGTGCCTAACTAAAAAAAAGGAAAGAAAGAAAGGCAGAATGAAAGAAAAACGGGAAAAATATTCTTTTACTTGTCCATTCCGTTCGACCGTTTCTTTTCTTCCCATTACCAAGCAACCAAGTTCCGCCGGGTCCAACATTTTCTTTGAAATATCATTATTTCCGTGGTGGTGTGACCGTCCGAGGTTTAGGCTTTTACGTAGCAGCTATGGGGACAGGGAATGTATTTTAATCAAACTATGAATATTGAATGGATAAAATAAGAGTATAGGAAGTCAATGGCGTGAAGCTGATGTGTATTTGTTATCTTTTAGTTTCTTGTTTGTTACGCATAGTTGCATGCAATTCGTTAATTAATAATTCTACAATTTGATTTAAATAGTATTTGTTATCTTTTAGTTAGTTGTTTTTCATGATACGCATAGTTGCAATGCAATTCTTTAATTTCCGATTTGATTTAAATACCTAATTGCACTGCTGATGTCGGTTATAGACATAAGTTTATAAGATATGTTCCATAAGTATGACACTTCCTATGCTTGGTAGTGCTAGAGATTTACAGTTCGAGAACAAGCGAGAATTGACTACACTCGGTGGTTAATTTTGCAGGACTTCATCTTCCTATTTAGTCTGTACTAAGCCTTTGACAGCGCCTCATCAGGTTGTCGCTTTACGAGAATCTATGACGTTTCATCTACGTCACTTCATGTCAAGCTCTTAGTAACTACATTACACTCGGTTTTGCAGTTCATCAAAGAACAAACAACATATTGCATCGTGCACATTTTATTTTAAAGCCCCAAAGACAATTTAGTAGAAGTGTTTTCATAGACAGGAAACTGTTCCCGGTTTTTCGGACCCTTAAAACACCCGGGGATCCGGGATACGCCGGGTAACATTGTTCGTGGGATGATTTACTAAATTCTTTCAAGGAACGGGATGTATTTTGGGAGCTCTAACTGAGAAGAAAAGCTAGGCCTGGATTTCCAAGCGCAGTTTTTTTCTGCCTTCAAAGGCGAATGTATGTGTAAGAGAAGGAATATATGCCTAGTAGGTTCCCAAACCTTTTTTCTTCTTCATTCTTTTCATGAATGATTAATGAGAGAAGCTTTCCATCTCTCGTCAATGAACATTACTATTCCTCTCTTTTGTGAAATTGCCGCTACTACAAGCACCCCTTTCGCTCTCCTATTAAAGCGCGTGACGTGTGTGTGTTAGGATATAGCTTTCATTATGTCTACGGCACTTAAAGAAATTGGTACTGGAAGGGGTACCGAAAGTTTCTGATACAATGTGAATATAAGTATGGGTCCCGAAAAGGATATTTGCTACAAGCACGCTTTCTTCTCGTTTTTTTTTAAAGAAAGGGGTATAGGGGCGTCACCTGGTGGTGGATTTATCGTACAGGGCGTCAACTAGTGGCCGGTAACAGAACCATGGCCTACTGTGAGCTCTGTCTCTACTAGTAATTTGACTCGAATAGCGTTCTTTATAAATAAATTTAAAATAAATGGTACTGGGGCGTCACCTGGTGGGGTATTTATCGTAGAGGGGCTTCAACTAGTGGCCGGTAACGGAGACCATAGCCTACTGTGATCTATATCTCTACTAGTAATTCGACTCAAACAGCGTTCTTTTTTTAAAAAGAAAAGGGTAGAGGGGCGTCACCTGGTGGTGTATTTATTGAAGAGGGGTGTCAACTAGTGGCCGGTAACAGAAACCGTGGCCTACTGTGATCTCTGTCTCTACTGTAGTAATTTGACTCTTAGGGTTTTTTATTAGTAGTTGTTAAATGAAGATTGCACTGCAATCTTTTTTTCTCTCGCATTGTCGATGCTAATAAACCCATACTTATAAATATGCATTATGGGGTTACGATAGAACTAGTTTTACCTTGGTTGTTACATTTTACTAAATAATTTTCTGTGATCTAAATTTATTAGTAATTTGACTCGAACAAATAATGAATCACACAGTAGGTCATGCCTCTGTACTGCTCCGCTACGATTTCGGTTAAAAATATAATAAACCATGGCCTACAGTTAGTACAGTTAGAGGCAGAGATGACCGTAGTTTGGAAAATTTAGTTGAAAATTTAAAATCAGTAGGCCTAAATAGTTTTTTTCTAAATAATTTTTCAAACTGGAATATCATAGGGAGATTTTTTTCAAAAATAACTTAATTCTATAAGAAAGGTTTTTCTTCTACTGTTCTGGTATGACGCGATACCAACGTGTATAAGGCGAAACTACTATAAACAAAAACCTTTTTTAAGCCAACCCAACCAATTAATTATACCAGTAGCGAGCGTAATCTTTCCACGACCACCGTACTATCTCTCTAATGAGATTCTTAATTAGTGTTGTTTCTTTACTCAATCCCCTTGTTAACCATTCTTCTTAAAAATAATAATTTTCTAAGAACTCTAGAAAAACAGGTACATAATAAATTAAAACTAAAAGAATTCTAGGAGCTATATCCGTTCCAAGAAAAAAAGATGATATATCAGATTAATTTCATTTTCTACCTTTTTTTCGAGAAAGAATTTACTGTACCATTAACCCAACAGAGGGTGTGTAGTATCGCTTGGTGTCTTGTTGTTTTCCGTTCCATTTGATGTCATTGCGCGTGCTTAAGCCTTGGAAACGACTTTTCTGCATTGCGACGCACGCGCTCTAGCACACATCACCTTCCTTGTCCTTTCGCATCCATACTGATGGCCTTTATACCTAACTTAATGGTGTATCCAACCAAAACCTGGTATGGGATCTCTGTCACATTCCCCGGTTATTATATTCCTGAAGTCCATACTTTGAGGTCAGATCGTGTCCAAGTAATCTCGCTATAAGATCATAAGATATGTTCCTTAAGTTTGTCACTGGTTACTTAGAGCTTGTCATGAAGTGAGTGAGGTAGGTCATAGATTCGAGGTAAAGCGACGCCTGGTGCTGAGGCGCTGTCAAAGGCTTATCCTGAAGTCCATACTTTAAGCTCAGATCGTGTCCAAGTACTATCACCATAAGCTCCTAAGATATGCTCCATAGGCTTGTCACTGGTTACTGAGAGATTGCCATGAAGTGACGTAGGTTATAGATTCGAGGTAAAGCGACGCCTGGTGAGGCGCTGTCAAAGGCTTAGTAATGCAGCCTAAATAGGAAGATGGAAGTCTGCAAAGTTAACCGAGTGTAGGACTTCAATTCTCGCTTGAACTAGCTCTCAGTAAGTCTCTTGAAAGCATTACGAAGTATGGGTTGTTTCATACTTATAGAACATATCTTACAAACTTACGCTTTCACTAGTTACTTTTTATTAAACCCGAATTCTCTCCTCTGGTGGTCAACTCGTCCCTGAACATTCGTGCATTGCGTGGAAAACATTTCTACAGGGGCCGTATAGAAAATGCATTAAAGTTGGAACCCCTGATTGTCATCTTCCACTCAATGTTTCAAATCTATTTAAAACGTTGATTATTTTTTACTTTTAAAGTATCAACTTCTTCAAAGCAATATACGCTTTTGGAAATAAGTTAATACGATGTTCTAGAAGCGGTGTCTCTCTCTCTATCTCTCGCCCCGTTTCGTGAAAAATTGGGTGTCCACACCACCACAAAAATGGACAAGCTATTAGGACCCTTTTATTTTCTATGTCATACTTATGACAAAATTCCTTAGTTACTTTACAGTATAGAGAATGTGTATGGAGGTGTTATTTTAATCATTCGTTTAGTGACAAGCGATATTGCAGCTTTTGTATACCCTTAAATTTTGAGGGGCAATTTTTACTACACGTTGGTATTACTGCTATGGTAAATTCCGCTGAAAAAAAAAGATATGCCTTTTTCTACAATATTCCTAGACCTAATTTTAGCTTTTGTCAAAAATAACAAAGTGAATTCTTTTTTCGTATATTTATACGTAGTTCGTTCTATAAATTCTATCGAAAGAAAAATCCCTTAAAAATGTGTTGTCTTTTTTTCTTTTCGTTATTTTCTGTCTATAGACCAAATGTTCCATTAATTCCAGTAGAGAAGCAAATACCACAGGGGCGGGTGGGAGAGGTTATCTTCTTGGGTTATTTCTCTATCGCCAATAAGCGCCGCTAGAGGCAGCGCGAGTTGGCTAGCGTGTACACAGGCTCCGTCTAGCGTTGCCTCTTGGTTAGCCCATGTGCGTTTGTTTCTCTTGCAAGAAGTTAATGGAATAGTCTATACTTTCTTTCAATTATTTTTCTATTTTACTTAAAAAATGTGTTAAAGGTTTTGAAGAATTTTGGTATCTTTTAAACTTGAATTTAAATAGCATAGCATCCCCCCTCCCTGTCTTTTGAACTTGGTATCGAATTTACTTTTGAAAAATATTTTTTTTTTCTTTAAGTTGTCTTTTTTCTAACTAACTAAAATTTTCTCTCCGCATCTCTCTCTCTCTCTCTCTCTCTCTCTCTCTCTCTCTCTCTCTCTCTCTCTCTCTCTCTCTCTCTCTCTCTCTCTCTCTCTCTCTCTCTCTCTCTCTCTCACTCTCTCACTCTTTTTCGTCGATCGGTCCCTAGTGTAGCATTTATTAAGCAAATGAAGCCTCTTTCTTGGTTTTTCGCCATTTTTACTCTCCCCCCCTTTCCAAAATGGCAAAGAATCTTCTTCGAAGAAGTAAGAAACTCATAAATCAAGCTTTATTTAACGAGAACATAGAACTAAAACTGCTAATGGCCATTACGATGCTAGGGCCGCACCAAACATAACTGTTAGATGCGCTTGAAAATATCTTTCAACGTTGTTTAAAATGAATGACAAAGGAAAAAAAATGGGAACCAAGGCCTAAGGAAACATATTTCTAAGCCCCTGGTTTGCTAACGTGAGGTTATCCGATGAGGTGGGGTGGAGCTTCGGGACTGGTTAAACATTACGTGACCTCTGACCTCTTTCTAAAATACTGTATAGGGTAGAATATTCAATAAAACGTTATAATATCTAAAATCAATATATATTGGGCGGCTTATACTTTGCGATTAATGTCTGTTCTTTTTATTATCGTTGCGTTAACGTTACTTCATTTATTTTAATAACTGGAGAGGAAATTAAAATTCGGCTTCATCATTCACGATATTAAACTTATTTAGTTTCTCTAATGTTCAAAATTAAATTTAAATCGGTGTAGTATTTCTTGGGGTTGGTCACTTATTGTTGTACTTCAATAACGGCGCGTAACTGTATGCAATTACTTCTGTTAAAGCTACTTCTGAATTTATACAAGAAAAATAGGCCTAAAAATCACACTATAAATCATTTAAAATGTAATCATCCCGATTTATTTATTTTCCCGCATAGGAAAGCGTTATTTTTTTTCTAAACTGTACGCAAATAACAATGTTGTATCCTTTCTTTTTAATAATGATTTGTCCATAAATTTTCGTCATCTGGCGGGGTTCCCTGTCAACAAGGTGACGGGAGGTTATCCGCGATACCAGGAATACATACAGCTACTTGGAATAATTACGTTCCCATATCTGAAACCTTAAATTATTTGAGGGTCTTTATGGGCCGGGCTTGAGAACTTACTGTTAGTCACGACTCGTAATTCTAACGTCTTTATAAGTGTGATTTTAATTTGTTGGTAGCTGATGTATTAATAAAAAACTAAAACTACATTGTTAGATAACGGGAGTGAGGTCAAAGGTTGAACTAGATAATCCTAGAGCAAGACTATAAAAGGAAGTTATTCAGTGTTGAAGCTAGCTATCATGTAGGCTGCTAGAACGTTTTAATTAAATAACGTAAATAAACATATTTTAAACTTCATTAAGTTGCGTTATCTTTTCCACCAACGTAACAGTAGCAACGCTCTGCGAGATAAATATCTTTTCTTCATTCATAATGATTAGTCTAGCTCTTCGTACAAATTCCGCCTAGAATACGTTGAGTGAAAATGAATGTAGCGCAATTATTCCGATTATCTGTATGCACTCTTGGCGATAGATGATAGAAAGCAGCACAGCCAACAATCTCAATCTCTCGAATGGCCCGCGCGCATTTTGCTTTTGAAGAATGGCGGGAAATAGTCTTGTAGTAGAAAAAATTGGCCAAGGAAATAGGTCATAAGTCATGAAGCGGCCCCCATCCCACCCCTTCTATCCTCCATTCTCCTTAGTACGCAGTTTATCCATTGATTTTTTTTTCTGTTTAATTCCGGAGTCTTTTTCGCTTCCGGGTCCAAAAGGATAGCTTCGCAGAGATAGACAGAGAGGAACAGGAGGCGCGGGGAAAAAGGGTTTGCTAGCTTGGCAGCCAGAGGCGGGAAAAATTTTTGATCATTTATTTCGGGATCGTACCGTACGCCTCGTATGTGTGTGTGACGCCTTTGGCCATTTTCATCCTTCTACAGGGTGTTTCAAAAAGGCTGCAGTGGGAGGATTCTATGGACGTTTTGAGTCGAAAATGTAACTTCTATTACACTCTTATGGGCCACCATTTACAAGTTTTGAACATTGGAGTATTTTAATGATGACCCCTTGTATTTATTTGTAAGAAACTCTATTAGAAAATGCTTATTGAATGAAAGGATCACTGAAGAATTAAAATTGTTTAAGGCACAATTTCAGATAAAATTAAGTTTTTTTCCCATAGAACCTAGTGCTCTGTCCTACCACCCTTTTGCAACACCCTGTATACCATGCGGGAGATAGTAGTTTGGCGGGAGATCGTGGGGCGCGCGCGTTTTAGTGTAGCTAGCATCCTCTTCCATCCTCTCTGGACCATTTTTCCGTTTGCGTTTGGGTTTTTCCAGTTTTCTCTTCTCGGTTCTTTTCTCTCCGATCTCGTGTTTTTTAACGCCAATTCCCGTAAAACTCTGTTCTCGTAAATATTATTGGAATCAAGCTATTTTTTATTATTTTTTTTTTAACGTTTGAGCTGAATTTATTTTTTCATTTCAATCTCGACCCTTTCGGAAAATTGTGATTAGGTGAGGAGGGGATTGCGGTGATAGTTGATATTATTAGAAATGGTTTGTTTTGTTCTTAATTTATTCTTGGGTAGGGGGTAATGGGATTAGCGCTAATTAATAGATTAAGAGAGTATTAATTGGAAATCTGATTTAGTATGTTTAATACGAACCCCGTCATTTACGCTTTTTGTAGAGAAATTATTATTTCTTATTTTGAAGCGGATTATTTTGGGCTATTTTCGGTTCTTATTTCGAAGCGGGTTATTTTGGCCTATTTTAAGGTTCTTATTTTGAAGCGGGGTATTTTGATATATTTTATTTTTATTTTATAATATAGGCTCAGTAACTTTCTAGATTATTAAATTATCGATTTTTTATTTCAATACATCGATATTTTAGAGGCATCAATCAATTTGACCTATTTAAAAAAAAGAAATAGACTTAATATTTCTAATGCATTTCGAAGGAGAATAAAACCCCTACAACTTTAATAGTTATGTTTTCCCCATTCTAAATGGTTTCAATTTCAACATATTTTAATGTGTTTGCTAAGCCTAATGGTTGCCCTACATTTTTAGCTAAATATATTCAACATTTTTGAAGAAAACCAAACGATAATTTCTCTTTTTTTCTCTGACGTGTTTTCGGTCGTGAATATTTGATCGTAAAATGGAAGCGAGCAACCGTCATCTGATTCTATACGCGTATTCTGTTTTCTTTCTTAACTGTTTCTCTTGTGGACGTGACGCTGCATTTTAAATTTGGTTTTTTTCTTATCATAAGTTTATAAGAAATGTTCCATAAGTATGACACTACCTATAGAGTAATGTCGGTCGGTAGAGAGGGGAGTAGACGGTGTATCCCTCCCTCTAGGCGCGATTTTGAAAGAGGGTATACTGTACGGTATGTTATCGATTGGGCGTGTTATCAAAACAGCATTGTCCAAAACGGCTTTTTCATAAACGCGTTTGCCATTATAGCCATTTCTCGTGTCAGCGCATTTTGTTTACAGCGTTTATATCTTGAGCGTTGTTTTGTATTGTTGAAGGTATAAGTATTAGAGCTTGGCATTATCTATCCATTATCCACGTTATTTTATCCATAATCCAGAATTATCAACAGAAGTTGTATATTAAATCGAATTATTTCCACAAAATTTATCTATAAATAATCGATTATTCAGTTATTTACGGATGCCGAGCTCTAATTAGTATTGATTTCAGCTTTAGGTTTGAATTTTAATGGTTGTCAAACAAACAGTTTCGCGGTCTAGTGTGTTAATGCGCTTTAATGTTTGGTTGGGATGGGTTTTTTGAACTCCTATAAATTACCTTCCACCTTATCCAAAATATCCTCCTATTAATTAGCTGCCACCTTTTCCAAAATATTCTGATATTCATTAGCTGCCACCTTTTCCAAAATATTCTCCTATTAATTAGCTGCCACCTTTTCCAAAATATTCTCCCATTAATTAGCTGCCACCTTTTCCAAAATATTCTCCCATTAATTACCTACCCCCTTTTCCAAAATATTTTCCTATTAATTAGCTGCCACCTATTCCAAAATATCCTCCTAATGATTAGCTGCCTCCTTTTCCAAAATATTCTCCTATTAATTAGCTGCCACCTTTTCCAAAATATTTTCCTATTAATTAGCTGCCACCTTTTCCAAAGTATTTTCCTATTAATTTGCTACCACCTTTTCCAAAATATAATCCGCGAACCAGTCCATAACCTGAGGATCACAAACGGTTATGAAACGCTGTAGTGCTAAACCGCTGGTTGGGAAAATAGCGCTTTATTGAGAAACGCGGAAACAGCAACCGCTGTTTTAGGAAATAGCGCTGTATTGAGAAACGCGGAAAAATCAACCGCGGTTTTGCTTCCACGCGCTTTTCAAAACGGCTGTTTTGGGCACCGCTTTATTCCAAAACGCTCTTTTAAAAACCGCTCAACTACCCGTGAACCATACTGTACGCGCCTGGTAGGGGGATGACACTGAGCTAAGAGATAAAAGGGTATTATGTTTGCATACGCAGAACTGACATTACTCTATACTTAGTAATGCTAGAGACTTACAGCTCGAGCTATGGTTCGAGAACGACAAGCGAGAATCGTTTGTACGTTTCTGTTTTGTAAATACTCCCGTACTAGACTTTTGTACCAATAAGGGGGGGGGGGGAGGTCATACCCAAGCCCTGGTGGCTTCACAACCCTATCCCTCGAGCCTTACTAAATAAATATATAGACTAGACTCTGTTTTGCAGGACTTCCTTCTTTCTATTTAGTCTGTACTAAGTCTTTGACAAGCAGCGCCTCAGCACCAGGCGTATGTCGCTTTACCTCGAATCTATGACTTACTTCCATCACTTCATGACAAGCTCCTGTGTGTAACCAGTGACAAACTTATGGTGAACATTTCTCATTAACTTATGATATTGTGCTTGAAATATTTATCTTTTCACCACACACCAAATAACAATAATAATGTTTTAAAAATTCCGTATATATATATATAAATTTTTTGTTCTAAAAATTTACGTTTAGCAGACGGGGTTGTATTTACAATTACGAAACCACGTCTGTTGCCGATTTACCATCAAACACCTTTACCCTCGTCGCGAGAAACTAGGTCTTCCAATAACGCTCTCGCCGCCTGTATACTAGTAGTTCGATATTTTTGACAAAATTAGGTCGACTCTCTTAAAATCGTTAACCCAATCTCCATTTGTTTTTGCGTTTGTAGTTGCTGCTCAAAGCGCTAAGCCTAATTTCGATTCAATTATTAATGAGGAGGTATTATTATTGTTTTTCTAATTGATAATCAAAAGGAAAACGAAGATTTAATTTAAAAGAACTGTAAGCCTAAATTGGAACAGTAACTGAAAATAACGTGGTAAGCCTAATTTGGAAAATTAAATTTTTAGACCTAACCCAAACCGAAATAGCAACATTCTCAATCTCAATCGATCGAATATATTTCTATCCAATGCAAAATAACAAAAATAATCATTCAACCTTTTGCAATCATAAACCTTTAACCTTTACACTAATGGTCACTTAGTTAGGTCTAACAAATGATCTAACTACATTGGGGAAATAGCCAATCAAAACCCTTTTGCGTTTTTCTATATAGTTTCACCCTTGACCTTTTAACTGTAATGTCAAATGAGGTATGACTCCGTCTAAGTTCTAACAAACGAACAGAGCAAGCAACATTGTTTTAACTTTAACAGGACTTGAAAATCTTCGATTTTTCTCAACGGCGTATACCGTGACTGAAAAGACCCGAGACAAACTATTCCGCACGAAACGCCTCGCGTTATACCTCCAGATGTTTGATCTCTTCCCCCCCCCCACCTTCCCACTCTCCAACACTCATTTCATCCTGAAACCCGCTCACTCACGCGCTAAATTTCCTCTACACTCCTTCTATATGTACTCTCTCCTTGAAGAATGAAGATAGTCTTGGGCCATACACTGACTCTCTTTACGTGTCCTTTCCACTGTATCTTTTGGCTTGCTGGCAGCAACCACTCCACCAAATCTTAGGTTTTATGTCCCGCACTACTGTCCATTGTAGTTTAGGACTAGTACCATAAGTTTATAAGGTACGCTCCGTTCCATAAGTATGAATGACACTACCTATCCTTCGTAGTGCAAGAGACTTACAGTTCGAGAACGAAAAGCGAGAATTAAGTCCTACACTCGGTGGTTAATTTTGCAGGACTTCCATCAAAGTCCTATTTTGTCTGCATTACTAAGCCTTTGACATGAAGCGCCTCACCCACCAGGCGTCGCTTTACAATCTTGAATCTATGACCTACCTTGGTCACTTTATGACAATATCCAGTTTGTAACCAATGACAAACTTATGGAAGGAACATATCTTATGAACTTATGCTAGTACTAACTTCTTCTGAAACTTCTCCATGCATGCCAAGGCTTAGGAACTCTTTTCTTCTATTATATTGTTTTTCTGGTGAGCAATGCAAGATCTTTTTAGTGGACCCGCGAGAGGATTGTCTTTCAGAGTAGCTCTATCTCGCGAACGGCTAAAGCGTAAAGAACAGTCTTTGATTCTTAAGACTTTCATATTTTTGCGTTTTGCCTGGCCAAGGCTTACGCGCTACTTCGCCTTTAGCTCTCTCTCTGTCGTCTTTTCTTATATTTGGACAGAGGCTTGGATTGTGTTTTCGCTAGCTGTTGGACGGCGGTTTTTGACACGTACGAGTGAGTGGTGAACGCTTCGGAAAGTTTTTTCCATATACAGTAGCTAATATTTTCTCTTAACTCCAGCGAAAATCTGCGCCGCGTCTATAATAGTCTTTGAACAATCTTTTGCCTTCTATCTCTTTGGCGTAATTGTCTCAAAGGTGAGCTTCTGCGTGAGGTTCACCTTTTTAGATGCGGGGTATAGAAGAAAATTAACCCAAAGTTACTTTTTACTTATGTTTGTACAAGACAAAACTGAATCAGTACAGCGAAAAAATGTTTGCAACATTATCATTGTTTGTTTTCCACAATGCGGAAGCTCTAGTATTTTTATGAAATTTATCAAAAAACGTGTAAGAAACGTTTTGGCGCGAGAAAACCACGTGTAAGAAAAGTTTTGGCGCGAGAAAAGCACGTGTATAAGTTCTAAAACTATTAGCGCGAGAAAATTGCGCGTGTAAGTAAACTTTTGGCGCAAGAAGCACCGCACGTGCTTTCAAATTAAGATTGTGCAATTTGAACTTAATTTTTAGATTACTTTAGTTTGTTTCATTTCTGATTTAGAAGAAAAAGCGCTGGCCTCGGGATGAAGGTTTTTCATTATATTCCTTGGCCCTTTTTTATAATCTTGAAACGAATGAAATTGGTAGCGAAATAAGCAGTTTTCTTTGAATCTTTTCATCTTTCTTAGTATGTAGGGTATATAGAACGTCTTTATTTAAAGTCTGGGGCTATATAGCTAGGCCTTCTCTTCCCCCGGTGTTCTCAGTCTGTTTATAGATAAAAATCGCCCCTACAATGCGTCTTCTTTCCTAGAGTCTCCTTACGTCTCAGGTAAAGGACGCCCTAACTTTATCTGATTCTCGTAGAAAAATATACATTGTAAGCGTAAAAATATTTCCGTACTCTTTTTTTTTCTTCTTTAAGCTATAGGTAATTCGCCTTATCTATCTTTAGGATGGAAAAATCTCTTTTATGTCTACCATACCTCTTTTAATTCCGTCCTTCATTCATTCATTCGTCGAAATTTGATCCATCCACTTCGCTGTATCATCACTATTAGTTTCAGATTTTCAATTTATTCATCTATACCTGAATGAGGATCTTCACGATTTTAGACACAGTAACCTACCTATCCCAAGCGAGCCAGTTAGGAAGTAAGAGTGTAGTGACGTTAAGGATGTGGGAGGAGCTATGGGGAATTATTTCTACAGTCTAGGAAAGGGGATAATTTAAAGGGAAAGTTCAGGTAACATAACATAATGCCTTAAAATTAACGCCCTTTTTCTAAATATATAAGCAGGGATAGATTTAATTTTAGAAGTAGGAATGGAGAACAGAGTAATCTGGGCGCGCGTCAAAGTCCCGGACCCCCTTCCACGGGACGGGGGGGGTATGAAAGAAGAGACGGATGGGTCATAGCGACAGAGGTGAAAAGGAATTACGTATTTTTCGCCGTCCCCGTCAGCAACGTCATCAAAACATAGTTTAAGTGAGCCAATAAGATAATTTAAACTTATCGTTACGTGTTGGAGGGAGGGGCTCTATACTGGGCTATGAGTCGGAATGAAGCGAATACTAACCGTTCTCCATTCCTACTTCTAAAATTAAATCTATCCCTGATATAAGGAAAAATATTGAAAAAGAAAATGATCTCTTATTACAAAATAATTAGCATCTAATTAGTCTTAAAAATGAGGACTACTGTGCCGACATTGATTTAGTGGCGTCTGCTAAACCGAACCTTTTATCCCTACGGGATTAGTTGAATTTTCACAGGCTTGGAGAGAGATAAGGGTGAGGTCAGTGATAGTTGTTCTATATTCATTGGTAAATATTTATTAATTCATGGTGGCGGATGGATATGCGTTAATGGATAAAAGGGCGTTACGTCGTACCTGTGTATTCCTGACTTTCTTGAGATGAACTCCCTATATTTTTCATCCCGATTTCTTAAACCAACACATTCATCTTTTTTATCAATATTTGTTCCGTTCATAAAAAAACGCCTGGTTTATTTTCCAACTCGAGTGTTTACCGTAACCAAAGGCAGGGTAATGGAATATTCCTTTTTATGAAAAAGTATAGTCGAAAATCAGCGGGGTCAGCTACCATCTCTTCAAGATTCTTCATCCCAAACTTTAAAAGAAAAGGAAAGTAGATTTTCTCCATCTTATGAAATTCCGGGATAAACGCCTCCAGCATCTCAGGATCTTTTTTATTTTTAATAAGTAAACTTTTTGAAACCCAACTTATAATAAATTTTCTCTTGAAAATCCCTCGCGCTTTTTACACCTTACTTGATTTCTATCTCCTAAGGAAATTGTTTAAAAAAAGTTTAAAAATACTTTGCCACTTCTTTTTTTTGTTCCTAAAATTTTCTAAAGCTCTATTGTATACAAACACTGACACTTCTTAACCCCGCTGGCGCCCAGCTAAAGATGATGCTATTGTGAATTTATGTAATTCTTCTTAAAAGTGTTCAACGTCTCTATTCTGGTTGACCCGTGTCAACATTACCTTTGACCGGGGTCACTCCTTTACCAAGAAGTGATATCTAGTTTATTAGGAAGAAGGTATAAGATACCTAAGTATTCGGCGCGCCATAGTCCCAGTCCCCCTTTCAAAATACAAGGGGGGACGTAAAAGGAGGCCGGGCTATTTCGCCTCTCCTCAGTCGGAAAATACCACGTAGTTTTCGTCATTCGCGTCGCGCTGACGTGAGTTTTCAAGAACCAATGAGATGGTGGTTGTAATTTAGAGGCGGGGATTAACTCCGGACCTACGTTTGGACTGGAGATAAAGCTAGAAATGTGGCGAATTTATACTTTCTCCCTAATAAACTAGATATCACTTCTCGCTTTACCTTTAGTCTGTATAGAACTTTATCCCAAGCGCAGAAATTTGGAAGATTCATGTACGAATTTTTATAAATTCATATTATAGCCTAAGGTTTAAAATAATTTCTTCTTCCTCAAATTTTAAACAAGAGGATTATAAAATGTTGCGTTCGTTCTCTTTCTCCATGTACTTTATTATTTTGGTGGAATCCAGTTAGCTTTTCTTATTTTTCCACCTTTCATGTTTCGACCCCAAGTAGTTGATAAGATTTTCATTATCCAAGAAGTTTTAGTTTTAGCAGAATCTTCTTGGGTTTGTGTTTTATCTTTAAATGAGGCGTACGAAATAGAATTTACCGGATTTTAGTTTAGTTTACATCAGTTGTTTCGATGCGGTTGGTTTGAGACGATGAAATTGGATTCCAAATAAAACTTAATCTTGTTTAAACGTATTAAAATTTTTCCGATAATGTTTTCTAAAATTTTAATCTCGAATCCTGTATTACTTGGTTAAAATTGTTACTGATAAACTTTGGTTGTGGAATGTAGGTTGCATATTTCACAATCAATTGCATTATATCAATTTGAAGATAGATTTTTTGCAAATTTTACTTTTTTTTTTACATCGCAAAAACAATTCGAAAAAAAAATGGTTTTTGTATTACTATTCTGCCCTCGAAAAAGGTAATTAAATTTCGTCATTGTATTAGTTGACCTATGACCTGAAATATTTCGACCTCGAAATGGAATTATTTCACCGTGGTCATAGTATTGATTGATTGACCTATGACCTCGTGCCTGAGATGGAATTCGTCACAACACACTATATTTAATCGAAAAAACAATTATCGAATTTGAAATCAAATCATCGAATCTCATTTCACCCCCAATTCCAAAATCTGAAAAAGTTGTCCTTCGATTTAGTTTTAACAAAAGTTAAGATATGTTTCATAAGTTTGTCACTGGTCTCATTTGAACTATAATATTTCCGCGATCCTCTTGTATAAGACACAGTACGAAACCGCAACGCATCTTGGGACTTATCATCATCTCCCCCCCCCCCCCCCCAAAGTCCCAGATATATCACATTCCTAGAATTCTAGAATCCTTGATTGATAATATCGAAAACAAGAATTCGTAAGCCAACCAAGATGATTTTCTAATAATCATTGAACAGTCCATGACCATTCTCTGAGAGAGAGCAAGGGGGGGATATATCCCTAATTGCAATTTAATAATCCAATTATAAGGGGGAGGGGAAAGGTTCATGCGCTAAGAGTCCGAAATAAACCCACCCTCGTGAGTATTACAGGATATAACAATAATCGGAGTACAGAGCGGGAAAAGGTTGGGGGGGGGGGAACTTGGCGGGCGTGAAATGAGCGCCAAAAGATGATAATTACCCCGCTTTCAGTTAATCCCATATTCTTTTCTATTTTCCCCCAGCTTGATTGTGGTGTGCTCGCACCGAGAATGGTATTAACTCCATCGAGGGACTCGATACTCTTTATAGAAGCTGTCTTTCACTCTGAATTATTTTTAAATATCGTCAAAGATAGACTCAGTAATTTTAATTTAATTTAAAGTAATTAATTATAGTTCGATTATATTCTCTAAAATTATTTGATGGGTTGGATATGATTTATCGGACAACTTGCAATTGATTATATTGATAGATCATTATGCAAATGAGAATATTGATAGATCATTATGCAAATGAGAATATTGATTTAGTTTTAAGTACTAGAATTATTCTTTGATTATATTCTGTTAAAACAGAAAGAAACTAATATGAAAATCATTATTTGAGAGGTAAAATTTGATATATATGCGTAGTTTTTAGGCTAGGATTTTTGATACCATTTACACTGCAGGAGGCCAGGGTACTTCGCGGACCATGTCCAGTACCAAGTAGCCAGGCCTTATTCCTAGTCTAAAAAGTAAAAACTATTTATATATAGAGAGCTTTCAGATGGGATCATGGTATTGTAGTACGTCACACCCTCCAAAGTCTTACCGCCGTTCTGGTAGCCATATTGGGTGGTCTCAGCTTCGTTCCTGTTTAGTTTAAACCCACCAACCAATATGGCAGCGTAAATTATGTCACGAGACTCGGCTCCTCCTCCAACTAAAAGCTCTCTATTAACCTAGCTGAAGTATTTTTACCTAATTTATGCAAATGAGGGAAGTTGGTATGATATGTCAAATTTAAACCCAATTTGACATTTATTTAAAGAACTGTTATCTCCCAAGTTAAAACCTATCTACCAACCAAACCCTCTTAAGCTTTCCAGATGAAATAAGTGAACGGTGCACCTTAATGGAACAGGTTTTGAACTAAATTTCTTAAATGTATTTCTTTTTAATTTTGGCAAACTTTAGTTGTACAGAACAGAACAGAACAGAAGTAAGATACCCTTTTGTAATTGTAAATGTCTCTGAGAGATGATGATGACGATGATCGATGACTTGCATTTTTTAAAGCGAGTGTCGAATCCCTCTTCTCTAGAAGAACCATTCCCCTTCGTTCCTTAACGCTCCCCTTGGCATGCATGTTGGACTTCCCCTAGCGAGTACCTACCTCATTCATGCCTCTTCTACTTACTCTCTCTCTCTCCTTCTCTCTTCCTCAGGTGAACACCAGGGTGAACGACCCCGGTCGGGAATTCCAGTTAGAACCCCTCCCAACCCAACCCTTACCCAACCTTCCTTATCCTTAGGCAAGGCCTTAAGGCCTTCCCTCCGATATCGACGCCCTGAGTCCTAGGAAGTAGGAACCACATTGGGGTGGTCGTATAGGAGAGATACAAGATATATGAAAAAAATTCCCCCTCTCTCTGTGTTGTGCGTATGTGTCCTTTTCTACATCTCGTCACATCAACCTCGGAAAAGAGCTTCCTGGAGAAATTCTTTTTCGTTAAGGATTCTTACTTCTGGTGGTTCGTTAAGATATAGTTACCCCCTCTTTTTTTTGTTAACTCATTTCGTATGGGTTTTAATTGTTAATTTATTTATTTCTTTATTAATTAAAGTAGCTTGACAGGGAAGGTCTTTAAATAGGTTTGGTGAAGGAAAGTGTTTACTTTATGTAAGACAATGGACCTTTTTATTAATTACTTGCAAAGAGATACCAACACTCGGAGCCTGAGTTCGCTGTGCACACGTGGTAGGCTAGCCCAAGTGCACTGCCTCTAGCGGCTCTTTTTGGCGCCAGGGTAATAACCCAAGAAGGTGACCTCCCCCCTGAACCCGTGGTGTTTGCTTCTTGTCTTCTGGAATTAATGCACTGGTCTATGAAAGAGAGTTATCAATCACTCTGTTGAGTCTTGGGTCCTGGTATACCTTTAATAACGAATATTCAACACATAATTTGGGTTTAAAGGCCGAGATCCTTTGATAAGGAGGGTGAAATATGGGCGACCGTGTACCGACGTCGGAGTTTCATGTGAAAGCTGTCCTGTTAGGGCATGAACACTAACTGGCAATGTCAGCCATTAACAAAGGCACACAACTCCGCTTACCGACAGGCTATGGTAGTAGCCACCTCAGAAACACCTTTAGTAAAGAAATTCCGTTAAAATCTTGGCCTTTAAACCTTAATTGTTGCGTATTCTTAAGTTTGGTATCGCACGCTAACCCTAAATCTATCATTAACCATCTTAAAACAAGGCTTAGCTTCCACACCATTGCACCGTTCGCTCGCTCGCTCGCACTTAATCTGAAATTCAGTTATTCTCGTGAATCTATTAAAAAAGGCCAAAGTTCAAGAGCTTGCTTTTCTACCAAGTATAGCTGTCCCTGTTGTTAAAGCATTGAAGGCCTACGTTAAACCTTAACGTTTACTGTCAAGTGTTAGGCGTTCCGAACATAGAAGGCAACGGTATACTCGTCCCGAACTTTCCTTAATTACCGTTGAGTGATGAAGACTTTCAGGGCAAGCAATACGACACCTATATAGGCCTTGGCTTCTCTTTTTATACCTTTTTAATCTGACGGTAAGAGAGAGAGAGAGAAAGATATACACGCCGGCCTTGTTGGGTTATTAATTATTAATAGTCCTAATAATACAGTCTAGCGTGAAGCCATTGGTCCATCGTTGCCGTAAAATTATCGCGTGACTGTATATAGAATAGCCATACTCCTATATAATTCTCTAAGCCTTTTTTTTATTTCCAAGTAATTATTTGATACTAAATATATTAAAAATAGAATTTCCCAGGGACTTCTTGAAGATAAAATTACTTGATATTGAAGTTTACATTTTAATATTGAGACGTTACCCTGCTCTTTGTATGCCCTTATGGTAGATTATTTGTTATAATGAATTTTCTAGGTAATATAGACAACTTCGTTTATTACAAACAGAGACCCCAACACACAGGGACCAAGCTGCCATTGAATTAGTTATTTTGAATTAGAAATTAAAATTTGAAAAATTATCCGGTGCTCTTAGTAGGTATAATTACCAAATATTTTTCATCCAAGAAGATAGACCGAGCAAGAAAATCGTAATTTAATTCACGAAAAAAGGCAAAACCCCCATCGTTTCTAGTAACTACTAACTAGTAATATTTTCATTCTTAAAACCATGTAGCGAGCAAAATCCGCAATGACTCCTCTTTATCATCTCAGCTTCCTCCCTTCCTCCCTCCGGATGTTGCCTATAAAATAAATCCGAACCTACCACAAAAACCCCCGTTGAGAATTAGGCCTACCAATATCGCCCTCGTTAATATCCTCCAGCTAGATTTACCCCCACACCAAGCTTTCATTAATAAGGCTCAGCCCAACAAAGAGAATAGAAACAAAGAGGTGGGATACTTCGTAATCTCCTGGATTTGTAAATCTATCCTATCCACTCTCCCAAAATGTAGTAAAAATCCGGGGATACATAACATCTACTAGGAATCAGTCTAGCTAGCAATTTTTTCAACGCATCTAGGCGGATTTTTTTTTGGGGGGGGGGGGAAGAGATAGACGAGTTTTACCTCACTATTAATCTAACTCGCTGTGTGTTGAACCTGGCCCCGCGTTGCTGTTAACCAATGAAATGACAGAAAAACGTCAGAATTATGAAATGAGGCGTACTAAAGCCCGGTCAATAAATCCCGCGTAGAAATTTCTAGTAGCTGTATGCATTCCTGTTAGGGTGAAAAAGGTAGACGACTCCTTGGATTAGGCTTGATGAAATCTAATATGAAAGGCTCCCGGCTCGGCTAAAAAACAAATGCGGACGGAGTTGATAGACCTTTTTAGTGAAAAGGTTAGAGAAAGATTTTTGTCTATTGGCTTTGTTTATAAATTCTCTGTTAGTAACCTGTACAAAGTATACGACAAATTATTTACTTCGTTTATATTTAAATCGTTTATTTGTAAAACATAACTCAATTAATGTAATTTAAGAGTTTTAAAACAGGTAATTTTTTTACTATATCAATATTCAAAGTAATATTTTTTCTAATACGGCTAACTGAAGGCAATCAACGAAATAGCTCGAATTTATGATCGAAATGGTTCATTACTTTTTATCCTGGGATTAGCCTAAGATGAAAAAACAAGGACGTAAATAATTCGATTTTTTTCCCATGCTGCCAATTGATTTTGACTTAACATAAAGTGTAGGTATATTACTGGTAGACATATGGACTGACCATAACTTGGCATGAAGCCTAATAACAGCTGCACGTGGGTATGGTTTTGTACTTGTGCGCCTGCATCCCCACTGCAAGTACTTAAGGCACTAATACTCGGGGTTGTTATAAGTGATAGATAATAATATCTAGGGTTGTAAGTCGGAAAATTTTCCGCGGAAAATTTCCCGCTCGGAAAATTTTCCGGAAAATGACCGAGCCATATTTTTCCGGAAAATTTTCCGTATTTTTCCGCTACCGGTTTTTCAATTAAAAAGTTAAAACTTTAAAATTTTTCAATTGCCTTTCTTTTCAAAACATTCATTATTTGGTTTTAGGTGAATTCGGAGGGGTAAAAAATTGTCCACGGGAACAGAGTCTAGTGAGAGTCTATAGGAAAAGCTCACTTATTTGCTATCGCTTGCATGCATAGGGTTACTTTTTGCTCTTATGACGGAATAAGGCGTTGGAGAGTCGAGACCTAACCGTTAAGAGACCCAAGTGAAACTAAAATTATCAGGCATAAAGGATAGTGATCGTCTGCGTCATTGTGAGGGAAACGAGGTGTTATGTTGTTAATGTTATTAAGTTTGTTAACCCTGTTTAAAGTCACAAATTATGGGAAAATCAACCACAAATATTTGGTGGTACTTTAATAAATCTACTAAAGATGGCAAAATAACTGGAGAATGTTTTAAATCTTTAAAAGTTAGATAAATTGACTCAAAGCTCACATAATTGCTAGTTTTATATTTTTCCGATTAGCGGAAAATTTTCCGCGAAGAGGAAAATTTTCCGGAAAAGTTTCCGGAAAATTTTCCGCGTTTTATTTTTCCGGAAAATTTACAACCCTAATAATATCGTTGCCCCCCCAAGTCTGCACTTTAATGTTATTGATATAAGAAACAAGATGGTGAAGCTCGTAATAAACCCGCGTTGATTCATTTTAACCTGAGCATTAACGACTACAACTTAATTCTTCTTCACCATCGTGGCTGAAACTAATACCTTTTTGTGGCTAACAATGGAGGGATTATTGGGCTCGAACATTTTTCTCATTTTCAACCCCATGGTCTTCTCCCTACCCATTTTCTGTTAATACCTGGATGAGGATTTTGTGGTATTGCCTTTCAATAACATATCATATGAAATTACTGCTATAGCTCCCCCATGCGGTCATCTTACGCTTGGAACATATGGTTTCTACACTGTACATGCAGAGAGGGTCAGTCGGGGTCAGTACTTGCTAAGCTTAACATCGTATCTTTAAATTAATTGAATTTGAAACAGTATAAAAAACTAATTGGAATTATGGAAGGGGACAATTTTAAACGATGAAATATGATATTTTTTTTTTTCAAAATTAAAAATAATCAGTAAAGTAATTAATTATTTTTGCGCTACTAATTACTAAACGCGTAAGACAATTTTAATTAAAGTAAAACGTCATTTGGTATTTGTGAAATATTATACCCTATCTTCGGGAAGTTCATAAAATATGCAAATTTATGCTAATATCAGACGTTAAAAGGCGTAGACCATCATTACTCACGATTTTCAAACTAGAGAACATTTCAAGATATATTTGGCGACGTCGTCGGTTAATGCTTGTGGCAAGGCTTAAGTTTATTGATCCTTTTATAACCGAGTGACAAATCGCCTACAATCTCTCTCTCTCTCTCTCTCTCTCTCTCAACTTGACGTCGTTTCTGGACCCAATTTGTCAGTTAAGCCTCGCCAATTGTATCGAAAACTGTTGTAGAAATTATTGAATTTGAACGTCAGTATAAACACGCGTGCCGAATGCTTCTTATCAATAAAAAGGCATAGTGAGAAAAAAAACAATCCCCATTCTAAGAAATACCGGCCGGCTAGTTAGCAATTTTCCTTTTTAGAGTCGCTCTAGTCTGGTGTGTTTGTTCGTTACAAACAAAGGGTATATAATATATACGAGATGGTATTTTTCTCGCCAGTCACGAATGTGAAATAGAATGAATTCTGGAGCGTACACTGACTACACTTAAGAGTACTCAGTCTAAAGTATATTGGTGTATGTGTATAGCGGTCGATGTCGTGAGAAAGGGTAATCTGGTATAACTAGCTGAAGGAGGATGAATGAGAAGGAGAGAAAAACATACAGTGCATTAGAAACTGCAGGCGCTTTTTTGGCGATCCTGGGGGGTCTCCCAGTTTTGATGCGCAGGCGTACGGGTAGTCTGGAACGCGGTAGAGTTCTTAGAGTTCCCATCACAGTTAATCCCCCTCTCTCCTTGGGACAGCCGCGCAGACGCACTATAGTCTTTTCCCCACGTTATGCTCGGTAGAGATCTTAGAGCTCCCATCACAGTTTCTCCCCCCTCTCTTGCTCCTTAGGGGACGAAAAACTGGAAACCTCTCCAGTATACTATTTACCTCTCCTTATTGGTCCTCCTTGACTCGGTATAACTAGCAACATGCTCGTTGCAGGTACATAGTACTCAAGATTGGAACGTGATAATAAATAGTACTGAATGCCATTTTCCACTCGCCCACTCTTCTAATTCTTTATTTTTAAGGATGTTTTTCGGTCGGCTAGAAAGTATAACCAACCATTTTCTTGAGATAGGGTTATGGGGTTTAGAAGAGGAATTGCTATTTCAAGAAGCCATTTCATAAGTATACTCTGAATGGCTTTCCATCCTTTCAACTATAAATAAAATTAATGTTTTTTAGTCCTAACTCACATCCAAGAAAGTGGTCCAAGTATATAACCTTTCCTTTTCAAGTTGATTCCGATTCGAATGTGATAGACCATTTAGATGGAACTAAGAGAAAAAGAAGTCCTTGACTTTCATATCGCTTTTTGGTTGGCGCATGCGCTGTAGGCTTTTTATGGCGAGAATGCACGTGTAGAGCCAGAGGTGTAGGCTGCTTAACTAACACTTATAATTATATTAAAATAGTTAAAAATTTATTTAAAAATGTTTAAAGGAAATTGCCTTCGTAATAACCAAAACTTTTCTAAGCCTAACTTTTTAAAAGTTTATAATTAGGCCTAACAAACTAAGTTAATCACGTTCAGTCCATCTAATTTAATTACCAAATATACGTATACGTATTTTTATTAATTAACAGTACCCCACTTCGAAAAACCAATTAATTAAAAGGACCGTCTTATATTCTTTAAAAAAATATATATAAGCCTAAAAAAATAATGATAACAAATATGGATGGCGCCAAAACTTTCATTTTTTTCCGCGCTGAAATAGATATTTTCAGGAATACATAAAGGTAATTGGAATAATTGCGCCCCCATGCCTCCCATGGTAATTTCTTCGCAACGTTTGTGGGCTGGGCTTGAGATAATTCTAACGTCTTTCTAACTATGATTTCATTGGTTCACCAAGCAAATCTAGTTCCTAGGCGCGTGTAAGGTACAATACCCAGCGAGAGATTTATTACTGCCGACGTAAAATTAGTCATACGTTATGATTAGTCCGTAGCTCTTCCCATGCAGAAAATCCGCCTAGATACGTTGAGAAAATGGATACGCAATTATTCCAATTACCTGCATACATTCCCTGATATTTCTTATAGCGTCACACGCCAAGAGTCTTACACGATACGAAGGCGCAAAGTGGCTCTAACTAGATTATATCGGTAGTATTTTTCGCGCTCGAAAGGGTGCGATGGGCCATCTAAAATAAAAAAGTACGAAAAATCTAAAAAAAAAATACTATACTAAAGTATAAAGAAAAGGGAATCACCATCCTCTTCCAAGGGAGGGAAGGATAAAAAAACGAAACGTAAAGTGTCGGGCGGGTTCAATAGAATCGATGGAAGAAGATGCGGGGGTGCATGGAAGATGCTGGATGAGGAGGAAGAAAAAAATCCCCCCCCCATCCCCATCTTCGTACTCCCACCTCTTCCAATCCCGGAAGAAGAAAATTCCGAAGAGTCGAGAGCGATTCCTTTTTGATCTCATCTTCTTCCTCCATTCTATACCCCTTCCATTCCTTATATCCCCCCTCCCCATCTCTTCTAACCGACCAGAACCCCTTAACTTATTTGGATTGACTTGAGTCTTGGTGCATGCATGTTCATCTTGCTGCGGAATATGATTGCAATGTGTACGATATTAACAAGAAGTGATATCTAGTTTACTAGGGAGAAGGTATAAGATGCCTATAAGTATTCGCGCGCCATAGTCCCAGTCCCCCTTTCAAAATACAAGGGGGACGTAAAAGGAGACCGGGCTATTTTGCCTCTCCTCAGTCGGAAAATATGACTGTAATTTTCGTCATTCGCGTCGCGCTGACGTGAGGCGTTTTCAAGAACCAATGAGATGCTGGTTGTAATTTCGAGGCGGCGGGGATTAACTCCGGACCTACGTTTGGACTGGAGTTAAAGCTGCTAGAAATGTGGCGAATTTATACCTTCTTCCTAGTAAACTAGATATCACTTCTTGATATTAAATTGTGTCTCATATCGGCGTATATAATTTTGATAACGAGATGAAAATATGCTTAGTTGGCTCGATATTGAAATTGCCAAACTTATTATTATTATTATTAAATATTGCGGTGACCTTGACTTAACCTTTAGTTAAATTAAATTAAATTATACTGATATATAAAAATTATTGGCGCTGCGTGTTTGTTTATCTTATATTAATAAGATCCTTGTAAAGATATAAACATGTATAGTCATAATATAAACAAATAGAGAACGCTTCCATAAAGGCCGAGATCCAGATTACAAAGGTTAGCTTTTCCTCTCCCAAATGTCGTTCAAAGATTCCCTTATGTTACTGAATTTTAATTCGGGGACCTTCTTCACTACAAACGATGGTTTTTTATTGCGAACCGAGGTAACAAATGTAATTTATGCGCTGTTGTTTACCTTGAACCCTTTGTTGGATCTCGACCTTTAATTTTTCTTCAGTTCCACGTATTATCGTTAATAGCTAACCAGGTTCTAAACTATTATAATTACAGCCTTGTATATGATCTATAAAGACTAAAACATTGCTCCATAGCTCTCTTAACGAGCTTCAATTCTCTTTTGTTTACATCAATCAATTGGATGAAAAGGGTCAAAGCCTTTTCCTACACTCTCTCCCTCTCTCTTTTCCTTTTCTAGGAACACAGTTTTTTTCACATCAATCCGCTTCTGTTCTTTCCTTGGGCAAATTCTCTCTCTCTCTCTTTCCTATATTTTTTATCCCAGAGCGTGGGCCTTGAGGCCTTTTGCTCGCGCTGTACCCTCTAGGCAATAGCCTAACTCGTTCCTCTGAAAAAATCAATGTTTTCCTGTTGCCATAGCAACCACTAACCGGTGGCCTCTCTTTCTCTTCCAGCTTCTCTCGCTCGCGCGCGCTAGCGTATCTTCTCTCAATTCCTCCCAGAGAGCGCGCGATTTTTAGGCCTATATAATGTAGGAAGATTTTTCCCGCCCAATATTTCGCGCGCGATTCTCCTACGGAGAAGTTCACGCGAGCTTTTTCCCGCGCGGAGAGGAGGTTTTTGGCGCGCTAGTTTTCTATACCTCTCTCTCTTTCTCGCGACCCCTTTATACCAAATTTTGGTCTTCGGAACCTTAGCATCGAACCATTCCATTCGCGATGGGTAAAACCTCCCGAGAACCAAACGACCAAGGCTCGAATCCCCCAAATCTTTTCTTTCTTGTTAGAACAAAAAGAACAAACACCCCTTCCCTTGCCTGAACGTTCCCTAGTCGGTTAGAAATATGGTCGTTTTCAGAAATTCATACCTTAACGCGAGAAATATTATATCCCTGAACATATAATATGACCTTTCTATTCTTAAAATTTGTTACAGTCTTGGTTGCGATTACTTCAATATATGGGCTTCTCCAATACGAAACAAATCTGAAAATAAGTATAAGAAGAAAAGACAAAGGATATGTATGGATTGGGAAACGTTAGGGTTAACGTAGGCTTTATTTTGAGGTTCCAAAGGTTTTTTTTGACAGCGATGCTATGGGCACGATTTAGGCATGCAAATATTACACACACACCCTTCGCGCGCGCTTTTTTCCCGCCTTTCTGTAACATTTTCCCGCGTTTTTAAGCCTTGCACGCGCTTTACACTTTAGTAGTAAGGAAAGGGGGGAAAATGTAAGCCATGAAACTCATTTTTTATTCATTTTTATTGCGTTATAACGTTCGTTGATACTTCGTACGTGAGAAGCTTCACAGATAGGCCATATTTTTTGGGCATACCAAGGATGAGAGCGTTGGGCCGTGAAATCTTTTGAACCGTCCTCTATGTTATAGCTAAGCGCCCAAAGAAGAATGTAGATACATTTCCTCTATTTCTTTCATCTTTTGTGTTCTTGTAAAGTTATTCAACTTCTAAAAAGATGGGGGGTATTGTAGTACCGTAATTTGGTTCAAAAGTATTAAGTTACTTATTTAAAAGTGAAGATTAGGCTTAAGTGAATAATTTGGCCTACTGGTTTTGGAGGTAATGTACTTCCTATGGCGCCTGTAGAACTGTTTCACCCGCGGCACTCTGGTGTTCAAGGAAAAAATCGTTTCCAGGGGCAGAACGAAAGAACTATTTTGTAGAGCTATTTTCTCTAAGGCTTCAGTTATCATAATCCCACCCATTGTTTATAGTTCCGTTCTGGTTTTCACTTCGTTGTTGAAACATTGAACTATTCTTTAAATAATTAATGGCGGAGTGAATCAATATTGTAAATATTTAATCAAAATGGATGAATAATTAAAAGCAAAAGTAACAAATAACCCAAAAACTCGATTTAAAATGGAGAGAGAAGGGAGTTTACAGTTTGTTATTGTGACTCTATTTATTTATTGAATTTGAAATCAATGCGTTCTTTAATCGTATTAAGTCTTTAAATTAATTTATTCAGTTTAATTTAAAGTAATAAATTGAACACAATGATTCACTGGCATTTAAATTACCCGTGAAATAAGTATTCGACCTCCCCGTTTCGTCACGGGGTGGTCCACACCTAAAATTTATTTATTAGATAGTTTCTATTACCGCACATAACGGACGGTAAAACACACACTCTTGAAGAGGAGGCTAGTTTCTAGAAATCAAGTGACCCGCCGCGTTTCGGGGGAGGGAGGGGATTTGCTTTCTATGCTTTGGTTAGCGCGTGCCACCAGAGAACCCAGAGTTCAATGGCCTTCTCCCACTCCTCCCCCCTCCTACCCCCTTCCACGCCTTCATGCCACCCTCTCCAGTCGATTCTATCCATAGACATTAGAGATATGTGTAGCCTGACTTCCAAGGAAAAAAACATTACTTGAATAAAATCCTTAGAAAAGTCTTCATATTAAAAATAGGGCTACGCTGATTGTTTTACGGTTTATTCATAGTTTACAGACTAGGAGGATTCATACCATTTACACATGGAAGACTGGCTTTAGACTCCACCAGTGAGTCAAGCCTCCTTGTGTAACATCTGAAGCCTGGCCTCCCCTTGTAAGTGGTATGAATCCTCCTAGTCCGTAAACTATGTGTACCGGAACTTGCTACGTCGTCTGTTTTACTGTATATCCACAGTGGAAGCGGGGTCGAGTGATTTTTAGACGAAGGTAACTACATGTCTACCAAGAAACCTACCGAGTACCGCACCGGAAGTAGCTCCAAAAACTAATTTAAGAAGAACTGTCTACTCCACTATTGTATATCCTCTATGGTTTCAGGTGTTTATTTACCTTTAAAGCAATAGTAGAGTTTAATGTAAGAAATTAGATGGAAACTCTAATGTACATCTAGGGGCCTAGCTCCCCTAGATTAGGAGCTAGTGAAAAACAAAGGGTGATGGAATTTATTGCCCAAAAACATAGTTTAAGAACTGAATACTAATCTATTGTATATCCTCTCTGGTTTCAGATGTTTATTTACCTTTAAAGCAATAGTAGAGTTTATCGTAAGAAATTAGATGGAAACTCTATGTACATTTAGGGGCCTAGCTCCCCTAGATTTGAAGTGGAGCTAGTGAAAAACAAAGGGTGATGGAATTTATTGTTATTATTATATATTTGCGGTGTCTATGACACTCTCTCTCTTGAGCTATTTGCATTTGCGAGAGGGGCATTCCCTGATCGCCTTGCAAACTGCAACACCACCCGGCTCTACTCTATAGGAGAACGTATTTATACGATCTTACCCGCGGCCTTCCCGCTTTATACCAGAATAGCGTAGTTTAGTAGATTCATTGGGAGTGGTTTTCCAGAGGAAAGGGTGCCTATTAAAGTTTCTCTCGCTCTCTCTCTCTCCACCTGTCCTCAGGTAGGCTTAGTAGGCCTCCTGATTACGTGCGCATTGTTCCCCACATCTCTTGATTGTAATTACGTCATTAACTCTTAACGCTCGGACTCCCTATATGTGTTCAATGTGGGACCCTTTAACTGTCGATGATAGCCAGGGTTTTTTTATGTATAATGATTTTAGTAACCCCTCATGTTTTCCGGTAAAAGGAAGGTGCGGTCACTCGTGGTCACCTTACTGCGGTTTTGATGTGTTTTAAGGAATAGTGACGTGTTTTATTTGTTTTTTATTTTAATTGTTGGTAAGCCTAAATGTTTATGGTTACAGATTTACGGTCTTATGTAGTCGTAGGAAGTTCAACTTGTAGACCCTTGTTTATAGGTGTAGGAAGTTCAATCCGTAGGCCCTTGTTTATAGGTGTAGGAAGTTCAATCCGTAGACCCTTGTTTATTGGTGTAGGAAGTTCAATCCGTAGACCCTTGTTTATAGGTGTAGGAAGTTCAATCCGTAGACCCTTGTTTATAGGTGTAGGAAGTTCAATCCGTAGACCCTTGTTTATAGGTGTAGGAAGTTCAATCCGTAGACACTTGTTTATAGGTGTAGGAAGTTCAATCCGTAGACCCTTGTTTATAGGCGTAGGAAGTTCAATCCGTAGACCCTTGTCTATAGGCGTAGGAAGTTCAATCCGTAGACCCTTGTCTATAGGCGTAGGAAGTTCAATCCGTAGACCCTTGTCTATAGGCGTAGGAAGTTCAATCCGTAGACCCTTGTCTATAGGCTTAGCAAGTTCAATCCGTAGACCCTTGTCTATAGGCTTAGCAAGTTCAATCCGTAGACCCTTGTCTATAGGCTTAGCAAGTTCAATCCGTAGACCCTTGTTTATAGGCTTAGCAAGTTCAATCCGTAGACCCTTGTTTATAGGCTTAGCAAGTTTAATCCGTAGACCCTTGTTTATAGGCTTAGCCAGTTTAATCCGTAGACCCTTGTTTATAGGCTTATCCAGTTTAATCCGTAGACCCTTGTTTATAGGCTTATCCAGTTTAATCCGTAGACCCTTGTTTATAGGCTTATCCAGTTTAATCCGTAGACCCTTGTTTATAGGCTTATCCAGTTTAATCCGTAGACCCTTGTTTATAGGCTTAGCCAGTTTAATCCGTGGACCCTTGTTTATAGGCTTATCCAGTTTAATCCGTGGACCCTTGTTTATAGGCTTAGCCAGTTTAATCCGTGGACCCTTGTTTATAGGCTTAGCCAGTTTAATCCGTGGACCCTTGTTTATAGGCTTAGCCAGTTTAATCCGTGGACCCTTGTTTATAGGCTTAGCCAGTTTAATCCGTGGACCCTTGTTTATAGGCTTAGCCAGTTTAATCCGTGGACCCTTGTTTATAGGCTTAGCCAGTTTAATCCGTGGACCCTTGTTTATAGGCTTAGCCAGTTTAATCCGTGGACCCTTGTTTATAGGCTTAGCCAGTTTAATCCGTGGACCCTTGTTTATAGGCTTAGCCAGTTTAATCCGTGGACCCTTGTTTATAGGCTTAGCCAGTTTAATCCGTGGACCAGTAGCGTCGCTAGGGTTTGAAATTTGGGGGGGGCTAAATCTGGGCAAACTAGTTATTATAAGAAATTAATAAAAAAAATAGCATAATGGGTTCATTGGAAAATGTGTAGACCTTTAAAACTATCCGTAAATTTGTGTCAACGTGAAATTATTCGTATTTTAAAGATATACAACCTTTAATTGATAAAAACTACGGAACCGATTATGAAGGATTTTTACTCGTCTTAAGTTTATTTTTAGTTTTGGTTAGCTTTTAGTCCACACTATTGGGACTCCCTTCGAAAGAATATGAAACATTTTACTTGTCTCCATCTGTTCTTTTCTTCAAAATTGTATTGCTTGATATTGAAATTCATCTCTGCAGAGATGAAAGTTAACGAATCTATCATTATAATTTTTTTTATATATTGCTACAGAATATTAGGTTGCTAACAGCAATTTTTTGGTAGGGTTTACGGATTATTTTGGGGGGGCTAAGTTTGGAATTTGGGGGGGCTATAGCCCCCCCCCCCAAAAAAAGGCCTAGCGACGCCACTGCCGTGGACCCTTGTTTATAGGCTTAGCCAGTTTAATCTGTGGACCCTTGTTTATAGGCTTAGCCAGTTTAATCTGTGGACCCTTGTTTATAGGCTTAGCCAGTTTAATCTGTAGACCCTTGTCTACGGGCGTAGTAAGTTCAATCCGTAGACCTTCATTAGGCTTAGCAAGTTGCCCATCTCTGGTTTGCTCCATTTGGGCTTGTCCGTGGGTTGCCTCTCCTACCTGAAAAGTAAAAAGAATTACATTTTATGTATAAATAAACGTTTTCACCCCTCGTGTTATTATAGCTAGGATATCAGGTTTCACTAACACAAACCCCTTTGAATCCTTATTTTTTTTAATCTCCATTCCCAATTGGAGAATCCGTCCGTCCGTCCGTATTTCTAATCAAGCATTTTCTATCCGATTCTTCTCTTTTCCAGCTCGGAATCAGCTCGGCTATTTCTGTTCTCTTTTTCGTTTCCTTCGTTCGTTCGTTCGTTCGTTCGTTCACTCGTTTCGTTTCTTCTCACCAATTTCCTGCGAATTCCGGAACTAATAATCGCATCCAGTTCCCCTCCCTATATAACCCTAAGCCTTTGCCCCGTGTGCCGGCACACTTTACGCGCGCACACCCCCTTCTGTACAACATACTCGTTCTCTAGCGGAGTAATAAAGTCGACGATCCTAACTTGCCCTAGAAAGCTTTAATGGAATCCCTAGTATTTTTTTTATTTTAGAAGTTCAGTCAAGGCTGGAAATAAAAAAGAAAAGAAAGACAGAGCTCTTTCCTAATTTGAGAAATTTGTTCAATTGCGCAAAAGGGTTCGGATCAAATATATATATATAAAAGAGGGGCCCCATTTCTCTTATTAACTTCGTTCTCCTTTTCTTTTAAGAAAATCGTTCAATATTCGTATACTATACCTTTATTTCTTGTAGCCTATCTCACCTGTAAAGGGATGGTGAAATGAGATTCGAAATAAACACACGTCATTTGTTTTATTGAAATTAAGGAGAGAATCGTAAACAGGGTTGTACGACCAAAGAGGATATACAGTAAAGTAGTAGACACTTTTAGCCTCTACCGAAGCATAAGGAAATATCTTTCAAAATTTTTACTATTCCTTTCTGGATGTTCGATTTCCAGTTGAAAATATTCTGTGACATTTAATTTATTTATTTATTTATTTTTTAATAATAATAACAAGTTATAATTAGTGTTTAGCTTAAATTTAGAATTCAATAAGTTAATTGTTCATATCTTCTTTAATATGGAGACTTATCCATTAAATTGTTCTTTTTAATGAAAAGGAAAATTTTCTAATGCGCTCCTTTTCTTTTACAAAAGGTTAAGCACTTAGTTTTTGGCCCTTTTTTCCGAATTGTTTTCGTTAGAAAAATAACAAAACTTTTTAGTTTTTATAGTACAGAGTGCGTAGATAGTTCCATCATAGACGCAGTTTTATTTTATGGAAGGTTTCCATGGCAACCAAGTCTCTCTCTCTTTCTCTTTCGAGAATGTTACTTTAGCTTGTAACTTTGTATTAATCTCAACATTGTATTGTATTGTATTCTTCTCTATCTTTTTTTTCGGGTTATTTTTTAAACTGGTCTTTGCAGACTAAAAGGCGCTTCTTTAAGATCGTTTTATCCATCTTTCTTTCTTTTTGTATAACAACTAACAACGTTTAATTTTATTTATCTACGTCTGTGATTATATAAAAACAACGTAGGTTATGAGTGTTTGTTTGTTAGTTAGTGGTGTGTGTGTTTGTGGAGCTGGGACACGTGAAAATAGAAAAATGAAGTTTTTGGTGAGGAACTGGTTAAGAAAACATCAGCTATAAATTTAGGTCAAAACTTGTATTAAGAGAGGAAGAAATGCTTTGTAGAACTAGAAATATATAGTTCAAAGGGGCTTTTGTCGCGTTACCCAGGTCTTGGGTAATCCCGTATCTCATTAACTGTCAGCTCTAATATAGAAAGAGGAGGTTGCCACGCTTATACTGTTCAAGCAGTAAATCGCAGCAATTATTCCTTCGCAGGCTTTTAGTCATTCGTTAGGCCTTGGTAAATAAATGAGCTAGATGGTAGCCATAGAAAATTTTCCCTAAACTATGGTCATGTATATTGGAGTAATTCCAATTCTGTTGTCCGATTACTGTTGACGCGTTGACGATTTGCAATTTATGTTTAATCAAAAATTACATGAAAATCTATACAACTAACATTATTAGGCGAAATTCTTTTAGAATTTCGCTACCACACGTAGATATTACTATTACGTCATTAAATTTTTCCCTTGTTTCTGGCTTTCGTGGTCCTTTACAAGGCTTATCTCTGCTTTCACTCTCTTCTTCGTTTTCTATACGGGTCGTTGCTTTATTCTTTCGACGATTAATTATCAGAACTTTATAAGGGAGTATTTAGTATTATAGATGCAATAGAGGGAAAGGCATCAGAAGAAGAAAAACTCACAGACGTTTCATACAGTTTCTCTTCAATCCCTTGCCCTTTTTTGTTCGTTGTCTCCAAGTCAGAGAATGAAATAAGAGTCAGCCACTCCGATATATGGTGCAGTTAAAAAAAACTAAGAGGGGATATAAAAGGGACTCAGGCAGCTAGGGTATGGTTAACGGATGATTTTTTCGTCACATTTTGAAGCCGTATCTTCTCTCCCTCCGTTCAATTAGTAATTGTTATTACCGGAATTTTATACCCTTACTTGGAATGGTTAATGGTTAATTGGGCATCGCTGTTTTTAGGGTAAATGTCAGCTTAACCAAATACTTACGCTTTACGTATGCAGTTTATTTTTCTTTTCAACTCGTTCGTGTCTACGTAACACATTAGTTAATTACATTAGTTATGTATAATGGAATAAATTAATTACGCAATCCAATATAAATTAACTATTTCCTCAAAATTTAATTGATCTATGATTGAAATGCTTCAGTGTTGAGATGTTTGAAATGTCTATACGTGTACTGCAAATTCCCTAAGCTTTATATTCCGACTGTGAATAGTTAACAGCATCCCAAATATTGCAATTGATATAATTATTAGATTTTAGGTAGTTTTAATTGTCGCTAATTAAAATTAAATGCGGGTTGTTCCATAAAGGTTGTAGATAGGTTCAAATCAATTCATTGGGATGCTTCTATTGGCAATTTTGAGTCGAAAATGTTAAGGGTCACCGTTTGCGTGTTATGATTGGAGTGTTTTAAGGATGACCCCTTAAATTTAATTAAGAAACTTAAACACAATTATTTCTAATTTAATTAAGGGGCCATGGGTAAAACACTGATACAATCATAACTTGAAAATGGTTGAACGGACTTTCGACAACGTACTTCGGTATTACCGCGCACCCTTTGTGAAACACCCTAAATTTGATAAATATTAGGAACCACTTAACCTAATAATTTCGTAAATTTGCTTAGCAAACTTTAAAACTATATAAGGGGATATCCCCATGGCTATTTTAATTATAACGGCGTGTCTGGGAATTTTGAGTTTAATTTTCCATCGCTTGCTTTCGCCTCTTTAATAACATCCTCATCTTATACCGTTAAACAAAGTAGATTTTTGAACCCAGGTTTTAATAACGCGGAAGTATATACTAGTTAAAATTAGAATTAAGATCCAATAAACGGCACCGACGCCCCTTTGCCGCGTATAGAATTAATTAGACGACGAATAAACTGTTATATTAAATCCATCCCCATCCTTTTCTCATTTTCTCGCGCCTAAAAATAATAGAAAATCTCATCTCCCGCCACCTTGCTTAAGTTTCCCGCCAAAAATCTCGCGCATTATGGCGCACGAGAAGTTGTACGCGAGAAGCGCGCGCCCATTTGCATCTCGTGGAGTTTCTATCTCGCGCCTTTTCTCTCTCGGTCGCGGTTAATGAGGCCCATCTTCGTCCCCATCATTCTCCATCCTTTGCTCTTCTTGGGCTTCCCTTAATTGCTAATGCTTTTCATCTAAGAACCACCTACGTTTCTTCTCGCCTATTATTCAAGACAGTTTTCTGTGACGTACTTTCTTTTAAGATTGCCGCCTTTTTCATATAACTACAAGAAAGGTGGTTTTTTTACGCGGGCTACCGTAGAACATTTTCCCTAAAGTCATCAAGAAACAGAGAATTTTTTATTTATTTTTTTTACTTTGGTTAGGTGCCTAGGCGATCTAGCGTTATTTAATTTAATTATGTTAATTTGTATTAATTAATTTACTTTGCTAGTGTTTTTATGAATAGATTTAATTTCTTTCTTAGTGAGTGGATTTCTTTAAATGGGTTTGTTACTTTGTTGTTTTATGCTTAAAATTGTGTGTTTAGGAGATATAGATTTATGCTAATTTTAAACAGGGTGTTTTTTATATTAAAATAATTTATTTGTGGGTTTGAATATATGGTTTATATGTTGTAGACTTCCAGTTAAAAAAAAAATATAAAAAAAATAAATGATCTCTTATTTAAAAGTATTTACCATTTATTTGGTCTTAAAATCGCACGTCATACCATGTTTAGAGGCGTCTGCTAGCCAGAACCCAGATGGGTGGTTCAACCCTCATCTTTTCCTTTAAGCCATGTATAGAGAGCTTTCAGATGGGATAGTAGTACGTCACACCCTTGTCTCAAGTCTTACCGCTGTTCTGGTAGCCATATTGAGTGCATGGTCTCAGCATCATTCCTGCTTTAAACCCACCACCGATATGGCAGCGTAAATTATGCCACGAGACTCAGCTCCTCCTCCAACTGAAAGCTCTCTATATCTAAAAATATTTGAAAGCAACAGATCACAAAAATCGATTCTTTTAAAGTAACTGCAAAGGTAAAATATTGAATATGACCGATAAACTTATATTTCAAGTTGAATTTTATTTATAGAACTAAACTTTTAACGGAATTGAAGCGTTAAAATTTTATAGTACGCCAACCCAAAATAAAAAAAGAAAGGGCTAAGCACTAAAAATACACTTGTATTGTAAAAAGAATAGTAACTTTCATGCAATTTTTATTTTACTATAAAATAGTTTAGAGTTTTGTAAAGATCGATTTTCGATTTGGTAGCGAAAGGCGAAAACTTTATCGTTTGTCCACCTAGTAAGGTTGAATGAAGAGAAAAAGGTGAAGGTATAGATGACTACCTTAATATTACCTGTACTCTATTCGGCTTTCCAATCTGGATGGACAAACAGCAAACTGGCAATCGATTCGTTCGGGAGATGCGATGATTTCTTTTTTCTTATTCTCTCTCTAGATATATTTCACTCCTTAAATCCGTCTTCAGCTGTATTTGGAAGCGTTAAGAAAGGCAGGGCTCCTATTTCTAATCTATTATATGTACTCTCAACCTGTGTTGATAAAAACTAAGTAGACTTGGGTTATATCATAAGTTTATAAGATGTGTTCCATAAGTTTGTGACTGGTTACAAACTGGAGATTGTAATTTTGAAGTGAAGTAGGTCATAGATTCGAGGTAAAGCGACATACGCCTGGTGAGGCGCTGCATGTCAAAGGCTTAGTACAGACTAAATAGGATGATTAACTTCAAAACAGAGTGTAGTCAATTCTCGCGTCGTTGTCAAAGGTTTAGTAATGCAGACTAAATAGGAAGATGGACTGCAAAATTAACCATCGAGTGTAGGACTTCAATTCTCGCTTGTCGTTCTCAAATTAGTTCGAGATGTAAGTCTCTAGCATGACGAACTAGTATAGGTAGTGTCATACTTATGGAACATTTCTTATAAACTTATGCTATTATCTATAGGAAGCTGGGAATCTAAGGCCCGATCAACCAATCGCAATCTTGTAAACTGGACTCGGAATCGACTTGTAAAAGTTGTTAGTGTTAGTTTATGGTGTCTTTACTGTTTTGTGTCGTTTCTTGTAACCTTTAGGCTTTTGAGTGAGACAGAACACAAGAGAGAAAGTAACATTTTGGTCTATTACTATACTAAATGAAACTTTAAACGTTGTTAATTTAAGTTTGGTCCAAAAATAGACCTGTACATTTTCTTCTATGCATTAAGGCTAGCATCTGCGAAAATTGTACCTTATTTTTGGGGTTTGAAACTCTTGAGTTTTGTACGTGTAGAGTATAGTAGTCTAGAGGAAATCAAATAACAGAGCCTGAGGGAGTTTCGGAGTTGCAATTAAAAGTTTTGTTGCTTGAAGAAGAAAACCTTTAACCCTTGTAATTTTGAAATTTCATTTTAACAAAGTTTTCCCCAAAAGTAACTCTTGTATAAAGGCACTTTAAAATATAAAGGAGTCAAATTGTTAGAACTTTTTCTAATGCTGCTTTTACTATGAACCCCATTTTTTTCAAGATGGATGCGGATTTAAACACGAATATTATAAAATCGCTTGTCAGGAACCCATAAAAAATTGTTAGGCGTTTCCGGATCGCCATATTCCAAGATGGACACCAATTCAAACGAAACTCAAATGCCTTATCAATAAAGCTTTGATTTGAATATCAGGCAACTATGAGTCATAATGAAGATAATTTCTCGTTAACGGTGCAGTTATCTATACAAGACAAATACCGGACCTTGTAGTATTCGTTCCATCATGAGTTTATAAAATATGTTCCATAAGTATGACCCTTCCTTTACTTCGTAATGCTATCAAGGTCTTACTGAGAGATAGTTCGAGAACGACAAGCGAGAATTGACGTCCTACACTAGGTGGTTAATTTTGCAGGACTTCCATCTAGGTCCTATTTTAGTCTGCATTACTAAGCCTTTGACAGCAGCGTCTCATGCACCAGGTGTCGCTTTACCTCGAATCTATAACCTACCTCACTCACTTCAAAATTACAAGCTCCAGTTTCTAACCAGTGACAAACTTATGGTGAACATATCTTATAAACTTATGGTTCGATAGTGATTTTCTTTCTAATTACGTTGAAGCCGAAATTTCATCCAAAAATCTCTTCGACGTAGATACCATATTACCCAAATTAATATTTCTTGTTTCGAATATAGTTATAGATAAATTGCATCAGATTAAAAAAAAAAGACTGTACAGTGTACACGTTGACTTGAGAAAAATTTTACGCTGATTGCCTCGTCCATTATAACGTAATAACCTAATAAATTAGGTCTTTCGCTTTCCCTAACCACAAAAAACTACCTCTTGTTTTTACATAGTAGTTGGCTAGAGAGCCCCAAAGGCTCTTTGGGCATACTAATTAGGCCCAAATTTTTGCTTTTACCTAAGCCTAAATAAGCTCGGGTTGCGCCTGTAGCGTTGTTGTACTAAATCTGGCCATTGGCCAGCCCACCGTAAGTAAAAAATCGGAAGCAGAACGCTATGATTTATATCAAGGTATTCTTCATAAATTATTATTTTTTTTTTTTTACTAGGGGTTATAAAAATTTGGTTATTTTTGGGGTACAGCGCCGAAACATTCAGGGAGGTGTATCTGTAAGCTATGTATTTGATTCAGTACACTGGAAATGAAATGTATACTTGTACATTGCGGTTCTATAGGAGGAGGAGGAGGAGGGTGTTAAAGCACGTCTTATCAAATTGTTGCAGTTGCCGCCCTCGTCTTGTCAAATTGAAACCTAGGTTACTCGACCAAAAACAAAATAATTAGACCCTGGTCTCCGGAATTTTTCCATTTAAAAAAAATTGTTCTGATGATATTCTTAGTTGGCACTAATGTTAAAGGTGTGTTTATGTCGTTTCTAATGGGTTAAATACCGGTTCGGTTTCAGTGCAAACTGTGATTCGTTTTAGATATACGTTTTGGGAAACGAATCTCTTTTTTTCCGTCTCATACGTTTTAAAGGGTTATTGAAATACTAAAAAATGAACGGCGTGTTAGTTATATCGCTTGAATGTTTTTACATTCTTGACAAATAGCTGCTACTTGATAGTAACATTGCAAAGTGTCAGTTTCTTAAGTAAATTGGTTTGAACTGGACGTTGGTTTAGAAATCTTATTCTGATAGCTACCTATGGCAATTTCACCGCACCTTTAAACAAACCAACCAACCATGCCCCTCCCCCTAAAAAAAGAGGAAAAAGATTTTAATTTGGAATCCCATCTCCCATCACGATGTTTTTTTAATTCGATTTTTTTTTAATTACACTTATATTTCATTGGTCGTTGGGTAATCATTGTTTTGTAGTCTTTAAGCGTCTTGTATTTTTGGTTAAAATCTACATTGAATACGCTGTTTTTTCAATACAAAGATTAGGAGAGGATCCAAACCGCATAAACGATATTACAGTCGAGATCAGTGATGGGCGCGCTCCTTAAAGCTAGATTCCCACTTGACCGAAAAAAACCGGCGGAAACCACACAGCCGACGGTAGAAATTTTAACTTACGCCGGTGTCCGGCGGTAGACCGTTCAAACTACGACTGAATTTTTAGTTTGGCGGTAGATATTTTTGGGTCACGTGACAGATTTGAGTTTTTTCCTCAATATCTCTTTCACACTCTGAATTGGTATCTTTGTCCCCTTGTCGCTTAGATCGTACAAGAAGGGATATTTTCTAACCTTCACAGTAAAGTCTTCCTTATTGACATCTAATCTGTTTGCTTTCATTATTTTCATTTTTGTTTCTTGGTTGCATGTTTCCGATAACGATAAGCCTTGGTTAACCACAAAAAAATGGCGGCTATCAATCTATCTCGCGTATGCGTGCGCTCTTAAAATTTATGACGTAGTCAGTGGGGTAATTTCATTGGCTGAGACACCGGCGTAACGCCGAACACGACCGAAAAAATAGAACACAACTTACGCCCGGCCGAACGGAAATTCCGTCGGGCCCGGCGTAAAGATTTTTCGGTCGAAGCCCTTTCTGCCGGGTTTCCGTCGTGTTTTCCGTCGAGTGGGAATCTAGCTTAAAGCTCCGCTCACTAGGAGTATTTTGAGAGATGAGTAGATAGTTTTTTTCTACATGTGAGAGGAGCGTGAGAGGAGAGGGGTAAAATTTCATAATGGAACGGAGTTGGAGATGAGAGTGCTATTTTTTGGAGTTCCAAGATATGAGTTGCGACGAGTCCAAATGTTTGAGAACTCCTAGAGTTGAGTTGAAGATGAGCGCCAAATATTTAAAACCAGAATAGGTGAGCTCTTGTGAGCGGTATTTCTTTTGTACACCCGAGATATGAGATTTTCCTTTGCTACAATTATTAATGGCTCAATGAGTTGAGTTTAACGTGAGCTGCTATTATTTGCAACTGCATGAAATGATTAACGGGGGAACAGAAATTTTTTGGAGCTCCAAGAGATGAAATTTTGCTGAACAGCAATATTTGGAGCTCTCAGAGATGAGGTTTTGGTGAGCAGCAATTATTCAGAGCTCCAAGAGATGAGTTTGTGGCGAGTAAAAATAAATTTGGAGCTCCAAGAAATGATATTTTTGTGAGTGGCAATGACTTGGAACTCCGAAAGATGGGTCTTTGGTGAGGGAACTATTTTGCGGCTTCAAGAGATGAGGTTTAGGTGAGTGTCCCTGTAATTGGAACTCCAGATTCCTATGAGTACTGAATACTTTGGTTCAAAATTCTCATTCCCACACTTGATTAAGGCAGGAAAGTAATTTTCAGTGTTAAATGAAGGCTTATACAGGGTGTTACTGATTTGTCCGCCATAAATTAAATGCTGTGTTCGAGATAATGGGGTCTGCAATTATGTTACTGAGATATATGGACCATAAAATATTGACCCCAATTTCCCGCAAAACCATGGGAAAAGTTAGAAATGTTGATTAGTCTTTCGTTTATGAGAGACTTATCAGAAGTAATTATAAAAGTAATGAGCAAAAAAGACGGAAAACAGTTTGGGGAGAATTTTAGACATAATAATTCAATTGAATTCGGTTTATTGTGCAACAAAAAAAGCAGACAAGTCGCTCACTAGATTGTACACAGAAGTTTATGTAAAATGGGATACCAGAACTATTTGAGTAGGATGAATCTATCTATATCTATATAAATCAAAGTCCTGACTGACTGACTGACAGACTGACAGACTGACTGACTGATAATCAACGCCCAGCCCAAACCGCTTGCCCTAGAAGGCTGAAAATTTGCAAGAACGTTACTCATAAGTAGTAGGCGCGTACTAAGAAAGATTTTTCCAATCCGCCGCCATCTTATAAAATGGCGACCAGAAATGTAAAAAATCTTCTCTATGCAACAAAGTCCGCGCGTTTCAACTGATTTCGCAAATATTTAGTACACTGGTTTCCTTTAACCTAAAGACGAGTTGAATGGTCTTTCGGGTTCAATTTGTTGCCATCTTTATAAATGGCGGCCAAAAAATTAAAACCCTTCTTTATAGAATAATGTCCGCGTGAAAAATAATAAAAAATGTCCCGACGGGCTGACGGGCAACGCCGAGTGCCTTCGCTACAAAACTATTAGTCGAATCAGTAAAATCTACCCATTCTTTATATCATTTTGATGGTAGTTCTTATTACACGCGAGCGACGCCGCGGGTAACAGCTAGTTATTTATAAAGTGATTTGAGGTGCAGTAAGGTTATGTGAAAATTTGAAATTAATTATGTGATAGGGATTAATTATTTAGTCAAGGAACTTGGACATTATATATTGGTCAACTATTTAGAATCAGATACGAAACTATAGTGAAGTCCGTTTAAAATGAGACGGAAAGAATTTTGGGGATAATAAGTCCCGACAATAAAATAAATTTGGGGAAAAAAAAAAAAAGAATGCAATATTGAGTGGAATAAAATTATCGCATTTTAAGTATTTACACGGAATAAATCATATTACAGGGAGTTTATGTAACTATTTGAAGAAAATTAACAGTAATTCAACGCAATGGGAAGAAGAATGATTAGGAAGTCTAAGGTTATGTGAATAACATATACAGGGGATACGAAACTTTTGTTAAATATTTCTTATGGAATTAGAAAGAATTAAGGGAAGCTTTACGCGACAATATAGTTAAAGGAATAGCGACGTGATTTAAAAATTATCTCAAATCTAAAGAAAACCTTACTTTTTTGAGAGTTTAAACTCTTCTGATTCCAAAAATATGCTTGATTAATATTTAAATATGAAGGAAAACACAGAAAAAACACATTGAAAACTTGAAATTTGGGGGACAAAAGCAAATTTGCGGAGAATATTTTTGGCGGGTTTTCACCTTGCTACGTCACTCACGACATCTCGCGGAAAAGCCAAGCGCGCGCACCGGAGACTCCCGAGACTACTAATGCCGCGCGAATCTGAATAAAATAGGCTTAACGCGGCGCTGAGACACTTATAGGCGTCACGTGAGCGACATCTAGAGTGAAAGTTTCTCCTTACTACGTCATCAAACGAAACAAAATTTTAACTAGGCCTTTTCCAAACACTAAACTTTGATTGCAATTTTACAAATTTCTACGAAACCAAATACAAAAGTAAACATATCATAATAAACTAGATTTTTCAAGGATTTTTTTAGCATTTTAAGTTTGTGGGTGACGAAAATTATGTCACTAACACTTTAATTTTAAAAAATCATTTGAAAATTTTGAATGAATTATTAAGTGAATGGAGGAAAATTATCGCGTGTAAAGGTATTAATAGGGAGTTAGGTAACATAAATTTAACTCATTGTCAATGTCAACGGATTGATGTAAGAGGATCACTGAAGATATCAAAATGCGAAGGCATGCTGTTGCACGCAACCTGCATTTGTATCATTGGGTTGAATAAATGACTAAATAAAACTGAAATGAGTGGTGATATAGTGAGTTTTTTACAAATGAAATGAGTGAGATACAATAAGAATATCATAAATGAGATGAGATGAATGGTGGTACATAGAGAATTTCATAAATGAGATACAACAGGCGGTTATACTGTTCGAAATTTTTAATTGAGAAGAGTACCAACACGATTACAATTTTAAAATGAGATGAGATGAGCTTTGAAAAGAGCTCATTAATATGAGCTTTGACAATGAGTCGAGCGGTAAAATATATGAAGAACGCCAGAAATAAATGAAAAGAAAAAAAAAGAGAAGCCTTAAAATTTTAATGAGATGATATTTGGTATTGAATTCAGAGCGAAATATGAGATGAGCGTCATAAGCTATTGAGTTCACAAAAACCATAAAGAGAGGTGAGCTTCGAGTATCGAAAAAACCAGTTGAAATGAGATGAGAGGAAACCCATAAATTCCTTGTGGAAATGTGCCCAATAATTGAGAGCTGACGGACTTGGTTTATGGAAGAGCGGAGAGCACTGTGAGCTCGCCATATTTTTTTTGTGTCAGTGTGAGGCGAGAGCTTTTTGTGCCATTTATTTACTAGAGTAATTGAGCAGAGAGCAGCGCCATCTTGGAGAACACGCACATATTATTTTATGAGAGGAGAGGCTATGACAAATATATTGTAAAAGAAAGCGGAGAAGAGTAGCTAATCTTTTTCGCAAAACCAAAAGTGAGCGAGAGCTGAGAGCTCCTACTCTCTGAGTAAATACTCGTGAGCGTGAGCGTGAGAAAATGAAAAATCAGGAAAATGCCCATCACTGGACTCGAGATCTCTTGTAGCCTGGTTAGGTCTTATTTATTAATTAATGTACAAATACGTTCTCTCACTGTGTTCTTAATTAAAACGTAATCTAATTATTCCCTTTTTTTCTTTCTTTTTTCTTTTAATCAGGTTACGTGAATTACAGTCCTAACAGCTACCAGTCCATGGCGCAAGGTCCCGGTAAGTTGAAATTTAATTTAATTTATAGTTAATTTAATATATTGTTCTTTTGGAATTTGGTTTTATTATTATTCTGCCCTCGTATTATTTTTCAAGTCTCTTTTTTTTCCATTTTCCATCTTCCAATCTCGTTTTCCAAAATCATCTTGAGTCTTCATCGTATTTGGTTATAAACTATTTTTTATCTTCTCTATTTAATTTTATGGTAAAAATGGAGAAAAAATGTTGAATCAGTACTAATTAATTTTCCCCCACACAAAAAGTACCTAAATTAACTCGTGATAATACATCCATTTTTAAAACCACATATTTTTGTTAATTTTTAATTTTTTAGTGAGGTGATAATTACTTAACACCCTATGATTTGAACCATTGACCTTGGGTCACCGTCCCAATGTCCTAACCAACGAGAGCCTCAGTAGCTCATTGTTCTGTAAATATTTTGTTAAGCCTAACGAGTTCAAAGTTCAAAAACAACGTGTTTTTTCGTTAAGCCTTGACCAAAACAAATTCGAAGTTCAAATGACGGATTTTTCAGGAAACGTTTCTTAACCCGAAAATCATTTGAATAATATTTTAATATGAACTTTGAAATTCATTTTAGAAACCATACTTCTTTATTTCAAAGTTATTTCGTACGTAAGCGAAGTATCTTGGCACTGAATCCAGGCCTACTAGATAGATCATTGATTTTTTTAAAGTTTTTCTTTGGTTTTTCAAACGGTTTCGAATCGATAATATCGAGAATGGGTGGAAACTGAGTTTGTGGCCGATTCTTTTCTTGACATTTTTAGAAAAATAACTTATAGTAGAGGAAGGTTTTTATCGAGTTACTTTTGAACTGTGTTATTTTTCACCAAAAAGAAAGAATTTTCGACATTCGGGCGCCAAATATTCACTATACTTTTCTAGTGGTTGTAAAATAACCCAGTGACTTGCCAAAAGAAACACACTTAAATATATGGTTTGCTTCAACCCAATCTATTGAATATAGATTATTTTTCCATTCATTTATTCACGGTTTTCAATAATAGTTTAACACTTGCTTTATCATTCGTTCAGACCTTTTGAATGTCTGGAATCGAGGTGTAGATCTTAAGTACATATATAGTAAGAACAGTGTTCTAGTTCGTAAGGCCTGCCACGGTACAATGAAACTAAAACGTCCTCGCAGTTTTATAAAGTAGGCATCGTCGAGTGAGTAAATATTAATTGAAATACGTCACATACACCACGTGACGCTAAGATACAAATACTCCACACATGTAAAACATGGAGTTGGACTGAACAAGTAGTCCTTGTTTTTCGCGGGATTGCAGCGCCAGTTCGTTTCGAAATAAAACGAACTAAGTTTCTTTGAAGTACAGTACCACGCCTTTCCTCGGTCACGTGTCCATGACGTATTTCAATTTTCAAATAGTTCTTACCCCCATTCTGCCGATGCACACTTTACAGCCCCTTTGAATTCAAAATTCGCCTTTCCATTTAAAGAAAATGTACTATTTATTTTAAAAACCTAAACACAAGATGAAACGTAACAACATTTGCCTTCTATATCCTTCCAAAGGAGCGAGAAGTAACTGTACAATTGAACTTCGGCAAGTAATACTCCCGCTATTTTAGATTCCCTTTCAATTGACTGTTTATATAAACTTACACAAACACAATTTAGAAACTAGCAGTGAGATTTCTTTATCATTTTGGGTTGGATCCAGAGAAATTTCCTTTTACTTCGCCAGGAGATAGAAAATGTAATGATGACCCTATCTTGAGAACAGAAAAGATGAGGATAGTTCGTGATGGGGGTGTAGGATGTGGGATGGAGAGGGGAAAGTCGCGGGGTCCATTTCGGTTGTGTGTCCGAGGGACAAGACACTAAAAGGACAAGTCTGTACTTTTACAAATGCCTTAACTATCAAAGAAACTGGATTTTAGTGGCGAATTAGAGCATTTGAATAGAGAATTAAGAAAGAATATTTATTGCGTGTATGTGGACAGCAAAGACGCTACAAAGGGCTTCTACGTTACAAGTCCATGCAACAAAGTATAGTTTTGTTTTTTGGCAATATACCAATTAATGTTAAGTCTTAAAGGAGCTATATTCAAAGGGCCTTCTTCGATATAACTAAGAGGGAAAGACACGTGGTAAAACGTTTCGGCGCCTGCGCTGTAGGGTTTTGGGTCCAGAGAATGCGCAGAGACAGCAATGGGTCAACCCTTTTGTATCTCCTGATACTGAGAAACCCCTTTTTTATTAAAAAATAAAAGAGGGTTGGTTATTCGTGGGTTTCAAACGTTTTCTAGTTTAGTTCCCCTCTGGTTCTGTCCGAAGCTAGTTGGGTAGCGGGCCCTTTTTGGAGAGAGAGAAAAAGTGACTTATATAAAAGGGACACGTTGCCATAGAGATAGCGTAATTGCTTTCTCCCTTGTCCCAACTATTGAACCGGAAAAAGGACAAAGAAAAAGACTATAAGGAAGGACCAACTCCCCCTGTCTTTATTTTGCTTCAGTTCGTGGCTCCAAGTAATACTCTGCGTCTTTTCCGATTCGCTTCGCTATTCGAAGACACTGTGTTGTTAGGTTTGCTTATATCTGGATAGCGAGCGTATGTACGTCGACGCTATCAGCTAGCTTCTTTTTTATATACAGGAATAATGCTGAAACAAAGGAAAGGAAGAGAAATAAGCTTTGGAAGAAAACTAGAAGGAAGGCATCTTTAGTTTTCAAATTATCCTTTCTTTCGATTATGGGCCTGTTAGGCTTAGTGGTTAGTTCCTAAGTAGCTTATATTTCAAGGGATACCTAAGTTTCGTTCCTCATTGTTCTAACGATGTTATAGGAATTGTTGTTGTTAAGGAAGAGGTGTGGTCTTCGCCTCAAGAAAGACGTTAATTCTATATTAGTTAAAATTTTTATTTATTTAATCATAAGTTTATAAGATATATTCCTTAAGTATGACACTACCTATGCTTCGTAATGGTAGAGGCTTACAGCTCGAGCTAGTTCGAGAACGACGGAAGCGAGAACTGAAGTGGTTAATTTTGCAGGACTTACATCTTCCTATTTAGTCTGTACTAAGCCTTTGACATTGCCTCATGCACCAGGCGTCGCTTTACCTCGAATCTATGACCTACATCAATCACTTCATGACAAGCTCCAGTTTCTAAGTTACCAGTGATAAACTTATGGAACATATCTTATGAAGTTATGATTTAATTAGTATGGTCATCGAAGTAATACACAATGCATTTTGTTGATAAATAATTTTACTAATCACCTACCACAAATATTATTAAATTTAAGAAATCGTAGTTTATTATAATTTATTTGTTTATTTTTGGTGCGAGTGACTGTCAACAAACTTTATATATAATTTTGTTTTTAATCATTAATTTGGAATTAGAGGAAATTTGCCGTTATCATCATAATATAAAAAAAACTATTTAAAACCATGAGAATTGTAATTAGAAATGACTGGAATGCCTGGATATGTGGAATTAATTTATTTTCTTTACGTTTTTGTTTTATGGTCTCTTGTCGAATTAAGTTTTAGTCAAAACACAATTACCTAAAACCATCTATAACCCCACCACCAATTTATTTAGTTTATTTTCAATCCAAAATTCCTTCAAATGCACATTAATTTCAACGTTAATTAATTTAATGAATTAAAAGGCATATTGTTAGGAGTCGATTGAATGTGAAAATATGTTTTTTATTTTCGTGGCCATTTATAAATTGTTAATTGAGAAAAAGGGTTAAGGGGGACATATTCCCAGTCGTTAAATTTTTTCTATTGAAAAAAGTCGTCCCCCAAAAAAATATTCCTTTCTACGTAGGGTCAGCTTTGGACTTTGGCTCGCAGAAATGCAATGGCCACAAGAAATTTCCTAGAGGTAATTAAAATTATCTACAAAATACGTCTTAATATATCTCTCTCCATATATAATCCAAATTTATTATATTTCTTAAATATCTCCGTATTGTTCACGATATTGTTATTAAATTTTAATTTTTTTTTAATTTTTTGAAAGCATGGTTTCACCAAAAAAAAAAACGTTTTTTGCTCGAAGCACCTTAAATTTTTTTGGCTCGTTCTATTTTAACGCATCGTTAAGGGTATTGAACATATGTTAAAAACTTAAAACACACGTGTGGTTCACCATTTTCACGTGGTTGGCCCTAGCAGGTGAATTGTTTTAATATAGACATAAGGTTTATTATTAAAAACCAAAAAATTCATCATGCGAAAAATTTTAAAACCTTCGTTAAATCTATTTATTTATCCATGTGTGTTTTCGAAAGGTTTTATTGACCTCGCTTGTAAATTTTTCCATGCATTTGCTTATATGCCTAAATTTAACGACGACAAGTTCGTTAATTTCTTGTATTTAATTAATTATCTTAATTACTTTCTATTTTAATGGGGAATGTGATAACGATAATAATTAATTGGGTTTCGTTTCACGTGAATATATAACATTTTCCTTTAGTTTTAGTTTTAGATTCCGTCTTCGATAACGTCGTCTGCTTTAATCTTAGATATTAATCAACTTTTCCCTAACTAATTAGTGTCGGATACTTATCTGAAAGCGTTCGATTCTTTGTATTTGAGTACCTTTTTTAAACGTAGAACTGATCATTCTTTTTTTTTTTGGTGTGCTGTTGTCTAATTTACGACACACTGCTTAAATAATTATGCTAATTACTTTAACACAACATCTACCTCTTTTTAACCTATGTTGGATAATGACTACACTTAATTTCGAAAAAGAATCAATAGACCGACCTAACTAATGTTTAGTCTTTAATTTTACAAATTACGCAATAACAAATAATAATAATAACAAATTAACATATGGATGGCGCTTATCTTAATTAAAAAAATTTATAACGTTGTTAAGGACTAACGGTATTACGCAATCAAGTGTGATACGGCTGGAAACATCTGTATGTTAAATAGGTATTATTTGGTTTTTTAGTCCAAGGCTCGCAGTCTATTATTTTTATTTCAGTGGTATTTTAGACGCGGAGAGGTTTGTTAGAAAATTAGTCGTCTCACTGCGGGCGCGAAATGGAAATTTGGTAATCAGAGTGACTAGACTGTTCTTTTATTATTTTCCACTCTCTCTCTCTTGTTTCGACGTAACACACTTTGGTGGTTATAGTTTTAGACGAATTTAGTTTATATCTGTGACCTCGTACGGTTCTTGAGTTGTAAATTACCTTCCCGTATAAAATGTCTTCATATCCGTGGATGTCTTTAGGTAAATTTTGCCTTTTATTTCTTTTTAATTGCTTAAAATGTCTAAATTGCTGTTTTGCATCATCATAATTAGGCCTAGGCTTAGTTAAATCTTTTGAAAATAACGTGTCAAGAGAGTTAGGGTTACGAAATTATTTAGTGAAAATTTTAGAGGTTGATATTGGCAAAGGTTTAGGAGCAGAATTAGGCTTAGAAAATGTAGGTTTGAATCAGAATTGAGCGGGGATAAATTAGGCTTGGAATCAGAATTAGGCTTAGGAAATGTAGGCTTTGAATCAGAATTGAGCGGATATAAATTAGGCTTAGAATCAGAATTAGGCTTAACAAATGTAGGCTTTGAATCAGAATTTAGTTCGGATAAAGTAGGCTTAGAATCAGAATTAGGCTTAACAAATGTAGGCTTTGAATCAGAATTTAGTTCGGATAAAGTAGGCTTAGAATCAGAATTAGGCTTAACAAATGTAGGCTTTGAATCAGAATTTAGTTCGGATAAAGTAGGCTTAGAATCAGATTTAGGCTTAACAAATGTAGGCTTTGAATCAGAATTTAGTTCGGATAAAGTAGGCTTAGAATCAGAATTAGGCTTAACAAATGTAGGCTTTGAATCAGAATTTAGTTCGGATAAAGTAGGCTTAGAATCAGAATTAGGCTTAATAAATGTAGGCTTTGAATCAGAATTTAGTTCGGATAAAGTAGGCTTAGAATCTGAATTAGGCTTAGCAAATGTAGGTTTTGATTCAGGAGTGAGCTCGGATAAAGTAGGCTTAGAATCTGAATTAGGCTTAGCAAATGTAGGTTTTGATTCAGGAGTGAGCTCGGATAAAGTAGGCTTAGAATCAGAATCAGAATTAGACTTAGAATCAGAATCGGAATTAGGCTTAAAAATGTATACTTTGAACAAGAATTAGTGTTAGGCAATGTAGGATTAGAAAAATCGGATTAAATCTTCTCAAATTATTGAACTGGAAAGTTCGTGCGTTAGTTGTTAGGCTTAGCTACTTTTCAATCTTATCTTCATTTCAAAGTAAACTTCCTTTAAAAATCCAGGAATCACATGAATATAGGGTGTAGATTACCATGCACTAAAATTCCATAACCGCTGCTGGTATGATGCCTTGCGCATTTTTATTTATTATTATTCGATGTTATTTTTCCAAAACCATTTTGCTGGTACATTTAATTTAATTTCTCAAATCTACGTGTATTTTGTTTTTATTTACTTTACATGGAGTGCGAAATTCCTAGAGATTTAGATTAAATTTGAACATATGTAAGGAATAACAAAACTCAACGGCCTCTGTAAAAAAACCTTATTTATGTGGGTCTCTCCCATTTTAATCTACAAATTTGCATAAATATCCGTATTTTTTTGTCAAATTTGCATATTATCAAATAAATATAATTCTCCAGAGGCGCTTTTTCAAAAATCTTATGTTGGCTTCTTCGGTACAGTACAATACAATGGCTTATTTTTATACGTATATATACATTTTTTAAATCCAAGCACAGGCTTTTTTGTAAAATATTAATCCATTTTATACTATTTTTAACCTTAAATTCCCATTCTTTATGGAATTTAATCATTTTTTTAAATATCGTGAAATTTCCCCACCTATAAAATTTTGTATTTATATAATTTATCAGACAAAGGTTTGTATATTAAAAAAACTACAGGGTATTTTTCTTTTTCTGTCTTTTCTTTACTCGTTTACACGCAGCCCGGACTTTCGGACGCCGAAGAGGTAGAAAAACAGTTAATTATAATTAATAATTAGGCCTGGAATTAACGAAAGTCTGGTTTAATTATTTTATAAACTTTATTTTAAATTTAAAAAAAAAACTTCTCGCCCCCAAAAATTGATTTATACTATTTTCTATACACTTTCCTCTATTTTCTATGCCTATGGGTTTTAATTTTGTCTTGTACAGGGTGTTGCTTAAAGGTTTTATCAGAAATTAAGGGGGATGTTCTATGGGAAATCAATTTTGAGTCGAAAATTTACCCTAACTTCTATGACTGTTTGTGCACAAGGGTCATTAAATTAAATGACCCTTGATTTAAATTTAAATTTAATTAAGAAACTGAAAGACGATGATTTCCAATTTAAATAAGGGGTCATCCCCAAAATAATAATAAAAAAACCTAACTTGAAAATGGTGACCTTTAGACAAAAAGGTCATAGAAGTTACATTTTCGATTGAAAATCGACCAAAGAACAAACATCCTCCTTAATTTCTGATAACACCTTTCAGAAACACCCTGTACATTTTTTTAATTATTTAACTCTATTGGGAGTTTAATTGTGTTTTGTGTTAAATTGCGTTTGTTTCGTTTGTTTATTTAGGCAAGACTCCATTTTTTACCGGGCTTGAAGATAATCATATATTGGACGAAAGTCATTTTGACCAGATCGTTCCTTCATTGGGCTCATCACTCAGGTGTTCCCCCAAATCTCAAAGCGGGTCTGACAGCGGAGAAAGATATTCTCGGAAAGTTTTCGTTGGTGGATTGCCACCAGATATTGACGAAGGTAAGATCATAAGTCTATCATATTTTCCCTAAGTATGGGGAAGCGGATCGTAGGGTAGTGAGATGTTTACGTGAGGGGAGGAGCGAAGTTAGTGACGTTATTTACACGAAGATATTTTACTGGTGGGTTGAATGGGCGCCAAGGGTAAAGCCACATTTATGGGGCCAAAATGAACCCTAATGAAAGCTCTCAAAATGGTGAAATTCTGCCCTATCAATAATCGGTGTTTAGCCAATCAGGCGCATTTCTCCACTAGTTTAAATATCACTCTGTGAAGTTCGCCGCCATATTGGAGGAAAGTATAAGAGTACAAGTAACAGACTTGACTATGGTAGGAAATCACAGTAGGCCATGCCTTTATTCTGTTTTAGTTTGAAGGGGAAAACGTAGATGTCGTTGCAGGCTCTTTGATTTTGCCTGCAATTATGGTAGACCTACACTTACGTATTATGGGGTTATAGTAAGAAACGTACTATTTCACCACAAATAGACCATTAAATTAATTCCATAAGAGAAACAGTTACACCACAGGGGTGAATGAGGTCAATTTGGGTTATTTCCTTGGCGCCAAGAAGCACCGCTAGAAGCAGTGCGAGTTGGCTAGCCTCCCGCGTGTATAGTGAACTCTGGCTCCGCCTGGCGTTGCCTCTTGGCACCAGGGAACTAACCCAAGAGGGCCACCACCCTCCTGTGTGTTGGTTTCTCTGTAAGCAATTAATGAAATGGTCCCTAGGCTATAAAATCGATTTCAAAACAAGATGGCCCAAGGGCTGGGCCTTAATAGTAATTTTACACGGCTCACGTGACCCCCCGTATAGTTGATCTCCAATAAATCGTACAACTAAAAACATTTCTGAAACGCAATCGTGTATCCCCTTAATTTCTAATAACGTCACATTTCAAATAATATTAATGAAACTAAATTGTGCACCCCACTAAAGTATAATTTTTCAAAACCATACGAATCAAATAATGTATCTAAAACCAAATCCTGGATCCCCTAAACCAGAAATCACTATGACCGTAAACCGTCCCCTCTATTTTACGAAACCTAACCTAACCTAACCTAACCATTCAGCATAATCTCTGATGTATCACGCGCATGGTGCCGTTTCTTAAATTTTAACGGAATAAAATTCCGTGTAAAATTAAAAAAGTGCAGTAGTGCACGAAAATTATCATCTTGTTTCCCTTCACTCAAAAAAGCCCGCGAGATTTAAACTACCTTTCTTTCCTCTCTCTCCGAGCGGGATGCCCCCTCTCCCTCTTCCCCCTCTCACTAATATACCAGGCAGGCAGTTCTCTCTCTACGCGGAGCTTCGTATCGCCACCGCGTACGCTAGCGATCTCTCTCTCTCATCGTAAGCGTACGTTTCGCGGACGCGACCGGTTTCCCTCTCTCTCTCATCGTAAGCGTTCGTTTCGCGGACGCGTCCGGGACAGGGACAGGGACAGGGACAGGGACAGGGGTTTTGGTGCCGTTTCTTAAATTTTACCGTAATTAAAATTACGTGTAAAATTAAAAATACCTTCTAATCTTTTAATCGTTAAGTGAAAAGAAAAAAAAACTAGTATCTATTTTCATTTCTTTCTTCTTTTTCTGTTTTCTCTTTCGTACAGAGGAGATAACGTCTAGTTTTCGCCGGTTTGGTCCCTTAGTTGTGGATTGGCCACATAAAGCCGAAAGCAAATCTTATTTTCCTCCCAAAGGTAAGAAAATGAAGATAACTGCATGGGGGGATGAAGGGAACGAACCTAAAAGAAAAATCTCAAACCATCTTATCCGGTAATCATCTTTAGCTTTTTAGATGTCTGACGATGAGTGAAAAAGATATAAAAGCTTTAAGACTTTGTAGCTACTGCCTACTGGCTTAGAAAAGTACATTGTTCGATGTAAAACGATCTAGGACCCCTAAAATAGACACTTTTTCAAATAGTGGACCGTAGTGTCGACTGCTTGGTATTATAGGGAGTGGGCCAAGGGGTGAAAATCTCCCCTACTAAGCGTCAGACCCTCACTTAGCCTATCAGGAGGCTTCCTTCAATAGCCTTTCACTCTGTGAAGTTTGCCGCCATTTTGGTGGAAAGGGAGCTAGGAGCCATTTTAAGCCACGCCTTTCTGGCTATAGGGTTAACACGGAACATCGATTGGCTATGAGTCACCAATGACGTTAGATTGGTATTCAAAGTTGCCAGTCCACACCAAATTTGCTCCGTATTATTTGAAGCCATACTCTTTTGTTGTCCATCAGTGTTTTCTTAAGACAACAAGGGGGTCTTGAAAAAGTCTATTATATATGTCTTTACTTCCACCTGTTAGACTTCTGATTAAGTTTAAGAGCTTTTCTCTAGGCTTTCACCAACGTTTTCCCATTAAATCCCGCTGTATTTTTTCACTCTAAGAGTTTTCCACAGAATGTTATGGTCCCATGTACTATATCTTCCTAAGCGTGGATGGTACAACCCTGTATTTACTTGTATAACATTCTCAAAGTAAATTTAACTGACTAGGCCTAACGCTTTTAGTAATAGGGGCGCTTAGACGAAATGAGTTGGTTAGTTTATATAACGGACATCTAAACGCGATTTGGCTAATTATTAGTCAAGATTTAATTATCTTTTAGGAAACATTCGGCGGGGATTTGTTGAGAGACGGGAATTAATTTTTGTATAAATGAATAGATGCCAGGCGAAATTAGATGACTTTTTTTCCCGCTTAGAAGATGCTTAGAGGCGTTTTAGCTAAGGCTAATTACGCGGGAAGGTTTTCGCGCGGTTTTTCGGTTCTATAAAAGTCCCGCGTCACTTCGTATTAAGCTAAGTTTAATTTTTTTCTGTCCGGAAATCTTCTTCGGCCCTTAGGACACACACTTTCCTAATTAGGGCCACGCGTTGGTTGGTTTCCTTAGTTCTTTTCAAAGTATTTCCTCGCCTGCTTTTATTTTTGCTTGGTTCAACACCCAATCTTCCGTCCATTCCGTATTTCCTCAATCGATTTTGCTGGTCTCTCTAAGAGACTCTTTTCTAAAAGAGCGTTTTAAGCCTAAATAGGCTTAACGTTGACCAAACTTACTTACTTACGAAAAAGTACGGTTTGTTAAGCCAAAATTGGTTTGGCAAGTTTTACTCTCATAAGATATGTTCACCATAAGTTTGTCACTGGTAACTTAGAAACTGGAGTTTGTCATGAAGTGACGTAGGTAGCTCATAGATTCGAGGTAAAGCGACGCCTGGTGAGGCGCGACATGTCAAAGGCTTAGTAATGCAGACTAAATAGGACCTAGATAGAAGTCCTGCAAAATTAACACCGAGTGTAGGACTTCAATTCTCGCTTGTCGTTCTCGAACTAGCTCGAGCTGTAAGTCTCTAGCGTTACGAAGTGTCATGCTTATGGAACATATCTTATAGACTTATGCTGCTCTTGCATATTAATTCAGAATTTAGGGTTAGTTAGCTAGGAATAAATCACCCAAAGGCGAGAATGTTCGATGATGATGAAGGTTCTCTTTCATTTTAGGCTACGCGTTCCTACTTTTTCAAGACGAGTCATCCGTTCAGGCGTTAATTGACGCTTGCATTCAGGAAGATGATAAATTGTACCTGTGCGTTTCCAGTCCCACGATTAAAGATAAACCAGTAAGTCGTCTTTAATCTTAATTAACACTTGTAGTAAGCCTAATTCAATAATAACACCGAGTTCGCGATTAAATTCGTTTCAGGTTCAAATTCGACCATGGAGACTAAGTGACGCGGACTTTGTTCTGGACGCATCCATGCCCCTTGATCCCAGGAAAACTGTCTTTGTCGGTGGTGTTCCGAGACCACTTAAAGCTCGTAAGTATTGCGTTTGACCTTTTAAATGTTTCTATTCAAGTTACTTTAGGCCTTGGCTTATTTTATTTGAGAAGTGTTACTTACATATGGGGCATGGACTAATATTATTTTTGTTTCTTTTTGTGAAGTGGAATTGGCCATGATCATGGACCGATTATACGGAGGTGTTTGTTACGCGGGTATCGATACGGATCCTGAATTAAAGTATCCGAAAGGAGCCGGCAGGGTTGCCTTCTCGAATCAGCAAAGTTATATCGCAGCAATTAGTGCCAGGTTCGTTCAGCTTCAACATGGCGACATCGAGAAAAGGGTGAGTCCTGTTTCACTTATTTTTTTTTTTGTGATTCATATTTTAAAGTTCGCGATATAATACGGATTACGGAATATCTATGGGTTTTGTGTTTTGTATATTGATACGGGTTTTCGGAGAACTGTTCAGGGTTCGTTCGTTATGAACCTGGAAAACATGAATAAGTCAGGGATTTGAAAAATGTGGGGCAAAGTTTTTTTCTTAAAAAGTATGGGAAAGGTCAAGGATTTCGTTTTGGTATTTCAAACTGCGTGCTTTGAGCAATGCTAAATATGGGCCAGGGGTAATTATGAAGTGGGCTCTTAAACACCTTAAAATGGTCCAAGGGTTATTTGCAAAATTTCGTCATTGATAAGCTGGAAAAGTCGGGGATTTTCAATATAAAAATGTTTGGCCCGAATCCTGGGTTAACTTGTAATGGCTATTTAGCGAGAAAATCATAATGTTCGTAGCTCTTCCCCCAGCCCCCCTTCACTATGTTCTATTTGCTCGTACTCGTTAAGTTTCAATCAAGAAGTGATATCAAGTTTACTAGGGAGAAGGCATAAATTCGCCACATTTCTAGCTTTATCTCCAGTCCAAACGTAGGTCCGAAGTTAATCCACGCCTCTGAATTACAACCAGTATCTCATTGGTTCTTGAAAACTCACGTCAGCATGACGCGAATGAGGAAAATTACGTATTTTCCAACTGAGGAGAGGCGAAATAGCCCGGCCTCCTTTTACATCCCCCCTTGTATTTTGAAAGGGGGACGGCGTGCGAATACTTGGGCATCTTATACCTACCTTCTCCCTAGTAAACTAGATATCACTTCTTGGTTTCAACCGGCCGCGAATCTTTGTCGTTCTTATGTCACTAACAAATGTCTTGTATTTTCTATATTACTTTCTCTCAAACTCAACCAACTCTATCCAACGTGAACCACTACTTCCGCTTCTTCTTCTACTCTTCTTTATAAACTACTTCGTTTGTGGCATTTGATTTTATCGTAAACCTACACACATACACGCGCGCAATAAAAGGTGGAGGTGAAACCATACGTTTTGGATGATCAAATGTGCGACGAATGTCAGGGTGCTCGTTGCGGTGGCAAGTTCGCGCCTTTCTTTTGCGCCAACGTCACCTGTTTGCAATATTACTGCGAGCATTGCTGGGCCACTATTCATTCTCGACCCGGAAGGGAATTTCACAAGCCACTAGTCAAAGAAGGAGCCGATAGACCACGCGCTCTACCATTTCGTTGGTGTTAGATAAATATAAATTAATATATTATAATTAGTATATAAAGGATTTAAACAAAAAAAAATAGGTAAAATTTATAGTAGTTTGTAAAAGAAAACTTCGCGAAAACTGCTTCTTTCAAAGAAAAAAAGTCTATACTAAAAAATTGGGGTTTTTTGGTGATAGTATATAAATTTAAACAAAAGTCTCGACCCCACGTCTTTTGAGAAAGAAAGAAACTTCTTTAGCTTCCCCCCAAACAACGCGTACGGTTTTTTATTTTATAGTAAAATGATAAATTATAATATATTTATCTGGAGTCAATTCCCCCGCCCCCTTTTGTCTTGAACTTATTTATTGTTTGTATTTAGCGAATTCAAGACCTTATTCAAGAACTTATTTTATTGGCAGATTGACACGGTTTTTTTAAAAAGAGTTTGTTTAAAATTTGGAGATTTGTTTTTATATCTCCAAAAATTTTTTTTTAAGTTGTTATTGTTTTAATTATTTTCAATCTTTTTTATATATTTAATCTTTTTTATTATCAGGAGTTAGTTTTCCCACCTATTTCTCAGTTAAAACGTCTCCTAGGGAGTATTTTTGCGTATAAACTGTATGACCACCTCCTTAAACACCTAGCTCACACGACACTATACGACACTAGTCCATTTAACGGGGGTTTTAGTCCATCTATCGCGTTTTTGGGTGCAGATTCGGATGCGGCTTCGTTAGACCTTTAAAATGAAACCTAGAACGTGAAATTCCGATTATTTATAAGATAGTTACGACCATTTTTCATACTTATGAAAAATTGTTTCTTATTTAGTCACGTGATTGAAATTTTCAGAAAAATATTTAACTTTCTTATTTATGGTCCTATTTTAACGCGGTTGGTCTCATTTTAAAGATCTATTTGAGCTGAATTCTAATCAGTCTTCAAAATGCGTCTAGCTCTAGATTATAGTCCCATATAATTCAAAGATTTCTTTGAACTAGTCAAAAACTTGGAAACGAATCGTCATTTTTACGCACTTTATAGCGAAGAAAACCCTTATATACGATATATATATTTAAAAAAATATTTAAGTTTAAACCAATTAAATTTGGTTTGTTTAAACTAATGTAGTTTTAGTCATGTTTTTTTAGTCAGTTCGGTTTAAGACATGTAGGGTTTATCTAGTCCTTTTTAAACCAAAATAACGTAAAATTTCAAACATCTTAAAAATATCGAAACTTCATTTATTTCTCTCTGTCTCTCTCTTTGATATACAAACTTTTCTAAAATTTCAATCATTAACATTAAACCTTACACTTATCCCCCCAAAGAAATATAAAGCAATAATCTAAATAATGTACCCCAATTATTGGCTTAATAATTAACATTATTTTTAATTATTCATGGGGTCATTTTAGTCAAAATTCGAGTCACCACTTACTATATAAACCCACCCACCCAACCACCCACCAAATTATAGTTTAGTTAATAGTTTTTAAACTAAAAAACAATACAATATATTTATCCCAGCACTAATTCAATCATTTTTTGTTACTTAACCAGAGGGTAATTATTTTTAGCAACCCTTGGTTTTTTTATATAAAAAAAACAAACCTTAATTAACCAAAAAAAATATTTAAAATTGTTAGCTTTTTTAATTTTTGATACAAAAACAATTACAAAAATACTGGTGTTTTTCGACGATATTGTTTTAAAAAACAAAAAACAACTTACGTACATTTTAGTGTACACTTTTTTATAGCCTTACTATATACAAAATTCAAGTAAATTGCAGTGTTTTTGTCCCCCCCCCGCCGTATATTTCTTAAAAAACAACTGCCCTGTTTTTCGTATTTAAAATATTATTGAATCCTACCCTTCATGCAGTTTTTCCAATTTTATATTATATTATATTTCTTTTAATCTCAGTTTGTTTTTTAGTTTTCTATATATAAGAAATATATTTAATTTTAACTTAAGTTCTTTGTCAATACGCTGGTTCTTGTTTTTCTATTTTATTTGTTTTTCTCCTTAATTTAATGGCCCTTTTAATTAATTTTAATTAATATATTAGATAGTATCTTAGTCCATATAAGGGAGAATGAAAAAACAACTTAGTCTTTCATGAAATTCAAAAATGATTAACTTTTAAAATAAATCCCTCGACCAAAAAATAAATTTTTTTATCCTCTCTCTCTCTCTCCCCCTTTTTTAGATATTTAAAATTAACGCAGATTTTTTTCAATAAATTAATTATTTCAAGCCCGCGTTTATTGAAATTTTTTTCAAACACAATTTGCCATATATCTACAGAGAGTTCCTTGCCAAACCTTACCTTATGCCGTTTAAAATATTTAGGAATTAAGCCTAGTATTTATGAATTAAATTCAACAAGTAGAAGCTTCAAAAATTATATTTAAATTAAAAATGCAATATTAATATTATTTTTATTATTTTAGTCAAAAAGAAAATTACGTGCTTTTTTATTTTTTAATAAATCTAGTCAGTAATTTAATTTAATTTATTTTAGTTTAGTTTAATTAAGTTATTATATCGCATTTGGTTCTAGTCCGGTTTTTTATTTTATTAAATGTTTTAAACTTATTTTTTTTTTGAAGCTTTTGCTATTAAATTTAATTCATTTTAATTTTTTTTTAAGTTTAGTTTAGGTACAATAAAATTGATCAAACGTTGGCCAAAATATTTAAAAAAAAACACAGTCAATTTTCAAACGCTAATTACACCACATTTAAAAAAAAAATACCCCTTTTTCTAAACGTCTTTCAAACGTACTTTTTCTTAATTTCAATTAATTCTCTTCTCATCTATTATAGATAACTAATCTCAATTAGATTAATTAGATCTGGAAAACGCGCCGCGCAAATTATCGACGTACGATTAGCGTAGCTTTAGCCCTTTACTTTTAATAATAAAAATAAACGAAAACAAAAACAATATTCATAAATAATTATGGATAAAAAGAAATTTTTTGCAAAAAAAAATTAAAAATTTCTATAAATATATAAAGAGACTTAAACAAACGGGATTTTAATGTTAATTAAAATCTCTAATAAAACCCTCAAAAATACGAAAACTAAGAGACAAAAGGATGATAATTAAATTCGTCTAAACTCGTAAAAGTAAAAAAGCAAAGGCATGATTTTTAATATAGCTTAAATATTAATAAAATCGTGAAATTCTTAAATAAATAAAAATAAAAAGAAAAATAAATAAAAAAATACAGGACTTTCTTCAAATCTCTATTTCGCAGTTGTGAGTGCTCTAGAAAAACTAATCTAAAAATTGTTGTGATTGAATTCATAAAAAGGTATTAATTAGCACTCGACTTCTAAAAAAAAAATCTATCTCTAAAAACTTTCCCCCATTCTATCTCTTAAAAACAAAAAAACAAAAAACAATTACAGAAAATTTGTGTGAAATTGTGCACACTACAACATTTTCACATTAAACATAAAATCCTTTTCGTCTTTTTGCCCATTCGTATTTTGAACGAAAAATTCACTCTCTCATTAAAAAAAATAATAAATAAGCAGTTTTTTCGGGGTAATTGAAAGTAATTAAGTTCTAATTAAAAAACCCAATTAAGCAGAATAAATATTATAAAGATACGTATTAGAGCACCCCCTTAACTATGAAAAGGAAAATTTAAATTACCAAATTACTTAGGTAACGTAACGTAGCTATAGAAGTAAATAACACACAAAAAACCCCAAAAAATTTAATTTTAAAAAACTTAAAAAAAAATAAATAAATAAATAAATAAATAAAAAGGAGGAAGTTTTTAACTATTTAATATAGCAAAGTATATACCACGACTTCAAAAAAAATAATTTGGAAAGACAAAAACGTATAGACGCGTCATTATTGTAAAATATATAAACGGGCCCCAAAAAAAAATACAAAAAAAATAAAAATAACAAAATTCCCCCTTGAGGTGTAAAATTGAAAATATATACCTAACGTATTGTATATCACAACTTTAATATCGCTTTGATTTTTAGTTTTGATTTTTTTTTTCTTTTCTAAAAATTTTTGAAGTGATGAAAATATAAAAACGTAAAAAAAATACCAAAAAAAAATTAACCAAATAAAAACACACGTTTTTGTGTTTTATATTTTTAGGGGTAGGGACAATCATACAAAATTCTGTCGAAATTAATATTGTATTTTAAACAGTGAGTCATACGATTGCGAAAAAACAAACTAAATTAACAGTTCTAGTCAAATACAAAAATGTCGTGTTGTAAAAGAAACGTTTTTTCGAATGAGGTTTGAGGTGGAAAGGAAACAATTATATGAAAAACTAAACTTAAAAAATACAACCCTCTCTAGTTAAAAAACAGAACATAAATATGAAAAAAAAATGTGTGATTTAATGATACAAAATATCTAGTTTTTTGTAGAAATAAGGGACAAAATTTTTTCTATAACTTCCATAATATGGTGTCACGTTTTTCACCTAGTACACCATTTTTGTACACTCTTTCGTGCCATTTTTTTGTATTTAAGGATAAAAGACAACAAAACAAATAAACGGGGTTTAAAAAAAAACAAAATAACAAAATTACACAATAAAAATGCGGTTTCATATAGGTATAAGTGATTATTGTCTGCTGATATATGAGTACAATGATGCGTAATTAAAAAAAATACGATATAAAATAACAAAAACTAAAATACAATATAAAAGTTTAAAAATCTCACCACCCTATTGAGCATTTTATGCAATATTTTAAAAGAAACATTTTTCAAAATGTCCCGAGTTTCGCTCTTTTGTAAAAAAAATAAATTTAAATTTAGCAAAAAAAAAAAATAATAATACAAGTTTAATCTCTGGATAAATTTGAAAAAACGACAAAAACTCTTTTTCTAACTTTTTAGTATCGAAACATTTTCTTCCCAAAACATTAAAATATTTGGGAAATTATTACTGAAATATTGCAAATTGCTAAAAAGAGGATAAAAAACGTAAAATACAATTTTTAGGCGAAACAATTTAGCGTGTTCGGAAAAACCTGATGTTTTTTTGTTAAACTTGAACGTAAAAAAACTAATAACTACGGGTTTTTCAAAAAAAATTAATAATTTATTTGTATTTTTTTAAAAACGCGAGAAAAACAAAAAACAAAACAGCTTCGCCGTTTCTAATTTTAAAAAACAACAAAATGAAAATTTTTAAAATTGACTTCGTACGAAATTTTCCTAAATTTGTTCTTCCCCCGTCGTTCGTCCAAAAAATGCTTTTTAAAAAAGATTCAACTTTAAAAATTTTTAATTTCACTAAAAACAAATTGTATAGTAGACGTAAAAATTAACAAAAACGGAAATCAAACATGTTTTTTGAAAAAAATAATAATAATAATGAAAAATTGTAAAGGCTACTAAAAAAATACAAAGAAAAATTATTTTTATCGCAGTTGTAAAAAATGTATAAATTCCGGTAATTGCCACCGTAGGAAACTTTTAATTTTTAAAGATATTAATTATAATTAATTAATATAAATTAAACAATGATGAAGAGTTTAGGAGTATCCGTGTTATGATTAAATCGCAAATGATTGGTTGATATTTTTCAAAAACCTATAAATTTAGTGATAAAAATGTTTTGGGTAAAATAAATATTTCTTAAAAACAATTCAATTGCCATTTCACCGTACAAAAAAACAAAAAAGAACAAGCCGAAACATTTTTAATAGGTGAAAAAAAAATTGTCTGCCTTAGATGATATGAACGTAAAAAACAAGTTTTATAACTAAAAATAATAATAAATAACCGCAAACTTTCCAGCACATATCAGGGCAGCCCATTTTAGCTGCGTATTTGAAATTGCTCAGTATATTTTTGTACACTTTTATTTAAGTTTTTTGATATATTTCAAACTAAAAAAACAAGTTGTTTTTTATACTAAATTAATAATCCTTTTTCTAAAAAAAAACAGTGATGGTTAAAATGGTTTTTTATAACTATCCGTGGGCCTTGATGTGCCATAACAATTTTTATATGCAAAATTAACGACCTTTAACCCCATACCCCCAATTAAAAACGTTTAATATTAATAACATCGTATAGCTGCACTGTAATGTATAGCTTTTTGCCGCGGCGGCTGAGTATGTATAAAATACAACGTTAAGTTTTAATTTTCAAAAATAATTTTTAATTTATTTTTTTTTTTCGGTGCCAAATTAAACTATAACAACAATTTTAATCACTTTATTAAAAACGTGATTAAAATTATAAAATCCTGCCTTTATGCTCGTTAAAAAACATTTTTGAAGAGTAATGTTAATTAGGTTAGTTTCTAATTGTGCTGGTCATGTTTTTAAGATAAAAAAAAAGAACAATGTGTGAAAGAAAATTTTTTAATTAAATAAAACAACAACGCGCAAATTCAATAAATTATAAATTAAGCGCGCGAGTTTTTTGACCAAAAATATTGCGTTTTTAAAAATGACACGGATACTCGAAAAACTCTAAAAAAATAAAAAACAAGTCTCGAAACAATTATCCCCCCGTCAAGAAAAACAAAAAACACAAAATTGACAAAAATTTATTCCCCCAAAAGTATAAAAACTTGGTTTAAAAGTCAGAAGAATGAGAAGAAAGCGCAAATTAATGAAGAGAAATCGTAAATTAATTAACCATTAAATTCTCGGTTAATTTAAAATAAAAAATAGTTGGGTGATGATATTTTAAACTAAAATAATCTGGAGATAAATTTTTAATTGCCCAGCTTTGAATTCGCTTAACATTTTTGGCCCTGAAATGGAAAATTAATAAACCAGGGAATTAATTAATTAATCAACCAATTAATTAAGAAATAATAATAATAACAAAAAATCGGAATGAAATTTGACAAAAAGGGGGAAAAATTTTGAGCCTGTGAGAGTGAGCTTTTAAATTTTTTATTGTACTAGGAAAGCAAAGTAAAAAAAAAAGAGAAAATAACCACAAAATGAAAACAAAAAATATATATCTTTTAATAAGCCTTTGTAAGTAATGTTAAATTTTCTCAAGATTTATAATGTTTCACATTTTTGTATTTTTCTGACTGTTGTAGTAACTTTTTCTGGTGGGGATTTTTGAAAACGTGTGTGTGTGTGTGAGTGGAAAAACAAACAAACAAAGAAAATACAAATTAACACTTGGAATTAATTTATAACTTTAAAAAAACTAAATTTTAAAATATTTATTTTCTTTTCTTTCAAATATTTTAAAGCTTAAAACTATTTCTTTTATTAATCTATAAATATTAATTTTGCACCTATTTTTTATTAGTAACGATTAATTTTTCGGTGCTTAATTGGTTAGATTATATACTCTATTTCTTCACAACAAAATCTTAAATATAATGAAACCCATTTTCAATTTTTATCAAATTGATGAAAACAAAAAAAAATGAAACTTAAAAAGTTGTTGCAAAATAAATTAGTGTAAAAAATATTTATCCAAAAAGAAAAACCAAAAAAACCAAATTTTGCAACATTTAATTCATGGTTTTTTCCAAATATATTTTGCTAGTTGTAAAAAAGAAATTGAATTTGTGCTCGGTGAAAAAAAAGCGTTAAAAAATTTAAAATAATCCTTTAAAATAGGAAATTTGAAAAAAAAAATATAAATTATTAATTCAAACTCAAAAGAGGACAATTTGAAAATTTGTGAAGACGAAAAAGTGAACTTCTTCCTCATATATTTAAAATCTAATTTTAAAAAAACTACCCTAGGCTTATAAAAAAATTAAATCCTTTGCTTAAAGAAAAAAGCAAAAAAAAAGTGCAATATTTTGCGTCCCTTGAAAATTAAAAAAAATTCACTGTTGCGTTTTTAGAAAAAAAATTCGATTTTAAGGGAAAAAAACGCAAATAAAAATGTCCTCTATCTAGTTTGAAATTTAAAAAAAGAGAGAAAAGAAATTAAAATCAACCTAACAGCACATGTTAAGTTGTTACACCCAATTTTTGCTAAAATAATTAAAAATGAAATAAAAAATAATAAACAAAAAACCCTAATTTTTTACTACCCCCACCCAATTTAAATAATAACTAATGTAAAAAATGGTTGTTTCTCCCTTACAATATATTATAAATAAATAAATAATAAAACTAAACAGTTTTGTAGCATTTAAAAATAATATTTCTAAAAACCAAAAAAAAAGATAAAGCTTTTTATTAAATTATTTTGTAAAAAAAAACTAACAAAAAAATTGATTGTAAAAGTACGATACTGGTGATAACGTAAAAACTATCTCGAGAGATGTTTTTAATTGTATAATTAATTATAATTATAATTAACTTATTTGAAATTATTTTTGCGGGATTATTTTTAGGAAAAAAACAAATTAAATTAAACAAAACTTGAAAAAACCCTTCCCCCTTTTTAAATACCCCAGTATTATAGGTTAGTTTTTACATTGACACATAAAACACATTAATATACATACGTGAGAGTAAAAATGTTGAATTCTATTTTTGTGAAATGTGAGAGGAATTTTTTTAGTGTGTGGTGAAGTTTTTTATTATTATTTAATTTATATTTTTCTTCCCATGTTTTTAGTTTGGAATTTTTTTAAAAAACCAAAAAAAAAAAAACCAAAAGAATTGAGCTATTAGCTTGCCATAGGGCAAAATATTTGTATTAAAATAATAATACAATAGCCACTTAGTGATAAAAAAACCATTTTTATATGTTTTTCGTATAATTTTATATCCATTTTGTTGTGATTAATTTCAAGTTTTTCAAAATACTTTTTTTTTTAGTTTTTGCAAAATGTTACCGCGTTTTAAAAATATAACATATCGCAAAACAAAAATGCTAAGTCAATCCTAGTTAAATTTCACACACATTTGAGAGAAATTAAAAACAAAAACAGCTCATAAAAATTAAATTACTCGTTTTGCAAAATTAAAAAAAAACATCGATTTTGAAAACTTAAAAATCACACAAATAATTTTATATCATTTAAAGAAATTAGATAGATAAATATCCCTCCCTGAAAAATTAAGGGCTTGGAGCAAAAAGTCAAAAACAAAAAGAGGAAAATTGGATTAAAAAAAACAAATTTGAAAAATAATCCCGCTTAGTGAATTTATTCAAAATTTTATTTATTTTCTGGAGAAATTGAACTTAAAAAAAGTAAAAACAAATCTCTAGTAGTAAAGAAGGTATAATATTACCTTCTATTTTATAACCGTCATTTTAGCAAAAGCTGTGAATTAAAAAAAATTAATAACAAAGAAAAAATTGAAATTGGGATAAAATTGTTAATTGCGGAGGTTTTTTAATTGTTATAATACGAATAGATCCGTATTATTACTATTATAATTATTATTCCAGAGTTATCGACTTTTAATATAGTAAAAAAACAAATTAAAAATAACAAAGTTTTAATTTAAAAAAATGAAATACAAAAAAATAAAATAAATATCGGAAAAAATGTGAAAGAGGATAAAAAAGACTACCAATATTTAATTTTCAATCCCATATTATTTTTTTGTTTGATAAAGAAAAAAAAACAAATGTGAGTGAGTGTTGTTTTTTAATTTTATTTAAAAAAAAATAAATTATTTAGTATAAGAAAAAAAACAAGGTGAAACCGCGCGCGTCTATTTCAATGTTTTTTTAAGTAGACCGTTTTTTCATACGCGGCTTTGTAAAAGTATATAAAAAACAAACAAATTTTTTTAGTCGTCGTTGTAAAAAAAAATACGAAAAAAAATACCAAAAAAAGCTAAACGACTAAAAATGGATAAACTTTTGTGCAATTTGTAACTTTGGTAATGTACAAAAAAAAGGTAAAAAAAATCGGGTTCTTTGAATCGTTCTGTACCGGTAAATTATTGTAGTTTAATAAAAGCACACCGAAACTTGCGTCTTTTGCTTTAATTATTAAATTTTTATCAATTTAATTTTGAACAGGTGTCAAGTGGAACAAGAAAACGGTAAAATTCAAATATGTTATTAATTTTACAATTGTTTTGAGCAGATACTAATTAAATTTTTTTTCTTTCAGGTGCAAAGGACGGTCGGTGGAAGTACGATGTTCATGAGTCATGTGACGTTTCGAAATAGGGATTACGCAATTCAATTTATTCAAATATTAAGGAAGTTAAACGCTATCATCGCAATCCTGGTTTAATAATATCGAACGAACGCGCCGTATAAACAGAAACTTCAAAAGGTAAGTGCGAACGAGCCGTATAAACAGAAACTTCAAAAGGTAAGTGCGAACGAGTCTCTTCAATGAGGTAACAGACCATTTCATCCAATGAAATCAGTACGTATTATCTTGGCTTTAAGGCTAAAGACCCAATGTCAAGTTCTAGATTTAACAGAATTCTTAAGATGACGTGGTTGGTTTGTTGTAAACTTGAATGGTAGATAGCGCCAGCTTCTCTTTTTCTCAAGTTTCAACCTAGAAACCATTCAGTAATCCACAGACAATTTAAACAATAATGATTTAAAAACTTCAAAGAGCCCTCCGCTAGTGAATTATGTCAGAAAACGCTTGAAACTTTAACAGCCAGGAAAAGTGAAACATAATCTTCCCGCCTCCACCAAGTGTTTATCTATTTTACGATGCAGACTTGAAAAAAATAGGCCTAAATTTAGATATGGTCGGTCTTAGTATTGGCATAAGATATGTTCACCATAAGTTTGTCACTGGTTACAAACTGGAGCTTGTCATGAAGTGAGGGAGGTAGGTCATAGATTCGAGGTAAAGCGACGTCGCCTGGTGAGGTGGCGCTGTCAAAGGCTTAGTACAGACTAAACAGGCCTAGATGGAAGTCCTGCAAAACTAACCGAGTATAGGACTTTGTCGTTCTCGAACTGTAAGTCTCTAGCATTACGAAGTAAAGGTAGTGTCATACTTATGGAACATACCTTATATAAACTTATGTTAGCTGTATTTAAGACTTATAGAGGCCCCAACTTTAGAAAACCCAAGTTCAAAATCACTTTCGTCAACTCAACTCCCTGATGTTCGTAATATTATCAGTCACGAGGGTGCATTAACAATGCAACGTCTTGAAAGAGAGAAAGTTCTTTATATCAGTCTATTTTATTATTTATTCAAAAATTTCTTTCCTGGGGGTGTTCCTTTTTGCCCTTTTGATGATTGTAAGCGAGAAACCTACGTTTAGAACAGAATAGAATCCCAGTCTAAGACCTCCTGGGTCACCTCTCTCTCTCTCTCTTGTATGGATGGAGACAGTCTCCTATTCAAATGTCATAAAAATTTACAAGACGAATTATAGGCCCCTGCAAGTTCTTGAAAAATATAATATGTGTATATATATAAATAAGGAGTTAGCTTAGGAGATTTTAAATAAATGTTATTCACCGTTTACTGTCGGAATCAGGTTTAATTGGTACTGTGTACAAAGCTATAACTCTCACTTTATCTTTCTCTGTGTCTAACTGAAGGTATATGTCAGTCATAGAGGAAAAATACTGAAGGAGAGACAATCAGTTCGTTTTTCTCTATTCAGAGTGTAAATGCGAGGAATGGGCGTGTAACAAAAGGGGTTTTAACTGCGTATAGAGACTCTGCGCAGTTTTGACGCGCTTACTTGACGTCACGGTTGTCGCAGGGAGGAAAGAGGTGAGATGGAGTCGTTATCTCCATCCTATAGCGCAATGTCTGTACCCCCTTCTCATCCCTCTACTTCAAGGTTACGTAGTGTGTTAGAAAGAGAGATGGAGAGAATGTCAGAGTCCCGGTAGAAAGCCATATTTTGCCATCCCCCTTTCCCAACGTTTTAGGTATTTTAGAAAAACCGTCTCTCTGTCTCTCCTCATGCATATTTCCTCTCTGTTTCAACGCCATTCCTAAATTATACAGAAAATAGGCTTAGTTGATTTCAAAGGAGCAATCCCACCCAATTCTTACAAAGAATAGTGTGTAATTAGTTTAAAATTATAGTTGATTATAATTCCACAACTCTTAATTATAATATTTAGGCACGACGCAAAACGTAATCATTTTGGTAAAATCTAAATGATAGTGTTGATAAACATTTTTAAGAATGAGTTTTGTGGTCATCTATAAAGGGGTCACGGCCTTAAGAGCCACGGTGAATTATTCCTTTTGTAGTTGTAAATTAGTTTTTTATATATATAAATCCAAGCATTCAGTTTTAAACTTTTAAATAGGTTAGTGTTATTTAACGTACCTTAAAACTTAAAACATTACGTTGTAATATTTCTTTTCAAAACACTGTTTCGGATATTAACTTATAACTTCCGAAACATTTGGACTCGCTGGTTGGTTCCGCAAATTTTGTGTTTAATCACTCGAGATATTTAATTCACAAGGGGTCTAATTAAAAATTTTAAACCTTTTCATTTGTTTCACGTGTCTCACGAAAATTACCGTTTATGTCGTAATATTATTAATGACTAAAACAAAAAGAATTTATTTTCCAATTTGGAAGAAATATATCGAAACCAGTTTCCTATTATTAATTCTCTCGCAATATTGTCGCGCTCGATATCTTGGAGAGAATTAATTTGTTAGAGTCCAGTCGCGATACAGATAACCCAATAACCCGTATAGTTAAGTAGCCATATCCTAGCTTAGCGTTATGGGTTTATATTTAAATTTTAAATTGTTTTACCTTTATTAAATGATACCTGCAGGGGTTTGATTTTATAGCAAAAGTTTTGTTTGGGAAATGTAAGATTTTCTTGGAGAAATCGAACCATTTCTTGTGAGAAATCGAACCATTTCTTGTGAGAAATCGAACCATTTCTTGAGACCATTCTTCGAGAAATTGTACATATTCTTGGATAAATTGTACATATCCTTGGATATAGTGTACATATCATTGGATAAATTGTACATATCATTGGATAAATTGTACATATCCTTGGATAAATTGTACATATCCTTGGATAAATTGTACATATCCTTGGATAAATTGTACATATCCTTGGATAAATTGTACATATCATTGGATAAATTGTACATATCCTTGGATAAATTGTACATATCCTTGGATAAATTGTACATATCCTTGGATAAATTGTACATATCCTTGGATAAATTGTACATATCCTTGGATAAATTGTACATATCCTTGGATAAATTGTACATATCCTTGGATAAATTGTACATATCCTTGGATAAATTGTACATATTCTTGGAGAAATCGAGCCTTTTCTTTGAGAAATCGAGCCTTTTCTTTGAGAAATCGAGCCTTTTCTTTGAGAAATCGAGCCTTTTCTTTGAGAAATCGAGCCTTTTCTTTGAGAAATCGAGCCTTTTCTTTGAGAAATCGAGCCTTTTCTTTGAGAAATCGAGCCTTTTCTTTGAGAAATCGAGCCTTTTCTTTGAGAAATCGAGCCTTTTCTTTGAGAAATCGAGCCTTTTCTTTGAGAAATCGAGCCTTTTCTTTGAGAAATCGAGCCTTTTCTTTGAGAAATCGAGCCTTTTCTTTGAGAAATCGAGCCTTTTCTTTGAGAAATCGAGCCTTTTCTTTGAGAAATCGAGCCTTTTCTTTGAGAAATCGAGCCTTTTCTTTGAGAAATCGAGCCTTTTCTTTGAGAAATCGAGCCTTTTCTTTGAGAAATCGAGCCTTTTCTTTGAGAAATCGAGCCTTTTCTTCGAGAATTGAGGAAAATTTTCCCAATAATTTCAAATTTAAGGCTGGGTTGATTGCGCATAATTTATGCAATAAATCAATCCTGTTGTAAAATTTTAAAATTTCAAAACCCCTCTCCCCAGTATTATTGTATTTTATTGTGAAAAATGTATCTGACGTAATATATTCGGTATTTGTTTTTATTTTCTATTGAGAAGCAAGGGTAGTTTTTCGTCATAAAATATCTTGAATTTATAATTTAATCATAGTCCTCTATTCAACATAGAGGTTGAGTAAAAAAATTCAAACAAAATTCAATGCCAAAACTTTAAAAATATTACGTTTGCGGATATCCTCTTTGTCTGTCAGCAATTTTTAATTATAAAAATAATTCTCCTTAATGATAAAATCATTGTCAATGTCAATATAATTAGAATAGGTGTGTGGTAAAAAACCCAGAATTAGAATTACGTTTCGCCATGATGCATTTTGATAAAGGGGGGTGGAATAGGCACGGTTATGCTATGATTAAATTCAATTTTCCAACTTACCAAAAAAAATATTTTTTAATCAAAAATATTCTTTTTCCGCTAAAAAATGCACCTATTTTCCGTTAAGTCTAAAAAGGGGCGTTTTATTGAACCTTCTGAGTCTTACCTCTTACTAAGCAATATATTTTTTATGTATTTAACAGTACCAAAGGTGGATGTAACCCTGGCGCTTAACTTCAACTAAAATAGTCTAAAATTACAGAAAAATACAGATTAATAGACCATTTCGATTATGATAAAGGAAAATTATTATAACTCCTTTGATAATGCTGTTATTTTTTAGTCTACCAAAGTTAGACCAAACCCCCTCTTTCTAAACAATATATTTTTTATCTATTTAACAGTACCAAAGGCGGATGTAACCCTGGCACTTAACTTGAACTGAAATAGTCTAAAATTACATATTAATAGACCATTTCAATTATGACAAAGAGAAATTATTATATCTCTTTGATAATGCTGTTATTTTTTAGCCTACCAAAGTTAGACCAAACCTCCTCTTTCTAAGCAATATAATTTATCTATTTAACAGTGTAAAAGGCGGATGTAACCCTGGCGCTTAACCTTAACTGAAACGGTCTAAAATTAAATTACAAATTAATAGACCATTTCGGTTATGATAAAGAAAAATTATTATAACTCCTTTGATAATGAAGTTATTTTTTAGCCTACCAAAGTTAGACCAAAATTTCCGCTCACTGAGGAGGGTTGGTTACTTCTTTCCTCGATCGGTTTAAAATTATTAACTCTGAATTTGTCGGTTATTGTGGAACTCGTGGTGTTTCGTTTATTCAGTCTTTAACAGATCGGTTGCGGTGTTGTTTAGTCATTAGTGGGTAAAAAAGAGACAGAAAACCGAAAACCGGTTGTGTTATTACGTAGTAGATCTATATATTTCTTCGAAACGGTGACTTCGAAATATCTTACGGTATAAAGGGGGGTGGAAATATTCAATCCCCTTCTTGAATAAAATACTTTTTTACATGCCGGGGGAAGCCAGTTTATTTTATCCAGGCCATAGTCCTTGCAGTTCGCTTTAAGCTCTCTGCCCGAGTATTACCAGTCGAGTTTAGTGGTGAATTTTCGCTTAATTTGGCGATAACGTGTGCTGTTCTGTTCTGTGTTGGATTTACTTAACTTTACGGACTTCAATATGAAAGAATACCTTATTAAGTCGGCTACTTAGTTTTAAACGAGAAAAGGTTTTAAATTTTTAATTAGTTGTGCGCGATTTAATTGAAGTGAAATAGTGCGTCGTCCAATTATCACCAGTCATTATGTTGAATTCAAAAGTTCCTAAAGTTATTGGCGGTCCAAGTTTATTAACAATTATTGTGGTTGTTTTAAACGTATTATTGGGTGAGTTATATGATGTATTACCGTTTAATGAATTATTTTGAAACGTCTAGAGTTGTAGACGAAAGATTTTTCTATAATTTAATTTTGTAGTAGGAAAAAATCAACCGTTTAATTTTAATTTCAAATTAGGCTTAGGTCTTTCATGTTTTTGTGAAATTTAAACTTAACGAAATTAAATTTTAAAACGTTTAGGGCGCGTTCAGTTGTTTATTTGGAAAGTCTCTTAAACCCCATAAAGTTCAGTTAGGTTAGGTTCAATTGGGGGAGTGAGGTCAGTTTTCCGTTTAACTTAACCTAAACCTAACCCAAACTTAGTTTAGCCCTTGGGTCAGAGTTCACCCTAAAATATAACTCTGAATTTGAATCTCTTTTTACATTTAGTTCAGAATCCGTATGTAAATTTGCACCGGTATATGTATAGACTGGTAGCACCCCGTGTTATTCACCAATATACCTTAATACAGTCAAAGCTGGTAGACTGCCACTACTCTATTGAAACTCTTAATTACAGTCTGAAAAACTCGTCTAAAACAGACATCGTATTAGTCATAATATAAAAGGGGTTTTAAAAGCTACGGGGCCTAATTTTTCAAATAAGTAATTTTAGTTTAAAAATAACGCTGGAATTATTAAGTGTAAAGGGGTACCTTCATTGAAAAACAGGTAGTGACTAGTGCGCCTATTTATGTCCCGTTTTTAAAATATACTGCAGTACTTAGTGAGTTGCATGGCCGTTGTTTGATCAGAAAAACCGGATTATTAAAACCAAAGTACAGTTTTTTTTAACCACACGTCCTTCGAAGGACTTTTTTTAAGAACGACTTAACTTTTACTTCATAAAAATCATAACCTAGATTGAAAAAAATGTAATGTAATGTAATTAATTCTAATTTTTTTCCCCCACTTTTAATACATTTTTACAAATCAAAATTGTGGTTGTACGCGGCCGGAAGCCCCCTTAAGCTAAGGAAGTTAAAATAACTTTATATTAAAATATGTCCTAAAGGAGATCCAAAATTTTTAATGAAACCAAATCAAACCACGTGGTTTAGTGCTAAAAAGCTGTCGATTAAAAATTGCAAGTTTTTGAGATTTATTAGTTGGGACAGGTTTCTGATTTACGATGACAACCAAACTGTTATTTTGTGTTTTCCTTAATCTAGATAATGTGTTTAATCATAGAAGTTAGTAATTTTTTAGCTACCTGTCTTTCCTTTACGCTTAACTCTTCCTGGAATTGGTTCTAATCCGTTTAACAAAATGAATAATTGAATTCCTCACGAAATATTTAAGTAAATATAGGCAATACTAAAAAGGCTAAATACTATGTATATTCCCTTGGCTTATTAACTTCCTTCCCCAGCGTTTCCCTCCATTGACTTCGCCACATAAATATAAAATATGTAAATGAATACACACCAAAATAATTCAATTTAAAATTATTATTATTATTGTTTATTTTCATTTTGTAACTTTCGAAGTCAATATAACTTGGCATTGACACTCGTAGACAATGAACAATGACCATACCTTCGTTACTACTAACAGGTGCAACTGTATTTCGCGTAATACCAAGATGAAAGTAAAGAATAATATTTTATTTCGGCTTTATTATTTTTAGTAAAAATATATATTATTTTTTCTTTCTCCACGGGTTATGAATTTTATTACTTTTACAACCGATAATTCCAGTTTCGGGTTATAACTTTGTATGACCAAAAATAGGGTTTTGGGGAAATTGAAAAAGTTGTGGGCGGTTTGTAGCTATAGCTATAGCTATTATTGAGGTTTTTGGGGGAAATTTTGGGTTAGTTTACGTTTGCCGCTTACTAAATAAACTCTCCCTCCAAAAATGTCCAAAAAGAAACGGTTGAACCATATGGATTTAGGGTTTTATCGAAGACTATTGTTACTTCCTAAAGAAGACCGTTAGTTAAATCCCTCATCCATTTTGTTGTTGAGATGATGAGAGACTTGTAGGTGATGGAGTGTGAAATTACCCTATTTGTTTTCTTTAAGAAGTCAAGTTAAGTCTGTAGTGGTGTTAAAGCTACCTGTGGCCATTGAATCAAATTGATTATGTCACGTTTAAGATGACTAAGTCGGTATAAAATGGAAGCCAGAAAATACCACACCTATTTTTAGAGATTTTATTCTAAAACCGCGGGGAAGCTTTGAGTCTTGAGTTATGTTTTTGCATATGCATGAGAGGGTTAAGGCAAGGGGCCCGGCACTCCTGACTGATCCTTCTTTAATATTGTGGGTGAATACGTGGTTTCAATTTGAAATGTACATTAGTTTTATGAACCCTGTTCAAAGGTCGTCTGCTACTACGAACTTTCTCGTGACGTCATACCCGCTTTCTCTTACCTCTGTTTTGGTAACCATATTGGAAGTCGTCATGCAGCTCAGGGCATACAATTTAGACTGTACCAATATTGACGTCACGTCCCCGTAGCCCCAGCCCCTCCCCTTTCAGTACCACTATGTAAATAGGACCAGGTGTTTGACCACGCCCCTTTTGAAAGGGTTTATTGTTCAGTATAGGTCCTTACCTTCAAAATTTCTACCATTGACAGTGATTACTCGTATTCGGTGTACAGGATATCATCTAAAAGTGAATAGCCCCTCGTGTTAAAGAAAAATAAATTTTGGGAAAGTTTTTATTTAAACTTCAACTTAAGCCGTTCCTTGACACTTAAAGCTTTATGACATTTTAAAAAGCCATCTCGTTAATAATGAGAAACGTCCCTTCAAGGTTAGGGATGAGGAAGATTTAGCACTTAATAAAAGAATATCATCAACAATTACTTTCTTAACAAGGCGCCCCGAGTTTTAAATAATTATCGTTAATTTTAATAAAGAATAATTAATTTTTTTTCTTTAATCTCGGTCTGCAATCAAAAAATAATTATTTTCCCCCCAAACCCCCGGTTTCATTATGCGAGAAACGTCGTTTTCAAGGTTTTTCTTTAAAAATTTTCTAAGCAGAACAAAAAAATAAGAAAAATCTCCGGAATTTGTAACGCGTTTAGTTTTAAAATAACGCTGGGTGAGTGCACCTTTCTGAAATAATAACCGCCCATATTTACCTGTACCTACCCTTAATAATTTTTAAACTTTTCTAAAAAAAAAATTTGTCTCGCGGATGTAACGTTTGTCATTTTTGGTTAGTACTTAGCAATTTTCTAGCTACCATGATTGTATGTATGATCATAAACAAAGATTTGTTTACTTTATACCAGTAAATAAATAAGATACCAATCTAGTGAGGAGTAAACATTCTAGCTCTAAGGATGTAGGACATTTATATTTCTTGGGAGGCATTTAATTACCCTATTGTTTTGACTTATCCAGAGCGCCCCATATTCGTATATAGTGATCAATTTTATATCTATTTTTACGACAATACATTGGCAAGTTATATGAGTAATTACAATTCTGTATTCATTTCATTGTTGTATGTTCAATATTTTTAAATATTTTTCCTGCTTCGTGAAGTTGCCGCCCATGCTCCCATGAGTGATTAAAAAGTTCTTATATGTTTAATACACGAGGCCCGGCTAAGGGACACGCTATATTCCCACTACTATGTTTGAACGTTTAATTGGCATTGGGTGGTGTAGGTAGTGTAGGCGATAGTTTAAGCTAAATTGGTTATATAGAGAGCTAAGCCTAATATTTAAAGATTAGGCTTAGCCATAAGTTTATAAGGTATGTTCCAAAAGTATGACACTATATATAGTTCATAATGCTAGAGACTTACTGAGAGCTAGCTCGAGCTAGAACAGGGACTGGGCAAAGGGGTGAAAATCTCCCCTACTAAGCGTCAGACCCTCAGTTAGCCAATCACTAGCCTCTCACTCTGTCATGACAAGCCCCTCAGTAACCAGTGACAAACTTATGGTGAACATATCTTACCAACTTATGCCTCGATTAAACATTATCAATTAAGCTTAAGTGCTAAGCGCCTTTTGGTAATAATTGTATCGCCCACGTTAATATTTCTGTTTCGGGCATTCGCCTTTTTACTTTTTTAATCGACGACGTTTGTCTACCAATAGATACTAAGCCTAACTTCCGGTTTGGTTTCTCTTCGGTTGGTTTTAGATATTTGCTGTCGGGGAAAACTCAAACGAAATAAAAAGGGGTATTCTCTTTACGCGTTATTCTCTTCCGGTTGTCCACGGCGACGCCTATATTTTAATGAATTGGTTACAGCTGGGACGACAATAATATGTTTTGTGTTTATGCTAAAATACTATTGAATTTATAAATGGTGTAGGCCCGGTACGATTTTAAATTTATTAACGGATGGTGGTGGGTGTAGTATTTTTAATTGTTTCATTTCTTTATTCAGTGGTTTGTAGTTTATGGTTTGCTTAAATGGGGTTCTAAGGGTGCTCACACAATTTTGTTAAGCCTAAACTTGAATTTAACAATGTGCAGGTGTGTTAGAAGTTAGGCCTAAACATGTTTTAGGGTAATTTTGCAGCTAGTTTAGTCGTGTCAAATAATACCAGTCAATCGAAGTGTTGAGTTGTATTTGTCATCACAAATTTTCTAAGCCTAAATTCACATAACGCATGTGTGTTAGTAGATAGGCCTAAAGATGTTATAGGGTCATTTTGCAATTAGTTTAGTGTCAAGTAATTCAATCAATCAGTCGGTGAAGAGTTGAAAAAAATTTCAAGGAGTTAACCTGTCATTTTTCTTTTCAAAACAAATTATGTCAAATTCCTCCAAAAATTTTGATATTTTAAACCTCCGTTGAAATTTAAAACCGGCAACCTTTACTGGTCTGTACGCCGCGAATCAGGATCAACTTGACCTTATTATCGTTGTAAACCTGAGCCAAAGCCGTCAAATGAAGTTAACGTCCTCTGTATTATAACAACGGAACGGTTATGGCATAATTTATTAGCATCTTATATACCTAAACACACTCCAAGGCAGTCAGGTGCCATTACTATGAATTAATAAATAACCTCGCCCAGAAAATTGCGCTGTATCTTTCAGACATGGCTAGGAATATAACAGCCAAGAAAATGGTTCACTGCTTCCATTATCTATGAAGGCTCGGGCATGGTGCTATTTTTAGTTGCGACTTTAGGTTGTAATCTAGACGGCGCTGTTTAATATCAGCTTCCCGCGTAATTTGGATTAGGCCTATTTTGCAAAGTGACGTCATTTCTATAGAATTTGCGGCCTAAAAGTGTGAGACCGGTGCCTCTAGTGTTGAAACCGGTTGAAACAGTGACTAACTGTAATGTAAATTTTGAAAACCCCCAAGTATACCATGCACGGGCCTCGATAGATGAAGGAGGCTATGGTAAGTTCCTTCCCTTGTAGAAACATACGTTCGAGACGTGATTACGTTCATTTTGAAATGACCCTCCTAATCGGCAATCTGATCTTGAAAAAGTTTTTCAAAACTGGGTTGCTAAAATTTTCGCGAGAGCCAGTCGTACGTAGCCTCATACATCCTTCAAATCAGTCAAATCAAGGTTTCTAATGAACCAAACATAGTCGTTATGTAGGCCACTATATTTTCCCGCGCTTATACAGTATCCTTTAATTTTTTTTATGTAATAAGAAGTGTCTTAAACATCCTCTAGCGTATCATTAACAATTACAGTTGTCTATTATAATTTAGGCTTAGGATTTGGTTGTACGTGTACGGGGTATGTAAAGAACATAGCCCCGGAGGAATGGAAAAGTTTTTCAAATTAGTGTCAATAGATGAAGAGTTGTTGAATTCTTTTTCTGTTTTACTTTTTGATCTTTTTCGTATTTTTTAATATCCGAATACCCCTAATATCGTGTTGAGATATTGAATTGTGTGTGTTTGTACAATAATAACAGTAATAACAGACAAAAGGGAAGCCGCTTAAAGAACCCCCATTGTTTTGTTTACACGGCGGTGTTTATTTTTCCGAATTTATTGAAACAGAAAAATCAATGAACCGTATTTATTTCTCGATTGATATTTGTTTTAACCCTAATCCAATCGTCAGCGTGTTAAGTTTAAAGGTGGTGTGAAATAGTAGTCGAATTTAGGCCTAAATCATCTCTGCAATCTTAAGCCTAATAGTAGCAAAAGCGTATAGAAAACCATAAAGTGAAGGTCTTTACCGCCTGGGCTGAACGTGTAAAAGTAGGAGCCCCCTCTCTATCGCGTTATTTCGACCCCCCCTCCTCGTTAGAGCCGGTACGATGCCGCTTCTTCGTGGCGGAAGATTAAATTCGCGTAGTGTTACACAAGGTACATGAGTGAGTTGGCTACAAAATATAGCTCCACTAAATTTCGTAGGAGTTGCGTCGGCTGCTTATATTATTAGGCCTAAAGACGAGTGTGCCGTCCAATTTCGGTAGTTGGAGAAACAACTTTCTTATCGGTTTCCGTTTGAATTGATATGTCCTTATTTAGTTTAGGAATGGGTATATTTATGATCGTTTGTACACCCAAAGTACGGCATTCTTTCACATAAAAATTGTATTGCGTACTTTGGTTTTTTGGCTTTAAAGCTAAAAGAGCAATCTGCATTCTGCTCTGTGGTTTTTTTCCGAGGCATTTCAAAAACGAATAATAATAATAATAACGGCTTTATAATATTTGTATAATTAAAATAACTACCACGACAACTACATATTCTAAACTAAACTTAGTAAACTAGTCTTCTTTAAATATTTATATAACAATTAAATTATCACCTTGGGAAGTTAGGAAAAAAGTCGGGGTACTTTAGGCCTTGCCGCCTGACTTAGCGTGCTGCGTGCCGTGGCGTTAACGCGGTGACCGAAGAGGCGAAGACCCGAAGCGCTCCCGACTCCCGTTCCGGGGTTGTTTAAAAAAAGCAGACGATATTTTAGTGTTTCTATTTTTGCCCTGAAGTAGCCGGCGCCGCTAGCGTCGCAAAACTATTTCTTGCTTGAGTATGACGTCTGCCTACGATTCGGATGAGGTAATGCAAGTGGAAGGTGATTGGTTGTTTAATCGGAGGAGCTTACTTAGATCCCGCGAGCTTCTCATTTTACATGTTAACCAAAGCCAAAGCCTAAGATAAGTTACTGACCTTCACTTTATGGTTTTCTATACGCTTTTGATAGTAGTTCATTTTCATCACAGAAACTCCAATAATCAAAGCAGTTCCTAAGCCAAGTTTAAAACATGGATTATTCACTCCAATGGTATTGTTAAGCCTAATTATTGACAATAGGCCTATTAATTCTTAAGCCTAAATCATTACCTCCATTCTTAAGCCTATTTTGAGTTCATTTTATCAGAAAAATCGAGAATAGTTATAGTAGTTCCTAAGCCTAACTTAGATCATGGATTGTTAACTCCAGTGTCATTGTTAAGCCTAATTATTTGACAAAAGGCGTTACTTACATTCAAAATTGAACTATTTGCATTAATAAACCTGAAAATTGTGGGTGTCTTTTGAATTATGGCATCTCACCATCCCTTTCAAAGACGGTTTAGGATATTAGGCCTAACCGCTGTTTAAACTGTGTGGTAATCTGTGTAAAGGTAAAAATACCTCGTATGTACAAATTTAATAGACCGAATATAATAATAGTTATGATATCGTTATTAAAACAGTAAAACAGAACAAAGCTCCGTACTTTTATATTACATCGCGTACACTTTCCATAAATTACCTGTCATCTGTTTTTATTTACTTTGAAGTAATAAAGTAGAGAAAGAATTAAAATCTAAGGTAAATGTTTCATTTTAAATTTGTTTTGACAAAGAAAAAAAAAAGCGAAATGGCAGAAACATTTAGTAATATTTGGGTCAAACGCTGGGTTGGGTGATTTAGTTATATACCATATTAAATCGTTAAATAAAAAATATATATATTATTTATTTTATCTGTCGTAAAATATTGTATAAAATCGGTTTGAGTATTTAATTCAGTCGGATTTTCTTTTGTTTGGGATGATTTGAAAGTTAATTTTCAAAAACTTATTAAGTATTAAGATTAATCCGGACCTATAATACTTAGTTGTGGCCCCTTTTATTGCCAAACCGTTTTTCTTAAAACAAAAAACTAACCAATCAATTTTTTTTTTGAAATAATAATTGAGAAAGTAAACTTTAGGAGCGGAGTTAATTTGAAAAGTCTTTTTTACGTCCTTACTTTTAAATAAAAAAAATGAGGCGCCTCTTAATAATGCATCATCAGTAATTGATGCTAACCTCACATGAATAAAACATAACATACAGACCCTTTTTCAAACGTTTGGGGCTTCATACAATAAGAACCAAATAACTAAGCCCTATCAAGAAGTGATATCTAGTTTATTAGGGTGAAGTTATATAAATTCGCCACGTTTCTAGCTTTATCTCCAGTCCAAACGTAGGTCCGGAGTTAATCCCCGCCTCCAAATTACAACCAGCATCTCATTGGTTCTTACGTATTTTCCGACTGAGGAGAGGCGAAATAGCCCGGCCTCCTTTTACGTCCCCCCTTGTATTTTGAAAGGGGGACTGGAACTATGGCGTGCGAATACTTAGGCATCTTATAACTACTCCCTAGTAAACTAGATATCGCTTCTTGGCCATATCAAACATCTTTGGGTCCATATAGCCAATCAATGTTTCGTCTGTTACTGAGACCCCCATAATTGGAAAAGGTCAATATCTCTAAAGGAGCTTGTCTTAAGATGGTTCAAATATTCCTGGGAAGTTTAAGGAATTCATGTATAATTGGTATCATCTTTTAAACACACCGGAACGTTCTATTATCTCAAGATTTGAAGATGGGCTAAGCTAAATAACTAATGAACCGTGATTAAATATACATTCAGTATAGATTTTACCAACGGAACGGATCAGTAGACATAATATTGGGGTTTAAAGTCATGGTAATTATTAAGGGTTACTTCAAGTCAGGATATCAGGTTGGTTAATTACTTTTAGATTATTCCGAAAGATAAAAGATTGGTACGATAAATCTTTCTTCTAAATAAAAGAGGCCAATACAATTTTATTAAATCTCTTTTTTATGATAAAAGATAAAATTGTAATAATAACCTAACGTGATTTTTTTTATTATTATTTTACTAAATTAACTTTAATCATGCTATATTTTCATTGATTATTATGATTATTTTCGTCCAGTATTTACTACATAATTTCATACAGAGTATAATTTAAAATTTCACTTTTGCTCCAAAAACCGAAATTAAGTTAAAACAGTAACTGTAGTTTTTTGGCTTCATTATCTAGCCTTTTTATGTGCCTTTTTGGCCAAATGGCACCCTGGTTATTTTTACCGTCGTAATTACCCTCTAAAATGCGTGGGGATGCCATTACTTTAAATTTATTAAGGTAAAAAAAAACGTGTAACGGAACTATATACGGGTTTTCCTTTTTTTACATTGACCTAGAAAAAAAAAATTGAAATTAGTTTGAGTTGTAAGTTTTATTTTATAATATTTTCCCCCTTTTCTAATTAATTTTAAATTAGAATGTCATTAATAATAAATTTATTTTTGGTAAAAAATTAAATGGTTATGAATGTATATTGTGTATTACTACGCCGTAACTTTTCCAGTACTATTTATTTCCGTTTTAGGACTAAATATAGAATGTCATAAATTAGAAATTTATTTATAATAAAAATGATATTATTATGAATGTTAGTATATTGAGTATTACTACGCCGTAGCGCCGCCAGTACAATTTATTTCCCGTTTAGGTCTAAATATAGACCTAAAAATAACAATGCTCCAAATTTTTGTGTTTTAATATTTATTTAATTTATTTAACCATTGTTTATTTCCGATTGTAACTTCCTCAATTACGACTATTTTAAACTAAACGTTGTTTTGTATTTACTGTTTTTTGTTATAGAATGCGTCTCGGCAAGTAGTGGTGGGATAACGTTTCACGCCTCTTTTAATATTGGTGGTGTTTTGGGAAACGTTACATTTTACCAAAAATCAACGGAAGATAATGTCACTATTTCCGTCCATCTTATGTCCAGGGAATGGTTGTACCCTGAAGAACCAGCTGAGGGAGAAACGGCCAAAGCACCTGAACCAAAATCATACGCTTGGGCTATTCATACATTCCCTGTCTTGTATGACATGAAGAACCCGTGTTCGTCCAGCGAACTTGGACAATCGTAAGTGACAACATTAAGAGATTATGTATAGCTCTACTTGTTACCGTTCCAATGATATCATAAGTTCATAAGATATGTTCCATAAGTTTGTCTCTGGTTACAAACTGGAGCTTGTCATGAAGTGACGTAGATCATAGATTCTCGAACTGCCTCGAGCTGTAAGTCTCTAGCATCACCAAGTGTAGGAAGTGCCATACTTATGGAACATAGCCAATAAACTTATGATACAATGATAAGAGGCTTAGTAATTAAACAAACTGGTAGCTTTACTTCTCTTTAAAACGATACTCTTTATTTGGGGTTAAAAACGATCAGTCCTGATTTAGAAAGACTCTGATAATCATGTTTGTTACGCTTTCTTATCATTATTAGGATTCAAGATATGTCTCGTAAACATGGTCCAATTATTATCCCACCACCCAACGGGTCAGTTCAAGAGTTTTCAGATCCGGACATTAAACTTAGAGGAAAGAAGAATGTCTGGGGACGATCCTTATTACTAAGGAGTACCAAAGCGAATGACGATTCAAGGACGTGCGGTAACATCTTAGATAGCGGTGATGTCAAAACTGCCGAGGCCATTTTCACCTCCCCCATAGCTGGCAAGGTCATATTCAGACAGGTAATGCGTGACTGTATTTAAGCTTAATTAGAGTTAGGAGCTTAATAAATGGAAGTTAGGCCCAAGTCTGGATTTTTTATTTTTTTATTTTCAATGAAAGGGGGAACATGGCGATACCACAATATTTTCCAACTTGTTCCGTATCTCCTCTGATTACACACCATCAACTCGACACGACTGGAAACTAATGGTTACCGATGTCCTGGACACTGGTGAGGGCAACTTGAGGGCAGTCCGGCGTTGCGATTACTTAACCGCTCTGTACGACCCCGAGAATACTGACGACAAAGACTGTTCGGAAGAAAACCATGACAGTTGCAAACTTGGCGACTTAAACAAGAAACACGGACAAGTTGTTGTCGGGGCGACCAATTCTCGTTACTCGAAACGTTTCTTTGTGGATAGCAACATTGCTTTGTCCTCGTTGGAAGGCGGTCGCAGTATCTACTTGGTCGTTTATGACGAAAACCAGAAGATTATGGGATGCGCTCCAGTGGTCTTCGTTCAACCCAAAGAAGCCAAGGCCGTCTTCAGCACTGATGGTGTTAAAGGGTTTATCCGTTTTAGTCAAAGGTACCGAATGGACCCAACCGTAGTGACAGTCAACCTAAAGAATCTACGAGGACGGGGTTCGGGTTATCACGTTCATATGTTCCCAGTCCAGGATAAAATCTTCCCCGATGATAACCAATGTTCCGATGACGCTGTAAGTGGTCACTTCAACCCATTCGAAATTGACGCCAAGAAGAGTCCAAAACCGGGAACTGGTACTAGCGACGAGTACGAAGTCGGAGACTTGAGTGGAAAATATAGTTTGTTAGACTCTGGACCGTTAGCGGACATTCATTTCGGTATTTACGCCGATTTTAACTTGCCCTTATTCGGGGTGCATAGTATTATTGGACGATCGGTGGTGATTCACCGTCCAGACGGAAGTAGATGGATCTGCGCTTTAATCGGTTACCCTAAAACCAGAACCGCCATTGCAAACTTTTACTATCCAGTTGCTGGAAGAGTAATATTCCGACAGAAACACGACGACTATCAAAGTGAAACTACCATCTTTGGTGAACTGACTTATTCGGACGGTTCACTGAACAATACCGAGAACCATCGTTGGGATATCCACGACGATCCACCTGGTCGCGATTTTTACAACTGGACCAAGCGTTGCGAAAGCGCTGGAGCTGATTATAACCCTTACGAAGCCGGTCGTGGTAGACAGTACGAGAGACAATGTAACGCCGATAACTCTCTGCGTTGCGAAGTGGGCGATTTGACTTCGAAACACGGAAGAATCTCCATCGCTGCCAGAAAGGGGACATTGAAGAACAAATTTTTCTTTACGGACACTCACTTACCCTTATCAGGACCTTATACCATCATCGGACATTCGATAGTGATACACGATGATAACGCGCCGCCTCATAGAGGGGATAGACTAGCTTGCACGCCTATAAAATCGTACCACGGTATAGAGGTCGCCGTTAAAACGTGGCAAGCCGGAAGATTCATTGAATCAAACGTCACAGGGAGTGTAAGGTTTCATCAACCGGCTTCCGGTGATCTTACCGACGTTGACGTCAATTTTGACGGTCTGAACCAAATCGCTCACGCTTACCACGTCCACGAAGTGTCCGTACCACTCGAGAAAGAATTCCCTTGTTCCAACGACGCCGTCTACGGTCACTACAATCCTTACGACATAAACGTCTCCTTGGGACCAGCCGCTAGCGTTGGCTCTAACGATCAATACGAAGTTGGTGATCTTAGCGGTGAGATAAAATTCCCAAAGTTCCCTCCATCATCACTCCAATCAATGTTACTAACAACAGTTTCTTCTCTCTTTTTTTCTCGCCGACAGGTAAATACGGGTTATTGGACGGCAAAGATATAGAACACTTGACGGTGACGGATTCCAATTTGCCCCTTCACGGGCCTCGAAGCATCGTTGGAAGATCGGTGGTGGTACATAAAAAGGAACGCAACTTTAGATGGACCTGCGGCACAATTGAACCAGTCTATAAAAAAGAAAACACGCGAGAGATTGTGGCCCTAGCTTCATTCGATCATATTCAGGGATATCTACAGGGATATGTCCGACTGGTAAGTTTTGAAACTAATTGTCAAATGTTCCCCTATATACTTAAGAAATTGTTGAAGAGAAACTGAAGTGAAATTGTTGTTAGGCTTAACGCTTCAAGTATGGATTTTCAATTAAAAATAACCTGTTTACAATCTCTCTCTCACACACATACTCTCTTCACCATCCCCTCAGAATTTCACGCCACTATACTTAAATTTTTTCTTTGTTAAGCCTAATGACAATTAAGAAATGGTTATTTAATCGAGAGTTATTTTTCCTAACGGTGGCCCCTTCTGTTATATAATTATCATTTTGACGCTGAATCTTTTAGTCTATAATTCCATACCTCCGTCGTGGACTATCGACTTTTAAGAATACTTAAAAACCGTAGTACCTACTTCAACTTTAAAAAAAAAAATCTGAAAAAGTAATTTGCCCCTTGGATACTGTAGAGACTTAGAGAGATAAAGAGAATATATTATAAATTTTTGAGTATCCTGACATGAAATCTTTTTATGTTCTACAATATGGCCTCAAGCTATTCCCACTGTATATTTTTCTTTTCGTGGCACAGTCGCGTTATAAGAACACCTTAAATTATTGGGTTGGATCCAAAATATTTTATCCTCTATTATCTTTTTTTTTCTTTACTTTTATCGTTTTTCTATGTATGTACATGAATGGAAAAATCGGAATTTCCGAACCTATTTTTCATCCCTTAAGTTTAGACCTAAATCGTTTTTGACTCATATGTATTTTTTTTGTTCATAGCGACAATTGGAGCACGCTGATGGTGGATTGAGTGACACTTGGCTCGAAGTTGACCTTAGGTATCCTGGAAGATACGATCGTAATGTGGTAAGTTTGAAAATCTTTTATCCGTCTTCTTTTATTTCAATTTTAACTAAGGTTAAGTTTAATTTTACCGTAAAATTAACCAATATAAGTACAAGTATGTTTGTTAATGGGGCTGTAAAGTTGCCATCGGTGGGAGGGTAAAAATTATTTGAAATACGCCACAGGCACGTGACCCAGGATAGGCGTGGTTCGAAGAAACTTAGTTCGTTTTATTTGGGAAAACTAAAGCACTTCTAGAATTGACGGTACAATCTAGTGAAAAACAATGACTAGGCACCAACAGTCCCACTCCATGTCGTGTCTTTGGATTCTTTCGTCACGTGCATGGTGCCTGTGACATATTCAAAACAATTTTTAACGGCATGCCGATGTGTTCTTTATAGTTCCTTTAATAGAAATATCTACTAAAAGTTACGTACTAAAGTTTACTGTGAAGTTTCTTTTAACAAACGCGCCTATAACCTTTGTACACAGAAGACGCTACTAATTAGTTAATTTACATCTTAGTCAATGCTTATTTTAAATTCAAACAACCATTTTAAATTGTAAACTAGTTTACTTGTCCAAAAACCTTCAAGACATACCCTACTTTTTTTAATTCAACTTAAAAATCTCAACCCATTTTTACCCCCCACGCAAAAATCAAACTCGACAAAAATTATTTTCAAATGTTTATGATTAAATTCCCAATCTGAGAGTTTTGAATTTTCATTTTTGTTAATTAACTTAACTAAAATATTTACATATCCCGAAGGAAGTTGTTAATAATTGGGTGTATATACTAGACTCGGCCGAGTCGACCACATCTATACTTTTTTGAAATTCAGCCAAAACGTTTTTACATCCATCCCTAGAATGGGAAAAGAAAAACAATTAAACCCAAGTTGACGCGAATCAAGGTAAACCAGTAACGTACTGATGAATTCTAATTCCCCTTTGGGATGCTAAAAAACAGAAACAGTTTTAGGAAAAATTCTAAATCAGTGGTTTTTAAATAATTGAAATCAACTTCCGAGAGTTGCGTACGTAATGTTATTAAGTAAATAAGTTTAATGTATGGTAAATCAAGAAATTGCCAGTGGGGTTCGATTAGTTGGACTCGCAATTTTATTGGTGGAGAGGAAAAACGGACGGAAAACTAAATAACTTGAGGGGACAGAAGTCGGAACAACTCCAATAATTATTTTCTAGTAAAAATGATTCCAGAATGAATCAAAAACAGAACGGGTTGAATTAGAATTACCATAAATTTATAATATATGTTCCATAAGTATGACACTAACTATACTTCGTAATGTTAGAGGCTTACTGAGAGCTAGTTCAAGAACTCCAAGCGAGAATTGATTACACTCGGTTTTGTAGTTCATCTTCTTATTTAGTCTGTACTAAGCTTCACCAATCGTAGCTTTACCTCGAATCTGACCTACGTCACTTCATGACAAGCTCCAGTTTTTAACCAGTAACAAACTTATGGAACATATCTTATGAACATATGGAATTACTTGTAGAAGCCAAGCTATATCTCTTGCCTTGGGCAGTTAAGCCTAAAACGTTATTTCTGAATTACAGTCACGTTACTTTCAATATTTTTTTAACGGAAACAATTAAAAAATATTGTATGGTGAATTTATAATACGCGTGGTTAAGCCTTGGCCCATTCCCTTTCATAGAGATTTTTATTACGGAATATCAAATACAAGACGCTATCATCGTATCTTATACTACGAACTGATACTGCTGTTAACGCTGTACTTAATTCTGCATGATAGATAGCGGTAGATTAATTTCCTGGTGAAATTTAGTTCTTTCTTAACGTAGATTTCAATAGACATTCTCTCTATACATATAATCACAAAAGATCAGTTTCGATTTTATTATTCAATGAACTGAATTGATTGAATTTGATGAAACGGGGCGATTTCTTTCATAGTTCTTTTAGCCAATCAAAAGGGGTACCGTATCAGACATTAGGCCTAAATATTTTCAATTCAAAAGAACCATGGATGATGATGATAATGTCTTTACGCACGATTTCAAATAACGGAATTTAAAAAAAAGGTTTTGGCTTAACGCGAGACATGGCGGCACGCTATATTTAAACCTAAAATGATAATAACAAATACGAAATTCATGCCGGGCCATGGAGGTGGTAGTACCGACTGGCATGCGAGTTCAAATTTCTTTTTAGTTTTTGAAAAGTTAGGCTTAGCAGACCATATAGAGATAAACCACGTAAAACTTTCGTTTTTTTTATTTCTGTCTTTTGTTGTATTTGTTCTCTCTCTACTAATTCTATTCATAAAACAACTTAGGCCATTTTTAAATAAATGATTTTGATCAGGAAATACGGTTTTTCCCGCCACCCCTTTTGTGTTACTACATGGTTTGCTTTTTGAGGACGCTCGAGTAATTCTATTGAAATGAACTATAAGAGTTTCGCTCCAAATTTCTTATAAAAATTATTATTTTTACTGTCGACTTCATTTTCTAGCTAAATGGGAAAACTCACTTAAGCGTGGCATTTTCTCGAATTAATAGCTTGTTAAAACATCTAACCTTAATAATTAAACTATTTGTTAAAAACGCTGGCATTTCGTCTTAAAGTAAAACTTAGGAATGCTTTTTTGTAAGTTTTTGTTTTTAAAAAAGGTATTGTTTAACGAAACCTTTTCGCATCATCGGTTTTCTGGTTTTTTTTGTGTAACGTGTTGTTTTAACGCGAAAGTTAAATTATACACACAAACATAATTGTTAAAAGTATTTCGTAATGTTTTTAAATTGAAAACAATTCTTTTATTTAGACCAAGGGTCATAAATGGTCAGTCTTTGTGAATCAAGTGGCTCACGATGCTCTAGAAAGAACGGCCAGTGTCAGATGTATCGCTGCTGGTTACGCTTGGAATCCATATATTGTGAAGAATGATGACGTAAGAATTTTGTTTACTCGTTATTTATTCTATATTTTAGGCCTAAACATTCAAGAAAGGCTTAGCATGTCTCGGACCTGAATTTCAGAAAAGGTTTTCGGGTAGCATAGGCCTAAAACTCAAAGAGGCTTAGGATATATAGTTAGTATAGGGCGCTGTCGGTTAGCTGTGGCCTAGGGGCTAGCCACCACCCCTCTATGCATTGTAAAGGCTTTAGATAAGTGGCAATAAGTCGCAAGATGACTTGGTCCAATTAGCTAGCTGAACGTATATCATAGTTTAACTAAAGAATTGTTACTTCCTTACGTTTTTTTACTTTTTTTGGTTGTAACTGTGGATTAAAGAGAATTTTCTAGGTTTCAGTATGAATTACTGCCAGAGTGCATAATTTGATATTATCTTTCTTAGGAACACTATAAGACAGAATGTGGGCCTCGTAATCCTTTGCGGTGTGAAATGGGTGATTTGGCGGGAAAGCACGGTCCAATCACAGTTGGAGGTGGCAGACAAGTCTTCTCAGACATCAACTTACCATTAGTCGGAAACTACTCGGGTATGAATAATCTCATTACGACCGTCTTAAACTTTTAGGTCTTCGTGTGATTTATTTTTAAATATAATCCGTATCTTTTTCAACCCGCCCATTCAGTTATGGGTAGATCTATTATCATTTTCGATAAAGTCGGGCACAGATTAGGTTGTGCCAATATTAAACCTGATTTGCATCTCGTTCGACACGTGACCGTCAGAAAATACCCAGGATTCACCAGGTAACTAAAAAAATTTATTTGCCTATGCCTATATTTTAACCTTGAAATTTAACGCCTTTTCCATTCAACCAATAGCGATGCCTTTATGAGTCACATGAGACAGTTATTAAACACCACTGATTGGTTAGTGGTACACGATGCTCAACAGCAAAAGGAAATTGTTAATGGTGAATGCGTACAGTTAACCATTCACTTTTATGGTAAAATTAATTCATAAATTTGATTTTATTTGTTAACCCTAATTTGACCTATTATGTTTTAAGCCTAATTTGACCTATTAATTATTTTGACAGGTTCCAAGGCGCATAAGCACCATATTGAATTCAGTAATTTGCTCACTAGAGGTAGTGTTAAAAAGGACACAATTTATGGTCCTAGAAAGATAGAAACGTATTATAAACCATGCAGAGGCCGTAAGTTTAATACAAAATTATTTTAACTCAATTTTAAAACTCTCTAATTATTGAAACATGAATTGCAGAAAAAGATATGGATAACTACGATTCATCAAGTAGTTTAATGACATTTTCATGGACGTTATGTTTGGGAGTTATCATCTGTCACTTAATACGCAGGGCAACAACACAACCATAAAAATACCCTTTTCATCACATGATATTTAAGAAACAAATACTTCTCAATAAATATTCCCTCATGTTTTTTTTAATTAATCTTTTAAATCAAAGCTTTAATTACCCAATTAATTAAAACAATCAAAGGCCAAAAAGTTTTTGTACAAAATTAAAATTTTTAATATCCTTTTTTAAGTATAGTGTATATTTGGAGAATAATCAATACATCGTTTAGATTAATCATTAGGTCCATAATTATCATTATGATTAATTATTATCGAAATATTTAACTTGTAAATAATAATAATAATAATAATAAGCATTTGGGGTTATATTAACTTACGGGTAAAAATAATATTTTCCCTAAATTAGGCCTAACTAAATTGTTGGAATTTGTCCAGCCCTGAAAACGTAACGCTGCCTTATTACAAGGAGTATGAATATAGGTATGAGATACTGGAGATGAAAGCTAGGAGACAAATTTCAAGGACATTTTTTTTCCAATAACAGTCATTCCTTTTGAACTAACTGTAACTTCTGCATTATTAATTGACAAAAACACGTGTTTTCTTTTCAGCATTGTAATTTTATAATACCAATTTATGTAAATAGACATTGTTAATTAAAATAATGGCTCTCTTTTTTTTGTAACTTTTTATATTTGATTACTTTACAGTATAAAATACAAGCTTTACAACAAAAAATTTAGACATGGAATAATGATTAAGGTATCGGTTTTTAATTTTCTATACATTTCGTTCATACAGGTCCAACGTAGGTGGTACTTTTACCGGTTTTCTTCAACGTTTCAAGTAACTGTTCACTGGGTAATGAGGAATCCACAATCACTTTCTGGCTTGCCAAATCCACTTCGAAGCCGTTTACGCCTTGGCCCTCTAGACGCCCCAAGACACGTTTGACAGCGCCGGAACAACCCTCGCACGTCATTTCAACTTTGAATTCGTGTTTTTGAGACATTACGAAGATCTAAACAAAGAAAACTACATTAGATTAAAATAAAACCATTAAGTTTTAATTTTAAAAGCAAAAGTAGGGGGACGAACCTTTACACCCGACACGTTAAATTATCTAATCTACGCAACGTTAATATCAACTAGATGGCGAAAGCGGTGCGAATTTTACGTAAAGTTGCGTGTCTTCTCAGTAACAAGAATGTAAGTAGATCTTCAACATCTACGTGTGTAAAGAACCTTAACTCTTACTATTTTTATATATATATTGAAGGATCGCGGAGTAAATATTGACCGAGTGAAGATGGAACAAACAGGTTATTTATTTTTTTTTTATTAGGAGAGAAAGGCCAAGAGGGAAATATTCCGCGGGCCCGCGAACAGGTTATTTAAATAATACTTAAAATTAACCATTTTTGATTTGAAGCAATATAGATGTTCTTTTAGGTTGAAGTAAATACTTTGTTCTACAAAAATACCAGAGTCACGTGTGGTATTTGATTATTAAAAAAGATAACCAACGCTCACATCAAACCGGTGTTTTACATGCTATCAAGTGCAATAGGGTGGTGTTAAAAAATAAACCGGGACGAAGTCGCTCACGTGTACACAAACCCACCGACTGATAAGCTACATGTGTGTGAACACATGCGCATAAAAAATCATCTCGATGAAAAGCGCCGCCTATCTCTATTACCGTTTCAACTTGTCAGTGTTGAGGAAGCTGCAGTTAGGTAATAATTCTCCGTACCGCGACGCTGTTATTATGATATTACTAGTCGGCCGCTTTACGACAATAACAATTTAATTTAATTACTTAGTGTCGCGGTGTTGTAAATGTTATCGGATGTTTGAAAATTATTCCAAACACTGAATTTAGCCTATAATTTTTTCTCGCGTTTGGCAAAATCGATAGCGGGCAGTGAGTGAACACAGACGACCGTGGTGGATCAAAGTATCGGATTTGAAAATTAAAGGTCTACGCGCTCGACGTGTTTTATTGTTTTTTTATATCACGTGTTACCAATTCACCCAATCGGCCGTCCCCATTTTCGCGATCCGGGCGTTCCGGATTGGCTAATTTTACCGGCTAGTTTTCGGAAGCCAAGCTGTAATATTCTTTTTTTGACTCTCGCCTTTTTCTTGCGCCAAATTGAAGGAGAGAATACAGCTCGAGTCTGGAGACAGTCGGCTGTGGTTATGCCGCGATGCGGGCGTTCGAAATGTGTTGCCAAGAATTATCCAAGTCTATTCGCTCAATGGACATCATACAAGACGTGAACCGAGAGGAACATCATCTAAATTAATCAGGTAATTAATATAATTAAGTTATTCATTATTACTAACCCATAATATCGGTAATTAAAAATATAATACAAATTATAAGATGTCAGTAAGGCTTTTCTGGCGAAAACCCCATATATATATTTTTAAGGCTCTGTAAGTCTATTAATTTAAATATGATTTAAGTTGTCATGATAAAGATATTGTCCTTAAGTTTAAGTTAAATACGTTGAAATAAAAATAGGTTAGATTTCAGTATCACTTTGAAACATTATAACGACGCGGTAAACCTTTAAAAAAAAACTTAAAATATTTAAATTTTATACTATAAACAAACAAAGTGGTAATAAACCACACAAGGAAAACCCGTTTAAATATTTTATTAGGCAAGTATTAAAAAATTTAAATACATTAACGTTAACAACCATAATTAATGGAACTGTAATATTCTGTATGAGTATATTGTGTTTGTTTTCTTGATAAAAACCACGTTTATTTCGCTGTCAATAACCTTACCCGTAACACGATCGTGTTCGAACCTTAGTGTGTGTTTTTTTAGGACAAGTGAAAACGGAACTAATGTCACAGGTGTTTTATTACGTTAATACGTACACGCTCACGTAAAATCTAATTTGCGCTGTGTACCATGCCATACTTCATTATATGTTGACGTTTTTTTACCGAAAAACAGAACAAATGGTGGGAGGTGATGGACTTTACGTGGTTTAAAAACATATCTTGCCAATAGTTGATGTTAATAATAAGTTATATACAATTATTAACTTCTGACAATAGTTTCGTTTCGTTCTGTGGTAGATGTATTTTGATTTTTTACTGCGGGTTTGGGGTGAACATTTTCTTTCGTTTTTTTACTAGATTTTAATCTAAGGGATTAATATTTAATAGGCTTGCCTTTAAAAACGAGTTTTTCTTTATTCCTGGATGAAATTATCAACGGTTAAAGTCCACCAACCTTAAATATACAGGGTTTTCTCAAAAAGGGGGCCGATTTTTAGACGAAAATGTAGCTTAAAACTTCTATGAAATTTTATCGCAATTTCCACCGTTTACAAATGAAATTGTTTTACGGATGACCCCTCAATTAAATTAGAAATAATTGTCTGTTTAGTTTCTTATTTAAGTTTAAGGGGTCATCCTTAAAGCACTTAAATCATAACTTACAACGGTGGCCCTTACTTTAGGCAAAACGTAATAGACGTTACATTTTTGACCAAATTTGATTGTCCACTGTACTTCGGTGTATACCACTCTTGTAACAGTCACCCAACATTTTTGTAACACCCTGTATATATAGCTAATAATATTTCAATAGCGAAAATGTGGTTTTTGTGTCGTATTGCGTACATTTTTGTGTGGCCGAACTGTTTTTTATTTTATTATTTTTTTTTTTTTGAGATTATCGAGTTTTCGAAATGTAGATTGTTTTAAGTGCATTTAAAAGCCGCCACTCTCTGATTATATTGTAATCAAAACCTACGTGCGATATCTCCAAAAAGAATAAGAAAAAAATTGTTGCCCTAAAGGTGTTGTGAAACTACTTATAAACAAATCCAGTCTCCACGTTAAATTTATGAATTGTCTGTTAAATAAATATTAAAACAATTCTTGGAAGATGTATTTATTTTTAACAATTTTGATATTTATTTAACTAGGCCTAACTTCTCATAAATTATTTAACGTACATGGAGACCTGATTTCTTTATTAGCAGTTTCACAATCCCTTTAGGACAATAATATTTTACACGCTTGGAAGGGACTTAATAACGCAGTTTAAACGATAAAATACTGGCATTTGAAGACTGCAATGCGCGCAAATAAAATTAAATCAATCGATGTCGGACTCGTAGTGAACACGCAAATTAATTTTATGCTAGAATTCAATTACCATGGAGCAATATTTACGGAGATTTAGATGCAGTATAAGCTCTAGTATAAGTCGCTCCAGGGAAACTTTATCACTCCGCTAATATTACTCCATGGCAAATAACAACTGAATAAAACTATGCCTACAACTAAAAATATGCGTACCACGTGATAGCCAAAACCTTCATTTCACACTCCCTTTAAATTAAATTTTCTAACCAAACATTTCAAGACTTATAATTGACCCCTTTTTTAAATGAAACAAAAACTTTGATCTTGATAATTTTTTTTTTCGATAGAATTTCTTAATTACAGGGGCTGAGCTAATCTTGCTTAATCCCACCAGCTTTAATTTTTGGTTTGGTAATAATTAATGATATATATCCCTCTCTCTCCCCTTTGTAATAATAATATTATTATTATTCTGTCTTAATTAGAACGTCTTAATTACGTTTTAGTCTCCACCCTTAATTTTATTTTAAAATTCGTGATGGTTGACTGGGAGGTTTTCTAGATTAAAATATTCCGCCTTTTAACATTTGCCGCCTGGTTTATGATTTCGATTTTTTTATATAGGCATATATAAATATATGTATAAATATATATATAAAGTGCCACAGTGGGTGGGGGTGTTAGAGGGTGATATTTTTATAGCCTTAAGCGATATAGAACCTTATCGAAAGAATATCGAAGTTTAAAGTGATATTAAAGTGTGATTCATTAATTAAATTTAATATATAAGTAAAATTTTTCTTGGGTTTTAATAAATTTTGGAGGTATTTTAAATTTGTACTGAAAGTCTTCAGTTTTAAATTTATTCTGGGGTATTATAAATGATTAGTTTAAATTTATTCTGGGGTATTATAAATGATTAGTTTAAATTTATTCTGGGGTATTATAAATGATTAGTTTAAATTTATTCTGGGGTATTATAAATGATTAGTTTAAATTTATTCTGGGGTATTATAAATGATTAGTTTAAATTTATTCTGGGGTATTATAAATGATTAGTTTAAATTTATTCTGGGGTATTATAAATGATTAGTTTAAATTTATTCTGGGGTATTATAAATGATTAGTTTAAATTTATTCTGGGGTATTATAAATGATTAGTTTAAATTTATTCTGGGGTATTATAAATGATTAGTTTAAATTTATTCTGGGGTATTATAAATGATTAGTTTAAATTTATTCTGGGGTATTATAAATGATTAGTTTAAATTTATTCTGGGGTATTATAAATGATTAGTTTAAATTTATTCTGGGGTATTATAAATGATTAGTTTAAATTTATTCTGGGGTATTATAAATGATTAGTTTAAATTTATTCTGGGGTATTATAAATGATTAGTTTAAATTTATTCTGGGGGTAATTTAATTTAGTTTTTAATTTATTCTGGGGGGTAATTTAATTTAGTTTTTAATTTATTCTGGGGGGTATTTGAAATGTTTTAGTTTTTAATTTATTCTGGGGGGTATTTGAAATGTTTTAGTTTTTAATTTATTCTGGGGGGTATTTGAAATGTTTTAGTTTTTAATTTATTCTGGGGGGTATTTGAAATGTTTTAGTTTTTAATTTATTCTGGGGGTATTTGAAATGTTTTAGTTTTTAATTTATTCTGGGGGTATTTTAAATGTTTAGTTTTCAATTTATTCGGGGGGTATTTTAAATTTTAGGGATAAATCAAAATTTTAGTTAAATTTCGTTGAAGAAAGGAATATTTTTGGAACTTGAGTTGGTTTAGTCTGAAGGTGTTCATTCAATTAAAAACCCAAATAATATTGTTTGGTTAGGTTCCTTACCCCTTTAGAAAAACGATCATAAAACACACATTGATTTAGAATTCTGTACAAATACCATTTTCTGTAACGAACTAATTTTCGGGGCGGTATTTGAGCGCTTTATTAATTAGTTTGATTTTTTTAATAACAATAATTATTATTTGCCTCTTATTTTCCCTTTGTGTGGCTGAATTTCCAAAGCCAATATTAAGGTTAATTACATTATCAATCAATTCCATTCCTTATTTCTCCATCGTATTAATAATTCAAATATTTAATTATTTTTCTCATGCCTCCATTAATTACGTTGTTTAATATTTTTATGAATAATTAAATTTTGATAGCTCTTCCTCAAACCTTGTTTCAAAATTGCTTAAATTTAAAATTGATGGCGTTATTCCAGAGCTTAGATACTTGCGAAATTTATTAACAGTTTTGTTATTCAAATTAAAATTTAATGAATTAATAGTTTATTATTTCATTTTTGCCAAAATAAATTAAGAAGATTTGTTAATTAGAATTTTCAGAAAAGTATCTATCTTACTTCGCGAGGAATTCTTTTTCATGTTTGTTAAAATAACAGTTTAATATAGACCCCTTTTGGGACACAGTGTCGTCTGCTTTACTGTTTGGTATGTGAACCAAAGACGCTAGATAGGGCTTCAATGTTACTAGTCCACTTAAGTCCTTTGTCCATATATCCATCAATGTTTAGTTTTCTTAAGAAAAGGTGCACTGGTCAAATACCTGACTCTATTTTACCCTCAACTTTTGAATGGAGTTGTTTATCATTGTTATAATATTGGCGTATCGTGATTGTTCTATAATTAATATAATATCCCAAGACAAGCAACTTCTAAAAATAATTCTAAAATTCTAATTATCATTGTTACCTTCATTTATAAATATCTTAACCTTCACGTATTGAATGTAGTCGATACTAATTTTGACGAGGGACAGATCTCTTTATGTTCGTTGAAGAACCATTACTCTTACGTAATACCAATAGTAATAAGTTTATAAGATTTGTTTCATAAGTATGACACTACCTATACTTAATTCGTAATGCTAGAGACTTACAGTTCGGGATAGTTTCCGAACGACAAGCGAGAATTGATGTACTACACTCGGTGGTTAATTTTGCAGACTTCCATCTTCCTATTTAAGCATGGTTTTCACTTGGCGTAAATCACGACTTTTCGCCCGACGTCAAGCGACAACCGAAAAAAAGCCTAGTTACGCTGGACAGAAATTACGTTGAGTGTGGCGATATTAGCTTTCTATTTTTTCGGCCGCGTTCAACGTTAACGCTCAGCGCGAGCCAATCAGCAATAAGCTAGAGTCGTGACGTCATTTTCGCCCACGCGTGTTCGGAAGAGGCCGTCCGCGGTCCGCCATCTTTTTATTTATTTCTATCCTAATCGAGTCAGTTACTAATACAAATCCCTGTAAATACCGAGGTTCAATGCTGAAAGGTTAATTGAAGAGGTTAGGAACAATACAAATCTATATGATATTAGAAACAAAGATTGCAAAAAAAAAAAGACAATAGATGGACCGCAATTAGTGCAGTGTTCAGTTTATCTGTTAAGCCTTGGTTCCATTATTTGCGGGAACTACGCTAGGTGAAAACGCTATAACGCTGAGCGACAACGTAAAAAGCAAATCTGACGTTTGACGTCCAGCTGCAAAGTAGTTCTTTTCGGTCAAGTGAAAACCATGCTTTAGTCTGTACAAAATCCTTGACAGCGTCTCACCAGGCGTCGCTTTACCTCGAAACTATGACCTACGTCACTCACTTCATGACAAGCTCCAGTTTGTAACCAGTGACAAACTTATAGAACATATCTTATAAACTTATGCTAAAATATATTTGGAAATCATTTAAGAAATACCACCACTCCCTAGTGATTTTGATTAAAATTAAAATTTAAAATCGCCAAACTAAGACACCTTTCTTTTCCAATAAGTTCAAATTAATTTAATTTCTTTAATTAGCCACTATTAATAAACTAAACTAAACTAATAACTACATCTTTAATAACATCAATATAAGCACGATAAATATATTCTAGTCACGATTTTTGCGTTTTTTGCTGCTAAGTTTGTGCTATATAAATTTAAATGCCCCGGATCGTGATTGAATCATAGACCACCTTAGTCGTCGAAGTTGCGGTCATTTTATTAACCCCCAAGAACTTCCATTTAAATCCTTCTTAAATAAGTTCGTGATTGCAGAAGAAAAAAATAACAACCGCAATGTACCATATGAAATGAATTCGATATTCAATAATGAAATATATTTTTCATTAAAATTATTGTCATAAATTCGTAATTTAATTATGTGACCGTAATTCAAGTGTAGTTTTCGTTGTAGAGAAAGCTGAGGGTGTACGAATAGGTAATGTAATGTTTAACCTTATAGATAAGAAAATCGTAATTGAAGACTTGTCTTGAACAGAAAGAAATATTTTAAATGCCCGAGGTGTTGAAAAAATCAAAATATTTAAAAAGAAAAAAGAAAGAAACTTGAAAGTTTAATGTGTTTTCGATTAAACATAATCAATTATACATTTATGAATTATTTTTTTTTCTTCTTAAATTGAAAATTATCAATTTGAGGTTAACCATTAAGATGGAAGGCGCAAATGTTTTTTTATTTAAATTTTAATGTTTAAATCAATTTAAACATTTTTTCTTCAAACTTACACTCAATCTTAATCTCGTGCTAGTGCGTTGACACCCCTGTATTAAATTATAGATAGTTTTGAGTATTGAAGCGAATAGAATTTGGATAAATCTAAAAAAATGCGCGAAAAAAGTGGATAGGGCGTCTTTCCCGCCAAATTTAATTACATTTCCCGCTCCCAGATGCATTTTTTTGCATCCATTGCAATTTCCGCCCTTTTCTAATATTCCGATAAAATCCATTGAAACGTCGACAGTTTTTCGATTTTACTTGTTTCTTTTCAAAGTAACAATGAAACGTAATTTCATACAGAATTTTCTGAAACAAGATCGAATTAGGCTTAGGTATTGTCAGTTATTTAGAGTTAGGCTTGGCAAGAATTATGTTTGGCCTTTATAACATTCGAATCTGACGATAAGAAGATTTGACTGTGCAAGATTCTGTGTTTCTTTTCGTCTTTAAATCATTCAGTTTCAAAGTAACAATGAAACTTCATTTCATACCGATTTTTCTAAAATAAGATTGAATTAGGCTTAGATATTGTCAGTTACCAGAAGTTACTTAGAGTTAGGCTTAGCTAGAATTATATTTATCCTTCATAACTTTCGATTCTGACGTTAAGAAGATTTGACTGTGGGCGAGTCTGTGTTTCGTTTCCTCTTTAAATCGATATAAACAGGAATGCATACAGCTAATTGGATTCATTGTGTACAGCAATTTTCTCAACATATCTAGGCGGACTTTGAGGGAGGAGCTAGACTAATCATTATGTGTGACGAATTTTACCTCGCGAACAATCCATTTCGCCTCACGCCTTGCGCGTGTCTGACATCACGTTTCTACCAACCAATGGAATCTCGGTAAGAAAGGCCTCAGAATTATAAGGCGTTACGCGGATTGTACTGAAGCCCGGCCCACAAAACTCTGGTAGAAGCTAACATGGGATATTTGGGGGCGCAATAATTCTCAGTGGCTGTATGTATTTCTGATATAAACAAATGTCTGTTGTTGCTAGTCAATTCTAAACATACACGATGTATACACACGAAGTTACTAAATAATATTCGGAACAAACAAGGCGTTGTTAAATAATCGAAGCAATTTACAAAAAAATATTGTAAACTAATTAGCATTATTTTCTCGTTGCCAAAAGAAAGGGTTAGAAAACAATAACGATGGGGGAACATTTTGCTTCTGAAGGGAGAAATGTCCTCTAATAAATAAAATGGCTTTTAGAATTGGGGAGGTTGCGTAAGGCACGAGCGATCTGCTTTTAGTCTGTTTTTATCGTTACAATTTTAAGCCAAAAAAATATTTAACGAAACACTCTACTTTTTCCAGCTGAAAAACTTTAAAAGCCTTTTGCTTAAAATTGATGTTGATTTTTTTTCTTTCCCCTTGCCCCTCCTGATCTACCCAATAAGCTTGAAACTCTTCCTTAACCTGGTATACAGGGTGTTACAAAAAGGGATGTATGGGTTATATGGGAAATCAATTGTGAGTCGAAAATTTCATAAACTTCTATCAGCGATTTTGCCACAAGGGACACTCTAAACTAGTTAAGATTTTAGTACGTGTTTTAGGGATGACCCCTTAATTACATTAGAAATCATTGTCTTTTAATTTCTCAGTTAAATTTAAGGGATCTTCGCTAAATCACTCCAATGATAACCTTAAACAGTGTCCTTTGTGGCAATTAATATGTCATAGAAGTTATATTTTCTGTCTCAAAAAGCATTTTCTTTAATTTAAGGGGCCATCCGTAAAACACTGCAATCATAACTCTTACTTAAACTGTGTCTCTTATTGCAATTACTACGTCATAAAAGTTACATACATTTTCAACTCAAAATTGATGTCCCAAAGACTCATCCCACTATACTTCGGTCCCAAAATTACCCCTTTCTCGCATCACCCTGTATATGTGGTGGCTACACATCTTTGCCACTGCGCCGTGATGTCCTATTTCAAGGGGAGGTTGGGGAGGGGGCTGGCAGCGTTGAAGAAGGGGATGCTAGAGCGGCTGGCTAGAGAGTATCGAATAGAGAGGCGGAAAAAGATGCGGGAAGAGAGAGAGAGAGAGAAAATTCCTCCGTTCCTCTCTCGGTATGAAACTGATCAATGATGGGGGAGAAGAACCGGGCACGGGGATCGAGTATAGGGATTGTAAGAGGCAGTTTTCTGGGTAAAGCGTCCCCTCTAGCGGGATTTTTGCGGTGGGAGACTAGTTTTTGCGCACTGTGTGTGTCTCTAACGACGTTATTATGCCGTTTTCTACGCATTTTTATACTGGGCTATATATATATATATATATATATATATATATATATTGACCGCTCCGTTTTTTCAAAGCTATCCCATCCACTATCCTATAACTGAATTATGATGTATTTGCTTTATATTTTCCAATGCTTGTGTTATGGTATTTATTATTATTTTTTCTTTGAAGAAGAATTGGTGTTTTATCATTAGGGGATTCTAATTTTAATTAATTTTACCAAACTATATGAATATTTATTCTAAGACACAAATTTATGGGTTGTTTATTCATCTTTATCTATGTAAGTCGGTAACTTAACTGACTGACTGATAACTAACGACCAGGTCAAACCGCTTTATCTAGAAGGCTGAAATTTTGCAGGGACGTTACTCTTAAGTAATAGGAACGCGCTAAGAAATATTTTTTCAATCCGCCGCCATCTTTAAAAATGGCGGCCAGAATTGTAAAAAAAAACTTTATGGAATAACGTTGATGTTGCGTTTCAACCGATTTCACTAATATTTACTAAACTGCTTACCTATATCCTATAGACGGGCCTTATGGTAAACGTTTGAGATTCGATTTATAATACGCCATCTTTTAAAATGGCCGCCGGATAACTAATAACAAACGTGCAACGCCGCGGGTCTTTGCTACCAGTTTCAAATAAATTCGTTGTTTTTTCAGCCTTTAGTCTTAGCTGTTTATTATAATGGTTTATCTCGACTTTCTCCCAAAAATATAACAGTTTATATTAACTTCGATTGAAATAAGTTAAATTTAATTTCAAATTAAGGTTCCATCTGGAATCCACACCACCTTTTTTTTTACTATTAGTATTATTTTAAACAAAATTTAGGCTTAAGAAGTGACTGAACTTTGGAAATAGTAGTTTACGTAAAAATCTTAGTTCAGAGAAATGTTTGGATAAACTTTAAAATTCCACCGTATTTGTACAAAGAATATACGGTAAAAAAAGCAAGATGTTTTTGGAAGATAGTGATGGATGTGTTTCACCTAGCTTTCCCCGCTTAAAATATCTTTTATTTTTAAGCCTTGGTTCACCCCTTTTTTTCTACGTCTTTCCAATAATTAGTTTTCAAACTCAACTACCACTTTATTTATCCACGTAATAAGTGAAGGGAAAAAGAAAAAATGATCCGAGACAGGAATATTTCCAAAATCAACAAAGAGTTCTAGATAGCTAGATCTTGGAAGAATTTATTTCAATTTACTTTTAGTATCGTACTATTTTATCAAGATTCAATATTAGGCTTAGCGTATGTTTTTAAGATATGTTCCATGAGTATGGCACTACCTATACTGCCGATAAGAAGTGATATCTGGTTTACTAGGGAGAAGGTATAAATTCGCCACATTTCTAGCTTTATCTCCAGTCCAAATGTAGGTCCGGAGTTAATCCCGCCACTAAATTACAACCAGCATCTCATTGGTTCTTGAAAACTCACGTCAGCACGACGTGAATGACGAAAATTACGTATTTGCCGACTGAGGAGAGGCGAATAGCACGGCCTCCTTTTACGTCCCCCCTTGTATTTTGAAAAGGGGACTGGGACTATGGCACGCGAATGCTTAGGCCTTCTCCCTAATAAATTAGATATCACTTCTTGGTAATACTAGCTCTGGACTTGCAGCTCGAGCTAGTTCGAGAACGAAAAGCGAGAATTGAAGTCCTACACTCGGTAAATTTTGCAGGAGTTCCATCTTCCTATTAATCTGTAGTAAGCCTTTGACAGCGCCTTACCAGAATCTATGAACTACGTCACTTCATGACAAGCTCCAGTTTGTAACCAGTGACAAACTTATGGAAGGAACATATCTTATAATGAACTTGTGCCTTTCTTTTATATGACATAATATTCATGGGGGTATTGTTTTAATTCGCGTCGCTGTAGAACTAAGAAAGAACGGGATAAAGATTTTAAGTTTGCCAAGCACGAATCGTGAACGGATTGCTCGGAGAGATCCCATAAGTTTTCTTAAAGATCCGCGTCATAGACTATTTCATTGAGAAACTGTAGAATTTCCTCATTCCCTCGTACCTTTCTAGAAAACTTGGCGAGGTTGTTAAAGTGGCGCGAAACTTAAGTATAATTTATCGTTAAAACGGTCTACCTAGAATCACATCCCTTAAACCTCTGGAGTCTTGAATGCTCTTCTTTCTCTTTAAATTGAATTCCTTCTGGGAATTATATTACAACGGAGAAAAATTTGGCGGGAAAAAAGGCTGCCAACTTTTGCGGTGTTAGAGCGAGAGGTGAAAAATCTCGTGCAAGGTTTATTTTTGACGCAATCTCGTGGAGCCTTTACGTCTTCGTGTTTAAGTGAGGAAAGGCGGGAAACTAAACTGAAACTCGAAGGAACTTTTGGGAAGGAAATTGCTAAGCCTAAATTGCCAGTTTTCACTCTAAGTAATAGTTCCTCCTTTTCCCGCGCGAACCGCATCAAATAATGAAATTCTTTATTGAAACACAGTTCCCCCTCTTTTCATCCATAGATATCAGAGATGGAAACTCAAAAGCCTCGAAACTCTTATGTTTTACCCGCGCTGTGATGTTGAATTTAGGCTTAGAAAATCATGAGTTTTAATACTGTAGAATGGTAGAGTTTCACCCCGGAAGTAGCCTATTTAAAGTTATTTTTTATTGTTACATAATCTTTACTCGCACGTAACAACGTCTGTATCCCAGATGTTAAAACACTTAAAATATTTTGTAGCACGCTGTTTTATGAGCCAGGTGTTCGTTTAGACCCAAGTATAATTTCAAAACATTTTTATGTTGAGAAACATTGAGAACATGTGGATCAAAAATGTATATGAACTAATCATGTTACAAAAGGAGTTTCAGGGCTAACTACAGTCCAAGCCTATTGACACTTGCACGAGGTCAATTTGAAGGAATTAAGCCTAATTATAGTCCGTTTTTTAGTAAAATTTAGGCCTAACATCCATAATTAAATACATAATGTTCAACACAGGATTTTTATATATGGCTAACAACATTTTATGCACATAGACACTAGCACGTGTTCAATCTGAAGGAATTAAGCCTAATTCTGATCTACTTGAAGTAAAATTTAGGCCTAACAACCTCCAATAACTTAAAAGTAAATATAGTGTTAAACATACAAATGTCTGCAGTTAGGGACGAGGTGCCAAAGTTCTATTCAACAAATCAGTCCTAATTCTTAGAATAGGCCCAGAAGAAACTAAACACTCTTAAAACCAACTCCTCTTTTTTTACAACGCACCCAAATTTATCCAAACACCGTAACAAATCAAGGAACGAAGTACAAAGACCCCTTTTGTGTATACATTTTTCTTTTCAAGTATGCCCACTTGAGTTGGAAATTCTATAACATCTCTTAACACGGTCGTAATTATGTCTGGTTTTGCTACGAGACGTTGTATGTTCAGTATATTATTTTCCAGAACACGACGTTCTCTTGTTACCCCGAGCTAATAAATCAATAGGTCATATGGTCTATTTTACACCTACAACGTTGTAGGTAATAACGCCTTAGAGAGTGTATAAATCGTTTCAAAATTATAAGGTATAGAGAGAGAATCGAGAAAAGCCAATTATATAGCTATGGGGATAGTTATTACACCCTTCAAAACTTGCTATCTTTTATTTTTCTTTAGATATAGCTAAGCCTTTACGCCTAGTAATAGTGCGTTTTTCTTTATAGCTAAAAATAACTCGCAACTGTAATAAACGTCTTTCAGATACTTTTCACCCTATTTTTTTTATCCCAATAGCGAAGCGGCCAGTTCAAGACCGATAACAAAATTTGAAGTATCGACATTTTGCCAGACTCGTAGCGTAGAACGTATAACGGAGAAACTCGAGGTAGAGAAACCAAAAGCCCATAACTAGAAGGTGAAATATATTTTTTTGCGTCAATAGGGGCTTTGCAATTAGGGCTTAACTCCGCCCCCAGCGCCATTATGGTATTTTTTTTTACAGAATGAAATCTATATAAACCCCTCCTCCTGGTATGTGGAAGGTAGCGTGACGTTGCATGACGTAGTAATGCCAAGTGCCTGTATATATAAGCAGGACAGAAATTTATAGATTTTAAATAAGCAAGGATGAATAATTATGAAGAGCTCCACCCCAGTATAGAGTGGTACTGAGAGGGAGGAGCTACGGGGACGTGACGTCAATGTTGGTTGTCTAGATTGTGTGGCCTGAGCTGACGACATCCAATATGGTCGCCATAACCGAGGAAAGAGATAGGAGTATGTGACGTCACGAGAGAGTTCGTAGTACCAGACTATAAGTGCCTTATTGACTCTACGTTATTATGACGTTGGAATGTCGAAAAAACCTCTCTTGGAAAGTTAATGAGACACGCCCCTTCTTCTCCTCCCTCCCCTGTTGCGGTCACGTGAGAGAAAATCGCGCTCCAAATAGCCCCGTTAGTCATTCCCGCTTCTTAGCAATAAATAAATTCCTGGTGTGAAAGTTATGGCAAAATTTGGATTAACTGTTTTTCACTTATCTGTCGTTGCAAACCGCTCAAACACTATAAAACTTAGCGAAGTATTTTATTCATTGGATTAACACCGAGTGTTAACCTTACACCCTCATCTTTGTTAAGTATTTTTAACCCCTAGGCGTTATGAGTGCAGTTTTGTTAATTGCAAATTAACTTATATATTTATATGGGTGCAGGTTTTACGGTTTTTGGGGTTGGGTAAATATTTGAGTGTTTCAGGTAATTTAGAATGAGGAAAACCCCTATAATTAGTGTGTCTGTGTGTGTATACTTACTCTTAATTTGTTTAAACATGGGCGTGGTTAATTTCTGCCTTAACCCTTTTAAAAGAAAAAGAAAATAGAAGTATTAATCTTCAGTCTTTCAGACCTAGAGGGTACGAAAAAAAAAATAGCTTTTGAAGCAAGCGTTCCAATTAAAAAGTTTCAAACTTCAAATTGCACTTTTCATTAGCGAATATTTTTCTTGTTGCAGTCACGTACTTTGTTTTCCATTTACAAGAACTTCCACTCTCTAATCTCTCTCTCTCTCTTTTTTATTTTAATTATTGCAAGTTTCGGTCGGTTTTGAAGGGAAGGTGAAAGGTAAACGATAGAATTTTATTTCTGCGATGTGTCTTAAATTTATGGATAGTTTTCACTGTTAAGGCTAGAGAAACTTCCTTCCCCCTCTATCTGTCTCAGCTTTAAGTGAAGTACCGTGTTCTCACGCCCTCTGTGAGCCAATTTAGTCAAGTACTGATTCAATTTCAAACTGAACTGCCATGCCTTTCTCTCTGTTGATATCTTGGCTCACAAGCGGCGTGTCAAAAGTGGGGTAGGTCTAAACGTAGGCGTAGGCTACTGGAAGTTTGGTTAACTGTTCGTGTCTTATAGTTGCAATACGCTCTTTGGAATGCAAGGGACCCACCTGTAAATATACATAGTTCCCATGCTAGGAGGATCCATAAAATTTCCAATAGGAGGCCTGGCTTTAGCCTCACCTACTGTTGCAGGCCTCCTTGTGTAACACCTGAAGCCTGGCCTCCCTGTGTAAATGGTATGGATCCTCCTAGCATGGAAACTATGTATACTAAAGGTTTAGTTTGTGTCAATACCTCTAAGTAGGTGAAGCCTTGTTATTGGTTCAGTTAAAGAATCAAAAACTAGACCCCTTTACTTTGATCCAGTTTTCTTGACTTCCAAAGTTGGTAAGACTTCAGAAGGTATAAGACAGTTTACTATCACTTTAAACCCGATATTTTCACGACATATCATATCATCAATTACACATTCTCCCCTTTTACATAATATATCGACTCGGATGAAGACAGAAATAATTTATTATCCCGAGAAGCGAATGTGTCAACACCGCAATTCCCCTTGGAGTTACTCTTCTCCGTCCTCCATTATATCTATCCTACAACCATTTGCCAGGACACGTTTTAACCTTGGCCAAGGCTTAGGATACACGGAGACTGGAGAGGGATACAGAGAAAAAAAATTATTCTTGTTATAGAGGCACTCTTTCAAAATAAGTTGTAAATATTATCTGCGTCGTATTTTTTGGCAATATTTACGATAGATTATACCGTATAGCTGGGTTCTTCTAGATAACAAATAACACAACAAATCTACACCGATTCTATAGCTTCGATGTCAGATTATGAAAGGGATAGCGTAAAGGATAAAAAATTAATTGAGGAAATGCCCGTAAAGTTGTAGGGCTGTATAATACCAAAGGTTGATAGATAAAAACATTAAGTGTACTGCGTTCGCAGTTCCCATCATTTGGCTGTTGGTGCCGTGTAAAATGAGAAGCAAAGGACTCTCCTCTCCTCTCCTCTAAACCCATAGACGAACCAGGCATCCAATCAGAAGAGGTTTTTGGAGGTCAACCTTTCATAAACAATATGGTGGTGATCCAAAACTCTTAGATGTAAGTAAGGGGGAAAGACACGGGGGTAAAACTTTACCTTCCATCTCGCTTTCGGCGCCTGCGCTCTAGGCGTTTTGGGTCCAGAGAGTGCGCAGAGACGGCTGTGGGTCAATCCCCTTGTATGTCTCGATACTGAGAGTTGCCTACCCCCTTTTTTACATCGAAGAGGCTTAATCTTGGTGCTATTATGAGCGTCTTCACGCCTGTTCCCTGTGCTACGGTCGTAAATGTAATCATACGCAGGGGGGGTCGACACTACTCTGAGGGAAAAGAGGGGTTTCACGTATTACACGGCGCTAGCAAGCTTGTATGACGTACACTTTTGGTTTTAATCTATGAACCTTTGATAATACTAAAATAAGGATTAGACTTAGAAAAGTTTTCTATTAAAAACAAATAGATAATAAACCCTATATAAAAGCATTCGGGCTCTTTTGTGGAAAACTTTCTGAATGTTTTAAAATTCACAAGCATAATGATACGCCCGAAATCATTAGAGCGTGTAAATTTAGTAGAAAATACCTCAAGGGGAATATCGTCTGGTCAACAAGCTTTCAAAGTTCAAACTCGGGTAGTTTGCTCTAGAAAGAAGATTAAAATTTGGAAATGTTTCTAATATTTCGCTGAAGTTGCGGTGTTAACTTATTTCCCAAATTTAAAACTTTATTTCTTATTTATAGATTGGAACCGTTTTAAAAAGAATATTTTCGTTACTTCTAAAGAAAAGTTTATTTTCCAAAATTGTAAATTCTATTCATTCGTACGCAAATATAAGAATGGAGACTTGTTTTATTTTCCAAATTGTGTATCTTTAAATTTATGAAAAGGGGTCGTTTTTAAATGAACTCTAAGAAATCAATAGGAAGTCTGCCTGAAAGAAAGTTTTGTTTGCAAAAATGTATACATTATCTTAGTCTTTTATTTTCTCGCATCGTTAGTTTCACCGTTTCGCTAGCTAGGTCTTACTTAAACAGCAAAATCTTCTCTCTCGCGTAAGGCATTGTCCCCAAGTTCCTCATTGTTACTACAACACGTGTGTACAGTACCTTATTTCGTAACTGTACTATATCCAACCAAATGGATGTAACGCGTTTAAATGCCTGGGAAACGGACTCGCGAGAAGTTAAAGACCCTTTTCCTAATACTGCTTATAATTAGTCGAACAATATCTATCCCAGTTTGAAGATACAGTATATGGAAAATTAGACTTAGCAAGTATGGAAGTTAGACTCTTTTGTGTTGTCGTAACTAAATAGGCTTGGGACGAAGCTGTCACAAGCAGGAAATAGGCCTAAATGACCCAGGAAAGACTAACGTTGGTTTTTTTCTTCTTGGGTTTTATATGCCTAGTAGACTTGTTTTTGTCTCCACTCTAGAAGTACCACGTCATCCATTAGGCTATACTAACGATCAACAGAGCTTGACATTTCTCAGTGTTCGTTTATCTTTGGTTTATTTTTGTCTTTCCCAGAAGATAACCTGGCGGCATCGTGTATAGTAATTAGTTATCAAGGTGAGATACTCCACTAAGACGCTTGTATTGTTTAAATAATATTTTGTAGACCAACGAACGAGATGTTTCTTAGACAACGGGGATTAGATTCGTGACTTTATGGATGTTTATTCTGTGTTTTTGTTTCTTGTATTTTTCAATGGTTGTGGAATCCCTTGGATGTTTCTCTAGCTCTCTTTTGTATTTCGTAGCTGTTTTGTTTTATCCTCTTATGGGCAGCTTGTTTAGTAGACGTCTCGGTTGTTAATGGTCTCTCTCTCTTCTCCACCATGACCTACTTTAAACGGACCAGGATAAAAACATAACAGCAAATGGATTCTTCGTCATAAACGGAGTAATAAAGTCTTTTTTACGATGGGCTGTCATTACAGCATTTATGCACACCATAGCTGTACAGTTCCCGCCCACCATACTGGCCTCCAACCTTTAGGTGTTTTTATGCCTTTCTTTTACTATGCCACTGAGTTAATCACTTGGCTAAGGTTTCCTGCATTGACTTTTTCTACATTACATTTCTAGCCCGAGTTTTTTTTTTCATTTTCAAATGGGTGCAACTGGATTTTATTAACCTCTCAAGGTAAAGCGGCATGGGTGTTGAATGTCAGTCAGTCCAGGATTTTTTCACATTTGTGGAGACAAGGACTTGACTGCAGTATCAGAAACATGTAATCGGTGTTGTACATCTTACGATGCATTTTTTATCCAAAGAAGTTTAAACCCACATTCTTCCCTAGTCTCAGAACCTTCCAATTAAGAAAGTATTTAACAAGAACGTTTCTAAGCTTACATCCACCTGCCTAATGATCTGCAACATCTAGTTTAAAGAAACTAACATTTTCTAATTTTCTAAACTTACATAACAGCGGTACAACCACCTGGGTTACTGTGTATGAAAGTTAAACGTGTTGTTTTTTATCTTCAACTTAGGCCTAGTTTGCAAGTGTATAGCGCTTGTTTTAAACCACGATGTAGATGTACAAGCTTCAGTCTAGATGTTGAACTCGGTTGTTGAGAGAAATGATGCACTTAACACGAGCTGGGGAAAGCCCTCTACTACGTAATATTTTTGGCTCTCATCCATTAGTATTTAGATCGCCCCTAGTGTTTGGTATAAGATATAGGCTTCAACGTCGCTTCATTTCATCCCTTCCCCATAAACTCGTCAGAAATGATTAGGTTTTCTCTGGATGATCCCAAGCCTTCTCGTCATCTCCTCTTCCGTGTCCCTCTCTCTCTTCCTCTATTCATCCAGCTCCCAATTTATATCAACCTTTAGTACTCTGCTCATCAAAGTAAGTGTACTTGAAATTACTGGCTCGCATTTTGGTTTTATAACCCTTTGCCAAGGTTCTGTTGAAAACAAAATGCAGAGTTTTCTATAGCATGTAAATTGAAATTTTACTTAAGCCTGGGTTTCAATTTTGAAATTTTAGGCGGGAAAACAAGACTGCCAGATTCATTTAGCCTATAAATTAAAATATTCCATTAAGCCTTGGCTTCAATTTTTAAATTTTAGGCGGGAAACAAAACTTCTAGATTTATATAACATATAACATATAAATTAAAATATTCCATTAGGCCTTGGTTTCAATTTTAAAATTTTAGATTAGAAAATTGGTTAAGTACTATGTGAGGCTGAGGAAGACCATTCGTTTATGTCTTTTTGTGGGAAAAATAGTTAGGCTTAGGTTATTAATGACGTCAATGCTTAGATGAGTCAAGGTTTTTCTCGTAACTTTATTACATTCGGAAATTGCTGACAATGTCAAAGGTCAATTATTAGGGCGTTCTGGGAAATAAAACCTATTATAGGTGTTATCGCTTAGAAAAGCTATTTTATTCTGCCACGACGGTTAAAACGAGACTACATCCAACAGGAATGTGGTCTGCTATAAAATGTCAAATAGTTTGGAATCCGAACAAGCTCTTCTTCCTGTTTAATATACGATATGGGAATTGGGGAAAGTTGGAATCTGATCCAATAAAAGACTGGGAAATAAGGATGTATAACCGTCCATATTCCTTTACCAAGGAATCCTAGGTTACGACTAGCTCTATGGCAATAATATCTATATATTTAATAGAGAGGGAGACCCAACCAACTTCGATTTTGCCGAACCGAAATGTCGTACTGCTCCAGGGCAAAGGAAGGAAGGGAGGGAACGATCGCAATAAATTGAATTAGGAAACGTACAAATTACAACCCCGTGCATATAAAAGAGTATACGTAACACCATAAGTTTATAAGATATGTTCTATAAGTATGACACTTACAGCTCGAGCTAGTTCGAGAATTGCATGACTACACTCGGTATTAATTTTGCAGGACTTCCATCTAGGTCCTATTTAGTCTGCATTACTAAGCCTTTGACTGCAGCGCCTGACCAGGCGTATGTCGCTTTACCTCGAATCTATGACCTATATACCGAGGTCACTTCATGACAAGCTCCAGTTTCTAAGTTACCAGTGACAAACTTATGGAAGGAACATATCTTATGAACTTATGGTAACACCGAGTAGAGATATTTCAACACTCTTGATTATTAACTCTGGAAAGATAATAATTTTTTTCTGGCCACCTCCCGATAAATTATAACTTTTCCACCCCCAAGCATAAAGTAAAGTTTCCGCTCTAATTTATAAAATTTCCTTCCACGCCTCTAGTGATATTTATTAACCACATTAATCATTTAATATACACCCTATAGACTATAGATTAGTTTACCGATACCCTTTTTTTAATTACTAAAAGTAATTAAAATGCCTTCTGCACGCGTTTCAGAAACTCTTTATTAGTAAATTTCATAAATTCTATAATGTTTAAAGTGTCATTTTGTAAATTAGTTAAATTTAAAACCATTTGATTAACACTTTTAGCATCTTGAACTCGCTCTAAACTCAGGGTCTTCAGTACCATTCACTAACCTATCCAAAGGTCAAAGTTTGAAATCAAACCACCTGTCAATATCACCAAGAAGTGATATCTAGTTCATTAGGGAGAAGATATAAATTCGCCACATTTCTATAGCTTTATCTCCATTCCAAACGTAGGTCCGGAGTTAATCCCCACCTCTAAATTACAACCAGCGTCTCATTGGTTCCGACTGAGGAGAGGAGAAATAGCCCGGCCTCATTTTACGTCCCCCCTTGTATTTTGAAAGGTGGACTGGGACTATGGTGCTCGAATACTTAGGTATCTTATACCTTCTCCCTAATAAACTAGATATCGCTTCCTGGTATTAGTCAATTTCATAAATTCTATAATGGTTGAAGGGTCATTTTGTCAAATTCTAAACCATTGGATTAACGCTTTTATTAGCATCTTGAACCCACTCTGACACTCGGGGTCATCAGTACCATACACTATCCTATTCAAAGGTCAAAGTTTGAAATCAAACCACCTGTCTGTATCACAGAAAATTTAAGTTCTATTTTTAATCATAATTGATGTGGTTGAAGGTATACACCATTATCTCCGTCGTACTTCCATAATAGGCTTAAATAAGCAACGTACTGCTGCGGTCTTATTGAACGGTTTGTTCTTATTGCTTCAGATTGTACAGCGGGTGGTCAGTTTCGAAACGATGGTGTTCTCTTGTTGTATGGGTATAGTGTTAACGGTTTTTTGCGAAACTCAGAGTGCGTGGAAAGATGTTTCTAAAGATAGAAATACGCAATTTCCGAAAGGTCTTAAACCAGCCGAGTCTTAGGGTTAATAATGGCCCACTCATATAGATCTATATAAAGAATAAAGAAAAAAAGAGAAATAGATTTCTAACAACGATTAAGACTTCCTTTTTAGATGTCAATAACTTATTAGGACATCCATCCAAACCGGGAGGGATTAATGGATGAGTTGTAGAATGGATATAGAAATGTCGTTTAACTTTCAAAGAAAAGTATGTGTGTGTAGGAGATCTATTTTTATACCAATCTTAAGAACCTTTTTTGACCACCTACGGTCTCGTCTCGACTTGATGACGCTTGTCTTGCTGGTTGTTTCGTAAGTGATCATGCGAATTGGTCCATTCAATATATTGACGCATTGCGCTAACTTTATTTGAAGTCTTGACCATGAGGTTTACTACGTAATCACGCAATTTTAGCTAAGGCTTAAATCTAAGCCTATTTTCAAACGAAGTATAAGTGTTACCATGGTTACCTGATAGGCCTAATCTTCTTAGATTTACAAGGAATTAAGGAAAAGGCTTCTTACTTAACGCAATTATATGCTTAATCCGTGCTTATGCCAAGGGTTAAAGTTAAGCCTAATGTATAAAAATAAAGGATACTTAATTGAAAATAAGGTTTAATTCTTTAAGTACATATACAATTTATTTTTAGGAGGCAGTTTAATAAGCTTAAACCCATCTATTTATACAGATGCAAACTGATTTCGGATCTTATTTTTAATAAATTTTTGCGTCATGTCCAGGGCTCCAGGTTGGCAAATTCGTTGGGAACAATACAGGAAGCCAACCGCTTGGACAATTTTTTCCCGCCTTCATCTAGGCCTATATAGAGCATAAAAGTTTCTTCTTTTCATCCTTTTATCCTGTCTAAGCAAGTTTCTCGTGGCCATCTCGAGCTAGAGAAGAACTTGACATTAATAAAGGCCGCCTTATACTCTGTTCCATTTCTGTCACCATCCTTTATCCCATAAATCCCTCCTCTAGCTCTTCTCAAACATCGGTCCGCCACCCAAATTCCTCTCGTCAACCCATACTCCATCCATATCCAGACGAAAATTTCCGTATATCCTTTTTTCCCAACAACCCCAGCTCTTCCTGGGCTTTTTCCTTATCCGTTTGATAATGGTTTCGGAACCGGATAGGATAGGATGGGATGTGTACAGAAATTCAGAAAAGCTATAGGAACCTTATAAATATTAATGAAAAACTTATAAGCAAAAAGAGATACCTCGACACGGCAATTCCTTTTCTCTCTTAAATCCCCAGTCTCTAATGGTATGCACGGCACTGCTGTTATCCTACTCCTCACTTGGTACTAACCAAGGATGCCATTGTTTAGGACTGTGATTAGACTTGGTCACTACCGTGTCTTCCGGTAAACACCTACGGGGTTTGAAATTAGGCTTAAACCGAACCAAAATAGACCATTTTAGAAAAGGGGGCGGAAGGGGGACTTCAGGATCGTCTACTCTTAATATGAGTAGGTTTAGGACGGAAGATTGATTGGTATGTGGACCACTAAGGGCTTCGAAGATACCAGTTACAGTAACCAAATTTGGTCCGTATTTTTTGAAGCCATATCAAGCGTCTTTGGATGGATTCAATAACCTGTTTTTCCGTCATAGGGCAACAAGGTGGTCAAAAACACCAGAGTCTTCTTTACTCCCCCCCCCCCCGCTTTTGAAAACTGGTCTATTTTTTAAATCAACCTACATTTAGTCTTATTTCAGTTGGTATTATGAACGATCAGACAAAAAAGAAGAATTTATAGCATCGCTAGGCCTATGCCGAGGCCTACATCTTTCTTTTTTTTAACTTTTGATTTCCCCCTTCTACTTCCTCCCCAGCATACAAAACTTTCGCGATATAAAATCGATCAAGTTATAAAAATATCAATTTTTATCTAATTTTTTTTATTTCGTATCTTTCTTCTCATTCTTTTAGATACAGTAGCGGAGTGAAGACGGGTATTTTTCAAAGCCCCGAATATCAGAAATAAAATAAAGAATCAAAAGTTGTAATACGCAATTGGTATGGCTACCGAAGAGGAAAGTCAAACTGAAGAATCGGACACAGCGGCTACGAGTAACGTGTCCCTCCGTGGAGGACGTAAATCTCGTTCGGACACGGAAACGTCATCTTCCGCTTCGGTCACTACGCCCACTGTCTCGTTAACCCGACCAGAGTCCGATGACCTGGATAATTTGGAACGGGATACGGTTTCCAGTTATTTATCGTCGCGACCCGACTTTGTCCGGGAATGGTTCTTGAAGAACGGTTCCGAAGATTTAATTCGGGAATGGCTCGAGTCCAGGGAAATGAAACCAGCGGATTTACGTTGGAATGGTCAGTGTACTTTCTCGTTTGTTTTTACGCCCCATTTTTGGGGTCCTAAGGGAGGGTAATGGACCTTTTTCTCATCCGGTGTATGAACGACAATGACGTTAGATATGACTTTGGTATGCTAATAACTTCAAAGCCCTATCTAACTTCATTGGATCCAATAACTGATGGGACCACTCTTCCACCCCCTTTTGCAAATGAAAAAGGTCTATTAAGTTAACTTAACAACCTCTTATCAAAATTAGTCTTAACCGAATTTAATTACGTATTACGTTGGCCTATTTAGGCTAATTTATATGTATGTAACATTTTATTGGTTTTAGCATTGGTTTCACCATCTCTTTGAGTTAATGGGTAATTATCTTTGGGTAATGTACCCTCTTTCCCCCCCCCCTTGGTATATGTTATTGAGCGTGGTGTTAAATGTCTTTAAAGCCCTCCTTCGTACGTGTCTTAAATACTGACGAGGTTATACTTATGTGGGGGTTCATTTTCTAAGGGACCCACTTAGGCCTAACCGAGCTAGTAAAAGTCTTTCCCGCCAAATATCGATCCCAAAATTTTCTCGTGTCTATACTGAAAACTTTTCCCGAAGACCTTAAAGAGCTTATTCTCTAACACCATGAATTTTGGTACCCATGAATATGTTACTGTCAATCTTTATTTCTATAATAATTTCAATTATATTCATTGATATATTGAAACGAATCTATTCTTTCTTATTGAAGTACTAAAAAAATAACACCGGCTTATACTAAGGCTTAAAAAGTTAAACGTAAACTCGGCTATAGGTCTAACCTACGTCATCTCTTCTGTTGAGGTTATTTTTAAACCTCTCGACCTCTCTTTGACCTCGGAATGTCGGATATGTTTGTGACAGGGGAAAAGCGCTTCTAGGGTTTACAACTAGAGCGGGAAAAGATCGTTATTGAGAAGAAGAGCTGAGTTTGAACGATGCAATTTTCATTAAAAATTTAAAACCTAATTTTTTTAAAACGTCACAGACAGAATTTTCCGCTTAGATTATTTTTTTTTTTTTATTTTAACTGAACTTTAGTTCTCAAAACTTGTGCTTTTTTTTGAACGGTTGTGAAATTTCTCTTTGAGACTTTCAACCGCAGTCACCAGTTAGATTGGGAAAGACGTGCCGATTTTGTCAGAACTCAAAGTTCATTATGATGATTTAAATCTAAAATGATGATATACATTTTATTTTAATCGTTATTTCAAATTGTCACGCGAGCTCGAGTAACGATTGCTTTATTTATATGTTAGAAGACGATCATCACAGTCGCAAAGATCGCGATGATCAAACGAAAGTTGGTGGTAAAAGCGAGGATGAAACGGAAGTGAGTGTCGAAGAAGACCATCAACATTTATCGGCGTCGTACGCTGAAGTGACGCGAACTGGTCGTAACTCTGTCACGACGGAACTCTTCCGCGACATGGTTTCGCGTCATCAAAGGGACCTGACGAGTAGCGGCGGCAACTGCTCGTCACCGACGGGTGTTGTCGGAAACGGGTTGACGGACCATGGTTCCATTCGCGATTTGGCCCGTGAAGTCCTGAAGAACTCGCTTAAAGACAAAACCAACCCCAAAGTGAATTCGTCGACGTTGTGTCGCGGAGGTGTCGATGGCGGAGATTGTTGCGAACGCGAAAAGAACTTGGAAAAGTTAAACGAGCACGATCTCTTGATGGAACTAATTCGCGACATCGCTAACGAGTTGGACATTGACAGATTGTGTCACAAGATTCTGGTTAACGTCGGTCTTCTGACCCACAGCGATCGTAGTTCGTTGTTTCTGGCCAAAGGAAGTCGAGGTCAACGGTACTTAGTTGCCAAGTTGTTCGACGTCACTCCGGATTCGGTGCTCGAGGATTCCGTTTGTAGTCGACGCGAAAGACAATGGGGACGTATCCCGCCCATTCCTTTCGGAGTTGGCATTGCCGGACACGTGGCGCTTACCAAAGAAACGGTCAACATTAAGGATGCCTACGAGGTAAGAATCACGAAAAGCTATTTTTTCATTATCTTATCTAAGCCTAACTGTTAGTTTTCGTAAATCATTACTTCTTAATGAATTCCAAGTGCTAGTGAAATGAAATATAAGTAGTGTTGAACAAAGACGAAAAAAATGTTTGGTGTTTTGTGAAATGTATAGATATGGTAAATCAATTCCAACTTCTATCAAGGTCGAAAGTAAATGGTTATTGAGAAAATTATTGATAGGCCATTTTCATTTCACTATCTCTTTTTAAGTTCCTCGTATACGTGTCGCAACACAAACAGACGTTATCCTAACCTCCTAAAGGTTGTTGAATGTTTCTTTTTTCGCGCGTATTTCCGAAATGATCCCAAGGTTAACCAAAATGAAAACGTACTTAAGGTTTCGGCGTTAATCTCTTCGATAAGGGGTTTCCCATTTTCCCCCTTCCAGATTGTATACGTTACTTGGTTTTATTTCGTAACAACCCTACCCCCATCCAATCCCCTGTCCAATCTCTATCGAACCATTCAGATATCAGACGAAGCTCGACGTTTAATCCATTTAGCGTAGAAATAAAGCTCTCAGAATATACTTAACTATCAATTACCACTGCGGGGCAAAGTTTTTATTATAAAAATCTCCCAGTGTTTGATAAGAAATAAATAGTCTACCAATCTAAAAGTAGACTAATCTCGAGTTATCAGTACGTCTATTTCTGTTTCCATTTCTATCCTTTCCCAGGGTTAAATTGTAAATATTTAGAGTAACATATCGTCAGTGATAACTTTCAATAACCTATTTCTGATATTTGCAAAGTTTATTTTATTTGATCGATTTTTTAAACGACGCTTATCGTAGGAACTAAATGACGTATTTGGTTCCCGGAATTTTCCAGAAATCAATAAATGATTACGATTTGAACTATCCCGTCTTGGTTAGTAATCAAAACGAATGACGTATTTGAAATTATCAGATTGATTTCAAAGTTTTACTCGATTACTGAAATAGGGGCTTACCAACTTCCGTGGTGTAGAAATTTAGTTTAGCTCTAACAAGAAGCGATATCTAGTTCATTAGGGAGAAGGTATAAGATGCCTAAGTATTCGCGCACCATAGTCCCAGTCCCCCTTTCAAAATACTAGGGGGGACGTAAAAGGAGGCCGGGCTATTTCGCCTCTCCTCTTCAGTAATTTTCGTCATTCGCGTCGCGCTGACGTGAGTTTTCAAGAACCAATGAGATGCTGGTTGTAATTTAGAGGCTGAGATTAACTCCGGACCTTCGTTTGGACTGGAGATAAAGCTAGAAATGTGGCGAGTTTTTTCCTTCTCCCTAGTATACTAGATATCGCTTCTTGGCTCTAATTATGATGATATCGGTGAGTTCTACTGTGAGGAATCAAACGAAACGGAAGTAACATTGTAATATTACTTCCGGGACTTTACAACCTAGTGACATCCACTTATTCCTTTTCAAAAGTCGGGTTCTTAAGACGGAACCTTTGGTATGTGGACAACAAACACTTTAGATATGACTGCATACAATAAGGAGTTTAGTGGACTGATGACTGTTAAGCCCCATCTAAAGTCTTTGTTGTAAACATAGCCATCAATGTTAAGCCTTAAATAGACAATACTAAATTCATCCCCTCTTTTGAAAAGGGACTCGAATCCCATAATTCAACAAGGTCACTTATTAAATATTTAAGTGAGAGGAAATTAAACCTAATAGAAAATATTCACTCTCAAACATGAGGGCAGGAAAATTAATCTCTGAATTTTTCGTTTCAATCTGCGCTTTGATTCTTGGAACACTTTCTATCTATCTCTTGCTCCTTTTCGTAAATCTTGAATCTTCTAGCATTACTTTTCAAATTCCAAAATTTTATGTCAATTCATCAAAAAACGGTTTTCATCTTTTCTAGAGAAAGTAGAATTCCCAAATTCCGCCCCCTTTCCCCCTACCGCAGAAAGTCGATAAAATCATTTTTTTATTCGGGGATGGTGGGGGAAAAAATGGAGGATAACTTCTTCCTTTCAAAAAATATTTTTGACGTATGAGTAAGAAATCCAAAGAAATTGTAAAATATAACTTCCAAAAGATATCAGATTGCCTCGGCCTTCGGAGATCAAAATCGATGACCCTTCTTTTAACCTTAACCCATAAAATAACTCGGAATAATTTCTATTTTAATATTGTGGCTAATGTTCCCACCGTCGTCAGGATGTTTTGGTTAGATTTCTGGGCGCCATTGTTCAAGATGGCCGCGGAAACATCGCTTGTATTTGTCGCTAGTTAGATTGCTGAATGTTAGTCAGAATTTGAAATATCGGTTATAGTATTTAAAATTTCAGGATGTTTTGGTTAAGTTTCGGGAAACCATTTTAAAAGATGGCGGAGAGAATATGCAAACTAAACACTTGCTCAATTGAAATAGAAAAGGATTGTGGGCGAGCGAGTGTTGCCAGAGTCATTTGTGACTGCAATTCAATGTCTGTTCTGATTCAAATCATTCAGTTCCAAACCTGAGGGGCTCTCCCAACCCTGAAGCGTGGTTCAAGGAGAAGGAAATTTCTCTAGCCCCTTTAGTACCCACAATTTGTAAGAACTATTCCCCAAGACAGGGTTACATTAATTTGGGCCATTTTCCAAATTTCCCGCGGTTTGGAAAACTTCTAATGAACAAAGTGACCCACTAGTAAAGAGTAACGTGACGTCCCACTAAAGGTTATATTCAGCATTCAAGTCCAGTACTTTTATAAGAATGGTTAAGCATTCATTGGAAGTTTGAATAAATTCATAACAGTAAATACACAAACTTATTTTCTGGGTCTAACCTAAAATAAACAGTAATTTAATGCCAATGTTATTTCAACGCCGGACAACCCTGGACTTATTATTAGAGTTCAAGCAACTAGAGAGGACTAAAGCTCGTTCTTGGCAAGTTTCCTTGAAGAAAATACAGTTTCCGGTTTTGGCCCTTAGGGTGAAAGGACATCGCGCGCGTGGTGTGGATCTAGTCGAATTTCGATCGACTACGAAAATCAATCGAACCACTCTCTCTTCCTCTTTCACTTTCTCCTTTGGTCCCTGGCGTTCAATACTAACTTACCGAGGCCCAATAAAGGGTACACATTTCCTTTTAGGAGGTTGGCTTCCTGTAGCTTCTATTTCCATGTTTGTTTTTTTGTTTTTTACTCGGGGTCTTGTCGCCGAGAAAGCATAAAGGTATTTGTGTGCAGGGCAATACTGTTCAACTTCCCGTCTATCTTTGTCGTATCCTCGTTTCCCTGAAAACTAATTAATTATTCGTAATACCTGGGTTACTAGAATGTGTGACTAAAAGAGGGTCCCTTTATTGTTAAAGATGTGTGTGTTTAGAGTTTGGAGATTGCCTGGAAATTGTGGGAGGAAAGTTGGCACGAGTTATTAGGACGTTAAGAAAACGTGAATGTCATTATGAATTTTCCAAGAATTTTTTGGAAGATTTCGATAAATGTCTTCTGAAATCCAAAGATCCTTCCGAATTTCTTTATTATGATTTTAAAAATTCCTTAACTAATAATCAACACCTAGCCCAAACCTCTTTAAATAGAAGGCTGAAATTTTGCAGGGACGTTACTCTTAAGTAGTAGGCACGCTCCATGAAAGATTTTCCCAATCCGCCGCCATCTTGAAAAATGGCGGCCAGAATTGTAAATAAACCTTTGTGGAATAACGTCTGTGCATCTCAATAGATTTCTTCAATATTTAGTGCACTGGTTCTCTATATCCTCTAGACAGAACTTACGGCTTTTGGAGCTTCCGTCCTCTTTTCGACAAAGTTAAGTTGAGGTCCCCTTAAGCCTTTGATTAAATAGATATTATTCAGTTTGACCCTTCTGGGAAACTTTTGGTTGTGGGGGATGAATCCCGGTAACCCTTTATAAGAGTATCCCAAAAATCTGTTCAATCCATTGGTGGAGAAAGACAAGACACTATGGGGGTCTGCGCTCTCTCTAGTTCAGGACATCCGTAGCATCTTTGGTTCGTTACCATGGTTACGAATTGGGGAAGGGGAATGGATCTAGGATGCGGTCTGGCGTTTCCGGAATTTCCTGCCGATTGAACTGTCTGTATTTTCTCTCTCACACGTCGATGATTTCGTATTATTGGGGAAGGGTATGGGTGCGAGAGATGTTTAGAGACGGAAACTCTTGGTTGTTGTAAATATACGTCTTTCGTAGTGTTTAACTAAGCCTCGTTTGATGCTGGTTTAATTAGTTCAGAAGGGAAATGCTTCGGAAAGGGGTCTTTATAGATTAGAGAAATAGCTATTTTGAGGTATAGTATACTGTCAGAATCTGTATTTTAAAGGGAGTACGTTTATCTTAAGCCTAATTTGATATTTCAAAAGGCTATGATGGATTGGCAAAGTTTAACCAAGGCTTAAATAGAAACTAAATCAAATATCCATGACTATTAAATCATATTATCTTTGTTTTATTCGTGTGTTGCATTCCTACACTATTCTTAATTGTCCTTGCTTCGAGGAGGTTTATCTTAAGCCTAATTTCGTATTTCAAAACACTATGATGGATTAGCAAAGTTTAACCAAGGCATAGAATCTTCGTTTTATTCGCGTATTACATTCCCACACTATTGTTAATTATCCTTGCCCCATAGTTATTGCTTAAGCATGCTTCACTTGTACAAGAAGCGATATCAAGAAGGACCTGCGTTTGGACTGGAGATAAAGCTAGAAATGTGGCGAATTTATATCTTCTTCCTAGCAAACTAGATATCGCTTCTTGATTTATAGAGCTATTTCAGTGGGGGAAAAATTTCGTCTGCTACGAAAATTGGGCCTGCCTTTGAGTGTAGGGCGGCCATTTTATGAGGGTTTTCTCTATGGGCAAATAACATTGGTGACGTAGCCATTACCCCCTCTGAAATAGCTCTATACTAATAAAACGGTATGGTTTAGAGATCCTCTGGCTGTTGGGACACACTTCAATTTCGTTATTGTTACAACCATAGTATTTACGTCAACCTGCAAGAAGTTCCGCGAACACAACCTCAGTTTTCTCTGAATTTCTTTCTTAAACGTAGACTGTTCTAAATTAAACTTCACGTCATCTATTTTTACATCACCCAATCTTCAATGAGACGTGAAAAACATTTGAGAGTAAGAATTTGCGAGGTTAACAGGCTGTGTGTGAGAGCTAGCTATAAGTTGTCCCAAATATTTCAGTTTCCATTTGACATTTTCTAGACTAGAGCGTTTCGGTGCATACTATACCTTGTTTTTTAAAGAAAAAAAAAAAGTCAAAGAAAAAAATTGGCACGGTATTAGTTTTCTTTTTTAGGGCAATTTAAGAAATAAGTTGTAAGTACACATTGCCTGTTCTTTTTCTCTTGGTCTTGTAACGAAAAAAATAGCGGATCTTGACGTAGTTGTGACGTTTGTAATTCGGTCTCTCCAACTAATCTGGAACGAAAGATGAAATTTCAAACCCTTAGTGCTTTGCCGTGTGTTTTAAAAGGCTTAGTTTTTACTAGTGGAGTTTTGTTACGCGCGAGAATTTGATATTGGACTCTTTTTCTTCTGTTTTCTAAACCAAGTCGAGGTACCTTAACAGTAAACAACCGTAAGCTATATTCTTAATTTATTATTAAAAGTTAAGAAAGTTTTAAAGAGAATTTGCATATTTAAAGAAATGTTTAATTATGCTATCTTTCTAGAGAAAAAATTAAAAGTTTTAGTTGATAGTGTAGAGGTTTAGTTTAGTTTATATTTTATTTTAATTCAGTTGAAACAGAAACGATAGAGGAAAGTCGAAAGAGATTGAAACGTCGGCTCGGTATTTAATCACAAGTTAGAATTTGTCCCTGAAAAGGACCTTGAGGGAAGCCGCGCATTCTAACCATTATACCCATGCACCATCGCTAATATACACTCCTCTTATGTTTTTAAATCATGACGTACGTACAAACGTGTATCGTCCTTCATCTAGTCACTGTCAGAGTAATCTAGAGCGAAGTGTAGTGTAGTCGCCATCAAAGCTCAAAGTACAGAGTGCTAGCTAAAGTTAAAACTAACTTACGAGGAGTGGTTTCAGTACTCGGTCACTTACTCTCGTTGAACCATGCACTAGTCTCCATCATTCTGAATTTTTTAAAAGTTACATCTCTAGCAGCAGTCTCTGCTGAACGAAACTCCCTTCAGTAAAGCTGGTTTTAATTCAACTAGTTTTTGTCACGCTATTTTCTATATGCCGAGCTGTGATACATCGTGCCGAAGTTAGTTACTTAAAGTAAATTGTTTCTGTTCGTGAGTTAGCCAAATATTGTTTGAGCGATAAATTAAGTACACATGAAATATTATTTATCTGTAAGGCTTCGTAATTAAAGTAATTAGGGTAGAATACGTCAACCTAACTCCCTTAAGTTAATATACTAATTAGCATTTAGAAGGATACTTTGTAATTAATTTATTCGTTTTTTAAATTATTATTTTCAACAAGAAACAATTTGATTCAAAATATGTTACCACAAGTTTGTAAGATATGTTCCATAAGTATGACACTAACTAATTCTAGAGACTTGCAGCTCAAGCTAGTTCGAGAACGACAAGCGAGAATCTATATCTATATAAATCAAAGTCCTGACTGACTGACTGACTGACTGACTGACTGACAGACTGACAGATAATCAACGCCCAGCCCAAACCGCTTGCCCTAGAAGGCTGAAAATTTGCAGGAACGTTACTCATAAGTAGTAGGCGCGTACTAAGAAAGATTTTTCCAATCCGCCGCCATCTTAAAAAATGGCGCCCAGAAATGTAAAAAATCTTCTCTATGCAATTAAGTACGCGCGTTTCAACCGATTTCACAAATATTTAGTACACTGGTTTGCTTTAACCTTAAGACGGGGTGAATGGTCTTTCGGGTTCGATTTTTCGCCATCTTTTAAAATGGCGCCCAGAAATGTAAAAAAATATTCTCTATGCAATAAAGTCCGCGCGTTCCAACCGATTTCACAAATATTTAGTACAATGGTTTCCTTTAACCTATAGACGGGCTGAATGGTATTTTGGGTTCGATTTGTTGCCATCTTTTTAAATGGCGGCCAAAAACTTAAAAACCCTTAATGTCCGTCTGAAAAGTAATAAAAAAATATCTCGACGGGCTGACGGACTGTGCCGAGTGCCTTCGCTTCTAGGGTGCCACAAAAATATTATTCATCAGTAAAATCTACACATTCTTTATATCATTTTAGATGGAAGTTCTTATTACACGCGAGCGACGCCGCGGGTAACGGCTAGTTTATTATATAGCTACATTCGGTGGTTAGTTTTGCAGGACTTCCATCTTCCTATTTAGAATGTACTAAGCCTTGACAGCGCCTCACCAGGGGTCGCTTTACCTCGAATCTATGACCTACCTCACTCACTTCATGACAAGCTCCAGTTTGTAACCACTAATGACAAACTTACGGAACATATCTTATAAACTTATATTATTACTGAAAACTTTGCGATGTTTACTTTTAAACTTCCAACTTCTGATTATGGCCCTAGAGACATTTGGCTTTCCTACCCCATATTTTTCCTTTCTTAATTTAAGGTAAATGTTGCTTTAAACCTTGAAAGTTTATTTATCCACTCCCTGTAGGTGTGTAAAAGTTATTTAAAATACGTTTCGCGTTGGCAGTGAAAAAAAAAATACTAGTTTAATTTGAATATTTTGCCGTTACGTTGTTTCGCAGGATCCGCGGTTCAATAAAGAAATCGACAGTCAAACTGGATACCGGACGGGTAGTTTAATGTGCTTGCCCATATTAAATTGCCGCGGTGACGTTATCGGTGTAGCCCAATGCATCAATAAAATTAACGGGGATAATCAATTCACGGAACAGGACGCTAAGGTAATGTTTACTTTTTTATACAAATTTCATTTTTTGAAATTTATATTTTCTAATTTGACATTTTGTTTTATACGCGTAGGTTTTTAAAAAGTATTTGACGTTCTGTGGGATTGGTATTCAAAACGCTCAACTTTTCGAAATGTCCGTGCAGGAGTATAAGAGAAATCAAGTAAGTTTGTACACCTGTAATTTCCTTTCGCTATCATCAATTACCTTTGAATTGTTTTGGATGAGGTAACGAGTTCTTAATACGGTGCCAGTAAATGGATGGTAGTTTATGCGGGTCAGTTCTTCTTAGACCTTGTAGTCTAAGTGTCTCTAGGTTAGGGTTAGTTCTGATGACCATTACGAACGCTGCTTTAGTCTGGTATACATTGTAGTTGGAGCCAATTTATCTTTGTTGTGGTGATGGTCAGACTTGCAAACGACATTCGCTAGTACCGAAGAGCTGAGTGGCCTTGACCCGCTAATATTCACTTTCTTTTTGTCCAGTCGACGTAGACAGGGATCATTACTTTAGTTTAAAACTTAACCCATATATTGTACTTGTGTTTCGAAATCCATTAATTGATGTAAATCTATCGATTTACTGACTTTTCTTTGGTGGTCTGTTTTTAAGTAGTTGGGTTAGTTGGCCACGATCTTGATGGGGCAAAGATGTTGAGGGGTTAGTTGGCCACGATCTTGATGGGGCAAAGATGTTGAGGTTTTAGTTGGCCACGATCTTGATGGGACAAAGGTGTTGAGGTTTTCGTTGGCCACGTTCTTGATGGGACAAAGGTGTTGAGGTTTTAGTTGGCCACGATCTTGATGGGACAAAGGTGTTGTGGTTTTCGTTGGCCACGATCTTGATGGGACAAAGGTGTTGAGGTTTTAGTTGGCCACGATCTTGATGGGACAAAGGTGTTGAGGTTTTAGTTGGCCACGATCTTGATGGGACAAAGGTGTTGAGGTTTTCGTTGGCCACGATCTTGATGGGACAAAGATGTTGAGGTTTTCGTTGGCCACGATCTTGATGGGACAAAGATGTTGAGGTTTTCGTTGGCCACGATCTTGATGGGACAAAGATGTGGAGGTTTTCGTTGGCCACGATCTTGATGGGACAAAGATGTTGAGGTTTTCGTTGGCCACGATCTTCGTGGGGCAAAGATGTTGAGGTTTTCGTTGGCCACGATCTTCGTGGGGCAAAGATGTTGAGGTTTTCGTTGGCCACGATCTTCGTGGGGCAAAGATGTTGAGGTTTTCGTTGGCCACGATCTTCGTGGGGCAAAGATGTTGAGGTTTTAGTTGGCCACGGTCTTATTGGGAAAGATGTTGATGATTTTGTCGAGACAAAAATCGTCTGGTTTGGTGAGGCAAGGACTACATCGTCTTTATCTACTTCAATTATGATCTGGTGAAATCAGTTCACAACTTTCTCTCACTCAGTAAGGCCTTTACAACCTTTTCATGGGCAGAAGACTCGCTGGACACTATCCCTAGCAGTAAATCTAAATAAGGGGAAGTATGGTAAATTGAATTTGCTCTTGGCAATTTTGCCGCAATGAGATAAAAAAGGGCTAACCACGAAAAACGACTGAGTGATTTAGTTCATAAACCATCTCCCGGAGATTCACGCTATGTGCCACCCGCGTCAAAGGCTTAGCAAACTGTCATTCGGACAGTAAAACTAAAGAGCCAGGATAAAAAATATACAGTTTTATTTTTCTTGGCTCAAAGATAAACCCATAGAGTAGAAAAATACTGGATAAAAACTTCTTTCTGTTTGGGTTGTTGCGAGAAACAAGAGGATAATTTCTAAAAGAGAAGCTTATATCCCTAGGAAACCGAGCTCCTTATTTTTCCCAAAAAACCAATTTCGAGAAAGACTTCTTTCAACTGTGAGCAAAGACCTTTAAAGTTGATTTGAATTCGAAGCCAGCCATCTAGACTAGGGGTTGTTTTTCAGGAAAAAAAGGGAGTGAGTTAGCCTTGGAATATAAAGTCACAACTTAAATCTTAGAAAAAGAACGACTTTCCCCGATTTTTTCACATTAAGATTAGACCAAAGATTAAAGAAGGATTTCTTACATCTTCAATTGATTAATACGGTTTGATTCTTTTTGCTAAAGCCTGCTTTAGTTTCTAGTCTAATCTTAGAATGAAATCGGATTAATTTTAGTTCTTTTTTAGTCGTTGACCGATTGGAAATGGCCATGAACTTCTTACGTAATTGTTTTAAAAGTTAGGCCTAAAACTTTAGGGACATTTTCTCAAATTTAATTAAGTCGTCTACTTATTAATTTAAGAGTTTTTAATTATGCATTTGTATAATTAATTATGAATAATATTACGAGTCTCTTGAGGCGAATTTAGGCCTATTTTCTTGCCTATTGTTTAATTATGTCTAGAGCAATTAAGAACTGGGTAATGTCTTGATTATTATAGTTGCTACTGACGCTGGCGCAGTCAATATTTGTGGAATCCTATTCTCTGGAGCGGTTAATCACGAAAATTATGAGCGATTTTCAGTCCCTTTTGCGATGTCGTTCTTGCCGAGTTTATCTGGTCGATTCCGAGCCCAAGGATTTCGAAGTAAGTTTTGGTCTATATATTAATTATTTCGCTAAGCCTAAAACCTTGTCGTTAAGCCTAATGATTCTTTTATCTACGTTCAACAGTGTCTGTACCAATGGAAGCCAAACGCGAACAAAGCAACTTGTCCGGTTGTCTTAAAACCCCGGAAGTTCTCCAAACCGGAAGTAAGACATTTTTTCATTTGCCCAGCATATTTGAAATTCAGGACTTTACAAAGTAGGCTTATCTATAATAGGAAAGTTTGAGCTTATGGATGGATGAGAGTTGAAGGTAGCTTGTTAATATTATTTTAGTCAATAGACCATTTCGATGTGAGTGAGAGGGAAAGACACGAAGGTAAAACTTTGCCTTCCATGTCGCTTTTTTGCGCCTGCGCTGTAGTCTTTTTGTATCATGAGAGTAAGCAGAGACGGAAGGCAATGTACCCAACCAACCCCCTTGCATGTCCTGATACTGAGGGTTACCTACCCCATTTTTTACATCGAAAAGGTCTATTGAAAAGAAATGTTCTCTACAAAAGTAACTTTAAAATTAGCTTTTTGTTAAAAATATTCAGTTTTTTTGTCAAGTACAAATATAAGGAAGCAACGCGACAAGATTAACATAATTTGCATAAATCTGTTTTAAAGAAATAGAATTTAAAAGTAACTTTTTATCGAACAGGACGTTCTATTCAGTACCGTATTTGAACTTGGCCGACAAGAAGAAAAGATCAGGAGACTTAGGTGAGTTTAAATCCTTTATATTATTTCAAGAGATAAACCACTTGTTAAACTTTTATTATAATAATGTTTCAAACTAAGGGAATTTTCAGCTTAGCGTTAGCTTAGGTTTAAGATATTGTATGTTACCAATCCCTAGTAAATTTTTTAACATTATCGTTTGAAGATGTTACTTCTAGTGTAGTATAAATAAATTATTATTTTTTTGGGGTATTTTAAATTAAAAATGAGCCAAAAAAGGGGGTAGGGGATACTTCAATGTTGCTTGTAAATTTAATATAGTCTGATGCACTTAGTTCAAGAACTGCGGGATACTTTGCCCTTTCAATAAGATGATTTTTTTATCCAGCCCATAAAAAAATCGGTGCAGGTATTAGCAATTGCAAATAGAGCGCGGGAAGACTTAATTCACTTTGCCTCTTATCAGACGAAAGATATATTTACCGTATCACGCGATATACATAGTTCACACTAAAGAGGGGTTTTGCCGTTCCCAAAATGTTGCCATGCTGTTGGTGGGTAAAGAGATTTCGTAGAGAAAGGCTAGCAGTTCAGTTTGAATCAGTATTTGACAAACTTAAATCACAGAGGACGGTAAAGTTTAAGCTGTTAGGGGGAGGCATTTTCTATTTCTCCTTTTACTGGCGCTTGACTAGTAGCGCCAGTGTACGGACAAACTGAACTGAATGCACTACGCGTCATGCATATTTGCCTTTGGTAGCAAGGGATATTAAATAATATATATACATAAAAACCCGACGTAACCATCTTCCTGTAGTCTGGAAAGCTCTGATAATCGCGTTGCCATGGCAACCCCACGCTTATCCATGCCAAAAAAAACCTTTGAAACCCATTTCGGGATTACTATACATTTAGGGGGAAAATAAGGAAATAGTGAGTACTATAGCGTTTGTTCGCACCACAAAACGTTTGCGTCATGATAGAAAACCATAGCGAAAGTTATCGAGTTGTAGCGCGAGTTTAACCTAACAACATAGCGTATAGCGCGGTAAAGTTAATTTTCAAACTTTAATGCTTAACCAGCGTTTTTCGCGCCATTTCCATTCCATTGAGGAAAAGGAAATTAAGGAAGATTTTTCTTACCTTTTTTCCTTCCCTTGAGAAATTAGACGCGGCCAGAACTTTTGTAAAGTTTCCTGGAATAATTTATTCTTTATTTCTTCCTCTAGTTGGAAATAGGCTTAAGTACGAGTTCGATATAAGCTTCTAGGGGGGCGTTGCCTAGCAACGGAAAGATGAGAAAATGTCACTTAGAGTTGGAATTAGGCTTAGAGTGGGACGGAAAGTTGAGAAAATAGGATAGTGTAGTTAATAATTACGCTTTCCTAATACTAAGTTTTCAATTTAGGCTTACCTTAAGCCTATTTTTCTCGCCGTTGTTCGTTTCCTTAATTATAAACGAAAAGTTCCCGCTGCTTTTATCGGGGTTACGTTTCTCCAGTCTTGCCACGGCTCTTTCGTCCAATTATGTTAATTTTTCTCTACACAACAGAGAAAGGCTTAAACTTCCTGGAAAATGTTGGAATTACCTACAGGCAGTTTATATTGTATCTCTCATATTACGATCGGGGCCATTAACGTCCATTATTAAACCCTAAACTCGAACCCCATCAACTGAAATTCCTTTCAAATTAAGCTATACTGAGAATCAGGAATTCATACAGCTAATTGGAATGATTGTGTAGACATTTTCACTCAACGTATCTAGATGGGATATTGTCGTATTGTGTATGACCAAGTAGCGATATCTATATAAATTCACCACATTTCTAGCTTTATCTCCATTGCAAACGTAGGCCCGGAGTTAATCCCCGCCTCTAAATTATAACCCGCATCTCATTGGATCTTAAAAACTCACGTCAGCGCGACGCGAATGACGAAAATTAGTCATATTTTCCGACTGAGGAGAGGCGAAACAGACCAGCCTCCTTGAAAAGGGGGACTGGGACTATGGCGCGCGAATACTTACTTGAGCATATTAATGCTTCTCCCTAGTAAACTAGATATCGCTTTTTGGTATGACTGATGATACCTCGTGCACTTTTCGCGCGCCTATACCTCGCGTTGCTATACCAACCAATGAGGCGCGACGGATAGTAGTCAAGGCCGACCCACAAAACCCAGAGTAGAAATGAAAAGGGGAGACAGTGATTACTAGTAGCTGTATGTATTCCTGTGTGAATTAAGAATGCTCTAATATGTTATGATGGAATTCGGTGAAGCAAAATTTCTCGATGACGAAAAGTCAAAGTTGAACATGAAAGGCATCATTCTAGAAGATTTTTATACCATATTTTTATAAATTATTATTGAAATATAAATATAAACTATAAGCTGGACTGGTTCGAAAGGCTTTCGTATACACACAACAACAGGGTCAATCTTTTTCGGTAAATAATCACATCTTGAAAGGAAATATATAAATATATTTTTGGTCTATTTTTTTAGATCTATTTGGTATCTCTCTTAAAGATTTGATAAGAAAAACATAATCTTATATACAAATATACCAGCAGAAATCGGGCACCTTAAATTTGGTAACGGAAAATAGGTTTTTGGGAGAAGGATTCTAGATCTCACGGAGTTCCGCATGGGGTAAAAAAGCAACCATGATATAGATACGGGCACTGGTGAAGAGAAACCAATATTTGCGCTCTGAATGTAATCTTATTTTCAATTCCCAGCGAAAATCAACTTACCAAGGCCCGTTCAGACTATAGTAAAATCTTACCTTCATGTCGGTATAGTCTCTTGGCTCGCTTAATTAGACACCTGTCAATGGCTACGTAAAACATCCGCTGGTTTAGGTTGAAATTATTCAGTTTTGCCGGTCAGTGTCGAGATGGCACCACCATTGGTTAGCGCTTTTTCTTTAGCCATAGCTCACTGGATCGTGTCTAACTGACACTTGATCTAGTGAGGTACGTTTGAGCGGACGATACCTGAAAGGATTTAGGATTCTTGACTCGGTATTTATGATTTTGAATGGGGCTATAGGGTGTTTCCGCCAGAGTAAAAAGGGGTAAAAAATAGGGGGCGAAAACTGGTTTTCAGGGCATGTCAACATGGCGTCCTAACGTGGCCAGAGCGGGCAGCCGCCAAGGGGAGAGGAAAGGGGGAAGGTAACTTGACGTCACGCGCAAAGACCCTATTGTTGTATGTAAAGTCTTGGTTCAAAAATCACCTTAAATGGAACTCGTTTTAAGGTAAATGAACGTACCGACGCGAACTTAAGATTTTTGTCTAGTCTGAACGGGCCTGTACTTGACGCTTCTCGATTTTATTGACCAAAAATAAACGCGTATACGAGAATTTATTTGCTTTTTAAATTGAATTCGTTTCTGTATATTATTTTCTTCTCTTTCTAAATTGTGAATGATGTTTTTCCAAGATGGGGATCGACTTATAATGAAGTTTCATCATGAATACATACACCTACTAGGAATGATATATCCCATGGCAGTCCAAGCACGCGGGCGAAGGTGCAAGGCGCAGCGAGATGAATTATAGGGGTGGGCAAAGGGGTGAAAATATCCCCCATTAAACGTCACGCCTCCGCTTAGCTAATCAGATGCATCCCCCCACAAGCCTTCCACTCTGTAAAGTTTGCCGCGATTTTGGTGGAAAGGGGAGGAACAATATTAAACTACAGCCCTATGGCCTCTCATTATTAGTTACGTAAAATCGTCATGAATCAAGATTTCTCTAGGTTTTCCCGGAAAAATGTGTTGAGAAAATGGTTACACAATGATTCCCATTGGCTGTATGTATTCCTAGCTTCATCCATTAATAAACAGTCAAAATATGGACTGACATAAATATATTTTTTCTTTAGTTAGTTTGTTTTTTACTTATGAAAATGTTAGGCTTAATAACGAAGCACTATTATTTTATTGAAATTTTGCCCTCTCTCAAGAAGAGTAAGTTTTGGAAGAAAGTTCTTTTTACTTCATTGACAGTTTATGATCGATTGGTTATACTTTTTAAAGGGTTTTTATGTATGTTATATATAAATATACTTTGCCCAAAGATTTTTTCGCGCTTGTTTTTCATGATATTTTTCTGTTATTTTCTTTTTTATTCAATCTTCACTTCTTCGACGCTGTACGTGAATGATGTCTCTGTACTTCCGCCGACTCAACCATCTTTTGGACTGTCTGGCTTTACTGGCACACGCAGCAAGAGTGATTTGACAGCCCTTAGCTCCTCCCATCTTTGTTACGCTCGACACGTGGCTGTTACTGGACAGGTCAGAACGATCGATTTTTGCATCCTCTATTTTTCTACTCTCTCTCTCTATTTCCTTTCTCTACTTTACCTTTATGTTAGTATTTTCTCTCTTTTTGTTTTTCGATACTTCCCTTTTTGAAAAATGTTTGCGGAAAAAAACCTTAGTTTTCTAGTTATATTTTGAATGTTTGTCGTAGGAACTATAACGATATAGTTTCAAAATTATAGAAATGAGCGCAGAAAATTGGCGTTTTGTTTATAGAAATAGAAATACTTCAATATTTAAAAGATTTAAAAGTAGAAAGTATAACGTTCCTACGTCAATGTTAGTGGATTAGTTTTTCTAGCATTTTTACGTAATTATTATTAGTGGGAATACATAGTTTTCTTTTACTTGGGAATCTTTAAACACCCATAGACCCGATACTAACACGTGATTGAAGTTAAGGGGAAGGGCTTAAAATCTGGTTAAACCACGAGCTCCTCCTACAATGCATATCATTGGTTATTCGAATGTGTATGATGTTTGTATATAAGGGGCGCGTAGATCGGAAGGTACGTCGATATCATGTGATTTCCAAGGTCAAATAAATTATGCCTGATGTCATGGTTTCTACACCAGTTTAATTGAAGCAGAAAAACCCAGAAAATGTCCTCTTAAAGATCCCAAGTTTAAGAAATCTATGCATTCATGTTATTAGCGTTATCGCATTAATTCTATAGTTAATTAGTTTGATGCAATCGTAATTTTTCAAATAAAAAAGAAAAAATAAAGTTGAAGTGGCAATCGATGCAAATTCCATACCTTGAAAGAATTTTTCTGGAATGCTTAATATCCAAGTTTTGAGGAACGTTTCTCTTTCATTGAAGTAGCTAAGATTGTTTTTATTAAATATTGTATTTTGTATTCTTCCAATTGGAACCATCTATATATTTAAATATATACTTATATTATATAAATCACAAAAGAAATTTGGTCGGCCAAACTATCTTTCTCTTCTTTTTTCTCCCTCTTCACTTTTCATCTCTCGTTTTCGTTTCTCGTGTTGTTTTTTCTTTTCTTTTTCTCTTCCTATTTTTGTTTGTTTCTTTTGTTTTTTTCCAATTTTACCCGAGCTAAGGGGTGCCATTTTCAGACTTATAACTGGTTGGGACAGCCTGATCCTTCTGGGCAAGAAGATGCGATGGTTAGTGTATCAAAATCGTTATATTTAGCCTTATACTTTCGCTCAAAAAGATGTACATAAATTTTAACCCGAGAAACGTAGGGATGTGCAATCCGTTAAATTGTGGCGTGTTCGATTGAACAATGTCATGTGACAGTAAGCGGATAGGATCAGCGGGAATGGTGATGTCTATAGACCTTTTCGATATAAAAAAGGGGTAGGTAAGCCTCAGTATCGAGGCTTACAAGGGGGTTGATACATTGCCATCCGTCTCTGCGTAATATCATGATATAACTACAGCGCAGGCGTCAAAAAGCGAGACGAAGGGTAGAGTTTTACCCCCATGTCTTTCCCTCTTAGTTACGTGGAAATGGTCTATTTCCAATGCACTGATAACGTTGCGAAATTGTCGAGTGACTTAAAGAGTTCTATTTGATAGATGATAGACTTGATAAAGGGGCCAACCCTACCAAACGAATTGTACATTCCTTTAAAGTCTGAGCGGATGTTTAAGTCGTAAAATTCAGTTTGACCTATAGGTTTTTATTCTTAATGGACAATTTAAATTTTATTCAGAATGTTCGTAGTTCGGGTAGCAACGTTCTTTCGTTGCCAATTTTTAACAGCGAAGGTAAAGTCATTGGAGTTTCCCAGTTAGTGGACAAAACAAATGGTGAAGCCTTCACTGAAGTTGATATCAATACTTTTGAAGTATGTGTGTTTTGCGAACCTAGAGTAACGCGTGTACGTGTGAGATGACGAGATGATTATTTCTTATTGTATTACAGGCTTTTTCCATCTTTTGCGGTCTGGGTATCCATAACACTCAAATGTACGAAGGAGCTATTAAGTTAATGGCTAAACAGCGAGTGGCCCTGGAGGTCCTCTCGTACCACGCGTCTTCCACTTACGAAGAAATGCAACGGCTGGCCGTAAGTTTGTCCCCGTATTCTTAAAAATGTTGTAGAGTTAACGTGAATGTTCCCCCAATGCAGCATTCTCACATTCCTTCGGCGGAGAAATTTAAACTTTACAGTTTCCAATTTTCTGATTTGGACCTTTCTGACGAGGAGACTTGTCAAGCCACCATTCGTATGTTCAAGGAGTTAGATCTAATTTCCAAATTTCGCATTCAGTACCAGGTAATTCCTCTTATTTTATCAACCGTTATTTGCGTTCGCGAGTTTAATAGTTAAATTCCATCAGGTCATGTGTCGTTGGGTTCTAAGTGTCAAAAAGAACTACCGACCGGTAATATATCATAACTGGAGACACGCTTTTAACGTCACACAGACAATGTTTTCCATGTTAACTGTAAGTCCTTCGTCGACCAAGTGTTTCAACCATGATTTAATGAACGCTTGTTTATAGACGGGTAAAATGGGGCAGTTATTTTCTGATATGGAAATCTTGGCTATTTTGGTGGCTTGTTTGTGTCACGATTTGGACCATCGAGGGACAAATAATTCCTTTCAAACCAAGTAGGTGTAGTGCTGAAGAGTCTTAAAGTCCACTACTGTTACATTGTTACTAAACTTTGTATGTTTCAGAATTGAATCTCCTTTATCGACGCTTTACAGTACATCAACCATGGAACATCATCATTTTGATCAATGTATTATGATTCTAAATAGTCAAGTACGTACTTGTCAATTTATAACATGAACAATCGCGTCATCGTTTCGATTTGAACAACGATTCTTTTTAGGGCAATAACATGTTGCAATCACTGTCCCCGGAAGAGTACAAGGACACTGTAAAAATAATAGAGGCTGCTATCTTGTCCACGGATTTGGCGCTATATTTTAAGTACGATATTTTGTGGTAATGTTACCTGACAATTTGAAATATTGATGTATTTTCCATTATACAGGAAGAAAGACAATTTTTTGGGTATAGTGGCCAAGGGTAAGCCGGACTGGAAAGATCCAGAGTCTAAGGAACTGTTAAGAGGTATGATGATGACGGCGTGCGATATATCAGCCATCAGCAAACCCTGGGACGTTCAGAAACACGTGGCCGAATTAGTAGCTAGCGAATTTTTCGAACAAGGTGATTTGGAGAAGGTTCAACTCAATCAGAAACCAATTGTAAGAAAGTCTTTAAGAAAGATTTGCAAGTCAGAGAGTAATTGAACGATGTTTTTACACGAACTTAGGCAATGATGGACAGAGAAAAAAAATCCGAGCTTCCCAAGATGCAAGTCGAGTTTATCGACTGTATTTGTTTACCAGTTTACAAGGTAATTTTTTTTAATTACTTTTTCGTAGTCTTAATGTTAAGTGCAATTATAATTGTTTTATTCGTAAGATATTATCTGAATTATGGCCGGCTATTCGACCACTGTACGAAGGATGTCTTTCTAACCGAGAACATTGGTTGAAACTACAAGAAGAATCCGGTATAATTTCACGTCTTTCGTTTTTAGTTTGGTGAAGTGTATTTGTAAGTAAAGTTTTGTATGTCATTGATTGCTTTTACAGAGTCTCGCTGTTTAAGTAATGGCTGTCGGGAAAACAATCGGGAAGATGAGGAGGCTGAAACCCAATCGCGTTCGCTGTCCCAGGTACCACCCAACCTTGAGTACGTGTAGCTTCTTGTCTCGTCCATTTGTACCCTGGCCCCCCTTATATACTTCCAGCTTTTTAGTAACACAATTTCAATGTCTATGTTACGAAGTGCAATTACTGCACTGGGCGGGTGGGTAAAAATTATTTGAAATACGTCAAGAGTCACGTGACCGAGAAGAGGCGTGGTTCAAAGAAGCTTAGTTCGTTTTATTTCGAAAACAAGCACTTCAGGGAATTGGCGCTGCAATCTTGCGAAATACAAGGACTAGATGTCCAGTCCCACACTATGTGGAGTCTCTGTATCTTGTTGTCACGTCGTGCCTGTGACGTATTTCAAATCATTTTTACCATCCCACCGATAGCTTCTTCGCAGTCCCTTTAAATAGGTACTTGATTCGCTTTAACATGGGATTTACGCGAACCTTTATAGACATCTCAGAAAGAAGTGCTTATCGTTTTTATCTAGTGTGACAGAGTGTAATTGAGGCAGTGTTTAACATATCCGTTTTTGCTTAATTACTCGGACCCTGTTTATTGTAACCTTAAGTATTTAGTGTCGTTGGAAAGGGGAGAAATCGGTGTATAACATTACTTAAAGAAAGTCTTTGTATCTTTTATAAAACCAAAGGTATGACCCTCCCCTTACCCTCTAAATGTCGGGAAAGTGACTAAAAGGCGGGGATATTGAGCCCATTTTACGCAGGCTTATCATTGAACGTTAGTTGAACCGTAGTAACGCTTGACGTCACTAGAACACCCCAAAAAAATGGTAATAAATGATTTGAGTTTTTGGTTCCAAAAATGCAACAGAAATCCGAAGTGAGTGTGGATTGCACGCCATTTCGAAAAAGCAACTGTTTCGGCCGAGAAAGTCGAGGAGCTTCCCTTCCGAAAAGAATCAGATGCGGCAAATATCGAAGCCGTTTTTGCGAACTGATTTAAAAGGAAAAAGACACGCAAAGGCCCAATGATGACCTGAGGAATTTTGCTTAGATGAAAACTACAGTACCACCAAACAACCAACCAACCAACACCCGAACACGCCGCAGCTATATACGTAAAACCATCATCTTCCTCAGTTGTTCGAACAAAATCAGCCAAGTCCATAAAAAGAATAAAACCAAGTTATGTCCGGGAGTAATGAAAGTAGAGATGACAGCGTCTTGTAAATAAAAAACCGTAACAAGACATTGTAGATGCGAAGAACAAAGTAAAAGATGTAAATAATGATGAAAAACGCTCATCTCCGTTGTTGTATAAATATCCTTTTATTTTTCGTCAGTATTACTCGTAAGGTACGTAAACGACTTCTAAAATGGTTATTTTTTATTACGTAAGCTTTACATTATTTGTAAATAGATGTAAATTCGTTTTAACGTGAATGTTATACATTGTTACCGAGGAAATAAAAGAACAACTAAATTATTTGAGCTATTTACAAAAATGTTTTTATTCAATTGTTTGGATATTACAGTAACATATCGGCTAAATAATCCTCAAATTCTTCATCTTTAGAACGCTCTTCTACAGATTTTAGTGGTTCTTTCCATATTTCTTCGGTGGTTTCCGATGTATCTTCATCGACAGAATCTATTTTAAGCGTTTTGCTACTTTCACCTTCTTCAGTGTCATCTAAAAACAAACATACTCATCGTAACAAGGAAATTAGGTTTAGGTTTCTGTTAAGTACCTGATCCTTTACTCTTTTTATTTGGTTCTTTGCTATCGGAAGACCTTTTTCGTTTGCTCTTTTTAATTTCCCTTCTTTGACTCTTATAGTTTAGTTTATACGAACATTCGGGACAAGTCCGAACTTTTACTAGAGCATTCTTTTTTTCTCCATCTTCCAAATACGCGAAATTAACTTCCCAACTTCGTAATCCTTCCTGTTCGTCGCAACGTTTATTTCCGCAACTAAACTGACCCTTACCGCTAACTACTTCCGATTCTACTCGCCATCTCATAGCTATCTGTTAAAATAGGGCCAAGGCTTAACTTTTTTGTATCGTTTTTATGTCTATATTCAAAGAGTGTTCGTAAATTGCTAAATTCATGTTGAAATGTATTAGTTCAAAGTAAATTTGTAATATTTTACATAAATCTAGAGCGACTGAAGCAAGAAATACAATTTTTTTAAGTTTGAAGCGTAAACTTTGCGCCTTTATGCAATTGGGATTTCCCGCCTTTAAAGGTAAGCCTAATATCGCCTAAGCCGAGGACGCCATCTTTCGTCAGAACAGGTAACTATTTTGTTTTTTAATGTAAGCAGACTACTAACCTTATTTTCGCGGTACCGAGTGAGATCCACAATACAATATTCTTTAAATAATTTATCGTAATACTTTTTAGCCAATCTTTGTTCCCTTTAATTAAAAATTTCAGAATATTTAAAGTCATTTAATAAGAAAATGAAATTTTACCAAGTTTCAACTTTATCATCATTTGACCATAAAAATTTGTGATTAGCTTTTAAAACATCATTTTCATTTTTATCATTTTGCCTAAGGAAAACAGAGATGACTCTAGACGAATACATAAATTTAATAATAAATTTAATGTCAATTAGTTACGTATTTCTTTTCATTAGAGAACTAGCTCCAGGATAGCATAATATGTATTCATTGATGAGTTTTTTATGCCTGCTATACTGTAAGTACGAATTGTAGTGGTATTGTAAAAGATATTAGAATGTTTAAGGTATTTTACTGCGTCTAATGCCAAGAGATGAAACCTCTGATTTCGCCCTTCTTCTCTGTAAAGTGTTATTTAATTTAATTGACGTGTTTTTTAATGTAGTTTAAGAGAACACCCACCTACTATACTCTTGATGGAAAACCTCCTTGGAAGCCTTTGAAACTGAGTGAGGTATAATGCTTGTTTGAGTGATGTCATTATCTAGCCTATTTGTGAATAGATTTTAATGTGTTAGTGTTAGTGTTAAGAATTTAAAGAACATTGTTGCATTGCGTACCTTTTTTCCTTGGGATCAGCTTCACTTTCAGAATCAAAAGCTGATTCGTAATCTCCTCCAAGATGAACCTAAATATAATAGATGTTATCATTTGTGAAGCAGCGAGTTATTAGGGTTAGAAAATTACTTCTTTCAAATTATCCATAAGTTGGGAATTATATTTTATCTATTTCTTGCAATTTACACGAACATAAAAGTTGCGTGAGTACTGAGCGAGCGCGCGTGTGTTTTCTTGACTTCTTGTTTTTTTGATATTTCTTTTTAATAAATATGAATAGAAGTATAATGTCGCCCTCTTTGAGGCTTTTCTGGAAGTAGTTTATTTAACAGTTGACGCGCCAATTTAGTTATGGAAATGTTTTTTGTTCAAACTTGCAGAAACGTTTAGTATGATTATAAGTTAGTCAGTGGTTACTGAGAGAAGGTGTCATCATAAGTTTATAAGATATGTTCCATAAGTGTGTCACTCGTTAATGAGAGCTTGTCATGAAGTGACGTAGGTGAAACGTCATAGATTCTTGTAAAGCGACGCGTAGTGAGGCCTTGTCAAAGGCTTAGTACAAACTAAAGAGGAGGATGGACTGCAAAACCGAGTGTAGTCAATTCTCACGTCGTTCTTGGACTAGCTCTCATTAAGCCTCTAACATTGCGAAGTATGGGTAGTGACATACTTATAGAACATATCTTATAAACTTATGGTGTCATGAATTGACGTAGTCATACCTATGGAACGTGTGTTTTACACTTGTATTGACACTAAGATTGAAATGAATGAAGTAAGCGTAATAATACGAGTTAGTAACAAGGACTTGTATTTAGTTTTGATTTTTGAAACATTTAATGACATAATGAGCGTGTAGTGATAAAGGATTAAGGCGAATAGCATAGTACGTACAAGTACGCGAGTTGAATTAGATGTTTGTGCAATTGAGGTCTAAGAGTGTGACGAAATGTAGATAAAGTTCATTCTCGTCAGTGTTTGGACGAGATAACAGGGACAACTGAGGTAAGACGGAGTGGCAATGATGATCGGTAAGTTGACTCGCAGGATTGTCACTGTCCGAGTGTATCTTGCGCGGGCCTCTCTTCTGTAGGCGATTTAATTGCTGGAGCGTAGCGGAATAGTATTCGAATGATAATTATCTTCTATCTTTATACGCTGACGATTCTGGTAGGATATGGCGCCATAGGGAGGGTAGTGAGGTAATGTTTTAGGGATTAGCACTCCGTCGTGTTACCATGAAGGTGATAAGTGCGTTTCGGAAGATTGTAATTGAACGAATGGAATAGGGTTACGAGATATATTAGGGGTGTTTGTAAGAAGGGAAGTTGTATATATGTAATTAAAAATTATATTTATTTATTACGTACAAAGAACCAAGACGTTTCCCCCGAGAAAAATTATATTTATTTATTAAGTACAAAGAGTCATATTGTTCACGTGCTGCATTTGTCGCGCAAATTTCATAGGTATGATATTACTTTAGCGTTTTGAATCTTGACATGGCTAATGGTGTGGGAACAGACAAACGGTAAACTTAGATGAAAAGGGGGAATTTTTCTTGACATGGTGTGGGACCAGACAAACGGTAAACTTAGAATTGTACTTGTAAATTACACAGTAATTAGACCCATTCCTACCGCGTGAAGAGCCAGAATTGTTCTAAGTAGTCGGAGATGACTGTAGCCAAGGATGATAGATATGAACCTGGGTTGAATTGTTGTTTTAAGTACGTGGCAAACACATAGTGAGGATGTTGGCGCAACGTTGAGTAGAGGTAATGGCGTTGATTAAGTAGAATCACAGTCGTTGCTCGAGGGTACTAGCGATCCAAGGTCAAGCGTTAGTCGGGTAGAATGACAGTCGTTGCTCGAGGATAGTAGCAATCCAAGGTCAGGCGTTAGTCGGGTAGAATGACAGTCGTTGCTCGAGGGTACTAGCAATCCAAGGTCAGGCGTTAGTCGGGTAGAATGACAGTCGTTGCTCGAGGGTACTAGCAATCCAAGGTCAGGCGTTAGTCGGGGAGAATGACAGTCGTTGCTCGAGGGTACTAGCGATCAAAGGTCGGGCGTTGGTCGAGTAGAATCACAGTCGTTGCTCGAGGGTACTAGCGATCCAAGGTCAGGCGTTGGTCGGGTAGAATGACAGTCGTTGCTCGAGGGTACTAGCAATCCAAGGTCAGGCGTTAGTCGGGTAGAATGACAGTCGTTGCTCGAGGGTACTAGCAATCCAAGGTCAGGCGTTAGTCGGGGAGAATGACAGTCGTTGCTCGAGGGTACTAGCGATCCAAGGTCGGGCGTTGGTCGAGTAGAATGACAGTCGTTGCTCGAGGGTACTAGCGATCCAAGGTCGGGCGTTAGTCGAGTAGAATGACGGTCGTTGCTCGAGGGTACTAGCAATCCAATGTCGGGCGTTAGTCGGGTAGAATGACAGTCGTTGCTCGAGGGTACTAGCGATCGAAGGTCGGGCGTTAGTCGGGTAGAATGACAGTCGTTGCTCGAGGGTACTAGCGATCCAAGGTCGGGCGTTAGTCGGGTAGAATGACGGTCGTTGCTCGAGGGAACTAGCAATCCAAGGTTAGGTGGTTGTCGAATAGAATGAAAGCCGTTGGATAAGTACTAATCCAAGGTCGGGCCTTAGTCGGGTAGAATGACAGTGGTTCGGCGAAGCAACTAGGAATGCGTGGCAAGGATATGTTAAGTTTCACATGGGGTGAGCAGCAATGGAAGGTGAGGCAATAGTTTAGTGTAGCAGTAATGAAACGTTTACCATAGTGAGAGTCCGAAGGTGAAGCCAGCAATAATTCTAGGTGCAAGGGAAGATTGATTGTTGAAACGTAGAAGAGAGAGCGGATGAGTGACTTGATGTTTGAAAATGCTGGGTATTTATATGATTTAGAGTTGCTTTTTTAAATGAAAATGTTTTTGTTTGTTTGCCAAATTTTAGAGATGGTGACGTTTACCTTGGAATGTGAAAAAAGTCCGAAATGTTTTTTTTTGATAAGGGTGAAGGCAAATAAAATTTTTATATAAAATGTCAGGTTGTTATTGTATCGGGCCCATTTTGCTAATAGTGTGTGCAGGGGAAACTCTGTCAGTTTGCGGAGGAAGGACTGCGAGCATTGATGTTACGCCAATTTGAACAAGGTAAGCGTCGTTCACCGGCCGTTAACGCCGGTTTTATTTCTTGATATTTTTGAATGATGATTAAGGATAATGTCATTAAAAGCGAATGAAATTGAAATGATTTTGAAGTTATTTGTATGGATAGTAGAATAGTTTTTAAAAGTTGTCGCTTTGGTAGTGATGGTATTAGACACTATTTGTGTGGCGTTGCTGTTTAAATTAGGAATATTAGTGTTATTGATAGGTTAAGTTTAATGGAATGGCACTGTTATGGTGAATCAAATTTGTTATCCGCAACGCTATGGTAATTTGGTGTGGCAGTCCAATAATTAAAATTGACACTTAACTAACTGAGAATTTCTTTAATTGAAATGGGCGATTGTGGACGGCCCTGATCAACTGTCATCGCTGTGGATCAACAAGGGTCAACGATTGGACGACTTCGCTGTGGATCAACATGGGTCAACTTTTCGGCGTCATCGCTGTGGATCAACATGGGTCAACGATTGGACTTCATCGCTGTGGATCAACATGGGTCAACTATCGTCGGCAGCTAGATCATCGTAATTGAGGTTGTAAAAATTAATATTGAAGGTGAAATTTGTCGGGAAAAGTGTAAACATTTTGGAAATGGGTTAGCTCCGTGTCCAAGCCGTAGTATGTACAATGTTATTTGACGCGAAGTAGGCTAGGATAGGGCTTAGCGAGATAGCGACATTCTTAATATATGTCAAGACATCTTGTCTTGCGGTCGGAGTTATGTATTGCCCAATAAGCGCATTTTTGAGTTTAATGAAGGATCAGGGTAAGGGAGAATCTGAATAGAGGAATTAGTTCATATGAGCACGGCCTAGTCGAAGACGTCGGTTTAGGGTATAGGATTCAATTGTTAGCCGATTTTGCCAGGGTAAATGGGTTTCAATTGTTAGCCGATTTTGCCAGGGTAAATGGGTTTCAATTGTTAGCCGATTTTGCCAGGGTAAATGGGTTTCAATTGTTAGCCGATTTTGCCAGGGTAAATGGGTTTCAATTGTTAGCCGATTTTGCCAGGGTAAATGGGTTTCAATTGTTAGCCGATTTTGCCAGGGTAAATGGGTTTCAATTGTTAGCCGATTTTGCCAGGGTAAATGGGTTTCAATTGTTAGCCGATTTTGCCAGGGTAAATGGGTTTCAATTGTTAGCCGATTTTGCCAGGGTAAATGGGTTTCAATTGTTAGCCGATTTTGCCAGGGTAAATGGTTTTCAATTGTTAGCCGATTTTGCCAGGGTAAATGGGTTTCAATTGTTAGCCGATTTTGCCAGGGTAAATGGGTTTCAATTGTTAGCCAATTTTGCCAGGGTAAATGGGTTTCAATTGTTAGCCGATTTTGCCAGGGTAAATGGTTTTCAATTGTTAGCCAATTTTGCCAGGGTTAATGGTTTTCAATTGTTAGCCGATTTTGCCAGGGTAAATGGTTTTCAATTGTTAGCCAATTTTGCCAGGGTAAATGGGTTTCAATTGTTAGCCGATTTTGCCAGGGTAAATGGTTTTCAATTGTTAGCCGATTTTGCCAGGGTAAATGGGTTTCAATTGTTAGCCGATTTTGCCAGGGTAAACGGGTTTCAATTGTTAGCCGATTTTGCGAGGGTAAACGGGTTTCAATTGTTAGCCGATTTTGCGAGGGTAAACGGGTTTCAATTGTTAGCCGATTTTGCGAGGGTAAACGGGTTTCAATTGTTAGCCGATTTTGCCAGGGTAAATGGGTTTCAATTGTTAGCCGATTTTGCCAGGGTAAATGGTTTTCAATTGTTAGCCAATTTTGCCAGGGTAAATGGTTTTCAATTGTTAGCCGATTTTGCCAGGGTAAATGGGTTTCAATTGTTAGCCGATTTTGCCAGGGTAAATGGTTTTCAATTGTTAGCCGATTTTGCCAGGGTAAATGGGTTTCAATTGTTAGCCGATTTTGCCAGGGTAAATGGGTTTCAATTGTTAGCCGATTTTGCCAGGGTAAATGGTTTTCAATTGTTAGCCAATTTTGCCAGGGTAAATGGGTTTCAATTGTTAGCCGATTTTGCCAGGGTAAATGGGTTTCAATTGTTAGCCGATTTTGCCAGGGTAAATGGGTTTCAATTGTTGGCCGACTTTGCCAGGGTTAACGGGGTTTCAATTGTTGGCTTACTTTGCCAGGGTTAACGGGGTTTCAATTGTTGGCTTACTTTGCCAGGGTTAACGGGTTTTCAATTGTTGGCTTACTTTGCCAGGGTTAACGGGTTTTCAATTGTTGGCTTACTTTGCCAGGGTTAACGGGTTTTCAATTGTTGGCTTACTTTGCCAGGGTTAACGGGTTTTCAATTGTTGGCTTACTTTGCCAGGGTTAACGGGTTTTCAATTGTTGGCTTACTTTGCCAGGGTTAACGGGTTTTCAATTGTTGGCTTACTTTGCCAGGGTTAACGGGTTTTCAATTGTTGGCTTACTTTGCCAGGGTTAACGGGTTTTCAATTGTTGGCTTACTTTGCCAGGGTTTACGGGTTTTCAATTGTTGGCTTACTTTGCCAGGGTTTACGGGTTTTCAATTGTTGGCTTACTTTGCCAGGGTTTACGGGTTTTCAATTGTTGGCTTACTTTGCCAGGGTTTACGGGTTTTCAATTGTTGGCTTACTTTGCCAGGGTTTACGGGTTTTCAATTGTTGGCTTACTCCGCCAGGGTTTACGGGTTTTCAATTGTTGGCTTACTCCGCCAGGGTTTACGGGTTTTCAATTGTTGGCTTACTCCGCCAGGGTTTGCGGGTTTTCAATTGTTGGCTTACTCCGCCAGGGTTTACGGGTTTTCAATTGTTATTTTCTTATCGTTTTTGGAAGTAATGAATTGTAGTTTATTGTATGGAATGGGTTTATATGATTTTCTTGGGCGCTATTAGTTAGTTGAATGTTAAATTAATATATTTTTCGCTATCTCGTTAGGTCATAAGCCCCCTTCCCCACTTTGTCGTAAGGTGATAAAGTTAACGCAATAGAAAATTAACCAAAGTTATTTGGTTAAAAATTTATTTAAGTGGTTATTTTTACACTTGAAAAGTGTTAACGGAAAGGTGGTGCTTTCCGTAAAAGGTTTAAAGTATTAAAAGTGGAATAGTAATTTATTTAATGACCTCTTGGAAGTAATTTTGTGTATGGTTGAAATGAATATGTGCGATTGTTGATTTTGGAGGAGGTCCAATATATGACGTTAGACGAAGGGTGGTGTCGTTTATTGGTGGTTAGTTTAGGTTAGGAGGCATTGGTACGCTTACTGGTAAATATGGCGACCGAGTCTCGTATTAATTATTAGGGCAAACGAACCGCTGAAATGGCAATAATGAGATTGCTTTTTTGGCGGTAGCGTTTATTTGTAATTGTATTTAAAACGATGTCACCCTTCATTTTATTTTGAAAATTGAATTGACAGTTCTGTCATGAAAGGTAATGTTAATTTTCGGAAAATTGGATATAATTCTGGTGTCGTTGTAGTGTCATGAAACAAACGGTTTGGCGTCATAATATTGGACAAATGATAATTAGGTTTTTTTTATTATAGTTTTAGCTAGGGATTTGAGTACATTGTTATTAATTCCAAAATAATGTTTTAATTATCCACTTTGAAAGTGTGTATTGAAAGGTGAAAAACGTTATTAAACATAAATGAAAGAAAATTTTGGAATTAATCGCTAGGCAAGAGACATACAAAATATGTAGCTATTTTATATTTTTTTTACCAAAGTTGAAAAATAAAAACTTTGGTTAGGCCATTTTTGATTTTATTTATTGGAGATGCTTATATTTGAGAGTTAAGGCTTAGGTTAAATAAATTAAAACATAGGTATTCAGTTTTTTGAATATTGAAAAGTAATTGTTATTACATTTGATATTTAATAGTTATTTAAATGAAGTTGAAGGTGTGTTGAATTGGTTTTGTATGATTGAATTTGAATTGAATGAATGGAAGGAAATATTTAATGAACATGTAATTGATAAGTATTGTTTATGAGCAAGAGGTCATTTTTATTGAAGTAGGTGTAGATGCAAAGCCCAATAACCCCGAGAAATATAACAAGAGTTCCAAGGAAACCCTTACAATTTTGTCGCGCTTTCTAATGTATTTTAGCAATGTATAATGAACTCCATATTGATATAATAGCAAAGGATAATTATTACAAAAACTATATTTAGGCACTGTATAATTAATGCCTTACTTATATACAGTAACATTGCTAATTAATATTGAAATCGTATAAAGAATATCTCCTCAACAAAAGCCGAGATACAACAAACCCCAAAAAATCCTTATTTCTCAGCCTGTTACGGCTACAATGACAGGGAGCCGAACATAAAGAGGTCACACAAAAGACACGTGTCCTTGGAATGACCCATATTAGTTTAAAACACGTTTCCGCACAATTTAAATGAGATCATAGTGTTTAGCAGACGGCATAATGAATTTTAAACTTTTTAGGACGGTCTGAGACAAGGACTAGGCAATATCCCCGTCGGCGTTACAGCGTCACTTTCGGCGAAAATGAGCCAAATAACGATGAAACCGAATTAAAAATAACGATGAAACCGAATTAAAAAATTAAACACCGTTAGCGGAATGCAGTGAGCAACAAAAAATGTCGAGTCCGCACGTTTAATTACCGAAATTCAAAGAATAACAGCGAAAACATGAGAGTGGAGGTATTTTAAGTAAGGTCTCAAACACAGTTATAGAAAAGCCCCGTCATGAGTCCCGAGGAACAAACAATAAGAGCTTTTTCAAGACCTATGGCAAAACGCTGCCAGTAGGTAAAACCAAAAGACGGCGATAACACGAAAAATAGTTTAAATCACTGAAAATTTAGTTTGATTACCGTTAACGGAAGCCTTTAGAAGTCGTTATGTGCAAAAATCAAACGAAGCCAACTCGATCACGCGCTCAGCAAAAAAAAATCCTTATTTCTCAGCCTGTTACGGCTACAATGCGACTCTGGAGCAATGAGATAGATCTCTATGAGAGAGATAGAGTTACAATTCAAATACTCGCGTATGCTTATTTTATTTAACACGTTTAAAAACTATCTTGACAGCTTGTTACACAGATTATAGCAGCAGACGTTAATAAAAAAGTTCTTAGGGTGGCGCCACCCGTATTTGATAAAGATTCATGCTCGATAAAAGGTGTATTGCGAAACGTCGATCTCGAGATCTCACGTTGTGACTCTAGGTTTCATATATATATTCTATCTCATTGCTCTGGAGTAGTTTAAAGAGAGCGAAGGCGAGACGACGACGAAGGCGGAGCTGAGACGACGACGAAGGCGGAGCTGACGACGAAGGCGGAGCTAATTTTCCGTTTTATGTCTCATAAATGGATGTCCGTAATATTTTGTCCCATCATAGATGGCGACAAAATAAAAAATGAAAGTCCAATGAAAGATATGCCATTTTATAGTAAATTTAAATAATAATTGGCCATATGTCTAATCAGCGCCACTAGCGGATGGTCTGAAAACTACTCCCATAGAGTCTAGGTATATTTAAGCGGGTTTGCAGAATTTCCGTCAGATGGCGCGGCGTTCGAGCCACCTGGCGGAAATTCTGCAAACCCTCTTAAATATACCTAGACTCTATGGGAGTAGTTCTCAGACCATCCGCTAGTGGCGCTGATTAGACATATGGCCAATTGTAATGGCAATTAATGAATTTGAAGGTTTAAAGTGAACCGAAAAGGTAGTTGTAGTAATTTTTGAAGTAACGCTTTTAAAGTAAAAGTGAAATAGTTAATTGAAATGAATTTAAAGTTAAAGTTAAAGTGAAACAGTTAATTGATGAAAGAAATGAATTAAAAGTAAAAGTAAAAGTGAAATGGTTTAGTTGATTTTAATTGGAAAATGAAAAGGTTTAAAGGAACCTGAATGAATAATGAATGAATCAAATTAAAGAATGGACTTTCATCGCGTTGCTTGGACACGTTTTTTAGGGAAGTGTATTAGAAACGTTACTCTTTTAAAGCACGCCAAGTAGTTTGTACTGTTATTGGGACGCGTCGGTGGTAGGATTGTTCGGTTTGTAGTTGTTGGCACTATATAATCGCGAAAGCACTCAACTTGTAGGGAATTTGATGAAGTGCCCATAGTTATGGAGGGCTATCTATAGTTATCGCGGGCCATTTTTTATCGCTGACCATTTTGAAGTGACATCTTGATGGAGTGAGAATTTTATCGCGGACCATTTTGGAGTGACATTATTATCGCGGACAATTTTGGAGTGACATTATCGCGGACAATTTTGGAGTGACATTATTATCGCGGACAATTTTGGAGTGACATTATTATCGCGGACAATTTTGGAGTGACATTATTATCGCGGACAATTTTGGAGTGACATTATTATCGCGGACAATTTTGGAGTGACATTATTATCGCGGACAATTTTGGAGTGACATTATTATCGCGGACAATTTTGGAGTGACATTTTGATGGAGTGACATTTTTATCGCGGACAATTTTGGAGTGACATTTTGATGGAGTGACATTATTATCGCGGGCCATTTTCGAGTGACATTTTGATGGAGTGACATTTTTATCGCGGGCCATTTTCGAGTGACATTTTGATGGAGTGACATTTTTATCGTGGGCCATTTTGGAGTGCCATATTCATCGCGGGCCCTTTTGGAGTGCCATATTGGCGGAGTGCCATATTGGCGGAGTGCCATATACATCGCGGGCCATGTTGGAGTGCCATATTGGCGGAGTGCCATATACATATCGGGCCATGTTGGAGTGCCATATTGGCGGAGTGCCATATACATATCGGGCCATGTTGGAGTGCCATGTTGGCGGAGTGCCATATACATATCGGGCCATGTTGGAGTGCCATGTTGGCGGAGTGCCATATACATATCGGGCCATGTTGGAGTGCCATGTTGGCGGAGTGCCATATACATATCGGGCCATGTTGGAGTGCCATGTTGGCGGAGTGCCATATACATATCGGGCCATGTTGGAGTGCCATGTTGGCGGAGTGCCATATACATATCGGGCCATGTTGGAGTGCCATGTTGGCGGAGTGGCATATACATCGCGGGCCATGTTGGCGGAGTGGCATATACATCGCGGGCCATGTTGGCGGAGTGGCATATACATCGCGGGCCATGTTGGCGGAGTGCCATATACATCGCGGGCCATGTTGGCGGAGTGCCATATACATCGCGGGCCATGTTGGCGGAGTGCCATATACATCGCGGGCCATGTTGGCGGAGTGCCATATACATCGCGGGCCATGTTGGCGGAGTGCCATATACATCGCGGGCCATGTTGGCGGAGTGCCATATACATCGCGGGCCATGTTGGCGGAGTGCCATATACATCGCGGGCCATGTTGGCGGAGTGCCATATACATCGCGGGCCATGTTGGCGGAGTGCCATATACATCGCGGGCCATGTTGGCGGAGTGCCATATACATCGCGGGCCATTTTGGAAGCGCGTTTTGTAGGCGGTGTTGTGTTAGGGAACCCAAGAATCAGTGCTTACTATTTGGCGTAGCAGGTTTATATTTGAGAATAGGAGCATGTCATAGTAGGTTTTTAGTGTAGTTAGGTAACTCTCTTGAAGATGTCTGAGATGGTTTTTATCTTTTTTATTTTTTGTAATTTTATAATTAGTTTGAATAGAAATGGTCGAGTATGGTATAGATTAAATATGCAAATTCGGAGTTGAATGGTGGTTTTGATGAGCGTGGAATTTTCATGTGTTGATTTAGGACTGAGTGTTGAGTGGTGATTTAGGGGGAAGTAGGTAATAGTTTTCTTTTGGTAGAAGGGAATGGGAAGGAGACAGTTTGTTTTTCTATTCGAAAGAAGCGCCTTAAGTAATGAGAAATTGATATGAAAAAGTTTGTAGGTAATTTAGTTATTGGAATGGGCTGTATTGTTAGGTATATACGAGGGGGTAGACACTTTGGATCTCTGTGTACACCTGAGTTGAAAAGAGTTGAGCTTTGACAGTGCATTGAGTTCAAAGCCTTCGGAACTCGGAGTTGAGCTTTGACAGTACATTGAGTTGAAGGCATATTGTACAACTGAGTTCTCAAGTGTCTACCCCCTCGGGTATATAGGCTGAAATATGGAGTTAATTTGTAGCGTATTTGCAGTTGTTTAGTTAGCTGGCAGTTAGTGTTGCAATTTGTAGGGCTTAGACCTATGGCTGTTATTTTAGTGTTGATATCTTGACTAGGTTATGGTAGCATTTTGAAATGGAATGAGAAGGTTATTTTTTAAAACGTGTGATTTATATAGCAAGAGATCGAATTAGGTTATGTGAAATCCAAAATATCAAGCTTTTAATTCTCGAATTTGTCGTTATTTGGCATTGGCAATATGCATCTGAAAATGGCATCAGAGCCAGAGTATAGAGTTTAGACTTGGGAGAAAGTCGAGACGCGTATAGGATTCCCGGCCTTTTTTCTTGACGTCATAGTGATGTCATGAAACGGGCGAAGAAGGTGGACAAGACAAAATAATTGATATATCGAAACTGAGTTTTCGTGATTTGACAATGGATTTTAGAAATGGAAACTTTGGTTCAGTTATATTAAAAACTTGATATTTTGAAAGTAGAGACTTGAAAGTGTAATAGGAGGTCTATTTAGTTCTAGAACTATATGACATGGAAACGAGGCCTAAATTTGAAACGCCCGTCGTCCAAAAGCACACACTTCTCTTTCGCTTCCTCCTCCTTTCGGCCCACCACTTTCGCGCATCTCTTTTATGCTATTTCTTTTCCTGCCAGTCTATTAGGCTCATCGACACGGGGCCACTCGTCGAGCGGCTAAAATAACATTACAATTACTTCCAAAACATTACATTATCAACGTGAACCTCAAAAAATAACGTCAACCTCACACAAAACACGCCAACCGATAACTCGACGCACCCGATACACGCCAACCGATAACTCGACGCGCCCGATACACGCCAACCGATAAACCGACGCGCCCGATACACGCCAACCGATAAACCGACGCGCCCGATACACGCCAACCGATAAACCGACGCGCCCGATACACGCCAACCGATAAACCGACGCGCCCGATACACGCCAACCGATAAACCGACGCGCCCGATACCCGCCAACCGATAAACCGACGCGCCCGATACACGCCAACCGATAAACCGACGCGCCCGATACACGCCAACCGATAAACCGACGCGCCCGATACACGCCAACCGATAAACCGACGCGCCCGATACACGCCAACAGATAAACCGACGCGGCCGATACACGCCAACCGATAACTCGCCGCGACCAATACACTACACAACTAAGAGCTAAACATAAATAAACTTTAAACACATTTGCAAATTCAAAACCACCGTAGCAAAAACTTTCTAACAAAATTTTTTTTTAATTACTTCCGTCACTAATCCATTAACGTCACTACCAACCACTTTTCCTCGCCAAGACGCTACCGCTATTACAAATTTCCAACTAAAATAATTATCAAAAATAAATATAATTCTATTTCGTAATAAAAGCACATCCAAATTACACTTCATCTTACCTTCAATGAAATGACAATTACGCACTCTTCCTAGTCCACGATATAAGTTCCATGGCCATATTACCTAGGGTAAATAAACTTTACCTCCGCCCTCGTCGGCGACTTCTCGTTAGATACTCAAAGGAAAAATTCATTTCTTCAACATTACCCACCGACTTAAGGGTCACCATATAATCCACCATTTCCGTCAACATCCAGGATAACTACATTTCGTTATGAATCTACACTATCGGCACGCGAAACAACTACTAAAAAATATTCCAATCATTAAAAAGCCACGTATAACAAAGCCCTCTGTCATTCAACTCAACATCTCACTGTTCAACTACATGACAAAGCAAGTCCAATCACGGCGTCTTCCCTCAATAACAAACTCCTAGAACTGCAGTCTTGTTCCGTGTCGCAACCACTTCCCACTAAACAGCAACAATATTAATCAAAACCGTTCTCACATCGATCCGCCACTACCAAAATAAATTCATGTACTTTCTTCGTACTAGAGTATCCACGCACCCTCTTCCGCCCCGCAAAGATAAAAAAAAATACAAACAAGTCTATTGAAACTCAACTCATAACAAAAATGTTCCCGTTCACCTCCATCCAAAGGCGAATACGTCCAAATATGGAAGAACTAAAGGATGGAAAACTGATTAATGTCGTCCACAACCATTGTTCCCTCTTTCGTTTCCTCTCCATACCGAAAAACGGAGGCATCAAAAGTTTCAGCGCACAGTTTCCACACATCTGTTTCACTCCATTTCTATTCCTGCCAGTCCCTTTAAGCTCATTGACACGGGACTCTTCGTCAAACCGCTAAAATGACATAAATAACTCAAAAACATTACATTATCAATGTCAACCTCGCAACAAACACGCCAAATGAAAACTCGACGCGTCTGATACACGCGCAACGCTATAAACATCACAATTAACCACAAAAACATTTTAAAAACCTTTTCAAATCCATAACCATTGACTGCCGCTTAAAAATGAATACATTTTTAAAAACCTCTTCAATTCCTTACTAAAAACCATTTACGTCACTACAAAGTACTCATCCTCGTCAATGACGCTTCGCGCAATTACCACCTTCCAACTGAAATATTAATCAAAATTAAATATAACTATACATCGTCATAAAGGTACTTCCCAATAACACTTCATCTTACTTTGCCTCGCCTGCGCTTCACTCCCATTAAATGACAATTACACTCTCCCAAGATTCCACATCTGAACTTCAACGGCCCTCGATACCTTGGGAAAATAAACTTTAGCGCCCCCCTTATCGGCGATTTTTCATTACATCCTTGAACAACTAAATGATTTCTTCAATATTACCCACACAGGATATAGTATTTCCTTCAGCTTCACTGATAACTCCATTTCGTCCCGCCACAGTTATGAATCTACACTATCGGCACGAGAAACAACTTGTAAAAAATATTCCAATCATTAAAAAGCCACGTATAACAAAGCCGTCTGTCATTCAACTCAACATCTCACTGTTCAACTACATGACAAAGCAAGTCCAATCTTGGCGTCTTCCCTCGATAACGAACTCCTAGAACTGCAGTCTTGTTCCGTGTTGCAACCACTTCCAACTAAAATAATTATCAAAAATAAATATAATTCTACTTCGTAATAAAAGCACATCCAAATTACACTTCATCTCACCTTCAATGAAATGACAATTACGCACTCTTCCAAGTCCACCATTGAAGTTCCATGGCCCTATTAGCTAGGGTAAATAAACTTTACCTCCGACCTCGTCGGCGACTTCTCATAAGATACTCAAAGGCAAAATTCATTTCAACATTACCCTCCTACTTAAGGGTCACCATATAATCCACCATTTCCGTCAACATCCAGGATAACTACATTTCGTCCCGCCACAGTTATGAATCTACACTATCGGCACGCGAAACAACTACTAAAAAATATTCCAATCATTAAAAAGCCACGTATAACAAAGCCGTCTGCCATTCAACTCGACATCTCACTGTTCAACTACATGACAAAGCAAGTCCAATCTTGGCGTCTTCCCTCGATAACGAACTTCTAGAACTGCAGTCTTGTTCCGTGTCGCAACCACTTCCCACTAAACAACAACAATATTAATCAAAACCGTTCTCACATCGACCCGCTTCTTTCTTCCTGCTACAGTTTATTCACGCACCCACTTCCGCCCCGCTATGATACAAAACATAATGATATCAAGTCAAATAAAACTCAACTCTCGTGAAAAATGTTCCCCTTCACCTCCATCCAAGCATAGATCGCTCTTTCGTTTCCTCCTTCATACCGAAAAACGGGAGGCATCAAAAGTTTCAGCGCATCGTTTCCACACATCTGTTTCACTCCATTTCTATTCCTGCCAGTCCCTTTAAGCTCATTGACACGGGACTATTCGTCAAACCGCTAAAATGACAAATTAATCAAAAACATTACTTATCAATAATGTCAACCTCGCAACAAACACGCCAACCGATAACTCGACGCGTCCGATACACGCGCAACGCTATAAACATCAAAATTAACAATAAAAACCTTTTCAAATCCATAACCATCGACTGCCGCTAAAAGGTGAATACATTTTGAAAAAACTCTTCCATTCCTTACTAAAAACCATTTACGTCACCACAAAGTACTCATCTTGGTCAATGACGCTTTGTGCAATTACCACCTTCCAACTGAAATATTAATCAAAATTAAATATAACTATACATCGTCATAAAGGTACTTCCCAATAACACTTCATCTTACTTTGTCTCGCCTGCGCTTCACTCCCATTAAATGACAATTACACTCTCCCAAGAGTCCACATCTGAACTTCAACGGCCCTCGATACCTTGGGAAAATAAACTTCAGCACCGCCCTTATCGGCGATTTTTCATTACATCCTTGAACAACTAAATGATTTCTTCAATATTACCCACACAGGATATAGCATTTCCTTCAGCTTCCCTGATAACTCCATTTCGTCCCGTAACAGCCCACATTTAGGAATCTACACTATCAGCGTTGTAAACAACCTCTAAAAAATACTCCAACCATTAAGAAGCCGCCTATAACAAAGCCTTCTTTCATTCAACTACAACGCAAACCATGTCCAATCTCGCCGTCTTCCCTCAATAACAACCTGCCTAAACTTCAACCTTCCCAACCGCCACTAAACAACAAGAATATTAATCAAAACGCTTTCGCATCCACCTGCCAATAGCAAAATAAATACATCTACTTTTCCTCCTACTAAAGTGACTTCACGCAACTTCGTCAGTCTCGGCAACATTAAAATAAAAAAATTAACTAAAATAAAACTCCAACTCTTGTTAAAAAAATTACTACTGTACTTACCGTTGACCTCCATCCAAAGGCGACTACGTCAAAACACGAAACAACTATGGGATGGAATGCCACATACATGTTCAAACGCCGGTCGTCCAGAACCACACATCCAACTTTCCTGTCCTCCCTACCTACCTAAAAACGAGAAGCATCAAAAGTTCATGTGAACCTTCACAAATAACGTCAACCTCACAAAAAACACGCCACACGCGAATGATTCCGACCGAGACACGCGCACCGATAAGTTAATACGCCCGAAACGAACGCGCCGATAACTCAACACGACCGAAACGCACGCGCCGATAAGTCAGCAAGCCCGAAACGAACGCGCCGATAAGTCAGCAAGCCCGAAACGAACGCGCCGATAAGTCAGCAAGCCCGAAACGAACGCGCCGATAAGTCAGCAAGCCCGAAACGAACGCGCCGATAAGTCAGCAAGCCCGAAACGAACGCGCCGATAAGTCAGCAAGCCCGAAACGAACGCGCCGATAACTCAACACGCCCGAAACGAACGCGCCGATAACTCAACACGCCCGAAAGGCCACCGCCGATAACTCAACTCTTCACAACAAACAATGCAGAATAAAAACACTGTACCTACACTTCATAACGACAAAAACATTTCAAAACCTATTCAATTCCTCACAAAATCCATTGAGGTCACTACCACCTACTGTTCGTCGCAAATGACGCTTCGCGCAATTACCTAAATAGTAATAAAGAAAATTAATCTATCATAATAAAAGTACTTCAAATCACAATTCATCTCGCCTGTGCTTTACTTCAATCAAATACCACTATAAAAGCGCTCCCAGAGTTAACGTCTGCAATTCATGCCCCTCTTCCCTTGGAAAAAATTTACCACGCCTCCGGCCTCGTTAACGATTTTCATTACATCCTGTCCTTGCCATTTCCTTCAACTACCATGATAATTCAGTTCGTCCCGCAAAAAGCCATTCGTGACCACTGCTAAAATAACATTCCATTCATTAGGCAGCCACATATTACAAACCCTTGTTCCATTCAATTACGTAACTAACATGTCCAACGTCAGCGTCTTCCCGCAAAACCAAACTGCTTCAAATTCAGCCTTAATCCGTGTCGCAACAACTTTCCAACTGGTAATAAACCAAAAAAAATAGATTATTCAAAAAAACTTTCACATCGACCTCCTCTTACTACAGTGTGTTCGCGCAACCTCTTCCGTCCTCCTACCATAAACGAAAACAATACAAACAAATCAAATACAGCTCACACTCCCCAAAAAAGACTACATTAAGGTTCACCTTCATCCGAAGCTCCAAACATGGAAGAACTACTTGATGGGAGAGCGGCCTAACGTTGAAACGTCCGTCCTCCATAAGTATTGACCACGCTTTTGTTTCCTCCGCCATTGTTTTACTCACTCACTTTTACCCTAAACGACACAACAAACTTTTATAAATAAACGTTATTGAGACCAAGACTAACAAGGAATCATTTTGATCCAGATACATGCACTTTTGCTCCTACTAAAGTATATTCTTGCAAAATCGTCCGTCCTACTAAAAAAATATACTATCAAATAAAATTATAAATCTTATAGCAAAAAAAAAAACACTATACTTCCCGTTGACTACTTCAGAAAGAGTAAATTACAAGCTACCTCGGCCTTCGGTAGAGCTGCGAACAAATAAGTACAACAGTTTCAACAGACGCTTGCTACGAACAAACTGCGTACGCTCAACTCACGCCCGCCATTCGCTCACGGTGCCCCTAATAACCCTCCTTCATTTCTCGTAATGTTAACCCGCTACGCACTCCGCCATTCCCTCTCTACTTCTTCCATGGTAAAAGTACTATGGTCCAAAGGCTAGTACGTCCAAATTCAATTATTGTGGCACAAAGACGAGCTTCCATCATCTTGATTTCTCCTAACATAACAATTAATGCAACACAAAAAGATATAGTACTCGCAACAAACTTTCCAACCTGGTCTACCTTCCAAACTACTCAACCGTCCACATTGTTGGTAATCTAACAAAATTAAAAAGACCATGCATTAATAATTGAAACGTCTACTTTAAACAAGCAAATACTTCACTCAAAGAAACAACAGACTTTCATCTTCATCTCCAAGCAACCATTTCCGAACAAAGAAAAAAAAAAGACCATTTTAAATACAAAAATCATTTAAGATGCTGCTGCTCTAACAATTACACTAATCAAACGGCTGTAACGAAATAAAACAAATTAATTTTCAACATTTTAACACTAATTTCAAACTCCAATTAACATAAGCCTTTCCCAATCAGTCTCGCATTCGCGCTTCCTTTGCAAATATGCTTATAACTAAACGTCATCAAACCATACAAAAATGTCGCACCATCGTAAACGTCCTCGGATCCAATCGTCTCACTCCTTTAACTGTAATAATTTTGAAACACGCGCATAATGTCCCGCTCACGCGCAACACCATAAACAACTAAAACACACGCACATCGCAATAACTCGTCCGACCCGCGCAAACATCACAACACCCCTCCGACACTTGCGCATCACTATAACTCGTCCGAAATCGACATATGCACATCACCATAACTTTTCCCAATCCAAAATATACACATCACCATTACTCGATCGAATCCGACCCGCGCAAACGTCACAACACTACTACGACACTTGCACATCACCATAACTCGCGCGAAATCGACATATACACATCACCATGACTCGTCCGAATCCGACACGCTCATAATTGCAACGTAATCGCCTGAAACATTTTCACCGCAACATCCGAACTAAAGGCACCCGTGAATACTCTAACATAACTAAACACCTCTAATTATTTCCCCTGACGTAAAATATTTTTTATAAACAATTTATCTCAATCTCTGAAAAATTATCGAAATTCATACGCCTCATCGACAAAAATAATCCGCCATATTTAATTCACCGCAACCTCACACATAAACCGCCAAAAATTAATTCACCGCAACGTCAAACATAATCCGACAAAAATTTAAATTAAATTAAATTAAATAAATTAAACCCGAAATAAATTCACCGCAACAAGAAGAAAAACCCGAAATTAGTTCACCGCAACATGAAGAAAAAACCGAAATTAATTCACCGCAACATGAAGAAAAAACCGAAATTAATTCACCGCAACATGAAGAAAAAACCCGAAATTAATTCAACGCAACATGAAGAAAAAACCGAAATTAGTTCACAGCAACAGGAAGAAAAAAACCGAAATTGATTCATCGCAACATGAACAAAAACCTTAATTCACCGCAACATGGAGGAAAAACCGAAATTAATTTGCCGAAAAAAAAAACACTAAATTAATTTACCGAAAAAAAACCGCGAAATCTTTAAAACATTATTTCAATGCACCGACAATCATCATAAACTAGTAAAAACCCGTTCCCTTACATTTTAAAATAAAATGAAAATTAAATCATTAAACTTACATACAAATCCATAAGCAATTTCAATTATACAAGGTGACTCCATTCAATCCATTCCAAGACCTGGCTAAGCTTCAATCCCGGACCGAAAATTAGCACGTCTTGACTCTACAACTTTCAAATGTAAAATGAAAGAAAAAATTCGCGGCATGTTGACAGCTCGCCGACTAAACTCAAAATGATTGATACCACTAATTTCTTAACAAATCACGTGACGTCACAAACTCCAAACAGCTCCCTCTTTACGATTAAACGGGCCAATCAAATTTCCGAAAAATAATTCTCATAACTTTTTTTTTTGGTTGGCAAGTGCAAAAATAGGTCAAACTTTTTCATATTTACATCACCTTTCTTCGTCCTATATATAGCTCAGCCTAAACCGTTCAGTTATCAGTCTTCAATTCCTCATCGGGAATACTAAACCAGCACTTTCAATCTAATAAGCCACGGTACTACTACTCTGGGACACTCAGTCAACTTCGTTCAACTGGCCAACCTTTCCAAGGACACTTCTGCAGTGCCCAGTCTCACTCAACTGGCGAACCCTTTCGAAGACTCGTCTGGAACACCCAACTGGCCAAAACTTTCAAGGAAGCGTCAAGAATACTCCGTCAGCATTCCTCAACTGCCCAACCCGTTCAAGGACGCGTCTGGAATACTCCGTCAAGATTCCTCATCTGCCCCACCCGTTCAAGGACGCGTCTGAAATACTCGGTCACGATTCCTCGACTGGCCCACCCTTTCAAGGACGCGTCTGAAATACTCGGTCACGATTCCTCGACTGGCCAACCCTTTCAAGGACGCGTCTGAAATACTCGGTCACGATTCCTCGACTGGCCAACCCTTTCAAGGACGCGTCTGAAATACTCGGTCACGATTCCTCGACTGGCCCACCCTTTCAAGGACGCGTCTGGAGCACTCGGTCACGATTCCTCGACTGGCCCACCCTTTCAAGGACGCGTCTGGAGCACTCGGTCACGATTCCTCGACTGGCCCACCCTTTCAAGGACGCGTCTGGAGCACTCGGTCACGATTCCTCGACTGGCCCACCCTTTCAAGGACGCGTCTGGAGCACTCGGTCACGATTCCTCGACTGGCCCACCCTTTCAAGGACGCGTCTGGAGCACTCGGTCAAGATTCCTCGACTGGCCCACCCTTTCAAGGACGCGTCTGGAGCACTCGGTCAAGATTCCTCGACTGGCCCACCCTTTCAAGGACGCGTCTGGAGCACTCGGTCAAGATTCCTCGACTGGCCCACCCTTTCAAGGACGCGTCTGGAGCACTCGGTCAAGATTCCTCGACTGCCCAACCCTTTCAAGGACGCGTCTGGAGCACTCTGTCAAAATTCCTCGACTGCCCAACCCTTTCAAGGACGCGTCTGGAGCACTCCGTCAAGATTCCTCGACTGCCCAACCCTTTCAAGGACGCGTCTGGAGCACTCCGTCAAGATTCCTCGACTGCCTAACCTTTTCAAGGACGCGTCTGGAGCACTCCGTCAAGATTCCTCGACTGCCCAACCCTTTCAAGGACGCGTCTGGAGCACTCCGTCAAGATTCCTCGACTGCCCAACCCTTCCAAACACTCTCGGCAACAATTCCTGTGGGAGCCAACAGCGTCCTTCTACATAAAATAAAACCCCTTTCCCGCACGAAAAACCACACATTTTTTTTAGGCACCAATAAAAACGACTATAACCCTCTTTTTAAGTTGTCACACCGTTTTATTTTTAACATTTGTTCTAATAAATTTATATTTGCTCGAGTGCCATTTCATTTTATAAACTTTTTATTACAACACACACTTAGAGACATTAAAGCTAAATTTTTTTCCTACACGGAAACCACTAAAGGGAAACTGCAAGCCTAAATTGCATCGCCAAACACAACGCTTACGTCCCTAAACGTAAAAATCAATTCGCCTACGTGTGTAATCAAGTACCTTTATGCATTTACTTTTTCCCGAACTCCACTTTCACATGTAGAAGAATGTTCGATAGTCCGTCGTTTTTCCTTCATTGCTTGCGAGGCTCCGTGTTTATTAACTGAATAAGATAGTTCCAACTTTGAAATAAGCTTTCTGACCCTTTTATAATTACTGTAAATCAATTAATATAAAAACCCTTAACATTCAATCTTCTACAGTTTCACGCTTTCATTCGGTTTACAAACAAGTTGGGAAACAAATAAATAAACCTCTCCGAGTCGACACGACGGCTATCTACCCAATTAAGAGTTTCTTCTTGAATAATTTAATATAATTGATTTTATTTTAATCGTCAATAATTAACCTTCTTTCTAGTTAAGTCGTTTTAAGAAACTCGATTCCTAATATCATTTTAAATATAACTATTGTTGACGTTTCACTTCTAGCGAACACCTTTTATTACATTTTATGTAAATTTAGGGTGTTTAATGCGATTGATAAGAATGACGTCATTTGATGTAAGCCCTAACGAAGATACCAATATTGCTTTCTGTTAACTGGGAACGCGGTCCGGAACTCCGGATATTGTGTAAACGCTTGCCCCCAATCGATTTGCCAACTAAGAATGCGGTAACAGACACACACACACACACACACAGAAACGTCCAGTCTAATACCTCTCCGTGACGTCATCGTCACTCGGGAGAGGTAAAATCACGTTAACTTGTTAAAGACACGTTAAATTCACCCCGTACATCTTAAGCCTAACACTAACAATAACAATAACACACGTTCACTGATGACGGCAGTAACATCGCGGAATTACGAGGTCTAAATAACTTAAAACATCTCACCTTTTTACTTACCTGACAAAGATTTCCACCCACATTTTTTCGTTTCTTTGACCCACGCTAACTGCAAATTTCAACCTGTTGACGCTAACTATTAAAGCACATTTTAAAACTTCAATTTGTGACGTCAGTGCCTAGCTAAAACGTCACGGGCTTAGCTTTGGCAGTGGGCGGCCATGTTTGGTACCGCTTTGGTTCTATGGGCAAATAACATGGGTGACGTCACACTAAGGCTTCTGAGATAGCTCTATTATAAAACCAAGATGTAAATTTCATTCTGTTGCTGCATAATCAATCAATCAATCAATCAATTCCAAGTGAATTTATTACGCGTAAGTCTAACGTCAACCCCCTGTTCTTAGAAGGATCCGATCAGTGAGAAGTTGAGAACACATGATGAGAAGAGAGGAGCCATCTTAGTAAAGATGACTCCGAGAAAAATCAAGGAAAAACCCCGATTGATTTCAATTGAATTTACAAATTTTAATCTCTACCTAAATAAAATTAGGTCTTTAAAATTAATCACATTGTTTACAGGGGGTAAACATTCCTAGTGTGTAAATTTACATAATTACTTTCCATATTTCCGTTTTCAAAAAAAAAAAAAACAACACGCGAGAATTATTTAAAAAAAATTAATCGTTACTATTGCGGGGGCGGGGCAACAAAAATATTGGTAAAAATCGTGACTAAATAACACAACCGTCAGCATTGCCTTTTCCTATACAGTTCAGCTCGAGTAGATTGCAGCAAAGAATCAAAGTCCAGTTTAGGTGATGGAATATCAGCTGCTACTTGCGAATCTAAATAAATCAAAAATAATTCGGCAATGCCCACACCCGAAGGGGTAGACACTTGAGAACTCAGGTGTACAAATGTCATGAACTCAATGTACTGTCAAAGCTAAACTCTGAGTTCCGAAGGCTTTCAACTCAATGTACTGTCAAAGCTGAATTCTGAGTTCCGAAGGCTTTCAACTCAATGCACTGTCAAAGCTGAACTCTGAGTTCCGAAGGCTTTCAACTCAATGTACTGTCAAAGCTGAACTCTGAGTTCCGAAGGCTTTCAACTCAATGCACTGTCAAAGCTAAACTCTGAGTTCCGAAGGCTTTCAACTCAATGCACTGTCAAAGCTGAACTCTGAGTTCCGAAGGCTTTCAACTCAATGCACTGTCAAAGCTAAACTCTGAGTTCCGAAGGCTTTCAACTCAATGCACTGTCAAAGCTGAACTCTGAGTTCCGAAGGCTTTCAACTCAATGCACTGTCAAAGCTGAACTCTGAGTTCCGAAGGCTTTCAACTCAATGTACTGTCAAAGCTGAATTCTGAGTTCCGAAGGCTTTCAACTCAATGCACTGTCAAAGCTAAACTCTGAGTTCCGAAGGCTTTCAACTCAATGTACTGTCAAAGCTGAACTCTGAGTTCCGAAGGCTTTCAACTCAATGCACTGTCAAAGCTAAACTCTGAGTTCCGAAGGCTTTCAACTCAATGCACTGTCAAAGCTGAACTCTGAGTTCCGAAGGCTTTCAACTCAATGCACTGTCAAAGCTAAACTCTGAGTTCCGAAGGCTTTCAACTCAATGTACTGTCAAAGCTGAACTCTGAGTTCCGAAGGCTTTCAACTCAATGCACTGTCAAAGCTAAACTCTGAGTTCCGAAGGCTTTCAACTCAATGCACTGTCAAAGCTGAACTCTGAGTTCCGAAGGCTTTCAACTCAATGCACTGTCAAAGCTAAACTCTGAGTTCCGAAGGCTTTCAACTCAATGCACTGTCAAAGCTGAACTCTGAGTTCCGAAGGCTTTCAACTCAATGCACTGTCAAAGCTGAACTCTGAGTTCCGAAGGCTTTCAACTCAATGCACTGTCAAAGCTAAACTCTGAGTTCCGAAGGCTTTGAACTCAATGCACTGTCAAAGCTAAACTCTGAGTTCCGAAGGCTTTCAACTCAATGCACTGTCAAAGCTAAACTCTGAGTTCCGAAGGCTTTCAACTCAATGCACTGTCAAAGCTGAACTCTGAGTTCCGAAGGCTTTCAACTCAATGCACTGTCAAAGCTAAACTCTGAGTTCCGAAGGCTTTGAACTCAATGCACTGTCAAAGCTAAACTCTGAGTTCCGAAGGCTTTCAACTCAATGCACTGTCAAAGCTGAACTCTGAGTTCCGAAGGCTTTCAACTCAATGCACTGTCAAAGCTAAACTCTGAGTTCCGAAGGCTTTGAACTCAATGCACTGTCAAAGCTAAACTCTGAGTTCCGAAGGCTTTCAACTCAATGCACTGTCAAAGCTAAACTCTGAGTTCCGAAGGCTTTCAACTCAATGCACTGTCAAAGCTGAACTCTGAGTTCCGAAGGCTTTCAACTCAATGCACTGTCAAAGCTGAACTCTGAGTTCCGAAGGCTTTCAACTCAATGCACTGTCAAAGCTAAACTCTGAGTTCCGAAGGCTTTCAACTCAATGCACTGTCAAAGCTGAACTCTGAGTTCCGAAGGCTTTCAACTCAATGCACTGTCAAAGCTAAACTCTGAGTTCCGAAGGCTTTCAACTCAATGCACTGTCAAAGCTGAACTCTGAGTTCCGAAGGCTTTCAACTCAATGCACTGTCAAAGCTGAACTCTGAGTTCCGAAGGCTTTCAACTCAATGCACTGTCAAAGCTGAACTCTGAGTTCCGAAGGCTTTCAACTCAATGCACTGTCAAAGCTGAACTCTGAGTTCCGAAGGCTTTCAACTCAATGCACTGTCAAAGCTAAACTCTGAGTTCCGAAGGCTTTGAACTCAATGCACTGTCAAAGCTGAACTCTGAGTTCCGAAGGCTTTCAACTCAATGCACTGTCAAAGCTGAACTCTGAGTTCCGAAGGCTTTCAACTCAATGCACTGTCAAAGCTGAACTCTGAGTTCCGAAGGCTTTCAACTCAATGCACTGTCAAAGCTGAACTCTGAGTTCCGAAGGCTTTCAACTCAATGCACTGTCAAAGCTAAACTCTGAGTTCCGAAGGCTTTGAACTCAATGCACTGTCAAAGCTAAACTCCGAGTTCCGAAGGCTTTGAACTCAATGTACTGTCAAAGCTGAACTCTTTTGAACTCTGGTGTACACAGAGATCCAAAGTGTCTACCCCCTCGCTCGCCCACACCCACAATCAAGTAAGTAAAAAGCATTGTTTACCAAAATCACAATATCTTGGCTTTCTATATTGCCTTCCACATCCGTATCTCAAGTCCAACCTTGGAAGTTTAGGATTATCGTTACCATCTGTATCAAAGAGTAAACAAAACACAACAAGTACGAATTATTTCTCAAGTTCTCATTAATTAAGGGAAAATTCATTTTATTATAATTAATAATTAAAACAGCTGTAAAATGAAAATTAATTAGTTAAAGAAATTAAATAACTTACGCTCTAAAGCCTCGCTAGCGTCACATTGATAGGTGAATGTCACAAACCCATAATTTTCTCTGCGTTTAATGAAACAAATCAAAACGGGTAAATAAATTCACAAATAAATAAATATTTAAGGTCTGTTGTCTTAACTCACTTGATTTCTCGAAAATGAACGCTAACGTCTAAAATCTCCCCAAATTTAACAAATCTATCGTACAGACTCTTTTTTGTAGTATCATTCGGAATATTTCCGACAAAAATAACCCGTTTTTCTTGCTAAAGAGATTAAAACCAGATTATATAATATGAAATAATAAAACTTAACAACAATATCTTACAATTTGTCTCATTTTTTCGGCTTTCGTTGGCTTATAACTATTGCTAGCCCATACCGGAGACTTTCCTCTTCTCAAATCTTTAGGATTACGTCCGTGGTAATCGCTACTTTGTCGCCCGCCGCTTTTAGACCAACTTCTGGTTGGCGAACCAGAATGAGATCTCGAACGAGACCTCGAATATGATCGAGACCTCGACCTCATCCACATCTTTTTACTTCTATTCCAAGGGGATTTTGATCTTGAGCGACTCCTACTAAAGTACATTCAATTTCTAAACAAATTCGACAAAAACATCAACCTTTATATCAATTAACAACCTGGAGTAAGATTTTCGGCGAGAAACGACGGGGGATCTACTCCTGGAAGATGAACTTCGACGGTAACTCCTGGGTGGGCGCCTGTCATTATTGCCACTTTTCCCCCTGTTGACTATATTTGTAAATTTCCCATCGTAATTCCTGGGGGAACTGGAAGGAGACGGGGTGACGCAGTAATTGCTTTGAGAGGAGCCTGAAGTACACGGTGAGCCTGATGTAGATGGGGAACGCGAAGAACGATGCCTCTTACACGGAAGAGAGTCGCCACCAGAGTTACGACGTTTTTCCTTCGTGGCCCTTAATTGATTTAGCAAGAAATCTTGATGCCAAGGTGACGTTACTTTCCCATCTTCTTTGTTGACCTGATACATTTATTTTCAGTTTCAAACTTACCACATTCAACAACAAAGTCAACGTAATAAAATATTATATTTACCAGATTATGTTTTAGCTTATTTTCAGGAGCCTTAGTGGCAACGTCTTTTCCACCTGACTTAATGGTTATTACGGCTCCAACTCCTTCCGAGTCAATGACTGACTTTGACTCATTTTTAGTGCCAGATATCCAAGGATCAGTTTGAGGAGTATTTACAAAGAGAGCATTGGGTTTCGTGGCTATTCCAGCCTTTTTTGTAACATTGCTCGAACAGTAATCATGATCCGATTTAGGAGCACCAGCCAAAGGAAGAATGGTGGGAAGTAATTTTTCTAGCTCTTTAAACTCCTTAAGATCCTTCAGTTCATTGAACAAAGGTCGAGAGAGATCACTGGTGTCTTTTAATTGTCCACGATCACGCATATCTTGAATTTTATTTGCCAGAATGAGGATAGGAGTTACCAAAGTTACGGGGTTTGGTTGTTTTGTTTTAACGTTGGTTCCATTTTGAACGTCGCTCCTCCCGGGTTTAAGTAAAATTTTATCTGTAGAAACGACTTGAGAAACTTGTTTAGGCTTAGTGACTCTAAACGGATCACTAGGAGAAGGCGTCAGAGTTCCCGGGCTGCTGTTGTAAAAAGGTGACGAAGGCGATTGATGGTTACTTCGTTTTGAAGACACCATCAGTTGAGGTAACTGAATCGGCAATTCGAGATCTTTAGGTGACAAGGTTGTTTTGACAAATTTGTTGCCATTTTTAAGATTTGATAAAGATTTATCCGGATAAGGAATTAATATTGCGGAGCGCGCTTGCGTCGACTGAGGAGTTTTTCCTGTTTTAATCGCGCTAGAAGGATCTAAATTCATGTTGGAGTTATTAAATAAGCCCTATCAATAAATTTCCTAAGGACAACGTGTTACTGTGATAATAACCTTTCTGCTTAATAATTGCGCCTCGTGGAAGCATTTTCATTCTGTTAACCAAAACAATTACGAGTTATGTTTAACAAAAACATTTCAAAATTAGAACTAAAAACATCTAAACGCCATGAATCTTACAACAGCTCCCTGTTTCGTGCAGCATCAGGGTCTGAAGACTTTTTAGGTTCCTTCTTCACTGGGGTTAAAAGAGGTTGAACTACATAGTGCTTCGCTTCTACAGATTCAACTGTCCATAGACTTTAAGAACAAAGTCCAAACTAACAACCAGGAACCAACTAGTCACCATCTTACCTTTAGGTTCAATTTTTGGAACCTGGATTTTCTCATCGTTCGTGTTATTTTTGCAGTCTTGATCTGCATTTGAAGTTGAACTATGTTCAATGTCTAAGGGTTCTACTTTTAGAGGTATTTTCAGACTCTCTTTAACGTCGTTTTTCAAATCATCACGACCATTTTTTGCATCGGATATGACAGTTGAATCTTCTTTAGGTTCAACTTTAACAACGAGGGCCATTTTTGGCTCACTTAAACCCATGCATAACATCTCTGCCCCTGATTTTTTGTTCAATTCTTCGTCAACTGTTTCAATGTCCACCTCTTCACTACTTCCTTCATCATTCTAGCGAGAGTTTAAAATTTTTCTTAGTGAAGAAATGACTTAAGAATGAGATAAGCTCTTTCTTTATTACAATTTGTTTAGGCTTTGCCGTTTTCCCAAAATACTTTCGTCCTAAACCTCCCCTCGCTCTTGGAACATCTTTTATTATTTCAGCGTGGTTAGGCCATAGTTTGTTCAAAGTTGCGAAAGCATCTTCTTTAGGAGGTGGTGAAGGAACAACCGCTTTTGACTGAGTATGTTTAGCAGTTTTCAAATGACGCGTTTTTACAGCCTTTTGTTGAGGTTTTGGCGCTTTGGATTGAGGTGGCCTAACATCATTCAACTGTTCAGCGTCAACACCTCTCACTTGAGGTTTAGTCACTTTCAATTGACGAGGTTTGGCAGTTTTCGAATGATATTTCGCCACTGTTGACTGGCGTTTAGTGGTGGCTTTTGAGTGACTTAGTTCAGTCGACATTGAACAAGTAAGTTCAATGTCTTTGGACTTGAACGTTTCTACTACTTTGGATTTCTCTTCCTCAGTAGATCCATTACAATCAACAATATTGGGTAACGAAAAGGACCCGTCAAAATCCTATTTACACAAATAAACATAGAAGCTACCTCAGTATACAAATTCCATCTTGGCAAAGATAATACCAATGAAGAGGGTAACCAATCTTTCTAGCCCACCCTTGTTGGAAGACCTTATGTCAACGTAACAACTAAATGGCCTAAACCGTTCGCGACATAAAATTATTCAAAAAACATCTTTGAAAGAAGGGAATACGTCAATAAGACTTTAAATAATCAAAATGTGAAACTGCTATACTAAACACAAAGCGATCTCTAATGGTTACCCCCTCTGCTGTCACTACCGTCACAACAACAGTTATAAGATGAGGAAAAAAAAACATATGATGACCTCCTTTCAAGAGGTTTTAATTGATAAATTTACCCCTGACATAACATTCCGCAATTCTGGACGATTCAAGTCCAAACCCTTCACTTCATGAAGAAACTCCCTCAGTAATGGGTCATCCAATTCGCTGACTGCCTTCTGTTATGGGGATTAATAAGGTACTGGTGATCGGTACTTTGTTTAAACAAATTTTAAATATGGTTTGCGCCAGGAGTTTGGGGAGGTACTTCAATTGCATATTTCACAAAATGAAGCTATCCTCGCGAGGCAAATAACAATAACTAGGCAACTATCATTTCTCGAGGGTATGTTCATAAAATCCCTCATTATGAGATCAAGTGATGAAAATTACAAATCAAGTTGATAAGCTAATGCGAACCTTCAACCCCTTCGCACTGATAGCTTAGATAAATTTACGTATCACGCATTAGTTTACCAATTCTTGGCAAACGGAAGAAAAATTATTAAAATGTACCATGGATAAAGAATGCGCGTGAGGAAATTTGTTTTCACGCTATAGGATAGGCAACTCCTTACCTCGAACGACAGCTTATTCTGTATATACTCTGTTACAACGTCGGTTGTCAGCACGCGCAAAGCTAGGTCTATATGCAACTTAGCTTTGTGCGTGCTAACAAGAGACAAAAAACTTCAGGATCTTCAGGATTTAAAATATCCGCGAGTTTTTTTGCTGAGTGCACGGACCTCTAGGCCTTAGTTACAAATAGTGTAGTAGGCTGTAGGCAATTTCACACGTATTTGAAACTAAGGTTTACACAACCGTGCACCCAGCTAAAAAACTCGCGGATATTTTAAATACTGAAGATAATGAAGTTTTTCGTCTCTTGACAGCACGTACAAAGCTACGTTACATAGAAACCTAGGTTTGCGCGTGCTGACAACCGATGTTGTAATAGAGTATAATAAGCTGTCGTTCGAGATAGGGAGTTGCCTATCCTGTAGAGTGAAAACAAATTTCCTCACGCGCATTCTTTATCCATGAATGTACTATAAAACATTTACGTACCTCTTCTATATTTTCAAGCTCAATGTCACCACTTTCAATTGGTAAGATAGGCAGGTGATCAAATCCATCATTTAACAAATCCGGAATTAAATCCGTGATACTGTCGTCCAAAAACCCAGAAAAACTTTGATCCAACTCCATTTTTTCACTTTAAAGGCTTATAAATGCCTAATGATAAGTCGTTATATTGAAATCAATGTAACTTAGAAATTGGCAGAATTATTTACAATATTTTATCAATAAAACTATTATTTAGGGAATTTCAACGTTATCAATTACACAACTTAAATATGCAATTTCAACTATAAGCTTATCACTGAATGACCATAGCTAAAACCATGGAAGAAACCATGTGGGTACTGGCACTACTAGCCCCCCTGGGTACCATAGTGGTAGGTTCCTAGCATACGTTTGTTGATAACTTCATAACATATTTTTACAAAAACAACTCGATTTCTATGATAACATCGTGAAGCATTATGAAATTTAAATTTTAATTTATTTCAAAATTTCCAAAAGTGATTGAGATAAATCTGTCTTTCGAGGGGTGGAGGCCGGTCAAACCTTGACCAGCCAGCCATTATTACACGTGGAAACAAGGCTTAGGCCCAAACAACAACATGCTGAACTGAAAACGACTAACATAAAATTTAAAGAGGAGCCAAGTACTTACCACATTTCCATTATATTACTTTTAATCCCTGATTTGTAGTCACACACAAGCACACACTTTATTCGATAGCACCACTATATTATTTAATATAACTAATTAAAACTACACTAATTTTCCAAGGTAAAGGAACCGCACGCGTACACAACCCGTAACACTAATGGTAATGGCCGCCGGCAGTTTTTGGTGGTTACCAGTAGATGGCGTGTAAACCGTGGTAGTAGGCGCAGGCTAGGAGTATCTTGTCGTCTGCTTATTAAAACCATTAAGCCTAACAGCCACGTGTTTTTGCGAAAAGCAGTAAGTCGCGGAACGGCTGAAGTCTAATCAACGATGAACTCACCTGAAATTTATTTCGCGCAACATTTAGCTGCAAATGATAGTAAAATTAGATTTAGGGCTTTTAAAAAACTGAAAATATGGCTCACGGCTCGTTCATTCGCTGGAAAAACCATCACGGAGCCGGAAATGCTGAAAATCTGGAAAGGTCTTCACTATTGCATGTGGATGTGCGACAAACCTTTGGTTCAAGAGAATCTGGCAGACAAAATAAGCAACCTTATTCATTGCTTTGACAACAAAGAAACCGCCGCTCTATTTATCGACGTTTTTTTCCAAACTATTTCCCGAGAATGGTATGGCATTGACAGATTTCGTCTAGAGAAGTTTATGATGCTCGTTCGTCGTTTTTTGCACCACACTTTCCAAATGCTGAAACAAAAGAAGTTTAAATTGAGCGTCGTAAAGTTAGTCTTGACAGCTTTGAGGAAAACAGTCATAAACCCGACCGATGAAACTGTACCAAATGGATTGAAATACCACATTGTAGACATTTACCTTGATGAACTTGGCAAAGTAGCTGGTGAGGAATTATCCCCTAAACAGTTACGCGGGTTTATTAGACCATACGCGGAATTCCTGGTTCAAAATAGTGACGCCGCTCTATGTGGAGCTATAACAAAAGATGTTTTCCATTACTTGATATGGCAAGCGAGAAATGAAGACGAAATTGATTATCCAGATGATGAAAAAGTCTTTTATAAGTTTAACGTAGATTTCAAAATGCTTTATAAATTACTCTTGAAGCTGGCTTCCGAGGAAGATGTTAAAACTGAGAATCGAAAAAGAATATACAAACTAATTAGACAATACAAGGACATGGCAAATGGAACTTTCCCGCTAGAAAGAATCAAGGAAGATGAAGTGGATTTTCCCTCCGACATTGACGAAGATGATATTAACAAAGCTGCTGAAAGATTGTTGAAAATGGAAAATACGGATAGAAAGAACAATCGTCATCGAAATATTCATAGCAAAAAAATAAAATACAACAGATAAATTATTTGTAACAGTATACTGTAAAAAAATAAACATTCAATTAAAATCTCTTTGGTTTATTTAATATAATTAACAATTATTATGTTACAATTGGTATATAAAATTAAACTTGCAGTTAAAAAACGAATTGCCTACCAATTGATATTTGTCCCTGTTTGAAACTACCGGTATTAAGGTATTAAACCACGTCACGTGACTAAAATAAGTTGGGGAAGCCTAAAGCTCTACTCTGGTAGCTAAAATTATAGTCCAGCTAAACTATGTTGGGACGTTGTATGTAGTTTTGAAAGTGCAGCGGGCTCGTCTTTCTTCGAATTGACTTGCTTATCATCCCCATAAAAATTCTTAACCCTTTTTGAGTAGAGGCAAACTAAGAAGTCGAAGAAGGTTCCAATAAGTATCAATGTGAAAGTTGCCCCGTGCAAATAGTTTCGTAGCTTGTCCGTATCATACACCCAACAGTTTCCACGCTAAATGGTTTTGTTACAATGAGACCGCATTCACAATTAGGCTTAACGCAAACTCAAAGTAAACCCACCTTGCCACATTTCTCTTCCCAAATCAAACAAGTTGAATCGGCGAGGGCCCCAAATGCCAACGGATAAGGTATAAAAGCTGAATACAAGATGGTTCAGTTAGAAGAAAATAAAACGAGACCTACTTAAGTATTATCTCTATAGATAATATAATTCAATTACTTACCGAAAGCGCTGAGAACCGCGCTAAATCCACCCAAGGCCAGATTCTTATCTTTGGGGTCCACAGATCTGTTTTGGAATTGAAGAGATAAATCAATTACCCATTTTTCTGAGCCGTTTTGTAAGCAAGCAACCTTAGAGTTATGAGCGTTCCACCCACTCTTCCAGTTGACCCAATCATTTTACTGATACTCATCATGAGTATATAAGCCAAGAAGAACTTGCATTCGAATGGACACAAACCGCCTTCCAAATCTATTGGCTCATTTCTTTCAATCTCACCACTTTCTGAAGTACCCACGCAATTACATTGTTGAAACGTCTGTATCGTAAATTGGCATAAAATGACCTTCCATTTTAGTTCTCGACAGACTTATGTCGTCACTTTAACACTCACAGTTCCATTGTCGTGATTACGGGATCCGCTACAGCCGGCGTAACATGGAGAGAAAAATGTCGTTTCTTTATCAGGACCACATACTGGTTGAAAGACCTACGTTTGCGTTTAATGACAGATTAGGTTCAAATACGCGACACTTTAAAATACATTTGGCTTACTTTTCTTGTACATTCGCAAGCTTCGTTGCAATCGTTGACTAGATCCAAACTATGGGGGGAAAATGAAATTCAATTGATAACGAAAGGAAACTAGGGCAAAACAGATCCTTGTCTTACGTATTGGAATGTAGACTGGGTGTTCCGGCCATTTTAGCCTGAGGACATGGAAGGAAAATGGCACTCATCATAGCCATCAAGCTGAAGAAGGAGATGAGAACAATATAACCAGTCAAAACTCTCGGTCTTGGACGGAAACGGCTGATAATGATTCCTCCCAACATGATACCAACGATCATAGTAACGATGCTTGTCGACCCTGAGAAAAAGCTAGCGCCTGACGCCGACTGTAATCAAAATGTTAACACCTAATCAAAGAAACTAAGTATCTTAAAGCGTGGTACCTGTTTATAATGATGCTCCATGTACCTTGGCATCAAGACAAAGTATCCCATGTAACCGTTTACGTGAAAAATTATCGCCAAAGTATGAAAGAACCAAACTCGGTTTTTAAGTAAACGGAAGAAGGCTTTGGGTAATTCTTTCAACTTGGGAAGTGAATCGGCGTTCTCCGATGAGGAATTCTCCGGGGCGCTACCAGGGAGCCGTCTCGGGAACAAGAACATTGGTATGGAGAACAAGAACAACAAAAGTCCTAGAAAGACAAAGCCAAGCCACCAGGCACCTACCCAACGAGGGTCTTTCATTCCTAAACCTGGGTCATCTGTAAATTAAATTTTAAGCGATGATTAAATGTGAATAAAATGGGGTGTTTCTTTTCTTACAAAAAGGATCTTCGTAAAATCGTAAACAGAATGAGGCCAACATGAATCCCAGAGATGGGCCCAGCAATCTTAATGCCATTTGAGTACCTGCGACAACAAAAAAAAATGATTTCCCTGAAACGCCAACGAAACCCCGAAAACTAGATATATACTTACTAAAGTAAATTGGAGAGTTCTTTTTACTGACGCTATCGTCTATGTAAGCCGTGCCGACCGTGTAATAAGCCGTGTAACCGAACCCGACCAATAAGTTCCCGATGAATAGGAGGGACACCGCTGTTAGCGTGACGCTGGCATCGGCTTCGCAAACATCATCCTTGGGTATAGCATCGCAGAGTTTATAAGTTGTCCCGTTCTGGTCTACGTTCTTATTAAGCAAATGTAAAGCCGGCCCGTATATAAAGTAAGGAGACGCCGACACGAAGCAGGCCACAGCGACCACACTCATGCCAAAAGCGATCCATCGTGGACGATGCACGTGGGAACCGTAATAACCCATCACGATACTCATCACGATAGACGAAAGGTTGTCCGATAATAATATAATTCCGCTAATTCTGGAATCAAAGGCGTATCGTTTCTCTAACGAACTCAATACACCGATAGTATACGTGAAACTGGCGCCTTCGATAATTCCCAGGATACAAAATATTACGAGGAACACCTTGGCATTGGCTAAAACACAAAAATAATCATACCCAAGAACGTCAAGTCTATTCGGAAGATCTTGGCTTCGGCGAAGAACAAGTACATCACAATTAACTCGTGGAACTTGGGACAATACGCGCACTTACCTAAACGTTGTATAATCTTAGGTTTGAAGCTACCAATTCCACAAATGAATTCCTCAGGGTCCACTTCGACTACATCGTTTGGTACCTCATTCGCTGGTACTTGAGAAAATGTCCAACCACCGTTGGAGTCCGACCTACTTTTTCCCATTCTTCACCGACTCTTGTTTGTAAACTGCCGGAGTTGAATGGCAATTTGTTTTTAAATCACCAAGCGCGATGAAAATTATCTGTCGGTACAGTTGTAAATACTTTGGCAAATAAAAAAAGGAAACGGCGTCGAATTGTGGTAAGTCCTTCACCGACAATTAAACGTATTGAGGATAAAACACTCTGAGCGGCTCTACTCTAAATATTACGATAAGCTTCTCGAGTACTTCGGTCAAAGGACTGTACATGTCACAGTGGGGGGAATGAAAGCGCAATTCAAAAAATTACTAGGGTTACGTAAAAATATCATCAGTGATGTGTTGAGTTTTTAATTCACCCTAATCTACGAACGGCTCCGATTTGGTAAAAAATGAATGAGTGGGCTTTGCGGGTTTCTTGGAAACAAAAGAAATGGCGTAGTTCTTTTTGTCGAAAGAGGGAAAATTATTAAAAATTAGATAAGCAGTCTCAAGAGCCGCGCGTTTAAAAGAGACACCAAGATATAGTCTAAGTGGCGCCAGGTTAAAGATGGGAAAAAGGTTTTTTTAGTAACAGAAGTGTGCTATCAGAAATAACAAAAATTTAAAACATATATGCCCTAGATTTAATTTCTTTTCGATATCGAACTTGATTGATTTCGGTTGTTTACGGATTGTTCTATATTGGGATAGTAACTTTTCTAAAATCGTATTTGCCTAAAAAAAAAGGCGCGACCGTTAGGCAATAATAGACCATTTCAATGTAACTTAGGGAAAGACACAGGATGTAACTGTGCCTTCCATCCCCCTTTTTGACACCTGCGCTGGAGCCTTTTTGTATCATGAGAGCCCCCAGAGACGGCAATATATCAACCTCCCCCCTTGTGTGTCCCGATACTGAGCCTTGCCTACGTCGAAAATATCTATTTTGATCTTCTGGTTGACATTACTAAATTAATTGGAAGAATAATTCGAACTTCATACATTTATCTTTTGGCATTGCTAAGATTGTAATAAAAAATTTGCCTACTAATTCTATAAATATAATTTTTAAAAAATACGTCTATTTTATGAAATTTATTGCTTTGCTAAATACACAACGATGTGTAAAAAAGACGTCGGCTTAAAAGATGAAATAACGGGAATACATTTCTTCCACTTGGAATCTTTAACAGACCATTTTCTCGACCTTTTTGCTCGAACTAAACGGGAGTAGTTGTAGAACCCGTCACCCTTAACGTCATGCATAAAGTAACATGAACTAAAGGGGAGTAGTTGTACAACCAGTCATCCTTGACGTCATGCATAAAGCAGCGTGAACTTTGCAACCACATGACATTGACGTAGCTAGCGACCTGTGCCGTGACTCCCGCGACCTATACGCGCCGAATGCGAATGCAAAACAACGTTTCTTTGTGTGTTCTGAACGAGTAAACCTGTGGTCGAAGGTTTCCGATATATTTTTGAATAGCCATTGATACGCGAGGAAGGATGGGTTTAATAAAGTTTTAAGCCCTTCCCCTTACCTTCAATCAGTTATTAGTATGGAGTCTATGTCCTCTTAAAGATTCCAAGTAGAAGAACTCTATGTATTCATGGCTGTAACAAATAATATCTAAATAACCTCTCCCTGTTTCTTCCCGATCCCGACTCATTACAATGCTTTCTCTCTTTTCTTCGCGTCTCATATAGTCCACAAAACATCTCTAACACATCAACTTCATATACCGGAACTGAGATTATTGTAGGAATTTCCCATGACCATGTTCTTGGGTTTGGTAAAAAGGATAACTTCGTCCTCTTCCTGGTCAACATCCGTGTAAATGACGGGAGAGACGAATTCTTTGTTATCTTTGTTGTTAGTCTTCTTGTCCGGATCGTCTTGGGGGATATCGTCGTAAAAGTCTTTTAAACGCCCGCTAAGTAAAAAGACACCCAGATCGAAGGCGGTACCAACGGCCATAAAAGCCACGCACGCCCCATGCATGACGAAACGTAATTTATCAACGTCATACAACCAGCAATTACCAGTTGTACCGTTACTCTCCTCCCAGATAATGCAAGTAGAATCGGCCAAAGCACCAAATATGAGTGGATGAGGAATAAATGCTACGATATTAGAAAAAAATTATATCAAAATAATTCCAAACTTCCAATGAAATAAAATTATTAGGCGTACCTAGAGCCGACATGACGCATCCTATAACACCAACCGCCAGCGTCTTGTCCTTTGCATCAACGCATCTCAACGTAATTAGCATGTTACCAACGCGACCCGTTGACGACACCAACTTAGCGGCGGCACCAACAATGATGTACCAAAAAAACATATCACAGGCGAATGGACATAGACCTTCGTAAAGTGGTTGGCTAAGACTGTTCTCAGGATCGCATTGACAACCGCTAAACATCTGCGTACCGAACATTCAAAAATGTAACGGCCATTTCATACAAAGATTAATAAATAAGTGACAAGCTAATTACCAAGTCTGACGAGTTCGGTTTATTTCTAGCGCCGGTGCACCCGGCGTGACACGGCGAAAAGAAATTCATTTCGCTTTCCATGTCGCAGATTGGTTGAAATACCTTGGTTGTGCAACCGCAATGCTCGTTGCAAGAGTCAGTCAAGGAAAAACTTAAAATATAAGCGGTTAAATTAGTGATAAGTACATTCAACCTATCACGCCGCTTAAGTCGCAATTACCTTCCATCAATTGATTGAGGGTGAGCCATTTTGAGAGGTTCGCAAGACAATGTCATGAGAACAAGGAAAGCGGCGACGCTGAAAGTGTGGACAAAGACCATGTATCCCGTAAGGAGTCGAGGACGCGGCTTGTACCGCCGTATAACATGACCCCCAACGAAAATCCCGATCAACATGGACAAGATACTAGTGGAACCAGTTACGATACTAGCGTCAGACGCGGATTTACGGAAATGATGTTCCATGTAGCGAGGCATCAAAATGAAGTAACCCAAGATACCGTTCAAGTGAAAGACTAGTCCCAGTAAATGGCACACGTAGATTCCGTTCTTCATCAACTTGAATAGGCTTTTAGGCATATCTAAATGCGTTTAAAATATCAATAAAAATTTTAGAGATTAGTTTCGTGTCTCTTTACCTTTTAACTTGGGCAACTCGTCTTTTTTGCCAGAGGGTTCGACCTCCGCTTGATCTCTCTTCAAGCGTCGAGGAAAGAAAAACATTGGGATGCTAAAGATGAGTAAGAGGACACCTAGTATGATGAAACCGAGCCACCAAGCACCGACCCATCTCGGATCTTCCATGTCAATGTTAGGGAAGACTGAATAATTTAAAATAATTCATTAATAGGTTTGATCATTAGAATTTTAATTCCCCTTGATGGAAAATTATCGTAATTAATTATTACTACTTACGAGATGGCGATTCAAAGTATCTCAAACACAACGAAGACAATGCGAATCCCAAAGACGGTCCGAATAAACGAATCGCCATTGTTAAACCTATAATATTAATTAAATAATTTAGATACAAAAAATAAATTTGTTGACGAAGTACAAAGATCTTACTGAAATATCCAGCGGAACTTTGTTTCTTCACATTATCATCCATGTAAGCAATCCCAGCAGTGTAGTAAGCGCTGCCTCCGAATCCACTGAAGAAACTTCCAACGAAAAATAAAATGACGGCCGTCAACGTCGCGTGATGTCCATGCGACCCAGACACGTCTGAAGCACCCTTCTCTTGGCCGTGTCCCAACTCTTCTGGTAAGCAAAGGGTACTGTTACTTTCACCATGAACCTCTTGCGACAAGAAATGAAGTCCAGGTCCGTAGAGGAAATAAGGCGTCGCCGAGATGAAGCAACTAACGACGACGATCAACATCCCAAAACCGATAATCCTGGGACGGTGAGCTTGTCCGCCATAATACCCAATTAGAACGGACGTAATGATAGGTGACAAGTTGTCCGCAATCAAGATCAAACCGGAAGCCTTGCTATCAAAGGCGAATCGTTTCTCGATGGTCGAAATGATACCGACGGAATAGGTAAAGTAGGCGCCTTGTAAGATACCCAAGGCGCAATAACAAACCAAGAACATCTTTGGATTGGCCATTCTCTGAAGCCACGCGCCCCGGAAAGGTCCCCATCCGCAAGTCAAATCAGGATCGTCCAGGCTCTGGAAAGTTACCTTACTGCGTTTTGGCTCGTAGGAAGCCATCTCGAAGCTTATTATTTCGCTACAATTTTCATTCACACTAAAATATCTTTAAAATTATTTAACTAAATTACTCGCCTCTAACTAACGCTTAGAAGGGTTTGCAAAACGTGTTACGTAAATTAAACCTTCCTATAAATGTTTTCCTGATTGCGAAGGATCCCTGGAGTGGTAAAAGAAAGATTACTCGTGGACTTCTTGAACGCTTTGATTAGAAGTTAGTAAAAATAAATGATAAGACAAGAGAAGACGATACGGTGTATAATGTCATACTTGAATAACAGAGGAAAGATATTGTGTGTTGAAGACAGAGTGACTTATCGATTGATTTATTCGGATTTACATCAGGGGCAAACAAACTAAACACTCTTACGTAAACTGGAACAGGGATACCGAGGGGTTAACCACACATTGAATACGGGGGACCAAACTTTGGCAATCAAGAAAGTGACCTCATTTCAATATTATCTGAAGGAAAACACGGTCACCACTTGGAAACATTTGGGTCTCAGTTGGATCAAAAACAACGGAGGCATTTGGATATCACTTAGAAACGACGGATTCATTTGGATATCAGTTGGAAACAACGAACTCATTTGGAAATCAGTTCGAAACAACGAAATCATTTGGATATCAGGTGGAAACAACGAAATCATTTGGATATCAGGTGGAAACAACGAAATCATTTGGATATCAGGTGGAAACAACGAAATCATTTGGATATCAGGTGGAAACAACGAAATCATTTGGATATCAGGTGGAAACAACGAAATCATTTGGATATCAGGTGGAAACAACGAAATCATTTGGATATCAGGTGGAAACAACGGGATCATTTGGATATCAGGTGGAAACAACGGGATCATTTGGATATCAGGTGGAAACAACGAAATCATTTGGATATCAGGTGGAAACAACGAAATCATTTGGATATCAGGTGGAAACAACGAAATCATTTGGATGTCAGGTGGAAACAAACGATGGAATAAATTGGAAATCAGTGCAATCTTGGGAAACATTTCAGAATAAAAATCTTTTGTACAAAGGTTACGGGAGTATCCAACCCCTCGGTAGATACTGCCGATTAGAACGTATATATTTTAAACTTTTTAAATGTTTTATTCAATTAACCACAGAGATTTGTTTGAATCGAGTTTTTCTTTTTGTTTTTCAGTTCATATATAGCACCAAATATATTTTTTTTATCTTACTTACTAGGTTTTTCGTTTTTGTTTTTCTTCTTTTTATCATAAATAAAATATTTGTTATTTTCTTTACCGTTTTTGTTTTGTTTCGTTAAACTTTTAAAAACTACACACACGTTTCGATTGTTCGTGTATACACCCCCCAGGGGTCAATGAGGTCACGATTAAAATAATGCAGAGACGTATTTAGGGTTAAGGGGGGGTTGGTTTAACAACTTACAAGGGTACAAACCCTTTCGCCAAATATTAAAAAAAAAAAAAAAAAAAAAAAAGAACTTACGAGACCTCCAAAATGTGTGACTTTTTCGCTTTTAGTTTTTCGATTAAACATGAAATAATGCTATTTACAAAATGATTAACTGGTGGTGGTTTTTCTTCTCGGAATTTTAGGTTTCTTTATACAAGGGTTTACTATAGTTTCTTAGATTTACGAATTTAAATTAAAAAACAGTACTTTTTTTTAATAACAATTTAGGGTTATCAAGAAGCGATATCTACTTTACTAGGGAGAAGGTATAAAATTCGCCACATTTCTAGCAGCTTTATCTCCAGTCCAAACGTAGGTCCGGAGTTAATCCCCACCGCCTCTAAATTACAACCAGCATCTATCTCATTGGTTCTTGAAAACTCCTCACGTCAGCGCGACGCGAATGACGAAAGTTACGTGTATTTTCCGACTGAGGAGAGCGGACGAAATAGCCCGCGGCCTCCTTTTACGCCCCCCCCCCTTGTATTTTGAAAGGGGGACTCGGACTATGGCGCGCGAATACTTAGGCATCTTATACCTTCTCCCTAATAAACTAGATATCGCTTCTCGCTTTATCAAGTATATGATGAAAATAATTCTTTTAACTATTTCCTAAAATTTACGAAGTACAAAACATGATTTAGGTTATTGTTATTGTTTTTGGCTATGGTTTGTTTTTCTTTTTTAAATACTATACATTCTTAAGTGGTTTAATTAATAGTATATATATATTTATAACTAATACGTTTCAAACTAGATTAATTCGATTTCACGATAACGTTTTCACTTTTATTTTAATTATTTCCTAACTCAACTCACTTTTATTTCATTTTAAACTTAATTTAAACTGATATTGTTGTAAGTTTGTTTAATTATTTATATATATTTTTTTATTCTATAATTTACCGGGAAATTAAAACTAATTAAATATAACTGTAATTAAAAGTATAATAATACCTGTAAACATTTTAAAATAAACGGCAGTAGAGTTTATATTATTTAACTTTAAAATAAAGGCAGGATTGGCTGGGATTTAACATATCTATGAACGGATATGTTTTGTTTTGTAATTCGTAAATGAAAATGAGTCCATCCTAAATTTCTTTAAATATTTAATCTATTCACGTTTTCCATACGGTTTTGATTAAAAATACCTTTTTGTCATTTGAGAAAAAATATAGACGGTGTCTTTGTTTCTTATATAATCTTTAAAACCTTTTGTTTTTCATCTTTATAATATTTCAGAAAAAGGGGCGTACCTAAATTACCTTTTCTTAATTAATTACTGTATAAAGCTCCTTTCGTTAATTAATTAAAAAAAACAGATCTATGAAACCAACTGATCGGTAAGTATTCTTCTGTATTCTGAAAATGGCTTCGCATTTCTTTTGTATAAAAGTTTATAAAGAAAACGAAATTTTATAAATTTCACATCAAAAATTTTAAACTTGATGAACGAAAAACTGTACGTATATTCTTGTGTTTTCTTTACTTTTTACATAAATCTATTTTACAATAATGTTTTAGGCCTAACTTAAGGGTTAAACGTTAACTGGGTTCAGCTAAAAACGAACGTAAACTCGTGAGTGGGGGGAGGGAAATAGGGGAACGCGAGATTCATATCAACACTTTGTGGAATGTCGCTTAACCATTCCTTCATTATTTTAATATCGTTTCTCTCTCCTTTCTTTTAACAATTAAAAGTGATTAATTTAGTGGCAATAAAAGCTTTTGATTCTTAGTTAATTTTAAAGAATCCAATGAAAAGTTATCTACAAAAAAGTTGAGTGCGTTCAAGAGCAGTTTACAACGACTACCATCAAGTTTACCGGCTTATATTTAAGGGAGTGTTAAGGCATTTCTTATTTTAAGAAAATTCTTGCCTTCATACTCCTTTTAAGGTTTAGCTTTTCAGCAAACTGCTCTTGACAAAGAGTATGCCGTCCATTTCTTGGCCAGATGCCAATAATGTCACAACGTATTTTTTTGGCTGTGGTCCAAACAACAGACTATAGAAGTAACGAAATAACACCGGTAACAACATTTAACGCGGGCCGATTTGCAAATTTCTTATTATTCAAACTTATTTTGTGATATATTTTATCTATAGATGAAAATATTACTCTTAAGAATAATTTAAACATTAAAGCTAACAAGAACTAATGTTCAGTTTAATTATAAAACTATAACGTATTGTGTCAATAGCAAATAGAGATAACAGAATGTGCCGTACATTGGAGAGCATAGAGCGCCCATTTCGATGTAACGAAAAGGGAAAGACACGGGGGTAAAACTTTGCCTTCCATCTCGCTTTTTGGCGCCTGCGCTGTAGTCTTTTTGTATCATGAGAGTGCCCAGTGACAGCAATGTATCAACCCCCCTCGTACGTCCCGATAATAAGGGTTGCCTACCCCTTTTTTACATAGAAAAAGTCGCGACAGTAAAACTTGACCTTGTATGATTTTACGAATCATGAGTGGTTCAAACACTCCGAGTGCCTCAAATGGGAACTTGAGAGAAAGCGTGATTTCCCGTCATAAACACACCACTCATTTCAATTTGCTTTTGTAACAACTTCATCTGTCATACACTGGTTATTTCGTTACTTCCACCCAAACCGGACTTTACATAAGTTATTATGACATCACCCCGATAAAGGTGTCGGTAACCTTCCCTTTAACGAGAGGCCGGCCACTCGGCGTAATTGTTGTACACGCTGTTCTTGTACACCTCCTTACCCCATAATGTAATCGGTATACAGGGAACCCGAGTGATTAGCCCCTCAGATGGTTAACGAGAAACTCACAAAAACAACAAGGTGTGAGGTACTGAAATTATAATATATTCCCAGAGTCTAACAAGTAAGACTTAGTAATTAGGTTCATCAAATATTAATTAACTACATAACCGAAACCTAATAACTTTGGGACGGATGTTTTAAATAAAAATTAGTACCGGTATTGTTTTGGAGGGAAAGGATTCAAAGGGGCCTGTTACAGAATCTTTCGCGAGGTTTTCTTTTTAAACAAAATAGGTTGTGGAAGAACAGACTTTTTTAACCTTAATTCTAGTTGTGTCGGAGTAGGCCTAATCTCAAATAAAACATATTCAGGTTTACGTATGTTGTTGTAGAAGAAAGATAATTAAATTACAAAAGAGAGCCCCACTATTTCTGTCTCTTTGATTTACTTGAACTTACTTTTGACGACATCAATTGAGACTGATGACGTGTAAAAATACAACTTCATATACATATATAATCCCCATTTTATATACTAGGTTTTCGTTTACCTCCAGTTTGTGTCACAAAGGATTTTGCCCAACGAAGAGGTCAAGAGGTCATCTGGCGCGATATCTCGTTTTAGTTTTCCGCTCCCATTAAGGTCAATAAGGTTACGACGACGGGATCGACTTATAAACCAGGACAAAAATGGCACATTTTGTTTAGCGTACTATCAGTGTTTTTTTTTTCTCTTTCTCCGGATTTTTTTTTTTTGGTTTTTCTTCAAACGGAAGTCTCGAAATTATCTAGTTCTTCGTTCATGGGTCGAGATTCTTCCCGTTTCTCGGGGTCTTCGTCCACTTGGAACGATATATTAGCCGATTTGTACCAGATGATGGCGTCCACGACAAAGGCAGCTAACATTATGACGGCCGTCACTCCGTGGAAGACCATTCGAAAACGAACTGGATCGTAAACGCGACAAGCACCAGGCTTACCGCAATTATCTTCCCAAAAAAGACACGCCGAATCTACAATAGCTCCGTAGATAATGGGACAAGGCACATTACCTGCAAAAAATTGTTACAAAACATCTCTCAAATATTCTCAAAAGTTGTATACGTTGTTCAAGTTTTATTTCTTAAATCACACATAATATTATATCGAGATGTGTTTAAAGGGGCTTGTCGGACCGTGGGACAAATGACGATCTTCCTCATAGAGCTTAGGATAGAGGCTGGGTAAACACGAAGAGGGGTCGGACAGCCCCTTTAATCTAAGCACAAGTATTTAGTATCGAGACAAGTATAGCTATAACACCTAAAAGGGTTGTCTCGAAGTGTTGTTTAACTAGAAAGTTCGAGGATTGTCTAAAATCTAATTAAACTCAAACTCTATTACCTCAAGCCTTGATGGATGACACTTTAAGTACTCGGTTTCAGCGGAGAATTTTAGCAAAATTACAGAACAATAACAATCAATTTCAACTTACCAAATAGACCAATGGCGAACGATATGAGACCCAAAGCCATGGCCTTGTCTTGAGGATCTACACACCTTTTGAAAATAATATATAAGAATAAAGTTGGATTAGAATGTTTGGACAATGACTTAAATGATCAGTACAAATGTGAATTAAACGAAGGTAAGTACCTAAGAGTGAGCAACATGGAGCCCACTTCGGAGGTAGAATGAATTAAAACAAAGGCCGAGAAGATGATGGTATAAAGCACCAGATTTTCGCACTGCAACGGACAGTAACCGTTAATGGCCGTGGTCGTTGGCTCCAGACAAAGGCACTCGCTAAAGGTGTACTGCTTATTGGCACTGCCTTCCACTTTGGTGCAACCAGCGAGACAAGGAGACAAGAAGGTCACCCCCTCGCTCGTGCAAATCGGAGAGAACTCGCCTATCTTACAGTTGCAAGTCCCGTTGCAGAAATTGTCAGTTGGACGGACTGTGTCGAAACTATTAAGGTTTTACAGGATCGACGATTAGATCTTTTGGATGGTGGAAGGGACCGTCAAAAGTGACTAACGAACCTGGTGACGTTGAGCCCAACATAGTTATTCATGGGGCAACCAACCCACATGAGAATTATCATCCCTATGGCGTAAAATAGGGCGCAAAGGGCGATCCAACGGGCCACAAAACGGGCATTTGGCTTGTACTTTCTCATAAAGACGCCACTGGCGAAAATACCAGCGCCCATAACTAATATACCGGCCATTCCTAAGAAAAAATACAAGATTGCCCCGAAACATTACTAAACATTCGCCGAGTTCCTTCAATTTAACTTTATTATTATAAAGCATTTCTGGTAATTGTACTAGCGAAACGATTTAGTTTTTGACAATTTTAAAACCTATTTAGATAATATTTCACAAAATGCACCAAAACTCCTGAAATACCGTGAAACGCTTTAAGTTTAAATTCATCTTTATTCGTAAAAGTCTTATTTAAATTTGCATTGACGTTGGAATATATTTAAATACTATAAACATAAAAAATACGGCATCAGCAGTGCATTTTAACCTAACGTATAATTTTTACTTTTAAAAATCCCCAAAAACGTCTTGCACGATGTATGATTACGAAGGTATGATGACAATGCATTACTACGTTGTTTATTTGAAATATTAATGATGAAATAATAGCATAGCCAGAAACAATATGAATATTATACCATTGAAAAATGTGAAACCAAAAAAATAAAAAAAGTTTTCAGACCTCTTCGAAAAAATTGCCAACAAGAAAAAACTATACATTTCGTGTTGCCGCATTAAGTTAAAATATTTTGGGGAACAACGAAAAGAAACCCAAGCAAGCGCAAGGTATTCCACCAAAATTATTATTTTTAGCTTGCATTGCACTGTTAGTAGACTTTAGGTAAGCATTCTCCCCACTTCCCCCCCCCCTTCAGTTTTAGTTTTTAATAAACGCTTTGTGGAAAGTAAAAATGAAGTTTGGCTGGTCATAATAAATCAACAATGGCTAGACCAAGTCCCAGACTGCGACTAGTAGAGATGGCGGAGAGATGAGGGAAGATGGGCCCAGACGCCGTCGCCGCCACGGCAAAAGGATAAAATTCTAAAGATTATCTTCGTACATTTCAATTTCAACGTGTCCCAAGACTAGAATATGAACTTAAATATACTTTTCCCGCCTTCTACAGTGGTCTAGAGTGTCTCGAATCAACGAGACTAATATTAGAGTCCAAACCTCGTGAATGTTGAAGTTTACCGCATTGATTATAATATAAGTTCATAAGATATGTTCCATAAGTTTGTCTCTGATTACAAACTGGAGCTTCTCATGAAGTGACGTAGGTCATAGATTCGAGGTAAAGCGACGCCTGGTCAGGCACTGTCAAAGGCTTAGTACAGACTAAATAGGACCTAGATGGAAGTCCTGCAAAACCGCGTGTAGTCAATTCTCGAAGTACCTCTCAGTAAGTCTCTAGCAATACTTATGGAACATATGTATGTCATGAGGGCTACGTAAGGCGGGCATGATGACGCCCAAGATTTCAATCGAAATGCCCCATAATAATAAGATCCTAAACCCTTAAGTTCGTTCATTATTCAAATATTCTTGGAACAAATTCAAAGAAATATATAGGATATCCCAAATAAATATAAATTACATTTTCGCGACTGAAAAATATTCGGTGTTGAGTTTGGCTTTCAACAACAGCTTTAATTATAGACCTAGTCCGTAAACTGGCTTAGAGCCAACTGAAGAGAGAGAGAGAGAGATACGCATCCCCCAACCCTCACCCCTGGTCCATACTCGTTATGGACCAGAGCAGAGAAATGGACAACTTCAGACGAAGGTCACGCGAGTATTTATGGATGAAACTTTGCCCGAAATATGTTTAGCTAAAAGGGGATGACGGGAGAGGAAAAGGATCATTGTTATTTTTACTACTCTTTTGCCGAAAACGTTTTCTAGACATTTTTACGAGATTCTTTTTAAATGTTTGGTTGCCACGGAAACATCGATAAAATTTGCCAAGTCTAGTTTCTAGTCTAGATCTAGAGAAGTTTCTGGAATGTTTAATGTATTTAAAGGGAAATGCGTACTGAAAGGGGGAACTAACCGGGAGATTAAAGGAGTCTAGCCGCCTAATATTATTTACTACTTAATAAAAATAAGTGTTTATTTACCGGATATCATATTAGCCTTGGTAGCTGTTAGTTGAAACTGGCTTTCTAAATACTTGGGTAGAAACGTGTAAAGACCCGCGATGGGTAGGATATGAAGCACGCTACTGGCTGTACGGCACAATAAGATGTCGTTCTTTAATAAACGTCGCATGGCAGCGGGGAAGTCTGAAAATATAAAACGAACATAATCTAAGATTAAGATTTCTATAAATTAATTTAACAAAATTATTAAAGAAAGAGTGTATGTATGCCTTTTTTAGAGTTTGAAAGTGTAAGCTGACCTTTTAAAATGGGTTTCTTGTTACTCCTCCGCCTGGCTTGTTTTCTCTTGGCAAGGACAACAAGGTCCGTCTTGGGAACATTACCATTGACCAGAAGTTTGTCAGACTCGGGTGATTTCATCAAACTATCAGTCATGGGTCCGTTGGCGATGGGAGGTAATTGGTCCACCCCGGTCAAGGGTGGAACCACACCGGCAACCCGACCAGGACACGGTAGATGCAGAGGTGATTGGCACCTAGAGTCGGGCAAGTTGGGAAGGTTTCGCGGGAAAGCCATCATGGGGAAGGCGGTCAAGATCAAAGCGGCTCCCACGATAAAGACGCCGAGCCACCAAGCACCGATCCATTGAGGGTTGTCCGTCGTTAGTCCAACTGGAACGTCCTCTTTTAAAGTAATTCAGAGTGTATATTTGTCAATTTTCACATTCAAGAAGTGACATTTGGTAATCTGATATGGATAACAGTTGAGGACGGAGGCTTACCGAAAGGGAAGTTGACATACACTCCGGTACAAAAAGAACCCAATAAGAATCCAAAGACTGGACCGAATATGCGAACACCGATTGTAATACCTATCAAAATATTTGTACTATTTATGTACTTCTACTTCGAACTTAATCTCTTTCGTTTAAAAGTTAGTCTAAAGGGCTTAGGAGACAAATGCTTTATCAATGATCTTACCGAAATACAAGGGCGATTCCCTGGTGGCTACGTTATCATCTATGTAAGGAATTCCCAGAGTATTAACGGTGGTGGCACCAATCCCGATGAAAAGCAACGAAATGAAGAAAACGGCCAAGACCGTCCGCGTGATTTGATTCTGTTGATTGGACTCGTCGGTGTCCTCGCACTTTCTCCGCACGCGCAACGCGTTGGCTTCCGGCCCACCGTCTTTCTCCGTCCATCGCGAGAACATCGAATCGGTCTCGTTTTCCCAAACGGGAAAACCGATCGAATCGTTGAAGAAAACGTCCGTCGCCAACCGACCCAAAACCCCCGGTCGACCGTCCTCCCCTAATTCTCCTCGATGGCACAATTTCGACTCCAAGTCGATCAACGTCGTATTCTCGTGGGCGCCCGCCCTAGCCGAAGCCGGAAGGAGAACTTCCCCGCCCAAGAAAAAATGCGGCGTCGAGCAGAGGATGGAAGCGAACGCGAACACCAGCATCCCGCAAGCTATCCACCTCGGCCGGTGACCCTGTCCCCCGTAATAAGTCAACAACAATGCGCCACCGATTTGTCCGATTTCCGTCGCCGACATAATGATGCCAGTCGTCTTACTCTGGATTTGATACAGTTTTTCGATCGTCGTCAAGACGCTGACGAAATACGTGTAGTACATTCCCTGAAGAGTTCCCAAAGTTCATACGGGAACAATTTTCCCCAAGGAAAGAATCAACAAGAAATAAAATTCAATTAGTAAACAAGTTGAAGTAGACAAAGGGTGAAAAATTACGACCATAAATTAGCTATACAAAAACAATAAATAATTGCCGAAAGTCGTTACGAATGTCATTTAGGACAATGTCTCAGCTTCACCTTTCGGCATTTAATTTTGGACAATTATTTAACACTTGGAAAGGAAGCTTTATATATGGGTTTCATAAATGGGCAAAAGTAAATACTATATGCAAGTGAAAACTAACCTGAAGTACACTGGTCAAGCAAAAGACCGCGAGAAAAGCCTTTTTATTGGCGAAGGGCTGTAACCACTTGGGTCGAACTGACCACAATCCGCAAACGTAATCCCGTTCGTCGTCTTCATCCTCATCGTCGTAATATTGTTCGGCCATTTCTCGCGAATGACGTTCGCAACACAATGGAGTTTGTTGATGCGCGTTTCCTACAACACCTCGCGTCGGAGCTAAATCCCCCGAAATCCAACCGTCACCCGAATTATTCTTCTCTAATAATGTCGCCGACGTTATAAGTCCGTTACCACCGTTAACCGGTTGAGTTTGCGCCGGCGACAACGGCGGATGAGACGAACCGTTCGTTCCACCGTTTTTAACTTCGCCATTACTCGGAATATAGAGTCCGTTACTTTTAAAGTCCGAAGTCGGTGACCACTCTTTACGAGGTAAACCGCCGTTGATGGCCGGCCGAATTCCTCCGTTGATGGACAACGGCTTATGGACACCGCCGTTCCAAGGGTCAAGGGGCGACTCCATGGCCCAAATGTCGCCTCTGACTTTCCTGCGCAATACAAAAGACAGAAAATACGAATTTAGTCACAAATTCTGCAATTTCAATAAAATCTCTCAAGTGATATATTTCGGTACAAATCCTGGATGATGAAACTTAAAACTACATCCTCCTTCGAGAGACAACACTCAACCTAAAAAATGACATAAAATCCCCAATAACATACCACCCTGAATCTCTACGAGGATACTCTAGTCTAAGACAAGGATATAAACCAGTACGACATCGCTACAGACTTAACAGTAAATGTACACCCCGTCCCAAAGACCAAAACGTTTATCTTAAAGTCCCAATCTACAAAATGACAAATCAATACATCAAAAAACAAAAAGAAAGTAAAAACTTGTTTACCTTGTAAATAAAAACCAACCGAAACTATTTAGATGACTACCGAGTCATCGTACACTACAAACACTGTCTTAAAAACGTATCCCTATCTCTTAATAACAGTGTAAAGCCAGCCCAACAAGCCTCATCAAGTACTGTTTTAGAAGAAAGAAACCGTGCATCGTCTTTCTTTTTGACGGATGATAGCACCATTTCGACTGTATTTCATTATTTACCAAAAAATCTCCAAAAAAGTACAGTTGTACGAGCAGTGTCCTCCTTAAAAAGGTATACCTGATTTACTGGTAACATATACGATTGCGGCTCAGATACGTTTAAAGACGTAAGATGCCGCGTGTAATAAATGAGGGATTGATTTGGGTATAATTTCTCAATCAGTCAAATATTGTCCTAAAAACATTTTTCTTACTAAAGTCTCCCGTGTCGAATATTTATCACTAAGTGGGGTTTTTTTATTTCGTGTTCTTTCCCAACTTGAACGCTACGGGAGAACGACTTTGGTCTGATTCCAATCACAACTGTCCGATGGTGCGCGGTTTACCGAACGATACAACAGGGGCAAATATGATAGAGTGAGAACCGAGAAGATCTCGTACAGTTACGAAAGTCTCCTCTAGATTCTACAGTATGTACTGGGTGTTCTTCCGAAAAAGGGTATATAATTATAGGATCGAAGTACGGTGGGATGTTCTATGGGAAGGGACACGGTTTATCAGTAACTATAAAGGATGTTTTAACATATTCTGTATCCCTAAAACACTATAAAATGATACCTTTTTTAGGGTACCCCTTGGGGAAAAGTGCCATAGAAGTTATTTATTATATTGTTGACTCAAAATTGATTTCCCCCATAGAACTAAGGAACTGTACTCCGATTCTATAATTACACTTCCTTTTTGCAATACCCTGTATGTATGAAGGAAAGACGAACGTATTGAGACTGTCTAGCATTTGGATTCCATAGAGAACATAGATCTATATGCCTAAAAATCGATCAACTTATAGGTATATAGACCTTATATAGTTGTCTATGGGTATTCGCATACGTCTGACATCGGGATATTAACAGTTATTAGTTTAAAGCGAGGGTGAAACTATTGTCTGGCAACTTGCCTCCAAAACTGACTAATTATTTTTGCACCGAAAACTTTTACGTACGAAAACAAAGCATTTTTAAACCACAAGATCTTTAAAGTTTGAAGCGAGAAAAACCAACAACCATGTTCTTGAGAAATTCAATTAACTTAAAGCAATTAAAGTGTAAAAGGTCTATAGGGTTCTAGTCTACTCGTTTTCCGGTTATAGTTACTAAACCTCTGTAATGAAGTTGTTTTTGAAGTGCGCAGCTTTACAACAAAGTACACTGAAGTATATAAATAGTTTTCAGACAAGGAGGATTCATACCATTTACACAAGGAGACCTGGCTTTTGACTCAACCAGGGAGTCTAGTCTCCTTGTGTAAATCGTATGAATCCTTCTTGTCTGAAAACTAAGTATAACAAAAGTTAGAAATTGGAGTCAATTTAGTCCTAACAAGTCTGAAATCCGGAGTCTGTTAAAGTTACTAGCTTCTTTCTTTCATTAAATATCTGAAATATTTCGGGGTGCGTTTCTCCGTATACACTTGCAACAAGTTTTATCATCAATTCATAGATCAAGGCTAGATAAAAAGCCATCCATTTCGAGCATACTAGGCCTAATTGTAGCAAACACTTTACTACCCCTCTTAACCAAAAAGCGATTTCCCACGCTATTTTTGTCCCTCAACTTTTCTTCTAATAATAAGATTTCGAAATTTAATCTCGAACGCCCACGGCGGGTTCCTGTCCCCTTAATCTCCTAGATCTTAAATGTTTTCCTCGCAAAATGGAAGAGCGACCGACACTCTCGCTGTCCCATCACAACACGAGCGTCCCACGCGGCCTTGAAACCGTTCAAATTGTCAACTAAGTTGGGCCCAAACCATAAACCAAACAACCCGGATGATGCAGTTGTCAACACCACGCCGGCGACCTGACAATCATTCGGTGGGTATAAGCAATAATCACGCTCTTTCCAAGGTGTCCCTAATTTCATAAATGATTGTGTACCCATTTTCTCAACGTATCTAGGCGTATTTTGTGGGAGGAGCTATGGACGAATTTTACCTCACGCTCACGTAGAACCTCGCGTTCGCTACCAACCAATAAAATCATACTTAGAAAGGATATATAATCAAGGCCGGCCCACAAAACCCGCATAGAAACTAACGTTGGAGATTGGAGATACCGGGGGGGGGGTGGACGCAATTATTCCAATTACCTGTATGAATTCCTACTAAAAATGGGACCCTTTTCAAAATGGAGGCTGCAATACCGTCTGCTTAATATAGGGTTAAACCTAGCATCGATTGTGTATGTGTGCCCAAAGACATTAGATAGGGCTTCAACATTACCAGTCCACTAAATTTGGTTCGTATTGTTTGAAAGCCATCTTTGAAGTCTTTGTTGTCCACATAATGTCTGGATTGTAAGACTGAAGCAAACAAGGTGGTCAAACGTCAGACCATATTTTAGGCCCCCCCCCCCCGACTTTTGAAAAGGGATCTATCATTATTTCATCGATGTTTACACCTTGCAAAGAAATTGGAGCACGCGGTTTATTACTCCTCATATAGTCGAAGTTTACAAATCAGGTTCTCAAATTTTAATCCCGTTGTTTTGAAACTGAGAATACAGCGAGAGAGAGAGAGAGAGAGACATTTTAATATGATCTAGATCGCGATAATCCGACACTGTAGAAAAATAAATAATTTATTGGAAACAGGATACAACATTTAAATGAAATTATACGTGGTTTTTATTATATATACTTTAAAAGTGGCTAGGGGCTAAATTATAATTTAAAAGTTGAACCTGAAACCATTTATTAAATTGCGCAATTTATACCAGGAATACATACAGCTACTAGAAATTATTGTGTCCCGTTTAAATTTCTATGAGGGTTTTGTGGGCCGGACTCGAGGAGTAAAATCAGTCACGCGTCATAATTCTGACGTCTTTTTAACTGTTATTTCATTGGTTGTTTCTAGGCGAGCGCAAGAAGCAGCGAATTCGCGAGGTAATATTCATCATACACAATGATTAATCATTAACCTAGCTCTTAATATTCACAAAATCCGCATAGATACATTGAGAAAATGGTAACGCAATGTTTCCTATTAACTGTATGCATTTCTAAATGCACCAATTAAAATATCGTGTTCTGGAACTCGAGAAACAGAAAGAGAGAAAGAGAGAGAGGAAAAAAGAAAGAGTATTAAAATTAAAGAAAATCATACTCGAATCTAACTTCACATTGTAATTTTGTTTTATAGGCGAAAATTATAACCCATAAATTTTATTACTCGCATTAAAGGGAAGGTGAATTAAACACTTTTTTTATTCGAAAGACCGAGTGTATATCTATATAATAATGATAATAAGAAAGGATGATGTAATATCCCTTTAAAAATCAAATTAACCCTTTTCGGACGTAGATTTCAATGTGAATTAGTTAGGGAATTGAAGGGTGTATGTACCGGAGTTAGAAATGGGAGAAAGATCACGTTCGAGGTCCAAATAATAGTCCCTAAGTTAAAGATTGGACGCTGTAATGTTGTATCCACGTAACAACGCATGCACGATTGTAAAGGGTAATTTACATAACTAGAGGAAAAAAAAACCAATTTGCATTGGCGCAACTGGTCGTCAGGCTTTACTAAGTAGCCAATCCAAGCCACTGCTTAAACAAAATCAGTTTCATTTTCCGCGTCTTCATTGCAACCATAAGTGAAGTATTTTCACACTAAGTTCAAATCTCTACCAGGAATACATAATTTTCTTCCACTTTGAATCTTAAAGAAGTCATAGAAGCCCATATTAACATCTGATTGAAAGTAAGGGGAAGGGCTTAAAATTTCTTTAAACCTCCCACTCCTTCCTCGCGTTTCATTGGTTATTCACTCTAGTTTCTAGTCTACGTAGACACTAAACACTTTGAACTGATTGCATCCTAATCGAATCTTTCAATTTGTTGTAGATAGCGGTTGAATTGCACTCTTAAATAACTGGCAACACTTGCATGCACACTATCTATAATATAACGTTCGTAACAGGTTTAATGGCTAGGGGCTCGCGGACCCCACCTTGAAGCTTAAGAAGAACTCAACCAAACCACTTCTAATGAACCTTGCTCTGGTGTTAACTCGTTGTCAGAACCACGTATTAGCAACTTACTCTAAATACACTTGACTTATGGTCGAACCTACGTAGGTTTTCAACGAAACAAGCGAAACTTCTTTTTTATTTTTTAAAGATTAGGAAAAAATTAAAAAAATAAAATAAAAATCAGAAAAACGTTTTTAGTTTTCTGTAAAAAGGGGTGACAGCGTCTTTAGTTTTTTCTCTTTCTTTTAAATATATTCTCTTAAGCGTCCCATTTAATATATAGAAAAATTATTGCGAAATGGCTCAAGGCAATCCACTACGACTGTCTACAATATATACATACATATATTTCGCCAACTCGAATTTTCTTGACGATTTCCATTTTTTAGCGGCCTGCCCTAAACACTACAATCAGATGTACTTTAACTTAACACCAGAAACAAGGTTTGCAGGGAGATGTTTGAAAGGCTATACATAGGAGGATGGATACCATTGACACTGTAGGAGGCCATCAGGGTACTTGGCGGACAAAGTGCAGTACCAAGTAACCTGGTCTCCTGGTGTAATAGGTATCAATTCTCCTAGTCTGAAAACTATTATAGAGAGCTTTCAGTTGGGGGAGGAGCTGAGTCTCGTGACATAATTTACGCTGCCATATTGGTGGGTTTAAAGCAGGAATGAAGCTGAGACCACCCAATATGGCTACCAGAGAAGCGGTAAGACTTGGGAGGGTGTGACGTACTACCATCGCATCTGAAAGCTCTCTATAGGATGTTTTCCTAAAATGGGTAATGTCACCGAGCAACAGATGTCGCTAGCGTTGATAAGTAGCCCCGAGAGAAAGAGAGAGAGCGGAGTTTTCAATTGGGTGAATGGTGCATACGTCAGACCCTCCTCAGCCTTACCATTGTTCTGGCAGCCATATTGTGGGTTATAGCTTTCGCCACGCCACGCATTGAACCCACAACAAGTATGGCCGTTATATGTTATCACACGAATCTCCATGCAGTTCTTTAAATTTAAATAAAATCACATTGACGGATGTATAACAACCCTGGGGGCGGATGAAATTTGAAATCACACACAGAGACACGTGATACAGCACCCCGAAGCTAAACCTAACCACAATGATATGCAGACTGATGGCTAAAATCATGACATGAAACTTTCAAAAACCTGGCGTTATGGCCCAATATCACGTAGACCCTAGAGAATACGACCTTCAAAAAAGAGAGGGTTTTCACTAATATACAAGTTAGATTTGACCAAGGCCTAATGTAAAATGCGGATTTTTTCTAAACTGGTTTAAAACTAATCATTCCCGCCTTTGACACTGGTCAAACATTAAACTGACTCAACGATACCCTTGGGAAAGAACTCGTTAATACTCTGTATAAGACTTAATTTCTATGGATTTATTGAAAAAGACTCGTTACTTTTAACTTTCCCAAGGTCACTCACCATTTTCTCAACGGTTGGAGAGTTATATAACATCTGGCTAAAAAATTATGTATTTAATTCACCCAAGAAAATGTGTATTTAAAAAAAAGAGACGTACGATGTTTTTAATAATTAGTAAAATTTAGAAGTTTTAATCTAATGGGGATAAGAAGGCAACGTGTACGCTTTTTCACGTGAAATATTAACAGAACAATGAAAGATAACAGTAACTTCATTTTTTTTAAGATTCTTGGGAGGAATTGAATAATTTCACTATCTTACGTAATAGTGGGTTGATTATATCTATTCCAGCGACCGGACATTTTTAGCCCAAATATTTTTTTAAAGTTACGCAATTTTCACATTAGTGTAGTGAAAGGGGTGCGAGTTACATCAGATGCAGGGCCCCATCGCGTGAAGTTTTATAGTTTCTGTCGAGAGTGTTAATTGTATGGAGAAAATAGACGTTTCCTTCTCCATTTAGGGGCCTCAATCTCTACAAAGTATAAGACTTAGGAGGTCATCCGTTCGGATGTGGGGTTAAATTAAATCCCGCCACTAAACCAACTTTGCTTTATTTTTTAAAAGAGAGGCCTACGTTTTTTTTTTTTTTTTTTTTTTTTTCAAGCAATTCCAGGGTTCATACTAAAATATTAAAACACCCAATATCCAGTTGAGTAATTTTATCTAAAATCAGAATCTAAACAGAATTGGTGAATGCATTTATAATATACTTAGTTGGGCCTTGATACGTCACGTGGTAGAGTCTCACCGCCGTTATTCGCGAAAGGGACGTCACGTCATGCTAAACCTCACGGATAGAGCATCTGGTACATTTAAGACAAAGATACGCAGCTGAATTTAATTTTGTATATGTCTACGAACTCAACTGATCCATATTTGTATCAACCCTGAACGTTGCATTACTGAAACGAATTAAACACTAAACTTTTAATTAAAATACAACGGCAGCTGCCGCCGCGTTTTTCCAAGGATATTTTAGCTACTTGAGTGATTTTGAATCGATTTGGTAATTCCTGACTTCTTCCGCCATCGAACTGTTGTATAGTGTGAGATACTTTTTAATGATATAATTTAATTCTGTTAACTAAATAAATTAACCCAAAGTTTTGACACTTACAAAAGAATAGGTAGGGTATACCAAATGTCTTAATTCTCAACTTGTTCAGTTTAAACAAAGTACCGAATACTATAAAGTATGAGGAATACATAAAGCTACTAGAAATGATTGTTTTCCCTTTAAATATCCCGTGTTTATTTCAATGCGGGTTTGTGGGCCGGGCTTGAGAACTTACCATCCGTCACGCCTCCCAATTCTGATGGAGTCTTTCTAACTGCGATTTCATTGGTTTGTAGCAAGGCTAGTTTCACGGTGGGCTCAAGGCACAGCGAGATAGATTATTCTCGATGTAAAATTCGTCATACATAACGATTAGTCTAGCCCTTCCCTCAAAAGGGAAAATGGGTACACAATGAATTCCTAGTAGCTGTATTTATTCCTGCCAGTCTGGTTTCCCTTGTGAATTCAATTTTCCCTTAATTCTAATCCATCTTCCCTTAAGCAACAAATTCTACTTAAACCCTGAAGAAATAGAGAGAGACCGGCCAGAAGATACGTCCCAGAAAACGACTCAACACGTCCTCTTCCTTTCCCTAATTTCGTCATAGACAACAACCAGTAGAAAAAAAAACCCATTTCCCATCCATGTATCTTCTCAGTCTCCATCGTGAAAGAAAAACCAAAAATTAATCCCATTAATGGTTGACCCAATTTCCTTATATATGTATATGTATATATATATAATATATTTTTCATCTTAATTTATCCCTTCTAGTCCCACCACCAAAGAAATAAACTTTTTACATTTGAAAAACAGATTCGAATATATAATATTGAGAAACTCCACTTCAAAAAATATGATTGCGAAAAACTGGAGTAAATAAAAATATTGCAGAAAAAAAAAAGTTTTGAAGGGGTTGAAGATAGTCACGTGGCCATTCTACACAATAGCAAAAATATCGTATCTTCAATGTTATTAACATAGGAGAGTTACTTGATTTTTATGATTTTTAAGTTGAAAAAAAAAAAAAAAAAAGCTAAGTATACATCTTGGTATTGAGAATTTATTATGTTTGGGATGAATTATTCTTGATTTCCATACAATTTTCTAAACCGATTGACGTAGTTAAAGAAGGGGAATGGAACACAGTATGACAAGTTAAAAGAAATATACTGAATATATAAAAATATATAAAGAAGATGGGGGGGGGGAGATTAAATTAGACCTATTTTTAAACCACCAGGAGGGGTTGTTTTCTTTTTCTCTTGAAATATTTTGGCAGAAACCCCGCGACGATTTCATCTTAAAAGGGAAACTGAAATATGACAAGAGGGAAACTGAAATATGACAAGAACAGCAACCTTAGAAGGAGCTCTAGTTGATAGAAGAGCAAAGGGCATTGTACCCTTTAAGTGAGGATGTAATCACTATGGACTATTAGGCCTAATTAACTCGTATTTCACTCGCCCTTTAGAAGAGAGAGAGAGAAAAAAGTGCTCTTGTTTTTCAGTAAAAAGATAGGGATTTTTCTTGTCATACACATTACAGCTCGACAACTTATAGACGAGAGAGACGACGAAACTTGGCCGTTATTAATGCGAGTACATCGAGGCGACCCAATTTTCTCTTTCGGTTTGCCCTAGCGCTTAAAAGAGACTCTCAGAGTATGTACACACACAAGGAGGTGGGAGGGAGGAGGTTGGGGGAAAAAAAAAACTAAATCAATATTACTAAGGCCTTACCTAAAGCTTATATAGACATGAATACCCAAGAGTATCCGAGGTATATTGAACAAAAAAGATAAGGGTTGCAAAAACATTCCACAACAGGTACAGATGATAGTTTTTTTTTTCCAATTGGAAGGCACAAACCGTTCCTAGTGTCAAGTAGTAATGGGGAGGAGCTACAGGAAGTGACGTCAATAAGATCGTCCTCAAAATTAATTGAGAAATAAATAAGTAGCGCGGTACTTTGAAAGGAACGGGGAGCTAAGGGAAGTGATATCAATAAGGTCGCCCCCAAATAGACCTTTGATGAAGTCAGGGCCTTCGGGGCCCTGGGTGTATTACCCAAATTGCGGGCCCCCTTCAAGACAAGCGTCCCGGGTTCCTAGAAGGTACAGGCCCCTAGGAAACTGACCCTCTCGACGGCCCTGGCTGAAGTCGCAGACCATTTTTGGTGTATGGTACATCACACCCTCCTATAAGTTTTACCGCAGTTTTGGCAACCATATTGGTGGCTTTCAGTTGTCCACGCACGCGCGTTCAACCCACCTTTATGTCCGTGTTAACTTAGCTCCGACCCTTAATAGAGAAAGGTTTTAAGAGCCAATCATTCCTGGGAAATCTGTATAAATTCTTAATATAAGAATCGTGCCTTGCCCTATCCTACAAGCTCTTTTGAGTAAAGACATTTGCTGGGCGCGTGCGCACCCAGATCTCTTACAAGAGGCTGTCGGCTTGAACGGTATCGGCAGAGGCAGAGAAAGATAGGGTTCACTAGGGTTCGTATAGTAGGGCGAGCTTTTAACAGACGTAGCAACCTAAAGGCCTGGTTTGGAAGCGTTGACCTCGTGAGGACCATCGCGGCAGGGTTGCTCGGTCCAGTCCGGTCATGCACTAACTTCTTTTCGTAACTAAGGTATAGAGAACATATAAAGCGCGCGACACGAATAATAAGGCCTCAATTACGTACTCTTTTCGAATTAATTTAAAACCTACTTTGTGTTTCTCCTTCTCAACAGGATCGAGTGGGACAAGTTTTGCTAAAAAGCTGAACCTCGGTGGGAGACTGGATTAAAAAGGATTTAACTAAGCTTGTTGAAGAGAGGATGAACTGTTACACTGTTAAAGCTCAAATTTAACTCGTTAGGCTTACTGTTTGATGTATTTTCTCAGTTTGATTTTGGTGAATTTTGTTTCACAACTAAAAACGTAAGCTTCGCGTATTCACTGATCACGTGATCATACGGCGAACGCGGTTCATACACAGCAACCTGACCCCCCCCCCATTGAACCTTTCCTATCCTTAATTAACCCTAACCTAATTTTAATTAAATTAACGGATCATGAACGCTATGACGGTAAGGTTGAGGTCTTATCCAGCTACCCCTCACAATGACTGAAGTGTGCGGCGAAATTTCATGACTTTGAAATAGATTTTCTACTAGTTCATAATACCCATTAGTTACAGGAAGTTGTCAATCGCGTCATTTGCAAACTGTTCTTCCAAGAATTCCCCTGATTTATTACTAGTCAATTTACTTAACTCCATTGCATTTTTACTGCCATTTTGACCTGTTTTACCCTCTTCTTCTTCTAAGTTGTAAACAAGTCCCTGCTGACTCTCTCTCTCTCTCTCTCTTCACCTTCCCTTTGCGTACTTACTCCTTAGTTTTTGGAAAACAAGTATGACCTAAATTGGGGTTTTATACCTCAAATAGAACACTCTAATATACTTTTATGTCCATATTTACCGTACAAGTTTCATACAACCACTGGAAAACCAATTTCCAGGACTTTTCCAGGGTTTTTTCGCCATGTTTCCCATAATTTTCCAGGTGTGAGGGCACATAATAACTGCAAGAGTGGTTTTTTAGAGTAATAACTATAGGAGTGGTTATTTTTTCCCTGAATTTTACTACAAATTACAAATTTCGAGGAGTTTTCCCTGAATATTGCAATAAGCTACAAATTCCCAGACGTTTTTCCTGAATATTACATTAAGTTACAAATTTCCAGAAGTTTCCCTTGAATTTTACTATAAACAACAAATTTCCAGGAGTCTCCTCTGAATTTTACTATAAATAACAAAATTCACAAAAGTTTCCCCTGAATTTTACTATAATCAACAAATTTCCAGAAGTTTACCATGAATTTTACTATAAACAACAAATTTTCTTCAGTTCTCCCAGAACCTTAATTCAACAATTTATTTCCCTGACTTTTCCAGGTCCTACAGGTTTTCCAGGTTTGGGTACCTACCCCGATAATAAAATAATTTCGTAGAAGAATTTAGTTTTTGGTTCCACGGTTTTATTTCTTAAAAGGTCTGGAGTCTGGACGGACGCTTGGTGAATGGTAAAGTATTGAGTTCCCATAGCAACCAGTGCGGTTTATTTTTAAAGTTTTCTCCGTTTTCTAGGAATCGGCGAATTCGACAAGCCATAAGCTTAACAGTTGAAATATCGACAACCCGAGTTTCGCTGGCTCTCGGTTACTAGGACCCTAAACCTTTGAAAATGGGGCTAATGGGCACCGGCAACTACTTTGCGAACAACACGCTATTTTCTTTTATTTTGCTCTTTACTTGGAATTAAGGCTTAATGCGATTTATTTATCTTTAAAATCTAGAACTCTGGTAATTAACTCGAATTTGCAACTGATGAAAGACCAGGAGTTTTCATGCATTTTTATTTGTTCCATGTTAAGCCTAAAAATAGGGCTCCCTATCCCTAAAAACGTCAACATAATTTGAATTTCAAATTAAGGCTAATTTAAATATGATTATAATCTTAATGACAAATTGAGTGGTTCGAAAGAGAGACGAGAAAAATCCAAATTTACAAATTTCTCGACAAGCGATCAGTATACACATTTTTCAGACCAGGCTACTTGGTACAGCACTTTGTCCTCCTGGTGTAAATGATATGAATCCTCCTAGTCTGAAAACTATTAACACGTAGTTTCCACTTAAGGGGGTTTAATTCAAGCCGTTCCCCCAGTGTTGCCAGGCAGTTATTGAGTCGAGAGATTGCATAGAGAAAAGTTAGCAGTTCAGTTTGAATCATTACTTGACCAACTTGACTCACAGAGGGGCCTGACAACACTGCACTCAAGATTAAACTGAGAGAGAGAGAGAGAGCGCCTCTTTAGTGAAAACTATCTACTTAAAACCTGTCAATAGAGTGATACTAAGAGCGGAGAAGCTAGTGACGTCAATATTGGTACAGTGTAAATAGTATGGCCTTAGCTGACGACTTCCAATATGGACGCCAAAACTACGGTAAGAGATAGGAGGAGGGTATGACGTCACGAGAAAGTTCGTATTAGCAGACTATAATAATACACGTTAACATAATCAACGTACGTCTACACCTATCAAAAAAAAAACAAAGCCGAAATCTACTGCAAATTACAATGAAGTTAAAAAGCGTGTGCAGACGAAAAAAAAGGGTTAAGGCATATCCATTTAGAAAGGTACAAATCCAGCCTACGCCTATTTCCGGCCCGCCAATTTTTGAGACACGATTCTATTAGCGTAAATGAAATAAATCTGAGAAATTTGCCGCCAAAATCTCAATCCCCCCCCCTGCAACACATACCACTCGACATTTGGCCTTTTGGATAAAGTCAATGACATTGAGCTATACCTAGGTAGGGGCAGTTCAGGTAAGAAGTAAAACGATATACCGAGAATATCCCACCAATAAATCCGGAGAAGGACAGACAAGTGTAGTAATAATAATACATAAAAAATATTTTCATTTATCAAGAAGAAAATACGGAAATAATATTGCCATTATCAATTACCGCATACACCTTTCAAAAATTTCACCCGAAACTATCTATGCGGGATACTTTTTATTGTATTAACATTTTTAACACCGTTCTGAGAAAAAAAAAAGAGAAAGAAATAAAAGCGAGCTAAAGGGATAGTATCACGTAGTAGAAATGTTAGTGGGCAATGCGCGGCGATGAAGAGTCTCCTAGAATACCTCCCACACGCCCCCTATCTTTGTTAAGTGCTGCCACCGTGCCACGTAGCACCATTTAAACAGAGAAGATAGTTCTCACAAATTAGCTTCTATTTTTAACCCACATTGGCTGCATTGTAGACTTTTTCGTACCATACGACCCTAACAACGCCGCAGAGGATGCTGGGAGGACTTAGTTACTGAAGAAGGTGGGTACAGGAGCTACCATCTCTCCTACAAGCTGCCATCTCTTTGTACAATGATTTTTTTTAATTAATTAATGGTAGGGGTCAAGTATAGACTAGTTTCAGTAGAGAGGGGTGTAGACCCTCGTGCGCACTCTTGTAAGAGGGGATACTGTACGCGACCAGTAGGGGGATGACACTGAGCTAAGAGATAGACGAATATGACGTTTGCATACGTAGTACTGCCATTACTCTATAATTGCACCCACCTATTAAATATTGTAAAACGGACAGTGTTTCAATTTAAAATATTCATTTTACACGCTCTTATATTAAAACAGAAAATATTCTACCCTTGCCCTGTGTAACTTTAAACTATCGTTATTCATTTTCATAGAATCTTTTATTATTAAACGTTGACTGAACTTAACTAAATATTTGTACACCAGTCTTTTCAAAAACTGAGCTAGGATAAATAATATTTGTATTACTAACCCTTTAAAAACAATAAATAAATATAACCTTAGCAAGCTTGTATAAAATCTGGCGGACCCTAACCCGTACGTGTGACGGAAGAAAACTTTACGTAAAATTATGAGAGATAAATATAATTTATTACTTATTAGTTTATGTATCTAAAACTAAGCCTTGACTGATACTACAGTGAAAGAGAAAAAATATACGAAAATTGAGAGAAAAATACGGAAATTTATAATATAGACGCTGATGGGAGATGGTTTTGAACTCGAAAAATGTTAATTTATCAACAGGTAAAGCTGACAAACAAAACGGAAAAAAATAAAAAGAGGCTGTGTTTAATTGAGTTGAAATATTGTCAACAGCTGTGAAAATAAATACGAGAGAGAGAGCGTTTATCTATCTACCTGCAAAACTAAATAAAACGTTTTCCACCCTTGAAATAAAAATAGATGAAAAAAAAAATACTTATTTTTTATCTTGCTATTGAACTAAATTACGTAAAAAAAATATAAAAATAAATAAAATAAAGAAAGTTTTTTTATTATGAAATCATTAAGAACGGACACACTTTAACGGACAAATCTAATACTTGTTGATGGGGGGACACTATAAACCACTTAGGTTAGTTGTGGTGGTGGTGGGACGCGTTTAGTTTTCGCCCATTTTATCTTACGTGACCCCAAAAATAATCAGTTCTTTATTTTTTTTTAACACTTCCTTTGGAAAGCGCCGCTGTACAACGTTTTTATCTGCGCCGGTTTGTTAGTCATAAAATATATATTAATATATATATATATATAATATTATAGTTTTCCTATTTAAAATTACACTAATAATATATATTTTTATTAAGAGATATTAGTTTAAAATTCATCGCGGGAAAATTTCAGTATCTCTGAAACGAAATTTGAACGCACCGGTGTATTTCTGTTGCATATTTTTACAGGGGTTCTATGGAAAATGCATGTATTTGAAAAGCCCCTGTAAGAGGGCTACAAGCCCCCAAAAAAACCTAAAGTCTCTATATAGCAGCAAACTTCCACATAAAAATAAAAAATCATAATTCTATTTTTTACAATATTATTATATTTTTCTGGTTCCTTTTTTTTTAAACTAAAATTTGTTAAAAATTTCCCTTGATGTCTGTCTGTTAAATAAACCCTGGGGTGACAGTCAGACCCTAACTATCTAAACCAATTAAAACTATTACCCGAGAAAATTTAAACCGGTGTGAAAGGGTACAAGGGGGAAAATCAGAAAGCGGTAAATTATAAAATTGAAACTAAAAAAAAAAAAAGAAAGAAATATATAAAAAAGAAAAAGCTAGCGTTACGAGTAAAAATTTCGTAATTAGTTCAAAACTTTTGCGGTCCACTTTTTTTTATTTCTTGTCTCGGTGAGTGTAGGCCTACCTACTTCCCAAGATTTCTACATTTCTTAAAATCGTACAGCATAAAAAAAGGGTTAAGATTTTAGAGTACACGTAAAACGTCTTTGAAACAAGTTTTTTTAAAAGTTTCAAAGAAAAAAGTTTAACTGAAACATGTTTATTTTTGATAATTTTACCATTTATGAAAAGGGAATTTTTAGGTGAATTAAATTCAACGTCAAACGTCTGCGGGCAATTATTAACAGCTCTGGTAGCCATTTTGTGAGAATTTTAAAAGTTTTTAAAAATTGTAAAACAGTTTAGTTCTATTAGATTAAACGTCAAACGTCTGGGGGCAATTATTAACAGCTCTGGTCGCCTTTTTGTAAGAATTAAAATGTTTTAAAAAACTTCAAAGGAATTTAGTTCCATTAGGTTCAATGTCAAACGTCTGGGGGCAATTATGACGGCTCTGGGCGCCATTTTGTGAGCGTAAAACTCTTTATAACGATCACAAAATGGGTTATCTATAACCCCAAATACGCAATAATTAAAAATAAAAAGGAGTGGAATTGCTATAAAGTTGTAAATTAACAGCTAATTAACCTTCAAATCCCCAGTTTTTACTCCAATGAATCTATACGACCGCCATTTTGTGAGCCTTAAAGTTACGTAACGCTCACAATATGGCGTCTTGTACCCGGATACCCCCAAATAATTAATTCCGTATCCAACAACGACAAAAATAAATTATTACGCAAAAAGTAAAGGATTTACATTTAACTAAACTTTTAATTATCAGAATTTGTGTTACTAATTAAATAACAATAACAATATAAATACTAATTAGAGTTAATTGAATGTTCCACATTTCCTTTGAAAGAAAAAGGGTTTTTATTTTGAAAAACCTCTAAGACAAAAATTAATAAATAAATAAATAATAAAAAAAAAATCAACACATTTTTGAGCGACGAGATACTAAGATTGGATAAAAATTCTTCGACGGCGTCCACTACGCACAACTACACTACACTTACACCGACTTACTTAAAACCAAACTCGCGTCTGAAGTTTTTAAAATGGAAAGAACATCCCCTCCCATCCCCCCGAAAAAATATCGAAACGAGTTCATTATTAGTAGAAAGAGAGAGAAGGGAAACATGGCCTAAATCACTACAGCGACCAGCATTAGAGAAACCACGATAGACGAACATAAAAACCTATAGAAACTAACCCAACCAACAAAACTACACAACAGAAAACACAGCGACCCGCATTTCACCAGATTAGTTCAATAAAAAAAGGTTTGAAGCATATTTTTTTCTGTTACATCAGAAATGAGCGGGTGAAAATAGAATATTAGAAGGGGTAGGTAACTGCGATTATTAATTATTGATAAAAATCGCATTGATAAACCAATGATTAAACATAGGAAATAAATAATTGTTTAATGACCTACCCCTCGAAAGAAAAAAATATGTTTGCGTAATATGGAACATCCAGCGTTTGACACAAAAAGTACAACTAACGACTTCTTTTAGATTAAATTTACAGCTTGCGCAACAAGCAATTAGGGGGCCCATAACCTGCAGCCTTGAAAGTAACCTATTTGACATTAGAAAGCGTTTTAAATAAGGTATTTTCCAAGGTTGCAATTTGGCAAATGGAATAAAAATTTATTAAATACAAATATCTATTATTTAACTAGTCTCAAATCCAATTTGAGTCTACGCCACCAGATTTCCGGTTTATACTGACTTAGTTAGTCTACAACCCACAAGTATATACTTCACCCTGGTATCCTAATTTTAAAAACCTGATTTCACTATACAGTAGGTCAGGTCGCCCGTATAGGCCTTCTGCTAAGCTAAAGTAGGAAATTTAATTTCAAATTCCCGGGTCACAGTTGCTCTATTTGCATCAAATTACAGCCCCTTAATCCGTTTGAGCATATTTATCCCTGATTGAGATACAGTCGAACTGCCTAATAACTGATAATTATTCAATATGGAACTAGAAGTTCACAAGGTCAGAAAGATTTACGAGAAGCATAAATAATTTCACTCACCCTGAAGATTACGAAATGAATCGAATGTGAAGAGACTACACAGCATTCCTCTGTTTTTAGCAATATAAACTCACGCTTTCGCCTGGCATAATTACACCGCACGAGGCCTAACCTAAACAAAAGTAGTTCTTATATCTCTCTAGACTCTTTAAAACGATCTTTATCTGGTAGTGGAACAAGTACAGCGTTTCGGAATCAAAAATTTGACCGTCGAACCGGTTTCCCAAACTTCTATTATATACTTACTACAAAAGCGCGGGTAATATAAAAAGGCGCGCGCGCAAAAACGCGGCAAAGGCTTAACTATAGAACCGAAAGGGGAGAAGCGAACGAGCGAGGAACCAGAGAGAGAAATATATATAAACTCAGCGAGCGCGTTCGATAACTTCCCCCAACGCTAGTTTACGTTCTAAAAGCAGCGACCGTCGAGAAAATTACAGAAGGGAGTACTTCCGCGTTTTGTGACGTAAAAGCCGATCACACGCGCCATACAGGCGCGTGGCCAGCAAGTAGCGAGTATTCTTTAAAAAACCTACCATCGGCGCGCGCATCCTGCCTCTGACACCATTTTTCGCGGGAAAAAAAATTGCTTCTTTCTCTCTAGAAAATAAAAAATAAAAAACAAAAAAAGAGAGCGAAGCGCACAGCTGACTCCACGTGATCAAAGATATCCACTCCCCTCTTTTTACTAGATTTTTATTTGGTTTTTTTTTATATGGAACGATTACGCAAATCCAGAAAATTATAGTCTAAACAATTATTGGCTTAACTGTCGTTATCTTAACCACAAAGAAAGTCTTAAACCGTCCGACATATTTAGGTCTGTGTTGATTTTTGAGGAAAATAAATTTCACGTGTTTACACCCGAGGTATAGGATGGAAAATCATTTGTTCAAAAAATTTCCTAACAAATTTTATATGGAATTTGAAGAATTTTACGAGGATAACTAAGGCTATTTCAATTTAATTTAAAATCAAATTTGATATTGGAGAAATATTTCAAGAAATATCCTCCAAATTGAAATTGAGTTTATTAACATAAATTGCACGTATATAATAATAAAATAAAATATTATATAATAGGCCTATCTTGAAATAAACATTGATTGAATAACTGCGTAAAAATAAACAATAACAAACAGCCAACGCAACAAATACAAGGAAAAAAATAAATTCGGAAAGCCCCTGTAGGAAGGCTTCTCCCTGAACACGGGAGTGCAGTGGTTGGAACACTTTTACAGGCGCAACGCTAAGGAAATAAAAACATGCGGTCACCGATGGGACAACCAAAAAAGACTACACCACCAAAGTTCGCGGTCGCGTTCGGTGTAGAGGTTTTAAAATAGCATCAGATGGAATATAATCGATTTTCAAACTAAGAAGGTGAACACTCTCTCTCTCTCTGGGGGTCGGATACTTGTCAAAAAGATAACTAACTAACTAACCAACTTTGAAATACAGGCAAATGAAATCCAGAATCTTTTTAATTTGTGTTAAAAGGTGTAAATCATACGGAGATCTACAGAGAGAGGAAGTGCTCATCCCCTCAAAAGGCGAAAGAACCCCCACCCCCACCCCTCTTCGAAAGGTTATTGGGCCATCGCGTGTTCAGTTGTATATAGGAAAATGATAACATTCTTTTGGAAGGGGGAAATGAATAATATGTAGGTTCTTCGACGAATTCATGCCTAGGAAATTTCTTCATAACTTTCAATTGTAAGATAACCAAGTTTATTATGATTATTATAATCAAGAATTTATTAAATTCTTCCAAGAATAAAGCTTGAATTTACTGTCGATATTGAAACAAATACTTTGAACTAAATTACTTCAGATTCTTCGGAGTTTCGACTATAAATTAATGTTATTTAGAATTATATGAAGCTAAAGTACAGTTTAGTTTAGTTTAGTTTAGTTCAATTCAGTTCGGGAGGCAGCTAAGGAAAAAACAAGATCATAGAAGCTAGGTTAAAGATAAGTTTTCCTCTTGTAAAACGGTTTCTGAAATATCTTCCTCAGTTAAGTACCCATTTAATTCATGGGAGAATGAAATAAATTCAAGCTATTATTACAATAATAATCAGAACCACTTTCTCTGATAATATCTAGGGATAAGTGGGAAAAATTTATATTTGATTAAACGGAGTAAGACGGGTTCAAAGTACTTTCGCCGCAAATCCAGTACTACACACACACATGATAAGACAAAACAGAAAGAATAAAAGGATGTACCAATATAAAGACTTGCCATATGTTAAACAGGGTGTTTCTGAAAGATCTATTAAGAATTAAGGGCGATTTTAAGTCCAAAATGTAACTACTATGACATTTTTACCACAAGGGACACCGTTTCAAGTTAAGATTGGAGGAGTATTTTACGGATGACCCCCTTAAAATTAATTAACACGAGAGACTAGAAGATTATGGTAGTTTAATTAAGGGGTCATCCCTAAAATACTCAAATCATAACTCGAAAAACAGTGGCCCGGAAGATAGAACTTACATTTTAGACTCAAAATCGCTTTTAATTTATGCCCAACCAAGAAGTCATATCTAATTTATTAGGGAGAAGGTATAAGTTGCCTAAGCATTCGCGCGCCATAGTCCCAGTCCCCTTTTTCAAAATACAAGGGGGGGGGACGTAAAAGGAGGCCGGGCTATTTCGCCCGACTCTCCTCAGTCGGAAAATACGTAATATTTATCATTCGCGTCGCGCTGACGTGAGTTTTCAAGAACCAATGAGATATGTTGATTGTAATTTAGAGGCGGGGATTAACTCCGGACCTACGTTTGGACTGGTGATAAAGCTGGAAATGTGCAGACGAATTTATACCTTCTCCCTAATAAACTAGATATCACTTCTTGGCCCGACTTATCAGAAACACCCTGTACATTAGAATTGATTTAGATATTATTGCCCGCTAACCTACTATAGTAAATCCATGTATATGATAGGAAGATAAGATTCAAAAAATTTCACATTCTAAAAACCATTTCTTTCCGGGTAGGAAGTATGGAGTAATATTATTAATTTTTGATTTTGCAAAAACATTGATTTAAAAATCTGAACTTAGAAAAAAATATTTATATATATTCGGATTATAGAGTTAACAACCTTAAATTGGATATGGATTTCTTGGAGTTAGTATACTGCCAAAAATTCTGGGTCACAAATACGTCACAATATGTTGTAACAAATTGACAGTCCATATGATTATTTTAAAAGTACGAGGATAAAACGTCGATAGGTCCAATTAAATTCCAATCCGTTATTATTTTGATGGAAAATTATATTATATACATGGGGTAAATTAATTTATTATTAAAAGTATAAAGTAGTTTTTATTAATTTTACCTTAATTAATTCGTTAAGGGTGTATGACATAAAGGGGAAGGTTTATAACCTTTGCCCTGTAAAATAAGAGTACGATTTCGGTTGTATTTAATTGAAAGTATAGGTCTAAAGTTTGGCCTTTTAATTAATTGTATTTGCGAAATTTCACAGACATTACTAAGCCTAATTTTTCATAATTTTACAAGAAAACGTATTGTTAAACATAATTCTTACTAATTTTACAGGAAATCTATCGTTAGGCCCAACATCGAATTCCCAACTTTGGTAAGAAGAGGCTTAGTATAAAAAATAAATAAATACAATGAACCCAAGAGTGATTAGTCCCTCTTTTTACCCAAAAACCTATTGTTAATCCTAATATCAAATTTCCCAACCATCATATAATAAAAACCTATAAACCTAACTTGTCTACACGTTCAGAAACCCTTTGTTATTTTCAATAAAACATTTCACTCTCCCTTTAAAAACCTGACATCTTATAAAAAATAAAAAAAAAATAAAATTGAGAAAGTCAATTCGAAATATATTGAAAAGGAAATGAACGGAAGTAATTTGAAATTCCGTTTTCTTCCTTCCTCCTCCTGACTTCCCTGATCCATCATCCCCCTCCTTCCCATCCACGCACCTTGTTATGATTTTTCCACGAAGGTAAAACATAAAAAACAAAAACTAAATAAATGAAAAAAGAAAAAACTCATCTCGCCATGAAACCATAAATTCTTCGATGGCATCCCATTCGAATTTAGAACCAATAAAACCCAAGGCAGGAAGTAGAGACGGTAAGAGTGTAATAATCCACACCTCTATTAGCTTTTACCATCTTTACTTCAAGATTCTCGGACGAGCCTACAGCAAAAAAAAAAAAAAAATAAAGCAACGGGCATTGATCTAAAACCAAGTCCGTTGCACCCAATGTTTACAGCGTGTCGTAAAGACGTAACTATTTATCTATGGCATTCTCTGCCTGATTTCAACTGACACCGGTTTCCATTTCTAAATAAAAAAAAACTATGAGAAATTTTACTAAGAAGAATTACTCCAAACCAATCGGAGTTTGCACTGAAAATTATGGATTTAATAGTGGCATTGGATTATGTTGAAGATGAGCAAACTACCACTGAAACGTAACTATACATACATAAGGGGGAGGGGTGTTCCAGAATTCCCCCAATATGCCAAGAGGATGGAGGATTACATAGAAAAAGGCTAGTAGATCAGTTTGAATCAGTGCTATGCTTACTGTAGGCCTGACAACACTGCATGCAGTTAAGTTAAAGCGAAGGTTCATAAGATATGTTCCATAAGTTTTTCACTGGTAACTTAGAAACTGGAGCTTGCCATGAAGTGAATGAGGTAGCTCATAGATTCGAGGTAAAGCGACGCCTGGTGCATGAGGCGCTGTCAAAGGCTTAGTACAGACTAAATAGGACTGAAGATGGACTGCTAAACGGAGTGTAGTCAATTTTCGCTTGTCGTTCTCGAACTAACTCTCAGTAAGTCTCTAGCATTACGAAGTATAGAGAGCTTTCAGTTGGAGGAGGAGCTGTGTAATTTACGCGGCCATATTGGTGGGTTTAAAGCAGGAATGAAGCTGTGACCAACCCAATATGGCTACCAGAACAGCGGTAAGATTTGGAAGCTCTCTATAGGTAGTGTCATACTTATGGAACATATTTTATAAACTTATGATGAAAGTTATAAGAAAGGGGGATGAAGTTTCCATCCCCTTTAGTGGAAATTATCTATAGGCCTAAATGAAAACCCCACCGGGGGTTAGGGTGGTTTAGAGTCTTGGTATTTCACTTTTTTTTTCGGTTATTTTTTTTTTTTCAAGATTACGTAAGATGCCAACGACTCTGCCACGGGGTCTACTACCACCATCCCATACGGGTGGTCACGCGTCAATTGACCCTACTTCTTATGGGAAAAGGAGCTATTAATCGCATTTGGCAATAGGGACAAGTGAAAGAGGGTTTTTATAGTCTATAGGAAACCGCTCGTGGTGGTATAGCGAGTGTGTAGTGTGTGAGTAATAAGGAGAGAGAGAGAGAGAGAGAGAGAGTCGAATCCGGTACCATTAAAAGAGAACTTGAATGGCGATGCTTCTCATGTAGGAAGAATTACTAAAAGCAGAACTGGATAGAAGAACTCTCTTCTGCAATTTATGAATAATTACTGAATTTAGTCATTTAAACATGAATATATGCATGATATTCAGTACTTTAGCAGAACCAAGTGGAGGCGTGGTCCATTTAAATGGGTAGTAACGTTTAATTTCGACTGTAACAGATAGTATGCATTCAAGGGGCTTGAGAAATTTATCAATTCATAGAAATTTACATCGCAATGCATTATGGGCAGTCAATAAAATAATCATAGTAAATGATTACAAAATATTTCAACACCAATATTAAATCTACATTTGATTAAAATTCAAATATTTTAATCTCCATCAGAAAATTATCTCAAGACGATTATTATTAATATTTTTGAATACTCTTGTAAGAATTAAATGAATTCTTAATAGTAGATAGAGGGGCGTAAACCGTGGTGTAACGCTTCACCTTCCTTTTTTTCTTTTAGATCTAGCTTGGCTTCCTCGTTAAAAAAATCGGACACTCCCTCTTTTAGTAAAGTAGATAGAGAGTCCATCTCATTAATGTCTTTGGTTCATCATATGACGGAGCGGGTGAGAGAACCGCAACCGCTTCATGATGGCAAAAAGATACATTAGAATGTTATATAAAAAATATGACAGGGGGCAGAGAGCAAGTGAGCGAGCTGCATGAGCACATGCTTTTAAAAAATTGAACCAACCGGAATAACACGCACTTTCCTCTATATATTCAATTTCGTTGAAGAATTTTTCATTTCAGTTTTCATATTTTTTTTTCTACTCTATTCATCAGCTGTTGCAAGTTTTTAAAGTCATTCTCCCCTGGAACTTAGCAGCAAAGAATCTCTTTGGGTTTGAGATGAAAGGTTTCAAAATTTTTAATTTATATAGTAAAGAAAGGGTTGGTTAAACTAGTTTTTAATAGTTAGGCTTAACAATTCCCGTGTCTTTTATTCCGAAGTTAACCGTGAGAGCAGACGATTTTTAATATTTCTGAATTTTCACGTGAAATTTGTCAGACCAAGGGATGGATACTAAAGAATTCAGGTTTGGCTCTACAATACAAATTTCAATTTAAAAGCTAAGCCTAATTTTAAAACTCTTCAGTTCAGTTCAGTCTCACTTGAATTCATAACTCATACCTCCTAAACCATTAAACCATTTACAAAAACCCATAGACTAGAGACATTGACCATACTAACCTACCAGCAACTTAAAACGACACATGTACTTGTCACAAAGAAATCTACTACCCATCCATTAACTATTTTGCAATAACAGAAAAAAAAAAAATCCCAACGATATTCAGTTACTTTGGTTATACAGTAGCCTAGATTTAGTTAGGCCTAATCCCGCCAAGGCTTAGAGAAGGCTTTCACCAAACACTACAACATACGACAAGTTGAAATATACGCGCGTGATCCGAATAGAGAGTTAAGCCAAGGAGGGGGATGAAAAAGAGGGGAGTGGCAACGCGTTCCTATTTTCTATTTTTTTTTCTGTCGAGATGCCGATGACACGACAAAGTTCATTGCCGTCCCCGTTCCAATAACACACTATAAATCCGTTCTCCGAAATGGAACCAATACAGAAATATAAAGGGAACGAGATAAGAAGCCGTATATTTACCAATATTACGCAAAACTTCTCGGCGACGCTAATTCAAGCTTATTGCTTCAATTTAGTTAAACCTAGTTACGCTTACGCTTACGCTTAGGCTTTTACGAAAAACGCGCGCGGCTTTTCCTTCAAGAAAGACTTGCTCGAAGGAACAAGCGCACTTGTCTCTCCGAATGTTAGTTCCGGTAGTGGATAAGAGTGTATTAACCTCACTGCCAAGTTTCATTGTCCAAAGGCAAGCTAGTGAGAGTGAAATTTCTCCTATAGAGGCATGCCACCTTATAAAGCGGGTCGATACACTTTCCCTGGAAATTTTTGCTAGGTGCGGTTATATAAAACAAACCTAGCTTTACCATACGGTTTTGTGTGTGTGTGTTTGTTGGTTAGTGGACTCCGGGTACACGAAAAAAACAAAGAGTGGATAGAAACCGATTAAGGCAAGATTCGGTACGACCTCTTGAGTTCTTATTGTGAAATAATTGTGAAAGAAACTGCATTAGCGCTATTGTACGAGTTTACAACAGGTTTCCTGATATGGAATAGTCGTAAAACAAGTTTATACGTTCTCAGGGTAAGAAAAGATAGGCTTACAGCTTTTGAAAGTATTTTGAAAGAAAGAACATTGGCACTGTGCTATAATTCACCCTGGTATATTGTGCCAAAACTTGTAGTTCTGTTCGATTCAATGTTCATTCAGTTCCAAACATGCAGGAGATGCTCTCACAAATTACGGGCTGGCAACCCTGAAGCTCAGCTAAAGTTAAGAAACGGGGTTGTGCAAATGTCTCTAGCCCCTTTAATGCACACTATCTACAGTCGAAATATTTTTTTAAAACACACGAAACTAACACCCAACCAACCACACCTAGCTTAGAAGTAACTCTTGATTTGCGTGACTTGTTATCCAATAGAAATACCGGGAAGATTAGAAGTATGGAGATTATATACTCTAGATTTTTTTTTCTCTCTTTTTTCCCCTCCCTACATCTGTATTGGCGGAGGGGGGTTTTTTTTGGGCAAAGAACGGTATAGTGCACAATTGCTATTAAATATATTGCGTATTATGCCATAACTAATTCTATAAAAAGCGGTGGCAAAATTCAAATATAGTAGCGTTAAGTTCTGTTCTTTTTGGACGGCCATTTTAAAAGATGGCGGCATATTAAACCCCCAAAAAGTGTCTTAGTGAGTACCTATACTATTTATGAGTAATTTCTCGCTAATTTCAGCTTCTTAGGTATAGCGGTTTGGGCTTGGAATTGTCTAAACAAGAATACATAAAATCTGAGGTCGCTCAAAAGATATAATCTTGACAAGTATCCAGTCACACTTGCAAAAATTACCTAAACCTTGACATATAGCGGTGTAAGGTGTCAGATAAAAAAAGTATTCTAACCAAAAGCAAGGAAGATGAACGACACAATTATATACATTAGAATTTACACCACAATGTGAAAATCACTTTGTATAAAAAATAATAATTCCCGTTTCTCGAGGTCAAAAGGTTAGGCACGCGATAAAAACATCAATACGATGAGAAACATTTTGTGTGTGGGGGGTGGGGGAATATTTCGCTAGTGTCCCTTCACAGACTGAGTTTAATGCAAAACGTAATCAATCTTAATTGAATCTATTCCGAGATCACACCTGCATTTATTATACCTAACCTAAGATGAATTCTTTACAATACTCAAAAGAATATTGATTAAAATAATAAGTTTAGAAGTAAGTGCGACATCAGCAGAGAGGACGTACGATAAGGAGAAGAAAAGAAAAGAGTATGCAGAGTTGGTTTTTGTCTCAGATCGGAGATCTACGATCCTTACTCCACCCCCCAGACTCCTGCGGCAGCGCGCCTGCGCGTTAGAGCTGAGAGACCTTCCCCCCCCTACGAAAGCCAAAAACACGCGCCTGTATCTCAGTGATACTTCTTCTCCTTTTCAAACATTCTCCTTGACAGAAGTTTACGAAATTTACATTCATGGCAAATTAAAAAAATAATAAATGGAAATGCATTCAAGGGCAGCGTCGGAACAGTGATTAAAAAGAATGAGTTGGAGTTAAAAACGTGAACGACATTAAAAAGGGTTGACTCATAATATACTTTTAAGACTATATAGAATTATTTTAAATTAAGGCCATTAAACGATTATTTAACACGATTAAGAGATATAATAGCTTATGAAACAACCATTAAAATTTTGTAGAGACCAATTTTGAATCGATTAGAATATAATTATAGAAATGTTCCGACAACCTTATGACGTCACAGATATATCTGCCCGTCACAAAATAAATTTATACGGTTTGTTTCATAAGTATGACATTACTACCTATACAAGTTCGTTACTGAGAGCTAGACAAGCGAGAATTGACTACACTAGGTTAATTTTGCAGTCCATCTTCTTATTTAGTCTGCATTACTAAGCCTTTAACAGCGTCTCACCAGGCGTCGCTTTACCTCGAATCTATGACCTACCTCCCTCACTTCATGACAAGCTCCAGTTTCTAAGTTACCAGTGACAAACTTATGGTGAACATATCTTATAAACTTATGATCACACTTATAGAATATATATCTTACGATTCCATTTATAGCGCACATCGTAACAACCACCATAAATAGTTTACTCGTCAAACTAGGGCTAACAAGAGCGGGTTAGTATATAACCTACTAAAAAAAAAAAATCACCTAGAAAACGGATATCAAAAAAAAAAAAAAAATAAGTAAGGCAAACAATACGATCAGATATTTTTTTCTTTTTCAAATTTCGTGAGAGCTATATTATTAAGTCCACGCCTCATATTTAAAACAGATGAAAAAATTGATATCACGAGTATAGGTAGGTAGGTTACTAAGCGAAAAAGGCTTAAAATTATTCCAAAAAATAAAAAAAAACTAGCTTATAACCCATTTCCCCGGGCTTCATTTTAGATGAGCGAGTAACAATGTTATAGCAGCTAGCTAGATACCCGCGTTTAGTATCTTTTGATGACCCAACTTCTTTTTTTTTTTTGGTTTTGTTAATTTTGATATCGAAAGTACAGGTATATTTAGGGAGAAATTGGAACAATTTTTTTTTTAAAAAAAAAAGAGATCTCCTTTGGGAATTAGATTTTTGATGCCATAAATAAGATTCCCGTATACTATAGGGGTATATTTTTAATTGTATTTTCACTATCATTGTCAAATTAATTAATTAACGAAGTCTTGCATACAATAGAGATAATATATTAAGAATTTGGCCCTAAAATTTCATGTGTGTACAAGTCTTTTAAACTTTGCTGTAGAAAATGTTTTTTTTAGAAGTTCTATTCTTAAACAGTGATAAAATTATATTAATTATATATACGTAGTTTGAGACTAGGAGAATTGATACCATTTACACCAGAATGTCAGGGTACTTGGCGGACAACGTGAGGTACCAAGTAGCCTGCCTCCTGGTGTAAAATGGTATCAATCCTTCTAGTCTGAAAATAAAAACTAAGTATAAATAATGTTTGTAGAATTATGAATAAACCCTGAAAATTGTACTTAGGAGCCCAAAAATCACAATAATAGACAATAAGAATTCAAAAAAAAAAATTAAATTAGCCAACGATATCGTGCAGCACCTATAGACACACTGCACTTCAATTCCGTTTTAAATTTAAATTTCAATTAAAATTGCTCGTTTTAAGCCTGAAAATGCGCTCTTAAATTATTTTCCTCGTGTCTAACAAAACTTTGGTCTAAAAATCACTGCAAGGCCAATTTCTTAAACTACACTAATTAGTAATAACTTGATCTAAAATTCACGCAATCATCATTCAAAAAATAAAAAGAAAGCGGTACATGACAGGGCGGTGAATTAATATATTTGACTTACAAGTTAACAGACGATGTCTTCATCACTAGATTGGTCCCCTTCAATATTTTATAAAAGCGCCGATCCTTAAAACATACTGACCGCGATTAGGGGAAGCTTTGAAAGAATTAAGAAGACTACACAGCGGCGGGCGCAGTGCTGCCACTAGGGAGACTAAAACCAATGTCAAGTTCAGCTGTTTTTAGCTCTTTTTCTTTTAATACAGACCCTCCTAACATTTTTTTTTATCTCTTCAGTAAAATATTTCTCTAGCATCGTTAAAAAATCTCTATAACCAGTTTTTTTCTTTTTACTTTGAGAAAAAATTAAACCAACAGGGTAGGAGACTATTAGTGCCACTCCTTTTTGTCTCGTGACGTCATGACACGTTTGGAGAAAGCACGGGAAAGGGTTGAAGTAGGTGGAGAAGGAAGCCCTCGATTCTATCTTCGCTCCCCAAGTTTTTTTTCCCCGCTTCTAACATACTTTGTTTAAATATTAGGGTTATGGCCTACTGGGGTTTTAACGCGGGGACTAATTGGTTCCATATAGTAATTTGAATTACACGGTAACCACCCTTGGCTTCAGTATGAATTAAGGTTCAAAATTATTTTGTGAAAATATAAAAAAGTATTTGGCAACATTTTCGATTTGTTAAAATTTTCTACAAATTTAGATATTCCCCCCTCCCCAACTTCCTTCCTACAAGAACCAAGGCGGCATAAGGGGGGAGGAATAACTTAAGCCTAATTGTTAAACTACATATAATAAATTCGGTTTTCACCAGTCAACGTTTATTTTTAAGAGTATTTGACAAAGTAGAGGTATATCACCGGAATTTCTTTGATTTGGGCGGAATTTTGCAAATTAGGCTTAGCAAATTAGGGCCTAAATTAAACCTATTTACAAATATAAACTCGGGGAAGTTAGGGTTAAGGAAACTTACAATTATAGTTATTGAAAATTACAATTATAGTTATTGAAAATTACAATTATAGTTATTGAAAATTAGGCTTAATAAGTTTGAAACTGAAAACACGTGACTCCACGAGGTTAGGGTTAAGAAAAATTCCAATTCTATTTATTGAAAATTAGGCTTAATAAGTTTGAAACTGAAAACACGTGACTCGACGAGGTTAGGGTAAAGAAAAATTCCAATTATAGTTATTGAAAACTAGACTTAACAAGTTTGAAACCGAAAACACGTGACTCCACGTGGTTAGGGTTAAGAACACGTTAGGCTTAGGGAGTGTGTGTTTTAAAAATTTAAAACGAAATATTATTTTTAGCTAACCAAAAACATTAAAAAAAACTAAAACCCTCCAATATATAAAACGATAATAATATGATGTCTCCTTACAACCGAGCGAGAAAAATATTTACGTTATCAAAATATCTTAAAAGATGATGGACGGATAATATAGTTTCATAAGGCAAGAAGATACGACGGATACCCAACCAAGGCTTAGATGAAATCAAAAATAAATTGATAATTTGCCGACCCATCATCCCGAGAATCAGTTTATATTAAAATTGACATACAACCGTCCCACTAAGACGTCTCCTCCCGTGATACAATCTTAAGAAAACGTTAAATCAAATTTAAAATAGACCTAAGCCTAACTCTCTCTCCCTCTTTGAAAAATAAAGGCCACTTTGTTTAATTCGCTTCGTTTGACAATCGGAGACCATGGCAATGCAACAAGGAGCATTGGAATGAAGTAGGAATATTGAAAAAAAGAAAATGGTGATATTACTCTTCAAGAGAGAGATTTGGAATGGCCTTACAGAGAAAGTTGATTGAACTCTGAATCTCCAGAGCTTTTAGCATTGGAACTTCAACTTGGGAAGCATAGTTTCGTTCCTAGTTTAGCTTCCAGTAAAAAAGAAAAAAAAAATGTTTTAACTTTTAAAGAGCCGATTCCAGTTTCAAAAAAAAAAAATATTTTTTTTATAATATTAAAACGAGAAGTCAATCGTCTATTCAGAATAACTTTAAATATAAACAAACACTTAACATTTCTCGGTCCTTTAGGCAATGCCAGGAATGCTTTTTATGGGTCCTAAATTTACAAATTGTATTTAAAACCTGGGGATTATAACTCCCTAATCTAACTTGTAATAAAGGTGCACGCGATGTCTAAGAATATTACGTAGACTGTAGTATAAATTCCGTCTGCTTATTGCACCAAGGCCCAGATAAATAATTACGTGAAAAGATTAAGGGAAAAAGTTCTAATCTTGATTCCTTCGAAAAGGGTTTGAAATTAGGCCTAACTTCAAAGGATGCTTCATTATAATTATAATTAAAAGAGCTTCATTTAGATTAGATTAAGATCTTAATTAGTTATGACTAAAGCTTCATTTCCGGTTATTAGGCCGTGTTGACGTCATGAACATCAAATAGAGAAAGGCAGTACCTTATTTTGATTTGTAAACAAAATCTACCACAAATTACTTAAAAAGAAAATGTAATATTCGACACAATCCGTTGAAAAAACGAAGTCGGATTTATAAATAGAAAATAATTGGAATTTCATACACATAACAAGCACATAAACAAACAAACACGATCTCATTCTTCCTTTGTAATTCAATGATAGCGTAATATTTAATTCGGTCTAAATCATGGGTTGAAAACCTTGGACTTATTTTTCTCGATAAATATTGAATTAGAAACATCTGTACCAACTTCCTAACCTAAACTAAACTAAAAAAGATCACCAACAAAACCGATTCAAGTCTGCCAATTTCAAATAATAATAAAAAAAAAAATATTATATCTTAACAAAGACTAGTTTAAATCAAGACTAGTATCATAAGTTTATAAGATATGTTCTATAAGTATGACATTACCTATACTTCACAGACTATACTAGACTTACAACTCGAGCTAGTTCGAGAACGACAAGCGAGAACTGAAGTCATAAACTCGGTGGTTAATTTTGCAGGACTTCCATCTAGGTCCTATTTAGTCTGAACTAAGCCTTAGACAGCACCTTAACACCAGGCGTCGCTTTACCCTGAATCTATGACCTACCTCCCTCACTTCATGACAAGCTCCAGTTTCTAAGTTACCAGTGACAAACTTATGGAACATTTCTTATGAGCTTATGGTAGTATTGAAATATTTACTTTTTATAGAGTAATTTTTACATAAAAGCTCAAGTAAAAGGAATGAACCTAAAAATAAAGGCGAGCGAATAGAAACTAGTTTTCGTATACCGGTTAAATATAATACTCGAGCAATATTTACGGGGTTATTAACACAATATATTTAAAAAAGCTGAAACCTCTTTTTTTTTGCGTAACTTAGCGTGGTATTTTTACAGAGAGGTTTTTTTCCATATTTCTGTCGGATAAGCGATATTCAAATTCGCTAACCCTAACTTCCGTAAGAGGAAGAAGTCTTTAGCCATTGAAAGAGAGGTTGGATACTATTCTATTAAACTTGTTATCTTTGGAGCGAAAATTGGGACAGTTTATTTTTTTTTTAAATTATTAAATATCTGATTTTCTAGTGGAAAACTTGAATTTTTTTATGAAAACGTTTCCAGGGTTCATACAACATTTGGGAAACAAATTTCCCTGAGATTTCCAGTTTTTCCCCATATGCTTCCCTGGGTTTCTCAGGTTTTTCTCGTATATGGAGTATACTATGGAGCAAATGTTAACGAAGGAGTGGGGGACGGGGACAAATAGGACTATTACATAATCAAAGGACATCCCCGTATCTCTAGTAGAACCACAGTTATGAGCCTCCAAAGTTTAGTGTAATGTTAATCCTATGGAGGGGGGTATGTTCACGAACATTTTGCTTAATTACTCGGCCCCTGTTTGACGCAGATTTCCCTGAATTTTACTAAAAATTATAAATTTCCCTGAGGTTTTTGTCGACTATTTAGTTCCATGATTTTTCCAGGTTTTCCCTGTTTTCCAGGTTTGTACGAACCCTGGACTTTCAAACTTCTGATAGTCCAGGGTTTTGTACGACTTTCAAACTTCTGACAGTCAAATTCTAGTGAAAATGTATCATTTCCCTCAATTTACTTTTTGAAAACGTACAAGTATCCAGCTCCTCTAGTAGGTTGTAGGTTTTTCGTAGTCGCATTTCATTTCACCCTATCTATGTTGGAGTATGTAACCCAAGTTTAAGGAACTCTGACAGTGGTAACTATGGAAACCATAGAACGCCACTGTCAGAGTAGGGACAAACTCTCTCTCTCTGAAGGGTCTCTCCGTGCCATGCTTGTCAGGAAAGTCCACCGCTTCAACATTTATAATAAATCTGTCAATTCAATTAGAAATAGTGCAGAGAATTTGAAGGTTCATTCAAAATATGTTCCCGATGTAACGTTACTAAACCTCTGGCCTTTATTGCATCAAACAGCTTTCACGTATCCATGAATTAACGCTATTATGCCATGAAAATTGAACTGCGGATTTTAGATATTATAAATTAACGATTTTGATTAGAAAATGTACCTTATATCTCCATTTTGTTTGCCACAAGGGACACTGTTTTCAATTTAAGATTGGAGTCAGTATTTTACGGATAACCCCCTTAAATTTAATAAAGAAACAGATTTAGACAATTATTTCTAATTTAATTAAGGGGTCATATCTATCGAAAACAGTGACCCTTAGGTCAAAATGGAGATAGAAGTTATACATTTTCGACTCAAAATCGATTTGCTAAAGAACACTACGCCCTTAATTTATGGCAGACTCATCGGAAACACCCTGTATGTTACCAATAAAAAACGATTTGATATTCACATTTGAAAATATTGGCAGGTGGTAATAACCAGTGATACCAGATGATATTGACGAAACTAAAGGTTTATAAACGATAGCGTTATAACGTGACACGAATTGCTAATCGAGAAATTTTATCGCTCGCAGCGGGAATAGGACCATAAGTTTATTTTTTAGCCGGAATAAATACAGCTACTAAGAATAATTGTGCCTAATTTCTCCCCTTTGTTAATGTCTACGTGGGGTTTGTGGGCGGGCTTGAGAACTTACTACACGTTACGCTTAATAATTCTGACGTCCTACTAACTGTAATTTCATTGGTTGGTGGGTAGGAACATTAGTTCCTAGATGCATGTGCAAATTTCAACGCGCAGTGAGATAGATTGTTCGTTAACTAAAAGTCGTAATATATTATGATTAGTCTATAGTTCTTCCCACAAACTCCACCCCTAGACACGTTCCGATAAATGGCTTCGACATTATTCCAAGTAGCTATGTATGTATTCCCGTTATTATAAATAAGATGAAAAATAAGTAACGTTTCCAAATTAAAAGCATATCTTCCAAACTTTAATTCACTTTCCCTTGGTTTTTGTTTTTACAAACTTCAAAACAGCTTAATTAAAACAGGTTTAAAACTAAGTATCAACACCGTCCCTAATCTAACACTAATTTATTTAATTAAAATGTCTACGCAAACAGTGTACTTGCCAAGAAATTTGATCCAATTAGGTTGGTCTAACCTTTATATAAAACAATAAATTTACTCTACTAACTTTGTGCCCGAAACAGACAAAATTATTAACGGTTCCAATTAAGTTGAATTGTTACGAGTGCGAAAAAAAAAGGTTTTCTTTTTCTAACTATTTGGAAAATACAAAAAAAAAATTACGGCTATATTGCCCAAGAAACGTTCTTCACATATAGACTTTTGTTTTTTTGTAAGAAAAATTAATAGAAATGCATCAAAAACCGGTTGAAAGTGTAGGCCTAGTTAATAAAAAGGCCGAAAGAAGTTTTCTTTTTTAATTTATCTACTTATTTGCGCAATTCCCAATATTCTCATTATCCCCGACCAAATTTTGCCAATATCCCTGGGACCATTTTAAGGTGTTTAAACAGAGCCCACTTTGATCAGACCAAATTGCTCGAAGCAAGGTCTTCAAATCCCTGACTTTTTAGGGAAAAAACTTTAAATTCCTGACCAATCCCTGACTTTTTAGGGGAAAAAAAAAGAACTTCATATCCCTAACTTATTCCACCCATTTTCCAAATCCATGAGCCCTGGACTTATCTAGGTTCATTACAGGGTCCAGGGAGCACATTATTTTTGTGCTCACTGGTTCATTACGAATCCTGTATCAAGAATACATACATCTACTTGGAATAATTATGTAGTCATTTTCTCAACGTATCTAGACGTATTTTACAGTAAGAGCTAGACTAATAACTAAAATTGTTACTATAGACCAACTTTTCAAACAGAAAAAAATAAAAAATAAAGAAACGCAGTACGAAAAGCCGACGTCTCAAGGCCTCGACAAAACTAACCAATATGGAAGTTTATTAAAAGCACTTCAAAACGATCTGAAAAAAACCTTTTTTCATTTCTTTCTTTCTTCATTTGCGCAATTTTTTTTATTTAATGTTGGGGGGGGGGCGAAGGGGGAGAGAATTAAAGATGGAATAGGGGGTGGGTGGGTGGAAACGAACTTATATTTGTTAAAGAACACTTTAACTGAAAAATTGCTCCCGTCTGATTTACAACAGAAAAAAATTAAGATGGTTGCGTTATGACGATGGGTATAGCAACCGCCTGTGTTTCTAAGGGTACAGCCATAAATAATAAACGGTAGACGAAAAAAAAAAAAGGAAAAAAAATCACGGGCCTGGCTACCATTATATCCCAAAAATATCCCATTTCGTTTTTTTTTATATTAACTTGGCTTCATTTTTTTTTGGACTGACAGAGGAGCAGGACATAAGTTCAACAAAAAATTGTATTTTTTGTTTAATTTTTATTAAAAAAAAATAATCGTATAAATAATGAATATGGATTGCAGACGTCAGTATAGGGACTTGGCAATTCGGGCTTAACTCCGCCCCCAGCGCCATTTTGGTATTTTTTTTTTTTTTTTACAGAATGAAAGCTAATTAAGCCCCTCATAATGGTATGTTTTTAGGATTAGTGGAAGGTAGCCTGACGTTTGATGACGGAGTAATGCCAAGTCCCTATTGGGATACGATGCAATCTCCTCCCAAATCTCTAAGTATCATAGCAGCAAACCATAAAGGTTCCCTTCCCAGTGTCGCCTCTATTTTTGAGAAGATACGAGCGGTTAACTTTGCTAGACTGTGCCTACGTCACGTGGTGCTAATAGTCCAATATAAATTTTATACCCCAGCGTCGTCTGCTACAAAGATAGGCAGTTTACCTTACACCTAAGCTCCAGAAAGTTAACAGCTAATAATTTATTTAAAATTGTAAATAGACTCGAATTCCCAAATGTTCATTATTTTATACGCTATTTCTAGTAAAAAATAGATTTAATTCATATCATGAATTCATAGAAATAGGACATATTATTTTTTACTGAATTTTCCGACACCTCGGAAGCCGCACCAAATTTTCAGGGTCCTTTTTTTTGCGCGCTTTTCAGATCCAAGATCGGCGCAGTCGAGAGAGAGAGAGAGAAGAAAACTCCCAGAGAGAAGAAAAAAATAATTTCAAGGGCGCTACTTCTACGCCAGTAACAGAAAAAAACTCAAATAAAAAACAAGATTTTTCGCCCCTCCCCAATTCACCCGCTTTAAGATGACGTTAGGGACACATGACATTTACCGTCAGAGATTGAAAACTTTATTTTTTTTTTATGCAAGCATTATGTATATTAAAGATAAAATAGTCTTAATATAAAAAAATGAATATCCTAGACTACGGAGTAGGGTATAAAAATGGAAACTCTGGTTAGATTTAATTCAAAATGTCAATTTTTGCAGTGTCGTCGCCGGATTATTTTTATCAAATAACCTTGAATATATTTTTTTTCTTAACGGGGGCCTTTATGGCAATTGGTCTATTCAGTAAATTAGCCAGCCACTTTTGACTTTTAGAGATAGCAAAGACGAGATTTTTCACCAACCCAAAAAGAAAAACAAAAATTAAGCAATTGAAAACGATAGTCTTTTGAAGTTTTTTAGAGTTTAGATACTTGAGAACCAGAAATTTGTTGCAATTTGAATATTTGAGAGCCAATTTAAAGAAAATTTACGACTTTTCCCGTCCCCCCTATGCAATCTTTTATAAGCAATCTACAGTATTTTACAGACCCTAAATAAAAATTATTATTACGACATTTGTGTACGTATTATTAATTTATATCTACACGTGTCCACGAGAATCATAATGGGAGGCCCGGTCGGTAAACGTAACGTACCCAAACAAACGCGGCGACTACGGACTCGGGGTACAGTACAGGAGGGCGCGTCTTTGTTTTTATTTTAACTACACTAGCATAAAATAGCTAAGCCTAACCAAGCAACGAACTAGACACGCTGAGAGTATCTTCTCCCACTTCTATGGTATATTATCCCCCCTTAATCTTGATAAAAGATCTCAAAACAGACAATGACAACCGTCTAGCTAGTTACGTTAGGAAAAATACTATTTTTTTACAACCATCAATGAGGATATGTCATATTTCTCCGACTGTCACCACGATATATATATAAAAAAAGGCCAAAGACTAGACAAACACACGGCATTACGACAACATATTACACACGCGCACAAACATACCGCGTTTAAAAATAACGCTAGGTTGGTTTATTACCTTTTAAGGTAGTCTTTCCGAGATGTTTAGATTAGTATGGAGATTGTCGAGACCTCTTTGACGATACGCTTGAAAGGATATCCCGGAGTTAATTTTACTAATATTTTAAATTAAGTTTAAGTGACACTGCTATTAGACGGCAAAGTCGAAATCGAAGAGATTTTCGCGGCCATTGCTTGGTTACGGTCTTCTAGGCGAAAGGGAGAGTTTTCTCTCTCTCTACGTAACGTTAGCGTCGGCGGGGATACTTTTTATAGGCGCCAAGTTTTCCCGGTTTTTTTCGCGATAAACGCGCCAATTTTAGGACAAATAACGCTTATACCAAGCCGACTAAGTAACTGACAATGGTACTAGAGTATTGTCATATTAGACGCTTTGTCACAAATAGAATCGGGCACCTGGGAACAAATTCGACGGTGACTGTCTCTGTCACATTCACACACCACACACTCCGCGAGCGCGGGCTGGCTTCTGAACTTGAAAATCCTTAATTCGTCCCCCTTCCGCCCCCCTTTGACCTCTAAAATTCTTTCCCTCCCTATTTTTTGGCCCCTCATTGACCTTGACATATTGAAGGCGCTAGTATCGAGCATGGCGCCGAGTAGCGGTTGTCTTTGGAAAGTGAGAGTTAGGGCTAGCGCGACATCTACCAATCATTTTACGATTACGCAATGCACAATATACACTTTGAGCGGCTTGGTTTCCTCATAAATTTTAATTTGAAAACCCACTTTATGGATTATAAAATTAGGTATAGTGTTTGAGTGGCTTGTAAGGGTGTAATATTTACCTCGATTTCAAACCATTTATCCGATTATGTTTTAATTTTTTTGTGCTGATGCAATGTAACAAAGAACACATTAACATGAATAATTTCATGTTAACATACAAGAACTAGTTAAATATGCGGGACGGACAAAGATCAGCACCACCTTAGGAAAAAGAGCGGGCCTACAAAGCAATCTTAGAACCAGTAAAGTTACAGAAAACCGGTTTTTTCTACGTGTTCTAAGGTTGGTTTCAACTATAGAGTGGTACTGAGAGGGGTGGAGCTACGGGCACGTGACGTCTATATTGGTAGTCTAAATTGTATGGCCTGAGCTGACGACTTCCAATATGGTCGCCCAAAACCGATGTAAGAGATAGTGGAGGCATGGTGGAGGGTATGACGTCACGAGAAAGTTCGTGGTAGCAGACTATAGCCAACTTTGTTATTTGGCCAAGTTCACACTCAAAAATGGACACACACAGGCTCCGTTCATATTTCCAATGTTCATCATTTTATTAATTCATTTGATTTTTATCTTCAGACATCACAGTTTTATAAACTAGACGAAAGGTTTTTACGGACTATTCTTTGTTTGTTTTTTTAGGCGGCTTCATTTAAAAAAAATAAGTACTCTACAATAAAGCGAATAAATTAAAAACCTGTGAAACGATGTTGTAATTAAACAACAAGATTAAAAAAAATGTTGTTTAAAAGGTTGCATTGTGTAACAGAAGTAACCTACGTTATTATTAAGGAATTATATAATTCAAAAATGGTCCAATAGTTGGGGGAAAAAACAATCATTTCAATTAAAGTAATTAATACGAAATACTTAATTAGTATTTCCCTAATTTAATATTATTATTATAATAATTAGATATAAATTGTCTACGAAATTTCTTTAAACCTATCATAAATTAAATGCCTAATTACTAAATAAAGTTAATAATAGTAGGATTAAAAATAAGTGTTTTGTTTTAGCTTTGTACTGAATGTAGTTAGTTTATTCCTAATTAAAATTAAATAACTCAATTAAAAATTACGCTGAAGCAGACGATTCTAAGCCTATAATTTGTGTTTTTCTGTGCAATGTGTGTCAGAGGGAACTAAAATTAAAAAAGGATATTGTTTCTAAGCCTATTTTATCCCTGTGAAAAATATATTCTCTACAATCTTTGGGGGGGGGGGGGGTCAGATCTAATTAATTTTAATTAACCAGCGTTAAATTAAATTAAAGTTATCTAACACTCGTCGGGTTATCTTACACTTAAATACATTTAACGGGTATTTCTTGTTTTGTAACCACGTTACCATCTAATGTTTTATACCTTATAATTTTTTTCAACTCTCCCTTCATTTTTGTACAGAGATTATATTATATATATATATATATATATATATTTTCATTTAATTTTAATTAAATGCCGGATTAATCGATCGTTATTTGTGTGTGTGTGTGTATGTGCAATGAGAGTTAGGTTTTGGGTAATTTTTCTACGTGTGTAGAACATTGTATTGTGTATATCTTTATCTAATTAAGTGTTTATGTGTCTTTGGGAAAAATTTTGGTATTCTAAAGGGTTTGTTTGTTTTTTTGTTTTCTTTTACCTAGTGATAAATGTTTTTCAAAAGGTTAAGGTTCATGTCATGTGTTTGGTTTTGAAAGATGATGCAAATATTCTCTCTCAGAAATAAATGAAATTGAGTTATCAAACTTTTATGAACACTTTTTCAAGAGATCAATAGTTCGTTCTAGCAGTGTAAGAAGAAGAAGAACATTTTTGATAACGTCTAATTTCATCTACTGTTTTTTTCGCTAACTATACTTAAAATGTGTATTGCCGCCCATAAAAGAATCCCTCAACTTTTCAAGCTTAATTATTAATAGCCATGAACTAGTAAAAGATAACCTCTCTACTGAAGAGCTTATTTTCCGATAAAATAACATGTTTTCTATGGGGGAAAACGCGTTCTCTATGGGGGAAAACCGTGTTCTCTATGGGGGAAAACCGTGTTCTCTATGGGGGAAAACCGTGTTCTCTATGGGGGAAAACCGTGTTCTCTATGGGGGAAAACCGTGTTCTCTATGGGGGAAAACCGTGTTCTCTATGGGGGAAAACCGTGTTCTCTGTGGGGAAAAACGCGTTTTCTGTGGGGAAAAACGCGTTTTCTGTGGGGAAAAACGCGTTTTCTGTGGGAAAAACGTGTTCTCCGTGGGAAAAACGTGTTCTCCATGGGAAAAACGTGTTCTCTATGAAGAAAAACGTGTTCTCTATGAAGAAAAACGTGTTCTCTATGAAGAAAAACGTGTTCTCTATGAAGAAAAACGTGTTCTCTATGAAGAAAAACGTGTTCTCTATGAAGAAAAACGTGTTCTCTATGAAGAAAAACGTGTTCTCTATGAAGAAAAACGTGTTCTCTATGAAGAAAAACGTGTTCTCTATGAAGAAAAACGTGTTCTCTATGAAGAAAAACGTGTTCTCTATGAAGAAAAACGTGTTCTCTATGAAGAAAAACGTGTTCTCTATGAAGAAAAACGTGTTCTCTATGAAGAAAAACGTGTTCTCTATGAAGAAAAACATGTTCTCTATGAAGAAAAACATGTTCTCTATGAAGAAAAACATGTTCTCTATGAAGAAAAACATGTTCTCTATGAAGAAAAACATGTTCTCTATGAAGAAAAACATGTTGTCTATGAAGAAAAACATGTTCTCTATGAAGAAAAACATGTTTTCTATCGAAAAATATGTTTAAACATAACGTTTAAATGGTATTTAAAGTAATTTCAATTCTGTAAGGTCTGTATTATAATTATTGAAATGCAATTTTACATAAAAAAAATAATAAACTAAAAGCCATATTGTAAACTTCGTTTCGCGTCAAGGTAACTTTTATTATGTTTTATAGACTTTGTGATGTGGAATTTTTGGTGTGAATTTTATGTATTAAAGTTGTTTTCTTAATCAATGTATATTTCAACATTGAATTGTTTGTTTTACGTAGAAAAAACATTTCAAAATAGTTGTGTTGTACGTGCGCTTATTAGGTATACCATTTTTTACGATCAATCTATCATTTCAAAGAGTAGAAATTTTGTTATGGGGGTTGATTAAAAGGTGTTTGTAATAATAATTAGTATTAATTCAGTTAAAAATTGTACGGAAATATCTTTTTTTTATCCATTGGGGAATTAAAAACGTAAAAACAAAAGAAGTAAAATATGTTTAATAAAAATAAAGTAAGAAGGTGGAAATAAAAAAAAAAAAACACAACTATTTAACGAGACTTCGAAGATTGTGTGATTTCTGATTTGTAAGATTTTATATTTCATTGTTTCAAGTGTATCATTTGTAAGGAAGGACACTTTTCCCGTATAATAAAGGTTTAGAAACGCGTGTAAACTGTGTTTGTTTGTTTGTTTGTTTATAGCAGTTGTATAAACTCAATCGTGTCACGAAATTAATTAATTGTAGGCTTAACATAAACGTTTGTAAAAATTTACCGAACGCGTTTTACCATTTCAGATCCAGCTGAAATGATAAAAAATATCTCCCTGGGGTAAATTTTTTAATTATTTATAATCGTGGAAGAAGAAGTAAGCCTCAATTAAGCGTCACTTGCAAAATTAACGGATTTTCTTCTAGGAGCTACCATATCGTAAACAGCAGCCCCAGATTCACTCCAATGTCTTCGATGACGCCCTCTTAACTCTATTTTACTCTCCCTGGGAATATTATCAGTCACCAAGCTAGACTGACGTTGGTGGTGGTGGTGATGGTTTCCTTCTTCCGCCCTTTCCATTTCATCCTCTTCTTCCTCGGAAAAGGCGGTACCTAAAGGCTGGGCAGCTTCTTCTACAGCCACGTTGTTACCTTCGCTCCAGCCAATGGCTGATAATCGATCGAGAGATATAATGGAAGACATGATTTCGCCCAATGTCAAGGCAGAGGGCTGTTCTAATTCTTTCCTCTCTCGTCTCGAAATTAAAAACCAATCCAAGAAGAATAGAAGACCGGAGGCGACTTTTAGGCCGGAACAAACCCCGATGTACCTATTGGATACAAAATGACACGCGTATTTCATTAAGCCTTTCAGTTCGAATCCCTGACATTTCAAGGTTATCCCAGAGGACACCGCCAACATTCTTGAACGGGTAAAACCGAGGGGGTAGACGCTCTGGATCTCTGTGTACACCTGAGTTCAAAAGAGTTCAGCTTTGACAGTGCATTGAGTTCAAATCCTTCGGAACTCAGAGTTCAGCTTTGACAGTACATTGAGTTCAAGACATATTGTACACTCCTTCGGAACTCAGAGTTCAGCTTTGACAGTACATTGAGTTCAAGACATATTGTACATTCCTTCGGAACTCAGAGTTCAGCTTTGACAGTACATTGAGTTCAAGACATATTGTACATTCCTTCGGAACTCAGAGTTCAGCTTTGACAGTACATTGAGTTCAAGACATATTGTACACTCCTTCGGAACTCAGAGTTCAGCTTTGACAGTACATTGAGTTCAAGACATATTGTACATTCCTTCGGAACTCAGAGTTCAGCTTTGACAGTACATTGAGTTCAAGACATATTGTACACTCCTTCGGAACTCAGAGTTCAGCTTTGACAGTACATTGAGTTCAGCTTTGACAGTACATTGAGTTCAAGACATATTGTACACCTGAGTTCTCAAGTGTCTACCCCCTCGGGTAAAACGATATAAAATAATGGCAAAAGACTGACCTGAGCCTGAACTGTTCGATATCATATAGTAAGCAGAAACCTCCTGGTCTTCCACAATGGGCTCTCCACAGAATACAAGTTGAATCGATGACATTTCCAAATAAAATTGGGGAAGGTATGTAACCGAACAACCTAAAGATGACAAACTGCATTCCGAGAGCAAAAGCCCTCTCCTCCTCTTCCACGGAACGCAACGTTATCATTAATAACGGCATCTGAGTAATGGACACAACCAGCGTCATAACAAAGAGTAAGACCATGAAGGCTGTCATGGCGTCGCAAACGTGGGGACAAGGACCCATTGTCGCTAAGGGAATGGCAGTCACCCCGTGATTTCTCGTATCGTTTGAAATAATACAAGCGCAATTGCTGTAGCTCTGAAAAAAATCCAAAAGAATGACGTGAAAAACGTTTAAAGAAACTGTATTTAGTATGAAAATAATAATAATAATAATCTTACATCTGGACGTTTCACGGCTTCAGCTCGACAACCAGCGTGACAAGGTGAAAAATAAGTTATTCCATTACTGCCACAAACTGGTTCAATGTGATTAGGACTGCAATGGCAACCCAGATTACAATCAGCAGTCAAGTTGACTTGAAATGTTGTCTCAATTTCGGAGCTTTGAACGTAAAAAAATAGAAGTTGAGAATCACTTTCCAATCTTACGACTCATTTTGCGTCTACAACCGAATCTTACTTGTTAAAATAAGGTTGGGTGGTCCCGGCCATACGTATATTATCGCAACCAAGAAAGTACAAGAGTGTATAAAGTCCCATACAAACGAGATTAAAGAAAAGGACACACTGTATGGCCCCTTTTGGTTTCATTTGGAATCTCTTTAGAATGTATCCTCCCATAAAGATACCGACACAAGCTCCTGGAATTGCTATTCCGCCTTTTTTAAAGTAAAAACCAACGGTGAACTTTTAATTACATATCCTTATAAAGAAACCAACCCATTTTAACCACACCACGTACCAGTGAAAACGTTCGCTTGACTTTTTCCAATACTAAATTGAGTTTCAAGATACTTTGGAAGAAAGACAACAAAACCACTGACAATGGCCAATTCCTTGAAATAATTTCACACATTGAACACTCTCTCACTCGGACACGTCAACAATTAGCCTTATTCCTGATCAGCGCCACCTACCCATAGCGGCGACTTTGAGAACTACTGTAATCGGCAAGCCAATCAGAAGTCGCTAAAATCTGGTGACGTCACTGACGGGCACTCTCGGGGTCTTACCAAAAATGACGTCACCAGATTTTAGCGACATCTGGTTGGCTTGCCGCTTATAGCAGTTCTCAAAGTCGCCGCTATGGGTAGGTGGCGCTGATAAGGAATAAGGCTAATTAAGAACACTTACCATGCATGAACCCATGCACGTAATCATATAAACGGGATTACAGATAAGTCGCCACATGGACCGAGGTATATCTCGTATATTCTTTCCATAAGCCTTCTCATCATTTTTACCCGCTTCCAAATTGTCTTCTTCAGAGTTTTCATTCGGAGGTTTCCACTGAACCGGATTGGGTCCTGATTTGAAGAAATCCCTGTTTTCTTCCCACATTAACTTTTCTCGTTCTCGTTTCAACACTTTAGGGAATCCGAAATAAGGCAAGGCCACGAGCATCAACGCGATTCCGCAAATAACAAAACCGGCCCACCAGGCACCGATCCATTTTGGATGCCCGGGATAAACGTCAACTGGTTCAACACCAAATAAAATGGCGTCTTCGTGGTACGATAATAAATAGCCTCCTAATAGGAAGCCCAAAACTAAACCAAACGCAACCATACTATACATACAACCTATGGGACAAAAACGAAAAGTAAAAAAATGTTATAGGTACGTAACTCGATCGGGACAAACAACCCTATTCATTTTTATACCTATATACATTGAGGAACTTTCTTTCTTAACGTGGTCATCGATATAAGTAGTGCCAAGAGTAAATATGGGGGAACCACCAACTCCAATTAGAACTTGGGAAAGCATGAAGATTAAAATGTAGAGTGCGTTGGAAGATCTTCCTTCGTGACAAGTTTTCGGATCCAAGTCTGGAGGATTTAGGAAGGCTCTGAAAAATGTAACTTGATTCGGTTAGTTTTAATTAATTCTTAATTATGTAAGGAGGTGGAGGAGGAGAAGGAATTACGACGGACGTACTTGCTCCGATCTGAGGTTATGCTTTGAATAGAAGACATCTGACAAGTATTTTCATTTCCGAAACTCGTCGAATTTGAATTTTGTAGTAAAATTTCTTTGGGAGATGGAACTTGTTGGTCCAAAAAGTAAGGAAGGGCGAATAAACAAGATCCAACACCGATAACTAAGATTCCTGGAACGAAATTTTAAGTACTCCAACATTAAGTCCAATGTTATGGATTGGAGGGGGGGTCACCGTTTTTTCAAATACCTTTTCCAATCCAAACTGGAATATGTCGGTGAGAGCCCAAGTACGAAACAAATATAATGGTAATCATATTGCCAACTTCATATGTACTGGCTATGGCTCCCGAGACTCTACTTGGTATGTCAAACCTTTTCTCTATTGTTGTTACAACACTGAAGTATATATTTCGAATGATTGTTTTGTAACATGAAACATTACGCGACTATTTAGTCTATAAAGTTTTCAGACAAGGAGGATTGATACTATTTACAACAGGAGGGAAGGCTACGTGGTACTGCACTTTGTCCACCAAGTGACCTGTCCTCCTGGGGTATATGGTTTGTATCCTACACGCGCGTAAACTATCTATAGAACAGTAACTAACCTGTTAAAATAACCAGAGGAAAGAGCTTGATGCAAAGTAACTAATACACAGCTTAGGAAGACAAAGACTTGAATGCTGGCAAAGCGTTGAAGACATAGTGGACGGAAGTTAAATATGCCACATTCACGTAGATTTTCAGAATTTTCTAAATTATACGTTTTCAAACTTAAGAATCTGATTTGCTTTGCCAGATGAATTTAATAGGGAGCTAACAACTGGCTAGGGGGAAGAGATAGTCTGACGTCACGCAGCCCCTCTCTGGTTGGCATTTTTGCGCGTAGAATACTGTTTCCAACCGTTAGGGGGGGATGAAACTCCAGTAAGAGATAGAAGGGTGTGACGTTTCAGGGTCAGAACTGTTAGCTCCCTATTTGCTAACGTAAATACTAAATAGGGATTTACTGAATAGAATTGAAAGATGATCGACTTACCTAATTCTCTTTCATGCCTTAGCCTTTCGGCACGATCTACAACCCTGACAAATTCATATGCACTGTTGCATGTGGTATCAGTAGCTTGGGAAAGTTCACTGGGGACAGTTTCTGATGGTAAAACACCATGATGCGCGTATAGTCCCATATTTGTATACAAGGAAAAATCTTTGGAAGAACTACTTCCAGCACTTTTGGTCCTTCTATGGCACCGCCAATGTGGAGCATTTTCCTCACGGGCAAATGTCGCGGCGGCACCCGCGCTTAAATCGAAACAGCTAGTAGCCATTTTGGGGTTTTTTTCTCTTTTCGTTTAATTACGTGTGTTATTTTTAACCGTGTTAATCCTTTGTTTATAACTAGGTCCCCTTCTTGGGATTGGGAATCCTTTCATTAGAGTCTCTGTTGTTGATAGATGAAGCTTGATGTTGTCCAATGCCAATCACAAACAGCCATCATTTATTTAATCGGTCTACGATTCAATTTTGTTTAAATTCTGAATCTTCAAGGCTTTTAATTTAACGTCATTCAAGAACTTGTCAAAACTTGACACCTTTCTGTAATGAAAATAAAATAATTTTCCTTTTTAAAAAAATATGGTAAAAGAAACGGTATATTAAATTTAATCTTAATTTATAAGGGAATAAACAATAATCCACGTTTAATCCTTTGTTGTTGTTTACAAAATACGAGGATAAGATAGGTCATTGGTCAGGTGACTCAGGTCAGAGTGAGACTACAAGACTCGAGAAGGATTCCCTAAGCCTAATCTTTGGCTTCATTTTAACAAAGAAACCTCGCAATGAGGTGTAACGACGGCCTCCACATTCCTCCGAAGTCGTCTGCTTCATCTAAATTCTTAATTTGCTCACAAGTGGCGCCTTAAGCGCCACTAGCTCCTTTCTGTTAAAAAATATAATTTGGCGGGGATAAAAACCCCCGCCGCCGCCTGCTAAAGGGCAGTTAATTTGTATTCACGGACAAGTTCAGACGTGTCTAATAAATAGTAAAAGTTATTATTCTACTACTGCGCTTTATTTACAAGAATGGACTATCTGGTAAATACTTAGTCTTGATCAATAAGATCTTTAAGCGGGTAACCTGGGAACTTCTAGTTTTCTAGTTTTTATTTAATTATCTTTGTGGAATCGTGAAGTTAGGCCCCTTTTCCTACTTTTAAAACTTTACGGTTACAAAAAGTGGCGAGCTTGCCAGGACTCGTTAGGCTAACATTGCCATTTATATTATAATTAAACGCGTACTTGTGCGAACTCCTTGTGCCATTGCTTGCTGATTAACTGTCGCGTCATGAATCCGCCCGATCCGCATGCTTTGATCGCCGCGATTAACGCGCAGCTACCGGGAGTCTACACTCCCCCGACTGGGAACACTCCCCCTCCAAGCCTTGGAAATAGTCCTGTGCATGGTCAAGGACAAGCGGCTGGAGGACTCCCACCTCCGCCGCAGCCACCGCAAGGAGCGGCATCAAACATTTTGTATCAAACCATTCACACACTTGCAGCTACGTTAGCGAACATTGGCACTAGACCAGCCGCAACAATTAGGCCAATACCTCCCCCGCACTTAATATTTAGCGGTGTCGAAGGTGAAAGCGCGCCGGAATTCCTTCGGACCTTGTCGGAATTCGCGGATTATCACGGCATGTCGGGAAACGACATTATCGCGCTTCTACCCCAAATATTAAGGGGCCGTGCGTTAATCTGGTTTAGAGACCTAAATAGGCCAAATCAAGCATTAACGTGGCGGGCAGTGAAAGGCGCGTTTAGAGACTATTTCTTTTCTGGGCGAGCGGAGGAATCCCTCCGCCTAGAAATAGCGCAGTTTCAACAACCTGCTAGTGTCTCTTTTGACGCGTATATCGCGAGTATTACCGCGATGAATCAGAACTTACGTGTTCCATACACTGACTCAGAACTGGTTGGTATTTGTAAAAAGAATATCCTCCCCGAGATACGCATACATGTCTTCAATGACAGCATAAGGACAATGCGCAGTTTTATAGAGAAGGGCCGCGTAACCGAAGAAATTTTAAGAGCGACCCCTTCTAGCCCATTGTATCCTGAAGACAGTTCGAAGTCTACCCCGCGTAAATCCAGTGGGAGAAGAAATTCTCCCACAGCCGCGGTTTTAACAAAACCGCAGGGGGGAGGTGCGACATCAAAGGTTGCGACACCAAACGCAAGACTTTCCAATAAACCGACACCGGCTCAGACAGAGCAAAACGACTTCAGTCACATAGAATGCTATAAGTGCGGATGCTTAGGGCATTATGCTACCGCCTGTCCGAGCAAACAAGAGGTCGCGCAAAAACAAGTTTCGGAAAACGCGAAAGCGGGAAGAAGAAAAGGGGATCGTCTTTCCGCCGCGCGACGAAAGTAAAACCCCCTATGGAATTTGGCTCTATGGATGTGCGTCGCTGTGAGGTTGATCCTCCCGTGGCCATAGATGCCGTATATTCGCATGGGACTTTCGCGACCAGACTAGATTCCGGCGCTGATGCTTGTTTTATCAGCTTATATCAGTGGCGTAATTTAGTCAAAACTTTGAAACCAGACTTAGTGCTTCCGGAAGAAGAAGAGACTCAGTGTATAGTGTTAGGCGATGGACGTTACACCTTTACAAAGGGACGCGCGCGAATAGACTTCCGCTTAGGACAGTTAAAACTAAAGCAAGAGTTTCACGTCGTTCCGTCATTGCCAAACGATTTTATTTTGGGGAAAAACTTCCTCTATAAACATCGTGCCATTTTGGACTTCGGTACAAAAACTTGTCAGATTGACGGAACAACGTTTCCCTTCGTGTTAAATCTCCCGGGGTTAAAGACTCCAACACCTCAGATTATCGAGGATGTAGAACAAGCTGTCGCGTCGCCTACACTGAGTACTAAACAGAAGGAAGACTTAAAAACTTTACTACTACGATTTCCTAAACTATTTTCGGAAAAAGCGGGTCGAACTAACTTAGTGTATCACGAGATACACACTACTACCGATGTTCCCGTTAGTCAACGCGCGTATCGTGTTAGTGACGAGAAAAAGCGGATAATTGAAGACCACCTTCACGAAATGATCCGCGACGGTATCGTGAAGCCATCCGTTAGTCCTTACGCGTCGCCGGTGGTACTTGTCCACCAGAAGTGCGGAAAGATACGTTTCTGCGTCGACTATCGCGCTTTGAATAAAGTAACCGTGAAGGACCCTTACCCGCTTCCGAGAATAGAGGAACTATTAGGAAAAATGGGCGCCCCAAAGTTCATTACAGCACTGGACTTAAAGAGCGGCTATTGGCAGATAGATCTCCATCCGCAAGCGAAAGCGAAGACTGCTTTCATCACGCATGCGGGAAAGTACGAATTCGAAGTACTTCCGTTCGGTCTATGCAATGCGCCGTCGTCGTTTCAACGACTCATCGACGAAGTCTTCAGGGATGGACATCACTTTTCCATCTGTGTCTATCTGGATGACATCGTCATTCCATCCAGTACGTGGGCCGACCATCTTCAAGCCCTGGAATATGTCTTTCACCGACTGTCTGAAGCAGGCCTTACGCTTCAGACTAAGAAATGTCGCTTTGCGCAAAGCGAAGCGACTGTGTTAGGACATATAGTCAATGAACGAGGGATTCACATTGATCCCTCTAAGACTAAGGCTATAGTAGACTTTCCAATCCCGAAAACCGTGAAAGAAATCCAAAGATTTCTGGGCATGGCGGGATGGCACTCACGATTCATCCCGCAGTATTCCAAGATCGTTGCCCCGTTAAATCATCTTAAGAAGAAAGACGTTCCTTTCCAGTGGAAAGAAGAACAGCAGAAAGCGTTCCAAGCCATCAAGGATGCGATCTGTATGGCGCCTCCTTTAGCGGCTTACAACCCAAAGTTGCCTTGTATCCTAACAACGGATGCTAGCGACGCCGGACTTGGAGCTTTCCTGTCGCAAATTCAAGATGACGTCGAGGTACCTATTGCCTATGCCAGTAAGCAACTGACCGACGTCCAGCGACGATATACCACCACGGAAAAGGAATGTCTTGCCATCTACTGGGGAGTCGGAAAGTTCAGACCATACTTGGAAAACATTCCATTTACTGTGATCACTGATCACAAAGCACTTCAGTGGTTGTTCACACTGAAAGAACCGAACTCTCGTCTTGTTCGTTGGGCAATGTACTTGCAAACGTATGACTTCAAGATCATACACAAGAAGGGAGTTGAGAACAAGGTTGCGGACGCATTATCAAGAGCGCCTGTCTCGCTATTAGCCATGTCGCTGGAAGACATGACTTCACCGTCCTCGTCAGAAGATTCCAGTCCAGCGGAGTCCTCTTCAATGACGTCGACCTCGTCCTCAACCAGTAGCGGATTAGCTCCTCCCGCCAATCACGCATTGTACCACTCTTTCACGCTGGAAGAAGTGCGGAAAGCCCAACAAGATGAACAAGCCACACATGACATCATAGTCCAATTATCAGGAGATAATCCACAAAGACATCGGTACTACGAACTGAAGAACGATGTCTTGTATCGGAAGGCCTACGGTAGACAACCAGCCAAACTCTATTTGCCACAGCGGTTCCGGCGGGACGCCATCCGCTTATTTCATGACCACCCTCTATCTGGGCATCGAGGTCGAGATCGTACCTTCGACAAAGTACGAGCCAGATACTGGTGGCCATCGTTCCGGCAGGACGTTACCGAGTACGTCCGCGGATGTCCTTTGTGTCAGATGCACAAGGCCCGCAATAGAAAACGTCCAGGTCTCATGCAGCCTACGGCCATTTCTGAGCCTTTTGATTTGCTGGGAGTGGACATAATGGGACCTCTACCGAGAAGCCGTCACCACCATAAATACCTCCTGGTGTTCACAGACTATGCCACCAAATTTGTCGAACTATACCCGATGAAGAACATCACCGCCAGAACGTGTGCGAAGAAACTCGTCTCCATGATAGTTCGCTACGGCTGTCCGAAAGCCATCGTAAGCGACAATGGGACACAATTCGTTTCTCAACTTTGGAGGGACATTCTTAAGATGTTCAAAGTAAAGCCACGATACATCACTCCGTATCATCCTCAGAGTAACATCGTGGAGCGCACAAACCGCGTTCTGGGCGAAATCATTTCAATGTTCGTTGGTCGAGATCACCGAAGATGGGATGAGAACTTACCGTTCATTCAGTTCGCCATCAACTCGACTACTCACACCACGACAGGAAGAACTCCGTTCTACCTTAACATGGGTAGGGAACCGAGATTTCCCTGGGACTTAGACGTGGGGATGCCAGTAGCGGACTTTGTTGAAAGGTCCGCATCGCTCTCAGCTTTAGCAAAGCAACTAGCCTTGTCTAAAGAGCTTGCCAAGAAAGCGCAAGCACACCAGAAGCGCTACTACGACCAAAGGCGGGAAGGAATTGAATTTCCCGTTGGTGCGCTTGTCTGGAAAGAGACGCATCCTTTGTCTCAAGCGGCACGTGATGTCGCCGCTAAGTTATGTCCCAAGTGGGATGGTCCCTACAAGATCGCGAAGAAGCTAGACCGCTTGCGATACAAATTAGAAGACCCAGAAACCGGAGAAAATAAAGGGATTGAGAATATCGCTCATCTCAAGCTTTATTGGTCAAACAAGGATGTCTGCCAACCGGCCGGAGGCCAGTCATCCTCAACGTCAAGTAGTTCATCTTCCCGTTCTACCTCGTCACCGTCCGTACCTACGCTTCAGGACGCTGGAGTCAGTACTGGTGACGAACGTCGTGAGACTCGACGAGAACGAAGACGACGACTGTTGAAAGACCAAGAAGCGCAGACCGAGTCGTCTGGAGAAGAAACGAGGAGACATCAAACCTCAGCTTCATCCACTCATGGATCCTCTGATTCCCCGTCGGAAGAAGTTCCAGAGTCCTTCCCAGAAGTCTCTGATCTTCCTGAGGAATCTGAGCCAGACGCATTCGCCTTGTTCTCAGATCCTCCCGCGGTCTTCCGAGTGAATCGGATGCCGCCAGACCTTTCTCCACCTTCCTCTCCTGATAGGAGCTCGAGGGAGAAGTCTCTCCCTCTACCCTCTCCTCTATCTCACCCTGACGATTCCAGTTCTTCCTCCGAATCTGAGGAAGACGATAAGGAATTGTCTAACCCTGTTCCCATCAATCCCATGAGATTCGTCAACCCTTTTCGAAGAGGATGGAGACGTGAGATAGTGTTGAGGAAGAATCCTAAGCCTGGAGGTCCGGAGATGGACATTTACTATCATCCTCCAGAACAATACCCGCATAAGACTCTCCGGTCTCGCCCGGACGTTGCGAACTATTTGCGCACGCATGACATCACCGATGTGACTTCGTGTGACTTTACCTTTGCGCGGCAAGCAATATCGCGAGAACCGTGGGAAACGGTACGAAACGCCCATTGACTTCAGCGGCGACACTACCACCACCCGCGGGTTCCACGAGCCGCCCAACCAGCGCCGCGCCGCCAAAACATGGTTCCGGACGAACGATACACCCTGTGTCGCCGTTGCCAGGTGGGACGACACCATGAAAAGAACTGCCATAAGCCACGGCCCAAGCGGAGCGCCAGCGGACCAAGATGGAAAGCGCGCCTTCAGCGGCCAGAAGATCGCCGGAGCAGCGGGAGCCGGAGTCTGACTCCTCATGAGCAGACGACTTTTTCCGGGGGGGAGGATGTAACGACGGCCTCCACATTCCTCCGAAGTCGTCTGCTTCATCTAAATTCTTAATTTGCTCACAAGTGGCGCCTTAAGCGCCACTAGCTCCTTTCTGTTAAAAAATATAATTTGGCGGGGATAAAAACCCCCGCCGCCGCCTGCTAAAGGGCAGTTAATTTGTATTCACGGACAAGTTCAGACGTGTCTAATAAATAGTAAAAGTTATTATTCTACTACTGCGCTTTATTTACAAGAATGGACTATCTGGTAAATACTTAGTCTTGATCAATAAGATCTTTAAGCGGGTAACCTGGGAACTTCTAGTTTTCTAGTTTTTATTTAATTATCTTTGTGGAATCGTGAAGTTAGGCCCCTTTTCCTACTTTTAAAACTTTACGGTTACAAAAAGGTATTTTAAAAGAAAAATAATTACCAGAATAAGTATTTGCAGCAGCGAATTAAGTATTTGTCTTGTAAAATTCGTAAATTTAACTATAAAACCAAATTAAGCTTCTGGTATGGAAGAAAACTACACTCCGACAGCGCGCACATTCATCCGTGATCCATCGCGTTGCCATGCCAGAGGGCCAACGGCAACTGGCTGCACTGAAGAGTGGAGAAGGAGAATGGCAGCATGGCAGGCTACTGGCTTCTCCCGCCGCGACTTTCGCGGAAAAACGCGGAAGGGGTCAAAGAAAGAGCGGGAAAGAAAGGGGGAAAGCAAATACGGGGAAAAGATTCCCAGAAATTATAAATTATATAATATTTAACTCGAATAAATCAAGTTTAATAAATACATCGATTTCTATAACCTGATATTTAAATCAAAAAGCTACACACTTTCTTTCGGGTTATAAACAACCATTTACTCTCAATTAAAGGCGCGAAAACGGCGTTAAAAGCTTTTAATTAACATAAAATAGTAAATGTTCTAAGAGGCCACTAACTCTTGTTACTTGAAATGTACTTTAATGATAGCTGTAAAAATAAAAGATTAACATTTTTGGGTGTGATCCAGAAAACGGTCTTTTAGATCATTCTTCTTTATAAACCTTTCCTAGTGAATTTAAAATTAGTTTGCCTTGCTCTTTTGCCATAGAAAAAGGGAGAACGCTTTTAAACTCTCTAAACATATGGTACCGCGCGGATCGAGTGGCCAATCTTGAAGAGAAAATTCAACTTTTTCAAGCTTTTGTAAGCTAATAAAGCCATGCAGCAACTCTACGTGCCTCCACAGCATAAAATATTATCCAAACTTTTTTCCCTTCAAATTTGAACACACAGGCGAGAGCCCTGTAAAAACATCTTTTCCACCTTGCCTGGCAACAACAGAGGCAAAGACGGGGTAGAGACCTTAAGATTTTTGCATGCAAAGTAGCTATATCTAAAGCCATCTTTTCGCAAAAAACATAAGGGGTCCGCAGTTATTTTAATAACTTTCAAGGTTAGGCTTACCTCGTTCATTCTTAGTTTTAGGCCTATAACGTGTTCTATTATAACCATAAGGACCATGGCGAAGTAAACCTTGGTAAAACTGTAAAACACACCTTGGAGAGGAAAAACCGAGAGCCTATTTTTGGTCTATATCATCACGCGGTACTTATAACACCCCCACACACAGACTAAATGGCCTACGGGGATCTTTTATATACACATATATAAAGAAAGGATGGTTATAATAATAGGTTGTTAGAGTTACGAAACCCCAACCAATTATGAAAGAGAGAAACATCTCCAGAGGCGATTAAACTAATTCGAGCGTTAAACTTTAATTAACATCCTTTCTTTGTCAAACGCACGATGTTGAGCTTAAAGGGAAGGCGAAACCTTAAACCGAGCTTCATCGTAGTTTATTAACCCTAAATTTAAACTTAGCAGTAATGACTAGAGCAATTAAGCAAAATATCAAAAGATAACGTTGTATCTCTTCATACCAATCTTTACTACAACCTTGAACCTTAGAGAGTTAGAGATGGACCTCTTTTGATGTTGTCCTAGCTCTACCAGCTCTTCTCGTCTCAATGATACACCAAATCTTTTGGTTTATAACAATCAGGATAATCCAATAACTAAAGATAACTTGGTTTTGTTTCCAGTAGACCTTCATTAGGCTTAAGTTTCTCATTACATTCAAACAAAGGAATTTCAATGTCCTTAAGGGTGAAGTCTATTACACTAAACAAAACCTTACAAAGACCCTACCTAAAGTTGGTTTGAGCCCCCGGTCCTAAAGCATTCGAAATATTTTCGAAATGTCCTTTTCGGGAGGAAATGCAACCAACGACGATCAAGCTTCTCTATTTCAAATTATTGATTAGTTAGAACGGTTCGAGTCATCGAGATTCTATTATCGCGAAAAGCGAGCCCAAAAAAAGCCCGGCGGCAAAATCAACCTTGTAGAGAAGAGCATATTCTAGGAGATGCTGAACAAGCTATCCCATAATAATTCCATGGTATATACGCTTCATCAGCCCAGAGACAGCGAGTAGAGACTGAAATCGCTTAGAGTATAAAGGGGAGGTCGTCTTCCTTCAAATCTTTCTCGAGCGAACGTCGTACCATTACAGAACTAATATCTATAAATAAATTTTAGCGATCCAGGGGAGTGAACAAACAGGCATCAAAATCCACATTCAAGCTTTAAAAAGACGCGCGTCAAGCGAAAAAAAGAAAGGAAAAACAACTTTGTTATTTGCTGAATTAGAAATTCACAACTTGAGGTGAGGAAACATTAAGTAGACTTAGGAAATACATGGTTTTCAGATTAGGATACCATTTACACCCCAAAGTATTAAGAGGATACAGAGTGTCATCATTTTATTATTTCCTTCTGACGGTACGCACCAATCCTCCTTGTCTGAAAACTATTCATACAGAGAGGTTACAACAGGTGTATTAGTAAACCTTTACTTCAATTTATTTGTTTCTTTGAAAACATTGTTATGTAATGCTACTTTTTAGCGGAACGTTTCGAGGCAAAAGAAAATCGCTGATAATTTTTTCAAAAGGAATAATTTCAAGTTTTCTACACGGTACGATGACTATTCGGAAAATTCTCCCTATACTATCCCCAAGAGGCGTCGAATTTCCATTCCATTTGTTTTTAGATTTACCATCAGCGGAGAATTTCCCAAATCAATCATTTTTTTTTCTTATTTTTTCTTATTACAAATTTCGGGCCTCGATCGGAAATCGATGATATCAGCAAACTGCAGATATTTTTCCTTCCTTTAAACGTTAATCGAGCTAAGCCTTACCTTTTGAAACATTAAAAGATACTTATGGGTATAAATTAGGCTTAAAGTGGTTACTGGCAAGAGCGCAATCTTTTTATTTCAATTTTATTTACAATCTATTCGACATCGACAAGTTTGAACTAAACTCCGAAAAACCGCAACCGGAGATAGACAAATGAATGCTAACTAAGCCTAAATGAAAGTTCAATAAGCCTAAACTATATCACAATCTTCATTACAAGAATGAGGCCAATTCATTTTTGAAATTTTGTTTTTCTAACCCTATTCTCTTTAATCAATAACTTCAAGGATGGGTAATAAATATTATAGGCGATTAGTTTGTAAATTACTGTTGGTTTTAAGAAAAACTAGGCAAACGGTTTGACACACAAAATGAATAGCAGCTCGTTCAAAAAGGGGTTTTAGTAATATCTTCAACGCAAAAAGAAGAAACGTACAGTACAGTACGTTCGCAGATGTTTCGAATCGACGAAAAACGCGTCAAGTTTTTTGGGGTTTTTATCCGCGAGGGGGCCTCCATCTTCTCCCAATGATTGATATCTTTCAATTTTGTTCTCAAAAATGCTCATGGACCGAGAAAGTTCTGGTTCTATCATACTATAGTACGATGAAAAAGAGGAGTTTGATATCCTTGGCGAAAGAAGAAGGTTAAAAGGTCAAGGGTTGTTATTCTTTCGCGCGCGCTAGAAACTAGGTCCGTGTCGCGTCGCACGCGCTAAGCTTATTGGTCCATCTCCATCGCTTTGTGAAGAGGGTCTTCATCTCAAGCCACCCTCTGTTTTGTTTTGTTTTTCTATCAGAACTTCTGGCGACACAAAAGAAAGTTTGACAAATACAGGGTGTTCTAGCGGCAGTTTTTGGGTCGATACGATTGGAATGTTTTACCAATGGCCCCTTAAACTTAAGTACGAAACTAAAAGACAATACTATGCTAATTTAATTAAGGGGTCGTACGTAAAACACTCTAATCAGTGCGGCCCTCTTATAGGGAAAAAAGTGATAGAAGTTGCACCTTTGACCACTGTACTACGGTCATCACTAGCATTTTTGAAACACCCTGTATACAATCTTCTTCTACGATTGGAATAGAGTGTTTAAGAAAATTGACCGGAAAACGTTATAGCGTCCCCAACGTCTTGCATTTTAATTTCGTTAGGTTAAGCCTAATTTGAAAACGAACACGTGATCTATTCGGGAAGATATAACCCTAACTACTAGACTTTTCGTACACGTTTTTAGGTCACTTTCATCTTAAAGTCTCCCTTATTCGAGGTGGTTAATTTACTTTACAGGCTGAATGGCTCTAAGAGAACACTGATCTAAGGTTTTCCTTCGTACCACTCTTTGTTCATTAACAATTTCTCCACGAACAAAAATTGGAAATTTCTCTTTCTTGATCACGCTAGGCTACTAGCCGATAAATCTATCTCATCTCCAGCGGGGCTGCGCCACTTGAAAATAATTGTCAGTCTCTCCAGAATGGCAAAACATTAGAAAAATAGACGGAATTGGGTCAACCCTTTTCCTTTTCATATAAATTTGCTTCAAACCTTGCTAATTTGTAATATTTTTAAAGAGTGGTTGGTCTACACCCATCCTTCTTCTATTCAGCTTTCACAAACACTTTTCTAAAATAATGTTTTCAAAAATAACAAGATACGTTTTGTTTTCAGTAACATAACAATTTGGCAGTGGAATGAGACAATAAAAATAATACTAAGGGATTATCACGAAGCCATATTTGTACAACCCTATGTCGTTAACCCTTTTTTGTCATATCCATTTTCATTAGTGTAAATTGCTTTTCAATTTTAGAAAAAGGTTTTTAAATTCTTTTTACTTATTAATACAGCATTTAAAAAAAGGAGTATTTTGAGAGAGAGAGGTATTTATAGATAGCGCGTGGACAAGAAGTGATATCTAGTTTATTAGGGAGAAGAAATAAATTCGCCACATTTCCAGCTTTATCTCCAGTCCAAAGGTAGGTCCGGAGTTAATACCCGCCTCTAAATTACAACCACTATCTCATTGGTTCTTGAAAACTCACGTCAGCGCGACGCGAATGACGAAAATTAACTCTGTATTTTCCGACTGAGGAGAGGCGAAATAGCCCGGGGCCTCCTTTTACGTCCCCCCTTGTATTTTGGAAGGGGGACTGGGACTATGGCGCGCGAATACTTAGGCATCTAGACTTATACCTTCTCCCTAAATAAACTAGATATCACTTCTTTGTGTGGACAAATGTTGTTAGAGTCATTTGTGACGTATGCAATTCAACCGCTGTCAACAACAGATTTAGTATTTCAGAGACACCGAAATGATCTATTGGAGAATGGTGCATTTTCATTTACATATCTATAAATGTTATGAAGTCCTAACCGTTTTGTTGATAATTTTTATAATTAGGTTTATTAAGCAACCAGGTAAGTTACCATGGTAATTAACACTGCAATTTGATAAATTACCAACTCACTATTTCTAGCAAATCTGAAGTCTCACAGTAGAAGTTTATTTTCTCGCACTTTAAATAGGGTTTTCTGTGAATCTATTTTAAACCTTTTCTTTATAACGAAACAAGTCGATACCTAAAAAAAGATTTGGATCTAAATTGAGTTATTTCATTTTTGTAGATTGGGTAAACTGATAACCGAAAGAAAGACGGGGTAGTGATGCCAAAATAGAATTCCTCTTTACAATTTAAATAGAAAAATTGCCAGGTTCATGAGCTATTAAAATTAAAAAGCGTGGTACCGCTTCCAAAATATCACCCCATTCTTAAAAAAAAAAGCTTCCTTTTTTTTCTGCTCCCAAAATACAAAAATATGAAAAAGCAAGATAAAAATGCAACTACTCGCTTCACGCTCAAATAAATTCTGTTTTTCGTTTACGATATTTTTCTCTTTCTTTCTTTCTTCACTACCTTCCTACACAAAAATCATCATACATTTTTGCAAATATACAATTCCAAGCTTCGCTTAACTCGAATATCAAAAGAAGATAAACATAACTTGATCAAATTAAACCAGAAATTAATACCAAATTCCTACATTACTTCTTAGTAAAAATTCCCCATACTTTTCCTTAATAGCTACTTTTAAACATGTCTATTTAGGCCAAGTATAAGACAAAAGAGTAAATTTCAGGGTCAATAATCCAATACCAGGGCTAAGGGAAAATCCTCAGAAAGATTGCTTACAATTCTTCAAGTTATGGACCTCAAAATTTAATCATTTTAACAAAACAAGTTCATAGATAGTTTTAAATAAAGCCTAGAAAACACTCCTAGCTTTAAGCGAAGTGTTGTCAGGCTCTTGTTCAGCCAAGTTAATCACGTACTGATTCAAACTGAACTGATAGCATTTCTTGGTTCACCAACATCCAACATACAAACGCAAGGGGCCAGATACACAAACGCGATACCGAAAAGATTACGTGTAATCCTTAAAAGTCCTACGCTTGGTGTACAGGGAATTTCATAGTGATTAGTCCCTCGTACACGAGGCTTAACACTTGTAAGCTAACGTAACAAGAACGCCGGTTATATGTAGGAAGAGAAAAACGGGCCGGACAAAATCGTGGTGTAATGTAAAACTTATCCACTATTACAATGTAGTTGTCGCGCTTTTGGGGGCATTGCACCTATGAGACAGGGGTCGGCTACAGATTTTGATTTGATACTGGCAAAGCAGGTTTTTTTTATTTCTCTCCCCGTTTTTTTTTTTGAAAGGCCAAGAGGAGCACCCTAGATATGCCTTTAGTCACGGAAAAGGAGGGCTAAAAAAGCTAGTATGTACGGGTCCGGTAATGGACCAAGAAATCGGCAGCTAGAAGCAAACCACTACCACGGCGTGTAAAAAGGGTTTCTTGACTAAATGAGCTCAACTAGAGTGCAGGCGCGTGTACAATACAGTACAGAAAAAGAAAAGAAAAAATAGCTGAACAAAGTTTTCCCAGAGAGGCAAAAGGAAATCTTTCTGGATGTATTAAGAACAATAATAACCCTTCTTACGACAATATCTTCAAGGGAAAGTGAAATGTTTATAATGATGAACTAACCATGGATTTTATAGACCTAATAGAAAACAGGAAGACTGGGAGGATTGTCCATTAGAATTTCAGTGTATCTGTGAACATTCTAAATTTTACAACATCAGGGTTCAAAGGGCTAGAAGACGTCAGACAGACCCCCTCCCCACCCAATGAACCGAGCCTAACCTAATCTAACCAAACATTAACGAAACCCTAACCCGACCAAACGTTAACGAAACCCTAACCCGACCAAACGTTAACGAAACCCTAACCCGACCAAACGTTAACGAAACCCTAACCCGACCAAACGTTAACGAAACCCTAACCCGACCAAACGTTAACGAAACCCTAACCCGACCAAACGTTAACGAAACCCTAACCCGACCAAACGTTAACGAAACCCTAACCTTATCTTATCTTGCCTAACCTAACTTAACAAACCATGAACACATAGAGGGTCAGGTCGCCAACTTATATCCCCGTCTAATAAATGCCTAGGTAGTTCCACCCGATTTTAAGAGGTTTTAATCCCAAAAGAAAGATAACGCACCGTTTGAATATCGAGTCACCATAGTTCATACTTGCATCTTCCCTTTTGGGATTGCGCAAGAGAGGGGTGGTGTGTGAAGGGGTATTAGCAATTCGTTCCACGTACCTATTTATAGGCACATCATCGCGATGCAGTCAGTATGTGGGCGATCCATATTGCAAACGGCGGCCCGCACCACCATGCATTGCTGAAATTATTATTAACCCTTAGCCCTTATATAGCGAGAGCGAGTTAGTTGACTTACGAAATCTCCCGGGTTTATGATACAATTCCCTCGCTTGTTAAACCCATATATTAGATTCTCCAAAACTAGGCCTAGACTTCAAGATGTTTTCCACGATAAACATAACATTACATAGATGCTAACACTCAATCAAAACAACATCGCCCCCCAAACCCTACTCCAGTTCACAGTTTCAACTTCAAGCAATAATATGAACAGTAATTCGACTTTAGGCCTAATTCTGTTTATCTATAAATTAAAATATTCTTTACGCCTTGGCAAGAGTTTCATAATTCCGCGCTCTTTTACAACTATGTCTCGAGGGGCTAAGCCAATACACATGTCACGTGATTTTTGAATACCCTAATATCATTAAGCCTTGGTCGATGAAATGGAGACTGGGGTTTATTCAAATGGGTTTCGAAACTGTTTTAATTGCGTCCAAAACATTTGAAAATGACGTATAAAAGTAGACGAACAGTTGACCTTTCGCTACCATGACGTAGTTAAGGTCGTTGCCAGTGCAAAACGAGTCTTATATTTATTTAGGGTTTAAATAATTAAGTGCCTTGTAAAAGGGGACTATTTTAAGGGTAGCTAGAAACGCGGTAAGGAATTAAGATTATAGTTAGAAAAAGAAAAATCTAGTTAGGAAAATGGGAATTCCGTGTAATTCTTTAGCGATGTAAAATGTTGCCGCGAGCGAGCGAACGAACCAAGGAAGGAATGAGAAATGAAAAGATTTCTATGTATTTAATTATGCAGAGAAAAATAATGCCTTTCGTAGATTACTTTTCTAAAAGGCTTAACGAGATTCCGGAGTTTTAGATCTGAAAAGAGAATGCACGCTTCTTTCTCTCGAGGGAGACCTGACATTTTTAATCCGTACCTTTCTTTCAAAATTAATTTCGATTACATTAGCATTAAAAGGTTTCGTGTCGCAAGTACATGCCTGATTAGGCTTAAAACAATTGGTATTCAAGGTCACCTTCCACAGGCTGCGTAACAACAGAGGCAAATGTGAATAACAGAATCTGAGGTACATTTCACTTATATTATTTGTAGAAGAGTCAGAAAGTTGTGCGCGAAAAGGTTCCATGACTTTCGCGACAGTTCATAAGAGTACCACGAGACTTTGCGACAGTTTCTAAGTATACCACGAGACTTTGCGACAGTTTCTAAGTATACCACGAGACTTTGCGACAGTTTCTAAGTATACCACGACATTTTGCGACCGTTTCAAAGTATACGACTTTTTTGCGACAGCAGGGATATATTTAATTTTAAAAGTAGGAATGGAGAACGGTTAGTATTTACTTCAGTCCGACTCATAGACCACCGAGTATAGAGCCCCTCCCTCCAACACGTAACGAAAAGTTTAAATTAACTCATTGGCTCACTTAAACTACGTTTTGATAACGTTGCTGATGGGGACGGCGAAAAATACGTATTCCTTTTTTACTTCTGTCGCTATGACCCGCCTCTTCTTTCAAACCCCTCCCTGCCGGGGTAGGGGGTCCGGGACTTTGACGCGCGCCCAGATTACTCTGTTCTCCATTCCTACTTCTAAAATTAAATCTATCCCTGGCGACAGTTTATAAAAATGTTTTCAAAATTGAGCTTCAAAGGTTTTCGTTTTCGAAAGTTACAACCCCTCAAGCAAACACAGTCCAATATAGATAAAAGTAGATAATATTTTCCCAAAAGGTTATAGGTCATTGTATGTCATACTAATTTTTGGTAAAAAAAAAACCCCGCTTAAAGTGATTTTATTCTTTTACTATGTGAGAAAAAAGGTTTTAAGGATAAGATAAAAATAAAAAGAGTAAAAATTGATACCATCGAGAACTACTCTCAAAATGACGACAAGTCCAACTTTGATCTCGAAAAAAACGATGGTTTTTCCCATTTTTGTTTTATTTTTGACAGAATTCGAAAATACCCAATTTTATAGCGAGAGTTTTATAGAGTTTTTGGGGGAATATGTTAAGGGCCAATGAACTTAAGAACGTTTATTGTACCGTTACAACACGTTCCACTATAATAATCATCCCCCCTTTTTTTAACAACTGGTTTTTTTCTTTTTTCTTTAAAATGCCGCAACGAGTAAATGAGTAATTAAGCATTTTAGGAACGGGACTGGAATTCATACTTTCATTAGCGCGCGCGCCTTCAAGATATTAAGCAAGATATTAAGGCGGGAAAGAGAGCGCGCCAATTACACACGTGGGACAGCGCGCGAGTAATCATGTTCAGTTTAGAAGAAATTTGGGGAGAGGGGGGAGTACAAACAAATTTCCACAAACAATAAGTTAAAATTTCTTATTGTAGGAAGTTGAAATTATCCCATGACACTAATATTTATTTACCAAATTCATCGCCATCTTGGAAAATGGCGGGCAGACACGTAACCAAAACCTTTCTTCCTATAGGGGCTTACACTAATATTTATTTTCCAAATTCATCGCCATCTTGGAAAATGGCAGGCAGAAACGTAACCAAAACCTTCCTTCCTATAGAGGGGCTTTAGGGTTTTTTAAAATGGCGGCCGCCTTTATAATAGTTCATTTCACTGAGTCTGTTAAAGGCCAACATCTATCATTAAGTAACATCATCATTCGCTCGCCTTTGTAAAACCATTTGGCAGTTTCTACCATATTTCATTTTCAAGATAACTAAATCAATGATCCGCGGGAATTATGAATACATTAGAGGTGGCAAAGAGAATGTACGTGGAAAAAAGGGGTAATATTTTCGAATTACACAATCAATAAAAATACCATTGATTCGTGGGTTTTCTACTTCTCATTTTTCTTTCTTTTTTATTAAACGCCCACTGATAGGGTGGGCGTTTTTAAAAGCAAAGGTTTTTAAAAAATCTGACCCCTTTTAAAAACAAATGCGAGAAAATTTTCATTTCAATTTTAACTTTCTTAAGCCTAATTTGGTTTCTAAAATTATTCTTTTTTAAAAACAGTCGAGTTCCTTCCCAAGGAATTTAATTTAAACACGCAAATCTCTTCTTAAATTATCAAAAGAATTAAGGAGAAATGTTCGACTTACGTGACACTCTTTTCATTTGAAAGCAAAATTCAAAATTGCGAATTGGAAAATCGTTTCGGAATCCTTGAAGTGCTCGAAAACAACTTCTGTAAGAGAAAAACATAAATACGAAATATTAAATACACAGAATTTCTTTAGTAAACATTTTTACAACTAGTCTACTAGAACCAAAGCTAAGATTCGTGATGGTATTAAGTTCTTAAGCCCAGCCCACAAAATCCGCATAGAAATTAACATTGGGCAAAATTATTCCAATCAGCTGTATGCATTCCTAAGTTAAATATAATGTACATAAATAACTTAAATCAAAAACCCTTTCTCCACCATTTAAGAAAAACTAAATATTAATACCTAAATACCCAATTTTTCCAGGACAAAGACAAAATTAGAGCTAGAAATTCCTTCAATAGTTTTTGTTTTAAAGACGATAAGGAATTCGTCTTTATTAAAGTAGATGGGTTGATATTGTTCAAGTTTTATTATAGACTTTGGATAGTTCTTAGTTTCACGCGTCCGTGTGGGTAGAAACTTCATATTTTTGATACAAAGTGAAGATGGCATCTAAAGGCCAGATTCTCGTGAATCTAGAGTAACTTTTTTTGACATGCCCAAAAAACAATGGAATGCCAACAACAGAAGAGATTCGTGTTCATAAAAATATCTCTTTCGTAATAAAAGATATAGCCTAGAAATGTTTCCTACGGTGCTAACCCGAGGTTTGTTTTAGGCCTAACTATGTCTTGTTCGCACTAAGTTAAGTAGTACCAGAAGTATACAATACTTCTCTTCGGAAGAAGTGTACCTAAAGAGGCAGGGTTAATTGTAACACGATTCTTCCCAACATTTGGAGTGCTAAAGGTTGCTAAACCGAATTGCAAACGCGATAAATAGTTCCCTCATCATTACTCTATTAGCGCTTAACTATTTTCCAAGGCGCATGCGCTTGTGGATGGATTTTTATCCCACGTCAAGACAATCAAGGTTTGTTGGTTAATTTCTGAGGATTTAGTACCACCAAACAGTTATAGTATTCACCCTAGCACGGTGTGATGTCCATCTGAAGTTTGATGAGCGGGAGATCAAATAAAAAGGGATCCCTCGCCTGGGAAGAATTATGTTACATAACTAAAGTATCAGAGGATACAGAGTGTCATCCTTCCTCTATTATCCCCTTCTGGTAGTACAGTCTGGTTTTGATCATATTAACCAATTATACAATGTGGAAAATAACAATAGGAACGGGTCTCTAAGCAAAAGAATTACTACTAAAAGAAAACATAACCAGTTGACATCTAACAAAGACCATTACAACGAAGACAAATTAATGTAATTAATTTAAACTTGCAGTAAACCGCCGACGATAAAGTGAATGAAAATCGTAGGCACTTAAACTTATTATTAAAAGATAAGATAAAATTCTTAGAAGAAAACCCAATTTCGTGAGAATTCCGAGAAATATTTTTGTCGTTTACCATATGTTTATGTTAAATATACAACCATTAAATGTATTTCAAAATAAATTAAGGTTAAATTGCAATTTTGAAGGTAAAATAAAAATAATAATAATACATTCAGATGAAACGTTATATTTTATATTAAATAAATTTCTAATTTTAAGACATTATGCAGCGCAAATATATGAATTGCTCTAATGAATTGAATTGAATCGTGAAAATTTGAAGTTCTAATAATTAAGAACAAACCATAATTTATTCCCCAACCATAGTTCTCTTCAAAATTCTAAATTAAATGATAGATAAATATCATTTCTAAAGTATAGGTTATAAATAACAATATTATACTGCAATGTAATAAATATTGCTAAATTGAAATTGAATAAATTATTTTCTCTCCCAAATATAATATCATTCTTAACATAGAAAATACCACGACCTCTGTCATTTCATATTGAATGAAAAATTTCATTAAACCGGGCTTACTACAGTGTCCAGACTCTCAAAGTATGAAACATCAAACATCAAGAAAAATCAAATAAATCAAATTCTCTCCCTCTCTCTGAAGTATGAAGCCTGAAAAATTTCGAAAACATAATCCTTGAAAACCCCTTCGACCATGTAGTCAAACTGACTGGAGTTAACAGAGCCTATTTTGCAGAAACGTAAAAAAAAAAATGCACTTCTTTTTCTTCAAAATATATACATCTCTTTTTTCATTCGCTTGGTAAAAGTAGTTTAAGAAGAAAATACTAACCACGCCGAGAGGGTTTACTTGTTGCAAATGAAAAGTTAATGTTCTTTAACGCCAGCTTCCTCTTTTCTTAAGTACTTTCTTTCAATGTTGCGCGAGCCTGGGAAATGTGTTTTTGCAGACATTTTTTGGCGCCTTAAATACAGGCGTAATTTTTTAACCCCGAGAAAATTATGTATGTTTATATTAGTAAACTACAAACACCTGTTTCTGTTTCGAATGCTTCATGAGCGACGAAAGAACTACTTCTGGGTTGTATCCCAGAAAAAAAAAATATTAAAAGGGTTAATAGCACACTAATAAATAAGGGAAACTGTGTTTGACATTTGTTATTTTAAACTACAGATCTATTTTTCTAAGTAAATGGCCAAGCTTCATTATCCCTTTCAGAATTAGCTATTTCTGTATATACAAACGTTTTCTCTATTATAGAACAGGCAAGAATGATGTATAATTATAATGATTAAGGGGGTAACCTAATTACACGGGGAGATTTTAATTGCTTTTAGTAATAATTAATCATTATAATCATACATACGTTTAATTTTAATTAATCTAATTTTAGGCTTTAAATTGAATTAAAGTTTGTAGCGCAGTATGGGGGCTGCAATTTTTGTTTTTATTTGGAAATTAGGCCTAATTTATTTATGAAAAATGTTCATAAACGTCTCTTATAAAATTCCAATGTTGACCATTTAATTTAATTTCCATTCCGAAATAGTTTATAAATAGGTCATAATAACTAACGTATTCGTCTTTCAGTTGCCATACGCGTATTAAAACACGGTATAACATCAACAAAGGCACGTTTCTACCGTAAATATAGCCTATAACATAACGACATACCTAAATAGAGGTTTATTATTATTACTATTAAGTCGAGAAAATAGGCTTTGCTCATTTTTGGGTTAGTTTTAATAGAAAATGGTATCAGAAGTTTGTTAACCTAAAGTATTAGACACAGGAAATTGATAGAAAAACGTGTGGCGATTCAAGTTCGGCGGAAAAAAAAAATCACGTGGCTTCCAATTATAATTTTGAAATTAGGCTTAACACGTAGAAGTGACCAATTACGTTTCCCCAATGGCGCCTTTACGTTAGTCTTTCCCGGGAAGAACTAGGGAGTACCCCTATTGGACGAATCCGCCAGGTGGTACTAGGGGTCCAATAGGGGTGCCGCAGTGCTTCACCGAGAAGCCCAACGCGTATTGTCCATATCGGAAACTTAATTGTTGGAATCTTCTTTATTATTGTAAACAGAAACATGGTTCCAATTGATATAATCCATTTTTTTAAACGCTCCATCGATTAAAAAATAGAAAATATTCTAACCCGAAGTATCCATTTAATACTTAAATGATTACTTCCGCGTTTTATTTATTTCGGATATCACAAACACGTTAAGTACTTAAACACCTTAATATAAAAACGTTCAACTAGGTTCGAAGTCAATGCCATTATAAGGGACACGGTAAAATGAATTGAAAGGCCTGGCCTGCATGTTATGTTATGATTTCCCTACGTCCTTAATGGTGGGGAGCCAGCGAGTCAGTCCCTCAACTATACATACTACTCACTGGGTCACCAGTGTAGTGTTTCTAACGACACGAGGATCGATGAAAAAGGGGGTGGAATTAATCGAGATTCCTACTTCCTACTTTTGCACGAGGTCGGCAGCGAAATGGAAGTTAAGTCCATGGCTATACTTCTTAGTACATAAAGGGGCGTCTGCTATTATAAATTTATGTTTACCTTTGCAAAACTTGATGGATTCAAATGGTTACAATATTTCAAATTCCCACCCATTGATGATCGATTTTTATTTTATTTGCAACTTCAAGGTTTTAACGTGCGTATATCATATTTAAATTATAGGTAAAGGGAATGTGAAATACATTGCTGGATCAACACCCTCTGGGGCCTCTAGGCACAAGGCGTTCAGGGGCATACTGCGAGAATAAGGCTGGCCATAGGGGCCCCTAGGCACTGCCTACAGTGGATAATCCGGCACTGGTGAAATAATTAAAGAAAAAATCTCAGTCATAGTAGGCCTAAAGCCGCCTAAGCGATATATTATAAAGTGGTCATTTCTCAAGGGGGTAGACACTTTGGATCTCTGTGTACACATGAGTTCAAAGGAGTTCAGCTTTGACAGTGCATTGAGTTCAAAGCCTTCAGAACTCACAGTTCAGCTTTGACAGTACATTGAGTTCAAGACATATTGTACACCTGAGTCCTCAAGCGTCTACCCCCTCGTCATTTCCTTTGGTCAATTGTTCTTTCACAATAACTTTAAACGCGTCCGAAAGTTTAGTTATAAAACTATAAAGGAATAAACATATAAAAAAGCAAATAATAAAACTGAAAAATTCAGCTCAGCTCAGATCTACATTATGAGATCATACTGCGACCCCAATACATTAATCCTCAATTTTCTCTATAGAGTCTAAAACACTTGCGATACTGTACTGTGTATTTTATAGTCAACCCGATTAGTGGAAAACTGACGAATTTATAACACAGTGAACATACTCGTATTGATTAAACAAAGGAGACTCTATAACTGGAGTTACAATTCCAAAAAACGTCACACTCCGTCTCTCACCCGCTCCGGTTAACATTGTTAAATCTACCCACTAAAAATACGATAACAGGTGCCTTATCCATTGGTTTACACGACGGAAGATGCGTCTAAATAGGTGCGTTACTTATATTTCCGGAATAAAACTTCGCCACGGCGCCATTGTAAGCTTCACATTTCAATGATTTCATGGCTGGGTCTGGACGTCTGTGAGACCAGACAAATCAGGGCGCCGTAAAACCGCGTCCCAAAAAAAGGGGGGACAACGATAGCTACAGTCACATCCGACAAGTGACGTCACGTGATAGGCCTATACTGGCCAACTCATCCTCAATTGTCCGATAGCCTATACCCGACCCAGACCACTGAACCAAATATAGTAATAAAGAGGAGTGGTCAACATCCGAAAAAAGGTCGGAATAATAAAAGAAACGATAGAAAACTCCTTAGTTACTAGTTACAATCTTAGTTTGCACCACGTACGAGAGAGATATCAATGGTGAGTAATTCTATGGGAATAAAGAGTAACGTGTGGTGCAAACTCGGGTTGAAATAGATTTGGAGCGAATCTGGGTCTAACATAATCTCATTGATGAAGTATTACGGATACTTCCGTTCTGGCTATAACAGCGTTCATTCAAACTTTCCATGAAAATTGAGATGCAAAAAATTCATTGACTTTTCCAGGCTTTCACTGACCAATTTTCCATGCACGTCTATTTGTGGAAAAACCAATATGAAATTCAAGAGTGCAGCTGTTGAAACTAAATGCTTTTCTACCTTCTCAAAACCATCAGTTGGTCAAGAAATATTTTCCAGATGATTAAATATGTTCTTATAACATTCAAAGTACATAATTACATCTTCTACAGTAGTAGATCATTATTATCATAGCTACGAAATAAATTTCGAGCTTCGAGCTCTGCACGTGCTAATTTGAAAGCCCTTTATCAAACTAATTGAAAAACTGCGCGGCATTAATTAGATCAAGCACCCGTATATTCCATCATAGTTTATGAGGCTTCTTACCTCCTATTTGAAATGATATTCGTGGTAAGATAGTTAATTAGACGAAAGGCCTAAATTGCTTTAATTAGCCGACTCTTGACCCGTCTAGTATTAACCTAAAGATAGCACTCTATTCACTCTCTCACTCATTCAAGCGCTTAATGCAAATGGATTTTAATAAAGATTGATCGAAATTGCCCAGGAAGTTCGAACCCGCGATAGACTTTAGTTCATTTCAAAGATAGGATACAATGTAATAAGTGACCCAAATACTCCATTAAAGCTCTTTTACGGCTAGGCACTGTACGATTTTATCTACTACACTGTCTACACATTACATCGGTGCACATGTAAAACTCGCCTAATACATTAGAGAACAGGGTCGCTTAGCTATTAGAGAAAGGCAACTAGATGGTACGATCTAGAATGAAGTACAGACCTCTAACAATGAAACGAACTTTATTAGGCCGATACCTATAAAGTTCGATTGGCTCAATCATATTTCACCGTCATTGGGGTTAGCGTTAGGGTAAGGGCTATTTTTGGTATCCTATAAGCTACAGCCCTCAACTAAATATTGTCTACCAAAATAGAAACAGCAAGTGTTAAACCTAAAGCACACGAGAGTGCATGGGGGCCCTTATCCTTAACAGTAGCTTTGGACTTCACTGGCTATATTTAAAAGGATAACAGTACACTTTCCGTTCGTCAAAGCACGTTTCAGAATCTATTTTGGCAAGAGCTCTCTTGGCTTATATCAAAAGGTCTCTGGAGACCACTAAAAAGATAAATAAAGTTTAGGACTAGAAGAGTTAGAAAATAGAGAGAGAGAGATAGAGAGATAGAGAAGGGGAGAAAAAAACCTAGAAACCCAATTTTCTCAAAAGCGATATTGACCTAATATAGCTTAAAACATTTAGTAGTACACTTCTGCCATAGATAAAAGTTCAATAACGTTCTTCGATTGAAGACTATCTAGTAATGGCAGTTTCCCAGCTTTGACTGTATTAATGTCTATGGACAAATAACATGGGGTGCCATTGGTCCATTGAAGGTTGATGTCTTACTCCACTTGAGTGAAAATCTCTTGTTTTAGGGTTCAATCACAGTTTGGAGGCCCATATCTAAGTAACTAAGTGTTGTAGACCCCATGGATGTTCTTTGACACCACTTTCCATTCAGTTTAAGCCAAAGAACACATGGCAGACTTACCAGTAACACCCTATGCGTATGCCCTGATTTTGAACCAAAAGTAATCAAAAACTTACTGGAATTTTGATATCATATTTTTCTCATTTTCTGCAAAAATGTAAAATCCTTTTTTCCCCTTTTTCTTTTCTTTAGTTCGAGCTTGGTGAATAAAAAGGTTCCATTGATTCTATAGAAATTGTAAGCCCGAGTTTAATACCATACACAAGCCATAATAACAAGTGAAATTGAATACGCAAGAACTACACATATAGTCAGGATACATTAATTTAATACTCCGATGAACCTACATGTGTGTATATGTATGGGAACTAATGGAACATCTCCCAGAGGAAATCATGGGGCCATAGGATGGATTTATTTTACGAAATCCGAGCTTGTATAGATTTTTGAATTGTTTTCCCGCATGGCTGAGTTAAGCCTTGGTTAATCAATGATAATATAATACAATAACAGCCCGCATATACACTTTATCTTTTCCCAGATGATCGCGCTAAATAACGGAATACGAAACAAAAAAGGAAGAGGTTTCCAAGAACAAATTGGTCATGATGGAAACCTTGAATTGGCTAGATAATAGGTGTACCAAATACCAATTTATAAGATAAATTTAATAAGGGTTGGTAATAGGCCTAATCCTTTCCTAGCTAGTAGTGGGCTGGTAAACACCTAATTGGGCTTTGTTTTTCCTAAGAGATATTTCATGGGTATTAACGGTTGGCTTATTGGTCTACTTTTACATTCGGCACACTATTCGGACCTGGCCATTTAGGACCGAAACCCTGGTCATTTAGGACCGAAACCCTGGTCATTTAGGACCGAAACCCTGGTCATTTAGGACCGAAACCCTGGTCATTTAGGACCGAAACCCTGGTCATTTAGGACCGAAACCCTGGTCATTTAGGACCGAAACCCTGGTCATTTAGGACCGAAACCCTTGCATTTTTAGGCTATGAATCAAATCATTGGTGGTTTTTGGGCTATATTTTTGTGAAAAGGCTTAGCTGTAAAAATCTAAATATATCTAGCTTGTATACACTAATCCACGTAACCTATAATTCTGTAGAGCAATTTGAGAAACTGGGCTACATTATAAAAATACGCAAATTAGTCATAGTTATTTCTGAAATATTATAATAAATAATAACCGCAGCGTACATAATTTTGACAGGGTGCAATAACCATTTGAAAATTTCCCTTAAAAATAATAGGTCTATAACAGATAATGGAAATCAACCAAAAAAAACCTCAAATTTCATTACATTTTCATTTCCTCGATAAATTTTTTTCTTTTTACATAAAAAATATAAAACAAAGAGAAATAAATACGTGAGGTAAAACTGCATACCATAACAATAGAAATACTTCTCTAAAGTAAAACTATACCCCAAAACCAGATAGAGAAAGTACTGCCCTATATAATTCTATTATTTCTACGCATAATATCAAAGCTAGAGATAGTCTAGGAGAAAGCGTATAAAATTGGAGATACATGTTCAAAAGAAAAAACACCCCCACCTAGAGTAAGACGTGACCGGCTTATATGGGTGAAAAATTAGACAGTTGTTAGACATTTCGGGTTGGACACCATTTCAACCGGAGTATTCAATACAGTTTTAGATAACTTCCAAGCATATTCTAAGGCGTTGCGTTAATTATTCAACTTGAAATGGACTGTCTCATAGTTAAATAAGAAAAGGTATAAAAAATTGTGTAAAAACGCACGGCTGATTTTAATACAGACATATCCGAGGCACACCCGTTATTATACAGGGTGTATTTATAGGTTCAAAATTGATTTCCCATAGAACCAACTGTATTTCAATCCTAAACTACCATCCCCGCTTTTTGAAACACCCTGTACATCTCGTTCCAGGGAATATTATATCTGGCTAAAACCCAAATATTTGATACATATTTCTTTTTATTCTTATTTTGAGTGAATAGTGAAACCCTGACTAGGCTATTAATAAACTGTTCGTGTCTAAAGTCGGAAATTTAGTTTTTGTATTTTTGGCAAAAAATATTTAACAATTAACCTTGAGTATAATTGTCAGTCGTATTAGTACGCACACCCATGTCTCTCGACACACGAATCGTTAGACCTATAATACGCCTATGAATAAATAAATAAACTTTTAATTTAAATGATAATGCCAAAAATTAATCAAGGGGAGAATTAAAGTGAATATGAAATATCTTTTATCTCTCTACGAATTTAATGAAAACGCGTTATTTTGTTGAATAAGGACGTATATTAGGTATTTTCATTCTACACAAGACCTTGGAAATATTACAATTAAGCGAAGGATGGCTGCCAAGTGTTTATGCATAAATTTAGTTAAATAAAAACGCCATTGTTTTGCTGAAAAACAATTTTAGAAATGACCTTTCAGAGAATGATTGATAATGAAAGCAAAGGACGGGCTGTAACCTAAGGCTCGTAAAAACCAAGAAGGTTCACTCATTGTTGCAGGGACTTCAACAATGGCTACCTCTTCAAACAACGACTAAGAATCATCCCTAATTGCAATCGCCTTGGTTTTTCTCTTCTTTATATTCAAGTAATTAGTTTAAAGTCCATTTAAAGCAAATTAACATTCAAGAAATCCAAGAAAAATCCCCTCAAATGTTTTTTTTTCTTCTAGACGTTCAAAGTCTGGGTTGGATGAATACACACTGAACCAAGAACCCAATTAAAACCTGAGAAAGTTTATAAAGATAGACTTGAATTGAAGTGATATCTAGTTTATTAGGGAGAAGGTATAAGATGCCTAAGTATTCGCGCGCCATAGTCCCAGTCCCCCCTTTCAAAATACCAGGGGCGGGGACGAAAAGTAGCCCGGGCTATTTCGCCTCTCCTCAGTCGGATAATACGTAATTTTCGTCATTCGCGTCGCGCTGACGTGAGTTTTCAAGAACCAATGAGATGCTGGTTGTAATTTAGAGGCGGGGATTAACTCCAGACCTATTTTTGGACTGGAGATAAAGCTGGAAATGTGGAGAATTTACACCTTCTCCCTAATAAACTAGATATCACTTCTTGGTTCGTAATCTCGTGTCTTTCCCTGCCCCCACTGTTCCCCTTTCCCTCGTGATTTCGCCCGCTGTCATATTGCCAAGTATAAAATGATCAAATGAAGCTTACAGAAACATATGGATGGATATTCTCAGGTCTTCAAAGGGTTCTAATCGAAACTATATGTCAAGAAAATTACAGCAGCCATGGCAACTATACTGGTTTTTAATAATCACTTCACGATAACAAAAAACTAATAAATAAACGGGCTAAACCCAAGAAGATTAAGCGTGTTGGAAATTTGCAAAAACTCGAAAAACAACGCTAAGGGTTTTTACTCCCAGCTTGTTCTAAATAATAATTAAAGAAAAAATAAACAATTGAAAAGAAAAATTCAAAGCGGGGGCGTTACGCCTGGAAAAGCAGGAACAATGGATGAAGTCAACAACATTTCAGTGTAAATGTTTAACTGGCGGCCCGATATACAAGTAGATAATGAAATACCCTAGTAAAAATATAAATAGACTATTTTAGGCCATCTCGGCTCTAAAAATAACAGGGGTTTAGATTTTCTCGACTATATAATGGCGTCAGCTAATTTTATCTATAAAATTAAATCAGGGAGAAAATAGGTAAAATGGAGCGGTACAAATGATGATGGGCGATCTGCAGTGTACCTTGCGCATGCCGTTATCCTTCAATAAAGGTGATTGTCAAGTGCTGCCCTGTAGTGCCATTGTATTTGTATATAAACTAGCTTCTTTTTATAAGACACAGGGGGCACCCTTGACGTTCCCCTACCTAAACGCTGAGGATGCTGGGGCCTGAGAGGACTTCGTTGGCGTTTCGTAGATGGGAGTACAGACTGACGCGTTATAGGTATTGAAGTACCTACTCCATATAACAAACATCTCTTCTTTAAGATTGAATTAGATAAAATAAAGCAACACGAATGAAGTTCATTAGCTGCTTATTTGATCTCTATTTATGCCAAAAACTAGTTAGAAGGGTCTATTAAATGAACAAACAACTCGAGCCTCTTTCGCATTAATGAGGATAGAAGCGAAGATCACACGAGACAACATAAAAAAGTTAAGAACTTGGGGTAAATAAATAAATATTTTTCTGCAATCGTATAACACACAAGAGTAAGAGTTGCTTGGAAGCTAATCTCCGTGCTTACTTATTCAAATCCGATTAGGAAATATACATATGTATACCAATAGGTTTCAATAAACAAAATACTTATAAAAACATTCCAGTCATTAGTTCTTGATGATTTCGCTTTCAGATCAAAGTTTACTTAGGGTGGAAGAAAATAAAAACAGAACAAAAAACTACTTAACTATCTTGGAGCTCTAACAACTAAACCAAACCAACCGTCCTGATCTAATCTAATTTATTTATTTATTATACCCAAATAAAGAAGAGTCTACCTATGTTTTGATCCATTTATTCCGTAGAAAAGGAGGTCAATTAATGAAACGAAAAATAATCCAAAAGAAAAAAAATAATAATGAGGAGAAAGTCATCAAGAATGGAGGTAGGCGAACCATCGCGAAACAATCAGGTTGCGGCTTGGCTAAATTAGTTCTTACGAAAGAATATATTAAAGCGGGATGTTCTCCTCCACGCGTAAGAGATAGGTCGTCGTCGGTTCGTTGGCAAATAAAATGCTCATTATTCGAGAAACCGTAGGCAAGGGGAGGAAAAGGCTTCATTCTTCGGTAAGCCTCGTTAAACATTTCTTTCTGTGTGTTGGGACTCACTGCAGGATGGTTGGCCCGGAAGAAAATGATTATGATGGACTGTTAATGCTACCAAAGAGTTCTAGGGAGTGACGTCAAGGATTTGGTTTTATCTCTAGGGGCATCTAAATTCTTAATTACGTCACAAGAAGCGCAAGAAGGTTGCTAGCTCGCTCGGTCGCTTTTAGAGGGATATATTAAAGGGGGAGACTATTATGGAAAGAGGAAAATACATGCGAATCTTTTGTTAGAAGAAACGTCGTCACGTGACCGTTGTTAAAATACGTAAAAAAGGGGTATGTAATCCTCAGAATCGGGACACACGTCTCTGCAGTGCACTCTCATGATACAAAAAGGCTACAGCGCAGGTGCCAAAAAGCGAGATGGAAGGCCAAGTCTTACCCCCGTGTCGTTCCCTCTTAGTTACATTGAAATGGTCTATTAAAACAAGGTTGATGCACAGAACCACGCCAGGGAGTAGCAAATAAACACTGCAGGGGACGCTACAGTACCAGGTTTTTAAAAGGAGTCAATGTATGTACAGTCTAATCTCAGTCTGATCAAAACCTACTCACCTCCCCCTTATAGAGTTTCCCTACCTTCGAAAGAATCAAGCTAGGAGCCAAGATGATTTCAAAAACGTTTCGAACGTATATATTCTTAAATGGATAGTAAAACTGTCTAAATCGTAAATACGTTTCAACCCCAAAACCTTAGAAAATTCACGCAGCTTCTCTTTGAAATTGTTTCAAAAGCCATTCTCGAGAACACAAGAGATAAAATTCCTTAATTCTAAAAATTCTTGGAAGCTTCTTCTCCTAAGCAACGAAGCGCGATCTAAAAACAACTTTTGAAACGGATATCACGATAAAAACCCTCGGTATATCCTTCCTTCCTTCGTGGTTAGGCTTACGTCTAACTCCTAGGCCTTGCACGGAGATAAGCAGACGATGGCAACAACTATAGTCAACACTAAGAAGGTCAAGAAAAACTTCATGATCGTCCGTGAGCGTGACAAGCGTTGTTAACAACGACGGAAAACAAAACCAACAAATACCATTACAATTTTGTTTTTCTTCTTCTCTGTCTTGGCGCGTCTTTTCCGTCCTGAGCTTCAATCATCATTTTATTTTTCTAAGGCATCCTCTCGTTTCCCCCCCTCCCTTTTTTATCAACCGAAAAAAAATAAAAACTCAATTTCCTACAACACACACACTCTCGAAAAAAGCAAGCCCGTAGGTGGTTGGCTTCATTGTAGATACTTTCGCTACAATAACGATTCCTTTTTAGCTACAGGGAATGCGTATGTACGTTTGAGGAGAAGTTGCTTTGCTAACACGACACTACGCGGCCAAGAGCTTAGAGAAGAAGCAAAGGCTTAGGATGCGAGACTCTAGTATATAGAGTCTTGCTCTAAAGGTTTACGGTTTTAATGAGAGAGAGCTTGGGTTCTGAATTTTAGAGATATGGGAACATTCTTGTCATCGGTATCTTGAGAATTCGAACAGAGATGCTCTCGTTTGGAGCTAGCCGGAAATGTAACGCGTATGTTTAGAATGAATTTTGAGTAAACAGAGTAAATTGTCTTTGCAAAGTTATAGATTGGGACGAGATGTAGGCTCTGATGAAATTATATATTGTTGTTAATTCCGATGTATGTGACTAAAGTGGGCGTGTCGAAAGCTTAGCCCTTCCCATACTGATCCTTCACATGCCTAAAAGAACAGAAGCAAATATTCATTTAAAATAAGACAGTACGACCAGATTTAGGGGATGAGATGCAAGTTTTGATGAAAATATAAATTGTCAATTCCGATGTAAGTGACTAAAGTGGGCGTGTCGAAAGCTTAACCCCTCCCATTTTGAGCCTTCACATTGCCTTAAAGAACAGAAGCAAATATTCATTTGAAATAAGACAGTACGACCAGATTTAGGGATGATATAACTCAATACCAATTACGCCCTAAAACACACACACACACACCCAATTTCACTTAGTGATACAAGTTCTATCAAAACGATAAACATCACAATTTTCCTAAGAGTCTACTCTCCCCATAAGAACCTTGATCTAGAATTCTAGATATATCACTATTTAGGCCTAAAATTTCTGGTTACAGACAAACCCAAATCTAAACCCAATCTAAAGATGATTATATACTTTGGAACTACAGAAATATAAATTGGACAAAAGGTTGGGAGGAGTTAGATCTTGGGAAATAATAAGAAAAAAGGCACCAGACTTAGCAGGACGGAATAAATCAAGGTTAGAACTTGAAAGGCAGGCGGCCTTAGAAACTAACTTCGGACTTTGAAACGGTATCGGACCATAGTGTTAAAAATAAAACAGCGGGTGACAATTGAGTAAAAAAAGAAAAGAGAGAGAAGAAAATGAGAGGAGAGAAACGATAAATTAAAGAAACCTTTTCTTTCATTTCCTTCCTTTTCTCTCCTAGACACTTCCTTTCCTAGCTCTAACTTATATCATAAGTTCATAAGATATGTTCCATTATAAGTTTGTCACTGGTAACTTGGAAACTGGAGCTTGTGTGGAGTGAGTGACGTAGGTCCTAGATTCGAGGTAAAGCGAGGGAGGCCTGGTGAGGCGCTGTCAAAGGCTTAGTACAAACTAAATAAGAAAATGGAAGTCCTACAAAATTAACCACCGAGTGTAGTACTTCAATTCTCACTTGTCGTTCTCGAACTACCTCTCAGTAGTAAGTCTCTAGCATTACGAAGTATAGGAAGCGTCATACTTATGGAAGGAACATATATCTTATAAACTTATGGTTATATTCCCCCAGGGAAAGTGGTGGGGGAGAAAATAGGGGGAGGGCAAAATATCGTCATGACGATGAAAGCGACATTTCTAACAATGGGGTAAAAATGAGGCTCGATATATTTCATTTTTCCTCGAGAAAAATATCAAAAAGGGGTAATAGTAGTTAGTTCCCCCGAGTCTAGGCCTAGCTCCTTCCGATTTAAGACGAATATAACGAAGGCGTTGTAGACGTACGTAATATAATGCCAAGGTAGTACCAAAAACACGCCCACGATTCAGGTCCATAAGCCTACGAAACGAACTTTTATAATAATAAGGCGTTAAATAAGCCTCGAGCCACCAGTTTCCGAACAGAAACCCACACTACTAATACGAGTGAACTTTGAAACACGCCATCATTAAGTCTTAAGGGGGATTGAAAACACCCACTGTTGAATTGTAAAAGCAACATTTAATCGCATTTACGATCATGATCCGTTATTAATACGGTTCGAGTATTAGGCTTAGCTTAAGCAAAGGCTTAACATGTTTAATTATCAAGCATGCGCAATTAATTTTAGATTAGGCTTAGGGGGAATTGTGTTTCAAGGTGTGAGTGATGTTTCATCATCCCTTTGACACCTTAAAAGGTACGTGCGTGATCAGGGCCAATTTTTTTCATTTTTTTCCAGTTCATGCAGGTTGGGTTCCCATGGTAAGTTCACACACACACACACACACCCAGAGCAGTGCACCCCTTTTCTTCAACTCTTATAGATTTAATATTGACCCATTTCTTAGATGATTTTTTTTCTTCTTTCGTAAGACGAGGTGCAGCTCATAAGAAGAGAAGAGAGGAGAGGAGAGGAGAGGAGAGGCAAAAAGCGAAAATTGTCGATTCACCCTCCAAAAGAACCGGAAAAAATCGCCTTTCATTTTGCGCCTACATACCTCAAAAACATAACGGGGGATTCTAGAAGAACTCATTAGCATATAGTAGATGCCTTATGCCAACGGCGAAAATTTCAGTCATGAAAAATCGAGTTTCAAGATGAATTTGGGTAAATTATCCCTTGAGTATTGACATGCAGCTGCAGGTGTTTCGCTAACTAATTTGTCGAGTCATTCGCGTGCGAGCTATTTAATATATAGGTCGTTTCGATTTGAGGTAATGAACATGACCCTTGACCTCAACAAAATATTCCTAAAAAAAAAATACCATCAGCTAGTTCAAGGTAGAAATTAAAGAGAACGCTATGGAGTTTCCGTGAAAGAAACACACACAAAAAAAAGGAGTCCATTATGCGCGGAGTACCTAAGCCTAACGAAGTTAAGTACCATCGTAAGTGAACGAACGAATTGGAACAGAAAATGCCGGAATCGTGTCCATACAGGAACAGGAGTAATGGCGAAATACGGTCGAGACACGCTAATGAACCTTAAACAGGTACCCCCTCCAGTCTTACCCTTTGACCTTTAACGGGTCTACGTTATATTCTTTCTCTAATTTGAGACCGTATCTTTACAGTTTGAAATGAACCCAACCGCGTTGACAAATAAAAGGCCTGCCCGGGGAAGTTTATCGAGGAATGACTCCTGCATAATATTTATTTCCTGGCTAGAGGACATTAATCTTAACGTGCGGAAAAGAATTAGTCATGCTTTATATTTTTCATAAACGATCTATTCGCGATTAGGCTTAGTATGAATTGCAGTTTAAGGTTTAACGTCAATTGTTATTTTCTTTTGAAAAATGCTTTAATTTAACTTCAATTATTAGTTAGAATTTTCAATTTAGTTAAGGTGGAATCTTGTCAGCTGATTTTGACCCTCTTACATTTATCCAATAGGTATTGTGCAAACAAGTGTTGCCAGACAGTAATTTGCAAGTTCAATTCAACCGCTATCAATAATCAACAACAGACTGAGTTCAGCTTGTAGCATTCTGTTTGAATCAGTTCCAAACCTGCATCAGATGCTCAAATAATAAATAACTGGCAACACTGAAGCGCATGCGCAGTTAAAGTTAAGAAACAGGGGCTGTGCACACTACCATTACTATTCTTTAAAAAAATACCATTTTGTTTTCTTAAATTTTAGTTGCCTTTATCGCTGAATTAATCATTAGTTGCAATAAAAATCAAAATCGATTCGTTACACGAGTTTTTGCACGGCAGTGATTTTATTTTTTTAAACTTTAATTTCCCTTCTTATTCAAACTAACAATACCGAGACAAACATTAAAACCGTGTAAGTTAAAGGTTAATCGCAATTTCACGTGGTTGCGTTGGACCTTAAACTACAGTTACGAAGCTGAAATAAAGTTACGAAAAACAACTATGTTATGTTACGTTTGTTCAAATGCTTATAGCTAGGGAATTTTGGAAAAACAAATTTTAAAAACACACAAGCTTGTTGCCAATGGGAGGTATAATTAAAGCTCTATTTACACGGTCTCCTTTTAAAAGCTCGAGATTGAGATGGGAGTTGTTTTATTTCGAGGGGCATGCTAAAATTGAACCAGGAAATTATAGCGATGACACGACCTCCATTGTGTGATGATGAAACTCAGAGGTGGGTGTCTACTTCAGTAACCTCGCTACGCTTGGGCCATATTGACGTCAATAAAGGGTTTAGCTCCTCCCACATCTAACAGCATCATCTACCTCTACAACTTGAAACTGAAATTTGGAAGGTCACGTGTGTACTGGGAGAATTGGGTAAATTACGCAATTCCCAATGTTTTGTTGTATTCGAAACTGACAAAGAGAGTCCGTGTAAATCGGGCTTGATTTCATTTAGTTATGCCTTCAACACATAAGTTTATAAGATATGTTCCTTCCATAAGTATGAAACTACCTATACTTGGTAATGCTAGAGACAGCTCGAGCTAGTTAGAGAACAATGGAAGCGAGAATTGAAGTCCTACTCTCGGATGGTTAATTTTCATATTTAGTCTATACTAAGGCTTTGACAGCAGCACTTTAGCACCAGGCGTCGCTTTACCTCGAATGTATGACCTACCTCACTCACTTCCTCACTTCATGACAAGCTCCAGTTTGTAACCAGTGACAAACTTATGGCCAACATATCTTATGAATTTATGCTCTAAACTAAATACGATCGAATTTAGAGCTGACAGGAAGCTGCTTTAGGGGACATAACCAATAAACTGTCAAATAAGACTTCAGTTTTAAAAGGGAAGTTAGGTATATCGCCTTAGGAGAGATAAACTTCTGTCTCTACTGCAGTGAAATCTAAATATCATCCCCTTCCCTCGCATCCTCAATCCTTTTCCCACCCCAAAAATTCCAATAAACGTGTTTTGAAACCTTACTAAAAATGACGTCTGCTGATGAATTTTAAATTTCCCAAAAATATGGAACACGAAACAAGCTTTGATTTTTATACTTTTTGGTTCACACTTATTCCTTTTCTCTTCCCTCAAAAGAGGAACAAAACAAAATTCATCTCAAGTGACGTTGAGATGGAGAGATCATCCATGATGTTATAAATAAAAGAAATCATTCTTTTCTATACGCTTATTCTTCATATTTCTATAAATACCGCGCCAAGGCTTAGTAAAAATCCTGCACTTTAAGCATTTTCCGATCATGATCTACCGGAATTAAACGGATCTATACTAAAAGATTTCTCGGACCCAAAAATCAGGTCAAAAAGAAAGGGGTAATATTTTTCCCTTTGTCGATTTCATATAGGCCTATATAAAATACAACACGCTGTCCTCTAAAACATTTTTATTTTAGAGTTCACTTTAGTACGCGTCTAGTTTGAAATTTATCTATCAAACCACCTTCAAAAATTTTGAGGACAAAAATCTGGAATCTTTTGAGGAACTATCATATTTTGTTTTAGCTCGAGGTGTTTTTATTTTTATTTTATATTGCATTCATCTTTTATCTTAAAACTGAAGATGTTGGAATGTTTTATGTCTCAGAGGCATCAGGCGGTTTTGAAATAATGGGAACGAGTTGACATATTTTAAATATTCTCTGGCCACCATTTTAAAAGTAAATAATGTATTCACGTTGAAACGGGATGCGAATAACCTCAATTTTGAATTTTATTATATTTTAAAAGGCCAAAATTTGAAGTGGAGGAAAAATATTGGACAGTTTTAGGCCAAATATAGACTATTTTTTTGGATTAAAAGAAGCTGGCAATCTGAAGATTCTAGAACACTTTGTATTTTTAAAAATAAATAACTAAATATGGGCTAGAATTTAAAGTGCTTCAAAACTTTAAAAATATTTTTTTTAACTTGCTTAGGCCTAATTTTCCACGGGCCAATAGTTCAAATATGACGTGATGACTGTTGAAAAAATATTTCGGAAGGGTTATATAAGAAAACGACTTCAAGAGTTGCATAAGGTTTCGTTCACATCTAATCAATTTCTTTTCAATTTCGAGATCATTTTGATCCTAATTCGTTAAGCCTAACCATTAACGTCGAGAGCGATTACAGAGGCAAGCTTTAGAGAAGTTTCCAAATAATACGATAGTTTGTTATATAATACGTAACACAATAGAAAAATGATGTTTTTTAGAAGGAAAACTATTTCGAGAAAAAATAGACCAATTCCGGAACATAAATATTTACTCATATTATCAAAACCAAAGTCAAAGCTCCACCCAAAAGATATCGTGACCCGCCATTACTTCAGCAGAGTAAATAAAATAAAGTATCAACAAGAAACATATATTTCAGGTGAAGAATTCCCCTTTGTTTTTCCCCCGATAATGCCAAGGCTTACCTTAAGAGTGTAGATTAAGTGGGAGGAGTTATAAACAAATGCCTAAAGATAAGGGCAGGCGGTAGACATAAGTCTATAAATTTCATCTTGAAACAAAAGGCTTACACGATCGGGTTTTAAGTTGGGAAGGCTTGGGTGTGACCAGGGATGCATATGGCTACTAGGAATCATTGCTCCAGCATTTATCTAGTGTTAATTTCTATGAGGGTTTTATGGGTATGTACTGCCTGTAACTCACGATGCATAATTCTAACGACTTTCTAACTGCGATTTCATTGGTCAGGCAAGCGCTGAAGGTGCAACTGACCAATTCGATGTAACTAAAGGGGTTAAACTACGCCTTCCATCTCACTATTTGGCGCCTGCGCCGTAGTCTTTTTGTATAATGAGAGTGCGCAGAGACGGATGGCAATGTATCAATGTGTACGTCCCGATACTGAGGGTTGCATTACCGCCTTTTTTACGTCGAGGTAAAATTCTTTATACATAATGATTACTCTAGCTCCTCCCACAAAATCCGCCTAGATACGTTGAAAAAAATGGTTGACTTCAGCACAATGGATTCCAAGTAGCTGTATGTATTCCAGAGTGTGACAAATACGGGCGTTTTCATTGAAACTCAGTTGGTATTAGGTATCGATTAAGGTATACCGGTACTTCGACCTATCAAAAGATTCTGTCAGAAAAAGCTCTTTCCGTGCTAGCAGAGTGTGATATAACTAACCTACAAGGATAACAGGGTACAGTTTTACAGGTTTCAGGTAAGTATGGGCGTCAAAATTATGCTCGATTTATAGGAAATAATTTTACGGGGCGCGTGCCTACATTAACCCAATTAAAAAAACATTTAATCCCACGTCACAGGAGATCTATTATTAAAAACAGGTTGTGACAGCAGCTGCTGCTATTAAATTGTTAGGCCTATAAACTTTGTATTGGATTTTAGTTGAATTAGAATTGTTCGCACTAGAGTTAATTGAAGAAGTTTCAAAGCTTTTCAATGTCAACAAAATATAAATAAACCTTACATTTCTCAGTACCCTCAAGGCTTATTCTCACACTATTCTTAATTATCCTTGCTTCTAAATTTTAAAGCCCTAATGCGACTACATATCTTATATAACATTTCCAAATATACACGATAATAAATGTGAACGGAGCTCGTGCATAGCTAGTTTATTATATAACCAAGAAATTTGACCCGAAAATTAAAATTTATTTTTTTTATCTCTAAAGTTGATCGCTATTAAACAGTTTAAAGCGAGCTAGACTATATTACCAACGGAACCTAATCTGACCTTATACAACCTTATCAAATTTAAGTGACGTAAAAATTTGGGGGTCAAATTTATATATAATATTTAAGTCGTTCGCTTCATAGATAGTGACAACATCACGTGTTAAAATTGCGGGAAGAAGTTTGAATCGCGCGCAAAATATCTTCAATACTAGGCCTAGCGAGGTTACAATAAAAATTTAAAGAAGAAATAATAAAAATCTTCCCTAACTTAGGCCTTGGTAAATTAGAAATATATTTGAACTGGGGAGATGCAAAAAAAAAAAACCTTATCGAAAAACTTCATATACCTAGGTACATTCACAATTTTATACATACTAAAAATTGAAGCAAGGTAAAATACCAAAAAAGGTCTATATTTGTTTGTTGAGCATCTACGTGCTACCAGAAGTATATAATACTTCTCTTCAAGAGAAGTGTACCCACCACAAAGCGGCTGGAGTAATTGGCAACATCATGTTTTATTTGGAGCATGCAAGGTTACTACACCGAATCACAAACGCGATAAATAGTTCCCTCACTCATCATTACACTATTAGCCAAGACGCATGCGCTTGTGGATTTTTGTCCCACGTCAAGACAATCAAGGTTTGTGGCTTGATTGCTGAGGATTTAGCACCATCAAACAGCTATAGAATTCACCCTAGCACGCTGCGATGCCCATCTGAAGTTTGATGAGCATTAAGAGGACACAGAGAGTGTCATCCTTCTTCTATTATCCCCTTCTGGTGCAACGTAATAATGTACTGTACGGACTCTGTGGACCTCGTTTTGGGTCCAAAGAGCTATAGCTACAAATCTAATAAAGGCTCACACACTATTCGTTTATCGGACGAGAAAAGCTGTCGGCATTTCTCCCTCCTTTGCTCTAGCGAGCGGCTCTATCTATTATTACGTACGTCCTTTTCTCCCAAGACCAAAAGATCTCCCAAAAGCGTTAGGACTTTGGGAAAATTGCGCCCAAAAGTTCCGTCCCCCCCCCTTTCCTCCCCTTCATGGACACAGCAGTCCAAAATTGAAGTACCATTAAGTTTAGGAGCGAAAATACTCTATAGAAGAAGAAGAAAAATACAGTACCTTAGTATACAGGGTGTTTCTCTGATGAGTCTGTCAGAAACTAAGTAGTTGATTTGTTCTTTGGAAAATCATTTTTGATATGAGTCGAAAATGTAACTTCTACCTCCATTTTGTTTGCCCTATAAGGGACACTGTTTTCGAGTTAAGATCTTCCCAGAGTGTTTTAGGGATGACCCCTCAATTTAATTGGAAATCATTGTCTTTTAAGGGACCATCCATAAAAGACTCAAATCTTAACTTGAAAAAAAAATGTCCCTTGGGGGCAAAATGGAGATAGAAGTTACATTTTTGACTCAAAATTGATTTCCCAAAGAACACAGTCTCAGTTAATTTATGGTAGACATATCAAAACACCCTGTATGTCCCCAGAATGTAAGGGAATTCTTTATTTTTCAGGTTGAGAATATAACGTATACTAAAGGCGGGAATTGTATTAGAAAACATTGCTTTTTAAGGAACGATTTTCAAGCTTTAGAGTTAAGGTTTTACCTCGAAATAAGGCACAAAAAAGGAGGGGAAGGGGGGTTATATCTGTATAATGTTCCTTGGATATTTTTTAGACCGATAGCGTGTACACTGTACAGGAGGGAAAGCGATACAATCGCAATAACACTTAGGTTATTAATGTAAAGGTTTTATAGTCCAAAACCAAAGAAATTCTCACGGGGATATTAGTTTTTAGGAAACCCTATCGCAAGCACTCTTATATTATAGAGAAAATTGCGTGAAATTTCTGCGGCAATTTTCTGATTTAATTAAAGAGAAATCATTAATTAAACTCGAAATCGCACAAATAACATTTTCCACAGAGACCTTTCAGAAACACCCTGTATTTTCTGATATAGTTCCGCTAAGTTTTCAAATTTAATTAATAAAATTAAAGTAATAGTTCATCTCTAGAATATTTTCTTCTATTTAATTGAAAGAGCGTATAAAATATTTAATATTTAAATTGGAACCATGTTTCTATCTACAATATTAAAAAAGATACAAGCGATTGAGTTTTCCTTAGGGACACTACACGTTAGGCTTAATTGCGAATCACTGGGAGAGTACCCTTATTGGACGCCTCTTCCTCCAATAGGGGTGTTCCCCAGTTCTTCTCGGGTAAGCCTAACGCGTAGTGTTAATTACGGAAAATTAATTGCTCGTATGTTCATTAATATTGTGGATAGAAACATGGTTCCAATTAATATATTCATTATTTTACACGGTCTTTCGATTATAAAAAATTCTAGCAGGGAGCCCACTCTTAAATTTAAATTCCTTATAGGAAAAATGGGAATTTATTTCCGGAATTATAGGATTGTATAGGAGAAAAAATATGTTTTTATAGGAAAATATAGGACTAAAAATGGTCTAATATAATACAATTTTGGGCTTAAACTATGTAGAAAAATCCCAAAAAATAAAAAATTGGATTTTACTTTGAAAACTCAGAAGAACTTAATTAAAATATAACATAATATAATATATAAAAAATCCTAAGCGAGCTCCACAATTTCGGTGTCTATTCAAATGTGATCTCGATAAAAAAAAGCTAAATTTTGATAAATTTGATGCTTCGACTAAGTCAAAAATATAGGATATTATAGGACCTTTCATGAAATTATAGGATAATAAAGGACAGGTTCAAAAATATAGGAATTTATAGGAATTATAGGACCGGTGGGCTCCCTGTAATGTAAATCTAAAAAAAAAGTGCTTGTAAATCTAAAAATAAATGCTTGTAAATCTAAAAAAAAATGTTTGTAAATCTAAAAAAAAAATGCTTGTAAATCTAAAAAAAATGCTTGTAAATCTAAAAAAAAGTGCTTGTAAATCTAAAAAAAGTGCTTGTAAATCTAAAAAAGTGCTTGTAAATCTAAAAAAAGTGCTTGTAAATCTAAAAATAAGTGCATGTAAATCTAAAAATAAGTGCTTGTAAATCTAAAAATAAGTGCTTGTAAATCTAAAAATAAGTGCTTGTAAATCTAAAAATAAGTGCTTGTAAGCGTATAAAATATTTAAATTGGAACCATGTTTCTATCTTCAATATTAAAAAAGATACAAGCGATTGAGTTTCCCCTATGGACACTACACGTTAGGCTTATCCGCCTCTTCCTCCAATAGGGGTGTTCCCCGGTTCTTCTCGGGTAAGCCTAACGCGTAGTGTTAATTACTTAATAAACTTAATTGCTCGTATCTCCTTCAATATTGTAGATAGAAACATGGTTCCAATTAATATATTCATTATTTTTTACTCTCTTTCAATTAAAAAAAATTCTAGACACCAGAGTATCCCTTCAATTACGCTGTCACCTTAATCTAGGTCTATTTCACTCTTAGAAAATAGTAAGATTTCAACAAGAGAAGATGGTTTTTAGTCACTTCTAAGAAAGTTAACTATATATAAGTGGAAAAACGGTGGAAGAAACTTTCTCTAACTAAGATCGATTGATTCCAAAAAGTCAAACATTACGAACCAGCTTTTTCCTAGAAATTACCTAGGACTCTAATTCCTTCGGGATAAAAAGGAAAAAAAAAAAACAAAAAAAAAACAGTAAAATAAATCGAACGAGTTTACGGGACTTAACTAAGTAAAAAGCTCGAAAGAAAGTAGCTCATCATTTTTATTACTGTATACTTTTGGCTAAAATCATAGGGGTAAACCTGCAGGTAAAATAATAAAATAAAAACCCAGGTAACCGGTTAGATCAGTTAATTTCATTTAAAGCACTTTTTGCTTAAGGTAAACTCGCGCACTGCTGGGGTTGGTTTATTTGCTAAAAATTAAGGTTAAGTATTTTTTAGGTACATCTCTCCGAGGGGTAAGTAACTTCGAGCCAATTTTGAAAAAACCTTAAAAGAGCTTTCATTAAATTCAAAAAGAAGCTGGCGTTTGACCATCTTATTTTTCCTAAAACTTTTGGAACATTTATTGGGATGTGGTTGTAGTTTATATGGACCAAATTTGGTGCAGGACTGGTAACTTCTAAGCCATATCTAACGTCTTTGTCGTCCATATAAATTGACTTAATTAGTGACTTGTCTCTCGTCCGTTAAATCATTCACAAAAAAGTATAAGAAAAAAGAATCCACTACGTTCCAAATGAAAGGGTTTTAGAGAAACATAATATAATGAGGAAATGAAACCTCAATAATTAAGGGGGTATAAGGAACGTTTAGTTTTAATTTGTTTAAAAAAAGTTACTGAAACCTCCCCTTTCTAATTTTTGTAGAATTTTAATATACCGAGTTTAATATTTCCGCAAAGGAACCATTTTAAACGCTAGTGTATAATTCACCATTTCAAAAACTCACCAAAGCGAAAAAATATTAAATTTATGATAAGACTTTTGGGTGGTTTGCAGTAAGCATGGTAGTGTTCAACCACGCTTGCATTGTAGGTTAAATGTGATCATCTTTTTAGTGTATAGTTTATATAATTCCGTTTAAGAATAAGAATTAATAAGATGGTGTTGGAGGTGTTAGAGATGGGGAGCAATTAGGTATATTTTAAAGGGGTCCGTACCTTCCAGGGGCCCGGGTCACCTCTTGATGGGGACCCGCGATTTCGTCATTTTCCCTACAGGGCCCTGTGAGCGTATTATTTGAGCATTTTCTTCAGAAGTAATTAAATAAATAAATTAAATGGTTTTAAACTTATAAGTTGTCAGCCCAAACCCCAGACTTTTGGAAAAAATGGAGGTCTATCTATAATCCATCTTGTTACACTTTAAATAATAAATATTTTACATTTTTTGAACTTTTCGCTTCCTACACGATTTTTATTAAACTATGAATATGAAGGTTTTTTGGCGTTTTTTTTTTCATGTGGGGTTTTGAAATAAAATTTAAAAAGAAACTCGCGCACGCGCGTTACTGTGTAAACAAAAAAATGCTATCACGCGTATAAACAAATTTGTTTCCTGGATATAAAAAAATACAGAGGTAGAGAGAGATAGTTACAGTCTGCCTCCATACCATAAAATTCACTGAAGCGTTTTCTAACGAAATATGATTTAATTCCTGATTATTTCGTGTTTTTATTTTTTTCTTTGAGTACCGTGTCAAATGATAAACATTTCGATACAAACCCCTCATTTTCGATCTGGGAATAATCGTTAATTTCTAAATAAAATCTTATTTTGAGACGTAAATCAAATATACCGTGAAGATAATTCAGATATTTTCTTTATAAATCCCCCATACTATGCCTCAAAATATCTCGAGTCCTCAATATTTAGGAAAAACACCAGAGATTACAAGAAATATAACAACATCTTATCATTTCTTGCGATAATTTACGTCTATAGGTCATTCTCGCGATTAATTAGGCTTAGCAACAAAAATAAAGAACGCATGTCAATAACTCCATAAATACCTAAAAATCACGTCCTCAAAACATGTAGATGTAATTTAACTCATCGAAAAACCTCAACCCATCTTAGAGTAATATTATTAAATATCAGAAAGAGTTCAATAACTTACGTTTAATTTTGAAAAACAGGTCGTTCGGAATGAATGTTCTTTGTTTCACGGCTATAGTTATTCAAAATTAGGCCTAACTACTGTCAGGCCTGGCGGAAACGCGTCGACAATTGCCTGTCAAAATGCGGGAAACAAATAATGGATAACTAAAGTTAACAGTAGCTTCTATCGTAAAACGTTTACAGCTGACTGAGCTATGAAAGAACTGAGAATACGTCAGAATTTGACGCGAGAGCCGTAGCGAGCGAACGAGCAACCACCTCTTGTGGCGCGAAGAGGACTGATGATAAAGAAGATGATGACGAAATCTAATCTACCGCGCCAACCAGTAAAAGCTCACCGAAAGGGTTCATAAGTCCGTCCTCACTGCTACGATATCTTTCCCCTCCCTTAAAATTTAATAAACATATCAGCATGGTTGCCTGGAGCCCAGGGTGAAAAGAAAAAAGGTTCAGTTACGTCATTGCAACTATGAAGCGACATCTGTACAAGTTTGAATGAAGCTCAAGAGTGGGGAATTTTAATTGTTTTCGGATTAGGGTTATTTTAAAATGAAGTGGGAAGTGTTGAAACTGCTTTAAATTTGAATAATTTGATGTAAATATTTTAACAGGTCAATAACCTCTGGAGGGAAGCGAAAGATTTGTATTTAGGAGCTCGATTAGAAGCCGCGCGTTATTTAAACAACTATCGTCTGCTTTTAACTGATCAATGGTGTAACATCAAAATGAGGGGTAACGTAGAACTAACTAACTAGCTTCTAAACGGGATGTACCTATGCCATAAGTTTACAAAATATGTTCCATAAGTATGACACTTCCTATACTTCGTGATGCTAGAGAGTTACAGCTAGAGCTAGTTCGAGAAGCGCCTCACCAGGCGTCGCTTTACCTCGAATCTATGACCTACGTCACTTCATGACAAGCTCTGAGTAACCGATGACAAACTTATGGAACATATCTTACGAACTTGTGCTATACTCATAAGTACACTATTTTTACCAAAGACTAATAGACAAACATCTAAGGTCATGACCGCGGAAAACATCAAAGCTTTTACGATCGATTAAGTCGCCTTTCTTACGACATCTACCGCGAATAAATGCGCATAATATTAAAAATCAATACTTCTTAATGCAACTGATATAAGCTGATTAAAATATGCAACAGTTATATTATCCCTATAACTGGCCCATATTTTTGGAGGAAAAGACACGTTTGATCACTGATAAAATAGGCTTAGCAAATACTTTCATTTCCAAATTATAATCCCCGGGAAATATTCCAAAATCCATTTACGGATTAATTCTAATTAATTCAATTCAGTTCAGTTCAGTTCTCTCCCCCTCCCTCTCTCGTTCGCAACAAATGACGCTAATAGGTTTGCTATTAACTCGTATTAACTTTCTCTCTTACAAGGCTACAAAAGCCTAACGAGAAACGGAAACTTTTATGGTTACGGTTATTTTCCCGTCTTCTTATGTCCGGAATAGCTACGAGATTACCGGTCCAGTTCCCATTCAATTTAGCTAAAAAGAAACCGGGAGAACATAAAATAAGCGTGGCAAGTAAGTTGCGGAAATAGTTCTAAGAAGGTGGTTTGTACTACTTAGCCACAAACGTAATCTTCACGTTTTCTCACAGTAATATTGTACCAAACACAGTGGCACAAGCAACCACTAACGTTTTCAGTTTAAAAGGAAACTGTTGACCAAAGATTTTTTTGTTACTTAGTGAAGTACTACTCCAGGGGCTACGACACATTTTCCACTTTAATTTGTAGAAAACTTCGAACGATGTGTTCAAAAATGACAAATATCCAAATATCCATGAAGTTCTAAATATATTACTTCATGCTACTAATACTAAATGAAAATTCCTTGACTCATTTTCTAATTCCTCGACTTTTCCACGTGATCCAAGTTATTTCCAGGTCCACGATAATTCATTCCGGGTTATTTTTGCTCACATTTTAAGAAGATTGTTCTTAAGTTTTTTGACACTCGGACGAGGTCAGCTATAGTCCCTCGAGTCACTTGAAGGAGAAAAAACTCCAAAAGGTGACGGACATTTGAAAGTACTTTTAAACTTTACCAAGAAGAAACGGGAATAGTATATAGTTATCACAAGTACAAAATCTCAATATCTAAAAAGGTTTTTTGCCTACATAAAAGGCTATATTTTCGCTTGAAAGTGTTACCCAAAAAAGAAAGAAAAGAGAGTTCATCGGACAAGAAACTTCAACACGAATCTTTACCAAAGTTGAGGGTAAGGGCAGTAGCATTATATCATCTCTGGTAAAGAGAAAAGTTGAAAAGCGCAACTCGCAACTTTCTGTTTAAGAGAAAAAATACACAAAGTGGAAAAAAAAAAAACCCATATGGAATGGAGAAAAAACAAGGTACCATCATGCACGCGGTACATCAAATACCACCAAGAATGTATTCATCCCTTCTAGCACAAATATTACATACACTTAATCTCGATGAAAGACAGCATTTGATTGAAAGCGTCATAAGTGTCAGCCCTGAAATTCCCAAATGGTATAATAGATTTTTCATGGAGTAAATAAAACAGCTCAACGTCGGACCAGGGATAGATTTAATTTTAGAAGTAGGAATGGAGAACAGAGTAATGTGGGCGCGCGTCAAAGTCCCGGACCCCCTTCCAAGGGACGGAGGGGTATGAAAGAAGAGGCGGGTTATAGCGACAGAGGTAAAAAGGAATTACCTATTTTTCGCCGTCCTCGTTAGCAACGTTATAAAAAAGTAATTTAAGTGAGCCAATAAGATAATTTAAACTTTTCGTTACGTGTTGGAGGGAGGGGCTCTATACTGGGTGGTCTATGAGTCGGACTGAAGTAAATACTAACCGTTCCCCATTCCTACTTCTAAAATTAAATCTATCCCTGGTTTAACATTCAAGAGAAAACAATGTAGATTCATTCCATCGCGCACAAAGAGAGTAGACCCAAACCGAGAGAAAGAAAAAAGAAATGAAAATCGCTTTCGGAAACAGTTTCGTTGGTTCCCGAATTGACGTCGTAAAGAGGCTAGGCCATAGAGAGAGACCTCGTTCCAGGATAGAGAAGAGCGTAGCAGACTGTTTCGTGCCGGAGAGAGCGAGTTAAGGAAGCTATAGGAGAAGGGACTTGGTGCCACAGCACGCGCGCTTTAAGGGTGGAGGTATGGAAGAAGGTGAAAGGGGTTTCGAGAAAAGTAAGAAGCGTGGGAAATGTGTTTCTGGAAATTAGCACCGGCGGCGGAGTCGTTGCTGTTGCGCTCGCGCGAATTAGCGAATGGCCAAAGCCCAAACAAAAAAAGCAGCGCGTGGATCCAGCCAGCTACGTTAGAAGGAACGAAAGGTCCCCATTACCTCTCCTTACCGCACTCTCTCTCTCTCTCTTAAAACTCAGGACTCAGGAGAGAAACTCCTTAGTGACAACTTCCCTAGCGAGATCCGGGTGTACCCACCAACCAAACACCCAAGGATCTTTTCTCTAGAATATCCCGGAACTGCATGAGCGCTCTGAGAAACTCTGGCCCCCCACAGTTTTCGAAATTTCCGTGCCGGTCCCCCATAACCCCCGAAAAGCGATAACCCAAAACCGCGTACGTACCGTTGATCCTAATTCACTTCTCTCTCATTTTCCCTCTGGCCAGGGTCTCACGGAATTTGTCCGAAAACTTTATCTATCTTATAACGGAACGTTTCCGCATTTCTACAAAATATATTCGGACATTCCTAAAACAATACTTCCGATTCGTGCGTGTATACGAACGTTTTGGAGAAAGATCGACTCGTTCGGGACAGTCGTATCAACTTTGAGGAAGTTTATTTGTTTTTATTTCAGCGAGAAAAATGAACTGAACTGCACGGCGGGAGTGTGTTTATATTTCTACGATTTATATTATTTTTTTTCCTTCACCGAGCTAAGATTTATTGGACGATTTTGAAGAACTATTATGGATAACCTCAAGTTTTGGTGTTGGTTTTTCGCGGTTTTTTTGACACGTGTAGCCAGGGTTTTGTGCGAGAAAAGTAAGTTTGTTATGTTACGTAAAAGTATTGTTTGTTGTTGTGTAGTGTTTGCTGTTTGTTTTAATGCTTTTACCAATTAAGATTATTACGAATATTCGGTATTAGTCCACGTGCAATTTAAGCCCTCTAGAAAAGGTATTAAAAACTTTAGGTTAAGAAAGACAAATGGTTTTTCACAAAGAAGTTTAAAAAAAAATTTCCGGATTTCTATTATGTCCATTACAAGACAATGGCATCCGGAGAATGTCCCCTTAAACGCGGACATTCGGTATATCGTTCTCGATCCTTATCCCAATCTAAGATTACACTGTCAGATAAGCTACATCCCTTCGACACGATAGCTCATCTCTAACTTAAAAATTTTGGGATGAACTCCCGATCCCTTTTCATATAAAAGTTTATTACCAAAAAGCCCATTCCCCGCAACAACTATTTCCGCAGATGAACCGAAAATTCAGTCCTTTGCGTTTCCGGAATTTGTACTGACGGGAGAGAGAACGACGGTGACGTGTAGTTTGAAGTCCGGATCGGCTCCTTTCACATTCCGTTGGTTAAAAAACTCTCACGATATTCGCGAGACCAACGTTCGAGTACGCGATCTCGAAATTGAAACTGTTCTCCGCATCGAAAGCGTCACTCTTGACAATTCCGGAAATTACACGTGCATCGTCAGTAACGACTACGGAACTGATAGCCATACCACTCAGTTAAATGTCAAAGGTAAGCGACCTGTTGTTGTTCTGTGATGTTGACAAAAATGAGTATACGGTACACGAGACTAACACTTCCCTGAATGCGTGAACGCTTTCCATTTTAATTAATGCGTGGTAATTAAATCAGGGCCTAATTAAATCACAGGGAGATACGGTATGGTGTTTCTCTGATACGTCTGCCATTAAAGGGGATGGTGTGCTCTTCGGGTCAAACTTGAGTGGAACGTGGTGCCGCAGAACATGCATTTAGTTATGGAATAAATACACTACATTTCACAGCACGAGAAAAATAAAAGACAAACAGTGAAACCAAAACCAATTCCCTTTAACAATTCGAAAGAAAATTGAGTCTCCATCATTTTATGGATTAGGGCTAAACCCGCAAGACGCGTATCTCATTATCTAACCCATGTAATTTAAAGTTATCTCCCGCAATCCTTTATTATATAATTTCTTTACCGTCCATTGGCGTTGGTTGGGTTGGGAATCTGTTGATTTATTTAAAAGGTATTTTTTTGGTTTTTTTCATCTTGCCCCTCTCGAATTTTTTTCCTCTCTTTCTAAAGATGGGTTGGTTATAGGTAAGGAGAAAGAAAAAAAGCCCTCTTTTTCTTATACGCTCCTTTTCTGTAGCTGTCGTAAATAATACAGTGGGTCTTAAATCAAGTAAACATTAATCTTTAATTATCGTGGCGGGCTATCTATTTCGGCAGACTGTATTCCTCCAGTCTAGGAGGCTCCCCTAAGAATCTTTTCTTTGAATAATGGACCATACATCGATATTTTAGGAAAGAGAGGGGAAAAAACGGGATCTACCTTTTTTTTCTTCAAAAGAAAATTTATAAAATATGTAAGCGATTCATCATTTTAAGGTTACAAGGGAATACCTTGATATAAGCACCTAAAATGAACTCCTGATTTTTGAGCAAATGTCTAAACGAAGAGTGTATTTATAAATGGTTTTACAATGAAATGTTGACCCTAATTCGTTAGACATATTTCAGGGTTCATACCACTTTTGGAAAACAAATTTCCCTGAGATTTGCAGGTTTTTCCCCACATACTTCCCTGAATTTTCCAGAGTTACGAGCCTCCAAAGTTTAGTGTAATGCTATTCCAATGAAGGGGGGTTGTTGGTTTACGTTTTGCTTAATTACTCGGCCCCTGTTTGTAGTAGCCCTAATTTTTTAGTATGGTTGGATGGGGGGCAAATTGGACTATAACATACTCAAAGGGCATCCCCGTATCTCTAATATAACCAGAGTTATGAGCCTCCAAAGTATAGTGTAATGTTAATCCTATGGAGGGTATGTTCACGAACATTTTGCTTAATTACTCGGCAACTGTTTGACGCAAATTTCCCTGATTTCCCTGAATTTTACTAAAAATTTGAAATTTCCCTGAATTTTCCATGAGGTTTTTGTCAACTATTTATTTCCCTGATTTTTCCAGGTTTTCCCGATTTGTATGAACCCTGGTATTTACCATGAAACGTTAAGCCTAATTCGTTTCTGACACTACTACACTTTAGCCTTATTACATAATTATACCATAGTTGCTAAGCCTTAGTTTCATGATCCTTATATCAAACATTTTCGGACCCATCATAACCACATAAAAAAAACGTTATGGTCTTTTTTCCTCCCCTCACTTTTTTCATGTACTTTGGCCATGATGGAATTGCCCAAATGATCAGTTCCACCACGATGGATAGCAACTCCTCGCGACCAGAAAGCGGTCCTGGGTAGCAGCTTGAAAATGGCGTGCCAAGCGGAAGGAATCCCCATCCCGAACATCACGTGGATCAAAGAGAGTAAGCCTAATGTTCTTCAAATGTTTATCTACTACGACCTCTATCCTCTCTCTCTCTCTCTACTCCATTCCCCGGCAATCCAAACCCCATTCCACACAAATCCCCTTCGATCTCTTATACAACCTGTAGAGCTGTAAGTATAGAAACCTTCCCATCATACCGTGCGCCAAAAAAAAAAAAAAAAAAAATACGAACACCTAAAGCGTTAAGAGACTTTTTGGTTGGTTCAGTCTTCCATACCTCAACAACCTGTCTGTCTGTCCACTGAATCGATTACTGGACCTTACATTCTTCAAAGGAAAAGTCGTGTACGACACTTCTCAATATGACTTTCAAAATAGAGATCGTTTAAACTAATTTGTTTAATAACTCGAGCCCTGATTGTTAATTTGTAAACCCAAGTGTTTTGCATCGTTTGAAAGAGAAGGAATAGGGTTATCACATGTTCAAAGGATTTCCCCTGTAGGAAACTAGAACAATACGACTCTGCTGACAAGTCTGTCATAGAACAATGCGATTCTGATGATAAGTCTGTCATAAATTGAGGGGGATGTCCTTTGGGCGATTTTGAGTCTAAAATGTAATTTCTATGTCCATTTTGACATCAGGACCACTGTTTTCGAGTTGAGATTTGATCAGTATTTTAGGGATGACCCCTTAATTAATTGTCTTTCAGTATCTTAATTAAATTTAAGGGGTCATCCGTAAAATACTCTTGACAATCTTAACTTGAAAACAGTGTCCCTTGGGGCAAAATGGAGATATAAGTTACATTTTCGGCTCAAAATATATTTCCCAAAGAACATCCCCCTTACTTATCATAAACACCCTGCATATTCAAAGCAATTCACTGAATATGTTATAAGCCTTTGACACTTATAAGAAAACCAATTAGCAATAACGAGCAAATGCGGCCATGATATTTTGTTCCCTAATTTTCTTTCCTTATCCACAAACCAATCTTCGACCCTAAAAATTACCAAAAACATTCCACTAATCGAGACTATTCCTTTGGTTAACCATTACAGATGGCGTGTCGAAGGAAAACAGCAGCGGCGGCAGTTCAATGCAGAAGCAATATGGAGAAGGTGGAAGGCGATCGGAGCCGGGAAAAGCGGAATGGTCTTTCAACAAATTGGAGAAGTCGGATGAAGGCCGTTATTTCTGTCAGGCTAGCAACGGAATCGGCGCGGCCATCAACGCCTCCTTTGCGCTGGACGTGTATGGTAGGGAAATTACCCCTAAATAAGGGACCCCCCCCCTTGCACCCGCAAAACAACCCCTTCCCCCTCCCTCAGTTTAAAACCCTTAAAGGGAAGTTGAAAAGGAAGTTAGGTAATAATTATTTGATTCCACTGCTAAAAATTATACCAGCGCAAATAGTAAAACAATTATAAATTATATTAAAAAAAAAAAACAATAGCTTGTTTTGTAGTGATGATGTTATACAAAATCACGAGCTCTTTCAGATATTATTATTATTGGCTGATGAAAGTGTACTCTTCTAGGGACACGGCAGTAAGGGATAAACCCCTCCTACCAAACGTCACACGTCCGCTTACCCAATCATCTTCACTCCCCCACTAGCCTTATACTTAATAAAATCCTCCACCGTGTAGATGTATAAGGGAGGATCCGTCTGAAGCTCCGCCCCTTTCGCTGTTTCCCAATTTTCTTCGGGTCATTTAAGTAGTTCAATGTCATTGCAATTAACGGCTAATGATTTTTTCTTTTACTATGGGCACAGATATAATTTTCTAGCAGTGGAATGCAATAAAAATAATATGGCTTCGCCTTCTCAGCCTCCCTTTAAAAGGAGAAGACACTACTAGGCCTAATTAAATCTTGCAGTGTAAAGTAATTAAGCGGAAGGAAGCTTTCCTCTCTTCTATACATACGCGATCGTCTCCTCTTTAGGACAACGACGTATTTTGATGGAAAGGAAGGGGTGCGTCAAAATACGGTTTAAACCGATCGTCAGCTTGTTGGGTGGTTTAGAGAACGCGTGTATGTACACACACACACACACACAAGGTGCACCGTCTAGCCACGCACCAACGTTACATTTAGGGATGAACGCTTGCATTTAATTCAATTCAATTCGAGATAAAGTCTCGTGACATTGACTGGAAAATACCAGAGGGATTACCAGTTAGGCTTAACTTTAAAATTATTCAGTCTTTGGAATGGACGTGTTTATAATAAGCGCGTTACTACATGTGACGACGGTTTAAATGCGCATGTTTTAAATTGCAAATTTTACAATGATGTACTTCATGATAACTGAACGATATGCTTAATACTAATAGCAACATTTAGGTTTAAATATATTTTTCAAATTACAGCCTACTCTATGACCTAAAAACAACTCGAAACTTAAATCTTCACTCAGACATTTTTCGCATACCCATAAAACTAAATGGTAATACTACCATAAAGTGCACTGGCGAAAGTAGCCCATAAGTTAAACCGAAAAGCCCCATTAAATTCGTGATGAGCACGAGAAGAATAGGAGCTGACATCTGAAGAAAGAAATGAGGCGAATAACAGACTCTTTTTCCCCTCAGTCGGTCCAGTTAGATCGCAAACCTTTCATCTCAAAACGCATACACAATTTGAGATACCACCTTTCTTCATTAAAGATAAAGGGAAACGAAAATGGGGCTGAACATAAGCGTATTAACCTCATCGCAACAGTTTTTGACAGACAGTATAAGGAATGATGCCTGGTACAACAGACAAACGGAATTCTCCCCCAATGTTTTATTTCCTTCTAGCCTTGGTCATTTTGTAAGGGCAGGCAGTCTTTCACTAAAGGGTCGTCGTAACAGATTCGGTTTTATAACCGAAATTGAATTAAGACCAGGCTGACTGGCTTTTATAGTCTCAGGAGGGGAATACCCAACAAAACGTACCGTTGTACAAAAGCAATAACAAGACGAGAAAATCAGACGGTAAATTAGTTAAGTCCTACCGTGAATGTTTCCAATCAATCAATCCATGACAGTTGAGTCGTTGAAAACACTTTGTACCAACTGTTGCGAAGCCATTAATTCTTTAACGGCGTACTGTACCAGAACATTGATTTCCACTTCAATTTGGTTAACGTGTCATGTACAATGAATTTCCTGTTCAAAGAAAAATTCGATAAATTAACTTCATATACAATTTCAACAAACACTAATTATTTAAAATTAGCAAATTACGTAAAACACATCATTAAAATACTATAAATAAATATATTTTAAAAGTAATATTTGAAAAATTTATATCATTAAATTTGGTGGAATTTAGCCCTAACTCTTGATTGACATAATTCACTAAGAACTTGTTCAAAAATTCCCGGAAAACAGCCATAACTCGCGATTCGAGAGAATTACCTCGTTCATTACGGGAAACATTAACCAACATTATTGATTGTAAACCAAAAACGTTAAGCCTATACTTGCTAGAGCGTTAAAGTGGAGACAGTTAAGAAGTAAAGGAGGTGGTCTTCCATCTTCTCTAGCAACTAAAACTAAAACTCCGCGAGGCTTAAGTGAAGGGATGGTTTTTGACATTTCAGATTGATAAAAGTACTCGAGACTATAGTCAGGCCAGCCGGCGGTAATATTACGTAAAAATTATATATACACTCAACCTACTAAAATAATAAACGACTGGGCCTTCCTTTGCCGTTAAGTGCGGGAGCCAAAACAAGTATACAATAATGAATTAGTTCAGTTGTCGCATTAATAATGAACAACGAGCGACCAACGTCAAAGTGTTTTGCAACTGAATTCGTATAAATACATTTTGCCAATGACAGAACGTGATGACACTCTGTATCCTCTTAATACTTTAGTTATGTAACATGATTCGTCCCAGGCTCGAAAAACCCTTTTAATTTGCTCTCCTGCTTATCAAACTTCAGATGGGCATCGAACCGTGCTAGGGTGAATTCTATGACTGTTTGGTGGTACTAAATCCTCAGCAATCAACTCACAAACCTTGATTGTCTTGACCTTGGTCAAATATCCACAAGCGCATGCGCCTTGGCAAATAGTTACATCACGTATGTAATTCAGTTTAGCAACCTCGCCCCAAATGTTCTGATGTTACAATTACCCTTGTTTGGGATACACTTTTCCTAATACCCATAAAATATTCACGTAGCATCTAACCAAATTCCTGACCCCATTATCCCCCTCTTCATCTAAAAATCCATCCGGGCAATCTTCTCCATTGGTCGAAAAATGTTTGTTTCTCGATTTGGGCTCCAAAATCCGTTTGGGGTGATTTTTCTAAGCAGGTGGTGGGCGCCCATCTATCGAAGCGCGATGGATGGTGGGATCTCAGGCAGGGAGGCCAGGGCGAGATAGCGCGTAGCGTAAAGGGCAAAAACCCTTAAAGGTGAAGTGGGCGAGGCGTGAAAAGAGGGACAGCCGACGGACGCGCCCTCTTTTGCTCTCTCTAGCTGTACAGTAACAACATCCACACATCTACAACACAAACCAACGAAGCGACCAAGCATCGAAAGCCAACAACCAAAAGAAGCTTGGGTGAAACGAGAGAAACCGATTTCAAAATAATGTTGCATGCTTGGAGAGGTTCTCCCATTCCATGGTGTTCCCCTCCCCTTCGTTTCTTCTTTTAGACTTTTACACCACTAGGAAGTAGTATTGAAAAGGATTGGAAGAGGCTGAGCAGAGAGAGAGAGAGAGAGAGCGAGAGAGAGAGAGAGAGAAAGAGAGAGAGCGAGAAAGAGAGAGAGAGGAAAAGGCATTTGCTTTCTCACAACCTTCTCTCCTTTCATTCCGTGATTCCACCCTACACATGGTGTGTGTGTATCTCGATTTTTCTTGTTTTCTTCTTGAGAGTTGAGATTCGAAGCAAAAGGAAATTCCTCTAGAAAGACGCGAGACGTACTAGTAGTAGCAGCTACGTAGCATCGAAACCCCCTCCCTCACTCACTCTTCGGCAGCATCCTCTACATTTTTAAAGAAACGTTGGCTGTTGGTCGCGCTCTTTTGCAGTCCTCAGAAAAGTCTCGATTTCTGAGAGGGTCGAAGCCCCGCGGCTAGCTAGCTAGTAGCTTCGTTTCATCAGGATTCAACAGATTTCGCGGATCGGTGTATGGAATTTCTCCATTCGATTTCGGGACAAATATACGTCGTAAGAATTTCACGCGCGTTTATAAGATGTTATAAATCCGGTGGGGAAATTAAGATCAAAGAGTTAATTTATATTTATCCTTTTGGATTATGTAATACTTTGAAAGGATTTGTTTACAAACATCGCCGGTTCGAATGATAAATATATTATATTGGATTCTCTCGAAAGTATATAACAATAATAACGTGTACTGTGGTTATTAGAAACTATACGTCGGCGAGATGAAAGAAAATTATGCAGGTGCGATTGTGACCTTGATATTGGGACAATATTTTCATGGATTACTATGTTCTGGTAAGAAAAATCATTTTTCTTGTGTTATTTTCAAAATACAGGGTGTTTCCTAAAAAAGGGTGGCAGGACCAAACAGTACATTGGGTGATTTTGAGTCGAAAATGTAACTCCTATGCATTTTCCCGTCCGGGGTCACCGCGTAAACAAGCTATGATTGAACTGTTTTACGGATAACTGCCCCTAATTAAATTAGAAATCATATTAATTCAATTTCTCTCGTAAATTTAAGGCATCATACGATAAACAATTCAATCACGACTTGTGGCAAAATGTCATTGTAAGTTACATTTTCGACGCAAAATTGATTTCACATAGAATAAATTATTTTAAATTTATATTAGATAAAACTTATCTAATTATAAAATAAGGTTTCAAAATTAAAAGAGAAGTTTCATAATGTAACGTTTGGTTTGGATTTAATTTAGTTACCGTATACTTTAGAAGGTTGGGTAATTTAAATTCGTTTCAACAACTTTAATTAAAGTCGAGATTATAGAAAGGTTATCGAGTTGGTGCACTTGTTATACGGATGAAGTTAAAACTGTATCTAATCTTAACGTCGTAGTTTATCTCTTGTCGTCTTACTTAACATCTCAAATTTTGGTATTACACGCGGAAATTAAAGGCAGCGGAGGAGGTTTGTTTTAATTAAGTTCAGTATTGTTGTGACACGTGAATGGTTTCTATCTAGATGAACCCAAAATCCAGCCATTTAATTTCCCGCCATTTGTGTTGGCGGGAGAGAAAACTACGGTGACATGCTCGGTCAAATCGGGGACGGGACCTTTCACTTTCTCTTGGTTGAAAGACGGTCGCCAACTGACGGACATCAACCGATCCGCCTCGCCAGACGCGGTCAGTGCCGATCGGGGAGTCAAAATCAGAAACTTGGACGAAGAGACCATCATAAAAATAGAGGACGCCAACGCCCTCAGCTCCGGAAACTACACGTGCCGAATCTCCAATGCCCAAGGGAGTGACTCTTATTCGGCACTACTTCTAGTTAAAGGTAAAAACATACGCTTATATCTCTATAACTCTATCAATGAAAGCCCATAAATCGAAGAAAAACCAAACGAGTTTAAAACGTCTCGAGGAAAACATTGCATTGCATTATGTTTCGGTTAAGCCTTGTGCCCTTGTTTGAAAAAATAGGCTTAGCAAGCGTGCTCAAGCATATAGAAATTCTGACCTTTCACACACAACTCATTTCGTGTATTTTAAATTACTTAAGAGCCCATAAATCGTAGAAAAACATAACGAATTTAAAACTTCTCGAGGAAAACATTGATTGCATTATGTTTCGGGTTAAGCATTGTTTGAAAAATAGGCTTAGCAAGTGTGCTCAAGCATATAGAAATTCTGACCTTTCACACACAACTCATTTGGTACATTTTAAATTATATTTAAGAGTCCCTAAATCGTAGAAAAACTAAACGTCTGAGGAAAACATTGATTGCATTATGCTTTTGGGTTAGGCCTTGTTTGAAAAAAAAAAAAAAAAAAAAGCCTATAGCAAGCGTCACGTGATCAAGTATATAGGAATTCTGACCCAACTCATTTGGTGCAATTTAAATTACTTAAGAGATAAATCAAATATAACTTCGCCACACCAAAATCAAATTAAGCCTCCCTGTAACAAGACGTACAACATGGAATACTTTTCACATCACATCCATGGACTTTTATCTTTGCCTTACACCATTCTTTCCCCGCGCGCACCTAGCTATATCACTGCACCGTCCTACATCTTTATATCATTTCGGGGGAAATTCTGGTATGATACGGGGCTTTAGCCTTTAGGCTATCAAAAATATAACGTCCACGTCTCGAGGGACAGCGCGTTGAGGGAAGGAAAATGGTTTTTGGACGCAATAGGGCCGAGAGAAATTGCTGTTTAAGGTTTTAGTATATATCCCGGCATGAAACAGCGGCTACAGAAGACTGACCGCATCTACGAAAGCGTAAACACATCTGGCCAGGCATATTTCTGAAATATAATTTATTGAAAATTTAATAAAGGATGATATGAAACAAAAGCGGATTTAAAGGGAAGGTAAACAAAGAGTTCTTTAAAGAGTAACCTTTAGAACCGCAGAGGTGACGCAGCAAGATCTTTCGAATTAGGCTTAACTCGTATATCGAGTTTCGTGTGAAATTTGACACGATTTTATGAAATGCGCAAAATCACCATTCAAAAGCTTTCACGTGTTTCATTCTCTCTTTGAATAAAATATTAAGTTAAAAATTTTCTGGATTAAAAAAAAAATTAAATTATCTTATCGTTCGCGCAAAGGATATTGCATTAAATATTAAACCTTAACTTTCGTCATTTTAAATTAATTCTTGATTAATTAAAGAGGGGTATTATAATTTTCTAGTCAAGCCTCGATTTGTGATCCATAATTTAACTAGAAATTCAAATTAGCTTTATTTTTTATGGCGTAAAATATATAAAAAAAAATTAAAGTTCCCCCACCGAGAGAAATAAACTTTTCTAATTTCCCGGAAATCAGAGATTCAAGAGATGAAATAAAATAAAAATTGTTACGATTGCAATTTTTCTATTAAATCCAGAAAGAAAGAAAACGTGTGCCTGAACATAAATTGTTCTTGATAGCCCTTGGCTTCGGGCTCGTACGATACAACTTGACTTTACAAGTAACGTTATTCGAATTGTTCCTAAGCCTTTGTTTGCGCTAACAAGAGTAAACCGTCGTCTGCTATAGGACATACGTCGGTTTCTGGCGACGACAACCTGGCAATCGGTTGACTGCCCTTCTAGAATATATATCTTGCTTTCTAGAGAGAAGCGTAACCCCCGGTAAAAGCCCTTACCCAACAAGACAGCCGCTGTTACCGTGGCTAAAAGGACTGACGTTTTATTCGCAAAGGTTAGGTGAATGGATATATTAGGGGGAGAGAAAAGGTATAGGTAACCTTTGTTTTAAATGTTTAACATTTTCCCCGTCTTCTAATGTATTAATTGGGGGAGCGCGAATGGGGAAAATTCAGTCAAATAATTCAACGTAATGGAAATAGTTAATTCCATATTTGTTTTTAAATAATATTTGGAAAACTTTAGCTTTAGTAAAAACCCAGGCAAGTTATTGCAATATTCGTTAAGCCTTGGTTGAAATTACACGTGCATTAACAGTTATTAGACTAATATCACGTGATGAACAAGGAATAATACCTGTAACAAATTGTTACAACACATTTTGGTCTATTTTTCTTAGATATTCATTCCTCCGTATTTCCAAGAAGTGATATCTAGTTTATTAGGGAGAAGGTGTAAATTCACCCCATTTCCAGCTTTATCTCCAGTCCAAACGTAGCCTGTCCGGAGTTAATCCCCGCCTCTAAATTACACCCAGCATCTCATTGGTTCTTGAAAAGTCACGCCAGCGCGACGCGAATGACGAAAATTACGTGGTATTTTCCGACTGAGGAGAGTCGGGCGAAGTAGCCCGGCCTTCTTTTACGTCCCCCCTTGCATTTTGAAAGGGGGACTGGGACTATGGCGCGCGAATACTTGGGCATCTTATGCCCTCTCCCTTATAAACTAAATATCACTTCTTGGTATTTCTTTCAAAGTGTTATTTTAAATAATATTAAGAAACTTGTTAACATTTCAAAGTAACCGTAGTTTTAATTTCGAGAGTTGAACCTTTCTTGGCACACAACCACTCGAATCGAAATCATTTTAAAACCGAAAGTGAAAAGTTTAAAACAAATAAACGTACAGATAGAAATAGTGGAAAAGTCTGAGTTAGTCGAACTAAGCTAGCACTTTAAATAATAAAACGGTTCGTTCTTGGCGTATAAAAATGCATATATTAAATCTATAATTCTGCCTGGAGTTAATTGCGGAAAGCATTTCAAAACCCCGAGGCCAGTGACAACAGCGAACGAAAGGCTTAGCGCGGTAAAACAACCGTAAGGTTCTAATATTACCAAAAGTGTTGGAACTTGCTTTTCATCATCAGCTATTTTAGTTTGAAGTGACCGTATACCGTTAAGCTTTATAACTGACCCGTGGGCCGTAAATTAAAGGGGGGTGAAAATGTGTTTATCGAAGATTGAGGGAGGGGAAAGGGTTTTGAAAACACCCTGTTCCTATACGAGGAGTAGTCCCAACAACGCGACGCGTCGTCACATATCCAAATATCAAGGCAGTGACCTGTCTTGGGTTTTAGTGTCAGGTGGAAGCGGTTGCCTAGCGGGGGTTTAAAGGCGCTGCTCCTTGCCTTGATGAATGATATTTCCTTTAGATTAAGCCTTGTCCTATGTTTCCCCCGTCTCCTTCTGTCCAAAATGTCCATGAGACATGGATGAATAAAACAAATGGTAAATATACAGGAAGGAGCTAGTGGAGTGGATGGATTTGTCGTTCCCTTGGAAACTTAAATTCCTACATCATGGTGAATTTATAGTTTCATAGTGTATATACAGTACTCTGCACAAGTATGAATGCGATTTAATTCTTCTGAGAATATTGCATTAGTGGCTCTAAGAGTTTTAAGAAGCTGGTCCTCTTAAAACCGAAGTGTAAATAAGTATTTATGTTCATTTTCTCATAATAACGTCTTTTAAAATTACTGAAAACATCGCTGGCTCAAGATGAACGTGTTAACTTTAAATTTTTTTATCTCTTTGACCAAAGTTTTCAACCAGGAATCATTGCGCACCCATATCTCCCATGTTAATTTCTGTGCGGGTTTTGTGGGCAGGGCTTGAGTATAATACGTCAGACCTAATAATTCTGACGTCTTTGTAACTGTGATTTCATTGGTTGGTAGCAAGCGAGGTTCTAGACGCGTGCGAGATACGAATATTCGCGAGGTGAAATTCTTCATACGTAATGATTAGTCTATGGCTCCTCCCACCAAATCCGCATAGATACGATGAGAAAATGGCTACGCAACGATTCCCAGTAGCTGTATGTATTCCTATTTCAACTGATAAACTTTGTATCCACGAAACGAAGTTTCAATTTAGCTTATAAACAATTAAAAACGCTTCAATATTCATGGTGAACAAAAATTATGAATAAAATCTTAGTTATCTTTCATTCAGCTTTAGTCCCATGGACGAAACAGGCAGTCTCTTATATATCACATATTATAATAAAGAGAATGAATTGAATAAAGTCCATTCAACCCCCCCCCTTTTGCCTCGCTGTTGGGGGCGCAACGGGGGTTCAAGTCCAGCGGGCGAGTCCCCTTCCCAAAATTGATAACGGTTTTCGTCCTGGAGAAAGTCTAGAGCATGCAGACATGGACTTTGTAACTCTAAGAGGACCAGCAAGGAAGTAACCCTTTTTGACATCTTTCATCTACTTCCCTTCTCCCCTGCATCTAAGTAACACAGTCCTTTAAATTTTCCCATGACCTTGATATACCAGAATCCCAATCTCCCCGGCCTTACTCGTAACACGATTTTTGCACATCGACAACGCACCCAGCTGCTGTTTTACAACCCCTTATAGGGTTTATAAGGTCCATGATACCGGAGGGGGAGCTCTAAATTTATGCGGAGAAATTCAAGGTATATTTATGCATAAGTATAAAATAATGAAGGGAATCGGCGATAGATTTAGTACGGTGGTATGCCCGATTTACCAACAAGAGATTGTTAACGCTCAACGCCTATATAGTGTATTATTCGGGCAAATCGTTAAATAATACAGAAGGAAAGAGTTATATATATAAATATATTGGGTAAGTTTTGATTTTAAATATCAAAGAGGAAGTGAAACGGCTTCTTAAGGAGCTTCACTCATGATGGATGGCTCCTGAATGGCACGAAACCTGCTCAAAATAAATTAAAGTATCTCTTATAGAACCAGAGTTATGGCCCTACAAAAGTGTGATCGAAAAATACACACATGTTAACCCTACGGATAGAATGTTTACGAACATTTATTTTTATTATAACCCCAAATGTTTAGTGCCATTGGCAAGGTGATAAATAGGACTGTAACATATTCAAAGGAAATTCCTGTATCTCTTATAGAACCAGAGTTATGAACCTCTTTGAGATATTGGGGGGGGGGGAACATGTTAACCTTGGGGAGAGAATGTTTATGAACATTTATGTTTATTATTATAACCCCAAATGTTTAGTGCCATTGGCAAGGGGAGAAATAGGACTGTAACATATTCAAAGGAGATTCCTGTATCTCTTATAGAACCAGAGTTATGAACCTCTTTGAGATATCGGGGGAAAAAAAACATGTTACCATTGTGGAGTGAATGTTTGTAAACATTTCGGTCTATTACTCAAGCCCTGTTTATTGTAATTTGTAACCCCAACTATTATGTTGCAAGCATCGTAACCCCTTGGAAAGGGAGAATTAGCACATTTGACATTTTCTCCTTCACTATACTGCAATTCCACGGAAATTGTATACAATACCGTGTAAATAAATGTTTAAACATTAATAAACAAATCTTTGTCAACACTCCTCCCTTCATGATGTTGACGTAAATTACGAATTCGCTGATAAAAGATTAAACTTCATCCTATTTTTAAATCCGATTATAAAAACATCCATTGGAACTTAGGCAAACCAGTCCAGAAATAGTACAACTTTTAAATTAACTAATATATACAATTTTCTCTCTCTTTTTTTTCGGATTCAGCCGCTCCCCATTGGATAACGAAACCGGAGGAGCAGAAAGTTCACAGCGGTCGAACGGCCACGTTGAGATGCAGAGCCGACGGCAACCCGAAACCCTCGATCACGTGGATAAAAGAAACGGGTAAGGGGATTTACCACCGGCTACCTCTCTCTATACATACATACATATATATTCCTCCGCGAGGGGAATAACCCCTTCTCTATCTCAAAATCCCAGAAAAATGCAACCCCCTGTCATCGTGGGGAGAGAGCGGGAACAAAGTTTAATGACCATGGATAAAAGCGTAAGGAATAGGAGGCCCACCTTTGGCAATGATGTCAAGTTCAACACGACTCTTATACTGAGTGACCTCTCCGATTACCCATCTTTCCTAGCTCTTAATTCGTTCGTTTCAACTCGATCTTTTCCAAAAATTGGGGTTACCACTAATAAGGGAGGAATTTGGGATTTCCAACTTGTACAACGTTATATAAGAATTGGCGAGCCAGGTGACAAAGTTTTATTTAGGTAAAGGATACATTAGTATGATTAAGATTAAGTACTTTCATTAATTATCCAGGGTGCATTACTCCTTTTGGGTTGAAACGTTAAATGATAAGGCCATTTTAATTGCAAAGAGTACGTCAGTGTTGACTAAGCCTTGGTTCTAAGATGACCGGGTCAAGGTGCATGTCTTATTAATTAGAGGATTCCATGACCCCATGAAACGTTAAATGATAAGGTCATTCTAATTGCAAAGAGTACTTAAATAATTGTCAGTGTTGACTTAAGCCTTGGTTATAAGATAACCGGGTGAAGGTGCACGCCGCCTATCACAGTGAAGAGTGTTTAAGCGTACAAATAAAATAATCACCTGCTCGCCTGTCGCATGATTGAACCTTGAAATTGAATTCAAAAGGGAAGCTTTAACTTTATCTTCCACTGTATCCTATTAATGGGATAGTAAGGCAAAGGCTTAAGCCCTCGACGACGACGAGTGGAAAACGGGAAAAGACCCTTATATGCCTTCATACGGGACGCGGGGGAGGAAATTACTCTCTAAATTCGGTTAAAACTAATTTGGGATCCATCGATCGACATGTGGGAGGTTTTAGCCATCCAGGGAAGGCGTGCACATGCACAAGCTCTACTGCACGCTTGGTCATCCATCCGAGCGACTCGGGAATGCCCAAAATGCTAATAAGCGAAGGCAACCAAGAGATTTTGACTAATTGAGCGAGTTATATTAATAGAGAAAACGCTGATAGTGAAAATTCCATCCTATTAAGTGCCTATATAACTCTCAAATTCTTCCCTCTTTTAAGCTCAAAAATGTTAACGCCAAGTTATTTCACGTTATACCGTTCAGACTAAATATTACGAACAAGAAGCGATATCTATAATTTACTAGGGAGAAGGTATAAGATGCCTAAGTATTCCGCGTGCATTCCCAGTCCCCCTTTCAAAATACAAGGGGGGGGGAGACATAAAAGAAGGCCGGGCTATTTCGCCTCTCCTTAGTCGGAAAATACCACGTAATTTTCGTCATTCGCGTCGCGCTGACGTGAGTTTTCAAGAAGCAATGAGATGCTGGTTGTAATTTAGAGGCAGGGATTAACTCCGGAACTACGTTTGGACTGGAGATAAAGCTGGAAATGTGGGGAATTTATACCTTCTCCCTAATAAACTAGATATCACTTCTTGTTACGAATTTATATTATCCGATGAAATAATCGAAAATAAGTATAAATTCCTTGTAGGCCTTCAACGTCTCTCCCAAAAGACCAATTTTCTTAATAAATGGTGTTCCAAACAGGATGAGGATGTTACGACCGAAGTACAATGGGTCCAAATTATGAATCGAAAATGTAACTTCTACCACATTTTCCCCCTAAGCAACACCCTAAACAAGTTATGATAAGAGTGTTTTAGGGATGACCCCTTAAATTTAGGTAAGAAACTTAACAGACAATGATTCCTCATTTAATTAAGGTGTCTTAGGTAAATCACAGATACAATCATAACTTGTTTAATTAGGGCAAGATGTCACAGAAGGTTCATTTTCGACTCAAAATAGAAGCAACTAAACTTGGGTCCTACGCCTACCATCATTTTTGGAAGACCTTTTATATTAGTGATTCTTTGGACGTTAAGAACACAACCATTATACCCTGTACGCGTCGATCAAGCTAATTGAAAACCGTCTAAACAGATGCGGCACTACCGTTATCTTTCCATAGATCCCTTTGGAACAAGGAAAGGTTACGCTCTGCCATTACCCTATTAAACATTTTTAATAGCTTAAAACTTTCAGCGAAAAATAAATCGTTTAGAAAGTGGGAGGAGTAGCTTGTTTTGGAAAAGAGCTACTGTAGTTTTAAAACGCATCCATCGTTTAGGGTCTAAACTGCGAAGTAAACCATAAGTTTATAAGATACGTTCCCATAAGTATGACACTCCCTATACTTGGTAATGCTAGAGACTTACAGCTCGAGCTAGTTCTAGCAGAACGACAAGCGAGAATTGCTTAACTACACTCGGTTACTCTCGCAGTACTTCCATCTTCCTATTCAGTCTGAATTAAGCCTTTGACATGCAGCGCCTCACCAGGCGTCGCTTTACGAGAATCTATGACCTACCTCACTCACTTCATGACAAACTCTAAGTAACTAGTAACAAACTTATGGAACATAACTTATGGTATATGTACGAGAAACAGGGAAAATTTTTATATTCCATACATGTGAACAGAGAGTTTTCGAAGGAACAAACCAGGGTGTAGAGGTTATGGTAATCCCCCTCCCACCCCCACTTTGCTTTCTGTATTTTTACGATCTTTCCATGCATCTTCACCCCTACATCCATTTTAGGAAATCGCCAGGCCACACTCTCTAAAATGAATGCAATAATTTATCACATAAATATGGAGTAGTTTTCGATAAAGCAAAAGTATTTTGATGACCGATATAAAATAGTATTACAAGTTAGTTATAAACACAATATTCTTGAAAGAATATAAATAAATTCATAATTTCAGTAGTTTAAACGCAGAACCGAGGGGTTAGACACCAGATAATGCGGTGAATAATAGACCTTTTTTCATAACGAGAGGGGGGGGGCGAAGACTCGTCTGCTAATTAGAGCTATAGGGTTAAAAAAAAATGGAATATAGATTGGGTATGTGGATACCACAAAGAGGTTAGATGGGCTTCAAAGTTATCACTCAGTCCACCAAATTTGGTCCGCCGTATTGTTTGAAGTCACATGATCTAACGTCCTTCTTATCCACAAACCAATCAAAGTTCAGTCTTAACAAAACAACGTGCGGTCTTTAGCCAAAAATTTAGTTCTTTCAAACAGAAATAATTCATCTAAAATTGCGCGTACTCTTTTTAAGTTATAGTGAACCGTGCCTCGCATCAAGGCAGGCCTTCTGTTTGTAAAACGATCATTTCCCGTGAAGGAATTTAGTTGCTCGTAACTCGGTTGGGTTTTTGTTTGTTTAAAACGGGGTCGGCGCAATTCAACGTCGGTAAAATTCCCCCCGTATATCTCTTTCTGTAGCCCGTTATTAAAATCATAACATCTGTACATTACTCCGCTCGTTCCTCTCCTCTTCCATCCTGTCTCTGATAATCTTTGCTGTTTTATTATTTCTACGCGAAATGAGAAGAGCCAATAGACGCGTTGATGAGGATGGCAATTGAGAACGAGAGAGAGAGAGAGAGAGGGATGAAGTGTGTTTAGAAATGACCTAGTTATCTAATCCTTCCAAAAGTTTACTCTTCTCCGAGTCCTCTTTACAAAAGTAGGCTTAACTACGTGTTTAATTTTCAAACAGATGGAGGACAAAGATATCAAACTATAATATACCAACTCTAAACCACCGTTATTCCTGTTAATTATACCTCCATAAACTTTCATTCAAAATTAATCTACTAGAAAATATATCGTCGGTTCCGTTTTAAAAGTCGTTAGGCCTTTGTTATGTAAGTGAGAGTTTTAGTGGAAATTGGACGCCGTATCCGGTGACGTAATAGGTACGTCACAAAAGCGCGTTCGTTGCTACCGTTTAAAAGACCGTTATTCCTTTGAGTGAGAGTTGATGAACTTCAACTACACGTCAGCTGTTATATTAAGAATAAGGCTAAGCAGACGACGGAAGTACCGCCATTAATATCAAATCAAATATAAACCGGATATGGAAAAATAATATACGACCTCTGACCCTTATAAGCCTCGACTATATGCAGGTTTTCATTGCATGGAATCGTTTTACAACCTTGCAGTGTATTTAGTTAAACAGAATTGAGGGTAACACGGCCATTGGGGTTAAATTAGTTCCAGGCACGACAAATCTATTCGTTTAGGAAATGGAGAGAGAGTATTTAGCCACAAAAAAGACATTTAGTCTTTACTCTTTTTACCCTAAGTAAAGAAAGCGGGAAGTTAACTTCTATTAGACACGGCAAAATGCTTGGAATGAAAAAAAAAAAACAGTTCGTACCACTTTGAGTGTTCTCTAAAGTTACCGATCATAGCAACCTAAGTTGTAGTTAATAGTCTGCGCTGTGTTTATACCGTGGGATGAACTTAATGAGAGTGGACTAACCTAATCTAAAAGGAGCAAAAAGATATAGGGAAAGGGGAAAAGGTCGGAGACTCTGGAGTATTTCCTTGGGTTTGGGTCATCAACTGCCATTAAGGTCAATTAAAGATCTCTTTACGGTTGGTTGCTTGGACTGTCGATTAAATGGGGATATTACCTCATTCAGTAAGTTTCTTACGACCAAAATCCTCTCAAGAATGCAATGAACATGGATGCTTTTCAAAATGATGACCTCTTTAAAATGACCCACGCGATAGATAAATGTTTTGACCCGTTTAAAATGACCAATGGATAGCCTGACGTCCAATTGCGTATTTTTTCTTTAACTAAGCCTTGGCGCAATAACTTTGAATAAAAGTTTGTTCGAAAGTTACAGGTCATGTAAACATCTAAAGTTCATCTCAGCACCAGTATTCAGCGCGCCGGTAACCATTTCCCAGGGATATTGATTGCTTATATAAATACGTAAAGTCTTATACCTTCTCCTTTACAGAATTCCTTAACTGGAACTAAGTGTATCTATCTAGAGCGCGATTGGCGCACGCCAACGATTTAGTCTTCAAGACTTATCTTATAATTGAAATCCGATAAACAGGGCCCCAAAACCCTAATTCTGCTAAACACATTTTTCTATCGCTACCTTCTGCAAACTTTAGAGTTTAAAAAACCCATTGGGGTTATATAAAAAATGGTTAAGTTATAAGGAATATGGCTGTAAAAGAAGGACATTATTTAGAGGTTAAATTTTACTTCTCAGATTCTTAATTAAATACCCCAATCCCAATCTTATCTTGAAAACAGTGTCCCTTAGGTCAAAATGGAGATGCAAGTTACATTTTCCACTCAAAATCGTTCGTCCAAAGAACATCCCTTTGGTTTAATTTATGGTAGACTTATTAGAAACACCCTGTACATAGGATAGCTCAACCCTACACCATGAAAAATTCAAAATTGGTTCAGTCAATTGCAACTCCAGAACCTAAAGAGTGAATATTCATATAAGAAAACTTCAAGTTTATCTACTTCTGTACGTTGTTCCTCTATTCCACCACGTGTTTTATAACGGTGCGCGAGGTTTTTCATTGATTTTCAATGTCTGCTTAAAGGCCACACCGCGGTCCAGCTAGCCTCCCTTTTTTTTTGGGCGAAGGCTGCTTGCCTGGATAGCAACTTCATTTCCTCTTTGCTTCATTTTCTTTTTTTGGTTTTCTTATAACATACACACGCTTCTTCTTCTTTCGCTACACTACCGTAAATTTCATACAAAAAGAAGAGCTCGGGATTCGCAGGAAGGGAACTGAGTGAGGACAAATATACCCGCAAACCATTAGGATCCAAATACTACACCACCGAACCGACCGTTTCTAGTAATTGTTATAGAGGGTATTTTTTTTTATTTTTACTTTCTCTTTTTTTAGGGATTTCAGTTTCCTGACTTCACAGTACGCGTGTTAACTTTTAAAGAGAGGTTCTGGACAAAGAATTGAGTTGATTTTAGGCTCTTTAGAAGGAAAATAGGTCTAAATACGTTTTATGTTAGTTAAAAAATAATTGAAATTGATTTAAAATTCGATAAATTTAGAGAGGAGAAATAAATCTAAATTGGTTTAATTTAAAAGATTCTTATTTGAAGTTATTTAGAAGGCGAGTGTAATCATTATTGGTCAATTATCTGAATTTTTTCGCAGCCAATAAAATAGGAGGGGTTTTATAACCTTTAATTAGGCTTAGCTCGTTTAAATTTAAATAAACTCCCAATTTTTCAAGATTAAAGAGATGTATTCCGGTTCGCGAATTCAAATTCACAGCCTGATTGAAGCTTTCCCACCAAACATGTGTACTTTTCGGTCAGCCTACTTTCAGGGGCTGATCAAACTTTTTCCCGCCAAACACGTGTACTTTTCGGTCAACCTACTCAGGGCTCCCACCAAAATCTCAAAAATAAATAGGGGAAAAAGGGACTTTTCACGATAAAAATAGGGTAAAATAGGGACCTAAATTCTTAAAGTAGGAACCAAAAAGGGACCACTGGTAAAACAAAATTATATCTATTCTCTGAAAATATCACAAACAGTTAGGAACCTATTACTCTTTTTTATTTTTTCGACAAAATAGGATATTATTTCTGACTTTCTTTTGTTTATATTCTTATTCTAAGGGAGCGGTAGCTAAGACTTGACACTGGCTCTAATGTATAAGGAAGGTTTTTTTGATTAGAAGTAACTATTTTCGTATCATGTTTACTGTTTTTTAAAAAATCCACTGAACTAGAATTTCGACCTTTCCAGGGTTCGTAAAAAAAATCTCTGACCATTTGCAATAACGTACAAGGCGAACATAAATGAAAACCAGTCTAAATTCAGTCTAATAATTTTTGCACGAGTTGTTATTGTTATAAAAATTAGCCAATTAATTCGTTTAAATTTAACATTAAGTAAATCATAAATAACCGGAGCGAGCGAAGCGAGCTCCGCAAATTTGGGGCTCTGCTAAAATCTCAGACAAGACATTTTCAGGTCACCCTTATACTTTTTCTGAGGTTTTTAAAAAGAGGGTGATTTAAGGACCGAATACCTATTTTAGGGTAGATTAAGGACCTTGTAGGAAAATAGGGACTTTAGGGACTTTTAGGGACCTTGTGGGAGCCCTGCCTACTTTCAGGGGCTGAACACAAGCTTTCCCGCTAAACACCTGGACTTTTCGGTCAGCCTACTTCCAGTGGCCTAATACTTTAAAATGATATTTGAATACCATTTCAAAACATACCAACTTTTCCCAAACATTAATATAATCTCTCATTTCCTAAATTAAAAAACCCAAAACCATAAAGTTAAGCGTAAAATCCCTAGACCTAAGCCTAAATTTACCCCAATAATAATAATAATAATAATAATAATAATAATAATAATAATAATAACAAAAGTTTCTAACAATGTACTATTATTATTTAACCTTTATTCGCAGGTTCCGCAATTGCAACCGTCACGGCAAATTCAAGAATTTTATTATCACCGGAAGGATTCGAATTGTCAATATTGGACGTGACGAAATCAGACGAGGGTTTATATCGATGCGAAGTCACGAACGGTTTGGGCGCAAATTTAAGCCACGCGGCTTCAATCCTGGTAGCCGGTAAGAGTTTCAAAAACCCAAAAATAAAACCCCCTTATAAAGGAAAGAATATTATAAAAATGTTACTTTATTTTATAACAAAGGCAGCGTGTATAAACGTTGTTTCTAAGCCTCGGGCCGGTATAAAGGAAGCGGGAAAATGATATCACTATTTAATAACGGGTATTTAAGCCTTTGCCTTAAGGCTTAACCTTTTAAAAAGTCTGTGACGTCACGAATACACGTGAAAATTAATAATTAACGCTCTTTTTGGCGATAAAAAAAGAGGTCGCAGCTACGATGACGAAAAAAAGAAAAAAGGAGTACGCGAGTTTGTTAAACTTAAGCCTAATTAGACCACATGCTTAAACGCTTTGCATATTCGAAAACATGTTTTCCCGCAAATTAATTAATTAAAACAATTTTTTCCCGAAAACTATTCAGGGGAAAATGTATGTTCAGGAAACAAAATTAGCAAAGCATCATCAATCATCTAATTCCGAGGGACATCATAAAAAGAAAACCAATATTTCGCTTGAAACATAGGCTAAATCTTAAATTTAATGAAAATATAGTAAAAGGGTTAAGAGAATGAATAAAACAATGAAACGTGTCACGAACGGACGGCGAGCTAAATTTTTCCCAGAAAGGAAAAACCATCAAAACAACAATGCGATGGGAAAAATGGGAGAACGCGTGGGAGAATGAAGACGGGCTCCGTTCAAAAAGACATCGCCGTAGAAAGATGGCAATCAATTAAAGCAAAAACCCCCAAGCCCACATCAACCCCTTTAAACCCCTAAATTAAGAAAAAGAAAAGCAACTGAATACCATACTCAAAGTAAACCCCTTTTAGTAAATTCGCGAAAAAGGGGGAAGGGGGGGGGGTTGAAAACATTTCTCATTCTCAAAACGCGCGGACGATGCCCGTATGCCTCTAACCGTTGTTCATCCAATTAAAACTAATACCTACAAAGGCTTAGAAAGCAAGGATAATCCAAAGCGCGTTTCTCATTCCCCTACCTTATCTTCAGTCCATCACCAAATCGAACCTATAGTCCTATTTCAAGAGAGAGAAGAGGATGGGGTGAACGAGGAGGGAGAGAGATGGGGGGAGGTCGGGAGGAGATGATAGAGAGACATCATAGCTAGGGAAGCTCAGGAGGATGGAGAGAGAGAGAGAGAGAGAGAGGAGAGAGAGAGACCTATACGAGAATATATACTTGGTAGGATGGAGTTCAGGCTAGTGTCGTGGCGGGGCGTGGTGGTAGAACAGGCTCTTGGCATTGGAGAGATGAATCGCTTGGCCTTAAGACTAGCTCTTTAGTCAAGGAACGAGAATCGTTCGCTCCCGCGTGCTATAGTTACTCGGGGTCCTAGCTCCCAATTTTTGGTCGTCCAAAACCCAAACGAAAATCCCTAAGCGAACTCGGTTGTACCGAGAGTCGGTCGGGTCGACGCGTTCGCGCCCATTCCCTAAACCACAAACATAATCATCATATTCAAAATTATCTTCCGGAACCCCCGTTCATTTCGTGTATCTTCAATAAAATATACATTACGAAATCATTTCGTATCTTTAATTAAACGAAACTACAGCGCTCGTGAATGGCATAATACTGAGGTCAGTGCCCTTGATGACTTAGGGCTAACGTAAACATTCCAAGGATATCCGAACTTCACCCACAAAAAAAAGGGATTAAATTTGACTCTCAATCCGAATATTTGGTTGGGATTATTTATTTTTGCTACATACCACGTTTAGAGGATTAAAAATGCGCGATCTAGAAGAAAAAGCGGGCTTTCTACAGAGTTCTCGCGTTTTGACGGTGTTATTGGTGTTGCTGTTGGCTGTATCGCCGCCTGGAGATGCTAGTGTTGGTATGCTTCTCTTTCTTAAGTACACTATCTGATTGTTTAAAAGCGTTCCTAATATATCATCACTTCCACGTCAATTTTAATATAAATATTTTTTTTTCTTAACCCTGCTAAGCAAATATTTGATTTTTCATCCTAACCCCGCTTTCATTTTGGTACTTTTAAATCATTCGGGATTAGTTTGTGAATGAAAGAATTTATAATAAAATGGGTGAAATAGTGTCCCGTAACTCCAAAAGGTACCTACCATTAACTCCATTAACCCTTTCTAACGCGAATAAAACTATAGCTTCTTATTTAAAAATAGGGTTGGATGGTTTTTTTAACCAAGTGCTAAAAATAGCGGTTTAATTTCTATAATGTTTTGAGACTTTATTCTTAAACAAAAAGTCGACCTCAATTTTGGTATTAGTGAAATTGTCTGGTTTGAAGTCAATGAATACTTAACAACAACAACAATAACAATAACAAAGAAACAAAGGTTTTGTTAGAGATAAATGAAGTATTCTTAGCAAACGTGAGACGAAAATAACTATTCCTAGAACTCGTGAGTGTTAAAGAGAAGGCTGCATATACTTTTTATCTAGAGTAAAATGAAAGGAGTCTACGGTTAGAATTATGGGTTGTCTAGACGAAGGAACGTCCAGAAATTTCGAAGAAAAAGATTTATAAATAAGGTTAGCATTCCGCAAAAGAAATTTACTGCTAAGAATAAATAAATAATAACAAACAGTCTCATGGAAAAACTATGCAGCCTTCAAGCTATGTCTACCACATATAGACAAAAAATTTTAACACGTCTATGATGTTATATTAAATTGCGATATTAACGAAAAGTCTATAATTTAGACGTTTTCCAAAAATCAACTCTATATAGTAAAATTGAGGAATTTAGTTCCTATACTTTTCTAAATACAAAAATACAAATAGATTATATGTATTTGAAAGGGGGTGGTATTGGTCACTTCTCACGATTTAACTCAAATACCCAAGCTTAGTTAGTTAATCAATTATAATTAACAACGTTTCCGGCACTAATTATTCATCATTAATTCGAATTAGTTTTACTAAATCCGATTAACGCGTACCCCCTGTCAAATAATTCTAAAAAATAATGTCTTTGAGATCTAACTAAACCCAGTAAACGTCTCGACCGTCACGAGACGTAAGAAATCTTCATTAGAATCCAAAGAATCTATCCACCAAGTTTAAAGGGACAGTAACGTATAAACATATAATTAACAGGAACTTATTACCCTTCGACGTTTATTAAAGATATAAATATCTATAACAAAAACAGTAGTTCAAATTAATTTCTGACAAAAATCCTGAAGAAAACGGAAAACACACAGATATGACGTAGCTTTTACTGTCCCTTTAATTAAAATACTCCCAGACATTCCTAGAATTCCGTTTAGATAAAGTATACCTCAAAGTTGAAATTAAACCAAGATGGGGAGAAAAATCTCCTAGCCCCTTTTGCCTCCATGTTCATTATGTTCATCTATAAAAGGGGGAATGAAACTTCTCCGAACACCACCGGATATTTTTTATTCCCACTCCCCCTTCCACGAGGAAATGTCACGTGCCAACCATTATTTTAACCAAGAGAGGGTCTGTTAAATTCTCTATACAATTTTACCGAAGAACTTCCCCACGTTTTTCCTTTCTTTCTGAACCTCTAAATTGATGGAAGACTTGGTTGGTAGATCCTTATTTTTCAAGTGCTATACGCGGGGTAGCCAAGAGTACCGAGTTACAAAAACCCACCAAGTATAGTTTGTAAGTCCGTGGAGTACTTAGGGATATAGCAAAGGGGTTACAAAAAAGGGGAAAATTTTTGTAATAACCACTTTTATACACAATATCATCCATTTTCTATATTTATTCTTTCATTCACGAGGTCTACGCGAACAAAGGGATGGTGAAAAAGGAAAGTCAAGTTAACACAAGTTAAAGGAAAAAAGAGCGGCCTTTTTCCAAATATCAAAGCGAAAATATTAAAAAAAAGTTATCTCTTAGTACAAAATAATTAGCAGTTAATTAGTCTTAAAAACTAAGACTAAATTGTCCAGCCATTGGTTTTAATGGCGTCTGCTAGCCAGCAACCATCGATTGGTTGAACCAATACCGTGCGGGTTCTGGCTATAGCAGACACCTCTAAACATGGCAAGGCAGTAATCAGGGTTTTTAAGACCAATTAAACGGTAAAAGATATAATATTATGTTGCCTGAACCATTCCATTAATGTCTTCTAGCAAAAGCTATGGTAGAAATTAAACCACACAAAACTAACATAAAATAAATAATTAATTAAATGAATAAAATAAAAAATGCTCCGTATTCCATTTCACACTCCCTTTTACCCAAAATGAGAACGTGTATTCCGCGCGAAATTGGTCGCGGGGACAAGGACGGACGGTTCACGGTTGCTGAGAAAAGCTCGCTATTTAAAAAAGAAAGAGGGCATAAATCAATCGTAGAGCCCTCTAGCCTATACCCTTGGAGTATGTTTTTTCCCATCACCAGATTTTACCAAACCTTAAAGGTATTCCCTTTGATTACTACATCGTAAAAAAATCACGTCGCCAGGGCTTGCCACTGGTATATTCTTGATACGAAATAAATACTCCGAGCACGCGCTTTTCTCACTCCGTAGAATTATCCTTCGTCGACTACTTCAATCCTTCATTCAATTTTTTGGCGCCCTCCTTTCACGCATCTTCCCAATTTCCCGCCATACTCTAACAAACTGGAATTTATATTCAATTTTCCAAGAATATTAACGCAAAAGGTCGTTTAGACCAGGGAGGAGTAGAAAAGGAGAGAAATTACAAGTGCTTTTAGACTAATAGCGGTACAACTTAACTCGCACAACTGGAGAAAGTGGAGGAAAATCTTGGTTATTGCTTATCACGTGGTAGTACAATTTGGGTTCGGAGAGAGGGCGCAAAATAGTAACCCACGTGACAAGGAACCAATTTAACCCGTTCGACCCCCCTTTCTCTTGTGGGAGCCAAGGCTAGAGCTGTTGAATACTAGGCCTAGTTCACTCCAAAATATGACTCCTTTTCTACGCCTTCCTGTCAAACAGACTATTTGAAGCATGTGCGCACGTTGAAGTCTATTAGAGCACCTGGAAAAGCTTAAAGCAAAGGAGTGTTTTTGCCACCACTTAAGCCTTGCCAGATGCATCGGGAATAAGTTAATAAGTTTCGTTTTCATATTCTTGGAAAAAACGAACGCATTGTCTTTTATACTGGGAAGGGGGGGGGGGTTATACATAACTCTCGAGTAACTTTGAATGTACCACGCACGGCGGCAGGTTTGGAAGCGCCTTCGATTTCGCCCTTCAATTTTCCGGGCACCGTTTTGGAAGGACGAAAAACGAGCGCGACGTGCCTGGTGGAATCGGGCAAAGCCCCCTTCTCTTTCGAGTGGCTCAAAAACGGGGCTACCATCGACCAAGAGCGAGAAGAGCACGTGAAAGCCGTGCAACCCATGAGCGAAGCCTCGATGCTCATCATCGACCCCGTCACGTTACAAAGCGCGGGAAATTACACGTGCAGGGTCACCAACCAGGCCGGAGCTGACCAAAGATCCTCGACCTTAACCGTCAAAGGTAAGCTTAAAGAAGACTCGTGTGAATTTATTAGGCCATAACACGAGGGTTTCAAAGCTGGGTCTTACTTAGCAAAGTTGAAAGGATTTTAGACCTATTTTTATCAATAACCAAGAGCACCAAGGCACTATAGATGCTCGTAGCACACAGTAAACATTCTAGAGTAGATATAAAATTCACCACACCAACTTAATTGACGCCCCTGATACGGAATCTTTTTCTTTAAACAAATTCATTCAATAATAAACAATTTCCGGTATTCTATTTTCTATTTTCTTCTTTTTCTATAAACGCTAAATCAATGTCCAATAAAGGTCTATTTTATCCCATTTCCGGCCGGACAATGATAAAAGACATCAATTTAGGCTTAACAATGCGATCGTTGTAAAAAAGAAAGCGTATGATTGAAGAAATATAAGCATTCGAGCGAATAAGACACAAGTAATAGCGGCTGTTCACCTCTAATATCAGAGAAAAAGAGGCAGGGGAAAAAAAAATAGCTTAGAGGAGAAAGCAGGGCCAGAGGGAGAGAGAGAAAGATAATTCGTCTTTTAGTGGTATGGGCGAAACTTCTTATTGCGGCGGCCAGCGTAAAGAAAATTGCCTGGCATCAACCGAATCGCAACTTAAGTAGAAACTAGATGCATTAAGAAACAAAGGCATCACCTTATATTAGCAATACTGTCAAGTAAAACTGTCCCTTTCTGGGTTGTTGGGGACAACGGTCACCGGACTCACCACAGAGAAGTCCGGAATATCATTTTGAGCTCTCTAGGGGGGGGGAGGAAACGGAGTACACTGGCGCACTCTTCAGTGTGTCCCATCGGATTTATCCAAGGCGAAAACGCGTCCACGCTAATGGAGAAAAACTGCAGCCTTTTCAGCTCTCTCCGAGTAACAAAAGAGCGTCACACGTGTTGGAAGGAAAAAGAAAGAGCTATTGGATAATTATAAGTCTCTGGCATAGTGTGTGTGAGAGAGAGAGAGAGTCCAGAAGGATGCTATGACGTTCCCTTACTTCTCTTGGGAGATATGACATGCATGCACGCGGCATCTCTATTAAAACAGTTGCTAAGACGCGTGGGAGGAGGATTTTACCCCTGGTTACCATAGCAACCGGTCCTTTTTCCTCTCCATCCTCCGTACCTTCAGAAGCCACCGCGTTCATTTCTCACGAGGAATTACAAATTAATTAAAACATCTTTCAACGCGTATTTACAGTAAAAAGCAATAGTTCGTTTCCACCTTAATTATTAAATTAATTAACGCTTTATTCTATAAATAGCAACTTAATTAATTTGCGATGGATGGAATATCGCGTTCGAAATTTTAATTTTTAATTCGGATAAATAGAATTATTATTATTGAAGAATCTCCGTATGTTTGATTAAATACTATTAAAGCAAAAACACTATCTCGAGTTACGTCATTTTGAAAATGCAAAAACCAGGTAACAATTCCCCACACGTGTTAGTATTAAGGTTCATAAAAGGAAAGTCAAAAATAGTAATACTAGGCCTACATGGAAAAAGGGAAAAATCTAAAACAGGAGAAAAGACCTGTACAGTACCTCTGAGCGGGTTGTAAAAATCCTTTTATAGAACAAAAAGGCTTAGCATTGAAATTTCTTTTTTTCATTCCCGTACCTGTATATACAACAAGGCAAAAGCCTTAGGTCCGTGCACCTTAATTCAATCTAGTACTTCACTACGAATTTCGGGTGAATATTTGAAAGCAGAGACAAGAAGAGAAGTCATCTAAGAGAATAAAATTGAAAAAAAAAGGTATATAATAAAAAAAATCCTCTTAGAAACAGGTATACCTTTACAATTCAATGCCCAAACCCCATGCAATAATGCAACGCGTCTAAAAGCTATTTTAAGGCGATTCAGAACCCATTTTCCTGCCTTATTCCGGCATGAAACGTACTGTAAACTCAGCAATTCAACTTGAAATGCTATACCTTGATAAAAATGGGGTATGTCTTTACTTGAAAGATAGAAGACGTTAGAAGTAGATAAAATGGACGTTTTCAAAACAACAAAATATTGTTCATAAAAAAATTCTGCATCTGCAACTACGTCTATTCTTTGAGTGCCTTGGTTTGCATATTTTTCAAGGAGATATAGAGGAAACCCAAGCCAACGTCGCTTATTTTTTCGTCAAATAACATTTAGAGTGTTTACTTGAAATGTGTGAGAGCTTCATAAGGAATAAGAAACAGAACTTTACATTTATCCACTTCTCCGAAAAATATGTTAAGTCTCCACGTATAGAATACGGATAAAATGGGGGGGGGGGTTATATTTATATTTTAGAAAGCTAGGGCATTCCCCTATTTTAACTAAGGCCTACCTTAAGCCTCGGCCTATATTAAAAAAGAAACCCGGTCCACAATATCGATTCTACAGTCAGTAGTATGCGGGCCTCTGATATTATATTCTGTTCTCTTTCTTTTCCTATGATGGGACGAAACTGTTTCAGCTCCCGTAAGTTGGACAGCAAAGCCATCGGACGGAGAAACTTCCGTCGGAGGCAGAGTTGAGTTCTCTTGCCGAGCACGAGGGATTCCGCATCCCAACGTCACGTGGTACAGAATAGACGGTAAGGAAAAGATAAAAAGAAACCGCTCCTATTCTCTCCTCTCCTCCCATCCTTCCATCTCCTTTCATTCTATTTTTATACACAAAAAGGTATAAACGGCTCGCTCCGTTAGGCCCACTGTTCTCTCTCTAAACTATACCTACCCTGAAAAGCATTCGCGGACAAACGGTAAAAGGAGTGGATAATAGGGTGGTGGTTTAAGTATAAAAGAAAAGAGATGGGATGTTAAAATAAGATTATATCAATTATTTCAAGAATATAAAAATGGCCTGTATAGTTTTAGAATCCCTGGATAGCATGGTCTGGGATATGAGAATATTTTTTTTAAACTAGTAATTCCAACCAAAATAATAAAATGGTCTCAGGACTGGGCTTCCCTTAGTGCTTCCATAGATTTGCAATTAATAAAATGGTCCCGAGGACCACTAACCTACACTTCTTGAATTTTAAAAACTGGCTCCAAGGACCACTAACCTACACTTCTTGAATTTTAAAAACTGGCTCCAAGGACCAGTAACCTACACTTCTTGAATTTTAAAAACTGGCTCCAAGGACCAGTAACCTACACTTCTTGAATTTTAAAAACTGGCTCCAAGGACCAGTAACCTACACTTCTTGAATTTTAAAAACTGGCTCCAAGGACCAGTAACCTACACTTCTTGAATTTTAAAAACTGGCTCCAAGGACCAGTAACCTACACTTCTTGAATTTTAAAAACTGGTTCCAAGGACAAGTAACCTACACTTCTTGAATTTTAAAAACTGGTTCCAAGGACAAGTAACCTACACTTCTTGAATTTTAAAAACTGGTTCCAAGGACAAGTAACCTACACTTCTTGAATTTTAAAAACTGGTTCCAAGGACAAGTAACATACACTTCTTGAAGATTCAACATTATCATCTAACCAATTATTACAGAAGATAAAAAACTATTACTTTCACACGAGATGCAAATTAAACAACCCCCTTTAAAGCTGCAGTTTTCCCCTAAACTACACCTTTATACGCGAACAAATTCCAAGAAAGCAGCAAATTCAGCGATCTTGAGCCATGCAGCTCCCAGCGACAAGCCTTCCTTCTCCCGCTTCCCTCCAGCCTCTTCCCATCCGTTAAGTCATCCGGAATAAACGTTAAAAAGTGGGTGGGACCAACCATCGTTGGGTGGTGAACCCAGTAGCTTGGTAGAACTAACTTTGTCCCAACAAACACTCGATCCGGGCGACCTTATACAGCGCCCCGAATTAAGAGAATTCGGAGATACGTAATTAGAAAAACGTTACCACCACCACCGGAGAGATGGCAAAGATGGGTAAGAGAAAGGATGCTGCGTGACTTCCTGTTCTTGCTTTGAACCCAGAATCCCAAAGAGAGATGCTGCGAAGGATGAGGATGAAGGAAGAGGAGAGGAGAGGGGGCAAGGCTTCTTGTTAATTTAATTAAAACTCGATACAAAAGCTAGATAAGGGTGGTACAGAACACGCGTGAGGGCACGCGAGGTGATTAACAATGGAGACTATAAGGCCCCCTACAAGATCTTTCTTTACAAACACACACATTCTTATTTTCATTTTACAATGAGATAGGATAGGAGAAAAGGGGGGAATTTTTATTAAAATGGTATAAAGGGTTCTTTCTTTTTTTTTTATTCGTAGGCTGTAATTGAATTATTTTCTTTAAAAATGGGATGGAATTAAAGTTATTCCTTCCTGGTTTAATGTGAGAAATAAGGATGGAATGGAATGGATATCCAATTAGGAGGCGTTTTTTTTAATTACAGACAGTAGGTTTAGCCGCGGTGATAAATGTATGCAAGGGTTAACGCTGAAGAATTAGGCTTAACAATGTGAAGTATAAGTAGACGATGGTTTAGGAATGGTTATATTATTATTTGGTACCATATATTTATAAATATATTATCAAAATTCATCTTGATTAGCAAAAGTCAACTAATTATTTCTACATACCAAAAACGAATAAAAAAGGGTTAAAACTATATAGTCTATAGACAGCCATCATTGCGCGCCACTGCGCAGTCGCACAAAAATGTAACGTACGAAAGATTAGGCTTAATTATTGCGGGAAAGCATCTATATCTCTCTACCTCCCCATTTTAATTTCACCCCTAATCAAATAGGCATAAATTCAACCCTTTTGGACCCGGCGAGTGCAGGGTGTGTTTGTAACATTTCAGAGATTCTTCCTCCCAAATTAGTTTTAGCTAATTCCAGAGAGAATAGTCGTAAAAGCGCGGGAAAAAGAGCTATACGAAAAAGGGCGGGGAAAAAGATGAGATAGAGCTGCTGAGATTCGTAAATTTTATACCTTTCTAAGAGCATTGGGACTTTGAGAGGCGGCAATTCTCTCTTTCTCTCTCTACCTTGGTTGGCCCTCGCCGCACGTAACCTAATATCTTTTTAACGAGTCCTTCTCTGGCTTTGCGCTGCTGGATGTACGCGTTATACGGAAGCTATACCTCCGGTGCTATCCATTCCATCCGATGAAAAATATAACCGGGTAATCACCCACCACCATCGCGGAGAACTGGTGATACCACCCACCACAGCCAGGGATAGCTTATTCTCCTTCGTAGTAGTCTCTCTACCCAAATTGGAATTGGGAGAATGAAAAGCAAGCTTGGAATGATCCCTTTTAGCTAAAACCGAGATGGTGAGGAAGAGAAGTCAGTCCGAATTTGCTGCTCTAATTTCAAACGAAACCATGTGGATAATTCAGCTATAATAGCATCATTTAGTGTAGCGTGTTCTACAAAACTAGCTCTCAGATTGAAGATATAATTAAATATATAACAAAGAGCTCTTGTTCTTTCTGGGCCAGTGTCCTTTTAAACATTGGGGGTTCATTCATGCACACGGATCATGATTTATCATAAACAGCGTGTTTCTAAATTAATGTCTGTAGGAAGTTATGAGGGGTGCATGTTCATTGTCGAAAATGTTCGATGACACCTAAACAAGTTAAGAGTAGTGAGTGTTTTACGGATGGCCCCTTAATTAAATTAGGATAGTCTCTTCAGTTTCTTAATTAAAATAAAGGGATCATCAGTAAAACTAGTTAGGGTGAACCTTTAATTGCTTCGAAATGCTATAGAAGTTACATTTTCGACTAATAAATCACCCAAAGACCGTCTAATTACACTGTCCATTGTCCATAATTTCTTATTCAAACGTTTCAGAAACACCAGGCATATTTATCTAAAAATCTGGTTCAATTTTCACTGCCCGGGGGACCTGTATAATGCGGAAAAATTAAACAATATTTCCTGTACAAACTTCCTGAATTTTACAAAATACACACTGATATGCAAAATACCATTAAGAAATACTTAATTAAACAAAGGACCCTCCCGCCACTTTATGTGACTCTTAAAAGTATTTATAGCAAATTCTGCTTGACTCAGCCTTAATATATACGCACACGGGATCCACTTCGGAAAAGGTATAAAATTGAGGAAAGGGGTAAGTAACTAGGTATTACTTAAAATCGTTCACTATCACCCAATTAATAAGGGCAACCCTAAGCGGCATGTAAAATACTAAGTATACACGTAACCGTTCAGCGTACCTTCAACGCAATTAATCATCACCTATCGTATACAGAAACCGATGAGAATGATGAAAAAAAAACTCCTCTTTTAGTTTTCTCCATCTCTTTAATCCACGAAGTAAGCCCGAATAGAGTTTAAAGGCCCGTTCAGACTACAGTAAAATCTTACGTTCCCCTGCGGTACGTTCATTTTCCCCCTTTTCAGACGTAACTGCAGACGACTTTAAACGAGTCGCGAATGTGGTGATTTTCCTTAATACTAAAATAGCTGTCAAATCCAAAATGAGGAAACAAATACCGCGCCAAAAATATTAAAACTTCTTATATATCGTCTGCTAAAGCGTATATAGCTCACTTAATCATGCGTCAGTATTCAATGATCGAGTCGGCTATGGCTAAAGAAAAGGCGCTAACCAGGTGGTGCCATCTCGACACTGCACCCGACAAAACTCAAAAAATTTTAAAACTAAACCCACGAATATTTTACTTATACACGTGCTAATTAAATGAGCAATGCGACTTCACAGACATGAACGTAAAATTTTAGTCGAGTCTGGATAGGCCTTAAATAACAGATGAGGTGATATAGGAATGAGAGAAACTAAAAATACGCAGCCTCAAACTCTTATTCAGCTTCGTTCGTTGGACAGACAGTGTAGAGAGAGGGGCCATCTCCGCTTAATTAGCCCTACAGCTTGGCCCGATGAGCAAATCCCAACTTTTCCAGAACAAATTTGATAAGGAGGGGTGTTGGTGTAGGCTGCTGTGCACGGTCTATTACCAACGAATAAGACTAGAAAAAGGTAGAAAAAAATTGCCCGCTGGGGATTATTAGTTATAAATAGCGTTACCAAAGAAAGAGGGACGGTATATACGATCATCTGAACTTGACCATTCGTAAGAAGAAACAAGTCGGGAAAACCAAAATATTACCTCTCCGTGTCGAGAAGATTATATAACCTTAAGTATCCAATGAAAACGTCGACCTTTTGCCCTCATCCTTTCCCGCGCTTTGCGCTTCCGCATTTCATCCTTACTCTCAACATTATCTTCCTCCATTTTACATATAAAAATCAAATACAAAAAGAAGTGGCAAAAACCTGCTGGCTCTTTACAACCACTTAATTTGACTTAATATCCAATTTCCAACAACAATAATATACCGGTAGTTTAATTGACAACCTACTAGCATCGAAATTCTCATAAGGAATGGCTCTCGCGGATAAAAAACGGCAATTTTCAACTAGGTGGGCGTTATCTCATAAGATTTGAAAAATATCATTTGTCTTTTTTACCAATGCCTAACCGTTTGGATTTTTTAAAGCAGTCTTAGCACCAAAAAATATTTTTGAATGAGGATAAAAAAGGTCTGTCCTCTCGTAATTTTTTAAGCTTTTATCATGATTACTCTATACAACAGTAACAAGGAGTATAAACGCATTAGTGGAAGCAGTATTTTTTTCCCAAAACAATCTCGCTTATGTTTATGCAATGAATGAAATATATCACAATGCACGGGCCTTGATAGATATAGGAGGCAATGAAGGAAATATATCGCATGCACGGGCCTTGGTAGATATAGGAGGCAATGATAATCTCTCTCTTTGCACGAGAGGTTTATCTTTAATATTTAAATAAATATAATTATTTTTAATTATTTTAATCTTCAATAATTATCATTAATAATAGTTAAATCGTTTAAAATAAAGTTATACTTATTATCTTCTCAAACTTTGCTAATATTGACGTTTAAAGTGAAGGGTACCCCTCTTCCCGCTTTCTTCAAATTTTGGGGTATATATACGATTCGTTTCGTAAGGAAAAACCGCAAATGCGAAAACCTTTGGTAGCGATCCTACCTTAGGGAGGCTAGACGTTTCTCGTAACCCTAGCTGATCGCCGCGTATATCCTAAAACCAAACGATGATAATGGAGTAGAAGCCAATGATACAGATTGGTGTCTATGTGGAATAGACGGAAGACCAGTGGATGGTGGTGTTAGAAGGCAGTGTAAGTGCAGACGGGTGTCTATGTGGGATTGACAAAGAACAGAAGATGGTGGTGATTAGAAGCCAGTATGTACAGACTGGTGTCCACGTGGAATGGACGAAGACCAGAAGATGGTGGTGATTAGCAGCCAGTAAGAACAGACTAGTGTCCGTGTGGTATGGACAAAGACCAGAAGATTGGTGGTGTGAGAACTCAAGTAGAGGAGCCATTTCCGTGACTGTGAAAGCAGTTCGGAAATGGCGAACACGTTTGCTCCGATACGCAAACTGCGAACGCGGTCACGTGGGTGTAACAACGGACAGACAGACAGACACACAGACAGACAGACAGACAGACAGACACACAGACACGGCCGTTACAGAACCTCTCCTGGACTACGTCACACGGAGAGGTAAAAAAGGGTTGAAAGATGTACTCTTAACCGCGTCACTTAACACCGTTATGAAGGCTAGATAATATACCAACTATTTCAATTGAAAACCAGAGTCACTTCGGCCTTGCCTTTCCCTTCAACAGAGAGCGAAGATAATTTTAATTAGAAAGGTCATTGGGGTCAAGTGATTACGACAGAAACATATACGGATATAGTTAAACAATCAAAAGCAAGGCTTAGAAAGTTTTGGGAAAAGGTTAATCCGGGCCCGCATAGAGTTTTGGTTTGTTTGAAATGGTCCAAGATACCTAGCTTGGCTTTCAAATTGATCACTGGTGTATACGAAAAAGTTTGGGCATTTCTATTAATTAGGGTATTTGAGCCTTTGAATGGGATCTTCAAAGACGTCTCTATAGCTACAAAGTAAGCCTTTCCTAGAATGCAATCGTGTACACTAGGGGATCGATTGCAACAACCCAGTCCAAGCAGAAGACGTTCGCTTTTATCTTTTTACTGAAAGCACGCTGCAACTGATGCTGAAACCCAAAAATCCTCTTACATAACACTCGCGTGAAAGCCAGCCAAGGCCCGAAAGAATTAATTGTTTATTGATTAACGAAAATGGCGTTTAAACCATTGTTTACTAATGATATTAGAGAACAGTAGCCTTTCTTCTCTCCTCTCCTAATTTTTTAGCTGGGCTAAGCTTTCTAAAGGTCCTGTCAGTTGTATAGAAGAGAGTATGTGTCTAGGGGAAAGGTTTTTATAGATGGAGAAACTTAAGCCTTTGCCAGCATCATAAGCTCCTCAAGGCTTATTTTCTAGTTTTATTTCTAAAGGTGAATAGAAGAGGGGGGGGGGGTGTTTGGGGGGTTAAAACTCAAAACATCTGTGTCAGATTTGATACCCCTATAGTGCCAATAACACCAAAGTTACGTGTCAAAAATCGTAAAGTCGGTTGAGCTTGTGTGTGTGTTTACTTTATATAAAACGTCAACAGAAGTTGATAAAACCAAAGTTTCTAGAAGCCCTTAAATTTAAGTAAAACTCTGAAGAGACAACGCTTATACAGGGTGATTCTAATAAGCCTGGCTAAAAATTAAGGGTATTTCTTTAGTCGAAAATGTTCTATGACATTTTGCCATCCGTAGCTAACTTACACAATATCTAAAACTTCAGATTAATTTATTTCTAATGGAGGTATAAGGGAATTTTAAAGGTAAAAGGTATATGGTGACACGACAAAAAATATTCCGAAGTATGTCGTAAATATCAGTTTTAAACCTCCGGAGCAAGGCGAAAGACGCGATTTTTATGGATAAAATATATTAATGTCTCAGGGAGTTCATTTCAAACTGGACTTTCAACGAAATCAAAGCCTCTAGGGGTAAAGTTTTAGCTATCATTTCGGATAAGGTATTGAATTGCAAATTTAAGGTGGATAAATATAGAAGACAGCTGGGGTTATATTTGAAGAAGTTCTGATAGGGCTTAAAATAAATCGAATGCAGCGTGATTTATGATTTTTGGCGACATTTAAAGGGATAGTAGCGTTAAATTTCGGTTAATATAAGTTTTTGGTAGTTATTAAATACAAGTTTATATTCCCTTTAAAATGTATAATTTTTAGGAAGAATATATTTAAGGAACCTTTCCTTAAATAGCATTTTATATAAAGAAATAAAAAAATTAAATTGTCCCTAAATGGCATCTTTTCTCTGAACACCACTGTAACGGATGATAAACACTTTTACAGGCGCTCATAGACTTAACCTGGAGAGCTCTACCCCTATAAGTTTGCTTTGCCCGGAACACAACTGTATCGGGTGATAAACATTTTTACAGGCGCTCATAGACTTAACCACGACGCCGTTCGGGCCATCCTCACGACCTGGTGGACCAAAAATGAAGCCTGGCGACGCGCCCACCCTGACTCGTCCATACCACATTATCTGGACCGATAGGTCTCAAGACTTCCGTCCCCCGCTGCCACCACAAACATTTGCGCATTTTGTTGATCTTATTAACTTCTGCTGCGCTCCCCCAATTGTAGGGAGCCGCCCTGTTTCAAAAGGGCGTACCATTGTACGGCGAACAATTAAACCTGTAAACCTGGAGAGTTCTACCCCTTTAAGTTCGCTTCTCCCTAACTTACTTATTTGATTCTTGCGTCAATCAACTTCATGGCTAGTTAATTAGTCAGGAATTTTATATTATAATTAAGGAAAAGATTCAGATTAATCTTTAGTTAATTACAATTAGATTATTTCGTCAATTTAAACCAAAATACCAAGACCCAAGTGAATTAAAATCAAATTAGAAAGTTAAAAATAAAACTAGCCTAATTTAATAACCTTAACATCGTTAAGGAACTTTGGGAATACAGCCTAAAAGGTTAGATTTAATTCAATATAGACAAAAAAGGAATTTAACATTCAATTTTACCAGATTAATTTATCTGAAAACTAGGAATAGAACGAAGTTTTAAAAGCTCAAGGGTTAAGGATAACTGAAAAGACAGAACCAATTATCGTATTAAAAAGCTCTTTAACATTCGTTTTTTCTTCCCCATTTCCAAAACTAGCCAAAGTCGCCCAAAGTACTTTTAAATTTAATCTTTAAAGTGGCTTTTTTCCTTTCGTCTCCAAGACGTTGCTAACCATTAAAAATAAATAGTTTCTAAGGAGCTACATTATACTCTTATAGTAAATATAAAATTGTAAACATCCCTATAGTAAATGGTTGCAAGAAAGTCTCAAATTCAAATTCCCTCAAGTTTTCCAGTGATTTTCCCTATATCCAGAGATTTCCCCTGATTATTTCCAGTGATTTTCCCTCATTATTTCCAGTGATTTTCCCTCATTATTTCCAGCGTTTTCCCTGAACGTTTTGGTCAATTTTAGAATACCTGTCGTATGGGAACCCTGAATTCCATAATCTTTGCCATTCCCAATAAGTAAAGTCAATAAGCTTTAAAGACCCTTGTTCAATTGATTTTCTTTTTTGCTCCAATCTATAACGCTAACCTTCTGTTCTTTGTCTCTTCTCTCTTCTCTGGGTTTTAGGGTTAACGGAAAGACAGGTCACGGCGAGTGACCCCACTTCCATCCTTATCACGGGTCAAGGAGATTTGACCTTCCTAAGAGCGAGGGAAGAGGATACGGCCATTTACGAATGCAGGGCCGATAATGGACTAGGAGATCAACTCGTAGCCAGAGTAAATTTAAAAGTATTCGGTAAGTACTGATTGGTTGACGTCTTTTGATTTACGAAGGCGGTAACAAAAATAATAAACTTTAATAAAATTGTTTTTGAAATGAAAACTACGAGCTTAATTTTCTTATAAATAAAGTTGGGTTAACACGCGCTACATCGTGATTACGTCAACATACCATTGTCTTCATTTCGTGACGTCACAGACCATAACCGAAATCATAATATTAGGCTTAACACAAAAGTTTAATATTTTGTAAACGTTACTATGGCAACGAGCGGGAAACTAATTCGTACGGGGTATTTTTGAAATTGTATTCATTTCCTGACGTCACAGACTATAAAAGTATAATATTAGGCTTAACTTCTCGTTACTTTTTTAAACGTTGCTATGACAACGCGCGTGAAACTTGCGTTCCCTCAGCTTCGTGTACATAAAGATATAAGTCTTTCAATATTGATTTGATAGGCAAAGAAGCCGCTATACATATAACGAACTAACTATATGTTATAAAAAGAAATAATTTTGTAGTTGGGGAAACTATGAAAAGAGTGCACGGTTTGAAAAAAATGGCAGTATTTGATATCGTGGACACACGGAAAATTTGTTCTGTCGTAAAAGGGTTTTCATAACTAACTCTCCACAACCAGCACTCGTCCCGAGGCAATTTTCCAAAAGGGTGTTCTACATTCCACCAAAACTACTTTGAAAAACCTGCTCGCACTACGATAAGAACGCGATGATAAAAGTTCTAACCCTCCTACAGAGTAATTTAAGTCCTATAAATGGCAACGTCATACCTTTCCATTTCTTACCTCAGTGTCGTCAACCCCCCCCCCCTCTAGCGTGGACCTACAGTATCCACTGTTATAAAAGCGAAGCCCTGCCCATATAGCTGGGGTAGACAAACTTACTGCCTTTTCCACCGATATTGGTCAACTGGTGCCGAAACCCATATTGCTTTTTTTATTTAGTCTTGCTATTCAACGTTTATCTGATCAATAGTAACTCTTTTTACCAATTGTATCGAAATCGTCGAGGTTGCAGAATACAAAATATAAAGGATTTAGATCCAGTATTTAGAAAACTACTATGCAGTTGGTAAAATCCTTTCTGAAACCAACAATCTCATTCATGAATATTGAAACTATAACAAAACCAAGAAGCAACGCAATCTTACATTCTTGGTGTAAAATAAATAAATTCGAGTTATATTACGAGATAAAATTTTTACAGTTTACACGACACTTAACGTGATATGAAACACTTAAAATTATAACTGTTTATAACCTTAGAAAAGGGATATTTTCAATGGAACAATATAGGGTTTTCTATGATAAAAAGCCCCCATTCCAAGTTTGCAATTGAGCCTACGAAGGTTTTTGAAGGTTCCATTTATTCTCCTCAAAAATCGTATGATATATTTGGACCCCGTTTTTCCGTCCTTTAAGTTAAGGGACCAAGGAGGATGGGGATGAAAAAGGGTCCATGCGGTGCTGAAGTGATATAGAAAAATCGATTTTGATTTTCGGACATGGCTACTTCCCCAAAACCCCCAACTGCTGGTTCCTACATTTTTATTAGCCTATATCTTTCAACAAAAAAAAGTCCATCCTATTTTGATAATTCCATATGCTCTATTTTAAGTTTCAATGGCGCGTTCATGGCCTCATACTGCATTCTTTAACTGAGATCAATATCAACATTGATCAAGCGGTTCAATGTTCGTGTCACCAATAAAATTCAACACGTTATACTTTTAAAGTTGCGTATATGCGAATAGATTTTACGCTGCATTCAAATCTGAGATGAACGCGCATGGTATATACGTTTAACAATATACGAAATACTGAAACTGAATTAAAAAACATGTCGCTCACCAAAAGAAGTTTCACAGTTGAATTACTTCAGCTTCAATTTCGCATTAACTCGTACGAGATAAACCAAATTAATCTGAAAATTTAAAACAAAGAGTGTGAATTTTAAGACCTAGTCAATAGACTATTCCAACAGTTATTTGAAGAAAAATCGACAAACAGGCGGGAGGAGGCTGCCCTATTGGGTAATTTCCTTCGCGCTAAAGGCACCGCCAGACGGAGCCCGAGTTGACCATACACGTGGAAGGAGGCAAACCAACTCGCGCTACCTCTAACGGTACTTCTTGGTGCAAGGGAAATAACCCAAGAAGTTGACTTCCCAGGCCCCTGTAATGTTTCCGTCTCTTCTGAAATTGGTATATTTCTTACACTCTATATACACTGATTTATAAGTCCATAAACAATGAGAGAGGAAAAGTTTTTCTAACTACATATCTATTGTCTAACCAAATAAGCAAGCCAATAGAGATAAAGGCGGGGAATATGAGCTACTGCAATCTTTTCTTACAATACCTTTCACCTCTCCTTAAAATGGCTCCCAATTCTAGAAGGATCAGTAAGTGATTCCTCAGGCTGCAACCCAATCCTCCACAACACCACACAACACAACATTCATCAAGAAACGAAGTTAGGCCTAACTTTCATCTGCCCAAAATCCCCTATACCGGTATAAAGCCATCAAAACGATAGATTTTTCTTGAACGTTATTAAACATTTTTCATAGGAGTAGATGGTCTTTGGGGGAAGGGGAGGGATAGCTGAGGGAATTCTTCTTTCTAATAGTTTTTGGCCCCCCAAGGAGGTCAAAGGGGCTATAGGGATATTTAGCTCTTTAGGGGAGTGGGAGGCTAGCGAGCGCCTAGAGACTCGGCTGGCTATATATGGTCAAAGAATGAAAGATGGCCGGCCAATTACCCAAAGCTTCTTATAAGACCGTTCGCCATCGCCACCATGGGAGAGGGAATATCGTACGTCGTCAGAGAAGGGATGGTTCCCAAGCCGAGCAAGTGATTAGAGTAAAAATTATATTCTGAGGTTCCTTGGGTTAAATAATGGCATGCGATATTATTCTTTGATTAGCTGTTATATCATAGGAGATGCCTTAAAATATGGTTATTCTTTTTTTTTATAGAACAATTATAGACCCATTTCCCGAGGAGTTAGTCAGTGGAATCACTGTAATCTTATACACGGAGCATTACAAAAAGACTGATGGTTCTATGGGATATCATCAACTTTGAGTCGAAAATGTAATATCAATGGCATTTTCCCATAAGAAAATCACCCTAAACATGTTATGAATATATGATTGGAGTATTTTACGTATGGCCACTTATATTTAAGTAAAAAAACTTAAATATAATCCTAATTGACTCCACTCACAACCTGTTTATAGTCTCAATATCACAGAAGTTACTTTTAAATTTTCGACTCAAAACCATAACTTGCATTATGATTTTCATTTAGGTAAGAGTTAAGATCAGAATATCCCCGTAGATTTCACAGAACTGAATCAGATCTCATAATTTAGCCGGGGAAATAAACCCCTCTTATATTTGCGAAGCCCTAAATGAATTTCGAGGGAAAATACAAATCCGCTTAACTGATACGTAATCAATAGATTTTGTCATTTCCATGGAATTTCGCATCAACACAAGTTCATTATAGGACGTATATAATACGGCAAAGAGTATGACTCGGACCGGAAGGGAAAGTTATGACAGTTGAAGCTTTTCTCGTCTTAATCTCCGGGCTAGCGAGCTGCGCGTCAAGCAAAGAGAGAGAAAGAGAGTGAGAGAGAGCGCGCACCAGCTTTTTCTTTGGAAAAAAGCAAAAATCCCCAAGAGAAATCCCCGGTATGTTTTCCCTGCCAAACTCCGGATAATAACACTTCCTACCGTTTATACAGGGTGTTAAAAAAAAGGGGTAGATTTTTATACTCCAATGGCAACTTGCAAACTTGGTTAAAGCAACCCAGACCACCGGGTTTTTTATCTTTAGCAGTTGCGTGCATTGTTGAAATTGTCATTCAAAAGTAACTGTTTAATAAAAAACAAATATCTAACAGAACCTTAAACTATCTTTGAAATGAAATTATTCTATATTTCAAATTCATCAAAATTGAAGATCTTAGTGATGGGTTTTATTAAGTAGTTTTTAACCCAATAAAATCCGTGGTTTTTCGTGGGCTGAGTTTTTATAGTCGAAGCCTGGAACATTACCTATGGAACCCGATACTAAGTTCCCACCTACCCTTTTTTGGAACACCCTGTAGGTAGTTATATACACATACAAATATCGACCACCGTTCTTTACTATAACTCCCACGCGCGCCCTTTCCATCCCACTAACGCGGGAAAACGTAAACCTCCAAGGCTCTGACAGGAAAAAAATAAGCGGAGAACAATTAAATTCCGACGAGGCCGGAGAAAGCAAAGAAGAAAAAAATATATTTGGAAGGCACGCGGCGGTTTGTCGTGATGATAATACTGGACATCTCCAAGAGAACAGATGTCTAGATTCATTTATATTTAAGAAAAAAGAAAAAAAGAAAAATGGAATGTGGTGGCAAATTTCACATTCCTTGTCTTTGTTGATTCTGAAACGTTTGGGTTAAGGTTGTTCTTTTATTACTATTTTGACCAAAAATTACTTAATTTTGGAATCAAAACATTTCTTTTACGAAAAGAATTTAAGTAATAGAATCAGCAATGGTGTCTTCATGTTTAGAAATTGAAAAAATAGCTATTTGCGGGGTTTAAATAAAATCTTGGGAAGATCTAATGTTATGTTCAATAAAAAGCCACATTTACACGTGTTGCTTTAAGGTCAAATGTCACATGCTATATGAAGCAGATCTTTCAACAAAACTATATTAGAGTATTTACATGAGCGGCTAAATGTGCGCCCCTTTTTGTTATTATCAAGTTTTATCAACTGAATAAATTTCCCCTTTTCCAAAATTTTACTAAATAGAATAAGTTTTTATGCAATTATTGGTACTTTTCCAAATTATGGCTAATTAGCTTGTTTATTGCCACCTTTTCCAAAAAATTATTATTTTTAGTTTTTTTCTACCCTAAAAAGAGGCGCACTTTTAGTCATTCGTGTATTTACAATCTAACCAAACCTTACGCTGAAATCATCTTAATTTCCCACATAATGTTTTTCAAGAACCCTTAGATAAATTTGCGGAAAAAATTCGTGACATTTCAAGAAATCCAACGAAACTTTTTCAAACCCCGACCTACCTAAACCTCCCTACTCCTCAACAACTATAGAAAAAAAGAAAACCCATCTCGGTAAACCACACAGACACGAGAAGCTTTTTAGAAAAATTAATTTCCATTTCTCCCCATCCCATTTATACCTTCCATCACACGCAACTACAAACCGTAAAAGAGAAAGCAAATAGAGGGGAGATGAGGTAGATAGATACTTTAAACGAAAAAGATAAGCCGATTGATTCTAGGCCTAACAGACTCACAGTTAACACACAATCCCGCGTGTCTCAAAAACCACCAAAACTGAAGCCACACACACACACACAAAAAAGCACGAGACTTATAAGCTTCACAGGGCTCCCACATAAATTTCTTAAAATAATAGTGAAAAAAGAGACCTTTCACGGTAAAAATAGGGTAAAATAAGGACCAAATTCTTGGAAATAGGAACCAAATAGAGACCAATTCAAAATCAAAATTAGATCTTTATTTGTACGGAAGTATCACAAAAAAAGTTGGGAAACCAAAATAAACCTCTCCGAGCCAAGACGAATTTACTTTCTAAACACAGTTCCACCAGCCAATGAGAAAAACCGGAAAAACATAGTTCAAATTGGCGAGATATTGCCAAGGTCATTTGTAAAGGTTAAAGCGTTTAATAATTCCCTGTGGATCGGAGTGAGAATAGTTTTACTGTTGCAAAAAATTTTAGATGGAATATTAAAAACGGGAATTTTTGAAAATAGGGTGGTTTAGAGACCAAATGGCGATTTTAGGGTGGTTTAGAGACCTACCCAAAAAGTAGAGACTTTAGGTATTTTAGAGACCAGATGGGAGCCCTGACTTCATGAACAGTCGTCTCACGTGACGTTCCCCATCCCCCGCTTTATCGTCAAACGAGCGCGAAAATTTCCATCATTATGCTAAATGACATTTTTACTGAGGGAGGAAGGGGTTTTTTTTGGGAGAGGGATAAGGGTGCAAGCAAAGGCTTAAGTACGGTGCTCCTAACTTTACGTATGAATAGAGATGAGTGGAGGGATGCACTGTTTTGAACCATTTGCAGTGTGTAAATTTAGTTTGCACGCACCCTACCCAAGGATGGAGAAAAGAATGAATTCAATTAAGTGAGGAGAGGAAAGATAATTGACTGTAGAACTAAGCGATCAAAATGTTTCCATGAGCTTGATTACGAGGTTGAAGGGTGATCAGGGGATGGGACTATAGGACGACGCGGAGTAATAGTGTGAGAGAGAAAGGATTTGTGGAGAGAAAATTAAAAAGTAGGCTTGTCAAGAAAAATGACACGGGGGAGAGATGAAGATGATAATCGATTAAAACGAAGAGAGGGTGTCACTGAACGCCCTAGCAGCCTCTTATTGAGTTTGTTAATAGGACCCTTTTAGATTAAAATGGACCGGGTTCATGGAGTAATTAGGTTTAGGGTAGGAGACTAATAGCGAATTCCATCGCACTACTTGCTCCGGTTCGTTCTGAGAGTTCTAGAAAAAAATATTTTTAAATTTAGACATTTAGGCTTAACCAGGGATAGATTTAATTTTAGAAGTAGGAATGGAGAACGGTTAGTATTTACTTCAGACCGACTCATAGCCCAGTATTATAGAGCCCCTCCCTCCAACACGTAACGAAAAGTTTAAACTATCTTATTGGCTCACTTAAACTACGTTTCGATGATGTGCTGACGGGGACGGCGAAAAACGCGTAATTCCTTTTTATCTCTGTCGCTACGACCCGCCTCTTCTTCAAGTCCTGGGGAAGGGGGTCCGGGACTTTGACGCGCGCCCAGACTACTCTGTTCTCCAGTCCTACTGCTGAAATTAAACCTATCCCTGGCTTAACAAAGTTAGGTTTTTGAATTTTTTGCTCAGAAAACAATTAAATCGTTTCACCTTTCCTTTACAATACATATTATTAAACACGGCGTGATGTCAACAAGTTCATTATTAATAAATGAGGTCTCTGTAAAACCAGAAGAAAACAATTCGTCGCGACATCGTACGAGCTTGACAAGACAAGATCGTGAAAAAAATAAAAAATAAATAAAATAAAAATACTCAGAAAGGTTATGGGGAGAGGGGAATAAAGCCCGAGTGTCATTCGCCTGTCAAGAAACATTTGTCTTTTTAGAAGCCCCCCAAAAACATAACGACGAGACCATCTAGGGGGCCATCTTTATCCCAACACCAAAGTTCTACAGGAGGTAACCCAATGAGAGTGTAAATCCCAGGGATATATAAAGTTAAGCCTAAACGCCTTGAAACATCGTCCGGGATAAAATACCATTAAATCCACCCCACCATGATGGTGGTACAAGAGGAGTCAGGCAATAAAAATTGGTGCTTTCGGCGGCATACAACCAATGGAAGAAACCATTGGAATCTACCATCATTCTATATCCAGTGGATTTGAAAGGGCGCACGCTTTATAGTGGATATAGAAAAGATAGGAGGGCGAGAGAGAGTGGCAAAAGGCACTTTAAATGAATGGCATCCATGGAGTCTCGGCCGGATAAAAGACGCGATTCAACGACTGACATATGAGATTGAGTAAGAGAGAGGAGGGGGGCAAGAAGGCACTTTCACGCTTCTGACTGTGTAAGGTTCAATGGAGAAATTACAAAAGGTGTCGAGTCTCAATATCTTCCTATAAATTTAATATGCACAATGAACACGTATTTTTTTGTGATAAAAATCAGATCTGATTAATTTTTTTTTTCATCCTCCATGCCAAGGAATTTTCCCTAAACAATTATGGTCTTTCCCTGATTATTTTCCCTAAATAATTATGATCTTTCCCTGATTATTTTCCTAAATAATTATGGTCTTTCCCTGATTATTTCCCTAAATAATTATGGTCTTTCCCTGATTATTATCCTAAATAATTATGGTCTTTCACTGATTATTTTCCCAAATAATTATGATATTTCCCTTAAGTTTCCCAAATAATTATGATCTTACCCTGAAGTTTCCTAAATAATTTTTTTTTCATCCTCCATGCCAAGGAATTTTCCCTAAATAATTATGATCTTTCCCTAATAATTTTCCTAAATAATTATGATCTTTCCCTGATTATTTTCCTAAATAATTATGGTCTTTCCCTGATTATTTTCCTAAATAATTATGATCTTTCCCTGATTATTTTCCTAAATAATTATGGTCTTTCCCTGATTATTTCCCTAAATAATTATGGTCTTTCCCTGATTATTATCCTAAATAATTATGGTCTTTCCCTGATTATTATCCTAAATAATTATGGTCTTTCACTGATTATTTTCCCAAATAATTATGATATTTCCCTTAAGTTTCCCAAATAATTATGATCTTCCCCTGAAGTTTCCTAAATAATTAAGACCTTCCCCTGATTTTTCAAGATGAATTAATGTTTTCCCTGATTGTTACAAGCCTGGACTATTCTCCATATTGGTACGTCGTCCATCTTTAGGAGTGTGGAAAAAGAAATACTAAGTAATAATGGAAAAAACAGCGGGTACACTCGTGAAAGAAAACTAAGCCTTGGTTATTCACATCGCATCACAAAGAATGGAATTTATTATTAAAACAGGGGGATGGATATAATGGATACTAAAACATCCATGGGGAAGGATATAGGGAAATGCATGCATAAAGCATCGCGTACCAGTATGAACTCTCCATGTGCCCCCCCCCCAAACCTGGAATATTTTTGACGAAAATGATAATGGTTCTTTATACTTAGTCCCACCCCCTCTCTCACTCACTCACTGGGAGATCATACTAGTTTATTTTTATATGAAAGATAATGAAAGAAAGAAAGAAAGAAAGATACACCGAACCACGCTAATTTATAAATGAATCTAGGTACATAAGAAAGAACAATTATAACTAAACAAATAGGGGGAAGCAAATAGAATAAAGAAATTTATTGACATAAACCTATATTATACAAGTACAGGTCTGTTGTAGGGGCTTATACAGGGTGTTAGGAGGACTCAAGTACAGAAGCACAGTGTAACGGTTCCATAGGAATTGTGAACACTTACAAGGGAAACCGGTTCGAAGCGATTCAAAACGCCTCCAAAGTTAAGTGTGAACAAAACTGATACTCAAGAAACCCGATTACGTACGCGGTTTCTTGAAGTTGCTTCGCGAACCAACTCAAAGCGACTTTGGAAGCTAGTTTCTAGTTTTCAGGGGTATTTCACATGGGATGAGACTAATATTAAGTGTATTTTTCACTGAATTTAGCAGACAGCATCAACGAAAAGATAAGCAGACAACATTAACAGAAGCGTCTTAAGGTGTGAACTAACATTAAAGAGGGTTTTGAAACAAGTTGGGCAAACGAGTTGTCAACCGACTCCCGTGCAAGTGTGAACATAGCTTATGTCCGTTTTGACAAAAGGACCTACGGATAACCCCTCAACTTTTATAAACTACCCAGTGATCATAGTGAATATCCTTTTGGATCCATATACTTAGGAGACGATTATCATAGGGTTATGCTACGACGAACAATACCATAAAAATGAGTGGAAGGGGGGCCCTGATGAAGTTGCGCTGCAGCGTTTTCCACGTAAAGCGGGATTTGATTAAATTAGAATTCAACAACAAAACATCGCCTGACGTTTACGTGTTTATTAATTATTCAGTAAAACATCAGCGCGGAATTTCGGTTGGGAAACAAAATAATTAAGCGGAGATATATCCTAATTCACCCCAAGAAAGGGTTAAGTTTAGAACACAGCGCGGCAACAACAAAACGTATCTCCTTAAATTAAGGGTTGAAATGTTGCTGGGAAATTAGTAAACAAAATCAGCTTGCAATGCAATTAACCGAATTGAGTAGCGGGATGTGCCATGGGAAATTTCCCATACGTGCGCTGGCGTTTATGGGGAAAAGTATAAATTGGAAAATTAAGTTTATGGTTTTTCTGATTATTAAATTTGTTCGCGTTCGTTACGGATATTAATTAATTTATTTAATAATTTTTTAATTTGAATAATGAATCAGGGTTAAAGAACATAAACTTAAAGGAAAGGTATAAGCTATATGTTTTTATTATTTTTTAAATTTGAAAGAGCGTATTATAAAATATATGGAAAACTGTCAATTAACAAACTACGCGTGTATCAACACTAATAAAAAATATACTCGTTGTTATAGTAGACATATCGTTCCATTATTCATTAATTCTACGCTCATTAAAAAAAAAACCCAAAAAATTAAAAATTCTAGAGGGGTATTATTTCCAAGAAAAAATATGGAGGTATACAAACGATGCATGTGGGAAATAATTCTCTAATCTAATTGGTTAAAAGTAACGTAACCTGAAGAACCAAAAGGGGGAGGGGCAACTTCTTTCGGGGGTCATTTAACCCTCTATGTTATGGAGCAGACCACCCAGCCCCTTTATCAAGTGATTCGTAAAATAAGAAAAATTAACAGCCTTAGAAAAAATTAAGAAACGATTTGAAATTTCACCGTCCATTAAAGCGAAAAGTTCTCCGGTAAAAAATAAGGAGAAAAAACCCCTCCGTATCTTTCCTGACTTTTTTTTACCCCACCTTAAACTTAAAGAAAAGGACTTCTAAAGTAATCTGGGACCGGAACTTTTTGTTTTATACATAAAAAGTATACGGAGAAGATGAGAGCCCGTGAAAATAGAATTTTCATTCTTTTTTTCAAACTCTCTCTCTCTCTCTCCTTAAAAAGAATAAAAGCTAGAAAACTGTAGAAAAGTGAAAACTTCTTAGCTCTTTAATATGACAGCTGTCGTCGTTTCTTTCAGGGTTAGAATAGGATGAGAAAAAAAGGGGTGAGAGATACAGAGAAAAAGAAAAAACACACACCGTCCTAGAAAGGTTTCCTTTCCCAGCTAGACAGTGAAGGAAGAAAGAAAAAAAAAATCGAAAAATCTTTAAGATACGGAAACTTGAACACGAAACGCTAGAAAACCAAAGGTGCGCGGATAGCAGCAGAATGCGAGCACCTTCTTTCGGGCCGAGGTTAAGATGCGCCTTACCAAAATTGGAAGAGGATTTTATCCTTCGTTTTCGAAAGAATACATTCAATTATCTCAAAAATATTGAACGGATGGTTTAGTCACGCGAAGTAATAATGTACTTGCTACGTAATTAATACTTATTTGGGGTGTAATTCATGAAGGTCGGACGCAACGCAATTTAGTACAGGCAAAGGCGCAAAACGTTTGCGCTTGACGCCCTGCCTTCGCCTGTACTAAATTGCGTTGCGTCCGAAGTTTATGAATTCCACCTTTCATAAAGTATACTGATGAAATTGTCCATAAAAGAACTTTGATTGTTTTCGCAAAATGGAAGCTGTATAATATTGAATGGGAGGATGCTTATAGCATTCATGGAAGAGCTGAAATAAATCCATGATTTTGGGGCGGCATGGGTTTTAGTTTGAAGCCCCCCCTAACTGCAAAGTGTTAGAGGGGGGGGGGGGACGATGGGAAAAGTAGGAGGTCTGCCCATACCAAGAAAAAAACCTTTTTTTTAAGAACGTGTGGCATGGTATAGAGCAAGAAAGCTTCTCCAACATCTTCTCCAATCTCCTCCTCCCAATGTGTAGGAGTTTTCCCGCGCTTTTGAGGCTAGGAGCTCCTCTCTCGCAGCTGGCGCGTGATGAAGATTAATCACGCTCTTAATGGCAACTCGCTCCTCTTTTCCTACCTCCTCCATCCACCCTCCACCCACATTTCCCACCAGCACGCGCTTCGTTTCGGACCCTTGCAGAAGCTTTTCGGCAGCGACGCGTCCAAGCGAGCGGAGAAGCACGAGCTTCTTCTGTAAGAAAAGCGCGCGCGAAAACCGTCTTTCTACTCTACAGCGCGTGCAAAAAGGCGCGAAAAAGAATGAAGAAGAAGTAGTAGAAAAAAACCCATACCCCCTGATGTAGAGGAAATAATGCCAGTGGGGAGTTAAGCGACGATGGAGATTATTAGGAAGACGTTCCCCCCAGCATCTTCTCCGTTACGTTTCCTTATATTTCGGAAGTGTATAAAAAAGGAAGGTAGATTTAAAAGAGCATGGGATAGGATAGGCCTACTGTGCAAGATCAAAAGCGCTTCTGAATCGTCCCATAGAAAAAATAAAAGAAAATAAAATGGGGAAAGGTGCTAAGCCTAAATGAACGTTTGTTCTTAGATCTTCCCCGCTGGCTTTTGGTGTAATTTCACAGAAGCTTAAATAAGTCTAGTTTTCACGATCTATCTAAAGAGATTTCTATATATTCGTGACACGCGTACAAAACGTTAACATTACACTCGGAAATATATCATCCTTTATCACAATGTTCATACAACGGTTTTAAAACTGATTTCGCTGGCATGCATTTTCAGATTTTTTCTATTCACCATATATTTCCAAGTGCAAGGCCAAGTAGTAACTAAAGGATTGATTTTTTGAAGTAATATAACTACGGGATTGGTTATTTAGAGTTGGATCAAATCCTTCAGGGCAAACTTACGAAAGTCTGACAAATTTTCCTGAATTATTAGACAACAATCTATTTCCCTGACATTTCCAGGTTCTCCAGGGGTCCCTGACTCTAAGGGAACTAATTAACATAAAAATTCACAAAATTCCTTCGTCATTTGTACTCAGGGGCGTTTTAATTAGGTCTGTTTTCCACTGAAACATCGAATTAGACTTCAGTTCTTTCGGATTAGAGCATACGCTCAACTCTTTCGATCCCCCAGTCCCTTTTAAATTAAAAAGATAGGAACGAAACAAGGGGAATTTTCATTTAACAACAAACAATTGTAGGTGGCCACGCAAGAAAAACTGACGGATTAAAAATAGAAAGGACAAAAGCTTGTTTTAATAAGTTTCGTACCATTTCCCAAAAGGCAAACGTACGGTCGACCTTTCCTTTATACTTAAAAGGGTTGTTGTCTTGTCTCACTGCCTTTTTACCTTTTCTTTTCTTCACTGACATTTCGCGCACGGTTTTATTTATTCAAAGGGGGTTCCTAGTTCGCAACATTGTTACGTCTCCCGCAACCCGAAAAAAAAAAGAAGAGAGAACACCTTATCGCCCTTATCTCCTATACAATCACATTATTAATTCTTGTTTTCGTCACCTTTTTAGATTATTGGCGTGTTGCTAAAAGGCGCGATACACACACACCGTACACGCGCTTAGATTTCATTAGTCGAGTATACCGGGGCCCTTGTCTGATGTCGAAAACGCTTTGACATTGATAATGAAGCCTGGAACGAAGTATTAGAAGTATAACCAGAAGTAGATATTAAACTGAAGTTATACGTGTAAGTTTAAAAAATGGTTTCATCAATGAAATAGAAAAATACTATAGAGTTATGGTCGTTAATTTGAGGATACGACGGCAACCCAACCTCCATTGTGTTTATACGTTGACAGTTTAAGTATGGTTTGCGATTAGGTTAGCGTTTTTGTAGAGTTAGGCTTAGGTCGGGGTTAGGATTAGGCTAAGTTGGGTTTGAATTAGGGCAAGGCTTAGTTTGGGTTAGGTTTGGGTCGGGTTTAGGGTTAGGCTTGGGCTTAGGCTCAAGGTCAGGTTACAGTCTTTTATCCGTTGCATTAGAATATTCGCCAAGCCTTGTTATTTCAAAATTTAGCGCCCTTTGAAGTACTTGATCTAGAATCTTTTCGAACTATCGAAGATTAAACGTTTCTAGTTTATTCACTTCTGTTAAACGCTCTTACTGCCAAGCAACTAAATCGTGAAGTAGATGGAGAGAGAGCGAGAGTATCGCGAGGTACTTAAAGGGGTCGAACTGAGCGCGTCAATTTCTTGTCAGATTTCGTCTTGACACGCGACTATTTCTCGCGCCAAAAAAGATCTTAGAGGCTGAGCCTCGCTTCGTTCTTGGGTGCCAGAGAAGAAACTTTCGCATGCACGCGAGCGATAGAGTGGAACCGACAGTCTTTTATAAAAGGGCCTCTTTTTTATACAAGCGCTAAAAAATAAAATAAGTTAAGGAAAAAAATATGATGGACCTAACACACTATCTTGCTTCGCCGTTGTTTAAAAAGGGATGGTGAAATGTAGACGCACTTGTGCTATTTTAGTAAAAAAAAAAAAAAAAAAAAAAAACATGCAACCACCCCTGGAAGTAAACTGGCCAAAAAGTGCCGATGTATTAAGGGGAAAGTATCATTCAGGAGCTAGCGGTTTATTATGGGTGCCAAATTTATTTTCGTAACCCCTGGAAATACACTGGCCGAAAAGTCCCAATGTATTGCGGGAAAGTATCATTCAGGAGCTAACGATATGAAATTAATTTTCGTTACCCCTGGAAGTCAACTGACCGAAAAGTCCCGATGCATTGAGGGAAAGTTATTATTCAGGAGCTAGTCGCGTACAAAACCATTTTAAGCATTGTAAATAAAGACACGATTCATACAAACCCTACAGCCTTAACCAACCCTTGAAAACTTCCATTCCACCTTTCCTTTAAAACGCTAATAATAAAGTCCAGGCGCGGCGAATTCTCAAGTTACTTTTATAAAGTTTTCGACGCGTCCAAAATCGTTACGCGGTTGTTATCCTCCAAGACGAGGATGAAATTTAACGTCCAATCTTTGACGCCCGCCATTATCGAGTACCCCCGAAATTCCAGCCCACTCCCGTTACCTCGCGTGCCTAAAAAGGGGCGCGAGTCATTGCAGCCAATAATATGGTTTCCCTTAAGTACCCTCTCATATTCTGCGGAATACCACTACAACCAAAGATGTACAGTACAGTGTACTCTCAAATATCTTTCATTTTTCCTTTTCTCGGAAGTCGTTTTCCGGTTGTAGCCTGAAGGGGAGAGCGTAAAGGAATCTTCCCTCCTTCGTTCCCATAACCCCTTGCGTTCAAAATTTAACTCTCTCTTTCTCTCTCAGAAATATGTTGTTACTAAATACGAACGTTTTGGTCGTTATATTTATTACAGGAGTGGAGGAAGGGAAAAGGGTCTGGTTTGGTTCAAAGTGAATATTGACCTGAGGAGGGAAACATTAAAGAGAAACTATAACAGTTGTTTCCGGGTTCATGACCTCAGTTGAAGTACTCAATAGACCAATACTCTATTAAGGTGATAAGACGTTAAGCAAAACGAGTTACAAATAGTTGAAAATTTGCAGGAACGTAGGCACGCGCTAAGAAAGATTTTTCATCCTACCCACCGCCATCTTGTAAAATGGCGGCTAAAAATGTAAAAAAAGAAACTTCTTTATGGAATAAAGTCCAACCGTTTCAACATATTTCTTTAATATTTAGTAGACTCCTTTCCTATATATATAGATGAGCAATATAGCTTAAAGGTTTCGATTTGCCCTTCGTCATCTGACGGGCAACGCGGGGTGCCTTTGGTAGTAGCTTATAGTATCCCTTTAACTACAAAAGTCTAGAATCAATTTTCGTTCTTGTTAGAGATGAATTTCTCTCTCTCTTAGAGAGCCTCCGTTTTCTCGAAACTTAAACATTAAATATTTGGGAACTTTGCGAGCTTAAATTACAGTTCGCCATAATAGAAGGCGTTTTATATAAATTCTTATATTTCAAAGACTATTTAATAATTAAAAACATCGTGTCAAATTAATTTCTCATTTTTGCCCTCAAGGGTAATAAAGATAAATTGAAAAGTGCCATAACTGCATGCACGCATGCGCGAGTATATATACTAAACTGACAAAACAGATTGAATCTTACAATCTTCCACAGATAAGAAAGAAGTAACTTTGAAGGAAAAGTTGTATAAGGAAAAATAGAAACCGACCATTTCAACGGAACGTGTTTGCCAATTCTCTCATAGCCTGATATTAATTGAAATATGACCCACGATAAAACGAGCGCGTGAAATACGGCCTCAATCGATGCCGAAAATGGTCTATCGCAATTCGCTTCCTGTAAAGGGTAAACCCAAAAATATGGACCATTTCTATCAAAACTTGAAGCTCCAATACTGTAACCTTACGTGTACAACATAAGGAAGATACGGAACAACCTTGCCTTTCATTACAAAAGGGGTCTATCGCGTTTCGGTTAACTTCCTTCTCGGATTCACCTCGGGCTAGCGATCTCTTTCAACAATACAATCCCTGATACGAAAAGGGGTTCGAAGATTTGAAGGGACGGTTAGGCTCAAAGAAGAAGGGGTTCAAAATGAACCCTCGCGTACCAGTCTGACAAGTCAGCTTGAATTCTGCAAAAGTTTACGGGGCAATGGAAAAGGCGAAAGAGGCAAACATGATTTCCGTGAACAGGAAATTGGTTACGGGAGTTCTGTCAGCTATAGCTGGCGTTGGGCGCCCCAGCCAGCCAGCCAGCACGAGATTTTAGCTTCACCGAATTCGAAGCACGTCGCGTGGGGCGTAAGCACGCCCACCACCACCACCCTACTCCGCGAGAACCATTGTGTCAGACACGTTCAAATTCGCGAGCTTATAGTTGGAGCGAAAATAAAAAAGAATTTAAAGCGTGTACGGGTGCAAATATTTACCGCAACTTTCTCCCTCCACCCGAAATTCCCTGTCTTACCTAATAATCGCGGTCACGTGACTAGTATCTGAGGCGATAGCGACGAGCGAGTGGTTATGATACCTTAAATAGACTAGAACAACTACACGAAAACTATTTGGGATGGGCCATGAAACCACTCCAATACCATCAAAAGTTAATTCACTGACATGTTTTTGTTAGTCTACGCAATAGACGCCTATTCTTGGGCCATTTACTTAACAGGATGTCTCTAGACCACGCGCCCAATTCGAAATAGAAGCCAAGGCTTAAGGAATATTAATGTATTTACATTTGAATGTATATACGTCAGCGCCTTAGTAATGTATTAGCCCCGCAACAGTCTCTACACCTAGGTAAGAAAATTTCCACTCCTTCAGTACTTCAACGCAGAAACATTCCAACAGCAATAACTTATCATTAACACCAGCTCTTAGCGTACCTATCAAGGGGTGTTCCTGATTATCGATATTCAATTATCAAGGTAGGGCATCGAACGGTAATCTGGCTACACATATCCCCACTCTCCTAACCCATTGCCATCTTATTATCACGGGAATCGCGGGAAAGGGAATGAGATGGCCGACACATCGAACCATAACGGCATCGGAGCGTAGAACCGTCCGAGTTAGGTAGAATCTTCCGTTTCCGGTTATGGCTATTAATTGGTCTAAACGCGGACAGTGTTACGCGTACGCCTGACCCCCCCCCTCTCTCTCTACCCAATTCTTGCCCGTTCTACGATCGAAAGTGGAGGTGATGGTATAGGGTATTCCCAAGTCGTATTTACAGAGTGGCGTGATAATCTTATTATAGAAGGAGGTAGGCAGACCGAAATTACCACGCTAATTAGAGGCTTCGTTTGCGTCACGGGTTGTTATTAGACACGTACTAATAATAAGGATGGGACTTGGGGAGATAACTGTAATCACGTCTAAGGAAGATGTTTTTCCTGTCATCTAACAATGTAATGTATTAATTCATTTATTTTAGTGTTGATGGGCTAGAAGACAACCTGAGGCAGTGAGCCCTCCATATTAAGTCTATAACCAAAGCCTAAAACCGTGGCCCAACCAAAGCCTAAAACGTGACCTAAGCTAAATTTCTGTGTAAAAACAAGGAATTCTGAAACCGCAGCGATCAGCCAGTTAGTGAAAAGATTTCACAAGTATATATATAGATTAGGTACTTCATACACAAAACATCAGCTCCGTAATTTAATATAAACTGCGCTTTAAAATCCCCGAAATATATAGCGTTAATTAATAAATTAAAACCGATAAAAGTTTCCCCTTTGGATTAAGTCTTCTATACGTAATAAATACGGGAAAGAGTGGGTAATACGGCCCAAAACTAAGTTTGAATACAAATGGTCAAACTACGAGACGCACCATGCAGGGATGGGTTACAGTGTTTCTCAAATAAATTCAACCTTAAAGTTCCACAAAGTTCAATACGTCCAACCCTAATCTCCGGAACTGTCTGAAACCCGTGGGATAAAATGACCTCTATTAACCATTAAAAGTGAAACGGACGGAGAAGCGTGCTTAAGTCTCCGAGAGTGGATGATGCTAGAAGGATCATTTTGCTCATCTTCATAATGAGTTTGGATTAACTCTCGGGGTTCGAGAGAGAGAGCTACTGAGAACGCATTAAGGAGTCCCTCCAGTAGAACCTTTAGAAGGATGACTCTACCATGGGATAGGATAAAGTAGAAGCCGGGAGACGGGTTGAAATTTAATTGGTCCGTGCGGCGTGGCGGCTCAGACCGCTAAAATCAAGCAAATTAATGAAAGCACCACCGCCGGGAAGAAAATATAGAGAAGAAAGAAGAAAAAGTTTTCGGTCATTACAAAGGATTAAAGAGGCGAAGTTTTCTGATCAAGAGCCGCATGACTGCTTGTACAATAAAACCGGGGTAAACATGGACGGAAGGATAATGGAGGATTAACTTCCGGTTTCACCGAGACGCCAGGAAGGAAGACCCAAGTGTATTACAGATGACTTGGCTGTATGTGTCAACGGGGAGACATAAACAAACAGAGGCTTAGCATTAAGAGCCTAAGGCATATTTTGATTGAGTTCAAAAGCTATTTAAGGACAAGAAAATACGAGACCATTCTTCTTAGGTTACCATGGGGTCATAGTTTTCCTTGCTGAATATTATTAAACCTTCTATTTCTAGCACTAGGCCCAAAAGATGAATGTTTTTACAATGCTTACAAATTCCGCATTCAATGATAAAATACACGGTTTACCAAAAAAAAGGGTGGTAGTACCGAAATAAGTACAATTCTATGTGCTATTTTGAGTCGCAAATGTAACTTCTACAACATTTTGCTCTAAGTACAGTCTAAAATTAATTACATTTTTAAAAATACAACATCGCAAATGTTAATTCTAAACTTTTCTAACTTCCTACCTGTTGCAATCTTAAATGGGACGGTTTAAAAGTAATTTTGGACCACTCTTAGAAACCTAACTTGATATAAAAACTCCCCAGGGTGTGCTAATGACTCAAAAGCAGAGAGAGATTCGCTTAAAAACGGAACAACTTTACGCCAAGATAACCCTTTTAGATCTTTTCGCTCCAAAAATGGCCCGGAGAAAAGAAGGGCCTTTTTTTTTAATTCCAAACTAATTAAAAACTAATGATCGCCTGGTGAGTTTAAAAAATACAATATGCCCTTGTAATGTCCTAGAGCTTTTGGGAATTGGGGGAATGGTTTTGAATAAGGACACTTTTTTTTAATAAAAGATCAGAATTTTTTTTCAGTAAAAATCACGTTTGTTCTTTGAATCGTCAATGAGAAAGGGTTTTGGAATTTTCCACGAAACCCTTGGGAGTATTAAAAAAAATTTTGATGATTTTTATTTTTCTCCTCGAGGATAAGTTTGGGAGCATTCGTTTCGGATTTCCAATTGCTCTTAAAAAGGGATAGTGAAATTAAATATTTGGTGGTTAAAGTGGTCTCTAGCAATTTATTTCAGTATTACTTCTAATGCCACAAAGGGTGGCCAGAATATTTATATCAACTTTGGTAAGTTAGAGCCCTTGACAACTGAAACGCTAAGATGAGTCGAGAGGATAAAATGGTAACCGATTTTTTTACCGATTATTCGGTTTGAGCTTAATTTACCGATAGAAATCGGTTGTTAATTAGTCGATATCGGTATCGGTTCGAGCATAAGTTTATAAGACATGTTCCATAAGTATGAAACTACCCATACTTCGTAAGGCTCCTGACTTACTGAGAGCTAGCTCGAGAACGACAAGCGAGAATTGACTGCACTCGGTTTTGCAGTTCATCTTCTTATTTAGTCTGTACTAAGCCTTTGACAGTGCCTCACCAGGCGTCGCTGTACCTCGAATCTATGACCTACGTCACTTCATGACAAGCTCCAGTTTGTAATCAGTGACAAACTTATGTAACGTATCTTATAAACTTATGGTTCGAGTAAAACTTCGATATCGGTTAAACTAAACATCCTAAAATAGCTCCAAAGTATTTTCCTTCAAATTTAATATACTTCCGAGCACTATTATTTTTATTTTGACAACTGAAGTACTTTTAAGTCTTTTTCACAGTCCCTTTTACATAGTTTGCAACCTTAGGCTTAGGCTTAATACTCAATGTAGGGGAAAAAAGCAAAAAATGTATAGCAAGAGAAAGCTTGAACCAACTCGGATCGTAGTACGAAATCTCCTTCGAGTTCAGTAAGTGTACATAAAGAACCGAGAGATGGGGGTATAGCAGAGGGGGTGTACCCCCAGAGAGTAGAAAGAAATCCATCGAAGCGCGAACAAGGAAGAGAAAGCGGAAGAGGTATATGTCTCCATCTCGATAGGGTGTCGTCGCTGGAGCCCAAAAAAGAGTTATCCAATGAAATCAATACCTTTCCTACACCCATAAGCCTAAACATCGTCGTACTGCTAAAAATCACGGAACGTATAAAGAATAGCGCTACCCTAGGACCCATCTCGGTTGACAGCGAACTATCTATTGAGTTACCTCGAGAACTCATATCGATTTTATGGACAACTAACTTTGGATGAAGGAAGTTTTCCCAAACCCTTCAATTACTTTATACCAGTGGCCGAATTTCGTTCCGATTCAGTGCAATTTTACTTTTTTTTTCTCCTACACAGTAGAAAATGAAATTTATACCAAGTATAACGGACCTTCTCACTGTATAAAACGATTTTCTTGATTTTTTTTTTACCAAATTATGATTGGCCAACAAAATCTTAAATCTACTTTTATCAAAGATGATATATTTATCCATCCAGACGATTTCGATTAGGTTTCACAAGTCCATCTTGGCCTATTTTTCAGATCTAAGGAACTTTTAGGTATAATTTAATAATAATCTTAAGATAGTATAGTCTAGACTGATTAATATCACGGATTCGGACATTCATTTGAAGAGCTGGACGCCAAATATTATTATCATTGGGAAAAGTAGCCCAAAACATATTTTAAACTAAGTTGCTCTAAAGTTGAACAACTCTAGCATCTAGTTTCCAAACAACTTTAGAGGGGAGGTTTACAACTAGTAGCTTTTAATACTAAAGGTACCATTAGCGTGGGTACCATCAGTACCAGCCTGCACTTTTCATTGAAAAACTAGCCCAATTTGGCGATATTTCATCCACTTGGCAACCCTGCATCATTCATAGAACTGCAGCAAAGTAGGAGGGGGAGGGGGGAAAGGTAACATATATTGAGCAAAACCCTTTATAGGAGGATAAAGTGAGAATTGGATCATTTTTCATTTCAAATGATAGATTGAGGTTAAAATTAGAATTTCCAAATATTTCTAATCAACCGAAAAAACGTTTCAGACCCCCCTCCTTTTTTTCTTCTTCAAAATCTACCAAAATCCTTATACCACCTCTTTATCCCCAAAAAATTTCCATTCCAACCTGGACCATCTTTTTAAATAAGGAAGAAAAATAGTATTTCATGATTTTTTAAAAAAAATTCCATCCTTCATTTGAAAGGAAAAGTACGGCCTTTTTCTAAATATAAAAAGGGAAAAAATAAATGATCTCTTATTATAAAATAATTAGCATTTAATAAGCCTTAAAAACGAGGACTACTACTAATGACGTCTGCTAGTGCTAACCATAACTTCTTACCCTTACCTCTCTCAGCCTGTGAGAATTGAACCAATCCCGTAGGGCTAAGAGGTTCGAGTTAGCAGACGCCCCTAAACGGCGCTGTAGTCCTCGTTTATCAGACGAATTAAATGTTAATTAGATTGTATTAAGAGATAATTTTTCCTTTTACATTTAGAATGTTACGTTACCTAAACCTTTCCTTTAAAGAAGCTCAAGTTGGGTTCGGCGAAGGGGCTTTGATGGTTTGTACCAAAATGATATTGATTCGGTTGGACCTTTAAGTCGCGTCTCGTAGATACTCGGTTTTGATATTGAAACGGGATGAGATAGATGGAAGATTGTGGATCAATTTCGAGGGGTCAGTCATTCGAAAAAAAAACGTACGGGATTTTTAAATCCCTCGGATTTTTATGGATTTTTACGTATTTTTTTTTTATTTAAATGGATTTGTCAATTTTTTATAAAAATCCAAAATCCAGTAGGATTTTCAAAAAAACCCTTGTGTTTTTGAATTTTTTCATGGAATTTTGTATTTTTTTTCGGGATTTTGTATTTTTTTTCGGGATTTTATATTTTTTTTCGGGATTTTGTATTTTTTTTCGGGATTTCGTATTTTTTTTCGGGATTTCGTAATTTGTTTCGGGATTTCGTAATTTGTTTCGGGATTTCGTATTTTTTTGGGATTTCGTATTTTTTTTAGGATTTTGTATTTTTAACTGTAATTTGTATCGTCTTCCTGGATTTGTGAATTTGAAAATTTTGGATTTTTTGTGGATTTTCGCAAAATTTTGGATTTTTTTTGTGGATTTTCACAAAATTTTGGATTTTTTTGTGGATTTTCGGTGGATTTTTGTATTTTTTACATAATTTTATAAATTTTGAAACTTTTGAAAGATCTTCGGATTTTTCAGAAAATACAAAATCCTATTTGTATTTTCACTGGAATTTTGGATTTGTTTTTGGAATTTTCCCCGAGCGTACGGGATTTTTTGGATATGACGGACCCCTCGATCAATTTCATCCTGGTATTGGAAAGATGGAGAAACGGGGGTGTTTCCCATCTTCGGGAACAGTGTAGGGTTATAATGATCTCAGGGATGTACAGGAATGGAGATTTGCAAGGAGGAAATAAATCGGGACTGCTTCTCAAATGGGCGTATAACAATGCGTTCGACGCTTTACATCCCCAGGTGAATTGGGCAAAGAGAGAGAGAGAGAGCCTAGCCGTGTCGGTTACACACGTATCTCTGACTAGGCCTACAGTAATACGAATCCTATCAGGCTCAAAATGCAATGAGATTCAAGCTAGTGTCCCATTTTAGGGAGTAAATTGAGTGTAGCTTTTCTACTCGTTGCAAATTGGACGTGAAATTAATTCAACTTGGGAAGCAATCCAAGTTTGCTCCATAGTATAAGTTATAAATTTACAGATTTGCCATACTTCGAACATAACAAATTCCACGATATCAAAATAGGATAATATTGCGAAGCTTATTAAAAGGATGACTTCCCTACGTTTTATGGGAAAGGCCACAATAAAACTTGTACCTTTTTCCCCCCTTCCATAACAGAGTATATAAAATAACGAACATTGGAATAATGTCCATAAGTACATTGTTATACACGATTAGGCTATAACGGCAAACGGGCAACCTGAAGTAGGGTATCACTTTATGTTAGACAAAAAGTATAACATAAGGATTTTTCTGTCTTAAAATGCGTATGCTCGCGTAGTACGTTAACGCGTCATATCCTCTTTAATATGGTAAATGGATAAATGGTTTAAATTTGAAATATTCGTTCAAAAATGCACTTCCGAATAAACAATAAAAAATAAATAAAATAAAAATAGAAATTGTATTGGGAACCTTTCCATTAACCCAATCAATGCATTTCCTTTTAATGTATTAAAAGCACTTTAAGCAATATAACACCTTTAAGGCGTTTCCCACGCCGAAATCACGTTGTAGTTACAAATTTTTTTTACAAATGAAGAAACGACAGCCCAGGTTTCAACCTCCAGAGCAAATTGCGATTGGATAGATAGAGAATCTCGATTACTAGTTTCTCCGAGACTAAAGTTGGAGAGGCGCACATGGCAGCAAAGTCTTAGGGGTTTGGGCTAGCAGTTCGACGACGGTACTATAGTCAAGGATTAATGCGTCGAAACCCGAAAACAAACGATTTCTAGCGTGAGAAATCTCATCCAAGGAAAAGATGCCCTCCCACTCAACACGTTAAAGCACTCTTTTCTTTTCTATACTTCAGAAGGGGAGATATACAGGGTGTTCCAAGGGTAATTATAGTAAAGTCAATTTTGAGTCGAAAATGTACTAAATTCTACGAAATTTTACAATAAGGTGTGTGACTGGAGTGTTTTATGGATGACTGGTTTAGGGTGTCCTCTAAGTCAAGATGTCATTGAAGTTACAATATTTTCGACTCAAAACCATTTTCCCACTGTACTTCGTTTCTATTATTACTCTTTTGTACCACCCTGTATATATGAAAAAAAGGGGGGTTTTCTTCTCTCACTTGGTGTTAGAAGGATTTTTCTACTATTTCCTTAGCTCTTTCACAACGTACTTCTAGAAACACACAATTTTTTAAAGAAGAAAATAGTAAATACTAAATGGGAGATGACCAGCTGTTTCGTGGCACGAGCTGACGTTTCCCCTAAAAAGCTAGAAACGTCCTAGTACTTAGTTCTTTTCTTCTTCTTTATAACGAGAATAGACGTATTACACGCTGGCCAAAGAACGGGTTATCAAGGTGTTTGTTTTTGATGTCTTTACGGCTATAGCCTAAAGTTATGCCGTAACAGACGTTTCGAGATAAGAGTGGCCGGTGCATGCATGGATGGAGTTTAAGAAGTAGCTAAAAATAAAAGTTGATGGTTCAAGGATTTTCAGGTTATAAAAGATTGGTTGAATTGCTAAGCGAAGCCTTTTTTTAGAAACCATTTGGAAAAGATTTAGAGGAGAGACGAGTTCATTCGTTTGGCTGAATTTTGTTGGAGTTTCTCTAGGCCTAAATAGAGAAGTTGGGAAAAGCTTCCATAAGTAGTTTTATGTTTAGCATTTTGGAAAAAGGTCAGATCTAATATACAACAAATCAAAAAGCCGTCATCAGGTCTTCCTGACCTTTTCCTAAACTCATTTGTCAATATTTTTAAGAATATTAATTTGTTTCATCAGGGATATATTTAATTTTAGAAGTAGGAATGGAGAACAGAGTAGCCTGGGCGCGCGTCAAAGTCCAGGACCCCCTTGTCACGGGACGGATGGGTATGAAAGAAGAGGCGGGTCATAGCGACAGAGGTAAAATGGAATTACTTATTTTTCGCCGTCCCCGTCAGCAACGTCATCAAAACTTAGTTTAAGTGAGCCAATAAGATAATTTAAACTTTTCGTCACGTGTTGGAGGGAGGGGCTCTACACTAGGTGTCGGACTGAAGTAAACACTAACCGTTCTCCAGTCCTACTTCTAAAATTAAATCTATCCCTGGTTTTATAAAATTATCTCTTCAGCTTATGTTTTAAGACAAATTATAGACACATGACCAGTAAATTCCGTAAAAATAAGATATGTTTCTCACTAAATCCAATTCTTTGATTACGCTAAAGTTCTTGAAGTACTTAAGTCCATTTTTAAATTCCTTGACCAGTCCCAATCACAACACAAATTAATAAATTAAAAAAACCGGGCACAAGCCACAAGGTCGCTCGCAAATGTCATTTAAATAGCACATAACCCCCTAACTATCCATTAACCTACCCCAAGCAAGCACTCTCTTATATTAGCTCAACAAAACTTCCTCTCCATTACACATTTACTATGAATGAACCCCATTTTAAAGTTTAAAGTTACCTTTCACAAGGTACACACACTATACGGTACAACTAATTCAGGCATTCCTTTGAAGAAGAATTGTAGAGAGGACCCATTAAACTAAGTACCCTCTATTTAAAATTAAAAAGTAATTTAAATAAAAATACCTTTGAAGTAGAGAGAGAGAGAGAGAACATTTTATGAATACGACTGACACAAAAGTCAAGCTTGTCACTTTATCAAATCCAAAATTAGGCCTACGATGTTTTAGTATAATAACAGAGATCAACGTTCTTGAATTTAAAAATAAAAACATTAATTGTAATAGCTAAAGGAGAAATAAAACTGCAGCTTTAAAAAAAATCGCAGAGTTAGCGTATACTTGCTTTTTTAAACAAGCTCTAGCTGGTATCAATTTAAAAATAAAATATACATTTATATATAAAAAAGAAAGGACCAAAACTAACCAGAAGAAAAAGAAAAATTGCCATTTCTTCAAAAGCACGTAACTTCTATTGAAATTCTACACAAATCTAACGCCTTTTCACATTCAATCATCGTAAAAGAAACCAATAAAACAGGAACAGGAAGGAGAACAAAAATCAATCGCAGAAAACCAAACCAAAAATAAAATATATATAGGAAAAGAGAAAAAGCTTCGAGGCACCCTCAAAGAAAAAAAAAATAGGAAAAAAATCCCGAAAAACGAAAAATTCAATGAGAAACGACGACGGCAAGCAGGTCTTGCCTTTCCGCGACTCCAACAAATTTTTTTCTTTCTTTTTAAAGAAGAGGGGGGTGGGGATAAAGGGGAGGAAAAAGTCAAAGGCTGTTGGTATACCATACATCAAGAATTATTTCAATTTTGTCAAGAATATTCGATGGAATAAGAACAGATAAGTCCCCCTCAATTCTGAGAAATTTTTAGCTATATAACTATAAATAAAAGTAAGATCGCATCGTCTGTAATCATCAAAAACGATTTAAAACAGTTTGTAATTTCACCATCAACTTGTCTGATGTCAAGTCCATATACTTGGAGTTGACCGTGGATTGACTCTACTAACCGATAAAAAGTACAAGTGGCTCTAGTTTGCTTTCTTTTAGTGAGGGTTTCAAAGAAAATTGGGTTCCTATAAGGGTCCCTCGACAAAGAACGCGATTAGTCAGGGTTCTAGACCTGATTAATGGGGAAAGTAATGCGATTTATTTGGTGGTGGGGTCAAGTCACCTCCGGCGAACACGAGGTAGTCGGCACCTATAAGGTAGGATGGCCGATATGTGTGTGTGTCGGATTCCCCTTCAAAATTTGTCGCCCAGAAACTTGGCTTACAGGAGGATCGCTCCATACAACCGACCTGTATAAGTCCCCGTGCTGCTGGTCTTCACCGGTACGTGTAAAACGGATATTAACCTTTAACCTTATTTAAAACGAGTCCAGAGAAAAGAAGAGCTAACAACACCACCACTAAACGTTTCGCAAAAAAAAAAAAAAACTTATACCAAACACTTTTATTGCTTAAAGATAGTACCCAAGAATCAATTTCTTCTACTGGCATGTTATAACCGAATCACTTCATGACGGTATAGAAGAGACACTTCTGTATAATCTATGGTAGAATATATGGTATATATTTACGGGGGCAACATACGCCCTGACGCACAGTCGTACCGCCCAAGGGGATAAACAACTCTTTTGTATTCCACACGAAGCAAAAGTTTCCGACGTAATAGACTTCTAATACCTCCAACTTCAACTCCCCCTCGTCCCTTTCGATACCACCGAATCTTTATTCTCGAGAAAACGAAACGAGTGGGGATCGACTAAAAAAAAAAGAGAAGAGAAAGAAAAACTTTCCTTCGTATTGACCCACACTATTCCAAAACCGAACTGAACTGCTATAGATAGAAAGGTACCATAGATAGAGATAGATAGATCCCAATAGATTCGACCGACTATAACGAAAGGTCTATACGGAAAATATAAAGGCTTCGGGACAACGATGGAGATAGGCTATACGGTTTAAACCCTCACGAAATGCTTTGATTTTAGTTGGAGTCTTATATCAAGAAGTGATATCTAGTTTATTAGGGAGAAGGTATAAGTATTCGCGCGCTATAGTCCCAGTCCCCCTTTCAAAATACAAGGGGGGGGGGACGTAAAAGGAGGCCGGGCTATTTCGCTGCCTCTCCTCAGTCGGAAAATATGACTGTAATTTTCGTCATTCGCGTCGCCTTGACGCGAGTTTTCACGAACCAATGAGATGCTGGTTGTAATTTAGAGGGGCGGGGATTAACTCCGGACAGGCTACGTTTGGACTGGAGATAAAGCTGGAAATGTGGCCAATTTATACCTTCTCCCTAATAAACTAGATATATCACTTCTTTCCTACATCGAAAAGGCCTATTTCTTCCTTATATTCCATGTTTTAAAGACACTATTCATCATAAATGGCTAGTATATAAGATTTTAAAATTACTGAAGACTTTACTTATAATCAAAAGTAACAGGACACTAAACATAATTGACTCGCGGAGTAAACGTATAAATTTATATTTATATAAAGCACCGAATTTATAAGTGAAAAGATACCGTCAGAGTGTATTTGCTTAAAATGATGTTCGGGTTGAGAGGACATAGCCGGGGGGAGAGAGAGAGAGAGGTTAGATAAAATAACCCCATCATCATGCACCACTTTTAAATTGGAAATCAACTTTGGCAACTTGGTGGTGGTGCATGGAAATTTTCACTTTAATGGTTCGATACCGCTAGGGAGATTGGGAAAAATCAAGCAATACCCCTTTTTTTTACCCAGGATACCTTTCATTTCACGCGCCAATAACCTTATAAATAGGTCGCGAGAATTTTCCCCAACCAATGTCAAAACGAGTCGCGCTGAGAGAAAATTTTACAAATTCACTTTGGGGGCCATGTAGGTATCTACATAGAAGGAGAAAAAGCTTGCAGTTGGGAATCAATACCGACGAGGAATACGTTGGCAATTTGTTTATTTTTGAAAGGACAACCAAAATGAGAGACGGAACGGAACGTGCGACTCATAGTAATTTGTTTTGGGGTTTCTAGAAAAATCGGCGCGAGTTTAAAACTCTGGTGGTAAGAATAGGCTACAAGGCTAATTGAGAAAATCATGGTTCATACAACATTTGGTAAAAACAGATTTCCCTGACATTTCCAGGTATTTCTCCCATAAATTTCCGTTACATTTCCAGCTATTTTTTCCTTAACTTCCCTGAGATTTCTTGATATTTTTCCCTTAAATTTCCCTGATATTTTTCCCTTAAATTTCCCTGATATTTTTCCCTTAAATTTCCCTGATATTTTTCCCTTAAATTTCCCTGATATTTTTCCCTTAAATTTCCCTGATATTTTTCCCTTAAATTTCCCTGATATTTTTCCCTTAAATTTCCCTGATATTTTTCCCTTAAATTTCCCTGATATTTTTCCCTTAAATTTCCCTGATATTTTTCCCTTAAATTTCCCTGATATTTTTCCCTTAAATTTCCCTTAAACTTCCCGAGTATTTTAGCCAACAATTTATTTCCATGACATTTCCAGATTAACCAGGTTTGTATGAACCCTGAAAATGGAGTCAGAGATCCTCTATATATACTTAACACGGTTAGATTATAGATAGCTATCACAGAGGGCTATCATGGCTTCATTTCCCAGCCAAACCGCGCCACCAGGAGCCACTCTGCTCATCTACCACCAATTCACAGTCACGATAAGCCCCGCCCCATCTAAGACCAACCCATGAAAAAGAACGAGTGTAAAACATACTTAAGACTTATCGCATGAACTTATGCCAAAATTCAAATCTGGCTTGAATGACTTAAATTCAATATTCGATTAAACCATCCCTGTATGGCAAAATCATCCTAAACCAAATTTAAAAATAGCTCCCCAATTTCTATTAGAAGCTATAGCAGTGGTGTACGGTACTCCACCCAACAAAACATTTTTCTATGTAAATTCCTTGATAACAAAACCAGAAAAAGAACAGAGAGAAAAATATATTGGGGAGTTAAAAAGGAAAAAATCCAAGGAGCTGAAGGGAATCTTTGTGCGTATGAGAGCGAGAAGGGTTTCTTTCAAAAATGATGTTGGAATTTCGTCATCTGTCGTTGATTGATTCTGGCCCCTTTCCTTGCACCCACTTTTCTCACTGCCTTTCGCTTTGATGCCTTTGTTCTTCGAAGCAAGCTTACTTAGCTTCTTTTTTTTCTATAGAGCTACGTCGCCTAAGGCCCCTTCAGACGACACAACGTTTTCACTCATTTAGATGAGTCAACTTGAGTTGAGTAAACAGAAGTTGGACTTAATAAATCACCAAATTATAAATTGATCGCTGACCAATTTTTTGACCCAACTAGTTGAATCAAAAGTTGTATCGTCTAAAAAGGCCTTTACTCGGAACAGAGAAAGTCAAAAAGAGAGAGAAAGAGCTTCAAACCTTCCTCCTTTTGATGACGGAAACAGCCCAACTTTCTTCTCACTTTTCTTCTCTCTCTCTCGTTTCGTTCAATATAAGTTCTTCCGAACTACTTACACGTGCGAGACTTAAAACAAGGTGTATTAGTACGCCGTACCTTATTACAGTTTACAATTTGCGCTTGAACAAGAGTAAGAGTGTATTACCGCCTTCTCCGTTCTACTATAGCTATATAGGGTTCGATATTGGTGTCTTCTTGGAGGAGACATTGTAACCTCGTTTCTTATGGACCATTTTCATTTTAGGATCGAGCTAACATCTTCCAATCGCCTTTTGTCTAGTCTTAACGTGTCTAAGATAATGTCACGGTGAAGTTATACGTATTATTACAGAAAGAGTCGATATAATAATGCGCTGTATCTTGTCGATTACGATTTAGCAAAGGCGCGGATATACATAGATACAACATAAAAAAAATCCCTTTTTTCTTCACATAACAACAGCCAGACAAGGAGTTTATCGAATAACTTCGTTGTCAGGGGAAAAAATAACAAAATATCCGCATTCTTTTGCAGGGAAAGAAAGAATCTCTTTGAATTGCCGAGAAATTTGATTGCATTTCAAAAATAAAGATTCTTACCATCGTATCCTACCACAACTAGAGTATGGTCATAATTTCGTATTTCGTTTATCATAAGTTTATAAGTGATATGTTCCATAAGTATGACGACACTACCTAAACTTCGTAATGCAAAGGACTTACAGCTCGTGCTAGTTCGAGAACGACGCAAGCGAGAATTGAAGTCCTACACTCGGTTTATTAATTTTGCAGGACTTCCATCTAGCTCCTATTTAGTCTGTACTAAGTCTTTGACATCGCCTCACCAGGCGTCGCTTTACCTCGTATCTATGACCTACCTCACTCACTTCATGACAAGCTCCCGTTTCTAAGTTACCAGTGACAAACTTTCAGACGGTTCTTTCAAAGAATATACAAACATACTCGAAAACAAACCATAAAGAAAGAAAAGAATACAGAAAAAAACATCAAATCAATATTCAAACGTTGAAGCAATTTTTCGCGCTAAAATAGGGCTCAATTTTCCATAAAAGAATAGAAATTCGTGTTACTACACAATGCAATACCCCCGTTTATACGTGAAAAGCACCAGTATAGATTCATCCTCTCAAACTCATACCAGAGATTAGAATCGCAACGAAAAGGGATCGAAATCCTTACATAAGATGAAAAAACGAAACCTCTACTATACAATAAGCTCCATCGATTGCATTATATTCGGGTTTCTTCAAAGGCGGACTAAAAAAACCTCAGCCAGCGTTCAACCCCCAAAACTTCTTATATATCTTTTCTTTAGTCCTTTTTTATTATCTTTGCTTATAAAAGGAGAAATTCCTTTTTGAAAATGTTCGCGAGTGTGAGAGAGAGAGAGAGAGAGAGAAACAGAGAAGAGAGAGGAGCAAAATCCCTTCAACTTTAAATGGAATCTATATCTTATCTCTGAAAAACACGAAGAGCCATCCTAAATCTCAGATTTTACTTTTGCAATGAGATGAATGGTACGGCGAAGTAATATGTAATGTAAATATATCTGGGGAAGAATGTTGTAGATCTAAAACTAAGACTGAGATGGACAACTATACAAGAGTCCCTTCGCTACATTAAAAAAAGGGGGATTTCTGTTCCCACGCAGGAAAAATTACGACGATCTAGGCAAAACCGGAGTCTCTACTCTCTACAAAAAAATAAGTATGGGATTATTAGATCCGGAGGGTTTATGGTATGGTTGGGGTATGAACCACGATAACCCCAGCGCAGTCTACTCCCACCAAAGTATAGGGAATAATTCTACTAAATACAATTCGCAAAATTAATATCTTTATACTGTATATATGTTCTTTAATTAAGAACATATATACAGCGTGTTTCATAGAGGGTGGTAGGAATAAAAGTACAGCGGGTTTTTAGTGAAGTGCGATTTTGAGTTGATAATTTAACTTCTATAAAAATTTTGTCCTAAGGGCCACAGTGTTTTAGGTATGATCCCTTAAATTTAATTAGGGGTCATCGGTAAAACAATCCAATAATAATTTGTAAATTGTGTCGTAAAAGTTACATTTTCAACTCAAAATTAATTCCCCATACTTCAGTCCTACCATAATCATTGGAAAACCCTGCGTAAATCCATTTAATTTAACCAATTAACAAACGTTAATTCCATTCCATTTATAATTTATCGATCTGCGTATTTAAAATCATTGTTAAATACAAGGTTCGTAACTTCACAACAAATTTCCAAAAACCCAACATCTGAAGAGATAGAACGATCAACATCCATTTTCCTGTACCAAGAAGTGATATCTATAGTTCATTAGGGAGAAGGTATAAGATGCCTAAATATTCGCGCGCGCCATAGTCCCAGTCCCCCTTTCAAAATACAAGGGGGGCGTAAAAGAAGGCCGGGCTATTTTTCGTCGCGCTGACATGAGTTTTCAAGAACCAATGAGGTGCTGGTTGTAATTTAGAGGCGGGGATTAACTCCGGACCTACGTTTGGACTGGAGATATCTACTAAACTAGATATCACTTCTTGCCTGCACTATAAATTCGGATTCCATAAATAAGTCAATATTTTCATTGCTGTTTTCCATGTTTACTAATAACCCTGATTTATATTGCGTTTAATGGCATATTTGTTTCCTTGCAAATGTAACAAGGGGCTTGATTGCACCGATATTCGATTGTTCAATTTTGGAGATCTTGTTTCCAGCGCGAGAGAGAGAGAATCTTCTCAAAAGCGTATATTTAACAATAAGCCTTTTACAACAATACTCGATGGGATACCAGGCAAACATGTTCACCCACTTATAAAAGGATTAAATTTGTTCCCTTCGTTTCCCAAACAAGACTCTCCCTATTTCCCAAAACCTTCCCCATTACCTCCTATAATACCTTTTCAAATTTTCAAGTCTCTCCGAGAAACCGGAGAAAACTGGAACAAAAATTGCCTTTTTAATAATACATATAAAAAGATAATATCGTCGCAAAATTGAAAACCATTCATTCTGAATGGATAGGTCGCAACTTGAAAATAAATAAATAAAAAAAAAATTACTTGGATAGCCTTAGGGAACGTATTTTCTTGAAAAATCTTATTATAATATTTTAGCGTGCAAAAGTTCATCCCAAAAAAACCACTCGAGTTCGTCATTTTGATTAAATACAACCTTGAATTAAACGCAGCCTAGCTTCGAGCGCGTAGAATATTCAAACTGAAAAACAAATTATTAAATTTTTATGGTTTTATGAATACGCACGCCAGTTAAGAAAACTTGTCCCGGTAGCTCAAACGAATACTAGGGAACCGATAACGCAGCTTAAACTAAACACGTCAATTCAAACATTCCCTCAATTCAATTAATCTCATCCAAGATGAACGCAAAATAATTTCTTAAGATACAAAAGCTTTCTTTAGTACCTCTCTCAAAAATTCAAAAACAACCAGACACACATACTCAAGAGGAAAAAGGGGGGGGGGTTTCTTAATCCGATTAAGTAGCGTAAAAGCACTTACAGGGTAACACAGATAAGGCTTAGCAGTTTACTAAGCCTCGGTTGAAGAGTTGCGCAAAAAAATATACCCGGATTACGTTAAAGGAAGTGGACGGGAAGATGGGGATGAAGATGAGGATGGAGAGGAGAATATAGTCGCGTGAAACAGAATAAAAATGATGCTTTTTCCCTCATTGTTATCCAAACTTTTCGTTCTCCAAACACGAGGGAAAAAGCAAATGCAAAACACACCGAGGGAATATTAAAATGCTGCTCCAAAAATGAACAAAATGCGAGGAACTGAAGGGATAATAATTCGAGGAAGTAAATAATTCGGAAGTTAAAAGAATTATACCTTTTCTTAATTTTTTAAAATATTTTCAACTGGATTTTTATTATAATTATTATAAAGAGCATTTAAAGCTATGAATGAATATATTGGACTCCCTTGTCTATGTACAGAAAATTAAATTATATTTGAGCAATTAAGTTAACGTATGACAGTCTGAAGTGTATAAGATTCCGATAAATAATTTGTCCCATTCCTTTAATTGGTTAGAATACAGTGAAGAAAACTAGGGAAAACCATTTACATTTTAGGCAGGTTCATCATATAACTTCAAGGTAATTTACTTCTTGGGTAAGGCAAGTTATGACCAAAAGTAAAAAAAAATTATGCCAAGGCTTAGGAAATGAAGCGAAGCGAAATGTTGGAAGAGGAACTCAACGAAGCGGCTCTCGCGGATTCAAAAACGAAAAACGTCAAGAAAAATTTATATACGTTTCTCAGGCAAAAATAAGAGTACTATTTGGACAACCGGTCATTCCGGGAATAGTCTTAGAAATACAAAATAATATTTTGTCAAAATATTTATATATTTCAACCTATTCAAGTTTTGCAAGCATTGCAACTAAAAATTCAATGCAAAACAAAATACTCTTTAACTAAACTTCTAAGTATTATCTCGCTATTAAACAACAATCGTCATAAAATTTATTTAAAATAAACAAAAACGATAAACAATAGTCATTGCCAGTTCAGTTTCGAGGCGTTTGACCTTTGGTACAGGTAAATCATTCGTAAAAATGACAGCCCTACACCTTAAGTATCAAACGAACTTAAAAATGTCTACCTAAAGTTTTTTATAGATTGAAAAATTTTAAAAAAAAAATTCCTTCTAATTTTTCTATATAATTTTAAAAATTATGGGGTGCAATGCGGGGAAACGCGAAACAGGCTGAAACTTCTCCATATATTTCCTACTAGCGCCTGTAGAAATGTTTTTCCCTCTAAACATCTTCAAGAGCAGAGAGTAAAAAAACTACCTTACATTAAATTCGTACTAAAAATAAGCCCATAACGTATTTTAAATACAAGATTGGGTTCGTAAACCTCTCATTTCTTTCTAAAAGTAAAAATATAAGAGCTACACTTTTAGAATATTTCCCAGTCATAAATTTAAAACCAGAGAAAGGAGGGAGGAAAAAATCCATTACCGGGAAAAAGGTAGAAAGGTATGCCCTAAAGGTAATATATCAGTACACAAATAAATGAAGTAGGTATTGTCATGGAAGAACTACGCGAGATGGAACGGCGACGAAGATACCGGAGCCTCTACCAGAAATGTAGCGAGTGACGTAGGAGAGCTCTCCGAGATAGTGGGAACGGAAAGTTCGGTCTGCGCAATATTCGCGCGCCTCTGATTTGTTATTGGTTACAGCTGTTAACATTGAGGTTTAAAGCCGAGGCAGCGCCGAACCGTCCATCTCTCGAAACTTGGCGAGAGTAGCGTAAGCCTTGTTCACTAAAATTTGAAATTGAACTGGCGCGCGCCAACCGACGCGCGCAGCCTTTCCAAGTACCCACCTTTAGGAAGGGAGGAGGAATCTTAAGGGGGTATTCAAGTTTTTGGACGACAGGTTTTTCAACACTAGGGGGCTGTTCCATCTCGCGTAGTTCTTCCATGGTATTGTTTACTCGAAATTTGTTTTTCTTTTAGTTTCTCCCTTATTTTCAATGGTATACCCTTAAGAGCTTAGTTTATCCGAGTTTGCATGGGCTAAGGTATATCGTAAACTAAAGATTCAAGAATACGAAAAAGGGGTATTGAGGAATCACGTGGCACTGCACTCTTGATATCAAAGCAAGATATAAAACTAAGAGTTAAAATAGGAGATATATCCAACATTTTATACTAATACTTAACCTAATCGCTAACATACTTAAATGACTCATCATAACAAAAGTATCCTAATTAAACGAGAATCGCTAACATACTTAAATGACTCATCATAACAAAAGTATCCTAATTAAACGAGAACCGCTAACATACTTAAATGACTCATCATAACAAAAGTATCCTAATTAAACGAGAACGAGGTCGCGGTAATTGCTAATTAGTATTGGAAACTGATAATTTAACGATGAAGAAAGGAAAGCTTCTAAGTTCGTTGATCAAAAGAAAAATTATTTAGAAAAACTAACCAAAAAAACTCAGAAATATCCACATTTAACTCCTCCAAATTTTCAATACGAATCAGAAAGTTGGCGACAGAAAAATTTTAAACCATCGCCTTACGACTGAAAAAATAAAAAAAAAATAAAACCTGGGGTAACGTGTTACAAGACGAGATTTTTTATTAGAAAATGCTTTTCCTATGTTGTATCCGGGCCAAAATAAAACGAGAAAATGTGTACGGTCTAATAAATATCGATTATATTTCCCAAGAAAAACCTTTCAAATTTAGCTCTTTTAACTTTTCCATTTTTGTATATTTCTTTTTCTGCCTTGGTCGTAACCCCAACAACCCCCAGTTCCCGCCAAATTTGAGGAACGATTCGCGGTTCAATCCGTAAGGAAAGGAGAAAGCGCAACTTTGCTATGCGACGCCAAAGGAGATTCGCCCTTGGAAATCCTATGGTTCAAAGACAAGAAACAGCTAGATTTCTCCGAATCAAAAAGGTTTGGGAATACATTTATAAATTCTTAATTACATTAATCAAAAATGTCTTGATTAGAATCAAGACCTAAAAAGTATCGATAAGACTGAGGTTATCACTTGTCTGAAGGATCAGATATTAATTTTTCTTTTTAATTGAAACTTAAATGCATGCTTAAGAAAAAACAACGTTCCATTACCGTTTTCCGTTGAAATAAATTATTTTACTGGTAATCAATTTCAAAAATTTACTTATCTCGGCTTTTCGACCACAATTCCATTCCCCGAAAACATTTTATCATTACATTAATTACTTTTGGGAGAGTACGTGTATGGTTTTTGCGTTTTAAAAGGTTCCTAAAGACGTTACATCTCCATTCGTGACCAGCACGCTTGGCAGTGGAACATTTTAATTATTCTAAAACCAATGGCGCCAAATTCAATAGGGACAGTAACATTTTTACTCGCGGTTTTGCAAAATGATGTAATATCAAGTGTACTTTAGTGAACCGTCGTATTGTTCTTTCTCATAGTTCAGGGCATGATCAGTGTTACTGCCCAATTTCTCTCTCTAGTTTCTAACAATGGTTAGAGACTATTTGATAAGGCGCGGCACAACGTTATATTCTAAGTAGCACAAAAGGAAAATGAATCCATTTTTTTATATTTTGGTTTGAAATTAATAAACTCATGATAGTAGTTATAACGAACAGAAAGTCAAGGGAATGGCACCGGTAATGAGCAGCAAAAAGAGAGGAAATTTTGCTTCAAGGTAGCAGAGGGACATGGTAGTGAAAATAGTAATCTAGAATTTTGTTCGTTCAAACCTTAATATATCATGAAATATTCAAGTGAGGAGGCGGCACTACCTAGAAAGATTGATTTTGGCAGATAACAGCGAAAAAAATTATGTTCTACACACACTGGGACTATGGGAGAGTTTCTGGGCCACAGGTCGCACATGATGAAATTTCAACTCCAGTTTACATCTGTTCGTACTAGTAGCAGGTTAAGCTATTGTTTGCTCAGGTCCTGTTAGTCTCGAAAGGGTTATATAGTCCTCGTAACCAGTGGCGTCGCTAGGCCTTTTTTGGGGGGGGGGGGGGGGCTATAGCCCCCCCAAATTCCAAACTTAGCCCCCCCAAAAATAATCAGTAAACCCTACCAAAAAATTGCTGTTAGCAACCTAAAATTCTGTAGCAATATATAAAAAAATTTCAATATCAAACAGTAAAATTTTGAAGAAAAAAACAGATGGAAACAAGTAAAATGTTTCATGTTCTTTCGAAGGGAGTCCCAATAGTATGGACTAAAAGCTAACCAAAACTAAAAATAAACCTAAGACGAGTGAAAATCCTGGCGCAGCAGTAAGACACGCTACCACTGTGGGGTCGGACATTTCTGATTTTTTGTTTAGGGTCTTTGAATTTTTTTCTTTTTATTCATGTGCTAATTAAATAGATAACGATGTGGCTACTATTAAGTCCCAGCCCTTGGGCCATCTTGTTTATATTAAGTTCTTATAATAACTTTAAAATAGTTTGCCCAGATTTAGCCCCCCCCAAATTTCAAACCCTAGCGACGCTTCTGCTTGTAACTTTTAAAAGGTTGTTATCATGGCTTAACAGACCGCTATTACAGTTTTTTATTGTTTTATAGTTTATTTTGACACGTTATCTCCCAAATGTAATTAATGTAATGATAAAATGTTTTCGGGGAATGGAATTGTGGTCGAAAAGCCGAGATAAGTAAATTTTTGAAATTGATTACCAGTAAAATAATTTATTTCAACGGAAAACGGTAATGGAACGTTGTTTTTTCTTAAGCATGCATTTAAGTTTCAATTAAAAAGAAAAATTAATATCTGATCCTTCAGACAAGTGATAACCTCAGTCTTATCGATACTTTTTAGGTCTTGATTCTAATCAAGACATTTTTGATTAATATCTGTTCCTTCAGTCTTCATTTTAATTAAGAATGTTAAGAAACTGTTTAACATTTTCAAAATCTGCACTAAGCTGAAACAAATATATATAGGGGACCATAACTTTCGCTCAATCAGACATTTATTTATTATGATACTTCAAAAAAACGTAAATCAATAAAAGTTTGTATTCTTATTGTAATTAACATCATACAATTTTTTACAATCATTCATTGAAACGCGAGGCGCCCCCTAAAAATTCAAGAAATAGGACCAAATTGACAATTTTACAAAATTTTTAAAAATGCTGATTATGTCCGTTTATCATTTAGCTCAAAATTGTCATAAGCCCAATATGAAATTCGGATATCCTTAAAACTTCATAAAGACGATCCGACATTTTCAATTTCACACTTTTTTGTAGCATAAACTAACGTCTGTTTGATATGAAGCTTAAAACCTTAAACAAAATATAGTCAGGGCTACCCTAAAAGTTCACCAAGATGATCCAAGATTGTTAATACGCCTAAAAAGTGCCATCTTCAAAATATGTAGCCGGGGAAAAGAGAGCGTGATCGAGTGGGCTATGCTAGTGGTTGGAAGTCGCGGGGGTTGGGACAGTGATAACGAAGTTGAGATGGATTGGAAATAATGATGGGCGACCTGCGGCACCGTATCTCTCCCTATGTACCTCGCGCACGCCCCTACCCTTCGGTAGGCGATTGCTAAGTGCTGCCGCGGAGCGCCATTTTATTTGTATGAGAACTAGCTTCTATTTTGAAGATAGAGGGAGCGCCTTTTACAATTTAGTCCAGTACGACCCTACCTAACCGCTGAGGATGCTGAGAGGACTATGTTGCCGTAGGTGGGGGTACACAGGCAACGCTATAGGTGTGGGGGTTTCTACTCCATTCCTCTCTCCTTCAAGGTTGGGACTCCAGGCATAGCCAACTCCATCACGCACTCGACAACGCAAAACAACTCGCGCCAGCGTGGGAAATAAGGCGGTGACACAGGGCAAATGACCAGTTTAAAAATTCCCTGGTGCAGTTCAAAAATTAAATCGGAGGGGGGTCAGTGGTCCACGAGACTACTAAGAAAGTTCAAGGGTAATCAGACTCCACACATTAAAATTCTCATATTTTAATTATCCAATTCTTTAGTTTAGCAGACGACGTGCTCTGGTCAATGGTAACGGACCAGTTTATTTTTTCCAAGTCAGGAAAGTCACTGGCCTAATGTCCAGTTTAAAAAATGCTTATTTGGTCACGGACCAGAAAACTCACGTAAACGCGACGCGAATGACGAAAACTACATATTTTCCGACTGCCGAGAGGCGAAATAGCCCGGCCTCCTTTTACGTCCCCCCTTGTATTTTGAAAGTGGGACTGGGACTATGGGGCGCGAATACTTATTCATCTAATACCTTCTCTCTAGTAAACTAGATATCGCTTCTTGGTAAAACTTTATATAACTAAAACCATGAGTTTATAACATATGTTCCAAAACAAGCTTCATACAACTTTTCGAAAACAAATTTCCCTGGGATTTCCAGGCTTTTCCCCATATACTTCCCTGAGTTTTCCATGTTTTTCCCGTATATGGAGTATCCCATGGAGCAAATGTTAACAAAGGAGGGAAGGGGAAAATAGGACTATTACATAATCAAAGGATATCCCTGTATCTCTAATAAAACCAGAGTTACGAGCTTCCAAAATTTAGTGTAATGTTAATCCTATGGAGGAGGCAAAGTACCTACAAGTACCCGGGGCAAGTACCTACAAGCACCCGGGGCAAGTAACAACAAGCACCCGGGTCAAGTACCTACAAGCACCCGGGTCAAGTACCTACAAGCACGCGGATCAAGTACCTACAATCACCCGGAGCAAGTAGCTACAATCACCCGGAGCAAGTACCTACAAGCACCTGGGGCAAGTACCTACAAGCACCCGGGGTAAGTACCTACAAGCACCCGGGGTAAGCACCCAGGAGCACCCGGGGCAAGTACCTGCAAGCACCCGGGGCAAGTACCTGCAAGCACCCGGGGCAAGTACCTGCAAGCACCCGGGGCAAGTACCTGCAAGCACCCAGAGGCACCCGTGGAAAGTAACCACAAGTAACCACAAGCACCCACAAGTACCTAAAAGTACCTTCAAGCACCAACAAGTAACCACAAGCACCCAGAAGTACCTACAAGTACCTTCAAGCACCCACAAGTAACCACAAGCACCCACAAGTACCTACAAGAACCTACAAGCACCCACAAGTACCTACAAGTACCTTCAATCACCCACAAGTAACCACAAGCACCCACAAGTACCTACAAGTACCTACAAGTACCCAGAAGCACCTACAAGTATCCGCAAGCACCTACAAGCACCCACAAGTACCTACAAACACCCACAAGTACCTACAAACACCCACAAGTACCTACAAACACCCACAAGTACCTACAAACACCCACAAGTACCCGGGGCAAGTACCCACAAGTACCTTCAAGCACCCACTAGAACCCACAAGTACCCACAAGAACCCACAAGCACCCACAAGAACTCACAAGTACCTTCAAGCACCGACAAGTACCCACAAGTACCTACAAGCACCCATAAGCACCCATAAGCACCCACAAGTACCTACAAGTACCTACAAGCACCCACAAGTACCTACAAGTACCTACAAGCACCCACAAGTACCTACAAGTACCCACAAGCACGCACAAGTACCCACAAGCACGCACAAGTACCCACAAGAACCCAAAAGTACCTACAAGTACCCACAAGTACCTACAAGTACCCAAAAGTACCTACAAGTACCCAAAAGTACCTACAAGTACCCACAAGTACCCACATGTGCCTACAAGTACCCACAAGTACGCACAAGTACCCCCAAGTACCTACAAGTACCCACAAGTACCCACAAGTACCTACTAGTACCCACAAGTACCTACAAGCACCCACAAGTACCTACAAGTACCTACAAGCACCCACAAGTACCTACAAGTACCCACAAGCACGCACAAGTACCCACAAGCACGCACAAGTACCCACAAGAACCCAAAAGTACCTACAAGTACCCACAAGTACCTACAAGTACCCAAAAGTACCTACAAGTACCCAAAAGTACCTACAAGTACCCACAAGTACCCACAAGTGCCTACAAGTACCTACAAGTACCCACAAGTACCTACTAGTACCCACAAGTACCCACAAGTACCCACAAGTACCCACAAGTACCCACAAGTACCCGCAAATAGCCACAAGTACCCATAAGTACCTACAAGCACCCACAAGTACCTACAAGCACCCACAAGTACCTACAAGCACCCACAAGTACCTACAAGCACCCACAAGTACCCACAAGCACCCACAAGTACCTACAAGCACCCACAAGTACCCAAAAGCACCCACAAGTACCCACAAGCGCCTACAAGTACCCACAAGTACCTACAAGTACTCACAAGTACCTACAAGCACCCATAAGTACCTACAAGTACCTACAAGTACCCACAAGTACCTACAAGTACCCACAAGTACCTACAAGTACCCACAAGTACCTACAAGTACCCACAAGTACCTACAAGCACCCATAAGTACCTACAAGCACCCATAAGTACCTACAAGCACCCATAAGTACCTACAAGCACTCACAAGTACCTACAAGCACCCACAAGTACCCACAAGCACCCACAAGTACCCACAAGAACCCACAAGTACCTACAAGCACCCACAAGTACCTACAAGCACCCACAAGTACCCACAAGCACCCACAAGTACCTACAAGCACCCACAAGTACCCACAAGAACCCACAAGTACCTACAAGTACCTACAAGCACCCACAAGAACCCACAAGTACCTACAAGTACCCACAAGAACCCACAAGTACCCACAACAACCCACAAGTACCCACAAGAACCCACAAGTACCTACAAGCACCCACAAGTACCTACAAGCACCCACAAGTACCTACAAGCACCCACAAGTACCCACAAGCACCCACAAGTACCCACAAGAACCCACAAGTACACAAAGAACCCACAAGTACACACAAGAACCCACAAGTACCCACAAGAACCCACAAGTACCTACAAGTACCTACAAGCACCCACAAGAACCCACAAGTACCAACAAGTACCCACAAGAACCCACAAGTACCCACAAGAACCCACAAGTACCCACAAGAACCCACAAGTACCCACAAGCACCCACAAGTACCTACAAGCACCCACAAGTACCTACAAGCACCCACAAGCACCCACAAGTACCCACAAGTACCTACAAGCACCCACAAGTACCCACAAGCACCCACAAGTACCCACAAGTACCCACAAGTACCTACAAGCACCCACAAGCACCCACAAGCACCCACAAGCACCCACAAGCACCCACAAGCACCCACAAGTACCCACAAGTACCTACAAGCACCCACAAGTACCCACAAGAACCTACAAGCACCCACAAGAACCCACAAGTACCTACAAGTACCCACAAGAACCCACAAGTACCCACAAGAACCCACAAGTACCCACAAGTACCCACAACAACCCACAAGTACCCACAAGAACCCACAAGTACCTACAAGCACCCACAAGTACCTACAAGCACCCACAAGTACCTACAAGCACCCACAAGTACCCACAAGCACCCACAAGTACCCACAAGAACCCACAAGTACACAAAGAACCCACAAGTACACACAAGAACCCACAAGTACCCACAAGAACCCACAAGTACCTACAAGCACCCACAAGAACCCACAAGTACCAACAAGTACCCACAAGAACCCACAGGTACCCACAAGAACCCACAAGTACCCACAACAACCCACAAGTACCCACAAGAATCCACAAGTACCTACAAGCACCCACAAGTACCTACAAGCACCCACAAGTACCTACAAGCACCCACAAGTACCCACAAGTACCTACAAGCACCCACAAGTACCCACAAGCACCCACAAGCACCCACAAGCACCCACAAGTACCCACAAGTATCCACAAGTACCTACAAGCACCCACAAGCACCCACAAGCACCCACAAGCACCCACAAGTACCCACAAGTACCTACAAGCACCCACAAGTACCTACAAGCACCCACAAGTACCCACAAGCACCCACAAGCACCCACAAGCACCCACAAGTACCCACAAGTACCTACAAGCACCCACAAGTACCCACAAGAACCCACAAGTACCTACAAGTACCTACAAGCACCCACAAGAACCCACAAGTACCAACAAGTACCCACAAGAACCCACAGGTACCCACAAGAACCCACAAGTACCCACAACAACCCACAAGTACCCACAAGAATCCACAAGTACCTACAAGCACCCACAAGTACCTACAAGCACCCACAAGTACCTACAAGCACCCACAAGCACCCACAAGTACCCACAAGTACCTACAAGCACCCACAAGTACCCACAAGCACCCACAAGTACCCACAAGCACCCACAAGTACCCACAAGTACCTAAAAGCACAAACAAGTACCCACAAGAACCCGGGCAAAGCACCTACAAGAGCTCAAACGCAATGTTTTTCTTGCTTAAAATCCCTCTAAAGGCGTGAATCACGACAAAAACGCCGTAAGTCCAATATAAAAAATTAGGGCTAAAATGCGTGTCTCTAACAGTGGTAAAACGCCGTAATTCCAATGCCCAAAACAACGTAAGTCATAGTATGTGTTAATAATGATAAAAATCGATACTTAAACTTAATTGATCTTAATGAAACTAAGAAAAGGCACATCTATGGACTGTTATCTTTCATTTAAGATGGTTCCCAAACGTAACGAATGATTAGTTTTCTTTATACACGATCCCAATTAAGGTCATTTTTCAAAAAAATCCCATGTTATGTCTATGGAAGAATATTGTATCTTTCACCAAATGTCTGATTAATTTTATGGATTCTAAAACCACCCTTAACAACTTTTTTCTTTATAGAACTAACTATTAGTTGGACCTCTTTGAAATTTTAACCACATATTTAGGGCCCAAATTTTAGTTCACTGGCAAAATTTCAAAGCAGCAAACACAATACGAAAAAAGTTATGGCCAATCAGAGAACCCTCCTTTAGCATTAGAGGCAGTATCAAGTCTTATCTAAGAGAGCGACCGCTCTCCTAGAATTTCTAAGTCTAATAGAACAGTTTCAAAAATTAGTCTATTTTTGGGGGGGGGGGGTAAATGGAGTCCTAAAACCAGTGAGAATTATATAAAGAAGGGTAGAAAGTATCAAGTTAAGGGTTCATTAGCGACAGGGGGGGGTACAATGGAGTCCTAAAACCAGTGAGAATTATATAAAGAAGAGTAGAAAGTATCAAGTTAAGGATTCTTTAGCAACTTCAGGCGCTCAACTTGATAATATATAGACAAAAACTACAGTGTCAATTTAACTTATGATATCCCACACCTATGGATAAAATTCTTTCTTCACTTGAGGTCGATCTATATAAATCAAGTTTAAAATTAACCCTTTTTTAAAAAAGAAAGATCTCGTTTACTAAATTAGATTTAAAGTTAGCTTTATACATGTAAAAGTCTTTATATTCGATTCAACGGAGTGGGGGTTTCAAATTAAAGCTACGATGGGCGAAACTAATTTTCTCAAGGGGGGGGGGCGGGCGTCCATTGGGAGTTAAAGGAGTTTAATTTAAGACGGTGGCTAGATAATGGAGAGCTCTGTTTACCAAAGACAAGTTCGAAATTCAATGCGAGTGGACTGAAAGCAAGGACAGTGAGGCTTGGGAAAAGTCTCTGTCGATTTTAAAGTGAACTTTAAAAGCCTGAGGAGGTCCAAGAGAGGGGAGAAAAGACGCCCCCCTCCCTCTTATAGAATCTGATTGAATTTTCAAAGGCGTATTTTATTACCGTTGTACAGGTACGAAAAGTTCGAGACAACTTCAACGACGGGTGTAGCGTCCGAAGTGGTCATACGAAGCGTGGAAAGAGCCGATGGCGCCTTATACTCTTGTAGCGCCAAAAACCAATTTGGAACAGACGAGAGGAACATAAAAGTCGTCGTTATAGGTAATATAAAACTTTTACCAAGAAAAAGGCTTAGCTAATACTTTCTTTAAACGAGTTTATTAAGTTACAATATAACCTAATTTAAGTAATAATTCCCCCATAGTACTAATTAGAAGTCTATAGAGTCAAACGCAGCTGCACACGTGAAGCCATAGCTTAAACACGTGACCAAAAAGTCTAAATATAGACTAAGTTACATTTTGAGTCGAAAATGTAACATTAATAACATTTTACCCAAAGTGGCACCCTAAATAAGTTATGATTAGAGCTATTTACGGATGAGCCCTTTTTTAAATTAGCATTATCTTTAGGTTTCTTGCTTAAATTTAAGTGGGTCATAAGTAAAACACCCCAATCATAACGGTGCCCCTTGTGACAAAATGTCATAAAAGTTACATTTTCGACTAATATTGAACCCATGCACTGTTACCACCCTTTCTGGAGTTTAACACTGTACTTCTATGCTTTAAAAGACTAATACCTCCATTATCAACGGGGTCATCGGTCTACTGGATAACAAATACAATACCTCAAAAACAAAGAAAACAACTTGGAAATAATTTCCATAATTTCGCAATAAGTATTTTTTTTTTACAATCTCATTCTTTCGCCCACTTCTAAATTAGTCTCTAAATTTAATTATTGGTGGAGGAATCTGGCGCCATTTTTTCCCGCGTTCTTTCGTTTCTTTTTGGCGGAAAACACGTCTTTGCTGATTAGCATAGGAATAAAGAGAGAAAGAGAGATACGACGCTCGGACGGCGTAGTAATAACGAAAAAGATGTGGAAGAGAGAAGGCGAAAAGAGAAACCCGTGCGGGAGGGAGGAAGTAAAGGTGCGGGAAAGAAAAATATTATTGTTAGAGAGAAGAGAGACAGATTATGTTTAGTGCGTCCATGTCACGTGAAGCGGTCGCGTTTTTTTAACCTCGTGCTCTATTTAAATTTTAATGCAATTTTCAAACTACGACTTTTTGAAGTCCAAGGCTTAGCTATTTTTTAGTAAATCCGTAATTTACTCATTTTCAATGCCTCGGGCACGACGCTCCCTATCCCTCCCGGATACGTCCTCCCTTGATGATACGGTTTGTTCTCGCCCGGAGTTTGACATATTGACAAGAAGTCGTTCTCGAATCCTAAACAATCCTGGCGTTTGTTCTGGTGATACTAGTCAGTCTGCACTACTACTACTCCCTCTTAAGACCTCTGTGCCATTTGGAACATCCGCTTCATCTTGTGCCGATTCCTGTCTCCCTCAAGCTACCCTTACTACGACTGTGGATGACGATTCCTCGAAAGTATTTGATGCACCAAAAACAGACGACTTTTGCAGCGATGTTCTCAACTCGACGGTCAGCGAGTCTAGTACCTTGAACTCCCTATGCTGCGTTTGTAACGATGTAGTGTCAACTGATCAACCTAATTTCTCCTGTGGCCTATGCGAAAACCTATGTCACAGCAATTGCGTGAACCTACCTGATTCACTGTCGCTAGCACTGATACATCTCGACGAATCTCAAGCTAAGCATTTCAAGTTCATGTGCCCTACGTGCTTGACAATAGCACCCAACCTTCGACGTTTAATCACCCGGAATTCAGAGGAAATTATGCGTATTGATGCACTTCTCTCAACAGTTGCCCCACCTTCACAAGACAAGTCTAATACTCATTTTCAAGATCTACGACAGACCCTGGACACGTTTCAATCTGATTTCTTGGAGCGCCTACGGACAATCTCATCTGACATTCACTCTCTCCAGAACGATTTCTCTGCGCTAAAAAATCAATGTAATTCCAACACTCGCTTTGTGGAGGACCACGCCCATCACGACCGAACCATCGCCACCACCACTAAGGTTTCCGAGTTTCGTTCCCTGGCTGTTTCCCTCAAACACGAACTCCATTCGGTCGGATCAAAATGCGAGTCCAACTCCAACGCCATCCGCGAACTTTTGACAAATCAAGAGAAGATGGAAAAGTTAATGAACAATGTCTCCCACCTGCCAGCTGATGTCGCGACTTCTAAGTCATTTTCTGAGCAGCACACTTTTGATGTTCGTGGGAAATCTGAAAATTCGCGTTCTTCCTCCGATGTGCGCGCAAACCCTGAACCTCGCCACGAAGCTGCTTTTCAAAGCCCTAAGCGTACGACTCCCAGGCACAAGGATCGGATATTTTCCTCAGTGTCTCGTGACCGCCCAGAGCACGATCATTCTCGCAGAACAGATGAAATTTCATACAGGAAGAAGAATGCCCTAATTTTTAATATACCGGACTCGTCTGATGTCCATCTCGGTGGTTTCTGTCGTGGTCTTCTGCATGATCTAGGATTCTCCAGGCGCGAAATAAGTTTGATCGAATACCGGCGCCTCGGTCGTTTTGACCCTTCGGTTACGAAACCACGTCCGATACTCTTTCGCTTCAGCACAGTTACGGATCGTCAATATTTTTGTAGTGGAGTCGCTGAAATGCGTATTCGAGCCCAAACAGACTTCATTGCAATCCCCGATCGGACAGAAGCCCAGCGCCAACGTAATAGGGACCTGGTTTCTGAACTTCGTCGTCGAAGAGACCAAGGAGAGTCTAATATTGGCATTCGGAAAGGCCAAATTGTTCAGTTGCCGCCATCTACTCAACGCCGTACCGGACTTGTTCCTGACTCGAGTCATCCAGCGTGTGATGTATCGAAATCACCTACTTTAATACCTGTTCTGCCAATACAATCTTCTCAACGCGTTACTCCTCAGGATTGCGCTTTACCAGCAAGCATGCCTACACCGCTCTACGTTCCGCCGCTAGTTCATCCAATCCGTCCGTTCCTTGCTCCCTTCGGCCACGTATCACATTTTCAACAAAAAAACTAGCCGTTCTTGAGGCTCCAATACCTGTTTCTACACAGTCAACTGAGTTTTCTAAGTCAGTCTCTTCTCCACCTGTCAACCACTCTACTGCCTTGCTTCCGAATAACATTAACTCAATCAATACCACAAACACTCTCCGGGCATCTTCTATCGTCCTTTATACAAATATAAGAAGTGTACGTGGGCAATATGCGTTCGCTGAATTGTCCTCTCTGATTTGCTTGCACAACGCGAAAATAGTAGCTATAACTGAAACTTGGTTGAAGCCGGACATTTTGGATAGTGAAAGATCAATTCCCAAATTTCACTTGTTTCGAAGGGATCGTGTTGCCGCGTCCAATGGTGGCGGTGTAGCTCTTTATGTACACCACGACTATCTTGCCGAATCAATTTCTATTGTTCCATCGGATCAAGATGATTTATGGTCTTCAACTATTGGTCTTGATTTTTTAACGGTGCTTTGCAGTAATGACAAGGACAGTCTATTATTATTGGTTTTATATCGCTCTCCTTCCTTTGATAACCATGAGCAAGTCCGCCTTGTCCTAACCATTGCCAACGACTACAGTTTGATGAAGAAATGTAAACTTTTGATTTTGGGCGATTTCAATTATCCGAAAATTGAGTGGTCAAACTTTACTTCACTCAGCGGAGCAACATTGGCAACGAAAGCGTTTTTAGAACGGGTTCAGGATTTAAATCTCTATCAAATAGTCATTGAACCCACCCGCGCGGGAACCACCAGTACCACGCCAAGCATCTTGGATCTCTTACTGGTGTCTGATTGTTTGCTTGTTTACAATCTTTCTCACCAGTCGCCCATCGCGTCCAGCGACCATGATGTTTTAACATTTAATTGCGCGTTTCCGGTGTTTTCGTCCAGTCCCACTCCTCGACTCACACGAGACTATTTCAAAGGCGACTATGTAAACTTCTACGCTTATTTATCAAGTCAAGACTGGATAGCCATTTTCAACAATCCCACTCTCGATGAATGCTGGTCGAAGTTTTGTTTAATTCTACAGCGTGGAATCTCGTATTACGTTCCTTACCGCAAAATATCGTCGGCAAGGCCACCTATTAATGTTCGTTCGACGAAATCATATGAATATAAGAGACAAACTTGGGCACGCTATTCACGACTAAAGAAGCGGAAAGCTAATAATACTCTCGTTGACCAAGCGTATAACTGCTATAAGAAGGCTCGTAATGGCTATACAAATGCTGCCAGGAAAGCCCAGCGAAAAAAGGATATGCGGCTAACCTCCATGATACAATCCAACCCTAAAGCTTTCTACAGTTATATTAACACTAAACGTTCGTGCAAATTCTCCATCTCGCAATTACGGCGTCCTGATGGCTCATTGACATCCAACCAGGAGGAGATCACGGAATTATTAAACGCTTACTTCGCGGGGGTTTCGTCTAACGTCGTGGAAGTATCCGCCGTGACCTCCAAACGGGCACAGTCACTCGATCGCTGTGCCTTAGACACTTTCATCTGTACTGAACAGGATGTATTCTCTCAGCTTTCTTCACTCGATGTCTCGAAATCTCCCGGCGCCGATGACTTACATCCGAATCTTTTGAGAAATTCGGCTACTCTCCTTTGCGGCCCATTAACCATATTGTTCAATCGTTCTTTCTCTACGGGTACTGTTCCGATGGGCTGGAAAACCGCGGATGTCACTCCGATTCATAAAAAAGGGAGTCGTCTTGCAAAGGAGAACTTTCGACCAATTAGCCTTACAAGTCAAGTCGGCAAAACTTGCGAACGGATCGCGAAAATTCAAATTGACAACTATCTTGAAGCTACTCAGTTCTTTCATCCCTCCCAACATGGTTTTCTTCGTAAAAAATCATGCGTGACTAATCTACTGACTGCCACTACCGACTGGGTGGAATGGCTTGGGAATGGAGCTTCAGTTGACATCATATACCTTGATCTCACTAAAGCGTTTGACACCATTCCAATTTCCGCCATTCGTTCCTCCTTGATGGGTGCTGGTATCACCGGGAATGCCCTTGACTGGTTAATCGATTTTGTCTCGAACAGGCGTCAGCGTGTGGTCTACAAGGGTTTCGCTTCCTCCTATCGCGAACTACAAAGTGGCGTTCCTCAAGGCTCCGTTCTTGGACCACTGCTCTTTTCCATATTTATAAACTCGCTGCCTAACAATGTCGCCTACTCTAAAATGCTTCTGTTCGCGGATGACGCGAAACTCTACAATGCCATACAGACCGAGGATGAATGCCTTCAATTGCAGCGTGATTTGGACAACGTCGTCGCATGGGCGTCCTCCTACGGGATGCAATTCAACGTGGAAAAGTGCGCGGTGCTTCATTTAGGAACAAAAAACCCTAGGTTTTCTTACAATATCAACGGTATCTCTCTGTCTAATGTGGCTTCAGTGCGGGACCTAGGCGTTTTTATGGATGAAACATTTGCCTTTAGCACCCATGCTCAACGCACCGCCAATCGTATAAATAGCATTACTGGGCTAACGCGACGGAATTTTTGCCACCATTCGCCAACTATCATGCGTACAATTTATAATTCCCTGGTTTTACCATTAATTGACTACGCTTCTGTCATCTGGCGCCCTCCTCGAATTACGCAGCAATCTCTACTCTTAAAGGCCCACAATAGATTCACGAAGGTCACAAAGGGATTTAGCCACCACTCCCCTGCTACGCGTGATGAGCGACTCCGCCTACTTTCCCCGTCTCTTAGACAACGTGTTAATGATTTGGTCTACGTATTCGATATTTATAAAGGCAATGTGCACACTGACATGTCTTCACTATTTCTCCCGTCAACTAATCTACGCACCAGAGGACATCCTGCTAAACTGGCGAAACCAGTGGCGAAGTCCTTTCCTAAAGCTAGTCACTTTACCGCAAGGGTCATCAATGATTGGAACTCGTTACCTGAGGAGTTGTTATCATTGGAATCTTCTACCACTTTCCGTCACAGTATAACGGCTTGGATCTTGGACAACGCCTGACTTTAATAATTTAATATTTTTCGGTTCATTTGTTGTACCTTAATGCTTTTGGGGGGTTGCACATAAGTCAATTTGGCTTAGCAACCCTATCCCTCCAATAAATAAATAAATAAATAAATATATTGGAGCGGAAAAAGGATTTAGAGACAAGTCGGAAAAGGAAGGAAAAAGCTCGGAAATGGCGTAGAAGACGCGTTCGCATCGCATTCAGCGCTTAATACTTCTATAATTGGAGGCGTCCAATCTTTGTGCCTCAACAAAGAGAGTTCGCCTAAGTCCTAGCTACTGTTGATAATTATGCCCAGCTAAATTATGATAATATGTTCTAAAACACCATTTTCTCATTTCATATTCTTTTTCCTCATAGTATTTTGGCCATTTTAGACCTATTTTCCGTTCTTTCTAGAACAATTATCCAAATCCCATGACCATCTAGACCAATTATCCAAATCCCATGACCATCTAGACCAATTATCCAAATCCCATGACCATCTAGACCAATTATCCAAATCCCATGACCATCTAGACCAATTATCCAAATCCAGGGCTCCCACCAAAATCTCAAAAATAAATAGGGGAAAAAGGGACTTTTCACGATAAAAATAGGGTAAAATAGGGACCAAAATTCTAAAAGTAGGAACCAAAAAGGGACCACTGGTAAAACAAAATTATATCAATTCTGTGAAAATATCACAAACAGTTAGAAACCTTTTACTCTTTTCTATTTTTTAGACAAAAAAAAAAAAAAGGATATTATTTCTGACTTTCTTTTGTTTATATTCTTATTCTAAAGGAGCGGTAGGTAAGACTTGATACTGGCTCTAATGTATAAGGAAGGTTTTTTTGATTAGAAGTAACTATTTTCGTATCATGTTTACTGATTTTTAAAAAATCCACTGAACTAGAATTTGGGCCTTTACAGGGTTCGTACAACATTTTTGGAATGAAATTCTCTGACTTTTCCAGGTTTTCCCTGACTAACTTGAACAAATTTCTCTGAACATTTGCAATAATGTACATGGCGAACATATATGAAAACCAGTCTAAATTCAGTCGAATAATTTTTGCACGATTTGTTATTGTTATAAAAATTAGCCAATTCGTTTAAATTTAACATTTAGTAAATCATAAATAACCGGAGCGAGCGAAGCGAGCTCCGCGAATTTGGGGCTCTGGTAAAATCTCAGACAAGACATTTTCAGGTCACCCTTATACTTTTTCTGAGGTTTATAAAAATAGGGTGATTTAAGGACCGAATACCAATTTTAGGGTAGATTAAGGACCTTGTAGAAAAATAGGGACTTTAGGGACTTTTAGGGACCTGGTGGGAGCCCTGCAAATCCCATGACCATCTAGACCTGTTTTCCAAATCCCCGCGACCTTCCTAGACCTATTATCAAAATCCTCATGATCTTTCTAGACATAAAATTTTCAGAACTATTACAACCCTTGTTAGTTAGTAACCAATATAGTGCGAACTTTGCTAAATAACAAAGTTGCAATGAAAATAACACAATGTGGTCCCACCATAGCAGAGAAGGAAAGGGGGGGGGGAAAGAGAGAGAGAGAAGAGGCGAAGACAGGACAGAGCGCGAGCGCAGCTCCTCTACAGATGGAGAAAAAGCTACTTATTAAAGATTACTCCCCCTCCCCTACCCATCTAAAGGCAAGAATGTCTTTGAACGATAACAGGGAGAAATACAGTTCATCCTCCATTGACTTGGACCAGCTAGCCAGAATAGTTCCAACGCAACATTGTAACCCGAGAATAGTAGTAAATAACCCAAAACGCGTCCGCGCCACGAAAGCTCTATTTACAGATAGATTGGCTCTGAGGCTTACGGTTACCCCTTGAATATTGATTTTCTCCGCCGTTACTATCCCGAGGATTCAATGGCCTAACAGACACGTGGGTACCATCTAACGGAAAACTTTGTTGTAAACAGAGGCGTAGAAGCCCCCTATTAAGCCGCGTTTACACGAAACACTTTGAAACCGTTTTGGAAACGTATAAATGTTAAAAAATTACTGATAATCATAGAGATGTTTTATAAGAAAATATATTTATTATTTTTAAAAATGGTTTAAAACGGCTTCAAAGTGTCTTCTCGTGTAAACACGGCTTAAGATGTTCGTCATCGAAAACAAAGTCTTATTTGTCATTTAAGGGGCGTTCAAATTTTAATTAAATATAAAGAATTTCTTAAGTGCAGAGTTTTGAGTCTTAATATTAAATTTAATTTCAATGTATTCATTAATTATTTGAACTAATTCCCAAGTTTATGTATGATTGCAGCTCGAGCCATCTTTCGCGAGGAATTAAAATTTGTTAAAATACAAAGTCTTTTTATCCCAAACGCGTATGGTTACAAACAAAAACCAAACTGAACCATTCAAATCTGTTTTATTCGCTTTTACGCAGAGGTTCCGGCGCAACCATTAGACGTAAGAACCCAAGAAGTATGGAGTCGCAGCGCTAGTATAACATGGACGGCTCCTTTCAGCGGAAACAGTCCCATAACTAATTATTTAGTGCAATACTGGCGGAACAAAGGTATTAAAACGACGAAAGTATTAAAGCATGCCACGCCCCCTCCTTTCCCAGGCAACCGGGGGAATAATAATAATAAGAATAATAACCGAATTCAATTAAGATTAATTAAATAACCCTTTCTGGACGCGCGCAGAGGGACCTCATCGCTTGATGGAGGAAGTCGTCCCAGTGAGTCAAAATACGGTTGTAGTAAAGGATTTGCATCCCGGGACTTCTTACGCCGTTACAGTCACGGCAGAGAATGAAGTTGGACAAGGAGAACCATCCAATACCAACTACTTCGTAACGGGAGAGGAAGGTAAAATCGCCTACATTCATTGTTTAAAAATGCAGGGTGACCAAACCAAAGTGGGAATACATCTTGAGGATTGTTGTTTTCAATAATTACTCAATAAAAGCGGAGCCTCCGGGATGAACTAGGCTCATGCGTGTGGCGAAGCGAGAATATTTTTTTAACTAATTTAGTTCGCCGTGTTTTCCCGTTATAAAATAAACAAAGTTCAACCCCGTGACCCTGTCGACTGCTTAAGTATTTGGGCCAAGGTCGCGGATTGTAAGTATACGTTTTTATAACTCTTACTGAATTATTTTAATTGAAATAATTTATTTTGTTGTCATCAATACCATCTAACCGAAAGATTCAGTAAAAAGTGAATAGCCCCAAAAACATTTACGTTAATTTTAGGATGAAACTTTTCTCTATCATAAAAATTTTATGACTGACCCCTAAAATATCAACGATAATTTAAGGAAGACCCCTGTCACAACGGTCAATTATGCGCCATCTATGGTGAATATATTTTTCCTAACAAACTGGATATTTCCCCACATAAAATTTGACATGCATGGGCCTAGTTCATCCCGGAGGCTCCGATAAAAGTAATTGTAAATCTTTAGCCTCTTAAAAACTGACAGTTCGAATATCTGCCCACGGTTTTTATTACTTAAATGATATGTTAGAGTAAGATTGTATTCAACAATGAAATAAGGATTCCAAAAGATTAGGGACTTCGACTATAGAGGCGACCATCTTTATCCTCGTCATAAAGATGGACGCTTCGAAGTCCCCGTCATATAATTTGCCTGCATTTCACTTGAGTCAATAGAGTAGGTCATAAGTCAGGATTATACTGAACAATTATAATAAACACTTCTAGGTATAGGTCAAGGAACTGGAACTTGAGACGTCTATCTTCATAGCCTCATAAAGACAGACGCTTCGAAGTTCCCACTAAATATAGTTTGCGAACGTTTAAATTTAGGCCTAATTCATGCTTTAAGGATTGTACTAAACAATTAGCCGAAACTTCCTTCCAAGTTATTAGGTACTACAATTCTAGGCGTCAATCTTTACCCTCATAAAGATCTTCGCTTCGAAGAGAGTCCCGTCCGTCTTATAGTTTGCCAGCGTTTCAAATATGCCTAGTTCATGAGCGCTTTTATAGGATTGTGAATTATAGAACAATTCAAGGTTGGGGAGCGGAACCCTAGGCGTCCATCTTTATCCTCATAGAGAAAGACGCTTCGTAGTTCCGGCCATAGTTAGCCTGCATTAAAAACACGCAAATCAATATGGTATATATGCCTTCAAGATACGGGAAATTAGTCAAAAACATAACAAATTTGGTCACCCTGCAACCTGGGTATTTCAAATCATTTCTAAATTAAAAATTGTCAGCAACTTCAATTTCCTCTTTAAAACAGAACCTAGCAGTCCACCAACGGACGTTTGGGCCGAATCTAAAGGAGCAAATGCTATTCTTACAAAATGGAAGGTATAAAACCTAATTCCTTGGAATAATAATTATGCAAATAGACCCATTCTTAACATAATTTCAAATTGAAGCCGCCTCCGAGGGAACATTGGAACGGAGTACTGAAGGGTTACTACGTCGGTTACAAAGTCGAGCGGGCATCGCAAATGTTTTCCTACAAAACCGTCGACTCAAACAGCAACGAGACGTACCAATATTTAATCACGTCATTGGTCAAGTCTTCAACGTACATAGTCGTCGTCAAAGCCTACAACAGCGCCGGTACCGGACCACCGTCGCACGAGATTAGAGTTAAAACGTTAGACGGAGGTAAATCCAAACCCGATCTGGCCCAATTTTAACCGTGTACCGTAATCTAACTAGTTAATCAAATATTTTGCATAGACCTTCCCAAATCTCCAGGGATGACTCTAGTCTCCACGTCTCCATCTTCCATCAGTTTGCGATGGCTTCACGTCACGACCAAAGAGAAAATAACGGGTATAATCCTTTTCATATTACCAAATGTCCATAGATAAAAGCAGAAAGTAAACACCTCGTCGAAGCTTCCTAACGCAATGTAAATGAGAAACGCCCCCACCTTTACCCCTGGAATAGTGTTGACCCCCTTTTTGCGTATGATTAGAGGTACCAATAATTAACATTTGAAACGTCACCCTAGATAACTATTATCAATAAACCTTTGATCTCCCTTTGAAAGTTCTTCCCTAAGTGGTTCGTGTAGGGTCGTTTGTTTCTAATTTTACATAGCCAAAGGTCGGGGGAGAAACTACGAACGAAAGTATACTTTATGGTTTCATCTACGCATTTTTGATATTACCCTTCAATTGTATTCTATTCAACGAAGTCGCTAGGATATAAATTGACTTAGAAAGGGGCGCCATATTAAGATTGAACAAAGGGGAGGGAGAGAGAGCGAGCAAAGGCTAAACGAAGCGTGTCCTCTTGCCTGTTAAATAGGATATACGATCCATTACAAGAAGGAAGGGAGCCACTGGCATCATATCCCGGTTCTTTCGCCGGATCTCAGTTCCTATACAATCACGGGACTGGAGAGCGAAACCGTGTACTGGATTTATTTAACGGCCACCAATCGATACGGAAGAGCCGATCCAAGCCAACAACTTAAAGTTCGAACCGAAAAGTCCAGTAAGTGCCACGCCTCGAGCGTCCATCTTTAAAGACAATAAGCTTTTCTTATACCAATCACTATTGAGTATTCCCCCTTTATCCGGGGGCCCCCATTAAATAACCAATTTCATCCGATGAACTAGGGGGCCTATATTATAAAGACAATGTTGGAAAAAGAGTAATTCGGTGCACCATTCCATAACTCTTTCAAATTTTCAATTGAAGCTAACAAAGCATTATAGCGTTAACTCAAGCTTATTGATTAATACAACATCAACAACCGCGATTTACAATGAAGTGTATATTACCAAATACGTAAACACCATGCACTCAGTTCCCGAACCCTTCCAATTTTGATAGTAACTCCAAATTAAATTTTATCCATTCAACAAACATTTCACCAAAACATTTATAGATATATAGATACAGGGTGTTCCAAGAAGGATGGTGAAAGGAGCGAAATAAAGTGGATTCTACGAGTGATTTTGAATCGAAAATGTAGTTTTTATGACATTTTGACCTAAGATGTAATGACCCCCATTTAAAAATTAAGACAAGTGTATTATAGGGATGACCCCTTAATTAAATAAGTAAATTATCTTTAAGTTTCTTAGTGAAAATTTTAGGGGGTCATCCGTAAAACACCGACTCGAATCGTAACTTGTTTAGGGTGGCAGTTTGAGTAAAATGTCATAAGAAATTACATTTGGACTCAAAATGACCCCATACTTCGATAACTTCCACGCTTCCTTCTTGGAAAAGAAAGAAATTTAAAATATTTTTTACTAAAGAGATTTCACGAGAAAAGAAAATCACTTTTCTAAAGGATTTCGCTTAAAATATCATTTTGATCTAGGTAACGCTTTGGTGAAATTTTATATCTTTTTTAAAGATCCAGAACAAAGGGGTAGCTAATATAGAGGAGAGAGTGAGTCGAACCCTAATTCGATATAACGGCCTCGAAATTTGGGGAAAAGATTCTCTTTCTTTTTCCCAAGGTATAGGGGTAATGCCTTCGGGTTCTTTCTTTAAAGAAAGCGTCGCTACCAAACATATAGCGCTACAAGCAGTAAAGTGTGTGCGGAGGAGACCCCGTACTACCATAAGTTTATAAGTGATATATTCCATAAGTATGACACTACTTATACAAGTTCATAATGCTAGAGACTTACAGCTCGAGCTAGTTCTAGCAGAACGACTAGCGAGAATTAAAGTCCTACACTCGGTGTTAATTTTGCACTGTCCATTTTCCTATTTAGTCTGTACTAAGCCTTTGACAGCGCCTCATGCACCAGGCATCGCTTTACCTCGAATCTATGACCTACCTCATTCACTTCATGATAAGATCTCACTAACCAGTGAAAAACTTATGGAATGTATCTTATGAACTTATGGTATACTAGCTATAATGAGATAAATTTCACGGAAAGCGAAAGAGATTTAAAAGAGAAAGAGAGAGAGAGGGGGGATGAAAAAATAATTTAAAGTGAAAATAAATTTGGTATAGAATCTCCCCGGGATAAAGTTCATTACGTTTTAACTTCGCTTCCAGGCATAAATCTCATCCCAAGCAAAGTTTACTACAGGTACAAAGGTATATCACAGCCATTCTTTAAACGTAATGAATAGATTTCAATTCACGGCAAATTAATACTGGGATGAACGCGAATATATCAGTATATTTAAAAATATCTCGGAGGAATTTAGAATTTAATAATTTTTTTAAGGTTCCGGCTTCATTGGTTTAAATTATAAAAATATGATGAGAAAATATAATGTGATAATAATGAGATATATATAGTATTATAATGGTTCTTTTTTTTTTCGTATTTATCCCCAATAGGTGTGACTCAAGCTCTACCCTTCTATTTGGATTTATCAATCGTGATACCAGTTGCGGCGTCGTTCATAGCTGTTGTTGTGGTTGTCATAGTCGTTTTTGTCTACATAAAAAAATCGCACGCCCGAAGGAGCTTAGAGAAAGGTTGGTGGCTTCAAGGATCAGGTAAAAAGTTAAAAACGCGTATACCAAAAAAACACAGAGGTTATTTTCATTTCGGAATTCTTACAACTTAGCTAAGCTGTAAATAGAACTAAAATTACGAGCCACAATTTGAGGAAATGTAAAACTAAACTGATCACTATTCAATTGTTATGAACTTTCAACTTTGAACCGAAACCACCCCCTTAGGTCTATTGACTAGCTGATGAACTTTGAAACAAAACCGTCCCCTCAGGTCTATTGACCAGCTAATGAACTTTGAACTAAAACCATCCCCTCAGGTCTATTGACCAGCTAATGAACTTTGAACTAAAACCGTCCCCTCAGGTCTATTGACCAGCTAATGAACTTTGAACTAAAACCGTCCCCTCAGGTCTATTGACCAGCTAATGAACTTTGAACTAAAACCGTCCCCTCAGGTCTATTGACCAGCTAATGAACTTTGAACTAAAACCATCCATTCCGGTCCAATGAACTTTGAACTGAAACCATCTCCTTAGGTCTATTTTTAAGCTGCATCTAAAGAATTCTAAAATAAAAATAGCCTCATTTCTCAAAACCCAAGGCTTAACGGAACATGTCCCTAACTTAAATAAATTAAAACTTTGATCTATTTCAAGCCCTACAAAACGGGGACAAACCATTCACGTACGTAGCCCCAAACCAACGATACATGGACTTAGACAAAGGGAGACCCTTAAGTTTCCCGGACCCGGGGACTCCGGCTTCGAGTCTGGCATCCTACGCCACCATAAATTGTCGAGGAGGAGGGGAAGACCCTAACGTCGACGAAACCTGTAGAATGATCAACGACCAGAGACAAGAGATGAAGACGTTTAATCAGGTAACACTAAAAGACACCCCTTAAAGCCTCGAGGTAGACAGGGTCTAGCCAAAACAGTACAACAAGAATGTTTAAATATAATTTTAAAATCCCTAACTGAAATTCAAATTCGTGGATGGTCGGTCACTTTGGGAAAACAAAAGGATCTAAAATGGGTCCGCGTAAATCTTGCAGAATCCCAACGATCGCCCATCCTCGTTTCACAGACCTAATTCATTGAAAAAGAATGGAACCACACAACAACAACAGGCTCAGCAACAACAAAACGAAACACGACAATGAGTTAACAGAACGTAATATTCTAAACAAAATGTGTCATGTTTTTAACCCATAAAGGAGAATTGGAAGTTTCGTGAACTTTTCTTCTCCTAGCTAAGAACTATTAAATACTAAACAACGTTTTAAGTGTGAATGATGACGATAATGATGATGATGAAAAAACTAATTAATGGTGTACAAAAACTAAGTAATTAAACGTCTTCTTGAAGTATGTGGACACGGATTTTCTTGACTTCCATCATGTGTGTTTAAAAAGAGATATGAAATGTAATTTGTTTTTATTTCAAATAGGGGTAAAAATTTAGTTTTAATTTCGCAATTAAATGCCATGTAATTAACCCCAATGTTAATTAACATTAAACACGACAGAAACAAAATTGATGTAGAAACAAAAAAGCGTGATAAACATTCCCCCCCCCTCCAAAAACTGATAAATATTGTAAAAATTAAACATATTTTGATTTAAAAATCTAATAACGGTTTACTTTAATTTTGCCGGTTTCGTTTTACCCCCACTGGTATAAACCCCTTTTAATATTGAAAAGAGAAAAGTAATTGCCTTGTTAAATTGAAAAGAAAAAATTAACTATTACATTATCTGTTATGCCTTATCGGTGTTTAAAAAAATACACGTAAAAAATAATGGGTGCCAATTCTTTCAAAAACCGAAAAAATAAAAGGAAATCGTTGTCTATATGAAAGTGGTCTTAAATAACATCGTAATTAGGTTGAGTTAATTTTAATTAAGCGCTAAAAACACCCCCATGTCAATTGAAAAAATAATCTGTGAATATCTGTCTTCCATTTTTGGAAAAAAAGAAAATAAATTAAAAACTTAATTATATCTACAACTTGGAAGATTAAAAATTAATTATTAAAAAGGAAGAATGGCGCTAAATTACTATCATTAATAATTTAATTTGGAATGAATTAAAAAAATTAATTTTCATCTTGTATAATATAAATTTGTTAATAGGTTAATTAAATGGTTAGATCTATGCACCGCGTTATATGAGAAAGATTAATTGTTAAATTATTAAATTAAAAAAAAAAAAACCAAATTACCCCAAAAAAACCTCGAACCATATCACAGGAAATATGTTAGGTGCACTCGAAAAAAAAAAAAAAAGAATTGTCGTAAATGTTAAAAATACGTTTTCTAAATATATTCCTAGGCCTACACAGTATTACAAAAATTAAGGGCCATTTTTCATTGGCTACCATTGAGTAATCGATATAAATGGGGATTTTTTAAATGAAACTCCATTTAAACTAAGCCAATATAAAACGACAAGGAAATTAACATTAATAAACGAATCTCGAATTTTTAAAGATTCGCCTATAAACGCAATGCAATTTGAAAATAGTATTAAACGGGCGGTAATCAAGCTATTTAAATGAGCTAATAAAATTAATTAATTAAGAGCTAATTTGCAAAATTTCCATCAGATTAATTTGAAGCTCAAAGAACTGATTGGTACTACCGTGACGAATTTTAAGTTGTTCAATCAATGATGTAAATATTAAATAAAAAAAAAAGAAATTAAATTGCGATTAAAAATTATAATAAATAGGATAAAAATTTAATTAATAATAATTCCAAGTTGTGGCATTGCGGAAACAAAAGAATTTTTTGAGAAAAAAAAATTTGATATCATTCCAAAAGAAAAAAAAAAACAAAAAATGAAAAACAAAGGGCGCCTTTCTTATTTTTACATTTTTTTACGGTTTTTGCATTTTTTGATGAAAGAAAGTAAAAATAAATTAAGAAAAATATCACCAAAACTTAATTTTCAGCGCGCTTTATTAATAGTGTCGGCGGTTGTTTACTATAAATATTTACTAATTGTGTAAAACTATATAAGAGTTGCTGCCACGAAAAACAAAAAAATAATTGATTTTTTATCGAGGAATGAAAAATCTTTATATCACGATAAGTTCAACACGGTGGATTCGAAATAAAATAAAATAAAAAACCAATTGAATAAAAACATTTCATCTCATACGTCTATTTTAATTACTAATTAAATTTGGATTAAATTTATCCGATAATCCAAATCAATTTGATCCAAGCCTTAATCAGGTGGCGCTAGGGGTTCCGTACCACACCAAGGATATGGATGGTAAGTTAATAAATCCCAAGTATAGATAGAAGTGACGGGGATAATAAAGCATAAGGTTGGGTACTTGGGTTTACCATCGAAGGACTTAGCAAAAAGGGAACAGATGGATTTCCGATATCGTTTAAATTGAATTAAATTATACGGATCAGTAAATCATTTTGATCTATAAAGTGGTAGAGTCTTATAAGCAAAATGGCGTCTTATCCGAGAAGGGCATCGCAACTCTACTTAGCTCTGTGTTGTTGGGTCCATATCGTAATTGGTAATTACATACTTAGCAGTTTAAAGGTTCGTGGATTAAGATAATATTCGTTTCAATGCCTTAGGGATGAGTTACAGCATCGTCCCATTTTCGTTCCCGGGTCGACCCTTGGTAGGAGCGAGCGTTCGGGTAGTTTGTAGCACTTCAGGAGGATATAACCTAAGAATAAGATGGCTTAAAGATGGGGACCAACTGAGAGAGGACATTAACTCAAACTTAAAGATAAGTTCGTACCCGGAAGCATCCGTTTTAAGTATCGAAAGACTTTCCTTGTCCGACAGTGGTAACTACACTTGCGAGATAACTTCGAACGAAGGGACCCTGAGTCATACGGACGTACTTAAAGTATCAGGTAGGGAGGGTTACGGGCATCCATCGGTTACTTGCGGGTTTATATTAACGACAGGCACAAAAACAAAACAGCTCCTCCCGAATGGGTCAAAGTTTCTAAAGATTCCCAAGCCTTCGTTGGGAGTAACCTAACCCTGGAATGTCAGGCGTCCGGGAGTCCAGTACCGTCATTGAAATGGGAAAGAGCCCAAAGTAAAACGCGTTTCAAGTGGTGTTTTCCGCGCTTTTAATACGTCAACTTACAGGGGATAGTCCCGACGCTTTTCAACTGTTGGAGAGAAGACAACGCGAGATGGGTCACCTGTTCAGACTAATTGATATCAAGGGAACGGATGCGGGGATCTATCGATGCATAGCTAACAATTCGGTCGGGATACCCATTGTCAAGAACATACAGTTAACAGTTTTAAGTAAGTACAGAGGGGGGCACCATGAGGATTGTTGTATGTAGGTGGCGTTCCAATTCGTCTGACTATAAGGGCATTAAGGTCTCAGTGTAACTATAACAAAGCCATAGCGTATCTTCAGTAAGTTGAGTGTCATGGCGTCGTCGACAGTCTTTTTATTACTATACGTCCTAAAGTTTGTTTCACTTAACGATGGTAAGAAGGAACTCCTTTTATTGAAATAATTCAAAATGAGAGAAGTAATTTTAAAATGGCGACAGGAAAAATGAACAACGTTATGATTCAGCCATTTGTATTTCCGGAGCAAACTCTAGTTGGGGATAGTATTCGTGTTGGCTGTATGACAACTGGGGGTGATATTATGAGTTACAAATGGTTGAAAAACAGACAAGAACTGATGCCCACATCGAGAATTAGGATAAGTTCCGCGGAAGATGCCTCTTTTTTAAAAATTGATCGAGTTGGTATCGAGGATAGTGGTAACTACACTTGCCTGGCAACCCTCAAAGAAGGCACGATAAAGCACACAGCCATACTAAGTGTGAAAGGTAAGGTTGACCAATTACGTTTGCGCAATTATTACGATACCGTGCTTCTAGCTCCACCGGAATGGGTTTCGGTGTCGGGGGACAAAGTTGCATACGTTGGCACTAATGTCACGTTGGAATGCTCGGCTAAAGGGGAACCTACACCGCGAGTAACTTGGGAGTTCGCTCAAAGTGAGTGCAATGAAACAACAAATTTAGCTACGAAATGTCAACTTCCTTATTGAATACAGAGAGCAATCCTGGACAATACAAAGAGTTGAGCAGCAAAGGCCACCCTGACAGACTGTCTCTAAATCAGGTCACGGAGCAAGACGGAGGAAGTTATAAATGCGTTGTTAATAACTCTGTGGGTCTTCCTCTAATAAAAACCATTCAAGTAAATGTATTGAGTAAGTCACTTTCAAGTTAAATGGTGGTGCTTGGGGCACGCTTCGCATAGGTGGCGCTAGGGGTTCTACAACCACAATGGCCTACGTATGATAATACGATATGGAGGTTGTACGCTCGACTTAACTACAGGATTACTGAAGTCTTAGAATAAACAGCCCTAATAACTTATAAATAATTAGAAGATATTATCGCGCTTGTTATCGAAACCCTCGGTTCATTGGCAATGTCCAATCCTGTTGTGGTATTAGTCTTATTAGGTATCCTTTTGATCGTCAATGGTAAGTTGCATATACCTTAACTTCCAAAATAAACTTTGTTTCGAGATTCAATCCTATTATTAAACAACATAGCGGATGGACGACGTTTGGCTGTTACCCCTTTCGTTTTCCCAACTCCAATTTTGGTTGGCGAAAGCGTTCGAGTTACGTGTAGCACTCTAGGGGGTAACATATTACAATTTCAATGGATGAAAAATGATCACATTGTACACGATGGTACTCGAATCACCATCGGTTCGTACAGAGACGTATCTACGTTAAATATAGATGACCTAAATATCGGGGATAGTGGTAACTACACTTGCCTCGTAACCCTGAAGGAAGGAGTTGTAAAACATACAGCTACTTTAACAGTACAAGGTACCCATCGACCTAAAAACGTCATCACGTTTATGTAATTCTCATCGTAAATACTTTATTAAAGCTCCCCCAGAATGGATTAGCGTTTCACAAGATAAAGTGGGTTACGTGGGCACCAACGTCAGTATAGAATGTATTGCCAAAGGGATACCCCAACCCTTGGTGACCTGGGAATTTGCATCAAGTAGGTTTATCACTCGACATTTAAGGGATTTCAGTCGTAATTGCGTTGTTTGTAACGTAGGGCACAACCCAGGAATGTATAACCCCGTGCACCCCAAGGACCCGATCAAAGAGCACATATTAAACTTGGTAACCATTAGAGAAGATGATGGTGGAACGTACCGATGTACCGCAAATAACTCCGTGGGACATTCTTTGGTCAAAACCATGGAACTCAACGTTTTAAGTAAGGTCATATAGACACCCGCGGTTTCCTAACCCAACCCAATCACGCCTAATCCAGGTGGCGCCATGTTCTCCGCGTTTTAACAATAAGTAGCGGGGAGGGTATACTAGTTTTATTAGAACATGGCGTATTACAAGACGCTGTTAGGTTTATTATGTTCGATTCAATGGATAAATCAAAGCACAGGTAACGTTTCTCTATAAAAATACGAAGGATAGTAATTTATGGAGGAAGTTCCATAGGAAAGATAGTTCCATTTTCTTTCCCATCGCCTATATTGGTGGGAGAAAGTGCAAGGGTATCATGCACTACAACTGGAGGGGACATATTGCAACTTGACTGGCTTAAGAATGGAGAAGCAATAAGAGACAAACCAAGTCTGACAATTAAATCGTACGAAGATGTTTCCACCTTAAAAATTGAGCACGTAACGACAAGAGATAGTGGAAATTACACGTGCTTAGCGTCAATGAGAGATGGGACCGAACAGTACACAGTTCCATTGCAAGTTTTAGGTAAGCAATTACCTATCACAATTAACCACAGAATATCTAAAGACCAATATGATTCTAGCCCCACCTCAATGGTTGTCCATATCTAAGGACAAAGTTGGGTATGTGGGGACCAATGTCACCTTAGAGTGTCACGCCGAAGGAGTTCCCCAACCCGTGATCAGTTGGGAATTTGCTCAAGGTTAGATAACCCATCCGTAAGTTATGTTGCAAACTAACCGTCATAACCCATAGGGAATAACCCCACCTCATTTCGCGGGGTAAACCACAAAGACCACAGGGACGTAAGAACCATGGTGTTACAAAATATTAAAGAGGAAAACGGTGGAACGTATCGTTGCATTGCCAATAATTCTGTTGGAAACCCATTGATACACTCCATGCAACTCAACGTCCTTAGTAAGAACAATTACTTTAGAATTACTACTTTACGAAAATAAGAAAGGCACCGTTGGGTGACGCGCGAGCCAGGTGGCGCTATGGTCTCTACCATCCACAAAATTGTTAGCCATTATACTTCAACAAAGCGTTGATGAGTTATTATACAGAGCACAACATGTTAATGCATATTAATATCGACTAAGAAATATAGTGTTAACATTTAAAATGGTTCCGTTTAATCGAGACCTATTCGCCTCGGTCCTAGTTATTGCAGTAACGATACTGTCTCTAAACGATGGTAAGAATATATCAATAACATGAAGCAACGAAACGGGTCTGGTTCTGAAACGCTAAACTTTTCAGCTGAAAGGAGAAGGATAAACCCTTTTACCTTCCAATCTCCGATATTAGTGGGTGAAAGGGTCAGGGTCATTTGTGGCACAACAGGCGCGGAAATTATTAGTTTGGAATGGTTCAAAAACGGGGAACCATTGCGTAAAAGCCAAGGGCTTAGTATCAAAAGCTACGAGGACGTTTCAACATTAACAATCGACCATTTAAGTAACAATGATAGTGGAAACTATACGTGCGTAGTCACGATGAAGGAGGGTACCGAGCAGCATACAGCGGTACTTAATGTATTAGGTAAGAACTTTCAGAATACTTCAAAACTCTGAGAAATAATCGTACTCAGATTCATAATTATACTGCAGCTCCACCAGAATGGGTGTCGTCCTCAGGGGACAAAGTGGCTTATGTGGGCACCAACACGACACTGGAATGCATAGCTAAGGGTGTCCCATTGCCCGTAACTACTTGGGAGTTTGCTCCAAGTATGATCGTAGTTATAAATTAATAATCTGAACAAATTCAATCATTCCCTGATTTAGATAACAATCGAGGCTCGTACCAACCCGTGAGTAGCAGGGACAGGAGTACTCCACATTTAATGATAATTAATGCCAGGGAAGAAGATGGTGGAGATTACCGTTGTACCGTTAATAACTCTGTCGGGGTTCCCCTGGTCAAAAATATACAATTCAACGTTCTAAGTAAGCTAGTCTTCGAATGGATTTTCATTAAGTGGGTTATCGGGTACCAGATCGCGAGACGCCTTAAGTAGGTGGCGCTATGGTCTCTGTCCGAAAAAAGATAAAACCCTCAATACACCTCCATGAGTGTCTCTAGTATTTACATCACGAATTTAACTCAAAGAGAGTTGCTAGGTACTCGGTACTAGTACTTTTAATTGTTGTACCGAACAAACCTTAACATTACCATCAACTACCCCATTTCAACATGAGTCGCGTTAAGTTAGTGATTATCAGTGTTCTATCACTATTTGGCATAGTCTTAGTATCAGGTAAGAAAAGCCTAATACCCCTCAGTACATCGCTGAACTCCCTAAAGCAACATCTTTTTTTCAGCTCAAAGAAAAGTTATAATACCATTTTCCTTCCCATCCCTAATTTTGGTTGAACAAAGAGCATATGTCACATGTGGTACCAGGGAAGGGCAAATAACAAAATTTCAATGGCGTAAAAACGGAGCTATGGTACAAGAAAACACCAGATTAACGGTTACCACGCTAGCAGATACATCAACGTTAAAAATAGATCAATTGTCTATCGAGGACAGTGGTAATTATACTTGCATTGTTACCATGAAAGGCGGGGTGGATCAGTACACAGCGTCTCTTAAGGTTCTAGGTAAGTTTTTCACCATTTAGTAGTGCCTAAAACAAACTAACCCTATTTTAACTTCAGCACCACCTGAATGGGTGTCTGTCTCAAAGGACAAAGAGTCGTTCGTGGGGTCAAATAGCACCCTTGAATGCGTGGCCAAAGGTGTCCCCCCGCCTCAAGTGACCTGGAAATTCGCTCCAAGTAAGAACCTTTAAGTAATTTAAATAGATTCAACTTCTTAACTACTTCACTCCCTACTTAGAGACAAACCCGAAGGCCTACAGGAATATCCCAACGAAACCCGACGACACCCAGCACCACTATTTAAAACTGGTAAACCTGAAAGAGGAAGACAGTGGAGAGTACTTGTGTACTGCAAATAACTCAGTTGGGACGCCTTTGATACGAACCATTAGCCTAAACGTGTTGAGTAAGTAAGGGGGTTTAAGAGGCACCATAATGGTTACTCTGAGATGGACGCCATGGGTAGGTGGCGCTAGAGTCCCCATAAAAGTACGATATAATAAATCCTATGGAGAAACCATCAACTAATGCTCTTGAAAGACATCGCTTAAACATTTGACAAGGGCCCTTGTATTTAGTACGAGATATCTTAATAGTGATCTACAAAAATTAAGAAATGTACCACCACAAAATTATTATAGTATTTACGTCGATACTTATGAACTTCGTTCTCATATCCGGTAAAAATGTATACTCCTTTATATGGATGGCAATATGATGGTCTAACGAAATCCTAATTGCAGCCCAAAGAAGGGTTATCATACCATTCTCTTTCCCATCCTCAATACTCATTGGTCAAAGGGCAGTGGTGATTTGTGCACCACAAGAAGGAGAAGCTATTAGATTTCAATGGAGAAAAAATGGGGCGATATTACAAGAACGACCAAACTTATCAATAACCGCTCTAGAAGATGGATCGACGTTGAAAATGGATCGCCTAACCATTGAGGATAGTGGAAACTATACTTGTATGGTGACCATGAAAGGGGGTACCGATCAGTATACAGCGTCCCTCAATGTTTTGGGTAAGACGCTTCTAAATGTACCCTGAGAATAGTAATCTTATAGTCGACATTTTCCAGCGCCCCCAGAATGGGTCACAGTCTCTAAGGACAAAGAGACTTTCGTGGGGTCAAACACGACCCTTGAATGTGTAGCCAAAGGGGTTCCAAAACCTAAAGTCACTTGGGAATTCGCTCCCAGTAAGATTGAAGCCCATCAAACGGCTCAGTAACCTTACATTAATTTCTTGCTTTCTCAACAACAGAATATAACCCAAAAGGGTACAGGGAACTCACGGTCAATACCGTGGCTAAAGATCACCACTTGAATCTATTAAATTTAAAGGAGGATGACAGTGGGGAGTATCGGTGTACGGCAAATAACACAGTCGGGGCACCATTAGTTCGAACAATTAACTTGAATGTGTTGAGTAAGTAATGGGGTTTATGTTGCACCAACACATGCCCTTCGCAAAGGACGCCTTGGGTAGGTGGCGCTATGGGTTCTACAGTAACAGAAATACAAAGAAATAGGGAACTAAGGCTCTTAAAACGGAGAGCCTACCGCGTAATGTTTTTGGAATACTCGCTAATGAACGATTAAATAACAATTGTCCACAAAATAATTAAAAAACCGTTGGTCGTGATGTTGTACAAGATGATAATAGTGTTTATATCATTAACAATAAGTTCGGTCCTAATTTCTGGTAAGTATTCCATATGTGTTAAGTACATCCCTTTGATGGACTAATGATATCGCTATAAACCCAGCTCAAAGAAGGGTTATCATCCCATTCTCATTTCCATCTCCGATAAATGTCGGTGAAAGGGTTTACGTAATTTGCGGTACTAGAGGTGGAGAAATAACTAAAGTACAATGGCGTAAGAATGGGGCCATACTCCAAGAAAGGCCAAAATTAACCATGACACCTTTGGAAGACGGATCCGCGTTAAAAATTGATCGCCTCTCGATCGAGGATAGTGGGAATTATACTTGTATGGTGACCATGAAAGGGGGTACAGATCAGTACACAGCGTCCCTCAATGTTTTGGGTAAGACGTTATAAAACGTATCCTGACAACAGTAACCTTATAGTCGACAATTTCAGCGCCCTCCGAATGGGTTACAGTCTCTAAGGACAAAGAGGCTTTCGTGGGGTCAAATACGACCCTAGAATGTATAGCCAAGGGGGTCCCAAAACCCAAAGTCACTTGGGAATTCGCTCCCAGTAAGATTGTCATACCCCTTTTTTCAAAACAGCACTGTAACCTTACATAAATTCTCACTTTATTAACGACAGAATCGAACCCAAAAGGGTACAGGGAACTCACGGTCAATACCGTGGCTAAAGATCACCACTTGAAACTATTAAATTTGAAGGAAGATGACAGTGGGGAGTATAAATGTACGGCCAATAACACAGTCGGGGCACCATTAGTTCGAACAATTAACTTGAATGTGTTGAGTAAGTAATGGGGTTTATGTTGCACCAACACATGCCCTTCGCAAAGGACGCCTTGGGTAGGTGGCGCTATGGGTTCTACAGTAACAGGAATACAAAGAAAGAAGGAACTAAGGCTTTTTATAAGAACTGCATAACGTACTATGTAGTTAACGAGAAATACTAATAAAATTTGAACTATTAATTAATTGCCATTAAAAATGACGTTCTGCAAAATAACAATAGTTCTTGTATTAATAACAATGCGGGTTTTCGTCCTAATTTCGGGTAAGTGTTTCTCGCATGGCTCTATGAAGGACCAATGTATATTACACCTTGATATCTTAAATACAGGCCAAAGAAGGGTTATCATCCCATTCTCTTTTCCATCACCGATCTTGGTGGGTGAAAGAGCGTATGTATTTTGCGTTACTAAAGGAGGAGATGTTACAAAATTTCAATGGCGTAAAAACGGAGCCATTCTACAAGAACAACCCAAGTTAACCATAACTGCTTTGGAGGGCGGATCCGCGTTAAAGATAGATAGCCTTTCGATTGAGGATAGCGGCAACTACACTTGTATGGTCACCATGAAAGGGGGTACAGATCAGTACACAGCGTCCCTCAATGTGTTGGGTAAATATTATTTATACTAGTTTTAGGAACACGTGTAATTTGGTTCAACTTTACAGCACCCCCAGAATGGGTAACAGTCTCAAAAGACAAAGAGGCTTTCGTTGGTTCTAACACGACATTGGAGTGTGTGGCCAAAGGGGTTCCAGCGCCTAAAGTCACTTGGGAATTCGCCCCGAGTAAGATTATGAAGACATTACCAACAACTCCGGACTTACTGGTATATTTAACTATAAGCCTACTCTTATTTACAGAAACACACCCGAAAATGTACCAGGGGTTACCGCCCAAACCGGAAGCTAGAAATCATCTTTTAAAAATAAATAACCTAAAGGAGGAGGATAGTGGCGAGTACAAATGTACTGCAAATAACACAGTTGGTGCGAGTTTGGTTCGAACCATTAACTTGAACGTATTGAGTAAGTAATGGGGATAAGTAGCACCAAGATACGTACTTCGCGAACGACGCCTTAGGTAGGTGGCGCTATGGGTTCTACGAAGTAGGGTTTATGGGCGACAATGAACAAAACCCAAAAATTTCCAACGTGAAAATGGAGGGTACATACTGACTTAACGCCTTAAACAAATCTAGAAGACCTTACCATGGTCGCGAAATATTTATGTCTCTGTACCTCTCTGCTAATTGGATTAGATATATTTGGCAGTAAGTACCTCTTGGACCTCTATCAATCAGACTACTTGTTAAAATACATCCTTATTATCATAGGTAGGGTGGCTGCAAGGCAGCTGATAATACCATTCTCATTTCCATCACCAATACTGGTTGGTGAAAGAGTTGTTATAACATGTGGCACCAAAGGTGGTGATGTAACAAAGTTTGAATGGCTTAAAAATGGAGACATAGTACGCGAAAGATCAACGCTAAGTACGAAATCCTCGGAATTTTCTTCAACATTAATAATAGATGGTTTAACCACGAGTGATAGTGGGAATTACACTTGTTTCGTAACAATGAGAGACGGAACCGAACAGTATACGGCAACCCTTAAGGTTCTAGGTAACCAGGCCAAACCCATTCTATGACCCCTGAGCCATCTTAAGAACTCTCAAATAAATTTGCAGCACCCCCTGAGTGGATAACTGTGACGAAGGATACAGTGGCTTATGTTGGCACTAACGCTACCATTGAATGTAATGCCAATGGGGTGCCTAGACCCAAAGTCACCTGGGAGTTCGCATCAAGTAGGTTTCGAACGCTTGAGTTCCATATAACCATAACTTAACTATACTTAACACGTTAAGGGACAAACCCTACCGTTTACAAGTCACTAGCAGGGCGAGGACAAGAATGGGAGCACATGTTAACACTGATTAACATAAAAGAAGATGACGGGGGAGATTACCGTTGCGTAGCAAACAACTCCGTTGGAGCCCCTCTAATAAAAAACATTAATTTTAACGTACTAAGTAAGATACCAGCGGGTTTTTTTAGTGAACGAATCGTTTTCTTTATGGTTAAGCGACCAAATGGGGTTAAAGTAGCACCAGGACGCGTATTTCCTGTGGGACGCCTAGGGTAGGTGGCGCTATAGGTCCTACACCAACAATTTCAGGGTTAACACCAGTAAATCTTAGAGGTTCGGAGCTTATTGCTAAGAACAAACTAACATCTAAGTTAATTTAATCGCGTTATGGTCGCAATGTTTTGGTTCCCATGTTTATCTTTCACAACACTATTAATGCTTTTGGATGGTAAGTGATACTTTGTGCCTTTGAATAAGAAGCTCTATCAACAGAACTATATTATCAGGTACAAACGCCAATCGTAGAATGATCATACCATTCTCTTTCCCATCACCCATCTTGATTGACGAAAGAGTTTCAATAATTTGCGGAACAAGAGGTGGTGATATCACCAAGTTCGAATGGCTCAAAGACGGGGATATATTACGAGACAAAGAAACGATATCAATAAAATCCACGGACGATTCTTCCACTCTCAAAATCGACCGACTCACAGTCAGAGATAGTGGCAATTATACATGTCTCGTTACTATGAAAGATGGTATAGAGAGGTACACCGCTACACTGTATGTTCTAGGTAAAACTTGAATGATATGTCCTTTTTCGGTCTTGAACTTTACCGAGTCTATGTTTAATATTCAGCACCTCCGGAATGGGTAACGTTTTCTAAAGACAAAGTGGCATACGTTGGTGCCAACACCACTCTGGAATGCGTAGCCAAAGGGGTCCCACATCCCAGTGTCACGTGGGAATTTGCACCAAGTAAAACTAAATCCCACACCTAAACAATTGCGAAACCAACACCTTACGAATCCACCCATATAGGATCAAGTACCAACGTTTATAAAACCATTCGAACAAGACTTCAAGAGTTGGACTACAAGATAACCTTAATAAATATCAAAGAGAATGACGCGGGGGATTACCGGTGCACAGCCAACAACTCGGTTGGCGCACCTCTAATTAGAAACATACATTTTAATGTTCTAAGTAAGTCGCTCACGCTTGACACCACCTGGACGCCTAATATAGGTGGCGCTATGAGTTTCACAAACCAATTTAAGCCTACATTGAGAACAACATCCCTCGGTACCGATGTCTTTAAGTCGTAGGTTAAATGTTTAGTGTATAAATTAAACTAGGTAGTCGAGAATTTGTGAACTATCGTACTGAAAAAATCTGCAGACAATGAAACTATATCACGCTAGTGCTTGGCTAAGTTTTTTGCTCAGTAACCTAATACTGATAAGTGGTACGCATCAAGCTAAGTCAATTCATATAAGAAAGGTTGTTAATAGAATAAATTTTAGGTGAAAGTAACGTGATCATCCCATTCTCATTCCCAAAACCGATATTGGTGGGCGCGCGAGTTAGTGTAATGTGTGGTACAACAGGGGGAGAAATTATAAGATTTGAATGGTTAAAAAACGGAGAAAGATTAAGGGAAAGGCCGAGTCTGGCTATTAAATCGTACGAAGACTCATCCACCCTCAAAATAGATCACTTAACAGTGAAAGACAGTGGAAATTACACTTGTCAAGCCTCAATGAAGGGGGCTGTTGAAGAATACACGGCTTCTTTAAACGTTCTTGGTAAGTATTTAAACCCAACCACATTAATTACGATAACTAATTCAATAACGTCGATTACAGCCCCCGTGGAATGGGTACGTTTTTCTAGTGACAAAACGGCTTACGCGGGTGCAAATGCAACCCTGGAATGCGCGGCTAAAGGCGTCCCTGAACCATCCGTGAAATGGGAATTTGCACAGAGTATGTTAGTTTTGTACAACGTTCAACTTAACGATACTCATCCGTGTTTTTACAATTACCCAGAGGACGCACCACAAAACAAATATGAAACGGTACTCACCCGAAACCAAGGGACGGCGTCCGTGTTGAACTTGCTTCACGTCAAAGAGGATGATAGTGGAGTGTACCGTTGCATTGTTAACAATTCCGTCGGAGCACCCCTAGTGAAAAACATAAAATTTAGCGTTTTGAGTAAGATTTAGAAGATATTTTTGGGTGAAATAATTGGGACTCGCGTGAGCAGCTAGCTAGACGCCTGATCTAGGTGGCGCTATGGTCTCCATAATGGGTGAAAACCTAACATGTACCCATCCATACCATCCCATGACCATAATAACATAGAATACGCCGTGTATCTCGACTTGTAGTCGTACCCGTGTCATTATGATCAGCTTTATTTAAGCAATAATTAAGATATAGTTTACCTAAAAACCCATTATCGAGAAACAGTCCTGAAATATACATAGATAATGGCAAAAAAGTATTTTGGTTTCATCATATTCGGAATTGGGTTAAGCCTAATCAATGGTAAGTGCACATATTTTGCAGTGCACAACTGACAGTTTTACTAAATATATTTCGGGCTTCAGGGGACAGAAAAGTGATCATACCGTTCTCGTTCCCGACACCAATTCTGGTCGGGGACAGGGTATTCGTATCATGTGGTACAACCGGCGGTGACATAACGAATATAAAATGGTTGAAAAACGGAGAAACTTTACGTGATAGACCCAAATTAACCATAAAATCGTACGAGGACTCCTCAACCCTTAAAATAGATCACTTAACAAACGAGGATAGTGGGAATTACACTTGCTTGGTCACTATGAAACTGGGAAACGAGAGGTTCACGGCACCTTTGAAGGTGTTGGCCCCACCAGAATGGGTGTCTGTCACTAAGAACACAGTAGCGTACGTGGGTACCAACGCTACTTTAGAATGCACCGCCAAAGGAGTGCCTGAGCCCATCATTACTTGGGAGTTCGCGCCCAGTAAGTGTTACTAACCAGTGCAATTGAACTGAATTTTAATTAAGACATGCCCCTTTATTTAGGAAATCACAGGGGTGATTTTCAACCCACGAAACATCAGAGATCCAATACTTTATCGTTGTTTAACATTAAAGAGGAACAAGGAGGGGAGTATCGATGCACGGCAAACAATTCAGTGGGGTTCGCGTTAACTAAATCCATCGAATTAAGCGTTTTGAGTAAGAGATTAAAACATATAAGATCTGCTCTTTACTGTCTTTCTTATTTCGTACACCGACCGTTTGGTGGGGCATCGAACGCGTCAAGTCTCGGGGTTTAGTGAAGGACGCCATTCCGCGTATAATCGTGAACAACAATAAATTACTAGGTCTACTTTGATAGTTATGGTTTAATTTAAACTTCGAAAATATTATGGATCGTTTGTGGCCAATTAGTTTTATAATAGCATTCGTGATTTTAATAGGAGTTATGATCGATGGTAAGTGCGTGGAAACGTTTAAAAAATTGATGCCCTAAAGAAAGACCTAATCAAAAAGCGTTTCAGATGCCCAATCTTTTAAAGTACAACCAGTTGTATTTCCTCCAACTGTTACGGTTGGTGAGCGAGTAACTAGTACTTGTACAGCTTCGTCAACCGAAGGAAATTTAATTACAAAGTGGATAAAAGATGGGCAAGAATTAACTTCTGGAAATGGAGTAGAAATCCATTCGTACACCGGGGTATCCATGCTCATATTACATAGCGTAACTGAAAATGATTCTGGAAATTATACGTGCCTGGTCAGTGGTAAAAGAGGCACTAGAAACTACACAGCGCACCTGAGAGTGCAAGGTCGGTTGCGTCAATATAATTTGCAGCCATTCTTCGATTAATAATAAGAGTATAAGAAGAATTTCCAACGCAGCTCCCCCAAAATGGTTAAGGATATCGCAAAACCAAGGTATCACCTCGGGAAGGAATGTATCACTAGAATGCTTAGCTATGGGAGCACCAACACCCAAGATCAAATGGACTATCGTATCTGGTAAGCACCCTGTTGAACTTCAGTCTCAAATAAAACCGAAACGAACTATTTTGATTGCAGGTGACCTATCACCCAGGACTAAAACCAATAATGGCGAGTTAATTATAACAAATGCGCAAAAAGAGGATGAAGGTGTTTACGAATGCGAAGCAACAAACGGGGTGGGATCTTCCATCACTAGTAAAATTGAGCTCCTAGTTTCGGGTGAGTTTGAGTAAAGGAGGAGATTGGCACCATGGGCAGAGTCGCGTCTATCTAGGGGGCGCTACGTTTCCATACTTCAATAAACCCATCAGGACGCCATAGAAACTTGTACTTGGGGCTTAGATATTGTTAACAATATAGCCCGGGATAAATAATGAAGAACTTGCAGGCAAAATTATGGATTACCGTGAATTTAGAAGCAATTTTGTACCGAATTTCGGTTTTTATAGTTTTGTGTTTGGATCGCTCATACAGCCAAGGTCTGTTAAGACGCATTGTTAATTCAATAAACATCTAAAAATGTTGCTATACTCATTAGATCTTACAGTAGCGCCTTTTAACCCACCCTCGGTTTTAATTGGAAGAAGAGCTACAACATCTTGCACTTATGCCGACCCCGAGTCTGATAATTCAGTCAGTTTCAAATGGTTAAAAGACGGAGTTGAAGTACGAAAAGACAAAGATAATATTCAACTCCCCTCCTACACGGGTGTTTCCATTATTATAATTGACCCCGTGAGAGAGGAGGACAATGGCACATACTCGTGCGAAATCACTAGCAAAAGAGGAATCAAGAAATCCTACACGCCCCTCTTAGTCAAAGTACCACCTCGATGGGTTAAAGTGCCCAAAGACACCTCAGTCGTCTTTGGAAGTAACGTGACCTTTGAGTGTAAAGCCGCGGGGTCACCCACACCATTGACCGAATGGGCCAAAATAACTGGTAATTTGACCAAACAAGCAAAAGCAATTAGATCTTTACTCATTAGCTCCATTTCAATTTAGACACCCAACGTCTAGAAAATCATAAAAATGAACAGGAGAAGACAGACAATTCCGGCACGGCAACATTACACTTGGCAAAAGTTGATAAAGAACACGAAGGGACTTATCAATGCCACACTGCAAATGGAGTGGGTCTCAGCTTAACTCATAACGTGGCGCTGACCATTTACGGTAAGTTTGGGTCCTACACTAAGGACGGCTCCAACAGGGAACCACTTTCGAGAGAGAAATTCCAGGTGGCGCCATGAACTCTAAAAACTCAACATAGACGGCTTTGTATCACTATAAGGCCGAAAGTTACTAAGATACCTTGATATACTCAAAATAAACTTTGAATTAAAACCGAATCAAAATATTAACTCCAATTAAAATGAATACGTTATTTACCCTAATTACTATGCTTTCCATCTGCTCTAGTTTATTGGGTAAGTTTTAACAAAAAGCCTACAAATCAATTCATTAAGGGTAAGCCTAACTGACGCTTTTTGAAAAAGGTGAGATTGCCATTCAGCCGTTTTCCTTTCCTAATGTCGTTACGGCTGGGCAAAGAGTGTTGGCGGCATGCACGGCTATGTCTAGTCAATCCACAAAACAACATTTCACGTGGTACAAAGACGGGGTCAAATTAGAATCGAAAGATAACGTTATAATAAACAGTAACGAAAATATGGCAATGTCCAATTTAATAATCGGCCCAGTGAGTGAATTGGACGATGGTAACTATACCTGCGTCCTTAAAGATCGCATGGACGAGGGGCGGCACACGGCTAAACTAAACGTTCACGGTATAAACAGTCCCACATTCTCCTTCAAACTAACTAAAACCTAACCAAACTTAACTCATTAATTAGTTGCCCCAATTTGGACCATAATACCAAAAGACACAGAACTAAAAGCGGACAACAACATCACCTTAAAATGTCAAGCCAGGGGTCGACCGCCACCCAAAATAACCTGGAGGAAATTAGACAGTGGGTTCCTCAAAACACCCCGTCACTCATAATCCAAATTATCACTCCTCTAACAACGGGTATCGCCTCTCTCTTACGTTTCAGACGGGGAAGTGTCTTCCATGGACCACCAGCACCACCAAAACGGGGATGAGTTACGCATTATTAAGGCTGGCAAGAACGTAGGAGGTCAATACGAATGCCAAGCCGAGAACGGCGTGGGGGCAACGCTAAGCAAAATCGTGCAGATATCCGTTCTAGGTAAAACACCCCGAAACTAACGGAATTTTAAAGAAAGTGGTGGGGGAAAACCACCCCAAAGAGTAGGCCCATGGACATGGCACCAAATAATGCAGAGGGCGCTATGGAGCAGCGTATGGCGTCTCTCTCTCAGACTCTTTGTTATATCAATAGTATTACTGCAAATACTCTCAGACCTTTCAGTAACTCAAAGGTTTCTTATAAAAACATATTGGTTTGAATATGAAATTTAAACAATTTTGGAGCTTCATTTTAATAAATATAATATACTTTGTGTCAAATGTCCACGCCCGTAAGTTCCAATATTACTCTGAATTAATTTCTTTAAAATTAACATTAACTCTATTCAATCTTAATAGGTCGACCCGTAATCCAACCATTTAGTTTCACGCAAAATTTACAGAAAAATGATAAGGCTAGCGTTATGTGTTTGGTTAAAAGCGGCACACCACCCCTCGAATTTAGTTGGCTGAAAGATGGAATTGAAATATACAAGACCGAAATTAGAGATATAAAATCGGTCAACAATGATATCTCACTTCTGGTCATTGGGTCAGTCCAGAAAACGGACATTGGTAACTACACATGTATAGTTAAAAATAAAGACGGTTCGGACTCTCATACAACCAACCTAACGGTCAAAAGTAAGTCGCTCAACCCTAACCAACTTTAAATGACCATTTATAACTGTCTCATTTCTACCAAAACAGTTCCCCCTGTATGGATAACAATTCCCAAAAACATGGAGACTATCATGGGGGCCCGAATAGAGGCCGAATGTATCGCGGAGGGATACCCCCATCCCTCAATTACCTGGTCCAAAAAGGGTAGCTGACCATCCTCCAGACCCTCAAATTGACCAGCGGACTAATCGGGATAGTGCATGGTTATTTATTCCCTAAAACAGATTCAAATGGACAGTACTCAAACGTGGACTTTGAATTGAAAGATAAAGAAACGAACAAAATAAGACCCAATTTACTCATACCGGAAGTTAAGGACTCTGACGAGGGCTTCTATCGATGTCAAGCCACTAACGGAATAGGGGACACTATAGAAGCCGAGTTCTTTTTGGCGGTCAATGGTAAGAGATAACAACCAAGACCGACCACCCTCCATGGAACTATTAATTTAAGTGTCTGCGTGGATCTTATTGAATTTGGCAACTGGCGTAGGCGTCAATTAAAGCTAATAAGCAATTAATTTACAGCTGGGATATAATATCTTTCAATTAACTAAGTGGTGCTCATTTAGCGTCATGTTTTCCGACACTAGGGGGACTGCGGTTCCCAAAACCCTAACTGAGTCTTTCTAATAGTAAATATTTATGGGTGACAAAGAAAACGATTCGTTCACGGGGATGGTTTAATTTTCGGTCTACTATATAAATAATCTAAGTGTTTAAATCTGTATTTAAAATGTTTGAGAGTATCCCTAAACTAAACTTGTACATGTATTGGGTAATAATTACTTTCAGTATTTTTCAGAAAGCACAATCGAATAGTGGTAAGATTATCGTACGCCTATAATGAACAATGTCATCAAGGTGTATTTTTCAGGAGCTCCCAAATTAATGCCATTCATGTTTACAAATAATCTAATTGAAAATGAGAAAGTTCGTGTGATATGTTCAGTAAATTCCGGCGAACCGCCTTTACAATTCACATGGCAGAAAAATGGCAAAACGCTATCTTCAGAAACAGGAAACCATCACGTTTTAATTGAGGACCTAAGAGACTTCTCAGTATTAGCCATAACCAATTTATCCTTACAATCTAATGGAAATTACACTTGCATCGTCAAAAATAAAGCCGGCACTGATCAACATACAGCGCAGCTGGTTGTAAATGGTAAATTTCTGGTTTTTACTTTCACCCTGAAAACCTAGCCTAGCGCCTCACAAATAAGAGAGGGGCAGATGTCAACCAGACTTCTCTTGGTTAGAGAGAGAGAGAGAGGGAAGAGAGGGAAAACGCGCAAAACTACCATACTAAAGGACACGGGCAAATCGATCCAAGGTTCTTCACCTCTAACTAAATCACGTCATCTCTCTTTTTTCAGCACCACCCAAATGGTTATCCAAGCTAAAAGACCAGACTGTGTTAGCTGGAAGTAATGTCTCTCTAACTTGCGAAGCTAGTGGTTACCCCGAACCTACAATTCAATGGCAAAAAGGTAGGCGTATTGTTAATTGAATTCTAGCTAAAACTGTACAACAAATTGAATAGTAAATTTTAATAATATTTCAGATAAAAACGGTGGTAACCTAAACGAAAAATCAACGCTAAACCAACAAAAATTGGTTTTAAATTCGGTTAAAAAAAGCGACGAAGGGACGTACACTTGCGTCGCCACTAACTCATTTCAAACTATTAAACAAAATGTTAATTTGCAGGTTACCGGTACGATTTAAAATCGCCATTGCCATGACACTCAATTTTATACGGGGCGCGAAACTAATTAATAATTATCTTTATACTAAGCCTAATTTAATTTACGCTATTTCTAATTAAAAGCTAAGAGATAATTATTAATCATTTGGGATCCCATTTATCTTTACAGTGCCCGCCAGATTCGAGGAGAAGTTTAGGATTGAGACAGTAAGGAGAGGCGATAGCGCGACGTTAAAATGTAAGGCCAAAGGTGACGAACCCTTGACCATAATATGGACCAAAGACAAACAAGATATAATGAGAGACGCGAGGTATAACCTTTTTCGTAACATATTGTCCAATTTCTTATACTTATAATTAAATAATATCAGATATGAAAGATTTGAAAGCTCCGAGAAAGATGGTCTCAATTCCGAACTTTTCATACGAAACGTTGAACGCCAAGACGGTGCATTATACAGTTGTCAAGCCAAAAACAACTACGGAAGTGACGAACGCAACATAAAAGTTGTTGTAGTTGGTAGGTATTATCGAAAGCATTCGTCTATTTTAAAGATTGTTATCTAAATCTGTTAATTAAATAAACAGAGGTTCCCGCTCAAATACTGGACGCCAAGGTACAAGAAGTATGGAGTCGAAGTGTCAGTATCAGTTGGTCAGCTCCTTATAGCGGTAACAGCGTCATAACAAAGTATATCATACAGTACTGGAGAGACAAAGGTAAAATATCTTGACCAATGGTACCAGAAATGATTCTAACGACTTAATTCACAGTTGCCCCTCATAAACTACACGAACACGACGTATCCGCGTCGCAAACAACGGCGGTTATCAGTAAAAGTCTTCAACCGGGAGTGTCCTACGCGTTGACCATCATAGCCGAGAACGAAGTAGGTCAAGGCGAACCATCGAAGGAATTACAATTCGTAACGGGGGAAGAAGAGCCAAGTGGTCCACCAACTGACGTTTGGGCCACGGCTAAGGGTTCTACGACCATAGAGGTTCAATGGAAGGTATATTGCGAAAACCCCAAGTCTTAACAAAGAAATGACGTAATAATGTTAACAGGCACCACCTAAGGATGATTGGAACGGTGAAATCAAAGGATTCTACGTCGGTTACAAAGTTGACCGAACTAGTCAGACGTATTCGTACAAAACGGTCTACGGAAGTGGAAACGAAACCATGACTCACATGTTAACGGATTTAAACAAGGCGACCCGATACAATATCGTTGTTAAGGCGTACAATAGCGCGGGAACGGGTCCCGCGTGTCAAGATCTATTGATAAAAACTTTGGAAGGAGGTAACTTAACTAAAGTTGGGCCCCCTTAATTACAGGATTAAGTACTTTATTAAATTAATGTATTCCGCAGAACTACCTCCACCCCCTGCTGTGTCGATAATAGCAGCGTCTTCCGATTCAATTAGTGTCAAATGGGGTCATAATGAATCGCCAAATGAAAAGGTCACTGGTAAGGTCACCGTTTTAAAGCTATGATGGATTAGGTCTAACAGACACCTGGATATACGCAGGATACACAATTCATCTTCAAAAAGAATCCGGAGAATGGATGCACATACCAATGATAATATCGGAACAAAATCGGTATACACTAACTGGTTTGGAAAGTGGAACTAATTACAGAGTCTACGTCACTGCAAATAACCAATTTGGTCGAGGACATCCCAGTGAAACTCTCAACATCAAAACAGCCATAACAGGTAGAAACCTAATCATATTCTTCTAAGCCTTGTCCGTATACTTAAGCCTACCATTTACGCAAAACCAGGAATGCAACTAAAACTCCCATTCAACGTGGACATGGGTGTAATAATCCCTGCCGCTACTGGTACGATAGCAGTCATAGTTGTCATTATAGTTGTCATCATTTACGTCAGAAAGATCAAATCGCGTAGGAAGTTTGAGAAATGTAAGCTCGGACAGAAAGTCCACAATGGATGGGTACTTAATTTCGCGCCATTTATTATTTTTAGCCTTGGAAGCCAGCAGTAAGAACCCAACGTACGCCACGGGAACAAATCAACGCTATATAGACATTGACAAGGCCCGACCCATGTTACCACCGGGCGTCCTTGCGTGCCAAGAACCAGGGACAATAACCCCGGGGTCAACCTACGCCGCGTACGCTTGTATACCATCTAGGGACGGGACCATTGATTCGAGAGTTTATGGTACAGGTCGACACGAAATGAAAACATTCCAAGAAGAATTAAAACCGGGACAGGATGGGTATAACGACTACTACAGCGGGGTAAGTAAGCTAAGCCTTGGTCCCTCGAAAATCCATCACCAATTTAAAAAAAAAATATATTGTTTCTTACTTTAATTGCAGCGTAATGAACGTCCCCCGACGTATCCACGAGCAAATTCCAAAAAGTCGAATCCTTACGATCCCAAACAGTAACGACAATTATCAAATAAGGCTGTGCCAAAAACCTAAGGAAAAAAAATAATAATAAAACCAAATTAATTCAATACGCTTACAAGTATTTATTTCTACACAATGATATAAATGTAAGATTTTTTTAGGCGTTGTTCAATTGCTAATTCCATTTAAAGAATTGTTTTTTTAATTAATTAAGCCTAGCAATTCATTCCTCATGACATGAACTCAAAGATGCTCAAATTTTGTATGATTTTAAACGGTAGAAAAAAAAATACCCACAACACATTTTGTAAAAAAAATTTCACACCATCATAATTTTTAAGTTTACGATAATACTATGCTCTTTCAAAAAATTCTTGAACGCCATTTTTTAATTTAGAATCTTATTTTTTTTTGGAGGATTTTAAATTTTGTTAAATTAATTTTAAATGATGTATTAATTATTTTAATTTGTTGTGTATATATAATAATAAGAAGCCAAGCATTTCCTTAGTAATACCATAACGCGTTTAAAAACTTAAGTGTTTAGTGAGCTACTTAAAATTAAATAAGAAAAAGGTTTAAATATTTACTTGTCGCTTTATGTGTTGTACACCCTATATTTAAATAACGCTAACTATACCACCTACAGTCTTAACCCCCCTCCCATCAGCTACTTGTGGTTTAAGTATTAACTGTAATTAATAATAGATCTGAAACTATTCATTTTACGATTGACCAAAATCCAAAGAGTGTCTTTGAAAACAAACTATCACTCACATTTTTTGCAAAAACTATGAAACCAAGAATTTACAATGAAACAAAAATAACTATACAATAAAGTAAACTAATAAAAAGAACCATGCAGTGTATACATAGCTTTTAAACTAGTCGTTTATAATAATTAGTAAAGTTTTGAAACAATATTTCTCACGACCCCTGATGAGACATTCTTATTAATTGTAAAACCCAACGTTCCTTGAAATACGTTTTTTTATAAGAAATAAAAAGGTCTACCAAAGAAAGGTGACTCATTTTTTTGGAGTATTTAGTAGGCCAGTTCTACCCAAGGTTCTACCATGAGGGCAAACTACTATGCAAGGCTTAACACTTATTTAAACCATATTTTTCACATTTTTCTAACTAATTTCTAATCAAATAAGGTATTTTTCTACACTGTTATAAATATTTACCTTCAATATAAAGTCTGTATGACCAAAAATGCCGCACAATTTTCAAACTTTAAGCCTTGGCAAAGCGCGCAAAAATCGATGAACTTTTCCCTCCACTTCTCCGCGCAGTACTACCAGACTCGAGCGCTCGTCTCGAGCGGCGCTGAACATAAGCGAGAAGGGTAGTGAAATGGTGTACTTAGGCCAGCAGAGAATTTGGTGAAGGGGGTTAAGGAAATTTTACATTCAAATTTGTTGAAAAGCGGGGAAATTACAATTTAAATTAATGTTTGAAGAAGGAAAACAAGAGATACGAATAAAAATACAAATTCGAATAAATATCAGACAAATTAAATAGATACTACTATGAGAATCTATAGGGTTCTCTTGACTCTAAGGAACTCTTTGCAGTCGCCTACCAGGGCGTTTGGAGTACTTAAAGGGAATGGTAAATAAGTACGAGGAACTTTCCCTAGGTGACGCCATCAGCGCTAGAATAAGACCATAAACCCAAGTCATATTCACAAAGAGAAGCATATCCTTTTTCGGCCATGATACTCCTCATCAGTATTAGATAGGTCTTGGTCGGAGCCCGTAAAGCCACTGCACACTGGGATTTACACGCTCTAATTGACTTAAATCAGCTGTAATTATTGTCGATGTATGGTTAACTATATCTTCAATCCACATTTCTAACTAAAAATTCAATGGAAACTTCATATTCATTGATCATCTGCTTGACGGTCATAGTCTCGCTAACACTAGGTTGTATTTCCTAAACTTTCAAGCTGTAGATGAGTGAATAACTTATAGGATGGTTTGCGATCCTTTCTAGCTGAAACTCAGATTCAGCCGTTCACATTCCCTGCACGCAGCAAAATTGGGGACACAGCAACCGTAACTTGCTTAGTCTTAGGCGAATCAGGTGGATGGACCTATTCCTGGACTAAAAATGGCATTACCATAAAAGACTTGCCATCAATTAGTATAGGACAAGTTGGCGATGCTTCTCTGTTAGTCATAAGGCCGATTCGCGATGATAGTAGTGGAAACTACACCTGCATCGCCAAAGGTCCATCGGGACACTTCTCCCATAGCGCTATCCTAAACGTTGAAGGTATATATGGGTTGGAAGTCTGTTACCTAAGTTTAAACTAATTCAATCTATAGCCCCACCGGAATGGGTGACTAAGCTAAGCTCAGTCACAGCCAGGATAAATGAGAACTTGGCAGTTCACTGTATGGCTAAAGGAACACCAGAACCATCCGTCACCTGGAAGATTATCACTGGTATATTACACCCCAAAGAATCTGAGGTCACTATTTAACAAGTGCCCCTAACTTGACAGATAGTGGGATGGAAAATGTTTCGCCTAATAAGAACCGGGCCGTTCACAAAAATGGAACCTTGACCATCTACGACACGAAACCAGAGCACGCGGGGGTATACGTTTGTGTAGCTGAGAACGGCATTGGTCAACCCATATCTCAAAAGGTTCAAATCACCGTCAACAGTAAGTTGGCCTGGGAGGGTTTCGCAAAACTTTGGTTGGTCTATGGGTTTAAAGTGTAGGACATATCGTACACTGGCGGTGCCTACGATAGGTGGCGATACTGCACCAATGAACAACTCAAATTACCTCTTACTTAAGGCGAAAGCTATAATATATTCGTCCCTGTGTCATAAAATGGCCACCGACCGACATCTCCAGTGACTAAATTCGAATATTATCAATTCGAAGACATCCAACCGTTTACCTAGACTAGGTTGGTCGCAATGACAAGTTAATGATTAATTAACTTGAAGTATACGGTACATATAAGTCTAGAGTGACTAGACCAAACTAAATTTCGGGTAGGTATCCTTTAAACGCGTTCGTCCCAATGGAGGGTTGGGAATCAATTCAGTTTTTGGTTGTACTCTTATCCGCGGCGCTTTATAAATGTGGTAAGTCCTACGATCATTAATTCTACTAACTAAATAATCATTGAACAAAACTATTTTAGAAACCAGTAGAATTCAGCCATTCAGTTTCCCAAGTAGGGTTAAGGCAGGTGATACTGTGTCGGGGACTTGTCTTGTTATGGGAGGAAGCGATAATTGGTCTTACGCGTGGAAAAAAGACGGCCAATTGCTCAAAGATTCGGACTCGGTTAAAATATATAACAATGGAGTCGTTTCGACAATAGTTATAAAACCAGTACACCCTAGCCTAAATGGAAACTATACATGTGTGGCGAACGGACCCTCGGGGCAAGACTCTCATAGCACAATACTAAATGTTGAAGGTAGAAAGGTTTCTCTGGTATAGAAAAGCTGGTGTCCTAATGTTCCAGTACGTTTTCACAGCGCCACCAACTTGGGTGACAAAGCCTCAAGACACTAATTCCGTTCTGGGTGGGACGGCCACGCTACACTGCGTTGTTAGTGGTACCCCGAAACCCAAACTAACCTGGTCCATTCTGACAGGTGAGCAAATACGTTAGGGTTTCTATAATCACCTTTTCATACCAATACAATTACAGATAGTGGCTCGAGGGTCCTAAGTACTTCTAAGCAAGAACGTCGAATTCTTCACGAGAATGGAAGTCTAACCATAGAAAACGGTTCATCTCAAGACAATGGGGTTTACGTGTGCCAAGTGGAGAACGGGGTTGGGGAGCCAATGTCTGAAAGAGCCAGGCTGGAGATTCGTGGTAAGTGGAACCGGGAACAGTTACTTTGAGTTTCAACAAAAAGGTGGCGCCATGGTTTCTATCAAAAACTATAACAAAATATTAAGGGATAATAAGTCATTTGGGAAGGGTAGCCATCTTTGTCGGTTTCACGCGAACGCGATCACATCGGCTATTGGTTATCGCGAGCGAATCTCCCTATGATTAGGAATTGCAGATGTACAAAAAAATTTAGAATTACAATAAAAACAAACTAAGAATTATCTACACTACAACATCATGTTTACCATTAACCCTTGGGTTTTCGTATGGATGCTCGCAGCAACTACTGCAGTTAAAGGTAGGGTGTACCTTCAATGCATGCAGTTTGAATATTGAATTAAAATTTCGACTCTTCGTCTGTTCAGCGTTACCACACATTCAACCCTTCAGCTTCCCCGCTAAGAACAAAGTGGGAGAAACAGTAAATGTTGCCTGCTTAATAACGGGTGGCAGCGACTCTTTCACATTTAGTTGGAGAAAAGATGAACAAGGGGTTTTAAAAGAGTCAGATTCGTTTAAAATAAATAACACCCCTGTTGGTTCAATCATTACCATAAAGTTAATTGGTAATGAAAACGGTGGAAACTATACATGCATAGCGAACGGGCCTTCTGGGAGGTTTACCCATAGTGCAACGCTTCATGTTGAAGGTAACACAAGAATATCCAACAACTTTATCATATAACAAAGAAGCGCTGTTTTAGCCCAACCACAATGGGTTGTGAAACCAACTGACCATACGTTCATGGAAAACAAGGATGTGGTCATCCCTTGCTCGGCAAGCGGAACACCTCAACCCAAAATTACTTGGGTTAAGCTTGGAGGTATACTTTCATTTCATAAAGAAGTACTTGGACCTGACCTAGTCATTCCGTTTACTTAGAAAATGACGTACAGGATATAGTGAAGCCTAACGAAGGGCGGGTTTCGGTGAGCACCAACGGTTCACTGGTCATCCAGAATGCCAAACTAGATGACCAAGGGGTGTATTTGTGCTCGGCAAGAAACGGGATAGGGGAAGGCTTATCTGAACGAATTGATCTGCACGTACGTGGTACGTTTCACCCGTAATTGCTGCCATAGGGTTAAGGGTTGTTCCATAAATGGACTGTAATTGGTGAAGACCAAAACCCAAGAGTACCTTATATATTAAGAATCTATATGGGACATGTTCCCAAACTTAGCCAAAGGTGGCGCTATGGTGTCTACAAATTTTGAATAATATTCTGACTCAACCAAGCCTACGAAACTCTTGTATTTCATATATCCTCATAAGGGAGCGTGCGGTCGCCATTACAAGAAGTCTTGTTAGCTCGCGACCATAAGCGAAAGATTCGCAGTTCAGATACTTTATACTTTCTAGGGTTTGCCACAGGGAAAATTATAAATCTAATAATAATTAAGCCCACTAAAACTGCAATGAGTCGGTTTTCGATTAAGGTTAGGGTCTTCTCGCGTTTGGTCCTATGTTTAGCATACACTACAGTCGCCTTTGTACATGGTATGTCAATTCAGTTCTGACCATTGCTTATTTAAACTAACCCTGTGCTAAAAGGAGAACAATTAATAGGTTCAACGGTAATTCAGCCATTTACATTTCCACAAAGTAATAAAGTAGGAGATTCTATAAGCGTTACGTGCCTGGTTTCCGGTAGCAATGATAATTGGACATTTTCATGGAAGAAAGACTCGCAAACACTCAAAACTGAATCCGAATTAAAAATTTTAAATGCACCAGAAGCTTCAATCATTGTTATTAACCCAGTTAAAGCTAGTAATGCTGGTAACTACACATGTTCGGCGAGTGGTCCAGCAGGAAAGTACTCTTACAGCGCGAGCTTAAGAGTTGAAGGTACTGTTCCTCAATCATCACTGGATTGCAGCTAAGCTAAAGGTAACGTTTATATAAACAGCCCCTCCAAAATGGCTAACGAAACCAGAGGACCAACTGGCGAACGAGCACCAAACGTTAGTAGTGCATTGCTCGGCCATTGGGACCCCGGAACCCAAGATCTCATGGAAGAGACTAACAGATAGCGGTTCCAAGGCGTTGGATAGCACCACCGGACGGGTGTCCGTGAGCAAAAACGGGAGCCTAATAATCCAGGACATTTCAGCCAATGAAAGTGGGGTATACACTTGTACAGCTGAAAACGGCATAGATGGACCCATTACCCAAAGAATAAACATCGACATAAGGGGTAAGTAAATGCTACCTCCCAAATGAGGTTCAAAGAACAAGTCTCCACATTTCGGGTAAACCTTAAAAGGTGGCGCCATGGTTTCGAAAAATTGTAAAATAAACTGAATGGGTATCTGCGTATTAGTGTTCTTTCGGTGTCTCATTTCTCCGCCATTTTACGGAGCGTCAGATCTAAGTCTAAAACTTCCTAACAGTCCCGAGATTATGGGCTGGTTTCAGGGTTAAAGTTTTTGAAATTTGTTTATGAAAACGGTATAACCCTAAGGGATGTGTAATTAAATTAGTAATGGATAAGTTAGTATTATTAGTATCAGCGACACTGTTCGCTATTATCAACATAACGGAAGCCTTGCAGGGTAAGCAACAACACATGTAACGCGGTACCTTGCATTTCTAAAGCATACATCTTTCGCTATAGATGAAACCAAAATTCAACCATTTAGTTTTCCACCTAAAGTTAAAACGGGTGCTCAAGTTACAATTACTTGTTACGTCATTGAAAGCAAAGATTCATTCTCGTTTATATGGAAAAAAGGCGACCAAATAGTGAAAGAATCTCATGATACTAAAATACTCGTGTCCCAAGACGCATCACTACTAACTATAAAGCCAGTGTCGAGCACAAACGCTGGTAATTACACATGTATCGCGAGTGGTCCATCGGGGAAATATACCTACAGTGCCGTACTAAACATAGAAGGTAAGTCAAAACCATTTCTAAACAAAAGACGCAAATACTGCAACTTGTTCATTACAGCACCCCCGACATGGGTTACAAAACCCTCTGACACAATTACTCAAGAACAGGAAACTGTCAGCATACCCTGTTTAGCTACAGGGACCCCGTCCCCAAGAATATCTTGGGCTGTTCTTAAAGGTAAGAGTCCCGTCTACAACAAACTCTTTAAATTTAACTGAGCCAACGTTATCCTTTCAGATGCGGGTCAAGAAAAGATAGCCACAGGCAAAACGAGTAGGGTATCGGTCAGCACCAATGGCAGCTTGAACATACTGAGTATCCAAGCTTCAGATACTGGGGTGTATATATGTTCGGCAGAAAATGGGGTCGGTGAACCCATTACACAAAGAATAAGGGTTGATATTAGGGGTAAGCCAAACTTTGGAACTCATTGAAAGGTGGGAACAGATGGAAAAGTGGGCTAAGAGTTGGGTACAAATATCTTTGGTTTCGTGCCACAAGGTGGCGACTATGTCTCTGCAGTCATGATATGTATATTATAAATGTGTTGATGGTATTCTATCTAACCAATGGTTCGGACGCCATTAGGCACAAAATACAGCTTCGGGATAGTCCCTTACGGAGTTCCGCATTTTCGATATCCCACTTGAGTCCGCGATTTTCTTGCTTTATGTTCCATTTTGTATTCAAAACCATAATTGAATTCTGCTGGTAATATGAACGCGGTTCTTAAGTACTTAATGACGTATCATACGCGAATGAGTGGTAGTTCATTAAGCCTCGCTATCATCCTAACGATGATATTGTTAAACGAAGTCTTAGCGGCGCAAGGTAAGAGGAATATCAAACGCTTCAACTCGAGAGTCCCAAACTTGCCAAATAAATTATTTACAATTACAATAGATGAAATACAAATACAGCCATTTAATTTCCCCGCTAAGGTAAAAGCGGGAAGCTCCGTGAGCGCTACGTGTTTTGTATCGAACAACAAAGACAGTTGGACATTCTCATGGAAAAGAGATGGCCAAAGTTTCAAAGAAACCTCCTCAATACAAATTGTGAACCTACCACAAATGTCTAACATAGTTATAAACCCAGTTGATAATGATAATGCCGGAAACTACACTTGCATCGCGAGTGGGCCGGCTGGGAAGGTGTCCTACAGCGCCCTACTAACAGTCGAAGGTAAACAAACCCCAATCCACAAATTGAAAAACAACAAGACTCAATAGTCTATTCAATAGCACCACCTAAATGGGCTTCCAAACCCACTGACATTGTGGTGCAGAATCACGGGAAGGCAAGTTTAGACTGTCTAGCAACGGGGACACCAAAACCAAGAATTTCTTGGAAGAAGCTCAATGGTTAGAATGACTAGTTAATATACAAACAGGGAACCCAACTAAGTGGTTATTTCATTCAGATAAAGGGTCCGAGCCCGTAAGTACTTCCAAACATAATCGGGTGACCGTGGAGAGCAATGGTACCTTGACTATTTCGGACGTGGATGATTCTTCCAAGGGAGAATATGTTTGCGTGGCTGAGAATGGGATAGGGGAGCCCTTGATGGCAAGGGTGCGACTGGATATTCGTGGTATGTTGGATCAGGGTAGATCCTAAACGAGGGTTTGTAAACATTTCGCAAGGTGGCGCCATGGTTTCCATATTTGTGGGTTTTAAACTATAGTAGTCCATCCGGTTTCGTTGTTTCCATTGAGTCTTCAGAGGTCCGTACCGACCGCCATTAAGGTTTCTGTTCACTCGGGGAAAGGTACTCTCGTTTCAACTCGTATCTCGGACGTTTATTTTGCTATTCATGGCAATGTTTCACGTCGTTTTCAACTCCGATTTCTGTCTTGTTTGAATTAAGTCTTAGTAGTTCATATTATAACTCGCGTTTAACTCAATGGGTCGCGTAATACTGTTATTATGGAGATTGGCCTCGGTCATTATCCTACTCTCAATAGTGCACTGTGAAGGTAATATAAAAATATTCCTCCACATTGTAAATCGTTTCAAGCAAAGTTATCTTCCAGATGTACCCAAAATCCAACCCTTCAGTTTCCCACCAAGAGTCAAAGTGGGAAGCAAAACAAGTGTTGTATGTTTGTTGATGGATAGTAACAGTGAAGGGTGGACATTATCGTGGAAGAAAGACCATCAACTTATAAAAGATTCCAGTTCCGTTAGTATTCTGGCCAACCCTGGTGCTTCGGTTATTGTTATAAACAAAGTGGAGTCGCACCATGCTGGAAACTACACTTGTATTGCCAGCGGTCCATCGGGGAAGCTAACACATTCTGCTTTACTTAACATTGAAGGTAAAGTCAATTACCAGTACTTGAAAATACCAAAACCAAACTAAACATTCAATTTCATCCCAGCTCCCCCTGAGTGGATTGTAAAACCAACTGACCAATTAACCAAAGAGCATGACACTGTGCTCCTGCACTGTACGGCTAAGGGTACACCGACACCGAAGATTACTTGGAAGGTCCTAACCGGTATGAAACTGCTCTGTGACCACATTGAACCCAACTTGACTAAGAGCATTTTAATGACCACAGATAAAGGTTCAGAGGAGATCAACGATAAGTCAAACAGTCGATTGAAACTGCACCCAAATGGTACCCTGGCCATCCACGGAGTTCAGGGTCAAGATGGGGGCATATACGCGTGTACCGCCCAAAACGGAATAGGGGAACCAATTACGGGTCAAGCGAGGGTTGATATAAGGGGTGAGTGACATTTTGGGTTCACAGTTTGGACAGACGTAATAAGGGTGGTCCAAATCTTGGTTTACCGTATGTTGCGGAAGGTGGCGCCATAGAGTCCGTTTTAAACTAACCAACTTGGCAGCTGTGTATTTCTCTTTGGGTTGCGAGTTACTGAGAAAGTGTTCCGCCATTTATTTCATGTCGCGTACAACTCGTAGTAGGTCGGGTCTTATCCAACGCGCTTCTTAAAGTTTATTCTCTTCTGATAATAATTATTGAGATAAGGCTGATTAAGTCATCGAAACGACAATGTTATCTTTGTAAAAAGAAAGAATTACTATTGTTCAGAAAATGTTGAGAATTTCGAGGTGTTGTTTCCGTGTGGCGTGTGCCTTGTTAGCCCTCGCTTTAGCTAAGGCGCAAGGTAAGGAATAATTATTTTTGCTATTTCGGGCTCAGTTTTAACAAGTATTTTTCGTTACAGTTGGGCCCAGTATACAACCATTTAACTTCCCAAATAAAATAAAAATAGGGGATTCTGTCAGCGTTATATGTCTAGTAGCTGGTAGCAAAGACACATGGTCATTTTCGTGGGTTAAAGATGGCCATCCAATTAAAGACAGTGAATTAGTAGAAGTGACCACTTCGGCTAGAGGGTCTACAATAATAATAAGCCCCGTTGAACCCCAACATTCTGGGAACTATACATGTTTGGCAAAAGGTCCCGCTGGCAAACTTTCATATAGTTCCGTCCTCAACGTTGAAGGTACACGTACAACACCATAATAGTTGCGTTGAACTTTACACCTATTATAATTTGACAGCCCCGCCTATATGGGTAGTTCAACCCGAAAGTAAGAACGTTAAGATAGGCGAAACTGTAACGTTGAACTGCTCGGCACGGGGTATACCCCGACCCCAAGTGACATGGAAGAGGCTAACTGAAAGGGGCGAAGAGACCATCGGGGAGAGAAAGAAGTACAATACACACGATGGTGTCTTGGTCATCAACCAAATTGAGGAGCAAGATGGGGGTTCCTACATTTGCACGGCCACGAATGGCATTGGGGAGCCATTGAAGACGCAAATACTCATCTCTATACGTGGTGGGTTAAGTCATAAGATCGCGATACTTCATGGGGCACCAGGGAAGGTTTTTGTTGTAGCATTCATGCATAAGGTGGCGCCAGTGCCTCAACCTGGCCAGTAATATGGGGTTTCTATGTCTATACCGTTCCGTCTCCGCCATTTATTTCATTTCGCGATCGGTCCATAAGTCGACGCGTTCCTCAAAGCTTTCCGTCTATGGTTCCACTACAGTCAAATTAGTCCCGACAAATTCTTTAGTCTTAATTCCATTTTTGAAAAATTCCATTAGTAACTCCGGTTATATTGCTAAGAATATGTATTCAGTGTATTCTACCCAAGTAGTTTGTGCCTTGTTAACCATGGCTTTAGCGTACGCTCAAGGTAAGGGACACTTTGTACTAATTCGCTTCCGTTGATTGAGAATCAGGTTTCTATTTTGTTACAGTCGGACCCAGTATACAACCTTTTAGTTTCCCAAATAAGATAAAATCAGGCGATACAATAAGTGTAACTTGCGTAGTAGCCAATAGTAAAGACTCCTGGACATTTCAATGGATAAAAGATGCGCAGCAGATAAAAGATAACGAGCTTATTGAAGTAACAAATTCAGCAAGAATCTCGAGTATTCTTATAAGCCCGGTTGAGCCCAAACATTCTGGAAACTATACATGTTTAGCAAAAGGGCCAGCTGGAAAACTATCGTACAGTTCTCTCCTCAACGTGGAAGGTAAGCCTGAACCCAAAGGTTACTCAGAAGTAAGTTAATCAAACCATTTTTACAGCCCCGCCAATATGGGTAGTTCAACCCGAGAGTAAGAACGTTAAGATAGGCGAAACTGTAACATTGAACTGCTCGGCACGCGGCATACCCCGACCCCAAGTAACCTGGAAGAGGCTAACTGAAAGGGGCGAGGAGACCATCGGGGAGAGAAAGAAGTACAGTGTACATGATGGTGTCTTGGTCATCAACCAAATTGAGGAGCAAGATGGGGGTTCCTACATTTGCACGGCCTCCAATGGTATTGGGGAGCCATTGAAGACGCAAATACTCATCTCAATTCGTGGTGGGTCCCGCTAACCTCGAGTTAAACCTTTCTAGTCCAGGACCGATTATAGTCTGTGGGAACAGTTTTTTGCATAGTAAGATAGGTGGCGCTATTGGGTCCGTTTTGAAAGATATATTTGGTTCTTTATGTGAAACACTCATTCCATCGCCATTTTAGCCCGGTTAGCGTGCGACTTGGGTGGGTTCTAAGTAATCGGTTTTGTTATTGAAACAACTTCCATCGCGATTAAGATTTAATTTACTTACTACTATATCGGTCTAAGTATCATGTCTACTGTGAGATTGTTAGTGATGGTTAAGCACTACAACAATCCGCGAGCATCACTGTGGCTTCTATTTTTTTGGATATTACAGTGTATCGCGGTGGTTATGGGAGAAGGTAAATACGTACCTCTCTATTTTAATAAAACTTATATCTAAACATGGCCAACCTTTTCAGAAAACCCATACAAAATTCAACCTTTTAGCTTTCCGGCTAAGGTTAAAGTTGGTGAAACCGTCACAGCTACGTGCGTAGCTGGTAAAACCGACGGAGTTAGTTATGTATGGAAAAAAGATGGAAAAATTTTTAATGCTAAAGATTCGGTCGAAATTATTGGCCAGTCAGCTTCATTAATAATAATTAAAAATGTCTCACCCGAAAATGAGGGTAATTACACATGCATTGCCAATGGACCTGCGGGTCAACACTGGCATAGTACCGTTCTCAGAGTTGAGGGTATGTAAAAATGTCTCGAAAGCAGCCTAGTTAACTTACTATCGAGTTTGGTACAAATAGCACCACCTCAATGGTTTGAGAAACCCTCAGACATTATGGCCCAAGTACACGGCCGAGTGGTGGTGCCCTGTCAAGTCAAGGGGACACCACCACCGAACGTAACGTGGAAGAAGGTTATAAATCCTGGTATTACTATATTTTGAAGGTACTATTTAAAAAACCTGTTCCCAATTTTCTTTGAAACGTTTTTCAGATAAGTTCGAAAAGATAACAATGGACAAAAGGAGGACCGTGCACCCCAATGGCACATTGGTCATAGCGGGAATTGAAAATGAGGATTCGGGTTATTATCTCTGCGAGGCTGACAACGGTGTGGGGCAGAGTTTAAGCCATAAGATTGCTATTTCAATTCGTGGTAAGATGTGCTAGGGGCTTGGACCAGGGTTATACTCAGGGGCACTAGGAAAGGTTTTGGTTGTAGCATTCATGCATAAGGTGGCGCCAGTGCCTCTATCTAGCCAGTAATATGGAGTTTCTGTGTCTCTGTAACTTTCGGTCTCCGCCATTATTTCATTTCGCGATCGGTCCATAAGTCGACGCGTTCGTTAAGCCCATCCGTCTAAGATTGTACTATGTTTAAGGAAATCCCGAGAAATATTTTATAGTCTTAAGTTTCATTATTAGTTCCAGTTATATTGTTAAGAAAATGTTTTCAATGTGTCCTCTCAGAGTGGCTTGTGCCGTGTTAACCATAGCTTTAGCTTACGCTCAAGGTAAGATAGGCTTTGTACTACTTGCTGTCGTTCGATGAAAATCAAAAACTTTTATTTTGTTATAGTTGGGCCCAGTATACAACCTTTTAGTTTCCCAAACAAGATAAAAATATCTGACACAATAAGCTTAACTTGCGTTGTTGCGGGGAGTAAAGACACCTGGACATTTTCATGGGTTAAAGATGGTCATCCAATTAGAGATAATGAATTAGTAGAAGTGACCACTTCGGCTAGAGGTTCTACAATAATAATAAGCCCGGTTGAGCCCCAACATTCTGGAAACTATACTTGTTTGGCAAAAGGTCCGGCCGGGAAACTTTCATATAGTTCTATCCTCAACGTTGAAGGTACACATCCAACCCCTTTGCAGTTGTGTTGAACCTTACACCTATAAATTTACAGCCCCGCCAATATGGGTAGTTCAACCCGAGAGTAAGAATGTAAAGATAGGCGAAACAGTGACTTTGAACTGCTCCGCGAGGGGTATACCCCGACCCCAAGTGGCCTGGAAAAGGCTAACAGAAAGGGGCGAGGAGACCATCGGGGAGAGGAAGAAGTACAGTGTACACGATGGTGTCTTGGTCATCAACCAAATTGAGGAGCAAGATGGGGGTTCCTACATTTGCACGGCCTTCAATGGCATTGGAGAGTCCTTGAAGGCGCAAATACTCATCTCAATCCGTGGTGGGTTAAGCCATAAGATCACTTATTACATTTGCGCTACGATGCGCTTAGGGCTTGATCCTGGGTTTAAACCCAGGGGCTGCAGGGAAGGTTTTTGTTGTTGCATTCTTGCATAAGGTGGCGCCAGTGCCTCAATCGGGCCAGTAATATGGGGGTTTCTACATCTCTATAACGTTCCATATCCGCCATTATTTCATTTCGCGATCTGTCCATAAGTCGACGCGTTCGTGAAACCCACTCGTCTAAGTTTCTAGAATGTTAAAAATTAATCCCAACAAACCGTCAACGGAGTAATAATATTGGCTTCATTTTCGTGAAATTTCATTAGTATCTAATAGTACATTGTTAAGAATATGTATCTAATGTGTCCTATCCAAGTAGTTTGTGCCTTGTTAACCATGGCTTTCGCGTACGCTCAAGGTAAGGAACGCTTTATACTGTTAACTCTCTTTAGATGGGAATCAAAATTAATATTTTGTTACAGTTGGGCCCAGTATACAACCTTTTAGCTTCCCAAATAAGATAAAAATATCTGATACAATAAGCGTAATTTGTGTTGTTGCGGGAAGTAAAGACACCTGGACATTTTCATGGGTTAAAGACGGTAATCCCATTAAAGACAACGACTTAATTGGGGTCTCAAATTTACCGAGAGCTTCGACAATTATGATAAGTCCCGTTGAGCCCCAACATTCTGGAAACTATACATGTCTGGCAAAGGGTCCCGCCGGCAAACTTTCATATAGTTCTGTCCTCAACGTTGAAGGTAAGCTTACACACAAAACCCACCCGACAAGAAGCTAATCAAATCATTTTACAGCCCCGCCAATATGGGTAGTTCAACCCGAGAGCAAGAATGTAAAGATAGGTGAAACAGTGACTTTAAACTGCTCGGCGAGGGGTATTCCCCGACCCCAAGTGACCTGGAAGAGGCTAACAGAAAGGGGCGAGGATACCATCGGGGAGAGAAAGAAGTACAATGTACACGATGGGGTCTTGGTCATCAACCAAATTGAAGAGCAAGATGGGGGTTCCTACATTTGCACGGCCTCCAATGGCATTGGAGAACCCTTGAAGACTCAAATACACATTTCAATTCGTGGTGGGTCCCGCTAACCTCGAGTTAAACCTTCCTGGTCCAGGACCGACTATAGTTTGTGGGATCAGTTTTTGGCATAGTAAGATAGGTGGCGCTATTGGGACCGTTTTGAAATATATTTTTGGTTCTTTATGTCGAACACTCACCTACTCATTCACATCGCCATTTTAGTTCGAGTGTCAAACCTACGAGTCGTCTCCAGACTTACGGGGTAGTTCCAAGTACTTAATGTTAATTTTAAGGTAGTTTCCATCGCGTTCCCACGCTTGTTTGTTAAGTACAACGGCATCAATATGGTTTTTAAGTCAATAGTTGTAATATTAAGTTCCTCCCGCGTGTCTCTATGGGTGTTATGCCTTTGGATTGTACACTTATGGGCATTAGTTGTCAGCGAAGGTAAATATCAGTCTATTAGTCCGTTTTAACAAGTTAAACAACAACCAACCAGCGTTAATTTTGCAGATAATTCGTATAAAATTCAGCCGTTTAGTTTCCCGGCTAAGGTTAAGGTAGGCGAGACGGTCCTTGCCTCATGTGTAGCCGGAAACACGGAAGGAGTTAGCTATGTTTGGAAAAAGGATGGAAAAATACTAAGCTCTGTAGGACAGGTTGAAATTACTGGTCTAACCGCTTCAATGATTATAATTAAAAAAGTATCACCCGAAAATGAGGGTAACTACACATGCATTGCCAATGGACCCGCGGGTCAATACTGGCACAGCACTGTTCTTAGAGTTGAGGGTAAGTTTATTATTCAAATAAAGAGCACCTAAATAAACTCTATATTGGGTACAAATCTTCAACCTTGCTTTCTAACAGCGCCCCCACAATGGGTTGAGAAGCCCTCTGACATACTGACCCAAATACACGCCAGAGTGGTGGTGCCTTGCCAAGCAAAGGGAACACCACCACCGAACATTACGTGGAAGAAGGTTACCAACTCTGGTATGGCTATTTTGGAGGAACATTGACGACATTTAAACATCATGGACCTGATTAACACGAAACCCCTTTCAGATAAGTACGAAAAGATAACAATGGACAAAAGAAGGATGGTGCACCCAAATGGCACCATGGTCATAGCGGGAATTGAAAACGAAGACGCGGGTTTTTACATTTGCGAGGCTGACAACGGAGTGGGCGAGAGCCTAACTCATAAGATAGCTATATCAATTCGCGGTAAGGAAAATATCCATAAGGTTCACTTCCGTGGTCAATTTTTATCGGGACGGATTACTAGGGGGCAATTCGGACATACTCGGTTGTAGTATTCATACATAAGGTGGCGCTAGGTTCTCTGTGTGTGAGAACGTTTCTCTGTTAGAAGAGGGTTGTATTTTGTTGGTCGTACCGCCATAGTGACCAACATTGTCGCGCTCGCTAGATAGTCCACAAGTTGTCTTTGTTCAAGAACGGTTTAAAAATGATAGTCTGGTTTCCACTAACACTTTTGGTCGTTTTGCCTAAATTCCTACTCTCGGCGCAAGGTATGACCGAAACTATGGTTCAATTTCTGTTCATTTCGGTGTTAATTGGGGCTTCCATATTCAGAGCAAATTCGTATCCAGCCTTTCATTTTCCCACCAAGGGTTAAGGCTGACAGTTCGGCCAGCGTTATGTGTTCGGTCATAGATTCGAAAGGTTCCTACTCCTTCATATGGAAAAAAGACGGTCAGATATTGAAAGATAGCAATGATGTAAAAATAACCACTACACCAGACGCGTCTATGATGATAATTAAGCCAGTGTCGGGTAAGAACGCTGGCAATTATACGTGTATAGCCAGTGGGCCTACTGGTAAACATACCCACAGCTCCGTATTGAACGTGGAAGGTATTAGATTTTTAATCCCTTCATCTGAACCATGAAATATATCCCTGCACATATCTTAGCCCCGCCACAATGGCTTTCAAAGCCACAAGACATTTTAACCAAAGAGCAAGACCACATAGTGGTCCCGTGCTCCGCTTCTGGTACCCCCGAACCGCGGGTTACTTGGAAGAGACTACAAGGTCTGTCTTCCTAATATTTTCGAACCTTAGTTGATCTTGATTGCTAATTTGATAACAGAAAAAGGGCCTGACGTTATTGGGAATGGAAACACCAAGCGTGTGTCCACTGGCACCAACGGTAGCTTGGTCATACAGAGTGTCCAGGCTTCGGACACTGGTGTTTATGAATGTTCTGTGGAAAATGGTGTTGGAGAACCCATTTCGGAAAGAATACGGGTAGAGATAAGGGGTAGGTTCCACATCCACGCGAACCTGGGCGCATAATTTCTAGTATCATCTGGGCATACTGGGTTCATGAACCATTTTGTGTACTGGGGTTCCATACATAATCGCGAGGTGGCGCCAATGTTACGATTCCAAGCATTTCATATAATATTACTGTTCCTTGCATCGACTCCGATCCGCCATATCGAAACCTTGATTTTCGGAGTCAGGACCCTACCGTGTCATACGAGTTAATTTCATTTCAAAGTAAATTTCCTCTTCACAAGTTTATATATTACGGTCATGAATAGGTAGTCCAAAAGTAATTCAAAGATTTCATCTTATCTTTAAAATGTTATCACCAATCGCGTTAGTTGTCTATGCCTTTGTTGTCTTGATACTCGCGGCGGCCCAAGGTAGGCATTTGCCAAATAATTTACAACAGAAGAGACAATCCTAAGTCAACATTTTCTAGATCCAACAAAAATACAACCATTTAATTTTCCCCAACGTGTCAAAACTGGCTCTTCGGCCAGTGTTACTTGCTTACTAACGGGGGAATACGATTCGTGGACATTAACGTGGAAAAAGGATGACCAACCTATCAAAGACGGGGATTTTCTAAACATTATAAAAACTCCCAGCACATCTATCATAGTTATAGACAAAGTAAAGCCCAGCCACGCTGGCAATTACACTTGTATAGCAAGTGGACCTTCTGGGAGGCTGACCCATACAGCAATTTTGCACATAGAAGGTAGTTAGACTTAAAATCTCATTGTGAAAAGCAACAATTGCTGATCCCGGGGGTGACTTGCAGCTCCCTCACAATGGATAGTCAAACCCATTGACCACGTCACCAAGGAGCACGATACTATTGAGATACCGTGCTCGGCTAAAGGGACGCCTATTCCGAAAATAACTTGGGACGTTCTGACGGGTATTTAAGGGCCTTTAATGGTTTAGAAATGTTCATTCTAAAGACCCTGTTAATTTAGATAAGGATTCTAAGAGCATCGAGTCTCTGGCTAAGAGTCACATCAAAGTGCACCCCAATGGAAGTCTGGTGATCCAAGGGGTACGACCCCAAGACGCCGGTGTTTATGTTTGTACCGTTAGCAACGGTATTGGGGAACCATTAGTCGAACAAGCCAGGGTTGATATACGCGGTAGGTGATCCATTTACATTTGGGCCCCGTATTGTGTAGTGGTTATACCACCCATAAGTAACTCCCAAACCCACAAAAAGTTCTACCTAAGCTAAATGTCGAAAGGTGGCGCTATTGAGTCCATTTTAACCAAATATCCAAACTGTGATATCTCCCCTCTTTGAGGCTATCCTCTCACCGCCATTACCGTCAGAGCTATCTTGCTGAAATGTTGTCTTCAGTCAGAGTTGTATAAAATTTCCCTTCTCTATTGTGTGAAACATTTCTTCTGGCGTTGGATTACTTACATTGATCTTTAATTATAAATAATAGTAATCAGTAATGGGTTGTGTTCTAATCGTGGTTTGTGCCTTGTCCATTATGACACTCGCGAAGGCTCAAGGTAAGCCCGATTATAATTTCGTCCATACACCGTCTAAATACGTGCCTTTTGAGTTACAGAGGAGACTGGAATACAACCATTTAGTTTCCCACTCAAAATTAAAACGGGTAGTTCTGTTAGCGTTACGTGCGTAGTTAAAGATGGTTCAGGATGGTCATTTTCGTGGAACTTTAATGGTCACTCCATCAAAGACAACAAAAACGTTGAGGTCATAGATTCCTCTAAAGGGTCAGCATTATTTATAAGTCCAGTGCAACCCCAAAATACTGGGAACTACACATGTATCGCGAGTGGTCCCGCTGGTAAATACACTTACAGCACGACCCTTAATGTTGAAGGTAAACATCCATCCACATTTTAAGTCCCACTCGCCGTCTTAACCATTAATACTAAATCCTAGCACCACCTGCTTGGATTAGTAAACCCGAAAATCAAGTGGTGAAACTAGCCGACACTGTAAGCCTTAACTGCTCCGCTAGTGGTACTCCTCAACCCAAAATAACGTGGAAGAGGTTGAGTGGTAAGGACATTTCAAGCCATACCCCATGAAGATAATATAAATTACAATCATTCAATGGAACAGATAAAGGCGAAGAAATGATAAGTGAACGAAAAAAGTACCATTTGAAGGATGGTGTCCTGACCATACAGAGTGTGTCTGCAGAGGACGGTGGTGCCTACGTCTGTACCGCTACCAATGGCATTGGGGAACCCTTGAAGGCAGAGATATTGATTTCAATTCATGGTGGGTCCCTTAAGAAACTGGTCTTTATAAGTTCTGTCTCAGGACCAGTCATCAATTCATAGCACCATCGCCGTTATCCTTTCGTTAAATTTGCTTCACCTAGATAGGTGGCGCCATGGCGATCATTCAAGCGAGATTCTCACTTTCCATTCTATTCTCTGTATTTGTATCATTCTCAGTTGTCTCGTTCTCGCCATATTCTTGTAGTCACTCGGGCGATACGCACCCCTTGGTCGCGTCGCGAGCTCCAATTTATTTTCGACTTAATTTCACTCTAAATAACCACTTCCAAAGTCGAAAGTCGTTTTCAGTTCAGTGTCCGTTCATCTTCCTTCACAAATATACCGTATTTCACTCCGTTATGTTCTAAAATACTTCAAAAAAACCGACGGTTCTCCATCGTAAATATGTATCTTTCACTGCTGTGTTACTGTATCTTCTTTCTAATGACGGCGTCTCTAGCGCAAGGTAAAGATAAAACATATTTCACGCCTCAGTTCATTCGTAATTATTTTGGTTGCGGTTAAATTCATGGAGATTTTGTTCCTTCCATCTCAACTTCTTCTATGGGGTGCCAATTTGTATATAGAAAATAGCGTCAAGATACAACCCTTCAGCTTCCCGGCTAAGGTTAAAGTTGGCGATACTGTAACAGCGACTTGTGTCATCGCTGGTAACTCCCAGGGATTTACATACTCTTGGAAGAAAGATGGCAAGATACTATCAGGATCCAAAGAAGATGTAGATATTCATAGTGGAGCAGCTTCATTCATTGCAATTAAATCTGTACAACCCATTCACGAAGGAAATTACACTTGTGTGGCTAGTGGGCCCACTGGTCAGCATTGGCACAGTACTGTGCTTAAGGTGGAAGGTATAGACCATGGTTTTCCAGGGTAATGAACGCACACAACACTAAATAAATCACTATTTAGCACCACCTCAATGGGTTCAAAAACCACAAGACATAACCACCCATATACAACAAACCGTGGTGGTGCCTTGTTCTGCCAAGGGGACACCAACACCAAGGATTACGTGGAAATGGGCCCAGACACTCAATCGTAGGAAATATTGGTTCATTTTCTGAACTGGGTCATTGATGCACCATTAAATTTAGAAAATGCGTACGAGGAAATTAAGATGGACAAAAAGAGGACTGTGCACTCCAATGGCACACTCGTGATTGTCAACATCGATAACGAAGACGGTGGAGTTTACTTGTGCGTGGCTGATAATGGTGTGGGAGACAGTATAAGCCATAAAATCACGATTTCAATAAGGGGTAAGACTTTCAAAAGTCATTCGTTGATGATCTTCAAATTGGGATTTCAAGGGTTCAAAGGATGGTGTTTATTGTCAGCAAGTGTTGTAGCGTCTTTTCATGAGGTGGCGCTAGTGGCATAACATTTCGTTATATAGAAATACTATTCTTTGTAGTTGGTAGACGTAGTTTTCCAGTCCATGATCAGTAACAGTTCTTTGAGGAATGCGAGTGTGTTAGGGTCGAAGAGTCCAGTGTTCCCATAAGATATTTTGTACAAATTTATCCTAGTCACTTTAAAATGGCTCAGAAGTTACTGTAGAGTTAAAACTATATTTCTATCAATTTATCGGCATCATAGAGGTTCCATTTAGCGTGATTTATGTGTAAACATGGCTAGCCTCGGCTCAATATGGCCGTCTTCATTGGTCTTTGTATTTTCGTCATTACTGTTAGTTTCATCCCAAGGTAATAATAACGTACTATCTATGTTATTTCACCTATTTCAACTCTCGTCCGTTCAATTTCATAGATTCCCCGTCTATAAGACCATTTAGTTTCCCCAATGGCATCAAACTAGGTGACAAAGCCTCCGTTACTTGCACCACCCAAGGTGGTTCCGGTCCTTGGACTTTTAAATGGCTTAAAAATGGGCAAGAATTAACCCCCAACAAAGTCACCAAAATAGTCGATATCGACGGTGTAGCTATTTTGGTCATTAGTCCAGTAGAACAAGACAGTCAAGGCAATTACACTTGTGTGGCTAATGGTCCCTCGGGTACCCATAGATTCTCAGCGGTGCTCAAAGTAGAGGGTGAGCCATCAGGAATTCCATGTAAACAAAGATCGCGATCTAACCCAGTTTCACTCATAGCGCCACCTCAATGGGTTGAACAGCCGCAAGACGCTTTTGGGGGCATAGGGGAGACAATAACCATCCCTTGCTCCGCCAAGGGAACACCGACTCCCACAGCAATGTGGAAAAGAATCGCGGGTATGTCTCTGGAATGACAACGACCCAGTAACAAACTTAGTAACGAAAGTAAATGGGATCAAATTACAGGGGAGTCCAAGAGCGTGGAGACACCGGTCTCACAGACAACTCATTACACGGTGCACCCTAATGGTTCCTTGACATTCCTTCAAGTGCATCCAGATATGGCGGGAGATTATCTTTGCGAAGTCGCGAATGGAATAGGGAGCAATTTGAAAGCTAAAATATCCTTCACAGTTAGGGGTGAGATTCCGATTCGTTCTAAGAGAAACATAAGGGTTTTGATACACGTTGGTGTAGTTTCCTTCGGGTACCTTTGAGTGTACCATCCTGGCAACGTTGTATTCACTGCATAGTTCTTCTTATTCACGAAATATGGCGCTATCTTCTCTGTACTTGGTCAAACATTCAGGTTTCCACAAAGCTAGTGAGCTACCAAGGGTTTTGTGTCGGTTTACTTTCTATTAGTAATTCGTCGGTTTCTGGGATAAAATGGTCGACTTGAGTTTATCTCCTTGATTCTCGTGTGGTTTGGATTGAACTTCGTTGTTGAAATTTTCGATATAATTCATATTTAGGGGTAGATTAAAAATATAGGGTACCACATAATACCATGGCGTTCGGTATCAAAACGCAATACAGCTTGCTTTTGGGCCTTATCGCACTTTGTATAGAATTATCGTCTCAAAGTAAGTACCCGCATTATCCGAACGAAAAATTTACATGAAACTAATTTAAATAAGTTTCAGATGAATTAAAAGTTGAACCATTTAGCTTCCCGACCTCGGTTAAGGTTGGTGCCAAAGTCATAGCCAATTGTTTAACCTCTGGTTCAAGTAATTCCGTTAACTTTAAATGGCGAAAAAATGGTAAACAAATTGAGAGTTCTGGACCGGTGTCCATTGGTGAGATTGGAGCTGCTTCGGTTATAGTCATTGACCCAGTAACCAGTGAAAATAGTGGCAATTATACTTGCATCGTTTCGGGTCCAGGGGGTCAAGCAAGTTACACCGCATTCCTATCAGTTGATGGTACTACTTCTATACCAAAACTGTTTATAATACGATAACATCTTTAAAAACATGTTCAGAGCCACCAAAATGGTCCTATAAGCAAGATGACATAAGGGCCAGCATAGGCTCCACCATATCGCTACACTGTTCAGCCAAGGGTAGCCCTACTCCTCGTTTGCAATACTGGAACATTAAAGGTTTTAGTTCCCATATTCCCAAAAACACGTCACATTTCTAAGACACATCTTATTCCTTGTAGAGAACAAAGCGATGAGTCAAAGCCGGAAAATAACTCAACACTCGAACGGAAGTTTGATTATGAGTGATGTTTCCGTGTCCGATAACGGGGTATACGCGTGCGTGGCCACTAACGAAGGTGGCAATATTTCTCATCAGTTTTCATTGGTAGTTAGTGGTAAGCACAATAAGCTCCATCGCTCATCTTCAGTTCCTTGGTTCATGGTAACTCTCGAAGTTACCATTTATGAATTTTGCGCCCTTTCTCACGTTGCCCTGTTCGTGCACAATGTGGCGCTAGCTTTCCAGAGATCCATTGTCGGTTTGGTCCATTTTGGGTCCGTTTTTATTGGTTCCTTAGTGTGACTAATATTGTAGTTCATTCTCCATCTTGGTTGAGAGTCGATAGTTCTGTCATAATGTTCTCCATCGTTTCGATTAGTGTTGGTTATACATAGGGTTGTTTCTAAGTATTTTCAAGTTGTTATCATGCATATCTTCATTAATTTCGCGGTTGTGGAAAGAAATACCGTTATTTGTCAAGGTATTTTAGTACTCGCGGTTCTATTGAATGTATGCCTTTGTCAAGGTAAGATATCTGATATATTTGAATCTGGAATTATTCTGTTAATGGTGTTAAACTCTGTATAGACGACAGAGCAATTGTTCGAAAGTTTTCATTTGAACCTCTGGTAAAATTGGGTGAAAAAGCCAGTGTCATGTGTACTGTATCAGGTGGTAAAGGGCCTTGGACGTTTAAATGGTTAAAGAACGGTCAAGAGGTCAAAAATAAGCATCCAATAAGGATAACAGTGGTGGATGATTTCTCTGTTATGGCTATAGAGCCGGTTGAAGCAGAGAGTGCGGGTAATTACACGTGTACGGTGTCAGGGCCTTCTGGCAAAGACTCGTATAGCAGTGTCCTCAATGTTCAAGGTATGTTTCTAAAAACTTCTTCCCTGTCTGCAGTACTTAAACATCATCCTTACAGCTCCACCACAATGGGTAGCCAAACCTGAAACCGCTATCTCAACTCTTGGCTCACCTGTTACCCTGAACTGTCAGGCAACTGGTTCACCCAAACCCAGAATTACGTGGAAGAGACTGGAAGGTAAGTCTGTCCATAAGTCTTTAACCCATTGCTAAGGTTTCGTTTTACTACACAGAAAATGGTTCCAAGGACTTGGAGCATGTCCTAAAACAACAACGGGGCACCGTGTACCCTAATGGCACCTTACACTTTGCCCAAGTAACACCGGAAATCGCGGGTAGTTACGTCTGCCAAGCGGACAACGATATAAACGAGAAAATAACAGCCCGGGTGGATATACTCATTCGTGGTACGAATGCTAATCTAATGCCAATAAAGTTTTGAACCAATGAACCAGTTCAAGTTTCTGGTTCACAAAGTTTGGGTATCTAACGCGAGTTGGCGCCTCTGTCTCCATGGGAATGGTTTACTGAATCATTGTCTAGGTTAGGCCTACTTCATGGGGACACGGACTTACTCCATTTTCCTTCGTGGTACTACAGTGGGAAAGGTTGGTTTGAGGAATTGGTGGTTTAAGAGTTTGGTACAAATAAGTCAATAAATGTTTTAAATGCGTTCAAGTACTTAATGAAGTACTTAGTACATGTTACTGCTCTAAAACGTGGTAATTTCGCTATGTCTTCTTATTTTACAATAACCCTTGTCGCGCTATTTACAGCCTTACAATCCGTCATAGGTAAGTTCGCATTTATCACTTCAACATACTGAATAGTAACAAAATAATAAATCTAGGAATACCGAGCTTGCAACCTTTTTCGTTCCCATCATCTATAACCCTTGGAAAAAGTGTCCGTGTGTTTTGCACACCCATAGATTATGTGGGAGACTTAAAATTCGAATGGTTCAAAGATGGAACCTTAATCAAACCTAACTCAAACAGAGGAGTACTCTTAAACATACTAGAAAAATACTCAGTACTCGAAATAGAATCAGTTGAAGCTGAACACATTGGCAATTACACTTGCGTCGTCAAAGATAACAATGGAAGGGACTCATACTCTTCTCAATTGGAAATTAAAGGTAGGTAAGACAAAATGGTAAAACCACCACCCTAGACCCTAGTACAAATACCTAACATCATACCCATTAATAAACATTACAGTCCCTCCCAAATGGTCCCTGGAACCCGAAAACCAATCCAAAATAAGTGGACATCGCGTAACAATCGATTGTCAAGCGATAGGGTTCCCTAAACCGAGACTAAATTGGTTTAAAGGTTTTTAAACAAATTCAAACCTAACCCAACCCAACAACAACCTTTAACAATTATCTTCACTTAACCACTTTTCAGGGGATGTTAAAATAGAAAACAGTACTCGATTCAGTACACTCGCAAACGGAAGTTTAACAATAACTTCCTTCACTCAAGAAGACGTTGGCCATTATAGTTGCCAAGCAGCTAATGGCGTGGGAAGTAACATAAACAAAACAATTACAATCACGGTTCTTGGTAAGAGAAATTGAAGCAAAACAAATTAAAATTACTCAGAAGGCGGAGTACAACCATACTTCAAAATAAAAACGGACGAAACAACATAATGACTAATGTTTTTCTTACAGCTGTAGCTAATTAAGCATACTTAATTTAATTTAACGCTTATTTAAATAACCATGGTACCAACCAAAGTATTTAAAATTTACTGGGATATTATAATTTTATGTAAGCCTACGCTTTCTCGTGAAAATGAGTCTAAATATGGTTCCTTTTTTTCGCCCATTTCTTTAATTTAGTGCCGGCACGTTTCGAAGAAAAATTCGTAGTTATGAATACCAGGAGAGGCGACAGCGCAAAATTAGAATGCAACGCCTTAGGGGATCAACCTTTGACTGTCACATGGAAAAAGGAGAAGAAACAGTTGTCCAAGTTGGATAGCAATAGGTCAGTGTGCCACCATTGAACGCTAGCTTAACAAAATAGGCCAAATTTGACATGTGTTTAACGATATTACATGCGTTGGATGATTTTAGACATGGGTGAAAAAAATACGCTTTGAAATAAAATGCAACAAGGGATTTAAATACCTTGACGTAGTGTAACTTTTAGCAAGCTACTTGCTCTACACTAAACAATGATTTTTTTAAAGAAAAAAGGCTTACAAAACATGACATATTAAATTAGAAGAAAAAGCATTTCAAGATATTAATTTACAATCTAATCTAATTAATTCAGATACGAAATATTCGAGACGCTAACGAAAGAAGGGGTCTCCTCGGAATTGGTCATCCGTAGCGCGGAGAGAGACGATGGGGCCATGTACACCTGCACAGCCGAAAATGAATTTGGCAAAGACGAAAGAAAAATCCGCGTTCTTGTTTTGGGTAAGTAAAAGTTTAACATAAAAAAATCTTCTCTTTTCGTTTAATGATTACCTTAGCCTTGAAAACAAATGAGGATACTGTTTTTTTTTTGGGGGAGGTAAAAATTATACGAAAACGATGTAGTATCTCGTTAACCAAAGAATTTTACCATCTGGCTGTCGTAACTTGCCCAAAACTAGTTTTTTTAGGGTTGATAATTATTGAAACGTCGTAAAGAAAAACACCTTAATCTTAAAGTCAATGTCACCTAAGATAACTATTAAACGCTTGGAGACATTTTTACTCTTTTTTCTATATTCTGAATAAGCTTTTCTAAACATTTGCCCAAAATATGTATAAGGTAAATTCAGTCACAGAATGCAATTAAGCAAAGGCTAGAAGGTTCCGTTATTGATTTATTTCATGCAAAAGAATAGTAAAGATACGTCATAGTTTGTTGGACGCTACAGTAGCCTTAAATTGGGTATAATTTAATAATATAAGGGAACATAGTTGTACATCAAAGCTTGTAATAAAGCCATACGTGTCTTAATTCAAAGTTAATTAATAATATCATACTAAATTAAACATAATAATAATAAGTGTAGAGCAAACTAAGCCTGACCTAAATAAAAGTTATAAACATAACTCAACTATTTTCTTTTACCCCAAAAATAATAAATTCGTCCTTCAGACAGTAGAACCAAAACCACTACAGAATACAGAATAAATCCATCTATAATATCAAACATAACGCATCTTCGCATCAAGACTCCCGACTGTCTAATACGCATCCTTGTAACTTTTTAAGAGAGGGGGAGGAATGGGTTTTCCATCACGTATCATTCATTCAGTCACAAATGTTAAAATCAAATCAAATTACTCGAATGTCCGTCCGTCCTTTAGCCTTGTAGGCAACGTAACTTTATATGGAAGAATTCCATTTCAACCCATTCCTTCCAACGAAAAGACTAAAATTATTTATTTATTGATAGATAGATAGAGACTTTAGACTGACTTTAGGGGGGCAGTATTTGACTGAATTGATGATAAAAGAAGTCAGAATGAGTATGAGGACATGAACGAAAATAAATGGATCTGTGTGGGTAGTAGTAACTAGTAAGCAGAGAGAGAGAGACTGGGGAATAGAAAATTCCCTTTCGCTTACACTGACTGCTTTGCATCTAAAGGGGTTATGCTCTGAGGGGCAGATCACTTCCAATTAAGGTTAGGGTAGATTAAAATGATTAAATTAAATCAATAACATTCATCTGCAATAGCAATTTAATGAATATAATTACTATTTAATCAATCTAACCTAGTTGTAAACCTTTGAACTTGGAAATTAAATCATTCAAAACAACGCTAAACATTGTATTTGTAAACAAAGTAAAATGATACCAAGAAGTGATATCTAGTTTATTAGGGAGAAGGTATAAGATGCCTAAGTATTCGCGCGCGCCATAGTCCTGCAGTCCCCCTTTCAAAATACAAGGGGGGACGTAAAAGGAGGCCGGGCTATTTCGTAGCCCCTCCTCAGTCGGAAAATACGCAATTTTCGTCATTCATATTCTAACGAGCTAAACATTGTATTTGTAAACATTAGGAGAGATTCAATCAGTTAGCGAAGGGGTACTTCATTAAACAAGAAAGTGATCTGCCCCTCGGGTAGCGAACTCTGTAAGAGCTTGAATAGGAAAAGGATATAGCATCCTCCGCCTTTTGTTTGTAACAGATGGGAGGAAATAAAGCGGGGGTGGGGACCGTGGGGCGGAATTGAATGTTCTAAACAAGAATAAGAAGCAAAAAAATAATACAAAAGTAAGAAGGACTTTCTAAATTAGAATTTACCCGTTGTCGTTCAAGTCCAAGCGACTAAACTTGCTTCAAAGTTTAAAAGGGAAAAGCCTTTTACAATGTTCATTGATTTTTAACAAAAGCGAGACTAAATTATCTCCTCCGTTAGCTAAGTTACTATGTTTGCCTTGCATTGTTAATTTTGTATAGTCGTAAAGAGAGACAAAATTGGTACTAAAGTTTTAGTCTAAACTAGTACAACCATAAGTTTATAAGATATGTTTCCCATAAGTTTGTCTCTGGTTACAAACTGAAGCTTGTCAAAAAGTGAGTGACGTAGGTCATAGATTCGAGGTAAAGCGACGCCTGGTGCATGAGGTGCTGCATGTCAAAGGCTTAATACAGACTAAATAGGATGATGGAAGTCCTGCAAAAATTAACCACCGAGTGTAGGACTTCAACTCTCGCTTCCGTCGTTCTCGAACTATCTCTCTCTAAGTTAAGTCTCTGGCATTAAGAAGTATAGGTGGTGTCATACTTATGGTAGGAACATATCTTATAAACTTATGGTACAAAGCTATAGTAGTTTTCTGATCAATATATATTCGATTTTGCTTTAAGAGAAAATTTAAATTTAAAATATTCACCTGGGGTTATTTATATTGGTAGTCTACCTTCTTAAAAGTATTTCAAATATGTTTTACGTGACAGAGAAAGTTTTAAAGTGAATTTTTGTTGTTGTTTTTTCGTTGTATGTTTATATAAAACGCTAAGAAACATTCGAGCTTAGGCTTAAAAGAAAAAATAAGAAATATTTCATTTATATTAAAATATAAAGTTTGACCTAAATATTTCTTAAGAAATGAGATACGACTATCTTAATTCAACCAGAATAAATATTTCATTTAAAATATACAACTTCACACTCACGCTGACTCACCAACTGATACCGGAGTCTGGAGAGTTTTGATGGAATTTAAATTAAATAATATGATTTTAATGAACAGTTGGTTTAAAATATTAAAAAGAAAAAATATATATTTTCCAAAAATAAACAACTTTCAATTTTTTTTTCCTTCCCACTAAATTTAAAATGTCAAATACTGCCAACGTTACTAGCCATAACCCTTCAAAAAAAAAAAAAACTTGATTTCGAATCATATATTAAATTTTTTACTTTCAAGTCTCCAAAACCTTAAGAGTAATTTCCACGAAATAGAAAATTAAAAAAAAAAAGAGACTAGCTCCCCCGAACCTTAATAAAAATGGACTTTTGTCGATTTCCAAGTCATAATATCGGATTTCAATTTTAATCATCCCTTGCTACCCTGCTTAATTTATTTTTTTTTCTCTCTCTGAAACTATGGGGGCGCGAGCTTCGAAGAAATAGAAGAAAAAGAAATTAATTAAAAAATAATTATATTCCCAAATCACGTGCGTGGGTTGAAGGAAATACTAAAGTCACGTGTCTTTCCGAATTTTTGACAGTCAGATAAATAAATAAGACTGTATTCTTTTTATTAATGCGAGTCAAAGCAGCTTCGAAACTTGAAATTGGTTTTTAAGGAAATTTTAGATTAAAAATGTAACGTATGCTGGTATCCAGAGTGTTATTGACTTCCAGGGGCACGCCCCCCATACTGGATAATTTCCCCTCAAGCCAGGAGAAACCGCTAGAGGCGCGACCGAGTTGGCTAGCTTTTCACATGTTGTGAGCTTATTGGATATATTGTATTGACTATTGATAACTTCGGGATAATTTGATTCTATATAAAGTTACGTAGAAAAAATAGCAATCCTAATACATCACACTCTAAAGAATCGATAATGGGTAGCTGAGTATAGCTAGGATATCGTAAAGACGCTAATATCAATATATATATAATTTTTTTAAAAAAAAGGCCGTATACATTCCATAAATTTTTGACCTAAATTCACTCTTTGGGCGTAATGGCATTATTTGACTTTAAAAATGGCAATATTAGGATTTATGTTGAAGGGTTGGGTTGAAACGTCATACCGGAATTCGGCAAAATCCAGGATTTACAACCATTTTTACGATCTCGTGGCTTTGAATCATAGGCCATATATTTAATCATAAATAAATTAACTTTTCTTTGTGGGAGCTCATATACTTATACCAAGAAGTGATATCTAGTTCATTAGGGAGAAGGTATAAATTCGCCACATTTCCAGCTTTATCTCTAGTCCAAACGTAGGTCCGGAGTTAATCCCCGCCTCTAAATTACAACCAACATCTCATTGGTTCTTAAAAAACTAACGTCAGTGCGACGTGAATGACGAAAATTACAGCATGAACGCTGGATCTCTAAAGGGACTGGTAAACGGAATAGATTTTTCTCTATAGCACGTTTGCTTTGTAAAAAAATAAATAAAAAAAAACGGGAACGGCCAAGGTCGTTTAAATTTCTTTTCAATAGGTTTATTCAGATTCACAAAAGACCGAATGGCCTTGAGTGTTCCCAAATTCACAACCCCCATCCCTTCCCCCGACGCTATGCTAGAGAGGACTCGGTTTGTGCAGTGGAAGGCGGGCGTTTTCCGGTCCCTTTAGAGATCCAGCGTTCATGATTACAGTCACATTTTCAGACTGAGGAGAGACGAAATAGCCCGGCCTCCTTTTATGTCCCCCCCTTGTATTTCGAAAGGGGGACTGGGACTATTGTACGCGAATACTTAGGCACCTTCTCCCTAATAAACTAGATATCACTTCTTGCTTATACGCAATCCAAGCCTCCTACTAAAAATAAATTTCAAAAACCAAAAAAAAATTTACAGAGGTTCCCGCACCACCCTTGGACGTCAAAGTCCGAGAAGTCTGGACTAGAAGCGCCAGCGTTTCATGGTCAGCCCCTTACAGCGGAAACAGTCCAATCACCAAATACGTCGTTCAATACTGGCGAGACCAAGGTAATTTCGCAACCCAAAGTTCGACAAAGACGTGAATTACGAATTAGACTTAACTAATTTCAACGTAAACGCATACAAACAGGGGCACCGCACCGCCTACACGAGATAACGGTAACAAGTTCCCAGTTGTCAGCCATGATGAAAGACCTACATCCCGGAACTTCTTACGTCGTCAAAATTGTCGCTGAAAATGAAGTGGGACGTGGTACGCCTTCCGACGCAGTCTCCTTACAAACTGGAGAAGAAGGTATGGCAGCTACTAGATTCTAGCTTACTAAATTTGCACTAAAGAAACCCTAGCTTGCTGTTAGCCTATAAAAATTACCCTTTCAACTATAGTTAAGCTCACAGAAAAAAATAAATTCAGAATGATTAATTATGGAATTTAGTTAGCCTCGTGCGAAACTGAACCTCCACGAGATAATAAAAAGTTTAGGGTTCACCGACCTTAAACCAATACGGATAAAGGCAGGAATATAGGTTACGTATCTCCATATCACCCCGCGTTTCCCCTACTAGCTTTAACACCGTAAACAAACTATTAAATAAAAGTGTAGGATTAAAATCCTTATTAACTACTAGAAAACAAAAAAAGTTTTAACCATAATGATAGCAGGGGAGTTTGAGATAAGCTTTCAAACAGTAGAGAGGTTAAGAAGCGTGCGACAACACAATACTGGCCTCCAAATAAATTTTTTTAACATCTAAAGGGGTACGTTCAGACTATACAAGGTGTTTCTTATAAGTTTGCCACAAGCTAAAATATTTCGAAAAAGTCGCTCAGTGCGAACACGCCCTTAACAAAACAAGATGAACATCCACAGATGTTAGATGTTTTTATATTATTTACTGCTACCCGTTAACGTAATAAGATTTAGTTGAAAAGAAAATAGAAAAATACCGTTATACCGGGGTCCTTTGCTAAAAATATACCTAACCAAAAAAAAAAAAAAAAAAAAAAATATGGATCTTTAAAAGCCCTGGAAGACCATTAGAAAGCGAGTCTCGAGGGCCCCAAAGCAAAATATAAAAGAGCGTATGGAAGGTGGAGGTGGTTCTAACCCGTATGACATGAGGGAGTATAGAAAAGAAAAGTGAAACATTTTTATTTTTTTTCGTAAACCCTTTTAGGGTTATGGAAAAGGCAAAAGAAGCATAACGTTATTAAAACTATATGAGAGTAATTTCGTTATGATGTATTTCTTTTTGCAGAACCAACCGCCCCACCAGTGGATATTACCGTTGAGGCTAAAGGACCTTCTACCATTAGGGTCACTTGGAAGGTAAGTTATTAAAGCTATCTATGGCTTCAACAGTAAATAGAGCGCAGGGTTTAGATAATTGAATTTCTGTAATGATTAAAAAGATATTTCGGAACTACTAATTGTTGTGATAGAGGTTTTGCAAAATGAGTTATTGTAGACGATTTGGATCAATTTTTGAGTCATTGTAGATGATTTAGAATAATTTTTGAGTCATTGTAGATGATTTAGAATAATTTTTGAGTCATTGTAGATGATTTAGAATAATTTTTGAGTCATTGCAGATGATTTAGAATAATTTTTGAGTCATTGTAGAGGATTTAGAATAATTTTTGAGTTATTACTGAATACTTCAAAATACTTTGGACTATTCCTAGATAGTTCTAGTACCCATTGAAAAACCCCGGGTAGTTGTTAAGTTTCCAAAAACAAATCCTTGGTTTCTAACCAAAAATCATTATATTTGAAACCCAAAGCCACCACCAAAGGACCACTGGAACGGCCAATTAAAAGGTTACTACGTGGGTTACAAAGCCAGAGACTCTAGCCAACCCTACTCGTACAAGAGCGTCGAATTTCTAGTCGATTCAACCCAAGAATACTTCCTAAGCAACTTAGCGCGAGGAACCGAATACAACGTGGTGGTCAAGGCATTTAACACAGCCGGAAGTGGACCAGCGTCCCACGAAGCCATCGCCAGAACTTCGGACGGTGGTAAGTCAATGATTAAAGTAAATTGCACGTTACAAGACCCTTCCCTAATGTAATTGAGACACGCTATCAATATTAAAAGTACTTTAGAGATAGAAGTACTTCTTCTGGAGAGACAGAGCCCTTCTCAAAGAAAAAAGCCCTAGAACGATTTATACACTTCTAGTCAGTTGATTGGCTCTTAAGGCTTACGTCCGCCTTCTCTATCCAATAGTCTTTCACTTCATTACCTTTAATCAAGCTAGTGCTATCAACAATTTATTCAAGTCTTTCAAGAATACTGAATAGGAATACCGGAAACTTGGGATGTCCCTCTTTACCCTCATAAAGATAGGCCCTCCAAAGTTTCGGTTATGGTTTGCCTGGGCCTTAAAATAGGTTTATTGCCTGTCAAATGGTAGGGTAGGGTACAGGATTCTATTCAAAAATTATACAACCCTTCAAAATTGGGGAACCTGAACAGACAAACGCCCATCTTGAGCCTGCAACAAGACAGGCGTTTCCGAAGTCCGTCCCCACCATAATTTGCCTGTGTTGAAATTTAGGCTTAACAATGCTCTAGGCTTATTTCACACTTGAGTCAATATGGTATGGTAGGATTGTATTCAACAATTACCTAACACTTAATAATTCAGGACCCTTAACTTCGGATGACGTCCATCTTTAGCCACATAAAGATGGACGCTCCAAAGTTCCCGCCATAATTACCCTGTGTTAAAATTCAGGCTTAACAATGCAATAGGCTTATTTCACGCTTGAGTCAACATGGTATGGTAGGATTGTATTCAACAATTACCCAACACTTTATGATTGGACACGGGTAACTTCGGATGACGTCCATCTTTAGCCACATAAAGATGGACGCTCCAAAGTTCCCAAAATAATTACCCCCTGTTAAAATTTAGGCTTAACAATGTAATAGGCTTATTTCACACTTACGTCAATATGGTTTGGTAGGATTGTATTCAACAATTACCCAACACTTTATGATTAAGGACCCTTAACTTCGGATGACGTCCATCTTTAGCCACATAAAGACAGACGCTCCTAAGTTCTCGCCATAACTATACCCCTTGTTAAAATTATTTCACATCTAGCCTTCTTATTCAAGAAAGACCTGATTAAATTCATGATAGTATGCATTATTTTTTTCCGCCCAAGTTGCCGCAGCATCGAGCTGCTTTTCTTTCAAAGATCCGTTGCTATTACGTAAAGCTAAGGGCGGTCGTAAGCTCGTAACCAAGCACTATACTCTTCAACCGCTTACTGTATTTTTTTTTCAATAATGAGAGTATACCATCGGTTAAAACGTATCTGAGAGTGTAAGCATAGCCAGGTTCGATAAGGATGTATCAAGCTTTCGTGCTCAGTAAAAACTAAATGTGAAACAAAAAGTGATCCTGGAATTTCCGGGCGGCTTTTAGATTATATCCATTCCTTGTTTGGAAGGAAAAAAGGAAAAAAAAAAAGGAGAAAGAGAAGCGAAATGAGGGAATAATCCTTCAAGAAAATCCCCGTTATTGGACGGATTTTTATTCTCATGGAATTATTTATCATCGTGAAAACTGTTCCATAGTCGAATGTGGGAGTTACATTAAAGGGTTCTAGCGACTTACGGTAATACACAGGGTGTTCTATAAAAGGGGTGATTGGTTTAGGAAAGATGTACAAAGGGTGGGTTCAATGGGAAATCAATTTTGAGTCAAAAATTAAGTAATTTCGATGACATTTTCCCTAAACAAAAAAAAAATTATAATTGAAGTGTTTTATGGATGAGCCCTTAAATTAAACTAACAAAGAAACTGAAATAATTTTCTAATTAATTTAAGGGGTCATCCTTAAAACACTGTTCTTATAACTACTAGTAAAGGGTGGTCCTTAGGTCAAAATGTCATAGACGTTACATAAATTTTCGACTCAAAATTGATATCCCATTGAACCATCACACTATACTTCGGTCCTATAATGACCATCCCTTTTTGGAAAACCCTGTATTATTTCCATTATATTTCCGCATTTTCTCCATAGATATTTACAGCTTCCCAACCCTAGAAACAACTTTGTTTACCTTACATACATAGTAGGAAACTTACTATAAAATCTCCTATTTCCGTTTATCTAAATTAGGGTTATAGCTCTATGTATTAACTTCTGTTGCATTGCATGAACCTATGGAATCCTTTCTAAATAGCCCAAAATCGATTTTATCATTACATCAGTAGCGATGCTAGAGACAGAATGAGAGTTAGGAGGGGTGTAAGGGAGCAGTGGTTTGCAACCGATTTACTCTCCGTGAGCGATATGGCTCGATCGAGAAAAATTTATTTATTCAAGAAAATTGGTTGTACTTGGGGCCCCTTTCCTTTACGATTATCGATTTAAGTTACAATCAAACCGCGGTATTATTTAAGGTTTCTACTCGAGTATTATATTACCTCAATTTAACTTAAAGATAAACCTCCCCTTCTTCATTTATATCTGGTTGTTGGTTAATTATAAATTAATTAGGGTTAAAGCGAGCGTATCAAAATAAGAGATATAAACCACGATTGTCCAAGTCTTAATTAGTATTCTATCTAACCTCCAAATTCGAATTAAGCTGTCCTTTTTTTAAAAAATGGGCAAATTCGATATGCATCTAAGGATTAAGATGAAAATTCTTGGTAGCTTCAACCAAGAAGTGATATCTAGTTTATTAGGGAGGAGGTATAAATTCGCCACATTTCCATCTTTATCTACAGTCCAAAAGTAGGTCCAGAGTTAATCTCCGCCTCTAAATTACAACCAGCATCCCATTGGTTCTTGAAAACTCACGTCAGCGCGACGCGAATGACGAAAATTACGTGGTATTTTCCGACTGAGGAGAGGCGAAATAGCCTGCGGCCTCCTTTTACGTCCCCCCTTGTATTTTGAAAGGGGGACTGCAGGACTAAGGTGCGCGAATACTTAGGCATCTTATACCTTCTCCCTAATAAACTAGATATCACTTCTTGCTTCAAGCATAGCGATATTACAACAGAAAAGGTCAACCGCTTTAGTCTTTACTATCTGGGACACACTTAGCCTAGTTCTATACGGCTGTAAATAATAATTACGCTTTTAACTCTCTCTAAGTAGACGTAAATTGGTCTATTCATAGTACTTAGTTGTTATTATAGTTAAGGTTAAAGGGGTCAATTTTCCGAGCGTGTATTCGAAGGAAGATAGGTAATACAATGAAAGGCTTTTTATACACAATTTTCTATATAGTCCTTCAGCATTAAATGAATTACGTGGGAGTATTAAGTATGAGTAATTCGGGCAATTAAGAGTCTGATTGGTATATACTGATAAGGAAAAATCTACCCCCGGTTTCGCAAGCACGCGCCCCGCGATCTCGAATGGCTCGTTAAGGACCCCCCAAATACGAATCAACGTCACCTTAGACCATCGCGAATGATTTATTAAGGTCTAACAGACTTAAATAACGGACTAAGGTTAGTTTGATACCAAAATAAAGCCAGCTTTTCAGGCGTGATAACGCTTGTTCGCGAGGTGAAAGTTAATAGAGATTAAGGGAAAATGTATAATGGTAAAATTAAGGTGAATTTACCATTATCTTTATTAACATTCTGAACACGAATATCTTTTAACTATTTTCAATTGGAGTTTGCAATACATTCAAAGGCAAGTCATATTACTCCCACGATTTAAGCTGAGGTTTAGCCACCAAAAGATAAGAAGGTAAAAGCCAACTCAAAGTACTTGGGAAACGCGGAGTAAGATGCACGCTAGATTAACCCATCATTAGAACACCAAGAGCGACAATGAAAGGATGCCCGTACAGGGTGTTTCTAAAAGATTTGTCGATTTTGAGTCGAAAATGTATGTAACTTCTATGACAATTTGCTGCCCGGGTCACCGTTATCAAGTTAAGTTTGAAGTCAGTGTTTTACGGATGACCCCTTCAATTAAATTACCATAATCTCCAATTTAAGGGATCATCCTAAAACACTCCAATCAGAATTTGAAAACGGTAAAGTTACATTTTCAACAAGTAATTTATTTCCCAAAGACCCTATGTACACTCCCCGTAATTTCTCAGACCTTTCATTATATAACACCCTGTACACACTTTAAAAAAGAAATTTAAGCATTATCCACGAATAGAGAAAGTGTTACCATAGCGACAAAATCTAGTGTTTTAATTGGCATGGCCGCGTTGGCGTTGGGTCTATTATGAAAGCGGAGACGTAGTTGAGGTTCTTAATTGCGTTTTTACGCCTCGTTGCTCGCAATCAAAGAGACGTTAAGATTTTTCAAGACTTAAGTCGTTAAGCCTAAATGAGAGAATGAAAAACCCTTCTTGTTCGCTCTTCCCTACCAACCATCCAGATTTACCGCCACCTCCAACCGTTTTCGTTACGTCAACTACGACCAACTCCATCACGTTAAGATGGAACTCGAAACACGATTCGCCAGTGGCTTCCGGTTACACGGTTCATTTTCGAGAGGACGGTGGACCTTGGCAAGAACTGACCATTTTAAAACCCGAAGATTCAACCTACACTTTGAACGGATTGACCAGTGGAACATTATACCAAATATACCTGACGGGTACAACGGCGATGGGAAGGGGTGATCCTAGTGACCTTATAGCGGTCAAGACCGAAGGAGGTCAGTTAAATGAAGTTAGTTTACACATATGGAGGATTCATACCACTTACACCTGGAGGACAGAAACTAGTCTGCTTTTTGTCCTCTAGGCAAGCCTGGCCTTCTGCATGGTGTAAATGGTATCATATGAAACCTCCATGTGTGTAAACTATATATAAGCAAGCCCAAATTAATTAGTCAATTCTAGGGACCCAAAGCTTATAATTTTATTATCACCTTCCAGGTTTGGAACCCAGCATATCAGCTGGTTCACCAACACCGGCTCTAATGCTGGATCTATCCATTCTAATACCCGTTGCCGCGTCATTGGTCGCAACGATAGTTGTGGTTATTGTAGCATGTCTATGCGTTCATAAGATTCGACAAAGGCAAAATTTGGAAAGAGGTCAGTTAAGTATCTAACTCTAACCCGTGTCCCAGCTAAGCTACACGTCACGTGACCTTTAAGGGTCACGCGTTAGAAACTAATTTGTGTAAAAAATAAAACGCGGGGAAAAATGTGTTGCGCGCGTGCAACCAAATGCGACATGCGACACGAGGCAGGGAACGTGGAAGACGAGAGTGACTCAAGTACACAAGCCATTTGTTACGAAATTTAGTAGCACTGTGGCTCCGGCTTTGGCTGCAGCTAGCTTCAACCAAACGCGATAATAATCCTTGAACGTAAATCATTTTTATAAGGGAAAATTCCCATATCCTTGGTAGATCCTCCTAGCTTCCTCGGGCAAGGAAAAACAGTATTATAAGGAAATGTAGCGTAGCCTTATAAGAAATCTGGTGTGTATATAGGTGATGGCCGAAAGGGAGCCATAAAAAGAGAGAGCTAAGACACTTTACTCTCTCACTCTCGCCTTCTAGACTCCTATTTTCGATATGAAGAAGAAAATTTAGAGATATGTACACTTTATGCGGCTTAGAAAGGATTTTTAATGTAGAGAAACGCATTGGTAAGCCTTACATTTCAAATTGGGCCTACGAACCTAAACCTTATATATATAAATATTGAAGACATTTAAAAAGGCCTTCAAACCTTCAAAAACTAGCATTTTGGTTGCTTCCAAGGCTCTCAAAGACTATATAATAGTGTATAGACTAAATCCGCGGATCGAAACGCGTGGGGAGGATGAAGAGCAAGCTCTCCTCTTATGATCTTATCCCCTTTAAGCTTCAAAAAGCTTTGGGTTCTAAAAATAGACCTTGATCCTGTTCACATTCAACCTCGCAAATAATAATAAGAAAAAACCCCTCCATAAATCTCATCCCTAACTTGATTTAATACAAGGTACATAAATCCTTAATAAACTATAAAAATAAAAACCCCCAACTTGTCTACGTAAAAAAATACCAAACCCCAGACACGTCTGCAAACTGCAAACCAGCTCCTACACCTCCCCTAAAGGTTAATAACCCTGCATTGTTTTTAATTTGTGTCTCCAGCCATTGCCGAACAACAAATAGCCTACAAGGGGACGATCCAACGTTACGTGGACATAGAAAAGGCGCGTCTATCCGGGGCCATGCAAGGGACACTGACGAGTCAAAACCAAATTCAAATGAGAGACATGATGGACGACAACAGCAGTAAAGAGGAGGACAACCCCGAAATGAAGAGTTTTCTTCCAGCGCAAGTGAGATAAATAACTATACTACAATACTTCTTCTTCTTCTACTACTTCTTCTAGTGCCACTGACTCAGAAATAATAGAAACCAAAATTAGTGAGGGTCACCTCAAATCTTTCTATATATATATATATATCTATCTTTATATATTTCTATACATTATTTGATTTTCATTCTATTTATTTTTATTTATTTATTTTTCTCTTGTGTGTTTTTATTCCATCTGTGTTACTTGCGTTTTCCTCCCAATGTGTCTCCATCCCAAAACAAAAATCAACCCTTATCCAATAACAATAACAGCACATCTATCAGCGACCGTATCAGCATGCGCCTTACGTTCACCAAGTTTAAAAAACAAAACCAAAATATAAATATAAACAAAAACAATAAAACAACAAAGCATGGAATTATTGCATGACATAAAAGTGTACATAAATATTGTAAATATGAACATAACATTTTTTTGGATGCGGAAGAAATTGAAGGAATAACTTAAGAAATGTATAGGAGGCCAAATAAGCCAAACCACAAAGGCATGATATGTAAAACCCACGCTAATACACGGCGGTATAAGAGTTATATTATATGTGGTTTTGAAGTGAATTAATTATTTTTGTTCGATGTTGATTTTTTGGATGGACTGCTAAAAACTTCTTTCGTTGTCGGGTTAAAATCGCTCTCCTCCCGTATTTTGCTTTCCATTCAGCTCTTCATGAACAACTCCCCCTTTCTAGGAGGACCTGGTGAGTGTCCCTATTCCCCCACCACAGCCGAACCGGAATCGGGACCGACCCTTACCCTTCCCGAGGCAAAGCTCCCTAAAGAGAAAGGATGGGTCTTTGCAACTAGCGGTCTACGATAGCCCGTAAAAAAGAAAACGAAACCCAATTCGCATTCGCATCTATACCACCATTTCATCGACCATTTGTGTTCTAAGGACAGAAAAAAACAATGATTTCCTTCTCCCCCCCTCGTCTCTTGAACAAATAACTTCCAATTATCAATAATACCCTAAGCCTTGGCCAAAAACCGAAATATACAGTACTCTTCTTCATTGACAATTGATGATGAAAAAAAAAAGAGCCTCATTGTCCAATGGAATTTTAGAGTTTCCTACGTTATTACAAGGATTACACTCATATACTTGCGGATGGAATTGTTAAACCCATACTTGGAAGGGACTGAAACTGCAGGTGGAAACTTTCGAAAACAGATTGGGTTGAAATCAAGTGAAATTCAGCCGAAATCAAGTGAAATTTTCCTTTGAAATCAAGTGAAACCCGGCCTAAATTGTGTGAAATCGGTTTTAAATCGTGTGAATTCGGCTGAAATCAAGTGAAATCCGGCTTAAATTATGTCTCATCGGTTTTAAATCGTGTGAATTCGACAGAAATCAAGTGAAATTCGGCTTAAATTATATCTAATCGGTTTTAAATCGTGTGAAGTGGGCAGAAATCAAGTGAAATTCGGCTTAAATTATGTCCAATCGGTTTTAAATCGTGTGAATTCGGCTTAAAACCATGCAAAATCAAGTGAAATCAAGCTTCAGTTAATTCAAGACGAATCTACCTTAATTAAAATCAAAGGAATCCAACTTAAATTCAGGTTAATTCACTACAAAACGGATATAAGATTAAATCAAGCTAAGTCTAAATCTAAATTCCCCATCATGACGCCGTTCGGGTTTTCATCTGTAAAATTAGGTCCCCTTCTAACAAAGCAAAACACATCCAGTATAAAACAATTTTTTCTAAGTCCACCACCAAAATTGGTGTATATGTGTGTGTAAGTGTAAGAACCTCAGTCGCCGAGGATTAGGTAAGAGCGAGAAGAGAGAGAAGGAAAAAAAACAATGTTTTTCTAACCGAAAGGTTGTGTTGATGGAAAACTTTTTCGCACTCGGCTCGAATCGAGAAGGAAGAGATGCTCCAAGCGAGAGGAAAGATTGGATGGAAGAGGCTGCGGAGCAAAAAAGGGAGAAGGAAGGAGAATGGAGTAGTGGGGGGGGGGAATGGTCCTTTGAACTTTACGGCCTCGCGCCTGCGTTTTGCGGGCCAGCTAATCGACCGGGCGCTAGCTTTCCCCTTTTAACCCCCCCCTCCCCCATCTATTCTATTTTTCCCCAGTTATTTTTTTGGCGGGATTTCTACACGATTCTTCCATAGAAAGGGATGATTTTGGCGGGATACTGAAGCCCCATGAACATTGAAAGAAAATAATAGATTTTTAGATTGGGGGGGGGAGGGTAAAATTTATCGTGGGTGCAGGGTGGTGTTGCACCCACCGGACATCGTTAACACCTTTGATGACCTTTGACCTAAGCGAGGGATACGGAACGGATAGATAGCGAGCGCCCTGCCGATTTATCGATTATAGATGTAGAGCTAAACTACAAGCTTTGTTCACTATTTTTCATTTACTTTCAATATTAGATGTTTTTTTTGGTTCTGTCTTTTTATTTTCTTGTTTTTGATAAAAAAGGACTTGATCTTCAACATTTTTTTGGTTTTTTGATTTTTTTTTAAACTAAATGACCGAATCTCTCACGTGTTGTGTTAATTAAGAAAGCTAATTAGCTAATTATTCATTAAATCGAATGATCTCGGATAGACTTGACTGAAAGATGAGACGCCTTTATAAGGTTTTTATCATTTAAAAATAAAATTATAATTATTATAAAAGAGCTTTATTTTTTATTATTTTTTTTTAATTATTGGTTAATTAATGAATTTGTTTTTGTTTTTAAATTAATTTTTTAATTAATCACTTAGGGTAATATGATACCTTCAAATTCCTAATAATATGGTGCAGATGTTGTTATTAAGTTCCGCGCTAATAAATGGCCAAATATATGAACTCATACTCAAAATAAGAAATTAAAAACATTTAATAGCTAATTAAATAAATTGTGCGTGTCATAGTATTAAAATTTTAATCGCGACGAAACAAACAAAAAAAATCTCCCCAGAAATTTAACCTTTAACCCCTAAAGACAGAGTCTCAAAGATACAGGGAAGAATTAAGCTAGTTATAATATAAAAGTTGGTACAAACGTTTTTAACAAACTTTGACGAAACAAATTTTAAATATCTTTAAAAGAAAAATTATATTCAAAAATTCGTAAGTTTCTTATTTTTGCTCCGATTCCAACGTAATTTGCGCCATTTTGAAGCTCATAAAGATCTCTATCCAAATATCAATGAGACTCTACCTTTAAAAATACATCTTAAACTGTCTGGGGAGACTTTTTGGAGAGGTCGTAATTCGCGAAGAAAATAAAAATTTATCATGTGTGTCGTCAGTGTTTTCTTTAGCAAAAATAAAAAAAAAGAATGCAGCCCCTTCTCTTTAAGGAGGTGTTGCTAACCATTGCCAAAAAAATGAAGAAACATTTTCTTACATTTAATCTAATAATAATGGCTAAGTTAAGCAAGGGGGAGCGTGAGAGTGAGAGAGGGGATAACCAACTTATCACTTTTTTTTACTTAAACAAAATTAATATCTTTGTCGTGTTAGTAAGAAAAAAAAAACAACCAACCGTATCTTTTTTATATAATATTTTTGGCCAACAAAAAAAAAACCGATTAAAATGGAAAACCCTTAAGGTGCCATAATAAAAATGTGTAGATGTATCTATGAAAGAAAACATGTGTGTAGAGTTGTGATAACGGATGAAAAAATAAATTAATAATAGCTTCCCCTTTTGGACATCATTTTATACAGGTTTTCTTAAAAATATAAAATCCGAGTTAATTCGAAGATAACAGTTTAACACTTTCCATAAAAAGATAAAAAAAAATCTTTGGAAAATATCAAACAGAAGCAACTTTACTTAATTACGAAAGATGTTTTCATAAATAAACTTTATATATAAAAAAATAAATAAATAAATAAATATACTATGGGATATCAAACTGACCCTCCCCCAAAAAAAAAGAAACAAATCTTTGTAATAATTGTCGCCACGTTAGTTAAGGGGACAAACACCTTAACCTTACACACTTCCTTGACCAGTACTGTGTAATATTTAAGTTAAAAACAAAAAAATAAATTCAAAAACATAATCTTCAATATTTCATAAAAAAAATAAAAAAAGATATTATACTACAATAACCCTGGTGCAAAAAAAAAATACTACTAAAAATATACAGCCTGTATTCTCAATTTTCATAATGTACCCAATAATAATAATAATAATAATAATATAATGGGCAGCTCACTGTTTTTCATCAAACTCAACAAGAAAAGTGAAAAATAAAAAAAAAAAATTAAAAACTAAATTCTTTTTACCAAACCAACTTCAAAAGAAATGCAAAAAAAAAAAAGGATTTTGAAAACATGTATTCGCGTTATGTATGAAAAAACTGTAGCGAAGTATTAAAAATATACATTCACTAAAAGCAAACCGAGTCAATTATCTAAAAAGATACAATATTTTCCATGTTTTCCACCAATTTGAGAAAGCCTGTCCCTGTTTAGAAGAACTACAAATACCTAACATCGTTAAAAAGGTAACAAGTACTCAAAAAAGGTTTCCCCCTCATCTCTTATAGACCCAAAAAGTTCCTAAGTGTTCAATAGACTATTCCATAAATTCCAGTAGAGAAGAAAAAAACCACAGCAGTGGGGAGGTCACCTTGGGTTATTTCCCTGACACAAAGAAGCACCGCCAGAGGCAGTACGAGTCTGTAGACTAAATTGAGCTAAGTATGTCTTGGGGCTAGGGAAGCAACTTAAGAGAAGGACCACCCCAGCCCCTGTGTAGGTTGGTTTTCCCGGCAAACAATTAACTGAATGCTGTATAAGAAAATACGGAGTAGAGAACGGCGACTAAGTATGTACCAATCTGCTATAAACACATAACCCCAGACATCCCGGAAATCTCCTACAATACCTGTACCACTCTCGCAACGACAAATTCGATTAAATAGAGTTATTTTACAAATAGCCCCCCCCCCCCCAAAAAAAAACTCCGAATACATAAATGGTTCCCAAAAACAGCATGCAGATCAGTTCAGTTATTTTTAAAACCATAACGGATAATAAAAATGAGCTTCCATCCCATGATCAGAGACGAAAAGAAGAATACGAATAAAAAAAAACTCTCCATAATCTAATTCACCCCCCCCCCGGTATTTCCATCCCCCCTTTCCATTCTTTGCATAAGCGCATGCGCTCATTTGCTTATATTTTTTACCCCCCTCCTTAGAAAAGCTTTTCTTCAGCTTCTCAACTAACCATACAGAATTCTTCATAGGACAGGAGCGCCCCTTCAATAGGATCTTTGCCGCCCTACAGAAAGTGCAATGCAGTGCAGTGCAGGGTAGGGTAGTTATAAAAAATTCTACCCTAGCTTTGGGGCCCTAAGGCGCTGCTGTTGCTACTGCAACCTTACAAGGGACGTTTTTACCCCTCACCCTTTTAAAAATTGCGCTCCTGGAACATTTAGATCAAGCGCGTACACTCGGAGGATAGGTCCTCAAGAAACCTTGGCGTCCGGTTCCGTGGACATTGTTTCTCGTAACGGGTTTTTCCCTGGACTGGTTAGTTAGTCATCCTTTATCGGACTGACTTATGGAGCTACGGTTTCTCTAACGCCTCTTGGTCTTCGACGCTTGACGATGTCGTTCTTTCATTAAAGAAACTGGAGTGACCGTTGTTAGTTGGTTAGTTGAAGAAGGAATTGTTTTTAGGGATTTGGTACCATGGATCACGCGGGTGTTGGTGCGCGTTGGGACCATTCCGTTGGTCGTAGTTGAGAAAGGATAGACCGACGACAAATTAAAAAAGAAATTAAAACTACTTCTTCGGAGGAATTATGTTGTGGAGGTGTTTAACGAAGGAAAATCGCTCAAAGACAGAATGTACGGAAGCTACTGGGTTACGCCCTGGATGGCGGATGGTGTCGTCTACTTGGACGAACTGCCTCTTCGCCTCCCTAGCGATCGTTATAGTACTTATAGACAACGTTTACGGTAAGGTTTCGAGTTAATTTTTTTTTCTCTTCTTTTAAACTGGACACTTGCCAGCCAAAGTCGCTTTGTGTACTTAGTGCTTGGTTTCAAATATATATATGAACGGTATGAACCAGGAATTGAAATTATTTTTAAACGAGAGGGTATTGTTAGTATATCAGTCACTACAAGTACAGTGACAAGATACTGATGCGAGTCTCAAGGTTTAATTTCAATATAGATTCTTTGCAATTCAACTTCAAAATATGACCAATCATTACTGTCATATTGTCATTAATTCTAAATTTAAATAATGGGTAGCTAAAGTTCAATAATTATCTTGGTATAAATTAAATGAAATAATTCGTACATTTATAAATTATGATAATTATTGTGAAAACATCACATTTTGTTCCTAAACCAACGCTATAGTAAAATGTTAATGGCAGTTATCTCACTTTGACCACAACAGACTGTGTGTGAAGATAACAAGGGATGCCACTACGTCTTATTCAACCTATAGTTATTTTGAATCGCCCTTTATATTATATACTTAATTTAATCGTTGCTAATTAACTGTTAATTCCGGGCTTTTTTGCCAAGTGGTCTTAATGTTTCAAAACTCTTTTCTACGTTGCATCTCTTTGATTTTAAGTGTGGGGAATGGGTCATTTCAAAATTTTTGAATGGGGGTGTGGGGTCATTGATTCCAGCTGCCATTCGGATTCAGCCATTCAGTTTCCCGGGGAGCGTTTTGGAAGGTCAGTCCGTGCAAGTCATGTGCGGCATCAGTCAAGCGGAAGGGGAAGTCCGCTTCCGATGGCTGAGAAACGGGGTGACCATCAGTTCCGGCGGTCACGTGACCCTAGTCTCCCATCCCCGTCTATCGGTGCTAATGGTCAACGAAGCCATCGGCGAACTATCCGGCAATTACACATGCATGGCCGAAAGCGCTGGTCAAGAAGACACGCATACGGCCCAACTCATAGTACAAGGTACGCAACGCAACCTCCGCCTAACCTTATGGGTCACGGGGTCAAGGTCGCCTTCATTTCAAAGAAAGTACTGGTATCGCACGAAAATAAGAGTCACTACCCCCCCCCCTACACCAAATTCCTCTTTAAATTTCCATAAAGAGGCACCGAATGCTAGTATCATTGAATTTTTAACCACGTGACCTTGAAGATCAGCGGGTTGTAGAAAAATATTTTTAACTTCCCATCCCTATTTATATAATTTGATATGGCTTATTTGTGTAGAGGTCATAGGGAACCAACGACCTTGACGTATTTAGTAGTCTCCCCCCCCCCCAAAAAATATTTCAATTATTTAGTAGGGGGTCATTAAACAATTGTGTAGAGGTCACATGGAACCAATGACCTTGTGGTATTTAGTAGCCCCCCCCCCCCAAAAAAAATATTTAACAAATTTGGTAGCTGGTCGTGAACCCTTTTGACCTTGAAGAACTGTGTCAGCAGTAAGGTCCCCAAGTATTAAAACGCGGTTGTGGTAGTCTTAGTTTTACATATTATGACCTTGACGTATTTAATATTCCCCCCCCCCCGGCCAATATTGGTAGCTGGTCATGAACCCTTTTGACCTTGAAGAACTGTGTCAGCAGTAAGGTCCCCAAATATTAAAACGAGGGTATGGTAGTCTTAGTTTTACTTCTGGATACTTAATAAATAATAAGGTCATGTAACCTTATAGAGCAAGTTACCTTAGTTTATCGTATTTTCCAATTTTGAATTTGAGCATTTGTTTTGAATTTTACGTCAGCTAGCTGCGTCGCAAATAGCTTAAGAAAATGTAACACTTACCCCTTCATTACTTAGGGAGAGTTTCCATTATTTCCTCCAGTAAGTTGGTGGGTTGCATCCTGTTGGGTTGGGTTGGTGTTGAGATTCCTCCTGTAGAGTAACAGCCATCCCTAGGAGTTCATTCAGTCTCTCATCTTCACGGGGATTTAAATATATCGTGTTCCATCAATGCCACAAGTTGAGTTCTTAACTTCCTCGCAGTTGCAGTTACGGATGCAATTGCAGATCAAAATAAAACTGTTCCACTTAAATCATAGCCATAATTTCCACTATAACGACCTGACAGGGAAAAAAAAAATTCAAAACATTATTGATTTTATTGATAATAACCAATTAAAATACCCTTATATTCAAATTTAATTTAAATTCCAGTAATATTTATATATCAATTAATTTAATTTTAATTTCATTTAGGACCCCCAAAATGGGCGAAAGAGCCCAAGGACACAGCAGTGTCCATAGGGGACAATGCTAAAATAGATTGCTCCGCTATTGGCTATCCAGTGCCAAAGATCAAATGGACTAAGCTCAATGGTATGTCAACAATTAAATTTAAAATAAATTTAAACCTTTATATTTTATTTAAATAATTTTTTGGAAATTCAAGGTCACCATAAATTTAAATATGCGTTTGGCGTGCGTCTCTATGTTATTTAATGCATGGGGAAACACATTGAAAAAAATTAAAATAAATTCATTGTTGCACACAAAAAATGTTTATCGGAAAAAAATTAAATTTTTTTAAAAAAAAACTTTAAATTTCCAATAATAAATTAAAAAAAGGTTTAAATCCTTTTAGGAATATGATTAAGTGAGGTATAATTAACGTTTATATTAAAATTATTTAGATTCAAAAGGTTCTGAACCGGAATCACCGGGACACAGTCACCATAGATTCAACGCGGATGGATCATTAACAATCACCAGTGTCCGGCAAGAAGATGCTGGTCAATATACATGCGAAGCTTCCAATGGCATCGGTCAGACCCTCCAAAAACTTATCAATTTGCACATCAAAGGTATTATCACAAACAAAAACCCAAAAATCAATATCCAAAGTCATCATTACAAAACATTCATCCAAAACCAAAAATAAAAACAAATTTGAAGCATACATTAGGCATAAAACCATTTAAAATGTTAATTACCTTTTAATATAAGGTAATTATTCATAATTTAACCCATGAATATCATACATATTAACATTAAGTCCAAGGCTTAACAATAAGAATCGAATGTCACACGAGGCATGAATACCGCTTACATATACAACAATGTTAACCCTTAACCTCCTTCTCCACCCCCACCATCCCCAGAACTACAATACCATAACATAACAATACCCTTAAGCCTCGCACCATTATAACTTTATTATTTCATCAATTTGTTTATTAATTTATATCAACATACCCTTTACGCGTCTTGTCATTAAAATGGGAGCTTTCTTTTCCAATTAAAATCACTCATTAATACATTTATTTCGCTCTTTACCCAAAGTTTTGGCGCGCAAATTCCAGAGGAGCCGTTATTACCAGCAGAGAAGTTTTGGAGAGTTTCGTTATACGGCTTCTCTCCCTGCATACGTATACAGCGCCGGACATAAGCCTAACGGGAGAAATGGGTAACTGGGCTCAACCTTGGCGGGAAGGGAGCGCGGGCTTTACGCTTGATAATACGGGAAACGCGAGACTTTGAAAAGCTCCGTAGAAGTTAAGGGGAGGGTTGCTAAAGGACGAAAACAAGCCAGGGGGTGAAAATTCCTCGCAGTGCGCGCCAAATAGACGAAAGCACCACCACCAGTCCAGCTCCTGCATTCTGTAGCAGTCGCTAGAACGGAGTGTACGACGCTGTGCGATAGGTGCTACGTACTAGAAATAAGCTAGGAGAATGGATACTTTTTCTATATAAAAAATAACCCAATTTTATCTCCATCCTCTGACGGATAAATCTTGGGAGTTTTTTTTCTCACTAAAATTGTAAGAAAATTTTGAATTTATAGCGTAATTTCAGCTTGGTGTTATGTTGTGTCCGAAAAGGAAAATATTATGGCAAAATTTGGATTAAATTCGTCGAATTTCGAGCGCGATATCGCGACTAAACCGTGCTTTTGTAAAGTGTATTTTGCGGCAAATATGAGGAGCAACGCGGGAAAGCTTCCCAACGGGGGCCAACCCTTTCAGTTCGATCGGTACAGCGCGCAAATACGTCTCTGGGATCATCACAAAGCCTCGACCGACGCTTACCACGTCTGATTTTATAGTTACTACTACGTGCGAGAAAGTGCTCAAAAATTATCAGTGAAAAAAAAATCTAATTCTATTCAAACGTGCTTAAAAAAATTAAATAAATAAATTAAAAATGAAGAAAAAATGCGACATGTTTTTCCGGTGGATTACCGTGGTACAGCTGTTCGGATATTATTCCACACTAGTCTCATCCGAAGGTAAATATCAGTGTATTTTTACTATGGTATTAGACTCTGGGGTTAGATAAGAGTATCAGCAACCAGTAACAATTCTAGTGATGGTAATCAACGTGAGAAAGAGAAAGCTGCTGATAATATATTAAATAACTTAATATGATCAGAAAATAACTGTTCTTTCAGTTAATCCAGTTTTTTAAAGGGAATATGACCCATTTTACGACTAAAATTATTATAGAATTAGAAAAAAAAGAGCTGTATTTCGGTTGAGAGGGGGAGTGAACTGTGTATCCCCTACGTTAGGGGCAACTTTGTACTAGAGAATACTATTTGCCCCCGGAAGGGAAGGGGAGGGGGGGATATCACTAAGATAAGAGATAGAGAGTTATGACGTTGCCGTATATGGGAAAGAAATTACTCTATACAAAAAATATAATTTTAAATTCAAGATACGTTTCAAATAATGTAATATCTTTAAACTATTCATAAAAATAGTCCGAATTTTAGGGAGAAATTATACTATTTCAACATTGTATTCTTTCCTAAGTAAAAACTGGTGTAAAAGGAAAAATTATAGAACAAAAAGACAGACGAAAACAAAGATAATATCGACCGGTGCTAGAGAAAACTGTGTTTAAAATTTAACCAGAAAAAACCCTAGTATAGTGGTAAAATAATGGGGGGATTCTATTTGGAGAGCTTATTTAATAATTAAACCGGCGTAGCGAGTAACATTATTTTTAGGCCTAAACTCGAGGGATTAAATAATACAATAGGATTAAAAGGCTTTTTCTGTCCTGTTTTTTCTTATTTTCTTCGAAAAAAAATTTAAAACAACAACAGGGGCCCCGGTAATTCAACCGTTCTTTTTCCCGAAAAACGTCTCATCGGGTCAAGATTTAAAAGTAATGTGCACGGTGACGGCGGGTCACCATCCAATGGCTTTCCAATGGATTAAAGACGAGCGAGGGGCCAGTCTGATGGACGCTAGCCGGACCCACGTCCAATCGTTCGACGACTATTCCATGCTGACCATCAAGGGAGCCGACAGAGAACACGCCGGTAATTACACCTGCATCGCCAAAAATGGGGTCGGAAAAGACAGCTACTCCGCACAGCTTTCCGTTCTAGGTAAGTTGTTAAGCCTAATACCCATTCCTCCTCCTAGCACTCCCCTTCCTTCTTACTCACTCACTCTGCCACTGACGATACCAGATCCTATGGGGGGATTAGTCATACGTTGACGACCGTCTAAAGAGGATTTGTATGAACCATATTTATTTAATGAGCGTATCCAAGCCCCAAAATTAAGGATTGTTAGCTAGTATTTCACTAAAATCAATATGAAAGGTAAACAACCCCTAACTCTACATCCCTGGAGTCTTGCCCACGTATAATTTTTCCGTGTTTTCCCACATGGAGGATTCATATCATTTACACTGCAGGAGGCCAGGCTACCTGGAGGACAAAAGCAGACGGATTTTTGTCCTCCGGGTAGCCCGGCCACCTGGTGTAAATGGTATGAATCCTCCATGTATGAAAACTATTCATAACATAGTTTTCAGACTAAAAGGATTGATACTACCATTTACACCAGGAGGCCAAGCTGCTTGGCCAGCAATGTGCAGTACCAAATATCCTGGTGTAAATGGTGTCAATGCTCCTAGTCTGAAAACTATATATAGATGTGGTCTATTTCTTCTACATGTTTTTGTTTACATGGTGGAAGGTATAATGCGGACATGCTGATTTTTTTAGGTGAATTTTAAAGTTAGTTAGCACTAAAAGGGGGCTTTTTGCCGTTCCCCCAGTGTTGCCAGGCAGTTTGTGAGTCAAGAGATTGCAGAGATAAAGGCTAATAGTTCAGTCCTTGACTCACAGAGAGCCTGACAACACTGAAATTTTCTATCTATAAGAAAATTTGATATCATTTTTAATTTTGTATATTTCTGCTGCATGAATAAAAATGGAATATATTTACTTTGGTTTTTGGTTTCTTATAATCGGCTTAAAATTTAAAATCCTTTGTTGTATTTCATAATAAAAGTAAAACAAGCTAAATCTCTTCTCTCTAATATTTTCTTAAAATGCTAATTCTTCAATGGGAATTTTTATGTCTGGAGGTTTTTATTTTCACACACACACACACACACACACGATTTTCGTGATTCGAGATCATTTTGCCGAAACGTCCTTGGCTCGTTCGTGAGCTATCAAGCATTTCATGATAGGAACCATGATTATCAAGTGTGGGTGGAGGGGGTGGCACTAAACCCTATCTCTTCGTAGACTTTAAACACTGTCAAAGCTTTACGAAAGCCATTACTCCATTTCAAATGGTCTTAATAACAAAATTACTCTTTCAAAAAAAAAATATAAAGAAAAGGTTTACACAAACCATACCTAATCGAAAACAAGCGTAGGATATGCGGAGATTTATTTTTCTTAGGGCTGTTAACATGAATAAATTGAATCCTTTCACGAATATAGGAAGCTAACAACTGGCTAGGGGGGAGAGAGAGATAGTCTGACGTCACGCAGCCCCTCTCTGGTTGGCATTTTTGCGCGTAGAATAATGTTTCCAAAGGTTAGGGGGGATGATACTCCAGTAAGGAATAGAATTAAGGATGTGACGTTTCAGGGTCAGAACTGTTAGCTCCCTATACGATAGTACAACGTACGAAGTCTCAAATATTAGCAGCCATATTGGTGGTAATATAGATAATGCAAGCTAAAAGGGTAGAGAAATTTCCTCCCCCCCTCTTGTTTCTTAACTTTAAGCGCATGCGCTTCAGGGCTACCAGAGTAATTTGTTATTAGAGAATGTTCACTGAATGATCTGAATAAAACAGAATTCTACAAGATTTCAGTATCTGTTGTAGGTAGCGGTTGAATTGTACTCACAAATAACTGGCAACACTTCTGATATTTTGAAAAAAATATGAGGTTAGGTACCTAGCAACTAGCAAGTTGTTTTGTATAGTTTACTATTCATGGATATATTGAATTAATTCATCTCCTTCTTTCGCATAACGGCTTTCCGAATAAAATAAAAAAAGGTTTGAAATCGGCTTTCTTTTGATGAGGTTATATTCACAAGAAAGAAGTTAACTCATTTTAGGTTAGGTTGTAGCAGCTATGAGGCCACTAGTTTCTAATAAAACACCCCACACACACATACACATAACGAGAACGCGCGTGTCCTTCACGTTAAGCGATGACAAGGCGCTCATGTTACCCTACATTACTTTGTGACTGCTGCGGTCGGATCGCGACTTCCTGTTTTAGCATTTCCTGTATTTCAATGCATGAAAATGCATCGAGGGGAAAAACAGTTGCGTGCACTTTTCGAATTAACTGTAGCGTACAATGGAATGTTGTATAACTATGCGCAATATTAGGTCAGCGAGGCTTTTTTTTTTTTTTTTTTCAATGTAAAGGAATTAATTTTAAATGTTCAATATTTGAGGCGAAAAAACTTAGTTGACTAAAAAACTTAATTGTTGACTAAAAATTCGGGGAAATTTTGTGAGTTTTAAATTAAAGTTTGCTCTAAAAGGTTTTCTTCATTCAACCATAGAGAATATAGCAAAAGGAGAAGAAGCTTTCTACTGTTTCAATGCCTGGTTACGTAATACTAAATACTTAAGGAGATAACGAATTTAAACCAATAAGAGGCGTTGCGGATAAGACATAAACCGAATTGCATCTGCCTTTACCAAAACTAAATTTCCTATTCCTTTTGATGTATTTTCTACACTTCAACTGGAAAAAAACCACTCCCTTTGTTATCACTTCATCGAATCTAGAAAATCTTATTTTTAGAAACGTATGAACCCAATACAACAGGGTCGTAGACAAACAGAAAAACCTCAAACCCAAATGCACTCCATATAGTCCACACCCTGCCGTTTTTTTTGGGGGGGGAGGGGGATTGGTTTGGTTCACGGTCAATTTTCACGGGGTCAAAGTTGAAAATATGACAAATTGAGATGAAAAGTCCTTTTCACTATATAACCCCTTCAGGAACCGGGGGCCCAAAAATACATAGAACCAGAGAACAGCAGAACAGTCCCTCCATAATAATGTCATCAACCCTTTGCAGTTTTTGAACCCTTTTCAAACATGGAGGGAGGCCTTAGTTACCATAGCTTGAATATTACCTTGACTATGGCAAAACCCTTAACCCGCGCACCTGAATCTGGATTACCTAGCATAGCAAAAACTTTCCACTCTTGTCCATGATAATATACATTGTAAATAGATTCTATAGCTCCTCCATGAGCTGTAAGTGACAACAAAGGCTTAGGAAAATAGACTGAAAGGTTCTTTTTGAATACCCACTCTCATCTTCCAAGCTAGTGATGCATCTCTCAGTTCTTCCCCCAATTTTTCTTTTTAAAGAAAAAAAAAATATATAGGCCTAGGCCTAGAAGGTTGAAATCAAAAGCTTTTCTGCACCTTGTCCTTCTTCAAAAAGACAGAGGGGTTTGACAATTTTTTTTTCATCCCTAAATATCACCCTCTCCTTCCATCAGAAGAAAATAGGGGAAGTGGGTAGCCGTAGCCTTGAGCCATACAAGTCGTCCAGTGATTCTCACTTACAATGGTCGATTCCCCTACCACCCTTAAAATTTGAATCTGGCCAATCGGCGCGAAGCATAAAATAGTACCAGATTTCATTGCGAACGCCACCATGTAGCGAACTGTGGAACTAACTTGTGTAGTCTGCTTATATTTCTGCTGTGCTTCAGTTTGAGTTAGGGTTACGTCGGGCAACGGGTTAATTTAATTAAGGACGAAAATTCGGTTATTTAATAAAATGAATGTCGTTAAGAGTACGCAGTGTGATTTAACGTACAGGAAACTACCGATAAGAAAACTCAGGCTGTGTTGAAAGGAAAAGTAAGATCTACCCAAACCAATCCCAATGTTAAAAATCAAACTACAACAACTTGGATACAACTTTATTACTTTGAACTCTTCCCTATCACAGTTTAAAACTTCGGACAATTTAATATTTTCCCTGGAACTTAGAAATACCATTGTATTTAAAAATAAAGACATATTTTAAAATAAGTTATGAATTTAGTACTTACCACTCGATTCCAGCCTCTGCCATTCTGCCTGAGTGCCTCACTGCCTCTAGCAGACGCCTCTAGTCAGTTGGAAGGCGTAGGACCGTACTGTCCACAGAATTACGTCACTCGTGTGTTAATGCGCGTAAAAATCCTATCTCTCTTCACCCCCACGGGGAGGGAAATGGCGCGAAAAATCCGTAAACGGGACGCCTCGCGAAGTTGCCCAAGCTACCCACTTCCCCTATTTTCTTCTGCTTCCATTCAAAAAGTGAAATAAAGAGGTGTCAATCATTTATAAGAATGGAAAGTTTTTGGTTTTTGAAAAAGAGACTACCCTAAATGTGATTTTGTTTTTGCCCAAGCAATATTTTATTAATTTGAAAATTATAACTGACGCGTCCCCAATTTAAAAATCAATACTTCACTTTAAATTAAAATAATATCTTTTGATCAAAAATTAAAAAACATCCGAATGTCATTTTGCACTTTTAGTTATCTCGTAATAACTGAACGAAATTATATTTAGTAAATGAATATTGAGAAAAAAAATTTTAAAATAAGGGCCATTTTGAATTTCAATCGGGATACCCCTACTGACAACCTACGGGGCGCGACGCGCTTCACCGAGAAAAAATACAACATTTTCCGCCGCTGTATTCTTGATTCTCCGTAGCCCCGAGTCAAGAAAGCTTTAACCCTAACCACCCTCGGTAACCTTAAAAATAAAACTTGTCAAAAAAAAAACTTACGGGAACTATTTCACCCCAGAATGATTTGAATCCAAGGTTCCTCGATCTTGGCACAGTTTTGATCACAAAATTAATTCATTTCGGTCTAATTTAAATGAAAAATTAACTATAATTCATAGACATAACCGATTAGCACGCGTCAATCAAACTGACAATGGCTGTCCCAAGTCCCAACTTGGCTTCGAAGTTCGAGAAGAAGAAGGGGGGGGGGGGGAGAAATACAAAGTTGCATGTTTTGAGCGAAGGTGTCGTCTGCATGGAGATAGGCCTATTTTGGCGGGCTTTTTAAAATGAAGTTTCGAGTCAAAGCATTTTAACTTACAATTTAGCCCCTGGGTATCTTTAGAAAGCAAACCTCCCAATAATATTATCGAAAAGCATTAAAATTGTCATTTTAAACGCATTTATTTTAACGCAGGGCTCCCATCAGGTCCCTAAAAGTCCCTAAAGTCCCTATTTTCCTACAAGGTCCTTAATCTACCCTAAAATTGGTATTTGGTCCTTAAATCACCCTATTTTTATAAACCTCAGAAAAAGTATAAGGGTGACCTGAAAATGTCTTGTCTGAGATTTTAGCAGAGCCCCAAATTTGCGGAGCTCGCTTCGCTCGCTTTGGTTATTTATGATTTACTTAATGTTAAATTTAAACGAATTAATTGGGTGATTTTTATAACAATAACAACTCTTGAAAAAATTATTCGAGTGAATTTAGCTTAGTTTTCATCATGTACGTTATTGCAAATGGTCAGAGAAATTTGTTCAAGTTAGTCAGGGAAAACCTGGAAAAGTCAGGGAATTTCATTCCAAAAATTTTGTACGAACCCTGTAAAGGCCCAAATTCTAGTTCAGTGGATTTTTTAAAAAACAGTAAACATGATAGGAAAATAGTTACTTCTAATCAGAAAACCTTCTTTATACATTAGAGCTATATCAAGTCTAACCTACCGCTCCCTTAGAATAAGAATATAAACAAAAGAAAGTCAGAAATAATATCCTATTTTGTCGAAAAAATAGAAAAGAGTAATAGGTTCCTAACTGTTTGTGATATTTTCACAGAATAGATATCATTTTGTTTTACCAGTGGTCCCTTTTTGGTTCCTAATTTTAGAATTTTGGTCCCTATTTTACCCTATTTTTATCGTGAAAAGTCCCTTTTTCCCCTATTTATTTTTGAGATTTTGGTGGGAGCCCTGATAACGTTTTGACGTAAATACAATTTTATGACAAAAAATATAGGACCTTTCATCAAATTATAGGATAATATAGAAGAGGTTCAAAAACATAGGATTTTATAGGAATTAGGGAACAGCTGGGCTCCCTGCCATTCTAGGTTAAATTAGAAGAAGTAATATAATTAGCGTAAGAATTCTTAATTTAATTATTTAGAAATTTGTAAACGTGACCCAACGTAAAAAAAACAATTTTTAACTACGCTCGCTTTTTCTACCATAAATAACAGCGACGTTTAATTTTAAAAATAATAAATATTTTCAGTAAAAAAACCCTCAAAAACCAAGGTGTATAATTAGTTTTTAAATTAAACAAAGTTTCAAAAAGTGTAACTTCCCGTAATTCTTATGCTAATTTGATTAAGGTGGGATAGCGTGCGGGTACCTTTTTTTCTTTAAACGTGTTGGTTGGTCATTAAAACGAACTGAACATTCCTGATTTTCTTAATTAAAAATGGTGCTAGAAGCAGCAAAAAGGGGGGGGAAGCATTCGCTAAAAATAATTACTGATTAAATCTCGGTAAAAGTTCAGACTTTACTAAATTGAAATGGAAAAATTCCTTTTGATGTCATCCAGTGCATCATCCCATTAAAACAGGAAGTGAGGAAATGAAGGGAAGATTGCATGTACAAGGTGTTTAAAAGGGGAAGTGATAGGACCGAAGTAAAGTGGGATTTTGAGTCGAAAATGTAACTTCTATGATAATTTGCCCTAAACAAGTTATTATTGGAGTGCTTTACGTACGACCCCTTTAATTTAAGCAAGAAACTAAACAGACAATGCTAATTTAATTAAGGGGTCATCCCTAAAACAATTCAATCATAACTTAATTTTTTACGATGGCCCCATCCCTTTGGGAAAAATGTCATAGAAGTTACATTTTGGACTCAAAATCCCCTGTACTTCAATTCTATAACTACCCTTTTTTTAACACACTGTATACCTTTCCCCCGTAAGTTGTCGGAAATAATTTATATTCAAAAAGTTTAGTACAGTGTTGGTTGATTGGAAAAAGGGTAGTAAGCTATGATTTTCCCAAATCTCAAAACACCATCCCTTCTCCTGACTCATGTACACCGATAAGTTCAAACTCTGTTTTAGTCATCATATGACGTCATTGCCTGATGTCATCCGTAGATTAAAGGGAACGGAATTTAATGCCTTTTAAACAGTCTAAGAGAATTAAAATCTGTTTTGATTATAATTTTGGACTTCTACCAAGACGCAGTGTAGGCAATAAACGCGCCTAGATTTTGACCCCTATCGGATGACGCCATCTTGTCATTTAAACCGACTGAAAATCTAATATTTAAATTAACCTCAAATTAATATACGCATAAACAAACTTAATATTTCCTTATAGTAAAATACAAAAATAAATATACCTAAATTATTGTAAAATATCCCATTAAATTTCGTAAAAACCGGTTAAACTCGACTTTTATTTATTGTCTACACTAAAAAAACCAATTCAATTTCAAAATTTTGGGTATAGACCAAAAATGGGTCATTGAAAGTGAGATAATCACGATGCGTTAAAATTTAAACCAAATATCACGCCTCCTCCATCTTTACAATCTCTCGCAGACGAGACTCAGAGTCACGCAACGGTTAGTTCAAGTTGACAATAATGGCTCTCGAGAAATGAAATGAAAAGACGCGTTGCGCGGACGTTTTTGAATTGAAAAAGTAATATATTTTCGTCTACAAAAAATAAAAAAATTGGGGTAGTTCTAATTTGGCTCTATAACTCCGCATCCTCCTAGCTGTTTTCGGGGGCGAATGTAAAGAGAAACTCGCTTCAAAGAGAGAGAGAGAGAGAGGGAAGCTCAAGAGCAAGAGGGATGAAGATGGAGAAGGAAAGAGAGAGGAGCTTTGAGGAGAAAATCGATTCTATTAGGAGGCGCGAGAGAGGGAGCGAGCTTAGGAGAGAGAGATATGGATGGTATAGAGGAAGCATTGCTGGCCAGATAAAAGCGAGGCCCCCACTTGTCCACGACCTTTTGTTGGAAAAGTTCAACCATGACGTCATGGATCTCTCTCATCTTTCTCTCTCTCTCTCTTCATCCCGGGGCGTACTTAGGAAAGAGTCTGACTCGAATAATTGCTTGGTTAAAAATATACGAGCCCGTTTTGGTATTTTAATAAAGAAATCTTTTGATCGATTGCGAAAAATGCCAAGGGCTAGAAAGGATGGCTTTTCTGGTTTTCGTTTCGTCATGAACTAAGTAAGAACACCCCAATATGGCAGCCGTGTCCTTTCTGCAGGATTGTGTACAATGAGAGAGATGTTTTCACTAGTTTTTGTTTGGGGAACCAATTACCCCTAAGGGTTTTTTGAGATTGGTACAAACAATATTGGTTGGTGTTTTTGGGTTTTGGGGCAAAATATCATTTCACGCCAAGGCTAAATTAATTTATAAGAGAAAGCTAAGCTTAATTTTATAAGTTTATAAGATATGTTCCAAAAGTATGACACTTCGTAATGCTAGAGACTAACGGCTCGAGATAACTAGTTCGAGAACGACAAGCGAGAATTGAAGTTTTACACTCGGTGGTTAATTTTGCAGGACTTGCATCTTCCTATTTAGTATGTCTAAGCCTTTGATATCGCCTCACCAGGCGTCGCTTTACCTCGAATCTATGACCTAGGTCACTTCATGACAAGCTCCAGTTTGTAACCAGTGACAAACTTATGGGGAACATAACTTATGAACTTTTACTAATGTTGAAATATCGCTCTACAATTGTTTGTTTATTTTGGTTTTTTCAGTATCACCTCGCTGGACAGAAGAACCAAGCGACGTCCAAGTAGCAGTGTCCAAGCAGGCCGTCCTTCAGTGTAAAGCTGAGGGTTTTCCAGAGCCCAAGATAATATGGAGAAGGAAAAAAGGTCAGTACGCAACTCAGACCGGACCTAGGTCTATATCCCATTTGCGCTAGCAAATCCCTTAAAAAAAAACCGGACATTTCTTTCCTATTGAGTTGGCAACGTCGCGGTACAATACAGTTACGAAACCTTTCACTCACAAATGTCAAAGTTCGAATGAAATTAAGTCCCCCTTCAAGATAGCTGAACTAACCGAGGGGATACGCGCTACGATATACAGTTGTTTAAAAAAAATGTATGATTAAACCAAGAAGTGATATCTAGTTTATTAGGGAGAAGGTATAAATTGGCCACATTTCTTGCAGCTTTATCTCCAGTCCAAACGTATAGTAGGTCCGGAGTTAATCCCCACCGCCTCTAAATTACAACCAGCATCTCATAGGTTCTTGAAAACTCACGTCAGCGCGAGTTAAAAGGGGGACTGGCCGGACTATGGCGCGCGAATACTTAGGCATCTTAAACCTTCTCCCTAATAAACTCGATGTAACTTCTTGATTAGACTGTATTAGTGATGACCCACTTAATTAAATTAGCAATGCTAATTAGCCTAGCCTCCTGATGTAAATTGTATGAATCCTCCTAGTCTGAAAACTATACATAAAGGAAAATTGTGATTGTGAACATCCCCTTGAGTTGGACCCAATGCTGCTATACACCACCATGTGAAGCCCCATTTCGAAAAAATCGATTTGGGTGTCAATATAGCTCAAAAGGAAACAAAAGAGCTAGTAGGATAAGGAAAGGAAAGGAAAGGAAAAAATTCGGTGGCCCTTTTCCTTCTTTCCTGGACACATTATTCCGTCGAAAAAGGAACGATTTTTTGTGTGTGTTCCTATATAACCAAGACTTTTTTCTATTTTTTTCTTCTGAGATGCAATGCAAGGAACGTTATTACGTCAGAGAGTTCTTTGCCTTTTATAAGATTTTAAACCCCCCCCCCCCTTGTCTCTTTCTTTTGTCTTAAAGTATGTCTAACTTCCAGGGTTCATACAAACCTGGAAAAATCAGGGAAATAAATAGTTGACAAAAGCCTCAGGGAAATTTCGAATTTCTAGTAAAAATCAGGGAAATTTGCTTCAAACAGGGGCCGAGTAACTAAGCAAAATGTTCGTAAACATTCCCTCCATAGGATTTACATTACACCCAAAATTTGGAGGATCATAACTCTGGTTATATTAGAGATACGGGGATGTCCTTTGATTATGTAATAGTCATATTTGACCCCCCCCCCCTCCTTCGTTAACATTTGCTCCATAGGATACTCCATATACGGGAAAAACCTGGAAAATTCAGGGGAGTAAATGGGGAAAAACCTGGAATTCTCAGGGAAATTTGTTTTCCAAAAGTTATATGAACCCTGAGCTTCGTATGAAAGAACCAAAAAATCGTTAGCTGTAGCTATGTAGTAGCTATGTAAGATCTGATGCAATGTAAGAAATAAGTAAAAATTGTTGGAAATCCTTAGTAAATATCCGTCACAAAAAAGTTTAAGAATTTAAGGAAAGATTTGGAATTCCTTTCTTTTTTTCTTTTCTTCTTTTCCTTTTGATGGCGGAGTAGCTAAGGTTTTGTTTAAAGTTTTAAAGATATAGTGAAATAATTAAATAATCTTTTAATCTGCACTAACTTTAGTAATACTATAGAGTATATAGGCTATAGATTTTACCATCCCTTTAGCCCAATAATAAAAATAAAGAATTATAAGAAAAAACGCTACAGGACTGGCGACCCGAGACTGTAAGAGCAAAAAGATTGTGGGTGGGTGGTGGAAGAGAGGATCTTCGGCTTTTCTAGAAGAAACTTTATACGATCCTTAAGCGCGTTGTTAGGAGTTTAAGCCTTTCTTTTTCTTCTTCTTCTCCATCCTCTAAACTACCTACGTTCCATTCCTATATCCTCTTGCTTCTGAAGCAACCAACATCATTAGTCAATGGAAAAGAAAAAGAAGAGAAGAAGATTGGACTTCTCTCCAGGTCCGTCGAAAGAACCAAGAACGTATAAAAAAGATCTAGAAAATCGGCTAGATTCTTGGGGATCCTCCGTTCTCTCTCTCTCTCTTTTCTCCTCTTCTCTCTTTCTCCTCTCTCTCTCTCTCTCTCTCTCTCTCGCTACATAAAAATCGATTGAAATAACTTTCTTTTTTGATGATGGTAAGATGCTACAGAGAGAAAAGATGGTCAGAGGGATGGAGAAAATGATACAAGGCAAAGGGACTTCAAGAGTCAGGATGGAGAGAGAGAGAGAGAGGATAGGATAGAACGATGCTCCTTTTGTACCACCGGTGGTCTCTCCCTCGTGCTTATTTTATTTTTTTTCTTTTGCTTTTTCATTCGACCATTATGTTCTTCTAGACTTTGATCTCGTAAAAAAACTAGCTATAGCCTCCTCTAAGAATACCGCCAGCTTTTTACCTCTATTACGACACTCTTCGTTAATTTAAGATGTAACCTTTTTTATTAGAGTGACTTTAAGTTGTTTATAGATCGTGTTGCACTACTGAAAGGGGCTAACTTTAACTGCATGCGCATGAGCTTCAGAGTTGCCAGTAATTGGCTATCAAAGCAATTGATGCTGGTTTGGAACTGAATGATAATAACTGAATCGAACAGAATTCTACAAGCTATTTTAAGTCTGTTGTGGATACCGGTTAAATTGCACTTGCAATGACTCTGGCAACACTATGTCCACACTCTTATCTATAGGTTTCGGTTTAAGCCCAACTGGGTTGCAGTAAAATCGAGGGGGTAGACACTAGAAAACTCTGGTGTACAATATGCCTTGAACTCGATGTACTGTCAAAGCTGAACTGTGAGTTTCTAAGGCTTTGAACTCAATGCACTGTCAAAGTTGAACTCTTTTGAACTCAGGTGTACACAGAGATCCAGAGCGTCTACCCCTCGAGTAAAATATGGGCCAGTTGTAAATAAGTACCTAAATGGTGGTACAATTACTTTTTTAAGGTTTCTTACTTTAATTGAGAAAGGTTTAAACAGCTACCCCTGGTGGAAAAAGTGTACCTCGCCTTCTAAATTTCATTATAACCTGATATTAAGTCCATCCTTTCTATGTTTTACTCTATAACAGATTCGAGTTTGATTCCCGTAACGGACGATGGTCATTTCCGGTTGAGTGCAAACGGAAGTTCCTTGACCGTCGATTCGGCCAAACCGGAAGATACTGGTCAATACGAATGCGAAGTGGCCAATGGCGTTGGTGACAAAATAAGCAAAATCATTTCGCTCAGCATTCATGGTAAGTTAAACTTAAACCCTTTTTTTTCTTTTTAATAATTTAAAATGACGATAATTGCTTTTGAATTAAATTAATCTAATTAAATAATTAATTAATTAATGCTTTTACAGAATCGCGAAAGCGGCGTATTCGTTTTAGTCGCGTTTATAATTTAATTTCTGACTTATGTTTTATCCCCTTGAAAAATTAAGCCCCTTTCTTCTGTTTTAAAATCCATGATTTTATCCAACTAAATCCTTCATTCATTCCTTCCTCCCCAATCAAGTAGGCCTAAATTTCATACTCTTACGTCACGTCATTCATTGTTAAGCCTATTACGTCCTACGTCAACCTACAGCCCAAACTTAAATCATTTTGGACGTTGGGGAACTGATTTAAATGGAGTTACTTTAAATTAAATTAGAAATAACTTGATTAAATTTCTGTTTTAGTGCCTGTTCGTTTCGAAGAGCGCTTCGAGGTGCGTACAATACAACGCGGTGATACGGCCAAGCTAAAATGCGAGGCAATGGGAGACAACCCTATCACCATTACATGGACCAAAAATAAAGAAATCATAGCTGGCCGTGAGGACAGTAGGTAAGAAATCAAAATTAAGCATTTTCCTTATCAATTAGAATATGTCTTACATCATAATCTAAAAATATTGGTGGTGAAAGCGCGAGTTTCCTGTTACGAAATTCGACTTTTCTTTCAAAAAAAAAAAAAGAAATGTACTATTTTAAAAGATTTAACGATAGTTGACTGGATGAACCAGTTTAAAGCTCTCGCGACTTGTATTTCCTGATAATAATTTAGCGTACAGAGTGTTAATGATAAGTCTACCCTTTAACACTTTCAACTCAGCTTGACCCTAAGAACACCCTTTAATTAATTATACCAAACCAAGAAGCGATATCTAGTTTATTAGGGAGAAGGTATAAGATGCCTAAGTATTCGTGCGCCATAGTCCCAGCAGTCCCCCTTTCAAAATACAAGTAGGGATGTAAAAGGAGGCCGGGCTATTTCGCTACACTCTCCTCAGTCCGAAAATAACATGTAATTTTCGTCATTCGCGTCGCGCTAACGTGAGTTTTCAAGAACCAATGAGATGCATGCTGGTTGTAATTTAGAGGCGGTGATTAACTCCGGACCTCTATACGTTTGGACTGGAGATAAAGCTGGAAATGTGACGCGAATTTATACCGTTCTCCCTAATAAACTAGATATCACTTCTTGACCAGACTTACTAGAAACACCCTGTATATTCCCACACAAGTAGTACACACACTCACTCAAAAATTTAAAGCCCGTTTGTGTTTGTTTTAATATTTTCTCTTGCGCGCCCTAAAAATGAAACTTGGCTCTCAAGTTGATTGAAACTTTTGGCGGGGATCCAATTCGGTTGCCGCCAAGATTGTTTTAGATTTACTAAGTAATAAAACGAAGGGACCCAAGATGTCTTAGAGACACATTACATTACACGGGGGCTTCTTCAATTAGATAAAGATAGAAGAAAGATTAAATGAAACTAAGTGAACCTTATAGCTCAATTCCAGCAAATCGTGTCGAGACAGATTATCCTTGTTCTTCCTTGAAAATTATTTGTATGTCCATAATGTACTAGTAAGTTTTCTCCACTTAACTTTGCCTGCTGCTAGTTCTGGGAAATTATTTAACTACAAATAAAGTGTATAATGTGGGTATAGCCATTACTTGTGGTGGTGGTTTAAAATGAGTGACACCATTTGACCCACATCATAACGTCATATTTTCTTTACGAAAATAAAATTTGTTTGTTTGTGGCGCTTAAAACGTATAAAACCGCTATCTGGTATCAAAAACTCTTCCTTATACATTAAAGCCAGTTTGAAGTCTTATCTAAGAGAGCTACCGCTCTCGTAGAATAGATTCTTTGTTTTCTTTTCAAACCGCCATTTTGAAACATGGCGAGGCATATTAAAACCATAATTCATAAAAGTATTTTTTTAGACTCCAGTTTCAAATATGTCTTTCTATAAGTCTCAAAGCTAAATATTTTAATCATTTGGTTATTAATTTTAATTTACTTAAAATTACTAAGGATATCTTGTAACTAAAGGAAAATTAACGATAATCGCATTCATAAAAATATTAAAATAAAAACCTAAATGACTGTAGTGTAACCAGAGACGAAATACATTATATCACTCTGTTATGACGTTTTAATGTCGCATTTTCCATAATATTTCCTCTTGAAAAGATCCAAATTAATTTTTCAACTCAGTTAATACAGTAAAAGGCTAATACAAAGCTAAAAAAACGCGCTGTTCCATAGCTACCACTTCATTAATTGTCTTCCACAACTTTTAATAATTACTTTAACACCATCCAGTCGGCATATGGGGCGAGAAATAAAAGTACCCATTACCAGACATTTTTTTTTCTGCTATGGAAATTTATGAAGCAAACCCTTTTCAGCTGGGAAAATAAATTTTTTTCTTTACTTTTCTTTCTGTATAACGAAGCTAGGTTTAGTGGTCCATGCATGGAGGTCAAATAGAAAGTTATATAAACCAGTTTTCGGAATTATATCGCGTGTTAGTATAATAATAAGGGTGTATGTGTATAGGGGAGTGCCTCCGGGCTGACTGCGTGGTAATTATTTTAGACGATTCCGTGTTTCGAAAGTGAATGGGGAAGAAGAAAACTTGGCAATTAATCTATCGTTCTTATACGCGAGAAAATGTACCAGTATAGTTAGTAAGTTTTCGCAAGACGATAACATCTGAACATGTACAATGGCTTAACCCTAGCTAGAACAGCAGGGTATATAAAACGCTATTAGAGAGTGTGTACACGTTTACTGTGTTTGGGTAAAGTGGTATTACCGTGGTATTTCCTCGAACGCGATTGAGAGCTAAGGAAGTTCGTTTTATAAATTAATTTGCTTGTGTAGCATCCTAGACATTGTTTCTTTAAGTTTAAATTTCACGAGAACTTGAAATAGTTAAGCCTAATTTGAAAGTAAAAATTTAAAAGATATGCCTAGTGTGATTTTTATTTATTTTTTCCCCGTCAAAATTGAAAGATCTCGTGTCTATTTCGCGCCAAAATATAAAGACGTTATTATTTTTTTTTTTTCATTTTTTTTTTCTCAATTCCGAAACATAATTTAACTAAATTAAGAAAGCTCCTTAATTCTGCTCGCAATCAGTGAATATTTAACTAAGTAATGTAGTTATATTAAAACCACGCTTTAACCAAATAAATTCAACCAGGTCTTAATAACTAGGGACCAAAATTTTGTTGAGAGAAGAAAAAAAAATAAATAAGTTAAGGAAGCCATGGATATCTTCTCTTCTCTGTTTGACACTATATTTGATACCCCCGGCCATAATCCCACCAATAAATCGAGGCTTAGGCTCAAATTCGGAGCCCTTACAAGTAGGCAAACCATAAAACAGGCAAACAGCAAACACCTGGGAAGGCTGGGCGCGCGCGCTTGAACGTCTCCAGGAAGTTTAAATCCCCAGGATTATCAGTACTATCACTATCTTTGCGTTACCGCCAAACTTTGCTGTACTGCAGGTTTGGTTTCTGCATGGGTAATCGAATATCATAGCCTTATTATTAAACTTTAGAAGCCTAAGACCAAAGGTGGTTTCGCGGTTTAGTAGACGCGTAAGTGGTGGGGAAAATTTAATTAAAATTTATATATAGCCATAAGTTTATAAGATATGTTCCTTCCATAAGTATTACACTACCTATACCTTCGAAATACCAGAGACTTACTGAGAGCTAGTTCGAGAATTGTTGTGCAGTCCATCTTCCTATTGCAGGGTTCGTACGAAAATTTTAGATTGAAAATCCCTGACTTTTCCAGGTTATCCTTGACCAAATTTTGGCGATATCCCTGACCAGTTTAAGGCGTTTACCAGAGCCCACTTCATTAAACCTGGCACATATTTAGAATTGCTCGAAGCATGGTTTGATATACCAAACGAAATCCCTGACTTTTTGGGAAAGCATTTTAAATCCCTGACTTTTCCCCTTATTTTCCATATCCCTGACTTATCTAGGCTCCGTACGAACCCTGTATTGAGTCTGTACTAAGCCTTTGACAGCGCCTCATGCACCAGGCGTCGCTTTACTAGAATCTGTGACCTACGTCACAGCTCTCAGTAACCAGTAACCAAACTTATGGAACATATCTTATGATATAATGTATATGGAACTAAATATGTCTGTTGTATGTCGCGTTTCGTTTCAGCGCCAAGTACGAAGTGTTCGATAGCATCACGGCAACGGGAACGTCTTCCGAATTGCACGTTCCAGCTGCTGAGAGAAGAGATAGCGCAGTCTTTAATTGCGTCGCTCAAAATAAATTCGGCAAAGATGACCGCACCATTAAACTCGTCGTATTAGGTAATTGTTACCTCTTTAAACTTAAGCTCCTCCTCCTTCTAACAATTAAAGATGATTATCGATAGAAAATATTCCCCCCCCCCCCCAATTGTTTCTCCGTGATGATAGCAGCCCAAAATTGGTTCGATTCTGTTCAGTTTCAAACATTTTAATACACAACCAATTTGGACAGAGGGGGGTTTGAAATTCGGATCACTAATTGTGGTTATGTTAGCTCAATTCACCTGTATATATAATGGTTAATACTTCAATAGACGCTTTCAATTATAAAAATACAGACTGGTGGCCCCGCTTTTTTCCGCTTGAATCCACCTCAAAATTGATTGGATGGATGGTAACTATACTTAGTTATCAGACAAGGAGGACTGATACATTTTACACCAGGAGGGGAGGCTACTTTTCACTGCACTTTTCTCGCCAAGTAGCCTGGTCTCTCGGTGTAAATGGTACGAATCCTCCGAGTCTGAAAACTATGAAGTATGAAAAAGTATCCTTAACCTCGAGACATACCACTAAGATACGTGATTTAGTAATAAATTCCGTTTGGAAATCGGAGAACTCTACATCCCTAATAAACCGTCCTATTTGCGTCGCACCAAATCTTTTGAACTCTCTCTCTCACACACACTACCTATATACTTAGCGAAGATTTAAATTTACAATTTAAGGTGTTTCACCTGACCGCGCGCGCTTTTCCAATACGTCTATTCCATTCCCATCCCCAGGATGAAAGTACTTCAGTTAACTGATAGAAAAAAATAAAACTGTTCCCCTGATTTTTGTGTCGCGCGTCTCTGGGGGCCCCCCAAAGTATGAGGACGGGCATAGCTTGGGCCTCGTAACCCTTGAGGCGTGAAAAAGCTCGAACGCTTGAACGATTTTACTTGTCGAATTTGGGTCTTCCATCGCGCACCGACGACGAAGCGCCAAAAAGAATCTATTTCACATAAATTCCGTAGATAAAAAAATAAATTGGGTAAAAGGGATTTCTCGTGAAGTTGCTCGATTCATCCCTGAATTTTGGAGTAATTTGAACTGACGATTCTTGGCATTTCATATAGCGTCTTCATCGTATTTCAAACCCAATATTCATAGAAACATTAAATAAATTCTTACTTAGTAAGGTCCCATTGCGTGTAAGGCTTTAAGCCTTTGCTCTCTCTCTCATACGATTTGTACAGTACCAAAATGGAGGGTCAATATTTATGATCAAATTTACAATGATCTCCTTTACAAAGTTGCAAAAATCGAGTTTGGACAAATATACTAAGGTCTTTAAGAAAGCAAAGAGATAGCAACTTAGGCCTTTTCTTGGGTTCAAACTGCGGGCTGTACCATTCCCCACCTTTGATAATTTTGACCAAGGGGCCGGTCCCTCAGTGCAATCGGTGTACACTTATGTACCATTGACTGTACTAAAGTGATTAATCGTAATCTTTATAATCCCTGCCCTTCACAGTGCTAAAATGATTACACGTAATCTGTACTAGATGTACACTTAATCTGACAGTGATTACCCCCTCGATTTTGACTATATTATATTTCAAATTAAAATTACAAGAACACTCAAAGACCTTACTTAGTGACATTCGCATATATTTCAACACGATATAAAAAAAATCCGTAAAATGATATTAGGGTATAGACTGCAAAAACTAAATTGAAAAAAGAATTTGAAAGGCAGAAATTTTTTCATCCAATTAAAGGGAGTATAACCCTTTCAGGCACGAACTCAATCCCATCCATCTCACTATAGAACTTTAAAATATACCAATAGATATCCGTGTAATGGATTGAAAATGTCTTAACCTTCGTAAGAGTCGTACCAGAAAAGAAATATGGATGGAGGTTATACTCCCTTTAATGGAATTTCATCCCCCCAATCCAATTCCCGGGGTTTGGCAGCCAACTCATCCCCACCTTATTAATTAGAAAAAAAGAATGAGGGTGCAAAATCGGGTAATTGGTAGGAAACGGAAAGAAGCGAAAAAAATCAATTATTCAAGAGGTTAATTCGTTCGGGGATTTGAACCTGGGAACCCTTAATTATTAGGCCTAAAAATAGACCATGCTAATATTATTATACTTTTCGGCTAATTCAATCCTTTGTTTTAATTATTTAATTAATATAGAGGTTCCATCAGCGCCGTTGGATATTAGAGTTGAACAGTCATGGAGTCGAAGTGCCAGTGTCCGTTGGACACCGCCTTTCAGCGGAAACAGTCCAATAACTAAATTCGTCCTGCAGTATTGGAGAGACGCGGGTAAGTGACTCTACTTTGAAGTTAATTTGTAATTTCGGGTTCGAGGTACTCTTGGAATTGAATGCAAGCGCCATAAATATATTTTGAGTGTTAGGCCTAATTTGAAAAGATTTAAAATTAGGCTTAGCAGAGATTTCTTGAAGAATCAAGTGCATTGTTTGTTAGACCTAATTTAAAACGATTCAAAATTAGGCTTAACAAAGATTTCTTCAAAATCAAATCAGTTGTTTATTAGGCCTAATTTGAAAAGATTTAAAATTAGGCTTAGTAGAAGCAAAACACTCCTTCAGAATCACACAAAGCACACAGCCTTTTCAAGTAAACCATTAAGAGTCACCATTAAATTGTTTTATTACGATTAATCTTGGTTAAACCATCATAAACCACGTGATTATCACCATTTCCTCATAAACTTACGAGGATGTGTGGGGTGGTAGAAAAACTTCGCGATATTTAACGTAATAAAGGGAGAAAGAATGGGATCGGGGAGAAGATACATATGACATATTTGTGGCTTAGCTAGAAAAAAAAAATATATATATAAAGCCTTTATTTTTCTCGGATAACCCGACGAATCGTAGAGAGAGGCAGAAAGATGAAGAAGAAGAAAAAAAATTCCCTAGAGGGAGGAAAAAAAGTGAAGTTAATTCCGCAAAAGGAAAAGGTTTTTAGGCGCGTGCGAAAAGAAACAGGAGGGGATCCAGTTGCGCGCGTGCTGCTCCACGTTCTCCAAGGATGAGGATGCGGAGGATGGAGAGAGAAGCGAAAAAAATCTATAAAGATACTCGATAGGGATGGAGAGAGAGGGTGCTGGGTGAAAATCCGAGGGGTTATGTACCACGCGAAAGCATTTTATTGGGCTCACAAGTATAGAGAGCTTTCAGTTGAAGGAGGAGCCGAGTCTGGTGACATAATTTACGGTGCAATATTGATGGGTTTAAAGCAGGAATGAAGCTGAGACCATGCACTCAATATGGCTACCAGAACAGCGGTAAGACGTGAGACAAGGGTGTGACGTACTACTATCCCATCTGAAAGCTCTCTATACTAGTGACTTCCTAAGCCTAATTCTGACGATGCAACTAAAAGAAAGTGAGGCTTAATCTAAATACGTCCCACGAATTTATTTGTGAAATTGACACAATTAATTCAGTATTTTGCTCAAATAAATAGATAAATAAAAATCCCCAAAAATTAAATTCAAAATAATGAATTCCCAATGAATTCAGTAACGAAATTGCGACTTGGCAATTTATAGCGTGGCCCGTGGGCTAAGGTGTCAGAGAAATTTACTACCCCGTCATTATTCTGGAAATTATTTAAAAATTTATCCAGATAAGTGAAAGAAAATCCCAGAAATATTTAAATCCATTCAATCATTTTCAAAATTCTGAACTCAATTCATGGAAAAAAGTGAAGAACCCCTCGAAAAACTCCGGGTATAATCCGGAAAACGGAGCGGGGAGTCCCGGTACCCAGAGAAGGGAAGGAATAATAGCGCACCACCATCCATCCCGAGTTTCTCACAGCCTCCATGCATTGGGATCGATCCAGGAAACCAACCTACCCCATCCCCTCATCTTTCGGAGGGGATGAAAGTGGGAGCTGCAAAAGAGCCTAAAGGGGGCAGTCCGTGAATGACGTCACACAAAACTCCCCGGGGTTCGCTCTGGAAGGCCTTTATTTTAACTCTTTACGTATGGAAAGAAAAATACATCCTAGAATAATACCAGCAAAATTGATCTAGATCCCAAAATAAAAAAAGGATGCAGATTGTTTCAAGTTGAGAATGCAATTGAGTTGAAACTAAAATGCGCGACTGGATGGTCTTTGATAAAAAGGGGAGATTACTTCTATGTATATTGTATGCTAAAATTGGGATGAACTCAAGAGTTTAGACAAAAGCCCTGGGGCTAAGAATGGATGGATCTCATCGTAACCTCTTTTGTTTTTTTCTCTCTTCCAAAAAAATACCTAATTTTGTATGGAGAAAACCAGGGGTAAATAACGAAAGGAGTTAGAGACGCTAGCTTCCGTAGTGTAGAATACAGTGGGACTTTCAAACGTAGACACAGAAAAGAGAAAACGCCTCGGTCGCGCCGCCTATAATTCAAAATAAGTATCATATTTTCCAACCAATAGCGTGGCAGCAAAGATTCGAAAGGCATGCTGGGATATCAATTTTCTAATGTCTGCTAGTATTCGTCTGCTAGTGTTCGTCTGCTTACGACTGAGTGACAATTAGGCTTAGAGTAAAGCTTATTCATTAAGGTGCACTTGGATTAGAAACATGCAACTTTAAAGTTGGTAAATTCTTATTCGATAATGAAATGGAATTAAATGTCGTTTTTGCATCCTTCAATATAGTTTTAGTTGTTTTAATTTCTTTAGTCATAGATACAGTCGATGATCCTGATCCCACAGTTCCCACTAAGCCTTGGCTCACTGGGCCGACTCTGTCTGTAACCGCGCACTTACGGCAAAACAAGTTTGATCACATTTTGAGGATTTCCCCGGCTTCAAATTGCAAATTGTTGACTTATCTTTCTTCTTTAATTAAATCGCTGTTTACTCGCGATTGAATATAATAATTATATTGGGTTGATTTATGAGACGACTTCACAACATCGACACCCGCCATTTTACTTTACCCAGAATACCTTGCGGCGCGAGATTTTAAGGCAAAACTTTTAAGGTTCTGGTCTTATTTACAATACAGTTCCAAAGATGGCACTACGTTAGTTACAAATTCTATGACGTTTCAAGGTCCCACTGTATTCTACACTACGGAATCTAGCGTCTGTAACTCCTTTCGTTATTTACCCCTGAGAAAACGTAATGGGGTTCATTCCAAGCAAAAATTTGCATATATGTATAATATTTTACTAAAGGTTACCGGGGTCATACCTTTGAACGCCATTGCATTATATGGCCATATTTTAAATTACCGCGTATCACCACTTAAGTATGCAATATATTCATAGGTATCAAACACAATGTTCCTCCTTCCCATCCATCCATTGAAAAGAAAGATAGTACGTATTGAAAATTGCGCTTGAAATAAACTTTAAAAGATTTTCACGCGCAACATCATCTTATAGTCAAATCCCATTGGAGAGTTTACGTTTACATCTTTGAAAGATACGAAAAAGAGTTGAATATATATTTTTTTCTTTTCTTGGTATGATCTTTACTTTGTGTTGCAGCCTGAGCAAGTCCCTTTTCTAGTATATCGCTTTCCATCCTTAGAAAATTGCACAAAAACTAACATTTTCAAGGCGAAATATAAACCTTCTTAGACTGTAACCTAATATAACTATCATCATAAGTATATAAGATATGTTTCATAAGTATGACTCTACCTATACTTCGTAATACTAGAGGCCTTTGACAGCGCCTCACCAGGCGTCGCTTTAACTCGAATCTATGACCTACGTCACTTCATGACAAGCTCCAGTTTGTAACCATCGACAAACTTATGGAACTTATTATATAAACTTATGATATCATAGTATAAGAAAGAGAGAGAGAGAGAGTAAGTTACTCTTTGATCTAGCAGCTGACGCATTTTTCCTTCACTTTTTCACGCCAGAAAGATTCTTTCTCGCGCGCTCTGGCGGCCGATCATTTGGGGAATCTGTTCCCCTAGCTAAGCCTTGTCTATACTAAATAACCCCTGCTAGGTGGGTTTCCTATCATGGCTGGCGCCACGCTTAACTGGCTCTGGCAACCGCCAATATCCCCACTAAATTCGTTCTCGTTACAGAAACCATTAGCAACCGCGTACGCCTCTTTCGCCCGATGCTTCTGTGATATAGATCCATCCCTTCTCTCTCTCTCTCTCTAAGCCTTGGTATTGCTACGTTACTAGTAACTACGTCGTTAAAGATGTATTTGCGCTTGCTAGCTATAGCAGGTATCCTGGGTTGATTTGAAATAAAGACAGCTTCCTGCTAAACTAAACCTGTCTTCAATGTGGTAACACTAACACCAATGGATAGTATATATACATATACATATATATATCCCAAAACTCAACGGATATTAAAGGGAAATAATTTAAACTGAGTATATTATGTTATTATGAGAAAGTCTTACGAGTTTATATTATTCTAAACATTCATTTTGTTAATTGAGAGAAGCCAACATTTAGGAGGTCATTTCAAGTAATGCTTTACTATGATGCCCCTGTAGAAGTGTTTCACCCGCGGTACACTGGTGTATACATAAAATGAATTCGGTGTTTATTTTCCAACTCATTATCGAATTTGCAATTTGGATCCTTAATTATCCTTTTAATTAAAGATGAAAATTATAGAAGTGACACTGGGAATCCTTACGTTTCCATCCTAACTGTGTAAGGATGAAACTTAACGATTTGGGCAGGTACTTAAGTACAAAATTTCGTGACAATTGCAGGGCCACGTTAATCTCCCTACACGTTCCATATGATCACGGTTTCTACTCCATTTCTATTTCCTCTTGTCCAATAAAAGCGCAACAACCCATGGCAACCAACAAAGGGTGTAAAAAAATATATTATATTAAACTTCCTTTCCTCCTCATCTCTTTGCCTTGGCTTTCTAACAACATGGAACGCGGGTAACATTGAACATCCGTTTCCTCCACACATCCATCCAGACCTCTCTTTCAATCATCTCCAATTTGGGTTATTTCAAAAATCCGCGTACGAGAGGAGAGAAAGAGAAAGAAGCTTCTAGCGTTTCCAAAAATTACAGTCGAAAGAGCATGTCGATGTTAAAGTGAAAAACCCCCGAAATAGCAACCGTAACAACAGCCGCAACGTATCACCCACTCGTGCCTTCCATCAAATACATATCCCTACCGATAGATCGGGGGAAGATGGGGGAATGGGTTTAGATATTGGGTTCGCAACGAGCAACCTTGAGGGAAGTCCAGGGACCACAAAAAAAATAATGTTATTTTGGGGTTTGTTCCCGTAACACCTTGAGCTTGAAAATAATACGAGAATCTATACTCTAGCTCGGGCACAGACTTGTCTTGCTTGGGTTGTGAAAATGACCTTCTTCTATTCCCTTTTTTTTTCAGGAGCTCCTCATAGATTGGAAGAGGAATCGGTAGCCCCTTCCCAATCTTCGGCTCTACTGAAAGATTTACAACCAGGGACGTCTTACGTCATCAGGGTCCTGGCCGAAAATGAAATTGGTCGTGGAAGCGCCTCAGAGACCCAACAGTTCTCAACCAAAGAGGAAGGTAAGGATACTACCGTTTCATACGTAATATTCAGTGCAGACTTTTGTGTTAAGTGTTAAGCTTTCGCTATGCGTGAGTGAGTCATCGAGACTGAGGTTAAGGTTTATACCCTGATGGCTTCAGTATCTGAGACAGACCATCCCGATGTTCGTGTTGAGGAAAAGCCTGTTGGGAATTGGGGATAGATTGAAAAGGTAGGGTGTCTACCTGGGCTTAACACCTCACTGCCTTTAACTTAATTGAATGCCTTTGTATGGACAAAGATGAGGTCACGATGAGTCATAGAATTACGCATAAGCAATATTTGAAATTTCAAGGGTACAACGTAGTTTCAACATGAAGTGCCATTGTATGCCCATGTTAATAAATAGAGATTTAGGCCTACTACCCTGCCTTTTTCTTTATTACGGCTCTCCTCGCGCCCAAATGTCACCATCAAGGGATTCAAGGGACACCCTGCCTTGCCTTAATAAAAAAGAGCTTTAGACCCAAAAGGAACACTGAAACTTTGGGCAAGGTACCCGAGGGAATGGATATTCTTTTTCTTCCCAACTTGAGTGGATTTTAGGTTTTAGGGAAGAGATGATCCCGTCTCCCCTGATTTTATATCAAAAGGTTTTCACCCCTAACACGTCCTGCCGTACAGACAGAGTCCCCTAGTATAATAAAAAGGTCAAAGGTTGACAAATACGGCTAAGCCTAACTAAAGGGCGAGCCAACTGGAATGAAGCGAAATTGGACGGTAAATAAGGTTTCGGAATATGTTAGTACAAGATCTAGCTAGCTATCTACTGGAGAAAAGAATGAACTTTCCTTCGGATTCCGAAGTTTCTAGTTAAACACTAGGAATAAATCATTCATTTTTACCTATAATATTGAAACGGATTGAGATACAGGGATAATACTAATATAAGTTCATTAGATATGCTTCATAAGTTTGTCACTGGTAACTTAGAAACTGGAGTTTGTCATGAAGTGACGTAGGTCATAGATTCTCGTAAAGTGACGCCTCGGTTAGGCGCTGTTAAGAACAGACTAAATAGGAATGTTACGCGAGAAACATTCAATATTCATTAGAAGAAATAAATAAATTCGTCGTTAAACTACAGCAGAAAACGAGTATGGAGGGGGGGGGGGCAGAGAGAGTGTGAGAGGAAATGTAATGTACTTCTCTTTCCTAAAAAGAACAGATCCGTTTTCTCTCTTTTCGCTTCTTCCATCTCCATCTCCCCATTTCTTATTTCCGTTTTTCTCTACTGTAACGGTATTTTTTTGAAGAAAAAAAAAGTTTCCCCCTTTAGCCCCCCCTCCCACACACTATGGATGTCCGATAATAACTTTTCCGTTTTTTTTTTCTTCTGGGGATGGGGGATGGAATGAATGATACTATCGCATCTCCAATTCTAGATCCCAAAACGAATACTTTTGTAACTGTAACAGTACCCCCTGCAGCGGAATATTTTTGATAGAAATTCCGTAACACAGCTCGTACCGTTTCTTTAGAGTTCTCCATCATTTATTATATGTATGGATGAAAATAGTAAATAACCCTTATTTTTCTGATTCTGGCAGAAAATCGTTACCAATTTTGATGAGTGTCAGTCTGTTTTCTCATCTTCTGTTAAAATTGTTTTCCAAACGTGTTGCCCAGTCGAAATTATCAATTTCTTACTGGGTTAATACAACCTTTGAAAAACGGATGTAGCTGAGTTTTCCAGGTTTTTTCCCCCATATTTTCCAGGTTTTTTCCCCATATATTTCCCTGAGTTTTCCAGGTTTTTTCCCCATATATTTCCCTGAGTTTTCCCAGGTTTTTTCCCCATATATTTCCCTGAGTTTTCCCAGGTTTTTTCCCCATATATTTCCCTGAGTTTTCAAGTCTTCGTCCTATATGTAGAGTAATAACAACGGGAGTGGTTTTTATTGTTAAAGCAACCCCTTCAGAGCAAACTTACTCAAACCTCACAAATTTCCCTGAATTGGCAAAATTTCACAAAGAATTCTAAATTTCCATGAATTTTCTGTCAACTATTTATATTCCCGAGTTTTCCAGGTTCCTATGAACCCTGTTAAAGGCCGTGGAAAATGTCAAAGATCATGGGGTCTGCAAAATTGACACATTAATTGGCCCCTAAAACAATTGCTTGTGTCGAATGTACTGTTAGATTAGGTTAGGTTAAAATAGCTTAATCCGTAAAATAAGACATGAAATCTCTCCCTCTCTAATAACCCTGCAAATCCTGAATTGAAAACGGAATTTAAATTCGTTCCTTTAGCAGCAGGCAGGCACTAAAGTATTTGATGGCTCACAGTTTCAAACTCAACTCTAGCGCTATACTTTTACTAGACAAGCTGGGGTTATAACTAAGGACCTTTTTCTTCCTCTCTCTCACCGACGAAGGATGGATGGATGGATAAGACGCTGGGTCTTCTCCATCCGGAAGCTGAAGCTGAAGAGAGAGGGGAAAAAGATTTCTCGATCTTTTTTCTCTTTCCTTTTGTAATTCAATTTCGTTTCGCACGTCGTTTCTGTCTCCCCAATACGAGGTCGGAGGAAATGCAGTAGGAAAGTTTTTAATCGCATTAGTTTGCGCTTCTATACAGGGTGTATCTGATAAAGGGCGTGTTATTAGGGTCAAACTTAGTGGAAAGTGGTGTTCAAGAACATGCATGGGGGTCTAAACCATTTAGTTAACGAAGGCATGGGCCCCAAACGTTGCTTGCCCCCCCCCCAAAAACAATTAAATAATCACACAAGTGGAGTAAGACATATCAGCCTTAGAACGTTACTGAATGTCTGAAGTGTGGTATTAAATGGGTGGTAGAAGCGCATGCGCGTACGCTGGTAAAATAAAGCTAATCACTTAGTCCACATTCGTAGCTATTTCCTGGTTTTAGTTGCCAATCCATCTCCATGATACTTTCAACTCTATTTGACCCTAAGAACAAACTCTTTAATTTATGGCAGACTTATCATAAACACCCTGTATACGCATTGCATTCGGCTAAGCCTCGGACCAGGGTGAGGGTAGTTCAAAAGGTTCCAGAACTTAAGGACAAGATTGGGCTCCCTCTATGCAGGCACTTGGCACAGGAATGGGTCTCTCCCCGAAGAATTATCGATCAAATCTTTCCCCTAAAGCAAATAGAACCCAAGGAGAAGGAAGGGAGCTAGCTAGCGTTCTCCTACTCCGTATTTGCTGGCATTTATTATAATAATGATGCTTAACTCACTCACTAAGACTAAGTGAAAAGACTGCCCACTTGGAAGGGGGGGGGGCGAGAAAGAAGGAAGGTTGGTTGAGTCGAACGGACCCCGATGTCTTTGATAATTCTTAAGATTGCTTCCAGTGGGTGACTCACTCAGTCACAAAGTTGTTAACCGTGTACTCAACTGGTCACGATATATGGATTGTAAGTTTCCGGAACTAGTCTTGGAACAGTCACCCATAGGGGTTGAAATGAAGGGCTTTTACTTGTCTTGGCTCAACACGCACTGGTTACAAGTATCCCCCAGAACCGTTCGCCATTGCCTCCGAGTCTGCCAGCAACCTAATTAAATTTATTTTGAAATTACGCGTAAGCCTAGATAACTCTACCAATCTTACATAAAAGATTCTTAACTTGGAAGTTACTTCCGAATTTTCTCCTTTTGAATTTAAAATTGATAAAATGGAGTTTACTCGAATTCGTAAATATTTCAGTTACGAATAAGTTCAGTGTCATTATTCCTTTTTCCATTTGAATGATGCAACCTCATTTCCTTCGCAACTGGCATAAACATACAGCACAATACCCCCCGTCCCTCATCTGGAATCATTTATTAATCACCATTTCCTCCTTCGGAACCACTCACGTACATACATACATATACTTTCTCATTTCCTCCTCAACCTTAGTTCATTATTAACGAAGATAGGAACTAAACATCTTAGAAAATAGTTGAAAATTTAAATTCAGGGGGGGATACGGAGCGAATTCATAGATAGCATATAGTACCATCCATGTCCGATCGATAAAGCCCATAAAGAGTTCCTTGGCCTGGTTGGCCATGCAGCAACAGGGTGCACACTCCGCACTGTCTCAGAGACCCACCACCACTATACCCAACTGCAAGGTTAAACATTCCCTTTAATATATATAAGAGTGAAGGTCTGGGGAAGACTTCCGTTTCCATTCTTTATTTCCTCCCTTTTTTTTGCGGTGGTAAAGCCCTTCTTCCCCTTCCTCTCGCGGAGTTTCCGAAGCGAAATGGCCTCGTAAAGAGAGAGACGAAACACGATAGAAAGACGAAAAAAAGTAAAGTTATGATCCCTTGCCATTCAGGGCTGGGAAACTAGCACCATGGGTGCCCCCGTTTAAACAACGATGGCAAGATAACTTGACGCAAAGTGTTCAGTGCACTATACCATGCGTTCGAAACATCGATTGTAAAATTTCCAACCAAGTTTGCAATAAGAACGGAAGTATGGTTGTATAGGAACTGTGGTTCTTCTAACTTATCTTGGAAATATTTTGCGTCAGTGTTGTCAAATGTTTGAAAGTTGAGATTTCCATCACACGACGACAAATTTCCGAAAAATTATTCTTAATGTGGATAAGTTTTGAAATATTTAAAAGAAAGAAACCGAGATTTACACATACTCTTCCCATCTCTGTCCCAACATTTCGACATTAAGTCCTCGTCTCCATTGCAAAGTCAGTGTGGTCTAAGTCATGGAAGACTTAGGAAACATAACCCTCTTTTAATGTCTATCTTTTCGCAATCTTTTTGAGGAGGGTAGACCATAACCAAGCTTTGGTAGACCTATAGAGCTTGAAAGATAGAGCGAGCAAACCGGGGAGATCTCTATGCGTTGAATTCATAATAAATGAAAGGCAGGCCATATCCCCAAGTTCCCCAACCAACTTCACTCCTACGCCTTTTTTTTTTTTTACCAGCAAAGTCGTCTAGTCTATATTTAGAGGACATCACACGGACCCTGCTTCTTCTCTTTCCCTTAGTCTTTCTGTCACCGGATATCCCCAATATCTTCTTTTTAGTGTCGGGACATGAAAATGTTTACGAGGGGACAAAACCAATTTCCGCAAACTCCACTTACGAAGTTAGTCCTGAACATCCAAGTTTTTATATTAAGTCTAATTAGAATTCAGTTTGGTAGTAATCCTATATACGAGCAGAATAAATTAGGATGTGACTGAACTAAATTAACTTTGAAGTTGTCACGCTATTTCTTATTTAACGATTGTCGTCGACACGGAAGGTGACACTCCCCTTTAGTTAGTAGCACGGTCACAAGACCTCGTTGTTTATAAACCTATATAACGGGTTGAACCTTGACCTCTCAACCACGCTTAAGACCTTGGTTATAAAGGGGTTTAACCTTGATCTCACCATGCTCTTGACGCTTCAATACTTCGATTTCGTATACTTCTGCAGGATCATAATTACAACACTTAAATCTTACATTTAATAATTATTAAAATTTAAACCTTCGGGTCACGTTCGTTCTTGGCAGTCACGAATTATTAAAATTAAACTGCCTATCTTGGTTTATTTTCAGAGCCTGAGGGAGCTCCCACAGATGTCTGGGTCGAAGCCAGAGGCGCTGGCGCTCTCAGGGTCAAATGGAAGGTAAAAAAACAAACTAAAACCCATTACTTATATGAAATTTGTGTGTTCTTTGATGATTTACGCAAGTAATGAGTTAAGTTAGAATGTTCAGCTATTGTTATCTCATACCCGTAGGGCTATGATTATGAATAAAAACATTTAATAAGAGAAAGTATTTCTCTGTAAAAACATGATGGGCTATTATCCCACTTCCGGCGTTTGTCCTTTTAACTTTCAAATATATTTCAAAGTTAAAAATATGTTTAAAGGGTATGGTATTTTGAAAATATTATCGGGAATACATACAGATAATTGGAATCATTGTGCGCCCATGATTATTTCTATGCGGGTTTTGTGGGCGGGGCTCAAGAACTTACTAATCCATCACGCTTCATAATGACGTCTTTCTAACTGCGATTTCATTGGTTGGTTGGAAGGTGCAAGGCGCAGCTCGTCATACATAATGACGAATTAGTCTAGCTCTGCTCTACCCATAAAATCCGCCAAGAAAATGGCTACACAATGGTTCCTATTATCTATATGTATCAGGACAACATAAGAGGACATTTATTTGAAGGAAACTATAGGTGGAAAAACGTCTCTTCTTTTCACAATTGTTTAGGGTTAGGCCTAACTTTCGGATCAATAGATACACTGAGCGAGCCAATCACAAAATAGAATCTGACATTAGACACGTAGAGATATAGACAGACAGGGAGTTCAAATAAAAAACGCAATCACAGCGAGCAAATTGCAACTTTATCAACAAAAGTAAACTTTTGTGTCTCTTCTTTCTTTCTTTCTTTCTTTGTCCTTCATCCATTTCACATAACCCAATCATGTTCGTGACCTTACTCAACAATAACAACAACACTGACGTAAAGCCACCGCCTAAGGACCAATGGAATGGACAGTTAAAGGGTTACTACATCGGTTACAAAGTTCAAGGATCCGTGGAACCTTTCGCCTACAAAACGGTCGACTTTGGGGAGACGTTGGAAGAGGAATACGCCCTGACTGGTCTACTAAAGTCCACAGCTTACACAGTCGTGGTCAAGGCTTTTAACAACGCCGGAAGTGGACCATCTTCGCAGGAAGTATCCGCTACTACCCCTGATACTGGTAAGCCTAAATTTTATCTTCTTGCGCTGTTTTTTACTGTTACTGTTTTAACACTGGAAATCCGGGGACCACTAATGTTTCAATGACGCAATAAAACGGTCCATTCCGTCCAGCGAGATTACTGACCTTAAGTAATTTATAAAATGGTGGGGATTGTTCTAAATTGACGTGGTTACAGAAGTGTATTACTTGGAAACCTTTTGACACTACCAGGATTCATTGTGTCCCCATATTTCCAGGCGGGTTTTGTGGGCCGGGCTTGAATATTATGACGTGTTTCTAACGCTGATTTCATTGGTTAGTTGCAACGCGAGGTGTAAGGCGCAACGAGGTAGATTATTAGCGAGGTAAATTTCGTTATACATAATGATTAGTCTAGCTCACCCAAACACGACTTAAAGGAAGGTTCCGAACATTTTACTTCAACAATATGAACTTCTATCAACTACCTCTCCCCTTTTTTATGGATTGGAAAAAGAAAATAACGTTTTAAATTAGCTGAATCGTTTAATGAACCCTCGCTCATATAAAAATAAATCGACTTCATAAATTTTGCATTCAACGTCGTGCAATTTTTCGGAAATTCGGACCGTGGTGGCGCTCGCAGGCGGTGGTCGCAAAACTGGACAGTTTAAAACTAATGGACTTGATCGGCTAGGCGGGGTCAATTTGGTTTAAGAGGTCTGCTAAAGATATTATTAACCACTTTAGTGGATTTTTATTATAACTCCAGAATTTTGATAGAGTGCTAAATCTTACAGTGTCTTTTCTACCTTGCATTTTATTGGCTTTCGAGATTTAGCATAAAATAGGTTAATTTCAAAACGAAGGTTTAAGGGTGTGTTCAGACTGCAATTTTTACTAACAAACACAAACATATAGACAAACAAGGTTTATTTGTTGTGATTGAAATTGCATTGCTATATTGTGCCATAAAAATCTTAACAACCTTCTTCACACTACGTGATTAGAAAACCAGGGTTCGGACGAAATTTTATATTAAAACTCCCTAATTTTTCTAGATTATCCCTGACCAAATTTTGCCATGACAATATCCCTGACCATTTTAAGCCCACTTTATCACACCTGGCCCATATTTGGCATTGCTCGAAGCATGGTTTGATATATCAAAGGAAATCCATGACTTATCCCTAACGTTTTAGGAAATTAATTAAAATCCTTAACTTATCCCAGACTTTTTCACCCCATTTTCAATTCCCTGACTAATCCAGGTTTTCCAGGTACCGTACGAACCCTGAAAACATAATCCTAACTAAAATAACGGTATGAACGCGACTTTTGGCCTATTAATTCATTGGGGAATTTAAATACCAATTTGTAATTAATTTATGGTTGTCCCTTGTTTACAATATTATAACTATACCGCAGTTGAAAGCATTCGCAAATCGCGAGTTGGTCACATAATATAGTCGTAATATTCACAGAGGGAACATTTCTAGGTCAGTTTATAACGAGTTTTCATCATGGAAAGTCATTTCTGAAGCAAGCCGTGATAGCTATGCCTACTTCGAGTTTGATAGGCGCGGAGTTCGGAGTATAACGCGGGAACTGGTGAAAATATTGATTAATAATACGCAAATCGCGAGACCGCAAATATTTACGAGCTCGAAACTTAAAATAGCTATTGTCTTAACGCGTTTACGCTTCTATAAGTACTATAATAGAGGTTGCACGCAACGCGCAAAGCCTCTCTCCTGTTTTGGTCAGAGCATGGAGCCTGTATCTTAAACGGTCAGAGAGTAGAAATCCCATTATGACCGGGACTATGATTCGTTCCTTAAAGTCAGATTATAGTCTGCTACTACGAACTTTCTCGTGATGTCACACCCTCCTATCTCTTATCTCGATTTTGGCGACCATATTGGTAGTCGTCGTCAGCTCAGGCCAAACAATTTAGACTATACCAATATTGACGTCACGTTCCCGTAGCTCCTACCATCTCAATACCACTATACTCCAAAGGTATATCGAGAAACACGCCAAGGCTTAGCTACGTGACGTCAATATTTAAAAACATAATATATCACAGCATGGGCGTCAAACTCTAGATCTAGGATAAAGATATTTTAAAAATTATTTAGAAACTAGCTGTGGAATGACGCAAATCATCGATTAGGAATACGGTTTTGGTTGGCACAAAATCTTACGTCCTCAATAAAGGTTTACATTATGTATTAATCCGCCATAGGCTTCTCTAGGTTGCAAACTAATCTTGAAGAAAGAAAATAATCTTAGGTACGCCCTAACCATACCGTCACCTATAGTCATGCACGAAACACCTGAAAAATTTCCTTCCCTGACAAAATATCATTAGTCAAAAACCACCAAAAATCCTTCTTACAAGATATCCTTAATGACCCTATCGCTAGACAGACCAGACCCTAAGGAGCGTGTACATTTTTCTTCCTAAGACACGTTATGATAACGTCGATACAACCTTAAGTCATTTTCTAGACCCGAAATTAACTCTTGCCAAGATAATTTGACGTTTACCCTCAAAGAAAGATAATGTTTTTAATTGATGGGTGTTGCTTGCGCCAAAGATGGTATCGTCAGGGTTACCACCCAGAATAAGGACCACAATACTCAAGCAAGGGCCACGTGATGAGCAAACACACGAATCGTACTCTCATCTTTGACGTAGGCGTTACACGTTTTCTTTGTAATCTTAATAATAACTAAATCTTCCAACACTCATTAGAAAAAAAAAGGGGCGAAGTCTCAAATATTTTACAATAAAGGTTTTCTGGTAATTGAAAACCCAATGGATACAAACACGCAAAATTCCTTAAATAACATACGGGGTCATGGGTCAAATTAAATCGTCATATCACCCACATAAAAATATAAAACAGGATGTTGACCCCTAAAATTCCTTCCTTAGATGTATAACAAATTTATTCGCATATATTTAAAATGATTCAAATTGCAAAGGGGAAAAAAATCATTCGCAAAACTAAAAAAGGAAACTGAAGCGTAATCCTTCGGTTAATGTATGCCCATTTTGAAACAAAATTAGAATTTTTAAGAGAGGTTAGGGGGAAGGGAAAGGGAGGGGGGTACACTCGGGGTCAACCAACCTACCAACCGACTTTAGGAAACTTATTTTCTCAGCTTCTGTAAATCAATAATATTATCATCATCATCTCTTATACCTCACCTTCCCATTCTTGTCTTTCTCGCGAATTTCATTATTGGAATTTTCAAAAACAATTTTCTTCTCCTATTGTCTCCTTATTAATCTAAATATTGACAACTTAGGGTCTGTTCAAATAAAGGGCGAAGGGGGGGGGGGGGGGTAAAGTCCCCCTGAATCGGACGACGAGTGTCCTGAAATAGAATCAAAGAGAGAACTACTATAGTTTGAAAATGGAGGGATGGTGGATGGGTGGGTGGATGACATTATCGAATGACGTTCATCGAATTTATCAAGGGAGTTAGAGCGTTATTAAGTTTCTGAATTAGACAATGGGGCCTGGTAGTTAGTAAGTAACTATAGTTAGTAAGTTTTAGAGAGAGGAAAGGTTGGGAGTTACTTGATTTACGAGGTTAGGATTTCGGAATATGGTTCGATAATAATGAATTTATAATTTATATATGGAGAAGGATTACTGCATACAGTTGAAGGCAGCCGTTGCTGGAAAAGATAACTGTACTAATCGATGTAAATTAATGGGCCCAAAATTTATGAATATAGATTTGGGGGACTTAGTTTTGAGTTTTACTAATGGTTCAAAGTGATATTTGTTTAATTTATTGATGTTTCTGTTCTGATAAGTCTTACATAAATTAAGGGGGATGTACTTAGGGCGATTTTAAGTCGAAAATGTAATTCCTGTGACATTTTTCCGTCCGGGTCATGATTTGGGTGTTTTAAGGATGACCCTTTAATTAATTAAAATTAGAATTGTCTTTCAGTTCACTTTCGTAATTAAATTAGATTTTACCTTAAGTTAAGTATAACGTCATCACCGTTTTAAAATCCTATAAATCTAAAGGAACAATGAGATACGCCCATTCAAGGAAGGATATCTTGGGGGGTCAGAGTTCGAACTCGTACAGAAATAAACCCAATATCACCCGCATGGTATTATCTTCCAATAACTTCTAAGGCTGAGGGATGAAGAGAGACGAGTTAGTTCGAGCTCTCCGCTGGTTTACAAGTCTTATTAGTTCGCCCAGAGACATTTATTGGAAGCGAGTATTATAGCTTGTGCATGGCCATTATCTCCCTCGAGCGTCAAATGTTGAAACGTCGCGTCGCTAAACTTTCCGTCGCTTGTTTATAGATTGGGGACGCGACAGTGTTTACCGTGCAGTACAGAGAAGGGAACGAGGAAGGCGGGAAGCTTCGGAGCAATAACCTATGCAGATCACGAGGCAATGCGGCGCAGCCACCAAAAGGGAGAAAGCCTATACGTAGTTTTCAGACTAGGAGGAAAGATACCACTTACACCATGGAGGCCGGGCTACTTGGCGGACAGAGTGCAGTACTAACAAGTAGCCAGTTCTCCTACGGTAAATGGTAGCAACCCTCCTAGTCTGAAAACTATGTATAGGCGGGACTTTTTGACTGGCTTGGCTGCAATGCTTTGGGACGTCTTCTCTCTCCCATACTCGACTGGCCTTAAACTTATTTCACCATCGATCGGTTGTTCCCGAAAAGGGCCGCTAGCTTTCCTATCCCTTTTCGCGATTGTTGTATACCCAAACTTCCCCCTCTTCCCCTATTTTCCCGCCCATTTCCTCCAAATATCGAGCTAAGCTGGCCACAAAAGTCCATTTTATAGTCCACGCTAGCTGGCTTAAATTTTTTCAAAGAAAGGAACCAGCCAGAAAGTACCACCGAGCTTTTACGTAAGCCCACAAGCGCCAGGAAATTTTATGGAAGGTTTGACGTACAAATACGACCGGATTTTGGGGTAGAAGGGTTTTACTCCGTTTGTCGTCTGTCATTTTTAGACCAAAACTTTAAGCCCATTTTATGGTGCATGAAAGATAGTTTGTAAGATATTTTCAATAAGTAGGACACTACCTATACTTCGTAATGCTAGAGACTTACAGCTCGAGCTAATTCGAGAACGACGCCAGAATTGAGGATTACACTCGGTTTTGTAGTCCATCTTCCTATTTAGTCTGTACTAAGCCTTTGACATGCAGTGCCTTACCAGACGTAGCTTTACAAAAATCTATGACGTTTCATCTACGTCGTTTCATGACAAGCTCCAGTTTGTAACCAGTGACAAACTTATGTAACATACCTTATTAAATTATGTTATAATATATTGAACCTTTTAACAAAAACTATTTACATAAATTAAAAGTACCCATGTTTTCATAGAAACTAAATAAACCCTTGCTTATTATTTAAAGAGATAACGTCAGTAAATTTTAAGCTATACCCCGGTCAAACCGCCTTCAATAAAACCCTTAAAACAATCAATGACCCTAAAACGTTAGGCTTAGCATCCAAGGCATTTTGTATCTTAACTAACACCCAAACTGTCACACCACACTTCTGTTAGATACACACATACACACGCATTTCGTAGGTAACCGGAGCTACTTGTTTACTTCTCTCGCGCTGCTCGGGTATCGATTTGAAGACCAACGGAAGAGGAAGAGAAGATTGCCGGATGAGAAAAGAGGAGAGGAGAGGCGAGAGAGAGGATGGGATGGATGGAAAAGATGGGAAATTTGGGGGAGAGAGAAAAAAGAAGCCCAAGAGCTAGCTAGCTCGCTCGCGCAAATTTCGCAGTCCGAGAGCGTGCATGCCACCATACATCCTTGGGCGTAGTTTGAAGCTGTTTATTAGTGGGTGGTGGTGATGGTGGTAGGGAAACATTTCGCTTACGCGCTAAAGGGCTAAGCCTTAAAGAGAGGATGAAGAGCCATTTTTAGTCGATTCTTCTAGACCTAAAACATAGGAGAACATTAAGGAACCATTTCTGAATGACCAGTTTAAAATTAAAATAGCCTAAATTTAATTTTGACGTAGTTTTCTTGGATGAAGGTATCACGTCAACCTCCCTTTAAGTGTTCATCTTTTTTTAGTTTCGTTCTAGGCCTTGGTAAGCACTCTCTTTTGCCCCAAACTTATTAAAAGTCCCTTTTAACGATTCTTTTCCGCTGCATACATCCTCTCCGGGGCTTATTCAAACAAACTAACGCGTCCTCGGAAAAACATATTATCAAAATGAATAGACGTTTGGATAAAAATATATATCGCCCGCGAGTTCATCCATTTGTCGAAACCTCCTATAGGGAAAGAACCTTTTGGGTGTTATGGGGGAAATAGAAGAAAAACGTTATTGCTAGCAGCTAGGGCAGAACTTTCGTTCCGTTATTAATAATCTAATAGAGTTCTTAGCGAAGTAAATGTATGTTTAAGTTATATACATTTTAATCAATCGTAGTTTACTCTAAAAACTGATATACTAGGGTTAAATGGCAAGCCAAGCTCAACCTTATAGATAGCTTTCAGTTGGCTGAGTAGTACGTCACACCCTCCTAAAGTCTTGCCAAGGTTCTGGCAGCCATATTGGTGGGTATCAGCTTTCCTTCTGTATTCAACCCACCGTGAAAATTATCTCACGAATCTTAGCTCCTCCCCCAACCGAAAGCTCCCTATATACATATTTTTCAGGCTAGGAGGATTAATACCATTTACACCAGGAGGTCTGGCACTTAGTACTGCTCTATGTGCGCCAAGAAGCCTGACCTCCTGCGGTGTAAATGGTATCAAATCTCATATATTCCCCAATTTTCGCGCATTATAAAATCTTACATATTTTACATATTTGAAAATAGTGCAAACTCAGTCGAATACAACCTATCTCACTCTTAACATCCACTACAACCCTATCTACTTCCCGTTTAATATAATCGGTGAAAGCGTTACCATTGCACAGAAAATTCTAGATGAAATGAACTCTTGAACCGAAAACTTGGAACTAATGCGTGGGAGGAGAGATGGTCGTTATTGTTAAACGAAGCGACTGGGCAAAAACTAGGCTCTCTCTCATTCTACCTCGACTCACCTATCCCTTTTCGTAGAACCCTTAATGGACAGAAAAATGGTGTCCCTGCTTATGAAGCTTGTTAGCTGATGGCTATTTAACGAACCGATATGCCCCGCCAAACTACTCCCCCCCTCTTCTCCTCTGCAAAGCCTGAAAATCGCAGTCGCAATCGACATCCTCGGAGAGAAGGGTAAGGCTGGCAGTAGAGAGAAAATGGTTCATGAAACTCAAATGGAAAGCCTTCCGTGCTGGGCCACGCTCTACCATATTAGGGCAACCATTACGTTTGCGAGCGTGCATGCTGCTAGTGGTAGTGCCCCTCTAACATCGTGAAATTATGTCATTCTCCCATGAAAATTATTTGAATTTCATATTTACAGAGCGGAAGAAACACTTTAAAGCCTAATTTTTACTTTAAGCCTGTATTGCGCAAGAACTAGAGCCTAAATCGGGCGTGAACTTGAGCCTAAATCGGGCGTGAACTTGAGCCTAGATCGGGCGTGAACTTGAGCCGTGAACTTGAGCCTAAATCGGGCGAGAACTTGAGCCTAAAGACCTTACGTTCATAGCTCTACGCATTTTGAGCTAAGTTATTTTCACTTGATATCATACTGGTTCGTACAAAATTACAATGGTCAAATGAAATAACTTCATGGGAAGAGTTCTCAGTTTCTAGCAGTTAGGCAAGCACTTTATCTTTGCTTTGGTTTTATTCGTTGGTTCACGTACGTTCTGGGTCATTTATCATTTAACGTCCAACGCTCGCCTAATTTTAAAACCCCTTTTACGATGGAAATTTCCCAGACCAGTTAAGTCTAATAATAGCCTACGCCGCTAGTACGCCGTTACTCTTTCCAGGCTGTCTACTTAAAATAGACGTCGGACATAGACCTTACAAGAACTAACCCCTCTGCTGGCCCTTAAAGTGTTTACAGCTTCGACTAAAACCCAACATAGGCGAAGCAATTTAATCGTCAGGATAGAATTACCCAAAAATTGTAAATTCAAGAGATTCGCTTGGATAAGTTGATAAAATATGGACGTTATAGAGCATCAGTAGACTAATACCATAACCCTATACTTCTACTCATACGTATGGGTCTGCCTTGTGGACATAAGTATTTCCCTTGCGAGTGGCGAAACTATAGAGATTGTCGCGCCACCGGTTTTAAAAAGCTTCTCCTTGAAAGTTGAAACTGATTCAGAATACTGTGATTTTCCATTCTTGGTCGTCTCACTCGTGTTATTACCACAGTAGGCAAATTGGCCATTAGAGTACAACTACGCGACCCTTTACGAGAAAGACGGCCACTAGATGACGCTATACCCTTTTATAAACGATGCGTACTTGTATAGCCCCCCATACTTCCGAAGAGTATTATATGGTTATGCTAATCGCTGTATATCCTACCGTGTTGGAAAAGGAGCATACATTTTTTTGTTTGAAAGTCTTGTTTACTATTTACGTTTGAAGTACGAAATTTTGTTATCATGTTAACCCTAACTCTAATTAAAATTATTATCTTTCTTTTAATTAGATCCACCGACAGCTCCGTCAGTTTGGGTTGAATCTCAAAGTTCCTCGAGTATCGGCCTTAAATGGGAACAGAAACCAGGACCCGGTGGACCAGTCACTCGTAAGTAACCCTATTTCTTATTCCAGTAACGTTGGTACGATCAAGTTCTGAACCTTACTTAGCTTGACCAGTGAGGGGTGTTTGGGGGTTTGTTACGCGCATTTTCGCTTTGATCCCTGGGATCTATAGAGCTAAAAATACTGTGCACAGAAAAAGACAGCGAAAGTTTCGCGCCTAAAAAAAGAAAGAAAGTTGTTTGCTTCGATCTAGTTTATCGGCAGGTCATCGATCTTATTGGATAAAAAAATCTATAGCGTACAAGACGCGAAAATCTGGCTCAGAATATACGTGCAGTTTATTCTAATTCGATTAAAATATGCGATATTGATCGATTAAATAAACTTAACGTTTCTCCTTCACTCCTTCCCTCCGTTGCTGCCTTCATGAGCTGCTACAAGGCGAACGTCCATTTTAATAAACGTCTAAAATGATCTTAATTATTTATGACAGCGCTGGGCCTATTTATCTTCCCGCCACCAATACCTTTTAGTCCTAACATTAAGCCTTGGCAACGTTAAGCCTAAATCAAATAAAACTGATGGTACAGCACCCCAGCCCAGGGGTTGAGGAAAAACGAAAGAAAAAATATTATGAGGGACACTACTTATGCAGGACCGCTAAGCTAAAGACTATAAAGATGCCTATTGGGAACTACTTTTTCTCATCCAATAAAGGGAAGATGACGCTAGATCAACGCCTTTACTATTTCTTATAGATGTCCCCCTATTTCTTTTATTGACTTCAATATCCCTTTAACAGAATCTTAAAGAAAGATTTCTGATAAAGGAGCTAGCTAGAGTTGGAGGATACAATGTATCAGGGAAATAATAAAAGGCCCATCGCGTTTCCGTGCCTAAACTTAATTTAGTTTCCTACGTCATTCTGGAAGTCATAAGGTGATGGTGAGAGGGTATATACGTCAGAAAAGGGTCTGGACTCTGGAATAAACGAAACGAGGGAGGGAAAAATATTCAAATGAACCGTCATCATTTCTCTCTGCATTGGGAATTCGCATTTCCCAAGCATACTTCGTCAGGGGCCCTTTTCGGCGATTCCGTGCTTCGTTTAATGGAAACCTTTGGGGGCAAGGGCAAACCCGGGCTCCTGCCTATTTTTAGATCAATTTGATATAAGAAATAGGTCTACAGAGGGACTAGGTTCCAAATCGATTCCTTCTACAGCATCTCCCATTCATTTTAATGTAAAAAGAAATCGTTTTCCAGTTGTCAACAGAAAGAAAAGGAGAATAGCGCAAGAACGTCAATATATTAGGACCATTCCACGGTCTTATAAATAAGCTGTAGCAACAAGGTTGCCAAATAACCAACCGTATTGACGGTATCCACCCCTGTCCCCCCCCTCTCAATTCCGTTCTCTTCTTTTAGGCGTATTGCAGTCCCATTATTGCAAGAGGAGATATCTAGTTTATTAGGGAGAAGGTATAAGATGCCTAAGTATTCGCGCGCCATAGTTCCAGCCCCCCTTTCAAAATACAAGGGGGACGTAAAAGGAGGCCGGGCTATTTCGTCTCTCCTCAGTCGGAAAATACAGAGTAATTTTCGTCATTCGAGTCGCGCTGACGTCAGTTTTCAAGAACCAATGAGATGCTGGTTGTAATTTAGAGGCGGTGCGGATTAAAAACTCCGGGCCTACGTTTGGACTGGAGATAAAGCTGGAAATGTGGCGCGAATTTATACCTTCTCCCTAATAAACTATGTATCACTACTTGGTAGAAACTTAAAACTAAAATTTGACAAGGTCTTAGCGGGAAGAGGTCAATTTTGATAGATTTATGTTAACCTTAGTATCTTTGAACTTTTGTCCACCACCATAGGAAGCCACTTTGATAAAAAATAAAAAAGAATTACTAGTTTCTATCCCCCCATTGCGAACTAAGTAAAAGATAGATAGAATGAAATAAGGGGATCGTAAAGCCCCATGATGCATAGCGGTATCGGTTTACACTCGATCCAATCCGAATCGTCGTCATCAGATTCCCACAATCTGGTGAAGAAGGACTAGAAATGAGATTCTGCTTTTTTTTACTTCTTCGAGCTCGTGGTTGGTTCTATAGGTTTTACGTCATTGGTAGGCAAGAATTAATTCACGTTATACTAAGAATATAGAAACAGAAATTTCGTCTGCTAATTTTATCTCTAACGATGATAACAATGTAAAGAACGCACATGGTTCTATATCTGGGAAATCAATTGAGTCGAAAATGTAACAAAGGGCCACCCTAAACAAGTTCGGAGCATTAAAGTGTGTTTCATGGAAGATCCCTTAAATTTAAGTAAGGAACTGAAAAAGGGTCTTCCATAAAACAATATCGTAACTTCTTTAGGGTGTACCTTAGATACATTTTCCATGGAACAAACCCACTGTAGTGACTGTACATGGGTTCAATAATTACCATTTTTGAAACACCCTGTATGATAAGGCTTTCTTTATCTTCTAAGTCCATATTCTTAGTAAATTGAATACACTCTTAGCTATAGGGAATCTTATTTCTGTGGGGGAGGGGGGATGGTCTAACATTCAGCCGAGTCCGTAATTAACCAATCTACTGAAGGAAGAACACATTTTTTTCGTCTTGTCTCATATATATATTCCTTTCTTTCTCTCTCTCTCTCTCTCTCTCTTGGATACTTCTCTATTTCTCCATCTTCGTCAATAACTCTTAAGAGACAGCAAAATAAATGCAGGGGTATAAAAAAAGCCGCGAAGCCCCAGCCAGCCCTTACCGGATGTCAATCCGCACATGCAGCTTCTGTATGTTTCTATCTCCATTTAGGAGAACAGTTTTTTTTTACGCTTTATAGCTTAGGACTCTTTAGCTAATTTTTAGGTTCCTCGTGGTGCAATATTTCTTTTCATTTATTATTATGAAAAGGATGGTGCGTGAAAAAAGATGACAGTTGTATTTTACTTAAAAAAGATGAGGCTAGTAAGCAACGATGCGTATAAATTCATTTTTTTTTCTTCTTTTTAAAGGGGCTGCGAATGCGTGGGATACTTAGTCTCAGCCTCTCATGTCTCAGAGCTTTCTTTGGGTTGAAATGCACGTAATTGATAGTGTAAACCCCATTTAAATACGATTGTTTGTTTGTTTTGCAATGTTTCCTTAATGGTACCGTTGAAACAAAAATTTAACCTTTGGTTGTAATCTACTTCGGACCAAACCAATTTGAATATTTGGTTTATTGATTTTCGTCGCTGAGCTTAGGGCCAACACGACAGGAACAACAACAACATTGTTAATAAGATTACTAGCTTATAATAACCAAAATAAACACGGTTAAGGTCATATCACCGAGAACGTGTGATTTAGGTGTACCTGAGATCATACTATGCACTACGAGGAGCTTTGAACTTCGTCAGGCATACATTGTTTTCAGACAAGGAGAATTCATACCGTTTACACAAGGAGGCCTGGCTTTTGACTCCACCATTGTGTAACACCTGAAGCCTGACCTCCTGGTGTAAATGGTAGATATGCATCCTCCTAGTCGGAACACTATGTATGACACGGGTTCGTGCTATTGTACTTAAGAACCTTATCCCTTTTCCTCGCATAATAATTCACAAAATCCCTGATGTCTCGCCAGGCTTACCAAATTTAACGAAAACTAAAAACCACCCAGCTGTTTGCTAAAGCGGCAGTCTAGTCAGTGACGTTACTCTAGCACCTAACTAAGATGAAGTTAAGGGTCGATATTTTAGGGTTAACGCACTCCCTTATTGCAAAGGCCCTAACTCTACTACAACTCCATTTTCAAAAAGACAAAAAAGAGCTTCAGACTAAAGTTTTCTCTTTCTTTTCTTTTTTACAGATTTCATCCTACACTATCAAGGGGAATACGGACCATGGACAGAACTGACGATTCCAGGCACGGCTGGCAAAAAGTACTCGCTAACGGGCCTGCAAGAAGGGACGCGTTACCAACTGTACATGACAGCGGTCAGCGAAGCCGGACAGAGTGATCCAAGCGATACATTGACGGTGCGAACCGAAGGAGGAGGTTAGGAAATACTTGTTGTTTTAACTCCTTATAAGACAGGAAGGGCCGAGCTAGCCCCTATCTAAGGCCAACATTCGTCTGCTTCATCGATTTTTCGTTAGGGTTAAGACTTAGGGAATGTTTGGGTTTTTTTGCTTTCAAAGCTCTGGACGGGGGTCAAAGTTAATTACAGTTACGTACTTTGGAATGGCTAAAACAACACGGCAAATCGTTGGAAAACCTTTTTTTTTTTGTTCCCAGAAACACTGAGTTACACAATATAGGTTATGCATTATGATACAGGCCTATTAGAAATCTATTAACTTGAAAGTATTTAGAACAATCTAACCTTAACCATTACATCTAACTTCTACGACGACGTCAATCGATTATTTTTGTGAAAAAGAGGACCTCGAGATCTTTGCACACACCGTATGTCCGTCCCTAGTCTCTTCATCAAGTAGCTTCTGCTATGGGGCCTTTACTATAGGATAGCTTGATATTTTTTTTTTACCAATTTCCTCCGTTAATACGGTATAGCATTAGCCGCTCGCTGTCTGTAAGGCCTGAGGTCTCATATATATATATACTTAAAAAGCTATCTAACGGGAGGGGGAGTGGGTGGGAGGTTGAAAGATAGCGTGCCTGGGAGAGATTGCTCCCCAATTATCGTTTCTTTTTTATCACCGTTATTGTCATGGTAACCACCAGCAGCAGCCAGTCATTTTTCACTTTCGGTTCAATGTTTTTGATTTCTTTCCCGCCCTCTTATCAAATTCACGTGCTGCACATTTTGTCCAAAAAAAAAAAAAAAAAATTCATTGCGCGCCTTTTATGTATTAAGTTGTCATGGTTACAATATAAGAAATAATATACTACAATGTTACAACTGCAATTTGCTGGAATTGCGTTCTTTTTCGTAAATGCGATTATAAAAGTGCAAGTTACAATTTGTTACTAAGTTTCATGACAAAATACATTTAAGGGATTCGAAGAAAGGTTTTGACAACTGAACCCTTTCTTGTGTTGATCTTCCTAAAGAAGATTATGTACGACCTTTGAACTCTTACTATAGTAGATCTTCCTAAGCTGTATATACGCTAATATTATTTTATCTAACGCGTTTTGTAAGTAGTTTAAAGACAAGAAAGACAAAAGGCACCAACAATCCTGACCTTCAAACAAGGTTAAAGGTCATAAATTAAAAGGAACTAATGTGGTACCACTCAAAATTTGACAAGGAACGTTATGGTTCACGGTTATAATAATTGAAACTAACTTCTCAAGTAACTATACGATACGCTCTCCCAACCCAAAAACTAAACTATATCAAAGCAACAATTCTAGACCTAGTAATTGAAAACTAGAAACTTAAGAAAATGGTTCCGCTAAGTTACTAAATGTATCGCCTGCTTTAACATGTAACTGATATTTCCTCGACGCCAAGCATAACAGGCAGGGGAGGTCTTTGGTCTTACGAACCTCTAAGAACTTTGCTTCTTAGACGAAAACCTGAACTAGAAATCCGCGAACTAGAAATGGAACGCGAGAGCACGAATGTTTCTTAGGCTTAGCAACGACGGGGCACCATTCCATTGTTACGTAAGAGCAAGCAAGGACTGCATGAGGTTCTGCTCTGCTCTTTTGATGTTCAGATTTTCCCTGGAAGGAGGAGGTGAGGGTGCTGAGGGGCCAAGTACAGGGTGCTTCTTTACAAAAACCCTCTCATTGAGTCAGGGAGGGGAACTTACAAAAGATTAATGGGTAAAACGGAATTTCTTTGTGTGTCCCCGTTTTGCAAGGGCCTCATTTTTGGGATACACATCATCCGACTCATCTTCCTTTTCTTTTCTTTGAGAATTTAGTACTCTGTTTGTAATGAAACGGAGAATGAGACAAGCCATAACAGTCTGAAAATTGTACTATATAGATTTATCTTAAAAGACATAATAGTTCATATCAAATGATAAACTCCAATGGAGTTCAGAAAACAATTTCGAAATTATTTCCTTATTTTAGACATGACACTATATATTTTCTAAATATTTAAGTTCTGTTCCCAATAATTTCTATGAAAATTCAGAATAAACCCTGTTTTTGTAAGTGAGACAAGCTCTAGAGTCCGAAAATTGAACTACAAATGTGGTTAAATCCTTGATAGGTGTGGGGTTTAGAAAATAATTTTTGAAACAAATTGATGTCCACGATGCAATAACTTTGCTAACTAATACTATACATTTTGTTCCAAAATTTCTTTCCATTTGCAGCATTGTCCGATTCCTCTTCATATCCCGTGACGGGTCCCCAGCTCAACATCCCCTTGTATTTGCAAATGACGGTGGTGATACCAGTGGCTGTTTCTCTTGCCATAATTCTATTGGTCTCAACGGGAGCGTGTATTTACGTAAAACGCGAACAGAAACGATGCCGAGCAGTATTAGCCAGTAAGACTCTCTACTTAAATACTTTAGGTATTATAACCTCCCTTTTTTGTTTACATAAAATATATATCGCAATCGCTTCCACTTTTTTCAAATTACAAAAATTATATAACACGTCTCACGAATTTTGATCAAACACTCATATGAATCTCTTTTTTTCATCATTCTACTACGGCTATCGCTTTGATGCTTACGATACATAATAAACGGGGATCTCGTTTATTCTAATGAAAATAGACCATTGGCCTACGAATAGTTGATTTGAAATGACAAGCTAAGAGAAAGACAATGGACTTAAGTCAAATATGAAATTGTTCCTGACTTGATTCATAAATAACAAAGTACCTATAGTCTAGAAGATGCTTTAAAAATCATAGCAGGCATCCAAACTGCGTTATGTTTAGTATAGAGGTGGTCTAAAAGTCCATATTCTAGCTTGCCAACTCGTTGAGCAACGCTGTTCGTACGCAGATGGTCTATCAACGATCATTTTACTAATTGATTACCCATGATTGATATCCAGTGCGCATGGCAGAAAAGCGCAGTTCCTACGGAAACACCCTCCCACATCCTCATCCGTCTCGGTACAGCGTTGAGACGGACAAGTCCAAGCCACTGTTGCACCACCAGTCGTTAACGAGTGCGCCCCAGCCCCAACAGGCTCAATTTCAGCGACCACCGGTCAACTTACAAAACGGGCCACCGCCCCCTCCACCCATGCCGGGAATGGGACCTCCGCCCGGGGGATACCCAGCCCCTTACGCCACATTGCCCCTCAAGACCAATACAGTCGATAAGAGAAGGTTGAGCGCCGAGAACAAACCCAAACACGGAAGCAGGCCCTCCGTGCTAAGTGGACAACCCCAACCTCAGGTAAAAATTACAAAAAAATCCTTTCATAACACAAGTTTTTCGACAAATTTTGCATTGACACCTTTGCAATTAATTTTAAATACTTAATTGGGTGCATAAATTAATAGGGTTCGGTGGATAAAAATCAACGTGGTGCTTCGGGAAGTAACGTGCAGGCAGTCGTTCATCATTACGACGTAGCCGCGTAAAAAAAAACACAACCCAATTAAAAATAAAACCCGAAAACCTGTACGAATCTCAGTATAAAAAAACGTACAAAACAATTAAAAATACATTCGCGATTAAAAAATGGTTACGCGAACCATCTTTTAATTATTAATTTATTACGAGTTAATTAAAAAACAAAACCTATCTTTCGCGAGTCGAAACCAAAATAAAAAAAACCCTGTTCTTTCCAAAAAAAAAAAAATAATGACGTAAAAACTTTCGAAACAAACAATTTGGGTTTTGTTAGTTTCTTTGTTTTTTACTATACTAAACAAAAAACTAAATAAACTTGGTGTTAAAATTTTTTAACTGTGATTGTGTGAGAATGATCAATTAACTAAAAAAAAAGTGTGTGATTCCATTATTTAATTTAAAAACACATGAACGCGACCAAACAAATAAACAAAAAAAAATAGCTTCGCGCGATATTGACGAGAAGAAAAATAAATAAAATGGTGTAAATTTTTGGTTTTAACTTCCGGAACAGAAAAACAAATGTTCGAAAACTTCGGAGGAGTGTGTGTAGTTTATATATAAAATCATTATGACGTCAGGTCACGTGGGTGGAATAAAATAAAAATCGTACTAAAAAATTAATCTAATAATCGCGAGCCGAACACGCGAATGAATTATTTTCCTCGTTTTTCATTTCAAACAACAACACAACAACAAAAAATCCACGAAAGTTAATTGGTGCTTTTTCTTCTTAAAAAAAAAATAAATAAAAATGTAATTCCAAAAGAAATATGATAATAATTCTACACAATTTCCCGCCCCCAAATATTGTTGAAAATAATGACGTAAAAATAATTTACAATGATAAGAATTTCACATCAGATGCAGTACTCCCTCCCAATAAACAAAAATGGTAAGTAAATAAATAAATACAAAAATTGAACAACGTCATTAAAAAAAATAAAATAAAACCTTCAGTGTTGGTTGTCCATTTTACTAAAAAGGAGTAAATAAATGAAAGATATTTACCTTTTTTCCCCCATCATAAAAAAAAGTTAATAGTTTGTGCAATATTAAGAAGAAAATGTAGAGGAGAAATTGAAGTATTAATTAAGAAGAAAAAAAGAGTTTAATGAAATAAAAATTAAGATAAGATTATTGTGTTAATTGGGATATTAATTTTAGGGGGTTTATTGTGAATTATGTCACTTTTTGGTTTGATTGGATATCGAAATAACTGACGTCACGATGTGGAGTAATAAGGGTAAATGGAGACCGTGTATGGAATTATTTGTTACACAAGTTTTATGGAACTTGTTCTAACATCACGTGTCTCGAAATTTTGAGTCAAATTGAAATCATGTGACAATTTTTCGCAACTACGTTTCAAGTCACAGCGTGTCTTCTAATCTAAGGTAATCTCAAAGACTCTTACACATAACCTTCTCAAATCTAATTGTGACATAATTTATAGATGACCCCCGTTTAAAATCATCTATGAATGAAAATAAAAAATTTAAATTCTTTGTCACAAATTTTTACGTTGGTTGTAAGTTATTTAATAATAAAAATAAGAAATGGGGGTATTTAATTACCCAATACCTAATTAGTTAGGGATAAAAAAAACATTTTTTAAAAAAAATATACTAATTTTTGTTTACTTTTACGAGAGGACAAAATAAAGGTAAAAAATATTCTAGTCATACTTTAAATAAACAAATAACCAAAAAAAATAAATGAATAAATAAAGAATCTCAAAATTATAGTGGTGTTTATATTAAGAAAAAAATAATTAATTAAGAAGTAAGAAGAAGATAATTAAATATTATTATAGAGGTGTAAAGTACAAAAAAATATAATATCGGAAAGGTCAGATTAATTAATTGATTGATTATGAAAAAAATATCGATTCGAATGTTTTAATTACTAAAATCTATTAAATGGGTCCTAAATTAAAAAAAATAAATAAACATCAAAATTCCCACTAAAAAAATCCCAGATAATATTAACGTAATTGTAAAAGTAAATACTAAAAATTTGCAAAAATGAAAATTTAAAAAAATAAAAAAATGTTTTATTATGTGACCTCTCTCACATATTCGGAAAAATTAAAAAACAATTTATAAGAAGTCTAAGAAAAAATCAAGAACTAATAATAAAAGAAAAACCTCATTGTTTTGAAAAAAAATGGCGTATTTTCTCCCAATTCACGGCCATTTTGAAAAATGGCGGTATAAATTTAAAAAAGATTTTTAGGGAACCATCTCCTTACGTTTCCTCTAGATAAATATGGTTTTTAGTTGGAATACACCTCCATATTTAAAAATGGCGGGATATTGATAACAACCTAGCTCAAAATGGCGAGCAACTCACGGGAAAAAAGGTAAGATTCAATTCTTTTTACTTCAATTAATGGATATCTCTCTTAATTAAAAATACAAAACCATAAACCGAACGCCCATCCACCACCCCATAATTCTCATTATTGAGAACACACAAAGTACAGCAAAACCCCAGAGTTCGTTTTCCAATTTCAAGAAAAGCAGTCTCTTCTTAAAAATAAGAAAACGTAAAAATAATCCGCGCTGTCAACATTTTCCTAATTCATTAAAAACGTTGCTAGTGGCAACTTTGATCCAAGCGTGGGTTTGACTATATCGTGTCTGGGGACCGTCTGGGACTTGTAAAGCGGAGAGAAGAATAAGATTAGATATGAAGCTATATAGGTCTTCATCTTTGGGATGGATGCAACCAGGGGGGTGGGGGCGGACCCTCCCTGTTTCTTTTCCCAATAACTTCCGGGGTCGAAAGAGATACCCCATACTTTGGGGAAACGCAATAGCGAAGAATACAACAGAGACTGGGGTGTGGGAATACTATATTAGAAATATCTGAGAAGGTATTAATAGCCTTTTTCTTCATTGCAAATCGGGATTGAAAGGAATTACCAGGAGAATTTTGTGTAAGAGCACGTTTTCTGACAATGGCCCCCTAGATCAAAAGTTTCCATTCCTGGTTTGGAGAAACTCCACCGAGACGACGGTTAAGTCCCACACCCAAGTCATTGAAAAATCCGGAATGAGGGGGGATATACTTGCGATGTGTTTAAATTGGGGTCAAAAATCATTGGTCAATATTCCATGCCTAATTTAAAGGTTATTTAAACGAAGAAGTACGCGATTATGCGCTGTTTTTCGTCTATTCGAGCGTGGGCTTATTGTAGATATTGTGCGGACAAAGTGTTGCCAGTCATAAGCGAGCATAATTCAACTGCTATCTACAACAGACTGAAAATCTAGTAGAATTCGGTTCGATTCAGCAGAGGTTAACGGTAATAGTTAGTATAGGGCGCTGTAGGTTAGCTGTGGCACAGGGGCTAGCCACCACCCCTCTATACATTGTAAAGGGACCCACCTGTAAATAGGCCACAGGCTTAGTGTGGAAATCCCTTCATAGGCAAAGCTTTGATTATTATTATTTAGTTCCTAACCTGCCCAAATTACCCTGGCAGCACTGTAGCTCATGCGGTTAAAGTTGAGGAAATTTCTCTTTCACCTTTCCGACCCCTCTAATAAAAGTAGGTCTACATTTTTTAATCGGATAACGTCTAGCAAAAACCTCTTTCGCCCAAATAGCCCTTTCGAAAATCCTCTTATGATATCAGGAGCGTGACTTCTTGGGTATAAGATTGAGTCTGAGTTTGAACAGAGGTCTCCAAATGTTTTCGTATATTTCTTTCTTAAGTAATGAGGCAATTGCGAGTAAAGAAAAAACAACAAAGTGAGGGTCTTTTCTATACTTAACAGTTAATAAGAAACAAGAATTATATCCATCCATAATGGCAGGCTCTGTCTTTTGAAAGCGTGCGCGTTGGCAAACACAAACGCAAAAGAAAAAAAAATTGTTTTGGCATAAATTGTTTTGGCATCTGGATGACTGAACGGATCTAATTTCAAAAGAAGCGTGTTTTTGGCCAAATTGAAGGTTCTTTTTTTTCTCTTTAAGAAACGACATCCTAAATTGCTTATTTCTAAACACTGAGTTAAGAAACCTGACCAGCATGTAAATTTACTACTTTTTAATATCGTTAAGTCGAAATTTCACAAGAACTCATAAGCCTAATTTGAAATTAAAATTGAAAAATAAATGGTTATATAGATGATAGCGTGCAGTGTTTTCACTCCCACGTTTTCAGATTCAGATGAAAATTTAATTTAAGCTTGCGAAAATGAGGCTTTACTCTTGGACTTCTTCATAGAGAGACGAATAAATTTTGCTCTAAGCCATCCAGAAAAACTGGGACGACTAAATCGAATACTTTCCCAAAGCGAGTAATTATTCTTACCACCAGCAATTTGTCTAAAACGTAGATTAGAGAATCCAGATAGTACAGACACATAGTAACAACGAAGAAACACGTTGTACAACAAGCCCCTGTAGGCATTACTCGGTATTACACCGTCATCATGTTTTTTTTTTTACGGAGATAAAGACAGAATGAACAAAACCTACTCAGTTTGGGGGATCCTTTTTGCCTAAATGTTTCATCTATCACCTTGAGCCCTGAAGAAGGAAGAAAGAATATAGCTATCTCCCTCTTGAAAATTTGAATAAAGCGCAAACCAACAGAGAGTGAGCTAGCCAACCAGCTGGTGTGCATGCAGGGTAGTATCGAGTAGGTCACGGGTAGACCAACCTTTCTATAGTACTAACTCATTTATTACTTAGTGCTTTTTATATCCGAAGCCAAGCAGGGCTAAAACATTTCCTCCCTGGGTTTCTAACATCAATCAATATGGCCAGAGATCCTTAAACCTAGGGCGTACTCCCTCCCATCCCGATTTTCCTCTCTCGCTCTTCATCCTCTCATATACAAGGTGTTCCCAAAAGAATGGTTGGTAGAACCAAAATGCAGTAGGCGAATAATAGTCGAAAATCTTAATATGCCATATGCCCTAAAGGTCACAGTTTTAAAAGTTATGATTAGAGTGCTTTACGGACAACCCCTTAACATTGCCTTTCAATTGAAGGGGTCATCCGTAAAACAATTAAATCGTGACTGTCCCTTGTGGCAAAATGTCATAGAAGTTTTGACTCACAATTGATTTTGAACGTACCATCCTTTTTGAAACACCCTGTATCGAAAGATGAGGATGGAAAGAGGAAAGAGAGAGATGGATCCCCTACGCCCTCAACATCTCGCTAATGTAAAGAAAATGGCGGATAAGCTTCCGGGGGTGAATACGAAGAGATGAAACGTACCACCACCACTATGGGTTGGTTTTCCTAAAGCAAAAACTACTCAAAACCCCGTGGTATATTTCCTTCTCTCTCTATCCCGAATGATTCCAGCATGTTACACCAACCAACACACTGGGCATTTTATCTTCAACCAAAAATGGTTAAAAACAGTCCCAATACTGCAAAATACTCTAGGCTTTTTCCCGCCTTTTCCAACAGTAAAGCGGGAATATTTATAAGTGTGTTTCAACTCGAGTTGTTTCTGGAGTGAGGTTTTGGGGCTTCTATTATAGATAAAGGCAAGGGGCTTGCAGCTCGTTCAGTATTGATGGAAATAAATTGGGGGTAGAAAAACACTGATGGGACGGTGGTTTTGGGGTATTTGCTTCTCAATCCTTGTTATTGATATATCTCGAAGCCTCAATACCCCATAGATACAGAAAGATGAGGAGGGAACTGAGTTTATAGGGGTCAGTAGGCTTAATATTGTAGTGTACCCTAGCCTAGGCAACAGCTGTTCTTATGTTTCAAATTCAAATTCACGTGCACGATGTCTGCCACGCGACTGACTGCCAAAAAACAAATGTAAACGCGCGCGCAGTTCCCCGCCCCCGTCGAGCTTTTAAAGAACCCCCTCCGAACTCCTCAGCGCATCTCCATACTCTTACTTAAAAAACATTGCATTAATTTCTTTCATGCTAATAAAGACTTAAATAATTCCAAAAAGATCTAGAAACAAGCTTGTATCTCAACAAGAAGTGATATCTAGTTTTATTAGGGAGAAGGTTAAAATACGCCACATTCCCATCCTTATCGCCAATCCAAACGTATAGTAGGTCCGGGGTTAATCCCCGCCTCTAAATTACAACCAGCATCTCATTGGTTCTTGAAAACTCACGTCAGCGCGACGACGCGAATGACGAAAATTACAGTCATATTTTCCGACTGAGGAGAGGCGAAATAGCCCGGCCTCCTTTTACGTCCCCCCTTGTATTTTGAAAGGTGGACTGGGACTATGGCGCGCGAATACTTAGGCATCTTATACACCTTCTCCCTAATAAACTAGATATCACTTCTTGATCTCAATTTGCTCTTTCGTTGTATTGCAAACTATACCATGGATGATTCGATTCCCGTGGAGTACGTCGCTAAGCCTAATTATATAAACACTACCTAGGACTTGCGAAGGATCATACCTGGGTATCATACCAGATAGGGGCAAGAAGAGGCGCGTGTTCTTATGCATAATACATCACTCTAGTGAATCACTGAATCTATCTTCCCTCCAGGGTATTTGTTTGAAAAGATGGAAAGCTATCAGAGATAAGGTATAAAAATACAAGGAGAGCTGGATGGATACGTCGGTGGGTGGAAAAACGTCCTTCATTAGCTTGATTGCGAGGGGCGAGTTTTCTTTTTTAGCAAACTTAAAAAGAACCGAGTGATATTCCAGTCGTGATTTTTCTATCCCCGCCTCTGCTTTGAAAGTAACCCTCATCACCTCTGGCTTCATAATTTTTAACGAGATGCACCTGACACGTGACCGGATATGTCGCGGGGAAAACTAGATAGGCTAGCAATTGTTACTATGGCAACGCAAATTTTCTCCATGCAGACTCTGCAGTCGGGCCACACCATTGAAGAAATCTTGAACAAAACAGTTCTTACAAATAATTAAGATTCACGGATATACAGTCTGCCCACAAAACAAAAATGTTAATTTGTAACTGGAGTCTCACTTCCGCTGTTAATTAGCTTGGTTTTAGATGAAGTATACATATACATTTAGGTGGAAACGCCCTTATTACAAGTCTGCAGTTTAAAGTCAGTACACAATTTTTGTAAGTTAAGATGCAATAAATGTTATCGCATTTTAAAATAAATCATAACTTAAAAACGGAGTCCCGTAGAGCAAAATGTCATTGAACATTTTCGACTCAAAATTTATTTCCCCATAGAACCACCCCACTTAACTTTGGTCCAACCACCGCACTACCCTTTATTTTCGGAACACGGTGAATTAGGCAATATTTATAAACCGTACAATCAGCAAGGTACAAACAAACAAGGTTTATTTATATCATAACAAAATTTCCCCATAGCTTAATTGAAATGCCTTTCTCTTCTATTTGATTAAACGCTTCTAACTATGACTATATGGGGAACCCCCAGCAGCGAATCAACGTCAAACTAAGAGCCCTAATCAAATTACAGTTGCGCTCCAAGAACGTACAGCTAGCTCTCCCCCTCTTTGCAAGAAGGCAATCAAACAATGTTTTCGTCTTGTATAAAAACCATTTAACAACAAGAACGTGGGGAATGAAGTTAGGCCTAAACAGGCAAGGAGAGAAAACTAATACAAGGCCTAGCATGAATGGTATGGTATACAGGGTCACGTACAAGAGGGTACTCTCTACATTACCACACGCTCCTTCATATTACGGCCCTAGGGCAATGCGACTATCGAATGCCAGGTGGTGCACAGTTAAGGGGGAATGTAATACCACGTGACCAATACAGACAGAGGAGAGGGTTCGCCATTTTTAAAACTACTATAAGTCGACAGATGGTTTGAAAAGTATTTTTTTTTAAGTATATATTTTTAAAAGACTTCACCGCGATATGACTCAATAACGTTTACAAGATGATTTTCGAGCAGGGGTAACTGAGGGGATATGTGTTTTCAATGGCAATACTTGATTTGAATGGAATTTAGCTTTGAGCTATGGTATAGTTTCAAGGTAGAAAAGAATTTGGGGGTTGTTACAGCGTATTTGACGTCCGTTTTGGTGTTGGTTATTGGTCTAGACTATTAAGCAAGGACTTAAAAAAGAAATTTGGACGAATTCTATACTATGACGTTTTCTGACAGGTGAGAATGGAGTTTTTTAGGCCTGGGGGGGGGGAATCAGGGGATGATATGAATTGACGCGACAGTTTATTTTGAAAGCGTTAAATATGGCAGGGACATTTAAATGACTTGTACACATGCCAGAGTTAAGCTGGGTTTTCACAAGGGTAAGAAAGGATATGGTAAAATACGTCACAACTCTGGAAATTTAAATGACGAAAAGAAATACGATAGATAAAACTGTCCTCTGCTGAACGGTAAAATGTAAATGAGCCTAAATCAATCAGAGTACAAGATAAGCAAGTTTTTGGAAATTTTCAAGTTTTATAGATTTGGGACGTTAGAACTTTGGAAATTTAAATGCCAAGGGTAAACTCTATAAGGATGTGAGATATTATTGCCCTCTATCCAACAGAACCGTTTTATTCGGCCTAAGTCAACCAGAACTCAAGAAAATTGGGTCAGAATAGGGACGAACTTCAGGACGTTAAACCAGAACTGGAGATGAATAAATAATAAAAAAAATCACCCTAATCCAAAGAAAGATCAATATTCTAAACTAAACTAAACTCTATATTCTAAACTAAACCAAAAGGAGATGATCTAAAAGGACATAGCTTTCCAGCCTAGGAATGAGGGTATTGTGTGTCAGGTTCTCTCTAACGAACGTCTCATCTCTAGTGTTCCTAAAACTTGATATCCCAAGGCTAGGCCGAATGTATTTACTGTAGAGTAAATGGTAGTTGAACACCCAAAGTTTTTCTCTACTAACATTTTTTCTCGGCGCCAACTAACATCAGCCGCGGAAAGCTGGGTCTCACTAAAAAAATTCCACCCCCCTTGCTTGAACTTACTCGGATAAATAAATTAACCCCGCCTGTTTAACTTCACTCTCCACCGCTGTGGAGCGCTGCTTCAAAAGCTCGTTCTCGGTCGTGGCCGATATTTTAGAAATTTTATCTCTCCATTCACGCGGCTCCGTTGGGAACTTTAAAAAGCTTAACGTCAGAACTTTCAGACCTAGAGGCTACGGCAAAAAATCTTACATAGGAACTTGGTGTAAGATTATTCTACTTGTGACTAAACTAAACCCTATATCCGAAACGACAGAAACGTGAAAAGTTGGCTTTAAAACTAACAGTCATCCATACATTCTCCGCGTATGACCAAGCAAAGCGTGGATAGACCCAATGGCAGGCTCAATTGACGGACGTTTTAAAGCCATAGAAATAGAGCAGCTGGCAGTCTGCGATCGGCAGACGGCGGACCAATTCAAGTCGAAGCGAGCGCACGCTGCTAAGACTTGATACATTATAGATTTAAAAGTAAGAAAAGATGGGCGGGCGAAACGAAAAGGGGGGATAAGCACACCTGCCTACTACGAGGCGATCCTGCAACTAAGAAAAGAATAATAATCAAGATACGAAAACATCTTATTCCCTCGACTCGCTCGCTCTCTCTGTACCTATCTGCCTCAGCTGTTGGATTACCCTTAAGCCTAAATCACTGACAAAATTATTCCATAGAAACTGTTGGGTATACTGTACATCTCACGCCAACTGTATCTTTAACATAATATTGGAAACCAACGCACAGACACTTTCAGAAAGCCGCCCTCCTCGCGTCAAGAATCAACGTAAGACGGAGCCCTACACGCTAGAGGGAGGTAGGCTAGCTGACTTCAACTGCCTCTAACGGCACTTCTTGGCGCGAAGGAAACAACCCAATCAAGATGGTTGGTGACCTACCCCGCCCCTGTGGTGTAATTGCTTCTCTTCTGCAATAAACTAAACAATCTAAACTGATTACTCTTGCAACACAAACGCCGTGTAACCGTTACCAACAGACGGACTGTAAGATTAAATTAAATTTCTCCCTACGAAACATTATTTGTCTACTTCACTCCTCCACTTATATTTTTCCTTCAAGACGTTTTATGACTCAGAAACTTAAGCCATCTCGAAAGTCGTCGAAAACTCTTAGAAAATTTGGAGAGAAACTTTTTACCGGGTATTACTTAACTTTTCTCAAGAAGGAACAATTTCAAAAAGGGTGGAATTTAGAATTTAGCTCCAGAACCAAAAAGATTAAAGCTCGAGTCATAGTTGCAAAATATGAAAAGAGACGGAGAAAGAAAAAAAAAAAGAAAAAAGGTTGGCATTGCCGCTTAACTCGTGAGTCACTCTGTGAAATCAAGCGTCTAGGCGCTAGCTATGCCGCGCCGGTTTGCAAGGTATTACCACTCTCACGTCACGTGTATACCCCGCTCCAGCCTAGGCTACCATCGATCGAGTACCAACGTTTCAGGCAGGAAATACAGTACACTCAACCTTGCTCCCGAAATTAATTTAATAGTTAAGTCTTTGCATTTTGTGCCTGGGATGGTGGTTGTTATACAGGGAAGGCGAACCTAAGGCTTAGCTTAGCTATCAAGGCTACGAACCCCTCCTGGTATTGTACTCTGCCTCTACCTTGGATGGAGGCTACACTGCACTGCACCACCCGTTTTCCCCAGTGGAACCCTAGATCCAATAGAATGTGTGAGTAATCTTCCGGCGGTGGCTCCGGCGTTTCTGAAACGCGAGAATTCGCGAAATGAATTTGGGATTGGGAAACGCACAGAGAAATAGAATAGTTCCTCGTTTTGTTTGAGAAAAGTAACAAACGTTGTTAAGAACGGGATGATGTTTATCTTAAAAATGTACGGTTCGTATTCGTCATATTGGAAAGGATTAAGCTATAAAATGTCTTGGGGTTTACTGTTAAATTTAGGCATTTTTAAAGATTGGTGACATAAATCTCTGCACGGAGATGGCATTCAATGTTGCCTGATATAGTCCAGGCAAGTGGCCGTCACTTCGCTGGGTCACTGCATACGATTTCTATATGGCCTGCTACTACAAACTTTCCTCGTGACGTCACACCCACCTCGGTTTTGGCGACCATATTGGAAGTCGTCAGCCATACAATTTAGACTACCAATATTGACGTCACGTCCCAGTTTCTCCTCCCCTCTCGGTACCACTCTATTGCCCTTTCTCATAACATCAGACTCTACAAGGCTTCGATTCTGTTAACTTATCCACCATTTTGAGGGAGAGAAGCTAAGGCATTCTAAAGTCGTACCCCCCCCCCTCTGTCCACTCCCTATTTAACTTTCATATCAGTTTCAAAAATACGGTGTCAAATAAAGGATTAACTCAAAGATATAAATTCAATTGAGAAAAGTATAAGTGTAAATTTTATCTTCATAAAACAGCCGGACAATATATAAGAGAACAAAATTCATAATATCCACTCCACGTCTAAATTCTCATTGTCCCCTTTAAATCCTAAAAGCGAATAATGAACGACATAACATCCTCAAATAGAAACAGCCCCGGTAACGGACTAAGTACATACATCCATCCATTCTTATAGGCCTACCAAATCTTTTAAAGACTCCATATAGTGTGTCATACTTGGATTATAATTAAGATTTACAAAAGAGAAAAGGCGGGGATATAAGGGACTATACAACTCCATCCATTCCTGCCACTCCCGATGAAAATTGTATAGTTCCCCGCTCTCAGTAAGAGCATCCTCTCTTCATAGGTGAGAGAGACTGAATCAATACAGAATACATACTCCAGATTACTTCCTGGTAGCTCTATAACGTCATAGCTTAAAACGGATATGCATACTCCAAGGCAAGGCAAGGGGCTTAATACGGTCCTAGTTCGATTGGCGGTTTAATTTGCAGTTGCACCAAATAAATATTGTATACACCTCAAAGATTTAGTGGAGTAAGAATCAGGCGGGATAAGACCACGTGGATTAATACGGTATTAAGGTCTTCAGTGATATTTGGGTTTAGATAAAATGAGAGAAGTAAAGTCTTCCTACCTTTAGTAGCGCTGTTAACAGATATGGTGACAGAAAATAAATGTCTATATGTTAATAGACATTCTGCCATGGGAGTGTATTCCTAAAGTCAATTTCGTGGTACTAGTAGGTTTGGACGGTTGACCCCTTTGGGAATTGTTTTGTTTACGAATGGGTTATGGGTTGTTGAACCAGTTACTTTCATTTGGTCTTATAGCGTAAGTAAGGTTTGCAAATAATAAGTGTAAATCTTTGGATTTCTTCTTAATGACAATTATGACATAGTCATTGGCGGAACTGCCAATTGAATCACTTTTAATGATTTGAAGGCAAATTAAGACTTAAAAACAAATGACTGTATCTTCTAAGCCTATTAACTGTTATTAAAAACCCGTGACTGTATCTAAGCCTATTAACTGAGCTCACTTCCGGTTGGTTCACTTGGCTGGCTTTGTTTTTAAACCAATAAGACAAAATACTATGAAATAAATACTAATTAAATCTATTCTATAGTCGTAATTACTGAACGTAGGTTTTTCCCATAACCCATGCACAAACACCCACGTGTCAAGAGGTGAAACACCTCTAAAGGAGTTAATGTTTATTTACCAACCAGGTTTGATTACACCCAAGCTCATGATTCAAAACCTCGTAAGTAACCGTTGAAGGCAGACAGATTAGGCTTAGCATTAAGGATATAGTATCATTTATTAGCGATAATGAAAATGATTAATTACGTCATTTCATTTAGGAAAGAGGGGACCAAATTATAATCCCTTTCAGAACGGATTAATAAAGGATGACTCTTTTTGACGAAGTTGCGTCAAAATCCCGGGTCCATTCCCCTCTTCCACCTTTCGGGATATTAAAACCCAATAATCGGCGTTTGGTTCGGTTCGACGTGTCGTCCTTTTTAATCAAAATGGCATGCTCGTTCCAAAGAGAGGGGCTGGGGTTATAAGCTAAGTGTAATTAAAAGTGGATAGGAGGGGAACGTTTCTATAAATAGAACTCGGATGGCGGGATTTAGTTCGCGCCTTTTCTGCTTCCCCCATCGCCCCCAAAACCCCTTTCAAACTGGCGCAGACGATCTAAACGTCGATTATAAGCCCTAAGCTTTTAGTTCCTTAATATTTTGAGACATAATCGAGAAACTTTCGACGTTAAAAAAGCTTATTCTTACATCGGAAAAATAGAAAAATAAAAAATAAAATAAACAATTTTCAATGAAGCATTTTATCTTCAAGGGAGGATAAATTGAAGATAAAGCAGTTGGTTTTCCTTATTTCAATCAGGGAGACTTTATATGAGGATACACGCATCCTTCTGCGCAGTCTATTTGAAGCGGTAAGGTGTCAAGTGACTATTATTGCAAAATGCGGATAGTTACAATGATCACGTGACACGTTTCCGTTTCCAATGGACCACGCAGAAGGATGCTGCGCTTCAAAGTTTTTCCCGCCATCCACTATAATATCAAGAAGTAATATCTATTTCATTAGGGAGAAGGTATAAGATGCCTAAATATTCGCGCGCCATATTCCCAGTCCCCCTTTCAAAATACAAGGGGGGGGACGTAAAAGGAGACCGGGCTATTTCGCCTCTCCTCAGTCGGAAAATACCACGTAATTTTCGTCATTCGCGTCGCGCTGACGTGAGTTTTCAAGAACCAATGAGATGCTGGTTGTAATTTAGAGGCGGCGGGGGTTAATTCCGGACCTACGTTTGGACTGGAGATAAAGCTAGAAATGTGGCGAATTTATACCTTCTCCCTAACAAACTAGATATCACTTCTTGATAATATATATAAATTCCCCCCTTACAGAATATCCCTGTTTCAAATCATTAAATCCTTTGGCAGAAATATAGATATTAATGCAACATATTTAAATGTTCCCAAAGTTTGTTTTAGATTTTTAAGCGTCAGAGATAAAAACAATAGGCCTATTTTTTGACCTGTACCTTTTTTAAAAAAGTGCCTAGACTTCTCAAACGGAAAATCTTGGAAAAAAAAAGAATAATTTCTGTTTCACTCTCCCTTGAAAATCCACCCCTTTCAAGAATTTTTCCAAAAATACGGATAAAAACGTGGACGTAAAGAGTAAGTAAAGAAAGAATAAAATGATGGAGATGAAAAAGGAGGATTTCTATTTTTAGACATGGTCTCATCTTTTTCCGAGTTTCATAATGTATAAAAAAGAAAATAAGGGCCCCGACTGGGCTGCGTTTTTGCCCAGCACGCTTCGATCCAGGAAAGAAAGGAAAAAGAAAAGGCTTAACAAAACAAACACCCATACATTGGCTACTTTAAAAAAAAAAAAAAAGATCAACCCTTTCCCAATTTTTTTTTCAAAAAATCGCCAGAACGTTTCGAGAATAAATAAAAAAGAAAGTCTAAACAACCAATAAGAAAAATTTAAAAAGATTATGACGTCAGTGAATATATTGGATTAAATTTTTACACATCACGTGGTGGTACGAACGAACTTCATTTAAATTAATTAACCCCCTAGTGTCTAGACTTACATATATATTTAAATTTACTAAAAAATAACTTTTGTTTAAGTGGAAAAACTAATTAGAATAGATTAGATACAATAATCATAATTACCAATTTGGTTAAATTGTTTTTTATGAAATATGTAATGTTTCTAAGAAGGGTTAATGTTTGGTATCACGAGGCGAAATTGTTTTTATTTTTTTACTTTTCGTGTTATCTAATTTATTGTTAGCTGGCCCGTATTGCGTCTCGTTTCAAATAGTATAATACGACGTTGTCATAAAGAAAACGAGAGAAACGTGTGGAATATAATAATATAATGGTTTGGGTTGCTATAGGCTATCTCCCCAACTTTACGTTATGTATTAGTCACAAATACCCGTACAAAAAGAAAAAAAAAATAAAGCAATTAGGAAAGAGAGAGAGAGAGAGAGAAAACAAAACAAATAAAAAAGTAAAAGGAAAAAATATATACATAAAATTGCTAGTATAGTGTCCGGAACCCGCCCCTAAGCCTAATAAGAGTGGCATACACGCCATTGTCGCTGAATTCCATTATTCAAATTTTTTTCCCCTAGCTTCATAAAACATTAAACGGACCAAAAACCGTACGCCGACCGTAATATACTCGCATAACTGTACTTGTATTTTTTTATAAGAAAAACAAATTCAAGGCTCAGTTTAGAAAGCGATAGATTAGTGGAGTTTTTCTTGGTTTTTTAAAGTCTACATGATATAGGATTGTCTATGTGGATGCAAAGACGTCAGATAGGGCTTTGAAGTCACCAGTCCAGTTTAAAATTAAAGGGATACTCTTCGAAAGAGCGTATAAAATAATGAATATATCAATTGGAACCATGTTTCTATCTACAATATTAAAAAGGATACGAGCGATTAGGTTTCAGTAATGGTGGCACTACGCGTTAGGCTATCCCGCCTAGCACTGGGAAGAATACCCCTATTGGACGCCTAGTACCACCTGACGGATTCATCCAATAATAGTACTTCCCAGTGCTTCGCGGGCAAGCCCAACTCGGAAACTTAATTGCTCGTATCTTCAATAATATTGTACTTAGAAACACGGTTCCAATTCGATATACTCATTATTTTATCAACTCTTTCGATCTTTCGATTAAAAAAGAAAAATTCTCGATTACGGTGTATCCCTTTAAACAATTCAGTTGTTACAGGATATTAATTTTTTTTGAAGTATATGCCTAGAACTTTTCCAGCTGGGGTTTTTGAAGCCGGAAGTTTATCTAGCTGAGGTGATGGGGGTATTGGTATATTGGTAGTGCGGTTACAGCCCCGATTCTTGTTCTCATTTCCCCCTTACGCAAATTAAGGGGAAGCTTGCTCTCTCGCTCGCTCGAAATGCAAATAAACGAAGGAAAACATCCACGTAAAATCGAAAAGAGAATATATTAAAATAATTTGAATATAAATTGAGCGCGGGTAACCCTAAGGGCTCATTAGACTAAACTTTTAGCCGATTTTTGTTTTTACTTTATGGTGAATTAAACTCTGTGTTAGTATTCTATACACTGCGCAGTTGGTTTACAGTTATACAACTTTAACTAAATGATTCGTTTAGGTAATAAAAATTGTACATATCATATTTAAGAAACTGCGCTGAAAATTGAGAGTTTGAAACAGAACCACACCGTTGCTGTGGCGAAATTGGAAATTAAAATATTTCTCGTATATTTCGATAAATGTCTCTCAATCACAAATAAAACTCTCCTGCTCATGTGTTTTATGTAAAAATATGACCCCATTCACGAGTTTGTAGTAAAAAATCCCCCCATTCACGAGTTGGTAGTAAAAAATCCCCCATTCACGAGTTTGTAGTAAAAATCCCCCCCCATTCACGAGTTTGTAGTAAAAAATCCCCCCCCCCATTCACGAGTTTGTAGTAAAAATCCCCCCATTCACGAGTTTGTAGTAAAAACCTTACCTTACTGACGAGTTTGTAGTAAAAACCTTACCTTACTGACGAGTTTGTAGTAAAAACCTTACCTTACTGACGAGTTTGTAGTAAAAACCTTACCTTACTGACGAGTTTGTAGTAAAAACCTTACCTTACTGACGAGTGAGTTTGTAGTAAAACCTTACCTCATTCACCAGTTTGGAGCAATTCCCCAGTATGAGTTTAAGTTAAAATATACTACTACTAATATTGGATTTATAGGTTACCTGTTACCTTAAAAAGCCATCGATTATCACAATGACATTTTAATCATACTAGATAATTTCAAGTTGTTAATTTACGGTTGGGTTAAACTTATACACAAATAATACCATTTCGGGGATTCATTTTAAATAGACAAATATAGCGTTATACCATCTCGTATATAACAATTTCAATAATATGCTTATAAATTAAGTGGTCCTTTATAGACACTGAGCGTACCTGTAGACAAATTTTTGAAGATCTCGCAGTTTTTAACTTTCAACAATAATCTCGTCGTTCGACGACTGAATAAGTCGGGCTCGAACGGCTTCACGTTCCAATTCCATTAGAGTTCTAATAAAAAATACACCAAAATTAGTACAAGGTATTTAGAATAACCCTAAACACGCGGCTTTCCCTTTCGAAATAATTAAAATTTAATTAAAAGTTCATTTTAATTAAATATTAATTAAAAACCCTATAGGACAGACCGTCTTAGTCGAGACGCTCTGGATTTCAATTCTTTGTCTTTCTCCCGAATTTCAGCAATAGCGACCCAAGCCTCTGATTGGCTCCTCAAATCGCAAACCCAACGCAAGTACATAGTTTGCCAAAGAACCTGAGTTCAGTTACATATTAAGTAATTGTGCATAGCGTTTTGTTTTCAAGCTATGCATTTAACCACAACCAAAAGCCAATTGATATAAATTAAATTACCAGGCTTTGTGGAGCGACGGATGGCCAAATAACCGAATTGTTTGGTTCATACATTGGATTTAAATACGTTTGCATAATATCTGGTCTATTGACATAAGACCTATTTGTGGAAAAAAATTGACAAACTGTTCTGAAATGGTTCTATAATAGGCTAAGAAGTACCCTACCATAGCGAAACTGTTTTCTCTGACAATTTCAAATCAACCTTATCCTTCTGACAATTTCCCAAAAACGTCCCTACATAATTAAGAATCTTTTAACTTGTAATCCCTTAATTAGTAAAATAATTAAGGCTTCACAGACCGAACTGAGAGGCGTAAACATGTTCGAACAACATTATTAGAAATTCCTCATTAAACTCGAATGAACAAGGAAACTGATAATGAATCTATGGATAAATTACGTACAAATCTATCAAATTGTGCAACACGCAAATGACAACAACATCAATACAAGCTGGGAGGTGCATTGGATAGGGACATTGATAAAATGATCAAATAAAACGTGCCTGATAGACGCAGTCTAGAAAAACCAGAAATGTCGGACTCTGATCTTTGGTACGAATACTGGAAGTAGTAAAGGCGCCCCTATGACACCTGGTCGTAAAAGGATGTCCGGCTTGAAGCCATTCCCTCTCCACCAGGGCCTCGAAACCACGAATGGTTCGGCAATCAGGGTCCAAAATGACCTGAGTCAAAGAAGAAACCTGCAAAGTGGCGTCCATTCCCTCAGCGCCGTGAATCAATACTGAAGCCCCTTCTTTGTCTATGACTTGAGCCACCAAGCAAGCGCAAGTAAGAACATCTTTGATGTTATTCAACCAATTGGAAGATTCCAAACGACTTAGCCATCTATCAGTACTGCTTTTGGTGTCGTTGCAAGCTTTAGGAAATAATATCCCAGTACATTGGAGATCAGTACACTATTTTGGGGTTAATTTTAAACACCCATTCTTGGAAACAGTTGGGAATTTTCTCTACCATCCTGACACTTTGGAAAATATTTCTATTTTGATAATTAAGTTTAGTCTCTAAAGTTTGGGTTCAATATCGATGTTGCCAGTTTTCAGTGGAGAAAACTCTCACTGCAGCCAAGCACAGTACGGTACTATTAAAGTTTCAAACCTTCAACTAGCTTAGCCAAAGAATCCAGAAGTGTAAAATGTCGATCAATTGGTTTCTGAATTTTACGCCACATTGGGTAATGCATTTCTGGTTCCACACCACCCCCTTCAAATCGGTAATTCAACATAAAATTAAGGACTAATCTCGAATAACCTATCCATCCCTAGTAAACCCATCCTGACCTTTGGTTCTAGCCAACTGAGCCAATGTCGGTGTTCTGGTATCAATAATGTAACCTTTCTTACTGGTGCCAACAACGGCATTTATCAACTTTTCATCCTCTTTGCAACGCTTATTGCTTGTGCCAACCATAGGTTGACTACTGCGAAGTAAAGCAGCCTATAGGTATTTGTATTCCTAAACATTAGAGAACTTCGAAAACTGACAGCTAAACTAGTTTTTGTACCTTGGTTTCTGGGTGAAAATAACTGCAAATGGGGAAACGACCGTAGAATCTAAAATTAGCTGACGCAATAAGCGTGTCATCGTCTACGCTTTTGGGTACAATGACGCATTTTGGATATGTGGGGCAGACCTACGTATTCGTTCATATTTTAACCTCTGACCTTCATTTGATAAAATTAAGCTAAACTCACAGAGAAATCTTTATTAACGTGGCTTAATCTCCATTCATCAGTGTACCCCAAAATTTTAGAAAATTCGGTTTCCGTGGAAAAAGCACTCCAACCATCCTCAAATACACCACTTAAGGCTTGGTGAAAGAAAGGATAGAAAGCTTCACAATTTTCTGTAGTTTTATTTTAAACCCACGTTAAAATCACGCCCTAGTTGTTTGATAATATAGACAATTTCTCATGCAAGGCCTAAACCACTAATTTTGGCTTATTTATTTCTAAGTGCAACAGGTTATAAATTGAATGAATCAAGAGACTCAATTTCGGCCATTTCGAATTTCATATATTATGAGGGTATGACCTCATGGCAACTCATTTTGATATTGCAATTAAAATCAATGATTATTACACGGAATATTGTAAATTGTATTTATATTAAAGGTGTTTCTAGCTGTTAAAGCTGTCATGGCTTCTTTAAAGCTAGTTAAATTGGTGATGCACATGGATTCATTGCAAACCATGGCAAATACACGAGACTCAATTTCGGCCATATTGAATTTCATATATTGTAAGGTATAACCTCATGGCAACTCATTTAGGTATTGAAATTAAAACCAATTATTACTACACGAAATATTGTTAATTATATTTATATTAAAGGTTTTTCTAACTGTTAAAGCTGTCATGGCTTCTTCAAAGCTAGTTAAATCAGCGATGCACATGGATTCATTGCAAACTATGGCAATACATGAGAAATGGCCTATGCTATGTTTTTAACTTTAAAGTTTAAAATCACCCAGAGATGAAAGCATCTCAATTGAATCCGCAACATTTGTACATTGCTCAAGGCCTGGAATGTCTAGTTGAATGACTCTGAAGTCTTTACATTTAAGAATTACAGTTCCACTGGTTATCCCAAATTTACGTTCAACTACATCAACTGCGCGGTGTAATAGCTAACGTTTTACCATAATAATGACTTGTGTTAGTCATTAACAATATACTACAACTACTATAACTACTTAGTGACCCCAGACAAAAACGTTACCATTGAAAAATAAAAACACTTACCCATAGTTCTTCATTGGTATCAGAACTAGATTTTCTTGAAGAAAGAAGTATATGGTGACTAGTAATGCATAATGTACCCTCTACGGGTTTGTGCAAGGGGCGTATCAATTTTACACCATCCAACTTCGGCGTTTTGATTAACTCCGAAAATTCCATTTTAAAATCTTCTCCTTGTCACTTTTCCTAAGCCTTGGTCACCGTTTTCGCGTTCACTATTGTCTTACAATATGAAACTCTAAATATTACACAGAATGATCTAAAATTGTTGATTAATACTATTTTAAACTTAAACAAATTAATTTTTAACGATATAATGTATTTATAATACAATAAATATTAACAAAACCTCTACGATACGTGTCTCAATTTAAACTCCTTCCTAACTCAAGCAGAAAAATTGAAACCGCGTCGGCTGCTACACCGGGACAGTGCTGGAAATAAGTTTACAGATGGTGCCATAGAGATGGATGGTGCCGAGACTCCCGGGAGACCTAGGACAAAATTAAACGAAATTAATAACGAAATTACGAAAAACAACTTTCAACTTTTATTCTATAAACAGCAAAATATGTCATGATGAAGTTTATACAGAGAGATCATTATTTGGTTGTTATCAGAATTCAGAACTATAGTTCACGATATATGGGAATCAAATTTTCAAAAAGGTCAAATATTTTTTCAAAAGCGCAAGACTCGGACTAAATTTTATAGGAATTATAGACAATTAATATTAGCAATGACAAAGTAGGGCAAACAAAAAAATAGTTACGAAATATTTTAAAATTCAAAGTTTAAAATGAGATGTATCAAATGCTTGACGAGAATTCATGAGAATATTCAGAAGAAAACACACTTAAATATACATAAAAGAATTAAACTATCTGTACAATATTAGTATCTTGTTTGGATTAATCCCATTGGCAATATAATTTCGCGCGGCGGCTCTTCTATAAATTATTATTACGGAGTTGTTTCTTGGCTTATGTCTTTTCAAGAGTCTCTTCTACTTACCTACATTACAAAATGTTTATTTTCGCACCAGTCCGTCAATATGGTCCTTAATTATTCGCGTCTGCAGTTAGTAGAGATTCAAAAAAGTGAAAAAAAAAAAAAAAATCCCCCCAAAAGAGAGATTTTCACTGAGGAGTATCGTAAACCGCCGGATCCTTCTTGAGGGTATTGTTCCCGGGATTAGGAAGTGGGCGGTCCTTCATATTCTATCATTTAACAAAACCGGTGACACTTCTTTAATACTTAACCCTAATTAATAATGGACCGTGAAACTTACTTGCGGCAAAAATATCTTCATTTCTTGGTTAGCAGCTTGCAATTTCCTCATGAAGGTCTCGTCTCTAACAGGAATGGTAGCGTAGGGTGCCGGGTAAAGGCACTCCGTATCCGCTGTTCCCTCGATTTGGGTCAAAGGTCGTGCTTTCTCCATGTCCACGTACCTTTGACCGTTACCAGGCGGCAGATACCCGTATCCCTTCTCGGAACGAAGAGTTCCATTCATATAAGGATCTTCATGATCGTTAGTGACAGAATTGATTAATTACACTAACAATTTGGTCAAGGGGTATAGGTTTGAAACATACCCGCGTGTAAAACACTATTCGTGTTTCTTCGCACTCTCTTAATCCAAAAACAAGCGACTATTATGACGACTAGAACAGCCACGATGGACGCGGCGACGGGAATGATTAGAGACAAGTCCGTGAAGACCGGCAATAAGTGTCCACTGTTCCCCGCCAGTGCCACCGGAGTCTCTGATTAAACCCAAAGAGTATTACACTATCCGAGTACCTAAAAGTCAAGATTTTATCGCAACGTACTTGTAGCGTCTGTCCTGACAGACAATGAGGTACTAGGATCGCCCTCTCCAAATTCGTTGGAGGAAGTCATGTAGAGCTGGTAATTGGTCACTGGCTCTAAGTCCTTCAACAAGTAGGAATGCTCCGAAACGGGCAAGACGGGCAACTGCTGCCAACTGCCACTTTCTTTCTTAAAATGTATGATGAATCCCAAAACTGACGAGGGCTTCGACTTCCCAACTGTCCACTGTATTTTAATGCTATGGTCAGTGGTATCCACCACGAAGGGTGTCGGAGGCGCTGGTAAATCTGTTCCGAAGATACACCCAAGTTAGTGCCATGACGTCGTAAATAGAAGGCTTGAAGAGGGCTACCTCCGCCTAGCGTCCTAATGACGACTTCCTGCGATAATGGACCACCTCCTGCATTGTTAACAGCTTGAACGACAACTCCATATTCAGTGTCTGTTCTGAGATTCGTCAAGAGATGCTCGTGATTTGCTGTGGGACCCGCGAAATCGACCGTTTTGAAGGAATATGGTTGGGAGGTTCCGCGAACTTTAAACCCTACGTAGAATACGGTCAGTTGACCATTCCATTCGTCCTTGGGTGGGACCTGCATATCCATTCGGTTACAAAGAACCCACATACAACCCAAGAGACAAAACAAATACCTTCCAAGCAACATGCAGCGTCGACGTTCCTTTAGGTTTGACGCTAACGTCAACTGGTGCGCCACTTGGTTCTTCTTCACCAGTAACAAACGCGACTGTATCCGAAGGATTGCTGCGTCCTACACTATTCTCGGCAACAACCGCCACAGCGTATGGAGTACCGGGATGTAACCCTTTGACCAACGCGGAGGGTTGGGAACTGGGTACCACCATCTCCAATAGACGATGGTTTGACCCTGATGAACCCGGAAAACAAACTTTTCAACACCACACCCCATCTTGAACCCTTCGCGTCAATACAAATCTTATCTTACCATAGTTTTTCCAGTACTGGATATGATACTGAGTAATTGGGCTATTGCCGCTATAAGGTTCCGCCCACGCGACTCCCACACTTCGACTCCAAACCTCTTGGGTTCTTACATCCAAAGGAGGCGCCGGAACCTCTTTAAGATTTTATTAATAATCATGAATAATTGGATTATTTATTCTAGTTTATGAAAATCTTTCCGCGAATTTTAATGTTTTTAAACACCCACGCGTCTTTTGAATTTCTCCGCTCCTTAACAAGAACGAAGTAATTTTTTGATTACACCCTACAGCCATCCAGCTGTCATAATGAGTTAAAATAAAAAGGCGGGGAACGGAACGACTTGTAAAAATTTCTACGCGATTAAAATATTTCAACGTAACTCGAGACAGAGAAACACGAGGATAGTTAGAAGCCCCCGCCTTTGCTTATGGTCTAATCTTACTCTGATAACTTGACGATAGTAAGAAAGTGAGAAAGAGAGAGAGGAAAGATGACTGACCTAGAACCGAGACCTTGATGTTCCTCTCGTCACTGCCGTAGGGGTTTTCCGTCCTACAAGCGTAGACTCCACCGTCGTTGCGATCAACTTCGCGTAGCAGGAGTTCCGATGCCAATCCTTTCTCAGTCAACGTCTCGAAAATTTCGTAACTACGCCGCGTTAATTAAAGTTAATTTAGATAAAAGATGACGCGCTCCAATTTCTTATTATTTCTAATTATTAAGGGCTGGGTTTCAATTTACGAGAGAAAGGAAACTCGAAACTTACCGTCCGTTGCCTTCCTTGACGAATTCAACTCCTTGAGATTTCCAGGAAATGGAAAGTGGTTGATCACCTTTGGCCTCGCAGGTCAAGCGCGCGCTTTCGCCCTTACGAACGCTGAGAGAGGTGAACTTCTCGTCAAAACGTGCGGGAACTGCAAGAAAAGTGGAAGAAAATAGCGTGTCATTACGCGGAACTTAATTAAATTAATTTTAAATTAAGATTAAAGGATTAATGTATGATTGTATCTGTAAAAAAACGGTTATTAAAATGTTTCTTTAAACATATGTTGTTGGTTTTTCCGCTCTTTTCATATTATTATTTTGGCCCATCTTATCCTCCATACCATTAATTGAAAGGTTAATTATTTTCTTAATTTTGGTTCCTAATGAATTTGACGCCACGCATTGGTATGATCCCGAATCTTCGTCTTTGATATCGCGAATAATCAAAGAGCCATTGGGGAACGTTTTAATTCGACCCCCGTTAAATAGTTGTTCGGGACCTTTAACCCACGTGACCACGGGGTCGGGGTGTCCGGAGGCCTGACAGTTCATTATGGAAAAACCCCCAATTTGACTGACCACGTCGGAGGGTTCGTGTATCCATTTAACAGGCGCTGGAATACAAATTTTATATAATATATAAACATATTTTGCGATAAACCAGGGGTCTTAATTCTTACCAAAAACGGACAGTGATGACGTCATAGTGGCCATACCAGAGGGACTATTAACAGTACATGTATAATTGCCAGAATGGTTAAGATTAAGATTTTCAATGGAAAGAAATGATGTGAAATCTCCCACAGCTGTTTGTTTCACATTTAAATTTTCGCTAATTTCAATTCCATCTTTTAACCATTTAAAAATTAAAGGTTTTTGGCCTTGAATTACAGTACATATAACCGTGGTCATTTGATTTTCTTTTAAACCCTTTGGGAATTCAAATTTTTGAATAACAGGGTTATCTATTTAAAAAAATATACAGAAAACTTATCAGTTTTCCGCGTGGGAAACATTTAAAGTTTAGAGAAAACATGAAAATACCTCGCGAAATCCCGAGGGGCCAATCACTTACAGTAATCGGTGTACACGACTGTACCTAAGGGGGTTTACGCGTAATCTTTAAGTTTACTGCCCTTGACAGTGCTTAAATGATTACGCATAATCCGTAATCGGTGTGAGAGTGATTAGCCCCTCGCAAAATCCCTAATATAATGTAAAGCGGACTTACCTTCATTGCTTTGCGCGCCAATATTCCGGAAAACCGTTATAACGAAAAACATCGCGAAAAACGAAGTACAGCACATAGTGAAGGTTTAAATGAATCAAATAAACTTAAAATTTGGACAAAAACGCTTCTCAAGTTAATTCCTCGATGCACTCTCTAGCATTTCTCAAAACACACTGATAATAAAATGGCGACAAAATAGATCCGTTTAAGGTTTTGGTGGTAGCCGAGAAAGGAGAGACCCCTCGCGCAAGTAAATGGAAACGGGACCAACGCGAGAAACGTGAAAAATTCCGGGAAATTCCCCAATCTCCTTACCACGGATTGTTACGGTCATTATCTTGGTCACTAACTGACCAATCCCGTTCGATGCCTGACATAAATATCTTCCATGATGTCCTTCAATAACAGAATTCGAGTGCCATCGACTTTCATTCACTTTTGTAAAACCAGGTGCATCGCTATTGTCCGATAAACTGGATTTATTTTCTACGTGTTTACAAAAGGGTTAGCGTCGTGAAAAGGGTTGAAATGATGTTTTTGAAAGACGGACCATGAAGTTTTTGGAAAGTAATTGTTGGTGTAGGAAACCCCTTTGCTTTACAGTCGATTGTTAAGGGGTCACCAAGGGCAACGTTGAAATTGGTCGGGTCATCCACCCAAATTGGTGGAGCTAAGTTTTATTGATAATACAAAGTGATTTTGAAAATATTTTTGAAGTCGAAAATATGAACATTATTGATTTACCATTGACGGTCAAAACGGATGAATGTTGCGCGCTACCGTAATTGTTACTGGCGATACAAGTATAATTACCGGAATCTTCCGGACCGACAGAAATAATATTAAGAATAGAAGTATCGCTTAATTTCGTAATTTCATGTTTATCCTTGATTTCCGATAAAATATTTTCATTGAATTTCCATTGAAAATTCAGGGGTTTACTCCCTTGACTAACAGAACAGAGAAATTTGGTATTTTGACCATTTGGAATAGTCGGTGGAAAATTAAACGGTTGTATTATGGGTTGTTTTCCTGAAACGTTTCGTATTATTTTGGATGTGATGTATACGATGATTAACGCCTTTATAGAAAAGATGGGCTTACCCGCATCGCACCGAACCCCCGTAAAGTACGCAACCCATATAAACACGGTTGCACTTAATGCCTTATCAACAATCAACATTATTTTAACTTAATATCACTAAAGATATTGAATTATTTATACTAAAAGAAATTGTGAACTGATTTCGCCAAACGTTTAGCGATGTCTGAAGCTCTCTAGCTCTCAAAGACGAAGGAATGGCGTTCCTGCCTGAACCTGTCCATACATTACAAAGACCACGAAAAGGACGAGATGGAAACCGTAGCGCTACCCCGCGAAAATGAGCGCAAGTATAGAGAATGGCGCCAAAGATGAATGAACTACCCCTAAAAACCATCTTTTGTAAAACTGAGTTTATACCTCGAACATGAACAAGTATAATTTTCGATAGCCCTTTCCCAATTCCGTTTTGGGCATCGCATTGGTATCTTCCGGCGTCCATTTCGGTCGCCGACACCACAAAATAAGTACCGTTACTTGGCAAGATGTTATCATGGCGTATTAGAGACTTTCCATCATGATCTACGCGGTTTTATATACCCTTTAGTTATAAGAAACTCATCCAGGGAAGTGTTACTGACGTACCAGTCACTCTGGACCACGTAACAGTAGGTATGGGTAGGCCCGCTGCCCCACATAGCAAGGTTAACCTTTCACCCGAAGCAACTTCGACGTCGCTTGGCTCTTGGGACCAACTTGGAGGCGCTGCGATTTAAATTACTTCAGTATTCCCATTTGATTTAAAATATATCAATTTAACACCTTCGACAACCAGATTAGCGGTGTGTTCAACTGAACCAAATTGATTTGAAACAGAGCACGTGTAATTCCCAGAATCTTTTGATCCAATCGCGGAAAACTTCAAAACAGAAAGACCCATATCTTGAGATATCTGAATATCAATGTTCTCAGTGGGAGAGATGGTATTTCTATTTTTGGACCATTCAAAATTCAAAGGTTTATCCCCTTTTTGCGTTGAACAAATCACTTTAACTTCCTCGCCCGGTGTTGTTTTTGACGGAAAAAAGAAGGGTTGAATTTCGGGCGGAATTCCTAAAGATGAAAACGGATTTGAACGCAAAAACGAGGTGCGAATACGACCCAAAGGATTGAAACAGCAGCTTACCCGCATTACAAACATGACAGCAAAGAAACACAGCATTCAAAACCGCGACGCGGAAAACTACATACATATCTAAACCTTGAGATTTGTAAATATAGCCCGAAACAGTGAAACTAAACCGTTTCTGTAATCCTCAAAAACACTAATAACCAAAGAAGAATTTATGCGGGACACGCTGTTGTATGACGGACTGAAAATACAGTGATGGCGGACTACTACGGAAATTCTGTCGCTCCCGAAAAATTGGATCAAAGCATGAAAATCAAATGGATACGCTGGTGGTCCCTGGTGTTGGAAGCGTACATCAACTTTTCGGCAGGTTAAAAAGGCGGGAAGTTTAGGTCGACGACAACAGGAAACGAACGCGTACGCTCTTATTGTTCAATACCTTTCAACCGGACGTCACATAAACAATGAGAAGCTATCTTACCGTGAACCGATAGCGAAATGATTTTCGAAATTCCCGTGCCAATTCCGTTATTAGACCGACATTCGTATCTACCCTCGTCACTTTCCTTCGCGGACGTGACCCAGTGCGTCCCGTTACTCGAGATTGGGCTGTTGCCTATAATTAAGTACCGTTACAATGGACTTCACACCTCATTCAAGTTTAAGTACCAGGAGATTTAAACCAAAACGTTTCAGGTTTGGGTAGACCCGACGTTTGACACTCTAATTTGAAACTATGACCCAACAAGACGCTCTGGTCAGTGGGTTCAAGGACCCATATTGGTGGCGCTTCGACAGTCAATTGCGCCGTGTGTCTAGCAGTACCGTCAATGTTTGATACAACGCAGGTATAATTGCCAGAATCGTTTGGTGTCACTTTGCTAATTTTTAGAACAGATATTCTCAAGTCTTGTAAAACCGTTACTTCCATTTCTTTTGAATTAGACTCAATATCTTTTCCATCTTTTAACCAATGAAAGGTGAAAGGTCGATCACCCTGCGTCACGGCACATATCACCGTGGTTTCTTTATTTGAAATTATTTTCTTGGGAAATTTAAACGGTTCAATTTCAGGCGGTACACCTAAACCAGCGTATGATATTACGTGTTGGAAATTTTGGAGCGTGAAGGAGGGCTTACCTGCCATGCACCGCGATGAAAAGTGACTCACAAGTACAATAATTACAGAAAAATCGGTACGGGAAAACATATTCAACTTAAATTGACGATTTAGTTGGATTTAAACGCGTATTTAAGTACAAAATATAGAGCAAATGGGCTGTAAACCGACATTGACGATGCCCGAGTCGCCAAGATGGAAAATAAAATGGCGTAGTAATTTTCGACCCTAAACAAGGACGATAGAATGGTCTAAATTCGGCGGCAGTAGCGCTGTCTGGTGATGGAAGACCTTAACTATACGGAAGACACAATTGGGCGCGAAACACGCATGGTGGAAGTGGAATTCGGAGACTCACAACTAAGAGACGCTCACCATTGACGGTGACAGTGATGGACTTCTTAATTCCGTTTCCCAACCCGTTATTGGCTCTGCATTCATACGTTCCACCGTCAGTTTCCTGAACTGATGGAACAAAGTACGTCCCATTTCGAGACACCTCGTTCGGGCCACGGTACCAGGTTGTCTCTGGTTTGGGTAACCCGGAAGCCAGGCAATCGAGTCGGAGACTGCTACTTAATAAGACGTTCTGATCAGTTGGTTCTATAGACCATACAGGCGGGGCTAATCAAGCATCAGAAAAAGGGTTTTACAACATATTCCCAATTTCCAAGTTGGAATGGGGGTCACCTTCAACAGTCAGCTTCGCGGTATGTCTAGCGACTCCGTCACTATTGGAGACAATACAAGTGTAGTTTCCTGAGTCTTCGGACCCTACTTGTAACAATTTCAACACGGACATCCTCAAATCTTGCAAAACGGTTATAGATAACTTGTTCTTGATATTTTCAATGATTTGCCCATCTTTTTGCCATGAAAACACAAAAGGACCATTTCCTCGCGCAACTGTACACATAACTGCTGTCTCAATATTCGATTCAATTTTCTTTGGAAATTGAAAAGGTTGAATTTCAGGAGGGCCGCCTAACTCAAACGAAGTACAGTTGTTAGTCCAACATCCATACGCGCATCAGTGAAAATCAAAGGGTGGGCTTACCAGCATTACACAAAACAAATATCGCGCTCACAAGAGCGATTTTGTCTAAGGAAGTATACATCGGATTTTTTATGTTTGAAAGGCAACTAGTAACTAAAAACGATTCCACTGAAGATAATTTAACAGATTACGACGGAAAATATTCACTCAAACGCTCGGACAGCGAGTTGCGAGCTAAACATGGCCGACTACTGATACAAATAGTACTGGAGGAAGGCCGACGGGAGAAGTTTACAATGGAATTAACGACAAGATATGTTTTTTCGAGAAACTAGCGAACTCTGGCGATGGAACCCGGTATTATATTCCAGTAAAACGGAAACCAAGAATTGGCGGGAAAAACTGAACCCCAACGAAATCAAGCCTCACCATGAACTGAAACGGTGATGACCTTCTTGATCCCACTCCCTAATCCATTCTTCGACTGACAAACGTAGATCCCCGAGTCTTGTTCCTTAACAGAGTTGATAATGAAAGTCCCGTTCGCGGACAAGGGCACAGAGTCGTGGCCTCGGTGCCAGGACGACTCGGGTTTGGGGAGACCAGTAGCCTCACACCCTAAACGAAGACTCTGACCCAACAGAACGCTCTGATCAGTTGGTTCCAGGGTCCAAACGGGTGGTGCTGTTGATAAATATAACTATTCGTATTTTTTGGTACGAATGGCAGGGTTCAATAGGTCAAACCTTCAACTGTGAGTTGGGTAGTATGACGAGTCGACCCAGCATGATTGGTAACGATGCAGGAGTAGTTTCCACTGTCTCTAGAACCCACAGAAACTATTTTCAACGCAGAGAGACTCATATCATCAAGAAAAGCTATTTCCACTTTATTTTTCTGGGAAACTATCACTTGACCATCTTTTTCCCAACGAAATGTATAGGGACGATCGCCCTCAATAACTGTACAGACAGCTTTAGTTTCCATATTAAGCTTGACATTCTTTGGAAATTTAAACGGTTCAATTTCAGGCGGTACACCTAAACCAGCGTCAATGATTACGTACTTAGCATTTTGGAGCGCGAAAGAGGGCTTACCTGCCAAACACCGCGAAGATATGTGAAGCACAAATATAAACACTACACTTAAGTGACTAGATGAAACCATAACTAATTTCGGCGCAGCTTCAGTTACGAAATGGGGAACAAATAGACTGACAACCGTGATACACAGAGTAAGAGAAGATATGGTGGAAAATAAAATGGCGAAAGAGTTTCGACCTCAAAAACGACAATGGAATGGTTTAAAATCGGCGAAAGTAGCGCTGTCTGGCGATTGAAGACCCAAACTATATCAAGACTCAATCTGGCGCGAAACACGCTCGGTGGAATTGGTATTCGATGACCCCAACTAAGAGATGCTCACCATTGACTGTGACCGTGATGGACTTCTTAATTCCGTTTCCCAATCCATTATTGGCTTGGCACTGATACATGCCGCCGTCAGTTTCCTGAACTGATGGTACAAAGTAGGTCCCATTTCGAGACACTTCGTTTGGACCTCGGTACCAGGACGTCTCTGGTTTAGGGAGACCAATGGCGATGCAGTCCAGCCTTAGAGTACCCCCCAATAAGATGTTTTGGTCCGTTGGTTCTTTGGACCACACAGGTGGAGCTATAAGGCAAAGCATTAACCTTCGGTCATTGATATTCTGAAATGAAGGGACATGAGGTCACCTTCAACGGTCAACTTGGAAGTATGCCGCGCGACTCCGTCACCATTGGTGACAATACAAGTGTAGTTTCCTGAGTCTTGTGAAGCAACTTGAACTAACTTCAAGACTGACATCCGCAGATCTTGTAAAACTGTAATTTCAAGACGATCTTTGATTGTTTGGATATCTTTGCCGTCTTTTTTCCAAGAGAATGTAAAAGGTCGAATTCCCTTAGTTACTGTACACATTACTGCAGTCTCACTGTTGGCCTCGATATTTTTGGGGAATTGAAATGGTTGAATAATGGGAGGTACACCTACGAAATCGCACCCATTGAAACTAGTGTTAAACTCAAGCGATCAAAACTCCCGGAAAAGAGAAGTTGGGCTTACCAGCATTACACAATACAAATACCGCGCTAAGAATTGAAACTTTGGCGATGAAAATACGCATTGAACTCATTTTTCTCTTACTTATAATATTGACAGAATAATTATTCCTAAATATCGGAGTTAAGGTACGAAAATTAACCTAAAAACGCATCAGAATTACCACCGAGCGCTCTAGCGAGTTCCGGGGTAAACATGGCCGACTACAAATGGAAATGAATGAGGGAACGCCGACGGGCAAAGTATAACACAAGACTAAAGATAAGATATGTTTTTTGAGGAACTAGCGAACTCTGGCGATGGAACCCAGTATTAAATCCAAGTGAAACGGAAACCCGGAATTGGCGGGAAAACCTGAACCCATCAACTAATGAAATCAAGCCTCACCATGAACCGAAACGGTGATGGCCTTCTTGATCCCACTCCCTAATCCATTCTTCGACTGACAAACGTATATCCCCGCGTCTTGTTCCTTAACGGAGTTGATAATAAAAGTCCCGTTCGAGGACAAGGGTGAGGAGTCGTGGCCTCGGTGCCAGGACAACTCTGGTTTGGGGAGACCAGTAGCGCCACACTCTAAACGAAGACTATGACCCAATAGAACACTATGATCAGTCGGTTCCATGGTCCAGACGGGTGGTGCTGTTTATAAGGAATACTATTCGTATTTCTGGGTATGTAAGCCAGGGTGTATTAAGGCAAACCTTCAACAGTGAGCTGGGTCGTATGGCGAGTTGAACCAGCGGGATTTGACACAATGCACGTGTAATTACCAGAATCCCTCGAATCAACGGACACTACTTTTAATATGGATACACTCATTTCATCAAAAACAGCTATTTCCACTTTGTTTTTCTGCGACATGATCGCTTGACCATCTTTTTCCCAACGAAATGTGTGAGGACGATCACCCTCAGTGACTGTACATACTGCCTTAGTGTCCATACTAAGCTTCACGTTCTTTGGAAATTGAAATGGTTGAATTTCTGGTATAATTCCTGACAATTCATCACCAAATCTTATAACAAAACTCATATGGAAGAAATTGGAAACGCAACTTAAGGTTCGGCTTACCCGCAATGCACCGCGACGCGAATATAGTCAAAGCCATAAGGCAAAACCAACGAACCATTATAAACATGAAACTAATCATTTTCTGATTATCCTTATCAATAACTGGATTATGAAACTAATTAAAACATTCAAAACTGGAACACAGTGAAGGAATAGAACCAACAGCGTCTGAATTGCGGACCGAGACTTATGTTCCCATACCCTCCCAAAACAAACATGGCGAGTCTTGGTGATAGCATAAAAACTTATAGAAACGACGAAAATTAGCGAACATAGCGCGACCTGTCGAGGTTTTCCAGAAATTCGGCGAATTGCACAGGGAATGGCGCGAAACGCGAACTCAAGATGGATGGTCCTTATATGGAACCAAACCCGAACACCGCCGTGAAGAAAACAAAAACGGCACTTACCCTTGACACCGAGCACTACTGCTTTCCTGAGAGGCATTCCGATTCCGTTACTTGCTTCGCAGACGTAATGTCCTTCGTCTGACTCGGAAACTGACGCAAATACCAACGACCCGTTCAAGGACTGGCTAAGGGCTTCGTTCAAGTTGGCGGTAATTCTATCTGTAACCGATGGTATCATTAAACACCAGAACAAGCCACAGCGCGTATTTTCATTTATAAATACCTGAGGAAGTCTTGTACCACTTGACTGTTGGCCTTGGCAACCCCATAGCCGAGCATTTCATGGACACACTTTGTCCCAGAAGAGCCTCTTGATCCATTGGCTCAGAGACCCAAGTTGGGGTTGCTGTAACAAAAACAACGGAGAAACTTCGATGATGTACTTCACTAAGCATAATGTTTGCAATCACTGACCTTCAACAATTAGTTCCGACGTATGCTGTGTCGTTCCAAACGTGTTTTTAACATCGCATGTATAGTTTCCAGAATCATTCGACGACAATGAAACTAATTTTAGGGCCGAAAGCCTCATATCTTCGAAGTAGGATACCTCGTATTTCCCTTTTTCCAATTTTAATGTTACCCCGTCTTTTTTCCACGTAAATGTCAATGGTGGGTCACCTTTAGTTACAGTACAGAGAACTTTCCATTCTATATTCGTGCTTAATTTTTTGGGGAAAGAGAATGGTTGTATTTCAGGAGGGTTTCCTGAAAACGATACCATTGTTAGGAAAAAAGCGCCTGTAAGGTTTACCAAACCAAGTAGGGTATAGCTTCACAAATGGTCGGCTTACCTGCAAGACTAGATACGACGCAAAGTACCAATAACCCTAAGCATTGGAGTTCCATGGTCAAAAATTATTATTACAATGACCTTTTTGCGTTTCAAACAAATTAAATGAAAATAATTTAGCTAACACACGTAAACACGTTTGCTACCCGCGACCGCGAGATAAAATGGCGTCCCATCCCACAGTGGATATGTAATTGTATGGAATGAGAAATGGAAGAAGAATGTTTCGGAAACAGTAGCGCAACCTAGTGCCCTTCGAAGTAAGCTTAGATTAATAGTGTCAACCTGGAGATTGGGCGCGAAGTCAAATTGGACACTGAAGCCCGTACTCAAGCACTTGGTGCTTATGGACCTTACCCCGAACGCTGAGGGTCAGGGTTTTGCGAAGTCCGGGACCGATTCCATTGGAGGCTTCGCAAATGTATTGACCTTCATCAGTTTCCGAAACTGAATTAATTTCCATAACCGGTGAATCCTCCGCCTTTTCAACAATATTGGCATCTAAGGCCAACAATATACAGGTTAGTGACAGATGGATATTAGGTCAAAACGCTGCCTACTTTGAGTTCTGTACCATTTGACCTTGGGTTTCGGTAAACCCGCGGCGGTACAATTCATTCGAACACTCTGACCCAGAAGAACGTTCTGGTCCGAGGGCTCAACCACCCAAGTAGGAGGAGCTGGAGTAAAATGACATGGTTCACCTCACAATTGTATTTCGCGCGCTAATTTAAGAAGTACCTTCAACCACTAACTGGGCAGTATGTCTAGAGGAACCGTATGCGTTACTGACAACGCAAGTATAATTCCCAGAATCAGAAGACGAAGCAGATATAATTTTCAATACAGACAAACTAGCTCCCTCCAGCAACATGATTTCTATTTTATTTGTTGCTGAAATGGTATGACCATCTTTCTCCCATAGGAACTCTAAGGGATGATCACCGCGAATGGCAGTACATACGGCTTTTCTTTCATTATTACTGTCAACACCATTTGGAAATGTAAAAGGCTGAATTTTAGGCGCAACTCCTTAAATAGAATAGATATGATCAGAGCCAAAAGGCAATACGACTATGAATGAAGTTGGGCTTACCCGCATAGCAGAATTCTAAAGCTATTAGTAATAACGGGATAAACGTGTTCGCGCAGACCAGAAACATATTTACCGAATTATCCAGATTTAAATACCTAACTCACACATACAACTGAACTTAAATGGGAAATTAATCTCGGAACAGCGAAAGGTTTAGTTGAAGACCCAGAGACTGACCCACCAGAGCTGCAACTACAGAAATGGTCCGAGGAACATGGCGGAACATCGAGAAACGCGAATGGCCCATTTAAGACAACAATACTGGAGACACTAGTGAAGCCTAGTGGTACTTTTAGGAATTCAATCAACGATGGAAATAGTTGGCGGGAATATGAAATGGTATACTCAAAAGCCCACCCATACGTATGGCAAGATGTAACGCACGCGACGCAATACAGGCTTACCCCTAACTGAGACAGTGATGGTTTTACTAAGACCAGACCCTATGCCATTCTTGGTCACGCACGTGTATCTACCGTGGTCTTTTTCCGAAACTGAAGATATAACCATGACGGGATTGGCACCAAGATTTGCCTCCAACAACGATTCGTCTGTAAACAAGGGCGAGAATGGTCAACTCCATTCCTGAATCCTGATGAGGAGCTGTACAACTCACCCGCGGGTCTAACCCAGTACGTTTGTGGCTTGGGTAGACCAGTTGCAGAGCAATTCAAGTGAACAGTCTGACCCAACATAACATTTTGGTCTGTGGGTTCCACAACCCATGTTGGAGGCGCTTTGAAAGGTCAATTGTTATCAAGGATAAATAATCAACAATTGGTTTTCCGAAGTACCTTCAACAATTAACTGGGCTGTGTGTTTAGAAGAGCCAAATGAATTACTGGCAATACAAGTATAGTTTCCGGAATCGGAAGACGAAGCTTCGAGTATTTTCAAAATAGAAAGACTAGCGCCTTCAACAACCATTATGTCAATTTTGTTGGCAGCTGCATGTAACTTTTTCCCATCTTTCACCCACTCGAAACGAAAAGGAGCATCTCCAGAAGTTATAGTACAAAGTGCCTTTCGTTCAGAATTAGTTGCGATATTACTTGGAAAAGAAAACGGCTGAATCGTAGGAGGATCTCCTATGAAGAAGTTCCATTGAAACAAACTGGTGCCCCTTAGAAATGAAGCGAGGCTTACCTGCACGACACAGCGAAGTACAAATACATAGTAAAGTAATTGTTAACGCGACTGAAGCTACCATATTTAAATTTAAAGGACTTAAACTAATGAACAACGTTGAAATTAAATGGTGTACGAAACATGTAATAATCCTGCAATGGAAGAATGATGCCAACTAACGCGAAATGGTACCGCGCGATGTGAACACCCTTATGGCAATGGCGTCCATACCAAACTAGCCTTCTATAAGGCGATAAAAATGTATTTCAACTTCATGTACGAAGTCTTTGTAGAAACACAGGCGGTACCTAGTGGACAATGTGCTAAACAATTCCCACACAAAAAGTTCCCGGGAAAGTCAATCTAAAGTCCAGGGTCTCAACTACTCCACAAGAGTCAACTGAACCGAACCATGGACATAAATGAAACCTCACCCCTAACAGATAACGTGACCGTCTTGCGAAGCCCGGAACCTATTCCATTGCTGGCTTCACATAAATATTTGCCATGATCCACCTCAGACACGGCTTCGATCAATAGCGACCCATTGCTCTTTAAAGGGAGCTCAAATGGTGCTTTGTGCTCTATGATAACAGAGGGCCAAGGTTAGAATGAAGAATCGGTTAAGGTTCGGCTTGTTAACCTTCAATCTTGTACCAAGATGATCGTGGCTTTGGTAAACCAGAAGAGGAACATTGCAAGACAACGTTCTGACCAAGGAGCGCGTCAATGTCCGACGGTTCCTGAAGCCACGTCGGAGGAGCTGAACATAACCATGAAAGCCACTATAATATTCAAATATTCAAGCCATTCCCAATGAATACCTTCGACAATAAGCTCGGCCGTATGTCTTGCAGAACCAAATGCATTAGTCACAACGCATGTGTAATTTCCGGAGTCGTTTGCTGTTGCTGTTTTAATTATCAAAGCTGAGAGACCTATAGACTTAAACTCCTCGATTTCAATTTTCCCAACCACTGAATTAATTTCTTGATGACCATTTTTGATCCATTTGAATTTTAAAGGGTGATCACCCTGTTTGACAGTACATAGTGCTTTTCGGTCAGCAGAAGCAGTAACATTAATTGGGAATCGAAAGGGTTGAATTTCAGGAGGAACGCCTGAATCCATTGACAGTATTAGTGGATGGTATGAAACGATCTAGAAAACCCTGTAGTTGGCTTACCCGCATTGCATAAATGGCAAACCATACTCAATAGGAAAAGATGAAACGCGACATTATGGATATTTTCCATATTTTTTAAGACCAACAAAACACGAAACAACCGAGACAACCGCGATACGACGAACGATATGAAGCCAATATGGCGTTCAGACTACATCTGACATACACTGGAAGTGTGCTAACGCGCCAGCGAAACCTAGTGAGCGCCATGGAAACTCGCAATATCCTTTATATTTTCAAGGAATGGATTTGGCGGGAACATACAAAGAGTTTCGGTCAATGGACACTCACTCACCCCTAACAGTCAAAGTGACGGATTTGCGAAGACCTGACCCGATTCCATTGATTGCTTCGCAAACGTACCTTCCCTCAACCTTCTCGGAAACTAATCCGATGTGCAAGTTTCCGTTCAAAGACAATGGGTCATTATCTGGAGCAGGGAAGGAATTGTCAGGTGAAAGACAGCGAAAACGCTGCCATGGGCTAGAGTACTCACTGGGCTGTCTGTACCAGGTCACCACGGGCTTGGGTAGACCCGATGCCGTGCAGTTGACCGAGAGACTCTGTCCCAGTAGAACATCCTGGTCAGAAGGTTCCATAACCCATACAGGAGCAGCTGTCAAGAGAATTTCAGTACACGTAATGAAGGAGATGCCTTCATTACATGTACTTACCTTGGACTACAAGTTCGGCTGTATACTTCGCAGTACCATATGCGTTGCTCGCTATGCAAGTGTAATTGCCAGAGTCTCTGGTTTCCGCTGAGAGTATTTTTAGTACTGATAAACTTACACCATCAAAGTATGTTATCTCAACTCTTTTTGACTCATCATTCAATGGTCTACCATTCTTTTCCCAGCGAAATTTTAATGGCTGGTCACCTTCTATCGCTGTACAGACAGCTTTACGCTCCGTATTTGTTATATTAGAAGGGAATGAGAATGGTTGTATTTTAGGTGGTAACCCTAAAGTTAATACAATTTTAACACCTCTTCATCGAAATTCGACAAAGATTCTAGAAGGGGTACTCTTACCTGCATTACACCGCGGTAAGAGTAAACCGACCAACAAAGCTAATAGAGCGCGGACGTAGAAAATCGAGATGATGCGAGTATACATATTTGAGATTAAATTATTGGGCTTTAAACATTAATAAAATGACGTGAAAATCCTATCAAACAAACGTTGAAACCTTTGACAACCGATAAACACCGAGAACGGTTGGTTCTCAATGCTACACCATTGTCTCTATGACGCAAAGTGAGGAATATGGCGGATGAACTCAATAAAATCATTTGGACTTATTTTACCAGTGATTTCTCAAGACCCTGGCGGGACCTAGCGGTATATTTTGTAATTCAGCAAGATTTTAGTATGATGGCGCGAAATCCCAAACCCAAACTCCAGGGAGCGACCATGAACACCATGTATCAAAACCGCGTTTCTTACCCCTAACTGAAAGAACTATGGCTTTCTGTAGGGTCATTCCGATACCATTCTTAGCTTCGCATACGTATTTTCCTTCGTCAAGCTCGGAAACCGAGTTTATCACCAAAACGGGATTGTCACCAAATGCGTGCACTTTCCCCAAGGATTGACCTATGAATGCACCGAGAATGGTCAACTACAAGTGGATAGCAAAGGACAGACCATACCATCGGGGCGACTCCAAGAGACATGGGGTTTGGGTAGACCGGTAGCTGAACAATTCAAATGTACTGATTGTCCCAGCATGACATCTTGATCAGTGGGCTCAATCAACCAAGTTGGCGCAGCTTTGAAGGTTAATGCATGTTAGTTTTGGTTCTAGAGATAGTGACATTCAAAGCACCTTCTACAACCAACTGCGCCGTTTGTCTGGAAGTTCCGAACGAGTTGCTGACCACGCACGTATAGTTTCCAGTATCGGTCGCAGTTGCCGATAATATTTTTAGAACCGAAAGACTCAAATCTTCAACAACCGTAATTGAAAGTTTCCCGGTTTCTGGGTTTAAACGTTTTCCATCTTTTTCCCATTGGAATTTTAAAGGGGGGTCACCGCTTACTACGGTACATACCGCTTTTCGTTCGTTATTAATTACAATATTATTCGGAAACGAAAATGGTTGAATCGACGGAGAAAATCCTTAAAAACATTTTCAAAATCAAGCAACTCTCAAACCCCTTAAAGGTATGCAGTGTCGCTTACCTGCCAAACATGGTGTTCCCAATAAGCTCAAGAAACACAACGCGATCGCGTTCAGATGTAACATTTCGCGGCAATAATCATTCATACGCGTTTTATAAAGAAATGAAGATTAACCTAATGCCTTTAAACCCAATAAATATCCTAAACAAGGTCAGAATTGAGAGGAGCCTTAATCTGTAGATGACGACATTGGTGTAATGGCGACCCAAGTGTATTATGTGGGTCTTTGGGAACAAATACAGAATATTTTCACGGAAACACAAGCGGTACCTAGCGATGAAAGCTTAAACCATTTCCAATAGAAATAACCCGCGGGAAAGTCAAGTTGTATCATGTGAGGCCATGACTCCCAACCCAACCCGATCTATCGCGGCTACATCCATAACCTTATTTCTTACCCCTAACTGATAGCATTATAGTCTTCTGTAAGGTCATTCCGATACCATTATTAGCTTCACATACGTATTTTCCTTCATCAAGCTCGGAAACTGAGCTTATCACCAAAACGGGATTGTCACCAAAAGCGTGCTCTTTCCCCAAGGATTGACCTATGAATGAACCGAGAATGGTCAACGCGAAAAGTGATACAAAGACCGTGCTCGTTACCATTTGGGCGCAGCCACGAGACGCGTGGCTTTGGTAACCCCGTTGCAGTACAGTTCAAATGAACTGTTTGACCCAACATGACATCTTGGTCTGTGGGTTCTATCACCCATGTTGGTGGAGCTATGAAGTACATTGTAAGCTTTGAGTTTCTGTTGGTGTCACTTACAATTTACCTTCAACAACCAATTGGGCGGTGTGACGCGAGGAGCCAAAAGCATTATTTACCACACATGTATAATTTCCGGTATCAGTTGATGAGGCTGACAGTATTTTTAAAACCGAGAGGCTAACACCTTCAACAATGGTAACATCATATTTCATTGAGTCTGGTTTTATAATCCGACCATCTTTTTCCCATTGAAAATTCAATGGTGGATCGCCCCTCGTAACTGTGCACACAGCTTTCCTCTCGCTATTTGTTTCAATATTATTTGGAAAAGTAAAGGGTTGAATAGTCGGCGGAACTCCTGTAGAAACACGGGTTAGTAACGTCCAAAACGCGAAGGGGCAAGGCTTACCTGCATAGCACGACCAGCTGAACAAACTAATGACGGTAGCTAACGCGATCGCGTTTTGTGAAAACATAACTAAAATCATAAAACCAGATACAAAGATGAAGTCGAAGTTGTCTTAACAATGAGAATTAACTCAGCCGATTATGAAATATTTCACTAGTCATAGGGTAACACCTACAAACGTCTTCATCGCGCGGTGCGGACTAGCTTGGGAATGGCGACCGAGCTGAATATGTAGGTCTTTGTAAGAATTAGGTTTTCAAGGAGCGTATTTCAACGCAACACAAGCGGTACCTAGCGACAAAACCTTAAAGTATTCTCTACCAGAAGAACCCGCGGGAAAGTCAAGTTGAAAGTTGAATTCCAACCCAACCCATCGAGCAATGCGACAGCTCTAATCCCAGTGATGACAAAAACCCAGATGAATGTCTCACCACGGACAGATAGATTAATATCTTTGCGGAGACCAGCGCCAATTCCGTTCGTGGCTTCGCACGAGTATTTTCCATGGTCATCTTCGGAAACGGACACAATGACCAAGTTCCCACCATCACTAGATGGTCCCTGAAGAACGGTCTTCAAGTCTGTTGGACGTACAGCAGTTAAAGATTTCTAAGCCTATGTACAATGGTGATACCAACTAATTCACCTTTGTTCCTATACCAATATGTTTTAGGTTTAGGAAGACCTGACGCGGAGCAGTTTAAAATTAGCGTTTGACCAAGAAGAACATCCACGTCAAAGGGTTCCACCTTCCAAGTTGGCGGGGCTGAGTAATGACTTAATGTATCTCTAATTCTCTGATATTAGAATACATTAATACCTTCAACGACAAGTTCCGCTGTATGTCTAGCAGAACCATGTGAATTAGATACAATGCAAGTATAGTTTCCCGAATCGGAAGCAGTCGCCGACTTAATAATCAAAGCTGATAAACCAATGGATTTTATTTCTTCTATTTCGATTTTCCCATGAATAGGCGATAGTTGCACACTACGATCTTTGATCCATTGAAATGTGAACGGTGGATCACCCTCTTTTACATTACATACAGCTTTCCGCGTGGTTGAAGTTGTGAAATTACTCGGAAAAGAGAAAGGAACCAACTGTGGAGGAACTCCTGAACGAAAAACGTCCTCATAATCACATAGATGCAGCAGTCAATCAAGGGTGAATGGATATCTTACCCGCAAAGCATGGAAAATTCGTAAACAGAACGACCAATAAAACTTTAAACACTGTTGACTTGAATTTTTCGATGTGAACAGACTTAATTACCGCGGCATTCATAATTACAGACCTATAACCGCGCCTGAAATATCCGACAACGCGAGACTAACAAGGGTAACTACCTAGCAATACTAAAATGGCGCAGCGAAAACTACCCAATGAAGAAAACGATATGATTTTTGGAATCAGTAGCGTAGTCTGGCGACAATATTGGAAATTTACCAATCCCAACAACATTGGCGGGAACATACAAAGAACTCTTTCAAAGACCCAGATCACCAAACCCAAATGGAGCTTACCCCGTACCGCCAGCACCACTGTCTTCCTAATGGACGCGCCAATCCCGTTACTGGCTTCACAAACGTACTTTCCTTCGTCAATTTCGCTGACAGAATTGATAAGTAGTATTCCATTTGAGGACAAAGGTTTTAAGTCTTGATTCGAGTCTGTTGTAACAAAAACACATTGTAAAAGCTCCCTAAGTCATGGAGCACGTTAAGAATCTTACTGGCGTATCGGTACCATGACTCTTGGGGTTTGGGCAGACCCGATGCGGAACAGTTCAGAGAGACACTTTGACCCAAAAGAGCATTTTGGTCAGTTGGTTCCAACAGCCACGAGGGCGGAGCTGAAATAGTTCCAGAACCTCAGGCATTGGCCTAAACATTTTCAGCCCCGAGAACACACCTACCTTCAACTATAAGCTGAGCAGTATGTTTCGCCGAACCAAAACTGTTACTAACAATGCATGTATAATTTCCAGAGTCTTCAGATGACGCTCTAATAATTTTAATTATGGATACACTCATAATTTCCACGTTAGCTATTTCAATTTTCCCGCCAATGGACATCAATTTTTTCCCGTCTTTACGCCACTCGAAGGCCAACGGTTGGTCCCCTTTTGTGGCGGTACACACTGCCTTTCGCTCATTATTAGTTTCAATATCTTTCGGAAAATTAAAGGGCTGAATAGTCGGAGGAACACCTAAAATAATTCTAAAATATCAAACACCATCGCTACAACAAAAAACACGAAAGAGTTGGACTTACCTGCACTACTCACGAGCACTAAGGGGAAGACGAACCCAAAAACTAACGCCGTTTTCACGGAAGTTTGCCTCAGAACCGAATACATGATGGTGTCTCCCATACAAACACTCTTAAACCCCACAAAATACACACAATTCGCGTTAATTCTTTAAAATAACACCAATAAATCACGATAGAACGAAAAATAGCCGCGTATTTGTTAGCGAGGCCCGACCCGCGATTTTGACGACGGACGTACTGAGAAACATGGCGCAAACTTCCAACCCGATTTACAATGACGAAAAGATCAAGAAGATCGGGATTTTTGAACACACTAGTGGTACCTAGTGGCGTATTCACATATTAGGAGGAAGTTTAAGGCCCTTGCCACCTTTGGCGGGAAAAAGGAACGGCCCTAAAGAGAGCCCACTCCAAGTGGAGCTCGAACCTCGCGTCAAACCGACATTCGCTGAATACAGTCACCAACTTGTTGTAACAACCCATGACCTTACCCCTAACAGCGAGGATGACGGTCTTGGACAACCTTTTCCCAATTCCATTATCAGATTCGCATAGATACCTGCCCTCGTCTGATTCCGAGATGGCGTCAAGGTGGACGCTCCCATTCTGGGACACTTGTTGGGTTACCGGAATTTTGCCCGAATCTTTGTTAGAAACATCGTAAATTGAACCGAAAACGTTTCAATGGCTTGTTTATCTATAACCTACTTGTAAGTTTGTACCACGAAGTTCGGGGTTTAGGAAGGCCCATTGCTAAGCAGGTAAGGGTTACGCCCGAACCTAAAAGAGCGTCTTGATCTGTTGGTTCCACCATCCAAGTTGGTGGAGCTATGATTCAAACGAAGCTTGACAATTATTATTACACACGAATTAATATTTTAATTGCATTACCCTCGACAATGAGTTCTGACGTGTGTCGGGCAGTACCCACAGAGTTGGTAACCACGCATGTGTAATTACCAGAATCGGAAGCCGTGGCGGACAAAATTTTTAACGCGGACAAACTCATATCTTCTACATTTGCAATTTCTATAGTATTTACTATTGGTTTAAGCCTCGCCCCATTTTTTTCCCAATAAAATGTCATGGGGCTATCTCCTTGAGTTACAATACACGCGGCTTTTCTGTTAGTGGAAGCTGTTACATTTCGCGGGAAAGAGAATGGTTGTATTACAGGAGGTACTCCTGAAAGGTTCAAGCGTAAGTATAAGGCTTGCATTGAATAACAAAGAAAAGTATGGCTTACCTGCAAAGCATGGAACGCGAAACCATGAGGTGAAAAGCAACAAAACAACCGCGTTATGAAAACATATATGCCTATTGAACAGCATAATAACCACCGTAATTATTGATGAAGTTGTATTGGGTTTGAAACAAATAAGTCTGAACAAAAATGGCGTACTAATATTCTGTCGATATAATATGCCAGAACACCAGCGAATCCTCGCGTTTATTTTAGGAACTGTATGGTGCCGAGTGGAAAGGACATTGGCGCGAAAAATAAACAAGGAAAACTGAAGACACCGTCTTACCCCGTACTGTTAAAGACACAGTTTTGCGTAGACCTTGTCCGATACCATTATTTGCTTGACATGTGTATTTCCCTTCATCTTTCTCGGACACAGAGTCAATGGAGAATATTCCATCGTCAGATATTCTCTCTATATTATGTTCTGAATATAATCGGCAACATGAACTCCCAAAGAGCGCACGTCAAGTCTAATTCACCTACCAGACTGTTTAAACCAAGTCACTTTAGGTCTGGGTAACCCATTGGCGGAACAGTTTAAAAGGACACGTTGACCCAACATGGCGTCCTGGTCAGTTGGCTCTAGAAGCCATATTGGAGGTGCTGTTCAAATAATAGACTTTACCACCTAATTTCTGCTGAGATTTGAAGACTTTGCCATTACCTTCTACAACCAGTTCGGCCGTGTGACGGGCTTCACCAAATGAATTACTAACGATGCAAGTGTAATTACCCGAATCCTCTGCCGAAGCCGAATGAATTTTTAACGCGGATAATTTCAAATGTTCAATGCTTTCTAACTCTATTTTCCCAGCTTTTGCTATCAGTATATTGCGATTTTTCTCCCATCGAAATTTTAGGGGTTGGTCACCTTGAGCCGCGGTACAAATTGCCTGTCGCTCTGAGCTCGTTACATTTGAAGGAAAAAAGAAAGGTACAACCTTGGGAGAAATTCCTGATTGAAAATACGAAATGTTAAACTTCGTACAAAAAACATGAAAGCACTTGAAGCGAGCTTACCTGCAACGCAAACGTACACCCAACTTATCGCGAGTAGCGAACTCAACAAGAACTGATTTATAACGAAGTTTTTCATATTTTGGCTTATAAATCGTTCAAATCGTCAAATTAAACGTTTCGGTTTGGTAGGAACGTTAATTAAATCCCAAAACCATGTAGAGAAAACAACACCCAAACTCGCGGTGTACATACACACTATCTCTGCAGGAAACCTGCATCCCGAAGAAAATGGCGATCGCGTTTTTCCGAACCCCTATTTCACTTTGTTTATATGTTTCTGATATTTAGAAACACTGGCGATACCTAGTGGCATATCTTCCAAATAGAACCCAACATAGAATTGGCGGGAAGAAACGAACGCCAACGGTACCCAAGCCAGAACAGTCGAACCCAAACAGTCCGAGAACGATGGACACTTACCCCGAACGGTTAGTGTAATGACTTTCCTAAGTGCAGTGCCGATACCATTGGTCGATTCACAAACGTATTTCCCCTCATCAAGCTCCGAAACGGCCTCCAAGGTCAAGACTCCGTTTGACCCCAAGAGCTCAGTGGGATCCTGGTTACCTACAAAGCGTCCGAGTCTTCAAAAACCTACTCCTGAACAAATACAACCGTGCTTACCAGAAAGACGACGCCAAGTACTTTTAGGTTTGGGTAACCCAGTAGCCGAACACGTCATATCAACCCTCTGACCCAAGGACACGTCCTGGTCAACTGGCTCCAGTAACCAAGACGGGGGAGCTATTGAAAGCGGTCGCTTAACATCGAACTCAAACAGCAAATCATATTAGTTTAAATACCTTCAACTATTAATTGAGCAGTATGTTTCGAAGACCCGAAAGCGTTGCTAACAACGCAAGTATAGTTTCCCGAATCAAACGAAGAGGCCGAGAGAATTTTCAAGACAGAAACGCTAACATCTTCCACAGTGGCAATGACAATCTTACCGGGTTTACTTTCTAAATTAACGCGGTCTTTTAGCCATTGAAATTTCAATGGGAGATCGCCTTGTTTCACTGTACACAGAGCCTTCCTCTCAGCGGAAGCGGTAACATTACTGGGAAATTGGAAGGGTTGAACATCAGGAGGAACTCCTAAATAGCACGTGGTGAAGTACAACGGTTAATTTAACTAAAACATATTTCGATAATAGGTTGAATCTTACCCCCGTATACACTGACGAAAAAGGCTAACAAGATAATACACCAAACGGCAGACATAATTCGTTTTCTTCAGTCTTCAAAAGGGTTTGATATTAAAAACTACGACTTAATTTGCTCGGAGGTAAAATCAATTACAAACAATCGCAATTAAATATTTATTTAAAAGGACTATAGCTGTCCATTGACTGTTACAACATGGCGTACGCGAACAGAGTGACTCAATGAACAGTACAGCGTTGCACGCGCCTCTCGGTGGACAAATTTAGTAAGAGAAACGTTCAAGAAGAAATTTAATTGTCATTATGCAAGTGTATTAAATTTTGGCTTTCTCAGTTTAGGTTACACATGGTAGCGATTTCATAATAAGAAACCAAGCAAGCGGAAAGCGCACCCCGTCGTGCCGAGCCGTGTGCTATTCGAATCCACCCGGGAGTCGTGACAGAAGATCAGCCCAAACCTATTAACCCATTCTAAAAGCTTTATTGTTTTCTTATACGTCAATAAACAAAATTGAAACGTCTTTATTAATTTTCCAATTAAAATAATATAGTAGGCCAAATGAAAACAGGAAGTGGCGCTACGAACGCGCCGGATTTACTCCTCAAGGATCCACAATGTCCCGTCTTGTGTATTAAAGGGTCCTTGTATTTAATCAATAATTACGTGTTTAAACTACAACAAAGCGTAAAGGCGGAACGAACAAGTCCTGCAAGGCTACTGCGCTTAGGCGTTGTAAGGATGGGATAAGAGGTATAGAAAAAATATGATCCCGTTTCCATGGTAACGGAAAACACTCGGTCGGTCTCACTTTTCTCTTGATCTTACCCCCGTAAAGTGTACTTTAGAGTTTGACAACCGGAACGTGCGCGCGCTCTGTTAGATATCTTTCCCACATGGGATATGATATAAAACGGTTACTTAGACATTTCGGTAAACCAGTCTGAAGGTAGCAAGCTTACGGTTGAAATGACCAGCTGCTCTTGAAGAGGGAAAGATAAAAAGTTTAGTTATGGACTTGAGAACTGGAGATCTGCCTCTCTTACCTGGATACACCTTTAGGGATTTGAAGGTATTTGCATGCATTGTAAATAATGATGTTTGGAGACTTGTCGTAAAAATGTTGAAGGTTGCGCAAACTACACTCTAAGAAAGTTATAAAAGAGTTTCTAAAGCATGCACTGTATAGTTTTTATTCTGCTAAATTGAATTAGTTGTAATTTATGGTTCAACTCCAATTATTTCAACTTCTGAAGCAACCTTATTTATTATTGTAGCATGTATTTTTCTTTAACTTTAGTTATACTTATCCAAACCTATTAAAGAATTTCAAAATCATTTTCTATATAAACAAATAGGTCTGAAGCCCTTCTGAAACATATTTTGCATTTCAAACATTTCACCCTCCCTTTAAAGTAAATTAAATTGGTTTTAAAATGTTCAATATTTATCTTTACATCTAGGGGTGCCCATATATTTATTATAATCTCAGGTATAACTCAAGATAAAGTCAATATAATGCTGGCAGGACAACACAACGCAAGTAAATAATGTTAGACGCACGCCCATTGCATATTTAGCTGCAAATTATACAGGCACAAAAAGAAAACGTCTATCACCCTCCTTCTCGCGAACTTTATTTAAGTTACTGTTTCTAGCACGCGACATAGCGACACTGAACCTGAAAAAAGAAATGGCATATCCCTGCCTTTAGCTACAGTACGCTCTATGAGTTGTTAGCATGGAGTGCCACGACTCTATATAACCATGGACTTCGTAGTTCTAAAGAGGAATAGAAAAGCAGTAATATATTTTTTTTAAAACCCCGTATAGGTATATAAGATCCATGGTTAAATATAATAATTATGAATAATTTTTAAAAAATATATCAATTAAGTCTAAATCAAAAATGAAGATTTTGATTTTTGCCTTCCAAAATTTAATAAACTTGCTTAGTTATAACTAAGTCCGTTTCAAGTAGAAGTTACAACAAAACCAAAGGTTCAAACTGCTTCCAAAGTAATGTCTATGAAAGATTACCACAACCCCAACCCCATTGCAACTTGAACCCGAGATGCATATTCCCAAAAAGGTCGTCAACAAAAATTACATTGATTTTACGTCGACTACTCCTACAGGGTGTTTGTGGGTGTAACCCCTTGTAGTTTTCACGGAGCCCTACCAATCCATTAGCCCTAAATTAAAAAAAAAGAGTTAAAAACCTTTCAGATGAAAGCTACAAAAAGCATTTTAAGTGGATGTATTCTTCCCCACTCCCACCCGTTCTGAACTTAGCAAGGTCGTTGTACTTGAAATAGCAGAAAAGGGTTATTTTTACATCATTATTGACACCCTTCAAAGGGTGATTGCCCCTTTGGTTTATAGTTTTATACTCTTTCTAATCGATTTTGCGAGTCCAAGACTGGTAAAGGCCACTCAGTCACAAAAGACAATGTCACGACCCTAGGACGGTAACCATTAACCGAAATTACGGATTTTTTTTTTCATATACATCTAGCAAAAGATAAATGAAAGGAGAATATTAAATAGTTACGATTGGGTGGTTACTGCCCATAAAGAAAAAAAGAATGACCATATTGGTCCGTTCCTCGTGGTGAGTTCCAAGGACAAGGTCAACAAACCTAAGCCCTTTATCAAATTAATCAGACCGTATCCCCCCAATCTAATAATTTTAATATGACGTTACAATTTTTCAAATAGGTATAATTTATCCATAAATTTAGTTTACGTGATGAACTAAAAAGACGTACTAGAACGTTCAAGGTTTATTTTATAAAAAAAGGGTTATTTAAAGATTAAAATCACCATAGAATTAATTGTTTCATTATTTTAAGTGTTAAAATATGATATCCTGAGAGAGTGAATCCTGAACCGCGACCCCGTATTTCCCAAAATAGTGGACAAGGAAACTCAAAATAAACAACAAGCTGGGGTCATGTTTGTTCCGCACTTCTCCCTCATCCTCTCCCTTTCCGAGTATTGTACCTAGGAATAAATATTATACAGGGTGTTTCTGATAAGTCTGCCATAAATTAAGGGGGGGTTGTTCTTTGGGCAATTTTGAGTGGAAAATGTTCAATGACATTTTGCCGTCCGGGTTACGGTTTTCGAGTTATGAGTAGTGTTTTAGGGATGACCCCTTAATTAAATTAGAAATCATTGTCATTCAGTCATCGCCCACAGAACATCCCCTTAATTTACGGCAGACTTATCAGAAACACCCTGTATATGACAATTCAAAGTATCTCATCCAATTCCATAAGGATCCATTCCAGTAACCATTTCCCAAAATGGTTGGTTTTTTCCCCATGACACCGCCGTTGAGCGCCGTTTAAATTAAATACTGGCTAAATTAGAGTCCTTTATAACTGTCAATAACCACGCCTTTTTCATATAAAGCCCATAAGGGAGATCATTTTATAATGTCCACTTCGGAATAAATGAGGTTGGTTCCAACCCATCTCTTTCACGAGTTACGAGGCAAACAAACCATTTTCCCTGAAGGGTGGAGATTAAGAATCCATTCCAATATTTATAGTGACCTGTGGTCTAAGTAGTTAAACTTGTTTTTATGTAAAAGTAGGGTATATAGTCGACGTATTTTTGAAATAAATATAGAAGAACATGTGACAACGCGATTCATTCTTGTCTAATTGACCTAATGGTGTTCCAAGTTACCCCATGTTGTTCAAAGTATACCCGAATTAGCTCTATCTAACATCGCATTATTAAGGATTACAAAAGAATTGGTGCAATATAGCAGCGTATGTTGAAACTCATGACAATGTTCTATCGACTAAGTAGTAAGTCCACAGAAACGTTATTGTAAAACGCTTCCCGAATTAAATATTAGAGTGTATTTGCGAATAAGTGCATTTTAGCATATAATGATGAGTATTATAGATTAACCTGATTTCAGAGACTACTACCTCGTAATTTTGTGTCTAAAATAAAACGAGGTTAAAATACTAAATGATCTTTTGAAATCTTTATGAGATAAGTGTGTGCTCAGTATATAATAATTTGATATTATCATCAAAAAGTTGACATAGAAACTTTTCAAGGTTTCGATAACGTATTTATTGAATTAATTCGCGATTGAGTTCAATGCGTAGAGTAACTTGACAAGGAAAAGGTGTGGTGAAGACCTTAACCCAGCACTAAAGGGGTTAACTCGAGTCAAATATAGACTTATAATAAATAAAAGTTGTTTTTCGATATTCAAATTTATTTTTATTATTATTTTTTTTTGGTAGAAAAGAAACTTCCATCGATCTCAAACGTTATTATACAACAATGGATACGCTTTTCCCATCAACCATACGACACCGGAAAATGTCAACCCTTACAAAGACCATCACAAAGATACTTTTAGAAAAATCGCTTCCTTAGAAAGCCTCTACTCCGAAGCAAGTGATAGAGGGATCCGAGGGGTCAATGGATTCGAAGAGAATGGATATATTGAAAGAAAAATGACCCCCAGAGTTAGAGGACAATCAGAAAGTCCTTGGGACATCAAGGTGCGTCAATACCTTATATTAGAAACCGTTTATTACCTTACCCACAATGAGAAGCTACAGTTAAAAAGAATTGAGCGTACATTGTCACGCAACAGGCTACGAAACGAATTGGGTCATTATGAGACACGACAAAAAAACTGTAGCAAATCTCGACTACCTTAATTTTTGTTTCGTGACCCAAGGTTAACCTAGAATTATACCGGAACCAGAAACGGAAGCGGATCGTTTAATATATAGAAAGCCAAGGATAAACGTTAATGGTTTCTTATTATTTTAACCTAATTTCAACAGATTTTGAAGTTCGATGCCTATTTCAAAGAAGATGTTGAAAACTCGCAACAAGAAGGGTTCAGGATACGTAAAGTTAACCTGTACTATTACCTAGAGGATGACACCATTGGAATATACGAACCGCCAACGGAAAACAGCGGAATAAGACAGGTACTCGCGTCCATTGAATTAATGCGCGAGAAATCCCACTAACTTATACTGTAATATACAGGGTAAAATTTTACGTCGTCAAAAAGTGTCCAAAAACGGTGGCAAAAGTTACTGGCATTGGACGGATTTCAATTTAGGAAAAACTGTACAAATCTACAGCGTCATGTATCGAATTTTAAACTGCGATGATTGGACCAGGGTAAAGCGTTAAAAAGTACTTGAAAATATTATGAAATTAACTTCTTTCTTTTATTCTTTCAGAACTACTTAGAAACTAACGGTGTTTTACTAAACGACGCGGAAGAGTTACCATCAGACCCGTACCATTCTCGGCGCCAACAATTACAACAGAAACAAAAGCCAGCATTCATAACACCGCCTGTCGAGGACAAATTATGGAAATTTCTAAACCTCGATCGACAAGTCTTGAGGTTCTTTTGCATACTGGAAGAGAGAGGGCCGGGACAAGCCGAGCAAGATACGAGACCAGTTTTATTGCAGTATTACTTAGTGGACGATACCCTTGAGATACGGGAATGTCATCAACCTAACGATGGACGCGACCCCAACCCAATCGCGCTTAAAAGACAAAGGGTCCCTAAAAACGGAAGGTTACCAGCCAGTAAGTCCAGGCTCATTCCAACGTCGTTTATGGTTATTTAACCAATTACGTTTCGTTTTTGATTCGTTTGCATGTCGCTCAGCATTTCTTCCAATAGCACCAGGGGTCGAAGAATTCTTACCCAAGACCAACGACGACTACTTGGGACCTAAAGACTTTGGAATTGGGAAAGTCCGCGATATTTTTGGAAGGAGAATATTAATATGCGACTGCGACGATTTTACAAAGAGTTTTTATCGAAAGTACCTGGGTGTTGAAGACTTTACGCCCGTGAAAATTCAAAAACCAGTGGAGACAATTAAAAGACAAGTAATGAAATGGGTGACAGGGTTTATGTTTCATTGCTGATGTATTGATAACCTTCAGAAAACGCCTCCCTATAATGGTTACGGTTCACCCGAAGATTCCGCCCAATCTTGCATTTATTTAACGCCCAGAAAACCCAAGAAAAGCATACTTAAGTTCTTGGAAAATGATACGAAGGTATTACGATTTGGCGCTGTCTTCGTAAGTACTCATGTTTCACCATAATAAAGTACTGAAGTACATCTTATAATCTTTTTTTTCTTGACATTTCATTTCCCAGCAAAACCCATCATACGTCGACAAAACTAGAAAATTCATCATTTCGTTTTACTTGGCTGATGATACCATTTCCATCTACGAACCTTACGTACCAAACTCGGGCATGATTGGTGGAAAATTCCTGGAAAGAAGAAAGCTAACTAAACCAGGAACAGACCTGACACACCCCAATTATTACCATTTCAGCGATTTTTATATAGGGGCAACTATAGAAGCTTCGGGTTGGAAATTCAAACTAGTAGACTGTGATATGTACGTTGTGAAATATATGCAAGAAAACGCCGCGGCCTATTCAGGTAGTTAAATGGTGTAAGAATTATTATTAAATTAGGGCTTAATATTAAAATTTTAATTGGTTTTCCTAGGCGAGGCGCTGGAACTAACCAAAAGCCATGTCAGAAACAAGGGCAATTCCTGACTTTATCAATGAATTAAAAGGATTAACAAAATTCTTCCCATAACTTTTTATCCGTCCATATTAGCACTTCAATGTTAAAAGTTTACGTGAATAAACATCTTTGTTCAAATTGTGACTTATTAACACTGATCACCTTTGCCGACGGACAGAACTGTACTATAATAAACTGCCAATATAATCTGACCCTAAAACGAAGTCAAAGGTAGGTCACCTACCACTGTCGCCGCCAATGTTTTTGGTAACACCAAAAACATATCAAAGGTAACATGAAGGGTGGTTATAACCTGTATCACCTACCCCATGTCGCCGCCACTGTTTTTTGACTGTTTTTTTGTAACATGATAAAGAAAATGGACACAATATGCCTAAAATGTCGCGCATAAATAGAAATTTTAAATCTTTTTTAAAAAGACTATACTTTTAAAACCAATAGTAAACAATTATCTTTCTACAACAAAACACCACTGTTAAAAATGGTAGAAAAAGCAGAAATACATTCCATGTTTGTTGTTATTTACTTTAACCAGCCATAATTCAATGACATTGTCTCAAAGAAAATCCCCAAAAACAAATGAAAAACAGAGAGATAAAGAGTATATTGATTTAACCAAAAAAAAAAAAAACAAATATCGCGCGAAAAGTTTTACCACTGAGACAACGTCAACTACAACCTTACCACGCGGAGTATTACAATTCCATAAGCATCTTGATAGATAGATCCATCCATGATTCTGCCAAAAGTTTACCGTAAACCAAAAATAAACGCATACTTAAGTCTTTTGTTAACAATTTTTCTTACAAAAATTAACAAAATAAGACAAAACACACGAAAAACAAGTATCGAAAAAAAGGGTAGACCGAAAAAACAACGAAAACAAAAAAAATCATTTTATTTATTTAGTCTTTGACTTTGGGCTTGCAGATGTGGTGACTGTACGTGAACGAAGGTTTAAATCTTTTTTAGTATTTTGGTCCACTTCCGGTAATTCGCTAACATCCTCCTCAGAGGATTTTTTCACTGCAATTTGAAATATGATTATAAATATACTGTTAGAGTTTACGGTAACCCTACCACTAATACTTGTTACTAGTCTTTTGCGCTTCTAATGTACTCATAACCAAATTAAAAAGCATAGATGAATTGAATTGTTGCAGGTACCAGGAGATTGGATTAAAAGGTTCGGAGGATTAAACAAAACCAAAACAAAAGCATAACCACCTCCAGCAAGGGGATTATAGGAATAAAGAAAGCCCCATTTGTGTGTGGTCTAATTAGCTTTCTTCGTTAAGAGTGCAGGGTAAATTAAATTACGTTCTTCCTTTTTCTTCTTCTCCTTCTTAGCGACCGTCTTCTTCTTGGTAACGGTTGGTGCCGCTAAGGCAGCCCGTTCGCGCATTCGTTTCAAATGGAAGTTAATAAAGTTCCACATCATCCACGCTTGCAAAAAGCCAACAGCTATTAAACAATTTAACCTGAAAGTAAATTTAAAACTATTTAAACCCTTCCCCATATCACGAAGTTCGAAGATTACGATAGATCAGTTTAAAGACCTGATTAATTTCGTGTTGAATTGCCCTTTAGTGACATCGACACCTTGTCCATTATCACCCAATGCCAAACCATACCAGAACGTAAGAACTGATAATGTTATGGATCCCAAACGAATACAAACAAATAACACATTCCAAACCATAAATCTGCGTGTAAAGAATGTGTCGTCAATAACTATTGGACCCCAAATAAATAATCTAAAGAACATTTTTTTTTTCATATTATATATACCCTATTTTGGCTGCTTTAGATTTTTCAGCAAAATAAAGGAGACGTGCTCCGTGGAATATACTTTCAACTACGTAGTGCATAACAGAAAGGCAAATGGCGATTCTGGTGAAACTGAGTTGTTCAAAAGAATAGAAACATTTGAATATTACAAGCATACTGGGGTTCAGTTTAAAGAGAGGGGTATTAAGTAAGTACACACTTTAAGAGATACGCAGCGGCAAAAAACAACAAGTACATTGTTGTGTATGCAATTCTAGGTGCCATCTCGTCCTACAAATATCAATTCCATTTTATTTACATCGCTTTTATTTAGATAAAGAGTTTTCCAAAACTGGTCAAGGTTTGGGGGTTGAGGTCACGGCCCCCGGGAAGGGGGGGGGCACAGAGGTTACCGGTGAATTTTAGTTTCTGTTTCCATAATTGTGTAAATTATATTAAAATAATATTAAGTAAAATACATAATTCCATAACAGGACCAAATATCAAAATGACCTTTAACCCCCAAACTCTGGACCAAAATTTGTATCAAGGGTGTTTAGGTCGATCTATAAATATTACTTTTTTAACTTTTTGGAAATATAATTCAGGGTATCCATGAAACCAATAAGACAATTGAATGATATAGTAGAACTTGAATATGAATCTATAAATAGGTTTGGAAACAAGAACCAGTTTTGTTTAGTTCTTTTTTTTAAGTTCTGAATTGACCCATTTCATCAAAATTTTGAGGAAACATTTTTCTAAGACAGACCACTGGTGTGGTGAAAGGAATAAATATATATATGTAACAAAAAAATGACCTACGTCATTTCGTCGTGAGGATAATCTTCCCAGAGTTTACTTATGTTAAAAATATAGCCTTCCTATACAACAAATTATACCAAAAAATACAGGTCAAATTGTGGGCAATAAGAAAAGACTTACAAAAGGGGCCAAACAGTTGCCTGCCATTTTAAAGTGAAAGATAGTAAACTATTTATAGTAATTACTAATGATAATTTACTGGCAAATGTTACAGCCCCTTGAAATTGGAAATATTTTTTTGGAAACTTTTAATGATATTACCCTTCTGATAATATCAATGCCCCACACCAATGATATCAGATAAAATATCAATAATTGTCCAGATTCATTGAATTTGCTGTGTTTTACTTTAGAGAGGTGCATTTTACGATTAATTTTCTATGCAACGTTAAAATAAAGTTTTCATGTTATTTGAGGTTTTGTAACTTAAGATACAGGGTTCATACAAAACTTAATTAAGTGATTTTGTAATTAAATATCTCCCATTTGCTATCCTAACTAACTATTCTTAACTTTGTATGAACTCTGTTTAATGCAGCGTAATCTTTAATATCAAATCTTACATCTAGAAGATATTCTTGAACTATAGCGTGTAAAACTATGGCTATCAAATAGTAGAAAAACACCACGCAAAAATCTTTCACTCCATATGTGTAGTGAACAATATCAATTGGTGATTGAGCTAAAAAATTTACATGGATTCAGTGAAATATTTCAACTGATTCATGGTATTAAATGCATGGGTTTCATATTGATAATAAAGATTAGTTTTCATCAGATTGGGATTATTATAGATTCCCACAGAAACTCTTAAAAAGTGGTTAAAACTATACCTAAATATTGGTTTTAAATGTTAAAATGTTAGCCTAGAATGTAGGTAAATAAGTAATATCGCAATTTCAACCAAGAAATGCGCCCACCTTCAGTAGTGTTATGATTCATGGCAACAAACATCGTAGCATATGGCGACGTAACCTAGATGGTAAATTTAATAATTAAGATTCTAAACGAATCTATGACATATTTCAACCACATAATTTGCTAAAAAGCATCAGTGCGTCTAATAAATGTGCTGTAAAACTAAGTTATTCGCGAAACAATCACAAAACACCGCTTAAAAACTATAACACCCGTGGTTGTAGTAGCAAGTGCAAAAAAAAAGCCGCCACGTATACCATTAATAAGGTACGTGCGACGTGCCAAGGCTTAGATTCAAAAATGTCAAATTTCTTACTTGAAATAATAAACCGATTACGAAGACCATAGCCACGCATGATACGATGTCAGCATGATTTTGAATTACAAAATCATGGCTAAAAATCGGCGGGTTTTTCGTTCCCGTTCGCCTTTTGATACCCATGTTGAAAAACGAAACGATACTACAAAATTTACAGCGCGTCCCTTTCCCACAAGTTTACCGCACGGCGACTGATTTCGAAAGAATTAAAAGGATGGACAAGACTCGCGTGCCGCTGCCGCGTGCGCCAGGCTCTTGGCGCGAAGGGTGACGGTGCTGCCGCTTTTGGTGGCTGCGTTTACTTCAAACCGGCCGGCTTCCTCCAACGAATAGACTAGTGGCACCCCATGTTATTTCGCACTAGAACTTAATATTGCCGAAGGTGGGTGACTTCCATCAGATGAACTAACGTCTACCAGTGTTTTTAGGCTGGAGTCGCGAACGCCTTGTTTTATAAAAGTCACAAATATTATATATAATTAATTGTTGTATATTTTTATAATAAAGATTGTAATGAAATATATGTTCTTTTAATTAAGATTTTTTTTAAGTGGAAATACGGTTTCACGCGCATCCTTCCCACGCATGTAGTACCTACTATAGTACTAAAAGGATAGGCCCCGCCCCTAAATCTTTAAGAAGGTTAAAATAACTAGAAATACCGTAAAATAAACAACTTTTGGAGCAATTTACGACTGTTAAACCGTTATTTAATTAATATCGGATTAATTTAACTTTAGTTACGATAAAAAACATTTATAATTAAGAAACAAATAACTTTTAATCCTTCAAAGGTTGCTACCTTGCAACACCCTAAATGTGATCTCAAGCAAAAATATAACCAATATTGCAAATAAATAGGATGTTTATCAGTTTTGATTAATTATAGTTACCATTTATGTTATTTCAGATTAAAAATAACCAATAGCGACGTCAAAATTTAACATTATAAACTAATTTTAACTATTTTAAAATAGCATATATGTAAAAACACTGGGGCCAATTTTCATGATAAGAGAATTCCTCCTAATAGAGGGCGCTTCCCATCATCGCATTCAACAAAGGGGGAGCTAGCTAGGCAAGGCTGCGGAGTGGTCTCAACCCTGAAAGAATTACTCAAGTCGTCAAAGACTTTTGAATGATGCAGTTGTGTTACTTGCAATTGACTTAAGAAGTTGAGAACTTGAGAACCATTTTGCTATCCTCAAAGATAATAAAACACAATTCAAGTGGAATAAGGTAACTATATAAATTGTATGCCTGATATTGTCATAGTAGCAATTGTGCAGTGAGTGTTGGGCCATAAGTTTCCGTAACTGCAATGTTTTGTGCACCAATCCTCGCCTCATGTATGAGTATGAATGATGTTATGTAGTGTTTAATTGTGTATTTCAGAGATAGTTTTAAGTGTATTGTCATTTAAATAATGATGAAGTGTCGCTTGTTATCGTGTCTACAAATAAACCTGGTTGTACCCTTCTAAAACTGCCAATTTCATAGAAATTTTACCAAAATTACCGATTTTCACTTGAAAAAATTATTAATAATGAATTATTATTAATTAATCTTTGTTACGCTTAATGAATCTGTCACTGTTAATAAAATATTCCCATTAACTGATTGCCTATGACCAAAAACGCTAGATCAATAGGGACTTGGCAGTACTACGTCACGCAACGTCAGGCTACCTTCCAGTAGTGCTAAAAAACATACCAGGAGGAGGGGCTTATACAGTTTTCATTCTGTTAAAAAAACATACCATAATGGCGCTGGGGGCGGAGTTAAGCTAGAAATGCCAAGTCCCTATACTTCCTAAACACGGTAGAACCATAATTTTCTCACAGACAAACGCACGTACCAAAATGGATTCTACACCGAGTAGCCCCAAGAAAACAGATCATTCAAAAAAATCAGATCAATCTAGCACCAAATCAGATAAAAACACAGTCGCTACTAAGCCTACTAGCGATACAATGGATAAAACTAAAAATACTGATCACGGTATCGGCAGTACCACCAAAGTTTCAACTAAAACCAATACACCTGGCAAAGTTCTAAAAAGGTATAAACCGATTACGAAACCACCGTTTTGAATTCAAAATAAATAAACTTCATTAATTATTAATTAATACAGATCTGTAAAAAAGGTCAAACCTAAGCCTTTAAAAGACAAAACAAAACCTGAAGGTTGGTTTCATAGCTTTGTGTTAAAACCATACGCGTAATCAGGCATTGTTTTCCTTAATTCCTGACAAGTTTTTCCACATTTTAGGATCAATAGAGAGATTAGAAACAAGCAAAACGTCATCAGAATCAAAAATCAAACCCTCACCCTCATTGTCTAGACCAATGCCTTTATCCAGAAAACAAGCGGCAATTAATTCCGCGTCAAACTCTCCCAAACCAACTGAAGAAAGTTCCTCCCATAATGAGGGTCCTAATGCCATAAAACCGCCTCCGATAAAACGACAAAAATTAGATATCAGCGGTAATCAAGAATCACCTTGTGACCCGTTTTGTTGGTCTTGTCACCGGGAAGGCACTACACTTGATTGTCAAGTTTGCCCTCGTTCGTTTCATACTAAATGCGACCAGCAAGGCGAAGGTGCCAACTTTTTGCCTCAAGATCCTAAAAACTGGATTTGCAAAGAGTGCCGAAGCGTAATCTTGGCGGAAGATATTGACACCCGCTCCACCGCTATGTCAATGCTGACCATTGACCAGTTATGCAATCTTTTAAAATTTGCTTTGAACCGAATGAAGCAACACGCTGTAGGTTAAAATACTGACAAGGAAAAGAAAGAACTGGGTTTTGAAAGTAATTTTGTCGAATTCCAGTTGAAATTATTGGCGGATACCCAACCTGATGCATTTAGTAAACCAGTCTCCGAAGAGGAATACCCCCAGTATTTAGAGTACATTGTACACCCGGTTGATTTGTCTCTCTTAGAGAAGGTATTAGGTTATCTACTGTAGTTGCAGTAGAATAATCTAACGGTAATTATCATTTAGAATATAAAAAAGAAAGTCTATGGGTCAACAGAAGCGTTTTTAGCGGATGTAAAATGGTTGTCTCATAATAGCCTGATTTTCAATGGATGTATGTATAGAAAACTTCACTCCACTAAAGAGTGAATTGAATTGAATTAAGAACCAATATGTTTCAGCCGCCCACAAATTAACATCAGTTGCGAGATCGCTGGTTAAGATTTGTCGAGCTGAAATGAGGGAAATTGAAATTTGTCCCGATTGCTACTTGCACGCTAACACCCTGAATGATAACTGGTTCCTGGAGCCATGCGTGAGTATACTTTATAACGCGGGAAATGAACTCCTTTATGGGCAGAAAGCGCAATTAACTACTTGTTTCAGAGAAAAGCTCATGTCTTGGTCTGGGCAAAATTGAAAGGGTTTCCATACTGGCCAGGAAAAGTAATGCAAGTTGAAAATAGCAACGCGGACATCAGGTTTTTTGGTGCCCATGATCGAGCTTGGGTACCTATCCATCTATGTTATTTGCTTTCTTACGAAATGCCCCAACCTTTGAAAGTGAAGAAAAAAGCCGCGTTTGATACCTCACTTGAAGAACTCGATGCTCATATTCAAAAGTTGAGAGTTAAACTAGGAGGTTTCGATTACGCTCCAACAAAAACTATGCTGGACCCAGAAAGATTATATTTGCAACCCATAAGTAAAGTCAGCACTGGAAGAGTGAGTATTCAGTATTTATATCCATAAATTTGGTTTGGGTTTTATTAAAAACCATTTTAATCTTTCAGCGCCATAGTGATGCCGAACAAAATTCCTTGAGTAAAGGACGCACCGTTACCATTGTTACAAGTAGCTGGATGAGAAGACTTCAAGCCGAGGGTTTTGCCAAACCAAAGGATAAGAAAGATCAGAAGAAAACTCCGAAAAAATCAAAGAAGGGATCGAGCTCGGCCAGTAATTCTCCCAAAACAAGCAGAAGCACGGACTCAAAACCCATCAGTAGCTTACAACTCAAAAGGGAAATTTTTGAATCCAAACTCAAAATGGAGGATTCAAATAGCCAGGATAAGTCTGATACAGCCAAAAATCCACCACCAATGGGTGTCTTTGAGATCAGCGATAGTAGTTCCTTGGAGATCAACCAACCATTACAACTGCGCAGTCCATCCATTGTTTTAAGTAAAGTTCCAGCTCAAAGGGCGGACGAAACTGCCGCGGAAAAAATCAAACGTAATCTCATGTCCAGCATGGGTAGTGGCTCGGATGCTGAGGCTGAAGGTGTAGACGAGGACACCATTATTAGCCCTCAAGGAAGTCCGCCAATCATAAGTGAAATGGTACCTGAGACTGATAAAGATGGTACTACAACCAGCCAAGATGAAGAAGCCAGTGAAGTGGTCAAAGAAACTAGTCCACCACCTCCGCAATGCGAAGTTTCAAGCACAACAAGCTTAGCTGAGAGTGAAAAACAAATTGACCTTTCCACCCTGTCATCTCACTTATCACCCAAGAAGACCAACAGTCTATTTGTTCAAAAACTTCAAGAAACTATACAGTCGTGTAAAGCTCAACTGGGCATTGAAGGCTTGCACATGGATGAAGAGATGGCCCCTCCAAGTACCGAGTCAGAAGGTGACGATGATCACTCCATGAACAGTGCGGATGACAAAGACGCTGATAAGGCTCAAGTACAAAGCAAAGACTCCAAGGAAGCTGCGCCAGACATGGCGACTAAAACCACAGAAAGCGCTCCTAGAATCGCCAGTCCTCCAGTTTGTGATAACTTCAGCAACATATCCAGCGAAGATGGAGAAAATCTAGTTATAGATGAGACGACGGGCGATAAGGACAATGAAGACACTCGAGTTCAAAGTGGAACGGATGTAGAAATGGCGGATGATTCTGAGAATACAGTTTCTAATAGTCGCACTAAAGGAAAAACATCATCAACATCGCCTGTTCAAGAAAAAAGTGCTGGCATTAAAAGAAAAAGTGATGGTTCAAGAGCACCATCAGAAGCAGCAAGCACATCGTCACAAAAACCATGTAAGTTTGGTTGAACATTATAATGTTATTTCATCGTGTAACTAACTTTCCTGGCTTCAAAATTCGCAGCTGAAGTTAATCAGAGAAGTACAATTGCTAGCCCTTCCTCCGCGGATACCCAAACATGTAATGGTAGCAACATCACAGAGACTGATCCATCTAACATAACCAACTACGCGCATAAAGTAATTTTCTCATGGACTAAGAAGACTCAGCAGCCATGAACTAAACCTTACACTTTCAGTTGATTGACTTTATGCAAGAGTTATGCAAAGACGCTGGAAGTCCTGGCAATCCTCAAGCTACCATTAGGTCTTTGGAACTTGAGCTGGAGAAGTTGAGATGGAGACACCAGCAAGAATTATTGGAAGTCAAACACAATTCTGGTTGGTACATTTTGTCTCCAAAAAGGTTCCTATAAGCAATTGGAGACTTAACGCGCGTTTTCTATCTTAATTGTCATAGATTTAATTCTTCTGGAGGCTAGAGCTAGTATGGAACTTGACAAGAGGAAGGCCTTGGCAGAACTAAGGGAGAAACTTGAACTTGAGAAATCCAGATGTACGTTGGAACTAAAACTTGAGATGGAAAAGGAAAAGCAGCAGGCTATTGAAGCCACTAAGAAAATTCAATGGGTATATCTTCATATCTTCTTGGGTGTACATCGTTTAGTGCCAACCATGCTGACTTATTTATATCATTCATATAGTGTGCCAACTGCGGGAAGGAAGCCATCTTCTATTGTTGCTGGAACACAAGGTCATCATGCGCTTAAACATTTGACCTTTAGAATTAATTGAAATGATTCTCTAAACATCCAATTTCCTCTTTACTCTTCAGCTATTGCAATCATAACTGCCAGCAAGCTCATTGGATAAGTCACATGAACATGTGCACTCAGAACCAACCTAATGTCCCATCAGTTAGTGGAGTTCAAGGGAACCAACCCAATGTAACCATTTTAACATCGAATAATAATAAGAATATGTTACCAACACCTCAATTAACACGCCCAAGAGTAAGTATATCCCATCCCTCATTGTGACCGGTCACACCGGTGACGTGAATTGTACACTTAATCTTCATTTCTTAATAAGATGGGTCCTCCACCTACACCAGTTATAACTGGACCAGTACAACTTCAATACTTATCAGGAAACCAGTGTTACCAGTTGGTACCCACTTCCACCATCGTCACTCCCAATACTACCAATGTTCCACTGATGGTAAATATACAAGACTTAAATGTACTTAAGGGGGTTGGTACGTTGTAGTTTTTAAGTATCCTAACATTGCAGCCCAAGACATTTTCAGGTCCCAGTCAAATCATACCATCAACGCAGGGAAATCTCAACAGAAATTAGCCACCGCGAATAAAAGGGAATTCCAAGCACTCATTAAACATTTGTCAACTAACACCCGTCATGATGATTGTAATCACAATTGTTCTGTATGTTTTTTTCTTCCAGTTTTAAAAATAGAATATCACGATACGTGATTTAAAAAAAAGTGTCATTTCTTTTCATTTACGTCATTTTGTCTTTTAAATAAAAAGTTTCATTTAATTATATGTGTGACTTATTTTAATTAGTAGGCATAAAATTTTTCCCATCCATAGAGTAATGTCAGTTCTACTATGCCAACGTCATACCATAGTGTAGTGTCGGTAGAGGGGGGAGTAGACTGTGTATCCCTCCCTCTAGGCGCGCTTTTGTAAGAGGGGATACTGTACGCGCCTGGTAGGGGGGATGACACTTAGCTAAGAGATAGAAGGGTATGACGTTTGCATACGTAGAACTGACATCTAGCTCTAGCTCAGTGTCATCCCCCCCCTTACCAGGCGCGTACAGTATCCCCTCTTACAAAAGCGCGCCTAGAGGGAGGGATAAACAGTCTACTCCCCTCTCTACCGACACTACTCTATAGCTGGACACAGTGGGTGAATGCGAACTATGCCCTGCCCATCTTGTTAATCGGAGTATTGATTTGATTCAACGCCTATTTAACTTAAATTCCAATTAAATCTAAGTACTTTCGGAAAAGAAGTATTTTCGGTCTAAAATTACCAAAAGATGATTACAATTAACTTACGAGTGAGATCAATTCATATTTTGCTTCATAGAGGGCGCTGAAAACCATAGAAATCAAAGAGGGGAGTGTCCAAAGTTCATGTCCTGACTCCTGAGTCCTCATGCCATGCGTTTCCTCCCTCAACTGCAGCTCAAGTGCCACCGCAATTTTGCGTGATCCTCGACGTGTTTTCCTAAAAATTAAGTTTGGTAAGTGATTTAACTAAAATAGAACTATATACTTATATTGAGTATATAAGATTAGAATTTCAGATTTATAAGAAAATGGTTATCAAGATTCACGTAAAGGGTTATGACGAGTACAAGAAAGCGGCGGAAGAACATTCAAAAGATGATAAAGAAGTCTTTATATTGTTTTGTGGGTCCAAAAATTCAGAGGGTGAAAGTTGGTGCTCCGATTGTGTAAAAGCGGAACCCGTTATATACTCTACAATGGATGAACTAGCAGACGCTTCAACTACACTAATTCATTGCGAAGTTGGGGACAGAAGTTTTTGGAAAGATCAGAATAATGTATTTAGAAAAGATCCCAAATTAAGTTTGAAAGCCGTTCCTACACTTGTAAAATACAGTTCAGCCTCAGAAAGACTTGTCGAAGAAGAATGTATGAAGAAGGATTTAGTATCTATGTTAATTGAAGGATAATTTAATGATAACCACCTGTTTCAAAGTGATAAATAAAAAACGTTTTCCAAAAATCCATATCTCAATTTATGACCCAAACCATAAAGCTTTTATCACCAAGTGATGAGCTTCTGCTATGTTATCATATAATAACTTAGGCTTTACTGCAAATCGCCACTATAAGCCTAATCAATATTATTACTATTTTTAAAATGTCTGTCATTGATTAATTATTTTAAGCCTTGGTTCATCAAATAAATCAATAAATTCTTCAAATAGACTCTGGGAAATCAATAAGGCAGGTATGAATGAGGCCGGGTAGGGAGGGATACTAGAAAATGGGCGGAGATTAGAGTGAGCCGGCAATCAGCTGGTTAAATTGTGGGTGTGGCCTTAAAAATTGCGTGGGAGTGCTGCGCCACCTTTCTAGCGTGTATTCTGTCCGAGGCGCGGTTGCACTGGAGAGCGGGCTTCCCCTTCACGCTCTGTAAACAATGCAAGGTAGCTTACCATATGGAACCCAAAAACCATAAACCTTTCACTTTACCGCTAGTTTTTGAGTTAATTTAATTATGACAAACTATAAATAAGCTCTCTCCTTTAGATTTAACTTAAGTATTAATTTTAAAACGTTTAAAAGTAACTAGAGAATACTAGTTGGTGTTTTGTAGGGAAGCACCTAATACAGGGGTTGTCCACTTCCCGGAAATATCTCGTGCTAAAAATAAATTAGTGTACAGATATGCAGGATAGTCAAGACAAACCGGAAGGTAAATATCCTGATTGGGAAAAATATGGGCTTAGTGCTAATCCTCAAGATAGTGGTGGAGGTCTTAGTCAATATGGTGCGGCTCAAGGTGATGATTCTGTTTTCGAACCCAGTGGTGTTAATCAAAATGATCTATTTAGTGAAGAGCAGGTACCATAATTTATGTCCGCTTTACCACCAAATATTTGCGGATTAACTTAATTTTTAAATTAGAAAGCGTCATCAAATGGCTATGGTGAAAAACCATGGTGGAAAGCCAACTTCTTTTTATCTGAACCGGTGCTCTTTGGTACTTGGGATGGGGTCTTCACCTCCTGTATGATTAATTTATTCGGCGTCATCATATTTTTGAGAGCTGGTTGGATTGTGGTAATCCTTAATTATGTTGTTGCGAATTTAACACCAAGAACTTCGGAACAAAAAAAAAATTCAAATATTTTTTCAAGGGAAACGCTGGTATTGGGCAGTCTGTTCTAATTGTTCTGACAACAGTCATCATTTGTTCCGTGGCAGTTCTATCGGGGATTGCGATTTGCGAGCAATGTCAGATACAAAGTGGAGGGATTCATTTTCTAATATCTCACGTATTGGGTGCGCAAATCGGTGGAGCTATTGGCATTGTTTATTGCTTTGGACAGGTCTAAACCCCGACTGCTGCAACTTGGTAGAAACAATAAATAATTTCTTAAAATTTTAGGCAGTAAGTTGCGCCTTACACGTAATGGGATTCGCGGAGTCCATGTCCCAGGTTCTAAAAATAACAAACCCTTGGTTGGAAAGGTCGCTAGCTTTAGGAGTCATCCTTCTTCTTATAGGTTACTGTCGTAATGGCTTATCCTCACCCTTACCCAACCCATTTCTAAAAGTTCATTAACTTCCAAGGGATCAATGTCGCTGGAGTGAAATGGGTCATCCGGCTTCAATTTTTCCTTTTGATGATACTGTTCTTAGCCGCGTTAGATTTTGCAGTTGGTACTTTTGTACACACGGACCCTGGTCAGTAGGACAGTTTGTTATACGCGTAGTTATGGTTGAAGCTAACGTATACTGCCATAACATTTCAGAACACGGTGTGATTGGTTATGATCTGGTGGTATTACAAAACAATACCATGCCGGGTTACATGGAGAATGAAAATTGGTTCACTGTGTTTGGGGTTTTCTTTCCGGCAATGACTGGTATCTTTGCCGGGGTTAACATGAGCGGGGATTTGAGAAACCCATCCAAAGATATTCCCGTTGGAACTCTAACATCAATCGGCGTCAGGTGTGTCGCGGTTTCTCAAATCAAATGTCGGGAACCGTTCACTAATTTGAGTTTTAATGTTTGTTTCAAAGTCTTTTCCTTTATCTTCTCTTCATCATGGGTTTGGGTGCTACTTGTCAGAGAGCCGCGTTGCAGTCCAATTACATGATTGCGGAAAATGTATGGTTAGGATTAACTATAGTCTTTGACAGGGTCAATTAAAGTCATTTTTCAAAAGGTTTCCGCTTTGGGTGTACTACTACTCTGCGGTCTTTATGTTTCCACGATGTCATCTTGTCTCGGTGCTTTATACTCGGGACCTCGCATCATACAAAGTATGGCCACGGAAAGTGTCGTCCCCGCTTCAACCTTTCTTTCCAAAGGGGTAACCGTAACTGTCAGCTTCCTTCATACCATAACCTATCAGGGTGCTAAAGTCTGAAACTTTCTCCGGAATCAGATTGGACCAAACAAAGTCCCCGTCAACGCGTTGGTCATCTTTGCTCTGGTTACATTTATCTTCATCGCAATCGGGCAAATCAATACGTTAGCTCCCATTGTCACCATACCATTCCTTTTGACCTACGTTTTTGTGGAATACGCCTTCTTCTCGTTATCAATGACATACGACTTGCAAAAGGAAAGGGAGGCGAGATTTTCTAAACCTATTTACGACACCAAAGGCGCTGACGTAGCTCTACTAGCCAGTCCCTCGTTTGATTTAAGGAAGGATAAAGGTTTCACAAAACAATTCGCGTCGTATGGTAGTACCTCTAAGGAAGTCAAGGTATTTTACGACAACTGTCCGGAGTTATCTATAAGTCTAAGTTAAACGTTTTTCTACGCAGCACGGTGAATTGGACCAACTTTTCCCCGAAAGAATAAGCTCTAAAACTTCGACCCCGCGAAGCCCCGTCTCTTGCGCCACAACCTCGGGGTCAGTCAACACTGCCGTTCAATTCCCTCACCGACGTCACAGTCAAAGTACAACAGAATCCCCTCTAACATCCCCGGATGAACATAGCTCGATTAAAAGCGCGGAATCCAAAGGGTCTACTTTAGATAAACAGGAAAATTACTTAGAAGCCGATGATAAAATGTTATTATTGGGACCAGGTAAAATGGTTTTGGGTGTCAAAATGAGGGTCAGTCAATTTTCAAGATTTTGAATTAAAAAAAATTTAGATAACAATCAGGGACTACAAAGCAAAAGCAGAGCGTGGTACTCTTTGTTTTGCAATCGATGGATAGCTATTTTAGGTGTAAGTGGTATTCATGACCTTTAGATCCTTTTTTGAAGGTCATGATGACCTTATATAACTTTCCAAACCACAAGTCGCAGCATAGAAATTAAGTGTCTTTGATAATAGTCGCGATCGACCTTCAAGAGGTCATCATGACCTTGAATGATTATTAATAGATCTAAACGACGCCAGCATTAATTTTAACCGTTTTATACAGTTACTATGTAAAATAGTCATTATGTTTCTGGTACAATGGGGTTACGCATTATCCATGCTCTTAGCCATAACTGTATTTTGGATTTATATCGGACAAGCCAATCCTGGAACTTTCCCTGGTATCACGGAATTTAAACTCTTTCCTTGGCTTAAAAGAATATGCAAAGGATGTTGCGGGTAAATACATCTACTTGTCTCCAATTCGGAAATTACAAACAGAGAAACCAACATACAGGGGCGTGACCACCATTAGGGACTATTCTCCCTCGCGCCTCGCCCCTGCGTGTTGGTTTCTCTGTCTGATTGGTCTATCGGAATTGACCATATCTCGTCGCTTAATTCGAACTATACAAATATAATTTCAGTGGGAACTACACAGATTACGACCAAATTGTAGTAACCCCTTTACACCCTGGAGTGGAAGTTATGGCTGCTCAATTAAATGAAGAGAATGAGGATTACGCTTCGAGGGAACCTTACCATCGTTCCAAAACCATGAAATCAAACCCCGGGGCTCGATTTCAAGATTTTGACAGCGATTAAAAGAGTAATTAGGCAAAACGTCGTCTTAGAGAAGACACGTATCTAAGCCTAAAATGATGGTAAACAACAACAATTAATCTAGTCACAATTTTACAAATACAAAGATACTTAAAATCAGTATTGGGGAGCATTTTAAAATATTAAATTTTTGTTATTAAAATGTTTTTAAACCAAAAAAAAAATTGTATTTTTGTTTAAACATTTTAAGTATTTTAACTTTTTTTTTTTGAAGCCAAATTTTATAAAATAAAATAAAATAAAACAACAGAGCTGGAACTCTATTTTGTTTATGATGAATATATTAAAAATTTAAATGGATTTAAAAATAAATAATTAAATAAATAACCCTACACTTTCCATTTGTGGTTAAAAAAAAAAACCCGATTTGACCAAAAAATAAATAAAATAATTACCAGTTAGAAATGTTCCTGCCTTGAATATAACTTAAAATAATTATTATACTTAATAGATGTTAATATAAAGTTCAGATGATAGATATTAATTAATTAATTAAATATATACATATATAGTCATGTTAATTGTTAAATAAATTAAATCCCCCACTAATGAATAGTTTAAATAATTAAAAGTAAAGTTTTTAATCCTAAAAAATGTGTGATAATCAATAACCCTTTCCACCCCCTCCCCCACCCGGTCTTGTATAGTGCCAATTAAGTTAATGTTAATTATACCGTATTAATTGTATTTAATACCCCCCCCCCCCTTCCCCTTAACTCAGGTGTTAATTATTATAAAACAATATACTCAATAATTAATTAAAGTTAACTCGCTAACGTAAAAGGCTTTAAAACATGTTTTAAAATATGTTTTAAGAAAAAATAAATTTTGCTATAAAGAGAAAATGTGTATGCCCAAAAAAAATGTGCGCCTGTGTAAAACAAAAAAAAAAGTGCAAAAAAAATTATATATATACATATAAACTAATTACCAAAAGTGAGATTAAAAAAAAAAAACAAGAAAACAAAATTATAAGCTAAGACAGAAAATTAAAGATTACGTCATTGCATGCATGCCTAAGGTCCCATAAGTATGAGAGGTTAAAAAAATATATTCACACAAAAACAAGTCCATAACACACGACAATCTGCGGGAATAACAAATCATAAGTATTCTTTAAAAGGTGTGTCACAATGTGGTGGTTATATACTTATGCTATTATTATTATTAACTTTGTGATTAACAATGTTAAAATAAAATTCCCAACTAATGAATGTCGCTAACCCGAAAAAAAATAAATAAATGTAATCAAACCAACCAACCTCCCAAATGTGCTCAAAAAAATAAAAGAAAAAATAAATGTGAAATTTAAATATTTACGTTTTTGATCTACTTTACCCAACTTATATTTAAAGGGTTCCACAAGTCACTAGCGGGGGGAGGGGAAGGGGGTAAAACTGACGCTAGCGCCATTTCCGCAACCCTGGCGGATTTTCCGATAACTAAAAGACGAGGAGGGTATGCAATTAGGGCTTTCTTTGTTTTAAATTTGCCTCCCAAGTGTCAGGGACTCAGGGGGTTGGGCTATAAGAGGTAGTATGGATTAGTAGGAGGTTTTAGCATAGATAATTTTCCGAGGTTCAACCTTGGAATATGGGTTGAGCTTTTTTGGTTGTGTACTTGTGTTATTTATTTTTATTTACGTGAATGAAATGAGTTGTTGGTTATGTAAAAAGGATTTGAATGTAGCGTCGTGGAGTTAATACAAGTCATCAAAAGATGACACAATCAATCGTTATTCAAGGTATAGTAATAGTGGATTGTGTACGTACGTTTTGCGTCACATTGCGTGTAGGCGTAATTGTTTACAACATTTTTACAGTTGGTCAGTGTGGAAATCAAATTGGTGGGCAGTTTTACGAGTTGGCACTCAGAGAACAATCGCAACAATCTGTGGTAATTTGTTTCTTACTTGGTCTATAAAGTCCAAGCGCGTATTGACCGTGTATTGGTACACCATAGTGGTCAATGAATTGTAGACGCGCATTGCTCGCAATTGAATCTATTTCCCCCCTCTTAGCAAAAGGAAGTATCAACAGAATGTTTCTTCCGAAAATCCAAAACGGAGAAAGGGTCAAATGGTTTAAAAGCAAGGGTATGCGAAAAAAACATACGGTGGTCGAACTATTCGATTTGCAAGTACAATGTTCAGGGTTCAATATATTATAGGCGGTTTTGGTTGACATGGAAGATGGGGTTTTGAACAGTATCCTTAAAGGTCCAATTGGCAAAATATTTGATAGCAAACAAACTATGAGTGATAGTTCCGGATCTGGCAATAATTGGTAAAATACGGGTACCCGAAATTTGTACGTATATTCTGAACGTATTAGAATTTTACAGGGCTGTGGGAAATAAATTCTATGGGAAAAAGTATAAGGAAAAGATCTTAGACTTGGTTCGAAAAGAAGCGGAGCACTGTGATTATTTGCAATCATTTTTCTTGCTGTTTTCAACAGGGGGTGGTAGGTACACTTTAACGTAAGATAAGCTTATAATAACTTAATTACAAGTACCGTCCCTATTTAGGAACCGGGTCTGGGCTGGGTTCAGCCATCACGGAGTATTTAAGTGACGAATTTGAAAATATTGAAAGGTTTATACACAACTCAAACCAAAATTAGTATAAGACATACCATTCCTCACCTGAAATCATCTTCAATAGATTTGTCCTTGCTGTCTTGCCTTCATTAAATGACGACGTGGTCACATCACCTTACAACAGTGTTTTAGCTCTTCACCGTTTAACTGAATTCGCGGATTGCGTTTTTCCAGTTGAAAACGAAGTACTGTTAACCTATAACCACCCTTGTTTAGCACACTATAGATTCTAAGTAACTAACACACAAACCGATCTTACTAGGCCTTACTTAACATTTCGGCCAAAGTTGAAAAGGCCAATCCAGAATCCAGTCGATTAAGGCGCAAGGTAAAGCCTGAAAGTCCGTTGACGTCATCCATGGGTAGTGGAATAAGCTCTAAAAGCAAACCCTACGATCATATGAATAATATTGTAGCCAATCTAATTCTAAATCTCACTAGGTGATAAGCAGCACGTTCTCACACGCACACTGAACTACCATTGCTTATAATTCCCGTATCGTTTTATAAATATAGCCATAGTAGATACCATGGAAGCCTCAACGTGGACATGAGTGAAATCTCCATGAATTTAGTTCCTTTTCCTCATTTACATTACATAGTTACTAGTCTCAGTCCACTCTACTCGCTCTCCGATGTCTACATTCCCGCCAGACGTTTAGACCATATGTTTAGCGAGGCATTTTCGGCTAATAATCACTTGATAAGCCTGAACAACACGAACGCCATATATATGGCATGCGCCATGTTAACTAGGGGACAGGTTAAAGTATCGGACATCCAGAGGAACATTAATAAGTACGCAAACACTTTGGTTTGTGTTAAGAGATTAAACAACAATTTTTGGTGGTATTTTTTTTAGAGTACAGAAAACAATGAAGTTCGCTAAATGGAACCAAGAAGGTTGGAAAATTGGTTTATGTCCAGTACCGCCTGTTGGTCATCCATATTCTCTACTCGCCTTAAAGAACACAACCGCCATTAAATACAACTTTGAGAATATACGGGAGAATTTTCTCAAGCTTTATCGAAGAAAAGCCCATCTTCATCACTTTTTGGAAGTAGATGGTATGGAAATAAGTGATCTTCAAGCTGGTTTATCGAGTTTAACCAATCTTATTGCGGAATACGATTCAATTAGTGTTAAAAACGAAGCGACAGTGCCAAATCGTATTAGTGTCTTGATATAATTAATCGTATGTCATCAGTATTAATTAGGATCGTGCGAGTCCAAAGTCTTAAGATTTAGGACTGGCATTGTACTTGGCAAGCAATTTTTAACGACTCTCCAGACTTAGGACTCGGCAAGTCGCACTCGGGACTCGCCAGACTTAGGACTCGGCAAGTCGCACTCGGGACTCGCCGGACTTAGGACTCGGCAAGTCGCACTCGGGACTCGCCGGACTTAGGAGTCGGCAAGTCGCACTCGGGACTCGCCGGACTTAGGACTCGGCAAGTCGCACTAGGGACTCGCCACATAAAATTTAGGCCTTAGTATTTAATATGTATATTTGGGGGCTTGTATTTTTGATACTTTTGTGCCTTGAGAATTAAAAAACAGTTTATAATTATTATTTTAAAGTGAATTTGTATACTTTTTTCCATTTATTCTTTATGCCTTAATGTGTGATTAATGAACCGTGTACCAAATACACTCGGACTCAAAAAAACGTTATTTCATACTGCTAAGGTAAAAAAAAAAAAATCAAATTAACGGCTGAAAATGTTAAATAAAATCATTCCTATCGCGATCGACAAAACGCGTGTAAATTCAAAGTCAGTATTTATAAATTCTTCCCCCTTTTTCCCCTCAAAAATCAGTTTTAGACAGAAAAGAAAAGGAACCAATCGTAATTGGTTTTTCATTTAAAAGAAATCTTGTTCCTTTGGTTCATCCAGATCATTGTAACTGATCATTTTGCGAGGTTTGTTGACATTCCTGCTGTGAATGAATAATTATTATCAAACTAAAAACCAGTTTAACGTAGGCCTTAAAAAAAAAACCCCATATGCGATTTCTATAAAATAAATCGTTATCTGTGATTGGTTATTGCACGAAATAAGCTTTACCCATGGCCTGGAAGTTTTCCAAAATTTCCACCACCTCTAGAGTGCATATCCTGATAAGCATTTCGACCACCAAAACCTTTTAAAGAATAAAAAATTTAACCCCATTATGTAAAATAAAGAAATATCGCCGCCAAGATCCGAAACCTACCACTTCCTCCTCCAAACATGGGCATAGGTCCTCTATGTCCAAAATTTCCTCCAAATGGTGGTCCCATGAAACCAGGTCCACCCATAAAGCCAGGACCACCAGGCATATCTCTATTGGGTCCCATATGTCCGGGTGGTCCCATTCTCTCGCGGTTAAAAGGATGTTCCGGAAGCTGGGGTCTTTTGGGGTCCAACAAGTAATTATTGAAGTAAGCCGCCTCAGTCTCCACTTCGGTGATCTTCTCGTGGTGTTTGTTGAAGATATGCTTCCTAACAAAATCTGGTCCTTTGAATTTCTTACCGGAAAGTGGACATAACCATTTTCCCGGTCCAACTTCTTGGGAATTGGCTTTGACGAACTTTTCAACTTCCCTGTTACGTTATTGTTAAGGAAAAACTTCAAATAATGAACTTTCGCGATTAACAGGGTTCGTACGAAATTTTTACATTGAAAATCCCTGACATTTCCAGGTTATCCCTGACCAAATTTTGGAATATCCCTGGACCATTTTAAGGTGTTTGCCAGAGCCCACTTCATCACACCTGTCTCATATTTAGCATTGCTCAAAGCATGGCTTGATATACCAACAGGGTTCGTACGAAATTTATACATTGAAAATCCCTGACTTTTCCAGGTTATCCCTGACCAAATTTTGCCAATATCCCTGACCAATTTAAGGTGTTTACTAGAGCCCACTTTATCACGCCTGGCTCGTATTTAGCATTGCTCGAAGCATTGTTTGATATACAAAACGAAATCCCTGACGTATCCCTGACTTTTTAGGAAAACATTTTAAATCCCTGACTTTTTACCCTATTTTCCAAATCCCTGACTTATCCAGGTTTTCCAGGTTATCCAGGTTCCGTACGAACCCTGACCAAACAAAATCCCTGACATATCCCTGACTTTTTAGGAAAAACATTTAAATCCCCGACTTTTCCCCCTAGTTTTCATATCCCGGACTTATCCAGGTTCCGTACGAACCCTAATTAAGTAATAACTCGGGATGGTGCTAATGATCTCTGAAAGGATACACTTGGGGTTCTTTCAATCCCAATTTGACCGCGTCTTCTTTGGGCACCTTATTGACGGGATTAACAATGGGGGCGATTTTACCGGCAAAGAAACTTACATACTCATCAACTACAAAGAATATAATAAAGTTGATTGAGCAATTAAGACGCGTCAGCGAAATATTAATCTTCGTTGTCTTTCCATCAAAAACCACCCCTGACTTACTTTCTTGCTGAGTAACTGTGTCTTTGGGTGGAGGGCCTCTAGCGTGCATAATACCACACCTATTAGGCATTTCATCCTCATTAGGATAATCGCTATAATTGTAATAATCGATGGAATGGACTATTCTCAGGTAGAATAATAGACGATCCAAGACTTTAATAAGAGTTTCATCTCGTTCTAAAGTACTGACAGCCTCCCCCGTCGCGCTCGCTTGTCCACCTTCATCAATACTTATGCCTAACAATTCCTCTTCCTCAGCACTGGCTTCTTCGATTAAATAATCCGAAATATTGTCCAATAATGGATTTTTGGTTTTAAGACTCGCGGTCTACGAAGTTTTTAAAATAAAAACCAGTATAAGCTATTTGTTAAACTTATCCCCATAAATAACTGCCAATTCCCTACCCCTTCTGACTTAGTGTCTTTGGCATCTTTCCATAGATTCCTTTGGTTGTCAAGATTCTGAATGATTTTTACCGCTAACTTAATGTCAGTTCTAGCGACTTGTTTATGAGATGTTATTCCGTTGACAGAACGAATACGACGGATGAGGTCTCGATTGACAATCGCGCCCAAATCGCAGTCGCGTAGCTAAAAGAGTTACCAACCATTTCTCAATACTCCTACCCCCTCACACTTGTAAACAACACGCGCAACCCTTACCTTAACTTCAGAAACTTCAAAACAAATCCTCTTGACATTGACATTTCTTTCGTAAGTAACCCAACCACGCCTAAAGAACCGTCTTTCGGGACTAGGATCAGCGATGGCTACTCTTAAGAAGCCCTCAAACTTCTTAAACATCTAATAACATAACACCCCGGGTCAAACAATGAATGAAAAATAGGCCAGCCAAAGTGTAACTCAAGATGACTCCTCCAGGCTTCGATACTTACCGCTTCAACTTCTTGCTTTGTAATGGTTGGTGGAAGATTCCTCAAGAAAATGGAACATGTCTTGTGCAGAGGACACGGATTCTGCGAATCTACTTTGGCTGGAGCCTTACCTTCGGATTTTTCAGCTTCACCTTCCTCCGCTGGGGTTTCCTTATCAGGGGAAGCTATACTCTCCATTTCAACATCTTTATTTTCCTCTTTTACTTCTAAGTACGCGTCATAAATTTAACAACAGTCAGGCTACAATTCGCCACAGTCCCCAATGAAAGCTTAGCATACCCCCAGACTCCTTAGCCTCTACAATGGAATCATCTTTCTCCGCGACCTTTTCTGGTTCCTCCGTATCGGAATCCTTCTTCTTGGACTTTTTCCTTTTCTTTTCCTTCTCCTTAACATCTTTCTTACCTTTTTCATCGTCATCGTCATCTTCACTCGAATCTTCACGATGGTATGATGGGGACATTGTAGTTCGAAGAATGTATGGAACCCATTAAGACCACCTTACCTTCAGAGTCGGAACTTCCACTGCTACTACTTTCACTATCACTGGTTTCATCATCATGATTTTCACCTCTTGTTTTTGTCTTTTTCTTCTTCTTCTGTTGTTGTTGTTTGCGTACGATTTAGGCTTAACTTATTCAAAGATAGTAAAGATAAAATTCATACCTTTGGTGAATCATCATCTAAACTGCTATCTTTATCTTTCTCATCCTTTTTATCTTCATCGCCTTTAGTACCTTCTTTACTCTCCTCTTTCGTAGACGATTCCGCGGGTGCTGGTTTTTCTTCCCTAATTAATTAATTAATTAATTTCCTTACCTTTTAGACTTCAATTTCCTATTCAAGGATGACTTAATTAATTATGATAATTACTTTTTATAAACCGAATCACTATCTTTCGGTTTTTCTTCAGGTTGGGGCTCATCTAAAGAACGCAAGTCATTGTCAGAACCACCTTCCAGTTTGATGACAACTAAAAATAGAAGAAGAAAGAAAGAAAGAAAGAAAGAAAGAAAATTACCGCGTTGATGAATGAATCAATCAATAGAATATTCCAACAAACAAACAAGTAAATAAACAAACAAAATATGCGTTGGCACGTACCCGCATCTAAAAGACGTATAATTTGCTCGGATTTATCGTGATCAACGCTGACATCGTCTAACCATTTAGTCTGGTACAATTCCATAAAGACGGAGAGACGTTTGTTAATGGACTCTTGTTGTTCTTGTTTTCTTCTAAGACATTCTTCTGGATGGTATTTCGATTTAAACCTAATTACGTTCGAAGAAAACCATAGGGGGGAAAAAGGGGGGTAGAAAGCATAGAATTAGCGCGACGAAATTATTCATGTGAAATAAAACAAAATTAGAGGCCTATATACTAAAATTTTAGCCCTGCAAAATCAAGAAGTGATATCTAGTTTATTAGGGAGAAGGTATAAATTCGCCACATTTCCAGCTTTATCTCCAGTCCAAACCTAGGTCCGGAGTTAATCCCCGCTTCTAAACTACAACCAACATCTCATTGGCTCTTGAAAATTCATGTCAGCGCGACGCGAATGATGAAAATTATGTGTTTTCCGACTGAGGAGAAACGAAGTAGCCCGGCGGCGGCCTTTTACGTCCCCCCCTCCTGTATTTTGAAAGGGGGACTGGGACTATGGCGCGCGAATACTTAGGCATCTTATACTTTCTCCCTAATAAACTAGATATCACTTCTTGGCAAAACTGTTTCATCATTTAAAAACTAAGATTTATTAGACAGTATCCTAAGCTACCCATGTTTATACGGAAGTCTAAATCGTTAGTAAATATGCTTAAAATCACTGCTGGTAAGCTTAAAATTAAACTTAATCTAATGAAAAACAATAAAAAAATACAATAAAAAAAAATTGGCCATCGAAGTATACAACAAGTTTCCTCACCTTCCAGGACTCAAAACACGAGTAGCGTGAGATTTTTTTATATATAAAACCAACACACGCAAAATCCTAACGATTTTAAAATCCGCGAAATAACGCGAAAAAGATGCTAAAAGCTAACCTAAGTCTGAACCTACCCTTTAACTTTATGGATATTAAAGCTAAACGCTGCCTTGTGCGCAGCGAAATAAAACCCTAAAACGTCTAAAACGCGGCGTGTGTGGTGTCCTGGTAATTTACATTGTTTTATAAAGATTTCGGCTTCGGAGAGATGCGGGTGGGAAGGTTTTACTTATTGGGTGTCCAGGATAGTATTTAAAAGGTTATGGGAGGTAGGGAATGGAAAAGATTGGATTGTACTCGCCGTCCCCAAATACCTGTAAAGCAATTACTGTTAAATTAACTACTAAAAATAGTAGTTATAATCGATTAATTACAATTAACTATTAATCTATTATAACAAATATGAATCTTAATTACGCTAAAACCTAAAACAATTGCATATTTCATTTCAAAAAAACAAGTCAAGACGGTAACCGTGTATGAAATATCTCACCACTCTTCTTCTTTATGAGTTATGAAAAACTCGCTAAGTTGTTGTCGTTTGAAGTCTTGCTTGTAATCGTTATACGACTTGACCGCCTCTTGGTCATCAATGTTGTCATTCTGTTCGGCCAAAAATTGTTTGAAGGTCTTCATGGGTGGTTGGGTCATTCCTGGCTCCATGTCGCTGATTTTTTTTTTCAAGTGGTTTTTAAGTAACACGTGACATATTCTTGTACTTGGGGTCAAAAAGCTAAAGTCGAATCTTACCTTCCGTGCATCATATCAGGATGCATCCCCCCTCTGCCCCAGCTACCAGGAGGTCCACCCATCATGTTACCCCCGCCTCGACCACCTGGGTAACCCATCTCGTAACCGCCCCCCATGTAACCTGGTTCATCAGCCCTAAGTAATAGGAAGTCAAGAGGTACGGTTACAATTTGAAAATTTTTCTATAAACGGGAAATTCTTCCGCGATCAAAGGAGTCCGGATTTAAATTACCAGTCCATTCTGACTCTCTTCATAGGAGGACTTATGTCGTGTCTTTGAGGTGGTGGACTGTAGCGATCTCTGCGACCGCGAGGGTCATAATCGCGGTATTCTCTACGCCCACCGCGTTCTCTGTTGTTCCATGATTCCCTGTAATTGGAACCAAGCAACGCATTTCTTATGGGATTCTTGATTATCAACTTTCATGTGTTTCAAGACCTTATTCCCCAATAACTAAATATAAAGCTACAAGTTCCGTTTATAATCCATATGCATATTACGCGTGGTAAAGAAACACTTGAATATTTCAAGGCAAATTTTATGTAAATAAATTAGGTCAATTTCATCTTTTAAAAAATGGAAGATACGCGTGGCATTAATGTAGACAAAACTTCAGAACCTCGGAACTTTTTTAAATTTAAACTTTAAGGGGAAACGGGAAGGAAACGCTTTGTGAGAGTGACAGAAGCAATTGTCCTTTGTCTAACAGCGCCAAGTACTTGGCCCTACATCATCCAGACCTCGAGATAATAAAATTTAAAAAAAAAAACATTTTCTCTTCTAATAAGAACTTTGTTTAAATTTTAAACAAGTAGGCGACATTTCAAATGAACGTCGTTAAAATGTAATAAACACGCTGGGAAAATTATTTTCGAATAGGGACTGCCTATACATTATTAAATTAACGCGTTTATCTGAGGAGATATTCACCGTTCAGGAAAATCTTCGCGTCTTCCCCTATCTTCTCTCCGATCTTGATAATCACTTCGTTCTCTTCTGAATTTATCCCTGGCTCTCCGTCTATCGTACTCTTCGTCACTATCCGCCATATTATTTAATTAGACCTGTTGACAAAAACAAGACAAATAAGTATTAATCCTTTCAATTAAAAAATAATCCATTAGGCATTAAAAAAATCCTTGAAACTAAAAGAACCCAAACTCCACTCATTCAAATTAATACTTATAATCTTATCATATCAACTTGTAAATTATAGGCATGTATGACACACGGTGTAGTACACAACAAGCTTATCAGTATTTGTTTTCTAATTTCCTTCCTTATTTACGTGTGAATGAAAAAACCCCCACGCGCTGATAAGTTTAATGGATTTCACCATGAAAATGTAAATTCAATCGACAATAAATTACACTTAATGACTTGATAATTTGAAAAGGCTTCAAGACGTAAAGTAAATTAAATATTGATTAAAAATTGATTTGAGAAACGAAAATAGACTTTGATCGTATATACGAATTTTCAATGAATAACAACAGGATGTGATTGAAGTTTGTTGAAAACAAGCCAATATATCAAACTGCTTGCGTCAAAAGGGGAGTTGTATAATAGACTATTTCGATTGATGTAACTAAAACGGGGTAAAACTATGCCTTCCATCTCGCTTTAGGCGCCTGCGCTGTAGTAATTTTGTATTAAGAGAGTGTGCAAAGACGGCAACGTATCAACCCCTTTGTATGTCCCAATATTGAGGGTAGCCTACAGTACACCCTTTTTTACATTGAAAAAGTCTATTAACCGTAAAATTTCTTGATCTTAATTAAAAACAAACAAAATCAGCAATTAATGCCTACGGTTTCGCAATATGTCTCTCTCTATCTCTCTCTCTTTCTCTCTCTCTCACTTAGCTAACTAACACTGCCTTGACAGAGAGAAAATGTCAAATATAAATCAGAGATGGTAAATTTTTGAGTAAACAAATAAATCAAACAGTATCACCGCATAACTCTAAGTCTAAAACAATTTTGGCTCTTGATCCCGAAGAAAAATATAAATTGTAAATTCAAGACACTGGTACTGGGTGCCAAAAAGGGTTATTAATTTTAAAGTAATAATATATCTTAGTGCGCGAATATCTAAAGGCGATAGATCAAATAACGAATTGGCCAATTTTAATCGCAGTAACCAACCGCTTCCAACCAGTTTTATCATGGTTTAATATTATTACCACAAGATAGGAAGGTTAAAGAATTATCGGCAAACCTTAGAAACGAAATTTCTGCTTTCTTTCAAATTAACTGCCAGCTTCGAGAAACGTTTTAGATCGGGGTGGGTTGGTTACTAGGGGCTATTAAACTAACTGATAAGCTACCAATAAATTTTAGACTGCGTGGTGCATGCTGAAAAATTATACTTATCTCCCCCCCCCCCCCAAAAAAAAGACCCTGGGCGAAAAAAGATACAGAGAAAACGTCTAAAAAATTAAGCGATGGTTGAACTGATAGATATTTTTATAAACTTGTTATTCCAACTTCCGATGTTTTTCTCTTTCTGACACGTGACTTACAAAGACGTAAGAAAGGAAGGAGCATATAAATACATACATATATATATATATATATTATACTACAATTTATGGTGGTGGTCTATGTTTCAAGGCAATTCTATTTCCTTTTAAGCTAATGCTGTAAACTTTCCACTGCTATTTTCATAAGTTTATAAGATATGTTCCATAAGTATGACACTACCTATACTTCGTTTCGTTATGCTAGAGACTTAATGAGATCACCTCACCAGGCGCACTTCGCTTTACCTCGACTTACCTACGTCCCTTCATGACAAGCTCCAGTTTGTAACCAGTGAGAAACTTATGGAACTTATCTTATGAATTTCAATGGAGTAATTTTATTGAAGTGAAAACGAAAGTTACTTTAATCTTGTATTCAATTCATCTATGTCTAATCTCATATTGCTCAATGGTGGCAGATTGATTGCTAGCAGCCAATGAAAAACGGCATAATTTGCACATGGGAAAATGTCGAAAACAACAAACAAACGAACTAACAATCAAGACCATGTCAACGTCACAACAAATACAGACAACCCCGCCAACTACTTCTTGTGTCTACCCACTTATTCAACCTATTTTTTTATGTTTACTAAAATTTAACCTATGCATAGTTAATTCAGACTAGGATGATTCATACCATTTACACAAGGAGGCCTGATTTTTAACTCCATTACGGAGTCTGGCCTCCTTGTGTAAATGGTATCAATCCTCATAGTATGAAAACTATATATTAAAAATTTTCCATATTTCTTCATTAGAAAGATACGTACGATTATTTTTGAAGATACTTTTAAAATTAAAATAAATGGGTTTATTAACTTAAAAAAACAAAAATAAATGTTAATTTCAAACTTTATGCACGACCCCATAGGGTGGCAAATTTCGTTACCCAAAAAACCTTATAATTTAGCCGTCAAAAAAGGGCTTTTTCTCTCGAGTATAGCGTAACATTACATATTTAATGAGGACAAGTTAAAAAACTCGGGCAAGACCTCGGGTGCAACAAAAAACGAGAGAAATTAGAAAATCAACCCTCGAGAAAAGAAAAATTAAAATAACTTTTAAATAACGCGTTACATTAAACAAAAAAAGAGTACTTGAATAGTAATTAAAACAATTTCAACTAATTGGAGGAGGTTACTTCTCACTTTCAGATTAAATCTCTTTGAGAAACTTAACAGTAAAACTGATCGGTTGTCAAGGGGGTGGAAGAGGCTTTACAAAATTTTTCCATTGCCAAGAAATCCCAGGATGACCTCGACAAAAGTAAGTAGAAAAGATATAGATTCCAAATGATTTGGAAAAGGAGACTTCAAGAAAATAGGGGATGATCGCTTAAGCCCCTCCCCTCGACATCACCACATTTGTTTATAGAGTGACTTACTATCTTTATATCTACCAGGACAAGCAAGTGGTTACTGTTAGCTTAAATTTGGAAACGAAATCAATATTTTTCATTAGTCAGGGCATCAATGAAATACTATAGTATTTGTATTGTAATTGATGTAAAAACTACCCCGAAAAGTGAATCACAAAATTTACGAGAGTTTAAATTTGTTTTATGATAAAAACTCGAAAATTTCCAAGGAAAAATTTAAAGGGTTTTGAATGAAAGTTATCATGATAAATAATACTCATGAAAATATCGATTCATTCTGTGAGTGAAGTACACCACTTATTTTGAATGAGAATTAATAAAACCGAAAAACCCCGTTCAAAAAAGAGAGCTATCAGTTGGATGAGTAGTACGTCACAACCTTTTAAGTCTTATCACTATTCTGGCAGCCATATTGGTGTGGTTTAAGGCTTTCCCTGTGCATACCAACCCACCAACAATATGGTTGTGAAAAACTATCAACTTCGAATCTTAACTCCTCTCGCAACAGAAAGCTTTCTCTCTCTATACGACAGTAAAACCTAACCTACTAAGTCTCAAATATTGGCAGCCATATTGGTGGCTTTTTCTATACATTACACCCACCACCAGTATCACGAATCGTAGCTCCTCCCCCAACCGAAAGCTGTCAATACAACGCCTCAAACATTTGCTAAACATGTTTATGAAGCTATGAGTCAATGGGTCAATGGTCATCTATTAAGATTAAGGTCGGCCCTTTCTGGTGGTTGCTACACAAAGTACAAGGACATAAAAGTCTCTCTATTTGCGTAAATACCGTCATATCTTAATCTCGCCTGTCATAAACAACTGGAAAATGAAAATCGATCCAGCAGTCAGTCCACTTCAACATAAACGTTGCATCACCACACGCTCAGACAAACCTAGCTGGATGTTGAATAAATAGAGCCCGCGGCGAGGAACCCTGAACGAAAGCGTTTTCAGAATCAAATCAACCAACCACGCGAGTTTTCCTTGCCTCCCGCGCGCACTCGCGAGTCTAAAAAACTTTATTCCAACACGACACGATTTTACCTCGTGGCTTGGCTGGGTTGCCGGCATTCCTTGAACGGACTAGACAGAGTGGAGTCGCTCGCGATAATTTATGTCGGAAAAAAAGATAATAGGCTAGCTTTAACGTAACTCTTAAATCAAGTCCAACTTCATCATAATAATAAAAAAAAATACGTAAAATTCCCTTATTCGTTTATAAACCCCTTTGATTACGCAAAACAAGTCTTTGAAATCATTTGCGAAAGAAAAAACAACCTTTTAAAGTTATGCAGCAATCCAATTCACGCAAACGTGTAATATCGGGAGGTGACACCGATTTCTACGGATTGGGTTCGTTTCTTCCATCGGGTGATCTAGTTTCGGACGTCGGGGATCTGATCGAGATTGACCGGACCTTGTACACGGATTGGGCTCTTTACGAAGGGGATGGATACATTATCCACGTGTCCGGCGCTAAAGGCGAAAATATCCCGACAAATTGTAAAGGAGTGGTCCGAAGAGATAAACTCAGGGACGTCGCTGGACATAATGGTGTCAGAGTCAATAATAAAGAGGTGAAAGCTAAATCGAGGAATTTGCAACCGTGTCCGGTTGAGGATGTGTTAAGGAAGGCCAGGGATATGATTGGTCAAGTGGTGGACTATGATTTGTTGACCAGAAATGCGGAACATTTTACAACCGAATGGAAATACGGTGTTGGATGGAGTGATCAGGTAACTTTTGAAACACTTTTTTCGTAAGTTATAACGGTAATGGCACCCTATGCACAACTCCCCATACTAGGAAAGGCTAGTCCCAGCCGTTACTCTAATAAATAATTTAGCTTGTATTGGAACGTCATAAACTTTGGGTTAAAGTTCGTACTCAAGGATGGGGGGCAGCTTGAACGGAGAATTTATTGTGAAATCTAACGTAACCAAGACCTAGAGGGTGGTCTCGTTACCTTGGGATTTGGTTGGGTAGGGTAGGGTAGGGTAGGGTTCCAGGTGCGTGGTCTTGAGGTTTTTTCACTACCATATCAAAGTATACCTCAAGGTTTTGAAGTAAAAGCACGTAGTAAAGCAAGGGAAGCCTGATACGTTTTAGTGATTCAGCTGTACCTGGAAATGGATTTCCTATATTCCTCTTTGAAGGTTAACCCAATCGTCAGTTTAACTTGTATATTATCACCAACGCATTGTTTCTCTCAATAAGACACGTGATATTTTTGTTTTTAACTCTATTTTTTACTAAGAACGCGTGCAAGGTCGGATACGTAAATAAAAATGTTTACGAAAATAGTTTTCCCGCGATTCGTGAACACGTGATCAGATTTTTCCATGGGGATTAAAATATGCAAAATGCGGGGAAAACTCACGTGCAGACGCAACGCAATTATCGTAGTCATACTAGCTGAACTAATGGCTTCCTAGAAATTATTAAACCCCGATGAAACAAGAAGGGGAAAGTGGGTTGATATAATTATTAGAAATAGGAAAATATAGAAGCTACACAGGGAATCTTTAGAGTATCCAATTATTGACGTCACCATGGTCTAAACGTGGACTGTGGAGAGCTTAGTAGAGTACCCGCCCACATAGAGACGAGGCAGAGAAAAACTTTGCCTTCCATATAGCTTCTTAGCGCCTGCGCTGTAGAATTTTTGTATCATGAGAGTAATGTATCAACCCCCCTTGTATGTCCCGATACTAAATGTTGCCTAGCCCCTTTTGTACGTCGAAAAGGTCTATTAGATATTCGCTAGGATGACCTTGTCTGACGCTAAAACTTCCCCCCACCACCTTTCCTGGTATAAATATATCTTAATCAAATCTTTGATTTTGAACTTGCAGGCGACAATGGCCATCAACGTGATTAAATCCTTGGATTGTAAACGAGACAGAGGTCAACAATTACTTCAAAGTCTAACAGCCATCCTTCAAACGCCACCGAACTTGGAAAAGTTCAGTCACTTAGTAGTTCGCGACCATCGTTCTAGAAGGTCATCATCAACCCCTCCAGTCCTTGGACTAACCCCGAACTCAGTGTGTCCAGTCATACCCGGTCCCGTTATCCCTAAGTACTCTAGTTCAAGACCCAACAGCGGTCGAACGACACCTTGTAATTTCGCATAAAAAAAAAAAAGAATTAACCCTCATTCTACCAGCACCGAATGGAAAATTTTCCATTGGCCAAATTAACATAAATAAACAATCAAAATAAATAAAAACTAATCGGGATCTTTGAGAGAGAAAGAGAGAGAAATGACGAAGCATAAACTTGTAAATATTGTTTCGTTATATAATTGGATATGCCTGTTTTGTAACTAGTATGTCGCCTCGAATTTTATGGAGGCGAGTTCAGACTACTGCCACAAAAAAAATGTTTAGTTTTCCAAATATTTCATCCCCATATTGTAAATAGTGTGATATTTTATATAAAAAAATTTGTTTTTGTTTGCATTTTAAAATAACTAGTCAACAAATTTGACATGGATTTCTTGTTTGTTTTGATCATAATGAATTTAAAGAAATTTAAGAGAAAAGATATATAAATAATATACCGAAATAAATTTCTGGTTACTTAAAAATGGCGTGGTTATTTCACATAAAAAAAATCAGATTAGTTTTTAATTGTTAGGGGACCTGGACTTCCTCAAGTCAAAGATTTCATAATGAATCATTTCCTATTCTTAATTAAAAACTGGTAACCTAACTGGTCTCGCGACAACCTTTGACCTGACCCCAAACAACACCAATCTCACCATCAAACATCTCGAGAAATTAAACCTCGTGCGAAACCATCACAAACCAACCCTTCTAAAACATTTTAAAATCGTTAGTATGAAAAAGGGGGTTAATTAAAACTAGTGGTAGGGGTATATCCTAGCTGACTTAATTACAGAATGTATCTAGGTCTACTAAAACGCGGCGAACAGGCACACACACTCTCTCTAGTCTCTAGTAACTACACGCAATTTCCAGGAATTATTTCCGAAGGTAACTCCACCACAGTCCCCCGGTACATACGAAACGTTAACTTTATGTCCTCGACAAAATATAATGGTTTCAAAACCTTGGCCCAGTCTCTGTTGATATACAAGGTTTACAAAGGCACATCATTTATTCATTCAGATTTTCCTCCTATATAGCTAACGAAGAGGGATAAGAAACCACGTGACAAGAAGCATCAATCGAGAATAATAGAAGCCGCAGAGGGAAGGAAGCTTTACAGGAAAAATAAGAAAAGGAAAAAAAGGGTTCCGGGTGGGGTCTCCCTTTAAGTTCCGATTCCAAAAATAAACCGGCTATAAGATAAAAGAAGGATAAATGGTATTGCAGCACGCATAGCTTGAATAGTGAATAAATTAGGACAGATGTCCATTTGTTGAAGTGTGAGCAGTACGTCACGGTTCTGGCAGCCAATAGACCAATACGTAAATTACAAACAGAGAAACAAATACGCAGGGGGGCGAGACCGCCATTGGGGTATTTATTCTCCCTCGCGCCAATAAACAACGCCAGACGGAGCCCGAGTTTACTAGAATCACTACACCAGGCGGGAGGCTAACCGACTCGCAATGCCTCTGGCGGAGCTTCTTTGCAAGAGGGAGAAGACCCCAATGGTGGTCTCGCCCCTGTGTGTTGGTTTCTCTGTTTGTAATTTCCGAATTGGTTTATTGGTGGATTTCTTTTGCTACAAGCTTTTCATTCTTTTTGGGGATAACAGATGAAGAATGGCTGGCAACACTTGTATGCACGCGATCTATAATAACAGTTTCTATTGTTTTACTTCAACCAATAAACTTTCCCGAGTAAGATCTGTTTTGGCGGGAAAAAAATTATTACCCGGATAAACGTTTCGAACGCCTTGGAACTTGAGGATATTTTTTGCGTATGGTGGGGGAAGCCTGCTCGTACGATTTATTACATTAACCGGAAATTGTGACCTCAAAAACACGTCACGTCAAATTGGTTGAAGAAATAATACTGTAATAAAAGTTGAACGAAAAACAAAAGGGGTTTGAGATAATGAAGGGGGAGAGAAGGGACGGATCCTTCAATAACACAGCGTAGTTGTTTTTATTTCAGGGACTTATTCGTTAGTCACACACAAAAAATAAACTTGAATCCCTGCTTGAATTAAATCAATGATTTCCCAGAAATGTTTATACGTCTAGCAACAGTATAACAGGGATATACCTTTAATACAGACTTGAGCAAACATTTAAGGGTCAGTGCTTGCTTGGGCATAGAACGAGTTTATCAAAAACTATGTCAAGAATCTAAAAAATTATGTAAATTTGAGAGGCTCATATCTTAGGGGGCTAGAATCTCCATCAAAACAAGAACAGACGAATTGAAGAATGCATCTCTTTCAGACTAGAAATAATGATAACATTTACACCAGGAAGCCAGGCTACTTGATGGACATAGTGCAGTACAAAGTAGCCTACCCTCCTGGTATAAAAATTGTATTAATCCTCCTAGTCTTAAAACTATGCATAGTCTATGAGGTAGAGAGCTTTTTCGTGTTTTTATTTTATTTGCCAGATAAGATGGTATCGTTCCTTTCAACCGAATTCCCAATGGACCGAAATCCCATTCGACCGAATATCCCGCAATGATTTTAGATTTCCAGCCCAATGGCTATATTCCCGATGGACCGAAATCCCAATCGTCCGAATATGCCCCTAAAAAATACATGAATATAACTTGAAACACTGTAGCCGTCAGCGATTCGGTGGTGTAGTGGATACGATGTTGAATTGCGAAGCGATAGGTTGTTGGTTCGAATCTCCGAAAGGTATGTTAATAATATTAAAAGTAAACGTTTCGTGATACTAATTAAAACGCTCACTTTCATTCCTTTCAAGGCAAGAGATATATAGAATTAATAATCAAATTGTGCTTAAAATGAAGTACAGTCTTAATGGTAGTTCCATCAATGTCTTTAAATTAAAATTTTAATATTTTGGTTTCGGGTGGGTTAGGTTAGGTTAGGTTAGGTTAGGTTAGCTTAGGTTAGGTTAGGTTAGGTTAGCTTAGATTAGGTTAGGTTAGGTTAGGTTTGGTTTGGATCCAATAATTCGTTGATACCTTTTCCAAAATATGCTCCTTTTAATTAGCTACCACCTTTTCCAAAATATTCTCCCTTTAAATAGCTCCCGCCTTTTCCAAAAGATTTTAATGGTTGTTCCATCAATGTCTTTAAATTAAAATTTTAATATTTTGGTTTCGGGTGGGTTAGGTTAGCTTAGCTTAGGTTAGGTTAGGTTAGGTTAGGTTAGGTTAGGTTAGGTTAGGTTAGGTTAGGTTAGGGTTAGGTTAGGTTAGGGTTAGGTTAGGTTAGGTTAGGTTATGTTAGGTTAGGTTAGGTTATTTTAGGTTAGGTTAGGTTAGCTTAGGTTAGGTTAGGTTAGGTTAGCTTAGGTTAGGTTACCTTAGATTAGGTTAGGTTAGGTTAGGTTAGGTTTGGTTCCAATAATTCGTTGACACCTTTTCCAAAATATGCTCCTTTTAATTAGCTACCACCTTTTCCAAAATATTCTCCCTTTAAATAGCTCCCGCCTTTTCCAAAAGATTTTCCTATTAATTAGCTGCCACCTTTTCCAAAAGATTTTCCTATTAATTAGCTGCCACCTTTTCCAAAATATTCTCCTATTAATTAGATGCAACCTTTTCCAAAATATTCTCCAATTAATTATCTGACATCTTTTCCAAAATATTTCTATTATTGCTAATAAATTGTTCGTGGTAAGAGGCGGGCTTTTAATACTCATATAAATAATCTTTTTACCTCCAAACAAGGTTGGGTTGGGTTAGGTTAGGTTAGGTTAGGTTACGTTGGGTTAGGTTAGGTTGGTTAGGCTAGGGTAGGTGAGGTGAGGTTCGCCGTAATTAAAACGTAGTTAAAATAAGTGCAGTAATACATTTTCAACTCACATTTATTTTAACAATAATAAGTGGTGAAATTAAAAATATATTTAATGCAAAACCACACAGTATGTCTTCTTCCAGTTCAATAGAATTTCGGTCCAATGGGACTATAATAAAATCGCACCTTTGGCTACGTTCGGTCGAATGGGACCCCAAAAAAAAAACCCCTTCTGTCGAATGGGAATTCGGTTCAATGGGACCAAAGCGATAAGATACTTTGTCTTCTGTTGTTTTTCAAATACCTGGATGTTGTTTTTGTTATTCATTTTTACTGCCGAACCCGTATCAATTTAAGTCTATACTACATACAAAGGCGGCGGTCATAATAGATAGATTATAAAATCATTACGAATCTATTACGTTAGTTACGTCTTTCAATCGTACTCCACTCTTATCTTGAACTTGAATAATTATTTCCAATAGGTTGTTAGTTACAATAAGTTGTACCGAAGCCAAAGGAGAAACGAAACGATATTTCTTGGCAGTCGCTTATGTGTTTCAAATCTTGGCACAATTTCTGATTGTTAGACAATACTAAAGCCAAATTAACTAGGGGGTGGAGGAAGGGGTTAGGAAGAATCATTGATGTTTTGTTTTTATTTGATTCAAGAATGAAGACGTAGGCCTAGTGCTGGTTGATTTAACTCCCCAAGTTCCATTAAATAATTTTTCACTTAAAATTGAGGAAACTTTTAAATTAAAGTTAAGTAGGTGCCAAAAAAGTGTATGGACAAGGAATGCCGCTGAAGGGTTCTTTCTAATTAAGTTTCCTTGTACATTTAAGTAATTTCAACTGACTTTCTCTGTCTAGACTGGTAACAAAACCCATGGGGCAAAAATGGAGCTTTACACCTTCGTTCAGACTTCTTTAAAACGGTTAAATAAATTCAAAAAGAAATTTAGGAAAATTTAGTTAGGGGCGTGAAATTCAAATTACCCATCCAATGACATTGAATACCTGGCAGGGTTGATACGAAATTTTCAAACTGAGATTCCCTAACTTTTATAGGTTTTCCCTGACCTTTGAGGCCTAATTATCATTATTATAAATATAACTAAACATTTGCGTTTAAATCGCAATTTAATGAATATTTAAAGTAAAGCATTATGTGTCTGGTCATATGTGATCTCGCCCAAATTACGTTTAAAACGTCACCCAGATGGATGACCGAACCACAGATATTTCAGCCACTTTTAACCAAATTCCCTGACTCCGTTAAAATTCTTAAAAATTCCCTGACTTTTCCAGGTTTTCCCTAACCTGTGGCAACCCTGCTTGGGAACCTTTCTCGCAAGGGTCGAAACAATATACGTTTACGAAGAAAAAAAATAAGCTAACATGTCCCAGAAATAACGAGAGTTAATCTTCTTAACGTAAATGATATAATCTCAAAACCAGGGTCTTCTCAATCTCAAGTTCCTAGAAAGTAGGTTCACACAAAAACAATTCCGCGAAGTTTCATTTTATTTTGATGGAAAAATTAAAAGCAAACTATACGACATGATAAAATAATTTTGATTGCGTAAATAACAAGCGACTAGAATAACAGGAGCTTACAGAGCGAGAGAGAAAGAGAGAGAGAAAAAAAAACCTGTTGTTCGTAATATTATTATTACTCGTTACGAAAACTGGCGGAGAGTTAATGGTTTCAAATAACATTTTTCCGGTTTACCCTGTAAATGACTCTTTCTGGGAAGCAACGACTTGTTTATCTGTCGTACCGAGAAAAAATAAAAAAAACCTTTATATCTAATCCCTCTCAAAAAAGAGGTCACGTAACCATACATTTTTGTCGGCGTACTTTCGTCTCAAAGATCATTTTTAAGAAAAAGGGGGTTGTATGGAATAAAGACTAGTTTTTGGTGCAACTCATTAAATGAAATTAGTTACTCAACTATACTCCCTTAGAACCATGGTAGAATACGAAAGTAAAAATTCATCTCTTAAAACATGCCTGATATATATTTTAAAGCGTTTTACAAAGATACTAATTCACTATTATTTTTCTGGGAACGTCGTTCTAAGTGGCTTTGTAAGGGAATGCTAATTATAAATTTAAGTATACCCTAATCGTTTTATCACTCCAATTAACTTAATATTCATTTGGAAAAATATTTCCTGTTAATCGTTTCAAATTTAAAATCATAAATCGGAGGTTTCGAATTACGAATTGCATATTTTTATACAGAAAAAGATTCAGAAAAACATCTGAACCTAATAGATAATCATTATCAGGGTTTTCCTTCAGTTTATCAACGATTAAGATGGACAAATTATGTTTTTCTTCAAGAAAAAAAGCTTCAACAACATCTTTGATCTAAGCCATATAGATAATAAATTATCTAACTTATTTTAGTTCAACATTTTTTGGTTGATGTTTGGTTCAAATGATAAGCCCTTAAGAAACTTAATTTGAGAAGGAAACGTGACCATTTTTGTTTAAAGATATCCCCAATTATTAAAGTACTAATTATTATTAATGTTTTAAGTCTGAATTAACCACATGTTCATTTGTATTTTTGGTAAGAAACAATTTTAACACCTATAGGGAAAAAATATTTAAAAAAAAAAAACGTATCTTGGTATTTTTCCACGCGCAACATTCTCTCTCGAGTCTCCAATAAAAATCTATTTTTAAAGGCGCTGGGAAGGATGGATGGGTAATTGACTCAAGGCTGCACCAGTAAAACAGTCTTTAAACCCTTTTGAGCCTACCAAATTGGGCATGCATTCGAAAAAAATAAACAAATCGTTTAAGGCAAAGAAGATTTTTAAAAAAGGTTTCCCTTGAAATATATTTTTGCCATTCCGTAAATATTTATAAGAACTAAAAACAACCCGATTGATTCATTAAAAAAATGTATTAAGATCTTGGTGGTCTTAAGATTGTTTAAAATTGAGGTGTGGAAAGGTTAAAACCACCTAAAAGTGTGGTGGAGTGGTTAAAAATACTTCACCAATAGAAAATTCCATGTGGTTTAAGTTTAGCTAAGCGTTATAGTAAATAAAAATGGCAATGTGGTGGTTTAAACTATGAACTATAGTCAATCATAAATAAACTTATTAACACTTCCAAATATTGAAATGTTGTTTGTAATTTTTGGATCATCTCAGTTATTTAAACCGCCAGACCGATTTTATTTATTTTTTTTTAGCATAAGTGGAAAAAAGCATGGAAAAAACCGAAGTATCGATTTATTTCTTATATCTATTAGACGTTGGATGACGTAATTGGCAATACCCTACCCCCCTTTCCTACTTTTCAAAAACAAAATCATTGACAGCTAACGCCATCTATTGCTTCTAAACTACACAACCCGGAAATTAAAATTGGCCGCAATCCTTACCCCCCCCCCCCTTTTCCTACTTTTCGAAAACAAAATCATGGACAGCTAACGCCATCTATTGCTTCTAAGCTACACAACCCGGAAATTACCAATTCGCCGCGTAAATTTTAGCCAAGGCTTACCGGCTTTCATTTCGTAAGCCTTGGCTAGTAAAAAGTGCCGGCCCGATTCTTTGTATTGAAAATTTTCTTACCTCTTGCCAAAAATGCATCCAAATCTTGAACAAATGATGTTAATCCAAATGAATCGATAAAAACGCGTCTTTTTACCGAATAATGAACGAAATTCACCTTGAAATTAAACACGAAAGAGCAAAAATCGCGGATAAAAACTTCGCACTTACGCCGTTTACCCGGTCAACATCGACGTCTATCAAGCAGGGTTGCCAGATTGAAAACCTTCAAACCGCCAAAATAAAATTGGAAAGAAGCCCAAAAACTGCAAATTGATATTTCAAAATGAAGCCCAAAACTGACTAATATCTAGTGTATCTTTTTAGAGTAACCTTGAGACTACACAGCCAACAATAAATAGTGAAAATTAAAACCCTAATTATTAGCCAACAGCGAACCATTTTATTTCTAGCCATTATTTTAGAGTAGAAGCCCAACTGGTTGATTTTTCGCCCAATATGGCATCCCTGCTTTCAAGTTTTAATTTCTCAAATGACGAAAAAAAGGCGAAAAACACAACGACAATGCTAGAGGGCCAAATGTCTTATGTTACTTGACCCTGTAGTACAGTAGAAAAACCTGTTTTTTCATAGTAATATATGGACAAGTTACATTGAATATAACTATATATACTTTCTGATAAAAATCATGGCGTCGTCCATGCTTCGCCTAGTTTGTAAAAATGCCCAAATTATTAATCCTCTTTTATTACAACGTATGTATAATTAACTTTAAGTAATTAAAATTAAATATTTATAAGATAATTCATAAATTTCAGGGCTGAATGGATGCCAAGGATGCGCGACAAACTTATATAATCTTCAACAACACAGAAAAACTTCATTTCTTACAACAGGTAAATTAAAAAACAATATAAATATAATTATTTTATAATTAATATTAATAATTATTTCGCTTTAAAGTAAGCGCCGAGCAGCTCTGGAAAGGTGTAACCAGCGTCAGTAATGCTGGAAGAAAGAGAGGTCGTGGTAAAGGAGTAGGAACCAAACGTGCAAAAGACTTAAATCGTGGTCAAATGATTGGAATTGGAAAGATAAATATGGTTTGGCCCGGATTAAACTCTCCCGTTATTCGAGGCAGAGAAGTTGTGGAACAACGAGAACTTCCTCCTGATCCCGAAAGAGAAGAAAAACTAATAAAACTTAGAGATTCCATGAGGGATTTTGCTCCTTTACGTTTACATCCACTCGAGAGAGGTTGGACGGGAGTTAAAATGCCTGGTAGAAGTCTTGGACGTCCTGATCCAATTGGAGAAGGTTTGGGCTTATAATTATCCAGAGTAAATCCAAATTAAATTAAAACGCCAAATTTTTTATTAGAAACCTTTGAAAACTTTGATTGCAAGGTCCTTGAGATGAGAATGGTTTGTTGTATGAAAGGGAACTTCGGTCGAACGAGAAGAATGAGGGTTATGGCTGTATCGGGGAATAAAAATGGGATTGTTGGGATTGGAATGGGTAAAGCCGCTGATGGAAGAACTGCCATGAAAAAAGTAACGTCCTTAAAAGAGAAATTTTATAATTCCTCTGATCCATCTTCAATAGAGTAGTGTCGTTAGAGAGGGGAGTAGACTGTTTATCCCTCCCTCTAGGCGCGCTTTTGTAAGAGGGGGTACTGTACGCGCCTGGTAGGGGGGATGACACTAAGAGATAGAATAATGTCAGTTCTACGTATGCAAACGTCATACCCTTCTATCTCTTAGCTAAGTGTCATCCCCCCTACCAGGCGCTTACAGTATCCCCTCTTACAAAAGCGCGCCTAGAGGGAGGGATACACAGTCTACTCCCCCCTCTACCGACACTGCTCTATGGTATGACGTTTGCATAGTAGAACTGACATTACTCTATTCTTAAATAGGCTAAGAATCAAAGTGTGCAAAAACTCCGATACATAGACAGATTTGAAGAGCATACAGTCTATCATGACTTTTATTCCGAATTTCATAAAACCAAGCTTTTTGTTAAGAAAAAACCTAAAGGTTACGGACTTGTTTGTCACCGTATCCTTAGAGAAATTTGTCAAATGATAGGAATTAAAGATATCTACGTTAAAGTTGAGAAATCAACAAATCCCCTTTCCATCGTTAATGCATTTTTAAATGGTCTTCAAAATCAGGTATAAGTTATTTTAAATTAATAATAATTTAAAGTCAGGGTTCATACAACTTTTGGAAAACAAATTTCCCTGAGTTTTCCAGGTTTTTCCCCCTATATGGAGTATCCAATGGTGCAAATGTTAACGAAGGAGGTGGTGGGGGGGGGGGAACAGGACTATAACATACTCAAAGGGCATCCCTGTATCTCTAATATAACCAGAGTTATGAGCCTCCAAAGTTTAGTGTAATGCTATTCCTATGGAGTTCATGAACATTTTCCTTAATTATTTGGCCCCTGTTTGATGCAAATTTCCCTGAAATTTACTAAAAATTTGAAATTTCCCTGAATTTTACTAAAAATTCGAAATTTCCCTGAATTTTACTAAAAATTTTAAATTTCCCTGAATTTTACTAAAAATTCGAAATTTTCCTGAATTTTATTAAAAATCCGAAATTTCCCTGAATTTTACTAAAAATTCGAAATTCCCCGGAATTTTACTAAAAATTCGAAATTCCCCGGAATTTTACTAAAAATTCGAAATTTCCCTGAATGTTACTAAAAATTCGAAATTTCCCTGAATTTTATTAAAAATTCGAAATTTCCCCGAGTTTCCCCTGAGGCTTTTGTCAACTATTTATTTCCCTGATTTTTCCCTGTTTTCCAGGCTTGTATGAACCCTGAAAGTAGACCGGTCATTTCATTCTCTCCCCCTTCTGTTTTAGAAAACTCATCAAGATTTGGCCAATGAAATGGGTCTCCATGTCGTAGAGTTTCGTAAAGAAAGGGATAATTTCCCTCAAGTTATAGCTTCCCCGGAACAGAAAAAAGTTAGAAATAGGAAAGAAATTCCGTCTAATGAAATCACTGATTACAGTGAAATCATAAACGAGGGCAAGGTTCAAGTTCAAAAGCCTAAAGAAGTCGCTTTTTATAAGAAATTACCGAGCTGGGAAATTAGAATTAGAAAAACGATACATCAAAGAAATTTCCGTGATGTTAGAACGAGGTTAAGGGCTGAATACGGAGGTTTAAAAAGTTTTCTTACCATTAGAGAAGAACAAGCTAATAGAGAAAGAGTTAAAGCTTCAACAACCGATGTATAGTTATAATAATTAAGTTTGATTGATTGTAGATAAAAGAATACGATAATAAAAATAATTAATTGAAAAAAAAAAAAAAAATTGTGTCTTGAGCGAACAATTTCAATTTTCTTACCATTAGAGAAGAACTAGCTAATAGAGAGAGTTAAAGCTTCAACAACCGATGTATAGTTATAATAATTAAGTTTGATTGATTGTAGATAAAAGAATATGATAATAAAAATAATTTGAAAAAAAAAAAAAAAAAACAAATTGTGTCTTGAGCGAACAATTTCAATTTTCTTACCATTAGAGAAGAACTAGCTAATAAAGAAAGAGTCAATGCTTCAACAACCGATGTATAGTTATAATAATTAAGTTTGATTGATTGTAGATAAAAGAATATGATAATAAAAATAATTAATTGAAAAAAAAAAAAAAATCGTGTGTCTTGAGCGAACAATTTCAATTTCAAATTACTCTTATAACGGTTGATATAACAATTTTATTTGAATTTTATGTTTCTCCCCATGATTCGATTGTATGATCATAAAACTATGAAACATTTTTCAACAAGAGCCAAAAATAAAACGAAAAATAGGAACATTTATGACACTTTTTTGCAATTTTGATTAACCTACCGATTAAATTTATGGCACTAAACTTTTCTATATAAAACAATGTCACAAGAATATGATATAGAGTATATTTTATTTATTATATTTAACCTTTTTCTATATTGCCTAATCTAACCTAATCTAAATTAAAATTAAGAAACATCAAACATTTTTAAGCAAGCCACAAATAGAATAAGACGACGTCACTGGAGTCCCTCCCAACTTCTCACACACACAAAAAGCCACGTATCTTGACTAATTAATTTGGAATTCCACAATTAACAATGTCCATTTCCATTTTATAGCTTTCTTATTGAAGTTTCCGTTTTATTTTTTTTTTTATTTATTTAAAATCTGTTTTAATTATATAACTAACAAGATTAATTGAAATTTTTTTTAACTTATTGGAAATATTAATATTAATATAATAAACTGTATTACTTATTTAATTAAATTTAAATGAATTCAAAATAGAGAACTAATTAAATTCAAAATTGTTATTAAATCTAATCTCAATATGTAACTAATTACTCTTTATTTCTTGGCTCTGTAAAACGGTTGATAAAAAAATTAAATTTCAGTTGATGAGTTTAGTCTAAGTACTTACTTGCTGGTATCTTCGTCTCTGGGTTCATGAGGTGCGGGAAGTTTCTCCCAGGATGGTTCAACACCCCAGATTTCTCTTGCGTATTCGGCAATTGTACGATCACTAGAGAATTTTCCGGAAGAAGCAATATTCATGATGGCCATTTTGGTCCATTCCTCGGTATTTGTGAACATATCACTGACGCGTTCTTGGCACTTGATGTAAGAGTCATAATCGGCAAACAAGAAAAATCTAGAGATAAACAATGTTCTGTTCAAAACAAATCCTTATACTCATAAGACATGATATCAACGATAGATTCAAACCTGTCATGGTTAAGTAAAACATTAGTAACATCTTTGAACATATCAGGATTTTGTGGGCTGAAGAATCCTCCGTTGATCTGATCAATGCATTGTCTTAATTCAGGGTTGCTATTGTAATAGTCATGGGCGTTGTATCTGAAAGATATTGATGGTTAGATTAGGCATTCTTTAATATTATGAAAATTTAAGTTTACCCCTTTCGTTGCAATGCCTCAACTTCTTCAACATTCATGCCAAAGATGAAGATATTTTCCGGGCCCATCTCTTCCTTCATTTCAATGTTAGCTCCGTCCAAAGTTCCAATAGTTAGAGCGCCATTCAACTATAATTCAATCAATCTCCATTAGTAGTTGAGTAGACGAGTCAAACGTTTCAAATACTAAAGTAATTATTTACCATAAACTTCATGTTTCCAGTTCCGGAAGCTTCGGTACCAGCAGTTGAGATCTGTTCGCTAAGATCAGCGGCGGGAATAATCTTTTCAGCTAAAGTAACCCTGTAGTTTTCCAAGTAGATGACCTTCAACTTGTCACCAACTACAGGATCATTGTTGACAACTTTGCCCACGGCGCAAATTAAACGAATGATTTGTTTCGCCATGTAGTAACCGGGTGCAGCCTATAAGGTTTTTTTTTTTGAAAATTAGACCACCTTAAAACTCTTTGAAGACAACCGACGTACTTTTCCTCCAACCATGACGGTACGAGGAACGAATGGAGCGGTGGGATCCCTCTTGATACGGTTGTAAAGAGTGATAATGTGAAGGCAGTTAAGTAACTGACGTTTGTACTCGTGAATTCTTTTGACTTGAATGTCAAACATGGAAGCTGGGTTAACGGGAATTCCGTACTCCTTTTGCAAGTAACCCGCCAACTTCATTTTGTTTTCTTGTTTGACTTTCTGAATGGCTCTAACAAATCCACGATCATTAAGCAACGGAACCAATTTCTTCAGTTGATCTAAATGAGTTAAATACTCTTCCCCAATTTTCTGTGTTTGAAAAATATTGAATGTTAAGTCCCTATTGGGTTTTGAAGACAATTAATAGAACCCGTACATCAGCGATAACGTCGGCCAAACTGGGATTGCATAACAATAACCATCTTCTAGGGGTAATTCCATTAGTCTTGTTTTGGAATTTCTCCGGATTCATTTCGTAGAAATCCCTAAATTGATCTCGCTTAATGATCTCAGAATGAATAGCGGCTACGCCATTAACAGCGTGGGAACCAATAACAGCCAAATGGGCCATGTTAATCTTTTTTTCGTGTCCCTCTTCAACTAAGGACATTCTACGAAGGCGGTCTACATCTCCCGGCCATCTCTTATTAACTTCATCCAAATGTTTGGAGTTAATTTCATAGATAATTTCTAAATGTCTCGGAAGTAAGTTTTGAAGCATCCCTACGGACCATCTTTCCAAAGCTTCGGGTAAGACGGTATGGTTAGTGTACGCGCAAGTTTTTTTAGTCACCTCCCAAGCCTAAAGGAAATGATCCAGACAATAAGATTGGGTTGTCTTCTATCGTTATCAATGTGAAAATAAATAATTACTTTATCAAATGAAAGACCCTCGATATCTACTAGAATTCTCATTAATTCGGGAATAGCTAGGGCAGGGTGGGTATCGTTCAATTGAATGGCAACCTAAAATAATTGACGATAAGATAAGAATGAGAGACTTTTTCTGGGGGATAGAGGAGGGTGTTGAGATATGAACCTTTTCGTGGAAGGTATCAAATGACGTTCTAATTGGATCCCTGCATCCAAATTTGGAAGATTTGAATCTGCGAATGATATCTTGAAGAGTAGCGGCGCACATGAAATATTCCTGCTTTAATCTAAGTTCTTTTCCCTCAGTGACATTGTCATTGGGGTACAGAACTCTGGAAATGTTTTCGGCGAGATTTCTATCAAGAACAGCTTGCACATAATCACCATCATTGACTAATTAAGGGCGCATATAAGTTAATTAAAAAGGAACTCAACAGGAAAATATTTGTTCGAAGAAATTCTTACAGAATCTAAGATTAAAACTATTTGGAGACTTAGCAGCCCATAATCTCATGGTGTTAACAATATTGTTTTTGTAGCCTGGAATCGGGCTATCATATGGCATGGCAAATACGATCTTTAATAAAAAAATATGTACATGGTTCAGTCTGCGAATAAATGACGAGGTACTCGTAACATTAGTACCTGAGTATCAACCCATTTTGAACCCTTGTCAGTTTTTTCAACTCGACCGTAAAAGTTGACGGGAAGCATAAACTCAGGGCGAGCTTTTTCCCAAGGGTTGCCATATCTCAACCAATCATCAGGTTCCTCAACCTGTTCTCCATTTCTGATTTTTTGGGCAAAAATACCGTATTCGTAACGAATACCATAGCCAACAGCAGCCAAACCAAGAGTGGCCATCGAATCTAAGAAACAGGCGGCTAATCGACCAAGACCACCGTTACCCAACCCAGCATCTTCTTCAATATCTTCTAGCTCCTCAATGTCTAAACCCATTTGGTATAAGGCTTCATCAACGGCACTTTGAATGCCCAAGTTCAACATGGTGTTGGTCAAAGACCTTCCCATGTAATACTCCAGAGAGAGATAGTAAACTCTCTGAAATCATAGTTAATTTTCAATTAAACTAACGATAACTAATATCAGAATCAATTAGGTCTTTTTTTTTCCAAATTAGAACAAGTCAACAACCGAATTTCGTCACACTTTTTATTATTTCCCGTTTTAATAAACAACATTTACGAAATTTGTTTCAAATGTCTGGCCTTATACTGTTATTGCTCAGTTCCCAATCCCTTATCAAAACTACTTTTGACCTACGAGCTGTAACGTCACTCATATTTCATTTTCTATAATCTATGACGTGGGTTATTGACCTATAAATATCTCAAGTTAAATTCTGACGTAGACCTTAAAAAATAAAATGGTCTAATATAACTACTGCGTGTCACTGAACTTCTAACTTACTAAACTGTCAAAGCAATCATACTAAAATTAATCCACAAAACTAAATTAGATAAAAATGGAGTCAACTTCCTAGAATTAATCTAATAAATCTCTAAGACGTCTAAAAGAATATATGACTATCAAACAACTTCATCATTCTTTACTTTGATTTAGTTTAATTTAATTTATTTGATTCATGCACCTGTTTCAGGCAAACTATACGCGTAATATGCAACATGTACACTCATACAATATGCTTCCGTTTAGAACCTAATACCTCCCTACGCTTTGTTAAACGACATGCCTTAAGTTGACTTTGAAAAGAAAGGGAAAAAAAAGAAGTTGGGTTTATTCCAATTGCAAGGGTTTCGTTATAGCATTTATAGCTTGTTTAATTTTTTTCTCCAAGACACCAATGTTAATTCTTAGAAATAGTTAAAAATATGAAAGCTTTATCTGGGTTCTTCAAAAAGTTTTCAAAACAACCATAACTATACAATTATTATTTTTAAGACCCACTTTCACTAAAGCGTGGTTATGAATATCAAGTAAAAACGAGGGTAAAAATATTGGGTCATGAACCTAAAGCCGAAGATAAACTATTGGCCTCATTTATGACTTAACCAACCAGTTTAAGTATTGCAGGGAAGCTAACTCCGCGTTGATTTTCTAATAATATTTGAATGCTTATTCATAAAAACTAACTCCAGCACGGTATTAGACCTATCGATCTACTCAAACATTGAGGGGTCATCTAACCTACAGCTCAAGAGGTCATGACCCTGGCAAGCGAAACTTTTAGATGCTTAAATTTAACCTTCTACAACTTAAGTTAGCAAACACTGAATATAATTAAAACGTTGACCCTTGGTACATATTTCGTTAATAATTAAAACAGAATCGCAGCAGGGTATTAGATCTATTGATATGGCAAAAATCTACTCTAACACCAATGGGTGACCTAACCTGGAGCTACAAGCAAGAGGTCATGACCCTTAATTGGCAAGGGAAACTTTTAAGCCTTAATTTAACCTTCAACAATTTAAGATATTAACGAACATTGAACACAATTAAAATCTTGACCATTGGTAGGCCTAAATATTTATTCAATAAATTACAATATAAATAACGCCACTGACCCCTTTCGAGTGGACCATACAACGTAAAGGGAAATAATGCCATGCACAAAACCAACACCTTAGAAAACATGCAATATTTACCTTGGGATCCTTTTCATAGTAGTATTGTTGGGTTCTAATCCAACGACTGACCAAATGATCCTTGACGGTATGGGCCAAAGCGAAGTAGTAGTCTCTTGGGGTCGCGACGTTTCTATCCTTTACTAAGGTGTAATGCAAGTGCCGGTTGAAGGTTTTCTTAACATTGGCGACATTCTCAACTTGGGCAATGCCGCGGACACTAATTTGCTTGCGTTTTTCATAATCACTATCCGGTAGGGCCGACATTATGGCAAATAACTAACTCTGGGCAGTGCTTTTGAGGTTGAAGGTGAACGATTTGGAATGGACGAAGAAGTTACGAGCCTCGGTAAGCGAACGAAGCAACTGACTTCCTTGAGATTAATTTAAGAATCTAATCACGATTATTAAAGAGGAGCGAACCTTTTAGCACGCTGCCCCATCAACGAATGGATGGAATATTGTATAATATCAAAGAGGGTATATTAACCAGCAAGGGTGCAGTTGCCGGGCGTAGAAAACTTGGCAGAAATAAAAAACCGACTAAAAACTTAAAGCTCCGCGCCGCGCCGGGAGTCTCCACCGCTGTGCGAACTTTTTAATTTCGACCTTGGCTTCTTACAAGGTCGCGCGTGCGGCCTGAGAGGGAAACAGAGACACGTGACACCGAACGCGAATTTTAAAAAGTTCCGTTTCTGTTTAATATTGACTTTTAATTTTTTACATATCTACTTTTGCTTGTAGAAAATAGCCTATTTTGTAGACCCGACTACTTTGTCTTTTTAATATAGGCCTAATTCTATTTTTTTTTACAATGCATTCTCATCTCACGTGATAATCTGACCTTTGTCTTCGATTTTTTGCGTAAATTCGCGCATGCGCAGTATGAAGAAACTTTCACGTGATTCTGAGCGGGAAATTTGAAAATTTTATCGTTCATCAGCATAGAGATACGCCACTGGAGGCCTATAGTCGTAGACAATGAGATAGAATATATATATAAACCTAGAGTCACAACGTGGGATCTCGAGATCGACGATTCGTGATACACTTTTTGTCGAGCATGAATCTTTATCAAATACGGGTGGCGCCGCCTATTAGTCACTTGAAGAACTTTTTTATTACCGTCTGCTGTCAAAATAGTTTTTTAAACGTGTTAAATAAAATAAGCAAGTTAAATAATAAAAACTCTAGACCTTTTTAATCTAATAAATAGATGAAATAAAAATCATAACGATGTTTCTGATTGAAAATAAGCGAGTAAAAGTTGTAATTAGTTCCGCTAGAGGCTCACAGGTGGCGCTGTCATGTTTTGATAAACTTGCTTGATAAAAAAAATGTGTATCGCGGTAAGCCGATTTGAATTGGAACTCTATCTATCTCATTGGTCGTAGATTATCGTAAGTTTATAAGATATTTTCCATAATTCATAAGATATGTTCCGTAAGTTTGTCACTAGTTACTGGGAGCTTGTCATGGAATGACGTAGGTCATAGATTCTGGTAAAGCGACGCCTGGTGAGGCACTGCGCGTGTCAAAGGCTTAGTACAAACTAAATCGGAACTTCTGAAGATGGACTGCAAACACCGAGACCGAATGTAATCAATTAATAATAATACTTTATTTAGTAGCAGACGTTACAGGCAACCACAGAAGGCCTAGGCCTCGCTTGTCGTTCTCGGTCTCTTCGTATAGGTAGCGTCATACTTATGGATGGAACATATCTTATAAACTTATGGTTACACGTTTAATGACGTAGGTAGAGTACTTTAAAGCGTCACCACTCACCTGGTGACTGGCGAGGCTCTGTAAAAGGCTTAATACCGAAATAAATGAATAAAAGCAATTATGCTTAAGCACCATTTAATTTATATTTAACAAGACAACAATTGAGACAAAAATTTGCTCTAAAAATGAACCAAAAATCGGTCAAAATATTATTTAAAAATACTGTTTCTTCTGACAATATTATTTACACTGTTTCCACAAAGAACAGAACTTTTCAAAACTGTTTTAATTGCTTCAAAATTTCCATAAAACTTAAATGGAAACTGTAAAAATAAACTTATTGGAATGTTTGAATTATTTAAAACATTTCAACTTTCATCAAAGTTGAAATAAATCTTTCTAGAGTCATTGAAACACTTTTAGCGTCCAACAATGTTTAATTACTTTTTCATTTGGCCATAAATTTACCATTTAGAAGTTTACCAGCATCCAAATGCAAATATTCCGAGACAAAAATACGTAAAATTTTATTAATATTAGAGATAGTGGGATGATGGAGGTTTTCCCGGTTATCCGAATCTTTGTGCCAAACGTGAGGGAATGGACTCGGAATAAGATGAATAATTGGTACTCCTCTTTTCATAAATGGTATATGGTCATCTTCAACGTGTGACCAAGATGTTTTCTCGTCAAAATAATCCGTATTCGTCACTGGAGGATGCCCTTCCATCAATTTTAATTGATTCATTTGTTGTTCTGAATGGGATTTTTTAATATTAATTAACTTAGAAGTTTATGATTTTTCTTAATTATTACCAATTCCTGGAAGACGCGAATAAATGGCGTTTGTTTCGGAGAAAAAGTTATAAAATTTTGGATTGGCTGTCCCTATCAGATCTAATAGAACCATGACATCCTAAAAAGAAAATTGACAAAAAGTTTATTAACTAATAACTAATTAGTTAATTAAAAAAAATTTGCGATTGAGGTAATAAAAAATAATTCTTAAAAGTCCTGGAAAAGTCAGGGGTTTGTTAGGGAATTTTAAAATGGTGGATTTTAGACCAGGGATAGATTTAATTTTACAAGTAGGAATGGAGAATGGTTAGTATTTACATCAGTCCGACTCACAGCCCACCCAGTATAGAGCCCCTCCCTCCAACACGTAATGTAACGAAAAGTTTAAATTATGTTATTGGCTCACTTAAACAGCTACGTTTTGATGACGTTACTGTCGGAGACGGCGAAAAATACGGAGGTAATTCCTTTTTTACCTCTGTCGCTATGACCCGCCTCTTCTTTCATACCCCCCCCCCGGTCCCATGGAAGGGGGTCCGGTACTTTGACGCGCGCCCACATTACTCTGTTCTTCATTCCTACTTCTAAAATTAAATCTATCCCTGGTTAGACTAATCATTATCAAAAGTATATAGGTATAAGAACAAAAAGTAAACACTTCGTTAAAACTTGTCCGCGCCGAGAAGCCCTAACTCCTTTATCCCTGAATAGTGTCGACCCCCCTCTGCGTAGATTACCTTCCCGACCGTGGCCCAGGTAATCTATACACTTTTGTCATTATGCATGACGAATTTTTTTCACCTCACGAATTTATAATCTATCACGCTGCGCCTTGGACCTAGCGCGGCCGCGAGCTTGACTTCGCGTTGCTACTGACCAATGAAATCATTGAACTGAAGCATTTATGGCGATCCCCTATTAAATATCGCGATGTCTTACAACAACTTTAATCAGTTGGTCACCTACCATTTGATCTAATCTAGAAACCATTGGCTCTCCATTTCTGACGCATCCGTCACCAGTTGGCGGCGTTCTATTCCATAATTCTGCTAAATGCCTGCTTCCGTACAAAGAGTCAGTTTGGGACCAACTACGGAAGGCTTCCTCTCCATCAAAGAAAAGAAATTGCAGGCTCAGATCTTTGGACTTGAGAATGATCAAAAATTTAGTTTTAAAAATGAAAACGAATCATTAAAAAAAATATATCATAAGTTTATAAGATATGTTCCATCGAGAACGACAAGCGAGAATTGCTTAACTACACGCGGTTTTACAGTCCATCTTCCTATTTAGTCTGTCCTATGCCTCTGACTTGCAGCTCCTCACCAGGCGTCGCTTTACGAGAATCTATGACGTTTCACCTACGTCACTTCGAGAACGATGCGTGAATTGACTACACGCGGTTTGCATGGTCCATCATCCTATTTAGTCTGTCCTATGCCTCTGACATGCAGCTCCTCACCAGGCGTCGCTTTACGAGAATCTATGACGTTTCACCTACGTCACTTCGAGAACGATGCCTGAATTGACTACACGCGGTTTTACAGTCCATCTTCCTATTTAGTCTGTCTTATGCCTCTGATATGCAGCGCCTCGACAAGGCATCATTTCAAAAACCAGTGACAAACTTATATGGAACATATCTTATAAACTTATGAAAAACATTAGTTAGGAACCTTGGCTTTTTGATCCAGGAGAGATTCGTGCAAAACTCTGGCTAAATGTATCATCATTGAACAAGGAACTGCCGAATCAGTCGCGCCGACAAACCGGTTCCCCCTGCTTAATTTTGAATCGTAATGGCATGCTAAGACCAATTGCCTACAAGTTTTGGGATTTAAAGTCGCGACAATATTTGTAAAGGGTTTTCTTCCTTCGGGAGTTCTGGTTGTAAAATAATCCTCTTCGATTGTCCAACCAAGATCGCTCATAGAATTAATTATATACTATAAAATAAATAATTATTCAAAAATTTTATTCGGGAATTTATGATAATTAAACGTGTATACTTCTTTGACTTGTCTGTGACCTTCGGTTCCAGGAACTCGAACTTTCAGGATGTTGTCTAATGTTTCGTTAAAATCCGAATGATGAATATGATTTGATTCCGCCAAGTATAACAATGATGGTTCGTCAAAACGTTTTAAATCATGTGTCCACTTTAAATTAAATTAAATTAATTAACGTCGTAATTAGTTTAATTTAATTTTATTACGTGTTTTAATTTTGCGTTGAAATCATTTTAAATAAATAAGTCTGTCATAAGGGTGCACTGTTCCTTGGGGTCAAACTGAGCGGGGAAAGTGACAAAGAACAGGGGGGAGGGGTCTATAACATTTGTAATTACGAAGATATGGGTTCCAAAACATTTATTGGCCCATTAAACAAGTAAATAGTGACGCATGTTGTAGACCACATGTTCTTTGATGTCACTTTCCCTTCAGTTTGACATAAAGAACACACCTTTTAATTTATGGCATACTTATCAAAAACACCGTGTACAAATATTTGAATTTAAAATTATTCTTTCTAAATTTCGAACAGGTTAAAGATGTTTTTGGAAAATTGAGGTTAAACTGTCTAACTTTGGGTGATGGTACTTGTAAAACGTGTTTGGGAAGATCAACTTGTAAAATTTAATTTATAAATATATATATATATTTTATAAATTGTTCGAGAATTTTGAAAAACAAGAAAAGAATGTATAAGACAGGACAAATTTTGATTTAATTTTCGTGTTTTGTAAAGAAAAAAGAAGTATATTTGAAGATATTTTATTTTAGTAAAAGGCCATGTAGATGTATCTTTGAAAAACATCGGATAATTTCAAGTTTTATGTACACTTTTTCTAAAAGTTTTATTTACATTAAATCACTTAATAAAAATAAACTGATCTGATAAAACTGTGGCCTTATAGTTTTTAATTTAGAACGTCAGAAACTTTATCAAAAGTATACACTTTCAACCCTCAGTAGCATATAACTACCCTAAACTGTCCTTGTCCTTCCTCTCTATGTTAGGTTAGGTTACGTCAAACTGCGGCGGTGGGGAGGGGGGGGGGTTGAATTAGTTTGCGGCCATCGTGTCAGAAGGTCAGAATTAAACTTCAGTACGGGGATTATAACTGTTCTGATAAAGACTGCAGCTTATAGAGGTTGTAAATTAAACACTTTTGCACCCTTAGAAAGGACCAAAATTTCTTATTCTATACCCGGTCAGTTTAAATGTCCCCTAAATAGCTATTTTTGCCCCACTAACCAAAAGACCGTTCTTCAAGAAAATTATTTGCCGTAGGCTACTGTTAAAAAAGGCATGTTTCCGCAAAAATATATAACTGTACTTTTCACCTATGTCCCATTAAACTTGTACTTCCTTTTCAATCCAAAAAAAAATTAAATATAAACTGACGTAAAACTTTCCCTTTTGTAAACGTAAAACTTCCAACACACGCAAAGCTACGATGCAAAAGTACCCCTACACCACTCTGTCTGTTCAAACGACCGTAAAACTATTGTTAAATTACATTTAATAGATATACCACTCATAAATTTATACTTCAACCCATTAATTAGCAAATATTACAAACACTAGAACCATAAATAACGTAAGAATTGAGTTTCACATTACCTTGCTTGACTGTTGACTCCAACTTACTGCGTTTACGCTCGGAGATTCGCGAAACGCTGCCCATAAAAACAATCGAAAAAGGGCGAAAACGGGTAAAAGAAATAGAGCTTGACCGTAACTAATTGTCATTATTACAAGGGATTAATTAAATATTCGTAAAATTATTTATTTGGCGGGTAAATAACGCGGGAAAACTATCACGTGCGTTAGATTAAAACAACCCCGTATCGCGGGAACTATAGCGAAAAGTCAGAAACACGCGTCAACTTCCGAGCGGCTCCTTTCATAGAATGACGGCGGAAACGTATCAGGTGCAGGCCCCCTGTGGCGACGCGCCAAAATGAATCCTCCCTCTTTAGCAGACGATGGAAAGAAACCAATAAGATTCAGTCGTAGCTGCATTTTTAAAGGAAAGATGAAATGTAAAATAAAATTACATTCCGTTTCAGGACGAATTAAATTACTAAATTAACTTTTAATAAAATTGCCAAGCAAACCTAGGTTTTACTTATAGTAGTTTTGTAATAATAAATGCATCTAATATATTAAAAGGAAGAGCACACATTTTTAGCCTTAATTAATACCAAAAATAAAATAGTTTTGAATACTTAATACTTAAAAAAACCTCTATAATAATAAGTAAAAACAATGTTTAGCTGTTTTATAATTAAATTACGTCAAATATTTGGTGTTCTTTCTTCTGGAAAGAAATTTAATAACGTGGAGCGACCGAGCGGAAAATGTATCACAGCTGACGGCAAAGGAAATAGCTTCCACAAAAACGAATACGAGGGGCTGGACAATATCTCTAATAAAACTCGATTTAAAATCTAAAATCTCCAATATTTACAATACAACGTAATTATATCAAAGTTAGTTTCTATGGTTGACTTGAAAATATTAAGTATTTGTTTCATATCGTGGGTTTTACCAAAATCCTTAAATTATTCTCTGCAAGTGTCCAACCTTTGCTTCAAGATCAGATCATGTACTCATGAACGTGGGCAGCTGATGGAATAACCGTTGTTGATGGCGTAAATAACTCAAGAGTATATAAACTCTGAGCAGCTTGGAAAGCAATGCATCTCTTTTGAAGGCCTCATACACACAAGTCTAGATCATTAGTTCAATACAGATGTCCTCCTGACCTGAAGTCTTACCCAGCCAATATTGAAGCACCGGTTTTTCTATGCAAATCTTTCCAAGCCGCTCAAAGACTACTACAGAAAAAACCGAGTAATGGCTTAAATGTTACGGAATTTCAGTAGTTCCAAAGGTTAAGCTTTGCGCTGCTTTCGTGGATCGATGATCATCGGTCAAACTGGTCCAACAGATATTATTAAAAACATAAATAGTCATTTTCCGAAGCGTGGGCGAGAGCGGATAGTGTGCAGTAGACAGGTGTTACCAGTCATTTGTGACGTGTGCAATTCAACCGCTATCTACAACAGACTGAGAAGCTTGTACAATTCTGTTTGTTTCTGATTCAGTGATCATTCAGTTCATAAGATATGTTCCATAAGTTTGTCACTGGTAACTTAGAAACTGGAGCTTGTCATGAAGTGAATGAGGTAAGGTCATAGATTCGAGGTAAAGCGACGCCTGGTGAGGCGCTGCATGTCAAAGGCTTAGTATACAGACTAAACAGGAAGATGGAAGTCCTACAAAATTAACCATCCGAGTGTAGCACTTCAATTCTCGCTTGTCGTTCCTAGAACTATCTCGAGCTGTAAGTCTCTACATTACGAAGTATAGATAATGTCACACTTATTGAACATATCTTATAAACTTATGATATTATGGAACTGAAGTTTCTAATATAAACTGCTAAATTTAATGAAAAGACAGACCCCCTTTTAGTTAATTTTGTCATTCGTTTCAAAATGAGAAACTCAATCTTATTGTTTTTCCCGGCACACCAAATAAATCTCAATCAATTGTTTCGTTCTGTTTTTAACAGGATTTGATTCTGAGTCTATTTTTAAAATAACTAGAAATACGTTGAGCTCTGCACTGGCTGAGCCGAGTGTATTGGATACGACAATATACTCCGCTTAAGCTCTGACAGAAATCCGACCCCGATATACACCCCGTGACCCCTGAAAACCCACGATATTAAATTTTAGAAACACGCCCACTCCTCTGGAAGAATATATAGATTTCTTTTCGTGGACGTGGTCACGTGCCACGCGCTCTGATGCTAGCCTACGAGTCGAATCTCTGGATAAGCCATTTCGATTGAAACCTATCGATAGGTTAGATTACCCCATTCACAACTGGTTAGTTTTAACGCTATTAAAGGCGAGGTCATTCTAACGCGGGAACTATATTGAAATGGTGTATTTGCCATTTGGAACAAGATGGCCCAAGGGCTGGGCCTTAATAGTAATTTTACACGGCTCACGTGACCCCCCGTATAGTTGACAACTAAAAACATTTCTGAAACACAATCGTGTATCCCTTTAATTTCTAATAACGTCACATTTCAAATAATATTAATGAAACTAAATTGTGCACCCCACTAAAGTATAATTTTTAAAAACCATACGAATCAAATAATGTATTTAAACAAAATCCTGGATCCCCTAAACCAGAAATCACTATGACCGTAAAGCGTCCCCTCTATTTTACGAAACCTAACCTAACCATCCAGCATAATCTCTGATGTATCACGCGCACAAAGTGCAGTAGTGCACGAAAATTATCATCTTGTTTCCCTTCACTCAAAAAAGCCCGCGAGATTTAAACTACCTTTCTTTCCTCTCTCTCCGAGCGGGATGCCCCCCTCCCTCTTCCCCCTCTCACTAATATACCAGGCAGGCAGTTCTCTCTCTACGCGGAGCTTCGTATCGCCACCGCGTACGCTAGCGATCTCTCTCTCTCATCGTAAGCGTACGTTTCGCGGACGCGACCGGTTTCCCTCTCTTATCGTAAGCGTTCGTTTCGCGGACGCGTCCGGGACAGGGACAGGGACAGGGGTTTTGGTGCCGTTTCTTAAATTTTACCGTAATTAAAATTACGTGTAAAATTAAAAAAGGGGAAGTATATACATAAGAAAGTGCCTTATATATCTTTATTCATTAGATTTCGTTTTCGTTGGGAGTCTCACAAATGGGAACTGGGAAGCCATAGATAAACACATGCTGGATTTATGAGAAAAGTTTTAGAATAAAAATACACTATAATAAAGGATTCAATTCAATTATTGTCGTCGTATTTCTAAGCCTTTTTGCGGCCTTATTTGAAGAACTATTATGATGCAAAGCCACCAAATTCGATTCTCTGATTGGCCACGCTTGGCCACGTGTTCTTATTCTTAGAAATTTACTAATATATTTCTTTCTTCGATTTTAATTAAAAATTGATTGATTGCTTGATTTTTATAAGTAAATTCTTCTAAAATTACATTCAATTAAAGGGTATGTTAGATGATAAGAGCATCACCCTACGGTACTACACAGTATATTTTCTCCATTTTTCTTAATTTCCGTTTGTTCGGGGAAACCATAAATAAAGAAGTACTCATAATTTCCTGCGGGAGACCCAAGTAGGTAGGGTAAGGGTAGAATTACCCTATTATCTGGCGACAGAGAAATATTTCGTGATAAAAGAGAGAATGGGTACTATTTTCTCTCCATAATCCCGCCGACTGAGACATATGTAGTTGCTTATACAGCACTGTAGCTAAATCCGCGATGAAATGTCTTTCATCATAGCCCTATAACGCGTAACGTAAGTACGGGTTTATCGCATCTTGGATGAGAGATGAGATGGAGTCGAAATCTAAATACCTATAACGAACCCTTTGTACCCCTATCATCCTCAATGGCGTTTGGGCAGGGTCGTACGGTACCAAAACGTCGACAAAGTCGCCCTCTGTGTCTAGCTTCTGTTTTAAAATGGCGATACGCGTCAGCACTTAACAATCCCCTCTACCAAAGGTAGGGACGCGCGCAAGGTACTATGGGGGACTTTCATTGCTGCACGTGGCCCATGAACATTCTTACTCCGTTCCATAGTCGAGTCAAGGGGTCGAGTCAGGTTACAGGTAGAGATAAAGATCACAGAAGACGATCGTTTCTGTTTATTTATATCTTTATTTAGTACCGGTAAGCCTTGTAGGTTTGTTTAGTATCCTTTTCAAATTGTTCCGGCATAAGCCTACTACCATATGCTCATAGCATAGCATTTCCTGGCGACTTATACTTATCGATGGTATGAAAGGCTTATGGCATAATATATTACAAGCGGGGAAATTACATTTACGAAAGTTAGATCAGGATCGACTTAGTTCTTGACCTTAAACAGATGGATGGAGAGCTTGGTTCCCGCAACTTCGTGGATTGGTTAAGAAAGGAACCGTGGTAACCATAGTTACGTGATCTTCGGGGGGGGGGGAGGCTGGAAATGATCGGCTGGGTATTTGCCAATTAATCGTCGTGTCGACAAGGGTCAACACTTAGGGAACAAGCTCTCTCCATTTATTATAGTCTCATGCACAACAGCCCACTCTCCAGACCCCGTTTCTGATGGAAATAAACTCAATCAAAATGCTGATTACAGTAAAGAGAAGAGATTGCGGTTCTCCATCCATCGCGGTACACAAGACTGCTTCCGGTTCATTCCCATATTACTTAAATAGAGAATGAATGTATTTATATACATCCATGAGTATACATAGTTCTCACAAGAGATTGCAGACTCGGAGATAAAGGCTAACAGTTCAGTTTCACCAGTCAGAACTGAACAAACTTTACTGACACTGCGCTGCGTTAGGGGGGTAGGAATTTTCTGTAGACCCTTGGGTTGAAACTATCGATGGACCTTTTCGAGGCAAGGGCAGGGGTAGATAACACTCAGTATCGGGACGTACAAGGGGGGTTGATACATTGTCATCCGTCTCTGCGCAGGCGCAAAAAAGCGAGATGGAAGGCAAAGTTTTACAATCGCCGTGACTCTTTCCCTCCCCGTTAGTTAAATCGAAATAGTCTATTGATTCACAGCTAAAAAGAGATATTTGCGAGCCAATCAAATTGTAATAAGTTGTAGGCAACTTCTCCTTTAGAAATACTAAGCTTTTATAAGAAAAGGGGTTCGATATTCATGAGTTTATATGAATAGATTCATGTCCAATCATTTGATATATTATTAATTAAAGAAAGTTCCGTTGTTGACTGATCAAAGATGAAAGACAAACACGATTGTATAAAATTTTATTAATATCTTTTTATAATATTTTTACAATAAATTTTCCTCGGTTGTCTCGGCATTGGCATCATCCGATTTGTTATTTATATTTTTATGTTCAATTAAAAGTTGAATTTCTTCCAACGGAGTTCGAACTCTTATTTCCTTTTCTGTTAATAAATCGGATATTTCCTCAATAATATCGGGAAAATATTTGGCGGCATCCAAATATAAAATCTGCGTATTTTAATCGAGGTTAATTTATCAAAATTTACATAATTACGAATAATAATAATTTATTTTGGAAATCTTTCAGCCTCTATTTAGTTAATTACTTTATGTCCGGGACATTTTTGTAGGCTACGATAAAATATCGCTTTGGCCTTATCACGACAACCTTGATCAACCTAAAATAATTAGTGATTACAAATTAGGCTTAAGAAATTATGGTGATATAAAGCGTACGGTGTACCTCGAATTTCATATACATTCGCCATAATAAAGGGCAACTCGTAACGGATGGGATGTTTAAAGCTCTTTCAAATAAATTTCTTATTTTCCATGATACGCCTATCTGAGGTATTTCTACATTTTCACCTTAAAATTAGAAAGATGTTTTTTAAGTAATAAAATCAACGCTTTATTTTGAAGAAAACGCCATTTATCTTGTATTAAATAAATTCAGACTGAATAGTGTCACATTCCCTTTAGTATTTGAACCGCCTACTGTGGTACAGTCTGACAGGTGTGTCTGATTACGCGCAATTCCCAGCGGGAGGATCCATAAGGGTGGAGAGATTCAAGGCAAAAGGGAAGCAAATGGCCTTGTCCGCATTACAGAGGCTTTACGTTTCCATAGTTCAGTCGCAAATAGGCTTATATCTTTTATCATAAGTTTATACGATAAGTTCCGTAAGTTTGTGACTGGTTAATTAGAGCTTGTCATGAAGTGACGTAGGTCATAGATTCTCGTAACGCGACGCCTCGTGAGGCGCTGTCAAAAGCTTTGTACAGACTAAATAGGAAGATGGACTAGAAAATTAACCAAGTGTCGTTCTCGAATCTCGAACTAGCTCTCAGTAAGTCTCTAGCATTACGAAGCATAGGGTAGTGCCATACTTATGGAACATATCTTATAAACTTATGCTTTTATCTACAATAAGTGCGAACATCGCTACATCTACGCTCCAACTCGAATCTCACAAAAAGGCGTATATTGAAATAACGCAGCCTAAAATGCGCAATTAAATTAAACTAAACTACGACTTAACGATGATTAGATAATCTACGTTAATTAACAAAGATAATTTGAAATTTTAAGCTTATAAAGTGGGATAACTTCCGAGGATACTGCTAACGTTAGCTATACAAGGAGATTTGATATTTCACTATATTTTATTACAATCTTCGTGCCTTAAACTAATGAGTAAGGAAAATAACAAGCCTTGGTGATGCGAGGCTTAGCTACCATACACAAAGTGTAGCCTCTAATTTTTAAAAGGGGACAGGTTGCCCTGTGGTGACTCGCCTACTTTAGCGAGATATCGCGGTAGTTGCGATCTACCCCTTCCTAATTAAACCAAAATTAAATAAAGCCATCTACCCCTTCCTAATTAAACCAGAATTAAATAAAACCCGTATTAAATTAAATCGTATCCATCTACCCCATCCCAATTAAAACCCTAATCACATCGTAGCGACCTACCCCTTCCCAATTAAACCAATAAAAATTAAAAACATCGCCTTATAAGGTAAAAACAACAAACATAATTACCATTATTTGTTGAATAATGATTAGAAATCCTTCTCCATTCACTAATAATTGCGTAAATCCATAAAATTGTGGAGTTTTTTGATTTCGAATTTAATAAACCAGCAAAAAATCTGCGTAGCATAAATATAACACGTTTCTTAGCTCGAAAAAGTTTCAAATAAACTATAATTCATGAAGTCCTACCTTCTAAGTTGTCTAGATAAATAAGAGGCACCTTCTATCTTTATAAACGAAGTTAGATGTGTAATATCTTCAGGATTAATTTCTAAAGCATGTTGTAGAGCTGGTCTTAACAGTGTTAGAGAAACGGAACCCATATTTAATAGATTAATCCGGCATTTGTTTAGATATTCCATATCAGTTTGATTTATTTTGAAACCATTTTCAGTCAATTTCGAAGAAATAATTGTATCCAATGGTTCAAGCGATTGTTGAAGTCCATAAGTAAAATACAGGAAGTACAAATAACACGAGAGACATAAGGCATACTCGGACACTCTTTCTCCAAATAAAACTTCCCAATCTGTCTGTTTAGCTTCGCAACTTTGCTCCCTTTCTTTTAACAAATTCTTGTAACCGTTTTTGGCTTTCAATAAAAGGGTTACTGGTATTTCTGGTTGTTTTTCGTAGTCCTCAACAAGAAATTTATCACCGGCCCCTAAAACTGTCAAGTATTGTCTGAATTTTGTCTGATTTTCATCAGAAACTGAGATTTTATCAAGGTCATTGTTTAGACCAGTAACGGTTTCCAAGGCCTGTATGGTAAACAGAAATAATTCACGATTGGCAGGGCTGATTCCGCAATGTGAGGCAAATATGGTACTAAAGGCGTTAAAAGTGTCCTTAATTTTGCCAGAAGTGTATTCCAATCGAGCGTAAATGGTCCATAGATATAAATCATTACGGTTATTCTCTTCTTTCAAGATATTCCTAGTAATTTTCTTCAAATTCTTGATTTGAGTGTTGAATTCCTTTTTGGTTTTACAGTTCGAAAGTGTTTCTTTGACGCAAAATGTTAAATAAACCTTATCAAGCTCTCTCTGGGTGACGAAAGGAAATTTGGGTTTAACTTGTTCCAGAAGGCGATTGACAAACGGTAATAAAGACTCTAATTTCGTTTCGTTCGAAAGATTAACAACTTCATTAAACAATTTATCCTCTAAGCTTTTCGAGAAGGAGAATGGAGTCAATTCTTGCTTTTCAATATTGACGTTAACACCCAAAAAACGTAAGAAACGTAGAATCAGGGAGACTTTAGCCTTCTCCGAATGAAGTTGAAATAAAACGGGGGACACATCTTCAAGAGTAACCATTCTTTCAGGGTCTTCGCATTCCTCATCAGTCCCTTCTTTTGGTCGCCATGGTAACCAATGATGTCTCTCTCTAAGATTTTCAAATTCTAACCAATACTCTACGCATGAAGCTTCATTTTCCATAATTTCATCCTCTTTTTCGTTTAAATCTAAATATTAAACTCGAAATTAAGTAAAAATAGGTTTGCAGGTGCTGATTACAACAAGTAACAGGTCCACTACACGCACTGCTCTGAGGTACGTTTGTAATAGACTATTCCATTAATCACTTGCAGAAAAACCAACGCAAAGGCGGGAGGCCGTTCTCGTAGGTTATATCCCTGGTGCCAAGTCTCTAGTAGAAACAGAGTTACGAGGCTGCAAAGTTGGGTCTAATGCAATTCCTATGGAGGGGTTGTTTGTTTACGTTTTGCTTAATTACTTTTCCCCTGTTTGTCGTAGCCCTAAGTTTATAGTATGGTTGGATGGGGGACAAATTGAACTATAACATACTCAAAGGACATCCCCGTATCTCTACTAGACCCAGAGTTACGAGGCTGCAAAGTTGGGTCTAATGCAATTCCTATGGAGGGGTTGTTTGTTTACGTTTTGCTTAATTACTTGGCCCCTGTTTGTCGTAGCCCTAAGTTTATAGTATGGTTGGATGGGGGACAAATTGAACTATAACATACTCAAAGGACATCCCCGTATCTCTACTAGATCCAGAGTTACGAGGCTGCAAAGTTGGGTCTAATGCAATTCCTATGGAGGGTTTGTTTACGTTTTGCTTAATTACTTGGCCCCTGTTTGTCGTAGCCCTAAGTTTATAGTATGGTTGGATGGGGGACAAATTGAACTATAACATACTCAAAGGACATCCCCGTATCTCTACTAGACCCAGAGTTACGAGGCTGCAAAGTTGGGTCTAATGCAATTCCTATGGAGGGGTTGTTCTTTTACGTTTTGCTTAATTACTTGGCCCCTGTTTGTCGTAGCCCTAAGTTTATAGTATGGTTGGATGGGGGACAAATTGAACTATAACATACTCAAAGGACATCCCCGTATCTCTACTAGACCCAGAGTTACGAGGCTGCAAAGTTGGGTCTAATGCAATTCCTATGGAGGGGTTGTTTTTTTACGTTTTGCTTAATTACTTGGCCCCTGTTTGTCGTAGCCCTAAGTTTATAGTATGGTTGGATGGGGGACAAATTGAACTATAACATACTCAAAGGACATCCCCGTATCTCTACTAGACCCAGAGTTACGAGGCTGCAAAGTTGGGTCTAATGCAATTCCTATGGAGGGGTTGTTTGTTTACGTTTTGCTTAATTACTTGGCCCCTGTTTGTCGTAGCCCTAAGTTTATAGTATGGTTGGATGGGGGACAAATTGAACTATAACATACTCAAAGGACATCCCCGTATCTCTACTAGACCCAGAGTTACGAGGCTGCAAAGTTGGGTCTAATGCAATTCCTATGGAGGGGTTGTTTTTTTACGTTTTGCTTAATTACTTGGACCCTGTTTGTCGTAGCCCTAAGTTTATAGTATGGTTGGATGGGGGACAAATTGAACTATAACATACTCAAAAGACATCCCCGTATCTCTACTAGACCCAGAGTTACGAGGCTGCAAATTTGGGTCTAATGCAATTCCTATGGAGGGGTTGTTTGTTTACGTTTTGCTTAATTACTTGGCCCCTGTTTGTCGTAGCCCTAAGTTTATAGTATGGTTGGATGGGGGACAAATTGAACTATAACATACTCAAAGGACATCCCCGTATCTCTACTAGACCCAGACTTACGAGGCTGCAAAATTGGGTCTAATGCAATTCCTATGGAGGGGTTGTTTGTTTACGTTTTGCTTAATTACTTGGCCCCTGTTTGTCGTAGCCCTAAGTTTATAGTATGGTTGGATGGGGGACAAATTGAACTATAACATACTCAAAGGACATCCCCGTATCTCTACTAGACCCAGAGTTACGAGGCTGCAAAGTTGGGTCTAATGCAATTCCTATGGAGGGGTTGTTTTTTTACGTTTTGCTTAATTACTTGGCCCCTGTTTGTCGTAGCCCTAAGTTTATAGTATGGTTGGATGGGGGACAAATTGAACTATAACATACTCAAAGGACATCCCCGTATCTCTACTAGACCCAGAGTTACGAGGCTGCAAAGTTGGGTCTAATGCAATTCCTATGGAGGGGTTGTTTTTTTACGTTTTGCTTAATTACTTGGCCCCTGTTTGTCGTAGCCCTAAGTTTATAGTATGGTTGGATGGGGGACAAATTGAACTATAACATACTCAAAGGACATCCCCGTATCTCTACTAGACCCAGACTTACGAGGCTGCAAAATTGGGTCTAATGCAATTCCTATGGAGGGGTTGTTTGTTTACGTTTTGCTTAATTACTTGGCCCCTGTTTGTCGTAGCCCTAAGTTTATAGTATGGTTGGATGGGGGACAAATTGAACTATAACATACTCAAAGGACATCCCCGTATCTCTACTAGACCCAGAGTTACGAGGCTGCAAAGTTGGGTCTAATGCAATTCCTATGGAGGGGTTGTTTGTTTACGTTTTGCTTAATTACTTGGCCCCTGTTTGTCGTAGCCCTAAGTTTATAGTATGGTTGGATGGGGGACAAATTGAACTATAACATACTCAAAGGACATCCCCGTATCTCTAGTAGACACAGAGTTACGAGCCTGCAAAGTTGGGTCTAATGCATTTCCTATGGAGGGGTTTGTTTCTTTACGTTTTGCTTAATTACTTGGCCCCTGTTTGTCGTAGCTCAAAGTGTTTAGTATGGTTAGATGGGGGACAAATTGGGCTATAACATACTCAAAGGACATCCCCGTATCTCTAGTAGACACAGAGTTACGAGCCTGCAAAGTTGGGTCTAATGCATTTCCTATGGAGGGGTTTGTTTCTTTACGTTTTGCTTAATTACTTGGCCCCTGTTTGTCGTAGCTCAAAGTGTTTAGTATGGTTAGATGGGGGACAAATTGGGCTATAACATACTCAAAGGACATCCCCGTATCTCTAGTAGACACAGAGTTACGAGCCTGCAAAGTTGGGTCTAATGCATTTCCTATGGAGGGGTTTGTTTCTTTACGTTTTGCTTAATTACTTGGCCCCTGTTTGTCGTAGCCCATAGTCTTTAGTATGGTTAGATGGGGGACAAATTGGGCTATAACATACTCAAAGGACATCCCCGTATCTCTAGTAGACACAGAGTTACGAGCCTGCAAAGTATAGTCTGCCAACCAAGATTCAACGCCAGACTGAGTTCACACGAGTTTACTACACGTGGAAGGAGGCTAGCCAACTCGCACTATCTCTAGGCGCGAAGGAAATAGCCCAAGAAGGTGACCTCCACGCCCATGTGGTGTAATTGCTTCTCTCTTGGAATTAATGTAATGGTCTATGCCCCCATATATTGCGAATACCATCGCAGAGTTCAACAAACAAGACTCAGAGGAGATGTGTGATGACGCTTTTACTTCAGCAACTATTGCTAACCTGCAAAACCAACTGTATGACATTCTGAGAAAGATTTCTGCGCAAAGACTTGAGCCCATCCTTGAGCTCCCTCCTCTCCAACTCTTGCCATTCCACTGTCCCAGAATGGCTCAAAAAAGGTTACTCTTTCATTGAAGGTAGTTTCAGGTGGCAGTGTTGGTTCAAAAAGGTTAAATTCAATTAAAGCTTGATATGTCGCGACTGATCTTTCAGTCAGACCATTCTCTCTCAGAAACCAACAATAATTGGCAAATAAGCCCAATAGGTTTTCTTCGAGCTTAGGGTCAATGGTAAGGGTATGGAAAGTCCCTTGCAAGATACTATTTAAAGTAGAGATCGCTTTGACATAAGCTTTTACTATCGACGTAACGGTGAATGAAGTCAAATTTGATTTTAAAAACTCGATATAATGAAGCCAAACATCGGGATTTCCAGCTTGAACAAACGTTAGTTTCTTCCATTCAGCCAAAACTTGGGTTCTGGGCATCACTTGGGAGCATATTTCCATCCTCTGTACCGCTAACTTTAACATTCTAGGATTGTTAGCCAATGCTCGGTCCAAAATCGCTAATTTCTTCTCCAAAAGAGCTTTATTAATATTGGTCGAATTTGAAATTTGATCAGATTCGTAAGGATTTGAAGTAGCGAGTTCGTCTTGAAAGGCGACAAACTCCATCCATAAATCTTCATCCCCAGGATTTTCCCTTAAAGCTTCGTTAAAAGTTTGGGTTCTTTTATAAAATTCAGTTTCCCGTTTCTGCTCTTGTAGAGTTGGGTCAGCGTTAAGGGCTTCTTTACCAACACCAGCTAGATAAGAGGTTGTCGCCGCGTCATAAACCCCCAAGGCATTAATGTCACTATGGCTTTTCAAACTAATACTGTCTGAAAAGGACTGTTTTATGGAAATATAACTGGCATCTTCGTTTACTCTTAATTCTTTCATGGGTACAACGGGAACTGGTGTTTTTGAAATGTTTCTCGATACATTCTTTTTACTGAAGTATCTAGCGTCTTTATCCTTCTTGAGGAACTTCTTGCTCCTCTTTTCAAGTAGTAAAAGATCATTTTCAAACTCCCTAGGCGCGCCAAGAGGGACTAAAGGGTTCCTATAATACTTGGCAATATGAACTTTATAGAAAGAATCAAACTGAAAATTTTCCCTGTCTGGTTTAGGGTCAAGCCGATAAGCTCTTTCTGATGCCAACCCTGTCTCCTCAATGAAGACCATCTTAGATAGTTGGCCATATAAAGAGTCATCCTGTTTATCCTCATTATCTTTGAGTTTAATGGGTTTAATTTCCTCATTGTCCGAGTCTCGTTTACGTTTGTGTTTCCGTTTTTTAGGTTTTTTGACCTTTTTATCGAGTTTCTCTGATTTGGTAGTATTATTGTCTTTTGATACTGAAGGTTCTACGATAGGTTTTGATTCAACAACTGGGGTCTTAAAACTGGTATTGGTTAACCAATCGAATGATTGAGCTTGCGAAGTTGTTTGTTCAACAGTTTTTTTGGGTTCGCAGAGATTATAAGCGGGGAAAAGACCCGAACTGGGCTCCGAGTTGACCTCTGAAGCGTTCCAAGTAGGAATTGAAGTTTGACTTACTTTATTAGGATTATAAGCAGCGAAAAGCGACGGTTTAACTGGTTCCTGCGTGGAAATATCTTCCTTGATCATGGAAGATCTTGAAAATCTATGGTTTAATCCTTCTTCATCATCATCTTGCATTTCATTTTCAGATGAACTTGAACTTGATATTATAACAGACTCATATTCTTCTCCAGACGACATTTCAATAATTTTTAGAAAAATAAAATCACTTCCAACTATTTTCGACAGTTAAATGTAAGTAATACGCGAGGCCTTTGAAACTGCAACCGAAACCGAACAATACACGAAGGGTAACACGTTGTTCTAATGTCTATGGTAATACGCGTAACCGTCGAACGGAACGTACGTACCGACGTTCAAAGTTTAGCAGACGACGCTAAGTAATGACCTCAATAATTCCCCAAAAGGTGGCAGGAAAATATTTTCCAATACTAAATCATTGCGGGCAAATAGAGATACCGTACGTACGTAGTGCCCATATACAATACAACTCTCCTCTTGTCGAAGGTTTGTACGGTTTTAAACTAATTTTAAACTATAAACTTTTAAGAAATATAACTTAATTTTTAAAATTAAACACCCTAGAAACGAACCACCATGGCCGTTATTTTGGAAACTACATTGGGCGATATAACCATTGATTTATTTGTAAACGAGAGACCAAGAACTTGCATGAATTTCTTAAAACTATGCAAGATAAAATACTACAATTATTGCTTGTTTCACAAAGTTGAAAGAGGGTTTACAGCCCAAACTGGTGACCCAGAAGGTACTGGAAGAGGTGGAGAATCTATATTCAGCCACCTTTACGGTGATCAAGCAAAATACTTTGAAGCTGAAACTAAACCGCGTCTAAAACACGTCAACTTGGGAACACTTTCCATGATAAACAATGGTCAAAATATGCACGGTTCTCAATTTTTTATTACCCTGGCTGAAGATTTGGACTATTTGGATGGGGATCACACTGTTTTCGGTCAAGTTGAAGAGGGATTGGAAACGTTACAAAAAATAAACGAAGCTATATGCGATGAACATCATCGTCCTTATCAAGATATTAGAATTTCTCATACGATTATTTTAGAAGACCCTTATGACGATCCTCCTGGTTTAAAAATCCCAGACGCTTCCCCGGAATTAACGGAGGAACAAATTAGATCTAGTGGTAGAATAGGAGCTGACGAAGAAATTGATGATACAAAGGGGAAATCAATGGAAGAAATAGAAGAAGAAATTCAAGATAAAGAAGCTAAAGCTAGGGCTACTATTTTAGAAATGGTTGGGGATATACCCGATGCTGAAGTTCGACCCCCTGATAATGTACTCTTTGTTTGTAAATTAAACCCCGTTACAACATCGGATGATCTTGAGGTGATATTCTCCAGATTCGGCACTATCGTTAGTTGCGAAGTAATTAAAGATAGGAAATCGGGGGAATCTTTGCAATACGCCTTCATAGAGTTTGAGAAAGAGGAAGATTGCGAAAACGCTTATTTTAAAATGGACAATGTCCTAATTGATGATAGAAGAATTCACGTTGATTTTAGCCAGTCTGTTGCCAAGTTAAATTACCAAGAAATGAAACAACACGCCAATAAACTCATGCAGTTTAAAGTTAAAGATCGCGCCCAACCAAATAGGTCTGCTCAAAGTGGCAAAAAATATGATTTGGTTTTTGAAGATGATGCCCCAGTAAGCTCAAACGCGGCTTATAAAAATCTAAAGAGGAGTATAAAGGATGAAGAGAAACGAGTTAAATACTCGAAGAAAGACTCCTCTAAAAAATCTCGGCGTCGCTCCGCGTCTAAATCTAGATCCAGGAGTGGTAGTAAAGACAGAAAAACATCTTCCAGAAGTCGCAAAGATTATAGGGACCAAGATAGACACAGAAATTCAGGGTATCCCAGAGCGAATCGTTATGATAATAGGGGTGGTGGTAGTGGTGGGGGCAATGAAAGAGATTCTACTCACCACAGAAGGGACGCGAAATTTAGGCCTTCTAAGAGATCACGAAGTTCAGATAGTGGTGATAATGAGCGCCAAAGCCAAAGAGATAACAGAAGACACCATAATGACCATAGACCTCGGGATAGGTATTCCAGGAAGTGATTACGTCAAGTCAAACTTTTCATTTGTATCTAACCTAAAGTTTTGATGAAAGATTTGTTTGTATTTATAATAAATAAATAAATAAACAGTCTTTTGCTTCAATATATATATTGTTATTTAATTTTGTTGGAATAATTTTCAAACATGAACATGCTTTTAAATTCTTTATATTAACATATCCCGTACGTTTCATCCAATTTTTTTAAAATTACAAGAGAAACCATTCAATCAACTTTCTTTCTCGCGAAAAATTCTTTTATAAACATTATCAATTCTTTTTCAAAATAGTATATGGCCATTAGAACCCCAAGCAAACACACTCCGCCAACAGAAACGTGTAAGAATAGATAGATTAACCCTTTGGAATAGTTAAAGTAGGCACCAGTATGCCACGTTAATTGATTGGAAATGACTAAAACAACTACGATCCATTTATTTAATAACAAACCGCTCAGCGGATTGGAAGACTCGAAATAACCGGCGATGTATCGTAAGCTATGGCCAATTCTAATAGCCATGTTCAAACAGTTGGCCAAGATAAAACCCACACTACCTAAGGCTATAGTTAGGTAATAGGCCGCAATCAGGAAGACAACTGATAAGTACACCATTATTTTGTTATAGCTCTCTATACTCTGACTAGTGACGGTCGCGAAGACGAAACATTCTGTTGGCCCATTAATGGCCAAGAACATTATGTAAAAACAATGCCAGGATAAAAGTGTCGGTCCTATTCCATTTGCTAAAGTTAAACCCCCATAAATGTATAAAGCCACTGAAGAGAAGCTTGGCCCAAAAGTCAAAATAATCGCTCCCAATAAGAGCATTATTTTCATCACATTCTTTAAAACTCGAGCAATATCACTACTTTCTTCTTTGGGTTGACCTCTATTTAGGGATTGGGCAAAAAATAAATAGCTATTCTCTTCTATAGGTTGAAAAATAAACCTAGCAGCTAAAGAGCCCAAGTTATTGACAATATCATAGATTCCTTGTTCAGAAAATGAAAGAATGTTAAAAATGGTCATTATGTAGCGTTCCCCTTCTGTCAGGAGTTGCTTTACAATAGTTTGTTTAAAGAAACTGACAGTCAGTACGATTAGTTCTTTGTCAAACCAATGGTCATGGGTTTTTGAAGGGAACAAGTTTCGAAATGATTTAATTACAAATTTTTCTTGATATTGTAGTTTAATTACGTAAATGTAATAAATAGAACAGTAGATTGAGGATGCTAAGAGTTGTCCACATGAAAATGCAGCCACTCCGTGATTAGGAAACCTAACAACAGCCAATCCCATAAAGAGGCAACGTATAGTCAAAGATATCCCTTCAGCAACAATCCTCAGTTTAACAAACTGGGAAAGTTGAGTTATTACATAAAGAGGTTCGGCTAACATTTCGAGAACTACACTTAGAACCATGGCATCCACGCCAAACTGGTAGCTCAAAATAATATCTGGATTTGGTTGAGATAGAACATTTAACCAGATATATCTCAAAGCCACACCACATACAATTGATATTGGCACACTTAGCCACGTCATGTTTACAATCAATGGAAGAGAATCTTTTGACTTATTACTTAGGCTTGCCCTTCGGAAGGCTTCCCTAGTCAAAAATTGAGTTGTACAGTACAAAAGAGTTAACCGTACATTGACAACTCCCAAAACATCTTTGCTGACATAATGCACAATGAAGGCATTTGTGAGAAAAGTTACTACACGCAAAAGTATTTGCAGAATAATGTTATACGACGTGGAACGCGCAACATTTATCAACAATTCATTTGATTTAGTATCACTATCACTTTTGGTTGCAACGGGTGAACTCATTTTTCTTTCGTCTTTGAGTTTGAAATACGCGGTTTCGCGACCAAGGCTTAGCGGTTATAAAACTAACTCCAGCGCTTCAAAAATTGCCTAAAACTAATTTAATACCTGGGAATATCTTGAATTCTTCGTTTCCATTTATAGTTGATAGCTTTATGTATTAATTTTACGATAATTCGACTTTAATTAAGGTTAATTTTATGATAATTAATTAAATAAAAACACTACAGACTTCGAAAAACCGGCACCCGCGAGAAAAAAGTGACAGTTCAATTTTTTTGAAATTTATTCACCAATAGAGGGCGTAATAAACCGAGGAGCGGGTTAGAGGGGTCAGGGGGGATCTGAGAAATCTGTCAATTTGACGAAAGTGACGCTTTGTTGTTGTTGTTATCCTACGTGTATAGATTATTAATAATTATTGTTTTAATTAATTAAATATTTGAAGAATCATCAATATGGATGACGATGTAGCCGTTAGTTTAATGGGGAAGCTAGAGATGTTGAAAGAGATACGATCCAGAACTATCCAACTGGAAAAGCTGAAGCTAAGGCTTAGACAAGAAGTAGAATCTACTGAAACTGAGGAAAAATGTTTACAAGAATATCGCCACGAAATGGAGCTTTTGCTTCAAGAAAAGATGGCCCACGTCGAAGAACTTCGTCAAATTCACGCTGATATTAATGCCATGGAGAATGTCATTAAACAGTCAGAAGAGGACAGAAACAAGCATCTGGAAAATGCAAAGCAATTCCATCAGGAGTATCGTCCTGTTAAAGACCTGGTGGACAAGATGAGATGCGATATTGGACTACACAAACTTCCGGAACTTCACGAGGAAGATGAAAACTTCAAACCAGACTTCTTTGAGAAGCAGAAAACTGAATGGCAGAGTGAAGTGGCTGACACCGTTATTCCACCTTCATTAGCAGCAGCTGCCGCTGCAGCTCAGCAATTACAAGTTCATGGAAGACCAAAAATGCCCCCTGATCATACTAGACCTCACCATCAACCATCAGCAGCATTCAGACAACAGCCACCTCCTATGAAATCTTGCCTGAGTTGCCACCAACAAATTCATCGCAATGCTCCCATTTGTCCTTTATGCAAGGCTAAAAGTCGTTCCAGAAATCCAAAGAAGCCAAAGAGAAAGCTAGAAGATTAAACTTTAATGTTAATCGACCATTTTAAAACCAAAATTTCTTCCATCATTAAACTAAAATCTCGATGTTAAATACTATAATATCAATGTGCCAAAAAAAATCATGATTTCATCACAATTTTTCATTTAACATTTTAAGTTCCTACTATGTACTTTGTCTCGTAATTTAAAAAATAAAAGTCTTTTTATAACTATAATTTATTTTATTTCATAAAATGTATTCATCCCAGGGGGTTAAAAGGTCAAATATTCAAACATGTGGGCGCATTCTATCCAAAAATAGGTAGGTGCATGAAATTCTTAAGCTTATTTATTACTTATTAAGTTTTTACCCTTATTTCACGAAACAAGAGATCATATTTGCAAATCATTATTGCTCACAGTTATTCCCCCCCCCCCCCCCAAAATTAATAAAAAATTATGTCCAAAGCACTTCGTGATTTATTGTGCTGATTATATTTTAGAATGGCAATATTAGCTGGCAGTCTCCTCTTCAGTCTAAATTCATAAAAAGTAGTTTAAATTAACAACTAATTAGTCAAAAAAATTAACTAAACTCACTTTTTCCTCACTGGAATCAACTCCATTAGGAATATTTTGTGACTCTTCATTTTCTCTCTCAGCTTTCATATCTTTCAGTATCCTTTGTTGCGTTTTTTGAGAATTTTTAATCCTTTCTTGCAGTATCTTTAACCCCCAAAAACATTTATGCTTAAAATTCAAATTATTATTTGAAAATAAAGAATAAACGTCAAACCTACCTCTTGCCTTCTCTCTTCCGCTTTTACTTGTTTTTCTTCAATTTCTTCAGGCGAAATTAAGTTGGGAAGCTGCTCCTCTAACCTCTAAAAACAATTTAATTGCGTAAATTAATTAATTAACATCAACGTAAACCGTAAATAATTTAAACTTTGGAATGAATTGTAACAAAAAAAAATGTCTCCGGGGAGTGCAAAGCTCAGAGGGAAACACATTTCTACAGGGGCCTATTGAAAATACACAGAGATGTTTCCCCTAAAAGGTGGCTTTCCCTTTTGACAGATCTCAAAAAAACATCCAGTGGAAACGAACCTGCAATCTTCTCGGTGGATGTTTCTTTATTATGCTTTGTTCCTTTTCATCCAATGGAATATCGAAAGCCACAGGTTTGGGAACTAAATAAAATTAAATTAGTACTGTGATTACTTTTAAAATTAAACGTTAATTAACCTGGTTGTATGGGTTCCACGGAAGTGGGGGAATCTTCCGGTGCTGGAGCGGTAGCAGCGGCTTTGGCAGCTCCACAGCCCATCATTTGATAGACTTATCCCAAGCACTCAAAAGGCGCGAAACGTTTCATCTTAAAACGCACTCCATTCTTATCGTGGCAGCTGCTAAGAAATACGTATATTTCTTAAAATTACTAGCCGAGATTGAGGAAGGAGTTGCAATGAGATGTTTTCGATCGGACTTCCGATAATAAAACATCGCTAATATTATTTCAGGAATTTCGGATTCGTGTGTGTGTATGTATACACCGCCGTACGCTTGTTGTTTCTTGGTGGTTGCTATGACAACCGAGGTTTTTTTCTTGGTATTCACCTCCTCCCATTACTAAGGTAGTAGCGTGAATTAATTCAATAGTTAATTTAGTATAGAGCTGTTTAGAAATTTCCCAAATAAGGAGTTTGTATAATAACCCTTTTACAAGTGTTGCCAGTCATTTGTGAGTGCAATTGAACCCCTATCTACTACTGACTGAAATTCTTGTAGAATTTTGTTAGATTCAGTAATTATCATTCGGTTTCAAACCTGCAGGAGATGCTCTGACAAATTACTGGCAACCATAAAGCTCGGTTAAAGTTAAGAAACGGAGGAAGCCCCTTTCCTTTAGTGCACACAATACTATCTCTAGAGTGAAGTTTTATTGGGAAAATTGAATCAATTCAACGGTGTCGTAGGTGATAATTTCTGAAGTGACTGTCTGGCTATACCTCGCAATTATTATTTTTTTTTTCTTTTGATGTGTCAGAACCTCTATACGGGAATCTATCTTATTTTTTATACAGTTAATCAACCAGTTCGTTGTAATTTTGGTACCAATCGATATAGAACCAATCTATAATAGTTTTTTTTATCCAAAAACCAAAGTTTCCAGATTGTCTGGAAAGTTTTATGGATCTATTAACGATTCAACCCTGCTTGTCCCATAATTCATAAAAACTGTGTAATCTGGTTATAATGCGTTTTATAGGACTACATTAACTAACATTTAGGTCTTATAATTGTCTGGTGAAAACGAATCAATATTTAGCGCGACACTCGAGGAGCTAATAGCTCTTAGTTTGGGTCTAACTTTAGTCGTAATACATGGTTAAAGGTATGAAACTTTAATGAGAGTAACGCACCCCTCTATGACGCTCTCGATATTACATCTCATTTGCATATTTTCGAAAGTAACGCATTTTATAACTAGAAAGACGCTAAGTCGCTTATCTGACTCATGCAGGCAAAACAAGTGTTTTCATTGTCTAGTCTGGAGCAAATGCGGAAGTCGTATTCACGCAAAGTTCTTTTATAAATGGAAATTGTTCCCCCTTTTGTCCCCTTCGCTTTCGAGTCCATTGGCCTCTGACTAATAGAAATGCTTACGATATTGACAATGAGGTAATATTTACGTTTCAGGGTTTCATATCTTATTGCTGTTTAGCATTTGAGTGTCATAGTTTGCTACAACAGCTGTAGTCAAAAGCAAACCGCTCAAAAAAATAAAATTATTAACCGAAACACGAGATGTTTAACTTCTTTATTAAGATAATTAGTTCTGGCAAATTGCTGTGGTTATTAGTACGTTTGTTGAATAATCAAGATAGCATAATTAGAACCGGAAGTTAGAAAAATTAGGAAGTGTTTTGCACGAAGACGTTTATGTCGATGTATATACTATATATTTTAGACCTTTCCCGTTTTTCTTGTCAAATGTGGTTTAGCAAACAATATAGTTCTGAACCAATTTTCAAAATTGCTAGCCCTTGTTCGTTCTATTTCGGTCCATAACAGTAAAAGGGTACAAGTAAATATAGTTCACAGCTCTGGCGTGACGTAAGCAAATCATTACCAGTTCTGTGTTGAAGGCTTAATGCAAGAAGAATGGTAATTACGCGTTGAATTTAAAGTCTAGCACGTTTAGGATAATAATTCAAGACTTTTTAACAAATTTTCGGGATAATTAAAGACACCACGGACCTTATCCTTTAGAAATTATCAAAATGATTTGCGTAAATAAAAATACAAATTAATTTGATGGTTAATTTTGATGGCCCAGTTTGAATTTACCAATCAAAGAAATTCCATTTCGATAATTTTGATGGACATGGATGATAAGTTTAATAAGAAAAATTATAAATTTGATTTAACCCGTTTTAAAATAATCATAAACAATTTTTCAGGTTCATGGACAATTTTAACATGGAGCAATAACCTACCTGTATCGCTGTGTAGATGACAGACAGACAGACTGAGACAGTACGTTGTTAAATAACTATTTTAAGAGAGAGTAGAAAAGATATCAACTGCCTCTAGAACGAGTTAATCCCTATAACTGAAACTGTACGTACGGCGATAAAAATGTTTGTCGGCGCGTTTGGAATTTCGAATGACGGGTAAATAAGGGTAACTTGATCGATTAAACGCATGCGCCCGGAAAAAACAAGTACCCAACGAAATGATTGAAAATGCCATGTTCTGGACATTGTCACGCAGGTGCGTTCATAGATATTTTAAATATATATTGGCCCCATTAATATCTATGAGCGCGTCATGCCATTAACGTTATGGTAAACCTAACATTTTAAAACTGAAATAGACCATTTCGGAAAACACATACAGAGAAACCAAAACACAGGAGGGAGGCTAACCAAATCGCATTGCCTCTAGCGGGGATTCTTGGCGAGAGGGAGAAGACCCTCACCTATATGTGTGTTGGTTTCTCTGTATGTAATTTTCGAAATGGTCTATGGTTCCGCGCGTGTTTTTCATAAAATTTGCAATAGTCGCGTTTTTATCAGCAGACAATTTTATCAAAAGATTAATTGCCATCAGCTATTGGTGTATTTGCAAGCAATTTACTTTGAAATTTTTATTTAATAATAATGTATTAATTAATTATTATTAGTTATAATGTATTTGAATACTATAACCCCTATCCTCTTCGCATTAAAGTTGTTAAATAAATACGATTTAATACTTAAATTCATCTCAAACTTTAATAAACCTACAACGAAAAATTAACTTATATTGTTAGCCTAAATTCACTATCCCCTCTTGATCGGTTTCAGCCCTAGCTTGTCCATTGCAAGCAAGGAAGAAAAAAAAAAATGGAAAATAACCGAAAATACACAAGACATAAGTTCATAAGATATGTTTCATAAGTTTGTCACTGGTTACTGAGAGCTTGTCATGAAGTGACGTAGATTCTCGTAAGCGACGCCTGGTAAGGCGCTGTTAAAGGCTTACTACAGACTAAATAAGAAGATCTATGGAAGTCCTGCAAAATTAACCGAGTGTATTCAATTGTGACGTCGTTCTCGAACTAACTCGAGCTGTAAGTCTCTAGCATTACGAAGCATATAGAAATTGTCATACTTATGTAACATATCTTATAAACTTATGCATAAGGCCAATACTTATTGTTGTTACCTCGGAAGAAAAGGTTATCGCCCCTGTTGTGTTAAATATAACTTTCCAACAAATGGGAAGGCTAAAAGTTTTAAAATTTTCCTAACCTGTTATTGGGTTCTAACAGGAGGACTCTAAAAGAAGTTTTTTCTTTTCCCATTGTTAAAGGATGGGTAGGGCCCAAGCTACCCTCAATTCCGGGAATTTTTCAGCTCGGAGTTGTTTACGACTAAAGCCAAGCACGTGTGCTTTTTCATATAAATACCTGGGGGAAAGGACAAAAGCTATTTCCTCTTTGGGGTTTTTTTTTGATTCTAATCTTGAAAGATCTGAGGAAGGGTTACTTCGCAAAGGGGGAAGAAACTCTGGCAAGGTCGAGGCAGCGAGGCTAGGAACAGTGGGTTAGTGGGGTAGCACCCCTGGCCTTGGGTTTTTCTATGGAAAATTCGAGAAGAGGTCGTCGCTTGTTTGCGTGTGTTTCTTTCTGTGATGTGGGAACCGTATTTTATTTCCATCTTTCATCTCAGTAACTTGTGGAAATCGGATGCGTTGCTTCACTACCAAGGTAAGCTTTTAAGTTTAAATAATTTAAAAAGCGCTAAAATGTTAATTAAACCTATTTAATCAATGCGCTTTACTAATAATTATGAAAGTGTATTTTAATTCAATGCATGATTGGAGTGGAAATATAAGGGGCCAAAGACGAAACAACCCCAATATTAGCTAACCTAGTAAAAAGCGAACATCATGATCTTTCTTTGTAGATAAGGCCAAATATAACTAAATAATTGTTACGTAATATCAAGTTAACTAGCTAAACAAATTAATTTGTTGAATTTTGATCGTGAAAATATAAAACTCTGGCCAATTTCTCACATTCATTTTGGTAATTAGCATTAATGGCGCTTTTATATTATCATAGTAGTTTGAATTTTCGCGCGTTTCCAATTTTTTATCGATTAAAGCACGCATCATAGATTATCAATGCACGCATTGAGTTGAGACAATTACCACTTGAGTGGTCTTCCATCCGCTAGGATATAAGACCCAATTAACTATATCACGCGCTGGTAACGCCATCCCGGTGCATCCAAGGGAACTAAAAGAAAAGGCGGGAAGACCCAATTAACTAAATCACGCGCTTGTGGCGCCATCCCGATGCAACCAAGGGAACTAAAAGAAAAGGCGGGAAATTTGACTGATTTCAAGACTACATGCATTTATACATTTCCAATCTAGACTTCGAGATGGCGACACCATCGCGTAATAAACTTGGAAGCTGTCCGTCCGTCTCTATGTTTTCAAAAGTGTCCCACGTACCCCAATAGGCAGATTAAGGCAAAGGCCACTCTAGTGGTTATTTTCTCAACTCAATGAAAGCATGGGCCACGACTAAACTAAAGTACCATCTATTGGTGAAGTTTAAAGCAATTTACATTAGAATTTTAAATTTAATAATATCATAAAAATAAAATACTACAAAATTTATCTTTTGTAGTGAAATATTTTTAACCGTATGATATAAGATTAACTTTGAAGTTAAAATTAGTTATCTTATCATTGAAGTTAAGTAGATGGGGTTACTTGATTGTATTAGAAAAAAAACGTAAAATTAAAAGCCTTATAATCTTAATTATTGAGTAAGTACGGTTAATGTTTAAATATAATTTTCAACAGCACGATATGTGAAAAATGTTTACGTTTTACTATAAGTTATGGATGTTAGCGTAGGTATGTGAAGCACATACTTGGTACTATAAATGGCACCTCTTCCATATAGGGCTTGGGTAAGAATTTTTACATACGCTAGATAGGATACATATTTAAGGTATCGCTTCTCGGCCTTTTGGCTAAGATCAAAGTGTAGTATCTGTTCTTATCAGCTTAATATCTGATACGGGTCCCATTGGGGCCCAAGATATTAAACTTATTTTTGAACGGCGGCGGAGAGTTCGGGGCTTGCTCCACCTCCGCTACGGGTTGGCCCGGTATTGCAGTACCTCCGGGATCGGCCCACTTCCTTAAACAAATCAAAATCAAACACATTTTCCTATAAATTGCTATCGTAGATCGGTATAAACGACATTACGTCATGTTGAATATTCTCTAAAATATTTCTGCTATGGTTATTGTTCACTGATTCATATGAAACTATTCATAGTGTTTAATTACGAAGTAATTTTAATGTAAATTGAAAATTTGAGATAAATACATATGTATTCAATTCTTGTACCATATTTCATATCAATTCTGGCATATCTTCTTGATAATCATCTGACTTTTGAGTTTGGGAATTTTGCGCGTCCACGTGCGTTTCTTTTTTCCCATCTTTCGAAGAAACATTTTGGTCCCTGATAAATGGAAAATAATAAGGTTGAATTATTTCCTCCATCTTATACGCATTCTTACGTTTTCTGCACATTCTTCTGTTTCAAGTTGCCGCTTCCAACAATAACCTTGTCCAGGCGAGCCTGTAACATTACAATACGTTAGACAGCTCGATCGATAAATTCAGCCTGTTGATTGGGTAGCTTACTTTAGGCATTCGAATGACCAGTTTTCCCGTCGCTCGCGATCTCTCCGCCTTTGATGTATCGGGATGAACGCTTTCAGGCAAAACCAGTTGAAAGACCTTTCCTTTGACCCATAACCTGACGTAATCCGGTTGGCAATCCACAGACACGTCAGACGTCTCCAAGAACTTAAACAATTTTATTTCCAAAACGAAACTGTTTCCGTCATCCTCTTCGGTTAATTTGAAATTTAATCTAGGAAATATTAAGCCTAGTTTGAAAATGAAATTTGATTATAGTATGAACTTAAGTCTATAAGTCGTACTTGGCTTCATTGACGTTTAAAGGCCTTCCAGCTTTGGCGAGTAGGTTTCTCTCCTTGGGTTTAGTTTCATCCCTTGAAAATTGACATATCATATAACATACATATTAGTAATCCATTCTAATGCAAGAATATACTTTGCGTCTTCCGAATTTCGTTTCTCTCTCAAATACTCGCCGTATTTTTGGGCCTTGACCCTCGACTCTGGCGTATACTCGGTCGGGGTCGTCCAATAATTTTCATCAATAAGACTATAAATAGTTTTTACAAATATATTTCCGATGGCACGTTGTATTGACCACCAAATTAATAGCTGGACGTTTAAAAGTCACGTTACCTCTCGTCCGAATCATTCGTTTTGATGTTATGGTTCTCATCCATTTGTTTCAGCACTGTTTTCTGTAAAAATCATGCCACCAATCCGCTCAAATACTATATATGGCTCAAAACTGCCTTTTATTTACCTTCAAGTATTCATCTTGTTGTTTTATTATTAATTTTCTGACGTCCGTAAGATCTTTATTGGCTTCGTACCGTTCAGTTCTGGTAACTTCGAGTCCATCGAGAGACTGTAAATAATAAAATTAAGCTAACTAATTTCGATTAGTTAATGGAAATTTTAATTACAGTTAATTGGGGTAGAGTCCCAATAACAAATGACCTGTAACCCTCATACTCCGCGCATGGGTTCCCAACCAAAAATCTACGAAATATCTTTAAAATTTAGTATTTTTAAATCCAAAATGTTCAATTTATATAAACTTACAGTTGTCTTAGGTTGTAATTACCAACCAGCGTTTCCACGCTTGTCAACTTCCAAATAAAGTTGATGGTTAAGTCCAATTTGACCAATGACTCGCAACCTACATACAAATACCAATAATAGATCAAAAATATCAACAAGTTTAGAAACTATCCACGAACCTTCAAGATTGGCGATTTCGGTGATGTTGTTTAGAGTTAAATTTAAATATTCCAAATGCTTCAATCTACTGACATTCTCTGAAAGAAGTAAAGAGTTATACTTTTTATTACCAATCGTTTTTAATATTATCATACCTATCTTCGGTATGAGGTTATTTTGCAAATACAGTATCTTCAAGTCACGACACCATTTATCCAAACATTCGAGCCTGAAGTGACAAAATTTGCTAAAGGATCGTCGTAACCCAATAATGCTTAAGTGTGGGTCTACGGTAGAGGCTTATAGTATTGGTATTGTCCATTCGAAACCAAATTAAAGTAGGCTGATGTCCCATACCGGAACAGAATAGAGGTATGACCTCCTACAATGATTTAATTCCATGACAGTCCTACCTTTCGATGCCTTCTTGGTGCAACGTTAATTCTTCCAGAGTGGTAATTAACCCATCATTATGTTCAGCTCGTTTTCGAACCAAGCCCTCGGTAACTGAAAAATCATTATTGACTTGTTAAGCTCGAAACAACTTGAGGCCAAACGTGGCAAAACCAATGATTCACTCAAGGTAAACTTAATGGTCAAGGTTTCCAAGGAAGTCGCGTGAAAGTAAACAGTCCTGCAGCGCTTTTAGCTGTTTGTCTGACACCTTGATTTCCTCACCATTAAACCAGAACACATTGTGAGAAGGTTTCGTAACCTTGTCAACTTACTTCGAACCATTATGAACAGAGAAACGTATCCTTATTAATTCGTTTGAACACAATTTTCCAAACTGTGGTATAGCGAGAAAACAGACGCGACAAGAGTCTAGCTGTAGTTTTCGCGCCCAGATACAGAAAGTCAAGAGGCCGTGGAGATTTTTGTTTAATCTTGAAAGAAAGGCGCGTGCACGGTTATCGGTTCGGAGAAAATCACTGTAATTATTATTAAAGGCGAGAAAGTCGGGAGGGAATCACTATGGTAACAAAAGACGCTTGAGCACCGACCGAAAGTCGAAACGGCTCAAAAACTGCAGTTACTTTCGCAGTTGGTACGTCGATTGACTGTCGCTAGCTCGCTATGTATATTGACCTAACTGTGTTTTCGGGAACACACGCAATCACGTGGTATGCAAAGGCCTTTTAGGTATGGTCAGTTTCGTAGTCATATCGTGACTCGTTAAAAGATCACGCACGCCAAATGTTTCCTTCCGTTTTGAAAAACCAAAAATTATGATCGTTCTACACTACAAATGGGATAAGCAATAAGGTGCGCAGTGAAGGACAAAGTTGCTTAACCCAAAGTTATAACAAGCTTTTACGTCCTTATCAAAACTCATATACTTCACTATTTAACTAATGACTGATATTTTACAAAATCTAAATGCTTTATGGGAAACTTAGACAAGTGTCTAGATCTTTGTGGACAGTTTTCAGCTCATGTTTGCATTGGCATCTTCTCAGGCGGAAGCCTGAGTATTTCATATAGGATGTTTAGAGAAGAAAGGCGGGAAACAACCAAATTTATAGGCCTAATCTTTTCACAGTTGCCGCTTATCGAATGACAGTCTTCGCGAATTGTGAGGACGTTGCTTCAACGTCATGCCTAGTTTTTTCATTGGGAAAGTCAAAGGTAAAATTCGTAGAAGTAACGCTTACTTCGGGGTAATTTATTTCTATTCATGTATTGGAGGATTTTTCAAGGGGAGTAAAGGGTGGTAGGGTCCAGTTGAAAAAACCTTGGCAGTGCCATTTGCGCGCGCTGACCTAGCTGGGTTATTAAGAGTAAAGTTAACTATAAACAATGTCGATTTTCTCCACCCCTCTATTCCCACGCCAAAGTTCGCGTGCAGTTGATATTCTGTTGTATGTTCACAATATGCACAGTTCCATGGTAATGATTATTCGCGGCCATGTATTCAACGGATCTATTAGATCTTTATTGAATTTATTCTTATCGATAAGGGTTCAACTTTTATCAGGTTTTTTATTTCAAATTAGAAATTAGTATCTTCTTGTTTTCCAATTTAAAATAGGAAATCTACTATCGATTTATTAAAATTCATTTAAGGTTAATGGTTTCCCTTAGAAGAAATACGTATTTATATAGTTTAAGTCTAGACAGAGACAAGAATAAACAATTTCATTGGAATGCACCAGAAAATCATACCTCCGTGGTCGTTTCAAGGTGCTAACAGCGTTGAAATATCAACTTGTGTAGGTTAGTTGTGTAATTATAACGGTTTACTAATTATCCCCATAGTCAATGATTGTCATCCTTGCACTTTTTAAGTTAAAATAAGCGGATAACAAAATAAAACCTTTAATTCCCTTATAAAAAACTCAGTTCGTCAAAAGTATTCAAATTTAACAGTATATATATTATTTTAAAAATATCATATCTTGATTTTTCTCATCAAATCCCGCAATTCGGGGTACTTAATCTTCTCGTCGATGGCCTTCTCTATCTTTTCCCATTGTTCAGGAGTTAGTTCGTTTTTACTTCCACCAACGGTGGCTTCGCGATAAAACTTAACACTGGTAAAGATGTTATCGTCTTTGTATTTACTCGGGTCTATCATCTCGTTGGGTAGATTTTCTCCTATTTTCGCTGCCGTTTCCATATCTTTCACGCATCTGTAATAACCTCGAAAATAAGCCTAAGCACCTTTACATTTCTCCGTATCATGATCATACCTGAACGGTTTCGATTCCTTCATGTACTTGAAGCTGGAATGCTTCAGAACGTTTTCCAAGATTTCTGGATTGTTTATTAGTTTGTCGCCATGTTCTTTCCCCAAAAATTTGGCGATTTTTAGTACGCCTTCTTTCGGGTCTGCCCGCATCTCTTCGTAGGTGAAGAAGAGTACGTTTGGGTCGTCCTTATGTTCGTACCATGATTCGACGTGCTCGAAGTAGTCACCGAAAGGTAGCACGCCGTCGAGGAAATCTTGGAAATAACTCTCAAAGTTTAGCCTTTTCCCCATAGTTTTAGCGTCAATCCCGTTCAAATGGCTGTAATAACTGGTGCAACAATCGAAAGGGTTCCTCATGATGCAGATGTACTTGGCTTCCGATTGTTTGGGTGTCAACCTTCAAGGATAAACAATTAAACACTTGAGTCGTGAACAGTAATTTAACTATTTAAAACATCAAGTTCTGTTGCGAGTTCGCCACTGATAGACCCTATTAGAGCTGGACTGGCTAATTAACTTTAAGAAACACCAAAATATCTCTAAAGTAGGCATGGCTTATAAGTTACCTGTAAGGTAAATGTAACTTGATTAGTCTTGGACTGGAAAGAGGTTCCAATGCCTGTAAACCGGTCAACTCCAAGAACGGAAACTCCTGCAGCGTAAAAAAGCACCTTTAACCACCAATTACCCTATTGTTGCAAGCGAGTTCTCTGAAGGTACTTACCTTTAACATTACGATATTTGTGTCCGGTGGTGCCTCTCCGTTGTTAACAATGCCCCAAATAATAAACTGACTCCACGTGGTTCCGCATTTCGGAAAAGTGGACAGGACAATGTCTCCGGGTAGGAATTGGTAGTTAAATACTTCCCGTACAGTTTTCTCGAAAAAACCTAGAGCTGGAAATCTGAAACCATCCACCGATATCGTTTCTATTCTGTGAATTTCGTCGTCAGCCATTTTTAATAAAACAAAATTGGTCAAGGAATATAAACACAAAGTAACGAATCGATAACTAAAACCGGACAAACTCTGGAAAAGAGAGAGAAAGAGAGAGCTTAGAATAGTGTACTGGAACTCAGTTATACAGCGAGCAAAGACTTACTTGAAAAATAACAAAATCCAACCATGCAATATCCTTATAAACTTTAGATAGGAGACAAAGTTTATCTTTTGATTGTTTGAGTTTGAATGTTTTTAACATAAACTTCAATCTTTGCTGATTATATATTACGACATAAGTTAATTATGCCGTTATTAACTTATGATTACGACTGTATAGTTCCTACCGTCTAAAACTGAACTGAGATGGTTATATCTAATCCGATGCTCGCGATGAAGGTGAAAACGCAATCTCTTCAATATCTTCCTTGAAGCGCTTAGAACAGCTATTCAAACTACTGTGTACAGCATAGTTGCACTTTATACCAAGGTTATAAATACCCCTACATAATACTCGGGTTTAGGCGCTGAATAAAGGTTGGCAAAAAAAAAAAAAAGAGAAAAAGGCCTATGGAAGTTCTAATGGTCGGATTACATTATAAATCCTTGCATCAGTATAGTGTAACGGGAAAGAGGATTAACTTTGTAGTTTGAAAAAGGTTTAATTAATTTTTGTGAACGCCTGGATGAGGAATGACAATTCAAATATTACATTAAGTCCTCAGTTGCGATTGAAAAATTTAATAATAAAAATTTTATTTCAAGGTTTGGTAATCTTGAATTCTTCCTTTATAAACACAAATAACTATAATTTGTGTAATGTTTTGATACGGCTAAGTGACGATTCTTTAAAGAAACAATTCTGACGTGCATTTATTTTTCAAGATGTGGTTAACATCATTTGGCAAAGTTCTGGGTATTTCACGCCATTTTGCACGTAGTTTTCCAACCTGTTCCATTGTTCCTTGGTTAATTCGGTCTTGCTACTTCCAACTGTACCTTTTCTGTAGAAATTTGAGTTTTTAAACAAATTGTCGTCTTTCAAAAGGTCAGAGTTCGAGGTTGATGTTACGAAAGCCGCTCCTAAGATTTTCTTCGTAGCTTCGTCCTTAACAACCCTAAATAAACAGGCATCATTCGGTAAATTATAATTTCATCAGGGAAATATTTCTTGAAATAGAAGTAAATAATAAATGAATAAATAAACAAACAAACCTGAATGGTGCGTTAGCCTTCATGTATTCAAATGACGTTCTCTCGAGTACTGTCCTAAAGAGACTGGGATCCCTTTCCAATTGTTCTTCGTAACTCGAGCCCAAAAATCTCCCAATGTCCATGACACCTTTCTCGTGGTTCTTCTTCAGGTTCTCGTACTGTAAAAACAAGATGTTGGGTTCCTCTCTTCTTTCGTACCAGGATTGAACAAAGTCTATGTAGTCTCCCCATGGGGTTCGTCCCAATAGAAAGTCATCGAAAAATGTCTCGAAAGTATAAGGACTCGGCTGGTCACGAAAGAAAGCTGATAGTTGATGGTAAAAACTGACGCAGCAGTCGAAAGGATTTCTCATGACTGAAATGTACTTGGCCTCCGGTACAACAGGAGTGAATCTAATTAATTATTGGGAAAAGCTTGAAATGTTAATGTTGTTTTTGGTTACGCTATTATGGCATATTCAAACCAAAAAAGCATTAAGTCCATCTATGAGATATGGTAAATCAGTGTACTAAATCTCAGAGGTTGAACTCTTTAGACTTAAAGTAGTTTTTATATCTTTGACCCGCAGCCATCTTGGCTTTCTAAGACATATTTCCGAGTGTACACTGTATAATAGTAAGGTAGTTGCAAAACAATTTTGAAGAAAAGCGGTTTGGACTCTACGTTGATTGTAGACTGACGTCTCCTGACATTTATACATATACATTCTGAGAAGAGGAGTTCAAAATTATCCCATACCTGTATGGAAGATGGAGTTTCATGGTTCTTGGTGATCCCATAGATTCAGCGGCTTGTACTCCCGCGAATTCTAAGAAAACGAAGTCTCTTAACATCATCTCATTAGCATTAGGAATAGGTGCCCCATCGTGAAGTATTTCCCAGATAATATATTGAGTCCACGTTGATCCACATTTAGGGAAAGCCGAAAGGAAGATATCATCGTTTCGCGGTTTCATTTTCAAAATATCTCTGAAATTTTCCTCGATGTTTTTAATAGGTGGAAACGGATGTCCATCGACGACCACCGTTTCTATATATTTAGCTTTATCAAAGGTTTCCTTAGAATTACCAGCCTCCATGTTTATTACACAGATAATTATAAAAGAACTATCGAAATATATATATCAGTTTATCTGAACCGCGCGATATTATTTCGGCGTCGCCAATTATCTTTGTTGATCCGTCGTTCGCCTTAGATTGGAACGGCTTTTTACAATGTGTACGAGTGACCTAATAAATAAATGTGCCAGGATCTCGAAATAAAACCCGCTCTACAACTTTAGTTAGTCCCAAGGTTTAAACGCAGTAGCAGCTTACATTTGCTTGTATATACGTATTTCAATATAAGCTTCTGTTTATGTCTTTATGAAATCAAATGACTTTTATGAAATCAAATGACTACGTTTCTATTTAAAAATATTGATACTTTATTGACTAAAAACTATTTATTGGTAAACGTATTGACTAAAAACTATTTATTGGTAAACGTATTGACTAAAAACTATTTATTGATAAACGTATTGACTAAAAACTATTTATTGGTAAACGTATTGACTAAAAACTTTTTATTGATAAAAGTATCAATTAAAAACATGTTTCTAAACTTTAATTCTTCTCATTAAATCCCTTAATTCGGGATATTTAACCCTTTCGTCTATTAATTTATCAACGACATCCCAATTTTCAGGACTTAGCTCAACCTTTGAGTTTCCAACCTTTCCTTTTCTGAAAAAGTCTGCCGATCGAAAGGCGTTATCATCTTTTAATACTTCGGGATCACACATTGTTTTTTGAGCCATTTCGAAATCGGCTTCCGTGAAGCTTCCTAAGTTCATAGTCTCTTTGGATAACCTGGAACAATAGCTATGAGAAATTTAGGCTCAAATAAAATGGTCCCCATTCCATACCTGAAAGGAGCGTTTTCCTTCATGTATTCAAAACTGGAATGTTTCAGAACGTTTTCCAATATATCTGGATTGCTTTCCAGTTTGTCTTTGTACTGGGTTCCCAGAAACTCGGCTATCTTTAGTACGTGACCTTTTGGATCACCCTTCATGTCTTCGTAGGTCAAAAAGAGGACGTTTTCGTCATTCCGTCTCTCGTACCATGATTGAACAGTATCGAAATAGTCGCCGAACGGTAGCAACCCCTTGACGAAGTCATCGAAATAGATTTCGAATGGGTAGATATTCTTGCCGACCGACTTCGCCTCGAGTTCCAGGATGTGATGGTAGTAACTGACGCAACAATCGAAGGCGTTCCGCATGACAGTGACGTATTTACAGTCAGAACTCTTGGGGGTCAACCTAAGATTGATGTAAACTGTTTTAAGAAACATATATTTGTTATGGTACGATTTAAATTACCTGTAAGGCAAGTGGATCTTCATGGGTCTGGGTGATGGCATGTCTTTCACTCTATCCAACCCAGTTAGCTCCAGGAACGGAAAATCCTACAATGGAACGATTGTTATACCGTGGTTATACGTATAGAAAATGTTTTCAAAGTAGTTTTTCTTGCCCTGAACATCATGACGCTAGAGTTAGGAGGTACTGCACCATCGTTGAGAATACCCCAAATTATGAATTGGGTCCACGTAGTTCCGCACTTCGGATAAGTTGCCAAGAAAATGTCTCCAGGACGGGGTTTCATGTCTATTATTTCTCGGGCTATCTTCTCGGTAGGTCCAAACAATGGGAAAGGCAATCCATCGACCCATACTACTTCACAATGTTCATAAACGTCGTTTCCTTCGTTTTCCTGCTTTGAAGCCATATCTGGGATATTATTAATCCGTGGGAAACTCTTTATAAGAGCACAATTAGTTTATTATTTGGTTTCTTGCAGATGTTTGACTTTTAATGATGTTATGTATACACAGTGGTTTTCCCGTACTGTTCTACGCCTCGGGCGTAGAATAACTCGTCAATTGGTTAAAGAATGTTTGTTCTCGGAAAAATAATTGTATGTCCTTGGCCTAAAATCGTCCCACCACTTATCTTGATAAAAACTATACAACGCTATGATGATAAAGTAATATTATATCTCGGCTTTATCTAAGAACCATATCTCAGTGACTTTATTTTCGTATATAATGCAACGTTTTATTAGAAAGTAATTAAGCCTATTAGTTTAATTTCGGTTTATCTAAATCGAAAATTGAAGTACCGAACTTCAAAAAGGAAAAACAATTTATGTTTATACCCATCTTGTTTATTACGCAATACTACACGTGTAGTTTGCGTTGTTTAAACCCCCGCCAAAAATATTCCCCTCACTCGCCAGAGTTGCCCTTGAAGTTGGCCGTAGATAGTTTGCCAACATTCCTGAAATTCCACAAGTGGTGTCTTTAACGAATTAAATGTAAATGGTGTCTTTGGTGGTACACTTTGAAGAAATATAATCATGGATGAAGGATGCGCGTGAAAAACATTCGACGCTCAACAGGATGTGCAACTCCCTATACTAAAAAGTAGACAAGTCGATACTAGCGCCGCCTGGCTACCAGCGCTGGAAACCTTCGCGGGAAAAATAAAAAATACTGGACACGAGAAAAAAACACGCGCTACCATCGTTTTTTTCCTTAGCGTCGTCTGCTAGAAGCAAAACAGTTGTTTTTTTTTCTTATGTCCTGTAATTTTTATTTTTCCCGCGAGGGTTTCCAGCGCTGGTAGCCAGGCGGCGCTAGTGTCGACTTGTCTACTTTTTAGTATAGGGAGTTGCACATCCTGTAGAGCGTCGAATATTTTTCACGCGCATCCTTCATCCATGATATAATTGAGATGTTTTAACCCAAATTAATTGTCATAATAAAATTATTGTATTAGAGAAGTGGTATTTATGTCGTATGTTTCAAAACTATTATTCTTAACTAAACCAAAGGACGCTGGCTACAATGAGAAAGGTAATGAATGTCAGTTCCTAAGCCTTGGTCTTAAACATTTTGTAAAAATTGTAATAAGTTAACGGAGCATCTAAGTTAATTTTCAGTATTTATTTAATTATTTTAGGCTCATAATTTAACCTAAGACGCAACAAAATGGTACAATTTCAACAATTTGAGGGAACAGCGGGGTTCTTAAACCCTAGCCTATGCTGGGTAGTTGCGACAGTTTTGTCAAATCACAAAATGGGACTTCTTATTGAACTTACTTGACATTGAACAATCCATCACATTGAAAACTATGTACATATAGCCCCACGTTATGGCTCAAGAATTTTTACCTCTGTGCGATGTTTTGTTCAACATTATATCATTAGCATCGTATTTCTGTGATATTGTGTTCGATGTGGTTACTGTCTACACCTTATACCTTCATTACGAGTTTGTTTGGTTTACAATCGCGCTAACGTGCATCGTGATATCATTAGTGTCTAGCCAATTACTCTCTCTGAAGTGGTACCTGCAAAATACCCCGGAAACAAAATTAACTTTAACGTTACTCATTGTGTTTATAATGCATATTGGGCAGTTTGGGGTCCTGTGGCGGTATTTTAAACTGTTCATTCCAGTTGAACTCGGTCAGGTCAAGATTGAAGTTAGAGATTTGTGTATGTTGAGGCTGGTTCACGCCTTTTGCGAAGCAGCCCCTTTATTACTCATACAGTTGTATTTAATTTGGCTTAAACCTTCCGCAAATGAAGTTTCAGATTTAAATATTGTTTCAACTATGCTTAGTTTGTTTAGTATTTGTTGGGCTTTAGCTTCTTTCAACAAAAATGTTAGAAGAAAAAATATGCATCGTTTAGTTTTGACTTGGTTAGGAGTAATATTCCAATTTTTATGGAGATTAGGGACTGTGGCATCTCGAGCCATATCATTAACGGTATACGCCACTTTATATCATTACTGGGTATTTGTGGTCATAAGTTTACATTGGTTGAGTATGTTGCTTTGGATTATGTCACCCAAAAACATTTTCCATGGTGAAAAAATGTCAATTGTGAAGAAAATAACTTATTCAATGTTGATCGCGTACGTTTACATATTTTGTTACATTAATCTGCAAGAAGTTAACCCTCGTCCAAAAATGATAACTTTTTACATAACCATGTTTTTGGAAAATACTCTCTTGATGGCGGTTTGGTTAGGATTGAGGGACGATTTTAAATGGTTTCAGTATCCAACCATCGCTATAGTATGGGGAGGTTTTACGTTAGGTATCTTTTTTATGGGTATTTACTATTGGTTCTTCCATATTCGAAGATTAAAACATCTTTTAAGCGAAGCGAATACGTCAAATCTTGATCAAATTACTCAATCGATCGCCAATACTTACCTGGCATCTGATGAGAATTCTTCCGCCAATCTTAAATCTAAACTAGCCACAAACTTTAAAACTCAAAAAAGCGCGATCTTTCATTCGGGAATGGCTAATAATGGCACTTATCAAAATGGAGTGACGAATGTTCCCGGTGTTTTTAATTGTCGTTTGAACCCGGGACTAAAAAGAAAGAAAAAGAAACCATCTTCATTCATTCCTCCACCTCCCGCTCCTTCAGTTCCAGCACCCATCATAAGTAACGGTAACTCAAATGGAAGTACTAATAGCAATGGAAAAATGTCCCACCCATTTTGGAAGAGAACTCCACCGAAGTATTGTAATAGTGATCATGAAAGTGTCGGGTCTCGCGTCAACATTCAACAAAAGTTGCAGGAGAAAAAACAGCAACAACTTCAGGAGTTGAAAGAGATAGAGGAAGAAATTAAACAAGGAAAACTGAAAAGACCTCATCCGTCCGAAATATCCGATAGTGATACTATTTGTCAACCAATTCCTCATTCTAAGAAGCAACCCTGGTTTCAACCCGATTTACCTTCACTTCTCGAGTCTCAAATGATGTATCATAGTCTGTTAGGTTGCCAAATTCAACCCGAAATGCAAATGAAGGGAAAACTAAGATCTCAAACACCGGAAATTTTGCTGGCTCCTCATTACCTCGATAATAGTAGAGTTTATTACGAATATCAAGAACCCAGAGGAACTTATTCCATCATTCCTAATGTAAATTTGCATCGCCAAGCTTCGGACTTATCTAGCAATAGTAATTTTTCTAGTTTTGAAAAGCCAGTGAGAGTAAGAAACAAACAGCAACAACAACAACAACCCTTGGGTGTGGTGGAAAATGGAGAATCTCAAGGTTCTATTTACAAGTCTTATAGGATACCTTCTGACTTAGATAGCCAGATATCCTTGCCACGATCTTATACATTGCCTAGGGAATTTCGATACTATAGAAGACATAAAGTTCGGAAGCCCGTTAGAGCGGATCATTTTGCAGCTTCTAATAACTCCAGTGATGGGGATGTTGATTCTGTTGATGATAATGATATCGATCCTATTCCGAATGACAGGTTGCCTAGATCAAGGCAATACGCGTTGCATATTAGATCGGCAATGAGACAGCACGAAACTAAACTATAACATAAGATAATCTTTATTTATAGGTTATAGTGACGAAGAATAACTGTGAAATATTTATTACAAATGAATAGCCAAATTTTTATGTCCCTCTACAAAACTAATTTAATAATAATAATAATAATGCCTTAAATCTGTTGATATTTTTGATAATGAAAAAATATACAATGTTTCATACTCTACTGTATTTTTTGTATCAAACTTTTATTCATTTTTGCATTATACTATTTTAAAAGAACATTTACATTTTACCAACTTTGAAAATACCATTGTGTTTTGTTAAATATTTTATATTTGAGCAATGTATTGTATAATTGTAAAAATATACTAAACTTATTATATTTTTAAAAGTTGCGAGCACGTGTAAACATTTATTCGAATTTCCCGCAAATTTCGGATGGGTGTCACTGTCACGTGGCATACATTACCCATTCATAGTGGTTTTAGGACAAATTTCAGCCAATGGCGAGAAGCGCGACTGAGCGTCAGCGGTTAAAAATAGAAATTTCTAAGCCTTTGCACTTGGTGGCTTCTGCCACGTGGTTCGAGAAATTGCGCAATCTAGAAGATTTATCGACCGTGAAGAAATGGCCGCTTCTGAGAAAGACGTCTTTGATTTCGATGGTGGAACCGTGGCCCATGGACCACCGAGTTCAGCGAGCTCTGATAGGTGAATATTTGTTTAAATTATTAAATAAGGTCGCGGAAAATCAAACTTCGATCCCGTTGTTTGAGATAAAGTTCTCGAAGTACTTATCAATCAAAATAAGCTAAGCCTTACTCCACTCCATGAGTTACTCGCTTTAGCGACGTAAAAATTTGGCATAGTGCCATTATATTTGTTTTCTTTCGCTATTATTGAAATGTCATTTGACATTTTAGGAAAATTATTACGCTCTTTGAGTAGGTGTGTGCGTTAATACAAATGTATTTCAGCTGTTTTAGTTTTAGACACGTAAGCAAGCAACCCAATTACGTAGAGACCTTTTAGTTTTAGATCCTTATACCTTACTGTTCACTAGCTATGAATGAAGGATTTAAAAATTTTTGTCCTACATGGTGACTTTAGATTCTTTTGTTTAAAAATCCCCCGATTTATTTTAATAACGTGACAAATTTATTAGTGGCGGGGAAGATGAGTTGTTCTACGCGAAAGTATTGGCCTCTCATGTACTTGATGACATATGCTCCTCTCCGATACCATCGCCTTGTCCAACTTGCTCTCCCCAAACTCAGAGGGGTAAACGAGAACGAACCAGGTCACTAAGTAAGAGTGGGAGCAAAGGTCAAGCCGCTAGAGAACCTGTCTTGAGAACTAGGCAAAGAACCATTTATACAGCTGGAAGACCTCCGTGGTACGACACCACTGGTCAATTGGTTGAACCTTTTGTTATTGGTGAGAAAAATACCCCTTTCACATTTGACCGGTGTAAAATTAGCGCGTTTTTTGATCAGGGATATGTGGAGGGAGTGCCAGCGGTAAAACTACAATGGCTAGAACAATTATTGAATCCTTAAATATTCCGTGGGTTACTCTACTTTCTATGGATTCATTTTATAAGGCACGTTAAATTAGGAATTACTAAAATTAAATAAAATGATCGTTAAGTAATTTAGAGGTGACTTGTTTAGGTTTTAAATGAGAAAGACCACATGTTGGCCCACAATAATGAATATAATTTTGATCACCCCGATGCTTTTGATTTTGAATTGATGATTGAAACTATTTCTAAATTGAAAGAAGGTCGCAAAGTCGAAGTTCCCATTTATAATTTTGTTACTCATTCGAGAGATAAAAGAATGGTTTGTTAATCGTAATTAAGTAATTAATAGATAGTTTTCACACATGGAGGATTCATACCATTTGCACCTGGAAGCCAGTCTACCTGGAGGACAAAAGTACGCGAGTTTTTGTCCTCCAGGTCGCTTGGCTTCCAGGTGCAAGTGGTATGAATCCTCCATGTGTGAAAACTATCTATTTACGTGTAGGTTAATAGTTTCGAAACCATTTACTATAGAAAACAATGTATGGAGCAAATGTGATTATTTTTGAGGGAATATTAGTCTTCGCTAACAAAAAACTTACAGAGGTGAACTGTTATCTTAGTTAATACTTATTAGTTATAGGAAAAGTTAGCTAACATAACATTATACCTTAAAAGAACGTCCTTTTGGTTTAGTGGCGTCTGCTAGCCCGAACCCACCTTATTCTCAGCCTATGAGAATCAACCAATCCCGTGGGGGTAAGTGGTTCTGGTTAGCAGACGCCACTAAACGAATGGCGGATGGCGCGGTAGTCCTCATTTTAAGACTAATTGCAATAAGAGATCATTTATTTTTTATATTTAGAAAAAGGCCGCCGTTCTTTTAAGATATAATGTTATTTAATCTTTTCCTTTAGTTAAATTTAAATTGTGGTTTGAAAAATTTATTATATTTTTCTAATCTCCCTTGAAGCTGATGGATATGAAACTTTTCATTGATACCGATTCCGATATTCGGTTAGCTAGACGCTTAAAAAGGGATATAACTGAAAGGGGGCGTGATTTAGAAGGTGTACTTAAACAGTATAACAAATTTGTTAAACCGTCATTTGATTATTACATAGCCCCCACTATGGTTCACGCTGACCTTATAGTTCCAAGAGGTAATTGATTTGAAGACAGTCCCGATTAAATTTTCAATTAGGAGTTAATTAACGTAAAAAATCATTTAGGCGGTGAGAATAATATAGCCAAAGATTTAATCGTGCAACATATCCATTCACAGTTGCAACAGGTCAGTATATATAAACTTTTCTGACGGGTTTAGCTTTGAGAGGGTCCTAAAAATTTGGCTTGTTTCCCATTATCAAAATTGGGTTACCCACTTTTCCCGCCTTGTTTTTCAATTTCACTTTATACTCATCTCTTTTTTCTTTTTTTATATAAATTTTCTTTCACTTTCCCCTTCTTTCTATCATTGAAGCGAGGTTTAAAATTGAGGTAAGCTTAAACTATCTTTAAAATACACTTTACACCTTGTCTTGAAAAAGCCGGGAAATATTCTGGTACGTGGTAATAATAATTTACCATTTTCTGCGTTTAAAAGAATTAAACACTAATTCTTATTGAAGTTCTGACACTTATTTTTATTATTTAACGCAACCAAAAAGTTTCGCTTGGAGGTGCTTGAATTATCTTATTAACTTTAGTGTAGTATTGTTTGTAGTTATAATGCTTGTGGTTTTTATTTGTCTTTACGACGTTTTATGTTTGGTTGTGCTATTTTTTAAAGCCTCTTTAGTCCGGGTCTCTATTTCGTAGGTCCAAGCTGGCTCAGATTCATCTGGGCCAACCAATGCCAAATACGTTAGAATTATTGCCAATGACAGCCCAGATTCAGGGTCTTCATACTTATATTCGTAGTTGTAAAACGTCCAGAGATGATTTTATCTTTTATAGCAAACGTTTAATGCGTTTGTTGATTGAGTTTACGTTATCTTTATTGCCATTCCGTGTAAGTTTTAAGAGTATTTTTGGTTGAACCCCAAGATGGCCGACATATCTGCTTCTGTTAAGCAGTTAGCAGTATAGAGTGCTGTCTGTTGTGACGTCAGATCCAAGGTTAAAGTGGCTGTTCGACCCCCTCTCCTTTTTTACCCACCCACTATGTTAAGCTCTATGAGGAAGATCGTCGTTTGTCCCACTGTCCGAACAGCCCCTTTAAACGTCACGAGTCTGCCTTTAGCAATGGGCGGCCATGACAGTTACCCTTTTTTCTTTATGGGAAAACCGCATGGGTGACGTCACACCGGCGCTTCTGACAGCACTCTATATCTATAGCGCGTTCAGCTCACATTTGATAAATAACTGAAGGCTGAGGCATAAAAATATGCGTGTTAAGAAAGTACTGTTGTAAAAACGCATTGTGGCCATGTTGGGGGTATATTTAGCTTTCTTCTGTTGTAAGGAAAATTTTGAGACTGTGTTTCAATCAATCAATCTAGGATGTAACTATTGAAACTCCGCAAGGAGTTCCTTATCAAGGAAAAAGAATTGACACCGAGAAGGTTGTTTACTTGTTTTTAGGTGTTTTTAAGCGCATAACATATTAAATAAGTAATTTTCTACAATTATTATCGAAGATATGTGGCGTGTCCATCTTAAGAGCTGGTGAAACAATGGAACAAGCTTTATGCGACGTTTTGAAAGACGTCCGACTCGGAAAAATACTTATACAAACAAACCCCGAAACTGTCGAACCGGAACTATACTACTTACGTTTACCCAAAGATATTGCCGATTACAAAATTATATTAATGGACGCGACTGTCGCAACTGGAGCCGCGGCTATGATGGCCATTAGAGTTCTTCTCGATCACGATGTTAAAGAAGAAGATATATTTTTATGTTCACTTTTGATGGCGGAATCAGGTGACTTATAGTGATAGTAGTGAAGAATGTACAGATACGCATCAATCCATGATGGCCGCCATGTGACGCCATCAAAACGCATATCTGTATAGTCTCCACTACTTGTGAAGTCAATTATGTGTTTTACGGACTTTTTAACATTTTTATATTCAAAAGGTGTTCATACAATCGCCTACGCTTTTCCTAAAGTTCAGATTATCACTTCGCAAGTTGACCCGGGTGTCAATGATAAGTTTTACATTATGCCTGGAATTGGTATGATCTTTTTTAACACTTTTGTAAATGTAATTCAACCTGACAGCTAAAATCATCATGGTCATGTTGCGTGCGTACAATTTTAGGTAACTTTGGCGATCGATTCTTCGGAACAGAAGCTGGTCTATAATTTGGCCTACTAATAAAATATAAATAAATAAAGAGAACACGAAATGTTTTTGTTACAAAGAATTTTATTCGTAAAAACACAAGTTGAAGTTATTGTATGATTTCAGAATTAACTAGTGTCATCCGTTCAAAGGACAAACGACTTAACAATTAATACGACGATTTAATTGACACTAATTATTATTATTATTTCTTATTTCTTGGTTTGAGTTCTTCAAAACATGGGTGAAGGAAAATGTAGTTTTTCTTTTGTGGATTGTAATACTCGTGACCCTGAGAGAAAATTAATGTTTTACTTAGAACTTTCTCCGTTGAAACTTCTTTCTGAAAGTTAAATACTACCTTGGACCAATCATAACTAACTGCGTAAGCGAATATTTCCCCTCCAGCGTTGAAACAACAAGTAGTTATAGGTTGTTCCATGGCCTCCGATGTTTTAAGTTTTGTTCTGGCGTCTTTATCCCAAAAACTGAACCTTCCGTCTGAACCAACGGTTGACAATGTACCATGAACAGGATGAAATGCTATATCGTTTACTGGAAAAATATCTTGATATCCATTGGTTGTTCCATTGGATCTGTGGCACTTGAATGTGAAATTATCTTTGGGATTTTGGGGATTGACGTATTGAATGGCGACGCGTCCTTCGACACTCCCTAAAGCAAAACCACTAGGGGCTCCTTTTTTATCCATGAATATTGAGACGCATCTGTGTTGGTATTTCAAAGGGGATTCAATCTTTTTGTATTCTTGTGGCGTTCCTTCTAAGGTATATACTATGATTCCTCTACCAGCGGTTCCTACAACAGCCATAGGATAAACCTGTTCGATAAAACAGCTTATCAGCTTGAAAATTCTTCATTATGTGGGGAGGATCTGAGGGAAATCGGCACGCGAACTGTGGAACGACCCGGGTCGGGGGGGGATACCAGTTAGACCGCCCGCCATTTTCCCGAGTATTTCTCCCCCCCCCCCGACCCGAGTCGTTCCACAGTTAGCAGGCTGATTACACATCCTCCCCAATCTCCCATGTGTATATTAATACCACATCGGCGCAGTAACATCTTTCAGGAAGATTTATAGTTAAAATGGGATTTTGTGTCCTGGTATCCCAGAATTTAAGAGTTTTATCCCAACTTCCTGTCATGATGCAGGAATAATTGGAGGCTTTAATCCAATGAACAGTTTTGACTGGCGCGTCATGTTGAGCCACTTGGATTGACTGGTTGCTATTCAGGTCCCATATTTTTACAGTTTTGTCACAAGATGCCGTAAACACTTTAGTTCCGTCCTAAAATAACAAAAACCTTACGTAACGTAACCTCCAAAGTTTGACTTTGAAGCTTATTTTTTAATACTTACATCACTCCAAGCAACATCTAAAACAGATCCTTGGTGAGTTTGTTGCGCTTTGGGAACAGTTTGGCCAGTATTTTGAACTTCCCAACATCTTATCTGTGATGAAGACGGTTATTTCTAAGCATGGCAACAGCTACCGATAGTTTCATACCTGGTTATCCCAACTGGCAGCGATTAAGAAGTTTTGTTGAGGACTAAAGGCTAAACTGCTGATGGAATCATCGGGTGGATACACCACTTCGAAATCTTTCATAGGATTGTGATTGCCAGCTACGGTTGTCGTACCAAACATGGTAGTGTTGGAAGTTCCGAAACCAGCGGGAGTTGTACCAAACATTTTCAAGCTAATTACGAATTATCGCGCCTAATACATGGACTGTTTAAAGAAATGTTGAAAACTGAGAATTTACGAATTCAGAAATTGACAACTGTAAACACTTGTTTTCATAATTGTAAACAACGTTGAATAATTAAGTACTTCCCCCCTTCGATGATTTTAAACTGAACAAATTTGAAGGGGACGTCCTAATTTCCAGATAAAGTTTTTACAAACTTGTAATGTACCCCTCGAAAAGTTTGCAAACTGTTTCCATATGTGCAGCCAGGTTTTTTGCAAACTGGCAGAAACTTATTCAAAGCATATCCGAATTTACAAATAAATATTTTACTAACTTCTTTTAAAAAAGTGCAGATGCAACCGTTAACTTACCCCTCTAAAACTTTGCATACCGTATCCTATTCCTAATTTGCAAATACTTCTTATATTTTAAAGTGCAAATTAGGATGGCCCAGCGACCGGAAATGTCACAATTTTACATCCCGGTTTGTTTTGCTTTAAGAACTGAACGCATCAAAGAGATATACCGATATAAAAATCAGCGCCGGTTACATTGGAAACGGGTTCGAGACTGAACCGAAGAAACCGGTTTCCATGCTATGTAGGGGGTAAAACGTTAAGGGGGAGTACTGTCGGTATCTTTTATCTTCTTATGCAAATTTATTGGTTCGAGGAATTTTAACTGGACGGTCTTTGGATTTTCTGCGTATTTAATATTAAATTAATTTGTGACTTTAGTTTTTAACGCTTCAGGAAAAGTAAGCTGTTATTTTCATCTTTTAAATACGCCAAATTAATCCAATTTAACTTTTTTACTAACCTATTTTTGAGTCTGGTAGCGGAGACAGATATTTTATAATTTATTTTAGGCCTTGGTCAAGATAATGGGGCGGGTAGGGTGGAAAATGGGGGAAAAATTGAATGGAAGATCGGGAGATGTTATTTTTGACAGTCCTTAATCTAATAAAATTAGTATTACAAGAGGCAGGGAACCTTAACCAAAACTTTATCTTAGTATCTTAAAGAATTTGAACAGCTGTTGCCTAGTAGAAGTCTTCAAAAAAAGTCCAAGAATGTCGCAGGGGTATCAATATTCCCCATATAATGGGACAGAATTAACATTTGACTTTGACAGATTATCCCAAACTATTGGCACTGATATTCAAAAAATATCCCAAAATGGTAAGTTAATTCAATTGGCTAATTAATAAGTGTGCAATCATGCAAATTAGATTAAATTACTTAATTTTACAGTGGCTTCTATGCAAAGAATGGTCAACCAACTTGGCACTGCCCAAGATTCAGATAACTTACGTTCTGAACTGTAAGATTTCTCTTAAACTATTAGTCCTTAATTGAAAATTGAAACTAATGTCAATTTACAGTCATAAAGTACAGCATTACACAAATCAGTTAGCTAAAGACACTAATGAACATCTGAAGGATTTATCCACAATGTTTCAAAATTTGGGATTAACTGGTTCGGAACAGAGACAGTATAAAATTTTGAAAGAAAGATTAACTAATGATTTCTCTGAGGCCTTGAGAAACTTCCAAACAACCCAGAGACAAGCTGCTCAAAAGGAAAAAGAGAGTGTTATGAGAGCCAGAGCTCATTCTGGATTAAAAGGGGTATAATTAAATAATTTAATTAATGAATTTAATATCCTAATTTTGAATCTTATAATATTTTCTTTTAGAACCCTTTTGATGGCAGAGAAAATACTAGTGGCAGTAATTTAATTGATTTGGCAAGGTAATTAAAATTATTTTGTGCTTAATAATTTAATTATTTTTAATTAAAATAACTAAATTAAAAATTAATTATTTAATTAAAAATTAATTTTTTAATTAAAAATCAATTATTTTAATTAAAAATTAATTATTTTAATTAAAAATTAATTATTTTAATTAAAAATTAATTATTTTAATTAAAAATTAATTATTTTAATTAAAAATTAATTATTTTAATTAAAAATTAATTATTTTAATTAAAAATTAATTATTTTAATTAAAAATTAATTATTTTAATTAAAAATTAATTATTTTAATTAAAAATTAATTATTTTAATTAAAAATTAATTATTTTAATTAAAAATTAATTATTTTAATTAAAAATTAATTATTTTAATTAAAAATTAATTATTTTAATTAAAAATTAATTATTTTAATTAAAAATTAATTATTTTAATTAAAAATTAATTATTTTAATTAAAAATTAATTATTTTAATTAAAAATTAAAAATTAATTATTTTTATTAAAAATTAATTATTTTTATTAAAAATTAATTATTAATTATTTTTACAGTCCAACCCAAACTCAAACCCAAGCTGTAGCATTACAAATGGAAGAAGAAGTTAATTTGGAACTTTTGAGGGAAAGGGAACAAGCAGTTCGCAAATTAGAGGTTAATTAATTTAATTTATTAAGAGAGTTTAAAATTAATTACTTTTTTAATATAATTAATAATTAAATATTTTTACAGTCTGACATTGTTGATGTCAACCATATTTTCAAAGATTTGGCAACATTAGTTCATGAACAAGGAGAGATAGTTGGTCAGTATTTTAAAAAAATGCAAATTTATAACTTGCGTTAATTCACTAAGTTTTAACCCAAAAATTAAATTAAATTAATTTAATTGTAATAAACAGATAGCATTGAAGCTAATGTTGAACTGGCCACTTCCCAAGTTAGCACCGGAGTTCAAGAATTGTCCAAAGCTAGAAGACATCAGGTCTTTAATTCTTTCTTTGCAATTTCTTTATTTTAATTTATATTTGGTTACTTTATTTTAAAATTTAATTTTGCAATTTTTCCTTTTTTTTGTTTCATTTTATTTATTTTTTATGGCATGAACAATTGAACATTTGTGATCATTTGTTGATCAGACTTCAGCCAGAAAGAAGCAATGCATCTTGATTACAATTCTTTTGGTTGTTCTGGGAATAATTGGGCTTATTATCGGGCTTGAATTGAGATAATCAAGTCCACCTGCAGCAAAAACCATAAAAAACCCTTTTTTTTTTTACCATTTGATGATTTGTACACCTTCTTTTTGTATGTATTATTATTAATTATTAATTATTTAATTAGTTTAATTAGTTAATTAGGTTGTAGTGAGCTTTTAATTTGATTTGCAGTGAATCAATTTAATCTGAATAATTTAATTAAATTTAATTTATTCCATTAGAGTGCATCAAGGCGCCGTTCTTGTATCTTGATCCTTATATTCTCTTCAGTGGCCATTTTAATAGGATTGATAATTTGGATATCGAATTAAATGGGAGGGGAAATTTAATTTAATTAATTTAATTTGATTGATTTAAGCGCCATTTAAATATAATGAGAATAATAATAATAAATTAATTAATATATTGTTTGTTAATAATATCAAACTGTATTAAAAGAAAAAAACACACGTTTAATTCCCCAATTATTGACAAAAAAAAAAAAAAAAAAAAAATAAGAAAAGCAAAGAAACTAATATCTTCCTTCGGCAAAAGTGTTAGACTACACTCCTACAATTTAGAAAATTATTTTATATAGTATTTATTATTTTGTTTCGTGTAATATTCGTATTTTATACCAATTAGGTTTATTTCTCTTTTCTTTATTATATGGAGAACAAACAATAAGCATTAATTAACCAATTAAATTCAATAATTATTAATTAAACGTAACTGACATTCCATTTTTTTTGGAATAAGCAATATATAAGCTTATTTAATTAGTTTCTGTCTTTCGTTATGTTATTTTTCCATCTGTTTCTCATTTAAAAAGTTTATTTCTATTTCTTCTAAGATATTAGGCCTTAAATAAGCCTCTCCTCCCCTCTGTAAAAATATGTATTAAGCGTTGTTAATCTATTTTATCTTAAAGAAATATTTAATTTTGCTTCTGCATTGTATATATATATAATTATGAAATAAATATCAAAGGCCGAGATAGATAAATACGACTTTTGTTTTATTGAATTTTCGCGCCAAAAGTTCGTACATTTTTTACTTTAGGCTAGCTTTCTCTAATAAGTTCGTTCAGATACCACTACCGGTTTAAACCGTTGACTTCCGGTTTCGTGTGTTATATGAAGAAACTGGTTAAGTGTGGTAAGCTATGAACGCACTTTGATGTGCTTCCCTAGTATCATCCACTTGAAGCACGCACGCTAATCAGAGAGTAATAATTTGTGTTTATTTTTGTTATAATACGGATTTAATAATTATGAAATAAATATCAAAGGCCGAGATAGATAAATACGAGGTTTTTTTTTTGAATTTTCGCGCCAAAAGTTCATACATTTTTTGCTTAGGCTAGCTTTCTGTAATAAGTTCGTTCAGATACCTCTACCGGTTTAAACCGTTGACATCCGGTTTCGTGTGTAATATGAAGAGACTGGTTAAGTGTGGTAAGTTATGAACGCACTCTGATGTGCTTCCCAAGTATCAGCCACTTGAAGCACGTTAATCAGAGAGTTTATTTTTGTTACAATACGGGATTTAATTAAAATAATGCATCTCTGCTCGCCATATTTTGTTTCTGTTAAGTTAAAAAACAAAATTATATGAAGTAAATTCATATTCTTTGTGGATAATCGACGTTTAGTGAGACTTTGTTTTTTTTGACCAAGGCTTAGCGATAAACCTTTTAGTTTTAAAGTCTAGTTTCTAAGGTAGGCAACTTGTCAATATTAACAGAGCTTAAACCAAGAGTAAAACTTACCGATAATTGTAGTTTCCAGTTATTTATTTGCTTTTATTATCCTCACAGGTGATCATGGCTTTGCAAAATACGAATGGTCCCATATCAACTCCTCCAGCTGCTCCTCCAGCAAGAGTTAGACGAACATTCTTAGATTATGTTCATACTAAAACCTTTACACCTAGAGAATATCAGGTAATTAATAATTAAATCTTGATTCCATAGATTTCATATGAACTGCCTTTGTTTAACGTTTGATTTAATCCTTAATTTTATTTAATTTTTAGGTGGAACTTCTTGATTCCTCCAAAGAAAGAAATGTGGTTGTTTGTATGGGAAAGGGAATTGGGAAGACTTTCATAGCTGTCATGCTGATTCGCGAGCTTTCTAGTCAAACAAGAGAACAGCCGATTAAGGATGCAAAGAAAACGGTATTCCTGGCATTAAATGGTAAGCTTAATTTTTTTTCTAAGCATGTTTTTGCATATTTGCAAGTTGACAAAATGTAAAATATATTTTATCAAGATTTGTAATTACCTAAATGGTTTAAAACTTTAATCCTGAGATGTTTTTATCATATTTAATCAAAAAACTAAAAAGTTTATACGCAAATAGTTCATGTAAGAAAGAACCCATATATGAGTTGAGAACATATAATAACAGCTACCTAAGTTTACTTTTTATAAGCTCATACTTTTTGTAGTGGGTCAAAATAAGCTTGGTAATATGGTGGTGTTTAGAAAACTGGGAATATTGAAGTAAAAACCCTTAGTATAAGGCCCTGAGGCCTGTTCTATTTTATAATGTTCTCAGGTCATATTTAGGTTCTTGGGATTGGTAGTGTCATCAAAGTGTAGTAGTAGTAGTAGTGTTTTGATATTAGTTCTGAACTTTCTGAAGTCTGTCATAAGGCCTTCAAAACTAAGCTAAAATCTCATTAACATAAAATCAGCTTTTGTTTTAAATGAGTTGTTCATGGATGTGTACTCGCTATAAGCAAGAACTCATATAAGGCTTGAGAACATGTAATAAAAGTCACCAAGGCTTACGTTTTATAAGCTCACACTTTTTGCTGGGTGTCACCAAGGCTTACTTTTTATAAGCTCACACTTTTTGCTGTGGGTCAATATAAGCTTGGTAATATGATGGTGATCTGAAGGAAGTTTAGAAAACGAGGAATAGTGAAGTAAAAACCCAGCAGCCCTGTTCTATTTTAGAATGTTCTCAGGTCGTATGTAGGTTCTTGGTATTGGCAGGGTCATCAAAGTGTAATAGTAGTGTCCTTAAATGTCTGAAGTTAGTCATAAACCCTTCAAAGATAAGGTAAAATCTCATCAACTTAAAGTCCGTGATGAAAATTAGACTTCAGTTGGTAGTAGCATGAAAGTTCCCCAAAAATAATAGACCATTTCCATGTAACTAAGAGGGGGAGACACGACGGTAAAACTTTGCCTTCCACCTCGCTTTTTGGCGCCTGCGCTGTAGTCTTTTTTATCATGAGAGTGCGCAGAGATAGCAATATGTTAACCCCCTTAGTGGGGCGTGGGCCCCATACTGAGTGTTGTCTACCCCATTTTTACGTCGAAATGGTCTATTTATAGCGCAGCATAAGTAACATGATAAAAATAAGTTTGACTTATTCCCGCAGTGCTTTTAATATTATTTTATATAAATCCATGTTAAAACTTGATACATATAAAGCGATTCGTTTTATTATTTATACAAAGTGTGTTCGTGAATAATATCATTTTGGTAAAGATAATTAATTTCTGAGTATTCTGACTGCTTAGAGAGAAAATTTATTTTTGATTATGATACTTACGCTTAAAACCCGGTTTCAATTGAAATTGGATTTGAAGAATAATGTGTTAATTAAAAGTGTTAAAATTCCGAAAAATTGCCACTATAATTTAGACAGTTAATGCCAATAATAATTATACACAATTTAAATGACATTAATATAATAATTTAAGTCAAAATAATTTAAAAAAAAAGTGTGAATTATAAAAAAGTTGGATTTTCAAAACTAAGACATATTTTTAGCCCACAAGGTAAGGAAAGTTTACTAATTTTATCTATGGGGAAAAATTATTCAAACTATAGCTAACCTGGTTAAACAAAAGAAGAAAATTTTGGAAGACCATACTGACCTGAAAGTAGGCCAGTTTTATAGTTCAATGGGGGCAGATTTTTGGAATAAAGAAGAATGGGAAGAAGCCATAGAGTCGTATCAAATTCTGGTCATGACTCCGGATCTATTTCTTGACATTATTAGTACAAAGATAATTCATTTGAATCGAATTAACCTTTTGGTGATGGAAGATTGTCAAAAAGCTTTGGGAAAACACGCCTACCAAGAAATTATGAGGCATTACCTTAGTAACGAAAAATCCCTTCAACCGAGAATACTCGGATTGTGTCCCTCCTTATTAACGGCTTATAGTAAACCTAAAGATCTCAAAATTGAAATCGAAAAACTTCAAAAAACTTTAGCCAGTAGAATAGAAACCGCCAGTGACTTGGTGTCTTTCAACCAATACGCGACTAAACCGCTTGAAGCCATTGTTAAATATGAAAAATTCAATTCGACAACACCTTGCTTTGTTCAAATGGAACTCTGCTTGGAAGAAGCCTTAATTTTCTTTGACGATTTAATCCTGGATTTTGACGATAACTCGGAACTCCCCCATCCTACTACGCAACCCATTAGATACTTATTAGAAGTTTCCTACGTCCTACTAACGCTAGGACCGTGGTGCGCCCATAAAGCGGCCAAAGTCTTCATGGTCGAAATTAGTCGCATTTTGGAAGTGTTTTGCCATTCTGAAATTCATCTACAAATGATTTTAGTCGCTAGAACTGTCTTGGAAAAGGTTGTTAGTATTTTTCTAAAAGAATCAGCGGAGTTGACTTTGATTGAAACCGCTGCTCCGAAGCTAAAACGACTTTTGGATATTTTGAAACCTTACAAACCCGATGAAGAAGATGACGTAGAAGAGGTTAAAAAGGATGTGAAAGTTCCGGAAAATTTGACAAACGGCGATAAACCATCTTCCCAAGAGAATGATGAAAAGAATATTGAACCCGTTCTCGAGAGTTCGACAAAATTAGGCTGTGATAGTGCCAAACCTAGTAACGCACCCTCTAAAATGATGGCATTTGGTCGTAGACGTCCTTACGTGACGGAAGCTATGGCAGCCGCTGACGCGAAAGCCTTATGCGCCGTAGTTTTTGTCAAACAAAAAGTTGCCGCGTACACCATGAACTTGTGGTTTAACGAAATAGCCAAGAATGATCCCGAATTTAAGTTCGTCAGACCCAATTTCGTCGTGGGTCAGAAAAACCAGAATTCCTCGAAGAATCGATTGAGTTACGTATCTTTCCAACATCAGGAAGATACCCTTCGAAGATTTTGTTGCAGGGAATATAACATTCTCTTTTCGACTTCCGTCTTGGAAGAGGGCATGAACGTGCCAAAATGCAATTTGATCGTTAGGTTCGATCTACCGGATAATTTTCACTCTTATATCCACTCGAAATCTCGGGCCCGAGCCCCCGAATCGAAATACTACATCTTTATTCAAAAAGGAAATGACAAATTTATCGAAACTCTTTCCAATTATCGTCAAATTGAGAGTGTAAGTTTTGCTAGACGAAGCCAAAATGCATCCATCCGCGATTTTTTAAAGCGTGTTACTCTACCTTAGATTCTAACTCGTAAGAGTCCGAGTAATGATTCAGTTGGTGATGATATTTCCGAGGAAAAGGCTAATGCCTTGAAAGCGCCTTACGTAGCTTCCGAAGGCGGAGCGAAAGTCTCCATGTCCACGGCTATTGCCTTAGTTAATAGATATTGTTGCAAACTTCCCAGTGACACCTTCACTCGTTTGACCCCCAAATGGAGCGTGTCCATCCAGGAAGGCGAAAGCGGGTCTCTTTTCGTTTGCACAATATTATTGCCTATAAATTCTCCGTTAAAGAAAGCCGTTAAGGTAAGTTTGGCGGACTTGGGAACCATTACTCAAACTGAAAAGGTTATTTCTAGGGTGACCCAATGCCCAGTCAATCTTTGGCTAAAATGGCCGCGGCTTTAGACGTTTGCGAATTACTTCATAAAATTGGCGAATTAGACGATAACTTATTACCAGTTGGGAAAGAGGCGGTTAAATTCGAAGAAGATATGTTAGAAACTTCCGATATAGAACAAGTACCTCAAGGTGCTCCTAGACCGGGAACCACAAAAAGACGCCAATATTATTATAAGATGGTAGCGGAACCCTTGAAAGGTCCCAGCCCATCTTCAAATCTTAAATGCCTTCTCTATCGATTCTCTATGGTATTAACATGCCCAATTCCCGAAGAACAAAACACGAGGGGACGTAAAATATACAACCCCGCCGAAACCGCGAGAGGTTTTGGGATTTTAACCACAAAACCAGTTCCTCCGGTACGTGAACACCCAGGTTTTGGTTGTATTGTAAAATAAAACCCGTTCATTACTTCAATCTAACCTATTCTCTAGATTTGTACTTTCCCGGTTTTTACGAGGTCTGGGGAAGTCACGGTTGATCTTGAACGTATCGCCGATGATATTAGCGTTGATGATGAACAAGTTGCGCAGTTGATTGAATTTCATAGATACGCGTTCAAAGACGTTTTGTGTTTAGAAAAATATCCCATGATTTTTAAGGAAAAAGACGGCGATAATTCCTTTTACTTGGTGCCCTTAAACACGTTTGACAATAGTCAAGAATGGTCCATAGATTGGGATTTTGTCTCCCTAATATGCAAAAGCAAGAAACTGGAGTCGCGCAAGATTCCCAAGGAAGAGCGTACAAATTTTAAATTCAATGTTGAAGATTACGCCGACGCCGTAGTCATGCCTTGGTACCGCAATCTAGATAAACCTCAGTTCTTTTACGTGGCTGAGATATGCAGCGATTTAACGCCTCTTAGCGATTTTCCCGATTTTGGCTACGATACTTTTAAGGATTACTATCAAGAAAAGTATAATATCACGATTATGAGTCCAAATCAACCCCTTCTCGATGTCGATCACACATCAGCCAGATTAAACTTACTAACGCCGCGTTACGTTAATCGTAAAGGAATGACTTTACCAGTTAGCAGCGAACACACGAAAAAAGCCAAACGCGAGAACTTGCAACAGAAACAAATTTTGATTCCGGAATTATGTATCATTCATCCGTTCCCGGCTTCTCTTTGGAGGAAAGCCGTTTGCTTACCTTGCATCTTGTACAGAATAAATTCGTTGTTACTCGCCGAGCAACTGCGAGTTACCGTGGCTCGAGAAATAGGCGTTGGAAACTACCAACTTTCCTTGGATTTCAAATGGCAACCGCTGGATTTTGGTTGGACTTTGGCGGAAGTGTTGGAAAAAGCTCAACAGGCGGCCAAAGACGAAAGAGACTTCAAAGAAAAGAAGAGAGCCGCGTCACACCCGAATAGAATCAAACGCAAACCATCCTCGGATCCCACTACAGAACCAACCGGGTTCAAGTTTGATAGTTCTTGGACTTCTTCGTCGAAGGACGCCACTAACGCCACGTCATCCGTCGACTTCGAAATTGACACTTTTGACCCACATATCCATAAAACGGAAAATGAGTTTGATATTGATGATACACTCTTGGACGACGAAGTTGCTAATATCAATTTCCAAGAGGCCCTGGGTGGGAAAGTTCTAAACTTAAACGAATTTAAAACGTGGGGAGCACCTCCACCACCGGATAAAAACGAGGTAGATGGAACGGAGATTCGAATTCGATACGGTTCTCCGAGTAACTTTGAGGGAACGGGTTGGGATTCCGAATGGGACACGGAGATCGATGAAAGTAACGCCTTTAGGTTGAACCTTCCCGGTTTGAGTTATATATCAGCGCCGAGTGCCTTCAATATCCAAGGATTATCCATGGATTTAGCTTCCGGAAGAGACGATGACATATGGGATAGCGATTACGACGATGACGAAGATTTGGAAGATTTCGACGAAATGGATTCTACATTCGCTCCTGACTCTCCTAAACCCGATGGACGCGATCAATCCTTCACTATGAACGAAGAAATTAATAATGAACAAGATGAAAACGATGTTCGCACCACTAACGCCAACGCCTCCAAGAAAACCGTATCCGTCAAGGAATCGTTCGAATCCGATTGGTTATCGGTTTACAGTGAGAACTTATTCGAGAGTGATGAATACGACGAGAACTTTGTCGGACTTCCAAAGCCCGATGATAGCTCTTGCAAGATGGTGGGAAAATCTGTAACAATTATCGAAAAGTCGAGGCCAAGAGCGCCGGAACCGGTTGAAAATTTTCAAACAGATAATGACGAAACGGCGAGTGAAATATCGGAGTCAAGTACTTTAAAGAGTAATTCATCCCAAGAAACAGTGTCGACGGTACCATCAGCCGCGCCCGCGTTTGGTGAACTCTTACCAGACAGAGAAAGTATATCTTCCAATAGTTTAATTCAAAAAGATAATGAAGATAGTGGAATATTTCGCGTTCATTTTGATGATCAACCTTCCTTATCATCTAATCCAGGTCCTAGTCCTAGTATAGTCCTTCAAGCTTTTACCATGTCAAATGCCAATGACGGCATTAATTTAGAAAGGTTAGAAACTGTCGGTGACTCTTTCTTAAAGTACGCCATTACGGCTTACCTGTATTGCTCTTACACCGACATCCACGAAGGAAAACTATCCTACCTTCGCAGCAAACAAATTAGCAACTTAAACTTGTACAGATTGGGTAAAAAATGCGGCCTTGGACAATTAATGATCGCTTCAAAGTTTGACCCGAATGATAATTGGTTACCGCCTGGTTTCACTGTACCAAGAGGACTAGAGCAAGCCCTAATTGATTCGGGGTTACCGATGGGACATTGGAACATTGGAAACATGAAGGATTTGAGAAGCATGGATGAAGACACGATAAGAAAGGCCATCATGGAGGAAAAGACTTTGGGTAAACCCATGTTGGAGTCGCTGGACTTTGAGTCCGATTTAATCACGGAAGACGAAAATAGCGCTCCTTATATTCGATACAACTTATTGACGCAGCAAAGTATCCCAGACAAAAGTATAGCTGATTGCGTAGAAGCTCTAATTGGAGCTTATTTGGTGTCCTGCGGTCCGAGAGGCGCTTTACTCTTCATGTCCTGGATGGGCCTCAAGGTCTTACCCGATAAAACCAAACAGAAACTGAAGGAAGGCTTAACATTATCGGACGAAGATAAAATACTAGCCAACCGATTTGGATACCTTCAACCTCCCCGTTCTCCTCTTTTAAAGCACATTCCAGATGCGGAAATCAAATTGGAGCATCAACTCTCTGGCTTCGAAAACTTTGAAGCCAAAATTGGATACAAGTTCAAAGATCGAGCTTACCTTTTACATGCTTTCTCGCACGCCTCCTATCATTACAATAGACTGACCGATTGCTATCAACGTTTAGAGTTTCTAGGAGACGCTGTCTTAGATTATCTTATTACCAGACATCTTTACGAAGATCCTCAACAACATTATCCCGGAGTTTTGACGGATTTAAGATCCGCTTTAGTCAATAATACTTTTTTCGCTTCTCTCGCTGTAAAGTACGACTTTCACAAGTATTTTAAAGCCATTTCACCCGGGCTCTTCGCGGTTATTAGCAGGTTTGTAGATATGAAAAGAACCAGTCCAGGATTGGTACATTTTGAGGTAAGTCGCGGCCGGCCCTGGACTTGTAAAAATCCACGGGTTAAACATGAATCGGTGGTGTTGTAGGAGTATTATTTAGAAGAAGAGGAATGCGAAGAAGCGGAGGAAGTCGAAGTACCTAAAGCCCTCGGTGATATTTTTGAATCTGTCGCTGGGGCTATTTACCTTGATAGTGGCATGTCCTTAGATACAGTTTGGGAAGTTTATTTTAGAATGATGAAACCCGAAATTGGTAAGTTCATTTATGACTGGCAGGTTCAAAATGAAAACAAATGTTCAATTTTCTTTCTACATTTTATTTTACAGAATATTTCAGTACACATGTTCCAAAATCGCCTATTAGAGAGTTACTAGAAAGTTATCCACAAACTGCTAGATTCGAGTATGTTACTTTCCCCCTTTTTAGTGTAGATTCAAGAAACGCTGGTCTTCGCGTAACAATAACCTTTGAACTTCACCTTTTAGCCGAGCCGAAATGACCTTAGCTGGCAAAGTAAGGATTAGGGTTGAAGTGGTCGGAAAGGGACAGTTTGTTGGAGTTGGACGCAATAAAAGGATTGCCAAATGCACGGCCGCAAAGAGAGCGTTACGTGCTTTGAAGAAAGTAGAAAAGAAATGAATTTTTCATTCTAAAACATTTTAATGTAAAGTTTTTGTTTTAAGAAATGACAAAAAAAAAATGAAATTGAGCCTGGCTTGAAATTTGTGCTAATTATTGTGAAGAAAAAATAATACAAATTTTTAGTAATTTTGTTGTTTCGTTTTATTAAATTACGAAAAAATTTAGTTCTTACTCTTAGATTTTTTTCATATATAAAAGGAATTTTAGTTTAAATAGCTCACCACGAGGTAGAAATTGAACTGAACTGACTTCTATGGGTGGTACTTCATTACTCGATCTTTATTGTCTCTGCTATTTCAAAGCGCATTTTCCCACATTTTTGTGTCCTGAATGCCCTTGGAAAGAAAGATGTGGACAGCGTTCCTCAAAGTACGGTACAGTTTCGTTTTAAATTAAAATTATAATAATGTCGATGTTTGGAGGAATTTTCATCGTAAACTCGTGGAAAATGATATCTCAAGTAAGTACTAAATTAAGGAAAACATTTAGTAACGTTAAGCCTTGGCCAACAAAGTTTCCCCCCTTTTTCCATCATTCCATCCATGAAATGCCCATCCATCTCTGTAAGCCTTAGCTCATCAGCACCACTTTGGTTTATTTTACGGTCATATATTTTTTAGATTTCATAGTGTTAATATTCTCACAGTGCGTTATGTTAATGAGGTGTTGTATACACTTAAATTTATTTCGATAATAAACAAGGGAGGGTGGGGGGGGCGCTTAAGCTATTATCGCCCTAAGGTTAACAGTAGCAAATTTGCATTGATCTCAATGGTATCAGGCTGGATTTAGTTGTTTATCTAAGTTAATGAGAAACCTCTCTTCTAATTGGCTAAGTAAATCAGCCTAGTACAGTCTGTTGAAACTAGAAACTGAATTTAAAGGTTTGCTTCTGAGAAATTTCGGGACAATTCCGCAGATTGGAACATCTTTTAATCTAGAGAAGTGCATGCATGCTTTTAAGTTTTGAGGTTTAGGTTTGATTTAAAAGTAGGTTTAATGCATTCTACAAGTCATTAAGTAACAGAGCGTTAAAAATATAGTTTCTGTGGAGGTATTTGAGCTTTTAGGAATAAAAGAACCCTCGGTGGCCCACCCTGAAGCGGTTAACGAGTGGTTTTCGCGCTCGTCTCTGATTGATGACTCTATAAATGGATATTTCCTTTGCCTGGTTAAGTTTCGGGTTTGACTAATACACCTTTTCTTTCTCTTTTTTTTTTTTTTTTTGCTCAAAGTTAGGCCTTAGCTTTCGTTCTCACCCCTTTTAATTGAGATTGATTAACATTAATGAACCATTATTATCTCAGCGACCCGATCCTAAAGTCGAGAATAAATATATGAGGCATATATTCTTATTTCAAGTTACAAAGCTGCTGTCACATCCTAACTCAGTAAGGGGTTGGTTTTGGGTACTGTATGGTACCATTGAATGGGGTTAAACTTTGCGCAATGTCTGGCTTTATAACACCCAAGGCATGTTGAAATAATTATAATTGGTTATACATGATAATAATCACGAATAACTGCTGGAGTAGGCATCGTAAATATATGAAGTTAACTGTGTAGGGAATGTTAGGAGTATGGCACACTGTTGTAAGCCAAGTGTCTCGGCGACAAGGTACTAGTGAAGAAGGGGCTTGTCAGTTTGGAAGCACCTTCGGTACCGACTGACTACCCCGTATCCCATACCCACTTCAAGTACTTCCCTGATTAATCGCGAAAGACCCATCGCTGCTACACATACTATCATAAGATATGTTCCATAAGTTTGTCACTGGTTACAAAATGGAGCTTGTCATGAAGTGACGTGGGTCACATAGATTCTCGTAAAGCGACCCCTGGTGAGGCGCTGCATGTCAAAGGCTTAATACAGACTACAAAACCGAGTGTCAGTGTAGTCAAGTCTCGCTTGTCGTTCTTGAACTACCTCTCAGTAAGACTCAAGCATTACAAAGTATAGGTAGTGTCATACTTATGGAACATATCTTATAAACTTGTGATACTATAGGTCAATGTTGTTATCATTCAAAGTGATAGTGGCGTTTAATTTCGACGTTTGCCCCTTGCACGCGCTTTTAAACACTCTTATTGAGTGTTCATGCTTCACCTTAGATTCTAGAGGTAAATCAATTGAAGTGCAGGTAGTGTTCAACATAACATAATGTATAATAGAACCATTTCTTTTGTCACCCCTATTTACCGGTCAAAAATGCGGACATTTAACGCCTCTAAAAATGCCGAATTATTGTATTTAGATAAAAAAGCGTCTTCCCTCCTTCCTGTTTAAGTTGACTTGACACTATCGAATTCCACTAGCAGGCACTCTGATCTTAACGCGGTTTGCTTTTCCCGCAACAATCAATACGTAAGCAATTCCTCCCCTTCACTCCCATGCAACTAATCGTGGATAGGAAATTGTGTCAAGGGACCATCCTGCTAAATTATTCTGTAAAAGTATAATATTAACGTCGTCTATTGACGCTTTTAAACTGATAAAATAGGAAGCGATTTTGCTTGTACATTTTTTTGTTTTATTCCGGAAGTTGCTTGGATTTAGAGAGAATTTCAAGGTTCTTTATAGTTTAAGGAAGTATCGTTATGCGTGAAATTCACAGATATGTTATTCAAGTTATTAATTTTCTCGCGTAGTTGACTGTAGTAGCGTTAGCGTCGGCAGCGTCAAGTTGAACTTTGAACTTAATTGGCTTTGTATTTACCTTAAATTTAAATATGGTCAGCTGGTAAAATTAGTTGCAACGTGAAAAACCACGGTTTAAACTACTTCTAATAGACTTTTGAAAAAAGGAAATTTGAAATAATTTGGATGAAAAACTATTGCGCAAAAATCGAGAAAACCTTGATAGGCCAAGTCGCTCTTGGCCCTTGAAAGTCAGTATTTTTTTTTCTAATTTGGGGGAATTGCACTCTCAAATTACTCTGGCAACACTTGTCCACACACTATCTAAAGTCAAACCCCAATAGAAATCTTTGAAAGTCCCAAATAAATTGTTCAAGTCAGGTGCAACAAATATCAGAGAATAATAAAGAAAAATGCAATTGATTTTGTCTGAATGAACGAAACGCCATACAACTATCTATTCCCTACTTCTTCCCTGAAACCTTTGGAAAACCGAAAACCTTTTGAAGTCTATTTTCTGTTTTCAATCTTGAACTGTGATTTCTCAGGGCTCTAAAACGTAATTTTAGAAACTTATTTGGACGATGATTTGAGATCAAGATTATTATGTTTATCCCTCTTGAATTCTTCCCTGTAATCTTTAGGAATTATCCCTTTCTCTCTCTCTCACTCGTTCTCTCTCTCTCGGGTTTGGGAAAAGAGCGAGTATGAACGCGCGCAACTGGAATAAGGATAGTGTCAGGGTAGGAGAGAGAGAGAGAGAGAGAGAGAGAGAGAGAGAATAGGATGTTGGGTGAGGAGGAAGCTTTTTAGGAGAAAGAGAAGGGAGAGAGAGAGAGGTATGCCAGGGATTGGAAGTTAACGCGCGGCGTCACTGTGTAGCGCGTCTTGGTACTGGAGAGGCCAAAAGGAGTTGCCGCATTGGAGCGTTGGCTCCCAAAGTTGCTGCTGCTCCATTCTACTCCACACGCGGCTGGCGAGCTCTCAGCTTTCGCCTTCCTTCTTTCCAATTGGAAAAAGAAAAGAATAAACCCTAAAAGTTTCTCGCGCCGCTCTGTTTTTACCTATTATCTATCTTTCGTACTATTTCTATACCTTCTCTTCCTTGTGCTCTAACGGAGCATTCTGTCTCGTTTGGAGCAAGAGCCTGGGTTGTTTTTCGTCACCGACCAACGGAGAATTTGGCAAATACTACCATTTACCGCGCGGTGTTCCTCGGTGTTGAACCGGTTGGTTTCCCTCGCCGCGCGTTGTGTCGTAACACCATTGTTTACCCTTATAGTCAGTCAGTCCGTCGTCCACTCTGGAATCGGTGGTCACTTAATGACGTAGTAATAATAATACAACAACAGAAGAAAAGAATAAATAATAAAAAAAATCGTTTGGTGTTTTTTGGCCATTGTTTCGTTGTATTGTTGGTGAAGGATATAGTTATGATGACCATTGGCCGCCGCGTGTTGTGATCATGTTTTCGCGCCATTGTGGATTATGAGGAGGTATTTTTTTTCATAAGGGAATCAATCGAAAGTGAAGAGGTGTTTTGTTTGTTGTCGATTCACGCGCGTTCCGTTCTATTTGATCATAGCAGCTCGGCCCTTCTTTTGTTTTCCGATTATGGATAATAATCAACGAAGGATTTCTTAACGGAAATTAAAAATAATAATTATTAGGGTTTTTGTGTATCCATTCGTTTTTACCTGAAAAAAAGGATAAATACGTCATTTTGCGGAACCAACAAACAGTTCGGTTTTTAATATACGTGAGTGATATGTTTGTTTCGTTTATAAAGTTTGCGTGTGAAGTTTTAATTAAGCGTTGTTTTATTTTTTAATGAATTAGTGTTAGGGAAGGGGTTATGGCTCCTTAAGACCACGTCCCCATCCCCCTCCAATTTTTAGAAAATTCAACAATTTTATAACATATTTGGTTCTGATAATACAATCGAACTGATAGTGCGCAAACAAGTGTTGCCAGAGTCATTTGCGACTGCAATTCAACCGCTATCTACAATAGACTGTATGATAAGCTTGTAGAATTCTGTTCGATTCAGTTCTAAACCTGAATGACGCTTGAGATTCTCTAATAACCTATTACTGGCAAACCTGATTTAAGATTAAGGGTTGTGGAAATTTCACATTATTTTTCGGAATATTCAGCGTGAGGTTCCCATTTACTATCTATTATCTATGGGTTATTTTGTATTTGTTCGTATTTCATCGCAATTAAGGGTTCGTACTAACAGGGAAGGCGTGTAATTAGCTCACTATGAATCAATGTAACTCTATACACCTGGAAATTAACGAAAAGTTAATTAGGAAAATTTGGTTTTGGTAATTTAGTATGAACCATGCTCCTAAATATATCTGTTAAATTGAAGTTATTCCGTATTATTCATAATTTAATCTGCAAATTAATCGAGTTTACCCATAGATTCTGAATAGATAACTAGGCCCAATTGTGTTATATGGAGAAATGATGGAATCTTTATAATTTAATAGCTAAATTATTTAACTGTCTTATATTATAGTTTCCACTAAAGTGGTTAGTTAAAATTCCTCTCCACTCTCTCCCCCTCTCTCTCTCTCTCGGCTTAAACTTCAGTGCAGTGTTGTCAGGCTCTGTGTTTTGGTCAAGTACATATATAGTGAAACTGACCTACTAGCCTTTATCTCTGCAATATCTTCACCCATCAACGACCTGGCAACACTGCATGGGGGGAACTGAATAGTAGATATGAAAATTCTATTTAAAAAAGGCTTAATTTTGCCCGCAAAAATAATTTTATAATAAGGTCAAGCTACACACAAGTCCTCTTCCCTAGATCTATAGGTACACTTTTTCCAAGTAAAATTCCCTTTATCTCCTACTTGATTGTCTTTTATTTTTTCAACCTCACTATCTTAATAAAACTTAGAGGGGTTAGGGGTGTGTTCATTTCGCAAAAAGGGGATAGATTAGCGCTGCAGTCTCATCGCTTTCATCTTCCTCCATCCTTAAACCACGCCGAGCGTCTTTTAATTAGAAAATTCTAGCCAAGGATTTTTTTCTTCTTCTTTTTACTTCTTACTTATTTTCTCATTCTTTTTTTAAAATGGCCTAGGTCTATTTTACCCCGACTACGGGGTTTTGGGTCGGGTCCCTTCTTGTTGTAAAGGGTCGAGAGCTTATAGGTTAGGTTCTTGCGGAGCTATATGGTGCATAGGAATTTTTCCACCGAGATTTGGCAAGATAATTGGCGCGGTAAAAGAAAATATCTTTCTCTCACTCTCTCTCTCTAACTTTCCTCCGTTTCTTTTTTTGGAGCTCCAGAGAACCTAGTGAATGTAGCGAGGTCCCACCACCGTTAGTTTTTAGTAACGTTAGCGTGTGATCATGTTAAGAGAGAGTTGCTTTAGTAAATACCCATACCCGAATTCTTTATTTACAGCCTTAACTATTTAAGTGGGTTATTTATGGCTTAGTATTTTAAATTTTAAATGATTTAGGAGTTAAGTATTTTACAAAGTGTTCGGTAGATTAAATGGACACGCGTAATGTGTACGCTAAATGACCTGGTTTTATTTATATTAATGGGACTATAGTATTTGAGTGGCTTGTATTGCTCGAAAAGGCGAATTTTAACTTTTCAAGTCGGTTTACTATAGCTTCTCTCCTGAAAAAGACTCGGTTATAGTCTGCTACCGTGACGTCACATACACCTATCTCTTACCTCGGTTTTTGGCGACCATATTGGAAGTAGTCAGCTTAAGTCCATACAATTTAGATTATACCAATATTGACGTCACGTCCCGTAGCTCCTCCCCTTTCAGTACCACTCTATAGCTTCTCCAATGAAAAAGAATTAATATGAGTAGGCTTCCCAGCATACCTTGTGTTCCAAAAAGGGATTTAGGTCCGAAATACAGTGGGATTTATGGTTCTATGGGAAATAATCAATTTTGAGTCGAAAATGTAACTTATGGGACACTCTAAACAACTGTTATAATTGGAGTATTTTAGGGATAACCCCCTTAATTAAATTAGCAATCATTGACGTTCGGTTTCAGTTTCTTACTGAAACTTTAACGGGGTCATTCGCAAATTACTCCAATAATAACTTCCCTCCATATTTTTTTTTATTTTTTTTTTGTAATGAAAGAAGTTTGCGCAATTTAATGGGAAACACGTGTTTTAGTCAATTGGGTTATCTTAATTTCGCGCCAAAAATGACATTATCACTGGCGATTAGTTTGTTATAATGTAGAATAAACCGTGCAGTATATAAAAGTTGACTTTCTTTTGCGACAGGGTACGAGTAAAGACCCGCTCACAACGCGAAAGAAACCGAGAGCATGAAGATTTTCCTCGAGCTTGGAAATGACAGTCTTTTGCCAAATATCCGCACCTCGGCTGCTTCCTAGACTTAGAAGCGAGGTAAAGGAACACTTTTTTATATATCCTCTCTCTCCTCTTCCTCTATAATAAGATTGCAACGTTACCAAAGGTAAATCTATCGTGTTAAAATGGTTTAAAACAAACGGAGGAGTGTGGTACCCCTAACTTTATATTCATTGCAAAATGATTGTGGGAAAAGAAGCCCCCAAAGGTACGCGTAGAGTTAAAAAGAGAATTTCAACTCTTTAAAATTGAAAGAAAGAAAAAAATCAAGTCGGCACATTTTTGTCTTATTTATACCCTTTATTAAGATCTCCCATCCCAAACGTTTATTTGAGAACCTCCAAAACAAAACCTGATGGTTGCGCTTTTCCCAAAACTTTTACCAACATGTAGAAGTAGAAATATATTACCTAGAAATTATGAAATAGCTTTTTGCTTCGCTAAAGTTGAAGCGTATGACACTACGCTAGCTAGAGAGAGACTTACTGAGAGCAAGTTGGAGGGAGAACGACTACACTCGTTTAGTTTTGCAGGACTTCCATCTTCTCTTATTTAGCCTGTACTAAGCCTATGACAGCGCCTCAGTCACCAGGCGTCGCTTTACCTCGAATCTATGACCTACCTCACTCACTTCATGACAAGATCCTGTTTGTAACCAGTGACAAACTTATGTAACATACTTTTGGTTGAAGGGGTGTACAAACTCGTCACATAAAGAACTATATTTTGAAGCGGTAGCGTTACTATTTCTTGTAGTAGTGATTGGGCAATGACACGTGACCATTCATAATGCATTGATTAATGCCACGAAATCTACGCGTGCCACAAGTAGGCCTCTTTTTTATGGAAGATGAGCTATAATAAGCTGTTTTGGGTCAAAAATGCCAGCTAAACGATAATGATACCTTCGGTTTAATTTGGCTCTCTATTTTATAATTATAGCATCCTGGGTTAAACTATGGGAATTTAAGGATGGGAGGGAGGGAGGGTACTGTTACGAAGCTAGTTGCTCATGGCACGAGGTTATGGCGCGCCGGGTCGCGTGTTCTAAAAATGTTTCGCGCCAATCTCGTCTCGTGCGATAGCTGCTGTTGGGTTAGAGTGTATAACACAACGTCCCATGCGTGCAACAACACGCTCTTTTAGATTTTGGCCCACTTGGAATGGAAAATTAACCCTCATGGAGCAGACGGACGCGGTTCATCTCTCCATATATCTTTTTTTTATCTTTAAACACACACGCTTTAGTCGATGAGCCCTTTCATTTTTAATGGCTTTGTTTAAAACAGTAAAATATTTATGTACGCGGAAATTTAATAAAGCGGTTACCGTTTTAATGATATGTTTATAGTATATCAATATTGGAGAAAGAAAGATGATGGGTGAATTTCAAATTAAGATTATTTTAAATATTTTTAACCGTCTGGTACTTAAGGGGGTGTTTTCTGGGCGATTTTAAGTCAAAAATAAAACGTCTAAGACAATGTGCCATCCGGGACCACCGTTTTCGAGTTATGACTGGAGTGTTTTAGGGATAACCCCTTAATTTGTTCCAGACTTTGCCAGTAACACCCTGTACAGCTTTAAAACCGCGACTGGTCATTTTATTTTCGTTAAATTAGCATTTAATTAGTTACGAAAAGGTCAAGAACTTCTCAAAACTTTAAACGACGTGATGAGGAAATCAATCTTTAGTTAGCCGAGCATGCATCCATGGTTTAATTTAAGTCTTAACCCACTTTGGATAACATACTATATGCAAATTCCATTTGATATATGTGACCTTAAGCCTAAGGTCACGCATGATCGACACGACCTCCGTAATTTACATCTAATCCTATATATATATATATATATATATATATATATATATATATATATATATATGTCCTGCCTCTTATATCATACATATAATGAGTCTGATTATATAAGGGCGCCCTCTCTCCCTCCCAATGTCGGGAAGTCGGTGCCAACCGCAAATCCGTCCTATAAGCGTTGCCATGGTTACACACGTGTTTAAATTCTCAAACTCCTGTCCATCCTCGTTCTCTCAGCTTCTAATCATCTCTCTCCCTCGTCCTCTCCCTCTTGGGATGTCACAAGGTGAAGAGACCCGGGGAGAAAAGGCGGCAAAAGGCATTCCTTTCGGTTTTGGTTGAGGGGGGGGGGTTATTTCCTCCCGTTTTTCTCCTACAGTACGTGGGAAGATTTTTAAACAAAGGCTTAGTAGCGCTGACTTTCTTGTAAAAATAAAACTTGGTAAGAAAAGTAGTACTTGTTCACGGAATCTTTTTAGAATTTTATAACGTTGCGAGTAATGACGGAAAAATAGGCAGCCCTTGGATGGACTTAATGGGAGGGTGATTTTTCTTAATCGAATATCTTCTTTTATTCACAAATTACTTCTGAAAGATTATGGATTTTTGCTTCTTCTTCTTGAACAACCTAATTTAGGCCTAATACTTTCTGATTGATTAGGCATATTTGAAATTGATCATCAGAATATGATGAATGAACGAGATGATTTTCTACTCTCAAGTGATGCCCAAACTGAAACGAGTTTTTGATGAGTTAGGCTTAACTCATCGCAATTATTTCTTTTTTTTTATTTTTACTTATTAGTAGACCAATTTCGGATAGTCTGCTTGAATTAGTTAATATAAATACAGAATTAAATTAAAAGGCATTGGGTATGTGGACAACAAAGGCATTGGGTACGTGGACAACAAAGGCATTGGGTACGTGGACAACAAAGGCATTGGGTACGTGGATAACAAAGGCATTGGGTATGTGGCCAACGAAGGCATTGGGTACGTGTACAACAAAGGCATTGGGTACGTGGACAACAAAGGCATTGGGTACCTGGACAACGAAGCCTATAGATAGGGCTTCAACATTAAACCGTCCACCAATATTGGTCCTCATTATTTTTGAAGTCACATGATCTAACGTTTTTGTTGTCCACATATCCATCAATGTTAAGTCTTAAGACAAGAAGGTGTTAAAACACCAGACTCCATTTTAACCCCTCCCCCTACCAATTTTGAAAAGGTTTACTATACTATAGATTAAATCTTACAGAAACCACCTTAACAATTTCGCAATTTCAAACCGTGAGAAATTTTGCCTTAATCTTTATACAGTATGAAGAATGATACAATTTGTCTTCGTGTAGAAAAGCGTTTAACACGCACGCTCCCCTTATTGTTTGGGTTTTTTTTAAGAACATAGTTCTCAATATAGATTTCTTGGAGGAATTCGTGCATGGCAGACTAAATATCTTGACCAAAAATCCGATACTTTACTCTTTCTTTTCTTCGTTTTCGTTTTGTTCATCGTAACATTGTAAAGTCGAGTCTTATATTTCTTATCACGCGTACCAGTATACCCCCCCCCATTCATATTTAGCATTAATTTACATAATGACTTGTAATACGTATTACAACTTCTTGTGTTGTGTTGTATTTTGTAATTTTTCTTTTGTTTGCGCTGTGACTTGAATTTCTGAAATGTATAGTACAAAACTTAAATAATCGATGGTTAAATGCGCTGTGAATTTGCGGTTAAAGACCGTTCAATGTTTGGGTCTGTAGCAGGGAAACCAACACATAGGGGTGGGTTTTGATCCTTCTCTGCGCAATCTCATGAAACAAAAACACTACAGCGCAGGTGCCAAAAAGTGAGATGGAAGGCCGTGTCTTTCCCTCGTAGTTCCATCAAAATGGTCTATTTGATGTATCAATCATAATGTACCGATACTGAGCGTTGTTCGACTATACTTATTACCGTCGAAATGGTAGCAAAACGAAAAGTTTTTTTATTGGAAAATTGGATGCTACTGAAGTACGGTTTAGTAATTAGTAATTTTCTTATCTTTTCCTAGTTTTCTGATTTCTAATTTTTTTTTATTTGAGTGTTTGCCAAACCACTCGATTTTGTATTAGATTCTCAGTTATTCGTGTTCTTCGATTTTTCTTTTTCTTGAGTTAAGTTTTCTCTTCAACATCAAAAGGAGCAAAGTTCGATACTGTTTTTTTTTAGTTGTAGATTATGAAAAAACACTCGAATTTGATAATCTTATGGCATACTTAAAATTGTCACTGCAGTTTTCTGCCCTTTAGCTAGTCGCGTCATTTGCAACAAACGTCAGTGCACTTGTAAGATTCATGACCGTATCTTATCTATTATTTAAAGGAAATGGTTTACTTATTCGAGTAGGGTTAGGCCTTAAATAGTCCATACCCATTAAGCCTTGGTATATTAATTAAGACGCTAAGTCTAAATTATACCATTTACAGAGATAAGTCATGCCTTAACGTGGTTTTAACTGCATTCAAGCGCAAATTTCAGTTAATTAGAAAACCGGAGGAAATTTTCCCAATTACGTTTTTTTCTCTCTCTCTCTCTTTCTCTCTCTTTTTCTTCTGTTTCTGATACGATATTGAAGTCCCGTCGTTGCCATAGTTTCAGAAAGTTTAATTGACGCAAATTTTGGTCTTCCATATGCATACGCAAAATATTTCAGTTCCAAATGTAATGTCTCTTTTATAACTTCCATTGTTAATGGGTAACATTACCCTGAATATAGTAGCTTAGGAGATAGGGCAAAAATCGCCACTTTTTTAGATTATACAGGGTTCATACTGAACCTGGATAAGTCAGGGATTTGGCAAATGGGGGAATAAGTCAGGGAGGTAAATTAATTTCCTAAAATGTCAGTGGTTTCTTTTAATGTATCAAACCATGCTTCGTACAATGCTAAGTATGGGTCAGCCCGGTCAGGTGTGGTAAAGTGGACTTAAAATGGTCAGGGATATTGGCATGTTAAAGTCAGGGATGGGAATTTCGCCCGAACCCTGTTATAAACTGTAGCCGAGTTGGAGCTCTAATAGCTTCTAACTTTTTTTAAAATTATAAACTATCTCTAAGTTGGAACTATTATATAGTTTTCAACTTCTGCTGCACAATATTTACCCGCACTAATAGATTAAATGTTCGTGTATTTTAAAACTCGCGCTTGGTTCTGAATGTGTTTAAGTTAAGTCCTGAAAGTTTAGACATAAAACACACCAAACACATTATTTGAACTAATACTATTTAACGATTTTTTATTCGTACAAATAGCTAGGTCTGTAAACGAGCTCTACACTTTGGATAGGTCATAGCATAAGTTTATAAGATATGTTCCTCCATAAGTTTGTCACTGGTTGTAATTTTCAAACTGGAGCTTGTCATGAAGTGAGTGATGTTGGTCATAGATTCGAGGTAAAGCGACGCCTGGTGCATGAGGCGCTGCTATCAAAGGCTTAGTACAGACTAAATAGGAGCTAGATGGAAGTCCTGCAAAATTAACCACCGAGTGTAGGACTTCAATTCTCGTTTCTCGTTCTCAAACTATCTCGAGCTGTAAGTCTCTATCTAACATTGCGAAGTATAGGAGGTGTCATACTTATCTTATAAACTTATGGTTATAGAGAAAGTAAGAAAAATTTCGATGAAAGTGGAGAATAGTGTGTTAAGCCTCACATCTTCTCAATACATCGATAAAAGTATTTTTTCTTACCCAATAGATATTTTTTCTTTCCATTCTTAAAAGATCCCTGGGAAAGTAGCTAGCTGGCTGGTCGCTTTTGCTAGTAATATAAAAACCCCCCTTCCTATTCAAACTCGATATTCCCCATACATATAAGCCTAGTTTAAGTTAAATCCTGAATAAAGAAACGCAGTCAAGTTTAGGAGACGGATCCATTGGAATTTATTTTCTTCTGTATATTTTTATTTTCTAAGGTATCTTTTTTTGGGGGGATTAAAGCGCTCTCTCCTGGTATCTTCTTATTTTTTTCAACTCCAAGGATGCATATAACCATTGATGTAAATGGGAAGTTTCTTATTTATTCGTACAATCACTCTTTACAGCTTGAGTCAGTTCGAATTTAAAATAATAGTTTCGGAACTACCCAATTATTTTCATTCAAAAGGAAGTTTTTTTTTTCAATTTCAGTATGTCAGACAGTTCATTTGAATATATTGTAATACGAAATACACCAATCAGCTTTTGTCTGTTTTCTAAAGTCTGTTAGTAACTCTTGTATAGTTACTTTAACCCGAACTAAAACTGTACAGTTAATATTGGACCTAATACAGGGTGTTTCTGATAAATCTGCCTTCCATAAATTAAGGGGGATGTTCTTAGGAAATCGATTTTGATTCGAAAATGTAACTTATCTCCATTCTGTTTGTCCCAAGGGACACAGTTTTCGAAATTTTATGATTCGAGTGTTTTATGGATGACCCCCTTAATTAATTGATTAGAAATAATTGTCTATCAATCAGTTTCTTAATTAAATTTAAGGGGTCATCCCTAAAATACTCTTGACAATCTTAACTTGGACACAGTGTCCATTATTGGAAAATGGAAATAGAAATTACATTTTCGATTCAAAATTCTTTTCCCAAAGAACATCCCCCTTAATTTATATATTTTTTTCACACATGGAGGATTCATACCATTTACACCAGGAATCCGGGCTATCTGGAGGACAAAAGCAGACGGGTTTTTGTCCTCCAGATAGGCCGGCCTCCTTGCGTAAATGGTATGTATCCTCCATGTGTGAAAACTATCTATAGCATGCAGACTCATTAGACACACCCCAAATTATGTAAGCGAACATTTATAATACGCAATATTTCTTTAGGTGTTAGTGTATAAATTGGCTTTTATCATTTTAATTCCGAATTAGGGAGTGTTAGGCCTACACTGCATCGTTGTGAAGTAATAAAGCTAAAAATCGGGGACACTGAGTCGTTGAACCGTTTTCGATTGAGTTTTTAAAAACAAATCATATTTTTCTCTTCCGAACTTATCTCTCTCTCTCTCGTTTTCCCCATCTGTTATTTTTCCATAAACCAATAGAGTATGGCGTTCTGGGCGGTTTTGTTTTTATCTATGTACATAGGTAGTAATAGCTTTAAAATACTACAACGTTGTTGTCAATACACGCCATAGATAATGTTTGCACTTAAGGAAGATAGAGAAATTTCCTACCAACGTTTCTTAACTTTAAACTTTAACCGCGCATGCGTTTCAGGGTTGCCAGAAAATTGTTATTAGAGCATGGCAATGCATCAACCCTGTTGCGCGTACTTATCTATCTTACTATGTTTAAAATTTACTTGACCCGAGATTAACTTGAAATTAAATCATAGTTTTTAAATTATTTGCATACGAAGTTAGAACAAGTTACAATTAAGCACTGACTTATTGCTTTAAAACTAGAAGATAAAAGAGCTACCTTACATCAGATTCACAATGCTTTTATAGAAATTAAAGTTATTTTTTAGTTAGAGAAATCCTATCATTAGATAAGAGGTTGAGTTTTTTATTAGTTATTTTTTAGCGCTCTGTATGTCCCGATACAGAGGGTTGTATGCCTACCCCTTTTTTACGTCGAAAAGGCCGAGGGGGTAGACACTTGAGAACTCAGGTGTACAATATGTCTTGAACTCAATGTACTGTCAAAGCTGAACTCTGAGTTCCGATGGTTTTGAACTCGAAGCACTGTCAAAGCTGAACTCTTTTGAACTCAGGTGTACACAGAGATCCAGAGCGTCTACCCCCTCGGAAAAGGCCTATCGCATTCACGGATGAGTGGCAACACTTTGTCCACACACACTATCTATCAGGTCAGGCAGCGAGTTTGGGATGAAGAAGTATACATCTTTAGGTTAATATACTTTTAACACGTTTCAATATTAGTCAAGGCCAGCTGTTAAATGCTCATACCGGCGTGAGTTCATCGTAAATGATATTGGGCAATGATAAGTAGGGAAGTTTTCGATAGATAAAGCCCTTCCTGTAGTAATAGCTGTCACCAACAGACCTTAACTTACAATATTCGGGACTCCATATAGAAACGTTAAATTACACCCCAGTGTCACCAGTTTTCGTAGTAACCCTTTTCAGGCTTTTCTACATGCAGTTAACCATATTTTCAGACCTTTTTTTTTTTTTTGAATACGATACAAGTCGTTTTCTTTATAATTTTGCACCGGTTACTATGGTAACCAGGCACCTTAGGCAGGCTGTAGAGAAATGAAATGACGCGATGATGGTTCTATTTTGAAAATATATCGACTGAATTTTAAGTAGGAACTGCATTTAAATGTATCTCATTTCAATCTAAGTATTTTCTTAATAATTGGATTTTGTTTTGTAAGCTTTTTTTCTCTCTCTGAGTGGTGAAGTGAAGCATTTTCTGGATTAGGCTTATGTTCCAACAGACCAGTCATCCATGGGTCCCCCTAGAGATTTGTTATGAATAGAACTGATTCAAAATGAACTGAGCGGACGCGAATTTTAAATTCATTCAACCTACTGAATTAACCTACTTGGATCCTGAAATGATGTAATTTATTTGATATCGGTTGATCTAATTATGATCAATTTCCTTTTGCCATCAAAATCAAGATCCAAGTTATTTAGCAAACGAAAGTATTTTTAGTCGCCAATCTATAAAAACTGTTGATCTATTTCCTTACTATAGCTTCTACCATCAATATTAAGACCCAATAAGTTCTATATATAGAGGAACATAGTCGTCTATAGTCGCGAATGTTACGATCTATTTCAAGAATTGAATTATATTTAATAGCAGCTCTATTATATTATATTATAAACGGAATAAAATCACCGATAGGTCGTTATGACGCCTTCAAATATACTATACTAACATAAGTTCGTAAGATTATGTTCCATAAGTTTGTCACTGGTAACTTAGAAACTGGAGCTTGTCGTGAAGTGAATGAGGTAGGTCATAGATTAGAGGTAAAGCGACGCCTGGTGCATGAGGCACTGTCAAAGGCTTAGTTCAGAATAAATAGGACTAGATGTAAGTCCTACAAAACTAACCGAGTGTATAGGACTTCAATTCTCGCGTCCAGCTCTCAGTAAGTCATACTTATGGAACATATCTTATAAACTTATACCGTCTTTTTTTACGTAATGGGAAGAATGATTTAGCTAAGTCTACTAAACAATGTTTCGATGGTTAGGCGCGAATTGTCTCTCGTTGGATAAAATTAGATCTCGGTGGCAAAGTGCCCGATCCCAAAATAAACTCATTTCGCCTCGTATCTCATTCGGAGCAGCGCACCGCGGCTTCGACTCAAAAATTTACCGCAACTGACTCCCGTTATGTGTAACTTACTCTCTGTCATCCACCATCCCTCCCTCCTTCATCTCGCTTCCACCGGCTATGATTCTTATAATTGTTTCAAGGCGAATATCCTTCTCATTTTTATTTTTTTCATAAAGGCCACAGCGAAACCGCGCTAAAATTAATTAAGAAAGGATGAGAGATAAAAATAAAAAAATTACTGCGGATTTCAAAAGAGAATTTTATTTCTTTGAACGATTTTTTATTTATTTAAGGTGTTTTCTTTGTGTTGTTAGAGGTTCATTATAGAAAGAATATAATGTGGGGTGGCGTAGCGGTTAGCGCTTTCGCCTTGCAGCAAGAGGATCCCGGGTTCGATCCCGGACTGTGGCACCGGTTGAAATTCGGGGAACAAATCCCGCCGCGTAGAGTTTGCAAGTTCTCTTCCCACTTGTTAAAAGGAGTTTTCTGGTTGTGTGTTGAAGATCTTTAAAATAATTAATATATTTTTTTATGTCTCTCTCTCTCTCTCTCTCTCTCTCTCTCTCTCTCTCTCTCTCTCTCTCTCTCTCTCTCTCTCTCTCTTTCTCTTTCTCTTGACGCGCCAAGTTTTCTTAATTTTCTTCCATTTCTTCAGTAAACGTTTCGTTTAATTAAAACTCATTATTTCTCGAGTCTTTCAAGATCTTTAAATGCGTGTGTGTGTGTTGAAGGAACCATGCGTGAATTTGTTGCTGAAAAGAATTAAGCAAAATGAATTACACGGCGACCTGACTAAATTAAAAGATAATTTTGAAAAAGATTAATTAATTAAAAATGCGAGTGTTAATTAAATTTTAAGATAGAGCGCGGTTGGTATTATTTATAGATTCTAAGATTGAATGTTGGTGGTCGTGTATGAATTATTATTTAGCTCTTTTCTCTTATATATATATAGAATGTCATTGATCAATCAGTTGCCGGATGTTTTAGTTTCAGACGGTCAGCTTTTTTGACTCGAAAGGTTATTACGCGCATATTTTTAAATATGATAAAGAAGTCAACGCACGTTTTATGTCAGTGTGTCACTCAGAAGTCTCTTTCGATATACTCGGCAGAATTAATTTAATTTAATAATAGTTTAAAATTAACATTTGGTCTGGAATTTGATTTCAAACTATGCGAGGTTGATATTTGTGCTTGAGAGAATTTTGTGATATTTCTGCTTTTGAGAACTTTGATATTTCTGCTCATGAGAATTATTTGATATTTCCAAGAAGTGATATCTAGTTTATTAGGGAGAAGGTATAACTTCCCGCCACATTTCCAGCTTTATCTACAGTCCAAACGTATAGTAGGTCCGGAGTTAATCCCCACCTCTAAATTACAACCAGCATCTCAATGGTTCTTGAAAACTCGCGTCAGCGCGACGCGAATGAAGAAAATTACAGTCCTATTTTCCGACTGAGGAGAGGCGAAATAGCCCGGCCTCCTTTTACATCCCCCCTTGTATTTTGAAAGGGGGACTGGGACTATGGCGGGCGAATACTTAGGCATCTTAAACCTTCTCCCTAATAAACTAGATATCACTTCTTGATATTTCTCCTTATGAGAATTTTGTGACATTTCTCCTTATGAGAATTTTGTGACATTTCTCCTTATGAGAATTTTGTGACATTTCTCCTTATGAGAATTTTGTGACATTTCTCCTTATGAGAATTTTGTGACATTTCTCTTTATGAGAATTCTGTGATATCTCTGCGTATGAAAATTTAATACATCTTAATGTGTTCCAAACTTCAAAATTATTTTGAATTTTTAAAAAGCATTCTCGAAACTTGCAATCCCCTTAATGCACTCTAATTTGAAATTTAGAAATATAGTTGTAGTAGGTCAGATTTTAGTGGAACCCAAATGGAAAAATCCAGAAAAGAAAAAAAGTATACCTTTTTTGCCTTCTCTTAAAATGTAGGTCTTTAAAAACTCGACTTTCTGGCGGGAAACGGGTTTTTTTCAACGCGTTATGCCGGAAAGCGTAACGAAAAGGGAATTGACGCTAAAAGATCCACCAGCACCAAGTTCTCGGTTTCAACCATAATCCAATGATACCGTAGAGAGAATTATCACTGGAGGAGTAACGTAGTCTGATATGTACTTTTTTGTTGTACCAAATATTGTTGAGGGTCCCTCTAGAGTATTATCATTCTTTTCGGTATGTTTTTCCCGCCTTTTTGGACCCGCTCCAAAATTTGATTAGAATGAGAAGTAAGGCCATGCGGGAAAAACGGACTCCTAAGCCTAACGTAACGTCTCTACTCTAGTAGTAGGTCATTAAGTCAAAGCTAGCTGGCTCTCTCCTTCTCTCTCTTTCTTTCCTCGCTTGCTTCTGACTCGATCAATTTCGGACCTAGATAACTGAACACGCTGCCAGGACCTTACGAAGCCCTAGCCATAAGGACGTCAGTCTAAGGGTTCGGACACTTGAAAAATATACCCAACATTTAAACCTAAATCTTTCTAAAGCGGCTATTATCTATGGCTAGTTAACGTTACCCCGAAAATTATACAGGATTTTACAGAAAACGTGGTAGAACTAGCCACTGAAGTATTGTGGGTTCTATGGGTGACACTTTTTGGAACACCCTGTATAACCCAGTATAACCAAAGCTTTTGGTATTTTAAAATTATTGAAGAAAAAATAAAAACGTTTGTTGTTGATAGGACAATTGTTCGACAGATATGTTAGCTGTGAATTGGTAGAATGCGGATAAGACAAGTGTTCGACACCCTTGCCGTGTCAGTTCAGTTAGGGTCTAATCATGGCCTAGCCAAAGTCAACCTTCGAATCATGTATATGGTCTGAATGAAAGGTTTGCGGTACGGGGTTCTTCCTAATTGAAAGTGGATAATATTATTAGGCTTTATTGAGTTCGTGGTATCCTTTGACATTATTGGATCTTCGTGGTAATTATTGCTTTTACGGAGGTTGACCATAAATGGCCGGCCTTATCAGTTTTTTGGATTTTTCCCAGTTAAACTAGCATTTCGGACTATTATGCTCAACTCTATTTAAAATCATTTCCCCTTTTCAGACAGTATCTGATGTTGTATGTGCATGCCCTAGTTTTTCAATTTTTGCAGAGGTGTTTCAAACAGAATTTGAGTTTTAAAATGATTTTATTTTTCAAAATTATTATACAAAAATTTATGGAAATGCCATTGGACATTTAGTGAAAAGGTGTTAAATAATAAGGATTTTTTTGTGAAAAATTCCCTTAAATAACAGGGAACACTTAGTGAAAAATCCCCCTAAATATCATGGAACACTTAGTGAAAAATCCCCCCAAATATCATGGGACGCTTAGTGAAAAATCCCCCCAAATATCATGGAACACTTAGTGAAAAATCCCGCCAAATATCATGGGACGCTTAGCGAAAAATCCCCCCAAAAATCATGGAACTTTTAGTGAAAAATCTCCCCAAATATCATGGCACACTTAGTGAAAAATGCCCCTAAATATCATGGAACACTTAGTGAAAAATACCCCCAAATATCATGGAACATTTAATGAAAAATCCCCCTTAACTAAAATATTGGAAATATATAAACTTGAAATATGCCGAATAAATTTGTTTTCAAGTATTTTGTAGGAATATTTCCAAATTGCTCGTTTACAATCTGCGCTTAATTACACTTAACGCGGTTCGATAATGAACTTAATTTGAACAAACTATAGGAATAGAATCACATTCATTTGTATTAACTCTTCTATATATGAAATATAGCGCGTGCTAGTTACGTTATCAAAAATATTCCTCTATGCGTGTAGATGCGTGTCACTATTTAGTTCATGAATGTTGACGCAGTGCTCGGTACACTATACGAATGTGTTTACCGCTTGCAGGTAATATAGGCTAAAGGCGAACGAAAACTAAACGGTTTTAAAAAAAAAGTTGTTATGGAACAATTTTAATCGCTTTTATGGTTAGAGCAACTCAGTTGGCGCGCGTTTGGCCGCCGGAAGGAAGTTGTCATATAATTCTCTCATTAAAAATCTTTCTCGATTCCGTTTGGGAATAACATTACAATCATTTTCACTCCTCCACTATAATTTTATCGGGTAAGTTTTTGCTTTCCTAAAAATAGAAACCCATAGTTGATAATTATTCAGTGGGGAAAATGCTGGAATAGACATAAAGGACAGTGATTTACCAACGGAACGGTATTTGAAAGGAACTTTTGTTCGTCTCGATAAGATAAGACACATTTTCGATATTCGAGAATGAAAAAAAATAATAAAAAGATTTTCTAGGCCTAGCTCGGATATGATAAGTTTTATGGATGAGTCTCTGTGATTTTCCCCGACCCTCTTAAGAATTAATACGATTCACGTTAGTTTTTCTTTGCCAAAGAGCACCGCCTATTCGGAATAATAGAAACCATCTACGTCAGATTTTATGTTTTGTAAAGGGATGGTGAAGTGTTTACGACTGTTAATACGAAATCCATTTCGATGTTCTATAAGAGGGAAACTTAAGGCATGGGGGTCTTAAAAACACTGCCTCGATCCATCCCGCTTCTTAGCGCCTGCGCTGTAGGGAGAGTTTTGGATCCCGAGAGTGCCAGTGTTAGTACACCATTTCGACGACGAATCTAAGGGGGGGGGGGAAAGACGAGGGGATGAAATTCTACCTTCCATCTCGCATCTTGGAGCCTGCGCCGTAGGGAGCAATAGATGAACTCCCCTTCGATGGTGTACCGGTAATAAACTTCAGAAACTATACGGGGCGCCTTTCTTCGTCGTCTAATTGAATAAAGACTAATTATAGATCTAATTAACAATTACTTAGCTATTTTTACCAGTTACTAAATTAGTTTCGGCCCAAATAAACCAAGATTCTATATACTAAATCGTGCAAATTATAGATTTCATTGTCTCTTTGATTTCTAAATATGTCCACGTTTTACTTAATGAAAATGAAGTGTGTTTCTTTTACGTCACCGACGTTTTTAAATTGTTATACACTTCAAGATAATATATATATAGCAAACTTGGCGATACATAGTCGTGATACGACACTATTATTTTATCCTTCGATCTTGAATACCCTTATAATAATAATAATAGTGTAGAGAGAATTAAATGAATTCAATAAGTGTACGTATCAAATAAGCCCCATCAGATTTTCGTATTACCAATATTTAAAAGGGTATAATTTTAATAAACTCGTTGCTTTTTAATCTGACTTTGATGAGTATGGCTTTCTGAGCACGAGAGAAGGTTTTCAGCTCGTGCTAAGCCTAGTAAGCGCACGCGCGCTGTGATACGCTTAAGAATTCAATTAAGTGGATTTTGATCGCGATAAAAGGATTAAAAGACCCATGCATGAACCGAGTTCAAAGGGTTGATGGCGGGTTTCGTGAGTGATTGCCTATTTAACCAATACCTTGAATTAATTTCTCCACCGTTTGATTACTCTACCCTTATAAGATCTAGCTTAAACCGACGAAAGCTTTATTGTTATTAAATGCCGACGTTTTTAATAATTGAATGGAACGTTGTAAGGGTAGAGTATTTCAGTTAACCCTTCGCGTAAGTTCATAAGATATGTTCACCATAAGTTTGTCACTGATTACAAACTGGAGCTTGTCATGAAGTGACGAAGGTAATAGATTCGAGGTAAAGCGACGCCTGGTGCTGATGGGATGTATGTCAAAGGCTTAGTAGGAAGATGGAAGTCCTGCAATATAACCGAGTGTAGTCAATTCTCGCGTCGTTTTCCCTCGAACTAGCTCTCAAGTATGGGTAATGTCATACTTATGAAGCATATCTTATAAACTTATGATATAAGGGAGGTAAATTGCCTACTGTTCCTACAATCATACGAGGTAATCTTAACCGACTGTTCGGTTAAGAGTAAAGAAAACGCCTCCGAAGCTATAAGATGTTCGTTATCGTTGAGGTAATAGATTGAAAGACAGTTTAGGCGTACAGATTTACCATTTTATACTGCCTTTAACTTAATTACCCCTTGTTTAGTGGACTAACTGTATCTCGTGTTTCCCGTTCCCCCCCCCGTTGTCTTAATAATTAATTTATATATGAAAGGCAATTTGAAGCTATTACCAAGCAATTTTAGTTAACCCTTTTCCTAGAACTTACCCCTGTAACTCGTTCTAAAACGCCAACGATATCGCTATGGCTTTTGACGCGTTACTTATAATATAATAGACTTGTCAATTGTTAACTAGATTGGATAGACATCTCATTTAATATATATACCCCCGCTAACAAACAGGCTATAGTTTAATTAATATGCAAATTAATTGTCTCATTAAAACCTCCTTTCTTCGTACAACATAAATATTTATTAAGTTAGAAAGCCTTTGTTAGTCATAAGAGGGATTTCCCATTTATGGGAAATTGTCCTTAGGCCAATTACTTTTTGTTTTGACAGATTTTACCTCAATTTTAAATGAGGAAATATTAATTTATTTTCAAGTTTTTGCTGTAGAGAAACTGTATGGCTAAATGGAGTTTAACTTAATCTAAAGATATACAGGGTGTTTCTGGTAAGTCTGCCATAAATTAAGGGGGATGTTCTTTGGGTGCACGATTTTGATTCGAAAATGTGGTTTCTGTCTCCATTTTCGAGTTATGGTTTGAGTGTTTTAGGGATGACCCCGGAACTAAATTAGAAATCATTGTCTATCAATCAGTTTCTTAATTAAAATTTCAGGGGTCATCCGTAAAATATTATTGACGATCTTAAGTTGAAAACAATGTCCCTTAAGGCAAACAAAATGGGGATAGAAGTTACATTTTCGACTCAAAATAAATTTCCCAATGAACATTCCCCTTAATTTATGGCAGACTTATCATAAACACCTCTCTGTATGTAGACTTTCCTAGTCAATATTCCTTCCAGAGTAAGGCTTCACGAACCAAAAATATCCCCCAGCTCTCTTATACTTTTACTCTTTCTCTCTCTCTCTCTCTTACTCGTAGGATATGATCCGTTATATGTTTGGCGCTAGCTGGGACATTTTCCAATCTACATATAGCGTGTTTTAGTAGACCTTTTGGCGTGTACGTTGTAAATATATATATATATATATATATAGTCTCGACCTTCTCCTACTAAGGTTTCCCCCGTTTTTTCGTTCCTTAATTTCATTTATAGTTCCTAGTTTGGTTTAAGAATATCTATATTCCGTATATTGTCGGTCAAAATACAATTCGTGAAATATATGGCGCACGTTTTTCTGGGTGGTATTGGCTGAACCTTTTAGATACGAAGCTAAGCGCCCTAATCCTCCCATTTCTATCGCTCTCTCTGGAAGGATTAGTTCCTACCATGAACGGATTTGGATTTATTCATGCTTTTGGTTGGTTGGTGGGTGGGTTGATGTCCTGGGTTGTTTTTATCGACTGCTAAACGACAAAAAATAAAGAACATCCTCTTCAGTTGGAAACCGCGCGGGGAAAGCTGTTATATACCGTTTGTAAATACGGGAATATGACAAGCTGACAACCGATTAGAAACACGAGTCAATGGTTTTAACCTAGCTATGCCTTTATCATGACATCACAAACGTTTTTTTTTTGTTTTTCAACTTTGAACTTATTTACTGGATGGAGACAGAAAGAATGTTGTTTGTTTCTGATTTGGTGTAGATTTTTGAAACTTATCACCTTTTTTCTTTGTTTTTTCTTTCTTAGAGTGTGGGGGTGATAGGCAATCGCCTAGGCCCCTGACGAAGCAAAGTCCACTAGGATATTTAAATATTCCTTTCGTTGGACGAACAAAACCGAGAGCCATGGTAGGCCGAAGACGTAGTAGTTGCGGCAGCTGGTCCTCTTTATCTTCGAGGCCCCAGCGATTGTCCTATTCCAGATTTTTGTTGCTGTCGACGGTCCTATCGTCGGTATGTTGGACGACGATCGAGGCGGCGAACGGGGTCAGTCCGGTAGTGGCGCCTCCCAGCGCCAATGGAAACAAGACCAAAGATGGGTTATGCACGGACGGTTTAATACTGCCCGCGTGGCACCCTATTGAGAATCTCAGTACGGGCGACGTGGTGGCCAGGGGTATCATTTACTTCTTGGCACTCGTCTACATGTTCGTCGGCGTCTCGATTATCGCCGATCGCTTCATGGCTGCCATCGAGGTTATCACCTCCAAAGAGAAGGAGGTCATCTTGAAGAAACCCAACGGGGAGACGCAGATCATTAACGTTCGCATCTGGAACGAAACCGTCTCCAATTTGACCTTGATGGCGTTGGGTTCCTCGGCACCCGAGATCTTGCTGTCCATCATCGAGATCTACGGTCGCGATTACCAGGCCGGAGATTTGGGACCAGGAACCATCGTCGGTTCCGCCGCCTTTAATATGTTCGTTATCATCGCCATTTGCGTCTGGTGAGCCGAAAAAACGTTTATTGATCCGTTGGCAGTTTCTTCTTGTTGTTGTCGTTCTTTTTGTTTTGCGTGTGGCGCTAATGGTTCTTTTTCTATTTTGTTCTTTGTTCGTGTGTCCCTTTCCTTTTCGATGGGTTGGGTGGCGCGTGAAGGGCAGTGCCGTGTTCGGAGAACCGTAAGATCAAACACTTAAGGGTCTTCTTCGTGACGATGACGTGGAGCGTCTTCGCTTACGTTTGGTTGTACATCATTATCGCGGTAATTTCGCCGGGAGTGGTTGAATTATGGGAAGGACTGACCACCTTCATCTTTTTCCCGGCCACCGTCTTAACCGCGTACATCGCCGACAGGCGGCTACTCATTTACAAATACATTTCCAAGAATTACCGTATGAACAAGCGAGGAGTCATCGTCGGAGGTGAGGGCGAAGATATGGAATTGGGTTCGCACAAGGGAAACCATTTACCCGACGGAGGAATGATAGAATTTAAGGTAAGTGTCTTCACCGTCACTCTATAGAAGACCATTCCATTAATTCCGGAAGAGAAAAGACTGATGAATAAATTTGAAATTGATTTTCGTTCAGCCAGGCGATGGTCACGACGAAGTTCGAGAATTTGAGGAACACCGGCAACAGTACATCGAGATTTTGAGGGAACTTCGAAGGAAGCACCCGGACGCTTCCATGGAAGAGCTCGAGATGATGGCGAGGGACGAAATTATGGCCAAGGGTCCCAAAAGTCGAGCGTTCTATCGAGTCCAGGCTACGAGAAAACTCATGGGTGGCGGAAACATTATGAAAAGAAAGAATCTCGCCAGGTAAACGATTAATCCTCTCGCCATCGTCTAGCCTAATCTTATACGTATAATATAAGCCTATAACTAACTTCGTAGTAGGAGACGACGCACTGTAGAACTTGATTAGAATTATTAGTCTGGAGTATTTCCCTCAGTATATCTGTCTCTTCTAGGACTTAACCTTCGTTCTATCTAACACTTGGTGCGTTTCTTTCATGCTTTCTCATGGAAGCCCTACGTTAAGCGAGAAAAGGTTTAGGTTCTATTTTGTCTTTTAACACCTTTTTTTCGACACCACTCTTTTTCTCTCACTAGCTCTTTTTTCTACCTTTTCTAACTATTTCATTTTTCCATTTTTTCCACTTTTTCAAGTACGCATATAGAATGATTTTTTTTTAATAATTTTTTTTTTAAATCCCGAACGGTAGTAAAATAATATATTTTAATTTCGACCTGACGCAAGTTTTTTTTGGGTATTTTTTTTTTAACTTTTTCTTTTGGTAAATTAAAATACAGGGTGTTCCATAAAGGTAGGTAAGTCCGAACACCTTCCCTTTTTGGAACACAGTGTACTGTAAGCTTGTTAAATATTAAGTTTAAAGACCGATACCAACACGTATCCAATCACTGGGTGTCGGTTTGCCTAACTTATGTTCCACGGATCTTTTGTTATAAACGGCAATTTATTGCTTTAACCCATAAACACTTATCAGGAGTGTTACGTTATGGAACATAAGTTAATTATGGTAGACAATTCAAGCATGAATTTAATTCATTACTTAAGAGTATTATTTCAATTGGTCAGTTCCTATGAAACAAGATGACGTATCTTGAATGGGAATTGAGCCGGCCTCTGATGCCCCATTTGTCTTCAAGTTTCTAACTTGTTTCTCTTTTGGGGGGTTTGGCTTTTGATTTTCGGTCAACTTGTAGAATGGATCACAAGAAAGACGACGAAGAAGGTAAAGGTCCGGAAAAAGATGTCACGCGTATCTTCTTCGATCCAGGACATTACACGGTGATGGAAAACGTTGGTCAGTTCCCGTTGACCGTATCCAGAGAAGCCAATGACCTTTCGCATTGCGTTTGCGTCGAGTTTAAAACGGAAGACGGCACAGCCAACGCCGGTTCCGATTACGAAGAAGCCGAAGGAACCTTGGTCTTCCGACCGGGTGAAGTCCATAAACAGATCTACGTCTCTGTCATTGACGACGACGTCTTCGAGGAAGATGAACACTTTTACGTCCGTCTAAGTAATCCCAGGTTTGTATCCGATCTCTTTCTCAATCTTCTTCGTACTCCGATCGAACTTCGGAGTCTAAAAACACTCTTGGCCTACTAACACACCCGCACCTCGCGGAACCACCTCTGCCAGACTTGGCCGGGCTTCAAGGATATTTCAAAATTTTTAAGGCCAGTTTTTTTCGTTCCTGGGTTATTTTCTTGAACGTTACGCTTTAAAGAACCACCTGTTATACGATGACTAAGACTCGTTCATAGACGAGTCATTTTCTAATTATTGCCAACAGGTATTTGACCCCGGATGGATTGATGGTAACGAGACCTCCGACGATGAATGGAGGATCTCCTCGTTTGAGTTCTGGCCAAATCGCGACCACGGGTTCCGCTCGTCCACCCTTGGAACTCGCCACTCCTTCCGTCGCCACCGTTATGATCCTGGACGACGATCACAGTGGCGTTTACTCCTTCGCCGAGTCTCTCTACGACGTGGCCGAATCATTCGGCGAAGTACGTATCCTGATCAACAGATACAGTGGAGCCCGAGGAAAGGTCATCCTGCCCTACAAAACTATCGACGGAACGGCCAAGTCCGGAGCTGATTACGAAGCCTCCTTCGGGGAAATTATTTTCGACAACAACGAAACATCGTAAGTCAAAAAGTTTTCTTTTGTCGTTAAGTGACATAGTTGCGATTAAGCGAGACTGCGACTTAGATACTGAAGTGATAGGTTTTTGGACAGACTTCAGATACAATTAACAAATTACTTGTTACACGCCAAAGACCATAAAATACCATACCAATCATCTATTTTTTCTCTGGGAATCGGTAGAGAAATCACCGAAATTCCAAGAAAAAAACGGTCTTTAATTTGGAATGGTGCCATGTTTTAAAATTTATACAAAGTGTCCGTTTATTGTTGCTCTGTCACTTAATCCCGAGCTGCTTTTGGCTCAAATTTACGTAGAAATAACCGTAAATTTACTTGGTGACGCAAAAAAAAAAAAAACTAACCAGAGTTCGTCTGACTCTGACTTAACCCCCTATAAGTTTGAACAACTTTTGAACCCTATTTCAACGCGACAGTACCATAATGGTTGGAACATTTCTATATACCAACGATAGTTTTCAAACTAACTTTTGGCCCTTTTAAAGTGCCTCGGAAGAATGGTAAAAGATGCTTATCATCTTCTTCTCTTCAGATGTTAAGAGGAACTGTTGTAAAGACGGTCCCTAATCCCCAGAAATTAGTTGTCAAAACTTTTACTCGACTTGTTTACGAACTTGCCCGTCAAAATTTCCGCCCATAGAGGAACGGTGGTCTATATATTGCGGAGCGAGGTTTTCGCGCAAAAAAAGTATAGAAATAACTCGTGCATGCGAGAAAGGATGCCAAACCTCTCTCTTACTTATAGCCCTTTCTTCTCTTAGCTAAGAACTTATATACGTCTTAGAAGTCTCCGTCCATCCCATGATGAGTTTACACTTACACTTAAAGCTGTTTCAATGGCTTCAACTTAACCTTGGTTGCATACTCGCGACGAAATCTAGTCTTAGTACGTCTCATTTCGCTTCAGGGAATGGATAGTGGTACTAAGATTTTTCTTCTTTTTATTTTTTCCTGGCCCCGGCGGCTCGCTGCTTTGGAAAAGAAAACTATTTAAAACGAACTAGCCGTGAACCGTTTTATCTTCGTGTATAGGCAGGGTTTGGGGTATTTTAATGACTATTGTAAATACGCTATTCCGGCCTTTGTTGTTTGGTAGCTTTTCAACGCGAGAATTATGTCGGCATCGTGGCAAGAAGAGAAACTATGGGATGCGAAGTGGGGTGGGATTGTGTTCGTGGGTAAAGTAGGAATGAAGGGAAAACGGGGACAAAGGGGAGTATGGGTACACTAGGATACTGTTGCACGGTATTCAACGGTTTAGTACGAATACCAGTGGCTTAGAAATCGTAAAGAGGCGCTCGAGGTCATCGTTTGAGGACTTTTACTCTTCCTTTCTCTTTTCCTCTCTTTTCTTCTCGGCCCAAAGAAACTCTTCCACTTCTCAGGAAGATGTAGGTTCTCTTTAAGCCCTGCCAGTTGGATGTCGGCCATCCTTTCGACCTCAAATTTCTTTTCTTTCTTTTTCTTTCTCTCTCTCGTTTCTCCACGCCCTTTTTCATCCTTCTCCGCGGGGCTCTTGATGATGGTTGTTTTTCCATCGTAAACTTCTATACCAAAGTTATATAGGTATATAGATTAAACTTACTTACGGCTTAGGCCTAACAATGGCTTTGTATTTGGTAGTAACCTATTCCGAAACAAAGTTAATGCGTAAGCTTTTAGTTGGATTCAAGAGTGGTGGTGTCTCTTTATACTCGACGCAGGTCCATTTTCAATTGGGAGTTAGGCTTGAAGATGTTGTATTATTTGACAACTTAAGATTGAAATATTTAGGTTTAAAAGTACAGTCAGTCGAGAAAGAGGGAAAAGGGAGGTATAGAGATAGATAAGAGTTGGAACGGTGTCATTGAGACACGCGGTGGTGTATAGGCCATAATAAACGTGTACATCTGTAGACGGGGATAACTTTATCTCCGAGCGCATGCACCGACCTATCAGCGGGATGAAAACTAATTATGGATGTATACAGCGTCTTCCTTCTTCTCCGGGAAAGATCTTCTTAAGAGTGGTTGGATACTTCAAACGAATTATAATCCGACTTTGAAATGTTTAAGTTTGGACTCATCAAAGATCACTATATTTGGGTGGTCGTATGAGGTCGTCACCTGGTCTTCTGACCTTTCGTATACCGTTTCGCTGCTGTATTTAGTGTTTGTTTTTTGTTGGGTGGTCTAGGAGGCTCGTTTGAGGCCACCACATAGTATTCTGACCTTTTTTTATCCCGGTTTTGCTGTATTTATCGTTTATGATTTTGTCAAATGCACTGTCCCTCCGAAAAGTATCTTCTCCAGCTAGGCTATTGGAAATATTGTGGGTGTGCTCTGTATTCCGTATATGACGTCACTTCTCTCTTTTTTATTCGCTTTTCTACGTATCTAATTCATCCCATTTGCCTATAAAGCATAACATATATAATATAGACGTGTGACACTTTCTGTCGAAATTTGTTTTTCTACAACCTTACTGAGTACCATTATAGCTGACATGGTATTGAACAGGTACCTTGTCGGGCGACCGCGACAAACCGCATAGCCCGTTTTTTTGTTTTTGGCAAACGTACCGGTCACGTGATCCCCGACTTCTTTCTTTTCCAACCCTCCCCCCTCTGTTCGTGAATATCTCAAAATATGACGTCACACATAGTCGGGAAAATGGGGCTATTTTAGTTTATGGGGCCTCTCTCTCTCTTTCTCTCTCTCTCTCACACTCTTTTCAATTTTCTTCTTTTCTTCCACTCTCTGTCAAAATCAACTAACCAACCAAAAATGCGGAGGACGACTTTTTTAATGACGTCATAGAATGCAGAATATATTGCGCATTGTTCTTCCTAGCTCTCCTTGTCTTATTTCCAAAACTTTTTCAGAATTTCTCGTTAGCTTCGCAGTCACTCGTGTCTTTTGTCTGCAGCCGCAGCGAGAAGAAATTTTTGTTTGTTTCATGAACATCTTATATCATTCATCAGCATTGCATTTTCGTTGCGCCATTTAAGGAAACGAAATTCTTGGAATTTCTTAGATGTCTAACTGTTATGAAGTTTCTTTAGATGGAAACATTCTGGTACATAAGTTCATAAGATATGTTTCTCCATAAATTTGTCACTGGTAACTTAGAAACTGGAGCTTGTCATGAAGTGAGTGAGGTAGGCCATAGATTCGAGGTAAAGCGACGCCTGGTGCATGAGGCGCGGTCAAAGGCTTAGTAATGCAGACTAAATAGGAATATGGAAGTCCTGCAAAATTAACCATCCGAGTGTAGTACTTCAATCAGGCCCGTAGCCAGAAAAGTTACGCAGAGGGGGCAGTATCTTTCTGTGAGGGGGCATGGCAAATGGAATTTTTTTATAGAATAACATAAATATCAAAATGTCAGACAATAAATATTTAAGCAGGTATTTCATTATTGACACTCATTTAACATTTGAAAATCTAACTTTTTTTAAAAAGTTTAAAAATAAATAAATTGTTAATAAACAATTCTAAATCTAAATTTCTAGTCAGATCTTTTTCGTAGGCTAGGGAAGTTAAGTTTCACTTTCTTTCAAGTGACATAGCTCGTCGTTAAAGTGAAAATACGCCAGTAGGGCAGGAAAAGTTTGCCTCGCAACTTCGCAAGTCGCTGTTGAGGCGTCAAATGTAAGTCTGTACCCCGAGGGGTCGGTCATTCATGAACTCCCGTACGCTACCCGTGAAATCCAACTTAAGAAATCCGAAATCAATGCTGATTTCGAAATCAAATAAAAAATCCGAAATCAGCAACGAAATCACAAAACATTAAAGAAATCATAAAATCAGAAAAAAAACAAAAAATCAACAAAGAAATCACGAAATCAACATAAAAATCACGAAATCAGAAGCGAAATCACAAAATCAGAAACAAAATCAGTAAAGAAATCGTGAAATCCATTACAAAATTCACGAAATCCAAAATCCAAAGAAATCGCAAAATCCGTCGAAATCACGGGAAAAATCTCAAAATTCGATGAAATTCATTGGATTTTATCGAATTCTGAAATCAAACGAAATCCGACGGAATCCGAAGAAATCAAATTGGATTTCAAAATCCCGAACACTTTTTCCAAAACGTCCGACCCCTCACTGTACCCCGACATAATATTTTGGTCCTGGATGACAAAACCAGCGATATATATCAAGGATAACCACAAAAAGCTAAAAATTCCAGTGTATCAGGGATACATATCAAAAGTGAATTTAAAACATACAAATGAATCAGGAATATATCAAGTAAAAAAATCCAAGTGTATCAGGAATATACACAAGTAAAGACAATAAAGTCTAAAATATGTTGATATACATTCTATATAGCTTGAATATTTGTGTATCAAAATGAAAATATTCATTACAGGGGCAAAGTTAGTTTGATAAGAAGGCATTGGAAAATTTTGAGGGGGCATTTAGGGGCAAACCGAAATCTTATTTGAGGGGGCAGGATATATTTTTGAGGGGGCATTGCCCCCTGGTGCCCCCCCGTGGCTACGGGCCTGACTTCAATTCTCGCTTGTCGTTCTCGAACTAGTTATCTTGAGCTGTAAGTCTGTAGCGTTACGAAGTATAACTAGTGTCATACTTATGGAACATCTCTTATAAACTTATGATTCTGGGAATGAATACAGTCTAATTCTTTTTCCCACGTGAAACGTGTAATCAGGGTTAATCTTTTAATTGAGAGTGGAGAATTAGGCCTTTAATCTTAATAATGTGGGAATAGACCACTTTCCATTGTTTACTTGGAGAGAAAGCAATGCACAGGAGTTATTTAATCAGTACTTAGTCGGGACTTTTAGGTGTACAAGTAACAAAGATCGGTCATATGACCAAAGGCAAACCGACCAAGGGCTATTCAGGCTTCTTGGCTGCCTTAACCGATAGAAAATGATTTAAAACCCAAATCCGAAAACCCCGTATCCTTTTCCTCTTTCCCGCATCTTCTCCACGTGACACGTTGATGACAATGTACTCATAGTTCACCCCTACGCTATTCCGCCTACTATACTATTATCCAAATTGGTTTGTGCCTTGCCCGGATCACCGCCTTCTAATTGAATTCGCGGTTGGTGGTCCGTCACTATAGCTCTCAGTCAGTCTTATTTCCCAACATCTTTTCTCTCAGCTGATAGGATAGAATCCCTCCCCCACATCTTTTCCAAACAAGAAAAATCCTTAAGACTCTTAATTGATTTTAGGTTCGCTCGGTTCAAGGATTTTTTCTTTTGTCTTTTATGTTAGATAAAAACCCCCAGGCTTTACTTTTTAAGTATATATAGTTTAGTTTTAATTGGAATTTTCTATTTTTACTGAGTTTTAATTGATATGAAATAGGAGTAAGTTGAATTTATAAAAAAAAGGTCGTTCATTGTATTGTGAAAGATAATTATTTTCGGGTTTCTTCTATCTTGCTTTGAAACGGATTTTTGCAAAATTTGCAATTGGGGAAAGGTTTCAGAACGTGATTTCATGCTATGATGATAAAAGAAATTCATTGTTTTAGAGGTTTTTGCCTTGTGCTTCTGTCTGTTTTAAAGTTTTAACCTATAAATCTTCCTCCGAAATATCTGTCTTAACCCTTTTTAAACTTCTTTTCTTTTTTCTTTTTGTTCTTTGAAAGTCTAAAGTTTCAGAAACATTTTAAGTCTCTAGTTTTTTCTTTCTTTCTTTTCTTTTGTACGTTTTAAAAGTAACCGTACTTGGGGTCGATACAATCGTACCCAAAGCACATAATTTGATACTATATCTTTAGAGTAAATTAAAACCCTCCCAAATAAATAAATAAAAATAACCTGTAATATAAAAAAGATAATTATAAACCTAGGATAGGTCTAATATAAAGTTCTAATAAGCATCTAGCTGCAAAATCGTTGTAACTAACACCTTAAACGGACAGTATATCGTAGTCTTACACGACTATATACTGTAACTAAGCCATTACCACAATTCTAAAAGATAAATTACACGTAAAAAAGAGGGAATAACCGTGAAACTACAAGGAGTAAAAATAAAATTCGGAAAAAGCCAGGAATAATGCCATAGCAATTCGTTTCGACGCTATTTCTCGACTAAAAAACACTGGGAGTGGTTTTTTTCCTCAAGCCTTTTACAATAAAAATGTTGCTAAAGCTAAAGCATAAAGCCAAAACAAGCCTTGGTTTAAAGCTAAGGTTCGGTAAAATCGTTGGAGTGTTAAGAAACTCTTGGTATAAGAAAAAATAAATAAAGCGAAGCTGAGGTTTGTTCGGTTAGTTTAGTCGGTTAGCTAGTCCCGTTATAACCTTTAGTCGTGTTATAATTTATAAAATGTATTATAGGAAACAAAACTAAGGCGTCTCTGCTCGCGAAGAGATCTATGGGGGTAAGGCACCTGCGGGTATACTGTAAAGTACGTCCCAACTTTAGTTTTGATTACGTACCAAAAGTTATTGGTGAAGTAAAACAAGTTATATTGGAATAACCCAATTTTCGCCTTTGACTTTAATACGATTTTCAGTTGAAACGCAAAGTTTTGTTATTCCGAAGGCGGATTTACCCGCATTCAGTAAACCGTTCTTTGATAAAGAGCCAAAAAAATAATAAAAAAAAAAACATTTTCCCAACACCCGTTCCGTTCGGTTCTTCCACACGTAATCCTTCCAGGAAAATTCGTTCGCTAAGACCTTTTTAATGAACCCAAAGGCTAAAAGCATGACATTCTTTTTCCGTATCTCCCCTATTTCTCTTTATTCACCGGGTCCTGGTCAATGGAAGTTAGTGGCTCACGTATTATAGGTATGGATTGGAGGGAACAGTAAGGAACGTTTTTTGACTTGCCAGAATGAACACTCTTTTTCTTATATACCGAATACCAACCAATCCACTATCTATTCTCTATTTTTCTTTCTACCTTTTTTTTATTCTTTTTTGGTCGGAATTTCTCATTCTTGTTGATATCCTAATCTAATTTGGTCTATTCAATAGAATAGGTTATAGTTCAGTTGATGAATTATCGCTGGACTCATTTTAACCTTTAATGGATTGGTTTATTTCCTTTTTTTATGAATATCGCTAAGCCTTTTTGGTCTATTTACAATATGAAAGAAGAAGCTAGTGAGCTCTTTAAGTTAAATTTCTGGAGTGTATGACGTTGGAACAATGAGGCTTAGTGCCGAGTGAATAAAAAGAGGCTCTAGTTTCTAGTTATTGGGGATATTTCACCGGCAGTATGACAAATGGGTCTGAGACATTTGGGTGATGACTATTTTGAGGATTGAAAATTGGGTGAGCGAATTGACGCTCTGTCGGTTTCATTTCCACCCAATTTTAAATTCTCCCAATCTTCGGACAACCAACCAGTCGTCGTCACCCAAATGTCTTTCACAAAGTTGTCGTAGATCCATTCCATTTTTTAGTTACCTTAGTGTTAAGGGTATTTTCAAGGACCTGGAGTCCTAGCACACAACACTAACAGAAGCGTCTTAAAGTGTGAACCAAGGCTGTCATTGAAATGGTCTTGCGCAATGGTAATGAATAGGGTTTCAAAACATACAGCTATAGTTGGACAAACTAGTTCCGAACCGATTCCCTTCGTAAGTGTGAACGTAACTTAAGTTTATTGACTTTCAGCAAGTGCTTTTTCTCGTTTTCGAGTGATCGGTTTGGGGCTACCACCTACTTTTAAGAAAATAAATAATAGCGGCCACGCCCATCTCGCTTTCTTCAACCGTACAAGGTTTTTTAATTTCCAACTGAAGCAGGGTTCGTACACAACCTGTTAAACCTGGATAAATAGGGAGGGGGGGGGGTAAAGGTCACGGATTTCATTTAAGTCTATTAATTAAACCTCACGTCGAGCAATGCTAAATACGGGCCACACATGATCAAGTGGGCTTTGAAAAACACTTCCAAAAATGGTCAGGGATTTTCAATCTGAAATAGGAACCCTGTTAAATGATTCAGGTTTTCAATTGTGCTGTAGAGAAACCGTTTCTTCTTTAGAACTTTTTCGTATAAATATTTTATTCGATCTTTTCTTCCTTATTTCCTTACAAGGAAAGCTAGAAAACTTCCTTGAATTTTCTTTCCTAAAAGGAAGATTCAAGAAATAAAATTCTATGCCCCCTTTTCAATTTTTCAATAGGCTTGAGAAGCAGGCAGCCCCCGATTAGATAGAGTACAGAATTATTACCCCTAAATGTTGGCTTACTCCTCGTACTCCTAGGAATACGGTTGAAACATTTCTGCAGGGGCTACGGGCTATTTTATTAATTTTAGACTGAATTTAACTAATAATAATTTATAATAAATATTGAAAAGCTTTAGGTGCCTAATACCTACACTTTGGTAAAGATGTTTAACCTTAAAATCCAGATTTTAACAGTTAAAAAATTAAAATTAGTACAGATTGTAGTGCCCCTGTAAGGCGGCTTCACTAAAAATAAATTGTGCATGGATAATTTAATCATTTACAAGTTTTAATAAGAAAGATTGAACTTTCTTTTTCCGACTTTAGTAATACAGGGTGCTCCTAAAAGGGGTCGTCCCTAAAACAACACTCCAATCATCGCATGAAAACGGTGTCCCTTAAGTCAAAATGTCAATCATACATAAAGTCAGTTATTACATTTTCGACTCAAAATTTATTTGTATACTGTACTTCGCATCTATAATCATCCCTTTTCGGTAAACACCCTGTTTATTAATTAAATTTAAATCTGACTAAATTAATTTTAAACCTGGCATTTTTATGACTAGTTAGTAGGTCTTAGTAAATCTTTAATTTCCTATCGGGCTGTGTTCCATAACAAAAAGGGATTCTTGGCTACCTCTTTTTTACGAAAGTTTAGCTTGATAAGGGAGCTAGCTATATTTTTAACCCTAAACAATTTCGTTTAAACCACGAAGAAAAGGGTGAAAGAGCTCATCTGGCTCTTCCGTTTCGCAGCCTTAACATCCTCCTTCTTCATCCTTTATCCAAAATAAGAAGAAAGAAAGAATGAAAAAAAAAATCTTATTTTGGACTTTTTCTCTTCGTCGTTGTATGCCAGCTCTCTCAGTATCTTCCGGTGGAATTTCCCCTTTAGTAACCTTTCAACAATAATAGCATGCATGCACCATCCAAGGCCTTCTTTCGTTTTTATACCACACTTTTTTAAGGCTCATGTATTAAACTTGATGTTATCATAAGATATGTTCCATAAGTTTGTCACTGGTAACTTAGAAACTGGAGCTTGTCAATTCATGAAGTGAGTGAGGTAGGTCATAGATTAGAGGTAAAGCGACGCCTGGTGCTGAGGCGCTGCATGTCAAAAACTTAGTATATCCTCCAATAGGAAGATGGAAGTCCTGCAAAATTAACCACCGAGTGTAGGACTTCAATTCTCGCTTGTCGTTCCCGAGCTCTAAGTCTCTAGCATTACGAAACATAGGTAGTGTCATACTTATGGAACATATCACTTATAAACTTATGATGTTATCACTCAAATGAAAGTTCCAGTATGGGGTAAACTTATGCTATTCCTTTTCTTTGGGCTGCTCCTGTCTACTACTCCCTTTACTAAGGGACCTCATTGGTCAACGTAATGTATTTTCGTAAGCTCCAGAGTTCAGTTGGAGCAGCGTAACCCTTGGAAATACCTTTATCAGCGTTAGTTCTATTGTCCTAAACAGTTAAAGGACATGTTAGACGTTCGTTAAGTTAGAAATATTGTATAGGAAGTCTTAAACCCTAGTAGCACTGTTCTAACTAAAATATTTCGTTTAATGAATTAGAGCCAGTGTAAGGGAAGGCTGAAAGTATCGTCGATATTGACTCTGTTTTCTCAAAGTCCGATAAAATAAAACCATTAGGGACAAAGGCTTTTAGAAAAAAACCTTTTTTATGACACCTAAGGTTCAAACAATACCCCTTAAAACACCCTTGGCTCATCATGGAGGATGAACGTTTATACTGGAGTAGCAATCATACTCTACAGCGCTAACATAAGACGGCCCTAAAATTTACCCATAGTACCGCCCCCCCCCTCGGTTTTTGGGGAGGCATAAGCCTTGGTGCCACCTGGTAATAACAATAAGAACTACTATTAACACGTGACTAAGCTTGTAAAATATTTCTCACCGAGAGACGGGAGCATTAAATGATGCCAAACCTTGAAAAACATGCCACGAAACGTGCCCCTAAACTATGTATGCCACTCCAGTATGAAACTTTTCCCTCCTTCAATATTACAACACGGGGTCGGGTTTTTCTTGGTGTTAGGTTGCCTACTGAGATAGAATTTCACAAGTTACTTCAGGATAAAACGCTCTTAGATTCATTCTTTCCGTAGAATGTAGACTTTAGTGGTAACTCTGTAAGGTGATTATATCGTATTTACATTATAGAGAACGATATAGACGAGTGTGTGTTTGGTTTTTTGCGCTAATTCGTATGTTTAGTAAAGTATATTGATGTCTGAACTCGGATGCCTCGAGTTCTTCCCGCCTTATCACGTTCTCTTAATAGGAAAGGTTGCCATGGTTACCATTTGGCAAAGGTCCAGACTAAAAAAAATGAGAAATCCCCGCGATTGGAATATTTCCTTCTCTCTCTCTGCTTGAAGATTTTTGTAAGGATTCTTACAACGGCTCACTATGAGTTGGCTGAATTTTTGAAACGTTTGATCGACCAATCAGATATTAGGATATTTTTCCAAATATTTTCTATATTGCTGTCTGCACTTTTTCAACTGGCCAAATTATAATATCTTAGGTATTTACAATAATGTCGGATCGTTGAACTTACTTTCCGCTTTAACCTCTTTAAGGATGACCCCTCCCCTCCCTAATTAGTTAAAAATTTAATGTAGAATGGTAAATATTTGAACCTTTTTGCTTCAGGATAATGATCGAAATTGGGTTACATTCAATTTAATCAAATAGTTAATGGCGTTAATTATTTTCAATATTCCCACATAAATGATAAAAGTTTATATCAATATTCAGGAGAGAAATAATTTATTCATTTAAGAGAACTCGTTAAAGAATAAAATGCGGTTTTAATCAAATAAATGTCAGAAGATCATATTTAAATTTTTTAAAAGTCTTGTCAAAATATTAATTTATTCAGGGGTTTTTTTTTTATGCGCCCACAGAATCCATTTTATTTCATTTATTTTTATATAAATTTTGCTCCTTTTCATCTTAATAAACCCATCCAGTACCTTGTCTTTCCTCTCCAGTATTTTTAAGAAGAATTAAAAAAAGAAAGAAAAATCGCGCATTTTCGCATTTTTCATTTCTCACTCTCGCCCAAATTATTTTTCATCTTTTCTCTCTAAAGTCTTCCTTCTTCCATCCCCTCTCTTTTCTTCGCACACCTCGCAGACTCTTAAAGAAAGAGCTTTTTTGAGTATGTAGAGACCTAGGTAATAGTTTCTTAAAATGAAAAGCTTGGCATTTTTTTTAATTTTTCTTTCTTTTTTACCACCATGAGTCTTCTTGCGTGAATTTCTTAATATTTTTCTCTTTTAAGTTAAGTAAAATACACGTTCATATATTTGGGACGAAGGAAAACAGCCTTCAACTGGATTCTGGTTGTATTTAGGCCTTGGTGCAGGTCGATTTTTATACATCTCGTAAAATACCACCCTAAAATATTTGGCGCGAAACGTATAGTCCCGTAAAAGAATCAGTTAGAAAGCAAAATCGTGTACCGTCTCAAAGTGCATGCGCGTACTCAAATGTCTCCATCCTTCAGTTAACAACCATCATGGTTGAACCATGGTATACCTTTTTGGTGATTTTGAAGCAAAGTTTGCCTGCCTCAACAAACGTTATTTACTATTCCCTTGTGTTTAGAGTCGCCAATCAAATGTTTGGGAGCACATGTTTTAGACCTCGTCAAGAAGTGATATCTAGTTTATTAGGGAGAAGGTATAAGATGCCTAAGTATTCGCGCACCATAGTCCCAGTCCCCCTTTCAAAATACAAGGGGGGACGTAAAAGGAGGCCCCGGGCTATTTCGCTACACTCTCCTCAGTCGGAAAATACGCAATTTTCGTCATTCGCGTCGCGCTGACGTGAGTTTTCAAGAACCAACGAGATGCTGGTCGTAATTTAGAGGCGGGGATTAACTCCGGACCTACTTAACGTTTGGACTGGAGTTAAAGCTAGATTATAAATGTGGCGAATTTATACCTTCTCCCTAATAAACTAGATATCACTTCTTGCAATAAGTAAATGTTGTAGACCTCTCTCATTCTTTGATACCAAATTTATGGCAGACTTATCAGAAATTAAAGAAAAACCAATTACAATTCCTTAAATTTCCATTGATAAAAATTGTTTGGAAATCTTGAACGACTGATGCCTTTTGTTTTTGTTGTTGGAATTTGGCCCATCACCATAACAAACATGTTTTTAACTTCGGAAGGGTTAGTTTTTTTTTCTGGCGTTATTTGTGAGGGGGGGGGATCCATAAAATGAAAGAAAGGTTGTTGTTTCGTTCACCCCCCCCCTTGTCTTTCCCGATTCATCGGAAACGTCATTTTCTCTCTTCCATCCTCATCTACATCTTCTTTCTAGCATCCTCATCCCTCCTTCCCCCCATCCTAAGCTTCCCCAACTTCCGTTCGAGATTGGAAACGTCTCTAATGGAGGTGACACGTTTTCGTGGCGTTGGAAGTATAGGATTTTAGTTTCTCCCATTGCGTTGCGTTCTAACGTGCATTGGCGTTCTTCTTTCTGACTATAGGATTTTGGCTGCTTAGTTGTTAGGTTTAGCAATAGACATCTCTTCTCCTCGATCCCCGTCTCAATTAACCCTCTGTTTCCGGAAGCTTTTAGTATATAGGAACCTTTCATTATCCCATACTTGACTACTAATCGGATCCAATTGAAGGGGGCTGTACGGTTTTAACCAACCTATCGCCTACTCCCAAAGACCTACTCACTTTCTTTGTTTCCCTAAATGTTAATTAGGTTTTCCTTAATTTAAGTCTGGTGTTAAGTTTTATGGATTTAATAGAAGGTTGTGAAAAGCTCATAATTGTGATAAACGTTTTACCAGTAATAATTTTAGAGGTGACACAGAAATTCTTACTTATTATGCGGCGAATTTACCAAAGTACCCAACGAAATCGCGAACAGGGTAAATACAAACCTGGAAAACATGGAAATCAGGGAAAACCCAGGGAAATAAATAGTTGGCAAAAAACTCAGGTAAATACGTGAGGTTTCAGTAAGTTTGCACTGAATGGGTTGCTTCAACTATATAAAGAACCTTTCCCGTTGTTATTGCTCCATGTATGGGGGAAAAAACCTGGAAAACTCAGGGAAATTAGTTTTCCAACAGTTGTATGAACCCTGAAGAAGTTTCATAATTACACAGTGGAGAGATGGAAGATAGTAACTCACCTGTGAATTGGTATTTTGCGTTTAAATAGAAATCGATACTATTTTTGAATTTTCGCTTGACAGTCTAATTCAATTTAAACCTCGGATAATGTTAAAAGTTCTGATCTATTTCTCAAATCATTCCCGTACGTAAATTGTGTTTTAAACTATACCTACTTGGGCGCAAATTTACCTTAACATTATGCATTTGATGATATTACACTCGAAGCCAATTAAGTCACGACACGAGACCCACGCAGCTCGAACTATAGACCACGTTATAAATAGCCACTTTTCATTACCCTTCCTAGTTTCGCATAGAATTTCTGTCCAATTTATTTTTTCCTTCAAATCTTTAACATCTGAGGTTTATTTAAGTTCTTTTTATTTGGGGGAGGGTTTTTAGGTATTGGATTCTCGTTAAGAGGGAAAACTTTTTCCCTGGATAAATGCCAGCTAATAAAAGAGAAAAAACGGGAAAAAAGGGTTAAAAAAATAGTAAAAATCAATCGGGCCTTATTGGCTTCACCGTTTAAGTCGTGCGCAATCGCAATACGATTCCTTTTGGAAAAGAAACTAAAAACAATAAGGCATCTGCTATTCCTTCCCACTTCGATGATTTTTTTTTTACCCTTTTGTTATATCAAGAAGTGATATCTAGTTTATTAGGGAGAAGATATAAGTTACCTAAGAATTCGCGCGCCATAGTCAAAGTCCCCCTTTCAAAATACAAGGGGGGACGTAACAGGAGGCCGGGCTATTTCGTCTCTCCTCAGTCGGAAAATACGTAATTTTCGTCATTCGCGTCGAGTTTTCAAGAGCCAATGAGATGCTGTTTGTAATTTAGAGGCGAGGATTAACTCCGGACCTACTTAACGTTTGGACTGGAGATAAAGCTAGAAATGTGGCGAATTTATACCTTGTCCCTAATAAACTAGATATCACTTCTTGATGCGTGGGTGGAGTTTGGATGATACTGATGTCCCTGTCCAATGATATGTACTGGTATATATCTAAATGGGCCTAGCTCGAGCTTGGTATCTTAAACCTTTTGTCCAAACAGCGTCTGCAAAATCATTGGGTGAGACAGATTCCAGTGTACTTAAGGTTTATTCTAGCGTATATCCAAGAAAGGGGGGCATGCAGAGGCTGTTACCAACATCCGTTGCCATATACTTTGACCCTATAAATTACATACGATACGGTTATAGTTTGGGTTGGCCAAGACTCGCGGTGACCAAATTTTGTCGTAAAATACAAATAAGGACGTCTACGCCAGCTAATTTTGACCGTCTAAAGAAGGGTTGATAACCTTTGAACTGTTCGAGTTTAATATTGAACGATTGCATGGTCAACACGAAGCAAATTCAAAGAGGAAAAACCACTAGTTTTATGTACAGGGTGTTTCTCATAAGTCAGCCATAAATTAAGGGGGATGTTCTTTATGGGCGATTCTGAGTCGAAAATGTAACTTTTTTTCCCCTAATGGCCACTGTTTTGAAGTTAAGATTGTCAAGAGTATTTTACGGATGACCCCTTAAATTTAATAAGGAAACTGATTGATAGACAATGATTTCTAATTTAATTAAGGGGTCATCCCTAAAACACTCAAATCATAATTCGAAAACAGTAGCCCGGAAAGTACATCGCCCTTAATTTATATGCCAGACTTATCAGAAACACCCTGTATATGCAAAGAGAACGTAGTTTTAGTGCAACATAAATAACCAACCCATTGTTGCTTCGGAGTTTGGACATAAACCATAATGAAGGCTGAATAATTAGGCTTAAGGCATAGGCGTTGTTCGAGGATTTAAAATGAATAAAAATTAATGGTCACGAGAAAAGCGCGCGAGACCACGTGCTCCGAAAACAATTTCGAACACATATACGATTTTCTCATCTTCCAAAACTCCCCTTGTTCTATTAAGTAGTTCTTTCTTTCTCGTATCTTGGCGCCAAAATGAACCTGGTAATGGTTCGTCTCTTTAAGGGCGGCAGACTGTTCGCGCCATGTACCTTCTCCAGCAGCATCATCCAAAAAAACGTTTCGCCCTTATAACAACCATCTTTAGTTTCTCTTAGTCTGATCTAGATTTCCTCTCTTGGGATCAAAAAGGGCGCCATGTTGCTCTAAAAGTCATTAGTTTCGGTTTAGTTCCTTGGTTTTTTTAACCTTAAGTTATACGCTACATCCTTAAATAACCGAGTATAAAAGATTAAACAAAGGCTGTAAATTTAGATTCATTAATCAAGATTTTTTCTTTCTTACTAACGAACAATATGTAGCAGACTCGACGAAACTATTAGTATATTACTCTCATTATCATTAAGTCTAGTTATAATTACCTTAAATTAATTAGTGGCGTCTGTTGATTTTACGTATGTAAGAAATTCCTGAGACATGTTGATTACTTTGTCTCCAGTTACTATATTTAACGTTTAGAATTAATTATTCAAATACAGATTACTTAATTAATTAATAAATTAGTTTTAATAGAAACATTTATTTTACGTAATGATCGAGCTAGGCCTAGCTAAATCTAAAAACGGGGTTCTTCTCTCTTTACTCGAATTACTCAATTAACACCCATGGGTCCTTGCGTTTTTAATTTCGCTTGGATTAACCGTGAAAGACGTGCAATAAAGCGCGAGGACAGAGCTTTATTGAAACAATGGAATGACGATACGGTTTGCGCATGACCGAAAGTAGGGTTTAGAAACGCGCACCTATCCTTCAGGGGCTTTAATGGATTAACAATGAGATTTAATTCCCCGTGTTCGGTAAGTGAGTGAGTGAGTGAAAAACTATTGAATTAACTATGCCTTGGCCGTTGTCAAATAAATTCCATTCTTTACAATTAATTAAGGGTTAGATTTAATTATAATTAAACCGTAGGCTACGTGAAAATAACCTAGTTCAAAATGCTAATGCAGAAAATAGGCTTTTAATGAATGAATGACTTGATGCTGTAATTGCATTTATTCATTAAATATTGCTACTTAACTAACAGCTCCCTTGCCTAGAATCTATTTAATTTAATTCCAGTTCTTCCTCGCCAACCTATTAACTAACCACGTGACATACATAATGAAAACAAAGGCTTAACTAAAATGTTAAGTTGCACTAGGGCCTAATTTCAAAATTGAAAACAAGGCTTAAATATTTCTAATTTATAATCTTTCTAACTGCGAATTGCATCATGCCTTTTCTACTCCTTTGATGTGAAGACGTTATTTAACAATTGGAATTCAAAACATAAAACGAGAGTCATATTCACAAATATCGTTATATTATTGTTGTCCAGGGAATCGTAAAATATTTGTCATTATTTTTCTCAACACCTCATAATCATAAAGAAGTCATCCTTGCTCCTCTTTCTCTTCTCCTCTCTCTCTCTTTTACGTGTTTGAGAATGAGCTAGGAGACTCGAAAGTTTGGGCTTTCCCATCATGGCCCATTCTCCTGTAGTTTGTCGATAAAATGATAAGATCCTCATTTGGCGGAAGGAAATAGGGAGGGGGGACCTCCTTACACTTTCTAATGTCACCCGGGGTCAGAAAAGGAGGAAGCTTTAATCTCGATAAAAAACGGAAGAGGAAAAAGTATCGGACCGATTTTTGTCGGTCACTGACCACGAATAAAGAACATTGATAGCCTTCAACCCCCAAACCCCCAAAAACCCCTTTTTAGACGACGACAGACCCAAAGATAAGGAAGGGAACTTGGCGTTTTAGTAAAGGAGGAAAACATACGAGCCAAGAGAGAATGGTGAGAGGAGATCATCGCTGCTCTCTCTCTCTCTGCTCTGATGAGAAAACCTCTTTCACTAACCGCCCTGTTTCTAAAGAGATTCTGAAACTACATAGTTTTAAACTTGCCATGCAGTTGCTGGAATGAGACTCAACTAGCTGTTAAAGTCACGAATAGGCCAGCAAATACGTCGTTTTGTAGCTAGGTGTTTTATATTCCCTTTAAAGAGGTTGAGAATAGGCGGACCAACATCTTTTCTCTTTAACTCTCCTGAGAAATTCTCCCCCTCCTAATTGTTGAACGTTGCCACCTACATATAGGTCTTTTTTGTAACCCTGGAATTATAACCCTAGCCCTAACCCTAACCCCTTCGGGACCGTTCATAAATTACGGCACGCAATTAAGGACTTGGGAACTTAAATAATGGGATAGAGAGTTTGTCGCGCTGTGTGTGACGAAGATTTAGGGTAATATCGTGCTTGTGATGATTCTGACCATATTTAGGTATAGCTATTAGAAAAAACAAACTAACAAATTGAGTTAGTTACTTTATGAACGACCCCTTCCTAGAAAAGTTTCCAACCCTTTCTCCCCCCTGTTAAACTTAACCTGGGTTAAACCTAGAAACTTTTAAAAGGTAAGAAACAATTAGGGCTGACAAGTTCTGGGCGGTATAAACTCCCAATGTGGTGGACTAAATGCTCTCATTCTTGTTTTAGAACTTAGAAGTTGCTCTTGCTCTAAGTTAACTTCATGGAAAAAAGAACATATATAAAGTTATGAATATTTAAAATGGGGAACCATGCATCAATTTACAATATGCGAAACATGACGTAATGTTGTGTTGGGACTGTGATTGGCCAGCCACTCCTTCCAATATTCGTTATTATAGAAGTTCTTTCGAAATTTAGAAAACCATTCTAGCCTGAATGTCTGATCCCTCCATTTTAAAGAATGATGTGTCGCGGTTTTGTTTATAAAGTTTTAAAACTATCATCAGTATAGGTGGAGAGAAGTTCTCTTTCTTTGTGATTGGTGCTGGGCACATCCCTCTTAAGGTTCCGCTCGAGCCCTTTCATTTTTCAACAGGGAACGGTTGATAATTGATTTTTGAGTCGACACGTGTTTATGATTTTGAAAAATGATCCTTTGTGCTTCATTCATTAAAGTTACTTCAGGAAATTTTTAAAAACTTGGATGAGTGCATGGATACGTGTAACATCCGGTGTCTTGTGTGTTTTGTTTTGTCCTGGAAAGGCAAGCTGTTTCCTTTTTATTTCCTGTGAGAAATATTCAAAAGATAAAACAGAACCAACAAGATGATCCAGACCGATTGTACTTACCAATATAATTAATTTAATTTTAGTAATTATCTATAAATTAAGTTCCTTGAGTGTTCGCTTGAGTACGTTTGTACCTTCGATTCTCATGGAAATATTTCGTCCTCGGGTTTTTTTGACCTTGTGACCCCACGGTTAAAAACCATGGAAACACGTGGTTTTTGTTGTTAACTTATCGCATATGTATCCTTTTTTTCTTATTTACCATCAATTTTTTTGGGTCAAATGAGGTGTCGATGGAAAGCTTCCGTCCGCGGGGTGGTGACACTAACTCTTTTAGTTTTTGACCTCGCGAGGTCACAAGGGTCAGCTTTAATAGTAGAAGTATACCTCCTATGTATAAAGGGTTATTTTCCAGCCAGCCAACCAGAAACTTTTATCAAAACCTTTTGGGATAAAAAAAAAAACGTGAAAAGTAAAAAAGTGAAAATATTGATTTTTTTGCGCTTGCGCTGGAAAATTTGCAAAAAGATAACATTTTTTTTCTACTTCTTCTGTTTCCTTCCCGCGCTTCTCCTTATCGAATGCATGCGATCGTAAAAATATCCGCCTTCCCGCCAATTTTACATCTTTTGAATGTTTTATTCAATTTTAGACTAACGTTACGATTGCTCCCGCCCCATTCTTCCCTCTTTTTTTAATTCCTACGTCCCATGCTTAGAATCTACTACAAATAAAGGCAGCGTGCTATAGGATTTAAATTAAAACCCTTTTCTTCCCTCATAGTTGCCTTTCAACTTGGTTTATTCTTACCTTGAAAAATAGACCTGTGATAGTGTTTTTCCAATTTTCCTATATAGTACCTCTTACACATTGCACGAAAAAAACACCCTGCTTTTTGTGCGGTTGCAGCCTTTTAAAAAAAGTAAACTAGCAATTTCTCATGCTAATGTCCTTCCTACTTTTCAAGTCTTTATGCTGCACCAGGAGGCAAGATGAGTCGATTGTTGAAAAGACCTCACTAAATCTTTGCCTCATCTCACTTTTAGAAGTTACTCGATAAACCTTTCCATGGAATCATTTAAATTCTCCAATGAATATTATTGAATAACGTTTTAGTAATAACACAGGCTGGTTATGGCTGTAGGAAAGCCTTCATATTCATGGGTTAAATGAAGAAATTGTGATATATTTACGATGCGCTTAACCCTAAAATTGTAGGTTAATACCTAATGTAGATTCAGAACGGGATGTGCACGCGTCTCTTTCTGCTCTCTTTCCTTCATTGCCATAGCTAGCTCTCCTTTTTAACCAATAGTAAAGGACCGATTTGGTTCTGGTGGCTCGTACCCTCGTTGGTATGTATGGTTCGGAGCTAGGCAATATGCAAATCAAGTCTTTCATTACGTACCAGCTTCGGAATCCCGAGGATGAAAAGGCCAAATTGAATGCCCCTTTAGCCTCCTCCTCACCTTCTCTCTCTCTCTCTCTGGACTGTCTCTCTCGTCATTCTCGCTCGATTTCAACCAAGTATGCGTAGCAAACAAAGTTAGGCTTAGCGTTTGGAATATCTCAAACAGGGTCGCAAATTCCGGATGTTTTTGAATGTTGTGGCCGATTCGAGCGCTCGACGTTGTACGCTGCTGCAATCTCCATTCTATTGGTCTCTTCGCTAAGCCTTTTCGGCATTTTCCCCCACCCTGCTAACCCTAACCCGAAAGTTGTTTGGAGTAATCTTCTTCCAGGATAAAATCTTTTCTTGTATTGGATGAAGTCAGTTCTGTTTCCTCTCTGTCTCCTATCGTTTCGTCCTCTCGGGTTGGGGATTTTCAAATAACATCTAGATTGTTTAGGTCTATTATTCTATTTTGATGGCTACGGTATAAAGTTCTGATTCCTCTATAGGCCTAATTTATTCGGGGTTTCTGCTGCCGCGTCTTTTCTGTGAGTGTGTGATTTCTGTAGATAGTTTTCAAACTGTGGGTCTCTCTCTGAACTGAAATTTATCTTTTAACCAATATACTTATTTATATCTCATGTCAGATACCAATTTCGACGATCATTTTAAAAGTTAAAATGGATAGATATAGTGCGAATTGCTATTCTCTACACAGCATTTTTCCTTTAGGGTTCAGAGGTTAAAACGCTTTGTGAACTTTTTCTCAATTTCTTTTTTGCCTTGGTTGTATGGGTCCGCACGGAGAAATGACTTCAAAATATAATAAATGTCTTCTTGGATAGATTTTTTTCCTTACTCCTTCTTTTTCGTTTCCTTTATTTCATCTAGAGGAAAAAAAGAAATATAAGAAATGGTATTTGTATTTTTTTACGATGACTCTTCCCAGATTTTTTTTTCTCTTTCTTGTTGTTTGGCTTTTACTACGCGTTCAATACGGAACAGTTTCCTCGGAGCCGGTCTTGGACGAAGAGAGCTTTATCAAAACACCTGCTTCGTGTCAAAAAATTGCTCCTTTTCCTCTCTCTCTTACTCTCTCTCTCTCTCCCTCTCTCTCCCTCTCTCTCCCTCTCTCTCTCCCTCTTTCTCGCTTCTCCTATGTACAGCTATAAATTTTTCTCTTCCAGTCCAGTTTTTTTTTACTCCCCAAGTTTCCGTCTTCCAACACATTTATTAGAAACGAATTTCTTGCCCCTTTTTTCTTCATTTTTATGTTCGGTGTTATTGAGGGAAGCTTCCTTCAAGTTTTAGAAAAATGCGTGAAATATCTGGTCGTGTCTTTGTACGGAGCTACTACATTTTTTTTATACTATATACTATACCTCTTAAAGGCTGAGGTTGTAGTAAGGAAAAAAAAAATTGGTTATGTTTTTAAATTCCTTTTTTACAAGTATATAGTCTAGCCTATAGTTTTCTTTTCTTGAAAAAGGTCGGGGGTAAAAGTTATTGACCCTGGCTAAAGAAAGGGGTATGCGGTTTAGTATTTCATTAGTATTGTTTATCGAAATTGTTATTGTTTTATTGTGTTTACCTGCGCTTAAAGAACAAATAACAAAGTTAACAAACTACTTCCTCAAATATATTGTTTTAAATTTTTCTTATAATTTTTTTTTCCATATGACTGGAATATTTTGTACGAAATATGAAAAATAGTCCAGAATTAAGGTTTATGTTGGTGTTTGAAGCTTCTAATTACGGCTTGAAGTTATCGGATCATTTTCTTAGCTTTTCGGTGTAATGGGGGGGGAGTTCAAAGGGGGAAGGTCTCCTTAATTAAATTCTTGACCTCCTCCTCCTCTTTTCCCAAAACTGTTTCCCCAAGTTTGCTATTTGAAGAGAAGAAAATCGCCGCCGGCGTCTCCTCGACTTACGAATGCGTAGACTAGTGTAAGTAGGGGAAGTTGTTAAAACTTTTCCGGAAGTTGAGTTTCTCTATATTCGATTGTTTATGGAACTACATTTGCCGCTTATGAGAGAATCCGTATATTTCAAAGGAAGGAAGGGAGACGCTGTTACGACAGCTTTTTTCAAAAAGCCTTAAAATGTAGGAAAGGAAATAGGGTTAATATATTTACATATATAAGATTCAGGCGAAGGTACCTTAATATAAGAACAGACTAATTACGCTTAACGTTTTATTTTAGACATATTAAATACGAATTTCGCTTCACGTTTTATTTTAGACATATTAAATACGAATTTCGCTTCACGTTTTATTTTAGACATAAGTAATTGTTTGTTTAGTTATTTATTTATTTATTTATTTATTTATCTATTTATTTATCTATTTATTTATCTATACATTTATTTATTTTTCTATATATTTATTTATTTATCTGTATATTTATTTATTTATCTATATATTTATTCATCTATATATTTATTTATTTATCTATATATTTATTTATTTATCTATATATTTATTTATTTATCTATATTTTTATTTATTTATCTATATTTTTATTTATTTATCTATATATTTATTTAATTTTTGTAAACTCACGAGGCTTCGTTCAAGTTATGAATATTTTAACGCGAGAATGATTCAAATTTTAATTAATTAATTTAAATCAATCAATAAGAAGCGTAAATATTATTCGAATTTTAATTGGAATTTTAGTCTCTTTCGTAATTAAAACGCAATTGCTCTTAGGTGTATTCACTCGTTCGTGTTTTTACACGATTCCGAAAATTTCTCGCAATCGGAATTAGCGCATCAATTAAGATTTGATTAGATTATGTCTTCGGGAATTTTTCCAAAACTCCTTTTTCCTAAGTTAAATTGGAATCGATACAGAAGTCCTATTTTTGGAGGCAGCATCATCACAGGCTGCTGTGTTTCCCGCGAAATTTTCCTTCAATCCTGGATTCGTATATATATTTTACTCCTTCAAGGCATATTGGAGTTTCGCGACGTCTCTTCTCAATTTCTCAGAATTCCTATAGGCCCAAATTTCTACCTGAACGCCTTTCAATTCGAGCGTAGATAAATCGAAATTGAGTTATATATTCTGGCCACCAAAACCCCTAACCCTTTCTCTTCCATTGAGAAACTTATACTTCGTCTAGATTCTGTAGAATAAAAATAAGAGGGACTAGCTACCTTTTGACAGACTACTGGAAAGAATTTCACTGAATGGAATCCTGGGAGTATCAGTGACATCACAAGTTTATAAGTGATATGTTCCATAAGTATGACAATTCATACGCTTCGTAATGCTACTCTAGAGACTTACAGCTCGAGTTATAGTTCCAGAACGACATGCGAGAATTGAAGTCCTACACTCGGTGGTTAATTTTGCAGGACTGTCTGTACTAAGCCTTTGACAGCATACTGTAAGAGAATCTATGAAGTTTCACCTACTTCAATTTCTATTTGAAGTTATTTAAAGATATTCATTTAAGCTCCATTCGTAGTTTCGGTTGCATAGTATATATTCTTAGTGTTAAAAACACTATACCATAGTAGGTAGGTTTTTCCTTACAACATAATTTTCCCATCAATTTGGCCCTAGAAAAATATTCGGGTTTCCATGGTTACAGGCTTGGGTTTGTTGAAAGAAGTTTGTACCAGCATATCTTAGTTGACAAAAACACCTTGAAAATTCCAAAGAGGTACTATTTTAACTCAGTGCACGTTGAAAGTGAGACGAAACAACGTAAATAGTTGGATACGTCGAAAAAAAAAATTAAGACTTCTCAAGTTTATTTTTTATTTTTTCCTCAAAACGCGACGGTTTTTGATTTTCTTTTTTTGCAAGCTTGTTTTTTTTCGTCCGAAAAACTTGTCACCTATGATTGCAGTTCACTCTTAAAGCAAAAATACGCCTTACGTAGTACGAAGAAGTTTGTTTCTTGTAGTTAAGCCTTGGCAAGAAGAAGACTCGTAGAGTCTCGTATACGTTCTCCATCGCAATTTCATTTATGTATGAGGCTATGATCCTACTTCTTTTATGACTATGAGGTCACGCTCTTCTTCTTTTTTTGGAGGGACATCGGTCTGTACGTGGAATGCCACTATATAGCTGACTTTTTCCTTGTCGTTAAAATATAAATCTGACCCTTTTTCTCAAAGGAAGGTTGCAAGGTGAAAAAGAGAGCATACATTGTGATCTTGTATAGAAATATTCTCCTACTTGGAATATTTAACTTACAATATTCTGGACCTTTCTGCTTGAACTAAAGGGGAGGAGACGTAGAAACTGCCACCCCTGGCGTCACGCTTAATATAGTTGAACTTGGAAGCCAAGTAACATTGACGTAAAGGGGAGGAGGCGTAGAAACCATCACCCGTGACGTCACGTTTAATATAGTTGAACTTGGAAGCCAAGTGATATTGGGGTGTCTGAAGACCTATGAGTGCCGAACCCGAATGTAAACAAGTTCTCTTTGCGTCGTGTGAACTAGTAGAAGTAGGGTCTACGGTTGTGACTAACCAATGAATCGCGAGGAAGGTTTAACAAAGTTTTAAGCCCCTCCCCTTACCTTCAGTCACTTACTAGAATTTGGTTTATTGCTTCTTAAATATTCCAAGTCCAACTATGTATTCTTGGTAGTAAGTTTATTGAGAAGTTTGTAAAAATGTATGAAAGTCTCCATGGTTGTTGAGTCGATAAAACACCCTTACCTTACCTTATTCGTGGTGAATTTGTTAATACGGTGGAAGGCGTAAACTTGGTTAGTAGTGTTTAGTTTAGTTTATATTAGTTTTATCTCTATTACAGCTCTCTCCGCGAAGATATTGAGAGCCTAGGTTAGGAAATATTTATATAGTTCTGTAAGTATGTATGTGCACCTTATCTGGGATTGAGAGAGGAAATTTGTATATTAATTTTGGGGTCTTATCTATGCCGTGTTTATTATATTACAAGTAAAGTGTAGGGGCTGTAGTCGTATTTACTGCATACTTTAAATGTTAAGTATCTTCGTGCAACGAAAATGTTGATATCCAACTTGATTTTTTCCGCTTCTTCGTTATTATTTAATTTCAATTGCTTGAGGTACCTAAATATTTTTTTATTTGTGTTTGGAAAGTTTCTACCCATGGGAAATATTTACAAAGTAAACAAGGCTATATTAATTCCATATTTATTTATTATTTAATTGGATGAGGGACAGGGCTTGATCCTTGAGAGCTTGATTAGTTTATAGGTGACTTTTCTGTTACTAAACCATTTCTTCAAACAGCTCTCATTTCCCATAACTTAAATACGTAAATCTTTATTTCGTTTGGTGAATTTTGAACAACTTCATTTGCGGATAAGCAAATTTTTTTTCATTGATGTTTGAAATATGAAATCAAATTCTGTCTAGTAAAATGTATAAGCTATGAGTTTATAGTAACTGACCTTTTAACCTTTAGATATTATTGGTTTACTTTAGGGATATGAAATGTTTCTATATAGTAGGTATATATATAGTCCGAATTTCAGTGAGTTGAAAATCGAAGAAAGTTTTCATCCAATCCTTTTCTAAATCTTTCTCTATCAATTCTACGTTTGAAAAAAAGTGTTCGTTTGCTTTAACCCTTGGTTCACAAAACGTGAGGAATCGTTTTCTCTATACGAAGAAGATCGAAAAAATAGCCGCCTTAGTTCTTCCGTTATATAGTATCATAAGTCTATAAGAGACGTTCCATCTATAAGTATGACTCTACCTATACTTCGTAATGCTAGAGACTTACAGCTCGAGCTAGTTCGAGAACGACAAGCCAGAATTGAAGTACTACACTCGGTGGTTAATTTTGCAGGACTTCCATCTTCCTATTTAGTCTGTACTAAGCCTTTGACATGCAGCTCTTCACCATGCGTCGCTTTACCTCTAATCTATGACCTACGTCACTTCATGATAAGCTCCAGTTGACATACTTATAGAACATTTCTTATGAACTTATGATAGTATATAGTACAGAAACTTATTTTATAACGTGTATAGAAAAAAAAATAGACCAAGGCACAAGAAATTTTTCATGACCCCCTCGATCCGCTCGTCATTTGTTTGTTTTTCACTTTGAAAATAGACCATTGACAAAGGCAGGGAGGTGAGAAATACCGTTAAGAACCCACTTAATACCCGAGAACGTTTAGGTTTCCATGAGATCGCACAAGGGAACCTACTTGGAATAGCGTCTAAATAAACCTGATATCACGGTATGCGATGCTACGGAGTTATGCTATCTTTGAATGAATGTTCTCGGGTGGTATATGGGTTCTTGTTACGTTTTATTCCCCAGGGTTTACGCTTAGTCAAACATCATCTTGAAACAGTCTTGCTACTTTTTTTGTAACTTTGTTAATGACTAAAGGTTAAAGGACGAATTTCTGCCATATTTTTCCTCTAATATTTGAGAAGCAATACGACGTATGTTAAATAGGGAGCGAAAAATCCAGTATATTTAAAGTTACATAAGAATTAAATAGTTTTTCACCCAATAATAATAATAATGATGGTTTCGTATGCATAATTTTCAAGCTAGGAGGATTCTTACCATTTACACAAGGAGACCAGGGTATTTGGAGGACAAAGTGCAGAGTATTTTGTCCTGACTCGCCTTGTGTAAATGGTTATGGTATGAATCATCTTAGTCTGAAAACTGTGTATTGAAATCTGGCCTTGCACCTGGGGGTATCATGGAAATACATGGAAAAAACCTGAAGTATCAGGGAAATACATGGAAAAAACCTGGAAGCATCAGGGAAATGCGTGAGAAAAACCTGGAAGTATCAAGGAAATACACGGGAAAAACCTGGAGGTATTAGGGAAATACACGGGAAAAACCTGGAAGTATCAGGGTAATACACGGGAAAAACCTGAGAGAATCAGGAAAATACATGGGAAAAACCTGGAGGTATTAGGGAAATACACGGGAAAAACCTGAGAGAATCAGGAAAATACACGGGAAAAACCTGGAGGTATCAGGGTAATACGTTGGAAAAACCTGGGGAGTATCAGGGAAATACATGGGAAAAACCTGAAAGTATCAAAGATCGGCTTCTTCAAAGGTTCTATAAATCCTGAAATAAGAAGTCCTCAGTTCGCCAAGAGAGAAGCGAACGTAAATGTCACACAACCAACCCAGTTATTGGGGGTTCAGTTGTATGGGAACGACGACACCGAGGTAAGAGATAGAGGGTAGTGGAGTTGCGAGAATCAGGACTGAAATCTTCCCAATTTACTTTCGAGAGGGAAATGAGGCTATCGGTTCAATCATAAAAGTATGACGCCGAAAAGAAGCCCCTCCGAATCTAGGCGTCGAGTCTAAAAGCGCTAATCAAATAAGGCATTGATTGTCATTCTTCATACTATGCAAAGTTAACTAACGAGTTACGAAAAGGCCGCCGTCAATAGAAACCTCCTTCATATTTTTTCCTACGGTGTTATTTGAGAAGCCTCATTGCAGCCAAGATGACATTGATTTTTTAACCCATTTTTTAACTTATCCTCCTAAGCCTCGTTAGGCCCGAATTTGTAATTTTTGCTTTTATCTGCACCGGCCATGATAAAGTCTATAGATAAAGATAAAGAGAAAAAAAAACCGATATCAAATTTTTCTCTACATAATTTATAAAGGATGAGGAAAATTTCCTTCCCCGTTTATGAATATTTTAATAAAGGTTATCCAGTTTCCTAAAATTTGAGATGAAAGAAATAGAGGAGCCAAGGTTTACGTTTAATGTAGCCGAAAGTATATTTAGATGTTTAAGAAAGCCTCGAGTAAAGATATTTATAAGGATGAATTTTGAAGTCTGTTGAAGTGTTTTTGATAAAATTGTGGTATTTAATATTTGAAGTGACGCGCACATTTAATAACGCTGTAATTTAATCGTATCAATTTCTACAACGATCAACCACTTTAAGATACTTATTTAAATAATAAAATATCAATTTGGAAACTATCCATCTTGTTGGAAGATCGTAAACACGTTCCAACAATGATATATCTAGCCTATTATCATCTGTACCTTGTACCCTGCACGTAATCGATATTTCTGTGTGTTTTTTCTTTTATTCCATTGCTTCGATAAGTAATTCCCATTTCTTTCTTCCCCTTCGAGCTTCCCAAGCTATCTGTCAGTGGTCGTGGGTTCTCGATTCTGCTCTGAAATCCTCGTACGGCCGATGTCCATCTTCACTTCGCCCACACTTGCGTTATACGTTAGTTTGAGAGGAAAAAAATATAGACAACCCACGAATTTCCCAGTAGACCCAAATCCTTAGATGACCGGCCACGGAGACTCGGTAAAAAAAGTAAAAAAATAACGAGAGAAACAAGCCAATGCTAGACCCTCTATGAAATAGGGTAGAAAACCGTTCATAGGAACACGAAAAACTCTAGGTAGACTTGGAAATATCAGGTAAATTGGTTAAAATCTAAATATCTCAGGGAAGACTTGAAAACATCAGGGAAAATGACTAAGAGCTAATAAAACTGAAAATATACTTGAAATTATCAGGGACATCAGATTTAGAGCAAAACGTTCAGGGAGATTTGAGCTCAAAGCTCAGGGAAATTAGAGCTAAAAACTCCGGGAAATTAGTTTGAAACTAAACAGTATATCAGGGAAAATCATAATTAGTAAAATTCCTAGACAAGGACGAGTAGAACCCATAACATAACCAGATTTGTAGTCGGGAAAATGGACAAGAAGACTTAAAACCTCGAACCAAAAAGATGCCAAAAATTTAAGACACTCCCTTATTTTGTGCCGACCATTCGTAGCCTCGTAGGCAGTTATTATACGACTTTTATCGTATACACTCACTGCTGGACCAAAAACGTAAGTCACTTCGATTTGGAAAGAATCCCTTATAAGATAACTATATACCCTTAAGCTTTCGTTGACCAGTATACCATCTCTCTCATCTTCTTCTCAAGAACTGAGTTGACTTAACGGATTAAGAGATTCGATTTAAGCCTTATGTGGGATTTAGAAGAATAAAATGAAGAACAACAACCAAGCAACGCAAACTTATTTTTATAACTCTTGATTCTCGAGAACTTTTGCCATTTCGAACCCGGGTTGGTTTTTAACACGCTCGCTTACCAAAACCTCTAGCGCAGAATTTTTCTTGCACTTTTCCATATAACGGGGGAAGAAGTCTAAGGAAAATTCTGCTCTATAGTGGCCGGTTTGGTTTTATGGCCAAATTTTGGTCACTCCTAAAATGGGCTCGTATCACGTTATATTATTTTATATTATTTTTTTTACACACAGAAAAACTATCGTATATCGTATAATTTAGCAATAACACTAAGAATATCGTATAAATCTGCTTTGATTTACATTTTGGTTGATAAAGCCGCGAATTCAAGCGTATTTCTTGATTAATTCAAGGTAGAATAATTTTATTTGAATATTTGAATTAGAAAATTATGAATTGGAAATGAGGGCATAAGGTAGAAATTGATTATATATTACGCGCCAATTTGGAATAAACCACGTGACAATTTATACACTGGCGATAAACACGAGCGCACGAGATTTAATATTTAACCCTAATTTATATCCGATAATAATTTCGTCGCGGTTTGCGCTTCGATTCGCTTCCATTACACTTTTCATTTGAATGACTAAATTTATTAAAAATTTATAACCTTTCCAAATAGAGGGTGTGTATGACCAGGTTTTCAAGCGTTATGCAAGATATCTCTCGTATTTCCATACCTGTTGAGGGTAGGGTACACAGACTGTTCGCATTCTCAACAGTCAATTGGCTAGAATTTATTATGGTCTATAAATATCTCGCTGTATTTTCCCACTCGAGTTGAGTCCACTGGATCTTGTAATAGACTGTTTAGAAACCGAGGGGATAATCACTTGCCTTAATTATTGAACGCGCCGTGTTTCGAGGGACGCGCAGTACAGCCACTCGGTGTTGAGTGTCCGAAATCCGTTTACAGATAATTTGGTAGTGGTTATCCCCTCGTCTTTCTTATAACAAAGAGGTACACGTGTAACTTTTAAAAACCCAACCTTTGACTGTGATTACACGTAAACCGTAAATTTAGGTATTGCATAGTGATTAGCCCCTCGTTAGAAGCAACCCTGGGTGGGAAGGGAAAGGAGACGGAAAACTAATTTAAATATGAGTATTCGGGTGACATCAGTCTATAAAATACCCGCCATTAACTAAAGAATGACAGTATTACCAACAAGAAAAACTCTTTAACAGCCCTGATGTAAAAACCCCATTAACGACAGAATATTGTCTACTTGACATGTCAAGTTCATTAATGGAAGCGTAAGTTCATAAGATATGTTACATTATAAGTTCGTCACTGGTTACAAACTGGACCTTGTCATGAAGTGAATGAGGTAGGTCATAGATTTTCGTAAAGTGACGCCTGGTGCATGAGGCGCTGTCAAAGGCTTAGTACAGACTAAATAGGCTCTAGATGGAAGTCCTGTAAAATTAACCATCCGAGTGTAGGACTTCAATTCTCGCTTGTCGTTCTCGAACTAGTTATCTCAAGCTGTAAGTCTCTCAGTAGCATTACGAAGTATATGAAGTGTCATACTTATGAAACATATCTTACAAACTTATGATAGAAGTGTACCTACATAATTTCATCTATAACGGTGTATTGAGGTTGAATCACTCTTGTAGGCGCCGCCTTTTGACATCACATTTTCGCACCCCTTTACTGATAACAAACTTCTTTGTCATGATTAAACTTGACTTCGCTCTCTCGACTCACCGTAACAGACAGACTCTAGTGTTTTGTTTTCTAGGTACCCTTAATTCTTTCCTCCTTGGCTTTACACCTCTTTGTTCTTGACTGTTAAAACAATTTTAAGGTTAAAATTTTACCATAGACCAAGGCTAAACCCTAGCAGAAACGCATTGCGTAGAACAAAAGGTATCCATGCACCTTTTAGCCCTAGTAAAATCTTATCTTAAAAAAAATTGCGGCATAGTGTATTTCAATATGAAGCCTAAGCTATATCTACCACCTTTGTCTACCAGTTCAATTGCAGTGTAAATGAAAGGTGGATAGTAGTTTCGGTGATGCTTTCATAGATAAGGACCATGTTTTCTCCACTTTAGACCCTAACTCATGGCCTTAGCTAGTATTGATGGTGTATTTCGATTGAAAACACGCGCTGCTTTACGTGCCCCTTTCTCCGTTAGTACAACTATAGCGTGAAGGAAAGGTGGATGGTAGTTTCATTGATAAGGCCTATTTTTTCTACCCTATTCATGACCCCAGTGTTGTCGAAAATGGGTACTTCCTATTTGGTAGCTATGGTAACCATTCCGGGCTTCTCCTCAGCGGCAATAGGCCTTGGTTCGTGGCGCGCGGTTAAAGAGGCTTCTGGGACTTGTTTCTATTGTAAACTGGTATGTGTGGCAATGGCACTCTTCTTGGCTGGCTGGCGTGATCAAAAGCGGAAGCGGAAGTTCACTCTATTTAACAGAACACGATGCGGAAAAAGAACTATAAGATAGACCTATATAGCTCTTCAACTTTCGAGGTTTCTAAAAGTAATTGGTCTAAAATATTAAAGAATAGCCCGCCGCGTTCCAACACGTACACGAATAAAAGGAACAACCTTCGAAATTGGGGTGATATTTTGACGCCGCCGAGTTTGGGTGTTGGTTAGCAGCAACTTTATGTTAAGCCTAATTTTTATTCAAAGGAGAACACCATAAAAGTATTTCTACCAAATTCATACGTTCAAGCGTTACCCGATTGACAAAAAGACAGTTTTAACATAAGTTCATAAGATATGTTCCATAAGTTATTCACTGGTTACAAACTGGAGCTTGTCGTGAAGTGACGTAGGTCATAGATTCGAAGTAAAGCGACGGCTGGTGCACGAGGCACAGTCAAGGGCTTAGTACAGACTAAGTAGGACCTAGATAGAAGTCCTGCAAAATTAACCACCGAGTATAGGACTTCAATTCTCGCTTGTCGTTCTCGAACTAGCTCTCTGTAAAGTCTCTAGCATTACGAACGTATAGGTAGTGTCATACTTATGGAACATGGTTTATGCCATAGACTTTTCTTATTTTCATTTTGAGTTCCTTTTGTGTCCAAGTTCCTAAATTTCACTTTTCCGCTGTGTTACGATGATAAAAATAGGTCTTCGCATCATCCAAAATCATATAAGAGACTCGTTTCACTCCGTTTAACACCGAAAAGATAGAAAAAACTTTTTGAGAAAACCTTGGAGTGTCTGGTCGTTTCTGTTTTCCGCGGATTCTGTCGCCGGATTACTTTTCCCGCAATTTTCTTCTTCTTTTCTTTATTTGTCATTTCACGAGACGAAATAAATGTAAGATCTCTGAGTTGAAACAAAATGCGCCTTTTAAAATCTTCCCCAAAACCCTTTAAACACGTATTTTTCCCAGCATTGAGACATATACTTTAAACAAAAAAATGTGGCGAAAACAAAAAAGAAAGTAAAAACGCGTATTGTGTAGAGAAGGAAAAAAGGGTTGCGGAATTCTTCTTCCGCGCCAATAAACCGACAGAAATATTTTTCCATTTTTCCGCCGAGTCTTATTTCTTCATATGTCGTCCCGTTATCTGAGACAATCGCAATTTGCACTGCTGTTAGAGTTGCGGTAATACATTTTTTTCAGTATTGTAGCTTTGAAATCTTAGGATAACTACGATTGAAGAAAGTGTAACTCGAAAGCAAAAAAATGTCTTAAGGTTTTTCGCTTTGCATTATCTAGTTTTGGACAAAATTTTGTTCAACTTTTGATAGTGAATACGTTTCAAGTTGAACCTTAGAGGTATTGGAGTCCTGAATCTTAAAATTTTACTGCTACCCTCGCTTACATTTTATTACTTATATTAACCTGAACGGATTTATATTTATATTTTTTCTCTGTTTTTCGTTTCGAGTTTGGTATCCGTTTTTCTTCTTTTGGTATTACGTTCAGCGAGTTAGTATACTAATGGCAAAATCGTATACCTTATGTAATATAAAGTGCTTGTAGAAGTAACACTAGGTGACGTCGTATCTTTATATTTCATCCCATTCAAAGTTTTCCATTAAAGCATCGCAGTATTAGTTGAAAACGTAAATACACAACTAGCCTAGATATGATTATATAACCATCATCTTTTGGATTACAATTTCTCCCTGGCTACGAACGACACTCTGATATCAGTATTGATAAACTTTTTACATCTCTCTCTAGTAGCCCCTAAAAAGCTACGTTTTCATGGTCGCTTGTAGCGTGTAAATGACTAGCGTGCAAGTATTTTTTGCTAGCGTCAAAGTGCCGCGTGTACTTTACTCGCTCGGAAACAAGCAATCATGTTTTCATGGTAGCATTGAAAATACCCGCTGGCGACATCTAGAGCTTGTCTACTAGGCTTTTTAAGATGGCGGACGAAGAACTACGAAATTTGCTGATTCGAAAGAAAATTCTATTATTATCACTATCAATAATCAAGAGAAAACAAAATATTAAACGACGATACAAAGCGAAACGTTGGTGGGTCCATCCGATATGGCGAAACCGTAAAACAGAGGGGGATTTCGGCTCTTTGGTAACTTCTATTCATTTCGGATTAAGCCTTGGTCATATTATTATTGTTATTTTTCTTTTAACTCAATTTCTTTTTTTTTCAATTCCTTCTTTTGATCCGCCACCGACTTTTAACTGGGTTTTGACATTTTGTACTGTACTAATGCCAGGGTAAAAACTGTTCTTTAAAAATGGCGAAAAAATAAATTTCCTATTGGCTCTTTCTGATCACGTGACACTCACACGCCGCTTGTAACCACCGCTTGCGCGTAAAATATCTGTTTCGATTTGATATCGGCGTGTAGCGTTCAAAAATCAAAGTTTGGAAGCTCACGCTACAAGCGTATGTTTAGAGCGACCATGAAAATGAAAATTCTTGCGAGTTTCGTCCGTTTTTTACTCGCAAGCTAGTCATTTACACACTACAAGCGACCATGAAAACGTAGCTTAACAGTCGTGGAATTTTTAAGACATCAGTGACATTAATAATAATAAATCCTGGATGGAAAAGCGCCGCATTGGTATTTTAGTCACGTTTTTCTTCAGGATCTCATCCTCAGTAGCACGCGCCAAAATTTTATTTCGGAGATATTTCCATCCATATCTAGAGATCTGGAAGGCTTAGGTTTTTAAAGTCATATTTTAATAAAATATAAAGAAAATCGTGGTCGATTCTGTTCTGAATTAGAAATAAAACCCATCATTTTATTTTTTTTTTACACAAGTGATATCATCGGAAACACGCTTAATATATTTAAATAATTTATGTTTGTGTCAGAAAAAAGAAAACCATAATATCAACAAGGAATCTAAATAACAAAACTGTGTTACTCCATTCAGAAAACCAATATTTACTATTCTGTTTGCCATATATAGGTCCTATATATTTTTCATTCAAATAGGGTATAAAACAAATAATTCCTTAAGCCTTACTTAAATCCCTTGGCGTTTATACGGCGTGCGGTCTAGACTGTAAGCCGGTAATAATGATGCGATTTATGTTAGTTGATTGACGTTTCGCTCACCCTTTAAACGTTATCCCTAATGGCGCTGATAATGTTCAAAACATTTTGGGGGGGGGGCGGTTTGCGCACGCCCCATGAATATGGTAACGATTTATGGGACGAAAAGTTCTAGTTCAAATCCACCATTAATAAGTTAAAGCTGTTAAGCCGAGTTCGTTAATTTTTGCTATCAAAACTCGTGAATGGAAATTCAACTCCTAAACTCGACGTAGCTTATGCAAGAAGCAATATCTAGTTTACTAGGGAGAAGGTATAAATTCGACGCTTTTCTAGCTTTATCTCCAGTCCAAAAGTAGGTCCGGAGTTAATCCCCGCCCCTCTAAATTACAACCAGCATCTCATTGGTTCTTGAAAACTCGTGCACGTCAGCGCGACGCGAATGACGAAAATTACAGTATATTTTCCGACTGAGGAGAGGCGAAATAGCCTTTTACGCCCCCCCCCCCTTGTATTTTGAAAGGAGGACTGGGACTATATGGCGCGCGATTACTTATACATCTTATACCTTCTCCCTAATAAACTAGATATCGCTTCTTGGCTTATGAAAATATATCTAGTGCCACAGTAAATTACGTGTCTCCAGGGAAAATCTGTAAAAGAAGAGAATAATATATAGCAGGTGACGTTACCCTTAGATTAGGCCCGGATTTTAGGGTTAGCGAAATGAAAATTTGATGATTGGAAAAGGGGGGGGGGCGACCTGAGGGGAACTCTATAATAAACTCTGACGACGTTAATTCTTTTAATTCTTTACGCTGTGAAATATTTTTCACTTTGATAATATACCACTATCAAAGGTATACCGTAATATATTGTTTTTAATGCCTTTTTTCACCCTTATTAATGGTCCAATTTCACCGTGATAAATATTTTAAATCCTAGTTCCAGTTGTGTGGGGGGTTTTATCTGCTTGGATAGGTATTTCATCCCGAGAGTACAAAATATTTTCTGCTTGATTAGGTTTTTTTAATTAGTTGCAATGTAGCTTTCTACAAACTGTACTTTCGTAATGATATGAGGGAACTTTTGAGGTGGAAATGACAATTTATATAAATGGGTGTGGAAATTCGTTCTGAAATTATAAAAATAAACTGAGATTATTCTTTTATAACTATTTAGCGCAACTTCATTTAATATTCACCCCATGCGTTTTGCTTTTAGTAAATTGCAAGGACTCTAAGGCGCTTTTGGGAAATTTTTGTTATAGTTGCTGATTTCCTCTCTGCATGTAGATTGGTTATAATACGAGAACTAATTAAATAAGTCTAATTTTAAGTTAGGAGAAAACAAATCAAAAATCAAAACCCCTGATGACTAATCAATTTGGAAAATAGAAGCCTTAAGCCTTGGCTTTATTAATATTTAAAGATATTGCATACGTAACACCAAGTGCTATTTCCACGTGCTATACCATTATTCTTAAAATTGTTTCACAAACGATTCAAACTAAATCCAACACCAATATAAAGAGAGTCTGCTTTAAATTTTCAATTATTTTTACGTTTCCAAGGATACGTTTAATTTAAAGTGTTAGTGACATAATTTTCGTCACCCACAAACTTAAAATGCTAAAAAAATCCTTGAAAAATCTAGTTTATTATGATATGTTTACTTTTGTATTTGGTTTCGTAGAAATTTGTAAAATTGCAATCAAAGTTTAGTGTTTGGAAAAGGCCTAGTTAAAATTTTGTTTCGCTTAATGACGTAGTAAGGAGAAACTTTCACTCTAGATGTCGCTCACGTGACGCCTTTAAGTGTCTCAGCGCCGCGTTAAGCCTATTTTATTCAGATTCGCGCGGCATTAGTAGACTCGGGAGTCTCGGGCGCGCGCGCTTGGCTTTTCCGCGAGATGCCGTGAGTGACGTAGCAAGGAGAAAACCCGCCAAAAATCTTCTCCGCAAATTTGCTTTTGCCCCCAAATTTCAAGTTTTCAAAGTGTTTTTTCTGTGTTTTCCTTCATATTTAAATATTAATCAAGCATATTTTTGGAATCAGAAGAGTTTAAACTCTCAAAAAAGTAAGGTTTTCTTTAGATTTGAGATAATTTTTAAATCACGTCGCTATTCCTTTAAGTGCACGAAACTGGGGAATTTCTGGAAATGGAGTGCGAGGGTTAACGGCTAGGCTCTAGTCCACATGTTTCTACGCTCTCTGACTTCACTCTTTCTCCACTAGACTATTTTCCCCTGAGGAGATTCTACGGTTTATTTCAAGTGGAGAAATCTAACCGTTTATTTAACACACGGCCCTAATATCTTAAATGTTTATTTAGTTTTAGTACAGACTTAACCTAGTGAAATGAACTTAATAGAGAAGCACGCGACGCTTTTGGCGTAAATTGTTGCGCGATCCTTCACGTGTCAAGAAAATAGGTTGAAGAGCTCCTGGGTGAGGGCGGGGGGAATGTTATACTTGAATTGCTAGGACAACAGTATATCGTCTTTATCACTTACTTTCTGTACGCCATAAAGAAGATTTTTACTTTTCTGTCCGCCATTTTTCAAGATGGTGGCGGTTTGTAAAAATATTTTATAATATGTGCCTACTACTTATGAGTAACGTCCCTGCAAAATTTCAGCCTTCTAAATGAAGCGGTTTGGACTGGGCATTGATTTAATTTAGATTATAGGTGTGCGGCAGAGTAGACATTTTACAGGCGCAACAACCTAATGTTATTTCTCATAGCCCCTGTAAATAATTTGCCCGCAAGGTCTGGGCTTTGATTACAAGTGAGACAGGATTTTGACTTATACTTAGATATCCATTTGTGTTACAATGGCACTACTGCCACCCTTGAAATTCTCACAAGCTATAGGCCATTTTGATACAAGTCGCGTGCTGTGACTTTTAACCTGTAATTTTAACGGATCAAAGTGAGGTACGAGATAGCGTACACTTCAACTAAAATCGCTCTGTCTGCGCCTATATTAACCTTTCTCTCTCTCTCTCTCTCGTACCGATTCCCTTCTTCCTCGATTGTTGATGGAAAGCCCGGAAGAGTTGGCCGGAAGTTGGGCTTTCCATTCGACCCGTACGCTCTGGCGAAAACCCGAAAAGGGACGGCTCCCGCCGGAATGAGTAACGAGTCGAGAAAACCGCCATTAGGAATCCGTTTAAGACTTGGCTTCGGCTCTATTGCTTTTGCCAAAGCTAGGAGCTATCGTGATGGGGTTTGGTTCGTTCGATGGCCAAGAGAAAGGCCTTACCTACTAATCGCTTTGTTTGATTAAGGCTAAAGTCTCCCTAATGCGTTTATCATGGTCTTTGCCTTTCATTTGGCTTTCAAATCTATTTAATGCGCTATTGTAAGAATGGGTACCTACCAAGTGTTAATAGTCACGGCTCAAGTCGATTAAATTGTTTTATTTGAAGTAAAGACTTGGGTATATGCTCTTACAAAATTATAAGTAGCACGGAAGTTTTTATTAGTTCTCGAGCCACCATTTTTAAAAATGGCGGAGGGCAAACCGAATCCCTAAAGCCATAAAACCCGTCTATAGAAAATAGTTAATCAGTGTACTAAATTTTAATGAAATATCTTAAAATGCAAGGACGTTATTGAAGGAAGAATTTGTGTTACATTTCTGGCCGCCATTTTTCAAGATGGCAGCGGATTTTTAAGATCTTTTTTGTTGCCTGTCTACTACGTAAGAGTAACGTCCCTGTAAAATTTCAGCCCTCTACGCAAAGCGGTTTGGACTGGGAGTCGATTTGATATAGATTAACTCATCCTTGAAAATTGGTGTGCGGCAGGGTAAACATTTCTACAGGCGCAGAACCCTAATGTTATTTCCCATAGCCCCTGTAAATCATTTGCCCGCTATACACTAAAGTTTTTTGGTGAAAATAATCAGTTTACATTTTAGGAAAATATTTTAAACTTCATGATCTTAAAAATAATATTTAATTATAATGAATTTAAAATTTTTTCAGGGATTAACTTAAGATTAATTCTGATTAATTTCATTGGAAAGTTCAATCCTTATCAAATGGCAAGGGTTAAATGCCCTTTCCCAATGCTACGAAATTCACTCAGTGGGAGCTCTATTTCATAGAAGATAAGTTTGATATTGTCCCCGAACTTACGTCACACATTGAACATCCATTTAATTTTAATTATCTTGCATAATTATACCTTAAATCGTGAGAAAATTACAGCGAAATTTGACCACAAATAGCCATAGTTTAAAATTGAAAAACAAAAGGAGGGCGAGGTGATCGTATGGGACATATCCGTCTTCGTCTGGGGAATATACTAACCTGATATTAAGCCAACGCGGACACTAACCCTTTTTTCTTTTCTTTTTTTTCACTATTGAAACTGGGAAAGTAGACTTGTGGTAGACGTTAGTGAAGAAGATGCATTATCGACAGCAGACAACTCTTTCTGTTCTTATTTTTTATTTTTTTTCGCTCAAACCGTCTCACGGTTAAGAAAGGACACTTTAAACTCTACTTGCTTTTAAAAACGAACAAAAAATATCCCTTAAACTTTGATTAGTTTGGACGTTTGACATCCATCCACCCAAAAGGTTTTTTATCCAACAAACATTGTGATAGAACTCAACAAACTGCGCGAAAACTCCATTTGCTGTATCGTATACTTTGCTGCTGATCAATACTTTATTCTGAATTATTTGTAAGGCACTTAAATTTAGTAGCTAAATCCAGTTGGAGTTTATGTCAAGAGGAGAGACAAGACAAGACTGTCGTCTGGTTCATTCGAATAGTAATATATATAGGTCAAAGTTCACCTCGTCCTAATTTTGATAAAGTAACAACTGTAAAATTTTTAAGTTCATGTAGGGAACGTTTTGATAAAACGCAAAAGACAAATTACTTCCAATTCCAATTTGAAATTAATCATTGATTAATATGATCAAAATTAATCAACACTTCGTGAAACATTCCGTTGAAGGATTTTTAATAGATATCGCGCGGACAAGTGTTACCAGTTATTTGTGACGTGTGCAATTCAACCGTTATCTACATTAACAGACTGAATACCTTGTATAATTCTGTTCGATTCAGTAATTACCATTCTGTTCCATACCCTGCTTGCAGGAGATGCTCTAATAACAAACCCTTCAGCGTATGCGGTTCAATTTAATAAAAGGGGTATAAGGAAATATCTCTCGCCCCCCTTAAGTGCACACTATCTATTTAAATTAAGTTAATCAACCAAAGGCTTATTAATTAATCAAATGAATGTCACACCACTCAAAGTCTAAACTAAGTTCTGCTTCAAATCAAACGCGAATTCGATCCTTGAACATGATAGCGAGGAGGCGTCTTATCTACACGCTCTTCATGCGGCTCCAACATTTGTCCTTCCTTCCTCAATCTAGAACTCCAAGACCAGCTTAACGTGTTTCCCGCTTACGGTATACATAGATAAGACTCCATCTTAGGCTGATCATTAGTTACATCGGCACTGAAGCAAAGTGCCCAGACCGGAAATGGACAGCTTCATACTTCATAGCAGTTCAAGACGTATCGATAGTTGATATCCTTTATAGGTGGAATCCTCTTCTCCACGCGCGTAGATTGATTTTCTCTTCGATGTAGGACTTCGATTTAAGCCCCGGACCATCTTAATCTTACCTTCTTACTTAATGTTGTTATATCCTATCTATACCATTACCAAAGGCTGATAAGATGATATGAACGTGAGTTGTATTGAAATGCTCTTTAAGTTGAAGAAGTGGATCAATCATTGATTTTTTTTCTGCATGGTCCCTTTTTTTCTATATGTATATATACCGTTTCTACTCCAGTTAGTTTCATCCAATTTTTATCAGTCGTTTTATTAGATTAGGATTTACAAATACGCTGATAGCTCAACTTGAATCATTTTTTAAAAGAAGATTTTTTCGTATAGATAAGCTGGGTTTAGCCTTCTTGGTTTTCTTTAAAGGGAGCGTGAAGTGTTCAAAACAAATTCACTTCAAAATTGTATATATCTAAAAAAAATGCTCAAAACGTTAGTAAACTCATCAAACCTTTGCTTGTATCATTGGCCAAATGTTTGGTTTGTTTTTGTTTTACAAGTTGAGTTTAATGTAGGTAAGCAGAGTCCAGCCTCGTAGCTGGTTATATGCTTTAAAAAGAAAGCGTAGACTGTTTTAACAAGTTCACTTCAGCTTCAGTATTTTATCACTTTGATAAGAGTAAACTAAACTTATTTAGACCATTCATACTCCCTTTAATATCAATATATTGTTGCTTACAACTTGAGTTTCTATTTCTATTAAACCTATATCAAGCTATATTTTAAATGATTCAATAACATCAATTCCAGCCTTAACGCCTATTATCATCTTAGAATGAAATTACAACACACACACAGAGTCATGGACACAAGAGGGCGCGTTCTCCTCCAGGGGGCGTGTCTTTTCCCCTTTTCTGGCTGGCGCGTGGTGACGACAACGTTTCTATTCGTGACCTCCATCATTTAGGGTAATTTCGACCCCAAAAATCCGATTATATATATGCGTAGTGTCACTATGAGAATTCAATAAGAGTGAAGGTAAACGTAGCAAGGTGTATAGTTAAATAAGTGGTGCATTCTCGGCGTGATTTAAATGACGTGAAGTTTTTATACCTCATCCCATGGGAAAGATTCAATGGGACTGCGGCTCTCTCTCTCTCTAGATACTAAAGTAGGTATTACCGTAGTTTATTACGCTGTTTTTAGGTAAAAGTTGGATTTTCTGGTTGAAATGGAGTCTCGGTCGGGTTTATGCGAAAATATGAAATATATCGCGGGAAAACGATTTAGAAATTATATATAGAAGAACAGGAAAACGAATACCCGGTACTTGACTCCTCCTTTCGGTTTTAGTACACGCATCCGTCACGTTATATATTTCCTATAGAGAATAATTTTGCCTAGGTCTATGGAAGATATATCTTGAAGGAGAGAGGGATGGAGTCGAACCCTCATACCTTTAACCATGTCTCTGTTTGTCCCCACTTACGGAACGGTACCGAAGTCCTCCCAGCATCCTCAGTGCCGTTTAGATCGTATAGTACGCCCCTTCTGTTTAAAAATAGAAGCTAGTTCTTATACAAATACAATGACAGCTGGGAGGGTTTCGGTGCCGCATGCAAGTCACCCATCGTCATTACCACTCCATCTTACCGAATTTCTCCCTGGTTATATCGTATACAATACTCAAATGCGTCCCAGAATTCAATTCTCGCATCTCAAATTTTTAACCATTTATTTCAAAACATTTTAAGTAATGGTTCAGAATGTGTACCAATTAAAAGTTCTCTGAGAAACCACACCAGGAACTCGTGAATTGAGGCCTTATTTACCGTGAAACGATCAATATAACAGTGTCAAATATTGAAAGGATCGGTTATAGGCAAGTTATAGAGGCCCAGGAAAAAGCGGATCATTAACCAAGTTATTTAAGCTTGGTTGTTAGAAAAGGATGGGTGTGCGCTATGGAAGGGTCAATGGAAAATTGAACGATATGCGGCATGGGAAAGAGAGAAGGGCAAGCCGCATCCTTCTTTTCTGAAGGCTCCGCTCTTCTTCCGAAAATTAATGGAAATCCTTCGATCGCTATGTATATGAATAGAAGTTATGATCGTCTAAAAGAGCCATGTCCTCCTACCTAATCTGTAACGCCATCCTTATACCTAAGCCTCGTTGTCGTGTTAGAGAGGTTAAGGTACGCGAATGCACTCTCATCGCTATTGTTAATTTTATTTTCCCTTCTTAAGTTCACTTAACCTTTCTATTCGCATCTCGTTAGACTGCGCGAGAATTTTTCCCGAGCGCTTTCTCTCTCTTCCTACAAGGGTAAGGGGTCATAAATTTGACGTATTTCTAACCGGGATCACGCGTCGTTATTTTTACTTTGAAGTATTGAATTATGATCACCTTTCACTATATTCCCCCTATCTATTATCCCAAATTAGCACCGTGGAAGATTATACCTATATATAAGTACCCTGGATACGTAATCTCCCATAATTTTTACGATGTTATGTTTGTTTATAACGTTCGGCGTGCACTTACAGCTTGTCTTGGGAAGATAAAACATTCTCGCGATGCAGTTTATAAGAAATACAGGGGGAATGTTTACACTTAAATTTGTTGTAGACGTTTAAAGACACTTATCTATAGTAGGTCTAACGACTTTAGTGCAGCTTCGTGTATAGTTCACAAGCTTCCAATAACGTCTCTTTTTTGAAAAAGAGCAAGTATTGCGGTGCTTGGAGAGATGATTCACGTTGAAGTTGGGTACTCTTTCTAACAATGTTCTTCGCCAAAGCTGCTATTGGTATTGTTTTCTTTCCGGCTTCTTTGGCCCGGGTGTCACGGACAATAGAAGCGAAGAGATGTCATCGTTCGGTTTTCATTGAGAACCTTTTCTTTCTTTTCCATTTCACTCTCAGCGATTGTGTCCTCATCCCAACACGATCCCTTCTGTAACATCTTCCATTTCATTCAAGAAGATCACGCGCGGCGAGGGTGGGTGACAATGAAAGAGAGAGACAAACTCTGAAAGATAGCCAGTTTCCTGTAGGGGTTTTTTTTTCTTTGGAAAAACGAAGAAGCGTTTTGATTGGTTGAAAGTGTCTGGGTGAAGACACCTGTCATCTTCGTTTACGTCATCCTCGCGACACTTATATGAGAAAGAAAGGCAGCTTCTGACAATTTTGTTTCGGATGATGAACGGTTGTGAGTGCGGGTAATATCATAAGTTTATAAGATATGTTCCATAAGTTTGACACTACCTATATCTCGTAATGCTTACTGAGAGCTATAGTTCGATAACGACGCCAGAATAGACTACATTCAGTTTTGCAGTCCATCTTCCAACTTAGTCTGTACTAAGCCTTTGACATCGCCTTACCAGGTTACCTGCGTAACTTCATGGCAAGCTAAGTTTTAACCACTGACAAACTTATGATCTTATATACCTTATGGTCGACCTGTCACAATTAATTCGATGGAAGGCCGCTTTACGAAATGCATGTACTGTGCAACATTATGTTGCCTTTTTTCCGTATGCCTTTGGCTTGATTAAACTGCAATTCGTAAACAGGTTTATAGAAGATATAGAGAAATATATTCTCGGATGACCTATATTTAGTTTCATCTTCGCTACAAACAACTTATCACCAAGTTGGGGTCCGAGATGACAATTTTGCTTATCGTCGGACCCAATCTTGGTGGTAGTAATCAATGATATCCGTTCGCGCAAACGTTTATACCAAAAAGACCTATCATAACGTTTTACGTAACCGGAAATTGTGAAGAAAAAAACAGAATTGAGATACAGAAAGAAACCAACCTTTAGGGCATAGCATATCATTTTATGGACTCTGTTTTTAATTTCCGAGATGTCGAGCCCCATAACCGTAACCTCTTTACCGCGTAGTGTCACTTGTCTGCCTTTAACCGAGTCCCGTTCTATTGAAACTTAACACAGAATGCTATTTCTGTATGCTTTTTATTGAAGGTTATAGTAACATTTGAAAAATATGCCGAGGGTTAAGACTTTGTAACAAAGACTTAAGCCTTTGGAAAAATTTGAAAAGAATGTTGCCTTACTTTCAGAATTCCTATAGTTCCCGTATCTCAAATTTAATATAACTTTGAAAGAAGAAACGTCTAGCCCTTATCCTTCTTATTATTAAAAGTATATTAAGCACGAAGTTAAAACAAAGATTAAATTATTATTTTTGTTTATAGCAATTCGTTTCATTTCATTTTTGCTTCATATATAATTTCATACTTGAAACAAATATAGACATTGTACCCTAAGGGGGGGGCAGAGAAATTTCCCAAACCATTTCTTAACTTTAACTTTAACTGCGCATGCGCTTCAGGGTTGCCAGTAATTTGTTATTAAAGCATCTGTTGCAGGTGTGGAACTGAATGATCCAGTACTAAATCGAACAGAATTCTACAAACTTTTGCAGTCTGTTGTTAATAGTTCGGTTGAATTGCAATGACAAATGACTGTCAACACTTCTCTGTACATTGTCTATATTTAAATAATTTCGTGTTTATCTACTTCCGGTATCATGCACGTGATGGGATGGAGGGTAGGACAAAGATTCCTTGCATGGTTTTTATGGAAAAGAAAGAAAGAAGCAAGATTGAAAGAATAGCAATTTTTTCCTCCTCACCTTTTCATCTTTTTTCTCTTTCTTTCTGCAACATCGGCTAAAATAAATTGCCTCTTTTATTAAACAGGATATGCTCAGGTATATATTAATAATAGCTGTTTTAGTACAGATACGCGCAGAGTATACTCGTAGAACGGTGTGTTATTTTTCAATCATTTTAAATTCATTTTAAGTAATAAAAACTGCAGTGATAATCTAAAGTCAACGTTTTTAAATTTAAATTTAAATCTTGTTGGAATTGTTTTCACGAAAGTATTTACTTTGCAACTTACGCGTGGAAGCGGACGATTATTCAAAATCGGGTCGCCATTTTTAAATATGGCGGAGGGCAAATCAAAGCCCAATTTAAGGCATAAAACCCGTCTATAGGATATAGTTAACCAGTGTACTAAATTTTAAAGAAATCTGTTGAAATGCGCGGGCGTTATTCCATAAAGAAGGTTTTTTTTACATTTCTAGCCGCCATTTTACAAGATGGCGGCGGATTGAAGAAATCTTGCTTAGTACGTGTCTACTACTTAAGAGTAACGTCCCTGCAAAATTTCAGCCCTCTACGTAAAGCGGTTTGGACTGGGAGTCGATTTGATATAGATTAACTTATCCTTGAAAATTCGTGTGCGGCAGGGTAAACATTTCTACAGGCGCAGAACCCTAATGTTATTTCCCATAGCCCCTGTAAATCATTTGCCCGCTATACACTAAAGTTTTTTGGTGAAAATAATCAGTTTACATTTTAAGAATATATTTTAAAAATTGAACATACCTTCATACTGAATGACAATCAATGATTTCTAATTTAATTAAGGGGTCATCCCTAAAACACTCAAATCATAACTCGAAAACAGTAACTCGAGCCAAAAGGAGATTGAAGTTACAATTTCGACTCAAAATCGATTTCCCAAAGAACACTAACCCCCTTAATTTATTGCAGACTTATCAGAAACACCCTGTATACTATCACTTTAAATTCCTCGGTGAATAATTTATTTACGGTTGAAATGAAATTAATTATATTTTAAATCGTCTCGAAAACAATGCACGCTTAAATAAATCTCTTTTCTCTCAAATATTCTCTGTCCCTTAAGTTAAAACCCGAGAGAATAGGACGTAGAATATTCTTAGTACTTCTCTGTCACGCTACTAATGTAAATTTAATAAATGACCCCAATCTAGATAAAGTTCCCTCGATTCCGAAAAAAAGAAGAAAAACCTCAATTATTCGATTAAAAGCTTGAGACGACGGTGAAATAAAATGTCTCACGAGACTTTCAAAAATATTTCTTTACGCCGATAAGTCTACGAGTAAAAGAAGACAGTCTCTCTCTTCCTCTCTCTCTCTCTCTCTTTCTCTCTCTCTCTCTTTCTCTCTCTTTCTCTCTCTCTCTCTCTCTCTCAGCCAACGTTTGGCATCGAGCCATTTTTGAGTTCTACACTGATTTTCTTTTGCCTTCCTGATTTTTGCATTCATTTTTAGCTTCTCTTCCCTTCTTCCAGCGGCCTTTACTAAATTTAAAAGCTACTCTAGCCCATCTAATAGCTAGCTGATGAGGAGAAAAAGAAGAAAAGAATTGCATTCCTTTACAATCAAGATGGGGATGGGGAGATCCCAGATTTACTAAAGCTTGTTATTTTATTTTTTTGAAATAAGGGTTTATCCTGCCTGGCTTGGTACGCGAATCTATATCATTTTTTTTTTTTTTTTTTTGAAGTGTGTCTTTTTTTCGAATTGGAATTCTAGCTTACACATTTTTAGTTCAAATTTTAAGGAAAAACAAAATAGTTGCAATAACACGAAATAATTTATTATTAGTAATATATAGAGCCTTTTCAAAGGTCAAGGGTTAAGTAGCTTGAGTTTAGTGTTTGATTACCTTGTTTTCTTGAGACGGACCATTTATAGGTGTATTAGAGATTGATTGCTATAGCAGCAAATGTAGTTAACGTAATAGGTTTGCTAATTGGCGTAGAATCGATCCCTCTAATTGGTTCCCAATCCTCAGATTTACTTGGACATTTCCCCTTAATGCGTTCTTTTGTAAGATTAACTTCGTAATAGATCAGCACGTGTTTCAGCTTTTAAAAGTTTCATCATGGGTGGCTCTTTTTTCTTTTTGTCTTTCTTCTAGTTCATCATCGAGAAGAGCGACTTAACCCACAAAGTTATAAATATTTTTAAAAAGAAGTATGACTACATGTGATTCATCCCCCTTGCAATTTTTCTTCTCTCTCTCTCTGTGTCCTAAGCCTTGGTCCCTTAATAATTGGAGTTTGCTGTCCTTCCCGGTGCCGGTATAAATCTGGCACCAACCAGAAACGTTGCGTTTCCCTTCTACACTATTAAAATAGTCATTCGCCACGTTTTTCGCTCGACGCGAGTAAAAAGAAGCTAGGCTAGGCCTAGTTACTCCAATCTTTTAGCGACGGGAGGTCCTGTACACGATTGTCTCCCAAGAACGGAGTCGGAGATGATTACGAGAGCTACTCTTTTTATTTTCCAAGCAAACAACAATGGGAGATCGCCCTAATGACGCTCAAATGCAAAAGAAGAAAAAAGGGGTTTTTTGGAGCTCAGGAAGCTACAACTCTAGGTTCCGTCGCTCGCTAATTATCTCGCTGCACTATCGTATATATGTACGAATTGCTATAGGAAAGCTTAAAAAATACATCGCTAAGAGATTAGTAGCATTTATGTTGCTTCCGTGACGTCATTTTCTTAAATTTTTGACTTTATATTTTAACCTCGTTCTATTTTTTACGACCTCGAGACCCATGTAGACCAAAAACCGCGCCGCGCCTCCTGACAAACTCCGCCTACATCCTGTATTATGTAGAAATGTTTCAACCGCTGTACTGAAGCCTACTTTTGACCCTTGGTTAAGATCTAGGAAGTCTATACGGCTGTAATATTTAAATAAACTTAAAAACGGAGAGAAATGTAGGTCAACTATAAAGTAGTCTACTGTTACAGGGAGTATTTTTATGGGAGTGAAAGATTTACTATTGCAGCTAAACAAAGGGAAGTTTAGCTGACACTGAACTATTAAATATTATCGCATCTGTTTATGACTATAAACTTACCTACACATATCTTAAACTAAATATTCTTATTTTTTTTATTACATAGGAAAGAACTTGTGGTTCGAATTATCGACAACGAGAGCTATGAGAAAGACGCCTTATTTTACGTTGAATTGGGAGATCCCATTTTGGAAGAAGGTAACTCGTTAAGTTTAATATAATAAAATTTACACTGTAACGAATTTATTCAAGCCTCACTTGAATTTGAACTGCTATATTGTACTTCAAAAATTATTGATTGAAATCTATTGTTGAAAAAAAACAACAATCAAGGTATATTTTCAAATCAATCGATCTTCGAAAGAAACCCAATGCCATCTCAATTTAACACGTAGTTCGTTACTCATTCAGGGTTCATACAAACCTGGAAAACCTAGTAATGTCAGGGAAATAAATTGTAGACTAAAAATTCAAGGGAAACTAGGGGACATTGCCCTGAAGGGGTTGCTCCAACTAAAATAACCACTCCCTCAATTATTACTCCAAAAAATCCACTCTCGCGGTTATTGGAAACTTATGGGAAACAAACCAGGGAAATCGGTTTTTTCCAAAAATTGCACGAACCCTGTCATATAGAAGATTGAATAATTTCATAATATTGCAGTGGAAAAAAAACTACTGCTAACATAAAAGCGATCGTGGGATAAATAACTTTATTTACGATCTTAAAACAAGTTTCTTTTATAACAATTTTTATTTTTATTTTATCTGACACCATAGATCTATTAAAAGAGTTTCCTCAGTATTACAACAGTCGTCGGCCATCTATGATGGTCCAAGGGGTTCAGCAAGAAGCCTTCCCCTTAGTTGTCAAGAAAAGCGTCGACGAAATGACGGAAGCCGAGAAGATAGCGTTACTAGGGAAACCGCGTCTCGGAGAACAGACCAAGTGCCAGGTTCACATCAAGGAGAGCAAAGAGTTCAAGGTGAGACGAATCGTCACTTTTATGCCCCTTTTACCAACCGAGATTTAACACCATCCAGCTTAGAGCCTTGGTCTGTCCCTTTTTATTTCGCTCGACCTCTCTTTGGGTGCCTCTGGGCTTGGTTTCCGACAATTCAATCTGCGCTGGCGATCGGACGTAGTTAACTGGTTTTTTTCCGCGACCTAGTCAACCGCTAACCGAGTCATAAACTATCCCCCTTCCATTATGCGGCTGGCTTTTTGCCTTAAATAGCAGGCCAACGTAACCCTTTTTTTATAACCTTAGGGCAACCAGGCTACTGATGATACAATCTGTACACCGTATATCCAAAGTAAATGTGTCCCTGAGGTTGATTTTAGTTTTGTCGCCAAGACTAACTTGGGAAGATTTGTGTGGCGTGTCTCTATATGAATTATATATATATATATACATACAAGACGTTCTTGCAACCCTTTGTGTTTCTAATCCTAGGCCTAATTTGCGCTACTTTATCGGCTAACCTTGCTAGGTCTTGTCTATCGATAGAGCTTACAAAGAATATTCCTGAATTTCACATGAAACGAATTGTTAAGCCTAATTTCGGTGTTCTTATCTGGACCATTAAGCCTAATTTCATTGTTCGTATCTGTATCATTAAAGCCTAATTTCATTGCTCGGCTCTGTATCATTAAGCCTAATTTCATTGTTCGTATCTGTATCATTAAGCCTAATTTCATTGTTCGGCTCTGTGTTAAGCCTAACTTCATTGTTCGGCTCTGTGTTAAGCCTATTTTCATTTTTCGACTCTGGATTAAAAATAATTTCATTTTTCTACTCTGTGTTAAGCCTATTTCGAGATAGGGCTGAACAAACTTCCGATCTAATTTAATAATATGCCATCCTCGCCGATGTTAAAAAATGCAAGAAGATAAACGCTCTTATGGATAAATATTCCGCGAATAAGCTGAGAATTTGTAAATATTGAAAACGTCGCGCGCTGTGTTAAATAAAAGAGAGAATATATTTCCTAAACAACACCACGTAACCTACGCTAAAAGATTAAACCGTCTTCTTCCGAAAGCAAAGAGCTCGTTTTTTACGAGTCTCCAGAGAGATAGGAGGGTAAAGAACCGAGAAAAGTTTAGCGAGATGCAGTTACTTTAAACAAAAACAAACGAGGTTTTAACTTTATTCGCTGTTACTGAAAAATACCCGAGGAAAAAAAACTGCTTTTTTTGACACTTAAAAGGCGTCCTACGAGAGAAGAATCATAATAAAATCAACTGGGAGGATGATGGCAGTTTCGTACCTTTGCCTCCTTTAGGGGTTACGTTTGGAAAAGTAGGTTCTGCCCTGACTCGAAAGGTGGTGATGCCACGGTGATGAAAATAGGCGAGCCGAATGCACCCCATCTTATTTTTAAACGAAACCCAGACATCGGAAAAGACTCGTCGAGAACCAAAATCTCGGCAACATCTTAAGTATTTATTTTTAGAAATACAGAGATCTGGAGGAAAGACGGTTTATATCCTCGTGTTCATACGTCCAATTTGATACGTCACATTACGTCATTAGTCAACTGACGTCACTAGAAACTATATACGATATTCGGCTCAATACGTATAACGACCATTTTTGAATCGAGAAAGAACATGGCTTATAATCTACATAGGCCTTGGTCCCTATAGAAACAGGAGGCAGTCGATAAAATATCTTATTTCTATTCCCAAAAATACACGAAACTTTTAGGGAAGAAAACCCAAACCACAATATATATCATTTCAGTTTTACGACATCGACCCTAATCTATACAGCCTAGACGTAAAATATTTTAGGATAGATTGTGTCTGTGAAGGGAAATGGATACGTAAAAAAAAAACGTTTGCAATCCAATCCCATCCTAAGTAAATAGGAAAACAACAGAGTATACAACTAAAGTATATACGAGAAAAAATAAAATCCAATACTCGAAATGGAATTTTGAGTTTATACCCCTGCATAGTTATTAAGAAAGATTGAGTGGTTTGCTTTTTTCGTAGAGATGGGCATACGTCTTATTGTGATTTTTTTCTCCAAAATTCTGGATCATAATACAGATAAATTTTGTATATTTTCTTTGTTTTAGTCAACGGTGGACAAATTATTCCAAAAAGCAAACATTTCGATGATGTTAGGCACTTCTTCTTGGAGAGAGCAGTTCATTGAAGCCATAACAGTTAGCGCGGGTAAGTTCAATGTTTCGTTTTTGTTTTTCAAATTATTTCAGATTGCGAAATTTAACACCGTTTCGGCATTAAATCATGCCCCTGTGTGAATACATCTGTAACATTAAACTATAGAGCTTTAAGTATTTTCAATTTTCAGTAACGTTTCACTATCAGATATACGGTTAAGTTGGTGTCTTTAAAATTTACGACTTTAGTCCAAAACTTTGGTGCAAACAAGATAAATTGAAACATAAGATAAACGACAGCTTTATTCCATTGAAGGATAACTCAATATAAAGCCATAAGCGATATTCTCACGTCCGTGAAAATCTATTTCTTTTTTGTTATATAAGTTATAATCCCTATATCAAGAATACATACATCCAATAAGAATAATTGTGCAACCCAATATCTAACATGTTAATTTCTACGTGGGCCGGGCTTGAGAACTTACTATCCGTCACGCCTTGAGCGTAAATCTGACGTCTTTCTATAACTGTGATTTAATTGGATGGTAGTAAGGCGTGTTCCTAGGCATGCGTGCAAGGTGCACCAGGTACCGAGATAGATATCAATTCGCCAGGTAAAATTCGTCATACATAGTGATAAGTCAGTACCACAAAATCCGCCTAGATACGTTGATAAAATGGATGACTACGATATGATTCCTGTTAGCCATATGTATCCCTGCCCCTACCATATTTCTCTTTTCCGCAGTCCATTTCCCGAATCGAGAACTTCAATTTATTACCAGCACGGGAAAAGTCTACCTAGTTTATACTCTTAGATGCGTAACGTTTCTCCCTTGAGACTCCAATTTTCCTATTGTAATTTTGGTCTTTTGTAAGAGTGCGATCGAGGGAAGATCTATGTGTAAGGCTTTTATCTCCTAATATCATCCGCTGGTTGGCCTTTTAAATTCCATATAAATCTCGCTCCTTAACCGGAGCACCAATTCCTCCACGCACGTTAGCTGGTTATACGCAATTTCAACGTCTCTTGTCACCATTATCAGAGTTTGGTAGACCCTTCCTTATTCAAAGATGCCTATGACAGGTGATTCCGTATATTTATCATATCGAAGTTGGTCCTTCATGGGACACGAAATGAAGTCCGTGGTTTGGGAATTTCCCGTTACAACGAGATAAGACGAGGCTTAGGTTGGGTCTCTCTCGGTTCACCCTTAAAATTGCTGCATGGGTTTGACGAGAAATCTAGATAGAGATAGGGGTTGGTCTTTCGAAGGGAAAAAGACGCTCTCATCCGTAAAAAAAAAACATATCTTCTTTAGGGTTTCGAGCTTATTACGTCCACTACCGGGGACTATTCTACAAGGATATCTTTAAGATCTTAAGCCTTGGAAGTGAGACCATGCAGTGCAGTAGCTAGGGTTTTTGGGGTACTGAGGGGAACATAGTCTCCAGAGTTCGATTACGAACAAATCCTTCTTTGGTTTGGGTTTTGGGAACTAGCTGTCTCCCCTCAAAGTTGATGGGCTGTAGGAGATGCGACACGCCATCTTCGGCGTGTCATTCCTTTTGCTTGGAAGGATTAGATTTCTTGGGCGTTGTATCACACACACACCCAATCTGTTACGCTTTTTCTTTTAATAACGGTGCACATGAACAAATATCGTGAAGAACGGAACAAAATATAGATATTCCCACGGGTTTAATTGGATCTATAGGTTTTTATTTTCATTTTTCTTTACAAAACTATTTTTTTTTGTCTTCAAAACAAAGGCTTTCAAATTCTCCACAGAAAAACGCTGGTTTCTAAAGAATAATTGCTACTTTTTAATAATTTTTGAAGTCAAGTCTCTCTACTGAAAATGGATGAAAACAGTCCTAACTTTTCTGTATAGATTTTTTCCATCCCGCTCCTCCTCTTCACGTTCGATTGCCGATTCTCCGTCTCCGCGAAGATGGAGAACGAGAACTTAGGTCCGGAGAAGTCTGTTTATTCTGCAGTGTATATATATATATCCAGTCAATACAGTTTTGGTCAGGAAATAAACGTGTCGCTTCAAGTTTTTCTCCGTCATCCGTGGTACGACCCTATCAGACTTTAGAACCGTCGCGAACGTCTCAACGGTATCCGCTCCCTTAAGCTTAGGTAATCCATATAGCTCTCCATCGTTCCCTTACGGCTTGCTTCCATGTTTTATTTTTACGCTTTAAGGGGCTTATTCATCCATAAATACTCCACCATAAACGAGGTTGTATTCATTCGTGAAGCATCTCGCTGAGAAACGCAGTTTTTTTCTATAGTGAAGGCGGATTTGCCTGCCAGAAACCGTATCCTGTTTTTTCCTAAAATGTTTTAACCCGCGAGTTCAAAGGGTAATCTATTTAACAACGAGTATATAAACGTTGACTTGAAATTTTCTGTTAATTCGGAAGTAAACCGAATAATTAAGTTTTAGTCATCTGAATCAAACCTTTGAACTTCAGTCAATTAAGCTCATTCCGTAAATTGTTTGCTGCTTGCAAATACGCCTTAAAACTGATGCCTAAAAAAAGATACTCGGAATTTTCCTAGCTTAATCGTTTTAGAACCTTTCTAAACGTAGTCTGCTCTCCTTTTTTTTCAAAGCGCAAATTGCTCTACCATAGTTAATTCAAATTATATCCCGTACTTGTCAAGTTAGAACCTTGGAAAGTGCGACTAAAGTTGGTTGGAAACTGTTTTAAACACGTTTTCTAACGTTCACTCGAGACTAAAGTACTTGGAATCGTTGGAATACTTGTCTGTAGACGGTTTTGTTCTATGTAGTCAGAGAAAAAGTAAAGCGGCCATTAAGTTTAAGTGTTATCTATAAATATTAAGATGGGAATGTAAACATGAAAAACGAAACGATTGTTTACGGCCATGAGTGCTGTCTTAGTAAACCTCAAAACGACTCGGTTAAATCAACCTACAAACGCCGTCTATTTCTACAAAAATAGGCTTGTATTCTTTCCTTTAATGTCCGTTTCACTATCTGGAGTTTCAAAGCTATTAGTTTATAAGAGGTTTAGGAAAATCCTTTGACTACGTGTGATAGCTCTACTTCTTGAATTCCTTTTTCAATGACACTTAATTCTCCTGGTTTCCGTTTTAACGGGACTTGGAAAGAAAAATAAAGTAATAAAAAAAAGACTTCTCTTCATCATAATTACGTTAGAAATTCATTAGTTTAGCTTTAAATTATCAGAGCAAACTCTTACGCGGTAACTGGCGCTTAGAATTCTAAATGTTAACCATCAAGAAAAGGAAGAAATCAGATTGTAGCTCGCGAAGAATCCGAGGAGGAGAAAATAATGGAGAGTAAGATAAAGACTTTCTGAGAAAGAAAAGGGCCGGGATCATTCCTTAAATCCTCGTGACCTTTAGTGGACGGATCGGGTCACCGATTTTCATGTTTCCCCGCGCCTTAGTGGCAGGACATTTGCCAAGTGTCCTATCCTTCTTTCTTTTTTTACAAATGATTACTTCTTTTTCACGTAAAGGTCACGTAATATATGGAAAGCGATCCGTAATCGTTGTTTTAAAACAACTGAAACTGTTTCGTTAGATGTACTTTCATTAATTATAACGCAGTGTATGTGTTTCAACAGAGACATTGATCGTTTTCATGTAGCGAGAAGCTAAGTATAGTTATCCTTAAGGAAAGGTGATGTTAATAAGCCATTTATGTAAGTTGGTATGTATTGGTCCCATCGTTGTCCTAGAACTTCGTTTTTCCTGATGTGGATAGGGTTTTAATGAAGAGTCTGAGATTAATCAGCAATTAGAACGTAACATTGTCATTATAGAACTTAACCATAAGTTTATGAGACAAACTCTCAGTAACCAATGACAAACTTATGGAACATATCTTATGAACTTATGACCTAGCCAGTTTACCAATGTAACTAAATTTACACTTGGTATTAACTGGCGATGAATTTATTTAATATTTTGATTTAAAAAATGAGTAAAATCCAAAAGAACTGCGAGATAGCGCCGAACCCGTAACCGTCTTGTCTTTTCAATTATTTATAAAGGCGAGGATGTGAAGCGAGAAGAGTTAATAAAGTTAAAAGACTTCTCGCCTCGCGCCATGCAGCGTCACTGTTTGGTTCGCGACAAAGACAGAAGCGCTCTCTTTTCTTTCTACCCCAATCTCCAAGGACTCCCTCTCTTCCGCCTATAAAGTTTAAAATTCAAATATTGAAGTTGTTTTAAAAAGTGACAAAAGAATCGGGGATTCAGACTTTGCAATTGTATCGATTTATTCCATTTGCTTTGTCGAGATTTCTATTCTTTAATTTTAACGAAGGTTGTTCCCAGGGAACTCTGCTAACTTTTCCATTCAATTTCAAGTGTCTCGTCCAGTGTTTAGACCTAATGAGTAAAGAATGGTTCTTTTGACCTACTTTAAATGGTCTACTAGGGTGCTTTCGTACCATATAGAGTATTTAATCAATGTTGTTGGTTTTTTAGAATAATGTTTAAGTAAAGAATGAAACTAAAAGATAAACTAATGTTGTTTTATTTTTTGGGGGTCTTCTTCTATTGTTTTAGGCGACGATGACGATGATGACGGTGAAGACGATGGAGAAGGAGGCGCGGAGGGAGGAGAAGGAGAGCAGAAGATGCCGTCCTGTTCCGACTACGTTCTTCACTTCTTCACCATCTTCTGGAAGGTCCTCTTTGCCTTCGTACCACCCACCGGTAAGTCCAACAAACCTATGATAAATAACAAGCTTATGGTTCCTGTTATTGTAATTGTCTCCCTTCATTTAACCGACTAACTGTTGACCACGTGATGAGATACTGTAATTGTTGCCAAGCTTTGAAGTGATCGAAAACTCCTCTCCCACTAATTTTGATACTAACATCTATTGCGATAACCGCCTTAATATCCCAGTGATTCACTTTGTATCATAACACATTTTTTTTTTTTTTTGGTTTTTACGTAATATCGTGAACCGTCATGGTCGCTCGAATCTCAATGTTGTATTCTTAAGTTTTTAACTATTTATATTTTTACTAACACCGTATGTAACGTAACAGCGTTGCGTATGAAACCAACTGCCGTTGTTATATTACGTATGCCATCCATATAAGCTTTGCACACCCGCTGCACTGTTCAAAACGTTCCATCATTCTAACTTGACGATGGTAAATTTAACAAATGATCCTTCTGTCCCGCCCTCTTCTTGTCGTACCGCGCGCCATTGTTCCACGTGTAATAAACGGACAACGGACAAACGCGTCCCGTTTTCTCTGTCCGGCCTTCTCTTATCTGTAAATTATTGCTAACAGTACACACGCTTTCCTCTTCCCTCGGCGAAACCCATGGCGTTAAAATTCTATGACAAGAGCAGTTTCCAAACAATGTTTGCCCCTCCGAACTCATTTTCTCTCGCGCTGTTATATTGTTTATGTCCAGCGCTAATTCGTAACGCTCGGATAACTATCTGTCCCTTATGTATTAACCCAATAATTTTTGTCGCGACTCTGTTGGTTGCCGCGTGACCCCTGGAGGTTAGGGTCGGTGGCTTGGGAAGACCGCGTCGTGTAGGAAACTTAACTTCACGGCGAGCTTTATCTTAACCCTAACTTCGTATACGTTTAATTTATTAGTCTCTGGACCCTAGTTTAAAATTTTGTTAAATAACGAATTGGATGGACCCTTTGGGACTATTTTAGGATTATCCCAGGTTAACTTCTCTTTAGATGACTTTAAACTGTAAGGTTTAAGGAGCTGTTTTAAAACCGATTTTAATGAAGGTTCGTAAACGTTTCAAATTTCCGAAATAGGTCAAAAAAGAGTTGAAACAGCCTTGGATCTCTTAAATAGTCCCATTTGGGGAGTGTTTATCCGCCATAAGAGGCCAACAACTCGCGAGCTCTGAAGCGAAACAAACCCTTCAGGGGTTAAGTTGGGAAAGAGATGAAAATGATTCTCCGGTTTCAACTAAATCGTTTCTATTCTAGAGTTCCATTCCAGTTACAAACCTGTAGGATGTTAGGCCTAGAATAGGTTTCGTATGAGCTTGGGCTTAGACAGAACTGAAGTTTAATTTAAAAACTATAGTCTCTCTTTGTTTCCTTCCGTATTATTAAACTGGGTTGCCTTTACCATTTTGGAAGAAGCTCGAGTTAGGCTTAGCGTTATTTACCACGAATAGAATCCTTGAATTGGGAACGAGCTCTTAGGGTTATTGCGCCCAAGTTCTCGGATACCAAAGTATAGGGTATCGTGTTTACTCTGAGAATTCGGATAAAGCGAGTATTAGGCTTAGCTCAGTTTCTCACAATCGAATCGTAAGGATGGTACGAACAGTTTACGTTTAGGAAGTACTTAAGAAGGAAAGGGTTGAAAGTGTAAATCGCTCGATTTTCGAGCTCATCGCGCTGTTAAACAATATTATATTCCCCAATGTACTCACTCGTCTTGGAGCCCCGTGCTCGCTTCGAAACGGATTTTCGTGCGGAGAAAATATAATCGGACGATTGTCCTATTGCCAACTCTTTCCACATATCCCTTTCTCTCTCTCTTTCTCTCTTTGTCTTTTGTATTTGGTTGACTGGAATCTCAAGGTACTCGATTAACTTTTAGCGCACTGTTCTAAAACGTATTAGCCCGCTATTTGTAGCTATTTTGCTCGATTCTTCCCAACCTCTCTCATTTATATCTATGTCCTCTCTCTCTCTGATATCTTCCCCAATTTCCTGTACGCTTTTCTTCTTCGTTTTTCGCATGGATTGCCTTTGACTCTTTGATGAATGTTGGAAAACCCCTGTCGCCTCTATCATTTATCCCCGGGTTTCATTATTTGTCTCTTTCTCCTTTAGATATTGTGTTTCTTTACTAACTGTAGTTTTTTTCTATAGTGTTTTCTTTTAGGTGTAGTTTGAAATTTTATATAGCGTTCTGACTTGAAAGAGAGCCGCCGCATTTAGGTCTCTCTTCTATTAAGTCATTAACTTAGTTTTAATTTAATTTAGATGAATGGAGAATTTAGTATTAATTAATTTATTATAAAAGGACGGTGAAAAACTGAAGCGAATAGACCCTTTTCAAAGTCGGTTGTTTGACCACTACTTTGTGTTCTTAAGAAGTAAGATTGATGGGTATGTTGACAACAAAGACTTGAAACAATACGGACCAAATTTGGTGCAGGACTGGAAACTTTTAAGCCATATAACGTCTTTGTTGTCAAAGCAGACGATTCTGCGCCCCTCCCACTTTGAAAAGGTTCTATTTATTCGTTCGGTTTACATGATCACCTTCCCTTTAGCGATGGCGTTTAGAGACGCTTGTCGCGCTTTACAAAAAAGGCTTAAATATTCAAAACTCCGTAGGGATGAAAACCATTTATTTCTTTCTTTCTTTCCTTGAAAACTTAAAAACTCTCGAGGAAAAAACTTTTTGAAAATGAGGAAAAGATTTCCTTCTCGGCCGCACTCGCGTTTTTTTCTTCCATATAAGAACTAAAAGCGAAATATAAAGTTTTTCTTTCGCGCTTCTAAAATCCGCCATTTAATATTCTGACAGTCTTCTTTTCCCGCATAAAGGCCTGCACTCTTACCTCTTCTTCTTTTTTTGGTCAATCCATTTAAAGCCCCGTTTTTTAAAGGGAATATAAGCTTCTTTGCTTCCGTCCCTTCTGAACTGATTGACGGCTAGCCCGAAATGATTTTGCCACCAAAACGTCACCTTTTCTTTTTCAACTTCATCTCTTTTTATTTCTTCCTGGTTTTGAAATAATTTTCGTTTTCTTGGTGACTGTCGTCCGCTACAACAATGTCAGTGAGCAAGTGCTTATGTTTTAAATATAAGCCAGTTTGGAGAGAACAAGGACGCAATCAAACGATCAATCTGAATATATAAATAACATTTACTTGGAATACCAAAATATGAAGATATTTCTGGTCTCATCTTCGTGTCCATGACGTATAGCAGGACACTCTTCCTTATGTACAGCGTTCGTACGGAGCCTGGAATACCTGGATAAGTCAGGGATTTAAAGTTTTTTCTTAAAAAGTCAGGGATATGTCAGGTATTTCATTGTAATATGTCCCTGCGAAATTGGCGCCAATTTTTCGGAGCATATGGGGTCAAAGATAAACTTTTCGTTGGAGCTGATTGTACCAGTCCATACATACTGCACACGTTGAAACGTCGCTGAAAGTATCCTTGCTTCAACACTTCTAAATAAGGATGATTATTTTCTTCTTATACAAGGTTTACCTAAAAATATTTTGACGTGTTTCCCTCGTCAGTTGATAACACTTTAGTAAACTTAATCATTATCACACTGCTCCATCCAAAGTTAATGTAAGCGAGGAAAGAGGACTTTTTGGGTCGGTTCAAATATTGGCCTTTCTTTCGTTTTGACGTTGCAAGTATGGAAGAAAAAAGAAGGGAAAGGATAACGGATCTGTTTCAAACAGAAAGAAAAAAAAGGGCTTCGGCTCGGCGCATGCACTTATAGCTGTGCCGCAGATGGGCTCAGCTGTCGTTCGTTTAACATCGCGGCTTCCTAGCTGAATATCTTTCATGGTACCGTGGCCTAGCGCTTTTTCCATCCCAATATTGTAACGACTCAACGTTTATGTGGGGATTTTTTCGACGTTGATGAGGTAGTTTATTTTCGGGGTTCCTCTAGCTGGATGTATCGTAGTCATACAGCCGTGTAAGATCGTATTAGACCCAACATTCCATTCCGTGATGCCACTCTCAAAACTACTCTTATGAAAGTAATCGAGAATACGCGTTGCTAGATTAAATCATTTGCAAAAAATACACTTTTCGGGATAGTTAACCTGCAAAATGCAAAATTTTCCCGGTTGAAATACTCATGAAACTATTTAGGCTTACCTTTAAACCTTTCTCAAGGCCTGCCATGGGTTTTCAAGCTGGTAGCACTGCTCGTTGGAAGGCGAAACCCGTTGATAACTATTTCCTACAACTGCTCGATGATATGATATTCTTTTTATCGGATAGTAGAGTCCATTTGTAGAGACCGCCTGAGTAGGGACAATGACCAGAAAAAAACCTTTACAGGAATAGTCCGTGGCATGTATGACGTGATGTATACTTTTCAGATGGATCTTTACGTCACTTCATGTCTCTGTCTTCCTTAACGGAAATAAAAAACGGGAAATCTTTTTATCTTCAAGAGTTTTTACTAAAGAAGGAAAGAAATAAATAAAACGATAAAAATCCCAAGGGTGTGATTGGCTAGTTTTATGTTGGTTGTAAAAGACATTATCAAATGACGGAATCGCTTGAAATTATTTTATTTTATTTTTTATCTTTCTCTTTCTCGTTTTCCTTTCAATTCCGGGAACAATGCTTTCCTCTCATCTTCCATCCTCTTACAATCCTTAAAAAAACTTTATCGTTTCGAACTCCTTTCGATTTGATTCGATTCAATTCGATACGGGGTCACGTAACCCTCTTGCCTTTCGCGTTTGAACTCGATAAATTCCGAAATGGGTCAGACTACTTCGACGGATGGCTCTGCTTTGTCTTATCTATATTGATCATCGGTTTGCTGACTGCTTTCATCGGTGATTTGGCCGCCCATTTCGGTTGCACCGTGGGATTGGCTGATTCCGTCACTGCCATTTCTTTGGTCGCCCTCGGAACCAGCGTACCAGGTAATGGTGTCACCCCGAAAAACCTTAACCCCTTTGACCCTTGATCCACCCCATAATGATTGCTGTTATAAAAGTGTTTTAAATTCGTCAAAATTGAACGCAATCATTTACTTAGCTGATGACCTTTGACATTTGCACTCCAATCACGCGCAATACCTTATTTTCGCGCACTACACGCTGACGTCAGGTCAACGCGAAACATTTCCCCCCGAACACATTATATCTCATCACAGATGGTCTTCCGTTTTAAATCGAGATATATTTCTCGGAATTTAACCAATTTTTTCAAAGAAAAACAAATATCTTATATATTTTATCGGCTGCTTTCTTTCGATGGATAATCACAAAATAAATCGTATAAAAATGGTAAAATTTAAAATTGGGTTACATTAAAAAAAACCACGATGGCCAGACTACCTCGGAGGATGGGCTTGCTTTGTGTCCAGTATAGTCGTTATCGGACTCTTGACGGCTGCTGTTGGCGATCTAGCGGCCCATTTTGGGTGTACGGTTGGACTCGAGGACACCGTAACTGCCATCTCGTTAGTTGCTTTTGGTACCAGCGTCCCAGGTAATGTCTTACCACCCAACCTCTCTGACGTGGTAAATATCACAATTTACGACGTAAATCACGGGTGTTCATTAGATTATTTCAACACCATTCGATATCTTACTCGTGAACATACTTAAATTTATTTTCTGATATGGGTGGACGCGGAAGTTTATTACTCGAAGTAAAACAGATTCGGTTGTGTTCAGACTTCGAAGATTTTTTGACAATTTGTTTCGTATAATGGATTTCTAATGGATATATCGTGATACGTTCTGTAGTAAAATAGCATTTTGGTTCGGCCCGCCCCTTTATCGGCTTTGTTCTAGTTACGATATTAATATCGTTTGTGTTTACGACGCGTTACGCTTCGTTAAAGATACGGCCAGTCCATAGACTTGGGTATATGTAGATACATTATTGCGACGCGGTTTGGTATGGTTTTCTTTTTCTGGAATCCCCCTTGGTTCTTTCTGTTTGCGTTAGGTGTATGTAGAGCACGCGAATATTATGTAACGTAACATTCTTCGGAAGATGATCGATCGGTGATCGCGCTTCTGTGACGATATGATTGAAAGATTATCGATTCTTTACTTCGGTCTGCTCGCTGGTGGTGGGATTAAGGGACCCTTCTTTCTTTCTCATAAACCTTTTTTCGATTCTTTTTAAATGCTGGTGAAAGTGACGCCATAATGGTAAGCGTGACAGTTTGTGTGGTAATAAATTGTTCCAAGTTTAAGGGACAAATTGGAACCCTAGTGGTATAGACCATTTCGATGAGGGAAAGAAGACACGGGGGTAAAACTTTGCCTTCCATCTCGCTTTTTAATTTTTTGTATCATGAAACGGCAATGCCTCCTTGACCCCTTGTATGCCCCGATACTAAGGCTTGCCTACGTCGAAATGGTCTATTACGGGATATAGGATTTTAGGTTAGTGTTAATGATTCTGAAAAGAAGTTTCAAAATCCAAATTTCTTATGGGAAAGTGGTTTGGATATACGTCTAACACCACTGTCACGCTAATTGTTTATGGCGTTACTAATGGGACAATTCTAATATCTTTTACTATCTTTTCCCTTATCGATGGCGTTTCGCGTTTCTCCCCAATTTTCTTTCTCTCTCTCTTTCCGTCTGTCATTGCCGTGACTATCCTGGTTTGGTCTTAACGAACGCGCAGACACTTTCGCTAGTAAAGTGGCTGCCATTAACGACAAGTACGCCGACTCTTCAATCGGCAACGTGACGGGTAGCAACGCCGTCAACGTCTTTTTGGGCATCGGGATTGCCTGGAGTATCGCCGCCTTCGTCCACATGAACCGGGGTTCCGTCTTCAAGGTGGAACCGGGCAACTTGGCCTTTTCGGTGACCATCTTTTGCGTCTGCGCAGTCGTTTGCGCCTTTATCCTGTTCTTCAGGAGGTCACCGGCGGTCGGTGGCGAGCTCGGTGGTCCTATGCGTTTCAAGTTGCCAACTACCATCTTCTTCGCCAGTTTATGGCTTCTTTACGTCGTCCTGTGCAGTTTAGAAGCCTACGACGTCATCGAAGGATTCTAAAAATTATAATAAATTAAATAAATTAAATAATTAATAATTTAATAATTAGTCATTAAAACGTATGAAACAAAGTAATTAATTATACGATTTAAATGATAATGAAGTTTTTTTTTAAATTACCATCCCGAATTAACGAAAGTTTAATATAGAAAAAGAAAAATGGCAGCTCGATGCCTTTGACTGTTGTTATAAGGGTCATTTAAAAAGACGTGCCACCCAATATTTATTTTTAATAACAGGTAATTTCTTAAAATACCCTATAGGATTTTTTTTTCATCTTCTTTCAATCAAAGACGCGATGAAAGGGTTAATCATTATTTTGAGAAAACTCTCTCAAGTTTTGGTTTCAATTTCGAGACTTACACTTAAATTACTTAACTATAGTCGTCGATTGGAAGGCGCCGACGAAATGCGGGGAATTTATTTCAACAATACCCCCAGTTTTGCGGGACTCTGGGTGACGAAATAATGACGTCACGGTGATCCCTACGTACAGGGATAATAAATAAAAACGGTTACGCCAAACGCGTCGGACCAAGTTTATAAATTTAAATTGTGAACTATCGTCGTATCGTGAAAAAACCAAAAAAATATCGCGATATTTCTTTGTCCCGATTAATCGCTTGAATTTTTAGACAAAAAATATCGATTTTTCATAATCGATAAAAATCGTATAATCGACGATTTCAGGGTTGTGTTCGTATTTATGAAGTTTAAAAAAATGAAATTGAAATTTAAAAAAGCCTTCATTTTGAAATTATAAAAACAAACTTGAACTGGGCTTTCAAATCTCGCGTAAAAAATATAATAATAATATCAAATATAGTTAAAAAATAATCGATTTTTTCCCAAAACAAATTCTTATATATCGATCCCTTTTCTCTCCTTAAAAATTATCGTTTTTCTTTTTCAAACATAACAACAAAAAATCAAAGAAAACAAATTCTATATCCATTAAATTTTTCCTACTATTTCCCATACTTTTTTACCTTTTTCAAAAAACCTTTTTTTCTGTTTCAAATTTTCGGATCCTTAAAATTACTCTCTCTCTCTCTCTCTTTGAAAATTGGGACATTGATATAAAAATAAGCCTAGATAGATTTGTGCCATGAAATTACTTTTTAAGGCTTCGAACTTGATGAGAGAGATAATTAACATTAATTAATACGAGATACTTAAAAAAGAAATTCGTTAATTTATTATAAGCCGAGGTGTAATATTAATAGACCATTTTGATAGAAGGTTCGCGTAAGTTCATCACTGCCATTGATAAGTTTAAATATTAACTCTCTAGAAGGAAAGTACGGAATATACACGAACTTTATATTAAAATGGTCTAACTGTATACGTTTATAGTTTCAACAAAAAAATCATAAAAATACCAAAAAACAATGTGCCTAGGCGGTCAGTCAGCGATTATTATTAATGTGAGATTAGCGTAAAAATGTTTAATCGAAACGCCAAATAAGATAAAATATCATCGGATTTTTTTTTCAAACCGCAGAAAATATTTAATTTTCTTTTAGTTGAATTCCCTTCCACTTTACTCCTATCTACCTGTCTGTCTACATCCTCCACATTTTCAATTTTATTTCGGTGGCCCAGATTTGACAGTTTTATCTCTCTAAACCGTTCTTGAGTTTTGACTTTTCAAAAAGGGAGAAAAGAGGTGAGATGGAGCGGTAAAGAATGATGATGGACGATCTGCGGCGATGAAAGTCTCCCAGTATACCTCGCGCGCCCCCCTACCCTTGGGTAAAGGCGAAATTTTGTTAAGCGCTGCCTCGTAGCGCCAGCCATTCTATTTGTATGAGAACTAGATTTGTTTTAAAAGACAGAGGGGTAGGTATCCTTGAAGTTATCATACCTTACGACGTTACCGAACACACAGAGCATGCTGCGAGGACTTCGTTGCCGTTCCGTAGATGAGGGGTTCACACTACTCCATCCCTATCTCCTTCAAGGTTCAAGTTGGTAGCCAAAAAAAAAATATAATTTCATTTTTATTATTTCTATTTGACAATTTTCCTGACGAAATTGGGAAAAGGGAATTCAAAATTTAATTTACGAAAGGGGGACAATGAAATGCAGTCGAATTTATTCAATTTCAATATTAAAAAAAGAAATAGGCAAGAAAGAATGAACTTTTAAATAGTTTAATTCCTTTTTTTATTTTTCATTTTTAGTTTAAATTTTCTTTGTTAAATTTCTCCTGGTTTTTTTTTCTTCTCGTGATTATCTCTTCAATTAAATTAAATTAATTTTGTTTTGGGGAAGGGTGGGAAAATAAATATTTGCCCAAATTAGGCCCAATTAAATGATAAAAGCGCGCGCGAAAATTTCCCGCGTAATTCTCGCGAAAACGTGGTGGTGGTTTCGGTCTAACGGAAATAAATAAATAAACAAACAATATTGTGCGGCATTTAAAAAAAATAAAAACAAATAATAGTGACGTACCTACGCCTTTGTAGTGAAGAATTAAAAAAAAAGAAAAACACTTTCATTTATTAAAATTTTTTTGACGCGTAACAACGTTAAAAAAATCTACCTCTTCCAACAACAAATTTGTTTTCTTCCTCTTCTTCGTAAATTAAACGTAAAAGTAAACAAATAAACAATGTTTAGTAACTTTGGGTCTCGTCTCAAAATGAAGAAATTGAAAATTTAACAATCAAAGGTTTTTTTTTTGGTTTATTGGGGGGTAATTGTACGACTTGTAAAGAAAAATCGTACCCGTATTGACCGAGTTAGTCTTAGCTGACGATGAAAATTTCAAAAAAAGAAATATTTGCCCAAATAAACGGACTGTTCTAAAATTAAAAGTGAAAATAAAATATACATACATTATTAAAAAAAAAAAAAGAAATTGAAATCGGTTTAAAAAACAATACGAACCGATTGTTAATTAATATTATTTGTAATACGCGTAATATATCGTCTTTGTTTTTCAACTTTTCATTATAAAACCCCCTTTTCCAAAAAAAACATCCAATTAACCTTTGACCCTTCCCGTATTTTTAGCAACTATTATCGGCCCGTTTGTATTGTCCGCCATTTCCCAAAAACACACTAATTCAAAACATTTACATCCAATCATTCTTCTTTTTAAGCAAAAACTTTTGTGAATGAATAAAAGAAAAAAAAATGTCACATTTTTTGGATTGAGCCCTTCTAGAACTTTAAAATGAAAAATGTTATATTGACGTCAATTTGAAAAAAAAAAAAACAATTGTTGAATTTAAAGATATAGATACGACGTAACGCGCTTCATTTAGTCTTAGATTATCTAATTTAAATCAAGTATTATTTGAAATTAATTGGTTAATCTACCGCAAGAAACTCTTTAAATTCAAACTCATTTTTTTCAAATTAATGTCAGAAATAATATAAATTAAAAAGTTTCTAATTTTTAAATAAAATAAAAATTCCTAACTTTATTATTTATTATCCGATTTCAACGTTCTCAATCTCCTTTTAAAGCTCTAATTAAGCTCTATCCAAATGACCTTCTTGTGACCTATGGCAATATCAAATTTTTCCCCCATCTTTACACGACTATTACACAATTGCGCCCAAAAACTAAAAACCTTCGCCCACCTTTATCACTGGCAAATTATATTAAAAAAACACCAAAATCTTTCCCTTAAAAAAAAAGTTAAAATTGAAAATTAACAATAAAAGAAAAAAACACAAAAAAATGGAAGAACCGTGTTGTTTCTTCGTATTTTAAATGGAGCCTTATTATACAAAGTAGTTCTAGCTATATTTGACGATATGAAAAATCGAGAGAGATTATTATTAAAAATAAAAAATAATATTAATAATAAAAAAATACCAAAAAAATTGCCTTTAAAAATTAATATTAAAAAGTAAATTTAAATAAAAAGTAGGCTTAGCCCCGCCTACATTATATTAAAAACCAAATACAAATATATAATTGTTTGAAAAAAATACAGAAGAAATAATTATAAATTATTAAATTTGAAATGAGAAAGAAATAATTAAACTTTTTTTGTTATTGATAAAAGTTTTTAACATTTTTCAATTTAATATAATGAAAAAACAAATTCGGGTTTGTTTTAGCGAATAACGAAACCAATAAAACCCAAATTAGAGAATATATCCAAGACCAAACAAAAAAAATAAGAAATTTACAAATAAATTTAATGAATTAGATGTAAATTTATACTGATATAGGCTTCTTGATACGAAAAACAATTTTTGATTATATAAAAAAACAATAACAAAGTTTAAGAAAAAAACAACTAAAACTAAGACCCCCCTTCACTAATTAAACTATAATAATTATATAAATTAAAAAATACCCGGTTTAAGTTTTAATTAGTTGCGTTTAACACGCACTCGTTTGGCTTAACAATTTTTCTCGCCTCTTATTAGACATAAGCTTTACCGTACCTTTAAAAATGGCTTCGCTTAACTTCTCTATTTCCTCCTCCACCACCCCCAATCCCCATATTAAGGCTTAACGCTTTCAAAAAATAAATTAATTTTAATTAAAATATGAACCCATCATTCCATCTTCTATATAAACGGTTTTTTTACGAAAGCTAAGATGAAGCGGAAAAGAAAAAAAACCGATTATGGAAAAACATTTCGCCCTCACTTCACCAATTTCACTCTAATTAATAAATAAATAGATTCATTAATTAAATAATTAATCCAGCCCCAAACAATTATTATTTTTCCTTCTTCTTTTCTTTATAAATAATTCTTCCCTTTTGAGACAAATTCTATCTTCTCCAAGCCCCTCCCAATTTAATTTTTTTTTGGTGATGAAAAATAAACAAAAAAACCAATTTCTCGATCTCTATTCGAAAATCCTTTTCCCGTGAAACTCTATCAAAAACCAAAACCAAAAACAAGATAAACAAAAACAAAACAAACATAAAATCAATAAAAAATCCTCTTGTAATTTTTCTTTTTTTCTCGAAATAAGCCTTGTTAATAAAAAGGTTTGTTATCGTCTCTTTTTTTCTTTCAAAATTTATCTTTCAACTTTTTATATGTTTTACGGATGACCCCTTAGCATTGTCTTTTAGTTTATTTATTTATTTATTTTAATTTAAGGGGTCAATCGTAAAACACTCATGTCAAGGTCCCATAGTCTTTAAGCGACCAAATTTCCAAATAAAACTTAATGCAGTTTTGGTTGCTTACAAAGTTACGAGCCCCTAAAAGACTATGAAAGAAACTGGTTCATCAACACGCAGTGCGCGGTAGTCTTAACTTACCCCTTCCAAACTGCTCATGAGTTACAGCGACTTAACCAATTAAGAAAATTCTTAGGTCTATTAAATATTTTTCTGTGAAATTTTTAAAACCATTTCAAGCCCAGCAGCTACACTATGGAAAGCCCAAGCCGCTGAAACACTATTAACAACGTATAGGATATTTAGGAAAATTAATGGTTTTTCTGTCTTTTTATACTAAATTCAAGCCCATCAGCGCTCGAGCCAACTTACAGTTTAGTGGAGTAATGGCTCTACTAATTTTTGTTTTTGCTTATATATTTATGTGAAATAACGATTCTTAATGTTTACGTACGCTATCAAGTGTCTAGCACCCAACACACATTAATTTATGTGTATTGCCATGCAGGAATATTCACAGCTGGTGCTCGATAGATAGGCCTAAAAATAAACATCCTTCAAGACCTGGTTGATTTAAGGTTTTCCAAACTTTATTGACATTTAAACCGTTCCGTTATAGGCCGTAACGATAATGAAGCCTTATTGGTCGGGTCGTGTTCTATACTCATTTAATTTAATGACGCTATCACTATCCTCTCCTTATAGTTTTCCATACGAGATAAAATAAAGTCATTTGTCTTAAGAGGAACGCTCGAATTTGTTTGTTCAAAGTATATTAGTTAATAATTTGACGAGTTATACACGAACTTTAGAAATCAGTTTTCTTTTCATCGTGTAAGCTTGAAGTAGAGATGGACGGAGTCGAATCTTCATACTTATGACGTACCCTCTGCACCGCCATCTATGGCAACCCAGGATTATTTAAAATGCCTAACGATAGAGTGCAGAGGGGTAGGTTCCAAACGGCACCTAGCGGGCACAAGCGGCAAACCGGAAAGCCATTTATTTTGAAGCGTCATCACGTGATCCGGTTGTGTCTTTCTCGTCTGCTCTAGCAGATCTACTCAAGTGTTGTAAGTTAAAAATTTCACACGTGTGTTTACGTGCATATATATATTATTTTAATTATCGATGAAGGTATTAATTCTGATATAAAATGTTGTCGTGTTTAAGAAATAACGGAATTATCTACGAAGATATGTCTCCTGGTAAGTCGTTTTTCAAATTTTATCAATTAAAATCCAAAACTTGCGCTAAGCCTTGGTTTCGCGATGGGTTAAAATTTAGGAACAACTAGAGAACATTCCCTTCCTACAGAGATTTCTGTGTGTGCTCTTTATCCTTAGACATTTTAAATAATCCATGCGGCAATGAATTCCTCCCAGGATGCCTTGCGTTTCGATAGGGTCGTACGGTACGGAAACACGGAGGATGCCCCCTGGGTCTTAAAAACAGAAGATAGTTCTCATACAAATACAATATCGCTACGCGGCAGCACTTAACAGTCGCCTTTACCGAAGGGTAAGAACGTGCGCAAGGTACACTGGGATAGACTTTCATTGCCGCAGATCTCCCATCATCATTACCGCTCCAGCTCATCTCTTTTCTCCCTATTGTACGCATTAACGTTTTGAAACTGAACAAGAAACTAAAGGGAGATGGGATTTCGGGAAATTATTGCGTGCCATCTATTTAAAACTTAAAATTCTAAATTTAAATTAAATTTTATTAAAAATTAAAGTATAATTTTGCTTAAGAAATTAGCGTAACAAAATATTAAGTAATTTAGATGAAATTCCTAATTAACTAGATAAGTCGATATTAGTTTTATTATTCAAATTTATAGAATATCTATTTGAATCTCGAACCATATTCATGAATAAATTGATTCATCTTCAAGAATCACTGCAATGAAAGAAACCACTAAATAGATAATAATATTAACTTCTAAAACTAGCGTTACAATAAAATTCCTCTTGTTCTTTCAAGTCAATAATCAACCCTAAAATCGAAGTATGATCCTTTTTTTTTTTGTAGGTCATCGATTATTAACGCTTGATCGATTTTTATTTTTACTCGCTCAATGTGTCAGCTTAGTTATTGGCTACATAAGAGCATTTTTATAGAGTCCTTGTCTTTCGATATAACTGCAGGGGGAAAAAAAGATCGGTATGTCGATAGTGGACATCCGTTAATGGTCAAGACGTGGCTGCTTAGTATTGATTAGAAAGGAATGTACAGACGTTTTCTTTCCTTATTATTGGAAAAGCTTAATTTGGCGGCTAATTGGGGGGGGAAAGGGGAGAGTATTTGGTCTATATTTTATCCTCATTTTAGCAAAATGCGAGTTTTATTATTATTTTTTTTTTTAGTTTCTTCTGTTGCAAATAAAGGAAAACGTATTTAATTTCTTTCTTTCTTTGAGGCGTTTCACCATCCCTTTAAGACAGAAACTTTGGAAGTTGAAGTAGTTTTTGTTATGTCGAGTATTGTTGGTAGGATGTAAAAAATAAAATGGAAAGTAGGAGAAAGTATGTTTAGATAAATTGGGTTAAAATAAACGGAGCTGAAAAAATCCTCAACTCGACAGTAATTTTTTGAAACGATTTTTTTTTTCTTTTTTAACAATTTCGTTTGTTATAAATTTGTTCCTTTTGTATAGTAAGTAAGACGAAAGGAACACAAAATTAAAACATATCAATCGGTCAATAGTCTCGCCGCTGTTTGCATTACATTGCAAGAAAATTATAATTTTACGCTTCAGAAACTTATTTTAGACTTAGTAAACAATAATAGACCAAGTTCTCTTAGAAGATTGACCTGTCCACGAGTGTCGTTCTGTTATTTTGCAGTTGAGATTTCGTTTAAAATAGATTCGTCTTATTTATGCCGTCAGAGACAGTGTTGCCAGCCTTTTGTAGAGTGAAGTTCAACAGCTATCAACAATAGACTGAAAAGCTTGTAGATCTGTTCGATTCAGTGTTTGTGATCATTCAGTTCCAATCCTACATTAGATGCTCTGACAAATTAATCTAACAGACAACCCTGAAGCGTGGTTAAGAAACGGAGAAGCCCCTAGCTCGGTATTTATTCTCGAATTTGTCTTCAGAAGTTCAGAAGCAAACTGTATAGGACCCTTTGTTAATTGTGTCGTTCTAGTACAATTACCTCGGATACCTTTGCTTACGTTTAATTCATCTTCCTTCCCGTCAGGATCTTCCTTAAACGGTTAACCTTTAACCCCTATACCAGCCTAAAATCGAGGTCAATCAACGCACGCTCCAATTGGCACCAAAATAGACGCGAGAAAACCGGGCTCGACGCTTATCTTTAAAAGTTCAGCCAGCTAGAGTCGCGTGTGGTAAGCGTCTACAGAAGAAGTTCTGTCAGTCAATTATCTAAACAGGTAGAATCAAAACACCTTTACAAAACAAGTTAGACATTTTTAGGAAAAACGCGTTCTCTTTTTTTCCAAGATGCAACTTTGTTTTTGAAAGAACCTTGGAGGTTGAGGGATTTCTTTTTTAATTAATGACCATGTGTGTAGCTATAATCTAGAGCATCATTGTTTGTTCCTTAGATGTATATATATAAATATTTTCCTATGGGTAAATTTCGGGCTTGCTTTGAAAAAGTAATAAATTCATGGGGCAAGTTTATTTTTAAGAGCAGATAAGGAAATTTAAACAATTAGGCCTAGGTAGTTTTAATTTTCCATCATAAGTGTGACGTCCCAGACCCAAAAATAACCTTATTATTTCAAGGATATGAATGTCAAATTTTGTCCTGAGTAATTGATTCAATATATATAGTATGCTAACAAGTGTTGCCAGAGTAATTTGAGAGTGCAATTCAAGCGTTATTTACAACAGATTGAAAAGATTGTAGAATTCAGTTCGATTCGGTAATTATCATTCAGTTTTGAACCTGAATGATGCAGGAGATGCTCTAATAACAGATTACTGGCAACCATGAAGCACATGCGCAGTTAAAGCTAAGAAAGGGGGGATTTCTTTAGCCCCCTTAAGTGCATTATCTCTAATTTTTGTTTTTATTTTATTTTTTTTAATCCAAATGACATTAATTGGTGAATTAAGAGATCGATGATTATTTACCAAAATATGTCCCTATTTATTTTTAAATCCCTATAGTTTATAATAGCCCTCGGTCATTTTAGAATAAGATAGTATGTTATATTCTTGAACGTATTTGTCCATCTTCCTCCAGGAATTCGCTTCTAAATTGGGATAAAAAACAACGTTAATCAAGATTAAAAATAAATTCATTGGGAAAATACTTTATTTTTTATTTTAGTTTTTTTTTTTCATTTCAAAATTTGATGCTTTTTCTGTAAAAATCGGCCTTTATTTGGATCCTGTTTTATTTTATTTTTTTATTTAGTTAATTGGCTATATTTTAAATCGATATAAGTCTAAGTTATTTATCAATCAATGAATGAATGAACGTGATGCATCAAGTTTTAATCTGAGTAGGTCAACAATTATCAAAATTTTATATTTTCTTTTAGTCTGGTCTCAATTAATTAAGCCAATTCCACTAATTGAATATTTTATAAATTGATAAAAATAAAAGTCGGGGCCAATTCCACTAATATTTATAAATTGATAAAAAAGGCGCGCGGGAAAGAAAAAAATAATTAATGTTGGTGCGAGAAAAATCACATGAAGTTTTAAATTTAATATTAGGCCGTTTAACTTGTTAGAAATTGGTACAGCACAAGTTATTTTGAAACTTAAACTTGAAACGCTGAGAGGTCTTTACGTCAATGTTGCCTTTTCCTAGTTCATTTACCAGAGTCGCTTTCTTAAATCTGAAAAAAAAAAAAATGTGATTTATTTATTTGACAATTCTGAAGGAAATATCTTGTTTAATTAATTTAGGCTGTCTTTAAAATTAGAGTGATAATATTCCGACACACAAAAAAAAGATGTCTGTTCCGCGACATGTAATTGGTAATGAAAGGGGAAACTAGATGTTATGTGGGTGTAGGATGAGTATTTCTTCCTCATTTACGCTACAGTTTTTCACAGACGCGTTGGGTTCTCGCCCAGTTTCTGGTCACGAGTTTGACCATCGGTCTTCTTCGCGCCGCGGCGCATCTGCCCAAAAAAGAAAAAGGAACCGAAATGGTACCAAGACCTCGATTTCTTCCTCACGATTTTTGATCGAATATCGTGATTTTGGTGGTTTTCCCTTGGCGAATTTAATCTAAAAGGGACATTCTTTATTCTAGAATATTTTTGCCTACTAAAAATAATATTCAAGAACTCCAACTATGAAAATCGAATCAAGGTCTCCTTGTTTTCCATGACCTTTCTTTTTCCACGGACCTCTTATCGCGACGAACGTAATTCAATTGTTTATTCATTGTTATTTTAGGAATTCGAGCGTGTAATTTCAAATTTTGTAATATCGTAGGTTTTTAGTTCATGTCGGTAACAAGAGCTAACTTTGTATCTTTTACTCAAGAAGTCACCTTGTTAGATACGATAGGGGTAGGCTACATCCGGTGTATCGTGGCTGGCTGTTGCCATATTGGGATTATTATATTGTCAAAAGTCCATTTATTCGATGTAAATCTTTCAATATAAACATAAAGAATGATAAGACCAACGTATGAAAACCCCAAAACCCCGACATTATCATTCATAATAAACATAAAGAGTGATAAGACCAACGTATGAAAACCCCAAAACCCCGACATTATCATTCATTATAAACTTAAAGATTGGTAAGACCAACATATGAGAACCTCGACATTATCATTCAATATAAAAATAAAGTGTGATAAGACCAACTTTTTAAAAGAAAAATATGATAACCCCGACATTTATAACTTATAACTATGGGAAAACGTCAACGGTGTATTAGACCAACTTCTCCTAAACAAATTAATTATATTCAGAATTGGAAACTTAATCTTCTTACTTTGTATAATCAACTTCTGGATTTACGTAAGAATGATACCCTTATTTTTTTAATAAGGTTTCGAAGATGGTTTTATTATGTTAAAAAATTGAACCCAATTTTCTTTCCCCCAATTAAAAATTAAACAGTTGGACACAATAATTTCTTTTGTCACGCGTTCGTGAAAAGGATGCGCGCCAAATCTTTTGTTTCCCGCCAAAAATTAGAAGAATCGAAATAACCGCGACGGATTACGTGAAATAAAATATAATAAATCAAAAAGACAAAAAAAAATTGTACTCGACCTAGGCCTAATTTCCAAGGGCCTCCTTAAATTATCGATATATATATCCAAAATGTTCTTCTCTCTTTTGTTACAAACCCGGAGGTCGTCCCGTGACCTTTCGTTCTAGCTATTTTGGTGTCATTTCTAATTATATCTCGCATTCGGGGATTTATAGTTTCGGTTCTAATTCATACCTTACTTTTTACTTCGTATAAGGGTATATTTAAGTCATTAACGCGTTTCGATATGCATAAATTAAACATAACAGAGTACAAACATGTTGGGGTATTAAGTCTGGTGACCCTTAATTTTACTCGTCAATTAATAACATAATTTATGTTTATTTACGAATATTTTAGGCGAAATTAAAGTATCAGTAATGTTAAAGGGGGTGTATTGGGACTTTAATGTGGGGTTAAATTCGTTAATGGGGAATTTAGACAAAAATCCTTTATGTATGATTATTTGGTGGGCTATCTAGAGTTAAAAACGATATTATTTGGAAATTAATTAAGAAGTTTAGCATTATCCTTCTAGTTTCATCCCACTTTGGGTTCTAATAACTTCGGTTTTATAACAAATACGTTGAAATACTTTGAATTCGTAATAAACCTTTTTGTTCCAAATACTTGGTAAATTTCAACAACCAGGGCTCGAGTAATTAAGGTAATTACCAAAAGAAACCTTTCTCACCATCCAAATGATTATACGATTGATTAAATTTAGGCTTAAATACGTTAATGACTTCATAGTACATTCCACGTTATTTCTTAAAGAAATTTAATCTAGTTTCGATTTTAATTAAAATTAAAACACAGTAGTAATTCTCTAGTCATTTATTTTCTTAGAACTTCTTTGATCAAACGTCAAATATCCCCACACCTTCGATAAAATTCTGACTAATCCATTAAAACCTCGCTACACATATTTTGACGAAACTAAAGCGAGACCTTTATGAGCCACGCGTCAGCGGTAAATTTTCCAACAGGCCCCTATCCTTCTCTTCTTTTTACATAAAAAAGGAATAATAATTTAGTTAAAGTGAGACTAAGAAAGAATTAAAGGAAGGGGGGAATGAAATGAACTAAATTTTTGCAAAGAAGCCGGTTTAAGTTGAAGTTAAAAAAAATCTCTCTCCGGTTTGCCCGTTTCGTTTTTGCTTCGTAGAAGTGGAGCTCCGAGTCTTTTGATTTGGTGGTGCTGCTAAAAATTCGTGGTGCGGTTGGTTACGTGGTAGCTTGGAGAACGGGGGAACCTGTCAGGTTGCTCGCTTGCCTACCTTAGCAGAACGGACCAGGTAAATCGAGGGGGCCACCGAGATTCCCCTGGAATTCAATCGAATGTAAAGGGAAGGTGATTTAATTTTTATCCATCCTTATAGTATCATTAGTTTTGGCGGGTTCTTGAACTTCTTACTCGTGTTGGGGGGGGGGGAGAACACGAGAGCAACATCATGGACTTTGTAACTAGTTATTTTTACGAAGCTTGCACTGTTAGGGGAATACTTATTCGGGGGGGGCAATGATTTCTACCCCTACTAACTTTGAAGAAAGCTCTTTCTTGCAGCGTGGTTTTTTTAGACAAAGCGCCCGCCCAATTTGTCCATTCTCTATAAAGAGTTTCCTTCCCCTCTTTCGGCTTAAACTTCAGTCAGGCAGTCTGTGAGTCACGTTGGTCTAGTACAGAGTCACACTTAACTGATGCTAGCCTTTCTCTCTGCTATCTCTTGACTCAAAAACTGCCTGGCAACACTGGGGGAACGGGAAAAGACCCCTTTTAGTGAAAACTATGTATAGGTAGTGGAAGATTCATGTTGAAACGTCATCGAAAAGTTTTAAACAATCAAGTCAAATTAATGAAATTATTTTATTTCGTTTGATTCCCCCTTTATAATATAAAAAAACATATGAGATTAAGGCGCGGGGGAACGAATTATATTTCTGGGGGAAAGCATTTGAGTGAAGAAGAAGACTATTATAGCAGTCCCAACACACCTGGCCGTGAGGTCGTTCGGTTTTTGGGTTCTCCCTTCTACGTCTTAGCTTGTTGCTCGAGCTCGTGGTGTGCCTCTCTCACTCTCAGAAGAGTTTAGCTCACCAGATAGTGAAGACGCCCAAAAATATTTCTCTCAAATGGTGTTGTTCTTCTTAATCTCGAATCGTTCCGCTCCTATGATAACTGCGCCAACATTCATCACGCCGGCGTTTTGAAGTTGTTTTTAACACATTGTTGCCTTAAAAAGTACTTGTCAGTTATCGAGTGTTTTTGAAGTAAAAAGAGGAGTAAAATCTCCTTACAGGGACGCTAACATGTTGCGGTCTCGTTGTCGAGTCGTGTTCGCGTCATTTTTAATTATATTCGTGATAAAGAGTCCTTCCGTTTTGACTCAGGATGATATTGACGACTTAAACGGACCATTGTCCGTTAGTAATTTGGAAATTTTACCCAAAATCGGGGAAAATGAAACGGCGAGTACAATTAACCCCGAAGTGTCATCAACAATTTTACTGACTACGACTAATACACCGGAAGTTGCCTCATCTACCACGGGTAATCCGGACGTCTTATCCGGAACTGATAATTCGTTGTCAATGCAAACTTCCACCGTACAATCTCCGGATACGTTGACCCCAAGTACCACGGAATTACCGGTGACTTCTACCGAATCTGGTACGACGAGTAGTACAAGTACCACGACGGAAACGACCGAAACACCGATTGCCTCGACGGAACCGACTACGGAGACGTCAAACCTCTTGCCGGGTGACGTTTCGACCTTAAAGTCCACGGAAGAACCTGGCGTAACGATGTCCTCCACTGAGAAACAACCGGAAATGGTGGAAGATAATAGTCGCAAAGAGAAAGGGTTGAAACTCGATGAGAATGACCTGGGAAGTTTAGGACCCAAGAGTTGCTCGTGTCAAGATGGTGTCGTCGAAAGGAAGGACCCTGCTAGTTGTTTTGCCGGACGCGTTACCACCGATTTGGATTGTTCTTGTAGACAAGTTTGCGCTAGACAAGCGGGACAAAGCTGCGGGTCGGCCGATACCCCGTGTGATGTCGAGTTTGGATTGAAATGCAATTCGGAAACCAAGACCTGTCACGGTAAGTTTGAAATTTTAAGTACTTAAAGCGCTAGCTACACTAACAATGAAATGAAATCTTTAGTAGACCGAATTAGACTTAGGGACTTCTAAAAGTAGGGCTAACAGTAAAACTATCGTAATACTGATAGAACGGTCTGCAAAGTACAATAAACTAAATAACCCAACTGTATTGAACGCTCTTTTGAACTTTTTATGGCGTTATATTATCCCTTGAAAATCAAAAATTACGCAAATTCAACTCTCGACCCCAATCTGAAACTTTATTCAATCAAACCATATAAAAAACTATCTACATGTAAGTGTAGTAGTAACTACTCAACAAGTGTATTAAAGGGGAAATCTAACATATGTTTAAACAATGCTTCATTGTTTTCCTTCCAACTTGAAATATTGTTAAGACGCTGGAAGGGAAATTAGTCCTTGCTTCTTTTTCGAAAATGGGGAGATTTTTTATTTCTTTTTACCAAGCTTAATGGAAAAAAATTTTGATTTATGAAGGGACTCTTCGTTATTCGTAACGTTTACTCGGATACGTCAGAACTTTGACGCGTCGCCCGGATATCCCAGTGAAGAGAAAAGGCAGTTTCTTGCCTCTGTCTTAGCTAGTACTCTATTTGGAATAACTTAGGATGCCAAATCTCTATTTTTTTCACGTTTAAAACGATGCCGGGCGAGCGCGTTTTTCGCATTCTAATTTTTCTTAGACTTTGAAGTTTGTAAAAAGAAAAAAAAGAATTCCATCTCCGTAACCAGTTTTCTTTCCACCCGGAGATAAAGTTTTTAACCCTTTTTCGGAGCTCGCTTTTTCGCTCTTAAACAAATCTCGTATTTCCGTGATGAAGTAAAGCGGCTATAGTTGAATGAAGTGAAAAAAATATTGTAATAATAATTAGATTTTGTTCGGAAGTCCGTTATTTGAAGTAAAACATTCCCTTTAAGCGGGATCGGAGGTTAGTGGGATAAAATATAGTCTGTTGTTTGATCACCTTATCCTTCTTAAGATGAAGCAATGATGGGTATGTGAACAACAAAGATAGTTTCAACCATAGATAGTTTTCAGACCAAGGAGCATTCATACCATTTGCACAAGGAGATCAGGCTTCAGGTGTAACACAAGGAGGTCAGACTCCGAGGCGAGGTCAAAAGCCAGGCAGTCCTCCTTGTGTAAACGGTATGAATCCTCCAAATCTGAAAACAATGTATACCCCATCAATGAACCATATCAAGTAGACTATATTTGAAAAGAAACTATTAAATATATGATTAGTGTTAGTTGTATTTAAAATTAAATTACCCAAAAGTAAATTGTTTTTCATGTCGTGAAATAACCCAACTAGGAAGATTTTACTTCACGCGATGAGTTTCGGATAAAACCCTGGTTTGGTTTACAGTACAGCCAAAGGCATTTTCATACTTAAGTAAGGTTTCAATACGGTACCTTTATACGTACTGAAAACCGATAATGTAATTGATTATAGGTCGGATAAAGTCGTGACGAATCTCGTCCAACTGGTTTGCATCTTTTTAAAATAAAGTTCAAACGTAGGCTGTCTGGGAATATTACGTAAAGAATTATGTATTTTATATTGCTTCCCATATAGTATTTCCGTATGTGTGTTTTCACGCGTAAACATAATTTTTAAATCTTATACCAAGAAAACCAAAGTATTCCGAAACGCCAGTGGCAGTTATAAGCTGTTAATAACGTTAAAGTTTATGGGGAATTGTTACGGGATGCTGTTTCCATATTTTGGTGAAGGGTTAATACGAAATTAGTGGGTTAAGTGTATATAATATTTTTTATTTAAATTATATTTCCATATTTAGCTCAGGGGGGTTTATGTTTATGATTAAAAATGTGTTTGTTTAGGAACACATGCCCCAAATATTTGTTAATATCGATGTTTCATGCACGATACTTGACAGGCTCTTCAGGTTATTGACCAATTCTTAACCCTAATCCTTATAAAACTATGGGATCTTTACTTTTATTTATGTGTTTTAAAAACTACCAGTAAACAATTTTAGAACAAAATTTCATGTTTTTTCTTTTAAAAGTTAAAATAAACTCGCTGTAATTAATTAAGGTAAATTTAAAACTATGGATAGATACGAATAGATTAAGTCAATTTTTACATAAAAAATTTACCCAAATTAAATTCCAAATTGATGTAAAACCACAAGGTATACTTCCCCTTCACGTATATTATAATATTACAGAAGCGGAAATGCATAATGAGAAGAAAGGGAATTTATTCAAAAGGATAATATTATTGTCATCACGTGACGCATCTTCCCCCCCCTCCCTCTTTTACAAAATTAATTTAAGTTTGAATATCCAAGGCCTATTTTTATTTTCGCTTTCAATCTTTCTAGTTTATTGTTACAAAATTTCAACCGATGACATTTTGACAATAAATATATATATGGGACTAAAAATACATTCCTACCCCGCCCTAAAACACTTAAAATGAAGAAGGAAAAGTTTTGTTTTGTCTTATTATGTTCTTGTGTCTTAAAAAACTGAAAGGAAACAAAATGTTTAAAAGGGTTTTGGGCCATTATTGTCGCGGTGGAATGCAACGACAAAACGTTTTAAGATTAAGCGTAATTTTCGTTCGTGTCGACCTGATTTTTCGGTCCGTATAGTTTATTTTGGGAAGTTACAATTGTGAGTTTGAAGACATGTACGCATTTGCCAAAAGTTTTTGTACAGACAGACACTATAGTTTTTAAAAAACAAGCAAAACTGAGCTCTAAAATCAATTTTAATTAGATTTAAATTTGATTTCCAAGTACACTTTTGATACCTTGGAAGGTAAAGTTACATTTTAAATTTATAATAAATTTTGACATTGTAGCTCGTTATTTACGTCCAATTTTGGCACGTTTTGTCACATGGTGCATAATAGCATATTTTTTTTTTCAAGTTATTTATAAAGGTGTACTCCGAAACTTTGAAAACTCCTTACATACTCCTCTTGAGCATTACCTATTACCGCGGGGAGTTTTACTTGTTAGATAATGAAACTTGGGTGATGTCCCAAGCGTGTCCACAGTCCCATTCCCGCCCAAAACCCAAAAACTCCCAAAAAAGAGGCCATCAGGGAGAGTGAAATTTTTCTTTCTGAATAATGATTTTTCTTCCGTTTATGGGATGGAACCGCGTACCCGTAGTACCTCGAGGGCGAAAGAATATGGGACCCGCGCCCATGAACCAGGGCCATCTAAGAGATATATTTTGGAAACGGTGCATTCAATAACTTTCATGGGTGCTTCATCTATCCATCCACCTTTTTCTTGTCAGGCACCAAAGAACTCTCCCCTCAACACGTGATCCACTTCTTTAAAAAAATGTCTTCCTTTATTATCACACACTTTTTATTAATCGATTTTTGGGCGCTCTAACGTGATGATTCTATATTCACCCTTTACTTAGTTCCCGCGCAATCTGTTGAATATCTTTTGTACACACCAAAAACATCTGAATTCTGATTAGAGTTAGGTCTAACACCTGGTAGTATTTCAACTCAATAGATTTTCTAGTGTAGATCAGAACATCTATCAAGTCGAAAAACAATGAAAGACTAGAACTATCTTCACTTTTCAACTCAAAACATTAGGCCTAATTAACTTCGCGCGCGAAGATTCTCGTGCAAATCCGTCACGTGACCCTAAATGAAGATTCTCGTGCAAATCCGTCACATGACATTAAACGAAGATTCACACGCAAATCCGTCACATGACATTAAACGAAGATTCACGCGCAAATCCGTCACATGACATTAAACGAAGATTCACGCGCAAATCCGTCACATGACATTAAACGAAGATTCACGCGCAAATCCGTCACATGACTTTAAACGAAGATTCACGCGCAAATCCTTCACGTGACTCTAAACAAAGGTATAGAAAGACTTCTAAACCCGCATGAAACGAACATCTGAATAAATTATGATAAAATTGATGATCGTACTATTACGGAGTTAGTTCTCTTCATTAGTAAACACCGTGAAAACTTAACCGGACCTTATTAAAATTGAAGCGGGTTTATAATTAATCCTTAAATTAACTTAGGACGCGGATTAATTCCGATTCCCATATAGTATTAAAAAATTAACGAGATCGTTAAAAACAAATCGGTTAATTCCGTATAGCTTATTGTTTGGACAATGTTTAAAATTAACCTCCGGAATAGAGGCGGTTCTACTTGATTGAGTTCGTTACCTCTTATGGCCGCAATTTTAATCTTTTCATATTGTACAGTTAGTTTTTAAATTTTCTAAAAATATATGCTAGTCTCTCTCTGTCTGCATGGCCCATATACAAATTATATTATTTTTATTATAAAGATGATTATGTTTATAAAGTATATAGACCAGCACGCGTTTCTACATTTTCCGGAACGTTAATGGTTAAATCTGTTTAATATTACCGCGTTATGTTATTAATATTTATGCGTAAATACATTTAGATTCGTATAAGGAAGATGTACTTTCTAAATCAGCGTAATTTCTTAACTTTAATTGTGTTTTATAAATTGAATTGAATCAAATATAAATCTAAAAATGGATATAACTTTTCACTTAAAATTTCGCTTTTTTTTTTTTTAAAAAAAGAAATATATTTTATTTAAGAGAAATACAAAGTCAAAAATACACGATCATCAGTTTTTAAAAATAACATTTTAGAATACGTTAAATGCCCCAGTTAATTATATCTGGAAACGATTTAAAAATAACACGTTGAGTCAAATACCTTAAAGCTGTGTATAATACCAGGAATTCATACATCTGTTTGGAATAATTGTGTAACCCCATATCTCTCACACGTTAATTTCTAAGCGGGTTTTGTGGGCAGGGCCTGATAATTCTGACGTCTTTTTATCTGAGATTTCATTGGTTAATAGCAACCAACGTACAAGTCACAAGCGAGATAGATAAAATCACGAGATAAAATTCATCATGCATAAGTCTATTTCTCTTTCCATAAAATCCACATAGACACGTTGAGAATGACTACAAAATTTATGATTCCTTTTAGCCAAATGCATTCCTGATAAGGCTTATTATTTCCTTATTTTTGTAGGCCTAGTTAGGCTTTATTTAAGGTCAATATTTTTAGGTTAAATTTTTTCTTCCTCCTTGCAGACTGTAATCTTATAAAACTATAAGTAATTTTATAGAAAAATGGAAAAAATGTCAATTGGTAGTACAGACTTTTTCCAGACAGGGACTCGCGGCGGAATCTATTATATTATTATCCCATACGTGTAACTTTAAACTAGCCAAGTTTATTTTTTCCTTGAACATAAATCAGGCCACGCAGGTTAAATAAAATACCAGATGCAGCAGCAGCAGCAGCTACTTGACTCAATGTTGATTCATTTTTGAGGGTGTGTGTTTATCCCTAACCTGGGGCCAATTAAAAACCGAGCTATGTTTAGTTTAATAATGTCTTATAGGTTATACAGTATACATATTATTATTTTTGGGTTTTAATAATTGTTTCGTGGAATTAAGAAGGATGTTGACACGGTTGGAAATTCTTAAATTATCTAATTACAACTTCGATGGAAAGTGAAATTGATGCTTTCGTAGAAGGTGGGTGTTAACAAAAGTTCATGTAGATAAAAGCAAAAAGTGTACTTCGTTCACAGTTCTAATCCTTTGGCTGTAGACGTCATGTAAAGGGAGAAACAAACCACCCTCCTCTCAGCCCTTTCACGAACCAACCAACCAATCAGAGAAGAGGTTTATAGAAAATAGTACTGTATGGTGGGATTTAGTCCCATTTCCCCCAAAATAGTTCTCCCTAACACTACTTATCCCAATCCCAGTTTACCCAAAATTATTTCTCCCAATGATTTTTAACCCAAATATTTATTTCTCCCAAAATTAAAATAAGTATCGTATACATTTTACTATTCTAAATTAAAACCATATTTTATTGCCTCCAAAAACTCTTCGGGTGTTTTAGCGCCGGTGTCCAATTGTTCTCTTAGAATATTCCGTTTCTTCATATAAAGATGACTTGCACTGATAATGACTAAGGAAAGCTTGACGAACTACATCTTCAGTCTCGGCTCCATTAATTGACTCTGCCCAAACTTCACTGTGAATCTGTTGAATCATGGGGATTAATAATAATGCTAATACAGGCAAAAACAGTTTATACCACCAAAACAGATTTCAATGGGTTGTCTGCGACTTCTTTCTTCAACTTCTGTAGGACCTGTTTTTCACAACTTCCAAATGATTAACTCCATGGTAATGCTGGTTTTTCACATAAGGAATAGTCTGATCATCGCTACCTGCCGTAACCTTGCACTCGCTAAAAGGGCAGTATTTTCTACCATTAGCGGTGTTCTTCAACATCATCGTTTGCCCACCAATAACCGGAACAAGTCGATCCTTCGACGTTCTAACCCACTCCATCTTGATAGTGACGAAATCAAACACCCAATACAACAATCGCATATTTGTAACCCCATTATATACGAAAACTAAAAAGATTAATTAATCTAATCATTTTTTGTGCCCTTCTAAAAAATTTACATATGTATAACGATTTTACACTTAAGAATTAAAAAAGAAAGGTATAACCATAAGTCTATTATGTAAGGTCCCCACATAATAGACTTATGGTATAACCGTTTTATACTTAAAAAACGCTAGATTTAGAAAGTTTTTGGGTTAAGTGGGAATTGGGAGAAATGCGTTTGGTTTAAATGGAAACCAAAATATTTTTGGGTTAAGTGAGAATTGGGAGAAATGGTTTTGGGTTAATTGGGAGCATACCTATGGTGGCCTTCCAAACGTTAATTCTTGGTATTGGCTATTGTGCCTATTCACTCGTGTTCCCTGTGCTACGATAGTGAAGGTAATCCTACGCAGATGGGGGTCGACACTGCTCTGAGAGTTTCTCATATTACACGGGGCGAGCAAGCTTAAGTACACTTTGTGTTTTAATCTATGAAGGTTTGGCGTTAATAATACGTTCAGAGTTCTGTGCTTTTCATTTTCAAGAGAAAACGAATCAATTCGTTACAACCTACAGTATTTTAACTATATTTAAGCTAAGATTTGAATCTTAACTGTAAAATTAAAGCTCGGAACTTAGCTATAGTAAAAACTCTAAAGCGATCACTATATAGAACTGGGACTTAGGCGCGATGGAAGATACGCGATTTAACATTGAAGTCTTTGAACTAGATTTCAAGTATGAAAACAACATTGAATAAATTAACTAAAATACCAGTTTAGCAACATGACGGGACATAAAATGGGTGATAGAATTAAGGTACGGGAGTATTTATTTTTTTTCCGTCAGAAGTTGAAAAGGAAAAATTTGGAAATATTTCGGAAAAGAGTTTCAAAAGCGTTCGGTTCCTTTTAATAGTTTTTGTAAAGTAGTTAAAAAATCCACGACAAATACAACCTCACCTATATATACACACACACACACCACACGTAAGGTTGGTTCTAGCTTTGAGCTCCTCCTTATAGTTGGATGAAAAGTTAGGTCGAAGCTACCGGATGTAGCCCTAGGGTGTCGAAGCTAACCGACAACGAGGGCCTCCCTATACTTTCCTATCTATCTTATTCTGTAAAACCCTACGCGTATGTATACCTTACACAACCGTCTTAATAATCTTACAGAACGAGAACTCATTTGGCCATGCTATGGGTGGTGTAGTGGGTTGCCAAAAGATTTAGCCAACAAAACCATCAAAAAAAAAAGGAAAATTATTATTCATCAGTTTTACTCTCTATGCTCTTGGAAGAACTGATCTCACGTGGTTTTTATGCCAAGGATGAGTTGTGTTGGCATTTATTTACATATTTTTGCAAATGTCATTGGCCACAGCTATAGAAATATACGTGGAGTTATGCTTAATTGCATTTGCAAATTGGTGTGCGAACTGCGAGGGTTGTTGTATTGCCACATTTGTTTTGTCAGTATCTATTGCAATTCATAAATTATGTTGATCCATTTCTTGAAGAATTGAGTACCGAAGCCTTTCAAACCAGTTTTTCTTTGATTTTTTGAAATTAGTTTTTTCTTTAACATCGTCGAAATTCGGACAAATAAATAAAACAAAATAGATTTCAAACAAGGGGATAAGTCGATCTGTGTGTACAGACTTTAATTCGGTTTGATCAGGATATAGTTTATTGAATTTTCTTGTACGCCAATTCAATATCTGCCCCTTCAACCGCGCGATTTACAGTTTTTTCTATAAATTCTAAATAATAAGAAGAGGAGTTGGATAATAATACAGAAACATGAAAAAGGTAAGAAAAAATCATGATGTATTGAATTCATGATGACCCGCATATTTTATTTGTCATGGATTAAAAAAAATCGCAGCTATATAAATCTATAAAACCCGAAATTTTTAACACCCCTTGTCGAGTAATGTCCTAGATTTTAACTTTGTCGGCATCCGACAATCATAAGAAGAAAAACAAAATCTTAAAAACTTAAAAAGATATCAACAAAGATATTTATTCCGCAAGATCAGATATAGTTAGGATATATTAGGTGTATATCTTACTGCAATCCAAATACTTTTCAGGTACCATATTGAATTGTAACAACCCAGATGATCGCGCAAACAAGAATTAATTTACACTAAATAAAACTAGTTTCGAAACTAAAACGAAAATATATTTATAAAAAAACAGAAAACTAACAACCTTAAAAACAAAAATTGAAATTCTGATACCTATCAGTAGATGCTTACATAATCGATCAAAGTCACGTGAGATTGGTAGCTTAGATTTAGAAAGGGTATGCCTCCCTTTAATTGTAGTGTCAAGTTAAATCGTCTCTCAGTATTATCGATGCTGGTTTGATGGCACGTATTTCGGTGTCGATTAGTTCCGTTATCGAAAAAAAATATATATACATCTTCCAAAACGGGTTAAGGACGGTCTTAAAAGGGGTGTACAAATTGCCTAATTACTTATCACCGTCGAGTATGACCATGACCGCTTAAATACCCCATCTCTCCCACAGAAAACTTCAATTTTAACATTTTTACTCCTAAAATTATTTCGTCAATATAGGACGTATGTAAGCGACGCAGCCTTTAAATTTTGTCACGGCTCACGGATGTCTCAATAATGAATTTGGCGATAGTCTTAGTTAATAAACTCGGCCTACCATCTCCCCTTTTTTAATTGAGAAAGAGACTGCGTGATTAGGGTTTGAGTGGAGGGATTTGTGGAACTGGTTGAGGAGCGGAGATGATGGAAACTTAGAAATCTTGGCGCCCGAGAAAGAATGACCTTGAGATGTGCCGACGAACCTCGGTAATACGTACATGACGACGGTTTGCTCACGTCAAAATCAGTATTACCCTAGTCTAAGAGAAGGGATTTAGATAGGTCTCGAAACGTCCGCTTGTGGTCTCGAGTAAAACAGTGACTGTGAGACCAACGCTGGCCTCTTTACCTATCCCTCCCTACCACAACGAAACCCGGTACACGCGCCTTTTACCAGTCCATTCAACATCGTGGAGTCAATGCATTCGAAGCTGGTAAAACGTTGAAATCCTCAGTATTTGATTCAATTCTTTCTGACACTAAACCTTCATTCAATCTTTAAAGTTGAACGGACTTAAGTTTAATAACATTTTTTTGGAGCCCCACACTTCAGAAGAAGTAAGAAACAGAACTTTCTAAACTTTTACTTCAGTACCTACCAAATTATATTCTTGGCGTGTAGCCCCGGAGGCGTAGGCTACCGTGTACTCGCCGCCAAGGTCGGAGGTCATCCTGCCCTATTTTCTTCTTCGATTTCTACCTGATCTTTCCTCTCTCTCCCTCTCTCCATGGTCTCCCACCCTTGTTCCATCAGGTTAGGTTAGATCAGGCTCCAAACACGCCAATGTACCGAGTACCGACCCGGGGATAACTAAAAGTACTGGGAAAGACGAGCTACCACGAGTTCATCAACTTCACCTCCTCCCGCGCGAAGCCACCGATTTTTCCGTCAGTTTTTAAACGAAGTTAAACGTTTGCGGGAGCACGGTCGAATAATAATACCTACAAGCTTACTTCCGGTGGTGCCATGCCGTTTTGATGCTTAATTTATCACGAGTGTGTGTTGGGGTTTCTTCGGTAACTCGAATGTTAACGCGCCACCGGGCCTTTTGTAACCTTCAACCTCTCCTGGGTTACTTGTTTTTTTTCTTTCCTCGACTAGTTTCTTGTTACGGTATTTGTAGATACCCCATTCTCAAAGCTTGTAGCTAACCTTTCAGACTATAAGTTGGCCGACTAACCCAGCTTGACACCCGCGTGGTTTCAACTTTCTACATTCTGGGGTTCTCTAACCCTGAACCTTAGAGTCACCTGAGACGGTTGTTGTTTTCTTTTAACAGACCCAAGAGTTTTCCTGATTTTCGTTGACTTTTTTTCTCCCCGAAAGGAAAATTTAAAATTGTTCAGGTGTGTTATGTTAAAATAAACTGTCACTACATCAGACACCTGTTCTATATTTACGAAAAAATGTACTTTCATATAATTCGAAGAGATTCTCAAACAGTAAAACAAGGTAATTTACATTATAATAGACGAGCTAAATAAGAGAGTAAGATTTCCGTTGAAAGTTTGAAAAATTTAACTCAAATAATACACATTTATTACGTTAAGTTATTTTGGCCTCGCATGCGTGAATTCGATAATTGGACTTTTGTTTTTGGTTTTTCCTTGTTACTCTTCCCTCTGTCTCTCAAAACTCATTTCCCCTATAGACAAGTGTCCTCTTGGTCACTTCCTGTCGTTAAGTAGAGAGAGACGCTACTACTATGTCGTGTCATCCAACTCATAGCTATATATCTAGATTATACCTTCATTAAGCGAACCAAAAGCAGACGACGTTTAACCTCTTGGAACCTCGTAACCTTTCATTCCAAAGCCCTAGAACAGTACAATCGACACGTTAAGTTGACCGTGATCTTAATGTCAATCGTGATAGAGAGTAACGTGTTAGGCTTAGCTACTTGTATAATATAACAATGGAACCGTTTGTCGCTGATCACCTTGCAATGATAAGATATTGAAAACATTTACCAACAAGTTAGACCTTTGTTGTTTGTATAAAAAAACCTCTGGAAACTCTTTGATTTCAAAGGAAGTAACAGTTATGTGGCGCGAAAGGCGAGCGGTTACGGTTCGAAAACTTTGCCAGTGAGAAAAAAAAACACTAGCTTCACACTATCACAGATGTCCCGCTTGGACGAAGGTCGACTTCTTGTAGGTCTATCGGATTCCGTTGAGATGTAATTGGTAATACCGTGTCTCTTGTCATTGCGGTGAAAGACTGGGGGAGCCTTATACGTTTATAACATTACTCTCAATTTACAATGTCAACTAATTCGTAAGATTCTTTCCACTGATTCGTCTTGGTTCGGTAACCGAAATTTCCCTCCAACCTTAAACCATGGTGCCTTTTCGAAAGTTTTTAAGACCTGCATGTACAATATGCTTAACGTTAAACGTATGGGCTGTAAGTACCTTCTTATAAAGTCTGTTCTGAACCTGAAATGAACTTAAGGGTAATGACAGTTACTAAGCATTGACAGTATTAAACTCTATTTATAATTATCGTTAACTGCCATGTCGGCCTTCCTTAATTCCCCTCGAGTTCAAATAGGCGTATCGGAATGCCAATTTAGTTTTAAATGCCGGTTTTGTCTGTTTTTCCATGAGGTAGCAAAATTTCGCGATACCCCAAATAATCATAGGTTTTAGTTAGAAATAATTATACCACCACGTGTAAGAAATCTTACTTCTTTTTATTTTTTAGCGTCTATGTTAGTTTTTCAAAGAAAAAAAAAGGGTTTATGTCGTTTGATAACATTCCGTTCCGTAAGTATATAATCGAAATTGGCTGCAAGGACAACCACATTTCGAATTACGAGCGACATTTGAAACGATTAGAAGGTAGCCGACCGTATTCTTTTTGGCAAGGTACGTCGTTTTTCAAATAGGCAATTTCGACACAAATACTCGTCTGCTTATATCATTGCCAAAAGAGTTACCTTGTCAAAGGGTAGACGCTGACTCGCTTACACCTTGCGTAGAAATGCTCTATATTCTCGAAACTCGATAGCTCCGAGACATACTTTGACTGATATTTCTTGCGTAAACACAAACTGGATATCAATCCCACAATACCCTTCTGTTCACGCAACGAAAGCGTATTTTGCAAAACGAAAAACTACCTTTAAAATTTCAACTTAAGAACCTTTCTTTTCATTTCGAATTTGTAAGGTGAACTACAATCCAATTTGATTGGAAAAAAATATCCAAACGTGCATGATCTATGTGGGCATATGTTTCGTGTAGGTATGTCAAGACATTGCAATTTTAACGGTACTTTTATGGGAATTAAGCCAAATATGCAAGTTTAAAAAATTCAAAAACAGGATAAAGATAAAGTTTACGAGCCATATAAAAAGATAAAAAAACCGGCCATTTTTACATTATTTACGATATTAAAGTATCGTTGGGTACTTGCATTAAACTGCACCATTTGAAACTGGTAATAGATTTTGATCGCGAACCCGCCTGCCAGAGTTTTTTTTTTTCTTTTTTTCATGGTAAATTTATATCCTGCTTAGTCGACCTTGTATCTTTTGGGTAACCGCTAAGCCTATCTTCTGTATTACCTTAAAGATGATGGCGATGCTCGAAAGAGAAGAAGTTAAAAAAAAATATCTAGATCCATTTCCTCTTTCCGCTCAATCTACCTTTCATATCATCTTTCCTCTTCCTTAAAATCTCCGTTACCCGTACGGTTACATTATGGTTAAACCGTTATATAAAAACATAATATAACACCCAACATTTGCTATAGCCTGGTATTTAAAAAGTCATTTGTTTTATATGATATCGTTTTAAAAAGTAAGGTGATCGAGATTTGTTGAACCAAATCGAAGTTTAAAACTGGTGCAATATATATGATATACAGTTACGTAACCGTGAAATTGGTCATCGTTTGAATGGCAGTTGGTCCTTAACAACGTTGTGTTTATTATGGGTTAGGAATGTTTTTAAATCAACGTAATTTAGGCCTAGTTAATCGGGAGTCGTAGTTCACCGAAGTGGGGTGGTGTAGCGGATATGACTTTCGCCTTGTAGCAAGAGGGTGCTGGGTTCGATCCCAGATTGAGGCACAGGGTGATAGACCTGGGAACAAGCCATTTTTGCTTGGAATTTGCAAGTTTTCTCCTAACTTTTAGATCACCTAGTTTTCTTCCGTGGTTTCACCTTTAAATCAAAACTAGTGAGGTTAACGGTAATAGTTAGTGTATGGACTAGCGTTGTAAAGGAACCGATATTTAAGTAAGCCACAGGCTTAATGTGGACATACCTTTATAGATAAAAGCTTAAATTATGGTTATAAATCCCTTTCGTGTTGTCCACATGACCTAAGGAAACAAGCTGGTCAAACCCCTGATGTTTGAAAAGGGCATATTAATTCTTACTTATGGCTTTTGCATTTAGAACGAGACGAGGGGTTTTTTCGATAAACGTGTCTTAAACCAGAAAGGCGCGGCTTCAATTTTGATAATGACGTGATTTTTTTTTATGGGGAAGTCCTCTTTTAAAACTTCTCAATCTACAGGTACTACCATTAACGCGTTTACCAAAACTATGTACTCGGTTCCGTGGCCCCCTAGATTTTAATGATTTTTACCCGAGATATCTTTTCATTATTATAACGGAGCGCCATTGTATAATGAGAGGGCTCTTATCGGAGCTAAAAGTGCCCTCGAAAGGGTCCGCTCCTCGGGGTTTCTTGGGCGTAGGTGTACCTACTAAAGGTGTGTTCCTTGAATCGAGGCCAAATTAAGAGTAGTGGTTAAATTTAAAAATGCGCGCACCGTATTGTAATGAAATATGGTTTAAATTAGGTTAATCCGATTTTACCAGCCATAGCCTGGAATTGGTTTCACGAATCAACACAATTGACGTCATGTGAAAGTTATTTACAATTACTTTAATAACATTAACATTGAAATCGTCTTAATTATCCTTATTGCTAATTATTCACTTAAAATTTAATTTTCTGACGTTTTTGATAACCAATTTTAAATGGAATTAAGGTTAACATAAAGTTTTTTTTTTTTTTTTTCGGAGATGAGTATATAAAATAACATTTCAAATTGAAACCATGAGTGTGGTGCGCTCTTGTAAGCCAAGTTTCTAGGTGACGAAGTTTTAGTTAGTAAGGAAGACGTCGGTGATCCCACTCTACAGGTGCCGACTGCCGGAGATGACTTGACCCTAACAACCCTTCCGTAACCTCCCAAGTACACTCCATTGTGCTTCCCTGAACCCTGATTGTACCCTTGTCGAGGATCCTTATAAGAACACAATTGCATTGAAACTAATACAAAAAATCTATGTTAATGTGTGAATCAGATGTCATATTATATTGTCCGACTATAGTACTAGAGAAATTCTTGCAACACAACAGGAAATACGCAAAATATTTCATAATTTTTATTTCTTTCTTAAACAGATGAAAATGAGAAAATTATATTTTCGCAAGAATAATTACAATAAGTAGTATTGGGCAAAAGTATTAGAGCGATTCTCTCACGTAAATTTGCGAAGATTAAGTCGAAATTAAGACATCATTTGGCGTGACAAAATAAATGCCTAAATAATTAAGTCAATATAAAATTAATAAATCCGCGTTCCAGATAATATTTTCCCCTTTGAATCGATACTGCAAAAAATAAAAAATAAATTGAGGTTTTAATTCTCACAAATCAATTTAATAACATTCCTTCGTACAAACATCATTCAACCAGAATACCGATGGTAATAAAAAAATCCCCCTGAGCTGCTGTTTCAAAAAAAAATTACCTATCAGGTAAAAAGTGAATTTTATACTTTAACAAAATAACACCCACTTTGTATCGCTCGGTCGTTTGAAAGTTATATACTTTGTAGTGTTTAAGCCCCCAGGCTGAAGGGGGCGCCTGCCTGCCTTCCTTTCTTGGGAGTGGTTCACCAAACTTCACCCCATAGATATAGATAGATAAGTTATACTTTACCAATAACGTCAGCTAGGCAGGCAAGACCCCGAAGTCTCTTTTAATAATTATTTTCATTTTTATTTAGGCGGGTATTTGGGAACCACCTGAAAGAAACTATCGGGGACAAAATAGATCATCGGAAAAGGGGGAGGGAAGTCACCACTACCTTCGTATTGACCCGGTTACGATCACTTATATTTTTCTTTTAAACAGTAACAATAACTTTATATTATTACCCTGTGGGCGAATACGTCATAAGATGATGAAAGTTACAAGTCGAACCCGCATTTTTTGACAACGGTTATATACTCCCCATAAGTTCATAAGATATGTTCCATAAGTTTGTCACTGGTAACTTAGAAACTGGAGCTTGTCATGAAGTGAGTGAGGTAGGTCATAGATTCGAGGTAAAGTGACGCCTGGTGCGTGAGGCGGTGTCAAAGGCTTAGTACAGACTAATAGGAAGATGGACCGTGCAAAATTAACCACCGAGTGTAGTACTTCAATTCTCGCTTGTCGTTCTGGAACTAGCTCGAGCTGTAAGTCTCTAGCATTACGAAGTATAGGTAGTGTCATACTTTTGGAAAGGAACATATCTTATAAACTTATGACTCCCAGGGTGCGAGTGGCGTTTTTTTTTTCGGTTTTTCCCATTTGTAACACGGCGGATTACGAGAATTTGCATTTATGGATATTATGAATGTTTCAAGGATGTTTGGGATGCGTTAAAGTTAATTTTCGAATAGTGTTAAGGACAAATTTAGTAACTATATTTACACGAAAGACCATCCTAACCTCATTTCCATATCTTTCAAGAAGGTTTCTTTTCTTTTCTTTTTAACGAAAATGCGCAAACTTTGTTTGAATTTTGAAATTACTAAATTTAGGTCTTGTGATGCGTGGGTTTTTAGATAATTTCATTGAGATTATTTAAATTAGGCAGATTTACCTTCATATAACCGAGGACATGCGGGACACGTTAATCTAAATTGACATTAAAGTTGTAGGTACTTTCTCGTCCCTAAAAGACAAAAAAAAATACTTATTGTAGCCTATGCCTACAACAATTTAGCTTAATTCTTAAAACATTTCTTATCCCTTATTAAACATTTTCTAAACTTCTACACAACGTGAGGAAAAACGACGGGCCTCTCTCAAGACTTAGCCGAATTTGGGCAACCACCATTTCCCATCCCCATGCCTGTGTACTTATGTAAAAAGCAGGTTTTGCCCCGTAAATATATGCTAAACTTCAACCAAAATGAAGACGAGTCTTGAGATATCTAGGTCGCCTAGCTCCTTTCTTCTAAATACCAAATACTTCTTACCAACATCTACGTTCGAATTTAATGCAAAGCATTATTTCTTTCCCTAAGTAAGTTTGTTTGATAAAGAAAATGGATAAAAGTAAAAGACCAGTCTTGGAATGGAAAAATAATAAACTTCCTCGATGACCTCCGCGTGTCTCTCTTCATTCTAATTTCTAAGAACGATTCCTCTTCCGAAGAAGAACTTTTAAAAGTGTAGTTACGGGACTAGACTAACTGGTTTGGTTCTTTTTAATCTCCTAGTCGCTTGCTTTATCAAATCTCCTAATACCATAAGTTCGTAAGATACGTTCCATAAGTTTGTCACTGGTTATAAACTGGAGCTTGTCATGAAGTGAGTGAGGTAGTTCATAGATTCGAGGTAAAGCGACGCCTGGTGCATGAGGCGTTGCGTGTCAAAGGCTTAGTACAGACTAAATATTAAGATGGAAGTCCTGCAAATTTAACCACCGAGTGTAGGACTTCAATTCACGCTTCCGTCGTTCTCCCTCGAACTAGCTCGAGCTGTAAGTCTCTAGCATTACGAACTTCTATAGGTAGTGTCATACTTATGGATGGAACATATCTTATAAACCTATGCTAATACATCCTCTTTTACGTTACGGTATTCTTCGAAAATACTTAAGACTAACTCTCTCTCGGATTTTCAAATTTTTTTTATTGGCTTTAGTTCTTCTTTGTTTTTAAGGTAAAATTTGGATATTTGCTCAAATATCACGCGCGTGACTGTTTGAACAAATTTAGCAAACTGTTTTCTTTTGCCAAAACGCTCAGCGGGGAGGTGCTAACGCTTCACACCATCCCAAGTTTTCGTGGAAGGTTGTTTTAAGCCACTATTTCCCCTTGAAGTTGGACTTTAAATTTTCGTATTAAATTATAGACCAAAACTTTTAGAATCTATCACTGAAACTTGCCTTGCTTTATATATTCCCTTTAATATGGTGTTCCATTGATTGATGCAACCTGCCATCATGAAGCAATAGACCTCTATATGTAATGTAATTACAATTATAAGGTGATATGCATTAGCACTCCAATAAAATTATTATCAGTAAATAATGTATAATGCAAAAGAAAACATCTTTCAATCTATCCAGCATCTTCTTTTGCCAAATTGGTGGTATAACGTAACGTTAACCCTTCATTGCAATTCTTTCAATTTGCCATTAAAACTCAATTTGCAAAATCCAGTTTTTTGGATGAGGCTAAATTAACCGCATCTTCTTGCAAAACGGGCTAACTTTAAATGATTAATATAACCGTATTGAAAAAGAAACCCAACCGGTTTGCAAAATACGTTTAAAACTAGTTAATATATTATCATAATTGTCTGAAGAATTCCTTTCCGCTGAGAGATATGTCAATGAAATGAAATTCCCTATTCATTGATGTCACAATTTTCTAAGTAGAATTTCGTCTTCAAGGTGTCAAACGAAAAATTTTGCCTCTTCTTCTAATTCCAAAAAAAAATTATCGATATTTTTCTATCCTGAAAGTTGAATGATCGCGAAACTTTTTATTCCAAATTTTGATGTTTTTTTTTTTTTAACAAATTAGGTTGAGATTCTGGTAATCTTCCTGTTCTGTTTTGTTTCTAATTGAGCTTGGTTTTAGCAAAGACGTACTAGGAATTTTCCTCCCAATTTCGAAAGTATATCCCAATTAAATATAGCCGATAATAAATTTTCCGAAAATATTCAATCATTTTCGTACGCGATAAATTTATTATGAATGTCTTTTTTGTCTTATGGAGTATATTTATGGTTTACACACTCCCCCTAATAAAATCCCGACGTATAGAAAATTATATAGCCGAGTTCAAGGCACAATTGAATCCTGTTTTGTCTGTTTTTATCCCCTATCAACAAAAACAGAAAGAAAATTCGATAAAAAAAATGCTTGAAAAATCTTTGGGTATGCGGAAATGTCTACCGTCAGTCCTTAGCTCGAACCAAATATCGACCAGGAAAATATGAAACAAATTTATGTAAAACATCGAGTCTTCGATGGCAAAAAGTGAGTTATTAATCGTTTTCAAATTACGCTTAGCGTTTTTTTCCTAAGCGATTATCTTCAAGCTCTTTTTAAAGCACCTTGTTCGGGCCTGACTTTAAAATTGAACCATTAATTCACAAACGCTTTCATAGCCAAGAACTTGACCAGTTGCCTAAGGTCAAATCGGTGCTTAAACTTAAGGGAAAACTACATCTTAACTTCAATCAGAAGGGGATAATAGAAGAAGGATGACACTCTGTATCCTCTTAATACTTTAGTTGTGTAACATGATTCCCCCAGGCAAGGGAGCCCTTTTTGTTTGCTCTCTATCTTATCAAACTTCAGATGGGCATCGCAGCGTGCTGTAGGGTGAATTCTATAACTGTTTGGTACTAAATCCCCAGCAATCAATCAACCCACAAGCCTTGATTGTTTTGACGTGGAACAAAAATCCACAAGCGCATGCGCCTTGGCAAATAGTTAAGCAGCGCTAATAGAGTAATGACGAGGGAACTATTTATCGCCTATGTGATTCGATTTAGTAACCTTTCTCCAAAGGTTCTGATGTTGGGAAGAATCATGTTACAATTACTCCGCCGTTTTGTGGTACACTTCTCTCGAAGAGAAGTATAGTATATACTTCTGTTTCAATCTAGATTTGACTTTCCCAAAGCCAAGCTTCTAGAGATCAATGGTCTCTGAAAAATAACAGGAAAACATGTACGTTATAGTATGCAAATACCTAATGAAACGTATAGATCACCCTAAACCCACCTGTACCTGCACTGCCCTAATACGTGAATGTATGAACAATTTCAAAATAAAAATTAGAGAAAAGGGTGACGTCATCCGATACAATCCCAGTTGAGTTGAAAATAATCCGACATTCTTTACGATGAGATGCCAAAATATTCTTCAAGACGGAAAGGTGGATGAACGGGTGGGTATACACCTATCACGCTTTACCTGTCTCTAAACCCAATAGCTCATCTTTCATCGTACCTTATGCCAAGTGAGGCTAGTACTAGGTATATTATATCGTCATAGGTAGATCTGATATATGTAATAATGGTTAGGATGGGAATATCACGATTTGAGAATGTATAAGCCCCTTGGCGTGTATACTTTTAACTTTTGCTTTTTTCTCCTTCTTCATTATATTCTTTTGGTTTTGCGTTGTTCAGCTTCGGGCCAAAAGGGCCACAACCAGATTCTTTAATATAGCGTAACTGGGAAATTTAATATACGGGAAATACCTCGATCTATCTCTCAGGAAAAAATCATACGTCACGTAAATATATTTTTTATTTTATAGTTTTGAAAAAACGGTTCATGAACTCTCCATCTTTTCTTAAATTTAAATGTAAACACCAAAGGGGTAATGTAATGAAAGACTTATTGTAGTGTTATTCTCATTCTAGTGTTCCTCTTAACTGTAGTGTCCTTCTCATCATAGTGTCCCTCGTAACTGTAGTGTCCTTCTCATTATAGTGTCTCTCGTAACTGTTGTGTCCTTCTCATTATAGTGTCCCTCGTAACTGTAGTGTCCTTCTCATTATAGTGTCCCTCGTAACTGTAGTGTCCTTCTCATTATAGCGTCCCTCGTAACTGTTGTGTTATTCTCATTCTAGTGTCCCTCGTAACTGTAGTGTCCTTCTCATTATAGCGTCCCTCGTAACTGTAGTGTTATTCTCATTATAGTGTCCCTCGTAACTGTAGTGTTATTCTCATTATAGTGTCCCTCGTAACTGTAGTGTTAATCTCATTCTAGTGTCCCTCGTAACTGTAGTGTCCTTCTCATTATAGCGTCCCTCGTAACTGTAGTGTCCTTCTCATTATAGTGTCCCTCGTAACTGTAGTGTCTTTCTCATAATGCCTCTCTCAATGCAATGTCCATCTCATGTGGTAGTGTCTTTCTCATAATGCCTCTCTCAATGCAATGTCCATCTCATGTGGTAGTGTCTTTCTCATGCCTCTCTCAATGCAATGTCCATCTCATGTGGTAGTGTCATTCTCAAATTGGTGGTGTCCTTCCCAAATTAATAATGATGATCTCCTTTGTTAGTGAAAAATTGGAAATAACTCTATATTGCTAATCATCGCCCATTACTTATGAATTAAAATCCCTTGAAAATTATCTTACTTTAACTAACAAAAATTTCTACAAAAAATAAAACCCCATTTTGTTTTTCTTAATGCTCTGCTTCGGGTACTTTAAAACGATTTATTTTGCCAAAGGACCAAAATATTTCCGCACCCAAATAACTAAAAACTTTAAGGTGAACTAGAACGCAACAAAGGCATTTAAAATTCCTCGTGCTTTCGATATCATTATTATGCTTGTATTAATGGTTTCGAACAAACATAATTTTCAACAAATACTTAACATGACAGGCCGATTTTTATCATACTGATAAACTCGTGATATAAAAAAATAACGAATTATTTCAAAAATTCAAACACTTATATATTATTTTCTTTATAACAATAGGTTCTTAACTTTTTCAGCTCTTATTGGCTAAAGGTACGGGGTAATACCTCGTGTAGGTTTTAGCTTAATTGCGTTGCGAAAATCGCTTATAAAACTACGTAAATTTGGAGTTTAGTGACTAGCCTAGGTTGAAAGGATAAAAAACTTAAATGATCCATTGACATTTAGGTGGAAAAAGGGACAATCAAACGGTCAAAATCCAGGACTTAAGTTTGAGTGGGAAGTCAGTCTTATTTGACATGGAAATCTATGTATTTTTAGTATAGGAAGGAAGCGTTATCTTTTTGCCAATCTAAGTTGGTGGTAAACCTCGAGTACCGCGATGAATATTGTGTGGTAATTTACCTCTAAAGTCTAAACCTTTCGCCACAAACACCCACTCCCGGATACCATCGGCTAAGTGTTTGTGGCGCCCACCTTAAACTTTTAAAGGAAAACTATTGTAAACATTCATGCGCTAAATATGTTTTAAATTGTCTTAAGTTGAATCCTTCTGTTTATGTAAGTGCTTTAACCGATTAACCAAACTTGAGGTACTATTCCTTTAAAATGCTTCGTTCTTTCGTTGGGTTCGGCCACGGAATACTTACGGCGTACCATCCCGTCGAGACAAAAGGGTGAAATTTCATTTTTAACGTATAAGCAAAATTGAAAGTGGAGGGTATATAGCGTCGTTGGTATAAACTCAGCGGGGTTTTCTATTCGTTTCTCGACTTTCTTTTGGAAGTCAGACTGCGGTTGAACCATTAAGACATTCACCTCTTCGAGTGAACCCATCGACGTATATGGTGTCAACGTTCCCAGTAGAACGTACGTCGCGCGTCACAAGAGTCATACCGGTGTAACCCGTCTTTAGTAGCTTGTACGCGTTTCATTGTTTCGGCTCATTAAAAGCGTGGGAAGACCTTACATTATTAAGAGTCCTTGTTTCGCTTTTAATTATTATAACTTATCTTTCATTCTTGGTGGTGCATGCATTGTTTGAAAGATATTAAATTCCGTTTTTACGGATGGATTGCGTATAGGTTTGGAAGTAGATAAACCTGATATTATCAAATGCCTATATTCTCTATCAATTTGTTGATAAATAAATAAATATGGCGATAAAATTATTTGATATGTTCCATAAGTATGACACTATCTATACTTCGTAATGCTATAGAGAGCTAATTCGACAACGACAAGCGAGAATTGCTTAACTACACTCGGTTAATTTTGCAGTCCATCTTCCTATTTAGTCTGTACTAAGCCTTTGACAGCGCCACCTCACCAGGAATCTATGACCTCACTCACTTCATGACAAGCTCCAGTTTGTAACCAGTGGACAAACTTATGGAACATATCTTATGAACTTATGATATGACCAAATAGCTAATTGGAAAACAAACTGGAAATTTCTCGAGAAAAACTGTATATTTTTACATAAAATGTGAAGTAAATTATTCTTTAATATTAGTTTAAGAAATTCCTGAGAATCGCCAGTAAGAAACTGTTTCGTTACTTGATTGAGCACACGTAAATAAGTAGATTTAAAATATCTTTATTAACTACATGAAGGATGAACTAGGAATGCGTGACAATAGATTAAAAACATGACTATTTATACAAAACTGTAAGGTTACTTTTTTACTGATAAAACATTAGACTAAACATTAGATCAATAATAGACATAACGTCACATCCCCTTTTCTTGATCTATGTTAGATTATTCCTTGGGTCCATTTGTCCGAATCTAACTATTGGTTTTGAAATGCGACCGCTTCTTGTTTTTGTGCCGTAATTGCGTATTTCATCCCTGACTGCTGATTGTTGTTGAGTGGCTGCAATTTGGACATTGTCAGAACGGTCTTGGCTGGAGATGTCTTCTGTTTCATCCGTTGCGCGTGGTCTATGTCTCGATTGAAGGACGTCTCTGCTCCTTGGGCTGATGACTGGTGGAGGATCTTAAGTACTGCTATTAGGTATGACAGGATCCCGGATGGTAGACTTTGATTTCGGGCTTATCATGTCTTCTGGACCAATATCAGAAACCTGAGGACTTAGCGAAGACTATATATTATTTGTTCTTCTGTCTGGTAAGGTGATTAGATGGAAACAATTCATTCGCAAGTTGCCGTTCGTTGTCTCAATTATATAAGACCTCAGTTCCTCTGCTTTTCTTAAAATTGTCCCTTCTCTTCGCATATCAATTATCCATACCCTGATTCCAGGTTGCAATTCGGGCAGGTCTTTCACTCCATGGTGACGGTCAACATTTCGTTTTTGGGCTTGTTGGTGGGATTGTGCCTTCTCTCGTACAACTGCTTGCGGAGGGATATGTGGTCTCAATGATATGGACGTCGTTGGGAGCCTGGTTCTTAACCGTCGGTTCATTAGTAGCTGTTCGGGACTGAATCCGTTTGTCATTGGAGTGGATCTGTACGCTAGAAGTCCTTGTGATAGATCTTGTGATTTCTTGAGAAGATTTTTCACGACCTTCACCGCTGCTTCTGCAAATCCATTGCTTTGGGGGTACTCGGGGCTGCTTGTGATCGATTTGAATCCAAACGCCTTTGCATAGTCAGCAAATTCCCTGGTCCTGGTGGCTGACAAATTGGTCAGATGCCTAAGTAATAGGGGCGCGTACGCGACTGGAAGGATACGGACCCGAAAGAAAAAACCGACTAGAAAAGACCGACTTCTGACACCATGTTTTGTTACTTGATTGAGCACACGTAAATAAGTAGATTTAAAATATCTTTATTAACTACATGAAGGATGAACTAGGAATGCGTGACAATAGATTGAAAACATGACTATTTATACAAAACTGTAAGGTTACTTTTTTACTGATAAAACATTATACTAAACAATAGATCAATAATAGACATAACGTCACAGAAAGGCCTCATATTATATTATTATAATAAATTTTAAACGCCTCTCACGTTTTCTTTTGCAATGAATGAATGAATCAAGTATTTAATTAACCAACGACTCGTAAAAGTTTAATATAAAGAGCTGTCCATCAACAGTGTAAATACTAACAAAGACTCGAAACATCGTTATGCTTTAACGAATTTAACCGAAAATGGAAATACTTGTTTTATTTTCTCGAAAATACAAAATATTTTATAATGTATATAAATAATTCAAAAGAACCTAGAATTCGTATAAACAAGGTAATCTTGACCTATATATTCTAGTATTTACAACAAAAAATGGACTCGCTTAAAACTAGGGCTTTTCTTCTTATAAACGCCGGTTAAGTTAATACTGGTTTGACCAGAGTGATTTGACCTCTCTCCAAATGGGTTGATTAACTTTTAAAAGTATTTTCCTTTTCGTGCAAAAAAAACCACCTAGATTATATTGGTTATCTTAAGAAACTCGATACTCTTTCTATATCCGAAATCCAGTCGGGGCCATTTTTGATTGAAATTATTTAGGACAGAAACTATTTTGACGTTTTAACATTTATATAATGTCTTTGTGATTAATTTTATTACAACATTCTCTCTTTTTTCTCTTCCTCTCTTGTTGTTGTAGGAAAACTATTCGTTCAAAGCGCCGATGTGACGCATACATCGGTCACTCTCAGGTGGCGATCTTTGTCCAAATTTGCCGAAATACCGCAAGCCGTTGCCCAATATTCTCCAACATACGATGGAACTTCCACAATCTGGAGCGATAAAGGCGTTATTGTAAGTATTTTTTCAAATTTTCTAGCCTTCTAGTCTGTCAGGTCCTTCAATTGATGAAACCCAGAATAACTTATCATAAGTTTATAAGATATGTTCCATAAGTTTGTCACTGGTTACTGAAGTGACATAGGTGAAACGTCATAGATTCCCCTAAAGCGACTTCTGGTGAGGCAGTGTCAAAGGCTTAGTATACAGACTAAATAAGAAGATGGATTGCAAAACCGAGTGTAGTCAATTCTCTTTTGTCGTCCTCGAACTAGCTCGAGCTGTAAGTTTCTAGCATTACGAAGTATAGGATGTGTCATACTTTTGGAACATATCTTATCAATCTAGGATTATGTTGAATATAAAATACATCTGTCTAATCAATATCTCCAAATATTTATTAGGTGAAAGAATCTACGGCGAAATTCGAAGATCTCCGTCCGAACACCAATTACTATTTTAGAGTTGAGGAGAATGGCATCTTCGAAGTTTTGCCTATAAGAACTAAAGGTATGTCGAAAGCCCGAGGCTTGTTAACTTTTTTTTTACGATTATTATGAATTATTAGTGGAAGGTCGTTTAGGCTGACATTTCTCTTTCGAGTACTTAAAAACTGTCCTGAAAAATTCATAAATATGCATGTTTTCGGGAGAACGGTTGAATACCATTCGCGCAGTCTGTTTGGAAATGAGGTACGCATTTTCTTTGCCGAGTTAATTCCAAGCATTCTTTAGCGTATAAAGAACCCCTAGGTAGATTTTCTGAAAGGTGAAAATTTAACTTTGAGTCATGTTTTTTGACTGTTTTTATAATCAGACTTAAGTATAATTGGTTTTGGAAAAGAGCGGGTGAAACGATTTTCTTTATTTATTCATTTTATCATAAGTTTATAAGACACTACCTATACTTCGTAATGCTAGAGACTTACAGCTCGAGCTAGTTGGAGAACGACAAGCGAGAATTAAATAATTTTGCACGGTCCATCTTCCTATTTAGTCTTTGACATCGCCTCACCAGGCGTCGATTTACCTCGAATCTATGACCTACGTCACTTCGTGACAAGCTCCAGTTTGTAACCAGTGACAAACTTATGGAACATATGAACTTATGAAATTATAAAACAGTTAAGGGTCAGTGGTCAAGTAACTTCACTTCGGTTGTGTCAAGATTATAGTTATAATGGGAAATTATAGTTAATGTCGACTTTATTTAAAAAGCATTTCACTCTCTATTTACAAGAATGTAGCAAAATAAAATTGGTTTCTAGGGGATCGAAGTTAAGTCAATTTATTTCGTCAAACATGGATAGCCAGAAGCGGTGTTAGTTACTTAGGCATTGCGTGAATGTGTACCACGGCCCGGCCTCCGTTCCGTAACCGAAAGACCTGTCAACTTTTTAATGGGGAAGATTTCGCGGAGATGGAAGAGCCAAGAAGTCGGTGTGTGTTTATGTGATCGGAAATTTTAAGATTCACCCAGCGTCGTCTTAGTTTTTGCAATCATTTTTATACAAGATTAATCTGAGGTTCGGGTCTCATTAAAACACTCAGTTTGTCCGGGAGGGGGTATAATGTTCCGTCTGGTTTTTCTTAAAGCCAATGAAGATTGAAGCTTAGAGCGAGACAATCTACGGAAGAGATGTACCCCCATTAGACTCGAGTTTCGTTGGCTCAACTTTATTTTAGACTTCAGGCATATAACATGAGATGATTCGAAGCGAATTTATAATATGTTTATACCTTACACGTAATTTTACGTTTCTAGAGGGAGGGTCAACAATTTTTTTCTTTCAAACCTTTTTGTAGCCGCTGGTACATATTTCAAGGTTTTCTTCAAGGTCATTTTTGTTCCGCTTAATTTTCTTCTTCCCCCTTCACCCTCTCTCGTTCCCTTTTTAGGCTATGACAAACTTTTTCATTTATAATGATCCCATTGATTAAATTTTTGTCACAGTAATTAATTATTGGCTTATCGAGAGATGTATTTAATTTTCGATTCTCAATAAATTGTCCACCTTAAGAACCGTGCTCAGTTGTTAGTGTCCTTGGCTAACAAATTTGCCCTTTTGACCCCATGGTCAAGTTTTTTCAACTTTTGAATTTCATAGAACAACATTTTTACTGTCTTCCAGATGGTTGTCTATCGAATAACTCCACCGAAAGTCCAGCGTGGGTGGGTTTGGGAGAAAACTATTACGTCAATGGTTGCGATCGCACGTGTACTTGCCGCGAAGGAGGACAGAGTGAATGTCACGATCGATGCCAATTCCGACCTGGTTCCTTGAAAGATCCACTATGCGAAGAGGTCCCGGACCCAGATGACGCTTGTTGCGTAATGTACAAGTGTTTGGACCGTGAACCTTTAGACAACGCTAAAGTACTGGTCACTCAACGTACGCCTTCCTCGTTGACGTTGGCTTGGGACGATTTTAAGCTGCCCAATTACGAATCGGGATACGTCGTCGAGTATCGTCAATTAGAAGGCGATAACAGCGAATGGGAACAAGTTCAAGCCGGAAACATACCATTGATGAGTATCACCAAACTTAAACCCCATACCGCCTATCAAGTTAAGGTTATGGTTTGGGAGGACGCCGAAACCAAGAAGAGAGGCTCTAGTTCAGAAGTGGTTACAGTTTACACTGAAGGTAAGGTAGCATTTTTTTTAAAAAAAAAAAGTTAAAAACAATATTTTTCAGTCTTAAAACATTGCCAATTTATTAATACGCAAACAAACCTGTTATTTTTTTAACAATTTACATAAATCAACTTGTTTTTCGCAGACGGTTGCGTTCGAAACAATCAAACTCTGGCAGTGGGAGCGGAATTTTTTGAAGGCTGCGACCTGGCATGTACTTGCCGAGGAAAAGACGAAGGACAATGTCGTGATCGTTGTAGTCCCCCGTATTATCGAGCGGGCACCTTAGGCCAGGATCCTCTTTGCACGGAAACACCCTTGGACGCCGACGCTTGTTGCGTCACCGTTAGATGCACTCAAGAAGATAATCTCGGGGCCAGAGAAGGTAAAATTCCTCTCCCACTTGTAAAACAATCCACTTTTACTCCACGCATAAGCCAACATAAGATTATAAATAGTAAAAAAGGTCAAATAAGCATCTTTCTCTCTTTGTTTTATTTTTAAACTAAAGGCGTCACCTTTGCCGAAAAATCGGGATCTTGCCCGGAAGTGATCCACGTTACGTCAAAAGACAACCAGACTGATGATAAATGTCCGAAAGAATGCACCCACGATCACGAATGCGGTTCGGAAGGTCCCGCTTTCAAATGTTGCCCGAATTATTGTGGTGGTATGACTTGTACTGACGTCGCACCTCCCAAAAGTAAGTAGGCATTAGCGATGGGGCGGAGGATTATTTATTGTAGGTGGTTTAGTTTGGGAATATCTAACGAGAGTTTTTATTTCGAAACAGGCTTGTGCGATTCGGTATTTTGTGGAGCAAATGCCAGGTGTGTTCTCGAAGCCACTTTGCCCAAGTGTATTTGCGACGATGGTTTTGGTGGTGATCCAAATTCCATTGAAGGTTGTCAAAAAAGTAAGTTCGAAACAAAACGGATTCGCGGATTTTGAAAGGTAATATAATTATTGAAATTAAGGTTTATTTAACTTTTCTTAAAGGTGAACCTCCGTCGGAAAAAGCTACCAAATCGAACGTTTGCACGTACGGAAACGAAACTCACTCCCGAGGCGAACAGTTCTTCGTGGGCTGTGATCTACGATGTACTTGCGGTGACGATTTGGAAGTCAGTTGCAGTCCCAGATGCGTGTTCGCCCTTCACAAGGACACAAACGCGACCGAGGTTGCCAATCGAGACCCTCTTTGCGATCTTATAGCCGATCCTTTGGACTCTTGCTGCATGATCCTAGCATGCGAATCAATAGCCGAACACACGACTATCGTTCCCGCTAACCTCACCGAAGCGATTGTCGCACCTGATTCAGATACAACAACCAACGGAACGGAAGACGCTTCCACAACTACGACAGCTCGTAACGCTTCCACTCAAAGGAGTTTACAAATGGATGAAACGACAACTATCAATTTCACGACAGAGTCTAGTTCCGAGGCCCCAATGACGACGCTGATTGATGTGAAAGACAACATTACTACGCCCGTCGAAATATCAGAGACAACCACCGTGGTAAATCCACCTGTTTTTGTGGATAGTAAACCTAAGACTGATTCCTCCGAGGAAGCCATTTCCGCTACGACCATTCTCCCCGAAACGACGAGCGAAAAGACTACAGAAACAATCGTAGTAGTTGAGGAAACAACGTCACCAATTTCTCTTGTCGATGAAACCGTAATAGAAGATGTCGGCACTAACTCAACCGTTGAGGAAGTATCACCCGTTACGGAAACTTCACCCAAAAACGAAACCGCAAACGACCTAATCACAGGGAACTTTCACGAAAATGAAAGCCCACAAATAGTCAAAACTCTTCCAGTGCCAACTAGACTTGATGGGTGCGAGTATAACGGTAAGACATACACGAGAGGCGAGAATTTCGAAGACGGTTGTGAAGCCAGGTGCACCTGCGTCGGCCCTGGACGAGTGACTTGCGTCCCAAGATGTCCATTGATTATTCTTGACGACAATAGTTCATTCTGTCACGAACAAGTCGATCCCAATGATTCCTGTTGCAAGATAATGATTTGCGAGAGACCTGGAGACACGGACGTTATTCGTAATGCCGAAGGGTTGAAACTGATTATCGACTCTGTTGAAGCGCAAAACGCTACCACAGTCAGATTGAGGTTGACTTTAGCCGGAAGTGAAATGGTCACTGACAACGCCACCTCTCTCTTAACCTCGAATAACGCCGTTCAAGTTTGGTACGCTCCGTCTAAGGAAGGTTCAACCGATAACGACGCCACATGGAAGAAGGAGAGTTTCAAACTGACAGATTTGAGAAGACTTTCCCCTAATGTTTTTCAAGTGGATATTCGAGGATTGGAACCTGACACGGAGTATTTTTTCAAAGTTAGGAAACACGTTAACGCTGCAACTGATGCGCCTGAAAAGTCCTTGTATAGTAACACAGTCAACGTCAAAACGTTTTCGAAAGGTTTGTTAATATTACTGTAAGTGTAAACTGAATGTTAGGTCTCATCTACTTCAATTTATTTTTCATAGCCGTGCAAGCGGTTTTCAAAGGTTGCTTCCATCGAAACGCCACGTACGAAATCGGGCAAGTTTTTTACGACGGTTGCCAATACAAGTGTGTTTGCCAAGAAAAAGGTCTAATTCAATGTCAGGATAGATGCGAACAGTACCTAGACACCGTGGGTTACGAGCACTGCAGATGGGCACCAGCCCCTGATGATCCTTGCTGTACCATTCCATATTGCGACGGTGACAGTAACAGAGGTACGTGGCAGTATTTTTTCCTTTAAGGTTTCGCAAAAAATTATAATCGACAATTATATTTCCTTCAGACACGGATCAACGTATTCCACCTGAAGCTGTCCAACCTCGCGTCCCGCAAATTCCAAACTCAAACGCTTATTGCATGTCCGATGAAGGTTTCCGCCACGCTTTAGGCGATACTTGGGAGTTAGGGGAAGGTTGTACGAGAAAAGTTTGCACTTGCGCTATGAGGTCCAACGGAACTACCGTTATTGAATGTAATGGAGGTTGTTCGCCGATCCCCGCCAGCGTTCAACATCCAACACCAGATTGTCCTCAACCAGTTTTAGTAACGCCCGAAGATCCTTGTCTGTGTCCTTACATCCTTTGCAATAACGCCGTGAATCGTAAGTTCTTGAATTAGGCTCAAGTTTTAGAAAATATTTTAATAAGAACGGTCCTTTCATTATAGCTTTAAGCGTTCCAACTCCAATGTGCGACTTTAAGGGTCGTCGATTCCACGTTGGAGAAGAGTTTTACGACTCTTGCAGAGCCGTTTGCCAATGCGGTCGAGACTTGAGAGTGAATTGCGCTCAAGTTGAATGTCCACATCATTTTCCCGCTCATGTTAGCGAATGTCTCGAATGGGAAATTGATCCCGATTTTGTTCCTACACCACCCAAGTGCTGCCCACCCGCCAAATGCAAAAACGGTAAATTTTCCTAGCTATTCAATTTAGGTTCACTTGATGTTACTAGAATATAACTATAATTTAAATTTTTAGATGGTTCGTGCCGTTTCAACGGAATGCAACTCAGCAATTTCCAACATGTCCCTCAAGAACTGTTGGATTGCGGAACTCGTTGTGTCTGTGTCAATGGAAACGTCACTTGCGAGCAAAGGTGTCCTCAGTTAACCTCAACGCCACCTCCTCACTTAAACTGCCCTCCATCCTTGGCTTACAAGGGACGAGTACCAGGTGATCCGTGTTGCCAACATTGGATTTGTCGTCCTCCCGTGTCCACGGATGGACCTAACCATCCCCCGGTTGGTGGAAGACACGATATTTCCAACGTAGCCATCGGAAACGATAGAGGTACTGACAATTTCTTGAATATTTGCATTTGGGATATTAAAAATACAAACGCGGAAAACTCGTTATAATCATAAGGTAATAATTGATCGCGTAAATTCAAAACTAAATCGGTTGTCATTTAAACATCGATGATGAACTGAATCTAAATTTGAATCGGTTCAACTAAATATTGTTCCTGAAACTGGACTATCGCGCCAAATAAGGTTTTAAAGCTAGTCTAAACAATAACTAAAATCATTTCTAAACAGACGACTACTGTCAATATAACGGCAAACGTTACCGGCCCAACGAGCAATGGGAAGCTCGGAAGGGTTCTCTTAGGAGGCTATGTACCTGTCGGCCTTCCTCTCAGCCAGCGCTCTTAGGAGCCCCGGCTCCCAGCAAGGGTCAGAGGTCGGAGGTGGATTGCGAGGGCGGATGCCCGGTCATTCCCGATCGATTCCGATTACCTTCTCCCCAATGCCCCCGCCCCGTTCTCGTCACCCCCGACGACCCCGTCATGTGCCCGTACGTCGTCTGTAACAATTCCCTCTCAGGTAAAAACGAAAGAAACAATTACCGTCGGAAGCGTATAACTGTACTGTTTTTGGGTCTCGTCTAAAAGTTCCTCCTGGTAAACTAATTCGTCATTTTAATTTAAATCGGAATATATGTTGCGCAATTATATTTTTGTGGGCCTAAATTGATTCCCGCATGTTTTGCGTCTTTGGTTAAAAGTGTTCAGTTGATTATCATTCGAAGTATATATAAAAATAATCGGAGTTCTTTTCAGGGAAAGGTTTGGAAAATGTCAGCTTTGTGCCCATAAACTCGACGGCTATTCGGGTACGCTTCTCTTTACCATCTCTCTTGGTTGGTTTGGCTGGTCACGCCGAGTTGCGATTCACCAGCGACCCAAATGTCCCACGCGATTCGTGGCACGTGCAGAAGTTCGCCCGCCCTCAGCGTCTCTTTGACACTGCCAATATCGAGTATCACTTGGCCGGTTTGAGACCCGGAACTGTCTACTTCTTCCAAGTCTCTTTAGTCATTGACGCTCTTCAATCGGGTCCCGAGAGTGAGGTTTTCAAGCTAAAGATGCCGGCTGGTAAGGTTTAACGAAAACATCTCCGAATCAGTTTTGCAACGAGATTTAATCACACGATCCATTTGTAGATAACGATAAAGATTTATCCATCTCGGAGACTTCGACGGCCGGTACTTCTAGCACTTTACCACCGATGATATTGGTCGATGCCACGCTAACTAGTCAACCACTGAAGGAAGAAAACTCCATCCGTATCAGTTGGCGACCATTCGAAGCGGAAGAGAAGAAATTTATCGATGGGGTGAGATTGAAGTACAAGATGGTACCCGGTCAAGGCTCCGCCGATTCGGTCGCCTGGAAATCAACCCCTATGATCCATCGCGATGTCACATCATACGTCATTCGAGATTTGCAACCCGGAGCGAGTTACCAACTGGAGATGGAGTTGGCCGCCCCTGATCACCTATCTACCCATTTGGTTTCGACTAAAATGCTGGAGTTCAAAACACCACCAATGACGCAGAAAAGTAAGCTACCTCGGCCAAAATATCGCGGACTTAATAACTAACTTTCAAAATTCATTTTAAAGCTGATATGAGCGTTTCTCTGAAGTCGGCTTCCGTCGGTTCCTTCTCAACCGACTTGGAAGTACAAGGTGTTCCTACGCCGTACGATAATCACGTCAACGTGGCCAAAGTCACCTTCAAAAGCGACACAGACGCGGACGAAACTCGCGTCTTTAAGAGTATATCCTCTGATGGGAAAATACCGTTAGACCATTTAAAACCGGGAAGAAGGTACGTGTTGATAAGGGTCTTTAATTTCTTCGCAATTACGGGACTTTACAACAAGCTCTTAATATTAAACAGGTACAAAGTTTGGGTAGATTTGTACTTAACGAACGGAAAGACAGTGTCTTCCAAAGTTTTAGAAGTAATGACGAAGGCGGCTCCACCCGGGGTCAAAATACCGGACGACGAGCCTTCTGGTAAATTTCAGACTCAAGTTCATTCTTCAATCTTGTTTGGAGACTTAATTCAAGCTTCTTCTTATTGGTTTTAGCCAATTTAGCGGAGGCTCTTCAGCGTCGCGATGGAGGAAGCGATGAAGAGAGCAAGTCCTATTACATCGCCTTGATAGTAGTAGCGGTCATCGCGGCCGTTGCCGCTTTGGGCTTCGTCATTCTACTGGTCATCTTGCTTAGGCGACAGTCTAGCGCCAAAGCTCCAATTACCAGGTCACCATCAGAGGCGGCTTACGATAATCCTACTTACAAAGTAAGCAATTCTAGTCTCATTTTTTCAAAGCAATCGCTCTTTTATGGTTGTTCGAATATTTGCGTATTTATAATGTGTATATTTTTTATCATTAGACGTACGATGCCGCTGAAAGGCACTCAACGTCAGCCCCTGACCATGTTGAAAAGAATGGTAATGGCGTCCAGCCTTGTTAGTCATTGTTCAATTTAACAAACTAATTTAAGATGTAAATAATGTGATGGTTATGCGACAACACTTTTGAAAAGCTAATTGGTTTACGAAAATCACTGTTGCTTTTACAAATCGAGGATTAAATAACGCGATCGTGTTCTTCCGCGGACCAACGCCACAGACCGCGATATAATTTAATTTTACCTTAATTTTAAAATATTGTCGGTGATTTTTTTTAGAAGTTTCTTCTAAAGTTTAACATAATTACATTTGACATTTACAAACTAAGAAAATGTGCGTGCGTGTTTCTAAACATATTTTTTTCCTGAATGACTGATAAAAAAAGTTGCCACGAACGTGAATTAAGACTTAACGCGAGGAAAATCTAAAAATATATATTTTTGTAAGAATTTTTAGGAAATGTTTTATGTTGTATATAAGAATTGACTTATATAAAACAATTTCAATGTACTATTGCTTAATACTTGGGTCTAGTGCTCATTTTACCTAACCACTCAATCATTATAGGCATAAGTTTATAAGATATGTTCCATAAGTGTGTCACTCGTTAATGAGAGCTTGTCATGAAGTGACGTAGGTGAAACGTCATAGATTCTTGTAAAGCGACGCGTAGTGAGGCCTTGTCAAAGGCTTAGTACAGACTAAAGAGGAGGATGGACTGCAAAACCGAGTGTAGTCAATTCTCACGTCGTTCTTGGACTAGCTCTCATTAAGCCTCTAACATTACGAAGTATGGGTAGCGACATACTTAAGGAACATATCTTATAAACTTATGTTATAGGTTAATTATATTTTGCGGGAAAAGATAAAATCTTTGCGTTCCCGGCAATTATTATTTCTAATTTCATCAGGAACATTTAAGCCAAGATGTTTGTAACATTGGACCGAATTCATAATCCGACAAATTGCGGGATTTCTCGGCCGAGCGCGAATTTGGTCATATGGGGCACCAAAGCTGATAATGACAATAGCAAAATCAACTTGAAATGTGGTAAATAGGGTCTTGAACTTGGGTAAATGTGGTGAATAAAGGCGGGAAATAGGGTTTTAAATTTTTAATATGGGCAAATAATATGTGTAAATGGCGTGAATTGATCACATAAAGGACAATGCTGCGTTTTGCCACCCAAATACACTGGTTTTCCATCTTAACAAACTAGTTTTCCACCGTAATGCTCAGTAGGGTATTAGCGTGGGAAAACAGTGGAAATTCAAAGACGAATAAAATTTGTTAATAATAGAAATTTTCTTCTTATTTTCAGTACCAGAACTCAACACTCGGAAGTTACAGGTTTATAAATATATTTTTATTATTTTCATTGTTAATCTTTTGAATAAAATCTAATGTATCAATGGAATATGTTTCAAAATAAAGACTTGCATTAACATTTATAAAATATTATTTGACAAAATTATTTCTATTTATAAGCTTACTTATAACAAAAGTAAGGTGAGACATTCTGCAACAACTCCGCTTTTGAATGACACATTGGAGTTCGATTTATAACAGGGTCGAAGTTCTGAATGACGTTGCAAAGTGGGTAGCGTATCTGCAAGCTACACCGCGAAACCCCGGTTCGAATCCCCGCGAGGGAATTATTTATGTGCGCGTCCGATCATGATTATGAGTTCCACTCTAAAATTATTTTGATAGGGGGTGGAAGTAATTTATATTTGCTCTTGGTACTAGCGAACCTTAATTGAACGTGGTACCGTATAGTTTGAGCTCGGCTTAATAACAGCTTCCTGCTAGCAAAGAGGTTAGCGTAGATGTTTTCAACGCCGCGAGCCGCGGTTCTATTCCTCTAGTATTTTCTAGTTTAAAAAGTCCGTAACGTTTTAAATTTACAGTATAATTTAAAACACTGAGCATGAGGTAACGTCGGTGACTAAGTGGTTAGCATCGTGGTCTGTCACGCCACGTTCTCAGGTTCGAACCGTGACTAGCGCAAACTTTTAAACGGTTCATTTGGCATTACTATTGAAGTTGAATTTATAACGCGATTGCGATGGCTTACGAGGCGACGCGTTAGGTAGTGTCTCTGCTCACCATACCGTGGGCCCCGGTTCGATTCCCGCCGGTGGAAGTGATATTTATGTAAAAATCTGACCTCTTTTGAATGATGCATTGAAGTTTAATTTATAACACGGGCTGTACCGACGAATTGCGTAGCGCAGTAGGTAGCGTACCAGTAAGCCACACCGCGAACCCCGGTTCGAATCCCGGCGTGAATAATGCTTTTAAGTGTAAATCGTGGCTCTTTTAAACGGTACCTCGCGCTTCGTTATTTTCATGTTGAATTTATCACGCTAGTTATACCAGTGGCGTGGTGGCGCAGTTGGTAGCGTCGTCAATATACACGCCACGGAGCCGGGTTCGAACCCCGGTGGAGGCGAGGGCCTTCAAGAAAACGAAACAAAAAATCATGACTGAGATGAGTAGGCGTCATCTCGTAATCCTGCCTCTGGGAAGTCAGAATTCAGATGTGGTGTGGTAGACAGGAGGTGAGACGAGGAGGAGAAGATGAAGGAGGAGACAAACGGGGGGGTGGGGCCCCCCCCGGCATTTTTTTTCGATGATGTATTGTCTCCTCTATTTTGTTTTAGTTTTTACTAGCTTATTAACTAATTAAAAGTAGTGGGGGTGGTGGTGGGTGGTAAGCTAGCAAAATTGAAATTCATCGAAAAAAAATGCCGGGGGGGGCCCGCCCCCCCATTTGCTGACTTCCCATGTTTAGGCAGGACAAGGAGATGACGCCAACTCATCCCAGTCACCGGGGCTCGAACCCGGGCCCGTGGTGTGTACAACGACGACTTAACCAACTGCGCCACCACACCACTGGCATGACTAGGGTGATAAATTCAACTTGAATATAACAAAGCGCGAGGTACCATTTAAAAGAGGCACGATTTTCACATAAGTAACATTTTCCTAACCCGGGATTCGAACCCGGGCTCGCGGTGTGGGTTACTGGTACGCTACCTCCTGACCTACGTCTTCCGCTGGATGGGATCTGTTATACATTGAACCTCAAAGCATCATTTCAAAGAGGCCAGATTTTTAAATAAATATCACTTCCACCGGCGGTGAATCGAACCCGGGTCCGGGCAACAGCCGTGTTTTAAACGGAGCTTCAGTAACAAAGTGATATGTCCCAAAATTCAATTGTAGTTTTGTGTCTAAGGAGAAAGGAGACCGAAACTTGAGATCTTAGATCAGGCAGTTCAAATCTCATTTACCTGTTATCCTATTAAATTGGTGGGTTTTGATAATGTATATATCGTTTCGATGATCACAATGAAAGATATCAATCAGAAGGTTGTTATCTCTTTGACGTGTCTTGGATCAGACTTCCATAACTTTCTTTTTCGAGTGAAAATATTTATATTTTATTTCTTTTCATTCAATCCTTTTGTACCAAGACAGACCCTTGGTGTTGACATTTTTCAGCGCAACCCTGATCCGAAAACCGACCGTCTGATCGAAAAGAAGCTTGTGTCCCATTCGACCGAATCCCAATCGACCGAACGCGTTTCCCATTCAACCGAAAACAGCCCAAATGTGCGGTTTTGGGAAAATATATATCAAAATTTAAAAAGCAAACGTTTTCACTTTTTAAGGCTTTTTTTACCCTACAGTTTTCGTTGTATATATATTATTGATGTTTGAAATGCAAAATTTAACTTTAAGAGTGATTGATAACGGAGAGAAGTGCTAATAAAGGCGGCTTTCTTTACATTAATAATGGCTACTTGTTTCAATTGAATAAGAAAAAGGATAAAACTAGTTACTATAATTGTAGAAATCCCTCCTGTAAGGTTCGAATAATAGAAGTAACATAACCTAACCTAACCTAACCTAACCAAACCTAACCTAACCAAACCTAACCAAAGCAAACCAAACCTAACCTAACCTAACCAAACCTGACCAAACCAAACCTAAACCTAACGAAACCTGACCAAACCAAACCTAAACCTAACCAAACCTAACTAAACCTAAACCAAAGCAAACCAAACCAAACCAAAGCAAACCTAACCAAACCTAACCTAACCAAACCTAACCTAACCTAACCTAACCTAACCTAACCTAACCTAACCTAAACCTAACCTAACCTAACCAAACCTGACCAAACCAAATCTAACCTAACCTGACCAAACCAAACCTAAACCTAACCAAACCAAACCTAAACCTACCCAAACCTAACCTAACCTAACCTAACCTAACCTAACCTTACCTAACCAAACCCAACCAAACCAAACCTAACCTAACCTAACCTAACCTAACCTAACATAACAGTAATGTTTTGGAAAAGGCATATTATTTGAGAAGTCAATGAAGCTAAACATGAACATTTTGGAAATGGCGTACCATAGTAAAATGATTTGTAAAATATTACTAACCTAACATAACGAACCAAAACCTAACCTAACATAACAGTAAAGTTTTGAAAAAGGCATATTATTTGAGAAGTCAATGAAGGTATAAAACATCAATATTTTGGAAAAGGCGTAACATTGTTAAATGATTTATAAAATATTACTAACCTAACTTAACCAAACCAAGCCTAACCAAACATAACAGTAATGTTTTGGAAAAGGCATATTATTAGAGAAGTCAATGAAGCTAAACATAAATATTTTAGAAAAGGCGTAGAATAGTTAAATGATTTATAAAATATTATTAACCTAACCTAACCTAACCTAACTTAACTTACAATTTCCTTCTCTGGGTTTGAACCCCAGCCTCTGAATTAAAAGCCTGATATTTTACCATGCTGCTGCGAAGATTCGAAATCCTCACAGACATTTAACTAACTAATTCTTTCAAATAAATTCCCATTCAGCAGAAACCCGCCATTGGGCTGGAAATTTAAATATATTCTCCATAAAAAAACAAAAAGCGGTTTCGGTCGAATGGGATTCGGTCCAATGGGATAATACCGAAAAGAATACGAAGTTTTCTCCTTGAAGGCCGACTGGGAAATGAATGATATTTTAGGTACTTGAGCGCGCTTAAATATGTTGCGTGACGTAAGCATTGCCTTATCTTATTTACATAGTCTTATCTAAAGCCTATTATTGGTCTACCGATAACCAATTTGCACATGTCACGTGGTCTGATAGTCCATTTTACCCGAGTTACCAAACACATGACGAGCGCGGACCATGGTTCAAATCTGAGCTAGTAGAGTTATTTTGCATAATATTCAGGCTTCCAAGTAATCCCAACCGAAATCAGTTGGAAAAGTAACACTTGGAAAACTCAGAACTATCAATTCTCTTAGCCCGTATTATTAAATTTAAACACTATAAACATTTACGTATTTAATCAATATATGTAGATAGTATTTTGGGATACAATGAAAATATTTCAGCATGAACATAAATAAATAGCTCTCTTTTTGTTTGAATCGTACACTGATGTATTACGGGTACAGGTTCTACAGGGGAGTATTGGAAATGCATTATAAATGTTTCCCCTATAGTTCGGCTTAGGGAACTTGTTGAAATTTCGACAAGCCCCCCCCCCCAGCCTTTCACAAACATTCGTACGCCGATTAAAATTTGTTAATAATAGAAATTTTCTTGTTATTTTCAGTACTTGGACTCAACACTCGGAAGTTGCACGTTTATAAATATATTTTTATTATTTTCATTATTAATGTATCAATGGAATATAATTCAAAATAAAAACTTGCTTTAACATTTATAAAATATTATTTGATAAAATTCTTTCTATTTATAAGCTTACTAATTATAGTTATGGCTATGTTATAGAAAGTTGATTGGTACCCTTTGAATACAAGTAGAAGTATATATTACTATTTTATTTCGAGAAAAGTGTTAAAGAATTCACCCCATCTGAAGTTTGATGTGCTGGAGAGCAAACAAAGACGGGAAACACCGGGTGCCTTAGCAGCAAGTTAAAGTATAAGATCCACTACATTAAAGTTCTTTCTCGATATAACAGAACAGGTGAGTCGAATAATAAACAGATTAAATAGCTTGATTTCCGACTTAAAGTTGCCACGGAAAATTGGGCAACATTATTATATAGTTTCAAGTAATTTATAATTTTTTTTTCTTCTGTTGGGCTCCCTCGTGGTAGGCATTCAGTTTCAAAAGTGTATCTCTTTATTCTCTTTTCTGAAGGCCTCATATACTATTGCTATTATTATGATGTTGACATAACTATTAACTTATGGTACTAATGATCACGTGGCATGTGTTAATTGGTTATCAGTAGACAAAAATAGGCTTTAGATAAGATTATGTAAATAAGACAATGAAATGTTTAAGTCACGCAGCTTATAAGCGCTCAAGTAACTCATACATCATTCATTTCCCAGTCGGCCATCAAGGAGAACACTTCGTATTTTAAGGGCTTCTCTTTGATCAGACGATCGGTTTTCGGATAGGGGTTGCGCTGAAAAATGTCAACGCCAAGGGTCTGTCTTGGTACAAAAGGATTGAATGAAAAGAAATAAAATATAAATATTTTCACTCGAAAAAGAAAGTTATGGAAGTCTGATCCAAGACACGTCAAAGAGATAACAACCTTCTGATTGATATCTTTCATTGTGATCATCGAAACGATATATACATTATCAAAACCCACCAATTTAATAGGATAACAGGTAAATGAGATTTGAACTGCCTGATCTAAGATCTCAAGTTTCGGTCTCCTTTCTCCTTAGACACAAAACTACAATTGAATTTTGGGACATATCACTTTGTTACTGAAGCTCCGTTTAAAACACGGCTGTTGCCCGGACCCGGGTTCGATTCACCGCCGGTGGAAGTGATATTTATTTAAAAATCTGGCCTCTTTGAAATGATGCTTTGAGGTTCAATGTATAACAGATCCCATCCAGCGGAAGACGTAGGTCAGGAGGTAGCGTACCAGTAACCCACACCGCGAGCCCGGGTTCGAATCCCGGGTTAGGAAAATGTTACTTATGTGAAAATCGTGCCTCTTTTAAATGGTACCTCGCGCTTTGTTATATTCAAGTTGAATTTATCACCCTAGTCATGCCAGTGGTGTGGTGGCGCAGTTGGTTAAGTCGTCGTTGTACACACCACGGGCCCGGGTTCGAGCCCCGGTGACTGGGATGAGTTGGCGTCATCTCCTTGTCCTGCCTAAACATGGGAAGTCAGCAAATGGGGGGGCGGGCCCCCCCCGGCATTTTTTTTCGATGAATTTCAATTTTGCTAGCTTACCACCCACCACCACCCCCACTACTTTTAATTAGTTAATAAGCTAGTAAAAACTAAAACAAAATAGAGGAGACAATACATCATCGAAAAAAAATGCCGGGGGGGGCCCCACCCCCCCGTTTGTCTCCTCCTTCATCTTCTCCTCCTCGTCTCACCTCCTGTCTACCACACCACATCTGAATTCTGACTTCCCAGAGGCAGGATTACGAGATGACGCCTACTCATCTCAGTCATGATTTTTTGTTTCGTTTTCTTGAAGGCCCTCGCCTCCACCGGGGTTCGAACCCGGCTCCGTGGCGTGTATATTGACGACGCTACCAACTGCGCCACCACGCCACTGGTATAACTAGCGTGATAAATTCAACTTGAATATAACAAAGCGCGAGGTACCGTTTAAAAGAGCCACGATTTACACTTAAAAGCATTATTCACGCCGGGATTCGAACCGGGGTTCGCGGTGTGGCTTACTGGTACGCTACCTACTGCGCTACGCAATTCGTCGGTACAGCCCATGTTATAAATTAAACTTCAATGCATCATTCAAAAGAGGTCAGATTTTTACATAAATATCACTTCCACCGGCGGGAATCGAACCGGGGCCCACGGTATGGTGAGCAGAGACACTACCTAACGTGTCGCCTCGTAAGCCATCTCAATCGCCAAATAATAATGCCAAAGGAACCGTATACAATTATACGGTACCATATACAATTAAGGTTCGCTAGTACCAAGAGCAAATAAAAATGAAAAAAAAAATACTTTCACCCCCTATCAAAATCATTTTAGAGAGAATCTCATAATCATGATCGGACGCGCAACCCTATTAGTACAGGGTTTCTAGCCTTTACCCGTACTAAATTGTGTCGCGTTAATTTATCATTCAATCGGAGTCCTCTTTGTGGTATACAGTGTGTCAACAGCTGCGCTTATTTCGAAATATATTTACTAAATATTAGTACGTTACATTAGATTTTATTCAAGAACAAATTTTCAGCAGCTTAGAAATATATTACTTAGACTAGTACAAAGTTTTCCACGCACGCTTCCGGAAATTGTAGTTCATCCTGGAAAAACAACGTTTTGGGCTGGAAACTGAAGTCTTAATTACTTGTTCACGCGTGTTCATGATTGATTCTTCCAACCCTTTGAAGCCGATCCTCTCATCAAACACCAAGTTTTCTCCTTGACGGCTGACAGCGAAATGAATGACATTTTAGATACTTGAGCGCGCTTAAATATGTTGCGTGACGTAAGCATTGCCTTATCTTATTTACATAGTCTTATCTAAAGCCTATTATTGGTCTACTGATAACCTATTTACGCGTGTCACGCGCTCTATCAAGGTCAAAGATGTAGAATAATCAGACTAAGACTTTTGTGATTTGAAAGAGAAAAACATAAGATGACGTCGCCAGCCAGCTGTTTAGAGCTGGCGTACGAACGTTTGTGAAAGGCTGGGGCCGCCTATGTCGAAATTTCAGTAAGGCAGGGTTTCAGTAAGCCGAACTATAGGGGAAACATTTATAACGCATTTCTTACACTCCCCTGTAGAACCTCTACCCGCAATACATCAGTGTACGATTGTATTTTCTTAAAATTCGTCCGAGTTAAATTTTATTATCAAATTGAATCCCAAAATACGATGCTCTACATACATTGATTAGATACGTAAATGTTTGCAGTGTTTAAGTGGGAAACTTTCAAATTGCAAAAATACGCCCTAAGAGAATTGGTAGTTAAACTGAGTTTTCCAAGTGACTTTAAAGTCGATTATCCGAATCATTTCAGTTACTTTTCCAGCTGATTCCATTTGGTTAAATTCCAAGTGATTGTATGGGATATGCCGCCCCATTTCAAGGAAGCCAGAATCTTTCGTCATTTACCCTTCTGGTTCGATTCCCACCGCTGCGTGGAACCTAAGACCATTAAACACTGTGTTTAATGGTCTTAGGTGGAACTGATGTCACTATAAATGGCTGGCCTCTTTCGAATGATACATTGAAAGAGTTCAGTTTATTACAGAGGCTAAGCGTCAGAACACGTAGCTCGGTAGGTAGCGTGCCAGGAAGACACGCAGCGAACCCCGGTTCGAAACCCGGCCAGGAAGTAGGAACTTATTTAAAATCGCGCCTCTTTTAAATGGTACCTCGCGCTTTGTTATATTCAAGTTGAATTTATCACCCTAGTCATGCCAGTGGTGTGGTGGCGCAGTTGGTTAAGTCGTCGTTGTACACACCACGGGCCCGGGTTCGAGCCCCGGTGACTGGGATGAGTTGGCGTCATCTCCTTGTCCTGCCTAAACATGGGAAGTCAGCAAATGGGGGGGCGGGCCCCCCCCGGCATTTTTTTTCGATGAATTTCAATTTTGCTAGCTTACCACCCACCACCACCCCCACTACTTTTAATTAGTTAATAAGCTAGTAAAACTAAAACAAAATAGAGGAGACAATACATCATCGAAAAAAAATGCCGGGGGGGGGGCCCACCCCCCCGTTTGTCTCCTCCTTCACCTTCTCCTCCTCGTCTCACCTCCTGTCTACCACACCACATCTGAATTCTGACTTCCCAGAGGCAGGATTACGAGATGACGCCTACTCATCTCAGTCATGATTTTTTGTTTCGTTTTCTTGAAGGCCCTCGCCTCCACCGGGGTTCGAACCCGGCTCCGTGGCGTGTATATTGACGACGCTACCAACTGCGCCACCACGCCACTGGTATAACTAGCGTGATAAATTCAACATGAAAATAACGAAGCGCGAGGTACCGTTTAAAAGAGCCACGATTTACACTTAAAAGCATTATTCACGCCGGGATTCGAACCGGGGTTCGCGGTGTGGCTTACTGGTACGCTACCTACTGCGCTACGCAATTCGTCGGTACAGCCTGTGTTATAAATTAAACTTCAATGTATCATTCAAAAGAGGCCAGATTTTAATATAATAATCAGTTCCACCGGTGGGAATCGAACCTCGGTCTTCGGCACGCTTTATGACGACGCAACCCACTGAGCCACAACACTACCTGTACTATTAGCTTAGTAAATTGAACTTCAATATAACAAAGCGAAATGTACCATTTAAAAGAAGCACGATTTTAAATAAGTACCTACTTCCTGGCCGGGTTTCGAACCGGGGTTCGCTGCGTGGCTTACTGGCACGCTACCTACCACGCCACCTCTTTCGTTGCCAAACCTCCGTTATAAATTAAACTTCAATGCATCATCAAAAGAGGTCAGATTTTTACATAAATATCACTTCCACCGGCGGGAATCGAACCTGGGCCCACGGTATGGTGAGCAGAGACACTACCTAACGCGTCGCCTCGTAAGCATTCTCAATCGCGTTATAAATTCAACTTCAATAATAATGCCAAATGAACCATTTAAAAGTTTGCGCTAGTCACGGTTCGAACCTGAGAACGTGGCGTGACAGACCACGATGCTAACCACTTAGTCACCGACGTTACCTCGTGCTCAGTGTTTTAAATTATACTGTAAATTTAAAACGTTACGGACTTTTTAACTAGAAAATACTAGAGGATTAGAACCGCGGCTCGCGGCGTTGAAAACCTCTACGCTAACCTCTTTGCTAGCAGGAAGCTGCTAGTAAGCCGAGCTCAAACTATACGGTACCACGTTCAATTAAGGTTCGCTAGTACCAAGAGCAAATAAAAATTACTTCCACCCCCTATCAAAATAATTTTAGAGTGGAACTCATAATCATGATCGGACGCGCAGCCCAATTAGTACAGGGTTTCGAGCCTTTACCCGTACTATACCAGGACAAGCCCTTGGCGTTTACATTTTTCAACGCAACCCTTTGAAGCCGATCCTCTCATCAAACACCAAGTTTTCTCCTTGACGGCTGACAGCGAAATGAATGACATTTTAGATACTTGAGCGCGCTTAAATATGTTGCGTGACGTAAGCATTGTCTTATCTTATTTACACACTCTTATCTAAAGCCTATTATTGGTCTACTGATAACCTATTTACGCGTGTCACGTGCTCTGATGGTCCATTTTACCATACGCCGGACGAGCGCCTCCAAGTATAGCAAAAACTGATGCCTAATACCAAAAGTTAATAATTACATCATCATCATCATAATAATAGCAATAGTATTATAGAAAAAGAATAAAGAGATACACTTTTGAAACAGGGTGCCTACACGAGGGCGAGGGAGGGAGTTCGAGGGAAGCCTTGTCTAACTGACCTCGTGTCTGAAATTTCTTCATATTGTAATTAATTTTCAATAAATTAACATAATTAACTCTACCTAAATAATTTAACTCTAGGATTAAATAAAATAATAAAATGCTAGCTGGATGGCTTTGGATTATTGAAAAACTTACCCATACACCGTACTAGGCTTAACCTTTCGCGTTGATTTCAACGTTCTAATTAATGGACATTGAATGGCGGAGAGCTTAGAGTCACGTCCCAACATCGGCGTAAAACGTGGCTTTCCATTCAATACTGCCTTCGAAAGTCAGGATTACGAGGAGCTGATCAAGGAACGATGTTGACTCGTCGCCGGCGCAGAGAGAAAAGAAAGCTGGGCAAGTGGCGTCCGAGTTTTATAGTAAATTCTGTCGTTGGGGGCGCTTCGAAGTGTGACGTGGGCGCTAATTCAAATTATACAGATTATCCGAATCATTTCAGTTACTTTTCCAGCTGATTCCATTTGGTTAAATTCCAAGTGATTGTATGGGATATGCCGCCCCATTTCAAGGAAGCCAGAATCTTTCGTCATTTACCCTTCTGGTTCGATTCCCACCGCTGCGTGGAACTGATGTCACTATATAGAAATGGCTGGCCTCTTTCGAATGATACATTGAAAGAGTTCAGTTTATTACAGAGGCTAAGCGTCAGAACACGTAGCTCGGTAGGTAGCGTGCCAGGAAGACACGCAGCGAACCCCGGTTCGAAACCCGGCCAGGAAGTAGGAACTTATTTAAAATCGCGCCTCTTTTAAATGGTACCTCGCGCTTTGTTATATTCAAGTTGAATTTATCACCCTAGTCATGCCAGTGGTGTGGTGGCGCAGTTGGTTAAGTCGTCGTTGTACACACCACGGGCCCGGGTTCGAGCCCCGGTGACTGGGATGAGTTGGCGTCATCTCCTTGTCCTGCCTAAACATGGGAAGTCAGCAAATGGGGGGGCGGGCCCCCCCCCCCGGCATTTTTTTTCGATGAATTTCAATTTTGCTAGCTTACCACCCACCACCACCCCCACTACTTTTAATTAGTTAATAAGCTAGTAAAACTAAAACAAAATAGAGGAGACAATACATCATCGAAAAAAAATGCCGGGGGGGGCCCCACCCCCCCGTTTGTCTCCTCCTTCACCTTCTCCTCCTCGTCTCACCTCCTGTCTACCACACCACATCTGAATTCTGACTTCCCAGAGGCAGGATTACGAGATGACGCCTACTCATCACAGTCATGATTTTTTGTTTCGTTTTCTTGAAGGCCCTCGCCTCCACCGGGGTTCGAACCCGGCTCCGTGGTGTGTATATTGACGACGCTACCAACTGCGCCACCACGCCACTGGTATAACTAGCGTGATAAATTCAACATGAAAATAACGAAGCGCGAGGTACCGTTTAAAAGAGCCACGATTTACACTTAAAAGCATTATTCACGCCGGGATTCGAACCGGGGTTCGCGGTGTGGCTTACTGGTACGCTACCTACTGCGCTACGCAATTCGTCGGTACAGCCTGTGTTATAAATTAAACTTCAATGTATCATTCAAAAGAGGCCAGATTTTAATATAATAATCAGTTCCACCGGTGGGAATCGAACCTCGGTCTTCGGCACGCTTTATGACGACGCAACCCACTGAGCCACAACACTACCTGTACTATTAGCTTAGTAAATTGAACTTCAATATAACAAAGCGAAATGTACCATTTAAAAGAAGCACGATTTTAAATAAGTACCTACTTCCTGGCCGGGTTTCGAACCGGGGTTCGCTGCGTGGCTTACTGGCACGCTACCTACCACGCCACCTCTTTCGTTGCCCAACCTCCGTTATAAATTAAACTTCAATGCATCATCAAAAGAGGTCAGATTTTTACATAAATATCACTTCCACCGGCGGGAATCGAACCGGGGCCCACGGTATGGTGAGCAGAGACACTACCTAACGCGTCGCCTCGTAAGCATTCTCAATAGCGTTATAAATTCAACTTCAATAATAATGCCAAATGAACCGTTTAAAAGTTTGCGCTAGTCACGATTCGAACCTGAGAACGTGGCGTGACAGACCACGATGCTAACCATGCACTTAGTCACCGACGTTACCTCGCGCTCAGTGTTTTAATTTATACTGTAAATTTAAAACGTTACGGACTTTTCAACTAGAAAATACTAGAGGATTAGAACCGCGGCTCGCGGCGTTGAAAACCTCTACGCTAACCTCTTTGCTAGCAGGAAGCTGCTAGTAAGCCGAGCTCAAACTATACGGTTCCACGTTCAATTAAGGTTCGCTAGTACCAAGAGCAAATAAAAATTACTTCCACCCCCTATCAAAATAATTTTAGAGTGGAACTCATAATCATGATCGGACGCGCAGCCCAATTAGTACAGGGTTTCGAGCCTTTACCCGTACTATACCAGGACAAGCCCTTGGCGTTTACATTTTTCAACGCAACCCTTTGAAGACGATCCTCTCATCAAACACCAAGTTTTCTCCTTGACGGCTGACAGCGAAATGAATGACATTTTAGATACTTGAGCGCGCTTAAATATGTTGCGTGACGTAAGCATTGTCTTATCTTATTTACATACTCTTATCTAAAGCCTATTATTGGTCTACTGATAACCTATTTACGCGTGTCACGTGCTCTGATGGTCCATTTTACCATACGCCGGACGAGCGCCTCCAAGTATAGCAAAAACTGATGCCTAATACCAAAAGTTAATAATTACATCATCATCATCGTAATAATAGCAATAGTAAATAGAAAAAGAATAAAGAGATACACTTTTGAAACAGGGTGCCTACACGAGGGCGAGGGAGGGAGTGGAACTCATAATCATGATCGGACGCGCAGCCCAATTAGTACAGGTTTTCGAGCCTTTACCCGTACTATACCAGGACAAGCCCTTGGCGTTTACATTTTTCAACGCAAACCTTTGAAGCCGATCCTCTCATCAAACACCAAGTTTTCTCCTTCACGGCTGACAGCGAAATGAATGACATTTATATACTTGAGCGCGCTTAAATATGTTGTGTGACGTAAGCATTGCCTTATCTTATTTACATAGTCTTATCTAAAGCCTATTATTGGTCTATTATTAGAAAGGCCACTCTAGTGGAAATTTTCTCAAACCATTGGTAAATACGTTACTACGTATACAGCGCCCCTAGCGGCAATTTATGAACTATGTTTGCTTACACGAATGTCTAGCAGAATTTTATCATGTTTTAGAAGTCAGAAAATGCGTAACTACGTACACAACACCCCTAGCGGGAAAATTCTTCATTTATGTGATGTCAATAAATACGTAACTACGTACACAGCGCCCCTAGCGGCAAATGTTTTCATTTATTAGATGTCTGTAAATACGTAACTACGTACACAGCGCCCCTAGTGGCAAATTTCTTCATGTATTAGATGTCAGTAAATACGTAACTACGTACACAGCGCCCCTAGCGGACTTTTTTTCTCATTTATTAGATGTCAGTAAATACGTAAATACGTACACAGCGCCGCTAGTGGCAAATTATGAACTATCTTTTGCTTACACGAATGTCTAGCAGAATTTTATCACGTGTTAGATGTCAGTAAATACGTAACTACGTACACAGCGCCCCTAGCGGCAAATTTCTTCATGTGTTAGATTTCAGTAAATACGTTACTACGTATACAGCGCCCCTAGCGGCAATTTATGAACTATCTATTGCTTACACGAATGACTATCAGAATTTTATCATGTTTTAGAAGTCAGTAAATACGTAACTACGTACACAGCGCCCCTAGCGGAAAGTTTTTTATTTATTAGATGTCAGTAAATACGTAACTACGTACACAGCGCCCCTAGTGGCAAATTTCTTCATGTATTAGATGTCAGTAAATACGTAACTACGTACACAGCGCCCCTAGTGGCAAGTTTGTTCATGTTACAGATGTCAGTAAATACGTACACAGCGCCCCTATCGGCAAATTATGAACTATCTTTTGCTTACACGAATGTCTAGCAGAATTTTATCATGTTTTAGAAGTCATTAAATACGTAACTACGTACACAGCGCCCCTAGTGGCAAATTTCTTCATGTATTAGATATCAGTAAATATGTACCTACGTACACAGCGCCTCTAGCGGAATTTTTTTCATTTATTAGATGTCAGTAAATACGTAACTACGTACACAGCGCCGCTAGTGGCAAATTATGAACTATCGTTTGCTTACACGAATGTCTAGCAGAAATTTATCACGTGTTAGATGTCAGTAAATACGTAACTACGTACACAGCGCCCCTAGCGGCAAATTTCTTCATTTATTAGATGTCAGTAAATACGTAACAACGTACACAGCGCCCCTATCGGCAAATTATGAACTATCTTTTGCTTACACGAATGTCTAGCAGAATTTTATCATTTTTTAGAAGTCAGTAAATACGTAACTACGTACACAGCGCCCCTAGCGGGAAATACTTCATTTATTTGATGTCAATTGTCAATAAATACGTAACTACGTACAATGAGCCCTTACCGGCAAACTTCTTCATGTATTAGATGTCAGTAAATACGTAACTACGTATTCAGCGCCCCTAGCGGCAATTTTTTTCATTTATTAGATGTCTGTAAATACGTAACTACGTACACAGCGCCCCTAGTGGCAAATTTCTTCATGTATTAGATGTCAGTAAATACGTAACTACGTACACAGCGCCCCTAGCGGATTTTTTTCTCATTTATTAGATGTCAGTAAATACGTAAATACGTACACAGCGCCGCTAATGGCAAATTATGAACTATCTTTTGCTTACACGAATGTCTAGCAGAATTTTATCACGTGTTAGATATCAGTAAATACGTAACTACGTACACAGCGCCCCTAGCGGCAAATTTCTTCATGTGTTAGATTTCAGTAAATACGTTACTACGTAAACAGCGCCCCTAGCGGTAATTTATGAACTATCTATTGCTTACACGAATGACTATCAGAATTTTATCATGTATTAGATGTCAGAAAATATGTACCTACGTACACAGCGTCCCTAGCGGAATTTTTTTTCATTTATTAGATGTCAGTTAATACGTAACTACGTACACAGCGCCCATAGCGGGAAAATTCTTCATTTATTTGATGTCAATTGTCAATAAATACGTAACTACGTACAATGCGCCCTTAGCGGCAAACTTCTTCATGTATTAGATGTCAGTAAATATGTACCTACGTATACAGCGCCCCTAGCGGCAACTTTCTTCATGTGTTAGATTTCAGTAAATACGTTACTACGTATACAGCGCCCCTAGCGGCAATTTATGAACTATCTATTGCTTACACGAATGACTATCAGAATTTTATCATGTTTTAGAAGTCAGTAAATACGTAACTACGTACACAGCGCCTCTAGCGTGAAAATTCTTCATTTATGAGATGTCAATAAATGCGTAACTACGTACACAGCGCCCCTAGCGGAAATTTTTTTATTTATTAGATGTCAGTAAATACGTAACTACGTACACAGCGCCCCTAGGGGCAAATTTTTTCATTTATTAGATGTCTGTAAATACGTAACTACGTACACAGCGCCCCTAGCGGGAAATTTCTTCATTTATTAGATGTCCGTAAATACGTAACTACGTACACAGCGTCCTAGTGGCAAATTTCTTCATGTTACAGATGTCAGTAAATACGTAACTACGTACACAGCGCCCCTGGTGGCAAATTATGAACTACCTTTTGCTTACACGAATGTCTAGCAGAATTTTATCACGTGTTAGATGTCAGTAAAAACGTAACTAAGTACACAGCGCCCCTAGCGGCAAATTTCTTCATTTATTAGATGTCAGTAAATACGTAACTACGTACACAGCGCCCCCAGCGGCAAATTTCTTCATTTATTAGATTTCAGTAAATACGTTACTACGTATACAGCGCCCCTAGTGGCAATTTATGAACTATCTATTGCTTACACGAATGTCTATCAGAATTTTATCATGTTTTAGAAGTCAGTAAATACGTAACTACGTACACAGCGCCGATAGCGGGAAAATTCTTCATTTATGAGATGTCAATAAATGCGTAACTACGTACACAGCGCCCCTAGCGGAAATTTTTTTCATTTATTAGATGTCGGTATTCGGTAAATATGTACACAGCGCCCCGTGGCAAATTTCTTCATGTTACAGATGTCAGTAAATACGTAAGTACGTACACAGCGCCCCTAGTGGCAAATTATGAACTATCTTTTGCTTACACGAATGTCTAGCAGAATTTTATCATGTGTTAGATGTCAGTAAATACGTAACTACGTACACAGCGCCCCTAGCGGATATTTTTTCCATTTATTAGATGTCAGTAAATACGTAACTACGTACACAGCACCCCTAGCGGATATTTTTTTCATTTATTAGATGTCTGTAAATACGTAACTACGTACACAGCGCCCCTAGCGGATATTTTTTTCATTTATTAGATGTCAGTAAATACGTAACTACGTACACAGCGCCCCTAGGGGCAAATTTTTTAATTTATTAGATGTCTGTAAATACGTAACTACGTACACAGCGCCCCTAGCGGATATTTTTTTCATTTATTAGATGTCAGTAAATACGTAACTACGTACACAGCGCCCCTAGCGGCAAATTTCTTCATTTATTAGATGTCAGTAAGTACGTAACTACGTACACAGCGCCCCTAGCGGCAAATTTTTTCATTTATTAGATGTCAGTAAATACGTAACTACGTACACAGCGCCCCTAGCGGATATTTTTTTCATTTATTAGATGTCAGTAAATACGTGACTACGTACACAGCGCCCCTAGCGTCAAATTTTTTCATTTATTAGATGTCAGTAAATACGTAACTACGTACACAGCGCCCCTAGCGGCAAATTTTTTCATTTATTAGATGTCAGTAAATACGTAACTACGTACACAGCGCCCCTAGCGGATATTTTTTCATTTATTAGATGTCTGTAAATACGTAACTACGTACACAGCGCCCCTAGGGGCAAATTTCTTCATTTATTAGATGTCTGTAAATACGTAACTACGTACACAGCGCCCCTAGGGGCAAATTTCTTCATTTATTAGATGTCTGTAAATACGTAACTACGTACACAGCGCCCCTAGCGGATATTTTTTCATTTATTAGATGTCAGTAAATACGTAACTACGTACACAGCGCCCCTAGCGGATATTTTTTCATTTATTAGATGTCTGTAAATACGTAACTACGTACACAGCGCCCCTAGCGGATATTTTTTCATTTATTAGATGTCTGTAAATACGTAACTACGTACACAGCGCCCCTAGTGGCAAATTATGAACTATCTTTTGCTTACACGAATGTCTAGCATAATTTTATCATGTGTTAGATGTCAGTAAATACGTAACTACGTACACAGCGCCCCTAGCGGATATTTTTTTCATTTATTAGATGTCAGTAAATACGTAACTACGTACACAGCGCCCCTAGCGGATATTTTTTCATTTATTAGATGTCTGTAAATACGTAACTACGTACACAGCGCCCCTAGCGGATATTTTTTCATTTATTAGATGTCAGTAAATACGTAACTACGTACACAGCGCCCCTAGCGGATATTTTTTTCATTTATTAGATGTCAGTAAATACGTAACTACGTACACAGCGCCCCTAGCGGATCTTTTTTCATTTATTAGATGTCTGTAAATACGTAACTACGTACACAGCGCCCCTAGCGGATATTTTTTTCATTTATTAGATGTCAGTAAATACGTAACTACGTACACAGCGCCCCTAGGGGCAAATTTTTTAATTTATTAGATGTCTGTAAATACGTAACTACGTACACAGCGCCCCTAGCGGATATTTTTTTCATTTATTAGATGTCAGTAAATACGTAACTACGTACACAGCGCCCCTAGCGGCAAATTTCTTCATTTATTAGATGTCAGTAAATACGTAACTACGTACACAGCGCCCCTAGCGGCAAATTTTTTCATTTATTAGATGTCAGTAAATACGTAACTACGTACACAGCGCCCCTAGCGGATATTTTTTTCATTTATTAGATGTCAGTAAATACGTAACTACGTACACAGCGCCCCTAGCGGATATTTTTTTCATTTATTAGATGTCAGTAAATACGTAACTACGTACACAGCGCCCCTAGGGGCAAATTTCTTCATTTATTAGATGTCTGTAAATACGTAACTACGTACACAGCGCCCCTAGGGGCAAATTTCTTCATTTATTAGATGTCAGTAAATACGTAACTACGTACACAGCGCCCCTAGCGGATATTTTTTCATTTATTAGATGTCTGTAAATACGTAACTACGTACACAGCGCCCCTAGCGGATATTTTTTCATTTATTAGATGTCTGTAAATACGTAACTACGTACACAGCGCCCCTAGTGGCAAATTATGAACTATCTTTTGCTTACACGAATGTCTAGCAGAATTTTATCATGTGTTAGATGTCAGTAAATACGTAACTACGTACACAGCGCCCCTAGCGGATATTTTTTTCATTTATTAGATGTCAGTAAATACGTAACTACGTACACAGCGCCCCTAGCGGATATTTTTTCATTTATTAGATGTCTGTAAATACGTAACTACGTACACAGCGCCCCTAGCGGATATTTTTTTCATTTATTAGATGTCAGTAAATACGTAACTACGTACACAGCGCCCCTAGGGGCAAATTTTTTAATTTATTAGATGTCAGTAAATACGTAACTACGTACACAGCGCCCCTAGCGGCAAATTTTTTCATTTATTAGATGTCAGTAAATACGTAACTACGTACACAGCGCCCCTAGCGGATATTTTTTTCATTTATTAGATGTCAGTAAATACGTAACTACGTACACAGCGCCCCTAGCGGCAAATTTTTTCATTTATTAGATGTCTGTAAATACGTAACTACGTACACAGCGCCCCTAGCGGATATTTTTTTCATTTATTAGATGTCTGTAAATACGTAACTACGTACACAGCGCCCCTAGCGGATATTTTTTTCATTTATTAGATGTCAGTAAATACGTAACTACGTACACAACACCCCTAGCGGCAAATTTTTTCATTTATTAGATGTCAGTAAATACGTAACTACGTACACAGCGCCCCTAGCGGATATTTTTTTCATTTATTAGATGTCAGTAAATTCGTAACTACGTACACAGCGCCCCTAGGGGCAAATTTCTTCATTTATTAGATGTCTGTAAATACGTAACTACGTACACAGCGCCCCTAGGGGCAAATTTCTTCATTTATTAGATGTCAGTAAATACGTAACTACGTACACAGCGCCCCTAGCGGAAAATTTTTTCATTTATTAGATGTCAGTAAATACGTAACTACGTATACAGCGCCCCTAGCGGCAATTTATGAACTATGTTTGCTTACTCGAATGTCTAGCAGAATTTTATCATGTTTTAGAAGTCAGTAAATACGTAATTACGTACACAGCGCCCCTAGCGGGAAAATTCTTGATTTATTAGATGTCAGTAAATACGTAACTACGTACACAGCGCCCCTAGTGGCAAATTATGAACTATCTTTTGCTTACAGGAATGTCTTGCAGAATTTTATCATGTGTTAGATGTCAGTAAATACGAAACTACGTACACAACGCCCCTACTGGCAATTTATGAACTATAAGTTCCTGCCTTTGGCAACATAAAATTTGTGTGTCCAGAAGATTAGCCAGAATGCTAGGAGTGATAATGGAGCCGCCTGTTGCTTTAAAAGTAAATGACACATGTTCCAAATGAAAAAAAAAAAACCATTTTATTTCTTTTTCCCTTTCATTTGTAACACTTTTTCTTTCCGCTTTTTAACATGTTTTGGTATTTTAGTTTTTCTTTTTTCCCTCTGAGCTTCCTTAACAGCGTTCTTCCTTTCTCGTTTACTGTCAGGCGATTCGTTCCTGGGTCTCGCTGACATTGAAAACATCTTCTTTTCATCTCTTTCCTGATCCCCTGATCCAGATTCTTCCTCGGACAAAGTCTCTTCTTCATCGGTCTCGTGATCATTTTCGTCTAAAAGCGCTGGGGTCTAAATAGATAATGTATGAAAATACCAGGAAGTTAAGAGGGAGGAGCCTAATTTCGGAAATTTAGTGGCGCCCTCTAATGGCTACTAACTTTTAAAGGGATAGGATTTAAATATTAATATTTACCTTAGCAGGACCAGAAAAGTCCGGTTTAATCCCGGAAATTGTGTGATAATAAACTTCCTTCTCCCCTTTCTGGACTTGATTGATGTCTCGTTCAAAATCAATCACGTCATCCAATCTTTGAGGAATATAAGATTTTTTGAAGACCTATTAGCGTAATGATTAATTAAAAATTTAAACTTTAAATACTTTCAGCTAGAATTATTTTAATTATTAATTATTAATTATTATTAACCTCATCTTCTTGCTTGACCAAGTTTTGAAATTCTTCCTCCGTCCTTGGAACGGCCAATTCTTGAATTTTCTCAAGATACGCTTCTTGATTCTCAGAATTGATGGTTGGATCCGTTACAAAATCAAACAGTTCTCGAACTGTCATGGTGGAAACTCCATTTTTACGGAAATAGTCTAAACAATATGAAATTTTGATAATGATAATGATAATTAAAGAAAATAAAATAATTAATTAAATAAGCAAACCTGACACGTTGCCGCAATCCTTTCTCAAAAACTCTAACGCGTGTGGATGGTCGTGCTCGACTGATTGTGAAACGTCAATTAAACACAGCTTTCCTTTGAAATAACTAAATGAAGAAACATAAATTAAAATTAAACGGAATTAATTGGCCTTATTCCTGATCAACGCCACCGAGGCGTAGCGGCGACTTTTGGAACTATAATAATACGGTAGCCAATTACAGGTGGCGGTGGAGTCGATGGATCTGTTATTTTTATATTTGTTGATCTTTCTGAATCACGTGAATAGCCAAGGCTTAACAAGCGATATGGTTTCAAAAGTATTAAAAGTTGATTTTACCTTTCTTATTCTGTCTAATATTATGAAATAAGACTTTCGGAGTAAGTTTTCATTCGATTTTGGTCTATTTGGAGATTATTCGGTTAATAATTAGTTAAAACATGTTTTTTGAAGTTGAAGTGTAATAATCAAAACAAAAAATAACAGATCTCCATCAGAGTACATCGACTCCAGCGCCACCTGTAATTGGCTACCGTATTATTGTAGTTCCAAAAGTCGCCGCTACGCCTCGGTGGCGTTGATCAGGAATAAGGCCAATTAAAACATCATATATTTACAGTAGATTATATTCACTCAGGTCAGCGTGCACCAATTTACAATCGTTAAAAAGTTTCCTAATCATTATGACAGCGTCCAGATAAAGTTCTCTCGCTTTAGAATCTGATAATTCTACATCTTTTAACAAAGGAGCCGCCCTGCAATAAGGTAAAAGATAAAAATGATGTATCTTTCCGCGCTTTAATTGTCAGGGGTTTTAGTTACCATCCATCTGTGCCGATAAACTCCATAACTAGGACGTGACTTCTAAGTAAAATTGGTTTTGGGCAATTCAATCCTGAAGCGTGAATACGTAATAGATTTCTCATTTCTTTCTCTGCCCAAGTTCGAACCATTTTCCTAGGATTATGACGACAATACCCTTGACGAAATCTAAATTCTCCACTTATGTATTTATCTCGATCTTTGAATGTTAGAATTGAAGTTTTATAAATCTAACATAGAAAAAAATTAAAATTAAAACATTTAATTCCTTTTACACATTACAGAATTGGCCTTATTCCTGATCAACGCCACCGAGGCGTAGCGGCGACTTTTGGAACTATAATAATACGGTAGCCAATTACAGGTGGCGCTGGAGCCGATGGACTCTGATGGAGATCTGTTATTTTCTCTATTTTGAATCATGTGAATAGCCAAGGCTTAACAAGCGATATGGTTTCAAAAGTATTAAAAGTTGATTTTACCTTTCTTATTCTGTCTAATATTATGAAATAAGACTTTCGGAGTAAGTTTTCATTCGATTTTGTTCTATTTGGAGATTATTCGGTTAATAATAATTATTTAAAACATGTTTTTTGAAGTTGAAGCGGTAATAATCAAAACAGAGAAAATAACATCTCCATCAGAGTCCATCGACTCCAGCGCCACCTCTGATTGGCTACCGTATTATTATAGTTCCAAAAGTCGCCGCTACGCCTCGGTGGCGTTGATCAGGAATAATTCCAATTAAAGGTGCAAAATAAACACCTTTATAGCTTTATCAGTTTCATCTTTGCTAGTGGCGTGATAAACGTTAGCTTCTTTCCCAGTGCTGATACACCCATTGATTTCGGATATGACACCTCGGTTTATTAACTTGAATAGGATCATACGCGTTCGAGGATCCAATACTTGCTCTACCGTAGCTCTTTCAAACTTATCCTTAACCCTCAACCTTTCATTTTCCTGTTTACGCGTATTTGCGGTAAGATAATTCACGGCTGAACCTGGTAGAGACGGTCCATAGTAGGAGTCTATTATAAAAAGAATAGAAAATTAGTCTCACAATGTAATCTGCAAAATTAAGTTAATTAATTAACCATATCTCTTACCAACATTAATTTTATGAGAAAACTTCTTCATGTGTTTCTCATTAGGCTGGAAAGTTGAAGATTTGGAGCTTTGCTGTGAATTCTGCAGAAACGTCATTAATTTAATTTTAAACTAAATGATTTTAAAAATTTTTGCTGAATTACTTGGCTATTGCAAGACCCAGTTCGAACTGCATTAATCTGTTTTGTAAAACCTAAAACGAAGTGATGTTATAATTAATTGCGAATAACAGAGATTATTTGGTTTGGAAAATAATATCAGTACTTCTTGAGTCCTGATCAGCATTATATTCGTAAAAATCTTCATCACTAATATCACTGTCATCACTATAGTCGTCATCATCAGCACTTTTATCATGGGAAATGCTCAAATTTTCTAATAAAATTTATAAAATTATGACCAGCGTCGATTTGGCAGAATGAGAGGGGGGGCCGAATTTTGGGAACTCGCGACGGAAAAAAAAGCTATAACCTGTTTTCAGACCTAACTAAGCAATTCTTTTAAAATAGATTTCAAGCTATAATTCACGCTAATTATAATCAAGAAAGCACGGACAATGATAATTGAGTATTTTCAAGTAACATAAACTATTAAAATTAGTTAAAAGAGCAATTATTACAAATTAGTTGCGCTGCTCTTCCCTAGATGGCGCGTGAGTATGGTGAAAATCATATAAACACAAGCCCATAAAATTTGAATATCTTCAATTTGACCCTGTTTATGGTAATTAAATTTCAATGAGTTATCAAGATATTGAATTAAAGTAAAGACTATCGCTTTTATACCAGGATACCTTACAAACTAGAAAAACTGAAAACAAAATTACACGAATATTTCTGCACTCTAATTTTAAAACTTGAATATCTTAAAATTGGCGCGCACGATCTTGATTAAATTTAAGTATGTTGTTAGGCCTATAAAGCTCTACCAGAAACTGTTTAGCTTATACCGTGAATCGTCCCGGAAGTTGGTCATCTAGGCAATCAAACCTTAGTAAACTGAAAAATGACTTTTATTATTTCGTAATAATCAACTTAAATGTTGAATATCTAAAAATTGGCGCGCACGATCTTGATTAAATTTAAGTATGTTGTTAAGCCTATAAAACTCTATCAGAAACTGTTTAGCTTATACCAGGGATCGTCCCGGAAGTTGGTCATCTAGGCAATCAAACCTTAGAAAATTGCAAAATGACCTATAATTATGTCGTAACATTCAACTTAAATGTTGAATATCTAAAAATTGGCGCGCACGATCTTGATTAAATTTAAGTATGTTGTTAAGCCTATAAAACTCTATCAGAAACTGTTTAGCTTATACCAGGGATCGTCCCGGAAGTTGGTCATCTAGGCAATCAAACCTTAGAAAATTGCAAAATGACCTATAATTATGTCGTAACATTCAACTTAAATGTTGAATATTATAAAATTGGCGCGCACGATCTTGATTAAATTTAAGTATGTTGTTAAGCGTATAAAACTCTATCAGATACTGTTTAGCTTATACCGTGAATCGTCCCGGAAGTTGGTCATCTAGGCAATCAAACCTTAGAAAACTGAAAAATGACTTTTATTATTTCGTAATAATCAACTTAAATGTTGAATATTATAAAATTGGCGCGCACGATCTTGATTAAATTTAAGTATGTTGTTAAGCCTATAAAACTCTATCAGAAACTGTTTAGCTTATACCAGGGATCGTCCCGGAAGTTGGTCATCTAGGCAATCAAACCTTAGAAAATTGCAAAATGACCTATAATTATGTCGTAACATTCAACTTAAATGTTGAATATCTAAAAATTGGCGCGCACGATCTTGATTAAATTTAAGTATGTTGTTAAGCGTATAAAACTCTATCAGATACTGTTTAGCTTATACCGTGAATCGTCCCGGAAGTTGGTCATCTAGGCAATCAAACCTTAGAAAACTGAAAAATGACTTTTATTATTTCGTAATAATCAACTTAAATGTCGAATATCTAAAGATTGGCGCGCACGATCTTGATTAAATTTAAGTATGTTGTTAAGCGTATAAAATTCTATCAGAAACTGTTTAGCTTATACCGTGAATCGTCCCGGAAGTTGGTCATCTAGGCAATCAAACCTTAGAAAACTGAAAAATGACTTTTATTATTTCGTAATAATCAACTTAAATGTTGAATATTATAAAATTGGCGCGCACGATCTTGATTAAATTTAAGTATGTTGTTAAGCCTATAAAACTCTATCAGAAACTGTTTAGCTTATACCAGGGATCGTCCCGGAAGTTGGTCATCTAGGCAATCAAACCTTAGAAAATTGCAAAATGACCTATAATTATGTCGTAACATTCAACTTAAATGTTGAATATTATAAAATTGGCGCGCACGATCTTAATTAAATTTAAGTATGTTGTTAAGCGTATAAAACTCTATCAGATACTGTTTAGCTTATACCGTGAATCGTCCCGGAAGTTGGTCATCTAGGCAATCAAACCTTAGAAAACTGAAAAATGACTTTTATTATTTCGTAATAATCAACTTAAATGTTGAATATTATAAAATTGGCGCGCACGATCTTGATTAAATTTAAGTATGTTGTTAAGCGTATAAAACTCTATCAGAAACTGTTTAGCTTATACCGTGAATCGTCCCGGAAGTTGGTCATCTAGGCAATCAAACCTTAGAAAACTGAAAAATGACTTTTATTATTTCGTAATAATCAACTTAAATGTTGAATATTATAAATATAGTAGAGAATATATTCGACTAACAGATAGGGAGATGCAAATTATAAATTCTAATGAATGGTTTGCAGACAACATGATAGACAAGTATTTCACGATTTTACAACAAAAAAATGAAACAGTTCTGTTTTTAGACACCACCTTTTATCAACGGGTGCAAAGGCGGTTAAAATTAGAAGAGAAGGTCCACTTTGAATACAGAGAAATAGTATATAACATAGCAAAATTCGAATTAATTCTAAGTCCCGTTTGTTTTCATTCTCATTATATCTTAGCGGCATTAGAGGTAATAGATAATATAACTTTTACAAAAATAAAAATAAAAATTTACGATCCGTTTGGGTCGCGCGAATGTAATGAAGACGTAGCGATGGATATAGTTACAGTCCTTAAACCAATTGTTGAACATATATTTCAATGTATTAAGCATGAATTTGTTATCGAACGCGAGTTTTGTCATACATTTCCCACCCAAGAGGATAATTATAATTGTGGTCCAATTATGTGTCTATATGCTAAGTGGGTAGCAACTAGATGTCTCGGTCCTCAAAATATAAAGGATATTCAAAACTGTAGAAATGTCTTTCTAGCAGAATTTGATTAAGCTTAACCCTATCTTTGTAAAGGGAACCACCTGTAAACAAGCCACAGGCTTAGTGTGGAAATCCCTTCAGAGACAAGTTTCAGATTATTGTTATTAAAGAAATAAGTGCTGATAAAACGAAACTAGATTAACTGAGGAGGGGGTTCTATTAAATTCAATAATGCCTTTCCCCAGTATTCGCCTATCTAGTAGCGTTTCTTTAGCACGCGGGAGACTCTCTAAGGGCATTTGATTACATTTGTGATTAAATGCCCAAGTGTGTCAACCAGCCTTCACGTTGGCGAGAGTTGTAAGTACCACTTTGTTTGTATTAAAATAGAACGAGGCTTAGTTCTGATAAAGTTGAACTCCAAACCAACAACCATCTCAATAACCTATCCTTAAATTTGGAAGCTCGCGACGGGAGAAACATTTCTACAGGCGCTCTTAGTAAATATATGGGTTCATAGAATCCTAGAATTGGGCTTTCCATCAATGTTATTCGGTTTGGAGCTTCAATCCTCTGTGCATGGGAAATGCACGAGTACAAGTCAAAACTCTTACTATTTTAAACTTTCAAAATGGGAAACTAATAGGTTGACGCTAAACTAACAGAAAAACACCTGAAACTAGGCCTAATATGTTTTAAGAATACAACATTTGGGTTAACTTCACAATAAAATATTTTTTCCTTATTCTCTAAAGGCTATTCCTGTTATAAACTAAACAGTTTTTCATAGGCTTAACAACATACTTAAATTTAATCAAGATCGTGCGCGCCAATTTTATAATATTCAACATTTAAGTTGAATGTTACGAAATAATTATAGGTCATTTTTCAGTTTTCTAAGGTTTGATTGCCTAGATGACCAACTTCCGGGACGATCCCTGGTATAAGCTAAACAGTTTCTGATAGAGTTTTATAGGCTTAACAACATACTTAAATTTAATCAAGATCGTGCGCGCCAATTTTATAATATTCAACATTTAAGTTGATTATTACGAAATAATAAAAGTCATTTTTCAGTTTTCTAAGGTTTGATTGCCTAGATGACCAACTTCCGGGACGATCCCTGGTATAAGCTAAACAGTATCTGATAGAGTTTTATACGCTTAACAACATACTTAAATTTAATCAAGATCGTGCGCGCCAATTTTTAGATATTCAACATTTAAGTTGAATGTTACGACATAATTATAGGTCATTTTGCAATTTTCTAAGGTTTGATTGCCTAGATGACCAACTTCCGGGACGATCCCTGGTATAAGCTAAACAGTTTCTGATAGAGTTTTATACGCTTAACAACATACTTAAATTTAATCAAGATCGTGCGCGCCAATTTTATGATATTCAACATTTAAGTTGATTATTACGAAATAATAAAAGTCATTTTTCAGTTTTCTAAGGTTTGATTGCCTAGATGACCAACTTCCGGGACGATTCACGGTATAAGCTAAACAGTTTCTGATAGAGTTTTATACGCTTAACAACATACTTAAATTTAATCAAGATCGTGCGCGCCAATTTTATAATATTCAACATTTAAGTTGATTATTACGAAATAATAAAAGTCATTTTTCAGTTTTCTAAGGTTTGATTGCCTAGATGACCAACTTCCGGGACGATTCACGGTATAAGCTAAACAGTATCTGATAGAGTTTTATACGCTTAACAACATACTTAAATTTAATCAAGATCGTGCGCGCCAATTTTATAATATTCAACATTTAAGTTGAATGTTACGACATAATTATAGGTCATTTTGCAATTTTCTAAGGTTTGATTGCCTAGATGACCAACTTCCGGGACGATCCCTGGTATAAGCTAAACAGTTTCTGATAGAGTTTTATAGGCTTAACAACATACTTAAATTTAATCAAGATCGTGCGCGCCAATTTTTAGATATTCAACATTTAAGTTGAATGTTACGACATAATTATAGGTCATTTTGCAATTTTCTAAGGTTTGATTGCCTAGATGACCAACTTCCGGGACGATCCCTGGTATAAGCTAAACAGTTTCTGATAGAGTTTTATAGGCTTAACAACATACTTAAATTTAATCAAGATCGTGCGCGCCAATTTTATAATATTCAACATTTAAGTTGATTATTACGAAATAATAAAAGTCATTTTTCAGTTTTCTAAGGTTTGATTGCCTAGATGACCAACTTCCGGGACGATTCACGGTATAAGCTAAACAGTTTCTGATAGAGTTTTATACGCTTAACAACATACTTAAATTTAATCAAGATCGTGCGCGCCAATTTTATAATATTCAACATTTAAGTTGATTATTACGAAATAATAAAAGTCATTTTTCAGTTTTCTAAGGTTTGATTGCCTAGATGACCAACTTCCGGGACGATCCCTGGTATAAGCTAAACAGTTTCTGATAGAGTTTTATAGGCTTAACAACATACTTAAATTTAATCAAGATCGTGCGCGCCAATTTTTAGATATTCAACATTTAAGTTGAATGTTACGACATAATTATAGGTCATTTTGCAATTTTCTAAGGTTTGATTGCCTAGATGACCAACTTCCGGGACGATCCCTGGTATAAGCTAAACAGTTTCTGATAGAGTTTTATAGGCTTAACAACATACTTAAATTTAATCAAGATCGTGCGCGCCAATTTTTAGATATTCAACATTTAAGTTGAATGTTACGACATAATTATAGGTCATTTTGCAATTTTCTAAGGTTTGATTGCCTAGATGACCAACTTCCGGGACGATCCCTGGTATAAGCTAAACAGTTTCTGATAGAGTTTTATAGGCTTAACAACATACTTAAATTTAATCAAGATCGTGCGCGCCAATTTTATAATATTCAACATTTAAGTTGATTATTACGAAATAATAAAAGTCATTTTTCAGTTTTCTAAGGTTTGATTGCCTAGATGACCAACTTCCGGGACGATCCCTGGTATAAGCTAAACAGTTTCTGATAGAGTTTTATACGCTTAACAACATACTTAAATTTAATCAAGATCGTGCGCGCCAATTTTTAGATATTCAACATTTAAGTTGAATGTTACGACATAATTATAGGTCATTTTGCAATTTTCTAAGGTTTGATTGCCTAGATGACCAACTTCCGGGACGATTCACGGTATAAGCTAAACAGTTTCTGATAGAGTTTTATACGCTTAACAACATACTTAAATTTAATCAAGATCGTGCGCGCCAATTTTATAATATTCAACATTTAAGTTGATTATTACGAAATAATAAAAGTCATTTTTCAGTTTTCTAAGGTTTGATTGCCTAGATGACCAACTTCCGGGACGATTCACGGTATAAGCTAAACAGTATCTGATAGAGTTTTATACGCTTAACAACATACTTAAATTTAATCAAGATCGTGCGCGCCAATTTTATAATATTCAACATTTAAGTTGAATGTTACGACATAATTATAGGTCATTTTGCAATTTTCTAAGGTTTGATTGCCTAGATGACCAACTTCCGGGACGATCCCTGGTATAAGCTAAACAGTATCTGATAGAGTTTTATACGCTTAACAACATACTTAAATTTAATCAAGATCGTGCGCGCCAATTTTATAATATTCAACATTTAAGTTGATTATTACGAAATAATAAAAGTCATTTTTCAGTTTTCTAAGGTTTGATTGCCTAGATGACCAACTTCCGGGACGATTCACGGTATAAGCTAAACAGTATCTGATAGAGTTTTATACGCTTAACAACATACTTAAATTTAATCAAGATCGTGCGCGCCAATTTTTAGATATTCAACATTTAAGTTGAATCTTACGACATAATTATAGGTCATTTTGCAATTTTCTAAGGTTTGATTGCCTAGATGACCAACTTCCGGGACGATCCCTGGTATAAGCTAAACAGTTTCTGATAGAGTTTTATAGGCTTAACAACATACTTAAATTTAATCAAGATCGTGCGCGCCAATTTTTAGATATTCAACATTTAAGTTGATTATTACGAAATAATAAAAGTCATTTTTCAGTTTACTAAGGTTTGATTGCCTAGATGACCAACTTCCGGGACGATTCACGGTATAAGCTAAACAGTTTCTGGTAGAGCTTTATAGGCCTAACAACATACTTAAATTTAATCAAGATCGTGCGCGCCAATTTTAAGATATTCAAGTTTTAAAATTAGAGTGCAGAAATATTCGTGTAATTTTGTTTTCAGTTTTTCTAGTTTGTAAGGTATCCTGGTATAAAAGCGATAGTCTTTACTTTAATTCAATATCTTGATAACTCATTGAAATTTAATTACCATAAACAGGGTCAAATTGAAGATATTCAAATTTTATGGGCTTGTGTTTATATGATTTTCACCATACTCACGCGCCATCTAGGGAAGAGCAGCGCAACTAATTTGTAATAATTGCTCTTTTAACTAATTTTAATAGTTTATGTTACTTGAAAATACTCAATTATCATTGTCCGTGCTTTCTTGATTATAATTAGCGTGAATTATAGCTTGAAATCTATTTTAAAAGAATTGCTTAGTTAGGTCTGAAAACAGGTTATAGCTTTTTTTTCCGTCGCGAGTTCCCAAAATTCGGCCCCCCCTCTCATTCTGCCAAATCGACGCTGGTAAATTATGATGTAGAACAGTTCTAATTTACGGATTATTTCACTGTTAATTATAATAAACCCACCGAGGTCGACAAAATTCTCCCCATTTTCATTCGACTTTCCCCTAAAATTTTAAAAGAATTTCCGTGACAATGATTTTGGATATAATAAGTCAGACAAATATAATTTAAAATTTATGCCTACATTCCATCTTCAGCGTCATCAAATTGACCTTCGATAAATCCATCAGTAATCATTTCTATTGAATTACAATTACCAATAATAACATTTAGTAATAGTAGTTTCAGTTAAGATTAAGACATGTGGTTTCAGTGACCAAGGCTTAGTAAGGGAAAGATGGACTTTGTATGACCATGGATTTATAATAGAAGCTTACGCGCTTCACTGTAGCCTTCAGCATAAGTTTATAAGATATGTTCCATAAGTATGTCACTACCCATACTTCGTAATGTTAGAGGCTTAATGAGAGCTAGTTCAAGAACGACGTGAGAATTGACTACACTATGTTTTGCAGTCCATCCTCCTCTTTAGTCTGTACTAAGCCTTTGACAGGGCCTCACTAGGCGTCGCTTTACGAGAATCTATGACGTTTCATCTACGTCACTTCATGACAAGCTCTCATTAACGAGTGACACACTTATGGAACATATCTTATAAACTTATGCCTTCAGTAAGGCATTTTGATTTTAAACACATTTATGCCATAAAAATTCGCGCGCGTGGGGACTGGGGGCTGATGACGTAGAAATTGAGGCAAACGTTTTACTCTCGGCGCGTATGCGCGCGCGCTTTTCTAAAAATTGTTTCACGCGCGCTATTCAAAATTAGAACTCGATCACGTGAAAAACTTAACACCCCCCCCCCTCTGAATTCTACGTCACAACCGCGCGTGCCAGGCTGGTACTATTTCATAGCGTTTTCCTTTGGGTCCTCGCTGAGCACTCCCAAGGAGCAATAAAAATGGTAGTAGTAGTTTCCAGCTTCGTTAAAGACTGTTTTTGAAGAATAGGATCTCCTAGTTTTATTCCTCCATGGGAGCGCTCCGCGAGGACCCAAAGGAAAACGCTATTAGCATGGCCAACTTAGATTACCGGTGGTAGAAGGCCTGCCAGCTCTACCCTAAACTTTGAATGTTGATTACTCGTCAAATAACGGACGGAAAATTATGAAATTGGCCTCAAAATATAGATTAGAACTTACTTGACTATTCTCATTTAAAAATCTGCCACGAAAAAATCGGTAAATATATTAAAAATGCTCTTAAACCGAGTCCAATTTTTTTTCCCATAGAATAAGCATTATGAGGAAAACTGGGTTGGTAGCGCACCTAACGGCGAAAGTCGGAACTAGGGGCAATTTTGCTAGTCGTTTTTTAACATGGGGCTCGGGTAAAGCTGGCAGGCCTTCTACCACCGGTAATCTAAGTTGGCCATTATAATAGTTACTGTCTAATTTATTAAAAAACATATTTTCGCGGGGATAAAAACCCCCGCTTACAAACTGTAAGCACGCCAGTTGCTCTCCTTCCTCTGCAGTGTTAAGAAGACGCGTTTGTTTTCCAATTAAACAAAAATTATTGTTTCTATCAGGAACTGCGTTTTCTTACTACAATGGACTGTCTGGTAAATATAGTTAGTCATGGATAGTAAGTCCTTTAAACGGGTACCCTGGGAACTTCTAGTTTTAGTTTCAGTTTACATTTTCCTTGTGTATCATGGAGTTAGGCCCCCTTTCCTTCATTCTAATTTTACGGTTAAACTGTATTATTTAGCAAAGGAACCTTGAAAAACTGGTTAAAGGAATCGAGAATTACTGTTTAGTCATTTTAATTTTTTTAATTTTTATTTTAAATTGTCATTTAACTTTTTTTAATTGCCATTTTAATTTTTTAATTTAAATAGTAATTTTAATGTTTTATTGAACTTGGCTTTTTTTGTTATTGTATCAAACGGAACTCTGATTAGTTGACGAACTATTTTAAATAGTCATTTTAATATTTAATTGAAATAGTATTTTTTATTGAACTTGGCTCTTTTTTGTTATTGTATTAAACGGAACGCTGATTAGTCGATAAACTATTTTAATTATTAATTTAAATAGTAATTTTAATAATAATAAAGACTTTATTAGGATCAATCAATAAGCGTTTGGCTTGTTTACAATGATGTCCTATTATTTATACAATTAAAAGGTCTGAGATGAAATGAGTTAAATAAATTAAGTAGATTAATTAATCTAGGTCAGGGGTGATTTTGGTGCAGATTTAAATTAAGTTAAATAATAATAAAAGCTTTAATTTAAATAAAGTAATTTTTATGTAACTTGGCTCTTTTTTGTTACTGTATTAAACGGCATGCTGATTAGTTGAAGAACTAATTAATTCAAGTTGGAAAATAATCTACGTTTTATAAAATGAGCAATACCAAGGAGGGTATAGCCATTTTCTAAAATTGTTTCGCGCGCGCTATTAAAAATTAAAACTAAAGCGCGTGAAAAACTTCCACCCCCCTCTGAATTTGCCTCAAATTCTACGTCACAAACGCGCGTGCCAGGCTGGTACTATTACAGACGAGGAATAAATGTTTCGCGCGTTTTAAGGTGAGTGAAATATCCAGGAAGCGTAAGCTTCTATTATAAATCCATGATTAAGACATGTGGTTTCAGTGACCAAGGCTTAGTAAGGGAAAGATGGAATTTGGATGACTACGGCCCCCAGAAAGCGTGCGCGATATTAATTTTAGACTTTGGAAAATTTTAAATTTCCCAAACAATATTTTTATTCACGAAAAAGATAAAATTTCACAAACCTTTATCGTTTTGTTTTCCCACCGTGTTCATCCAGTCACACGTGGTCCTGAACTAACCGCGTTTATGACGTCAGACACAAGCGCGCGCGTTATATCAGGGATGTTTGATATATCGTCGACACTCTATAGGGATCGGCCTCTCTTGACAAAAGGTGGGGTAAAAAAGCGAGCCGTCTCAAAAATCGGACGCCTGGTGTCAGGGAGCAGCGTAACTATATTCATGACGTCAAGTCACGAGAAATTCAAAGGTGGGAAGAAAATGATTTACTGATTGGTTGAAATAAAAATGGCGCAAATTACGAAAGATTGGCCGCGCAATTTCATCGAGTTATCTCAAAATTGCCTTTTCCATACCTTTTCACTCTTTTAAACTGAAAACTATTTGTGAATTAAAATATATTTTTCTAAAATGCCTGGAACTTTTTGTTCCGTTCCTAACTGTGGAGCAAAGTTAAATATCCAAGATTATCCCTTTTTAATTTCCTAAACAGAAAATTCAACACTAAAAAGAAAACATTCACCTATTTATACTAAGTTTAATATCAATTAACTACTACTCACTGAAATAACTTGAAATTTCATACAAATAAATAAGCTTCTCGTTGTTTTCGTCCATGTTTTAATTCCGAACATAACTCTCTAGTCTCTTCATCGTTGTTTTTAAACTTTTATAGACCTCGCAGAGGGGCAGTACTACTAGCAGACGAATCATCACATAGTTACGATGCTCCCGCAATCCAGATGGCGCTGTCGTCGGCCTCAAAAACTTGCCCCTTTTTTTAACATTACGGGTATACGAAGAGGCCGATCCCTATAGAGTGTCGATATATCAAACATCCCTGGTTATATAACTTCCTATATTAGCTCAGCCACCAAGGTCAAAGGTTGGACTTGCGGGCCGGCAATTTCAAAAAAAAAAAATAAAAATGAATGGCCATAAATTAGGAAAAATTGTATTTGCTACTGGAAATAGTAATAAATTAAAAGAACTTATTAATATAATGGGTGAAAGTATCCCATTTGAGCTAGTTAACCAAGATTTGGATGTACCAGAAATTCAAGGAAGCATTCACCAAGTAGCGATGGCCAAATGTATCGCTGCCGCTGCTATAATTAAAGGTCCCGTCTTTATCGAAGATACGTCTCTATGTTTCGACGCTTTCAAGGGTTTACCTGGCCCCTACATTAAATATTTCTTGGACAGCCTCGGAGCTGAAGGCCTCTACAAACTTCTGAATGCTTTTCCAGATAAAAGTGGTCAAGCTGTTTGTACCATAGCGTACACGGAAGGTGAAGGTCAAGAAGTCCATATTTTTCAAGGAATCGTGGAAGGAACTATCGTTCCTCCTAGAGGTAAAGTTGATTTTGGTTGGGACCCCTGTTTTCTACCTAAAAACTCGTTAAAAACCTTTGGAGAAATGACTGACAACGAAAAAGATGAGGTTTCGCACAGATATAAAGCGGTTATTGCATTTAAAAACCACCTTATGAAGAAAATTAATTCAAACAATGATAGTTAATGATGATTATATTTATTTTCTTGTTAATTTATTTTACAAATTAAATTTCCCTTATTTTAACAAACATAATGATCCAATAAGAGAAATTACATCACCTAAAATATACATGAATGTTATATAAGACTTTGTTAAGTTTTTGTTGATGAATTATTAAAAGATAATTTTAATCAACTACAAAAAGATATCCATTGAGGTTTTCCTCAAAACACCAAACAATTATACCTAAATTTAATACTTACTTGCGTGACAAGTCCAGCAGCCACAGTAGTTCCACATGATCTCAACATGAACCTTCCTAAATCCCTGTTATCTTTATACAATTCGACACAAATGGGTCGAACGACTTCGATTTCAATCAAACCGCTGCTATTCTTTAAAAGAAACCTGAAAAAATAGTAAAGTTCTAGTAGGGGTGTGTGGGTACCCCTTACCCAAAGATTACCGACCTTCAGGTATAGGGTTCGGGTACCCCACCCCTATAGAGTAACTCTCAGACGTCTTAGTGTGACGTCACCCATGCTATTTGTCCATAGAACGGTACCAAAGCGCATGGTTAACCAATGCTAAAGCTGGGTCGGGTACCCCACCCCTATAAAGCTATCTCAGACGTCTTAGTGTGACGTCACCCATGCTATTTGTCCATAGAGTAATTTCGGTTGAGAGGGGGAGTGAACTGTGTATCCCCTACGTTAGGGGCAACTTTGTACTAGAGAATACTACTTGCCCCCCCCCCCCGGAGGCCGACAAAAATTCGGGTACCCACCCTGGTAACTATTTGTCCCAACTTTTAATACCCGACCCCCCCCCCCCCCCCGGAGGCCGACAAAAATTCGGGTACCCACCCTGGTAACTATTTGTCCCAACTTTTAATACCCAACCCGACCCCCCCCCCGAGGCCGACAAAAATTCGGGTACCCACCCTGGTAACTATTTGTCCCAACTTTTAATACCCGACCCGACAACCCGACCCAACGATACCCGAAAAAAAAAATTTTTGTTTACCCTAAACCACACACATCTACAAATAAGCTTAAAAACTAAAGCAGAAGATGGATTGCATCGATCTTAGGATGAACCATATTGTTATTAATAGAACCATGCACTTACCTCGGTTTCTTTTTGACAACTTCACCCGTACTTTTGTGCAACTGAGTAATTATTTTCCGAATGACAGCCTGTTCACTCATGCTTTGGTAATGAAGTACCACGGGATAGCCCTGAGTTAATGGTGAATCAATATTGAAGACGACAATTCGAGCGCGAAATCGAGTAGAGACTTTAACTGGTTTGTGGGGATCACAAACTACATCTCCCACCATAACTTTATTCATGTCTACTCCAGACAGTCCTAAAGTTACGTGATCACCAGCAAATGCTTGAGATTGACTAACTTCATCGATAGCGATACCTATTACTCAAAATGATTGACAAAATTAAAATAAATATTTTTGTAACGTAACTTTAAATAATCTTTATAAGCCCCTATACACTTTTCTTACCCTTGACGGTAGCTTGCTCTCCGGCGGGTAAAACTAAAAGTTTGTTTCCATTTTCAATGTGACCAGATTCAACGCGTCCACCTACGCAAAATCCAGCACCCATTCCTTTAAAAATATCACTTATACACATTCGAAATGGTTTGCTAACTGGACGTTCCGGTGGTTTGAAGTTATCTAAGCAAAGACAAATACGTCATTGAACTATGACGAGTTATTATCTCAACTTGTTGTTGTTGAATAACCATTTACAAACCTATAACATCAACCAGACAAGGTCCATCGTACCAGGAAGACAAAGGACACGATTTTGATAACTCCGTTAAGTTTTCACCAGTCAAACCGCTACAAGGAACGAAAGAAGCGTCTTTTTCCTTATAACCAGCTTGTTTCAAAAACGCTGTCAACTTCGATACAATTTCGTCGTATCTTTCTTTTGACCAATCAACATTGTCCAATTTGTTGACGGCAACGGCCAGTTGAGAAACTCCTAATGACCGAACCAAAATGGCGTGTTCTCTAGTTTGACCACCGGCTTCAAACCCAGTTTCAAACTCTCCCCTTGTTGCATCTACAACTAAGATAGCTACGTCAGCTTGGGCCGCGCCTGTTATCATGTTTGGTATAAAATCCTTATGTCCCGGTGCATCGAGAAGGGTAACAAGGCGTTGCTTTGTTTCAAATTTGGACTGCGCAATGTCCATAGTTATACCTCGATTCCTAAGAGGCATAAACCCAGTAAAGCAAGTTTTTTTTGCATAAAATCAAATATAACAACTGGCACCTTTCTTCGGGCGTTTCATCTAAAACCCAAGCGTACATAAAGGAAGACTTTCCCAATTTTTTGGAATCTTGTTCATTTTTATGCATCAATTTTTTCGTGACACACCCCAACCTACGTAACAAAATTTAAAATTAAGCCGTTACTAATTGATCCCAGTTACGTTTATTTACTTTCCCAAACGAACCTATAAAGTAAATGCCCCATTAAAGTACTTTTTCCCGCATCAACATGGCCAATGACAACCAAGTTGATGAGAGGTTTCCCACTCAGACGTTCTTTAGAGTAAGCTTCTTGAGGATTTGTGTCTGAAAACCTTTGCCTGAAATAATTCCGTATTAAAGGCAAAGTTCAGGTAACGTAACGCTTAAAAGAACGGATTTTTTCTAAATATTAAAGGAAAAATATTAATGATCCCTCATTACAAAATAATTAGCATTTAATTAGTCTTAAAAAAAAAATCAAGGACTACCGCGCCATCCGCCATTGGTTTAAAGGCGTCTGCTAGCCCGAACCCACCTTACACTTACCTCTCTAGCATTTAAGTAGTCTTAACTACTGCGCCATCCGCCTTTGGTTCAAAGGCGTCTGCTAGCCCGAACCCACCTTACACTTACCTCTCTAGCATTTAAGTAGTCTTAACTACTGCGCCATTCGCCTTTGGTTCAAAGGCGTCTGCTAGCCCGAACCCACCTTACACTTACCTGACCCTCTCTCTGGATTTGAGAATCTAACCAATAACATTTGGAGTAAGTGGTTCGGGTTAGCAGACGAAACTAAAACAATGGCTGATGGCGCGGTCGTCCTTGATTTTTTTTAAGACTAATTAAACGCTAATTATTTTGTAATAAGAGATAATTTATTCTTTTTAATATTATTCCCTTTATATTTCGAAAAGGGCCGTCCGTTCTTTTAAGGTATAACGCTACGTTACCACAAACAAATCATTTTTACCTTCGACTTTGAGTAGTATTTTCCACCTCAATATCACCACCACCATTAGCTGGTGACGGTGACCTGCTTTTAGCGCGATTTGGTTTCACTGGGTTTAACTGATTTGTATTTCTAAGTTCAAATTAATTAATAGCTCGATTAAAACTAACTTCTAAATTCCTTCAGTTATAAAGTAATTTCTAATCAATTACGTATTGTTATTGGTTGTAAAATTACAAGCTTCCGATGATTTCTCATCCTCCTCGGGTTGTACAACAACCGTTGTTATTTCAGTTATGGGTTTGAGAGTTTCTTTAGCATCTTCCATTATAGTAGTTTTAACTGAGTGAATTAAATTAAATTTAATTTAATTTTAATTAGAAAATAAACTGATATTCTTCGTAGTAAAACTTAAAAGGACCTGTGTCTCTAAATGCTTGAAATTGTTTTTCTTTCATGATATCATCGGGAGACAATGTTGAAAAATCAAATACATTTGGTACATTTTTTCGAGTACATTCTTTTAAATGCTGAACTATCGTTATTTTGGGCGGAATTTTAACGCGAAATCTCATGCATAAAACAAACCCAAAAACTGAAGGTGGTTTAGTAAGAGTTTTAAAAATTTCCCTCGGTTTTATTTCAGATTTTATCGGGGTGTGGCACTCTGAGCCTGAGGATATATCGTGTTTCGCAGTTAACCATCCGGAATATTTAATATTATTATCTTCTCTAAGAATGGACTGAATATCGGAGCTTTGTTTAAGATAATTTCCAAACGAATTCGGTAACTGAACCGTTTTCTCTAAGGATTCTAAATGTTCTTTAGCCAAATCAGCCAATGATAAGTTTTGATTTGGGATTTCATTATGTATGAATGGATTTTGTGTTTTCAAATTGGAAAATTTAAGACTTGGCATATTCTTTTCAATTTTGTTGATAGAAATATTATTTTTTTCCTTTTGTTTTGCAAGATCAGCCAAGGTTAAAGCTGGATTGGAATTATTGCCAATGGGAGTTTTTTTATTACTCGGTGTAGAAAAATTGAAAGGCAATTTTGACGATGTACTTTGGTCAGATTTTGCCAAAGTTTTGAGGTCAGTGAAAGGTTTTAAGGGCATCGAATTATTAGATGAAGGAAAATGCAATTGCAATTGTAATGGTGTACTTTGATCAGATTTTGCCAAAGTTTTGAGATTGGGGAAAGGTTTTACAGGTGTTGAATTATTAGATGAAGGAAAATGCAATTGTAATGACGTACTTTGGTCAGATTTTGCCAAAGTTTTGAGATCGGGGAAAGGTTTTACGGGTGCTGAATTATTAGATGATGGAAAAACGGATTTTTTCATTAAAGGGTTTAAATTTAAACCTCCCACACCGCCAGTATTGTGAAAATCAAATTTTTTGGGGTCTGCTGTATGCACTGTTTTGATTGGTTCATTTTTAAGGCTGTTTGGTTGTGAAGGAACATTGCTATTTGCTTGGATAGAGTTTTTGGCTGCGAGTTTTTTTATAAATTGAGAAAGGTTAACTGGTTCAATGTCTTGACTTTCTATACTACTACTACTACTACTACTACTACACGCGTTGGCGGCTTTATTGTCTGTAGTTTCATATTTATCTTTTATAGTGGGTTGAAGGTAAGGGGATTGAGGTTTTAAAGTGAGTGAACTGAATTCTTACCTTACCAAAATCAAAATTAAGTCATTTTTGATGATCATTTTCAAATAAAACCAAATACATAATGATGATGAAACACAAATAAAACAAAACCAAAAAAAAAAATAAAACACAAAATAAGATTTTTTTCTTTTTGCTTTAAAATTATGTAAAATTAGACATAAACACACCTGATCTTTCTTTCTTGGCACGTTGGGGTTTTGCTTGTTCAGAAGCTATGATAAAAAAATCATAAATTATCATTAAATCACAGAAATTATCTATGAAACTGTGACTCGGTACAAATCTTACCAAATGCTTGTGATAAAACAGCATTCAAGGATTTTTCCAAGTCATACAAGTTATCAATGGCTGCTTTTATTAACATTCCTTCTGAAATTGTTTCTCCAACTACATTCTGCATTTCTTCGACACAACTCCTTAATTTAGCTATAAAATTAAATGAATACTTTCTTATATTTCACAAAAAGAAAGAATAATCCTTGATAACGCAGCTAAATTTATGATTTTTAAACATTTCCTTATCCCTGACTATTATTTTTTATTGTTAGTAAATTATGGATTAAGCATATTACCTTCGTCAACTTCACTTAGGTTTTCAGGATACTCTGTAACACTTTCAGCTCTAGATCGGTGGGTATCTTTTTCCTCAATGGATTCAGTAGATTCACCATCTTCCAAGTTTTCATTGCCTCCTCCTTCAGATTCCAAATAAGCAGACATAGAATGTGCTTTTCCGTCACGATCATACATAAATTCCGCCGCTAACAAAATAATAAACATTAATTTAAATTATACAAATGGTGACATAATTATTAATTTCACATGGCCAAAATTAAGATTTAACATTAAATTTACCTGTTCTTGGAGATATACACATTTCATCTTCAACTGATTGACCGTAAACATCATAATAGGTGTCATACTCTATTAAAAAAATTAAATCTTTGTAATTTAAGCAATTATACGCGATTAAATTGTCAAAAAACAGTTTGTAAACAACATAAGCCTTTGTAACTAAAACCGTGAAGCCTTGGTTCCAAATTCCACATATGCTTACTGTAGCCGCTTCTTACCTTCGTTATAGTTCATAGCCCGTACATTACGGTGACGAGACATTTTGTATCTTATAATTGAAACTACAAATATAATTATAACTATAAATATTTAAGTCATAATATAATTAAAACTTAATTTTATCGAAAAAATCTGCACCCTTGACAAGACAGACAAGTTCACATTTCCCGAATTCCGACCCAAATAATGACGTCACTCGTCAGTCAGAACTCAGAACGCGAAAAATTGGAACTATAAAGAGTGGAACTATAAAGAGTTATACTCTACGGCCAGTTGGTATTACGATCCCTTTTCCATGGAGTAGTTATATTGGACTCTTGGAGTGACAAAAGCTGTTCATTAAATGAATTTCATTTCATATAAAGTCCCTATAATTTTACTCCATGTTAGAAGATTTCTAGCAGCCAATGGAAACAGCAATAGAGTAGTGGCACTCCATGTTAACTACTCATAGAGCTTAATACAGTGAAAAGCAAGTAGGTGCCATTACTCTATACTGCGCTTAAATCCCACCCCTTTCAATCACGTGACAAGATAAGCGAGAGCGAGGTTAGTGGCAGGGGGATTGTCGTCATCGCGGCTACTGAATAACGTCATTTAATTCTGGGGAAAAGTTGTTCATTATAATTGATGCGTTTAATATAAATATTAATTAATTAACCATAACCCGATTACAAATTAAAATAAAACTTGAAAATGACTACGAACAAATTAAGTACATTATGGATAGGAGATGTAAGTTTTTACCACAAAGTTTCACTTAGCCTTGTCATTGATAACTCTTTTCTTTTTGTCTTGTTCAACGTAAAAGTAACGCAATTAATAATATTAATTACCTTAAATATTAATTAAATTAACCACGTAGCTCGAACCGTATATGGACGAAACCTTTCTGAAACATTCCTTTACGTTGATGGGAGAAAACTTATTAACAGCTAAAGTTATTAGAAATAGATTCACAGGGTATGCAATTGTATTTGTATCAACGCTGTTCGCGCAGCATTAGCGTTGATTGCGATAATTTCTATGTTGTTAGGGGAATGATGGGATACGGATTTTTGGATTTTGGAGACGAATCTACCTCTCTTAGAGTTTTACATCGCTGCAATGGGAAAGTCATTCCTAATGCTTCACCAGTGAGATAAATATTACACCCTTTTGATATTTCTAATACCAGAAGTTTCCCTTTTAATTAAACAGTCCTTTCTGTTTACAGCCAAAGAGATTTAAATTAAACCATGCAACTTATGGGAAAGAAATTCCAGGAGTGTAAGCAAAATTAACATTTCCAGGCTTTTTCCAAAAAAACAAAAAAAAACCATCCCTCGAAACATTTTTAATTTTAGCCGGGAATGGTCATTATTTGTTGGAGATTTATCGGAGGATGTAGATGATTTAGCTTTGTTTGTCGCTTTTTCTAATCGTTATCCATCAGTTAAAGCTGCTAAAGGTAAAAAAAATATATATATAGACTAATGGCACCCCATGTTATTTCCCCATAGAGCTTAATACAGTCGAAGGCAGAGGGCTGCCATTACCCTATATGTTCATAGTTTTCAGACAAGGAGGATTCATACCATTTACACAAGGAGACCCAATTCCCAGTCCTCCTTGTGTAAATTATATGAATCCTCCTAGTCTTATATACTTTTGACAAAACTGCGTAATCCATCCAATATTTAGTGTTTAATTAACTATTATGCCTTAACTTTGTTTCAGTGGTTTTGGATCAAAATGGTGTTAGTAAAGGATACGGGTTTGTCAGGTTCTTCAGTGAATCCGAGTACAACAATTCCCTTATTGAAGTACAAAGCACAGTTTTTGTTGGTTCCAAACCCGTCAGGGTCAGCATTGCAACACCCAAAAGGTTTTATAGAGCTATTTCTAATAGCTTTTTCATTACAATTGGTTTCAAAGATTGATTGAAATAATTTCTTACAAAGAAACTGTTGTTTTATCATTCCAGCCGATTGACTACAACAACTACAACCCTTCCAGAAACTGTCACCAACACAGTCATTAGGTAAAGGTTTCATTATTCTCAAACTGGGGTGGAAATAGAGGGAAGACTATTCCTACCCAATAGGGAGCTAACAATAGGCTAGGGGGAAGAGATAGTCTGACGGCACGCAGCCCCTCTCTGGTTGGCATTTTTGCACGTAGAATACTGTTTCCAACCGTTAGGGGGGGATGAAACCCCAGCAAGAGATAGAAGGGTGTGACGTTTCAAAGTCAGAACTGTTAGCTCCCTATACAATAACTTTGAGGCGATTTCCACCCTACCACGTGACCAAGGGGCGCCCCCCCCCCAATTACCCCCTCCTGGTGAAGTGATATTAAATACACTTTAAGTATATAAAGATTATTAGTAATAAGTAATATACACTAATATATATTATTACTATCAATCCTATAACAAATAAAACACAAAATATTTAGGGAAGAACAAAATTAAAACCATTCACTTACCTCTTGACCAAAGGAATGACCAAAAAAATCAAGGGGCCCATGGCGTCACCGGGGGGGGGGGGTGTCACGTGTTAGTGTAAGAGCTATTTTCACTGGGGGGGGGGGGAATAGACACTCTTAGCCATCTCAGTTCAATGCCTAGGGAAAACTTCACGGGCTTAGCTTTGTGGGCCATGTTTGGTATGGGCAAATAGTATGGGTGACGTCATACTAAGGCTTCTGAGCTTTGTGGGCCATGTTTGGTATGGGCAAATAGTATGGGTGACGTCATACTAAGGCTTCCGAGATACCTCTATGGAATGAGTAGAGTACTATAGAGCTATCTCAGAAACCTTAGTGTGTTGTCACCCATGCTGTTTGCTCATAGAACCAAACTAAAACGGTACCAAACATGGCCGCCCACTGCCTGTGACGTTTCACCTAGGCATTGACGTCACAACTGTGATAATCCCCAAGCTTTGCTTATAGTTTAAAAATTTATTTTACTATAGCTCTGTTACGAGTGGAGGATCCGCTACATCCCTAGCTGCGGTGCAACAGACTGCTGCTCAATATTATGCCCAAACTTACGGGTATGACTACAGTCAGTACTACCAGGCTTATTATCAACAGCAGCAACAACAACAGCAGCAGCAGCAACAGCAACAACAACAACAGCAATATTATGGATACGCTTATGATCCAAATCAGCAATATTATGACTATTCGCAACAAATGGCTTCGGTAAATCCTCACTGTACATTCCAAAAATAATAAAAGACTTTTGTTTTTTTTTGTATTTCTAAAATATTATTTTGAATCTTAATTTAGTATTATGATACGAGCAATTACGAAGTGCCTGAAATGCCATCGGTTGAGAATAAAGTAGTTCAGGATAATATTCTTGAAGGTAGGTATACTATATAGGTTAGGGGATAGCTATTCCTCGGTCTTTAATAATAATGGGTTTTGGTGGTCAACTTTAAACTAAAGAAAATTTAATTACGGTAGAACACGACACTCCTTTGGATATTGAACAACTAAACGCTGATGCCATGGCCAGAAATGAAGTAATTTATGCTCAGCCTTTTATTAGAAGTTTAGTTAAGAGTGAGGCAAACCTCTAATACTCGGATTTCGTTCGTTAACACACCCTAATTTCTCCTATAATCGATTTTTTCGAACTTACATCGAGCGAATATTACAATGAAAAACTTTGGAAGCGGGAAATTAGGAATTAGGGTACTTATCTTACTAAAAAAAATCACGAGTTAAGTATTATTTTCCCATATTTTTCAGGAAGCGTACGTTGCTCTAGATACGTCTCGTTGGCTACCAACTGAAGGTTTAAATCCTCCAATGGTGACTGTAAAGTTTTAACAATGATCCGCGAAAATGTAGCGTGTCCGCTACAAACTGAAAACCATAAAAGTATTCTTGGAAGTTAATAATAAAATGAGAAATTTCTTGCATTTTACCTCGAATAAAGCTTTTGTTTCATTTCATTATATATATATATATATATATATTTCTTACTTGGTTTTTAATTTTTATTAGATGGTTTTTTTTTTTTTTTTGACTTTTGGTTTTGTCTTTTACACATCCCCGCTAAACAACGACACAAAAAATTTTTACCATAGCCTAGTCCTTTCGTAATATATAATTCCAACATCATCATTAAATACTTAACAAGATTTGTTTCTTTTAGTTTTAACTTAATTGCTCTAAAACAGTTTTTTTACTTTTCAACTCTAGTCGTGCATAGATATTGCCGTTAACTATAGCACCAATTTTCTCTCTATATTTCTCTCTAAAATCCAAGTTAAATGGAATGTGTGAGAAGTTTTCGTTTTAAACCACGCCGCGTTATAATTAATAATATATTGTGTTAGGATGGCACGATGATCGATCCATTCACTCGGATTTAATTTTAGTATAGTATTTTCTCCTTCCCTCTTTTAAGATAATTTTTAAACGTTTGTTTTTTTTGTATAATACAATAATATATATTACATTTCTGTACATTAGACGGACTTTTTTTTTTTTTTTTTTCGCTGATCGTAACTTAAACTTAAACTTAAGCATTTTGTTAAATTAAATTTAAATTCCCCAGTGTAAATTTCTACGATGACTAGGGATGGATAAATATTTTTTAATTTTTCAAAAGAATGAAATGAAGAAAAATTGACTCGAGTAACGTTACGCTAACGAGTGATTTCATTTACCCATCTCCTTTTTACTTTCTTTTTCTGGAAGTTTTCTTCTCTAATTAATTAGCCTTATTCCTGATCAGCGCCATCTACCCATAGCGGTGACTTTGAGAACTACTGTAATCGGCAAGCCAATCAGATGTCGCTAAAATCTGGTGACGTCATTTTTGGTAAGACCCCCGAGAGTGCCAGTCAGAGTGACGTCACCAGATTTTAGCGACTTCTGATTGGCTTACCGCTTACAGTAGTTCTCAAAGTCGCCGCTATGGGTAGGTGGCGCTGATCAGGAATAAGGCTAATTACCTTTACTAAAAACAAATTTTAATAATTTTCGAACCCTATTTGTTTGATTGAGTTTGCGTAATATTAAAGGCAGGTCCGACTCTTTGGAAAAATCTTCGAAGTACCACACGCAACTCTGGTTTTAAATCGAGGCAAATCATTTCACATAGGAATGGATAATACACGCATGCGTGGGCTCGAAACTGTTTAAAATTAAATTTAAAAAACAAACACCCATTATGGTTGTAGCGGTTCAGCTACAATGTTAGATGAAAACTTACCCTGTCATCGTCAAGTTTATGAATACGTGTCAAAAATAGTAGTAGTAAGTTAGACCAGGATTCTCTATGATTCTCAGCTGTCAAACTCAGATAATATTCCAAGGCATCGCGGCAAACACTTCGCATTAGTTGAATTAGAAATTAAAATTAAATGGGCGAATTTAGATTAAAAAAAAAATTAATAATACTTGATAAGTTTCTTCTGAACGGCACCCCATGAATCTTGCCTCGAATCGTCAGAATACATTCGATAAAGTATTCGAAGGCTACAAGCTAAGCTCTGAGCTTCTTGGGTTAATAAATTAGGCTTGACATTACCGTGAAATCCTAGTTAATTAATCAAATATTAAAAAATAGACGGTTCCCAATATCAATATAAAAATATCATCAAAGAAACACTCCATTACCCGCTTTCCATAACATATTTCGTTGTTCATGGCTGGAATTGAAGGCTGTAGAAAATCTATGCGATCTTAAAAGGCATTCTACTAATTGCAATAATTGATCGGAACTAAGATAAGGGTACATTCCCTGTTCCTCTTGCTGCTGACCATCGTGGATTTTTAAATTATCCGAACTTTGGTGTATATCAGCCTTAATAGAACAATTTAAGTCAAGGCGGGAGAATCCCAGTAAAACTTACAACCCGACTGCGCAATCATTCAATTACCTGGGCCGACGCTAAATTCTCCGCGTCTTCTTTCTTGCTAGTTGCGGGGAAGAATACAATGTTATCTATAGTTTGAATCAACTCCAGTTGAACTATACACTTGATTTTTAAAGAGGCGAAGAGTTTTTCATCCTGGGATTCTGACGTTTGATTTTCATCTCCTTCTTTTGTTTGCGTGAAACTTTCAAAAATTTTAACTTCCTCATCTTTTGGGGGTGGTGGTGGCGGTTTAATAATATTCTTTTTATTTTCCTTGGTCGACGGTTTCCAATCTAAAAGCCTGCAAATTTAAGAAGGTAGAATGTTACGTTCTAAAACACTCGCTAAATCCTATAATAATTTGTATTTACAATTCTGGAACAGTGCTTTCAAAAATACTCAGCATACAATTGCACGTTTTCGTCCATGTTTCATTGTTAAATTTAACACCGTTGGATATTACAAAGTTCTCGAGACAATTTGTTCCCGATCGGGCTAATTGCTCATTGTCTTAACATCGAAAAAAAAATGCGGTTTAAATTTAAAAAAAGTCCGATTTTAGATGTATTTATCGCATTTTTATACCTTGTTGAACACACCACTGTAACTGCACGTACAGTTCGTCAAGTAAAAGATTGCCCAATACATCATAATATTGCGTAAAAACATCCACAATGGCGTATAAAGTATGATTGCAAGTTGTAGTCATCCATTCAGCTTTCTACGCGACAAAAATAGCGAGAAAAGAAAAGAAAAGAAACCCTTACACTTTTTGTAAACGCGTTACAAATTCCAACAACACACTATATAGGTTTATGAAAGATGCGTGCACTCTACGTTGAACTAAAAAATTACGTGCGAGTAAACCATCCCTCAATGTTTTTCCAATACCAATCAACCCTATTGACGTTCTTAACAGTGACAAACAAGTACCCTATCCATTTTAAAACGGGCAAATATTATGCACTGACCTCGGTCAGTTGTTCCTGAAAATCAATTGCCTGTAAACCAAAATAAAAAAACAAATGTTTGGCAAAAATCATAAAAAATAAATTGAACGTGAACGTGTGATCTTTACGAGTTTACTTTCGTTTCATGAAACAAAACTGTATTCAAAAGCTATTTTAGTATTTTTCATTTCCCATATTAAATACTGGTAGTATCTAAAAACGGCTGTAACTACTAAACAATAAGGGCTGAAAGCGAAATGAAAAACATCTAACCTCAGTCTGTTGTTCGGGTAATTTCATATTATCAAATATTCTGAATATGATTTGAAAAAGATCAGTCCACCAATTTTGTTGAAACTGGTTTCCGTATGTTTTGATGACTTCAAACATTACGGTTAAAGCTCTGGAACATTTTACACTCGTTATAACAAGTCCAGTCAAAAATGTTTGTTTTTGAGTTGTCTACCTCGTTCTAACATCAAGCTTACACCGACTAACGATACAAGATAACTCGAAAAGAATAGGGAACCAACCGCGAACCCAAACACGATCATCCTCAGAAACACTCTGATCTTCTATGTTATGTTCTCGAAACAACTGAAAGAATGTTTTTCGAACTCTGATTTCAGAGCTATTGAATAGGAAATTGCTCTTACCTTTGGTTGCTCTGCCACGTATTTAGCGCATTGCCTAATCAGGCGAATGGCTTCCATACTAGTGTCGGGAAAAGCCGCGTTACAAGCAAATTCGGACAAACACTTGACGGCATCTTGGAAAGAATCAATCAAAGAATGGAAATGTTTCTCGTAGATTTGGGTAATTATTCTTCCAGTTGTTTGAAAGGCTAATTCAACGATGCTTTCATCTTGATCAGAGGCTGCCAAATGGAAGACGCTGAAAATATTCTTCCAACCAGATTTAATATTGGCCGATTGAGAATTGACCATCTGGGCCACGCAACGAACAACCATATCTCGAATGGTTGGAGACCTGATTTAAGATTATTTAGATAAGACTTCATTTCTCTTCTTAAACTCAACAGACCTAAAAACTCGCCTATTTCTTTTAACAATATGTTCGAAAGGACGCAAAAAATCTTTCTGAAATCTAAAATTGGCAAATTCTCCTTTTTCAATAAACTTCATGGATAACTGCCTCAAAGAATCAACGGCGAAAAAGGCCACATCTTCGCTAGGACTGCAACCAACTTTATTAAAATGGTCACCCAACACTTGCCAGATACGAGACCACTGAAGCCTAATACGCCCCATATTGTAGTAGGATATCTCTACAATTTTTTGAAGACTAAACATTCTCGGATGGGTAGAATTGGCCAATTCTTCCAGAGAAACTTGACATAAAGCGTGAACAAAATCAACAATGGCGTCTCCATCAAGACGAGTAGAACCCGTAAATATTCTATCAACAGCTACAACAACACTTTGGGAGCTTGTTTCTCCCATGGATTCTTGTAAACTGGCAATTTTTTTCTGATCTATAGGGAGTCCGACCCGAGTCACTGAAACCAAGAGTCTCCGAGAATTAGTTAACTAACTTTAAAATCGAGATTTAAACATTTAAAGCCTCACATTCCGCGGGATCTATAAGAAGACCCCCTCCTTCATTATGATTAACTTGACCGGAGCTTAAGTATCTTGGTTTAACTCCAGTCCCTATTAGTTGAGCTAATTCCAATTGCGAAATGCATCTCAATATCTTAAATGGAATACAAAGTTGGTGATGAAGAAGTTGAAGAACTTGGCCTAAACACGCGAATTAAAAACGAAACCAACTTCTAGCCACGATCTGCCTAAGTAATTTCCATCCGTATGCGCTACAGTTATCAATGTCTTAATGGTGTCAATATTTTTGGCTTTCATCTCCGTGATTGGAGAATTAGCCGTAAGCAAAGTGAATCTGGCTAGAGCTTGAACGTAAGCGTCTCTCTCCAACTAGAGAAGGCGATACTCGGTTAAAACCTCGAAACCTCTTTGTAATAAATAAACTCTGTTATGTACAGTCATATGGAAGATGCAGGCAATACGAATGGCGCATCTAATTCCATCCAAACATAAAGTTGCCACTTCCGGATCATCACAATCCTGGAGACCAACGCTAAAGGCGGCTAAGAAAGGAGTCCAAGCCATTTTGAACATAGGACGAACGTGTTGCAAGTGTTTTGCCGAAGTAAAAGGCGCCTTTACGTGGCTGACTCCCTCCATCAATACTTTGGCTGTAGAAGCCATTTGTTCCATTTCAAGGTTATAGAGAAGCTTTCGTTGTTTTTCACTGGACACGTTAGGTTTTCCAGACATTTTGCTGCTGGTGGTCATCTTCATTTTTATCTCATTACCAGCAATTTCGTCATATACGCTAGAAAGGTATTCTTCCGGCAAGTCTTTGCTATCATTAATTCCACGATTCATGCGAATATACTGCTCCTTTGTCATTTTACTTTTAACCTAGGATATTAATAAACATTACGGCGCTATTCAATACGCCACTCTCACTATAAAAATAATTACTTGGGCACTATGAAGGTCTGTGGTTAACATAATGATTGAATAAGCTAATACGTAAGCCGTGTCGGCACTTGCAAAGATACTATTGCTAAATATTGAAAAGAATTTGAAAAACATGATTCAAAAGAAAGATCCAAGGATTTTTTGAATTTAAGTTCTTCTATACTTTGGATTAGTTTCGCAATATCTAGCAGCGAACTTCTCCATCAATCTATCAATTTTCTGAGCTTCTCCCGGAAGTCTAAAACCCTCTAAAAACATTCTAAGAGCCGAGACAAAGTCTTTTGCGGCAAAATTCATTTGATCTACATAAGCGTACATAACTTCCTTATTCAACCTGGAAAAAAATTTTGTACAATTTTTTTGGATTCTCAATTAAATCACGAATGACGTTTGTACTTTTCATTTTCGCCTAAAAAGTCTCCAATTTGATTCTAAATTAAATTGATAAGAGATTACTCAAACACTTTAGTTTTTAATTTTTAATCATTAAACATTACTTTGTCCAGTCTTTCATCCTGATGAAAAAATTCAGCAATATCCCAAGGAGTGTTTCCCAGAAGCTTTGATTGTTGAAGGAATGCCAATCCTCTTCTGGGTTTGCGGTTGAACAATTCAATTCCATGTTCCATAATATCTTTCTGTTGCTTCAAAACTTCAAACTGTTCCGGATTATCAAAAGCCCCGGCTAAATGGCTACTACTTCCAGCCGAGTTTAATGAATTTGAACTGCCATAACTTCCAACAGCTGATGTTGAAGAAGAAGCGGCTGACTTTGTAGATTCACCATCTTCAGCCAGTTCACGATGATGTTCTGATCCTAAGAATTGACCTTATCTATCATCCTCCGGTAAAGAAGAAACTTCTCGTTGTTTAGAACATACCAAGATTGGCTTGTTGGTTTGGGTTTACGTATAGATCTTTGCTCCATTCGACCATACATTTTAAAATGGAAACGAGGCATTCTAAGCCCTTGATCCTCATTGACTTTTGGTTGGCCGTGGCACCCAAATCCATAACTTGTCTTCCCTGAGCTATTTTGGATAAATCATTGACTAGCCTCTCAAATATATTAGCGGCAGCTAAGTCACAGTCGTAATTGACATAGATATCAACGACACTCTGAGCATCCGCGCAGATTCGAGTGAGAGCTTGAATCACCATCCATTTATGTTCAAAACTACTGCTTGTTGTTTCCAAAATGGACAAAAATATTTCTTTGAAAAATACCTTGAAATTTTTTTTAACATCTAGTTAAAATTTTTCTTAGAAGACAACGACATAAGGACTGAAATTACTTCAATTTGCATTTTAAGGTGTGTTTTAAAATTTTGCAGCAGTGCCAAGAAAATATGTAGTGAAAGCTCAAAAACCTCTGGCACGGAAGAAACTCCATTTTTAGAGAGGGCCACGCACAAATATTGCTTAATGGCATTGATAAACATTTCATTAGAATGAAAAACTGGTCCCGCGTTTTGCAGGATGGAAAGTAGAAGTTGAAGAGAGAGAATTTTCGAACGTAATTCGTGAGATCTAAAACAAAATTCGGCTTAAATTGATGAATCTTCTAGTTTTCCAAAGAATATATATACTTTGGGTCAGGATGACCCTCTGGAAGGGGCTTCATGCTCAGTTTACACAAGGAACGAAAAACGAGAAAGGCATCCTTCTGCAATATGTGGGAGAATCTCGCGTGAATTGGTTCTCCATCTTTCTCTAGGCTTTCTTGAGAAGGAATTCTCGTCAAAGATGAAGAAGAGAACTCGTCATGAGAAGCTTCCCCACTACCGCTAACCCTCCCTTTTCCTGTACTTGGACTGGGTGAATGAGGTTGGTCTAAGGAACTCCGTTCGGATTGATCTTATTGAATTAAAAATCAAAAATGTAGGCGCCTGCCTCATACGCGAGTCACAGAATGGTCTATTACCGGTAACAACTCTGTCTATAATATCCTGTAAAACCGCGGCTACAACAATATCTTCGGAAGATTGAGGGAGCCTTTCACTTTCAACATTATCACAGCGCGTGTCTAAACTTTCAGAGTCAGACTAAAAGACAAAGACAAGTAAATACTATATGTCAAATTTGGGACCTAAAACTTCATTTTCAAAAGCTTTAATACCGATGCTTGGGTAACAGAATCGGGAATTGAAGTTCGACTATTAGAAGATTCTCTAACAGGACCATTAACTTCAATATGTGGTGGTGGTGGTGGTTCACAATCCTAGAATCATTCTATGATTACTTTGAACTTAACAGATTAACTTAACATTCGTTTTGTCGTCATAACATACAGCCTGAGCTTCCATTCTACTAAAGATAACATTTAACATCTGAGTTAAACTGGCATTAGCAGTTGTTTGATTGATCAGATTTCTACTGGCTAAATATATGTTATAGCAGGTTCGGACGGCCTGTAAAATGCTTCCCTCATGAACCTCGCAAACCTGAGAAGTTACTACCGTAAGCAGAGCCTTAAGAAGATTAAACACAAATATTAAGACTTCCAATCAATTTTCTTTTTTTTTGAAACCAGTTAACTGGATTTCTGACTTTGATTATTTGGAGTTGAACTCCTTCGTCAGTTGTGGGGCCGTGAAAACATCCACATATAGTTTCCACAATGTGGTCAATCAGCTGACGACTAGTGTTAGTTGGATCAGGAATGTTACCAGTTAAGTGTCCATATGCAATAAGTTTTTGAGTGCAATCGAGTGCTGTGGTAACAATTCTAGGGGATCTAGATTGGCAAGCCAATTCAAAAGGAAGAAAATATCTTTCCGCCTCCAAATTTCCAGCTTTAGCTTTGGGTAAAGGTAGAGCGGCTGAAGCTCCATCTTCATCTTCCGTTCTAATGAAGGAAATGAGTTTACAGGGGTAAGATCTTTCCATTGAATTCTATAAGTTAACTTACGCATTGTTTTTGCTAGCCTTCCGAATTTCTTCTATATATTTTGAGAATTTAAACAATTAATGAAACTAATTATGAAATCCATCATAAGTTCATAACCAATCATGATATCAATTACAAATTTGCTCCCACACACAAACGCGCGCATAAATTAGAAGTCAGCCTTTTTGCTAATCTTACACACCATCATGGCAGTTTTGATTTTATGACCGAGCCAAATTTTACATAATCTTAGGTCATCGTAAATCCAATCATGCATAATGGAGAAGTCATAAATTGATAACAACACAGATAAATACTACGCTAAACGCTTATTAACAATGACTGTTAAAGACTACGCAAGCCTTCTCAAATTAAAAAAGAACATTATACATTTTTTTCGATATATTTAGCAAATCATGAGTTTTTTTTACACTGCAGACAGTGCAGAGCTGCCCCTGCCCCCCTGGAGATTTATGACAAGGCTTAGCAATGGGCTTGGCTTAGTTACGATTTTCTTACGCATATAATAGTTTTATTAATTACAATAGAAAAAATACGTAAATAATAATCGTACCTAACGCAACTTCGCACGATCTTCTGAGCTGGGAATGATGTGATCGTTTTATATCGCGGTCATTGAGGATTTTCTCAAGAGCACGAGTGATAAACATTTCGCCGGTGTTTGCACTCTCTCGCATTATTAAAACTCTATTTAAACATTCATAATCGGAATAACCTCCGTCCCACTAAATCCCTGACACGACTTTATGATAAAAACTTTCAAAAACAACAAATAAATTAGATAAAATACGAAGACAGATCCAGCGTGTCAATTTCTATTTCAGCCATATTGAAAGATTTTTTCCCTTCCCCTACGCCTTGTTGGTTACCGGTGACGTTGAAATCACGTGGCCCGCTGCTGCCGGTCCGGTCACCGCCCACTCGATCACGCTTTGGATGTAGAGAATATTGCCGTAAAATCAACTGGGTTTTAGACCAAACAAAGCATTGGAAACCGTTACGTCGATGGTTCATAAGACCAATGTAAAATGTAAACATTCAAAAATTTTCGAAAATTCGAATCAATTAGCCTTATTCCTGATCAGCGCCACCTACCCATAGCGGCGACTTTGAGAACTACTGTAATCGGCAAGCCAATCAGAAGTCGCTAAAATCTGGTGACGTCACTGACGGGCACTCTCGGGGTCTTACCAAAAATGACGTCACCAGATTTTAGCGACATCTGGTTGGCTTGCCGCTTATGGTAGTTCTCAAAGTCGCCGCTATGGGTAGGTGGCGCTGATAAGGAATAAGGCTAATTATTTTTCAGGAAATCACTGAAAATTATTATAAATTGAAATTTACATTTCAAAATTAAAACAAAGGAATAAATTTTATAATAAAACCTTTAATGAAAACACGTTAACACACAATCATAAGAGTTGCACAAAAACATTTTAAACGGAAGACAAGGCCAAATTCTTCCATAAAACTTTTATTTCCTCTTTTTTTTCTTCAGTTAATCTTGTTCTTCCTCCGTGGATTTTGAGGTGGTAGATCCTACATCGAGTTTGACTTTTTTGTTTTCATTTTCCGCCTCTGTTTTCTCCGCTTCATCTTGAGCGGGGCGTTTCTTAGATGTCGATGTCTCTTCCCCAGATTTGATTTTATTAAACTTCACAATGATGGCAGTCATATTATCGCAACCTGTGCCATCTCCATCCGTATCTGGGGCTAAACAGTGGTCGAAAAGCTGCAAAAACATTAAAAAAATTAAGACAAGAAGCTTTGATATAAATTAAGATCAAAAACTAAAATTTACTTCTTCACAAATTTGCGAAAGTTTTTCATCTTTATCCAATCTTTCTTTGACAAAATCAATGACTTCTTGACTTGACATAAAATTCCTAAATCGGTTGTGAAATATTTAATTAAACAAGTCTCCTTAATCATTATAAGATTTAACTAACTAAATTACCATATTCCATCGCAAGCTAATACCATGAAATCATCCTTTTCAATATCAATTGTTATTTGTTGAATATCAGGCAGAGCGGTAATCATTTGATCCCTTAATGGTAATTTAGAGTTTGATTTGTATACGTGATCCCCTGAAGACAAAATACAAAACAATAAATTTAATTATTTTTGAAGTCAATAAATTAGTAAATTACACTTTCTAATTTACCAATAGCTCTTGAGAGATTGAGTCCTCCGTTAACTCTTCCGTCATAAGTAACTTTCCCACCAGCATTAACAATTCTCTGTCTTTCAATATCATCTTCGGGTTTATGGTCAAAAGACATATCTACAGCCTTACCATCCCTACAAAGGACACATCTGGAATCACCAGCATTTGCCACGTACAATTCGTTTTTATGCAACAAAGCAACTACCGCTGTGCAACCACTATCTTGGCCAGGCTAGAAAGATTTTGATGAGAATCAGTTTTATTTTAGTTACCATCCCTCTAAGACTGTTTTTACTTTTTCATGATCTCCCAAAGACATTTCAATGCCTTCACCATCATCCTCATCTTCAATGTCTTCTTCATCATCAGAGGTTTCATCTTCCTCTATCTTCTCATTACTAGAGTCACTAATAAAGAAAGAAAGAACGAACAAAGGCGTGAATTTAGTTTTTATTCAGTAAATTAGTTTTTTTCTTTCTTTCTCGGATAACCTTTCAGCTCCTTCAAAGTCTTCGTCTTCACTTTCATCTCCTGATGAGGATTCAGTATCATTTGAAGAGACCCAGGGATTGCTAATCCCTTTTTTCTTTCCAGAACCACTAGCGGATGAAGAGGAGACGGTACTTGAACAACCAGGTTCGTCAATATCTTCAGACTTCTTTGAACTCTCACCATTAAGGGTGGTTGAACTCACCCCATCTTCCCCCGTTTCCGTGTCAGTATTGGAATTTAAGACTGATGACACAACGTGTTTTTTAGCTGATTTCGCGAAATCACTGCTGTCCACGGAATTGCAGTTATCATCGGGAAGAGTATCTTTCTCCTTCAAACTCAAATTTGAGCCAATTATAACATCGGAAGTGCTTTTATCCGAACTAGAAACACCATTAACGTTATTTCCTGTTGGAACTTCTTTTTCTTTTAGAGAATTTTTAGCTTCATTATGGACTTCAGAGCTCACAACAACAACACTGTCGTTTTTCGAGTCATTTTCATCATTCTCGTTTTTGGATACACTATCTACTTGTTCAGTTTGATTATTAGAATTGTTGGAATCTCCGTGGGGGACAGATGAGTTTCCAGGTTCGGAGGATTTCTTGGCATGAAGCATGGGTGATTTGGGCTTTTGATCGTGATAACGAATAAGATGAGGGGCTAGTCGCTTCGCGACATTAGGTCTACTTGAACCACTACCACTACTGCTACTACAACCGGCACTGTCCACTTCAGGTGGGGGTTCAGTTTCAATTTCAGAATCAGCACCACCACCCCCGTAACGCGCTAAGACTTGATCCAATGGCATATGAGCTTCTTCATTTAACATTCTGGTATCATCTTCTATCAAAAGTTACGCTTAAAACCATTAATTCGTATTATTAAAATTAAAAAGTTACCGCTAAAACCTCACCAGATTCATCAGCGGAAGAACCAGACTGAATATCAGCAAATCTTTTAAGATCAGCTATAACTTCAGGCTTGGTTAAGGTACTATCAAACTGCAGGAATGTTTCTTCTAAAGCCTTATTTATGTTGCCTTCTTTGTAATCCGTCACGGAACGTAGATAGTCTGGGAGATTTAACGAACAATACTTTGCAACTTCTGGCCCTAAAAATACAACCTATATTGAAAACACCTTTAACAGACACTAAGATAACTAAGGAATATACCTCCGTGTCCATCATAGACAGCAAATAATGAGGTGTCAGTATCAAAATTAATGATAGCGTTATGGGCATCCTGTTCAAATACCATTAACTTAGTTAAGATAGACAATACCCGTACAACAATTCAAACTTAACCCAACATTAATACTTTATATTAGGTATATAATTTCATCAAAATTTAAAGGAATGTTCATAGAATAATTAAGAAAACTAGAGACAACGTGTCAAAAATGTATTTAACTATATTTTTTAAGCACTCGAATGGAGTGTGGACCCCTTGAGGGCTTACTGCTTAGGCGTATAACGTTTATGCCTTGGCTTAAAACGGAATTTTACGTTACCTCTTGGGATACGCGCCATCCTTGCATGGAAGAACAGCCATAGCCGAGGGTCCACTTTTCGCCGTTGTCTCCTTGCACGATGCGATCTGACTTTTCGTCGCTAGAAACTTTGTCCACAATAGGACTAGAAAGATACGCTCCCATCTTTTCGTTTTTTATTTAAACCAACTAATTATAGACGTGATTAATTATCGATGGCACAATAGAATTCTTTCTGTACATTTTCCCTCGAAAATAATATGCCACTTTGATGATCTAGTTTCCTCAATTGCATATTTAGCATACCGCGGCTTTTTTACCGCCTTTTACTACACGCCGAAGCGGCCCTAACCTAACTTCCTCTGGCTGGCGAACGATTCACCAAAATTTCCCTCCAAATCTTACGACGCCGGTCACTGAACCGGGAAATCAACCAATCATGGCGCATCCATAGTTGTTCTTTCGGTATGTTTCCTACTCATTCTAGTATCATTTTGAAAATTTCCCCGGCCTCTTTGAAAAAGAGGGCTGTAAATAGGGGAAAAATTTTCCCACATTCGAAATTTTAACCATGGACCTTATAAACACTCCAGACAAAGGGGAAGGGGTCCAGGGGATTGAAATATTCTAGACTCGGCGGCTCTTATAGAGTAGTGTCGGTAGAGAGGGGAGTAGACGGTGTATCCCTCCCTCTAGGCGCGCTTTTGTAAGAGTGGATACTGTACGCGCCTGGTAGGGGGGATGACACTTAGCTAAGAGATAGAAGGGTTACAGGGTATGACGTTTGCATACGTAAAACTGACATTACTGCGACACTGTTTAAAGAAATTAGAGTTAAGTGTGCAGGGAAGGGGGTTGAATATTGTTAACTAGGTTGTTTATTTCCACCTTTCCCTACCTTGCGTAACTTTATCTTTATGGGCCTTGGTCAAAAAAAAAAAAAGAGGCCGGACCGTTTCCCGTCCTCTTTAAAATAATACAATGTCAATGACTTAACCAAAGAGGATAAATGATGGAAGTGGAAAGTGGAGACGAAACAAAATCAAGTTTTTATTTGATTCATGTCTCTAAAAGATTACAAACAAGCAAGGCTTAAGAAAAATAAAATAAATTTGACTGAATACAGAAATGAATACAGCCTTAATTTAAATAGAAAAAAAAATGAAATGAAAACCTTGGGTTATTTAATTTTCTTCTTATTTTTGAGCCGAGTTGTGATTAATTTATTATTATTATTATTTTTTTTTTGCCGATTTCCAATTTAATTAATTAATTAATAATAATTAACAAAGCCAGACTAGAAATCATTTATAAGAGAAAATAGTTACGTAGAGGAAACATCCATTTTTTCTTCACTGGATTCATTTATTTCTAATTGCTTTGGTCCGTACAATAAGACATAGGCACAATGCCAATCACCTAATAATTAAAATAATTAAAATAATTAAAATAATTAAAAATAAAAATAAATCAAGTTTACTCTTTTTAAATCTAAGGTAAAAAAAAAAATAAATAATTAAATATACCTCCACCAGACAACCTTAAAATATCTTCCGAAGTTATTATTGACACTTTATCATCATCACATTTGTACCATTGATCTGTTGATGAAATAAATATTACCGTTAATGAATTTATATTAATTAATTAATTAATTAATTAATATAAATTAATTATTATTATTTATTAATTACCATTTTCCTTATGAACCCAAGCTACATAATGACCACTGGAACTAGATCTTCCTTTATGAGTTAAAACAGCTTTCAGTTGATAATATCCACTGTTATTCGAACCAGGATCTAAGATAATTAGTTAAATTAAAACAAATTAATTAATTAAATAATATTAATTAATTTACCATCTTCAAAGGAAAAGGGTAAAGTTTTGGTCGGAATTTTGGGTTTTTCATCATCATTATCGTCATCTTTCTTCTTAGATTTTGCTTCCAACTTCAACTGTTGTTCAGCAACTTTCCTATCTTCTTCTTCCTTAAAACGAGACCTCATGGGGTTCAAATTCTTCTGGAGTTCTTCGGAGCATAACTCAAACATATCTAACTCTAAAGGAAACTTAATATCCTTCAAGATTTTAGCATTCACCGCTTCTTTCTCTTTGTAAAAAAATCTAACAAATTGCACTGTCAAATAAGCCGGCAAACGAGAGACTTTACACTGAAAATTAATTAAAATAGTTTTGTTAAAAAATCAAAAATTAGACTTAATTAATTAATTTCAATTATAATTAATTAATACTAATTACAGTTTTCAAGTACTGAGCATCTTGATTAAGAGTAGGAGAATGTTTAGTGATAGTTTCCTGCATTCTCTATAACAATTAATTAAGTTTTAAATGTCATTAACTTAATTAAAGTTACGATTCCTGAAAGAAATCTAAATCTTACAGATTTTAAGCCACTGTGTAAAAATTTCACATCCTGAGAAATGAAACAACTAAGTTGTAAAAAATTTTCCTTTGTATGTTTTTCCGGTTCTTCTTCACTCTCTATACATTTTAATCTGATTAAAGTAATTAAATTTAAGGATAATAATTAATTTCCCATAATTAAATTTAAGGATAATAATTAATTTCCCATAATTAAATTTAAGGACAATAATTAATTTCCCATAGTTAAATTTAAGGATAATAATTAATTAATTTCCCATAGTTAAATTTAAGGATAATAATTAATTAATTTCCCATAATTAAATTTAAGGATAATAATTAATTAATTTCCCATAATTAAATTTAAGGATAATAATTAATTAATTTCCCATAATTAAATTTAAGGATAATAATTAATTAATTTCCCATAATTAAATTTAAGGATAATAATTAATTAATTTCCCATAATTAAATTTAAGGATAATAATTAATTAATTTCCCATAATTAAATTTAAGGATAATAATTAATTAATTTCCCATAATTAAATTTAAGGATAATAATTAATTAATTTCCCAAAATTAAATTTAAGGATAATAATTAATTAATTTCCCATAATTAAATTTAAGGATAATAATTAATTAATTTCCCAAAATTAAATTTAAGGATAATAATTAATTAATTTCCCATAATTAAATTTAAGGATAATAATTAAATTAAACCTCTATAATTAAATTAAACCTCTATAATTAAATTAAACCTCTATAATTAAATTAAACCTCTATAATTAAATTAAACCTCTATAATTAAATTAAACCTCTATAATTAAATTAAACCTCTATAATTAAATTAAACCTCTATAATTAAATTAAACCTCTATAATTAAATTAAACCTCTATAATTAAATTAAACCTCTATAATTAAATTAAACCTCTATAATTAAATTAAACCTCTATAATTAAATTAAACCTCTATAATTAAATTAAACTTCTATAATTAAATTAAACTTCTATAATTAAATTAAACTTCTATAATTAAATTAAACTTCTATAATTAAATTAAACTTCTAAAAAAAAAAGGATACGTGACATCAAATTGTCCTCCAAAATATTGATCTATCAAGCTACTATATTTAGAAGCCGTAGCTCCTTCAATGGCTGAACTAAGAGGAGTACCACTTCCACTTCCACTTCCGCTTGATTGAGTGTCATAAAGAGGGGTTAATTTTTGCTGCAACATTCTCATAAGTTCAGTCCAGCATTCATTAGCATCCTAAGAGAAGAACCACCACCACTTTAACTCAAATCCAATCAAAACTAATTGATTAGACTTTTACCTGCTGCATTAATCCACCGTGTTCAGATTTTTCAGCAAATCTAGGGATGGCCAGGTGAAGAACTTGTAAGAGAATTAAAGGGGGAATAGATGCACCCGTTTTATCCATATCGGAATAAAGATCCCTCAAAGCTAGAGTCATTAGTTGGGAAGGTATAACGCCACCTCCTAGAGATAAATTTCCTTGGTATTTTTCTAAGGCTTTCCTTAACTCCGGTACAACTCTGAGACATTGAACGGTAGCATTCATATAACAAGTATTTCCCAAATTTGTTAATCCAGCTGGTAACTCAAGCTTAAATTTAAGATTACTAAGAGTTATGGTATATTTTACAAGAAGTAATTGAATTCATGGTACTAATTTACTTACAGCAGTGGCAAGCTCACTCTCACTTAAATCTTCCATAAAAATTGGTCTTGAAACGGGTTCCTGAGGAATTTCCTCTTTGGAACCCATCATTAAAATACTTAAACCCTATTTTTACAAGTTTTTTCCAATTTAATTATTTCTTTTAATTTTATGTAATTAATAAATAAAAGCTATTAATTAACTCACATTTTTAAGTTTTATTGTACCCCATTCATCATCCTGACAACAATTAATAAACCCCAACTAATTAGAACACGCTATAAACTAAAACATAACTGTCAAAACTCAGGTAACTAACCTTTACAGTTGTTCCTTTGACCATTACTTTCTGACGATCAGGTTCAACACCAGTCAAGGCAAATAACTGAGCTTTAAAGACCATAGGTGGTTCGTTAACATCGACTTCAACGTCGTATAGTTCTTTGCCCCATTTAACTTTCACTAATTAATGATAAATTAATTATCGTTGATGACATTTACACAGGCGATTTCAGTTTAGGCCTAAGAAATAGTAGTACATTTAACTTTTTAAAAAATTAACGCACCCTTATAAGCCGTCATGTCTTTTCACTGGGAACAATTCTATAAAACCTCCTTTTTAATCGAAACGTCAATTTTTAATTATAATTAATATTATACACAGCGTGAGGCGGCAAATTTACCAACTAACTAGCACGTCAGACAAAAAGGTAGCTTCCTGCAAAGGCCCAAATTGACCCAATGTTTTAAAATCACCAGTCATGCAACTCGCGCGCAAAAATGAAAGGAAACCGGAAGGGGACCAACACTTTTCAATTTTTAACATTCAAATAATTTCTCATCAACAACTTGAAGTTATTAAATTGAATATTTACAGGCATTAAAAAAATTTATAGCGCTTCCCAATTTGTCAAAAATTTTAATGCAACTGTAATAAAAAAATCATCACTTAAATTATAAGTTTATCATGCATGATAAACTTATGCTTAAATAAATTAAATAATAAGTGTCGAGCCCCTCGGCAATCAGCTGCAGGGGTAATATTCCAGATGGCGGCATCTGCGTTTGAAACACGTCACGTGATTCAAGGTCAGAAGGATGGTTACACTACCCTTGCATACGTTTCTGTCCACTCTAGTTTTTAGTCAATGGAATTGCAACAAAATTGTATTGACAATCAGCAATTCCATGGATTAAATATTAAACTAGATGTTGCAGGATACAACACTTGCAGGCCTCAGACGGAAAAACATATTAGAAAGGGTTTCAAATTAATAATTTAGGTAAATATTAATTGACCCGTATCTAGCAACCGACTATAATCTCCTCCAACATATTTTAAAACGTTTGAGTGATATTTTCTTTTAAAACTTAACAGTTAGGTGTGTAGGTCTAAAAAATTAAGAGTATAGTTTAAGCCTTGGCTTATTGTTTGAGGATTTTGCCTAACTTCTTTAAAATTTAAATTAATTTTGTAGGGATATGGCCCTTTTTCGAACCCCGTTGTCCGATTTATTCGGCATAAGTTTACCAAACATGGCAAATAGACGTTGCCGAGACTTTCAGCTTAATTTCACTGAATGTTTGGAAATTTATGGTTATCCCCATGGAGGTCAAAAATGTAAAGATCAATTAGATGATTTTATGGAATGTGCATATGGGAGAAAACAGGTCAGTAATGACTATAGTTCTTTTTTACTAATTACTTTATCCATAAAGTGCCTATTATACTTTTGAATTTAAGATGGAAAGAGTTGGAGCTATGAAAAGAGAAAGACTTATGCAAGTGTTAAGAGGTGAAAGAAGCTGGAGAGATTATTTTGCTCCTATTCCTCCCTTGGATTCTTTTGATGAAGTGTACGGTCCTAACACATAAATTAATATGTTATTATCTGTGTAAAATTATCTAGGATGAATGTATTGGTTAATAAAAAATATTAAAATATAGTTGTAAAAAGACTTTTGTTGTTTCTTCATCCGTCACTAGGTGGTAGTACTTACCTATACTAAACCCCCGCGAAATTTGAAATATCGCTAAGCCTATCTGAATCAAGAACTAATTCACCTTATTCCCTTTCGCCGGAAGTTAGGCTTAGCTCGGGATTCATGGGGGCGAGTAATGTGAATAAATTGGTCTGTCGTCCGCTACAGTACATATTTTTGGCTTATGTAGCAGACGACAGACGAATTTCTTCCCGTTATTCACCCCCATGAATCCCGAGCTAAGCCTAACTTCCGGCGAAAGGGAATAAGGTGGATTCATCCTTACGATCAAAAATGCTTTTAACCTTAATATTAGCAGTTTTGAAATTTAAATCATACAATCATAACTGAAGTTTATGTATTGCTAATAATAGGAATTAATTATAATAAAATTAATATTAGCCACGACCACCTGCTTGACCCTAATTTACATTCTGAAAACTATTATAAGCTTCATCTATATTTTCTATTTTAAAACAATACTAAGCCTAATTAAAAATGCCATTAGAGGCAAAATCTTTTCGTGGTATGGTGGACCAATCCGCGGTAGATGTAAAGCTATGGGATATAAAAAAAAAAACCTAAACACTTCCCTGGTGTCTCGACATACGGCTGCCGAAACTTTGGATGCAACAAGGATTTTTCTCGAACATCCTCTTCCATGGAGACGTTTTTCTTTACTTTTTATTTCTCCCTCTTCTCAGCTGAGAACTAATTTTAGCCTCGAAATCTTACGGGCTTCTTCCCTCTCTCTAAGCAGCGTAATTTTCAAAGTGCATGCATTCCAAAGAATAAAATGGCATCTTCGGACCCGAGTAAGTTAGGCTATCAGCAGCAACAACCAGCAACCACTGTTCGAAGGATTTATACCAGGGTAAGGGTCAAAACTTTAAAACCTAAGAAGTACTCTCGAGCTTCTTTTAAACTTCTATCAACTCTTTCATTTATCGTCTGCATCCTCCCCATGTTTATCTTCGCTAAATGTCAATCTCTCGGGGATACCCTTTCGAGAGTAGCAACTTTCGAGTACCGGAGGACGCGCGGCGGGGAGGGGTGATTTCGAGACTTTCGACTTCGAGCCATTTGTTTAGTGTCGGTTTTTTCAATCATCAATCTTATTATATCGATTTATTTATAGGTTAAGTCATTGTTGGCCATTTTCCATCAAGTTTAAAATAACGTAGTTAGTGAATTTTCTTTAAATAATAGGCTATTTAGTCTTTGAAATGGGTGCGGCGGCTGCCAAACCATCAAAGTTGCCGAAATTATCTAAGGTATCTCGTAAATATTTCTCAAGAATATCGTTAATTTTATAAAATAAGGTTTGATTGATCATAGTTTAACATTATAAGGATAAACATTAAATTTATAGATAGATATAGGAGGCAATGATTAATGTACGATTTGTGTCGGAAATTCGCTCGCTAAGCCTAACATCCGTCGAATCTATGGTATTGGGACACAAAGAAATTCTTCCTAGACCTACATCGCCAAATTATTCCCTAATATTACACAAACATTAAATTTACATTATAATTGAACTTCAAATTGGCCTAAAAGAGTGGAAACTGGCCTACAATGAACGTTCTTTTTTATTTTTGTCGTGTTGGCGGGTTCGTTTTTGCATGGTTTGTATTTCGCGCTTTAATTTTTGCCGCCAAATATGACATTTACCTACCTCCCCCCCCTTCCCGCCATTTTTTTTTTCCCCCCAACTTCAAAGGTTTCCAGCGAAACAGTCCGAAGAACAGATTCACCTGATAGAGGAGTTGGAGTGACGTTTCAACAAGGCGGTAGGGAGTTGCGTAGGGAAATTGGTGTTGGCCCACCGCATCATCCATCGGGCTTAACCCGTTGCCAACGTCTCGTCTTCGGGACCCAAAATCATGAGATTTCTATGACTTTTAATGGGAACATGGCAGAAAAAATAAACATAAAATTTCGCAGAGTATCCGATAGAATCGTCGAAATGCTTGATCATATTGAAAAAAGGGTCGAAATTCTACGCGAAACGGCTTACGCTATGGAACAAGAGAAGGAAGCCCTACTCTCCATGATACATACGATTCAGAGTAATAAGGATTTACACGAAATTAGACAAGGTAAGCCTTGGCGTCTTGTTTTAGTAATATATCGCGGCTGTCAACGTCTGCCAATGTGAATGTGATCTTACAATTTTTTGTTTTTTCCATAAATGGCATGCCATGGAGGGAAAAAAATAGCTTAGCTAAAATACCTATAATTTAGGGTTTGAATGGGAATTTGGGAAACCTTTGTCTGTTTTAATTACAACATTACTTTGGGAAGTTTCAGTTAGTTTTAGTATCAGTTTCAACTTTAGTACTAATATTCTACCATAGTGTAAGTGTAGTACTAGAATATACTTACTAGCACATCAAAATTATTCCAAAAATGTTATTATTAGGGCGTGGTGCTTTTTAAACATATATTATAAAAAAAATCCCACACAAAATAACATTAAAAAAAACCTTGAAAATATAAAAATTAATTTTTAAAAAACTTGTTTCTTTCTTTTAAATTTTAGATGAAAAAGAAGAAATCGAATTAACCGCGGATCGTTTAGTTAGGCGAACTTTAACGGTAGAAGTAGCGGTAACTACACCTCGTAATGAACTTCAAGAACAAGCCCTAGAAAAAGTGACCCATTACTTGGACACAGTTTTGGATAAAGCCAAAAATGATCTTAATTCGGCCAAATTATTGTGCCAAACTTATCTCAACTGTTGCCTACCGGACTATCAAGGTCCCATAGACCAAAAATTTCAATCTTGCTTGATAGAATGCACCGCTGATGATCAGAAAAAAACTAGAAAAAGATTAGAATCTATTCTAACAACAATTAGACACGCGGAACATCAAAGTGGACAAGAAACTTGATTTTAAATATATTTAAAAAAATAAATATATAAATCGCCTAAGTTCTAAGTCAAGCTGCTAATGGGAACATTTTAATTAATTTATAAATAAAATTCACACCAAATAGCTAATTCATACGAATTTTGTAGAAATGGGTAAAAAAAAATAATCTTCAGTCACAAATTTTATCATAAATAACCTTAAAACTTAAATACTTAAATCTTAAAACAAACAAAAAAAAAAGGCTGATAATTTAAATTTTCATCAAAAATTCAAAATTAAATTAATTTAATATTTTGTTGTTGTTTTTTATTGTGGGTTCACTAAAATCAGTATTACTAAGCCTTTTTTTCCCCTCCTTCAGAATGCAACTAAAAAAACTCGTATTGTGTTCAAAACTAAGTGCCTTGTAAATACCTTACCGCCATAATTTGATTCTTCCTTTTCAAAAACAAATTAAAACAAAAAAAAAATAATTCAAAATTGTATATTTCAAGGTGTTTTAGGAGTGGTTGAAAAAAAAAATTGTATCAACATTGATCTGTAAAATTTAAAATGTTAACTAATTTTATAATAAAATATGTTTGACTAACGTTGATTTAATTTTCCTCATTTAAGTTTTAAACTTCACAGCCTTAAATCACGAGGTGTATAGGGACTTGGCAATTCAGGCTTAACTCCGCCCCCAGCGCCATTATGGTATGTTTTTTAACAGAATGAAAGCTATATAAGCCCCTCCTCCTGGTATGTTTTTTAGCACTAGTGGAAGTAGCCTGACGTTGCATGACATAGTACTGCCAAGTCCCTATTGTGGAAGGAGTAGAGACTAAGGCCTATATCCAGCTAATGTAAACAATCTCTGACGTCATTTCTCTTAGAGTCAGAGAACACTATTTTAACTTTTAAATGCGTCGTGGTTTTCTTCTTTCCCGGTTTAACTCTTTGAATATTTTCCATATTATAGTTAATATAAATAGAAATAATAGTAAAGATATAAATTTAAATTAGATTTGCAAACGCATGAGAAATTCCCGCTAGTCTCAGCACGGAGCTTCTATTAACAGGGAGAGGAAACTTCCTTCCCCTCAAGTACTGTAAAGGCCCTTAGGAAACGTAGACACTATTTGTCCATAAAAAGGGGCACATTTTTAATCCCCCCCCTCGGTTTTCACTGGTAAAAAATTGGAGCCTAGGTAAACAACAAAGATGGCCGCCTTCACTCGTTCGTAGAAAGACATAAGCCTCGGACTTTTTAATGTTTAATTGCTATAATAATTGGTACAATTTTAAAAATTAAAATGGATTGCGATTACAATCAGTTAGTTTGTAAAAAGGGGAAGAAGAATAAATGTGTTTACGGAAGCTGTAGAAGCGATTCACGATATAAATCGTCCTTTTATGGCCAGGAATTAAAGTTTATAGTCCGTACCTTTTTAGTCTTAGCAGGGAGAGAGGCTTTTGTCTCCATTTGTATAGTCACAAAACCTTTATTTTCAACATAATCACGGAGCTTAATATAATCTGGATTTGTTCAGAGCACAACGGAGCTACACGACCACGTTCAACGTCTTCAAACTTTCAACGGCGGTCGGTAAGCCTTGTCTACAAGCAGGGGTCGCGTTCCTCCAACTTCCTTACGACAAGAAAATGACGTCAGACTTTGTTTACTTCGGCTCAGTGTGCGCGCGAGGAATGAAAACGGTGCGCAGAACCGAGGTACGCTAAGAGCGAGGGGGAAGAGACCGAGTTTCCTCTCCCTGTAATAGAAGCTCCGTGGTCTCAGACTTGATATACCAAGGCTTAACCCTCCTCAACGTGACCCTCGCCGCCATCTTTCTTATTTACATGGATGAGATCGTCTAGGTTTGGAGGGAGGGTCAAAATTGATACCCCCCCCTTTCTATTGACAAATAAGGTGTCTCTAGTACGTCTCCTTCTACAACAATACACCTCCGTGGTTAAATATAATTTTCCTTAATTAGGCCTAATCCCTCCCAAAAAATTAATTCTTAGAACTCTTATTTGAATTTCATATATTTATTACTCCATTTTGTAAAGACAATAGGGACGGATATTGATATTTGTGTAGGGTCGCGACATAAATTTGTTCTAAATATTGAGCCCCCTTTTAATATATATATATATGTATATTTTGAATCAAATCAAATCAAAATAAGGGGAAAAATATCATATCATTTTGCGATTGGTTAAATAGTTAATACCTATTTTTAACTTTCCATTATAATATTTTTTTTTCCTTGGAAATTGCCATTTCCACCTTTCTTTTGTAAATTTGAGTTTTTTGAATTGATATTTGATTATTTGTGCATGCATAAAATTGCTTCTAGATTTTCATTGTGACTTTTGAGAGTTTTAGGCTTAAATAGATCACATCATTTGCATACTTGCGTTGTTGATTTTTTTGAGCATTAAATAATTTGAAACGAGTCCAAAAAATAAATGTAAACTTTTGAACTACCAAATAAGAAATAAGTTACTGACCTTTCATTGAGAATTGTTTAAGCTAAGTAATAATATATCGTAAACAAATATTTAACCTACCTCAAATGTACCAGTATATTTATACAAAATAATCTATATATATTTTTAATTAAAAATAATTTAACAAAATTTAATGAGCCAGCTAAAATTAAAATTAAAAATTAAATTTTACTAATCAAAGAAAGAAAGATAGTTAGTTGTAGAATTAAATCTATCACCGGTGCATATCATTAATTAAAAAACATCTTCAAACAAACCAACAAACCTGAAGCTAATTATAATTTTCCCTCTCCTTAAACTTAATTAATTAATATAATCTCAATTTGTAAAAAAAAAAAATTAAATTAAATTAAAAACCATTAAAAAGATTAAATATGTCCTTGAACTTGGGAAAGGAAAACAAAACTACTTCAAAAAAGAGTAAAAATAAACAAACTTGGTGCTGACATAAGAGCTTTTAAAAAACTTACAAAAAAATATAATATATCGCAGCATGGTTGGCAGAAGAATACATTAAAATATAATGGCACTTAAAAATATTCTTGTTGTTGTTGCTAAACAGTAAACACATTGGTTTTCTAAGCCTTTTGCCATTTGATTTAAAAAAAAGTGAACTGGTTCTGGACGGATTATTTAGTGTTATTTTAAATGCAATGCAAAACCTTTCTAAACTACATTAGTTTACTTTTAGTGCCATTTTGTTTAGTTTCTTTTTGTTTTAGTGGCGGGATGGATTGGAGATATTTGTTTACTGGCAATTTTAAGGGGTATCTTTTGTTTAAATCATGTTTAAAGGGAATATTTCATTTCCCCTTTAAACTTTGGACGGATAATTAAGGGGGGGAAATAAAATACAAATCATCTAAAGTAGACTGCAGCTTTTCTTTAAAAGCTTTTTGCCACTTTTTGATCTACTACTACTTTGATGTAGAGAGATCGTGCCATTTAGAGGTTTTGAGCCCCGTCTACCAAATTGCTGGTTTTTGTTAGAATTGCTGGTTAAGAAATCTATAAATATAAATATAACAAGAACCAAATTGTCATTGAAAGAAAAGTTGATATTTGGCTTCAATAACAGGGTTCGTACGAAATTTTTACATTGAAAATCCCTGACTTTTCCAGGTTATCCCTGACCAAATTTTCGCAATATCCCTGACCGTTTTAAGGTGTTTATCAGAGCCCACTTCATCACACCAGGCTCATATTTAGCATTGCACGAAGCAAGGTTTGATATAACAAACGAAATCCCTGACATATCCCTGACCTTTTAGGAAAGTTTTTCAAATCCCTGACTTATCCCTGACTTTTTCCCCTATTTTCCATATCCCTGACTTATCCAGGTTTTCCAGGTTATCCAGGTTCCGTACGAACCCTGAATAAAGACTTATAAAGCAATATTTTACGATTTTCAATTGTAGGAGACTGCTTTTCGGATGGAATATCAATCACATCATTCATTTGTTGCAGGTATTTTGTTGATAAATGCCGAAATACTAAATTTTGAAATGTAATTCTTTTAGTTTAGAGCTGGATTTATTTGATTAGGTCTTACGAGAGATTTATTACTCTTGGAAATCATTTTAAGCTCAAAACAAAGTGTTACGTAATAAAAACAAATCTTTCTCAAGACCAGCCCTTCAGAGATTTAACAATTGTATTCATACCATCACTAACGTTCAAGTCCTCTTTAACAGAGGTCCGATAAAACCTTAATTTCAATTTCCTAGCCAAATCCTCAGCTTCATCTCTATGAGATAAACATAAAGATTCACAGTGGGGAATTTGTTACATCAGACTTATCACCAACCAAGCAGAAACTAACCTATGAACGCAAGCCTGATCAACAAGATCTATCTTATTTTGAACAAGAACAGTTGGAACTGTGCCACATTCATTTTCAACCTTAATAATGATAATAATAATAATAAAAGAATCCGAAAAGGTTGAACAACTATTCAGATATAGTCAGTAAGGTATTTTTATACCTTCTTTTTCCAACTTTCAATTGCTAGGAAAGAATCCCTGTCAACCGTTGAAAATACCAAGACACACGCTTGTGCCCCTAAATTGGTGTAATTCAGCAGTTTAAACCAATGGAAGAAAAAAAACAAAAAAACCTGACACTCCTTGAGAAAGAAGCTAGTTCAATTTACCTCGATAATATGCTTTGGTGATAGCATCAAATTCTTCCTGCCCCGCAGTATCCCATAACATTAGCCTAACATCCTCTCCATTTACTCTAAATTACAAGTTTTATTTTAACAAAATAACTATTTTAAGTTCAAGCAAAAACAGAAACTCGTAACTTGAAGGTAAATATTAAATCAAGTTGAGTTTCTAAGAAGAATAAATAAATAAAAACTTCATTTACTCTATTTGTCTTTCCAAGAAATCAACACCAATTGTTTTCTTATATTCCTGCGTAAATATTCCTTTACAATAGCGTTGAATCATACTAGACTTTCCAACAGCTCCATTACCTACCACAACCACCTATATTTCCCCACACACACAAATGTATTTTAAGTACCAAGTAACAACTACTTTGTACTTAAACTTTCAATACCTTTATGGCAGTCTCAAAATCTTCCTCACGCATTGGTTTAGTCTTGTTTTTTAGAAATACTTAAGACTTGATAGAGGAAAATAAAGAGCCGCTTTGAACTTTGCCAGTAGTCATGTCTCTACATAATATTCTCTTTCAGATTTAAATTGATATCACATTGTTAAAATAGTCTGTCTGCAATGGTGAAATGGGAAAGAGGACCAAGAGAGAACAAACTACTGTGAAATTAATCTACCTGTGTTGTCTTAAAACTGATAAAAATGGTGGACTGGTATTGGGGGGTTGGGAAACCAATTGGCCTACAATGCACCCTCAATTTTTCAACCACTAGGCAGGCAAGACATAAAACATAGGGAGTAAGTAATTTGGTGGAATTTTTGACCATTTTAAGTGGGAGGGGGCAGAAATGTAGGGTGCCAGGCAATTCTGGCTACAAGAAGAAGAAGAAGAGAGGAAAACAAGTGAAGCGTGTCATCCTGAGAATCTAAGAGGGGTAGGCATAGAAGCTAGAGGTTTAAATGATTAAATTTTACCCTCCCCTGTCATTCCTTTCAGGGTCAGAAACCGCTTTTCAAAAGAAGTATAAACCACACTTCGCCCAATAGCTATATAAGCATTGCAGGAAAGCCATAACCCCTAACGAAACGGGGTTAATTAATTCCCCAATTAATCGACAGCTTATATGACGTCAAACTTTGCAGAGCTCAACACCATTTAATAACACGTTACGTTAAAGCTCGGATATTCCAACTTCCCAAGGCTTAGGTTCATGCATTTAAAAAACTTACCAAGGCTTAACGCAAACAAAATTTGAAGGATTACATAGATAAATACATTGTTGATTTTCAATTAAACAAGCAAATTGACTTCTCACCAATTCGATACTTCTATTAGATGTATATTCCGTCTTTTAAGAATCGCGACTTGATTTTAATTAACTAATTAACATAAGTCGCCGGCAGCTTCGAGTCACTTGGAACCGCTTTGTTATTAAACGATTGGCAACTTTGGCACTGCGCGCTGTTCATTGGTCGCTGGAGGGCGCTGTAGGATTTAATTATTCAAGCAGAGTTTGATCAACTGCACCATCGACAATACGCAGTTTTCCCAACTGCCTAAAAGAGCAAATTCCGCTTGGCGCGTGCGTAATATAGCGGTGACGTATTTGGCCTATTCTCGCGGGCAAATCAAAGTTGACAAACCACCTTCCTTCACGTTTTGAACTAGGCCTAACGTAAAAAATTCAAATCGGAATTTCCTTATTGAATTTTTAATAAAGACTTGCTTTTACGTAAATAAAACACGGAAAACACTTAAAAAACGGAAGAAGAAAATTTGTAGCATTGAAAATTTTAGTTTAAAGTTTATTTCCTTTTTTTTTTCATTCCAATCCTTTGGTAAAGCACACTCAATGGCACTCCGCATACATTATAAGCTCGTATAAAATACAGTTATCACTAGAAATCTCTTTACACTTTATTTTTATTTTGCTCCTAATGTTTGTAAAAATGCCGTTATATGGTAAAAACCCCACTCAAACTTGTTTTTCTCAATTACACTTCAGCAGTCAGATTCCCCCATTAATTAATATTACAGGAGTTATTTTAATTTATTTTTGAATTTTTTTTATAGGTTATACTATTTTTTATTTTTATTAAACTATTATATCAGAACTTCACTTAGCCACAATTGGCTGAGCTACGTGCCTACGACTAAGGGTATCAGAGATGAAACTTTCCACCATTTCCTTATCAGTCTATTATAAGATAATATATACTTAGAATCCTGTTCTTTGACATAATAGGCCTAAAATAGACCAAAAATGGCTGGGGAAAAAAGGGCCTTGGACCTTTTTGACAGCCATGTTAGGCCTAAAATAGACCAAAAAATGGCTGCCAAAAAGGGCCTTGGACTTATTTGACAGCCATATTAGGCCTAAAATAGACCAAAATGGCTGCCAAAAAGGGTCTTGGACTTATTTTCCAGCCATATTAGGCCTAAAATAGACCAAAAAAATGGCTGCCAAAAAGGGCCCCCCCCCCCCCCCCCGGACTTATTTGACAGCCATATTAGGCCTAAAATAGACCAAAATGGCTGCCAGAAAGGGCCTTGGACTTATTTTCCAGCCATATTAGGCCTAAAATAGACCAAAAAATGGCTGCCAGAAAGGGCCTTGGACTTATTTTCCAGCCATATTAGGCCTAAAATAGACCAAATGGCTGCCAAAAAGGGCCTTGGACTTATTTTCCAGCCATATTAGGCCTAAAATAGACCAAAATGGCTGCCAAAAAGGGCCTTGGACTTATTTGCCAGTCATATTAGGCCTAAATGGCTGCCAAAAAGGGCCTTGGACTTATTTGCCAATCATATTAGGCCTAAAATGGACCAAAAATGGCCTTGGACTTTTTTGCCAGTCATATTAGGCCTAAAATAGACCAAAAAGGGCCTTGGACTTATTTTCCAGCCATATTAGGCCTAAATGGCTGCCCAAAAGGGTTTGGACTTATTTGCCAGCCATATTAGGCCTAAAATGGCTGCCAAAAAGGGTTTTGGACTTATTTGACAGCCATATTAGGGTCAGTTATCATTTACCTGATTGATTAAGCCATGATCCACTAGCTCACTAGATAGAATTGTGGCCGTGTCTTGAAGAGTTACTTCACAAGTTAACTGGCGATTCATTTTGTCATCCATTCTGAGCAGAAGAGTCAACTAAAACAGATAAAAAAACGCATCAATTTGTCAAAAACAAAACTTATAATAGATATAATTTATAATAATAATACCATCAGGTTCTGAGTCTCTTCCTGGGGCTTTATATTACACATGATATCTATAATCCTCCGTGTTTCTTGATCAGTTGGTTCTGGTGAAGCTGACTTAACACTCTCTTCAACTTCGGGGGAAGAAGCCCTAGTTCTAGAATTAGCGGAGGAATTGGCCGTAAAAGCGGTCAAGGGATAGATTCCATTCCTAACATCTTCCAAGAACTTTTCCAATTCCAATTTAGGACAATCACTCCTTTTTAACTTAACACCTTGTCTACCATCTTTATGAATTATCTCGGCTACAAAGTCATCCTGTTCAAAACCAGATTGAAAAGCTTCGTCCGTCAATTGGTCAGGCTGATAAGCTAAATTTTAATTTGTAGAAAGATTATTAATTAATTAATTAATTAGAGGTTTAAACTTTAGTTTCTCTCGCTTTCTTAACTCCTTACAAGTAATATGAACAATACTATGCGCGGCTAACAATTTCAAGGAATGAACTTCAAAGATGACTGAATGGAAGAGTAGACCTTTGGCAGTTGGGCGTTCAAGAGGGTTTATTCTCAAACATTGACGAATAAAATCCTTTTTCAATAAAAAAATATTCAAGAATTTCAATCATTCTTCATTTAATAGGGACTTGGCAATTCGGGCTTAACTCCGCCCCCAGCGCCATTATGGTATGTTTTTTTAACAGAATGAAAGCTACATAAGCCCCTCCTCCTGGTATGTTTTTTAGCACTAGTGGAAGGTAGCCTGACGTTGCGTGACGTAGTACTGCCAAGTCCCTATTTTCTCTTTTAAATCAAATCACCTTTTGTAAAGAATTTTCAAGAGATTCGATCGTTTTTTCAATAACATCCTGAGTTATTTGGGTCCCTGATTCACCATTTCCTGGAATTTCTAGGGCTGCCATCTAAAATATACCATGAAATCAATGAATTCATGGTTTCAAGGGGGTTTTTAGATCATAATGTCCGCCCTTTTAGTAACATACTTCAAGAGCACACATTCCAAAAGAGTATATATCAACAGCTGGTGTGACCATGGAAACTGTAAAGAAAGTTTCACGATTTAACCCTGATTTCTTCATCATTTTTTCCCGTCTATTTTTCATTTTACTTACACGATTTGTTGCCAAACTCAGGAGCAATAAAATGGACATTGATTATATCTTCTCTAAATGTTTTAACGTGTCTATGTATCGCGTCTGGTGCCACTGTTTAATAATTAAGGAACAAAATGCTAAGCTAAGTTTCTTACTACATTCAAAGAAACTTTGTTAAAAAAAATATTTTTAACTGACCAGAACCAATTTTAACTAATCCATTATGTTGGATAAATATTGTATCACAGGTTAGATTTCCATGCACAACTGGTGGTGAACAGCTGTGCAAATAACTAAGGGCGGACAAAATCTGGGTGCACCAACGTTTCCATGCCTAAATAAACATATTTAAGAGTTAAACCCCAATATTCCTTTTTTTAACTAAGATATACAAATACAAAGTTATTAAAAAATTAACCTGCAAGGGCAATTTTATAACATTTCTTTTGGTTTTCTTTAAAAACTGCTTCAAAGAACCACTGGACATGTATTCGGTAATAAATATAACTCTTGGCTTTTCAGTGTTGTTATCTATCCAATATTTATGAAACTTGACAATGTTAGGATGTTCCAACTGCGTGAGATTGTCAAAAACTTGTCTGATCTTTTCCTCCTGCGATTTGAAGTTTTTCCTTTCTGAAAACTTAACTTCATTCCAGACAACTTCAACACCTTCCTCAGTATCCATAGCTAAATAAGCGGCATCAATGCCAGGTATATCTCTCTGTTGAACCTTCAATCATATTTGAGACCAAGTTTTTAAACCAAGGTCACTCGGAGAAAAATTCAATAACTTATAAAAACTAAATTTCCTACCTCTTCCCTTCTCTTGAGCCAACGTCCGCATGGACTCTCTTCCAAAATATCGCATTCATCTTCGGAATCTTCTCCACCACTTTCTCTAGGCACTTTAGATTTTTGTTCACTATTTTTTATGTCCGGCATGGCTGTAACCTTTTATTCCTTGTAAAACCTATTACCATGCTACTTTATCCTTTCAAATTATACCCTGACTTATCACTTTTCCAGGTAATTATGGTAATTGGCACCGTGTAAGTCAACTCAGACACCAAAATAATTAAAGTACGAAGGCTGACTTAATCAAAACCTAACTAACCTAGAGCAGTAGCAGCAGATATGTATTTTCTTTTACACCAAATTTAAAACGATTTCATCAATGTGTCAGGTGCAATATTTAACTCCAATTTGAGTGAATAATCACCACCAATTAATGTTAATTAACACGTAAGATGTATTAGAAAATCCTAATTTACAATCCATACCAAAAAACGAAAATGTTACTTTGAAAACTAAATTTTTTTGACCAAGGCTTAACTTTATAAGAACTTTAAGACGACGACCCTCGTTGTCATCTCCTTTTGTCTTACCGAACTATAGCCACATTTCAAGACATCGGATTAAAAGGAACACTTTAATTAAGATTAGTTAAATTAATCTAAAATTTAACATTAATAAATCTACGACGAACTTTCCGATTCCAACATCCAGCAAACTGACTCAACAGAGCAAAGACAGGGATGCCAGATTTAATTAAAACCTTCAACCCGCCAAAATTATATTGGAAACAAGCCCAAAAAACCGCCAATCGTTATTTCGCAAAAAAAGCCCAAAAACTGTCCAGCCCAAAAACAAGCCAATAATTTATCGTGAAAATTTAAAATTAGTTTTTCTTATAGATATATCAATGCATATTGCATACTGACCCCATTTTTAAAACACAAAACAAATGAAACCAAAAGGGATGACAGTACTATTTGATAGTTTTTTGGGAATTCTAATTATCTTGGTTTATTGGCGGTATTTTAAATACAGAAAGCCAAAGAAAAATCCGACAAGCCCAATTTCCAGCCAACAGCCAACCTTTTTATTTCCAGCCAATTTTTTTTGAGAAGAAGCCCAACTGGCGGCTTTCCAGCCCAATATTGCATCCCTGAGCAAAGACTGCATAAGTAGATGGACTAGGAAATGGGAGGGGCATAATCATAATTACGTCACCAACTGTGTTTCAGGGTCGGAAAAAGGCCAAAAAAAATAAATAAATTTTTTTTCTTCCAAATTTTAAATTTTTTACAATTTAATTTAATTAAATTAAATACATTATGTTTATACAATCTATATAATAAAATTACTTTATACATTAAATACAACAACAATAATAAGCCAATTTATTTCTGCAAGAAACTTTTTTCTCTAGACGGAGTTTTAGATCTGCTATTTGTATGTTTTGGAGTCGTAGCTGCACTAGCACTTCCACTAGCACCTGAATTTAAGGAACCTCTTCTATTTGAAGGAGAGCTAGAGACGGAAGAGGCCCGAGCCCTTCTAGGTGAAGGTCCCAACTTAGAATTTGAAGGAATAACGTTAATGAAACTTCCACTGGCACTAGTTGATGAGCTTATGGGAGCGGTATTAGGCAAAAATGAAGAATGTAGATCAAATGATCCTGAGAAACGTTGGTACATGGATAGTGGAGTTTTCTTTTCTCTAGCGGTGTTTTGAGATTCTTCATAGGCTAGTTGCTGTTTTGTGAAAATAGCGGACTTTAGAAGCTCTTGTGTAGTTTGGAAACTTTTCTTGCTACCTTCAATAGATTTTACAGCACTGACGACAGATTATTAATTAGAAGGCTGTAACTAATTAATTAATATACTTTTAAAGGCATATTACCTAATAGAATACTCTAAGTCATAGCATTTTCCCTGAAGCTGCTTTTGAACCTGATTTACTTCCAACTAGGTAATAAATATATTTAATAATGGCCACTGAGTTAAACTACACATATTTTTGGACCTTACTCTTTTTTCAATAACTTGTGGAAGAGTTTTACGTATGTGTTCTTGAAGTCTATAACACGCTAGTGAAGGTTCATTAGACACTATATGAATGTTTTCTGACGTTTTCTCACAAGCTGTCATACATACATATCCCCTGATGTAAATTAATTAACTCGTATATGAACTAAATACGATAAATATACCTTTTTTAACCTTCTTTTCGAGTTCTAAATCCATATTAGGACTTTGAACTCTTTCTGAAATGATTAAAAGTAATTTTTTTTAGGATTTTAGTTCCGGATTTGTTGTGAAAATATGGTGGCCAAGGCTTAGGGTCAAAAACCACTTAACCATTATTTGAGGAATGCATAATCGATAAAGTTATTAACCCTAAAATTTCTAGAAATATTATTAACTAATCAAACCCTGTCATCTTACAGCACATCCTCCCTAACCTACAATTCAGTTTGAATCAAGTGTCAACAACAACAAAAACTGTCAAAAAAACACAACTTTTATTCAGCCCCGAGTTATGAGTCACATGACGGTGGGTGATGACATCACACTTTCACCTTGACCAATCAGAAGACAAGAAAATATTGCGCCTAAAATTCAAAATTAGTAAACTCATGCCGGGATTACTGGCAGCACGTGGTTGACTAAAAGGCCGCCATTTTTACCGTTTTAATCGAAAATACGTTAAATTTTTAAAAAAAAAACAAAACGAATTTCAAGAAGACGATGATATAATTTATTCAATAACATTAATCATTATATAATACATAAATAAAAATAAGAATATATACACGGCACAAATAAAAGACGGAGGACAAAACCAAAAATAAATCACTTTGATTTAAGTTTTTGGAGTAGATATCACTAAATTAGTCTCATAAATAAATAACTTTTTATTCTTGTCATTGATATATTATTAATTAACCCAAAATCGGTGTATTTTAAATAATATTTTGATTTCACTAATTGCAATTGCAAAAGATATAAAAAAAAAGAAAATAAAAATTAAATTAGATCCCAATTCAATTTATTAAAATTAAAACAGATCTTAAGTTCTTAACTCTGATCTCAACAAGAATAAAAAGTACCTATATTTCAGCCATTTTACGTATAGTACGACAAAAAAAAAAATACAAATTCGCTTTTGCACACTTATTTTCATAAAATGTCAAGTGCTGGACCGAAGAAGAGTGCTAGGCCTATTTAAGAATAATATCACAAAAATAGTTATCCTAAAAAAATCCCCTTATTAATTTTTCTTGTTTCTATGAAAAACAAACGGAAAATTAACAGTAGATAAAATTTAATTTTAGTTCGTAGTTCAAACGGCTGTCTCGGTATATGTCTCCCATACTGTAAACCTTCAAGGTGTCAGGAGGGGGCCAAGATAATAGAAAAATAAGTTTCAACCTTATTTTAAAAATACGCTATACAAATCCTCCGCGTCCCTCCATCACTCAACAATAAGGAATGAACTTTTTCGTCTCCTAGAATCCTTTTCATTGACTATAGATCCTTCTCGAGAGAATTGTTTCATGAACTCATTGGAATCGGTTATTGTTTCAAAACTGAGACTGTCATAAGACTCTTTCTCTTTCTCGTTTTCGTTCAGGAGCGAATCACTTTGAAAAGAAGTCGACGTTGTCTGCGAATCGACGCTATTGTCCCATTGACCGCCAAAGCGTCTAACTTTGTTTAGTTGTTGGCGAGGCACGTATTCGTATTCATCATTTTCCAAACTCTTTCTCCTTCGCGAACCGTGTAGGTGTGAACAGTTTTGAACATTGCCTAACGAAAAGACCCCCCGTCAGTATACTATATAGTAGCCGCGAGAAGGAGAGAAAGAATCATCATAATTTAAAACTTACTGGAAAGTATCTGTTCTTTCTCGAAATCATCGCCAAGATCTTGGGTATTATATTCGTCCTCATCCCATTCGAGAGCGGCGTTAGCTTCTCTTTCTTCAGGGGCCAGAACCGCGCTCGTGTCCGCATCAGTCACGTTGAAAATCTCCGTGACCTTTACCCTATTCGTTTCGTCCATATAATAGAAGGCCATCAAGGCATCTTGTTTATTGGCAACGTCTAAAATATCTTCAAAGGTATCAGCACCATTTTGGATTTCGGCACTCAAATCGGGTTGAGAGCGTTTCAAATAGTCGCGTTCTATGTTCAGGGCTTTATTAGCCAATTCGATGACGTCCAAGTCCTCGTTTCCTTCATCCAAAGACTTAAAGGCTTGCATAAGGGTTTGTCGCTTGCTACTTCTTCTTCTATTCGGTGATGGCGGGGTAGGTGCCGGGTTGGAGTGTTCCGCTATGTCCATTGTAAAGCCGAAATTCATCGTTTTAATAACGCGTTCGGGTCCCATAGTCGCGACAGGATTTTCCACCATTGATTGTCTTCTACTTTTAGGGATAGTGGACACGTTCGAAGGTCCCGCGTAAGACTTTCTTTGCGACGTATTAGGGACTCTGACTTCTTCTAGGGAACGACTTCTATCTTCCATTCTTAATTTACGATCCGCGTTACTAAGAGGAGGATAACGAGTTTGATACTGAGGGGAAGACGGAACTGACGAACAACCGAAGGCGGAAACTTTGTCTTCTGAGACGTAATTGTACTCGGTAATCGCCAATTGACAGGAAAATCTAATTAGATGGGTATAATTATTATTAAATCTCATTAAACCCATCGCGCGTCACCAACCAAACACTTACTTGGCGCTATACAAGTGTCGACTTCTGTCAACTTTACTTATAAGTGTTTTGGTAAATGCCAACAAGTTATAGAAACTGTTGGTCATTTCCTTTCTTAATTTTGGCAACAATTCCAATATTCTATAGTAATAAAGAAACTTGTTAAGAAACTATTTTACAATACCTCAAGAACCGATCGAGTTGTTGTATGAAACGCACCTGGAAATCATAACTACCGTAATGTCAAAAGGCAGTACGTAAGGAACAGTTAGGAAGGATAAGATTTTCATGTATTTGTGTCTGAATAACCAGTTTATAACGCCTTTATTAAGTTGATCGCAGGCTTCTTGGATAGCTACGGAAACAAATGTATTTCCTCCCTCTTTAGCGACTGGTCAGTTTTCCCCCACAATTTTTTAGTGGTAACATACCTGTTACTACAGATTCGGGCAAACTATCATAGACAGCCATTTGCCTTCTATGTCGGCAATCGGAACAATCATCATCGTACTCGTGATCAGGATGATTGTTCGAAGGAGAGGTTTTTAATTCCTCAACTATACTTTGAATTTCTCTCTCAATTTCTTCTTCGTTGGCCGTATCCATTTCGGACACTGTGAAACTTGACTGAATGGCCAAGCATCGCGTGCAGGAAATTAGATCTAAGGCGCACACGATAAAGAAATTAAATCTCCAACACCTTTCTAAGTATTTAAGCTATCCTAAATCGAATACGAAATTAGAAAAATTCTAACCGTTTCGTTGTAAGAATCTTAAAGCATCATCAAAGCCTTGCTGACACATTTTGGTTAAAACTTCGGGCGAAGGTGGGAACAATATTCGTGCCAGACGATAGAAATTGTTCGGAGATAGCTAAAGATAAATTCGTTCATCCCAGTTTAATACATACCATGTTTAAATTACTTCATTGGAAATTTAAATATTTACCGCGATACTCGTGTTTTTCATATTAATTTGAAGGAAATTAAAATAATTATCTTGGGGACATATATCACTTTCTCCGCTAAAAGGAGAAACGGTCACTGTTTTATCATCCAAAACCGGCAAATTATCACTCAGACCACCGTCCATATACGACTAGAAACATTTTTGAAATCGTCCAAGTCAGTTACCATTTCAATTAGCAGAACATTTTAAATCAATTCAAATTAATAACTTACAACACCGTTAAATTTAGGAGGTACTATGCCAGAATAGAATGGTATAAAACAACTGCATAGAAGAGCCTAAAAATTGAAGGAAAAATACTATAGCTCAAGCTTCATTTCGTCTATTTGCAGCATATTTAGTTTAATAAGCATGTGTGATAAATTAAGCTTCAAGCAAAGTTACGATTTCTTCGTAATAACAGGTTGATTATTAAATTTTTAATTTTAATTATTTCACAAATAACCGTTTCGTATTTTTCGTTTTTTAATAGCAGATCGTTTTCAATAGATATCCATGATAAAAGTAAGCTTAAGTCGGAAGTTCTTTACACACGAGTGGGTTTTTGAAGAAACGTTTTGTCTCAACAGTAAAACTTACTAAATACAACAAATTTTTTGACTTTCCCCTTTATCAGTAAAAGTTTGGCAACTTCCTCTAATTCCGAAAAAAATTGTTCAAAAACGTATAAAATTATCTGAGGCATATCTATCTTAAATCTTTCACGTTCAAAACATACTTAACTTTTTTGTAACCAATAAAACTTAGCGCGAAATATGATATATTTATAATGAATTAAAATACTTTTTGCTAATTATAAAAGCAATATAACACGTTTTTTTCTTAAAAATATAATGAATATTTGAAAACTTTCCCTACGCTGTTAAAATCAAATATATTCATACCAAATTAAATGAAAAATAAAATAAACACCATCGATACAGTATTTTCAATATACCATTAAACCAAATATCGTAAATTATTTTACCCTGGTCCTAAACCATGATTAAACCAAAAATTTTAGTTAACACAAAGTGGGTTAGGTTATAAAGGCCTGACCAACAAAGATAAATTTACAGGGGGAACGGATTTCCACAACGAGGAAATAATCTCAAATTTAAATCAAAAGTCCTCAATTAAAAGACATCAAACTATGACGCTGCAAGTAGAAGTAGTAGGCCATCGTCGTCTTGGGATTACCAACATAAAAAATTAAAAAACAAGAACACGTGCTACCGGTGCAGGTGTTTGGTTAGAAATGTAGTAACAACTTTCACTTTCTTAAATTCAGTGACCCAAAAAATTCAAGCTAAGATAATTCAATTCAAAGAAAGGGGAATTTCAAAAAGAAAACATCGGCCTATATTTTTATTTATTCCCCCCCCCCTTTCTTGCTTAACACAGACGCACAACTCCATATAACTGGTTGGTACTGTATCTTTACAGAAGGGGACAAATCGTTCAATTCATTTAATTACTAAAGAAAAACAGTCATATTCAAGCTTGAAAAACTATAACTATTTAAATTATAACTATTAAATCAATTCATACGTGAAATACCAATGGTTTCTCAAAGAAGAAAAAAAAGGGTGGTAGGAACAAAGTACAATGGGTTCTATAGACGATTTTGAGCCTAAAATTGTAAATGTTCAATGACAGTTTGACCTAAGGGCCACGGTTAATTAAAAAAACTGAAAAGACCATGATTTCTAATTTAATTAAGGGATCATCTATAAAACACAAATCATAACTTCTTAACAGGTGTCCCCGGGTTAGAACAAAATGTCATCGAAGTTACATATGCGACTAAAAATCGCCCATAGCACCAAACCCACGTGTACTTCGGGGTTCCTAAAAACCCTTATTTTGAAACACCATGCATACATCGTTTTTAATCACGTTAAATTTAAATATATCAGTTATATACGTCAAAGTTTTAGTTAGAGGTCATTGCGAACGTTATAACAGCGCGTATATTTTTTTTAAATAATATTTATCAATATTATCAAAGATAAAACCATCCACCCTCGCAAACTTATAAGTGAAAGTACATTCTAGAAAAAATACAAGGGGGGGGGCGGACACTTGATGATACTTCAAACTAGAGTTTTTTCTCTCTTTCTCTTTTGTAATAACGATGGGGTGATTCTATCAGTATCAGATGAGGTTGCGTTATCAAAAGGCTATCACACCATATTAGAGAATTCGGGCGTATGGAGGCGGGCCGAGAACCTTTTTTTTTTAACATTATCACGAGTTATCTATTAAGTCAGAGTGATTTTAACTTAACTCTAAGTACGTTTAATTCAGGTCAAAAGATACCTTAATTTTTTTTTCTTTGAACTTAGTGGACAAAAGGTACTTAAAAAAATAAGCCTTATCGATTACAAAGAATGAGTTCGAGAAAGATTCGTTGGTAGATACGGAGGGGGGTGTCAGATGTAATAATGTCTAATATCATCCACTCCAATTGACGTATGATCAAGTATTTTTAAAACTTAAAAATGGAGTAGGGTATCGCGCGATTTTGATTTTATGAAGGGTTTGTTTTCAATATTTTTTCCAAAAAATTTCGAGTGCTAATGTACCTACGCTATAAAAAGGTGAAGGTTAGTCTGTTACATCACTCAAAAAATATACTTTTACTTTAAAGTTTCCGTATTTTTTAGAAATTCCCCCCCACCCGTTTCTTAACTTTAACTGCGCATGCTCTTCAGGATTCTTTTTATAGAGAATCTTCTACAAATTGAATTGCACGAGTTCACAAATGACTGGCAGCACTTGCCAGCACGCTACATTTTGAACCGATTAACTCTTAACTGAAAACAAAACTAAAACAGTACAGTTTTTCTTTCTTTTTTTGATGATTTGCTTATTTTTTAAGGCCTGTTTAGACTAAAGATTTATACCAAGTATTTAGTATTGTTGAAAAAGCAAAAAGTAAGGCTATCACGTACTTCAAGGATTTTACCGCTATCTTTAAATTTTGACACTTGAAAAAGGAGGCGGCGTTATAGAATATATTATAGGATCGCGTGTTTTTAAATCGAAACTTTAAAACTCTCAAAATTCCTCCAATTAACAAACTAACGGACTTAAAACTTAATTACAAACGCTACAACGATTATATCTTACGAGAAACTGTCGACTACAAGTACTTTTTAAATAAAACTTATTCTCAAAATCACTCAGACATGAAAAGAAAAAGAAATTCAAGTACAAAACGCTTCATTAAACTACAGCGAATTTTTAATCTTAATTGGACAACAGAAGCGAAGTTTGTTCCCAGGATTTTCTATCACAATTCACACCATCAAGGAAAAATATATTTCTTACAAAGTTCTCATACTCCCATTATGGATAATTTCAATTAACGTTTGAAGAACTAAGTTTAAGAATAAATATATAGAAGAGACTAAATTTGTTTACTCAAATTATCACATTTAGCAATGCATACGTCTCTTCATTCTAAACCAGAAGATTTCCCAATATTTTTTTTAAATGGGACGTAAAACGTTTCTTAAACTAAAAACAAAAATTTAAACTCAAGGCTGTTTCAACTAAAATATTAAAACCTGTATGTAAACGTATAAGTTTCATAAGATACGTTCTATAAGTTTGTCACTGGTAACTTAGAAACTGGAGCTTGTCATGAAGTGAGCGAGGTAGGTCATAGATTCGAGGTAAAGCGACGCCTAGTGACTGAGGCGCTGCCTGCCGAAGACTTAGTAATGCAGACTAAAGAGGAAGATGGACTGCAAAACCGCGCTCTCGTACTAGCTCGAGCTGTAAGTCTCTAGCATTACGAAGTACATGTAGTGTCATACTTATGGAAGGAACGTATCTTATAAACTTATGATAGCGTTAAGTTTCGCGTCTGAAGTAAGGGTATAATTTTCAAGTGGGTAAAAGAAAATAGCATTGCGTTATTCATTTAAAATTTTATATCCGAGAGAAAAATAATTTCATGGTTAGGTTAGATCTTAACGACTCTCGCGAAACGGTGTTCTTCATTGAAATTGTTATTAAGATAAGCAATAAGATAAAAAAAATAAGGAAAATTTCCAACAAATAAAATAAAATCTAATAAAAATTGGGGAGATTAATAACAGTGGGTTTTGTTTTGGTTTAAACGCGAAGCACAAATTCCGATTCGACCAAACACAATGTTCCCTAAGGGTACAGATAATGAATTTTAACAGGTCAAACTTGCGTTAACAGTTGTGAAAAATAAACTAGTCTAGTAGTAACATAAATTTACGGTAGTCCTACGTACGAAGTGTGGGCATGGGCCATGTAAGAGTAGTTTAAATAAACTATTTTACCAGGGTAAAGGTAACTTTGATTGGTTTTCGCGATTCTCAAAATTTAAATTCAATCACGTAATACCCCGATTAGATTACGAAGAAAGTGAACTTTTCACCTAATTAATAAGTTTAAATCCTTTATCAATACCTCTATTTAAACTAAACGGTATGCAATCAATATAGTATTTAAAATATATTCATTAACGATGCGAAATAATTCCAACTAATCAATTCTAATTATCTATTTAATAAACAACCAATTTCCGAGATTAAAAATTTAATTTTTCAATTTGCCTACGAAATTAATTGATTTTCAGTCAGGTAAATAAACTCGTTTCGAAGGCGCCTCAAACCCTAATTGGAAATTGATCACGTTTTCCTCTCTAACTTACGAAACCGAAATTCACGCATAAATTTATTTGAGCCAAGCGTGCTTTTAAAATGGTAATTTGGTAATTTTACGACAATTTTGCGCTAGAACTGACGTACAATATAAAATTACCATGGTCAGAAAAGCGTTACAAGTGTCAAAATAATTCTTCTACTCGTCCCCAAAAAATTTGACGTCAATTTCTACCTAACTCACGTGAGTGAATTTTAACAATAGAAATGGCCCCCCATTCTGACGTAAGCTACAATATTACTAATAGACGCGGCAGCACGTGTTCCTCTATCACGTTTAACTTCATCCAATTAAGGATTCAAGCAAAAATAGGCTTATTGTCCTACGTAACGTTTTAGCTACACGTTTGGTTATAAACAAGTGACGCGTAGCTTATAGAAACGGAATTTCTGCACGGCCTTGGGAGGTTTAGGAATGAAAGTAATGGTAGCATTCAAATCGGATTTTGTGTCGCTCTAATCTCTATTCAAACCGTTCGCAAGAATATTTTTTTCCTGACATTAACTGAAGACTTATACGCAGCTATTGTTTGGTTATGACGTAAGAAACCGGTTATAAACCACAGCTAAAAATTAGATTCATGTATTTTTCAGAGATTCACTCCCACAAGTAGCTTTCAATATTACGTCATCGCAATTTTTCTTGTCAAATTTTATTTCTAAAATTGATTCTCTCTTTCTCTCTAACTAGTTCTAAGAGGAAGTTCGCCATCACGTGAAAGTTATTTGACGCAACAAATACCCTTTCCTTCCTTCATAAACGGCTTAAGTCATAAATAACACCACTTATAATCAACCGGCATTAAATTTTCTACGAAGCAATGGCAGCAAAAGACATAGGAAAACGTGCATTTTTGTTTTTAAACAATATTTACCTGAATTAAATGTTCTCTAGAATCAAATTCTTTTAGAAGAACATTTTCACCGTCGCAAACTCTGGTGCAAGAAATATGCAAAGCTCCACTGCACCGAATATGAGCATCTTCAGGTAGCATTTTGTTTAAACCGTCATAGAGAATCGCGTTTAAATCAAATCCGGGATGGAAGGGGCCCAAAGCCCGAGAGCGAGCCTTCATTACTACTCTCAATACATCGCTTGTACTATCACCTGAAAAATAAAACGTCATATTTTTTTTTTAACAATTTATAACCTTATTATAAATCTTGGAAGAAAAACAACAGCTTAAAAACATTTAATTAAAAGTCCTTGAAGAAGAATTACGGTGGCATTTAGCTTGATTTATTTAATTTAAACTTATTTTTCGGCATTGATAATTGGTCTAGGACAACCCCCCCCCCTCCCTCCCCACACCATTATTTCGTGTCTTTAGCTACACGTTTTAGTTTCCCTGCAGTGAGAACGTTAAAAGCTTTCTTTGGTAAGGCAAGAATATCGCAAAGATCTAGGCCTAATCCTTTTTGGACCCCTTTTTAAGGGGTTTTTATGAAGTAGGCACTACACGCTGTACCTTTGAATGAAACTATAGGTGGTCCTAGTATTTTTACGAGGGGCTAATCACTGTCAAAGTCCCTGTACACCGATTACGGATTATGCGTAATCATTTTGGCACTGTCAAGGGCAGGGCTTTTAAAGATTACGATGTACACCGATTACACTGAGTGAGGGGCCCCTCGAATTTTTACGGTTTTGGAGAAAGCCCTTTGTAGCGTAGATTGTAGTCTAGAAGGGTGGTAACACCCCCTTCCCCCGAAACCTTTACAAAATAGCCCTCAGAACAACCCCTCCTAAGATTTGTAGCTCAATAAACAAACCAATTTGGGTATAATTTTTGACTCTTATGTCATTATTTCTGTTTAGTGCTTATGAAATAATGACAAATTACATATATTATCATTAATTCCAAGTACCAGCGTTTATTAAAACACGCTTTAATCAATTTTATAAATAACCTGTGAGAAATACTGCTTATCAACATAATGTAATGTATGTTGTGATAAATACGTCGTAATAACAACGATAAATAAAAACTGATTAGGTAAGTTTAAAGTAGCGCTATGATCAACAGAAAATTTAGATATTGTCATATGTTGGATTGGAACTTGGAACAAACTGATAACAATCAGGCCTACAAAAATCTTTCAACAGAATTTTACAACCTCATTGAAATATATAACATATTCAAATCATAAAAATTATAAGTATATTCATAATTAACTTATGGTATATTACGATGCGTAATAAAAGGTTTAAAAATAAAAATGACGAGGTTACGATTAGGACGCGGATATGTCTTTTGAAAGAACAAGAATATCAGTCACTAATGCCTGATAACAATAACTACTTAAAATCAGTCGGAATTTGACAAGAAAGAAAGAAAAAAATCATTCGATTTTAGGGGAAGATAACAATCACCCCACTTGTGGTGCGATTGACTAACTTTGTACTTACTACAGAGAGGAAAATTTCATTTTAACGAAAATGAACACTCAATTTAAACACTTTCTAAATTATTATAATTAGGCCCTATTTGCCACGGGAAGTATACACGGTAAAAACATTTTTGTTATTTAAATGAGATTGCGTTAGGCAAAAAAACCTCCGCATTACGTAAGCAAATGTCAAACGTTTATTTCGAAACACGTGAATGTTGTTAATTAATTTTTTACGGTTTAAGGAAATAAATATTAATTAATTAACTCATCACGTGAATTTTTTCGCGTTTTAGACGAAAAACACGACAGTTAAGGTAATGTCAAACGTGTCCAAAAAACACGTGACTGTTGTGAGGTAATTTACCCTACGGTTTAAGGAACTAATGTTTAATTATATTTATTTCTAAAACACGTTTTCTTCAAGCTGGTCACGTGTATATTTGTTTAAGTCTATAAAATTCCGCCGATAGTTTTAAATTACTTATTACTTAAAGCCTATAATTTATATCAGTTGTGATATAATATTAAGGGGTTATTGCAATGTACTTCGTTTTACATGTAGGCCTATTTTACTTTTTTTAAAAAAAAAAAGGTCAAAAACTAAAATAAGACCATAGTGTAAGTGTAGCGGTTTTTATTTTGATATCTGGCCAAGTGGGATGAAGGTTTCAAGTGATTATATGATATTACTACTAAGAAAACCAGGCCGTTTATGTAATATAATATAATTTCATTATCATTAGTTTAATTATTTAAATTAACGCAATAAACGGAAGAGGGTTTATTTTTTCAGGGTTAAGTTAATCAGAGTTAACTATTTTGTGACGTGACGTCGTTTAAGATTCAGAAGTTCACTAGTACTTTAACTATCACGGTTATATTGATAAATCCTTTGTAATTTGTGACGCGACTATTTTCATTTGCGCAAATAACCACTAACTAGATTAATAAAAGGCGCCAATTTTCCGCTTACATCTCCTATTATCTATTAACTGCCGCTATCACCAAAGGTCATTATAAACTGAGATTAAAAAGGAAACTATACACTTTTGTGGTCTAGGGAAAGGTCAAAGGTTATGGTATGTCGTAATAATTTCGTACTCATTTTCTCAAAATAAATTATCATTTTCAAAACAATGATGAGAAATTTTCCATAACTGGGGAGAGAGACAGACTGAAGTGTTTCCTACCATATCCTTACTTTCTAACCCAATAAAACTTAACTTCACTAAAAAAAATGTTTCTCAATACTTTCCTTATCATAAATGTCTCAACAAATATTCAAATTTTAGCGAGCGCGAAACGAAACTTTCAAAAATAAAAACAATTTTTTTTCTCACCAAGTGGTACTCCACATATTAAAGCGGAAGCTGCCAAGGCTCCAGCCGATGCCCCGGCAATTTTTTCAACAAGGGCGTGTGGAGCGTACTCTCTGAAGCAACTGGCCACTCCAACATGATATATTCCCAAAAACCCGCATCCAGCAAATGATAAATTCATATTGTTTAGCGTAAACGTCTGTAATGAGAGAACTTAATAAGGCTTTTGGCTCCTTTTGGCAAGGGCTCCTTCCAAGTCGATCTCCGAGGATAAAATGCTCTAATCTAACTTATTTTTAGAGGCAACGCTAATATATATATGTTATATATAACCAGATGAGAAAAAGACCTCTCAAGTGGAGATCAAAGTCTAAGCATTGACTTTATACTAATAAAACGGAAAAAAGCACGCTAAACAGCTGAGTAGAGTGCGCGCTATTGTATCAGTTTTTCAATCTGATTAGCTCAAAATGACAAAATAAGACTTAGCAACAGCTAACTGTATCGTAAAATGTCATAAGATTTTTTAAGAATCTAAAGTTGATTGTACTCTGACAAAAGAAATAAAAAATGGTGACGTTCCAATCAAAAAATATAGAAATAAAGAGGCATCGATATCAAATCTATTAAAAGCTAAGTACTTGAACTCTAGAAAACTTCATTAGGTTTATTTCCACAAAGTGCTCTTTTCTAGTAACAATACTAATCATAGGTTTTAATTCATAGAGGCCTGTTTTGTTTCACGTTTTTAAACACTTGTATTGCTCTACAGCTATTTAAAACTGTCTTTATTCTAAATAAATCTTCCACGTTTATTTATTTAAAAAAAATTAATGATAGACCCAAATAATTAATGTTTAAACATGCATATTATATTAACATAATCAAGATCGGTGTCATGCTGTCATTTTAACATAACTGTCAAATGTAGGGAATGTGGTTAAATGCACACTTCTATTATTATTATTGAAACTTCATAGTTAGGAAATAAGATTTGTAACAAATATTATCATATAAATTAAATGGGGTACTAGTTAAATCAACTAATCGCATCTAATTGTCATAAGTTAAATAACACAATGACAGGGTTGACATTAACTAACAGTGAACGTTATTATTATTATTATTGAAACTTCATAGTTAAGAAGTAAGATTTGTAACAAATATTGTCATATAAATTAAATGGTTAGGTATAGTTCCAATAATAAAATCAACTAATTGCATCTAATTGTCTTAAGCGAAATAACACAATGACAGGGTTGACGTCAAACAATTCATTTAGTTAACTAACAGTGAACGCTACATCAGGCTTAACATAAACCTTAATTAATTAATAGTTAAGATTACTTACATAAAATTTATGGAATAGAATGGCACGAGAAGGAAGAGAATCCGGTTTAATTTAATGTCTTTTTTGGTAGACTTTTAACAGGGTGAATGTTTCGCGGAAGCCTTTCAAACGAAGCCCGTTGCACTTGCAGAATATAAGCCTTTATGCCTATCCAGTAAAGCCGAAGAGAGAAGAAAAGAAAGAAAGGCAAAGGTTTGGTAGACTTCAAAACCTAGGCCTACATTTAATTTTCCTTTCACTCTGATTAGGCTTAAATTACGAAGTTAACTCTTTGTTTTTTTAAAATCGAGACAAATTCACAAACACCACACGCTTCCACGACACTCACCGCGAATATAATCAAACTTTTTTCCTCAAAACCTTCCACTCAATCGCTATGAAAGCGCGCGCTCTAGAGCTAAGAGCTAAGACCTAAATCATTGGGCACTTATAGTGGCGTTACTATTTCAACCAATGAGAAGGCTTCGCGTGGACCAAACCCACATTTCTGACGTCACCACTCTAGGCTTATCGCGCATAATCCTGAGTTTCCCCCCTTTTACGCCCCCAGTGTTCAGGGTCATATGACAGTGGGCGCCCTTTTTGACTGCGATAAATGTCCTTGAAGTAAATATACGTAATTTTTCAAGGCTGGAAAATTCATTATAATTCTGAAAATGAATTAAATCAAGATAATATATTAATCTTTGGAATATTTTAAATCATCTTTAATGTTTTTTATATATCAAATTAACATTATTTGGCCTAATAACAAAAAACCATATCTTATAATTAATTAGCAAAATGGATTAATATTGAACAGATAGTATTACGCAATTTTTCAAAATATGCACTGTGTGACCTTCAAGATAACACACAAAAACATCAGTACATTCCAAAGATGGGCGGTTGGGGGGAGTAGGGTGGCATATTTTTGAGTAGGGGGGGGGTGTTCCTGGTTTTAAATTCAAAAGAACAAGTTTGATGGATAAGTGCCAGATAGTTTTTGAGGCCAAATTATTGCGGTATATAAACATTTTCTTTACTTTCATCAATATCATTAATAAATTCTGAATCATTCAAAATTGTAAAACTATTTTCTCCTCTATTAGACGCCACTAAGCTACCTTGATCTAAGTCTTCTAAGGTGTCATCTTCATCATCTTCTACATCCATTTCAAACAATCTTACTCTCCTACGAGAAGCAAATAACACGCAGACCGCCTTTCTTGATCCACTAGCCGCTAAGGCAGCCGCTCTCATATTTTCTAATCTTCTACAGTTTGATCTCTCAATCAATCCACTTCCATCAACTTCTTGGAATAAACTGTCACTGTTGGGGTCAGGAGTTACATTCTGATTGTTAATACTTGTCCATAATACTTGGAAAGGAAACTGAATCAACATTGGGACATCCTTATGCTCCAAACCTTCAGTTTTTTCAACAAGGAGGATGGTTAAAGTATCTTCGTTGTAAAATTTGACATCCATGACTAAATATTTTTTACTTTCACTGGAATCATCATTGTAAAAATTAATTTTTTCAAAGCATATTTTAATGGCTTGAAATTCATTTAAATTTTTAAGATGTTGACGAGCTAAATAGATGTAACGGGTGGGAGATACTTCCAGGGTCAAGGCAGAGTACAGATATTCATTCTTTTGACCACTGAGATGTGTGCATTTAACAGGAAGTGATTTTTCAACTGGATTTTTCAACAAAGGAAATTCTCCATTTTTAACAAATGAACGTGAAAGAAAACGAGATGGCCCTTCAAAAGCATCCTTTAAAACTTTTTTCAACTCCGAGTGTTGTTTAACTAAAGATTTTTCCGGATAATAAGGGTAAACTGATTCGCAATCCTTCACTTCCGGATGTTCTTTCAAAAACTCCAACCAAGGGCTTTGAGCTCCATAATTTGGAGAAAAGGTTAAATTCTCCTTTTTCAAATATTGTCCCACTCTCTCCAAACTGAAAGTGGATTTTTTCTCCATGTCCCATTCTGTGGCAAAGTTTTCTTTCAAAAACTCGGCCACAAAGTTTAAATCTTGTTGGGTAACTTTGGTAATTTCTTGAGGAACCGCTTCATCTGATAGCCTTAAAATGACAGCGTAAAGCCAACGGAAAAATGCTTTGAAATTTTTCATGCTGGTATCAATAACTTGTTGGATCTCAGTAGCTTTTAAGAGAAAGGAAGCTGTAAGTGTAACAGCTTCTGTTACACGTTTTTCATCCAGATTAATGGCTCCAAATCTTTCCTCCCATCGAGCCATACCTCTCAGATCACATAAGTGATAGTAAAGGCTTTGAGACACGGTTTGAAGATGCTTTAAAACCAATTTCTGTATATTTGTGTAAGATAATTCAATGGAATGTCCTAATTTCTTTAATCCTTTTTCGGTCAACTCGAGTAACAGAAAGTTTTCCAAGCTCTCAGAGGGTGTTCCAAACATTAACAGTTCCAAAAAATCATCACTGACAGTTCCTGACTTTGTGCGGTATTTGTCTTCAGCATATTTTATGAGCTTGGAGTCAATTTCCAGTAATATATCCTCCCAAGCTTCGGAAATGGCTTTGATTGTGGCTGATAGGCAACAGAGAAGTGATCTAACTTCAGCAAACTTCTGGGATACAACCTTCAACTCCTCTTGTTTTGTCTTGAGAAGTGGTAAAGTGTATGAGACCAAGGAGTATTTAAAATTGGATTCATCCATTTTAGTCTCAGTAATGACATTCAGAAGTGACAGATCGCTTGACATAGTGATAGAGACAATTTTAGGTGGGTTGTCTGAAGATCCACCATCATCCAATTCAATTAAAAACTCTCCAACAAGAAAAACTCCAAAACAATATAGCTGGAGGTGACCTTTGGCATTTCCAATCACCAAAATATTCAAATGATTTTGATATTTTAACTTCTTGATGTCTTCAGCATTTTCTTCAGCTTGTTTTGCTGATCCATAAGTTTTACTTAATGAAGGTATCTTGGGTAAAAACACCCCAGACATGTCTTCGTAGAATAATTCAGAACCACTATGATTTGTGGGAGACTTCTCCATCTTTGGATCCCAAGATAAAGCCGTTACAGCTGAACCACTAACAATTCGTGCCAGGACGTTGGCCTTTTCAATGTCACAGAGAAGAACTATTCCAGTGTCATAGCCAACAGCCAATACCTTGCCATCGGGTCTCCAAGCCAATGCGGTAACCATCATTTCATTTTTCTTGCCACAGGGTGATATTAAAGTCCAAACCTTTTGCCACGATAGAAAACGATGCAGGAAAACCTCGCCCTGAATCGTTGCCAAAGCGATTAAGTCCATTGTTGGTGACCATTGCATCATAATAACTTCAGCGGTCACATGCCTCTCGTCCAGTTGCCTAAAGCAAGACATTGCTTTCCTAAATTGCTACTAGGCAGACCAAGGCTTAACTTCAAATTAGTTTGAATAGAACACTACACTTAAATGTTGAGTAATAGGTTAATTTATCTACGGAATATATAAATTATAACGGTTATAGAAACGTTTTTGATAAGTTTTCTAACCTCTAACTCACAAAATTAATATTTAACATATATTAGAGACTTTGAATTTGAAATTCACTACTTAACTTATTAGCAGACGATGCACGACTATAATGAAAAACAGATAACCAATGAAAATACTTCATTTTTCCCGCCATTTTTAGAAGGAACAGAAATAAGCAAATAATATTTGCTTCTTTCCATCAGAGGTTGAACCTTGGAGAAATATAATGGTAGTCGAAACTATAAAGGATTTAAATGAACGGTTATAGAAACGTTTTTCATAAGTTTTCTAACCTCTAACTCACAAAATTAATATTTAACATACATTTCAGACTCAATTTGAAATTCACTACTTAACTTATTAGCAGACGATGCACGACTAATGAAAAACAAATAACCAATGAAAATACTTCATTTTTCCCGCCATTTTTAGAAGGAACAGAAATAAGCAAATAATATTTGCTTCTTTCCGTCGTCAGAAGTTGAACCTTGGAGAAATATAATGGTAGTCGAAACTATAAAGGATTTAAACGCGCATTATTTTACAATACAGCTTACCACTATATTTAAAACAAATCTTACGCAATAATAATACATATATTGGATTCATAACTAATGAGTTGTTGACCCTGCATTTTTTAATTAACTTTTAGACAAGTTATAAATACAGACAATGGTTGTATGAAATGTATAGAGTAGCAATGAGAAGTGACAAGAAAAATGTTGTTGAACTAAAATTACTTGTAGTCTTAAATACTTAATTTTTAACCTTCTTTGGAAGCACACGTCACCATCTGCCCCAATCTGATTTTAATATAAATTTAAAAAAACAAACGGGGTTTTTTTTTTAATTTTTTTTTGCTTTTAAACTTATACTTTAAGTATTCTAAATTGTTGGTTGGTCATCAAATACTGGATTATTTCTTTCATATTTATTGTTGTTTGATGAAGTATGATTAATAATTTTTGTTGTAGTTGCAAATTTGTTTTTTTTTTGTGTTCACATCATAAATAGGGATATTAGTTAAAAAAAGAAAAAACTCTTGAAAAATGTATGTTTCTTAAAAATGCTTAAATTTGTTTAACTAAAAAAAAAAACAAAAAAAAAAATATTATTTTGAGAGAAAAACGGGTGACAAAAGCTGCCAACCTTTCTTTACAATCAAGTTTGTTGTTTGTTTGTTAATATTTTGTTGGTACACAAATTAGAAAAAAAGAGAAATTTATACCTAGGTCGACAAAAAACATTTCAGCTACTGAGACAGGACATTATTTTGTTTTTTTTATTTTTTTTTCCTTTAGCACCCAGGGCTGATTGGTTTTTAGTTTTACCTTCTTTTAATTTACCGCATGTGATAATTAAAGCTCTCACAAAGTTCAGTCAAATCACCCTTAAAATCCAAATCAATTGAAAAGTCCAGGTCACGCTAAAAAAAAGTAGAAAATTCATTATTTTTAAATTAATAAATTGAAATTTTGAATTTTTCCATCTAATTAAAGAGATAATTAATTGAAATCCTAATTTTTCCATCTAATTAAAGAGATAATTAATTGAAATCCTAATTTTCCCATCTAATTAAAGAGATAATTAATTGAAATCCTAATTTTTCCATCTAATTAAAGAGATAATTAATTGAAATCCTAATTTTTCCATCTAATTAAAGAGATAATTAATTGAAATCCTAATTTTCCCATCTAATTAAAGAGATAATTAATTGAAATCCTAATTTTCCCATCTAATTAAAGAGATAATTAATTGAAATCCTAATTTTCCCATCTAATTAAAGAGATAATTAATTGAAATCCTAATTTTCCCATCTAATTAAAGAGATAATTAATTGAAATCCTAATTTTCCCATCTAATTAAAGAGATAATTAATTGAAATCCTAATTTTCCCATCTAATTAAAGAGATAATTAATTGAAATCCTAATTTTCCCATCTAATTAAGAGAGATAATTACCTTGTTTTTCGCGTTAGGTTTCATGCTAAATACTCCAAATATCTCTTCCCCTTTTTTGACAGTTAAATACTCGTCAAAATAAAACACAGTTTGCTTCCAATGAGTGTAGGGAGCTTCGGGAGCGGTTGAAAATCCGGTTCTCTTATGGCACTTTGTAAATTCTATATTAAAGAAGGTGACAAAGGCCTGAATGTAATCATCCCTTTTCACTTGCAAGTGAAACGGAGCTTGGAAAGATAAATCCTCCGTCTTTACAGTATATAGATCAACTTCCTATCAGGGAAAAAAATTAAAATCAATTAAAATTTTCAATTAAAAACCTTGAAAAACCATGAAAAATAAAAATCGGTAAATTTAAATTACCTTCAAAAGACAAGAGTTGGTTACAACTTGTTTGGGATCTACTACATCTACTAAAGGCTCAGAAATGGCAACTTTCCTAATACAACTCATGTTAAAGCCATAAACATTGTCCCACCCTAATTTGACCATAAAAAAAGGTTATTAATTAATTAATTATTAAAATAAGTATTTAAGAATAATTAATTAAACTATTTCCCAAAAATTCTTACAATTAATCTTTTCATCTTTGTACTGCCTATCTTCAATGGAGCAAATAAAAAGAGTGGCTCTATCTGGGAACATCAGACCATCGGGTTTCTTAAAATAATTAGTGTTAATTGACTTTAAAATCATGTAAGTTAAAGAAAACCCTAGTCTTAAGGACTAAATAAATAATTAATGGCCATAAAACAACAACTAAATCTCACCAGCCATTTATCCCGGGCAAAAAGAACAGTGTCTAGCATAGACTCGTAGAATAGACAGTAACCCATCCACTCTGAGATGATGATGTCCACTTTTTCAATGCCATCAGGAAGTGTGACTTCTTCAACTTTGCCTTTCACCACAGAGACAACTGAAGAGAAAGATTCTATAATCATCAGCATTAAGCCTTTGCCTCTATAACATTTACAAAATAATGGTTACTTACTATCATCAAGGTGGTTTTCTTTGAGAATCTTTTCAGCGTGTTCTACAATACTAGAACACTCAATCTAAAATTAAATCTCAATTAGCCTTATTCCTGATCAGCGCCACCTACCCATAGCGGCGACTTTGAGAACTACTGTAAGCGGCAAGCCAATCAGATGTCACTAAAATCTGGTGACGTCACTGACTGGCACTCTCGGGTCTTACCAAAAATGACGTCACCAGATTTTAGCGACATCTGATTGGCTTGCCGATTACAGTAGTTCTCAAAGTCACCGCTATGGGTAGGTGGCGCTGATCAGGAATAAGGCTAATTAGATATGAAGAATTTAAGACTTGTTTAAAGGGTTTTTATTAATGCATACCCCAATTACGCGAGTGGCTCCGGCTTTAGCAGCAAACATACAGAGAATTCCAGTGCCACAACCAATGTCTAATACAACTTTCCCTCTAAATAAATGCTTATTATGATACATAGCATTCCTATATGTTAATGTCCTAACTTCATCCTTTAGCATTTCCTAAGATTTAATTATAATAATAGCTTAGCTTTTATGTATTTTCCAATGAAAGAGAGACAACATTACCTCATGGATACCAAAGTGGGCATAGGAATCAAAATAGTAATCTTTCGATGTCATTTCTTCGGGCATATGCGTCGTCAGACCATCCATTTCTTTTAGACATTTCCAGCACAATTTCTTGTTATCCTGATCTTTATTAACAGATTCTACTAAAGGTCCATTTTCTGTGGTTCTTTCCAGAAGGACGGTACCATCTGTGGTTGAAACCTAATAAAAGTGATTGCCTCATATTTTAATACCTTATTAGAAAATAAATTATTAAACTATCGCGTAAATTTTTAATTAATAACAAAAAGGATTGATTGATTTACAAGCCTCCGCCAAGTTGGATGAGATGGGAAGCATGGACCATGGCTGCATGGCAACATGGTCCATACTCCATCATGCCCAATGCTTCTCACTCAAATTTCTCAAAAGGCCTATATTCTATTTAAAATATGGACCCAAATTCCTATCGATTAAGGGGTTATTATTAATTGAAGAGAAACTCTTTAAGGTGAATTAAATGACGAGTTAAAATAAGATTAATAGCGCGTAAAACCATTTTAAGACAATGTAAAAGACGGGCCTTTGTCAACGGTCGCGGCGCCATTAGAACCTTTTGCGGCATCTTGACAATGAGACAAAAATCATGCGGTTTCCCTAGCCTACTGAAAGGATGAAAAAGCCTTTGTGGGCCAAGGCTTAAGATCTAACTCGCCGAATCGAATTATTTAGAGAGATTAATACCGTCGAAATGTCCCGATAGCTTCGTTTACGGTTCACGCGCTTATCGGTATCTTCGCTCATTTATATTACAATTTAAATAATTAAATTAATACAAAATAAACGGTTAATTTATTACCTCCATTTGTTCGGCCATGATGTATAACGAGTGTGTGTGTGAAAGGAACGCCACCTATATAAAACCTTATAGAAAAATTTCCACGTCTTGGCAACACTGTTCTACGATTCTACAGCATAAAATATATTAAAACTGAACTGAATCGTATCAGATAGATTTAGCCGCGAAATTCAAGTAATTTACGCGCCATATTGCAAAAGTCATCAAAAATTGTTTTTAATCTTTGTCCATCTGTTCTCGTTATCCACTGTTGCCTCAAGATAAATAAAATATGGTGTCATATCACCTAACATCTGGCTTAAAGTTTTAGCATCATCCTATTTGTCTGTTGATTCTGTAAACTTGAGCATGGAATTCTGGATGGTAAAAAATATCAGAAAGATATAAACCGGAAGAGTCATTAACAAGGGGAAAAATTATAGAGATGAGGATGGGACCATAGGGCATCATTGTCCATCTCCTGAAGACACCACACGTGCCTGCCACGCGACAATCCCACCAATATTATAAGATGGGATAGTTTTTATGTCCCTTTGCACCTGGCCACTTAGATCTGAGACGCCACGCCAGTACACACCTGGAATAAATGGTTGGTTTTTTTTTTCAATTCAAAATTCATGTAAATTCATCTCAGAGAGATTTCTTAAAATTTTCTTATCTTGTAAACAAATGAAGTCATAGAACAGTCTAAAAAATTCGCGACCTTGATTTTTCTTGAGTGTTAAAATACGTATTTCTTTTTATTCTTTCAAATGGTGAAACATTTTGAAATACTTTTGGAGTTATTTAAAGCCCATCTTAGATGTTATCAGGAATACAATGCAAATAGCCAACATATCTAAGGAATATTTCAACAAAATACACGACATAACGGTGCAAAAATTATTTTTGCATAAAAATATAATGATAGGGTTGATGTTCGAAAGCGTAAAAGAAGAAATTGAATAAAATTCTCCCGTTATTTCATTAATCTCCCCTTTCCCGTTATCATCCATGCGATCCTTAAAGCGTTGAGCTTTTACGTGTTAATTCCTATATTTTATTCCACCAGCTTTAATTTAATAATAATCAATTTAACTTTGTCTCTTTCATCTTGCCGCCCTAATTGATTTATTTCAAGGTTTTTGTCACCTGTCGACAAAATTAAAGTACCATAAACTAGGAATACAATAGAACTTTAGATTAAAATGATGTTAAAATTGCCTGAAGTTTCAATCGTAGATTAGTTAAACTATAAAATAATTTATCTTACATACCAACGTTTATCTCTAGTTAGCTAGGGAAGAAATATTTTTGATCAATATAGTGGCGCCGCCGAGCGAGATAAAAATATATTCTTTACGTAAAAACGTTAAATTATAATTAATTTTCATTTTTCAAATGAGTTAATAGATCAAATACATCTTTCTTAATTAAAGCTAAAAAATAATTGAAAAAAAATTTCTACTGCATTGGCCGGGAGTCGAACCCGGGTCAACTGCTTGGAAGGCAGCTATTCTCACCGCTATACCACCAATGCTTGAGAAACTACGAACTTGTATTTAGTTATATTACTACTATAAAGGGAAATAGATTTTTTTGGATGTAAAAAGATACCTTTTACTCTATGAAATACGACACATTTTTAAGTCTAGATTAAAAAAAATAAAATAAGACCAATTTACCTATAAATACATATTTAAATTTTCAAAAAACGAGAAAAAAATATTCAACTGCATTGGCCGGGAGTCGAACCCGGGTCAACTGCTTGGAAGGCAGCTATTCTCACCGCTATACCACCAATGCTTGTATAACAATTCGGTCTTACGTCACCGGTTTTGCAATATTTGATTTTTAAAGGGCTACATTCGAAACCATGTTTATCTTATCTCACAACCCTTCCACGTCACCAGAAGAATGTAGAACGTTTTGTAAGCCTAATGGGATAAACAAGACCGTTGCTAAACATTTTTTTAGCATAGTTAAAATTAACTATAGGCTTTATAATTCCCCTTGCACTTTAAATCACACACATAAATATTCACGAATGATGTCAATCATTTCATTTGAGAATGATAGTTGAAAGAATTATGTGCTCTTACCCCCTTAGGTGTTTAGCGGCCAAGGTCACTTCTGTTTTTATGCGGCAATAAATTCCCGGGCCGCCGGGGCAAAAAAAAACAATAGAATAATTATATTATTTAAAAAAAATTAAAAAAAACATACAACTGCATTGGCCGGGAGTCGAACCCGGGTCAACTGCTTGGAAGGCAGCTATTCTCACCGCTATACCACCAATGCTTGAGATGATGCGTCTTATAAAATCGGCGTATTAGAAAAATAATATTTAAAGGGCTATTCACACGAATTTTTAAAGGAAATTTGAATGATTTCTAAAAGGTTTTTTCTGGGATTTTATTTCGAGTTAAAGGGAGTATAAGGTAACTAAAATTTTAGTCTTTTCCCCACTAGGTGACCCTACCTTAATTTCGGTCTTTATGCTCTCCTTAGCTCGGTTTTCAAGGGAATGTAACCTGTAAAGTGGTTTTTGGGAATGATACCTTATAACACACCGCTCGTTAACCTTTGTAATAAAATGGGAAGAACTACAAAAGTTTCTGCAACTGTTTGACCTTAGTTCCGCGTACAAAAAAATTGCTCTTATATTCCCTTTACACTGAATTATGATTAAATTAGGCTGAAGTTATCAAAAACTAGATACGGAAGTGGAAGCCTTCAACGTATTTTTCTTTTGTTCCAAAAATTCAGAGAATAAGAAATGTTTTGACTTAAAAAAATTAACTAGGCTAATAGTGAAATAAAAAAATATTCGACTGCATTGGCCGGGAGTCGAACCCGGGTCAACTGCTTGGAAGGCAGCTATTCTCACCGCTATACCACCAATGCTTGAAGATTATCGTCTTTAAAAATACACAAATCAAGAAAACAAGTTCCTAAAGCTACGTATCAGTTGAAACAAAATTCAAGATCGAACCGGTTAAAAAAACTTACAAATATTATTTTTGCAGATAGAGCTATCTTAGAAGCTTTAGTGTGACGTCACCTATGCTATTTGCTCATAAAACCAAAGTGGTACCCGAGCATGGCCGTCCAATGCCAAAGCTAAGCCCCCTGACGTTTTACATAGGCACTGACGTCACAACTGTGATTGGCAGAAAAATAAAGGGAATGTTCAAATTCTCTGCAAGACTCTAGGCTTTAAAGGGAATATAACCTCCAATGTATTTTTTACGGATTACACCCCTGAATAAGCCTTGACATTTAACTACATTTCATTTTAAACAATCAACTACATTTAAATTAGGCTAAGAAAATGATATATTTTGCTATAACATAAAAAAAAAACTAACTTTATGGTGATAAATTTATTGACCTATTCCATACCTATAAACTAACACGTAAATAAAAAACAATGGTTCTTTAGCATACAATAACTGAATATAAATAGATGTTGGTAGTAAACTATAAGCACTCTCGTTCCGGTAATCCTGCAGACATGTAATGGTAATATTTCTTTAAACTGTATAAAATATCACAACTAATGTAAACGCGAAGTACTACTTCTAGAAATTATAAAGTTAATTATTAGAGTATACAAACTTTAATTCTTTAACCTCTACGTGAACACATCAATGGCGACGGAGGCGAGATGATTCTCAACTTACTGCTTAACTGATCTACCACAAGCCCAGTGCTTCTACCTACCATCATCTCGGTTACGCTTAACAACGAGACTACCGCTCATCTCTTACCGAGACTGCAACAACACGACGTCCGACTACACACCATCATGTCTGCCATGGGAATCTCGCCTACCTTTGACGACTGCGACCAACCTTTCTCGATTTACGCTGAGAGGGTAGACCTCTACTTCATTGCAAATCAAATCCAAGACGATAACAGAAAAAGGGCAGCTTTCCTAACCTTAATTGGCTCCAAAACCTACGTCACTCTCCGAGGATTAATTAAACCGGCTGCTCTCACAGACAAGACTTACAAAGAACTGGTGAAGACCCTCAATGACCACTACAATCCACCTCCTTCAGAAATTATGGAGAGACTACGCTTTCAACAACGTAATCGATTACCAAATGAGTCAGTGGCAACCTATTTAGCCGTTTCATCGCTGGAATTCAAAATAATGCAATCCAGGTCCGTCTTTTAGCCGAACCCCAGCCGCTAACATTACAGAAGGCCCAAGACATTGCCTTGGCGGTCGAATCAGCTACAAATAACCTACGGGAACTGGCGGGATCAACACAAGCACCACCTACTGATGTCCACAAAGTGTACAATCATCACAAGAAGCCTTACAAACTCGTCGACAATGATCCGTCATCACGATCTAATCACAATGGTTCACGTAATTATGAAGGGACACCTATCACTAAACCTTCCTGCTACAGATGTGGCAAAACGTCCCATCGTGCGGATTCCTGCAAATTCCGTTCAGCGAAATGCAGCTATTGCAACAAAATTGGCCACTTAGCTGCAATTTGCCTGACAGCTGCCAGAGACCGGAAGTCCACTCCCTCTGAAAATCACAAACACCAGCCTGTCTACCGAAAGATTCACACAGTCGAAGACTCCATCAAATCGGCCGATTGTCATCAAGAGTACCACCTCTTTCAACTCACTGCCTTACCAGCGCAATAAATTTATTGACCTATTCCATACCTATAAACTAACACGTAAATAATAAACAATGTTCTTTAGCATACAATAACTGAATATAAATAGATGTTGGTAGTAAACTCTAGGCACTCTCGTTCCCGTAATCCTGCAGACATGTAATGGTCATATTTCTTTTAACTGTATAAAATATCATAACTAATGTAAACGCGAAGTACTACTTCTAGAAATTATAAAGTAATAATAAAGTTAATTATTAGAGTATACAAAACTATAATTCTCTACGTGAACACATCAGAAAAGGAGGAATTTTTTTTTGGTCTTTTAATGCTGGGAATTAGACTTAATAAAAAATATAGACTTAAAAATTTAGCAAATAGTGAAATAAAAAAATATTCGACTGCATTGGCCGGGAGTCGAACCCGGGTCAACTGCTTGGAAGGCAGCTATTCTCACCGCTATACCACCAATGCTTGACAAAACGTACCAATGACGATCTTAGGAAAATAAATAATTAAAGGGGTAGTATCACGGTTGGGTTTTTAAAATAATTTTACCCTTCAGTTCCCAAAAACTAGCAACGAAATGAAAAGCTTTTAATGCAACTTATTAAAATATTTAAGCTCTAAAATTAGAATAATGTGAAATAAAAAATATTCAACTGCATTGGCCGGGAGTCGAACCCGGGTCAACTGCTTGGAAGGCAGCTATTCTCACCGCTATACCACCAATGCTTGAAATTTATATCCATTAAAAATGACCAGTTTCCCCAAATACGCAAAGGGGAAGATTTAAATAACCAGAGCGCGAAAGCAGGTTTTACGTTTGGGGAAATTCACTAAAGAAAAGATACAACGCGTCGACTCTCTACACAAAACGAAGATGAACACTCATTTTATTTTTTTAATAATTCTGGGACAAAAATTGGAATAAACTATAAGTACTTTGTTATCTTAACCAGGGTAGAGAGAGAGGGGCCAGTGGGAAGGGTATTTGCTAACGAGATAAAACGAGGATATCGTAGTGTCGCAAAATGAGAAAATAATTGAGTCAAGCACGATTTCCTATGCCAGAATGAAGATAAAAAATTAAACCGAAATGATTTTTCCCAACTACCGGCCACTTTTAATTAAAACTCGCGCTCTATAACGACCTATTGTCACTATTTTTGTCCGTGTTTTAATGCCCCAGCCCTTTTCCACTTTTTTTAAATGAATCTATGTTTACGAAATTACTCCCCTTGTCTATTGTCTGTCACTTTAAATAACAAAGATATTGACTGTTTAATCATTAAAACGAGACCTACAAGTGAGTGTTATTCACCTCTACAAATTTTAAATCTTACCTTAACTCGCAATTTAACGTAAGGATGATTTTCGCGACTCCAACTTCTGTCGTTGCTAAAGAACTACCTACTTGTGAAAGAGACCTTACAAACTTAATTGACCTACAAGAAATATACTTAATTATTCTCTTTTAACAATGGTTTTAACAGATGTAAGTGAACTCGGTGTCTCTACACTCTTTAACCACCATGGCCGCCATTTTATTTTCAATAACCCTTCAACCCTTGTTTGTCCTTGAGTAGGTCAAAAGCGTAAGGTCATTACCGGTCATCGTCTGCTATGAAAGTCAAACTAACCCTAATGAAAAAAAAAAAAGATTTGCCAAGGCTTAACAATGGACATGTACATCCTCAGTTTTTTCGAAACTTAATTTAAATATGAATAGACATCCACGCGATTATCGATAGGGGCACCCAATGGTTTCCTCTTTATAGATGTTTTTCAATCGAAATTGTGGGTGAAAAAAAGAAGGTTTTGTCGGTGGAAAATGGCGGAAATAGTTCCGTTTTATTTCATAAGACACGCGCGTCCTGGCTGCTTGTCAAAAGCAAATAAACTAAAGGGGGAGTTTACCCTTACCTTCTGTAGGTATAGTTTACTCAGTTAGGCCTTTGCTTTAGCATGCAGGGGTTCCGTTACGAGAGCACCCAAGGGTAAACAAGCGAAGCAAACAGGAAACCCGGGCTCTTCCTCCATTGTATCGCTAAGCCTAAAGAGAGGCCCCTGGTTGGTTTCCAGACTCGTGGTGGTAATGTTTATATCATAAAGGGTGACTCCACGCGCACACTCACGTCATCAGAATTGAGTAAACAAGGGTTCCGTTAGGTCTTCCAGGGACCAGCCCCAGAACCCAGGTAAGCGCGCAAATAAGGAAGGGGTCTCGTGATATTCAAATTAATGTCACTGACTTTATAATGTCTTCGAATGAAAAAAAAAAATATTATTTTAAATTGCTAATTTATTCCAATAAAATTCTAGGGTTTCAGGCAATTATGTAAATAGCTTTAAGAAACTTTTAATAACAATAGGGGAATTTTTAATTGGAATTGGTTAACGCTTAAGGAGGTAGATTTAAAAATATACTTTTTTTAGAGATGCTAAGCCTAATTATCATCAAACCTTAAATGTTTTTGAGACCGTTTTTAGCGAGAGTGACCAACGACGTTTGCAGCTTTCACTATCGAACTTTAACCATATTAGAATAATACAATTTTTATTCACTATCGGAATACATATATATTGTTACGATTGTGGCGGCACTTTACAGCTGGTGATAGGCCTTGTCGAGGGGTGGGAGGGGGGACAGAAGCTCGCGCCAGAACAAGGGAAAATCGACCATCGCGAAATAAAAAGCCGATATTTCTCCGATCATCGAAAAATATAGCGGAGTTGGCGCGTGCCACCATACAGAACCATGCGTGGATGTTGAGAAGCAGGAGGATATGCAGGAGAAGGGGAAAAGGGAGAGGGAGAAAGTGTCGGGATAGCTAAGCCTAATGCAGGAAAGAGGGGGAGGTATTAACAAAGGTTAAATCCGAGGTCATAGTCGCCGACATTAAACTTTTTGCCGGAACAGTGTGTGTGAGTGTGTGTTTTTTTATTCCTTGAAAGTTGATTAACAACGAAGTTACGAATAAGCAAGTATAACTTCCCAATCATATTTGAACCCAATTAAAACTGAAGTTACCTAATTGAAAGCATTATTCTTGAGCATCACCCTTCTAGTTTAGAGTCAAAACAGAAGAACCGTTGTCAGTGTATTAGAAACTTTAGCCGCAAACTAACATCGTTACAACAAACCAGGCTGTTAGTAAATAACGTTCACGTCAAAACTTCTAGATAAATCTACTTCTGTCTATCCCAATACTCTCATCCGAGGATGGAGTCTGAATATATTTTGGAAGAGGAGAGAAAGCGGCGGCGGCGGAATTGAACTGATGCGGATTGTAGTAGTAACTCGGAAATAAAGAATGGAAGAAAAGGAGAGGGAAACCGTTTTGGGGCATTTCCTCCGCGTTTTCCCTTTTTTTTTTTTGCGCAATCTTTTTTATTTTCCGCGTGGTAGTACTCCCCCGAACGACCTGATGGTCCTTTGTGGCTTATAACATCCACCCTCGACACGCGCCTGGACCTTTTCTAGATCATCAAATATTCTAACGGAAAAAATGAGATGAGAAAGGGAGAGCAGAGAGAGAGAGAGAGTTTCCGATCAGACGACTCTCGGTTTTCATGATCGGAAAATAACGGTGCGAAAAATATTAGACCGATGTGTAAATATGTTTTTGGAATAAATTCCCATTGAATGTTTTGAACATTCAAAACGTCTGGAAGGTTATTTTTCCCATGTCGTAGTCATAAATATTAATCATTTAGACTAATCATTAGTTTATAAGATATGTTGACCTACGTCACTTCATGACAAGCTCTCAGTAACCAGTGACAAACTTATGGAACATATCTTATGAACTTATGGACTAATTTAGATTGAATAAAAACTGTTACTATACGTAAGAAATTTTAAATTAAAATTTTGAAAGAGGTTTAAAAAGAAATCGCTTTCAATTATTGATAAGAAAGGTTTCTCTTTTTAAATTAAAAGGTTAATGAAATGGTACTACACTAACAGCAGCAAGTAATATCAATTTGGTTCATTTAGCATACCTAAAGCATCGTGATGCTATTAGTCGACCTTACAAAAGTGATGATAATCACAAAAACACGGCGATCACGATTATTTCACTCTCTCCCAAATAAAAATCGAAATCTATTTAAAAAAAAAAAAGGTTTTTCGTTTGGAAAAAATATTAAGGCAGTCTTTTCGTGATTTCCAAAATAACCCAACAATACTTACGTAAAAAAAAAATTCTTTTCAATATTCACGATGCTGGTAGCAGACTTCTCTAGCCCCCCTGAATGACTACGGTCCCCCATCTAAATCAGGGAAACCCCTGATAGAAAATTCAAATCAACCTTAGACCAGTAACGAAAGCGGAAAGACCCGTCTATAATCCTTGACTGACTCCAAAGTATCGTAGTTAGCTAGAAATTGCCCCATCATTCTGAGCCAAATTTGGTTGAGGGGAGCAGATAGAGAAGGAAGAAATATCTGAAGTTGTTATTCCGTTCGGTTTGAGAGTTCGATTCCAATTCGAAATTTTTCTCCCATTGTGTCTAATCCCCGGGCAAGGGGTGAATTAAGAGAAAAGAGGGAGGGGGGGGGTAGGTCGAACCCCCGAAATTTCGGTACCCAGAGACCAGACCAGGGGGATTGTTATAAACGCAGACACTTTTGTAAAACGCCTGGCCACCAAAAAAAGGAGCTCTTTTCTACAACGTACGTTTTTCACGAGTTGATTCTCCGATTCTGAATCAGACATTCAGACAGAATACATACGTATATATATAGAAAGAGAATGAAAGTGCAAAACCGCTCGAAAACGCATTCTACCTTGAATATGGATGGGAGAATATTAGTGGGGCTCTCGATCCGTTATTTTTAACTGTTAACTTATCGAAGGGACGTCGTGTAACGTGAGAGTTGGAAGAGTTACCAGACCATCATACTGGGCTTTTCCTATGAAGAAAAAAAAAAACCCAAAAAAAGGTTTTATTGTAAATGAAGACCTAATTTCAGTTTGAACAAATTGGGGAGGTTTCCTAGACTATCTGGTCTTTGTGCAGAATTTAACAAAAAAAGCACCATTAGCATCTATACATAGGAGCCAGGCTAATTGACGGACAAAGTGCAGTAAAAAGTGTATAGCCTAGCCTCCTGCGGTGTAATTGTAAATGGTATTAGTCCTCCTAGTCTGAAAACTATGTATTGATATTCTACAATATCATTAATTTCTACAACAGAAGTTAAAAACTAACTCGTTTTCTCTGACATTTTAGATCTATTTAGAAGATCGCAAGGTTTTTCGCTCACTGAAAGAAGTCACTATCTAGTCAAGTACCACAACTCTCCGACATACTGAAATTAACCCTTTCAGATAATTGTCTAATCGTCTCACGTCTTTCTAGCACGGTCATTAATCCCGCAGATTCCGCCCAAAATTAATAATCGAGGTGCATAGAACAACCTCATTAAAATTATTTTCATTTGCACGGGGGTCAACACGAGAAACACGAACACGCTATCTCGTTACCCACGTGATTTTTTTTTTAACTTTCAAATGAGACTAGCGAACACTAGTCAGCTAGAGCAAAGATTAAAAGCCTGGATGGGTCTCCCCCGTGTTACAATGATCCCCTTCAAATTTACAGCTGCTTATGGCTAGGGGTATATACAGTAAGTTGAACCTGGTGGTGCTTGGACGGACTCTTGATTGTCGCGAGAGTTGGCGCTAAAAAGCAGATGCACTCGCTGCGCTGAAGGGGACCCACAGCGACACGCGCCATCGTCTTTATTATAACATCCACACAAATTTCGTCGGTGACCGAGGGGTGGCTAACCTTTGACTTATTATAAACTTATTGATGATGAACGAAAACTGCCCAATTCGTGAAATTGTACGAGGTCGGAATCTACCAGCGGTGTTTCCGGAAATTGACAAGCGAGTATGTAAAGAGACAAGACGTGGCAAAAGTGTTGTTGTTGACGGTGCTCAGCAAGACATACATAACCAATCTCTTTGGTATATGCACTGAACGCCCCCGTGTGACGTCAACAGTAAATCCATGGAAAAACAAGCTGTAAGGTGCCCAAACAAGTTTATGAATCCTCTATAGACTCATTTAAGAGTGCAATTCAAAAGGCTATCTATAACAGACTGAAAACCTTGTATAATTCTGTTCTGTTCGATTCAGTAATCATCCTGCATCAGATGATCTAATAACAAATTTCTGGCAACCATGAAACGCATCCGATTAAAGTTAAGAAATGGGCAGGACAAAGCTCTTACACTCGAACTTAGCAGAATTCAAATTTATCAGTACACCTAAATCCGTAAATGTGTATTTAATAAAAATAACTTGTGATCCGCCCCTCGTTTCAGTTCAAACCCCGCTATATGGAACCCCCCTCCTGATCCCCCATCCAACGCCCCCTTTACAAGAATTTCGTCATCGATATCCTATCGGAGGATTACGTATCGAATTCTAAAATCTCGCTCTTGGGCCTCCCTCCTTCTCTCGCGGAGAGCGAGAGAGAGAGAGAGAGAGAAAAAAATTCTCCCGTTGTTCGCCGATGGAGAACCCAGAACCCACGCGCTATAGGGAAACCATGGATCGGGCTGCTTAAATGGGTTTGATTTTGCGAGTTGCGTTGGCGAAGTTGAGTCTATAAACTTTCATTGAATCATACGGGGGTTGTGTCTTTGAGCTATAGTCGTGTCATGGAAGGCAGCTGCCGGCGGGAACCCCCTGAAAATATCTTGGGATTTATATAACGTTCTTCTCGACAAAAATCGTTGGGATGGTGATTATTTTTTCCAAGCCGCCGCCGCCGCAGTCTGCCCCCACATGCTTTTTCGAGGACCAATTTTACTTTTAGACATTTATAATAAAAAAATTAACCCTATGCGGTTATACTTTTTAATCAATATCATGCAAGATGGTTTCAAGTGGCTTGCCAGAAATCCAGGTACTTGAATGTTGGGGCTGGTATTCTGTGTTCTACATTAAAAAAATAATACAGAACATCGTATTATATTCTGTCATTGTAAACTGGAAATATTTCACATGTCCCTGATGGTTTTTGGTGGGCGGATAGTAGATAAAATTGTGGATATCATCGCTTTACCATCACGGTACCTTTTGGGGCAAGGACGCGATAAAAGAGCATTGAAGGCTACCTCTGTTGTTGACCCCATGATCTTTGACACTACTTTCCACTCAGTTTGACCCTAAGTTCACACCGTTTAATTTAAGGCAGACTTACCAGAAACGCCCTGTATGCAGAAACGACAAGTTGGGAAAACCAAAATATTACCTCTCCGAGACAAGAGGAGAACTACTTTCAAACTAATTTACCCAGATATGGAAATGTTTCTTTTTTTATGAACAAATACTGAAGTTAAAATTTATGAAATATTAAAGCAGTATACAAAGCATAGCAAATATACTGTAAATCAGACGACATTTTACATCCAATAAGGATATACTTGTACACATTAAAATCATCCGATGGGGGAAAAACGGGAAATGAAGAGATAAAACTTTGGAGGGATATTACCTTTACGCGTTTGTAAAGGCCCAATTTGCTACTCCTCAACTGTATACCCTCTATGTTCAAAGACATATTCACAACAGGGTTGCCATGTAAACACTATCCTCTCGTTTCACCTCAACGATTTTCTTAGTTTGTCAACATGGCTGTTAACGTTACATAACACCAAAGCTTATTTGTGGCGCAACATTAAAAGCATGAAAACACGAAGCTATAATCCTTTTACGATCAGACCTTTCACTGATCTGGGCTGCGTTCAGCAGAGCTCACCAATAAAGCGGATTTTGGAAAACGTTTACCGGTGAGCTCTGTCGTCATAGCTTTTCTCCGGTCATCGGTGTTTTAAAAATGACGCTAGCGCTATAAAGCGTGCAAGGTACCAAGGCTTAACAAAAATTGTATGATAACATATTTGTAGAGATAGATAAGAACAGCTTTTATAATTTAAATTAGAAACTAACATGTCTCTTAAAGTTTTCGCGTGATCAACTGGTTTCACGCCAATCAAAGAGAGTATAGGGGAGGGGTGGAAGGAATGCCTCAACTTGTTGCTCCTTTTTCCCGGTACAGGGCGACTTCCGCTAAGCAAAATCAAACGGGCCGGAAGCTCTCATGTACCAATTTAAGAGCAACATCATTATGTGCGCTTGTGGAGCGGGGTAGCTTCCACTCCTCCCCTTTACTCTCTTTGCGCCGATTGAATTATATCGTATTAGTTCCTCCATGTTTTTCTCGCCAAGCTGAAAACTACGCTTTTTACGTCGCGTTATCCAAAAACCCGACTATTTTCTTTAGTGACCGCGGTGGCTCAGCGCCAAGCACCGTGACGTCAAAATTGAAAACCAAAACCCCGTTCTGTAGGACACAGCTAACAGCGCTGAGCTCTGCTGAACGCGGTCTAGATTTCCACCATGATGCTTTCTTCTATTATAAAATCTAACCCTGATTATATAAAAGTGTATTTAACTTTCGGCTCACTCTGAACCGTTAATGTCTCTGCATTACAGAAACGAAAACCAAGCGTTTACTTTTTGGTTCACTAGTCCTAATGACAAACAAAAGTTCATTTGACCAGCATAGTAGCATTCTTCTTGTAATCACTATAGAAAGGATTATGCTATAAGCAGATGTAGTATACCTTAAGTAATATATAAAAATCCATTTCAAATAATAATATTAAAAAATATTCTTGGGATATAAAAATGAAACAGAGCTTTATAGCTACAAAACTACTAAATTCATCGAAATTACGAAAAATATTTCCATATATTAATTTTACATTATGAGAAAACCAAATATCAAGGTTTTGTAGGATTTCTTTCCGCAAAACACAAGGCAAACTGCTAACGCGGTGCACTAGTGTAACAACGGACGGACACACACAGACTAAAACATAGGCTGCTTTTTAACTCTTTCCGTTTTATTTTAAATTGAGAAACAAGATTATCTTAAATATTAAAATAAATATAATTAATATTAAATATTTTCTTCGTTAGTTGTTCGCCTTATTGAGCGTTACATCGTGTTGATAAAGAACAATTAAACATTCGTGAGAGACTTGACTAATATTGGCGTTTGAAATGAAGCATACGCCGGTTGCCTCGCCTTACTCAAATAGGTAGTATATAAGGGTGTCGAACTACAGCTAAAAGCAAGAACAACCGCAATTGCGAAAACCTTCGGTGGACGATCCCACCTTAGGGAGGCTAGACGTTTCTCGTAACCCTAGCTGATCGCCGCGAATGTCTTGAACCCAACGATGACGATGGAGTAGAAGCCAGGTGTGCAGACTGGTGTCCATGTGAGATGGACAAAAACAAAGACCAGAAGATGGTGGTGTAGAAGCCAGGTGTACAGACTGGTGTCCATGTGGGATGGACAAAAACAAAGACCAGAAGATGGTGATGTAGAAGGCAGGTGTACAGACTGGTGTCCATGTGGGATAAACAAAGACCAGAAGATGGTGGTGTAGAAGCCAGGTGTACAGACTGGTGTCCATGTGGGATAAACAAAGACCAGAAGATGGTGGTGTAGAAGCCAGGTGTACAGACTGGTGTCCATGTGGGATGGACAAAAGCAAAGACCAGAAGATGGTGGTGTTAGAAGCCAGTGTATACAGATTGGTGTTCATGTGGAATGGATAATTGACTAGTCAGATGAAGTAATAGTGGCCAGGCGAATTGCGGATAGCCTCAAGTTTTGAATTTTCCGGGAACTGTGAATGCGGTCCGGAAATGGCGAACACATTTGCTTCGATTCGGAAACTGCGAACGCGGTCCCCTGGGGTGAAAGTGCCTGACACACACACACACACACACACACCCACCCACACCCACACACACAGACATGCCTGTCGATTTTAGAACCTCTCCGTGACATACGTCACTCGGAGAGGTAAAAACCCTAAATGCATTGAATAAATAAATAATTTGAAAATTAATTTGAGAGTAGACGCAAAACATCCATCGCGTTATAAGGTCCTATTAAATATGGATCGACGGGCAGGTGCTGGGAGTTACACACTCTTCCTTAGCACGCTTTGCTATAACACTCTCACTATAACCAACGTGAACCCTAAAGGTCCCGGGACGTAAACCATGCAACCTTCATCTGCCCCTCCGTCGCGAGTCCCATCCTCGCCTCTGCTTAACCTTTTGAAAAAGAGAGGGGGGTATTAGATAAACCCCCAGGGTTCACCACCGGGGGTGGTAGGTCCTATAGGACCTTCACGTGGTCCCCGGGAAATTTAACGGAGGGTGGCTGCTGCAAACGGTGCACGAGATGGGGATAAAAAAAATTGAGGGGTTCGTATATATATTCGATGATCCCAAATCCAGAGGAAGATTCGACTCCGTCGGAGAAAGTTCGACACTTCAGTCACAGCTCTCCTCAGTGCATGGTTCACTCCACGAGAGTTCGTTAGCTAGTTAACAGAGGCGCTTCAATCGCTAAAACCATTCCTCTCTCTCCTTGGAAAAATTTCCTTCTAGAGAAGTTGTTTTTAAGCAACAGTTATATTGAGTCTTTGGAGACGATCGGACCTTAGGACTACCAGAGTTTTCTATCCCTCTCTCTCTCTCTTGAACTGATTTGTTTTATTGTTATTTGTGGAAACAAGAGTGAATTTCGCCGGGTTTTCGTCAATGTTAGCGCGAACGCGTCTCGCGTGTGAAATAATGACGTTTCACGTGATGCGAAGCTATAGTTAACCATATATTGTTGCATCTGTACATCGCGTTCGTCTCCTCGACAAAAAAACAACAAAACATGAAATTATTGGAAGTAATCCAGCTGTTAGTGATCCTGTGCATCAGCGTAAGTTGAAAATTTTAATTTCGTTTCAATTCCGGGTTAAGATACGCTATAACGCTATATAGTTTGAAGGTTATTTTGTGGAAGGCTTGAAAGTACGTGAAATATTACGCGAGTGTGCATGCATGTTCGTATGTTAAATTATTGTATTTTCGGGTTAATTATCTCTTAAATATTAAAGATGTATTTGCGTAAAATTTGTGAATTAATTGTTAATTCCGTCCTTTCAAAAATATCAATTAAAATTAAATTAGAGCTTATGCCTATGGCAGGTACAAGTTTGATCTTCCTTGCCTATGTAGTATGGTTTGATTTAATATTTGGGGTCCATGATTTAATCAGTTCACATGACCTTTTAATTCATTTCGTTCCACACTGCAATGACCCCGCGATGAAAAGGTTAAAAAGAGAAAGGTTAAAGGTCGATAATATCTCTTTCATTCTTGGAAGATGCTAGAAAAGAGAAATCTTAAGACAAGTCAGCGACGGCTCGGCGCCAACAAAGCGCCTTTCGCGTTATAACTAAAATTCGGGACAAGTATAACGCGTAGGTCTTTAAGATTCTGGAGGCCATCCCGCAAACGTATATCATACATTTTCATCCGAGCCCACACGAGGTGTATATCGTGCCAATACAGATATAAGATTCTTATACCATATCGGTCAGTTCAATTGAAAGTTTGGCGTGCGTTTCAACAACGCAACCAGCGCCCGTTTATTTTTGTTAAGTAAAAGGCAAGCGCGACCTAGACCGTCACTTGAATCGAAAATGCCCGTAGCTATGATAGCGGAATTTAAAATCACACAAGGAGGGAAAATGTGGGTATATATAATATAAATACGTGACATGGCGTAAGACTCCACGCTTAAAACACCACGAGAAAATCGTAAATATAAGTAACCTTAGACTTTCCTAATAAAAATCCTCTTTGAAATAGATGATTAGATTCGCTTGTCATTGAAAAATAGAAATATTATACTTCCTTTGTCATAGGCTGAAATTTAAGTCGCCTTAAAAAGTCAACCTAGCCATGACCTAGCTCGATCTACAGCCTTCCAACTCTATATATAAGTTATTCGATATTATCTTCTCGCTAACATCGTCGACTTTTCTAAGAAATATAGGCTTAGGAACTTAATATTTTTCTTTCCGGTTACAGAGGGTCGTAGAAGAGGTCGAAGGTCGCCAAGGGACGGGAAAAGAGCATCACCACCATCACCATCGTATCCACAATCACCATATTCACCATTACCGACACGGGGCGACGTTGGAACGATGTTCGAAATGTCTTCCGGGACAATTCGCTTTCAGTCATTGCGCGGGAGAAAATGATACGTTGTGCCAAGATTGTCCCAACGGAACCTATTCGCCCCATCACACGTACAGACATAACTGTTTCGTCTGCTCGCGTTGCGGCGAAGGGTTGTACGTGGCCCGAGAGTGCGTGCCTACCAGGGACACCGTTTGCGATTCGTGTTTGACGTACCGCGGACCCCATAATCGCGACTATAAACTAAAGTGTTTGGGATTAAAGCCCGAGGAAGTCGTAACGGAACTAACTAAGTCGCGTACGTCAGTTACGCGTAAGAGTGCGAAGCTTTCTAATAAGAGCAACTCAAAAGTGTTGAACATCGTAGATAAGAGTAGTTTGAACAGTATCGTCATGATGGAGGAATTACCGGAAACGGCGGGAAAACTAGTGTCACACGTCTCCCACCCACAAAATCGTAAGTACCTACATTTTGAGATTACCTTAAATTATGGACTTGGCGTCTATTAGAAGTCCTCGTCATCTTTGGTTGAAAATGACGTGATTAGCATATCGAGAAAGTAAAGAATTTTAATCATTTGGAGTCCTCTTGAAGTTGAATCTGCATGCCCTTAGAAGAATCTTCCAAATGATCTAAAATACAAACATAAACAAAAATGTTTTCAATAACAATCACAACAAAATAACTGATATCACTTAAGCCTATAAAAGATCACGATTACACTTATTACAGGTATGCATGCAGTTACAAATAAACTATCATCAATTTCTCATTTCGCCCTCTCTTTATTAAAGTGCCCGTCATTAGTTACGCAACGAAAGGTTAAATAGGGCAGGGTGTGTGTGAGTGTGTTATACAGAGCCTGAAATAATTGAAAGCTAGACTAGGACGCGAATGAGAGACTCAAGAGGACGCCAAGGATTGGCAGGGTGAAAAACAGTAGGATGGTGTGTCCCGGAAAATGAAATGAAGGCTACAGAATTTAGATGATTTTTTGGTCCACACGATGTAGGCTATATAAGCAGCCTGTCATAATAATAAAAGGACGATGCAATTCAGCGTGTACCAGCTGCTACGAAAAAATATTAAAGAAAAAAAAACACTCCCAACATCTATTCGTCCTCTAAAACAATTTGTTATCGTTTCTGAGGGATAAAAACCTTAAGGGAACATGGGACCCCCTTCTATATAAGTACTGGGCTTGTGTTTCTTTTCGAGAGTCACCTGTTGGGTGGTGGTGAGCCCTCGTGATGCAAACCTCCCCCCCCCGGGCCCCGGTTTCTTTTATTGCCAAAATTGGGAGGCTAATTTAGAAGTAAACTATAACACTAAGTAAACCACAAGTTAGTATTTGTTTCCTAATGAAGTTCTAAGTAACATATCCATAAGAAAAATAATTATGGGCTTTCAACCATGGGTTGATACTTGCAACAAATAAGCCTTCATATCTTTTATTTTACCTTTTCTTTTCCCTCTTGATGAAAAACACTAACATTAAAGGTAGGCGTGATATAGCAATCGGGGTATTATTAACTCTTATCCTTTGGTTTTGAAATTAAGCCCCATTTTCAACTCGAATTTACTGTGCATCCATAACTCCAGCTATATAGTGAGTTCCTTACGACATTAGACGGGCTTACATGGGATTTATTATGGTCTTTGAAAGATACAAGTGATGGGCGGACGGACGGACGTATAGGCGTTCCTAAAATTTTACGTCAATATTTTTAGGGCCTATCTTCACCTCTTTCATCAAAATCAAGACGCGGATGTATAATGGACATGATAAGAAAGAATTTTCTTAAAAATTCATTCTTTGTTTTAAATATTTATTTAACGAGTTTCCTTATTTTACCTTCTCCACCTGACTCTACTATTAAAACTAATCTTAACTTAATTCAGCTTTAACATCAGTGACAACTGAGAAATGCACGCACCTTTTACATATCGGTAACCGCGTCCTTCGGTTTCGGTTTCCATTTCAACAAAAAAAGGCACAATACAACGCGGAAGATAAGAACATTAAGCCTTCTTGAACGGAATACGATCTAGCCAATTAAGTAATACAGAGAAAGGCCAAGTATTATAGTATACGAATTTATAATTCATATATTTCAACACTTTCCGTATTAATTCAGTTAAGATGAACAGACGTTAAGTACAAGTGGAAAGGTGGTATTATAAAACATACGCCCTATACGTCTTAATTTATTCTTAAAAAATATTAAAAAAAAAAAATCAGGAAAAATTATATAGAAATTTGGTTCATGGTCACTACGGTATCATTTTCTAAAGTATCATAACACCAATCCTACTTAATAGACTAGCTTAAATAATGTCAAATGATAAGTGAAAAAATACCAAAAAAAAATACTTCTTAATATTTAAAAAGAAAATTGTTTCCCAGGATTATATAAATATTTTTTTTTCGTCTCGTCTATTTTCGCACACAAGACCCCCCCCCCCCCACGGGGCGTAAAAAAGGTCAATCATAAAGGTCAACTAGATCCTAAATTCTCTCTTACTATCGTGTCGGTCGGAATAAACAAGGTTTGTCGTTATTAACGCGCTTCTTCGTGTTTGGGGCCATTAGCAACGCGTTAATCGTTAATTAATCCTCCCACTGTGAATCCCCCCGACGTCATCCCCCTCCCCCCTTTCTTTGTTGCCTCGGGATCTCAAAGATGTATAGGAGATGGGGAGGGATGAGGATGAAAGATGTATTGGAGAAGATGTTGTACATTGGGATGAAGAGGCGAATCGAATTCGACTTAGCGAAATGTTACTTCGTTTTTTTTTCGCTCTTTTTCCATAAGATTGATGCGGGTGATGCACCTCGTGGCGCATTTGAGCAACTAGAGAAACCAGTTTGGTTCTTTAAATGCCCACAAATGTTTTCTTTTCTATTTGACTTTTGAAATTAAAAGAAAATGTTCTCGAACTTGTTTCGAATTAAATAGTAATAAACAAAAAAACGTTGTATAGTGACTTCCTGAAACGTGACTATAGTCTCTTAGCACATTGATAAACGAATTTAATTTTTGAGTAAATTTAGTTTAACAGTGTCTTAAGCAAAATTTACAGCTCGTAAGTTTAAGTTCGTTAAAAACAATTTTCCTTGTTTTCTTTTTCTAAATTCCTTAAAATTGGCTAGGGTTAAAGGGCAAGATTAGGGTACTCAACGAAACGTTCGCAGCTTGTTCTAATCTATACCGGCTTTTTAATTAATGCGTTTCGACGGCAGATGTGATGCCCTTATCGTTTTCTTTCTCATTTCCAATCAACCCTCAAAAAATCCACTTCAGAACTTATAGCATAGAGGCGGCTACATTTTTTTTCTTAAAATATGCAAGCTGACATAAAACTAACAAGTAGTACAGCTAGCATACGCCATAATATACAAGACACGGACGTTAAAATTTTTGTTTCGTCAAATCTCACGTACAAATCTAAAGATTTAGATAAATTTTTCCAACTCGCTCGTTCTCAGTACATGGATAATCTCTACTAAACGGTGCTTCTCTTCCACTTATATATAAGCGCCAAAAACAAAGAATATAAAAAGGCGCCATAGGCCTATATTTGTTTCTTTTAAAAATTCGTCGCACGAGCGTCTTTTTAACCCCGGGGGATTAAATTTCCCTCCTCGAGCTTTCAAATATTTTAACACGAATCGATACTGTAATCGAAGCTATTTCAATTCAATTTAACGTGTTCTCTACTACGTCTTCATTATCAATTCAATATGAAATTAGTACTTAAGCCTAACAGGCGAAAGGTACAACCTAAACCTGTTGCATCACGATCGTTTTGTAAATCGTAAGAATGGAAGAAAAGTACCTTAAAAACCTCTACAATCATTTCTAAAAAAAAAAGAAAGAAAAACTATACTATAGGCCTAAACAATTATGTTTGTGTTGCGTGGCTTCCGTAATTAAAAACATAATTATTTGAAACACAACACACACGATATGTTCTAACCTCCCAAATTCAACCTCTCTTTCTCTGTTTTAACATAATGTATACAATTCTTTAATTACAATCTTAATTATAGGTTATTTAGGGGATGGTTTAAGCATAGGGAAAACATTGGCGCAAAACACGCCAATTTCTAATTAACATTAAAACCTTTTTATTATTTACTCGTATTAAACTTTAGTTTTTGGTAATTTAATTCTAAATAATTCTGAATTTTCAGATTCCTCGATAATTACCGAGCGACACGATGCCAAAGAAGAGGAGGCCAGCGTCAAACAAGTCGTTTCGACCTTAACAATTTCGGCCATTTGCAGTTGTTTGCTGTTTTTGACCATACTGGTCATTTCAATTACGTTTCGATGGTGTTGTTGGAAAAGAAAGGTATTTAAACTTCCTTCTTTAAAGCTGCACGATTCTATTTTTTAAGCCTATTTGAAATTCAGTGCCCCTTTAATTTCATAGTTTGGACTTAAAATCAACCCTAAAAATTAGAATATGTGCATATTTATGTATACATTGTTTTCAGACTATGAGAATTGATATGATTTACACCAGGAGGCGAGGCTACTTCGTACTGCACTTTGTACGCTTAGTAACCCGGACTCCTGGTTCAAAATGGTATCAATCATCCTAGTCTGAAAGCCATGTATATAGTATACATACATACGTTCGTTCACCCGTTTCATACAGTATGAAGAGATTAATTGGTATTTACATTACACTTGAAAAAGGGCTACGATCTGACGTTATAATCTTGATCGTAAACATAGGTTCCATTATCCGCGGGGCTCGATTTTGGGTGAAAAAAAAAAGAAATAATAATTCCAAAGTCTCCCTCCCCATGCCTTCAGCTGTTACCTTTCTCATCCAATAAAAAAAGCAAGAAAACTATGATGAAGCGTTGACGACCTACGTTATATCTAAAGCCTAAATCATAATCTCCAGCTAGAGAAATATTGTTTGCTTATAGGATAGGCTTGGATCCGTAACTCTAACACCTGAACTAATATCGTTCTGTCATGATAAAAATTTATATCAAAATTGAGGATTAAATATTTTCTATTCTAAAGTCTCAAAAAAATACTATAGACGGGTGCCAACGATTTTTTTTATTGCGGGAAAATTTTACGACATAATAATAGCCAACACGCGAGTTTGGGATGGTTTGATAATAAATTTTATACATGGTCCTATTAATACACACCTTATTTTTTTAGATCCGTTTCGAAACGGTTTAATTATACGATATAGCGTAAGTTTATAACATGTGTTCCATAAGTATGACACTGGCACACTTCGTAATGCTAGAGACTTACAGCTCGAGCTAGTTCGAGAACGACGGAAGCGAGAATTGAAGTCCTACACTCGGTGGCTAATTTTGCAGGACTTTCATCTTCCTATTTAGTCTGCATTACTAAGCCTTTGACACGCAGTGCCTCACCAGGCGTCGCTTTACCTCGAATCTATGACCTATGACACTTCATGACAAGCTCCAGTTTCTAAGTTACCAGTGACAAACTTATGGAGGAACATATCTTATAAACTTATGGATATAAGCATCATCCCAAATAAATAATAAAACCTTTGACCTTCCCAAAACGGAATGTTACTAATGACTTTAATTGAAGAACTAATTATTTAAAGTGATTAAGTCCGTAATTTATTTAATCAAATTTTTAAACTAATTGTTATTATACGTATAAATAGCAATCAGTTGAAAAACCTTGATTATAAATTATGAACTTAATCACTTTAAATTCGGTACTGGATTATCTTGGGTTCCTCTATGACCCAAGTTAATCCAGACTTACTGATTCAAACTGCATGAACTGCTAGGGGAACTTGAGCAAAACCCTTTTTAGTAAAAACTATATGAATACTTTATAAGCAATACCCGTAGGGTATGATTACAATAAAACTAATACAATGTTTCTAAATGTTTCTCCCTTTTCTTTTCAGATTGTTGGGGGTCAAAAATACACGGCAGTTGAAACTATGGAGATAGTGCCTTTATAACTCAAAGTGTGGTGGTAAGTTTTAAAACTTTATTTAATTCATTTAATTTTCTTAACACGTTCTCGGTTTTATATAAGTAATTTTCCCGGCCCACAAAATAAAAAGGGTTTTGAAGAAAAAAAATATATGTATATATTGAATAAACGAAAGATAAAATTAACAATGGATCGCTTAAAATCCGATTACAATGGGTCGTCAAATACAAAATACGTTTCAAAAATCCCCGTCAGCCCTACTCCGACCTCTTCTAATTACCCCCTGGGTAATTAACATAAAACTATCCGTCGATTTGTAATTAGTTAGCTAGTTTAGTTTAGCGTGACCCTACCCATCTTTGGAACTTTTAAAAAAATCAAAACGTAAAAAAAAATGGAGGGAAAAAAGCACGCCTTGATTCCAGTTAAAAAACTTTCCTGACAAAAAACTAAAATTAAAAAAACCAGATTTTAATTAAAATAATTGTCCTTGGACTCCGGTTAAATTAAAAAGCCGTTAGAAACTTTTAATATAAATAGAAATCACGATTAAAATTAAATTATGAAGAATGAAATTGTGCGGGTTTTTTTTCTTCTTATCGTAAAAGCGACAAAACGCCCATCGTGAAAATTAAATTTGGTTTTTTTTTATAACACAATGATTTTAAAACTTACTTAAAAAGAAAAATCAAAATAAATTTTAATTAAAAACCGCCTCATTCTTTCATTAAAACGTCCCCCCCCCTTAACAAGTTTTAGAAGGGGTGGAGATGTTTTTAAATAGATTGATTCAATTAAAGATCAATTAATAAATTGTAATAAAAAAATGCAAAAGAGATAACAAGGCGTAATTAGATTTTTAAATCAACATAGTAGAATCCAATTTCAACGTTACAAGGTTGGAATCTTCATTAAATTGTGCTTAACCCACGTGACCACCAGTGTCATTTTTAATTTAACACTTTGAAATATTAAGATACAATTTTGAAAGGGAAAAAAAAAACCATCATATTAAAAATCTAATCTAGAGCTTAGGACAGGACAGGCATTTAAACTGGGCACCCGAGGCCCGAGGGGCTTAATTTTTTTTATTAAATGAATATCGGGCTATATATTCGAAGGGGGGCAAAGGTGAAAATAGCGTGAGGAACTCTCGTTATTATTAAATGGTTGCGCTTGCGAACAATTGCGCGTTTCCGTTTAGTTTGGGCGCCTTTCAATTTAGACCCAAAAACTTTTAATTTTTCCAAGGCTAAAAAAGGGAATTTAACTACAGATAAATGATCGTGAAATTATTCATTTTTCCCCTGAATTATTTGCGTTACTAAGTGTCCTAATTATTTTCTTAATTAGAGGCTAATCATGAAGTTAAAATTATAAGAATCTAGGCTTAATGGATAGGAGATTCACCACAGTTCCAACCTCAAGAAGAACTGAATCGAACCACTTCTAATGAACCTTAATTTCCCTCGCAGTTTGGCAAATCAAATTAGGTAATAAACGAATAAATAAACATAGACAAACAACTTTGTTTAGACGTCGTATGGTTTGAATTTTGACCGCCAAATATCCCAGGCCATAGACCAAATTATTGCAAAAAATAAGGCTTAATTCGCAACTAACGTTATTTAATATACTTGGTAAAATGAAACGCGTTCTTCTTTAATAATACTTGGCACCATTTTGTTTTTTAAAAGTTTCTATTAGTAATTCAAAGAGCATTCTAGGAAAGATTATACGCCGCTAAGACTTTCGTAATTACTGGCGCGAGAGAACAATTACCAGCTTTTACACTATACGCCAAAAACCCTAAGTTACAATACGAGCTTGGTAAAACCGTACACTGATAACAAATCTAGGAATTAAAATTATATTCTAAAAGATTGACGCTCCGATCCATCATTTTAGCACATTTCTCCTGACATTCATAGAAAACCGAGACTAATTATTGTTTTTACAATCGTAAAATAAATTTCATCTCCCAGGTATTCATCCCCCCTCTTGTACATTTGCTTTAAGAAGAACAAAAAAAAATATACCTGTTTTTTAAATACAGTACTTAAGAATTAGTGAGTTTTTTAACACTCGAAGCCAAGTAGCAATGTGGCGCCTTTTTTACCTGATTTTTATTTAAAAAAAGATTATCGAATAGTGAAGTGAATTTAAATCGTTACTTTCAATTAGATAAACGTATAAGCCCTTAATTCGAAAATAATTGTAGAATTCACGACATGCCACTCAAATACAAGTTAAACACAGCGTTTTTTTTTCAAGTTTTAAAACTCCTTAAGCCCATCTACATTTAATCTAAATTTTGATTCTTACTAGGCTTAACCAATGAACAACTTGTTACACTCTTAAACCTAACAAGGCTTAACAAAATAACAATTTGTGAAATTTTTAACCCTAACAAGGCTTAACGAAATAATTTGTGAAATTTTTAACCCAAACAAGTTACTTAACAAAATAACAATTTGTTACATCCTTAAACCCTAACTAGGGACTTAACAAAATAACAATTTTTAAATTTTTTAACCCTAACAATGGATTTAACAAAATAACAATTTGTTATACATTCTTAACCCTAACAAGGCATTTAACAAATTAACAATTTGTTACATTCTTAACCCTAAATAGGATTAACAAAATAACAACTTGTTATATTCTTAACCCTAACTAGACTTAACAAAATAACAATTTTTTATACATTTTTAACCCTAACTAGGGACTTAACAAAATAACAACTTGTTAAATTCTTAACCCTAACAAGGGGCTTAACAAAATAACAATTTGTTATACATTTTTAACCCTAACAACGCTTAGCAAAATAACAAGATCCCTAAAAAATAAAATAGCTGAAATATTTTGACCTATAAGAAATATTGAATAAATTATCGTAACTTAGAAATGGATGAAAACTTTCTCAATATATTACGGTCTCGGCACAAAAATCCTTGAAAAACAAAATGTTCCTTCTGATTGAATATAAGGGATCCTACGTCTCTTCCAGTTGAAAAGATAACTGCTCATTCGTTCTCACGGTCTTTTATATCAAATTCCGCGTTGATACCGTTAGGAATTTTAATAGATACCTCTTTTCTCAGAGAGATTTGAAGATAAATACACCCGAGAAAAAGATATTCCAACAATTTTCTTCAAGGTTTTTTACAGTCCATTCCAAATTTTTAAAACTTAAGGCTTAAGTAATAGTTAAATAACATACCTCTATATAAACGTTGAAAATTCAGTTTAAAATAAATAGTGTAATACAAAATTTGCAATATTTTGTTTTTGCCAAATAATCTTAATTTACGATTAGAGTCAATGCTTACCCCCTAAAGTGATCAAAGCGATTCCCCGTCTAAAGATTGACTAAACTTTCATAATTTACATAAATTTTTAAGTTATTGGTCTGGGTTTTTTACCATAAAACACAAGTCCCCCCCCCCCTTGATTTCCCGCCATATATTATTTTTCAAGGTCTGTTTGTAGGATGACTTTCTTATAAAATTGTTATTAATTACCGTGCACTCTTAGAAGTAACCCCTTTTACAAGAACAGACTCGAAACAATAGTTACTTTCAAGTTAGCAAAGCAAAAAATAAATATATTAAATTATTTTAATAATAAAAAAAAATCATATTTGCAATAAGGAACCTTGTATTTTTTCCCCTCAAGAAAAACTGAATATAACCTATCATTATATATAAAACCAAAACAAAACATATCCACTTTGTAGGTCGCGACTCCCTTAATTGCTATTAAATTGTTTTCTTATTTTTTTATTATCTTTTATAATAATTTCCAAGGTGCTAATTGCATTTCGTCAATATTTTCCTAAGCCTAATTATTATTTTAATCAAATATTTTTTTGCCGTTTTCTTTTACAGAAACTAAAGAAGAAAAACAGAAACAAATGAGCAGATGAGTAGACGCCAAAAAAAAAAATACATCTTTGTTCTTTTCCCATACTACAAGACAACGAAATCGGAAGACATTACGTGTATAAATGGGCGGAGTTAATTTATGACGTCATGGATGGTCTATTCGAGTGAGACACTCACTGTTCAGCACAGAATCTAACTTACATAAGAAAGAAAAGACCCCCCCCCCCCCTTAAAAAAAACCCAACGCCAGGTGCTGACGCTAAAAACATTTCTCCAAAAAATTAATTTTTTTTTAACATCGTACAAACCACCAATTTAGTAGTTCTTATGTCCCGGGCTATTTTAAAATAGTATTACTACCTCCTAGTCGCTTCAGGGAAGAATTGTATAGTGTATAAAAGAACCTTTTTCTTTAATTGATGGTTTGAAGTCAAAAAAAAGTTTAAAACTGGTGGCACCGATTTTGAGTTGGATCTACACGTAATTTCAAAAAAAAAAAAATAATAATTATAATTTAGGGGGTATTTTCCAATTAAAATAACTCGACCTTTTAACCCCAAATAATGGGTTGAATAAAATTGAACTTTAAATAGCGAAAAACATATAAACTATATTTTAATTTTTTTTTCCCAAGATCTCTTTGAAGTTTAAATTAATTAACTAAATACGCAAATAAATAAAAATAAAAACTTATTTAGATTGTTTGAGAAAATTAGTTAACTAAATAGATAAATAAATAAATAATTGTGTTTGATTAAGTTTTATTTTCATTATAGAGTCGTGGCTACCTTTCACTTAAAAAGTCAAAAAAGTCACAATTTTCAATATTATCTAAACCCAGGTTTCAATTAAATAAAATATGTTATAATTAATCCAATAGTTTTCAGATATAAAAGTAATATTTTGACCGTCCATAAATAATATTTATAATTATTAAAATAATTATTTTAATTTTTTCATAAAAGCAGCGCAGTTTTTATAATATTTTATAGATAAATTTGCCCTTTTTAACATTCCGTGAGAAAAATTCCTTATTCATCTTTTCCACGAAACCTCAATTTATAAATAAATCTATGATAATTTAACGTTGTAAAACATGTTTAAAAACCCTGATCAAAATGTTGTTAACATATTTCGTAGGCGGCTACAATTCTGTCGGAAATAATGTTGATATTTTCCTCTATATACTTGGGTGCTACGAGTAAAAAAAAAAAAAACCCAGAAAAAGAACAACATTTCTCTTTCACAAATCTTTCCAAATGTTTTGGAATCGGTCAAGCTTAACGTTTATCAACCTTCTCTTCTTTTCTTTCCGATGTTTTTTTCAAGTTTAACATTAACTTTCTTTTATAATATATAAAAGAGGTCCGATCTCAATCTAAAGTAGAAATCTAACCGTAATTACCTATATTATTCCCAATTTTCTCTATATGGGGTGACATTGTAGCGTGTGAACAAGATTTCTTTTTATTTTTTGTAATTCAAATTTGTCGGGGTTAAAAAACGCTAAAAATTCCTTTAAATATTATGATTAGCGTAATACAAGAAAACGATTTGTACTTCGTTAAACGTCTTTAAATAACCATTCATTCCACAACCCAATTTCAAAATTACTAACTCGCGTTTTCGAAATCTTACAAAATGGAACCTAAATGTATTACGGCCCTTAATTTTTAGTTATGCGATTGAAGAAAGATGAATTAGGGACTCTTATTTCAATTGTCTAGTTGGATTTTGGACATCAATTTCTGTATACAGTGCGCGGACAAGTGTTACCAGTCATTTGTAAGCGCCAATAGTATTCTGTTCCATTCAGTTCCAAACCTGAATGATGCAGGAGATGCTCTAATAACAGATTACTGGCAACCCTGAAACGCATGCGCAGTTAAATTTAAGAAATTTCTCTAGCCCCTGAAGTACACGCTATGTATAGATGAATTTTTAGGCAATATGTATGTTGTTCGACAAAACTTGGTCTAGATAGACAGTATACTAATACTGTCTAAACAGTTATAACTAACCTAAACGGAAAAAATTAGAATCAACTTCGCAAAAATATTAACTCTAGTCAATTAAGTTAACCCCGTCCAATATATCATAATTAAACTACAGCTATCCCGCTTTTATCACTCAAAATATGTTAATTATCTTTAAACTAATTCAAAAAATAGAAGAAAAAACCTTGAAATTCATGATGAAACTGTGCCAGTGCCAATGTTACGATTATAATCAATGTTGTTGTATATTTCAATGTAATAATAAAACCAAATTTATTTCTCTAGTAAAAAAAAGTTCATATCCTTTCTCTAATATATCACATCACGAAACTAAATCAGCGGACCACGCCCCCAACTTCCAGAAAATTTCATAACTTATTTATATAAGCGTGGAATACAAATGCAGGATAACGGCGGTGTGTAACAGTTTCATAATTACCTCCCTCACCAAAATAATTATATTCAATTTCCCACCTAGGCCTAACGCACCATCATCGTGTTAATGGATTTAAATGTAACGTTACGCGTGTTAAAAGCGTGGTAATTTAACGGTAAAACGGTTACGGGAGAGCGTAACAACCTAACCTTGGTCGTGGTTAAATATTTCACCCGAAAATACCCAGACAAAAAGTCCATTTATTAATATAAAATAAAAATATATTGTTAAGCCTAACTTAGAGTGAGAGAGAGAGAACCTTACGCGTTCGTGTTTCGTACCCTTCAATATGTATTGGTACAGTGAGAATTTATGGAAATTATTTTGAGCTTCACGCTTCACCGTGATTTCCGTTCTATACCTATCCGCCCACCTTTTTTTATATATTAAATAAAAATATTATAGACTGAAAAAAACGTACCCATAACTACACGCACTATTACAGACTTAAGTAATAGTTTAAAAAAAAATTTGTCCCTGAATAAAGAAAGTTAAGAAGATAGAGAAGCCTGAAATGAATTTTTAATTTGCATGTCGAGAAAAGGCAACTTTTAAACTAGAAGAAAATTTGCAAATGGTGATTTAAAATCTAGAAATTGTTGAATCTACGTAATTTTATATGTTTCATTCATTACCCCTTTGAATCCTTTCACCGAAATTATCTGGATATGTTTTATAACTAGAAACAATGGTAGGTTGGTCAACTGTACTCTCAAGTTCAAGAAGAAATGATAAAAAAAAAATTAAACCTTTATGTTAATAAGGAGTTTTCACACACCTGGTTAGGAAGACAGGCTAAAAGAAAACGAAAATCTTTCTTTTTTTCTAGCCCCTGAGGGATAAAGATTCACTATTGTCAGCTAACATCCTTTCTACCATAGCTATAGTATATATAATAACTAATTCCTAAGCTTAATCAAACAATGTTATCAAGATTTATCCAATTAGAACGACGCATCTATATATACAGCGAGAGCCACGCAGCGCGTCACCCTTATTTTTGTACACATTTTTGTTTCTTAATTTGAAAGAAAAAACATTTAAGGAGAAAAAGAAAATGCTCTTGAATTAATTTTTCAAGACTGTAAGAAAAAGTCTACCGCTTCAGGTACTTTAATTTTGGCGCGAGATAAACGACACGTGCTTATATAATTTTATTTCATATTAGCATAAGTTCATAAGATACGTTCCATAAGTTTGACACTGGTTACTGAGACCTTGTCATAAAGTGACGTAGTGAAACGTCATAGATTCTCATTCTCGTAAAGCGACGCCTGATAAGGACTAAATAGGAAGATGGACTGCAAAATTAACCATCGAGTGTAGTTACTAGTCAATTCTCGCTTGTCGTTCTCGAACTACCTCGAAGAGGAAGTGTCACACTTATGGCACATATCTTATAAACTTATGATATTAGGCTTGAGAAGTTTTTGTGATAAATTTACACTTAACAACTAAGTCGCTTCACGTTTCTGAAACACTACGTAATTGACATTCACTTTAAAATTTAAAGAAGTCACAATTGTTCTTAATGGATTTTGCATTTACTACTTACGCCTTTGTACTATTTGAAAAATTAAAAAATTGAGAAGAAGAGTTAAGGATGATGGTAACTTGGCCCACAGCCGGTGAAGGGAGTCGGTGTCTCACGCAGAGCACGAAACTACACGTAATTTTGGCCTAATAATTATCCGACAGAGCGTATCCAAGTGGGTTCGTAAATATACAAGCTCAGGTAGGGGTTAGGGGGAATGCTAAGCCTTTTTCTAGTAAAAAAAAAAAATAAACTGAGCGGTTGTACCTATTGGGTTAAAAAATAAAACCATATAAAAAACCCTTGCCCCATAGCGGGGCGGAAGGACCCAGCACGGTTCGTGAATATTAAGTAATATTTTTATAAATAGAAAAGAATTACATAAAAAAATATTTACACCAGGAGACGAGGCTACTTGTTACTACACTTTGTCCGACAAGTAGCCTGGTTTCCAGGTGTAAATTGTATCAATCCTCCTTGTATGAAAACTATGCATAGAAACATCGCATCGCGTCTTTAGCCAGCCTTGACATTGCTTTTTTTATCTAAATACTTATTTTTTTATGTTATTATATTTTATAATCGGGAAAAAATTGATTTATCGAGGTTATTAATGAAGAAAGGAAAAAATACAAGGTTATCTCCATTTAAATACAGTTGAAGTGTACATTCTATGCAAATTAATGGGAGTAATTAGGGTATTTAAAGTTCGTTTTATGCATCTAAAAGGTTTTATGTCTATTAAATGGCGTAATAATTTTGCATAATATTCAAATTACGATTCATCATAATTTTATAAGATATGTTCTATAAGTATGACACTACCTATACTTTGTAATGCTAGAGAATTACAGCTCGAGCTAGTTCGAGGGAGAACGACAAGCGAGAATTGGAAGTCCTACACTCGGTGGTTAATTTTGCAGGACTTCCATCTTCCTATTTAGTCTGTACTAAGCCTTTGATAGCGCCTCACCAGGCGTCGCTTTACAAGAATTTATGAATTACCTAGGTCACTCCATGACAAGCTCTCAACAGTAACAGGTGACAAACTTATGGAAGATATCTTATGAACTTATGATTGGGTGTTATATTCCCTTTAAAGCCCAGTTTATTGACTTTAAAAGTCTTGCAGAGAATTTGATTACACCCTGTATTTTTATCTGACAATCTGCAAAAATAATATTTGCAAATGCCGGTTTGAGGTTAAGTTTTGTTTCCTTAAGAACTTGTTTTCTTGATTTGTTTATTTTTAAAGACGATAGTGTTCAAGCATTGGTGGTATAGCGGTGAGAATAGCTGCCTTCCAAGCAGTTGACCCGGGTTCGACTCCCGGCCAATGCAATTGAATATTTTTTTATTTCACATTATTCAAATATGATAAGTCACTTGCTTTCATTAACCAGTGACAAACTTATGGAACGTATCTTATCGATACATCTTATAAAATATTCAATTTATGATCAAAAGCTATATTACGATTAGTACAGGGAATACGAATGTGATTAGCCCTTCGTGAACCGATAAATAGTTGACCGCCAAGTCCACTTAAAATTTTAGTTGAGTAAAAACTCCATTTTAGTCTTTGAATTTGGACCGTGGCCTTTAAGGGTCAAGATTGAAACTTTCAGATAAGAGAGAAGAATGGTTTTTTTGATATAAAACTATTACAAGGTTAATGGGCAATTAAATAATTTTTAAGTATACACGCTTCAAAAACGTTATAATATTGATGTATGATAATAAATTCCAAAATTATTCCATCAAAACGCGATACGCATTGATTTACGATGGCTAGACGATATACTTTATACGTTCTGAATCAAATTATTTAAATTATTACATGATACACTATTGTATTTTCAGGTAAATGTTATTAAAATGGATAAATTTAAATGTTTTTACCTAATTTCCCATTCATCATTAAGAGTTCAATAAAACTGTTCAGGCATAGAGCCTTAATTGAATGTTATAGATACAACGACCTTCCGAAACTCCACCCAGTAGTTGACCCTCACACCAGTTTATATCAGACTAAAACGGATTGTATGAGATTTGAAGTATTTTTGAAAAATCATCACTTTGTGGGATAGAATTCGCGGTGTTAAGTCTGAATCCCAAAACCTAACCGCATTATTTGGAAAATATTGGGTATGCTTTATTTCTTTCTATCACTAGCTCTATTTCAATACATCATTTATTTCCAGATTAGCTTTCTTGGTCAATTGTTGTTGAGTTACGATTTTCAAAATTGCTAGGGTCACAGTGGTTTCAATTTAACTTACGACACCTTATATTTATTAACAGTATAAGCGGGTTTGCCTTCTCTAGACGGTGTTCTCCGTGATGGTACTGGTACCACCGTTAGCCTAACAATCCCAAGAACCTATTTTTGGACACTCCTATCCAGGAAATAAGTGACATCTACCACAATAAAGGCATAAAGACCGGCCGGTGAGTGAGTATAATACGATCGAAGAATTATAACTTCCATCTACACCCATATATATATATCACCAACTTAACCTAAGACTCTTATTTGAAACTAAACCTAACATTCCTCCTTTACGTAATACTCCCAAGTTAAGGTGACGCCCCTGATAGGGCATTTCGAAAGAAATTTTATCACCAACTTCACCTTTAGAAACGTTGGGAATTTGGTAAGGTTGGAATAGCTTAAAACACTCCCTCCATCAATAAACCCTATAGAGGACAACAGTGTAAGAGAGAGCCAAGGGTTGCCATGGTTACAATAAGGGCCGGGTAACTCGAAACAAAATAAACATTAGCGGTCTGATTCGGTGGGGCGCGAATACAATTATCCCTTAGCAAAAAGGGGTTTGTATCGGAGCAGGGGTGAAGTACAAAAGGGGCACAGCCCGAAGACAGAAGCTGACAGCCATAACTAAAACCACCGAGGCCCTTTAATAATTCGTTACCATCGTATCATTATTTCCTTCCATTGTCATAAGAAGTACCCGGAGAGGTACGAACAGTTTCCGTTCTGTCGCAAAAATTGGGAGAGAAAAAAAATACATAACATAAAGAATGTTCAAGCATCAGAGGTGATCCGGAAGTGGAAGTTGGATATTTGGAATCGCGTAAAATAGGTTCGGGATGAAGTAGAACTGACGAGATGATATTTGGGAAACGGAAGTCCAGATTCGGATGGATGAACTTTCATTAAAAAGTGATCTCCTCTTCTCTTTGCCGTAAATATTCAATGGGAAAAAAGAGATATAACTAAACTCATTTAATAGATGGTCGAGGATTTTTTGAAAAAAAGTATAATGGAGATCGCGTAACCGAACTCGCTCCTCGTCCCGTGGGCTATTGTTCACGGGACATCACTGAATAGTTTATGAACAGCGGTGGTGGAAGGTCGTCTTCCGGTCACAAAAACCGCTCGCCAATCCGTTCACAGTATCAAATCACCATTCGTTGTTAGTCAACTAAAGGAGAATGTATCGTCCAAGATTAACTTTGACGCTAATTATCGTATTATCCCAATGGACGTACCTTACTGATGGTAAGACATTGCCTTTATAATTAACTACGCATTACAAGGTTTATATTTGTCCTAATGACAATATTGTTTAAGCCTAATTGATTAACGATTTAACTCTTTCAACCCTCATTTTCGATAGGCGAAAATGCGGGAACTTTATCCGCATTCATAAACCAACCCCTATCAAAAGGGCGGGACGCTGACCCGATGGTTAGAATGTGGAGAAAGCGAGGTGAAGAAACTAAAGAATGGAATCCTTGGGAGCATTATTCCGGGGATGGTCCGCCCGAAAACTGGGACCCTCATCGCAAATCCTTGAAAATAAAAAGTGACATCACCGTAACGTCCGTAGTAGTAAATTCCGTAGAGGGAACGCCCACTCCCCGAGACGCGTCATCATCTTCTCTAAATGAAGAAGAGATAACCTCGTCATCAATGATAATGCCCGTCATCCCGGCTCTTCAGTCCTCGTTTGTCGAAGACTGGAGCCCAGTGTCCAGCGAATTTGAGGGAGATTTGACGCGAACTTCTCTTCCGTACGAAGGACCCTCGTCTCTCTTCGAGATGACCGCGGTAATGAGTTCAATCGTGCCAATAACGCCATCGTCCAGCGCGATCTACGACGTAGACTCGCCTCAAATCGATTCGCAAAGAGTGCCTTCCTCATTAGAATCATCAACGTTACCACCATTCACCGATCAATTAGAACCATCGCCAACCATGGTCCCCCAAAATACGGATAAATTAGCCGTCGAATCTTCCATTTTCTATACGACACGTTTTAGTAGCGATTTTACTTCAAACCAATATTATTCCGATTCCAAAGTTTTAATGTCGTCTGTAGTTAGTTTTAACTCTTTATACAGTACTTTTATAGACCCCGAACCCGTCACCAATGTATATTTTCCATCGAGTACCGCGACAATTGATGGACAGCATAGTTATCAGAGTTTGAACTTTTTACCGGAAAACATAGTTTCTAGCGCTGTTTACAGTCCATCTTCTTCTTCGACTGACGGACCACAAAACTACCAGAGTTATCAGAGCTTTAGTTTTGTACCAGAAAACTTGGTTTCCAGTGTCGTTTTTAGCCCTTCACCTTCCTTCGGGGATGCTATCGGTTCAACCCAAAAACTAGCAAGTACCACATTTTTAGACGTTAGTTCGAAAATGGTTGAAAACACATCTACCAAAGAGTTTGCCCCGGGAAATTCTACTACAATGGGATTATTATCTGAAAATACTACTACCGTGGAATTAGCGTCAATGAGTTTTGTAAATTATACTGAAGAGTTTAGTTCAACGATGTCCTCGGAAATCTTTGAGGAATTTGACGCAACTTCGAACTATGATATGTCAAAGGATACCATGACTAAAGTACCATTCAGTTCCGAGTATTTGAAACCGTCAGTTGTCATTATATTGGTACCCTCTGTACATATAGTGGAGTCATGGGACATGGTCAGTACTTTAGAGAAAGAAACGATAAATATTGTGGAGACACCCGTCAACGAATTTAACACAGCGACGTGGTACGGTTATCCAGCTTCATCCCGTTTAATGATCCAATCGAGCGACATAGATACCCCAATCTTCAGCGAAAATGACCCGATTCAACCTCAAATTTCATCGCAACCAGATACATCAGACACCGTATCTTTAAATGACACTTCGGAAAATGTTCTTCGAAGTACATCATTCAGGGTACCTAGGTCCTTAGATCCCAACGAAGCCTCGGATTTCTCAAGATCCGAATTGGAAGCTTCGGACCCACCAGCATCAGACGTTATCACTCCAAGTATGAGTTCGGACATAGTGGTCATACCAGAAACGTCAGTCACGAATCCTGATTTAGCATCTGTGGCGATCGAACCAAGCCAAAGCTTACCGAAAGTGACACCGTCAATGGACGCGGCGGGGATTGATAGCAAAGTGGTAGACCCCAGTCCTAATCCGACCAAAGTTGTTGAAACTAACGAGGAAGTTGCTTCGAAAACCATTACTGATTCTGTAGAAAGTAAAGTTGAAACCAAAATGGATTCGAGTAAAAGAGAAGGGGTCCATGATGAAGAATCTATAACACCGACGGTGACGACTCAAAAAGACGTGGAGTCTAAACTGCCAACGCCAACTAGTATAACTTTACCGGAAATAACTGAGGTGCCAAGTACTACTACTACTCTACTTCCTACTAAAGACAATCAAACCATTCAGCCATCAAGTAAACTATAACCTTTAAACCTAATTACTAGAAATAATCATTTAACACACTTATATTTAACAGATCCAGTGGATAACAATGAAATACAAACACCAATGACGTCACTAAACTTGGAAACATCCACGACTTTAACTTCAAAGACGGAACCACCAGCTTATTTGCTCGATAAAGCGTATTGGATTAGAACAAGTAAATAATAAATAATGTTACAGTCCATGATTAAGCTGAACATAACGCTAACAAATCACAACAAATACGTCAGTTCTCGAAGCAGAATCTCATAAATGGAAACCATACACTTGGGAAGATTTACCGCGGAGATTAGAGAGGGCTTACAAATTAGCTCATAGACGCAATTATGGTTTGAGAGACAGGAAAAGACGAAGCGTATACGAAGATGTTGCCATTAAAGTCAAGGTATTTGGTTGAGGTTCCATCTCAGACTAAGTTAGTTAATCATTTCAAACTTTTTGTAAATTAGTTAGTAGGATGGGCAGTTGACGCCATTCATGGACGCACCGAACTATATTACGTCATTGCAGTCGATGACGTTGCGGTTAGGGCTACAACGGCTTCGGACATCTTCAAATTAATAACAAAAGAAGAGATGGAAAGAGATGTTGGATTTGAACTGATAGTACCAGCTGAACGTAAGAAACGAATTACAATTAAGTCGTAACTTTTCTCTAAGATATGGCGTAGCTTTTAAGAAAGACGCGGCACTATCTACAATGACGAATGGTCGTCAATGGGTCATACTGGTAGCCATTGCAGTAACCGGGATCTCAATAGCTTTACTGGTCTGCGGGGCTTTGGCCTACTATCGTTGTTGCAAAAAGCCACCCAAAACTGTGGATGTTGACCCTGAATCGGAACCAGCTTCACCATCATACGGATTTAGGAACGTTGAGCAGGCCTTACAAGAAGGGACAGTGACATTGAGTGTGGTACAGTCGTCAGACGGAGAAGGGGCCAAGTCCAAGAAGCAAAAGACTCCAAAAACGGAGGAAATTGAATCAAAACGTCCCTTACCAGATGTACCGGGAACGAGTACCAGTAGCGGAAGTTCCGATACGGATATGGCAACCATTAAGGCAAAATCAAAAAGATTTAGAACCCTACTGGAAAAGTAAGTTACTTTATTAAACCTTCGTTCGATAAGAGTGTCATAACGTTTCACGATCATATTAGTGAAGCGACACAAACGGAAAATGGAATCGTCAACCCAGCTTTTGAGGATTCTCCAATTGGTACATCGCGTAGAAAACACGCCAGAAAAGCCATTAAAGCAAATGGGAGCGCCAGCACAGTATCTCCGGATAGTAATAATGGATATTTTGACCACGTACCGTTACCATCTCCTCCCACATCACCACACGAAACTGATACATTGCCTTCAACAGCGCCATTGCCTCCTCAAGAGATCAAAGAAGGGTAAGCATTATAACAAATCTTGAGGGGACCTATTCACTAAGTAAATGTTTACTTTTCAGCAAAGCGAGAAGGCATTCGAACAAGGTTTCCGCATCGGTAATACAATTTCCGTTTTAAAATTACCTTTTTCAAACTTTTAATTAAACAAAACTGACAAATTTCAAGCCTCCGGATGTTCTTCCAACCGAAATCAAAGTTCGAGAGAAAATAAATGAACTACTGGACGATACGATTGCAAAAACGACGGGTCGAAGACTATACAATAGGTATGACATTCCTATTTACTTCTCTAGACAACATCTTATTCTGAGATTGTTTTCTTTACAGTGCTAGGAGCAAAAGAATCCAACCGGAGAAATCAGAACGAAGTTTGAGCCCCGGATTCCAAAGTTTCCGATCACCCAAACACAAAAAAGGGGGAGTCACCGCCACATTCGGCGATAAACACAAGTAATTCTCAATAAGACAAAGTACAAACTACAACCATTAAACACTTTTGATTCCCATCCCAAAGTAGCAGCGTTTGCGAAACTCTAGCCGAACACGAGTTAAGCGGGAAAGAAGACTCTTCAGCCCCAAAGGTCGTATGGTCTACATTCAAAGGTGAAAGTCCTGGTTTACCACAATCTCCAACTGGTTCCGAAGATTCTAGACCAGGGGATCGCCACCATAATTCCGCGGTTCAAACTGAGCCACTGTTCTTACATTCGGATAAACATCCCGTTAAACACGTGGGTTAATATAGAATTCTAACTTAAATTGTCTATTACTTAACACTCATTTCAATTTAAAGAGCGGTCAAGTTCGGGATACGCCTATGACAGCGCCAAGTTCAACGCCGGACAGTCCAATTGAGGGGATTCATACGCATAGAGGAAGTATGGCAGCTTCGGCCCCCGTCTTAGTGGACGTTCACGAGAAGGAAGGGGTCAACCCCGATGATTATATCGGAGCGGTCAAAGTGACCGAACCAGCTCAATCCGTTATAAAAGCCATTCGCGATGAATTGAAGAAGTTCAATTCGACTTTACCAGGAACAAGCACGGAAAGTAACGCGTAAAAAAACGTTGACCTAAATGAGTTTAGTCCACAATATTTTAGTCATTTTTATAAAAAAAAATCCTCGAAAATAACCAATTTTTGGCTTGAGTGCAGAGGTTAATTGTGTACAAAATGAATTATCATTTTAAAGGATTGAAAATTAGCCAATTAGGACAGCCAATCTTGACTTAGCAGCTTGTTACTATACCCACCGGTTAATTACGTTTCATTAAGAAAAATTTAAATATTTAAATATCTGATCACAGTTAAACCTTTATAATAATTATAAACTGTTATATATAAATTTTCCCCAAATTTTATAAGCTTACATTATAATTATTATTAAGTACTTTTATATTCTTTGCAATTTAATTTCCTAAATTAAATTGGATTAAAATATTTCTTTGAAATCGTACTAAACATATGGTGTTTTGTTTCGCGTTATAAAAACTCGGTAAAATGTTATTTAAAAGCTCGAATAACCATGAGGGTACTGAAATTTGAAAACCTTCTGGACTCCGAGAACATTTTTTTTAGAAAAAAAGTATAAGTTTAGTCCATAAAAGGTAAGAAAAGCCAATTAAGGTTTAGCAGCCGTTGTTATAGACTTTTTGCGGGGCCATCTGGGCCTTACACGCGACTACAAAACCACTTTGCGGCAAGGTAAACTCGAAAATAGTGAATTCTTATAGCCAAAAATATGGTCTGGCGCGTGGCGTGGCAAAAAGTTAAAAGGCAGAAGGTAACCAAGGTAGGCACGTGTCAAAGACGGCAGGTGACCAACGACGCGTGCCAAAAGATGCGCCATTTTATTTTTGCCTTGCCCTTTTTAGCCGAGAGCGAGTTTTCTTGGTCAACTAGTCTCTCGTATATAATTTATTCTATCATGCGAGCTGCTCTATAAAAACCCTTGCAGATGGTCACTACGAAACGAAGCTATAGTCAATTAAGATCAAATTGGCTTTCAACTTTTCGTCCTTCTCTATTCCCTCAAGCTACACAGTATGATAGTATTTACACCGAAAACACACCTGGATGTATATTTATCTGTTTTCTTTTTTGGTATAAGCAGGGGATTGGCTCGCTTTATCTCTAATAGATACGAATTTTACTACGAGTCCGTCCATTATTTATGAATGAATTTTATGGCCAAGGTAATATATGGATGTCATGCCCTTAAGGCTTGACCAACATGTGGGTTAACTGACCAAGGTTGCGTATAATTTTCTTTTTTGATGCGTTAGGTTCAGCTGCTGTTGTAAATTTTTATTATATATGGAGGTATGTTAAGGGCAAGTTTGTAGATTTCTTGAATTCTAATTGTTTAAGTATTTAGTTTCAGTGGAAAAAAGAAAAGAAATGTATAAGCCTATTTTGTAGTATATCTTATAGCAGCAGAGTTTGTGAATCCGTTAATTTAGCGCAGTTTTAAAAGAGCTTAATTAGTTATAAAGCAGTAATATAGTCTTCCTCCCATTTACAATATTAGGTTGTATCATGGAATTTATACTATAGATTTTTGGTTGTATTAGTTTCAAAATATCCTATTAAACTAATTATTCAAAATAAATATTTTAGTAGGCCTATTTCTATTGAAGGTTTTATATTTTTAACATAAAAGGTTGCTCTAAATTTTTCTCAAAACTAAAGATAAAACAATTTAAAAATTTTCAACTTACCTAGATATACGATCGATGAAGCGTGTGGACCTGAAATACCATCGCCATCTGGCGTTAATATTTTTGAAAAGAGAATCCATCCATAATGACGCTATCGCCACCTAGAAAGAAACAACGAAACTAAATTTCAAAACAAACTCCATATTTTTCCATTTTCTAATCGATAAAATATATGATAACATCAATAAAATACAGAACTATAAAACCGGACCGTTTCTGTTGTATTAACAATGACACGTGTTAATTGCGTATGAAAGGTATTAATCACCTTTTCAATAAAATTAAGCCTAACGAAGTTTCAATCACGTGTTTTAACTGAGCATTAATTCCGCGCAAGAAATTATAATTTGCATTCCTCCAAGGTTTTGCAGACTATAAACTGCTCTTAACTAAATAATTAAATATACTGGATTTTATAAAGTACTTGCAAATGAATTAAAAATACCCTGCAGGGCTAAAAAAATCCATTTCATTTCAAAAATAACTTTTGAAAAAAAAAGAAAAGAAAATCGGTAAAATATTCAACAGTTATTTAACAGAATGAAAAAAAAAACCCCCACAGTAGAGAGAGGTCGCGTTTTCAAGGAGAGAGAGAGATGTATTTTTAATGAAATTTTTCTTCTCTCTGGTTTGAATAATGAAGGGGATCGAGGGGTGAAAAAGCAGCCTGATACAAAACCACACAAAAACCAAACTGTCACCCCCCAAAAACTACCAAAACCGCCAGCGATCTAATGACACAAGATAGCGAATAAACAGTGTAGAGAGAGCGTTAGGAAAAAAGTAGTCAATTTCATAGAAAACCGCGGATTTAAAAGAGATATCAGGAGGTGGAATTTATTTATTTTTTATTTAAAGGGGTGATGAAGTGAATTTAAAATGTTATTAATTTTTTTTTGTTGACTAACATTCCTCAATGGAGGATCTTAATTGTTTCTCGCATAATTGACTGTAGGAATTAATTACACCTACGACGCTATTATTGTAAGGTGCAAGAAATACAAAAAACATATTTTCAAAATGGCTGCCGAAGGGGGACTATTTTAAAATGGCGGCCGTTTTAAACCAGAACGGGACTAAATCCAGCATAGAAACCGCTTAGTAAATCTTTAGTTAAATCGTCTGACAGTTTTTCATACTTTTCAAGCCTACATTTTACAAGTTTTATCAAGAACCGAGCCAGAGTTCTTCCTTCGACTTAACTAAAACTACGTCATAAGAAAATTGAAATCTAAGTCCGTAATTTTTAAACGTTTTACTACTCCTTTAAAGACTTTTAGATCCCAGAAAAGAGGCAAGTAGCGATTCGGGGGTGAAAGGGAGGAGGGAGGGAAGAGGAAATAAAAAAAGAGAGAAATAAGAGGTTGAGAGTGAGAGAGAGAAAGAGGAAAAGAGAGAAATAGCGAGAAAAACGGAGACCACGAGAGCAGCCAGCGCGATTTCCAAAGTGGATAAAGGAATCGCTTTTTGTTCAAATAGAGGAACTTAATAAAAAAAGAAAAGAGCGTTCAGGAGAGAGTGAGAGAGAGAGAGAGTAAAAAAAGAGGAAAAAGGAAAGAAAAAGCCAGATCTCTCGCGGCGGCCTTATCTCTTCTCTCTCTCTCCTCCGTTTTTTGCTTCTGAGGAGTATAAAGAGAGAAAAACAGAGAGTAAAAAAAAAAAAAAAAAAGAAAAGAAAAAAACCTCGGGAAAGATTGCGCGTTCTTCCATGAATTAATAAGTAGGAATCTCAACGACGTAGCCCGTGGATAAGAAAAACGGAAAAAATCGCGGCTATCAAAAAGTCATTTAGAATGTTAGTCCAATGGTGTCTTCCTCAAACTCCCTTAAAAACCTATATAACACAGTCTGTATGTATAGGAGAACGTGGTAAAGGGGATTGGGGGAGGGGGTCCAAAACGATGGTTCAAAATCTTCTTCGCCAACCCCTTACCCCCCACCCTCTAAACCAGGGGTTAACCATAAAATTTAAATTCAGAAAATTAAATAGCGGCGAGATTGCGTTGTTGACAATGGGTATAAGTAGGTTTTTTTTAATAGAGAGTACTTGCACTAAAGGGGCAAGAGTAATTTCCCCCCTTAGATAGCCCGCTAAAATCTCTTAGTTTCATCAGTGGAGAGAAGTAGAGACTGGAGAGAGGAATGAATTCTCGGTGTCACTTCTAATTTATTTCTCGAGAAGAAAGCCGTCAGGCGAAATTTTCAATATTTTATCATTCACTACGCCTTTGATAACTTTACAAAAGACGTTTCTCTGTAACTTTCGAATCTGAGTGTTCTCTCCCTCATTTGATTACACAGTCTTCGATTCAAAATTTCAAACCATCCAAAATTTTCAATAGAAAAGTTTAAGCGATAAAAAAATGGTATGGATATCCCCTCAGAAACGCCAAAAACTACCAACTCTCTCGTTCTCTCTCTCTCTCTCTCTCTCCACTTCCCCTACTATTTAATCTGGCGGATATTAAAATCGCATCTATATCCAGCGAAAAATGAAAGAAAAAAAAAAGAAAGATGAGAAAGTCAGGAAAGAGGAAAAATCCTCTATCAGTTTTTCTACACGTTCTTTGTGTTGGATGAATTCAATTAAGAAATGAAACTTGCGTTTTTTTTCTCTCTCTCTAGTGCTGCGCTGGTGCATGCTAGGGTCCTTCTCGATTCGAGCAAAAGGAGCGGAATAGAGCAAAGCGACTCAAAATGAAATGAAAAATAAAAAAAATCTCTCATTTCAATCTCGAGAGCGAGAGAGAGAGAGAGAGAGAGAGAGAGAGAGAGAAGAGACAGTTATTTTTGTTACTAAGCCTTGGTTTGAATACGAATGCATCGCGAATAAGTTATTAAAATTAAGGCCTCGGTGTCATCATTCCTCTTTCCTTCCCGCCCCCAAACCAAAACCAAAATTCTACTTTATCAAAACTCGGAACAATTTCCGAACACTGGCCAAAAATTTAATTAGAAAACTAAGATCTAGCATAGCATCTTCAATTGATGAAATAAATAGCTTTCCCTCTTGATGTACTCTCGCAAACGTCTTTTAAAATTAAGCAGACGACGGATAGTTGCCCTCCCTACCTCCACATGCAACGTCATAAATTCCCTTTTTAAATAAATGCATCAACACTAGGCCTAATTAAGCAGTTTAAAAAAACTCAAACAATTAATGAAAGAAGCAAGCGCGAAAGATTTAGGATGATCAATTTAGGCCCTAGTTAGGGTTAACGAATCGTATAAAAACCCAGACGGTTTTCCCTCACAATCTTCGCTAGCTAACTGGCATAATGGCTAATTTTTTCCCCCCAAAACACGGTATGGTACAACGCAATTCCACCGAGGGCCATCTGTTGAATACAACCCAACGCTCGTAGAGAAAAATAATTGCCAGTACCGTTTTCAACACCCGGGATAAAGCGGGAAATACCTAGAAAAACTATAACCAGACGTTACTGGCCAGCGCAATAATAAGACAATAACAATTGATCAAGACCCGCAAAACAAAAAGCCAAAATTTATACGTTGACTCTTATTATCTAGCCCATGAGATTGAGAGAGAAAACAACACCTTAGTCGGTACCATCCCTAAAGTTAGGCCTAACACTCTACAACATCTTTTGCTAAGTTACCTTTCCAGGTACTGATCCCTAGAATTGCCTTGAACAAGTTGTATACCAAGCAATAGAAATAACTCTACACCTTCCTTAGCAGGTATACGGAAGGAACTTAAGTGTTCGGTTGGGGATAACGCAAAAAGAAGACGGCCAGGAAGCTTTGGGATAACTCAATAAAAGAAATCCAAGGATATAAAACAGGTGTGCGCAGAGCAACAGGAACTCAGGTTTTATATTGCCCAGTGTGTGTATGTGTTAAATTGAGGACTAACATTACCCTAACCCACTGGTGTATAGTTTTTACTGGCCAGCAAGTTAGGTTTATCGGCATACGAACGCATCATTTAGCACACGCAACTCATGTTTTTGAAGATAAGATTACGTAATTTTGAAATATTTTAAGGTGAAAGCAAAAATAGGCCTAAAATGTTTTACCCGCTGAACTCCCGTGTTTCAAGGAAAAGTATTTCAACCGGAGAGAGAGTTTGCTCCATTTTTTAAAGCGTAAACAACTCGTTAAAAATCTTTACATAATTTGTAAAATACGCAATAATACTGTTGAAAGGCTTATTACTTAAGTATACTGTATATTCTTAAGGTTATTTTAGTCCATCCATATAATAACGAAAACAAAATAAAGGAAAATTATTTCATCATTTGTTGGAGAAAAAATAGAGAAATGAATTATCATATTACGATTATTATCTTGAGCGAACAAAAAAGCATAAAGAGAAAAAGCTAATTTTATATTCAGAATAAGTTATTAGGCAACGCCATAATATAGTCATACAAATACGTCAGCCTGGTTTCTCAATCCTCTGGTTATACTTATAGGCTACTTTGCTATTATAGAAATGAGTAATGCTTTGTTGGAAAAGGTGAATGCCAACCGTTGCCAGTCCCCTTTTTTTTCCCTCCAATTGATGTTACGTACGCTAGGCCCTATTTGCCTCTGCTCCTTCCGCTTTTTCCCATTTAGATTTCGTAGTACTAACCTTAGCTAAGCCTTGGTCCCATTTTTCTACCTACCACCACCACTTACCCTACCCCTTACGGCTTGTATTAGGAAATTGCTAAAAGGGAGAGCCAGTGAGTGAACCAACCAGTGAGTGAGTGAGTCTCCCATGGCTCCCGCTGCTTTTCACAATTGCGCTACGTTTATTTACGGAAGAGGGTAACGAGAAAAAATGGCACACGCTAGGCCTTTGCCAGTCAGAAGAGAAAGAGAGAGAGAGATTGAGAGGGTGTAAGATGGAAGGAGTAAAGAAGAGCGAGAGAGAGAGAGAGAGTAGCGAGCGCCTGTGTCCAATTTACCTGATGGCTTTCCGCGTTGTTAGATCTCCCTAAGAAAAGGGACATGCAAATGCCACCATAGATGCCCTCTACTATTTTCAGTGAGAGCTTCTATAACTTCCCACCCGTTTTACTTCCCCCACTTTTTCGTTCTTACTATGATCTTATTACATTAATGGAAAAGAAGTCAGTCTCCCCTACGTCTCTTTTTATTCGTTTCTTACGCAAGCTTACGTTCCTTTTTTTCTTTCTATCAATTTTCTAAAAACTCACAGCGTTGCCAAGAGAATTTATTTATTCATTGGACTTCCTTCTAATTTCATGGAAATATTTCTTATAAATTATATAGTTTTTAACGCGTTCAGTCGAATTGTCACATCTCTAAAAATGCTAAAACTAATATTTGAAATATGTTTACATAAAAAAACGATTTGGAGCAAACAACAACCCAGCTCTTAACCAACCTTAAGAAAAATCGAGTTTGCCCCTGGTGGATTGCTTCTCCCTGAACACCGGAGTGCAGCGGGTGGAACACTTCTACAGGCGCACACTGAAGTATTTTGATTATCTTATTATTATTACTAAACCTAATTTTATCGAGATTATTTCACGGAACACTTTACTACAAACATCCCTCAAAATAGAAAGGGGGTCACGTACAAAATACGTCAAGTGAATCTTTGAATAGAGCAATTGGTTTAACCAGAGAGAAAACGATCTGGGGGCGCTGGGCAAAGTCCCTAAAGAAATAATACTCCGTTTAAAAACATTTTTGGTAAAGAACTAAAGGATATCTTTTCAATTTTATTATCTAGACCTACTCCGCTATCATATAATGGACGTTTCACTAACGGGACTAAAATATAAACTCTTTACTCTTCAGAACTGCATGGTGTTTATCCAAATCTACTATATTAGTAGTAAAAGTGATTCCAGTTGGAATTCACTCTTCAGGTTGTTACAGTGCCCTTACAGCGTCACGCCCTTAGCCTTTAGGTAAAACCATCCGATGCCTACCCTTTTTTTTATTATAGGATTCGTGGCATGGCTCTGGCGAAGTTCTCCTTTTATCCATTCCGTAATGAAAACAGATGTAATGTCGAGTGGAGTGGAGAGAAGAGAGAAGGAGAAGAGCTCTGGCGAAACACGTCGACGGTCTAATGCGTCTCAGGGAAAATGCCCCCGCTTTATTTTGACCCCTTTAAGAATATCGCTTTTCAAAGAGACGACCAATGTACCGAACCCGTTCGCACCAGCCACTCTTTCACGCAAACTCGAGATAAAAAGAGTATACCAAAATTTAACCTCGCCCCCTTTCAATTCACAAAAAAGATTAGTTTATCCTTTCAGAAGCTTCACCTTCCCTTTAAAAACAAACTTTTAAAAGGCCTTCCAAGAATACGCTATTAGAATGACCAAGAAACAAAAGTTTCCTATAACATTCTTGGAAATGTTTGTCCGTTTTTGTATCTAATAAAAAAGTAAAGGGTTGAGAAAAATGTTACCAAAAATAAATATCAAGCTTATATTTTTTTGGGAGTTTTGGTTGGTCTCTAAGCGGAGGCGTTGTTGTTGTTATAGATTCTTAGGTGAACGGGCGGCGGGGATAAAAATGGTATGATGTAAACGGGACCACGTCTTTACCCCGAGGGCACGAGCTTCCATTTGGATAAGAGGAGTACCTAGCTCTTTCTCCATCCCTTCTTCCCCCTTTCTCTCTCTCTCTCTCTCTCTCTCTCTCTCTCTCTCTCTCTCTCTCTCTCTCTCTCTCTCTCTCTCTCTCTCTCTCTCTCTCTCTCTCTCTCTCTCTCTCTCTCTCTCTCTCTCTCTCTCTCTCTCTCTCTCTCTCTCTCTCTCTCTCTCTCTCTCTCTCTCTCTCTCTCTCTCTTCTCCGGCTCCCAAATAACTCTCAGGAAATAAAAAAACATCTCGCCCGAGATGGGAACATAATATCTCCATTATGGGAGCAACGAAAGAACCTTTCTTTCGGTAGCAGCGCCGTGCCAAGCGCAAACGCTCCAACTCGGGGAAAAAGGCCACGAATCTCTCTTTCTCTCTCTCTCTTATATGATTGCCCTCGACTGTTGGTTGAGCTCTTTTCTTCGCGTTAGGCCTAATAGATGGCGCGAGAGCTGGGTCTCCGCTTTCGGAAAAGCTCTTTATTTATAATCCCACTTCCCCTACATTCTTTTCTACTCTATTTTCCTTTTAGGAACGTCCAGAACAAAAGCGAAAAGCCTATGGGTGCGTGTCAACCAATGGACTCGATAAATAGAGCGGCCAAGGCCTATTTTTTGTTTTAAAAATAAAGGTTCTACCCTACAAAGGAACCCCTAGGGAGCGGAGGTATTTCCGAAATATGGCGGCAAATTGAACTTGGGTAGAAAAGCAGTGTCGTTATGGAACGAGCGAAACTTCGCTAAAACCAAGTAATCAAAAAATAAACAGTATAAATTGGAACTAAAGCAATTAAGGTGCAAACGGAGTGACGCGTCGACCCATCTCGGCTACCCCGAAAAAAAATTACGACTCGTGGGATAACGTATATATACGTTGGGTGGGAGGCCAATTAGGACCTTAGAAAAATAGAAGCGGAACTAGCTCGAAGTAGGGGGATTAGAGATAGATTTTTTTCTTTACTCCATCTCTCGCACTCTGTACTTCCCCTCGCCAATTTCCGCTTTGTAAATTGTTGGGGTCTTTGTTTTTTCTAGGCTACTCTACTAACATCGCTAGCTCTATGCCTTGCCACGCTGTAACACACTCACAAAGGCGAGTCAGCAGTACAGTTAAAATATATCGATGTAGACACGATTGAATCCTAATCAAGCACAAAGAAATTCTTATCCTAGCTCTCATATTTTTCATAGAGAATTTCTCTTTAATCATTATGAAAGTTTCAAAATTCCTAGTGGAAATCATTTCCAAATTAAAGGGTTTAAATATAATTTTGAAGTTAGTGGTACGTTACTAGTGTTTATCAAGATCACTTGTTGTGTTAGGGAGAAGCCCTCGCCCCCAATTTTACCCGTTTTTCTCTCGGCGCTTCTCTAATGATCGTCGGCGGAAAACGAGGATGGTCCCGAGGAAAAAAGGGAGAGAGAGAGAGAGACCGGGAAGCTGAAGAGCAGAGATGAGGAGGAGGGATAGGAAATTTCTCGGCGGTGCGGGGCGCGTAAATACTCTCTTCCCTGGCCAGCTTTTTGACGCTGGTTGGCGCGTCTCTAATTAGGCGCCCGCTCGTTAGGCCTAATGAGGTCAAACAGCCCCTTCCACCTCCACCCCCACTACGCCAAAAAGGTTGCCAAAATTCAGCAAAGTTTAAAACCGGCTTTCCCCATACTCCCGCAGGGTAAACATCATCGAAGATGAACGAAACCCGGTCCAATCTCGATCTAAGAGTCATCCCTCTTCAAATTGAACAAGAAATCGTTCGTTCTGGGCCAATATTATTAGATGTTAAGCTACGTACAGGATGGGTGGGTGGATTCTCGAGTTAAAAATTGGTCAAAACAAAACCCTCAAGGTTTCCTTATTAAAAATGTACGTACGGTTATTAATTAAGATTTTTCGACTCTAAGTATGCCTTCAAAATTATTATTTTTGAGTCACGCTAAACAAGGTCATCATGACCTTCAAGTAAGCGTAAGACTCGGCAAGTAAGTTTGTAACATGTCTTGGGTATATCTCATAAAACCCATGTCATGACACGACGACGACGACTAAAGCCCTTCTTCATCTCCCATCCTTTTCCCTAAGTCCAGGATTAAAGCTATGGGCGTTGAAGATTGTCCTGTCGCGACAAGGATGGTTTAGTTCCGCTAAAATGGTAAAATGAGCATCGAAGCGATAATACGACAAAAGCGGTAAAAACCCCGGGACCAAAGGAAAGGGAAGACAACACTATATACCACCGCGTTAAGGATTATTGGAGGATTTCCAAGTCCAGAATAAAAAAAAGAAGATCAACCGGTGCAGCAATATTCATTTCGATATTATTCACGCTTCGAATTTCCCGCGCCTACGATAATGACAAGCTATTTATTTCGGAAGTAAAATAAAAAGTGGGTGGGACAACACAAAGCCTGTCCTCTGGCTGGTTCATATGGACCATTTCGATCAAAGACATACTTCCCCTTCAACAAGGATACACCACTTTCAAAGTGTGCAATGTAACTCGGGTCTCGGAACGAAATACCGTACTGTTCCTTTTAATGAAAATAAATCGAACTTTGAGTATCGATATTTTACAAATTAAGCTAAGACTCGGTGGCGTCGACGGAGAATTAATGTCGTCCTGATTCTTACTTGTTTCGGTGCGGTGCTCTTTAACAAGATGACTTAGTATTAAAGGTCCATTGTCGAAATGGGAAGTAAAATTATCGTTAGGTTCCCACTCAATCAAGAAACCGGAGGGGGGGGGGTACAAAGATATCGAAGAAAGAAAAAAAGGGTCATTAGGTAAAGACGAAATAATGTCCGAAACTATTTGTAACGACGCTTTACTATCGGGAATCGATTGTCTCTTTTCATCATTCTCAAACTAAAAGTTATAAATAAAGACTAGTTGCCGGAGCTGCTTGAGTAAGGGTACTTGTTAAGAGTATAGAGAGCGAAATTCGGACATCGGTCAGTCCTGGTCAATCAATCGGCCCGTTTTTCACTTCATCCCTTTATATAGGGCAACTCGCGCAACTTGTACGTATCCATTTAGTCCTCGATAAATTTCTCTCAACCTACTCAGTCCAAGATTGCAATACACTGCGAAAGTTCCATCTGTAAACGGAAGTTCATTTCTTAAAGTAGCCAACTGGATCAAAAAAGGGCTCGTGTATATCTAATTTCATGAAAGAGAACGCCAAACGTTTCCCATCCTTAAGCCTCGAAGGACAATATAAAACACTAGCAGACGACATTTTAAAACCCATAGAAGTTGCACGTGCGACCGAACCGTGCGAGGGAATGTATGTATAACCCTTGAGAAATTTGTCGTCGTCTATAAGAACGTCTTCCAGAAATGGACTACAGAGTACATCGAGAGAGAGAGAGAGCGCGCAAGTCCACCATAAGATTAAGGGTCAGGCAGCTAAAAACTAGCTCACCCTGACTCCACAGAGAATGATTTGCTCATCCAGGACAAGGCAAGACAACTGTGTGCCCAAAAGAGTGTGGAAGAGAAGGTATCTGCTAAAATAAGTTCCCCGTTAACTACGGACCGGGTATATTGACAGCATCGCCTGCCACTGGAAAGTTAACATCTTTTTCTCTTCTTCTTTATCCTCCCTCCTTCGAGAGAGAATAAAAAAAAATATGTTGCTCTCTTTTTCTCCCAAGAGCCTAGATAGCAATGAGAGACGTGAAAAGATTGAGCCGAGCTAGTTTTGGGGTGGTTTTCGCGCCGGGCCAGAAATTGGGGAGGCGCCCGCCAGTCCAAGAACTCTGTCAGGAACCTGTCCTCCGCAATTAGGGTTAAAGGTCGAAGAGAGAGATTAATTGGGCGGCGGTAGGCGCCTGCCGAATCGCAACCTCCCCCCCCCCACACCTCCTTCTTCTTCATCCACTCTCAACCGATCAGAAACACCATAATTCTCAGAGTCAGCGATTTCCTTCACTTGTTTCCTTTTCGCGCCTTTTCTTACAAAGGAAGCGAAGTCAATTAAATTTGATTACTAGTTTAAAAAAGTTCCATTTCTTTTGGGAACCATTTCCTTACGTTTGAGAAAAGGGCAAAAATATAGTAATATGATGCTTTTCAATGACATAATCTTAGTTTATCTCGTTTAAACACTTAATTACTTAGCACTCCTACGCAGCTCTTAGTCCCTTTCAGGCGTAGATATTTATATAAATTAAAATAGAAAAAAACTGTAGGATCAAGAAAGTTTAACCCTCTTTGTGATACTTTGATGCAATGCCCTTAATCGTAGTTTGTGTTCAACCGGACTTTCAACTTTTCGAATCTTTCTAAAGGACATCCCGAGTAGAGAGAAAGAGAGGGGACATGGAGGGATTGAAGGGAAGGTCGCGCAGAGTTCATCAAGTAGAGCGCGAAAGACAATCCGAAGATTCGTCTTTGTCTTTTTCTTTCTCTCTCACCGAAATTAGGTTGGCTCCCGACAGAAGTCTGTCTTATGTCGACTTCCTTTTTTTATATCAAGAAACTATAGGAGCTCCAACTCTCAAGTCCCTGGTCTCCCTATATCCTAACTCATTGGCCAATCTTCTCAATACAGGACCTAGTTGTTATAAGAGAATTTTACCAGTGGGAAGAAGACCGTATTAAAGTATTTTGAAAAAGAGAAAATAAAACAGACCCTATGCTCCACGTTTTAAGTAACATAATTCAATTATTGATATGGAATCTTATCATTGTGCAAATGAACTTGTTCATCTCTAAATAAGTTCCATACTTTCTGAATCGAACTAAAATCCAGTTTCATCTTACCACCTATACTCTACTCAGTCTATACTTAATCGAATTTCTAAAGAAGACATCGAGATAATTATTTCAACGATACTTCAAGGAATAGACGCTGCAAATCCTCGGGCTTCGGGATTGGGATCGGGGTGTCGCGCCGATTGGTGTAATATAAAGTAACACGAGGAAATAATTGGAATCCGACGGTTGACGGATGAATGAAAGGAAATCTAATACGATAGGGTGCGCAGTCATCGCCACCCGCTAAAACGATTCCACCACCAGAAGAAAAAAACAACTAAAGCGGGGGTGGAAGTGGGGACGCTGGAATAAGAAATGGAAGCCGGGAATGGACGCGACGAAAAAAAATAAAAGAGAAGACAATTGCCTTTCAATAAGGAGTTAGTCTCGATCCTCAACACCCCATCATACTTGGCACCGTAAAATAAAACTACACGACAAACTATAGACGTTCGCCATTTGAAGTAATCCCATATACTTTCCTGATACGTTTTCAAATGAGGGCATACCCAAATCTTGGAGGATCGAAGAACAATCACGGACAGGCCCCTCAACTACGAAACCCCAGTATCAAACCCGACTCTTCCAAGCCCAAACTGCGAGGATAGTCTGCTACGACGAACTTTCTCGAGACGTCACAGCCTCCTATCTCATACCTCGGTTTTGGTGGCCATATTGGAAGTCGTCAGCTTTAGCCATACAACTTAGACTCTACCAATATTGACGTCACGTCCCAGTAGCTCCTCCCCTCTCAGTACCAGTTCATAAAGCTTAAAACATTTACTTCCAAATGATTGCAGTCTGGTGTAACTTACTGGGTAACGTTTATAGCACCTATACCTAGTTTCCTTTTACTGCCATTGGACATCGGAGATTTGAGATTTTCGAAAACGGAGAAGAGAAAGAAAGAGAGAGAGAGGTTTGTGGGTGCTGTTGGGAGAAGAGTGATTTCGCAAGAAAAACTATACATAAGAGTCTCATTTTGGCGGCGTCCAAGTATAAGTTCTCGGGTTTATCCCTGGGACAATTCATCTTGCGCAAATTACGAGAAATCGAGGCGCCCGAACCCATCATCATCACCCACCCTCTCCTTAGCTTAGCTCCTTGAGACATTCGAGCTGATGGAATGAAATAGCTAATCGAATCCTTCGCGCAAAACAGGCTTCTATTTCACACCTAATTAAGTTATATTTTTACACTCAGGATGTAGGAAGCAGCCCTAAAGTCTCTGTTCTTGATCGACCGTATACACTCACTAATCACGTGAGATTAGTTGACCCTAGGTATTTAACGTGATAATCTTGATTATTTGTGCATAGTTTCACAAACTATCGGTTCATGAAATTTTAATTTTAGGCTATTTTGACTTGGCTATTCGGGATTAGTTCCAACCCCAGCACCATTATGGTATTTTTTTTGTTTAAATCGAGGCACAAAACATGTTTTAGAGTTAATTTAAAGATTTAAATAGTTCAGCCTTTTCCAAGTTTGTTAAAATAGTCATTATTCGCGGATAGGAGGCGTGCATTTTCATTAATGATAAAGTTATTCAGATGAGTAAATGCAGTTTCCAATATCGATTAAACCATACATACAACTTAATAATCAGAAACTAATCTAGAAAGACTCCATAATTTGTGATTTCAACTTGTAGAAGAAATCCAGTGTTGCCAGTCATTTGCGAGTGCAGTTCAACCGCAATCTACAATAGATTGAGAAGCTTGGAATTCTGTTCAATTCAGTTCAAAACCTGCAGGAGATGTTCTAACAAATTACTGGCAAGCCTGACGTGCGTGCGATTGAAGTTAAGAAACGGGGCAGGTAATTTATCTGGGCACCTTTAGTGTACCCAATCTATATCATCTTTTCTCGAATTCTAGCGAATAATCATGACGCAACACCCCAAAAATTCAAAAGAGAACATGATTGACAGTGTCCTTCATCTTGGAGCGCCAGAAAAAGAGGAGCGGAGCGTCCGTACGTCCCAAACCGGCCGGGACATCACTCTCGGGAGTTTTCCGGTGTAGCAAACTTAAAGGGGGCACGGCGCAATGTTTTCCTATGACGTCACGATTAAAGGGACGCGATAGAGAGAAAGAGGGGAGAAACGTATGACGTCGCCAAATCGATCCAGGAGGCTACGCTACGTCGGCAACTCGAGCGAAACGAAAGCGGAGCGCCGGAGAATCGGAGTCAGTAGTTCGGCAGACCGCGAGTCGAGTGTATCTCGGAAAGAGCTCCAACACTTTTTGAAAAGATACTTTTTTTTAACTCGGTGCTCTAGACGTACGAACCTTGGTGTCCATTAGCGTTATTAAGTCAAGACAGACAAGGAACCCCATTGTACTGACTGTACACCCTTCGGATAAAGGTCCATTACCGACTGACAAAATTAATCCGAATGAATTGTCACGGGAAACAAAGACAATCAACCTGATTCGACACAGCCGGGACCAGATCAAATATAGGAGAAACGCGTCATACCGTATAATATTGTTCGGAAAAAAAGAGAAAACAAAACTTAATTATATCGCCGCGAGGAGCTATCTATATTTAAGCAAATAAGGTAAGAAATATGATTGCAATTTTCTAAAGTAGCGTGCACGCTGGATATGTGGCTTTATTACACTCGGATATACAACCGGCTATAATTGGGTGCCAGCTTAGAAGCGATCGAAATTGTAATGTTTTCCCCATGGAGGTTAGACGCATTCCAAGGTTACAACTCTTATTGACGTTTGACACGACCGAACCCATCGTTCTCTATAGCGTCACGCGGGTAGGTTTAAATTTGGAGCGTATAGAACTAAATAAATGAATGAATTTTAAATTTCCGCAATTTTTTTAAAACAAATAATTATGCCACCCAACGTAACATTTAGTTTTCCCATTGTATTGATAATTAATATCACTATAACAGCAATAATACGTTATTTCGTGGTAGTTTAACACAATCTAAACAAAAAATAATAAATTTTATTTAACTATATCTAATACTTAAATAAACCCAGTGCGAACAGACTTGAATCGCAATTAAAAATACGCCCCCTTAAGTCAGTCCAAGGACGAACGAAACAACAACCCCTCCCCCTTTCAATGTAACGTACAAATATACCATCCAATATTCCATTTCAAATGAGATCCATGAATAGTAATATATATATATACTTATACTTTATCTAGTTAGTTGCCGCAAACACCTGCTATATGCATAAATTCAACACCGCACGTCAACATGCAATCAAACGTACATAGCATGGCACACTTGTTTTTACGAAAAATTATATGGACCAGGCTAGAATTATTTTCTGGTTTATTCTAAAAAGCATATAAAATAATGATCATTTAAAATTGGAATCGTGAATCCGTCTACAATATTAAAGAAGATACCAGCAATTTGTCAAGGAGATGACGTAATATTAGATCTAGGGTAACCAATCATAGACCTCACACTACATTACGTCAGAGGCCGAGGCCTAGGAGCAGGAGCCAATAAGAAAACCTAATGCCTTGTATCGTCTTTAATATTGCAGAATGTAGATAGATAAATAATTCAAATCGTTCATTATATTATATTTGTAAATAAAAAAAATAATAATTCTAGTCCCTTTTCTTCAAATGATCATGTCCACAGGGTGTGCCCCAAAACATAATTTAAATTTTTTTTTGAAAATAATTAATAAGATAAAAATATTCATCTCTCGTTTCTTTTTTATTTTTTTGATGTGATAGATTGAGGTCGATATAGGAGAGATGGACTTCCTAAAACTATATTACCCCCGCGAGGTATTAGATTTCAATAATAAATTAAATTGTTATGGGAAAGGATTATCAACCAAGTTCACGGCGATATTTTTTAAGTTGCACTGCGACACAAAAAAAATTTGTTTCGTTTAAACCTTTTCCCTATTTTGAATCGTTGTAATTGAGAAATATTAGTATTTTATTTATCTAGTACAATTTTAGATAATCGAACCATAATTATCCCACACTATTTTATCGAATGGCAGCTGATTAAAAAAATTAAACTAACTTAACCAAACCTAACCTAAGAGACCTTAACTCGCCAAAAATATAAATTTTGAAAATTTTGATAAAGAAATTTAATAAATTTCACCTAGATCAAAATATGTCAAATTTTGAATTAAGATATTGCCTGGAAATATATAAAACTTCCATATATACTTCGATAAAAATAACCTTTTGTTTATACAGAACATTTTTAGATCAATTCAGCTTAAAAAATAATGTAACCATGTTATAATTATTCCTGAACAAACATAACTCAATCATTATACAGGGTGTTTCTGAAAGGTCCATCAATAATGAAAGGGCGTGTTTATTGGGCCATTTTGAGTCGAAAATGTTCAATGGCATTTTTCCGTCCGGGCCACTGTTTTCAAGTTATGATTGGAGTAATTTACGGATGACCCCTTAAATTTAATTAAGAAATTTTAAGACAGCGCTAATTTAATGAAGGGGTCATCCCTAAAATATTCAAATCATAACTCGAAAACCGTGGCTCGGACGGCGAAATGTCATAGAACATTTTCGACTCAAAATGGCCCAGTAAATACGCCCTTTCATTATTGATGGACTTTTCACAAACACCCTGTATATATACTGAATAAACAATGTTGCAGTCACTTAATACTTTTTCGTATAAAACTGTATCTATTTCAAAATCAAGCGAACTCAAATGAAAGCTGATGCGTATGAATACATAATGTTTAGTCTAATGGTTCAGAAAATAGTGCTGATTAACTGAACCTAAACCAACCTTTACGGAACCCCCTGTATTAGTGACGAAAGTACGGGTTACTAAAGTTTAATTAAAATTTTATACCGTATATATTAAAAAAAGACGACAGATCACGCGAGAACTTGTATCACTCACTATATCCTGAGGGGGGGGGGGGTGTCTAATATGGATGGACCATTTCTTCGAATAAAACGCTGTGGGCTTAGTTCAGCTCTAGCAAAAGTATAACGGATACTTGAGCTAGTCAGTCGAATCGAAATGGTCTATAATTATAATTATTAAAATAAAGTCGGGTGAGCTCTTTAGGCTACAGATAGCATTTTATAAATAATATTTTAGTAATATCAATCCATCCCAACTGAGGGAAATCATCCGTAACACTGGCGGGGCTAACGATATACACAAAAACGCAAGATACCTTTCACTAATATCAAAGTGTGGCGATGGATTTCGTAATGTTACTGCCGTATTTAAAATTATATATTCAGGGTCAACTCAAATGTGTAAGCGAACACCTTTAATAATAATAATAATAATAATAATAATAATAATAATAATAATTTAAATAGGAATATAAATTATCAATCATGATTTCAACGGTATATAGTATAATGAAACGCTTATTCTATAGTTAAATATTCAAGGATAATTTTAATATATTCAAACACACGCTTATAAATTCGTTTTTAATCAAAAAAGACAATAATTTATGAAATTTTCTTGTAGAGGTGGAGTGACTTTTATTTCAATGCAATATAACGTAGAACCTTTCGTAATATTTGAATTTAAGCGTGCGGCGGTATATCTAAGCTGTAGTTTAATTTACTGTACCTTTATATTAACATTATTCATACTGAATATGAAGCTAGAGTCAACAGGTGCGTTAATATAAGCACCTTTAAAAAATTTTGAATAAAGAAAAATGCAATTTAATTTTTTTTTTGTTTTTGGTATGTTTTTGTTTAGTCACGTAAACACAGCCTCATCAAGGTACGAGATAATTTTGTCTACCTGTTTATGTGCTCTTTAGTAATTTCAAAAAAGAGAGAGAAGCATTTGTTTTGGTGTACAAACGCTAATTTTTTTTTGTAAAAATAAACCTTTCACATGTACTGGTAAATATTAATATTAATTTGGTCAAATAAAATTAACCCCACATAATTTTGTCATATTAACAAGACGTCTTGATAATAATGCAACCTTACTACCAATACAATAATATATTCATTTTTAAATCAAATCGAATCGAAGATTTCAAAAAAATTATCAAAAGATTTCGCAAAACGATAAAACGTGGAATTCATATCGATATAGAGAAATTTCAGAAATTTCGATAAACCAAATTTCCGGCGTTATAATCATACTAATTTAAATTTTTATCTTCGTATAAAATTCGGGAATGAAGTGTACGCATAGTTTAAAACTTTACACCCCCGCCCTTCCCGCACCTGCTTCTATCTAATATTCGAATTCCAAATTCCAACAAATGAAAATCATTTCTGCAAAATATTTCCAATATAATATATAAACCTTTGGAACGTATCTCGATGATATTTGGGCAAACGATTTAAAATCGAGTCTACTAGAGCCACGTTCACACTTACACGGGAAACCGATTCAAAACGCTTCCGAAGTTTAGTCTCAACAAAACTGGAAGTCTAGAAACTGACTATAAACGCGGTTTCTTGAAGTTGCTTCGCGAACAAACTTAAAGCGGCTTTCTAGTTTTCAGGGGTATTCCACCTGGGATGAGAATAGCTCTTATGGGTCAGGCTAGGAAATAAGACAGGTTTACAGGTCAAAAACCAGTTTATTAATAGCTTGGACCACTTTTTTTATTCAAAACGTGAGGGTCACTGGTCCCAATGACTAGTTTATTAATTCCTACTTTTATCAAAAATTGATATGGGGACCTCTTTAATTATTTTCATTTTAACATAAATTTCCACTCCATGAGTCCAGTTGTGTATACAACCCTAAGCCGAGAGAGATTTTTTAGAAGAGAGAACGACCACAAGTCCTGGGACCAGTAGAAAAATAAATAGGGGAAGGGTCACTGGTCCCGGGACCAGTTTCATATTTAAGACATCAGGGGTCACTGGTCCGGAGGACTTGTTCAGAAATAAACCTTATTTCCAAGCCTGTTATGGGTATTTTCACCAGATAGCAGACGGCACCAACGGAAGCATAAGCAGACAGCACTAACAGGTGCATAGCGAGACTGTTGAAATCGCTTTGAACTGGTATTAAAGAGTGTTTCAAAACTAGTCGAGCAAACGAGTTGTCAACAGGACTCCCTTGTAAGTGTGAACATAGCTTAAGTACATTCAAACATCCAACCAACACATCATCATCGGTGCCCCGGGTACCGCTTTTCCATATTGCATAGTTTAATAACCCGACCGCCGTGAGTTTTCATTCCTCTCCACTCTTTTCTCAGTTAGTTATACAAATTTCCCAAACACACTTTTCATTCGATATGATATATAAGGGGGGAGTATATGGAGAGGAATACGAATTTTTGTTTTTCATTCGTTTTTGAATTCGTTTCGAATCTTTAGGGGTTCGTCTCTTTTCATATGCGGATCGTTCTGGTTTTAATATTCCCTTTCAAATAAAGCTACAGACTACAGAATGATATAGGACAGGGAAATAAGCCAGCGAGAGGGCGAGCGAAGGGGTGAATGGGAAAATGATTTGCAATCTCTTTCTCAAAAACTAAATAATTTTAGCATGGACTCTATACACCTAGTGTTTCTGAAATTAAGGGGGATGTTCTATGGACGAAAATGCAACGTCTATGACATTTTGAACTATAAGGGCCATACTTTTCGACTTATGTTTGGAGTGTTTTATGGATGACTCCTTAAAATTAACAAGAAAAACTAATTTAATCATCCCCTTAATTTGTGGCATACATTTCAGAAACACCCCGACTAGAATCGAATTGAAATTGGGCATGCAGCCTTCATATGGGTTACGAAAAGAAGATACGATTCTTTTCCCTACACTAATACAAATTCCATGATATTGCTACTCAAGGCAATGTTAGCATAGAGGAATTTGAATCGGCGCTAAAAATATTAATTTTGAATTTTAAGGGGAAAAAGGAACTACGCCAATAGAGAGAGAGGGAGAGAAAAAAATGTATATTTATAAACAGTGTCACTTTAGACGTCTACTAAAGGCATGGAACGCCTTTATATCTCCCTTCTTTTAATCTCAAGTGACATTCACTAAAAAAAAGTATAGATTTCTGTCCGGGGAGTCCCCGCTATCCCATCAAACCAACGCAACGCGTGTTAATAATTTCCATTTAAACATTTTATCGTTGGCACGGTTGGGGTGTATCCGTGGAAAAAGAAGTAAAGAAAAAAATGCCAATGGCAACAGTCTAACTTTAACCGTATTAATATCTATGGTAAAATACTACAGGGTGTCACCACTACCACGTGACAGGAGACCCCATGCTAGTAGAGGATTAAATAAGAGGAAAAGAGAGTAAGTATATCTGGCTCGCGAGGAATTCCTCGTTTCCCGCCGAGACTGATTCCGATTCGACGCGCCACCAAAACTCGAGGAATACCAAATATAAAGATACGCTCTAACTAGATATGAGGAGGAGAGAAACAAAAAAATGTATTCATGGAGTGAAAGACCTAGTTTAAAACAGCGAGGTTTTAACCTTTTTTCCCAGCGTATGTGGCTTGTTAGAATATACGGTGGAAATGTCGAGTCATTTCATTTCAACAAGGCCTCGATAATAAGCCGCGATAATCCGCGTGGGGTACCGTAACACATGTTCGAATTATCTTTCAAAAGGGTCGACACCTTCACCTTATGATGCAAAAATATAAATACTAAATTCTCTTTGAAATTATTCAGGTTTAAGATCTAAGCCATTACAACTTTAAGGCAATTTTCTTAACCGGCGATTTTTGTTTTCGTTGGGAAAAGGTTGGATTTTAAGAGCTTGAATCTTTCAGGTTGCATTAAGGTCCTGCATAACCTAAAATAGCTTTTGGTAAAGAGGGGGGGTGACGATATTTGAACTTTCAGAGGGCGTATTAGAACGATAATGTTACGTAAAGTGTTGTTTAGATAGTGTAAAGTCAAGTGTTGCCAGTCGCTTTCGAGTGCAATTCAGTCTGAAAAGCTTGTACAATTTTGTTCAATTCAGTTCCAAACCTGCAGGAGGTAGTTCACTTAAAATATACAGAAGGTATTGACATTACAAAATACCATACTAGGCACCGCGCTTAATACACCGATGAACCAAAACCTTAAGGGCTTACAATTCCTCGTAACAATTCGTGTTTGTTATATTTCGCTCGATAAATTGTCACGACTATTAGAACTTCGAAAACCTTTATTACATTATTATCGAGTCACATCCAAAATGGAAGGTATAACCTTACGTGATCAAAAGATAAACACAATATATAGTTAGAAAATTGGAGAATATCACGACACGATGTATACAATTTTTTTTTCCAAATGTGTGTTCAGGTAGGCAGTTCTCCCGATCATTTAGAAGTCATTAGTAACAATGAAAATATTTCTTAATTGAGAATACTCCATCAACGTCGGATGTTTGCTCAAGGCGTTCTGTACGGCCTTATAATAGAACGAACATTAAGGAATATGTGTATGTAGTTTTTTGTTTGAATAGAAACATCTATTAACACGAAATTTTTCTAATTTTAATCGTTGACCTTAATTCTTCTCTTTGTATTAAATACTATGGGTAACAATAGGAGTTGGACTAACGATCGAGAAACGCCCCTTAAGGAGAAATGGATGGCTCTTTTATTAGAAAAGGTTAAATAGGTTTTAGTAACCCTAAGTAACCAAAAACAGAACGAGAAAACTTATTTCCGATCGGATAAAAAAAAATAAATGAAAAAGTTAATGCTTTATCCATGTTTATTCGCCCCTCCTCAACTCCCCTAGGCCTATATGCGAAGATTAAAAAGCCCCTATTATTTAAACCTACGTTTCAACTGCTGCAGACTAATGCTAAAACAATCTGTTAAGTATACCGAATTTTCTACAGACGTGAGTGGCTTAGCTGTTTGCGAAATTCCAATAGAGAATTTACACCTAAAATAGCAATATTCAGCGTACTCAGTTCAAACATTGCGGTATTTTATAAGGATTATGTTTGTCCTAGAATTTAAAATAGCTAATTCATAGATAAAAGTATTTAAAAAGTGTTTTCATATAAATTCTATTGTCTTCGTGCAGTTCAAATAATGAGCGAGAGCCTTTGAACAAATTACTAACGTTGTCCTCTCTTTTCAAATAGCTAATAAATAGACAACATAGAGTTTTGGTAAAATTTCTATCTACGTCCTCACACAGTTCAATTATTAAGGCGACTTGTACAAATTATAGACGTTATTAGTCCTTGTTATTCAAATAGCTAATCCACTCTCTATATATAGATCCTAATTTTGAAATTACCTTTCAACAATTCAATCTCAAATTTCATAATTCTATCCCTTATTTTTTTCAGCGCAGACTTTTCCTTTTAAAAGCTTTATTCGTAACCCTAACCCAAGCCATATTGCAGCAGCTTTTTCCTTGATGATATAATTGACTTTCCCGTCATGAAGTTTTAAAAGGGATGGAAATCCGACTTTTTATATATATATCTAAACCATTACTTTTATATATACATTTTTTTCTTTTCATTTTTTAGTGCAAAGCTATAGGGGTGACTCTATATCCTGTAGAAAACGAAGTAAAGTGGAAAGGGAAAACGGGGGAGTGGGAAGAAACCTCTTTAAGTAAAAGCATGGCTCCTGGAATGGAGAGAGAGAGAGAGCTCTCGTTTCCGAACTAGATTGATACGCGCCGACCAGAAATGGGCTTATGTAAGAAGAGAGAGTATTTATATGTATGTACAAAGGTCAAATAATCAGACGTAATCAAATGCCAGGTCATGGAGTCTTCTTTTGGGATCATGTTTACCTTCAAATCAGCTAGGAACCGAATACAACATGCATTCTTTCAAGGGGGGGAGAAGGGGTAATAATATCGTCTGCTTGCATGTGGACACAAGCACGTTATACCAGTCCTACACCAAAGTCATTTTCTTTGAACTTGAAGCCATATCTTAATTTTTTAAGTCTTATAGTTGTCCACATACCTACAAATCAATGTTTAAGAACAGAAGGTGCTGGGTGGTCAAACACCAGAGTGTATTTTACCTCAACTTTTGAAAAGCTTCTACAATGTTTTCTTTTTGATGATAACTTTAGTCTAGCTTGTTTCTGATAAAGTGTATATACTTTTGGGGGATGGATAGGGGCCTTTCTTCGTCGCTGTTTTTATCGGGCAAGTAAATAATGGGGTTTTCACGTAACACGGGAATGATTTTTACAACAGTAGCCCCTGCTGCCCCCTCCCCGCTCTTACTGCTTATGATAACCCCCTCTACCTCCTCCACGTGGCCTCCCACGCGCAACAGTGTACCTTCTAATTTATACTCGATTGCAAGCTTGGAAGGAACCAAAATTCTTCATGGAAAACGAAAATGCATTCACTATCAATTTGAAAATACAGGGGCATAAATTATTAAAAGCAGACTCTCATCGAGCCTTATTGCATTCTCCGTCTGATCATCGCATAAGTAACAAGAAACCCATATCTTTAAGAGGCGGTAGTGGGCGTTGAGAGGAAAAAAGTATTAAGGTTCAAAGTAAGACGGTAAAGACATTGCTCCCGAAGCCTATCGGGGCTTTTAGCCATTTAGGAACGATCCCTTTTTTCTTTCTTCCGTTCATACCCTCCTAACTCACTCTCCTCAAAAATGTTTTTATACTTAGGTCATAATAAGGCCGGGAGAGCATTACCGGCAACGCCAGTTGCGCAATAAGAGTATACCAACACAAAGAGCATCATCCCAAGCTCTCCGGCATTTTCTAACACTCGCTCTTCAGCTTCTTTTTCATCCGATCCGGGCCGGAGAGGCGAGCCTGCGCTATCATTCAATTAAGGGCGAGGTACAAAAAGTCCTCATAGCGTTTCAATTCACGTTGGGTCAGTAAAACAGTCATGATCACACGCTCGGTCCATACCGAGAGCCTCTTTCTCTTTTCCTATAGCAGAAAGAGATGGAAGAGGATGGTGTTTGTCGCCTATGAACCTTCCTACCCCCGCGCCCCCCTTACACTATCTCGGACCAACAAGCGCGGTGATCACTCGAATTGCATTAGAGGGCCGCTAATGGAGCTGTCTCGTTAAGTGCACGTGCCGACCCCCCCTCTCTCTCTCTCTCTCTCCTCTATTTCCTCCCCCCCCCTTATCCTACGCGATAGCGGCAATCCACACGCGCAGCACCATCCCTACACACTACTACCCTATCTACTAAGGGCTAGTCTTAATACGTATGTCAGGAGCAGATTTTGGCTTTTAGGATGTGCCCGCAGCACTCTAGACTTTCTACTATAAGTAGCGCGGCCGAATCGGATCGCGGGCCAAGAGTGCGTGAGGGTAAGAAGGTGAGGAAGGGTCCTCTCCTAAGGATGTAGGGTATACTATTCCACCAAAGAGAAAAAAAAAGAAAGAGAAAAAAGAAAAAATTCAGAGAAGGTTACAGCTTCAATTCTCCATCTCTAATGGATAAAATCCTAAAACGGATTCCGTTCTTGCCAACTTCCCCATTCCGTTCTCTCTCTCTCTCTCTCTCTCTCTCTCTCTCTCTCTCTCTCTCTCTCTCTCTCTCTCTCTCTCTCTCTCTCTCTCTCTCTCTCTCTCTCTCTCTCTCTCTCTCTCTCTCTCTCTCTCTCTCTCTCTCTCTCTCATCTCTCTAGTCAAATAACGTTCGCACCTAGGTCCTATAGTCCCGTACCTTTTAGCTAGGTCCTATAGTCCCTTACCCTTTAGCTTTCTCTTTATTTGGATGTAGCATGGAGATGTAGGGATGTCGGGGATTTCTGGATGGGAGTTGGTGGTGAGAGTGACCCCTTTCCTGCGTTTGCGTCTTGTATATGTTTCGGTAGAAAGGAAACAACGTGTCAGCTAGAGTTGACATCCAAATACGAAAAGATCGTCAGAGACATTTAGGGTTTGCCGCGTGTCGCGCCTCGCCTAAAAGCGTTTTCATCCGAGTCACTCGCATTCGCATTTCGTTTCAAGATTTGTACAAAGGGATGAATTTAGAAACGTTGTTGGGAATGGAAATATTCGTATCAAATTTAACCGTAAACAGACGGTATGAATTGTTTGTTAAGCATTAGGTTGGGTTACATCGTTGGTGGTTGTTTTTGGGGACACATGTCCGCTTTTAAAACGCAGCGTATGTTATATGAATTGCGATGCAAAATACCTTGGTACAATAGACCATTTCAATGTAACTAAAGTGGTGAAACTTTACCAGCTTCCATCTAGCTTATTGGCGCCTGCGCTATAGTCTTTTTGTATCATGAGAGTGCGCAGATGGCAATGTGGTTGCCTACCCCTTTTTTTACACAGAAAAATGTCTATTTCAAGTGAGAATTAAGTTTCATATTTTAATTTTTAAAACTAACATCCGTGTTGAAGCAAAGATTTTCTCACCGAATATTTTTAATTTATTTATAATTATAATAACGGTCGCCGCGGGTTCACTGAAATATTATTTAACATAATGTATAAATCATTCCGTATAACTTTTCCCCTCTATCTAATTAAAATTATTACGCGGTATTGAGTAATCATTATCGTTAAAAAAAAATAATCAGGACGCTGCACTTCTCAGTTCTCAATAAATTTAGCTCGAGGTGTCGTGAACGGTTGTAGAAGAAAAAAAAATTAAATTAAAATAATAATAGTTCCTTATTACGTTAATTATTTTAACGATAGAGTAGATTAAATAACTGCATGGCTAAATGAAATTATTAAAATAAATTTTTTTTATTATATATATAAATATATGACCCGCTATAACCAATTATTACTAAAAGCCTAATTTCTTTAATAGCAATTATCATTAAAAATCGCGACGGCCAAAAAACTTCCTCGGTCGATGAATGATTAAGAAAACCCGATTTAATTAAAGAGATAATTAGAGAAGATGACTCGTTCTTTTCTTTCTACTATGGAATGTTAAATTTTTTAAAAATACCGGTTGAAAGTCTGTGTTAAGCGACGTCATTTGGAGCTAATTCTTTACCCTTAGGCAATTAAAAGTGTTAAAAAACAGCTACGTTCGTAAACGATTCAATAAATTTATAATTTTTTTATTTTTAATTTTAAAATTTAGCGAATTTTGATTTAATTATCTTTAGAATTATTTAAAAATTCAGGAAGTCGTGTGTGTAAGAAAGAAGAATATCTTGTTTATAAGAAAAAGCTCTGCCGGGTGTTTAATTCTGTTCACTTGGCTGGATTATACAAACCAAATGAAAAACAAGACACTGAGTAAAGATACCAGTATGGGAATTCTTCGAACTGCTTTTAGTTTCAGTTTTAGTTCTAGTTTAGTTTTTAATTATTCTCAAAGCTAGAGAGCTAATGAAGAAACGACAAAACTATACTTCAGAAACAATGAACGGGGATTACATTAACGAAATTTAATTTAAATATGAACAATAGCGCTATAAAAGGCGTGGGAAGCTGCGCACTCTGACTGGATCTAAAAGGTCTATTGTATCCTAAGCCTTGAATCCTTGGGATGTCACTCGGTCCAAAACGGGAGAGCACTCACTGTCTAAGATGAAAAGGGGGGATCGTATGACGATAACGGTTAAAACGTCGACGCAGTTAGTTTTGGGAGTCCATTAGGCGGTGAAGTTTTAGTATATACCCTATATCCCTTGAAAGGCTAAGTCTATCGTAACGGCTGTTTACGCGCATAATAGATTGGACTAATGAGTCGCTTTCCATCATTACAAATGTATTATATAGCTCTTCGAGTCTCCCCATTGGATGGCCAAACCATAGTTTAGTTTCGCCACGAAGATAGCTATTGCCTATAACGTTTCAAAAGGCCTACCACGCGAGAGAGTGAGTGAGACGTTTAGTTTAGGGATTCTTATTCAAAGCGACAAGCCGAGGGCAAGGTTAGATTTAGCAATCACTTACACGTGTTAGGCCTACCGGATAATATGATCTACAATACCAGTTAGATCCGAATAAGGATTATAAATTGATAGAGGACATGAATTCCGTCTTCGGTACAGATACTTTCATGTGGTTCGTTTAATATTTTTAATTCAAGTTTATGAGAAATGGTCCCAGCAGCCTCGTTGTAGAGTAATAGGTAGGTACTGCCGTGTGTGGGGGCAGAGCGTGTTAACACATGCAGATGAGTTTTCGAAAAAATGCAGCATTGCTTATACCGAGCACTATGCTAATTATTATTTACTCATGGAAAGCAAAAACGTTCAGACAATCCAGACAAGCACTAGACGATTGCAATTGCATACACGAGAAAATTTAAACTTAGCGTAGACGTATTTTACATATGCTGCTACCATTAGTTCATAAGATATGCTGTTCCATAAGTTTGTCACTGGTAACTTAGAAACTGGAGCTTGTCATGAAGTGACCTAGGTCATAGATTCGAGGTAAAGCGACGCCTGTTGAGGCGCTGCATGTCAAAGGCTTAGTACAAACTAAATAGGACCTAGATGGAAGTCCTGCAAAATTAACCCTCGAGTGTAGGACTTCAATTCTTGCTTCCGTCGTTCTCGAACTAGTTATCTCGAGCTGTAAGTATCTAGCATTACGAAGTATAGATAGCGTCATACTTATGGAACATAACTTATATAAACTTATGCTGCTACCCACATTTAATTCTCATCCACTTAACAATTTTTATAAAATCCAATTTTTCTCTGATATACGCAAGATTAAGCCAAAAAACTACCTCTAGGAGAGTTACGATATTGTAAGAGAGTCTATTTCAATTAAATTTTTAATCCTAACTTAAAGAGATATTTTACACACTTGTATAACGATCCTTATTTCACGAGTGCTAGGCAAAGAATCCATTGCATTCTCGCAATATCGAAATCGTCTATAATTATAGCTTAATTTGAAAATCTAAACTTTCGATTAAATCTAGAAAAGGGACGCCATCCGGCAGGATGGATAGCTATAGATAGAGAGAATGCCAGTAGCAGGCAGTCAGCTAGCGTGCGAGCCGAGCAATAACCCGATTACAATCGCAATTAGATTAGCATTTACGAAATGGCATATAGCGAAAATCAAATGTTTTGATTGAAGATTCTCTCTCTCTCTCTGTCTCTCTCTCTCTCTCTGGCTAGCGAGAGAAAGAGGGAAGGAGAAATTAGACGGCAAAGAGAGATAGGATAGCAGCAGCGGATAATAAAGCGCGTTTGGATAGCAATAATTAGCAGTTTCCATTAATGGCGCGCCTAATTATGGCCCGCCGACCTAATAACTAAAGGAGCTCTATACTAGGGGTTAGGACCCCCGCCAGTTAAATATTATCTTATTTCATCTAAAGCCTATTTAGACTCCCCCCCCTATAAGTATACATATACGAATAATTAAAGGCCGATATTCAGTTGCCAATCTAGAGAGAGACGAATAACGAACGATGATTCAAATTAAGGCCCGTTCGCATAATATAAATAAATAAATATTAATTTATACTATATCACAGATTCTATTCATAAGATATCTTATATATCAGAACAATATTCCCAAGATGCAAATTTAAATATTCGCTATATTGTACTTTGAAATTAACATAATAAAGATGCTAACAATTTTGTGTCAATAACTTCGTTACTATAAAGTTCCAAGAAATTAATGCAGCGTAGATACGTTGTTATTGACCGATGATCACAATTTTAAACAAACATAATTAATACAGGCTGACCCGACCCTTATTAAAATTAGCATTGTCTTCGTGAGTTTTTTACTTTAAATATAAGGGGTCATCCCTAAAACATTATTTAATCATAACCCTTAGGGTAAAATTTCACCCCTTTTCTAACAAAATTACCTATACCAAAGAAGGCTTATACCAAACTTAGCTCCATCTCATATGCGACTAACCCTTTACGAACTAATTAAGTTACAAAATTATTCACGTTACGTATATATAAACAAATGCGCAATGCGAACTCTGCCAATTTTAATTCAACGTCGCTTCTCTCCACTCTCCCTCCCGACCACCCCCTCTTTCAATTAAAATCGTATTCCAATTTGAAGATTTTCGGCGGGTCGACGTTATCTTTCCCGATATAGAAAATAATCGAAGAATAAAAGCAATTAGGCGCCTAATGAGATTAGACAGAGACAGGCCGAGAGAATAGTGGGCGGACACGTATCCCCTTCTCTGATAATGACAATTAATTTCTAACACACACGTACCATCGAGAGAGAGAGACGGAGAGAGAGAAGCTTTCCTAGGTATTATATCCAGGGATTATAACCACGGTACCTTATTATTCTATTATAATCTTCAAGAATACATACAGCTACTAAGAATCATTGCGTACCCATTTTCACTCAAAGTATCTAGGCGAATTTTATGGGAAGAGTTAGCTAGACTAATTATATTTTAAGTCGAATTTTACCTGGCGAATTAATAATCTATCTCGCAGCACCTTGCGCACCTTGCTACCAATCAACCAATGAAATTACAGTTAGAATGACGTCAGAATTATTATGATACCCATAAAATCCGTGTTGAAATTAAAGCGAAAGATAAGGGGTTGCACACAATGATTCCTGTTAGTTGTATGTATTCCTGTAATCTCTCACGGTCCCCCCCCCTCTCATCCACCTTCAGACCGGTAAACTCAATGGCGGGAAAAAAGGTAGCGCCAATTATTGGACGCTGCATGGCTTCTTCAGACTGAATAATTGCAGGCCTAATTAAAAAATAATAATAAAATACAGGTATATAGTTAATTCCAAAGATTCCTAGAAAGAAAATCGTTTAATCACGGCCAGGTTTTATTATATCAAAAGTTTCTAATGTCTTCTGCACATATTTAATTTTTAGAAGTTCATGACTTGAAGTGGAATATACCAATTCTTTTTCTTTCTTTAAAATCAAACGATTTTTACAGGGTAGAAAACACTTTACTTCCAGTTATAAAGATCTATTTCTACCTACCTAACTAACTACGAAGTTCATTAAAAATTAAAATCAGAAAATAACAATGGATGAAATTAATTTTTGAGAAACGAAAAAGAAAATTATATTCAAGTCTTAAAGTTCATTATCAGAACATTGGACCCCCTTATAATTTTTTAAGCCTAGTTTGTAATACAGTCGAAGGTAGGTTGCGCTTTCTTTAATACGGGCTTACGATCAAATACGATGTTAGCTTCGTATCTGGTGTAAATTCAAGCTGAAAACCGAATTATAATTCGCTAACAGGCGATGAAATTAATTTATATAAAATTAAAACCGCGGTGAAATTAATTGGGTCTTGAAAACAGTCGCGTAGAAGATGACGTCATAATTTGTTAAATTAATTAGTTTTCGATGTATAGCGACATTCACCTCAAAAATAATTAGTTTTCGTATAATATAATTAAAATTGTATAAAGAGTTATTCATTTAAAAGAAAATCTAGTTTAAGTTTATAGAAATTAAATTAATTTAGGGTATTTTATCGACTTTACTCTTCATTAGAGCGAAACTTTTATAATAATGTCGTAATAATTTGTAATTACGTATGTGTTATGCCTTTACGAAAACATAAAATAAAAACTCGTCGAGAAAATGAAAAAAAAAAATTTGTTAATTTGCAATGGGCGATTGAACACGGGCCAAGACGGGCAATTATAAAAATTAATCAAATTCATTAATGCCAAGAATATCTATATTAAGGCTAAATATTATAGTAAACCAGCTTGGAAATACCTCAAAAAACATTCAAGGGTGAATTAACTAAATTCAAAAACACACCAAAAATGACCAAGAAAAATTCCAATATTTATGGTGCGGTTAATTTAATTTTTTTTTAACCCAATGTTCCTAATTCGATAATAACCACAGCAAAAACAATTATATTTTTTTTTTAAAAAAATAATTAAATAAAATTAAAAATACTACGCAGATATTTACGGCCACCTCAATTTTTCGGTATAATATAATAAATTGAATTAAATAAAAAAACCCAAATAAGATTAAAAAAATAAATAAAAAAAACATTTTCCCCGTATATGACGTAAAGGATTAATTTATCCAGACCCTTTAAATTTAATAATTAATTATAATTTTAATTGGTCGACTAGAGAGAGAGAGAGGCCTAGCTTTAACGAAGAGAAAGGCGCTAGGGGGATTCAAAAAGGATCTTTTAAAAAGCAAAAAGCGAGGGAGGTAGCGAAATGGAGGGGGGTTGTAGAGGAGTCTGGCGGACGGACTCATTAGGAACATTCCTAATTAAAAGGCAGCACCAAAAATTCGCAACCTCCGGGGAAAAAAAGCCCCAAATGAAACACAACTCTTTGATTTGGAGAGCTCGTTAAGAGAAAAAGAGAGACCCGCTTCCAAAAATATCCACTGAATTTCGGATTATACTAACTATGAATATACTCCATTTATACATGGCATATGCATGTCCCAAAAATGAGGGTATAGGACCAAAGTACAGCGGGATGGTTCTATGGGTCGAAAATTTATCTAACCCTAATCATAAGTTGCCTACGGGACGTGGCCCTTGGGGCAAAATGTCATCCTTTTCGTAACATATTTTATAATCATGGAAGGATTGAATGAATTCATTAACAATTAAAAAATTAGTTGGTGTAAAGCTAGCTTCGCTAATGAAAAACGCCGGGAAAAAACCCCTGCCTCACCTTGCAAACCTTAGCAAAAATGTTGGTTGGTTAGGTTAGACTATACGGTATATAAGTTTATCTTTCATACAAGGACTTCGTTACTTATTTTCAATAATTAAAATAATTATTTAAAACCCGAATTTATGTACAAGCGATGTCGAATAAGGTGCTAATTTATATTGAGGTTTACATACGAGGTAGCTTGTCACGTTGGAAAAGAATAACAAAAAGGTATACAGTATAATTTAAAGTTAAATTTTAAAATTTCAAGGCAACCTAGAGAGAGAGTTACCAAAACTGACTGGGACTATACGGTTCTCGTTTATATACATCATATTGTAATTTTGGGAATGTTCCAAATTACGTTACGTAGGCAACCATTATATTCAAATGTAATAATAATAATTAACCATCTCGTACATATTTTAACGGACCAGAAATTTACGAACGTGTATTGATAATTTGCAGAATGTACATAACGTTTTATTTATTAAACTAGCTTTGTATGTAGTTTGTAAGTGCGTTATTGTCCAGTAACGTGTAGCCAAAAGCACTCCATTTCCTCTACTACTAACCTCAGTCACCACAATCCCAAATAAACAGATATTTTGGAAGATATCTTTGAAATAATCTAAAAGTTATAACACAGAGAAATCTTGGTACATTTAACCGTTTATACGAGAGGATACCTCACAACGACGATATAATTTCCTGGCATTGATTCTAATTAGAGCGAGTTTGCTCCAAGAGACTACATATTTTTTTGTTAAATAAAAAAAGAGAAGGCTTTTCTTTGAAAGCGTGAATGAGTCTATATAGCCCGGCCGTATTCCAAAAATCGGAAGTGCATCTATAGATGGCCCTTAAAAAAACAACTAAGGCTAGCTAAAAACGTGATGGGTTAGCGGTGGTCCAATTTAGAAGCGGCAGAAAAAAGAAGAAAAAAAACTCTTCCATATCCGCGGCGCTCGTCCATCCTCCCTTCCCTGGGCGTTTATTAGAAAAAGGCTCGAGCTCAAGCTATTGCCTTGTTTGAGTTTCGCTAATCAGCAGATGGGACTGACCGATAAAAAATACCCGCAGAATGAGAAGAGAGAGGGAGAGAGAAAAGCTAAGCCTAATTAAAGTTCGCTTTTCTTTTCTATTCTGTATAAGAGTAGATTTTAGAAGTTCATAAAACCGAAGTTGAACGATTAACTAATAGTGCATCCGTGATCTTTACTACACTCTCACTTCAGAGAGTAAGAACTTTGGTACTAACAGAGATACAGGGTAGTCCTTTGAGTACGTGATAGCCCCAGTTATTTCCTTTCCAACGATACTAAATACTTGGGGGTTACAACAATCAGGTCCCGAGTAATTAAGGAAAATGTTCACAAACATCCTCTCTCCGTAGGATTAAGATGGGCTTATTTATACGACACCTTTTAACTCTGGTTCTATAAGAGATACATGGTAGTCCTTTGAGTATGTTGTAGCCCCATTTCTCCCCTTTCCAATGATACTAAGCATTTGGGTTTACAACAATCTGGACCCGAGTAATGAGGCATTATGTTCATAAACGTCCTCTCTATTGGATTAACCTGAGTTTATTTACACGTCACCTCTTAACTATGGTTCAACAAGATATACAGGCGAGTCAGTCCTTTGAGTATGTGATAGCCCTACCTTCCCTTTCCAAAGATACTAAATACTTGGGGTTACAACAATCAAGGATTGACCCTCTCTCTCTCATTTTGGGATGCCGATCTTATAACTTTCAGTTACGCAACTTCAGTTATATAGATGCCTTTTCAAGAATCCCTGGGTTCCAACGATCGCCACACAATTTCTTCCGACTGGCGGATGGGTAGGGCAATCGCCCACCTCCTTTTATCCCCTTCCCTCACTGCCACTTTCTCGCCCTACTAGGCCACCATCCTATTAAGTATCAAACTGCCCTCCTTTTTATTTGTCTTCCTTTCGCTACGGAAGGATGTTAGGAAAAGGGGAGGGAGGGGGGATTTTAATGGATTAAGTCCACCGAAAGAAAAGGAAGACCAAGAGGAAAGAAGGGATGGAGGAGTGGGATCTCGGAGAAACAAAAAAAAAAGCTTTCTTGACACCCCGGTGAAGCGTCCAGGGAGTAGAAATAGATTCAATTAGCTGTAGCCTAGTTAATACCGAGAAGAAAATCTTACAGAGCAATCTCAATTTAAAGAAGTCTGACTAAGCTATCTGTATAGGAGAAACATTGGGATTTACTTTTCGGATAAAATTTTAATAGACTGAGGTTATTTTGGGAACAGAAAATCTTCGGTAAAAAATTAATTAAAACTAAATAAACCTAAAGTAACATTGTAAAAGACTGCAAACAATTAATGCCAATCCCAAACTACAAGACAATAAGCAACATCACTACGAGTGAAAATAAACTAAGGTGCCTGTTGCTTTTTAACATAAGATAAATACTTCTTGTACCAAAATGAGCATCAGTCAGTTGACTGCCCACAAATTCCACGGAAAATTTAGGGATATCAGGTTGAACTTGGACCAAAAAGGCTACGTAAAAAACTACTAGGCACTACCGTTCCACTCCTGTTCCAATTGGTTCTCTCTGCAGCTTAACTTAATGTTCAAAAATATACCTAAAACATTATCCATATAATTAAAAATGACGTAGCCGTAGGTCTTTACCCGTCTAGGTCTCTTTGAAATGCTTGAGTTGTCTTTTATAACGAATTTGTTTTTTTGCCTTCCGCAAGCTATACAGTAGCAGTTTGAGCTTGGGGACTTAACCGTCTCCGCAATTTTGCTTAGCAGGCCGTATACTAATAATTTGAGATAAATAATTGAGGTTTTTGGGTGGAAAACAGAACCAAGTTACTAATTAGACGAGCAAGAGAGCCGGGGCCGAGCGGCGCGCTAATTTGTTTGGGAGGCTTTAGCCGTTCACTCTTATATACAAAGTGTACATATAACAAGAGTCGAGATCCCAACAGAGAAGACACTAGAGAACTTGGCAGAAAGGGTAGTTGAAGATCATACCTCGTAGGGCAGAGTAAAGGTCGGAAGTAAAGAAGGGAAAAGGGGTAGGAGAGGGGAGACTTCTCTTCATTATACGGCATAAACGGTCCATTATGTGTCTTGAAGGCTTAGTTCATTCATCTAAATAAAAAGTGCTCGCGCCGCTCCGAAATGAGAAAGACTACTAACGTCACGGATTGGGGAACTATATACCCCACTCGCGCCACCAACAGCCATCCACAAAATAAGCTGTCGGGAATTTTAGGCCACTTAAGTATACAGGGTGTAACTTCGGTCATAATTCAATGATACAAGGTCAAGGAATCTTAAATCAACTATGTCCCAACTTGGTCTGATGAAAAACTATACGATAACCCAACTTAAACATAGAAACGAGAAAATATACCAATACGTTATAAATTCTAGAATTAAGTAAACACCACAGGTGCATGGTTATTTTCCTCTCGCCAAGAAGTACCGCTAGAGGCAGTGCGAGTTGGCTATGGCTAGCCTCACGTGTGTAGTGAACTCGGGCTTTGTTTGACATTGCTTCTTGACGTCTGGGCGGCCTGAATACCACCATAAACCAACTTTCCCACAATGACATGAAAGTTTGAAAGTCCAACTTAATGAAGATAGTAAATACTTGAGACTTTGAAAACAATTCGTGTACCTAATGGCACATACACCCTGTGCACATCAGGGGCAGAGGCGGGTATGAAAGTTGGTAAAAGGGTTTGATGAGATGCCCCTGTCCCCCCATTGCACCGTTCCGTTCTTCTTGCCTCCAATGGTCGGGTGTAAGTCGAGCCCGATTTTAATTATCTCTTGCCACGCAGCTAGCTAGCTAGGTCCATGCACCATGCAACTCTCTTAATATGGCTTCTGGCTGACGGTTCAACTTAGATGAACGAACGAACGCCTTTCCCGAATAAAATCTAATTAGTTTTGGATAATTTCGCCTTCTTGCTTCACTCGAGCCAAGATTCATTATCGCGTTATTCAACCTCCTCCTTACCCTTACCCTCATCCCTCGATACAAATTATCTTTCTTTTTTTGTGAGGTACCGATGCTAAAAAAGGGCCCCGAAACGAAGGATATGTATATAAATTCAAAATTGGATGGAGCCTTAAATTGGGGGAGGATACTTAATTAAAAATTATTAATTAATTTTTTGGTATTTTCGAATATTCTTCCCAAAAGAAACAAAAATCTATAATACGAAAGTAGAATACTATGAGAGTCGTGTCCCGTTATTATTGATCCATGGCTGGATAGAGTTAGTTGGAAAAATAATTAAATGCATAATCATCTAATTAAATTCCATATAAAATAATTATTATTAAAAAATAAACTATGTATGAACCCGTCAAATTATGGATTATTTACTATAAACATATTTGGTTAATCTATAAGAGAGATAACGGTTTTTAACGTCATCAAGAAAATATATCAAATTTATGATTTTTTCGATCGAGGATATTTCGGTTCATATTTAAAGATAATACTAATTAAATTTCTCTTGGATCGTTAATAATAAAGATAGCAGCGCGGAAAAAAAACCCATTAATTTATTTCTGCAATGTCCCATGACTAATTTTCTCCTTCCTTATCCGTAATGAAATCATACACCCTCAACCGCAACCAATTAGCCGAGCTGGGGTTACGGAGTACATTCCCAAATTAATAAACTTACAAATTATTTTAAATATCTCTTTGAACAGAAAAATGCAAGAACTGAAAGGGGATCCTCAACGTCGCCATAGTCAAGGAGCACCATCTAGTCAAGTGGTCACCTCCCTCCCAAACCCGTCCATGCTACAACAGAGCAATAATAACCAAGCGCGCCTCAACGTTGGACCTTACAGTAGGGATTCCAGACTGTCCCTGACGGGAGGACACACTAGAAATTCGACCACAATCATGGGTAGTACGCCGCCCGATTGCGCCGGTTGTCAGAAACCAATCAGGGAGAGATACTTGTTGAAGGCCTTGGATCAACTATGGCACGAGGACTGCCTAAAATGCGCCTGTTGCGATTGCAGGTTGGGAGAAGTCGGATCAACCCTTTTCACCAAGACAAACTTAATACTTTGCAAAAGAGACTATCTAAGGTAAATTTTTGAACACCATAGCACCTCGTGCTCCTAATTGTTATCCGGAACTGTTTCTAAAGGTTAAATAACAATTCAAAACGCATTTTACTTCAGGTTGTTTGGTACAACGGGACTATGTTCGGCGTGCAATAAAACGATACCGGCCTTTGAAATGGTCATGAGAGCCAGGGGTAACGTCTACCACCTTGAATGCTTCGCCTGCCAGCAATGCAACCACAGGTATTTATAAATACTCGGGTTAATACTTAAGGACAGCCTTTCTCACACCGTAGGGTGATGCCCATCAAACTTCAGATGGTTTTAGTTAAGTTCTTATATAGTAATGACGAGGGAACTATTTATCGCGTATGTGATTCGGTTTAGTCACCTTTGCATGCTCCAAATGTAAAATGATGTTGGGAAGAATCATGTTGCAATTACCCCACTTTGTGCTGGTACACTTCTCACGAAGAGAAGTACTATTACCAAGTTCTCGTGCTGCGAGAGGATCTACTTTTTAACGGTCAACTCCGTTATATATATACTGTCCGAAACAGTTGACCGCGAAATTATATATTCATACAATGGTACTCGCCACTCGCCAGAAAATGGGGAAAGTTAGGTTTCATTTTCCAGACGACTTATTTCAAATTCTGCGTTTGAAACAGTATTTCCACGAAACAATTTTCCCATGCACTATACCATTGACAAATATCCCTAAATTATGCAAGTCCCTTCAGATCGCGTGCATCGAAGGAACAAAAAATAACTTTATACACCTCTTAATGATTAAATGGAGTAATATTGTAAAGAAGAAAATATAAGTCTCGTTCGAATATCATAACACGAATTTTCACTTCGATATCAAAAGCGTATTGATTTGTTTGAACTCTATATATGTATATCCCATTTAAAAAAGGCTTAGCATTTAGTTCCAAGGTCTACCAGCAATTACTAAGTAAAAAAATGATAAAGTATTTTTTACCTTTAGCTGACAAACGTGTTAAATTTCCACGAAGACTTCATTTGCGTCGCGTTTCAGAGACTGTTTGCGCATATCCAACGTCATACCTGCGCAAAAGAAAAAATAAAATAAAAATTAAGGACAAATTTCATAGAAATATCTCGCACGTTTTATACAATTAGCGTTTTAAAATTATAGGCCTAATCTTACTTCATGATTCCTTCACAAATTTTGTTTAGTTAAACGGTTTAAAAACCAGTATTTAGATAATTTACATCGTCGCATTCAGTATCTTGTCAATCTGAGCGATTTAGAATTCGCCCTATCGATAAATCATATGATTTGAAAGATTAGGAAACTCCGTGGAAAATAGGGGGAGAAGAATCAAAACGCACGAGGTTCTATTTTAACCGATTGATCAAATATTCTTTAACTCGCTTTTCGTATCGACATTTTTCTACCGAAAAAAAAAATACAGCCCAACTTCAAAAGGTGTTTAGGTGTTGAATAGAATATCACGCCAAACTGCCATTATCCTTGAGGAATAACATCCCTCGTTTAGGCGAAGGCTAAAAGACTCAGATACACCAAGTCCCAACCACCGAGGGGATGGAAACCATTACTAGACTGTACAATTTTCCAGAGATGATTTGATGGGAGGTTGCGGGAGCTTTTTTCCAATCGAAACTCAATCATTTCTTCTCGTTTTTATCCCCAAACTCGATTTCCCACAAAATGGGAGAAACGTGGAGTTTCCAAAAATTTCCTCTTTAAACTATAGGCTACATAAATGTTTCATCTCTGATTCAGGATTTTCAAATATTTACTCGATACTCTTTTAACGTATTAAAAATATTCAGTAAAGAACCTGTACTACCAAGCCTCGTCAGCAGTTTAAACCATAAATACTGCAGAATATATTAGGCCTTGCCAACAAAAACCACATGTTTGAAAGTATTAAGCCTTGGCTGTTTTGAAACAAATTATTTACATAACCCACACGTACAAATACAATCAATGACATATTACTAAGCCTTTGCACGTAATTTACAATTCTAATAATGCAATTCAATTCATTTACCGTTTGTAGGTTTTGCGTTGGCGACAAGTTCTATTTACACGAGAACAAGATTCTATGCGAATACGATTACGAGGAGAGACTAGTCTTCGCCAGTTTACCATTAAACTACAATAGTTTGGCTCAAATTAAAAGACAAACTCAAGATTTGGAAGCCATCGGTAATGGCATGAAAGATGACGGTAGCTCCGGGTACGGTAGCGGAGATTCGCCCTTCGATGGACGGTAGTTTAAAACTGATACGGGTCACGTGGGACGAAGCGAAAAATTAAACAATTTTGGTACGCGCGTGCGCGAAAAACTTTGGAAACAAAGCAAAAAAAAAAAAAGACTGAATTCACGTGTAACCCCGAGAAAAGATCATCTTGACCCCTGACCCGGCGCCCCCTGGTAGTTGTAAATATAAATAATTAAAAATTACCAATTCCTAACCCCCTTTTTGATATTTTCGTTATTTAAACTCGGGAATTATGGCAACTGTCCGTGGTTAACCATAATTTAATTATTTCTAAAATAAAAATCAAGGTTCTTTATAAATATGATAAAAACGTTATATCCCAGAGCACATTGCATTGGTAATTTTACTTATACGATTTGTATAATAAATATACGTTGACCTTTGACCCATAACCAGGGAAAAATCGCAGTTTATGTATAAAAAAATTAATAATAATAATGAAAAATTATCCCAGGTCGGACAATATGTAAATAAAAAGGCAAATACCCCAATAAAATTTTGTATAGTATACAGTAAAGAGAGTTACAGTCATTTTTACTAAATCGTACATTAAAGTTTAATTTACGACGAATCACGAACCCGAAACAATGGTCGATATAAACACAAACTAAACTCACAAATGCAGCAAAATTAAACATTATTATTAAGGCTGCATGTTGCAGACCCACTCCCCCACTCAGGCCCCCAAAAAAGAGATCTAACTTCAAGGGCATTGCAAAGTCAGGTTGACCCTGAATTACTAAAAAAACCTTTTGGCAATTACGTAACAAGCCATGATAGGTGGGATAGGAGGTGGGGATATTCAATTCCCTTCGCTAAAATTGATTGAAACCAAGTTAGTGCTTTTCCACAGCAAGCGGCCCGGGGGGGGGACAAAGGGATATATTGGAATGGGACAAAATTAGGTTTCAACCAATTTCTTGTCAAGGAATACGATTGGGATGAGAGGGGGATACTCGCTCTCTCTTTCTCTCTCTATCTTCATTCCCTGAATCCCACGGTTTCATCTTGTTGCTATTCCGAAATGTCGATTGGCAGGAGCTAGTTCATTTGGCATTTGCTATTGGAATTCGTTATAAACGTTGAAACAGGAAAGGAAGATGGAAGGAATACACCCGGACATACAGTCAGTTTTCAGTAAGGATAATTCTAAGACCCTGTTGTATCTTGTATCTAAGTTATTAGAGGAATTCCCTACATTAGTTACGAGAGTATGAACAGAAATTCGGTACATGAAGTGTGTCAATAAAACGATTTCAGGAAACCCCTCGCGTTGCATGCCAACCAATTAAATCGCGGATAAAAAGATGTCAGGATTATAGTAATCAAGCCCGGCCCACAAAACCCGCATAGATATAAACATGGGATTGTGTGTTCCTTAACTTTACACAGACATCATTTCAGTCACCACTGTTTCTATTTTCTAACACCTGTGACTTATGGATGCTGTGAATATTTCACTTCAACTGACAGCCTTCTATTAGGCCTATTCTTTGGCCCATCATGAACTGTACTGAAAATAGACGTTGGAATCTAATGCCATTTCGCGTGCGTCGAGTACGTGAGACTCTCATTCGATTTGGATGCTTTCGGACCACTATACCCACCACCACACGTATCTATACTTTTCTGGGGGGTAAATTAAGCTCAATATCTAAGCGAAAGACCGTTTTCTCTCTCTCTTTCTCTCGTGAGTTTTTTTCTCCCCTTCTAACATCATCCTCTTCCCGCGGAGGCTCTTGGGCATCCTCTCTCTCTTCTCTTTCTCCTCTTTTTAGGATGCTTTTATAGGGATGCTCTGAACAAGCTCAATCCATCGACTATTGTCTGCGGTTTAGCGCGGGGTCGATCCTCATCGTACCCGAAAAAAAAGAGATACTATCCCTTCTCCGCAAGTACACACACACTCTCTCTCCACAGTAAGATCTCCTCCCCCTCTTTATATAGCGGGCAATCATAGGAGCCTTATCAAACCGATATAACGTAACGTATCATTCCGTTAAAAGGGACTGTTCATACAGGACCAGGATAAGTAAGTTAAGTTTTTTTTTCAACACTTATTCAGAATTCTTTAAAGAGAAACAATTTTGGTGCAATTTAGAACACATTGGTTATCTTTCACCAGCACTTTAAAAGTTTCAGAATATGGCTAAAGATTTTATAAACTATGAATGCCCAGTTTAGCCTAAAAAATAACATTGAAAAACAAAGCGATGCAAGAAGGGGTATCTTTCAAACGTCCAAGTATAATTTGATGATATTTAAAATACACACACACGGCCACTATCTCAACAAAACCGATGAGTTCACATGGAAAATTTAAATCTGATTTTTCAGAAATTCTAACTGTGTACGCTGACCACCCACTCCCCCCCCCAAAAAAAATACCCTCTGACCTCTGATGCAATCATTTTGGTCACCCTGAGTGGTATACCTGAAGTGCTTTATATATACAGTAAGCACGGCGTGGTCAAGTCAATTTGGGTTATATGCTCGGGGTTTTTCCTTCATTTCAAACCCTAACTCTCAATGCATGCAGCATGCATGCGTGGCACCGAACCGAACTTCGTTTCATCCCCCAGTATGGCTGGCCATCAAGCGCCCAGTCCAATCTTATATCCTAAGATCCCGGAGTCTGATATCTTTCGTATTAGTAATCGGGAGTTTGGGTTGGCAAAGGAGGGTGGGATTCGTAGATGGGGCGCCAATAGACAAACAACGAAAACGGGGGGCAATGGCAATAGCAATACAGTAAGAAATCGCGATTGCTAGTTCGTTGTCATGGAGATAGACGCATCGCGATATACTCTCTCTCTCTCTTTTTTCTTCTAACTCCTCTCCCACCCACATCTTTTCTCTTCAGCTTCCGCAGCCTCTTCCATTCTCTCTCTCTCGAGATAGAATATTACGGAACTGGCGCAATAATTACATTCGGCAGACTAGATGAATCTTCTCTCTCTATCTCTTCGGTTAAAAGGAAATGAGGTTTAGTTTATTTTTGGTTTTAGTATTTCCATCAAAAACCTGGACCGCGCTTCCTAGGGGTTTGACAAACAACGTTGCATGCGCTGCTCCTAGACTATATTACTCGTTGCTTCACCATCCCAATTTCATCCTATCGCTAATGAAATTACCGAAAAACTATTTCGTTTACCTTATTTGCCAACCTAGTACATTTCTGATTGTATACTCTTTGAGAGGCTTGGAAGGGTCAACAATTCCCACAGAAAAAAATCAAAAGTCTATAGATAAAGGTTTAAGCAAAATAAGCGAGTAATTGCAACTAAATTTTCAATGGTAAGTTTATACGATTGAAATTTACAGAAATTTCCTATTTCACTACACTAAATGCAAAGCATATAATGAATAAATGACCAAATGACCCCTAACCATACATACATTAATTTTATATCCAGACAATATATTTCAAAGAATTGTTATGACTGGTTTCGAAATCATAAATACCCACGCTTACGAGATAATCTCCCGGAAAAAAAGCAATCAGTTTAATAATAATAAAAATAGAAGGGCCGAAATGCGGAGGGCTCCAGTAATTTATTTTTTTGTTTTACCGACGGCAACCTACGTTGTATTGTACATCTACGTCACTGCAGTCTGAATGTACCGCACGCCATAATATTGAAGTAAGAATAATAACCCGGAATTATTTCATAGAATTAATTAGTCTATCCATGCTGGTACGGAATTAAGGTTTCCAGAAGAGCTAGCCAATTTTGGTTTTATTAAAGTCCCGGTTTGTATATACGTAATTAGTAATCTTTTATATAACCATGATTTGTTCCTCATATTTCTGTTGCTAACCCTAACCTTATAACGCGGATAACCAAAAAAACTAAATGTAATCCATCAAAATTAGATTTTGATTAACTTGAATGTAGTCTTATATCAACGAAAGACAACCCAATCCTTCTAAAATAAATATCTGAGCACTTATTAAAATAAAAAACACGTGAAATGAAGGCATAGACAACACAATATTGTTCAGTTGAAATCCATGTACGCTTTTAGAAAGGAGACAGAAAAGAAATAACTATAGCTTATATTTATATCTATATATACTCTCTATTCCCGACCACGTTTCCGGTTATGTGGGTAGCTGGTCATTTCCGGTACGGTGCGGTCAGGATGAAGGATACTATACTATAAGTTAGGATCTAAAAGGGGGAAGTGGAATGGACCACTAAGGTCCGCGGCGGCGGAAAGCGGACGGACGAACGGACAAGAGGAACGTCATAAAAAATGACCAAAAATATATATGACTCTCAGACAGACTGCAGGGCCAACCCCGAGATATTGTATTCTTTCTCTCCCTATCCTTTTAATGTTTCAAATATTACAAAAAGGCTGCGGTAGAACTATAGTTCGTCAAAGCTGATAATCTGTAGTAAAACAATACGGGATTTTATACTACCATTTTAATTGAAACCCGTCAAAACTTGATTTATTTTAGGATCGACACCTAATTGGATTAAATTCCTTATCACAAACTAAACATCTATATTCTGTTTTAATTCTAAATGTACACCTATAGAACCGCGTTAATATTAAATCGATTGTTTTTACGTGGTTTCCCTTAATACACACATCACCGTTTATAACGCGGTTGGTTGTCTTATCAGCTGCTGGTATATTTAACTCTCTATAAAGGCTTCTGGTCAATTTTTCGACCGCCGTATATACAGTCCAGTCATCGATGAAAATAATACGCTGTCAGTGTTCTTGTCATTCTCAAAAGCATTAATAAGCCCGCGGATCCGGTATGGACAACAATGGACAAAAAGAAAATATGTAGAGGGACCCACATTCGTTCGAGTGTGTTTACTTTAACGACGAGTTAAAGAATCAAGAGAAACTATCCCAAAAGTGGTGACTCCGCCTACACTGTTATTTGTGCAGTGTCCCAAAATGATCTTGCCTACTTCCTTAATGGACATATACTTAAAAATAGGCCGTTCAATGGAAGAGAGGCTAGAAGGTAGATATTTGGGAGTAAGATGACGCCATCATGCCTACAAATGAATTTCACTCTATGCCTCTGGGAAAGTGAATTGACTAATGAGCACGAAGCAATTCTGCCAATAGTAGAAACTTGCGGATTATCCTTACAAAACACTTCATGTACCGGCCTTTCATCGTACTCTTTCAATTTAGTTAGATACTGTGGACCATATACGGAAGAAGAAAAATTCCATATTTTTTTGGGACAATCTGTATACCGTTAGTTGGTTCTTTTCTTCTGTTGGCAATACTTTATAGCTTTACGCGCGGACTGAAAGTAGTTGGGAGTTACACGCAGCGGCTATAGTAAAAAGCCATTGTAAGCCGGGTGGAGGTTGCGCAAGGCCACTTAATTTCCTGTGCAGCGAGGGGACAGTGGCTCGCGGTTGTCCACCCGCCCATAGACCAACTGCGTCTGCTTTTATAAGCCGCGTTGGGCAGGAAGAACGGACGGAATTCGCGGACATGGTCAGGAAAGGAGAGAGAGAAGGGCGGGGGGGGGGGATAAAAAGTTGCTGTCTCGCGATCGCTCATAAAGCGACTCTTAGATAAGCTCAGGCCAAAAAGCAATATGTCGTCTGTCATCGCGAAACTGCCTGCTATATGGCTAAGCCTTAGTCCAGAACTACACCCCCTACCCTCCTATACTCTCTTCCCTGTTATGTAGTTTTGACCACCCGCTTTATATATACATCTCCCGTTCATTTTTCCCGCAGCTAGTCCATGGAGTATATCTATCGCCTTACATATAACACTTGATGATGGTGGCGTTCAATAATCCAGGGGCACCACGCGTACGCCTCCCTTATTTATACCTTAAGCCTAAATGTATTTTCAAATATATTACAATAACGAATCAGTATCTTAAATATACAGGATGTATGGTACGGCCGAGGTATAGTGCAGGAGTCGATTCATGGGCAATTAAATTTTGAGTCGAAAACTTGTAACTTCTATAACCGCTAACAAGTTATGATAAAAGTGTTTGGACCCAGTTAAATTTAAGTAAGAAACTGAAAGACATTTGGAATTTAATTAAATGGGTCATCCCTAAAACTCTCTAATCATAACTTGTGTTAAGGAGCTCCTTGTGGCAAAATCGCGGTCATATACTCAAAATTGATTGTTCATAGAACCAACCCTAATGTACCAAGAACATTTTATGGAATAACCTGTATAATCGTGAAATTCACTCGCAGAATGATCACTGTACCATATTCCCATCTTTCCTGCTGCATGTAAAATGTTTGTACAAGTCGAAATATGAATTAGCGATGAAATCCAAGGAAAGGGAAAAAACCACTTTGGTTTTCCGCTGTTGGTGCGAAGTTGGGCTTTTTTTGGGGTTCCGGTAATCCTTTTTAATTTTTTTACGTAGCTACAGTCTCTCTCTACCAGGCTTTTCCCCCCGAAATGAAAGTAGTTTTTTTCTCCGTTTGCACGACGTTTCATCAAGGAATGAGGGAGAAAAAAAAAATTCTTTTGACGGTAAAGTAAGGAGAATAAAAAATGCTTAGGTGGGAAAGATTTTGCCTTATTTCCCGGACTAATGCAGCAAAACTATATGCCAGGGTGACAATTTTTTTGCTCATTTTCTCACCCACGTCTCTTAAAATGTCGGTGAGAGATTGAGGTAGGGAGGGAAGTAGAGAGGAAGAAGAAGAAGAAGAAGAAGAAGAAGAAAAAAAAAAAGGTTGTTAATGCCGAGATGATGAGTGTTTTTGACGATGACTGACCTCAGCAACTTAGGATTTCTTTTTTACCTATAGACTAGTCGTTGGGATTAAAGGATTTTGCGAATTAAGATTTCCACAGTTCTTACACGGGAAATATTTCCCGAACCCTTCAAGTTTCATATTGTAATATCAAAGGGACCGACGTTGCCAGGGTAAATCTTAAAATGTAAGGGTTAGTTAATAATTTCAAACCCAAAAAACCATAAAGTCCGTCTATACATATTTCGTCGCAACTGAACCTTGAAGGGAGATACGAGAAGTGGAGAAATGTTGGTGGATCACGTGCGGCAATGAAAGTCTCCCAGGGTACCTCGGTGTAGAGGATTGTTAAGTGCTGCCGCTTAGCGTCATTTAAAAATACAAGTTAGGTCTCACGAATTAGCTTCTATTATCAAGACATACCATAAAACCCTACCAAAATACCACTGAGGACGCTGGGAGGACTTTGTCGAAGTAGATGAGGGATACAGAGGCTACGTTATAGGTATGGAGATTTTCTATCTCACCTCTTACCTCCTATGATTGAACTACTGCCTAGTTTCTCAATTATCAAAATCTAATTCTACATTTATAATACGAGAAAAATCCGGTTTTCCTAAGCCTTTGCGCATGGAAGAGCTTTATGACAGACGGATAAAGCCATTTACCAATTGGCGAGGTAATCGACGATGAAAAGAGGAAGCCGAAAATTGATAGAATATAACCGAATGCACGGTGACGATTATGAGACGACAAAAAATGGCACCCGTTTCATTTTCATTTCCTATTCTTTATGGCTAATGTAAGAAATTGTGATTCTATAGCTTCTGAACGTCTCTCTCTCCACGCGTAGGCATTGATAAAATATACGTATCGAAGGCGGGAAAAGACCCCATGCGCACCAGAAAAGGAGAGAGAGAGAGAGAATGAAGACGTACAACATACCCAAAGCTTAAACCACGAAGGCGACCAAGGGGAAAAAAGGAAGCGGGAGAAAAAAGGGGTTATTACAGTTAATCACACGCTTTCTTTCTGCCTCATTAGTCGACCACAAAGAGCTAGTACAACCCGTCGTCAATGTCGCCTTAAAGACGCCTGCAAGAACCCCTTTCCCCCCATTTTCCCGCCAAAAATTCCTCGTGTTTTGTTCCTATTCATAACTATACACAGAGAACATATACAATCTAGCGACTGAACGCCATAAAAGATGATGGTATCCATGGAATAAAGAAACTATCCTCAATGTATTTATACGTTCCACAGTAATATGGCGATGAAAAGAACCCGTGCGCCCAGTGAATAAATATATCGACAAACAAACAACCTTAGATAACGTGACTTACGCGTTCCCACGTTATGTTAAACGGGAAATCCTAATAAACACAGTCAATTTGAAAATAATAATAATAACAACAACGCAAAAATTGGTTTAGTCCTCGATCAAATTACGAACAAATATTCTTATAGCTCTTTAGTAGAAGCTGTCCGCACTGCCAGATGTTACTCGTTATACTGCCAGCTACACGTCGGACACGTATCACCTATCATTGAGATTAAAGGCTATAAGATACTAAAGCTTCCGTACATTGTCGCGCCAAGAGGGGGTGAAATAAGCGGGCGAAATAGCTTGTTTATTTTCCTTTTCCATTCGTCGAGATCAACGCTGAAGTCCAATATCGACGACGACAGAAGCGCTCAAGCTCCCTGTCTCCGTTATATACAGCTCCAAAAGAAGAAAAAGTGTGCCAGCAAAATACCCCTCCACCTTCCCTCATTGCCTTCAGAAGCAGCGAAATTGGCGCGGCAGCGTTTATAAGCCGGGTTCTCCCACTTGCCTCCCTCCTAGCCCAATTAAATCGTCGCTTGACCAGTGTAAGGGAAACAAGAGGTTACAAGTAAACCCTTACAATTTTGTCGCGCTTTCTAATGTATTTTAGCAAGGTATAATGAACTCCATATTGATATAATAGCAAAGGATAATTATTTCAAAAACTATATTTAGGCACTGTATAATTAATGCCTTACTTATATACAGTAACATTGCTAATTAATATTGAAATCGTATAAAGAATATCTCCTCAACAAAAGCCGAGATACAACAAACCCCAAAAAATCCTTATTTCTCAGCCTGTTACGGCTACAATGACAGGGAGCCGAACATAAAGAGGTCACACAAAAGACACGTGTCCTTGGAATGACCCATATTAGTTTAAAACACGTTTCCGCACAATTTAAATGAGATCATAGTGTTTAGCAGACGGCATAATGAATTTTAAACTTTTTAGGACGGTCTGAGACAAGGACTAGGCAATATCCCCGTCGGCGTTACAGCGTCACTTTCGGCGAAAATGAGCCAAATAACGATGAAACCGAATTAAAAATAACGATGAAACCGAATTAAAAAATTAAACACCGTTAGCGGAATGCAGTGAGCAACAAAAAATGTCGAGTCCGCACGTTTAATTACCGAAATTCAAAGAATAACAGCGAAAACATGAGAGTGGAGGTATTTTTGTAAGGTCTCAAACACAGTTATAGAAAAGCCCCGTCATGAGTCCCGAGGAACAAACAATACGAGCTTTTCCAAGACCTATGGCAAAACGCTGCCAGTAGGTAAAACCAAAAGACGGCGATAACACGAAAAATAGTTTAAATCACTGAAAATTAAGTTTGATTACCGTTAACGGAAGGCTTTAGAAGTCGTTATGTGCAAAAATCAAACGAAGCCAACTCGATCACGCGCTCAGCAAAAAAATCCTTATTTCTCAGCCTGTTACGGCTACAATGCGGCTCTGGAGCAATGAGATAGATCTCTATGAGATAGATAGAGTTACAATTCAAATACTCGCGTATGCGTATTTTATTTAACACGTTTAAAAACTATCTTGAGTCAAGATAGTTTTGTAACAAGCTGTCAAGATTCTTGACAGCTTGTTACACAGATTATAGCAGCAGACGTTAATAAAAAAAGTTCTTAGGGTGGCGCCACCCGTATTTGATAAAGATTCATGCTCGATAAAAGGTGTATTGCGAAACGTCGATCTCGAGATCTCACGTTGTGACTCTAGGTTTCATATATATATTCTATCTCATTGCTCTGGAGTAGTTTAAAGAGAGCGAAGGCGAGACGACGACGAAGGCGGAGCTGACGACGAAGGCGGAGCTAATCTTCCGTTTTTATGTCTTTTATGTCTCCGTAATATTTTTTCTCCATCATAGATGGCGACAAAATAAAAAGAGAGACCCCAATATCCAGAGTAACCCCGGGACTCTGATAGCTCGATTGCTAGAGTAGAGAGAGAGCGACAATATAGCGCCTTTCGGTAATATAGATTCAATTTGGGTTCAGAAAAACCCGGACTAACACGACCTTATATAGCCTGTCCCGTATACTACCGTGGCGGGAACTAAGAGAGACACGCAGATTCACGTCATTCGAAGCCCATAACCTAGAAGTAATAGGAGTAAATTTTAAACAACAAAAGCAAGGAATACAACTCTGTCTCTATCAATTAAGAATAAGATGTGACGTAAGTCCTTTGAGTACACCATACCTCTACACGTCTCCTTTCCAAAGACAGCTTACACACATGGAGTGTTCATATCATTTACACCATCTACCTGGAGGACAAAAGCAAACTCGCCTGTTTTGTCCTCCAGGTAGACTGACCTTCAGGTGTAAATGGTATGAATACTCCATGTGTCTAAACTACCAATAGGCCTAAGTGAATTTACAACAATCATGACTGTAGTAATTAAAGAAAATTCTCCGATAACCCAATCTTAATTATACACCTATACGAAATTCGGCTCTAGTTTTCGTCAGACTATGGACTTTTGTTAGTACCAAATGTATGTAATAATAATACAAAATGAGAAAAGTCCGTGATGGGAGAAAGGAGGTGAGGACATACGAAGGAGGAAATGAGAAAAAGGGCGCGTGGGCTATAGGATGAAGTCGGAACGAGGCGAGGGGGTTTAGGGGTTCCCTGCCATTTTCACTATACAATATAAGGAACGTTTTCACATACGGGACTAAGGAAGCCGTTATTAAATCCCCATATACCCCGGGATTAGAAAGCTATTGGACTTTTGTCCCTTTATTGGAGTCGACAATCTCCCAACGCCATTAAAGAAAAAAAAACCCTTTAGATTTATTTTTCTAATTAAATATCAAGGAAAGGAACGAAAACGTTTAACAACAAAACGTTTCCACTTCATTCTTTACGATTAAAATACCGAAACTACGTCTTAAATGACGTAACGTAAAACAATCCTTAAAGTACTTAAAAATACCAACATTGTAACGTCATTTTATCACTATGGTATCTCGAACTTTCAATCAATTAGTACGAGATGAAATGTCAAAGAAAGCAGCCCTTTTTACACGAGAAGTCGCGCCGATGTTACGAAACTTTAACTATCTATCTGGTTTGGCTGGCACTGTTCAAAAAAGAGATTTCATCAGTGGGATAACAATAGAAAATCCCGCGCTGTTTTTTAAAGCTTTGTCAGTCTGCCGGCGAAAGAAAGAGCATCACCCGAGTTCCCGCATTTTCAAACCAAGAAGACACTCAAAGAAGTTTGACGTGACAACCCCAAGACTCCAAGAGCGAGCGAACGAAAGACGCTAGCTAGCTAGCACCCTGTACAGTTGTTATTTGTTAAAAGAGTTTATACCAAGGCTTAACATGTTTGTAAATGGAAACGTTTCGAGTTAAATACAAGTATATAAGGATGGCGGTAGCGAGTAAGGGGGTGGATACTTCAAGAGGGAACTTTGAGAAAAAGTGTTGCCAAAGGAAGAAGAAGGACTCTGCACTAGACAAGAATCTCACGCTCGTAAACCCCCATTTATAAAAACCTCTTTGCGGGAAAACGAATTGGATATATTTCCCGCGTATTTCTCGCGCCAAAAACGCCAACAACGACAGACTCTTAAAAATTCAGCAGAGTCGCGCAATAATAAGTTCTCGTTTAGGATTGGAAAAGTTAGCGGTCGAATTAACGAAGAAAGTTAATAAGCGAGGTAAGTGAAAGTTTTAATTAACTTTAGTGGTGGTTTAATTAGTTTTGAAATTATAACTATAACTATAATTAAAGCGAGTTGAAAGAGTTCTAATAATAGTTTCGGAATATGTTTATACTGATTTAAAATGTGTTCATAGAAGTTAAAAGTTGTTAAGGTTCGACTTTATAAAAGTTGTTTTAGAAATAATTAAAGTTATTTCTGTATATACGTATAAATTTGCGAAAAATTGTTCAATTTAAGCCTATGATGTAAAATTTGCTTCGGGAAATTCAAGTCTTAACAAAAGCAAGAATGACAAATTTTACTTTGACGTTTTGCTTTGATGATTGCATTTTTCTGGATTAGTTCACATAAAACTCGAAGAATTACGTATAATTCTACGAAAATTTAAATAGATTCAAGCAATACAAAATAAGTCAAATTCTAAAATTAAAATCATAATTTAAGAGCGTTAATCTTAGTAAGTGGAAAACGTTGAAATTTTACTTTACACGTACGTTAATTCAATGGAGAATTTCTCTATACCCCCAAAAGAGGAAGTGACAACGAATATAACCCCCCGAACACGAAAAAACTAAATCCGATTCGTCGAAATTTATCCATAGTTTCCCTTTGAAAATCGTGATAAGACGGACACGTTCGGGCAAGTTTTTGTCAGAACAATATATACTGTACAATTAAAACAAACGTAAATATATATATATATCAACTTTGATTTCCAAGAATCGGTTACGTCAATGCATCTGAAATACGTAAAAAACCACCCGCGCCTCATGATATACACAAACCTTCAGATTAAGATTGAGTTTCGAGGTCGTATTTTTATTTTCTTTTTAATCTCCGGAGTTACCTAAGCGACTAAGGCTAATTAGGATAAACATATCGTTAAAATTCATCATTTTTTGAAAAGAAACTAACCGAGACTAAGGGCCTAAACCATCAAGCCTTCTAATTATGAAGAAAAACGTCAAATTTTAAGTACCTAGCTTGATACGCTACTCGTTAACAAACAGACAACTATACATATACCAGGGAGGAGTGGATAAGGAGACGGACGTATTTTGGGTGATTTAATATTCAACACCGCGAGACTAGACCCCCATAGTGGGAGAAAGGGGGTTAAATTGGTCACTGCTTGCATATTGAGCTACTATTTAGCGCCTTCTCTCCAACACAAAATGTATACTATTTTCAAAAAGGTCTTTTACTAATGCGCTACAACAGCCAATGGACGCTTCTTTTTTCCTTAGAAATATTCTCGCGAGATGGCAGTTTCTATTGCGAGTTTGCGGGAACTCTGATGCTGCTTGCCACGTGATAAGCGATGCGCGTTTCCCCTCCCCCAATTTCCCCTTTCTTCCGTTGTGGGGGAGTAAAGACGTACTGTTGTCTTCCAAAAGGGCGCGTAAATCAACTCCTTTTCTATTCCTCCCTGACTGAGGTTCGGAGGAAGGGAAAAAAAAACCACTTGAAATTTTGAGATACTTTTTGGGTTTTTCCACGAAATTATTAGCGTGAAAGATAAAGCGAAACGCTTCCTTATTTTTTTTCCCCATCACTAATTAGATGAGTAAATTACGTTGTTAAAGAAAAAGGAATTCTAAAATTAGAGCGCAACAGCGCGATGGGACACGAAAAAAAAGAAGATAACTTTCACGATACTCTCTCGCTCGCTCTCTCTCTCTTTTCTCTAACTACAATTTAGTCTCTAAAGTGTTCATTAAAATTTAGCAACGAATTGAAACATTTTTGTATATACGTCATGCAGTTGGCGACTGGGCCACATGTTTGCAGGGATCTTATTAATTAGGAAGACGTTCCGTTACGCCAAAAAAAAAGAAGAAATTCCAAACCTTTCTTCCGAAAGGGAGCAGAAGTGAGATAGTCTAGAGTAATTAAAGAAATAAAAAAACAATAATAATAATAATAAAAAAATGTCCAACTGAGTCAAGAAATGGCATCATTATCGCGACTAGTGCAAAATTTAAAGGGAATGTGACAGGAAGTGGTCTTTACTTCCAAAAACCAAGAGGAGTTGGTGTAAAAATATAATTAAAACGAAGGGTCCACGATTATTGTAAGTGATATACCATTTTGTAAACAACAAGGAGCTTGCTAATAATTCTAGACATTGTTGGGTGTCAATTAAGCTATCGTGTCCCCTTTGAGAAACTGTACTGTTCCACGGATATAGAAAGAGCGTTTCATTGTCCCTTTGAAATCGCAGTCCCACATAAAACCCGCATTCTTAAGTGAAGGTATCTAAATCTGGTAGGAAGAGCGCCATCATTCGGAAGGGTGGATAACGTTGTCTTTAAAATATTTAAGATGGCGCGCGCCGTTTTAAGGCTGGAGCCACGCAGTCACCCGTCATTCTCGCACTCCCATGCCAAACATTTGGTAGTAGTTATAAGCACCATATAGTACTAGTGAGCGGAGGGTTTTGGGTGAACAAACAATAAGGTTCTTCTCTCTCTCTCTCTGGTAGAACGCCGGCGGAATTCTGCCCCATCATTAATTAAGCGTCCCGTGCTCCGCGCGTGACTTCGTTAGAAGGAGCCGGCTCGTTAGAGAACAGACTCTCTCCACTCTAATGGGCAAGTCTCACTAAGAGACAGACCAAGTGAAACATGCACATCCAAAAACTCATCAAAGTTTGATAGCAATAGCCCAGGAACGCGTACAAACAAACATTCATTTATACATAACAAGAAGGCGATATCTAGTTTATTAGGGAGAAGGTATAAATTCACCACATTTCTATCTTTATCTCCGGTCCAAATTACAACCAGCATCTCATTGGTTCTTGAAAACTCACGTCAGCACGACGCGAATGACGAAAATTACTCTGTATTTTCCGACTGAGGAGAGGCGAAATAGCTCGGCCTCCTTTTAGGTCCCCCCTTGTATTTTGAAAGGGGGACTAAGACTATGGCGCGCGAATACTTAGGCATCTTAAACCTTCTCCCTAGTAAACTAGATATCGCTTCTTGTAAACACCCTATGCATAGCTTGTCGCATTTAACTTCAATCTGATGAGACTGTCCCTTTATTGTCGGGCCAATTCTCTTCCACGCTCTTTAACGTTTATTATCAAAGCGAGGTATATGGTGTACGGACCTTCGTTACAATTCCGTTGTATATATATAGAGTGCGGGCTATTAACGGCGAAGAGACGCGGGTCTAATTTCCATGCCTGTACTTTAATTACGAAATCCAAAACTGCAGTCAATTTAAAGGTTCAAATTGCAGTATAACAATTGGCGCGCGCTCGACTCCATGGATACGGGGGAAGGGTTGGGGGGACGGAAAAACCTTTATAACCTAAGGCCTAGAACCATCTCCGCTAATTGAAATATCTGTCACTCTTAAAACAGTTTCACTAGAACAGTCACTCTCAGTTTGCTCCCGCAGTGACAATAATCAGCACGCGCATGCGTGGGAAGAAGAGGAACGAGAGATCATTCATCAAACATTCTACATTAAAACTTAACGCGAGACCCCTTTTAAGTTTATTAAATGACCTAAATCAATTCGGATCAATTTCCAGAAACGCCGAGAAACTACGAAATTAAATTAAATTCACTTAAAAGGTCAGGTCAAAACACGTTATTCGTTTATAGTATAGCTGGCAGCTAGGGTCAAAATAAAATACTTAAGAGAAAGAGAGGTTCGTTTCTAATTAGCCTTTCTATTCGAAACCGTTTCCCTTTACGCTAATTAGCGTTAATTAAAATTTGAAAATTTCCAGCTCCTGGCGAACGACCAAAACGTATGTATATAAGGGCGAGTTTTCTAATAAGTTTTAAGGGTCTAAAATCCAAAGAAAAGATAAAACGCTTTCGCTAATAATCCCTAGTTTCCTTTCCGTGCAGTCAGACGTCGTACTGCACGCGCTTTTCAAAAGTTGTTTTTTAAAGAGAGTGACGTCATAACGGAATTATCCCGGAAACGTCTGGAAGACTCACATAGATACTTCGAAGTTAAGTGTCAAAATTACTATTCTAATACACGGGGTTTAATTAGGAAAAACCGTGCACCTTTCAAAACACGTCGCGACGAAAAGTAGGTTCTGGAAAGTTCTCAAATTGAAGAAAGGGGAGTTCAGTTAGAAATTGATCCATCCGGGTTAGGCTTCGCACGTTTTATACTCTAAATCAATTCAAGAAACTTGATTTTAATTAGGCTTAGCATTCGTATGGTCTAACCTGCAGTCTAACTCCTGTCAGAACCCAACATATCTTTCCGGTGACGTCACTTACTATCAAGCAAAGAATCACAAAGATTAAAAAGATGGAGGCAGATAATTTGAAGAAGAGCGCGAGAGAGAGATGAGAAGAGGAATGAGGATGAAAAGTTGGTAACTTTGATTAGAGAGGCCACGCGCGCTGCCACACCCGGTCGTCGCGTATGTCGCGTCTTTTTCGCGCGAACCTCTCTTAACGACACCTATCCGTCAGAAGCCCCCGGTTTTCCCCCCTCCTTGGAAGCTTAACCAAGGGCAGGCACCACCGCAGCACCACTACTAATGAGGGACCTCGTTAAGAGCGACGCTAGCGCGAAGAAGAAGAGGAAAAAAGTATTTCAACGTAAAATATCGCACCACAGACCAAAGTTGATGCGGAGAGGAGAAATTATATGGGCGGAATCGGAGCAACATACTCTTCTTCTTCCTCCTCCTGAAGCATTTTTACAGCTATAAAAAATATACTCATTTCCTCCCAAGGACCATTTTCTTCTAGGAATGAAGATGGGGAAGAATTCGAATTGCCAACTTCTTTTTTTTACCGTCATTCGCAACGTTTGACATCCCTAACGTTTATAGAAAAGGGGGATGGATAAAATGCCTTGGCGTTAGGCTTAATGAACAGGTTATCCTCTTCCTTTCCCTCTGATCTTATAGTCCAATTAGAATGATTTTCTACGGTGTCAATATATAGACCCATGTAAGTCCCGAGAACATTCATGGTTCAGATTTCACCCTTCCACTATTCCAGGTTAATAATTAAGGACCTTGGAGGAAAATAGGGACTCTTAGGGACCTGGTGGGAGCTCTGTTAAGGGGTCATCCGTAAAACACTCGGACCATAACTCGTAAACGGTCTCCCTTAGGATGTCAAAAATGTGATAAAAGTTACATTTTAGACTCAAAATTGTTTTCCCATAGAACCATCCCACTGTACAACTCACCCTTTTGGAAACACCGCGTACAACCAACCTATCCCACAATCCTCCAATTTTCCAACAAAATTTGCGATTTATTTCTGACCCATGCTGGTAGTGCACCATACAAAACGGACAGGTTACGATTATAAAAAGCTTGTTATATCTTTTTTCAGTTTGAACGGCAATGCAGTTTTTGTTTCTCTAAGCTCTCCTGGAAGTCACTCTCGGATACACACCTTTACTCCAGGGCGAAACCAAGGGCCCTAAAAAGTTGCCGCCTACCAATTAGGAGAAAACGGTAATGGGAAAAGTGGGGATGAATACTACACTACACTACACTACACCATGCACTCCGAAATGACTCGGCTTTCTACGAGCAACCAGAGAGTGGGGAGAGTTCAGTTCGCGTGCAGACTTTGGTGATTAAAACCAGACCATTAAAATTATAACTAGCAACGTGAGGGCCTTATTCCGGATTCCTAATGAAGGGGACAAATATAATAGGTCCGCGCCTTTCAAACTTCAAATACGAGAATCACGAAAAGGGTAACACACAGAGGGATCATTCATACACTAGAGTTATTATAATTATACTTGAATTATTTCAAGCTAAAGTCATTAAAATACTTCATCTTCATCTTTCTGTTCATTTTTAGTTTCTTCCAGATATTTTGCTGTTGCCTTAAATATTCCACATGTCCAATTTTAAATACAACCCCTTGTTGAAAACCCAACACCCTGTACACTAACAAACCCCCTCCCCCGAAACTTTAACCCCTGTTACCGGTAATAAAGCAAAGGCGTTCTTTTTTCTTTCTTTTGGTTACTTAAAAATAAAGAAATTATTTTGTTTTTGTGTCGTCAAGTGTTACGAACGACTGTACGTAATTAGGGAAAACTAAACAAGACCTCTACACAATTTCTCCTTCAATATATGAAACGACTGCTAGTGCTAGTTAAGAAAATAAATAAATAATTACCCGCGCACTTCTCCTTCCTCCTCTAGTTTTCTAATTAAGTCGAAAAACTCATTTCTTGGTTAACGAAATGCAACCGTTACGGGGTTTTAGGTTCATGTAACGTCCCCACAAAATTATTCATAGGTTTTTCGCTAGATAAACATTATAAATAAGATATGTATTCCATTACAATTAATATAAATGAAATATTAATAATAAAAAGAATATTACTTTCATTTTCCATTCCATAATAAGTTCTGAAATTCAAAACTCTTCTATTATACCACATACAGGGTGTTTGTTCCCTTTAGGAATGCAATTAAAAATAATCTGTGACATATTTCCCTAACGGACATAGTTATACTTTAACGAAGACCCCTTAATTCAATTTGTATTGTCTTTCAAACGGTTTCCTGATTAAATTTAAGGGATTATCCGTAAAATACTCCAATCATAATAGAGAAATTAAAATATTATTAAACATTTTCGACTCAGAATTGGTTTCCCATAGAACTCGGTCCAAACCACCCATTTTTTGAACTCTCTGTATAAAGTTATACATTTATTAATGGGGTTGTATTAAAAATATCCATATTGCTACATGGTTCCGTCGAATTAATTATTAATTTACTATTTAAAGTAGTGTTACGATCCCTTTAAACTGAGCACATACAAACAGAATGCATAATAAATGAGGGAAAGTTAGATATATGTACAATCTAATCATTTTAAGAGATAGAAAATATTTAAACTAAAATTAAGGCTTTGAGATTAAGATTAAAAATAAAAGACTGGAGGGAAAATGTCGAGAAAGAAAGAAAGAGAGAGAGAGAGAGAGAGAGAGAGAGAGAGAGAGAGAGAGAGAGAGAAAGAGCATTTAAGGTACGTCGGGTGTAATTAAGCAAGGATTAAAATTAACTAGGGAAATAATTTAAAACCCTCAATCTTACTCTATAATATCGTTTTTCTTAAAGCAGCATTAAACTTAAAAAACTAAAAGCAGGATATACTTTTAATAGGAGTGAAAATAAAAAAAATTGGATTTTTCCAAATGTTCTCAGTTCCCATCGGTATTTAGCGCGAATTCGCTAAATCATGAAATATGGCGTCATTAGTGAATGATCCCTCGAGTCCCCCCAAAAGAAGAAAAGGTTGTTTTACAGGAGAAAAGTTTCAACTCCAAAAAATTAACTATTGATCAAGAAAATTGGGTTAAATATTTACTTTTCCTTAATTACATCCTTAAATATTTTAATATAAAAACTGGGGATATGAGATTATAAATGATATATTTTACGAAAACACCGAAGACAAACTTAATTTTCCCAAAATGAAATATTAAGGCGTATTTTCATTATTTACTAACGTACGCTTTGTTTCATCATAAATTTTTTAAATATAATTAATTTTTATCGTGAAAAATCTTTCGCAACTAAAGTTGATTACGATATTAATTAAAATCAATACGGGCCTTGTAATAATTTCAAATGAAATAGGACATTATAGACCATTAAATTAATTACTTTGCAGAGAAACTAACACACAGAGGGGAGGGAGGCCACCCTCTGGCGCCAAGAAGCAACACCAGACGGAGCCCGAGTTCGCTATAAACGCGGAGGGAAGCTAGCCAACTCGTGTTGCCTCTAGCGGTGGTTCTTGGCACGAGGAAAATAACCCAAGGCGGCGGCCTAGCCCCTGTAGTATTTGCTTCTCTTCTGGAATTAATGGAATAGTGACTTCTAACATTAAAATTATCTTCAACAAGTCAAAATTATAATTTAAAAAGTATAATAGAAGATGAAATAATTTAACGAAATCCAACTCCAAGAAAAAAAATTGTTACCGTAAAATTTTGAGAAGTAGAAACTTGATAAGATCAAGTCGTTAACTTAAAAAGAAGTTTACGATAATTATCGTGATAAAATTGACTTACAACATCTTAGCCATTAGAGGGATCGCTAGAGGTTAAAGCTAAGAAGAGAAGATGGGGATATAGCGGCATTCGAGAGATGATTTGAAGGAAAAGGGGGGAATTTAGGGATAGGAAGATGCTGGAGAAAGTGGTGGTGGTACGAAGGGAGGGAGAGGATAGGGGGGGGGTCTACAAAAGAGTCCCAATTAAGAGTGGCTCCTTTAACGAAGGCAAGAAGAAACAGCCCCAACGCTCACCACGCGTCAAGACTAAACACATCTTTGGAAAAAGCCAGGGAGAGAAGATGGTTAAGGGGGGGGATGAAGGAAAGATTGTCCACTCATCAAAGGTTGAATGAAACCAAACAGAGTTCCATAGAAACACTCCATTCACGGCATCCCACCTCTACACTATTCATCTTAATACGTAGGACATGATAGACTCCATCTAGCGTCAGAGAGATGGGAAGGATGAGGGGAAAAAAAAGAAAAAAAATTCCTTGGCTAGTAGCTATAGCGTCGGAAGCTTTTCTTTAGGATCTCATAGCTAATTAGGCCTAACAAGCTCGCGTTGGCCGGGATAAAAGTAAACGTCACTCATTTGGGATCTTCCTCGGGAAAGAACTAAGGGAAGAAAGGGGGTGGGCCAAGAAGGGGGGCGCAGATTAAGGGTCTCCCCTCCCCCTTTTACAAACACTCTGGTGCCACAAAAAAAAAACGTTAACTACGTAAGCGCAATCTTACAGAATGAAGATGGGAAGAGAAAAACCGGATGCGAGACTAGCTTGATTTCGATATGGACCAACGGGAAGCGGGGGATGAGAGGGAAGTCTTGAAGAAAAAAAAATATTTAATTTTCCCTACTAACGAACCGCTACATTAACGTTGTTTAAAGGGATGGTGATATCAATATAACGTATGAGAGAAGTTACCATTACTTTAAAGGGCAAGATAAGCTGAATTATAACGAAGGGTACACTCATAAATGGACCGTCTACTATTGTCAGTGAATTAATCCACATTTTCTTAATTAAAAATAACGAGGTTTCCAGGACAAATTGGTAAATAATGTTCCACCATCTCTTTAATTTTCTTCTCAATATTTTCGTCTAAGAGTGCCGAAAGAAATCCTTACTAACAAGTGCGATAGACACATAGACGCGCGCCTTCAAGAAAAAAAGGAAAAAAATTTGGTATTTCTTATTTAGCCGAGTCGTGTAGCGAAAAACCCGCCAATTTCTCCAATCTATTTTTTATTTAGGTTCTGATTGGATGGGAGGGAGTATAGAGAAGGAGAAGAAAATAGATGGGACAATTTGAGAAGCTAGAAAATGCCGCGCGTTGTGTAAGTTCCACACACACACACACACACACACACACACACACACACTCTATAGACGTTCTGGCTCCAATCTACTAATCCGGGATTTCCTAACAAGGCTTCAATGAAGCAAGCATCTTCTAAGGAAGGTGGTAACGCGGAGTGGATAGGGGGAACTTGCGCGCCTATACACCAGAGTAGTTCTGGAGTAAGAGAGGATGAATAGGGGTCTCGTTTAGAAAGAATGAGTGGGAGTGTGAGAGAGAAGGGAGTCTCAGGTTCCATCCAGGTCCTCGCGGCGGGCGCGTTTGGCTGATTAAGGAAGCTAGGCCTTTGATTGCCAAGTCGCCGCTGTGGGAAAGGAGCGCTCTATACTTAAATGACGAACTCTTTAACGAGTTGTTTTTGCCGATCGCCACCCCCTACCCTCCCTCCCTTTTCCTTACCATCGGTAAGCCCGGGGCTCGCCCCCCTCTCCCCCGCAATACGCCCCCGACTCAGTCACAACTTGGAGTTATAAACCCAGGAGTTTCCATCCAAAACGCATAAAACCAAAAGAGGCATAAGATAAACTTCAATAACTGTTTCTTAAAACGTTTTTAAGATAATTCTACCAGATGTTTAACGAGTGAGAACCAGTAAGATGTAGAGTACAAACCGAACAACGAATTCTTCTAAATTAATTACTCCAAGATAAGCGAGTTTCTTCATCATAAAAAGCTGCTTCTTACTCTTTATATGTATATATACATAACACCACTTCTCAGGAGCTGATACGGCTCGTTAAGATCTTGCTTAAGAAATATCCTAGTCAGTATCTTTGTATGTTTAGTTCCCAGTTTCAAGCTTGGAAAGGGGTAGAATTCAATATGATTCCTTATGGAAATTCGAGTCAAATTTAGAGTGTAACGCGAGGTATAGTTTCGTTGGCATCATCAACTTCATCCCCTTTCGATTCCTATAGGGTTTGGGATGCGGATGCGGATGATACAGCACCATCTAGATCTTGAAAGATATCTAAATTCAGATAATGCCGAGATAGAGAGAGAGAGAGAGAGAGAGAGAGAGAGAGAGAGAGAGAGAGAGAGAGAGAGAGAGAGAGAGAGAGAGAGAGAGAGAATAAAAAGCCGCTTCTCTTTTTTTTTCCAAATATCTTTTGGTCCTTTTGCGGGGGATAATCATTTACTATTTTGATGGAAGGCCTGAGAAAAACACTTCTTGACTCACCCTCCTTTAAGCTATGGTATTAATTTAAAGGCAGGAATGTCTTAGCTATCACTTTCAATCGAAAAAGTGGATCGAAAAGAGTGGGATCGTGAGACGAGAAGAGAGCGTATCTCTCTCTCTCTCTCTCTCCAATCTCAATTCAGATCTTGATTTTTAACAGAAACGTTCCTTCTTTTATTCCCTTTCGAGTCGGAGGTCTTCAGTGGTGGCTGGCTAACGAAGGTGAGAGTTCGTCTAGGGAATTCACGCGATCAGGGGAATGCCGCAACGGATTTTATCTCCTCTTCCATGCACCTTCTCTCCATTTCTTACGATTTTGTTAACGAAATACGGGAATTGGACCTTCGTTTTTAAGGATGCAAATTCATCCTTAGTAGGCCTATATATTTAAACCTCGAAAGGGTTGTTTTACTTGTACAAACCCCCTCGTACTAGTTAAAACCCGCCAAGCTTAATTTTATAGATGAAATAAATTCAAGATGTATCCCGAGGTTTCACTCACTGTGGAATGATTATATAATAAAATAGGGCAATAATAGACCAGATAGCTCCCAATATAGGTATTACATTACTTTCCTAAAACAAGTTATCTTAAGATGAACTAAAAGATTAAAAACATAGGATGTCAGTTAAGTTTAAACCTGACCAAGAATTGATATCTAGTTTACTAGGGAGAAGGTATATGAATTCGCCACATTTCCAGCTTTATCTCCAGCCCAAACTCCGGAGTTAATCCCCGCCTCTAAATTACAACCAGCATCTCATAGGTTCTGGAAAACTCACGTCAACGCAACGCACATTATGAAAATTGCGTATTTTCCGACTGTGTAGAGGCGAAATAGCCCGGCCTCCTTTTAAGTCCCCCCTTGTATTTTGAAAGGGGGTCTTGAACTATGACGTGCGAATACTTAGGCATCTTATACACCTTCTCCCTAATAAACTAGATATCACTTCTTGACCTGACTAAGTCATTGGCCAACGCCAAACAAGTTCAGTTTTCTTCTATAGCATTAAGAGCGTAAGAACATGTCTGGCAATAACTTGGAAAATAAATTCAATACAATTTCTATCATCGCAAAACCCAAACTCTAAGCTATGAATCTTATATGGAAGAAAAGAACTTTGTAATAAAAAAATGGAGGGCGAAATCCATCCGCGGGCTGGTGTTTGGGACTTCAATCGTGCTTGGGCTCAAGCCATAAACCTATCTCGTCTTCAATATTCTAATATAAATGGAAACGGGTTCTATATAGAATAGAAGAGAAGGGGTTTCCTTTTATTTTTTTCATAAAAGCGAACCGAGCGAAGGAAAAACATTCCTTCATATGCAATGTTGCAAAGCGGCAAAACGAAATAACGCCGCGGTCTAATATGAATCGTTTTAAATTGAAATCTGGGGCGTAAACTGTTGACGCGCTCGCCCGAGCTAGGAGATTAATTCGGGCGAATATTATTCGGAAATACGCGAATATATATATATATATGCTCCGACGTAATATAAGAGATTGCTTTCGACCCATCACCGCAACCGATATTAAACCAAAACCGCGACGTGCTGGAGAAAAATTATTATTTATTTGTAGAGCAAACATCAGAAAGAGCCCCCCAATTGAGAAATATTCCTCCCAACTCGAATTAAAATATATATATTGAAGGGTGGATAATACAGGGTGTAACAAAAAAAGTGCAGTGCAGTAGGTTCTATTGGGAATCAATTTTGAGTCGAAAATATAATAATTTCTATGATATTTTATCCCCACATGGGACACCTTAACGCGAGTTACGATTCTAAGTGTTTTGATTTTCCCATGACCCCTTAATTAAAATTAATATTGTCTAAATTAAATTTTTTATTATAAGACACTTAAATCAAAACCAGTAAGGATGTAATTTGTGACAAAATCGGTCATAAAAGTTACCTTTTTCGACTCATAGTTGAATCATTCCACTGTATTTTGGTTCAACACCACTTTTTTTAAACCCCTGTACAAGAAAGCCCTAGGGAAAATTCGGATTCACTATAAACAGTCGACCCTCTCATTTTCAATTTTCTACATAAACGAAAGAAGCAGATGGAAAATAGATTTTCCCCCAATCTCCTCCGCGTTGGTAAGGAGATACAGACACACATTTAGAGAGAGAGAGAGAGAGAGAGAGAGAGAGAGAGAGAGAGAGAGAGAGAGAGAGAGAGAGAGAGAGAGGTATAAAGTTGCTGATTCTATAGTCTGAATCGTATGGTTCTCGTTACACAGAATTTTATGGAAGTAATGATAAAACCGGGGGTAGTGATTTTGAAGCTGCATTCCCCTTTTCCCCATCTTACGGTTCGTCACCTCATTCTCCCCCTTTTTTTAGTCTCTCACTCTCTTCTCATGATCTCTCCTCTTCCAAAATATTGAAGGGTTTAAAAAAAACCGTTATCGGTTGTCTATTCATCGGAGCTTTCGACTTTTTTTTTTAAACAGACAAAAGTACATTAGATAGAAATTTTGTGGGGCTAAGCCACATCACCATTTGATAAAAAAGGCAATGAAAATAATATTTATACAAAAATACTATGTTTTTCGATAAGTATGCCATAAATTAAAGGGTGTGCTTTAAAGGTCAAACTGAGTGTTCAGTGTCGAAGAACATGGGGGTCTACAACATCTGGTTATGACGATATGGGTTCCCAAACATTTATTGTCCCCAAAAACAGGTAAATACCTGAGAAGGTTTCTTTGAAAATTTAAAAGAAAACTGACCGAAAACTTGAAATATTCCGTGTATCTTTTAGAGCGCATCATTTTTGCGTACACATTTTCGGTCAGTTTCCTAAAACGCTCCAATACAACAAATCACTATCATGAGAGAGCCCAAAACCGTATATACCACCGAATTTGATTAAAAAGCATAATTTTCCAATCCCATTATAAAATAGCTACGTAAATTTCTTTTTCCCATGCAGGCTTCGATTGTAATATCTTTGAAACCTCCCACACAATTCCCCTTACGTAATACGCTGAGAGAAGGAAAAAAACTGTACTACAGAAAAAAAAAGCGAATCCCCGCGACATACCACCACCGATGCAGGCATCTTCTCCGGGTTGTTACATCGTCTCGGCTCAAAGAAATGAGGGGGCAACCAACCAACCTTACCCGTCCAAAAACCGCAAACTGGGATCCCGCTATCTAAATTAAAATCGCTTCTCTAGCCCCTTCAAATGCGACGGGGGTCCGCTACGGAGGAGTACAGAGCGAGAGAGACAATTTTTATAGAACCATTTCTCCTCTTCCCAAATTCCCTACCGCGCTTAAAACCTTTTCAGTATCGTCGTCTGGGCTAGAACCCCCAATTTTTTTAACCTCACATCGCGTAATAACATACATGTATGTATAGGTCTTTTATAAATACGGCCAACTTGTAATAAGTTCGCGAGAGAGAGAGAGAGAGAGAGAGAGAGAGAGAGAGAGAAAGAGATGCCGGAGAAAAAGGATGAGGAAGCTCGGGAGCAATAAGCCTCATCCCGGGTTGCAGACGGAGTTTGCTGTATTCGCGAAGCTAAGGTTGTTAGAAGTTATATTAGGTATGCGGAGAAAATCGGGAGTGGTTCAAAGAATATAGGTTGTTACAGTCTGGGAAAGCGTACGGTTTATAGTAGAAAATAAGGATTTTTGCATTTAAATGAACTCAAACTAAGATTGCTTCCCACACCAGACTCGCGCTCGGTTCCAGTCGCAATTTGCTGAATTATTAAAGCTATCTATTGCATTTGAAATTATATTAGACATATTTTAGTTTTTGGGAGTTTTTGATTAGCCCTATAGAGTAAATTCCGGGTAGTTCCGATTATAAGTATAGTTACAATCTAGGAAACGACGCGATTACGATTGGAAAAAGGCTTAAAATGAACTCAATTTAACGTTGCAAATGCGTATAGCGCTAAAGTTTCACGCGCTGTATATTTTCGCTACCATATTTTCTGATTAGTTTTTTTTCTCTCTTCATCTCTCCTTTTAAAAATACGTTCACGAGCTAAGAATTAATAAAGGCAGCGCTATAACGCGTACAGAACGCGGTTGTTTCTTTTGACGAGTAGAGCCTTTAACTCTATTAAATGTCTTAAATCGAACGTAATTTAAGGTACAGAAAAGGGAACTTGGAGAAAAAAAAAATGTTCGGTTTGTGACCGAGAAAATTTATTTTACATTTTTTTAATCCCATTTCTCATGAATTGTTTCAATTATAATAATAATAATAATATTGAAAGGTAAGGGTTCAATAAATGTTTGGGAGAACATATCTCCGACACTTGCACACAGTTTGACCCTTTTATTTATGGCAGACTTATCAAACACATACTGTATAAACTTATAATTACTAAAATAGTTCATATTCATGGGGGATCGAATTACATTCGCAATTTCCCAACATAACTCGACACGCTTGGCACTTTTTTGAATATGGTTTTAAGAAGCACTGCGGAGAAACGTAGAAAAAGGGGCAAAGAGAAAAATGGTTTTGTCGGGTTGGTTTGCCACCGCGGTCGTCGGTTATTGTTCCGTTTTAGAATGGACTTTTTTTTTTAAAAAAAGGAGAATAAAAAATAGATGATGGGAGGGGGATGGGTATACGTTTCTCTGGATATATATACATTTTTTTCAGCTGAGCTGTCATTTTAGGAGCGCCAACTTTAATTAAATAATCAAGCAAGCACTCAGAAAGAAGTACAACGCGTCAAGGGGTTTTAAAATTATTCTGTGAAATTGTGAAGGATCTATACAAAGTTTATCATCTTTAAATTTTGCGATATCTAAAAATTTAATTGATATTACATTAATTTTAATTAAGTATAAAGTTTATATAAATGAGACGGTTATCAGATGTAAAGGATAGCAAAGAAAAGAGAAAGATGAAAAACTATACGAATTATTGTGAGAATAATTTGCATATTAGAAGATAAAGTTTCAATTAAGGCTAGCTAATATCTTCAACACTGAGCTATTTTACTTCAATTAACACACTTCTGATTAAACGGAATGGGAAAACGTAAAACTAAAATAAAAGACGTTATAACATTTCAGCTTGGAAAATGATTGGAATCCTACGTCCCAGGACGACTGCGAACGAAGCAGCGTACACCGGTATTAAATTTGAATAAAAATCCACCGAAACCTTATTATAAACTCGCTACCCTCACGCTTTCTAAATAAGATTACTGAAATAAGGAAAGAGAACTAAGGAAATCGAATGAAAACTAACTAAAAACGTAGGTAATCACTTGAAAAAGCGTCCCGTACTTGCCATGGAAGTATACACGTAAATATTGAAATAAATTTTAGCATGCAGGAACCAAAAATTGAAAATTCCATTAAATGTCCACGCTCCGCATTAATATGTTCGGTTAAGGGAGTTCCGTCGGTTTGAAGGGGGCGAAAGAAAACGAGAGAAACAAGATGATTTAAACCCCCTTGGATTAATGACTATTTTCAAAATTAATTAGATTAAATACAGATGAAGTAACCAAAACAAATATTATATATAGTGTAATTTAAGTACGCAAAAATAATTCTGTATTCAGCGCAAATTGCCAATTTATCTTGTAAATCTAATGAATACGCCGCCATCTTTTAAAAAATGGCGACCAAAAAGTAACCAACACACGTCGATTTGAATTAGAGCAGTACTTTCCTACTAAATAATAAAAATTAACTTTATGTAATTACGCAAAAGTGTATAGCAACAACCTGCCAAAAAACATTACACCAATACAACTCAGTCAATAATCTCGCAAAAGTGTAAAAACATTCAATCCACCAGGGGTTTTTGGTTCATCCTGCACGGTGCGGTTTTTCTTTTGATTTAGTTTTCTCTCGTTTAATTCCACTCTCTTCTGCTTTTTAATTATTCAGAAAAGAGACTGAGAGGGGGGAGGGTTTAGCTATACATAAGGGTCGCGACCGGAGGGGGGGGGGCTGGGACGACGCCTTGATTTCCCCGGGGCTATACCTTTTTCCAATCGGACGAACGTATCCAAAAATATTCGTGGACGTACATGGAAAAACCCAAAAATACTCCGGACTAGTTTTTAATAATACGAAAAACGATTCCTTCCGTAGTATAATCAAATAGCGACCTCTCAACCAGTAACAAATTCCAATTGGGGACGTTACATATAGAGACGTGCCAATCTTAAAAAGAGTGTATCGTTTATAGAGCGAAGTGTGATAGAATAGAGTGCTGTCAGCTGTGACGTCAGATCTAAGGTTAAACGTCACGAGTCTGCCTTTAGCAATGGGCGGCCATGACAGTTACCGTTTTTTCTTTATGGGAAAACAGCATGGGTGACGTCACACCGGCGCTTCTGACAGCACTCTATGTAGCTTAATATATTAACTCAATATCAATTAAGGTATATTAGAGAAATCAAAAATAGATAATAGTAACAGTTAAAAATTTACTAATAAACGCCTTAAATGAAAAAATGAGTGTTAATTACCTCTAAAACAAACAAAATCTGAAGAAAAATAAAAGATCCATTGCACCTTTAAAACGTACATCCATTTATAAAATTTTAGGTCACGAATTTTCTGAAAACCAATTTATATAGTGGTGCTGGATACACTCCTTAAAACTTTGGCAAACTTAAAACTGCCACAACCCCGCAAAAGTGTTGGGTACTATTAAGGCCGACCAGGGACTGTATAGTTTGGGTATACGGTCTATACAGTGAATAAACGTTATAAGCTTTTCGACAGGCCAGGGTTATACCGGAGGACAAACATTAAAATTCCCCCGCGATGTTTAATTTTGGGGACCGATGGGTCTTACGATGGCGATGTTGGTTTGTGTGTTTGAAAGTGTACGCGGTGCAAGCCAAGTAAAGAGTATACACACCATCCCCCAACACCTACCGGTTTTAAGTCTATACGTATCGCCTGGGTCGCATTAATTCGGAGACCCTCATTCATCATAAATAATTTTCGAGCCTCTTTTAATCGAGCTAGAGAAGGAAAGCTCGCCTTACCAGGGACAAGGACAGTTAAAAAGGGACTGCTAAGCGACTATAGTCGCGTTTCAAGAAATAAGATGGACGTTACAAAATTGATGTGTTCCCAATAAGGTGGCCTTGAAGTAAAGGGTGTGTTCTTAGGGTCAAACTAAATGGAAAGTGGTGTCAAAGAACATAGGGTTCAATCTAAGAACGTTATTGAACCTTTATCTACAGCAGATGTTAGGTATAAGCGCGCGTAAGCTGATAAAGTAAAGCTAATTACTCCACATGTTTGACTATATCCTTGTTGTAGGGGCTAATCTATGTTTGGGAGACCATATCTCCGTAACTAAAAGTTTTAGACCCACCTACCATGTTTTTTGACAGCACTTTCCACTCGGTTCGACCCAAAGAATACACCATTTAATTTATGTACAGATTTACCAGACTAATTCTGGGCGAGTCCCTTCTTAAATGTCCTTGTCAGAACGTGGGCACGCTATATATACACAGAGTGAAACTTATTAGAAAGCTGGTCCCAAATAGAAGGAGTCACGCTCTAGCTAGGGATGGATGAAGGACTATAACCGCGTGGCACGGGGACCTTTCTCTTTCCCGCGCATAGCGCGCGCTAATAGTTTATCGAGAGAGAGCGAGAGAGGGGACCTAGATCGCGCGGGCCTTGCTCCATGGAACAGTGAGGCACCTGCTGGACGCTAATTAATTGGCTTTCCAGCACGAGGTGACGCGGCCCAGTCGCCTCCAGCTCGTTGCCAGTCGCCTTTCGGAATTAGTCGTCGCTTATAATTATAAGGGATGCTTGATCAGCAAAAGCCGTTGGAAACAAAAATATAGAACTTCGTCCTTTCCCCCTTCGGCCCGCTCATATATATTATACAAACACTTCACCTTAATTTCGCTCGGCACCGTACGTATATACATAGACATCTTCCACTCTTATTATACCAGAAGTTTAAAGCTTTAAGGATGAACGCGTAGGCGAGGAAGGTGTATATTCGGAAATTTTGATAAAGTGCATGGAATCTGAACGATTGAAGGGAAGAGTTAGTTGCAAACGGAAATCCAAGTAAGAAGTGCTTCATCTGTATGTACGCGTTTGTGTAGAACTGTTTGACGAATCACTTCACTTCTACAAAATTTAACGCAACCACTTGCTGACATAAAGAAAGGGGAGTTTTGGAATATTTCGTCTCGATGGTATGTATGTACGAGTGGGTATAGGAAAACCTTTGTAGAGACGCGCCAAAACGACCCGAATACCCATATTACATCTCTTTGAATTCAGAGAGAGCAACCGGCAAGGCGTCTTTCCCGCGTATATTTTCTACAGCGGGGTCCCATTCGTTAAAGATATTAACGGAAAAGTGTTGGTTGTAGCACGTATTAGTATAAACTGTTTCTATATTTCCTAACAACCCGGGCTTTTAAAATTCGCGCCACTCGTTACAATCTGTGGCGACTATATAGGCTTTACAAAGCTATAGAATGCAGTTAATAAGGACGATGGTGAGAAAGACGAGGGATATTCCATAAAGGTACAACAAATTCTAAAGTGAAAATTGAATAATTTAAACAGGGAGCTGATTGGTTGGTTAATTACTTCGCGGCATTGACACGTGACTACGTAGAAAAGAAAATAGTTCATGAATGTTTGGGATTAATCCATAGAAACTTATTAGTATTTAAATTGGGGGTGCTGAGGTCAAAGTTCGTAGGAGGATAATTTTCAGGGGATATATTATATACCAGAAAACCAAGTCAAAAGAAGTTTTCAATCAATTAGCAAGCTCCAATTAGAATAACTTATATTTAGACAAGGAAAAAGATGCCATCAGAGACCACGCGGACCAATGTTCGTAGTTACCCAATGAATACTGGGAAAGGCGTAAGATGTAATAAGATACGAAAAAGAAAATATACTTTTAGCCTTCCACTTCGTTACCACAGCCCAATTAGAAAAGAGTCAGAGTAAGGAGGGGGGGAGGTTAAGGGAGATGCCATCGGAGGGAAAATGATTGAACAGTGGGAGGGTGACTTGAAAGAGAAGAGAAGAACAGTCTCTCCTTCCCGGTTGCATCGCGTGTGTCGTTCGGGACTGCGGCCGAAATTGGAAGGACCGAGGGACGTACTATCATACTATGGCGGCTCTTGACTTTACCATTGCCCCTCTTACCCTATACACTATTCCACTTCCAGACGTACAGTATACGTCTTTAGAATTAAGACGGAACCCTAATTAGGGTTTGGCCTTAATTGCTTATACCATCTAACACTAACATAAGGTCGGAGGGTGGGTAGGGGATAGAAAGGGGGTCCCGCTGACCCAACCGTCGACCCAAGAGCCCTCGGTGCCTCTAACTTCAACTCTTTCCTCCCCCAGCCCGCCCTCGTACGTCCTTTCCTTACACAACCTTAATTCAACCCCCTTCGAGACATTTGAGTGATGCATTCTATTAGTGGAAAGGAAAGTTAACGTTTTACGTATTCTGGATCGCGAATGTCTGAGAGAAAGAGAGGTAAGGACCTTTTCTATGAGAAACGTCGCGCCAGTTTGAGCCTGGCTTCCATACAGCTGTTGTTTTTTAACGACGTAAGGCTGCGACGTGTGATATACAACTAGGTTTAAATGAAGTCTGTCGTTAAGGGGTTTTAAAAGTTCTAAGGCAAAGTTATACAAGAGAGCGTACGACCTTTTACACTTTTCTCTCTCCGTTTCTCTCTCTCTCTCTCTCTCTCTCTCTCTCTCTCTCTCTCTCTCTCTCTCTCTCTCTCTCTCTCTCTCTCTCTCTCTCTCTCTCTCTCTCTCTCTCTCTCTCTCTCTCTCTCTCTCTCTCTCTCTCTCTCTCTCTCTCTCTTCGAAATTAGGGTTCCTTTAGTCGTAAAGGCCAATTAGGGAAAATTTGATATTGACGCTTCTCTTCCCTACCCTACCCACACTGGCTTTCCATCCCAAGTTTCTAGAGCCCGCTTTTAATTTATCCGAAACTTAAGGCAAGGTCCCCATCACGAGTCCAGAGGCGAATGAGTCTCTCAAGCTTTCTCCTACTTATAGAAAGCATAAAATTTTGCGTCCAGCTAGAGTCCGGGGAGAGGAAGGATGGAAGGAGATGGCAGGCAGCAAGGCATCCAGCTCACGAAGTCCGGCATTAATGGGGCGGCCATTATTTAAAGATTCAATTAAAAGTTTGAGGCTTTTAGCCAAAATGTATATATATACGTACGAGTGGGGAAAAGGGTTGGGTTGCGTCGGGTAGTAAGGGGTTAGGCGTTTAAGATATTAATTAGTTTTAAACGCGAGAGCACGGCCGGGCCACCCTCAATTTTAAGAAAAGCTCAAGTCTCATGCAGTATATATGGTTTAAGACTGACGCGTGCGTGGCCCGTTCCAACTAATCACGAGAGATTAAACTTCTTGAACGAGTCGAGCTTTTTGAAAGATTTCAAAATATTTTCCTTTTAAGAAAATTAAGATTTGACCAATTTAATTAAGTAAACTGAAATTTCTGGTTATTTTACAATATGTCTTCGAAATACGATAAACAACATAGCTTGTCAGATTTTAATTAAAAAAATAGAATTTATATGAAATTACCTAAATGATATTAATCGAATTTTTCTTACAAATGACTAAGATTAAGTAACGAATTTATTTGCAAGAATGATTGCTAATTATCTAGGGCTCTAGATGATAAATGCGTTCATAATAAATTAAGCCATTAGCTGCAAGAATTTTGCCGCGACGACGCCAATAACGAATTCGAAAGACCTACACCTCCACCAATTCCACCTAAAAACGTGGATCTGATGTATAGTATTTACCCAAAAAGGGCACAACGCAACGCGAGAGGTTTGCGGGTCCTTAATGGTGGCGGGAAAGGAGCGGAGGTCAATTTCGCAGATGTTTGGTGCGGGGTCAAATTACGGCGGAAGGACTTGTTAGTGCCCTAATGGATAAATGCATTCCCAAAGTCTCAGAGCGACGCGCGAGCCAAATACGTGCAAAAGTACAGTACATCTACTATATCAATCCAAGTCCAAATACGCGGGCCTTTTCGCCGGACGTTTCGAGTCGCCATCTTTCTGTCCATTAATGCCACGCTGACTGCCAATCCTTATGTATACAATAAAGCCAGAAAGAGAAAGAAAACGGGAAGGGAGGAGACGACTTCTCTCTAATTGCGTTGAAAGGAAATGGCAAAGAACGAGAGACAAGAGAGGGGAGAGAGAAGAGAAAAGGCACGGAGGGTAAAAATTCCTTTCTCCCACTCTTACGCTCTCAAGCTTTTAACGAAGGAAATGTAACGCCGCGTTCGCTTTTATCCCAAATTAAAGTTAATTTCGCTAAGAAGAAATTAATTCGAAGAATTGTTTTCTCCAGATTTATACTTTAACAAGAAAAATTCATTTTACTGATTTCACAATTAAGCGCGATTCAAATGAATGAATATATTTAAGTAATTGGACTAATTTTGATGATTAAAAATCAGAAAATGATTGAGGTTTGTTTGTTTATAATGTAAGACATATTCGACCCCCATTACCTCCCAAACAAAATTCAGACCTAAGTAACTATACGAAAACCATGCAGCAGAGTTCACAAAGTCCGATAATAGATAAATATTGATTATAGGACGTTCCGTTTCTTATCTTGTGTGATAAATACACGGGACAGGCATACTAGCGGAAAAGGCCTAATTTGTCACAGTGGAACATCTTGTCCGCGGAACTAAACGATTATTCAAGAAACGGAAGAAGTCAAGTCAGTCACGCCATGGGCGCATCTATTTCCCCAAGATTATTTCCCATCGACGAAATAGTGTCACACGGAGCATACAGAGTGGAGCGAGAATTACTCGTTTATTATTTAAAGGGAAAAAGTCCGTGATATGCAGCAAAGCAGCCGGCATCACAGTCAATCTTACAAGATGACGACCGAAGGAAGGGGACTGGTGCAAGAAGAACGAGTTAAGATTCGTCATAGATCGACAAACGACGACAAAATCGGTGCCCCTTTTCCCTAGTCGCGGGCTTCGAGACGTTGATTGAAACTGATAACTTAGATTTAGGATTTATAGGCGTAACGTTTCTAACACTGGGTAAAGCATTTATCATAACAGGGGGGGATGAATGTAAGGCGATATCTTATCGACATATCAGAACCGTACGCCTATAAATTTATAAATCTTCCAATATTTTGATAAACTTGTTTTAAAAATATTCCTAACTATATAAGTAAGTTGGAATTCAATAACTATAGCGTTACTTACAGATAGACAGAAAGAATGGGTATTTCTTATAGTGGAGGTTCAGGAAGTATTTGGATGGGAGAATTAAGGAAATCTATTGCTATTTTGTTTAATTACTTCCAGTAATTAGTACGGTTCTAAATTGAAGAAGTGGGCCAATAAAATATTCAAATTGCTTTCCCGTATCTCTTTTAGAAAAAGAGTTATAACATTCTCATTAACCAAACACCTAAAATGTTTCTCCTCAATTACAGTTTCAAAAATAAATTTAACTCGAAAGTATACCATGGGTGGTGTAATACGAACAAAACCCAATGAACCTGTACTATAGTTTTGTAATAGAAAAAGCGTAGAGTGGTGGAGCAGGTATAGGGGGTATTTTCTGATCTGTTAGAGTCACGCTCTCTGGGAAGGGCGAGACTCTGAAACATCGCTCGCTTCAAATATAAACGGATCATACCTTCTCCTAAAGAGGCAAATTTAATCCAAAGTATATGACTATCAAACTATCAAATCAGAGGGGCTTTTTCAATTTGGGCCCGCCAACACGGATGTCAAGAAAAATGGACAAAATTTAATCATAAAAACAGTTAAGTCAAACCCCCTCCTACACCTCCTTCCTCCCTTCCTCTCGAATCCCGTAAGGTTTGCGTTCCATTTATGTAGCAGAAAGAAGCGAAATCTTTTTGGTTGAAGGTTGGTTTAAATAAAACATGATAGACTCTCTCTCTCTAGGTGCGCACGAAACTTCAGGGCGAAAAAAAAGGGAAGATTACATCTCGGCGGATTGCCTTTTTACGGGGGAACGTTTAGGATACTTTGAAAAATAATAATAGCGTTGGGTAGATGACTTCAAAAGGGAAGGTGAAGTATAATAAGATATCCTTCACCTTACTAAACTAATTTATAAAATAATATTAATTCATCTTCCCTTGATACAAAATTAAAAGAGGCATTATACCTTAATGATTATAATCTATTCTAAGAGAAGGGCGAAGTGGTTTGTCTCCCTCTATTCTCTCTCGGCTAAACCCCGTCATTTTCCTAAAATTAATACGGAATTCGTCAAAATGATTGGTTGTAAAATTGAGAACGAACGAAGCTGGAGAGGATAAAGGAAGAGGCATGGCCAATCATTAATCAACGAGTCCTTATTAATTAGATTAAACAAAAGAGGGCGATTCCTTCTATAGAAAGCCGGAGGTTAGGGTTAGGCCTAGCTTTGATAATGAGCGATTAAAAGATACGGGGGATCTTATATATGGTATATGTCCAAGCCTAGTTCCGGGCGCTATAGCTGCGAAATCAACCAAAAATCTCTCTAGGGCCTTCCCGCCAGAAAAATTCCCATGGGGTTATATAAAACATCCTGGGTGTAATATTGAAAGAGTCGAGACCGTTAGCTGATCTTATATTTGTAGGGTGGAGCTAGGATCTATAATATCGAGAGCCAAAAGATCGTAAACTTATTAATCCTTTCGAACACGAGATGTGAAAATTTTTTTAATCTGGGTGCATTTACAATGTTTTTACTCTGAAATACCCTCTACCCACTTTTGACCTCTAGCCTACAGATTGGAATTGAATCCTTACCTTACCACACCACCACGCGCTCAAATCACGTTAAAGAAGGTTCGCAGAGTCACGTGGGGTCAAAAGATATTAGAATAAAGATAGGAATCCTAACGAAAATATTCTTGGGCGGTACCGTAGTAGATCCCGCGTGTTTCCTAAGCCTATAAAGCCCAAGAAAAGGCGGGAAGAAATAAAAAAAAAACCGCGAAAAAATGGCGCGTGGATCCTAGCTCTAATTAATTAGGGTTTCCGGAGGGAAAAGCGATAAGACGCTTTGGGTCAATAATGAAAATTGAAGATTCCGCCTCGTTCCCCATATTAAATGGATGGACCAGAAGAAGATGGGGGAGGGAATGGAAAAGATAGAAGGGGGGGTCAGGAAAAGGGGGCGTTTTCTTAAATTTCATTAAGGAAAGTAATCTAGCAAAGGATCGGGCCAAGAGGCAAAATTTAATTATAAAATGTTACGAAATATTTTTTTTGTCTTACTCTCGTTTATTTTTCATTAAAGGGAAAGTATCTGTTTTATATTAGTAATATCTGCAAATATATTTAATTTAAATAAAAGTAATTAAGTAACCTGAGTTAAGTTAGTTACGAATTTAAAAGTTTTTAATTAAAAACTAATATTTATAGCTTAAAGGCCTATAAGGTAGCTTGTCCCTGAGCACCGATGTTTGGAGGGAAAAACATTTCTACAGGGGCTATGGGAAAATACATTATACGTTTTCGCCTGTAAGTTAGCTTTCCTGGAAACCCAAGTGAAAAAATATAAAAAAATAAATTGTTAAAACTTCATGAGACTTTCCTCTTAATAAAAATTAAACTAAAGCAATTTTGATATTTCATGAAAAAAAAAATGGGTTTTAATATTTTTAATTATTCAACGTGCATTAGCTTTTGGAGGGTATATTCCGTGTATTTCCAAATTTTTTCTCCGTTCAGGCTGGAATTTAATTCTAGAAATGTTTAGGGAACGGGGGAGCACCACCGTTTAATTTCCTTCTGTAAGTAGGTACAGCACAGCGGGACGTGACCAGTCCCCTTCCGGAGTGGGGATAAAACCTTCTGATTATTTCCCTTTTCAAGGCAGAAACGGAGCAAGGTGAGGGCGAGGTGCTCCTAGCAGGTAGGGCGTGGTTGTTCGGGCCAGGATCCGAAAATTGCCAATTTCTTTCTTTTTTTTTTCAATCAAGCGAGCCGATTTAGCGATAGGCGCTGAAACGCGCGTCCTTCTAATAGCTCTTGATGAATCACGGCAGATTGCTATTTATAGATGGCGCTCATAATCATTTTTATAGGGAAGTCTAGCCCCCCCCTCTCTATTTTCCCCTCCATTCAGAAATCTATTTTCTTTGCAGTTTTCCTTTCGTGTTTTTATTACGGGCCAGACTGGCTGTTATTTTTTTTTTTTTTTTGAGGTAACGTAGGTGAGGACGGTCGAGTTCGGATTTAATAATAATAATATAATCAAGTTGCAGCCCTCAAAGGGGGATTAGTTTCAAATAAAGGTGTATTTATCAACGGGAGTTACCTCTAATATTTACCTTAATCAGAAGACGGTCACAGAACATTTTTGACTCGAAATCGCCCAAAGAACACAACCCTTAATTTGTGACGGATTTTGCCTAATTACCATAAATTAAACAATTACTTCATTTCACAACAGTTTAGAAGCTGGGATAACATATTAATGAAATAAAAAATGGCGCTAAAAAAGCCGCGTGTATCGCGCACTACACGTGCGTTTTCGCTCCATTTCTTTCCCCTTTAGTCTCCTCCTTTGTTCCCGTCTCTCTGCCTCTTTCACTTATATACTAGTTGCAACAGTCTATCCGAAACGGGACTTCATTACTCTAGGGCCTAGGTCGGAGGAGTAAGGTTTAGGGTTAGAAAAGGGGGCCTGAAGAATCACCTAGCGGCTGTTCGGAGCAGAATCGGGAAAGTTGCGCAACTTTCCCGGTACAGAAAAATTTTAACGAAGAAAACCACGCCCCTTGAAAACTCTGTTCGTAAGTCCAGGGGTCCTTTTCCGCGAACGCGCGCGCAAGCGCTAAACGTTTGGCCACCAGTCCTCCGGAGAAGGTTCTCCGGGCCAAGAGATATCCCAGGAAAGAATGTTTAAAAGGGGGAACCCGCTGGCTCCTAAGGATGGGGACACCACCATCCGTTTCCTCTCCCTCGCTCCCTCTCTCTCGGTCTCTTTGGGAGGAGCCAAACATCGGTTTGGAGCGCGCGAGAAAAGCTCGCGCTAAGAAAGAAGAAAAACACATACTCCCGCACAACCAGAGACTCCGGAGTGAAAGTTTGTACCGGGCCGTCAGTTCCTCTTCCACGGAAGAGAAAGAGGGGGAAGGAAGAGACGTTATTAGGAGAAGTGAGACGGAGAGAGAGAGAGAGAGAGAGAGAGAAAGAGCGAAGAGTTGCCGCGGAACGGTGCAAGTAGCGATTCAGTTTGCGTCCGGCCGGAGAGAGGATCGGGCGGACGACGTTGCTAAGGAGAACCCCGACACTGCTAAGCTCCGATTGAATAACAACGCGGAACGGGGAAGCGGTTTGATTCCGGAACGATTTCGAGTTCAAAAGAGTGACTCTTTCGCTTCATTTCGCAACAAGTTTCGTCTTTTATAAACTGTCAATAACAACTATGGAAGACAATATAGACGTAATAAATTTAACGGTCGTAAACAACACGCTTGCAGGTAAAAACTATTTGATTGTCTTAACTTCATTTCAGCATGATTATTAAATTATAAATCTAATAGAAGTACCTAAAGTTACGAATGCAAAAAGGGCAATTGTGAATGTTAGTACGCAATTTAACTGAACACATTGCCCAATTTTCTTTTTAAGTAGAAATTAGTGAATGCGAACGGGCTTTTTTTTTAGTTGTATGAACTTCACGATTGGAAATTTCTAATATTTTTTCCGTTCTAAATGTTTTTATATTCAAAAGTAAGTACCTTTCCAAAATTAAAATACAATATAAATATAAATAATTGGAATGAACGGTGTTCCAAATTAGGGGAAAAATATTATAAGTTATATTTTCGACTTAAAAATCGCCCACTTTGATCCTACAATGGATAACCTTGTAAATAATAAAATAACCCTTATTATTTTAGTAACTTCTAAACAAGATAAAAATAGAAAGTTCAGCCAAATTTTTCATAAACCTACAATCAAAAACTTACAGTGAAAGAGAAAGTACTGTCATTTAAAAACGCATAATTCCGCGAAATAAGTTACCCCGCCCAACTCTCGTTAAAAAAATCAGTCTGGTATATAATCAATTTAAGGACAGAGAAAGAGAGAGAACTATGAATTTCGTGACTGTTTTTGCCTTTGGAGAAATAAGTGAAACTTATTTACTGTTATAAAACTCTCATATAAAACTAGCATTGTGGTATTAAACTTTCACCGTTCGATCACGAAAACTATACTTATATAGTGATATGCTACGCTTGGGGTTGGAGTCCAACTGCGAACAAGGAATTGGTGTGTCAAATGAGAGAATTAAACTAATAGAAAATTGGAGAGGGTGACTTAAATTTGAGAGAAAGAAAAAACTGTCGCAAGAAAAGGTAGTTTATAAATATCCACAAAACAAACATTTTTTAGAATATTTTATCTGCATAAGAAACGTTTAAGGGGAGTTTATAGACAAAGTTAAGTTGAAGAAAAACTATAGGTAGCCTGGTAGGTAAAATACAAAAGGAACCGGCTTTGCGTAAGCGTTTAACTATTTTGTTTAATATTTTTTAAGGGGAATTTCTATTGAGTTAGTAACAATTTAAATACGTGTGCACCTTTGACCTTTGATACAACCTCATAGTGAAAAATAATTCCGATTAATGAAATTATAATAAATAAAATATAGCCTAATATATTTCATTATAAAAATTCACAAACGCGTTCTTAGAAATCACGTTCCTAATTTAACCGTGCAGTATACAAGAGAATAAGTTTGACCGTAGAAAGACCATAATTACGCTCATTGAAATAATACTAAAACTATGTCAATTCCTCGCTTACCAAGATTACTACTCTGACAAAGTATGGCGACGAAGGGATGCTTACTCAAATACCGAAATAAGAGAAAGTAAAACGAAGGAGAAGTAGAGAGAAGGTGGAAGAAGAAAAAGAAGAAAAAATTTTAAACAAATATTGGAAAAAGATTTATTACAAAGGATCTTTGGCAAAGAGATGACATCGCGCAAAGCGTTATTTATAGAAAAACGCTTTTTAGAAACGGACCCGCCTTTCTCTCTCCTAACATATCCTCTCTCTCTTTATAGCAAAACCCCGCGGGGGCTAAACCCCCCAGCTCTTAAGCTTCCTCCACGAATCTTTCTAGCAGTAAGAAAAATCATTCACGATTTTATGACCAACAAATATTTGTTAAAAGTTTTTTTCAACAGAACATATAATCTTTTGAATTTCTAATAATTTTTTTCCCCAAGTATTTTTTTTATATTTCATGTGGGGTGGGTTTGGGGGCGTGGCATTTGGAATATATTTTCAAAATCAAAATGATAGAGGGGTTTGAGGTCTGAGATTTAAAATGGGTTGAGCTCCTTTGGGTTCGGTTATAACCTCCAGAACACGCACTTTCATACTACTACTATAACTACTATAGGGAATTTTAGGCAAATGTCTATTGAATTTATATTTAGATAAATTATTGTGGCGAGTATGTGGTATTATCTTTTATAGAGGGGCCAAGGTTTTCTTATATAAGTAGAGTGGAATAGCGGTTAGCCCTTTCGGACTTGTTCAAGGTGGAAGTTATTCACCATTCCATCAAAACTTTACTAAGGTTAACAATAATAGTTAGTTCATTCATTATATAATAACGATGGTCCCGATATTTCCTTGAAAATTCTCACGACCCATTCTCCAATAAGCCCTCAAAATAATAATAATAAAGAAAACATCAAAAATGTAATAATTCGAAATGGGACATGCAACCGGGAGTCCCTAAAGCATCTCTTTCTGGATATATCTCGCTCGATTAAAAATAAAACATCGTTTGATGATATAACTTTTATACTTTTGATCTCTCTCCTAAAACTTTACCGTATAGATTATTAAACTCAAAGAGAAGTTCCGCCAAACAACTTAATAAAGACAGTTATGGATAAAAAATATTCTTTTTTTTCTCTCTCTCTCTCTTGCAATACCCAACGGAGGGGGGTATAGAAAAACCTTTATAATTGGTCCCAGTATAACGGCAGAAACGATATTTGGTCCCCGAAAACATTCACCCTTAAAAAGAACCATATTTCTAGTAATAAAATAATTTCTTTCAATGTATAAATCTATCCCTTCCAAGCGTGGAATTGATACGTAGGTAAGGGAAAACCCGGTTGGACTCGGCAATGCGAACAAATCGGGAAATAACAAGGCGCTTTATTAATGCCAAGACGTACAACGTTTTGCTTTTTCTTCTTCTTCTTCTTCTTTTCCCTTTTTTTTATACCGTTCTCCATCTTATTACTAGTTAAGGGCCTATTTGTCGGCCTGGGCAGCATCTCTCGGATCCCTCCCAGGATGCCAAACTATAACGGGGGGGGGGCGAGGGAGGGGGGAAGGAGAGATAGCTATAGTTCCCCTTTATGTTACCAGCTTTGTACTACTTTACAGGGGCTATCTATAAACCCTCGCAAATTGATCACGGAGGAATAGGAATAATGGCGTATACCCCCATCTTGTTCAACAGGGCGCGGTAGTAGCGACATCTTGACTTTCAAACGAATTTCAATACTACATCCTTAAATTTATATACTGAATATGTTCTGTTAAATAATACTTGGGAAAAAGTTTTAACTCTAAATGAAATATTTCAATTTACAGAAATATATTTAATTATTGGTCCAAGTGTCGTAAGTTTCCAAGTATACTTGTTAGAAACAGAGAGAGATTCCCCGTGTCGCTATTATTTTTCCCCGATTGTTTGTGTTATTGTATAACTATTGTTAATTAGTCGTCCGTTTTAAAGACAGCATCGCGAAATAAATACCTTAAACATATCTGTATAACTTAAGACCTCTTCAGACTAAACTACAATCTTCCGTTCATGTGTGTGTAGTCGCTTTTCAAGCATAGTCTAAATGGGCCTTAACTGCAGGGATTTACAAAAATTATCTTAAGATACTTTGAAACAAACATCAAACAACCATAACATAAACACAAAACTGCATTTAAATAAAACAAAACGCGGATAGAAAATTTCTCAACAAACAAATTAAAAGGAGTCGCGCGTTAAAGGAACACGATTGTAGCGAACTTCACAGAGGAAGGGTTAAAAGTATCGAAGCGAAGCTAATTCGTTATTCGTTGTTACGAAAATTGAATAATTAATTAGAAATCGCGTGTCTCCATTCTCCCCTCCAAAGTCCGTAACTATTCTATTTCGAATGAGACTGAACGGAGGAGAGAGAGAGAGAGAGGGAGAGAGAGAGAGGGAGAGAGAGAGAGGGAGAGAGGGAGAGAGAGAGAGGGAGAGAGCGAGAGAGAGAGAGAGAGAGTTAGAGCGGCAGAAAAGAGGAAAACGGGGAGAATATAATTTGCCTGGCTATGTTAATGAGCTTGGCTACAAACGCGTCCTTTGAATCAAACCTTATTTCGTAGAAAGCGTAACTCTGCCCCTTCCACTTTCACACACACACAAACTGTACATGAACTCTCCCCGCTATTCGATTTAAAAGGGAGAGAGAAGCAAATGAAATTCAAGCTGTAGCTTGGACGGAAAAGACTTTCGAAGAGAAGGAAAGCTAGAAACGTACGCGATAATAAGGGCCCAACTAACTAGGTACCACCAAACTTAAGGAATAAAGAGTTACTCCGCGCGAGCAATTGATGCTGTTAAACTTTGGTAAAGTGAGTGGGTAGTACTTGGAGAAAGAGTTCTTAAGGGATGAGAAATACGTTTTGATACACGAAAAGCATATCTCGAGAGAGATTGCGAGACCCGGGGGAAATGACGAAATCGCGGGTCCCCATCAAGACAGATGGCCCGGTGCGCTCTAGAAGGTACGGTCCCCGGGAAAACTGACCCCTCTCTCGACGGTCCTGCATATCACGAATCCGCTAGAGTTATATCTAATTGAAATGTCTTCGAAATCTAATTTGCTTTACATTTCCCCCACCATTAACGCTAAGCTTTCAGCTATAGAGAAAGTATTTGGTCACTTCATAAAATTCGTAATATTATCACACGATCTTATTCAGAAAATAGAAAGAGAATGCTAGTCAAATCTGCGAGCGAACTTTGCCAGCGGTCCTAATAGTCGTAGAAACGTTTTAGGGTGGTGCCTTTTAATTAAAAGAGAGACCGCGAAAGAGGAAAAGAGAGGGGGAAGCGCTAGAAGGAAGCAATGGGATAGAAAGTGTTTAGCCATCCGAGATGATGGATTCGCCCAAGACGCCGCCGCCGCCTCACCCTCCGTTACACCATAGGCACGCAGCTCCGGCTATAAAGCCAAACCCCAGCTAACCCCTTTAGTCCCTCGCTTTTCGTTTGCGTCTTTTGTTGGCTCCTTAATAACAGACCATTTCACCTTTTCCCGCGGAATCGGGCCCCGCTAGCGCGTCTTAATCCATAACCTACTGTACCAGGGGGTGGTAGGACGACAGAGTGAGACGAAACCGATCTTTCATTGGCTTCCTTCGAACGTCTTTTGTGTTTGGCGCGAGCGGACCCTCGTTCTAATATAATATAAGTCTTCCAATATTACATGGTTAAATTTAACCGAGTTAACGGATTCCCCATTATTAATTCTATTAAAACGAACCGTTCGCCTCCCCCCCCGACGTTTCGTAAGGTTTCAGACTAGTTAAAGACGTTAATTGAGATTGGGTGTTGCTACGTGATATCTCTATAACTACATTAGAAGTTTGGTACGCGTATTCGGAAGTTTTGGCAGTTTCCCCCCTCCCCCTTCATGGTAGGTGCGCGTTTAAAATCTTAATCACAGTTAGTTAAATTAACGAAGAAGATGTGCACGCTGTATAAAATTCTTTCTCAAGATTTCTTCATAATTATACAGGGTGTTCCCATATAGAACCCACTCACTGTACGTCGATCCTATAATTAAGTTCCCTTACTGAACCACCCTGTATTTCTATATTTGAAAGTTGAGAATAAAAGTAACCTGATCATTTGTTTTTCTATATTTTAGATTTCTCTGGAGTTTAAATCGTTCATTTCGTAGTCAAAACACGACTCCAAAAAGGAAGGTAAGTTTTGAAATTTCCTTTCCCTCTATAACACGTTTTTTCCCTTGAATTTCATTTCATAACACCGTTATTCATATTTCGAAGCAATTCAAGCCCATTAAGGTTTTAAGGGTATCACGTTGCCTTATTAGAATTAAGGTTAATAAATTAGATCTAGAATATTCTTGGAAATAAGCCTTAATAATTTGAAGGAAGCGGTTTCCGAGAAGTACTCAAAATATACTTTGTAATAAACACTTCATATTTCGGATGAAACACGCAGCTGTAGCTCCCCCACCCCAAATTCTCAAAATCTATATTATTCCTTCGTAACAATGATAATAAGATATTCGCGCTAATTATATAGTCATAATTAACAGGGAAATTTGTCACTCACCCAAAATAAGCCGCAATTAGTAAATCCCTCGATGTTTTTGCAGGCATATGAAAGGTAAATTGTCCAACCAAAGTTCACTCTTCAAATCATCCACTTTCCAATTAAGCAACGTCACTATCTAAATTAAAAATACAAGTAATTAATACATTAATAATTGATGTCAATTACAAGGGTCAATCGTCGCGACCATATAGATAAAATTGGCTAGAAGACGGTTGACCCTCTACGGAACCTAACCTAAACAATTTTAAAACTAATCTAATCTAACTCAAAGCATATCTAAACTATCACACCATAAACACAGAAAGGGTTATCTTGGTTTTCTCTTTTAAAATACCCACCCAATTTGCGAAATTTCATCCTTGTACATTGAGATGAGGATTCTCAGTGTCACTCGTATAATTCCCCAATATGTTATCATCCTTCACAAATGCCAAAAGATACTAAATTGTCCACGCCTAAATGCATGCACTAATATGAGTGGCATTACTCGGTAATGTATGTAAAGATAACCAATTAGGAATTTAATCCCGGGACACGAATCTTCCGTTGAGAAACAGTAAGGGAGTGAAGGCGGTAAGGGAAGACGTTAGGTTATTGGGGCGGCGTCTTTCTTTCGAAGCCGAGGAAGGAAAAGGATTAAGTGCTAGGGCTTGAGAAACGCGGTTACAACGATAATGTACGCTGACAAGTTCATCCTCGCCCTTCAATTCTCCTTATTCCAGCCCGGAAAAATACAAAGTCGCGTCCCTCCCAATGCCCGACTTTCGCAGTTAGGCCTAATATAGATCCAGATGTAGATAAACGCGAAGTTTATGTAACAGCAAGTTAGTTATTGCCATTCATATATTCAATTATTTTTTGCTACTAGAAAACGTTTTCAAATTTTTGAATTTCGCGCCTTAACAACAGTATCTCGAGGGATTAAACGTAGTATCACGTGCTTTGTGAATATATTAATATTCGTTAAGCCTTAGTTGCGAATTCTAAAATTTCTCGTGCTTTAAGAAACGTTAGACGTAATGCCACGTAATGAAAACACAGTCGGTTACACGTGATGAAGAGAATCTAAAGTAAATGTTGCTCCAATCGTGAATGTCACGGTAATTTTAACGAATAACTTTAGTTTAACACACTTCACTTGAGGACTAAACTCTTTCGGGCGGGTACGGGACAAAGTCGTCCATATATAGGCGGGGACTTCTTTATAAGAAATCCTCCTCAATATTTCCTTATTCTGGAAGTCCATGGATCAGGAAACGCGCCTTTTTCAAAACCCACTACACCCAGCTCGCGCCAAACAAGAGCCAGAATATAAAAAAGGGAGGCTTTCCATATAAAAAAGATCAAGGAGGAGTGGAAGAAGAAGAAGAAGAAGAGGTGGATTGCGTGTAATACAACGTGTTTATTGCCAGACCAGCGCCTTTCAAATTATACACCATCGGACTTTGGCCGGGTGACATCGAGCGAATGGTGAAAAGGATAAGTGTGAGAGAGACATGTTGCCTCTATAGAACTTCGCCATATTAACTATTCATTGATATGTCGAAAGTCATATAGAGAACTTTGTACGATTTTTGGAGCAAGAACCGTGTTAGAATTCAGAATTAAAAACAAAAGTGATAAAAGAGTTGGTAAAACATAAACCAACTTAACAGGGTTTCGCCTGGTAGATCGCTTCTTCCTATACACAGAAGCGCGGCAGTTGAAACGGCTCTAAAGGCGCATGCAAATACAGATACAATTCAAAACTTCACACAAAGAATGGTGAAATGACTAACTTTCGTAATTCTAAACGATTAAAAGCGATACAAACCTGTGTTAAAAATTAAAACACTAAGGTAAGATACGCGAACGCAACTCGGGTAAATGAAGTGAAGTGAACCTAGTACCTACATAGCATCACCAAAATAAAAAGGAAAGGAAGAGAAAGAGGAAGGTATATAAAAGAGAAAAAGGAGGGAGAGAGAGAGAGAGAGAGGGAAGAGTATAAATGTCGCGGCTTAAATGTTCTCGGCGACCGAGAAAATCCCTCTCAATTCCCTCCAATCAATTTTTTAGAAGAACAAGCGTTTATTTTGACACCACCGAAAATTGAGGAGCCGCTGTGGCGAGAAAACTAAAAGAGCCCCTAACCCCCTCAAACCTTCCTTAAGGAATAAAAAAGGAGGGAAAAAAGTAAAAAGCTAGGAAGAAAGGTATAAAGAGGGGAACTAGGATGGTTGAAATTTTTATTTGTCAAGCTATATAGGAGACTTAAGGGTACCGTGCACAACCCTAGCTGGCTTTAAAATATATAGCCCAAAGCCCGTGCACGATCATGGACGCCGCTTCCCTTGTCCAAGAGTCCGTGAGTTTAAAGAATAGGGGGATTTCGCTCCCGGTCCAAAAAAGGAAAAAGCCCCGATACTTAAAAGCTCAGAAGGGAAGGGACTGACCAACAACGAGTGACCAGAATCAATATAAATCTTAAATCTATGTTACGTATAGCGGTAAGTCTAGCTTTGAAAAAGTTAGGTATCTAAGACATGGCGACCTTTTCTCAACTGATAAAATATTTTAACTTAGACTTCCATGAACCCATGAAGTGATTTCCATGAGTTCATATGACGTCTTACGCATAAGGTGGGAGGGGGAACCCGAGATCACTTTGTCCACAACAGCCATTAATTCAATCTTTGAACGTTATCAGGTTTTCTTGTTAACGTATACGCCTCCAAAACCAAAGACTTTAGTTACAAATGACTCCTTAGAAAAGCGAAGAAGCGTTATTAAGTATTCAAAGTGAAATTTCTAAGAATATTTTAAAATGTTTCGAGATAAAGAAAGACTTTAGGCTTAGCTCGCGCGGCTTACTCTCGGAGAGGACTTTAGTCGCAACACGTTCTGAAGATAACATTCAAAAATTGTTTATTCATTAAAGCCCCCAACAGCACGCCTTGAAAATGATTCCTTTAACTCCGGAGACGGGAGGATTTCAGGCCCAACACTGCGTGTATCTCTAAAGCAGCTAGCTAGCTCCCAACTCTAGTCGCCCCCCCCCCGGCCATCCGATCCTAAAGGCCTTAAAACGTCATTGACATAAAATTCTCATTAATTAATTAACAGATAAAGTATACGACGCGAACCGAGGGGAGGGGAAACTAGCTAGCAGCTTCTGTTAACGTGAAACGACTCAGTTCCCTAAGCCCGTAACGAAGGCATTAAGCAGTCGTATAGCGGTACCGTGTACGACCCGGGACATCGTCCGAAGGACATCAACTTGAAGTTACTGAACCCAAAATCCTCCGCAACAACGTTTTGCAATATTTTTGATACAAGATAGTAGATCTTCTATGGTCCTGCGCATCTATAAGTCAACCTTTTTAGTACCACTGAGTATTATGGGTCAAAACAACGGAGTTAACCATTCCATGATGATAAAGTTATGATATTTTTGGCAGTCCAACACATTTAAAACTTTAAAATACTTGTCTTCGAATTTATCTACTTCACAAGGAGTCGTTTGAGTACATGGTATAGTTGAAAATGCCGTAGCAATTGGGGTATACGTCAGGCTTATAAAAGGAAGGATAAGGAAGGGCCGAGGAGGAAGTTAAAACCCGGGTATAAGATGGTGCATGGAGCGCTTTGGCTGGCGACTGGCAGTGGTGCAGCGTTCTAATGGGCGAGGGCGATTCCGAATTCGCGTTGCCTTAATCCCCGTCGCCTTTTATCTGGCCTGGCACTTAGCGGGTAAAGGCCAGAGTCAATTTGGATGGCTAATACCGAAGACCCATTTTCCTCCGAACACCGAGACAAGCATTCATCCCTTCCCTAAACCCCCATTCCGTATAATATAGCCCAGTTCGATCAAAGGCTCCAGCGAGATTAATCCAGACTATCGGTACGCGAGACGCCTTAGTCTCGCGAAGGCAAGACTGATACGGAAAACCTTTGTCCATAAAAGGGTCCGTATCGATGTAAGGAGAGTATAATAGACCATTTTGACGGCAGCAATGGACATGTTATTGGAATAACAATGTTTCCAAACGTACGCAGTATCCCCATCAAAGTTAGGCACGTTCTGGCACAAACCTTCAATCGAAATGGTTCGTATACTAACTAAGAAAGTTACTATACGCCTCTACCATGGGACATGAATTAGCGCAAATTCTCAAGAATATTGAACAGCATCTCATAACTGCAAGTTGTAATAAATAAACCGAATTCTCGCAAGTTATAATAACTTTCCACTCAAAATTTAATACAGGGAAAGCTTCTTATCCCGTTGCACTTGAAAACCTAATTACTCCTGTAGTTCAAACTTGGAAGTGAAATCTAATTAACCACCATAAATCAAGATTCTTCTTAGACTAGTAGGCATTCTCGATTGAAGGGGGTAACGAGGGGGGAAGTGTAGTATATAAAAGAGCGGCTTTGCGTCAGCTGGATTAAGTCTCTTTCATTACGTCACCCTGAATCGACTACGGGATTTCTGATTGAGAAAGACGCTCTCGGAAGCATTCCCTCCCTCTCTCTCTCTCTGTTCTCCCGCACTCTGGGATCATCCTTACATCGCTAATTTATCCTCAGGCCTTATTGGAATAGATCTTTGCCTACATCTCTAGACTTCCCCTTCCATGGTATTAGTAGGGGTGTTAATCAGACTTGCCGGGCGACGGCCTATTACGTATAAATATTCCAATAGCGTACGTATACTGGCAAGGAGAATGTAACAAGGGGTTACAGTATAGTCCCGAAATGGGTGATGCTTAAACTACAGACTTAAGTCGTAAAATAGCTTCACTCAATCCAACATGCCTAGCTGCCTTAGTACTAAGTCTATCTATAAAAATGGTTGGTTTTCGATGCCTTTTTAAAACAAGAGCACTACTTTATCTTACGAGATTCAACTTTAAGACTTCGTTTACGAAGTAAAATTAAATTTAGAATGACCTTGATATCCCATTCTTATTTCTGTGCGTCTTTTGTGGGCCGGGCTCGAGTATTATACGTCACGCGTCATAATTCTGATGTCTTTCTAACTGCGATTTCATTGGTTGGTAGCAACGCGAGGTCCTACGCACGCACAACGCGATAGATATTAAATTGGCGAGGTAAAATTCGTCATATATAATGATTACTTCAGCTAGCTTTTCCCACAAAATTCGCCGAGATACGTCGAGAACATGACAACACAAGATCTCCGATTTAAGGCATCTTACATTATCAAAGGAAGCTAGTTGTCTTAGGGGTGGCGTTTTTTGTCTAAAATACGGAGGTTATTATTGTAATTCCGATTTCATCCGCTGAACCATCCTTCTCTCTAAGCTTACGGAGCAGTATAATCTAAAAAAGAAATCCCCCCGTTGATCCATGACTGTTGATGACCGAGGACAAGAAGGGAGAAGAGAGAGCGATTCTCCTTTTGCAACGGTGTCTGGTTACTGTTACCGTGTCGAATTCAAACCTTTTCTCTTATTATTCACCGCTATTCTTTTTCCTATACATACCACGCGATAACTTATAGGCTATCCACCAAGAGAAAGATATGGGGCGCCATCAGCTTTAGCGGTAATTCTAGTCACTAGAAGATCATCGCTTGATGTGGGTTTTTTCTTTTCTTTTTACAAAATTTTAGTGTTTATCCTGTACAGGTGGTTCCAAAAAGGGTGGTAGGACTTATGGGTGGTTTTGAGTCGAAAATGTTCAATGACGTTATATCAAAATCGCCCGTACTTCGGTCCCACCTGCACCATTTTTGGAACATCACTGTTCAGTCGGGATTTTTTCAGAAAAAAAAAAAATATAGGAAACACTTGGGAATGTTTTACATTAACTAATATACTTTTGAAAATAGCAAGGCTCTCTTGGCGAACGAATCTCTTGGGAAGCGAATAACGCCCCGCACTTTCGTCCTAAAATTGATGGGTCAGAGTCGTGGATGGGTCTGCATAATTCCATCGACAAAGGCTATTCTTCGGCTATCAGTAGCTCTATTTTTTCTCCTTCATATCCATCCTGAATCCTCCGTTCCGTATATAGAAGAGGGTCCGAATGCATAAATGCAAGAGTTTTCCCGTATATACCCATCCCAACTTATCTTCAAGTTGACCCTCTCTCTCTCTCCTTCTCTCTTTTCTTTTGTTTCCTCCGCGGTTTTCTTGACTCAAACGATCATTTTTCGCCTCATTAACTATCTCGCTCCATTCCTCCATCTTTCCGTGTTTGGGTCGGGTTTAGTTTCAGTCAAAAGGGGTCAAGTATACGGCCACGATAATGATTGAAGTGATTTTATAGCGAGATTTTTGATAAAATAAGAAATTGTATAGCCCGTGCATTGTTTCGTTTGGATAAAATTTATCATTAATACTGACTTCATCATTTTGGGATGAAAATTAAAAATAATTTAAGCTATATTGAAAAGCAGGGGCAATTAGAGTCTTAGCAAATATTATCCATTGTTTCCGAAAAATGGGCGTCTGTTCCTAGGTCCCTAAAAGTATGGCCCAAAATTGCGATACTGACTATATCATCTTTAAGATGAAAATTAAAAGTAATTAAAGATATATTTAAAAGCAGACGACATTTGAGTATCTTGGCGAATGTTATCCTTTGATTCTGACAAATGGGCGTCTGCTACTAGGTCCCTAAAAGTCAGGAAAAGGCGGGAAGGGGTGGATAAAAAGTCCCAGTGACGAACGGACGGTAGTAATAAATCTGCCACAAAGCTTTTTTCCGGTGGAGAGGCATTCAGAGAGTCGGGTCTTAAAAAACTCTGTTTAGAGAAGCAAAATAGGAAGATACAACTGAGTGCGTCTAAGTATAAAGAGGCAAAGAAGAACCAGCTAGCCATGGTGGATGGGTGGATTTGTGTGTAAAAAAGGGATGGTTTTCCCGAGGTTTTCCTTAGGATGGAGGATGGAAGAGGTGAAGGAAAAAAAAGCAGTCTTTACTCAAAGTGTATGGAAAGAGGATTCGGAGTGCTTGTCTCTCTCTATATAAGCCGCTATTACGGAGGTCGCACTCAATACCCGTCATACCAATACCAGAATTCAACGCGGGAAAAGTTAAAATCCGTCTACACCCACGTTGGAGCGTGCAAGTAGTGGTGGAAAAAGTTCATGGAAATTAGGTAACGAAGAAATTGTAAAATTAAGGTTCGATGAAATGAGAGACTTAAGTACGTCGCCTCAATTTACTGGCTAAAATAAATAAATGAACCCACCACACTCATGAACAAATAAGACTTAATTTCTTGTCTTTCCCTATTTTGGGGGTCGTGATACGCATTCCTCAACTTCACATCGGATCCATCGTCTTCGCAAAGAAGCGAAATGGTACTATAACGTCAAATCCTTTTCACCGGACCACGTTGCACCTCTTTTCTGAGACGGTTACGGGTTCTCGAGCGCGGTAAAAAGTCTCGCGCGAGCTATAGTCTCCCGCGCGAAAGAAGATGCCAAAAATGAGAAGGAAGAGGCTGGGGATAAGTTAGTTGCGGGCGCGAGGAGAGGAGAGGTATAAGGGAAGGAGTGCGTGGATGTCGGCTTTATACCAGCACCGCTATACCGCCGCCCAAAAGAGAGCGACGCATTAGGCGACTACAGTGAACGTCCATTAGCCTTCCGAAGATAATGAAACGAAAGAGCCCGCAGCATCCAGCCGAGACCGAGAAGAGCCGCGGCAACTTCGAGCTTTTCCGCGGAAAAGACAGTCTTGGGTTGGGTTGGGCGCTGGCCCACCTCCCTCCACCCGCAACCTGAGAGTTACGCGTTTTAATAATCCTCCGCTTGTACTATAGAAATCTCCGGAGGGATATGGACCAGTAACGCGCACTAACCAGGAGGTGAAAAGATTTATAACATGGGGGCAAGAAGAGGGTGGGTTTTGCGATGCTCAATTTCTCACCAAAGTTCCTTATAGATACACTTCTTCTTCTTCAAAAGTGTAGCCATACATTGATAAAAACGTTATAGAAAGACGCGTGGCATTAGTTTAGACCTTTCGTAATTTGCTCTATTAAGTGTTGGGGGTATAATTTTTGGTAATAACAGTTGGTCAAACCTGAAAAATCAAGTGTTGGGGTATAATTTTTGGTATTAACAGTTGGTCAAACCTGAATCATCAAGTGTTGGGGTATAATTTTTGGTATTAACAGTTGGTCAAATCTGAAAAATCAAGTGTTGGGGTATAATTTTTGGTAATAACAGTTGGTCAAACCTGAAAAATCAAGTGTTGGGGTATAATTTTTGGTATTAACAGTTGGTCAAACCTGAATCATCAAGTGTTGGGGTATAATTTTTGGTATTAACAATTGGTCAAACCAACAGCAATTAGACCAAAGAAGCAACATTTGAAAGCTAGCTCGTCACTTTACATCGTAAACATCATCCATCAAATTCTATTACTTTTCTTTTTAAGTTTACTATTAGGGATGCAACGATGCATCGGTCAAGAATCGGCTTCGGCCAGAATCGGCCACTTGGCCGAATAATCGAATCGGCCGATTTTTCTAAGGTAATCGGCCGATTTTTTTCGGCCGACTCTTTTTGGTTAGATCTAATCTTTTGAGCTAGTATAAAGGAACTAACAAGTTTGCCATTTAACGAATAACGTAATTTAGCCAAATTCTCCGTCAGCCCACCTTTCAAAAACGTTACCAGTACCAGTCACTCTCTAAGAGCGTGGCGCACTCTCTAGTCTAGTGTGGGCCTCTAACCGTATTTTCGGGTTTACCGTTTTTGAATTTCCTTCTCAACGGATCACGTGAAGTCTTACTCCTCGGCTGTGCGCCGAGGTAGGTGCGCGGGAGAGCCATGGTGCCCGGCCGTTATAGTTTGCCTTCTATCTTTGACTCTCCTTTCGATTTGTGCTCACTGCTACTTCCCACCAAAGAGAATATACCAAGAGGAGTGGTAACTTTGTAAATAGGGACCGGGACTGATTTTGAGAAACAAGTTCCGGTTGTTCACGTGACCGTGTCGTCTACTTAAAAATTACCTTTTGTACGTCAACGGTCAAACCAGAAGTCAACCCTTTGCTACCATCAAAAATAAGCAGCTGACATAATTTAACCAATAAAAGGCTTAGCCACTAAACAAAAACCGGATCTAGTTACTCCAAAACCGTGGCCGGGCTTTTCAAAAGCCCTGTGGAAGGCTAGACTTTTTGCTCCTTTTGGTATATTCTCTTTGTTCCCACCCGTTTCACAAACAATGTCGCTCTATCACAGTCTGGATTTTATTATTGTCAGCTATCCCTCTAATGTGTTTGGTGTAGGGTTCGAAAATTACGGTAATTTTGGAAAATGGTAAATTACGCCGTAATTTACCGCGTAAATTACCGTTCATGGTAATTTACGAAAATTCAAAAATTAAATTATATTGATCGTTTTTAAGCTAAATAATGAAAAATATCACTTGAACACGGCTATTCTTTTTATAGCATAGTATCTTACATTATTTAAACACCGAGTTTTGATGTTTGCAGCTCAAAATACTTTTGAACAGCAACATCCACTTTCTTCTTCTTACCTATTTTGCGAATTATTGCTATTTCACGTTTTTAGAACAAAATTCTAGAGATGGGCCGATACCAGTTTAAACCGATACCGATATATCGGTTTAGTCAAATTTCGGTGCCGATATTGGTATCGGTATGGGCCCATCTCTATAAATTTCTAACTACAGCTTTCCAGCTGAAGCAAACGAATTCGACAACAAGAATAGACGAGAAAATCAGATTTCATTTCCTTAATCAAATTTTTATCACGCTTGCCGTTCGACCTTTTATGACTTACTCATGTCTCATGGGAAGAAATAAGTGTGCATGCACGGGTAGAGCAAAATATGGAGCTTTTAGACCATTTTCCAAGTGAAGGAAATGAAAATTCGGTGGTAAATTACCATTTTCAGTGGTAAATTACCATCGTGGTAATTTACCAGCGTAAATTACCACGGTAATTACCAGGGTAATTACCGTTTTCGTAATTTACCCGAGAAAATCGTAAATTACAGTTACCCTGGTAAATTACCGTGTAAATTACCATGGTAATTTACCGATTTAGAACCCTAGTTTGGTGTCATTGTCTCTAGCGTGTATTCCTGCAGTCCCTTGTTTACTTAAAGTAATAATACTTGAAGTCTTGAATGCTACTTCTTGTTTTTAAAAGGATGAGAAAGGAAAGGGGTTTTTTTAGGAAATGAAACTTAAAACTCACTTTTAAAATTATTTTTTCCTATCCGGAATGCAAAGAAAGAACTAATCAAAAACAAGTTGTAGCAGAAAGAATGGACAAAATGTGTGTTGAACTAAATGAACTGGTATCTCGGAAACCAAACCAGATAAATTATTGTCCTTAGACATTTTTGACAAGTTGTACTCCTATACTAATGCCTAAAACGTATAACCTTGAGGCTTCGGCCGATTAATCGGCCGAAGCCGATTTTTTAGAGACCGATGCATCGAATCGGCCGATTCCGAAAAATTACGAATCGTTGCATCCCTATTTACTATAAATACCTCAAGGTAATGCATTTCCCCTTAACTCTTAATTTCCCAGGGACTTTCACTGAAAAGGTTTTCAGAATTGAACTATAAATACCCGTTTTCCATGGAAAATATATACTCCTTCGCTTCCAAGTAACTTTTAGAAGTATATAGCAGCTTATTGTTCTAATTTGATATATAGTATAGAGGGGGTATATAGTATACGTCACAAATCATCTCCCGCTGTCGCGAGTTAACCCAAGGAGTGAGCGAGCGAGCTCGAATCGGTAAAATTCTCCTGCGTCCCCAAAAAGGAGCGACTCGGAACAAAATTCAGCGAGGGTCTATATGCTCGAAAGGGGAAAAGAGCACTCAATTTCGGGGACAAGCCTGTCTCCCAAGGCGATTTTAAAAGGGATCGTAATTATTTTTGGGCCGAGGCAATAATGAATCAGACGATAATAGAGTTAGAGTCGCTTCCGCACCCCCAGCAAAATTTAACTTCTCTCTCTTTCTCTACGTCAAGTTACAATCTTAAAAAGGAACTAATTCGTACTGGAATAATCCCTAATTTCTTCTTATACTAAGGGTAAACATTACCGTGGCCATTTTTTAAAAGCTTCTTTATTTTTTTTTCTCTTCATCCGTAAGGGTAAAAAAATCTGGGGATAAATTTTAAAAACCTAGAAGGGGTGATAAAGAAAGCCATGGGATAAGGACGGGTGGCATTTGTTACTTCTTACTTCGTTTTTTTTTTAAATGAAAAATGAGAGAGGGTATGAAATTTTCTAACTATTTTTTAAAGAAACTTGAGAAAAAAAATGAGAAAAAAAGGAGGGTTTGCATTTGGTAGCCTAGCTTTGGGGCTTTTTAAAAAATATATGAGCCTAGGTTCTAGGATATCGTTTTGCTTTAAAAATCGACGTAATGTATTAGGACAGCTCCTCTAATATGAATTATTATCAAAATTTTCTCAAGATGCGAGCTGCCATTTTGATGAAAATAAGCAACTGACACTTAAAAACTATAATGATTCATTGTTAGATTCGCAAAAGCATTTCTTAAATATTATAATTGAATGAATTAAGGTCTATTTCTTTGACATATGGTCAATAGGTAATTAATATCGTAGTTGATAACTGCAAGTGTTGCCGAAATTAGAAATATTTTGGGTTAATTGGTAGTTAACAAGTGCTCGCGTCGTAGCTTTAAGGGTGAATTTGGTAAATTTAAAATAAAATTAACGATGGAGTAACGCTATGCTTATCAAACTTGTCTTTTTCCCATTTAAATTAATTAACTTCATTAATTACCACCAGTTACGTAAGCGTACTACTTACACTCCAGTTAATGAACTTCTAACGTTATTATTAACCCGGCTGGGTTTTAATTAAACTATACGCATTTCCTTAACAGGGTGTATACATACATATATATATATCTCTAAATATAAATACCTCTCAATTTCATTACGTGGCTAAATTAAGGAAATGGATAGAATTGTTCGCGTGGTTAGGTTTATTTTCGTATATATTATTATAGTATTATAACACTGAGTGCTGTTGCACGGCTTGGCGTTGCAGTCTGGCTAATAACTTATTCAATCCAGGGCCTAAAAGGTTCCGCCATGAATTACGTGATATTAACTATATAAGACCTTGCGACTGACCATGCAGCTAGGGTGGGGTCAAGAATCGAGAAAGGCTGATCGTAAGCCAATCTATAACGGATAAACCGCGAGCGGCCTATATATTCACTCAAAACTCGGTATTACGAAACTAATTCAAGAACAAATTTGAAGAGAAGATAAAACTAAATATATTCCGTTATTGTAATGATATTCATTCAAATTTGAATGTGTTTTTCATTAGATCCTCGTTTAAATCGTGCGTCCAAAGATTAATTTAGTAATAAAGGACTCGAGAGATAAATATTTAAATGAAAATTTCCCATTCAACGTGACTATTTTTCGAAATTTTCGGCGGTTTAGAAAATTGACGATAAAAGGTAAAGATTTAAATGTAAATTTATAGATTTTGGAAATGTTATTAGTAAAACGTTTAAGACTTCCCCCGCGTATACGGTTCTAATCTTAATTCAACGCTCTCTTATTAACATTTGGAGAAAACATTACCATGATTATGTAAGCCCCTTTCCGATAACAAAGACGCAAATATTTGATAAGGGATTAGTTAAAACTCAACTCACGTTTCTTTGATGCGGCGTTGTTATAATGAAGATTTCTTGGTTGTTTTTGTTAAAGCGGATGGAGGTGAAGGGTGACTCCCTCCCGCACCACCACAGACGAGGAGGTCACGGTCCTCCTCCGCCTTCAAATCCGGCGACTGTGGTCAGGACATCCGCTGGCATGATGGGTGGACGAGTGGGAGCGGGTCCTCAGGGCAACGCCGGAGGACCCGGGAGCGGCCCGGAGTGCGCCGGCTGTCAGAAACCAATCCGGGAGCGGTACTTGTTAAAAGCGCTGGATCAACTATGGCACGAGGATTGCCTCAAATGCGCCTGTTGCGACTGCAGGTTGGGAGAAGTCGGATCCACACTCTTCACCAAAGCCAATCTCATTCTCTGCAAGAGAGACTACCTCAGGTAAATAAATACAATTTTGAAACCAATGGTTTAAAAAAATATCTAAATAACTAAAAATTTAAAAGCCATCCCAACATAAATTCATTTTGTACATTGTCTTACTGGTTTCATCGTGTATACCCATAGTTTAAACACGGTGTTTACGTATTTTTCTCATGTTAAATTCTCGCGCATTCATGATCTAAAATGACCATACTTATCACGAGAAAACATCTCAAAATTTTAATTGTCTCCTTATCCATTTTATTCGATCACTTATATAGTTTCAATCGAGGGCTTTGGGTAGGGGCAAACGTTCTCTTTGTAAATGACCAAATTGTCGCACTAAGGGCGGCTTCACTAGCTATCCATTTATAATGTTGAACGGAAAAGGGCTAAAGGTGCTGATACCCTTTAATCACGTCTTTTCGAAAATACCTATCTAGCAAAGAAGGTCTTAATGGAAAAGAAATATACGCGATTGTTAAGGAAAACGACTCTATCGCCTTGCTAATATATATAGGTAAGCGGTGTAAGAAACTCATCGGGATACGTGATTTATCGACAAATGCTATAGTTTAGAAGTATTATAGGTAATTCCCTCCCATAATAAAGGCCATTTCGATATAAGATAGGTGCAAATAGTATAATCACCTTCACCAGCACCTTAAAAAAAGATCAAAGAGCCATACGGCGTACGTTGCATATAGCACCCCATCGAAATTATCTAGATCCATCTTTACAATTCCATTCACGCACGTTACTGGACGCTCGCTTATTTATACTTTCCATCAAACCTAAATTGAACTAAAACAGAGCTGTTAAAATTTTCAATCGAAATGGTCTATCTGGCTAACGGAAAAGGTGAACGTGTGGTGAGGTATCCGTCTTAGATCAGGGCGGTCGCGCGCATGGATTAAATAGGAGAAGGAAGATAGGGAGGGTTGGTGCATGGTGGCTAAGGGTACATTTCCCTTATCTGAGAGAGTTGTGTGTGAGTCGAATGTTTGGCAATCGCGACACGGGCCTCTTATGTTTAAAGATAAAGTAACCCGCAAGCTCTTCTAATGGAAAGAGCGATCGTATCCAGGAGGCAATAAGTGGAAATGTCCTTTACGTGAGACCATCAGATCTCTTCCTCCATATAGATCTCCCTTCTCTTACACACAAAACTCTACCGCGACTAGGGTCCTATACGCCCCCGTGCACTATATACTCTGTGTTTATGGATGTCATGCTATAACTAGCTACATTCGGGTTTATTTCCCCGGCCGGGTTGAAACGACTAAGCGATTTTTTTTTATACCGAAGCACAGTTGGTTTCGTCGTCATAGTGACCGGACCATCTATGAATATTGGGCCCACATCGAACCTAGTGCGAACGAAACTTCAATCACTATTGGGGAGGGGTGGGAAATCTACACGTAAATAAATGTATATATAAAATTCGTGCAACTTCGCAAATGTGCATGAGGAGCTGGTGAATTTAGGGGGAGGAATGCTTAAATTCTCTCACGCCTTGCCTTGCCTTCCTCTTGAGTGAATTGTTTCCCGCAAACTCTGGGCCATTTCGAACACCCTATCAAACGCTTTATCGGCAAAAGTAAACGGTTATACATCGACTCATCGAGGTGAGAATGAACAAATAGGGGGGTTATTATAGTTAAAGGAGAACATTTATGGGCCATTTGGTTGGTATCTACAATTATCCAATGCGATATATTTTTTAACTTCGCAAGAAGTTGCACGATTTTCTGGATATAAGTCTACATACATTATCGATACTCCCCTATTGAAGGGAAACTAAATCGCAATGTTTATGGTACACATCAAAATCAGGTTTAATTTTGAGTCAAAGGTACTGTAACTGTAGTTAAACTTCACACTATCCTTTTGAAAATAAGGCAAAGTAAAGATCCTCAAAAATAACTGGACATTACGATGGGAATAAAAAAACTTTAGAAATAAGTGTTAAGGATAAGAATCGTACTTAAAAGATGGGCACACTAGTTTGAAGGAAATAGGAAATGCCCTCAACTGAAATGGGCAAGGAGCTTCGGCATGGTCAAAAAAAAAGGCTCAAAAAGCCCAGGAGGAACTTTTACTAGCTATAGTGATGTCCGAGGGAGGAGGTCCCCGGTCATTTTGGCCGTTGGACTATAACTGAACTGACCGTAAGCGATGGCTATAGGATCTTTTACGGCTTGTCCTGCATGGGAAGTAAAAACTAGTGGTAGACGACTAGCGAGGCATCTCGACCGGAAATGTCGGGCCCACTTCTTATCGGCGAGAGGAGCCGCTCTGGGAAATGGACAGTTTCGCCCTCGATCGCCTCCAGGCTCCCTCATTTCCCCACCTCCCTATAGATACTAATGACCAGTCCGGAGTTTTCTATAGAAAACGCCATGGACGTTATCGACGCGAGGTTCGAACCGTCTCAGGCCTAACTTAGTTCAGTCAGAATTACTAATGGTAGGACAGCGCGAGAAGCTAGGAATAAAATGCTGGGTGAGGGGATTGAGAGTTGAAGCCGAACGCGTAACCTTACGTCTCTATCTTGGTTATGGTTACTGGTAGTAAAAACTAGTACCAGTAAGTGTTTGTCCACTCAACAAAGCTGATTTTACACAAAGGGGACCCAAGTTTCTCCGTAGTTTCACAACTCGGCTTTCAAATGCATTCGTCCTTACTGAATGGACATCCTAACCATCCACCCTCCGGACACTGACTTTTTGGCTTTTGTGTCCCGGACGTCAAGCGAAGCAACTATGAATTTCCAATAGGCGGACGGTTCACGCGTCCCGCGGGCTATACTCTCGGACCATGAGACATCAAAGGAAGAGAGCGCCAATGGAGAAGAAGAATATGAAAAGAGAGTAACGGTAAAGGAAGTCTTCCTTCCCCAAAAGTTGCCCCAGCGCATTCCAGAGCGCCCTAACGCGACGGAGGGAGTCCATACTTCCTTATCGGTTCGACGGCTCGCTGAAGTGTCGCGTAAAACTTTTTTGGGTGGCAAGAAAGGAAAAGAAAAGAGTCCGAAGAGAGGTTCTTGCCTGCTAGGGATCGTGGTTTTGGGTACGGGTGTCATTGCGAGGGTCATAGCTTCATACGATGTTAGAACGGTTTCGTTCGGTGAAAGCGTCGGTTATCTGCGAACCTAACGCCTCATTAAGCGCCAGAAACTCTCCGTTTTTATTACAAAAGGAAGGAGTCGGGTTCGACGGTGGAATGAACAAATCAATTCTGTAAGGTCCGAGGAATGGTTATGCTCTTGGGTTACGATACCTGTACAGGGTGTTATACGCTGAATGCAACTTCCAAAGGTTATGAGCTTAGAAATTAAACTATGTCTACATGTCTTTTACACGAGAAAGGTACAGGGCTAATGATCAAAGCGAATTTTTTGACTTTTGACTAAATTAACCGCGAAATTCAAGACTATTTGCGTTACACCCTGTCAAAGTATTACTCTAAGACACTGCCGGACAGATAATACCCAAAAATCGTGAGGGAAAAAATAAAAGAATTTGTTTCAAAAATAAAATCCACATCTATAACAATTTAGTTGACGTGGTTGGTTTATCTAAACAATTCAAAGCTATATCTAGGTACAATAAGACTTTTACTGGCTCAGCATTAAATGGGCACGCGTCATATAACCTTTAACTTTAGTGTCAAGTTAGATTTGTTTAAGTATATATCTTCGCGATAGATAAAAACCCAACCGGATGGGTTTTCTAACAAGATTAGGGTTATACCGATGCTCTCCCCCTCATAATAAAAATATATAAAATATTGGAATGGTAGCGGAAGAAATCATTTGTTCAGCAAATATTTTTTTTCTAATAGTTCAAGTAAAAACCCCGAATACAGCATAAAGGTAGGACCCGTGTTACCGCAAATACATAGTTCCCCCTTTTGGGCCTAATTCACCAGACTAGAGTGGACAAAATATAGAAATTTAACCGTCCGATCACGTATATGTGAATCACGCAAAATCCCTCTTTTTTTTGTGTCCCTACCTCGATCTTAACTTTAAAACAGAACTGATATGGCAGTCATGTTAGTTTCCCCGAGTTTAGTATACTGTTATTACCTAGAGGTGCCACTAAGTCATGCATTGATGTAACGTGTCGGCGTTTCTTTTAGGGTATAGCCTAACCAACTTAGAGCTGATAGGAACTTCTATTGACTCGAAAACTTCAGTAGGATAAAAAAAATTTAAAAGCTACAGCTGTATACAGCGCGCCTTCTCCCTTCTTTTGACATCCAGGAGACAGATAAGAAAGTGTATATACAGTGAAACAAGTTCGCGCGCGCGTATAGAAGAATTCCCGCCACAAACTGACATTTCCCGCCAAAGAACAACTTCATCTTCGTTTTAAAACTAAAGGCCATGAGAATTCCATGGTCAGTGTTGCTATTTTTGAGCGCAATTCTTTCTAGAATCTAGCCCTTATCCTGAAGTAAATTTCTTACGATAAATACTCCTTTAAAAAAAGCGGTATTTCAGTAAAAAGTATATGGTTAGTTCACAGCGATATCGCTACAACTTCGTAAATCTCTTGGCCTAAAATTTGATAAACTGCGCATCTTTCAATTTAAAAACTTCGCCAACCAATACACACAGTTTTTTGCCTTTTCACCGCATCTTATTCAATATATATTATAAATTTGACAGGACCTTTAGTAAATCCAATGGGTCTAGTCCGAAAATTGCCGTTTCAGTGATTTCAATATATTCCACCAAACTCCCGATTATATATAGTAAACTTTAAGGAGGGCAGGAGAGAGAGAGAGAGAGAGAGGAGAGAGAGAGATGGTCTAGGAAACACGTAACCAAAGAGACTATTAAACAGGGTGAGGGGGCGGATAGGTTTGAGGAGCGTAACATCCAGAATGCCGAATACCAATCGAATCGACCAACCACGGTTATGGAGGATAGAAGCTGAGAGAGAGAGAGAGAGAGAGAGAGAGAGAGAGAGAGAGAGAGAGAGAGAGAGAGAGAGAGAGAGAGAGAGTTATAGAGACTCGAATGGAATGCTCAGGGCGGTCGAACCATTAAATTCAGACGCATTAAACTCAATCGAAGTGGGACGTATAACGGCCTGAGTTTGTAGCTCACTAAGCGTACGAGACCTATAAGTATATGTATATGTACATATATATCGAAATATATGGAACTCACTTCGCAATCCAGATAAATCATCCCTAAGCGAAATTTTAGTTAAATTTGAGAGAGTACCCTATACGGTTTACATGTAGTACGAGGAGCATGCAGTTAGGAAGAAGGAAGGAAGGGAGAAACAACTTGAAAGTCTTTAAAAACTTTTTAGCAATAATGTTTTTTTAAAGGAATCTATTAGAAGGATGAACCAGTGTAAATGTTCAATTTTAAACGTTGTGAATTGCACTATGACATCAACTTATCAAGACACTGTACAGTTTTGAACATCATTTTCAGGTTTTATACTGGTTTCCGGGTGTGGAACTACACTAAGAATTTAAATATAAAATTTATAAGTTACAAAGATGTACTTCTCTATCAATTAAAGCAGATTTTTGGCCACGTCGTCTGAATTTAACATAATCACTGGAGTCAAATTGAATAAAATCTAAGGATACACAGTCATTTCTTTAAAATTTCTTCCCTTAAATCGCTCAAGAGAGAGAGAGAGAGAGAGGGAGAGAGAGAGAGAAATTTGGCTAAAACGGCGGTTTTTCTTGAAAAAGAAGAGTCAATAAAATAAAACTTTTCGAGGGGACCAAATCGAGCAAAGGAGGGGTGTAGATTTTTTTTTCTCCTACCAAAACCAAACCAAACCCAACTTTTGCATATTTAAAGATTAGCGAGGAGGTATTTTTTTTCTCCCTTCGAATTTACTAACCTCCTCTTCCTCCTCTCTCTCTCTCGGTTTTCCTCCCAACTCGAAAACGGTCGTTAGAGAACTCGAGACTTTTTCTCCGCATCCAAAATCGAAATTTTGCAACATCGACATAGGGAGGAGGGAAGAGGGAGGCGGATTTTTAGGAAAACTAATGGACCGACTAGGATTTACTCCTCCCCACACGTTACACGGTAAAAAACCAAACCCACGGTAAGAGAGATACAAGTAAAAGAAAAAAAAAAGAGAAACGGGAGGAAATAGTGAGAATATCTTTTTTTTTCAAATCATCGTAGGAAAGATTGTACTTCGATTGAGACCTTCTTCCCTCTCGTACGGGTTTACCTCTCTCTTATTTTGCTCTCGCCACACTGTTTTATCCAACAAATATAAAATGTATATCTTTAGCAATACCCTACAGTTGAGAATCAAAATATCGTATATCATGTTTGAATAATTTTTTTAAAGAAAAAAAATCATTTTCAACAACCGCAATGATCTTGTAAAATTTGCAAAAATCAATGCAGGAACGCGTTTAAAAGGAGTAGGGACTTAATAACAGGTCTTACTGAGAGCACGCCCCCTTAAACCACTGTTTCGAATAAATATTGCTGCAAATTGCACCGAATAATACCAAATTTCAAAGCCAAACATTTTTTTTTAAAGATGCATCGAGGCTTCTACATCTCCTCAACTAATCGCTAACTATTACTCATTCCTACTTCTTTAAAATATATTAATTCTTTATTCCAACTTAATGGAACCCAGAGTCAATCTTAAACAAAATAAATATTATCTATTAAACTAAATATAACAAAAACAAATGTTCATATTTTTTTATTTACCAAGATACGATTTTGTTATTCTAAATTCTGGAGATACGTGGATATCTAGACAAGGGGGTCTGTCCCAATTCCCCACCAACTCTCACCCTCCCTTAAAACGATAACACCCCCCTCTAAACGTAGGTCCGTCGTTTTTTCTTCGCTCAAACCGATCGAGCGATTTAGCTAGCGGGCGTAAACAGATAGCGAGAAGGCGGAATTCGCTAACATCGCTAAAGAATAAATCGGGCAATAAAAAGAAACTCTCTCTCACTCCTCGACATTCACCTGTCTATATGGAATTCAGCAAAACTGTTGTGGGTGCGGTACCACAGAAAAAATATATATTTATGTATATGTATATGGGTCTTGAGCAAAGAACAAATTTTGTCTCCATGAAACGAAAAATTTCCGTGAGCATTTGTGGATATAGTATAAGATTGTAGTGTGTTTTTAGGGGTTTAGGCTTGAGTTTTTTTTTCTGGAATGGGGGATGTAAATACAGGGTGTTTAAAAACGGGTGGAAGGACCAAAATACAAAGAAGTAGCTGTACTTACGGTCCTATCAACCTATTCCCGGAACACCCTGTATATCTAACAATATACGTTGCGAGGTTACGCGTATTTCGTGTTACTGGTTTTTAAGTTGACTTTCCGTTTCGTGGTTTGGATTTTTTTTTATTTTTCTGATATTATTTGACGTATTTTTTCTTTTGGTATGTTTTTGATATAATAAATAGTATGGCTAAGATATCACGGTTGGGTGGAGGTAAATGATACCATTCCCAGAAAATAACGTAATTTTTACTGAAGGTTTTTATCCTACCCTTTTGGGATTTGATTTCATAAAACCGATTATAAAGAAATTAGCCCCGGGTTACGACAGATAATTCAAACGATTTATTGAGGTTGAAATAGAAAAAAATAAAAAACGGTATTTACTTTGATTTCTAAACATTAAAAAAAAATAAATAAATAAATAGAAGTTGGATAATATTGAAATCTCCAAAAGAAAAAAATTCACGTTGATAAGGGGAAGCTACCTTCCAGGCGCAAAGTATTACATGTATTCCTTACCAGCCCCTGTAGAAATGTTTACCGTGCAACATAGCGGTGTTCAGGGAAAAGCTGCTATACAGGGGCAAAACGAATTTAATATATATTGAGCAACATTAAATTACGTAATGGTTTCAGTAAAAAAAATTCGCCGTCATTCCTTAACTTAGAGTAATAGCCCCCCTTTTTCTTCGTTACCTTTTCTGAAACTAATTATTGCCAGGGTTAACTGAGTTATATACGACAATACGGTATGAAAAACAATTCGCGACGCGTTAACGAGGATAAAGATAAACCATTTGGAAAGAAAATAAAAAAGGATAGGCCTTAAAAGCCTTGCCGCAAAGCTAACTTATAGACTCGTAATAGAGAGATGGGGGGATAGGAAGAGGCAGAGAAGGAAGCCAGGAAGTGGAAAAGGCTCTTGGGAGAGAAAAGAAAATAAATAGGGCGTATCAACGGGGCATTTTCATAAATATTCATTGTTTTTCTCCCTGTCGGTTCTTATCATAAATGCGAACGCGTTTAAGGGGGGGGGGTGAGATTTTCGTTTTCTTTAAGAAAGATGGGGAGAAGCTGGCCGCGTCTCTCCCATCGTCTAAAGTAGATAGAACTGTAAATATATATATATATTGGCCAAAAAAAGAGGGATACCAGGGCTCTGACTAAAATAAAGCATCGAAGGTATAAGGTAGAAGTTTCTTCTCTAGCTAGCTACTATAGGATAACAGTGTTTAAAGGAAAGGTGAAATTCAAATAGATAAAGGTATCAAATTAGGGAATAAATAGGGTTTAAGTGTCACGTTAAATCATATCAATTAATCGAGGTATACGTAAATACTTTTCCTCGTGAAAGAATTCAATTCCAAAAACTTTTAACAATCATAAATGAGAAATTGTGAAATTACGACCACTAAACTATAATTAAAAACTTAATGGTTTAATTTAATACTGGAAAAAGTGGTTAGTTAGTTTGTTTATAATAAAACTAAGACACCGTTACTGATTTTAACTATTAATTAGCCTTAATCTTATACTAAAATTAGTTCCACGATTTCACTCCCTCTTTAAGAAAGAAGAGACTAGGGTCTAACCGGGGGGGGGGGAAGAGGGCGAAGAAGAATCCTAAATATCTCAATTCCGCTTATCGGCCGAATAACGATTAGGGTTGAGACTCTTTGAAATCCTTCTTCAGGGGGTCCGGTGATGCTCCGCTCCGCTCTCTAGCCATCCAGGATAAAGGGCTCTCTCTTATCGGGTCCTTTCTCTACCCTCCCAACATCCTACCCATCCCTAGCGCGCTTACGCTTAGCTTTAAAGACTGAGATTTGGTAACGTTCCTTTGGTTCTTGGGAGGATGGTGGTGGTGGAAACTGGCGGAAGACCAAGAGCGAGTGGGAGAAGGAAGAAAAAGAAGAAGAAGAAGAAGAAGGGATGAAGCTAGGATAGAGAGAGAGGGATGCGATCCGTCAAACGGAGATGTTGTTTCGGGAGGGGACTAAAATAAAACGGGCAAAAGATTTTGACGGCCAGGCCCGGATAAACGCCTATTTTTATATACTATTCCACTTTTTTTCTTTTTTTTTTTAACTCATCCTCTTCCATCCCTCCCTCTCTCTCTCTACTCTTTATCCTTATCCCGGAAGGGACTATAGTGTAGGAAAAGGGGGGTTGCAATGCCACGAGGAAAAGGGTATGATAGCCGAAGATGGGGATGGCATGCAACGACGGCTTTTTTACCAACAAAATGTAAATTTTTTTAGGGATTTTCCTCCCAAAGTTTTTTTTTGTATCTTTAAGTTTGGTTTTGGGGTTTTAGAAGACAGGACTTGATCCATATTGCGTGCCAGGGGTCGGGGGGAAAAGGGGACCCGTTCGCACTAGATGCGTTAATTTAGCGTGAAAAAAAAACAACATTATCTAATATAATTAAAAAAATAAATTAATTTGGTACACTCCTTATAAAGCCTAGTTAATTGTTAAAAATAATTAATTATCTCTAGTCCTTAAGATAAAATTAAGGCGTACACCCAAAAATTTCGACAGGGACTTTACCGGCTGGCTTACAGTAAATCTTTAGAGTTACGTTTTAAGAAGAAAATTATTGGGCGTTTACTAGAATATGCATGGGATCAGAAAAAGAGATTTTTCAAGATTTAAAAAAAAATATATCCATCAACCACACCCTTATCTAATACTCTTATAAAATATTATAAACTCTTCAGTTACGTTTAGTTTTAGCTCTGAAACATCGATTAAAATGGATGAATAAATTCCTAATGGGGGAATATTTGATCATCAAATTATTCCCAAAGAAGCTTACAGCTATAACATAAAAAAAAATCAAATGAAATATGCAAATTTTTAGTCTTGCTTGCATATTATTATTTTTTAAATATATTTAAAAAGAGGAGAATCCTTGCCTATTTTTTTTATTAAAGGTATAAAATTACCCATTAACAGATGATGTATTTTCTTTCCATCCCCATGCTCGGAATAAAAATCCATTTTGGCATTTGGAAGAAAAAAGAGAGAGAGAGAGAGAGAGAGAGAGGGAGAGAGAGAGATGAACGTAGACTAAAGAAACACAGAAAAGGAAGATGGGGGGAGGGTTTACAAAATCTCCAAGGGGAAAGAGTGAATTAAGATAGAACTCGTTAAGAGAAACGGGCGAGAGCAAAAAATGACGACGGAGGCTTTTAAAAATTTTCGGTAGGGATGGATGGGAAGAAGAGGAACACGGAATAAAAAGTTAAAAACCGAAAAGAGTGAACCGCCGCTGGATTGCGGTCATAGAATGGGTACAAAGAATATGTACCTTCAATTGGTAAATTAGTCCTTACTAAGATTGCAAAAAGTCGGAGGGAATGGTCTTCTTGCCAATGTAAAAACGTAAGTGCAGCGCATGACGGTGTGTTGGATGTAAGGGTGGGTGAAATAGATAATGGACGCGAGACCTTCCGGAGCGAGGCGTAATTTCGTTTGCCATTTTAATGGTAGCTAAGCTAAAACCGGGATAGGGGGGTCTATCCTTAATTTTACCTTGTTAAAGGGGTGAAAGAATAGGCTACTACTCTAAAAATAAGCAAGAATATTTATCTTACAATATTGCAGCTCGGGGAAAAAGGATTTTGTACAATACTGGACACCTTTACGATTTCCTACACATGAAAATAACTCTTAAATTAACCAACATTAAAACTTCTTACCCCCTTTAACAAAAGTTGAAACGAATACCTTTATATAAAAATCAACCCATTAAGTAACCAGCTCAGCTTTTAAAATGCCGGTATAAATAATAAAATTTAAAAGGTGTAGGTAGCTTCTGTAAAAGAGAAAAGTCACCCAAGAGTATTAAAAATACTCGAGGCAAGAATATAACGCAGAAAAAAAAAGAGAAAGACAAGAGAGAAAAGAGATAATGCACTGTTTTAAACCTAGTCTTTTAGCATTAACCCTTAAAAGAGTTAGTCCCTAAAATCGACTAACAACTAAAAATCTTTCTTCTAATTTTTGCTTACACGTATTAAGAGGTTGGGGGGGGGGGAGGCGAAGGAAAGCTCTTAGCATGCACCGCCAAAGACTAACAAAGTAATTAATGTCCTACTAATTAAGACAGCAAAAAATTAAAGAGATAATGAAGTCTCCTTTACGTAACAATCTTAAAATAGCTTGAATTTTGCAAGTTAAATCTTATTTTATTAATTTATTTTTCATTCCCTTTGAAGTATAGAGTTTAAAGTAAAAATTTAAGGTGGTGAAACTTTACCTTTTAAGGACTAAAAGCTTGGAATAAAATAAAAATTAAGGGAAAAAAGCTTTTTTTTCTCCTTAAAATTAAAATTAGGCGCTGACCAATTTCTTGGAAACTAAGATGGGGTAAATTAATCCGCTAAAAAGACGCCTTTCATCGTTTTTTATTATAATTTTTTTTCTAGGGTTGCTTCATTGCACAAAGAGTGGTTTTAAATTGTATTGGCTTAAGACTAGACTCTCATTATATAAACCCAGCCCGTAAAGGCAGAAGGTGGTAGAAAAAAAGCTGTAATTAATAGCAAAATATTAAAGGAGGACCCCACTAAAAACTTCCGGGAATTTCACTTCCTTAAAATTAAAAAAAAAAAAGCAGGAAAAAAAGGTATAGACGTCAGAACGTCGACTACCAAAGTGTAGCACCTTATATGGTCCTATTTATAAAATAAGTCTATTAGAGGAAAGACAAACCACAGAAGCTAGAGAATGCGCTTAGCGCATCATTCGATAGACTATAATTACGAAGATATCCTCAAAAGTAAATTAAACCTAAGTTATGACTATCCAAATTTCATTTCAACCATTATTTTAAACCATAAACGGTGGAGTTTAGAGTTTAAGCCCCTCGGAAAACACTACGGTATTTGTAACTAAAATTAATACCTCTTCTAGCGGTCACGTGGCTCAGGAAAACATTGAAGAATGTACAACTTTATATTATTATTATTAACTTCTGTTGGGATTAATTCGCCTCATTGTTACGTAGCAAATGCGAAAAAAAAAATTAGGCGAGCAAAATGAGCTAGACGACATTGCAGAGCCAAAGAGAAAAAAAATTAAGAGGAGATGAAATTGATGAAAAAAAAAGAGTAAAAAAGCTTTTAAGGTTTTAGGTTTCTCTCTCTCTCTCCTACAGCCTGTTAATGGCTCTAATGGACTTTAAATAGCTCTTTGGGGCCACCTCACTCTCTCTCTGTCTCTTTCCTCTTTCGCAGAAGCAATGTTCCTAGTATTTCTCTTTTAAAGCGAGCTTCGCAGTCTCCCAGGTCATCGCCGGCAGCGGGATATTTAAATCTCTTTGACACAAGTAAAAATCCCCTCCCCCCCATCCCATTCCACTTCGTATACGGTCACTCTCTCTCTCGGATCGCGATATTTCAATCCAGCTTCGTCGTTGGATAAAAGGGTTTGGAAGGAAAAGGGTAGTGATGGGAAGATAAAAGCGTTAAGCTTTATTACTTCTTAAAATATTTGCTAGGCATTATTAATTATGGAAGGAGCGTAGAGTCATAGTGATGATGCCCATAGAAATGGGGATGGGGATGAATATACATTCACGCTTTTTCACTTTTCTTATCGTAAAATACGTATTCGCACTCTGTCGTCTTTTCGATTGAAAATTTTAAAAGTAAAAAGCCTGACTAAAGAGTTCCAGCTTTTAAGTGGCGTGGCGTGGCGTTCTCTTAAAGTCGCAGTGAATGATTTAAACTAATTTATTTTGATGACAATTGAGTGCGTGGGAACATTCTACGAGGTAAAACGCGCGCGCAACATTGTTGCAAACGATTGTTTACACCCCCCATTCCATAGAAAAACCAGTATTATTTCCATATAGATAACCCTAATATTGCAATACACGTCCTCAAAATCACAAAATTAGTTAAAGAACAACTTACGGTAATCCTTTAGGTGCAGGATAACCAAATTGATGTCTCCAAACTTCAGCGATGAAACTTCTGCAGTAGTCATGTTTTTTATAGCAACTGAAGCAACGCCATGGGCAATGAGGCTAACTAATTCTGATCGTTGTATATAGCTTTTCCAATCCAAACAACAAAAGTTAGAAAGTCCGGGCCCAAACTGCAGGGCTGGACACTGGTGTATCGGACATTTGGTCACCAGATGGTCGGGAAGAGTTGCAGGAAAAGTGGTCAAGTCAAGCGTGCTTATTTTTCCTGGAAAAGTATAGAGAAATATATCGTTAGTCTTTTCTGACCATTGGGCTTAGTGTCCTCTGTTTATATAAATATAGATCCCAAAGGGGGTGTGCCGGTGTGATCGAGATATATAGAGCGAGAAATCATGGGTAAACTAGCCAGGGGTAAAGCCGATACAACGTGTCCGAGAGAAAAAAGATGGCTTTGAACGATCTTTCTTCTTCTTCGAACCGCGAAATGGTCATCAGGCCTAGCTGTCCCGTCCAGGTGGCGAGGACACCCGAGCTAGCCCTATACCGCTCCCGGCTGTCGATGGTATCGTCAAAGCGCCTATATCCGTTGACTGGACTCTGCTGGCTAACTTTGATAGCCGCTGGTCACGTAAGGATTTAGATACATGACGTTATTAATAAATGTCTACCCCTATCTGCTTTTGTAAGGCAAAAATGGCGATATTCTGTATCTATCCCCCATCCCCCTACGAGTTACAATATTGATTGACGATTTTTGTAACTTGATCAGACTTTTTTCAAGAAACAATAGTTGAACATTGAAACTCTGGTTAGATTAGGGTTGAAATGTATCAAATTGTATTAATAAAGGAACTTTATCACTATTAAAAATGAGATAGATTTGTATGCGTAAATATTAGAAGTCATTGTCTATTGGCCAAGGCTTAATGTTGAGAACCTTTTAAACCCTTCTTAACCTTATCGCTTGGAATACTTAAAGAAATCGGCTTAAAAAACATCAATATACATTTTTTTCCACACTTTAAGAAGTTATTAACATAAATTCTACTTAAATTAAATAATTTACCTATCAAAACATCAGTTAACAGGTAAAAAGATCCCGCGTTAAATTGCAAAACTTATGACTGTGAAGTCCGAAAGAGCAGACGCACGCGCCGTATGCCTACCCGTATTTCGAATATTTCAACTTACACGCGCCCTCTAGCGATGGAGAAAATTAAAATTATGCCGGTATATTTGAAAAACTCGAGAAACAACTTGTACAACAAAGTTTACACGAATGAATATTCATAAAATTAAACCAAGAATAGGTACTTAACACCCCGGAATGTTACTAAATATCTATAGAACTATTATTATAAGGGAACAAAGGTAAAGTTTACCCTGAAAAAGTAATTTAATTAGATAATAAAAACAAAGATGAGGAACATGTGGGCTTTTCTTGTAGACCTAACAAGCATCTACCATAAAAAAATCTCTTACTCCACCCAATATATTATCAAAATTGTAATTCAATTAAGGGGAACAACGCCGTAACATAATATAATAATCATAACTACAGCGGAAAAAAAATCAACCCCATCCTTTTCCCTTCACTCAGTTGAAAAAAATATAATTGCTATCAATTAGATAACGTAACTTTTGTTTTCAATCAAAACTCTGGTATGAAAGAGAAAGAAAAAAAATCACCCTTTATCCAACCAGGGCCCTGCTCCTGAAAAAAAGGGGTGCAAAATAATTGCTGCAAATTACTTTATACCAAGATTACACTTTTTTTTACGCAACCCATAGCAATAGGAATTCCTAAAGATAATAAAACTCTGGTAGAACCCTTTATGATAACATAGGCACGTTAAGATTTACCATCCCATACCCAATTTACAATGAGAAAATAATAGACGAAGCCTATAATTTGAAGTTAGGATCGTAATTTTCATTGTAAATTTGAAGAACACTTAAAATTCTAAAAATAAATTGATCAAATAAATGTTTTGCCACCAATTCATAGCTAATTTCAGTTTATGATAAATAAATTTCACAATTATACTTCAAAGTAGGTAGCTGCCTGTAACTGTACACAGGTGTAACACGCGCTGAACTTAATAATACTACCCTAGTAGGTTCTAAACTCACCTTCGAATAAAAACTTTTTAATATCTTTTAAAGGGTTGTATGTAAAATGTTTTTAACCCGCTCGGAGCATCATTTCTTATCTCGTCCTGGGTAAGGAGCAAAGAAAAAAAAAGAGTGAAAAGTTTTTTAAAAGAAGGTACGCCGATTGACCGTTTGACTTCGCTTTGCACCCACCACCGATGTTAAAAAATAGCTTTACTGCGCCTTATCTGCGTTTAGAAGGAAGTGGGATATTTTAAGGTGCTAAAGATGCTAAGGAAGAAGCGCCCTAGTAAGAGAGGGTGATTACAAGAAAACTCCAGGAAGGTTTTTTTTTTTTACTTCTTCGGAAGACTGATATAACAGACCGGGTATTGTATCCTTAAATACCTAGAACGAAACCCGGTGCATGCTGGGGAAGGGAATATATATATATATATATAGAAAAGCGTTGGAATTGATAAGGTTATCTACGTTTTATTTGCTTCCCCCTACGTTACTTCCCCCATCTCTAAGTAATTCTTTTTCCACAAACTATCTCTTCTCTCCGCTCTCATTTTTCTACATCCTAAAAAAAAAACCGCGGCTCGGGCTTTTCTTATTGTATCTTTACAGCTTGAATGAAAATTCTCTACGATTTTTTTCTTTAGGTTTAGTTCGCATTAGAGTCAAATTAATTAAAGGGTTAAATGTAGTTACAATTTAAAATTAAAGTCTAATCCCAAATGATACGTTTTCAATTGATATTAAATGTTTACGTTGATTTTTACATCATAAACCAATAGATGTTATCAGAACTGAAATTAAATAACTTCAATTAAAATAATTAGGTAGATAATCGTTTGCGAAAATTAAAAAAAAAATGAATTCCAGTTCAAAAACTTCAAAGGATACGGCTCCATACATTAGATAGAACAGAACTTTCTCTCTAATAACTTTTAAAACAAATCCAGGTAATCTAAAGAGTAATTAGGCTTAGCATATATATTAAACAACAACCTAATGCGATCAGGCTTTACGCATCATTGATAAAAAAATAATGAAAAAAAAATAAAATGAAAAAGTTAGGAAGCGAGGGGAACATAGTCGCTGGCAAAGTAGTAGATGAATCGGGTTAGAAAAGGAGCGCATTCCGGGACCGCCTTTAATTTCTCTACGTGAGAAATTTTCCCTCTCTCACTCACTCTCTCTCTCGTGCAGCACGCGTGTTTCCTCCAGTCTTTTACCCTTAAACATTTTTTCTTCCTTTTCCACCCCTTTCCTTTTTTTCACGAATCTCTTTCCGGAAATCCCCGTGCTCTCTCTCACTCTCTCATCGGGTGCCCGGGGTACAATTTAATTACGCATTCGAAATACAGCAAAGCTAGACTACTCTCCCTTATAGTACAGATTCCCTTTTCTACTTAGCGTGTACGAGGGGTAAAAAAAAAAAAAGTAAAAAAAAAAGAAAACCTCCGCTCAAGACTCTGCGTTCCATTTATTAAAGGGCGGATGACGCGCAGCGCGGCGTGGGTGAAAGAACGGAACGGACCGGGAACAAAAAAAATTCTGTAGGAAGAAGGGGGTAGATCTCCTTTTTAATACCAGCGTCAGGTTATTACGGTATACGGATCTCTGGCCTTCAGGTATGCCGTTATGAAGAAACGTGATTTTCCAGATAATTTCAATAAGAGAGCTACGAGAAAAAAATATACCCAGGGAATGAGAGCCAAAAAAATATATTCAACCAAATTAAAAAAAACCGGCTGGTTTTTTTTCCTAGCTAATATATTAATCTTTTATTACTTTAAATCGTGATGTAATTATTAACCACCGTATTTTTAAAACCATAAAAACGAAATTACAATGTAATTCCCTAAATTCAAACTATAAAATTGCTATTTTTGTCTAAGAAATGTTTCATTAATTTTTAAAGCAGACTCACGGGGAAAGCTCGCATTTAGGGGTAAAACAAAGCATGCATTTCGTACGAGCGCCTGTAGAAATGTTTTAGCCGCCGCATTTTAGTGTTTACGAAAAAGCAACCATATAGGGGCAACTGCTATTTCGTCTAAGAAATATTTCAATAATTTTAAAAGCCGACTCACGGGGGAAGCTCGCATTTAGGGGTAAAACAAAGCATGTATTTCCTACGAGCGCCTGTAGAAATGTTTTACCCGCCGCACTACAGTGGTTACGGAAAAGCAACCATAGAGGGGCAGATGCTTTATTAAAAATTCACTAAACCTAAATACTTAAATGCCCTTTAATTTAGGTTTAAGTTAATCAAACAAGAAATTTAATAAATCATAACGTACTTTTCCATTTCACGCGGCCGTTTCTAACCTTAAAGACTTAAAACGTGAATAATTTTAAAGGATTAACTAAATAGGTCAATTTCATCGAACCTAATTAAACTAATATTATTTTCACACTCATTCCTTATAGGTTGTTTGGTACAACGGGACTATGTTCAGCGTGCAATAAAACGATACCGGCCTTTGAAATGGTCATGAGAGCCAGGGGTAACGTCTACCACCTTGAATGCTTCGCCTGCCAGCAATGCAACCACAGGTTCGTAAAGTATACATCCTTCCACTCTAAACTAAAGCCTTAGTCCGCGCAGCTATAACCAAGGCTTAGCTCATTAAAAAGAAATTGATTTTACTGCAAGGCTAAGCAAAGCAGAAAACCGTACAGGCTCTTGTACATCTTACAAAAATAATCTTAATTGGAAAATAATTACGAAGCGAAAATTAAAACTTTTGCTCGTTTAACTTTTCAAGGAGTGAACTTGCCAAGCAGGCTTGGAAAAATGGAAACCCCCTAGATAATAAAGGACTGTTACTGGGGGGGGTGCGAGAGGGTTTAGGACTAAAAGGAAAGAAAAACGGGGGAAAATGAACCCTCCAAGCTACTGAGGGGGGCCATGAGGGTTAAAGCGTGATCGTCTAATTAGTTCTCCACCGACCAAATAAGGTATTAAAAGACGGGAGAGGTAAAAAAGGAATTCTACAACTTGTTAATTTAACAAGGTATCTCTACAAGATCATTATCTTTTAGAAAGCCCCAATTCCCCCCCCCCAACGAGAACTTGGACCAGAATTGGAACCCCTTGTGCGCGAGGGGTTGTGGAATAACGAGATACATCGACATACTTATTGAAGCACACGGTTCCATATTAAACCAGTGTAAAGGTGTCCCCAACCATGCACCCTTTAACCTAGTATTTTATAATCCAAAGAGTATTCGCGCCTAACGACACCCCATACGCGCTGATCGAGAAAATACAATTGAATACAGTATATCGAAGTAAGCCTAACCAAAATAGTTAACCTTTGCCACGATCCCTCTCCTTTAACTTCATTCCATGGACGAATCCGAATGAAATTTCTATATATATGATGGTATAGGTATATGGATTTGGGGTTAATTGGGTCCACCCGGGCCTTGTTATAGGATAGGGGGAAGAGACGAGCGTCTTCCCGCCGTTTGCCACCGTGTTTGGCGAAGCTAATTTTAATTGGGATGCCTAATGAACGAAAGATTTTTCCCTCGATTCCCAAATTTCTTCGTAAAGAAGCTTAGGTTTTAGTTAGAGACGTAAAATAACGTTGGGAAAGTTTTAAAAAGAGGAGAGAAAACGTCATCTCCTTGGTAACACCGTCGAGTTAAAGAATTAAATATTTTAAAAATGTAATTAGGTAGGGTGCGGCGTTTTGATTGAAAGTATGACGCGATCAATATGTCATCTTTCATAACACAGTTGGCGCGTGGGTTAAGCGTAAATAAAGGCGGGGAATAACATAACGCGTGAAACGATCGAAAAGGTCAGTCGGGATAAAACTTTCATACCGAGAGAAAAAAAAACATTATATTATATTAATTAGTTTGGAGCGTTTTGGGATTTCTTTTCGGAGTTAACTTCTACTTTGGGGGGTTTATTCGGTATAAAGTGTCCTAGATAGTCGAGATAAAAGTCAAAAGGTTAGATCTAGCTAAAGGGCCTAGAGCCGGGGCGGTGGAAGGACAAGGAGGAAAAGCAATTGGAAAGCTAATTGAGCCGGGAAATCTCCGGAGGGAAAACGGACGATGCAACGATCCGAGTAGGATATAGGAGGTCTGTATATAGTATTTTCTCCGAATCTCCGTCGAGAGTTTGACCGTCCGCTTTCGGCTGACCCCATCAATATCCGAATGACCGGAGAGAGAGAGAAAAAATATACTGTAGACTAGTACTGATATATGAAGAAGGTATATATATATGGTCAGTCTTATTCTACCCCTTGGCTATTTCATGGGGATGGGTTCCTGGAATTCCGAATTTGGACAGTTGCGTTGCGTTATACAAACATCGATACAACGTGCAGGTATACCATAGTAAACGTTTAAAAAAATTTAGGGTTTGCAGTAAAAAAACTGTCGCGTTTGAATGGACAAATGTCCCACCAAAGTCAATTTTCTTCTTTTTAGAGCGAGAGTTAATCAGATTTGGTGTATGTCTTCTCAATTTGCAGATTCTGCGTGGGTGATAAATTCTACTTGCACGAGAACAAGATTCTGTGCGAATACGATTACGAGGAGCGCATGGTCTTCGCTAACTTGCCTTACACGTACAATCTTGCTCATTTGAAATGTCAACCACCTCCCCATCCCTCGAGTAACGGAGGTGGTCCGGGCGCCCAAGGCGGTCCGCCCGGTTCGGGAATCGGCGGTCCCTCATTGCCTTGCAACCCGGGCTCGGGTCAAAATCAAATAGGACCATCTCCCGGGACAGGAGGAGGCAACCAAGGAGGTGGACCCCCTAATAACGGACCGGGACCTCCGCAACAACCACCTCCTACGATGACCAACGGAAATACCACCGGGGCAAACGGACCGGACGACGGATCGAGCGGCTACGGTAGTGCAGATTCCAACTTTGACGGCAAATGACGACGGCTACGTCATTGACCCAACTGAACCGAATAAAACCGAGATCATGGCGTTATAACCACCCCAAATTATGAATAGACTATTTCTATGGAAGATACGCTAGAGTCGAGCCTGCTTTTTGTGGAATCGGTTTTACATTCAAATCTGGTATCCACCAAAGACAGCCACGATTAAAAAATGTCACGGAAAAAGTCCTTTTCATCTACACATTAGGGTTAATTATCGCGCCAAATTTCTCTGTAACTTTCCGTTTATCATGAGGATATCTATAGTTCGGATCAGATAGGTCAATGATGGTGTAAACCGCAAATGAAAGCATTTCATAACAAATATCAGTTGCCAAGTTAGTGGTGTTAAATCGAGAGAGATTAAAAATAAGGGGCCAAATTAATTAGGGCTCGCCATTATCTTGGTTGGTAATACATTTTTTGAATTATTAAACGATTAAAAGACGTTGGACTTTGCCTCTCGTTACAAGAAAAAAGTTATAACTCCCCCAATTTATATAGTCATAAAAACAATCTAAGTTCCACCCAAAAGAATTTGGTATAATTTTGGTTCCTAAGACTCCATTGAGTATAGCCAAAAATGGCGGGTTAAATAATGGTGAAAATATACAAAACAAATTAAAAAGAAAAAAAAAAAATCAAATACTCAGAATAAAGAGGTTATTTAAAAGATTATTAAAATTGTTTTCTCGGAATCTAGTCAAAAACCGTTTTTAGAGGAAAAGTTTAAAATTATTCGTTACTGCAATAAAATATTGTTTTTTTAAAAAATAAATGAAACCCAATTAATTTTTGAATGTTAATACTCAGAAGAAGAAAAAAAAATAATAAGTAATAATTAAAAATGTAATAACTTGTATAGATTATGTAATTTTCTTTTCGTGTAAATTTCGACAAAGGATCATTTGTAAATAATAATAAAAAAAAATACTTCGATCCTCCTAATTTTTCAATCGTTTAGTTAATAAATGTTTTAAAGTTGTGATTAATTTCATATATTGATTATTAAATTGGTATATAATTAATTAATTTTACGTTAACTAGTAGGAGTCTAACATGGCTTAAAATATTCAACAAAATATTTTTTTTTCAAGAAATTTTTAAAATTCAACTTTTCGATATCCGTTTAAAAATCAAAATTAAACCCATAGAACACAGAGCTCCCTATTCTTTAATAATAAGTCTGCGCGCGGTCAAACTTACAAAAGGTCAAAGTTCAAGGGGGCGAAATATCATTCTCTCTCCGGCTAAATATTATATTAAGCCCGAGAGACAGAGAGAGAGAGAGAGAAGAAAAATCGAATTGACTTATAAATATAGTCTAGAACTTTAGATAGACGGTTTACGGATCTTAAAATGGGCCCCAGGATAGATACCGCGTGCAATACAAAAATAAGGGTATATAAAACCGGGAGAAAATTGCATTGGTAAGGAGGGGGGATGAAAATTCAGGGTTTTTAATCGAAACGAAGGTTACCGTAGGTCCTTATACTAAGAAATTCTGGCACGCGCGAAACTTGGGGGCATATTACGTTTTCACATCTTCATATTTTGGTGAGAGAGAGAGAGAGAGAGAGGGTAAAAATGGCTTCGATCCTTCGTTCGATGCCTCCCTAAGGGATATTAAACGGCCCTTTCGATATAGAAGAACACGACGCGAGGGTGTTCGTAAGCCCCCTCCTAAAACGAATAGATCGAGGGGGTTCTCTCTGCCCCTTTTTTTAATAGTAAACTTCACTCCAGGGAAAATAAGAGGCATGCAGGGATGAAGGAAGGAAGATCGCGCATTTATGAAAAAAAACTTCTCTGATCAAAAATTCCCCAACGAATTACGCCGCGCGTTTGCCGCCCTTCCCCTTCTATCTTTTCCCGATGGGAGAGAAAAAGTTGGACAGAAATATTATCGCGTATTTATTGATAACTGGTTCTCTTCTAAAGATGCTCGGGATGGAGATGGGGGATGCGAGAGAGCAGAGAGAGAGGAGAAAATGATCGAAAGTGGATGGGATCTCACTCTTTTTTTTCTACTATAGATGAAGCCATAGGCCAAACTTCCCAGAAGGGACGCGAATGATAGTCGGTAGGGTTTCTAAATTTTTATTTATCAATTTTTATTTTTATTTTTTTTTTTTTTTTGAAGAAGAAGAAGAAGAAGAAATCATTCGGAGTTTGCTGGGTTACGAAACGTTCAATGTAATAGACGCGTTGAAAATAATTATAAATGCCTTTTCATAATTTTCGGTTATGAAAAATTAAACTCGGTACTAAATTATTCACTGAATAATTTAAATACTAGCGTCTTGATGGCACTTTAGTTTGTTTATTTTAGTTTTGTAATTCTCTAGTCAATAATCTTAAAATGGGTAATTAAAGAGAAACAATCGGCAAATGAAAATTCTCTCTTAAAATTTAGTTTCTATATACAGCAAACTTGGAATGACTTAACGGATAACCTACACTTTCGTGATTTCTGCAAATTTCTAGCGAACTTGTGGTTAGAGTACTAACGTACAGGCCTAATCTAAAATAACTTCTAGGAAAATAGTAGAGTTGGGAAAACGAAAAACGTCCTAAACCTTTCCCCCAAATATATTTGGATGGAAGTTATGAATCTGGCGAAAGGCTTACGAATGACGTTCTCGCACCTGTTCCATTACCTTTACCATCATTCCCTAGACCCTCACGAACAACTTGAGCCCCGAAATGTGACGTAGCCGGGAGAGAATATTGCCCACCCGAATGTCTCTAGAGTTACATTATGGCTGTAAAGAAGACGAGGCGATCAAATATTCAAACGGGGGGCTCATACTTTATTAGCGGAGACGATCTTTTCCAACGACCAGGGGAGCAAACAAGATAGGATACTAGATGGACATAATTTGATTCGAGGAAACTCAACTTTTTCTTTTCAGACTTCATATACTCGGGAGACTGACGTGATGTACAAGAATGTTTGGAAAGATATCTTGTAAATTATTTCTAAGAAAGGGGCATAACCACCATCCGGAAAAAAATATAGATTTCTTATACTTTTCAATCTTTAAGCAGCGATAGATTTCATCTGATTGAAGGTAAGGGGAGGGGCTTAAAATTTTGAAGAAAAACAACCCCGCCCGCATACCCGTCAACCGTTCAGAACATGCATCAAGAAATTGTTTACATTGTGGTCAATGTCACGTTGCTTCAAAGTTGAAATATATTACGCGTGACGTCATGGGTCCTCCCCTTTAATTCAAGCAGAAAACGTAAAATGAAAGGCCTAAGCCTAACTCGGAGTTTCCGATTAGAGTTCCAGTTATTTTTAAGGAAAGTGGGAAGCGACATATAGGTCGCGTCGGCTACGGAGTATAATTCGGCGATTATTAGCATAGCGCGCAATCCGAAACATTAATTATTAAAGGCCATATACAGCGTCGTTAAAACGAAATGTCTAAAATGCTTAAACACGGAGAAGCAATCCAATTAGGCCTCCTCTTCTCCAGTACAAGCTAGCTCGCTCGCTCGCTCATTTCGCTTTGCACTTCACTTCTTACTCGGCGCGTTCAAACAGTCTAACGTAATCTGAAATATTCGAGCAGAACGTAACCGTTCGGCCTCGGTTTCGCAACCCCCTCTATCCATCCCAATGACAACTTAGATTGTCATAGTTTCATTTCAATCCGGGCTAATAGCCGAATACTTCACCCCCAATTTAAGATCGCGTTAGGTGGCCGAAAGAGAGAGAGGGTACGCGCTTTCGGTCGGCATAAGCGTTTAATTAAATCAATGACGCATTTGATAATTGAGTACGCGACCGTTTAGGTAATGAAGGCCCCCGTCGGACCTGCAAGGATAGGGGGGGCGGTTGAGAAAAGGGACATAAAGGGGACTAAAGGGTTTCTAGCTAGTAAATAGAATAGAACGGAATGCGCAAAATGTGGAAGAGAAAGGAGAGAGAGTCAGACTGAGATTTCAGTGTGATTAAAAGGTACACCACTTTCGGTTCCATTTACAGGAATTTGAATTAGTGGAGAAGCAAATTATTTGAAGTCAATACAACCAAAAACAAACAAAGCCCAGAATTTTCTGTTGACAATATTGTGGATTATCAAATAATTCTGTGAAGTATGTGACAATACTTGTGGATTCTCAAACAATTCTGTCAAGTATGTGACAATATTTGTGGATTCTCAAACAATTCTGTCAAGTATGTGACAATATTTGTGGATTCCCGAACAATTCAAATAACAATGTAACAATATTTGTGGATTCCCGAAACAATTCAAATAACAATGTAACAATATTTGTGGATTCCCGAAACAATTCAAATAACAATGTAACAATATTTGTGGATTCCCAAACAATTCTGTTAACTACATGAAAATATTTTCTGACCCCCAAACCATTCTGTGAACTATGTGGCAATATTTTCTAATTCCCAAAAATCTCTATGAAAATCTCCCCTGCAATCGCGTTTTACTTCATAGTAATGACTTTCATCCACATCTTACAGCTTTGTAATACAATGAAAACTCGAAGTGAAATGAACTTGGACGAGTTAAATTAAAGCGAAGCCGTCAATGAGGAAGTATAGTATATAGTATAGAGAAAAGGGTCGTACGTTTCGCAGCACATTGGAATATTTGTGGATATATACGAGAAGAGAGAGAAACTATACATTAGCAAAGTGTACCGTGTTTAAAAGGGTTTGGAAAAACACGTTGTACGCTATTAACGAAATGGATCCTAACCAACCATCATCAAAACCACGCACTCAGCCCCCTCTCCCCTCCCCCTAAGTCCCCGCGCCCTTAACGGAATTCGTTAGCTTTCCTTTTCTCTTTCAGGAATATACGCAACCTTCCATTCCAAGCCGTTTCCAGTCACGATTAATATTAAGAAGCGTCGTACGTAACACTGGTTTCAAAGTACGTCAACGACACGACAAATATTTGAACACAAATGTACGTATCCGAGTTTAAAACACATTTTTAAGGGTAAACATTCAAAAAGATCATTTCATACAAAACGTTTCCATCTAGTACGTAGAAAAATAAATGTTAACTTTTGTAGAACATTGCGAATCATGCATAAATTAAGATTTTTATCCGATAATACTCATCGATATCATTAAAAACTGTACTTGTAAATGTTCAAATTTAACGGGTTAAAATTCAGAGGTGTTACCAAATCAAATGGAGATTGAGGAAGCTCTGAGTCTCTGACAGCCCAAACCGTATTACATAAAAGGCTGAAATTTGGCAGGTACGTTCCTCTTAAAGTAGTACCTAAAATTCAGAGGTGTTTAACCGAAATTCGTGTTCCCAAATCAAATGGAGATTGAGGAAACTCTGACAACCCAAACCGTTTTACACAAAAGACCGAAATTTTGCAAGAAAGATTTTTATAAACCACCGCCATCTTGAAAAATGACGGTCAAAAGCTTAAAAAACCTTTATGGATTTCATACACTTTTTCCCTATATCCTACAGACGGGCCTAATGGATTTAAGGGTTAGCTTCACCGCCATCTTTAAATATGGCCCTCAAAAAACTAATAAAAATATCTTGACAGGCAAAGTCCGCGTGCCTTTGTTACTAGCAATAAAAAATAAAACCGACTTCGTTAATTTTGACCTCTGAAATAGCTTTCATATCAGTTTAAGCAAACGTTTCACCTTCACTTTAACGACAACGTAAATTCGCGACTGAACACGTGGTTACATTAGTTTTTGGGGGAGGGGCTGAACGGGAAGAGACGTATTTAAGAGAAAATGTATTATTCTAATCAAGTTCCGCTTATAAGGGGTAGGGTAAGGTACCAAAGCGAATAAGGTATTTTTTACATACTATAAAATCCACACCCAACCGTTTTCGTTCCTAACTTCCTTCGGAAACTGAAAAACCATGTTCTCTTCGCGAGGTTTTTTTTTTCTTCCTTTTTTTCCATTCTAGACTCCGTATTCCTCCCATTGTAGAATCACGCGAAAGTTTTTCTGTTTTACATATAGACATTTCCAACCCTGGTTTTCACCCCGCCTTTAACAATGTTAGCAATTATCGAAATTAAATACTTTATCAAAGTCGAGTAAAAATATGGCTCGAAAGTTGAATAAAAATAATTGATCGAAAATAAAGGGGAACTATATGAGAATAATACGAACGACATCTAACGGATACGAATCATTACCGCCCTGAAACAAAAGGTTTTACAAAGCTAAAGAGAGAAATAGGGTGTTTGAAAAGAACAGAAAAAAAAAACTATACCCCATGCATACATAACTTCCTTTAATAATCAGAGAAAGGGGTCGCGGGAATATGAAATGTACCTAATATAGGGTATTATTGTAATACCAGAGAAAAATTGCACGGGGTTTAACACTATACATGAATACGGTAAGGGGAACTAGACAGAAAAAAGTCCCCACCCCTCTTTTAATACTTCCGAAATAATTGTTACGCCTAGTTATTATTGCAATCGCCTACACTTCCCCCCATAATTCCACCCCAACCACTGAAATTGTTTCATTGTGTCATGATACCTTGAACACATGTACACCACTTAAAGGACAGATGAAGTACAAGAAAAGTCAAATAAAAATAAATTGTTTACATTTTAAAATAATTACATTTCATTCTGAGCAGTCAGTGGAAAAAATGTGGCCAGAGACATAAGGTGTGACCTTTAACCTCAAATATCTTTATGTTCGTCACATCCCCTAAAAACGTTACGGAAATCGGTCTATTCAATGTTAACAATATTATCAGTTCTACAATGATCGTTAAGAAACCGCGTTAGAGATATCATAACCCGACTCTCCCAATCACATCGACCCCCATATCAAACTAAGAACAAACAAATCTCCCACAACAAAGAACGTAGTAACTAACTTCACATCCCCTTTGCTAAACCTTAAGAAAAAACCATTGAAAGGAAGAACAAGAAAAAAAAAGGGGTAGGGAAATCGGTTGAAGCGGTTTCCGTAAAATTCGACGATACAAAAAGCGTATAATTACTGAAACGCTTAGGGTTAGGCAAACGAAAAGTCAATTAAGGAACTTACAGTTGGCATATTCCCCACGGGAATGACGAGGACAAAAAAAATTGAGGGAGAAAGAAAGGGCCTCGCTAGCGACAAAAATGAGTATTCATTTCGAAACGAAAAAGAGAGAGAACCAAAAAAATTAATGTCCGGGAAAAACAATTGTTAGGAACAGAGTATCACAGACGCCAATCGAAATTTGCCACAAAAATAAAGACTAACGAATCTACATAAATCCTATAGCGAAAAGAGGATTACTCCGATTGAAATGAACAGTATAGAACAGAGATTGCATAATTTACAATGAAAGAAAAAGAAATAATAATGAAAGGGAACGTTTTCTGTCGGTCGGTGAGGGTAGTGTAGTGTGTAATAATCGAAACATTCAAGCTAGCAGCGAGTAGCCTATTAATGCGGGTTGAGTATAGCGGAGACTAATTTAGGCTTTTAATAATTACTAGGTACTTTCATCCCCCCCTCTCTCTCCAAACTCCCCGGGATCTTTCTGAAATTTGCATAAACGAAACCTCTCGGGGTACACGATGGAAAAGTGCTGGGAAATACAGCAAAAAATTGGCTTGAGAATCCGTTCCATCATCAGAGTTCTTCGCTGAACTCATCTCTTCAACTGGTTTAAAAATAGAGGGCATTTCAATGGAAGGTAATGCCGCAAATTATAGCATATAATAATTTTAGGCTTTTAAGGGTTTGCAGTCTTAATGGCACGGAGTTTCCGCCGAAAAGGTCTATATAGGTCATACTGGTGCCCCCGAGTAGATTCATTAACATAATAAAGAAGTGGAAATAAAAAAAAATTTGGGGTGGAAATCATTTTCGCGGGGAGCTGTTTAAAGACAAGAAAAGCTAATTACAAAATTTGCAATCGTGGAGTCTTTAATTATTGAATGGCCTTGTAGGAGGTCATAGACTCTTTTTTTTTCAAATGACTATATTTTTTTGTGCTAAATTAAGATTAAGAATGAGAGCGAGACTAGCGTTCAGGGAAAAGGTGATTAAATAAGAACAAATATAATTACCTAATAATAAAATCTACGCGTGGTAGAGTTACTCTAAAGCAAATACCACCTTACATAGAGACAAAACTCTAGTATAATTTACTTTGTGGTATATATATATATATATATATATATATATATATATAGAGAGAGAGAGAGAGAGAGAGAGAGAGAGAGAGAGAGAGAGAGAGAGAGCGAGAGAGCGAGAGAGAGAGAGAGAAAACACCCAAGTAACGAAATAATTAACGTTTTTGTATTATACGCTTCCTTTGGTACTAATATACTTAGTAAATACGAAATCAAGGGGCGTGAAATTGAACTAATTATATATTTATGTGGTTAAGTAAAGCTGTGGTTAATAATTTAAATTGCCTTAATAGCAAAATTATAATAATATTGTTATAGCAATAGGGAAGAAATATTAATAGCTTAATTAACTGTTATTAATTAATTAATTGGGATTTGTTTAATACTTTATAGATGTTCTGAGAAATTTAAAGAACGTTAGGAGAAGCTTGATTTTAGGGGCAGACTCGTCTATGTATTTTCAATACACCCCTGTAGAAATGTTTTCCTCTCAATACATTTGCGCCCGGGTCGAAAGCCAACAATCAGGCGAATCTTTTTGTCATAATGAATTCAATTCAGTTTGTATTTGAATCAAATTATTAATATAATTCCTTTCATCGAACATTAAAGGACACAATCCTCTAGAGAGAAACACAAATAAAATACTAAATATCCTAAAGAATTATTTATAAATATATATCAGAAGAATTTCTCTATACTTAATACATCTCATCAAGGGATTTCACGACAATTGTCGACGCAAGAAATAAGTAACCCCTTTGATTTCTGAACGATTAATTCCCCAAATAGGATGAAACGTTTTATACGAAGTACGAACTTGTACAAAAATGTTTTCCAATGCCTAGCACGAAAAAGCAAGCGTTGGGTTTTGCTTGAAAAATGTCTACAGAGACATCTCTTCACCTACAACGAAATGCATCTTCTATCATTCGGGCCAACCTACCCAGCTTAACCATTACTAAATCATGGTGAATTAGCCAAGAATGGCGGTACACGTAAAAACAAATATAGATAATTGATAAAAATGGCCATACTTATTATTTCTATTCGGTAATGGGAACGCATTCCCGCGAGATGTATATCCTCAGAAGCAAATTTAACTAAAATAATGAAATTTTTTAACGAAAAAAAAAAGAAATATTTCAAACTTCAGTACACTTTTGTACAAATTCACTGGAACAAGTACCGCAGGATAGCAGTGGCGTGGCACTGTTAAATTAGATAACTTCCCCACAACATCCTTGACCATTTTTTTCAGCTTTGGATTAATCTACTTTCGATATTCCATATAAAAAAGCGAAGGGATCCAATAGGGGATATATATACACATATAAAAAATGGTAAACGATATATAGATAGATGAATATAGACGTTCTCCGTTCTATCTCGGAGTCGACCGCTAAACAACTTGTGTTCTTTTTTTTCGTTCCTTTCATTCGAACGATGCTATTTTATATTTATAGATGGATAAGGCCCGAGTAAGAGGGCACGTGGTGCAGTGTAGGGCGGGAAAAGGCCAGCTACAGGGGTCGCGTAAAAGGTTGGTCGTGTCCCGAGAGGTATTTACTCGATGGACGCAAGAAGTCTCCTCCGGTCAGTCTCGCGTAATCTAGTTATTTCATTAGGCCCTTGGCCATGCCACTCTCCGAGCGTCGACTCTATCCATACACGCTACCGACCCTCTACTAGTGTGTACGTTTCTCTCTTAGTCCATCTGACTTTTTACACGGACAAGTTCCGGTCTAGTTCGCATTGACAGTCCTGCGACTGACTGTAATATCAGCTTACGATGCAAAATTAAATTATACCGTCTTCGAGTCTTCGATCAAAAATTACGCTAAACTCCGATAAAATAATTTTAGAAGAAACATTAAAACCTAATAATTTCAGAAATTATTTCAATACAACGCAACTTCGCTTGGCTATGGGTCGAAGTATACATTGACAAATCATTTGTCCCTTACTTATAATCAAAATTAAGCATAATACAAGTCCTAAATAACCCTTAACTCCTTTTAAAATAAGTGCGAACGAATCGTTCTGTATCAGGCGCATCAAAGTTTCGCGGATCTTGATAAAAGGATCTTGGAAAAAAAGAGAGAGAAAAAAAGGTAAAGCGCATGCAGGCGATGGAAAGGGCAAAAAAGAGCGGTACATATAAGAAGACCTTAGACGACGTCCCTTAGGCCTACTCAGTACCATTTCGTATCTCCAACAGGATAAGAAGCGTGTGTGGAGGGAAAAAGTACCCCTCCCGTTTTGTTTCGGTCCTACTTCCTTATACTTTTCGCTTGAAGCCAAATAGGAAAAGTGGATGATCCAAAAAGAAAAAAAAAATATCTAGCCTCATAATTCGGAATCGAGTCGGGATGCACTGAGAATAAGAAGAAAAAGAAGAGATGGAGAAAAAGGTCCTCCTGAAGGATGCCGTTGCGGTAGTAGGAATGGAGGAAGGGGTCAAAACTTGGGGTTATCTCCGAGGGTAAGAAACACGCGTCAAAAGCAGCCTCCAACGATCAATCAAGTAGCTAGAAAGGTGCTCCCAGGCGCGCAACCTATACGCCTTTAACTCCATGCAGACTCTTCCACCGCAAGCAAACGCGAGCGAACGTGTTTGTCTGTCTAGAGGCGACTTGTATGTAAGGTATTACCCCTCTAGTCGCGACAGAGATGGCGAGTTATGTCTTTAGACATATACACATACGCACACACAAGAGTGTCCGATATAAGAATGGTCCGCCGGAGGGCCTAAATAACACAAACTTGATTTACCAACGTACGAGATTTAAAGAATGATCTCAAGTACGTTAAGTTACGTAAAGGGAATTAGATTATGGGTCAATATCAACCAGAAAAACCTAAAAATTAACCGAATAATAGATGATATTACATTTTTTCACGCTTAATTACGAACTAACTATAGATAGTACCTAAAACCGTATATTGCTATCGATTAAACTCATCTACAAAATTACTCGCAAATTAACTTCGGAAAAGAAATAATAAAACAAAAAAAAACTGAATTGAACTCAGCATCTCCTATTTTCGTCAAGAGGATTTGATATTTAAAAGAAAGGGTTAAAAATAAATTGCAAACGGACGATGGCGCGCGTGTGTAAGTAGATAAGAGTACTTTAAGCGCGTCCTCTCGTCGTCGTAGTCCTTTTTTAAAGAGGAGAGAGAGAGAGAGAGAGAGAGAGAATAAGGATATTGTTTTGTCTATATAGTAAATCCGAAAGAGGCTGAGAGAAAGGTCCCAGTTAGGGGTGGCCAGGGTAGCGCGTCCTATATAATAGAAGGCTAACGGAGTGGTTATATAAGGAGAGAAGGGGGTATAAGAGGAGAATGGGAGAGAGAGAGAGCAGCCGAAAACTTCGTCCGCTTTTAGTGTAAAAGCTTTCTTATGTTCGCAAATGTCAAACTGTTTAAACAAATGCTGACATTTTCTCCGGGTTCTTTTTTGTTTTTTCGTCGTCGTCCTTTCTTTAGCCGGGGCTCCCGGCCCCTTTTGCCACGCAGCGCAGAACCCTATCTTTTTTTCGCGCGTTTTCATAATACGCCTTGAACGAGGTATACAGTACCCAACCTGTATGCACCCCTTTTTTTGGGCCCTATACTTCCCAACGTGATAAGCAGATTCGAAAAATCGCTTTTACCGTCATTGTGTGAGTGTGTGTGTGTGTTTTTTTTCTTTCTTTCTAGCTGCCTATTTCCTCCCCCCCTTGCCTACCCCCTCCTAGTCCGGACGGGTTCCCCAAGCACACATACAGAATATATTTCTATTTACGTAACGTATATATTGGGCTCCTTTGTCTATAAATATATATATATATATATATACAATCCTATTAACCATTTTCATATATACATATAGTATAAGTATATATTTGTATTAAGTATTGCTATTGCACGCTAGGCTTAGGTCTATTTATAAAACTGAAGTTAAGTAACGCGGCACGGGTAATTAATTTATATTGGGTATTAAAAATATATATACCCTTTGAGAGTCTTAGTTTGAAAACAAATTCAATTTGAAATCCGGTTTTTTCAAAGGTAATATTAAACCAATCCGCTCAAAGACTACTGCATGCTACAACGCCACTTTCCGAAACTACCAATGATTATTTTAGCTCTGGAAACTGCATGCTAGGGTGACCATGGTACCAATGCAAGAACACTCACCCAAAATCACCAGACGACGACATCCCCCTTTCTCAAACTTGGCGCTACTGCCTTCCTTACAACTCTCACGGGCATCTATAAAACTCTGTATTTAAGAAGTACCAGCATTTACGATGAGAGCGAAAGCTAGTACTAGAGAAACCAATTAGGAAAAGCTTTGTCGGGTAGATTAGCGCGCCCTTGCAAACTATACCCCGCTTTTTTTTTCTTATTCCAAAAAGAGAGCGAGAGAGAAAGAGAGCAAGATAGAGAAGACCTTTTTCAATTCCTTTTTATTGGAAGAGTTCTATTAAAGCAAATCGATGAGCACTGACACTACACCACCGTCCGTTCAAGCCCAAATCTTTTTTCCCTTCCGTCCAGGTCTGTATAGAAACGGCAGGTACATGGTATAGGGGGCCCAAATGGGATCTAAGTAGCAAAGTGGGGGGGAGGGGTCGGAGGCGAGGGCTCCCGCTCCAACTAGACACTTTCGTTAATTGTTTTAATTTTTTTTTTGGCCTTTCCTTACCGTTACTTTCAGTGCGTACGCTATACGGGTTGGAAATCGGGGACTGAAGAGGGGGGAGGGGATATGGGGTTGAAGCGGATTTTTCTGTTAAGGCAAATGAAGGCTGGAAGCATTTTCGGATTCGGCACTAAGTGCTCTTCGTGTTCGCCCCAGAAGACAACATCCTCCCGACGTGATACCTTCTCTACGTAAATACAGTCCGCCCGGCCACGCAGGTGTACGCTATACTACACCAACCCCAACCCCCCTTCTCTCTCACTCTCTCCGCCTGACACTGTCTCTTTATTAACCTCGGCCCACCCCGGAGCAGAACCCGGTCACCCCCTTAATTTAAAAACTATGTCGTCCATGGGCTTAGCGAAAAACCCCATTTGTTTGATTACCGGCGCTTCGGGCGCCACCAAAGCGCGGGAAAACCTCTCCCCTCTCTTGTCGAGAGTCTCTTTCTGGTTGGAAATATCTTTCAAAAAGGGACCAGCTAGGAGCGGGACCTATCGCTTTAATTCCAAAAGCGGAGGAAGAGAAGCCAGCAGTCTTCTTTTCCTTTTAGTGTTTTAAAATCCCTGGTATCATTTCCGACTTTAAAGTATCGCCATCATCTTTATACTTGCGGTGTTTCTTTTAGGTGTGGTAGAAATATAAGAGGCGTGATCTATGGTTCCTAATTATTTGTATATATATAATCATTTAAAATTAATTAACGTAGGCAATTATGAGCGCAACATCATCTTTGGAGAAAGAAAGAAAAAAACGCGTCTGAAGTTAAGGAATATCGTGTTTTTAACTATTTATACAAGGTATAATATAAAACCAACATCGCAATTGATTTTTTGCAGTATCGCAAACAAACGCCAAAAACACAGAGTTGCAACATTCTTAAGAAATTTCTTTAAGAATATCAATATACAAGAAACTGTTAAGCACAGCCTTCAGAAAAAAGGGAGTGCAATTTCCACATAAATCTATATAAAATCCATTATTGATCTTATAGAAAAGGATTTACGACGGAGGGGTAGGTGGAATGAAAATATAACACGAATTTTCGCTTTTCAAAATTACCTAAAAAGGATTCAATGTTTGTTCAAATGCATAAATATTTTTATATCCCGTATAGGTTAGGCAAAGGCGGGGGAAAACTGAAAAGCGATACATTGTAATCAAGCAACCAACACGGAATACTATTCCATATATACACAGTATAGTTCTCTAACTTCTAAAACTGAACAGCGTCTGGTACTGTAAGTCTTATACGTATATTTATCTAATTCATTGTTTCCTAAAAAGGAGCAGTGCTATGAATTTTCTTAAGCTAAAGAACGAAGGCCAGGTTTGAAAAAAAAAAACCGTATAATCAAATAGGGGAGGAATGGATTTATATTTAGGTTAAGTCGACATTATTTAAAACAATATCCATGGAGGAACATTTCTTTGAAAGAGAAGATGAAACGAAAATTATTAAATTTTGAAGGATAAATTGCTGGGTTGAATTTTTTCCTTCCCATTTGAAAGATCATATTAAAAAACCGAAAGAAAGCATGTCTAAATTTACAATACGAGCAATTAAATTTCGTTACAGGATTTATGTCACGTGTTAGGTGCAATTGCGATATTTTATAGGGCAATTATAGCAAGCGCCTGATGGAGTTGTCTAACCAGTGTCTTCATCTTGGCCGAGGGGTCTTACACGTAGGTTTCAAAATCAGTTAATTCCTCGTATCTACATGGTTTTCATACGATTTCGGCCTCACTTTAAAAATAGGGAAATGTTTTCGTCTCCATTCTCCTTCCCTCAAGTACTATCTAAAAGCAAAGAGGTTTTTCCGTCTCTTTTTTAGTTCAGTATATTTTTTTTCTTTCGTTCTTTCTGTCGTTCTTATATCCAGCATTGAGGGAGGCAGGCAGGCTCTTTATACCATTAGGTATATATATCCCCTCCACTCTACACTACACTTCTCCGTTTAATATTTAGCCATGTCGATTGGAGAAGAGGCTTTTAAGGATTGCGCTCGGATAACAAATATTTAGTTTCTCGCGGCGCGCGCCCAAAGAGCTTTTAAAAGGCTCTGACCATGACTAGCAAAAGGGGGCTGCTAAAGTACAGGATATACCAATATAACAGTAAAATAACATTCTAACAAAAAGTCTGATAAATACTTTGGTATGTCAATTGCTAGCTTTCTCTCTCTCTCTCTCTCCTTGACAGGGGGAGGGGCGATTGTTAGGAGTATCGTAATTATTGGCTGGTTTCTATCTTATTGGGGAAGTTAGGTGTCATGGAGTAAGCAATTGAAAGGTTTAATAGTTGTACTCATAGTCCGCTAGATAATTAATCCATGCTTAGTTTGAACACCATGTTAACGACAAATCTCGGGAAATTTTCCCACGATTTGGCTGATTCTAATCATTTTAAAAAGAAAAGTAATTGGGCTGATTCTAACCATTTGAAAGAGGAAAGTAATTATTTCTAAACTCTTTCTGGATTTTCGATCCCGAATAATATAGTGAGTGGTAAGCTAGAAAGTGTTCTTAAGCCCAAACCCTAGCAGCAAATATAATTACTGTAAAATCAATGGTATGGCCCAGGCCATGACCAATCTAGCTTCTATCTTTTTTTCAATTGTCACACTTTTCGTTATCAAGTTACTTTCGTTATAAGGAATAAGAGCTGGCAAAACAAACCCATTAGCGGACCAGCGGTGACCATTACCGCCTCTGAGTACGTTAGGTTACGTACGGACCGACACTTATCCAAAGAGCCTCCTCCTCCCTTTTATAGCTATGTCGCCGGACCCAAGCTCTACTATGAAACCATTACCGAAAACGAGAGGGTGGCCATGGGGATATATCCAATAATTCCCAAGATGCAATTAAAAGCTTTTAACTAAAAACCAACTCCGGAGGTGGGGTGTTGGAGGAAGCTACGATAAGAGCTTAACAACGCTATGAATAGAGCCAGAGTGACGTAGATAGTACGCAAAATTAAGTTCCAATTCGACCGTCCCAGGTCAAGCTTCGAGTGAAAATGAGTACAAAGAGATCGCGAACAAATTTCAAGAGTAGAAATTGCGCTTAACAATTAAGAGCTGCTGAACTAAAACCTTCCTCTATTTTGTTTAAGAGCTAAGCGAAAATCAATTAAACCCAATAAAGAAAAAAGTACATCCTATTTTCACTAAAGCATCGTTATTACCCCCCCCCCCAATTCCTTCTTAAAAAATATTAACGATATCTTAATTAGTTTTTCTTAACAAGAACGATGGGGCTTAAACGAAAACAGTTTCTGACAAGCAGACTGATAAAGTCTTCCTTAACGCCTTGAAAAACTGTATACCTATAATTGATGTTTATAAGAAAAACAATGAAAAATCGGTGGTCAACTTGATCACCCTCGCGTAATAAAATTAATTTCAGTTTGAGTTCGGACCAGAAACAAAGGCAGGAACAATTGTATCAATATTAAATAAAATTATCATAACCTGTAGTAAAATCTTAGGCCGGGAAAAAAAATGCGCCAATACAAACACGAAGCGAAGCTCGCGTGATACGCGTTACCATTGTCTTTATATTTTAAAAATCCATGGAAAAACATTGAGGGGATGTTTTTAAGGACCTGCTAAAAATCCGATAGTGGACGTGGTAGCCTGGATGGTAGGTCTTTTCCTTGCCTTTGACTAATGGTTTTCTAGTGAGTCAAAAGCTCTCCCCTAGCTCAAAAAAGTTTTTCTTGCTGGTCTTCTTTTCCTCCGATAATCCCAGAGGCTTGGATGATAAGCACGCGTTCAGTATTATCTTTATTTTTACCGACCCAACTATTAATTATGAGTAGGGGATCAGGGCTGGGTAGACGTCATTAGGTGGGCTTTACCGCAGTACAAAATCCGAGATACAAACCCATCCCTCTCACACTCTCTTTTTCAAAACAAAGGGGAAGTAATATGGGATGCTTTTTAAACGTTTTCCGAAAAATTTTTCATGGAGGCGCCGTGCCAAAACTTTGTTTTTCAAATAATGGGTAGTTTTTTTTACCACATGTGATTTTAGGGGATTTTACCCTGTTTTTATTCCCATCGTTTAAGGATGATTTTTCATTGGATTATTATACGGTCTGAGAGTTAAAATTGATGGATATACCCCAACTAATGGTGGATGAAACAACCTATAACACAGGGTGGTCCTCAAAAGGGGCGATAATACTTAAGTACAGTGGATTATTTGGAGTCGAAAATGTAACTTCCGTAACATTCTGCTCCCGACGACCACGGTTTACAAGTTATGATGATTAGTGTGCTTTAGGTATTACCACCACTTGATTAAATTAGCATTATCTTTCAGTTTCCTTCTAAAATTTAAGTGGTCATCCGTAAAACTATCCAATCATATCTTGCAAAAGGTGTCCCTTGTAACCGAAATTACATTTTCAACTCAAAATGGGTTTACAAAGTTGTGTTTCGTTCATGCAACCATTTTTGGACTGCACAGATAAAAGAATTCTCTCTAGCACTCGATGTTAACTAAGATTAATTACTAGAACGCTTAGAGATAAAGATAACGATCCAAGATTGAAAAATATTCATGGAGATCGGTAATCTCTGATGAAAAAAAAAAGAGAGATCATCAAGTATTCCAAAAGAAAGGATGATACATGAACTCTGGACCGTTTTGGGGGAGTTATCAATTGAACTGGATTAATAGTGTCAGAATGGTACTTTTTTTCCTCCTCCTCCCTCTCACACTCTCTTTGGCGTTCAAACACCGGAATCGAAGGGGAGGGGGAATGAGCGGGCGAGCTTTTCTCATCCTATCGACTCCTTTAACTTCATCTTTCCTATACAGGCTCATCCGTTGAAGGAGTTAGGCTTAGCGGCTCTCGTCTTTACCACACAGTCCGCGGGAGAACCATTTATCTCCGCCAAATTTCATCCTTTCCTTCCGGTTGACTTCGCGCTTCGTTAGTTCCCGCGTTGGCACCGGGTGCCGCCGTGATTCTCTAGCGATGGATCTGATATACAGATTTGAATACATTTACTCCATTTCCATTCCTAAATATCCATCCGCAGCGTCCAAATCGCGTGGCGCATTTACATTTTAAGTTTTGGTAACAAAAAATTTGCATTGGGGAAGAGAACAGAGATGATTTTTGAGTTTCCAGAGCGACCGAAACATTTGGGAGATTGAGTTTCAATTGTTTCTCAATTTTAGCAGACGCTACGAGGCCTACTGTATTACGCACCCAAACATTGACGAATCACCTTTATGAATTGTCCCGCGTTCGACAAGTCTCAAAATCAAATTTAATGGACATCGGGTTCGAAAAGGAGCTATTAATAAACGAGTATGAGAGGCAAGGCGTCATCGCGTCATCAGCAATTGGCATCAGGGAAGCCCGCAACTCCCAAGCCTAATTCTCTCCCAAATAAGTCCGTAAGCAAATTAATCGCGCCAACTGAAACTCAGTCACCGAAGAGCAAAAATAGGGATAGATGATGATGATGGGGTGGAGTGTGGGATCAAGGAGAGAGAAAAAAATTCGTCATAATGATAAGGCAAGGGGGATGAAGGTAAATTTATTGGATCCATCTCGTCGCTAAGCTCTTCTAAAAGAGAAGGGGAGAGAGAGAGAGAGAGAGAGAGAGAGAGAGAGAGAGAGGTTGAATCATTGGACGGTTATTAACGGAAGCGATAGATGAACGAAAAGGATGGAAAACTGTGGTCCATTCTAGCGCGAGGCAAATATTCGCTTCAGCGGCGATATAATGGAGATTCCTTTTATAACGTTAAGTCAGCGTTTTTCGCCCAAAGATCCTGCATGCCCCCTCCAAGGATGGATGGATGGAAAAGCGGTACGCCAGGGGCTTCGGGAGATGGTATAGTGCCGTGCCACCCACCACTTCTACCTGTCGCCTCTCATTATCTCGTCAAATCTCATAAAATCTCGATTACTCGGCGATGGGCCGCCAGCGTTTTCTTCCTTCTAAGCATATGACTAGCTTTCTCCTTTTCCCCGGTCGCGTTCCTCCTAAGACGAGCTGGCGAGGTCCAACGCGAGCCAGCAGCGCGTCTGATCCCGAGAGGAGATGGAAAATAGAGAGGAGGGATGGAGGGGATCATAAGGAAGGAGGATGGAGAGCGTCCCTACTCTAACTCTATTCAATTTATTCTCTTCTTTAAGACTTTGAAAAGAGCCCGGACCCGGTCGAGCCAAATTATATACGCTTAAAAAGATACCTAACGGGCACCAAAAGATATTTCGCCTGACTCCCGCCGCCAGCCATAGAGCGAGCGAGCGAGCGCCTATCAAAAATTATTATTAAATTGCTTAGTATTAAATTGGGGAAAAGAGGGTTTCTTATATATAAGATGAGCCTTATAATCGGGGAATATGATATAAAGAGAAGAGATTTATGGAGTTTTAGATAATATTGGTCAGCTAAGTCTATTTAAAAATGTCTACTTTCACATATCAAAACAAACGATACCGCGAAGGATTTGATCTAATTGAAATTAAATTTTTGTGGTCATCGGGGAAACTTCACCTACAAAACGTCTATTTTCCCCATACCACCCAATAAGGAAAAGAAAATTGCCTATTTTTTACATACACATTCTATAAAGTCAACGCATTATTCTTGAAAACAATACTTTTTTCGTCACCACATTGAGATTTAAAATATTTTAAATCGTAGCATTTCGTCCCCTGAAGCTAATATGAATAAACATGATCCCATTATATTCTGATGTAAGATAAAAAAAACCATCAAAAGAAGCTTTCTGGCAATTGAGAGGTCCATAGTGGCTAGCCAAGATTTCAAACAATAACATCTAAAGAAAACATCACCCTTCCTTCATTATAATATTATTCTAATTTTTTTTTACACGAGTAAAAAATGCCCCTATAAAAAAGAACAAAGAGTGCATGGCATAACAAAAAAAACTTTGATTCGTTCGCACTTGTCAATTACGACATCTCACTGTTCCTTAAATGTTAAGAAATTAGGCTTAGCTATAGAAATACGCTGTGCTAGTTTTAGAGGGGACTAATGCCAGCAAGGGTCTGGACTAAATTGAGGACGAACATGCAACACGGCCAATTCGAACAAAACCCTGTACTAAAATTTATATAATAACATAAAAACATGCACACGAAAGGATTTTTGAGGTATTAGCAATAAAATAGAGCTTATCGCTTCGGGCTATCCGATGCTGTTGGAGTTTGAATTTTCTCTCGCCTCCTCTTTCTACATATAAAGACAAACAAACGGAGCGCGAGTATTCAAATTCAAATTAGAAAATCTTTTATGCTCGTTCATTCGACGAGAAACGTTTCTAAATTATTTCGAATGCTGCGTTTTAAGAGCTGTACAACATACCCCTTTCCCAAGTCTAATAGAAAAAAAAAGCCCATTTAATATAAACACCTTGAATTAGAATCTAGATAAAACGGCGTAAATAAAATCCGAAGAAAAGATGTATTTTTTTCTTTTTTTTTTTCGTCTAACGAATTCAATACGTTCCAATAAATTCAATATCAATATTTACCATACTTGCAAATAAACCTTTCCCTTCAACTTCAAGAGATAAACTAGGGAAAGAGGAAAACTAAACATCTAATAAGATTCTGCCGATTTTTGCGTCAACACCGTCTAATTATGAAAAATACGGGGGAAAAGATAGAAAATTTGCGAAAACATTCAGCCATCGCTATACAGAGTTACGGGCTATTTTTAAAAGGAAATTCCAGAGTTTCAAAGTAAGAATCGAGTCTTTTCAAGATTGAACCTCGTCGCCTCTAATGAGTATAGAAATTTTCTTTATATTACCGAACGTTAACTAACGAACCTAAATTAAGATAAAAGGGCCCAATCTAACGAAACCAAAGTAACGAAAAGGAATACTACCTATATTCAGTATCAAGCACTATGTTCAGTACGCGCTAAACTACCCCCGAAGAACAGAAGCTAACAAACTGATGTAAAAATTAACAGCATGGTTGCATCTAAACCAAAACTACAGTACTGAAAATTCCTGCCTTAAAAATGCGTTCACCGAAGCTGCCCAACTGCAGACTAAGAAAAATCTAGATAATTGAACTTAAAATGCGTTGTCTAGGGGCGGGGCCTATATTATAAGAAATATCATTATGCATTATCAGGGCATTGAGATTTCCATTGAATCTGTCCACAGAGTCGTTCCAAGCAATACGGTCACGTGATATAACCCAATCACTACTCCAGGAAACAGTAACGCTACTATACTCAAAACATAGTTCCCCTACAAAACGCGTATTGCGTATCCTTTTAACGAAAGAATCTTACTCCAAAACTCCTTTCTTCTAAATATATACTATTAGTTACATCTATATAAATTAGATTTTGCGTTTCGCTGAAATCTCATCTCGAGATAGAATTAAACACCCACCCTCCCCCGGTACGCCCCTGGCTTTCAATCCCCATCTCTTTTGTTTGAGCAAATGGGCTTAAATGGAGAGAGTAAATCTTGACCCAAAATGAATTTTCCTTTTCCTAGAATACTAGACTGTAACAGCTAACACGCAGAGTGGTGGCGATGCATTCGAGCTAGGCCAGCGGCGCTAATAATATAAACAAACGGAACACATTTTTGCCGACGAAAAGGAATAATTTAAAAGACCACTTCGTTTCATCAACGAGAGAAAGAGAGTGTGAGTGAAAGAGAAAGAGGCTTGTAACGGCGGTGTTAAAAAGAATAATTTTGTCCGGGGGATGTTAGGAGGCTGGGCCCGGGGTCTTCATCCCCTTTAATCGAGCATCTCTGATATTTGCTCAGCTCTCGCGCGGCCCGCGAATCTTTCCAAAACGTAGCCCCCCTTTACCCCAACCCCGTTTTCATTCTCTTCAGTGAAATAACACAATAATTGGAAGGGATTTCCGCCAGAATTATTTCACCGAAACATCGAGCATTGCCGACACGATAAACAAAAGAGGGGTGGGTAAGAGAGAGTTGGCGAGCTAGTGGCCTTGCTCCATTTTAAATGAAGTATAGCGAAAGATTCCCGAGCCTTTCATGACTGCCATACATAATGGCTTCATCGTACTGCTTGAGTCGTCCAAAGCCATAATGTTTCGAAGCAGTTAATTGAGAAAGGTTCGTCCAAATGGTATTTAGGTGACGACGAAATTACAAATCTCTAATCTAATCTTCCAGAAACACGGTATTTCCACGGAAGTATTGAACAATAACACCTGAGCGGTCTTTAAAGGGAAGGGGTGGGGTTTGAATTGAGAATAGAAAGAGAAGGGGTTTGTCATTAATGCAAAAATCCTTTATTCATTCGCACTCCCCGGTTAAAGGACTTTAATTATACACTAGCCATGGACTCCCCCCTCCCCGCTCTCCCGTTCGCCGCGTTGTTGGATGTCGCATTGGCTAGTATAGCTCCGCAAGCTAAAAATGGAAAAGTATAAGAGAAAAGAGGAGAGAAATACACGGCTAATCTCTTTCGCTATAACTCGGAAATACCATACCCGAGTACACGTTGTTACTTCGCTTCAGGGCCACGGACACGCCAAAGACTAGGGGGAGGGGGGAATGAAAGAGCGCTCAGGAAGAACTCAGGTGCGTTCTGGATCTAATGAAGCGGATAATCAAATACAACTCAAAATCTCCTATCAAACTTTAAGCTTTTACTTTTAATGAGAAAAGCGTCCCTGAAGTTTGTCGACGTAAGTCTCATCTTACCGACCATATACCTTCACCCCCAGTCCAGAAATAATTACTTAAAATTGCCTCTGGTTAGAAATTAAACAGAACAAAATGATGCCCTCGTCTCAGGTTCTCGAAAACAGGCTAATTAAATTTTACTATCCTTCGTTGATACCCGTGTTACATATTATCGAAGTCCTGAATCCTGACTGACCTCTAATCAACGCCCAGCCCAAACCGCCTCACCTAAGAAGCTTAAATTTCGCGAAAGACGATGCCATCTTGGTAAATGGCGGCCAGATATGTACGGTATAGCTCCATTTACGTTTCAACCGATTTCTCTAACATTTATGGACTAGCTTTATGGTTCTTGGGTTTGAATACGCCCCTCCATTAATATATGTTTGTTATTTTTTCCATTTATTTTAGAAAAACATCATGGTTATGATCCGCCGTAGCTTCAACTCTATTGCAAACACCTCATGGAACGAAGTAACTCCTTACTAATCCTCAATAGGTCCGAGTTCCATCCTATAGATCTTAGTCTGACAGAGTCCTGGCCACGAGCTATTACGTACGAAATTGGTCAGAAGGCAGAAAGAAAGAGAGACTATAGAGAACCGGGGGAGGGGGAGTAAAAGTGTTTTTCTGTTTGGTCAGCGGTCTAGGAATTCGCGCCTCCCGGCGACAGTGGCTTTCCAGAATCCAGAGAAATACGGAGCCTTAGCTGGCGCAATTTGGATCACGTGGTCAGTAAAGTAGGGAGGGGGGAGAAGGAGAGAGAGAGAGATATATCGGCGATCGAGGGAAATGTCCAAAAGAGGTTGGACCCCCGGGGGACGATGGTGACCGGGAAGAGAGTACGAGCAGACAGCGAAAAGAGACAGAAAGGGAATTGAGGAGGGTGGGGCTCGCTTCATTGGAAGAGAATTTCCTAATTACAATCACGGCTGACACCTAACAAATGACCTCAGTCACTCAGAGCAATTCGATTAAAAAAAAAGAAAAAAGAAGAAGACTTAAGGAACCTCTCCCATACTCTTCCTAAAAAACAGAACTTATCTCTATCTAGCTAGGGTCATTCCACCAAGGCAAGGGAAATGGTGAGTAGCGCTTTGAGCTTGTCTATGAACTGACCTTGGTAGATTTAAACCTTATGACGACTGTCGTGTTCGCATAAAAAACATTACCTAGCTTGCGTATTTAATCTGACCTATTATTGTTATCTGACCTACTATGACCTACTATCTAGTATATAAGCTGTAGAAACAATACCAAATCATGTCAGTATCTCGGTATCATTGTATCCTGTTAGCTACCTTTTAATAATGTAACTCAATAACATAACTCGTGTAATAAAGTATTTTAATCGTATACCAAGTCGGTTTATCGTTACTTGTTGGAAACACAACAACGACAAACGAGAAAATGTAACGTCGAAGGATCAACAACGTTAAGTAGACAGAAATAAGCTGGACGATATTGAACATTCGTAGTTGTTTGGCAAAACCCGTTATATTTAAAACATTTGACACACTTCACGCGTACGGATCGAATCTTCCAAGGGTCGAGGAGTATATAAAGGAGCAAAAGAGTGGCAGCGGCGCTAAAAACCGTTTTGCAGTGCCACGTTGCGTGAAGAAGTATATATATATATAGGCAACGCTGGGAGTTCAAGCTATAGTTTCTCGAGGGGTGCAAGGGTGAATTGGGGGAGTTTTGAGAGTTTGACCCAGCGTGAAATTGAAAGCGACCATTATATGCACGCGCCGGAAAATAACTCCGCCAGTCTGGCCCAGCACCACCTATCGATATAAGTTCCGAGGGTGCACCAAGCAGGGTAGCCAAGTGGCCGCGTGGCGCGTTCGCCAAAAAGAAACGATTGAAAACGAGGTCCAGGGACAAAAAAAATATATTGCCTACACACACTCTTCAATAATAGCTCCGGGAGTGTCTCTGGTCTGGTCTTATATATATATATTACAAAAAGACCAAAAGACAAAATAAAAATTGCTTCATTCGTTACCTTGAGACGTTTTACATCTCAAGGGATTGAAAGAAGTTCCACGTGAATAATTACACCCACGCGTCTCAATATCTTCCTCGACTCGCTTTGAGTTTCATTTCGAGAAAAGTAAAAATGAACAAAACGTTTCTCACACTAGGCCTACCTACTTATGATTTGACTTTCAATCAGATCTTGATCCAAAAACCTTATCATTAAAATAAATCTAGTAATTCAGGGTTGGAATTTAAAACTCTTTTAAATTTTGGGGGTAATTTCAGGGGGGGCGGGATTAATTGTCTGTATCTAAAAGCACACGAAATCTTTAAGGTAGGAAGGTTTTCTTGACCGTAGCGACGGAAAGAATGGCGTTTTAGGAATGCCGTAGGACCTAAAACCTTTTTTCTCTCTCCACGAAATAGAGAGAGCGAGAGAGAGAGAAAGAGAGAAGGCAGGGGAGGGGGCTTTTCCTCCAGACTGGAACCTACCACCACCGCTCCAAACTAATATCATGCGCTACAATAGCTTTAATAGAATTCGCGTTCAACACAGCATCAGGTAATTCAAACTATGACTCCCCATATTCCCCCCCCCCCTAGATCCCCGTTCACATTAGGCTGACCCACAGATAAAGACTATAATAATGTATAATAAGTATATGGAAAATTTGCGTTCTGTTTGAAAAAATAACATCAAACTCGTAATGCTAATTTTCATTTAAGATCCAGTGACATATTACCGCCAAAGACCAGTCAGAATGAATTAACTACTAAATGGACTAGACAGTTTTGAAAGGCATTAAGAACTACTTTGATCTCTCTTTCGAAATGTGCTTAATGTTAAAAGCAGGTAAAAAAACCGGAATTAGGTACGTAATTCGAACGCGACTCGATTACAGGGTCGTCGGTGGACTTTGGGAGGCGCAAGAGCGGCAAGGCCAGAAGAAAAATGGGATCAGGGTGGGAAAAAAAAAAGAGGGGGAGAGAGAGAGCCAATTTCTCAGTGATCAGTCCAGGACGGCGAAGAGGTCGGAGGGCAGCAGAAAAAAAAAACAATTGACGATTATGCTCAACCACGCAAACAGAAAATTGCCCCCAGAAGAGAAAAATAGGTGAAAAAAGCACTCGACCGTTTTATTTCCATTCCTTCCCATAACTAATATAAATATCTTTGATTTTTCCCCCTCTCTTCTTTCTCCGAGCGCTAGTATCCCTTCTCTCTCAGAGCTTCAGGATTTAGTCGAGAGGAAGGGGTTGGGTTATACGATACCCCAGGTATATAAAAAGGTACCAGATAGAAAAAAAAACAACAGAAGTGATGGCCGTAGCGACCATAGGAACAATTTAAAGAACACGACAGGTCATATACCTCAAAATCTCATCTAATATAAGATTGCCGATAAAACGGATACATTGAACCATTTCTCAAGAAGGGTTCGATGGAAATGGCGAAAATACCATAAGCGATGGTATATAAACAGAGGACACTGATTTAAAAAAAAAAAAAAAAAAAAAGAAATGGGCACTTACCCAGAAATCCATCCGTTTTCCTGTTGAAATCTCCAAGATTTGCAAGTTTAACGGTTTTGTTGTGTAAAGGTTTACTTCCTCAGTTGCCTACCATGGTCATACGTAATGAAAAGTGAGGGCTCTGTTATTTTCCCAATCTGGTAAAAAAAAAATTTAAATCCTTATTGGAAAAATATAATTTTTTTCGGGAATTATAGGAGAAAATATGTGTATTCATAGAAAAATATAAGACTAAAAATGCTTATATACAATTCTATTTTGGCTTAAAAACTTTGAAAAATGAAAATTGACAAAAAAAACCCCAAAAAAACTGCCATTTTGAATTTCATCCCCCCCCCCCCCCACGTACCGCACATACGGGACGCAAACCCAGAATGAATACAACATCTTCCGCGGCTATTATCTTGAATCCCCGTACCCCCACCATTATGCACGAGTAAGCTCGAGCTAACCCTAACCACCCTTGAGAAATAAATACTTGCCAAAAAGACAAACTTACAGGAAATATTTCCTCACAAAATGATTTGAATCCTTGGTTCCTCGATCTTGGCTCAGTTTTGATCGCAAAATTCATCCATTTCGGCCTAATTTAAGATATTTAAATCCGAGTTAAAAAAATTAAGAATAATTCATCGACATAAGAGATCATCTCGCGCCAATCAAACTAACAAAGGAAAGCGCTGTTATCTGTCCCGACGAGAGGGACTCCGAAGCTTCGAGAAGAAGGGGATGATATGATAGAGAAGGGGGAGAGAAAAAATATGAAGTTGAATTTTTTGAATCGCGCTCTTAGATCGAAGGGGTCAGTTGCGATGGAGCATAGCCCACTCGATCACGCGCATCACGACGCAAGCTGCTCGCGCTTTGGGTATTTTGGCGGGCTTTTTAGTAAGCGTAAAGGCTGAATTCAAAAACGTTGTAACTCCCAAGTAACACGTTAAAATTGTCATTTTAAACGCATTTCTTCCAAATTTGACGTCGAGAAACAATATTAAAATGCAATTTATGACAAAAAAATAGGATATTATAGGACCTATCGTGAAGTTATAGGATAATATAGGACAGGTTCAAAAATATAAGATTTTATAGGAATTATATATAGGACCGCTGGGCTCCCTGCAAAAAAACTGGGATACATTTCGGAACTATAGTAGCCCATTTAAAATGCGGATAACCTAACCCAAAGTAAAAATGCCAATCAAAACATGCTTTTAAAGAAACTACACCGAATTTAAACTTTTGAAAAATACAATTAAGTCGTGGCAATTAACTAAAATAACAAAATTACCAAACCAAATAGGCTTAGAAACCAAAACCAAACCAATCCAAACCCATTAAGAAAAAGTAAGAGGGGGAAGAGAACTATACAGGGTGTTTATTAAGTTTCGGCCACAAATTAAAGGGTGTTTTTAGGATCAGTTTCAGGAGCCACTTATCACTCAGTTCGACAATAAGATGGCAGACTTATCAAAAACACCCTGTAGAAGACACAGAGAGATAGGGATGGGGTTAAACCTAAACCAAGATAAAAAAGAATAAAAAGAAAACCTCAAGACTCCAATCTCGATGTTGGCAACGATCTGGTGAAAAACGTTCTTTAAGAGATAAGAGAGATAACTTTTTCCCCGATTTTTTTTCTCTTCTTCCCCTCTTCTCCGCATCCTCCTTGCTCTTCATCCTTTTCTTATCTGATACTCTTCTTTTTTGGGGCATAAAAACATCCCGGCGGCGGCTACCGGGATGGGATGCGAGATGAGGAAAAAGAGGGAGGGAGGAATCCCTTTATTTAAGGTAAACGTTAGTCAAATCCCCACATTTACATATTACGGGGGAATGGAAGAAGATGGGTGTGGAAAATCCCTATTTTAGCATAATGCCGGACAAAGACCTATGTAAAAAAACCAAACAGGCGCAAGCATACGGGGCTTAGGCGTCAATGTACAGCCCTACATCCCAAAAACGAGATTTAAGGAAGAGCTAGGGGTGGGACGAGGATAGGGATAGATTTGGCTAGCTGATGAGATTCATCCTACCATTTTTTTTCGGGGGTGTAAGTAAGGGACGCTAAAAAGAGAAGCCATTGCCCTCCTCCATCGCTGAAAACGATGCCCGTTTGAAGTAATTTGTCAAATCGTGGGCTACTTTAAAATCCGCAACGTTGGCTCATCTCGGATTCGCCTTAAGTCCTCTAGGTTTGCTAAATTCCCCCCTTCTTTTTCTGGGAGGGTTTATTCAAATCAAATTTTGCGGATTGCAGCACACAACCTAAAATTTACCGAAGGTTTTTATACTCGGAGTAAAAGTAAATATATTTGAGAAAGCGTAGGTTTTTAAAGTTAACAAGCTGCAAGGTATAGAAATATCAACAATGTCACCAACTAAGATGACAAACTTGGACAAAACAAAACCACTGTTGAGACTGAAACAATGTCAAACCCGTGTCGTGGTAGGGCTTGCAAACAACGCGTTTTAAGCCAACCTTTCAGACTGCCATACAAAGCCCTCGAGGGTTGAGGTAAAAATAAGAATATAACCGTAACTCGTATATAAAGAAAGATAAGATGGGCAAAAGTCTGATTTTACGATAAAAATATTTTTCTCTCGAGTCTCATCCCCAGTCTCCCTGGCTATCGATGACGAATGATGGAGAAATCTGTGCCACAGATCTTTTCGGGAATGGAATTTCCTCCCGGCAAACGCCGAGCACCCACACCATCCCATCCCATATACTTTCGTATTAAAGGGATACGTGGGGGAAGCTGGAGAAGATGACGCTCCGGAGGGATGGAGAGTGGAAGAGGCTGCGGGGATGAAGGAGAGATGAGGTTTTGGACGAAGGATGTTGGGCGAGAATCGGACGCCTGGACGAGGATGACAAGACCGGAAACTGACCAAACCGGAAATGAAGACCGCAGCGTCACTAAATGGACGCATACGTAGTGGACCGATAACGGAGTGCTCCAATTTAGGGCGCACCCAAGCCATACTCTCTCTCGGTATAGTGGGGTGAAGAGAAGAGTCGCGTTAAGCCTGAAGTTATTGAAAAAGGGGACCATTCCAAAAATTCCTACTGCATTAAGTCCCTCTCATCCAGGGTCATCTATAGAAGATTCTGCCAAGACCTAGTTCATCTCTCAAGGAGCTCACTCATGGGGTTTAAAGTGAAACTGTAATTATTTCAGAGAACAGACCTCGCTCCTTCGCTCAAATATTCACCCTCTTCATCCGCTTTACTTCAATTTACAAGCCTCAGGTAACAGCTCCCGGAAACCTGTCCTGATTTTTAACTGCAGTCGGTTCTAGGCTCCCATGATATCAAACGCGCTAGTTTAATATTAGAATTCAAACAAATAAAAAGCCAGTGTTTTCCCCCGGAGCTACCTTAGGTTTCGCTCCCGAAAAAATATATATTCTAGACCTTTTGGAAAAGTGGGAAAGGATCTGAAATTGCCTATTCGCGGCGTGTTTCTGAATTCCAAAAGCTTACGCGTAAAAACGTCCCGAACGAGATTGAGGTTGCCCGGAGGTACAAATCAAACGATAGAAGAGTAGTGGAACGAGCGCCAAAGACAGACAGAGAGTCAAGCTCTACATCTCGTTCCAAAGCACCGGACCGACAATCAAAAAAGTCATTTAGAAATGCGAGGAAATAATATAGAGAAGCTGCAGCGTGGATGGATCAGCTAAGGATGGGTGGGGGACTAGAGAAGCTGAAGAGGAAAGAGAGATTGAGGAGAGAGAGAGTAAAGCGTTTTATCCCCTTCGGGCTAAAAACGCGCCTGGAAATCCATTTCTGGCAGCGGCTTCTAGTGACGGACAGCATCATTATCGCCCATCCCGTTTATAACGCCGATAGAACCAGCGAGAGGGCGACACCCGCGTCAAGCTTAATTGAGATTTTTCTTCCCGCCTCGCATCTCTTTTCTGCTTTCTCAGCGAGACTCAATAAGCGGTTATTTATCTCCGAAGACGGAATTAAGGTAAAAAGCGACGCAAACATCAGCTACCCAACTCTTTCTTGACGAGAAACGTTGCAAAAAGGCTAGCGTCACGTCGTCGTTAGCTTTAACAACGTGGATCGACAAATTACACCCTTTTTCAAACCGGGGGGGGGGGAGTCGGCTACATAAACTCTGCGTACTACTCCCCTTATTGAGTCTCCGTAGTTTTCTAGAACCAAAAGTCAAGAGTAGATTCGGAAACGGAACTTTTACGGGGAACCGTTTTACTTCGCAGATTTAGCGCCTATGGCTAAAAAAGAAAACGGAAGTCCAACCCAACACGTAAATTGAGTAGCCCGAACGAGCGTCCGTCAACTTTTCCATGAATATAACTTCCCATACACTCACTTTTACCCCGTGAACTTGGGCAGCATGATATCTAATACGTAACTATGGCAACGCTTAGAACAACTATGACTAAATTATTCTTCAAACTATCACATAGACTATTTCGTCAGAATTGTTGAATGTTTTCAACGATTGGTGTGATATCAATGATTAAGTAACGTACCAAGGTCACTCGCCTAAACTTCGCAGCCATCATAGACTGCAATCCACTTAAAAGAATAACCTTTTTACAAAATGTTCTACGGAGGATACTTGGACGTCTCGCGGGTTGCCAAGTCAAGCTTGATGCCCAGAGATTTTTCCTTTTCCTATACTACTTCCCTAAAGTCACGAGGAGAGAGGGGAGGGTGGTCGCTTCGGTTCTTCCGCCAGTAATCAAGGCAATAGAATTTATAGAAGTCAGTGGGCCGAAATGAAGAGCGGGAAAGGCAATGGCGCGACTAAAAAGTTCCCGAAAAAACCCCTGCCCCGCACTACACCACCGTCTAAAAGGAAAAAAAAAAACCCACCAGAAGATTGGGCATAAGGGGAAATAGACGAGGTATGAACGTCTTAAACTCTCCCAAGAATAAAGTTTAGAGGCATTCTCTAGCTCTCTGTTAATTACACTAGCAAGAAATATTAAAATTTCGAAGGTGAATTAAGAACATTCATGTTGGAACCACCCGTAACTACGCAATGAAACTTCTTAAGTTTTATCCGCAATAATACGTTGAATAGAGTGAAACTTACAAGCTGCGCATTTCTGACTAAGTATAACGCCTTTTCCTTCATTATCTGTCTTAACGCGAATGGAATTTCAGGGAAAGAGGATTTTAACCCTCCACTCGTCTCTTACAGTCCCTTTTTCTAAGGAAAAGCAGATAGACTCCTCGAGTAAGAAAAAAAAAGGAAGATGCTTTCGAGGAAGGAAATTGGAATAATTCTTCGCTCTTAGAATGTAAGCTAAAATAAGAAGGGCGCGGATCGTAAACGTAAATCAAGATTAGTTTTTACGAGAATAGCCCAGCTATTTCGAGGGATTAACGTTTGAAGCTCGAGCCACTCATCCACTTCGACGAAAAATTGAAGCCAATGCCCGCCTGACTTTAACCCAACTACAACTACGACATTACGAAAAGCTACGAGTTTAATCACCGCCGAAAAGGTCTATTTTCCAAGTTAAACCTGGACGATTTTAAAACTTTTACTTCTTTAATAATAATTTCTAATGACTTTAGTGTTAGGGATTCTAAAGATTCTCGCGCGCATTTTATAATTAAATCGTAAATTAAAATATTTTAGAAGCATTCTAAAGGAGAGTTTAAAACGATCAGGGCCTCGTTTTTATAGCTTGAAAGAGGGGTATTATGAAAATAAAAGTTTTTAAGAGGGAATTTGAGAGAAAATTAAGCTAAGGAGATGGGGGGAAGGGGGCTATAATACATTATCCCTTGGGCTGGTGCGAGCGAGAGCGCACGTGTGGGGCTACTTAATCCGTCTCAGCTTGGCCAGGAAGAAAAAGGGGTAAAACTCGCGACGTTATTGGAGGATTGAGCAGCTAGGGTGCGCGTAAGAGAGCCGAGACCTTAATCCTTGGTTCGCATTAATAACCTCTCACGACTCATTAGAAAAAGGCTAAACGGCGAGCGGCGGCGCGAAACCCACTTTTTATTCTAGTATTCATCCCATTACACACAGGGAATGCAATAGCACGGAGGTATGCCCGTTGTGTTGGTAATCCGGTGAAAACAAAAGCAAATGTTAAATTTCGAAGAAGTAAATTCAAATTACTAATAAGTTAAAGATATAAAAGATGATTTAGTGCATTAGGGGACGACATTTTAGCAAAAATAATGCCTTAACTAAAAATTGTAACCTTGGCATCGGTTTTAATCTATTTTAATTGAAAAATTAACGTTAAACTGAGTAGAACCACATTAACCTTAACCAAATGTCCCCAGAGTTATACTAGTTAACGTCACACGGGTTAATTAGACAATCTTGAACCATTAAGATCAACTTCCAAACGTAACAAAAACCACTTCTTGGCTCCTAACAACTTTATCAAAACTAACATCGCCACTGACAAAGCCACAAAATCTCATATGAAGAAAACACGAGATAACTCCCAACCCTGCAGCACATTCCAACTAAGACAACAGCAAGCTAACTATAGAAAGTGCGCGCGACGAAACTGGTGGAAAAAAAGAAAGACAAAGGAAGAGGATGAAGAGAAAGAAAAGAGAAAGGGTGGCTGAATGGAGGGGGAGGGAGGGAGAGAGGGATAAGATCGGGGAAAGAAATCAGACTAATCAAGTCTTCCTTTGTTATTTATGATCCCCTAGAAATCCGGACATTTCTAGCAAAAACCCCTTCGTTCCCTTATTATACCAGTATAGAAGAACAGTAGCGAGAAAGAGAGAGAGAAGGGCAACAATACCCTCTTCCCAGTAAAGGCATTGAAAAGATAGGTAAGGATGGGACGCGATCCCCATCCGTAAAGCCCTATTCAGACTACAGAGTAAAATAATACGTTCCGTCGGTCGCCTTCGTATTTTCATTTCTGTCGTCAGAGCAGACGGTGATTTTTGAATACTAAAACATCCGAATTAAAAATGACAAATACCGCGCTAAGAATCCTAAACCTTTTCACACATCGTCTGCTAATGCGTAGCTTACTCTATGACGCGTCAATAAGGCATGATCGAGTGAGCTATGGCTTAAAAAAGGCGCCATCTCGCCACACCCGACGAAACTGAAGAAAAATTTCAAACTAACAGGCATATCTTTTACGTAATCGTTGCCACCTGTCTAATTAAGCTAGTAAAGCGACAATACATCGACGTGGAAGTACAGTCTGAATGGGCCTTCACTCCTTAGAACATCTGGCGTATTAGATTGGATACCAGACTTATTTCTTCGGGTCTCGAACGTTAGTTTACCTCCTCCCACCCTCTCATTTTGTGCCCCTTTTTTTTTCATTTCCCCATAGTGCCGGTATAGGTATGGCTTGAGAGAAAAGGTTGTAAGACTTTGGTGTCGAGATTAACGGCTTCTAGCATACGCGAGCTCCCGTTTATCCAGTAATTACAATTCTTATACGTTGGTTTTAGTAGCCCCATGCATGGGCCCCCAGTGAATTGGCCCGAACGAAAAACCTAAGTCTCTACTCTTTCCTAATACACGGACGTACGCGAATTAAACGTTAATTAAGGAAAGGTAGCCAACGCAAGGTGCGTGAAAACAAATAACGCGGCTTTTAACTCTATTCCATCGCGAGTAACGAACGTTCCAGTGTACCTTAAACTCAGGGTGGGGGTCAATCAAACCATGTTTGTGCCAAGACGTAATTGCAATGGGTATAAACAGTACACTCGCATTTGTACCATGAAACGGGTCCAAAATGTTGCAAAAGGTTACTTGGAAAATGCTTTAGGTAAAAAGGAGTTAAACGAAAGGGTTGCGAGAAAGAACAGTAAAAAAATAGTGGGATGCAAGTAGACAACTTCATTGGTAAAATCAGCCCGGCTTTGGTCTAATTGCAATTTTCAAATTAGCATCTTATAATCAAAGGCGGCATCCAAATGACGCTAAAGCTGTATTGATACAGCCCATGGAACAAGACCCCCCTCAAATTGAATATATAGATGACCGTGGTACCGGTGGGTACTTCGGGCGCTCGGGATGGGAGCTTTTAATGGGTCACTACTGGACTCTTGGACGTGGCCCGAGAGGCTCGTAAAAAACCGAGGAGGCCAGTTAAACAATTACGTTGAGCGAACCGAGCTGGGCACGATAGAAAAAGAATTATCCCACTCGGTAACAGCACCAGCCACGATGAATCTGTTCAATTCCCCCATGAATTTAACCCATCTTTGCCTCGCATCCAATAGAAGTGTGTCGGGGAAAATATCTTCTCCGGAAGTTAATATTCACGGTAGTATTATACAGATTATCGTTTCAACCCTTATATATATTTTTTTCTTCCTTCTTTGGAATTGGGTAAGCGCAGGAAGGGGAGAGCCGAATTAAGACGCCCAATTTGTAGCTATAATAGCGCCCAAGTGTAAGAGCTAAGCCTAATTCCCCCTTCAGTTCCTATGTTAGAAATTAAAGTCGTAGTTTTAGGGATAAAAACCTAAGAGGGAAAGAAAGAAATTGCGCCTGGGAGTTTTGGGAGATTCGATAACGTCTGGCAATCAATACTCTGGGGGATTTTAATTGAAAACTGTAGTCTCTCTCTCCCCCCCAGCCCCTTTACGATTAAGACTCTTAGTAATTTTAGTAATGATCCTTAATTAAAAGTTTCGTCTAATTCCCTAGAAACCGGTTGGTTCGCTTGGTTTGGTTTGGTTTGGTTTCAAAGCGTAATGAAAAAAATAATTCGGTATAGAAAACAAACTTTACCTGGAAGATGGCTTCTCACATGAACATTGGTGTGCAGCGGGTGAAATACTTCTACAGGCGTTACGTTGCTACGTCACACACATTTTAAGCCTGATTGTGGGCTTATAAATATATTCGTATGTAGGAAGAAATATGTAAAATAGAGTTCTTTTTCAATATTTTTTTCTTTCTGAAGTTGTCAACAACTACCTTGGTATTTTGGTCTTCCACTCATCTAGAAGTAGTGTTGCAGCGATCTTACTGAATATTTATTGGATTGAATAATTCCAAAGTCAGAAAAAGAATCACATCATGGTGCGATGTCAGTCTATTGTGTTAAATTCTTAAAAATATTGTTGTGTTATTCAAACCAAAGTATAAAATAACTTTATTATTACAAATCTCCCAAAATAAAAAAAAAACTTTCGAAAACCAGAGACCCTTGACGCCAGCACCAGGTCCTAGAATAACTGTAAATTTAAATTTGCTCACAAAATAGTAAATAAAAAAAAATCCATTACTAAACTGAAAGAGGTTGGGGGTATAGTATCTGCAAATAGCCAGTTTGGAATTTAGGGGGCTAAAAGGTCACTTGAAGCGGAATTGCCGGACAGTTAGTCTCTACAGAAATAGCGAGTTTTCTATAAAGGCTGGGGGTTATTTTGACCTGGCGAGGGGTCGAAGGGACGCCGGAGAAGGAGGAAGAAGAGGAGAAAGAGAAAGCGCGCAAAAAATAGGATGGAGGAACGTACGGAGCGTGAAAGAGAGAAGAAGTGAAATGACGTGTTACAAATCGTTAGTCCATTATTCCACTCGGACGAAATCTCCCCCCCTCCACCCAACCGTCTGCCCCATTCAAGTCATCTAAGCTAGGCTTCGCTGGCCAAGTAGTACGTACCCCCAGCTAAAAAGAAAGTGAAATTTTTTATCCCTTCAGTTGGAATGGGAGCATGAGGGTGGTCTCTTTCTAACCATGCTACAGAAAACAACCAAAAGATCATAACTTAAGGTACTAGCTCCTTAAACGCATAAGCAGTTACGCTTCGGTATGATCTTCGAGTATGGTTTACATCACGTCATAGACTCGCGCCTAGACTTTTCCTAGGAAGGAAAGTGGCTAGTTTGGTTTGGGTGGTACAATAGCGGTTTGAGTCTCGAGAAGCGGCTGAGATTTTAAAAGTAAACTTTTCCTATGATCATTGTCCTGAAAGGAGAGAATTGGATTCCCAGTGGGAGAGAGTAAGAGCCAGTGTTTAGCGGACTTTCCACTCAATTCAACTGGCTCGAGGGTCATAGGCGAAGTCTATACACGCAGCGGAAAAATGGTAGCCTAAGTTTCAAGATCGAAACATATTGGGAGTGTTTTAGAGAAATGGACCCATATAGAATGTTTGCCTTCGCGTTTAGTAGAACCAGAACGCGTTGAACCGGAACATTTCGTCGATATTTTAGATTTTCGCCCCGTTTTAAAATACGGTAGATTTAAACAATGAATAAACGCAGCGTCAGGAGTTATTTCTTCAACCGAAAATACCCTCTTAAAGGTGAAAGGAAGAGACGACAGTTCAAAGTTCAAATTCCAGGGTATAATAACTTAAAAGCTTAAAATTCTTCATCCTAAAAAAAATTGTGTTCGATTTTGAAATTGACCAAAGGCAGATTCAAGACTTCGACCACTATGCCTGACTATTACCCACCCATCACTAACTACCCCCCCCCGTAAACTGGCCTACTTAAAGCCACTATCATTCAGTAAACCGTGGCGCCACAGTAAGGTCAAGAGGGTTTGGGTTACTTGGCCGGCTCGTAACGCTGACGGACGAGCGGGAAGCAATGATGAGACAAACTCAAGCAAGCTGCAATCCTCCTCCACTTCCCTGCAGAGTTCCAGACTGATCCCTTTTTTTAAAGCCATCTTCGCTCCCATAAAAAGTGAGAGTCGACTACACCCTTCTCCAATGTCTATCCGTCGTATATCCTGGTCTTAGCTATATAATAGAAAGAAGACTAAAAGATAGGGCAGTACGGGCTCAACTTCGACTTCACTTTTTAGCCGTTTCCAAAAACTTTCCTTTCAGTTGGTCGCCCTTTAAGATTCGCTTTATTAAGCGGACGTTTCTCGGGCACCCTTACCATGGAAGAAACTAGACCAAGGGCTATAACCCTCCCTCCCTCTCATTCTTATCTCGGAGTCGCTCTAGCGACCAAAAACTTACTAGGAGAGCCCACCCTTTTCAGTAAAAAAAAAAAAAAAAAGAAAGCAGAGAAGGTTCTTTCGCGCCCAACAAATCTTCGATTAGTATTAAAAGGGGGGCTTGGTTGCGCCCGGGTCCCATCGCCGGTATACCCAAAGTAATTTATAAAATTATCAACGTTCCGAAAAAATAAGTGTGTTGGTGCGGCGGGGTATTTTATACGACCTATTGAACTTCCACGGTGAAGTTTACGCCATTTTTAACAGAACAGACGTCTGTTGGCTATAAGACTTTGAAACTTTGACAACAGAAGAACCATTTTTTAGCACCAAACTTTTTGTTTGGGGCCTATACCATAAAGAGAGACAGAAGAAAATATTTCGGCCACAAATTGCACGGTTGCGGTGAGTTTGGACGGTTGACCCATAGGTCCCATACGCTTGTAAAATTACGACAGGTTAGTTTCGACAAAATTGGGTCTGCTTACTCTGATCTAAGACCATTAATGGTCTTAGCTCTGATTCATGCTCATGAAGAACAAAAAATCTTTTCGCATCTCCATTTTTTAGGCGTAATCGGGGGGGGGGGGGAGAGAAAGCAGATTAAATTCTTTAATAAGCTAACCCATTACTCGACGGTATATATACATTATTTAGTTCAAGGTACCGTAAAAAAAAGGTCTTCTAAATGTTCCTATCAGTAAGATTAATGAAGACTAAGGAAGAAATGGTTAAAAAAACTAAAGCTAATCGGTTTATTAGGCTACGTCCAACTCTATTCCCTCATCCCACGAGAATACGCCATTTTGGTAAGAAATCGTCCGAAAATAAAAGATACCTCTATAGCCGAGAGATTTTCATTCCGCTCGAGTCGCTATCAATAAAGCCTAGATTCTAGAACCCCTAGAAAGAAAAGGCCTTAAAAAAAGGAAGAGGGTTATAGAGGAACTAAGTTAAAGGGGGCGTATACCGGGGGTACCCTTTTGCCCAAATCGCCTAATACATTATACCCCCAACCCTTAAAGGAAGGGTGAAAAGGAAAAATCAAAGGTAAAACAAGAAGGAAGGCGTTAAGGCGATTGCATGGACGAAGTTCACAAATTTCAAAATTATCTATGAAATCTCAAACTAATATGAATATTTCCTGGATGTTTCCCTAATACAGATAAGTCTTGTAATTAGTAGAAGAATGGATAAAAACACATTCAAATTTTCCTTTTCACCCTCCCTTTAAGCGAAACAAAAGAGTAAAGAGAGAGAAGAGGGCCACAAAGTTAAATCGAGCTTAATTTTAAAACAATCCCAAACAGAGCCCGATTCATCCCCCAAGGATTTCCCTATTTATCAAAACATGGTGCAGGAGTTAGTTAATCACGAGTATCCCAGTCAAAACTACGGGGTTATTTCCTTAGCTCCAAGAAGCACCGCTAGAGGTAGCTCGAGTTGGCTAGCCTCAAGCGTATTATGAATTTGGGCTCCGTCTGGTGTTGTTTCTTGACGCGAGGGATCTAACCTAAGAGGACGTCGAGTCCCCCTGTGGTATTTTGGTTTCTCTGTAAGAAATCAATGGAATGGTCTATTCGTTGAAAACTAGGCTCCCAAAAAAGTTGAACTAAGACTTGGTAAGAATTCATCTAGCTAAAAATAAAGTCAAGATGTTCTACTTAAGTATATTTCTTTCAAAAGAAGAAGACGAAGAAGAAGAAGAAGAAAGCTGAAAAGTTATCCCCGCTTTGGAGTTTGGCCATTTATATCGTTTCAAGAGTCAACGTTGAGGAAAAGTAACGGTTTCGGTATGGTTATTTTTTTAAAAGGGAAATACTCTCGGATGTGGCATCACGGAAGAATAAAGACGGGCTAAGGACTAAAAGAGAGGAAACGTATATATAGCGGCGGAAGGCTGGGAGGACGCGGACAGCGGCCTCGTATAATGGACCATTTGCAAGTCAAAGCGCCATTAGTTTCCCGGAGCCTACCGAAATTCGCCCGAGAGTTTTGGTATCCTGGACGATCCGTTAGTCGGACTTAGTATAAACTCCTCGAAAACGACGGACCAAAGTTACCCGGAGAGACGGGTGGAATTTCCAAATGGCCCGTCGTCAAAAATCGAGGAAATACTAAGGGATAGATTTGGAAAAGCTAAAGCCCTAATCTCAGACAAATTATTCAAAAAAGGGACATTCGCCAGCTATACAAAAATTATTTTGGAGGGTTCGTACAAAATTTGCGGAATGGAATTCTATTACTTTTCCAGGATTTCCAGACCCAATTCCACAAATGCCCCCCGACCACCGTATTCCACAAATGCCCCCCGACCACCGTATTCCACAAATGCCCCCCGACCACCGTATTCCACAAATGCCCCCCGACCACCGTATTCCACAAATGCCCCCCGACCACCGTATTCCACAAATGCCCCCCGACCACCGTATTCCACAAATGCCCCCCGACCACCGTATTCCACAAATGCCCCCCGACCACCGTATTCCACAAATGCCCCCCGACCACCGTATTCCACAAATGCCCCCCGACCACCGTATTCCACAAATGCCCCCCGACCACCGTATTCCACAAATGCCCCCCGACCACCGTATTCCACAAATGCCCCCCGACCACCGTATTCCACAAATGCCCCCCGACCACCGTATTCCACAAATGTCCCCCGACCACCGTATTCCACAAATGTCCCCCGACCACCGTATTCCACAATTGCCCCCCCGACTACCGTATTCCACAATTGCCCCCCCGACTACCGTATTCCACAAATGCCCCCCCCCGACTACCGTATTCCACAAATGCCCCCCGACTACCGTATTCCACAAATACCCCCCGACTACCGTATTCCACAAATACCCCCCCCCCCCCCGACTACCGTATTCCACAAATGCCCCTTATAAAAAATCAATTTAACTTTTAGTTGTAATTTTTTACCTTTCTAAAATATAAATAAACAAAACGTTTGTCTTTATGCGGTATTATTTGTCTACTCCATAATCCGTCTACGAAAAAAAGAGCGCCATTTGGCATTTTCCGTAACGGACGGAATTAAGCCTGGACTATTCCCGCGCGATCTTTTATTGGCGCAAAAATCTTCTCGCACGTGCTCGTTTAGGCGGAAGAAAGGCGCGGGCAAAGATATTTTAGTATAAAACCGGCGGGAATAAGCAACGGTGTTTTGTTGGCACATGAGAAAGAAAAGGAATTCAGGATGGCTTTTTTAGACTATAAAGGGTGGAAGAGGGTTTTTAGCCTAATGTTTGAGATTGAGACAAAACAAAGTGAGGCGGAACGAAATAGCATCCATCGAATGTGCAGAGGGATAAATTCAAGAGCGCATGATGCGTGGATGTATTTGGACCATGAACGAACGTTAAAATTTTCAATGGAGAGAATATTTTTGCATATCCTTTAGCTCTAAAAATAGCAGCTTTTGTGGTTTATCCGTGCAAAGGTTTAGCTAGCATAAAGATAAAAAATATCACTTGCAGTTTCGACAGGGTAACGTAAGGGATGGATTTAAAGAATATTCAAGTTTTATCATAAACACGGATCGGTGACTCTTTAACTTCGAAAAAAAAAATGATAAAAGTATACAAGTTTGTTTTCCAATGCTACCAACTTTGGGCTATGGCAACACGATAACTTTAAAACAAGTTACATAATAATACGTGGTACTACTGGTAGAAACTCCTTTAGCTCTGATATCCCTTGAGCCAATAATACTTGATAGATTAAAGAAAAGAAATTAATCTTTACAAAGCGCAACAATGTTATAAATAGGCCTATAATCTTAACCCTATCCAAGAAAAGATAACGGAAACATAAAGAGAGGTAGCGTATATAATCCCTAAATGGACGCGAGTATAACCGGAAAAAATTGTGGTCATCTGTTTTTGAGTTCGGGTCATTAGAGTGAGTCTAATCACGAAACGACGGCCATATCGGACGGGAAAGGCTATAAATAACTTGGCGCCAAGTCTGATTTTTAAGACCTTCCATAATAATGTCGTGCCAGTGACATTGTATCGAAAATATCATTATATAATTCGATCAACTCTGTCAAGATATTCCCTTGGAGAAAACTAAAATACGGAGGACTACTCGATCCCCTATAGCATGTTTCCCAGCGGTGCCCTGTCATAAAAGAGGCGTTACGAGGTCGCGGAACCTTCGAATTAATAACTCTTAAGGCTATCATATCCATTCCTGCAAGGTTGAAGTTGAAATGGAAACGGATTATCCCTTTCTCATTCAGACTTCCTATTCTTTCCCGGGTACACTTTGGTAAAAGCCAAAAACGAAATAAATTCATATATTCGTATAAGGTTGGGAAACTTTTCTCTCAAGTCTCGTATATATAATATTTCTAAAATTCGGAAGTTTCAAAAGATAAGGTTATAGAACCCCTCTTTCTATTGGGCAATGGGCAGAGACGAGAGGGTGGAAGGCAGGGGGCGTGGGGGGACAGAAGAAAAGATGCGATTTTAATGCCATCTGTCGGTGGTCAGGAGCCCGTTATGAGATAAATGAAGATTTAATGTTTCGGGGCTTTTGAAAATTTTTGGGGAGGGCCAAAAGTTTTCCCTTATCGAAGAAGACGTCTTTTATCCGGTAAACACGAGGGTGAAGGGAAGGAAAAGGAAAGAAGGATAGTGAGTTAAGGTATAGGCGAGAGAGTGCTTAGGTCAAATTATGACGAAGTGCTATCTTCAACAATGTCCCAACAACAACCGGGTACCGAAACTCGAAGCGTACACCTTAAGCCGATATTGGAAAGACATTCGCTTAGAAGTCAAAGCAATAGTTTGCCTGCCTTGAAGTAAGAGAATATCATGAGAATCCCTATGGTAGAGTAGGAATGTATTCAACAAATACCCAACACCTGCAAGGTTTGCGAACTAGAGGGGCGCTTCGAAGTCCCGCAATATAGTAAGCCTACGTTAGAGTATGGGTTTATTTCACTTGAGTCAATGTGGTGATAAGAATAGGAATTGATTCAACAAATACCCAACATTTCCAAGGTTTGCGAACTGAAACTCGAGTCGTCCATCTTACCTCATAAAGATGGGCGCTTCGAAGTCCCCGCAATATAGTAAGCCTACGTTACAGTATGGGCTGATTTCACTTGTGTCAATGTGGTGATAAGAATAGGAATGAATTCAACAATTACACTGCACTTCCAAGGTTTGGGAACTGAAATCCGACTCGTCCATCATTACCTCATAAAGATGGGCGCTTCGAACTCGGCGCTATACAGTAAGCCTGCGTTAGAGTATGGGCTTATTTCACTCGTGTCAACTCACACTACCAAGGTTTGAGAACTGAAACTAGAGTCGTCCGTGCACCTTTAGCCTAATTTTTGCAACAAGAACATTATCACTCACAAGTCTCGGTATCTTTTCCTATTTATAGTTTCTTATCCTTATCGGTGGCGGGCATATATATAGGAAAAGCGGTTGGTTGGGTATATATATATATATATATGCAAGCGAAGCCCGCACGCGCCCGTTATTAAAGATTCATTTCTCAAAGCAGTGACAGTCTCACCCGTCTCTCTTCTCCTCGTGCACTCTAAGAATGTCTCGTATCGCACCAACTCTCTCTCTCTCTCCCTTTTTAGCCTCCTCCTTCTCCTTCCGGGGTACCATTTCTCTGATATCGGTTAGCCTCGAAGCTGTTGCCCGGACGGGCCCGTTTGAATAATTAAATTCCCATAAAGGATTGATTGAAGACTGGACACTTTACTAAGCCTAACAGTCGCGCGGAACGGAAGTTGACGGGAGAGACTGTAACATCAGTTTCGCTTATTAAAAATCTAATGATATTAACATTTTCTTTTAAGGCTTGACTTTCTACTTTTGTTTTATTATTTTTTTTTCTTCCTTTTTTTTAATTAATGCTAATGGTAAATTAATATTTAGCTAGCCGTGAAAGCGATCCTATAATGGCTAATTATCTAATGGACAAAAACGTCGTGGAACACATTATCCTAAAAGGAATTGCGGGTATTTTGGTATATAAATAGGGCTCATATAATTAAATATTTATGAAAAATAAACTAAAGTGGTGTAGAATCATACAGTGCATGGTGTCACGTGTATACGAGAGTTTGATATAAACTATATATAATCTTAAATTGGGCAGACTGTATTTAAATAATTAAATTAGACTGAGAGATTAAACCCCAAGTAGACGCTTCGTCTGCTTATTAAAGGGTAATAAAAAAACCCGGAATATCCGGTATGTAGCTCCAAAGACCTTACATAATGTTTCGAAACCAGTCCAAGGACCAACAAATATCGTCTGTATGGTTTGAAGCCAAATTTAACGTGTTTGTTGTCCAAACACCGTCCGGATGGGTTCCGAAACGCGAACAAGACACAATTTTATCCAAGACTTTGAAAAGTATCTCTTCAAACGTAGGAATAAGTAATGTAATAAACTGGTCTATGGCTCAAAAACTCAAACAAAAGAGATAGAATTTGACGCAGAAGAGTGAATATATAGCAATCCTAGCGAAGTGAAATTGTAAGTTTCTTTTTATCTTGAACAAATTAAATGTTTTTCGGGAAGGAGCTAATTTCCTGCGAGCTTGCCCACATCACGCCTCTCCCCCCTCTATCTCTCGCCATCTAACAATGGACGACGGTCATTAGAATTTCGAGTAGAGGAAAGAGAGGCATGGTCCCCCCTTCTTTATGCCGCCATCACCCTCACGGCTTTTCCTCACTAATCAAGAAAGGAAGAAAGCGTTTTTAAATTAGAACGGGTCCAGGATCGAGTGTGTTTGCATTCGGGCAAACCTAATATACCGGTTGGGAAATAAGAGAAAAGACTGCGCTATACTATGTCTGGAAAAACTTAGCAAATAATGCGTAAAATAACTAGGGTGTAATGTTAGCTTCCCAACAAGTAATTATAAAAATAATTTCGGGTTCGTACCATTTTTGGGTAAAATATATACAGAAAAGTCTGTCAGTAATAAGTGGATGTCCTTTGATCGATTTCGAGTCGAAAATATTTTATGACATTACTGACAGACTTTCCAGAAACAAGGTCGTTTTAAGATAACGTCGGGTACAGATTACGGGTGGATTTATTTCCATAACTATTGATGAGGAAAGAAAAAAAGTAGAAGTTACCCTCCTATATTTCGACGGGGGCCCAAAGAGAAAAGGAAAGGAAAGAGACTATTACAAAAGCGGAAGTTAGCGGGCCTTAACTTCCGGTCGCTCCTTTCAGGCACGTTTCCATCCTCCCTTTTCTTTTCACTCTCATCATCATCATCTATCTATCTATACAATCCTTAAGGTTCGTCTTTTTCCAGTCAAGGAAGGCGAACCTTGAAGTGGGTGGTTCCTCTAATCACCCGGCATCCTATTTTTTCATCTAAACCTACAACACGGTCATTGTTTCTTATAAACTGAACGGATTCTAGATTGAGAAAGGAAGGGGGGAGGTATATCGGGGGGCTAGGGCTCTTCATCGCAGGAAATTACTATCTTTCTGTTTTTCGAATTAGTCAATAAAAGAACTAATTCAATTGTAAAAGGAGGATGAGCCTGAGATGCGAACGTATATGTAATATATTCTTTTTCTGACTTCGTTTCGATGAATAAACGTGACTTTGTTTAGAAATAAGGACCAGGGGTTTTCACTCTCTCTCTCTCTCTGTTTCTGTCTTTGTCTGCGAATGGAATTTTATATTCTTTTACATACAAATTGAGCGGAAGAACTTTTGACAATCGGACTGTCGAGTGAGGAATAACATTGGATATAGAATAATTTAATTTCCTAGAACTATACCAGAAGAAAGAAAGAAAGATTTTCGGGGTGGATATGTTGTTGAATTCATTATTAATTTTTACTTAGAACTATATACCGTAGTTCTTGAGGGACTTGTAAAATACGTGAATTGTCATAAAATCCAAGCTGCTTTTCGGATAAAAATTAATTTAGATATTGAAATTAGTAAAAAAATTCCACGTAATCCCACATAACATAGCCGAAAAAAATAAATTTTGATTACCAATATACCCTACAGGAAAGTATAATCGAAATTTCTAAGGAATTTAATACCTGATTTCAGGAGGTAAAAAATTAATCACTATTTCACTGGATAATTTCTCATTTTCAAACATTTCAGGATTGTTATCCTACCAAAGAAACTTAAAATAAAACCCCATTTAAATCTGCAGGCGTGAACAGTACAGATCGACCGCAATTGCTAATCAAGCTTAAAAAATAACAATAATATAATCCCCGTCTATAGTCTTGGGCAAACCTTCTTAACATTAGAAGTCAATAGAAAGCCGGGTTAAAATTAAGAAAAGATGGTGAAAGGAGACTGAGAAAGTATGCGGACAGGGAGATAAAAGTTGAGATGAAGAAACAATAAAAGGTTAACCCGTTTTTGCCCCCCAAATTCAATCTTTAATAGAAAGAGAACTTTAGCAATGCCGTCCCAAACGGGGGTATGTGATGTGTCTATACGTATGTAAGATGAGAGAGCAAAGAGAGAAAGGACGCCATCTCCATCCTCTTGGAATGGTTCTCCTCAGTTTTCCCGGTGTGTACTCTTCCATCCTTGTGTGTTCCGGTCCCTTCGCCTGAGCAAACTTAATCACATCCAAAGTAATTGGGCCCACCTCCGTGGAACCATCTCCCCAGCCCTTCTTTTTTTAGACACAATTCTCCACTCGAGAAGAATCGCCGACAAATTAATGAGACTCTGAGACAATTAGAAGCAAAAATCGAACTCGGCGGATTTTTTTGGGGTTATTTTTTTTATCCCGGGGTTTGTTCGTTCTTTCTTCATCTCTCTTTGCTCTTCCTCCATCATGATCCTTTTCCCCGCATCTTTATTCGCAACGAAAGGATTAACAAAGGTAAGAAACGACATTATATCTAATAAATCAATAGAAAATAAATTAAGCCAGTAAATTCAACTGAGGATAAATCCATAGGGGTTAACAATAAGATGAAAAAAATTATATATTTTTCTTCCACTGTTCCCTTTTGTTTAATATTAATTTATTATAAAAAAAGGGGGTGGACTTATAAGTTCACGTTTAACTTCAAATATTTACACTTAATTATATTTAGACGTTTGAATTAATTTTTTTCTGGTTCTCTAAGAACTTCAAGCCCTAACGTGATGCGAGGGAAATTTGTTAATAATTACATTTCGAGAGAAAGAGAGAGGAAGAGAAAGAATACCGAGGAAGTAAGGAAGGAAGGAAGAAGGGTAAAAAATAATTCTCTCAATCTTGAAAGGAATGAAGATAAAGGGAGGGGGGAGGGGATGAGTTGGAAGTGGGGGTGGGAAGGGGAAATAAGGGATGGTTGTGCCGAAAAATGATTAAAGTGTTTCCCCGAGAATTTCAGCGCAATATAAAAATTCCTCCAGAATATATTAAATCTGAGAAATTAATTTGTAAGAAACAAAAAGATCGAAGGAGAAATAAGAAAGATGATGAAAAAATTGGGAGGGACACTCCCTCGTTTCCGACGGACAAAAAGAAAAAAAAATGCGACAAGACAAAAGCATTTCAATTTTCTAACCATTCTCATCGCACTTATTTGCCCATAGCACTAACAGCCTCGTTTTCGTTTCTTCAAAGTACAGGGTAAGAGTATAAGTATTCTATTATTATTATTATGGGGGAAAAGGAAGAAAGCCATTTTTCCGGACTATCAGCCTGAAAACCAATTTTTGCTTTGTCAATATTATAGAGTCGTCCAGTATTCAGCTAGTAACTTAGTTACAAAGAATTATATTTTGATTATTACACAATCGGGCCTAAACCTTAATTGGGGGAAGAGAAAGGCGAAATGAAAGTGAAGAGCGAAGTACATGGGAAATTCCCTCGTTTGCCGGAAGAATCACACCCTGTACAATAAAGCAAATCGGCAACGTGTCGGCCCGGAGAAATTCCTTGGTTTGAAAAAGGGAGTCGGATTAGAAGAGGAAGAGGAGGGCGTCTTCACTCTCGATATTAATAAAACGACCATCAAGAGCCGCTAGGCGTGGAAGGAAAGGTGGGGGAGGAAGTAAAAGTCGGAAGTAGATGTTACCCCCTTTTCAGCTAACCATCCCGTTATATAGAAATAGAAATCCCGGCGATATTACGCAGCAGCTCCTAGGAATAAGGTTGATGCCAAGCGCAGCTATATTGGGACGCTCGGAGGCAGGCAGGATACGGCGAAGTAGGATGAGGAAGGAGGGAAGGGTTCGTCTTATAAAGGTCTCGTGACTGGATCGCGTTTGACGAGGCCGGGAGGAAGGGGAGACGGACTTCGTAAAATTAAACGTCGCTAGGAATGTCAGAGATAATTGCCTTTTGATGGCGAGCGGCGGCCCTAGGAACCCCGAGATCGTAATTAGCGAAGCCTCTGCGCCTTCAAACTTTAATAATACAAGCGTGGCCCGACGCCGACGCCACCGAGCGAACCAACCGGCTCTCTCATCTACAATATTATATAATGCTAGACGCGTGGGAGGGGGCGGATAACAATTTACACTAACCAAGGCTTTAGGGATGAAGGATAGAGGAGAAAGGCAGCCGCGACCAATTAGAAAGGCTACGGCATCACCAAACCGGTAAATGCGCGAACGAAAACGGCCTAAGTCGGAAGAATCAAGTTTTGAACGAAAATAACCGAGGGTTGATTTAGAACGTATTCATAATTCGAAATTTAACGTAATTCCGAACCTACCCTATTAGTATTAACATACATAATCTTTCGCCATTTCAATTAATATCTATTAGGGAAGTCTATAAAACGGAAGTACAACACACATTTATCCGCTTCCCTTAACAGCAAAAATATCAAACGTAAATTAAGAGTTACGTTTTTCACTGTCTTAGTTATGGATTTCATCAAAGTACACTGAAATATTTTCAAATGACCAAGATGCAACATATTGGCCCAATTTATGGGTACGAGACGAGATGGGTCCGGTTGGCAATTCCCTTATTACTAAACGCCCGAGTTAAAAGACAGGAGAAGAGAAGAGATGAGCGAGGGAGAGAGGAAGATGGAAAACAATTTTAATATAACGTAACGATAATTATTAAACCACGCCGAAGGTGGAAAACGGTGGTCGACAGTTCGTCTAACTCTCACACTTTCTCCCCCTCTCTTAGTACAGTATACAGCCTTTGTTTACTTCATACTCTAAGGGCATCTTTCCATCCTCATCCCCAAAACTGCGTCATATTCATCTCTCATATCCGACGCTTTAACGGCTACGATACTAAAACGGGTAGGCGGTAGCACCCTGTTCATGTCGGAAATCCATAACTTAAAGTAAAGCACATTGAGACGTAAACGGGGACAGGGACAGTATTATTTCAACGCTTTATGAATTAAATAAATTAGATCTATCGAACTACGAGGTGCTAATGGAATAAGACACGTGACAACAGGGTGTTCTAAAAAGGGTGGTAGGACCGAAGGACAGTGGCGAATTTCGCCCGTATTCAAGTTATTGACTTCTGGTAAGAAGTAAGGTGGATGGAGGTCCTTTTAGATTCAATATCAGTATGATAATAAGCCGCCGTGAGCGTATTTCACTTAGGAAGCTTCACCTTTAGGAAAGGGGCTAATGTATGCAGAAGCCTTTACATCATGCAGGGATTAACACCCACCTCCGTGCACCCACCTTGGTTCCTATTCCCAAAAGACTGAGAGGGGCATAGTGAGAGAGAGAGCTGTTAGTCCATGCCAGCGATCTAAATACGGAGCGTGTAAATTAAGTATGAACTAAATATATCGGATATTTCTGGATTTATTTAAAATTCCCTGAATTCTCTCCTTTAACCCTTTTCCCTTCCGGTAGATTAGGGGGTACCGTTACGAACAACAACGGAACGAAACATCGAATCGCATTTCTCGCGTTGTGTTTAATTAAGTTCGGGGATAAACGAGGAATTAAGTTGGAGGTAATCAAATACCCTGCCCCTGGTTCACAAGTTTAATCTAAGTCCTTCCCTTCGCGAGTACTAAATGGGATCATCGCGAATAGACTCTTCTTCATTTCAAACCAAGTTTTCAGTCGAGTCAAAAGTTTCACGAGTGTTCGGTGCACCATTCCGCGATCCCCGTTCACGAGAAAATATTAAATGAAACGGAATTAAACGACTACTTGTTTCGTTATTCTAATTTAAATTTAACAAAACACCGTTCCCCTAACTTTACTTCTCATTAATATGGGTAACCTGGACGCTAATAGGTTTAATTAAAACCAATTTTCGAAGTTTCATCTCGAACTCTTAATTAAGGGTAAGGGTCCGTTCGCACAATGCAACTTTTAATTAACTAAATAACTTGGTTGCGTTCTGAACTCTAATAATCTAAGAAGAAATAATACTTAAAACGCTGCAAAATTTCACAATATCACAAGCTACTAGTATGCGACCTAAAATGGTTCAATAATATGGTCAGTGCGAACAAACACCGAAAGAATTCATCAAACTAAACGAGTGCTAGGGCTATTTTCGGGTACTGAAATCTTAAAGTGAAATGAATTAAATAGAATATTCGGTTAAAAGGAAGGTATAGCAGCAGCACCCTCTATCACCTTCTTTCCTTTATCCCTGGCTCCGTCCATCCTGTCCAACACAACACAACCCAACACGCTTCCGAAGACTAGTCCGCTAGTCCGTAATTAGAGATTTGGAGGCTTCGAACAATGTCTATTGATATTTGATCCAGGCTCTCGCCCGCCGGCGTTAACGAAAGGGGCAGGTGAAAGAGGGTATAGTAGTAGCAGAACCCAAACTAGAAGAGACCCGAGAGAGAGTGAGGATGGAAGAGGAGAGGGATCAGGGATGAGGATGGAGGCCCCGGCACGAGCTCTCTCTCTCACTCTAATCTCTAATTACGAACGAGTCCTTAACTTATTACAGCGTGTAATATAATGTTTAAATAAATTCATAAACTATCCGATTTAACTCGTCCTTCAACAGATGCGACGCTGCTTTAATTCCTGCCATCTACAACACTGGGTGAATGAGTGCCAATGCTCTATCGGTACGACGTGAACTGATACGTGGAAACGCCTCAACTGGTTAATTACGATTTAATACGCGCGCTCACGAAATTTGACACAAATTTCTAAAACTGGGGATCAGAACTCGAGGTACATATCTGGATTGAGTTATTGCTCAATAAAGACAGGCGTTCTGAAGTCCCTGCCAAAATATGGCATTCAATAAGGGTCTAGACCAAATACTTAAATTGTATTGAAATTAACATCAGACCTCGAGGTGCCCGCCTTAATTCCTCAATAATGAAAATATTTTCCATATAGTTCCAGCGGTTATAATTTTTAAATTGTCATTCCAATAGAGCTATTGTGTTAGGATAGAGAGAGAAATAGGTTCACTATATTTAAAACTAGAGTTAACTTGACCTTCAGCATTAGTAACTTCTCCGAATAATTATCAGGATCACTCGTTCGACAAGCTATAGACTTTATCCGGATCCACCCTCATCCCTCGTTCTCTATAGCCTAATCACTTTCAATGAGACGTCCGAAGGTAAACAAAGAGCGGGTCCCTTTAATTAAGTTTAATTATAAATTTTACATTGCGGAAGATACCGGGTTATAAAGGCTTTACTCGCTATGAAAAGGGACAGGGACAGATAGCTTCGAGGGCCACGAAGGGACACGTGGAACGTCGATATAACTAGGGGCTGATTTAAGCCCCCAAAAATTTGGGACAAAATTGTACGAGTCCCACTTGGCAATCTCTTGAAACCGAAAACTTTTGAAGAGAAACTTTTAAATTAAAAGCGAAAATTGTAAAGTCAAATATTCCCCAAACTGAATGGAACATAAAAGGCAAGACGTTATTAAATATTCCAAGATCAAAAATTTGATTTTAAAATCTTGAGCAAGTGTCCGAAATTATATTAGAAGCGCGATAATTAATGCAAGTTTTCCAAAACTCCACAAACATTTCAATAAACTAATTAACATTGTTCATATACTTCAATTGTAGTTAATTTAAATTTTGGAAAGCGGGCAACTAACTAATTAGCGAGCCTCGTCTCTTCATTTTGACCACACCAGTAAAAATAAATCGGAACTCCGGAGTATGATGAATCACCTCGCTTAATATATTTAAGCGTATATAGATTGAAAACTAATTTTCACGTCGTCTGCTGTCCAACGCGAGAGTGACAAATTTAAGCAGACGATATAGGAAAGGTAAGGCGCCTTATGCAAAACTGGATATATCGCGTAATTCCCTTCGAGTGCTACTGATATTCTCTGCTTCGCTTCATTTCTCAGAAAGAAAAAATATATAGCGGAAAGATTTCAAAATCTCGACAACTTAAAACGTCCCACCATCACCTAAGAATAGAATAAGCTTGAAATAAAGGTGGGGGTGATTTCTAAAACTCCTTCTAATCTTCCTAAATGGAAATTGGCCGATAGGGGGCGGGGAGAAGTGAGAAAAAACTTCGGGACATCTATATATATATCGTGGAGAATTTGAAGTTTTTGTAGTTTAGGAGAAAGGTTTTTATAGGAATAAGAAGGAAAAGAAGAAGTTAAAAGGGATTTGGGTCCGCGGGCCAATCACTTAGAATACATCCAATTAAAGAGCGACCCCCGCGCCATCTGTAAGCACGCGTACACCCCTGTTTTTTATAGCTTCTTGTTTCTTGCATATAAAAAAGGAAGGAACGGAAGAGGTTTTGAATCTGAAAGCATTGTACCCCTGAAATAAATACGGAGATTTCGGATAGAGAGAGAGGAGGGTGGAGAGAAGAAATAAAAGATATTGGAGAATGGGTAAAAATCTCTCCAATTTTAGACGCTTTTTTATTAGAAAAAGCTAAGCTGCATGGCGCTTTAGAAGAAGGACGCGCGGCCATTTACGAAATGAAAACCCCCTTTATGCCCAGGGACGCGAGTCCGTCGCGCCTTTTTTCATCGCATCCATGAGGAAGATGGGGAAAGGAGTGGAGACCTTGTTAGGAATATAGGCTAGTTCGATTGAGGAAGACTGCCAGGGAGAATCAAGGTTATTGGCGTGAAGAAAAGGTGTCATGATACCCTGAATATTTGTCGCTAGGCCAAATTATTTTTCAAAACAATATTTAGCTGAATTTCTTATTTGTTAATTATTTAAAGTACTCTACCTCTTTAAAAACAATCAAACACTTAGTAGCTAACCCTTTTTATATCGAAAAGGTCTATATATAGACGCGTCTCTGGATGCATTTAGAAGATGACTCTTATTTTGATGGCAGCAAAAAACTCTAATATGTCAATTGCTCTTGAAGGAGAGAAGCAATTGTAAGCGAGCTTTCAGAAGAGAGAAAGAACGAGGAGATGGGGGAGGGAGGGTATACAAATCGGAGGACGAACGAGGTCGCCTATCTTCAATATCCTATAACCCTAACTTCTTGTGTCAAGGATTTTTCTCACTTTCGTCTCCCGTTTATTAGACTGTGGTGCCAACAGAAATAAATAAATAAAAGAAAAAGGCTTACGGGGGGCACGATTTGAGAAAAACGCTCGATGCTATTTCCCCACTTTTCAACTGATTTATATTTGATGGAAAAGTTGGTTTTAGGGAGAGAGAGAGAGAAAGAGAAAGAAAACCTCAACCAAACTGAAATGAATACCGACATATATATTTTATTCGACAAAATGCGAATCCGTTTGTATTATCGCATAAAACAACACTAAAATGATTAGGGCTTCGGAGGAAAGACGGTGGGGGGAGGGCTATTACCCAAATTGATTTATTTAAGTAGAGCATAGGCCTAGATGTTAAAAAAAAATTCTTTTCCCCGAAATGATAAACGAATTGGTAAGGTTTAAAGCTGGTCAGTGTTAAATATAGGCTTAGACATAAAAGTCAATATGGTATAGGTAAGATTAGGTTAAGAGACTAACTCCAAGCGTCCACCTTTAGCCTCCCAAAGATAGGCGCTTCGAAGTTAGTCCAAGACATGGTTTGCCCGAGTTAAAATAGGACATGAGAGTAAATATGATAGGGTAGGAATGGCTATAATATTCAACAGTTATCCAATACTTCCATGGTTTGAGACTGGAACTTGAAGCATCTATCGCCTCGGATAGACGCTTCGAAGTACCAGCCACAGTTTGCCTGCATGCGTTAAGCTTTGTATGGTGAAACTTAAAAAAAAAAAAAAAAAAAAAAATGTTCTAAAAATAGCCCAAAATAAGCTTATTTCATTTGTGAATTTATATGGCCCAAGTCTTCAATAACTGGTGTGTTAACTTTTCCACACAGATATTATCTTTTGCATACAGCCTCTCCGTCTTTTTTATATTGAAATCAAATGTGTTCAACGTTCCATTTCCCCTAACATTTACAGTAACCTAAACCCCCCCCCTTCCCCAAGAAAGATGCTAAAACAAGAGAAGCTTATATACATTACTTTCCACACACACACACACTCTAAAAAGAGAAAAGTGAAATCCTTTTTAAAAGTCTCTAGAGCGCGGGAGACGATTTGGGTATAGGCATGCATCGTGATGGTGAAAATCAATGCTTTAAAATAAGGCCGGGAAAGCCAGGATAAGATGGCGGTGAGGGAAGAGGATGGGTAAAAAAAACGTCTTTTTGTTTGTCGGTTTCAATCAGTATTCAGCTTTTCAATGGGGTTTTCTTGTCTATTTATACTCCCCGTACACCTTTCCTTACTTTAAAAAGATCCCTCGATCCCAGTCCACTCCACCCACTTCTTTCTCCCTTCATAAAGCAAAAACAAATACAGTCCCATTGGTTATGGACGCATATACCTTTTCGAAATAAAAACTATAGGGGGGGGGGGGGTAATTCATCAAGATTGGACAGCTCTTTAAATAAAAATTTGGAATTTTTACATCTTTTCTTTAAAAATTCAGTGTTTGTAATAAATATTTAACGAAATTTGGGGGATGAAAGTTTATACGGGGAAAGCTTACATTTAGGGGTAAAGTTCCCTAGCATTTTTCTACGAGCGCCTGTAGAAGTGTTTACCACGCAACACATCAACGTTCAGGGTGAAGTAATCTTATAGGGGTAAATTTTCCAGGTTTACAGGTTTACAGGTTTAATTGTTCGCCGTACAATGGTACGCCCTTTTGAAACAGGGCGGCTCCCTACAATTGGGGGAGCGCAGCAGAAGTTAAGAAGTCCAACAAAATGCGCAAATGTTTGTGGTGGCAGCGGGGGACGGAAGTCCTGAGACCTATCGGTCCAGATAAAGTGGTATGGACGAGTCAGCATTTTCTTACGCGCGCCTGTAAAAATGTTTACCACGCAACACAATGTCGTTCATGGTGAAGTTGCCTTACAGGGGCTTAACTTAACAAGCGGTTTTTCTGTCGAAAACTTAAGATGAAATAAAATTAACAAAAGCAATATCTACAAGAAAAATAAACACATTAAAATAAAATATACTGAATGGCCCCTTAAGAATTGTTTCAACACATTAGATAAGATCATTTTAGGCGCCTTACTATACTCAAGAAGAAAATTCCGATAATACAAAAATATTTCTATAACCTCGGGGAGTTTTTAGGTCTTAAAACGGTTATTTCTTAAAGAAGGTACTTCATCCCATTCCGATTTAAAATAGAAAAAATGGAGCGAAATAAGTTATAGAAGAACGTATAGAGCTTCTCTTCGGTGTGATGTGGGCAAAAGAAAGAAGAAGAAGTCTAGATTCTCAACATTTAAAAAGGGGGTCTCTGGGAATTATATTTTCACTTCTCTTTCAAACAATAAAGGAAAGAGAAGAGATCATTTCCCAGAAGATTCCGCTAGATATAAAAGCTTTTTAATCCGTATATAAAAAGAGGATCCGACTAAATTTATCCCGTCGACGCGGCGCAACGCTCACTCTAAAAGGGGAAAAACGAGTTCTCATTTCGTTTTATTCAGAAATGAATATAATGGAATAAAATATACGCCCTGGAAAGCGTTAAATGGGCTTTGCATTACGGTGAAACTTGAATTAGATCTTATAGAAACGGAGCGAATCTTACTTGAGCAATTTAACTTAACTACGTTAGGTAATTGTTGAGAAATAGCTACATGGTTCATATGAGAAACTGGTTAAGATATCAAGGATGATTTTGTAAAAATATAGCGTTGAAGATGAATTACGCGGCTCCTACACCATTATCAGGTTTTGATTTGAAATAAAAACGAGTTGGATTGGCGCCAATTTCTGCTCAGACTCCTTAAAACTGGGACTTATATAACAATGAGTTTCCAAAACAGTCCTTTTTCCCAGAGAAAAACACGGCCATTTCCGAAATTCGTTTCGTATATACTCGGGAAAAGTGAGAAATAAAGTAACTCGCGTCGATTTTTAAGTAAGATGGAGCAGGAGACATTAAAACGAGTTATTTTTCCGTCACCAAACCTCTCTCTTTCTCTCTCTCTCTTTGATTCTTAAAAGCAAGTAGCACCCCGCACCCTCCTTTTGGAAAAATAAAAGAGCGTAGGGATAAAATAGCTAGCTCCCTTATGAATAAGCGCCGCCCTCTGTCGACTCGTTAAAAAATCGCTACGTTAAAATTCCATTTGGCCAAAGAGTGTGTGAGAAGCTATAGGCGCGAGAGAAAACAGCAAAATCCATTACTCTAATTACCATAGAAAGAGCATTGTCGTGTTTGGCGCCAAAAAGGTTGCGCGCGCGAGGATTTGCTCGCGCCAGAGTAGCTTTTCCAATCTCGCGCGCCTTCCGTTCCGTGTCGCTTTCCAGCGCGCGCAACTTTCTCTTTCCTATATACCAACATTCAATCTGAATTACCGCAACTTTACAACGAATCCCGCGTTAAAATCTACTCCTTCTAAGACTGCGACAGTCTATAGCTCGCTCTTATATTCCGGACGATGCTTTCTACCAAAGTACTCGGCGCTTAAAAGCCTCGCGCCACTCAATTTCTCCAGCTCTTTCCCGCGTAAACCTCGCGCCTTTTTTCCCCCCATCCCAATCCGAAAAAACTTATTTTTGAATTCAACCCCTATAGCCGTAGTATATTTTTTTCTCCTTGATACTCGTATAGCTTTCTTTAAAGAATTCTGAGAAAATCTTTTTAGAGGATTTTCGCTTTTATTTTTTATTATACGGAGTATTATAAGGTAACCTAATAAGAGGCTCGGGTTATTATTATTTTCTCTTGCCATTTTAAGCGAAAAGGACTGACTCCTAAGCCTCTTTTTCAGCTCATCTCTCTAGCGAGCGATCTCTTCAAAGAGAATAATAAGATTTTCTTGGACTCAGTGCATAATTTACCGTAATAGGAAGAAGCCCCGGCTTAATCTCACCCCTTTCCCATCCCCATCAAATCTAGCTCGCATCTTACAACATTACCCTAAATATGGATATATTTTCTTCTTGTTTATCGCGACGAAATTGTAAGGGTGTTAATAATTCAGTATTGGGTTTATATAGTGTACACTTAAAATTTTAATAGCATTACTACAACGAAGATATTGCGTTTTAAAGCATAGGGATTAGAAAAAGCTATAAATACATTGTATATTGGGAAACCTTTTAAAGAGATACTCTTAAAATGGTGAATATATTCATTGAAACCATGATTCTATCTACAATATTAAAGATGATACGAACAATTAAGTCTGGTTAAAGGGCACTACGCGTTAGGCTTCTCGGTAAACCACTGGGGAGTACTCCCATTGGAAGACTAGTACCACCTGACCTGACGGATTCGTCCAATAGGTGTACTCCCCAGTACGTGGAGGAAAAGCCTAAAACTAATTCACCTACAGGCTTCGGGTAACTAACTTCTGTTATAAGAAAAACAATCCCTTAGCGTTCGTTAAAACCGAGGAAAAAAATTTTTTGTACTAGATAGATTAGTCAAATTATAACAAAACTTTCTAACATCATCCCCCTTTTGTCAAAGCGTATGGTAAAACTTTATAAGCGGGGCGATTTTAACTGACCTTTTCTCTAATTAGAACGGGGGGTAAGGGAGGATAGGGAGGAGGTGGGACCAGTCTCAGCGGGTTAAAGACCGCGCGCGCCAAATTAAGATCCGGGCATTTCCCGGGGCCTTCATCCTCTTTAAGTCCATCTCAATCGAGTATGCATTACCATACATAAACCCTAATATTAAAGTTAATTAAAAGCGTACTTGGAAAAGAAAAGGGTCCAACATCACTCTTACGGTATTCTTCAACTGAGATAAAAACTGTAGAGATTATATTTAACTTAAATAGGAGCTTAATTTGGGACGATATGAAAACAGAGCTAGTTTCGCCTTTCTTAATTTAGGGGGAGGGACGTGTGGATGTCCCGTTCCTCCTGTTACCCGAGTTTTCTATGGCGCAAGCTAGATGGTGCTTTATACTAATTAGGTGGTCGGCACTAATTAATTCCCAATCCCACCGCTGGAGCGTTTGCCGTCCATCCCACCTCACCGCTACCCTTATATCTCTAGTGGGACCGTCACCAAAATTACGTCTTTTTCATTTAACTTTTTGATGGCAAGTTTTTTTTTCTGTGCAAGAGAAGATATAACCCTCTTTTAGAGATGAGGAGGAGGAACTTTTTTTCTCATTTGTTCATCCTCTTCCATCCGACGCTAACATCATGAGACACTGATAAATTGATTTCGGCGTCATATATTTTTCTCGACATCAATTTCTTATATGAAATGATGGGGATGCATGGGATCCCGTCTGAAGGATGAGTTCTAGGGGACTAGGGTAAACTCATTACGATCGTGATTAAAAAAAATGGGAGCTGGACCTTCTTGGATATTAAATTACAAAACTATATACACTATGTTTTCGAGATGAGGGGAAGTTTAAAATTAATTTGAAACTAAGTTTGCGCTTAAAATTCACTTGAATTATGGGAAAAACATCTTTACCTCGCGTAGATTTAATTAGGGAAGTAACAATTAGAGGAATTCATTACGGGAAAATTCTCCAATTTCCTTCCTAAAATGGAAATACCAGCAATTTCCGGTATTCGTGGAAGTTATACGACTCTGCAGTATTAATACTAGGCCCTATGTCTCTGGTAAACCCAAAGAGTTTCAAATATAATAAAATTCAATAATTATTTCCCATTGTTAATGTAAGACAACTGTAATTAATCCTAAGAGTTCCCATATATTGCTGACTGAAAGTCCCTACGTTTATTCCAACTAAGTTCACAAAAACAGGCTTATTAATAAAGTTAACTCACAGCCAGAGAAAGAGAGGGAGAGAGAAAAAAATAAACAGGCTTAACCGTAATTAATGAATAATAATTAAGGTAAAAGAAAAGGGAGATGGAGTGGGGGTGGGTCTAAAATCTGAAAGAAATTCACCCTCCTAAACGTAGGCAGCCTTTTTCGGGTAATTTATCGACCATCTGGGAAAAACTTAGCTGCCAAAAGAGCGCGAAGTGTTCGCGGAAAAGGAAAAGAAAAAAAAAATGCAAAGTGAGTAGAGCGAAAATAATAAGGAAAAACTCTATTATTAAACGTCAATTAAACGAGTGACGTGGTTTATGAAACTGCAGACGCGGAAAAAAAAGTGGCGGGGAAAGGAAGAAGAGGGAGGAAGGCGGTTAAGAATAATAATAATAAAGAAAAAAAAAGAAAATTGGAATGCGCGCGAGGAGAGACGAGGCGGTGGCTGGAGCAAAAAGGAGGCTGCGGATCCAGAGAAGCTGGAGAAGTGGGTGGGTGGTAGAAGAGTCGACTAATTAAACTGGATTATTTTTTCGCTTTCTCGCGCCAAATACGTGCAAGCCCCCCCCCCTCCCCTACCACCTCTACTATTCCTAAAGGGATAGTCTCAAGATATTAGCAAAATTACTTCAAAAAAAAATGTGTTTCGTATATAACAATGCTAACATATAAATAAAAAATCGTAGATAGTAAAATAAAAACTAGTATATTTAAATTTATTAATTCCCCGCTTTTGTAAGAGACAGGTACACTTTCCCTTTACCGTTTCCCGCTCAAAAAGAAATAAGGAGCGCGTTGGTAACCCCCACTAGACCCCATTTTCTTTTCCCCCTATACTACCCACATCCCAGCTCCATGCAGCAAAGCACCTCAATCCAAGACCTCTTGAATTATGTTTTTTAATTAAGAGCCGTAGCCTGTATGTCTTTTTGTTTAATGCATTAAAGATCGGAGCCCGATATAAGCCCCCCCCCTCCTTTTACTTTTTTATTACTAAACTAAGGGGACTTTTGGCTCGCTTCTCAAAGCTTGTAATTTAAACGAAGCTTTCGTAATGAGAATTAGGTACGCGGCACGGGGGGAGGGGAGAGGCAAGAAAAAACTGATACAAAAACACAAAAGGTGGATTTTAATTAGGCCGGGGAAAAGCTCCGAACGTTCGTTCCTTTTCCTGCCTATCTCTTAACAAAAAGCAATTTCGGTTATACACTTTCTTTTAATTTAATTTTTTCCCAGAGTTCCCTCTTGCTCCTTTGGCACTCTCTCTCTGCAGGACCCAAGCGTGCCTTCGTCCGGGAACCGAAATTGGCGCGACCGACATTAAAAGTCACGACATATATAATTTGGGCTCTAATTAAGAATATGGTGGAGAGAAAGAAAAAGAGAGGGAGAGTTAGGATTAACTTATAATTAAAGAAAATAGACCATATCCCAAGAAAAGGTATGGTTGCAGAGTGGACAATGAAGATGAATATACCCTTTCGACGTAAAACAAAAACTGGATGGTGACCCTTGGTTATCGGGACACCCTATTGGGGTGGGGGGGTTGATCCATTACTAACTCTGCGCATGCGCTCTTATGATCCATAATGTCTACAGCACAGTCGCCAAAAAACCAGAGATGGAAGGATTCATCGAAATCATTAGTAACTAAACTGAAACCATTTCAATTTCTCTTTCTAAAAATGCGGGCATTTTACGTGACGTCATCATAAGTTAAAGACGAGCAGGTAAATCTTGGAATCCGCGAAAGCTCAAAATATAACCCAAAAATATATATATATACACAATATTATAATATCGTCGACTAATAATTAAAGTATAATAATTAGTAATTAGCAAAAATCCGTCAAACAAAAAACGTACTAAAAACAAAGAATAGGAGTAGGGGAAGGTGGGTGGAAGAAAAAGTAATTAGCGATAGTAATTATCAAAGCAGGAGCTAAGAGAGAGAGAAAGAGAAAGGAGCTTGATAGCTAAGGTTTTTTATTCCTTCTTTTCAATATCCGATTAATATCCCAGAGTGCGAGTCGGCAATATCCCTTTCTCGCCTTAAGACATACATAGAAATCTACCCTTCCCCTTTTCAATCCATTCTCTATCTTCGAGAGGTCGGTGTAAATTATATAAAGAATCTGGTAAAGTATATAGGGCCTAAAGAAGTAAATAATTCCAACGTTATTAAATGCGTATAGTATTCCTCATGTAGCATTGTAATGAAAATATATCACTTCAAACAGAAAGTAATAAAAAAAAATTGAAGTTTGAGAGGCAAGCGGAATTATAACTTATTAATGGTCCATTCAGACTAAAGCCTTACTTTCTCGTTAATATTGTTTCGGACGCGTTGGTTTAGTTCATTACGCTGTTCAGACGCAAGAGCAGACGCCAAAATAGGCGAATCCAAAATGTCAAATACCAGCAAGAAGAATCACAAAACCTTTCCTAAATCGTCTGCTAAAGCATAGCTCACTCGATCACGCGTCAGGTATGGCTAAAGAAAAGAACCTAACTCTGACCATTTTAAGGTGTTTACCAGAGTCCCCTTCAGTAGGAATGTGTTAAATATTTGCCTAACAGGAACAAAGCGTCCGTCTTTACACCTCTGGATGTAAAGACAGGCGTCCCAGCCGTAGTTTGCCTGTTCTAAATTATTGGAAAATCATGCGCGTATCAAACAGTAAGAATGTGTTCACCAATTACCCAACCAGACAAGAACGTCCATCTTTACACCACTCATATAAAGACAGGCGTCCCAGCCATATAGTTTGCCTGTTCTAAATTATAGGAAAATCATGGGCGGATCAAACAGTAAGAATGTGTTCACCAACTACCCAACCAGACCAGAACGTCCATCTTTACACCACTCATATAAAGACAGGCGTCCCAGTCGTAGTTTGCCTGTTCCAAATTATAGGAAAATCATGGACGGATCAAACTATAACTGCAACTATTCAAACTAAACCCGCGATTCTTTTACGTAATCATTGACACTTGTCTAAGCGACTTCACCGACGTCAACGTAAGATTTTAGTTAATAGTCTGAATGAACCATTTTAGCGTCCGTCTAATTTACTTCGGATATCTTAGGATAATAACGCGACGAAGAAGAGAAAACGAACGAACGAAAAGAGACGATATCAATTTAAATGCTAAGCAATTCGAGACGCGCCTTCCATAAACCTAAATCCCTTTCAAAATACGACGTTCATCCAAGGGGAATAAGCAGATTAAACAAGACTGGAATCGAAATGGAGCATTCATAAACGCGGGGCGGTGGGGGTGGTAGGTGGTTCTCTTACGCTCCTTTACGGAAATCTTCCTCCTACTAGCTAATTAGGAGTGCATAAAACACGGCCGGCCACGGAGCTCGGCTTGGATGTAGGGGGATATAGCCGCTCCATATTTCAAGTTGAATAGGGGAGAAGGCACGGCGGCGAGGTTTACCGTAAACTCAGTAGCTACTCTTTCGCCTTTAATTCATGGAAAGCGGGTGAACGGGAATACTATAGGATTTGGGCGCGCGCGTTAGGGGGCGGCGAGGGCCCCCGAGCAACATCAAACGGGGCATCGCCTAATGACTCCTTTAATTAGGTTGTTAATTAAGAAAACGCCGAGGTCGGCTGACGCGTTTCTCTCGTTTTCCGCCGTAACCACCCGGCTTCCCATTCCCTTCCCATCCCACCCTAACCTATCCTCCCAGCCTCATCTCCGCGTTCTCTTAATTTCAATCCTCCTTACTCTTCGCGAGTCCTATACAGGGTGTTTCCAAAGGGTCTGGAAGAAACAAATTCTTCAAAATTACGCGCTACCGGAAGTTGATGTCAGTTCTAATTCACCATGATAAGCATAACCCCTTCTAAATTTCTCACAGACCTTTCACTAACACTCTGTATATGAGCTCTAGCTCTTTTTAGGATTCTCGCCCCAACTAACGGTGGCTCGCCCTTCTTAAGCAACTCTTCAATTTCTGCGCTATTGGATTAATAACCCTTGCCAACTTCGGAATTAAAACTGAGAAAGGCGGAGGGGGGGGGGGGCGACAACTAAGTTATATAAAGACAAAACAAGACGGGATAGTTCCATATTGGTTGCTTTTAAAGTAAATTCAAAGAACTTGAATAGGCTGAATGAAGCATAAGTTGATAAGATATGTTCCAAAAGCATGACACTACCTATACTTCGTAATGCTAGAGACTTACTGCGACGCGAGAATTGGCTACAATCGGTTTTGCAGTCCATCTTCCTATTTAGTCTGTATTAAGCATTTGACACGCAGCGCCTCACCAGGCCTCCCTCGCTTTACCTCGAATCTATGACCTACGTCACTTCATGACAAGCTCCAGTTTGTAACCAGTGATAAACTTATGGAACATATCTTATGAAGTAAAATTTAGGTACAACAGCCGGTTATTCCTTACTCAATATGGCATTAAAGTTCGGGACAAAGAGAGCTCTAAGGCGGTCAGCACTGCGATACTGGGCACCCTGACTTACATACAACTCAACTGTTACAACAACATTTCCAAAATATAATAATCCCTTTTCAATAACGGAGACTATTCAGACGAACCGTAGTTCAAAAATTAAAATTGGGGGATGGGTGAAATGATTTTTCGCAGAAAGCGACGTCGTTAACGATTAAATATAAAAATCGCTGCCAGTTCCCCTATTAAACTTTTAAGTTCGTTAAAAAGTAAGGGAACCCCTAGAAATTTTAACCGTGGTAACGCCGGCAAACAACTTGAGAGAGTGGAGAGCTCGGTGCCTCGAAAATTAGTTAATTAACCTTAAATATAATTACCCTTCTAATTTTACGCGATGGGCGAAAGATGCGATTTGAAAATTAAGGAAACTTAAAATTAGTATTACACTTAGCGGAAAGTGACTCTCCCCGTCCCAACCTACCAAGAAAAGAAAGTTTGAGAAATTTATATTGAAAATGTTTGAAGAAAAGAAAAAACTAATTCTGTTCAATTCGCAACAAAAACAATGACCTCTTATTTTCTTATTTCTCCTTCATTTCGAGTTTTTGGTTTCTTACGTAACTTTCTTTAACAAATAATTAGGGTAATTAGAAACGCCAATTTCTTTTAATTATTCCCGAGTTCGTAGACACGCGTGTGTCCTTATTCCTTGGCTACTCTGATTCCCGGGCCATTTTCACACCGAATGAAAGGCCAGAATAATTGGAATTTTTTTTTCACGGTAACCTTTTCTAGCAAAGATCTCCTCTTTCGTTTTACTTCTTTTGACTTAAAAAAAACACTCGCACTTGCGTGGGGGGTAGGGGATTAATTACTGCAGTTCTGAGGAAATTTCCGAGACCCCCTTCTTCCCCCTTTCTCGTTAAATCAGTCCCCGTTCCTACTTGTTCGGTATTTAATTAAGAGACTTCTAATTGGAAGCAGGGCTACAACGAAAGATCAAATAAGTATTCTTTTTTCGGGAAAAAGTACATTTTACTCTCAATTATTTTAAACCCTCGTCTCCGAATTAAATAAATTCAAATTTAACTAATTGGATGGCCTATTTTGGGGGTTTGGTTACCAAAAAACATTTGTAATTTGCGGATGCAGAAATTCAGGGCCGTATGGTGATCAATAATAAGTTATTTTCTTGGTAAAGTAAGGTTTTTAACACTCGTGAACATAATAACACAACCCTTTTTAAGTCTTAGATTGTAACACAAGGAAATGATCTTTAACCTCAACGTCCCCAGCTATAGACATACATATCCACGTTAAAATAGGCTTAATGGCATGGGTTAATAGTAATAGACAGGGTCTAAAATATAATACACCCTTAACCGCTAATACGACAAAAAAATGTAGAAAGAAAGTTTCTTAAAAGTACAAAATGGGGGTTTTCGAAAGTTAAAACACAAAGTAAGCCATTCCTTAACAAGTTTTCTTAAAATCTAATTTACGATACTTGACTTTTAAACTCGTCACTGGAAAATTTTGGAAACTACTAAAAATCCCTCTCGAAAATTAGGAATATATAATTAAACTATGCTTTCCAAGAAGACGGAAGTGAATTAGTTGAGATGTTTAAGCTCCAATGAACAGAAATTAAAAGGCAAAACTCCAACATCCGCACTTTCGCGCTTTAAACTAATTAGGAATCTTTAAAGCTTAAGGTGGGGTGTAGGTTCTCCAAAAAGGGGTGGGGGAATTTATAGAGTTTCCCTATCTTTTTCTATGTTGGCAAAGAGAGGTAAGGTTGGTAATAGAGAAAATTGAGAACGTATGCCGAGTGCGTATGAATGTGTTAATTCAACCTGACCACACTTCACAACTTCCGCCTCGAAATTGCAAAGGGGTCAAGAGAAAATTGAGAATGTATGCCGAATGTGTAGGAATTTGTTAATTCAACCTGACCACACTTCACAACTTCGCCTCGAAATTGCAATGGGGTCAAGAGAAAATTGAGAATGTATGCCGAATGTGTAGGAATTTGTTAATTCAACCTGACCACACTTCACAACTTCGCCTCGAAATTGCAATGGGGTCAAGAGAAAATTGAGAATGTATGCCGAATGTGTAGGAATTTGTTCATTCATTCTGACCGCACTTCACAACTTCGCCTCGAAATTGCAAAGGGGTCAAGAGAAAATTGAGAACGTATGCCGAGTGTGTATGAATTTGTTAATTCAACCTGACCACACTTCACAACTTCGCCTCGAAATTGCAAAGGGGTCAAGAGAAAATTGAGAATGTATGCCGAATGTGTAGGAATTTGTTAATTCAACCTGACCACACTTCACAACTTCGCCTCGAAATTGCAATGGGGTCAAGAGAAAATTGAGAATGTATGCCGAATGTGTAGGAATTTGTTAATTCAACCTGACCACACTTCACAACTTCGCCTCGAAATTGCAATGGGGTCAAGAGAAAATTGAGAATGTATGCCGAATGTGTAGGAATTTGTTCATTCATTCTGACCGCACTTCACAACTTCGCCTCGAAATTGCAAAGGGGTCAAGAGAAAATTGAGAACGTATGCCGAGTGTGTATGAATTTGTTAATTCAACCTGACCACACTTCACAACTTCGCCTCGAAATTGCAAAGGGGTCAAGAGAAAATTGAGAATGTATGCCGAATGTGTAGGAATTTGTTAATTCAACCTGACCACACTTCACAACTTCCGCCTCGAAATTGCAAAGGGGTCAAGAGAAAATTGAGAATGTATGCCGAATGTGTAGGAATTTGTTAATTCATTCTGACCGCACTTCACAACTTCGCCTCGAAATTGCAAAGGGGTCAAGAGAAAATTGAGAACGTATGCCGAGTGTGTATGAATTTGTTAATTCAACCTGACCACACTTCACAACTTCGCCTCGAAATTGCAAAGGGGTCAAGAGAAAATTGAGAATGTATGCCGAATGTGTAGGAATTTGTTAATTCAACCTGACCACACTTCACAACTTCCGCCTCGAAATTGCAAAGGGGTCAAGAGAAAATTGAGAATGTATGCCGAATGTGTAGGAATTTGTTAATTCAACCTGACCACACTTCACAACTTCGCCTCGAAATTGCAAAGGGGTCAAGAGAAAATTGAGAATGTATGCCGAATGTGTAGGAATTTGTTAATTCATTCTGACCGCACTTCACAACTTCGCCTCGAAATTGCAAAGGGGTCAAGAGAAAATTGAAAACGTAAGCCGAGTGTGTATGAATTTGTTAATTCAACCTGACCACACTTCACAACTTTCGCCTTGAAATTGCAAAGCGGTCAAGAGAGAGAAAATTGAGAACGTATGGCGAGTGTATATGAATTTGTGAAGAAAAGGTTACAAAAGCCTCACTAATTTAGCGGATGTCCCTGAATTATTGGTCAATAATTTATATTCACTATTTTAAGCTTTTCCTGACAGATTCCTTAATTCCTTTAGCATTTAAAATTCTGCAGTCTTAGCTAGGTTCAAAATTAAAAAAAAAAAGAGAACTAAGGTGGAGAAAAAAGGGGGCAGGAAGTAATCATTCCCAAGAAAAGCAATATGATTCGCGTTTCCCAATTAGGTATTTCTTTTTCTCCGCAGCGCTAGACTTTTTGAAGCGCAAAATACAATTAGCGGAATTCAAACAAACCGCAAATGGCTCGTTCAAGTAAAAAACTAAAAGGGTGGGGGTTCCGTCCGTCTTAAGAAAACCCTTAGTTGACTATCTCAGACTGAGAATGCAATGAGAGTTTAAAAGAAATAAGGGTTCGGGTAAGCCCTTCAAAGTCGTATTCACGTAACGTGTTAAAAACCTTACTTTACCAAGAAAATAAATTAAGAACATAATTTTAATTCAACTAAGGTGCTTATTTACTACATCCCCTTAATAAGCTTAATTTACTAATGGAAATCTTCCATTCTTTTATAGCAATAATTATTAGCAAACCAACCCAACCCATGCTATTCGTCAAAATTGCGTATTGCGTGAACGGTCCTTGCTTCTCCACAATCTAACATATCTACCTGTTGCGTATTCAAAGTGAACCAAACTAACTCGTATCCGCCACTATATAAACAATACACTCAAGGCCTAAACAACACATTTCCCCAGAAGAAATTCCCCGTATTAAGTAACTTCACCTCAATTAGCTCAATTCCATTAAACAACAAGTTAAAAAGAAAAAGGAAGAAAAAAAGACTCCATAAAGAGTATAGGGGTACCGTAAAAGAAAATGCGGATTCGGCCCTTTTTTCTGTTTGCCAGCTTACGTAACATCTGTTCGGGTTTCCCAGATATTTTTAATTTCTTTTAATCACTAACTAAAAGCGGGAGACGAGAGTGGGTAGGAAAAGGAGTGAGAATTGCTCGCTGCGGGTGCAGTTAACTGTAGTAGTTACGAGAGAACGAGTATACCGTATAGAAACAGTGTGTAAAAAAATAGCGGGGGCGTTCTGGCGCGTAAACCAGTCCAACCGGGTGTAAAAAAAGACGACGGAGGTTTTTCTTCTGAGGTTTGCTCGAGGGTTGAGTTTAGTCCCCATTTTTGCGCGAAAAACCGCGTGCCGCCGCGAGAAAATGGGAGGGCAGTTAAGTTCTTTCGCTTCGAAAAACACGCTGCTTGATCTAAAATATCAACAGGAATTTAACCTATTTATCCTTAGAATCTTAAATAAGATATGTCAAGTGCCAAAAAAGTCGCTTATAACGTGGAATATTACCCTAATTACGTATTCAAGATGTAATTGAATATATTCGCGGTATATTTTTTTTTTAGATGGTGTTTTTTTCTTTTTGCCATAAGCTTAAAAAGGGTACGAGCTATTTAATCTGAAAGACGTCTGCTATTATATTAGACTGGTTAAAAATGCACCGCCACCCATGAAGGAGAAATAGAGTATATAGAGCGTGATTAGTTCATTTTCATTCCCTAGAATTTCGACGGACCGACAAATACTTCGTGATTCCGTGGCGAGTGCAAACAAGTTGTACCATATTGCCTTAGAACCAAGAAAAGTTTGCTAAATACAATTTAAATTATTACGAAAAATATAATACTAATTTTCCACCAGCTCTAAATAGCGTTATACTCCATGTTCAAACGCTATCTTTTCCTTAAATTGAACCAAATTTACACATCCATGACTTCCCTGGTATTCCCATGACCACGTTGATGGTGTTAATCTCAAAAGTAATTAAAAGAATAAAGAACTCCTACACTAACAAGTATAATTCTGTAACTTTGAAAAATCCCCAACCATAAAATTTCATGATACCCTTCTGACTGACTTCAATTTCGTTCTAATTAGCTACAGCAAGAACTAAAGCTACAACCAAACTCCTAGAAGAAAATAAAGCAACTCATGGGTCGCGAAAAAAAGAAATCAGTGTGTGTACACTCAGCAAAAAAACAACTAATATAAAAAGCAGGCTGTATAACTCCCGACCAAAAGAAAAGGGCAACCAAAAATCCTAAAGAAGAAAAAAGAATGGGAAACCCAGAGAGAGAGAGAGAGCGAGAGAGAGAGAGAGGGTGTGAGAGAGAAAAGAGAATTCCCGTTATTAATGACTGGCTGCGAAATTGGGCGCGATTTGTTTTCGACTCCTCGCTCGCTACGCGCGCCCAAGAGCGAGGGCTCAACCAAAATATATCAGAAAAGAATCTAGAGAGTGCGGCAAAAGAGATCAGAAGGAAAAGAAACAGAAAAAAAATTGGCTGGGGGGGGGAAAGAGGAGAAGCACCCCTTGGAGCGAGCTTTACCCTAGTACAACAAGCCGTTTAGAACCAGGGGGCGCGGGGGGGATTCATACTAGCTGGTATATATATTCCTATAGACAGTGTGAAAGTTCAGTTTTATTGTTGTTTGCCTTAAAGGAGTCTTCATCGAAAAAGAATGCAAAATTATCTGTACAGAATAGTACACAAACAAGCAGAGAAACCAACACATAGGCGAAAGGACGCCCTTTTAGGTTATTTCATTCGAGCCAAGACTAACGCCAGAAGGAGCCAGAATTCAGTAAATAAACGAGGGAAGGGGGGGGGCTAGTAGAATGGCACTGCCTCTAGCGGTGCTTCTTGGCGCGATGGAAATAACCCAAAAAGTGACCTCCCCAGCCCCTGTGGTGTTTGCTTCTCTTCTGGAATTAATACCTTAAGTACTTTTTTGCAAAACGAAACCAAAAATTGGTTTACGTAAGTCTAAATCAGAGATCGAAGTCAGGAAAAAAAATATGAACAAAAAGACAAAGCAATCATCGAAATTGGCAGAACTTCAAGTAAATATTAGCACGGAATAACCTATGACCCTAAAGGTAACAATATGTAAAATGCTCTTCAGTAGTTTATAAAAAATTTCCATGAACCTATGAGTGGCAAACGTTCTACGAGTACCAAGAAGAACGGCATCGGGTCTTATAAAATTACTTAAGTACAAAATTAAAACAGCAAGAGGGTTTCCTTGGAAAGGCCACTCGCGTCATCTCCCCGTCCATGTATTTGTTGATTTTAAAAGGAGTAAAACGTGTCCATATACAAAAGATTTCTCTAAAATTTTAAAGCGAGGTACGCCATCTACCTATCCAAGACCCAACAATGGGAACGAATAACCAGTTATTGCCAAACAGTTATTATTGGAAAATTGCGCCAACTTATACGAGAATGTAAAAATAGGAAGAACCAGCTGAACTTCAACAATGACTCGTTTGCAACAACAATAATAATAATAGTAGTAGTAATAACATATAATATAATGGAAGGGGAAAATAAAATTGTTATAATACAGCTCTTTTCGAAATAAACGTCGTTTATAATGATCAATTCGATACGCAATTTAACAATGGGGAAAGTTTTCCAGGCACAATACAATTTTATAAACTCTATTGTTCAATCAAGCGAATTATTTTAATAAAAACGATAAAGTGCTGTAGTTTAATGGGGGGGGGGATTGGAAACGTTATACCGGTACAGTGTGTTACAGAAACGGTGGTAGTAGGACACGTTCAACTCAAAAAGCCCATAGAATCCACTGTACTTAGGTTCTACCATCCTTTTTGAAACACCCTGTATACCTATTCCTCAAAATTCGAAATTTTAACGACGTCTAAACGGAGGAATAAAATATTTGTTCATTGAAGATGAAAATAGGCCAAATTTTCAAATTTTCCACTAATTTATAAGAGCTACCGAAGTAAAGAACACGTTATATCAGAATATATACTACATTACTGTCATCTTAAAAATACGAGGGTTAAAACACAGCAGACCACGTAAAGTCTAGGGGTCAAGACCGCGTTTCACTTTAACATATTTAGTTTTTGAATATCGACATAATAATAAGAAAACTAACTGTTTTGATAACCAAAGCTACTCCATTGCCAATAGGTCTATTCCATATAAGGTAAAAACGAAATCATTACATTGCGGTAATAGTTAACTGTCACTATAGACTCTTAAAATAAGAGGGTGGACACTTTCTGACACCTTTGCGATAATCCAAGAAACTAAGAAAGATATTAGACTATATGGGGGTCTGCCCCCTTAAACGACGCGACTGGGGGCGGGGGAGGGGTGTCAGGGCGAGAAAAAACTCCTATTTCGTTAATGAGAAGCCCCCGGGGGGAAGGAACCCGAGGGGAGAAGAGATGGGACCCAAAGTTGCGCTAACGATTTTTTAATGATTTTCTGATGAGCGGTTTTTGGTTCATCGCTTACTAAACACATATATATGTTGGAGCCTCGCTACCTGTTAGCGACAGTTTAACCTGACAGCCTCCTTTAATTACCGACAGCGCGCTTAAACGATACCAATTTAAAGTGACGCGACACTATTAAGAAGCCCCTAACGGTGGGCGTCTTCCGCGACGTCTTTAAATGGTTTCCCCCCCTCCCTTTTTTTGGAACCTCTTTTTCTCTAATGAGCGCCTATCGACCTCAGAAAACTTACTAGTTAGCTATATTTATCAGAGTGCAATACAGTCAAAGGCTGTCCTTAAAGTTTCCTGAGCATAAGTAGTTTTTACCCTTTATCATCTCTTTCAGCTACGAAGACAGACAAGAGTTTCTGAATTCATAAGACTTCCATTAAAGTCTCTTCGAAAATAGTATCCCTTTACGAACTACCTTAACTTTCTATAAAAATACTAGTACTCCCTTTGAAAACAGTTGTTCTTCCTTTAAAAACAGTTGTTCTTCCTTTAAAAACAGTTGTTCCTCCTTCAATAGTATCTTATGTTCCCTTAAAACATATATTATGCTCCCTTCACAAACGGTTCATACCCCCTTTAGTTTATATGAAAGTAAACATTCCCTTAAATGTTGGAACTTTTCCATTTTTTTTTACTTTTGAACCCATGTAGGGACCTAAACATAACCTCTGGTCAATTTCAAACCAACACAACGCTGCCACATGTTTCATATCAACAGCTTCTATCCTGCAATATCTCTTCGGATACCCAAAAACTTTAAACTACCTACCGTCGATATCATAGTCATGTTCAAAACCACTTTGTGTTCACTCCTTACTTCACTATGTAAGCTTATATTAACTACCCGACACACAAATTAAATCATGCTTATATATTAACACACTTACCAGAAAAATCAGACGGTATTCAACTACCCACATACCTCTCAATGTTGTAACTTCATCATCCAGGTAAAGGTAGCCAACGTTGTGGTCCAAATCCTCAATCCAGTGTCCAAATCCTCAATCCAGTGTCAAAATCCTCAATCCAGTGTCAAAATCCTCAATCCAGTGTCCAAATCCTCAATCCAGTGTCCAAATCCTCAATCCAGTGTCCAAATCCTCAATCCAGTGTCCAAATCCTCAATCCAGTGTCCAAATCCTCAATCCGGTGTCCAAATCCTCAATCCGGTGTCCAAATCCTCAATCCGGTGTCCAAATCCTCAATCCGGTGTCCAAATCCTCAATCCGGTGTCCAAATCCTCAATCCGGTGTCCAAATCCTCAATCCGGTGTCCAAATCCTCAATCCAGTGTCCAAATCCTCAATCCAGTGTCCAAATCCCCAATCCAGTGTCCAAATCCTCAATCCGGTCTCCAAATCCTCAATCCAGTGTCCAAATCCTCAATCCAGTGTCCAAATCCCCAATCCAGTGTCCAAATCCTCAATCCGGTCTCCAAATCCTCAATCCAGTGTCCAAATCCTCAATCCAGTGTCCAAATCCTCAATCCGGTGTCAAAACCCTATGTCCACCATCCTGATGTGCCAAGGCCTAAAAATATTCAAATTCATGAAATAGGCGATTTTGGAAATTTAACCCTAAAATTTAAAACAAAATAGTAGAAACTAGCCAAAAGTACTCTAACTACGTGGTAAAACTATTAAGTAATTAAAATTAATCGAAAATAAAATATGGTTAAATAAAAAAAATTAATTACATTTTATCAAAATTTCCCTTGACAAAATTTCAGAGGGTCTCCCGCCGATGAGGAAAAGTTTTAACCCTAACTTCCTTCAAAACGGTAACCTAGCAACCAGAAAAGTTTTGGCCAATCACAGCTCGCTCTAGTCGGATAGCAACAAGACCAAAATAATTCCAACTGATTGTGCCGACTGCCGAGGCCTAAAAAAAACGAATTCCTGAAACAGGCGTTTTGAAAATTTAACCCTAAAAACAAAAAAGGGTAGAAACTGGCCAAAAATACTCAAACTACGTGGTAAAACTACTAATTAACTAAAATTAACCAAAAAACATGGTTTAATTAAAAAAATAAATTACATATTTTCCAAATTTTCCTTGACAAAATTGCCGAGCGTCTCGCCTAAGTCGAAAACTTTTAACCCTAACTTGAAACTTTCTTTATAAACGGTTACCTAGCAACCAGAAAAGGATTGGCCAATCAGAGCTCGTTCTGGTTGTATAGCGTAAAAACAATAAGGCCAAGACCAGACTCCGCTAGACTGATGCGCCAAGGCCTAAAATAAAATTCTAATTCACTAAACTGACTATTTTGGAAATTTAACCCCAAAACCAAAAGAGGGGGTAGAAACTAGACAAAAATACTCAAACTACGCGGAGAAACTATTAAATAATTAAAATTAACCAAAAAAATGGTTAATTCAAACAAATAAATTACATTTTTTCCTAATTTTCCTTGACAAAATTGACGAGTGTATCTCGCCTTAGTCGAACATTTTAAGCCCTAACTTCATTCTTTAAAACGGTTGCCTAGCAACCAGAAAAGGATTGACCAACCACAGCTCGCTGTAGTTGCATATTGTAAAAACAATAAAGCTAAGACCAGAATAATACAAAAATTTCTTTTTAAGGCTGTAATTTCAAACGTTTCAAAATGACAAAAACATAATTTTTAAATGTTTTTGTTCTTTAAAAATGGGGAATTTTGGTTTTTAATGGATAAAAATATATCTATCAGGCATTAAATAAGATTTAATAACAATATTATCAAAGTTTCCCCAACTTACCTTGCAGCAAGACTGTATTCTCAGAATGGGGAAAACTTTATCAGTATCAGGAAAAAAACACCGTTATTTATTTTCTTCCCCTTTTAAAGCTATCTTCCTAGGCTTCCCTCGGTAAATTCAAGGGTTGCATTTCGATTTGGGATGTTGAAAACATTTGAAAGCCATTAGCAGAGAATCTATTTGCGTTCATTAAACTTTTCTTCCTCTTTTTCCCCCCAAAAGAATTTTGAAAAAAAAAAAAAAAAAACTTGGTCAGCATTTTTTGAGGGGGTAAATTAGCCGCGCCACCAGCTACTTCCCAAAATGTGTCGATTCAGTCTAATAGACTGCAAATTAATCCACCCACCCTCACCACCCATTTCTCATTTGGAACCCTAATGACTGTTCTTCTTAAGTTGAAAACTTGATAATATCCTAGTATCGATCTGATCCAAAATTATTAACAAACTAATTTAGACTTAATAGCTTATACATTATTAGATACTAATTGCTAATTAAGAAACTAAAAAATAAAAATGTTATTAATAACAAAATTAAAATTATCTGAAAAAGAAAAACAAACTGAAACCTAATTTTCCTTATTCCTTTTCAACATAATTTTGCTAATTCCAATTGGCCATATGTCTAATCAGCGCCACTAGCGGATGGTCTGAGAACTACTCCCATAGAGACTAGGTATATTTAAGAGGGTTTGCAGATTTTCCGCCAGGTGGCTCGAATGCCGCGCCATCTGACGGAAATTCTGCAAACCCGCTTAAATATACCTAGACTCTATGGGAGTAGTTTTCAGACCATCCGCTAGTGGCGCTGATTAGACATATGGCCAATTAAAGATAACTATCTTAACATTTACAGGATTCATACAACTATTGTAAAAATCGATTTCCCTGACCCTTCCAGGTTTTTTACCATATTTTCCCTGATATTTCGAGGTACAAGGTCATCTAGTAACTTCAGAAGTGGTTCTTTTTGGAGTAAACTATGAGAGTTGTTTTTTTAGTTGGATCAACTTCTTCAGGGCTAACTTACTCAAGCCTCAAAATATTCCTGATTTCCCTGTCAACAATTTATTTCCCTGTCAACAATTTATTTCCCTGACAACAATTTATTTCCCTGACAACAATTTATTTCCCTGACAACAATTTATTTCCCTGACAACAATTTATTTCCCTGACAACAATTTATTTCCCTGACAACAATTTATTTCCCTGACAACAATTTATTTCCCTGACAACAATTTATTTCCCTGACAACAATTTATTTCCCTGACAACAATTTATTTCCCTGACAACAATTTATTTCCCTGACAACAATTTATTTCCCTGACAACAATTTATTTCCCTGACAACAATTTATTTCCCTGACAACAATTTATTTCATTGACATTTCCAGGTTTCCCACATTTGTATGAACCCTGAACTTTAATCTTAAGAGTTTTTGTACAAAACTTAATATGTTTTAAATTCAATTTAAAAACATTTAACAAAATTTATCCCAGATCAGGAAGTATGGTTGCTTTGGCCACTACCCCAATTCAACTGAAAAATGTAAAGATATCCCAAGAAAACGAGGATAAAAATATTTATACATATATATTTTTTTTTTTAAATGTCAAGTTTTTATACCCAAGAATAGAGATTTATATATAAAGAAAAGGGGGGAATGCCCCATACACTTCTCTCTCTTGAGATGCTGGAAAGAATGGTACACAGGCACCCCCCCACCCCTTCTTTACCTCTCCCAATTCACTTTTCCAAAAATATATGCGTGAAAGCTTAAAATACAGGGGAGCGATCGGGGGAAACGAGGTAGGGGGGGGGAAACACGATTTTCGTTTCAGTTTTCGATAAAAGCTTTTCAATAATAATACAAGACGTTAGAAATTGAATTCTCGCGTTAGTGGCGACCCCTACACTCGAGAATAAGAAGCTTTCTTCTCTTATACGACCAAACCTCTTTCCTTTTTACCATACAGGGCAATCCAGAAAGAGTCGCTTGATGTTTTAAAACTATATTTATGTTTCTTTATATAATGGATTCGTAGTAGCAACCTCTATCATCATCGATTCAATTCAGGGAACGATAACAATATGAAAGGGATATTTGGCTCTCAGATGCTGCCTCAAATTGTAGATGATATCAGATACATCAATATTTTAAAATATTGCTCTTATTCTAAACTAAAATAAAAATTATGAGGATAAAAAACATTTTCCATTACCTAAACTGTTTCTATGATCAAAAATTGTTTGAAAGCTTAGAGATCAGGTTTAGTAAAATATAAGACTCTTAGTAGAGTTTTGTGCAATCTAGGGTTTATACAAAAATATTTAAAATTTCTATTTTTAAAAATTTAAACTGCAATGAAATATATATACCCTTTGTAATCATTATTTCCTGAAATTAAATTAATAGTAATTGATAAAATAATTACTTATTACATTTTGTCTTTCCTTTGCTACGTCTAACGTCTTTGAAGTTTTAATTCCTAAGCCTATTGCTTTTCCATTTCAAAATCGTAACCCTTGGGCCTTGACCCGGAAGCCGAGGGTTACCGCTGGGGTCACCTAGCAGCTAACCCCGCCTAATGACCTCGCCGTTCATATAAAAATGGCCGCCATCCGAAGCCAAGGCTTAACGCAAATATTTACTATAAATAAATTATATTTACTATAAATAAGTTTAATTTCTGAATTTGGCTTAGATTAACTTCTAAATTAATTTAAACTATCACGTAACTAATACGTATAGCATTTAAAATCCTTAAAAGTAAATTATTTCACGAATAAAAAAAAATACCGAATCAGAAGGGGTAATGGTGCAACAAATTTAAATCATTATTAATTAAATATGACATTGATAAGGCAAAATTAAGATTACTCACTTTTGACTCATTTGAAAATTACCAAAAATAAGTGGAATACAACATATATTATATTATACTTACAATCATCATTTAAAGATGAGCAAATGATAAGAAAAAGACTGCAACTGTAGCTTTATATAACCCAAGGAGTAAATGACATCCTCCGTTCTAAAAAATTGTTTCTAGGAATGATTCGTTAGACGGCGCGTCGAACAATAATAATTAACCCGCCAATTTCAAACATATAATTTAGGTAAACATGAACTAACTCAGTCATTTGTTGAGTGAGCATACCTAATTTAATCCAGAGCTATAAATTGTCGTTGAAAATAAATTCCTAAGGATGAGTGTAATCTTCATAAATTCTTCTATGATAATATTTTCTTGTTGAGGGTTAAAACAATTCATTCCGGAGCTATAGTTGGGGCGATGGTTGGAGCGTTACTTAACCTTTATGAAAAGGTGGCCCGACAAGTTAAGGTAAAAGAATAAAAGAAAGGTGGGAAAGCTAGAGAGGGCCAAGATGATTTATCCTGGACTGACGAGGAGGATGGTCTCTCCTAGGTCCCGCTCTCTCTCTCTCTCTCTCTCTCTCTCTCTCTCTCTCTCTCTCTCGAGAGAGAGAGAGAGAGAGAGAGAGAGAGAGAGAGAGAGAGAGAGGTTTTGAAAGGAGAAAAGGAAAGCGATAGTATCGGCAAACGACAGAGATTTATTTGGGAGGGAGACCTTTGGCGGCGAAAGATGTAATCGAATGCTCTCTTCCCCGCTGCAGTCCATTCCGTGTAGAACCCCTTTTCAGATTTTCGCTCCCAGAAAAATCATAGAAATGAGTTATATTTTGTAAGCAATACGCGGGAATAAGGACAATCCCGCCTGCTTCTTCCAATCTCTCTTTCCTCTTACCGTCCCGCTAGTCCTTGTCTATTTCACCCAATCTTCCTTAACTTGATTTCAAAAAGAAAGTAACTCCGTATTGGTCTTGTTACTCTGGATTCTGTTACTTCCCGAGTTTCAGAAGGGATTCTGTCATTTAGACCATTTCAGTATGCCCCTTTTTCCAAGATTAGGAGTAACTCTAGTCTATTAGCAACTTGTAAGAGCCCTACCCAAAATTCTAGAGTAACTTAAGGGTATCAAAACACAGGAAATTAAGACTTTTATAAACTTACGACACTTTGCCTTTCAGAAATATAATCCAGATCGAATATTTTTTGTCTCTCCTCTCTACCATCCCCAAGATATACATAAACAAAGAAGAAAAAAATCTGGACTTATTCCGTTATTCCAAGAGCGCCCATCTTTGGATGAAGGGGGGGGGGGGCAGAAGGAGGTTGCCAACGAAATAAGATTTTTAGAAAGTATATAGCTCAAATTTACGACTATACAGGGGCGAGAGGTTTGGGTGGAGACTGTCTTAGAGAGGAGTCCCAAAAAATAAAAAAATAAAATAAGAAAAAAGCCAATTTCCAAAAGCTTTATATTTTTATATAAGAAGAAGGTTATATACTGTGGGGGAGGGGGGGGGGGCAGAATCCTTGGTGACTCTTTCTTATATCCCGGGGAAATGATTAAAAATATTGTCAAGAGTTGTGTATATCTTCTTGGGTATTTTTTTTATGGAGGTCCAATCATTCTAGTAATTGGGTACCGTCACTCTCAGACTAGGCGGCTTGGCTCGGTTTTATCTCTTCATATACTCGTGACGCGTTTGGCTTTACACTACCACTAGAATTTGTGATATCAATTACATTATCTCGGAGTGAAAAAGCTATAGTATTTAGTGTCAACCCATTACGTTAAAAATTATGGACGATTTTGGCTAGAGTTGCGAGCTACTTCTCATAGGACTTTCGCCTAACATTTAATTCCGGGAAAGATGTCTGGAGCTTGGAGTCGATTGGATTGGTTGGTCTATACCGAGTACACTCTTCACACGCAGCTTCTCTCTGTCAATATTGATTCTGTATCAAAAAAAACCCGTCTTCTCCGTCGGTCTTAATGGAAAGGACATCGCTTTCAAAACCTTAAATACGTTTTTTCTTCTTATCCTCTTACCAGAAATATAATTTAAAAATTTAATATAATCTAGGAAAGAATGAAATAAAAATTACGTAAGATGAAAGAAATTAAGAATATGAAAATCGATGAATTTTTTTTTCATAATACATACTTCGATATTTTATGACAACGGCTAACCATTTTCGTTTTATTTTTTGGAGGCCTATACATTTATTATTATATTTTTTTGTCTTGGCGTTTTTTTTTTTTGTTTTTTTCTCATTTAAATCTCACAATATTAAATTATGTTAATATATGTACAATTTTCATAGACGTATTAATACGCCTAATTATTTATGTATATTATATTTTGGTATTTTTAATTTATCGTTTTGTTTTTTCATCAAACCTATTTTTTACATATTAAATCATACAACTCCGCGAATTATTTTTTTCTTAATTTCACTTAAATATCATTAATTAATTAATTATTTACATTAATCTTGGCTATAATTTTATACACACCTGTTTGTATTTACAATCATTAATGACGATTTAGTTTCTTTGTTGTTTATTATTCTTTTTTAGTAAGAGTAAAGATTTCCCTCGTAGCAGACAGTTTTTAAAATTTTTTTAATTATTCGATAAATAAAAATGGTAATTCCAGTGGTCCTTTCAGGTAATGCCGTCGCAATTTCTTCAGTCTTTCTGAAAATAAAAATTTAAGAAAAAATATGAAGTCTGGCATTTATTAAATAAAGGTTAAAAATAAATGTTCCCATTTTCCTAAAATAGCTCTAGGAACGAGTTATTAAAAAGAAAATTAAAAAATCAGAACTTCGACAAGACAGGAAAGAAATTTCATTAAACGTCCCTAACTTCTTCTAAATTATAATTAATCTCTAAAAAATGGTACATTCAAAAAGTCAATTCACCTCCTACGTAATAGGTTAAAGGTAAAGAAACCTTTCGCCAATTAAAAGTTTTAGAGGCCGAAAATTAACAAAATTACGTAGGAGCAGAGGGAAGCTTGATTTTGCCACCGATAACAAGTCCCCAGTATAATTTGACCTTTTAAACCCTATTTCCCTCCCTCCCTCTTTTAAATGGGAGGGAGCTTTTAGTCGGAAATAAGGATGCCTGTAGGAAGAGAAATTTGCTCCTCAATTATTACCGGCCAGTATAACGGGTGTAGAAAAGTGGGAGAAACTTTGGAGCTACGAAAATCCTTTCCTCGCGCCAAAAAAGTCCTCGCCGTTTCAGTCCGTAATGAGCGCGGGCCCGAAAACTTTTAGTTATTAATGGGCAAGAATTCCTTTTAATAAGGCACACGGGGATGGGGGTAGAATGTTGGGTAGCCCCCATCCTCCGTTAAAACGGAAGCGACGAATAATTAACGGGCAAACCGTAGCGACACCTGCCGTAATTGTCGGCGTTTCCGGCGTTCCGGTTTCCGTCCTTATATTGCTTTCCTCCCCCAGTTCCTTCTTTCCTCTTTGCTAGCTCGCTCGCTTTAGTAACTAGTCCAACCTCAGCTCGCTAATAAAGTCCCACTCCTTACAGGATAAAGTAATTTGCGAAATTCATCCATGAATATTCAATGTCCAAAAGCAACGCAAACCATGGATTTTTCCATTTAAAAATTTTCGTCGTAATACTTTGAAACGACGTCTTAATTCATGGTAAAGATGAAGATATTCGTGTGTACAGAGTTGGTTGGCGACGAACTTCCTGGTATCGCTGTAGAATTCAAGTCGGGTATAAGCTAGCGAAGGAAAGAGGTATACGCACCAGAACTGACCAGGAGCGCGCGGATATCATTTCTTTTTCTGGATGTGGAAGGGAGGGAGCGAGCTCGGTGCGGTCACGTCATTAAAAGTTGATAAAAATTTCTCCTTTCCTCTTCCTATTTTTCCTTCTCAGTACGTGATGGTGGTATATTGGGAACCGCGAGTGCCTCTAACTCTCTCTCTTCCTTCTTTTAACTCCGTCCGGAGGACGCTGGTCCTACCGGTAAAGGTCTAATTACCTTAATTGGGTGTTCGACGAATATCCACCACCAACTCCCGTACAGGCTAGCTGCTCTCAGTTCTCTCTCTCTCTCTCTCTCTCTCTCTCTCTCTCTCTCTCTCTCTCTCTCTCTCTCTCTCTCTCTCTCTCTCTCCTCCTTTTGGAATCCCTTTCAATACAGTGTGTTCCTGATAAGTCTGCCATAAATTAAATGCTGCGTTCTTTGGGTTAAATTGAGTGGAAAGTGGTGCCAAAGAACATTCTGGGGGTTCTACAACATTTAATTACTGAGATATGGGCTACCAAAATATTGATTGGCCCCTAAAACAATTAAGAAAATAGTCACACTTTACCAGCGTATTTCTATCCATTTGAAAGTACTACTCATTAAATGTTGTAGACTTTAATTAATGGCAGACTTATCAGAAACATCCTGTATATTGCAATCCCCCTTCTCAACTTCCTCTTCTACCCTATTACAAACTCCCCTTTTCTTCAAATTTCTTCCGTCTATTCTGATTCCAATTGAAATTTAGTTTGAATTAAAAAAACGTCATTAAGATTAATAAAGGCAAGGAATAATAGAACTAAAGATTTCTAAAAATAACCCCAAACCAACTGGACTGCGAAGCTCCTTGACGTTTGCTTCACCACAAACTCCGAAGTTCCGCAGTCGAAACATTTGTACAGGCGCAGATCAGAATTTTACACTTTAAAAAGTTCTAAAATTACGAAATGAGCTTGAATTGCGAATTGTTGCTTAGCCATTGCAATAATTACAAGAAATGTCAATGTACATACAACCCTGGGAAACCTGACGTATCCTAATCAGGAGTTCTTTGGTGACCTGCGTCCAAGTAAGGGAAGACCATAATTATTTGTCCACACTTATCAAGGAGGTTGTGGATAAATTTCTTCGCTAATTATACTTAAATACAACCCCCCCCCCAAAATGGCGCCAAGAATAAGTAAGGGCCATGCTCTTTCATCACGCACGTGATGCGTTTGTAGGGTTTCGAAGAAAAGTTTAAGTGAGATTAGGTAAGAACCAGGCATTTTAAATTAGAAATCGCAGTCGAAGAATTAAATGGTGAACCGTGCAGTATAAAAGGGTGTAAGAGATTTGGGGGTAGGAGGAGAATATAGGTTGCTAGTTTTCTAATCTCCAAGAGAGTAGCTTTTGGTCGAACGTTAGTAAGGCGTTTTCCGCTCGACATCTTCCCCGATTTTCCAATAATACGTAGTATAAGAGAAGGAAGCGGGGAGCTCGTTAAAACCCGGAGCAAAACGACCAGAGCTTAAAAGGCGACTATTATATAGAACGACGTCGGGCTCAGCAGCCGTGCATGGAGTTAATTAGCTTTTACGATGCTTCGCCAATTTCAGTTTCGAGACTGGTCAATGCGAAGACCGCCGCGCTTCCCTTCAAATATAGGCTTAGTGCGTGAAGCATTTCGGAACCAAATGGGACTCTTCTCTCTCTCTCTCTCTCTCTCGGTCGGTCGCGGGGTCATTAGCATTTTTAAAACGACGCCTAATTATAAGGACAAAGCCAAAAATTGGAAAACCCATAAACGAGTGAGTGAAGGGGTGAAAACCAGAAGGGAGGATCGGCTTTAGAGGATTTCTCTATACTGTCTTTTCGACTCATTCAAAAATTTACAGCAGCCTGCTTTAGATTGAAAGACATTTACTGGTTTTAAAGTGACATTGACACCGCGTCATTATCACCCAGAAGTAAGCGAAAGGAATTTGAGTACGTGGTGACGGAATCCGCAAGGTAGACGTTCCTACAGAGAAATCGTTGCATTCTTTGTACTTGTACTTAAGCCGGGTTTCACCTTCACTTGAAACCCTTAGTTATAAAATAAAATCAGCGAAAAACAAAAGCGATTAGGCTTAAATAGCGAAATGGGGAGTGTCGGAAAAGGACGTTTAAAGGCGCGCGGAGGGCAACATGGGCGAGTCAAGTCAATAATCCGAAACAATTGGAGCGCGATGGAGTTTTCCGGCTCCCGTTTATATATGTCTCCATGCAGGAGAACGGCGTGTTCAGTTCAATACCGGGAGTCATTATGAGACGGGAACGAACCCCATTCCCCCGCTCCCCGATATTGCGTACTCGAATCTATCTATAATAGAAAAGGGGAAGAGAGGGAGAGAGAGAGTCTAAAACGCGAGCGTTTGAGCACCGGATCGTAATGAGCCGCAGCCGGAGAGAAACCCATATTTAGTCTAAACCAATCGGAATTTGCAATAATGTATTAACTGTACTAATAATTACCATAGCACGGAATCTATTAACGGGAGCCCATAACTCGAAACCGTCCAGCACATGCAGCAACTTTCAATTACTCTCGATTCATAATAAATTGAATTAAAATACAGGAAGAACTAATACTAGGCCTACAACTGGAGTAAACTTTCATTGTGTATATTCCGGAAAGAAACTGGGGAATTTTTAGGGATAAACAGACAATAAACTGGGAGATTCTGAAGGGTAAACAGACAATAAACTGGGAGATTCTGAAGGGTAAACAGGCAATAAACTGGGGAATTTTGAGGGATAAACAAACAATAAACTGGGGAATTTTGAGGGATAAACAGACAATAATCAGGGGAATTTTGAGGGATAAACAGACAATAAACTGGGGAATTTTGAGGGATAAACAGACAAAAAATTGGCGCGTTCTTTCAGTTGTCTCCTAGAGCTTCACTCATGGTCTTTTACATTTCTTTTCTAAACTCTAAGCTCGATCTTTGTCAGCATCTTCCAGAATCGAACACTTACTCTCAGTGATGGGTTTCCGTTATTAACGATTAGGATAGCGTGGATTAGTAGTCGACGCAAAGCGAGGATGAATTAAGCCCTGGCAATGGGCTTAACCGTTTCGTATTAAAGCCGGGGTGACGAGGAGAGTATACGCGGGTATAGAGGGGCCAGTTAATTATTGGCGTAGCTATTACCCAAAATCGGAAACCCCGTCTCACCCGCTTTCCCAGGCTGCAGCCGTCTTATCTGTGACAAGCGGAATACAATAACGAGCCTCGATCGAATTCCATCACCAACGACGTACAATCCCTCTTCCATAAACTCCGTTCGCGATGCCCCTTACAATGAGGATCGTGACTCGAAGCCGCTATTTCTCTAATTACGTCAAATAATAGCATACCTTCCCTAAATTATCCCTTATTCACAAAGTACTCGGGAACGCATTCGTCGATTTGTTCAACCAAATTCAACCCATCTGCTCACCCTTTCGTTCGTGACGCTTTTAATGAATACAGTTTAGACAGAAGTAGATTAAGCTGAAATTAATATCCACCACTCAACAACGACCTTGCGAGGCATTGTGGGATAAGCCAAACCAGGGATAGATTTAATTTTAGAAGTAGGAATGGAGAACGGTTAGTATTTACTTCAGTCCGACTCATAGGCCATTATAGAGCCCATCCCTCCAACACGTAACGAAAAGTTTAAATTATGTTATTGGCTCACTTAAACTACCGTTTTGATGACGTTGCTGACGGAAACGGCGAAAAATACGTAATTCCTTTATACCTCTGTCGCTATGACCCCACCTAGCTTCTTTCATACCCCTCCGTCCCGTGGAAGGGGGTCCGGAACTTTGACACGCGCCCACATTACTCCGTTCTCCATTCCTACTTCGAAAATTAAATCTATCCCTGGCCAAACTTAATATCTAAAAGAAAGGAAGTGTCAAGGAAATGGGTTCGATAACTTACGATTAATCTATCTTTTCTTAAAGCCTTACAAGGGGTGATCTCTAAATTGTAATTACAAAATCTAGCATTAATATTTTCCTTGGCCCTTTTAATTCACAAACACTCAAAGAATACGCCACTCTCAAGTCCTACATCATTTCCTAATATTCCTCTACATCAAACTATAATAGCGTATTCGCCCCAACCTAATTAACACACCCTGAAGGCTTAAAACGTCAATCTGTAATTATACAAAACCCTCCATCCAAATAACCCAATTTTGGGTGCATCCTTTCATTCCAAAACTATCCACGAACTTACTGTACACATCCTTCTCCAATTTATTCCCCGCACTCGTTTAGTCGCAAATACATAATAGAGGAGGCAACTAAAGCTTTACGCAATTGAATATATAGAAGAGGTGAGAACCCTTTGCATGCAGTGTTACCCGACCCCCTAAGAAAAGGGAGATTGTAGGTAAGGCTCTCCTATAACCGTTGCTACGAGTGTTTATGCACCGGAGAAGTGGAAACGCTGATGGAAACCGTTCCGAGCTCTTTATCCAAATACTATTAAGCTCTGAACCGATTCGCGTATTAATCAGTAGAGACTAAATTACAATGGAAGGGGATGAGTTATAGTCGAGGTTCGTCGGGGCAGTAAACCTTTATTAGACTCTAAAGCAGATTCGCTGCTGTACATAGAGAGAGAAATTAAACGCGTCGCGTCTTTAGCTCCAGAAAATCTATTCCAAAAGCCTCTCCCAGTTAAACGCATTAAATGCGGCTCATTGTCGCCAGTTTGAGTTGAAAACTAAATAAGGACTATATAGCAAAAGTTTACCTTTCTCGATCCCGTACGTACGTCTTTCACCGTTAATCGAATCATTGACATAGAGGGACGCTAATTATAATTATTTACATTTAATTTAGATCTCACTAGTGACGTATATAAAATGGTAGGTATAATATTTGCGAGGGGGTAGCCAATAGCGTTTTCAACGTACACCATACTAAATATTACTCGGTACTACGAATATATTACGAAATTCCTGGTACTACAAATAATAAACGGTACTACGAATATACTTCCAGATATTACGCGGTAATTCCTCATACTACGAATATACTTCCAGATATTACGCGGTAATTCCTCATACTACGAATATACTTCTAAATATTACTGGATACTTCGAAATTACACAATATTTGGAATATTTTTTCAACTTCAAACATTACACTATACTACGAATATATTTACTTTTTCAACCAATTATTTCCAATATTACACTTACTTTGAAGGTACTACACATTAAAAAACTTAATTCAATGCGTTATAGTTTTCTAGATAATTCTAAACTATGCGTTATTATAAATTACTTTATAAGTTCAATTAACTGATGTCGTATTCATTACACTTAATAGTTGCAATAGTACTTCCATCTTACGTACGCACTATCTTGGTAAACCTTTTCTATATTATTGTAGAATAATAATTGATAGCTTTGTTTTTGGATGTCTTAGAAAAACTGATGGTTCGTCGATCACGTTTTTATGGAAATTTTGGCTTTTATTCTAAGGTGTTCAAGGACTCATAGTTATAACAATTATAATTAAGAGTTATACGAGGCAAATCATTCATCTGATTAACTTAAAAACCAACCCTTAAGCTACCCTGCTCCATATTTCATAGCTTTGGTTTAGACTGAGTTTCTGATTAGAGTAGAGCTTGCCCAATATCTGATCACAAAATCGGTGCAATGTGAATCTATGCAAACGAGAGTATAGTTTCTCGATGAACTCATGGTTGAGATGCTACAGTTTTTATCATTTATAAACCTGATTAGTCTTATTAACCGATTAAAATGAATAAAGTGATCTAACCTCGTCACAAATGGACAAACAATGAGCAAGAACATCCCCGAAATAATAAATAATTTACCATATTAGCTTTTTCATTTGGTAAATTCAACTTACAAGTAGCGCATTTAAAAGTCAATCACGGCTCGATAGTTATGATAGTCGTCCGAAAAACTCCCAAGAACTAGTGTCATTGCTTAGAGCGTTGCCTACGTTAATCAAGGCCTGTGCGCGGTAGTTTCGAAGGGTGCGACTTTCAGAAACGCGACTTCTTATTTTCTCCCAATTTTACCGCGAAATGGCATTGATAGCTGGACCGAAACGGGCGCGAAAATGGGTATTCAAAATTCCAAGCGCGAGAAAATGAGCATTTAAAATTCCAAGCGCAAGAAAATGAACATTTCAAATTCCTCAAGTCCAGCTAATAGTGCTCTCAGGTGAGAGAATTCGGCAACTTAAATTGCCAAACGATAAATTAAAATCGGCGCCGCGCACAGGCCTTGAATAACGTAGGCAAAGTTTAGTCAAACAACAGAGGATCGAAATAAACCGAGACTAAAATTACAAACTTTTAACACGTCTAGATAATAGAAAGATTAAGTAAAGAGCAAAAATACGCCAAGTACAAGTCTATAAGCTCAAGCTCACTTGATGTAATCTCTATTACATCAAGTGATTTTGAGCTTATAGTGATGTTAAATATCACAGGAATAAAAGTATTGTGGAATTAATGATCACGTGTGCCAGAACATAATTTGCTTAACCTCTCTCTTGCGAATATAAATCATCCCTTCACCAGTATATTTGGCGTTCAAAGTGAAAAAGGATTGAAACTCCCCAACTGAACGTCAGGTCACAGCTTAAGCCAATCGGAAGCCTTGCCCTACCACTCTCCTACTCACTGTAAAGCTATGTTGTTTGTATGAACTAGGTATCTACTGTGAGAAAGTTCTGGAATTTGGACTAAAATCCAAGATACTCTGTTTCCCACGGTTATAATATGGGATGGAAACATAAAATACTGCGAGACTTCTTGATTTTATAAAATATTACACTAAAATTCTTAATATTCGTAAGGATTCGCGAAATACATCGAATATTATCATTATACTCTTCATATTCTCTGTATATTCTTCGTATTACATGTATTACACTTAATACACCATACTTTGCAATATTTCAATATTACGAATATACTTCACATTACTTTTCGGTATTTTTCCATACTTCAAATATTACGAAACCAAATGTACACCTACTTCACGTAGTGGCTACCCCCTCGAATATTTGCTTCGCAATTATCTTAAAATACTAATCTAATTTGAACTGCAATGCAAATTAGGATTGGTAAAATTTAATTTAGCAATAATTTTAAATTCTATGAAACATGATTATAGCGAGACGTAATTTTCTGCTTATCATTTAGAATTTCCATGGAAAATATATTACTTTCAATAGGACTAATTCTTTGAAATATTTCGTTTTCTTTACATTTTAGATCTCTGCAGTTAAAAACATTTCTATATGCAGATTTCCAAATATAAATAACCATCTATTAATGCGTTATTAAAGTTCTCCTCAAGAATTATATTATCCTCAAATTTTCAATTGAAAATGGCTTAATATTAAACGTATATAGCCATTACGTGGGAGACCCAAACCTGAAAGGCTGAAACGATACAAGTAGGGTTCATTGGAGAGCAGCGCGTTCCACGATTTAAAAACGGATTAAAACGAAGTTATGAAAATTTAAAGAAAAGGAAAAACAAATTTCATTAATAATGAAACCGTTAATTTACGCGACTCTCATATAACTCAAACCCGAATTATAACTTTGTACAAACTCAACTGCACGTTAATCTACTTCTGTACCGTAATAGGAGAAGCTAGAGAAAACGACGAATTAATTTTAACTGCCATACCATTCTTGCCGGCGTTAGCGCCAAACGTTGGTTCTAATTAGATTCTAGAATATTAGTTCTCGGTGAAAATCGTTAAAACCCAGCCAGGGAAGGAAGGGAGGAGGATGGTGCACGATCTCAAATTATAGGGTCCCCCAAAACTATCTGTTTTGGATGGGAAAGAGAGAGTGAGAGAGAGAGAGAGAGTGAGAGTAAGGGGGCGAAGTTGAAAGTGCAAAATTAACGAGGAAGGCAGGTCTTTTTACTTTATCACGTTTGGGTAATGATTTTCGGCTAAAAGTTCGGACCCAAAAAAGGGACAGGTCGGAGAAAGGGGTGGGGGCGGCGGAGATATTTGACACTAGCGGTCATTAAAGATTTCGTTTACTGCAACGAGACGAGACTGAGCCAAGGCTTAAAGTAGGGTTCTCGCCAATTGATTTATCGCTAGCTTAAAAGTGTTGGCTGGTTGGGTTGAGTGAAGGAGTTAGTTACTTCTTACCGATTTCTAACGGGGTGGTACGATAGAGTCGTCGCAGTTTGCTTTACGTACAAGGGGTCCCTGGAATATGTTGACCTGGCAGATTTTCTGATAACTGATAAATGTCGTCTGTTTATTTAAAATGTCTAAAATTCTCTCTGGATTCCAAATGAATACATTATCTTTACGATATCATAAGTTTATAAGATATGTTCCAAAAGTTTGACACTACCTAAACTTGGTAATGTTAGAGACTTACAGCTCGAGCTGGTTCGAGGGAGAACGACAAGCGAGAATTGAAGTCCTACACTCGGTGGTTAATTTTGCAGGACTTTCATCTTCCTATTTAGTCTGTACAATTCCTTTGACAGCGTCTCACCAGGCGTCGCTTTACCTCGAATCTATGACCTACGCCACTTCGTGACAAGCTCCAGTTTGTAACCAGTGACAAACTTAAGGTGAACATATCTTATGATGGTCTTCTTTTTTTGGCATCAAAAGAACAGTAAGAAGACGACATATGGGAGTGGGACTTCATCTAAAGCTTTTTCAACTTTGACTCATATACTTCTTCGTATATTGCAAACTCCGAGTGGCACTGACGCGGAATATTAGATTTTTCCCTTCACACTTTGATGAGAATGAGAAACAAATTCTCTTTAGTAAATTCAAAGTGTGGAACAAAAGAAAAACGCAATATCGTCTCCCCATTCTCCCAAACATTCATTTTGCTTTTTTTTCCTTTGTAAACTAGCCCGCACCCTTCCTTCGGTTCTCCGTCGCCTTTCGGAGGTCATTAAAGAACGCAATAAAATTTCATAATGGCTTCTCCAGCGAGAGAGAAAAGACAAGAAAGATGCGACGACGAAAAGGGGTGTACCAATCTCCCCTTTTTAGATAATAATAGCTCTCTCTCTCTCTCTTGGCAGTGTCGACTCGCCGTCAAGACAACTTATTATTAAGTGACCTATCTAAAGAACGAAGCAGGGACGAGCCGCCGCCACCGACGCTATTGTCAGCTAGAGTGTCAAACACTCTATTGTATCCGTGAAGAGTTACTGTAGAAACTGTTACTAGGAGTCGAAAAAGGGCGCGGTTCCATTGTTTTCGACACATAACGGGAATTGCCATTTGCCTCTCCCCTTTTCTGTTAATCAAGCCAACACGCGCCCGGGAATCGATTCGATTCTACTTCCGCTTACATTCGGAAATGTATGTATCTAAACAGTTTTGCAAAAAGCGCGACCCACACTGACGTTTAACAAATGTTAACTTCAATTGTCGATACATTTTTTACTAAAGCAGATAGAGAAATGATTAAACTTCAGAGAGGGAACTGATTCAAACTGAACCCAGCTGGGAAACCCTTGAAACAAAATTCCCTAACATTTCAATACCCCTTTACGATATATCCCCCCCCCTCAAAATGTAACTATAAAAAAAACTAATCTTACCATCCAATTTCGTTTGAATTGTTAAATCCATCGAGGGTTGAATAAAAATTGAGTAAGAACGCTTGTTCTTTTTTCTACTTCTACGCTTCGGGCTTGAAAAGTAGACTACACGAGATTGTGGATTTAGATTCCTCTCGGAAGAAAAACCGTTTCTCTTCTTTATTTGTCCACAGGGCGTCACCATTGATGGCAGTTCCACGCTCCACCCAATTTTTGTCTTTAAAAGTAGACCGCGAACGATGATTTTTTTGTTCTCTCTCTCTCTCCTTTTAATATCGTTTTTAATGTCACAAATTTCTTCCCGGATGGTTGGGTCCCTTCGTCTCGAAGAAGAAAAACTACGCCGATGCAAACTGAATATCTATTTTTCTTCTTTCTCAGATTAAAAACCGTTTTATAATGATTAATCAATGAAAATTCGATCGATTTTCCGAAGTAATTAGAACGCGAGGGGAACTGGAATTAATGATTTTTTTTCTCGTTTTTAATTCTTCGAAGTTTCATCAAATATTTTTTTCGAACTATTACTTTGCTGGACCAAGGCAGGCTAGCTAAGTCCCAATATTAGCTACACTGAAGCTCGCCATAGATGGCAAGCTACGTTGTTGATTTTTAAAAACTGTCTGCTAGAGGAAAGGGTGGTGGGATATGTCGTCAATATATCCACTTCACCCATTATCTTTTCTTCGTGGTCACTTGCCGTCACTTAAAAAAGAATCGGGGCTACCGTAACCGCTAGACGCGTCGTCGTGTACCGGTCCTGGACCCCCGACTCCCCCCGGTCCGTGCACCCCTCCGGCAATCCCGGGATGTACCGGCGTCAAGTTCTCGGTCGCGCGTTTCAATTGTTCTAAACTGTTCACGTAACCGTGGGGTGGTCCGCTACTACTTCCAGCCGAACCCGGACCACTTCCGTTAGCGCCATTGTGATAAGGAGGCAGCGCTCCCGGTGGTAGGACGGAGGACGAATGGTGATGGTGCGAATGCTGTTGAGGACCCATTTGAGAATGTCGACCCATTTGAGAGGCGCTGGGACTTCGATGTCCCCCGCTGCCGGACGGTAGAGGAGGACCGCAAGAAGACGTGGCAGGACTAGATGACGTCACCGTATTATTGGGTGGACCGTTGCTTCCCGATCTTGGGGAATTAATAGGACCACCTCCGCTACCACCCCCGCAGTGTGAGGAATGAAAGAGCAGACGTTCCTCGTGGTCATATTCGCATAATATTCGGTTGTCAAACAAGTAAAATTTGTCCCCAACGCAAAACCTTATGGATTCATCGTTCCGTTAGGGTCAAATTAGGGTTAAAAAGCATTACAAAATAATTATTACCTATGGTTGCACTGCTGACAGGCGAAGCAATCTAAGTGATAGACGTTACCCCTGGCTCTCATGACCATTTCAAAGGCCGGTATCGTTTTATTGCACGCTGAACATAACCCCGTTGTACCAAATAACCTGGTAATGAAATATGTAAAAAATTAAGCTACTGATTAGAGAATTTATCAGGATTAAGACGAGACAAAATTGAGAGTATATTATCTGAAAATGATGCCCACAAACCTGAGGTAGTCTCTCTTGCAGAGTATGAGATTGGCTTTGGTGAAGAGCGTCGAACCGACTTCTCCCAGCCTACAATCGCAACAGGCGCATTTCAGGCAATCCTCGTGCCACAGTTGATCCAGAGCTTTTAATAAGTACCGCTCGCGGATGGGTTTCTGACACCCGGCGCATTCCGGGCCCGGAAGTCCACCCGGAGCGCCACCTCGGGCGCCCATTGATCCCGTCGTCAATTTACTGACCGCTTCGGGAATGACGGATTGTTTGGACTCGAGCTTGATTTCAACGGGGCCTGTACATTCATAAAAACAATACGGAGAAAAACCTTTTAGTATAAAAAAAAACCCATTTATAAAAATAAAAACCCATTTATATTAAGGCAGCAATAAAACGACGACGCTATCGTTTCTAGGAAAAATGGAAACCCACAAGCTTTTCTTTGGTAGGGTTTGTTGCCCTTACCAAACGTACCAAGTGAAACCTCTAAATAATAATTCAACCCTTTTCAATTAACCCGAAGTTGTTGACTCAATAACTTGCGCCAAGGGCTTTTAATTTTATCCTAGGCCTTCTTGTTCTTATACGCGAGCGTTGTATGCACGTCACTCGAGCATATAATATCGCCAACCCAACTCTATCGAGATTCCAATTGAAAATTCTTACAAACCATTATTGCTTTCGAGCTTATATAAGCCCGCTGTTTCCCCTACCCGTTCAGCAATATATTTAACCAGAGTTACAAGCTACACCGGGATATTACACTCCTTGCCATATCAGCAAACTGACCCTCCTCTGTACAGGGTATCGAAAAAACACCTCCCAGCAACCCGCCGCCTTTAATAAAACAAGAAATGAACTCATAGCACCCAAAAATATTCCATTCACCCAGCTCTACCGAATACACGAGTAACCAAAAGCTGCTCATGGTTTTCCTATATAAAAAGTACGTCTTATAACTTTTCATCAATTCGGTTTTACTACATGGACATAGCTTCGTATACAATATGCTTTATATATACCTTAATAAAGTGGTTCTCTCCGTTGTATAACGGGACTATTATGTCAAACGTTATAAGCTACATATTATATAAGTTACACGGAATCCGTATGAACCATTTCGATATAAAGCCAGTGCTTTTTTAAGCCTAACCTTGGTCTAATTATTACAGAAGCTGGGATAGAATGAAGCGTACATTCTCCATCGAAATGGCCCATACCGTGAAAGAATATAAAAACCTAACGGAAGATATTATTACCGGGCCCAATATAGGTGCTGCAGTCAGTCTCTAACACTACTTTGGGTGCCGGTTACAACAGAGGGACCAAGGCTTAGCAAAAAGGCCTGAAATCTCCCATGTTATTAGAATCGGCAACGTACGTCACCTCGCCCAGACATTTAGAACTCAATATAAAAGGCAATATACTCTTCAAATCCGCTCCTTTGCCCCCCCCCCACCCCGAGGTAGAAATGCCCATGAAATCTGGACTGCAAAATCTAATACGCCCGGAAATGCAATTCGATTGCAATGCAAGGTCAACTAAATTGCAAAATTTCCTACACAAAAAAGAAATGTCTGACACTAATAAACAATAATAATTCAAATAAATACAGTTCATCCCATTTGAATATACTTTTGTATTAAAGGTTTCGTTGTGACGCGTGGACGTCAACAGAGAAGACGTTTTTCAATTGGTCAGTACCCAAAGAACTAGTTGAAATCTTAATCAAAATTTCTTCAAAAGTTAAAAGTCTAAAAAAGAAATAGATGATTTCCATTGAGAATTCGATCTCATTTCAAAATATATATATATATATAGATACACATTGAATATCTAGTATACTAAACTATAGTGGCAAGTAAGGGTATTTCCCCGTAGATCGAGGCAGGTTGAAAGCGAAGACCTTACCGCAACTAAACGAGGAAAGTATTTGGTGGGGCGCGGTATTCCCGGAATGTTTACGTGATTCCGTGGCCAGTCACGTCATTCGTCGAGACTCGAAGACGTATAACCTTTATACGTCCTTTAAAGGCCAAGAATCATAAAAATTGTTTTGGAATTTTGATAGAAACTTATACGAATATGATACGAACTAAAAATAAAATTGGCTTTTTCATCGTCTAGTTTGCAACTATTCCTTTAATAAAACATAGAGGAGGGAAGAAAAAGCGGGAAAAAACCGCCCTCTATCCAATTGGTATAAGAATACTCCTATATCAGGACGCGTCCATCGACGGACAACGCAATAATAAAACGGTACGGTGTTATTTGCAGCGACCTCTATGTATATAAGAGGAAATAGAGATGGTATGCAGAAACTAATACCGAAATCCGAAAGACTTATCTACAATATTTTTGTTAAACGATTTAGAACCAATGTGATAAAAGGTACATGGAAAATGTTAAGAAAGGTATATAACTTAGCCTTTGGTTCTATTGATTTCATTTTGTTTAACACGTTCTAGAGGACTAGGGATATATATTAAAAAACCAGCTCAATTCGCTGTCCCCTAGCCTTGACTGGACTAACTATATATATATAAGAGGCAATAGGGATCGTATACTTCTTATAAAGGTCTAAAGGAGAGCTCTATAGACGTTTTTTCCAATATAAATCCCAAGTTGGAGAACACAATTTACGTCAAAGGAAATAGAAATATGTATGGAAGATCCCCTTTAGATTCCGAAGAAATTGGAAACAGACCGTTTCAAGTGGAGACTCCTAAATTCCTGTCAATCGCGTTCGAGAAACGAAATAATGTTTAATTTAAATCTCTTCGTTTCCGTCCTAACTTACGAATGAAAAAACCCAATATTCTTACTAACACAGTTCAAATTAGTCCGTAGTATCCCCTCCATTGCACAATCATCCCGAAACGAACTTCAAATGAACCATTTCAGTGTAACATTCTACAAACTTTACCAGTTCTGCAACATTTAATAGAAGCAAAGTCTTAGGCAAAGATGGCTCACGTTTTCCATCACAAAGGTCTATCCGGCGTGAAGATGGAGGGAGGGAGAAAGAGAGAGAGAGAGGCGGGGGCGGTGGTTTCGGATCTAGGCTCCAGCGAGAGTGGCTTCCGGAATAAATAAAGCTTAAATCTACACGTGACACGTGTCAATATAGAAAATTGGATTCGGAGTAAAATATTGGTGGAAGTAGTAGTTTTCCCGCCATTCCCCCGAAACCTCTTCCCGCCATTTCTCCAGCACCCTCTCTCTCTCTCTTCTCGAGATGAAGGCGAACCTTGTTTTATTATAACTCCGCTACATATATATATACCTCGCCGACCAGTCTATATAGCATCGCTGCCCCCAACGTATTATATCACGTACGATTTATAAAATTGCACTCCGCGCTTCCCTTCTATTTGCCCAACAGTCGTTGGGATTCCGTATATAGCGTGGGACCTACCATTCCACCCTGTATATGTATACAGTAATACTTCGGCCACACACTCCAACATTATCCCCCGATGGGCCGCGACGAAATCCTAATATTAAAACCTAACCGGAGATTTTTCGTTCGTTTCTAGAAAAATCACAAAATTGGGGTTATTTCTCTCCCTAGCTCGGTGGAATTACGGTGTGTTTTTATTTTTGGCGGGAAAGAACCATATATAATGACAGGCCTAATATAAAGGAAACGGTAACCAATAGGGCTGGACATAGGATATTAAGTAAAAAATCAATTTGCATTTTAGGGGTGAAAGGTGAGTATATGGAATCATATTTTAAAGAGTTGACGGAATATTCGATATTTAATCAAATATTCCGAAGAATGTATTCATTTTTCGCAAGAATATTTCAATTATTTAAAGTTAGTCCCCAACACTCTGTTTCTACGCAGCTTGAAACATTTTCCCGCCAAATATTTTGGGGAAATTACACCTGTAATTTCGTTTGGTGAGTAAAGCAAAGCGTTTTTTGGGAAGACGCGCGAGCGACAGGTGGTGCATGGGACTCTGGGAGACACCCAACGCAACGAAAATGATAACTTAAAGGAAACCCAGCAGGGGGAGCTCACTTTTATTGTGTTTCTCGTGGACAATGCCTAGTTCCTAGTTTATTTTGCGCTTCACTTTAATAAGCTTTTCGTTTTTTTATTATTTCTAGGACCCCTTCTTATAGTTCACGGAACGAAGCAAAGTCTAACACGGCAGATGTTTCCAATAGAGCCACTCAAGATTTTTATATATATATATATATATATTTTATTTTTTTTTTTTAGTATTTTTGTAAAGGAAGAAAAAAAATGCCTTTTATAGTAAGTAGTCACTAGGCCTTTGTAGAAAAAGGGCAACGTTAAGAGTAATTGCGATAGAATTCCAAGAAATGGAACAACACCATCCAATTTAAAGAAGGCAAGGCGTTGAAATATATTTATGTTTTTTCCTTTTTATATATTTCTGTAAGGAAATTTTAAGATGAATGTCTATTTTTCAAATTAATAGACATTGTCTTTCTTAACATAAGAGTTAAGAGGACAAGAAAACATTCAGGCGTTTCATCTTCTATGTATTTTCCCATTACGCCTGTAGAAATGTTTCACCCGCCAAACACCAATGCTCAGGGCAAAGCCAACATCCAGGGGAAACGTCGCCCGTTCATTTCCTATGGGCCCCTGTAGAAATGTTTTTCTTACTGAACACCAATAATAATTTTTTAATTTAAAATCAAGGTAAGAAAGAAAGGTTTCATTTATCATATTATAAAATGCAAATAAACCAATCTCAATTTAGGGTTTTTTTCATACATTTCTATGCCAAAAAAATATGTTTGAATTCAAGCTGTAATGATCGATTTATACGTTTTTTATGCCTTTAATACACTAATACTCAAACTCCCAGGCCTGACAAAACGCAAGCTGGGGGGGAGGAAGTTTAACTCGATTGTTTTCGATAATGGCTTTCATAAAAAACCATTTATTTTCGAAAAATCGAGAGAGGGCGGATAATGCGAGACTGAAGTGATGGTTGTTATTTTATTCCGCTAGCGTAGACCTAGTACAAGGAGAATACGCAAAAAGGAGTAGAAACGGGTCTCCATATTGTCTAAAGCTTCTATAATTGAAGCTGATTGACAATTTCACCGAATATGATAATTATTTTGATTAATTTAACTCATATTTAAATTTCCATGTTGTGCAATTTTAAAAATTACTTTTATGGCCTAAGCTATTTAAGGTCAAAGGTCACTTCAAACAATACCTATAAAGAAAATAAATTGCCACAATTTTTTCAAGCGCGAATGCAATTATATTTTCGAATTGGATTTTTTTAAGTTAAAATGAATATTTTAAAATTGATAAACAATAAATGCCACTGCTGTAGACTAAATAGCTTTATTGGGGCAGGTTTTTCGGTCTTACTGAAAAGCAAAACCAGGTCATTTATTCGCGGTATCAGAGATGCGAGTTGCAGCTCCCTTTCTCTATTCTCATTGGCCAAAGCTATAATGTACAGTATTTTGTAACAACGGTATACGAGGTTTTCCCGCTTTTTACATTTATCCCATAATTATCCCTCTCCTTTATTCGCTAATCTATTCCCGTGTCTACGTAAGGTTTTCCGAATGTCAATGACTAAATTATTTGCGTTCGGTTCCGCCCATTTCTTATTATTATTGTCCCCATCTCCCCCTTAAATATCGAACAAAAGGGGGGAGAGGGAATATTGATTTTTTTATTACATTTTTACTATGAACATAAGATATGTTCCATAAGTTTGTCACTGGTTACAAACTGGAGCTTGTCATGAAGTGACGTAGGTCATAGATTCGAGGTGAAGCGACGCCTGGTGATTGAGGCGCTGCATGTCAAAGGCTTAGTAATGCAGACTAAATAGGAAGATGGAATTCCTGCAAAACTAACCACCGAGTGTAGGACTTAAATTCTCGCTTTTCGTTCTCGAACTAGCTCTCAGTATCAGTAAGTCTCGAGCCTTACGAAGTATACTAGTGTCATACTTATGGAACATATCTTATAAACTTATGCTAAGAGCAATATTTAATAGAAAGAAAAAAGAAATTGCCGAAGAAAATATAGAAAAATTCTTAACCTCTTTATCAGTCTGAGTTTGCTCTATTGTTTCTGATACTTTTAATACATTTGCAATATCGTTAAATATAAATTAAGGTTTACGTTTGACACGTAGTAAATTCAGGGTGATTGACAGACAAAATATGGATCGTGCCGAATAAAAAAATAATAATAATAAAATTCAACGTGGTTTCTTCTACGAAACACCTATAGGCCCTAACTTCTTTCAATAAATAAAACTGTTAGAACGGAAGAGGATATATATAAAGAAATATACAAAAAGGGGTCAATACGGAATGATCCCTCTTTATTGCATTTTTCCAAGGAAAATAATCTATAATAAATGTCGCTGGGAACTTCAGGAATTCTTTTAAAAAATTCAAAATGAGAGAAGAAGAAAAAATATACTTTCAAGTAGATAAAGAAAAAAATATACTGAAAAATAATTTCTTAGAAAGCTTAATATTCTAAAAAATCTAAAGTAGATTCTCTTGAATCTTCTAATTTATTTAAACAAAAGTTTGAATTTTCGAAAATTCTAGAATGAATTGTTTAACAACGTGTAATATATTAAAAATTTATAATAAAGGCTTTCTGTATTCCAAGCAACCACAGAAGTCTGTCTGGATAATTTGTCTCTTCTAATTTGGTCTAAAATATCGATTGAACAAACCTAGACACCTTTGTACATACAAAAGTTAAAACAAAAACATTATCTAAATAAATATATAAAAATATTTGTACACCGTATATAGACTATACGTGTACACATATTAGTTTTGAAAATGTCGAAATGTATATTTAATTGTATTAAAAATGGGGAAAAGCATTAATTTGCCGTTAAGGTATTGTAATATATTTATAAAGGCCTGTATTTTAATCATCCTCGATCAAGGACTTGTGTATTAAGGCAATATTTACTCGCTATATATATATTAATGCGTTTTCCATGTACAAAAATTAAACAATAATATTTACCGTCGGACCAAAACGAAACGTATTTCCATTTTAATTTCCTTGAAAGGGAAATTGAAAAAAAGTAGGGAGGTAGGACAAAAGAACAGTAGGTTCTATGGGAGGAAATCAATTTTGGGTCGAAAATGTAACTATCATGACCTTTAACCCCTACGATAGTGTTTAGGGAGAATAACTTAATTTGAATTTAAAAAACAAATAATAAAATAAATATATTAGGTTCAATATTTCACTCTCTCTTTAAACTACATGTACAAAAGTAACAAGAAAATTGTTAATAATAATAGTGTGATGAATTGTTAATATACATTATATTATATACTTAAAATTAGCATTGAGATTGCTTTAAAAAATCGAAGAAACAATGTGTATAGTTACTATGGGGGTTAAATCAGACTAGGAGGATTCATACCATTTACACAAGGAGGCCTGGCTTTTGACTTCACCAGGGAGTCCAGCACCTGAAGCCTGGACTCCTTGTGTAAATGGCATGAATCCTCCAAGTCTAAAAACTATGCCTACCGAAGAAAACACTCACTAAAGGACTTCTCTCCAAGTTGAATTGTTATTATTTTCACAGATAAGTTTAAAAATGACACAAAGCCTTACTTAAACTTAAAACTTCAAGTAATGAACTTCGGAAGCGATACAAGCTGAAATTGCAACGATATAACAAATGATTGTCAGTTGTTTCGTTTCGTTTTTCTATTGTTTCTTTTTTCTCTTTCCCTAATGTTGTTTCTGTTTTCTATATGCAGGAAGCAGGTAGAATCGAGGGGTTAATCACTCAACAAAATAGGCGTACAAGTTGTATACTACATGTGAAGTAATCTTTATAAGCTCTATACGGTTGACAGGACTAAAACGATTACCGATTACAGCCGAGAGTGATTAGCCCCTCTAGGATGAATGAAAAAAAAAAGAAAAAGAAGAGAAGGACATGACGCTTGTAGAGCACATTATTCTCTCATGCACTCGAGAAGACATCAAACAGATGTTACCGGTTCAATAATTCATCAAATTCCACACACACATAGAAGGATATATACTATAGCACCTTCATTTATTTTTCATACGGCATAATAAAAAAAGGAATACCTCTCCCTATATCCTTATAAAAGAAATGTTGGCGCCTCAAAGTGATGTCGTTATAAACTGAATTTACTACATGGACACCAAAAAAGTCTTCAATTGGGACTATTTTTTAAGTTTTTTGCAGATATTTGTAAATTGAAGTAAAATGAAACATAAAAAACCTATTTTTCCCACCTCTATCAACTAACTTAATTGTCATTTGCATAAAATACAAATTTACATAATTTTAAATTAAGTAGATGGTATAATACATTACTAAGTTTCTAAAGATTATTTTCACAGTGTGACGTCATATTTGACATAAGGATAGAAAAATAAATAAGGTAACTGTCATGGCTGCCCCACTGCCAACTTAGGTATTTATCTTTTTATAATCGAGATTATTTTCCACGTGGTGTGGAATAATACAGGCCCAGGGTAACGCGAAAGAATACCGTTACCAATTTTCCACGCATCAGGCTTGCCTCGTGCTATAAATACATTGTATAAAGATAATCCGATATAGTTCCCGCCGTCAAATAAAAGGGAATGGGGGGGGGTCGATGATAATATAATAGGAAGCGGCGGAACTTAGTTCCGGGGGGGGGGACTTTATGGTTCCGCTCACAGACGGACAATTTTGGCTCGCTTAAAGGTAAAGATCACGCTAGATTTCTTTTTCTTCTATTTATTCGAAAACTAAACGTGAAGCAGATGACGCTTTAGATCTAGGGTAGCCAATAAGAATCAATGCACAACACTACGTCATGATCCGCTTCACGGAGAGGCCTAACGCGTAGGTTCCTTCAAGAAAATTACTGTCTATTTTCTTTCATACGCTCTCTCAAATTAAATCAAAATTAAACCATTCTAGCCCTGGTCCTTTCCTTTAACTTCAAGCATGGCCATGCATTTTCTCGTCCCAACTGAGTGTTTATTGTCCATGGCATGTTAGGCCGCGGTACAAAGGGTATAGAAGGAAAAGTAATATCTCATCCATAATTCGGGATTAAAGCTGGCTAGTTCCTTTTCCCTTAAAACGAGTCAGGCTCTTTGCAGACCATCCCGGAGAGCCTCCTATATAGCAAATCCATCGTCCCCATCCTCATCTTTCCTCCAGAGAAGATCCCCTTCCTCCCCCATAGTCTAGTCGTCGGAGTTTTACCTGCCCGCTGGCCTCGTTTCTTTTCAGCCTCTCTTTCCCGCCTTTCAGCATCCACGTGGTATACATGATCCATCTCGCGCCAAAACATCCCTATCCTCTCTCTCGCGCGCGCGTAGTTTCACACGCGCTCTCTATTCCCCTTTCGCGCCTTTTTCTCGCGCGCTCTTGTAATAAAAGCGACGCGCGTGGAAAAACGGTCTTATTAATGCGTGTTGGAGCAGTTTTCGCGCCTTGGCGATAAGCGGGAAACGGAAATAGTTTAGGCCCACGAGTAGGAGGACATTGCGTAAACGAAAAACTATGCGAACTGGGTGCTATACGTACGCTGGCGTTGTTAAAACCGTATAACCGGGGGAGAACAGGGTGTTAAATCAGAATGTAAAATGCCTAGAAAATCTTTCCCACCGTGGTTTAGGCCATTTAACACGACGTTGGAAGGACAAACGAACCCTATCCTACACGCGTATGCTAAAATTTGACTATGAATTTTTTCTTTTTCGGGACAGGTCATAAGAGTAAATGTTTACTATAGGGGTTGTAAAAGTTTATATCTTTTTAGGGACACTAAATTTCCCGTCAAATTTGTCCCCATTTATAATTATTACGATATGAAAAGCCAGCTGACACAAAATACCAAAAAATACCGTAGAGATTCGCGTCTAAATCGTTCGCAAAAATTTTAATTAGCGTATGTTCTATCTCGCATACATTTTTTCGAAGAAACATAAATATTTCGACACTTTGTACACGACTTATTTACAAAAGACTGTATACTTTATTACGGTTGAAAGAAGAAGGCAGACTTGGTAAATTAAAAGTTAGGCAAACATAAACGAACGATGTTATTCTAAGTTAAAGTTAGTCTAATTAAATCATGTCGACTATATTATATATAGAGATGCGGGTACAAGCTCGGTGTGTTTGTTCTATTAGCGCGGGTTAGCGTTGGGATGGCGTGAAGGGGGTTGGTTTTCTAGCAAGAGATTAATAGCGAAAAAGTTTTAATTTCTTTAGAAATAGGAGGAAGGTTGGAGGGTGTATATGTAAAGAGCGTCGATCTATATTTTTAATTAAATTTGGATAGAGGGATGGGGGATGAATAAGACATATACACACGTCCTGTTCTCATTTCAAACATTAATTTAGAATTAAAGAGGAAAAACAAAACGTGCGTGCGGGTTAATTAATAGAGTGATCCATACACTAAAAAAACCAACCCAAACCGGGACATTCGTAATAACCCGCTAAATTTAATTAATTAAATGAAAACAGAATAATCAATATCTTTCTCTCTCTCTCTCTCTCTCTCTCTCTCTCTCTCTCTCTCTCTCTCTCTCTCTCTCTCTCTTTCTTTAGAACTAACTAAGGCATTTTCGTGGCAGGGAAATTTGTATGATTAAGGATATTTAAATTTCAGGCTGTTTTCATTTGGATTTGAAAGCATATAGGCTATTAATAACGAATATTGTCTACGTACAACCGGAGCCTATAATGTAAATATTGGAAACTCCAGTCTCCATAACGTTCTATGTATCGAGCCTTAAACTGGAGTATAATTTTAATCGAAAGTTCAGAAGTTTATGTTCTATATAAGTTTGTCACTGGTTACAAACTGGAGCTTCTCATGAAGTGAATGAGATAGGTCATAGATTCGAGGTAAAGCGACGCCTGGTGAGGCGCTGTCAAAGGCTTAATACAGACTAAATAGGAAGAAGGATTGCAAAATTAATTAACCGAACTTCAATTCTAGCTGGTCGTTCTCCCTCGAACTAGCTCGAGCTGTAAGTCTCTAGCATTACGAAGTATAGGTCGTGTCATACTTATGGATGGAACATATCTTATAAATTCATGATTTAATCGAAAAACGTCGATCAGATTGCCCGCATATCTTGCGATTAATAATTGCGAATTTTCTATATACGACGAGTACGAAAATGGAATAAGGGTCAACACTTTAAACTGACTACTACAAATTTAATATGCGTTAGGCTTAGCGTATGATTCAAGAAGAGGAGAGAAATATATATAAAAACAAATTTAGATTTGTCAAGCAAAAATGAAATTTTTCCGAGCAAGCTTGAATATTGATTTTTAGCGTTGGCGAAAGAGGTTTTTATTGAGAAATATTTCTCTATACTTGGCACTCTGCGAAAATTGGAGAAAAAGTTAACGTAACAAACGCTTCTCTTTTTGCTATTTCTGACAATGTTTCTTTACACTAAGACCGAAACGATTCTACCTTAATAACAAAATAGAAGGTCAGTATCAAGAGATATACGTTCGAAATATGGACTACTTTGACTGATTATAAGAGGAATATCGTGCCCTGCCTTTGATAATCTTATAAGAATGAAAATAATATAACAAAGTTGCCCAAGAATGATACGAAACTTTCCATAAAAATCGTCCTTCGTCACTTCCCGCTGAAACAGTCAGTTTATGAGTTTATAAACTTTCCTATGAGAAACTCAACCTTCTTTTTCAGTAGAAAACAAGCCTTACACGTATTATGTCTTCGTAATAAATGAAATTGCGTTAAGGGAATCGTTAGATTTTCATGGATTACTAAAAATAATTCATGATACGACGTATTAGAAGAAAATGAAAGAATTGGAGATTGGTGTAAGGATGAAGCGAGTGTAGAGTACATTCCGAGCTGCTCTGGGTGTGCGTGGTGCGGGCGAGAAAGCGGTCCGGGGCAGTCCGGATGTAATTAAAAGAGAGAGACCGTACATCTCTGGATTCCACCATGCAGGCAGGACGGAGTAAAAGGAGCTAGGCGTGGGTGGAGGAAGAGGAAGAGGAGTTGTAAGTGAAGTCAGGCAAGCGCTAGCTCCCCCGTCACGAAAGCGGTCTATAATCCGAAAGATATAGCGTCGTCCGGCCGTAATTACACTTGTGGACACCAGGTGTCAGTCAAGTGTCACGTCGTAATTGGGTTGTCAGGAAAGGCCTCGGCCCCACGACCCCTACTCGCCATATTACCACGAACGCCGGCCAAAACGGCCGGGGCTCCCGTTCGTATATAGCCTTATTACATCTTCACCCCGCTTAGAGAGTAAGTAGAAGAACAAGAAGCGAGAACAAAAAGACGCCCCATAAGCATCCATATTGTCTCCGCGGCTTCTTCATCTTGCTTTATTACTTTTCTCCGGAAATTAATAACCGCCGTTCGCGCTTTAAATCTCCGTCAGAGAGTGCAGGATTGGGGCAAACGCGGACGACGCCATTTGCACCTGAAAAGCCGCGACTCAAATTGGTAGGCGAATCGAGCATATTGAACTAGAAAAACCGGGGGAAAAAACCCCTATTCTCATCAAGAGTAAATCTACTAGGAGTAAAGAACCATAACTTTAGATACGTATTGATCTCAATGGTAATCCGAACCGGCCCTATTAGAGTTAGTCGCGTGCAGATCAGATGGAACCTTCCTTATTTCGGGATCAAAAAAAGAATGAGAGAGAAAATGAAAGAGGGAAGACAGCAATAATTTTGGAGAAAAGAGCGGACGGAGCATTGAGAGAAAAAGAACCTAGCGCGCGAAACAGTAAACGCCATCAGAGAGCGCTGAACTCCTTTTTGGACTCTTTTAATCGAAATTCCTTCTTCTTTTATTAAGTGCGCCACCTGCCGAGGGATGAAGGGGGCGAGCGAGCGAGCAACGGGTTTAAGGGGTCACACGAGTACCAGACAAGGAGGACGTTATTAACCGACTGGTACGTACCTACGCCTACTTCATCATCACCACCACCGGCGTCCGTCTATGAAAAAATGACGTCACCGCGCCCCTTTTACGCCATTTTGAACTTTGGGTTATTGCGTTTTTTTCTCTCCTCTCTCTCCATCCCTTCTTCTAACCTCGAGCCACCCGTTTCTTTATTATAGGAGAAAAAGGGTCTTTTTTAATATCATCTTTGTACCCCTCCCTAGTCCTTTCCTTTCCTAGCTAAGCCTCGGTTTTAACCCCATCCTTCACGTGTTGGATGACGATGGTGGTGGTGGTGGTAAGTAGCTTCCGAAAACCGTCAGTTTTCATATCATACGAGATAAAAAGAGAGAAGGAGAATTAAGTAAAAGAGGTTCTTCGAAAATTCCAGCGAAAAATTACGAAATCTAAATTAGGTACAAGGAGAGAGAGAGAGTGTGTGAAGTACAATTTATTATAGATATTGTTGCTGAAACGTGACCATATTTATTTCATTTAAGGTTTTAAAACCTTTCTTATAGAATCCCATGCTAAAAGAAATTCAAAATGGGCGAGAAAAATTCGGAAAAGAAAAGAAGAGACTCCCGCCTAGAAAAACTAATTTGACGGTACTAAGTACAGGGATCTTTTATTTTTTTAATTTCAGGGCTTAGCCTAGGTAGGTATATCCCGTCATTTAAAATGAGCTAGCTGATTAATACATTCTGTAACACCAGGTTTTAATAAGAGCCATTATTCAAGAAGCCATGTAATATCATAACGCCCGTCCGTTCGATAGAAGAGTGTGAATAAAGTTAAGGCTATGGGTATACATCATGCGCTGTTGCACTAAAGTAATATTACAGATCCATTCATTCACAATCTCGCGACGAACAAATTAACTTGGGAATGGATTCCCAGTCTATTCAGGGTCAAATATTAAACAAAGTCGAAACCAAAACCCGCTTACTTTTAGAGAATTATGGAGCTTTTCTCTTTATTCATACTTTGGCTTCGAACAAAGTTTATAGCAACGTGGGTATATAAAAATAACCGGGTCTTAATAGTGTTTAGGGGGACGGTCACCAGGGGGAGCTATAATGGGAAACAAAGAGAACAATTTGTCCCCACCCCCATTCTTGTTATACAGGGTGTTTCAAAAAGGATAGAAGTACAGTGGGCACTCCGATGTTTTTAACTTGCTCAGGGTGCATAGCTCTAGAAGTAAAATATCACTGAACAACTTCAACTCAAAATGGTCCATAAAATCATCTGTACTTCGGTCCAATAACTAGCCTTTTAAAACACCCTGTATATTCACCCATGGAGCTCAATCCGCGCCAAAATGGAGTATAAGGGGAGCGACCATGCGTGAGATCGGGTCCGAGGGGTCCCACGCAATCCTATAGAGTCAGTCCCTACACTCTATATACGCCACTTGGGGGTCAAGCTTTAGCTCTTAACGGTCCCCCCTTTTCCCTATTACATGCTTGGCCAACATCACCCAAAACTCGTTTCCAGCTCTACCAAGGGTTAAATTGTCACCCTCTCCCGCCGATCTCCATCCTCATCCCTATAGGGAGGGGTCGGACAGGTAAAAAGTACCGAAATTCGGGATACTAACATTTTCTATGGAAAAGTAATTTTAAATGGTAAAAAATACAATAAAAATATCGAAATTTAAGGATAGTAGCCGAGCCCTTTATCTATCCTCTTACAATCCCGAGAAAAAAAAGAGCAACGGAACCTTGTTTGGCACAGAGAGGACAGAAAGAGACGGATGGATCACGGTAAAAAACGAACGGGGCACCGATTTTATAGAAGGTATATAATATTATTGTATATATATATATATTCTCATTTTATATCTATATATTTTGTTTCTTTGTTACATAAAAAACCAGAATATGGCCCAAAAGTGTCCGAGAAAATTGCAAAAAAAACGTTATTGGAAGTGTGCTGAACAATTGATTTTTTCTGATAGTATAGTGATGTAGAACATAGATTTTGAACTTGAGGATATTATAATATATTGAATTTTAGAATATAAAATAATAATGTAAGATTATATGGGTATGAGAAAATTTAATTGTCAAAGAATATTGACAATTAAGCGAAAAAAAAATAATAATAATAAATTTAAGAGATTGTTAAATAAACCATAATTTGAAAATATCGATTCCGAATTCAATCGGTAAATATTTTTTCACAATTCCTTTAGTTAAAACACACGCAGACTTTACAGAATATATATTCCACGAGAGGCAATATTACCACACAATAGAGAACAATACCATATATAACTGGGGAGAGGGGGGGGGGTTAAAAAGGAAACCAATTCCGGGGCCCGTTTTCTCCCCGCTTTTAACAAACAGTTCAAAAATTATGCGGGCTCAGAACCTATTATTCGTATATTCCTTTTTCGAAAAAAAAAGAAAAAAGAAAAACTTCGCGCGTGATCTTTCCCTATTTCATTCGATTTCGCGGATTTTTTCACGCGCTAAAGGCGGAACTAAATCAAACTAAATTCGCTGCTGGCCGTTTCGTTTCGTCCGTATACAATTCATTCCCAAAGGAAAATGCAACATTATCAAACGTATACTCAGCTAGAAAAAAACATAGTAGACTTAACAATTCACCTATTGTCCATTCAGAGTGGGATATATAGCCCAGCATGCACCCAAATCTACCCCAAAGTCTACGGTTTATAAGCTGGTAGAAAAATATATAAAAAATCAAACATCCAGAGCTTTGAAAATTTGGGAGTATAAAGAAACAGAAAAAAAAGAGCGCCACCGTTTTAGCTCAATAACATTTTGGGATGGAATAATAGAAGAGAGCATCCTTCCAAATCAAAAACTGGCCGGAGATGAGTAGGATTAAAGGGACAATGAACTGACGACGACAGCTATCGCGTTAATTACACAAAATTTTAATCTATCATCATAATTATTTATTAAGAAGGTCGCACTACTCAGCTCTGCTACAATTAAGCTTCAACAAATAAGTCTCCAAGATTTCAGTCTAATCGATTTAAAATAATTTATTTCAGTCAACGCTTGACGTCAGAAAACACGTGGAGATAGAATTTTAAGTGTACCCATTGCTCAGCTAGCTTTCATCCTCTCTTTAATCGTCGGAAGGAGGAGCCGGGAAATATTTTTGCGCTAGAAAAAAAACGAGCGAGAGGAGAAGTGTGTGTGTGAGAGAGAGAGAGGATGGATTGTGAAGGGATCGAATTGACGAAGAGATGATCGTTCCGAAAAGGTAAAGAGACGCCTAGAAGCTCCCGAATAAAAGAGAAGAGGAGAGAAATTCATCCCATGCAGCATCATTCCCGCCCGATCCCACCTCCTCCTCCTGAACCTCTTCCCGGTTGATCCGAAGCGAGCCCGGCCCGTTATAAGGAGAGAGAGTCTCTCCCGTCTCTTCCCATCCATTCACACTTCGTCTAGCGCCGTATACCATGCACCACTCCGTCCTGCACTGATCCTCATCCTTCCCCCAACTTAACTAGTTATCGTTCCGGTAATCGGAATACATCTCCGTTTCGCTTCGGCACCGTTTCCAAGTTAACCCGGTTCTTTCCCGGATCGAGTCTAGCGGAAAGCTAGATGGAAACGGGTGCGTAAATAGGCGACATATCGTCGAAACAGCGGTAGAACTCTCCGTTATAATAACGGAGAAGAGAGAGTAGTAAAGGAGGATGAGGAGAGAGAGAGAGAGAGAGAGAGAGAGAGGGGGGGGGATGGGAAGAGGATGGTGTGGTGCACTCGCTTTCTCTCTCTCTCTTTTCGCGCGTTCAGTTTCTCGCGAGGGTTTCCCTTATCGCGCGGACCACGCGCAACCACGTGGGGGTCACGTAGCGCGAGCCCAGCCAACCGCGAAGGAAAGACAGGGGGATAGATGGAGTAGGAGGAAGGAAGCTTTCTGGCGGGAGAAAAGGGCCCGGTAACGTTTTTTTCGCTACGAATTTAGTCTACACTCGAACGCGGGGCGACAATCACTTTCCAATGTAACGCAATTTGAAAGGAGAAAGCGTTTTAGATACGGAGCAAATTCAGGGTAGAAAATGAAGAGTATATTCCGTCCGATTCTTATACCGTTATACGAAACGAAATGTATATATACATATATATATATATAAAAACCTTTTTCATCCTTCTACGCGTACTACCGTAGGCTAAAGCTTTCTATTTTTCTATATTTTTTTACCCCTTTTTCCCGCCAAAAAAACACCAACGTCGTAAGAAAATATTTTGACGGAGACGCGTTTATTTAAAAGCTAAGCGAAGTTTCCTGGGTTTTTACGAGGAGTTTGCAATGGATTTAAAGGGCGATGTACCCTACTGAAGCGTCTGCAGCAAAATATCCTAAGCCTCGGTTTAAAAACTATTGTTAACTGGGTTGGCAAACGCTAGAAGGAAAATTCTAAGTCGAAGACCAAGACAGAGACGCGGAGGAGAGAGAGGGAAACGAAAATGATTGTTGTTATGTTTCTCTCTTTCTCTTTGCCAAATAGATGTACAAACGCTTGCTTTCCGATGCCAAATGGAGTTTTAGCGGGACCTATGCACTCTAAAGCGAATTTTTACAAGACTTACACGAATGTCGAACTGCTACGATATTGTTTAGGGGTGGAAACATACGTTCATAAGATATGTTCCATTTATAAGTTTATCACTGGTTAGAAACTGGAGCTTGTCATGAAGTGAGCGAGGTAGGTCATAGATTCGAGGTAAAGAGACGCCTGGTGCATGAGGCGCTGCATGTCAAAGGCTAAGTAATGCAGACTAAATAGGACTTAGATGGAAGTCCTGCAAAATTAACCACCGAGTGTAGGACTTCAATTCTCGCTCATCGTTCTCCCTCGAACTAGCTCGAGCTGTAAGTCTCTAACATTACGAAGTATAGGTAGTGCCATACTCATGGAACGTATCTTCTAAACGTATGGTGATAACAAATTCCAAACATATCCATATTCAAGGTAATATTTACTGGACTCTTTTATAAAACGGGGTCAACGTTACTTTTAGCGTTAGGTGGTTGGTCGTCTAAGAGTAAAACGAAAACCTTTCAACCCTTGTTTTGTCCGTGAGTGTATACGTACACGTCACTCCCATCCACGTACGCGTTTTAACCATCCAAAGCTCAACCCCCCGGCCCTCTTATACACGTAGTCTCTTTTCGCGTACACGTTTGTTTATACTAAAAGTTTTAAAATGGAAAAAAATAAATTCATAACAAACTTAATTATTGTTGAAACGCGTGTAACGCCCTACACTTAAAAACCGCTTATGATAAACAAAATGCGGAAGGACAATACAATACGGACAACAGATGTTATTTAAAATTTTAACTAATATTATATAAATAAAAAGATAATTGCGTGTTTATGGAATAAAATAAAGCGGTATTCTAAGCCTATTTTACCTTGAAAATTGTAATGGGACTTTTTAAGCTAAAACATTTGTGCAATGCAATCTTTTAACTCCTGTAAGAATTTAGACAGTGGTGGTACTAGTATGTGCGTTCCACGTGCCAATTCCGTGCCGATTTCCTTTCCAAATTCCCGCCCAAAAGACACGTCACGTGTACTTGGCTACATATCCTACACCCTTATAAAATTGGAGACTTCATTTTTTTAAGTATCTTCGTTTTAAAGAAGATCAAATCCATGGCAACTTTTCCATGGCAATCAAAACTGGAGTGTCGAGGGATCGACCAATTCGTACTATGATTTCTTCCCAGTACCATGTACCCTTTATCCAACGGAGGATTTCATTTTGGGAATGATCGTGCGATGCGAACGCGACTCCAGTTACCACCACCAGTCAAGAAGGATGATGTTCGTTAGCGTATACTTTTATAATTGTCAGTAGCGCTCCAATTTTCTCACAAACGCGCGCGACGGGGAGATTGGAATGGATGGATGGAGGAAGAAGGTGGCGAAGGCTAAAACCCCGCAATCCCATCCACCAACCCTCCCTCTCTCCCCTCACCACTCTTCATCTTCCTGTATTCTTGATCTCCCGTCATTCTCACCATCACCCACTCTTCAAACCAGGGAAACAACATAAAGGTTGTAGAGATAGAATCTATCCATATAACGAATTGGTTTTTTAAGTATTTATTTTTCTCGATTGTTTTTGGTGCATGCCTAGAGTTTGATGAGTTAGTTCATCATTTACTTTTGTGAGGTCTTACAAGACAGGAATTGATAACTGAACCTCAATTTTTCAAGTTATTTCGATGACTTAATTTGAAACTAAATAACTTAATGTTTGCATTAGCTGGGACTTTGTAAGTTCGCATTTTGAGAATCGGCGGAATTGTGAGGAACAAAAACGTGACATTTGACTACAATCACATAACTGTTCTCGGGACTTAAATGGGTCCTGGCTTCAAACAGGATTAATCCAAATTTATCTTCAAAAATGTTAAATTATATTGATTTATACCAACAATATCGGACAAATGAACTATTTTCGACTATGCCGTCTGAAAATAACCCTTTTGAAAAGTATAGACCTATTCAAAACGTCACGTATACCTAGGATGATCAGTTCCATGAACTGAATAAAATGCAGATTGACGAGTTCACGGCCCTAGCATAACTCATCTTATTAGTACAGATTCAGACTACCCATGCACGGCCATGTCAAAAAAAAATAAATCCCAATGGTTCAAATTGGTTCTGTTTTCTATCATTCCAGCCAGTCACGTTAGGACTAAAAAAGCCAAGAGAAAAAAAACGGGCGCCTTGGTCTATAGCTCGTTATAAACTCCCGGTCCAGCCTTGTTAGAGAGTTTAAGCAACCGACAAAAATCGTACGTCCGGACGCGAACGAATTAATTCAAGGTCTATGTATTAGCCTCCACTGAAACCTGAACTGAACTATAATTATAATTGGGAACGAGCGGAAAGCCTGTAACCCGGAACAAAATTAGATGGGCTTGACCTCGACTTTCAGCTTCGATTCCGTCGGAGATGGTCAAAGACGTTCGCGTCCGACGTATCGGTTGCTTAAACTCTCTATTTTCTTACTTTTCTTTCTTCCAGTATCCCCATCCCTTTTTTTAACAATAATAAGCATAGAAAAATTCAGAGAAAAAAAACAACCGTATAAGTATATGTAGAACACGCTCGTGGGCCCCCAAAAATAAGGGGGCCCCAACTAGGATACAAATTGGCTGAGACTTTAAAACTGAGGGCACGACCCCTAGGGGTTTTTTGGGGAGGGGATGGTGTAGGGGGTAGGAGGAGGCCCTCTCCGTCACTGATCACCGGGGGTAGTTCCCTATTAAGGCAGACATAAAGAGGTAGAGAGAGAGAGAGAGAGAGAGAGAGAGAGAGAGAGAGAGAGAGAGAGAGAGAGAGAGAGAGAGAGAGAGAGAGAGAGAGAGAGAGAGAGAGAGAGAGAGAGAGGGAGAAAATCCCGAGCGCAGTATATGACGGTTCGTTAGTGGCTCTTTTATTCTCGACTCCCAGGCCTCGTTGGCTAACTCTCCCCTCTACCAAACCTCATCCGCCTTAGTTGCCTCGATCGGTGGTGATATTTGAGCATCAGAAACCGGAGAGGGAGTCAGAAAGAGAGAAGGGATAAAGATGGGCAGAAAAGAGAGAGAGAGTATGTGTGTAGAAAAAGAACGAACGGCAAATGGCACCTTTTCAATCTGGAATTTTTCTCTTGGTTTTTTTTTTTTTTTAGTTTTTCTTTTTTCCCGTTCACGGAACCATCACGTCTCCCGGCTTCGTTAGGTTCGAACTGGGCATAGAAGTGTATGTTGTACGAACTGGGCTTCCCCTCCCCCCCATACCTATCGCTCTATCGCAATCATCCTCGATCAAAGATTGCACAGCGCGAAAGAAGAGAGAGAGAGTGAGTCACGTGATTCCAATCGCCGGTCCAAAATCAACCTTTACCGCCATTTCTTTTTTTTTTCAACATACCACGCGCAATTCTCCATTTATAAGTTAAACTTGGACTTCTCAGGATCAGTTTGCAATAAGTGAAAAACGTACGTTACGTTCAATTTTGATTTTCGCGAGGATGGTTTAGCGGTACCATTAGGGAAATTTGAATCAAAGTTTTGTGCAGTTTAAAGATAAGCTCTTTTTCAATTGTCGCTCATCCAATTTTCAGGCCTACCAATTGTCGAACACCCAGTCGTCGTCACCCAAATGTCTTTCACCCAGTTGTCACAAACCCCTATTTAAGTAATAACTACCAAAAACCAACTTATACACTACAAAGCTAGACTTATAACTATATGGAATACTCCGTATGGCGCGAAATCTATGGGTCTGTAAAAAAAGAGGCAATAAGCGCCGGACTTTCCCCTAGTGGCTAGCTTAGCTTTTTCTTCCCCTCCTTTTTTTTGAGAGTAGGTCAGGCGCGTTAACAACCGATTATTTACTTTTCAATACGTTTTCAGTCCCATCTAGAAGACCAGGGTATACTATGGTCCATTCTTTTCTCCCTCCATGCATCCTTGCTCCGGTCGTATCCCCATAGAGTGAGAGAGAGAGAGAGGGAGGGAGAGAGGGAGGGAGGAAGGGCACCCGGCTGTTAGAGAAATATATAGATTGGAGAGACGGCTTTACGGCAGAACGAATCTAACAATGGATTTTGGGTTGCCTCCTTTTCCGACCGAGCCAAATGGAGCGGTAAAAGCCAAAACGATCCGTAACCCTTTCTTTCCACTCCCGCCCAAAGTCAAGGAGAATAGTTCTGGGCAGAGCGATGGGTGCTCTGCTGTATAGCCTATTCTAGCTTCTAGAAAAATCTGGGTGATGGGTTTGACGCTGCGGTGACGATATACGCGGCTACTTTTGAGGAGGGGATGCTTCTTCACTTTATGATATTGGAATGTCAGAAACGGTTGGCCTAAAAACACGAGCACACGCGGCGCTTTTAGGGTTTTCGGTTTTGCGTAAAAGATTGCCTAAAAGCTGTTGTTCCAAAAGGGTGTGGTACAGTGGGTTCCATGAGACGAAAACGTAACTTCTGTGACATTTTACCGTCCGGGGTACCATTTACAACTTATGATTAAAGTGTTTGAGGGATGAAGCCTCAATTAAACTAGCACTGTTTTATAATTTAATTTCATAATTAAATTTCATATACCGCTTGAAAACTCTACGCAGAACGATTTGCTCCCGAACTTTCACCCGGTGCCACAGTCCGGGATCGAACCCGGTAGCCTCTTGCTGCGAGGCGAAAGCGCTAACCGCTACGCCATCCCACGTGTCAAAGACGTTACATTTTCGATTCAAAGTTGATTTCCCATAGAACCATCCTTCCCAATGTGCTAAGTACTTCGATCCTAACATCATGGATACAGACAAAGGAACCTTAAAGGGAAAGTAACCCAACTCCATTGTTTCCAGGCACCACAGTCCACTAAGGGTCCTGGTAATCTTTGGGACATTGGAGAGGTTAGTTATACTCTCTTTAAAAAAAATACGAGACTCGAATAAACCTCGTTATATTAAAGGTGAAGTAAGTAAGGTCTCGTTTTTATAACGAAGTCGCGACAAAAAAAAGAGTAAATCGTCAATTTATAACTCCCTTCTTCTCTCTTTCCCTTATAAAATGAGCGAAGAACAGCTTATAAGAGACGTTTCTTCCCCAAATAAAGAAAGCTCTTTTAGCTTAGTCGCCTTCTAAACTAGTCCAGAACACCCAGGGACTGCAGGGACCAACCATAAAGTTTACACTGAGAAAACAATATGAAGGATATTCTGGAAGAAGATTTTTTGGTATGGAGCTAAAGAAATATAAAATATATATATAAGTCGATAAGTTTTTGGGGGTCCAGAAAAATCCTGACTCGGGGAATAAAAGGGCCCTCAATTCCAGGGATGGCATAATATAAAAGGATGTCCCGGGTCTGCCGGAGTGGGTGGAGCCATAGACGCGTTAATCCTCTTAAAGTCGCGAGTGTCCGATTCAACTGACGAATTTCGGGGAAAACACAAAAGACTGGTTCGCGCCAAAATATTGGCTCCCCATTTCTATAATATTTTTTTTTTATTATATTATATTATGTGAATAGAAGTTCCTTAATTGAAGTAAAACGTGTTACGTCTAATGGGAATAACTAAAAAAATAATAGGACTAAAGTATATCATATCATCCAACAGAAAGCTGGAATGTACAGGGTGTTCAAAAACGGGTACATATGGGTCATTATTACAACTATCACCCCAAAATCTTCTATTTCACTTCTTGCGCAGAGTGGTACTGAGAGGGAAGAAGTTGCTACGTGGACGTGACGTCAATATTTGTAGTCTAAATTGTATACCCTGAGCTGACGACTTCCAATATGTCCACCAAAACCGAGGTAAGAGATGTAAGAGGGTGTGACGTCACGAAAAGGTTCGTAGTAGCAGACTATATCATGGTTCTCGCGCATGCACGCTCATAGTGTTCCCATAATCCCATTCCCAAATGAAATAAAATTACGAGTAAAAAAACAAAACAAGCGAAACGTTTTAAGACGACTTTTGAAATTTATGGGTGGTTGTTTCTTCTTGAAATGCGCTTCTGAAGTATAACGGTATAATGGACGAAACGGGATCTAAGCCGCCCTATAGACTCAAGAAAGAGGAGAGCTATAAGAGGGCTCTTTGGTAAAAAAGAGAGAGCCGCGTAGCCGAAATATATATTTATATAGAAAAAGGTCACTCAATATCATTTTTCATAGAAAAATCTTTAGAAGGATTTTTATATAAAGGTTTTAAAACGAAAATAAAACTGGGCGCACGAGATTTCTTATTTCTTCCTTCCTTCGTCCTCCTACACGCGCGTTCAGTTGTCGACAACCGCTTTTCGTGGCCCTAACTAGCTTTTCTTATTTTCTCTCTTTCTCTCTTGAAAAAGGCGCAAACTTCTTTATATAAAATTGAAGAAAAGAAGAAAAAAGCTCCTCTTCCATATACTTAAAAAAATAAATTTCATTTTTATTTTTGTAAACAAAAATGAAATGTCCCATATGAAGTTCTATATAGATCTAACAAGTTGGGAAAACCAAAATATTACCTCTCCGAGTCAAGACGACTACTTACAAACTTATTTACCCAGATATGGAAATGTTTCTTAAGTTAAAATTTATGAAATATTAAAGCAGTATACAAAGCATAGCAAATTTACTGTAAATCAGACGACATTTTACATCCAATAATGATATACTTGTACACATTAAAATCATCCGATGGGAGAAAAACGGGAAATGAAGAGATAAAACTTTGGAGGGATATTACCTTTACGTGTTTGTAAAGGCCCAATTTTCTACTCCTCAACTGTATGCCCTCTATGTTCAAAGCCATATTCACAACAGGGTTGGCATGTAAACACTATCCTCTCGTTTCACCTCAACGATTTTCTTAGTTTAACAACATGACTTAACGTTACATAACACCAAAGCTTATTTGTGGTTTCACGCCAATTAAATAGCTATAGTCCCATAAAGCTATTTGTATTAATTCCTCCATGGTTTTTTCGCCAAGCTGAGAACTACGCGTTTTACATCACGTTATCCAAAAAGCCGACTATTTTCTTTGAAGACCGCGCTAGCTCAGCGCTAAGCACCGTGACGTCAAAATTCAAAAACAAAATCCCGTTATGTAGGACACTGCTAGCAGCACTGGGCTCTGCTGAACGCGGCCCAGATTTCCACCATGATTATAAAATTTAAGCCTAATTATTTAAAAGTGTATTTAACTTTCGGCTCACTCTGAACCGTTAATGTCTCTGCATACAGAAACGAAAACCAAACCCAAACGTTTACTTTTTGGTTCATTAGGCCTATTGACAAATAAAAGTTCATTTGACCAACATAGCAGCGTTGAGCTTGTATTCACTGTGACTTTAGAAAGGATTATGCTATAAACAGATGTAGTATAGCTTAAGTAATATATAAACATCCATTTTAAATAATAATATTAAAAAAAATCTTTGGAATATCAAAATGAAACGGAGCTTTAAAGCTACAAAAGTACTAAATGCATCATAATTACGAAAAATATTTCCACATATTCATTTTATATTATGGAAAACGGGAATATTAAGGTTCTGAAGGATTTATTTACACATCAAAACAAAACGAACTTCTAACGCAGCGCACTAGTGTTACAACGGACGGACACATATAGACAAACACATAGACTGCTGTTTTACCCTTTCCGTATTAATTTTGAGTTGAGAGACATGATTATCTTAAATATTAAAATAAATATAATTAATATTAAATATTTTCATCGATAGTTGTTAGCCTTATTGAGCGTTACATCGTTTTGAAAAAGAACAATTAAACATTCTTGAGAGACTTGACTAATATTGGCGTTTGAAATGAAGCATACGCCCGTTACTTCGCCTTCATCAAATAGGTAGTATATAAGGGTGTCGAATCGCAGCTACGGATAAGAACAGCGCAATTGCGTGAACCTTTGGTGGAAGCCCCACCATTGGGAGGCCGGACGTTTCTCGTAACCCTGGCCGATCGAAGCGTATGTCTTAACCTTAAGGAGTAGAAGCCAGTTGTACAGACTGGTGTCCATGTGGGATGGACAAAAACAAAGACCAGAAGATGGTGGTGTTCAAAGCCAGGTGTACAGACTGGTGTCCATGTGGGATGGACAAAAACAAAGACCAGAAGATGGTGGTGTTAGAAGCCAGGTGGAGAGACTGGTGTCCATGTGGGATGGACAAAAACAAAGACCAGAAGATGGTGGTGTTAGATGCCAGGTGTACAAACTGGTGTCCATGTGGGATGGACAAAAACAAAGACCAGAAAATGATGGTGATAGAAGCCAGTAAGTACAGACTGGTGTCTATGTGGAATGGACAAAGACCACAAAATGGTGGTGTTTGAAGCCAATAAGTACAGATTGGTATTCATGTAGAATAGACAATTGACTAGTCAGATGAAGTAATAGTGGCCAGTTGATTTGAGGATAGATTCAAGTTTTGAAATTTCCGGGAACTGTGAATACGGTCCGGAAATAGCGAACACATTTGCTTCAATTCGGAAACTGCGAACACGGTCCCCTGGGGTGTAAGTCAATAACAACAGACAGACACACACACACACACACAGACACGTCGAAATTAGAACCTCTCCGTGACATACGTCACTCGGAGAGGTAAAAAGTTAAAGGAGTGAATCAATAAATTGGTTCATTTTGATATATATTTTTTTAAGTCCAAATGGAACTGAACTGTAAAAAAGCGAGGGGCTAATCACTGTTATACATAGACTAGCTTTTAACCCGCGGCGTCGCTCGCGTGTAATAAGAACTCGGCGTTGCCCGTCAGCCCGTCGGGACAGTTTTCATTACTTTTCATGCGGACATTATTCCATATAGAAGGGTTTTTAAATTTTAGGCCACCATTTAAACAGATGGCAACAAATCGAACCCGAAAGACCATTCAGCCCGTCTATAGGTTAAAGGAAACCATTGTACTAAATATTTGTGAAATCGGTTGAAACGCGCGGACTTTATTGCAAGGAGAATATTTTCTTACATTTCTGGGCGCCATTTTAAAAGATGGCGACAAATCGAACCCGAAAGACTATTTAGCCCGTCTTAAGGTTAAAGTAAACCAGTGTATTAAATATTTGCGAAATCGCCTGAAACGCGCGTACTTTATTGCAAAGAGAATATTTTTTACATTTCTGGGCGCCATTTTTTAAGATGGCGGCGGATTGGAAAAATCTTTCTTAGTACGCGCCTACTACTTATGAGTAACGTTCCTGCAAAGTTTCAGCCTTCTAGGGCAAGCGGTTTGGGCTGGGCGTTGATTATCAGTCAGTCTGTCAGTCAGTCAGTCAGTCAGTCAGTCAGGACTTTGATTTATATAGATATAGATTTCAAACTAGGAGTTTTTATACCAATTACACCATGCAGGAGGCCAGGCTATTTGGCGAACAAGTGACCTGGTCTCCTGGTGTAAATACTCCTAGAATACGATTACAGTCTTTTACATCAAATTCTTGCGAATATATGCTTCAGTAGACCTTTAAATCCAACTTATAAAAATTCTTTTTTACGAAAATTTCACGACGAGGAAAAAAAAATTCAATTTTAAAATAAATATAAAATAAATTGAATTTAGGATTTTTCTCAAATACCCAGAAATTTCTCTATCCCCTATATATACTCTCGAGTTTATATATATTTTTAAAACGTATACTTATAGATCAGGTTATAAAGAGCCTGAGTGCGTGCCGACAAAGATATCAAGACGATTGGGGGGGGGGGATATAGGATCGTAAAGGAAATACTGCAAATATATATATATATATATACATATAAAGGCTTATCTGTTCCATTGGCGATACAGTCACTAAAACGCATTAAAAGCCACGCTCTTTGCCATTAGCACTTTGCGAAAACCCCCGAGCTAAGGCGAGTTAGCGATTAGATGAAAAAACAACATTCAGAAAAACAGGGTAGGATATACTCCCTATACATATCCTCCCCGCATCGGCATTGATATCGAAATTCTAGGACTTCTACAGAATCAAAAGGACGAGGATCAGAAGGGTGCTGGATAAACGAAAGACCACATGGGATCAGTTTTATTTCACCAAATGGTGAAGTTATTAGCTCCTGCCCCCCTTCAAGCGATAGAACATCTTCTTCAAGGGATAATGACATACAAAACAGATTAAGATATCGTTTCTAAATAGATAGCGTGCGCTAAAGGGGCTAGGAAATTTCCTACCCCCCGTTTCTTAACTTGAACCGTATGCGCTTCATGCAGGGTTGCCACAGTAATTTGCTATTAAAGTATCTCGAGTCTGCGGTACTGAATGGTCTATAGAATCGAACAGAATTCTACAAGCTTTTCGCTGTGGAATTTCACTGGCAACATTTATTTGCACACTATATAAATTATATAATACATTATAGCAAATAATATGTAAAGAATTTTGTCCTCTCTACAATATGAAGATCAACTGCACGGTAATATTCTAAAAGTGAAACCTTTCCTACAATTTCCGTTTTCGACATGTTTTTCCAATAACACTAGAACTTATAAAACGCATTTCAAATTAACGAAAGGACGTTTATAATTAATATATAATATAATTACTTATTTTGAACTGATCGTCCCAAAAGATAACCAACACCTTCGTGTAATCAATCGACTTCTGCCAATTAGTAATTGCAAAATATGTTTACAGTCAGTATCTCTTTAAATCAAAACGTTTTCACGGACACTCGGCTCGTGTTAGCGTTAGTAATGGCGTCGAATGGTTCTATCAAGTGTATGGGTCCCCATTTTAGCGGGCGTTTTTCTCCAAATAGCGCCAGTTAAGGAGTTTAGCAGCAACCCAGGAAAGGAGAGGGGGTAAAGTATTGCACTGCAGCCTATAGAGAACTGAAATCTGAAGTGGAAAAATAAACAAGGAGAAGATCATGGCACAACACAAGGTCTCTTTTTCTTCTTAAGCTAGGATAAAGTCGTACCAAGTATAGTATATACAGTCGCGTCTGGAATATTGGATAAAGAGTGGTACCAAGGGGGGCTCCCTTCCTTTAGATTTAGTTTTTCTTTCTCCTCTCTCTCTCGCCTGGGGGGAACCTGTATACACTTCTGGCTGGCAAATAGAATTTTTTGGACAATCTTCTGTGTTATAGTAGAGTAGAGTTGAGTTGTAGTGGAAGAAATTGAGAGAAAATTTTCCGGAGCTTTCTTGTTTCTTAAAAAAATCTTTTTAAGAGTCACTTAAAAGAACGCTGGCATAAGAGGCTTTTTATAGTCATTCTACTTATTGGGTTTTGAAAGCGAAAATATAGTATCTCTAATAACACACACACGTGCATGCGTTTTAAGAAGCACGCCTTTTCATTAATGTCTACTTATTGAAGTTTAATCATTAATTTTTAGTTATTGCACATTTTGCCTTTTGATGTTTTAAGTTAGAAATTCGATTCTCTATTATTTGATGCCTGCATAAGTCATTCAATAACATGCATGTGAAAATAAGGTCAAATTTGAACTCAAATTTGACGTATAATGATTTAAAAACGGGCGAGAAAACGGGGCTTCTCCATGCAACTTTCGTAAAACGGGTCATCCAACAGGTGAAGTAATTGTCTGAACACGTGTGTTCATCCCCCAAACGAGAGATGGCCTCGATATTTAATGTAACACAATTACTATTAACTAACTAACAAAGCTTAATATAAAACGTTTTAGCCTAATATTAAACAACAATTTTTTAAGTTAAAGCAATTTTGCATTCAGTGCGGCTAAAACTTCTCTTCTTTTTCAAGGAGTTTGTTTTGCAGATAGGCGATTAATGTTATAAGAAGCATTTCAGAGGCTGGGAGTAAGTTTGGGGAATATTTTCCTTTTCTTCATCCCTACTTGTTTTCTCTCCTCAATATCGCAGAGTTCAGAGAGAGAAAGAGAGAGCTCACATTTTACCGTGACCCATTCTGGATCCAACCTCTCCTTCCCTCCCTCTCCTTAAGTTGAAAAACTTTTCAAGATGATTGCAGTTTTCTTTTCATCGAGTTAATGCGGTCGTACTATAGCAACGTACCATGCACACCAACATCGCGCCAAAAACACTCTGTTAAAAAATAAACCCGAGTACTTTTTTGGACAGACAATCTGGGAGAATTCACTGGAGTCAAGATGGAAACTGAACTAAAAATTATTTAGCTTAAATAAGGCTTTCTGTAAATGAAAATTCCACATGGGACAGACGAAGTTGGCGCTAAACTTATACCCTAAACGCGGGAAAAAAACCTCATGGCCCTAGATATCTGCACGTGTAGTGGCAACCCATGTTATTTCCCGATAGAACTTAATACAGTTAATGTTAGTAACTGCTATAACTCTATAGGAATATCCCCTGAAAAACTAGAACTCTCGGGATTTCTAGAGAAGAGAAGAGGGGGAATAAAAATTTCAATAAGCCCTGCCCTATATCATTAAGATAAGTCGTCAATAATCCTGCATAAAGATAACGGTATATAGTGACATTTAAAACATCTTGAACTATTCTAACTTAAAGATAAATCCGTAAATTGAAATAGCGAGAACCCAAAATACAACGTAATCAACCACTAAAATATACTGGGAAGCTTAAAAATATAAGTATATTGGGACCATTTTTAGCGCCGAGGTGTCTCTATATACTTCCTTATCATTTAGAAGGCTGTCAATTTCCTTCTCGCCAGAGCTACTACACTCTTGAGCTGGGGTGAGATAACGAAAAGAAAAAGAAAGCCAGAGAGAGAAGACGCGGGAAGGCCGATTTTAAACGACAGGACGCTTATTAGTGCAATCAATATAAATCGGGACCCGCAAAAAACAGAATGGTCGGACAGTTACCACGTTTGCTTTCGGTCTTAACACAATAATAACAAGCCTCTTCGACGTATAACTAAGAGGGGAAGACACGGGGGTAAACAATTGCCTTCGCTCTAGACGAATGGAGTCCAGAGAGGGCTATGAGCGTTGTCTACCCCCTTTTTTTTTACACCGAAGAGGCTTACGTCGCACCCACTGACTTAAATGATTTTGGGCGAAGTTTCCAGCCCCACAGATTGAAAATTCTCGCGCTAAAAGACGGAAGGAACTCTTATATTATTTTTAATTCTAGTTAGGCCTAACAGCTGAAGAGGAAAGAGAGAAAAGATTTGGGAAAAGATCGCGGGGAAATTATTGAAAGAATCGGTTGGAGCTAAGTTGTTCGCTTGAACGATCGCTTCCTCGGAACTTTGCAAGCGGATTTCAAGCGGTATGCACTTAAAGAAGAAGGCTGTAGAAAACTGTAGATTAATTTGCCTGTCAATAAAAGAGGCAGCGGTGGGGGGGGGGGGGTAAAAGGAGCCAAATTAAGAGGGTAGAGATAAAAATCGAGAGAAAAGGGAAATTGGGAGATGCCCAAGTTTTACTATCTTTGGAAAACGGAAAACGTGCGGCAGAACATTTATGTTTAAAAGAGTATTTCAAGGGTGTTTTCAACGTAAGGATGGATCTAGACAGACTTAAGTTGGTTTCATTCGCAGTTTCCAACACTAAAATAGCTCCTGTATCTTTAGATAATCATTATAAACGACCTGCGTTTCCACACTGAGATGTATTTTAGGCCTCATTAACTCCTTAACAACAAATATTGGAAGCTTGGGAGTAAATAATTATTCAAAAGGCATTAAATCAAACTGGGGAATTTAATGTTGTAGCTAGGTACCATTGCCGTTAAGCCTTATTTAATACCATGTGTAGTAAATACGGCTTGAACCAGATAGTAAAGGTATAACTATAATTATCGAGAATATTTCTCCCTGGAGACGCTAAACACAACAAACTCTTCAATATATATCATCCCACACTAAGACTTCCCCGAAATTAAATTGCAAATACTACTACAACAACAAAAAAAAAAAAAGAAAAAAAAACCTGCAGTTTATCAGCGATGAATTCTCTAACTAAAACGAATTACTAACGTATATTATACTAACGCACGTACAAACGTTTTTAATTAAATTTCTTGTTAAGGCAAACGTAACGTTATAATTTAATTGGTTCAACTCCGAATACTCAACGTGTATAAAGTCTATACACTTCAATTCTAGCTTTTGTAGCAACGGAACCTTCAAACTGGGATTAATATCCTCGAAACATTTATTAAACATTAATAGAGGGAAAGGATTAAAAATAAGAGAAGCTATGGGATATAATTAAGAATATAAATGTATGTACGATCTACATTATTAAAAATTTAATATCAAATTTAATTAGAAGTAGCTGACGCTATCGTAAATGTTTCAAAAGCTTGCTTTGGACCTTTTTAATACAAGTCGCCGTATCCTTATAATACAGTTATGGTTTTAAAAAACGCATAAGGCCATCAAAGGTAAGATATCTAATAGCGCTGGCTCTACATTGACATACACGACATACACAAATTATTAAACCAAAAATGAAAACAACTACAGAAAAAAAAAAGAAATATGTTTAATTTAGCGTGTTGTTTCAATGCATGGGATATTTATGAATGAATTTATATAGTTCTACTCAGAATATTAATTAAACTGTAATTAAATGCATGGAAGAACAAGAAAAATTATCATTCTAAGCAACATTTATGGTGTACGTAATTTAAAAAGATCAATAATAATATTATTATAGAACTTTATGATAATAATCTGTTCGCGTAGACCGAGTGAATGAATGGAGGAGCCTAGCGTATATATAGGTATCTTCCAAGGTTGCTTTGCCTTTCTTTATTAACAGAGTCGAAAGAATGGAATGAACGCTACGGCGCAAAAACCTCTTTCATTTAATTAAAATCTGGCGCTATACGACGCGAAGCGACTACTCTTTCCTTAGAAGGTATATATAAGAGAGAGCTAGAGAGAGAAAGAATTGTGGAAAAGAAAGAAGGGAGAAAGGGGGCATAAAAGCAATTAAGTTCCAATTAAAGTTTTTTTCCTTTCACTCGCTCTTAGAGTTTCTCTCTCTCAGCGGCGGCGTTCTCCTCTTTCTAGAAAGACTCTTCCAACCAATTCTCGTCTATATCCTTCCACGCGCGACTCACACCAATCAATCGGCGAACTAAGTGTCGATGTTAAAAATACCCCAAAGTAGCCCAATAACACGAAAAAAAGGAGCTCAACTGTATAATCCAACTTTAAACGAGAGTACGAAGAAAACCAAATCTATTTTATCTATTTTCAACTCAACTTCTTCCAATCTGATCCAATCTGATCAAGTTTGATTCTAATATAGACCCATCATTACATTTTAGTGTTTTTAATCATTTCACGTCGCCTGCTTTTTTGATGCACCACCTAACCTATATTTTCTATTTTAAACTCTACTCCTTCCAATCAGGTTTGATTCCAATTCATTTCATCAGTATCATCAACTTATTTAATTCCACTGACTAATGGGCGACAAGATAAAAGCCCTCATAACTCAATAGAGCAGTCTGAGCAGAAGAAAGTTTAACGAAAAGGTAAAAAAACAAATTCGACTCAAATTAACGCGTAACAATATCTACACATGCTCGGAAACGTAAGAAGAAAACTCAAGACTTTCCGCGCGCGCCTTTTTCTAATATCTGGCTCGCGCGCTTTGCTCACTGTTCCGCTCTCTCTCTATCTCTATTCGATTTGGCTCACGAGGCAACTCAGGGGATGGGAAGGGTCACCCATCGATGGTTGTGGCGCAATTTAAGGATAGTGGATTGAAGAAAGAGAGAGGAGGGGGAGCGTAGTAGTAGTAGTAGTAGTAGTAGGGGATGGGGTCAGAACTCTCAACAATCCCTTTCTCGTCTATACGATCCTATATAGCCAGCCCCAATCCGACATTTCCCCAATATTCTAGACGGACTGCATGGGGAAAGGGAGGGGGGAGAAAAACACGTAATATCGTTATACGTTCCGATCGGCTGTAATACTTCCTCCAACGCAACCCCAAATAAAATGCTCCGGGAATGATCTTCCTTGGCTGGCTGTCGGAATGCTTTCTAGCGGCGCTCCGGAGAGAGGTTGGCATAGCAACGGATGATCTCGCGCCAAGACTGCATGCACGCGCTATTCTTTCATTTCGCGCGCATCTTTCCCGCTCTTTCTCTATCCTCATCCCGATACACTCTTTCCATCTCGTTCAGTTTTTTTAATACATCCGAAGGTAACAAGCCGAGACCTCCATATATATTTTTACTGTGTCCGACTGTTTTCTTGTCTATAATGTAAAAGTCGGGTCCTTTTTTTCTCATTCAATCTCGAGGATATACAGGGTGTTTTGTGATGATGTATTCAGAGCATAATATGAGGACAGGTTCGTTTTTTTTTTAATTGTTTTAGTAAAGTTCAATAAAAACCAACAAAAAGAGTCTTAAAAAACCGATATTTAACAATAATTGACGTGGAATTTCTAACGGTTAAAATACACAGGAATAAGAATAGGACGTGGTCAAGAAGATTTTCAAGAAACATTCATGAATTTTGTTTTTAAATAGCTGTAAACTTTCACCTGTAATTTAGTCCGTTTTAAATCTTTGAAATAGCTCCATAGAGTGGTACTGAGAGGGGAGGAACTAAGGGGTCGTGACGTCAATATTGGTAAGTATGGCCTGAGCTGGCGACTTCCAATATGGTGGCCATAACCGAGGGTGTGACGTCACGAGAAAGTTCGTAGTAGCAAACTATACTCACAAAACATTACACCACCATATCATTCTTAAACTTGAACCCAAGCTCAATAATTAAAAAGTAAATAAAACAACAGCTGGTTCAAAAATAAATAAATAAATATCAATCTGCACCACACCCTGTATATTAAATCCCCAAAAATAGTAGGGGGGGGGGTAAAGTTACGAGGGGAGATGGGGGGTGAATCCCCGTATTCCAATTCCGTACTACTTTATGCTCGGAGAAACTCCAATCTTTGGACTTCCAATATCCTTCTCTCTCTCTCTCTGGATCGGGACTTCGCGAGCAAAAACCGGTCAGTGTGGACCTTACCTCACTTGGCACGACGGCCAACTTGGGTTTCCTTTCCCCTTAACCCCCTCCCCCCCTTATATAAGATTTTATATACGACGGATTGAACACCCTATCCCCCCTTTCAAGGAAAAAAAAACAAATAAATAAATAAAAAATACAGAACCTATTTCATACGGAGAGAGAGAGAGAGAGAGAGAGAGAGAGAGAGAGAGAGAGAGAGAGAGAGAGAGAGAGAGAGAGAGAGAGAGAGAGAGAGAGAGAGAGAGAGAGAGAGAGAGAGAGAGAGAGGGGGTATACACACGCGCCTTGCAAATTCAAAATATAAAAAAAACCACACAAAATATAATATTGCCAAAAAAAGCTATATAGTCCGGGATGGGAGGGGGTCTATGTCTTCCCTCTCCCCCCTTCTATAAACAATCTCATTCTTAAAAGGTATGAAAAATTCCTGTCAAAAACCATTGTTTCAATGGAAAAAATAGTCCCTTTCAAGTTTGCTCATCCATGCACTTTCAGAATGAAAAAGAAATATATTTATATATATATATATACATTTTCGAGACGAATATGGGAAGAAAATGTCTATTTACTATATTGAAATACAACGGGGAGGCTAAAAAAACTGGACTTTCCAATATACCAAGATATTCACGTAACGTAGGGTTGGATACTTGGAAATTTTAATATAATCGTTACACCAGTCAGAAGTATATAATACTTCTCTTCGAGAGAAGTCTACCACCACAAAGCGGCCGGGGTAATTGTATAACATGATTCTTCCCAACATCATTTTATATTTGGAGCATGCAAGGTTACTAAACCGAATCACACACGCGATAAATAGTTCCCTCATCATTAAGATATTAGTGATTAACTATTTGGCAAGGCGCATGCGCTTGTGGATTTTTGTCCCACGTCAAAACAATCAAGGTTTGTGGGTTGATTGATTGCTGAGGATTTAGTACTAAACAGCAATAGAATTCACCCCATCTGAAGTTTGATGAGCAGGAGAGCAAGCAAAAAAGGCTCCCTCGCCTGGGAAGAATCATGTTACATAACTAAGGGCTCGTTTTCATTGGCGCGAGTTGCGTGAAAATTTCGAGCGAAAGCGGAAACGTTCGAAAAAAATACGTTACCGCGCGTATTTAAGCTCGCGAAGCGTGAGCGTTTTCGAATTTTCTAGCTTCTATGAAAACGAGCCTTAAGAGAATATAGGGTGGCATCCTTCTTCTGTTATCCCCTTCTGGTTACACGAAGTTAATTATCAAAGTTATTCTACAGACCATCGCAATTAAGCGCTCCCAAATGGTACAAATCAAGGGCTTCGTCGCGATGTATAAGGTATAAAAACATTTTTTATAACGAGTCTTCCTTTGAGAGGTATATTAAACCTCGTAGAAATAAGTAAATATCCGACCCCTCGGTCAGGATAGGGAAAATGTAATAAGGTCTGTGTGCCGTGAGCGGAGGATAGTGGTCGGTGGTGCTCGCGCCCGTTCTTTCGTATTATTATATATTTGATAGTCTCCAATTTTTCCCAACCCAGGGATAATATGTCGTACAAATCTTGTCACGCCACGTCAACTTTTTTTTTCTCGCGCTCTCTTATCTTAATGTAATATTGTAGATATTATATTTTTTCCTATATAAAAACCACGATCTATACTTATATACAGCAGCGGTATTTATTCTCATGACTATACAGGGTGTTTCTGGATAAAACCGAGAGGACAGTGTCTAAGAACATTGGGAGATATTCGCTCCAAATATTGATTGGCCCCTAAAACTATTAATTAAATGGTAATAACACATGTTGAGTAATCAGTTTTACTTTACCAGCATACACTATAAGAATACACCCTTTTATTTATGGGCAGACTTATTAGAAACACCCTGTATAGCTCCACGTTTCAGATCAGGATGAGAGGGGGTGTGTTTGTGTGTGATGTGGTGGTTGGATTTTGATATACCCAGCTCACATTTAATCTTACTTCCTTCCTTCCCACGGGGACCGAAATAAAAAGAAAAACAAGCTAAACTTATCTACTGGTGGGATAAACGTCGTTGTCGGTATTAGGATTAGAAATAGATAACACTAACCCCTAATCGTGAGCCTTCTAAAAAGACTTGTAACGATGTTTTGATAGATTATGTCTTGAGGAGGGGGATATACACTTGACAAACGGGGTGTTGGGAAGAATTTTATCATCGCAAAAGGCAAACATTCTTACATCTATTAAATACGTAACCTTTTGATATGTCTAACTGACATTAAACCAGAGCAAAACATCATTTTAACAAAAAATTCCCGCGCAAAATTACACGTGAATTATTAGACCATATATTTCCCGCCAAAAATTGCACGTGGATTGATATCTTCCTATTTATTTCCCGCCAAATGTTGCACGTGGATTGAAACCTTCCTATTTATTTCCCGCCAAATGTTGCACGTGGATTGAAACCTCCCTATTTATTTCCCGCCAAGAATTGCGCACGTGGATTAAAACCTCCCACCAAAAATTAAAAGCACATCACCCCCTATTTCTTGCCCAAATATCCGCGAATATATATTACATGTAGCGTTTTTAACTACTTAAAACAATCGAGAATACGTTAAACCTAGAGCATCCGTACGTAAGGAAAACAGATCAATAACAAGAGCTGTGTCAGTGACACTGAAAACATTCCGAAAAAATGTTGAACCCTATATAGTATAGCTGATATCTAATACGTTGAAAGAAACTCACCAAGCTCCCGCCTCCTTCTCTTGCTCGACGCCGTAGTTAAGAAACGGGGAGGAAGCTCGTAGAAACGAGCCTCTCTTCTTTCCGGCGATTTAAGGAAAAACGGAGAAGAGATTTGTAACGAAAACTCTAGCCTCCGGATAACGGTTTCAGAGATCAATAAAAATGATGACCCCCTCTTCTGTCGCGTATAACAATGATCAAAGAGTTAACAGTGAACCTAATACTATAGGTTCGAACCTAAAGTAACTCCGCTAAGAATAACTACTTCTTTTCCATTAGAATATTTTCCATAAAAGGATTTAAAAGGAGCTGGGTCCAAAAACTCTGCGAAGCGGACGAGTTGAAGGTTCGCGGCCGTCTGCGGAAAACCGGAGGAACCCGAGGCGACGGCTTGTCGTTTATACTCTCTCTCTCGCTCTCTTTCTCACTCTCCTCCTTAACTTTCTTCCGTTTTTGGAGGCGAAGACGCGGTGGAGAGAACGGAGAAACCGCCGCTCTCAAAGCTAACCAAACACACACTGATCGCGGGACAACTCCGGGAGATTTAGCCGGGCTTCCTTCGGCATCTCGTGCGACGACGCGAATATACTACCCCCACCAATCTTCTCCGTTCGCTCTCTCAAAAATGAGATTGAACGTGGCAGCCCAGCATCGCTCCGTGACGTCACAGTATTTCTAACGCTATACTGACACGGTGCTACCATCTACGGGATCAATTTTCAACACTAATTGTAATCCCCCCCTTCCCGATTATAAACTAATACAAGTATTTTTTCATCACAATATTTTGGAGTTGCGTTGATTGGATTGGGATACGTTTATCCCAATAGACTCGTTTAGGGATTATTAGGCTAGATATGGATTATCTATTTTATCTTCAGCCCCAAAAGAGTAATAGAGTGACGTGCCAGGTAAACAGATAAATAAGTTGGGACCGAGATAAGTTGTAATGGTCAATTTGGGCAAGTGTTTGTACATACAGTTGTAAATATCATGCGAAATCAATAGGAGTTCATGTAGGGAATAGAAATGTTATGACTGTCGTTTTCTATTTTGTTTCAAATGAATATGATACTAGATTTAAAAATGTTGCCAATATATAAACCAGTAAACAATGCAAGATTTGCATTTACAACGGTTTCACTGAGGTTATCCAATCACTATTGCTCGAAACTTAGCGTTAATAATTCCCAAAACAGAACAGGCGTCTTTCCACGTGACAAAATTCGCCACACAACATTTGATTGGACCGATATTCATATTAGCAGAAGTATATAATACTTCTCTTCGAGAGAAGTGTACCACAAAACGGGATAATTGTAATATGATTCTTCCCAACAAAACATTTGTAGCGAGGTGACTAAATCGAATCACATACGCAATAAATAGTTCCCTCATCATTACTCTATTAGCACTTAACTATTTGCCAAGGCCATGGCGCTTGCGAATTTTTGTCCCACGTCAAGACAATCATGGTTTGTGGGTTAGTACCCAACAATTATAGAATTCACCTTACGGTGCGATGCCCATCTGAAGTTTGATGACAGGGAGAGCAAACAAAAAGGGCTTCCTCGCCTGGGAACTATCATATAACATAACTAAAGTATTAAGAGGATACGGAGTGACATCCTTCTTCTATTATCCCCTTCTTCTGATATTAGTATTTCAGTTTAAATAAAATCCAATTCGTAGAAAACACGTAATTATACAATTGCTACATTACAAAGTAAACCTAACATTTGGGAAAGGTTAGGGGCTCTCGCGTGGATGAAATCGTGACTTTATTTCATAATGGGGAATTTAATGATTCTTCAATTATGGTGATTTTTATCCCCCCCCCCTCTATGCAAATTGCGTAAAACTCACCATGGTCGAATCAGTTCAAGAGAGTAAGTTTTCAATTCAATCGATTTAATAAACATATAATTGGAAGGGACGAAATTTCGACGAAAACATCGAAGAATCATTTACGTAATAAGAAATACGTCTGGCGATTTAACGAATATACAGGGTGTTACTGATAAGTCTGTAATTAAATTAAAGGACCTGTTATTTGTGTCAAATTGAGTGGAAAGTGGTGTCAAAGGTCTACAACATTTATTCAAATGACTATTTCCTTTGTTTTAGGGCGAAATAAATGTTCTCCTAAATGTAATAGACCCACATGCGTGTTCTTTGTCAATTACAATTTCCACTCCAATTTGAATCACCCAATTAACACACGCATTAATTTATGACAAACCTACGTAGAAACACCCTGTATGTTAAGTACGTCGAGTATTGCCATATATTCCTTAGGGAATAATACGTAATTTCACGAGAAATGAAAATATAACCGCGGTATAATAAGTTATTTAGAAATCTTTTCCAATATAATATTCGGGATTATTAAATATAAATTGAGCAATATGAGAAAATATTTTCTCATACCCCCAAAGGTAATTAAAAATTCGTATATCCTTTAAGCGTCCCCATAAACAAACCAAGCCGCTTAAACACTATATATATATATATATATATATATAATATAATATTATATATAAATATATATATAAATATATATAATTTTATATTTTAAATATATATATATATATATATATATATATTTAAAATATAAAATTTCACATACCCATTGAAGTTCTGAGAAGAAATGTCTTGTCGCAAACATCACCAACCTGAAATTAAAAAAAAAAATAAATAAAATACATTAATTATAATAAAAAATAACAAGCTAATTAAAAATCAACAAATACCCTTTCTTATCAGTGACAATTTAATTAATATATTATATAATAGATAGGCATGTAGCGATGTGCTTCTAAAGTATCTTCGATGCACCAAAAAACGTGACAAGATAGCAACCAAAAAATTCTAACGCCTATATTTGAATATGTAAAAATTCCTTTCCCAATTAAAATTTCCTCTGAAATTTTATTTTTCATCAAACGCGATCGTCGAAAGTCAAAGAGAAGAAATTAAGAAAAGTATTTTTATCGTCTCCCATCACGCCTGGCCAGAATTGGTAAGGATAAGGAAAAGGAGTATGGAAGGGAGGAAGGGAGGGGGGGTGGATAGAATCTCATTTTAATACGATTGCCCCAAAAGAAGAAGATTGGAGAAAATTGCCCGTGTCAAGTCGAGCCGATATTAAATTCCTTGGGTCTAGCCCACCCCCTATCCCCCCTCTCTCAATATCCTTCGAAAAAAGGGCCAAGCTCTCTCGCTCTCTCTCTCCAATCTCATTCTTATATAGCGCTTAGGGGTTTTCTACCAATTTCTTCTTCCCTATCTCTCGGCAGTCTCCCAGAGATTCTCTCTCTCCTCTCACGCTCTCTCTCTTTCTCTCTCTCACTCAGACACATACCCCGTTTCCTTAATCAAAAAGCCGCTTTCCGAATCGGTTACATCAAAATTGAAGTCTCCACGCTTTCAACCCTCTCCCCTACCCCAACAACCTTTCCCATCTCCCGCCTTTCTTCTCTTTTCTTGGACTTAATTGTGTGAATGTCAAGAAAGAATTAAGTGAAATTAAAATAAATTCGGCTGGATATAATAAAATTTGAATTTGTCGTCATTAATTTCGTCCAGTTATGAAATCAATTAGAATTAGCATGCTCATCACGGGTTATTATTATTATTATTATTATTTTTTACAAATTACGTATTGTTTCCTGAACGAACCGGAAGTTAGTAATTTCAAGTGCTTTCCTTGAACATTTGGGCAATTATTCAAATATCATTGATTTAAGAGAGGGTTTTAAAACAATTACAGGTATTCCAGGTAATATTTGACCAACCCTGGACATCCATACCAAAAAAGTCACCAATAAATAGGGTCAATATTAGCCATTACCAAAATGGGATGGGAATTTTAAAATAATTTCACTTAGCGAAGTGACTGCGGTCAAACGACTAAAAAAACGAACTAAACGAGATTACAGGGTTCTACTAATACTATAGTCACTCCAATTTCGATTAAATTGATTTGGAGGGAGAGAGAGGTGAGGTACAGCAACGCCTCAAATCACTCATATCATCCCTAAAACTTTGGGGGCAATCGTGCGCGAGGAGGAAAGCGTAAAGGAGGGAGAGAGACGTTTTGGTGAAGCGGAGGAGAAAAATTGCTCTGGGACGTGGTGGTGCTGGTGCTCTCGGGCCTTTGGAGGACGATGTAGGCAATCTTTGGTCTCATCTCTTAATGACAAACCTTCGGATAAGGGATAATTTGATCGCCAGAGGACCCCTCATCCACGAGCGGACGCCGGAGTTTGACAGAGTGGGCTGGAAAGAGGAGGACAGAATTCATAGGACCAGCAGGAATGAGATGAGATGAGAGCTCGAGCTGAGCTTATAAACAAAATGGTTGGTGGTGGTGCGGCTGCCAAGGCCTAGCTATAGCTTTCCATTACTAATATTGTTCTTCAATAAACGGGGTGGATCAAATCCTACCACCTTCTCCTAGACCTATCTCTTTCCGTTGGTCCTTCGAGTGGAGTGCATGCAACCCAGCTCTGATGGGTTATATCAAGACTCAAGTGTGCTCGTGGCATGCAGCTGCGTCTATATGCAATTTCATTAAAAAAGATCCAACGCAATTCGATAATAAATTTCAATTTCCTTAATTGGGAAGCCCAAAATTTTGCCTTGAATTTCTGTGTGACTTATGCCACGGTAGATGTTAACTAATTTCGAAAGATCCTTTCGCACTTAGTAATAAATTAGTGAATTATATGACGACATTGAATTAATCTCCAATGGAAATATTCACGTTTTTTACGATAAATATTAATTTCACTCGATATTTCCTTATGGTGTTGATATTTTCTAAGTTTTAGTTTTACTATAGTTTGTACGCATTCTGAATTAAGAAAGGTTAAGGGCCAGTTACGAGCAAATAAGTGCGAATAAAGTCATCTTAATTAGCAACGTAATAAAACGCTTTGGGCTATAGTTTGTGGCGAGTAATTAGGTAAATTGAAAATTTGTTACGCGATAATTAATAGGACCCAAAAATGGAAACCGGAAACGGATCCAAAAATAAAATAAATAAATAAAAAAATAGATAAACAAACGCAAATTGGCGCCAAAACCAATAAAAGGGCCTTGTATATAGAAAAACCCTCCCTTCGCTAATTTGCCTTAATAACATTTTCAACTGCCAATAAATTGTTTCCGTTTCGTTTATAGTTCCATATCCGTTGGGTCGAAACAAAATCGACATTCGCGGAGATGTTGAAACGGATAAGCAAAATAGAGAGCTAAAAGCCGAAAGGCTGCCTCAATTAAAAGTGTATCTTTATTAATTAATTGTCGAAATTATGATTAATTATTTTGTCAAAAGACTGTTACGTATTCCAGAAACGCGAGCCGGAGGTTACGAGGTTATATACTCCCCATAAGTTCATAAAATATGTTGGCCATAAGTTTGTCACTGGCAACTTAGAAACCGGAGCTTGTCATGAAGTGAGTGAGGTAGGTCATAGATTCGAGGTAAAGCGACGCCTGGTGAGGCGCTGTCAAAGGCTTAGTGTGTAGGACTTCAATTCTCGCTTGTCGTTCTCGAACTCTCATTAGTAAGTCTCTATCATTACGAACTTGTATAATTAGTGTTATACTTATGGATGAAACACATCTTATAAACTTATGATAGGCCTGCAATAGAACGAACCGGCGGCGGCACCCATGACTTGGGTTAATTTCTTTTTGGAAATGATTGGGGTAAAAGGGGGAGGGCGGGGGCGGGGCGATGCCTCGACTAAATAAAGTCCTAATCGGGGGTCGAGATCGGGGCGCCGGAAATTATTATTGGATCCTAATTAAGCTACTATGGGTTGCTAAAACTGCGTAATATAACTTTTCTCCGGCGGCCGCCCTTTCATAAAGCTTGCAAGGCCAAGTTTGTGTATGTCCACTAAACGAAACTGAATTGAAGGAATTAATAGAGGAGGGAGATACGCGGGTACATGGACACGAAACTAATTAGGTTTGAATTTCTAGAGTTATGGTTATACTCTATTCGTTTTAGGAAAGTGAATGGACTTCGTAAACTTCTCCGATGTTGGGTTGGTTATCGGTCACCGACTCGCGGGCCACTTTTATGTCCCTCTTTCCTTCCTTTGGCTTATTACATCTGCCGACGTTATTTATAAACGATATATATATACCATCCCTTATTAATTACCCAATATAGAGAAAAACTTAATATGGAATTTGTACTTTTCTCTAAATTAGTTAAATCGTTTTCTACTATAACAGCTCGAAGAAGTTCAACTAGACTCGAATGCAGAAATACATTCGTAAGATATGTTCCATAAGTTTGTCACTGGTAACTTAGAAACTGGAGCTTGTCATGAAGTGAGTGAGGTAGGTCATAGATTCGAGGTAAAGCGACGCCTGGTGAGGCGCTGCATGTCAAAGGCTTAGTACAGACTAAATAGGACCTAGATGGAAGTCCTGCAAAATTAACCACCGAATGTAGGACTTCAATTCTCGCTTCGGTCGTTCTCGAACTAGTTCGAGCTGTAAGTCTATGGCGAGCATTACGAAGTATAGGTATGGTGTCATATGGCGAGCATTACGAAGTATAGGTATGGTGTCATACTTATAGAACATGACGTGTGAGGGGGAGTACTTTAGCCCGCCCACAAAACCCGCATATGGGATACAGGGGGGAAACGCGCAAGGATTCCTAGTAGCTGTATGTATTCCTAATTTTACAAATTGCGTTTTGAGGGTATTTTAAATTCTCTCGTTTAATCTATTAGTCTCTTTGAGTAGGGGCTTGATTAGTGACTTTTTAATTTTATTTATAAAATCGTATAAATTTACGAGAGGCACCTCTTGATTTTGATAAGGACCTTATTAGATTTAGCTAAAAGATTGACGACGTTTCAAGTTCTTTTTTTTCTCTTTTAGAGATATCGAGAAATATTTAATTGATTCCCAATTATAAATTGATCGCAATAAGAGATTCGAGGAACGAGATTTATCAAGTGTAAACGCCGACTGAATAATGGCCAAGGAAGGTATAGAGAAGATTACTTGGGTGTCTCGACAAAAATGTCCTCAGTTCTGCATTTTTTCGTTCAAAGGGAGAGTCAAAAATTGCATTTAATTGACCTGATTTAGGGCATTTTTCTAGAGACTCGAAAAACTGATTTAAAGAAAGGCAATCTAAGTGATTTTAGGCTTGTTTTAAGATTTTAAAAAATTTTTGTGATTTCAAAGTGATTTGGGGCACGTTTTAATGATTTCAAAATGATTTGGGGCACGTTTTAATGATTTCAAAGTGATTTAAGGTAAGTTTTAATGATTTGAAAGTGATGTAAGGTAAGTTTTAATGATTTCAAAATGATTTCAGGTAAGTTTTAATGATTTCAAAGCGATTTGGGGCACGTTTTAATGATTTCAAAGCGATTTGGGGCAAGTTTTCAAGATTTCAAAGTGTGTTTAGTAAAGTTTTAAAGATTCCCAAGTGATTTCAGGCAAATATCTTAAGATATCCAAAAAATAAACATTGGGGAACGTTACTTCGACTAAATCCCAAATATTCCACTTGACCTTTAAACAAAATCTTTGAAACTTGTTAAAAAGTCTCTCCTGAAGAACGTAACTAAGGTATATATATAAGACATTCCAATTGAAAAAGGTAAAAAAAAACCTTCGACGGTTGTCAATCAGACGAGGGTCTTATCTTTGTGGCACGCAATTCAACCGTGCTTCGCCCATGTATTAAAAAGAAAAATCATCCTACGGAGGCGACATTTTTTTTCTTTTATATTATATACCTAACTAATCAAAATGGGCGTGTTCCTAAAACGTGCCTAAGAGTTCTTCTTCTCAACGGAAAGAGAGAGAGAAAAAAATCGCCTCTAATTGAACCCTTATCGGAAATTCCGCCTATATAGACTCTAATATCCAGTCTAAAATTCCTATAAAAACTAATTCACTAAAAGACCTAAGACCCTTATAACATAAAATAATATACAGGTATTATTATTGCTTCTTAGAAAGTCTGGTTGAACCGAAATTGGAGGAAAGTTTCTTAACCGAAATCACAAAGTTATTGATAAAAAAAACCTTGGATCGTAATGGTATGCTATTTTAACTTGGAATTCAGTAGCGCGTATAAAACGTGGCGAAATTAAGAGTAAATTGCATGGATAAATGAGAAACACTTTAGGTTGGTTTTAGTGATATTAGGATAAGGTTTAGGTAGAAGCATAAGTTTATAATATATGTTCCATAAGTATGACACTATCTATACTATTCTTTATGCTAGAGACTTCGTGAGAGATAGTTCGAGAACGACAAGCGAGAATTGAAGTTCTACACTCGGTTAATTTTGCAGTACTTCCATAGTTTGTAATAAACCTTGGACATGCAGCGCCTCACCAGGCCTCACTTTACCTCGAATCTATGACCTACCTCACTCACTTCATGACAAGCTACAGTTTGTAACCAGTGACAAACTTACGGAACATATCTTATGAACTTATGGTAGAAGTTAGTTTTCGAATTTTTATATTTCTTCTCTACAGAATATTAAACCATATAAAGACTTAACTTCTCTAGTAATTTAATAAAAAGGTACATTTTAACGAATGCTAATGACGTATACGTAATTAATTCCCCTTCATTTATAACTACTTGAGCAAACTCCGATTGAAACAGAAGGGAGGGGGGAGGAGGTAATTATATTTCGCGGTGGTTATACTCCTTTCCCAAATTCCCACCAACAAACCCTGCATGTTCCCGTAGCAATGCAATTTCTTTCCAGCGTATAAGCAAATGCGTTTCTAAACTATTAAGGAAAATACAATCACGCTGGGTTTAAGATTCGAGACTAAACGAAATAATGAAAAAAAAAAAAAACCTCTTAAACAGTAAAAGAGTAAGAAAAAACCATGGAAACAAAACGACTGAGTTTTACGAAACAAAAAAATGAGAATTAGCTACCGTGCAAGAGAAGAAAGAAAAAGAAAACAGGCAGAAGTAAACAGAGAAAATTGTACTGGAGTAGAAAGTACTAGGTTTAATTATGACGTGGTCAGCCATACAATTAAAGAAATGAGAGCCAAAGAAACCCATCCCCCCTTTAACATTCGAAAGGACCTTCTATTCCAGTAACTACTTTCTCTGTATGGCAAAAGGAAGCAACCGAAAAGGAATCGTGGATCGAATTTAAGAGTCAAAAGGAGACCTTCTGTACGCGCAATTACGTTTTTCGGGAGAGGGTCTCCGAGGAGAATTAGTTAATTGGAGAGAAAAGGCTTATTCCGTACTTTTTTTCCGTACCCTCTCCCCTTACTTTACTTTGCAGCATACACTCTTTATTGAAACCTTTCTTCAATCAAATATCCATAACTCGAAGTAAAAAAACAAACATTGGGCAATCGATTCTAAGATAAAAAATAAATTGCCTCGAGGGAAAGAAACGGGGGTAAAATTCCGCCTTCCATCTAGCTTTTTGGCGCATGCGCTGTAGTCATTTTGTATCATGAGATTGCGCAGAGACGGAAGGCATTGTATCAACCCCCCTTGTTGACTACCCCATTATTTTTTACGTCAAAAAGGTCTATTAACGGAACATGGTCTATTATCGACTCAGTGCAAAAAGTGTCGGATCTAGGATTAACGTTCTCGTGTCACATAAGGGTTCTTGATCGAATTACCTGTTTCTCGCCAACAAAATAAACCTAAGGTAACTTCCGATTATGAACTTTTCATGGAGATTTAGGTACTGTTGACTGGGATGAGGATAGAAACATAGATGGAAAGAGGAAAGAGCAAAGAGAATGGAGGCGGATATAATGAATCCGGCGTTTATAGAAGCGGAATATTGCATTACCAAGAATAAAAAAAAAACGAAAGAAAGACAATGCTTGCTGGGAAGAAAGCTAGGTGGTTCGTTGGTTTTTTCCCCCTTCCTAGCTCCCTCTCGCGCGCACACCCTCTGAAATAAAACGACACTGGGTGCATGAGCCTAGTCCTAATAGATGGAGAAACTCGGAAAAAAGAGTCAGAAAGAGAGAGAGAGACCCCAAACGTCGCCACCGAGCGCGCCTTAATGTTTTTGTTTCCGACGCTCTTTCGATTGGATTGGATTGCATTTTTTTTCTCCCTATTCTAGTTACCTTCCTTTTTCCCCCTTCCAGGGGATTCTGGATCTAACCGTCTAAAAGAGGATTAAGGGAAATTCGTTTTACTAAAACCTAATTAAACTCGAGACGGCATCGCGCTGGCCACGTTGAGAGTGAGAGCAAAAAATAAAAGTCAGCCAATTACGTCACGGAGAAAATCAGAAGGAATTTACTTTTTTTTTTTAATTGAACTAGAGACAATGTTCGCTAATTAAAGAACAAAACTTAATAATACCCCGGTACGACAGACAGATCGAAATGTATTGGCCAGATTAAGAATGGGAGCGGCCTAAGGGTCAGAGGTCATATAGAGACCCGCCGTTTCCGCACCCTATTCTTTGAACCGAAGTCTACTACAAATCAAAGTCGAGGATACTACTAGCTGTTCTGTTGGTATTAACACGTACGGTTAAGCTCTATAAAAACGAGTAACGCATGGCCAGCCCTCTTCCATAGCCGGAGAGCAAACACTTTCGTTTTCGAGTGCAGCCCCATTTGTCTTCATATTTAACAAGCTTCTCTTAATCCGAGAGTGCACCGCGAAAACATCGACTCGAATTTATCTATCCTGCAACTCTCCTTCCTAGCCAATTTTCCGTGTCCTCTCAATTAGTTTTTACGATCGTCACCTCACCTCCCTCCATCAATAGTTAGGCTGGCCACCATAAAGATGGAAGCTAAGCCATCTTTGATCCCATCCCAAACATCCAAAGAAAAATTGTGGAACAAAGGTTTTTACGAGAAGGAACTAACAGACTCGTTATTACCAAGCTAAACACCATCATTCTATAGAGCTTTTAAATTCGCAATCGACCCTAACATCCCGCTTGTTTTTCAACCCAATAAGACAAAGGCTTACCTTCATAAGATAACCTTTCATCTTCCTAACTTTGAGACACGTCTGGATGTTTATTAACTGTTAATAAACATATTTAAATGATAAACTATCCTAGTTTAAACGTTTATAGACACGAATTTACAAACACAAGTAATTATTTTCTTGTAAAACACAAGTATAACGGTCAAATACTTTTCAAAGCACCCGGCAACGCGTCAAAACCATTGGTCAAAACTTTCCTCCTCAACTCCCTCTCCCGCCTTTTTCTGCAACCAATGTATGACGGGAAAGACCATAGTTAGGGGCCTGAAGCTTCATCACCATGGCCGATGAGCTGGATCCCTCAACTTGCGCACCGGTTTACGCGTGCCAGGTAAATATTTCTATTATTTTTTAATCAAAAATTAATTAGAGAGATATAAATTAAGTTTAAGGTAAAAAATAGTGTAATATGCCTAGAAAATAGAGAATTAGCGAGGTAGAAACCTAAGCCTTGGTCCATGATAAGGAAGCCAATGAGCTACCGCCCATATCTTTATTGACATTTTACGACTTATTTAATTGATGAATTATATTAAAAGCGGTTTGATTTTAAGGGAAAGGAAGACGCCAGTTTCGGAACCCAAGATAGTAACCGAAACGATGCAGGAACGGAAGTATCACCCCCAGCTGGAGATTATAGTAACTTTGATATTGTCAAAGCTACCCAGTATGGCATCTTAGAAAGATGCAAAGAGATAATAGATAGTGGTTACGATGTTAACCAGAGAGATTCTGAAAACGTCACGCTCCTACACTGGGCCGCGATCAATAATCGTCGTGAAATAGTCAAATATTACATTTCAAAAGATGCTTTAGTAGATGCCATTGGTGGAGAGTTACAAGCTACTCCATTACATTGGGCCACTCGTCAAGGTCATCTTAATATGGTTTGTTTATTAATGCAACATGGTGCTGATCCTTCTTTACGTGATGGAGAAGGTAACACCCAAATTTCTATTAATTTTGGGTCTAAAAATTAATTATTAATGACTTCATAGGTTGTTGCTGTTTACATTTAGCCGCTGAATTTGGTCATACAGCCATTGTAGCTTATTTAATTGCTAAGGGGGAAAATGTTAATGTTCTTGACAGAAATGGGATGACCCCATTGATGTGGGCAGCTTATAGAGTTACTACGTAAAGTTTAATTTGAGGATTTAAAGTAAAATCCAACCCTAAAACGCGATCATTTTTAGGAATGATCCAACAAGACTGCTCATAACCTTAGGGGCCAGTCTGACAATGACTGACAGACATCATAGAAATACTCCGTTACATTGGGCAGTCTATGCCCGAAATAGTACAGCCATTACCCTTTTACTCAGAGCGGGGAGTAATGTATTTGCCAGAAATGGGCAGGGAGATTCCCCCAAAGCCATGGCGGAGAAAATGAAGTCAACTTGGTTAGCTCAAAGGTTGGAGGAAGCTGAAAAAGAATGGGAAGTCAAAAATAAGCACATATTTATTCGGTTTCATAGAGATAAGGTATTGAAAAACGGGGTTAATTAAGAAAAAAGTGTTTATAACCGTGTCAAACTAATATTAATTAACATTTAAACAGAGCCTGAGGTATTGGTGTATGTTTGCCTCACCTTTCGTGGGCTTTTATCTAATAGGGGCAATTTTTGAAAGCAGCGAGCCTTATCTAGTCAAATTAGGCTTTTTAATGATCCTAGTGGCTTTATTTTCAATAATTAGCAAGTTAGTACTAATACCCCCTCTTTAATTAAAGTCTATTTGAACCTGAAGCCAATTAACGAGTACTCACCTCTTTAGATTCTTCTTTGATGAAAGATTCCTGAATGTTCTTCCAATTTCCGTATACCTATCGACCAAATTCTGGATGTACGTTACTTGGTTCACTTATTTATGGCCATGTATCCTTTTAAAAAGAATTGGCAATGTTTTTTGTAAAGAGTTCCTTACATATATGACCCTTTAGACGTTGGCACACCCGCTAAAACAATAGGTTTTGTCATTACCTCCACCTTTTTGTATTATAATTTTTACAAAGCTTGGAAATCTGATCCCGGATCAGTTCAGGGTGATCAACAGCAACAATTTAGGACCATTATAGAGTTGGCGGAGCGAGATGGCTTCAATCCCACCTGGTTTTGCAGCACTTGTTTAGTGCAAAGGCCTTTAAGATCAAAACATTGTTCTATCTGTAATCGTTGCGTGGCTCGTTTTGATCATCATTGTCCTTGGGTCAGCAATTGCGTTGGTTAGTTTCTAATACCGCAAAAACCCAAAGATAAAAATTTAAAAGAAAAAATCGTGTGTTTTAAAATAAATTTTAGGTTCGGGAAATCACCGATACTTTGTAAACTATCTCCTATTTCTGAGCATTATGATTTTGTGGTGTTTATACGGATGTTTTCTGTGTAAGATAATTAATTATTCGCGTCGTTGTTAGTTAGAGAAGCGTTTAACCTTTAAATTAAATTAAATTTAGTTTGGTACGGCCATTGGTCCCCCAATAACATATCAACGTTATCATTCTTATGGAAATCGTTATTTGTCAGTGGATGGGTAGGTTGGATAGCAGTTAATGCCTTACTGCATGGTGCCTGGGTTATCTGTCTTTTAGGATGCCAGCTTTATCAGGTTAGAAACGGATTAAGATAATAATTAAACAGCGTCCTAATTAATTAAATTAATTAATTTCGACTTTAAGATAATGTGGTTGGCAATGACTACGAATGAGAGAATGAACTGCGCGAGATATCCTCACTTTAAAAGAGATAAAAAGGGACATTACAAGAGTCCTTTCCAGTAAGATAGTATTAAGTAACATATTTAACGCTAATAATTAACCTTTTTAATGTTTTAATTCCTCTTAACTTACTTTTTGGGACATTAATTACCAATTTTCTAATTTCATTTCAGTCGTGGTGTGATAAGAAATCTGATAGATTTTTGTGAATTCCGTTGTTGCGGTATTTTAAGACCCGAATTGAAAGACTGGAGGAAAGAATACGAAGTTTCCACGAATGACGAAGAAAAGAGTGGTCTTTTGAATGACAGTCAAATGTTCGTCTAAAAGTGCAACTTAAAAAAAACAAACAAAAAAAAAAATAATCATCCGATTAAACCAACGTATGGAAATTAATCCTGGTGATCTCTACATTAACATTAACATTAACATTTAGCTTAAAACGGAAATGGCGTAAGTAAGAACAACCTTTTCTGACCACCAAAATAGAAGACGGTGGTCATTAGCAACCCTGGGGGGGGGAAGGGGGAGAAGAAAAGAGAGAGAGAGAAGTTAAATCTAATAATGGTGAGTAAAGTAATATTAAAAGATTTGAGGTTCTCATCTCATGATGAACCTTTGACCCCCCCCCCCCCACTTTCATGTAAATTTTTCTATCATCGTTCCATTTCATTGTTTTTGGATACTTAGGTGTATTTACTTTACATAAGATAGTATTTAGAATAACAAAAATCATTTTAGTTAGGTATATTTAAAATATATAGAGAAGGAAAATAAAAAACAATTAGTAGCCCTGAGATTGTTTTGTTTTTTAAACGTCTAAATAATTAAATTAATCATTTAGTTAATTGTAATTAAAGAAGCACACAGTCACTGCAAATTATAAATAATTCATTCATAAAGACAAAACAAAACAAATCAAAGTCCATAGTTTTTCGCTGCCTATTTTCGATAAAATGTTGGTAATTTGCAGAACTTTTCTTGTATATTTCGGAAACAAACGTGCGTGTAAATTTTTAGCTACTTAACCATAACTTTACTAATATTGAACGTAAATCATCCAATTTTTCAAATTTGGGAACTATATAATGTACTAGTCAACCTAAGAAACAACTAGTATTTGAGACTTTAATTAATTATAACTAATTTAATTTTCTAATGTTGATTAGGAAGAAATTTGAATTTCCCATTTTCCCCAATTTAAAATAGTGTTAAAAAAAAGTATTTTTTTTTATTAATTGTAGAATTTGTAAATAATTTTAATTTTTCCGTTTGCTCAAAGATAATTCTTAACTAATAGATACTTTCGGGGTATTATCAATTTTAATTGTAATTAAGGGTAATTAATTTTAATTGTTTTTGTAAGTTAATGTTTTTTGTTTTTTTTTTCACACGTGTTAAATTGTTTACGTTTTATAAAACATTAATAAATTAAAATTATGCAAATCAGTCTGTGAAATAATAAACACTTAAAATATTGAAACCACACCAAAGAATTTCTATTTCTACCCTGATCTGAAATTAAAACAAATGATTTTTGCATAATTGTTGGGAAAAATAAACAAAAATATTTGCGGGCTTTAATAATACCAAATCATACGTGAATGTTACTAAAAATTAATAATAAAAAAAAAACACCCGTAATTATGTGTATGTTAATTAAAGATTTAAAATTTGTGTTTAAAACAAATTTGTTTCACTATTTAGGATAAATGAAAATAATAATTAAGTCTTTTAAGACTAATACAATCACTTGACGATGTAAAAGCTTAGTGTAAAAGCCTCTAAAAGAATAAATTTAAGTGTTCTTTCACAAATATTCCTCATTTTTTCCTTTCATAACGTTAGTTTTGTACTTCTATAGCTTAAAGGGGTGTACAACTGTACAACGCGTCACGTAGGGGCGTGTCAAGAACTATATTTTGAAGTAGTGCGTTACTATTTCCTGGAGTAGTGATGGGGCAATGTCACGTGACGACTTGACGGACAGATTCTATGCAAATTACGATGCCCATAGACCTTTTCGATGTAAAAAAGGGATACAGACAATGAGACAACCCTCGGTATCGGGACATACAAGGGAGTTGATACATTGCCTTCTCCGCGCACTCTCATGATACAAAATGACTACTGCGCAGGCGCCAAAAAGTTAGGAGGGAGTCAAAGTTTTACCCCCCATCTCTTTTCTTTTAGTTACATCGAAATGATCTATTCCCTATGGACTGATAACGCCACAAAATTCACAAATACCCAGTACCTACGCTCTATTACGTAAAAAATTGTACATCCCTTTAAAGCACCACTTTAGGCGCTCCAGCACCCTTTGGATACCCTCCCCGCTGGAAAATAGGCCTTTTAATCCATGGAAAATCCACCAGGGCAGCGGGTAATGGCGCTGGCTTCACCTTATATGGGGGTAAAACAATTTTACCCCCAGGCAAGTGAAGTGACTCATTTGACGGTACTTCTGTAAAAAAATCAACTGTCCCTCCCCCCCTGCAGAATTAAGTCTATAATAAATTTTAGGACTTGTTTTATTTGTTGTTAACCTGCACCATGAATTTCATTAGCAGGGCTATTTTTTTAAACACAAACAAAAGATAAACCCCTTCAATGACATGCATAAGTTTGTTTTAATTTTTTTTTATCTTTACCCTTTTTATTTCAATTTATATATTTTGTTGGTGAGATTCGCTACGTTTTTTTATATAGATATTATTTTTTAGCTCATCCTACTGTCCAAGAATTTTATAGTTTTTGTTTATTTTTTTTGTTTACTGGAATGATATCGTTGGCTAATTTTTTCAATATTTTTGTTTGTTTGTTTGTTTGTCGTGTAATCTCAGACTAAATCTAAAATATACAAAATTTACACAAGGGTGAGGGTGGGGGTGGGAGAAGGAAAAGGTAGGTAGGGGGGTAATTTGTTTTTTTTTTCTTTTTCTTTTTAAGTATAACAAGGGAATAATATAATTATGAATCTACTTAATTATTACAACTGAGTTATTAAATATTCACAGAGGATACCTCGATCTTAATTATTTTTTTCTTCATCTTCTCTCTCTCTCTCTTTCTTTCTTCAAAAATGTTTCGTTAAACTTTTTGCCAAAATACAAAAATAACGAAAAAAACAATTATATTTATAAATAACACGTATACCGCTATATCTAATTAAATAGATATTTGTTTGTTTGTTTCTTTTGGTTTTGTTGTATTTGTTGTTTAAAGCGTACGCACTCATCGCCCGTATTAATTTTGTCTATGCTATATTAATATTTACAAATTTATCGACTCATTATAAATTACTCAAACCCCATTTTAATTTGCAATATATATCTTATATTTATTGAAATTATCTTTTTTATACGCAGGCCTTATTGTTTTGATAATTAAACTACGACTCTTAATTGTATTTTTGTTTTTTTTTCAAATTTTCTAATCTTACAAATTTACGTAATTGTACCACGTGACTGTTATGTTATTCTGTAGTAATGTGCCGTCTCAATCAATGTGTGCTATTAATAAGAATTTGTTTTTTTTTACTCTAAAACATGCCCTGTCTAATATTCATTAATTTCAGATAATATATCTATCTTTCTTTCAAAATTAATTTTCTTCCCGTAAATAAAAATTTAAAATTAAAATAAAGCCGCTTAAATTGATTGGTAATTACCAGTAATTAACTTTAACACAATTGTAAATTACTGATTTTATAACTCAGTGTAATTTTACCACGCTTAAATTACACGGTAATTTAATTTTACCCATAATTTATATCAGTATTTTACAGATAATTTAATAAATTACCCAAATTGAGGTCCCATTTCATAATCGATCTATTAAAATAAAAATGAGGACCACATTTTGAGAAAAACGTACTTACACTCTCTCGTAATTGAACTATTTAGATCCCCCCAAAAACCTAGCTGCCAATCAATTTAATCACCAATATAATTAACCAAATTAAATTAAATTACTTATTTAATGAACCGGCCTACGATTCCATTCCAGGTTATGTTAATTTGTTTAGCAAAATCGCCTTTCGAAGCATGTTTTTGATGGAAGATTTAAGGACATATTTATTTTTTATTCTCTCATGTTCAGCGTGGGCATTTTTCTTTCAATGCATTGTTTGTTTATTTATTTATTTATTTGTTTGTTTTTTTACGAAATAACAATGTTATGAGGATGAAGATTTGGGTTTTTTAGAGGTTTTTTTTTGGTAAGGTAAGGTGTATCTGGGAAAAAAATGTCGAAATAATGATTTTCAGAGTTCGCGACAACTTTTGACGAATAGGATATTAATTCTTTTCAGACAGCAATTAATTAATTATAGGGATGGGAAATTTTTTGTCCTTTTTCTAGGCAATTTTTTTAATAGTTAGGGAAATTTTGACTTGATCAGGGAAATCAGGGGAAAGGATGGAAGGGGTTAGGGATAATTATTTTAGACCAGGGCATGATACACAGATATTTGTTTTGCTCCACATTTTTTTTTTAAATAGCACATACTGGAATTGCAAAATCCATCATTTTTAAATGTTTTTTTTCTTTATTTATTTAAAGGAGAAGTGTCATTAAATTCGAGTTTTATTTTAATTGTAATAACAGTTTCTAATCGTGTCTCTGTTTATGCTACGATACTACAATCGGTCCCTAATTATTTATTTACTTATTTAATAATTTATGATCTAATTAAAAAAAATTAAAACATTATTAGAATCTGTTATCACAATTTAAAAATAATAATAATAAAAAAATTATAAAAAAAACTAAAAAACAAATCGAATTTATTGACTATTCATCCTTTAAGATTGATATGACCGCAAACCAATTTTCATTTATATATATATAATTTTTTTTGTTTCCCACATGATGAAATTGGTGAAAACGTTTTTGCTTAATTTTAATTGTTTTTTTATAATTATTTTCATGTTTATCATTCATTTTGTTTTCTTTATGTATCCTAAAGCAATTATTTTTTATATATCCAACCCAGGCTACAATTATACACATATTTACATTGAGAAATGGGAGATTTTCTTTGTTTTAAAAAATAAATTTGTTAATTATTTTTTAAATAAATAAATTAATTAATAATCCATTACCAGTTCCGGGTTGGCAAATCAAGGAAGAAGAAAAAAAAAATGAAGACCAACCCCAGCATTTTAACTGGATAATTTAAAAACTAAGTTTAATTTTATAATAAGCCTATGTGAATAATTTTATTTCGTTTTCCACATTTTTATTTTATTTTTTTTTTTTTTTGGTATTTTTTTTTCTTAATTATCTTCCCCAAAATAGATTCGCCAGCTCAATTCTACTATTAAATTAAACTACTTCTTTATTATTATAAAAGAGAAATACCATTCATATCTGATCACGTGACCGGCTAATTTTTGGATGAAAACTTGGGGGTGGGGGGTGAAATTGTTTAGTCCACTTTTTCTTTGAAATATTTGTTTTTTTTTCTCCTAAATACCACGTGGTTATTATTTCGTATCGTAATAAATGTTTTTTTTTTTTTTGAAAACACGCGTTTAGTTTTACTACGCTCGACGGATGCTAGTTTTTAATTAATTAAATAAAAATTTTAAACTAATTAAGTTAATTTCGCATGCACGCAAAAGTTAATTAAAAGACGTTTAGAAGTAAATGAAAAAGAAAAAACCCAATATTACCGCGAAAATCTCGTTTGTGTTTATTTATTTATTTACTTATTTGTTTGTTTGTTTGTTTATATCATGGTCTGTAATGTTTAAATGTTTATTTGAAATTTTAAACGAGTCTTTTCGCACCACTCAGTTTTTTTTGAAGAAGCTTCTTAGTCTAAAATTATATTGAAATGTTTGTTTGTTTGTTTGTTTCTAAAAATTTGTTTACAAACATTCGATTCCGCTGACGAAAAACAAAAGAGAAAAACAACCTATGGAAGAGTTTTAAATCCCCCAAATATTTTCTAAATTTTATGACGTTTTTTGTTTGTTTGTTTACCTAGGTGTGTTAGTATGTTTGTTTGTTTGTTTAGATTAATACATACCATGTTGAAATTTTATATATATATTATCAGCGAGACGTTTAATTGAATAATAATTATAATTTCCCGGAAACCATTGAACGGTTTTTACTGGCGCTTAAGCTATATACGAATTCTGATTCCATGCACGTATTTTTATATATCCATATATAATTTTCATAAGAAAAAAGAGATCATATAGTTTTAACAATTTAAAATCCCGAGAATTCTTTTTTTTTAGGAAATAATTAATTTCCAAAAAACTCGGAATTTCTTATTTCTATAATATAAGAAAAAGTAAAACGTACGTAAAACCAAGATGTTTCTGTTTTTCTCGATTTAAGTTTTCTTCACACAGATGTCCTTTCGTTAAAGGTTCGTGGTACGTCATATAATAATTATTATTATCGTCGTTAATTAAATAGGAAAAAAAGCTAAAACATTAATCAGACTTTGTCTTTGGGTCGATTAGTGGTGTCGTAACTCATCCGGCGCCCATTGGCGATGTGGCGCCCGACTTCTTCCCGCCTTTGAGACAAGAGTTTGGCCTCTCTCTCGAAAATATCGGCGGTGGCGTCCTGGTCAGATTTGCATCTGGCCATGATGACGCCCCCGGAACCGGCGCCCGAACCGAGGGCCATGTCGTCGCTGGCCACTTGGGCGTGCGTAGGAGTCGGAGACAGAGATTCGGAGCCGCAAGAAGAACTGTCGCTTAATTCGGCCGTGGGTCGGCGACTTATGCGCGGAGACATATTAGGACGGCGCCCGAGAATTTGAGCTTGGATGTGCTCGCAAATTCGTTTGAACCTTCTGATGGGACCTGCCCGCGTCATATCCACGTGTACAAAACACGTCTTAGAAACCAACCAGGAATAAGCGAGCAATGACGCGTCAAAGAGAACTGATTCGGGTTGAATGATGGTACGATTACAATACAATGAGGACACGATTTACAATAGCGGATCTAAACGTCAGAAGTTTGCGCTTGTACGACAAGGCCATCAACAAACTAGGGTCTTTCGACGTTTACTGTTGTGGGTCAAGACCCTCAGAAAACAAGAGTCCTTTGGCGTTTGCGCTTGTACGTCAAGAAAATCAGAAACCCAAGATCTTCCGACGTTTGCGCTTGTACGTCAAGACCATCAGAAACCCAAGGTCTTCGGACGTTTGCGCTTGTACGTCAAGACCATCAGAAACCCAAGGTGTTCCGACGTTTGCGCATGTACGTCAAGACTATCAAAGGACAATAAAGGTCTTCCTTGGGTCGACGAATCAGTTCTCTTAGCGCGTAATACTGGCAACAACATCAAGAGAAAGAAGAAGAGGTTGAAGTACCGGATATGAGTGTAAAACTAATGCAATAAACGGAAGGTTTGTCCCCGTTGTTAAATCGGTCGAGTCCGTTCGTGGCGGCCAGACTGACCTCGTTGAGAGGACCCGCGCTCACCGCGGTTATATCGACATGGAATCTAATATTACGTTGAAACATGGTTGGTCCACCCGGCCGTTTATATTCGACGCGAAAAGACATCGGAGATACCACGCTGTGGCTCAAATCCGCGATCTACGCCGTCGACAAAAACCCCCAAAAAAACAACACAAACACCACATTTTTAAAAATATTAAATTTCTGGTAACAAATTCCCACTAAAAATCTTTTATATCAGGTACTTTCGCAACAAAGGTGGGTTCCTTCTTCAAAAGGCTGTGCCTTGCCGTGATTGTATCGTGAAAGTTCAGCGTGAATAAATTATTTCTTTTTCTTTTAAACAAAACATACAGGTGTGGATGTGAATTTTAAGTGCCAAAAAATTTGGATATAGAATAATAAAACAGGCGCTTTTTGAAGGAAGACCCAAAAAAATTCAAATGAAATTATGCTTGAAAAAAATGGTACTATTTTTTTTTGTATATATAATACCGGTACTTTAAAAATTGGGAGAAAAAAAGCTGAATTTAAAGGGAAGGGCCTTTTAAGTTCTGAATGTATAATTTGTGAATAAAAACAGACTCGGATTTTTTTTTTAAATCATAGAAACTTCGGGAGTAAAAAAAAATTAAAAAATATATAAAAAAGAATTATTTTATAATTTAACAGCAGTAAAAATCGAAAGATCGTAGTTTCATAAGCCATTAATAAAAATGGGATTAAAACGGTGGAATTAATATTGGATTAAAGTGCACCATTAATGGTGGGAAAAAATGTTTCATTCAACGTGCAGTTATTCGAATATTGTTCGTAAAATCCTTGACCTTGAAAAGGAGGGTATCAGATCGTAGTGCAAATAAATTCGAACGAGACGGAAAAAACAATCGTGAGAAAATTATAATAATAATAATAAAAATAGACGAGTGTGCGATGATGAAAATGCTCTAGGCCTAAAGATAAACTGGTTTTTTTGAATAAATAAATGATTTGGAATAATTCAAGTACCGGCATTAGAGAAAAAGAAATGTAACGCACAGAAAGGAAGGCATGGATGAGATCAGCTTTTACGCAGCTCAATGGCCGATCTTTAACCAAGATGACGTGACTCTCGTCGCGTTCCGTGCTCATTAAACTGCCGAACCAAGAACGTTTTGTCAACCTGGGCGCGACAAGAAATTACGATGGAAAAACGGATTTTAGAAATTATTCAGGAAAAGAACACAATATCGAGGGATAAGACAATTGTCAGAGAAGATTTGTTTGGAAGCTAAGATACTTATGAAGGGATCTTATAAAACAAACGATTTATCGCCTCGAAGACGACAAGAAAAAGAATTGAAATTGAAATTGAAACAAATCTTTGTAGCTAGTAGATATCCTGTTTAAAACTCACTCTGGCGATGAATCCGGTGTTAGACTAACTTCATCCGATGCGGATGGAACTGAGAAAGAAAAATGAACGCAAATTGTCTCAAATAACCGGACGTAGTTTGCAAAAGGTAGTAGGTTGGTGGAAGAAGTCGTCGGTGACGATACCTTGCAATTTTCGCCTATGAAACCTAGGGCTACCTAGGAAGCTGTTTTTGAGTGTGTTGAGCCTAGACTTCCAATAAGGTTGGCTGACGCTGGGAGAACCCGGAGGCGTATTTAAGGGACTTTCCTCCGGAGTGCCCCTGGGAGTTGGCTTGGGCGAGCTGAGGGGAGAGGCAGCGGGGCTGGCGTGAAGACTGCTTCCGGTTGCGCTACCACGACGCGTGCGACTCGGGAACGTCGACACCGTGCTGATATAATCAGAACTGGGTTAGCGCGAGTGAAATATTAGTACAACGTTCTTTGCGACTCAGAAAAATAATAATAATAATCGAGAAAACAATTATCGCCCTACAAGCGAAAACGATTCAAACGTAACCAAAAAAGAACAACCACACTTTTCTACTAACCCGTAGGGGTAACGTCTAGGGGTCAAAGGTGAGCCATCACTTAGAAGGTCGAAACTATACCTGGAAAGTAATTCGGAGTTAATCTAGCTTTTAAGATAAGTTTCCGTGAATGAAAACCAAAAACGAAAGACTACTGCCCCAGAACGAATGGGGCCTATAGTTTCGACTAAATCACCTGGGACCTGACCTCCCATTTACTTGGCACGTGTCCACTCTCTTCCTAGGAGGATCTGCTATAACATTTCCGCCAGTTGATTGGAAAGAAAGGAAAAAGGAAAAAAAGAAAACCACATCCAAGTATAACAAACACTCCGAAGTACACATTTTGATCGAGTTAGAAATCAAAATATAAATACCCAAAACACTCCCAGTTTCTGAACGGTTCCTGATAATAATTTCAGTTTCGTCTTCGTACGATGGTTTCCGCCTTTTGCGGTCCAAAAGCAAAAAGTATATGACCTTTTCCGTATTGTGACTGAATTTTGAAAAGTGTGGGGTCAAAGTTGATAGATAACTTAAGGAAGTAAGAAACGATATACTAACGCCGCGCAAAGCAGATCTTGCACTAATTTTTCCCGGTCTTTAAAGCACCCCAAAGAAGTCATGCTGGAAAGTACATCCGGATCTATATCACTGGCAGTAGGAATTATGTGAGTTTGAACCACTTCTTTCATAGGAAGTTCTAATTCTAAATCGGTTTTATTTCCACTGAAAATTTCCAAACACCAAGAGAGAGAGACAAAGAGAAAAAGTTTCAATTGTCGGAAACGTAATGAAAAATTGAAGGAATGCTTACGCCGTAACCCAAGGATGTTTGGTTACTTCCGCCAGCTGCTCCGGAGCGGAAATAAAAATAGACATTAGATTCGTAAAAAGGAAGAAAAAACCATAGAAGGAATTAACAACACACAACAGGAAAACAGGATGAACTTATCGAAGAAAACAAAACCAAAAAAATGTGCGTGAAGAAAATCATAATAACCTTGAAATAAATTGGATTTGGATAAAATAAAATCGAACGATTGTCTGAAAATATAGCAAGAAGGGAAAGAAAACTTGCATAATTCAAAAATTAGGAAATAATAATCGGTGCGTGGCAGAACGGATTGGATTAAAATTTTACCGTCATTCTTTTGTCAGGGTTGACTTCTATCATTCCCCGTAGAAGATCCTGACATTCGGGCGGCACAAAATGTGGAATATGAAAGACGCCACGCTTTACTTTCTCCAACAATTGACGAAGGTTGTCGTCGTCAAAAGGTAAGGCACCCTTTTTAAGTTAACGCCACGCAAAAAAATGGTTCAAACAAACACGTTCTTATAACTTCAATTCAGTACAAATATGCCTCGATAAAAATTCATCAAATAAAATTTCGTGACCCTGACCCTTGACCTCTTCAAACAGTGTATACACATTACAAAGTCAGGATAAGAAATAAAAATGTGACGTTTCTTTACCACTAGCAAAGCGTAGAGTATTACGCCACAGCTCCAAACATCAGCTCTACGGCCGTCGTATTTTTCTCCCTTAATTTCCATGTCACAAACAGCATCGTAGAACGTAAGCCAAGAAGCGGTACGTTGGTCCAAGAAGAGCAAAACCAACGAAAAAAACATCCCAGGGCGCAAAATGAAATGAAGTAGGAAAAAGAGAGAGTGAGTGAGAGAGAGAGAGGGAGAAAGAGAAAGAGAGGGAGAGAGAGAGAGAGAATCTTGGATCAATAATAAGAAAATAGAGCGGAGAAGTTGGAACACACTACGAAAGGAGCTCGCGAGTGATACACGTGGTAGGTGGAGAGGGGAAAAATAGAAACCATCGCATAATACCGCCATAAATACGTATTTAGAACGCGTCGGCGCGTTTGACCCCACGTGAGCCCCGGAGAAAGCGCTAAAAAAGACCTAGCTGACATAAAAAAAATTCGGGGCAACCCTAACCTATGATAAAAATACGTATACAACAAGAAAAGAGGGTCAAAAAATATCTAGAAATACGAAATATCTCGACCTGGAATTGCCACGCGTCAAATGGTCTATTTTGCCTGAGAGAACCGAAAACTTTAAGATAAAACGTGTCCGAGTTTCATCTACATATTTTCACTACAGATATTTCTTCTTTAGTTTACGCGAAAGAGAAATAGCGACCGAAAAAGTCCATAAATTAGAAGTCAAAATGTCATAAACGTTACAATTTCCACTGAAAATCCCGAAAGAGAAAATCCTCTAAAGTTCTGAGACATTTCGGAAACACCCTGTATATCATTGATTGAGCCGTAACGCTGTTCTAAGAAATAATAAACGCAAAAGTAACCTGGGTTCGTTCAAAGCCGAGATTTACGTGGCTTCCGTCTGTACGACTATACTTATTAAATTGTTTATACTCGGATTAGAAGGTTTCGGGAGCTATTTTTAGATACGGGAAATTAGCCGTCTCAGACTTCTAAGTCAACATCGGAAGTATAGCGTTCGATATACATCACAATGCATTATGTTAAAATAATAATTTACACCGTTCTACAACGTTCTCGATGGAAAAATAATCAAGTTCCTAATTAACAAGTGCACGGGGATTCAAGGGGAAGGGAGGGGGAGAATAAAAGATTGTAGGTTAATTAAATACCCTTATGACTTCGGGACAAGCGTAATGAGGGGAGCCGCAAGAAGTGTCCAACATGGATCCTTCCATTTGAAGGGAAGCCATCCCAAAATCGGCGATGCGAATGTTATTTTTTTCGTCCAATAAGAGATTCTCCGGTTTCAAATCTCGATGACTGCAATGTTTAGATATGGTTACGCAACAATTGATAATAGGGTAAAAAGACATTCAAAAAGTGCATTTTAGATGAAAATTCTACAACCGTTTTTAGATGTAAATTCTACAACCGTTTTTAGATGTAAATTCTACAACCGTTTTTAGATGTAAATTCTACAACCGTTTTTAGATGGGAATTCTACAACCGTTTTTAGATGGGAATTCTACAACCGTTTTTAGATGGGAATTCTACAACCGTTTTTAGATGGCAATTCTACAACCATCTTGAGATGGGAATTCTACAACCATCTTGAGATGGGAATTCTACAACCATCTTGAGATGGGAATTCTACAACCATCTTGAGATGGGAATTCTACAACCATCTTGAGATGGGAACTCTAAAACCATCTTGCGATGGGAACTCTAAAACCATCTTGCGATGGGAACTCTAAAACCATCTTGCGATGGGAACTCTAAAACCATCTTGCGATGGGAACTCTAAAACCATCTTTAGATATGAAAGCTATTTTGAAGTACCTCAATTAACTTAAAATATCGAATAAGAAGAGCCAATGACTAAAAATAAAACAGCAGTCAAATATCCTTTATAAAATAGCAGTAGGTTTTTGTTTTATACTGTCAGGAGCTACTGATAAAGTTAATAAAACAAACCGCACCACCACCTCGTACAAAAATATTTCAATTTCAAATCCCCATATGGCGTGCACCTTCCAGCATCTCTAAATCTGTCATATCTCTCCGAGACTCTCTATGACTCATAGCTAGAATATCCTTATTCAAATCCCAAAAGCTTTAAGATGCCGGTGGGTGCGTTGTTGGGGAAAAAAGGAAGAGTCGAAAACTGTACTCAAAAGTATATTTTTAACCCCTCAAGTTGTAGAATATATATTTTAGGAAAATAAATTCGAATAAGGGGTCTTCTTCCTTCCAATGAAACCGAGGCATTGGTGACGTGATTCACCTCAATGTAAACGATGTACCATTTTGATTGTAGACAAAGACTACACAGTCTAAAAATGTTTACAAATCCAGTATACATTGCAAATTATACTAAGTTGGTTGATGTACTTATTTAAACAAAAGTAATAAATATTAAAGTATTTATGGCAAATAGTAGCTGCTAGTTATAGGGGTAAGAAGATTTGTCCCTTGTCCGCCATTTTCTAAGATGGCCGAGTATTTAAATAAACGTTTTATACTATCCTTGTACAAAACTAGTTTGATCATAGAATTAAGTTAATAAATCAGTCAATAAATAGATTTCACAAATAAATATTATTAAAAACAGTTCTAAAAAAAACCCTGATCCGTAATCGTTGCACGATAACTTTATAATAGTGTTTATCCCCTCGGTACCACCTCGTTCCATACATCATGAAGTTTCCCTCATCCCAAAGTAGCTTGTATATAGTCTTTGGTAGCTTTAAAGAAAGACTCATCCTATTCCCAATTTTACTAGGCCATACATTCCGACTTTTCCAGCGAGTTTGGCAGAATCTACTACACTAGTACTCTCTCTACACTTCAGACACAGACAGACGAGTGAGAAAAAAAAGGACCTCGGGTGGTATCGTAAGGTGGGAGAGTAAAAAAAAAAAAAAAGAAAAAAAGGAAACTAGACTTGAAGTGGATGGGGACGAGATCGTCGTAGCAATGGCTCCCTCGGGGAAATTTTTATATATAAAAAAATACCGAACCGTAAAGGTTGGAAAAGAGGCTTTTGTGTTAAAAAAAGAAGTACCCGTAAACCCCCCCACTAAACAAAGACAAAAAGCCCTCGTATTTTTTCTTTGTCTCTACTAAGAATTAACGTGGAATTCGATTTAAGTACTCTATATTTTAAATTTAAGTCAAATCTACTTATATATATTTTTATATAACTTCATAAGCTGGGATTAAATTTCATATATAACCATTTATTTTTAGTAAATCGCGTGATTTTTACTACTTAAAACGAATTTAAAATATTTCTGGGTTTAGTTGGAAAGCCACCATTCAGGCTGAAACAACCTAATGCTATTCCTATGAGCCCCTGTAGAAATGTTTAACCCGCAATACACCAGTGCTCTTTTTTAAAAAAATGCCAGCGTGAATGGAAAATGTTTTCTTTTAAACATACAGGGTGTTTTTGATAAATATGCCCATAAATTAAAGGGTGGTGTGTTCTTAGGGTCAAAATGAGTGGAAAGGGTCAAAGGTCATGGGGTATACAGCAATTAATTATGAAGATATGGGCTCCCAAACATTGATTGACCCCAACACGTGGAGTAAACCACTTTACACTTAATTTGACCGAAAGATTACACCCTTTAATTTATGTACAGACTTATCAGAAACACCAATGTACACATTCATTAACTTTAAGTTAAGAACATCACAAAAATGCTAAGCCTAATTTGAAATATAAATTTATATAAATAAAAATAAAAAGAAATGCGTTGACACTCACCATATGGAATGGCTATGACAGAAATCCAGTGCGGATATGATTTGCCGGAAAAACCTTCTGGCTTCCTTCGGCGTCAGTCGGCCTTTCTTAACCAAATAATCGAATAATTCCCCACCAGAAACGTGTTCGAGAATTAAATACCTGTAAATTTAATCAAATAGGCAAACTTAATTTCAATAAAAGCGAGCGGAATTAAAGTGTATCTACTCTAGCAATTAATTAAGGTACTAATTAAAGAATTAAAAAAGGCCTATTTAATTTAGGATAAATTGTAGCAAAAATCTACTGTAATCGTCTAAAGGGACCCACCCTTGAATTTTATTATTATAGCTATTTTACTTTATTTTCAACGCTATATAAAAGTTTCACCTCACCAAAAGCGTGTTAACCCGGTTCACCTCGCGCCTTTTTCCCTAAAACATTACCCCTTCCTTCCCCTCAACACTGGTTATTAAACTTAAATGGCGGGAAATGTTAGTAGATTCGAATTAAAAGTTGGCACACGTTTTAAATGAAGCGTTTAAAACATTGCGAAGAAGCGGCTTATTTCTGTTGATGAGGCAGTCGAATTAAATAGACTATTTTAATCTGGGTTAAAAGGAAGATGAGTCTCGGACTTTTACAGTGTGAAGGGAATATCAAAAACTATTGTTGGCTCGAGGCTCCATTAATGCGGTCTATCTATTTAGGGGATACTTGCCTCTACGTTCGAGTGCGCTGTTGCAGTGTAGGGGTTATTGTATGGTCGTATATAAAAAGCGGGAATCCCTGCCTGTTTTCTGTCAAATATTTAAACTTTTCGACGTTCCGGGGCATTCTAGCGAGCCCTAACCTCACAAGCAGATGGCGTCCTAATGTAGTAAGTGGGATAGGAAATGGTACGTCTACGGAGCAAGATCGGGGATGGAAATATATAGAACATTTCGATGGAAAAGATGAGAAAGCTTACATCCAAGTGTTACGCTTTCCATAACGGTTCACGCGTCTTACCTTATCAAAGGCAGGCGCGAAACTGCTTTCATTTTCCATCAAAACCGCTTCATATTCCGCGCTTCCTTCATCACGCTACAGCCTGCATGGCATCTTCCTGACTTCCCCTTTAGTCCATTTCACGCGTAATTTACAATACGTATAAAGCTAAAATCCTCCCGTAATTCCAGCTTAAAGATTAACCTTCGTATTTATTGTAAACTCGCTTTGAAATTCACGCTACAACTCTCGGTCTTTTAACTCGTTACAACCCCGGTTTCCTCTCGTATGGTTTAAAGTCCATCCCATTGTAAGAATGCAATTGTAATGTTTAAAATCTCTTACAAGAGTTGATTGGGGTGTTTGGTAAACTTAATTTGAAATGAACTGTACACGTACGTTTCGTATATACCGCAGAATCTCTCAGTCAAATTCTGTTTGATCAAAATTCCCCATTGGGGAGAAATTTAATATAGGGGAAAAAGGGGGAAATATATGTATATAAAAAAAAGGTTGGGAAAATTTTTCTCTTAATGCATTTTCACTTAGGAGAATTATTTGACATTCAAATTGACGCGTGTGGAGAGAAAAACCAAAGCGTAAACGTTTAACGAAATGATTAAAATGCGGAAAAGAAATGTATGGCTTTTTGGAAGAAGAGAGAGAAAAAATATTTGGAAATAAATTGGATATTGAATTTTTCACTCACAGGTACTTCTTATTTTCGTAGACGTCGTACAGACCAAGAACGTGTGGATGTTCGATTAGTTTCATGATGGCTATTTCACGTTCAACCTGAAAATATAAAAATAAATTAAAATAATTAATTAAGCTCCACATGCTTTTTATAATTTTCATAATTTCTAGAGCCCTGATTGTTTTAACTGCAAGTTATAAGGCATCTCTGGAAAGAGGAGAAACGGACGGGGCTATGATATTATCAAAACATTTCCTTTGTATCTTTTATAGAACTAGAGTTATGACCGTCCAAAGTTCAAAGTTTATAAGATATGTTCCATAAGTATGACACTATTTATACCTCGTAATGTTAGAGACTTACAGCTCGAGCTAGTTCGAGGGAAAAAGACAAGCGAGAATTGAAGTCCTACACTCGGTGGTTAATTTTGCAGTACTTCCATCTTCCTATTTAGCCTGTACTAAGCCTAAAGTTGACATGCAGCGCCTAAGCACCATGCGTCGCTTTACCTCGAATCTATGACCTACGTCATTCACTTCATGACAAGCTCCAGTTTGTAAGCAGTGATAAACTTATGGAACATATCTTATGAACTTATTCCAATGTTAAATATAAAAAACTTGCCAAAGAACGCAAACAATTATAATATTATTAAATAGATTATTTGTTAAACAAAAGCAACTGTGTGGCTGAATTAGATTAAAATAATTCTTCCATTAAGGATTCGAGTCTAGAATTCTAGACCTTGTAGATAGAAAACCGCAAAGAAAAAGAGCCCTGGAAGTTCTGACATTCCACTTTGTCTCGGTCCCTCATATAGCCCTGAACCTTGGACCTCTTGTACCGGATGAAGAATTTAGTTTCAGACAAGTTCCTATTCTATCCCCAGTTAATTTGTAAGTATAATTGAAACGCTGAATCCTCAATGACACTGGCAAAAACGAAAGATAAGAAAAGAGGCAACCCCAAAAAAAGTACAGTAGATGAAAAACCACAATTAGACCCCTTCATAATGCATCAATTCCTTCTACCACTGATGGAATCGAAGCCTGAATTAAACCAAAAAAGGGTTCGAGATTAAACCAGCAATGCACTACAAGTAGGGAAAGTGGAAATCAATGTACAGTGCAGTCCATTACCCGAAGTAAAACAATGTACCCATTGGATGAAGCGCCAAAATACTCCATCTTCTACAATCCTGTTTTAGTTACAACGTCAAAAAATGGACTTCTGTTGGAAACTTAAAACAGAACCAACCCTACATTGCCTTTTAACTTATTACCATTCCATTCGCGAATACTTTACGATGGGTCATACGAGTTGATAGGGTTAATGAATACAAGTAGGGGTACAGGGGACTGAACTTGGGTTAGACTTGTACCGAATTAACAATCCAACCACGAACATACTTTATGACGGGAAAGGAGGCCTTAGATCCTCCGCATATAAAAAGGGATGAAAAAAAAGCGGCAGGAACATTCAAAGTCTTGATCCTTGGCGTGTGCTGAAGAGGAAAAGAAATAGGGGGTAAAAAAAGAAGTACAAAATCCTATAGGCCTATTCATCAGGAGAATACATTAGACCCCTAAGTTTCATTAGGACTTTTAATATATTAGATTTATGGGGGTTGGTGGCTTCGTACGTGTTGAGTATATATATTGGGATGAACTATAAAATACACGTGAGGGGGGATAAAGAGCAGCGCGTGACATTACACTCCCCATAGATGTCTCCGAGCGTGAGACAAAAAAAGATTGGATAAGAATTGTATAGAGTTCAAGTTGTGAATGCGAATAGAGGCGAAAGGTGGGTTGAAGGTTTTATGTATTACTGTATTAGCTTCCCATAGTATTCTACTATATTCAAGGCGTCATAGTGGACAACTGTAAGGTGGTGAGGGTGATGCGAAGGAAGCTGAGGATGAATCGATGAGACCCTGAGGAGAGGGATTGATAGAAACTGGTAGTGGCAAGGAGGATGGTGCGTGGTATAAAGTCTATCTTTCTCTTATACCAAAGATTGTAGGCTACGCTTAGCGAATTGCTTAAAAGAGGAAAATCTCCTTGGTATAGTCTTACTTTTTTCCTGGGAGACAGGACATTTCTTATCGAACATTTAAAGGAGGGATAAAACAACGGCGAAAAACGAAAGCTTGAAAAAATCAAACTGGGTTTCAATTAGGTTACTCGGCAAGGATGTGGTCATTTAGTCTCTCAAAATCAAATTGGGTTACAATACAAATTTGGTAACTCTCTACAAGGGTACTCGAAAAGTAAGGATGCGGTAAGTCAGAAGTTTCCTTGGTAGGTGACAGAAAGGGTCAAATCCGGCGGACACCGGGCAGTTGGCACTTATAGAGTAGGATCGCCGATTTGTGACGCAATCCCTAAAACTTTGTCGCTTACAAACAAAATCTTGGCTTACAAACAAAGAAATAAAAAAGCAAACGTGCAAAATTATTTTCAACACATCTTCTCTTTAACTTAAAAAAATATGAACGAAGAACAATGATGAAAAAAGGTTTTAAGAATATGTGATTATTGTAAACCTATTCACATTTTTTTTTCTGATTTTTCAAATTTTCATTTTATTCAATTCAATCCGAAGGGGTTGAAATAAAAAAAATGTGGGAATTTTCTTATAACTATAGTGAAAGAAGAGAAGCTTAAATTTCCATTCGAAAAGTATTACAGCTTCTTAAGAATCTCGGGTATACCGGAGACGTCTTTCAGGATATGATAAACTCCCTCGTAATGTAACACAGTAAAAAGACCTTTTCCGATAAATGGAAAACGTGTCAAGAATAAAAACCTGCACTTTCATATCAAACATTTATAACAAAAAAAAAAAACCAAAAGAAAAATCGGGGAACGTAATGTGATTTGAACATTATGTTATAAAAATCATATATTACCCAAGTATCAACAATGCACTTGGTTTTAATCAAAATATTCAAAAGCGTAAAAGAGTTTATGGCGTGAGAATATCAACAAATAAATTGCGCAGACGCTTTGGCATGCTTTAGTTACTATTCTGGCCGCCATTTTTCAAAATGGCCACGGATTATTATTATTAAAATATTTCTTAAGAATAACGTCTCTGCATGCCAATTAAATCTCAGTTTCCAAAAGCGGTTTGTGCATGTTGATAATTCATTATGAATCATTCATTCAGTATAGTCAAAACGTTTAGTTAAGTATACAGATAACGCCATTAAGTTTACGGTAATAAAGTTAAGGATATCCTTTTAACTATTACGCAAATTTAAGTTCATGTATATCACATTTATGCTTTGAACTCAAACCAATATCTTCTCGTACAGGTGTTTTCAATCGGATTGTACAATTAAACTATGGACCCGAAATATATAATCTTAAATAAGCTTATTAAAATCAATCGATTGAATTGACATAATAAGACAGGACGAAACCCAGCAGTGTACAGGGTGTTTCTGATAAGTCTGGAATAATTTAAGGGGGATGTTCTCTGAGAAATCAATTTTGAGTCGAAAATGTAACTTCTAGTTAAGATTGTCAATAGTATTTTACGGATGATCCCTTAAGTTTAATTAAGAAACTGAAAGACATTGATTTCTAATTAAGGGGTCATCCCTAAAACACTCAAATCATAACTCGAAAACAGTGGCCTTGATTACAAAATGTCACAGATAGAAGTTACATTTTCGACTCAAAATCGATTTCCCAAAGAACACACTTATCAGAAACACCCTGTATAGTCTTTACTTGTTAATCTCGTATATACGCGAAGCGTATGGAAAAGCTATATACATAGCGGTGGTTAATTTAGGAAAAGGCTTAGGTATTAAGCAAACAAGGCGAAATGAGGCAAGCCATGGATCCCCTTTCCTAAAACCGTTAATCAGTCCACGCAGCCAGTCAGCCACTGTCTCTATTAAGAGCCTTTCCTACCTAAACACGTAGCTGGATATCACCCGCCTTTAACTGAATTAAGAGAATAATTCACTATAAGTCAACCCTTCTTCTAAATTAATTTAAAATAGAACTGGTCCCTGTATCAAAATTTGTTGAGTTATAATAAATCGTCTTGAAAGACAATTCACAGCGGGATATTTCAAAGCGCATTTTGAAAACAAAGAAGGTTGAAACATTAGACCAATTTTAGGCCTAGATAAACTTTCTAAGCCTAACAGGATTTTAGATGGTGTGAGTTAGTTGGCTAAGCTATTATGGGAGCGTATCCCCCTCCTGGTGCCATTTGAGTCGTTCGTTTAACTGTAATGGTTGAAAATTCTTTCAATGGTGTATCTAGTTGCTACACTCTTAGAGGGCGTAATGTCATTTAGAATGGTCTTAAGTGCTAGCTGCTACAAGAGGTGTCACGGTCCGTCTACCACACACACACTTTGGGTGACGTTTAAATAATGGCACTCTAGTGAACCAAACGTGTTTTCAGAAAGATTGTTCTCGATATTGGGTAAAACTCGAGTAGAAGTAGCGTTTTTATATCGGATAAAATAATCTTTCCAATGTTGTAACTGTCTGTAAGGAGTACAAAGAGAAAATGGACCGTTCCACAACTAACAATCTGTTCTTTTAGCAGCCAGGAATGATATGATAGTTATCAGTGGGTTTAAAATAACCGGATGTCTCTTAATTTCTCCCAAGCTGCTTAGAAAGACGTTGCAAGTCCCTTTAAGTTTGAATTTCACCGTGTATTCATTGCATTTTGCTTTTGAAATGGACATGAGGTCAAAAAACTTCCTGTCTATGACACCCGGTAACGTCAGTAGGTTGATACAAGATTTAGGAAATACCTATGGATACGCCCATCTCACCCTTTTACATCGCGAAAGAACAAAAGAATTATACATAATAAAGGAGAGACCCAACAATATATATGTACAGGAATACATAAAACTAATAGGAATAATTTTACCTCCCATTTCCCATGTTAATTTCTATGCGGGTTTTGTGGGCAGGGCTTGAGTACTTACTACCCGTCACGCGTAATAATTAAGACGCCTTTCTTACTATGATTTCATTGGCTGTTAGAAAAAGGTAAACTTCGTCATACATAACGATTGCGTCTATTTCTTCCCACAAAATCAGCAGTCCTGGATACGTCGAGAAAATTTATACGCAAATATTCCTTGTAGCTATATGTATTCTTGATATATATATAATTTCCCCATCGTAAATAGGCGTATTCCCTTTACTTTCGAATCTCGTCACTGTCAGGATAGGGTTATTAAAACAATGTAAGACTATATAGGAGAATTTTCCGTCTACCAAATATCGTCTGCTAAAAAGAGAGAAAGATCGCAGGCATAGACCAAATAATGAGCCGCCGCCTTACTCATTAAGCCTGTTCCGCCTTTTCCTACGATAATACTAGGCTACACACTAAGAAAAGGGAAAAATTGGCAGCACCAGAAACATTTTTATCACGCGCTAAAGGTTTCCCCAGCTATCATAAAAATATAATCAAGCCGGTAATGTTACGACGCGCGTGGAGCTGCTTTTAACGTCCTCGTTTATGACATTATAACACTTCTTTTTTAAATTTCATCGGGGATACGTTTAAAATAACTATTATGGCTAATTAAAACTTATGCCCCAGTCCCAAAGGAGGACGTTATACCTTTTAGTACGTATAAAATTAAATGAATATAAACCGCGTTACCCGTATAACCGAGTTAGGGTTAGCGTGATGGGAAAAGAAACCTTTATTATGTAAAGGAATGAAAACTCAGGTAAATTTTAAAGCAAGAGAAAAAGAATTAATAGGTTTTAATATAATTAGGCCTCCCACCAAAATCTAATAACAAAAATAATCACAATTAATCATGGAAACACTTTTCACTGCCAGGAATTGAACCAGGAGCCTTCTGCGTACGAAGCGAACTTGATAACCATTACACTATGCATACACACAACTGCAAGTGCCTGACTTAACATTATCACACCAGGCCAAAAGATAGCTCAAACTCTCCATCGAAATACCCTATATTTTACCCCAACTTAAACTGTTCATATCGAGCTATATTCGATTTCTTCTCTAAACACTCGATACATACAAAAAATACAATGGGCGTGAAGACATAGACTAGAGAGAAAACGCATGGACCATTTCAATGGAGAGTACAGACAATCTCGCGTGTTGGCATTAACAACACAATCATTTCGTAGTTTAGGAATAAGCGTGTTAAAGCCGAAAGCGGTATTTCCCGATTATCAACTAAAACGCTATAGTTTTTTAGCGAACAAATGGCAAAAAGAACGTGAGAGAAAGAAAGAGAAAGAAAAACTAAGTGAAAGAGATCGGAGGTTCAAAATTACAAGGAACAACACTATCGGAAAAAGATTACAATCCCGCCCAAACATACAGTAAAAAACCCAGGGAATGGAATCAACTTCTTTGCGAAAACCAAAACCCATTTTGTTTCTTACAACTTTCCAATTGTCTTACTATATTCAAACGGTACATCAATTGAAAACCGAATTTATAGTAAATTAATTTTGAGTTACTTAAACAACCCATTCACTTTGGGTTTGGGTTCTCGTACTAAATCTCTTCCTTACAGTCTAAAAAAAGGGCTTTTTAAATATACTTTGGTTCTCTTATATACCGTCAAAATCGGTGCGCTGAAAAAAAAAGTATTGTGTTTGCAGAGGCAAAAAGAGGCGGAGTCAGTGCTGTGCCTACACGCGTGCCAAAGACACGTAGAGAGGAGAGAGAGAGAGAGAGAGAGAGAGAGAGAGAGAGAGAGAGATGTGTTTCCCATCGATCCAAGCCAAAATCTGCTCCCAATAAAGCTTCCAAAGAGAAGGTAAAGAGGGACAAGGTTAAAGTCGTTGCCTAGACGGTGTTGACCTCCCCTATCTCTTCCCCCCTCCAGTCCGTGTTCCATATATACCTTTCAGCACGATAAGGCATTTTCTGATCTAAGTGCAATGCGGGACTTTACATTAACGGAGTATGTTTAACCTAAGAATGCCACAAGATAATCCTGGTGGTACAGGTGGCTTGAAATACAAAGGAATGAAAAAGTCCCAATAGCAAGTCAAAGACAGTTTACCTGTCACCTAGTAACTGCTGAAATGGTTTTTTGGAGTTCAAACTAAATGAGAGTATATAGTTTTGTTCAGTTGAAGCAACCCCATTATGCAGACCAAACCTTTTACTAAAAATTACAAATTTCCCTGAGATCTAGTTGACAATTTATTTCCCTGAAATTTCCAGGATTTCCCATGTTTGTATCGTTATGAACCCAACCTGGTTTATATACTGACATTGAGCCAGCTCATCACAACAAATCGGAAATAGGATAACAAATACAGTCTCATTCTACTAACAAGTTCAACCCCCCAAAAATAGTGAAAACTAATTAAGCACAAAGTTCCAGACGGTGGGAAAAATTTTCCTACACACCTTTCCGTTGTCCAAACCTTCCCCTCCCCCTGTCAGGTATAAACTAGCTCCTCTGGCATTTGCCCAATTAAAATTGTCAGAGAGTTGCATGGGGGAAAAAAAGCTTTCTGTCTTTTCTATTGTTTCCAATGTACAAATCAACTCCTCCTTTTAATCAAAGGAAAAGTCAATTAAGAAGTGACTAAAAAACCCCCCTTCATTAAAACACGAACTGCTTGCAACCTGCAGCTCGTTTCCGTACTGAGCTATTCTCCAATCTTTTTATTTAGGTAAACCCCTAGTGAATTAGAGGGAAAAAATACTGTCTAGTTACCTATGTACGGTTTTAATTAAGTTAAGTAGAAAATAGACTGAAGGCAGCTTAACTCAGTCTGGAGTGTGGTGTACTTCTGTAAGTCAAGATTTCACGCGACAAAGTTAGAAGGAATACGACATATGTAGGTGAGCATACGCTATGGATTCCGACTGCCCCGTGTCCGCCGGAGGTGCCTTGACCCTGACACCCTCTCCGTCATGTGACCTCCCAAGTAAACCTTATTCATTCCCTGATTAATCACATGTCTGTCACACGTTCTTTATTCAATGATGGAAAGGGGTACCAAGCACACGTGACCATCTAAAAGCTCCTAATTGGCTGACACAGTAAAGAGAAAGAAAGGGGTAAAGACGGAAGTGCGTAGCCTTTTTTCATGTATGAAACATTTCTGAGCCACTATCAATAAATTCCTAATACCTATTGTCCAAAAATTAAGTACACATGCAGTACAACTTTATAGACGAAAAGTTAGGATTGGATCTATTTTTGCTCAATCCTGTCACGAGATTGAGCTATCAGCAAATTTACTTTGAAACGAGCTACCTTAAAACAATGCAGCTGGTTCAGGAACTGAAAATTAAACGTATTAAATATAAAATAACCTTCCTTCATCGATCCTAAAACGGAAAAGGCATTAAAAATTACGAGAAAAGAGTGAATCTAAAACTCGCGTGGTCCTCAAATCTAATTTGAACTTCAAATGTAGACGCTTCACATCCGCCCTAGTCCCATTCGCCAGTCACGAAATCAATCACGTAATAATTCCACCAACAATCCTCAGATATCTCTCCCCCCTTTTCTCTCTTCTCTAATTACAACTAGAGTCGATTTTGATCGTCCTTTCCATCCGTAAGTTTTGTCACATCCAGAGACGGAAGTAGAAAAAAAAACGAGTCTACAATCTTCAAAATTGCTTTTTTACTTTGTTCCTAGTGGGAAAAAGTTCCAATAATTGGTTTTCTATCTATTCTAGGTCTAGAACAATCCCGGATGGAAACTCAATAGGCCTTTGATTCAGAAACAAAAATTCGCCAGGAACCAAGATCTAAAAAGAGGGATTTGTAGTAGGCCAGGGAATCAATCGTCATGGATGCGAAAGACACGCATCAAGCTGAAGTTCGGTTTTTAAACATATTTTAAAATCAATTCAACAAATTGTTTAAAAAAAGTTAAAAAAAAAACCTCAGCGTTTCACGTGGGAAAATGTTAAATCTTGTACGAAAACCCATCAAACTCTAAAGAAAATCAATTATTAAAATTCAAATAAACCTGTCCTCAATTAACGTGGCCTCTTGTACAAATATACCCACCACAATCTACCCCTACACTAGAATACAGTTCCTTTTTCCAATATCAGAGTAAGTCGCGCAAAACTTTCCCCTACACCAAAAACCATCAAAGGGGAAATTGTTGGCTGACTCGCAGGATGGAGTTGTAACAACATCAGGCTCTCGGGCGTCCTGAAAATGACGTAGTGGCCTATTCCTTAAAAAAAAAACCTCTCCGGCAAAGGCAGGCTGTTTGCTGCTGCAAGCGTGATGGAGTGCCCAGCATGCTGTACACAGTTTTTCCTTTCACTTAATGTAACAGACGTTCATATTTTGAAGTTAGTTCAACACCATAGAAATAGAGAATTCGTTATACTTCGAGATGTTAGTCGATATTTTCTTTGCGATAATTACTGGTTAGATAACATACAGCGACCCTATCAGCTACCATACACAAAGGTCAAATCCCAAGATGATAAACTGTTGACCCTGGAATTCCATATTTAAGGCCATCATCAAGGGAAAAAGGGTTAATACTACACGATATGAAGTTCTACAAAGATCAGGACGGTAGATGTTTCTCTAGTCGCTTCATGGCTTTTCCGACCTATTTTTAGGAGTCACAAGCTCGGACGCGTTTCTAACCCCATCACCCTACTCAATCCTCTTTTCACCAGCTGAAAATCGACCTACAGCTACAGGGGTCTAAGCAACGAAAGATGGAGAGAGAGAGTTTTGGCTTCTAATACGTGATTCAATGTCACGTGAAACTTTGGCCGCATTCCAGGTATTCCCATTTTCCTCTCCTAGGTGAGACTATACCATTGATGGTTTGTAACTTGGAAACGGGGTATAAGGTAATATAAAAGTTTTCGGGGAATTTGAAATATAACCATAGTGGAATGTACTGACGTATTGAAAAAAAAGAGGGGGCGCAAAAGATATTTAAACCCCAAGGGGTTAAGCAAAAAAAAAATCAATAAGTTTTTAAAGTCTACAAACATAGGAATAGGTTTGTAGAGTGTTTTTGAACATTTTTCAAAACATACAGGGGAAGAGTGAATATAGGGGTTTTAGAATTAATGGTTTTTCTATGAGCGCCTGTAGAAATGTTTTACCCGCAGCACTCCGGTGTTCAGGGAAAAGCTCGCATTTAGGGGCTACCCATAAATATAAATTAATGTATTTTCATATTATGCGGAGAAACAAATGGGGCAAAACTATGGTTAGAAATTAATCTTCTACCCTCAAAGTTTATGTTATTTTCAATAAAAAGCAAAAAAATATATAATCTTTCAGCTACAGGTATAATAATATTCCTTATCAACTTATTTTTAACCCATAGCAATTTTAATAAAGTTTAGTAAATTCCTACCAATTTAATTTAAATTAATTTTCCTGAAAGACATTCCAGTGTACATTGCGAACAAATCCGGAGGACTTAAAATCCAATTTGGTTCAATCACCACAAGGAAGCATTTACCTTGAAATACCTTTACATCAACGTTTATGGCAATCGACCACTCTAAAAATAAACACACCTGAATGGAAATACGGCGTGATATTGATGAATCTATTTAAATAAATATACGTCGGCAACGGCAAAAAGCCGGCAATTGCCGTTTCTTCCTTTAAAAAAATATAAGCAAAACCGAAGCAGTTGCTAGGCGACGCATAGTATATACTGTAAATCATCGAAAATGCCAAGGACGTTGAAGGATGAAAATCAAAACATTCTTTGAAAAGCTAACTAATTAGATTCTTAATATACCATAACAAACCCCAATGAATAAAAAAAACTGGAAACACAAATTTACGTGTGTGGGAAGCGAGACATATTGCCTTCCATAGCGGTTATACACAATTTCCGAAAATATTGTCAGCTAATTAAATTATTTTAATATTGTTAGGTACCGCAATATTATCAGGTTTTCCTAATATTTTTAGGTAAAAATTAGTAAATATTAGCGTTATTTGTTAAAGTATATTATTTTTTATAAATCGACTCTTCACATTTTTAATAGTAAACCTATTTTAAAACGTATTTATTGTAAGCGCAACGTTGTAAAATTTTTACCCACAAAACTGAGTCCAATTCCCAGACTTAAAGTCAAAAACCTTAAACATACCATGTCCACTTTGGCCTATTATAGATTTTCCCAACCTTTACAAGTTTCCACGGATCTGTTGGTAACCCCGCTTCACCTTGCGAATAAAACCTTTCTGTTAATCAAACTGGGTTTCTGGCAACTTTCCAACCTCTCGTACGGTTCCAATCCCATCCTGTAATGACGGGTTACCGGAGACAACGCGTCGCGTGGTGGAGGACAAGAGTCTACAGAAAGGAAGTTAAAGTACAGAGGGGAAAACCTTCAGCTGAAACAACTCAAAACACTACACATCACGGAAGTGAGCGAGAGAGAGAGAGAGAGAGAGAGGAGTAAGAAAAAAAATCTTCCCACTATACCCTATTACGGAAATCCACTCTTGTTGGTTTCCTAGACCCCTACAGGGGGTAATTTCAACTTAAGCTTAAACTGAAATAGAATGTGGGGGATTACGTTACCTAAATAGGAGCACGTTAGGTTAATCTGTGGTAAAATCTCAGGTTGAAAAATACTTCAACGGATGCTAGGTCGACGGAAGAAGGGCTATCACGTGGAGGCGACGGCAAAAATCTTTGCCCTCACGAGACGCGAAAAGGGCTGTTATCAGTTAACCTAAAAGTCGACCATAACCCAAAGGCGGGGGATTACGTTATTTTTAAGGTCAGTGAAAAATAATGCCGTTTACCTTCCCACATGGTAAAAATTGGCGGTGAAAATTTTCAGGGGATGATTAGAAGTAAATATTGATCATTTCACGTGCAGTATTCAATGACCTTAACGGCATCCGTTAAGGTGGGATAAAAACTACAGCTAGGGTCCTTGCCCCGAGATTATGATGAATGGCTTCGTCCACGTAGAAGAGTAAGTAAACGTACAACAAAAACCTTCTCCCACATAAGATCTTTCCTCTCATCTCCCCTACTGTTTTTCTCTATCCATTCGCGGAGTCCGGTTTAATAAGAATAAAGCCTACGATACTGCTTTTTTTAACCATGTTTCCTATATATATATATATATATCATTAATTCACTTAGTATTCAAGCATGAAAAATAGACGCGTCTGGACTCTAGTAGTGGTAATGACGTCATGCTAGACTAATTCAAACAACACCAAAAAAAAAAGAAGAACTTGGGGAAAAGAAGGGCATCCGAAAGTACAGAGAGAGAGGTAGGTAGTTGTGTATGTGTATGGCCCTCATCCTTCAGCGTCATTTTGTGTATCTTATAACAACGGGGTCGGGGTGAGAACCCATGGCAATATTGACGTATAATACTGTATATTTCGTCGTAAGGTTGAAACATTTCAGAGTAACTGTAAACCATTGTTAAAGGCTACGAAGAAGTCTTACGAACTCCGTTTAAAATATATGGGATTTAGGTTTAGGCTACGGTATGAAGTCATGGTGAAATCTTTTAGAAGAAAAACGACTTCAAAGTATTAGGAAGGCTTATTTTTAGGGGGGTCTGCACTCCATACCTTTATAAAAGCAGTTCGCTACCCATACATAACTTGGGACTTATCTTTTTCTTTCCTCAACCATAATTTGCAAGGGAAAACTTCACAGTCACCGTCCATCCATTATACAAACCCTTCTCCCCTCCCTTCTTATATTGTCCAAAAACGTACGAACGATACAATACAGTTAAAGGCGCAATCAACCAGTAAATCGCGTATACACCTTTATAACAATATTATTACATTCATTTCGATGGACAAAAAGTCGAGAAAATGGAAAACTGTCCAAACTTTTAAGTCAATATATTAAAGGCGTACGTTATGGTTTGGGGGGCTTTAGGTATTTACCCTAATCCCTGCCTACAACGTCATTGCGTCAATTTCAACGAACATAATGGAATAACGGACTCGGACGAAGGGGAAAGAAAGGAGAAGGTGCGAAAAAATGCTTAAAAATCGGTAGAGAGAAAAAAATAATAAAATTGGATAAAGCCGTGGTGCGGGTCCACGCGAGATTGAACCTTAGAAGAAGAAGAAGAGACTTAAGCCTCGGTCCTAAAGGAAGTTAAAGCGCTACTCCACTTTTACTGGAACCCGGTCCTCCTACTCCGGAAATACAAAAATATTTTCTTCCGAGGAGTGTGTGTGTGAAAAAAAAGTATGAATTTTCATCCCCCTCCCCATTTTTCAAGTCCTTGAGAGAGAGAGAAAGAGGAAAAAAGTAGGGAAAACGCAGCACCGTTACAAAAAATGCATCGATTTCTCGTTAGGCCAGTTAAGTTAAGGTTACTGGAGCTTTTTTCTTTCGGTTTTCTTAACACCGCCGCGAGAGATATAACGTCTTTTGATTTCAGTGTGCCCTGAAATATTTGGGGAAGTAATGGTTTGTGTGGCCAATGGATTAGAGGGAAATTGTACGGAGTATGTATCTCTTAAGTAATTACTTATGCCGTCATTTGCATTTCGTTAATTTTTAAACGGAATAAAATCTATTTCCCGACATACTGATTTATAATCAAGGGTCAAGTTCAAACCGTTTCACCTAGGAAGCTGAAATTTTGCATGGACATTACCCTACAGTATTAGATACTCCCTCCAAAATAATTTTTTATTCCGCGGCCATTTTGAAAAATGGTGGCCGTAAATGTAAACAAAACCTTAGTTTTTAACGTAGTAACGTCCGTATATACCTTTCATATGACTACGTTAATATTAGGTTCGATATATTATATCCTACAGATGGATGGGTTCTTTTTCCTGAACTATAGAGTAATCAACAAGTAATTAAACTTACTTTTTGTAGAACGGATTCGCTGAGCTTCTCCCGGTTGATGATTTTAACGGCGACTTTCTTGCCGGTTACGCAATGAAGACCCAACTTCACCAAACCTGTAATAAAAGAAATTTAAAATGATTTAATCACATTTCAAAATAACGGCAAATATAGGAATAAAACATCCCAAATAATAATCTACACAGTTTAAGAAACGCATCGCCGTCGTGTAATACTTTGAGAAAGACGCGAGGGGTGAATCAATTTATTCCAGGTCTGACGTCATGTTTCTTACCCCTTTTCTTCGTCTCTTTCTCCCATCATATTCCCTATTTCTTAAGATGCCTAAGGCGACTTAAAGTCTGCTAGACATAAAAAAGAGGGGACCCTTGTGAGAAAAATTCTCCAATTTCGTCCGAGGACGTTTCTGCATGCGCTATACAAAAGATTAAAAAACGTCTACAGTACATCCAAAAGAGACATTCTTTAAATTTCGAGAAGAAAGAAAGTCCCGGAGGCTGCCTTAAACATATTCAATCTCGTTTTTAATTAAAAAAAGAAAAGAAATCATATCTGATTCAAAACCTGGATGGATATACTAAAGGAGTTTCTTTGAAAAGGGGGTCAGGAAGTAAGTCTCAAATATCGTCTTTGTGTAGGGCTAATTAGAAATTTAAAAATTAATATTACCATAAATTTATAAGATATGTTGCCATAGGTACGACACTACCTATACTTCGTAATGCTAGAGACTTACATCTCGAGCTAGTTCGAGAACGACAAGCGAGAATTTAATAGACTACATTTGGTTAATTTTGCAGGACTTCCCATTTAGTCTGTACTAAGCCTTTGACAGCGCCTCACCAGGCGTCGCTTTACAAGAATCTATGGCCTTCATGACAAGCTCCAGCTTGTAATCAGTGACAAACTTACGGAACATAATATATCAACTTTTGATATTACTTCAATTTGCACTGAGTCAGTATTTAGGTGGTAAAGTAAAAATATTAACTACAAATACGTGACTTGTAATTCAATAATAATAATTATTTTACATAGGTACACAACAAAACTAATGGATTTCTTTTGTAAACAAAAATAATCGCGCGCCAATCGGAATATGTTTATACGGGAATTTTTCCCTTTCATTGTATAAATATTGAACCAAAGTTGCTATGACAACTCGTGTTATATAACGCTCATTGGTCAAAATTATCCCTCAAATTAAGGTAAATTTACGAAAAGTACAGATACGTAATAGTTAAACCCACTAGAGGTAATAAATAATAATAAGGAATCAAGATGAATATATTCAATTTACCCACGAATATTTAACTGGGTAATGGAGCAAAAGACCAATAGTTCCCAGGAGTAATTTTGTAATTAAATCACGCTACGTTATGGTAATTACAGTTTTTAATTACTTAAAGTGTATAGCTTAGGAACAGATTGGTTTGCATCAATATCTTAAACCTCTATTTTATCAGTTGAATCCATTTTCAACCAGAATATTCACGACCAAACTTAAACCAACTCATGTTAGATGAAATAATATGAAAAAGGGTATAGTTTTCAAAAGGATTATTTTGGAGAGCAAAACTCTTGGAGTGTGTTGACAAGGAAGAATGAAGTCAAGGAAAGGAAAAAGAGTTATCAACTTGTCCCGTCATTGAGAGAGTAAAGCAAAATAGAAATAGATAAACTCGCTTGCTACCTTGCATGTTCTATAAGGGATCGATGACTAAGTTTTCCTTTTTTCCGACTATATATGGTTTCGCCAAGGGACTGACAGACATAGTGGTGTTCCCAGGATTTCCCCAAACTCCCAATATTTAATTATCACACGCAGTTCCTCTTTGACTAAAGTATGGTGGTTCGCTTCACGGATGACTTGAGCGAGAGAGAGAGAGTATTATTGCCAGATTTATCGTTATAATAGATGAACTGTCGGAGATTAACGACGAAATTCAAAATGAACGGGGTAGAAAAAACACGTCTAAAATTTTCGAAGCTTTTAATTAATTTTATACCTTGCGATACTTGTAGATATACAGTTTAGACCAAATTCTAAAACTTGAATGTAGGCCTAGACCAAAATTCGGGGGGATGTTCTTTGGGAAATCGATTTTGAGTCCAAAATGTAACTTCTATCTCCATTTTTCCGTCCGGGTCACTGTTTTCGAGTTCTAATTTGGCGAGTGTTTTAGGGATGATCCCTTAATTAAATTAGAAATCATTGTCTTTCAGTTTCTAAATTAAATTTAAGGGGTCATCCGTAAAATACTCCAATCCAATCTTAACTTGAAAACAGTGTACCTTGAGACAAAATGTAATAGAAGTTACATTTTCAACTCAAAATTCATTTCTCAAAAAAACATCTCCATTAATTTATGACAGACTTATAAATCAGAAACACCCTGTATATAACAGGGACATGTTGAAAACGTAATTCTCAACCGTCGAAGTTTCCTTTTTCATTTTGTCTTTTGAAAAGATGACCCCTAAAGTAGTTCGAACATTTCTCCACTCAAAGTTTATCGGTTTACAAATTTTGAGACGCAAAAGTGTTGTTTGTGGAGTCGGAAGTTTAGATAGGCAACAAAAGAGGAAGTATAGAGGGGAAGAAGAAAGAAAGAAGAGTTCTCGTCGTCGCATTCTCTATCTGTCCATTGGGACTCCCCTGATACGGTACATCCTTCTTTTGTCTGGAGCTAACCCCTTTCCTCCCCCCACCCCATCCCCAACCTCCAATAGCTTCTCTTTTCCTTCTAGGTCTTAGAACAATGAAAGATCTCGCACCACATTCCATACTCTCGAGCGGTAAGACTAAACGAAAATCAAATCGAGGAAAGATCAGCGAGAAAGCCTCGGTTAAAAGGTCTTCATCCGTGAAAATTTCCCAAATTTTTCCGTATCTGAAAAGATGGCATATATATGTATAGCCCCCCCCTAATTAACTAACAATCAGAAATCAGAGAGCGTATGTTTATTTTTCGCGTTTTTAATCAAGGAATTCTTTACGATCGCGGTCAGGATGTTTACCTTTTCGATAATTAGGCTTAGGAAAACGTCAGGACAAAGCTTTTAACGACATATTAATTAAGTAGAAATTTAGCTTAAGGTACGCAACTCATATTAAAAGCTTATTGTAATGCTAGGGATTTACAGCTCAGGAACGACAAGCGAGAATTGAAGTCCTACACTCAGTGGTTAATTTTGCAGGACTTCCATCTTACTATTTAGTCTGTACTAAGCCTTTGACATGCAGCGCCTCACCAGGCCTCCCTCGCTTTATACCTCGAATCTATGACCTACGCCACTTCATGACAAGCTCCAGTTTGTAACCAGTGACAAACTTATGGCACATATCTCATGAACATCGCTGATATGGTATCTTTACCTTCGTGTCTTCAAATGTGTTTAATAGAGTGTTAACATTAATACGTGCTATGAAACTAAGGTAAGTCGAGGAGGACTATAAAAAGAGGGTGACATTATTTATGCACGACCCCTTATCATTGTAAAGATTATTAGAGGTTTCCATCAGGTTTTACTACAAGGCAACCCCTGTCTTTCAAAACAAAATAATTTACTCAAAACAGGGCCAGAAAAAAACCCCTATACTTACAAGTGTGGAGGATGATATTGGAAATAAACATAAAACCGTATAGCTAGCAGCTAGGGTCATACCATAAATTTCAGAGGTTATTTGTAGAATCAAGGGCAACGATTTCATACACTCCCAGTAAGATTACATAAAATTCCCGTTATATAGTCCGCTCCTAGACTAGAATATATCCCAGGTAACTAAGGGTATATTGCCTCCAAGACAAGACAATATAACGTTCGCGTTGGAGATAAGCGTAGCTGCTGCGAAGGAGCCGAGATTAACGGTCCAATGCGGGGAACCGAGAAGCTAGAACTCACGCTAGACTATATGGAATACAAAGTGTAAGCCCCCACCCCTCTTCCCAAGATGATACTTTAACCGACCTTATCGACCCAAACCTTTTGCCATACAGCTTTCTACCTTTATTTATAGGTAGTAATGAACCTCGGTCTACACGAGATGGAGAAGCTTCTTCGAAAGAGTCCATCTAAGCTGATAGGTAAATGGGGTGGGTATACGCTGGGTTATTATTCAAGGTCGCTGGCACGGATAGCACGTGCGATAAGGATGTTGGCGTGCGCCCTCAAAACTTGGTTCAACTCATTTATCCCGGTTTTCTCGCGCACAACCGCTCCTTTTAATCCCTTCCGAAAAGAGACGACGTCACGAGTATCGATCCGCGTGACGTAAAAAGGTAGGAACCTTTAATCAACGCAAGACCGTGCAGGGGGTGGTGGAAGGTTTGGTTCTAGTTCACGGATGCGAGCCGTGCACCCACTACCACCACGAGCTCGGCTTTAAGAAGAATTTTCCTCTCTCTCTCAAGTACAGTTCCCGCGCGTTGCGTTTCCCTCCAAAACAGAAATCGATACGGGGGTAGGGCGCAATCGATGTGACACAAGCTAAGCGCCAAAAAAAAAAAAAAAGCCGCGAAAATGCAACCAGCCACGCGAAACCAACCGTCGGCCAGTTGTTGTTCTCAAAAGGGAGGAGGTAAAAAATTTTATACAACTTTTTAACGGGCATCGATGGAGAATAATCCGAAATTGCTTATTTATTTTTTCCCTGTTGATTTTTCTCGCAGGATGAATTTTAAATAATAAAATCCAATGGGAATACTAAGCTAGATCTCTTCACACGCAAGAAAAGATAAGCGTACGTTGTAACTTTGTACGAAACTAGAGATTAGACTGTTTCTTTTATTTTTATTCAGCCAGAGGTCAATGATCCCAATACTCCTTTTTAGGAAAGTAACCAGATGGTCAAATACGATTAGTTCCATCCGGAGCATTACATAACATCACTTGGATTTTTGTATACGTATCCGGAGATTATCGAGTCTACCAAAGGAACGGTAAAACCAAAACCAACATTTATTAGCTACGGCAAAAAACTATCAAACGTGACATTCTTCTAAATAGAGTGAAGCCAGGGTTGCAATTTGAACTTCAGGAAGCCTAAATCTTAATTTAGGCTAAGCCTTTTCCCACCTCATTTTCAGGCAATTTTTAAGAGCATTTCTAGAGATTCTTAAAAGTAACCGCACATATTTTTTCCCCTCTCTCTCTCTCAAAGTAGAAAAGATCATTAGATAAAATTTGAATGGAATTTTACCCGACATAAAAGACGGTAATCAACTATCCAGACCTCTTCTTTTTTTACACAAACGCGTTTTACCATCCCCTTGAGCGAAGCCTAACTAACTTGTTTCAAAGCAGCGCGAGGTATTAAGAATGAAGCGCGGATGACCAAAAATAGAACAAGCAGTAGCTGTAAGAGCAAACTGATGAGGAAGGATCATCATGCTACAGCTAGGGTCACTCTCTCTCCAAGGCCAAAAGAACCTCCGTTCATCGGGAGGATGGATAGGAGAAGTGAAAGCGACACCGCCAGGAGCAATGAGGCTCGAAGAAGGAGAAAGAAGCCATCATCAGAGTTAGGCTTAGGATATAGAGACGAAAGATGAGGGAGAAGGGGAGCAAACATCGGAATAGATGGAAATATTTGGAAAAGAAAAAGAAAAAAAAAATGTTGAAGAAGAAGAGACGCCAATTCAAGATGATCAGAATATCCTTTCATCAGTTTTTCCTGGAGACAGCAGGTGGCATGAAACCAGGACTGGGAAAGTCGCCGCCGCCGCCGTACAGACTTACAAGGGACGCTGCAATCCCATGGAATAATTCCACAGAAGAATTTGATTCGAAAGAATTGTATACAGGGTGATTGTAAAAGCTCTTTCAGAAATTAAAGGCAATGTTTTTTTGGGCGATTTTGACCAGAAAATGTATTTCTACGACATTTTGCTCTAACACCCACCGTTTTAAGTTACGATTACAGTGTTTAACGGATGACCCCTTAGTTAAATTAGTATCGTTTTTCAGTTTCCTACTTAAATTTGAAGGGGTCATCCCTAAAATCATAACTTGCATACGGTGGTCCTAGAAGTTACATTTTCGACTCGAAATCGTCCAAAGAACACACACACCCCAATAAAATTCTAGAATCACCCTGTACATTATACGGCTTGAACTGGCTGGAATCGCGTTTCATTAGATCGAAGCAACGGTGCCCTGTCCATTCAACACTTGTCTCGGGGTGTTGAGTTTTACGTCTGAGACGAACTATGGGGTTGACATACCACTCGTCTTCTTATTTAGCAATAAGGATACGCTAGACGACGGGTAAACTAAGCGGGGCCCGAGGAGGAGGGCTAAAATGACAATGGAATCGGTAGATAAGGAGGGAAGGGGGAAATAGAACATGTATTGCACTTGGAGGCAGATTTTCTTGACCGTCATTCATGGCGCCTCAATGGATTACCCGGACCCCTCTCTATCTCTGTTTCTGTTTTTACTTAAAGTACACAGCACTGTGTAAAAATTTGGTATAATATAAGAGTAACGAGGGATGGAAAAATACAGTATTTGAAAACAAAACTGTAAATCACCGTTACATTTTTTTTTCTAAATTTTGAAATACGGTAATTGAACCAAGGGACCATCATTGTCAATGTGTCAATGTGAAGACGCATCACTAACGTAAAAGAAAAACATTCAGTATATATTAAATCTAATCAGTGTGAAACTTTTGATTAATATATCGGTCAAATACTACATCGTTCTATCTTTTATCAATTAATTTTAAAAGTAAATTTAAAACCTACGACACTGATTTCCGTTTTCAACCTTTTTCCCATCAAATCCCAACAATCAACAAATATTTAGCGATTAAATTAGAAAAAAAGAATCGACTTTAAGAGTTGGAAAGGCTCAATGGTATTAGAAAGTGTTTCAAAAGTCAACAACTCCTTTTCCGTCGAATTTAATTCGGCTTTTCGTACATACACAGTAGCTAAAAATAAATTCCAATGTAAAAGACGCTGACTGAGCCGCTACGAACATTAGTAAATTAATTGGAAGTTATAAAAGCATTCGAAGAGGTATCTTAAGATGGGAATGACTTCAGAAAAAGGGTTTGGATGTAGTACGATTGAGGTTTTCGGATTGTTATTTGCTAACAACTTCATTTTAACCTACTTTTGATCAACTCAAGTCTTCTCATTCTCAATATATATATCCTGTAACACCACTTTCTCGAACAGAACAAAAGAGAACGCGAAAGAGATCTTGTCGAAAACCATGGCAACGAACGAGGTCAAAACTACAATAGACGGAAGATGCTGGATAGAAGAATGGGATTCCAAAATAAATAGAGAAGAGAGAGAGAGAGAGAAAGAGGGAGGGAAAATTCAGATTCGAAGGAGGTTTTGGCGGGAAAAGATCTTGGATGTACCATTTCGCTGCTATACAGCTTTATACTTTTAACAATACGAGAAAACCTCTCGCGTACGCCTCTCCCCCTTCCCTCCCTAAACCTTCCCGGGGTTTCCATTCCAAAGTGTCATTTAAAGTCTAATTAATTTGGCTGACGACAACACCTAAGCCTTGGTCACGAAAAAGAAAGAAAAAAAAGGGCGCGGGAAAGTATAGCTTCTCCTCGCTCGAGCGAGCCCTCCTGATATTATCCCTGGCCCTGTTTCGCCTTTCACATACGCAGTTCCTTATCGCTAGAGGTTGTCTAATCGAAAAAGGAACACAATTCTCATTCCGAGAGAGAGAGAGAGACGAAAAGAGAACCTTTGTTTCGCCGCACAAGCTCAAACGTCAAGTCTTACCAAACAATTTATAAAGAGAGTCCGTCAAAGAGCGAACAGAAAGAGAAATATCTTATGTCAAATCTCTAAATGAGAACTCTCGGAAATACGCGCAATATTAATCGTTATATAATGGGTATTCAACTAAACGTCAAATAAAATTACAGGTAGGCGAAATGGAAAATTCCATTTAATTCCAGAAGATCCAGAAGATAAGCAATTAACACCATAGGGGAGAGGAAGGTCACCTTCTTGGGTTATTTCTATCGCGCCAAAAAGCACCGCTAGAGGCAGCGCAAGGGCGGCCTACCGCCTATCTATTGGTTTCTCTGCAAGGATTGTCTAAATGCTGCCAATAAATATTGGTAATCGAAGCTCTAAATAATACCAATTGAACTGTGCACCGCTTTCTTTAAACAGATATAAAAATAAACGAGCGACAAAAGCCCCACTGTTTTTTAAGAAAAAGTGATATTGTACAGCTCGCTTTTTACGAAACAACCATCTTGTTTGTCACAGACAGTAAAAGATAAGAAAAGGTGGAAGGTATAATGCGGGAATCTTAAATGATCTGCGGAAGAAAAAGTAAAAAAGGGGTTGGGGAAAGAGGCAAAAGAGGAGGGGATATGTGTAGGGGTTACATCCTCTTTTTCTCAGAGGATGTATTGTATAAGATGGAGGTTCCATCATCACACCCTCACAACCCATCCCCATAACATCATCCTTTCCCCTTAAAGAGGATAGATAAAAAATAATAGGAGAAGCGTGTTTCTTCTTCCTATTTCAGATGTAGGGAGCAAAGTGAACCCTAACTCTACCACGATATCTAACAGGCATTAGAAGACCATCACTTGCGGTGAAACATTTTGTAAAATCTTTCAGTTCATAAAATTTTATTATTGGAGAAAAATTATATTATATGCCCCTAAATGTTTGCTTCTCCCTGAACACCGGAGTGCTGCGGGTTAAACATTTCTACAGGGGCTGATAGAAATAGCATTAGGTTTAAAACCCCTAAATTGTCACTTTCCTGGCAAACTCCTTTTTCTTGCCGCGTCTTTCAAATTACGAATTTCTAGCGAAACAATAGAGACATTTAGAGAAAAGAAAGGCTAACGTTTCTGACCCTCTTTTTCTTCTTTCTTAAAACAAGGTAAAGACTCGGTTGTAAAAAGTAGGGAGGAAATTTGTACCACGGTGTTGGTATTTATTTTTCCCTACAGTTTCTACGAAACGTGTTTAAGATAACCGGTACCTTATTAATATTTAAAATTGTAACTATGTGTGAAAGGGGGGAATTTTTTAGACTAAATTTTATCGCAGATGATTAAAGCTTTCCCCCAATGATTTTTTTAAACGTGAGACGAAAGGGCTAAGAGTTAAAACTACCCATTTTAGCTCTACACTTTCTCACGCGGCGCAAAGGTTGGTGGCAACGCGAGAATGTTAAGTAATTGGAAGAATTGACGGTATAGTGGGCCAAAACGATCCTTTGCTTGGTCTGGACGTGACACGATTATAATCCATCCTTTCGTACAGCGCACAGGCCCACTTATTCTAGGGGAAAAGGCGGGAAAGTGCTTCTACGTTTTCGGCGAGCGCGAGTGTGGATGGTCCCTAGTCCTCAGGGAATATATCTTTAATGTAAACCGGTCCTTTCAGTGAATGAGTTTTCCACACCTCACCTTCAGGGGGGTCTCCTTGTTTTGGACTTTCAACTCAAGGACAGGAAATAAAACAAAATAAAGGAAGATTTTTAACTCCTCGTATAAATTTTGACGCACTATAAACTTAGATATAAAGATATATATTGTCATCGCTTTAAACTAAACAACAAAACGGTCCTTATTTTAAAAGGTAAATAAATATTTTCGGTAAATTTCTTAATAAAACGTTGAGAAAATAGCTCCTTAATCATGCCAGGTATGATAAATTGAAATAGACTTTTGCCTTTATGTAAAGAAATAAAAAAATTGGTTGGGAAAAATTACTCGAAACTGAAGTACAGTAATTTGCATATTCAAGCACTATTATGGTCAGAATAATCAGAATAACAACGGAGAGAGTGGAGTGATAAAGACAACGATAAATTTCCCGATTGAGATGGGAAGTTTATTGACCGGGAAAACCTCGGAAAGAAGAAAAAAAATTCGCGTAACGTTTTCTTTTTTCTTTAACAAAATACATAGGTTTTCGTATCGGGGCTAAAACGAGCTAAAGTGAGGTTTCAAATCAGGGGCAGCTAAAAATGGTTTTTGGGGATCGAACCTCCAGATAAAAACCACCCCCTATTTTCATCTAAAAGAGATAAGGAAGGAAGGAAGGAAGGAGCAAAACCAAGCAACTCTCGAAAATATTCCCAAACCAGACGTTTATATCCATTATTTTCTAGCTGCCCCCCCTCCCCTTCGGATAATACCTGCATTGAAGAACCTGGTCCTTATTATTCTAATGCGTTCTAGAAGAAGTAAATTAACTCGACGTTGTCATAGGCACGCGAATGAAAATTGCTCAAACCTGAATTAAAATATAGGCTAGCAAAGATGAACCTTTGTGTAAATTGTCAATGAAAAATCAGTGGAAAAGTAATTATAGACTATGCTTCTCCTGTGGAAGCAATGAAATGGCCTATTTGGCAACTTTATATTTATCTACTTTACGTTCTTGTTAAAAACTAGCTTTAGCTGCGCGTTGGAGTCAGGGACAAAGCAAAGAGAATGTATGGGGAAAAAACCATTAAAAGTGGCTTATTTTGCTAGAGGAAAAACCATACAATATATACAAAGAAAAAAAATCCAAAAATACATTTTTCAACAGCGTGTCGGCCACTATTTGGTCATAGACGATGGAAAGAGAGAGAGAGAGAGAGAGAGAGAGAGAGAGAGAGAGAGAGAGAGAGAGAGAGAGAGAGAGAATAGAGAAAGATTAGGAGGAGGCTTGGGAGTTTAAACATCCATCTCATTTCGAAACTCCGGTGTATTTAAACATATCAACAACAGTTGAGTATATACATTTACTTCTAAAAATCACATGATTTAAAACTGCAAACCTTAAAAGGTTAAAACAACCGCCAAGGAAACCCTATTTCAGTGCCTCATGAAGTTTAGCTCATCCCACCTATAGTTTACACGTTGAGAAAATGGCTACGCAATAATTCCTGTTACCTGTATACATTCCTAATAGAAATTATTGGAACAGCTTTAAAACAAGAATCCATTCCACTCTTAAAGGTTGCAAAAGAAATAAAACCCAAACGGTTTAAGTTTTAAGTTCCCGTCGTTGAATATCCGATTTGAAATGGATTTTATAGGAAGAGGGTTTTTTATTTTCGGTTGGGAAGGAATTGGAATCAATAGATATCGGATTCTTTATCGATTGCGAGGTTCTCTTCCCTCCTACTCTAGGCTTGAAAATAGCAGCTTCGTTTCCCGGCCTACCTAAGATGCGATGCGTCTCGCGAGGAAGCCAGCCATAAGAGGTAGTGTTGGGCGGAAGAAAAAGCTATATTTTTTCCAGACTAAAACAGATGTGACTATCTAAGACAGCTATACATAGATAGAGTAATAGAAGGAGCGGTGGGAAAAGGAAAAAACCTTCCTCTTATACATCATACAAGGGGGAGAAAAGCTCCAATAACTGTCCAGTCTCGTATTCGTCCATCATACGGAATAAACAAAGAGTTTGGGAATATCCCATTTTATACAGTTATCATAAGATATGTTCCATAAGTATGACACTAATTATACAAGTTCGTAATGCCAGAGAGTTGCTTACAGCTCGAGCTAGTTCGAGGGAGAACGAGAAGCGAGAATTGATTAACTACACTCGATGGTTAATTTTGCAGGACTTCCATCTAGGTCCTATTTAGTCTAAACTAAGCCTTTGATAACGTCTCACCAGGCGGAAATCTAGGACCTACTTCAATTACTTCAGGACAAGTTCCAGTTTGTAACCAGTGACAAACTTACGGAACATATCTTATGAACTTATGAGTTATTTATGAAAGGTCTGTTAGAAATTACGGATACTGGACTTAACTTAAGTAAAACTAAAAAAAAATCATACCTCACGTTTGGAAACTACCTTCTTTAAAGTATTTCTATATTTATCTCGGTAAATACCATTCCTTTTGTAATTAATTAAGAATGGGGCTCCCCATGCAGTAATGAAAATGAAGTACAATAATAATTAAGGACTGAATTCAGCTACCCCTTCACCGCGTGCACAGAGCTCGGGCTAGAAGCAACATCATTCTGAACTCTGTTGATGATTCCCTTTTCCTGAATATGCACCATGATGGAAGGACATTATGGTCATAATGGCATGGTATGGGGCTTATTTTATAATATAGAAAATTCCATTCATGGTGATTGCGTTCGAGCCATCTAGCCTAGCACACGGTTAAATTTGTAAATATACAGAAGAGAGAATGCACAGTGAGGTAGGGAGGATTTTAATCAATTTAAAGCTTGGATCGAAGAATTTCAAATATCCACGATTAAGGGATAGTTTAAAAAAATCAAATGATTTAAATTTAATTATATTGAAGATAAATAATAATATGTTTATTGATTTGTTTAAAAGAATTTCATTTAAAAAAAGCACTGGTGTATTGCGGGTTAAACATTTCTACAGGGGCTCGTAGGAATAGCATTAGTTTGTTTCAGCCTAAATGGTAGCTTTCCCTCTAAACCCAAGCATATTCGGAAAAATTTTAAAATAGTTTTAACTAGTAAAATTCACGCGCTTTACCACTGATATTTATACTGAAAATAAATGGTTATATATGAAATTTAATATCAATAGCGAGGAAAGGCTTAGCATCCTGTATATTTGTTATATTTACTTGTCCATTTGCTCTTAAATAAATCGTAACCCCAATTTTTCGTAGCCAGGATTATGGTAAAATCACTGGATGAAAAATATCGAGTTTTAATGGGCAGGTGAATCTCGCAACAATCAATTCACTCGTGTGGAAACTTTACAAATTGGGGGAAAACCAAGAGAAAAAGGAGTGAGTGAGAGAGAGAGAGAGAGAGAAATGCCCCAGAGAGTAGAAAAGCTAGAAGATCTAATTTCGCCCATTATGAACTGGTGCCCCTATAGCTTAAGCCTCGGCTATAGTTAGAAAAGAGGTTGGGATTAGTTACCATAGCAACGATTCCTTCCAGACGCGGCCAAGCTAAGCTCCAAATGATTCTAATTACGTTCGTGGTTGGTTATCCCCAAGAGGTTAACAACTTTCGGAAAATTGCGTACTTCTATTATAGTGATTACGTAATTGTATAGAGGTAAATCTCGAGGCAAAGACAACAGGTTATACGGTAGAGCGAAGAGCCCCTTGGTTACTCCTTATCCCCCCCTCCGCTCCTCAATCTTCTATCAAGTACAAGCTATAAGACTAGGTCCAAGAGATGGCTACATCTCAACAAGCACCGGTCGACTAGTAGTGTTTAGCACTTTATTAATACATACGCACTCAATAAATTGAAGATGGTTTTGATAGACAAGGCTTAGCAGAGTCTCGAGTCTTCTCTTAACTTCGTAAGCTCGATCGTAATTAAAATGGATATAAAGCCACGATAAGTCTTTCTTTACTAACCATAATAAGTTCAAAAACGCGGTTTAAATGCGGGTTTTAGAGAATACGAAAGAGTTAAGATATTCAATTTATTCAACAACTGTTGAATAAACCCAATTGAGATTAAAATAGAGCCCAAATATTCAACAGGAAATTGAGTAATAATATTTGACTTATTTAGTACGAAAATCTTAATACCTCGTGCTATGGTTGATGGAAGACAAAGAAATTGGTACCGTCGGAAACAGCTAGGATAATTTTATTTATACATAGTTTTCAGACTAGGAGGATTCATACCATTTACACAAGGAGGCCTGGATTTGACTCCACCAGGGAGTCTAGCATCCTTGTGTAAATAGTATGAATTCTCCTAGTCTGAAAACTATGCATTGTACTAAAAAAATCCCCTCAGCGTTTAAATTTTTAGTGTTCTGAAGTTATAAACCTCTTTTGACCCCTGGTCTCTCACGAACCAAAAAACAAAAAAAAAAGGAAATCCAAATAGGATACATATTGAAATAGACGTGCTTAATCAACCCATTCCAGTCAGATCCCGTGTATTACGCTAGAACAGATTCTGACAAAGTCGTAGGCATAAAAATTGAGCAAAAGGAATAAGGACAGGCACCCGGTGAAATAAGGTTCCTAACCCTTAGGGGTGAATAGGTCAGGGTGATCTCCCCTCTATATCCAATAATGGGATGTTGATCCCTCAAATTGCGGAATTTCTACCGCAGAACCACGACGCGCGCGCGGTCCTTATTTGGCCTACCATTGACTAAAAAAAAAAAGATTCAACGGGAGGAAATAGAGTCATCCCACTGAATATTAGACTAGAGGAGGAATGGGACGGGTACCGCAGGCACGTTCCCGCCAAACTATATAAGGTCGGGGTATAAAAATCCCTCTATCACCCCAAATCAGACACTCCTCGTTGCCTTTTACAACTGAGGAGCGCGCCCCCCTTCTCTCTCTCTCTCTCTCTCTCTCTCTCTCTCTCTCTCTCTCTCTCTCTCTCTCTCTCTCTCTCTCTCTCTCATCCCTCCACAGTCACCTCAAACTCGCATGTTCCCTAAAGACGGACCATACACTAAACAGAAGAGAGTGCATTCCAAAATGGTGGGCGTAAGGTTAAATCATAGCCTAACAAACGCTTATGTTCAGTTTTGAAGCTGCAAAGTAAAAACAGAGCCTGAGGAGACGATAATTTTTAAACAATTAATAAGATATTAATTAATCTTTGCAACGTCTCTTGTCAAATATTAGAGTTTTCCATTGCTTGCAAATATTAGAGTTTTCCATTGAAATATTCAATAACTTCGTTATAGACGGTGTTCCAATAAGGTTGGTATGACTGAAGAACAATGGGATGGTCCTCTTGGAAATGAATTTTGAGTCGAAAATGTAACTTTCTTATCTATGACCGATTTTGCCCCCAAGAGCCACCGTTTAAAATTACGATTACATTGTTTTAGGGATGACCCCTTAATTAAATTAACATTGCTTTTCAATTAAGCTTAATTAAGAAATTAAAACTGAAAATCACGTGTGTGTGATCATGTTCATGTTTCTCACGCCAAACTTGGAAATATCTTTCTTCTCGAGAACTAGTCACGTTTTATAATCAATCCCTTGAACTACGTCACTTCATAAACACGTGACATAATCTCCTCCCTCGCCTATTACGGGAGGTTATTCTCCCCAGAAAGCTTAAATCCCGTACTTTATCTACATCCCAAGTAGGCCTACTACAGGTTTTATATCCACCTTATCATAATAATAAAAATAAGTGTACTATCCTATCGGACAAACCATTCCACAGGGGGGTTCATTTCGATATTTAGCGAGAGGCACCCTTATTTTATCCGCAGTTAATAGGCGTATAGTCATTTCACGGAAAGAACCAGTCTGACAATGATAGTCTACTATATAGTGGCGGGAGAAAAATAGAGGGGTCAGACACGCGTCAAAATGAAGCTCGTATACAAAATTTCTGATCACAATTAGGACACATCTCCGTGCAAGTTAACGTTGTGATAGGCCCAAATCTAACGATACTATACATTGGTTAATGATGCGCAGGTCGAGGTATATTTAAATCTACGTATAATTACGTGTAATTGCTATTGAAATACAGGTGAAGCCCACGGGAGATTTTGTCAAATGTCATACTCCACGTGTAAAAGCTCCCGTATTTTTGGCGGTCTGGTCAACTAGTAGTGACAGACGTTGATGGGGATGACCAATTCAGTGGACCTAATCCCTCCATATAACGGCTACTATCGCTATAACTATACCTAACTATTAAATAGGAAGGGAGAAGAAGATAGGGCGACACCACGAGGCGCGTGGCGGGTCATAGTTTAGTCTATTTCTCTTTCTGGCTCCTGAGCATCTCCTCCTCTAAATATAGGTCTATTACCGCCGCCCTCTTACCTAAATTATGGCCTACTATAGAATAGGATCATCAAAACAGACGCTGCCACGAACACTAAAATACTGATCGGACTTAGGCTTAGCGAATGTAACCGGATTTCCCAATAGTACGATTTAATACGATTTGAAATTATTGACAAGTGCATGGAGGAACCAGCGGGAAGTCTAATTCCGTTTTATTCCCTTGGTATCTAGAAGTGTCCTAAAATGATTAAAAATTGACCTAATTGTGAATATAAAACTAAAAATAGGCACTAAAAGGGCTAGAGAAATTTTCTCCATCCGTTTATTAACTTTAACCGCGCTTCAGTGTTGCCAGTAAGTTGTTATTAGAGCATGCAGGTTTGGAACTGAATGATAATAACTGAATCTAACAGAATTCTACAAGCTTTTCAAGCTGTTGTAGATAGAGGTTTAACTGCGCCCATAGTCAAAAATAACTCGTAACACTTGTTTGCACAGTATCTATATTTAACTTCGATATATTTTGGCCGATTATAGGTTTTGTGTGAAAAATAGTAGAGCAGCTCTCTGGTGGCCCTGTATAATCTGTCCCTAAGAAATCTTCTAAAAGGGTTAAAATAAAATTTACTGAATACTTTTCAGTGAGATAAATATATGCGTACTTTATAAAGAAATAGAATAAATTGCCAGAGATATTTTCTCAAAAGGCACAGAAGAAAAAAAAAACAGCAAACTGAGATAAAAAGGAAAGAAAAAATAAACCTCCTTCCAGCACCTCCTATCAAAAGTTTATTTTCTAAGCGTGCATGGCAAAGGCTAAACTCCCGCGCCTGTCTAGTTGCTTTCCCTCTAAAATTGCGTTTTCTAGATTCTACTCTTCCACCCTTTCACTCCTAGTTTCGAAAACAATCGGGTAAAGCCGACCCCCTTCCCCCCGTAAGGTTTGGATACTCCGTAAACCCCTTTTCAAACTTTCTTTTTTTTTAAGTACTTTCTGATTAAATTTTTAAATTTACGAAAAAAAAAGGTGAAAGAACACTTCTTTCCCATCTCAGTCAGTATTTTCCTATTTGAAAATCCCTAAAGAGTAACTAGTTTTAACTTTACAGTGAATTTTCCCGATTTTTAAGCTTAAAAATTGGTGGAAATCGTTGTATAGTTTATTTATTTGTGGAATAAAAAAGGTTTTGGAAGCGTTGCTTGGTTTTATAAGATTAGAAGTTGATAATATGAAGTTTGAAACGACGATAAAAGGATCTTTACTATATTCCGGAATATATAAAATTAAAAGATGAAGGGAGAGAAAATTTGCTAACATTTACGACTACAGCGTCTTTCTCTTAAATCGAAAAAGGGGATGATTTTTCTTTTCTCCGAGCGATGATAGAAAGGATGAAAAAGGAGAAACCGGCGGAAGAAATGCTACGTCGTCAAATAGTTTTAGTAGAAGAAAAAGCCTTGAACTAAAGGGCCGCAATCCGAAAAATAAATCCACTTCATAACTCATTTTTATTCCCACTGTGTTACGCGACGTTTCATCAAAATACGACGAGGGGTTAGCTGAACTTTGCTCCCAAGAACAGAAAAGGTTCAATAAAAATAGAGTTGGTGATCGAAGTGGTTTAAAAATGATTTTCAGTAAAGGGTCGCGTACCACCAAGTTCAATTATTGACAGGAAGATCGTTAATGAGGTCATTTATAGGACACTTAAGACATTTCATTGGTTTTTTAACACTTTGGAGAAATAATTATGTCTTTTCTAAAGATCTAAGCCTAATTTGTTTTTGATCTCATTTAGCAGTTAGGGTTTGTACCATTTACGAACAAACAAGATTAGGCGATGCATTTCATAAATTACCCAAGTGTCATTTCAGCGGTCAATTCGCGAATGGGCTTTTATACGTCTAAAAACTGTCGAGTAGGGTTTTCTGAGAGATTTGACTTTTGCCAAGGCTTACTAAGCATACATCTTGGATGAACAAGGTATTATGTTGTTTCAGAGTCAAAAATATACGTCACATTCGCACCCCCAACTACGCTAATTGCGTAGATAATTTTACAATATACTTTTCAATGATAGAATTGGCCTACAAACCCCTAAAAACCATAATCACGATTTTCAGCGCATCTATGCCAATTTCAAGGGGGACTCAGGGGGTGCAAAAACTAAAAGGACAAGGCTTAGAATAGTGGGTAAAGTACTCACCAGTTTGACCTTTCCCGAGAGTACGTTCCAACCTATACGGTCCAACATATTGGTAGACGTGAGGTTCGGGTTTTTCCATCTTGGCATTGTTTTAATTATCACTAAATTATAATTAGTTTCGCGATTATTCCAAGGCGCCGACACAACCGACACTCCGCCATTGATTACGGCCGCGAATGTGGACGATCGATTCTCTACGCTCTAGCGAAAAACCCCTGAGATGCTCGCAACTCAGTCAGTACCGTTCGCGCGGGAGCCAATCCTCTCTTCCCTTTCCACCCGCCTTAATCGCGACGCTAGATGGAGGAGGAGTTTCAACGGACCACGTGATACGCAACTTTTTCAAAACTTGCCTATTTTAACGACGCCAGTGCTATCATCTATGAATTAAATTAATACGGAGGCAATTCGAAATTTCGAATTACTTTTGAAATTAAACGTAGTAAAATATAGCGAAAATCTTTCATTCAAAATATCCAAAAACTTATTTTTCCTTTCATTTTAATCAAAAATACTTACAAAAATATTATATTTGTAATTTTGTTTGCAAATGTTTTTGCTTGTTTGTTTGTTCTATTCATTTTTTTATTACACCGAAATGTTCAAAGTTAAAAATAAAAAAAAAAATTGATAAGTACACGAGTTAAAGTATATAGGTGTATATGAAATATTATATTAAATATATTTGGTCACTTAATAGATTAAAAATGACTGTGAATATAACAAGATTTCACTTTCGTTAGAAACTAATCAACCTGGAAGGATGGAAATATTAATAAATATTTTTTAAAAACGGAGACAGTCAAAAACAAAAAAAAATAAATAAATAACGGGTAAAAAAGGCGATAAAACGATGAAAAATCATAACTTATAAAACAAAAAAAAAAAAAAAACATACAGTATAGAACGAGTACCGTAACATTGCATATGATATTGGCTGGTTTTTGTTGATTTGACGACCCTTGATTAAGTACAATGTTTTGTAAAAAACACAGGTGTTTTGAGCATTAAAAATTATCACAACTTTTAAGTATTTTCAGTATTTTTGATAAAATTATCAATACACGGAGCCAGTTTGATTAAATATACTTAAGATAACGTACAAAAACACGAATAAAAAACACATTTACATTTTGCAATAAAATTGTACAATAAATTAGAGCTAAATACGTTAGCGTAATGTAAAAAAAAAAAAAAATTGTACTCCATAAACAAAACTTTCACTGAGAGGAATGTTGGAAAACTGATTCGTAAGGCAAAGTATGATCAGTTCCTTGATAATGAAATGGGTTGTTTAAAATTGAGCCACTATTCTGTAAAGATACACGTTTTTAACAGTGTTATTCGCCATTTCTCTATCGATGTGATTAACATAAAACTAAGGACTCGTTTTTACCTCAATGAGACCAGAATTTGAATTAGGAAAACCATGTCCAAGATAGAATGAACTCGGGTTATTCATTTGTCTAAAATAAGGGTTTTGGTTTTGCCTATTCAATGTGAGCGGAGTTAACATTGTAAAATCAATGTAGGAGGGTTTGGGAGGCGGGTGAACATAATTATTTTCCCTGTGACATTGAGCTTCAAAACTAACTCCGTTTTTTTCATTTGGCAAGTCGCCATTCCCATAAGGAATCATTCCAAATTGTAATTGGTGATTATAGTCATTTGGTCTGGGGGGATATTGGCTGGGAAACCTCGTAAAACTATCGCCTAATCCTATAAATTTACTCGTTAACGAGTTGAACCATTTATCATTTGATTTAAAAACTGGGGTGCTTCTTTCATTTGTTGTGTAACCTTCATCCGATTCTGAATCAGTGATAGATTCAAACTGGTCAGTATTGAGTGAAGTCTTAGCCGGAGAAAGGGGTTCTTCTTTGACATTTTCTACATCTATCAAGGATTCCGAGTCAGTTTGTGAGCTAAAGATTGGTACGTCTTTAGTCTGAACACTTTCCAAGGCATTTAACTTCTGTGGAACAACTCCTTCACTTATATTTTCCATTTTGTGATTATTATTTTGCGTAACACTTTCATCCTGAGAGTTATTATCGCAAAATAATTTCCTCTCAGCATCAGTGTCGAACAATGAAGAAAATCTCTTTCTAGGGGGAACATTATTCTTCCCCCATTGTTGGAGAAAATTTGTTTCATCAGAAACTTCGCTCTTTAACAAAGGTTTTATCTCATGCGAAGTTGCGTATTCTTTAATTGTAGTTGCAAAGACACTCGTAGGAGTCTCTGTCTCTTCCTTATCTCTTACGTTTGGCAAGAACATTCCCTCATTACTTTGTAAACTGTGCCTTCTACTTTTCCTTCGTTTTAGTTTTTTCTTTTCTCTTTTAACTTGTTCCAAAATTCGAACTTTATTTCCTTTGTAATACAATCTTGGACTAAGTCTCGATAAAGTGACCTGGCAAGGTTTAATTTCGGGAAATTTTGGCTTCCCATTTAATGATTCCAAATCATCATCATCATCATCATCATCGGAACAGTCACTTCCAAAGGCTGAACTGTCCTCACTGTCAGAGAACTGTGTCCTGGAGTGTGACTTTGTTTTAATTGGACGAGAAACTTCAAAGATCCCACTATCGGGAGAGTCTGTTTTGTAATCCATGATTCTAGAATTTGAACAATTATATCTGGGGAAAACCAAGGTAGCTGCGGCGCAAGGAAATATATCAGTGATGTCATTGTTAAATTCTCCATTTGCGTTTTCATTCATTTTGGAAGCTGAGCTATCTTTAATGACAGTTTCCAATTTCTCGGGAGTTGATAAGCCACTTTGAGTTTTGCTATAAAGTCTATGAAGAACATCAGCTGGATGGCTTTGAGTTGTTGATATTTTTAAGTCAGGGAATGCGTTATAAATGGGGGAATTGCTGTGGGAACTGAATGTATCATCGTCAAAACTAGCAGCATCCTGTTTTGTTAAACAAAAGATTAACAATTTAATACGGAACCAAATAGAGCTTTGAAGGTAATTTTTTCTTTACTTTTATGGCTCTTTCAGCAGCTTGGGCTAACATTTCTAAAGCTTTCATGCCAGCTGGTTTCTTCTTCTTCTTTCTGCGTCTATTAACGGGCAATCTTGAAGCTGGTACTGGCTTTGACAAAGAGGTATTTATTTTTCGAGGTGATGGTTGTTCAGTTATGTTATTTTCTATAATATTTTGATTTAAATAGCTTTTCTTTATGCATATATTAATTGGCGGATTTGAATCTAAAATTATGATCACTTCAAGTGTTAAAACTAAGTTGAAGGAAGGATTTAGCGTGTTCACAAATCTCACCATCTTGAACATTATCTTTCTTTATTTCAAATGAAGATGATTTTCCGCCAACTTTAATAGTTGTTGGGGGGACTACTCTTGTCTGTGGTTTTTCAGTTTGCTTTATAGTAATTTTTATGGCACCATCGACAGTTTTTCTACTGCAAACATAGAGTTTGGGCTTTTCCGCGCTTCTCAGTTCTCCGTTAGTAGAATCTTGGAGAGTTTTAAGTTTTGTACGTTTGGCAAAATGGTTCTTCATAGATTTGGTAAAGACTCTCCAAATACTGTACGCCATATTAGTGTAAGCTACAAAAACAAATCTAGTTATAATATCTATTTAAACAAAGATTATTTTAAGAAATAATAAACCTTAACTTCAACTAACTAAAAGCTCGCAAATTAATACTAACCATTTCCAACTCCATTAAAAACCTCACAATTATTAACCATCTTCCTAAAATCTTTTTCAAATTGCTTCCGGCTTTTGTAAACCCTCTGGAGTATTTTCAACTCCATCGTAGAAATGTCCATTGGCTCCTTAAACAGTAACACCAAAGATTTTTAAAGCTAACAAGTACGGATGCTTCAACCATTCTTCAACTAACCTTGATAATGTTAAAATATCCCGGAGCAAAATCTTCTTCAACAGGATTAAGAAAAGGTCCAGAATCATCGTGAGACTTGACAGTATTTAATACTAAAAGGGTATGAACCGTATTACAACTTTTCTTTTTAATTAATAAAGATAATAATAATAATAATACCATTTATCATTGAAATGTACATTTCTTCTAGTTCATCTTTGGCATTGCTACAAATTAAAGGCAAAAATTTAATTGAAAGATTTTTTTTGTTTTAAATTAACAGATATCAGAATGAAAAAGAAGTGATTTCTATAGTTCTAGCTTCAAACACTTACAAAGAATAGCAATAATGGTCCTCTGATTAGGAAAAATTTAGCCAATGAGGAAAAGAAAGAGTAGAGAAGAACAGAAAAGAAGATGCATCCCAGGAAAACATTAAACATTTTACAAAAGTTTTGTTTCCTCTCACACATTGAGCAAATCAATTAAACATCAAAACATAGTTACCTTCTACATTTCTTCTCATTGCTAAGTGATATTATTGGCAATTCAGACTGTGACCCATTGATGGAGTTTCCAAGATCTTTGGGAACCATGTTATTCTTTAAAGGAACCTTTAATTTTTTCCTTGCCATTTCTTTAAGATCTTCACATTTGTGTAAGGCTATATTTGTGGAAAATTTCACAATCATAACTAAGAACTCAGTTATAATCTACACTGGCTCAAAAGGAACTCATTTCCTTTAAATTAACTAGATAGTTAAAAATTACACCATAACGTACCATGTAATAATTACTTCGAAAAACCTAAGGTAAGAATTAACTTTGCATCATTTCCATGGGGGTGGGAGGAGTAGGAAACAAAAGACAATAGTTCACTGAAGCCTTGGCACCGAACGTTTCATGGAAGACGTCAAAATCACCATAAAAACAGATGAAATATACCTTAGTTAAGTTGCGGTGCGCGATTCCGATTAAATTTAATCAACTTCATATTTAAGGATACTTTAAAAGCCTTAAATTAAATCAGAAAATCATTCTCGTTCCAACCCCAGCGTCAGAGCTTCCGACTCCACTCTGACGCAAGTGACAAATATCACGTACACAGAGCTGAACATCAGTATATATTTTTAGGTGCTTGTTGAGCATAATTTCGTCAATTTTTTAGTATTTAAGTATATAATATCGATAAAGTAGCTAGTAATGTTTTCAGATTTTGTTTATTTTTTAGAGAATTAAACAATTTTAATTATTGCTTCATTCGTGTATCACGTTAAGAACGCTTATGTTCTAGGCTGATACAGAAATGCACTGTCAAAACCAGGCTGGGAAATAAGGATATTTTTTAAACTAGTCCTTGGGACCAGTGACCCCTCTAGTCCCCGAAATAATTAACTGGTCTCCGGACTGGTCCCAGCCTTTGTTCTCCAATAGATTTGCAATTAATGAACTGGTCCCGAGGACCAGTAACCCCCACTTTTTGAATTAAAAAACTAGTCCAAGCAATTAATAAACTGGTTTTGGACCAGAGGAAGTGTGCTATTTCCCAGCCTGGTCAAAACCATCACGGAACCATTCAGTTGAGAAAATTACGACTAGAGTGGTCCCAAATCCCAATTAACTATATCATGCGCTTGTGGCGCCATCCCGATGCAACCAAGGGAACTAAAAGAAAATGCGGGAAGACCGGAAGACCCAATTAACTATATCACGCGCTTGTGGCGCCATCCCGGTGCAGCCAAGGCAACTAAAAGAAAAGGCGGGAAATTTGAAAATACATGTATTTATACATTTCTTATCTAGGCTTTGAGATGGCGACACCATCGCGTAAAAAACTTGGAAATTGTCCGTCCGTCCCAATATTTTCAAAAGTGTCCCACGTACCCAACAATAGGCAAGTTAAGGCAAAGGCCACTCTAGTGGTAATTTTCTCAACTCAATGGTCAAAACCTATTTCCGCAAAACAAGTAGTTCCGTACCTAGTTTTGTAAGACCTTGAAGGAAGCTCAACCTTGAAAGACAGACAACTAAATGAAAAGTAAAAGTCCTATTTTCCAATGGTCATTCGAGACACTTGTCTCAAGTTAAAAATTCATCGACGGGAAGGCTCATATCCTCTTCATCCTCCGTTATAACAGCAGGAAGCATCGAAACTGAATGATATGCTAAAAAAACTTTCTTGATTTTCAAGTCGCAGAGTTTCCTTCTTGAGATGCATCATAAAATGGCCGACAAGAGTATGAAGAGGATTCGTCTTTAAAGGTTAGGCTTAATTATTTTATATTTAAATAACATTAAATTTTATATGAACTCAAAAAATGAGTTAAAAAGACATTTATTTGAATTTCTTTTTTGATTGACATTAATTATATCAGCAATCGTACTATTTATAAGCATAAATCTTTCCACCTTTTTGGCATTGATCTATGGGTGGGCCTTTGCCAAACTTTTGGCCCCAAAACTTTCCACCGAGGCCTATTTTCTTCTGGAAAACGTTGTCATGCAATGCATGCACGTTCATCCAAAGATTATAAAATATGTGCTTAATTTAATTATTTGGTTATTTTATCGATAAAAATGATTACACGAAATCTTATCTCTGAAAAGCTCTTAGAAATGCGATTCATCTCAAACTCGGAACTATTCTTTCCCAAGGAGGCCCATTTTTGGCTTTATGACAACTTATTTCCTGTATAAGATTTTTTTCCTACCTTCAGAAAGTAGTATTAAGTGAAAGCATTAGGTAATGTAAGTGGTTCATTAATAGTTACGTGTTTGAGATAATTTTCTTTAGACTAATATCACAGGTGTACAATTGCCAATGCCTCTTTGAGCCAAATCAATGTTAATTACACTAATTGGCTTAATTCTTTACTTTAAATTACTCAAAATTTTAGTCATTCATAGATATTATTATTGTTATTATTAATACCATCCTGATAATTAAAAACTGGAATTGTAATTTTTATTAATAATTCGCCTGGTGTGTGTGACAGATGTTTTTTTTTTTAAACTCAAACCCTTAAAAATTTGAAACTCGTAAAGATTCTAGAAATCTACAAGATCTAGTATATTAAGAGCAGTATTTTAAGTATCATTATCTATTTTCAAAAGTGTTTATATTCAATAGTGCAGTTAAAGATCATTTACTGTAGTTTTCCAGAAAAATAAAATCTTAGTTTTTCAACTGTAATTTAGCACCATAGTTGAGCTACTTCAGTTGCTCTAGGTGTTAAAGAGTTATATATTTTTTTAGGACTGTGTGTTCTTCAAACTAATTCTAATGCCAACTGAGGACAGCAATGACTCGTGGTTGTTTACCAGTCACTGGCCCTAATTGGGACGTGAACTTTGTTTTAAGGGGCTGCTGAAGCAACCATGGATTCTGGTCCTTGGTCCTCTTACAGCCAACATTATTCTCGTTTGGGAGGTCCTGTAAATCCTCCAGATGCGGGTGCTTCTCAGCTCGGGGAGCTGAACTTGCCTTCCCCATTAGAAAGGCAAGAACCTGTGGCTGGTTATAGCGGTGCTGGCCCTTCAACTCATCATCCATTATTCCTCTCAAATCCAAGAGGCTTAAATGCTTCTCAAAATGCCACTCATCAAGAATCATCATTCAACTCCATGAACTTACTGTCTCCAAACTATGACTCCTCTTTGCTATCATCCTCTTTTCAACATTCTTCTAAAAGTCATTTTGCGGGATTACCCCCTTCATCTTCCCATGGGAGTGGAAACTTTTACAATAAGGATGATGCTGCTGATCTTAGAGGTGGATTTGTCCACAGAAGCATTAGTGCGGACTCTGGGCAAGAAGCTAACCTGGCCAGTACTTCTCTCGCTTCTTCAACATCATTGTTTGACTCTCACATTGTCTCTTCAACCTCGAGTACATGGCGCTCTTCCTCAATGGCACCCTCAAGCTGTGGAGCTTTTGGCATTCTTCCTCACGAAGCAGTGATGCAAAATGGCAACAAGTTTGCCCAGCAGCAGCAAAATCAAACCAGTCATTCTACATTTGGGGAATCTGATACTAGTAGGCCGTATTCCAGTATCTTGCCATCACCATCCAGACCCCCATCAAATTTTGGTGAGCAAAACTCGGTTCCCCACACAGCCTCACTCTCAACCCATGGGGAATCTCAATACTTCAATACCATGAATGACGGTTTTTATCCCTGCAACAAAACTGGGAATGAGGGCTTTACTCCTTATAGAGGTGCTATGAGTCCAAGTGGCTCAACACCCTCTTCGCAACACGGTTTCACTCATACCAGTTACTCGGTGGACAAGGAAAAGTCTTTAGCTAATCCTTCAAGTATTGAACCATTTTCTCCAAATCCGGGAGTTATTGTGAATCATGTACAGAATGGCCAGTCATCCTCGACCTCTTCAGTTTCTTCCAGACCGGGAGTAACTGGAACTCCTGGAAGCTCAGTGTGTCAGAACAGTCCCAATCCGTCGCAACACCAACCTTCCCCTCATATGCCGGGTTACAATACAATTCAGAACTATCCATACCCATCACCCTCTTCTCAAACCAGCATGTCCCCTTCAGTCATGCAATCTCCCCAACATCAACCGGATTCCAGAGGAATTTCTATGAACCAAAAATACATTGGCTCAAACCAGCCTTCTCCTTCCGTACATCACTCGCCTTACCCTTCCATGGGTACTCCAGCCTCCGCCTCAACGCCGATTCATATCACGCCTCCCTCTTCTATCGGTCAAGCTTATTGCCCAATGAACGTCTCAGAAAACAGCCCCAGAGCCATTGGGTGCACTTCCATCATTACCAACCCCGGTTCTAGTGCCAATTACTCGTCTGTCCAGGATTTATCACCAAAAGACATAAATCTATCTTCCCAACATTCTATGCGATCGGATCCCCTTCAACTCGGCAACGCGCATTACATTCCTCAAGTTGAAAATGCGGATGAAAACTGCATGTCTGGGATAGTCAGACCGGGTTCTGGATTATCAGCTATCAATGCTATGGTAGAAAAACATCACGACCCCCATATCCCTGGTACCAGCGATGGACTGGGAAGGATGATGCCACTAGCAAAGTCTCAACTGGAAATGAATCCTATGTACAATAGCCACGAAATGGCAATGCTTTCCGATTATGACGAAATGGGAATGGGATCAAAAAGTGGTATGTTGGGAGGTAGAAACCAATCGCAATCTATCAACCCAGACACTGGGCTTCATCCAGCGATGGCTGACTACCAGACGATACCACCCGCAAGGAAAAGGGGCAGAGGAAGGCCAAGAGGGTCTGTTAATAAGAGGGGTAGGCGAGGCAGAAGAGGAAAGAGAGGAGGAGGACAGTTTCCATTTGAAGGGGATCGTTACATAGACGATCCTCATGATGGTTCGAGTATGGCCTGTGGTGGTTTAACGCCATCGATGCACATGAATCCGACTCTAGAACCAGGAGAGATGAATCCTGGAGCACTGAGGAATCAATATTCTTCCCGATTGCAGATTAGTAGAGCTCCACATAACAGGGTTTTTACATCGAGAAAAGACATGGCCAATTACAATATGGCGAACGAGATGAAACCGGACATACGTAACATTCCTCATCAACCAAGTAGCTCGTACATGACCATGCAACAATTGCCAGGAGATTATCAATCTAATTCGAGCTTAGACGAGGCGAAGGTTTTCAATTTTGAAGATAACCCCACCAACGTTTTAACGCCATTCTCGAAGTTTATGAGCGAAGCTAGAGGAGAGGCTTCCACCAGCAATTTAGGGATTCATCCTCACTCCTCGATGAATACCAACCAAATGATGATGCCCAATTGCCCTTCCAATGAGAAATGTCCGCCCAGTCAGTATTTAAATATTAAAACCGAAGTGGACCCTTTAACGCTTCTATCTTCGGATCTTGAAGGGAGTGAACAACAACATCAGTCTTTAAAACCCAAGAATTATATACCCATTGAAGAAGACTTGGGTTTTTTAGCGGAACTACCACCCATTGAGTCACAACCCTCGGTTTCTGACCCTTCTGGCAGCAAATCTGGCTCTAAAGATCCGGGTGGTTTTTTACAGAGTTTTTTAAGTTTCATTGAGGGTAGCGCTGAACCCGCGGCTGATACTGGTCCTACAACGCAGTACGAAGTTCCATCCAGCGAAGGCCGTCGAGGTTCGGTCCGTGGGCGACGTGGGAGGGGTGCCCGCGGAAGAAGTTGTGGTCGGCGAAGAGGAATGGCTGGTTTAGCCAGACATTCTTTGGACCAAAGGGCCTTTGATTGGGAAAGTCGAACAGACCTGTATCCCAAGATAAACAACAACCTTTTGCCGCCACCGATCAATTTAAAGAATCACGCCGACTACACTCCTTGCTCCATTAAAAAACGAGCACCAGAAACGGATTTATCTCAATTGGGTGGTGAAGATAATGAAAAAGATTCGATGGTCCCAAACCCTGAGGCCCCCTCGTTCTCATCCGATGATGAGGACAATACATCGGGGGGGATCGCCGACTCTGTCGCTTTTGTTATTAGAAGATTATCCGAAGACGAACCTCCTGCTTCCAAGGCAATTCGGAATTGCAAAATTCCGAAAAACCAATTGAAAACGCAACCTCTACAACCTGTCAGAAAGGCTGTAGAAGAAACCAAAAAAATTATCAAAGTTTTACCGAACAAATTCAAATCGGTTATTAATGGCAATACGGAGAATACCAATGGAGTGCCAATTACGAATGGAAAACGTTTAGCCATAACAACGTATCGGAAAAGAGGGCGTAAACCTAAAACATCATTAGCCACAATATCAACTGACTCAAATTCCATGATAACCAAAATCACGTTAAAGCCTAAAATACCCGTTTATGAAGCTGCCGCTGCCCAAAACGATTTTGAAGAAACTGGCGCCGATTCTTACGACTTTGTTTCTTCTGGGATGATGAGTCCTAGGAGAACCACTTCCATGAGGAGATGCAAAGCTGAAATGATGAAAAAACGAGAAGAAAAACTTGAAAAAAGTAAAACTGTTACAGTTTTAAAACAGCGACACTGATAACTAAACGTCAAAATTGTCAATTTTCTGTCATAGAAAAACAATCTAAAGAAGAAAAGAAAGAGCCTCAACCTTTGGATGAACTAGGATCATCCGGAGATGAAATTGACGCTGCTGAAGAATCAGATTCCGATCCAGCTTGGACGCCTAGCAAAGTAGGCCCTATAGATAATGTGAAGACCCTTTTATTATTTATTATTTCTTTTGTTTCTCCGTTTTTCCTCCAAAGGGAAAGTTTCGCAACGGGTCAGATATCCAAAGACCTTGCCAAACTCTCCCATAAAGTTTTATCGTCAACTTTGTATAATTTTCATCTTTTATCATTAGCCCCCTGAAGGTTCTAAAAATCAGATTGCTGTGAAGCAAATGCCGGGAGAAAAGGGTAAAAAGAAGAAGAAGAGGCTCAACGTATTAAGTTTGCCCCAGAAACTATCGTTAAAGTTTACCGCTTCGAAACCAGTTAATGGAGAAATTGGAAACAACAACAATAATTTAGTGCCAGGGGTTATCCATCTTTTGAAAGAGGGAAGAGTTTATACCAGGGTGAAGGAATCGCCTCTAAGAGAGATTCAGAACGAAAGCTCCGAATCCGCGCCCCCTCCGGTTAAAGACCCTGGAAAAGACCCAGACTCTATAGATGATGAAAACAAATTCGAAGAAAATAGCGAAGATGATTGTGGAAATGATAGTGACAGTAGCAGTGGAAGTAGCTTCAAAGATGAAACGGGTTCGGGTAGACTTATAGATGACAAAAATGACATCTTGGAAGGATTCTTTAGGGTATAACTAAAATAAAAAGAAATGTTTTGAGCTTTCAGAGATTAAAATTTTGTCCGTTGTCCTTTAGACTGGTGATTTTCTAATTGATAAGAATGACATAGAAATATCCGAAGCTCCATTATGGCAGATTGAAGGCAAATCTTTGCTTCAAAGATTCGACACATTTGAGAAAGATGGCCGAATTCTCTATCGAAATGCCTCTACTGTAAGAAACATTGAACGATTGTTTCATTGATTGATAATTATTTTTTTTTACTTATATTAACTTTTAATAATTGTATCGATGTTGTTGTTTGGCTTTTCTTTGATTGGAAATTTTTTGGAATGCCCGAAATTTGTTTTAATAAAAATAATATAATTGGAAACACTAATAAGTGTTTTTTTCCTAATTTTTTTTTTTTCTCTTCTATTTCCATTACTCTCTTCTTCTTCTGGAAAATTTCTCCAGTATTCAGCTTGGAATCCTTCTTTAAAGAACAAGTATTTGGGCGTAACTGTTAGACTTTTATACGCTAGTCGAGCCTACACTATAGCCGAATATCTAGGCCTCTCTTCCACTGATATTCCCGATATGTAAGAAATGTCACCCCGGTTTCGCGAATAAATCATTTCACTGACCATTAATCGAATTACAGGAAAGGAGAAAAGGAAGAAAACTTGGATATCCATCCACAACGAGAAAACTTTGAAGTCTTTTTACAAACATTAATCAGTCAGGTCCTTGATCCCAATTTCATAGCGGAAATTGTGAAAGAAAATGGTTAGAGATAGAGAGAGATAGTTAATATCAAAGTTTCCCAACACTAAACTTAACGTATTTAATTTCTTCTTCGATAGACGAATACTTCCTCTCTCATCTTAAAGGAATGGAAGATGAAACAAACGAAAAGAAAATGACTCTCTTAAATTCCGCCGCTCACTCAAAGATCAAAGATTGCGTTGATTCTCTGCCTTGCGTTAACATTAGTCCTTTGTCCGATGAAACTGATGGAGATAGTGAAAAGAAACTTTGCAATGTTAGAAAAACTCTTTCTTTTTCACCGTAAGATGTTAAAAACCTAACAAAAATTTGTTTATTTTGTAGCTGTGTGACAAAGATTCTCCGGCTCAACATAATCTTCATTTCCACGGGCAGTGCTACGACCCGGTGACCCTTTCTAACAAAGGACCTCCTCAATTGGAGCAGCCTGATAAAATTGATTTTAGTTTGTGCTCCGATTGTAATCAGGCGGTTGTTTTGTATCATCGATTACATCACCATAAGTACAACTTCTTTCTTCAGTGTCATTCAAAAGTAAGTTTTGGGGGAAAACGTTTACAGCCGGGATGGGACGGGATGGGGATGGATTTCTTACAATTTTGGAACGAATATCTTTGGTAGGTGGCTAAGGAACGGCCAGAAGGTGCCATTATACAGTCTCACATAGTTCTGGAACAATGTCTTCAAGACACTCAATGGGTTAACGAGGTAAGTAAGCAGGTTTAGAGTAATTCCTACGGTGTCCGTGTTGTTGGGACTGTAGTTTCGAGTACTTTTGAGTCTGATTGGGATACGGCCCAGGGATTTAACTATAAGAAACAAAACGTCGTTAATTTGGTTTTCAGATGTTCTCTGAAATGCAAGACTTGTGGAGTGCTTGCGAAAAACCGAGATGACAGGGAGAAAGAGAGATTGAATGACTTTTATGAACGTAAACGGAGTTTATATTTTTAAGTGTTTGAGAGAAAAAAAGAAATTGTGAAAACATTTACTCGTAGAGAAAGGGGAATGCAGCGCTGCTTTTTTTAAACAAATTTAAAAAAGAAAGCCCTAAGGGAACAGATAGGCAAAGACTGGTTGTTTAAATAAATTAAACCAGCGTAAATACGTATACAAAATGAGGAACAATTTCAAAAAAAAAATCTTTAAAAGTATTTATTTCCTCTTCAGTGATGGTGTGTGTTTCTCACTGTCGTTTGTTCTCATTCAATTTCTTGGTGACTATAAAACCAAAAGACAATTTATATACTGATATTTGAAAACCAAACAAGTATCAGTTTTATATGAAAACTTAAAAAACAACAAAAACAAAAAAGTTGAAAAAAAAAAAACAATATTGCAGATTTAGAAGAAACAACTTAGTGTGGGAGCGAAAGGTTGAGCATTTTTTTTACATAACATAAAAATACGTGTTTTCATTTCCGCCTAGTTCACATACACACACACACACACACTGCACCGCCTCAATTTTTACGACTCGTGAATCATTTCTAACTCAGCTTAACAAACAGTAATTGGCTAATTGCGTTTGTTTACCAATTTTTTTAGGTACTTTGTCGATGATTTTAGATTAATTATTAAATTAATTTTGATGATAACTTTTATTATACTTTTTTTAGATTTTTATTTATTGTTCAGTGTTTAATTTAAATTATCTTATCTAACTCTTTCGTTGTCATTTTTATTAAAATTAAATTAAATTAAATTAAGTATTTGAATTATGAATATGTTTTAGACTCGTTCGTGTCTAGAGCTCCAAATTTTAGAACGTAACCTAAAAAAATTGGTAAACGAACATTGTAGTCTAATAATTCATTATATATATATATATATATTTTAGCTTTATTTCAAATTAAAACAATTAACTCGGGTAATTAAATCAATTTTTAATTATCAAATAATCTATAATTATAATTTTTTTTATTTTTTAAGAAGTAGAAAAATGAGGAAAATGCTCTTCAAACTTAACCCCTCTCTAAAATGAAAGTAAAAAACTAAAAAAAAAACAACAAAAATCAGGTTGGTTGAATACAATTTAGTCTAAATAGGTCAAACAAAGAAATATTGAGGTTTTTTTTTTGCCTATAAATAAAATTTAAATAAAAAACCGGTATTATAAATAAAATAATAAATGCATACAAAATAAATTTAAGAATAAAATGATAATGTGTAATTGTAATATAAAAAGAAATATTATGGTGTAGCGGGTTCTTAGAGAAAAAAAAACAAACAAAAATACGAAACAAATTTTGTAAAACGGAAAAAAAAAAAAAAAAAATTAACAAAATTGTTCGCTCTTCACCCTTGGAAAACTTTCGGGAATAAAATTTCATCAAAATTGGCAAGACATTCCCCTCTTTCCCCCCCCCCTCCCTCCCCCACTTATCTTCTACAATATATATTATTAATTAATTATCTATATTAATTGAAAATTAGTGAATTATCTTTTTTTTTATGTGGTTGTGTAGATTTTTTATTAATTACGATTAGATCTGTATGTTTTTTTTTTTTTGGTTTGCGTGTACAGTTAATACAATAAATTATTATTTACCGGCTAGGGAAAACGTTAAAAACCTATTACTTGTTACAGGGGTTAAAAAAAAGAATGTTATATAGTATTTTTCACATTGTTAATTATAATACTAATGAGAATTATATCTTTTTCAGCTCTTAATTAGTATGAAAATAAATTAACCTTTCGAAGCCTAATTTAAGTGAATAACTTAATTAATACAGCCATTTCTTTTCAAATTGACGAGAAAATCTTTACAATTTTTCACTTAAAATTAATTACAATTAACAATATTAATTTTCGCAGCGGGTGCTCTTTTTCAATTTGATAAAAGCGTCTTAAGAACCAGATGGGCAGGCCATTTATTTTTGTAGCGTATTTAGATTTTTCTTTTTTTAAATTTTAATTTTAATTGAAGATAATAATGAAATCGTGTCGGATTAAAGTGCAGGGATTAAAGGTCAAAGGTGGTTATATATATAAAAAAAAAACAACAAAGTGATATTAAAAACGTTTAGTTGTGCATAGATTGAATTTGAACATAATAATTATTATTAAAAAAATCTCAGTATTTCCCCCCCCCCCCGCCCTTTTCAATATAACGCCTGTTTGCGAGAATAAGTGCCAAAAAATTAACGAACGGTTTTTAAAATCGTCTTAACACCAGCACAGTAACGGTTTATTTCGATTTTCATTTTTTTTTTTTGGTAAATTTAAAGGGGCTGACCGACCCTTTCTCCTTTTTTACCCACCCGCTATGTTAAGCTCTATGAGGAAGATCGTCGTTTATCCCACGTTCCGAACAGCCCCTTTAATTATGTTTTATCGTGAATTTTTTTCTACAGATGAATAATTGGATAGATACAAATCAAGATCTGAAAGAAAGAAATATTTTTAAATCCAGATTTAATTGAAATTTAGTTTAAGTTGAATGATAAATATAATAATTATAGTAACTTCCATAATAACCCCCGAATTTTTTTACATTAGTTCCTAGAGTTAATAAAAAAAAACAACCAATATCCAGTGCTCTTTTTTTATTTAAAAGTAGAAAATGAAACAACTACAACATATTATAGATTTATTATCAAAGTATTTGATTTCTTCGCTTTTGCACTTTTAAGTTTTATATATGATTTCTTTTTTTCCAAATTTTTCTTCTCTGTGGGACTCTACCACTGGTGTATAAAAAAAAACAAATAACATTGTATACATTGTTTTATAAGTTTAGATAATTTGTGATGGTTGCTCTCTTCTCTAAATGTATTTGTACATAAATAACTTTGCCATTGAAATTACACGCTATTTCAAAAACCGTCGTGTCATTATTTGCTTTTTCAAATATTTTCAGGGAAAACTTGCGTATGTGACGTCATTGCGTTGTAACGCCACAGTCTGCACTCTGCAGCATTGAGTTGAGAAAATTACCACTAGAGTGGCGTTTGCCTTAATCTGCCTATAGGCGATTTTAAAAATGACGTTTCACAGGTGCGTGCGCAGAAATTAGGGAGGGGAAAAATGCCTTCCATCTCTGCTTTTTCCCCCGGCTACATATTTTGTATAGGGGACTTTTTGAAAAGGCCTATTGGGGTACGTGGGACACTTTTGAAAACATTGGGACGGACGGACAGCTTCCAAGTTTATCACGCGATGGTGTCGCCATCTCGAAGCCTAGATAAGAAATGTATTCTTGAAATCAGTCAAATTTCCCGCCTTTTTTTTAGTTCCCTTGGTTGCACCGGGATGGCGCCACCAGCGCGTGATATAGTTAATTGGTCTTATATCCTTGCGGATGGAATGTACTTTTCTCTCCTTGAATATTGCTCCATGGGGGCAGATTGCTAGCAGCCAATAGAAACACCATGAAATTAAAAAAAAAATGTTTTGAGTTAAGGCGGTCATGATTTCCGTGACAGTTCGCGATCTTTTACGTGATTTGCATTTAATAGGACTATTAGTGATGTATAAATAAGAATGTAAAGTCTGTGTTCATTTCACTTGTGAAGAAGCAAATAGTGGTTGATTGAAACTAGATGATAAAACTGTAAGTAGTTATCTAATATAATTATTCTGAGCTAAGCCTTGGTCACACCAACTTTGCTAGATGAGTAGGCCTAAAAATGGAAACGTTTGAAGTTGAACATACAAAAGTGTCATGAAACGTGTTTTTATTTCATTCATTATACATCAACGAATAAGTATCGTAAACGTATACGTAAAATTGATCTGTGTATTGTTACATTTATTTGCGACAAGTAGAAAAAACATTTTATGATGGAAGGGTGTTTTGATTCGGGGGGGGGGGATAATTTGGGATGCTTTGATTTAATAGCAACATCAAAACTCCCTCTCAACGTGATTTTGTCTTTAAAATAACTTATGGAAACACTATACGAAGGAGCCAAATTTGAGAAACAAGTTGACACCGTGAAATACAAATGGGGAAACAAACAAAAGCTCCATATCTCTAAATAGCAAAAAAAAAGTTGATTCCAAGTTATTAAATTAAGAGTTTAATCATTTCGTTAATTACTAATAAGTAGAATTGGTATAAACGCGAATTTTGTTTATTTTTATTCAAAATATATTTTTAGAGACGATTTAGATAACTTGTATAGATTTGTGGGAATATGGCTCTTGGTTTTTTTGGTATTTTTTGGCATATTTAGGATTCTTTCGGTTTTAGGGACTCCCGAAAAGACTCTAGTTCATTCGACGTTGAAAACTATATCAAAATAGACTCTTTTTCTTTGTCGTTTTGATCAGGAACCATTTATTAGTCTATAATTTTTCACTTTAAGAGTTATTGTATGGAGTTCTTGGTCTTCCAACCGGTTGACCGGCCAAACTACACGTACGACAACAGTACCGTCCGTAGTAAGGGCTGTTGCAATATCGCGCCTTGACTATTAATTCGCATTTTGCGAATAGCGGGTTATCCGTGCAATCCGCTGGGATGAATATCTCTAAAATAATAAAAAAAAAATAATCAGATGGACCGAAACTACAATTTTTTTTCACCATCAATCAAATACTTATACCTTCAATGGCAATAGAGATAGTCGAGGACGCCTGTCCCAAAACGCTGTTAACTTGGCATCGATAAAGCCCACTATCAGTCGCTGTTCCATTGTTGATAATCAAGGTACCATTATCCATGATCGTATAACGATCTCCGTCTTCCAACTGCTCGAGATCGTTTCCGTGGTACCATTTCAATTCAATCGGCATTGCTGGAGGGAAACCTTTGGTGTAACAGTCCAACTGAATGGGACTGCCTGAACGGAAGTTTGGCGTAGCGACTACCACATCAACCGCCACGCTTTCTGAAGATACCGAATATGTCTCAAATGTCGTTAACAAGGAAGATAAGACAAAATGAGAAATGGACAAAAACCGAAACAAGAAGCCACAAATTTGTGCCAAATGTTTTTCAGATCATTCCCAAAAATTGACAAAGAGATAGAGTAAAGATTTTGGTTGTAAAAAATTTGGAATTTTTTGGAAAATATTTAAAAGCAGGATGAAATTAAGGACGTGACTGGAACTGTAAAGATACGTTTTAATTACCCACCACTACCGTCACTAGCATTGCCACCACTTATGACTCCCTGGAAGAAGTTTTCACGCGAAATGTCGCTATCTTCACTCGCTTTCGATTGAAGGTCTCTGGTGGGTCGGCCCGTTCTAGAGTAAATTCTGGTTCTGATTGTGTTCCCGTCTCGGGACGTTGAACTGGAAGAAGCCATCACCCTGGTGGCGTCCCCTTTCTGCACCAGAGTGAGGGAATGCGTTGCCCGGTCTCCTAGACCGTTGTAAGCCTGACACTGATAAACTCCAATGTCTCGAATGCTGACGGTTTTAATCAAGAGCGAGTTATCCGAAAATTGCTGGTACTTCTTGCTACTAAACGGCAACATCTTTTTGCCGAAAAACCAAGAGACACTGGGTTGAGGCGAGCCGATGGCCTTGCAAACCAACAAGGAATTTTGACCCAAGGTAGCGAGCACGACTCGATTGGTCGGCAGAATTTGAGCAGGAACTAGTTACGTCACCAGGATAGTTTGTGTGCAGGTTTTTGTGCGTGCGTTTTAAGGAGAGGCAGGCGTGTAGAAGAATGGGATTTTTTTTCGTGCATGCAATGTGGAAGAGAAAAAATCATGCGGATAAAATTCGTGCATGGACCATTTTCATGGGTGCCCATCTTTGGCCGCTTTATCGGGTCAAAGATGGGTACATGCGTCACATGCCTCAGAGGGTACCATATAGAGTTGAAAAATGAAGTAAGATTAAAAATGGTCGTATTACCGTGTACTACAAGCCGATAGGAACGTGATACTGGTGGACCCATAACTCTGACTCGTACCACGCAAGTGTACACCCCAGAATCGTCGCCGCGGACTTGGCTAATGTACAAGGAACCATCGTCTTGTATAACAATTCTGGGATTGGAGCTACTTTGAATACGAGAATCTCCTTTGGACCACTGAGGTAGATTGATGGCTCCACGGACACGACACCTGATTGTCACGTCAGAACCGGCCACCGTTGGCATCTCTTTCTCCTCCTGGTGTTCTTCTTCAACTGGTTCCCGCGGCGCTTCCGTCGTGGTGGTTGTAGTCGTTGTCGTTGTTGCTTCTAAGAATATTACATGTATTGAAAGCGCTTAAACGCCAAATACTTGCCCTATTAAACACACCTGTTGTAGTTGTTGTGGTAGTTGTTTCTGGTTCTGGTCTTAGAACTATTTCAATCTCTGTAATATTTTAGAAATGTCAAAGTTGACTATTCCCTTAGAAGCGCATTTTAGCTCAACTTAATCTTACCAACTGGTTGTACGCAGATATGCGCGCAACCTCTTAAGCAACATTTCTGATTTCCTCGACAGTCGGCGTCTTCCCTGCAATAATCTTGGCACTCTGCTCTAGCACTTGAGGATGGTTCGTCAGCAACGTACTCGCCATTCTGAGTTGGTGGACATCTTCCAGGTTTATTGGCTAAATTATTGGTTAAATTAGAGGACCTTTCTATCTATTTCTGACAACGAGGTATCGAAAATTATAGTACTTAATCTGCATTCAGGTACAGGTACTGGTTCTCCTTCGGCGTTTCTGGTCACTTCCAAAGCGCAGCGTTGTCCGGGCGGACACGAATAATTCTGCGTTTGATTTAGAATATTTTAATAAAAATTACAATCGAAATAAGCTAGACAGCCTTACTTTGCACGGATTGTAACAACTGCAAGACATAACGCAACCACTAGCGTCATCTCTGTTCTCGTCAATACCGTAAGGACACCACAACTCTCCGCAGTTATTTGGCGGACATCCTCCTGATGCTGGTGGTCTAACTTGAGGCGGAATAACTTCATTTTCAGAGGCTTTGTCAAGGAAGATTATAAAAACTCAAGCAATTTCGCTACAAAGGTCTTACAAGTACTAACCAGGAGAAATTCCGGTACAGAAGCGAATACAAATATCACTAGTCTTGAACCTATTCTTGTTTCCTCCGCAACCGGTGTAAATGAAAGGAAGACAAGTACCAGTTTCTGGATTGTAAAACCATCTGGGATGCTCCTCCGTGCATTTACCTTGGTCCATTGGTCTACGACACACCTCTGTAAGAAATTCGGTTAGCGAAAACCGAAAAATTTGAGCGTATCAGTTTACCTTCGTTGCTGGTTCCTTCCCCGTCTTCCGGTTCAACGATTTCAGTTGGCGGTTTGGCAGGTTCTGGTGGTTTTTCGGGTTCAGGTGTTCTGGGTGGTTCTGGTGCGACGATGTTCTGACAAGTTTTCTCGCAGATTTCCGCCGTATCGAATTTATTTTCATTACCCTCGCAACCCGAGTACCTGAATGCTTGACAACTTCTGGCGACAGCGTCGTAATAATATTTGTCAAAAGTACCCGAGCATGGTCCAGGATCCACAGGCATTAGACATACCTCTACAAGTTATTAGACAACATTAACATCGCGTGACTTTAGGAGAAATCAAATAAAACCTTTTTAAAGGTTACCTTCGGGAGGCAAGGTAGTCACCGGAACCTTTTCTTTCTTACACCTAACTTCGCAACTTTCTTTGTCGTTAAAACGGTTAGCGTTACCCTGACATCCACCAAAAATAAATGACGCGCATTCGTCCCGTTGAGGTATGTAATGCCATTGAGTGAAGTTTCCGCTGCAAGGACCTCGTACTTTTGGTAGTTGGCATACGTCTGACAAAAGGCGTCGATATGAAAATTTGAGTCGCATTTTATTTTGGGCTTTTTTTACCTTGCGAATTAGAGCATTTTTCCTCGCACTCTCCTCTGTTTCTAAATCTATTTCCGTTTCCATCGCAGCCACCATAATAAAACTCTTTACAAACTCCGTCAGTTCCGTCGTAATACCATCGTAGTTCGCTTGCTCTGCAAGGACCAGTTTCTTTTTGCAAGAAGCAGTACTCTAAGGGTGGAATTACATTTGTTATTTCATAGTCTCGTAATGTTATATGTTAAACTTGCCAGTTTTGAACATCCCATCCGGAAGTTCGGTTGATGCTGGTCGTCCACAGCGTGACTCGCATTCCACGTAAGACTGGAAGTTATTTTCATTTCCTCCGCAACCACTGAAATGGAATCGGCGACAAGTACCACTTCCGGCTTCGTAGTACCATCTTTCCCGGAATTCGTAACAGTTTCCGATTTCGTAGGGTAGAAGACAAACGTTTCTTTCACGTGGACCTACAAGAAACATTTTTAATATTATATAGGACAATATTTGATAACCAATTTCTTACGTTCCACAGAAACGAGGCATTTTCTTTCACAATCCTCTCGATTATCGAATCTGTTCTCGTTACCATCACAGCCTCCGTAATAAAATTGTTCGCATCGTCGATTTTCCTCGTTATAATACCATTTAATCGAGAGAGTGGTACACGGTCCCGCGTCCTTCGACAGTCTGCAAATTTCGCGCGTTTCCTCTGATACTGAAAACGTAATTGTGTCTGAAGTCCACGCCAAAATCAAACATCAAGCTGACCAGTTTAAATACCTGTTGGAGGAACTTCGGGCAAATCTTGGCATACTTTCTGACATTGCTCCTTCGAGATGAAGCGGTTTCTGTTTCCTTCGCAGCCAGTGTAGACGAAGTCTCTGCAAGTTTTCTCCGTGTAGTCGTAGTAAACTCGGAGTTGACGCTCCCGGCAATTACCCTCTTGACGCGGAAGGACGCAGACGCTTCTATCTCCTACCGTGGCGCACGTTTGACGGCATTCTTGTTCGTTTTCGAAGTTATTGTCGTTTCCTTTGCACCCACTGTACGTGAATCTCTGGCAGTTGGCCTCCAGTTGGTTGTAGTAGTAGCGAGGATATGTTCCACTGCAAGGTCCAGTCACCAAAGGCTGCTCGCAAGTGTCTTGGGATGAAGTTAAATTTGTATTATTATAGGCATAAAGGCCTTCCCTCCGTAACTGAGTGATTTCCGCTTACCCAAGTTTTCTTTGAGGATGCATGTTTCTTCGCAAATTTCCTTAGTAGAGAATCGGTTATTGTTACCCAAGCACCCACCGTATTCGAAACTCTCACAAGTACTTCGAGAAGCGTCGAAGTACCAGACAGTTTGGTTTTCTTTGCAAGAACCAGCCACTCGAGGAAGAACGCAAGCGTCTGTCGATTACGACTCGTATTAGATGAGTATTGATTTGTATAATTTGTACCAAAAACTTACCGGGACCTTCCGGCGTTACGCAAACACCTTCGCACTCTTCTTGAGTGTTAAACCTATTGCCATTACCGTCACACCCGCCGTACCAGAAACGACTACATCCTCCATACTTCATATCGAAGAACCATTTCACCGTGTAGTTTACGCAAGATCCTTGGTCCTTCTCTAAACTACAAACCTCTATTTGAACAATAGAATAAATAATATTAGATTTCTCTAAAAATAACGCTGAAAAAAATAGCTTCTAACCTCTGGGCACAACGACATCTGGAGCTGGTCTTGGAGGTGCTTCACCGCAACCTTCATTATTCGGTCCCCGAGCTAAAGTAGTTCCATCGGGACAACATTTGAATGGTGAGGTTTCGCAAGGACAACCTCGATATCCTGGACCTCTGGACGCCGTTAAGCCATCCGGACAACAACCAAAGGGTAGTGTGTCGCAAGCGCAACCCTTGTAATTTGGCCCAATAGCGGCGGTTCTTCGATCGGGACAGCATCCGTGGACGGCATAGTCGCATTCGCAGCCTTCTCCATTCGCTCCTCTAGCCGGAGTGATATTGTCTCGGCAACACCCGTATTGCATGGTCGAGCATGGACAGCCTTCGTAGTTGGGACCCCTGGAGACGGTAGTTCCATCGGGACAACAACCGAAGGGCATGACGCTGCACGGGCAACCTTCGTATCTAATTGCGAATTCGTTAAAGTTAGCCAAGGAATTTTGTAAATAGAGGGAGCTCAGTATCGCCCTAGCCTATCAAAATACTAGCGCACCTGGGTCCCTTAGCCGGTGTGACGTTATCACCGCAACAGCCGTACTGCGAAGTTGAGCAGCCGCAACCTTCTTGGTCAGGACCGGAAGCCGGGGTCCTACCATCGCTACAACAGCCGTAAAGCATAATCAAGCAATTGCAACCTTCGAAATTAGGACCCTGAGCCGGATAGTAATTATCTTGACAGCACCCGAATGGATAAGTTTCGCACGTGCAACCATAATACCTTTAGATTTAGAAATAGAGAGAGAAAAAGAGAGCGGAGCCACCGTAAGCCCAAACCACCTATGGACTCTCCAACATGCTTCGTGCTTATTTCCAAGCACCAAAGACGCTTACCTGGGTCCCTTTGCTAGTTGAATACCGTTAGGACAGCAACCAAATTTCGAAGTATGGCAACCGCAACCGGCGTAATTCGGACCATTTGCTTCCGTGATATTATCGGGACAGCAACCGAAACGCGAATAATAACAACACAACAGAAAATTGGGACCTCTCGCGGGGGTAACTTTGTCAGGACAACAACCGTACAACATATTGTTGCATGGAGCCGGTGTGGTAGAGACGAGAGGTTCACATCCTTCCATTTCTGGTCCCGTGGCGGAACTGACACCGTCTTCGCAGCAACCAAATTCGGAAAGAGTGCAATTGTCAGACACGGTTTCGTTTTCGCTGCATCCTTCCATGTTTGGTCCGGTGGCTAACGTAACATTATCGGAACAACAACCGAATTCGGAATCGCTACAATTGAGTGCTTCGCAACCTTCTAAATCGGGACCTAGTGCTAACGTAACGTTGTCCAAACAACAGCCGAATTCGGAAGCCGTGCAGTTGGATTCGCAACCCTCCATGTCAGGACCTAAAGCGAGGGTGACATTATCAGGGCAGCAGCCGAATTCGCTTGAAGTGCAATTGTCTTCTTCGCATCCTGTTTATTGAAATAAACGTAAACCGATAAATGTTAAGGTGCTCCGGTGCAAAGCAGTTTATAAAGAGATACCTAAGAAATCTGGACCTGAAGCAGCGGTAATTGTGTCAGGACAGCAACCGAATTCGGTAAAAGTACAATTATCGCAGCCTTCGTAATCGGGACCTTTAGCGTTTGTAACATTATCTTGACAACAACCGAAGAAGGATTCGGTGCAATTCAAACTTAATCCACTTCCCTCTTCACAATTCGATCCATCTTCATCCTCCGCTTCCGTTACTTCATCAGGGCAACATCCGAACGTGGAATTGGCGCAAGATGCTAGAACAGTTTCGTTCATAGGACATCCCAAATTATTGGGACCTGTGGCGGCGGTAATTTCATCAGGACAGCACCCATGGGTGGTCAAAGTGCAATCTTCCCCGGATCCGAATTCTTCTTCGCATCCAGCAAAATCTTCGCCTTCCGCAGCAGTGACATTGTCAGGACAACATCCAAAGGTACTCAACTCACAACCGGATACGGGGATGTTTTCGCAACCTGTGAAATTGGCGCCTATTGCTGGAACAACGCCATCGGGGCAACAACCATACAGACTTTCCTCGCAATCAACAACCTCTGGGCAATCTTCACCCTCGCTGGTTCTGGACGGAGTGACTCCGTCTGGACAACAGCCAAATTCGGTGTCGTTGCAGCTTCTAATTGGCGGACATCCTTTCCTGTTCGAATTTCGTGAAATATTACCTTATTTTTTAAGAACACGCCGGGAAAAATTCAAATCTTACTTGAAACTTCCCATGGCTGGAGTTACTCCGTCAACACAGCACCCAAATTCTGTGTCGTGACACGTTTCACCTTCGGGTATTTTGGGTGGTGCGCATCCGGCAAAATTGGGCCCTGCTTTGGTTACACCATCAGGACAACAACCGTGTGGTGTTTCCTTACATCCACCGATAGAAATCAGACCATCTGAAAAGTTCAACAATGTCAATAATGATATTTTACAAGTAACAAGAAAACAAAAGTATTTACCCTCGTCGCAAGGCTCAATGTTGCAAGTATCTTTATCCATCGGTTTAAGCCCTGGGTCACAGTTCTTACCCTCGATGACTTCTTCGTCTTGAATGCATAGAATTGGTCGAGTCTTGTAGCCTCCTCCGCAAGCCGCCGTACACTAAACATTACAACCTTTAATATAACTATTTATTAGAAACTTAATAAACTAGCGATTAAAACTAACCCTTCCATAAGGACCCGTAAACCATTGTCCTTCGCAAGGTGGACCAGTACAATTTTGATGTATGGGCATTTTCTTACTGGGGTCGCAACTCGTTTCGGGTACTTTCTTCAACGTATCTCCTTGCCATTCACCACAGAAAACCACCCGCGTTTGAACCCCTAAACCACATTTGGCAGAACACTACGCAAACGGTAAATTTCCGTCATTTCAATCCAATTTTAGAAGCGAAACGTTAACCTTACTTGACTCCATTCTGAAGAGTGCCACATCGCGTTACATTCGGTTCTTTCCGATTCGGGACATTCTTGGGTCAAACTGGGAGTCTTTTTCGGGTCGCACAAATTGCCAGGAAAGAGTTTACCTTCCTCGGTTGAGCAGAAAATTTCACGAGATTCTAAAAACAGGCCGCAAGTACCGGAACACTGAATCGAAAGTATGAATACCATATATTGCTGAGCTGTTTTGATAAAACTTAAGTAAAATTAATGATGAAGTAATTACCCCTGACCAAGGAGTCGTTATCCATTCGACTCCTTCGCAAGGACCGGAAGTGCATGTTTGAGTTTCTGGCGGTTTTGCACCGATTAATCTTTCGCACTCTGAATCGTCAACAGTCTCGCCTTCATCTTTGCTTCCACCACCACTACCCTCATCTTCGCCTAAATCCAATTCTTTTTCAGGTTCTTCAGGTTTTTGCTCGTCTTTCTGGGGTACTTCTTCCGGTTTAACTTTGCACGTTACCTTCCTCGTTTGGACTCCTTCCCCGCATGGTTTGTTGCACTACAATTTGGCTCTTTTAAACTTTAAACCTTATAAGTCTGGCTTATTTAAGACTTACCGCTGACCAAGGGCCAGTAACCCATTCGGGACATCCTTTTTGTTCCAACTCGCATTCTTGAACGTAATCCGGTCTTCTCCCAATACTGTCGCAAACTTGGGGTGGTACTATCACGGATACGTTTCCCTCTTTCTTTTCTACGCAGGAGACCATTCGAAATTGTCTGCCCTTGACCCCGGTTCCGCAACCTCCGGCTCCTAAACATTCCATCCAGTCACCCGTTTCCCATCTATAGAAAAATATCAATTGAAACGTGTTATTGTTATTTACAAAAGTTATTTGTCGTGGACACTAACACGGCGTTGCAAGGTACATCTCCACACACTCTTTCGACGTCCGGTCGTTGATTGGGGTCGCATAGATTAGGATCAACAGTTTCGTAATCGGAGGCTCTGGCACAAGCTATGGCCCTCCTTTGAACAGCTGCGTGGTCAAAATTTAACGTTAGATGGTACTCGGGGAAAGGGTTAGTTGCCAAGTCATACCTCCTCCGCAAGTAACTGGACATGGTTCAAATTCCCCACCAGTCCACGTATATCTATCTGGCGTTTGTCTACCGGTAACACCTTTGGGAATGGAGTACTCGTAAACAATTCCTTGATTCTTTTCCTGGTACAATAACTAAACAACCGTAGAATATGTTAATTTTTATGTGAAGTACTCGTATCATTACCAATTACCTACCACTATATACAATGGTTCCGTAGTAGGTCCTAGTGCAGAAAGTTTCTCCGGTTCCAAAGCCGCGGACGCCTTCCTTTCGTAATGGAAAAGGGTTCCAGCGAACTTCTTATCTTGAGGATAATCTATTTTCCAATCTCCATTCAAGTAGTACTGATTCTCCAAGTTTCTGACGGCCAAGTAATTGTTAGTTGGTAGTTTCTCTTCGATTCTAACATTAGTGGCTCCCGATGGTATTAATATGATGTCGTTGTAACCTTTATATCAATTACATTTGGTGTTGCATTCAGTTTTTCCTCCTTGAGGTTTTGTTATTCGCGTGGTACCGTTACTAACCCACTTTCATGCTGTCATGATCAAAGACACCTTCGAGAGTATCGCAAGAACTACCGTCTCCTCCGCACTCCCTGCATTTATCCTCTTTGGCTTCGGAACCCAGTATCATGTCGCAACCTACGGGCTATGAATGGTTGAACTTTTGGTCAGTATCATTGAAAAAATCAAATGATAGTATAATCATTACCATACAAACGCCTTCGACGCAAACATCTAAAGAACCATCGCGACATCGCGTCCCGTCTGTGACCTTCTTATCGTGACGATAGTAGAATCGTTCGCCCTTGGGTCTACAGTTTAGTTCGCACGGATTCGCCGCTAAGAATTTCATTAAAGTTAATTACGACTCCTTTTTAATATTTCTAATAATCTTAATTTAAGTACCTTTGGTATACGGAAACCAACTGTAATATTTGCCTTCAAATGGCAGCGTATTAAACCTGGCACACTGTTGTTCCCTAAAATCTCTCGTACCTTCGGGACAGTCCTTAAAGTTTACCCAAATAAAGCGTATAAAACCACATTTTATGAAGAAATGTAATGTGCCTTATACGTTTTAATACCTGAATGTTACACGAAAAATATCTTTTGGCTGGTCCAACACACGAATGACTACCGTCTGATCTACAGTTAATAGTAATGAAGTTGTATTCGTGATCTATATTTTATTAGGTATTATATGTCTAAGACATTAAGAATAACGTTCATATTATAATAACTAATAATTTATTATATTGCACCGAGTTAAGCCTAAATAGATAGATTCATAAGTAATTTTTTTGATAATTTTATCAAGAAACTTTTGGGGCCATCAAAAATTGAGATCTGATGTTTATTAACTAATTAATTATGACATAATGTCGGCGCCAATACCACAGAGAAATGATTTTAAGAACTAATCGAAAGCTTGAACCGGAAATATAAATAAAGCAAAAATAAGTCAACGGATAACGAAATGTGTTTACGCTTTGACTTGTTATCTCCTAAACTTGTCTCTATAAGACAAAAAGTGACACTTTAAAGATGTCCAACCCTGAATAAGTACGGTATTCTGGATGAGCTTTCGATAAAAACTGTTCCCTTATAAGTCCTCCCAGCTGCAACTAGTCCTCTCTGAGAAGAAGAATATCCTTCTTTGAGCGGCCTGACTCGGTCTTAACTATCACTAAAAAGATCGTTATAAACGATTTGACCATTCTACGACAATAAACGCTAGTCCAATTTGCAGCAAAGTCTGAGTCAACCAATAACGCGTCGTAGCTTCGTACTTAGCGCAAATTCCGACTGGAACCCCCTAACTCCAAAAATCCCCTCAATTTAGTAAACAGAAATAATTCTGTCACCCGCGTTCAAAGAAAAATTTATCTGGTAATCGGAGACTTTCTCCAAATCTTTCTCGGCGGTGTTCCAATTTCTACACCAGTTTTTTGTAAAAAAAAAAAAAAGAAAGTTTCCAGAAATTTGACTCGGAGGAGATGGTTCGTTTTCGTTTTGGGTATCTGTTTTGTTTCCCCCGGAATGCCTGCCTGCTCGCTAGCTACTTGTGTTTTTATTTATTTTTTTTTAGGATTTTTTAGTGATAGCATAAATAACATAGTAGCAATAAGTATGACATTGTGTAATGCTAAATTTCTCGTGAAAAGTTGTTCCCACGATGCGGAGTTTTGGGATGGAGAAGAATAAAACCATATTAATAGACCATTGGATTAATTCCAGTAGAGATGCAATTACACCACAGGGGAGGGAGGTCACCTTCTTGGGTTATTTACCTCGCACCATGAAGCACCGCTAGAGGCAGTGCGTTTGGGCTGGTGTTGCCTCAAGGTGGTGGCCCCGCCCCTGTGTGATGGTTTCTCTGCCAAGTAAGTAATGGAATGGTCTATTATTGGATGGTGTTCATATCTATTGTCTCTACCTCGCCATGGATCGCTTCCTTGAAAGTTTTGACAATTTTTTTACTCGAAAACTCAACGTATTTGATTGAATGTCATATTTATTGTTATACGTTACGTTTTGGGTGGGTAAAAGACAAAAAGGTTTAGGACCTGACATCCATGCACATTCTGGCCTGGTAGGCTACTCCACCCCCGCAGCTTCTGGAACACTCGCTGGCTTCCGAAAATGGACCCCATTCTCCGGAATCGAGTGAAGGGTCATGAGGACCCACCGTAAAGTTTTGATGGAAGAAATGACCGTAGTGCTGACGTTTGTGCCGTTCGTGGCGAACTTTCTGGAACGAAATAGAACATTATCAAGAAGGAAATGAGTTTGACGGCCTTCGCTATTCCAAAATAACTGGCGAAAAAAAATATGCATATATCTAGAAGTATTCTTTGCCTAAAATTTGCATATTTCATTATAGTTTGAAACATTGTTTAGTAATTATTACAACGTAAATCTGGGGATTGGAAACTTTTAAACCCTTAAAATATTTACAAATCGGATATGAAATCCTTTTTAAAATCGCATCGTGTTGAGTTTGAGTGGAATCCTTAATTTATCTATCCCTAGCTTAATATTATTAATGAAAAACCTGAAATACTCGAAGATCAACCCTTTAGTTACCACGTTATTTGACAATAATACGATTACGATTCTCATTCTAAAATTAGCTACATATTGTCATATATAACCAAATCCGTAATAAGCTGCTGAAACTTGAACTGGCTTGCTTCAACCGGCCTGATATTAATCGGATTAAGCAAGTTTTTTCTTTTCTTTTGACAAAATATACGTAAGAAAATATCATATACGGATGGAATAAGCCCAAAAACCGGTAATGTACAAGTTAAATTTCATCCTTCTCGTTTAAAACAATAGAAACCACTGTCATAGACTCATCAGGGTCGCGGCGAGTTCATACAACCCCTCCGCTCGGATTTTAAATCGCAGTTTCATTCTCAAATCGAGCGGAATTTATTGGTACATTTCTTAATTTTATTTAACGTCTCGTCGCTGGATAATGTACATTACATTTTCGTCTGGCAATGGTTCGGAACCAGGCGAGAATGAGGTGGTACTCTTAGACCTTTTTGACGCGGATAAAGTGCCCCGTTTTGACCCGGCTTTGCCCGTTTTAAAAGTGGCATCTTTTACTTAAACCGTTGCTTGTACTGGCGTTTTAACGTCGAAATGATGGATGGACCTTTGAAAGTTCATCGCCTGCAGCACCGGCCGGCTTTAGTCTTAGTCTTTAGACGGGAATTGGGAATACATAGACCCATGCATTAAGGCGAGGCGGGATCGCTCTATGAACCTCGAAAATTAAGACCCCATCTGGGAAAAGGCCGCCCGCCATCGTCAATGAGCTTGTTTTTTAAATAAGGGAGGATGTTCGTGGGTGCCACCACTTTTATTTAATCTTTTTTTCAAGAAAAATCAAGACGCTGACGAAGAATTAATGATTCTTATACTACAAACTCGCCGAAAGTTATAAATGATTTCTATGAAGTTTTTCTAAGAAAAAAGATTCCAAGACGCGTGGTTAAAGTTTAAAATATTTAAATATCAAGAGTGAGTCACAATTGTCGATTTAATTTTGAATCGATTCGGGAGATAAGTTCCCCCCCCCCCCCAAAGTTGTTTGGTATGTCAAACCGTGCTTCGAGCAAGGCTATATATGGGCCAGATTTGATGAAGTGGGCTCTGGTAAATACCTTAAAATGGTCCCAGGGATATTGATGGGAAAGTTTGGTCAGGGATAAGCTGGAAAAGTCAGGGATTTTCAATTTTAAAATTTCGTCCTAACCCTGTTCAAAAGATACCACTTTTTTATCATTTTACAAACATTAAAAAAACAACAATCTTCAGAGTTTTGAGAATGTTTAAAATAAATTAAAAATTATTATAAATGATAAGAGTATTAACAAACTCACGTGGTGTGGTGAAACTTCATCGGCTATCGTTCCTCCAAAAATGAATAAGATCGAGGCCAAAGATACGCTCCTATATTAATAAGAAAGTGTAAGACTGTTGTATACATAAAAACAATAAATTAAGGGTGAAAACGTATAATCTTAAATAATACAACAACAACACGATATCGCCGAGTAATTGGCTTATTAGTCCATCTGTCAAACTAGAAGCAATAAAGTGAAAGTTGAGTACGACAGCGTCCCAAGACCCACTTCTGTCTCTTAGTTGTCATTGGTTCTGTTTACACGGACACTCTTAACATAATTAATAGTTTTATTTCCCGCCTTGGCAACGTGACTAATAAAAAAAGCAATTTCTTGTTGGTAATAAACGGAGTGAATAGACCAGGGAAAAAAGGCGCGAAATATAATAGAGAGTTAAGACGTGTGGGAGAAATTGTGGATGGTGTGACGTTGGGCGGTGTCCCCGTGGGGTCGGACAAATCGAGTAAAATCCCGTATCGTATTTACCTTTATACTGAAACAGGGTTCGTACGGAACCTGGATAAGTCAGGGATATGGAAAATAGGAGCATAAGTCAGGGATTTAAAAAAAATTCCTAAAAGGTCAGGGATATGTCAGGGATTTCGTTTGGTATATCAAACCATGCTTCGACCAATGCTAAATATGAGACAGGTGTGATGAAGTGGGCTCTAGTAAACACCTTAAAATGGTCAAGGATATTGCCAAAATTTGGTCAGGGATAACCTGGAAAAGTCAGGGATTTTGTAAGTAAAAATTTCGTACGAACCCTGTGAAAACATTTCTTACTGGGATGAATGATGGTATACGAAATATTTGGTTCATGTCCGACCCCATAGGGTTCCCCGTAGTCGTTATACTTTGAAAAGGGTGACGATGAAGGCTCGTGGCATTGACACCCAAGAATAATAACCTTTATTATCAACTCATAACCAGAAATAAGCCTGGACTATATTATATTATCCCTTTTAGCCAGATATAATTGAAATCTATGAATATAAAATGTCGTTGAAACCAAATAAAAAAAACCATGCTCAGACTGTCTCTTGTTCAGAATAGAATACACTGAGTAATGAGGTGATTTATAAGTAGAGAATTCCTTTTTTTAGAATGTGGGGGAGTTTTGAAATGAAATATAGCATTGTTTTGGGTTAACACGTGGGGGACTTACTCGTCGGGATGTTAAGGAGAGAGACACTGCTGTGGAAGGAATCGGTTTCCGGCTCAATCTAATAATAAATTCTATAACCCAGACGAGACTGGTTGTGTTATAGGTCTAATTCTTAACTGTAAATTTCAAACCCACGTAATTTGTAGTGCACTGATGCCAGACAAGGACAGTGAACTAGTTTAGTACAATTTAATTAATCCTGATGAGTAATCCTGACTTAAACCCCAGGTTTTTAATTATATTTGTCGTTACAAAGGAACAAAATTAAATCCATTTTATATTGCCTTCCATCTCGATTTTCGGCGTATGCGCTCTAGACGCTTTGGGTCCAGAGAGTGCGCAGAGACGGCCATGGGTCAACCCCATTCTGTGTCTCGATACTAAAGGTTGCCTACCCCCTTTTAATATTAAAATTTATTTTAAACCATTTCATCTCCTCTTTAAACTCTGTATAGCGAATTGATCAAGGCGAGTATCAAGCATTCAGGCTGTCATTTATCATAAAAAAAAAGAATAATAGATTCGGAGTTTTTGCATAATAATAAGTTCGATACGTGGTCCCCCATTGTAACTAAATACATCTAGGCGATTCTCTTTTGCGAAATACTTGGATGAATAGAGTCCGGTTTCTCTCACGGTAGGGGGTATCGGGCTGCTAAGTTTAACGTCCTGATGGATGCCAAGGGTGGCCCCCAATCCCGATGGGTCCCCGAGTACCCTCTCACCCCGATTCAAATCGATAATAAGCGTTTCCGACAGAGTTCGAAAAATGTTTGACCCCGCGTGGCCGCGTCTAAGCAAGAATATAAAACCACACGACCCCGAACTGGTGGTAATACGCACCCGATGATATAAACTCCCTTTTTTGGGCTTTATGCCTCCCCTGCTTCTATTATAACTTCATTGTATTTCTCTATACCCATTGAGGGGCTTAGTCAGAGATCATCCGCGTGTCGTTGAAAAGAACCGAATTTTATACAACCATTACGTATACGATGGTGTGCTAATTTGATCCCTGATGGAAAGAAGTAGAAGCATAAGTTCATAAGATATGTTCACCATAAGTTTGTCTCTGGTTACAAACTGGAGCTTGTCATGAAGTGAGTGAGGTAGGTCAGAGATTCGAGATAAAGAGACGCCTGGTGCGTGAGGCGTTGTCAAAGGCTTAGTAATGCAGTCTAAGATGGTAGTCCTGCAAAATTAACCACCGAGTGTAGGACTTCAATTCTCGCTTGTCGTTCTTCCTCGAACTAGCTCGAGCTGGAAGTAGTAGTATAGGTAGTGTCATACTTATGGAACGTATCTTATAAACTTATGATACAGCTACTAGGAATAATTGTGGTCAGGGTTAGCTGAAGAAAATACTAGGAATTGATCGGTAATATAAATATAGTGTTCCGTTGAAACGGAACGGATCCAGTAAATAAGCACACAAAAGGTCAAAAACAGTTTCTCTCCATAGGATTAACATGGGTTTACCTTATTTATAAGGGTTATAACTCTTAATTATATAAGAGATACAGGAAAAGTGATAGCCCCCCCCTTTTGAACGATACTAAATGCAATATTCGGGATACCTTAATAATTAAACTAATTTTCTTTATCATAATCGCATTAAAAAAGTTAAAATTGCAGTAGTTTCTAATATCCCCTATGGGTAAATAAGCTATGATAAAAAATACATCAAAGGATAGCGACATTTCGTCGCCTCAGTTACGTAATTTAGCTTTTTTATTTCATTATTACTGGGCACATCATTCCATCTCCATCCTTTTATGGTATCCCTATAGGTATCTGCGAAAGGGGAGGAATGATAATGCAGCAAACCTCCCAAACGTTATAATATCAATTAGGATTTCCAATTCTTCTTTTCTTTTCTTTAACGTCTTAACACAATCGTGGCGGTGTTGAAAAATAATCTTAACCGGTTCTTTAATAATAATAAAAAAAAATAAAATATAACGAAAGGTGTTTTAATTTATTTTTATTTTTAATTTGATACCTAGGAGCGGTAATGCCTTAAATACATAGAAGCGCCGCTTATATACCACCTGAATTAATTCACTATATAAAATAGAAGCGGTTCTAGAAGAAAAACCGCTGTCAAAAATGTTTTTTTAATGTTTTTTTATTAATTTTTATGATAGGGTAGTTGTTAACAACACGTTTTTTTTTCTTTTTTTTTAATTTTAATTCTTCTTTTATACAAAATCTTTTTAAGGCATTATTATTTCGTGATAAATAATTAAACAAGACTGACTGGCATAGAGCTCTTCCTTAGTTCAAGTTTTGAAACGTGAATGCCCATCTTTTATTTTTTTTTTTTATTTAAAATGGGAAATTGAGAGGCGTAGAAATATGTAAATTACCTTGTGATATTCGTGATTTTTGAATTTTGGGTGTTGCCGGATTTGGGCGTTTTTATGTAATTATTATCTTATATTTTTTGTAACAAGGTATGCATTCTTTAAAATGATAGTCGAATTTTGTGGGAAGAGCTAGATTAATCATTATATATGAGGAAGTATAGAATGATTTACTTAAAGTATTAATATTTGTCCTTTAGAAAAATATTTGAACTACGGTTAGGGTTCAAATTTCAAACATTGATACTGGAATTGAATTGAACTAAGAAAAAAAGTGTTAGTTGGGGTCAAATTGTTCTTATAGTTGGGACAATTTGATCGTGTTACATACCAAATATCTCTGGAATTTAAGGGACAAGCTGAATTAAATTGAACTAAGAAAATACTCCATGGTAAGGGTTAGTTGGGGTCAACTTGTTCTTATAGTTAGGACAATTTGATCGTGTTACATACCAAATATCTCTGGAATTTAAGGGACAAGCTGAATTAAATTGAACTAAGAAAATACTCCATGGTAAGGGTTAGTTGGGGTCAACTTGTTCTTATAGTTAGGACAATTTGATCGTGTTACATACCAAATATCTCTGGAATTTAAGGGACAAGCTTTCCAATTAAACAAATTATATATAATAATCAAATTGTGATTCATCTTGGCCCATTAATACAATCATTGTTTGAAAAAGAATAATAATTCTGACATTCCAAACGTACTCTTGAGAACCCCAAGGGTACACTTTGCACTCTGCAGCATGCATTGACACTTTTGGTATATTATAAAATAATTAGTCGAATTTGGACGAATTTGTTGCGGTGCGCGGTTTGCCTTCTAATTTCGCTAAGGGTATCGGGTGATAAGAAAACGTGTATCTTAATTTTCTTTTGTATGATTTTAGTAATTATTCAATTATCTTCGGGCGCATTTTCTGTGTTTTTTTTTTCTCTTCTTTCCCAAACGGGTACCTCTCAGAGTCAGATAGTCCTTTAAGGAACCTCCGAATGACCCCCAAGGTGACCTTTCGCGCTAGAAGAAAGATCATCTGGGAGCTTCTTCAAATTTTCTTCTCGAATATAATCCCGTAACAGCTTTCTGGTTAATCATTTGGCTCGGGAAAGTTTAGACTTAAAAAAAATCGCGTTTCTCGATTCGCACGATTCCGATATATTTTTTCTATTTTATTTTATTAGCTCTCCCTCGCATTTATTTCATGTTTTCTTTAACCTCGACCAGATTTCTTTGGGGGTTTTTCGGCATTATGAAATACCAGGAGCCTCTCTCACTCGGTTTTTGTAATAAAATTTCGCGCGTTTTTTTCTCTTTTTCTTGTTCAAGGAGGAAGTATTCAATATTGTTTTACGAGTTTTCTTTAGTATATATTTTTGGGAAAGAGAAATTATTCAGAAATGGTTTGGATCCTTTTCCTTTTTAAGTTTATGAGTCTTGTATTTATGCAAATTAAAGCACCTTGTTTGGGAGTCCATATCTCCGTAAACTAAATGTTGTAGACCCCCTGCATGTTCTTTAACCCTTTCCACTCAGTTTCACCCAAAAAAGAACAGTGCTCCTTTTAATTTAATGCAGATTTATCGGAAACACCATTTATTTATTTATTTCAAGGTTATAAAACTAAAATATCTTCTTTTAACTATGAAATTAATTTATTTTTTCCTTGTAAATTTTGTTTAGATGGTGATATGTCATTGGAACGTTATTCAAAGGTGTCTTTTCCGATGAATTCAAACTTTTTCCGACCCCTGTCACAAAAGTAAAATTAGGTAGGTGGCAATTTTCTCTATCCAACCCTGACGGTAATTGACAAAGTGTAGAGAAGTTGGAGATCTATTTTATCCCTAAACTATAAACCCAGAGGCGTTTTTGTAACATTCATTCACCATGCACATTCGTGTAACATTTTTGAGGTTTGCAAAGGACGAGGGGCTAACCACTCGTAATCATTTTAGCACTGTCAAAGGCAGTCGTACTCGTAATCGTTTTAGTACACTCAAACCTACAGCTGTGTACACCGATTAGGCTAAGTGATAGTCCCCTCGGGCAACAGACGAAAGAATCAAGTCGTTCTCTTTAATCTTTTTAGCTAACTTGACCTTGCCGTCTATAACATTGAATTATACCTAACTTCTATTCATTTTTCCTAACAAAAACATTCCCTAAACGTCAGGAACGTCTGACACAAGAAGTCAACGTTGCTATAAGGTGATTTGTCTAATACGTACACCTGTTTTTTGGGGGTCACCACACCAAAAAAAAAAATAGGCCTAGTGGTCTTAGTTTTTCAATGGCAAGGAGACCACCCGGGGAAACGAAAACTTCACCAATCTGTAGAAACTAAACCACACTCGATAATCGTTTAACACGTTGAGAAAGTAATTTCTTGATCTTTGAAAAGTCAGACCCCGAATAGATTATTTTATTAGTTCGCTGATCGTGCGTTAGCGGCTTCATTTCAAACGAATCAACTGGGCTTGTGTTTTGTTGAATCGTAAGGAAAGGAAAAGGGGCCCTTTAACTCGTTTTACTACACTCTCAACAGACGATTAAATAACTAGCTAGGCCTCCCTCGCGCCAGTTAAGAATGCAACGAGGCTTTAACATTGGACTTGAACGTTACTTTACGGGTATGTACCGTTTGGTTCAGTGTTGAAGTCTGCGAAATGGTCTAGAGACTGACTGACTGACTATCTTGGTCACGATGATGCCAAATGGAGCTAAGAGAATCTTACCCATCTTCACGCGCGTCTTCGTTCTCAAATGGAAGGTGAAAGTGTAAAGTATTAAGAGGATACAGTGTGTCATCCTTCTTCTATAATACCCTTCTGATTTTATTTATTTATTGAAACTCAGAGAAAAACCATTATTATTTTGAATATTTTCACTTGTTCTTGTTTGAGATAAACTTTTACCCTCTCTTTAAGATCCGATTCAACTTCAATCATTGAATTATTGTCCCTATCCCTAGACTGTAAGAAAACAGAGTATACCCCCTATGGAGTATCTTTTATAAAACTAAGTATTAATCTTTTTGAAATCAGGCAGATTCATCTCCTTGGGGGTTTCGAAGGATTATTTTTAAATAAAAAAGAAAGAAATACATCATATCAAAACCCACAAGAAGTTGAATGACTGAACGTCAAATTAATCCGTGACTTCATGCTACATTTTTAATCTGATAATTTCGGGTAGTAGCGAATTTGCGGGATGGTTTGTTTCTCTTTACTTAAGTATCGTGTGAGAAAGGTTAAGTACCTGACGATTAAATTCCAGAGATTTCAGTTGAACCTTTTTTATTATTATTATTATTTCAAGAGAAATACAGAAAAAGAGCTATTTTGCGAAATACCCCTATAAAGTCCCAGACAGAGAATGAGTATGAAAGAAATACGATATAAAATGAAAATGTACAATCAGCTATTTTGGTTCTATTTTATGGGCATGGTGGTGAAACTAGATCCTGTTTTAGTGGGTTTTTTTTACTTTCTTCGAGCCGGCCATGAATTGGTAAAAAAAAAATTATGGCATTACTTATAACGAGAACGATCGAAGTCTACAGAACATTCTTTTGATTCATGCCGTTTTATTTACGACCAAGAAAGTTGTCTACATCAGGTAAAACTTATATATAGAAAACGAAGTATACGATATTGATATTGTTATTTCCGGTGTCAAGAGTTCATTGTGAATTGCCATATACCATTGATATGAGGTTAAACGGAACATTCAATTGATTGTGTATGTGAAGTTGTGAACCCAAAGACGATGCTTCAAAGTTATCGGTCCACCAAACTTCTTATTTTTAGAGCGTCTTTGTTGTACACATACCCATCAATGTTCTTCCTCAAGAATGTAGTCAACCCATCAGACTTTATTTTACCCCTGACCGTTGGTCGAAAAGGGAGTGGTCGATTAGCCATTGTCCAATTTAAGAACCACGTGGACTGTCATTGAAAGTTTTATGCTTCCAAAATAGGCCAAAGAAGCCTAAATCTCTCTACATATATATTTATTTTATAACTATAACTGGGTCAAACTAAGTTTAATCTCGATATAGAAAGAAGCTCGAGATCGTACGATCAATTAATAGGATATTTGATACGGTCAAGGAAAATGTGTTTTCTATCTTTTGATATTCAATTCTGCAGCTATATCTCAATTTAGGCCTACTTTACAATGAAGAAAGGAAGGGTATACGAGGCGAGCGCGTTCGCCTTATCTTTTCTTTTTATATATTATAAAGTTTTCTAAAGCTTAAAAGATGATTATCCGAGGCCGGACGGATATACGCGACACCAAAATCAAGGACGTAACAATAACGGAATAGATGCATTTTCCTACTAAGGCTGCAATGCTGACTCCCCGACAAGAAAATCATTTTTGATATTTCAATTTTCATCTTTTTATTCCAAAATTCGTCCTCAGACACTCGTAGTTCATACTCGAAAGTAGATTATTATTATTCCATTGCTGGTTTTTAGATAAAAAGAATGATGAGTTTTTCGGGCATTATGGAACCTAATAATTACCATAAGTTTATAAGATTTGTTCCATAAGTATGACACTCCCTATGCTTCGTAATGCTAGAGACTTACAGCTCGAGCTAGTTCGAGGGAGAACGACAGAAGCGAGAATTGAAGTCCTACACTCGGTGGTTAATTTTGCATAGCTTCCATCTTCCTATTTAGTCTGTAATAAGCCTTTCACATCGCCTCACCAGGCGTCGCTTTACCTCGAATCTATGACCTACCTCCCTCACTTCATGACAAGCTCCAGTTTGTAACCCGTGACAAACTTATGTAACATATCTTATGAACTTATGTAATTACTGAATTTCCATTGTTCTAGATGCGGGTTCAGATCTACCATAGAATTTGTAGCTTTACTACGGCAAATATTTCAATTTATGTTTCGAGTTCTTATTCAAAGGAATGTTCGTTTCTCTTCTAATCATGGCCTTCAGTCTCTGAACAGTTCAAAGAATTTTACTTTTTTAAGGCCTATTCCGTTTCAGGGGCTATTAACCTTTCCTCTACTATACTATACTTATAGATACATATACAGGGTGTTTTTGAAAGGTCCATCACAAATTAAGGAGCGTGATTATTGGACCAAACTGAGTGAAACGTATCAAAGAACATGGGGTCTACAACATTTAGTTTCGGAGATATGGCCCCCCAAACATTTGCCCCAAAAACGAAAAAATATCCCAAAATGTGGAGTAAGGGTTATTGCCATTACCCAACTTGTTTCGAAGTCATAGAGAATTTCAATAGCCTTGAATTTGAGAAACACTAATGTAACTTTAGATAGCAGAAGGGTATAAATGGGTAGAAGTACGCGTACGGCGGTAATGTAAAGCTAATACCAAGTGTCATAGTGTTTTAACATTTCTCAGCACCCAGTAAAATGGTTGTGATTGAAGGTTGAGTTTGTTCATTACGTTAGTGTTTGATGTGTCACAGAGAAAACGCCATGATACGATCCCAATGTAAATGTATTTTTTATTAGTTCTTCATTCTTAATCTGTAACAAATAACTACTACAAGAATTGTTCAAAGTGTTCACCACCCGCGTTAAGGCAAACTTGAACACGCCTTACAAACGATTCCCTAACACGTTGCAAAATGCCTGGAGTATCGCGAATAGTTTGACAGGCATTAACGATTCGTCGACGAAGCTCTTCCACATCAGGTACTTCACTCTGATAAACTATGTCCTTCAAGTGGCCCCAAAGGTAGAAATCGCACGGGTTAAGGTCGGGTGATCGAGCAGGCCATTTCACGGGTCCACCTCGACCTATCCACCGAAAAGAGAACGTCGCGTTAAGGTGAGCTCGGACAGCGAGACTGAAATGTGGTGGTGCACCGTCATGCATGAACTACATTCTGCGCACCAAACCTAAGGGCACGTCGTCAAGTAATTCCGGTAAAACGTCTTGTAAGAATTGTAGGTACGCCTCACCGTTTAACCTGGGCTGTAGAAAATAAGATCCAATTAAATTGTCACCTACAATACCGCACCACACGTTTAAACTAAATTGTACTTGGTGAGATTTAACGAGCGTTGCGTGAGGGTTTCTTTGGGACCATTGATGCTTATTATGCAGGTTAATAATACCATCTTGCGAAAAATTAGCTTCGTCTGTGACTAACAGACTACGCGGGAAATCAATGGCGTTTATCAATGCGTCGTGGGTAGTCCGCGGAATTCAAACCTTGAACCTTTTGAAAATGGTAAGAATGAAACTGGTGACTTTTGAGGATTTTCCACACGAGCACGTGACCAACGCCTAATCGCTTACTCACCTGGCGGGTACTTGCTTCTGGTTCGTCCTCGAAAATAGTAAGGACTCTGGGACTTCTTGCCCTCTAGGTTGAGGTCCACCATTTTACTGGGTGCTGAGAAATCTTAAAACACTATGACACTTGGCATTAGCTTTACATTACCGCCGTACGCGTACTTCTACCCATTTATACCCTTCTGCTATCTAAAGTTACAGTAGTGTTTCTCAAATTCAAGGCTATTGAAATTGTCTATGACTTCGAAACAAGTTGGGTAATGGCAATAACCCTTACTCCACATTTTGGGATATTTTCTCGTTTTTGGGGCAAATGTTTGGGGGGCCATATCTCCGAAACTAAATGTTGTAGACCCCATGTTCTTTGGTACTTTCCGCTCAGTTTGGTCCCATAAACACGCCCCTTAATTTGTGATGGACTTTTCAGAAACACCCTGTATATAGCTAAACTGTTTTTTGTTGAATCGATTTAGGATATGTACGCCTTTTCCAAGCTCTTTTAACCCCTGAGGACCCCTTTTTTAACCAAAAGAAATTCGACTGTTTTCTTGAAGGGGGTATAAAATATGGTTCAGGATACCTTGATATACATACCAAGGTATCCTGACCATCAGCAATAGCGTAGACGGGTGGCCCAGGTATGGATGGTATACCTATATAAAGGCAGACACAATGAATGCATTTTTCGCACGGAAACTTTAGAAGTAGTTTTATCTCTCTCTCTCTTTCTCAATTTTCTGTTGGCCCTTTTGGTATGTATGTATGTATGTATCGGAAGATGGTTGGGTGGTTTGGTTTCGAAAGAAAAATGAAACTTAGGCTATGGTTGAGATTTCAAAGTTCAGAAATATACATTTTCAATATGTTATTAAAGTATTATTGGTGAAATAAAATGGCGTTGTAATTTGAATACATTTCTGTATTTGCGTTATAAAGATGGGTTATGTTATCTTTAGAGCCAGAACCTGGTATGGTTCAGTTTGAATCAGTTTTCTCTACTTTACAAGAATAGTGGCAACTCATTGCAGGACAATTAACGAACTGGAAACCTTTAACCTCTCTATTGGGTTACTGGACTTTGGTTTTATTTTCGATTTGTTTTAATGAAGTTTCTTCTTAGGAACATGATTAAAATGATGACGAACGAAATATTTAAGCATTACTTGGAAATATTTAAGCATTACTTGGAAATATCAATTCTAAAGTAACTCGATACCGACTAATAAAACGTAATCAGCAATATTTGAATATCGGTTAGAATAATTTAACGTAATCTGTACGCAATTAGTTCCTTAATGACTTTTGTACAGTCGAAGCTACGAGCTATTACATCTAAGAGATTAATTAGTAATTAAAATTAGAAGTTACTAACCTGAGGTAAAATCCGCGCTTCATCTTTTTTATTTGTTGAAAAAACACTTTTTCTTCTTCTTTCCTTTCTTAAGCAATCCAAATAACATTCACATTTATTTGAACTATCATTTGGAACGAATTGCGAGTTTTACCGCAACTTCACCAATAAAACTCGCGAACAAATGTTGTAATTAATTTTTAGTCCCTTATAGTTTATGGTCCATGACTGAAAACTGACAACGGATAATTATAACTGGTCAAAAATAAAAACTGGATTCGTCTTCTAGATAAAATTTCACTTCTCGGACACGGGTCTGACTCGGTCGCTTGTAGCAGCAGGGAGGGTACGACGACGATGATTGTGGAAGACCGTAGGTCTGTTAGACTGTTCTTCCTCAGGCAGGGTCTATGGTACTGTCTATGCCGGCGTATTTTTTCCTTATCCCTGCCTGCACTAGTGACTAGAAGATCCAAATTCCTTTTTTCTCCCCTCTAGATTTTCTCCACCTAAGCTAATTCATCCCCATACCCCAAGCTCGTTCGTCGTTCGGAAAAGTGGTCTTCCGAAGAGACCCCCCTCTCATTGCTAAAAATCTTCTATCCCCTCACTTGCTGCCTTGCTTATCCTTATTCATTCTCATTCTCTGATATATTAGCATTTAACTACAACAGAGTGAACGGATAGGATCTTTACGTAACCCTAACACACTCTTTATTGAAGAGAGACTGTTTGTTGTACAGTTTAAAGAATGATAGTTGGAGGATTTCGGATCCGGATCGTTTTACTGTTGCAATCACTTAAAACCTATTTATTGTGTCTATTTTAGGACATTGTTTAATTAATAATGTCAATTAGATGCGGCGTACGTTTCTAATTAAAATCTATTAAGGGATGGGTTAAGCCTATATACGGATAAAGCCTTCGTCCTTTTTTTTTCGGCAACTAAAATGTGGATGCAGTTTTCGCTTATTTACTGATTGTTCTAACCCCAAATATTTAGAATCGTCAGGCCAATCACGACTTGCTTAGCCAATCGGACGTACACCTTCCCCCACTAGCCTTACACTCCATAAAGCTTGCCGCCGCCATTTTGAGGGAAAGTGTAGGAAAGAATTAAGAATATTTGAGGTTAACTCGCGATTCACTTTCTTTTTACCAAGAAGAGGTGGTTTACCTTTAGCTAATATAGAAATTTAAAGTGTAATTGAGAGTTTAGACATAATGAGATGTACTTCCGTTCCAAAGTTCAAAGAATATTCCGGTATTTTCTGTTTTTCCCCCTAACTAATTACCTCAATGTAAAAACCAGTGTCACTGACACTTTAATTAAAAGTCCAATGAATTAAACGGGAAATGGATCATTAGTTCTCGAAACTCTAGAATAAAATTACTTTATCTTTAACTACTTTTTTTTACTCAATACTACGATTAGTAAAGGCAAAATTGTCCTAATTCGTTCGATTGGAATTAGCCAAATCTCCATCACCAATTGGGAGGATGAAATTTCTGTAAAATGATACTTTGGTTTGATAATTTTTTTATTCATCTCTTTTTCAAAGTTATCATTCCGCAGATAGGGTTTTTTTTAACCCAAAATACCATATTGGATTCTATGGGAAAATATTTCTTCAATCTCAGTGGCCTCCAATATTATCAGCTATCTTATTAATTTTTAAAAAGCTTTCCCAGAACCTCCTTTTCATCTTATTAATTATATAAAAAAAGATAGATTTGTTTTTCGACTAATAAATTTATATCCAAGTTACGAATGACATTTTCTTCGTTTTTTATCAAGTCGCCACAAATTCCAGATTCCAAAACTTTTAAATTATATAGTACAGGCCTCTTTAATTCTTCAATGTGTTTGGAACTTTTCAGTTGTATATATTTTGAAAATTTAATTATACGTATTGGTCTGTCGACGCTGGTTACTGTTTCATGCAGTTTTGAAATTGGAAACTTTTAGATTTAGGCTTAACAACAATCTCAAATATCAGCAAGGGACAAATCGGTTTTTGCCCAAATTAAATTGTACGAGCCCTACCTAAACTCAACAAAGTCTAAATACCTTTGTTTACCGTTCCACTAAACTTATTAGAACTTTTGCGCAATTTTACAACCGTTTATTTAGGCTTAACAAAACAATTTTACATAAATTTGTGAAGCTTGTCAGACAGCCAGCCATGTTTGGATTTGCGTCTTAAAAAACAATGGGGAAATATATCATTTCATCGATGGCAAAGAAGTTCTTTATCTAACCTTATAGGAAATCATAGGCAAATACATTCATGGCATGGGGTTTCTAAAAACGAGTAATTTTATTATTTTTCTCCATCCATGAAATTTTGATTATTTGCGCTTCGCAATTTATACACGACCCCGAGTAAGTAGGAAGGGGTTTAAAAAGTAAACTGGAACGTCACGTTTCGATTTAGAATTTTTTTAAACATAACTGTAAAATATATTCCGAATAACTGTTTTTCAATTGGTAGAGGAAAAAAAGTGATTTCACGCTTTTTGGTTAACAATTTGTTCTCAAGTTTTCTTTCTAAAATTTGGCCAAAAAGAAATAAAAACGAGGATCTAGATTTCGCTTTCTAAATCAGACAGATTTTGGCCTACCGAACTTGCCCCCATAATTTTTTTTTTTTTTGAAACGTTAGTTAGAGGCCGATTCCTGGTATAACTAGGCCTAAAGGTACACACCCCTCTTTGCTAACGTACAACGAGGCAGCAGAGAAATATTTTTCATAGTGACCTATTGACCCCATCTTGGATGGAGAAGAAGAAGGGCAGTTAAAGCATTTTTGGAAAGGCGAAAATAACTGAGCCCGGCAAGAGGGTATCCAGTCTAGAGTCAAGTGACCCCTCGGGCGGTAAAGACTATAAGTCCATCCCGGCTATAATTATGTCTGCACTACTTTTATCTATACCAGTATTTCCATAAGGTATAAATCCGCCTTGATTTTGTTTAGGGTTTGTTTTGCAACTGAGGTTGAATATAAAAATAAATTCCTCCAGACCTCAACCTTCATTTTTATACAAAACAAAGTTATTAGACTCAGGCTCTTTTAGGAGCACTAAGGCTCGTTTCTTGCCAGAATTGGCCACTTTCAAGTTTCCAGATCTATTGGATGTCTTGGTAATACATTTATTAGTTTTAGGTCTAAATAACTCAATTTAGGCCTATTCAGTTTGGAGCGTCAAAACCTTTGGTTCTTTAGTAGATACGTATGATAGGCCTAATTGTTCTCTTTCTAAAGATACCAAATATTTGGTGTTACAATCATCAGACTCGAGAAATAAGAAAACTTTTACTGATTTAAAAAGCCCGCGTAGTTTTGAATAAAATGGAGTATAAATACGCGGTGTATTATTACTCCATGGTGGAATTCGTTGTTGTTCCCCAGCTTTGGGGGCCATCTAGTGATCGATAGACGAATCTCACTAGTAAACAAGCCGGCATTGCTTGGGCAGTTCATTTTGTCGAGAAGCCATGGCGACGTTGGACGATAAATTGTTGGGCGAGAAATTACATTATTACTGCAGTAGCAGTGAAGATGAAAAAGAAGATTCGGACGATGAACATTCTGGGGAAGAAAAATGCGAAGCCAAACCTCAATCCAGCAAACAAACTACGTTCATACCGGAACCAGAAGTCCGAGACTGGGAAGGGTCATCTGTCAATGTAAGTTAGGCCTTGGCAAGACAACTCCCATTATTTCCATTCCATCATGTATGTTGTTATGGTTTCCTATAATATCTGTTGCTCCGGGCTGTAAGGAAAATCAAAAGGAACCCCTTTCCCCCTCTTATTTCCTTCCTAATCGCGTCCCTTCCACGTCCTCGCATCCTCTCAGAGGCCGGTGTGCTTGCTTCCTTATTTGCCTTTTGGATAAATTTGCTCAACCTCCCGTTAAAATAGTAATATACCATCAAAATGAAGCTACATATTTCATTGTTTTCTTCAAAAGACGGGGCCAAAGGGGGTTTTGAAAGACTGGCAACGCTTTAAACAACTTGAAAACCAAAAACGGGAAGAGGAAGAAACTGAAAGATTAGCTTTGATGAAAAAGTTGTCATTAACATGTAGATCTCAAGTACGAGTCTCTGTGACTTATGACTTTTTAGGCAATCTAACATTAGAATATTGTAGAAAGATGAAGAGAAACTTAAACAGGAAGAGGATAAAATTGATGAAGAGCTTCAAAATCTTCTTCATGATGAGTTTCTTAATCAGTACATGCAAAAAAGAATGCAAGAAATGATGCAACAGGTTGTTGCTCAGTAAGTTCCGTTTCTTGACTTGGTTTCATTTCTTTAATGAAATTAATTCCATCATAGACCTAAATATGGTTCACTGATAGTTCTTGCATCTGGACAAGAGTTTTTAGATGCAATTGATAAGGAAAAGAAGGGAATAACTGTCATTATTCACATCTATTCTGATGTAAGGGTTTAATCTGTCGATTCTTAAGTCTGCAAAAGCTTTTAAAGATGCAATATTAAAAGACTTTCTTTGCAATTCAGGCATTAGATAGCTGCAAATCCATGAATGGTTGTCTTAAATGTTTGGCTCAGGAATATCCTCAAGTCAAATTTTGTTGTCTTGATGCAAATTCTGCAGGGATGAGCAAACAATTTGTTAGTGCATACATTTAGCCCCTTTTTTAAAATTAGTTATGCAAAGCTAATTTAATTAACATAATTTTAGGAGGAAAGTGGTGTTCCCGCCCTTTTAGTTTATAGAAAGTAAGATTGGTAACCATAATAGTTAGTTTTAACCCCTTAAATCCCTGACTAATATCCTTAATTTAGTGGTAATTTAATCGGAAACTTTGTCCGATTATCTGATGAGTTTGGAGATGATTTTTTTGCAACTGATGTTGAAAATTACCTTGTGGAGTGAGTTTTATTATTCCTCCGCTTTAAAGAGGGATCATTAATTCATGATCATTCCTTGAAAATATTAGACACGGAATGCTTCCTGATCAAAGTCTGGTCCCGGTAATTGTTAAAAGCTCCGAAAAAAATGAGGATAGTGACTTTGATGTTGAATGAAGACGAAGTCCGATCAGTATTTGTTTGGAATCTGCGCTTTTAAAAACAAACAAACCACCGTATCGCCCAAATAAAATAATCATAATTCATAACCATATGTTAAGGAAAAAAGGAAATCCACCACCACTTATATATATTTCGTATAATATCGTCATTGTAAAAGTTTGATACAAGAGTTTGGAAGAAAAAACGTTACGTAACAAAAAAAAAACAAACCTGCAATTGTTACCCGCATTTTTGTACCAAAGACATTGATTGCGACGTATGTTTCTACAAAACTAATTAATTCCAATCTCTCTCATATTTTTGTACCGGTATTATGACCATTGCATTTTCCAACATAATTTCACGACTATTTGTTGTGAAAAATATTTATTTCACTTCATTGAGTCTGTGTTTGGACCAAAACAAACTGCGCGTAATCTTGTAAGGGGAAATACCATTGACGTCATATTAACCATTAATATCATGTTTCTATATTTAATATTATATATATATGAAGTTTGGCATAATCCATTGACCATAAACTGCTTTATATGCTTGACCTCCCCAGTCCCAACTTTGTTTGTTTGTTATTTGTAATTAATAATTATTGTAAGGTTTATTCATGAAAAATAAAAATTCCCCTTGAAGTATAAAGAGTTGTTTATAAAATATTAAAATTTTAATCGAGAAATAAAATTATTTATTAATTTAAACAGAGAAATGGCAGTCCCCCGCCTTTCTTTGTATTATCTCTATGGGAAAATAACGTGGAGTGTCGAGTCTCTATTTTTATTTTTATTCATATTTAGTTCCAACTTTATCTACTAGATGGCGACACCAGTTCTATATTTTTCTAAAATTTTGGGGGGGGTATGCATTTTCGCGATTTTTGAATGGCTTCTGCTTTTTCAAAGCGGTCAGTCTTTCTTGTCTTCTTAGCTGTAGGAACCCCGAAATCCGTTTTTGTCTATAAATAGCATCGTAACATAGTCCATATTAATATTTAATCTAAATTTAGGATATGTAGTTCTTATATAAACCGTAAAAATGTCTGGAATGATTCCATAAAGCCAAAAAAGAGGCTTATCAAAAAGGTAAGGTACCAAATATCAATCCTCGTAATGTTATAATTAAATCCGGAATTATCGACCGTGGAACTAATTAAGATTATTGATTAGTTAAAAGTCATTAGTATTCGCGTACTTGGTAATACATAATAGCTTTATTCTAAAATTATACTTAAAAAATTAGTTTCAAGGTAGCTTTTAATTTAAAAGACCCCCCCCCCCCCGCCGCCGGACCCCTCTTTAGGCGTGAGACCGCATCTTTATTTTAGAAAAGAAACCTCGAAGGTTGGCCTGGTCACGATTATACGTGAAAGGTCAAAGTTTAACCCCCGTTTTTATAACAGTAGATTGTATACAAAACTTTTTTCTGTAAACTAGACTTGCGCACAGATCTCTCTCCGCCTTGCGATTCAAGAATGAAGTATTGTCACTTCTTACTATATGTATATAGAATTTAGTATTATCTCAGGCTTCGAGGTGCTATTAGTCCTAAATTTTTGGTCAGAAAAAAGGGGGCTAACAAAGCTCTGACGGAAAAACTAAATAGGAAAAAGAAAAATACACCTGCCGACCAAAAATACACGAAATCTTTCGAGTTTCTTTATAGCATAACTAGTATAAATGGTTTTAACTTAACATAATACTCTGACGCAACACTTAAAAAAGATTTACGGAGTCGAGTTCGCATTAGACCTCAGTCAAATTCGATGTTTAGGAAAATAGACCCTCTTTATTCAGTAGAGAAACGCGGGATGTATTGAAAAGAAGTTCTCTTTTTAACAAGTATCTTCCTCCTACAAAGAGGTAAAGTACTTCAATTTCTCTCCCTTTTTTCCGAGGTTTATTACAGCTAACCCTTTGATAAAATTTAAATGAATGATAAATTATGATAATTAAACGTGTATCTATTGTTGTAAACGCTAAATTTATTCATTGTTTTAGAACAATTAGTTATTTCGCCGCTCACGCCGATTATAATTAGTTTTATTATAAAATTCTGTTGATCTTTTCCGACTTAAACTTTCTTTGAAACTTAAATAAGAAGGGGGGAGGTAGGGGGTGTTAGGATTTTTAAATTTTGTAATCGCAAAATAAAGGGGGAGGGTTTTTGCATTCAGCTGAATGTTGACCTCCCACTGTCTCGTCCCGGTTTTATTTTTCTTACTAATTTCTTGGCATCTTGTAAGGTAAACTTAATACGGTTTAATTACTGTCCGGCTGGTTTTCTAAAAACTCTGTAATACTCGCGGTTCGGTGTTAAAAATGTCTTTAACTAGATTTTTGACTTGTAAATGTTTAATACCGTGTTTTAGGAAAAGATGCAGAGTAAGCTCTGGAATTTTTTTCATTTAATTTGGTCTATTTTTTGTCTATTTTACTTGAATCTTTCCGAATTATTAAAACGAAAACAGCGTGAAGGGATGGATTCGAGTAAAGCGGATGAAGTGTCCACTCGTTTTCCATGCTCTGGTAATGGGGATGGAAAAATGGACTTCAACATCTACGCCACTCGTAAAACGGTGGCTCAAGGGATGATGGACATTGCTCTCTTTACGTCCAACGCTTCGCAGTTGAAGTATCTCTTGATTCATGGCATTGATGACCAGCATTTTGTCATCAGCGTCACTTTAGTCGGAATCTCGTTAACCATGCAGGTTAGAATGTTCTAATAGACTATAGACATAAATAGTTTAGACCTTGGATAAGTTGACTGCTGGCAAGTTTTACGGCTGCTTCGCTATATAGAGAGTTGGAAGTACTGCGTCATGCGACGTCACGTTAGATAAAATATACCAGGAGGAGGGGCTTAAGTAGCTTTCATTCTGTAAAAACAAATATACCATAATGGCGCTGGGGGTGGAGCTAACACGAACTGCTAAGTCCGAATAGGAGTTCATATATGGTTTTGCTTTTATGACAATTTCTAGGCTTCCAAACCGCTCAAATGCTATAATCCAAGTGTATTTTAATTCAAATCTAGACTAAATTGTTTCAAAAAGTCCCATAGCATCTTTCTTCTTCATTGCTTCTAACCTGCATTTTTTTTCGCAATTTGTAATTGTATCGTAGAAATTACCGCTATAGAATCAAATACACCAATTATCTTCTTTACAAAAAACCCAATTTAGATCTACTCATTTGACTAATCTTCTTTGTAGATAATTTACTTCCCTTCCGAAACTTCCTAATTTTTCCGGAACTTAATCAGTTCTGAAGCTTGTGTTTATTTTCTAATATCATATTTCATTCTTTCGTCAATCTGTTCCTGTTTTAATTTTATACCCAAACGTGGTTTCGCTTCCTCGTGAGACACTTAACTAAATAAATAGCAGCATATATCTAAATATGGCATGACATAAAGACAGTTAATATAAAGAGTGTCATTGTTTTTTCGGAAAAGACCTAATGTCAAGCTTATCGAGTTTCTAAGCTCAAATCCCTTTTTACCGAGAGATGTGAGATGTTATTTAATATTTAATGATATTGCTTTGGTACATTAGACAAAGTGGCAAGCTATCTGTGCAGAGACTGTATGCATTGCCAAAAGCTGGCGTATAAAATATAAATCGGACAGCCATCATGGGCGCGGCCCCTTCTAAGATATATATATTGTTAATCCCACTCTCTCGAAATTAAAAAGCTTAGCCCTTAAATCATCTCCCATCGTTTCTTTTATAACCCATTAATCCATGGATAATTTTTATTCCCACTTTATAATTAACAATAGAATAACTTTTCTTCGTGACTAATTAGCGTTAAGCAATTAATCGCAATTTAAACTTTTAAGTTACGCAATGAAATGGATGCTTTATTAACATATTTGTTTCAATATTTCTAAAACTTCAAACCTACGTACTGAATTTAGATTTAGAATCTTTTCTTGAAGTTGTAATAAGAAAATGATAAATTCGTCAAAACAGATTTAACTTATAGAATATCGTGGTTGTTCGAAATTAACCCTAAGTGGTTAAATTTCTAGTTTTTGAAGGAGCGGAGAGAAGTCGTGAATAAACTCCATTTGCTCGATCATTACGAGTCTAAGCGACTGCCTGCCAGAATCGTGATCGTTTTAGGAATGTTCAGAATAAATAATCTTTAGTTAATCTTTCGAGAGTTTTTGTTTTAAAAGTTAACACTTCACGCGTCGATAAAGTAACTTATTGGGTTCCTTGCGAAAAGAAAATATTGTAGCTACTTAAGAACGTAAATAATGATGTTGCAATGCAACAATTTGTAACAAGAATATTCTAGTTTCATGAATATTTTATAATCCGTGTCTTAATTTAGTGTTCGTTAATTGCTTAACATACATTCTTTCCGTTAATTAATCCTACTGGTACAACTTTCTGTTGGTACAATTCATGAATAACCCGACTTTATCGCATCCAAGTGGTGATAAAAGTTTCATCATTCCGAATCCATTTGTCCCGCTTTTCTCGAATTGACCGCATTTAGAGCGAACTGGAATGGCTTTTTTCTTTTCTTTTCTCTTTACTACAACTAAAGTTTGCATGTTCCTTTCCATCACGGTGGCGTCAATTCTCTTTCATCCCGAGTTTTATTAACGTGTCTATTATTTATTCATCTCAAAAGACGTGTTGATCTTTCCAACCCCGTCCAAAAAGAGAATCACGACAAGTAAATCACGACCCAAGAAACCAATTCCCCGTCATAAGTTACATTATTTTTATTTCGTTTATCTTGAATTGTAAGAAGAAATATTTATCACTCCTACCCAAGAATATTTCGCTATCAATTTGTTTCGTTAGTCCACCAGCTCATGCGGTATTATTTCCATACAATATTCATGGAAAACTTTATTGGATTCTTGCTTTAAACCATAGCTATAGTTCTCGCCTTTAAACTTGATTATCATAATTCGATTCGCCATTATTTGTATATTAAAATCGTGTTTAATATTTTATAAAACGCCCCTTCTTTCTTGGTCAGATCATAGTGGGTGTTCTTTTGATCTTCTTGGGTCGTTTCAACCTGAACGCGCTGAAAGAACAGCGTAAAGCCGATTTCTTGAACAACGTCGTAATCGTTATCGTATTCTTGATTACCGTCGTCAACGTTTTGATTTCGGCTTTCGGTTCCGGTAAATATTTCCGCTCGACGTTAATTTCGGTTTATTTGGTACAGTTTTTCCGCTCCCAATTTAGGGGCTCCTGACCCCGACGCCTCCTCGGGGGACACCCAATGGAGAATTTATGGTAGCAAAGAGAAAAACCGATACGAAAGATCGGCCTTTCTCATTCCACCAGCGGCCAATTGTAGCGGTCAAGATCTCTTGGGTCACCAATCGGCCATCAGCGATTTGTTGTTTATCTAAATTCTCTTTTTAACCTTTTTTTTTAAGTTGGTAGTTTTTGGGGATGGTTAAATTTTGATCACTTAACGTAATATCAATAACCAATCAATCAATTGGTTTATCATTGTTGTTGTTGTGGTGATTTGTCTTGTGTTTTATTGTCTTATTTTTATAAATGTAAAATCACGAGTACATACCGTTTCTCGTGATACAATTTATCTTAATAAATGGATTTTAACCAATCTGTCTTTTCAATTCCAAGTATGCGCGGAAAACTCTTTTACTCCATTCCCAAAATAGATCCGAGTTGGTACTACCTTAAAATAGACTATCACCCCTTTCCCCGTGCCCCAATTTTCTGTATCAATACTTTACTAAATAGGCCAAATTAATATGACCCTTGGGAGAACTCCCAAAGAATGAAGCCATTTCGATCTAGGCACGAAATAGTAGCTTATAGTAAGGAATTCATAGGTTTAATTGGAATATTTGTGCACCCATATATCCCTTGTTAATTTCTACGCGTATTTTGTGGGCCGGGCTTGAGAACTTACTATATTTTAATTTGCCCCTTATAATTCTGACGTCTTTAATTCTAACTGCGATTTCAATGGTTGGTAGCTAAGATAGATCAGATTATTCGCCAGGTAAAATTCGTCATATATAATGATTAGTCTAGCTCTTCATAACAAAATCCGCCTTAAATACGTTGAGTGAAAATGGCCGCGCAATGATTCCTGTTAGTTGTATGCATTCTTTTTATAATCCCCAAAGTTTCGGTTCAACTTCAGACTTGACTTCGTATCTTTTAGACTATCCCGATGAGATATTCTTTCACTATAGGATAATTTTGGGAATATACTGTAGAGAAACCCTGGTAACTATCACGCACCCATCTTTAATCGAAAAGGTCCATACTTCATGCACCTGCTCAGTTTTATAGCTGAATCTCGAAAGATTTTTGGCATCTTCTTTTGTTAGATGAGGTTGGAGCACGAGGAACGTACGGTCCTCTCTCTGTACGCCCAGTTGCGTGGTCTGAAGACAAAACAGGGGGAGGACGGAGCTTGACCTTTCAACCTTTATAGGAAGCATCGCGAACCTTAAGACTTCCAGGTCGGACTGGTAACACTGCAATCATTTAAATGCAATGTAAAGGGAAGGTAGGAACCATTATGGCCCGATTTAGGACACACCCGAAAAACGGGCAAAGGGGGGATGAATCGAGAAGAGAAAAGGGGGGGGGCTGGACCACGCTATGTTTAGGACGGAGAATGATCGCCTCTTTGTTATGACTTTTAGCGTTGAATATCCTTTTTTGCCACGACTCTTTCCACCTTTTCTATGAATTATTAAAATGAAACCCATATGTGCTTATAAACAAAATCTATCAAAAAGCTTTACGACAAAAGCGTCAATTTTTAATATCGATGGAATGAATGAACATACTAAGAAATATAAATATTTCTGAATTTTGGGCATGATCAGTGATGAGGTAGTGGGACGTATCTCACTAACTGGCCTAATATGACGATTTAGGGATAGCTAATTGTTTTAGATGGTAGATTAGGCTTAATTACTTGTCTAAGATTGGAGATTAGGCTTAATTACTTGTCTAAGATTGGAGATTAGGCTTAATTACTTGTCTAAGATTGGAGATTAGGCTTAATTACTTGTCTAAGATGGTGAATTTCGTATTCGAATGGAACCATGATGCAGGATCGTAGATATTTGCGAGTCTACCTGATTTCGGTAGGTTTCTATGAGCCTCTCTCTGACTTCAAGCCGTTGATGAACAATTGGTGAATGAAGGACAAGTTACTAAATTGAACGTAAAACGCGTCCCAGATACTTTCTTCCTATTCACGAACATAAATTACTAAATTAATATAAATTTTGTAATAATGTTTCTGACATTCTGGTATTGCGAGGCGATGTCTTATTTAGGTTTATATCTCTAAGAAAGTTTATCCCGAGTGACCTATGGGGGAACTCGTGATCTAATAAGACGTAATATCTTGAAGAGGGTCTTTTTGGGTGTGTCTCGAATACATACTAAATTCCCTAGGAAATATTCTTAAGCCTTGTCCCCTTTATGTATGAGGTCGCGAGATTGAGAGTCTTGAGAAGAGACTTTTGGAATATGTATAATTTTGGTCGCGTGTTTTGGAAAGTTTGGGTCGAGCCAACCGCTCTTTATTTCCTAATTAATATTTCTTTGTAGAGAATTAAGTGGATCTGGAAATGATCTTAGACGAAAATTCATTAACGCTGTTAAGTCATTAAAATTAATCGTTCTCCCCACCACATATTTGTCATAATTTTGAATTGATTTAGGTTCATATTTTATCATATTTAAAATCAATAACGATTGAAAGTAAAATTACCTTCCCAAAACATAGCGTGATCGAGCGGGACTCTTTTTTCTTTCTTGCTAAATTTGCAATTTTGAGTAAAAATGAAAGGCTGCAATGAGAAGAAAGAGCTAGAGAGAGGGAAGGATTGAATCTCGCGCTTCTAAAAATGGTATGTTATCGTGAGAAAGAGTGTTTTTAGGTCGAGTCGGGACTTTGGGATATTAAAGTATGGATGTTTTGTAAAAGTATAAAAGAATGATTTATGAGGGATGAAACCCGTACATAATTCTTCAAGGGGAATACGGCGAAAGACGGACAGACGGCTGCTAGCCCGCGTTTGCGAGAGGTGTCCCACTGTCCATCGAGACCGACGTAGAAAAGTTTTCGGCGTTCGGCCAAAATTCTTTCCCTTCATTGATCTTTTTAAACGTCCCGATCAAAGGAGAAAACGGCCTTCCCCGCAAGGTACATTCTCCTCTCTTACTCTCTGGCATCTCGAAGATTTGTTCTCTCCGTTTTTTGGTTTATCCCTAGTCCCTTCTCCGTTGTCTTCCACTCCTTCACCCCCGTCCCGCGGGATTAAGCTACCGCTAAAGCCAAACATCGCGGGACGCGAATAAATTCTTTCCAGTTGTCAGATCTTGTCCAATTAGCGACGCGGGTTGTTTTTTATCCATCCCGATCCCACCTCCTCCCCAGCCTCCATCATCCTTTATTCTCGGTGAACGGGGCGTTGATATTATGTTTAAATCCGTACGTCCCGTTTCCGTGGGCTGTCCCCGACCTAAGAACTATGACGATATTAATACTTCAACTACTGGAAAGGAATCTATCCTTCAACGCCAACGTTAAATTTTCCGCGAAATCAGGCGGCGGTGCGAGCGGGAAAGCGTGGTGGTGGGAAGCCGCCAGCGTTGAGCGTGACGTAAGGGGGTTCGTCCTAGGACAACGACTTTTATCCGCCACCGCCTTCTCGCGTCCGGCTCAACCACGGCGCCCGAGAAGAGCGCCGGCAGTTCAGGGCCGGGAAACGGCGGTGCCAAGACGTCGACGAGCGACCCTCTCGCTTCAGCTCCGAGTACTAGCAGAGGCGTCAAGGAAAAGAAGAGCAAGAGCTCCCGCGCCTCGAAAGACCACAAGCAGGAGTCCAAAGAACCGAAAGAGTCGAAAGAAAGCAAGAACTCGGCGAAAACATCTCACCACGCGGAGGCGGCGTCCACTTCCGGTCCCAGTCATCAGTCGGTGGCGGATGACGCCGCTTCCACCGCTGATGTCTTCGTGATAATGCCCAGCGATCACCCAAGAACAACCAGAAGCGAGAAAAACGAAATGTCCGAGTTACACAGACCCAACAGTCCCACGACGGGACACCCATCTTCAACCGGGATGGGATCCACCGCTTCGGGAGTCATCATGGCACCTGTAGCCGATTGCGAACAACCTGATAAAGCCCTTCTTGAAAGAGAGGTACAGTGCCATAATTCATTCTTTATATCTCAATTTTAACGGAAACTTTATGGTAAACCCCCTGAGTTGAGTTACTACTCATTGTGAAATCTAATACGCCGGTCTCTTTATTCATTATCACGTTCTTTTCCTCGTGTTATGTGGCTTCCCCTTAGATTATTTTCTATCTAAGACATCAGTACAGTAACAGTATATCCTTGGAAAATTAGCTTACAGAGTTTCAGATTGAGCTAAGCTGAGTTAACAATATTTATTTACCATAACTTGTCAGCGTTGTCGAAGGCACTTATAGGCAGACCTTCACCCTTGTATTTTATGAAAACTAACCTTGAATTTAAATATATAGTAAATCTAGGCATATAACTCGTTAGAATCTATTTATACAGGCAGAACCCGTAAGGTTTTTTAGTCGCGTTCAATTTTCGGAACTCAAGTCCAAAAATCTTTCATGATATTCCTAAAAATATCTTAAGTCAAGTGTTTCGCCAGGGTTATTTTTTTTATTGGCGTAGAGCCATACCTGTTTCTATTACTAAAAAATATTTAGAATGATATCATGATAGTTTATGTAAGGTATGTGGTACAGGAAATCCCTTAGTATAAGAAAAGGTAGAAGGTTTTACCGCGAAAAATAGGGGTGTATTATTTTATTACTAATTCAATGCCAACAGGAAAAAATATATATTTAATATGTACAAGTACGAACGCGCGTATATCCTTCTTTAAAAAGAACCGGTTTTCAAAATAGATATAAAACGGTACCTAATTTCTTATTGCACGCTTTGTAAACTTGCATCTGTCAGATCAGGTCGGATGTAGTTGGTTTTATATATTACCGATTTTCTTTTTAAAAAACCACATTTTTTTCTGCATAATTAGAAGAGATAGCACTCATATTATTTAGATCATATGATTTAATGCGTGAAAGGCTTACAACTGCCATCACTTCATAAATAAATAAAAAAAAACCTTCCTAATTATCATAAAATAGTAATTAAGCTTTAGAGAAAAAAAAGGTTAAAATAGTTATCTTAATTTCCTTTTTTAATGTCTATCGCTTTAGTTATCATTGGATAAAAGTTCCCTACAGGTTAGTATACTTTTAGTCCCCCCTGTACATGTATGTACGTTCATGGTTGAATACATTAAACTGCGCATGCTCTGAATTCGTAAAGCAATGCATAATAATTATCCTACTAATTGTGATGCACAACGAAGCTCATAATATGAAATAAAATAAAATGTACTCCTTTAACAAAACTTCACTCTCGTTCGTTTTCTCCGACAGTTTTACTTCGTGTATTTTGGCTTCTGATATCTGTTGTTGTTGTTTTAATTTGATCAAAATAAGAGGCGTGTAACTAATTATGATTACGTCATCAATAGGGTCCGCCAATCGTAATTGGTTCCGGTGGGCGAAAGCCCCCTAAACCACCAATGGACGTTAACCTCTACGCCACTAAGAAAAGCGTGGCCCAAGGCATGATGGACATCGCCTTACTGACCGCCAACGCTTCCCAACTGAAATACGTCCTAAAAGAAGGCGATTCTAATCGATTTTACACCTTGAATATCGTTTGCATCAGTTTATCGATTGCCTTGCAGGTAATAGGCGATTAATATTTTCGATATTAGATTTTGTAGTTAGGTATGTTGTGTTGTATTCAATTAATATGGAGAAGTGACGCTCCTTGAAGTTGTATTATAATTTAAAGTTAAGTGAAAGGAAAGCCGCTGCCTTTTCTATATATTATATAGGCTATAATTAGGCTTTGTCCCCATGTGGTGTGTTATTATCCGTCCAAAGTTCCGATTCGTTTGTTAAACTGCGTGAAAGCCCCGGGGAGAAATACGTTGCGTCCTTATTGTTATTTAACTGTTTAAGTCATATTATAAGAGTAGTGTATTGGAAGGTATTCTATGGCTTCTTTAGCTACGATCTTTTAGGCTACGTATACGAATTATTGTTTAGTGCAGACTCATCTTGACGTAGATATATCTTTGGAGGAAAAGAAAAAATCGGCAGGCATACGCCTACACATTCCAGCCCACAAGTTTTAGCTTTTAAATGTCGTTGACACATCTGGATCTACAAAGGGGGTCGTCACTAAAATTACAAATACATATTTTTGTATGTAAACAGAGGAAGATGATATTTGTTTATTGTTTTAAGAACCGGATTAAACTATCCTGAACTGAAACGATCTTGATATACTAATTTTAATGACTTTGATAGGTTCTTGTGGGTTGTCTGTTGATCGTCAACGGTCGCTACAACATTAACATGAAGAACCAACAACCACGTGCCGAATTGATCAACAACTTGTCTATCATCGGTATCTTTTTGATTACGGTGGTCAACGTGTTTGTTTCGGCTTTTGGGACTTCTCATTGATGGTGGGCCATCGTCGTCGGGGCCTTTTTCAGCGACTCTCCGACGACATCCGGCCCGAACCATCCCGAAACACCCGTCAATTTCGTCGCCCCTGCCGCTGATTCCAATTCCCAGTGCCATTGCCCTTTATAACTTGACCTATTGACCCCGCTTATCCGCGTCGTCCAAGGTCACGCGTTTAGGGTTTTCATAAAAAGAAAAGATTAAGATCTGAAATTAGTGGAAAAGAATAGCCTGATTTAACTTATACAGACTATTCATTTCCTGATAATATTTCGATTTATAAAATTAAAAATAATTAGGCCCATTGTTCCAAGCCATGTTTAGGAGTGACAGAGTGACATTTTATGGCGTTTTAACCTAATAATTAGGCCTAAAAAGAAGGGGTGTGATGATTTTAAGGAGAGAAACAAAACGGTTGGTGTTTTTATCATTCAAAGACTGACCTAACTAAACATAGTGTGTCAGAAAATTATACTAAATATACCCTGTGCGCTAAATCAATCGCTTCAATGGGTGTTTGTAGATTTTGTATGTAGAATTGTAGGTTATATATATATATATATGTACTGATGACGTTTTTTATACGAATCGAATCTCCTTTCCGAAGCTTTCTATGAAACCGTATTAATCATCTCTTTCCACCCGTCTCTCAGTATAACAATAATGCAATAATAAACAAGTCAAAGTAACTTCATACCACCATCAAAGCAATAGAAAACCATTTACGTCGAATCTACTGATCCAGAGCTACATTGATACGAGTATATCACTACCTATTTATTATTTCCTCTCTCAAAAATTTCCGGTGCATATTATATTTTAATTGTTTTAAGTTCCGCTGTTAGACGAATTAAAAATTAATAAACTTAAATAGAAATTATTCACGGTTGAAACTTTAAAACATTTCCATTTAAATCAGGACAAAGTGAAATTATTTGTTTGTAATATGATTTTAAAATCGAATTAGCTAAACCTAACTTGATTCTGATTTGTAATTCAATCAATATTTTTTTATCAATTTACACCTTGTTTTTCTCATAACCAAAGCGATGTTTGAACAAGTCATCGATCTACTTTAAGAACAATCTGAAACTTTTTTTCAAAATAGCAGTTGTATACCCATAACCGGGTAAGTCTTTCGTGACATGGCCTTAACGCTATATTTCAACATAATGCCTTGTATAAAGTGTAAAGCTATATATCGCTATTTGCAAATACATAAATATATCCCAAACATTCTTATAAACGTATTGGTACTTTATCAATAATCATAAGAAAAATCTTCAACGACAAGATGAAGTTTATTCAATTCTCACTTGAATACTAAACGTATAAAGACAGAAATAAATCTTCCAATCACGCCTTAAACGATATACGTCATAACGACGTCAGTTGTCAGTTTAATAATCTCGTGATAGTTGAATAAATTCATGATATCAAGACGCTAAAATACTTCCAAGTTCCTGCCACCCAACTAAAGTGGTTTGGGAGAAGTTATCAAGGACAAGTAAGAAATATTTACTAACTTCGATCTGTTGTTTTAAAATGGGCCACACTCTTTTCATATCCAGTGTTTCGCCAAGTGCATTGTGTAACTTAATTGTCGCGGCGTGGTTTTTAAATTTAACTTATTCAATCGATACTTGGAACTCGGATTGGGAGTTTCACCTGTATCAAATTCACGAGATGAAAGATTTCTTGCATGGAAAATGGTGCCAGCCCGATTGAAACAAAATCGTGTTGGTCATCAGCGGAGGACGCTGTCCACCGTCTCCTACATCAGCTCTTCAAGGATTAAACCAGCCTGGTCTAGGGAATCTTCGGGAAAAGGTCCCTTATCACGAAATACTGATAATGAATTACTGAAACACTGGTCTACGTCCAAGTGTTTTCGGGTGACCCAAGCCATTTTTTCCTTAATTTGTTTCGCGGTCTTTATGGCACAAGTTTACTCGGTTTTCAAGTTGTATTTGCAGTACCCGACACGAATGGAGGTCTTCAATCATTTCGATAACCGTATGGTCGGCCCCGCAATTACAGTCAGCAACTTTAACGAGTGCGTTTCAATTAACATAAACATATTTTGGGTTTAATTTATGGCATCTTGTCTTAGCATGCGCAAGAACATACTTTGTAAGTCAAGACCCGAACTCTGCGATAAGTACAAAGGAATGGTAAATATATAACAGGGAGAAGTGCACTTTCCGAGGGGCCAGCCACTCGGAGAAATCGGAGTACAATATTTTAAAACCATACCCTTGAAAGGGCTGGCTTGATTTCACGTAACATGAAATCCAAGAGTGATTAGCCCCTCTATTATAATTTATTAATGTAGAGGAATACAGTTGCTGGCGATTGAAATAGGCCTGAATAGTAGCAACACTTTTGGATAAATGAACAAAGATTCACTAAGTTAAAATATTTTGCGTCCAGTTTCTATGGGACGCAGTCAAACCCTTCGTCATGACATCAAATTTCGATACCATTATAAAAACCGGACATCAGTTTGCTGGTTTAGTTACGCATTGTGAAGCTAAGAAGAATTGTACAAAGTAAGTTAATTCCTTACAATAATTTTCCATTTAAAAAAATACTGATTTACTCATAATACTGCAGAGATTTGACTGTTTTCTTGAGTTATCGCTTTGGTAATTGCTTTGTGCTCAACAGTAACGTGTCCGGCAACTTAAACGAGCCTTTAATAGCGTACGATTTCAATAGTAAGTAGATGAAAATTAATTACAATTTACTTTAATAATATTATATTTATCCTTGATCTAGAATTATACGAAATTCATATTGATTTTGAACCAAAAGAGTACATGACCTGGATCCGTAATTTGGAAGCCAGGGTAGCGGTTCACGATATGTACGACTTACCATTAATGTCATATCAGTCCGTGGTAATTGAACAGGGTTACATGTATAACGTCCAAGTCACCAAAGTAATTATAATACTGTGGGACTTTCTGTGGACACTGTAATTTTAATATATTCTGTTTCTTGAAATAGTTAACCACCAATCTCTTACCAACACCCTACCGTACTTCCTGTTACAATTACAGGAAAGCCGCTAAGAAATTGAGAAGAAAATCACTAACAGATCCTCCTTTATCTAGATCAGTAAGTTAATTTGTAAATTAGGCTTAACGTTTTTAAATAGTTTTATTTAGGTATGTTTGTACGATTGCTACAAAAAATTATCTCTCAAATTTATGAACTGCATCAACATAATTAATTCAAAGTATCTAATCAACGAAGATGATTTTAATCACAAATGCATGGAAAAGAATAATAAACACGATGGTAATTAAGATATTATTTGAATTATATTTCAAACTAAATTATTATTCTAATTTTAGAGAACATAGAGAACCAGTGCGAAACTTCATGCAAATTAGAATGCCGGTATGTTATTATTTACTAAAAATGTTTATTAGGCTTAAACGTGTTTAAATCGTTTTGTAGGTCAGTTTCTTTCCAATATCAAGTTTTGAAAGCGCAATTGTCATACTTAACCGAATTAGCTGTAAGCTTTGAATAACAATAGTTAAGCAATTAGTTAATTAAGTTAATTTAAATTAATAGGAATGGAATATCTCCAGAGAAACCGCGAAAAAAGAAGGGTAATATTTTAATAAGTTAATTAAGTTAGCTGGTATGAATTTTAAATTAAATCCGATAGAAAAATTCAGTCTTTCGTGGTTGTTGAATTCAAAACATTTTCACACGTGATTAACACGGTTCTACCACAACTTCAAGTACGTCTGTATTACCTTCCAATTAATTTTGATAAACAACATTGATTGTTGTCATACAGGGTGTAGAAGTATTTGGCTACTTGGGTGGATATTTGGGCATCTTTCTTGGCCTGTCTTTAGTGTCAGTTCCCAAGTACATTCTGAAACTACTTGTCAAGATTAAAAGACATTCAGTCATGAATAAAAACGTCAAAACTAGCTCAAGTACCCAAGAAACTAATTGGTAAAATGAAATGAGTAAATATTGCCTTGACGTAATAATCAAGGTTCAGCCGATATTGTGTTTAAAAAACAATAAAGATTATTAGTACCATGAACTTTTTGACACATTTATCCCATATTAATAACATTCCATCACTTCACTCAACTTTGCATTCCAATTGCGGTTTATTACCGATGATTGGATGAAGTTATCAACAAGGTAATTAATACAAAATATGATAAACATATTCTGGCAGTTCCTTTACCCTAAAAATTCTGAAATAAATTTTATCAACTTTTTTTGATAAGATATAATTTATCAGAGTGTATTAATCATTTATAATTATCTGGTTCTTTATATTGTCCTTAATAAACTGTCATTCCTTCTGAGTTAAGTAAGAGTTTTTCATTGTTGAGTGCAGTTGTCACCTACGCAAATGAGCGAAAATTGTTAGTTTTTACAATTAAATTTAACTTTAATTAATAATGGGTGATATACCTGGTGTAATTAATTATGGGGCCGAAACGGATGACGAATTGAGAATGAGGAATGTTAATAAAATTCCCCAAACTGAGAAAAAATCGGATAAAATTTCTAGTGAAACTGGTAAGATATTAAATGAACAGTGCACTTAATATGTTGCTGAAACTTAGTTGAGATAATACTTGTGACGTTGTCATGGCAACAATATAGATTTTAAAATTGTTGGTAGCATTTATAGACGTTCCCCTTGATGGAACTGACAAGACGCAACAAGAGGATGGTTTAAAACTGGACACGTTGAAGGGGGACGAACCAGATCGTGAGAATTTTCCTGGTATGCCACCAAAGTCACGGAAGTCATCCTCAGCTTCGCAAATAGTATGGGATATAAAAGTAATTGAACTGAACTCGAATCTATCACGAAAGTTACTCTAAGCAAATGAGTTTACTAAGCAGGAGTTAGACCCTAATAAGGAATACGACGACGATGGAAAGACAGTTGCCGGCTTTGAATCCGAAAGTATCTTCAGTCGTCGTATGATCATCGCTGGAGGATTTTTGGACATTGCTCTTTTCACCACAAACTGTGAACAGCTGAAAGCTATCCTGGAAATCGGTGAAAAAAATCATAGATACTACGAGATTGTCCTTGGAATGCTTATAGCTTCAATGGTACTTCAGGTACGTGAGACCAAAGTTAACCTTAAAATAGGCTTAGCAATCTTAAGCCTAATTTCAATGTCAAAAAGTGAAATTTATATGTTGTTTTGCAACAGATTGTGGCTGGATTTACTCTCTTTATGGCCAGTTTTGTAACTATCAAAAATCCCGATGACAAAAAGAAATCGGACATCATGAACCATATTAGCATGGGACTGATCGCCCTAATTACTATTATCAATATCTTTATTAGTAGTTTTACGGTACAATCGGAATTTATTACAAGATGCAATAGAGGAGAATTTGTAGATTTTCATAAGGCAGGGTCCGCTGGGATAACGCCAGCGTCGAGACTATGAAACTGATCTAGATATGTCCTAAATATATATATGGTTACTACTAAGTTGATTATTCAACTTATATAATTATTGTTTAATTTCTATAGTTTATTTAATGAAAAATTTTAAATAAAATCTCTACATGTTTTTTAAAGTTTGCGAAAAGTTCGAAACGCGCACTCCATGTTATCTTTCCGTAACGCTTAATACTGTCAAACGAAAGGAGCTGCCTCCTTCCAATATTTGGAGTTTTCCCGCCATTTGAGCATCTGAGGTCTGAGCCTCTGAGGTCTGAGGCTCTGAGCATGCGCAAGCCCCCGTGCGGCCAGTCCATTCAAGTTCGTCAACTTGGTGTGCGCGTGTATATCATTGTCGATCCGAATTTACTTTAATTAATTTTCTTAAATATACAGTAATTACAAGAAAATAACGAGGAACCGAGATCAGAGAAACACCTAGATAAAGTCCAAGGTATCCTCCAACATATCCCCACATTTCTAAAGCCTGAAAACAACAAATATTAGTAATGTTATAGTTGTTAAAAGTTAAGCCTTGGCTCTTTTATGAACTTTAAAAAGCTAGACGCGTATTTCTTCCGTCATCCTTTGACCTTTGTTTGTACCTGAAATTCGGATTCAATAGTGCTAATTTTATGATTGAAACTTTGAAAAGAAACTTCAACGTGGGATTGTATTCTTCTACAATATAGGGTAAGTTATTTAACACGTTTTAATTTTGAGGAGCATTGTTATATACATACCCGTCGCTCATAGCTTCACTACGGGTTTCATTCCAAATCTGTAAGGTTTTCAATCTTTATTGTTTTATCCAAATTATATTATTAGTTATGAAAGTGAAAAAATTGCATACTGTTAGTTCTTTTAAGTAGCTTAGCTCGGTTTTCATTAGTTGAACATCAAACGATGAAAATCTAAGAATTAGACCAAAAGGTCAAACTTCAGTAGTCTTTGCGTACTTATAGAAACAAACCTACCGGCATTCATGACCACATAACGAAGCGCAAGCTACAGAATCTTCTGAAAAAAAGTATTATCTCTCGTTAACGTCAGAATAGTTAAAATAATTAAGACGTTATTACGACCAGATCGAAATTTGTGAACTCCGTTTTCGGGACACTTGTTGTTAAAATCTTCCTTGGTAATGGGATAAGTTGAGTTAATTATTTTGACGCAACCAAATGATACCAAGGAAATATTCCTATGACATCGATTAAAACAAACCTATAAGGAATAGGGATAAATTAGTCTAATAACTACTGCTAATTAAGAGTAATTGTCAACAATTACAATACCGTTCTTGACAATGGTCCTTTGTATCCACTTTTGGTATATTCCTCCTTGTAAGCCCTGCAGTTGGTATGGTAAGGGGCGGGCAACAAGGTAACCGTATTCTAGATACACTACCATTCTTTAAACCCAATAACCTAAGCCCTTGTCCTTTTTGATTGGCTACCTAACCTAACATACCTTAATAACTTGAAAGACGTACTTAGTTCCTTGCTCAATGTTAATACTTTCGAAATACATTCGTGGCATGTCATAGGGATTGTGTACGGATACCCTGGCTTCAGTTTTCTTCAACGGAGTTAGATATTCTTTGGGTTCCAAATTCAAATGAATATCGAAAATTTCTGCGAAGATATCGGAAGTTGTAATTAACCTTCTTTAATATTAATTAAGGCTTAGTAAACTTAACTATTGTACTCCTGAGCAATGACCCCGTCTCGAAGATTTCCCGTGGTATTCCCTCCCACCGTGTAGCAATTTCCAAAATGGTACGTTAGGAACGATTGCACGTCACTGCAACGTGCAAACAATAAGACAATTAGAAAAAAATTTATCTAATGCGTAAAATCCAAGTTAACTTACTTTAAACAAGCTCTTTGGGGTTGACAGTACGAAACCAGCTTGTCAAATGAATGCCCAGATTGCGTAATTTCCTGATAGTTCGAACTCATCATGAAAGGTTTCACGGCGTCCCATAAATGCTAGTACTTAAAATCAAACCTTTACTAAATCAACCAATAGAATGCGAATATCTTACCAATCCCTTATATTTCACGCACAAATCCTTTCGTCTTTGACACAATGCGCTTTTCCTAATGCTAAAAGAATTACAGTTCGTTATTGGATCCTTTATTGGTCGAGCTGAGGTTTTGTTTATACTCGTTATAATTGCACAAGGTGATGGCTGGTCCATTCATACGTTTCTCCCAACGATTCTCCACTTCCGTTCGGGTTGGATATTGAAAATAATACTCTAGAAGCGTCCAAACTTGAAAGAAAAAACCGCCAATGCAGAGTAAAACGAATATAAGACGCGTCAAACGTAACGCTCCTGAATGAGGATGATGATTTTTCGTAGTACGAACGCGTCCGTGACGACGTGTCCGAATTACCGAAACTTCGTTGTTTAAGGGGATTTTCATTATCTCGTTAAGACACGTGATGCTAATTTGGTCAAAACCTTTGATGTATCCTCCCAATCCGATTTAAAACGGTGTTCTACATTCAGATTTATCGATTTTGTTTCCAACTAATGCGTTTTGTGCTCGGGGAATCCAATAATACGATACACTTTTATGTCAAGTATGTTAAGACAATTTAAGCAAATAATCCACACCTCCTTTAGTAAAAAAGAGGAACATTAAAGTACTTTGATTTTACGAAACTAACGACGCCTCTTTCAAGATATTTCTGTCACCTTAAAAAAATTTCAAGCCCAAGAATCTGCTGAGAGAAAGGCTAGCATTGCTTTCAGTTTGAATCAGTATACTTGACTATCTGGGATTCTGGGTTGACAATTGGTCTGACAATACTGCACTGAAGACTGTCTGAGGTGTAAGGTGAGAGTGTGGGCCCTGTGGGGTGGAATTTTCTCTAACCCCTTTTGTGAAAACTATTTATTATTGATCCAGGTTTTCTAACTATCGAAAAATAACAAATTTGTTTAATTATTACTTCAATATTTTCCGCACTTTAAATTAACCGTTACCTATATTTAAAGGGAAAGTTTCATTTAATTCGTAGAATTTTAAACACACCATCGAGCCGATCAAATATTAGAATAGACTAGTGGGTGAACCACGTTTTTAAGTAAACTTGCCTTATTTTAAAGAGAAAAATAGCCCCTACCTCATTATATTGTATTTAAAAGTGCATTTTAAATGAGACTCTCCCTTTAAAAGCCGAATTTTATACGAAATATTAACTTTATATAAAATGAAAAGAACTTGACCGGATTAACAACTCTCGGACGATATACCGTATGTCCGGCTTTAAAAATTAACGTAGACCATTAAGTATTCCTCTCACTTGGAATTAAAACTCCAATAAATTCGTAATGAATTTATAGCTTTTAATTCTTCTTTTCAACTCCCAACGCGGTGGTGTATATTGCTGATAAGTATAGAGGTATAAATTTAAATACCGAAACTTTTCACTATTTTTACACGTAAATCCAATTTATTCCATTCTTACACCCTCGGATAGTCAAGCGAATTTCAATAGGTTTGGGAGGGATCGAGTATCGCGATTTGAAACTCGTTAAATAAAAGCATTTTCAAGGATTCAAATGGAAACTGAAAATGAAATAAACCGAAAACTTTTATTCGGGATCCTAAAAGTGTCGCTGTAATTTTGCCCTAAGGACCTTTGACATTTAGATCGCTGCCCAAAAAGGTTAAGAAATTATATGAATAATTCTACATAATTTGAAGGAATTTTTTTTCTTTAATTAAGCTTTTTTTAATTAAGAAAAAGCTCTTCTGGCTTAAATAAAATATTGGCTTTCCAATATGCTTTCCGCAATTTCTAAATAACTAATAAATAAATTAAATGATTAATTCGAAACTAACTGGGATAATAATTAAAAATTTAAAAATTAAAATGTATGCGGATCGAATACGTGAACAATTTTATTACTGACTAGTTTTCGTAACATTAACCATGACAAAAGCACATAGGACATAATTTTTTCAATTATCATAATTAAATAATAAATTTAAAATCCAATAATTTCTTATTAAAACCGATCATACTTAATAATTAATGATATTATTTCTATATATATTTTATATTATATTATCAACTAATTAATTTGATATATTTATATTTAAGGACACTTGACATATGATGGAAAACACATCTTATTTATTTATTTATTCAAAATTATTTTAAAATAATTACGATAGTAGGAGAATTATTAATTTTTCTATTTATTTGTTTATTTATTTATTCGTAAATAGACTTTTGCATTAATTTATTATTAATTAATTAATTCAATTATTTATTTCCCCCATTATCGACCAATTAAGTTTCTATAATTAGGTTAAAGATGGTTTAATTTTTATTTTTCTCCCCATTAATTATTGGCTTTTTTGTATTATTTGTAATTATATGATTAGGGTCGAGCGATTATAATTTCCATTTATTTGCGACCCAGTCCTGTCAGGGACCAAGAAGGGTCGTACAGAGGTTTATTTCGATTGTTTAGGCCTAGATTGAAACCACCGGATGTGGATGGTTTTCTAGCTCGTACGTACCCGCTGTATTCGTGGTTATTTTGCGACTCGGGAAGGTATAGAGGGGACCATTCTTCCGAACTCAAGGACGCCGAAGCGTCAGGGTACCTTCTGGGTTCGTCGCTCAAGCTGTGTCGTACTTCCTCGAAGAAATGGGTTAGGTTTTGCAAGGCCAGGGCTCCCAAATAAGGGTTGGTGTTTCTCAGGGCTAGTTCCTGTTCCGTTTTTTCCATTTCCTCTGTATTGTCATCCGGAAGTAAACGTTTCCCCAAACCGATGAACTTCCAACCTGGAAAGAAAAAGGTCGCGAAAGGTTATTTTAATTTTGAAACTATCTTCATTTTCTAATAAATACCACGATTAAATACTTACCAGGATCGAATCTTGGTCTTGCCGCCCTTTTGACGACAAAAGATTGGCGCGTATGAAGGTGACCAGAGTTTCGTTCTTCGTTACTGGCGTCACTTCCGGCGGGTATTTCTCGTTTTCCCAAACCCATGAATTTCATAGCGGGGTCGTACTTTGACGGTTTCTTCCTTTTGTGTCCGTCGAATTTGTAAAATCCTCTCTTGGACATTTCCTCATCGACCGTAGCGTCATCGCTTCCTCCAAATTGTTGACGCTTTCCCAATCCCATGAACTTCATGGCAGGGTCGTACTTCGATGGCTTTTTCCTCTTCTGGTAATTGTCATATTGAGCCATTTCAATCTCTTCGTCATCAACGGAGTCACTTCCTGGTTCTTGTCTCTTTCCCAGTCCCATAAATCTCATGGCGGGGTCAAATTTCGATGGCTTCTTTCGTTTTCCCAAGCCCATAAACTTGTAAGCCGGGTCCAACCTAGATCGACCGCCACCACTCTTTTTTACACCAACCCTCGTGGCCATGTCTTCCTCCGTATATAATTCATTTCCATCTAGCGGTTGTCTCTTTCCCAGTCCCAAGTACTTCAATCCTGGATCGTACTTTGGCGCCCGTTTCTCCATATTTTCGTTAAGCCTAGTTTCTTCTCCAGTTTCTGTCATTTCTCTTCCATAAAATTCGCCTCCGTCTCTCGTCTTTGACGACGCGTCCTTATTTTTAATTGATTCTGAAATTAGAAAATATAGACAAAACGGAAACCGTTAAGCCTAAATCCATAGAGAATCCTTATTAAAATTTATACGATTCTTTCTAAAAATCAAGTTTTAAACTTTGTAAACGCGATAGTCTGTATTTCCCGAGTGAAAACGTGCACGATTTTCTAGAATTCCCGCCAAATATTGAGAAGGAGAAAGTTGGAATATAATACTGTATATTTTTTTTCACAGACGATCAAATTTTACTTTACAATCTCGGGAGAGATTCTCCGTATTCCACTTTCTAACTTCTAAGCGTATTAGACCATTTCAACTGGTCTCCTATGACCCCTAGTGAAAATATTGCGCCAGGTATCATAGGTTTACTCTAGAAAAACATTATTATTCCATATGTTAAGCTCTCGAGGTTGGATTTTTTAAAAAATAACTTAGTGACTTAGTCCTTGGCTCGGGGACAGGTAGACAGTCACTGGTCTGTGGGCAGAAATATCGTGGTTTCGTGTATAGTGCAAGATATTCCCAGACCGATTGAACTTAGAAAAAAATATATATATATATATTCTTATATATATCTTGGGAAATATTGGGGTAGAGATTTTATTCGGCTTAGTGGGTACATCAAAGAGTTTCAAAAAAAAATCTCTTTCGATAAATTTAAAAATAAATATAGAATAGGTTTCAAAAAAAAGAGTAGACTTTACATTTTTTACTGAAATTTACATTATTTTATTCGTTCTTTTGTTTTAAAATGAATGGTTATTAATGCACTGCAAAATTGCTCAAATTTATGGTAATATAGCCTCTTTAAAATGGCTCCTCCCTTTTCCCTCAATATGGCGCTCGTCCTGTAAAGCAGCTTTACTATACTTCTTTATATTCCCCCAATTATAATTATTATTTTTTTTTTTGTAGATCAAGCTTTGATAAACTGATAAGTCCTCACTGTCTGTTTTTGAAACAAAAAAGGGGTTATCTCTTCACCCCGTTTCCTCTCGAGGGGCCAATCGCCCTGTGTACGATGTTGTACCTTTGATTATATTACGCGTAATCCGTAATCGGTGTACAGAGTGATTAGCCCCTCGATGTTTACCGCGGTATATCAATTAGTAATTCAAGGCGATGTCATCAAACGGAAATGATAAGAAAAAAAGCGGGTTAGTTAATTGGCTTTTGGCGCTAAAATGAACTTGCCTTTTCGATAGACCAATCTTCTCCAATGTCCAATTTCCGGGGGGGGGGGGTCGAGGAGTGTTGAAGGGGGGAGGGGGGAATAACTCTGGAAGGCCACAACGGGATAAACAATCTTCCATGCCGATAATTATCACTCTCATATTCGCCTCGCGAACTGATCCCAACCCCTTCCAATGATTGATGAAACGTACTACTGGTCGTCAGGGCTAAACGAGTCCAAACTTTCTACCAAGGCATAAATCCTCGTGGGGTTTAAACGAAATCAAAGCTTTTACCTTAGGAGCTGCATGCTTACACTTCACCAATTAAATATTTGTAAAATATTGAATTATGTATTACGACTTAAAGACGCTTCCTCTTTGAAATTAATCGGAAAATCAGCTTAGGTCAGCCTCCCTCGTTTTGAATATATTTTCATAGCGATGTCTCGTAGGAATAACGATGTTATACAGTATACTTTCAAATTCGGGCTTTTAGCGGTACCCTTGGAGGCTTGGATACAGGGTTCAAGGGAGAACCCATATGGGACCTGAGAACGTTCAAGGATTGAGTTCCCGCTTCCTTAAAGATCCTCCAAAGAAGACAGCATCGGCGGGGGGGGGGAATTAATAATTATTTGAACTACGTCACAAGCAAGTAGCAACACGTGACGCAAAGATTCCGTATGACGTTGGACTATACTCCTGGTCTGTGGGTTTCGGAATAAAACGAATTAAGTTTCTTTAAACCACGCCCCCCCCTCCTCGGTCACGTGTGCCTCTAAAGTATTTAAGGCAAAAATGAGCTCGTAGAAAAATAATATTTGTACGTTCTCAGATTTGTATATAGGTTCTTTTTTAAAGCTGTAGCGTTCTCGTTGTGACGTAGCGTTGCTAAGTATCTTCTATCGCACCGCGTGTAGTTTCGGGATTTCTAAGTAGCTTTAAGAGCTACCGTACTTTTAAGGTTTGACTTAATTTAAATTAAGTATTAATTAATGATAAATTATGTAGGAGTACCGTTAATTTCTCCTCTTTTTAAAATAACGAGTTAGGTAAAGGTTAGCGCTTTCTTTCTTTAGTTTTTATACGCTGCTAGCAGTTATCGTTTCAGCGCGTTTCAGTCTTTCGGGACTTGTACATTTATAGTAGATGAGCCTGTAGGTTTTTCGCTCACTTAAGCCTATTTTATTTCACTATAATAGAACCGTTTTACTGAGATGACCATATCAAATTAAACCCAAAATTTAATTGCATTTGTTATTCAACTTTCGGGGGAATCTAGAACTAAAATAGAAAACAATCTTAATTGATAGTAAATATTTAAAAGAGTTCTCTATATTATATGACGTTTCATAATTAATCAAATGAAAGTAATGAAGAATAGAGAGAGAGAGGCGAGATAGATTGAGAGTTTCCTGGAATAAATTCCCATCAGTTTTCATTTGGCTAATTACAATCCGCTCTCCATTAAATATTTTATTTTAGGTTGCCATTAAAAAGCAAAAAAAAATAAAAATACCCCTAGCACTCGTTTGGTTGTGTTAGTTAGGTTTGAAATATAGTTCCAAAAAAGTTTGGCTTGATCAAAAACATTTGATATTGGTACAATCTTGTCTCTCTTCTTTATCTATTTGGAAAAGTACAACATAAGTTCATATGATATGTTCCTTCCATAAGTTTGTCACTAGTTACAAACTGGAGCTTGTCATGAAGTGACGTAGGTTGTAGATTCTTTTAAAGCGACGCCTGGTGAGGCGCTGCGTGTCAAAGGCTGAATAGGAAGATGGAAGTCCTGCAAAATTAACTACCGAGTATAGGACTTCAATTCTCGCTTCCGTCGTTCTCGAACTATAACTCGAGCTGTAAGTCTCTAGCATTACGAATTAAGTATAGGTAGTGTCATACTTATGGAAGGAACATATCTTATAAACTTATGGTATAAGTGGGCCTATAGCCAAGTCCTTGATAACGTGGGAGTGATTACCTTGAATCAGAAAATACTTGAAAAATCAGAGAGAAAGAAATAGGAAGTAAAATGAAGCTTGGTTCCGCTTAAATTTTCCTGAAACTTCAGAGGGAATACTGGCGCGTTTCCTGCGGTTTGTTGTTTTTCAAGATTGTATATACGAAACGACTCAGTTATATATAAGATGCACCCAAAATATTTGTTATAACGAACCTCTTCTGGTGCGGGCCAATTTGTGTTTCAAAAATTGTGATCATACATACCCTTTTCAAATAAAATATTAGATTTAGCCTAGGTTGTTGTTTTCTATCCCAGTTATTGTATGGTAAGGTTAACAAGCATCATTTTTGAAATGTAAATCGATATATAGAAACAAACAGTATTTCATCCTTGGCATGACCTATAACATTTATGATGCTATTGAAGCGGGATGATCCGCGTTCTTTTGTTTTTCTTAAATAAATAAATAAATAAACTTCATCTTTATTTTTTACTTCCTAAAATTGTAATATTAGATAATATAGCTAAAAAATGATTTATTTATTTTATTAATTTTGGAAATTAGAGATCTCCGAGCCATTATTTGACTAAAATATTTCAGTTTTAAGGGTCCGTAGTTTTGAAAGGAAATATATTAGCCCCGGGTTAAGGGACCTTAATTGTTTATTTTGTATATTTTAAAGTTATCTTTGTTGGTTGTGCCGTACAAGATTCGGGCATTAGTTTTTGAATACTAATACCCTTACGTATAGACTAATATATTTTTTAAAAGTTTCTATACACGTATAAGAATGGTTACAGTGTTAAAAGCTTTTTTTAAAACTAGCTGACGTTGCGTACTACGATAAAAATCACTGCTTTTGTTACTTTAAGCAGACTATAGCTCCAACTTTTACTTTGTTGATATTTGATTTAGAACATTCGTGGGGAGCCTACACGTTTGTTTTGTTCTTTAGATTTATCGCGTGTCGACTTGAGGGGAACCCTTTTAAACTTATTGCAAGAAGCCGTTCGTTCACTGGCCTCTGAAGGCGAGCGAAAGAATTAAAACTAAGTAAAGAAAATGTAGTTTTCTTTATACTCTGATTGAGAAAGATTAATACTCAAATTCTTTGAAATTAATATCTTAAATAAGTGTTCGAAAAAAAAAACGCGAGTGTTAAATTAAGCCCCTGTAAGATAGCTTCACCCTGAACGTTGGTGTGTTGCGTGGTAAACACTTCTACAGGCGCGCGTAGAAAAATGCTAGGAAACTTTACCCCTAAATGTAAGCTTTCCCCGTATATACTACATTCCCAATTTTGTTAAATATTTATTACAAACACTGAATTTTTAAACAAAAGATATATTTTAATGGAAAATGTTAAGGAATGTTTGCTTTAATTGGTTTTCCTATTTTCTTTTTTAATAATTTGATTATTTTAATTTATATTAAATGGAGTAGTGTTTAATAATCGAAAATACCTTCCTATGTTCCAATTAAACAATTTCATAATCACAATCGTAAACCCCCTCAATCCAATCCCCAAAAACGTGTCTCAAGGATATTTTTCTCAAAATTTTACCTCTTTTAATCTAAAATTCCAATTATCGGATATATATCCTATCCCGTTTTCTTCTTTCCTCGATTAATTAGTCAATTCCGAGAAATATAAGGATAATTTTGACGATGCCCGGAGACTTTTCCGAATCTGAACAATAAAAGTTTTCAAATAAAACCGCGTATCAAAATTTTGTTAATCAAGATTTTTTTTTTCTTTTTTTCGAAGAACTGCTAGGATATAGTAGAAGTCAATTTAAATAGAACTTAAAATTAGAACTTTAACGATTTTAAGGGATGAGTGGGTATGTAAAACGTCTCCTCACCATGCATGCACCTTAATTATAATTCCAAATCCTTGGCGCTAAAAGTTTATAATCGGGCCAATCGGGGCAGAATCACGTTTAGTCAGTCGCAAACTAGGTAGTCTAAGTATTACGGGAGCTCATTAGGAGTTTCGCTCGAAACTGTAAGGTTTAAAAGTGTCGATATGAACGTCATTAGACTGAAGGTCATTAATCGATGTAATGTACATACAAATTTCAAGTCTTCTGGATCGGTAGATAATGCCCAACCAGGGTGGACCAAGTAGTCTGGGTCTTTGAAAAGGGAAATTAAGGGTTGCAAAGAAATTATTTTTGTTCGGTATTTTTTCTATAGTACTTTAGCATGAACAAATACACGTATTTTTTTTTTAAATTTCACGCTACTAAACGCAATTTTCTGACTTAAAATTGCAATTAAAATTTATCAAGCTAAGGAAAAACTTTAGATAGTCAGGGAAACCCCTGGAAAAGTCAGGGAATTTTAAAATGAAACAGAAGAAATCTGTGCAATGCAACCTTGATGCCTTTAAACATTTTGAAATTGCGATAATATACTTCGGATAACATACTTCGAGTATCAAAAGTGATAGATACCTCGTCATCAAAAAGTTGCCTCTTGCTATATTATGTATGCCTATACAGCTTGTGCAAAATTTTGCGGGAAAATTCGACGTTGATTACGTACTGTATATAGTTTGAACATTTTGCGCCATTTGGGGATGAAGCCAAGTTTCACAGTTTAGCTAAGAGCAGAGTAGCAAAGAGCTTATATCACCTCAGTCAATTATCATACTACATTAAAGGGATTTACTCTAGCCTATCTCCATATTCTAACGTAACTTTAAAGATTTTCATTATAGTTATTCCCCTTCGGAATAGCTCGCGTAAAATTTTTCGTTTTTCTAATCCCATTTCATTTTTAGGGAAACAATGTTACAACCCCTCTGGTTATACATTTTTCATTCAAAATATATTTCGTTTTCTCATTATTATTTCTTTATTGTTTTAGAAAAGATTATTCGCAATACGCCAATCCTCTCGGGGTGATAACTAGCTTTTGAAAGCTCTGTTTACGTATTGAATACGTTATTAGGATGTTTATGAAAGGGACTTTTGAACAGTTCCACAAGTATAATCCCCCGTAGACATAGTAGGAACTTACCAAGCAAGTACTTAACAACGCTATGGAAAATAGAGAACGTTTCTCTGAGGATCTGTTGTTTCGAAATACTTTTAATTTTCAAGTATCAAATACCAGGGAGAAGTATAAAAGGAAAAATATAGTATTACGCTTGCTTTTTTAGAATTACAAACATGAATCTTAACTCCCACGTGATGGGGACAAAAGTTCCCGCAAAGCTCGCGCTAGTTACGAACTTTCGCCATAGAGAATATACAGTAGAGGAGTAGACACTTTACTGAATACAAGACAACACAACCCCTTCCTTTCTCCGACTGTGGGAATCCAGGCTCGCGGTGCTTAATACAACTCCTTTTCAACTCCTCCCTGTTTGTACATCTTTCTGAATAAATTTCCTCCCTGTATACTTGCAAACTTTTCGATATCTTTTGAATATATTATAATTGATTAAAAAAAGGGGGTATAGGTAAACCTATTGAATTTTTAATTATTCTTTAACATGACCCCGAGCGGTAACTAGCTTCTTTTCATTTCGCAAAAATCTCCGTATTAAAATTAATTACCATTGATTAAAAGAAGATGAAAAGCTAAAAGAAGAGAGGTTTAATAAAAAAAACCACACGGTAGCTTCTCTCTAGTCGAAATGCTGAAGAGTAGGCCTATGCCTAACTACTTGAATAAAATTAATACATTATTTCTCCTCCTTGACTTGAAGGGCTTAAGGAAGGAAGAGGCAGACAAGGTTATAGTAGATTTTTCTCGGTCGGTGGCTGGTTTTGCGGGGCTCAAGACCAAATTAATAAAATTTATATTCAAACAAAGGCCCCGCTGGTAAAAGATAAAGTATATGTTTTCGCCTTTGCCTCAGGCCCTAATTTCCCACGTGTTGGCATTTAAGTAGACTGATTATATTCGAGAGCATACGCGACGGCTGACAAAGTTCCCGAGTAGTCCGCAACCTTTTAAGATCTAATATACATAAAAAATATGAACTTTCAAGATTGTAGACTTAAAAGTATCTTTGGAAAGCTTATTGAAACGCGCTGCTATTAGTGTAACATTTTGACAGCATTTAGTTTTGCGAAACATGATTTTAAACGGCTAGAATTGGTTTTTTTTTTAATTGAAAGAGCGTATAAAATAATGAATATACCAATTGGAACCATGTTTCCATGTACAATATTAAAAAAGATACGAGCAATTAAGTTGAATCCGTAATGGCGCCTAATGGACACTACGCGTTAGGCTTTCCCGCGAAGCACTGGGGAGTACTCCTATTGGACGCCTATTACCACCTGACATATTCATCCAATAGGGGTACTTTGATATAGCCCCATTATAGAGGTCAGCCGAACATGATTAGGTTTAAACGAGGCCTATTTTACACATGGTCATAAATCCATTAAATTGCGCCTTTTGAACTTAAACGCGTAATCGCAAACCCGCTTTTTAAATGGCCTATACTGTGGTGTAAATGGGAATCATTTAGTGTCAAAAGGGCTGGAAAAAACTTAAATTTAATAAAGTTCAAATAAACCAGCCCTTCTCTCTTTTTGTTGCGAAGAAAATAGAGTAAATTGCGGGTTGCTTTTATAATAGCAAGCGAGAGAATGCAATTTTGTTTTCCGTATAGAGTAATGGCAGCTTTAACAATATTTTTTATTACAAAGTATACATTGGGTGCTATTACTCCTCAGAAAATCTTTACGAAAAATACATTTTCTTTTCGTGGTTTTCTTCGAGCTTTCCAATGGAAGCAATTTTAGCAGCTTAGTTAGATAATCTTCGTGTAATGTTTAGTCTCTTATACGGTAATAATAGTAGACTTTATCATTATAAATAATTGGTAGAGCAGTTCGTTTCTCTGATCATAACGTATGTACTTAATTACACGGAGTTGAAAAGAATTCGTACTGTTGCGGTTTAATTTCATGTCGTTCGGGTAGTAATATTATATTTATTTATTTATTACAGAGTTTAAAGAAAATAGACCGAAAAAAAGGTGTAGCTTAGCTCGCCCTAGATGTTCTGTATTTCAATAAGAACTCGTACGTCTTAAGCCTAATTTAAAAAATAATTGTCAAAAGAGCATCTGACATTTTTTTCGCGCCAAAAATTGAAAGATCTTACGTTTTCGCGCGCGCTCGTTTTTGTTAGGCCTAAATTCTTTAACATCGTAATAACAGAGATTATAAACTCTCTCTCCCAATAATAATAGCCATAAATTCCTCAAAATCTGTTACGCGTAATCTCTCAAATTCTGAGTTACCTACTCAAGAAGATGAAAATGTATAGTTGTTGATCTCTGGTTTTATCGCTCGTATTAATAGCCAATTCGTTAAAGATTCTCTCTATACGTAACGATTCAATTCATTAAACCCCCGTTTCAATGTAGTAGCGTAGTACACCTTATTTGAGAACTTTGTAAGTGCGGCTGAACCCGGGTTTTACAGTTCCCAGGATTATTAAAAGGGAGGAAAGACCCGCATTGTTTGTGACGCGAATTTATTACATTTAACCACGAGTGTTTTGAAAGACTAATAACATTACATATCCAAATTCATCCAAATTGTGTGTTATTTAAGTTTGGAGAATTGTTAGATTGAGTTGTTGTATTCAAAGACCATGATTGATACTTTCCCAAAATCCAACCCTTTTCAAATTACCATGCACTTCTGACAGTATTCTTGGATTGTTTATAATAACAGTCCTGTTGTATCTATGGGCTGCACGTCATACTACAAAATTGTCGATATATTTTAGCATAAGTTCATAAGATGTGTTTCATTATAAGTTTGTCACTGGTTACAAACTGGAGCTTGTCATGAAGTGAGTGAGGTAGGTCATAGATTCGAGGTAAAGCGACGCCTGGGTCAGGCGCTGAATGTCAAAGGATTAGTATAGACTAAATAGGAAGATGGAAGTCCGAGTGTAGACAATTCTCCTTAGTCGTTCTTGAACTAGCCCGAGCTGTAAGTCTCTAGCATTACGGAGTATAGAAAGGGTCATACTTATTGAACATATCTTATGAACTTATGATTTTAGTGATGCGGAATTACTAGCAATGTTATTGCGGATTGATAAGTAACGCGTTAAAAGTAGTGCTGATTTTTTCCCCTTGAATCGCTTCAGCTATTACCTCATCGAAAATTCAGACACTAAGGTCTGAAGTATATGAAAGGATTAAGCTTTGTTTGAGAGATTTTTGCGTGGATATCCGATTTTGTTTTTCGCTTTCTCTCTCTCGCTCTCTTGAATACCTCGTGATTTGTACCACCTGTTGCCCAACGTTTTGTTCTTTTTTAAATTCGATTTGCTATTCTCCACCCACCCCTTGCATTCATCATATTTCCACCAATAAATGAAGGGAACAACGAAATTCAACGTTTATATTTTCTGGAATTACTGTCATGATCCTCTACAACGATATTTTCCATATTTTCGTGTTTTTTTGTTATTATTGAGCGCTGTATTTTGCATTATATTGTTATATAAGGAATAAACGTATCCTTTTCGATTTCGAAATGATTCTAGGCTAGCAATTTTCTCAGCCTCGTTCTCGAATTACGATCCATGAAACAATTAAAGTTATATTTACTGGGAAATTCTGCACATTTCAAACTATTGATAAATTACTTATTTCTATATGGAAATTGGAAGAATTTTGTAAAAAAATATTTGAATTAATTTTGAAGACAATTAATAATATTGAACTTGGAAAATCAACGATTACATTTACTGCTAAGATTATTTATTCACTGCTAAAATTACTTTATTTACTGCTAAAATTACGCTATTTACTGCTAAAATTACGCTATTTACTGCTAAAATTACTCTATTTACTGCTAAAATTACTCTATTTACTGCTAAAATTATTTTATTTACTGCTAAAATTATTTTATTTACTGCTAAAATTATTTAATTTACTGCTAAAATTATTTTATTTACTGCTAAAATTACTTTATATACTGCTATTCTAAAATTATTTATTTACTGCTATTCTAAAATTATTTATTTACTGCTATTCTAAAATTATTTATATACTGATATTCTAAAATTACTTATTTACAACTAAAATTATTTATTTACTACAAAAATTCATTTCGCCTTCCTGGCCACGATTTTCAAGCCATGATTGTAATTTTTTTAAGAATGACCCATTAAATTTACTTAAGACACTTGAAGACAATGCTAAGTACATAGAAGGGATCTGTTCGTAAAACACTCTAATCACAACTTGAAAACAGTGACCCGAACTGCAAAATGTTACAAAACATTCTTACAGACATTTTCAGAAACAAAGTCTAGAACTTAAAAACTTACCGTTTCCATTGGCCAGAACGTGACCTATCAAAGCTAGCCAACATAAAACCGGACTTAGTTTAATCTCCATCTTTAACGTTGTACTTAAAACCTGTTTCAATAACTAGATCTTAACTATACACGTATAGTGTCCCGTGGTGGTGAAAGTTCCGAGGCTAGTTTGAGAGAGAAAAGCGTCCGAGCTTCGGAGTGAGTGAAGTTCGGACAAGTCGAGGTCGGACCTTTTAAAAGCAGAAACTCCTCCCTCTTAAACAAAATCTTTCTCTCTCCCTCTCATCTTCCGCGCATGCGCCTTTAACTCCACTAACGCACCACGTTACAGGGGGGTCCATCCGAAGCTCTTTTTTTACTCAAAAACCTTTCCAGAAGTAAAGCAAAGATTTGCAATTTTAATTTTTTTTTTGTCTTTTTTAACTAACTAGTTTTGGATTTCTCAAATTCCTATTAGGCCTAGCTTCCAAAGTTTTTGTTTGTTTTTGTCGTTTTAACATTGGTTTTAATAAGACATTTTCCCTCAGTATTTAGTTGCAAAATGAAAAGAAAAAAATAAAAAAAATGCACTGATGTTATTTTTGGTTGTAAAAAACATCGGATTCAAATGTAACAAAACGCCGCGGGGGAGATTCAGTTGAAATAATCTAAATAGATGTTTCTTCTGATGCATCTGATTCCGTCTGAATTTTTTTTTAAAGACAGCTGAGTCTGCGTCTTACCATGTTTATTCTTTTAAGTTTCAATAATGAATTAAGTTTATAGTTAGGGGATTTAACTATCGGGATTTTAGTCGAACGTTAGTTGTTTGATTTGAAAGGAAGAGAGCTTTTGAATTCTAAGCCGGAAATAACGAGGAAAACAAAGGAAGTACTCGTTGCCTATAGTTTCCTCTAATAGGCCCATGCACCCAACTTAAATGACCGAGTATATTCCTATACCTATTTCTGACGTCACTTAATACCACCGAGAATCAAACTTCCGGTACGATTAGGGATTATAATTTTATTTTTAATTACAAGGTATCCTATACTTGTTTTGCAAGATCAAACAAAATCCAATAACAGGGAGGGGAAGATACGTTTCAAGTGCTCTTGAAGTGTTAACTAAGAAAATTTAAAAAAAATATCTCATCCAGATGTTAATTTCAGAGTAAATTGAACGGATGGAGAAAGTAATTTTGTCGCAACTTTATTCTTTCTCAACCCTACCCCTCCCCCCTTACACCTCCATTTTTTTTTTTTTTTTTTTTAACTTTTCCCGCGCTTTTCCATTACAAAATTCATTCGTTCGCGCCAAAAATTCTTTAAATGCCAACAAGATGCTTTGCCGTAGCCTAGGGGCTCTTTTCGCAGAATCAAAAGGAGAGAGAAAGATAAATCGGGAAAGGGTTTTTTCCTGTTGATAATTTATCCCGGGGATCCTCTCTAGAAAAAGAAGTATGTTTCTTTATTTTCTTTCTTAGTTGCCTGAAGGGACAAAATAATAGAAATATGTTTAGGATCTACGTAGCGAAAGTGAAAACTTTTAAAACTAGTTTGTCGGAAAGTCTTTTCACACCCGGAGAAAAGAAAAAGATTCAAAGACATACCTAAAGACTACCTACCATCGCAAGATGAAAGTGTTATACCCTAAAGTGTCTCTTTTCCAAAGCGAGTGTCATCTTCCTCTTCTTACTCTTAAAAGAATATTTAGTTTTCCTGTTGACTTAGACTTATATTGAATGAGACCTTCTCGGAAACGGTTTTAAAGTTAGCTTCTCAATTATTTATTTTTTTCCTAGAAGATTCAAATCAACAAAGATTACGTAAGAAAGGTGTGTTTTCTCCGTTCCTTATATAGCAAAAAGGTGGACAAGTGTTAAGTTTAGCGTTAGCGCAATTACGGCGACCCAATTTTGAGTTGCGTTGCTTTTCTATTCACGTTTGCCAGTTCCTTTAACCATAAGTTTATAAGATATGTTCCCCATAAGTTTATCACCATGGTTACTGAGAGCTTGTCATGAAGTGACGTAGGTCATAGATACTCGTAAAGCGATGCCGGGTGAGGCGCTGTCAAAGGCTTAGTACAGATTTGGCCGTGAAACCGAGTGTAGTGAATTCTCGCTTGTCGTTCTCGAACTACCTCTCAGTAAATCTCTAGCATCACGAAGTGTGGGAAGTGTCATACTTATGGAACATATCTTATAAACTCATGCTTTAATCAGACTAAAAATGGGTTCAAACACGTGATATTTTTGAACTCGTGATGGTAAATTATTGAGGGTACTAAATTGGCCCCACGTGTTTTTCTTTCTTTTTCTTTTTTTCATATTTGTATCCATAGAAACTAGATTAAAGTAGAAAACAATTTTGTTCATTGTTTATTTTAATTTATAACGAAGTTATAGGAGACTCGGGGTCCTTTCAAATGATTGACGGGTTAAAGGGGACTACGACCGCTTCATAATTTTCATCATTTTTATAAACTTAATATACCAATATGTATAACGCGTATAACAAACAACCGCTTCTCAAATATTGACGGTCGCGTGGAACGAAGCTATATTATCCTCCTCTTCGAAAGTCCTCCTCCCCCTTTTTTGATTAAATTAATAATCAAACTTTGATTTTCTACTTCACGTGCATGCGTGACGTCAATATTTTATCGATTCTGATTTTTTAATAGACCATTTCGATGGATAACTAAGAGGGAAAAACACGGGGGTAAAACTTGCCTTCCATCTCGCTTTTTGGCGCCTGCGCTGTAGTCATTTTGTATCACGAGAGTGCGCAGAGACGGATGGCAATGTGTCAACCCCCTTAAGGGGTATGTCCCGATACTCAGGGTTGCCTATCCCCTTTTTACGTCGGAAAGGTCAATAATAGTTGGTATCTTTTTTAATATTATAACGTTTCAAATAAGTCTTATCGGACTAAATGAATTAAAATGCGTTTCTAAATTAAGGAAATTCAACAATTAAATGTTTGCTTGTAGGCATTTTTAGTAATAATATATATACATATATATAAATTAATTATTTTATAATAAACATTTGAACCTTATTGCAGTCGGGATATTTTCAAATATCTCTAACAGGGAGGTAGCTGACGCTGTCAAGGAGTGGAAAAATTTCCCCCTTATTAAACGTCAGCTTTCTCTTCAGCCAATCAGGCCTTCTTCTTCGCCATTTTGAGGGGGAAAGATAGCTGAGCCATTCTTATTACTCTCCTTACACTATTAAAAATTAAATTAAATTACAAGTCTTAGATTTTAAAGTGTTTACAAAGCCCAATAAAAGAGACGCGTCAATACCCAATAATTAATTTTAAATTTGGTATAATTTCCTTTATACCAATGTGTTTTAAAATTTCCCCTACACTAGTCAATGTAACCAACCAATCACGTTTCATTATTAATTCTTCTCCCGTATCTATATGGTCTTCACGTGGGATGACATAATCAAATTGCGCCTATAGTTCCTAACCCTAACCTAAAGATAAGTTTTGGAAAATTGAGGGTGAGAAAAGCGGGGGGTTCTATTGGAAATTCTAAATTCAACGTTCCTTGAATGCTTATGTCAGGTCATCGCTGCCAGAAACTAATTAAGAAACGAAAACAAAGACTCGATCCGTCGGATTTTATTGGCGACTTGAAACTTCCATAATGCTTCGCTAATCCGGATTTTCCCCCTCCCCCCCCCTAATAACGTAATAAGCCGCTCAGGGTGGTCCCCCACCTACCACTTTAGTTTGAATTATAACTCTAAAATAGAATTACGCCGAAGTAATGAAGCAATAAATAGTTGTTAAAAGGGTGTTATGTTGCGCGGATAATTTCAAGTTTATCTATTTATAAATCAATGTAATCTCCGCACACCTAACCATCCTCCCTCATCTTGGTTTAGCCTTTATTTTGAACCTAGGAAACTAGCTCCAGGAGGGTCTTGATGTAATTAAAGTGGTTAGGCTTAGTTAATTAATGTCTCTCGATTATAAACGCGTGTTTTCTTGGCACGTTACCCTTGGGGTTTTGTAATATTCACTCACCACCACTCAACCATCCAGGAAATTATAAGAGGAGACACAGAATTACCTACTCCTCCACAAAACGTCTATTTTTACAATTTTCAAATTATAATTTCGCAAACATTTCTCGTAATAACCCTTGGTGCCATATTTAGTCATATTATTCAGTTATTCTCAGGCAATTTTTGGTCCTTCCCCGCGTTTCACCCTCTACTACGTCACTGATATTTTACACGTTGTTTTATCGATTAAAATAAACGTGTCCTCCCGTTGGTATTCATTCCTCAGTGGTTTAACCATTTCCCACATCGAATATGATACATCTATGATTGAACAGGTAAAATAAATGGATTAGGTTAGCTTAGACGCGGAGCTTAAAACGTGACGATGGTGTTTTTTAATGGGAAAACGCGTACAAAGTTGCCAAGTTTACCTTTAATCTTTATAGAACTTGGAGAAAGGCGTCGATGGGAAATAGCTGTAATTTTTAATAGAAATGGTCTGGGCGAGAAAACCAAGTTCGTTCGAGCGGTAATGAAAAGTTTCCTAACACTATGGGTCTATGTTGTCTTTGAAACTTAACCCTAAGCTAAGTAAGCAATCTTTACTTCGGAATAGCTGCCGCACGTTTTAGGTAACATGCTGCTGTACTAAAGTGCTCCGGTGTGGTTTTTGCGAAAATATAGCATCTCTTTGCTGTTTCAAGCTACCGAGAGCCTAAAATACTATTGGTTTTAATTTATTAACTAGAGTAACATCTAAAGAATTTCTAAAATGGATTAAAAAGCGGTTTTTAAAAATTGAAAAAATCTTGAAAAGGAAGCAAACATTTAGGGGTATGAAACTCCTATGTATTCTCTATGGGCCCCTGTAGAAATGTTTAACCCGCAATACACCGGTGTATATAAATTAGATTTTTATATTATTTTATATTTATTGTAAAAAGTTCCAGCTTTAAGCTTAGTTTTAATATTTATCACTTTGAACTTGTAAACAATTTAATTAATGTGAAGAGTACATTAAATACTGATTATAATAAAAAAATTATTAAAAAATACATTTAATTTTTTCCATTGTAACTTTTAAAATTTATAATTTTAACCCTATGTCATGGTTTTGTAGTTTTAAACTTTTAAAACGGGTTTATTATATAAAAAAATTCTTCAGCAACAAAAATAGCCACCGGCTAAATGCCCGCTTTCCCAATTTTCAATAAATTTGCATAAAATTATCGCAAAGAGACGCCATGAGCAGCCATTTTGGATTTCAGAGCGCCGCGAAAAATGGCGGAATGTAGGCGTCTTTGGCCGATATAACGTTTACTTTTGTATTTTTGGATACTAAATAACGTTTTAACTAACTTTATATGATTAAAATTGTAGAAACTGTTTTAAATGGACCCAAACTCCAACTATTTTTCGTCTAAAGTAAGTTTTAAACGGATCTTTTATTATAAATTATCCCTAACTAACAATCCCCCCTTGACCCGTTATCTAAGGCTATATCAAATCATCTTGATCTTTGACCCTATAATTATTAATTTAATTATTATAATTACGTTTAATTAGAGCGAAGATTTGGATTCAGAAGTAGGCTTTACCAGTCCAGATGTGGGTTACACGACTAGCATTTCCGGGGATCAAGATGCAAACACTTCAAAAGTGACAGCTCAACCTAACGATCCCTTTAATCAAAGCGACAAACAAAACTACTGTAGGCCTAACAAATATAATGAATCTGGTAAAACGGATAATTCCGGAGGAGAAGATGATGATGATGATAGTGATTTATCAGGATATTGCATTTGTCGAACTAAAGAGACCAATAGATTTATGATGTAAGTAACTTGTTTTACTTCAAGGTATGGACTTCTTCCTTAATTACGATTGATTCTAATTGTGAAAATTACGCGTTAAGTGGTTGTGATAACTGTAATGAATGGTATCACGGTGATTGTATCAGTATCACTGAAGAATATGCAAAAAATATACAACAATTCTTTTGCCTTATGTGCCGAGGTAGTTTTTATCATTAAACCCTAAGGTTTCGCAGTTTCTAATTAGAAAGGGGTATGTTATAGAAAGGGACCCAACACTCGCAATTAAATACAAAGAGAAACATAAAAAGGAACCCAAAGAAAAGCATAAAGAATCTAAGAAAAGAAAGAAAACATCTGATAGTGCAAAGGTTATTGTTAACGTAGTATAGTTTCGGTCACTCTTTAAATTACAAATATGGAGTTTTATATTTTGCTTGATAGGATCCCAAGAAGTCAACGAGAAGATGCGGAGAATGTACAGCGTGTTACAGAACGGAAGATTGTGGAAGATGCGATTTTTGCAAGGATATGAGAAAATTTGGAGGCCCAAACAAAATTAGGCAAAAATGCCGTCAAAGACAATGTTTAAATTTTGTAAGTTGTAGAATTAAGAAAACCGCCAGGAAATATTCTGCAATTCAATTCAGTCAAATTACGCTTAATATCAAAAATATAAAATTATTTTAGTGCCAAAAAAAAAAAAAAAAAAAAAATAATATTTTAGGATTTTTTATAAGTTTTTTTTAGTTGCGTTTATGTTGCTTATTATTAAATCGCTTTTATGGTTAGCTGAAGGTTTTTATTTGGTTTGTTTTATGTTTTGAAGCGGGGGTGTAATTCTTTTATGTTGATTTTTATCTGTAGGCAAAGGTACACGTTCGTTACCACGACACTCAATCTACCAGTGATACAACGGTAAATATTAAAACACGTTTTGGTTTTAGTTTATTATTTTTAAACGAAAAAAAAAATAAACACGTTATTATTATTACTAACAAATACAAGCACTGGCACTTAAGAATGAAAAAAAAAAGAAAGAAAAAAAACATATCGATAACAAATATATAGGGAATTGGTTATAAGTTATAACACTTTACTATCAACTTTAATAGTTACTTTAATCAAGTTTAAACGTTTAACTTTGATAATATTTACTTATTAGGGTCTGGTATTGGGGAAAAAACCGAAAGAGCAAAGTTCAAAGGGCAATTTTGATGAAGATTTAGATGAAGATTACGAACCCGAGGGCAGAGATTCTCCCTACCAACCTGTTTCGAAAAAAGTATAGTTCTCCTTGCTTTATTCGCCCCAATTCATCTTGTTGATTAAATTAATGTAAATTAATTCAGTCTCAAAGCCAATCTTCCGATAATGATGAAGATTATGAACCAAAACGGGCCAAAACACTTTCCAAAGTGAAACATAAAAAGTCCAAGAAAAAGGTACCGAAATGATCACGCGGTCGCCTTTTTCATTTCAGTACTGTAATTTTTCTGGTATTTTTTCTCGTCTAGCCAGAAAGGAAAAGAAAGTACAAAAAAAGAAACAACAGCAGCACCAGTTGGACGACCAAAGAAGAAGATCGTCGCAGACGCCGAAGCGGCCACAGAAAGCGGAGAGAACATGAAAAGTGGGTGGAAAAAAAGGAAGAGGAAACACCACGTCAGTGTTACGGACCCGCTTGCGTAAAAGTGGCGCGAAAAAACTCAAAATATTGCAGCGATGAATGCGGCCTGAAGCTTGCCACCAAGTAATATCTTATTCTCTTTTATACATTAACAATTATTTAATACTGGCTCTATTGATTCTTTAGCCGCATCTACGAAATTCTTCCTCATCGTATTCAGCAGTGGCAAAGCACCCCCTGTTACGCGGATGAAAATAATAGGGCCTCTGTGGAGATGATTAGACAACAACAACTTCAAGCGAAACAAATGTTGATTGATTTAGAAAAGAGACAGCAAGATTTAGAAGCTCTCATTAGAAGGGCCAAGAAAACACCCTTAGTCGATTCTGACCAAGAAGTACTTCATTAAACTATAATAATTTTAATTGGCCTTATTCCTGATCAACGCCACCGAGGCGTAGCGGCGACTTTTGGAACTATAATAATACGGTAGCCAATTACAGGTGGCGGTGGAGTCGATGGATCCGTTATTTTCTATGTTTTGTTGATCTTTCTGAATCATGTGAATAGCCAAGGCTTAACAAGCGATATGGTTTCAAAAGTATTAAAAGTTGATTTTACCTTTCTTATTCTGTCTAATATTATGAAATAAGACTTTCGGAGTAAGTTTTCATTCGATTTTGGTCTATTTGGAGATTATTAGGTTAATAATAATTAGTTAAAACGTGTTTTTTGAATAATCAAAACATAGAAAATAACAGATCTCCATCAGAGTACGTAGACTCCAGCGCCACCTGTAATTGGCTACCGTATTATTATAGTTCCAAAAGTCGCCGCTATGCCTCGGTGGCGTTGATCAGGAATAAGGCCAATTACTGTATTAATTTTAATTTTAATTCCAGAATAATGATGAAATGGATGAAGCTGAACTTAGCATTTATTGCGTGACATGTGGTCATGAAGTTCCATCGCGTCTTGCTATGAGACATTTAGAAAAATGTTTTAATAAGGTATTTGTATTAAATTAATTTAGTGTTGATACTTGATAGTTTCTAGTTTATAACGATTTCCCTTCTTTTACCTTTCAAAGTATGAAAGTCAAACTTCGTTTGGATCCATTTTCAAAACCAGAATTGAGGGGAACAACATGTTTTGTGATTTTTACAATCCTCAACAAAACACTTATTGCAAACGTTTGAGAATTTTATGTCCCGAGCATTCTAAAGAACCCAAAGTTAATGATGACGAGGTTTGCGGTTGTCCACTGGTACAAAATGTCTTTGAAAGTACCGGGGAATATTGTAGACAAGCCAGAAAAAAATGTGCTAGACATTATTGCTGGGAAAAATTGGTTAGAGCGGAAATTGACATGGAAAGAGTCAGACAGGTTACTTAATTTCTTCAATAATTAATTAATAATTAGGCTAAAGTATTAATTATGAAAAGGTTGTTATTTTTTCTTTATTTTTAGTGGCTGAAACTGGATGATTTGTTTGAGCAAGAAAGAAACATTAGAATGGCTATGGCTAATCGTGGTGGGGTTTTGGGTGTCATGTTGCATCAAACTATATCACACGGTACTATGTACGATGAACAAGCTGTTGTGGGATCTCCACATTCACTATCGCCACAAATTACGAATGGAAATTGAGCTTTTAACTAAATTTATGAAACTTTTTAAGTTGGTGGGAAAGTTTTTGGACTCATTTGTAAAAAAAAAAAATCATGTTTTGATTTGAACTATGGTATTTTTATACCGCCAAAGGAATAGGAATATCAATTCTTTTTATTTCTCATGAATTTCAAGTTCTCTTGGCTTATTTATATTCAGTGTTAAAGGCCATTATTAAAAAAAAATGGTAATTAAAAGAAAATTAAATAATGAAAACGGGGAAAATTAATTCTGAATTTCGCGCCATAATCGGGAGAGTTCGTTCAGATTCCCATCTTTAGCACCGATTACTATTGGAAGGTAATGGACCGGTTTTTTAGGTTTGTGATCCCGAACGCATTATGCAACTCTTTCAAAGTCGCAAGCGGGACGTCTGTACGAAGACACGATTGATTTATTTCCCTACAATTACTTAAAATTCGTTTTATTTCTTGTAAATGGTGAGTAATTGCGTAGTTAGGATTAAACTAGTCTTAAGCTTATACCTTTCAAGAATATTAAAGTTAAATAATGTAAAGTATATTGCAATTTAAAGATAAAACCTGCTAAGCCTTGGTCACTGAAACAATTTCAAAATTGAATCTGGCCCTAGTTCTAGGACCGCGATGCCTAAAGAATGATTTAAGGGCTGGGATTTCAACGGAGTAGGACGATATTTACTGAAAATGGTATCAAAATCTGGGCCAATATTAATTGGAACATTGGAAAAGGAGATTGGTTCTACCAAAATATTAAACTGGGATGTCAATAAAATTGGAGGGGAACTGGTACAAACCTAAATCTATATTAGTTATCCTTGTTTGCTATATACGTATTGCCTTCTTAGATTTGGCAATATGAAGGTAAAAGCATCAAAAGCGAAGAAATTAGGTGTAAAATGTGCAGGAAAAAGCTAGCCCTAGTAACTCAGATTTATTGTCCACTTGGAAACTCTCCCTATCATAGAGTACTCTTCATTTGTTGTTGCATTAACCCAAGGTGTTGGAATAAAAGTTCCAGGTTGGTTTAACCTCCTCCTTGTAGTAGTTTAATGGGCTGAGCTTAACACGCGAGTATCTTCAGTTGGGCAGTAGTTAGATGTCAAAGAAAGGACGAACAGGCGGGTCAAAGTGTGGCAGCCTCAAATACCACACAGTGGCTTGCTGATGAAGATACTTGGGGTGAAATTGGTGATGAAACTGTACAGGCAAATCCAGTGGATGCGGAACTCTCTTCTGCCATAGAAAATATTGCAATACGTAAAGTTTCTACGAGCGAGTCATCTGATAATCAATGTAGGGTGGTTTAATTAAAAATAAACCAATGAGAAGAAAATGTATAAATAGCCGGTTTTCTTTTATCAAAAGCTGTGGAAGATGATGAAGTTATGAATGAAGCAAACCCTAATGTAATTCCAGAGTCTTTTGAACGTCCAGAAAATACCCCCGACTTTTTAAGAAACACTCCCAAAGAATCCACATCCCTAGCTCATGATGAAACCCCGATTTTCAAACCATATTATATAGAAGTCTGCGAAGAACCAGAGGGTTCTATTGACGAAGAGGAGGATCATGCTAAAGAACTTTTAAGCGAATATGAAAGGCTAAATGGAAATCCTTTTAACCAATTAGGCAAAAGGTTCAAACACTTTAAATCTGACACCATTGATTGTGTGATCAAAATTTAAAATACTTCCATTCTCCTTAATTGGTTTTAAAGTGGAAGTGGAAGTGGAAGTGGGGTAAAAATGGAACAAGAATCTTATGAGAAAGAAAGCCCCCGACACGGAGATACCTCATTTTTTAAATTTTACAAGCGAATTTCGAGACTTCCTAGTCAAATAATTAGGTGTGCAGTGTAAAATATTTAAAACTGGTCAAAGCGAAGTATGTTTCGTAACATTTTCGACCATGAGCAGATATTGCTGGAATGGAGAACCTTTATACATTAGTGATCCATCCAATGAAGATTTGACAAAAATTGGGAAATGCCAGTATTGTGGCGCTGACAAAGTGTTTGAGCTGCAGTTATTACCCGCGTTAGTTGATGGATTAAAATTGAACAACAATGAAAGCTATGGTAATCTATATACATGTTTAAATACAAAAGTCCCAATTAATGCGTTTCCCCATAACATTTTTTAGGACATCCAGTTGAATTTGGAACTATAGTTGTCTTCACTTGCGAAAAAAGTTGTTGGCAAGAAGGTGATGTATTTAGGCTAGAGAGCGTCTTAGTTCAACCTGATCCGGATGAAAAATATTTCCAGATGAGTTAGGTAAGCGCGTGCGGGCTTGTAATTGTATTCAACAGTCGCCACCGCGTCTCTTTGCTCCATGAAATAAATTATTGCAAATATTGTCATTGTTCTGCTAAGAACTTTCTCTTGAGTCACACCATTGTGGTCCCTAATGGTTTTAGGTACCATATAAGATGTCGTCATCAGCTCAGGCCTACAATTTAGACCACTAATATTGACATCAACGTCACGTCCCTGTATCTCCTCCCCCCCCCCTCCCAGTACCACTTCATTATCATCCTTATGTTAAAGGAATTTCTTGGAAAAGTTTTTTTCAAGGTTCGATTTTGGGGGTCTTGGGTAGGGAGAGGATTTTGGGGAGGGGAAGAGAAAGAAATGGGGGCCCCTCCCCTACAGGTTTGTGAAAGCCCCTGCCAAACTAAAGGTGGTTGTCAACTTGTCAAGCCCCAGGAGAGTGTTTATAAATTCGTTCTGCAAGGGGCGTGCAAGCACTCCTTTTTCATAGGCAGCCTTCTTTCAATGGGTTGTACCAGTACCACTATGGAATTCTTCCGCCCCCTCCTCCCAACGTGGTGGAGTCAGGCTTACAAAGATTTTCAAACAAATACTTACTGACTTATCTCCCCCTTCATCTTTCTTGGAAAGGATGGGTAGGGTTGTTCCCCCATGAGACTCCTCGCCTCCCCACGTGGTCAGTCAAGTCGCATTTCCAAAGATTTTTGAACAAAAGTTACTGACTCATCTCTGAACCATGTAAATTTTCTCCTCCCTCTTTCTTTTCTCTCTGATGGATCTGCAATTTCAATAGAGTGCTGTCAGAAGCGCCGGTGTGACGTCACCCATGCTGTTTTCCCATAAAGAAAAAACGGTAACTGTCATGGCCGCCCATTGCTAAAGGCAGACTCGTGACGTCTAACCTTGGATCTGACGTCACAACTGACAGCACTCTATAGCGAAATACCTTTCAAAAACAACTGCTGCATTGTCTAGTGTTTCAAAAGTGATATGGATTGATAGTAGGCTTGGTATTAACTTAAGTAATTAATTTAAAATTAATGATGAAGACAATATTCGGAGCTTTAAAACGAAACTAGCTTTATTTAGAAATAGATGATTTTAAAAAAAAAAAAGAGAGGCCGAAATGGTTAATTCTTTTTCTCCCAAAGTCAAATCCGACGACAATATTATAAAAATAAAATAAATGCACCCCGCGCATGTCCTTCATGTTTCTGTTATGGCAAAATAATAACTGTACAAATGGTTGTGTTTTTTTTTTTGTTTTTTTCTTAGACACTGTCGTAAAAGCTCTCAAGAATCTTTTAAATAGCGATCGAGTATTTGTTAGTTTGTTTTCTTTCCTTTCCCACTTAGGGAGGGTTTTGTCGCATAGTATATCTACAATGTTAAAATTATACAATTTTAATTTTTAGTTTAGATCTCTGCCTTCACAACAAAAAAACATGTTTTGTCAGTTAAATATGGATTATAAGGTGTCATATTATTATTATTAATAGGATTCGTCAGTTGTAGACGAAATATAGAGCGAATAAATTTCAGTTGCCTAAACGTTATTGAGATATAGTTATATTGAGAGATTATGACTTTATTAGCGATAATTTTGATATATTTTTTGAAGGGGAGGGGAGGAGGGTATAGCCGTATTACGAGTAACTATCCTTTTCTTCGATCCAACTGCTACTGTCTGTATTATCACTCTTAACACTAGATTGACTGCAAAGCTCGGCGGAATGACAGCGATGATAATGTCCATTGTTAAACGAATTCTTTTCTTGAATGTTTATCAATCCTTCATGGTTTGAACCCGAGAGTTTCATTTTATCACCTCCGTAATATGCCACTGGTGATATTTCCTCTGGCGCTGTAAGAAACGAGGCTTAATTAGCCTTATTCCTGATCAGCGCCACCTACCCATAGCGGCGACTTTGAGAACTACTGTAAGCGGCAAGCCAATCAGATGTCGCTAAAATCTGGTGACGTCACTGACTGGCACTCTCGGGTCTTACCAAAAATGACGTCACCAGATTTTAGCAACATCTGATTGGCTTGCCGCTTACAGTAGCTCTCAAAGTCACCGCTATGGGTAGATGGCGCTGATCAGGAATAAGGCTAATTGGAAGGGTAATTAATTTGTAGAAGTATAAGTTTTTACTTACTAGCTCGAACAATATCTTTGAACTTGTAATTCTCAATTTGAACTGGTTGTTTTGTCCATTCATGGTTAGCGGCCTCGTTTAGAGTGCAGCGTTTCTCAGGATCACGGTGAAGTAACCATGAAATAAGATTAGATAAACCTTGAAAGGGAATAAAATATTATAATTAACCCCCAAAACCCTTAATTAAAACGAGATAATTATACTTTGCGATACGGCGAAAGGAGGAAACAATTCAGCTTCTATTGTCTCTTCCACATCGAAAAAAGGGTTTTCTCCGTAGATCAGAGTATACAAAGTTACTCCCAAAGCCCACATTTCCAATTCGGGTCCCCGATACCTTTATAACCCCCAAAAGGAAAGACGTTAGAAACCTTAAAAAAAATCCTACTTGAATTTTGGGGTATCCCGTCAACTTACTTATTGCCTTGTAGAACTTCGGGACTACAATACTCGGTTGTCCCGCAAAATGTTGAAAAGCACCAATCAGCCGACATGAAAGTGGCGGAACCAAAATCAATTAACTTGACGTGAAATTTTTCATTCAAAATGATATTTTCGTCTTTGATATCACGATGCACTATTTGAAAACTGTGCAAATACTCTAACGCGGACACGACTTGTCGAAATATGTAACTAGCTAAAGCCTCGTCTAATTTTGGTGAACGGTCGATGAATTCAAATAGATCCATCCCGGATCCGTGTCTCTCCATTACCATTTGAAAGAAATTTTCGTTTTCAAACACATCCAAAACCTAAGAAGATGAATAAAAGTTTCTAAACGAGTTCCTCGACAAATGAACTCCTCCATCTTTACCTGAACTATATTGGGATGCTTGAGAGTCGAAAGTAAACTAACTTCTAAAGGCACTTTTTTGGACATTACCGAATCAAAAACCCATAACTCCTCGTAAACTTTACTTTTTCTAATAAATTTCGTCACAACCTAACAATAATTCAAAAGAAAATTGCACTTCTCGTCACTGACATAGCAACCATAACCACAAATATTACCATAAGCTTATCAGATTTTTTATAGCCAACTTTAACGCATCCGAATGCCCCTTTCCCAATTTCGTGAAGCGTGGTGTATTTTTCCGAATACTGTCCTTCCGTGTAATCGTGGCTTTCATCCTTACCACTGAGGTTTGAACTCTCGATACTACAATTGCTGTCGCAAGTGCTAGTATTGCTTCTATCAGTCATTGACTGACAGTATGGGGACAAAGTAAAATGTTAAAAAACTAAATCGGCAGTAAAAAGTTACCGCGACGCGTTGGGCTTACCATAGAACCACCATTCTCAGAGGCCATCGTGGCGTTGGGAAAGACATTTGTCTTGCTACTAAGTTCTTCGGGATCGCGCGAGACCCATAAGCAATAGATAGTTTGACCATCGTCTAGTTCTAGTTTTTTTATTTGGTAAACTATAGCTAAATCGGTCCCATCTTTATGCATCCCCAATCCAAAGTAACTTCCTTCGGGAATTGTATGGACCGATTCGAGGGAACCAAAACGATTCAGAACAAACCTGTTGTTCAAGAAACTCCAAATACTTAGATTCTCCGTAATTAACCGCTTCATTACCTTCCGATGTCACTTACCTAGGAACTTTCTCGTTGTGTACATCCATCTGATTAGGAGTGGAACAACTATTGAGATCTACACTAGTCGGATTCTCGGGCAAAGGCTGTAAAGGTTCGGTGGGGTCAGTGCTGCCTCCGCAGCTACTACTATGAACCGTACTGGAAGTCGAATCCGTCGAAGGCGACCTAAAGAGCGCTGGATTATGGAAACCAGATGTCCCTGGTTGATTCGTTTCCAGATCCAACTTCATGGACAATCCGCAAGCGGCCGCGTCCAATCGTTCCTCAATTTCGTCCCGCGTTAAATTGTTACCATTCAAGTCGGCCTTCTTCTGGTGGTCAGAATCAAAGGAACTGATCCCACATTCGCCGGTGGCTTCGTTTAGTTGAGCGTGGCAACTGCCGGATGGTAGAACCATGGCGGAACTGGTGGAACCTCCGAGAAGACAATCGGCTGATGGAGATCTGGTTGGAGGTTCGCTGGCTGAAGAGTTACGAAGGAATGATATGCCAACCCCGACTTTAGGAGATGCGAGACTCAAGCTGTGCATGCCTTCGATGGTAAGGTCTATTTGTTTGCCGATTGGGTTGATCGGTCTGTGGTTCGGGAAGTGAAGCATCAGTCAGTATCACTTGGGCGTCGTTTAAAAATTAGTAACATGCCTTGGAGGATTGATGAACTCGTCGGATGTTGGTCGGACATATCGACCGCCAAGGGCACCCATGGATGAACCATCCGCTTCGTCATCATTATCATCGTCATCTAAAGGCGGAAGTGGCATGGAATCGGTGTCTAAGAAGTCAATGTCTTCGTAGAATGAAGGAATGAGCATCATAATGTTCTGAAAACAATCGGAAGAAATTCATTTAACACAATACTCGAGTCTCGGATAGTAAGTCAAAACTATTTAATTACTTTTTCAACTAGTTGCGCTTGCGTATAGCCAAAAAGCATCGAGGAAAAATTGTCGTTGCAACTATGAATAGTTCCATCAGGGAATATGGTTATTAAACCGCTAATATTCGCGAAAACCCAAGCAATGCCTTGATATTGCGCCGCTTGAGAGTGGATCTCTAAGTCTGCGATAGTTAAAATTAGACCTAACTTGGGGAACAAAATATGGTCTATTTTACCACTAAGGTCCTGCGTAGGGGTTTTGCAATCAGTTGGATCATCAAACATTTTTTCAATGCGGACGCTAACGGGGAAAGGGAACCCGTCTCTGGTTCGACCAGTTATATTTTGTTTTTTCATATCCTGATGAGGAAAATTGATATTTTATCGTAGTCGCGTTATAAATAATAGTTGGCGCTGACATTACCTTAGTTAAGTCATTGCCTAAAGTTGGAAGAACAATGGAAGGCATCAATTCTTTTAGTGTCAAAGCACTCATATCGTCAAAAGTTTCGAATCCATGTAGGGAACACATAGACTTATCGGCAAATAACATTCTACCCTAAATAGTTAAACAAAATATTGGTATTGAAACGAAGCAGGCGTTGATTTACGGAATTGCGAACCTGTTCGTCAAAAGCAAATAGACCCACTGTCCTTTCAACTGGTTCCATAACCACAATGCACCGCGGTTCATTATCAATAACTACACTTCGCATCCAAACTGATACGGGGATGATATCATTCTGCTTATTAATCAGATCCATCTTGAAATGAATCAAGATTATAGCTACGATCTTGAAACTTCTCTTAGACAGTTAACCGAACTTACAACTTTGCCCGAAATGACCACAACTTGACCATTTGACTCTAGTTGAGTCTCTGACAAAGCGGAATAATACTTTTTGGCAGATAAATAATCGCAAAGCCTCTTGCCGCCCATTTGAGCTTGAGAGATACCCAATAACGCGCAAGCCATTTTGTTGGTTACCAAAATTTCGGTCGTTTTAGCATTTATAGTGACGACCGCTTTATTCGGGTTATGTATCGTAGTTGGGAAAAGACAACCCTGTTGACCACCGACGAAGTTGTAAAAAGCCCAGCTGCCACTTAAAGATTTACAATTGCGTTGAAATCCGTCGGGGTTCAAATGGGTTGGATTCCTTTTTAGCGGATAGTTTGGGGAAAAACTGAATGTGTTCAGAGCATCACCTAAACAAAAGGGGTCACGCGTTGCGTTTAAAATTAGGCCTACAAGACGTTTTGTCGGGAAAGCTTTTAGGTCTAATATTGCCTACAAAAAACGTACGCGTAAGTTTATATATTTACAATAAGTTTCTGTACAAACCTAAGGTAAAATCCAAATTTTTGGATTAACGAATCACAAATCTTTAAGCACATGCTTTTTTATTCAATTCAAATTTACCTCTACCCCTGTAAAAACACTTCTCCCTCATACTCACAGGTGATTGCGTATTCAAAAAGAGTACCACCCCACCTCCTAAACGCGCCGGGTCTTTTAAATGGGGTCTATTTTTTATATATCTCAAACACACCACCGTACAAGATAAATCTTTCACCTTTACCCTAGTGAACCCCAGCCACGGCCCCCGGGGGTTGAAGAGAAAACACACCCTCTCCAAATTCGCGGATATCGTGAGAATAATGTCCCCAAAAATATATAGAACTTGATCCCAGATCTCTCCTATAGTCCAAGCTTTATCGATTTCTTTCCCAAAAGAAAATACACGACAAGCTCCACTCTCTCTCTCTTTTTCAAGATATGGGGGACGCAATTGCTTACGAAGGTTTATTTTTTTTTTTTAGTAAAGCGGCAAGCCTTCTGTAGAGTTTGTTTTTCTTTATATAGCCTAGTATCGTGTTTTTCTCAATTAACGATTCAATCTAAGCCCGAGGCCGTTAATTTTCATCAAAACACTCTTAACGATAACTTAATGGTATTTTCTATCCACACTTTAGGATCGTAAAAGCGCAGTTAAGGCTTTTTTAGTCTTAACATGTTTACGTTGTATGGTTTAATATATCGAAAATATATTTAATTAATGCATAGTTAATTGTAGCTATCATAAATTAGAAAATTAGTGGTTGCGAAAGGTTTTAATAAAACCATGCATCTGGTTTAAAAACATTCTCCCCCCCCCCAAACCACGCAAATTCACGGATGAATACAACGAGGGGCCGTTCACCCAGTGTACCTTTGACTGTACTAAAGTGATTATGCTTAATCTCTAAAATCCCTACCCTCGACAATGCTAAAATTATTACACGTGATCAGTCATCGGTGTATAAGGAATCTGACAGTGATTAGCCCCTCGGCCTACAATGCGATTTGAACCCTTTCACCCCACGCGCTTCAAGGTTAAAGTTCAAAATAGTATTTACCTTTAAACTTTGACAGTGTGCATTTTTTGGTTAATAAGGAATCCCCCATATCCACGCTGTCATGACGTTGTTTTCTTCTGGTACCGCAGGCAGGAAACGATTGATTCAGTTCAAAAGGTTGCAATTTTGTTCGCGCTTGATAACGAGGGGTCAAGCCGAGTTGGTGGGCACGTCCCCGCCGATTTAGGAAGGGAGAAACGCCCGAAATGGGTGACCAGCTGGAGAATGCCTTTTTTACCGGGTGAATTGGGCTGCTCTCGGCCGTATGACGATTCCATTTCCGACCCTAATTTTGAAAAGATATTAAAGGCGGCAAGAGAAAAGAAATTATATAAAAGTTACAAGCGTCTCTCTCTCTCTTAGCCCCCCCCATCCCCCGCCCTTAGAGTTTATCTTAGCCTGATTTTCGCAAATGATAAACCAAGGCTATAAGGCCCGGATCTCCATCTCCTACGCAATATTGAGACGCGTTCGCGTTTGTAACTTTTATTTCATGTGCCTCCATTTATTTTTACAAATGTTTCCTTATAATAAATGGTACATAAATAAGAAGGTTCCACCCCTAGATAATCCCTTTGTGCAGCGGAAAAATAACCCTTTCTATACTTAAAATTAAACCCTTTTAAAAATCGGTAGTGTGAACGCAATTTTGCTTGTTAATTTTACCACTACAATATATAGTTTCAAAAGCCATAAAACTTAACAAGGTTAAGATTAAGAAATCATATTGAACAGGCGTGTAAATTTCGGTCACGTGATATGATTTTAAAGATAATCCCACACTGAATGGTATGGATCACGTTTATATAGCTTAGCGCCTTTCTATTGGCTAATTTTTACTTAATTAACATTTTAAAACAATTTTATCTTATCAATACGATTAAAGTTTAATTTCTTAACCCTTCCAATTAACACCCACCCTTTTCGATATAAATAGAATCAAAATCATGCTAATTAAGACGCCTTTAATCATTAAACCATTACAAAAAATATATTATATTCTAATGAATTTTATACCATTTAAAAATTAATGGATGGTCAAGCAAACAATATTTAAGCCTAATGCATTCGTAGTAAAACTAAAAACAGGAGAAGCGTTTTTTTTACCGTATTACAATCAATAAGCAACCCGCAACTAGGAAGTTAAATCTTAACTCACCTATCCCCTACATTTTCCGATACCAAGGTATTTTTTTTATTATCGTTGTTAATTTAAGATTGAAGAAACCTTGACCGCGAAAAATTCGTAACTGATAATCTAGAGTATTTTATCCCAACAAGAGCGAAAAGGGGATATGTATCTCTATCTCTTAATACTTTATCTCTACCGGCTGTTTAGGATTAGGGCTATAAAGTCAGCGTTATTTTTCCAAAATAGATCTCTAGATTGTTAACTCGGCCTGGCGTCGACGGCCAGTGGTGGGAGCGGTATGGTTAGCTTAAGCTCTATGCGGCACAACACACAGAATCTCTCCTCGCCCGTTGGAGATTCGACCCAATCTTGGATCAATAAATTCACCGTTTACACTGTTAAAGGGATGGGCAAGGAGGGGGGTCGGTGTATATCTCCTCAGTAACATTTCATAGGCTACCTAGACTTATATCATGACGTAAAGCGACGTATTTTTCTCCTAGACTTCCCACACGTCTACAGCTAGTTGGAATAATTACGTATCCATTTTCCCAACGTATCTAGGTCGATTTTGAGGATCGTAATCTAACCCGGTCCACAAAACCCGCATAGAGATATGGGGGCCCATGATAATTCCTATTTAAGCTGTATGAATTCCTGATGTAACATAGTATCTTTCAACGGACGTCATCGGAGTTTTACGACAGTAATAAATCATTTTGGATAATGAAGATAACTTTTTTGTTTTGGATTTAAGGTCCAGCTTTATTATTTTTTAAATGTCACATAAATTTTATGTTCTTAGTGACGTGTAAAAGTTAAATTTGGGTTTGACCCTGTATGACGACATATCCGTGAGCACCGGTGTGCTACGGGGTAAACATTTCTACAGGGGCTCGTAGAAAATACATGGGGAGTTTTGACCCTGTAAGAGGGCTTCCCCCTATAACAGCAGTTCTCTATTCGAGTTTTTGGCGGGAAGTTTATGTTTTTAATTGGTAACTTAATAACTTTTCAAACCCCCAAATGTTTCGTACACTTAAAATAATTTAGAAATCTTACCTTTGATGGAGGGGTGCCATTTGTTATTGATTGTCCTTTAAGTTCCTGAACTCGTTTTGTTTTCAAGTTTAGGTTAGAGTGTTCTGTCTTGCGACTGTCGTGTCCGTTAGAGTTTAAAATAATTCTTCCCATGAATCCAGGGGAGTCCATTTCCTAATTTTGAAAAAAAAAATAAAAATAAAAAAAATTATTATTCTTTAGTATTTGAACATTTAAAATACTAGTGGTGTCGTCAGACATCCAAAGGTTATTCAAGGGGCTAATCACTTTTAAGACTGCCTGTACACTTATGTAATTATTTTATCACTTTGAAGGGTAGGACTTTTAAATATTACATATAATCCCATTTAGAACAGTCAAAGGCACAGTGCGTGTGTGACCAGCCCCTCGGATTAGGTAACTGAAGTATGAATGAAGTTTCTAGTCACTATTCCCCCTCCCGTTCCCACCCGAGATTGGGGACGCCCTATCCCAACGTAAAAACCAAGGCTAAAGTTGTAACATCATACAAAGTACATAAGGTTTGAATTACAGTAGAAAAAAGTTTGGTAGAACTATCAAAAACAGTCTTATTACCTCTAGAAATTCAAAGTTGAAAGTTAAACTGTTTGTATTCCCAATAATCTCTTCAAAACTGGGTGCACTTTGAGTACAAAATACCGCGTTTGTTTTAAAAGAGCGCGAGAAAAATCGTTAGTGGGCGCTGGGTTACCGGTGTCTTTGAAGGTAATTTTATAGAGATTCTATTGGTGGATAAAAGCAGTCACATGTAAAGTGTCATAGAAAAGCTGGATCCTTATTGGTTGTCCCCATTTCTTGTTTACGGGGCAAGTTAGATGGGCCTTGGTTGAAAATTGGCGCGACGGATGGGATCATTCAGCTGTTCCGATTCGGAAACTGCGTATTTTGCCATTTTTTGTTAAGGGAAAGGAGTTGTGTTTCGTTCTATAAAGTTTTAAAAAATTCAGTTAATGTTTGCGGATTCATAAATTTAAGTTCCTAACAATATCATCACCGAAAATGGTAAACTACTGCTTCTCATTTAATGTTTATGAATGAGGCATTGCTTAGGCCTAAGTTTAATTTTCCTCTAATGTTAAGTGTTTTTGTGTTCGTTCTTTTTATTTTGTTGTTGTTTATTTTTAGGATATTAGAAACTTCTTCCCCGTAAAAATTAACAGTTCTGCTAGTAAAACACGTCCTATGAACGGGAATGATTCTAAAACCAAGGTAACATGTTCAGGCTGATCTCATGAATTGATAGAATATCTAAAATGTTGTTTATATTTAGAAAAATGTTTTACCAAGTAATTCTGGTAAGAAAATTAATACCAGAAAGAGGACAGTTGTGTTATCAGATTCAGGTACAAGTTTATAATATTATAAACTTTGTAGCTGATAATTTAAACTGGTTTAATTCCTCATTTGGCAGACTCTGAAGACCCAATCCCAAAGCCTAAACCAGCCAAACGTAGAATTATAGAGGATGATGATGATGATAATGACTGTTTTGAGATTACCAAAACAAAAAAGGCTGAGCCAGTGAAGGAAGGTGTTAGAAGGAGTCCTCGAAAACAAGAAGATAAATACAAAGATTCAGCAGATCCTGAAGACCCAATCCCAAAGCCTAAACGGAGAAAACAGAGAATTATTGAAGATGATGATGATGATGTTGATTGTTTTGAGGTTACACCAACAAAAAAGACTGAGGCAGTGAAGGAAGGTGTTAGAAAGAGTCCTAGAAAACATGAAGTTAAATCCAAAAACTCTAAACCTCCTCCTCCAATACCGAAAGAGAAGAAAAAGGAAGAAAAAGTAATTGAAGTATCAAAGTTTTTTGGAAAAACTCCGGTAGATCGTTCAAGCAAGCATCTTGTTGAGAAAAAAGTACGTTAAAAACAAACCTTAGTTTCCATTAATTATCCCTAATAAAAAATTTTTAGGCAAAAATAGAGAAAATAGTTCCATCAGAACCCATAAAGAAGAAAACTAAATTAGAATTGAGTGATGATGAATTTATAATTGAAGATGATGAAGAATTTGAAAAAACATTGGCTCAACTTGACATTCCTGGATTATCCGCGACCAGTTCTAATTTAATAGAATCAGTACATTCATCTCAAGATGAATCCAAAATCACCAAACCCAAAGAAAATGAACTAAAGTTAGATTCAAAGATAATAGAAAAAGGTTCAGACGCTAAAGGCAATAAATCTGAAAGTAAATCCAAAGTTAAAGACGAAATTATTGATATCAAACAAAATGGACATGGTACTAAAAGTAAAAGTATGAAATCAAAAACTGTAAAAAGTACACGGACCCCGAATTTGTTCCTAAAATTTAGACATTTCTTTATTAATTTTGATCTATTTTCATAGCAGGAACGATGAAAGAAGAAAATAAATTAGATACATCTGTCCTTGATAATAGTAATCTGAAAACTCCGGAAGAAAAGAAAAAGGAACACTACCAGAACTACCAACATTACCTCCACCGTGAGGGCCCAACTGCTTTAGGTTCCAAAGAGATTCCCGAAGGAGCTGACTCTTGTTTAGAAGGAAAAACCTTTGTCCTGACTGGTATATTGGAATCAATAGAACGAGATGAAGCCAAAACCTTGATAGAGAAATATAAGGGAAAAGTTATGAGCACTTTAAGCAAAAACACGCAATATATAGTAGTAGGCAGGGATTCTGGACCTGCCAAACTCGAAAAAGCTGAAAAATTTGGCACTATTAAATTAAACGAAGACGAATTACTTGAATTAATTAGAACTGCACCTCCTGGCAAAAGTGCCAAGAAAGCTAAACCAAATGAATCCCCAATGTCAAAGACTAAAAATAAGGCTTCTAAAATGACTCCTAAAAATTTGTCAGAATCCTTAGAGGATTCTTTGAAAGAGAATAATATGATTGAGGAAATAGTTAAACCATCTAGTTCAAAGGGAACTAAACAAGATGAACCCCAATCAACATTTTCTCCCCCAAAACGTCATCCAGTTCCTGACTCTCTTATGTGGGTTGATAAACACAAACCTCAATCTTTAAAACAAGTTATTGGTCAACAAGGAGACCGAAGTAACGCAAAGAAATTAGTACAGTGGCTTAGAGACTGGCAAAAGAATCGTACCGTCCCCAAAAAACCTCCTTGTAAGGAATTAGGAATGTTGATTAGACCTTAAAGAGTTAAAAGACACGAGGAAAAATTATAAATGTTTAATTTTAGCTCGTTGGGGTGGTGGAGGGGGAGACGACGGAGGTTTTTACAAAGCCGCGTTGTTATCAGGAACTCCTGGTATTGGGAAAACAACCACGGCGGTTTTAGCCTGCAAGGAATTGGGGTTCTCGTATTTTGAGTTGAATGCTTCTGATACAAGATCGAAACGTAGTTTGCATGATGAAGTCTCACAGTTGCTTCAGAATACTACAATCACTGGTTTAGGAGGTTAATAATGACATATTTATTTAGTGATTAACATAATGATAACGATAATAATGTTAAAAATTAGGAAACAAATCTTTAAATTCAACTAAACATGTTATTATTATGGATGAAGTTGATGGGATGTCGGGAAATCAAGATAGAGGAGGGACCCAGGTTGATTTTGATTGTCTTTCTTTGCTAATTTGAATTTTACTTTGAAATTTCTTACGCGCCTCTCTCATTTTACTTCAGGAATTGATAGCCTTGATCAAAACGACCAAAATCCCAATTATTTGTATCTGCAATGATAGATCCCATCCAAAAATTCGTTCCCTGAGCAATTATTGCTTTGATTTAAGGTTCCAAAAACCTCGTTTGGAACAAATTAAGGGCTCAGTCATGTCAATATGTTACAAAGAAGGAATCAAAATTCCTACTGATGTCTTAACTGATATTATAACCGCATCTTGTCAGGATGTAAGACAAGTTTTGCATAATGTCTTCTTATGGAGTGCTAAAGTAGCTACTATAGCTGAAGGAGAAAAAAAGAAAATGGCTCAAACCAAAGATATCAAAATTGTAATTGGTTAATTTAATTTAATTAATATACAAATTCCACCCGCTCAAATGAAAGTTAATCTTAATTATTAGGGACCTTTTGATGTCTTAAAAAAAGTTTTTGCTAGTGAAGAAGAGAAGTCAAGCATACACGACAAAGCTAGCTTATTTTTTCACGATTATTCACTTTCCCCTTTATTTGTACAAGAAAATTATATTCATGTTCAGCCCAAGAATGCCAGGTATCGCGAGTTATTGTTAGAAATTAATTAATTTCAATTAGCCTTATTCCTGATCAGCGCCACCTACCCATAACGGCGACTTTGAGAACTACTGTAAGCGGCAAGCCAATCAGATGTCGCTAAAATCTGGTGACGTCACTGACTGGCACTCTCGGGTCTTACCAAAAATGACGTCACCAGATTTTAGCGACATCTGATTGGCTTGCCGCTTACAGTAGTTCTCGAAGTCGCCGCTATGGGTAGGTGGCGCTGATCAGGAATAAGGCTAATTAATATCTAACCAAAGTTTAAATTAAATTAATCAATCAGGGGTAACCAACTGGAACATTTAAAACTAATAAGCCAAGCTGCTGACAGCATTAGAGATGGAGATATGGTTGACCGAGTTATAAGAACATCTAATAATTGGAGTTTATTACCTACTCAAGTATATTAATCTGTTAAAATACATTAAAATTAAAACTAAGTAATTAACTTTAATTTTTATTATTTTAGGCCATATTTTCAAGCGTAATTCCTGGCGATACCATGAGAGGTTATTTGAGTCAAATGATAACGTTTCCAAGTTGGTTGGGAAAGAATTCTACAAAGAATCATATGGATAGAGTGTTGCAACAGCTTCAAATGCATATGAGGCTACGTATCTCCGGCAATAAAACTGAGCTCAATACTCAGTATATTCCGTTACTTCATCATAAACTTACAAATCCTTTGGTTGAAAAAGAAAGTGACGGCGTCAAAGAGGTTATAAATACCATGGAGAATTATTATCTCTTAAGAGAGGACTTGGAGATTGTTACGGAATTGGCATTATGGCCTGGAAAAACTGATCCCATGTCCAAAGTGAACCCTAAAGTTAAAGGAGCTTTAACTAGGACCTTCAATAAAGAGAGCTTTTTAATCCCGTATTCCATGAACACTTTTAAGAAGGGAAAGAAAGCTTCCGTTAACGAACTTGAAGGAGAATTAGGAGAGGAAGACGACAATGTTATGGAAGAAAATGCGGAAAGTGACGATGATATCGGATCTGACGCCATGGTTAAAGTAAGGAAAACATTTCATTAAAGTTTATTTTGTTTATTAATCTCAATTTTAATCGTAACAGCAAAAGAAAGCTACTAAAACATCTACAAAATCTGACGATCAACCTTCAACTTCTAAGGGTAAAGGAAAAGGTAAAACATCAAACCCGCAAAGCAAAAGAGGGAGGAAGAAATAAACTGTTGTTTACAGAAAAAAAAAAGAAAATTCAATCAGCTTGTTTAAAGTATTTACAATTTTGTTAATTATGAACTGTTAACACACTAATTTTAAGGCCTTGATATACTAAAAATAAATTTTTAAGGTTTTCACGATGTTTTTAAATAAAAACAAATAGGGAAAACAAAACAAGTTTCAAATTGCTTGTGATTGATTTGATTTAGGCTTAACGACTGTTAGGCCTAACGTTTTTTATTTAGGTCATAAAGTGGGTGAAGGACGCCCTTCAATCTTGGTTATAATTCCAAAACACGTCATTTTTGGGGGGTATTTTACTATTTTCGATTCTGTAGGTTCATTAACGCGTTTAAAACTGTAAAATTAAAGCCTAATTTTCATAATTACGAAAATGTTAAGTAACCACGCCCCTCTATGAGTTTTAATTTTGGCGCGGAAAAACATGGGGGAAGGATAGTAGGGTGCTGGAGTAGTCACGAGGTTTTTGATGTTAGGTCGGCGACGGCAGACGCGTTTTAAGCCGGCCCTTTGGCGGCAGCCTTTCGAGGACCGCGATGGCCCTTCATCATAGAAATACAAGTTCACACGGAGTACGGAAAAAGGTTCAGGTAAATCATCTTTGATTAGCTTTAAATATTCTCCATTAATCGTTTAGATTATTCGCTATAAATATTACGAGAGCCAATTATCATTAGTAGCTTTTTTTTGCCCCCGCAAGGAAGCCCCGTATATAGCCCTTGGTCCGTACAAGAGAGCGGAAAAATTCGATCAAGTGCTTCTTTTTTGAGTTTTTTCAATCACTGTTTAAACTTTGATCTTTTCGACAATTACCCTGCATAGATTAAATTAATTATATTACTTCTACCCTTATTTGAATATATGCTGTACATATTTACGCGAAATAATTAAGAGTCTCGTACGGTTTTGGGGGTAATAAGTTATGGCCTTCGGTACTTTAATTTGCACGCTCTGATTTTTGAATGTTTAGCGTTAAGTAATTTTAAATTTTAAGACTTCAAGTCGGTCAAGGGCGTTTTAATTTAAAATATTGAGAAATTTTCGGAACTATCCAATTATTTATTTGTCATTTAAATTACTAGAAACGCTAGAATGAACTTTTTGAAATGTTGTGATATTAATTTGTCATAGGTTTCTTTCGTGATTCGGGATGAGATTGAACGTTCGCACAAATCAGGGGTTAATTCTCTACAGTATGACGCTTATCTCAACAGACTATATTCCGCTGGGAGGGATTCTATTATTCGTATTTGGAATGTTCGAAATTCTAAGGTTTGCCCTTCTTTTTTTCGGGGGTGTTCTTCGATCATTTGCGTAGAAGGGCATTTAAATCATATTATTATGTTAGGATCCTTATTTACAATCAATGGAACATCATACTGATTGGGTTAACGATGTTGTCTTGTGTTGCGGAGGAAAGAACCGTAAATACATTTGTACTTAAGTACTTATTTTTATAAGAAGGGAAGTTTCCAACTTAAAGTTGTTTCGTGTAGTTATTTCCGCATCGAGTGATACTACAGTCAAAGTTTGGAATGCTCATAAAGGGTTTTGCATGTCAACACTTAGGACACACAAAGTAATTGAATTAGTTATATAATTTAGTATTCTAAAGGTGAAATTCATAAACGTCGGACGCAACGCAATTTAGTACAGGCAAAGGCAGGGCGTCGTGCGTAAAAGGCGGAAGTTTGCGTACGACGCCCTGCCTTTGCCTGTACTAAATTGCGTTGCGTCCGACGTTTATGGATTCCACTTTAAATGTACTAAATTTAAGGAAATTGTTAGGATTATGTTAAAGCTCTAGCCTACGCTAAAGAAAGAGAGCAAGTGGCTTCTGCCGGTCTCGATAGGGCAATTTTCTTATGGGATGTTAATACACTCACAGCACTTACAGCTTCAAATAACACAGTCACTAGTAAGTGTTATATTCGGGATCATTTTCCTTCGGGGTTTAAAGTACTTGAACTTGAATTTTGTAGCATCATCACTAACTGGTAATAAAGACAGTATATATAGCCTAGCAATGAATCCATCTGGTACAGTCATAGTTTCGGGTTCTACCGAGAAAGTTCTAAGGGTGTGGGACCCCCGTACTTGCCAGAAACTAATGAAGCTCAAAGGACATACGGATAATGTCAAAGCATTAGTTTTAAATAGGGACGGTACTCAGGTGATTATCATTCGTTAATCCATTAAGTTTCTACGTGTTCCAAAGGGGATAACTCTTCCGTTTTGGCTTTTATAGTGTCTTTCTGGCAGCTCAGATGGGACTATAAGGTTATGGTCGTTAGGTCAGCAGCGTTATGTCGCTACTCTTAGGGTTCATGACGAAGGAGTTTGGGCATTACAGGCCAATGAGTCTTTCACCACAGTTTTTTCCGGTGGAAGAGACCGTAAAATATACATGACAGATTTAAGAAATCTCGAAAATAGGGCGTTAATATGTGAAGAGGATGCTCCTATTTTAAAAGTAAAGCCGAGATTTCAAGTTTAGTGATTTGAAGATATAATTAAAACACTTTATAATGATTTCAGATGATATTTTCTCCTGACCATTCTTCCTTATGGGTAGCAACGACTGATTCCTGCATCAAAAATTGGCCCATCAATAATAGAAGTTCTCAATGGGATGATTATGATATGGATGCCCTACCTCCTTTAAACGAAAAACCAGATTTTGTCATAAAAGGTTAAAAACTAGGAATAGAAATTGTTCTTTATAATTTTGTAGGCTAATAAACAAACCCTTTGGTTTGCTTTTAACATCTGGCCGTTCTTTTTTTCTTCTTCTTCTTCTTCTTCCGTTTGTTTTGCCCATTTTAGGTAATCCAAGTATAAGGCACTATCACGTATTAAATGACAGGCGGCATATTATAACAAAGGACACTGACAACAACGTTTCTGTTTATGACGTTCTTAAAGTAAATGAAAAACTGATTTCGCCATCATCAAATTACATTCTTCTGATGATTGGTTTTGATTTTGATTTCCAGGCGTGTAAAGTTGAGGATTTAGGTGAAATAGGTTTTGAAATGGAAATTAAGAAGAGGTTTAAAATGGTTTACGTTCCTAATTGGTTTTCTGTTGATTTAAAAACTGGAGTAAGCAATGAAAAAAATGTTTTTGTGCGTAGTTATTATATTTTACGTCTTCAGATGTTATGCGTTCATTTGGACGAACCGGACTGTTTCGCTGCCTGGGTTTCTGCGAAAGAATTTGGGTTAGGTCCCAGTGAAGGTCCCGACCCCAAAAGTAATTATACTATTTAGATATCGCGTCTTCTTTCTAGTTCTTTCTCTTTCCCTCACCCCATTTTAACGTGTCGAACATTGCAAAAGATGGTTTATTAAAATAGGTGTTTTAACAGTCAATTTAGGAGGACTTCTACTGCAAGCGTTGTTAGAACATTGGCCGCCTACCTTTACGAATGACGAGGATCAAAGCGAAAGTGGTGAGAACTTCTTAATTTTTATAGAACTTTGAGAAATTTCAGGGTTTCCGATGATTAGAATATTTAATGTCTGAGTTGTCAATGATCTATTAAATTTATCCAAGTATATGAGGAAACGTTTTTAACGTTTAAAGACATCAATTAATTAATTAATGTTAATTGGTCTAAGTAAGGGAAAATTTTGTTATGTAGGTGTGGCAAGTAGTAGCGGAGGAGCAAATAGCCTACCAGTTGGAAGTGGTGACGACATCACGGCTGTGGCCAACGGAGAACGTCCGAGACCCGGAAATCTTTATTTTTGTGTACCTGAACACACACCTGTGATATTTAGGTGAATATTTTGAGTTAGAATATAAAAGTTTTACGTATATTGAATGTTTTTCTGTTGTTGTTTTGCGTTAAAACAGTGAACTAGGAGGCCGAACGTTACTGCGTCTTTTGGTTGGTGATGCTGGACGCGAGACTGAAGAGTTACTACTTCACGAAACAGTTCCGCCTTGGGTTACTGATGTTGTTGTTTCTGTAAGAATTACTCTTCTTTCTAATTAGAAACTGTCTAATTAGAAATTTCATTCCATTTCTAGAAAAACATGCCAAGGTTCAACAAAATTCCCTTCTACCTCTTGCCACATTCCTCATCGGGAGTTAAACCTCTAAGGAAGTATGTTTTAAGAGTTTTTTGACTTTTTCTTAAGTCTGAGGGGGAGATAAACTTTGTCTGCTGATTTCTAAAGTCTTTGTGATTGGTTTTAGAGAGAGGCTCTCAGCTAGCGACATGCTACAAGTTCGAAAAGTAATAGAACACGTCTATGAGAAAATAATGGGCGCTGGATCGGATACCGGATCTCAAACTGCGAGTCAGTCTGGAACTTCCGGCTCTCAACAAGACAAAAATGAAACTGAAAGAGACGATGAAAGGTCTTCTATAGCAGAGGAGAAAGTGGAATTACTCTGCCAAGATCAAGTAAGTGTGACCTTTGGGTTGTTTAATTCTTTACGCGGCGGCGTTTTAGGTCAACGTAACTTGTAGCGGACGCGTTTGAAGTTACTTTTAAACGTTTAAACGTTTGTTTTCAACTATCTTTAAAAGGTGTTAGATCCCAACATGGATCTTAGAACGGTAAGACATTTTCTCTGGAAGAGTGGTGGTGATCTGGTTCTCCACTACAGACCAATCAAATGAAGTAAATAAGTAAATATAAATACAAACAATTTTTAAGAAGCCCTCCAAAGCTAGTTATATAAAGTGTACTATATTGTAACTTAAAAACAAACATAAAAATAGAAGGAAGATGCAAAATTAACGGAAATTACCCCCCTTCAATTAAAAATGAACCCCTCCCCCAATATTCTAGTCTAAAAATTTAAATATCAAAAGAAAATTATTTAATTTTTGGTTTATTTCGGTAAGTAAGTGGATATCGGAAGTCTTATAAATTCCTTCCTTCCTTCCTTCCACCGTTATTAATGAAAATCTGTTCAGTTCGTGAACTTTGATATAAAACGCTCCATAAGCTGGCCTCTTATGTCTTCTTAATCAACTTTTAAAAGGTTAATAGAATAAAAAATGCTTTTAAAAAACTTAGCAGCGTAAAAAACAAACAACATCATCTCGTCAACAAATTAATTAAATTAATTAATCACAAGTGCATTTCGGACGAGACGAGACGAGAGAAAAGGCTTATTTTTTAGTATATGATCTGTACTAATTATCAATCATTTTAGTGGTAAGGTAGACCTGTCCTTATTAAAAAGCTTGGGAATAAGCGTTAAATAGTAATAAAAGTAGGAAATACTTTCGTTTTTTTTCCCCAATAGTAGCCGCAAATATCCACACATAGTGAAGTGAAATTAAATCCATTTTTGGTTTTTAATTTGCTTGTAAGATACAAACAAACAAACAAACTTTAAATACGTTTCGAATGAAGATAAATTTAACTGTTAGGGGTTTAAAAAAAAATATCTGAGATACTTGTGAATTTACTCCGGAAACTATTAACGGCGGGCGCGCGTTTAAGAGTTGGTGAAATACTGAAAACTTTTGAGAGAGAGACTTTGAGATACTTTAACAAACAAACTGCGGCGGTTATAGCGTAATTTCCTTCCAAAAACAAACCTCTTAAACGGTATAAAAACAATTTAAAACCACCCGAAACCAACGCTAAAATATAATAACAACAGACCCCCCCTCCCTCTCCCCCTCTTTCACTACTCTTCAAGAAAAACAAACTTTCTCTATAAAAAATCTTTAAAAAAAACAACTTCTCTTTCAAAAAACAAAAAATTCTCCATATTTCTATTTCGCAAAAAAAAAATAATAATAATAATAAAAAACAACAAACAAACAAACAAACGTTTTTTCCAAACTTATTGTATATAGAGAACTTTTTCTAAAAAAAACCAAAAAAACAAAAACAAATGAACATAAAAACAAACGAAAAAAAAAACAAATAATTACGAGGAACTTGTTGAATTTAAATATTTTATAAATTGAAAAGAAAAGAAAAAAAAATAATAAAAAAATACCCAAAAAAAGTTTGTAATTATTAATTTGGGCTGGTTTTTGATGGCTTATTTTGTAAACAAAAAAAAAAAACACAAAAAATTATACGTTGTTTTTTAAATCGTGTATAGTTAATTAATTTTTACGGGAGGGATCTTGGTATTATTATATTATATATATTTTTAATTTCATTTTCTCTACGGTAAATATATTTCTCAATATTTAAAATAAAAATAAAAAAAAAGCTCACGTTTTTCCGTTATACTTTTAAACTTCAAGAAGAAACTTAAACATCAATTTGGATCCGTTTAAAAACTTTTGGAAAATAATTTTTTAAACGAGTCTTTATTCACTTTTGCCTTATAAAACGATACGATATTAAAAAAAAAATAAACACGAAAAGCAAAACGTAAATAATAATAATAATAATAATAATAATAATATAAATAATACACAAAAACAAATTATACTCGCCCATAAATTAAAAGAAATTATTTAATTCAATGTAAAGAACTAAAGATGCGATGTTATAAAAACGCAAAACCTCTATCGCAAACGTAATATTAGATGTTTAAAATTAAAATTAAAAAAATGCCAATACTTTAGAATAAATTAAATTAAATTAAACCAATAATTATTTATATTTTAGTTAGTGTAATTAACTAATTAGTCAATTTAAAGAGTTAAAATAATGGTTAGGAAAATAATTACAGCGCGCGATTATGTTAGACGAATAAATTAATTAACTCAATTAAATTAAACTTAACAAAAAAAAACAAATTTTAAATGTTAGATTTAGATTTATATCTTAAAAAAAAAAACAAGTTAAAAGTCGAAATCGAGGTTTAAACGTTTTAAACTTTTCCTTTTGAGAGAGTTTTAATTAATAAAAATTAGTATCATTAGGTGAAACAAATTTAAACTAGCAATTGGCGCCTATGCAAATAGCCTTTTAAGAGTAACACAATCCCTTCGTAATTAAGAGAAAGCTAATTAAAATTAAAAACAGTATTACCACAAAACTAAACTTGCGAACAAAAATTATTATAAAGCAATGGCGCTGTGCTGATCCTGTCTTATCTAAAAAATAGTTAACAAGCGGCTTTTTGCTTTTATATTCTTTTTTCAAAGGCTTATGTACTAGGCATAATAACTTTCTAAGTTTCGGGAACTAATTATAGACAAATAAGTACTAATTAGCCTTATTCCTGATCAGCGCCACCTACCCATAGCGGCGACTTTAAGAACTACTGTAATCGGCAAGCCAACCAGATGTCGCTAAAATCTGGTGACGTCATTTTTGGTAAGACCCGGAGAGTGCCCGTCAGAGTGACGTCACCAGATTTTAGCGACTTCTGATTGGCTTGCCGATTACAGTAGTTCTCAAAGTCGCCGCTATGGGTAGGTGGCGCTGATCAGGAATAAGGCTAATTGAGCTTTAATACACCCGAATCTTTTGATAGCGTCATAAAAACTGACTACTTTAAATTTGTGGTGTAACTTTTTAACTAAAACGAAAAACGTAGTAATTAAATTAATTAAGCCATCATTTCTCCCCAAAAGAATTTGAATTTCACTTAAACGCATGCATTTAATAAAAATATATAGCGCGACCATTTTTAACTATAACCCAAACTAATCTCACCACCTTTTCTGTTCTGTTAAATTAATTAATTAGTATTAATTAAAGTAATTATACTTTAATTTTATTTTGTATAAATTGAATTGCGAGGAACTATAATATTAATAGGATTATTTGTAAAAATTAAAATTAACGAATGTAAATGAATTTGTTGAAAGGTAGCCATCACGCAATTAGGTTTTGTTTAATTTTTGTTTTGTTTTGTTTTTTTTCCAATAACAAAACGAACTTGACAACAATATTTTATAATTGTATAAAACAAAATTGTACCTGTTCAATTAAATAAGACAAAAGTTTCCCTCCAAATATTTTTTAATCAAAAGTATCAAAGTGAAATCAGTTACAAAAAAAAATATAATATAAATTCATATTCATATTCATATAATTGTATAAAAATTGCATTTCCGTTTTAAAAACACACTTTTTTTTATATCATTTAATGTGAAGTAGCTAATTAGGTTCCTTTTTGTCTCTATTTAACATTACAAGTGGTCGTTTTCTCCTATTTTTAAATTCAACAACCACTTGAGTCTCTTTAGCGTAACCCCTGGCTTTCAGTTCCTGCGTAGATGGAAATCCACATTCCCAAAAGAATTCAACAGTGTCTTTTGGAGGGGGATGATTGGAACGATGACGAGAACATATCTTTAAACGTTTTTGTTTCTCTTCTTCTGATAAATTCATGGCAGCAAAGTACTGAAACAAATTTAAATATAATCTATCATTTCCTTGAAGATCGATCCGATCACTTGTCAGTGATCAAATTACTTTGGCACAATCTTGGCATTCGTAACCATTCAACTTTTGACGTTCACTTTGTTTTCTAACAGGTCCTTCATTGTACTTTTCATTCTCCTTGGGTTGTTCTACCCTGGAAGGTTAATGCGTTATTTCCCTTTTAATATTGTCGATCAAGTAATTGAATTTTTATTTATTTTTCTTCTTACACGTCAAAGCTATCATGAACAACTGGTTTAATGGATCCTGTTAAATGATAAGTAAATATTTAAATAATAATTCGTAACTATTTTAAATCCATTCTCACTTCTAACTGGGCTTTTTTGAGCCGCTAAAGCCCTTAGCAGTTCCTGACTGTCAACTGATTCGCTTTCGCTACACGTATGTTGGGTTTCTTTCTCTAATTTTATTTGTTTCCTTTGTCTTTCAGCTAATTCTTCTGGTAGCATCGTTTCATCTGGATCCCAACTATCGTTAACCTTATTTTTAATTACTCTCAAAACTTCCGGTGATGAAAAAATATTCGGAGATGGTAAGTTGATGTTTGAAATTTCATTTTGGGAGCTAATCTTCTTCTGCGGAGGAGGAGTTCTTAGTTGAGGATTTGATTGAGTTAAAGCTAGGGGTTTAGGTGGAGAACGTTTTCTTCTAGATAATCTAGATTTTTTTGGGGATGTTTTTTTTTTAGAAATTTTAGTTTCATTTTCTTCCTTAATTCTGACTTGAGTGGATGGTTTAGCAGTTGTTTTTATGGATTCAATATTGGGAAAGGTTTTGGTCTTTTTGGCAGGTGAAGTTTGTTTTTTGGTGTTTTTGGTTGGTGAGGTTTGTTTTTTTGCATTCAAAATGTCGGGATGATGAGTAGTTTTTGCCGTGTAACATTCCATATCAGGTAAAACAGTTTCTGGAATAACTTGCACCGTTTCAGGAGCTAAGACTATGTCATATACTTGAGATTGAGTAGTCTCAACTGTCTCAAGCCAATCTTCAATTATTTTACTTTTAAGCTGTTCAGGTATCCCAATTTTCTTTGGTGACTTAGAAGCAGGTAAACAAGAAGATTTTGAAGGGTTAGGGTTGTTACTACACAAGTCTTTTTCATCCCATTGTGTATGAACATGCTTTTTCTCAACAACTAGTTTACTTTGTGTTTTAGTTTCCTTTAATTTACTTCTAAGATTGGACACTTGACTTTTCAAATTTTTCACTTCTTCTTTAATGGCTGTGGAGGAAAGTTATATAATCCATGAATAGAGTAGTGGCACTACATATTAATTTCTCATAGAACATAACGTAGCCAAAGGCAGGGAGGTGCCATTACTCTATGGTTAACTTACCATTCACCTCCTTATTGTGAGCAGAATATACTTGTCTGAGAAGGAAAGATACACTTTTATTATCCTCTGATAAATCTTTTACAGAATCAGTCATTTCAATATAACAATAAACACCCTTCAATTCTATAAAACTTCCGGGCAAAGTCCCTAGGTCGTTCGTTAATACTTGAAAATTTACTAAGCCTAACTATGAGCGTGCGTTGCGAAAATTGAATTTTGCGCCTAAAAGATCTCTACCCTTCTAAACACATCCCGCGCCTGCGCGTAAGGAAGAATAAACGGTGGTCGCTTCACACGTGACGGGGGTCAAACCGAGGGAGGCAAATGATTGGGGAAAGCTAAAGGAAGGCAGTGGGGGTTTCCATTGCCAAGGAGGAAAACGCGGATTTTTGTATCGAAGATTCGAAGACCATGGAGAGTCACTTTGAATTGAAATTCGGCGGTAGTAGGCGTCGAGATTCTTTGGCAGGGAATATTTTCAGTCGCGTCTTTGTTATAGGTGCTTTTGCTAGTAATTAATTTAGAACTATTAGGTTGAATAATTAGCAAAAACTATAACCACGTGGAGGCCATAGTAGTAGGCCTTTGTAGTAGACCCAACGTCGAAAATTTGACCCTAAGCCTTAGTTTTCTTGACCTCTCCTCTTTGTTCCCGCTTCCCTACCAGTGTGGCCACAAAATTTAAACTTTCAACTCCTCACCGGGACACCGACAATTTTTTTTTACCACGGTAAATATTTTATTTTTGAAGTACTTTACAATAAAAATGTTATCGTCAAATTTAGAGATAATTTTGTCTATAAATATAATTTTATATTTTACAAACAGAAAACTCTGAAGTTAAATTCTTGATCGATCAAAGTTACCGCCTTTTTTAACAAAAACGCAAAAATGTCATCAAGTGCCTTGTTCGAAAGACCCTCTTCCGGTTATCCTGGTTATGATTTGGAAGAAATCATGTTTGATATGGATGATCCAGATTTCGAAAACATTCCTAAACAAGCCGCCATAGCTGCCAAAAATCAAATTGGTGAGTCCATCTATCTATTTCTTTCCAGCATTTTAAGTTTAAACACAAACTACGTTATTTGAGTTGGGGGGGGGGGGGGGGGGTAAGATACCCGAAAATTGGTGATCCGTGATGGTTCAGTTTTGCTTAGTTTCTGCAGAAGCTTGACTTTGTGTTACCTAGATTCCTTTTGATCGTAGGTCGTTGGCCTGGTTATTATGGTGTGGTTGGAAAAAAAGGGGGCCCCTTGTTTGGCCTCTCTTCTCTCAAGCATCTAGAGAGAAAGAGAGGCCAGAAAATTACTAGGTTTTGTTGTTTTTTCCTCAGAAGTGATTGAATGCACATTTTGTGCACAGTTTTTATGTTTTCCAACAATGTTTGCTGGCGCGCCCGGGGGGGGGGGTGATGTATTGGAAAAAAATACATGGTACTTTCAAGAGCCAAGTAGATTTATTATTCACGCGAATAATTTGAGGCGTTAGTTAGATTTACAAACAAATAAATACATCAATAATTCCTAAACAACTTGTAATTTAAATTTCATGGCAAAAAATGTTGTTGAGGTAATATCAAAATTACACAGTAATAAGCTTAATTAAGAGATTTAATGGCAATCAAAATATTAAGTGAAAAAGTGACTTTACAAGTTTTGCCCCTCCACCCATAAGATGGTGCCCTTGAAGAAGTACTTTTAAATTACTTATCCTGGAATACCAAGTTATAACTCAAACCCAGTTGAAAGTTAGATCATACTGAAGCAGGCCTCTCTTTGCCAATTTTAAGCATTACAGTTAAAAGCAAGCATCTGTCAGTAAAAATGCTGGTTTTTGTGGCACCTCCCCTCTCTCCCCCATTTCTATCTCAATCTTTGGTTAGGTTAACTTTTGTTAAGATAGAAGAAAGTTCACTAAAGATTTATTTTTGAACAACGAAAAATAAAATTTCCTTTACTTTTGAGACTTTTTGAGTACATTTCCCTCCAAAGTAAATTGAGCCCTTGGAGGGCTTTGATTGATTGCTGATAGTTAAACTAACGAACGTGTACAATGTAGGTGTGTGTGTGTGGAGTATAGTATTTTGTTTAGAAAGCCCATAGATCATTGTTTTAAAATAGATTTTTGTTACATTTACTCTAGTTTTTCTTTCTTTCTTTCTACTTACCCCAATACAATTTTTTGTTTGGTCTACACTTTTAACGGGAGTCTACAGTACAAAAAAAAACTAAAAACTTTTCTGTATTTGTTATAAAAAAAATACAAAATACAAAAAAATGTCATATGATGATCCCCTTTACATTTAAAATCCTTTTTCTTTTTTTCCACAAAAGTATATTTGATTACGGAAGCGATTTTTTAGTAAAATAGCTTTGACATGGTAAATTATTGAACTCTTTCGACATTTTGAGTATGAAGTTTCGCAAATTAATCAGTTTTTTGTTTAAAGGGCAAGCGTAGACAAATTTACATAGCTTTAGAAATAACATGTTTGAATTGATTCAGGGATAAGATAACGGTTGAGTTGATACAACCGATTTTGGTTTAAATTAAACTAGTTTATCAACTACTGATAGATAAAATCGGACTGGTTCCTTCCCAGCGTGATACTTGTCCTTTATAAAACGTTTTTGGCAGCTTTTTTCCGCCGCCGCTTTCAATTTTTTTTTTATATATATGTGCATATTTTTCGTGGCAGTATAAAACTAATCCTATACGTGTATATTTTTTTTTTCGTATAAGAACTTAGTGTATTTGGAAAGGGGGAAAATTAGGACGTTGGTCCTTTTCTGGGTCCCTTGGGTAATAGGTTACCCCAATTTTATTACATTTTTTTCTTTTTTATTTGATATTTTAAGTTGTTATTGTCTTGTAAAAACAAGGAGAGAAAACCCCTTTTTTGGGTTAAACGTCGGGGCTTTTTAAACGTAACAACCTCTGACCTCTTTTATTAATGGATAGATATACTTTGGCCCTCTTTTTATATATATGATCCCACCTAGTTAATGTTTGTTTTTCATTAGGGTACCCCAGAGCAAACCCCTCTTGTCTTTCCTGCTGCGTTTGTTGCTAACGCTAGATCTAGTTCTAGTTCGTGTTTTTTAGTGGAAGAGTTTATTGTTTTTAGTTCAAATGTATTTAGTTTTCCTTAGTTTTTTTCTTTCTTTTGCTAGTCTTCTCATATTTCGGTTGACACAAGTTGTCTCTAATTTCAAACGATGTCGCCGACAAATAACAATTTTAACTAAAAGCTTTCCCTGAAGGTATATTTTATTATTTGTGGTTGGGATATTTTTAGAACTAATTAGATAAAGGATAATAAAACTTATTTGCATTCGTGCGTCGCGTACACGCGTTACGTAGGCGTGAAAATATCCCCTCTCTTATAGCCAATTTTAAGTCTTCCCTTACTGGCCTTTCTTTACATATCGCCGCCATTTTGAGGGAAAGAGGAGGGAGGGTACCATTCTTAAATCATATCATCCCAATAGAGTAATTTCAGTTCTACGTATGCAAACGTCATACCCTGCCATCTCTTAGCTCAGTGTCATCCCCTAAGAGTACACTAAAGGGGCTAAAGAAATGTTATCTCCTGTTTCTGAACTTTATAGTCTGCTACCACGATTTTTCTCGTGACGTCACACCCTCCTATCCCTTACCTCGGTTTTGGCGACCATATTGGAAGTCGTTAGTTTCAGGACATACAATTTAGACTACCAATATTGACGTCACATCCCCGTAGCTCCTCCCTTCTCAGTACCACTCTATCCGCGCTTCTGGAAGTTCAGGGTTGCCAGTAATTTGCGAGAGAATCTTGGGTTTGGAACTGAATCGAACAGAATAGCGGTTGAATTGCACTCGGAAATGACTGGCAACACTTGTCTGCACACTATCTATTCTTGTATCAAATCTAGATCAAAGGAAATACCGACAAATTTTGTTGACAATCGTTGTTTGGGCCTCGGGAATCGCCATCATCGTTTGAGAATTGTCTCCCTGTCAAATTGTAGTGTCTCATTTTGATCAAATTTAACCTTGACCCGTTTTATTTTTTAAATCTGCCAAAAATTCGTCGCCCCATCGTTGCTTGGCTCAAATAGTCGAAGTAAAAGTATACTTAAGGTCTGGTTCTTGATACCGTCACGCTTTTTAGGTGTAGTTTGCTCCCAAGGATAACTTGTACCAACTAACCAGATTGTGCGAGGGTTTTATGGAGAGAAAGAGAGAGAAAAAAACATTTCTTAAGGTTTTAATAACGGAATTTCTGTCCGTTTTAAGTATTTTTCTTTTTCAAAAAATAAGTAATTTTTAAGGTGTAGGAGGGTTTATGCGATCCCACAGTTTCCCGTTAAATAGTGGTGACGTTAACGGTTATTTTAAAAATAAAAGTTTTATTTTTGAGTTTATAACAACCATATTTCAAGATGAATTTTACTGAAGTGACAGTTACTCGCCTTTCACTGTATTAGACTCCAAGGGGATATATTATTTAATGCCAATTTCCTCGCGATCATGTTGTGACTTCCCATGACTTTGAGGTATTTTATAAGAAAATGGCGGAACATTAAAGCATATTATGTCATCACTGTATGAGAAATGTTTTAACTACCGTTTCCTGCGTAACGTCATTCTTATAAGCATTTACACTGGAAATTATCCCATGATGTTATCGAAACTTCTGCCAGGGAAAACCCCCAATTATTATCAGAGGTCCACAGATAAAACAAAAAGTATACTACAATTAAGTTTGCCCGTGCCGTGTAAGAGAACCCCCCCCCCCCTTAAACTCAAAATAGTGTCGACCCCCTTTGCGTATGATTACTTTCACGACCCTACCACATGAATAGGCTTCTAAAGTCGCAGATGCTAGCTCTAGTAATACAAAGAATTAACGTTTGGATCGCCACCATAGCGTACCTTTTACCTAAATAAACGAGACCTCTTCTCTGATTGGTTGGTTTTTGTAGGGGTTAAAAGGAGGATCGTTTGCTTATCAAGCCTGTGAACAGAGAACCGTGTATACTTTTTTGTGGTTTTATTATCAACTTTTGCTATTATTACTAAATCTTTTTATAATCGGCAAAGGTTACGTCGTTTTAATAAATTCCGTCTTCCCCAAAATAGGGAAGATAATCGGAAATATTTTGAGGCCCAGCATGACGTAACAATAAGAATTTAACGAATTTTTGTAAGGAACCCCTCAGTAACATTAATCGGCGTATCATCTTTGCTCTCACTTAATCGAGCTATGTAGCGATGTCTCGCCATTTATTTAATACCGAGAAAACAGAAATTCCGCTGACGTCAATATTAATTGGATCTTATTCAAAAAAAAAACCCTTACACTCTCGAGTCAAAGGCATATTTTCATAGCTTGACGAAGTAGAAATTATTACTGAGAATTGCGTCACTAATGATTTTTTTAACAACTTAAAAGAACAAGTTGGAATTAATTTATCTATTTTTCGTATCTGTTCGATAAGAATTTTGTGGTCTGTTTTAGTTGTTTTGGTTTTTCATCTTAAGAAATTTTTAGTGTCATCAGCAGTTCAACATCACCCACCACTCAGACATCAGGTCATTTAATCTATGAAGGAGTTTATTATTTAAAGTTTCACGTGAAAGGGCAATGTGACTGTAGTGATTCGTATGCTAAAAAGATCAGGGAAATTGAAAATGGGGTCGAAAAACGATAGAGAAAATTCAGGGAATTTGAGAATGGGACCAAAAATGTCAGGAAAAAGTCTGGGAATTTCAAAATGGACCAAAAATGTTAGGGAAAGTCGGGGAATTCCAAAATTGGACCGAAAAAGTCAGAATTTCAAAATGGGGTCGAAAAAGTCAGGGAAAAGTCTGGGAATTTCAAAATGTACCAAATAATGTTAGGAAAAGTCAGAGAATTTCAAAATGGGTCAGAAACGTCATTTAAAGTCAGGGAATTTCAAAGTGGGCCACCATAAACGTCAGGGAATTTCATAACGGGGTCAAAAAGGTCAGGGAAAATTTGGGGAATTTCAAAATGGACCAGAAAGGTCAGGGAATTTTAAGAATTTCAACGAAGTCAGTAAATTTGAATCAGGAAATTTCATGGCGACCATGGGAAATTATAAATATATCTCGAAAATCTGGGAAACCTACTCAAATTATTTTATTTCTGATTGTAAAAATTTGTATTTGAAAAAAAAAAGTTTGACGCTCGGTAACCCATTGAGAACGGGGTCGTTTCTAGCTGTATGGGATGGTGTGACGCAAAATGTTTTTGAAATACTATTCAAATATTTGTTATTCCTAGTAGGGACGAAGGTAGAGGGACTCAATTTCAATTGGAGTCAAAGGATATCGCGTCAATGGAGACACATTTCCGCAATATTATAATTTTAGCTTTTCAGAAATTTAAAGAGAGGGGCTGGAGGATCCATTCCTAAATAGAATATAATGGTCTACGCAGTATGCAGTCGAGAATATAGAGAGGTTAAGTTACCCTACCCCATACTGGAACGCGTACTTGTACACGGGTTATTTGTTTGATAAAGGGTACCCAGACGTAAACGTAGGCGTTCGAGGAGAAAGGTAGCCTACGCTTAACCTCTCTCTTGTACTTATATAAATTTCATTCAAGGATATGTCGTTAGATTTCCGCTTCGACAAATTATAATGAGGGACTGACTATAGGTTAGGTTTATTCAAACTTGTAAATTTAAACCCGTTTAAACTTAAAGTAATTGTCAAATTTGACGTCATTGTGACGTTATTGTTCAAGTTTCGTTAACCCTAAATTTTCCACTTTTAAATCAAGAACAGACTGACCAAAAATTTCTAATTAATTCAATGTTAATTTGCATATAAAGTGGCGGTTATTACTTTTTACTGTAGCCAATACTGAATAGAATATTAATTAAGGAATTAAATAATGATTAATTGTACGAGATTATATATATTGACATCACGTCAGGCTATGTCCCAATTTTTAAATTTTTATTTTAAATTAATTGGTACCTCAAAGATAATGAACTTGATCTCATTTAAATGGGAAGTTCTTAATACGTCTATAGTATTATCTTTTATCTTCTTGGGACTTGACCTTTAAAGATGAACTAATTAGTGAAGTAATTAAAACGAGTCAAGACACGTTAATTGTAGTCGTAATTAAGTAAATTAGGGCATCGTTCTTAAACTATTTTTAACATCTTTATTCTGGATTTTTCATTTCGAATTTTATTTCATTTTTTTATTTTTTAATCTCGCAAAATAATCCCAGGGTTTCTTTAAGAGATCGTATAGTGTCGTAACCTTCAATTAATAAACATTAACTGATTTAAAATTTTAAAGAAGAAAAAAACCGTGAGGAAAACCACAAAGGTGTTTTTCAAGAAAACGTTCCAAGAAAATATTGAAAAAGTATAATTTTTAGGCCCATAGTAACAAATTACATCATTAAGTCGGTAGTAAAAAGGCGCGTATTTTTAAAATTTGTCTCCAAAATGGCGATATTAGCATAAGTTTATAAGATATTTTCCATAAGTACGACATTACCTATACCTTGTAAGGCTAGAGTCTTAATTAGAGCAGGGAGGCCCTTATTAGAGAACGACGCGAGAATTGACTACACTCGGTTTTGCAGTTCATCTTCCTATTTAGTCTGTACTAAGCCTTTGACAGTGCCTCGTCAGGCGTCGCTTTACGAGAACCTTTGTCGTTTCACCTACGTCACATCATGACAAACTCTCAGTAACCAGTGACAAACTTATGGTTAAAGACTGATATCGTTTTAAAATTAAATTGAAATTTTACACCAGTCGTGAAATTTACAGATTTTTCGACCTTGGTTCAATTGCCCGATGACTTTATAAAATTCAGGGGAACTTTTTATATATATATATATAGAACTAGGTGAAATAGTTAAAATTCATTTGAGGTTTAAATTCGCTTGTTTTTAAGTCAAAACTTTAGTAATAGTAGTATAAGTACTTCGCCCTGTCATTGAAGGGCGGCTGACTATAGATTTGGGAGAGAGTTTAATGGCCATGTAACTGTAGATAGAAATCACTGTCTAGACAAATTAATTTCAAATTCAAAGCTGACAATGTGTTAAGGGAATATATTTGTCAAAGTTTAGTTAGTACACCTTTAGCAATAATTTTTAGCCAAGTAACCGAACTTGTAGGCGATACGAGAGTACACCACGTACCCACCCTGTTACATAATTTAACAGGAGACGTTCATTAATTAATTAATGTAGTAAATAATTAGCAACTAATTCAGTTTTATCAACATTAAATAGAGTCTTTGTCATCGGGAGAATCAACTTTTTTGACTAATAATAGTGAACTGAATGAGTAAGAGCCTAGATAACTCGACTCTTTTTGTGACTCAGTTAAGTTAACCCAACCATAAGTTTATAAGATATGTTCCATCCATAAGTATGACACTACCTATACTTCGTAATGCTAGAGACTTGCAGCTCGAGCTAGTTCGAGAACGACGGAAGCGAGAATTGAAGTCCTACACTCGGTTAATTTGGAGGACTTCCATCTAGTCCTAATTAGTCTGTACTAAGGCTTTGACAGCGCCTCATTCACCATGCGTCGCTGCATGACAAGCTCTCAATAACCAGTGACAAACTTATGGAACATATCTTAAGAACTTATGGTAAAACTGAAGTTGACTCGTGTTGTTTAGTCATTGTCAAACCTTAAATTGTGGTTTATTGTTCGATGTAGGAGACTGTTAATTACTTCAATTAATAAACTTCCGCACCAACCAATGCTAATTTGTCATTGATTCTTGTTCCGTTAGTTACTGCTAGAGGGCTATAGTTTCCCAACTTTTCCTTTATAGAAATTTTTATTCGCATTAGGCGATAGTAATCTGTTGTCACCTAGGAGCAATATCCGAGTAGACTCACCGGCTCAATGTAATACGTTTTTAATGATAACTTATTATGACTCCGGTAAAATTACTCCATATATAAATACCAATGGAAAACCGCGGATCAAAACCGTCCCAAGGACGTTAAATTGGATTTTTCTTCTTCTTTCCATCGCGTTGAAGGTTGTCATTGAAAAAGGCTATCAAGTTTTTTTTTCCTTCTCTCTCTCTCTCTTTCTTGATAATAAATATTTGATAAAGTTCGTTCAGTTCAGTGGCCAATGAAGGTTACAGGGAAAGAACGTTTTTATCCCCCTTTTTGCTTTAATCCACTGTTCTCTCCTCCTGAATTTTTACGTTTACTGTATCCTTGATCTCTGAGTCTGAAATAGGATTGTTAAAGGAATAGATCACCTATCATAACATTATACCTTAAAATAACGGCCTTTTGAAAAAAAAAAAATATTTAAAATAATACATGATCTCTTATTACAAAATAATTAGTGTTTATTTAGTCTTGAAAATAATCAAGGACTACTGCGCCAACCGCCATTGTTTTAGTGGCGTCTGCTAGCCCGAACCACTTACCCCTACGGGATTGGTTGAATTCTCACAGGTTGAGATGCAATGGCGGATGGCCCAGTAGTCCTTGATTATTTAATTAATGTTAATTATTTTGTAATAAGAAATCATTTATTTATTTTTTAATACTTTTTCTTATATATATTAGAACAAAGGTATAATTTTATGTTACATGAACGTTTCATTTAACCATCCCTAAGGGTCCAAGAAGAATTGTATGTTAGAAAATATCTTCAGCCATTTCTTCTTTTAAAGAAAAAGGTTTTGGAGGGCCCTGACTCTCAAAAAGTCAAAGAACAGTGTCTGGAATGCTCCTTATAGTCTCTTCTACATCATTCTTGTCTATTTTTAAAACTATATACTCACGATGATTTATCTTTAACAAGTTTTACGAAAAGACTAGGGTATACATTTATTTTTCTTCGAGTTTGAACTCTCGGGATCGAGGATGGGAAACTTCTCTATGGTATTTGACTTCTAGTTTAGTTTTTAGGGTGACGATACGAAGTTCGAAGAGACTAAATTCGAAAACCTATTTTCTGTTTTAAAAATAGTGTTAATATTTGGTTATCACTGGAATGCATAGAGTTTCCAGGAATCATTGTGTATAGCCAGCCATTTTCTCTGGCGGATTTTGTGGGAGGAGGAATTTTATCTCGCTGCATATTGGACCTAACGCGCGTGTTCCTGACCTTGAGGTGCTACTAACCAATAGAATCGCAGTTAGAAAGGCCTCGGAATTATGAGGCGCGACGTGGATAGTAAGTTCTCAAGCCCCGCGCAGATATTAGCGTGAGATATGTATGGATACTCAATGATTCCTTATAACTGTATGCATTCCTGGTGATATCACGAGTTTTTGACTGCTGAAGATTGCTAATTTAGTCATCTTATTATCTATCTTTTTGAAGTGTGGGAAAATACTCAAGTGATTTAGAATAAATTTAAGGCGACCCACAAGGATGTTAGAGTTAATGTTAAATGGTTTATTTGAGTCTTTAGTCATGTTCTTGACAAGGTTGATATCAGGGAAATATCGATGATACACCACTGTTTGATATCAGACAAATAAGTTTTTCTAAATTTTTATTTACCCTCTTCATATTTTCCATAGTTCATGCATGGAGGATTCATACCATTTACACAAGGAGGCTAGGCTTCATGTGTTACAGAAGTAGGCTAGACTCCCTGGTGAAGTTAAAAGCCAGACCTCCTTGTGTAACTGGTATAAATCCTCCTAGTCTCGTATAACAAGTAAAATATATTTTAGTCAAATTTCAATTAATAATATAATTATATCCTTTCCTCAAGTTTAAAACACACCTTTTTCATTTTCAATGTCGAAAAACAAAGTTGTCAAATATTGTAAACACGTAATAATAACATAAATTTCAACTGAACCCGGCGCCATTCGCGTTTGGCAAACACTACTTTCATTCTTACGACGTTTAACATTGACTATTAATCCGCCTTAGCATTCTCTATTCTTTCAAGAACGTTTGTACAAAACTGTTGTCGAAGGTGTAGGTTTTCTTAAAATTTCCTTGGCTATATATTTATTAAAAAAAAAATTTTTTTTATTAATTTCACTCAGGGTTTTCTACTTTTTTTGTTTTTAAATTAAAACGAAATTGAAAATTACCCAGCGTGTAAAAATTCAACCCCCTAAAGTTAAGTCTTGAGACGCGTCTTGTGTTTTGATAGGTTTTATGACCTTCAAGGTTATACGTGTAAACGATATTTCTCTTTTTTATTTTTTCTTATTCCATCGATGTTCCATTCCAATAATAAGCTACGTCACATGTAAAATAATCCTCGACTAAGTGACATGTTAAGAAACGATTGGGGGTTTGAAAGATACAAGCATGGGTAGACGGTTTTTGGACAACATCTAGCTTGGTATTTTAAGCCCAATCTAAAGTCTTTGCATTCACATACCCAATAGAGAGCTTTCTGTTGGAGGAGGAGCTCAGTCTCGTGACATAATTTACGCTGCCATATTGGTGGGTTTAAAGCAGGAATGAAGCTGAGACCACCCCCAATATGGCCACCAGAACTGCTCGGTAAGACTTGGAAGGGTGTGACGTACTACTATTCCATCTGAAAGCTCTCTATTGACCATTTCGATGTCTAGCTGTGTAGTCATTTTGTAAATTTGTATCATGAGAGGCTGCGCAGAGACGGACGGCAATGTATCAACCGTCTTGTATTTCCCAATACTGAGGGTTGCCTACCCCCTTTTTTACACAGAAAAGGTCTATCATTTTTCTGTCTTAACCCTGAATGAAGCAATCGATATTGCTACCCCCGCTATGAGACGATATTAACTTAGAAGAGAAGGATATTTACTTGTGTTAGTGGCTGGCGTGGTTCGACCATTAGGGCGAAACAAAAACCCGAGGGAAATAACCCCACGACGAGGACGACTGAGGAGTGAGGAAAAAGAAACCCTCTCCTTTTAGGACGACTCGCGTCTTAATTCCCCTTATTAGCTATTCTAGCCTGAGGGGTCAAATTCGTAGCAAAAGCGGAGGAGCTTCTTTCTTAGTCGTCGTAAGCTTACGACTGGGGGTTTTCCTATAATGCATAGTTTACAGACTAGGAGGATTCATAAGGTATGCATAAGGACTCCATCAGGGAGTCTGGATTCTTTGTGTAACCCCTGAAGCCTGGTCTCCTTGTGTAATTGGTATAAATCCTCCTTGTCTGATGGATTTTCTAAGAAGCCATGTCAAAGGAAAATATGTGTACACCTAACATGGATGCACGGTGTGACTGCCCTTATTGGCTTGTTCTTTTTTACTGTCAATCGTTAATAATAAAGGGAAGGTGTAATGGGAAGAGTGAAGGCCCGTGACCTTTTGTTAAGAAAACAAATGTTCTGTCTTAAGTTGCGCGCGCCAGAATGACTTGAGAATTAAGAAAATTGTATCTAATCTGTCTTTAAATGGAATTTAGGCAAAGTTCGAAACAAAGACTTCAATGCTCTCTTTTTTGTCAAATGTTATCTGCTATTGACTTTACTATTCAGTACTCTTTATAGTAACTTTAGAATTCAGATGGAGATTATGGAAAATGTAGTAGCATTTTTTGTTTGTTGAGGTATGTCACGTGGTTTGTGGAACCTTTTTAACTATAACCGCGGTTTAAGGTTGCCAGTAAATTGTTATTAGAGCATCTCCCGCATTCATGCGGGTTTGGAACTGAATGATAATTACTGAATCGAACTGAACTTCAAACTTTTCAGTCTGTTGGTGATAGCTTTTGAATTGCACTCACAAATGACAAAAATTTCGTACGAACCATGGAGCGAAGGTCCCATTATTCTTCAGTCAAAATTCTAAAAATAGAAACCAATCTCTCGTCCTTGGTGATTACCACGAGTTTACTTATTTAAGAAGGCTAGCTATTTTCGTTGGCGAACTTTGACCTCATCGCCTTTGAGATTATGATCTTGTATCTTAGACGAAAATAAAAGAGGATTTTGTATCGGGAAGTTGGAGCCAGGGGGTTTATGGAAAGGGAAAACGTTGAACCTAGCAAGGATCAATTTGCTAAATACCACCATCCATACCCCGATGTACCTACCGCTTGTTGTTGTACTGTACCCACCGACCCGACCTCTTCATTCCGGATTAAGTTCAGAGGTTCTGAGGAAATTCCCAATGGGAAGCTTTGGCTTTAGCATTTGTTCGTTCGTCGCGCTTCGTTCGCTTTAACTTTAGCGTGGCGCTTTGGAGTTTAGCGATCCGGGCTCAACAGTCGACGGTCGCTGATCCCGAATTATTATAAAAATAACGCCGCTTCTGGAGAGAGGCGGGAGAAAGGAGGAACGGGAAAAGACTCTTGTTTACGTTTTTATGCATAAGTCGTCAATCTTTTTCCGTTTCTTGTTTTTGTTGTTGTCTCGTTCAAATGGACCATTCCATTACTTCCTTGCAGAGAAACCAAATAGACAGGGGCGAGGCCGCCATTAGTCGGGCTACGTCTGGTGTTGCGTCTTGGTTGGTGGCAGGGGAAATAACGTAAGAGGTCGCCCTCCCGACCTTGTTTTTAGGTTCTTTTTGCAAGATCCAATTTATGGTATGATCTATTTGAGTTCAAAGTTCCAAAGTCGAAAAATAAAATATGGAAGAATTTGATACCTGTTTTCAAATGGTCTTTGGACTCCCAGGTGTTGGTTGGTTGGATGTTTTGAGAAAACAGCTAGTTTATTTGGGAAAGGGTCTGTTACTTTCTCTTTCGGGTTTTCCCAAATTGAAGAGGCGAATATTCCAAGTTACAAGGAAAAAAAATTTCCCCCAATAATTTAACAACAAGAAACTTGTGTTTGAAGCTCGTAAAAACATTCTTTCAACACTAATTATTTTTAGCGAGATATTATCAAAATTGGGAATTTCCGCCAATGGTCCTTGGCAGGTTAAAAGACACTTGATTGTTAATATCCTAGCAATGTTGATAAAACTTAAATGACTCCGGATCCTTTTAGAGATACTGTTTTTTGAATTTTTAAATGGCGTATAATATCTTTATTTACGTTTTTAAGTTCAACCTTTTTCATGTTTTCATCTTTAAATTATACCTGAAGGTACGATTTTAATTCAGCGCGGAAGTTATCTTTGTCTTCTAAAGCGGTTGGGTTTTAGGATAATTTTGATTGGGGAAAAATACCTAACGTGACGTAATATCCGACCCCTTTGTTGTTCACTCCCAATCTTAAAAAAAAAAAGCCAGAAAAAATTGAAACATATTTTTGGGCGGATATGGATGGGCGCTGGTTACCGGATGATACAGGTGGGGATGTTTGTGTATTATTAACGTTTGGTGGCTATTGAGGCACGCGTGACTTCCATAGATTGATGAGCGTTGACCTCCCCTCGTTTCAGAGGTCATTGGTACCCAACGCTTATTTTTTTTTCTCTCTCTGTCTACATACAACAACATCCCTATGTCTGACAGTTTGATTTTGAAGTTAGGGCTTCTTCCACGATATTATTTGTTTTCCTTCTCCTGCTCCAAAACGGGCGTCGCTCTTAAAGTAATATTTAATATATTTTTTATTTACGAAGAAATCATGGTTATTGCCTTGTTACCTTTTTTATATTGCCAGGTACTTTTTCTACCTTTATTTAGGCCTAGGAGTACTTGAAAGAATTCAATTTATTCTTAATAAAAATTCCAAATTTTTTTCCCCTTGTCAAACGCAATATTTCCACAAATATTTTACTGGGTAGGAAAAATTGTTGGAATAAAATACATAAATTATTAATTTTATAAATTATTTTAATATTAAACGCGTTTCTACTTTAATATGGCCTTCAGTAATTCCACTTTTTATATTTAATCAAAAAACTTAACTTCATTAATTATACCACTATAAACAATTTAGCATAACCGGAAGATAAACTATTCAACTAAAAAAAAACTAGTCTAGACTCGAGACAGCCATATTTCTGGTATTATTGATTTTTCATCTCTTCAATAGTTCAGTTTGATCCGTAACCCTAATTCTTAGAAGAAATAGATGCTTAGAACCTCGGTAGAACATAGTCTACAAGTTTCTCCATCAATGTGTGTATGGGAGTAACCTTTGACCCGGAAGTATGTTGGGTTAGAAATTGAGTTTTTAATTATTTTTAATCGGGCTCTTCGACACGTCACAGACACGTAGAAGGATGCTCCAAAATCAGTTAAAAGGCATCTCTGAGAACTTATGTAAAATTTAAATTTAACTTATGTGAAATTGATGTAATTTTAGGATTAAGGTTCTTACATTTCAATACCCTGAAATTTCGTCTGAAATTCGGGGACGGTAGGAAATTCGAATCATGTTTGCGTTTATGCTCGGTTCCCCTTAATGCTATCTTTCGTTTCTGCAAGAAGTGATATCTATAGTTTATTAGGGAGAAGGTATAAATTCGCCATATTCCTAGCTTTATCTCCAGTTCAAACGTAGGTCCGGAGTTAATCCCTGCCTCTAAATTACAACCAGCATCTCATTGGTTCTTGAACACTCACGTCAGCGTGACGCGAATGACGAAAATTACAGTCATATTTTCCGACTGAGGAGAGGCAGCGAAATAGCCCGGCCTTCTTTTACGTCCCCCCTCTTTGTATTTTGAAAGGGGGACTGGGACTATGGCGCGCGAATAGTTAGGCATCTTATAACTTCTCCCTAATAAACTAGATATCACTTCTTGGTTTCTGTCACTAGTAAGCCAGGCATGACAGAGAGGTGTAAGAGAACTGCCTGGGCAGTCTCGGTCTAGGAAAGAACCGATCCGCTTCGATGTTGACCCAGTTTTTCTTCCGAATCGAGCACAACGAAGGGAGTCTGGGCCAAAAATTCATTCTTTCTTTTGTATTCTTTGTTTACCTGCTGTATTTTCTCTCTCCCCCCTCCCTGGATTTCGTTTCCTCCCCATCCATCTCTCAAGCTTCCTATTTTATTTATCCCTCCTATCTCGCCCCCTCAATAAAATAATGAAAAGAAAAAAATATATATCCCCATCCCTCAATACTTCCGCGGTACGTTAGTTAGTTCTTCCGTTGCTGCTGGTTTCGTCTGGACTCCCCAAAACTTTATACCACCACCATTTTGCTGCCTTTTGCACAACGATAGTTTAGAGACCAGTCACGTTTTTAACCGCGTCTGTCTGTGTGCTAAGCTGTTCCGTGTGTTTTTAAAGCCAGTTGGATGTATAGTTAGTTAAATAATACTAGTAATATACATTCTCTAGCAGCTTTTGTTACCCGTGCTGAAAGTTCAAAGTGTGATTGCTTTGTTCACCGCCATTTTTTAATATTCGAGATAGTTGCGAATTATTTTTACAAATATAAAAAGAGAAAAGGGTTAATAATGGAAGGCGTTCAAGGTTCATCAGGCGCAACTGCAACTTCGGAAGGTATTTAAGTTTTTATCTGGCTTTGATTGCTCGGTTGGGTTGGGTTGTCAGTCACTTGTACCTTTGACAGTTTCTAAACAAAGAATAGAGATGGAAGTCGTGGAGAATTCAAATTTAAATATTTTGAAAAATAATTACGCATAATCCCTAATTGGTGTATTGGGAATCTGATAGTGACAGAATCCCTCTAATACCTGAACTAGGTTTTCTAGAAAACTTAGTTTTAATTCTACTAGGGTTTGTAGCATTACCTGGAGGCCATGCCACTTGGTACAGTGGTACTGCATTCACTTTGTCCGCCAAGTAGCCTGGCCTCATACAGTGTAAATTGTATTTATCCCCACACCTACTCTGAAAACTATAAACTATGTATTAATAAACATTAATCATCATATGAATTAATTCCTACCTTACTCACTGACACTTGCTAAAAAATGTGAACGTGCTTTTTGGTATGGTTCCTTTGTCGCCCCCACAGATTTGGGCTGGAGTACGTGTGTAATAGTGTATCTTGTGATCGATTTAAAATAACGTATAGTCATACTATCAGATCATTATACTCTTGACGTTTTTATTCATTGTTATCCGTATTAATTTTATCAATTATCATCCATTGATTATCGTGAACTAATTAGTCCTTGACGACACGAGTTCAAGTTAGATTATGATAATATTAAATGCGGGTCACGTTCTTTTTTTTTCTAATGTATATGTATATAAATTAATTTCTTATCTTTTGTATTATGATTTTGTATTAGGTAATTCTCTGATTTTTATCGGAGTTTTGCGTTATGAGGATATTAACTTTTATTTAAATTCCAAAACTTCCCCTAGATCGGACGTAAGTTCATAAGATATGTTCCATACGTTTGTTACTGGTTTTAAGAGCTTGTGAGATGAAGTGACGTAGGTCATTGATTCGCCTAAAGCGACCCCTGGTGAGGTGCTGTCAGAGGTTTAGTGCAGACCAATTTTTGCTTGTCGTTCTCGAACTACCAATCAGCAAGTTTCTAGCATTGCGAAGTATTGATATTGTCATACTTATGGAACCTATCTTATAAACTTATGCCACGATTAATATGGTAGAAAATTAACGAGTTAATAACCCCTCAATTTAAACTTATCTAGACGTAATTTAACTGTAATTTTTTGATTAGAGACGTAACATTTATTTAAATATTGGCTCGAGTCAGCAGAAGAGCGTTTTTTCGTGTCATTCCATAATTTCTTTTGTTTTATTTTTATTTTATTTACCCAAAACTTAAACATTCCTAACGTTCATTAACGATGATTATTTGCGCCGCTGAATATATGACCCATTTCTTTTCCCAAGCCCTCAATACTAGGCAGTATTTATTATAGACAGTTAAAAGTTATTTTTCCAAATTCTTTAGCTCGCGCGTTCATTTTATTTTCTTTTTTCTTTCGTCAAAAGTTTTTTAAGTTTCTTAAACTTTCTAAATAATCTTAGCCTTCTTAATCGTGTACCATATCGTGGAGCGCTGCTTTGTTTTTGGGGTCAGGTGTATTTTCCTGGCTAGGTATAATATAGGTAAGCAAATAAATAAGAAATAAGTAAAGTTTCTTTACCGAAAATTTTGCCCAAATTTTAACGAGAAATTTATTTTGTCTTTTTTGAGAAAATATAAGGAAAATTTGAGGTGTAACTTGTAAGATTTACGGGTTTTTACTTTGTTAAGTTACGTTCGAAGTAAGTTTCACTGATCTTTGCAATCAAGGTTATTTTCCGAGAAATTTTAATTATTTTTTTTATTATTAAACCGCAGTTGATAATAAAGTATTTGGTGTTGGGTCTATTATTTGATAATTAAAATGGGGTTTCGATTTACAAACTTGGGAAATAGTCTATAAGTTTTATGGGAATAGTTTTCTAAATCCCACTTAGTTATTTAACTGAATTCACCACCCATGGGGTTGGATGCCTCTTAGTTGGCTTAGGTTGGCCACAGGTCCATGGAAAACAAAGTTACCGACCCATTTAGCCTTCTCTAGTCAACAATAAACGACTGTTCGGCTTTCGTTGAATCGCCATTTTGAATGAAATTTGGCTCGTATAGTCTGCTACCACGAACCTTTTCGTGATGTCACACCCTCCTATCTCTTACCTCGCTTTTTTTTTCGACCATATTGGGAGTCGTCAGCTCAGACCATACTATTTAGACTATACCAATATTGACGTCACGTCAACGTAGCTCCTCCCCTCTCAGTACCACTCTATAAGGAGATTTGGTAGTTGAAAATTTTTTAATTTCTCGGAAAAATGAGCGGGAGGTAGAAGTACATCTCGAACGCCTTTGCGAAGGGAAGGGAAGTTAGGCAAACGTGTGGATAAGAATGAAATTATTGGTTCCTTCTGAAGAATTCAATTATTTTTACTAAGTAATTTTATTTACTATGATTCATTAATGCGTCTTTTGTATTCCTAATTGTTTTAAGAGTCTAAAAAAGGTAAAACGTCCCTCCATTAGTTAACAAGACCTTCGTTTTGTCTATATGGCCATGGATGCGCCAGATTCTGTTATTGTACAAATCTAGAATGTACGACATATGGTATTTCTTTTATTATTTTTATGCAGCGGTATGTTTTGGTTTTAACAAGTTAATGCAACCTTGGCAAGCTCGAATGTTCACTTACCTTTAAAAATGCCAGCTTTTTTAGTCAGATCTAAGTACTTGTAGGTATAGTGTAGGGGATGGTAATAATTCAAGCTGTCGCTTAAGTACATCATCTCTTCGAAGGTACCTGGTATTTTTCCCATTTTATAGAAGGTTATAGCTTCGAATTCTCGTCTATAAAAAGCCACTGGGGAGCAATATTATTTGCTTGACATTATTCAGGATTGTCAACAGTACCTGCAAAACCAAAACCCACAAAAGGGAGAAATTGTAATCTTTAAAAGCTCCATCCTTGACAATACGTTAAAATGATTATCCATAATCGATGTGTACCTGGAATGTTAAAACGATTAACCCCTCGGATATTTTTTTTTTCAGTTAGTTGTGACATAATAGTATACATTTTACTTTGTTAAATGTCATCTTTGGGTTCTTATTGGGGAAAATTGTCAAATCATTATAGATTTAGATTGTTATCTATCAAATATGGTTTATAGGGAAACTTTTCATTCAATTTAATTTTCCTTATAATTTTGCAGTTTAAAAATAAAAATGATATTAACTTTAATTAATGAGAGAATGGCACCCAACCAAATTTACAGTTAATAATTATTAACATTGACAGCTAAAGACATGCTGCCAAATTACACGTGCTGAACATCAAAAGTCCCGTGACCATGTGGTGTTGTCATGTTTTAAAACCTCTTAGCCAAAAAGATCGAATTTTGAAGTTTACAAACAGTTTGTTTTCAGATTTATTTTTTTCTTTTAAAGCTAAATATTCATGGGGAAATTTAATTCAACTTTCTTTCATACACTCCCTTCTCCCCTCGAATTGCTTTGATCAATTTAGTTTCTTGAAAATAAATTGGTATAGCAAAACTTCTTCGTTCTTAAGACTGCATGCAGCTTTTATTCGAAAGTTAAGTTTTCAACTGGAAGCTCAGCTCATTAGAGTCCCAGCTAGGTCAGCTCCGCTTCTTTTACTCCTAAGCTCAGAGATCTTTCTCTACTTTTCATTTAGTCGTTGAAATAGTAAAAGGGGTGCTTTGTAGAGTCAAGCCTCTAAATTAGTTTCCAATGAACTTCAGGATAAGCGTCATTTCGCCTAAATTTCTTCAAAGAATCTGTTCAGTTCTTGGGACGAGAGAGAGATAAGAAACAAACCAATTGGTTCTAAAAGAGTGTTTTTTCATTTATTTATTTCTAAAAGACTTTTATAACAAGAGACGTATTATTGCGTTAATGACCTTTGAAGATGTTCCGAAAAGCCAATTTTAATTTGTAGAAAGAGAGAATTTCATCTCGCGTCAAATAGATTAGCTTCGTATCTTATATTATTTTATTTTTTATGTAACAAGTTACAAATTTCTTGGAATATGTTATGTGGAAAGAATCCCAAGAAATATCCGCGAGAAATTACGTAATCTCATCTGTCGCGCCATTGCGGAGAATGGCGTCTTTAACAACCTTCGAATTTCATTTACGTAATTTATCTAAAGAGATACTGACACTGAAGTCTGAAGATGATAGTAATAATGTATTACAGCGTATCAGAGTTCGATTCCAACAAACACCATTTGTTTTATTATACTTTGGTTTTACCCACCTTAAAAACCCAAAAATCCCACGGGGTTTTATTATATTGGGGTTTACCCACCATTAAAACCCCACTTATTAAAAACCCATCACTAAAATCTTCAATTTTGATGATTTTAAATGCTAAAATAATTTCTTTTTAAGATAGTATTAAGGTATTTATTGTTTGAACGCCATAAGTATTATTTATAAATATTTATTTTTATGAAGGAAACATTGCAAGATCGACTTTTTAATGACAATTACCGCAATTGATACGCTGCTAATTATATATATATATATATAAAAAACCCCAATAAAACCCCGGGTTTTTACGAAACCTCTAAGCGTATCTGCACGTCAACGCCACTTTAATAATCTAATATCATTTTTTTATTGTTGGACGTCAAACCTCGTGGTCCATACCTTATTAATTTCCTATCACCAATTCGCAATCAATACATTGCTCACGTTACGTATAAAAAATTAATGTAGATAACGGAATAAAAATAAAAAAAAAAATTCTGTCACAGTTTACTCGGATGCAAACTATTCCTTAATCTTATCCGGATGTTTGCGTCGAGGACAACCTGAATTATTACTAACTTCCTTAAATTAGTTACCACAGAAGGTTACCAGCACTTGTGAAATACGTATATATTTTTGGAGGCTTGGAGTCTTTAGTGCATCTTAACATAAAATATGTTCACCATAAGTTTGTCACTGGTTACGAACTGGAGCTTGTCATGAAGTGACGCCTGGTGCATGAGGCGCTGCATGTCAAAGGCTTAGTACAGACTAAATAGGAAGATGGACCATGCAAAATTAACCGAGTAGTCTGTTTTTATACGCCCTACAAATTTGAAGTGTTTTATTAGTCAGAATTTTGGATTTTCCTATTTAAACCTATTGAAGTACTATAGCTGTTATAGATTAGCCTAGCCCTCTGGAACGAATTCTGTCCTCTTTCCCGGGAACCCCGGAAGATTTGATTGATAAACCTCGATGGAATTGCTCAACCATTGTTATTACTAATTTTTAATCTAAAACTATATTAAATAGTGGGAGGGAAGGTGGTTAAGGGGGTTTTTATTTTTCTGCTTTAAAAAATCAAAAAAAAAAGAGTAGAGTCGATAAATTGTTATTGATTCATTTTTATTGGGAAATAATATAGGCAATTTTGATTGAAGACGCGCGCTGTTTTGTAGCTCTTCTTCAATCAAACTTAAATGTGTACTCAAATGTTGATTCAGTGTCTGCCTTTTTCTTAACTAAAACTTGCAACGTTTTGGATAGCGTGACTATCTCTTAAATATAGTTAATTTAATATTTTTTTTCCTTTTTTTTAAATTCAGGGTTGAGATTAAACTACCCATCAAAAGCACGTAGTTATTTACTTTAAATCTTACTTAATTAAGCCACGTTTTCCTTTTAACTGGAGTCGGAAGTTATCTTAAGAAATTGAAGATAGTTTTGAGATTTATTTGTTCGTTTATTTATTTATTTATTTATTTATTTATACATACATACATACATATTTGCTAAGCCTTAATTATACCATTGTCTAACAACAAAACCATCTGCTTGTTTAGGCCTTTTTGTTGTAAAATCTTCGAGCTTTAACATTTTTAAAAGTGGCATCTTGCCACCATTATGTTTGTAATAGATCCAGACCCCAACCAAGGCCAAATCCATTGGCTTGATACCCACAATCTTAATCGGATTTTTGCGTCTTTGTAGTTTAATTTTTATTTTGATTTCTATCTCTTTTAAACCGTACTTCTTTTCTTTCTTTTGCACAGCATCTTACAAAAGAGTGTTTTTGTGTAACATTTAAAATCGACAATTTGCCAAGATAGGAGGGAGAGTTTAGTTCAAGCGCCTGATCTATCATTTTCAATCGAATTCAATTACGAATTCTTATACAATTTTACCCAAGGCTTGATTTGAAAACATTTCTTTCTTTTATACGTAACTTATTTGAATAACAAGATGAAAACGTTCCACAAAAGCACGTGGAAAAACGTGATTTCCTTTACAAAGGTTCAATTTCTTAAGCCTAAAATTAAGGCTTAGTGAATATTGACAACTTACGTCAATATTTAGACTCGTGTCATCATAGTTTGTGTTGTATTTATTTAATTACGTAATATGTACTCTTTGTTGTTATTAAATCACCACCCTAAAAGGGGAAACAGCCAGCCATAATTCAACGTATAACCTAGGGCTGTCAGTATCGTTGTTATCAAGTCGTTAGGCCTATATTGTTTCCATGTTAGCAGTAGATTTCTCTTTTAGGGTTAAGAAATGGTTCTAATTCCGTTGTATTTCTTGAGACACTCAAACAAAGAGAGTTAATTTATTAGACTTAATTTAGTGTTAAGAAACGTTAGTCAATCTGCAAGAAACACGCTATATTTTTCTACGGAAGTGCTTTGGCTTTTAGGGTTAAGTCATCTTCAACTTAAGTTCAATTAGGCTTAAGTTTCTATAAATAAATAGGCCTAAGAAAGAATAAACCCACGCGCCAAACTACGCGCACGTGAAATTGACATCCACTGGCTGGACATTTGATCCGATTAGGGTTGTATTTCTGTCTTTATCAAGGTCAAGAATAAATCTGGAAGGATCTAGAATAATTGACCACCGTATCACGTTTTTGTAACGTGTGGGATCAATCTCGCGCCTTTTTTTTCTGTTGCAAATCGATATTATTAGAAAGCGCGTTTATGATCAGCACGTGTTTCCCTCGGATAAAAATCCTTCGCTTTTCATCAATATCTTATTAGTATACATTCTAGAACGTCTCTCAGAATAGCTATAAGACACGTGATACCGCCCCTCTCTTTTATATGCTAAAATAGATATAATCAAACGTTATTTTTATATTCTCGTATCTTTTGATTAATTTAAGCTGACCATGTTATTAATTCTCTTATAGATTATAGTTACGGAAACGTATAAATATCGCGGAAATGATTTCCAGCGTCGTCTGCTTTTCGAATATAATATTCCAGACATTTCTTTTTAGGTCGATGCGTAGTTGCAAAAAAAAAAAAAAATATGGAAATAAGTGCTTTCTTATCTTTTTTCTCTATCTTTACCCAAATCGAGTGTAGATCCATAATCCCTGGCGCTTTTGGCCTATTAATAGAGAAATGGCAGAGTACGTCATCGCGTCGAGTGTCTATTGCAAATGGAAGGGTGGGGACTGTCATATCTGCTTGATATTTAATTCGCCCATGTAATCCATGGATGGGCAATAATGAGAGTATCATAGCTTTCCCTTTCTTTCCTAAGTCCCCCGTGGGGAAGCGAACGATTTCGCCATGCTGCTCCAACGTTTCTAATCTCTCCGGATTTGCAATGCTCTCTCCTTAACACTCTCGATACTCAACCAATATTAAGGTTTCGTCTCATTTGGAGAATTCAGTAATGGATTGGTTACACCCACCTTCAAAGATATGAATCAGAAATAGATGACACCGATGTTAGTATGAGTTAGTTTTCGTTTCCCTTGATGATAAGGAATTATAAATAGTCCAAAAAATATCAGGGAGAACTCCGGGAATTTCATTTTATTGGTTTGGGAAAAATTGCAACCTTGAGCGTTAGTGGTGAGGTTACAATTTCTTGGGTTTATGAAAATTACAGCGTTGCTCGTTACAATAAATATGTTTTAAAACATAACTTGGAGAGTTGACTTGTTTATAAAAGTAAAGTCAGGGAAAAATGGCGGGAAACAGTCTGTAAAAAAATGGCGGGAAACAAGAAAGTCTCAGGAAACAAAGAGGGGAAAATTAGGTGTATGGTCAGTGAAAATGGGTAATTTGATTTTGAATGTTTTGATTGCAAGGTCTTTACGTTAATATACTTCTAAGTTAAAAGTAATACGTTACGCTCTCTGGAGATGAGACTCGACGTTATGGAAAATGTCGTATAACTATATACACCCCCCTTATCCGTCGTCGACTTATCTATACTCATACTGGCTTGTTGGATTTTGGCCAATTTTCTCTTCTCCGCTCTGGTGATACGAAAAGGGGGGATTTTAACTACGTAGTACTCTTTTCCCTGAGTTGGGGGGAGAGGAGGGTGAAGAAAAACTGTTATATAAAACTAAACTCCTCCATCAAGATAGAAATTAGTTTTATCCCGAGACTCGAGTATTGCGAACCACTGAAGAGACTTTTGATTTATTCTCTCTCCCTCTCTCTCTACGGACGAAAGAGAAAAAGTATCAAAACAATAGACACGCTTTACTATTGTCTTATTTGAATTGAAGCGTTGGAAGAGAAAACGAAAGAATTATTTTGTGCTTGTTTAGAAGTCGAGTAAAGAACTATTGATAACTATTCATCACCAGAAATTGGTGGTAAGTTCAAAATATTATTTGTCATTCATTGATTGAAATTGTCAAGCGTATTTTTCTCTTTAACTCTTTGATTCCGAATTGGTAACCGCTCTAGTTTTATCGAATGGCAGTTTGAATTGACTCGAAATAAGTTAACTTGGGGGTTAGAATATTGTTACTTGATTTGCATATTCCGAACTGTTTTTTATCTTGAAATTTTCCTGTATATATTGTAGTCTTTCAGAAAATTGTAGTCGCGGAATTAATATCAAAAAGGTGTAAAAATTTAATATTTTCATTTGAAAACAAATCCGTGAAATTGTTCAAGATGTCATCTATTATTTTGCTGATTACTCTAAGTCCTGATTAATATTGCATCCCAAAGTAAGCTATATCACGGTCCAAAGGATACCATTTTATCTCTTATAGAACCAGAGTTATAACACTCCAAAATGGACATGTCATTATGAATAGAATTAATCATGATAATTAGTTTTAATTCACTAATGAGATAACTCAAAAAATCCCTGGTCCTTATCCTACCATTAAACTTGCTTGAAATCGTGACTGTAATGAACTGTAAAGCGAACGCATTTTCTTTCATGAATATTAACTCATTTTCTATGTACGAAATTCTTTTAATCTTGCATTGGGTTAGTTATTCATAATTATTATAAATATATGTTAAACTCTAATATAATAGCTTTAATATAATTACTTACCTTCGAAGGTTACGAGGGAGTATATTGTAGAACTTTTCCTCTCTCATAACCATAATATATGATGATAATTATTATACCTTAGCTCAAATTATGTAAAAAAAGCGAATATATAAAACGCTTTGTCATGACTATGAAATTGATATGGCTTAAAAAAAAATTAACAAGCTTTTGTTAGCTGATACCCCCCTCCCATATAATTACGTCATAGTTGTTTTCAAATTTATGGTCAAGTATACATATATAACCTACGTTGTTTGGTGATATACATGACAAGTTCAAATTCAAGGTTTTAACCTTGCAATTATGTTAAGAAAGTACGAGGAAGTTCTGGTGTTTTTAAACAAAAGTATAATCGAGTTTTAAACGAATTCGAGATAGTTCTTAGGACTGGCTATTTTTTTTTTTTCGTATTTACGTTACGATGGATAGTTATATAATTTTCTTATCCTGGTTCTTTTCTCTCTTCTTCTACAATGACGTAATTAACTATTATCTAGATTTACCTTAAATTATTTGATGTAAACAAAAGGTTTTTCCTTTTTATTTTTGCAATTTTAATGTTGTAGGAATTGTTTTTATTGATTGGGGATTTTATTTAGCAGGGCCGGATTAAAAGGGGGGGCGAGGGGCACTGGCCCCCTGGCGCGAGGCTTGTTGGGGGTGCATTGAGTTAAACTATTCCCCCCTCAGCAACATTCACTGGTCCTTTTTTTCCGACCTAAGGGGGCGCACATTATCTCGGCCCCGGGCTGCAAAACTTAGGTTAGGGGTGTAAAAGATTCGCTGCGTAACACCATTTATCCTCGATACTAAAATTAATGACAATTTTAGACATGGAAGACATGCCCTAAAACCAAATGAAACCTTGGCACCTTCAAGTTGAAAATTATGTTTTGTGTTGGTCGGTACAACAAAATAACTTAGGACGGTCTAACCTAAAAAATTGTTTTTTGGGGTCATAATCGTTTGAAATAAATAATACGAATTTTACATTGACCCATTACCATACCAGCTTGGCCCACTGACGTTTTCACACTATTTTTCTTTATAAAATCAATAATAACACAAAGAAACTTAGTGTTGGCATGATGTCAAGGTTCGGTGAAACTAAACTTTTTAATTTGTTTTTTTGAATTTTCAAATCTTTCGTATATTAAAGATACATGACATTTTAAAAAGATGCTAAAGGTTTTTCTTTATGAAAGATCTCTCTCATCATCATCCATCGGTTAGGGTCTAATTATCACTTGACATGTTTGTTCACACGTCATCCTTGGACGCGATGTGTTTTTAAAGAAGAAGAAAAAATTTCTTCCGAAATTAGAAGTTGGATAACAGTCTAGACCTTTTTTGTACCCCAGAATTTTAATTGAGCTTCTTTTAAGTTGGGGAGTTTATTAGCCCTTGGTCTGATTTAAAGACTGGTAAACATCCGCCGCAGTTCCTTCCATAACCTTCCGTTTTGGATTATAACCAGTTGACAGCTATCTTCCTTTCTTAGTATTACCACATCCGGATAAATATTACTGGGTGCCATTTGTCGTTAAACGATTCTCAATCCGTCTTGTGTACTCGCGGTGACTTGCTTTAGTCATCATCTCATCATCCTCCTCTCCTTCCAAAGTTGAAAAGCTCACGCGACCTAAATTGATTTTAAATACTTGGAACCGAAATTTTTAAAAATAGTAAGTTGAGGGTGAGCAACAGGCGTTTAAAGTTGTTTTTTACGGTTTTCAAATTTTTTAAAGATATATATGAAAAGCGTCTCCGGTTTCATGTTTGGAAGAGAGCGGTAATTGAGCTTAACTTAACTTAAACCAAGGCTTAATTAAAAATTAATCTTAATCTCGGTTAAGGCTGGCTAGCTTTGTTTTTAAGGTGATCGTACACGCGGAAGGCGTCTCTTCAGACCCATTAGAGTAATAATTGTACCATAACTTGATAAGATATGTGTGACACTACCCATACTTCGTAATGCCACAAACTTACAGCTCGAGTTAGTTCGAGAACGACAAGCGAGAATTGAAGTCCTACACTCGGTTAATTATTTTTGCAGGACTTCTATCTAGCTCCTATTTAGCCTGTACTAAGCCTTTGACAGCGCCTCACCAGGTGTCGCTTTACCTCGAATCTATGACTTACGTCACTTCATGAAAAGCTCCAGTTTGTAACCAGTGACGAAACTTATGGAACATATCTTTTGAACTTATGTTGCACTTATACCAAGTCTTAATGAAAAGTTAATCTTTTAGCTTCATTCTTGTTTGTTTAAACATGTTGGCACGTAATTACTTGGGAGTATTTTTTGACCTTTGACCTTACTGAAAGCATGTCGCGATTAGGTAAACAAAAATAATCTTTTTTTTTAAAAAAAATAGGATGTCTTTCATTCCGTAAACTTTCAGACAATCCAACATTACTTAAAAATTATCAAAATAAACACGCGCCTGGCTAGATCTCTCCCCCCATACCTTTGTTCACACTGACAACATGTCGAGCTCAAGTCATTATTACAGTTATAGACTGGCTCCCGTCATTCTGGAGACTTGACTGGTTTGGCTAAGGTTACTAAAGTCGGTTTTTCTAAAATTTCAAACAAACTTCTTTCTTGGCAATCCGCCCTTTACCAGTTTTTCTTGAAGGGGGTATTTTCTCAGTTCAAAAAAAATGTTTAAAAAGGTTGTTCCTAGCCTTCAGGCCATGATCAGGCTCCGAAAGTATATTCTTGAACTCGGGAAATACACTTAAACTTCCTCCCCCTTTTCTATATCTACTTCCTAAGTCGTAGATAAATATCAATTTGAAGTTATCAGTTTAGAAAAAAAATAGTTCTAACTTTTGGGGGGTGTTCTTATGGCGTAAATTGAACTCACAAATGTCTGGCAACACTTCTGGGTTCGCTATCCTCCTTAATGCGTAGTTTTCAGACAAGGAGGATTCATACCATTTACACAAGGAGGCTAGGCTTCAGGTGTTATGCTATGGCCAGAATCAAAAGCCCGTCCTCCTTGTGTAAATGGTATGAATACTCCTAGTTCAGACTCCGTAAACGAACGTGTGATAACATAATGTTACTCCACTTCGGTTGGTTAAGGTGTATAAGTCGTGTTTATATTTCAGGGCCTAACTCGGAAACGGAGCATGCTCCGTTTGATCTTAATCTCTCTCTCTTTCTCTTTTGCTCTCGGAGCCTTTTTTGATAGGCTGCAGTATAGCATAGCATGCTTGAAACCTTGAAATATTCTTTTTCTTTGGTGACGTTTTTTACTTATTACCGTATGCACGGTTAGGCTTAACGCTCTCGCTCTCTCAACTCTAGGCTTCTGAACGTAAAACCTGAACCACAATGCATGACACTAGCACGTGAAACATAATAGGTTCTTTGTTCCTACGCCAATTTAGTGTATATTTATATCCACGCCTTTTTCAGAATTTTTTATATTTAATCTAAACTCGACTCGAGAAGTATATAGCTAGTTTTTTCAAGGACTAATTTTTAATGATATCGACAGCTCAACAGTGTACATTAACTCGCTTTCTGAACAAATAATAAATGTAAATTTAGTTATTTTTTCTTTTTTTAAAAAGTATGGGTTTGTTTAGTTATAGTTCTGCCTGGTTTAATATGATATTTTTCCCCAAATTTAAATTGTAAAGAATGACTAAGACATTTTTTTTAATATTTTGAGAGTAAATAAGTTTATTTGAATAAATTAAACGCCCTTCCTCTTCTATGTTAGTTTTAATTTTAATTCAAATTGAATTCTATGTATGTTGACACCCAAGTGGTCTAGCCATACTTATTAAGAAGGTGAAACAAATACTTCATTTTCTTTAAGTTGTTGACCTTAATCTCATTTTTTTAAAAACAATTTTCAATAATATTTGTTTTAAAATATAGTATTAGTGTTATTTGAAAAAAGATTTAAAATTCTTGTTATTTTTTATCGGGTTTTTATTTTATTAATTTTTTGCCATTGCAAAATCCTAGGCGGTTTATTGCATACACGGGTGTATTGCAGGGTAAACATTCTACAGGGGCTCGTAGAAAATGCATGGAGTGCGTTGCCCCTGGTAGTCGGCTGTATTTTTTTATTATTTTTAAATTAAATGGAGCAGCTGTTCCGTTAGCGTTCAATGTGCTAAATAACTACGTAATTTAATACGAGAAGGCGTGTTAGTCACGTGACATCACGTCTAACAATTTTTAAATCGTGCGTAAAGTTAAACAAAAAAACAATTCCACCGAGGCTTAAGAAATATATTAAATTTCATTTAGCATCCAAAATATTTTCTTTTAAAATTGGAATACTGTTTTTTTACTTACTGGGTATTCATCCGCGCTAGTTTTATCTTGAATCGCGGCTTCTTAATGGTGGCGCAAACTAAAGCCATAAATATTATTCTTTTTAAATAGGAATTTGGGAGCCAGACTGGCTACATTGCTTAGTTTTTTTTACGCTCTCTTCCTTTTTAGCCATATCGTAGTATACGATAGGCTCTTAGTTTGACCCGAGCTGTCGTAGTAGTAGTAGTAGTAGTAGTAGTAGTAGTAGTAGTAGTGGCCGGGGTTGTCGCTTCGTTATCGTCAGATTTTAGCTTAAAAGGAACGTTATATTACCACAACCCACCCATAGGGGTTACTGGGCTCGGTTAGAGATTTAATTTTAATTAAAAATTTTTCAGGTCAGACCCGGGTTTCGAACCCGGGCCGCTGGTGTAGAAGACAAACACTCTACCCACTCAACCATAGAGACTTGATAGAAACCTCGAGTTTTTTATTATTTATTCTTATCTCTAAAATGTCGGGGTGATGTGGGGTGGGGTACCTCTTAATCTGTGGGGTCGGAAACTTTTGAATTTTTATCTGTGGGGTCGGATACTTATGAATTTGTATGTTTGGGGTTTTTATATATATATTTTTTTTATGTATGTGCTAATTAAATAGATAACGATTTTCCCCGTTTCCTACCTCGCTCCTCATGTGTTTCGTTCTCGTTCGGTAGCTATCGTCATCTATGTTATGTTTGACTGGAACGTTTTGGCGGTTAATTCAAATGTGGGTTTAGATAGAGCTAACATAGTGTTAAATGGGCGTTATGCGTCTGATCATTTTAGCATTGCTAAAGGTAATTCGAGGGGATAATCACTAAAATGCGTAATCACTATAACTAAACTTTCTCTTTCAAAAGTTTCTGGGCATAAGTCTTTGTCAGAAATTTATAAGATGCGATAAGTGTGCATCGGCATAAGTCTGTTGTAAACTCATCGAGGGTATTATCACTAAAAACTATCTGTTCTTCGATTCGCCGGAATATTAGAATTACAGCATAAGTAAATTTATACGGTTATAATTTAATCACTGTTTAGAGTAGGGAATCGAGGGGCTATTCACTCTGATTTTATGCACGGTAAATCATTTTAGCATTGAAAAAGATAGCGCTATTCACTCATTAGGGTAAGGTATAGAGGGGTTATCCACTCGTTAGGGTAGGGTATAGAGGGGCTATTCACTCGTACGATATGGCTACTATTACGAGCCCTTGGGCCGTCTTGTTTCTTTTTTGTTTGAAAGGCTTGGCTCCTAATTTTGGCAACGAACCTAGAATCTTTCAGTTAGTTCTGGCAGACTTGAAGAAGCCAGGCAATCTGGGTATTTTGTAGTATACGGGTTTTTCTTTTAATTTTATTTCCTAACTCCAAATAATTTTCCCCGTTTTAAGTTTTTCCGCTTTTCGGTTCTATTTATAATGTTTTGTAACCTAATCTTTTTAAATCTCGTTTTTGATAAAAACCTGATAAAAAAAGAAATCGTAAAACCCAAATTTGTATTTTTATATTCATATCAAATCCAGGCGTAGGTTTTTATTTTTATTGCAGTGCAATATAAGAATAAAATTAATGTATTCCATCGGTTTATCTAGATAGTTTTGAAAAGCCTCCATTTTGGTCCTGTAGATAATCTTGTAGTTTTTAATCTTCATGATTTTTCGTATTACAAAATTAAAAAAAAAGGTATAATAGATAATAAAGTTCCCATCGAAAGTATAGTTTCATATTTTCTATTTATAGCTCCATATTGGAAAGTTGAGAGATAAAATTAATAGATATTTCGCGACGTCATAGCAAACTTTTTTCCCGCCATCCATATCAGAGGCTCAGAGCGCGTGCTTTATTGTAATTTCGAACGCTCGTCTCGTGATTGGCTGTTAAAGGAGAATGGAACATTCTCGTTTCTTTGTTAAGCCTATTTTTTAAAACTGTTGACAGAAGTTTTATTTAGGCCTATATATATTTTAGTATTTTATTTTCTACATTACCTTTTAAATATAATATAAATACTATTTAATATTTTTGTGTACGCTATTCCTTAAACCGAATTTTACTTCCTGTAGTCTCAATATGTATTTACACATAGAGTAATAGCGGCGCCCTATTATTCTGTATTGTAAAATAACGTGGATTGCCACTTGTTCATTTATTCTAGTTTAGCTACGAGACCTACTTTACTAAATGATAAATGAGGTTATTAGAATTTATAAACGTGCGTCGTTTATATATATATTTATTTATACAATTGTAAGAATAATATGTCTTCTATCACGTGATCTGTACTGGTAAATTTTCGGAAATTTCTTTTTCATATTTCCGTCTATTTAAGAATGTCTACCCCTAATGTGTTCTTTATTACTTTGTTTATCCATCTGTGTCTATTTATTAATATTACCTGCATGCTGTAAAGGTATAGGCTAGAATTTTAAGATCGTGATTTGAATTATAATAATAGTTTCCTGTACACGAGTCCGTCGTCCAACAATTTTTTGAGATTGTGGTGTGTATCTCTTGAGTTGTGGGTTATTTCGTAATTTAATTCTGACGTGGATTTCCCCGGCAATACTTCAAAGTTATTTACCTTCTCTTTTACGTCATAAAGAGAGGTACTGGAATATTAAGGAGCTTAGTTTACCATTCTCTCCCCCCCCCCCTTTGCTGACAAGTGACAACAACACTTCAGGATCAAAATATCCTTAAAACATTTCACGGTCTTTTGACATCTTTTGCGACGTCATGGCCCTGACTTTAAACTCGTCAACTGGAGGGGAGAAAGGCATTTTTATTCTATCCAATTTTCGAACGCAATCCCCGTCTTCTCGGTGGTACACGTACCTAGAAAAATAGATTTTTCGTTTCCCCCTCCGCGTTTGACCCTGACCCGAAGTGTACCCAAGGCCCAAGGTGATTTTTCGCAGCCAAGAGCGAGCCCCGGACAGAGTCTGTCTGCTATAGCTAGCCTTTTCTTTCCGTGGTATCTCGTGGAATAGGGGACAAAGCGGGAAACGTTAGTGGCCGGTGGTGTTAGCCTATTATTGTCTCTATTCATGGGTAGAACGCGAATACCCAGCTTCCCGCCTTAATCCTCCGCAGTCTGTATGTGTAGCTTTGCCGCAATGTCCTTCGAAAGAAATTCGATATGTATGTATGGATGGTAAGCGGAGTCAGCCTCCGGATAAAAATGCTAAATCATTTTAGGCCTAAAATTATATCGAATCATCCTTGTTCTTGTAATAAAATCTAATTTCCATGGAAAATAATCTTGACAATATAATATATGTAGAAAAGGTTAGGCTTTCCCTTCGCATTCCCTTGACGAACGCGAAGGCTACAAAAGCGCGCGCCGCTGTATATGACGTCAAGGTTTTTCACGGCGTGACGTCACGCTCGCGCTCTTGTAGGCTGTAGCTTTTCTCCTATGCGCGCGCTCGCTCCGTAGCGTCAATGACAGTTGTGACGACGATGAGGAAGTTTTAGAAAATCTAACCACCCGAAGGACGAACCGGAGATTTGGATATTCGGCCCTGTATATAGGCGTTGCTTTTCCAAAATTAAAGTCAGAACCTTTTTGGAAAAGGCGGTGAAAGGAGTCCCGGTTGATTGTGTCCGGTTGTCGGTTGTTTCTAGTTGTTTTTTGGTGTTTACGAATATTGGAATATTTTGTGTTTTGGTGTTGAATATAAGCGCTTTATAATCCCCCACGGAAATATTATTACGAAAATTTAATCGAATTGAATTAATTAAAATTAATTCTTAAAATATGGAGAACGAAACAGGGGATAATAAATGTAAGTTGTTGTTTTTTAGTTAATTATTTAATTCGTAATTACGACGCGTTTGAAAGTTATCTGAAGTACTTAAATAAATTTGTTTCAATTCAAATTGAAATTTCGATAAATTATTATTTTTTTTTATTTTTTTTCAAAATCTATAAATATAAAAAACCTCTTCGGATAATTATTTTTAAGTTTGGGGAAATTGAATTGAAGTCTAAGGAAATAAAATCGAAATATTTTGATAATAATAGGGAAACTTAAATTTTTATCGCTTAATGTTAGAAGGAAGAGTTAATTTATTTCAATTCAAACGTAACCTGCTGCCTTTTACTTAAAATGTAATTGTAGTAAAACGTACAGCCAGTCTGTACAATATTTTAAAGAATATAAAATAATATAATAATATGCAAATAAATTATATAACAAATAATAAAATGTTTTTGAGAGAGAGATAGAACGAGAGCGACATCCTAGAGAATCAGAACTCACTGTTTATCACCGCAACCTGTATTTCTATATCCTCTTTTATTTTATAACGGTACCTTTTTTTTTATAACCGCGGGCTGTTGTTACCCTTTGGGCTGAAATATATTTGAAAGCTTTTAATCGGGTCGGGTTGCTAAATTCGTTTCCCCGTCAGAAACCGTCATAGGTATATAGGCATACATATACACCTTTTAGAAAAACCGTAACTTCAAAAACCGTATATTCTCTTCCGGGTCCGTTATAATAACTGGTTCCTAGTTACTTCCCACCCCAAAATATTTCCCCTTTTTTTCGAGGCGTTATTTTTATTAAACTTTTCATACTGGCATTAATTACCTTAAAATAAATCTTGTTTTTATTATTATTATTATATAAAATAAGCATACATTAGATTCTACGTTTTTCCAACCAGAACTTGACGTATTTTCGTTTGTTTTTCCGTTTTTGAATAGGTATTCACATCAGACAATCAAAATCCGATTCGATTCTCCAGCTATCGACGTCTCAGTCGTTTTACAAGTTGGAAAACATCGAAAATTACAACAGAAATAACTTGAATCATCCCAGACATCACAGCGTTTTCGCCTTTGGCTGGTCCAATCATCCAAATTATTTAAATAGTTTCGGAGTAGAGGAATTGGAAAGCGATACAAACAGCATCGACGATCACGGAAGTTTGGGCACGGACACAACCATGTTAACTATCGAAGGACTCAGGAATCACTACAACTCCTGTTTTACGTGAGTGTACTTATTCTCTTTGTCATTTAACTTAACCTCTCTCCCACTTGCCTGGAGCGTATCTCTTCCCTTTTACTTGCCTAGAGATAAATAAGGCGTATCGCTTCCTTTAGCCTACAGGGTGTTTATGAAGGGTGTGTTAGAAATTAAGGGTGACGTTCTTTTGGGTGAATTTGAGTCAAAATTGTAACATCTACGACATTTTGTCCCAAGGGCCACAGTTTTCGAGTTATGTTTTTTTTAGTGTTTAATCATGGTCTTTCTGTTTCTCATGTTCGTTTTAAGGGGTCATATGTAAAACACTTCAATAAATCATAACTCGAAAACGGTGGGTGGTCCGGACGGCAAAATGTTATAAAACAGTTTCGCCTTGAAGTTGAAATCGTTCATAGAACGCTGTCCTTACCTTTCAGTAACACCCTGTATATAACCTTAAGTTATCCAAGGTGGTGACATGATTGAAGGTTGCTAGCGTTTGTTTGCTATTTTAGAAGAACTGAAGGTTACCTATACGGAAATTTAAGCTTGGAGGTTTTCTAGTTTTTAGAATAACAAATAACGTCTTAGGTAGTTCTTCAAATCTAATGTTTTATGTTGTAAACTTCAGCGTGTTTCTCCGTGAAAATTCGGAACAGTTTATTTTATAGTAGTGTTTCAAATAGATTTATAATAAAGTCGTTTCATTTAACGACAAAATACGCTATAGTTAATTGAATATTATATATTTTTTTTTAATTAGATGCGGAGTTAGTTGGCAAGAAGACCATGTCTCCCTGGATTGCAGGGAATGCGGAGGTTATTCCATGCAACGCCCTTGCCCCCAATGCGAGGGACAATGCAAAACTGTCTGGACACGAGACTTAGCGGGAGTAAGTGTTCAACACACTCTATCAATTTGATTTAATTAATTATTTATTAAGAGACATTAAGCCTAACGACATTACTCGCTTTGAACCAATAGTCTCACAAAGCGCACAAAGCACAATGGCAAGGTGATTGCAAGCTCTACAACAAAAACGAACTATTACAAGGGCTTTTGCAGAACAAACTAAGTACCGAAACCTGCGACAATTTGCTTTCGAAAGCGTTGGACCAATTGACGACCCCATTATGAGGATGCGTTCCCGAATAGTCCATCCATTACTTCCCTCCCCCCTTCCCCCCCCCCCTGTATCAGAATGATCTCGGTATTTTTTAAATACTTGATAATAAAATAGGACTACCGCCAACGAGAAGCGAAAAACTAGGTAGGGAGAAAAAGAAAATTAATTGAAACCAAATGTGCTCGCAAATTATAGTTAAACAGGTAATGAATGGTCAACGGTAAGGGTTTCTTTTACATCAAATCCATCGACCTGTTATTTTAAATTTTAATTTAATTTTTCACATTTGAAAATAATTTAATTATTTTTTTTTTTTTATTTTCCTTTATTTGGTTTTTTCGATTTCAACTTTATACGTTAAGTTTTTTTGTTTTTTTCGATAAAGTCGCTAAGAATGGTTTTAAACTTAAAAAACAGAGAAAATAATATAAAAATCATCCGAAGTTAGTTAAGTTTATCGTGTTTACGAACAATAGAAAACAATATTTTGGGGGTAAGGGTTTAATTTTCTCTGATGAAAAGGGATTATTAAACACGAGTTAAGTATTTTGGGTTGGAAGTTTACGGAGAGGTTTAACGCAACTATTAATTTGTTCCAAACATTTTTCGTGCCATCATTTAAGTATTTTTTAACAAAAACTGTGTAAAAATAAGTAAAAAAAAAAACATCAAAACTCCAGCTACGCTAAGACCATTGTCTAAGACAATGGTCTTAGAGCTACGTAACAAAAGTTAAATGAAAAAAAAAAAAATTAATATCGAACCATATTTTTGTACAGCCCATCTTTAAATTTTTAAGTTATCATTTTCATTTAACGTAAATAATATTCATTAGATTAATTTGTTTTTTGTTTTGTTTTTTCCGCCCATTTCCCTCCTCGTTAATGAATCAGAATAATTAAATTAAATCAAATTAAATTAACAAGTTCAGAGCTTTTTTAATTGGCAACTAAACTAATGGTTAAAACTTAAAAGAGAAATATTTCCTCCGATCAAAGTTTATTTACTTTGTTGCCTATCATAAAAAGAGATTTATGGCAAAGTAAAAATATATAACTAGAGCTTATGGAAGTTAAATTAAATTTAAAAGAAAAGATGTTAAATAAAAAAACTTTGACGTTTTATATTTTTTTATAAAAACCCTTAAAAAAAAACAAACAGTTTAAAAAAGCATAAAAAAAAAGAAATAAGAGATTTTTAAAAGCCTGTCTCGTTACTACAGTTTTTAGCTTAAAATTAAAATTACCGAAAACGCGTGCTTCCGAATAGTTTAAAGAGAGTGAGATAATTAATTAATTAATTTAATTATAATTAATATTACTTTAACTTGTCTTCAACTTCAATTCTCCGCCACGTTTTTTTTCTTGCTGTTGTTCCAAGTGATCTTTTTTTTTTTTTTTTTTTTGATAGAATTTGGGGAAGTCTTAAATCTCGCCTTTTTTTGTTTTGTAAAAGAGATGACTAATTAATATACCTAGGAGGTAAGACTTCAATCAATCTTAATTTAATTAATTAATTAACTAAATGAAAAACTATAAAATTAAAAAAATTCAAAAAAAATGGATAATTAATTCTTCAACCAAATTTGTAAAAAGTATTTATTTGCGTTGGAATATTATCAATCAATGAAAAACCTTGTTTTTTAAATGTATAGGTTGAATTGTTTTTGTTTTTCATGTGAATATTTCCCCCCCCCCCCTTTTTCATTTAATAAAATATTTTATCCTGGATAAAAATAATAAAAGATATAATTAATCCGTTCTTTATTCAATTACAGGGATTAATTATTATATTAATTAATCAAGAATGAAGTGGATTGGCTAACAGGTATGTATGCTTAAAATTAATTCATGACTCAAATAATTGGAGATATAATTAACTTTATTAATTATTATTATTTAATGATTACAGGTATAAAGATATAAAAAAATAGTATTTTTAATTATGCAATATTATGCAATAACTTTGAAATTAGTATAATTCATTTAATTAGTAAACAGTCATGGAATTTTCAAAGATTTTCGCTAAGGTTTCTTCGGTATGAGCTCTGGGTGATAGTTTAGTAACTCTTTCCTGTAAATTAATTTTAAAATTAATTTAAATTTAACTCTTTCCTGTAAATTATTTAAAATTAATTTAGAACAGATAGAAATAAATTAATTAATTTAAATTTCTATTTTTTAGTGAAAATGGAGGAAGGGTTAGTAAACTAAATAGTTAGTAACCTGAGGCAAGGTTTGTTTGACAAGTTGTGGAATATCGGTAGTTGTAAAACCAAGAGCATTGAGTCCATTATCAATCTTCATGTAACTCATGAATTCTTTTACAGTATCGGATAAAACTGCGCCGGCATCATCTTTCTTAACGTTAGTTACGTCTTTTCCCAAGGCTTTAGCAGCTTCTAAATGACGTTCAGGGCAAGCTGGAGCTGTGAATTTAAAGACAGCGGGGGCGGTAATCACTACAGATAACCCGTGAGGCTATAATAATAATAATTATAATTAATTAAGTTCTTTTTTATATTATTTTAAGCTTAATTAATTAAGTTCATACAATTATGGAATGATCAGCTTTATAATCAGGTACAGTGTAATTCTTAACTTGTCCTGATATTGGGTAAGACATTCCATGACTAGAGTTTAATTAAGTTATAAATAATTAAACTAAATTAGTAATTAAATATAATCATAAGTTTATAAGATATGTTCCATAAGTGTGTCACTCGTTAATGAGAGCTTGTCATGAAGTGACGTAGGTGAAACGTCATAGATTCTCGTAAAGCGACACCTGGTGAGGCCTTGTCAAAGGCTTAGTACAGACTAAAGAGGAGGATGGACTGCAAAACCGAGTGTAGTTAATTCTCACATCGTTCTTGAATTAGCTCTCATTAAGCCTCTAACATTACGAAGTATGGGTAGTGACATACTTATGGAACATATCTCATACACTTATGATATAATTGTACCATAAATGAACTCCAGCATTTCCAAACCCAACCCCTGCAAAAGTAGAAGCCAAATGCATTTGGGAAAGAGCTTCAATATCACCGCGATCATCTACAGCTCTATATGAATTAAGTTATTTTTAATTTTAATTTTTCTTTAACATTTATGTTAAGTTATCAAAATACCTTTTAAAGTATTTATTTAACATGTTAAGAGTATTTATTGCCCAGATATCACTAACTGGATTGCTGCCTTGGTAAGCTGGACGTTCCATAGGGGTTTGAGGACACGGGGATCGTAAATGGTAAGGAATGGCAGTGTATGATTCTAGAGCATGACTTAAAGATGTTTTTTTTTTTTATTTTTAATACATGTTTTGCTATAATAATTTGAGTTGGTGCATAAGAAAATAATATATAGCTCCCTATAAGTATGAAACGTAGTACATTTTCATACTACAGCATTTGCTCCCAAATTTGGCGCGCTTACGCTTTTACGCCCCGTGGGAGAAGTTTCAGTACTACGAGTAAAAGGGGGACGAAACCTCCGCCGCCACCTAAGGTGCCCGCGAAAGGCACGATGGGCCGGGGAAATATCGCCGCGCCCCTAGAGATACAAGATGCTACATACCTCATACCAGTGTAGGCGTAATCTCGCGCCATCTATTAATTTATTATGATCATTTTGACATGTACTTAATCAGATATAATTATCATAATAATAATGTCTAGACCTTTAACTATTTAATTACAATATAAAATTTGAAAATTTTCTAAACAAATATTTCATCTTTTTAACGCCAAAAACTCTTAATAGGTGGCATTAGAAACTTTTTACAAATTTCAATGGAAGAAAATGCTGTTTACAATCATGGCTTAAATGGAGAGTTTCATACTTAGAGGGAGCTATATATTATTTTCTTATGGTTGGTGTTATACCAAAGAACGTCAAATCCACTGAAAGCCGCCACTCTATTAGGCAAATGTTTCAGATGTAAGGGGTCTACTATACCCAGAGTTGGACATAATGCTCTATTAGCAATCCCTAATTAATTTAAATTTGTCATTAGTTTAATAATTATATATTTGGATTTTGGTTGGCAAATTAATCACCAGTTTTAGTTTTTAAGGCGATGTAATCAAATATGGCTATTCCAGTAGTTTCACTGCCAGTACCGGCAGTTGTAGGAACTAAATTAATTAATTAATTAATTAATTGTCTTAATTAGAATTAATTTAGTATCAATTTAAGTAAACTATGAAGAACATTTACTCGCGATCATGGGCTTTAGTTTGCAAGTTACGGGTTTTCCTTTCCCTACTGGAGCGTTAACATAATCTAAGAAGTCAGCTTCGGGATCTGAAGAATACAGATTAGCGGCTTTGGCTGTATCCATAACAGATCCGCCTCCGATAGCCACAAAAACATCAAATTGACCTTTTTTAGCAAAGGTTATGGCATCTTTGAAACTATTTTATTTAATTTTAAATTTTGCATTAGTTAATGCGTGTTAATTTTAAACGTGTAATAATTTAACCTTTTATCCGTAGGTTCTACTCTAACATCTTGGTATAATTCGTAATTAACTTGATTTTTGTGTAATGAATCTAGAACAACTTTAAGAGGAGGTAATTTGGCTAAGTTTGGGTCAGTTAGGATGCAAACTTTCTTAGCATTCCATTGTTTTAAATCCATCCCAACTTCCTTGGTAACACCAGGACCATACCTGATGTTTGAAGTTTTCATCTAATTATTTTAATTATTAATTATTTTTAATTTTTCCTATTTTTTGTATTTCTAAAAATATTTAAAAATACTTCGAATGCATAATCAGTTGAAACTAAAGCCTCCCTAGCTTTTTTTCGAATAAAGTTAACTGTAATTAAATTTAATGTTAATTAAGTAAAATTAAAGGTGGTTTTAGTTGCAGTATCTATACATTGAGGTGACGCGATTTGTTGGAAAGATGAATTACTATGAGCTGGACAACGGCAACTGTTTAAGATTTAAAAAAATTAAATTAAACTTGAAATTAATAATAAATATGTCATTAAATTAAATAATTAAAATTACTTCGAAATTGATATCGCTTTAATCAAGCTCGTTGCCACTTCTCGGGAAACCATTATTTACACTCGTTCGACACAGCGTTGGCAAATAGACGAAAATCCTATAAAAATAGGCCAAAATAGACCGGTATACAACAGGACAATTGGTAGTAAAAATTTATGAATGACGGACAGCAGCAGGGGGTAACTAGTAACTACTATGCTCGACCATTGACTGTGTCAAGGTTACCTTGAAACTTTTTTTTTAGCTTATCAGCCAATGATAGCGCGATCTCACGGCCTTGTTTTTTCCCGGGCCCTTGACGTCATACTTGCATGATTTTTCGAAATTTCTTTCGCGCGAAAATTGCAGTGCTGCCACGCTATCGCGGAGGCGACGTGGGTATATGCCGCGTAATCGGTTGTTGTAGTTGTACTTAATTCTAATCAGTAATTAATTGTACCAGCGATCAAATTTATCTCAATTAGCGTCAGTATTCGATATTATCGCTGTTTATGCTTCAAGACGGGAAAACAGGCCTTGAAAAGTAAGATTTATTGTAGGCCTTTGCTATTTTATCTTGGTGGTGTGTACCAAGATGCCATTGCCAGCTAGGTACCTCCACATGTTTTCTTTTTTGACATTTACATGACAGCTGTCAGTAGTTCGTTGACACGCGCCCATAAAAAAGTATTACTTACTTAATATAGTAGTGATGAAGTAATCTCTTATCACATGGAAATGTTCACTTTTATCTCTTATAAACTAAATTTAAATTGGGTAATAAAGCTAATCACTGGGTAGGTGTGATGTCTTCCAAACATCTGCATGGTGGGGATGGAGGTCCATGGGATTCACATTCTCCCAGTCCTAAAAGTGCTCAGAAAAGAAAGGAAAAGAAAAATTCAATTACAATGAAGAAGGCGTAAGCATCAGAATGTTTTTTATATAAAAAAATAAGATGACAATTGAGGTTAGTGTGTTTTTACAGTGATTTGAAAGTTGTTCTTCTTGGGGATCAGGATGTTGGGAAAACTTCTTTACTTTTGCGTTATATGGAAAGGAGATTTCAGGAAACAGTAGCTGTATGCATTAATTTAATTTCTATAGAACATACAAATTATATTTACAAATAATTCATGCACTTATCTAAAAAAATAGACAATTGGAGCTTCATTCTTAATGAAACAATGGGGAAATTTTAATATAGCATTATGGGTAAATATATTTTTAATTAAACATTATTTTATTGACAATTTATTCACACTCTTTTTTTTAATAAAAAAGGATACTGCGGGGGAAGAGAAATATCAAGGTCTAAATTTATTTTACATTAGGAATTCTTCAGGGGCCATACTCATGTTTGATTTGACCCAACATGAAACCTTTGAAACATTAAAGTTAGTGTTCCTGTATATATTTATCACTTCAGTTTTATACTCTTAATTCCGATTTGTTTTAGGACCAGGTATTTGCCCTTATTAAGCAGCCTTGAAGGCTTTGTTTTAAAAGTTGTAGTGGGTTCAAAGTTTGACTTATTATCCACAAAAGACCGAGAAGTATTAAATTTTTAATTTACAATTAAAACAAGGATTAATCTGTTTATGATAATTTTTTAAAGGTAAATCCAGATGAAGCCAAAGAATTTGCTAGAAGCATAAATGAGACTTATTGTGAAACAAATGAAGTTCCTTATTTCGAAACCTCTAGTCGAACTGGGTACAATGTGGACCAAGTGTTTGAGCTAATATTTGAACATTTCTACCCAAATAGAGGCAACAAACCTCGTTCTGATTCTACCAATACAATTCAAGGTTTTCAAAATGTTGGTCATGGTGGTATAACACTATCTCGGTCACTAAATGACCTCCCTTCTCAAAAACATGCTGAAAGTTGGAAATGTTGTTCTACGTGACAGTCTTAAAATATTCTCCCAGAGCCCAATGGTTTGCATTTTAGGTTTGGGTCCCCCCTGTAACATTCTTATATCTACAATGATCCTATTTTATAATTTTATTTAGTATACTCTCTTACAAATTCCATTATCTGTCATATTTACAATTTTTATTATGCCATAAGTAATAATTTTCCAATTATGTATAGTCTGGAAGAGTGCCATGAAATATATTTTAAAATTAATCATGAATAAAAATATTAAAACATTTTAAATAAAGCATTTATTAATGTATTTTTATTTAAATAAGTGTCCACTTAAAAGATTGCTTATTTCCCTTACTGTTTTGGATTCGCGCCATTTTCTTTTTTTACCGCCAGATGGCCACGCGCTTTCCGCTGATAACCATGATTTTTTATTCAGCACCGGCTTTTCAAAGTGAATGTAGCGTTGCTTTTCGCTTTTAGTTCTTTAAATTGTTTTAAAATCGCGTTCAAAATGTGATTCAGCAGTAAAATATTAAAGATCTTCATTAATATGTAAGTAAGTTTCGAAATAATTATAAAAACTAGGCCTAAAAGTTGTTAGAAAGTGAAATTGAAGCCATCTTCACGCTGGGATAGCTAAGCCTTGGTTAGCCTTATAAATTTTAGACACGTTTCAACGTGGTTTCAATCGCAATGAGGGTTGTGATTTGGACAAAAGGCTTTTGTTTTTCTTGTAACTGACTCATTTTGCGATAACTAACACCATCCTATGGTAAGACAAGGTTATAATTTGTGTGAAATCGTATGCAAAGTAAGCGGGCGGTCCCTACTTAACTAATCGCCGTATGTTTTTGACACGGAGTGACTGGGGTCATTCTAGCGAATCGAGCCTCTTTTTTTATTTCACAAAATTTAAACATTTATCTTAAGGACAGATTTCAGAAATCCGTATGTTGTGTGTGTGTGTGCATTTTTGAACGTAAGAAACATCGTCGCGAGTTATGCTAATTGTTAGTTGTCAATCTTGCCGTCTTTTACTGGACGCACCACTGAACATTTTCTACGGCTAATTTCCATAATTTTCGTAATTTTATTTTCCCAAAGTAATTTTTTTCCTTAATTTTTCCTTGGTAGACAAAATAATATTAAAGTAACGATGAAATTATTATTTAAAGTAGAAACAAAACAATCGCCACTTAAAATGACAACTAAAACGAAGTTTATATCAGGCTTTCAAGTTTCAACCGCCCTTTAAGCCTTGGTTTATAGTATTTGTTATTCTCAATGGCTCTTCAAACTCCTTTATATAAGAATGGGTATCGCTATCTCCGTAAGACAATAAAGGGGTTAAACTTTGTGTATTTGACCTTAGTTCGGCTTTGCCATTCAAGACGTCCTCTTTTTACGCATGAACAAATCGAAGGGCAAATACCAAACAAACGTAGATTCCTCTCTTATGATATATCATCCTTGTTGCTAACTTGTGATGTGGTGTGGGGGGTATTTATATTTACCCTTTAGTCTCCCCAAGTCCCCATTAGTCTAGAATTTGATGTATCGTTCATTAGCCTCTATATATTACCCTATGGGCCTTGTCATAGCAAACTAGTAGAATATGTTAAGCCTAACGCGTATTTCACCGGAAACGGAACGGTTACGAAAAAATAGATGAACCGAAGAACGAATGATCGACCTGTAGACAAGACAATGACGTCATCATTGTTGAATAATTTCTTGGTATCGTAAAAGTTTTAGAAGCCCATCTTTAGAAGTAAATTAGTTGGGTATATACATATATTTGTTTGATTATATTATGCAAATTTTAGGTTAGTTTATAACAAATATAATTCAGATGAAGCCATGAAGTATTTACTTCAATTTATAGACTTCTACTCTAGGGTGTATCTTGCACAGCAACAAACAAAGAAATATATTTTTAACGTTTTAAAATTACACGTCGTTTCTCTGAAAACTAATTTTAAAATATATCGTGTTTATTTAACCACCCATATTATAATCTTTTAAGATGTAGGAAGGAGACAATAGGGAGCCATTATTTATTAAAAAAGAAATCGTTCTACTAAACCGAATTTTCTAATTCTAAAATTTCAAGAATTTTAAAAGTATTTATCCTTAATCTTTTAATTCAATCCAAAAAAAGGGGGGGGGGGTGAAATATTTCAAATATTTGTAAGAATGGCGTCACGGACTCACGGTTTACCCCGAAAAGGGTTTTCTTTGAAACGTCCTTGCCAGTTTAGCCTACTTTGACCCCAGACCAATCATCGACATCCGTTTATTCCTTTTAGATTACGTAATCTATTTTATGGTTTATGCCTCAAGGGAGTATGTCAGTTTAAGAATTCATTGCGTTGAACGCTATTTAATCACGTGTAGCTTTGCTTGATATTAACGAACACTCTGCGTGAGATGTATCTCAAGTAGTTTAGGGTTAGTGAGGGTGGAAAGAAAATTTCGTGAGCAAGAGTAGACCATTCGAATTCAGAACCTGTCTTGACTTGAGAAAAGCATGATTTTTCTTTAGGTAAAAATATATAAATTAGACCTACCTGTCTATACACGTTTCAAGCTGAGTTTTCAGTAGCTTTGATTGGTATTGGTATGGCTAATACCTGAGGGTTGTTTGTTTGTATATGTTGTATTCTAAAGGTGGTATGAACTATATGAAAGGGTCCTGTACTGGAATATTACGCCCACAAGCCTCCAGCGTCGGTTTTTATTCAAATTTGTCGGAAACAAGAAAGAAAAACTTTAGCTAAGTTAGAGATGATCTACCCTGGAAACTTTTAGAAAGAAATAATTTGGGAATTCTTGAGAATTTTAGAATTACGTCATATATGGGGGCCCCTTTTTGAATTTGCAAAGGGATAATGTAATGAATCTATACGAATTGAGTGTTTTCAAAGGGTGATTTAAAAATCGCAAATTAATAGACTATTTCAATAATTCCGGAAGATAAGCAATTACAACATAGGGGTTGGGGAGGTCACCTTCTTGGGTTATTTCCCTAGCGCCAAAAACCACCGCTAGAGGCAGTGCGAGTGGGCTAGCCTCCCTACTGCGTGTATAGTGAACTGGGGCTCCGTCTGGCGTTACCTTTTGGCACTAAGGATTAAGGAAATCAAATAAGCTAAGAGGAAGACCTCCCGCCTGTGTATGTTGGTTTCTTCGCAGATTAGGAATATATTCTATGATCCAGTTTCACTCTCTCTTTGATAAAATCTGACATTTTTAGAATTCTTCGAAATTACGTCAGTGATTCTTACTTAGTGGGGCCTGTTTTAATTTTTTTTCTCGATGCCTTAACTTTTGTTTAGCCAATCAGAAACCTTGCGCTTGAAATATATTTTGAAAAGAAGAAAAAAAAAGTAGAATTCCTTGAAAAAAAATAATCGAAACAGGCATGGGCCTACAAAGTACTCGTTTTAGGAATTTTTGAGTTACTATAAAATTTAAAAAAAAAAATAGTAAAAAAAAATACATTGTAATTAGGGTAGGTTAATGTTTCTGACGTCCCGTGTCTTGGGTTCGTAAAAATCCAAGAACTTTTACTTTCAGTGAGGCCCGAAATGAGGGTGATCACCTACAGGGGCCTCTACATTTTAAATTTTATTCCATATAGGCTTTACTAGGCCTATTTCTCCCCAAAATTTACCTGTCTCCGAAGTTTGAAAGTTTTTATTTTGAAAATCTCAGGATGACGTTAGACCAGAATTTTTTTGTTTTAAAATCATTTTCAAGACACTGTTTGTGACGGTAAACGCCCGCCCATTTAATACTAACATAAGTTTATAAGATATGTTCCATCCATAAGTATGACACTACCTATACTTCGTAATGCTAGAGACTTACAGCTCGAGCTAGTTCGAGCAGAACCGAGAACGACAAGCGTGAATTGAAGTCCTTCACTCGGTGGTTAATTTTCCATCTAGGTCCTATTTAGTCTGCATTACTAAGCCTTTGACATGACAAGCTCCAGTTTGTAACCAGTGATAAACTTATGGGGAACGTATCTTATAAACTTATGATACTAATAAGGAAAAAGACATACCTACTTGATACTTATCTTTTGGAAATACCTACTTAAACACTTCAAATTTAACTAATAAAAATAGAAAAAAGTTTTAAAAAAAACCCCAAAAATTAAAGTTCCCATCCATCCTCCATCCATCGCTTATTATGTGTAGGTGCGAAAACACACTTGAAATTTCCGAAGGTGAACATCTTTACAAAAGAAAAGACCTTTATAATTAAATTTAACAGGAGGAATTTCAATTTTTTTTATTTATTTATTTTTAACCCTAAAATTACATTAAGGGGAAGGTGAAATATGTCTTATCGATCATTCTACTATTTAGGAGTAGAATACCAGCCAAATTTTAGCATCCTAGGTGAAGCGGTTTAGGCTACACCTTGAGTATCAACCAATAACTCAGGACCTTTACTTATATAGATATATTAGAAGAACCGCATCTCAAAAGAAAAAGAGAAACTTAATATCGTTGTTTAAAATGTAATTTATTATCTAATATCATTTCATTGGTATTTAGCATGAAATTTAATACATTACGATTATAGATATCTTAAAAACATATTTGATAACCCCGAGTTCATGAATAAATTATATATATAAATATACCAATCGAATTAAAATTCCTAGATACACCCTTATCCCGTACCGGAGATACTTAATTAACTTTAATTAAAATTAAAAATTAACCACCTTAAATTTTTAATTCCGTAACCAGACGGCGCGATTGAACCAGAAAATTTTCCGAATCTCAGGTATTTTTCTATGCGGTAAAAAAAAAGAATAAAAATTTGGGAAAACTTTTTCCTCCTTTTCGGAGTAAGTCGGAGCGACTCGTAACTCCTTTTCTAGAGTCTTGAAGCAACAGGTGCGCGTCGCCGCCGCTTTGGTTTCTGTCTTAGAGGTTTCGCGCTAAAATGCCTTCTTTTCTACCGACAAATCGCGATATAGTTTGCCGCCATCGAGATAACTACACCCAGTAAAAATATTAATTAAATTTAAAATTAGAAAAATATATTTATATTTTTTTTCTACTTCTTCGTTTATCGAATTATTTCGGTGGTATTAAAGATTAATAATAACCACACGCGATACGAAAAAGTGGCGGTGCTAAAATCGAACTGCGCAAGATAATTATCTTGTTTTAATTAAAAAGAAAGATTGTGCGCCAAAAATCCAACAAGAAGAAAAAAAAATTGTTTTTAACTTGGATTTTTCCAAAATAGAAACGATTGCTATTTGGAATTTTAGAGCCAAGATGTGATTTAAAACGGTTGTAAAAGTATTTTTTCTGACCGTATTATTTTTGTGGAAAAGTACGTGGCAATATTTTCATTTTTTTCTCTAAATGTTTTTTTCTTCTTTCTTTAATATTTTTAACTTTAGTTTTAGGCGCTTAGACATAAGTTACTTAGCCAAGGCCCGAATTTTAAAATTTAAAATTTATTTTAAACTTTTCATATTAAGGTTTTTGAAGATTTTTAACCCTTAGTTGAAGTTAAATGTAGTTAGGACTAACTTTAAACTTAAAACCACATTTTCAAGATGGTAATTTGCATATTACGCCTATTTTTAAGTCTACTGCGTAAATTACTTAAGTGCCTTATTAAATTTCCGATTTATTAACTTTAAATTTTTATTTTAAATCTTTCATATATTAAGGTTTTTGGAGGTTAGGTTTGTTTAACAGTAGTTAAATGTGGGTAGTAAACTTTTAAACCATATTTTCAAGATGATAATTTGCATATTAGGCCTATTTTTGATCTACCGCGCTAATTAGTGGAGTTTGAATGAATGCGTTATATCATTATGAATTTATTCAGTTATCACTTGAAGGAAAAAGAGGAATAGATTGTTTACTGATCATTGGTTTGGTGTTACGAACTTACGAAGCGTTTCAAGATTCCTGTGAACATTAATCAAAGTTAATTAATCTTAATTAATACCACGTGATATAAGAAAACTTATGATACAGCCCCTTAAGCCTAATTGAATAGGAAATCCCCCAAAAATCTCCATCCAAGTTGGGTTCGACAAATTCAAATTTTGCATTTATAAATCGTGATACCGGTTTTCTTGTGTGTGCGTTCTTAGTCATATTATACTCGGTAGCGTAAACAGCGGTTATCGGCTATTATCATTTTCTTAGGCCAAAAAATTTGTTATTCGTTTCATACTGACTTAAAAAGAGGCCTTAAGCTAGATATTTTTTAGACACGAGGAAATGTTCTGTGTTCTTGGATGGTAATTTAATTTTTTTTAATCGAGGCTTACTTAACCTTAGAAAATAAAAATTTTTAATCGTGAAATAATAATTTAATACGCTGTTTTAAAGGGGGGGGGGACAGTAAATTGACATTTTAATATCGAATTCGAAAATATGACGTTATTAAAATTGTACATTTGATTTAAGTTGCCAAATGACAAAATTTAAATTAGTTCAGAAAATTTATTTATTTAAAATTACATGTCTTATTTTTAGATTAAATGTTTCGTTACCTTTTGCCCATTCAAAAGTAAATTAATTTTATTGATCAAAACTTAATGATTTGTAATTAAAAATATATATATAGTTTGACCTTAATGAATGATGAAATGTCATTGATATTTTGATTAATTACTAATTCCTAGGTTCTCCTAGTGATTAAATGATTAAAAATTAAACATTTTATAATCGATTTAACCTTAGTATGATTAAGAATTATTTATATAAAATAAATTAAACTTGAGAATAATTTAATAATTTGATATATTTTCTTTTTTTTTCTTTCTGTTACAGAATTGAATTCATTTTAAAACTTTGATGAAAGTAAAAGCCTTTTGGAAGTGAATTTCTTTTCTTAAAGTTCGCGCGTCGGCTTTTGTTATATCAAAACAATTTCATTTTTGGTGATCGCGGGACACAAAAGAAATTCAAGGAAAGAACTTGAAATTATATTAAAAAAAAATAAGAATAAGTAAATCTCGCTTGGCAGCCCGGCTTACTGACGGCGCGAAAAAGATGTCTAGCGTGAACGAACCTCCTGGAATTCAGGTAAAGACGTTTTCTTATATCATTTCTTCTTTAGATATTACAGAAATTTATTATTTCGTCTGAACTGACGGTCTGGGCGAGGAAATTCGAGGGTAGATTGGGAAAAAATTTACCCACTATACTAAATCTAAATTTATATTCGGGTTTCTCGAGTCTCTTATTCTTTTGAGTGTCTGTGATGTGGTGTGGTGGGACTCTAGATGAAAATTTATGCTTTTAAAAATGTCTATGACTACCCACATTTTAAAATCATGTCCGTTGAAATTTAAAGGGCCGGTGAAATAATGTAAAAAAATCTACTTAAGTTCGAAAAACTTCATACACTGGGGAAGGGGTAGATTCTGTGTAGAATCGAGTTACCACAGGTCATGGAAAACCAAGTAAAGTGTCTATGACTACCCATATATTTTTAAAACCGTGTCCATCGAAATTTAAAGGGCCTGTGAAAGATGTACAAAATCTAAGTAAATTTAAGCTACTGAAGTTCAAAAAACTTCATACAGTTTGGGGGAGGGGTAGATGCCATAAAAGAGTTGTCATGGAAAACCTGGAAAAGTCTTTGAATTTCATTGACAATGGGCACAAAAAGATCCAGGGGAAAGTCAGTCAGGGGATTTTAAAAGATTGAATATGACAAAGTCACCAAAATTCGGGGAATTTTCTTGGGTTTAAGAAAAGCTGTGGTCCAACACCAACGCTGGGCGTTGACCCTCTTAACAAAGCCAGCCATACAGTGTGTACGGTAATCCTTTCCATGTAAAGCCTTTTGAGACGGTAGGAGTGGGAAAACATGCTGTGAGCAGTATCAAAAGTTAGAACTTTAAAGTGACGTCAAAGCAAACATTCAAAAAAGAAAGTTTCAAACATGGCACACCTGTTAAATTTACATTGATCAAACTAATAAGCAATTTGCAAGAGATACACCTGTATAAATGACCCTTAGAAATATATATCTATCATTCGTTAAAACTCTCACGGATTCAAAAATCTCCAAAGCGAATCGAAATTTGTGATAAAATACTCTGATCTCATCTTTTAGAAATGTTAGAGTGACGGTGGTACCATTGTAATATTCTGTAGAGGTAGGACTTAACAGAGTAAACGCTACAATGGCCCCATTGTCGCTGTAGCAATTCAGGTAGCCTATTCGTCCTTGAGAAAGTGTCCCGAGTAGCCTTGCCATTTTTAATGTCTTTGAACTAGCATCCACTCACTCTCTTTCTCTCTGCTAGAAAGTCGAAACTAATTTTATGAATTTTTGAAGTCGAGGGCCTCAAAATTAAAGGATTTTTAGAGCTATCAACGTCGCCCTGCCCCGGTCCTTCCAGAACCTTTTTTTTTATTATTAAAGAAAATTAAGCTAGGATGGGCGTTACCCCGGGCTGAATCTATTTGTCAGCCTTAGGCTAGATACGGACTAAAATTGCCCGCCTAGTTTTGTATAATAGTACCAAGATCTTTTTTTTTTCCTTCTCTCTCTTTTTTTTTTATTAATTTAATATTAATGAAAAAAGGGTTTAATTGTGTATAAGCCCCGATTTTTAACCCTTTTTTTTCGATCACCCCACGTGTGTACTTAAAAGTGTTTTAAACTGAAAATATTTCAACTATTTAAGTTAGCTGAATGCCTATAGTTTACAGGCTAGGAGGATTCATACTATTTACACAAGGAGGCCTGTCTTTAGACTCAACCAGTCCAGTGAGTCAGGCCTCCTTGTGTAAATGGTAAGAATCATCCTAGTTAGAGTCTATTATTTATTCATCACAATCCAATTTCTACCCGAAATAGACCTTGTCTACGCATAAAAAGGGTAGGCAACCCTTTATATCGGGACATGATACAAGAGGGTTGAAACATTGCACTCTCATGATACAAAATGACTACAGCGCGGGTGCCAAATAGCGAGATGGAAATCAGTCTTACCCCAGTGTCTTAATTTCCCTCTTAGTTACATGAAATGGTCTCTTATCTGACCTCTGACCTCTAACAAACATGGATACGATTAAAAATTAACTATATATATATATATATATATATATATATAGGAGAGGTAATCATCATTTAGTCTTCCTTTATCACGTGTCTTAATTTCCCTTTTACTTACATCAAAATGGTCTCTTATCTGACCTATGACCTCTATTAAAACATAGGTACGATTAAAAATTAACTATATATATGGGAGAGGTAATCATCGTTTAGTCTTCCTTCAACACGTGTCTTAAATTCCCTCTTAGTTACATGAAATGGTCTCTTATCTAACCTTTGACCTCTACCAAGGCATGAATACGATTAAAAATTAACTATAGATATGTTAGAGGTGATCATATTTATCATTTAGTCTTCCTTCATTAAACAATATAGGATTTACTATTTTTAGTATCAAAACTTGTTTCCATGTCGGGACTCGGGAGAGAGACAGTTTTGGGAAAAATCAACAAGTATTTTTTTTTTGGGTTGACTTAGCCATATTTTTTGCCGAAAATTTCTATAAAGAAGGAACTTGGTCCGACAGTCTGACGTCGTCGTTGTCGGGGTCGATCGCGCGAAGGGAGCCTCTTTATTTTATATCATTCTTATTATCTAACGTCGAATGAAATATCTTTTACAAAACTATAATAAAGAAAAAAAATTATTATTTCTTAAAGAAGAATCAAAACGCCTTGGGCACAATTTCCTGCGCAAAACCCAGTAGAGCTACCTAGCTTCTAAGTCTGCCTTGTACTATAGCAAAGAATAAATTAAACAATATACTAAACCATAAGTTCATATGTTGCTGCATAAGTTCGTCACTGGCTACAAACTGGAGCTTGTAATTTTGAAGTGAGGGAGGTAATTTATTTATTTATTTATTTATTGGAGGGATAGGGTTGCTAAGCCAAATTGACTTATGTGCAACCCCCCAAAAGCATTAAGGTACAACAAATGAACCGAAAAATATTAAATTATTAAAGTCAGGCGTTGTCCAAGATCCAAGCCGTTATACTGTGACGGAAAGTGGTAGAAGATTCCAATGATAACAACTCCTCAGGTAACGAGTTCCAATCATTGATGACCCTTGCGGTAAAGTGACTAGCTTTAGGAAAGGACTTCGCCACTGGTTTCGCCAGTTTAGCAGGATGTCCTCTGGTGCGTAGATTAGTTGACGGGAGAAATAGTGAAGACATGTCAGTGTGCACATTGCCTTTATAAATATCGAATACGTAGACCAAATCATTAACACGTTGTCTAAGAGACGGGGAAAGTAGGCGGAGTCGCTCATCACGCGTAGCAGGGGAGTGGTGGCTAAATCCCTTTGTGACCTTCGTGAATCTATTGTGGGCCTTTAAGAGTAGAGATTGCTGCGTAATTCGAGGAGGGCGCCAGATGACAGAAGCGTAGTCAATTAATGGTAAAACCAGGGAATTATAAATTGTACGCATGATAGTTGGCGAATGGTGGCAAAAATTCCGTCGCGTTAGCCCAGTAATGCTATTTATACGATTGGCGGTGCGTTGAGCATGGGTGCTAAAGGCAAATGTTTCATCCATAAAAACGCCTAGGTCCCGCACTGAAGCCACATAGGTAGGTCATAGATTCGAGGTAAAGCGACGCCTGGTGCTGAGGCGCTGCATGTCAAAGGCTTAGTACAGACTAAATAGGATTATAGGAAGATGTAAGTACTGCAAAATTAACCACCGAGTGTAGGACTTCAATTCTCGCTTGTCGTTCTCGAACTAGCTCGAGCTGTAAGTCTCTCAGTAGCATTACGAAGTATAGGAAGTGTCATACTTATGGATGGAACATATCACTTATATACTTATGACTAAACCAAATAACAAGCAACAACTTGAGAAGATTTCAGACGACAGACTGCAGAGGGGGAAAAATAATTCTAGATTGGTTGGCTAGCCTTTTTCTGATCGTGAAAAGATTTTTATTTATTTCTTTTTTATCGATTTGAAATATATCGCTTCTATACACTTATTTTAGGTAGCTAGTAATTTTCCTCCTCTGATTTTTATAGACTAGTGGCATCTTACGTTATTGGCCCATAGAGCTTAATACGAAGCAGGATGGGGAGACTGCCATTACTCTAATTTCAAAACGTCAGTCGCTTCTTTCTTTGACAATCCGTCTTAAAATAGATTCGATACCCAAATTTATTACTGGCAGATTAGAATTAAAAGAATTTGATTTAATTCACAAATTATCAGCGATAACTTTCATTCTAGGCGATAAAAAAGTTATTTTTGTCGCCCATCAATTTGATAATCTCAAATAGTACTGTACATTTCTTTTTGGGGAATATTTGAGATATTTTGTGTAAAGTTTTTGGATGAGTATTAGTTCAACAAACCATCAAATTATCTGTCGGTTGTCAAATAATCTTTATTTTTTTTTTTAAGAAATTTGATCTTTTTATTGGGTTTTTATTTTATCCCCTGAAGATATTTTAGGTAATAAATAAATTCGAACTCGACTATAAATCCGTTTAAGGATTATCTCAATATAGGCCAAGGTTTTTCGATTAAAAGGTTTGCCATCAAAATATAGGTGATATAACCTTCTTGTCAGCTCCGAATTTGAATAATAATTATTATTATTGTTATTATTAAAAACATACTATTGTTTATTTACTATTTTTTTTTTATTATAAGCCTTTTTAAAGTATTGAACGAACAGCCAATAACTCTTAACTCAAAACAATAATTTTAAAATATAGAATTTAGATTTGGATTGAGATCTAGTTTAAGAACGCTAAAGTGACATTGAATATATTTAGGATTTAATTAATTATTTAGAACACATTTTCGCGCGACATGAAGTTATATATTCAGGGTGGAACTAATTTGCATAATTTCCTTGTCACGTGACGTTATTTATTTTCTTCAGACTAACTTAGAAAGAAAAAAAAATAAATAAATAAAATGCCAATTAAGGTATTGAGAGACTAAATTACAAGTTGGAAGCTTTGCTAAATATGGTGCGTTAGAAATGAATTAGGAATTAACTTTTCCAAGGTTTTTGAACTGTTTAGCTGTTTTATAAATGATGCTTTCGGTATACACCGTTCGAAGATAACGCCTGCGAACTCCGGGTTCGTTATATCATAAGTTTATAAGATATGTTGATCATAAGTATGACACGTCCTATACTTCGCAATGCTTGAGACTTACATAGAGCTAGTTCGAGAACGACAAGCGAGAATTGAAGTCCTACACTCGGTGGTTAATTTTGCAGGACTTCCATCTAGCTCCTATTTAGTCTGTTCTAAGCCTTTGACATGCAGTGGCTCATGCACCAGGCGTCGCTTTACCTCGAATCTATGACCTACGTCACTCACTTCATCTCACAAGCTCCAGTTTGTAATTGTAACCAGTGACAAACTTATGGAGAACATATCTTATGAACTTATAAGGGCGTTTATAATATCGGAAATGGCTTTGAAAAATTATAAACTTACTGACAAAATTAGGGGCTACCCAATTTACCCATTTGCTACCGTAAAAAAAATGCTATCTTTCTTGGAAAATGTTTTTAACCCACGTAATTTGTTTTAAAGTTTCGCCTTATTTTTCTTTTTAAATTTAAACAAGGTCTCTTTTAGCTTTAAAAGGAGAGTGTCTAGTACCTTAGAATCATTCAAATGTTCCCCTCTGTATATATATAAACGCGGTGTTTCTAGTTCACCGCGACTTTACTCGACTAAAAACCTAATCAAACATTGTTTTGTGACTTGCGTAGATGTTATTTTACATCTCTATTTCTATACAGAGTGAGTGATACGTCATACCACTTGGAGACAGAACGGATTTTCCCAAAAAAAAAAAAAAAATTCTTCCATACCATTACCTTGCATTAACCCATCCATCAATTTCAGGCCTAACAGTTTTTGGAATAGACCAAATGTTCCATTAATTCCAGAAGAGGTGCAATTCCACTACAGAGGGGGGGGGGTCACCTTCTTGGGTTATTTTCCTCTCGTCAAGTAGCCCCGCTAGAGGCAGCGCGAGTCGGGCTCCGTTTGTCGTTGTCTCGTGGTTAGCGAGGGCCTCTTCCCACCCATCTGTGTTGGTTTCTATCTGTAAGAAATTAATGGAATATCTATAGAGAGCTTTCAGACGGGATAGTAGTACGTCACACCCTCCGAAGTCTTACCGCTGTTCTGGTAGCCATATTGAGTGCATGGTCTCAGCTTCATTCCTGCTTTAAACCCACCCACCAATATGGCAGCGTAAATTATGTCATGAAACTCAGCTCCTCCTCCAACTGAAAGCTCTCTATTACTTAATTTTTGAACCATACGATGCTAATAGGTGACTTGTACCATTCTCCGTTAATCGCAGCCTAATATTCTTTTTAAATTTCGTGGGATTGGCTTTAGTACCTGGTGGTCTGTTGGTAACGTAACGCGCCTTCAATTTCTCTTCTCCACGATTCGAAAATGATTACAAGAGAAGGAAAAGTGTGTAAAAAATCCTTTGCTTGAAGAGATTTGGGAAAAACAGGAAACTCGAGGTCCATAAATCGCCTCAGCCACCCAAAAAAGGCGCCAAAGGTCGCAGCCATTTTTTGGCGCCCATGAACTTTTTATATGAAAGAAAAATGTTCTTCTCTTTCTCGTGAATCTTTTTCAAATGGCGTGATTTTTCGCAGCTGTGAATAGAAAAACCTGATAGACCCTTTAAATTTAAAACCAAGCCAAATTATATAAATCGTTCTTTTAATTTTAAAATATTGATAGATCACCAAAAGCAAAGAAGCCAAAGGGTTTTTTCGCTTATAGTCTCAATCGAAATAGCCTATCATTCCGTCATCTATAAAATAATATTTCTTTTTTAGACTAAACTAAACATTCAACCTTGAATATGTTATTAGTTTAACTTTAAAGGTTTCATTTAACGCGAGGGAAGGTGTAATGAAGTGAATAGGGGGATGATAAGGAAGCTTCGTAATAGGGTGGTTAGGGTATACAACTTTGTACATTCCACTATATTAAATAATACTCCATGAACATCAAATCCAATAGACAAATTTTTACTCTAAGCCTAACGGTTAATTTTAATCTTTTTAAATTTAAATTCGAAATCCCGCTGGGTATCTATTAATTCAAAAGTTTCTTTTTTGAATATTTCAAACTTTTCCATTTCAGTATTTACCTTCAAAAACAACATAAAATTGTTTGAATCTAGCTATAAAGATACTTGATTTTGCCTATTGAAGATCTCTAGTCTCGCTACGTATCGTTTGTTCTTCAGTTAGTTAAGTGTACCTAGTTCTTAGTGTCTTATTCTTTTTAGACACCAAAGGGTTTTAGGCGCGTCAGCTTTGTCAGTTGATGAGGGTACTGGTCTTTCAAATAATTCAGGGAGAGTTTTCATTGGTCGATTTTTGCCCAGTTTTAGATAAAGATCAATTTTTGCAAAGACTGGTTTTGGTGGTTAGACTTAGTCTTCTTATCTCTAAGCAAATTTTAAAAGTATACTCCCTGACTTTGTTCTTCTGTTCAATGATCCTGATTTGCATAGAGGTGTTTTTTTTTCTTCTCTTGATATAATGCTTTCGCTGTGAAAGGTTATGTAAGATTTAAGATGGGTAACTTTTCTTCAATATGAATAGTCGCACCCTTAGAAAGGTTTTAAAAGTACTCAAATAACCTCCCCATAGTTTAAGCCTATAACTTACCTGTTGCTAAGCCTAATATGGTCATAATATAAGAAATTATTTTGAGATGAGTCGACTTTAATAAAAAATGCGCATATACGATTCGCCGGATTTTAAAATATTTAGCTTGAGGCTTATTAAAATGCGGAGGTATGGCAGTATATTGTTGTACTTCCATAGATGGTAGCGTTTACATAGGTATAAACCTGCTATTAGTCGATTAAACTCTACCTTGCCCCCATTAATATAAGTGTAATAATTTCAACCCCTTTTTTTTCAAATGAAATTACAGATAGTTTCACTTTCCGGAATTACTAATGCTGGAATGTGAAATTATTTTTTTTACAATGAATCACTTTGTGACTCTCATGAGTTTTGAAGCTATTATCTTCATTTATCTTTCATTTTAACAGATTTCTGTAAGGTGGATAATTTAAATTTATTCATTATACTGGATATCGTTTAGTTTCGACATATTGGTTTATAATATCCCTTGGTTTACCTTTACCAAGAGAGAGAGAGAGAGAAAAAAAAGGCTTATTTGATTTGCATAATGATTATAATTTATGGGTATAGAAGGACCATAATATATTTTTATATAACGTAATACGATTAATTTCATTTCGTAGGACGTGATACTCTATCGGAAAGGTTAACCCCTTGGGGTGCCAATAGAGTTTCAAGGACCAGTTTCCTTGTTTAATTAAAAATTGTTTTTGAATTTAAAATTCTGAGGTAACAGTGAAAACTTTTAAGAATCTTTTAAAAATTTTGCAGAACTAAGTTCATTAAATCCGACCGTAACTAATGTTTGGTTTAATTACTTTGAGTTAGGGTTAGGAAGAAGATAACTTTTGTGATTAGGCTTAGTAAGAAGTGGTTTTTTGAGATTAGGCTTAGAAAGAAGTGGTTTTTTTGAGATTAGGCTTAGAAAGAAGTGGTTTTTTTGAGATTAGGCTTAGAAAGAAGTGGTTTTTTGGAGATTAGGCTTAGAAAGAAGTGGTTTTTTGAGATTAGGATTACCAAGATGAAGAGTTTTTGTTTCTCCAGATTAGTCTTAACAAAGTTTGTCTTCCTACCTAATATTTTTAACCTGTGATTGCGTGCTTACAAACTTTCAAAATACATTTTAAACTTAACCAATTTCGTCGTTCGTTGTTGGCAGCTTTATGGGTTTTTTTATAAAACAATTACGATTGAATAATCTCCAATTTATTTTTATAATTCAATTATTTCCGTTAAGGTTGAAAGCGAAAGATAGAGAGGGAGAGAGAAAAAAAAACCCAAGTAAATGTTCCCTTGAAACATTGAAATTAAATTCGTTCAAGCGTTATGTCAAATTGAAGATTTCACTCTTCGCAAATTTCCTAGTCACTCATCATCATCGCCACTTAATCGCGCAATATTTGCGACGTTTAAATCTCACTTAAAATTGAAACAATTGACGCTCTCTTGATTTCATTTTATTTTTTATTATTCTATTGAGAAGGATGCGCTTTGTCTATTTTATAATTTATTCCTTTCAAATTGGAAACACTTCAAATTGTTTCATTTTGAAAAAAATTCCCTTTTTGCAAATCAAACAGAATTTGAATTTTTTTTCCGGAAATTATCTTATGTTTTGAAACTAAATAACCATTTCATGAAATCTAAAATTTATTTCACCTATATTATTATCTACTACGTAGGCATATAATTTTTGAATTTATATATTTTTTCACGAATATTATAGACAATCAAAGAGGTTATTCCAAAATATTGACTATTCATTCATCTCGAATTCTCGATTTATATTTGTTTTATTTAGCGACATACTTCTATTTTTTTATTTAAAATAATTTAGGCTTTGTTCTGAAACCTTGTTCTTTACAATATTATACCACAACTATCCTGGATTATTTGCTTCCATAGCTTGCATTTTGGAAAACAAGTTTCTTTCATATATAAATATATATTTGAAAAATGGATCGTTTATCATACGCTTGTTTTGGGTAAATTTCAACAAATTCAAATTTGAAAGCGTGCATACAGTTCACAAAAATGCAAATTTGGATGTATTGGTTTTACCGGTTTCGTGCTCGGGACCAGTTTGGCTATTTTAAATTTAGTATCATTGAAAAGAAGACCACTTGGTCTGTGATATTTACTGTTTTTGAACAGTGGACAAGTTGGGCTAGTTTAAATTTAGTATCATTTAATAGTAGACCAGTTGGTCTATAAGGTTTTTGGGTAGAGGACAAGTTGGTCTAAAGTATTTATTACACAGTTGTCAAGTTGAACTAAGATATTTTAGTATATCTTTGAGTAGAGGACAAGTTGGAGGATATGTTTTACTCTTAAAGTATTTACCTGTACTATAGTGTCGATGAAGTAATAGTATATATTTCATTATAACGATTGTACTACGTATCTAGTTTCATTCATATTCGAAACCATACCATTAAAAACCCTTTTATCAAGCGCAGTTGAGAGTAAGAAACCTATTTCGTTTGAATTGAATAACCAACTAATGTTAAATCTTTGTAACTAAAAGTTCCGTCGACGAAGCTCGCCTTATCACGAATGTATAATAAAATGATCCATGAATGACCTTTAAAAATATCATATAAAATCGCAGGCTCCAGCTAAATAAACATCATCTTAACGTAATTGTTACTCATCCAACGTTTGGAAACGAAAAACTAAATAAGTTTCCTTCCGTTTCTCATTAAAATCTCATAATAATCATGAATGAAAAGGAAAGTTAAGCATTTAAGTCGAAGAATTAACTTCCTCTTGCTTAAATTCAAAATAAACATACAATTTAAGGGGTGTTTTTGAATTTTTTACATTACCAATTGGTGCAAAACAAAATGGTTAGGGGGTTTCCAATGAACGTTGTTAGGACCTCGAAGGGGATGTGCTACCCTGCCTTTTTACTAAGTTTAACCATAAGATATGTTCACTATAAGTTTGTCACTGGTAACTTAGAAACTGGAGCTTGTCATGAAGTGAGTGACGTAAGTCATAGATTCGAGGTAAAGCGACGCCTGGTGCATGAGGCGCTGCATGTCAAAGGGTTATTACAGACTAAATAGGACCTAGATGGAAGTCCTGCAAAATTAACCACCGAGTGTAGGACTTCAATTCTCGCTTGTCGTTCTTAGACTAGCTCGAGCTGTAAGTCTCTAGAATTACGAAGTATAGGTACTTATAAAGTGGAAAATCGAGAAACAATGAATTCCACCGTCTTCCTAGCAATTTTAAACCAAAATACTCCAACGTTGAGCCATTGATTGAACGAATTCAGTTAACCGAGAAAAACGGGAATATTTAGCCTAGTAATAATTGTAGACACAGCTATATAGTTTTACAATTCAAACATAATTTCCTTTCCATAATACTTTTCTCCATACCGAGAAACGGCAGTGTTTCTACTTTGGAGTTTATTAAAGTCTATAGCGAATTAACACTGACTGCCTTGTAAGTTTAATCTAGGCTACGATTTTCGCTTAAAATGTTCGAGATGAAAGGATGAATAGATTGCATAGTGTTTACCTATTTTCTTATAAATGGATTTAGAAACCTCAATCCCTACTTTCACTTCATTAATCATTTTGGTACGGATATACTCATGAATTTTACAAAAAAGAAGAGGGGGGAAGGAAGTTTACGTATGCAAAAAAAAAAAAAAAGAAAATGTAACAAAATAAATATATATATATATAAAAAAAACAAGGTACGTTTCGCTAAATTTCTTGTAGGACAAAATCTAGTTTTAAGAAATTTTTTAAAAATTGGTTAGCTCAGGCATTAAGTTTTCAACAGTTTGTAAAAATCGTTTTATTATAGTTTATAAAAGATGGCCATTTACTAAGAACACGCGAAATAGTTTGCTCAAGAAAGAGATACGATCGTATTGAGGTCATTAGGTCAAACTGTTTTTGATATTTTTTCTTTTTTCTTTTTGGTATTTTATTTTGGTTGTGAACTTTTCAAAGAAAAGGAATTTCTGAAATTTTACGAAGAAACTTGAGCAAACGTCTTCATTCATTAAAGGGAATATTACTGGTTTTTCAATTAACCGATTGGCGGAGTGATTCCATGATTTTTTTGTTACGTTTCACTGAAATTTGTGATAAGTAATTGAACCTCAGGGTCGCTTAGCCAATCAAGGTGGTTCCCCTCCTCCCTCTTGCCCTTCCAATATACAATTCTCCGCCATTTTGAGGGAAAACGTAGGGCCCCTTTTTAGAACTTCTTTGAAACTTTTGACTCTAAGCTTAAATTAACGATTTCCGTTTTACATAATATTTAAACGGTTCTTGAGGATATGGAATAGTGATTTTTCGGACTTTCTTAACTTCAAGCGTGATTTTAATCTTTAAGAATATAAAGAGAATGAGGCCCTCTAAAATGTTTTCTTAACGGATGATTCAAACCACTAGCCAGGTGCATGATGGGAAAAGCTTTTACACACTCGACTGTTTCACGGTCACTTTCACTTTGTTTTCAAAATAGATAGTTCCTTCCGTTTTAAGCCTAACCGATATTTATTTTCAGGGAATTTTTATTTTTTGTTGAATTTTCTTTCTTTTATTAATTATTTTTCGTTACTTTCTCATGTACCAAGACATTACCTAATTCTTAGTTATCCAGGCGTTCATTTTCTGTCGAGTGTGACAAAAAATAGACGTAAATTCGCAACAAAATATATGATAAAAACCAAAACCGTGGGATAATTTTTTGGGGGTTTTTAAAACTATTAGTTAGGCTTAATAAATCTCTCAATTTTTAGTTGCTATGGTAACTGTTTTTTAAGAGTTAAGAATATAGTTTTATATTTGTCGAAACATAAATTGTTCCTTAACGTACGTATTTCAACAGCTAGCTTGGCTGTAAATATTTACTGACTATAAACAAGTTTTGGTTAACTGCGTAGAAACTAGTCTTAGTAATTTATTTATTTACGGAAAATCAGGTTCGAAGTTGTAATTTTTTCCAGCAAAAGACAGAGAAAATTATTTTATTTTTTTATTATTATTTATTGACAGTTAACTCTTTAAGAATTATGACGAATGATCTTCGATAATTGACCCCCCCCCCATAATGAATAGGTGGGTGCAACTGTAAAGGTACAATGTACAAGACCCCGGACACTTCGTTTAAAAAAACAACAACAGAAAAACCTTCCCTTCCTAAACTAACTGTTATTGCATAAATTTAAATAACTGTCCGACACCACCAACTTGTCTCAATATGAGTTGTTAATTGAGGGGGGCGTGTAGCAGTTGGCGAATCTCATATCCGTTTAGTTAGTACGAGATAAAAATAATCAATTAAAAATTTGGCTAAGAAAAGATGCGTTTCTCCATCATCTTTCTCTCAAACAAAAGATTTACTTGAAAAAAGAAAAATTACCATTTTTGGCTAGCTTGACTAACTTTTAGAAAATATTCTTTGAATTTTTTTTTTGTTTTATCATAAATGCTATAATTGGTTCCACTATACTCTCTCTCTCTTTTTTACTCTGGGATTTCTTTAATTTTACCTAAAGATTATCTCGCCTTACCTGAATTTTAAACACATTTCGAAGATGGTCACGCTTAGTTGCTTTCTTCTGGAAAATTAAAATGAAAATGATGATAAGGGGATGGCAGGTTTTCATCCCGCTCTTCCTTTTGGTCTTTTTCATTATATTCCCTCATCATTTTAAAGCGAAGATGACCATCATCCAAGAGCTGGGAGATAATTCTATTTAAAGGGAGAGTGAAACGCATTTAATTCTTTATTTTAAATGATTGGTATATTTCGATCCCCTCATCATTTTAATGTATACCTTATGTAGGTGAAGATGAGCATGATCCAAGAGCTGAGAGATAATTTTATTTAAAGAGAGAGTGAAACTCAAAGTTATAATTCTTCATTTGGAATTCATTTTGTAAACTAAATTGTGCTGTATTTAAATTTTTGTCCCTTACAAGCCGCTCTAAGACTATAGAGGGAATTAATTAAATGAAATTAATTTAAATAACCCGTATGGAATAATAATTTGGCAACGTAACGTAATGTTCCTCTTTAATAATAACCCTTTCAAAATATATTTTTCTCAAAACTCTGGTATTCCATCACAGAGTTGCGTAAATTATCGTGCATTTTCTAAATTATCCATCTTCTTCAGGATTTAAATAATTTTAATGTTAATAACAATATTAAAAGTAAATTATTCCGAAGGATTTGTACTTGCGTACATCAAAGTTATTAGGGAGTTTTTAAGTATTTAGAAAAACGTAGGCCAGAATTATGACTCGTATTGGATAAGCAAGTTCTTAAGCCCGACCCACAAACTCCTCGTAGAGATAAACAAGGGAAAAATTATTCCCGTTAACTGTATGTATTCCTGGTTCTTACGAAATCGTTATTATTTTTCGTTTATTCGGATGAGCGCCCAGAGTCTTCTTAATTCTTCTTACACAATGAATAGAGGCGAGAATTTTTCATTCAAATTTCAAAGAAATAACTAATTTCAATAATTTCATTTAATTCGAAACGACACAAACATAAACGCGAATGGAAGAAGAACTGGTTTTTATGGCGCTCGTGATACGGGAAAATAAATAAATAAATATGATAATGTGACGCTGCCGTAATCGTTTTTGGGTGATGTCTCTTCTTCCTTTAGTTTTTCCGCCGGAAAAACAGAATATCATGGCGTCATTATAATATACACGCCGGCTTCGTTCGAGGACACCCACTGATGGTTCTTCCTTTTGTTGTTTAAATTGCAATGCAATAATAATTCACCCGAATGGATATAGGAAACAAAACGATATTTAAATTTGTTTAGTGATTCAACACTGTTTTGTTTTTTATTAGTTAGTTAAGAAAAATGTGATATTATTTTTTTTGGTCTAAAATCAAGCGGTAGATTTCTTCCACTTGGAATCTTTAACAGACTGTCATTTTGTGTACCTTTCTGCTTGAATTAAAGGGGAGGACGTCACCCCTGACGCCATGCATAATGTATTTGAACTTAGAAGTCACGTTATATTGACGTAGCTAGCCTTATATGTGCGTTGAACCCGAGTTATTCGGTGCCGTCCAGAGAGTTTGCGGGCCCCCGGGAAAGTGACATAATCGTGGGCCCCATTAAGAGAGCCCTACAGGTGGCCCTTGCCCCCTAAAAAGTACGGGCCCCGGAAAAAAACTGACCCAATTGACCCCCTCCCTCGATGACCCTTGCCGAATCACGTAAAAAGGTTCCCTTTGCTTGGTTTGAACGACTAAACCACGGTCTGTCCCATATACGTCAATATCCAATTAAAAGCGAGGAAAGAGGAGCAACGTTTTAAGCCCTTCCCCTTATCTTCAATCAGATAGTAGTATGGGTTATATGGCTACTTGATTTTTCCAAGATGAAATCCACGTATTCCTTATTCATGTTAAATGTCATTTATCAACCTTCATTTTGACCTCGACGTCCATTGATCTTGACTCTATGGTTAACCCTAATCCAAGATAATCTCCGTTGCATCAATATAAAAACCTTGTTGGGTACTAGTTGACTAATCCCTGTACAATAATAATAATCCTGGCTATTTGTTATTTTGATAATCGTTCAATAAATTATGTCCCTCATTGTCAAATCTTTGTCGGTGTCAGGGTCCTCGGTCGTAATTTAAAATTCCATCGCGTGCCATTTGAGCTCGTCGTCGTAATTTCCGGATGGTTAAATCGGTTTCCATATGCCTATAAATAAATCTCAAACAATAGTTCATTTAATTGCGCAATTAAACCCGTGTTTACCATGATAATTTTGCCCCTGAATTATTATTTTAAAAAACCCTTTTTATCCTGATTTTCTTTTTAATTCTTGCGTAATCAAAGTGACTCGGACGAAAATTTTCTAAATATTTTGGAAAATTTATTTATTAATTAAAAAATTATCATATTTAAGGGGAATTTTAACGAAAACCGCTAAGCCTAATGAAGAAAACGGAAAAATGCGGGAAACTATAGTAACAGACACACCTTGTAACATAAATATGTTAAATACTAGGAAATTACTTTGGAGGTTTTGTTCGACTCCAGAGTGGCGTCTGCTAAAAAAAAACCCTCGAAACAATTTAGAATTTCAGAACGAACGCACCTGTTTAGGGAAGTGATAGATATATACTTGTCTAGGAACAGTATATCATTATCTTCTTAAGCCTAACTAACCAAGATCTAAGAAGCAGTTTGAATTTTAAAGAATTTCTATTTCCACAGTGAATGGGGTTTATTTTGCTTATCATTTTCCTTTTTTATTTAACAAGAAGCGATATCTAATTTATTAGGGAGAAGGTTAAGATGCCTAAGTATTCGCGCGCCATAGTCCCAGTCCCCCTTTCAAAATACAAGGGGGGACGTAAAAGGAGGCCGGGCTATTTCGGCTCCTCTCCTCAGTCGGAAAATACGTAATTTTCGTCATTCGCCTCGTGCTGATGTTAGTTTTCAAGAACCAATGAGATGCTGTTTGTAATTTAGAGGCGGGGATTAACTCCGGACCTACGTTTGGACTGGAGATAAAGCTGGAAATGTGGCGATTTATACCTTCTCCCTAATAAACTAGATATCACTTCTTGATTTAATAAATCGGTGCTGGTTATTTTCATTTTATCATTTCTTAGACTTACCTTGCGTCCAATAACGTAACAATTCGTGATAAAACCTTGATATGGGAATAAATATCCCCTACCCTTCTTTTATCTTGATGATGTAAAAATTGGGAGGGGTTTTTAATTGATGTTTAGGGCTAAATATCGTTTAGTTTGATCATATTTTGAGTACTAGCCTTAATTTCTCTTTCGTGAAAATTTGACCTTTCCATGAAGTTTTATTAAAAAGGTTTTAGTACAGAAGGACAGAGGTTCTAGATTTATAAGGTAACCTAGTAACAAATCTCAAGATAATTGTTAATTTCTCATTCAAAGAAATATGACGTTTCGAACACATTTTTTTTTTAAATTTTAAAAATTATTTTCGTAGAACTTGTTTTGCATAATGAGAGTTAAGGTTAGTTTCTTTGCATTTTTTTTTTCATTTTAAAGTTTCAAATACTTTTCTCCAGCTGGAGAATGCTAGCTGGAACCGCCCTGAAATTTGAAATTCTTGAAAGTAATTTTTAATTTTTTTTCTTCTATTATTGAGCGATTTTAGATTTTTAAGTAGTTTTATATACGCTAATCGTGATTGTTGTACTACACTGTTACTGTAGTCTCGTTCAACGGTAGTTTGCGTTGAAGGAAAGGTTGTGGCGGATTGGTACAAGACGTTAAACTTCGTATTAGTGAAATTAGTTGGTTTAAACTGCCCTTGAACCGTTACTGGAGTAATTTAGTTTAGGTGTGGGCGAATTTTCTTGTACAGCGCGAGACCATTTTTTAAATTTAATTTTTAACTTGTTTTAATAATATTTAATCTGTCCAATGTTTCGAGCGCTTTGTAAAATGATTTAAGAATTGAATAGCTTAGAAAATAGGTCGATTTAAATTTGCATAACTAGTGCCAATGGTTTGCAATACTTATTTTTCATCAAAAAGGTTAAAAAATTCGTACCCAGATTCTTACTCAGCTTTAGTTCATGGTTCCCAGTAACCTTTAGTGCAGGTTGAATCAGTGACTAATATAGGCTCCTTCAAAAATCAGTTCTCATTTAGAACTCTTAGCCATTGACTATTCCCGAGTACAATGGCAAGTTGGGGACACAGGGGGACATGTCACTGCAGTATTGGTTCAGTATTGTTAGTCCCCCTCGAATGTTTTGTGTATTACTCCTTCACCCCTTCTATAGAGGTTAGGAAGAGGCAATCCAGTGACAGTGGAAAGTTTTTCGAGGAATTTTGTTTAGCACTCTTCATGACTCATGATGGGATTTAACCCCATGGTGCGAAATAGAGAAAAGTATGGGTGATTTTCCAAGAGAGATTGATTGGTTTTTGGTCAATAAATGAGAAAAATATGTTTTAAGATTAAATTTAAGAGAAAACCTCTGGGGTAAATTAGTTTATAGCGCTTAAAGGGCCTCCCCTACCGTCCCTGTGGTTAATTGGTTTCCACACAAGTAATTAATGTAATAGTTTATTGCCAAATTAAAATTTAAAAACAATTCGATTTACCTACCGAAATTAAGCTATGAAATTGAGAGACGTCATTCTTAAAACAGGTAATTATCTAGGCCTACAATACGTTTCGGGATATTCTGGTCTACTACGACGTAGTTAAGGATTGAAACGTCCTTTGAAGGTTTAAATAAGGGGAGGTGGAGGAAGCTGCTTGGTGTATTATCCATTACCAATAAAACTCGTATTATCGTGACGATTTCAAGGTTACTAAATTACAGGATAGGCTTTGGTGGATTAAGAAATAAGCGGCCATTCTTAATGTATGTATATATTATACCGATATATACTGATGGATTTCGTTAGCGAGTAAACCCTAAATTTACTTAAAATTATGTAAATTATGAAACCTTTAAATGACCTTTATATGTAAAATAAATTGAGTTGTTTCCTATTTAGTCAAGCCTTACACCGTTACACGTGACCCATAAAGATACTTTTTTTATTATTATTATATGATAATTGCGAAATAATATAGCCTAATAAATAGATAGTTTACACACATGGAGGATTCATACCAGTTACACCAGGAGGTCGGGCTAAGTGTACAGTGTACCTTCTGGTGTAAATGGTATTAATCTTCCATGTAGTGTTCCAAAAAGGATAATTATAGGATTACCGAAGTTCAGTGGGATGGTTCTATGGAAAATCAATTTTGAGTGTAGAATTTGATATAGTTCTATGACTTTTGCCACAAATTCTATCCTAAACGAGTTGTGATTGGAATGCGTGTTTTACTGATGACCCCTAAATTAAATTAGCACCGTCTTAAATAATTTTCTTACTTAATTAAAGAGGGACGTCCAGAAAACACTCCAATCGTTCGGAATTAGATTTAAGATTAGGTCTTTAAAATTACATTCATGAGGAAACTATCCTATCTCTTCTAAGGTTCAATTGTTTACCTGGTTAAAAATTATTTTAAAATAATAAAGAATTAAATATATACCTGCAAGCATAATTCATGTAAAAAATATCAAAATAATTTCATCCCATACCAGGTATTTCTAACAAGGAAATCATTTTCCAAGTAAAGAAGTTTGTAAATTTAAATCCCATGAATTTCGATGGAAAAAGATTAACGAAACGACTTCTTTGAAAATAAAAGTTTATCTCGTAATTAAACCACCCTATAATTGATTCTTTAAATTATACCGACGGTATATACTTATATTTTTAATATCATTTGTGGTCCAATATGTATACGTCTCTCGTTTAAAATTGTGTGTGACGCGTGAAAAAATTCGCCTAGGGCTTTATTAAGGCTTTGAAAAAAATGTGGTACTGGAATCCTGGACCTGTTGGTATGAATTATTCTGCTTCTCGATTAAAAACGATATCTCGAAAGGATTTTATTTAATTTTTCGTCGCCAGCAAAATTCCTACACGAACTTATCTGTCAGTGTGTGTCGGTTTTAGAATTCTACTTAGACTAATTCGTATTAGGTGGGTACTAGTAGACATGTCAATGGGTTTGACGCTACTGAACTTTCCTAATGATATTGGATGGTAATCGAGTATTTTTGAAAAATTATCGAAAGCGATCTTGAAATTTTTTTGAAAAACTTTTTCATCTATGGGCGCTAGAGACCCCAAAAATCAAGTTTCAAGATCGTACTGTACGCTTAACCCGATTAACAGCTTGGTTTCAATTTCACTCGTACCTACCTTATGTTTACCGACTTTAATTCACTATCAGGCATTAGTACCCACTCCTGACATACATTTTCTATAGTATTTAGAACGTTTGGCTATTGAATTTTGAGAAAAATGTTTATTCTAGAAATTCGAAATTTCTCAATCATTCGCTAGAATCGACTGGAGAAAGTTCTAATTTTTTTTGTTGCACCAAATAGAGTTAAAAGGAAGAGTTAAAAATAAAAATTGTTATCCATAGAGAATTGATACCATTTACACCTGGATGCCAGGCTACTTGATGGACAAAGTGCAATACCAAGTAGCCTCGCCTCCTGCATTGTAAATGATACCAATCCTCCTTGTCTGAAAACTATACAGGGTGTTTCTGAAAAGTCCATCACAAATTAAGGGGCGTGTTTATGGGACCAAACTGAGCGTAAAGTACCAAAGAACATGGGGTGTACAACATTTTGTTACGGAGATATGGCCTTCCAAACATTCGCCCCTAAAACAAGGAAATATCCAAAAATGAGGAGTAACACTTAAGACCGACTAACCAGCTTGTTTAAAATTACTAGACAATTTCAATAGCCTTTAATCGAACAATTGATTTCTACCTTTACTAATCAGAAGCGTATAAATGAGTAGAAGTATGCCTACGGTGGTAATGTAAAATTAATCCCAAGTGACATGATGTTTCAAGATCTTCCCAGCACCAAGTAAAATGGTTCTGATTGAAGGGACTTTTATTAGCACAGCGTAAACAACGTTATTTTCAGGAATTAGTCATATTTCCTAGAGCCCAGGTTAAACGGTGTGGCTTACTTGTAGTTCTTACGGGACGATTTACCAGAACTACTCGAAGACGTACCCTTAGGTTTAATAAACAGAATGTGGTTCATGCACGATGGTGCACCACCACATTTCAGCATCGCGGTCCGAAAACTTGTCAATAACATTTTCTTTGTGCATTAATCATGGCGTTTTATCTATGACACATGAAATACTTACTGAACGAAACAAATTAAAGTTTGTTCTTTTGTTTGGGACCACCTTTGTGGGCCATTAACGCCGAAACGTGGCTCTGCATTGTAATTGTTCTCTGGGCGAGTTTACTCTGTTGGAAACAAACAACACGCCCCTTAATTGGAGATGGGTTTTTCAAATACATTCGAGATGTCCTTTTAGGTTTTCTCAAGGTCATACCTAACGTACAAGAGTGTTGTCCGTGATGATGAAGATTTGCGTAGCTTTTTACGGTTTGAGATAACAGGAACAAGCCAGGGATCTTCCAACATGTCCAAGTATCATTCGAAAGACTGCCTCGTTTTTGTAATGCCGCCCGTGGACATTTGGACTAATTCCTGAAAATAACGTTGTTTACGCTGTGCTAATAAAAGTCCCTTCAATCAGAACCATTTTACTTGGTGCTGGGAAGATCTTGAAACATCATGTCACTTGGGATTAATTTTACATTACCACCGTAGGCATACTTCTACTCATTTATACGCTTCTGATTAGTAAAGGTAGAAATCAATTGTTCGATTAAAGGCTATTGAAATTGTCTAGTAATTTTAAACAAGCTGGTTAGTCGGTCTTAAGTGTTACTCCTCATTTTTGGATATTTCCTTGTTTTAGGGGCGAATGTTTGGAAGGCCATATCTCCGTAACAAAATGTTGTACACCCCATGTTCTTTGGTACTTTCCGCTCAGTTTGGTCCCATAAACACGCCCCTTAATTTGTGATGGACTTTTCAGAAACACCCTGTATGTATTTAGGCTAAAATCGTAAAGTGTTTCTTTAAGATGATTGCGGCAATGGCAGCCCATAGTATCTTTCCATAAGTTTTAATACTCCCAATTGCGCTAAGGTGCCGTTATCCAATTAAAAAAACAATCATCAATGCTTCCTTTTTCCTCGCAGCGGGATTTCTTCCTGAAAATATGTAGTAATTTGATCATCTTTCCCCGCCATACATTTCCCCCGATTTTAAAATATATATATTTTTGTCGTTTTAATTAATGTCCTAACCAAGTGTAGATCGTATTTCTGGGTAGACACCCACTGTCTGTTAAATTTCACAATGCAGCATGGCGACAGGAACTGAATAAACAGCTCGCGAGAGTGGGTGACGTTTTCTTCCGAACTTTGAATCCGAAAAATGATGCTGCTTTGTCAAAGTACATTTACACGAATCGTTTTATTTTTAAATCGTAGACTGTAATTGAAAATGATATAATCCTCCTGCATGGTGTTATTTGATTGGAACTTTGATATATATATATATATATATATATATATATATATATATATATATATATTCACGTGATCTAAATTATGTCTAAATCTTTATCTGCCTTCCTGAATTCGAAAACTTGGACTCCTTACGCCACCTCCACTTGGTCCGAGTCGAGTAATTAAGCCAAATGTTCATAAACGTCCTCTCCGTAGGATTAACATGGTCTTAATTACACGATACCTTTTAACTCTGGTCCTATAAGAGATACGGGAAAGTCCTTTGAGTATGTTATAGCCCTATTTCTTAGCTTTCCAACGATACATAATACTTGGGGTTACAATAATCAGGGCCCGAGTAATTAAGCAAAATGTTCATAAACATCCTCTATGTAGGATTAACATGGCCGTATTTACACGACACCTTTAAACTCTTCATTTATTCACAATTTATTTCGATTTTTGACACAAACAAAATGGAATTACGCCCCATTTAAATTATATTTTATTTTATTTAAACGGTTTTCAGTTACGTATCTACGTACATACGTACGTCTTGAAAATATTCAAAATTTATTTTTTTTTTCAAAAAAAAAAAGCATGACGCGTATTTCTAAAACAGAAACATAATAAATTTTAAAATATACGTGATCAGTTCCACGATTCCAATGTCCAAATTTGTTCGAGCGTATTAATACATTCGTAACTTAAATACAGGGTGTGTGTGGTGACTATGTTCTTTGGGAAATAGATTTTAAGTCGAAAATGAAACTTCTATGACATCTTAACCCTGTATATTCATACATATACGATACGACGTATCATTACAAATTATTTATTTCAAGATGAAAGGTTACTGTATATATATAAGTCGTTCAATTAAATTGAGTTAATAGAGGGAAAGGCATGGGAAAAGCTCTATAATTTTTCTGATTTCCACGTTTTATTGTATTAATTTTAAACTCGTGAACAAACTTAAAAGATACAGTGGATTGGATGGTTGCAATCTGTAAGCGTGCATGGAGTAATATTAAAGGAGACCTATCTGTAATGTAAGAGCTATTAATGGGTTATTTCATTATCACTGCGATAAATTTACTCCATACCTCATTTGGACGCGATTTAAAAAATCAAACGAAAAAATTCATTAATTTGTATATTTTTAATTTTTCTTTATACTTAGTTTTCATAGTAAGAGAATTGATACCATTTACACCAGGAGGTCAGTCTACTTGTCCGCCAACCAAGTAGCTTGGCCTACTGGTGTAAATAGTATTAATCCTCATAGTCTGAAAACTATGCAAAATTTACTGAAATCGACGTGTGGGTTGGGTGTAGAAAGTTTCAAAGTTCGAATATAGTTTTCCGAATTATTTTTCTTAGTTAACAAATTATTCAGTCGCCTAAAATAACCAACCTGTTATGAACTTTGGAATCTTATTGTTATTTTTTCCACTCGCTATTATTGACCGTTAAAACCGGTCATCTAATAGAATTTTTAAAATAATTAATCAAATTAAATTCAATTAAACGGATGCTAATTTATATTATCCTTGAAATCGCTAAATAAAAAAAAGTAATAAAAATAAAATAAACTGGCGTTTTGAAAAATTTAAAAATACCTATATTAATTTTTAAAAATTACTCAATGAATTTTTTTCCAAGAAATTTGAAAATTCGGTTTGAAGGAAAAATTAAGTTACTATTGAAAAACAAGTCTATGACTCGCACTGGCTTGGAATTAAAAAAAAAAACGGACATATGACGTTATCCCATCACGATTGAATTGAGGAGGGGGAATTTCAAAAGAGCTACGGTTATTTCTCTTTACGCTGTGTTAAAACTCAAAATAATGGTTAGAATTTTATTTGAAAGCGGAGAGAACAGTCGACTTAAGTGTCGGGGTGCCTTCGAAATTAAATAATTTTTGTGAATAAATTTGGTAGTTATGAATGTTTTAAAATAACTTTGAGTGAGTGGTGTTTGTTTGTTGGATACTGTACTCTTTATTTAAAGATAAATTAATGGTAAGTAGCCTCGTTTATTATCCGTCTGTCTGTTAGTAACGTGATTAGTAATGTTGGTTTTAAATATGAACGAAGTTAGAAATCAGCCTGACTATAATTAGGGTTCAAAGAAACATGGGCCACTTTTTCGGAGATACAGTTTGTTGTTCCTGAAAGGGGGTATAGGATCAATCACCCTGTACACGTCATAGATCTTTAAGAAAGGATGATTACGTGCGGTGGAAATAAGACTCAAGCTATTTAATTAAATTAAATTAAAAATCTAAAGGGCAATTAATTATAACTAGATATTATTTATTTATAACTTAAACTTAGAATACTTTAATTAATTTATAAAAAATATATTACTCAATCATTCACCTTCCCTTTAACTAATAAATATGCAAATTTAAAAATCGGAGGGTATAAAATTTCATAATTAATATCTCAATTTTCGTTTCCTCTTGGGGTACGTTTTATTTGATTTTATTTGCACATAAATTTATTGTCAAATCATCATTTTCAAAATTCCTAATATAATTTAATATTTTAGACATTTATTGATACCCCAGTTAGAGAGAGATATTTATAGTTTTAAGGATACCAGACAGAAATATATTTAAAAAAAAAAAATCCCGTCTAATGTAAATGGGGCCCATGGATTTTCAGTTCATTACTCATTTGAGGTACCCACTGTTAAGTCTATGTCGTCTAGGGGACTATTTTAACGTCGTGATTGGGGTCAAATAGAAAATATATTTTCGTCTATAATTTATGGTCTTACATAAAATTAGAAGGAAAATAAGTCGCTAAAAAACGAAAGTTATAGTGACGATATAAAAATGTTCCCAAGTGTAATATATTGACTATATCTTTAACAAAAATTCCCCACTCTCATTTCGAATTCGAAATCGTATTTAAAACTCTATTTTTATTGGTCTCAATTTATTACGTTTTATTGTGTCTAGATTCAGGTATTTTTGTTTTTATCCTCGTAATAAACGTCAAATTAATTACAAGATAATTGAATCCAGTAAATGACTTAATAGTTTATTTTATTTATTTTTGATAGAAAATAATTATTTTATTCATAAGAAATTATTTATTTTGATTAGAAATATATGGGACATGTTTTACAGACCCCAAAAAATGAAACATCTTCCTTGGCGTTTAATATTTTTTATTTTCTTAGTGTCAAATAATGAATATTCAATTTTTGTAACGGCGCGAATGTCATACGTCTCTTCATATTATTAACTTTTTTCCGTTCAGTCTGGGTACATCTTCTAACTTAAGACGACGTTAATTATATGTTTTTTAATTGGCATATTGCGAAAATTGCATAAATTACGCGATTATAACATTCGTTTAAGGTTTTTCATTAACGTTAAGTTTCTTTTTCTTTTTTTGCCATGATTGAGTTTGTCCCACATTTTCTACGTAGGCACATTAAAAGATGTCCTACATGCATCATGTGACATAATCGCAAATTTAGTAATCCACCCCAATTTAGTCGTCGACTTTTGTGATTATTTGACTATTTACTTTTGAGAATTATAATTAAAGATTGCAGTCTGGGAAGGAGGTAGGAATACGTAGGGAAATACCGTTACGCTGTTGTTATTTAGATTCTTTCTTACCTTGTAAGTTACTTAAATGGTGAAATTACAGTGTGTGGTTTTTTTTTTTTTTTTTAACTTAAATTTTAATTTGGGAGATGTTGCTGCGTGCTTTTGTGAAGTTTCGAAATAAATGGAAATTTTAGAAAAAAAAATAAGGGAAGGGATAATTTTCAAGAAAGGTTCACTTGAATTTTTAGCGTAGATCCTGAAGATTCCGTGGGTAACTGTTCGAATATTGTAGAAATGTGATACGGAATGCATACAGGTACTTGGAATCATTGCGTAGCCTTCCATTTTCACTCAAGTTATCTAGGTGGATATTGTGGGAGGAGCTAGACTAATCATTACGTATGATGAACTTTACCTGGGGAATAATTTATCTCACTGCGATTTGCACCGTGCTCGCGGCTAGGAGGACTTCGCCTTGCTATATACCATCCAATGAAATCACAGCTAGAAATACGTCAGAGTAACTCAAGCAGCCCGGCCCAGAAAACAAGCATTGAAATTATTAAGGGATATATGGAAGCATAATGATGTATTCCTATTAGCTATATTCATTCCAGGGTCTGCAACTAATTTGCAGAAATATTGCAGCACCCACGGAATTCTCAGTACCTATAGTCAAATTAGCTATTTTGCTATCTTCCGTAACCTCAATAAACATTGGCTTCTCTAGAACTTTTAAGAAAGTTTTTTTATATTTTAAAAAAAAGGGTTTTTGGCATTTTTTCTATTTCTTTTTTAAATTTCTGAATATGAAACAAGATGCACCCCTTGGTTATTCATCAAAAAAAGGATAATACATTAATCTCCTTGTCTGTTTTAGTACAGACATTGATGTATATTTCATTAGAGATAAGATAAGCGTGTGAAAGGGGTGGCTGAGAGCATGATTCTCTTGAAAAAAAGAGAAAATAAAATCGGGACCAAAAATATATATTTTAAGAAGTTGTGTGGTAAGGTATCTTAAATATATACCTAGTAAGAAGAAGATGAAAAAACCCTTCTTTTTTGACTCATCTGCATTTAAATCGGCTTGCATTTTCTTCGGAACAAGGTCTATGCCCTGAAGGGTTTTCGCTATCAAACCGGTCTGTTTCAGCAGAAAGGGGTGTTTTTAATTCTTTTTTTTTTCTTAAATAATCTTAAATTTAATATTAAAATAAAAAAGAAAGAAGGTACTATTCCAATTTTAAAAACTTATAAATATATCTGGCAATGTCATTTATTTCAATCAAATTTTAAATTTGGTTATTGGCTGAGCACGTGTTTAGGATGTAGGGAAATTTTTAGTTATTTAAAAGAATAATAATAAACACCTTGGAAATTAAGTTTTTGTGTGTTTGTTAGATGTAGTTATATTTGGGACGAGTTTAATTTTTATAAACATATTTAAATTAAATTAGTTTTTGATTAATTAAGTTACGCTTCGATGATGGTATTTAGCTTAGGTTATTAAGATGTAATTAGAAAGTTGAATTTTTTATGTTTTGGAAATAATTTTAATCGAGTTTATAATTGCTATTTTTGGGGTGAACCATTTTTTTTCGGGTTTTGAGATTTTTATGGGATTTAATTATTATTAACTCGTAGATAGAAATATATTAAAAATATTGAGATATAATCTATATATACATATATATTCAACTAATTCAATATAGTATAATACCAATTAAATAAAAATTATCGAAACGGTTCAAGTTTGGCCTGGGCTTTAACGGTTTCTTCATTCATCTTTTTTAATTTAAATTAAATTAAATTTCCCTTAAAAAGTTATATTTAATTCACTTTGGCAGTATTTCATTTGTGTGTCCCATTTTAAACACACGCTCTTGATTTAAGTAACTTTTTTTCAATCATTAATTTAATTTAAAATAAAATAGAAAAAAGCAAGCAGCTTTTTGTTTGGTACAGTGCCATCGTCATCCGGACATCGGATAGATAACCTTGCTTATCACTCAACAGGTTGAATTTTTTAAAAAGAAAAATAGGCCTTATATAATAAACCTGCAGTTCAAAAGTAGGACATCACTCTAAAAAAGCTAAAGAGGATATAATAGTGAATGTGATATTATTTTAAATATATTTTTTTATCAAATAGACATGCCTAATGTAATAAGTTAATTATATTAATTATTACAACTTAAATTTTTTACAAATGTACATTTTTAACGGTGCATTGCTTATATAGTCCATTTTTAACAAAAAAAAATGTTTTTATGAACAATCAAAAATATTTCTTCAATAACAAAACAATTTAATGTGAGATTAGGTAAGATTATGGGGTAAACTATGAATTAATTTAGTTTTCTTGGCGATGTTAAAGGACCAGTTTGAATTAGGTTCATTTGATTTATTGTCCTAAACAGCGGGGACATATTTTGACAAATATAATAAGCACTTTCTCAATTGAAATATTACTTTTTAATTTTTTTAAAAATTTTTTTTAATTTATTTTGGAATTTGAATATCTCTAAAACCCTTCTCTTTGAGATGGAGGTAGTAAATTCAGTTTTTAATACATTTGCGCTCTCTCTTTCTATCTCTCTCTAAATAAAACCTATTAAAAAATTCACGCCCTATTTTGAGTAGACACTTAAACGCCCACGAATCCAACAGAGATATAGAGAAAACGTTAAATTTTAATAAATATGAATGATAAAATAAAAAAAAATAAATAGAAAAATCAGTTAGGAAAATGAATAATTTATCATATATTTATTTATTCCGTAATTTTATTTTATGTATTTTTTTATTTCTAAAAAGGGTTAACGACCAAACAGTTTATTCGCGATTGGTGACACTTTGCTTGTTTATATTTGTGTACTTGTATTTTGGTGTCAATATTTATTTATTGACCAATTTAAAGGGCTAGTGAACTTATGGTGTGTTTTTTTTTTCTTCTCTTAACAGGATTCTCAAATGAATGATTCTACTACTAAATTGACTTCAAATGGGGTCAATGGAGTGTCCGAAAATGGCGAATTTAAACGATCAGATCATCGCAGATCGTCTTCGAAAAAATCTCAGCAACTACACCATAACGATACTGAAGATAAATTATGCAATGGGACGGTCAATCCGGCCTTTTTGGGTGACAGCGATGACCAGTTGACCTCAAACAAAACACAGAATCCCTCCAGTAAGTAAAGAATATTTCACAAGCGTTCTTACCTTACGCACTTCGAACGTCAATGTCGAGTAACAATAAGTTCTACCAGAAGTGTATAATACTTCTCTTCGAGAAAAGTGTACTACAAAGCGGGGTAATTGAAACATGATTCTTACTAAACCGAATCATATACGCGATAAATAGTTCCCTCATCATTACTTTATTAGCGCTTAACTATTTGCCAAGGCGCTCTTGTGGATGGATTTTTGTCCCACGCCAAGAAGAAGTTTGTGGGTTGATTGCTGGGGATTTAGTACCAAACAGTTATAGAATTCACAATAGCACGGTGCGATGCCCATCTGAAGTTTGATGAGCAGGAGAGCAAACGAAAAGGGTCAGAGCCTGGGAAGAATCATGTTACATAACTAAAGTATTAAGAGGATACAGAGTGTCATCCTTCTTCTATTATCCCCTTCTGGTTCTACGTGACAAGACGTTGAAGATCTTGTCTCCATTCCATAAGCCATTTTCGCGACACTAAAACTTAGGGATGTGTAAATTAACTCGTGCGTAATTTATGCACAAATCTTTCCCTCATTCATGAATCCAACCCCTCAATGTGTCTCTCTTACAAACTATTCCATCATATCAAGCGCAGTATTCAATACGGACAAACATTAATCAGGCTATCCTTGCATACACGCTAAACACCACTCCATCCTTTAACTCTACCCTTTACTCTGGTTGGCATGGGTATTATTAGTACGCCGACCTTGATGTTAATAAGTTTGCGGTAGAGGATGATTTTTTCTTCTTCTTCTTCTTCTTCTTCTTTATAAATGATATATTATTTTTTATACACACTTCTTGGGGATTGTATGGTACCATACACGGATGTGGTCTTGAGGAGAATATATGGTTATATTTTTTTTTTACAAATATTCCCAAAAAGGATATGCCGTATGGGAAAAGAGAGTTTTATCTCTCAGTGCACCTGAAGGATCTGATTTCTAACCGCGTTAAAAAAATTAGGTTGTCATCGGCATCCCTCTTTAACAGACTCCATCAGACTCAATTACTCTATCCTCTTCCTTTACCCAAACGGACTTGAATTAATTATATTTGAAATTAAGTTTCCTTCAAGACGCTAATGAGATAAGTAACTTTGATCTCAATTACTTTTAGAAGAGGAACCACCCAATCCAAACTATTTGGTGAACGAAGATGACCATTTGAAAGGGGTGTCCACTCTAAACGATTCCGTCACGACGACGGCGACCAAGAATGGTTCGACTCCTCGCATTATCGATGTCCCCGAAGACGCTCTCCTTAATCATCACAGCGCGCGTATTCGACTCAAGAAAAAGGAAGCCGCCAATAACAAGGAGAATGAAGCCAAGAACGAAGAAAATAAGACTAAAACGCAACGCCACAATGACAAGAACAACTCAGTCAGCGTTATCATTCCCATGAACGGTGTCCTGCATAATGGAGACATCAAAGAAAAAGGGGAGAAAGAAACTACTATGACCGTTTCCGGTACGTTTCTCGACGTCTGATCTAATATACCCCTTGTTTTGTGTACAATTACTTAAACAAGCGTGTCGTATTCCAGAAAACTCTCAACGGAAAGTCAAAGACGGGGTCCCCGTTTCGAGTCCACTGACGAGCGAAAAAACGGCCCAAAAGAAATCGGAAGAGTACTTCATACCAGCCAATACGCATAAAAAGTTCCTGAGGTATGTCTACGATTTACTGGAAACGTGATGTTGAATTTAATTAACTTTTCGGCGGGGACGAGAGGGTGGTTTCTTGGTCGTGTTTTGATGTCGGTTTCGGGTTTTTGTTTGCACCAACCTTACTTTGAATAATAGAAGGGGGCGTTCACTAATAGTACGCGTGTGTTTGTGTTTTAACAGGGGCGAGAAGCTCTACCTGACGAACGAGAAGAGGAAAGGAGGATGTAGTTGGAAAAAAGTGGCCATATCCGGCTGTTTGTTGGCGGTCCTGGCCGCAGCTGTGCTCATTGGCGTCCTGGCTGCCAGTTAGTTTATTTTCGCTCTCTTTGTTTGGCAAATTCTTTATTATATACCTGCCGCGAGGGATATATATGGGTTACTTCCTTCCCACCCCCCCTTTATTTTAATATAAACTATTATCCAAACAATAGCGAATTTAAAACAAACAATGCCATCGAGAATAGGCGCCATAGGGATACGCGTTAACCTTGGACATTATCGAAAATCATCCTATATTCGTATATTATTCACTCTTCCTTTGATGTCAGTCTTAAATGTAGAATAGGCCTACTTATTTTAAACCTTAGTACTGATTGCGTATGAATCCTTGTCCAATATGATACCGCGACTAGTCCTAAGGATATTCGTAATTAATGTTTTAGCTGGAATATTGCCAGTTGGACAGTCCGAGATGTTTACCGCGTCTAGTCCCACGCTGGAACTTCCGGCGCAAGCGTCCGTGTCTATGCAGGGCCACGACGACTCCGTCCTACCTCTAACGTCGAGCGCCACGACGGACCGACCTAAGGTCACAACCATTTCTCCTAGAAGGAGAACGACTCTGTTGTCGGCTACGCGACAGCCAACCAGTGCCACAAACGCCCCCAATTTAGTCAGTCAACTACCAATAGTCACTACTCAAGCGCCTGTGATAGTGCCATACGTTCTTAGAGGGGATCTGACAGTTGTCAATCGTAATCTCTCTGAGACCAACTCTGATCAGTACGAAAACCTACGAACGGAACTCGAGGCGGAAGTAAGTTCTGATGGCGAAAATTCTTCTTAAAATTAGTGCCTAAACATTGTTTTTTAATAGTTAAGGAAGGTTTTCAACGACACTAATGGCTTCATCAACGTTAACGTGACAAGACTACAGTAAGTGTTAATCTTTGACTTTTTCATACATAGTGATTAGGCTTTGCGCCACAATAAATTCAATTAGGTCAATGTCCCTTATGTAACGCGATAGGCCTACGCCTAATTCGGGGCTCTTGACGTTTCTAAAAATGTAGTACCTTCTTTATTTACTTAATAGGGCGGGGTCAATTAAAGTTCAATTCGTCACGTCATTCGCCAATTCGAAATACGATCCTCGAGAGATTCAAAGAGTGATTCAAGCCTACTTGGATAAACATAACGGATACTTGGACCGGTTCTTAGTCGACCCCGAATCAGTCGCCGTTAAAAGTAAGCGTCTCTCCAGACCAAAATTCTTCTCCTTTTATTTTTGAGAGTCAGATTACCATGATACGTTCTAATCTATCTTCCTTATAAACAGTACCCAAAAACGAGTGCGAAGTTAACAATGGCGGGTGCACGGACATTTGTACTTGGGATTCCAGCAAGTACCTTAAAACGTGTTCCTGTTCAGGCGAGAAAATTTTGCAGAGCGATCACTTGACCTGTTTAATCCCAAGTAGGTTTTCTTTATGAATTTCACTTTCAGAACACCAAGACCACATGATCGTGTTTGATGTTAATAATTATTATTATGTTTTCTCTTTCGTAGCCGAAGCTCCTGTTGCCATGACTCAAAATGAAGAAGTTACGTCAACAGCTATGCCATTAGTCGTGGAAACCGAAACCATGCTTCCTACAACCGTGAAGGAAACAACTAAAAGTTCTTCAATCGTTCCAGTCACCAAAGAAAACCGGGCCCTACTTTCACCAGAAACCACAGTTGCGCCAGAGACCACAACCACCTTAACACCAGAAACTACGTCTGTCCAAATGACTGAAGTACCGACCACAACAACTTCAAAACCAGTGGAAGTTCCCATTGTTCCGCTTACAGTCCTACCAGATACAACGACGATTGTAACTACTTTAAAACAAGAACCGGATGAAACCACCGTCGTATCCACAACGGAAGTACCAACTACAAGTACCACAACCCTTAAACCGGAAACAACAGTGTCCGAAGTTACCACCGTTTCAGCTCCGACTATTGTTTCCACGGAAGGTGTAACCACTCTTTCAGACGTTCCAATTGAGATAAACTTACCGGAAGAAAGAGAAAACGTTACAACCACTACATCAACTCCGGAAGTAGTCGACACTGTACCCAACACTGTTTCGGACGTTCCAGAAACATCGACAGTTCTAGCGGTGACGCATTCCTCCGATAGAGGAGATGGCCGTAGCTTCACGGGAAACGAGACGGAAGTGACTATGACACCGGAAGTCACTTCGGAGGTCAGTAATACGGTAACGCCTGATAGGTTTGCGGTATGGAATGTTGAAACTACAGAAAAAACGTCGACATTGGTGCCCCAGTTCATAACGGAAATAACCACTGAGCCTATTATTATCGAAAACTTGACAACCGTGACGTCAGAAAATACAGAACCAGTTGTGAATTCTATAACTGTGGAAACTACAACAACTCCAATCCCAGCTACTTTACAACAGGACAATGAAACCGTAAAGGAAACCACAATGTTTATTTCACCTACTGAAGAAGAGTTGATGTCAACAACCCTAATTGCTCAAGAGACCACTAGTCCCTCGGTAACCAAGGAAAGTTTGACCACAACAGTACTTCCAAATGCGCCATCGGAACTGATTATAATAGCAAACGATAGTGACACCACCACCACCCTGGAACCTTCTTCATCCACTGACTCTATTTCAACTTCTTCGACCGTGACGTCATTGATAACATCTTCGGAAGAAAACTTAACCACTACAACAATAAGAACGACCGAATCTTTTCAAGCTACAACCGAGCAAGCGGAAAACACGCGATCGGAACGCAACTCTGAACCCACCCCCTCGGAATTGGACGATGTTACGGCCACTTTCGTTACGGAAATTAATCGGCCGAGTGAGAATGGAACAATCTTGAGTTCAATCTTGGAAAATGACGCGACGAATTCGTCCAACGATTTCTCTACCGAAGTTGGTGATGAGATGGTTAATGTTGATACGGAGATAACCACAACTGTCCAGGACGAAATAGAGGTGTCGGACAATACGACCGTGTTGAACGCGACAACCGCGGCAACCGATTTCGACATGTTAGGATTAAACGAAACCCTAACTACCGAATCATTTATTAACGACACTTTGGTTGACGAATTCGCCAACGTTACCAGTGACGATTTTAATACCACTAAAGTAATTGAAGATGACCCGGAAGTGAACGAAACTACGGATTTTACCATGATGAACGTTACTGTTAATGATACAGTGTCCCACGAAGAGTTGACTAGTGCCAGTCCTAATACTACAACGATGTCCGACGTGGTGTCAATCAGTGGAAGGCGATTGGACGATGATTCCAATTCAACCTTCACTTACGACGACGATTTCGCGCTTAACGTTACTGCTTATGATGGACTCGTCTATATGAATGACACGGAAGAAATGGGAGACAATTCAACCATCGTGGATGGTAGTTTTAAATGTAAGTATTTAGCTTTTATCGCGAGTTAATGCTCGCGAGTTGACTTAGTGTGGACATCCCTTCCTAAACCAAGCTTAGATTATTATTATTATTAATTACGTTGCTAAGTCGATCCGCGTTCGATTACTTAATTGTAGTTGATAATGAGACGACGACGGATGAACCGGGGATGATTTTATCCAATGAAACCGCGATGATTGACGATGCTATGACGAGTGGGCAACCACATGTTACTAACGCCTCCATCATTGAAGGCTGCGAAAATGGTTAGTTGAGAGTTACAGTTAAATCTTACGCGTATATACTAAAAATTAAACGTTATCCCGCTCGTGTTTAGACGAATTCCGCTGTAGTAACGATTCCAATACGTGTTTAAAAAAGAAGCAAATTTGCGACGGTTTTGTTGACTGTCCCGATGGTTTTGACGAAAGCGATTGTAAGATTACGCTTCTTAAATTATTTCGAAGTAGTTAGATTTCGATTTACCAACGCGTATTTACGCTTCAGGTTTGGGTGATTGCGGATTCAATTTCCTCTGCGCCAACAGCAGCGCGCCTTGTATCAAGGCGGAAGCTCGTTGTGACGGCATCGTCGATTGCGATGACGGAAGTGACGAAGAGGAATGCGGAGGTAAAGCTTACTGCGATCGAATTCAGCAAGTCAGTTGCAGCGACAATAGTTATTGCATTAAACCCCTCGAAATTTGCGACGGACATTACAACTGTTTAGATCGTAGTGACGAACGGGATTGTGGTAAGTGTGATAAAATGTGTTCAAAGACAAGCTGCCTCCAAGTGTTTCTAAAGTTTATAATTATCCTAATAGTTGATAGATCCGCTTGCCAAGCATCGGGAAGTTTCTTTTGCAATGATAACTTGTGTCTACCACCTGGTTTAAGATGCGACGGTATCAAAGATTGTCAACAGGGAGAGGATGAAGAGAACTGCAGTAAGTAAACATAAACATCCTAAAACAACACACAAACAAACATTTTAAGTGAAAAATTACCTTAAACATTTGTACTTTGATTACAGAATGTAATAACACTGTTCAATTTGAATGTCCGAATGGCGAATGTTTGTCACTCAGTAAACGTTGCGATGGTTCGCAAGATTGCAATGATGGTAGCGACGAAATGGAATGCTGTGAGTATAAGTCTTCAAAATAAACCGTAATGGTCTTAGGAGCGCGGTTTAATTATGGATATCCGCCTACAGTTAAAGTTGATACGAACGGCGTCATCCACGTTTTGGATGGACCCTCGCGATCTTGGGGTCTTCTTTGCGATGACCCCGATTATCCCTGGAGTTTGGACGGTGGTCACGAACTATGCCAAGAACTCGGATTCAGCGCCGCGCAATCTATTGGACAATTGAGAGTGGCCTACAGCAACGCGTCTCATTATCACCAATGGTTGCCCTACTTGAATTCCAGCACCGGATATTGGTTGGCCAATACCGAAAGAAGGAACAGTTGCTATTCGGATGCCTTGGCCACCGTGACTTGCGTCAAATATGGTAAGTGAATAATTATATTCTTTAAGATAATAATTTATAATTGTAATGGCGGTGTTGTCCCATTGTTTTATCAGAGTGCGGTGACTTGAAACACGAAGATGGTAGCAGGAAGAAGGTGGAACAGTGGCCGTTTATTACCACAATTAGGGGAGAAGAACGCGAGAGTAAAGATCAAAATTGGGACAACAGCAGGGTTAGGAAGAAATTCCACGTTTGTCGAGCGGACATTATAACGCCTTTATGGTTAATTACTTCCGTCGGATGTTTGACGTAAGTTAATGCTCTTAATTTTTGTTGCGCCTTTAAACTAACGTATCTCTTCCTCCATTCCTTCAGGGAATTAACTGAAAACCATACCGACTGGGAGGTCAGAGTTCAGCAAGTTGAACTCCTGACGCTTACGATTTGTAACAACTTGACCCAAACTAGGAAGGTCAAAAGTGTCTTGACCCATCCGCACTCGTCGGTTTTTAGATCGTTGATCCTCTATGACTATGACATGGCCCTGGTTCGATTAGAGAAACCACTCAAGTTCGGAAACAATATGGCCGCTGTCTGTCTTCCGGATGAGGAAGTGAAACCGGGAATCACGTGCTTCACCAGCAGCTTTAACACCCCCGAAGAAATAGAACCCAACAAACAATTGGCCGCCGTACATTACATGACCATGATGGTTGAAGAACGGGACACTTGCAACGAAGGCGAGCACTATAATGGCGGAGTAGGTGAAAGAATGCTGTGTACCAAAAACAAGGAAGTCAATCATAAACTGTGCAAGGTAAATAAGGCCTATTTCATTTCCCTACTTGTCAAGCCTACCATTTTTGGGCGGAGTTACTGAAGCCGCAGTCTTCAATTTAATTTATTAGAAAGATACGGCCGCGTCTTTGTCCTGCATCTCAATCAATGAGAAGTGGTACTTGGCGGGAATATTGAGCTACCAACGTTATTGCGAGGCTTACAAAAAACACCCGGCCGTTTACGCCAATATCCACGCCATGCGTAATTACATTGAGAAAGTGGTGGGCATGAAGATGTACAATGTCTCAGAGGACCAGAACATTACCTACTTGGCCCATGAGCATGACGCCGCTTATATTAATAACCCGTAAGTTCAAAGAACTCCTTATGTTTTCCATGTGTTTCTCGGTTTTCTTGTGTTTTCCATGTGTTTCTCGTTTTTCTGGTGTTTTCCATGTGTTTCTCGTTTTTCTGGTGTTTTCCATGTGTTTCTCGTTTTTCTGGTGTTTTCCATGTGTTTCTCGTTTTTCTGGTGTTTTCCATGTGTTTCTCGTTTTGACAAAAAATCTTCAAATTCTTTTAGTGATTTGTCCGCGAACAGTGTCCGTCCATTAGAACCTTACTCGACTTATAGCAACGAAACGTTGGATTCAAACGTTACTTACCCGAGTTCCTTTGACGAATTTGGTAATTTCACGACAACGGAGGAGGAGGAGGAGGAGAACGGAACTATGACGACAACCGAAATGGGCGTTGACCTCTTTACAACGGTACCCGTCGGGTCAAGGAATGAAAACGAAACTGAAAGTGTCTCCCTCAGTGATGACAGTCAGAGCAACGACACCGTGACGGGTAATTACCAAAACGTTTCATTTCTTTTCTACTTCACGTCTCTAATTACTAACAACACAATGGCCTGAGGGAATCTTTAAAAGCATCTCTATAATTATTGTTTGTTTCCCGGTGGGGTGTACGTTTATATTTTTTTAGAAATAACGACTTTGTCTTCGTCCAACGAAACTGTTGATCCAATGCAATTCGAAGCTGTTGAGTTTGATACAAACATGACGTCCAGTTTTAACGTCTCCTCTTACTCCATGGACGATGGTGCTTTGAACAGTATCGACTTAAGTAACGGAACATCCGTCCCCGAAGATAATGGAACCCTTTCTGAAACGATGGACCCCTTAAACGTTCGCGTTGATACCGAGTTAGAGGAACCAACAACACCAAGAGTTCCCAAACCAATCACGGTGTACGATTCCGAAACTTCAATAAGCCCAACAACAACAACAGTTACTGAGCTTGCCTTAGAAACCACGCGTTTAGATGAAAATTTGAATAGTACTAGTTCTGATAATGATTCAAGTACCAACTCAACTACCACCGGAACTATTACAGATGAAAACCTCACAACTACTCTTAACCCTAATTTGGGCTTGGCTCCGGAAGTTACGTCAACCCGCGGTGAATGCGAAGGAGGTGAGACTCTTGAACATCAACCGTGATCCAGGACCGTATTAACTTTGTGAAAATATTTTAGATGTCTTTAAATGTCTCAGCAATCCGTCATGTGTCCCTTCCGAAACAGTTTGCGACGGTGTCTACCATTGTCCTGATCAAAGTGACGAATGGAGTTGCTGTAAGTAAAAACCTTCACTTACTTCCCATTACCACACGTCAACAACTTTATTTTATGGTATTTTATTGTCTTCAGTACGACTGAACCAATCAACTTCCATCCTTGAAATACGTGATCATAGTTTTGGCTGGTCTACTATTTGTTCCGATAACTGGACAGGGGATCTGAGTCATAAAGTTTGCCACCAATTAGGATATCCGTAAGTAGTTGAATATTATTTTATTACCACCCCAAAACCTTTTTTACAAGTACTTATAACTGTCTGTACAGGAGCGCTTTGTTGACTGATCATATTCCATTACGTAACGATTCCATGGACATGCTTCTTCAAGTTACTGATCCGACTGTTAAACTGGTTCAAGGAGCTGTATCGGCCAAGTAAGTGTTACTGTTATTATATCAAAGTCTAGTTCTGTTTATTTCCGCGCAAGTACTTGATGTTGGGTTTTTTAATTAAATAGCGAAACAGCAGATTGTGCCAAAAGGGAAGTGGTCTCTGTTACCTGTTCTGAATATCGTAAGTCTCTTTGACCTTTATGTGACCTTTGGGTAGGGAATTAAACTATAAGCTTACGCGTATAGAATGCGGATTATGGAGTTTAAAAACCGAGGACAGTGATACGTCCGAAGGTCGGCAAGGTCGTAAAGTCGGAACTGGTGGAACAAGTACAGCCGCCAGGGATGGCGAATGGCCGTCAATGGCTATTCTACGTAATGGAGTCAGGACATGCGCGGCTAGTATACTTTCCAAGCGATGGTTGCTTGCCACCTGGAGTTGTTTAAGAAATAATGACGGGTAAGTAATTGATTCGTTTTAAGCGCGTGGTGTCCTGGAACATGTCTTCAACAAATGTTATGGCTTCAGGGACGAAGTCTTCACTCCGTTTAATTGGACGGCAGTGACCGGGACGTCAACTTCCGGTCAAGACGAACAAGGTCCATATAATACCCACGTGGACACAATCCTCCCTCATCCGTCAGCCAACGTCTCATCAGGAGATTGCGGCGAAAATGACGTCGCTTTGGTGCGTCTTTCGACTACATTGTCTTTCGGCAGGTTCGCTAGTGCAGTTTGCCTGCCACAAACGAGCTTTAGACCTCGGGAACTTTGCGTAGTCGCCGCCTGGGAAAAATTAAATGGTAAGAAGAAACTCACGATGTCCTAAATGCCCCCTAGAAGTAATTAATACGAGCTTCGTTACTTCTGTCGTTTCTATAGATCGTTCTAGCCTTTATTATCAACCAGTCAACACTTTGGCAAATGGTGAGAACGAATGTAACTCGACTAGTCTCGAAACGGAAGATATCTTATGTCCTGGTTTGGTTGAAAGCCCGACTTTTACGCAACAGGTAAGACTTATTAAATCATAATCTTAATTAAAACATAAGATTGCATGCCCACATTTTTAAATTTGTATTCTTAATCTTCTCCAATTAAGAACGAACCAGGGGCGGCTTTAATGTGCATTAACCAAAGCCATCATTGGGAATTGCATGGCATTGCGTCGGCCCATAATAATTGCCATCGCAATGTCACCTACTCTAACGTCTATTCCCATTCAAAGTGGATTGCATCCACCATTAAAGAAAACTGAATGTTTTTTAGTTCAGTTCAGTTAACAGTCGAAACTTAACGCGGGACGTTAATTTAATTATTTAGTTGTTTTAACTTAATTTAACGAAATGGTTTTTCGTTCCAATTTGAAGAAGATGAGTAGGTTTTCTTAATCTACCGAGCGTTTTTTTTTTGCTAAGCCTTTTTACGCGAAAGAAAGAAAGAAAGTAAGTAACCATTTTTAATTGGTTAATTCATTGTTAGCGAAGACGCTGTGTGCTCTAATACAAGCTGAGTGATTTAATTAGGTCGTGCGCGTCTTTAATTAATAATTGCGAAACTATCTACAATACGATGCGATGCGCGGCTCATTTTTTTTAAAAAAACCCTATAATTTATAACCAGAACTGAATTGAACAGTTAATGATGAACTAATTGCGATTACGATTACACCATTACACGCGCGTGTGTCATTTCAAAGTGCCTATCTAGTATTTTTTACGCCAAAAAAATACCACCAAAGTAAAAACCAAAGTGACATTTTATATATAATTTACGTTCCAATTTAGGTTTTGTTTTATTGATTTTTTTATTATTAATTATTATTATTATTATTTTAAACAAAAAAAAAGATGTTTTGAATCATTTTTTCGTTTTGAATATTTCACTTTTTCAATTTGTATTATGAATACAAAATTATGATCCCGATATAAATATTAACGTTTTATATCGGGAATAATGGCCAAATGTGTTGAAGTATAATCTATTCCGTCCTTTTACAAGATATGTACAGATTTGTACACAAATTTGTGGTACCCAAATGGTACTAATTGAACTATAGGCCTAGTATAAATACTTCATGAAGTTTTTTTGTTTTTCAAACGCGTGAAAGTCGAACTTTTTTAGGAGCTTATAGCCTTATTATTCCCCCCTAATTAATGGGGGAATAAGATACTTAGTTTATTTTAATAATTATTAATTAATTAATTAATACACCCAGATTGTGCTCTTAATTGCTCTTAGTTTTATAAGGATTAATAATAATAATATTAATAAGGGGGCTTGTTTACTATAGAATTCCTAGTCTTTCAAGCCCTTTCTATTTCGTACTTTTTTGTTTGTTTAATTAATTAATTTACGAAAATATTCGTCTTTAACTTTTTTTTAGTAATTATAGTTAAATGTAACACCCCCCCCTTTCTCCCGCATTTAATTACTGTGATATAATACTAATAATAATCGATAATTAAGTAATAATTAACTGACATTCCAAATATCAAGGGCTGCTTTTTCGCAGCGAACTTTTTTTAATTATTTTTTTTCTTTGTTTATTTGGAGTTTTTGAACATTTTAGTGCTCACTCTAAAAAAAAAGTGTGTCTATGACCCATTATAGTCGTTTGACCCCTGCTGTTATAGGAAACTCCGAGAGCTAAACGCGAGTTTTAGTAATCTCTCCAATTTCAGTTTCCTTATACAGTTTCTTTTTATTTTATTTTTAACCCCCATTTTTGTTATTGAGTCAATTAAACTGTTAAACAAGAGCTGTGTTTTGTTTTAGATCGTTTATCTTATTGATATTTAGGCCTAATCCAATGTGATTGTGAATTTGTGACTGCCCAAGGTCTTAGTTTGAATACCTCTCAAGTATAATTGCAGGAGAAAAGTAAATATTTAATTTTATTCCGTTTTATAGTAGTTAGGTACTATAAAAAGTAATCGTATGATGACTTTTACCTTTTCCCGATAATGAAGCCAAGCACGTGTTTACAACATGTGTATTATTGTCATTTAAATTTCCCTCCAATCAGCGGCGAGAGTCAGCGGCCATATTGGTCACGTGCGACACTTTTCCCGCTCGCCCCGTCCCAATTTGGAGAAAGTGCGTCGGCCTTGTCCCGTTCTAGTTGTTTTGGTCGGTATTTGTGATAATTTAATTAGTATTTAGTAATAATGGTATTTTAAATACTCGCGGAACGTTTCCATATTCAATTTCGTCATGGGTTTGGGTAGAGGTAATTCGTGGACGTTCGGGAAACTCGGACCTTTGAAGAAGCCCTTCGTTATTTTTTTAGGGTTAGCGTTAGCCTTGTCTTGGACTTAACGTTTACAAAACTCGCAGTAGGTTAGTAGACCTTCGACAGTATTTTTTCTCTCGCAACACGTCCTCCCAGTTTTAAATCTCGCAATCCTCGCTAAATTAAGTAGTCCAAAGTCTCGTAACTCGGCATATGGCAACCGTTATTAAGCGGAGAAGATCCCGTAGACGTCTCGCGGCTCTGACATTCTTATCCAATATTTCTCTCGATGGTAGTCATCGTGATACCAGGCTAGGCTTGTTCACGCGAAGTGCCACTGACGAAAATCCCCTGAATCGAACTCTCGATATCGGATCCTCCCAAGAAAATAACGTCAATGGAAAGGAAAATAAAAATCTCAGCAAAAGTACATTGTCAGATAAGTTTCCCTTGGCTTCGGCCTCCGTAGCGGAGAAGCACAGATTAGACGTAAAATATTGCAGACACGCTAGCATAAGTGACGATCGAATCTTACACACTCATCACGGTAGACATAGCCCTAAGGAACGAGACCGGTAACAAATTTTTGTTTAAAATATTGGGAAGTTTGTTGCACGTACGAATTAGATAAACACTTACTGGTGTTTCATTCATTAAATAATAGAGTTCATAGCTTTGTGAGTGAAACAAGAGCTCGTCTCTCTTCCTTTAGCCGTCGAAAACCTCTAGTCCATCAGGATCCGGTTAATTCAACCCTTTGTGAAAGCACAGAAAGTTTAGGTAGGGCCATATTTCACCACTTTGAAGTTTTAATTAAGTTTAGTAGTATTTAACCCTTACTTAATATGGCTGGAATTGTTTTGCTTATTGGCACTTAACCTAATGTTAATTAATTAAGGTAAAGTGTAACCCACACTCCCACCCTTAGTAATTGACCTCTTTTAACCTTGAATATAAAATTAATTAACATGAAAAATGCATGTTGTTTGGTTTGAACAGTTTGTATTGGTCGTAGTCGTAATGCTTCAAGTAGTTTATCAGAATCATCAGTTGAAGTAAAATTTTTAGGAAATCCCAAGGAACAACAGATAAAGGATGAAAGGTTAAGAACAATTTTTTCATGGATACACTGTCATTTATTAAAACTAGCTCCACCCCCTTTTTTTCCCCCCCATGAAACATTAGACTGGTCCTTGTATCATCAAAGAAGGCACCTTTTGTTGTATTTTCTTCCTTGCCCTATCATAGAAGAAGCTTTCACTCTAATACAACTAGGTATATTATGACTAGTTTAATTAAAAAATTTACTAATTACTTCCCATTAAAGGGAGGGTGAAGTAGAAAATCAAGTGATTTTTTATCGATTCTTCTACCAATTTTAAGACCAGTCTGCATAGTGAAACATTCAGGAAATACCAACTCCGAATGATTTTAAAATTCAAATTAGGTTCAGATTTAAAGGATAATTTTAAACAAGGACTTCCGACCAATCGCGTAACGCCCTGCTTTTTTGTTAACAAAATTCTCGTGGCACGCTCCGTGTCTCGCGCCACGATTGTCACGTCGCACGCCTAATTTTATCAAATCTCGTGATAAATTTCATTCAACGCGGAACGTGCCACAAGAATTTTGTTAACGAAAAGGCAGGGCGTTACGCGATTGGTCGGCAGTCCTTGTTTAAAATTATACTTGAAATCTGAACCTAATTTGAATTTTAAAATCATTCGGAAACGGTATTTCCTGAATGTTTCACTATGCAGACTGGTCTTATAATTAGTAGAAGAATCGGTAAAAAATCACTTGATTTTCTACTTCACCCTCCCTTTAAGAGCCTTTTTTTTTCTTCTAAACTTCCTTTAAATAAACAGGGGTGACACTAAAGCTGAAATAAGTTGGAGAGGTCGTCACGCATCTGGCAGTCGTCAACTATCAGTTATAAATGACACCCCTGATCCTTCAGACCTATTAGGATTACTTGGATTTGAAAAACCCGAAGAAGGACTTGTAAATATTAATATACAAAATAAATGTACCCAAAGAATTGTTTGTCGACAATTATGAAAACAATCCTTTTAAGGATGTTTCATACAGCCAACTTCTACTGCCTTCTACAATCCATTCTTGTCAGCGTCGATGCAGGGCTCATGAACCAGATTATACCCAAAACATCAGTTATCATCAAGCCATAAATCGGTGTCAATCTTATGATCCGGCTATTTTGAACCGCGCTGTTTTACCAACCACTCCTCCTCCAAATGGTGATGGTGGTTAGCTCTTCTTCTCAAGTTTTCATTCAGTCTCAGGGACTTTGCAACCCGACTGATATTAATTGTTAAAAATAGGTACTGAATGGGATGATTATCAATTGCAACCCATTGTTCTTCACGGACATACTTGTCATCAGTGTTACGGAACAGCTGTAACTGGATATCACCCCAATCTCTTGGATGATCCTGAACTGATTGCTGGAAAACATAGCACTGTTCTTTCTTTTCCAGGATATGTGGTCTGTATGCAATTTTTGGGTGTAGAAAAAAAGACATTTATCAGATCAGGGAAAGAAATGTGTTTATTTATGTATTTCTGATAGATATCAGTCATTGATTACGTAAAACCATCTGATCTAAAGAAAGAGTTGAATGGAAAGTTCAAAGAACGTTTTCCAACAATTCAACTTTCGCTTAGTAAACTCAGAAGGTGAATTAATTATCTTTAGTTAAACTTTGTTAATTGAGGGATTAATTAATTAATTTAAATACTTTTTATTCCAGTTTGAAAAGAGAAATGTGCAAAATTGCACGTCAAGAGGTATTTATTATCTAATATTTTGTAAATTTAATTAGTAATATTTGTAATTTAGTAATGTTTGTAATTTTTAATTAGTAATGTTTGTAATTTTTAATTAGTAATATTTGTAATTTTTAATTAGTAATATTTGTAATTTTTAATTAGTAATATTTGTAATTTTTAATTGATATTTATAATTTTTAATTGATATTTATTTTTAATTTATATTTATTTTTAATTGATATTTATAATTTTTAATTGATATTTATAATTTTTAATTGATATTTATAATTTTTAATTGATATTTATAATTTTTAATTGATATTTGTAATTTTTAATTGATATTTGTAATTTTTAATTGATATTTGTAATTTTTAATTGATATTTATAATTTTTTATTGATATTTATAATTTTTTATTGATATTTATAATTTTTAATTGATATTTATAATTTTTAATTGATATTTATAATTTTTAATTGATATTTATAATTTTTAATTGACATTTGCAATTTTTAATTGATATTTGCAATTTTTAATTGACATTTGCAATTTTTAATTGACATTTGCAATTTTTAATTGACATTTGCAATTTTTAATTGACATTTGCAATTTTTAATTGACATTTGCAATTTTTAATTGATATTTGCAATTTTTAATTGACATTTGCAATTTTTAATTGACATTTGCAATTTTTAATTGACATTTGCAATTTTTAATTGACATTTGCAATTTTTAATTGACATTTGCAATTTTTAATTGACATTTGCAATTTTTAATTGACATTTGCAATTTTTAATTGATATTTGTAATTTTTAATTGATATTTGCAATTTTTAATTGACATTTGCAATTTTTAATTGACATTTGCAATTTTTAATTGACATTTGCAATTTTTAATTGACATTTGCAATTTTTAATTGACATTTGCAATTTTTAATTGATATTTGTAATTTTTAATTGACATTTGCAATTTTTAATTGACATTTGCAATTTTTAATTGACATTTGCAATTTTTAATTGACATTTGCAATTTTTAATTGATATTTGCAATTTTTAATTGATATTTGCAATTTTTAATTGACATTTGCAATTTTTAATTGACATTTGCAATTTTTAATTGACATTTGCAATTTTTAATTGATATTTGATAACTTTCTTTTTTTTTTTAGTGTGGAATTGATTTGCTTACTGTTGCTCAAGCCTATGTCTACTTTGAAAAATTGATCCTTAAGGTCAGTATCCTGATTATTAACTCTTAATTAATTATCTCCTTGTCTTTATTAGTTAAACATTAATGATTAATTATAATAATTAATCATTTTTTTTAGATGCTGGTTAACAAACAAAATAGAAAGTTGTGTGCCGGAGCTTGCCTCCTCCTTTCTGCTAAATTGAATGATGTTAAAGGAGGAGATCTGAAACAACTTATTGAAGTTAGTAATGAACTATTTAAGAAACATTAAATAATCAATTAAATTTAATTTATTTAAATTTTCCACAATTTAGAAAACGGAAACAGTCTTCCGTTTAAGCAGAAAAGACCTTTTATCTTCTGAATTTGGAGCTTTAGTTGCCCTGGAATTCTCTCTACATCTCTCTACGTGGGAGATTTTCCCTCATTATCAAAGACTCCTTTACGAATCCTGACAACCGGCTGGGAAGGATCGTGGTAGAAGATCCTCGGATGGTGGTGGTTTACCCATACTTCGTAGAAGTTCAAACCCTTTGACTGCCCTAAGATGGCATCATCGCCGGATTAGCACCGCCTCTCTCAAGAAATAAGATTGTAATCTATAAAATAGTGCCTCGTAGATTAATAATTATAGATGTAGAGCTGATAAATCTTGGTGAGTACAAGTATTTTTTACATTCTTTCAAAGCTCTACGGAAAGTGTTAGCGTTAGCGTTAGCGTTAGCGGGAGAGGAGAACATTTAAAACTATAAAAATAAAATCAAAGGCGAAAATTGGTACTATAATTTAAAGCTCAGAAGCTCTTTCTTCATAAACTTCGGAAATCAATTAATTAATATGCTCATACATCTTTATCGTTCTTAATTAGTAATTACTAATTAACAAAATTAAATTTAAACATGGCATTTTAAAAAAAAAATACGATATTTGGAAAGAGGAACCAGTTTATACACTAATTATATACGTATATATATATTCTAATTTATCAAAATTAAGACGTATTTAAATCTTTATACAAAATAGGGGAGTAGTTTAGTGAGAAAATGATATATATTTAAATATTATAGTATATCTGTTCTGTTCTGTTCTGTTGAGTATTAAAAATTAATTTCTTTCTAACAACTTTTAGGTAGTAGTAATCTCTCGGGGGGAAACAATAACAATAACAAAAAAAAAATTGTTTATTTTATTCCTAAAATCTTTTCTAAAGATTTTTCAACACTAATAGAGTTTTAGAATTAGGGGACATCTGTTAATTAATATACAGTAATGTCCCTCCCTCATTAATGATTAGGTAGATTAATTGTTCAAATATTTCATAAAAGCGGTGCCTATCAGAAGCAATCTAGGCTAATAAAGTCGTAATATAACTCTCGCGTCATTAGAAGATCCCTAATAAACCATAAATAGATTAGAATGTTTTAATTAACAAACTTATCTTAGATTCTTAATTACTACCTTGGCCTATAGTACCTACAAGGTCTTTTATTATTTTTTGTGACAAAAAAAGTCACTCTTTTACAAACACTGGCAATGTGCCATAATGAAAGAGACCCGGAGTCCCGGAGTGATATAATTTCAGTTTAAGTTTAATTATTTATCAAAATATTTTGGTTTTGAGGTAGCCTAGGTTGATTAATATAATTATAGGCACTGTTTTGTTGCGGAAAAAAATACTAAAATAGTTAATTTTTTTGTGATCTTAATGCACTTCGTTAATCCCTGTAAACTCCGGGATAAGACTTCTCTAAAGTATTATACATTTCTAGTCCAGTTTAAAACCCGCCCCCTTAATTAAGATTTAAGTAATTATCTAAAGAGTTAATTAAATTAACGAACATTATAAAAACTCTAAAGTCTAAACTTAAATTTATGAAAGGAAAAGGGTGAACAGGTAATATAACATTATACTTTAAGGTATAGTGTTATGTTACCTGAACTTTTCCTTTCATATTTAATTTCAATATTTAATTTAATATTGAAACAAACTTCTTTGGTGTTGGTTATTGTGATTAATAATTGTCAAATCTATAACCTAAGTAGTTTCAATTTAACGTTTATCTGTCATTAACTTTAGTGCCCCCCCCTAATGTAAAATAATAATAATAAGCACTAACAAACTTGATAAAAAAAAGAGATAATGTACGGTAACAGGAGCAGATGACAAAGGAGTCTCGGACGCTAGCTTCCATAATGTAGAGGGCAATGGGATCCGCGAACGTCACGGTTATTAACCAAAATCATTACGCCAGTGCCCCCTCTCGTAGGAAATTTGAGCTTTATTTTCCAACCAATAGCGTGGCTGCAAAGTCTCGAAAGGAGATCTGGGAAATTGCGTCTGGAGCCTCTCTTTAAAAATACGTATCGTCTGCTTATAATTAGCCTAGGCTTAACGAGTATTAGAGTTAAAATGGATTTCAACGGCTTTTTAATCTTTTTTTTAGACTAAAATTGATAATGAAAAGCCCAGCGAGTAACGTATGTACACTATTAAAAAACTAAAATGTGTTTCAGTGCCAATTTTTTCTTAATTTCGTCTTGAATTAAATGATAGCTACAAGAGGTTGGGAAAAGAAATCACTCACGATCTTTTAAAACCCAAAAAGTAAGAGACAGTGATTTCGTTTCCAACCTCTTGTAGCAGTCAATTAATTCAAAAACATACGGAATATTTTGGCCCTAAAACACATATAACATTGTGTTTCGGCATCTTTTAAAACCTTGCTTTATAATTTGAAAACCCGAGCCCAATCATTCCAGTGGGCACAAATTGTTAATTAAGCCTTGGCTTACCTGGGTTTCTCTGCTAGTTTGGACTTAATTTACTATTTAGTAGGTTTAAAGTCACAAAATGTAGGCCTAGTCTTATCTTTTATCTTAATACCAACGGTTACAGCTGTTTGAATAAAGTATAATTATATTGTGTATATTTATGTCGCGATCGGATAAGACGAACCTCAGTAGCCACCGTTAGTCCGTTATTACAAAACAAATTCCCAGCAGACTTTGGTGCCAGATATAATCCACCAAAAGCATCGTCTGCTATAATGTCTGATAGCGCGTCTATGGCAAACGATACCGCTACAGCTGTGACGTACGCGGGTGCCATTGCCCTCTATATTGTGGAAGCTAGCGTCCGAGACTCCTTTGTCATCTGCTCCTGACGGTAATGATGACGTAATTAAGTACCTGGATATTTACCAAGTTTAAAGTTTTTTTTTGTGCCCCCATTTTATTGTTTTTTGGAAATATTTTTGTATTGTATTGTTAAAAAACCTTGATAATTATTAATTGACGGACGATTTTTCTTTTTTTAGTTAGTTATTGTAAAAATATAAATATTTAAACAGGGTAGGACTAGGGTATTTAGGATTTAGGAACGGTAGTTTTAGGCGCTTTAGAACAAACAAAAACACTCAAAATCTCTGATATTTTTATCTAGAAATAGTTTTTTGGAATAGTTAAGGAATATCTACACTTTTTACAAATCGCTTTTTGATCCATAATTGTACCGGTAATTAATTAATTGTCTCTTTAAATATGGCGCCATTTTTTTGGTGCATAGAAAATTGAAGTTGTCATTCATGTCATTGGATTAATTTAGGATTATATTAATTGATCAATAGTCAGTAATGGATAAATAAATAAACAAACAAACAAAGCAGATTCAGTATAAAATTATTATACCTTTGATTTTTAATATTCATTTATGGCATTTTTTTTTATTATTAAATAGTAACAATGTGTTTCTTAAATAATTGTTTTAATTAATGATTGGTAAATAATTAACAATACTGTAAATTATGTATAAAAAAATCATCTTTGGCAATTATGGTAATCAAGAGGATCATCAAGAAATTGAAGGTAGTTTCGTTTTGTAGTATTAATTTTATTTAATTTTAAAGACGGATCTTGAATGAGCTGAAAGAAATTTAAATTTTAATGTTTTTTATATTTTACACTAGATGGCGCTGGCGGCCATCTGTTTACATGACCAAGGCTTAACAGTTGGCCGCCATTTTGGTGGTTTTTATTTAAATACTTCATGAAATCAGGTGATTTTGATATAACATGCTCAAATTCTGCAAAAGCTAAATAGTTATCTTCATCCAAATCAGCTTCATTCATAATCTGTTTGAAGTTTAGACCAAATTAGGCCTAAGTCTATATTTTTTTACAAAGTATCAAATTTCTCCCAATTAACGTACATTTTCCACAAGTTCATCTATATCATTTTCATCTAATTTTTGGCCACCTGGTTCAGTCAATCTTTTAATTATTTCTCTTAAATCATCTGTTGATAGCATATCATCTTCATCAAAATCTTTAAAGATTGGAAATAGGTTTATGTTAGACTAGACAGTTTTAACTAGTAATTAGTTGGGTAATAATACCATAGATACGAAAGGCATATTCTGTTTTAACTGATTTAGGAGCGGCTTCGCTAAAAACTGACATCATGTCTAAAAAATCTTCAAAAGTCAAATGACCATCTTGACTTGAACTAAAAACTTTACATATTCTTTCACGGAAAGGATTTTCCTTTAGAAAAAATATAACTCATTATGACTGATTTTTGCTTAATATTAATTAAAATTAATTTTACATGTAATTCAGGCAAAGATAATATTTTTTCTTGGGGTAATTTGGCATTTCTATCTTTTCCAACAATATCTGGGGCCAAGTTCTTAAATCTTTTATAAGCACTGTAATTTTATTTAAATTTAAAAAAAAAATTTGTTCAATGACCCTTTAAGTTACGATTTTATAGTTCTACACCTACTGTAAAATTTCTTTCTTTGTGAAATAAGTTAGTTCCTGTTTTGAGAAGCCAAGGCTTACGTTTAGGCATTTTATTTATTTTAGCATTATAAAAGAATATAAATTAATGAATTTAAATTAATTTTTACTTGATAATCGTCCAGTTCTTCTTCAGTAAAAGAGCTCGCCCCTTGCCCCATAATTTTAATGTATCGAAAACCTTTAATATGCAAATTTAAAACATCAAAGAATCACGACCGTAAATATTTTTTATAGCCTTGTCAAAAAAAAAAAAAGAATTGGTTTCAAACGGAGAGTACAGTATGAGTAAAATTGCGTCACTCTTTCGTATCAATAGAAATGATGGAATCTAGCCTTTGATTTCGCTGCGTAATCGTTTTGACATGGATAGTAGTAATGGCAGTTTCCCAGCTTGACAGTATTATGGTCTATGGACAAATAACATGGGGTGCCATTAGTCTATAGAAATGATAGAATCTAGCCTTTGATTTCGCTGCGTAATCGTTTTGAGATGGATAGTAGTTTTGTAACTTTAGAAGGATGACTTTAAGTAGAGCTAATGGTATAGTGTCATACGTCTGTCTTTGTTAAGCCTCGCAACATTCCATTATTAAAGAACTGTGGGCAATGCAGGGTTGAACTTTAGGACTACTTGTTTATTTGTGGCTCTAGTTTCCTCCTCCAACTTTTATCCCGCCTACTTTTTTCCCCCCATTTCTTTCTTTGACGTGGACGAAGCCGGCTGGTTGCGAAAGTAGGCTTAGGTCATTGCTCGCGTTTTATACTACATAGTTTTAAAAATTTGGGTGTATTTTAATGATTGTTAAAGTTTAATATAATTTTAAAATTGCGCTTAATTTGTAAAATATAATGTCATCAAACGCTTGGGAAGTTGTAGGAAGTAAATCGGGCAAAAAACGTGGCGGCGGCGGCAACTCCACAGATGTCAACAATAAGAATAAGTCCAAGAAGGCTGTCGATAATTTACCTAAACTTGCCGAAAATGGTAATCAATTTTGTTTCGTGACTTTCGTCACGTGTTTTTTATTTGTATTTGATTAAAGAATATTACTTTTACCATGTTAAGGTCCACTTAAAGAGGACAGAACCATATTTGAAGCATTTTTGGAGAAGGAACGGAAGCAAGAAGAGATGAAGAAAAGGAATGATGGAAATAAAGCTAATGGTAAAACCAATGGCGTGGTAGATAAAAATAAAAAGAATGGTGCTAGCCAAGCACCAGTTAAGAAGAAGGGTCAAGAGAAGAAAAAGGATCTTCCAAAACCACCATCTACATTTGAAGAAGTTTCCAATGAAGTAATTAATTAATTAATTAATTAAATAACATTTGTTTAACATTACCCACTAACAAAATTACTTCATAGCTTTCAATTAAGGACATTAAGAACCTTCTGGACAATGTCCAAACAAAATTCCCCGAAGTTCCCTCAATATGGTTGAAAGACTTGGCTTCTTTCCTTAATTTGAAGTTAACTGCCGAAGTTTTAGACCCAGTTTTTACCAATAAGCCTTCTAGTATGTTTCTTAAGGTAGTAAAAGGATTAAAATAAGTTAAGTTAAGCACTTCCCTTTGAAACAGATTATCCATCAAGTAGCTTACCAAAAGGAATTCACCAGTTGCTTAAGAACACTCTAAGCCAATGCAACAGCAACACTTTGAATCTGTTTTTTGACCACTGTGTCTCGTCAATTGTCCAAGAAGGTTCCAAACCTGATTTCTCACTTAACATTAACGGATATAGAGTCTTACTACAGTGCCTGGCTCAAGTTAAACCTGAAATAATTCTCAATAACTTGCCTAAAGTATGTATATTCTTACATCTAATAAAACTATACCATCATTAACAACATTTTTTTAATTAATTTATAATTCCAGCTTGTTGAAGTTCGTAACTCTTGTCAAAATAGACATCCTGTATGTTTGACCATTCTTTGGGCTGCTGGTCAAGCTGGTTTGACCAGTTTAAAAGCTGGCTTAAAAATATGGTTAGAGTTAATGTTTCCTGTTGTTGGTATGAGAGCATTTTCTAAATACACAGTGGAGTACTTGGAAAGTCTTTTTAAGTAATTAATTAATTATAAACGGTAATTTTTAGGTTTAATTAATTGATTAGTAATTATTTAATTGACTTTTTTAAAGGTTACATCCTGATACAAAGCCCGTATCTGATGTTTTGGGAGTCAGGGAATTTTTTCCCGTTTTTGATTTTGTTTATTCAACTTCGGGAAGTCACGCCCCAAATCACCGTCAACTTTTGAATCTTTTCCCTAAATTAAAAGCCTTGTCTTATTGTTCCCAACAAGAGCCAGTCATGAGGAATTTTTTCCCTTCTTATTTGAGTCGGTTATCGAGTTCTACAAGTCCCATGAAAGAAGAAGTAAATATTCTTTTAATTAAAATTAAATTTAATTTTAAGGGCAAAAATTGGATATACAGCTTAATTATAATATTAAATATTTATTTTAGGTACTTTCCAATTTAGTAGAGTGTTTAGCTAAAGATAAACACAGCTACAGTGTTTGGAGACAAATGTATACCAAACATTTAGCGGAATCGAGGTTTGAAATGGTTTTTAATTACAACATTTAAATGTTGTTAATTAAAAAAAAAACATGTTTTTATATTTATAGCATTCTTCTGGGACATTTATACAACAATTTTGACAAATTGCCGTCAAATTTGCCTCAGAAATTATTGAAAGAAACTGTTAATTCCTTCAAAGTGACAAATGAAGAGATAAGTGGACAGAAAAAGACTGGAATGGAATCCACAAAATATTGCGATGTAATTATAATTTTAATTATTTTTTTTTTTTTTTCATTAATTTAAAATTTAAGACAGACAAACTTGAAAAGAAAAAAAAAAAAAAAAAAATAGACTAATGGCACCCCATGTTATTTCCCCCGTAGAGCTTAATACAGTCGAAGGCAGAGGGCTGCCATTACCCTATACTTTCTTTTAACCATGGGACTACTTGTTTAGTCTTTATTTTATTTTTACGCGCAAATCGTATCGGGGGACTTTCCATAAAGGTGTGGAACTTCTTGTTTATGCATATCAGTTTTAGGCCTACCTGACAGACATACTTTATATAACAAGTAGCGGCTGGAAAAAAAATTCTTATCACGTGCTCGGTTGTTTTGGTCTATTCGCGTTCTTATTGGTCAATTCACACCCGGTGTAATGCCGTCGTGGCTTTAGGATTTTTGCCCGTCTAAAACGCGATCGATTCCCGCCACCGCGAGAGTTCTTTTTTCGTCGGGCCACTTTAAAAGGTCGAGGATCGTATTCGTGGGAATGTTAGGGCTAAAAATTAGTAACCCTTTTTAATCTTTTCTAACTAACTTTCAAAATCATGATTAATTGAATTAAATATATCAAAATTATCCGTCTAATTAAAATTTTATGGAAATCGTGAATCATTCTTGAATAATAGGTAAGTTATTCCGTAGTTTAAGAAATAGTTAAAATGCATGTAGGGCCTAGGCTTAATGGTATGGCTTAATGGGGTAATGGCAGCCCTCTGCCTTCGACTGTATTAAGCTCTATAGGGAAATAACATGGGGTGCCATTAGTCTATGGTAAGCCTAACTCAAAAACATGTTGCGTAATTGGAAAAATTAGTAATTCCTATCGTTTAAGCGCGGTTTGTTTGTTTATTTATTTATTAAGTGGTTTTTTTTGGTTTATATTTTAAGTCTCCGACTATAATGTCTTCTTTCTGGGTTCTTTTTAAAGGAATTACTTGCCAAAATGAGTGTTTGGAGGTTTCCTTGGAGAGGAATGATTTTTGTAGTCATCTTTACACTCACTGCTCTAATTTTTTACGATATCAACTTACAAGGCTCATTTAAAGGTCTGTGTTTTTTCCCCAATATTTTCATAAATTGGTAAGTAGTAAGTCCATGTTGTAAAGTCCAAAATTTATAGCTTCAAAAACAGGGAAGTATTTAAAAGAATACGGGGTTCTCGCTGTTTACGAGCAAGCCAGGGTTAAAGTCTTAATATACACAAAGAAAACTGTAAGGTAATAATACCTTTGTTTTAAGATGTTTGTTTTCTGGGGGGAATTGCACATTCCTTGTTTTAATTTTTGATGGCATATTTTGCGGGGTTCAGATATTTGGAGCAAAATGTCCCATTGTATTATGGCAAGGCTTGCAAAGTTCTAGGTCCATACTTAAAAGAAATAAAGACATACCTATTAGCGGCTGGTTTATGGCTATGGGAGTCTAGTCAACCAGTCTGGCTTTGGCTCAACAAAACTGTACCACCATTATTGCAATCGGTAATGAACTCTTTTAAGCATTTGTCAGAATGTATTTTATGGGTTCAGTTGATTTAAAACAGTCTTGAAGGGGTTAAATTAAATAGTTTCAAAGTTAAGATAAGGCTGTTTTTTAAATATCTGGGACCCTTATAAAGTACAATTACAATTACACTGACACATTGGCCACTTTTGTGAATATATATATGGGTGTTTTTACATCCTGAAGGTCACAGACAACTTTCCTCAATTTTGGTCCAACATCAGTGCTCATTTTGCCACTGTTAGCGAACTAACTGGCACGTATTTACTTTGGGCATGGACTCAAGTCCTACAATTAGGTTCCGTGATCAGTCATTGGCTACAGGAACATGTCTTTACGTAAGAATTATAGAATAAAAATGATTGTTACAGTTACAGAATGGGTAAATGAAAATTACAATAGTTTTTGGAGATATATTTACTATTTAGGTCTATTTTTTTTTTTTTTTTTGCCAAAAACCCCAATTAATGGGTTTTATTTTTGCTAATTAATGTTTGTCAAATTGTGTTTATACAAAAAATATATTTTCCATTACCAGCCTTGAGACTGAAGGAAACTGTGACGAAATAACTAAAATACGTGCCTGAATTATAATAATTATAATTATTTTTTTTTATTTTAATTGGGAAAATCTTAAACTATATTAGGTGTATGTGTGTGTATGTCCTTTAATTGTGATTGTGTTTAATTAATTAGAGGGAAAATAATTATGAATTACAAAAGTTTTATTATTAAGCCAATTTAAAATTTAATATATATATATAAATAAATATTTAGGTAATTTCTAATTAAATGGAAGAAAAATTAAAATTTCTGAGAGCAAGGTCTTGAATTAATTAAAACTGTTAACTGAAATAAATTTTTATATGGGCCAAATTTATTTATACTTGTATTTATCAGCGTGTTATACAAAACTTATTGTAATTTTCAAGTAATTTCAGTAGTGTAGGAACTGGGCTAAGATTAACGTAAAAAACTATGCTAATATGGGATAAACAAGTTATTAAGTTAATAGCAATAAAAAGTACTCTATTTTCCTTAACCCTAAGTTCCCACGCTTCTGAATTAACCAAATTCTTCCTTCTTTTCCTTTTCCTTTTACTGATTTCTTTTCTCTTAATATTTGGGTTTGGTTAAATTTATAGCGGAGGCTTGTCACCCGATAAACTCCAAAGAATGGCTGGTGGTATGGTGGCTGGAATGCAACAGTATACTAAATCAGCCTATCAATGGTTTATGCAAACTATGTCAAATGTTTAAGTTAAAACACAAAAAAAAACAAAGAAAGAAATTGAATTAGCTCTTTTGCAATTATTAATTCCAAAATGCGCCCCTTTAACATTCCTTTCTTTCTCTATCTGGCTTTCTTAACTTCACTGTTAATAACTAAATTTCTGCTCGATATTTCTTTATATACATAAATGATTCCACTTTATACGTCGCTGCTTTAGAGTGAATGTTGAACAGAAGAATAAAATTTTAAGTTACAGAGATGGAATTTAATAAATTTTGTTCAAATTCAAGCTATTTTTAAGCTGCAATGGGTTGAACTTTACCATATAGAGCTATCTCAGAAGCCTTAGTGTGACGTCACCCATGTTATTTGCCCATAGAACTAACCAAAGTGGTACCAAACATGGCCGCCCTCTGCCTAACCTAAGCCTGTGCCGGTTTACATAGGCAGGCCATTTCCCAAAATAAAAATAGGCTTAATTTAGGCCTAAAAACTGGTCATGGTCTGCCTAAGCTAAACCTGTGACGTTTTACATAGGCACTGACGTCATAATTGAGATAGCTCTATTAAATATATTTCCCAAAATTAAAATAGGCTTAATTTAGGCCTAAAAACTGGTCATATGTGTGTGTGATGTAACCCATGCCCTTTGCCCATAGAACCAACCAAAGTGGTACCAAATATGGCCGCCCTCTGCCTAACCTAAGCCTGTGACGGTTTACATAGGCACTGACGTCATAATTGAGATAGCTCTATTAAATTTATTTCCCAAAATAAAAATAGGCTTAATTTAGGCCTAAAAAACTGGTCATATGATCACCTGTGTGTGATGTAACTCATGCTCTTTGCCCATAGAACCAACCAAAGCGGTACCAAATATGGCCGCCCTCTGCCTAAGCTAAGCTAAGCCTGTGACGTTTTACATAGGCACTGACGTCATAATTGAGATAGCTCTATTAAATATATTTCCCAAAATTAAAATAGGCTTAATTTAGGCCTAAAAACTGGTCATGTGATCGCATGGGACGGAATGGGATAGATAAATGAACAAATTTTCAATTGCACAAAATTAATTTTATTAAAAATGGCTAAAATACTCTTCTAGGCGTTGAAACATCAAAAAACATGTTTTTTTTTTTTTACAAATTTTTCACGTTGTCTTTAAAAGACCATATTTGACCAAATTATTTATCCAATTGTTATTTACACCAAAAAACGCGCAAAAACACACTTAAGTACAAACTTTTAGGGATTTATCCTCCTTTGACACATGATTTTTTTTTTTTTTTTTTCCTTCATAAAGATAAGATTTTTTTTATTTATTTTTTTTAGAGAGGAAACCGCTAAATATCATTTAAGTACTAATTAACGTAACTTTTTTAGCGCTATTAGTAAATTTTTTATTTAACAACATCGCCACACTTTTCGCCTTAGGGAATTTTTCCTCAATTTCATTTTTAAACTATTTAGTATTTACATCTTGAATTTTTTCTTATTTTATTATTTTTTTTTTCGCTTTTTTAGAAGCATCACAAGCGCAAAAAAAAAAACTCAAAAAAACTAACATCTTTGACTCGATAAGCTCGCTACTTTTATATAGATAAAAAATTTTGATTTTCAGAGAAGAATGCCTTTTTGTTATTTTGCATCGATCGGTTAGGTCAGAAACTGGTATTTGTATTTTTAAATGTCCTTTCCACGTGGAAAGAACACTTTGATAGTATTTTCGTAAAGAACGCTGGCAAGTTCGTTGATATCTTCGCCTCTTATTGCTGCTAGAATATCCAATACTTGTCTATAAAAGAAAAAAACAAATATAGACTTAAAAAAGTTAGGCTTAACTTAATGTAGAACTTACACTATATTGGCTGGTTCGTTGCGGCTCTTAACTTGAAATCCCAATTCAAATTTCTCCTTTTTCTTACAAGGGAACGTAGTTTTGACTAATTTTGAGCCAGCATGCGCAACTCTAATCTCACACCATGGGGAATCTGAACCAAAATTTTTGTTACAAGTTTTACAACAAAACCTTTTGGGGGGTGGAGGGTCTTGGGGGGGGGGGGGGGTTAAATATTGACCTGTTTCAATCATTAATCTCTCAGCTGGAAGACTAGCAACAACTTCCAAGTTTTCTTTAGTTTTTAATGAGCTGTAAAGGAAAATTTTTAAATTTTAAATTAACTTTTCCCCGCTGAAAAACACAAACGAAATGTTTTTTATCATACCAGCCATTTATTCCGATAAAGAGGCCCAAATCTAGTATGGCTTTAGCCTCTTCTTTGGTACCATCGAAGGAATGTACCTAATTTCATAATTAAATTTCGTTTTATTCCTGCTAAATCTAAATTTATGGGGGACATTTTCTCATACCACTCCGTTACTGAATCTCTCGCGATTTCTTCTGACAATAGTTAACAAATCAGCAGCTGATTTACGACAGTGCAGAAACATAGGCATTCTAGCAGCCTCTGCTATATCAAATTGGCACTCAAAATACCTTAGTTGCGTTTCTTTAGGGCAGTATTCTAGTCGCTCGTAATCTAAAATGTTTTCCCTAATCAAGTTATGGGTCTTTTGGGTGTTAAAGTTAAGTATGGACATTGTCCTTACCCAGTCCACATTCCCCAACTGCGACAACTTTGTGACCATTTTCTAAGGCTAACAATTTTAATTGTTGTAAATAGCCACCTGGATCACCACACGCCTCAAATTCGAGGCATCTTGTAGGATGGCATCCAACTGTGCTGTATAGCATTGCTTAATAGTTTTAAATTTTTTAAATTAACCTCAAATTTTAATTTTTAATTGTTTTTATTTCTTACAGCTGCTTTTAGCCAGTTCCAAAGCGGCTCTGCTATCTTCCAAACTTCCCCCAGTTACAATTATCTTTTAATTTAATTTAAATTAATTTATTAACCTTTGAGCTAATTTAGTTTTAAATTAAGTACCCGCTCTAAGCCATTTGCAATAGCTCTTCTTATCACTTCATGCAAATCATCAGCATGTTTTTTAGTTCCATTATAAATCCCTCTAAACATAGGATCTACATGGGGTAATGTTTTATGATGAGTTTTACTAAATTATTTATATATTATTGGGGATTTTTGGTTAATTATTATTATTTTTAATATTTGGTGGTTTTGGAATATTATAGGAAGTTTGGCACTCCATGTTATCTACCCATAATACCTAATGCAGTTTAAGGTAGGGAGCTGCTGCTTCCTATTATTGGGAAGTTTTATAGAAAACAATGAAAAATTATTGGGAAGTTTTATTTAAAATAATGAAAAATTATTGGGAAGTTTTATAGAAAACAATGAAAAATTATTGGGAAGTTTTATAGAAAACAATGAAAAATTATTGGGAAGTTTTATAGAAAACAATGAAAAATTATTGGGAAGTTTTATAGAAAATAATGAAAAATTATTGGGAAGTTTTATAGAAAATAATGAAAAAATATTGGGAAGTTTTATAGAAAACAATGAAAAATTATTGGGAAGTTTTATAGAAAATAATGAAAAATTATTGGGAAGTTTTATAGAAAATAATGAAAAAATATTGGGAAGTTTTATAGAAAACAATGAAAAAATATTGGGAAGTTTTATAGAAAACAATGAAAAATTATTGGGAAGTTTTATAGAAAACAATGAAAAATTATTGGGAAGTTTTATAGAAAATAATGAAAAATTATTGGGAAGTTTTATAGAAAATAATGAAAACTTATTGGGAAATTTTGTAGAAAATAATGGGCCAAATGGTAGTATTCCCCCTCCACGGATTTTTAAAAGTTTGTACTCATTTCTGATAGTAAATGAGGTGGGGAACACGATGCCGTCAAAATTTTTCACCGCAAATGATTTTTTTAAAAAAAAGGTAGCACATATTACTTATGGTTGTTTGTATATTTGATATTTGGGGCGCATACACTTGTTTAGATTATGTTTGGGATATTTTAGGTTCAGGTTAGGTTCAGGTTAGGTTAGGTTAGGTTAGGTTTAGGTTCAGGTTAGGTTAGGTTAGGTTAGGTTAGGTTCAGGTTAGGTTAGGCTAGGTTCAGTTTCTATTAGATTTCTCCTTTTCCAAAATATTGCAATTTTCATAAAAAAAAATTCAAAAAAATAGAAATTTCAAAATCATTTGCGGTGGAAATTTTTAACGGCATCGTGTTCCTCACCTCATTTACTATCAGAAATGAGTACAAACTTTTAAAAATCCGTGGAGGGGGAATACTACTATTTTACCAAATAATGAAACATTGGGAAGTTTTATTTAAAATATTTTTAAAAATTATTGAGAATTTTTAAAATATTTCTAAAAATTGTTTGGGGATTTTATATTGTTTAAAAAAAATCTTCCAAAAATATTTATCAGAAAAATTCTTTAAAAAAGTAGCTTTAATTTTATTCGTTTAAATAATTACTAAGAAAGAGTTTGAAGATGGCATGCAAAAAAAAAAATTTGAAAGAACGCGGAAAAGGCGCGATTGAAATTGGCGCGAAAAATAAAAAATGCGCGTGAATGGTGAAATGCGGAAAATAGACCATACGAAAAAAATTAGACCAAACTGTAGTTTTGTAAGTTTAAGACGCGCAAAAGTGTCAAAAACTTGTCAAATAGACTCGAAATAGTGTTATTTCGAAATGGGGTCAATGTAATTTGTTAAAAAATTAGTATAAATGGTTAAATTTACCAGTTAAATTCGATCCAATATCAATCAATCTCCGCTGAACTAGGGAAGAAGCCATGTCTATTCCGAAGCCGCGCCGATCCCGCTCGTAGCTAACAGTAGGCGGCTAGGCCTAATAACCCTTTGTTGAAGGATGGAATAAAGCCGTTCGCGCCTTTAGGACGTTTTGTAACTTTGGAATTAAACTTTCGCGACTAAAATAACGCGGGAAAACCATTCATAGCGATACATTCAAGTTCCAAGCGATTAATTAGGCGGGAAAATTAATTAGATTAGAATAAAGTGGAAAAGAAGCCGCGACATGGATCGGAAAATGCGCTTTTTTCTAGCAGACAACCAGTAAGGGAGGGAAGAGAAAGGGGGGATTACGCGCGCGCGTCTCTTCTCCATCCTCTCCGCGCTCGCGCCAAACTTTCCCGCCATAAATTTTCCGATTTTGAATCTTCCTTAATTGATTTCTGTTTTTGCTACCGTTTCAAGGGCATTATCTTTAAACCTTTCATTACAGTTTTAAATTAAAGCATATTATCCTCTTACTAAACTTAACTACCCTAGGGTGATTTCTTTTAAGTATGAAAAAATATCATTAAATCACCCTACTATTATCATACTTAATCTCGGGTTCTCACTGGGAAAAGTTGTGCAAATATTATTGTTCTACTGAAAGAGATAGTTGCGAGATTGAAAGGTTTACACGAAACGTTTTCGGAATCGCTAAAGAGTGGTGGTAAGTTTATATCAATCGGAGAAATCTAATTAATGGGTCGCATACTATCGAGTTTCTTTTTTTTCTTATTTTTCACCTTGTTTTATTCTGCCTTGAATATTGAATGTGATTGTATATAAGATATGCAAAATCGAGAAGCGGCTCAGACGTTTTGGTATAAATTGTAAATATTCTCTTATTG